>NC_050480.2:62619711-72619711 GCF_012460135.2 Molothrus ater | reverse complement strand
GTTTAAAAAAAAGGAAAATTAAATTTATATAAATAAATAAGTACTAGAAAAACAGTTTTAAAGATTCCCAAAGAACTTTCAGGATCAAGTAGTGCATGGGAGTTGGGCAGTTGAGGAATTTCTTTACAGGTTTTGATTTGGTATGAAACCTGCAGGTACTTATGAAGCAGTGAGGGTACCCAGTGAGTTCTGCTGGGGTTACTGCTGCACTTAAATGTGCCTCTAGGCCACACCATCCCTTGTGTGCTGTGGAAAAGATTCAGGGTGCCTTAGGCAAGCTGGTCTGGATGGTCTGTCTGGTTTTCAGTACAGAACTATTTTTTCCCCCTATTATCCACATCTATATTCTGTTTTTTTTGAGATAGAGAACAAATTTTGGAAACGTGTTTCATCTTAATTTGAAGTCATCACATTAATTCATTCATCGTAGATAATTGACCATTTGTCATTAGAAATGTGGATCTTTAGTTTTATTATGAATTTGCCTTTTTTATATTCTAGACATTGGTGGTATTTGGTGTTCCTGTTTAGCTTTCTAGGGAGTTCATTATGAATCATTAGAAAAATGATTCACAAAGACTAAAAAAAAAGAGCCTGATAATTAATGATAAAACTGTACTTTAGTGCTGTATGAGTGGATGAGGGATGTGTGGCACTCTGAGGGCAGGTTGTCCTGGAGTGGACCATTTGTTTCATATGGGCTCATAGTTCCATGGTTAGAAGGAGGATAATCTAGTGCTCAAAATAAGATCTGGAAACTGCTTGATGTCCCTCATTTGTGAAAGGCAGTTCTTTGGGTGCCACTGCTAGTATGAAATACTATAGTGGGGCAGAGCTTGTGATCACATCTGTAAGGTTCACCCTCATTAGATCTTCTATGATAGTGCAATCCACTGTTCTTCAGGGTCAAATTTTGATTATATTACTGAGATTTGATTTATAAAAGAGGACTGTTACATAACCTGCAGGTTTAAATGTGTCCCTTAATATTTTCCTTTCTTTCTGAATTTATACTATATTCTGCTATGTATTTCAAACCAAAAGACTTTCAGCCAGTTCTTTAAAGGGCAGTGAGGTTGCTAGAGCTTATTTAGTGATTGGCCATTATGCATAAGCCAAAGAATAGCATTAATTGCAGCAAAATATTAAGCCCCTTATTGGGATCTTTTTTTTAATACAGCTTTGAGATTTGTTGAAATAATCAGACTAACATAGACTGTCATGGACATTATTTGCATTTGATCAATTAATGTGCTGGCCTAAGCTGCTGAACTATTCAGGCTGAAGGTTTTCACTATTGTCCTTGTTCCTGTAGATATCACAGAGGAGAAGATTAAGAGCATTATAACTTTAACATAAAACTCAGAAGTAATATAATAGGAAAAGATAGTCTACATACAACAAAAGGAAAATTTGCACGGGCTTACTTTTATCCAAACATTTGACCTCCAGCTTAGATGGCTTAAAAATGAGGAGGAAAAACTTGTACCCATTTGTCCTGGTGCAGTAATCTGAAAGTTAACACACTGGGAAATATTTCTCCCTAACTCTGAACTGGATGTGCAATTTTTTTTTCTTTTTGATTAAAATCTGCATTTCTCATTCCAACCCCATGATGGCCAGTCTACCTTCCTGTTGGAAAATAATAACATTCTGCATTTATTCAGCATTCCTCATCAAAATATCTAGAAATCTGCCTTTCTGATATATCAGTTGTTTCATTGTTCAGATCTTCCACTGGCTCTTTCTGTAAGCAGCACTGAGTTTGAACTGTCTTCAGAGCACTTGACAGCTCTGTCTCTGGTTGTATCTTGGATCCTGTGTTCTGTCAAGTCCCCTTGACCTGGCTTTTTAAACCTCCCTGAGGTTCAAACACTCATTTTCTGGTAACATCCTCACAGTAGTTTATGATTTTATCACGATGTCCTTCAGGAGAACATTTAGAATTTCAGTTTTTGACATAATATACTAGAGCTGAGTCTATAGCAATATAAAGTAAACTAAAGGAATTCTTAAATCTGAATCCCTCTAAAAGTCTCAAAGCATAGACATATGCCATTTCAAGTTAATAAAATTTAGCTTTATCTGGTTGTGATGAATTGCCCAGTGCTGAATACAGAATTGATGGTTCTGGAAATCACTTTCAGCTGGCAGATCCTGCCACTGGAAGGTTAGAGGCGCCTAAGAAGAAAGGGGAATTGAAGGCATCATTTTTTTTGTACTTATACTGCCTTCAGTGTTGTTAATTTAAAGAAAAGTTTCAGTTCCAAAAGATGGTTCAAAATTTTATGTAAGTACTTATATTCAAATAATGGTACTGCTTGATTCAAGAATTATTGTATTAAGTAAAGAAAGTTCTGCAGGAGTCTAGCAAAACGTACTCAGGTGGCAACTTCCCAGTCATCCTCCCTAGGCACAAAATTGGATCTTTAGGGATATGAATGTGGTCACCTCATTTCAATCTCTGCTTGTTTGAATCCCTTATGTATTTTCTATTTCTTATTCTGACAAAAACAATCAAATGGAATGGGAATGACATATTTAAGGCTGGTTATAGTAGCATTTAAAGGCAGTATAAAAAAAGTGAGTTGGTCTGGCTACTAAGTCATTCTAATAAAGAACAGCATTGCTTATTTTTATTTTGTAGTCTCCTGAACAATAACAACAGTAGCTTCTCCATTATTTTCATTTTTAGTGAAAGCAAATGTTCTGGAGAATAAGATGGAAAAAAACATCAGAAGTATTTAAATAATTATGCTAATATTCAAAACAATGATTTGCATGTCACTGCTATATAAAAAATGCTTCCTTCTTTTTCTGATTTTTTTTTAGATATAAAACATCTATCAAGTAAACAGGAAAGGAAAACTGTCTTTTTCTGAGTAGTTTCATTTCCAGTGTTTCTTCAGCTTCCCCTCAAGGGTCAGACTCAATAAACAGCTGTGCACTATGTGTGAATAAAATCAATGTTGCAGAACTGCATAGCGCACCAACAGAAAAGGGTTTTAATTCTTTTCTTTTTGAGTGTAACAGAGACACTTATGAGTTTAACTTTTCCCATTCCAGTATTTACTCTTGGTGCTTGCACCAAGGAAGAATTCAAAACAAGAAACAGCTGGAGCCTTTTCTTTACACTTCACCTGCTATTCACATCAATAACCCTTCAAAACACAAATGTGCTGACAAGTCACACACAATTTTCACTGCACCCACTTTTGTAAGGAGAACAAAAGTAGCTTCATCATCTCAGTCAGGATAATAAGTATTAGAAATCTGCATGGCACCATTTTCTGGAAAAACTCTTATTTCCTGTGTTATGGGACAAAACCTGATTCACACAGAAAGGATATTCTGATTTATATTTTTAAAAAGATACATGTATATTCTTTATTTGTGTGCATGATTTTTTTCTTCTTGGATCATGAAGAACAAGATACACCTGTTAATAGGCAGGAGACACAAACAACAGCAATTATATATGCAGAGGGTGTATTGTTTATGAGCCTTTTCTTCCTCAATGGTTGTAAAACCTGGAGAGAGGTGCTTGACTGCGCCACCCTTGGCTGACATGGTCTTCAGTGAACAGTCATGGAGGAGAGCTTGGGTCTGTGGCAAGTTTTGCCAGCAGATGTAATAAAAATATTGCCTGTATAACTGTCTATATTGCTTCCAATATTGCTTCCCAGGTAGTTGCCTGAGGAGGCCCTGCTGATGGGGGCAAGGACACAGAGGTGGATGGGCAATGGAGTGTTACAAATCCTCACAGATTTACTCTGGGAGGTGTAGGAGTTTCAGAGAGATTCTGTATTTCATTCTATGCCAGGCTAGCCTGCAAACATGGACTGAATGAGTCTTCCTGGGTTATCAAATTAATCTTTCAGCTCTTCTAAGTCATCCAGAGAAATGGGAACAGTTTTGCACTGATCTTGCTGATGTACTCACAATGGTACAAGAAAAGTCTCTCTTCTTCCTGTTCCTATAGGATCTAATGTAACTGAAAGCAAAACTGTTTTTAAAGTCCTTGGAAGCTTTTCAGGACTTTTCTGCAAGTAAAACAATAGTGTTTTCTTACACAAAAATCCAAGTAGTCCACATGGAATAAAGTTTCTCAATTCCCTGTCTCAGAAATGAAAACTGGAGTAATGACGGTTTCATTTTTCATGGTGAGGATTTGTAAATAGAACATATCATGCTTTCATACATGTAATGATGTGTGGTATAATATTGCCATACACATGTGAGCTAAGTCATTCTGACATAAGATAATTTTGTAAACTAAGCTGCAAGAGAGTGTTCTGACTTCCAGTAGAGATCTTGATTTGGGTGTGGTAGAGGGTACAAAGGGAACAGAACCACAGCATAGCCATTCAGGTGTTGATTGAAACTGGCCAGTGCGATAAAGTCACGTGATTCATGTAGGAAAATACTTGTTGCCCTGTCCATGTCAGAAAACTCTCATGAGTTGTAATCTCAGGAATGCCAGCATTTCTCTTAGGGTGACATACTTTGAGACATACAGAACTTAATTGACAACTGAGAAAACCACAGGTTGTTTCTTTTGGTTCACATTAAAAAAAATAAATAACCAGACACAGATAAATTAATAAGCAAATAGGAGCTTTAGTAATACCCATAATGGTCCAGTCAGTGCAAATAAGTGTCATCTTTCTTGCAGTACTATGTTTCTGTATTAACTTATATAGCTTGATATATGAAAATGGGAAATGGGCTAAGCCAGCTATGATGACTTTCCCCTCCCTGAAACAGGCTCATCAAAAGTTATCTTCTCAGCCAGTGGAGACAAATAAACACAACTAGGGAAGTACTTCATCTCATGGAATAGGTGTCCTGGGAGGTGCTTTAACTGTCTTGCTTTTGTGTGTGGACCACAGAGGTAGTTTAGAGACAGAAAACCTCCTTAAATGCCTGAAGTTAGGGTGGCTGTATCCTGTCTCTAGCATACAGCTCTGAGCTGGGCAGGGCCATTATTCAGTTGCTGCCCTGCTCCATAGGGCTCCGCAGTGGGAGTTCAGGCTACGAGGGCTCCCTTGGAAGCAGCTCTACCTTAAGAGCCCAAGATGACTAACTCACATTTTCTGAACCATAACACTAAATCCTGGCATGTCATTTTTGGGTGTTATCTTGCTTTAGTTTGCTTGAGTCTGACCTCCAGCCTCTAAAGTGGAAAAACGATACCAAATTTTATTCATTTATCTATTTAATTCAAACTGGAAATTAGTTTCCTTGTGGCTTGAGCCTTGAAGGAGGCAGGAACCTTAGGGTGAGTTGTCAGTGGATCACAATAAAGTAGCAGGACTCTCACTGCCAGATCTGTCTGTGCACTTACAGAATAGGCTCAGGGACAATTTCTTCTGCACATTTGACGGTTTGACAGACATGATTTTTTTTCCTGATCCTTAGAAGAAACAAAAAGATTTTTTACACCTCCTAAAGATGCTGATTCCCAAAGCTCTGTATTGTGAGTTTTTTTATTAAAGCATTCCAGTGTCACAGCATCCAGACTCATGCTGTCCTAGTTGATAGTCAAGGGGGATGTTTGTAGGACTGACTGCACACTGACCTCAGGTTTCCAGCAGCAGCAGAAATGCCTCAGGGAAACTCAAGAGATTTATCATAATGCTGTTTGTTTATAGGAACTCTCAGGTACAACAGAGACTGACAAGTACTGTACCACACAGCTTAAACAGTAAAGAACTTAGCAATAACAATATAGAAAGACAGGCAGTCCAATATTTACATCATATACCAAATTCTTCTCTGCTCAATGATGTTAAGCATTCCCAAGAGCTGTTTTCCTTGATATGCTGACATTGCTGGGCCTATAGTTCAACACACTGTACTGGGTATAAATTCATAGGGTTTTTTGTCTCTCTCTCTCATTCCTTAAGACCAGTCAATCTTTGCATAAAGTTAAGTGTTTTAAGGAGGATTTGGCTTCATAGACCCATGTGATTTTTCAGAGGCACTGCCCCAGCCCTGTGATACAGAGGTAGAATAAGATAATGAAAATTTGCTGGCTACAGTTTGGCTTTTCTGTTTACCCTTCTGTGAAAGGGAAGGATAAAGCCCTCACTGGTGAGCTGAAGAGCTCATTAGCTGTAAGGCAGATTCCAATTAGAGACTCTCAGTTTTCCTTTGATATAAAGACCTCACTTAGGTACCTACATTGCCCATTGCTGCAAAATCTGAATAAGTTACAGAAATATATCTTTCTCCTAAACTTGCCATGTGAAAGTTGTGAAAGAAAGAGAAATGTTTGTATCCTTGCTGCTCAGATAGTGTTCTGAGACTAATGTCCCAGTCCAGAGACCTTTGTGCAAAAGTTGAATTTTAGGAAATTGAAATGAAACACTGAATTCCAAGTACAGAGTAATTAAATGTTTTAATACCCCAGGCCTTGTACCAGGGTGCCCAGGGAAGTGCTGGAATCACCATCCCTGGAAGTGTTCAAAAGGCCTGTGGATGTGGCACCTGGAGACATGGTTTAGGAGTGAAAACAGTGGTGCTGTGTTAATGGTTGAACTCAATGATCTTGAAAGGCTTTTCCAACCTTAAAATTCTATGATCTAAATATACAGTTTTTAACTTGAATGGCTGTTCAGGTCTTAGAGTTGGATGAATTGCTCCCTGCATATTCTCCACTGGCTACAAACGGAGCATCAGCTTCCAGATTAGAGCAAGCACTGCCTTGCATGGCTCTGAAGATGCACAAGATTAATTTAGATTTATACAACTTGGTCCCAGAAGGCACCTGCTCAGACACCAGTCCCGCCTTGGTGTTTGCTCTTGGGTGTTCAGGTAGCTCTGGGCTCAGCACACATCCCTGGCACAGCTACTGATGCTCCCTGGCTGTAAGCACCTAAAAGTCTGGCAAGTAATTGAATGTAGATCACATACCATAAAGTTCCTGAATTCAAGATAGGAAATTATTGGAATATTTTTCTTTCCAGTAATTTCCACAAATGTTCGGGGAACCTGTTTCAAAATATTATGCAATCATTAGGTATTTTTTTTCCTTTTTACTTTTAACTCTCAGGGCAACTCAGATTTCAGCTCAGATTTCATCTTCACAAATATATCCCTCAGGTTTAGTTACTTTTTTTTAGAAAATGTCTTTATTTACTGCTTTTACAGGGTTTTTTTGATGTTGTTTCAACAACAAGTTATTATGTCTTTACCTGCAGGTGACACCACCTTTTTTAGTTCTGTGAGTTGAATAATGGTATACCTATGCAAGTTACTACTGTTCATGAAAAATGAAATAGAACTGTACATGAACTGAACACTGCAGAGTTTATACTCTCCCAAGCAAGGAAACTAATTTAATTTACAGGGTGTATGATAGAGGATAATAAAATAAATAAATAAATAAATAAATAACTAAATAAAAGAAACCAAAAAACAAAACCAAAACCAAACAACAAAAAATCCAAACCACAAACCAAACACAAAACCTGTAATTCAAAAGTCAAGATTTTTCAGATTTTTTTATATATATAGATATATATATGTACGCATGAGTATGAAAAACTAATGCATAGTCTCCTGATCAACCACCCTTGAAATAAAATATAAGCAAAAAGGACACAGAAATTACACTTATGGCAGCTGATAATACTCTCCAAAGTCACTCCCCCACTATTGGTCTTACAAATTGGTGGTTGATTGAAGTCTAGACTGCAAACCACATTGGATTGTGCAGCTCTCAAACCACACAAGAATGGAAAGTATTATAGCAGCTGTTACCATGGACGTTGACAGAAATCTGAAAAGTGCAAAGGATAAACATAACAAAAAATAAAACCTTTCCAGATGGCTGTACAGCTCCCTAAAAATATACACTGCCACTGAAGGCTGGCTGGATTGAAAAGATATGTTGTCTAAAATAAAAAGGCAGTAGAAGCTGCTGTATGTAAAAAAAAAAAAAAAAAAAAAAATTGCAAGATGTTGGTAAGTGAATTTTTTGTCTCCAGTCTCTGTAGAGCTTAACTATGCAATATAAAGCTGCATATGGGAGATATAACTAACATTAGTGCATAGATAATAATGTAAGAACCATTCTGGATGGATAGTTAAGTAATAAATGCTATTTGGCTGCATTTTGATAAAACAATATTATTGGAGTAGGAAAAGCAACTAATCCCAGTGTTGACAAGTCTGCTTGCTTCTTTTCTATCCAAGTCTCACCACGCATGTCCATGGCAGTGTCACCTCAAGATTAGACTAACGTGACTGATTTATAAGAGTCTGGTTTTGGTATGTGGTCCCCAGCAAGTAAAAGAAATGAAGCTGGAACTCATGCATGAGAGCTTGTCAGTGTCTGCAAATTGTACTTCCCCTGAATAACTGCCTGCTGTTTAAGATGAATGGCAATTCCATATATCATGACACATAGTGAACACCATTAGCAGATTTATATCTGGGTGTCAAAGTGCACCTGATTACCTTCTACTTTCAGAAACTTTTGCCAGTTGGGCTGAAAGTTCCCTCACCCATTTTTCTGCAGGAAAAAGATAAAAAGGAGATAATCATCACAACTCCTCCCTTTTCAAGACTTAAAGGACATAGGGTTGCATTGCATGTGATTTAAAATGAGAAGCCAGTCAGTGTTTTGCAGTGTTTCAGCATCAAATTATTGTGACAGATTTCTACTACAATGATCTCATACCAAGATTATTCTTCAGATGTAAATATTTATTCCTTTCTTTTTGTTGTATCATCTTTGATATATTTCTAATCAGCTTCTACTCGTATTTCATTTGACCAAACAAACCAACCAGCTCTCCTTTACTTACCTCTCTTGAAATCTGTTCTCCTTTCCTTGATCAGCCTTCTCTGCATTTCTCAGTTTGATCAACAGCCAGAGGTGTGGGTATGACATTCTGCTGTTGGTCATGCACTGGGAAACAAAGAAAGGAGCAAAACAGCAGCCTGACACCTTAACTTAAGAATTGTAATTTTTGAGCATTTAACTGTGGTGTCTTGACGTTATCTAAACATTTTCGGTAGCATAGAGGTACATGTAGAGCACAGAGTGATATTTCTGAAACAACTGTCTTAATTTCCACTGACTGTCAGTATAATTCCACACTCTATTGCTAATTTTAATCTAAATTGCTTCCTTTCAGGCCTAAACCCATGCAATCTAAATAATATATTAAACATGAAGGATCCAAATGAAGCCTGGCAGTCAGTCAAGGTGAGATTACAGGCTGTTTAAAATGAGCATGTGCTATTTTAGAGGCAGGTGTCTCAAAGGTAATTGTCATCATCTTCTCCTTTGGATTATTCCAGAAATCATCAGGAAGATTGTGTACTTCCATTAGCCTCGACAGCTGGTTCTGCTGACGCCAGGATGTCATAAAAAGTGTGCTTAGAGTGATGCATTTCTCATGGAGAGCACATGGTTTCACCTAAGAAATGCTGCTCTGAACCAGGAATTTGTCTGAGTGACTCCTTCCTCCTGTTCTGATAGAACAATCACAAATTATTAAACTTGAAAGAAAAGATGCCATTTGAGATTCTGTCCCAGCTTTTATAAAGTGCCTTGGATGCAACCTCCAGATATAATTTCTTACTGTACAGTCCCTCACAGGAAAATGGTACAACAGATATCTCTGTTCAGATTATGGGCTCTGCTTTCCTAACTACATTTCCTAGCCAATCAACAGAGTAATAATTTAAAATATGTATTTAAAACATGCCTATGATTTTATGAACCTATAGACATTTTCTACATTCTTCACTCTCTATATCATTCCACAGCTAAATTAGGAAGTTACATCCTGGTTTGGTAAAGTACTCACACAAAGAACAATTATTTGCACTATTTATCATGGTTGCTTAGGTGTTCCCTAGCTGTTTTGATTAATTAAGCCTCCAGAAAGCCTCTCTCCCCAACTTTAGCAATTCTTGTTTATTAAAACTATTACAATCCTTTCTCAGGATCTTCCTGTTGAGCTGTAATTTCATTATCTCAGTGTCTGGCTCCACTGGGGTGTTTCTGTTTGAATGCAAGAAGATTAGAATGTTAACCCTTTGTTTTGTGCATTGTACATGGTCTCTGATATAATTATAAATCAGTCATTGTAACTGCTCTACACCCAGTAGCTCTAAGCAAAGCAGGAGCAGCAGAACAGAGCTCTACAAAGCAAAGATTAGATTGCTAAGTGTGAAAAAATCCAGATAATCTCCTTTCTAGACTGCTGAAGGAATCTAGTACAGGAAATGCCAAGTCCAGCAGCAAGGTTTTTAATGGACTTTAAGGATTGTATGATTAGATAGTATCAAAACCAGTAACAATTAAAAAAAAAAAAAATTCTACCTCCTCCCCCCAAACCTCTGTTCTCTTGCTTCTCATCAGAGCCAACTCAGGGTTTCTTAAATGAAATTTTGCCACTGCATGGGTGAGCATCAGGGACATTTATTTATTTCTTATTGTTCTGGGGTGATATTTCAGTTTTGTCATGGAGCAAAGAAGGATTTTGGGAGGACAGAGTAGGCAATAACAAGCTTGAAGGAGCTTTTAAAAGCTCTAGTGAAGTAATAGCAAATGGGAGAGACTGGTCTGAGGAGCTTTTCCTCTGTCCCTACCCTGCCAGCCAAATCTCTGGTGTCTTCCAGAGAGAGCCTTCACCCCATAGAAAGGATGCTGGCCACATGCTCAGGACATAGATCCCACTTTTCTGGATGTTGGAAGTGAGGAGTATCCTTCCCACACTTGTCAGCTCTCCAGAGCTGCTTCTTTTGTTCCCACAGAGCCCATTAATAAAAAAATTATATATGTGTCTTCCCTTCCCTTCCCTTCCCTTCCCTTCCCTTCCCTTCCCTTCCTTCCCTTCCCTTCCCTTCCCTTCCCTTCCCTTCCCTTCCCTTCCCTTCCCTTCCCTTCCCTTCCCTTCCTTCCCTTCCCTTCCCTTCCCTTCCCTTCCCTTCCCTTCCCTTCCTTCCCTTCCCTTCCCTTCCTTCCCTTCCCTTCCCTTCCCTTCCCTCCTCATAAGATTTATTTCCATAGGAAGTTTTTCTTCTGGCTCAGTTCCTCATTCTCCAGTCCAGGAAAAGACAGAGTCTCCTGCACCACCTCTAAAATCACCTTCTTGTTCTTTTTTCATCATGTCAGGAGAAGGATCTTCACCAGTGTCCGCAATGGAACCCTCTCAGGTTTCACCCTGTTCCCAGTTTTCCATTCTCCTGTGTTCTTTCCTGTAGCTCCAGCCATCAGTTGGGATTGAGAGCAGGAGCTGGTCAGGCATGAAGGAAAAGGCTGTAAGTGACACAGTTTTCTTCTCCCTTCTCTCAGCTCCTGCTTCCAGTCAGGGAAGCTGTCAGGGAAGCAGAAACAGGAGAAAATAGGGACAAAGAAAGCAGGCACCAAAGCTTGCCCTTGGCAAAGGCCCCGGCCTCCCAAGATTATGCTTGAAACCAATCCTGCTACTAGTCAAAGTATTAAAAAATATTTTGAAGGAAAATACAAGCTTTATATAACATCACTTGTTATCAGAGGTATTTTTTTTGTGTGATCAGTCTGTTATCCTAGTTTTGTTTGGTTTAGCTTAGTTTAGTTTTGGTTTTGGGGTTTGGTTTGGTTTTTTTTTGTTTTTTGGGTTTTTTTTTGTTGTTGTTTGTTTGTTTGTTTTGTTTTGTTTTGGGTTTTTTTTTGTTTTTTTGGGGTTTTTTTTTTTTGGTTTTTTTTTTTTTGTGTATGGTTAGACCTTATCCCTTCAAATGTTAGAAAAAACACTTTCTACAATCCTGTGTAGAAATTTGGTTCTGCAGGTGGAGATGATGGCAATTAATAGAGAAAGTAGGGTGGATTGAAGAGCTGTTAGAAGGGCAGAATGTGCAGAAGGGGATACTGGGACAAAGAAAGGCCACTGTTGGTGTCCTCAAGGGATCAATCTGAGACAGATCCTGTTTAATGTATTTGTTAGTTAAATATATAGAACTAAATATGGGATTCTGAAATTCAGAATCAGATCATGAAGCTGGGATGTAGGGCTGAAACAGAGGGCTGTGGAGGGAACCATCCATTAAAAGAAGGCAGGTGGATCAGATGACAGGCTGCTGAAATGAAAAGCATGAGATGAAGCTTGAGAGTTTCAAATTACAATACTTGGCCCTCAAAATACTCAATAGTATTTTTTTTTCTATAAATAGAGGATTTCGAAATTGGAAAACAAAAAAGGTCATTCATTAGATGGAAGATGACTATGAGCTGCCAAGGAATTTACTTGGCTTCAGGTGTTTTCCATTCTAAAAAGCATTATTTAAACCTTAGTTGACAGAATAAAAGAGTTTGCCTTTTTAACCTTACCAACTGAGTTTCAAAAAGAATAACTTTCTGCAGATACTTTTGGAGAACAAATATCAAACAGGAAAAAGGTTCTGAAATTAAAAAAAATTAAATTTGGTCTTCATGAAGTGTAGGGGAAAAGAAAAATAAGGAAAAAGGGTGAACTACTGGAATGATGTTCCAAATAGCCAACTGGAGGAGGAATCAAAATTGTTTTAGGATGATGTTTGGTAAGCTACTGAGGGGGATTACAAATTAAAATAAGGGAGTTTAAGGTTGCTGTGGATGAACAAGTCCTTGGACGTTTGATGCCTCTGACACAAGATTATATCTTATCACTTTATATATTAATGACCTCTTTCTGGTATGGAGGTTGCTTGCAGGAAGAGGGTGGATTTTTCCCTGCTGATCCAGAGAGAACTAGTGAGGATTGCGTGGGGAGAGTTGTCTTCCCCGATTGTTTTGCAAAAACAGAAATATCCACCTCCAGTTTTTCTGGATATTTGCATATTCAAGAGACTACAACAGCTCAGGCTGGCAGATACTAATTTTAACCCACTCTTCCCCACTGTGGGATGTGCTTGGCTTTCTCAGTTCATGTGCTTTGTCTGAGTTTACACAAAACGAGTTAATCTCAGGGCAGGTAGACAGAGAAGGTTGAACCTGAGTCATAGTAAATTTTTATTTAATAAATGCTAAATAACAATAGTGCTGTAGGGCATTGATAGCAACACTCCATTTCATCAGCTGCACTCAGTAGCTCAGGTGATCCCTTCCAGTCCCATGTTCCTGTTTAAATTTGGTTGAAACGTGAAATCTTTATTCAGGCAAAACTTTTCTTGGAACTGTACTGAAATTTTAGTTCTCTTTAATATTTCTTCTTCTTTGAAGATTCCCTGCTTTCTTAAACATTTCTTTTCCCTAAATACCAATCCATTCCCATAAAAAAAAACACAATGTGCCAATAATGTACAAAGGCTCTAAAAATTTACCAAGCAGGACACATCTGAAATAATTGTAAAGAAACCTAATGATACAGGAAGGCACTAAGAGATAGGAATAGATAATTTTCCATTCCTTTTATCAAATAGCAATAAATAGCTTCTTTTCTCATCAAGTATCCATCAAAACTTATTTTGTTAATATCTGTGTTTTACTTTAAAAAGAATGAATGAGAAATAAAAACTCAGAAATGATAGTAAGGACAGAATGAAATATTACTGTTCAAAATAAAAGAAAACATTTTAGTTTTGGTTAAAAAGCAATACTTTTAAATAACTAAAAAATGTAAATGATGTAAATGTACTCAAATATATTTCCAGAGAAATATTTTTTGCTGGGATATGATGTTTTCTGGTTGTTCTATTTTGTTGTTGTTGGGATTTTTTTTTTGTTTGGTTGGGGTTTTTTGATTTTTGTTGGGTTTTTTTTCTTTTTTTCCCCTAAACCTGTAATTATCTTTATTTAGTTTTAGAAAACTCCTAAACTAAGTTTGATTCAGAGACTGATTGGACAGGGAAATAGATAATGTCAGCATTCAATACACCACTGATTAAAGTGATCCAGAAGATGCATTTCCAAGCATAGCCCAAGAAGGTTACACTATTTCAAAAGAGAAAGTATGTCATGATTGCCTTGTTTTGTGTATTCTTACATATTTTTTAAGTTAGTCTTTGCTGGCATCTGTTTATTGAACCGCAGAGACCATTGCTTTCACCTAATATTGCAACTCTTTTGATTGTAACTGAGTGACTTTGAAAGACATTTTTTAAGTATAGACTTGAGTTCACCATGGTCTGAGGAACAGAGGTGATTTAAATTGTTTCCTTTTAAACAGGATTTGGGGAGTTTAGTGTCATGTGTATTACAAAAGTTTTCTAAAAAGTCTTCTTTCCCAGACTTTCCAGACATTCCATTAGTCTGGTAATGTGATTCTAAATATGACCTTCTCTAATTTTGTGTGAAGAAAACCAGTGCCTGCTAACTCTATTTCCCATAAGCAATATTCCTTGTTTTGGCACATCTTATGTGAATAAACATTTCCTGATACACTTTCTTCTTTATGAAACCCTTTAATTTTTGAGACCTCTGAAAGCAGAAATGAGGAGACACCTTTTCACTCTGAAGAAATAATTTTCACTCTGGGATTTATGGTTAGTCTGTCCAAGTGTTTGAACAAATCAAGGTCAAGGGACCAGGTATTGTAATTTGGCTGGTTATGCTGCTGTATGGGACAAGAATTCTTGCATGCCTCTGGCCTGAGCTAACCAGTGCCCTTCCAGGCTGCTCCTAGGCATGGTCTAGGAGTGAATTTGTGCCATGGAGCATTCCTTGCTGGCAGTTTGAATGTGTTGGAGAGCAAGGGAGCTTTTCCAGTGTGGGCATGGAGAGGATTGTCATGGGTTGGTTCATTATTGTTGCAGAGTCATAGTATCCTGTGCCTGAAAGGCAGGAGACAGAGTTTCTCTTAGACAAATCACAGAGTGCCTACCCATAGAAACATGTAGGTGTAAAATTACTGGGTAGCTGAGAGTGCTGTAAAAAACATGACCAGGTCAAGTGTAATGACAAGTTCATATTCACAAAGAATATCAAAGTAGAAAATGTTTCTGTCAAAAAGAAACAAAATATTTGTAGGGCCACAGGAAGTGTGATTGCAGATAAAAGTGCCAGCTACATAAAATTTAGGTTATGTGGGAGTAGAGGTGATAGACTGAATCTTGGAAAGACATTCAGAATTTAAAGAATTTTTTTTGAAAAGGCAATAGAATTACTGGTGGAAGATTACAGCAAAGGAAAACATCCTTACAATAAGTTTGAATAGACCATGAAATAGTTTTTCAGGGAATGTAGAGACAGCCATGCCAACCACAGATTGTACCACTGTCCTGTTTTTAGCTGATTGAGTTAATTTTCCTCATTGTAGCTTGTATGGTGCTGTTTTCGATTTCTGATGAAAACAGTGCTGATAACACAGTTTTAGTTATTAGTGAACAGCATCAAGGCATTTTCTGCTTCTGACTCTGCTCCCCCAGTGAAGAAGCTGAGGGTGCAGAAGAAGATGGGAGGGGACACAGTCAGGAAAACTGACCCCAGCTGACCAAACACCATAGGACATCATGCTCAGCAGTAAAAGCAGAGTGGGGGAATTTTGTCAGGGCTGCTACAACGAGGGAACTGGCTGGCATTGGTCTGCTGGAGGAGGGGGATTAGAGTTTTAGCACAGCTTTTTTTTCCTTGATTTTGTTTTTCTTTGCTTCCTTTTGCCTTTATTTTTAACTTTTCCCATTGAACTGTGTTTATCTCAACCCACAAGTTTTCTCACTTTTACCCTTGTGATTCTCTCCCACATCCTGCTGCGGGGGAACGAGCATGTGGCTGTGGGTGCTCAGCTGCTGGCCAGAGTTAGCCTGCAACCACAACTAAACTGAAAAAGAAGGAGAAACTACACTGCCTGGAAAATTCTGCCCTGAGAAGCTTGTCTAGGACTGCCAAAGACAGTTAGCATGTAACCTTCATAACATGTGAGAAACACAGAGGTGAATAAGCTGAACCTCAGAAAGTTAGAAAAAATGCAAGATTATTAATCCTAGGCATGCTGTCTGGATCACAAGAAAAAAGTCATTAATATCATTAGGCTGTATATTGAGAGTCATTGATATTGAGGGATAAACTTCTGCAGATTGCACAGAAAGAGATGAGAGTGCGTTTATCATTGTCATCGAACATTAAAAGAAAAATTATAATGTTACCAAAAGATAATTACGTTCATTCTACAGATATATTCACCTGGTGTAAATCAGCAGATATCTTTTGCAGTGAGAATTTTGGTGATTTATAAATAGAGGAGATCTTAGCTCACTGTTTGCCTTCCTGTGCTGTCCTTGTAACGCTGTTTGGACCGGAAACATTCATGCTCATGTTTTCCAGAATTTTTAGATGCTGGGGTTTGTGGAATTGTTGGCAGCCTGAGAAGTGCCATCTAATCACTCTTGTTAGCTTAATGGAAAAGCTGTTTGACCACACCAAATACTTCACAAAAACAATAAAAAGTGAAAGAGATTTAAAATTCCAATGAACAGGAACCATGAGCTCAATCTTGAAGGTGCAAAAAATGCATTCCTTTCCTTGGAAGAGAATAGGGCAGATCTTGCATGGAAGAAAGAAGCAATTTCTCTAGGGCTTGTGCCTAAACAGAGCTGAAAATCTCCTAGGAAGTGTTGAGTGCTCCAGATTGCTACTGAATTCTTATGATTTTGTCCTTCCTTCTCTTAATGCTTAAAACAAGTATACAGCATTGTGTTTCTAAATCTGGAGACTGGTTGGGGTATTTTTTTTGTTGTCATAATGATGTACAGTTTTATTTTCATTTGAAAATACTTGCTTTTAAAAACCGTAAAAACTTGTGCTTTATCTGACAAAATGAAACTAATAATTTTGTTTGCTGTTAGTATCCTCCAAGCAGTAATGTGAACTGAGGTATCAAATATTTAGTACTATGCAGCACTAATATGGATATGGTGATTTCTCATTAATACTAACAACTTCAAAACTACTTCTCATTAGCTTGAAATAATTATTTAGCTGCTTAGCAAGTGATTAAATTCAAACAGAAGTATATAATAGTTTGCAAAAAAAAAAAATTGGTTGAGATTACAAAATCTTAATGGCTTTATTCCTTAAAACTTATTATTGGATTGGTCTATACATTTAAGGAATATTCTTAAAACTGTACACTGCCTTTTTATTTAGTGCACAAATTGCATCCAATTTGGAAAAGCATTTTGGATCTACCAGCTACAAATTAAGCAACAATCACAAAAATAATAAACCCCCAAATAAACCTTAGAATAATGTAATTCAGATTTTAATGGAAAAATAAAATTATTTGCCCATAATTGTTTGACTGAGTCTGTTCCTATTTTCCCTCCATATTTATAATGTTGGCATTTAAATGTTGGAAGTAGAGTAGCATAAAGAAATAATTTCATAAATGCAGAGCCCAGAAACTCAACAGTAGGAAAGGCTAAGCTTCCTAATGCAGACATGAATTTTGGGTGGGACAGTGTCTGGTATCTGAGTTTCATCTCTCTGTTTGAAAGCTTGGGCCTTTTTGTTGATGGAGAAGCCTTTTGTGCATCTTCACTTAACTGTCAGGTTTTAGAACTATGTGATCAGCAGTCAGGAAAAGGATTGAGAAGCAAGTGTGAAAATGGAGTGGTGAGAAATGTTCTCTCTTTGTTATAGCTTCCATCTTGGACAGTACACAGGGAGCTTAAGTGAGAAGCTCAGGAGCAGATGCATGGATGCTATTAAAGCTCATGTGCCAAAGCATTAAAACTAGAACTGTTCCTCTCCATAAAGGACAGAAAAAAAGAGAGGGCCCTCTAGCCATAAATTCGCCAGTAAAATGCATGTGCACTGTATCATTTGGCTCAATAAAAAATGCAGCATGTGGCAAAATTTTAGACAGATAAATGTAATTAACACTGAAAGGCAGATGGCAAGGAAAAGGGACAAAGAAAGAAAAAACCCATAAGGATGGGATGCAGTGACACACTCTAAGTGCATTAGGAATTCCATCCTCATAGAAGACAATATTTAATGCTTTCTTAAACAGAAGAATATAACGCATTTTTTTTCCCTGAATTAGAGCCTAAATTTTCAAGTGAGGATCAGTGCATATTGATTTATGCATTCACTGTAGTACATTGTTGTTATCCAAAGTATAAATTTCAAGCATCCTGGTGTTAAGAAATGTGTTTAAGAGCGGCAGTTATACCATTTCTTAGAGGTATGATAAGAAGTGTCAGTGCCCTGCATAACAAATCATGTTTATGTTACAGTAGAAAGTAAACATTTGCATTTCAAACCCACACAAAACATGGGTAATATGTTAAGGTTGCTCTAAGTCAGCCTTGCAAAAAGTTCTGGAGCCTGAGTTCTGGGCAAGACTGTGAATAACTACCATGTATTCATATCAACCTGAGCAACCTCTGGTTGAAAGTGTCACACAGTGGGGGATTTCCAGCACTTGGATTTAATGGAGAGATAATGGCAAGAAGAGCATTGGGGAAAAAAAAAAAAAAAAAGGAGGAGTGAAGTGGAATTAAACTGGGATTTTAAAAAATGGAAAATCAAAGTATGAGGTTTTCAGGCCTGTCAAAATGTTTAATTCTTCTTGTTCAAGCTGCAGATGATTTGAGTCATCTTGTGCCAGAATTAACTTGGTGACACAGTAAAATAACCTTTCAGAAATACGTTCCCCATATTTTATTCATTGTTGCACTTTAGCTGAACCTATTCTTTGCATGAATAAGGTATTTGAGATCAGATGCCCTCTTCATACTTGCTTGGTGGGAATTAGAATGTGACTTGTTAAGAGCTAAGTCTAATTATGGAATAAAGGCATGAAATGTTGCTTTTGCTTACATTGTGTTGTGCATCTTCATCTGTCTATGCAAAATACTTATGAAGTGTGCTAAAAACGAAACCCTGGTGTCTACATCCTGCAAACAATCTGGAATGCCACCTTCTGTTATATAATAAATGCAGACTTGTGTATAGAGAAGAAAAATAAGCCACATGTAAAACTTGTATGGTCGAACTGCCTGTTTGATTTATGACAAAAGGGTTGTTTCTACCATTTGGATGGTTCTTCAGATCCCAAAGCAGCGACAAGAATAAAGTAAAAATTAAGGTGTAGCCGTTGGAACACTCCTGGAGGTTTAGCAGGACAAGGAACCACCTGAAAAGCTGGGAGTGGAGGTCAAAAATTGCCTGTTTCAGAGATAGCATGCTTTGTCCCTTCTCCCAGGCAGGCAGTTTACAGTTCTGCCAGGGGCAGTGTAGAGCAGGGAGCATTAGAGCAGAACTCTGTACAGAGTCTGAAAGCTGCCCTTGATATCTCAGAGACAGATTTTGAGCATGTTTTTTACATTGCTTGAATCAATTTTGCATAGTGTAATGCTTCTCTTTGCAGTGGAATCTAGTTTTCTCATAAGCATGCACTCGAAGAACAGCATCTACTTTGAACCCTGAGTATTACTAGTTCAAATGACAGGTAATGGAATAATGTGTGCATATATGTTTTTACAATCCACATATCTCATTATAAAATTAATTAAAATATGTGCATAGTTATTCAATGGAAACTGTGTACATATTTTAGTGGTCTCAATAAAAGAAATATTCTGAATTTTAAATTAATTTTGGAATATTTTTCTATATACAAAAAGATTTTCTGTGCTTCAAATGAAGGATTTTATTCAAGCAGATGACATCTTTCAAATCAGAAGCAGCATTTTAAGTTCAAGTGCTACATTTTGGTCTGAGGCAGGTGATTACTTTTATAAATCAGCTGTAAAAGGTAATCCTGATAGCTCTCCATAAATAATAACCAAGACTGAAAATTTCAGTGTAGGGTGTGTGTATAATGGGACAAAAATAGAGATGAGGGAAATGGAGTTGAGTTTAAATGACTTTCTTCATGTAGCTAAATGGGCATTTCTTCCATGGAAATCAAACGAGGGCTATACATATGGAAAGAGGGCAGGATCTCGTACCAGCTTTGCAAATGCTTCAAAAAATTATGCTGAGCAGCCCAGCCTGTTACAGCTTTTGAACAAAATCTGGAGGAGTGTTCATAACAAGTATAGAGCAATTTACATTTTTTTTCAGTTGTCAGACACTGTGTGCCACAAACTAACAGGGATGACTGGGTAGTATGGAAATCTGCTGCTGAAAAATTGTCCAGATAGATTTCAGTTCAGCATGTTCTCCCATTATTGTCTGGGAACATTTGTTCAAGTAGAACTTTCTTTGGAGCTGGTGAAATGTAAACCTTCACAAAAGGTTTATTTAATTTGTTATTTTTGCCAGTGTGGGAAATAGTTTAAGCACAATTAGGTCACATAGTCAGGAAGCAGTAATGGTATTTGTTGCATGATATGGATAATTATTCATGAAGCTGCAGTAGTGAAGTCTTAGTTTTCAAGCTGATACAGCCAACCATTGCAATTACATACAGATCAAACAGCCTTTGGAAGAAATTTCTCTCAATTTTCAAGTGATCTACTTCTGAAATTCTGAAGAATGCTTTCTATTTTTCTTGTACCAAAATATTATAAAATTGTAAATAAAATAATTCAAATAGAGTTATTAGGGCTTGGTGTCATTCAACTGTTTTATTAAGTATGAAGATGGTAATCTTTAATCTCTCTGACCACTTCATCCACGAACATAAAGGCAGAACTTATTAAATTAATAATTTTCTGAGCAAATATTTCAGTTATTGCTTCTTCACCATGAATGCAATGTTTCTCTTTAAAATTTAAAGAGAAATATGGGAGTGTTGTGTTACTTGTCATGTATATATGGATGCAGTTCAGAATAAATATAAGAAGTGAAATCTTGACCTAGCTGTATAAGTATAGCCTTTTACAAAGGATCCTCGGCAAAACCGTGGAGAAACTCCTACCACTGTTATATAAAATGTTATTTTCACACCAAACACAGTGCTTTCTCCTTCAGGAGAAGGTATCAGCATTTTCAGTTTCCCCCTGTCTCCGTCTGGACTTACATTAGTAGAAAGGTCCAAGAATGATACAGAATGCACATTTTCATATTGTAGAGACTAATGAGAAATTAAATGCTTTTTTTTTAAGCCACAGGATGTTCCTTATTAGGACTAATGAGAAGATGGAAATTATTTCCCTTGAAAAAATGTGTTAAGAAAATAACCCCTAATCAAAACAAAAACTCAAGTCCACAAAGTTTTTGTGGTTAAGAACTGATGGGAAATTCCATTTCAGAAAACTTCAGTGGGATTTTTCAGCTTTCCAACTGTGGCCATGGAAACATTTTATAAACTGGGAGAAAGGGAAATGGCAGGAACCTTCCAGAGTGGAAGCTGGGGAGTCAGCATTTTGTTTTTTTCTTGAAGGAAAACTATTAGAATTTTTTTCCAATTACAAGTTTCAAAAGTGCTTTATTTATTATTGTGGCAGTCAGAGCTGTCCCCTCTCAGAATTCCTCGGTCACACTAAGGGATGGACATGGATGCAGGTTCATTTTCCAAATTGCAATTACATTTTCTTGGTGTGGTACATTCCTTCTTGTGCAAGTCTCCAACAACATGCAGTTTTCCTTGTGTACTCTCCTTTTTTAACCCTTTAACCATCTGTTTTCTATTTGTTTTGGTCACCACATTTGTGTAGCTCACCCTTTGTAGATATTTGAGTTGTGTGTTCCTTTGTTCTTGTAGTTTTCTTACTTTGCAAAGGTAACAGCTTCATCACAGCAGCTCAAAAATATGAAAAAAGATCATAAAGAATTTTCACTGTGGTGAATCATGAGGAGTTTCACAACATTTAAAACAGTGGCCTATCTTAAAACTGTTTGTTGTCACAATACAAGTCATTAACTTCCTTGTAAAATGTAAAAATATTTCTGTCACATTCCAAAATTATCAACAAAGGTTAGTTATATCTATGGCCCTAAAAGAGTGGTATCATTTAGTTAGCAGTTTTTAAAATCTCAGATAACCTACTTGCAAGTTATAAAAGGTTTAAGGTAAATCCACATTAACAGATTTAAACATGAGTTAAGAAAGACAAAGTAACATAGAGATATCTTAGTAAAATTTGTTTTAAATAATTTTCCCTCTGGAAGATCATCTTTTTGGTGCATATTGATCAGAGGACTTATTCTGTCCCCATAACAATGTTATTTTCTTGTTTTAATGTCAGAAATTAAGTTCTAATGGTCAGATTTCATAGTTTCGCTGTCAAATCAATGCCTTGTATCTGTCAGATGTCAAAATGATGACTAAAAGTAGGGCATATTCTCTAATGCAATTATTTTGCCCAGCATCTTGCTCTTTTAATAGAATCCACTGGTCATAGATGTAGTAATTGAGTGCCTAAAAAATTGGATATCTTTCTGAAGAACTCATTTAGGAGCTTGCCATTTTTCATGCTGGTATGTATCTGAGAAAATAGTATATTTGAGCAGCTGATAAAATTCTTGGAATGCAATTCCTTCAGCTGTTTTTGACTTATAGGAAAGAACACTTTTCCCATTGTTTAAAAGTATATATAACTACATTTTAAAAAATTTTTGAACAGAACGACAGCAAATGTTCAAAGCTTGAAACTCAGATCTTCATACATAGATTCTTTTATAGAAGGAATCAGTGGTTTTCTTAGTTTGAGGAAAAAATAGACTCATACATGATTGAAAAGGCATTTTTTGCTTGCCTAGTTTAACACAAAGCTCACAGAAAATGTATATTTACTCACTAGCATTCAACTCATTGAAAGAACTTCAAAGTTGAACTGGAACATTTAAAAATCAACTTACTAGGCAAGGGCTCTTCCCCTCGCTTTTCTTTTTCTTAGCAGGGGAACAAAATACTTGGTAATCTGCTGCCATTAACTTTTAAATTCCCTGCCACTGAAATGTTAAAATATAATACAAAAAAAGGTTTCTAAAACTGTACCAGCTTCCTTTTTTTCCAGTCAAGTATGGGAGATTTTTACTGCTTTTAGTGACAAAACACAGCAAATGTAGCTGCTTTGGGAATCAAATTAAATTTTGATTAATCTTCAATCAGAAAATGGCTTCTTAGGCTCAGAAGGGAGTCCCTCATCAAAAGAAAACACTGACTGCACAGAATAGCCAATAGGTCAGAAACTGAAGAACATTCACTTTCAAGTCTTCAGTGTGCTTGGTTCAAGCTCCTGGTGTGGACAGGAGCAGGTTCATCTAAGCTAAAGCCCCAGTCAATGGTCTTACTGTCTTGCTTGAGTATGTGTCTGCCAGACTTTTCTCTCTCCCCTCCCTTCCTCACACAATTTTATCTTGTTTCATATGGAGTTGGAATATTTAAACTTGTGGAAGTATTCTGTGGCACAGGAAAACAGTTTACAGTCCAGCACTTAAAATGAAAATTACACAGTATACATGCTATCTGCATTAATATTGCTTTTAGCACCTTAATAGCATATTAAAAGCATTTTTTATTTTTTGTTTTTGTTTTACTCTCCACGGTCATGTAGAATAGTAAAGATTAAAGCACATAAGTATTATAAATCACATAGATTTTCCATAGAAGATAATCATCACTGGAAGAATTATGATTATGCTGTACAATTTCAGTGTCCACAAATGGAAAATTCTCTTTTCTTCACTCATGGTCCTTCACCTCAGGGGGGCTGGGCAACCAAAGATCTGTCAGTATTATTAAAGACTGAGGCAAAAAACCCTTTGAACACCTCCACTTTTTCTTCAGATGACCATCTTGACAGGAATCAGTTCAATATTTTCCTTTCGCTATTAACATACTTCAAAAAAGGATTGAAATTTTCTGCTGTTATGGAACAGGACTGATGCTGTGAAGGGACACATGATAATATTCTTAATAGGCATGGTGCATTCTGGACAAAAGGCCCTAAAATAATTTATGGTGCTTGTGTAAACCTTAAAGGACTATGAAACTCCTGAACTTTTCCATGGCATGTGCTGGAAAAATGCAACATATTAAGGAAGAGTACTTGAATATATGAATGAAAACTTGATAATTTATCTTTCTGTGGAGTTAGTTCTACTAAAATTGTGCATGTGAAGTGAATTCTATGTACAACTTCACATCTGATGCACTGAGTATAGGTTGAACAAATGTAGCCAGAGTCAAATATCTGCAAAACCTTGACATTGTCCAAAAGCCATTCTTTGGTCTTGCCTCACGTGTGCTGTGGCAAGTCACCCTCCCTAGGCATTGACACAAGGAATCTGCTGCCTTTTGTGCTGGTAGCCTAAAGATAGACACACAAACCACTGAAGTGAGTGTGAGGCACTTGGCCTTTTCTCAGACTCTATCTGCTTATTGCTGTGAGGATATATCCCCTCTGGAAAATAATGAGAAACAATTAATCTATTGCAGTAAGGACTCAGGGCAGGAGACAGCCAACTGTTGCATATCCACAGAATCACCCAGCCCTAAGAAAATATGTCTTAATGATTTAATTACTTTTCTCATCTGAGTGGATATTGTAATTCTGATTACAGAAGCTGAGGATGAACACGCTTAAAACTAATAAATACAAAGTGCATTCATCTGAAATGAACATCATCAGCACTCACAATGAAATTTCATTTATGGGCATTGTTTCATTAAATGTAACCTCTAGCTTATTACAGGCACATTATTTTTCATTTTTTATGCATGATGTCATTCCTTTATTTAAACAGACCATGGTAAATATTTTATGAAACAATTAAAGGAACAAATAATAAATTTTTGCATTAAAAATGGATCCGTGAAAGTGTCTGGCAACTAAAATGCAAACAAACAAATAAACAAAAGGGTGGAATTATGTTGCAATCTGTCATAAATTCTCCTGGAGTTTTATCTGTGATTTGCCCACTGTTACTCTATTTCTCACTCAGTTGGTCTATTATTATAAGATGTGTAAAATGGTAGAAATATGCAAGCTACCTTGGGGTAGAATAGGATGATCTTGTTTCACCTCAGACTTTAGAGGATGCTAATTGTATGCTGGGCTTTTTGTGTCCCCAAAGTCCTGTTTCATGTATTTAATTACAGATTTTTAACTTTTAAGCTATTTGCTGTGCACACTGGCAAGTATTTTTAAGAACTATGTCCTGTGTGCTGAGGCAATTGTGCAGATTAGCTAAAAGAGTCATTAAGCATATCTGCTTGCACAAAACTGTCATAATCCAGTCTCCTAGCAAATTTTTATGGCTGCTGCAAAAGACAGGGTACAAATGGGATGTTGAACTTTCAGCTTAGCACCTCCTAAGAATCCCACTGACTTTAGCAACAGCTGATAGAATTCTTCAATTTAGAATATGTGGAAACACAAAAGATAAAAAATTAATACAGTGGCAAACCCCACATTATTTATGCAGTGGAAACTCCTACTAAATGCACTGAGAGCTCAATACAGTCCTACTGAAATCAGGAGAAAGATTCCCCTTGACTTCATGAGGAGCAGGATCAAGCAACTTATCACTAAAGATGTGATTCTGCAGGAAGAAGAGCCAAGTCTTCATCTCCCAAAAGGAGCAGTTGTGGTGATGGTGGGAAAAATTCACTGTGCTCAGCAGCTTCCAGTGCTGCTCTGTACTTGAGAGATTTGAATCTTAAATGAATGAAACTCAGGAGACATTTTCTCCCTGCCCCAGGAAAAAAAAAAAAAAAGAACAATGACAGGATCCTGAATACACAGATCTGAGTTTTAGCACTAATGTGTCATTGCCAGATATTAATTTTCAATTTTCTCCTAGCAGAAGGAGTAGCTTTGTCAAGGTCATGCCACACATAAATCATTTCTCTGTTTAAGCAAGGTCTTGCTAAAGCAGCTGTAATCAGGACCTTCTGTAAATTAGGGTTTCTTTCTAAGGAATGCATTCTTATTTCAAAATACCCATTGCCGATTTTTTCCCTTTCTTCTTTTGTTTTTAACATCTAAGTGATTTGCAAACTTCTTGCATTTCAAGGACATAATTAAGAATGCTGATTACATTGACATCACTCTGAACTTCAACACTGAAGAATGTGAACAGGAATGCACTCACTGCTTTTTAAATACTTCTGTCCCATCCTCTACAAATAAACATAAGTGATAAAACTTGAGAAATAAAACAGGTCATGGTCCCTCCTCAAAAGGTGCAAGGCTGAGAATGTAGATCTTTATGCATCAAGAAGAGAATGTAGCTGGTAATATTTTGTCCTACAAAGAAATAACCTGTGTTTATGACAAGGCTCAGGCTTGATGAGATTAAAAGGATGCTTCTCTAATGCCATTATTTTTTCAAAGTACACATTAATACATTTTATTTTTAAATGCACATCATGGCTCTCATTGATGCTGTTATTATGAATTACTAAGACCTCCATCCATTAGTTTGGTCACAATGTTCTTAATTAATAGGTGACCTATCTTTAAGCAGGCATCATATTTTACATAGATTGTCCGGTGATAACCTGAGACAAATACCAGTGCATAATTAATTTTTAAAAAAATTAATTCTCAACATGTGATACTGAATGGATTCAAAACCAGAAAGGTACTAATTAGAATTTTTTTTTAATTAGCCTTGCATATGCTAAGTGTATTCTGCAGTGCTCAGTGCAACAGAACTGGTGATCAGGGGGATGGTTTAAAACTCCTGATGAGGATAGAAAAACAGCTCAATAGTCATGTGATTCCAGTGCTGCTCAAGAAGGATAACTGGAGATCCATTTTTCCAAAGCCTTTTCCCTGTCTCACGACTGGGGTTCTAGAGGAGTTCCAAGTTAGTAAAGAGCTTAAGGAGTGGAGATGGTACTGTAGTGATCTCCAGCTGCCAAGCAGTCGTGGAGAGCAAGTGCTGCTTTTTCCAACCATGACTAAACCTTCCACTTGCAAGACACTGCTAGAGCTTCTGTGTGTTCCAGTCTGGAGTTTGCACTGGCAGTCAGTGAAGTTCTCTGTAAGGAAATTTTGCATCAACTGAATGCCCCAAGTTCATCTAAACCAGCATTGATTGTGGTCCTGCATGTGACAGCAATTAGAGGGGTTTTTCTCAGAAGTTGTGAACAGCCAACCCAGGGCTGCAGAGCACCAAGCATGAATCTGGGTAATAGATCAGAGAACCTCTGCATATCTTCCAAACTTTTTGGTTTTTTTCCATGTCTTTTGATTCTTTCATTTTATTTTCTTCTATTTTCAAACATTGATAGGAAACTGAATAATTGAAAAATGTTACCTTTTGCAATTTTTACACAGTTGCTCAAATGACAGTGTTCTTCCAAGGTTTTGCTTCTGTATTTACTTTCAGAAGGAAAAGACATACTTTTTAATTTTCTGAGGAGACAATTTATAGTGACTGACGAATGGAAATATGAAATTTTCCTTTGGGTGACAGCATAAACTGTTCAAACAAAAAAAATTAAATTTATTTGTTTAATGTCTATGCTTTGGAATTCCTATTTGAGAAAAAAAATATTTTCCCATTTACTCTCAAACAGAGAGTAAATGGGAAAATAATTTGCCTGTTACCTGTTCTTCTGTTTAGTGATATTACAGATACCAAAGATAGCATAATATGGGTCTTTCTGTGTCCATTAAAATTTATCATATCAGAGCCAGTGGAGGAAAGAAACATTTTTTATTATTATGTATTTATTATTTATTTATTTATTATTATTATTATTAAGATTTTTACTGCTTTTTGGCAAAAACCAAAACCATTGTCAGATTCAATTAATAAATTTTACAGTTTCTGCTTGACTTTAAAACAATTCAGTGTAATGTTATACCATAGGCCCCAGCAATTCTAAAAACCTTTTTTAATTGTGGACCAGAAACATCATTACTGGCATTCTTTTTGCTTGTAATGTGCAATAACAGCTTCCAAGGTAAGCAGTGTGTCAGTTCTGATGCAGAAGGGCATTTCTCTGTTCTCATTTTTGTCATTTTTTGAAACCCCCATAATATCATAATTTCGAACAGCAATAGGTGATCATAGAAAGCATTGTGTTGAAAGGGACCTTAAAGCTCATCTTGATTCAACCCCTCTGGCACAGGCAGGGACACCTTCCCCTACACCAGGCTGCTCAAAGCTCCATCCAACCAGCCTTGAACACTTCCAGGAATGGAGCATCCTCATCTTCTCTGAGAAACCTGTTCCAGTGGCTCACCAATACCTGTTTGTCTTCCTAATATCATTCTAAACCTTTCCTGTTTAAATTTAAAAACTTTCCCCTTGTTCTATCACTATAGTAGGAGAGTATGTCTCTACAATCATGTTGCTGCTGCTTTGCAGTGAGACAAAGAGAGAAGGCTGCCTCTTACCTCTCTATTTGATGTTCTGCACTGAACTCCAACCTTTGGATCAGCAAAGCTTTAAAGACTTGTTTCTTTGCTGTTGTGTGTAGTGGCTGCAGTATAAAGCCCTAAAGATTTCCTCGCCTGAAATCTTTAGAGCTTTAGCCATGAATTCACATGTTCAAAAACATGTACATTTTGTCCCCATGAATCTTCTTGCTGGCCCTTGAAGAGGACAGCCACCTCTGTGCCAGGCCAGGAGGTGATAGTCTTTGACTTCACAAGTTCTTTTGCTTCTCTCTACTGTACTCTTCATGAATACGTGTAGGAATGGAGAAAAAGGATAATCCATAACCTGAATTTTGTCTCACCTGGGGATTTTTAGAGGACATGGCAATGTAACTCTTAAGAGTGGCGCAATATAATGGCCAACTGATGTCCAAAACATGTAAGTTAGATGTATCAGTCCAGATCTGAACTTAGTTACATAGCCAAAATATAATGATAAGTAATTTTTCAGAAGTGTGGAGGAGTCCAGCACCTTATTGCTAAAATGCACCATGCAGGTTAACAGCTCCTGTTTTTGATTATGAGACAGAATTGTACTCGATACAATGATGCAGCAAAGTACAAATTATTTTTGTTGATTATACCAATAATATTTTGTTTTAATCCATCCATTATAGTTGAAAGTAATAAGAACAATTTAAAATTATGAGTGATTCACCAACAGGAAATAAAATTCTAAATTGAGTGTTGGGTTTGACTATTTGCTAAGCAGAGGAAACTGTCTTTTAGTATAAAATTGCTGTCCTGTTCAGGTGTCACAATAAAATTTGTGACAGCTCCAATAAAATGTAGAAAGTATTGTTTTTCTAATATTAGTGAAAGATGATGTCCATTTAAATTAGATTTTTCATTCATTTCTAATTGGCTTAAAATCTGGTTTAGCTACATGTCTTTCATTCATAACTTGCTTAAAGGATTCTAATTCTCATAGAGAAATAGGCATCCTGACGTTTTTCATTTTCATCCATCATTAAGTTTCTTATGGCTGAGGTTACTGGTTGTGCATTGCCTTTCCACTGTGCTATCAACTTATGAAGTAACTGAGCTCAGATTGGATCCATTTATTTCATTCAGTGCCTTATCTGCCTCTTTCCCCCACTTTTTTGAGCACTGCTGAGGGTCATATTGAAAAACTATCTCCAATTCCAACTGAAATCAAGCAGGAAATGGCTTTATTTTACTTTTAGCTGTGACCGAAATCAAACAGGACTGCATCATTTCATAAAATGGTCATTTAAAATGCAGCAGCATGTATGCTATGTTGAAAGCACCCTAAATTTCTTATATATGCCTGTTTTTCATTTCATTCATTTGGAATTGCTTAAGAAATAGAAAATATTGTGAAAAGTGCTGGTTTTGTCTGAGGTAGACAATTTTCTTCATAGTAGCTGCTGCGGGGTTGTTTGGGATTTGTGCTGAAAACAGTGCCAATAACACAGGGATGTTTTCATTATTGCTGGGCAGGGCTTCCACAGAGTCAGAGCCATTCCTGTGCCTCACCCCACAGCGAGGAGGCTGGGGGTGGACAAGGAGCTGGGACAGGACACAGCTGGGACAGCTGACCCCAACTGACCCCAGGGGTATCTCAGACCATGTAGTGTCATGCTCAGCATTCCAAGGGGGAGAAGGAGGAAGAGGGGATGTTCTGAGTGATGGGATTTGTCTTGCCAAGTCACTGTTACACGTGAAAGGGCCCTGATCTCCTGGGGATGGCTGAACACCTGCCTGCCCATGGGAAGGGGTGAATTAATTCCTTGTTTTGCTTTGCTTGTGTGCATGGGTTTTGCTTTACCTATTAAACTGTTTCTACCTCTATCCATGGATTTTCTCACATTTACCCTTCTGATTTTCTCCCCAGTCCCACCAGGAAGTAAATGAGGAAGCAGCTGTGGGGGGATGAGTCGCAGATTGGTATTAAAACATGGCAATTCTCCAGAGAAGTAGAGTGCCATTAAAAAAAAAAAGTATATTTTTTGGATAAAAGATACATTTCTGTATACAGGAAAGAAGGGACTCTAGGAGGTACTTAGTAATAGGCTCTAAAGGGCAAAATAAATCAAAAGAATATCCCTTTCAGTTGCACAGGGAGACTGAAAGAGAATGTCAGACAGTAGAGATGGTGTGTTTAGATGCACCAGTTTCAATAAGAGGGAACACTGAATGGGAGATAGGGAATTAGACATTCCTAATAATTTCCTTTTGTTTGCAAATGCACTTTTCCAAGGACTCTTTCAGAGGCAATTTCTAATATGTTTTCATTCTGCTTTAATCTTTACCCATATTTTCAGTGATCCAGGAGAGTTATCAGGGTGACTTTTAAACCGTGGCTTGTTTTTGTAGATAGAGGGCTAGTTCTAGATTTGTAAATATGTAACTTAATGGTAACTTTTACAAAAGTGAAGAGAATGGAGCGATGACTGCAGGATAAATTTTCCTGATGCTGTGGGACTGCAGGAGGTTGGGAATTGTTTTTCTGTATTTCATCTGGTTCATCTTGTACTCCTTTTTTTGAACTTCCTATGGTAGTTATTGATAAGGACAGCATAGAAAATGTGTGTGGGGAAACTGTTGTCATTCTTGAAATTTATGACTTATAAAATGGGCTAAACTTTGGCAATGCATTTTTTTAAATGAGGCTGGTATTAGACATAGATATATTAGACATGTCAGTCTATTAAATAAACTAGAAATCAATCAGTTATATTTCATAGCAGTTTCCATACATTCCTCTGTTCATAGCATCTTTATCTTCACTTTTTAATGGAACTAATTTTGTTAAAAGGAGATACTAGGAAATTGCCTCAATTATCTTGCACAAGACATTCAAGAATGGGTTTCTAAAGTAGAAATTCTTATGTGTAGGTCTGGTAAATTGATAGAAATGGTTTTAATATTTGTGGTAAAGATCAGACTCCTATTATGAAATGTAGAGAGTGAATATTAATTCACTGAGTGTTGTCTCAGGCTGTTTTCTTGTTAACAGTCTGCTAAAGAACATGGCATTTCCCATCTGCTCATGAAATAGTCACCAGGTCTACCTCAGGGATGACAGCTGGCTCACTGTGCTCTCTGAAATGTGTGTCCTGGATACAAACTGGCTCAGGACTCTCCAATGTTTTCATTGCTGGAATTTTGAAAGGTTTTTCATCCTACACTTGGTGTGCTCCTTGTACTCTTTCACTGAGCATCTGGGGCTGTAAGGATAGAAAGAATGTTGACGTGAATCTCTACTGCAGCTCATGGCACCTCTCCAGATTTTTGGGCACTTTCTGTGTGTGCCAGCAGGACATAAGCATTTTTTTAGTGACAGGGTGCCTTTGGCAAGGGTTGATATCAATATCCTTGTAGCCCTCCTTTAGGGTCTCCAATATGCAGAGTAAACCTAGCAGAGAGCATGCGCTGTCTGCCATCATATCAAATCTCCTCAGGATCAGAATGGAGGATCTCCAGGGCTGAATGCAAGAGGTCTGACAGCATGTGCTATGTCTCAAATAATTCCAAGATGTTCTTATTGGCTCCCAGCTCTCTGTGTGCAACTGTGTGTTGGTGATGATGAAGGAGAGGAGGTTGGGGTAGGGTAATATAATTGTCTTCTGTGCATGATTTTCCTTCACTCGTCCAATCCTGCCCTTCATAAGCCATGAATTCACAGACATTTGGCATCAGCTCCTTGACATCTGGCAAGGGAGTAGCACAGAAAAAGGAAAGATGAACGGAACAAAACTTGATATTTCATAAGTGGTTTACAGAACATTAAGGGGAATATTTTGTTCCAGTAGATTTTAGAACTCCTTGCAAATAAAGCTGGAACACAAAAGCAGTACATTTTAGGTTTTGGAGACTTAGACCCCTTAACTCTTTTTACTGATTTATTTGAATGAATTTCAGATTTTAAATTGCACCTCCTATAATGATTGAATGCACTTTCTGTATACCTAGTATTTATGGTGCAGCTGTTGGCAATGTTAATGTGAAAAGCACATCTCCTGAACGTTGTCAAGCTCTTATTGTCACCTTTAGTTCCCTGGGAGATGGGGACAGAATTTTATTTCAGATTAAAAGGGAGAAAACTGTTACCTTTCAGGGAAAACATATATTTATGTTTCTGGATGTCTCTAAAATGACTCAGACAAGGAGACACATATTTGAGTTATTGTTACTAGATTTCATTATGCCTGGTGCCTGGGTGGCTATACTATATTTTATGCTGCAAGGTTTAGAGTTGTTTTGGAAGGGAAGAGAAGGGAAGCATTTTTTGGATCTTGATGAGGATGATAAAATGTAAATTCTAAAGGCAAAATTCAGAGGTGATGCTGTTGAGAATGAAAGTTCAATTTTTCATGCGTGACAGTCATTTAAATTCAGGCTTCATCTTATATTTTCTCTCTGTTCCACCTATTTCTGCCTGTTTTTCAATGAGTAAGTATGTCAAAATTGGTGAAAAGTAGATGCTGGTAGCCTATAGGAGATATGAATTAAAATATGATGATAACAAGTCTAGGCTCAAACCCACCACACAAAGGCATCTGATTTCATAATATGTTTTAGATGTCTAATCAGTAAGTCTTCCTGAGGTAAATTCTTAAACTGCTTGTGTGGTCAGGAGGCAAAGCAGATGTGTCTGAAGAAGTTTAGTCTAGTGCAAGGTGTCCCTGCCCTTGGTGAGGGACCTGATGATCTTCAAGGGCCCTCCCACCAAACCTTTCTATGACTCTGTGACTCCAGAGGGAGAATCTGTCACTTTTAGGTTAAGTACTGAGTTGTACAGATGACTCCTGTCCCTGGATACCCTTTACAATCACCTACCCCTCCCCAGTGACATTACAAAACTTGTTTCTGATGATCTGCCTCATTAGGCCTCTGAAATTATAGGAGAGATTTTGGTGAAAGAGAGACTTGATCCTACCCTAATTGGGTCTCCCAGGGAGTTGTAGTGAGTACAAGTAGAACACAAGGCAAGGGTTCCCAAAGAAATGTTTCTTCAAGCTCAGGCTGTGACACTGCAAATAGGGTCACCTGCCCAACAGAAATTCAATTGCTAATTCAGGCTCCCAGCTGAAAGCAGGGTCAAAAGCCTAATTATGAAACCTAATTAGACATTGAGTGTATGCAAAATAGAGCTCCTCCTTCTTTTCCATCCAACATTACATTATATACATTTAATGGTACACTAGTACTATGTGTGAATGCAGCAATTCTAATTAATAAATGATGGTATAAAGACTTAATACTTAAAATTGACAACTTTTGATGGAAAAATGTGACCCTATTTAATTGCAATTTTTTGATAACGTAAGTAGCAATAACAAAAATTATTAAGAAGTTTAACTTGTACCTTGTAACTGCTGCATATACATTGATTTATAATAAATTTAATTTTTTGCTGGAGGGTAGCAAAGGCACAGCAATAGAGCAAATTATATGATGATATTTATAGGACTTGTTTTGATTCTGGGTTCTGCAAATGTACAAACAGAAACATGCACACCTGTACATGCACCATACACATCCTAACAACTTCTAGCTTGAAAGGGCAAAATGTTGACCATCGAATAAAGGTAAATATTAAATTCCATCACTGTCTTTTAATTAACTGAAGTGGGTTAGCAACAATAACAAAAGTAAAAGGGAGGAGTAACCTGTAGTTGGCTAGGTGAGTGTGATTAAGGTCCTCAGGTAGGATTGTATGTGCACTGAGTAAAGAAAAGCTTACAAATATGTCTGGGTAGTTGTGAAACACCATGGTACTGCTGCTCCACAGTGGGTGCCTGGGTCAAAATTCATGCCCAGGAAAGCTTTGTTTGTGCCAAGCTCTTGTGGGTGAGCGCAGACTTCTGTAGGTATGAGCTTGTAGGGCACAAAGGAAATCCTGTCCCTCTTGTTGATCCATGTTTGGCTGAAATTTCTACTGTTTTTTAGCCTTCTGACCAGTTTTTTCAACAGTCCTGGGTCATTTGTGCACCAGTGTGTTTTTAGTGTTATTGTGAAAGAACTAGAAAGATGCTATTTAAAAGTCCTGTGGGTGTTCTTACTGTCAACTGCTCATGCAGCAGCAACACGTGTCTTTTCTTGGCAGAGAAGCTTTTATCCATCAGCCGAAGAGTTGCAGTGTGTCTTCATAAACGGCTCTAAAGTAGCTCTGAATTACCTGAAGAAAAGGTTGTATTAGACTCTTTAAGAACCCTTTTTAGTGGATCTACATGATTTCTGATCCTGAGCTGGCTTTCTCAGAGCCCACTGAGCTCCACCTTTTAGCACTGCTATGGAATGCATCTCATACCTGGATTTAGGTTATCATTTGCATGGAAAAACATGCCTGAAGCTTAAAAAACCAAAAATTATTGTGAAAATTCTGTTCTCATAGAAACAAACAAACAAACAAACAAAAAATTACCTCTGATAATGTTCTAACTCAAGTACAGTCTTTGAAGAAACAGATCTGTCCTAGAAAATGGAGGTGTACACAGTGGAAGATAAAGTAGTTATGTAAACTTCCTCATAATCAATAAACAGGATGATTCATTCTGTGATACTTTTCTAAAGTAGATGTGGCCTTACTTTATATTAAAATGAATTCTCACTTGCTATAATTGGAAATCCTCAAAAAATTACAGAACATAGACTGTGAAGGAAAAACAGTGGAACAATATCAGCAATGTGGTCTTTGAAGAGTTGCATTTTAGAAGACCTGCAATCACATTTTGAATTGACTAAACTGAGCATCATCATGAGGAAGCTTTCTAGAATTTCGGAAGCCTTTCTTAGTTTCCCTAGTGGATTTAAAATCACTTCTATCCAAACCCAGATATTTAATTTAGATAAACTTCAAACTGGTACAAGTTAATTGAACTTTGTATTGAATAGTGAGGAAATTCATTTGACATATCTAGAAAAAAAAAGGAAAGAAATAATACACTACACTATAGATTTTCCCCTTATAACAAATTTTCACAATGGAAAGTCTGGTAAGATCCTTCTTTCATTATTGGATTTTTTGCTTTTTATTATTTTCCTGTCTCCTGTTATTTAACTTCTTCATTTTCTGCCAAAACACCCACAAAATGCACGTGTCCTGGGTTTTCATTTTTTTGCATTATTTCAGGTTATCTAGAGTTTCAGTTTGAATGAGAAATAATGAAAATAGCATATGCCAGTTATTTCCCCTGGCAGATGGCTCTCACAGGAGCTTCTATTCTACTCAGCTGCATTTATAGGGTAGAAAAAAAATTTTAAATGTCATACAATAAGCCAAAAGCTGTTTCATCCAGGGTCAGAAATTATTTATGGACTTAACATTTAACACTAAAAAGTGTCCTTCAGTAGCCATTGTTCAATGTGGAATTTTATTTCCTTGGGCTAGATGGCGCTGGAGTATATAAAATATCCATTCCTGTTTCCCAGCCCAGAGCTTCCTTCTGTTAAGGAAAGGAACAAACCTTTCCTACATGCAGATATTCAGTTCTTTCTTTCTGTATCGACAAACAAAATGATAACCCTTCTTGTTTTATTTTGAAGGTTATTATAAGTTCCCATTTCACTTAGTATATATCCTCTTAGTGAAGTGTGGCAAAGCTGCATTTTATACATAGAGGATTATATATATGCCAAAAAATTGAACATGTGCACAAAACCCACAAACATATTCTGTGAACATTTAGTTTTTTTTTTTTTTTACCCTGGAGAAGGAGAAAGAAGCATAAAGGAAGAAGTTGTGCTATTCCCTGGGATAGTTTGTGTTTCTAGCACAGGAAAGGAGGATTTTCAGTCTAGAAATCTGGAAGGATTGAGATCTACCGGGGCTGGTGTTGAACACCTCTCATGTTCTCTGGTACTCTGTTATGCCCCCTCCTAGGGAATCAGAACCTTCTTTCTGTTGTGTCAATCCTCTGCATCTCCTTCTCTGCCTTCTCCTTTGTGCCTCTCTATGTGTAATTCCAAGCATGGCACTTGTCTTTCTGCTTCAGCCCTAGGAAGAAGTGACTATAGATGAGTCCCTATGTGCATCCTCTGCTCAAGTGGTGAAAGAGGAGATGAAATTCATGTCAATTTCTGGTGAAATTTGAAAAGTCTAGTGATATCCTCTAGGAATGGGAAATAGTTCCCCTAATCAGACCAAATTAGGTCTCCATTAAGTTAGAGGAAGAAGAACATATGGAGGAGAGGGAGAGAGCCATCACAACCCTGAAAACCCCATTATCCCAGGGTTGAACGGTGTATCTGCCTGCAGCCACAGTAACTTTCTGTGCTGTCATTAGCATGAAAAACTCAGTTACTGGCCAGGCTTTGGAGTGAAGGCAAAATGCAGTAGTTAGAGGAAGGTCTCAAATTCCATGGCCACAGAATGTTTTCTGTAAATTAATTTCCAAGCTTTCAACACCAGCCAGAGGTGCTCTTCAAATGTGACTAGGCAGAGTTAAGAGAAGAGGTGCACTAGCCTGAAGTGTTTGTGCTGAAGTCCTTCATTTGAGGATACCTGTATAGTAGCAATAAATACAGGCTTGCTTGAACAGCATCTTTAAATTTGTTTTCTGAATACTGTATGTGCTACTTTGCTTTGGGAATAGAAATGAGTTTCACTTGGAGACTGTAAGCTACTCTCTTTGAAAGCTTGCTGGAGTTACTTAAAACTGCTTATAAGTTTTTACATACGTGGTCTAAGGTTAATTAGGTTTTGTGAAAACACAGATCAGGTATTGATCCGCAGAAAAGAGTTAAAGCCAAGTTCAGAAAAAAAAGAGTAGTGAACTAAGTTGTAATAAAATATATAAAAAATATAACATTGCTTATACATCACTTTATTATGCTTTTGATGCCATAGATGTTATTGTTTCGTAGCACAGAAAAACCTCTGAGGTGCAGGCAGGGGTTGCTCTGGCACCCTTGCCCATCTCAGGCATCCCTTATCTCTCCAGTGGCAATGAAAGGATCCTCCCTCACAGCTCTTTCATTTCTGGCTCCTGCCTGCACCTGCACTGTGCTCTCTGCACTGCTGTTTTGGGGAGCTCTTGAAACCCATGATTTGGATTGCTTTCCCATGGGGTTGGATTGGGCTGCCAGAGACAGATTCAGCACAAGTACTGGTGTTGCTGAATGTGGAAGCACAGCTATTACATGTCTATGGATGTGCTGAACAAATAATATCTTTATGTCTTGGCAGGATACTATTACAGATGAAAGAATAAATACATTTGCCATTTTTGTTAAATTCTTCTCCTTGGGGGCAAAGGATAAGAATTTTTCTATTTTTCATGTACACACAAAGCATGGAATCTAGTTGGTACAACATTTGCCACTGTGCTAATTTTTTCTGCCCTTGCAGATTCAGCTTGAGCAGTGTTTATTGCTGCTCTAGAGAGGTGCTGCTTTTCCCCTTCCACACAGCCACATGCAGTTGTGTTTAGAACTCATTCTGCCATTGCCTGGGCAGTGGGGCTTAAGCTGACTGCACAGTTAAATTAACACAAATTGAAAACTGTGTTGTTGTTAGTGGCACTGAACTTGTATATCCTGTCATGCTGCTTGATGTAGAACTGCAGGCAGATTTAGGAATTCTGAGCTTGTTTGTTTCTGTTTGTTTGTTTCCTCTGAACTTTCTTAATGAGGTTTTTAAGTGTCCTGGAAGAAAAATATTTTTAAGGCAGTATTAAATCGATTTCACTTTTTAGCATAAAAAAGAATTTTAAATTTTTTTTGCTGCTGGAAAAAGACAATATTGCTTACATCTTGGATCTTGCTTACTTTGCTCATGTTACTCTTCTCCTGGACTACGCTTCTGTGCAAGGGGTCTAGGATCTCAGTAAATACATGATGCAAAAATTACTGGTTTTGATTCTTCAGCACTGAAACTTTCTAGATGTCCACATTCTTTTGATATCAGTAGGAATTGAGGACACTTAGACCTAGTTGAGTTATTACAAGTTCTCAGGAAAATAAACCATTTCAAAATATGTTATTAAAATCAATGAAGATGATGAGACTGAAATAACCAACCCAATCTACTTCTCTTGGTGAGCAGAATTGCTGTGGTTCTCCAGCTGTTATTATAGATGCTCTTAAAAGAATAATAAAATCAGCTGACACCTATTTTTTTCCATCAAAATATATGAATTTTAAATAGCTGTTACAGTGAAAGCTAGGTTGACATTCTAGTCTGAAGTGAAGAAATAAATATTTGTATTTCTAAACCAAAGAAGTATAAAAGTAATTTAAATATGTGGTTCAATTAGAAAAAAAAGTGTTTTATTTGGCTGCTAATAAGTATTTTCAGCTAGGTGGAAACTGGCAGGATGGTCTCTGATGTTGCATCCAGTGAATGACCTATATCCAAAACCACATCACTAACAAGGCATTTCTTTGTGATAAATTGCAGACATTGTTTAAGACACACATGTCCCTTCCTAGCATGCCAGGAAACTCCACTTTGAGAAAAATCAGAGTAGCCCTAAGTTTAGTGCATCAGTATCCCAGTGCCTTTTTAATATGGGATCTTCAGACAGCATCTGGCTTTTATTCTCTTTCAAGTGAGCTGTTTTTCAGGTTCTCTGTGTGTATTTGGGCTTTTTTCCCTTTATCTTCAAAACTGCTTCAGACCCCGTCCTGATCACCATAATGTCCCAGTTGTGCACGACAAAACCTCATCTGCCACATATATTTTGGTTTGGTTTTCAGTCTTTCCTTGGGTTGTACTTGGTACATCCTTATCATTTCAGCAAATCCTTCCACTTTCAGGAAGCTTCACTTCTTATGTGTTCTCCCAGCTGTATCTTTCCCTTACTGCACATGGGGCCAGTAATACCTAGCATGCAAAGTGATTGGGGTAAATTTAGGAGGCAGATTAATTGGAACAAAAATCTAAAATGCATGTGGTCTAACAAATATCACAAAATCTGTCTCTGCAAATGGAATTCTTTCCAGACACTGTTAGAAATACCTCTTCTCATGTCAGAAGCAAACTGTCTTTAAGAACTTACAGCTACTACAGTAACCACATTGCAAGCAGGCTTTAGCACAGGGATCTACTAAGTCCTCATCCATTTTTAGATCTTCTAAGTCTCTGATGTGATACAGCTTTCAGAGGAAGAGTAAAAATTAAAGGCTGTGGTGAGGAACTTGTTTATTAACACAGAGGACCACTTTGCCTCAAGTGGTGCAATAAGACAGAGAGGGCTGGACTAGGTGACCTCTGGAAGCCACTTCCAACATAAATTATCCATGACTTTATAATTTTTTCATTAGCAGTGGACTGGCTGAATACTTATTTCTCTGTATACTGTTCTTAAAAATAAGGAAAATGCTTTTGACTCCTGTGATTTGTATGGCTTCATTTACAATTTGTCTTTTGTATTTCAGAACCAAGTTACAATATCTGTGGTATCACTATAGTTATTTTTGTTAAAAGATAATTCTAGCTCCATAGTACTTCAGTATAGTAAACAGCTCAAGGGGTGATGGGGGAGAATAGACATACAAAAACATGAATAATTTGGCCACAGTCATATAAAAGATTTATGGACAAGCAGGAAACACATTTTTTCCTAATGCATGAATACTGTTCTATATTTTATGTTCACTCCAGATTATTTTCCCTTCAAATAAATTTAGCCCTATGAATATTTGAAGCCAAGTGACTAATTTCACAGCCAAAATCCTATGCCAGGCAGTATAGGGTAAGATATCTGGTTCTGCTGCAGACATAGGCACATTTTAAGGGGAAAGTTTTAGTTTGGCGAAGTGAATTGCAATTGCACTGAAGAGAACCCTCCACCTCTTCCTTCACTTGTGTAGTACAACTGCTGAAGGCAAATTAGCAAGATTTTTGATTCTTGCACATTGTTAGGTTAAGAAAAGAGAAATAAGGCCACTTTAACTTGTCTTCTTGATGTGGTCTGTATGTCCAGCACCTGGGCAGGAGCAACAGTTCGGTCAGGAGTCCTACTGACTGATGTTTCAGCATGGGTCTGTAATGGTCCCAGCTGGCAACCCCTGTTTGTGTGGGGTGTCAGGTGTCCCTGTAAAAATGTTTATCCATGATCTTTATTACCTGGGAGAGTTTGTTTGTCTTTGTATGTGCAGCCAGATGTTGTCACAGACTTCCAGTCAAGTCAGCCCATGTGGCTGCCTTGGTGCCCCTTTCCAGTGGTTTCAGTGTGACTGTGGTCACAAGAGTTTTCAGGATGAAGAAGAGACGAGAATGTTGACTCCATGATCAGAAGGCTTGATTTATTATTTTATGATATATATTACATTAGGACTATACTAAAAAGCAATAGAAAGGAAAAGGTTTCTTCAGCAGCTAGCTAAGCTAAGAATAGAAAAGAATGAATAACAAAGATCTGTGTCTCAGACAGAGCAAGAGCCAGCTCTGCCATGAGTGGTCAAGAAATCCAAACACCCACAGGAGACCAATCACCTGTTGCATTCCACAGCAGCAGATATCCATTGTTTACTTTGGTTGCTGAAACTGCAGCTTGTCACAAAGAAAAATCCTAAGAAAGGATTTTTCATGAAAGATGTCTGCGACAGTTTCAGGGATTGTTCTCACATCACTTGCTGGTCCATGCTGATATCAAGCCTCATTACACTCAGGACTTGTTTGCTCTGCCCTGCTGTCTGCAGTTTATTATGCTCAGGCACTCAGCTCTTGATCAAGGCAAGGTTGTAGGGCTTCCATCACACCTTCCTTTGTGACAACTGTCCCGGGATGAATTAGCAAGAGCTTATCCTGAGGATCAAGGGATGTGATTATGCTGTTTGGGGACTTGTTACGCCATACCTGAACTATCATGTCTATTTGGAGTTTCTCCAGTTCAATGGAGACTCTAAAAATTAAAGATGATCTACTAAATGGCCAGCATGAGGATTGGAGGGTTGGTGGCATTGACATATGAAGAAAACATGAAAAAATAGGGTTTAGCCCAAAAACCAGGAGGGTCCAGGACTATGTAATCATGATTTCCCATTACCTGAAAGGTAGTTATGTGGGAGATGGAGGCATTTACTTCACAACAGTGCATGTTAACAGTACAAAAAGTACCAGGCACTAGCTGCTTTAAGGGAAATTCACTAAGGAAATAAGAAAACATCATGGGAAAGATTTAAAATTTGAGTTATTTGTCCAGAAAAGTGGTGGAATCTCTCCTGCTGGAAATTGTTGTTTCCCTTGTTGTTCAAGATTGGCTTGACAGGGTGCATGATGAACCAGGCCTTCAAGAGAAAGTTGGGCCCGATCATCTCAAAAGGTTCCTGCCCATTTAAGATACTTCTATTACTTCTCCCTGCTCATGGCACAGGAGTTGGCACCAGTTGATCTTTAAAGTTCCTTCCAACCCAGGCCACTCTGTGATTTTATAATTCTATTATTGTTTATGTATTTAACTCAATAAAACCTAAAACCTGCTTGTTGCAGTAAGGGGTATGTTTTAGGATATCACAGATTTATTCTGCCCTTAGTTTGATTACTCTAACAACTGACAAAAACGTTTTTTTAATTCTGTGACTGTTATTAATTATCCAGTAACCTTGAAAAATTTCACATCAGCCCTTTCACTTGTTGAAATTTCTTACATGAACTGCTTGGATTTTACAGAGGTTTTTTTTTTACCTAGTACCTTACTATCCAATTAGAAAGATAAATAGATAGTGGAAAAATCAATTAAAGCAGAAAAGTTATAATGTGTTAAACTAGAATTGGTTCTGACCTGGAAGAATTGGGTCATTATCTAAATATTCCCAAGTCTTGGAATTGCTTTCATCCTGTGGTTGAGCTCTGGTTCCAGTGAACTTCTTAAAAAAGTTAATATAAATTTTACTCTAAAGCAGGAGTCCTGAAGAGTTCAAAGGTTTCTATATTTACATCATCAAACATTTTAGATGCAAAATGAAAGATTTTATGCCTCTATTCAGGCTTGTGAAATTATGAGGTCATGGAAGAAGAGAGGTTCTTTTGTTAACTCAACTATTTCCATAATTAACATTCTTTTGGCTACTTGAGGTTTAGCGTGCTATTTCATTAAAATAATGCAACTGCAGATGGAGAAAAAAATTTTTAAAGTATAATTGGTTTTCATTGTCAATATAACTTAAAATCCCATTAGCCACAAAATTTCAGCATTGTTTTCCTAATGACTTGCATAATTGGATCATCAGATTTCTCTCCTTTAAAAAAAAAAAGAAGAGAAAAAGTATTACGCGGTGGCTTTAAAGGTTATTTGCATGAATTTTCCCCCCTCAGTGTTACATTTGCACTTTTATTTCCACCAGTGCTGAAAGGTCAGAGACCTAGCAAGTTAAATGAAATCATGTCAAGAGAAACTAGAGCTCTTACTTACCCTTCTTTTTTTTCTTTTTAGATTCTGACAGCTGCTGGCAAATGCATGTATGCAACCAGTTTGATGTGGAATCCTTGTCCATCTCAGCCTATTAAGGCAATTTAGAGCTCTCTTCTGGGTCTTTCTTGGTGCTGTTCTCTCTTTTACATGTGCCTGTGGCAAGTTTTGTCACTTCATTTCAGAAATTCCAGTGCACTGGACTGAACTGGACTTAAATGAAAACTGTTTTGGACATAGTGTAAAATGAGTATTTACACAAAGAAGTGTAGATATTCCCATTAATAAATGTTTTCCAGAGGTCTTACAGTCATACAAGTAAACTAAATCTGCCATACATATTACTAGAAAAACTCCCTTCTCATTTTCCATATGTCTCTATTATTACAGGAGTCAAACACATTAAAAGTTATAGAAAAATTGCAATACTTGAAGAGATCTTGAGATGTTATCCAGTATGTCTTCTTCCTGCAGGGCAGGTTCAGCTCTTCCTAAACTTGACAGATTTTTATCTTGCCAATTCTTTAAAATGTCCAGTGTTGAAAAATCTGTATTTTCTCCAGGCAATTTATTCAAGTCTTTAGGAACATTTGAAATTATTTTCTCTAATATATAAGTTAGATATCTGTTGCTGCATTTTAGACTGATTTCTAGCTTTCCTATTTGAATTTTCTCTTTATGCAGTAGTGTTTTAAGACACTTGAAGACCATGAAAATACTCTTCAGATGCCACTCACACTACACAACACATCTTGGTTGTCTTCAAACATTGTGTTTTATAACCCTTTGATTATTCTTATCTCTTTAGTTGGTCAGCATTTCTCCTGATGGTATCCCATATAGAGACAAAACAGTTGAAGTAATAAACAGGAAGTTTTTTTTTACTTTTTCTTCTATGTGATCTTCTTCCAGGATGAAGCTTCTATTTGTCTTTGAAATGGCCTTGTATAGCTGACTCATGCCCAATTTATGATCCACTATAGTACATGCACCCTTTTTCAGAAGAACTGTTATTACTCATCCTATAATTTTGCAGATGGTAACTCTTACCTAAGTGGAGAACTTTTGATTTTTTTGCCCTTATTAAATTGCATCCCAACCACTTGAGACAATTTCTCCAATTTATAATAATCAGTTTGAATTCTAACCTCGTCATTGCCTGTCCCAGCTTTGAATCATCTGGAAATAGAGAAACTATATTCCCTACTCCATCATGCAGTTTTTATTATAGAAAGTTTTCCATAGACCTAAACTTCAGATCAGTCCCCAGCAGACCTCACTCTTACATCCTTCCAGCTGAACAGTTTGTCTTTACGCACAGTATCCCAATCAGTTGTATCCCTACCATATGGCAGTTTCAGAAAGACCCTGGATTGCAGAGAAAAATGTCATAAAAGACACTGTCAGAAACTTTTCTAAAGTAAAGATATTTTCCTTTTCAATACACAGACCCGTCACCATGTCATAGGAAAAACTCAGTTTCTTGACGTGATTTGTTCTTGACAAATCAGCGTTGGCTGATTCATATCCCCTTAGTCCCATCCAGATGTTTGAATACTTGAACCAGTATTTTTTTTCTTGGTAATTGAAATAAGATTGACTGATCTACACCACTTTTCATTTTTTTAAAGGTAAGCAATATGATTGCTTTTTTTCTGTTTTCTGAAATTTTAGCTGTCCTCACTCTGTTTTCAAAATAATTGCCCTGGGCTGTGAGATCACTTCAGGCCAGTTCTCCACTCACTCTCATGTGAATTTCATCAACCAGTTTCATCAACCAACCAGTTTAAAAAATGTCCATCTTCTAAAAGTAGAATTAAATCTCTGCTTTTTCTTTTCTATCCCAAGTTTTTACCCATTTTTCATTGATGCTAATTGTGTTAGACATCTAATCAAAGCTGCTGTATCAAGTGAAGGCTGAAGGAAAGAACCTACATTCTCATCTTTGGCCATCTGTGCACCATTAAGGCCTCTTGTACTTAGGAACCTGTGAAATGTTTTGATAATCTCTGCTTTGTGTAGTGATAGAATAAGGAAAGAGAAAGATTGCAGTGGTATTTAAACTAATTTTTTACCTCAGAAGGAAGTTAAAGGTCTAATGTGGGCCATGCATGTGAGATTCATCACACTTATTTTGATCAATAAAAATGCTAATATCTAATTTAAGCATGCTCTTAAGTGTCCCTTTGTAGTCAATGGGAGATAGGAAGTGACTTCAAGGATCGGCTTTTTTCCCTTTTTCCAGATACCTTTGTTAAATGAAACCCAACCTGTCAAGAACAGCACATGATGATGATGATACCAGTGCAAGCAGACAGGAATGGCAGCTTGTTGAGGACTTGGTGCTTGGAAAGTCTTTATGACATTTGAGGACATGCGCATCACCAAAAGCAAATGGCCAGGTTTTGTTCTGGTTATATCGTAAGCTTTAAGACTGCCTTACCTTAACCCCGTCTTTTACAAAAGTGAATGATAATTTACATTCTGATTTTTATATGTTTAACTTGGTGCACTGCATCATGTTTGACACACCACTGTTTTTACTATTTTTTTTGTTAAGAATCTGAATTATGCAGGAATTATTAATGACTGTCTATATATATACTGGTCAAAATAATCTGTTTCTCTCAAGAAAGGGAGTTACCATAAATTGGCTACAGCCCACTTCTTCCATCTTACATAAATAACTTTCAAGTTTAGGAAAAGGTTGTATTTTAGTAATTTTTAAAATGGCTTCCAAACTATGTTTTTTGAAATAGCTCATCTTATAGCATGGTATCAATTTAAACAGCTTGTTTTGCTAGCATGCAACCAGAGTGGTGACCTAGCTGAAGTCCAAGTCTGTTTTAAAGGACTAAATCTGTACTTTTTAAAAATTATTATTTTTTATTACTAATGTAGTCAAAAATTCCAAACTTTGCTTAAGTTTCCCCACCTTATTTAGTCTCCATTCCTTTGAAGACCACGTATTCCCTTGTGTGCCCCTACGTTCTGCACACGGAACTGTGAATCACTGTCATATATTTCCTTCATGGTGGAAGCCAAGAAAACCAATGTATGTTAGTCAGAGCATGCAGTAATTCTTTCGCTATCTTAAAATGTTCAGTATGGCTTGAGTTCTCAATGGCTTGAGTTTCCTTCAGGTTTTTTTTCCTGATTTGATATCATGATTTTTTTTGTATTTTTAGAATCTATATCTTCCTTTCTTTTCCTGCACCTGACTAGAATTTGATGTGTACACTGTGTGTTATGCAAGTCTCTGCTCAGCTCAGCTACAATATAATGTGTGTGTTTGTGTGTGTGTGTGTGCACAGGCACTCACAGGGGAGAGATTCCTGGAAAAACAGAAACAAAGCAGGTTTTCCTTTAATGCCAATTTGAATGATTGTTCTTCACAAAGTCTGGCACATACGTTGTTGTTTCATATGAACTGTCACAATAACCTGACTATAATGCCTGACCCACCTTCCAGAGGTTTGTGATATGTCTCCTTATTCCAGTAGCACTTTGTCATCTGCACCCCAGGTGCCACTGTCACATGGAGAAGAGGTTTAGGGTGAGGTTCCTGATAGTGTTGAAAAGTCCCTTTGTATTTTAGTCACTCTATATCTTTCCACTCCCATTTTGCACAATACCTATTTATATGTTTCTGCTTGTCTCACCAACTGATGTATCTCACATACAGCTTGTAGAGCTTTATTGTGGAGGCTTATGAATTTAAATATTTGGAGTTTATTTTGAACATGATATAGTAGAATAAGAAGGCTGTCAAATGTTCCTTCTATGTAATTCCTTGTAAGTGTTTCAGAAGAGGGCATTTTTCCTCTGACATGACAGTAAGAATTGGCTGAACTACTTTGTGAAATGTCAGTAAAGGAGGCATCTTAGCCACACACTTCCTTCAGGGCTGGTGACCTAATTTCTGAAGTATTGATTGGGGTTTTTTTGTTTGTTTGATTGGTTTTTTTGTTTGTTTGCTTGTGGGGTTTTTTAAATTTTTTTTTCCTTAATGTGATTTGTAGTAAATTCCATCTGAAGGCAACAAATAGGAGTAACTGAATAGATTAATTAAAAAAAAAACCAAAACCAACACCAACTAACCAACCAACCAACCAAATCTAACCCCCCCTCAAAAAAAAACCCCAAACAAACAAACAAACAAACAAACCAAAAAACAAGGCAGAAAGAATTTAAGAATTTTCAGTATTTCCATGTTTTGGTTCAAATAAATTTAAAGATATTCAAAGTGTTCTGGTAGTCTGCTTGAATGCCTTTATTAAGCAGACATATGGAATTAGTTTATGTTAATATTTTATTTTAATGATGACATCATATAAATATAATTTACATTAGTGATATAAAATGGCTGAATGCATAAGTATATAGCAAATAAAATTAATAAGTATGTAGTTTTAACTCTATATGCCAGCAATGATGCTGCATATAAGGATGATGTGATATTTTTATATTTATAATTCAGATAAAGTAGATTAAAAAGATTTTGCCAAAGCATAAGAATAGAGGCCAGAAAAGCATTGCTTGAAATTTCTTTTATCTACAGCTTAGCACAAATAACTGCTCTACGGCAATTTTTCTCATCTCTGAAATGGGAATAGCAGCTGAGTGCTAGTCCTTGGTGAATGATTTACTCAAGACTACATTTCAATGACTAAAATATAGGATATATTTTTTCTGTTGAATTTCTTCTTTCATTTTTTACATCATTTATTTCAATTTGCTAATTAACTACTTGGCTGTTAGCCCTCAAGTTTACATTGAGTCATTTTTATTTTTCTGATTGTATTTGAACTGGAGTCCACATAAAGACAGGAAAAAAGTTCTCCCTTCATATTGTAACTTGATGTAGTTGTGAATTTGTATATTACATTGTGTTAGTGCAAGGTATTCAATATGTTTACTTTTGGAGGTGTTAAGAGCAAGCTGGGAGAATCACCTTGATTTAAGATTAGTTTTTAAGTTTATTTTTGCTGCAACCACTGTAACACACAAAATTAAATTCTCTGCTTTCTTCCCCATGTTCTGTTACTACAAGGCCTGTTTCAGCCCAGATGATGGGTGGCTTCCTATGAGGTCTGAACAGGACATGACATTTACAAAACTGGAATAAATTCACTGATCCCTCTGATAACAGGCAAGGCTAACTTTAATCACAGATTCCTTTTTGCCTCAGTTCTTTTGGGTTAGAATTTCATTTCAGAATAACTGACAATTTTGCTGCATTCATTAGACAAAGCATATCAAAGTTCTGTAATGTTCCACATTTTACACCAATGTGCACCTGCCTTAATTCATTAATTTTCAGCTGCAGCCCACAACTTTGTGCAGACATATTCTGTGTAGAGTGGTTGTAACCAGTAAATAACCAAGGCAGAAATTGTCCCTTGTTGGAAAAGGCGATGGGCAAGGTCCATGCTCAGAGACAGAGGTGGTGGCAGACACCTCTGGTCCATATTTCTAGTATGACAGTCTTGGTATCCATGGAAGCTCAGCACGGCTGAGTTGTGTTGGATTTCCCATTAGTTCATGTGAGAATCACTGCCTCAGACTCTGCTGGCATGGTCACACAATGGCAGCTGTCACTTCAGATGTCATTTGAGATATAGTCCTGGAACATTTTGAACTCAAAACCAGAAGTCTCTGCAGCTTGAGCTGAAAAAAAAGCATCTGTAGCCAAAAGAGGAATACTTTTATAACTCTTCTGTAGACTGGATAGCTAGGGCAGGTTCACAGTCTTGCTGAGAATAGTTGTAGCCCCAGTGTAGGTGGAATGGAAGCATGGTGGTGTCAGGCAATCTGGAGGTGCTCATCCCCATTTTAATACGGGAATTGGGAAGGTAAATGCACATTTGGTGGATTACACTCTTCTAGTAAACCCAGAGTGAACATATATTAGGAGTAGACTGCAGAACATCTATCTGCCAATTCAGTTCTGTTCATCAACAAACATCCAAACCTTTGAGCAATTAGAAAACTTGCAGAAAGTAATGCTGCTAGTTGTGTCTATAAATCAAGAACAAATAAACCATCATTAAAATTCTTCCTCAGTAACAGAATCTGATAGTGACTCAGAAGCAGTAAATGAGAATAGATAGTCTAGCTCCAGCCCTAATGGAGAAGGATCGGTGCTAGCTAATAACTTTCTGTTTCTTTCAGTAAATAAGTGTGAGTACCCTGAGTTACAGGCTGGATAATTAACGGACGGTGAATCACTGATATTCTGAAATTTATACCCAGTCAAATGGCAATTTATTTGCTTACTGACATAGTTGCCCCCACTTACATTCTTGTAATCCTCATTGACATTAATGGGAAATATACTGTTGTGTGGACATGGAAGGGAGATACAGAATCAAAAACCTTTTTTGTTTTTATCCATCCTTGTAAGGCAAAATTGGAAAATAGTTTTTATTGCTAGAGCCTATCACCAATTAAGACAAAAATATCTTTTTCTCCCTTCACATTTAATCCTGGCTGAATGCAGGACAGTGGTTATCATAAGTCATATGGCTCTCTCTGGAAAAAATTGCATGGCTCCTTACCATATTAATAAATTATTCTGTACCAATATATTTTAGTTTTTAACAGGAAGTTTGGTGCATACCAGACATATATTACATGCATTTTATTTAGCCAAGTTTAACTGTTCCCACTGAAGAGTTTTGAAGTGATGTTTGCATCCCTCTCTGGAGAACTTTTGCTTGTTTTCCATGAGTCCTGGAAATAACCTCAAAGAGATTTGGAAAAAAAATGAATGTATCAATATTTGGGAAAGTTACAGAGGATAGTTATGAGCCTGTTTGCCATTGATATTGGGAAAAAGAGTGAAATGGTTGATACAGTTCAAATTAATGAAGAGTTAAAAGAGGTGGCTTTAATTGTTGCCAATCAGCATCAGTATATGCTAATAAAATGTGTTAATATAGCTTGCTACATTTTTATGAAATTAAAAATTTGATTGAAGAATCTGTTTAATATAGTTAGACATCTCCAGGGCATTTGATTTGGTAGACAGCAATATTTCAATACCTAGGAAGAGTGATGAAAATTCAGTGGATTAATAAGTACATAAAAAAGTAAGTTTCAAAATGCAGTTGTGCATTGAATCTTGCTGGGGTGGAGTTACCTTTGCCCATGGCAGCCCTCACAGTGCTGGGCTGTGTTTGGTAGCTGAAAAGGTGTTGGTGACGCCCCAGTGTTTTGGGCAGTGGTGAGCTGTGCTGGCACAGCATCCAGGCTCTTTCTCTACTCTCTGCCCCTGAAGGCTGACAGGCTGGGGCTGGGTGAGAGGCTGGAGGGGACACAGCTGGGACAGGCTGACCCAGAGGGATATTTTGTACCATGCTTGGCAATAAAGGAGAAAGAATGTGGGGAGCATTCGTTATTCAGTCTGTTCTCTTCTGAAGAATATTGGTACCAAATCCCTGCTCCCAGGAAGCAGCTGAGCATCACTTGCTTATGGGAAGGAGAAAATAAATATTCATTAAAAAAAAATAAATGCATCTACGCTCAGGCTTTGCTTTATTTCACTAAACCATCTTTATCTCAAACCATGAGGATGTGGTGTGAGAGAGTAGCTTGGTGTGCACCTGTCACCAGCCAAAATCAACCCAGCTTAAGTTATGAATGGGAATTATTAGGAAGCAGACATCTTCTTGGGGAATTTTTAGGAAGCCTCACTAAGATCCATTCTTCATTACACATGCATTATCACAATTTGGAAAATACAGAATTGTACTGCTGAAGCTTCTGATTGAAAAAAAAATCTAGGGGAGGATATAAATAATGAGGAAAATAGGTTATGAAAATGTAGGCACTTTGATTGCTTGGAACTGTGATACAGGAAAATTATTTCCCAGTATTGCCCATTACATATTCAGAGGCCAGGAAAAAAAAATCAGTTAGACATAAAGGACTGGAAATATGTTCATGGGAGAAGGGAGTGTGGAAAGGACTTAGAGGTCATGGGAGTTAATCTGATTAAAATGAGCTGCTAAAGATAACGCTGTGGCAAAAAGGTTAATGAGACCACTACATGAATCCACAAGAGGATATGAGAAGGTATAGAGTGATTAAATTACTCTATTGTTGGGTTTTGCACTGACCCATCTGTATCAGGACAATTTCTGATATTTAGTGAAGAGTGTTATAAAATGGGAGAAGATTTAGAGAAGAGCTATGAGAATGACTAGTGAACTGGAAAGCACACTATAAGGAAGGACTAAATTATTTAGTTTATCAAAGAGAAGATTAGGCAGTCAATGTCTGTTTGGTGAACAAGGTTCAATAGTGCATTCTTCAACCTAACCAGAAAAATATAATTGGAATCTTCATTAGACAAAATAACACTGGAAACATGAACATGTCTTTGAAATAAGACATGTTTGGTTTGTTTGGTTTTAATGCATCTTACAAAAAAATTCTTCACCAGAGGTAAATTTGTAATCAGGATTAGGTTCTGTATCTAAAAGCTACCTTCCTGTTGAGGTCAGTCTTCTGCAGTCAGAAGCTATCTATTGGCTCTGCAAAGCATGAAACATTTTTTAGACCAAATCTTTAGTCCATACTACAACTGGAGATGTTATATGCAAAAATTTCGCTAAATTCCTTATATTTCTCTATCCCAGCACTATTAATATCCTCTTTGTCTTATCATGTCTGACAGGTAATTTCTGTTTCTGTGATATGAATGTTTATTAAAAAGCTACCTCATACGGATGTATATGTGACATACAGATATATGTGTGGGGAAATTTATTTACAGAAATATCTGTATTTACTAATTGTAACTTTCCTGTGAATCCTCAGCTTTTCCCACCATTTCTAAGATGGCAAAGTTTAAGGAGAGACGAATAAGGAGAAATAGATGGAGAAAGATAATTTGGAGAAGCACATTATGACAGTAAAATAATCAGTCTTATCAGACTAAAATCAACCAGCATAAAGACTTAAATATGTCTCATGTAATATTGTTTAGTGACAATGAATAAATTTATAGATGTGCACTTTCACTTTGAAAAATTCCAAACTATTTAATAAATTGTTTGTCTCATTTCTCCCCTGACAATTTTCTTTGACTTTTCCTTTCCAACTCTTCTCAATGATAGAAGTAGGGATCTTTAAGAAAAAAATAAGGTCACATTAAATTTAGTGGAAAACATTAATTTAGAAATAATTGATTGATCCCCAGAAGAGTCAGTGCAAAGGAACTTTGTTTTATGATGTTGGAAAAAAAATGGAAAGAGACTCAATTCTGAGATGATCAGAAATTATTGATTAATTTAATATTGAAGTAATGACTACAAGCATTAATTTTGTTAATTTTTCACAGTAATAATAGACGGGACTTCAGGGCTAACCTGTTACTCTTTCAGATTAAGAAAAAGATTCCTAATAATGTAAGTAGGAGGTGACTATGACAATGTTAACATGGTCTGCATTAAGTTTATCTTAATGCCTTTATGAAGGCCAAAAAAAAGTACTTTGAAATTAAAACACTGAAGTATTAAGTATCTGCCAAGTAAGTTACAATTTTTGTAGCTAGTAATTGTCTATCTAATTGTTATGATTCAAATTATATCACCACAGAAATTCAAAATTACCCTCAGTGGCCATGGAATGGAAATTGGCACAGGCTTTATCAGCTTTTTCCCTATGAATTCAATGCGTGTACTCACAGTCATACCCATTAATCTTTCTTACTCTTAATCCAGAACAAGTTGTAAAATGGACATGACTTAAGTTCTGGTGTTTCTTCCTTTTGAAAATGTGAGACTGTTTTTTCTCAGAAACTGGAATCATCATCATAGAATCATCATAGAGTGGCTTGGGTTGAAAGAGACCTTATACAGCATCTAGGTCCAAACCCCTTGCCACGAACAGGGACACTTTCCTCTAGAGCAGGTTACTCAGAGCCCCATCCACCCTGGCCTTGAACACTTTCAGGGATCGGGCAGCCACAGTATCTGAAAGATATAGGTCAGATGTCACTGATGAGATTAAGATTGGGTCATAATGACCTATTTCCTCAAAAATGTTCATCTGCAAATGGTGACTACAACAATTTTCTAAATGGAGGAATCTACTGAACTTATTTGTAAATATTTATTTTCTCTTCCACAGGTGATACCTTGCATAATGGAAGGGTATAGCTTGAGTGATTCTGCAGACTACTCTTAATTTTTTGATAACACATTAATTTTCTCATCCAAAATTATTTTGTTTTCACCAAATTACAAAGTCTCATTGATATCACTAGCTTATTATCAATCATGGCTGTATTCTGGGAACATAAACATGGCACTCATTTACAACTTTCTGATACTTTGGTCCAAGAGCATCACGAGCAGTACAGATGGCATTATTTGCTCCACAGCTCATCTCCTCGACATGTTCTGGATCTTTGCTCTATTTCACTGATGGGTGTCTTTGTGGAAAGGTTATGTTCTGCCAGCATATTTACAAATGCCCCCTTTGCCTTCAAAATTACTGAAAATTCATTAGTATGGTGAACCTCTGTGCCCATTTTGGCTCAGTAGTCCAATTCACAGAATGTAAGGAAATGTTATGCCCTTTGCCACTGATATGTATGTTCCACAGACTTTTGGAACAGAACCAGGGAAGGAATTCTCTCTTTTTTGTCCACAAGAAAATAAAGTTTAAAAGTTCAAAAGATTGTGGAAAGCAATGTTTTTATATGGTATTCAATCTGATGATTTGCATTTGTGTCCTTGTAAAAATGACCCTTTATGGTATGAATTAAATTGCAATCAGCTAAGCAAAATTCTTCTTTCCTATTAAATTCATGTTTCTGATTCATGCTCTCCCATATTTTGCTGTCAGTCTTTCATTGTGGTATCAAAGACATGAGAAGTCCTTTCACATAAAAGCAGAAAAAATAAATTTTACAACTGAGTGTTATAGGCCTGGAATACAAACCTCTTGGCTTCCCTGTCAATCTACTATAGAAAAAAGTGGCTATGCTTAGGAGCATCTTGTCATTTAATAGTTGCATTTTTAGGGAAATAATGAAGCCTTGGGAAATAATGAAGAATTGTTTCATTCTTTGAAAGAACTTCTTGAGAAGATTTTAGCCCTGAAGAAAAGTTACGACTATTTGTAGCCCTGAGGATCCACTCTGCTATTTTGAACTGCTAAGTATTTATTTTTAAAACTTAAGAAAAGGATTTAAGGAGGGAGGAAACCTACCCTTAATTTATTTATGAAAGAACTCTACTTTAGTAGCAAGATTTGCCTACTCTATTCTCTTATTTACTGGACAAAATCCTAGCACAGTTCCAGTCTTGATATAAATGTGTCTGATTCTGGTTTGCGCAGACATTGTTTATCTTGTCTGTCATTCATCTCTCAGATCATTGTGACACTCCATGAAACTTTTGCCTGTTTCCCACATTTATTTTCAAAATGAAAATCTAGGTATACATCTTGGTTATTTAGCAGATGCCTGAAAAAACATAAGCACTAACTCTTGCATCTGGTGCCCAGGAAGCCTTAACCTCCAGTGTTTGCTTGTATCCACTTTTTTCAATCCTGCTGTTCACTTGTTCTTATGTTTGAATTGAATTTCTCATTTAACTTGTGAGAAATTTTATTTTCCTCTTCTTTCCTTGCTTCCCTGCTTCCTTCCTTCTCTCTCCTTCATCACTTTCCCTTTCCCTTTCCCTTTCCCTTTCCCTTTCCCTTTCCCTTTCCCTTTCCCTTTCCCTTTCCCTTTCCCTTTCCCTTTCCCTTTCCCTTTCCCTTTCTTCTCTTTCTCCTCGTTCATCTCTTTATGTGTCTCCATCCCTCATTTCAATTTTTAGGAAACACAAGAGACTAAACATGTGTCAGTGATGACCCTTTTGGTTGTGGGTATAGCAGACAGGGCTTTTGAAGAGACAAGGGTCTTGGGATGGACGCTGCTCATTCCTGATCCCTGTGGTGCCACGGGAATGCTGAGTGCCTTTTTAAAGCTGAATAGACCTAGACAGGCACAGAGGCATAGGACACTAGGGATTAACTCAAAAGGTAGGGTCAGAGAAAAGATAAGGTTTATAAAACATACAGATTAAAGAAAAAAGAATAAGATTAAGGGGAGAGACACTCTTACAAATCAGTACAGTCAGGAGTGAGACTGCTGCATTCTCCTGACTGAAAAGCTAACCCTCCCTTTATTCAGAAATGTTCAAAGTAATAAACAGTGCCTTGAACTCCTCTAGCCTCCTTTCTTTTAACCTTATCCTTCTAGCACACCCCATGTTATGTCCACTAGGGACATCTTTGACTCTTTCAAAAGCAAGTGGCTCAATTAGAAAAGAAGCAGCATTTGCCACACAGCCCACTCACTCCTGCAGCTTCCTTTAATCCAATCCAAACTGAAAGCATTCATTAATGTCTTCTTGGTCACCATGGAACATATTGATTATCAATACAGGGACCACATTTTCAAACAAGTCAACTGAAAGGCTCACTGTGTACAATTGTGACACTGTTTTTAAAAGATCCCTGCCTTGTGGCATTTATGGCCATACTTTCAGTAGGTTTTGTTTCCAGGGCTTCATTACCTTTTCTGTAGTCCCTTTACTTGTCTGGCCCAAAGGGCAGTGATGATGAGCTCTTTTTAATAACTGGGAACTGTCTTCTGTTCTGCCATTTCATTAGCATAGTGAGGCTGTGATCCACAAGGAGGCTGCAAATACTGCCACCAAAACCAGAAATACATATAATCAGAAAAAAAAAGAACAAAAAATATTGCTAATTTATTATACATTAACTCACTTTTAAATTTCATAGTAAGAGGAAATAACATTTATGTCTTGCTAGCTCACACTATTAAATAACATGATCAATAGACTTTTAAATTTTTTTTAGTGCCTTAAGGAAAATTGAAAACAAGGATATGGATCTTTTATTAATGAGATATGTATACATACTTTTTTTCCTGTGCTTTTAAAATACCATAAAGTTTCCCAGGCTGTTCTATATGATATATTTAACAACTCTTCTTGATCAGCACTACCACTGTTTTAACACAACAATCATAAACTGCAATGTAGCTCTTTTGAGGTTAAGGCTATAGCCTAAACTGAAGCTTGCTCAAAATTTGAAAATTAAAAAAAAAATGAACCTGATTATCTTTGCCTTAGCCTTTTCTAACTATACTCCCGGACAAAACACTGTAATAGAGAAACAAATCAAAGACCCCTGAGTTTTCAAAATTTGAACAAGAAAAGATTACATGTATTTTAATTTTCACCTGCCCAATTTGATGGCTCCTCAAATACCTCTGGATTTTATAGAATTACACAGTTGTTGACCGAGATAGAGTAAATTTAGGTAAATGTGAAGCATTAATATCTGATGAAGTTTGAAACACAGTAATGTGATTTTATACCTCTATAATTTTGTCATCACTGTCATCCTTTTGAGACAGTGATTTGGTGATGTGGTAGCAGCCGTGTGATGCAATGTGAATGTGTTTGCATGCTTCTCTACTGCTTGATTTCAGCTGAGTTTAGGGCTTTGTCCTCATAGCTTCTGTTTTCAATAAATGAAAATCTCCTCCTTCATTTCTATATGAGATTCTGTGGCTCAGGCTGTAAAAACAGACGTTCCCATGGGTCCATTTTCAGTATTCTTAAAATCTATCCCTAATTCCTCAGAATTTGTTTCATCTGGAATCTTGAGGTTCAGATTTTAATTCTGAATCTCTCAGACACCTTATTTTAGTTGTCTACCAATTCTTTACATGTCTAAGTTTATTATCAGCACCAACCATGCTGTGTTCTGTATTAGTTCACTGATTAGTCCAGACTCCATCTTATCACCAATCCATTCCATGTGACCGTGTCCTGATGTCTGGTGAAGAAATGGATGAGAAAGTAATGGTGAATCTTTGAAAATGAGATAATTTAGAGACATCTCAAGACAAGAAGGATTCTTCTCATGTCACTTTGGTCATCTGCAAGTTTGGCAGCCAGGAGAAGTCGTTTGGCTGTTCTGGAACTGGCAGGGAACAATAAACAGCACTAGAGTATCACAAATAGGCATCTAAGAGACAGGTAAGATGGATCCCATTAATCACTGAAGAATCTCAAAATATCCTTACTATATCTTGGTACAATACCTTTAAAATGCCCCCAAAGCCAAAAGCTTTCCATGTAAATTAAGCATTAAAATTCTAATTAGAAAAAAAAAATTCCAAAATTTGACAATTTGTGGACTATTGCAGTATTCATGGACTGTTTAGAACAGAGCAAATTAATTGACACACCTTAGTTCCAGATTAATTATTCCTTAATTATAAAGTGGACACACCAAAAAGAAAACTACTAGCACAAGACTGTGCAGAAAAAGTAGGGCTGATAGGTGAGGAAATTGTGTTAGATACCTGAAGAAATGGAGTTTTGCACTGACAAAAAGTATTTTCTTCAGTTAAAAACCAATCCAGCTAAGAGGGAGGTGAAGTCCAAAATGAAAAAATAATGGGAAAAGTATGGAGCCTGATAGCAATGAATAAATTCAGTATTAGATAATGGAGAGAACTGATAAAGAAAACTAAAGCAGTCAGTTGAAAATCTATGGGTAGTAGGGCAAAGATAACAAGAAGTTCTTTAAACAGGAACAAAATGCTTGCAGTTTTGTAGAACTATGGATGGTAAAATTGTTAACCCTGGTAAAGAAAATGTGGAATTAAGTAAATACACCCATTTTCTAAAAGAAGAATGATTTCGTTTTCTCTCACTTCTGAGAAAGAGTGTTAAACAGAACCACTAAATATTTTCAAATCAACAGCATTAGATAATTCACTGTCAAGAAAATGACTTGTCTGTGGAGCTGCCTAAATTAATTTTTTGTAAATATCTGTATCTTGAGGAACTTTCATAAGCTTGACAAAATAGCCATGACTAACATTTACAAATAGTGATTTAAGTGGCCTTGAAAACAATTTGCTAGTTAGCCCAAACCTTACCTAGGAGAAATTTCTTGGATGAATTGAACTAAGATTAAAATTACAACTGATGCCAGTCAATGCAATGCTATGGAAAATATTTTTATTTTTAATGATCCTGTGTCTTGATGAGTCTGTAAAACATTTTCATGAAGCAATTATCCCGATGAAACATACCTAGATGTTTTTTTATATTTTCAGAGGCATTGCGTGCAGCTGGCAGATGTGACAAGGCTTCCATGGGTGCAGCCAGGTGTGATGCCTGAGGTCTCTGAAATCACACAGAACTCTGGTGTCTAGACAGCTGGATTGTCCCCTGGTGACCACTGAGTGGGATTCATCTGCTTCACTAAAGCTATCCAAGAATTAAGACTCCTGGGTTGAAACTAGATTCCTTTTAAAGTCAGCAGAGGAAATCCTCTCCTTGCCATGTGCTTCTGCAGACCCAGGTGAAATGCCTTTTGTAGTGCAAGGCAGAAAATCGTGGAAGAACACAGGATGTCAGCTCCCTCTGTCAGCTGTGGGGAAAGAGAGTGAAACTGGAATCAGATGGCAGCAAACCAAAGTAGAGCCAAAAGGATATTGACAGCCTGGAAGGAGTTTGGGAAAGATTTATTGAAGCATTTCAGGGTTTGGAAAGGATACTTTGTAGTGTGAAACTAAGGAAGTGCAATCAATTTGTTTGTCCAGAAAGGTCAAGAGGTGGCTACCTATGATTACATCTGAGGAGGTATTTGATCATAGAAGGCTCTTTTATCTTCCAAAAAACCCCCAACAACAACTGCCTCCCCTCCTGAAACAAACAAACAAACAAACATGAAAACAAAAACCTCAGAGCACAAAATCTAACAGTTGTGAATTTTAACTAGCATGCAGTAAGTGTAGATGTAGAAATTAGTGCGCTCATTATTTACAGCAGAGGAGGCTCTATGGAGGAAAATGTGTGACTGTCACAGTTAGTGGCTGGAAAAGCTTATCTTGGGATATAGAGGCTTTTCAATGCCTTGAGTGCATATCTAAGCAATGTGCTACCATGCAAAGCAAAGAGATGAGCCTGGGTAAATTCCTGGTGAGATTCTGTGGCCTGGGATGCACCAAGCAACAGGCTGAATGCTTGCAATTATTCATTCTGGCATTGAAATGTATGAATTTCAAAACCTGTTTTTGTAGGGTAGAAAAGTTGCTTTGTACATTTATCAGTGTTGCTCCAAGTTCTGAAGAGGCATGGGAGAAATTATTAACTAAGGCAAAAGGAAGGTGAAAAATGGGGGAAATGATAAAGAGGGAAAATGAAAAATAATTGCACAGAATTTTTATTGCCATAGCCATCCATTTGCTTGAAATTTGGTTTTGCCTCTAAAATGTTGGGCTTTATTTATTTTCAATTTAATTTCTTTAAATTGAAATATATATAATATGACACTTAATTTTATATATTTTTTATTTACCTGCTACTTTCTTTATCTCTCTTTTCAGCCTTAGCTTTCTTAATAAAACCAATCTTTGCCTGAAAATAAAGTGAAAAACATATTTTCCTTTTCCTTCATGACATTATGCAGGGAAAAATAGTGAAATAATACAATGGCACTTTTTCAAATTTTAATGAACTTTGTAAAATTTTTAAGCAGTTCTAAATAAATAGAAACCCATGGCCTGGTATTTAATGATTAAATGATTTTCATGATACCTGTGTACTCTTACCTTTTTTCCAGTACTCAGAAAAAAACCCCATAGGTTTATATCCATGAAGAATTAAGTTGTTCTTAACATACAGTAGCTGCTGCTGAAATGCTTTTATAAATAAGAACATTTTATAAAATAGCATCTTGGACGAGACTCTTCTCTTTAGGTATCAGGGATTGCAGGCTGCCTTAACCCACTTGGTATTATGTCTAGAACATTTATAATTTTTTTGCTTGCTGTTTACAGCTTTTTTTAGTAGTGTGTCTTTTTTTCAGTGCACAGATTTGTGGAGCAAGCAGCTGTTCATTTGTTTTGTCAGTAATGGAAAGAAGACTTGAACAGCTGATGACAGGTAATTTGGGATGATGTTCAAGTTCTTATAATAGAACTGTGTAGAAAGCTATCACTTTATCTTACAGTGTCTGTATATGTGTGACAAGACTCTCAGAACAGAAAAAGGAATTTGCACTTCACAGGGTAAATAATAAAACATGAGAAAATAGACAGTGGTGTAAAGAATGACGTATAGAAAAACTACATGCAGGAAGCCGTTTCTGGTGCACAACAAGGTGTTTTGCTGGTTGTACACTTCTGGAATTTTTGATAAGGTTTGTGACTGTCATGTGTTGACACCTCTTCTATCAGTTTCTAATACAAATCTGGAGCATACTCAGAATATTCATTTTTCTTTACTGGAAAATGAATAATGTAGCCTAAACATGGGGTTTCAGGAATTTCTAGGCAAATTTGGCTCACTTGCAATTTGTCCAGTTGGAGCCTCATGTCCTCTTGTCATTCACTCTCTGGAGATTTCTGTTCTGAAAAGAGAAATCTGGCAGTTTCTTTGACAGCTCCTGAATGTTTCCAGGAAATCATCCCCACATATTCATGGCTGTTCACTGTTCTAACCTACTTCCATGCAGGAATTTGTATTTCTGTCATCTCTCAAGAGAAACTGCTCCTCCATGGCCTCCTGGAAACTGCAGTTGTAGGAATTACAGTTGTCCACTACTTCCACCTTTCCTTACCTTGAAGGAACCTCTTGTGTACTCATTCTGTCCTCAGCTGCTTTTCTCTGCTTTTCTCTGGCAACCCTCTCACTGCCTGTCCTCCCAGAGTTCAGGAAGTTCCCTGTTACCTCTGTTACTGCAGCATTTGGCTCCCTGCTGCCACTTTTTAATTCATTCTGTCAGCTTTCCTACCACTGCTGGCTTCAAAAGTTTATTTGCTGTAGGCAACAGAAAGTCCACATATGGAGTGCCTGGAGATGCTGTCCTGGCTGCTGCCCATGCCTTCTGTTTGTGTGTGTCTCCAGTTGTTCAGTTGCTTCTTAACTTGCTCATGAAGCTGTGAAAAAGCTCTTTTTCCATAGTTATTCCCGTATATTTGCATTGCAGATGGAACATTGGTCATCACTTGTGATGAGCAACTCAGTGGTTTTGCTTAGCATCACTAAAAATTAAAAGAGAAAATATGTTATGAAGAGTTCAGGTGATAGCACAATCATCAGGAGCCATATGCCATGCACGAATGGCAAAATATATTTGTTCCAGCCAACTACAAAGACCATGTAGCATACTCCTTATCATTATTTAATAGGAGGTAATTATTAAGTATTTGGATACACAGAAATACATTCTGTAGCTGTTCATGGCACTTGAAAGCATGCCACTTGCATAGTGAAACAACCTCAGGACATACAATAGTACTCATGAATTTCTTATTAATTCTGCTCTCTTCTGTGTCTTTTGTTTTCCAATTTAAGTAGTTTTGGCCTTATTGTGCTACATAGTAGGACTTAAAGGTCATTTTACAACCTGTTGGTCCCCTGGTTGTCACTACACTCCTGGTATTGTGTCTTCATGTAGCAATTGGATTAAGAAAGGAGGATAGAGCTTAATGACCTAGAGTCGGGATGTGATTCTTTGAATGCAAAATAGAGAAGAAAAGATTGATGCAAGTTAATGAAAAATTGAGGACATAAAATAAAGAGATACAAAAAAAGACAAGAAGGAAAGGTAGGGCAATGTGTAAATGGCAAATAGACGAGTCAATAATTAATGACAATAAAGAAATGACTACCTGAAAAGTGCAAGGCCTAGCTTTTGTTCTTTGAAGAATATTCTCATTGGACTCTTTAAATTAAAAAAAGAGAAGTGCTTTTGTCCTTGGTAATCTTCAGCATTCCATTTCCACACATATCAAGAATTTGTCAATATTCAGACAAATAGCCTGAACAGTACAAATATTGAAGTTTTTCCCTCTAAGTATAAAAGAACTTTAAAACTATCTAGATACATTAATATTTTTGATGTATTGCTGTTGATTTCTTTTTATTCAATCTTCAGCAAATGTCCTCTTGATTTTAAATCTACATAAGGCAACCTCCAAAATGAAACAACCCTGTATTACAGCCCCTGTAAATTGCACTATACAATTAATAATACATCCAGTGTATTATTTTTGAGGAATAGAGAGCCTGCTATATATTTTTTGTGAGCTGTGTTGGGATTTAGCCACCTACCTTCCATTCACATTAATGGGACTCATGCAGATAAATTGCCCTCAACAACAGAAGTTTTGCCCTACAGTCTCAAGCCAGGCCTTCAATTACAACACAGAGAACCAAACACACCCTGCAGTTGTGAAAGATGTATGCCTGGAAATTCAGCATAAAGAATGAAAAATATCAAAATCAGGTTATTTGGCAGGAACTGGGAAAAAAAATGTTATTTCATAAACGGCAGACAGGACAGATGGAACTAAAAGTCATGCAGCTGAGAGAAGGATCAAAGAAGAACAACTATTTCCTTGATGCAGGGAAAAGAAAGAAACAACAAAGTGTGCAGTACAGTGTGTGCTCCTGACACAGCTGGGTCAGCCAGCAGCTTCGAGAGACTTCTGAGCAGGCTAAAAGGGACTGGAGTCAGGCAGAGGGAAATGCATCAATACTCTGAAAAGAGAGAAAAACAATATGTAGTTTTAAGGTTCCTTCCCTGTGAAGTTGCCAACTCTTAGTTTTTATGATTATGAAACATATTGAATTATTTTAATATTAAGGTGCTAGAAATAGTCAGTCTGATGTTTATTTTCTAAAGGAAATAAGGGGAAATAATCTAGTGAACAAAATTTTGAGGAAAGCAAACCCTCAGGGCTATAGAAGTACATTGTTTGCATGTATTTGAGAGGGTGGAGTGAAATGGAAAGAGAAAGAGAGAACAAGCGAGAGATTCAAATACATATTAAGTCAATCCTATGATTTTTATATCCTGTGAATTTCAGTTATGGAGTTTTACTTTTGTTACAGAGTCCTTCTCTGTTCATTCTTTAGCTTCTATTAGAAAATAAAAAAAAAACTTGAATTAGAAATGGTATTAGAGAACTGAGCAGGCTGAAAAATTCCTGGATTTGTCTGATGTTCAGCTCCTGTCCAGGGCAATTAACCCAGGACTCAGGTCTAGCCCAGAGGACGCAATGTACTTTTATATTTCCTTGATGTGAGCCACCTTCTCTCATGCCCTGTGATGAAATCCAATATCCTTTCACCCACTTGACAATCATTCCACATGGGAAGGGCGGTGAGCCTGGGATCTACCAGGTTCTTAAATGTATATTACCAGGAGACAGTGAGATTGTAGCTTTAGCCTCCAAGATTAAATGTGTTTAGAAATGGTCCCTCGAGAACTGTTTCCTCAAGACATGTTTTAGCCACTGCTTCACAGCTATGTGCTTTTGGAAGGAAAGAAGACTTTGTAAATGGATTTTCTACATTTTTTTTTCTCAACTCAGTGCTATTCAGAAGATGAATTAAAGCTTGAGAGCAATTACTTCATCCTTTCCCAGAATATAATTTTATTTTCATTTAATGTATTTAGGTTGGTGGATAGGTAAATGATTGTTACATGAACCTGTTTCTCATTGATGAATGTGTCTAGAAGAATAAAGGAAGAAAGGACAAAAGGAATGGATATTAAAGTAAGCAATATATTCCAGTGTCCCTCTTGCTGTTCCATTAACAGTACCCATGAAAAGACCCATCTTCCATTTCACAGCCATTCTTTTTTCTCCCATTTCCTCTTCCCTCTTGAACATCATTTATAGAAATAGTATATCCTCAATATTTTCTATCGTCTTTGATTTGGCAATTCATTATTTGCCACAAACTAAATTTTTTGTGTGTATGTTTCTGGAGTTTTACTTGTATTTTTACTGTCTGTGGGCTTGAAATACAAATTATATATTCGTTGATAGCAATGCATATTACAGCTTAAAACTTGTTCCTTCTGCCAGACCTCCTTTCAAATAACTCAAGGATTATTCAGGTAAAATAATAATTATCTCCCAAGAATTTAAATAAAAATAATCTGTACTGACTGTCACTGCTTTTTCATAATGCTGGATAACAGGGTAAGTTCAAATGAACACTTTCAGTTTCTCTCTCTTGGTAATTTGCAGCTAAGATTACATTTGTCTGATTTTCATCTCCCATGTCTCAAGAATTCTGACATTTCTCCCTGCTTCCTGTTTTACCCCCCCCCCCCGCCCCCGATTTATCCATGTATTTCTAATGCTAGAATTATTGTAATAGGAATACAAATTGAACCAGCAACAAGACTGTTCAAGAACATTTGGTATTCGGATGAAAAGCACTTTTCACATATTCCCATTGTTGCTGAAAGAACATGAAGAATTTCTGCTGAATCAGTAGCAGTTTGAGCAGATTCAAGAGTGGTTTTAGCAAAATGGTGAGCGAGAAGTGCCCTGGTGATTCTTCCCCACAGAGTGCACTATCCAGGAGCCCCCTCTTACAATGAGTGGTGCAGTATCACGGATAGGAGGGAATATTTCACAACAGGACTGTTTTCAAAGTTCTGTATATGTATGTGCATCATTATCTGTGAGTGAGCTTGGAAAATCCAAACCCCACAAATTTCTCTCAGTCTGTTTTAGATCCTTTGCAGTTTTGGGGATGTTTGTACCAAAGTAGTGTGAAGTCTGTTAGCAGTGAAGTATCTGCATGCTAAGATTTATAATGAGACTGGAATCCAAATTCCACACTGATATTGTTTGATTCAGCTCTGGTACTGTGTCCTAGGCTGGTGTCATATGGCAGTTTGCTCTTATGGAAATTACTTCAGACTGGTGGTAATGTTAAATGTCTGCTCATCTGTTCAAATTATGTGGGAATTTCTTTGTTCCCAAAATCAAGAATGTGTTGAGGAAGAAGAGCAAACCAAGTCTGCTTCACACCTCTCACTAACACTGAATGTGGTGCTGTGTGGGTGACAGTCAGTGTAAGCCGTTTGAAAAGAAGAGCTTGAAAGAAGATTTTAATAAATTCAGGTATCATTTTTCCTTCTGAATTTTTGCCCATCTGCAATAAGTAGAATATAATCTGAGAATGATGCAATATAAAATTTACACCAATATTATAGCATTGGAAGATGGACCTTGCCCAAAGTTGTGCAAGAGAGCTGTGAAATGTGGCACTTGAATCTCTCAAAGAAATGGCTTTTGTCTCTGAATATGGATTCTGAAAATCAATTATATGTAGATTGGCTGTGAGAGAGAGAGACAAGCTGTTCTGTTGTGACCTGTGTGGTGATGCTTCATCTCCCACTGAACTAAATACTCTTTCAAATGACATATTAATGGGAGGACATCCAAAATACTTGCTAGGCAAATGAATGTGTAATAGCCAGATGGTTTATTTGGTTTTTCAGTAATCCTCAGAGGATCAGAAAGGGGACTAATTTTCTAAGTTATAGCATGCAGTTACCTGTGTTAAAGTATCTTGAAATACAGTAGGTTATAATTGCAGATCTGTTCTGTTCTTTTCTTATTTTGCCACATTTGTAAAGCACTGTGGAAAATGTCAGCCAACTTTACATGGTGTGGTAGGAGCACAGGTGGGGAATGTTTAAGAAATAGGATTGTAAAAGAGATGTTGAAGCAAATTACCCAAAAATCCTTTCTGCTATTCCTAGGACTATTCAAATCTTTCATCCAACATCAAATTCCTTCTATTCAAAATGTAGCATAAAGAACATAACACACATCTCAAAAGGTGGAAAAAAACTTATCTTATGAGCCTGCCTACATAACTCTATTTCATACATGCAATGTATTTTGGGATAACTTCTCTTGAGCATATTGTGCTGAGACAGAAACTTCTAATACATACTACACAGATTTTAACTCTGTACATGTCTGGTCAAATGTCCTCAGCATATGCTCACTCTCTGCAGCTGGAAGAGTGAGCCACAGGTGTTACACTTAAATAAAGGCTGGCTTTTCTCCATCTGGTTCCCTAATACACAGATTGGGATTTTTTCCCTCCATGAGCAGGAATGGGTCCCTTTGATGCTACCTTATGTTCTGCACGGAGGAGAAAAGGAAATTGAGTTGCACCAAATGCTGTACTTCATCTCCAACACATTTCTGCTGGGCAAAATGGAACCATTTCTGAAACATTGCAGAATTTTGCCTCAGAAATTTTACTGTTGTAGACCAACAGTGTTGCTCCTGTGTGTCCCCCTGGCAGCAATAGTGGGCCAAAATGATTTCAGTCTATGGTACAGTTAGGAAATCAGCAAAACACTTGAAAACCAAATGTGTCACTTGAGCAAAATGATGAAGTCTAAATTCTCTATAATTCAGGGAAACCTCTCCAAGGCTGCTTGTCATTAGATTTGTCCCAGCTGTTACAAATGTTTTTTAGAAAATCTTCCTTCAGACACCCACTGGGAACTCCTTCCCATTCTAACACTGGGAAGGCGCAACAGGAATACCTCTTTACTGTGCTTGCTGCTCAGGAGATCTCTCCTGAGTGATTCATAAAACAGCCATTCATACACCTGAGGTCTCTCTAGAGCCCAGTTTGTTGAGTGAATTTAGCTGCTTTGTGTTGAATTTTACTAAAACTTGTGCAGTAATGCAAGGGCATGACAGCAAGACTACACTGAATTAATTCATTTTTTCATAATTGCAGAAAACTGGATAATCTATGGATAAGGCAGGTCATAGGATTTTCCTCCTACTGCCTTGTAAGTCCTCAACTGTGCGGTATAAATCTTGGCTTCTTTCCTTTTGGTTTCATGTACGTGATTTAGCTCTTACAGGCAGAGTCCTTGCCAGATATCTGGATATTCTTAGAACATAGGAACATAGCTACTGTAATTGATGGCCAAATCCTTTCATGGCTGAATAGGCAGAGGAAGAGGTAGTGGTCTGTGCTCAGAAATGTGCTCAGGTTCTGCTTCTCATTTGAGTCTCACAGAAATTCCAGATCTGAGATACCTTCACAGAGTCACAGGTCAGGTTGGAAGGAAACACAGCAGGTCATATTGTCCAAGCCACCTGCTCAGGCAGGGTTGTGCCAGAGCACAGGGAACAAGACTGCATCCAGGCAGTCCTGGAATATCTTCAGTGAGGGAGACTCCACTCCCTCTCTGACAATCTGATTTTGTCACAGTCACCCATACAGTGAAGGAGTTCTTCCTCGTGTTCAGGTAGAGCTTCCTCTGCCTCGGTTTCTGCCCATTGCTCCTCATCTGTCTTTTCTGTCAGACCCTGTGGGTTGGCTCTGATATCCATGTGTGTGATAACTCTCCCAGTGGTTAACTCCATCTGGAGGGGTTAACTGTCCTTCTTGGTGTCCACAGAGATATCTGGAGGTTTCAGCTGACACCAGCACTTTACCTGTCTCAGGGCACCCGGCTTTAAGCTGAGAATGTGCTGCAGACCCTCTGTTAAATGTGTGCCAAGTGGCAGGAGACCATCCATCGTTAGTTATGTCTTATGACACACTACCCTCATTTCTATGCAGTCACTTCTGGTGCTCAAGTCTGTAACCAATGTTATCCAGAACAACAATTGCATGTGGAATCATCTTTGAGAACCAGGGTATAAAAGCACCTACCAATCCCTGAATTTTGAAAGCAGTCTTTCCACCATTTGTCACTCACCATTCACTCAATTTCACCGTGAGCGATGTCTCTCCATGAAATGTGAGCCACAGCTATAAGCCAGATGTCAGTAAAAAAGTGGATTATCCCTGCTTCAGCGTCCCTTATTGTGATTCAATTTTCGTACATGATGGACACTGCTGTTAAACAAGCAGCGCTGTCACTGGTCAGCATTTGACTTAAAAAAACAATTTGAGGCCATAAGCTGGAAGGGTGCTTGGTCAAAAAATTGATCAGTGGGTAGATGAAACTAGTAATACAAACATGCTGGAAGCTGGGAGTAACACCAGGAAAGAAGATGTATATTTGATGTCAGTGATCTTGATTTGCATGGGTACATAAAGAAAGCTGTTTCCGAAATAGAGATTAAAGGTGCTGAGAGAAAAGAGATTAAAGGTTCTGAAAAAAATAAAATGCATTTTTTAAAGAAAAGGGACTATTTGTGTATGTATGTGTATGATTATTTTTACCAGTTTAATCTGGCAATAAAAATACAGTGTTTGGCTTGTCAGCATTTGATCTCAAAATTCTCTTTAAGGATTCAGGAACAAAATCTCACATGAACGAGTGCAGCTTTTTCTTAGGGGGGGAGTTGTTTTTTCAGTTGTTTTAACAGGCAATATGCAATATCAGTGCAAATCTCCAGAGGTCAATAGAGTTTGCTGTAGTTATCAGGAGAAAATGGGCTTCATGGTGAGTAGAGAAAACACAATTTTTTAAATATCCACTGTACTGTTTAATGTCTGATAAAGAGTTTGTACATACATGTGCACACACACACAGACACATGCAAAAATATATGAATAATATACTTAAACAGGAATATTTCCTTCATGCAAAACTTTCCAGTGTATTTTGGAAAGCTACAAAAAATATGGTGGAAATAAGAAAAAAAAAGAAAGAAAAAAAGGGCTTTCATTGGAATAAGGGAAGTTAATTGTAGGATCTTTCCGTTCACACCAACAATGCTGCAAGTTATATGGTAAAATACCGTCAGCCTGAGAAATGGTGTCAGGTCCTGAAATCACTCAAGCCTGTGACAAGCCTCCCTTTGGCTTGCATGAAACAAAATTTACATCCATTATGTTTTTCACATGGCAAAGTACAGCTACAGCAAAATAAGCTTTCAGAGCCCTAGTCCCTTTCCTTTTGATTATAATTTCTTTTCTTTACTCTATCAATGTCTTTAAACAATAAGCAACCCTTCATCTCAAAAGAAAAAAGTTGTATGTTTCTTTGGAATAAATCAATTTTCTTGCAAAAAATGATCAGCAGAGAGGTTTCCCTGAAACCTAGCACAATATTAAGTAGATAGTGTTTTAGAACATATTTTCAGAATTTTTATAGACAGATTCTATTCTTAATAAATCCTACCAAAATCTGTTTGTTTTTTTTTTTCTTACATTGATACTGAAGTGTTTCAGATACAATAGTTACAAATACCTCTCTGTTACGTGACCGCCTTTGCTGTTTTGGCAAAATGTACTATAGAGGCAAATTTGAGAAGCCAGTCTTTAGTAAATAAAGATTTTCATTGTTTGGAAAATACAGTATAGTCAATACTGTTAAAAAATAAGTGAATTTCTGAATTGAATACTCAGCATAATTGCAATACCATGGATTTCTCAGGGAAAGCTGGTCCCACACCTGGTGCATTCAGAAGCTGTGGTCAAATACTTGAAATTCTCAGCTGGTTTAAGTGGAGGTAATGACCCTGACTTCAACAGATAACTGGCACAGAGGAGAATTTAGTCTGTTAACTTTTTGAAAGCAACCGTTTTATTTGTTCTTCAGTTCTGAGCATTTATGTTCCAGCTGGTCTCAAAAATCACATAACTGGAAGTTGTGAAGTCATGCTGGGGGAGGGGGAGGGAAGTGGCAGGAAACTTGGCAGGAAAAGAAGCATTGAAAACTTGAAGCAGAAACTATGGTAACCTAAATAACTTGCTGGAGGAAGGAAGTGTGCAGCAGGTTTTACTGATGGCACTTGGGGAGAAAGGGCTTCACCTCAGCAGTGGTGTCTTGCAGTGAGAGAAATGATTCTCCTCCTGGATTTGACATGTGTGAGATGGCAATGCACAGACCATCCACACACATGCTCTTTGGAGCATCACAGGGAAAGAATGAGGGGGAAAAACTGGAGCAAATCCAGTGCAGGGCTCTGTTAGTCAGGAGGCATGAGGAGTATTTAAGGGAGGTGTGTGTGTTCAGAGGAGAAGGCTTTGGAGCACCTTCAGAGATGCATGGTGATAAGGCAAAGTCCAAAACCTGGAACACAGGACATTCAGAATAGATATGAGAAATGCATTTTGGAGGGGGATTCTGTTTTTTAAAATTTGTTTTGGTTTTTGTTTTTGTTTTTTCACCATGGGGGCTGTCAAAGCATGGAAAAGAGATTGTTGATACTTTCTAGACATATTCAAAACTCAACTGGACAAAGCCCTGCAACCAGATCTGACGTGGCTTTGCCTTCAGCAAAGATGACCTCCAGAGGTCCCTTCCAACCTGAACTATTCTGTGTTTCTGTGATTCTGTTCACTTTACTTAAATTATTCTCTTTATTTTCAAAGGGATGTGACAGTTTCAGAAATGGATCCAGCTGTTGATTATATGCTTCAGGGGGCAACATTAATGGAGAAGCTGCAGCCCGTTTAGCCCCCTGGTAAACTCAGGCCTCACTTTTTATTATTTTCTACCTTCAGCTATTGTGGAGTGTTGCTGAGCTCATAAAGCAGCTGCTGTGAATGGTGTGAAAAGTAATTGCTGCATATACTTCACAGGGCTTGTAAAATGGTTTGGAAATTACTCTAGAGAAGTGAGCTGCTATGTTTTTATCACTATAGAAAGCATCAAGATGGTAGATCACTAGATAAGCTATAAGTATATACATATATAAATATGTATATACATATATAAATATACATATGGATCCCAACTGTTAAGCTAATTCATGCTATCTTAGAATCTGGCCTTCAAATTTGTCCACAGCCAATTTTTTTTTTTCAGAAATAATGCAAGTGCCTCAATGATAACCTGAGTAAGATGGAGCTCCAGGTGACATACCTGGCTGATAGGATGGGTGTGAGGCAAACTGAACATGAACTTCAAAGAGAAATCCATCAGTGCCAAAAACCCACAACCTCCTCAATGCATCTACTAAAATCCTAATGTATGAACAGGTAAAAAAGAGAAGCATAGTGATATAGGAAATCTACTGCAGAAAGGATGCCTGTTAGTGTATACATTGTGTAAGAGGGAGCCTCTGCCCTGCTAAATTCAGACTTTACACTTGGGTTTGATTAATTTCTTCCAAGATCACAGTAAGAGTCCTTTAGGCATCCTCCTTGCATCAGCTTTTATTTATTTTCTCTATATTTTAGAAAAGAATGTCCATATATCTAGCAGGGTAAGCCAAGACTTTTATTAATTAAACTTTCAAGGCCTTGAAGATGGAGAAAGAAAGTATTATTATAGAGGATTACTTAAACTATATTTTTTTGAGGTTGAAATACAGTCCAGCTGAGAACTACCTGCCAAAGTCTTAGCAAAAATAGACAGCCAGTGGGTTCTCAGCCAGTATGATCTCAAATTAAAATTATACTTCACAACAGTAAATTCGGCGATGATAATTCCATGTGGATTAAGTGTAGGAAGCTGAAAAAATAAGCACTTATTTTTCTCATCCAGATCATTTGTCTTTCTTTTAGGGTTTCACTTTGAAAAAAAACAACCTGAAATCTGTATGTGTGGATGTAAACAGCTGCATGGGGAAAAATGTCAGTACTTAGCAGCAGTGAAGTTTGTCCAAGGATTACCACAGTGAATAAAACCAACTTCCCTTTTAAAAGCTGAGTGTACTATTTTGGGAATGTGACCCCTTTTCATGAATAAATGACGTGGTGACATTTACAGATAAAGCAAGATTTAACTGCTATGAAAGGAGATGACAAATGTCAGGATGTCAGTAATGATCTGTGAACATAATGGTCTCTCACCAGAGCACTGAGTAGATATATAATGTAATTGTCGCCTGCTAATGCTGCCATGGAAGAAGAAAAGCAAAGCAATGTGAGGAAGATCAAAAACCTCTTTGGAACCAACCTTAAAGCCTGATTGATAGGCATTGGCACAACTTAGCTAATAAATTAAACTGCTAATGACTTAGAGTTTTTACCTTGTGCATATTACTATTACACACTGTGAAATTCCTGTATAACTTACAACTGCATTGTGTCAGAGGATAAAGTGTTGGCCATCAAAATGGCTTTCTGACAGTTTCTTTATCCCTGCTGTACTGCTGGGGCTTGGCTGTTGCAAAAGTCTTGCTGGAGCAGAGTGGATTTACTGCAGCCAGAGCTGGTTAATGGAGCACAGACTGCTGCAGAACAGAGAAAGAATCATTCCTTGGCAGAATCTTGCAATTCTGTGAGAGATCATACAACCATAGAATCATAGAATGCTTTGAGTTGGAAGGGACCTTAAAAATGATCTAATTCTAATCCCCTCAATGGGCCAGAATGTCTTCCCCATGACCAGATTCCTCAAAACCCCATCAAGCCTGTCCTTGAACACTTCCAGGGATGAGGCACCCACAACTACTCTGGGCAACTTGTTCCATGCCTCAGCACTCTCACAGTAAATAATTTCTCCCTAATATCTAACCTAAATCTCTTCTCCTTTATTTTAAAACTGTTCCCCCTTGTCCTATCACTATCTGCCCATAAAGATCATCTAGACCCCTTGTCCTATTCAGGTGTTATGTCTCTCAGTTTTTCATACCTTGTAGACTGTACTCTGGCTCAGCCTTGTGATTGATGTCCAAATTGCCTTGATGACTTCCTCAGGAAACCTAGAGATATTGTAGGGAAAAGGAGCTTGCAATTATTTATGCAGTTGTCTTCTGAAGTCATCTCAGGCAGCTGCCTCCCACCCCTGGGCCTCAAACTGAATCCCCCTTTGTCCCATACATTGAGTGCTTTCTCCATCTGACAGCTAAATTGATTCTCATTTGCTATTCAAAGTGAGGAGAGTGTCTGGAAATCTGAAGGTTTAAGAAAGTCAAGACCTCAGCTCAGTGTACCATGGAAGGCAGGGAGTTTCTTTGCATGAGCTCCACAGCCTCCTGGCAACTTCTCAGCTCTCAGCTGAACACTGGGCTTTGCTTTCCTGGTGCTTTGCTCCCACAGTCAGCCAACCTTTTCTCAGCATAAGTTAACTTGCCACAAGGCTTGTGTTACCCAGAAGACCAAGGATGCTCTCAGAGAGATGGGGGAAACTGTGATTAAAAGCCAGACATTGTCAAGCTCTGGTGCAATCAGCCAGAAAGCATTTGGCTGGTAGGTTGTTTATGAGAAGAAATATAACAGATAAAATAGAAGCATTAATGCAATAAAAATGCCAAGCTCTGGAACATAGTGAAGATAATGCTGAACAGTGAATAGATGTATTTTTAGAAGACACTCTGAGTAAATCTCCTGTTGATAGTGCACAAGTGTATCTTTAACCCTACTTGTATAATAAACACAGTAATCACAGTATCTCTCAGGGAGATTACAAAATTACAAAAAAAACCTCATCCCAATCTGCTGTATCTTTTGATCTGCACTTTACAGTCAGAGCCATCTATGACAATGAAGATGGAGGTGACATTTTGGAAAAGACAGCCAGCAGTGCAGCAATGGTACATTGACATCCAGCAAGGATTCCCCTTGATTAACCATGCCATCTCACAGCTAGATGTCTTCTCTAAGTGAATTCTCCTAAGCTTCCAGAAAAGTCAATGGAGAGATGTAGGCAGAGCAGAGGGTAATCGACCCTATTCTGAGATAAGATAAATTGTGCCTATTTCTTGCTATTCACTCTAGAGGGGTCTCAACACTCCAGAATCAATGCCTACTTTTGAGGTGGCTATGCTTAGGTGAGACATGTAGGAGCCTCTAATTTCCATGGAATCAGCTGATCTGAAGGGTCAATTGCCTTAACACAACCTTGTTACTGTGCAGCATTAAACTATTAAACCTGATTAAGAATTTCTGGTAAGGAGTCCTTCAACCTCCATATCTTGCACAAATGCAAGAAAATTAATAAAAGAAATGTACATTAAGAAAAGATGTCATTAAAATGCACAGAGGAAGAAATAAGCAAAAAGCAATTATGCTATTATGTAACCATTGAGCTATTTAATTCACTCTGTGCATACCTTTTTAAAAGATATTCAGTTAAAGAGAAATGACTGATGTTGAATCTTGAGGTGGTCACTGTGAAATTTTTCTTTCTGATGTAAGGGACACATCACTTGGAGAGGCAATACAGTCATTCCAATAGTAACTGTGAAAAAGCAAATATCAGTGTTGTCAGGGTATAACACAAAATGTATTTCTGTATGTATCATTCTGGTGCTCCTGCTGATCCAGTGGGGGTCATTTGTGTTGAAACGAGTCTCCCAGTGAGTAAAGATTATCAGTTATGACTAGGTTTTGTGATGTGAAGCAATAATTTTAGAGACTGTATATTTGATGATTTTAGTCCACAAACCTTGTCTTGAAAATGATAAAAGGTAGTTTCTGGGTGGAATAAGCATGGTCTGATTACCTCTTAGGTCTAACTTTTAACCCATCTATCAGCGATTTCTAATCTCACATTTCTTACTTGTGTTAGATATGTATTCCAGTATTATTGGACCATTTCTGTTTAAACTACTTGGGATTTTTCAATGTAGTTCTTTTCCTTGATTTATTGTAATATTTAATTAATTCTTACAATTGGATGGATTTCTAGGTTACAGTTATTGGACTATTATTTAGCTCTGTTGGGGTGAGAAGCCCATTAAAAATGTGCTAACAGTTCCACTGCTCAAGGAAAACCTAGGATGAGGTTTTGTTTTTCATTTAAAAAATAGAGTTTTAGCCTCTGCTTTAATGCCCTTTAAACTCATCAGCTAGAGAAGGACATTAGTGGTTATCTCAGCCCTGACACTTGCTAACAAAGACTGACAACTGCTGACACAACAACCTGCCTTGAATTATATTTGGGTAGGGAGTGGAATGGGTTGGCATAACAGAAACATGTAATTTCAGTAAACCACCATTTTTAGAAAATGACATAGTTTAAAACTTCCTTTGCGGAAAGGGAGACACATTTTTCCCCAGACCTCTCAAAAAAAAAAATCATGCAGGGGATTGAATAGGAAAATGGTGCCTGAAATGACAATTTCAATGTGTATTCAGTGTCAGTCAAAATCTTCCATTTTAATTTTTATTCAGAGTTCTTCTCAATTAGAAATTTATATAGAAATTCTTATCCTTAATTAACTATAGAGCTTACAGAAAGTGTTTGTTGCTATCCCTTTCTTTCCTATCTCTCCCCTTACCTCCACTGATCAGAGCTGCATGTTGAGTAGACACACTATAACCCCGTAATTTGAAGCTACTGCTATAGCATCAATTCTTCTGGATGATACCACACCTTGCCAGTCAAAAATGATTTGAGCTTAAATTGTCAGCTAAAGATGCTCTTCATTTTTATTGCCCTGAACTTGGAGGCAGTCTATTGGACGAAGTGAATTACTTTGTTGTTGAAAATGCTTGTAATTTTGTGTGAAGGACACAATCAGAATACACAATATTTTTTGCCCTTTGCATTTCCCAACCTGCTCTGCTCCTTTGGTACCCAAGCATATTACAAAATTGCTGACATCTGAGCTGATCAATCAAACTCTTTGCAGTTCTGTAAACGATCTTAACTGTCTATGCAGCTGTTATTTGGCAGTGCTCCATCTGGAAAATAAAATACAAACATCAAAAGAAGTTCAGCAAGGTTTACATTTCACAGAGGTTTTTTGATAGCTTGTCTGTTATATAACAGAGTCTCTTGGGTTAAATTACAAGACGTCAGATCTTTGTCCTTTCATAAATCTCTGATCCCTGAGTTAACCATATGACAATCACCTCCCAAAACAGCTAAGCAGTGTGTTGGTGCTGTGCTGATACTCTGCACACTAATGGGCACAGCCTCCCAGGAAAACACAGGCTGTACACGGGAAAATCTTATGTGAGCTAAGGAATGCTGGGGAAGCCATATGGTTTATAGAATTAAGAGGGTAGATTTTTTCAACAATGGTTTTATTTTTGTTCCTCAATTCTGCCCAACTCTCCACCAAGCTTAACACCATGGCATGCACAGTTAGTTTGTGAATTATGTAGAGGTGAGTGTGTGCCACTATCCTTTGCCATATATAGAGAACTGGGCAGAGAATTAATGCTCTGGTAGACTGCAGGAAGACATTTGCCAGGACTGTAGAGAGACAGCAAATCTCCTGACACTTTATGCTCTGATTGGTCATGCCCAAAAGGCGTATCAGCCAACTTGAACAGATCAGCAAAGTTCTCATTAGCAAAATTCCAAGCTAACCTTTCTACTCGCTGACTGCAGAGAGGGCAAAATGATAATCACAGCGGAAAAGCTGTCCTTAGCACTGCAAAAAGAAGCTGCCAGGCAATAAACATCTGACACAAAATTGGGTGGAGGAAAGGAAGATATCAGTGAATCAAATGCCTTCTCTTCCTGGACAAAACACAGAGTTGAAATGCTGCAATTATGAACAAGAATACTTCATATGGTGTGATGGACACGCTGCCAGTTGGTCCAGGTCAATTACAGTGGCTTTTTTTGGCACAATGTGCAGAAGAAGTTTTCCTCAAAGGACCATAAAGGAAATAAAGTTCGCAATACCTTTGCCAGTTTTATAGCTCTCAGACTACATGGAAAATTACATCCAGAAGGACCTGGCAGAGAAAAGAAGATAATAACAAGAACAACAAAAAAATGGTTTGTGCTGTACAAGTTACAACATATTTAAGATATATTTTTATATTATCTCACTTTGTGATTTGCTTTTGCACTGCATTTTATACCTTGCTTAGTTAAAGACTGCAATATGGAGCTACAGTCGTGTACAGCAAATTTTAAGACCTTTAACCAAAATCAAAATATGCATCTAGAAAAAGATTTTTTTTTTCCTCAGCAGAAATTAGAACTATTACATTTAGAAGCACATCCCATTTCTATCAAATATGCACCGTTTCCCCTGCAGTTCCTTTTATGTTAGTCAATATCATTTAATGTTATCTGATGGTTTCCTAGGAGATGCCCTAAATGGCCAAACTCACTAGTTTAATGCTGGTGTTGGATAATATCTATATGCACTAAACATCTGTTTTGTTCACTGAAGTCTGCTCTGCCCTTTTTCCACTGGTCATTATGTTCCCCCTGAGGGTTTCTAATGGTTGCTAATGAGATAAGAAAAATGCTCCATGCACACTTCCATCTTCTCTGATGATGTGTGATCAGAAGTCTGTGCTCTTTTTTAGCAGGAATTGCTTCAAAATCATTGTTAGTGTTTCTTTGTACAGTAGTTTGGATGCAAATTTTACACTTAAGGACTAAAGTGCCTTTTAAAAATCTGTAAGATGCAATTAGAAAGAGAAAGATCACCACATTATAGGGTAGAGAGTTCTATTTGTGGTAGGGTGGGCTCAGTGTTGATTCATGTTTTTCAGATGGTTTAGTACAGGTTGCATCATTAATAGAAGATTAAGATGCCAAATGGGGAATTTTTACCTTCTGTTTCTGAGTTTTTCACTGTAGGAAACCACCCAGATACAGCAAGAGTTTGATTTTATATAACATGATGAGCAGACAGAGTTTTCCTCAAATTGAACAGAGCCTGCTGCTACTGTGGGAAGAGGGGCTGACAACTTGGGTAGTATCCATACAAAGCTATAATTTCTAATCTGTCAAAATCACTTCCCTTTAGAAAGCCTGATTTCATTAGCATGTTCTTTGTCGGATGTGATTGTCTCTCTTAGCAGCTTTCCTTTTACAGCTGTCACAAAAGCCAATCAGATTATACCAAGGGCAGGAAATAAATAAGTCTTTTTGCTGTAAATTAATTTAGGCAAGGCTGCATCGCATATGGTTAGATTTAGTCCCTACCTTGAAGTGTGAAATTTTAGCAAGGTAACAGATGAGGGCTCTAAGAGCAGGTATTGGCATAAATCGGGTTTCATACTGCACTTCTTCTGGCAATCTATGGGTGGGTATAGAAAATACATTTACATATAGCCTATGCTTTATAAATGGCAAACCAAGCCCTCAGCTAAACTGAGGACATAGGCTAAACTGTCTTGGACAGAAAGGCCAAATTAAGCTTTCCTCAAATTTTGTCTGTGCTGCACTCTTCTGGGGTAATTTTAACCCAAATATTAAGAACTCATTTAAGCTAATATTTTTTATATTTGATTTTGTCCACTATTCAATTTACCATTGTGGGCCCCTCTATCATTTCACTCAAGTTTGATGTTTTTGTATATCTTGCTGTGCTCTGCTACCAAGGAGTATCAAGGCTGAGCTTGCCTTGGATTTTCTATTGGTTTGGACCTGAGCATGTAAGGTAACGAGGAGCAGGCAAGTGCTTTATCAAAACCTGTTTATTTACTTTATATAGGTCTGCTTGATTCACCTCTCTGTTATGGCTTCAGAAATTTGTGAGGAAAAAAAGGGATCAGATTGTTCTTTTTTTCAAAAAAGTATTTCACCCTGGAGACAAAGGCAGTTGTCCCGCTTGACTTCTAAGGTTGAAAAAAGAGTCTTTTTAGAAGTCTTTAGTGCACAAAAGAAAGATGAGTGTCATAAAAAGGGCACCCCTGTGTGTCAGCTGACTTGTCCATCTTTCCCTGTGCCATTTGCAAAAAGGGGCAGCATGAAATGCTAGCAAAGCTCTTCAGTGGAGCTGCAGTTTCACTGTTCAGTCACTGTGACCCCTCTAGGGAACAGGTAAAGCTGTAACCTTTTGTAAAGAGTCTTTCTGTGCCGGTGTAGAGAGCCATTCTAGAAGTCAAAGCTGAAGCTGTATGATTAGGTTGGTTAAGAATTTCTTTTATTTTGGAATCTTTGTAAATCACAACAATCTATTGCTTGTTAGAACTGGGTAGCAAGCACTATATGGATCAGTCACCATTTCCCTTATGGAAAAGGGTGACTGATCTTTCCCTTCTCTTATAGCTGTATTACCTGAGCAGGTGTAATGAGTCCCTGTGTCTTTTCATTGTGCTGTGAAATATAGGTGAAAGTCCTCATAATCATTATTACTTGCAACAAAATTTTCTTCCCCTTCTACAGGGTAATTGGTTTTCCAATTTGGGCCTTTCTGCATCTCTAAATGCTAGTAGTTTCCTTTCGAAAGCTGAGAGAATCTTTAAAAACTTCATCCCTTACTATGACTATGTGTAATGGTCTAGCTGTTTTTTTTTTTTTCTCTGCCTTTTTGCCAGTTCCATCTGGTCATTTAAAAACAGTAATTCTGTACCTTTTCCTCTGCTCCAGATCTTATGCAATGCCAATCTCTAACTAACAGTATTTGATCCATTTTATGATTACTCTTCATCTGTTCCTGGCTCTTTGTCTGCATGCTGGTAAATGGCTTTGATCACCTCCTGGCCAGAATCTGTGGCTTCTCATAATTCCTTCTGGAAAGAGTCTTTGTCTTCATTTAATTACTTTTTACCATTACCTGGCTAGCATCCATTGCCTGTTTTCTGTTTTTAATTTTTGCCACCGTGAAAGCTAATAGGACTCTTCTGCATTGGGACATTTAGGAAAGTCAATCCAAATTAAATGTTAAAGTTCACACTTCAGCTGCATTAAATCCCTGTGTTGACAGCCTTGTTAGAAGAAAAGACCTTAATTTTGTTTAATTTAATACATACTATAAATGAATTAAGCTAAGTCAAATTTAACTACTTCAACTTTGAACAAATGTGTCTACATAAGGTTTGCGAGATTTAGCAAATCAATTTTAGCTTCACACCTTTACTAATGTTTTTTATTTTCTGAGTTTTTTGCAGACAAGGCCTCAGATATCTTTCATATAGGAATAATCTTTTTCTTCCAGAGTGATTTTTTTCTCTTTCTCTCCTTTCCTTGATGTTTTTCACTCCTGTGTTCTGATGATAGCTTTCATTATACTGAATATAGTTGCTCTTAGTATTTTATTAATTACACTGTAACAAGCTATAGATCTGCATTAATTTCAGGGGAGTTAAGGAGGATGCTGTAGATATGTGCACATGATGCCTATTTCAGGCTTACCTAGAAACAGAAGCCAGACAATGTTAAAAGGATAAAGTGAATATATTTAATGAAGGTACAGGTACCTTGGAGGGTGGACAAAGCCTCTCCAAGGGGCTACACCCAAAATGGACAATAGTCAGGAGTTTTTCAGACAGATATTAATTTGTTCTATTAGCATAACAGGGGTTAATCCTCCAATTCAGCTTCAGGTAATGAAGTCATACACCCCCAGTCCACTTCCTCCCAATTCACTCTTGTTTATACTTTATGGGACCTGTGGCAGATGCTGTACTTGGATCTCAAGCCTGTTGAAGGACTGTTTTGTCTGACCAAAATGTGAAGAGAGTTAACTAGCATCCTATATTGAGTTCAGAGTTATACACTAATGCAGTACAGAATCTGAAAAATATAAAAGCTAATATCTTAAGGCATCACACACATAGAATGGAGTTCATCTTTCCTAACCTTCCTGGGAAAATGCAGGCAGATGGAATTTACCCTCAGCCAGTTTGAAGATGATATAAGCTGGGCAATACACCAGGTTATGTCACCTTCAGAGAGACCTTGGCAGGCTGGAGAAATGGGTAAAGAGGAATCTTGACAAGTTCAGCATGGGGTATTGCAAAGTTCTGCATCTTGGGAGGGTTAACCCCACACACCAGAACATTCTGGGGCTGGCTGGAAAGCAGCTTGATGTCCTGATGGACAGCAAGATGACCATGACCTAGCAAAGCATCCTCACACCAAAAGGTGGAGAGAGGTGATCCTTCACCTCTGCTTAGCACTGGTAGGGCAACAGCTGCACTTCTGTGTTCAATTCTTGCTTACCTCAATCATCCTGTGATCAACACCTGAAATATTGTTAGCTAAGCAGAGAAGATACAGTTTTAATAAAGGACTCATCACTTTAGACTTGTCCCATGTGCTCAGGCTGCTTCCCTACCTTTTGAAATTTCCTTTTTTAAAGTAATACTTCCCTGGAATAACCCGAGCCTTTAGGACAGCAGCAAATTTCCAGAGCTTGGCATGGAAATAGGACACCAGAAAGCCCAATGTAAAGTGTGTGACTTCATAAATACTTCATTTTATCCCAGGGAGCTGCTTTTCCTTTTGGACTGTAAAGCTTCAAACTGAGAAGTCCAACCCCACAGCCTTGTTCCCAGCTGTTCCTGTGAGCTGCTAATCTGAAATTAATGACCTAAAGGCTCTAATCCCATGTGTTTAATAAAGCAAATTTAATTAGGATACTGGCTTTTAAACTAGCATGAATCCAGCAGCTCCTAGTGATGACGATGATGATGATGAAGAATTATGTCCAGAATTTTAATTCTTTTTTTTTTCTTGGTGGAGGAGGAATGGGAGAGACAAGGATGTGAGACTCTCTGTAATGGAAAAAAGATGAACTCCTGCTATTTTATCTACCCTTTTCACAGAATATTATTTGCTCTCTGTTAAAATTGTTCCCAGTAAATCTGTCTCAGCCGCAGACAGATGAACCCTCCCATTTAAATCCCCTCCTGTCTGATAGGTAGACATTTGCAAGCCAAAAGAGAATCATCCTCCTTACTTCTGAAAAGTATGGTCTGCCTTTCAGATAATACGTACTTTTCCAACCCTGTCAGGTGAGGCAGTGCTTGAAAGCTATTTAGCACTTACCCTTTTGTATAAAAAGTTGTCTCAGTAGGAGACTTTGCAGCAGTCTTTAACCCCTTTTGTATTCTCATTCCATCTCAGAGATGTCTCATGCAAGCTAATAAATAATTCCATGAAGTCTCTCCTCTTTCCACAACATTAATCTCCCATCAACTAGTAATGAGCCTTTGCTGGTTCCTTGTGAGAATCTGAGAAACCACATTAATTCTTTAAAACTTTTTTAACAATAGTGGTCCTATTGGCAGAGAGTTTAGGAACATCTGATCCATACATTTAGCCTTAGGAGGTTTTGATGGCCTGTGTTTATTGTGCTCTGAAATTCTAAAGCCCTAGAAAGAGGCTGCAAATGCGACATGCATCCATTTCTAATAAATTATATCTGCATATTTTCTGATGTAACAAAACAGAACTGTGCTGCCAAAGTCCTGTTCTTTCATATTTGTTTCTTGACCTGAATGATTTTTTGTGAAAAAAATCATGTAATCAAATACCAATTTTATACAAGTTGCTGCATATTTTAGAACATGTGAAATGACTGTTTATTCTTTTCATGCCGATTTTGCCCATAAAACATGCCAGAATATAGCAGTCAACAGGTAGCCAACACTCATTCTGCTTGACTTGTCCATGTGCTGTGCAGTCTTTGATTTTAGCAGTCTAGAGAAAAAAAGGTCCCTTTGAAGGTTTGCAAAGAAAGTTTTCATTGCTTAAACTTGGGTGTCCAAATTAGATGTCCAAGCGCCTACTTATCTACCACTCTACTGACAGCCAGCCTACAGCATAGAATGGGGTTAAAAAGAAAGCACTATATCCTACTAGAGAGTGTCAATTCTTTCTATAAATCTTGTATTTTATAAACATTTCAGACAAAATTAGCTTCCTATTAGCCCCACTTCCATATTCATGTCAATTAAATAAGCAAACCAATCATATAGTAAAGGTGGAATCAAAGCTGAAAGTGAAGAAATAAAAGAGGATTGTGAGTCTACAGAACACTACAGTGCATTTGAAGCATTTTTTTTTATGCATGGCTCTGACATTACAGCCTGCACTCAATTTGCTTCAGCTGAACTCTGCATTGCTAAATGTAGCAAGGACGCCCATCAATTCAGCCCACTCATTTCTGCTTCATTTCAGCATCAACTTTTCAGTGGATTGTTTCCTTCTGCAACAGTAACTCTTTCAGACTGTCATGGCACTCTCCTTTTTTGGTCTCTTTCCCTGATTCCATTGTTTTATGCCATTTTTATCTTCTCTTTTTCCTCCTGTGATATGCAATGAAACCAACAACTCAATTAACATAGTTACATTCATTCTGCCCTTTGACTATTTATAAAGACACCTTTTCTAAACATGAAAAGAAAAAAAGAGAAAGAAAATGAGCCATCCAAAACTTGAAGCGTCTTATACTTTACAATTTCCTGCTCTTCTGAATGTGTGGAAGCCTGATAACAGTAGGGAAATGGTATATAAACAGAATTCACATATGTTGTTGGCAGTGAATTGATTTTGTCATAATACAAAGCAAGTTTTCATCGCAGTTTGAACTAGCTTCAATGTCATGAAAACCTCTATGAGTTTTTCCCTAAAACTGTAACCTGAATGGAAATCTGCTCGTAAACCTCTGGAAGGATTATTGATTGGGACAGACTATATGCAAAGGGACTTCAGTTTAGATTAAACCAGTTTTTTAATCTATATTACAATAGTACTTCTTATGTTGCATGTTTGCCAGAAGAAGCAATAATGTAAATACTGTTGTTGAGACTGTGACATGAATAGGCAGCCCAGTACATTCATTATTTAACCATGAAAAAAGAATGGCAAGAATCTGTCTTTTCTCTGAAGTGAGGAGAAGAGCAAGCCATGGCTGGCAAGTATTAAGTGACACAACTTGAAGGTCTTCAAAAAGTTCTTCAGTGAAGAGGGCTGGTGCTAACTCTCTGCCTCAGTGTGATTACAGAGGCTGGGTCACAGTTGGTACTAGCATTGTCTTGCTGTTTGCCCTTCAGGAAGTTCTGATAGTTTCTCCTATTGAACACAAGGTATGAATGGTTTTAATTGATTTCCCCAAAATGTTGATTTTTGACAGCTGAACTTCACTTTTTATCTTGATCCATTTGAACTTTTTAAAGTAACTTTAGATTTTTGAACATAAGTCAAGCCCTTTTGCAATAGCTGCAGCCCATTGAGCAATGGATGTCTGGAATAAACTTACAGGATGAAAGGTCTAACAAGGGAAAGATAACTGTGTGGACTTAGAAAAAAATCATGGTAGTTCTAGGGAAGTATAAGCAATAATGAACATAGATTATATATAAATTGTGTTTTCCTGTGCTAATATTTGAAGTTTTTTCCTTCTGTGTTTTAGAAATTGCATCTCAAAATAGGTAGATGGTCTGTGCTGGAAAACATAGCTGGAAAACATAGCTATCTTGTATCAAGTCTCTGAGGACAGAGGCAATTGCAGATAATGAGCTGGGTTATTTCTTAATTGTTAAATTTCTGTTTTTTCACAGAATGGCCATCTTTTTCACCTGGCAGTGAGTCCCTTCTCCATCAGGAAATGCTGTAAACTCCCCAGGCATCTGTGACCTGGATATAAAGGTTGTATAACTATGATGCAAATTCTTCTGAATATGCCTTTTTTAGTGGAGCTCTGGAGTTTTCACAGAAGAATGGTTGTGCATGTAGAGCAGGAAAGCTGCTGGTTTTATTTTTTGTAGTTGCTCATCTCAGTCACAAAATTTTTAGTTTCAGCCACTGCAATTATTATTGTTTAGCAACAGAATGTCTGTTTGATGATATGTGCTACTGTACCTTAACAAAATAAAAATTCTATCCTCTGTTCAGGTTGATGGAGTTTTTACTGCCCTTGGCTGTACTGTTTATGACTTTATACCTCTGAGTCACTGTGTATGTATCCAACCTACTGTGCCTCTGATGAAAATGTGTACATGAATTTAAATTTAGAAGATAACTTTACATGCTGTCTTGGTGTGATCTCATTTGAAATGGTCACCACAAGTTTCTCCACTTGGCTGAAGAAACAACAGTAAAAGCTGTTGCTAATTTTATTTTCTAATTACTTGTGCAGCATGGATTTGTTGACATGACATGGATAGGGGTCAACTAAACAGATTTGCCTTTGGTTAATAGAAGTTTTCCATCATCTCCTCTGTTTCTGGTGCATAAAATATTCCTTAACAATCTTAACTTCTTGAATGAGTGCATAAAAGCCTCACAATCAACCTGACAACCTTTAACCAAGGCTGCCACTACCCTTTGCATTCATCTGTTGTGCAACTCCCCTTACTGGTAGGAGGCCTCTGAAATGCTTGGAAACAATTTTATGAATAAAAGTGTTTCAAGTGCTAAAATACGCTTAGTATAAATTAAAATAATGTCTTTTGGACTTTTCATAAAACACTATATGCTCTATTCATCCCTGGAGTGGATTTCTTTTACTGTTATTGCTGTGATGACACATAATTAAGTCAGATTACATTTGTATAGATAGAGGAGAATAGCTAAGAAACAGTTCTAAATTATTCATCAATAAGTTTCAGCAAAAAAAAAAAGGAAAAAGAAAAGAATTTTAAATATGCTCTCTGTGTTTTTTTCCTTCCTAAAACTAGGTAATTTTATAATGGTATATTGAACAAATAAGTCTCTCTCTTTCTCCCCATGAGAGAACAAGAGACTTCATTTAACTCCACATGTGTTATTCTGCTTATCTGCTGATTATCATATTACTTTGATTTCTGTGGTGGATTGTAAACTCTTGTAGGATTATGGAAAGATTTCTTTCCCTGGGCTGAACCAGTGAGATTTTCAGTACCATGAAGACAGAGATGAGTAGAGAAGAAGCAGATTGGTTATTATATCTCTGTGTAGTTTTTACCCACTGGTTTGTCTCATTTTTATCGCTGCAGAGTCAGCATGAAAGGCAAAGAAGTTAATACACCTGCACAACGTTGACACAACACTAAGTTTTAATATCTCTTCATGCCCTCAGCATGGCTAGAGAAAATGGGAATTGCTAAAATGGTGTAGCCATAAAGAAGAACAGGAGTAGGCATAGATATGCTTTGATTCACCTAGGTAAAATGCTCCTTTTGATTAGGAATTGAAAATATACAATGAAGGAAAGTGCTGATTTACTAAACATCAGGGGTTCTTTATGTACAAGTCTTTCTTTCTGATTTTGGATGGGCTCATCCAAATTTGCAAGACAATTTACTTGGCTTGTTAAACTAAGTATTTCCTTGTAGAAAATGCAAGGAGAAGCAGCAATGAAGGAGGAAGCTAAGACCAGAGAGAAAAGAACAAAAGCTAAAACATATGAATTCAGCTACTATATATCTTTTCTGTGTATTTAATTCAGATTAGAAAAAGAAAAATAGTTTTAATAGAAATTGTATAGAAATTTAAGACATGCAGTGGAGATTATCAAGGGTTTTCTGGTATACTGGAAACCTGTGGAGAAACATGGAAATGGATAGCCAAGAAGTTGAACTAGTGGCACTGACTGGAGGCTGTTTTGAGGGCTGCATTCCTACTCCCTTTCTCTGGGAAATATTGGTGATGCATGTCTGACCCCAGCACAAGTGTGTCCTGACAGTGTTCAACAGCAGTGGTACAAGAAGTGGTACAGACTGAAGATTTGGGTTCACCTTGCTGTTCTGCTTCTGCTTTCTGGGAGGTCAGAGAAGTGGCTTTTCTCTGAAATAAAAACAACTCCATTCAACTCCTTTGCATCTGAGGAAATGGACCTAGAATCCTGTGTGAATTTCTTGTCAACTGTATCCAAGATCAACTGAGTTTCTGGAGAAAAGGCCAATGCTAGGTGAAAAGATGGGGAGTATAGTGTAGGGATAGTTAAGCAGCTTTCACAGTGCAAAGAAATTGCCAGTACAGATGAAGAGGGAAGCTTCATAAGATCTGCACTTTTCATCATAGTTACAAATTATTTGGAAAAGCAAGAGCTTAACGAGGTGACAAAGTTTGCTGATACTACAGAATTGTTCAAAGTGACAGAAACTAACACTGACAACAAAAGGATGAACTGAACTTGTGATTTTGAGTGGTCAGGGATAAAATAGGAGAAAAAAATCAGTGCTGATAAGTGAAAAGTAATAGATGCAACAAAGCATAATCCTAATTATTTTTACAGAGCCATAGGATCATAAATGAGGTATAAATACTTTGGAAAGACATTTAGAATGATTATAGTTAGGTGAGTGCCAAGTGGTGCTCAGTGAAAGCTGAAGATCATAGGAACAACAAAGAAAGCATCAATCACAGAAGAGTTAATATAACTTTTCTTCTATATAAAGCCAGGATCAACTCGTGTCTTGAATACTGTATGAAGTTCTGTCCTCCCTTTTTCAAAGAGAGAAATTGTTGAAACAGACAAAGGCAGCAAGGATTAGATATGAAGTTTTTGTATGAAGAGCAATTAGGCTGGAATTGTGGGTCTTCAGGGAGAAAAAATGACTGAGGGACAAAATTATAGAGTATATCAAATAAAAAAGTAGATGGACTGCAATGTTTTCTATTAACAATGTTTGAAGAACTGAGGGCCAATTGAAGAAATTATCATGCTGCTAGCTTAAGGTAAAAGTAAGGAAGCACTTTTCTCACACATCAAATTTCAACTCTGGAATTCATTGTCTGGAGTTTTTGTAGTACCCAAAGTATAGTTAGATTTATAAAAGGTTTGGAAAATTAGGTGGAAGAAAAGATCATTCTATACAGTACTAATATTTTTCTTAAAATTTGTGTAAAAGAGGGATATTATCTTTCTTTTTTTAAATGATCACCAACAGTAACTTTTACAGTAGGGAGATTGTTTGCTGGGTCTGATGAAACTGATTTTTGCCCACTATGATATTTGGTGTGTCATAGAACTGAACTCAGTCCACAGAAGGTGTCCTCTGACATTCAAAGGAAATTTTCATGACAGAAAAGTAAAGTAAAAAAAATAATTAAATCTACCTTCTCTAAAATAAGAAGGAAAAAGAATTAATATTATTTGTGGGTGGACCAGAAGTTCTTTGACACTGAGATGGAAAAAAATCCTTGTAATATAGGACAATATAGGTGTGCTCTGGGATGTGTCTTTAAGATATAAACTTAGTGTGGGATGACTCAGATCAGATTTGCATTTTGTATGGCATTATATTAATTTAGAAACAGGGAAAAATCCAGTTCTGAGAGGGTTTTTTTTGCCTGGTAGCTGCCTGTTCAGTGGTAGCAGGTGGGAAGACTGAAAATAATTTTAAATAGCACTTCCCTTCTCCCACTTCACATGGGAATAACTGTTGAACTGTAGGAAACCAGCCCTCTTTTTCCCTGATAAATTGTGAAAGTACCCAAAGGTATCAGGCATGAAACACAGGAATATTGCCCAGCCATTGTACAAGTTCTTGCAATGACAATTTGGAGAGATGTTTAAAGGTGTGCCTGAGGGAGCTGAGGGCTTGAGGGAGACAGTGATTTTGTTTTGTGATTTTTACCTGAGCCTGAATAAAGTTGCCTTCTCCTAGGGCTGAGCCTGGAACACATACATGAGATAAACTGTCATGCCCTGAGGTGGATCTGGGATGCTGGCCTGCTTCCCAAGGACTGCCAGAGCTACTACGCTGAAATTCAAACTTTATGGACTAATGATTTTCCTGCTTTAGTGCCAGCATGTTTAAACATTCTCAATATTCTGGGTGCAAGTTGTCTATGTAAATGCAAGTAAAGTCTCTGCCGAAGTATTCTTTACTCCACAGGGTTGAAAAAATAAGGGCATCAAAATTTGAGGTATTCTGGTGCCATGGTGGTGGAGTCATATAAAATATGGAAACTGTAAAGTGTAAAAGGTGTAAGATGTATAGAGTTAAGGGGAGCTGAAACATCCCAATGCAAATTGTGATCTGAACTCTCCCAGGAGCCAGAGCATTTGGGTCAGGTGTTACTGTTCAAGGCTGTTTCCAAGCGAGTGCCTATGCCTTTTTACAACACAAGCCTTGTTACACTTTGATTTCTTCCTCTCTCTTGGTCTGAATTGTTACTTTTGTTGATATGAATTCACAGCCACTTGCCAATGACCATAAAAGCCATTCTATACCACATATTGACTTGAAAGATTTAGGTCCCCAGTATCAAAAGATGGCACTTTATCCACTCAGCCAGACCAGACCCTTGATTTTATATTACTGTTTTCTCTCTGAGTTTCAGAAGTCCTTTTAATATTTCAGAACCATGTCAGCTCTTTCATAAACTTTCCAAAGGGTGAACAGTAGTAGTTGTATTCCAGCTGCTGCTGAATCTGCTGTGTTTGTTCAGCCCTGAAATGATCTTTTAAGATGTGAAAATAAAATGTTTCACTAGTACTGAGCCATAAACGCAAAACTGACCGGGGATGCAATATGCCCAACAAAAACTACCTATTAAGTATTAGAACCACTTTTCTTCCAGCTTTCTGCATAGAGGCCTGATTCTGATTTAACAGGATTTTTTTTCTTTCAGAAGGGCTGGTAAAATAATATTAATCAATTTTTTTTAAGTTTTGAGAAAATAATGGCTATTACTTTGGTTTTAACATACTATGAAGCCTATGGTAAAGCCTTTTCCTTTTCTCACAGGAAACAAGGAAATCTTATGTACTTCATACAGAAATATTCCTTTGCATGTTCGAAATATTTTGACTCAAGTCACAAAGCTCCTTAAGTGTAGGATTGCAAACTGATTTCCTGATTACTGTTGTAAATATTTCATCATTTTGCATCATTTATTTGAATGTGTGAGAATTCATATGCTTGTGTGTATGCTGTAGAGACTTTCAGATTTTCTTAATAGAAAGCACCTGATATACTTTTAAAACACATAGTGCACATAGTCTCAAGGCTGGATACTGCAGCTCTACTGACAGTTTCTCTTATAATCTGAAATGGTGTAGACACAGGAAATTAACCTTGGGCAAAGTCATAAGTGTTTCTAACCTTTTCTCAAGTCTGAATAGAATGAATAGTTGAAATCTATCAACCTATATCCTATATCCTGCCTATATCCTGCTACAGGTTACTACACTGATAGAGCTGCAGGCCATATAGGGCTTGTCTCTTTAATTTTAATAATAAACCCCTAGTCCATCAGGATGTTGAAGGTTGTCTAAATGTGGTTTAGATGTGAAGTTTCTTGTGGAACTGTTGGCAAGGTTTTACTTCTAATATCCCTATTACTGAATTGGTACTGAGTGGGTATAAATCATATTCTGGGTTCCCCACCAAGCTTGTAGGTCAAAAGTGTATTAAAAAGGTGCTGAAGTGTTAACTGGTCCTATACTGCCTTCTGTCAACATTTAAGAAGCTGCTTAGGTCTTGACTTCTGTGGGAGTACTGAAAGAAAAGTCTTGAATAGCTCTTTTCTTTTTAAAGGTCTCCCCTAGTTGGCAAATGGCATCATCACCCAAGAGAAAAACATGACAGACATGTTATTTCTGTGGGAATTATCATAGTTTTCAGAGTTGGTAGCAATTCTAAATATTATATATAGCAGCTAAATATATTTGTAGAAATACTTCTATGCCAGAGAGAAAAATCTGAGGTTTTTGCTTCTGTTTTTCTCCCTTCAGAAACTGAGCTTTCTGGAATTAGCAGAAGTTTACTTCGAGTGATAGAAAAATTTAATATCTGCTAGTACAGAACAGAAATTCCTCTGATAAGTCAAGAAAGAACAACATTATTGGGTACGGCTTTATTTACTTGAATGTTGTGAAGATTGTATTGCAAGTTCAAAAGCTATTTGAACAGTGCTACAGGTACAGGAAAGACTGCAAGAGTAGGATGTGTGTGTGGCTTTGACATTATTGACAATTCATTTGATGACACTTCAGCTGCTTCATTTCATGAAAGGAAATGAAATCTTGCCATTTCAATGAGGATCAATTTGGCAAGGTTTGGTCCGTTTCCCTGCACTTCATCTCATCCCATGCCATTTTATTGTTTTCACTTTGCTCCTGAATTTTTTCTTTTTTTTTTTTTCTTTTAGCATTTCATTTCATCAATTTCGTTTCTTGTCTCTTTGCTTGACTTCATTCCCCGATTTTGAGATTTCAGTGACTATCATTTTGGAAGGTTTCTGTCCATTTCATTTAGAAGAACATCCCACTGCCCCAACATGCCTCCCTCCATCCCTTTCTGCTTGGCACCAGCCTCAGCCAAATGCTGTTTTTACTTCTCTGCTTAGTGTTATGGTTATGCTTAGGGTTTGGGTTGAGAAAACCACAAAGCCCAGAGCTCCGGGGACACTTCAGCTATGAAAGGCATGCCAAGGGGAACCCGACATTGCAGTGCCCCAACATTGCTGCCTCCACACCTTTCTGCTTTGCACCACCCACGAGCTTGGCACCTCAGCAAATGCCTGCTTTTACTGCTCTGCTTAGGTTTAGGCTTAATTTTAAGGGTGGTCTTGAGAAAACCACAAGTCTAGACACCCAGGGATTTTTCAACTACAAAAGCCATGCAAAAGGGTAGCACTGTAGTACTTCATGTCATCTCATTATATTTGATTACAATATCTTAATTTCAGAATTTTCTTTTACTTCTTTCCATAGAATTTAATTCCATTGTAAGTCCACTCCCATCAGTTTATTTTGCTTTGTCCTCTGATTTCAAGATTTCATTTCCTTTTTTGAAATGTGTAAATACATATTGAATTTTTCACCTGTCTGCTTTACAGGAGTTTTAAAGGGTTTCATATTTCCCTATACCCCTATAACCAAATGCAATAGCATGGCATAGAGCTGGAAGCAGCCACATTCATCCTGATAATATCAACTCAGCAGTTTCCAAGTGTAAGCCAGGTAGATTTAGACACTAACTAAATTCTGTTGCACTTTGCTGGTAATGCCAGTCTGTGTGAGATGGACTTATTTAGCCAAGTCATACTTGTTCAGGATAACTGTTCAGGATCATGTTCCCTTTGTATTTTGAATTGTCCTCCATACCTGATCACTTCTGTGTCACATAGTTCTTGGTCTTATACTCGATTAAATGATTTTCCAATGGTGTTGTGTCATCCTTTATTATCCTCCCTCTCCAGCTGCTTGGCTATCACTTTCTGAGCTACAATGAATGAATGAAACTTTGTGTTTTCTGAACTCTATGGGGTCTAGAATATACTGCACTACAGGAATACCCAATCCGATTACATCTGATCTGACACTTCCTCAACCAAGAGGTTTTCATGGCAATTTTCTGAGGAACCTGTTCAGAGTATCTAATATTAGACAAACATGTCATAATAGGCAGGGTGTGATTGGTGGAAGGTCCAATGCCATTAACAGAGGCTCCCTCTAAGGTCTTTATCTGGGTAATGTTCCCTGAAACTTGTGTCATATCTACTTCTTCCAAAGGGCAAGGAAAATCTGCACTGGTCTGCATTCCTCTCCAGCGTGCATCTTACAGATCAAATCCTTTCCATCCTACTGGTCTTTTTTGAAGACAGAATCACACAGAATCACAGAATGACTAGGTTGGAAGAGACCTTCAAGATCATGAAGTCCAACCCATGCCCTAAACATCTTAACTAAAACAATGGACAGTGACTGGTAAGGGATATGTACAACCCTGAATACCTCATCCTACCACAGCTACAAACCCGTGTGACTTCTGCTCTTACCAGGAGCTGCAGTGGGAGTGCTCAGGTGGGAGCTACACCTGGACACCTGCAAACAGGCTTTTCCAGTAGCTGTATCTGTTTAAGCAATTAAGTGGCTGAAACAGAAGCCCTGATGAAAATCAGAGGGATTTTCGATCTGAATGTCTGCAGATGAATGTGGGTACAAGGGTGGGTTTTAAAGAGCTCCTGCAGATGTCTTGGATACTGTTCTAAAGCCCTTTTGAAGAGTCTTGTGTGAAGTTTGTCCCTGAATTTTCAAGCATGTCTTCTGTATTTCATTTCCTACTGATATTGTTAATAGATAATCCTGAGGATTTGAATATACCAGTAGAAGAAATTTCCCTGACAAAACCAGAGAATATTTCTTTTATAAGGAAAATCTCTGTCCCAAGTGTTTGTCTGTTATAAAGAAATCCCTTACAAAAAGTAAACTTCACAGTGAAACTCTTGGAAATCCAGCTGAGAGGTTGGAAATCATCTCCTAGTGGAGCTTACGACAGAACAGATACTACAGGATTTTTATTTTCTAGTGATGAATAAGAGGTTATGTATCCTAAAACACCAGCAGTACATTTTCTAACAGATGTAGCAAAAAGAGACTCTGTTACCAGAAGTCTTATGATTCTGCTGTATATTCTGACTTTTATTAGCTTTTAACATACAGGACAGAATGTTAATTAATACTTGGTCTCATGGGGCCCTGGTTAAACTTGAGAAAACTACAGGAAGCTGTTCAATTTAGGTGCATTGATAGTCCCAGTAAAAAGAAAAAATATCCCCCAAAACCAGATGAACATTATCACATGTTTTCTTAGAGATTTGTCGGCAAAGTTAGCTTTCATGCTAGCCAGCTGAGGTCTTGGATTTCTATATGAAAAGAATAGCTCAGCTATGTCTTGAGGCTAATACTGAAAAGGTCATGAGACTCTCTTTCATGAAAGGAATGAAAGTAAGCTGAAACGCACAGGAAAACATAACGTTCACTATAAATGATAGAACTGATTTAGTTCTATGCATTTCTCTGTGTATAGAAAAATGACATTGAAATACATTTGTATTTAGATTTTGGAAGCAACTTACTTTCTGCCTCTTTACCAGTTTATTATTTATTTCCAAACCTTATTATTTTAAAATGCTATAGCACCCAAAATACGCTAGACTATTTCTAAACACAATCACATAATGGATTTTTCCTATGATGAGCAAAGCAGCCATTTGAAGTTCATTCACTGAGACCCTTTGGCCTTTAGAGCATTTAGTGAAGGGTTTGTTTTGTTTATTTTACAGTTCAGTGGAATGGAAAACAATTTTTCTTAAGCATTACTGGAGGCCATCAAACTGCGAGAAGGAATAATTTTTCTGCTGCTGCATGTTCAGCAGAATTTAAAGGTGTCTATTAGAAAAACCAAACAGGTGTAGTGATAAACCTAGATTTCCCCCCTTTTTCAAAAAAGTGTAATTATACTCATCAGACATAATGATCTGCTATTTTCCCCATCTTGCGATTGCTTAGAGTGTAATGAAGTTTGCTGATGCTGGGTGCATTTGATTATTCCCCATTTCTTCTTGATTGTTTCCTACACAAAAAGAAAATATAAAACCACACCCCTGGAAAAAAAAAAAAACCCAAACCAACAAACCAACAAAACCCCCAAAAAGCAAAACAACAAACCAAAACTAAATTAAATTGTTTACTTACTCATGAAATGTGATTTGGATGTGCAGTTTATACATGAAAAAAAAAGTAATTGAAAATACACTTTTCTCAGCCCGTTTCCACAGAACTATTTAGATTTAGCTTTTGATTACTTGGAGAGGCAATAGGAGGTCCTGTTTTCACTCCTTGTTTTGTGTTTTTCAAAAACTAATTTCAAAAGACATTACATATATTATTAAGTGGAGGCAGAAAATAGATAAATAAAACTGTTTGAACAATAATGGGGTAAACTGAGAAATCAAGTGATTGATGATACTGACATTTGATCATTCAAGTTGAAAACCTGGAGCCTAAATTCCTGTTGAAGTCAGTAGCAAAAGTCTACCTGCACCTGCACACCAAATGAAAGCTACAGTTTCTTCTTAAGACACTTCCACAAAGTAATTTTGACTTTACAACCATATAGACAAAACCTGTATCTAAATTCAAGTTGCATTAAAAAATAGTGGCCTTAAGAAGCAGCTTGTAGACCTGAGGTCTTGTCTGTTCCTAATACATTTAAGGAGGTAAAAGGTGTTTGACGCTTAAGGAGGTTTGGGAAAGAACTCTGGAAAACATCTAAACCTGGTAGGTTTTTTTACTGTGGTGCACAGCAGTACAGTCCCATTGAATACCTGCAGGATTTGATATTCAGGTGTCCTTTCAGATCTTAAAATATTGATGTCTGTCTCCAGCAGAATGACTCAGGCAAGACCAGTTAGGATCTCAGTCCCCTTTTATCTGCCAATAGGTAGCTTGGTGCTTATCCTGGATGCTCAGATATGCCATGATCATGACAAGCAGAACAGCCTTCATTTCTTGGCTCACACATTATTCATTGCACAAGGCACAAGAATATTTGGTCTGTAGGCAAACCTGTAAATTGAAACCGTCTTCACCCTCTTCCCAGGAGAATATCCTAACCATGCAGATATTGAATAACCACTGGGGCTGCCTGATGTATTTACTCCTTCCTAACACCTTGTAAGAACTGGACACCTTCCTTAAGGCTTCCTCCTGCTTTCTCTCCTTTGGTACCACGACTCTCTTGTTGCAGGAACAGCTCTCCAGGCGTATTTTGCAAACTCTACTCCTTGGATTTTAGAATAGAATTGAATAAGAAAGCATCTTTCAGTTGGAAGGTACCTACAACAGCCACCTAATTCAACTACCTGACCATGTCAGGGCTGACTGAAAGTTTAAGCATGTTAAGGGCATTGTCCTCATGCCTCTGAAGCACTGACAGGCCTATGGCATTGACCACTTCTCCAAGAAACCTTTTCCAGTGTTTGACCACCCTGTTAGTAAAGAATGCTTCATAATGTTCAGCCTAAAACTCCCCTGGTGCAGCTTTGAACCATTCCTGCATGTCCTGTGTCAGGATATCAGGGAGAAGAGCTCAGCACCTCCCTCTCCACTTCCCCTCCTCAGGAAGCAGTAAGAGGGCAATGAGGTTGCACTTCAGCCTCCTTTTCTCCAAAACAGATAAACCAAGATTTCTTAGCTTTTCCTCACAGGTAATGCTGATCTCAACTCTAACACTTGAAAGCCTCCACTGACAAAGCCGAAGTTTTTTAAAGTCTATTCCAAAACCTCCTTAGAGGTCATGACAGGAAATTTGTTGTAATTTTTTTTTCTATGATAAGGTCAAATTTAATGGTTGCTACAGTGGATGTTACATTTTAGGTGACACTGGCTATTTTTTGATCAGTGATAGCCAATTTTGTTTAGTGGAAGATTTCAAGACAAAGAAGTGAAATCAGTATTCAGTTTCTCTTAATAGTTAAATGCTTTAAACATGCATTTGCAACACTGAAAAAAGAAAAGCCCAATGCTCTGTTCATTTTTGCTACAATACACGTAATGTTTTTCCATTTGTTTGTTTATTTCTATGTTGAAGACAGGTGCTTTTAATGATGCATAAAGTGACATTTTCAGACTGTGGAACTCATTCCCTACAGCATTAACTGTCTGTGACTATTCAAAGGTGACTTTGTATTGGCTGAGGTTAGCTTTTTGCTACTTTCTAGCCTAATATTTCCTATCTAATGTTATCATTTTCTTTCCCTTGGATTCTTACTTTCTATTTTAAACTCCTATAATGTATTTTACTCTTTTCTTTTTTCTTTTCTGAGCATGGATTGGTGTTAAATAGAGTTTTTGGTGCTTCTAGAGCTTTTTAAGAGATCAGTTAGATACCTGAATTTAATATTGGAAGGTCATTTTCAGTGAGATGAATCTTTTCTGATTTAAGGCATCTATAATGGAATAGTCAAACTTCAAACTGTCGCTGTAGAGTCCCTCCATAGTTAATGAGAGAAATAAGTACCTCCAAAGGGCAGTCCATGTGACCTGTCACAGGTATCTGTCTGTGGATGAAAACAATTGTCTCCTGAAGGTGCCTATTTCACTTTACTGACAATGTAGAATATGCCACTAACTCTGATACCATTGCCAAGGCAAATGAATTTCACTTGGTGAATCTAGGCTACAATTTTTTTTTATGATGCATCTGAGAAATTTGACTTTACACCCATTTGCTACCTGTGCACACTTTTATTGTCTTTATGATATTCTTTTGCAAGTGAAGGCTAAAATTAAGTACTCAGCTGGGTTTCTTGCTTCCTTTGGATAGTGAAAGCCATTATTTTTAAGCACTTATTTGAAGAAATGAAAAGTGAAAGATGAATGATACCATAAGTTATATATCTTAAGTTAGAAGACATTATCAAAGCTGTGATTTTTAGTAGACATTCAAGAGCTTTATTTCATGGGCTTTAGTTAAATTTCCAAGTAAGCATTTTTTTTCCCTATCTTCTCCACTTTCTTATTACTATACATAAAAAGATGTGTTAAAATGAAGGAAAAGCTTCCTGCCTAGTAGGTCCAATTGGGCACCTCATCCTGCCCTTGGCAATCTTGCTGGAAGGCTCAATAACCTGAAACCAGAAAATTTGCAGTCAAAATTGAATATATTTACCTGAACCAGTCATGATTGGTGGAGCAAAAGCAGAGTGAGGCAAACAGGAGAAACTAGAGCAGGACATGGGTAGAGCACACTGTTTATATTTCCCTGAAGAAAAGGATAACAGAGTTCAGAGATCTTTGATTTCCTTCCACAGGTTTTGCTGACACAGAGTTTTCCCCTGCCCTGCCTTGCCTTCCCTGTCCTTCCCTACCCTTCCCTGCCCTTGCCCTCTCCTGCCCTTGAGGAGATTACTGTCTTTAGGCCTGGTAACCCTGCGTGCAGCACTGGTCATAGGGTTTCCCTGCTCCTTCACCTTCTCCATGTAGCAAAAAGCCCTTTGAAATGCCAGACATATCAATAGCAAAGAGATACAAAGGAAGAAAGTGAAGCCAACAGGATAATTAAAATAGCAAACCCTAGTAACAAGATAATGAAGAATCCTTCTGACACTTTCAGCAGGGATCGATGGTGCAGTCATGACAATCATATTACATTGCACCTTCCATCCTGGAGGGTATCAAAATGCTCTGCATATTCAGCACACTGGTACAAGGAATTGTTAGTCTACAACTCACACAAAACCGCCCATGGGTTTGCATCTGGCAGCTGCACTGCAGGAAGCATCAGCACTCAAAAGGTGAAGCATGGGTAGGTAGAAAATCTCTCTGCTAAAAATTAAGAGCACACAGGGCATTAAGCCTACTTATAACTGCTGGAAAGATCAGACCTCACTGTGTTCAGAGGTAAAGTGCCTGCTTTCCAAGGGTGTTGGTGCCAGTAGCCAGGTCCAGTGCTGGTAAAGCAGGGATGTATGGCCAGGAGGGAATTTATTGTTATTTATATCACATTTGCCAAAGAGCATTGACTGCGAAGATAAAAGTCCAGAATGTTAGCTGGAAATGAGAATTTATAACTTACCCAAATGGAGGGTTAAATACAGGAGCATGAACTATGAAAAAGACTGGATTCCAGATTTCTTTCCTACGTGAAAAATTAGGTAGCTTTTTCTCCAGAAGAGTGGCCACAAGAGACATTTTCATCAGTTCAGTTCAGTGCAGGATGTTTATTTTAATTGTATTTGTCTCAGCAGTTTCCCAGTCTTTGCTTCTTTTTCCTGTCATTTTTCATGCATTTACCATATTGATGTATTTTTGTCACTATCTCAGCCAGAAGATTATCCCTTGCCATTACAAAGCCTTCTTGCTTATTATCCAGCTGCTGTTGAGCTGCATGTTTTATCTTTCCAAGAAATGTGGTTAATGCCTTGGTCTATCTAATTATCCTCATCCTCAAGACCCTCAGCACAAGGCAGAAGAAGGCTCAAACTACAGATATATTAGTCCAGCTCAGCAGGTTATGGGTAGCCAGCTGAGCTGTGGTAGCTCTCATAGATCTGAAAGTTAGACCTTGTCAAAGTGCAAGGGAATGTAACAGCTTAGTGCTTTTTCAACATGGCATAGATGGAGTCAAATTGACGTACATTTTCCCAGTTTAAAAGTGTCTAAAATTGTCTTTACTCATTTGCCAACTTATGTTTCAACTGAAGAAACTTTACCAGAATTTCACCATCTTGGGTGATATGCTTCTTGTTTTTTTTTCTACTAGCAAAAAATTCATACGGATCACATAATGTTTCAAAAACTTTGCTAAATGGGCATTTTATCATGATGGACTTTTGTGAAACCGACTTCTAAAATGCTTTGTGAATCCATGTGTGCCAAAGTGATGCTCACTAAGGAGGTGTTTGAAGGAATGAAATATTTTTTGTCTAAAAACTGGATATTGGTTATGGCCAGGATAAATCTAAAAATGGCAAGACCCCCTGCAGCGGGACAGATTTGAACAAAACAGGTATGGAAATGTTGTGTTTATAAAGTGCTTTGTTGTTTTATATTTTTTCAGAGTTGGAGGTAACTGTGGCACCTGACACTGTTTTCCTGAGAGTGTACTTCTCCTCTTAGGCTGTTGTCAGCTGGGAAAAGAAGGGAGCCAGATGAAGGACAAATCCTTATACAGGTTCTGTGTTCATCAGGGAATTCCAAAGCCTTTTGCTGACACGTTAAAGTCTGCAGTGGGCTTCAGTTCAAGCTCTGAATGGTCTGTGCTGACATCTTTAGCTCATGGCATTTGCTGCTGCCTTCCTGCTGTCTGTGATGTCTCTGATAGGATATAATTTGCTACAGCTGGCTTAGGTGCAAAACTGCCACGGGCAAAGCTTTCTGTCTTTCCTTGGCTGTGCCGTTTCATTGTGTGTCTCATCAAAATCAGGCAAACAAATGTGGAACGAGTGGGTGCTCCTGCATGTATCATGCTCTGCAAATCGAGGTTGTAGAAGCAATCCCTTGCCCAGATCTCTTCTTGTACCCCCACACAGATCACAGCTCACAACAGAGGGGCTCATTTGTTCTGTTTCTGCCTCTTCAAGATCAGAAGAGGTTTAAACCCCTACCTACTGCTAAAGCTCATTATTTTCTACCTGAATCCTAAGAAGGGGTAGGGTATGGAGAATACAAAAATATATTCTAAAGCATAATGAGATGCAAGACAGGTAGGATTTAGATACAGTTTGATTAAATCAGAGTCCTTTTCTAATACAAGTCAATGTTACATCAAGAGTCCTATTATTTAAGAGAATTTTCAATGCCAGTTTAAGAAAATGTGCCCTGTATTCTTTGAAATAATGTATTAACTGAAAATACCAATCTTCAAGTATATTCAGTAGGGTGGATCCTTAGCTGAAATATATCCATGTCATCTCAATCTCTGGTGTAATTACACCAATGAATGTAATCTAAGGAATGGAGGGATAAGAGAAGCACAGGACATCACTAATAGGCACATAATGTCGCTCATGCTCTGATCATCACTGAATGAATTCAGCTGACAATCTGAACTGAAAGGATGAAACTTTCAGGCTTTAAAAAAAATAAAAAAGTCTACATGAAGGTAAACTTTTCTGCATTTGTTACATTGCATTATAGGAGCACACTAATGGGAAACCAGAGGGAAAAATTTGCTATTATATCTCCTGCAAGTGAATTTAATAATGAGAGGTAGTTGTCAGACTATGTTAATTCCAATGTTAAGCTTCCAAGAAGGGTGAACTTACATTTTTCAGTAATCAGTGACCTATACTGAGCTGTGTATATAAAAAACACCAAAAAACCCAGCCCTAAATTACAAAAAGGACATGAGAGGATATGAAGATTTTATCTGGCTGGATGAAACACTAGGGGGTTCTATTTATGCCAAAGTGTGGCACACCATAATGGGTTGGATAATGGGAGCTGTTCAATGATAGCGCTGCAGGATTGACCTATGGTATATTGAAGCTTAGGCATGGTGGATAAATCATTGGCAGGCATTATCCAGCAGTAATGAATGGTGCTGATCTCTTGCGTATTGTGATGATCTCTGTGCTTCCCTGAGGAGCTGGCAAGCAAGCGAAATGTCCCTTCCTCCCATTTACTGCCATGGGCTTGAAAAAGAAATATGCAAGTCTGTTAGCATTCATCCAGCCAGTGACTGCAACCAATACCAGGGCATTCATGTCAATTGCAATAAGAGAAAGCCCCTAAGGGCTCCTCAGTGCCTTCCGCTTTTTATGCAGCACAGTCTGGGACTCTGAGTCTTCCATTTGGCCTAGAAATTCACAGCAGAGTCTGGAAGGCAGGTGAATGGACATGTGCTGGCTGGGACATTCACAGGTGTGCTGAGCTGCTCCTGGTGTGCTCCCGTTTGGCTTTTGGTTCTGTTCTCTCACGGGGACAGTGCCCAGAGCCCGCACAGCCAGGGCACAGCTCTCCCAGCCTCACCCACTGACCAGGGCCTCCTTCTGCCACCCCATCGTCAGAGGATCTCCTATAGCTGGGGAGGCGTGCAGGGACCCATCTTGGCCCTTTCTCCATCGTGTGACCAGACAAATTCCATTTTTCTTGTATGCAGCTCTTCCACTCCTCTGTTTTCCCTTACGTTACTCAGTAAGGTGAGGTCTCAGGTGAGATCCATTTATGACATACTCTGTCACAGGTTTCTAGCTCAACCATCAAAATGCAGCTCATTCAAGGTCTATCTTTGATCACAGGACAGCAAGAGAATAAATATGGAGGTCTGGAGTTTGGAGTTGATACTAAAACCATGAAAAGTTTGGAGGTGCTCTTAAAGAAATGCAGGTCATGATAAACCAGTATCAAAACATACTATCTGTTTGTATGTAGTCTTCAACTTCCTTATCTCAGTCTGTGAAGAATGGGTACCTTAAAAGAAATAAAGTATGTGAATAAAAAATGCTGAACTTTTTTTTTTAAGTTTATATTTATCAGTGAGACACAACAAGGTGAAGGACAAGGAGTAGGTAGATGGAACAAAAGAAAATATAAAAAGCAAATGACTTCTCAGCTGGTTGAATTTATTTCTGACTTTGCAAGCAAGATCATCTTCTATCACTGCTAACACCATTAAGATTAATTCAAAATATTCTGGCACTTGTCTTCATTGTTTTGAAATCTTTAGATGACCCTGTGAGAGGCTGCATCAATCAGAAAAACTATCATTTCCTTTTCTGTAGATACCTAACATTTTAGCAATATTACCTTGTCATACTACAATCTATATAAGGTGGTTTTGTTTTGTTTTGGTTTGTTTGTTTTTTTCCTTTGAAACACATTCTAGTCTGGTTTGTAAATTTGTAGGCTGCAGAGACAAGGGAAATTTTTGTCAGTTGCCTAAGTAAGTGCAATAGATAAATTCTCACTTCTGCTTTTTGGAGGTATTTTTTATAATATTGTTGTGTTATTGTTGCTCTGATAACAGTGACAGTAGAAGGTGTTGGGGACATTCAACAATCTTTACTCAGGACTCAATAGTAAGAAAAAATTAAGATAAAGTGAATTTTGTTGATTCAAAAGCAAGTAAATGGCATAGTTAACAATAAAAGTCAATTAAAAAAAATCAAAATCAAAATGTAATACATTGTATATGTGTAATAGGGTAAACAATGATGCTAAGTTATTTAAAAATATGTAATATTTGAATCTTTCTAAATTATATTGTTCTAGTCCTGACTGACAGAAAAACTTGGAAACATATAAATGGAAAAAAAAAAAGGCACAGATGTGGTAATTGTGACTTGTGACCAGTAAGACCTTAATCTGTTTGTAAATATAGGAAGATACTGATCGAGTGAAACAAAGTCTTATTCAGATGTCCCTTAGGATGAGAGAACAGTTTAAGCATTAAACCTTAATGCTTAAAATGCATTAAAACACTTGAATATAAACTATTCAAGTACCAGTGCTCAACAATGGAAAACACTATGCAGTTTTTCATACACGAAGGGCAAAAAGTATTCCATACTAATTTTATTTCAGATGAAGGAAAATAATAAACAAATTATGCATCTGAAATTCAAAGGGCAGTTACTGCATTTCCTTTACTGAGATTGAATTATCTGATATTTCTGAACATCCTGACCCTCAAATGTTAAAATAGACACCAATCTCCCTGCTTTATGAGCAATAACTTATGTTGACAAAAATGCATTGGTTTTAATTTGTAGATGTATTTGCATTCTTCATCTTCTAGTTTTTCCATCCAGCTGCTTCTCTGTGATATGTGGTATAAAAAGACTGAAGATTTTTAAATTGCTCCTATCTTTTGCAAGCAATGCAGCTATTTCCTGTCCATGTGGATAAAATATTTTAGTAGAAAATTAGATTGAATTCTGATACTGGGTAGTTTTCCAATTTTTAACCTTATATTCAAACAAAAAAGCAAACAAAAATTTAAAAAGTACTGACAGGAAAATCAGAATCTTTCTAAGCTGGGATTGTCTTCTATTCTAAGCTGTAGTTTTGAATAAATTGAAACTCAGATGTGACTAGACACATTTTTGTGTATTTTTGTGTGTTTCTACACATTCATGTGTTAATTTAAATTCTGTAATTTTTGGCTGTAGTTGGTTCTTCCAGAGAGTCATAACACTGCAACAGAAATTCTGGAGACATTTGGGGAAACTATCCCACATTTGAGAAACTATTCCATGAAGCTATTCAGTGTAAAACTATTGAAATCTGCCTGTCTCTCCCACCCTTAGAATTCAAGCCATGACCTACTAGATCACTGAATGATGAAAATAAATAAGTTAGCAGTTAATACAGAAAACTTTGTAATTTTCCTCTCCTAAGGGAACATACTGATCTATATTCATGATAAGGAAGAAGTCTGGAGGAAATCCATGGCAATATTAATTATTTTAAAATGTGCTTAGAGAGATATCACTAGTTTAATATTGTATACCATCTGGATCCAGAAATCCTGGTTTAATATTGTATACCATCTGGATCCAGATTCACTGCTTGAGAGAATGTTTATGGTTATGAACTGCACCTTCCCTATAAGATTTACACTCTTCATTACTTCAGTTTCATGATTCTGTAAAATAATCAGTTTCCAACTAAAAAGTACAGGCCATAGCTGAATTTGCATGAAGTCAGTGCAAATTCTCAATGAAGTCTGGATCACATCCCCTGGTCAGACTTTGAACTGGGGTAAAGATGCTTTCAATCACTCATGACTCACAATGCTGAAGAAAGGGAGTTGTTTTTCCTCTTCTGCTGTGCAGCTCTGAATGCCACTGACAGCCAGCCCTGCAGAGAGATGGAAACAGAGTGCAATCAGACTTCCAAATCTTCCCTTAATGCAGTGTCTTTCTTGGGAGCTTTTCCCTGTAGGGTACCTCTCAGATGGGGATAAGTAATGCTGTTAGTACATAATCCAATCACTGAATGCAGATTGCTTCTAGACAATGCTGAGCAGAAGATTTGTAATTTTTTTGGTTTTTTTACTTTATAAAGCAAGTAGCTTTTCTGCAGGAAAATGAAAAAGTATGCTGCTTAGGAGTTATTAAAATATAAATAAGTCTTGTTATGTATTTTTGCATATGGTAAAATTGGAATCTTAGTTTACCATAAAATATCAGAAACCAAAGTTAAAAAAATGAAACATTTTAATGTTCAGAACAGGATGACAGCTTACATTGTGCAATGAGTCAGGGATGTATTACTCTGTCTTACTCCCAGGATGATCCCATCTCTGGGAGTGCCAAGGCAGAGGGTCTCATTCTAGATCTTTCACTGCCATTGATGTGCCTTTTGTGTCTAGCCCTGTGCTTAAACTGTTAATGGTAGTGTGGTCTGCAGACCCTGTGACTGGACTAAGACTTTCTAGATGGAATTGTATTTCCAGGCCCACACCTAACCTGTTATTTGAATTCATGTCATCCTCCATACTTCCATCTCCTTCCCATCATGTCTCTGTCTCGTCTGTTTTGACTGGAGACTCTTTGGGCATGGGATTTTACTTCCATTTTTAATACATAAAGCTTAGCACTCTGGGTGGCTGAACGCATCTAGCATGAACACATGCAACAAGCAGAAAAATATGGAATGATTTCTTCACTCACCCAATTTAAGCATCTAAATTTGACCTACTAAAACAATTATTGAAGATCTCTGGAGACAGTAGAGACAAATGGTCTCAGGATTGATCTGTTCTAGTGGAAGCTGTCCTGCCCATGACAGCAGCTTGGAACCAGATGATCTTTAAGGTCCCTTCCAACCCAAATCATTCCGTGGTTCTATAAGATTGATGCCCTCCAGGTACCCAAGTTAGGATGATGGCATCTAGCTCTCCATACTATCAGAAAAATCTGCCTTTCCTGTTAACTGTACACTTATAAACTGTAGTTCTCACAAAATTAGGAATAAAATTTCATTAGAAAATAGGTATGGTGTTCCAGAAGAACTGAGTCGTTCAGATATTGTGAGAAATTTATGGTTTCCTCAAAACATGTCAGGATTCTTTCGAAATGGGACATTAGTACTTCCCAGCTCTAAGCTGGTTTCTTTATAAATGGGTTTTAATTTCTGCCAATGCTTTTAACAAAATGAAATTTGCAAATGTACTGTAATTCTAAAACAGATGTCCAAAGTAAAAAACATGTGAAAGCTGTATGGAAATGACATTATTTAGAGCCCTTGAATAATTTTCTCATGATTTAAAATATTTTATATGACCATCATTTTACCTCTTTTCATGAGTATTTGTCACATGAAATTCTTTGTCAATCTGAGCAGAATCAAGATTTAGATTTATACCCAGACCATTTTTTGCTGTTGTTAGTTACTCTAAATTGATTGGATTGCTTAAAAAAATGCTGGGATCCTGTTACCTCTGGTACTTGCTACAAAACCTGAGGTGGGAAAGCTTATTGGTTTTGAAAAGTAATTAGAACAAGAAGTCAGGGCCCGAAAAGAAAACAGGAAGAGAGACATGAAAAAAAATTGTTTAGGGCCACAGAAGAAGAGACAGCAACAAACCCAATGATTTCTGACCTGGGATTATTCTGTGAGTATTAGGCCAGATGTTTTTCTCTGCCTGTTAGATTATTAGTTGCTTTTAGTGCTGGCAGGAAGGTCCAGTTTCCTAGGAATGTGTTTTGCCATCTCTTCAACTAGAGTCACTCAAGCACCTTTCCTATTAAGCAAACTGATTAACAAGTGACTGAGCAATGGAACAGAACCTGACCTACCTCCCTTGAAGATTACAATGTAATATAGTTAAGAAAATCAATTTTTGGCTGATTTCATTAGGCTGGGATAAGTCAGATGCAAAACCAGAAAACAAAGTGTGCTGTCTGTATTCCAAGCTAGCAATTTCCACCATCTCATATAGGACAGAGCTACTTACATGTTTCATATGGAGTCAGTGCTTAATGGAGGTGAGGAGGTCAGCAGAGGCCAGATGTTTCTTGCCTTTTTCTTTACACAGAAACACAGCAAGGATTTCATTTTGTGCTGCTTGCATTGTCTGAAGGGGCAGGGGGTGTCAAAATGTATGGATTTTTTAGTAGGTTTGTAAAGTTTTTGATTCCCTTGATTTATCTTTCATAGATATCATGAAAAGTGAAAGTACTGGCAATCAGAGTTAATGAGCATTTCATTGCTCGTGACAGTTTATTTCAGTTAGCATTATTCAGTTAGCATTGTTGTTGGTTTTTTTCCTCGTGTGGGGAAAATGCTCTGGAAAGCTTTTGTGATAACACATGAAGCCAAGCTTGAGCTCTCCAGAGCTGGCTGAGAAGAGCCGACAAGCTGACCTTTACAAGAAGGGAATATATTATTCTTAAAGGAGCTTCCATCCCTCTGTTGGCTCTGCTGCATATATTTATGTGTTTCTTTAGAGTTTTGCAACCAAAGATCTCTCTATATGTGGACCTTTCACAGACCAAAGACCACGATCATTTGTACAGTCTTTTCCAAATTGTTTTTTCTGATAAACAGAGACAGCATATGCAATCAGCCTTCCTTCCTTCCTTCCTTCCTTCCTTCCTTCCTTCCTTCCTTCCTTCCTTCCTTCCTTCCTTCCTTCCTTCCTTCCTTCCTTCCTTCCTTCCTTCCTTCCTTCCTTCCTTCCTTCCTTCCTTCCTTCCTTCCTTCCTTCCTTCCTTCCTTCCTTCCTTCCTTCCTTCCTTCCTTCCTTCCTTCCTTCCTTCCTTCCTTCCTTCCTTCCTTCCTTCCTTCCTTCCTTCCTTCCTTCCTTCCTTCCTTCCTTCCTTCCTTCCTTCCTTCCTCCCTCCCTCCCTCCCTCCCTCCCTCCCTCTCCCTCTCCAGAAAACACAAACTCCAGCTATAAATAAGCTTGTGATGTAGATATGTGAATATATATTATACTAATATTATATATATATATAATAACATAATATGTATACAATATAAATAAGAAGTGATGTAACATAATGATCCTAAGAGGACTGATGAAACATGGAGCATGTTTGATAACTGACAATTGCTCATGTTAGTTTAACAGAACTAGTTTTAGAAAAATCATTCTCCATCGGAGAGATGAATCAAAGAATCTGAGCATGAAAATCAATGTGTAAAAGCAATCAGCCTGATCCTGCAACTGTGGGTGTGTAAGGAATATGATACTGCACAGTTTTTCCATCCAAGGTTGTGTTTTATGCAACGTTTGACAGTAGAAAGACAATACTTCTAAAATGAACTTCCAGATCTGCATGTCACTACATCCATTCCCTACATAAAAAAAAAAAAAAAAATCTCGGTCTCTCCTCATTGTTCTGATTAAATAATACTTACATACTTCTTTATTAAAATAGGTTGTAAATTTCTCAGCACAACAATAGTCAAACCTTAGAAATCCTAGTGACTGAAGTCAACAGAAGCTTTGTGGGACTTGTTACATCCATTCATATAGTTAATTGTACCATGGAATGCTAAAGCTATTGTTTTTATCTTGACTATAATTTTTATCGACATGTCATGAGACCTCCTTATGTGTACAATAGGCAAGAAGTCTGGCAAAGTATACAGCAAAGCTCTCCTTGACTAAATGAATGCTTTCCCTGAGGTCATGTAACATAAAATGTTCTAGCAAACTGTGTCCCCCCAGAGTACCTGGGGGGGACACAAAAGTATCAGGTTATTTTACCATTTTTCTTTTAAATTCTGTAATAGGAATCTCTTCCAGTTGATACAAAATTCTTCTTCCCCAGTTAATAATTACCATTTTTGTCAACTTTCATCAGGAGAGCATTTATTCTGACTTCTGAAGTAGGAAAATCCTCATTAGCCACTTATTTATATCACTGATATTTTTGTTACCAATTCGCTGTTGACTGCAATAATTTCATTAGCACTTCTTCAACTTGTTATATTCACAGAAATAAATAAGACAGACTGGCTCTATAAAGTTATTAAATTTATCCAAAATAGAACACATCTTTCTGTAAAGGCCTTTGACCATAATATTCCTATATTATCAATACTTCCTGCAGTCCTGAAAACCCTTTTTGGACAGGTTATATATTGATTTATGAAAAGCTAAAGATGATGTTGACAATGACAATTATGTGTGTAGTTTCCACACATGAGAAAAAAGGAGAGGGCTGAAAAAGGTGATAGAGCCTTTAAGATCAAGAGTGTTGGTGATTAAGTGAATGTAATGCTCTACTAAACTGTGGGTATCTTTGGCATAGGATTTTTTAGAAGTTAAATACAGAAATGTAGAAACAGATCTGGAACAGGATTCAGAGCTCTGAGGTGAGTCTACCTAAATATCTACCTATTTTTTTTTCTTATTAAAGGGCATACCCAAAACGGAATGGAGTTTGTAATCTCTAAAGTCAAGTTTGAACAATAACTAGAATAGCTAGCTTCTACAAAACTTTCAGGGACTGAAATGTTGATTATGAGAGAGAAGTGAATAAAAGTTCATTGACGTATCTTCACCTATTTGTTGTGGCCTTGCAGAGCACTACTAAAAAATAAATTAGTTTCTTCAAAACTTATTTATCACCAGTTTGAATTTCTGGTTGCCCCAAAATCTTCAATGACTTTCAGGGATTTTTTTTCCTAATGTATCTGTTTTTGCTTCTCTCAGCAGTTTTCCAGGCACTCTGCCAATCTACAGAGTCCCATCTCCTTCCTGAATCTCATCCTGTCTTGTTGCCACATCTTGAACTTTTGAAGCTCTTTGGCTTCACAAAAGCTTTGGTCTTCAAGGGCATGAGGTATAGCCAGACAACCTCATAAAAAAAAAAAGAAAAAAAAAAGAAAAAGAATAAAAAGAATACAGTATTTGAAAAAGAAGTGGCATGAAACTTATGAGTGATATCACTGAGTTTGTAAGGGCATTCAACTTTCCTCTCTTTTGTGTTTTTACAGATTTATACCTAGTGGAGTAAGACTGCGGAAATCACTCCACTAATTTCAATTTGTGATAACACTGCAAATGATAATGGGAAATGCTGATCTTTTCAGTTATTTAATTATTTTGAAAGAATAACTTACGTTTTTTACTCCTAGCATAGTTCTTAGGGAAAAGAACAAACTGGCCATCTTGGTCAATTTTGGTTGACTTCATCAGGATATCTCTGGACCCCTGTCCCAAAGCTGGCTGTTTCCTTTTCTCTATCTACATCCCAGTATAATGGCAAAAATTGGGTCACATACATTTCACACATACTTCTAAAATGGCAAGTAGTCTAGAAGGTGAGGGTGAAGTTTCCAGTTAGATAGGATGGTTAGTAAGCTGGGGAAGACTTTTTTTTGTTTTTTTAGATTTAACTGTACTCCAGGAAGGCCTGAAATTGTTTGCTTGAATCCAATAACTATAAAGCAAACTTTATGGCTCAGCTCACAGATTTCTACAGAGTTTGCGTAGCCCTACATCAGCCCCTGTTCCCAGCTAATCAAAATTTCTGCTGTGAAGTATCACAGCTGTATTTATGGAAGGAATAATCTCCTAAAGTCTTGTCCATGACTCTGTTAGGTGCTTCCCTGTCTTTGCTCCATGTGATTCCTCCCCCATGCACCTTTTTCTTTCTAACCATATAAAATGTGAAACTGTGTCTGAGTGGACAGATGTGCACATGTATGGATGCAAACAAATTAAACCACAATCTTGCTGATTGTGTACACACTGGAAATGACATGTTAAGAAGAATTTAAAGAATCCCAGAGGAATCATTTATATTGCAGAAGTCAATGATGATAAATCCAGGTAAATCATATTTTAAGACCAGACTTAATTCAAAGGGCAGAGGGACTGGCAAAATGATGGAAAAAAAAATTTAGTTATTTAGCTTTTTTATTTGACTAGCTTGTATGGGCCAGAGAATATCAGAAATGGACATCCAAAAATATCTGTGTCTATAATGAGACTAATCAGAACTAGTTAATTTAAATGTACAGATTTTTTCTGGTATTCATAACCCATTTTTCTTCATATCCTGTAGCATTTTACTATGGAGAATAAATCTATCCTTGATCTTTGAGATGGTACATCTCTGAATAGTGCAGCAGACCCCAGTTTCATCATCTATGATTATGGTAAAAAACAGAAATTCCCTTTGCCAAGACACTTCCTCATTTCAAAAAGGTTTTCAAACCAAATGGATGCAAAATGTTGATATTTCCTGGAGAACAGATTATCACAACAATTTATATTAGAAAACATTGACTAACTACGGTGGTAATGACTCAATGCTTTTAAATTTATCTGGATATTCTCAGAACTCATACAAATCATCTGTTCATCTGCATTATCAAGCACAGAACTGTAACAGCTAATTAATATACATATAATCTGAAAGTCAAACCACAATGGAATAGACTTATGTTCCTAAACTTGATATTTTCAGGTGCAGATCCTGGACCCTATAGGCAGAAAGATTTTCTTTTAGAACAAGAAGTAGTAACTGATTAAAGAAACATTCTCAACCACATCTCATGTTGAATACTTCAGAAAAAGTGTGTTCTACTGAAGCCAATTTCCCTTTAAAAATACCATCAAAATGTGCTATTTCATCAAAGATATTTCAGTTTTAATCAAAGATCCTTTGGAAAAGGGTTTAAATGCTGAAAATTAGGAGAGAAAATCACTTTGATATTGTGCAATTCACAGGCCAGGTACTATTGTAGGATGTAGAAAATCCTCTTTAGCAGGTAAAGCATCAATGAGAAATTGGACCTGGCACATTTGACATCACAAATCCCAGAAGAAGGCACCACTCACTTGTTTTCCCTGGCATTGCTGCACCTGTGCATAATCAAAACTTCTGGTTTCAGTTAACAATGCAATTTGTCCACCCATTCTCTATAGATTAGCAGTACTAACAGAGAGCCACAGAGACATAATATGTACCTCTTATTTTTTCACAGAAGTGCTATTTTCATACTGTTGTATATTTGAACTTTTGAAGCTCTTGGCTATATAAAATCTATAATGTATATCTTTATGTATATTGTTCTGAAAAGAATTAAAGAATTTTTACAAATAGATGTAATGGGATTCTATCCAAGTATTTTGACACATAACATGTGCTTCAATTTAATATGAATCAATTTGTCCTAATCCACAGAAATTTTCTCCTAATATCCATCTTGAATCTTTACTGCCACAGTTGATCCACGAAATTTAAACAAGACCAAATAGTTGCCTTTATTTTTTGTGCCACACTTCAAACTATTTGAAATTTGTTCTCATGTCTTCAGTCATTTTTTTCCTTTTCCCTTAACAACACCATTTGTTCAGACTTCTCCGAGCAATATTTTCTGGATCTCTGACCAGTCCCCACTACTGCTTTTCTCAGAACTGTTCCAACTTGTCAATTTTTCATACATTCAGGAAACTGTATGAAGTTTTATTGTGGGAGCTTGTTTTGATGGAGTGCACTGGAAGGCTAACTCTATATTTTTATTCAAAATCAAGTCTGCTGCTTCAATGGAGAGCCAGACATATGTTTTTTTAGTGTTATCAATTGATTTCTCTCAAGTCCTGAAAATAATTGTCCTAAATACACTCATAGAATTCATCCCAAAAATAACCAAATACCATATAAAAACCTCTGATGTTTTCCTGACAAGTGTGATTCATGAGGAGCAGCAGTGAGATGACTGGAAATTTTCCCAGCCAAAGTGATTACAGTGACAACCTCACTATGTGGGATGAACTGACAGAACAGCTGGTTTTACATTTACTCTTTATATATGCACAGCTGGCAAGCACTGTCTTCTGGATAGACGGATGTCTGTTTGTTTCAGGGTGAGATAACGTATTTATCATGCATCCGCTGTCATCTCCTGAGAATATGCATTGCAATAAATATTAAACATAAAGCTTCAAATTATCAGAGAAAAAGGAATTTTAAGCCTCAGTATGGGGTGTAGTCAGGGTTACAGTTTGAAACACTGATTACTGCTGTAGTTCTGCAATGCTTGCTCAAACATTATTAATAAGGACAGACTGAGATTACTAACAGTAATGGAAGTGATCTGATGGCCTGGGGGAAAAATGATGGTGGAAAAGTAGAATATGAACTGTGAAGACCTTCAGCTGTTTCTGTGGAGCCACTTGGCTGTGCTTTTGCCCCAGTGGCACTGCATGCACCACTCACTGAGGAGTCCCACCTCCTTACACAGAAGGTGGATGTATCATATGCCATCACTTAAGATAGCTAATACAAAAACACAAAATCAGAGAGTAATTTGGGTATGAAGAGATCTTTAAAGATCATCTAGACCAAATGTCATGCAACATTCAGGGATCTTTTTTACTAGATCACATTGCTCAGAGCTCTGTCCAACCTGGCCCTACATGCTGTGTGTTCCCTAGTATGGCCTGCAAAGCCACAGCTGAGCCAGTTGAAGCAAGTGACACACTCTACAACAGCGACCACACCTGTCCAAGGATAAGTTATTCTTTTAGTGGGCTTTTTTCTCTAAACTAAAAGATCTCTTAGGGTCTGTCTTTGGTAATTGACTACTGGTATTGCTGCACTTCAGGTGCAATCACAGTGCAAATAGTTTATGAAAACCATTGCTATAAATTTAACACTAAAATAATGTGAAACCCTCCTGCAGACAAAGCCACAATTCCATAGGTGTTTCAGAAATACAGCCCTCCTGAAAGCAGCTGGTAAAACTATCTCTTCTTACCTGTGTATTTTCTCCAGAGAGCAAAAATGCCTTCATGGTTCATTCTCATTTCCTTTAATACATGGGGTGAAAACTTGCGAGGTCACGGGGATTTATGCTAGCAGATTTGGCGGCCTTTTAATATTTACTTAGGCTGTAAAATATAATTTGAATTTTAGAAGTATTTGTCATTGTATCTAAGATGGATAAAGGTATGTTTATTATAGCTGTATTTGCTATGTGTGATTTACATTGTTATATGTTGACTTTTCATTTCCTCAAATGTCACAGTTGCATTTTTTGTCTTTCTAACTTCCTCGAAGTATTGAAAGTTAAATATTTTTTTTACACTGATGGCAATCAAATCTCGTTACAAAGTCTTAGGGCTGCTATACCTATTGAGCAATGACATATTTTTTGAAAAATTCTTCAAGATGCAGATCATCTGGACTGCCAACACATCATGTACAGGACAACCAGGGGATCAGGCCCAGCCAGCATGGGTTTGTGAAATGCAGGTCCTACTTGACCAACCCGATGCTCATCTATGACAAAGTGACCCACTTGGTGGGTGAGGGAAAGGCTCTGGATGTGTCTACCTGGACTTCAGTGAAGCCTTTGACACCATTTCCCACAACATTCTCCTTAAGAAACTGGCAGCCCATGGCTTGGACTGGTGTAGTTTTTTGGGTTAAAAATTGGGTCGTATGGTCTGGTACAGAGAGTGCTGGCAAATGGAACTAAATCCAGCTGGGGGCCAGCCACTAGTGGGGCTCCCTCAATACTGGGGACAGTCCTTTTCAATATCTTTATCAACCATATGGATGGGAGATTGATCAAGGGCACCCTCAGAAAGTTTGCAGACGACACCAAGTTGTGTTGGAATTGATCTGCTGGAGGGTGGGAAGGCTCTGCAGGGGGATTAGGACAGGGTGGATCAATGGGCCAAAACCAACAGTATGAGATTCAACAGGGTGAAATGCTGAGTTCTGCACTAGGACCACAACAACCCCAGGCAGTGCTTCAGGCTGAGGGACAGTGGTTGGAAAGCTGCCAAGGGGAAAAGGCCCTTAGGATGCTCCTTGACAGCAGCTGAACATGAGCCAGAGTGTGCCCAGGTGGCCTTGAAAGCCAATGACAGCCTTGCTTGTACAAAAATAGCATGGCCAACAGGACCATGGCAGTGATTCTCACCCTGTACTCTGCACTGGTGAGGTCACACCTCAAATCCTGCATCCAGTTTTGGCTCCTCACAACAAAAAAGACTGTTGTCCAGAGAAGGGCAACAGAGCTGGTGAAAAATCTGGAGCTCAAGTCTGATGAGAAGCAGCTGAGGGAGCTGGGCATGTTTAGCCTGGAGAAAAGGAGGCTCAGAGGTGATCTTATTGCTATCTACGACTCCCTGAAGGGCAGTTGTAGCCAGGTAGGGGTTGCTATCCTATCCCAGGCAAATGGTAGGATGAGAGGAAATTTCACCAGAAATAGTTTAGATTGGATATTAGGAAAAACTTAATCATGGAAACAGTTGTCAAGTATTGGAACAGATAGGTTGCCCAGAGCCATCGTTCTTGGAAGTATTTGTTGCACTAGGGGAAATATTGCACTCATGGAAATGGTTTAGTGCTGGAGCTGGTAGTGGTTTAGCAGTTGGGTAATCTATCTCAATGATCTTAGAGGTCATTACTAATGTGTGACTCTGATCCTGCCCTATGATTTTGTCTCTGTTGTCAGTACAGTATGATTCAGCACATCTAAAAGTTTCATTGCATAATTAATACCCAAAATCTATGTTTACACTTCATTAAACCAGCAGCCTGGGCAGTGGCCATAAGCAGAACCTCTTTTTATGTCTTTTGAATAGCCATGAAAGAAACTTCATGGTGCACTTGAAAGATGGTTTAGATACAGCTAAAGAGTTTATTATTCTCCCCACAGCATAATTATCCACAATTTTTTCACTTTTTCCAGTCTAGTTATATGGAAGGTAACTGGTTTATTCAATCATGAGGCACTAGTTTTTAGATCTTAAGCCCTATTTTTGGGAAGGTTTCTACTTGTTTATATGTGTGTTTACTATATGTAGATATATCAGCCAAACTACCTTAATTTATTTTGAAAGAATTTTGTTACATTGAATAAGTCACAGTAGAAAGTTATCTAAATAACTTATTTCTACACCACCACTATTAAATTTTTCCCCTCTTTCCATCAGCTATAACCTTTATCAGCAGCAGTCTTTATTGACTTTCAAATCACAGCTTTACCTATTGAATGGCCTCATCCTTTCATAAAAATGGATCCAGTGAAATTCACGCCTGTTTTATGCAGGAAATCAGAACCCAGGAACATAATTTTGCAGAGGAATATCAAATACTAGACAGAACAAATGTACTATTTGCTACATCTCTGCCTCCTCATCCACAGACTGTGAAACTCCTTTGGATGATGCCTGTACAACTTTATGCTCTATACTGTACCTTAGTTCTGTGTCTCTGAATTTTGGGCAAAGAGAATTTCTCTTGCTAGGTGTATTTATGAGCTCAGACTTTGGATCCTTTCAGCCACTGCTGAAACAGCAAGAGTGATCAGCTGAGCACTTGACCATGTAGCAAAGCAGAGCATGTAAGGTCTTTACAGCAAATCTTCCCTCCCATTAGCTGTCATTTAGATTGGACATAGATTAAATACCATAGTTCACCACTTCAGTAAAAGAAAAAATAAAAAAATTCACAACTGATGGAGGTCTATAGTTTCCACAAAATTCAGAGAATTTTCTGACTTTTCACTGCTTCTGATAATGTGACCTCTTTATGTAGCTGCTATAGTACAAACTTAGATGCCTCTACAGTCTTGGTTTCGTTTGCTAGGTAGCCAAAATTAATCAATAATTCTTAAAAAAACAGAGCATGAACACAAATATTTGTGCTACAATAAGTGCTTAAATGCTTCAGGATTAAGAATCATGTAATCATAGAATGATTTGAGTTGGAAGGCACCTTGAAGATGATCTCATTCCCCCCCCCCCTGCCATGGTGAGAGACACCATCCACCTGAGCAGGCTGGTCAAAGCCCATCCAACCTGGCCTTGGACACTGCCAGGGATGAGGCACCCACAGCTTCTCTGGGCAACCTGTGCCAGTCTCTCACAGTGAAGAGGAATTGCTTGTACAGACCTAATCTTTTGCACATTTAGTCTGATCCCCCATGAAGCAGCCAAAATATGTGGAATCTAAGGAGCACCTTGGCATAAAATTAACATTAATAGTATGTGTTATTTACAGAAAATAAAAAAGGAAATATTTTCTCACAATAATTTTGCCTTGCAGTCTCTGTTGTGGGCAGAGATAACATTTGAGAAACATCTATGCTAGAAAATATCTGACACTGAAGAAGTCTAATGGTAAGGCTGGGAAGTCAAATGACAGATGCTTGAGAAGCTGAACAGCAAGGGAGTTTGAGAGTTCAGGCAGCAGATGCACGACAAGGCAGAAGGAGTCACCTGAGAGAACACTTGCCATTTTTCATGCACCTGTTAAATTTTTGAATGATAATATTTCTATATGTGAGGGGATGCGAGAAGGAAAAACCAAAGCCAGAAACCCAAGGGGGTGAGGTCTTAGGGTTTTTTTTGGGACTAGCAGCCTAGTTGCCCTCATGAAATCCTCAGTGTAATCAAATGAAGCAGCTGTTTGCACTGCTGGATCTATTCAGACTGGGAAAAAAGGGGTAAACACTTCTAATGCAAATATCAGCCTTCCCTCTCTACACTTGCTGCAACGATTCTGTTATTTAGCCACTTACGGTGGCAACTGGTGCAGAAAATCTCCAGAGCAAACAAGGCTTTAATTAATAATCAGTTATTTTTTGCAATAAGTAATTGGGAGGAAGCTCAGTTTAATGCTTAGACTTGAATATATCTTTGTGGTCTGATAAAGAAAGTGGTTTACTCAACTGCTTTATTAATATTTCCTCTATATCTGCATGTCAAATTTCAGGATAATGCTATGTTTTTCATAGCTTTGATAAAGAGGGGGAATAGAAATGTGAAGTGGTACTAATCATTAGGATGTGTCGGCTTATTGGAAAATCCAATGACTGAAAATTTTAATGACTTTTCACACTAAATATAAATAATCCCTAAAGGGAAGTTGACATTGCTATGAATGCTTGCTTCACAAGCCCATAAAAATTGGAAGATTGTATCTAGCACATTACAGGAAATTCTTTTATTCCTCAAAAAGTCCTGAGCATCGAGGCATAACATTAGAATGCAGAAAATGTGTCTGTATAAACTGGAGCCCACACATACAAATGTCTCAAAGTTCATAGTATAAAGTACAAGAGCTATTTCACATTTGGAAACTTTTTCTCTACTATCTATATAAAAAGTAATCAAAAATTATGGCTCTGATGACCAAATTTTGCTATATACATATTAAAGTATATAACATATAATTTAATGGATGCATTAGACATTGAGATATCTTAATGTTTGATCATTTCAAGTTCAGCTCAAGGACAGAGTTTGAATCCATTTTGGTTTACCTTTAGCACTAGACACAAGTTTCTGTCTTTTTCTGACGCTGATCCGCTGATAAATGAAGTTAATGAAGATAATTTTGTGTCATTGAATGGAGTACTGGATGGGACTACACCTTTCCTGTTTGTATATTTTCCCTGGGTAACTTCCCCTCTAGTGGGTGAACATTTCTATGGCATTCTAAAACTGTTTTGTGAGTTTCCAGTATCTTTTGGATTGTTTCTACAATTGTACTTATAAATAAACTCTCTGAAAAATGTAAGAAAATAGCCATTTCACCATAAAGACACAGGAGAGAATGCCTGCAAATGTATTACTCAGATATATGCTAAAATTTATTTTCTCTAAATCTCGTTTTTTTTCTTTTACTGTAGATTACATTTCTGCTATCTTTAAAACTATGCATATATAGCATGTAATAATTTTTTTCCTGGTGCTACTTATGTCTAGTTTGACCTTCACTTAATTTTTTATAATCTTTCATGCAATGTAATAAGTGTGATAGAAAAAAGAAGCAGCTTAATATATCAGACCAATTTTATTTAAAATATATATTTATGTGTATCAAGAAAATATTTTTTAGCACACAGTTATGGGAGTTATCTAAAAAATATAGCAACACATTATGTCACTTCTGTTCTTGAGTGGGTTGAAATCTTTAGCAAGTGACTTCACCCATCTTTGTCAAAGCTAAATGATGTGGAATGCAGAATTCTTCCAATGTAACATCGTTGAGACTCTGTTCACTAAAAAACCTTCATGACAGCTACTTAAAATAACTGCCTAAACTTTCTTATACTCCTTTTTAACATAAAGTAACAGAGTTTAAATTGCTTTCAGATAAACCAGATTTCAATGTAGATGTTTCTCTTTCTCGCTCTTACTCTTGTCGTTTGTTCTTCTGCAAAGAGCTGAATATTTCCTGCTTCTCTTCCACTGTATCTAGTTATTTTAGAAATTCTTTAATAATACTTTATTTTTTTTAATGGCACAAATTCAATATGTCCCAAACCACAGACCTCTCTGAAATATACTGGAATTGTGATAGAAGTGGGAGAATTTTTTAAGTAAATTTTGGGGATAGATGTCAAGCTGTCAGACTGCTGGTCACAGAATTTGCTTTGCACAACTCAGAAGTCTCAGATGTTGAAAGGGAACTGTCTTGGATAGAAGGAGTACATGGTTCTCTTTCATAGATATTTCCAAACAATTATTCTGTTCTTATATCCACTGGCCATTCCAAAACTGACTTTGTGGAGGTAAAACCTTCTCTATCAAAAGCCAGCAATAAATCAGGGTTCATCAGCTTGCAAGCTGCCTGTACAAATAATGCTGTCACTCATGTGAACTGCGTGAAACCATAAAGATTTAAAGTTTAAATGATTTAAAGCATAAAGACTTTAAAAATGTCACTATCAGAGGAGAGTTTGCTGGAAGGACAGATCAGTGGTTTCCTATGATGCAGATTAGGGCAGTGGAGGAAAGTCAGAGAAACAAAAGCAGTGCTGTAATTAAGAGGGATGCTCTTCCCAGCTAGTCCATCACTGTCATTGTCTACTGTGTGATTCATAATATGATGAAAATAGATCAGGTGAATTGCAACCAGACTGTAGCTATTTTTCTTCAGAAAGGGAACCTTGGGTGCCTTAGTTGGAAATGTCTGCAATGTTGATGCCAAATGTTGAGATGAGTTTGCTGATTTGTTTAAAAATCATAGAAAATATACAAGATATGATATTTCACCAAAAATCAGTTACCAGTCACCTAGGAAGATACAGGATAATTCAAGGGTTGTATTCTGAAAAGCTTCTCTGCTGACTGGTTGCTGCCTCAGGCCCATGTTTCATCAACTTCATTCAGGCAATTTCACTCCATTGCTGTTCATGACACGCCTTATTCTTTATTTCATCCTCTGCCACTCTTTCCTCTACCAAATGCATCTCTTTTTCCTCTAATCAAGTCCTATGGGACTACCCCTTCCCTTCCATCATTTTACTATGAAAGAAAATAACATGCCTGTAAATAATGGCTTGCTTTCAAAACAAGCTTATTCATTATGCTTTTCTGTGGAAAAAAATCAAACCATATTTTACCCATCTCTTTATTTGAAAGAGAAGTCTGAGAAGTTGAGAAATTATTTTTAATTTTAATTTTTAAAGATTTAATATGTATCCCTATTCCTTTGGAGGAGAAAACAAATTTTTATGTGAAAGATTGTCTATAGCTGATCCATGAGAACTTTTGTTTCAGTGTTTTGCGGAATGAAAATTAGGAAAAAATTAAGGCATCTCAAATTAGGTCTGATACCCAAAGATATTCACAGAAATGCAGGAGACCCAGATGAGGTACATCAGCAGTGAGCTTGTTGGCTGTCCTCAGTACCTTTTGCTGGAATTATCCAAATCTCTATCATTAATTAAAGATTCATTAGACCATGAAATCACCTTGTATCCCAGTGGAGTAGGTAAGATACCTAGAATGGGAGAGATTGAATAAAGTTCCCATCCTAAAGAAAAAGATTTCCACACTTAATTAGTATTACAACTTGACTACTTGCTATTCTAAAAAGAGTAGCTGTCTTTTTGTACATTTTACCAGAAATTCCATCCTGGACTGAAGGATCGGTTTCAATTAATCAACATTTTCCAATGAAAAATATCCCAGCGGACATTTATAAACCATGATAAGCTCTTAGTGTTAGTTATTGGCCTGTCCTAATCATTTTCAGAAGTGTTATACAGAATATTTAATACAGATGAGAATAATTAACACACGAAGCAATAGATGAAGTTCATGTAGGGTATAGATATGATATGAATTCAAGAAATTGTATCCAAGCTCAAAATTTAACATTACTGTTAGAATTAATTTCATGCCTTTTCTAATCTTTTATACACTTATTTTTGTATGGTATGAAATTGCCCTTTGGAGATGCCAGTCTCTCACCAGTGTCAGAAGAGAAACCTTAGATGACTAGCCTAGATAAGGTATGTAACTTTTGGATTAATTCCACTCCATATAATTATCTGAGAAATGCTTTAAAAAGACTCAAATGAAAGAATTCTGAAAAGTGAGTCCTGCAAAGTGGGAACTTCATTTTAAGAAAGTGAGATGAGGGAGCATAAAATGTCCTTGTGATGAGTTCTTAGGGTTATATCTGAAAGATAGTTAAACTACAGTGAAATAAGTGCTTGCTAGCTCATTATTCCTATATCTGTAGATATAGATTTATTTTTTTCTGAGTCAGTCTTGTCAGAACAATGAAATAAGCAGCCTATATAAATTCTCATCCAAAGAAAGCACAAATAGTGAACTTTATGACACACAAAATGAACGCGGTCGATAAGAAGAGGAACCTGTCTTTGCAATCAATAAGAGATCTTGAGGCTATCTGAAATCTAATAACTCCTCCTGCATTGTCACAGACCAGAATAACAGAGTCAAAGCTGGGCAGAGTATGACTCCTTCCTTCAGTGCAGGTCATGCTGATAATAATACGTTTTTTTATCCTGTTGTTGTGGATCATCTAAAATGATCAGTGTGACCATCTCTTTGGTTTCACCTCTGAAAGGTCCTTAGGGGAGGAAAAAAGGAGTTATCAAAGCTATCTCAAAGAAAATAGATTTCTTTTTCAAATGGCTTAATCATCCTACTTGCTAGAAAAGCTTTTTAGATATAAAAACGATCAAGCATTTATCTTTTTGTCAGCTAAGCATACACTATTGAATACTAATATGTAAATATGCATCATCGCAGTACAGCCACCAAGTGTAGCATGTAAATTATAACAAACTGCATTCAAACAGCTAATAATTAACTCCTGTGCACTCAGCACCTTGCCCGCTTAATATTTACTGAAACTTTCTAATTCTGTTATGAAAATTTTTCATTGTGACAAGAAATAACAAGGTATTCTAGCCTCTTTTGTTGATGTGTTTATTTCCTCCTTCCACATGTGTAAAAAATTATGGACATATGTATGCACATGCACAACCTGTGGTCAGAACGAGGTGCTAGGAGCCAAAAATGCATTGACATCTTGAGTGAGAAGTGATGAAATAACAGTACGCCAGATCCTAAATATCAAAGTCTCACTCATGTTGCAGGGGAGCTCAAGAGGTCTCTAGTTCAACCTACTGCTCAGAGCAGGGTCAACAGTGAGGTCAGACCAGGATTGGATCTTCCCTCCAAGGATGGGGACTGCAAATCCCCTCTGGGCAACCTGATCCAACCTTGGACTTTCCATCCAGGGAAGAAGTTTTTTATTCTGTCCAGCTGCATTTCTCTTTTTTTAATGTTCAATTATGTCTAGTGTTCTGTCACCACACAAAGGGAACTTTTAAGGTTTATTTCTTAAATTCTGCTTTGTTACCACTTACACAGATGCATATTCTGATAGCAGGAATACACTCATTTACAGCCTATCTACATGTTCTTTGCTACTTTTAAAATTCTAATTTCTTTTTACTTTTGTTGTTCAACTGCCTTTATGAAGTGCAAATGAGTGACACACCTGTGAAAATGAATCTTGCTGTTACCTGGAACTTTAATAATCATATAGTACAGTGACTCAGTAAAAATGTACACAGCTTCTACCAATTGCTTGCAAATTGCTATCGCAAGAATCCAATTGCAGGGGAGAATACAGCTATATCAGACTGCCTCAAGCATAAAGTGGCATTTTTTCATAGTGCAAGTTTACATTATGAAATTAATTGCATCTTTATACTAGTAAGATGTTACCACTACTTCAAGAATCTAAACAGTTTTCAGGTTGAAAAAAATCCACTAATTTGAAAACCAAAACTCCAAAGGTTTTTTTACTACATAAAATATTACCCTAAGGAAGTGGTTCCATTGTTAGGTGTGGAAGTACTTAATCTCAAGAGATTATTAGAGAAGTGGCCTTCAATAAAACCAGTACAATTGAGAAACCCCATAGGAAAACTGTGTGTAGTCCAGGAGACATAGATTGAACACCTGTTATTCCTCCATGTGAAAGTGGTGAATATGCCCTTCCCTGCTCCAAACTAGAAGTGAGTGAATGCCTTGATGCTGTTTCAACACACACCATCAGCCCACCACCACCACTCTGACTTCTGAAGGCTGTCCTGTTCCTTTCAGACTGATACACAGATATTCTTCCAGACACAAATGTTTCATGCTTATGCTGAGGATTTTCACTGTACCTCTCACATGTCCTTTCTTCCTTGGGATGATCCCAGATCTGGTTTTTGGGGATCTTTCCATCCTGTATGGATTCATGTACATTAGCAGTTTAGTTCAGAAGGAGTGTGATTATGGATGCAAGTGCTTGCTTACTATGCTTTGCTTCACATTGGGAAGCAGTTATGAATCCTCTAAAATGTACTTATTTGTGATGAAAGTAACCCAAAACAGCTAATTCCTGATCACTACAGACCACTACTACCCTCCAAAATGCCTGTGGTGACATAGTGAGGATGACTTTTCTCTCCAAACCTCTCCTTGGGATGCTGCTCCTGCAGATGTAAAGACATGTAAGTTTGATGAAGCATTTGTAGAATGCTATCATAAGTGCTATCATTATCATCAATGTTTCATAAGTAGAAGAGAAAGAGAGAATTTTAAATAAATATTCTCTTTTTTTGTTGGTTTTTTAAGATGCATAATCCTAGGCTCATGGATACTTAGACTAGTTCTACTTAAATTAATGAAATAATGCTGGGCCTGTGGCGCAGGCATCAAAAACTGGCTGTTGAATTGTTTCTATGTTTCCTGGTGCACATTGCCCAATTTTCTCCAGCGTAGTTAGCAAGACAGCCAGAATGAGGGACTGTCTCTAGAAGGACCTAGGGACAAATCCACCCAGGTGCCTAAGGGTGTCACACAGCCAGACATGCCACTTTCCCTCAAAATCAAGGGACTGTCCCTGCTTCTGTTGAGGTTACTAGTATGGCTGTAGCCCATACTGAAAAAAGCACAGGCAAGGGCTAAGGAGACAAGGAAGGTGGAGGCACAGTTAAAATGGGTTTGTTTGCTGAGGCACTGAGTCACCTGTGTGTGTAACATTTGGTGTGCTGAGGCCTTCTCTGCTGTGTGGCTGTAAAGGAATTCTAGTGCAGGGGGCTATCAGAGATCTTACCCTGGCACTGCTCTGCAGCAGGCCAAGTGATTCTCCCTCCTTTAAAACTGGAGCAAATGAAGAAACCATCTCAGTCAGTCAAAGCATTTTCTCTGGCATTCAGTAAGTCTCTAGATTAATTAGAGAATGAACTGAAAAAGCATTCCTGCCCCTTTAATAGTTGTTCAGAACCTGCAAATAATGCAGCCACAACTGAAAATTCATCTTTTCTGAAGCGCTGTTAGAATAATTTACTTGTAGGCTGGTGTACAGGGCAAATTAGGTTATTTATATTGTGGGCAGCAGCTGACAATATAAATTTGGAATTATTTGTTTTCAGCGCTCAGCTTTCTCTTCTCAGTTCCCCCTAGCTCTGCTGGCTGGTAAAGGGAAATAGAAGAGAGATGTCATTCTGTGACAGAGTGATCTTTTCACCAATTTTTTTTTGAGGCATCAATCCACAAATGTAATCAGTGCTTTCCCCTCTACTCTCCTAGACTTCAGCCCAATTCAAAAAGGTTTTATATGTTGGATACTAACTTCCTTTACTGGCCTGTACAGCCTAGTATCTACACTACATTTTGGCTATGATTTAAATAAAGATACATTTATAACTGTTTCTAAAATGAAAATTGTGGGAGGAAAAGTCAATTTTATTACTTTGTACAGAAAACAGAAATCAAAACAGGGAATTTCCAACCTTAAATCTGTGAGTGCAAACTATAACCAAGGAACAGAAAGGCAAGATAGAATCACAAACAGTCATAACTATTGTAAGCACTTTTACCTGAAAAACTGTAATTTTCTTTTACTAAAAACCTAAATTCAAAGAACTGAGGTAGATGAAACATGAAAGCATACTGTACCAGTTATTGTTTTCCAGTGTTATTGTATTTGCTAGTTCTGTGTAAGCTGACAAATCTTCTGTAGAGGGATGAGTGGCTAACATGTCAGCAATCTAAAAATAATAGTGTGTCTCATTTCAAGAGCCTTGTGTTGCAAAATCAAGATTTATCCAGGAACTTTACATTTTAGTTCCTTCATACCATTGCTGAGAAGTTTAACCCTTTTTCTGGGAAGAATTGTTGAGGAAGGATTCAGTGAGCAAACTTTAGCCATTCAAATATCAGCTATAGCATCATAGTATAATTTAGCTTGGAAAAAAACCCCTGGGGTCATCTAGATCAACCTTCTTTGCAGAGCCCGTGACAGGTTGTGCAAATCTTTAAGCAGTTGGTTCTCAAACACTAACAAAGATACTCTTTCTTTTATTATTTGACTACCTCCCTCCCACCCCTGTGTCTAACGAGAATTTTCACTGTTTTCATTCATCTCTGTTGCCTCTCACTCCACTCTCTGCACCCCTGAGAAGACTGATTCTTGCTCTCTGTGTGTTTCACCTGGGTAAGTGTAAACAGACAACTCCCATTTTGAACCTTCTCTGGGCTGAACAGACCCACCTCTCTCAGCTACTTTCAGTTTTCCATGTGCTCCAGGTCCTTGGCTAGCTTGGCGACCTCCACTAAACTTTGCACATCTTTCATGGAATGAGACATTCAAGAAGAACATGGCACATGAAGTTCTTGTGAGGCCATTTCTCCAGCCTGTTCAGGCCCTACTGACTGAAAGATTTTACTGCATTGACCACTCTCCCAGTCGGATGTCATCTTAATCTTGCTGAGGTTGTCCTTTGTCCCATCATCCAGGCTGCAGACAAAGATTCCAAATAGTGTCAGTCTCACCCAATCTAAATAAAGAGTTTGAATTTTGTCTGTGTTTAAGTGAAAGAGCTGTCACTCCAAAAAGGTTATTCACCACAGCCTCAGCCTCCATCTAAAAGCCCCATGTAATAATGGAGGCAGCTTAATTTTGCGGATGAGGTGACTGAGATTTTGTTTATGTAGTGGTAACAGTGCTTCAGTCTGGAGTGCATGTGTGTGAGACCAGTGGAGTTAAATTGGATTCATGCTGCTTTAACTGACAGAGAAATCTTCCTTAGTTAACTTCTTCTCTGTGGGAAAGACCTTCAGGCTTTGTATGATCAATGGCCATTTTACTGTTAAAAACACTATGAAGATTAAAACAGTGGTTTATGGCTCTTAACTATTTTATCTTTAGACCACCCAAGACATGCACGAATCATTTGTAATGATTCTCTCAATTGATTAGATGTAGCAGTTAGAATATAGGTACATTGCACATGTGAGTTTTCCTCGGATCACAGTGAGCAGTTTTTTTTAGTGACATGACAGCTGACTTTCAACTACCCAGAAAAAAAATTTTCTCTCAGTAAATCTCCTTCTGCAAGAGCCAATCCATGTATTTGGATTGGAATTAGTGTCTCCTACATATCACTACAGAAAGATTGCTTTAATCCATCCGTGACAGATGGCAGGCCAGTCATTGGTCTACCTTGCTGTCGTGTCTCTATACTTTGCTTTTAATTTGGTCAACAGTGTTTGCCAGGATAGCTCTCAAATCTGCTACCAGACCGTGACATTTTCAAATAATCAGCCTGGTTTACAAAAGAAATGCATTTAGACAAATTAATCAAATGGCTTTCAGGAAGGAACATTTTCTAAGGTTTGTTCACCAAGAAACTCAGAATGAGAAATATTATTGCTGACAAAAACCTCAATAGTTGAACAGTTCTGAGATACAGAATGCTGAGGATAAAAATCAGAAAGACAGGATTTTTTTTTTACCTGTAGCAAAAGAATAAGAAAAGGTCACTTGCCAAAAAGACAGCTGAAATGGAATTAGTTTTCAAATTATAAGATTAAAGAGTGTTTGCTTGAAGAGAGTGTTATTATAAGGCGTGCAAAGAAAGAGAAGAGATTAATATGTATGGAAGATTTAATCAGAGCAAAGATAAACTGTGTATCCTATAGGTTATAAGGGCTCCTGTGAGCTTTGTTTGCCAGTAGGGTTTCATAACCCACACAAGACTGAAATCTTATTTTTAAATAAGAGGTTTTTCTCATGTGCAGGAGGGGTTCACCTCTTTTTGATTTTGTACGGGTGATAAAGGAGCAAAGCTGCCACCAAACAGGAAAGAAAAATTATTTAAGTTTTTCAGAGATAAGTTGAGTGTTTTTCAATGTCTTGGCCAGATTCTTCTTCCATTTCTATTGGTGTAATTCCTCAGTCTGGGTGGCTAAGTGTTCTTCTTTGCTATTTACAGAGGAGTTTGTGTGACTATTTGCCTTGCCTTTTAATAAAAGAAAGTACTTACCATATGCAAATCCGGCATTTCATGGTAAACAATGTACCCTCTGAACTACAGGGCACCACACCTCCTGCTCTGTGTTGTCAAATGGCTTTCAAAACACATGGCAGGGCTCTGTCAAATTTAAGTGTGTTAACCCTTCACTTTCTCTTTTTTTCTTTTATCTCAGTATTATTTCAGCTCTTAAATTCAGTGGCAAAAAGGAACAAATAATAAAAAAAAGGAAAAAATAAAAAGTTTATGTAAAGGTTGGAAAAAATCTGGCCACGGTGTTTTGTTGTGCTGCTAAAACCCTTCCATCTCTTCCCAGTTGTCCTCTCTGCAGCCAGCCTCTGTCTGCACATCTGCCTCATGGGGGTCTGTCTCAAATTCTGGACTTTGCATTTCATGTCACACCATTTCTCCAGCCTGCCAAAGTCCATCTGGAGAGCAGCACATCCACTTCTCTACGCAAGTGTCAGAGGACGCATTGTCCCAGGCACTGATGGAGGCATTGACCAGTGTCAGCCCTAGCAGTGGCCCTGAGGATGGCACTGGTGACTGGCCACAGCTCGGCTTCCCCCTCACTCCCATCTGAGCATTTCTGCTTTGTAAAGCTGTGACAGTATGTCCCATGCCCCATAATAACAAATGTCTTTTTCTTTATTTAGGTTTAGTTGGTCAGTCCTTTTTTTCCCCTGAACACACCTCCCACCTTAAACTTATTATTTTTTCTTGTCTATTAAACCTTTCTCAGCTTTAGATTTAGAGTCTGGTGTTTGGTAACTTTGTGTTTCTGATCTGCTACTGGTTCTGTCTGGGCTTAGTTTATTTAATTTTTTTTTTTTTTTAGAGCTTATAAAAAGCTTTTTTTTACAGAGAGATCTAAAGATCTAAAACGTGTTGATCAGCACAGTGATATTTACATAGATTCAAGTTCCTTTTTCTCCTCACCTTCTTTTTTTTTTTTTTTTTTTCAATTCCCTTACACCATTGTGAGTTCTTGCACATGTTTTCCACTAAGGGAATTATGTAGTTTTCAAAGACACTTCTGAAACATGATTTTTGACTTTAGCATGTGTGACTGTGGGTGAAGCTCTTGACTTGTGGGAATATGTGCAAAAGTGAAGGACTGACATGATTTCCAGATATGCAAATGCACTCATTTCACTTTTTTATTCTGTCTGTCCCTTACTGGCTATGTATATTTCATAACTGCTACATGTAGATATTAGATAGTGAAATCCCCTTCAGGAAGAAAAAAGTGTCCTTGAAAAAAAAGCTACTACCTTTGGGCTTTATGAAGTGCTCCTTGGTCATTTGTTAGCCAGGGAAAATTCCCATTAAAATTAAATTTATTTATAGGAGTATGCCAGTTGGATTGAGATACTTGCATATTTCACCTCCACCATATGACAGTCTATTTTTCAGACTAAAAAAGACAACCCTACACTCCAAGCACTTATAGTTCATCTGTGTTTCAAGAAAAACTGCTTTGATTTCCATGACATGAACCAAAGTAGTTTGACTCCCACTTAAACAGTCGTCAGGAAAATTTTCAAGATACTCATTCAACACATTTTTCATCTAGAAGATCTTTTCATACCCAGCTCCTATAGGGAGGGATCCCAAAGGAATGTATAACATCTATCAGCAGAGAAGTGCAGAACAGGGGTTTAGTGATCTGAGTAGATAGGAATTGACAAAATGCAAGTCTGTGATATGAAGAAATAAGAAATAAAAGAGCTCTTGAGTAGCCGACCCACCCTGCTTACCACTCCCCACTCAGAGCACAGCAGGTGGCCACCACAGTGGAGCTTGGCAGAGTTTTCCATTTGCTTTTAAGAGGACTATGTCTTTCCCCCTCCTCTCTTCCTTACAAATCACCTTTCTTTCTTTTTTTTTTCTTTTTTTTTTTTTTCTTTTAGTACAAACCAGTTTCAGAGCAGTCAGTGTGATTTTTAGAATAGGGGCTATCATTTTAGTTGTAGGCTTTTTAGGTTTCATTTTCTTTGCTGTTAGGTAACTGTTCCCTAGGCTGAAAGAGAACCAGAAATTTGTCATTGCCCATTCTCCAAAATGCCTTCAAGGACATTTTATGGTCCATGTTTAGAACTTGATTTTAGAATCTGTACAAGATGTACTACAAGGGAAAATGTTTTTTTGGCTATTAATGGACTAGGCAGCCATTCCTAAAATCCCTTCTGTTTTTAATTTCCATGACTTCATTGTGCTTTCTCACAGTATCTTAATTATGTGAGATGTTGTTTTATATCCCTCTGCTTCCCCTTCCATTTAGTTCTTAACAGACGCTGTTCTCAACTTTTATTGAGCTGAGTAAATGTGATGCACATTCAGTGTCTTTCATTATCAGCCCGATAAATCCAAAATGATTCACATCATCTATTTTAACTCTGTTTTGCCTTTTGGGCACCACCTTTGTCAATTGATCTCTTTTAAAGAGTACTGCATTTCTTTCCCCTGTTGTACTGTGTGTTCCTCCAATGATCATATTCAAACTAATGCACTGATTCTTTTCAGTGGGAGGTGAACATTACTGAGGGGTGATAAAATGGAAAGGCAGAATAGAGATGTGGGTGTAAATTAATCACTCAGGGCAGAAGAGGAAGTGAGGAAGATTGGAAGGCAGAAAGAAACATATTATTAGCAAGAATTTATTTATCTCTGCACAACAGAGACTTTATTAATTTGAGACCTAAACTCATGATTCAATGGGACGTTACAGTGATTCTTGCAAGGAGACTGGCTTATAGTTTTTTCTAGCTCAGAGATCTCTGGACTGCACTTCATTGAGACAGAAAACATAGATGTGTTCAAGAGAGCACAGCTTGGGTAGGCTCTTAAAACAGAATCTGAAAAGGGACATAATTGATTCTTATAAGCAAACTCAAGACAAAAAATAACAGGGAAGGGAAATGTTTAAGGCAGAGGAGAACATGACTGCAAGAACAAATAGTTACAGATCACCAAAGAGTAAAATGAAGGCAGAACATTTAGGTATGATTAGATACATACAGAACTATTGAGAATAAAGGAAACAAAAAAAAAAGAATGAACGACCATCTTTTAACCTTATTTTTGTTTTCTCACTTAAAAGCCTGTGTATTTTGGGTCAAGTTTATAATTCTTGATTCAGAAAAGAAATATCTCCTGCTATCTTCCCAGATAGAAATGAAGGAGCCAACATCTGCTCACTTTTTATGCCCTTCCCCATGTTGTGGGTAAACATATTTATGCCTCTATCTCTATTTTAATAATTTTTTATATGTATAATGTATATTGATAAGAAAACCTGTGACAAAAAATATGGAAGGAATGAAACAAAGGAACAAAGGAAGTGAATAATACACCACTGAAGTGGTGTATTATAATCTCTAGTTTATAACACAGACCAGGGAGAATTTTACCCTTTTCCAGAGAAACTTTTTTAACTGGAAAATATAACTTCAAGGCTGCTAAACTATTGACAGATTTAGGTCATAGTCAACAAATATTTCAGCAATTCAAGGGGAAGAAGAAGGATGGGTCAACATGTTTAATGTTAACATTTCCATGAAAATTTCACTTTTCCAGTCTGTTTTAAAAGAAAATGTTGGATGTGAGACTGTGGAGGAAAATTTGGGCCAGATACTTTTTTTCAAAGGAAAAATGTTAATCTCTCATGTCAAATAGATAAAGACTGCCAGAAAGAAAAAGAAAGAGCAGTAAAGAATGAGTGCTAATGCTCAGCTTAATTACCTTGGATGATGAAAAATGAGCTCCATTATTTTCAGAAAATAAATAAACCTGGGAGACCTTTAGAAACAGAAGAATCATTACTTTTCTAATCCATAACTCAAATATTTTCTGCACTGTTTGTCTGCTACTTGAGAAGAACTCTAGCCAAAGGTGTACATGGATCTTATACACCGGGAAATCTTTTCTATCCTTGAAAGTTCCCCTGCCTGCATTTGCTGATACTGAAATACAAGACCAAATAAAGCAAACTCACCAAAAACAAAGCAAAACAAAACAAAACAAAAAACACCAAAAAACCCCCCACCAAACCTCAACACCCCAATAAACCCCAACCAAGCAGAAACAAGGCAATTCTTAAGTCAGACTTTGCATAAACAATGACTTCTCTCACAGCAGTGGTTTGTTTCAGCAAGGACTGTAAAGTTTTAGAGTCCTTATGAAGTTTAAGGTCTTGTACTGCATAGAGAACAAAAAATACTGTCTCAGACTTTAAAATGGTCTTCAAGATTCAGTGTTAATAGTATGTGGATGTAACAGCTGGGCCACTCTCAATCTCTGTTCAGAGACTCCTATACTTGCCCTTTTTCCAGTATAAACAATGCTAGCGTGACAATTCAGCCACAATATATATCCCATTACATGTGTTATGTTTGGATTTGAGTAGCCTGGGCAATAATGTATCTTCAAGTGGGGGAAGGGAGCAGCAGTGCTTTATCAAAATTTTCTCTCAATTCCATCAGTGCTTGGCTGACTTGGACTTAATTCAGATCCTATTTTAGTTTCACCTAACTTCCCAGATTTCTACTTCTGTCTTATTCCGAAGGGCTCTCTCTATGGCAGGTCATATCTTGGGTCATTACATTTCCCTCTGGGCAGCAGCAGAACCTTTCTTCTATTTGTCTTATTCAACTGCTGTGAAGTTTGCCCATGGGTAGCCAGAGTTTATTACTTTTTTTCTCCCAGTGGGTGTTTTTTTTTTCCTTTTTCAGCTGCACCATGCTGGTGTGCTCCTAAACTATGAAAACTCCCGCTTCACTGGTTTCATTTAGAAGTCTTTTGTACGTTTGTCTTTGCCAGAGCATCCACAGAATTATTCTCAGTCATATACTGACTATAATCCTTTATATTAATGGCACACTAACTGTTCAGCTTTCTGCTGCTTGACCCTTGCCTTGAGCTCTGTTTATTTCTGGTAAATATTTTCCAGCATATGATCTTGAAGCAAAAATTAGGTTAATGCTTGTATTTTTCATAGTATACATTTCCCACTCCTCCCTGTCTATTTAATGGATTTTCCAATTAAAATGGACCTTCCTGGCTATTTTATCCGACCCCCTGAATTACAAGGCTAAAGAAAGCTGCACAGCAATTGCATGGTAATGCAATGACAATAGACCATCGTTTTTGTCCTTCAGCTTTGAGCACAGCACATATACATGCCAATGTTTATATCTGTTCTTATTCAGCCACTTTAAAAAAAGGACATTCAGAATTTTAAAGACACTTGGAAATTGATACACACTAAAACGTTAACTTTTATGAACAGGGTAAGATTACCTGGACTGTCTTCTGAGCATCCACAGTATATGTTTATGCTTGGGCAAAGCCTTTACCAGGTGCTTATGCCAGGCAATAGCTTTTAAATCATTGACACATTCAAAAGGTGCAGCAGCTGAAGAACACATTCAGTGAAGGTTTGCTTTGTGTTTCAGAACCTATCCCTATCATTGTGTGTGGTAAGCATGTCTCAAAATGCTCTTTGTGTGTGTGGTAAGCATGTCCTTTCACTGCTCTTTACCTCTCTCTCAGGGTAAGGACAGAGCTGATCAGTTATACAGGTACTCTGATATGGAACTTCTACAAGAAGGTTCCTATCCCCACCTCATATAGAGTGCGCATTCAATCAAATGCCTAGAATGATAAAAAAATACCAATTCATACTTAAATGCCAGGGCATTAAGGACTGCAAAACTGGCAACAAAATCTGGATGGTTGCAAGGCCTGACACCCCTTTTAAAAAGGACCAACTTTTTGCCAATTGAAAAATTATCTGGAATATCTGGTGAATTTGCAAAATTTGTTTCATCCTGTCACGGAATTGTAGAGCACTCTGGGTTCAAATGGACTTCAAGGATCATTGAGTTCCAACCCCCTGTCATGGGCAGGGACATGCACTACACTGGGTTGCTCAGGTCCCCATCCAGTCTTGACAATTTGTTCAAATCCGGACACTTTTTCATTCAGTTTTCAATTTGTAATATTACAGTTTTCATCACTGAGTCCAGAATTATTTTTTTTTTCTTTAAAGGAAGACTGATATTATTGAATATTCAGATATCTCCAAAAGAAGCACAAACTCTTCTCGCAATTAAAAAAGTTAAAATAAAATCTTGGAATAAACCAAAATTGAATAAAAACCCATAGTACTTAAAAAATTATTAGTTGTTTTCCATAGAAAATAGATCTGTGGAGGTGGTCAAGAGGTGATTTTGGGAAATTACCTGTTGAGGTTCAGAGACTGTCAAAAAGGCAGACAACCCCCAAGAACTTGTTTCTAGTTTAGGGACACATCTAAGGTGAAGATATTCCTATGGAACTGTATGAAATTATATCACTGTTGTATGTCTCTGGATAATCTACAATTTTTCTGAGTATATTATCTTCAGAGATCACATAGAACTTTTTCTTCTTTTTTTTTTTTGATATTTTGGAAGTGCACTTTGTAAAAGGATGTGGTAGACCACGTCAATATTGTAGGTATTGATTACTCTAAAATATTTGGCTTTGTAACTAGCTTTTGAAGGCTTAGATCCTTTAGAAGGGTGTATGTAAAAATAGTACATGTTGAGTGCAACAGGTTTTCCGTATGATAACATCTGAATTAAGTGAAAATGGTAAAATTAGATGGTACTCCTTGTGTTAGTGGATGTTTAAGTAATGAGTTAATTAACCTTTGATCTGGGAGATGCTGAATGCCTTATCAGCAGGGAAATGCCTATGATTCTTATCAGGCTGGTGGGGTTTGTTCCCTTTCATATTTCCACTAGGGAAGAAAAGGATTGCTTATATATTAAATATGTTGATTTAGGGAAAAGATGAGCATTCACTGGATTGTCTGCAGCAGATGGAGATATGTCTGTAGAAGAAAGGGATATAAAATCTGTCTACATATAGAGGCAACAAGTGAATGGAAAATATAAAAGACTGAAAAAATTTGCAAGAAAAAGAGACATATCAGCCAGGACCTTAATTCCTATTGTTTTAACTACTTACAGCATGAATCTTAGGAAAATATCCATTTGGAGTGAGTTTTTGGGTTTTGGTTTTGTTTGGGTTTTTTTGGTTGTTTGGTTTTTTTTTTTGGTTAATTTTTTTTTGTTATATTTTTTTCATCTGATCACTTCCAAGCAAGATTTTTGAAATCCTCTGAATGACATATTTTGCAGTTTTCTAACATAGTTATTTCATCATTGTTTCTAATGGATGAGACTATCTCTTACTATTGGTGGGGCCATCCTGTGGGATGTAGGATGGTCCCATGCAGTCACTGTGGGATGTACTCTAGAGGGAGGTAAAAAGTTGTTCTGATTCTGAACCCATAACTGTGAGGTCCCCACTAAAACCAGCAAAAATCTTTTACATTTATAACTAAATCCTGTTATGCAAGACCATATCAGAAGAGGGGTGATTGAATTACTGAGGATGTCAGCTAAAAGTGTATGTTGTCCTTTAGGTTGTTTTTCAGAAAGGCAGAATGGAGTAATCATCCCCAATATCATTGCTGGGCCAGAACAATGTAAATTAGAATGTATTTCCTCCAGCATAGTATTATGCCATGATTCTTAAATCACCAATAGAATAATTAATTGCCAGTCCATTAGGAAGAGAGTTGCAGTGAATTAAAGCCCAGTTAATAACCACAGAGCCTGAGACTCTTAGACACTTATTTCTTCTTTCTTTTTATAAATGTATCTTTGATTTTATGTTACCTCAATTGCCTGAAAAATGTTTTTCTTGGTTTCCCCTGGGATATCATGATAAAACATCTTCTGGGTTAATTTTTGTTTTGGAGATATTTGAAGCACATGGTTGTGAGCAGAAGGTTTCCTCTTTTGAGAAGGTGTTTTTTTCTCTTGGCCACAAATTCCAGCAAACTTTTTGTTTTATACTTTTCAAGCTGAAGTGCTCTGATAAGATGCCCTATTCTTCTCTGACATTAAATTTCTTTGTGGGTAATGGCAATGTTGAAAAGAATCTGTAATTCTGAGATCTTTGTAGGTCATAAGAATGTATTGAGAAATCAGAAAAGCTGCAAGGGAGTGTGAGATTGATATATATATATATATATATCATATACATATATACAGCTATATTTTCTTGGCAGAACTTTTTGAAATGAAAAAAAATTATGTGAATGACTGAAACAGAAATAACTTTAAGAAATTTAAAAAGTTGTCTATTAATATCTTAAAATAAAAGAAAAAGTCATATCTTTTCTAGAAAACGTATCTCCAGTGAGTATTGCCAGCCTAAGAGCTACTGACATCTTCAGATGAATCGTGCTTGTGTCTAGAAGCTATCAGAAATTATCTTTCTCTCATGTTCCCATATGTGTCTATAGAAATCTAATCTGTCACTTTAGCCAAACATGGAATGAAAAACTCTGTTGGATGAGATGGATTTACTGTTTTTTACTGTTTTTTCTTTTCATTACTGCCTATGATGCCAGAATAACATCAAAAATAGTAAAGTTTTGGATTGGTTTTCCTTTTTCTTTTTCTTTTTTTTTTTCCATTTTCAGGAAAAAATCTAGAACAATTTTCTGTGTTGGTCATGAAATACCATCATGAATAACTTAGGTATAAATTTTCCTTTTTCAGCTGTTGTCTAAAGGTTGACAAGATATACAAGATATTTCTTACCTTTTCCATATTGAACTTAGGATCCAAGTGAGCTCAGATTTCTCCACAGTCCTGCACTGCAATACTTAGATTTTGCAAACAGGTGAGTTGTTCCAAAAATCCCAATTAGGGATTTGTAATTCAGAGAGAAACTCCGTTGTAATCACATTATTGTGATTGAATAGATACTTCAAAGACTTATGAATCAAATTATTTATCCCTTAAAAATTATCAGCAGACAAATCTTGAGTTTTAAATGTTGACACTTCTCTTGGGAAGCAGGAAGGAAGAGATCAGGTGGATATCACAGTGCCAATTAATGAGGTCAACCCTTCAAGTGTAGCATTCATTAGATTATGAGATAGTCTCTGCAAGCTGTTCAGAAATGTGATCCAAAGCACATTTAACTGTAGAACAATACCTTCCAAAACTTTAGAACAACTGGAGGAAAAGGAAAATTATGTTTCAAACAGCCTCTCCCCATCTCTTGGTAGAGTAGAGGAGAGTCTGAAGCCACCACAATAGCTGTAGGGTCAGGATGAGTTTTGACCTGGGTTGAGTTTCTCACATTATTAATAGAGTAATAGAAATGGACATTAAAAATATTAATGGAAGGGTGTCCTTTCATTATGTTGTTTCCAGTATTGCAAACACATGCCTAATAACCAGATTTTGCCCTCAATTTAGTATATTGAGCAGAAAAGAAGAAATGATGGTGAGAGAGAGAGAGAGATGTGTATGAAAACAGCAATGGAAAGAAATTAATGTACTTGATGTTGTCTTTTGAATTCTACATTTGGGAAAAATATTTCTGTGGGATGAATTTGCAATTTCATTGTCAAAACATGAACTGTAGAAAGGTCTTGCTTCAGAAAGTACACAATGTTTCAGGTTATGGAAATATTTCTCTATGTCTTACAGGGAATTTAAAGCCATAAGGGACAAGACATGAAATATGTCCCCATACTGAACTCAGTAACCTCAGTTATAAGCTAAGGCACTTAATTTTCTGTAGATATAAATATGGATGCACCATAGGTAAAGATCAAGTGGAACTGAAATAGCAGCAGTGCTGGAGGCCAGAGCAATGGCAGGGAATCCATTGGATAAAATATACTAGATGTGCTTACAGGTGAACATGTACTCTGTTCTGCTGTGTCCCCACCAACCTCACTTAAGGGAAATTCTTTACTGACACTAAATCTGGAAATGTTTGAACCTGGGCATGAGAGTGAGTACCCTAGGATATAAGAAAAAAATGGTAATTTCACTGCAGAAACAAACCAAACCAGCGTCACATTTCTATTTGCCAAACATTTCTAATGGGAAAATTGAGTTAATGGTTATATAATTACTTATTGGCCATGAGTACATATATAGGAAAAATTATATATATATATATATATATATATATATATATAATTTAGGCTATAGCAAGCCAACTTTGGGTGCAGGGGGACAAATGAAGAGGGAATTCCCGGTATTACACCACAGAGCCCTTCTTGTAATGAGAGTCTTGAGGACTGTGAGTTTGTGTAACAGGAGGATGTTGATACATTCCTGTTCTCCCAGTAGGCAACACATGAAGGAAATTAAATATTCACTGATTCTAAATAAGACCTCATTCACTAACTGTCTCCTTTTGTTGCTCAGAGGGTGCCAGTGTTGCAGTAGGGAACAAGGGAACATGAGTGGGTAGAAAAATGAAACAATTGAGCATGAACAATGAGTGGGTAGAAGAATAAAACAATTATAAGACAGTAAAAGCTTCCTTGACATCACTTCTAGGTCAGAGTGTGGAGCCCAAACTCCACGCTAAACCAAAGCAAAGGCTTTGTGGATGCCCATTAATTCTGACTGACTGAAGAAATATCTCTCTCTCTCTCTCTCTCTCTCTGTCTTGCCAGCAAGGCTGTTTCAACTGCATTAGGTTAATACTACATTACTTTTCAAAACATTCTACCAACTCAAAAATATGGCTCACCTTCCTGACAGGAGAGCAGAGTCCTGCTTCCACAGCTCAGAGCCTGTGCTCTTAAGAGAGAATGCTATGGCTGGGCAGGATCATGGGGGAGCTTAGGCTGCTCTAAACCTGTACATCCTGCAGGGGAAGACCTGGGCTTGCACTGTGTCCAAGCTGCCTGAACAGGATCTTTGAAAATCATTGGAAAAGAGAGCCATTTCCAAGTGTTTTGCCGACAATTTAGCAGATCCCCAGGCTCTCCCTGGGGACTCTGAACCTGCCACAGCAGTCGCCCCAGCCAAGGCAGTGTTGAGGGGTGGGTGAATAGGTGAGCCTTTGGTGGGAGAACACATGGCTCCTACACACTGGAAGGCCGTGGATTAAGGGGGTATAAACTCACAGGGGGATACTGTGCTTCAAGCCATTAGTGAATTTCTTACTATATTTTTTTTCATCTGTTTTATCAATTTCTGCTACAAGTCAGAATTAATAATTTATTGTTAACTTGTTGAATTATAACTCCCTTAACTTGTGAAGAGAGAAAAAAAGAATATCTTCTCTCTAGGGCAAAATCCCCTTCTTCCTTTAAGTCTGCTTCCTGGTCAGTTGAACAGTCTTTCTCTGATTTTTTACCTGTTTGAGACTTATTTATTAATCCTGTGTGGTCCATGGGGAGCCATATTATAAATGATTCAATAGCATATATTTAGTGAGTAGGAATGGTATCCATGTGAGCTTCAGCATTCTTTAGGGAATGGTCTACAAAAAGAGAAAGATCTGATAATAATAGTAATAATTATGACCTTTCCAGACCTTATTTACCTGGCTTAGTTACAATATTTCAGAAAACATTTTTGTGATTTAAGCAATTTTTACAGTTTTCTTTGGATTTTTTTATCAAAACCTTTTAATCCATATTTTTTGTATCAGGAAATGTGCATTACTGACAGAATTCATTGTAAGAACACGAATGATTGTATAATTGGGGAAACAAGAGAAACAAACCCACTTTCTGCCTAAATTCAATTGATAGGGAAAAATCTTTCCAGACCATTGCTGGTATAATACGAGCCAAAGCAAGACCAAACTCCCACTGCCCCTAAATATTTGACACTGAATTCTTTGTCACTTTCTGTGCCCTCAGTAATCAATAATTGTCAAGTAATCATCTCACTGTGGATGGTTTTAAACAATTGCAATCAGTTGTGACTTTATGTGGTTTTGCACTTAAGGTCTTTGCTTCCCTTTTAGTTTGAGAAGGATAAGACTTTCACATTGCTTTTCAGTTAAAAGAAACTCAAAATGCACCAGCATAGGATGGGGGCTGACCTGTTGGAAAGCAGCTCTGTGGAGAAGGACCTGCTGTCCTACAGGACAACAAGCTGTCCATGTCCCAGCAGTGCCCTGGTGGCCAGGAAGGCCAAAGGAATCCTGGTGTGCATTGGAAAGAATCATCAGGTTCAGGGAGCTGATTCTGCCCCCTCTACTCAGCCCTGGTGGGGCACCCCAGGAGTGCTGTGTTCAGTTCTGAGCTCCTATGTACAAAAAGACATGGAGCTCCTGGGGTAGGTGAAGGGGAGGGTGACAAAGGTGATGAAGAGACTGGGACAATTCTTACAAGGAAAAGCTGAGGGAGCTGAGACTGTTCAGCCTCAAGAAGAGAGGACTGAGAGGGCACCTTATCAAAATATATCAGTATCTGAAGGGAGGGTGCCAAGAGGATGGACCAGACTCTGCTTGGTGGTGCCCAGCAATAGGACATGAGGTATTGGGCACAAACTGATGCACAGGAAGTTCACTGGAACATAAGAACTTTACAGTGCAGGTGAACATGCACTGGAACAGATTGCCCAGAAAAGTAATGAAATCCCCCTCCCTGGATATAATCAAGAACCATCTGGACACAATCCTGTGCCATGAGGTCTAGGATGACCCTGCTTGTGCAGGAATGTTGGACCTGATGTGGTCCCTTCCAACCATACCCATTATGTGATTCTGTGAAAGTATCAAAGCAAAACTCACCTGATGAGGATAAAAATTCTTCTGTGCAGAAATAAAACAAAGCCATATTTCACATGGTTTGTTCAAAATGCTGTCTTTATCCTTCTCTGGTGCCTGGAAGTTACTCAGATCTCAGTTTGAGTTTGTGGAAAGCCTAGTGAACATGAACACACCTATCAGTAAACATGTCCTCACTTTAGGCTTCATAGCAAAGCCAATCTTATGCACAGCTACTTCTGAAATATTATAGTGAAAGAAAATACTCTGGCCTTTTTTTAATTATTGAAAAAATCAGTCATTATTATAATTTTTTTAATGACACATTCAGGAAAAAAAGCTTTCCCACACGGATCCTAGTACCAGATATGAATATATATGCTTGCTCTGATGGAATGGGAAAACGTTTATTCCTCTTCTGTTAAGCTGCAGAAACTTCCAGGTATCTACAGCAGGATGTCATCATACAAGTAATGCTTCATTCACTTGGGCTTAAGAAATTTTTATTTATAATGCACTATAAATGCATTTATTCATTTATTTGCATTTCCCCAAACTGAGAGTTGCTTAAAATACATAACATGGAGAGTATGGCAGACAGTGAGATATACATCTTTGGTGCTCATCCAGACATCATGCTTCATCCCAGTGATGGTGACATTTGCTGCCATAGATTAATAATTGTGAAGTGCTTGGAGATCCCTCAACACAAAAACCTTAATGTAAAAAATACAGAAAATTATCATTGCTGATGATGTGGTCTTCCTGAATACTTTCTCTGCATCAGCAGTCTTATACTGAAAAAAGATGGCTTATTGTAAGAATTAATTAGCTTTCAAAATCAGTTTCTGGCCAAGGTGAACACTTGGGGGTTGCAGGTAGGATCACTTGCTGGAGACTGGCAAAGGGGCTCCCTATACGCTTAATTGGAAATGCTTTGCCAACTCATTGCTGCTTGCCTATTATGCTCTGGCTGAAAACGCAGAGCAGGAGAGCTGTCAAAACACAAACACTTTTATATCTAAGCCAGTCACTTTATTTTAGTGCGAGGGTAGTCAGGGGGAGAGAGTTCACGACCTCACAATAAAAAATAGCTTATAGGAACAAGCCTAATTGTTTGTTTCCCTTACCCCGCCAGCAGTGAGTCTCAGCCTGGATGTCACTTTGGAGAACAGTGAATCTTATTAACAGAATAAATAAAATCAAAATAAAGAGTCTGTTAGTACTATGCAGGGTTTTTTTTCCCACTCCTTGAGCTGTAGTATAATCTGTGTACTGGTCTATTCACAGCTTGTATTTGAATCAGTAAAAAAGGCAAATGATGTAGGAATTTGCCCTTGATATGATGCAGTGGAGGGGTTGACTTGAGTATTTTCCATTGTTGTTAATGGAAATGATGTTCATAAATCACCCACACATCAGTGGGGAAGTAGATACTTGAGTCTACCAAATGTGTTATGTGTCAAAATCTGACCTTTTAATATTTGAAGAGCTGCTTATTCCTCTTAAATATAACGACCATGATTGATTAGCCCATTAATTCTCAGTTTTATGTAATTTCTCTAGGGAGATGGGCTGGGCTTGTTTGTTTTGTATTTGGTTTTCTTTAGAGAAACTCTCAAAAGATCTTTTAAGGGACCCTACTGAAGGTCTGGAAGATTCTGGCTACAACTGTGCCAGTAAAGAAGAGCATGCTGATGCCTTCTCAGACACTGCAGCCTATTTATGCCTGCTGTTAAATAGTCAGGAAGGTTTCTTGCATGCTGGAAGGTTGTGTCACCTGGCACTCTACCAAATAATCTATGATCTTATTTTGAGAATTAGCATGAGCTGAGGGCCATTCTCAAACAGTTGCCTGGGTGCAAACATTTTGTTCTGAAGAACAGGAGAGTTTAGTAATATTGACTCAGGCTATTTCTTGTCAAGTGAATGATCTGGAGAAAATTAAATTTTACTTGCATGGACTTAGTCTCTTTGTGTATTGTATCACCTGTGTAATTCCTAAGCTTTGCAAGACTGAGTGCATCCTGTTGCCATTAATGATGTCTCCATTTGAGAATCTTTTACAGAGACTGAAAATGTCTTTCCAGAAAAAATACAAGGAGGAATGGAGCCATAGTTCTTACAGGCTCTTTGCTGTACTGAATCTCCTTCCCAAACCCCCATATGACCAGTTAGTGATAAATGTCATGAGGGGATGAAGTGGATAGGTTCCTATTAGACATAAGATTGAGAAAAGCAATTTATTTCAGTCCCCCATCCAAGTGGCACAGAAGGTTGGAATTCTGTATAACTGATGGGTAGACAACACTTCCTTTAAATTAATGTCTTGAATTTGTGTATTGGATGAACCATGAAGATTTTTTGTGTGTGTGTACACCAATATCCATGTTTACCTTCAAATCACTGACCAAGAAATAATAGATTCTGTTACCCCCCAAAGTAATTTGTTCTCTGTATTGCCCGTTTTCGCAAAACTTCAAATTATGTGAAGACTTGGCTACCACTGATGGTTTGGGAAATTTTGGTTTTGAGCTCTAGGGAACCCATCTGGTGCTGCTGCTAATTTATTGATTAATGCTTTACTCACAACAGGGACTAAATATTTAAATCCATCTCTATCTCCATGCTCTATCTCCAGCAGCTTGAAGCTTTTAATTCTATTATTATTTTTCCACATACTGCAGAAAAAGAAAATATACTTTTAAATAGTTTTTTCCTCTCCTTTTTGCCCCTCTGTGGTTCTCCAAAAGGTTAGGTTTGACAATAGGAATATAGTCACAGATACTCTAGGCAACAAATGAGAAATGTTCTTTTGTGACCTTAATGTTGGCAAGTGATAATAACCAGTGAACCATGAAATACTGCTGCAATATTGTTCATGACTTCTCTGTTTTCTAAGATTAATTTTATGTTCTGAAATAAAGTGACAATCATTTATTATTCTGTTTTACATAGCTTCCACTGGGAAGCAAATATGAAAAGTTTAATTTTCTAGTCCACTTGCAGCAGTGTTCCTAGCGAAGAATCACATATATATATATATATATATGTATGTATAAGTATTCCTTGGTTAATGTATAAAATACAACCCCCTTTGTTTAGCCCTGGTCAGAAATATCTGGTTTAGCATAGAGTCACCTAATGTTTAAAAGTAGAAACTACTTTTCTCTCCTAGGGGTTAAATAGTTACAGTACAAATCATTAATACACTACAGGTGTGAACTATGCAAGAATATTTAATTTTGAGCTACTGTTTTCTGAGAACATATAATGCTTTCCCAAAGAAACATTTTCCCTTTTCTCTTTAAAATGTAGCAGACAGGAATTTAGCCTCCAAAGCCTTCATGCTGCCAGCTATTTCTATTCAAAAAGTAGATTAGAATAACATTTTCATCAGAGGATGCATTTATAGTTCTCATATCAAGCCTAGTTCACCTTTCCATGTAAACCATTATCGTTCTCTCCATAGGCTGTTGGTAAGCAAACAATTTTAGGGCTTGATAGTGCAAGTCTTCCTCATCTTGAGTAGCACTTACCCATACCAATGCTTCTATTGACTTCAGTAATATTGCTGCTCTGAAATACATCAGGTGAGTAAAGCCAGGAAAAAGAAAAACCTTTAATTTCAAGGTCAAATGGATGAGGGAAAGTAGATAGCAATATTTTTAAAGTCAGTGTGCTCTGGGTTTTTTTTCCTTTAAAACATGCATGTGGTTATGCATTAGGATTTAATAATTTAACTAGTTAAAGGCTGGATTCACAGAGAAGCTGAATACAAATATTTTTTACTAATGTTATATTTCTCAGTAAGGTATTGCAAGAAGCTATCACTGGTAGGGGATTGTTTATCTTGGAGTGGGGTCTATTGCGAACATGATGTGTATCCCTTTTTCTGGAAAACTAAAGAGTTTCCAAACCTTGGGGCATAAAATTACATACTAGAACTTTTGTTTGGTCATTTCAGCTAATAGAGGCTTGTTTCAAGAAAGGGTGGGTTAACTCAAAAAGCAAATTTCTGCATTTCTGAATATCAGACCAGAACTAGTAGAATGACTAGAGGAGAGGATTAGGAGTCTGGCATCAATGACTCACAGCAATAAAAATACTGATCTATCTACATTTGAATTAGAGTCCAAAGACCAGGGGCCGTGGTGCATCCATATGGAACAATGTGCTCCCAGTCTCTCACTGTGACAGGTATTAGCTGGCAGATCAAGTAATCACTAACAGTTCTAGAGTCTTAAAACAAACAGATTAAAAGGAATTCCTTAGTGTTAATATTCGGATAAGTAGCCTAAACTCTGATGGGATATGCTGTACCATGGCTCAGTTGGGATCCAGCTGTTCACACATTGCAGGCTGTTGTTTCCTGGTTTAATGGTAATGCCTTTTCTAGAGTGTTCTGATTAGATAATTGTTAAAAAAAAGAGTGAAATGTTGGATTCACCACTATTAGTTATCAAAGTCTTGGCTGTCAGGAATTTGATACAGTGCTACTGCTACTACATGTGCAATAAATAGTGTTTGTGTTAAGAGTCAGAGATTACTTTTGTTCAAGACATCTCTGCTCATTATATCTCTACTTGAGGAGCTTTCTTGAAAATTCACAGTAAAGCCCAAGCTAAGAGTAAATATAAAGCCAGCATCCTTGTGGGATTTAAAACAAATAGAAGATAAAGGGCTCTTTTTTTTTCTTTATCCACTGAAATGGCCACAACTTGAAGTGGATAATTTACTGAATTGCATTTCATTTCCTTGTAATATAGTAAATGACATAAAAGCAAGATTAGGTGCTGGGATTCAGAAGCAATGAAACAGAAGTCTGTGGGTGCTCAGTGGATATTTATACACTTCTTTAAAACATGTTTTATCCAAGGAAATTCAAAAGGAAGCTATAGGCTGTTACTCAAAAAACAGTTTTATGGCGTTATCATGGATTATGCAATCACTACATGCAGTGGTTATATGTGAACTACTCAAGTTTTACTATGTAATTCAGCAAGTCTTCATAATGGAGGTGTATACAAGAGAGACTAGTAAATGTATTTCCTATATGGAGAATAAAGAATTTTGCCTTAAAGCTATTAAAATTGACATCGAGAAAAGCACATTGCACAGATAGTTTTGGAGGCTGATAGCTCAGTAAGAAAGAGACATTAATCAAAAAGGAGAGAAGTACTTGCTTATGTATTTACATTATCCAATTCATATTAGGATAATGTTCTTTGTTTCTGTATTTTGTGAAGTTTATGTTGCCATCAAAGCTTCTGGGTGTTTGCCACAAGATGTGTGCAGAATTGGAACAACTGCCTGAAGGGAAACTTTCTGGTTAAAGTCATGGATGTAGATTTATTTCAAAGTGTTTAAATCTTCAGGCATGTTGTCAAATGTCTCCAGTAAACTCAAATCCTGTTCAGAGCCCCCATGCCCATTTAGGGGGGGCTTCAGCCCTTCAGCCACCAAGTTCTTGGGACACTGAAGCTCTCATCCTGCAGTGCTGTATAACAGTCATCCACATCCATTATCCAGATTTCAGCAGGAATTTTGGAATTATGTACTCGCACATAATAACAACCTTCAGTTGCAGAACATTTAAAAAATAAAAATATCATTTAAGTGTTTGTGGATGGAAAATAAGTCCCTGAACAAGTGTATCAAAGAAAATATAGTACCATTTTTGTTTAAAAATCTATTTCTTTGTTCCTGGTAGTAACATGTCCTGCTCTGTACATTCTCTGTATGAAAACTCCCACTCCTAGCAAACAGGAGATGAAAGCTAATTAAAGGATAGATTTCTTGCTCAAATTTTAATGATTCATATAGATTTTTTTCTGGTATATAAGGAAGTTGTTCCAAGACCTGAACAAAAAGTGAAGTAAAATCAGGAAATTATTACATTTCCTCAGCCAGTGGTCTTTTCTTTTTCTTTCTCCTAGGAAGAAAGAAGTTCTATTTTGCTCGAAACAACCAGATTTCTCTGAGTGGCAAATGAAACTTGTTAGTCACAGCAGAGGGCAGAGCTGAAGGTCAGAGCAGAAACTCTGGCTGCTGTGACACATTTTCATGAGCTGGATCATCTCTCCATGATTGACAAAGCTGACACTTGCAAGAAAAGGAGTGAAGGTGAAGGGGCAGCAGATTTCCTCATGGTTCTGGGGAGGGGGGAAGGTAAAAAGGGACTGGTAGTAAGACCCTCTAAGCATTAATATAACATCATAAAAAATAAATATCTGGCCAAGTGGCAGAGTCTAAGGTTCAGCCCTTAGAGGGGCAGGTAGAGGAACAGATGCTTTCCAATGGACTTTAATCATCTGCTGCCCCAATGGCTTTCTCTGCCACCTGCTGAGGTTTAGGGCATTTGTTTCAATGGACATTCAAGGGAATTAAAGAGGTTTGTGGTATCTGGGAAGGAAAGAGGAATTTTTGCCTTTGAAATAATTATATATTAATACAAGATGTTGCAATCAGGTTTGCCATAATAAAGGAATCTTGCAACAGGATGAAATAAACTTCCAGTGTACGCTGTAATCATCAAGCACTGTCTTGAATGGTCAGTTTCTTTGTGTTTCTTTGATTTCACCATGAGATTTTCATTTCTCCTTCTGGTGATATATATTCCTGCCATAAATTTATCTCCATGTTTTTCTCACAGCTTCAGCCCATTCTATATTTGGAATAGAATCAGCAGAATTCTGCTGTTTCAACATAATCAATTAGGCTTTTTTTCTACATGTTAGTTTTATATGTAAGCTGGGGAAATATGATCTAGTATAAATCACTGAATGTTTGACTAATATCTGTTTGTAAAATCTGTTTGTAAAAAATCTCTGTAAGCAGAGATCAGCAGTTGGTGTCTCATTGTCTGCAGCAATGCATGGAGGTATGAAGGTGGGAGAAGGTGTAAGCACAATGAAGGAGAGAATTAGAGTTCAAAATTGTCACACACACACACACACAAACACACACATACACACAAATCCTGCATTTGCTAGGATTCACTTCCAGTTCCTTCTTTCCATGATCTCATATGCTGACATTCAACAGTAACACAACTGTTACCACAAGCATCAACTCTAAAGCATGTGGCCTCGCCTGTCACTGTTACTCTTTCTTTTGGTAGGGAGAGCTGCATCTTCTCTTAGGTCTCCCAGTTCCATCACTTTCAAATCTAATTACTACCCACCATCATTTCTATGAAAACTATTAATAACTTTTAACCTTAAATTTTTGTTTCTTTAAGGATACCAAGGAAGAAGAACTACAGAGTGTTGCAGAGGGAGGTAGATATTGTTTTCTTTTTCCACGTGACATCTTTTTCTGTAGTATTACTTGGTTGAGTTTCCCTACTTCATCTTCAGCTCTGTATGAGTAGTTCTCTGGAGCAGGGGAGATTATAGAAGCCTGCATTCTCAGAGTGTTGGGGGATAGTTTTAGATCCACCTGGCAGGAGGTGCTAAGGATTTAGAATGGAGACTAACATGATTTTCAATGTCTGTGAGTTCCACTCACAGATATTGAAAGTCATGGAAGGTCCAAGATCTCTCACATGTTTGATCCTACAGTTGGGTGAGAAGCTTCTGGAACTTGACTTACACATCCTTTCTCCTTCAGTGAGGTTTGATTCAGGCCAGTGCACTTTCTAGATTATTCATGAGTTTTTCTTGTTATTCTCAGCTCATTTTTTGTCACTGTTGTTTATCATTATTTATGAGCCCTAAGAAACAGCAATTTCAGCAAAATAAAGACAAACTTCTGAGACCTGGAGCTGGCTGTCTGGTTCAAATTCAGTTGGGAAATATGCTACTGCTTGTTCACCAATCTCAAACTCCTCCTGTAAATCTTAATAAGGTCTCAAATTTGGCAAGGAGGGGTACCCTTGGGAGAGCTTCAATGATTTGACAGCACTAAACATGTAGAGGACAAGTAGGATGCTTTGTCTCCAGACTTGTAAAATGTAAAGTGTTATGGAGTCTTGTCAACTTGCAGACTTTAGATGCTATAAATAAGGATAATGAGGCATTGAAAACAGAAGTGGAGAACTTCAAAACTCTTTATTATCAAGGCAAATATGTTTTTGTATCATTAACCTAAAATTTCACACAATGAAAATAGATCAGAAAATCTAAAAGTCATAGGATTGAAATAAAGGGAGGAAAAGTAAGGACTTGGTTGCTAGATTTACTTGCATTTTGGTTTTGCAGGGACAGTGATGATCCTCTACATCATGAAAGAACTCGAGATTTGTATGCATATCAGAGATTATTTTTCTTTTTTCACTTGTCAATTTGCTTTCTCAAACAATATAGATAACAGTATCACCTGGGTGCTTCCCTGGTGAATTCCATTTTATTACTTTTTATTTTTTATGATTTCATAAGGACATTGTTTTGTCCTCATTTAGATTTAGTCTTTTTGTCAAAATACTTATGTATGTTTTTCAAACAGCTTTTCTTTGCAACTCTGCCTCTTCATTGCAATTGCGATAGTCATAAAATAGAATTTTCTAAAACTAAAGAACAAGCTGATATGCTTCATCCAGCAGACCTGCAGGCTATTTTTCATGATTGTACATATATTGTGTTGATTATGATTAATCTAAACGATTTTTAAATAGGAAGCAAAAAGCAGGGAGAGGGGGAAATAGTCCGCCTTCTTCCAGCCAGCAGAAGCTTGTGAAAGGGATTAAAGATGAATATGTCTTATGAAATTGTTACTACTCTGACTTATACTGAGGTGGGTAAGCATTTTCCCTCTTTTACCGGGCAATTGCTTTGATATTTTCTGTTAAAAATTGTTAAAAATGTATTTGTATTGCAAAACATTGAACATTTTAAAGCATGCTGCTATATTTGTATATTCAAATTACTTCTTATGGAAAATTACTGCACTGTAGCTACTGCAAATGTGGCTTATTAAACAGCACTTGCTGTTCTGAGCTGTCCTGTTATTATGGCTCAGTAAGACAGGAGCACGTATACCCCTGCATGAGAAACAAAAGTCAAAAGATGTTATTTAGCAAACTAGAGGTAGAATAAGTGAAAGAAGAGAGCTCTCGTGGCTTTCAAGACAAGGACATTCCTATTTCTTAAAGGGATTGATGCATTTGCTTGTACTTCATTTCCTTTGAGATTATCATTACAAGCAATTTATGCAGATGCCACAGACAAACAATTGTGTAACCACAGAGCCTTGTGGTCTTTATGCTATTGGTGCTTTGTGTCTACAGGCTTGGCCACAGCAAGCAAGGCAGGCTGCAAGCTCCAGCAGCATGTAACATATCCTAATGTCCTGGGGTTCAGAGAACATTGTTATGGAACAGAATTGAGCTGTCGAAGCTGCTACTCATTATTCCATCAGATTGTTTAATTTCTCCAGCTTCCATTTGCTGCAGCTAGTATTTAGCAAGAAAGATTTCCCACTGCCACTAGCCTTCAAGAGAACTTTATATGAGGAAATGACTGGTGGTTGCTGCAGAAGCAGGATCCAAAGAAAATACTGGGAATTTAAATTTCTGGCAAGAGTTTTTAAAATAGATTACATTTACACTGAATAACCCCAACATTAGCATGACTCAGCTTTTAAAGTGATTCCATTAAATTACATTAAATTCAATAACTAACATCCTTTCTGAGAATAAAAATGTATTAGTTTTAATTAGCTCTCTGCCAAAAGTGAAATAAAATAAATAGAAACAAGTCGAATTTTATTCTTCCTAGGAGTGTTCACAAATGCACATCAGCTAATCCACTTTCAAGTCACACTTTTGGTTAAGTCAGGTTCATTTTCCTGATTGCCCCTATTTAGACAAGTCTTTGGAAATGGGCTCCAGTTGCAAACCTCAGGTTAGGTTGGGAATATAAATCAGTGAACTCTAAGCCTGCTATTGGGATACTGCCTGGGTCAGACCAACATAGTTAACCTCTGTTACGCTTCAGCAATGCCTTTAGCATCATTTTACTGTTATTAATGTTGCCCCTTTCTGTAACTTTTTGAGCAAAAAAGACATTGGACTATTCTGAGGTAAAGCCCAGCTGTGGCTAATAGCAGGGCTAGTGGCGCTGCTGCTGAGGAAAATAGCAGTGACAGCAAGAAACACAGATAAAATTGACACTGAGACTCTGACACAGTAAAGATTAGCTTCCAGTGAAAATTACTCCCTCGTGTAAACCAGCAGCGAGACCATCGGAGGGATTGTGCCACCAGCATCTCCCCCATGGAAAGGGAAACAAAGGAGTTTTACTATTTTTTTTTTTTGAAAAGGGAAACTGATAATCTGCCTCCACCCCCCAGAGGTTCTGACATTTTAAATCCTTGTTTTCATTGTACCAGACACATCCAGCAAATGCACATCAGTAGTGGTAGCAGCACCTTGCTCTGTCTCAGAAAGATCTCCGCACTTTCTGACAGGCAAATTTCATGCCCTGGGAGTTGCCAGTCTGTGAGCCAAGACACCTCCTTGCCTGCACTCTGTCCTGTCTCAGCTTTTGTTTCCTGTGTGCAGCATGCCAAAGGCAGAGTTTTCTGACAGAAAAAACTGTCTGAAGGATTCTTAGGACATGGATGAAAGAGAGGTCTGAGGCTGTGCAAGTAAGTGCATGAGGATGGGCAATAAATAGCATAAGGATCCGTCTCAGCTTGGAAAGGGAAAAAGTTGAATGGTACAACAGGATTTTGTGTCTCCCATGAGAAACAGAACAAGGGACATTACTGCTGGGCATCTGAGGAATTTCTGGGCTTCTGGTGTAAAAGAGGATTTGATTCCCATTTCTGGCCTACAAGAATTCAGGTTGAAAAGGTAATAGATGACTTCAGGCCAAAGCTGTTCTCTCCAGAGATAGTATAGGCTGAGCTCAGAGAGACATGTCTTCCCATCCTAAATTCTGCAACCAATTCCTCTGACCAAGTGTAGACTTCTCCAACAGACCATCTGAATAACCCCCAAACAGTGCTGTTTGTCCTCATTTGATATAAAAGGGATTTAGGATGACTAGCTTATGGATGACAGGCACAGGCACTGCAGGCAAGATGACTCATACTGCCTATCATTAGATTGAGAGAGTTGGAAAGATCCAACCAATTCCCAAATTTGCTCTGAGGATGAGAATGACAGCGGTGAGTCCTGTGGGATCACACACATGCTAGGGTTACACAAGTATAGCTCTACCTCCCCCCATGATTTTCCCTGTATGTGGGAAGTCCACACATGTATCAATGTGAATGACGAGTGGGAATAGATTTAAACTGAAAGAGGGCAGGTCTAGATTAAAAATTAGGAAGAAATTCTTTACTGTGAAGGTGCTGAGGCACTGGCACAGATTCCCAGGAGAAGTTGTGGTTGCCCTGTACCTGGTGCTCCATCAGGGGTAGGTTGGACTGGGCTTTGAGCAACTTGGTCTAGTGAATGTCCCTTACAACCCAAACCATTCTATGATTCTATGATTAAAGGTATTTTCCAACCAAAAAAAATTCTGTGATTCTATGGTATTTTATTATTTCATGTGAAGAGAGCCTCTGGGCTCTGCTTGTGCTGCACTCCTTGAGCTCTGTTTGGTGATGGTACAGGTGAGACCCATGATGTCACCACTGTAACTCCTTCATTTTTCTTACATAAATGCTGCTTTAGATCAGTGTCAAATGTTCTTTTGCAATGAGCATCCTTATGTGTCCTGATGTGCCTGGTTCATGGTTGTAACTCTGAAAAAGAATAAGGAGCTGCATGAGAATTGTGGTGATTATGACTGCAAGAAGCTTGTGATAGAGTCTGAAAAATTTGTAATTGCTAATTAGTTCCTGTTCTGATGACCCAGAAGCTGAAACTTTTAAAAAATAAGTCACAGTTATGGAGCTGATACATTTTGATGCTAATAGTAAATGTCATCCTGGCTCAAAAGAAAAAAAAAAAACCACAATAGGATTTTGCAAACCTGTTCAAATATCTTTGTATTACAATAATATACATAACTGCTTTCAGGGAAAGAATTAATGTGGTTCAGTCTCTGAAGCCTACAGCATGTCCTAGTCAGGTAGAGTGATATACATAAATAGTGCAGATACATATATGCAAGAGCAGTTATTGACACATTCCCTGCTTGCTCTCAGGGATGAGGTAACTGGGTTTTGACACTAATCTTTAATGTTTTTTTTCTCAAGCAACACTCTAATTACATGTATTTCATTCAGTTAATCGGTGGATATGCTATTAAATTTCTGATTCCTTTCCTGTAGTCTCAATTTGAGCTTATTCCACCTATGCATTACATACTGACATGAAGGCAAGTTTGCTTTTGCTGCTGCTGCTGTTGCTTCACTGGAATTAGCCTTCTGAATTTCATACCAAGAGTAACAGAAATTATGGGAGCAGAAGCTCATTTCAAGAACACATAGGCAAAAATACGTAACATAATTGCACTGATAAAAAAAAGATGTAAAGCAAGCTAAAAGAATTTTGAGAGATATTCCTAGATACAATGCTATAAAATAGGATGGCAATTGATGTTTAATCTATAAGAATACTATTAAAATTTTATTTTTGAATTTGAAAAATAATTTTTTTTTTTCTGGTATTTTAGGCTTTTAAGTATTCAAAAGTTGGACCTTGACAGATTTAAAAGCAAGATTTGTGGAAACAGACCAGGTATTTTAAACTAAGTTCTGAAATCTAGGATGGTCTTGTTCTTTACTTACTAAATCCTCAGTGTTCAGCATATCTTCAGTTCTAAATTTCCTATGCAGAAGTGATTTTTTTTCAGCTTTTCTTCTTTTTTGTTGTTTTTTTTTTTTAAGTACCGAGACAAAACTTATTTCTCACCTTCTTTTTGAGTCTTCAGTTCTTCTGGAGAAAACCTGAAAACATGGTTTCTGTCCCTCCACAAAGACTCAAAAATCAAATGAGTTTGAACTGATTCCCCAAATATAATTTTCTAGGTGTCATTTTTCTCTATCCGTTCAGACCCCACATCTCTAAATTCTTATCTGGTAGCCAAATGTACCTTCTCTTTCTTATCTAATTCTGTGAGGTAAGGGTTAGGGTTAGGAAGACTGGAATACACAGTCAAAGCATAATGACTAGGATTTCTTTGCATTTCTCTCTTCAGAAAGATTTATAGTGCAGTACTCTTCCTCTCAGAGAGCAGCTGAATTTGCCTTTTCCTACACCATACATACTTGTTTTGCACTTACTGGACGTTTTTCACAGGGAAATTCAACAATATTTTTCATGGCAGAAGTTTATGAAAAACTACACATATATGTGTGTATGTATTTATACAATTGATGTAACCCAAAATCTAAGAGTTTTTTATGTTAGCTATGATAGTAAACACATGCAGACATTAATCTGGTTACTGTTTGCTTTGACTTTGCTTTGTGAGCATAAACTTTTGACAGTCGCTGTTGCTTCTTCCTGACTCAGTGATTTAACATCTCAGGAAACACTTATTTAAGACCCTATGTTCTTAGCTACCTGGAATTGATGATACCATGGAATAAGACATCATAGGTGACACCATTTCCTGTGAAAAGCACAAAGTAAAGCAAATAATTTAGTTGAAATGTAGGATAAGTTAAATAATGATTTATTCTCTTTTTTAATGAAATGGCTGCAAATATTATCTCTGTTTAAGAGATAATATTGCTCCCCTCTGGTTTATCAAGTGTGTGTCATGAAGAAGGAGGCAGATATGAAAGTGACAGTGAAACCCCAGGTTAGGAGTACTAAAGGTAAGTGTGATTTGTGATTTTTAGTTCTCACATCCCAGCTCTAATTCTTGGGGGGGGGGGGGGGGGGGGGGGGGGGGGAATTACCCAGATGTACTTTCTACCAAAAATGAACTTCATTTCAGAAGTCAGACTTTTTTTTTTTTTCCAAATTCCTTATTTTTTGCACCTGGCCTACCAGTTTAAATATATTTCCAGTGCCCACAAATAATTTCCTGAGCCTTCACTTGATACGTCACTCAATTTCTAACTCTTCTCCAAAGGGTTATTGATGGCTTCACTTTGGCTTTAGAACTGCTGATGTCCCTTTGACAAGACAAAAAAAGAAAAAAAAAATTTACAGCCAGGAAATAAAAGCTGTCACTGAATATGAATGCAAAGTGGGAAGCTAATATTCAACTACTAAGAAGTCATTTGTCTATTGTGAGTGAAGGACCCCATGAGGGGTGGTAGGGCGTGGTTTGAACCTTGGTACATAACCTTTTATGCAATGAAAATATATGTTTATACAAATAGACATTTTTAGCACTCATCTTTAAACACTTACTGTGTGAACAATATGTGAACCTCGCTCTTGATGGAGACCATGCACAATGAGATCTAATTGCCTTTGGGGTGATGGTAGTTTCGGACTGCTGGGATTGAGGGACAGTGCAATAACAATAAAAGAATAAAATCCTTGTGAATGGCTCTCAGGGGAGCTTTTGGCTTATCATTTTGAGGATTTGAGCAGCAAGAAAAGAAAAATATACAGTGCTAGCCATGGACATCATTCAGTACCACTATCAGCATAGAAATGCCCTTTCATTCATTTTGAAGCAGTTCTCATTCTTCTTTAAAACTGGTTTCTCATGATAGAGAAGAAGATTAAGCGCTGGATTTCTAGAAAGATGTGCACATAATTTCAGGAATAAAAAGGCCATCCATTTGAGCACTTTATACAGACATGGCCATATGGTTGCATTGTCAGCATGGTGAACTGCATCTGGAACTGCAAGAAGCTGCCCTACATGTACATGTGCAACACGTGCATTTATGCTCATCAATAATAGAAGAACAGTGTGTATATCTATAAAAAGTGTGAGTGTATATTTATAATATCTATGTTGGCATTTCTGAATTATGGCTCCTGTCTCACCTTTAGGCCTTTTTAGATGTATTAGCAACAAGATTTTGGTCCTAACTGGCTTGCAGCTGTGTCAGAAGGCATACAAAAACAGGGCAAAAACCAACTTGTGTGTAAAGCTACCTGATAAACTGTCCTTTTTTTTGGCCTTCTTTTCTGTCATAGTAATTGGGTCTTTGAAATTAGATTACCCATTCTTAAACAGAGATAATATTTATTTTCAGATTTATCCAGTTCTTTACTGCAGAATTAAAGCTTAACTTGAATGACAGAGGATTTTACCTGGCAAAGTTTCTCAGAAAACTTCTATCAACACTGAAATCACTTGCTTATACTATGGATTTTCTCTCTGAAATTATATAGCTTTATACCAGTCCATTCCAGTGACTCAAATGTGTGAGCACTAAGTTGTGAAGCAGACAATCGAGATCTCAGAGGCAAAAATGAGAATCCCTAACAGTGTTTCTGAGGTGTTAAAAAAAGATTTTCTTTGATGGCATACATGTTGTTCTATGGATAAAGTATTGATATCGCTTCACTTGTACTTAATGTAGCTTGTCTTCCAGCCATGCTTTGCCGTAAATTCAACTGAAAAAGGTAAAGAACATTTTTGTTCTTCTAACCATGTATCACTGCACTCAAAGATTTGCATGTACTGAACTCCTATGCCCAAATATCCGAAGGAGTGTGCCAAATGCAGTATAGTAACCGAAATGCAAAACTTTGATCCTAGAGTCTCTTTTTGTTCTTGAAAATTAGATACTGAAACGTAAATAAGTAGAAACCAGGGTTTTTTTTTTTTCCCATGGAACAGATCAGCAATGAAGAACAACAGAAAAAGAATCTGATTTTTGCCTGATGTCCCATTTATTTTGGGAAGTGAAGTTATCCTTGTTGTCAAGTAGTTAATTTTGCTGGTTGCTTTGATTATTAAACTTAAAAGCCTAGTGCATATGTCTATTTTTATATCATTACTAGATACCCTCACATTTTCCCCAAAGTCTTCTCTAGATGCCTAAATGCGTCTGTTACTGATAGGAGTTTCAGTGGTTTTTCACATAGATCACTCAACAGCATTGAACCCAACTTGGAAGCTCAGAGTCTCTCATTGATAGCTTTTTTCTGTATGCCAGATTGATCCATTGACTGGGTTTTCTGCAGTCTTGCCATTTTCTAAAAATACAGCACATTCCAGCTGCTGAGAGCAAAATCCCAGTCCCAGTAGAGTTAATTTTTGTCTTTTTAACAGCCTATTGTAAGAGACTGTATCAAAGGCTTCTAGGAGGTTGCAGTAAACTATTTTAACTGGCTCTTCTTCACTGACTCTTTTGATAATGCAATAAAAGTATTCTAGTATATATAGGGCAAGACTTACTTTTCTCCAAACTGTATTAATCCCTGCTAACTGCTGTTCATGTGTGCAGTTTGGTTACTCTATCTAGCTTTAATTAGTATTTCAGCTATTTTACCAGGTACTCAGGAAAATCTATTCCAACTGCAATTGCTAGAATCTATTCTTCTTTCGATCTAGGTACATCATTTACTACTTCCCAGTCTTCTGCAATAGAGCTGATTTTAATGAGGAACTGCCAGTGGTTAGTGTATCTGAAGACAATACTTTGTGTTTATTTCAGCTATTCCCTGCCCCCTGGAGAGACTTAATCTTCGCTTACATCTAAATGAATATAAATATGACTCATTAAGTAGACAATTAGTGTTGTTTATGAAAATTTTTTTCAAGTGCTTGCAGTTCCTAACCCAGGTCAGGTTCTGCTTTGGGATACCAAAGGTCTCTTTGCAAGGACAGTTGGTCTGACATTTAAGGCCATGCTCAGACCTGGAGGCTTAGGTGGACTCTGTTGCCAGGCTCTGGTAAGGACTTTCTTTATGATATTTGGCCATATCTCTGTTCCCTTACAAGCACCATCATGCTCACTCTATTTATCAATGAGCAGCCAAACCCTCTGGTCAGAAGGGTTTGTATGAACCTCTCTCTCCCTTTCTGGACAGCTTGTCCATGCTCACAGCTGCATCAGGGGAGAGCTTAAAATGGAATGCATTTTGTTTAGGGTGGTATTTTATGAGTTTGGTCCAACCTTAACCTAAGCTTGGTGAAAACATGGAGTCACTATCAAGACAGTGGAGTGGAACAAGCTATTCTCTTATACAGCTCCTATGAAAATTTTCCTCTAACACCATTTCTGGACATGCTCGATATGTTAATTCTGTTTCAGTTTTCTGCATGAAGCATTTCCTTTCTTACACAAAAGAAGTCTCTAGGTCACATAAACACCAGATTGATTGACACAGGGACCTCACCTCATGATAATGAAGAAATCATCAACACCAATTCAAATTCAGATTTTCATCTCAATTTTTGGATAAGATGAAAACAGCAACTTTACTTTCTTTGGCAGTGAGATTTTTTTCTCAGGCAGTAAGAGGGGGAAGTGCCAGGGAATTTTAGTTATAAAGGTTAGGAGGCAAAATGAACAACAATAAAGTAAATTTATAAAGACCTCTAAAGACAAAGTATGAGCCTTACTGAATCTGCCTTTACTGCTTAATACCTAACATTTTATATACTCTAGAGAGAGGATTTAACTAGAGTGTTAAAAACCTATGTAAATACTCCTCCAAACTCTCCTTTTTATGTAAAACACCTTTCCATGCTCATAACACAAATAGGATTTTGCATGTATACCTTCTGTGCAAAGTTTGCTAAAGATTTGCTTGTATTTTATTCAAATGTTGAGTATGTTTGTTCCAGCCTTTTCCCCTGTGAGTTCTAATGATTTTTATTTTCTCAGTACAATACCTATAATAGTGCATTGGTCTCATGAAAGCAGCAGAGAGTTGAGCAACTGAAATATCTCTTTTCTAGCTCTAAGTGCAGCATGCCTGGGAAGGTCATTTTTGCAACCTACCTGTGGATCAGCAGATGGCACTCTCGCAGTCAGTATATCAAGTTAGAAATCCCATTTGTAAAAAGGGAAAGGAATATATAACTGTCTTTACACTTCTGCGTTTTTGTTATCTCACCAGGTCACACCATTCTGTTGCCATATTTTTGATACTGACTCACAAATTTATTTTCCAGCTTCTGGTCCTGCTCTCTGTTCAAATCACTATGTCTTTTACGTATGCTTCTAAGTGTATGACTTTCACATCTCCTTTTAACTTTCTTCTCCTAACGTGAAACTTAACATTGCCCGAATTAAATGGAAGGCTCATTTTACTCCATTTTTTGCTTCTGACTCAGAACGTCATTTTGCTTTCTTTGTCTCATTTCAAATGACTGTTAAAGCTGGACTTTTTCTTTTCTTTCCCTCCTCATTCCTGTTTTTTTTCCCTGGTTCCTTGTCTTGACCAGTACTGCACAAAAGCTCACATTGGGGTAAGTTTTGAGTAGCAAAATCTTTCCACTGACTTCTCTCGAGCCAAAATTGCAGTGTGAGTGCAAACTGGGTGCAGTGGGGGGCAGCAGGTGATGGCAGAAAAAGGCCAGTCCTGTCAGACCAGCCTGGAATTGCAATTTCTTGTTCAAGAGGAGCAGTGTATCTCGTAGTCAGCAGCTAGAGGGACTGTCTGTAGCAATGTACCTGACTGGGTCTACCTGGGATGGAGTTAATTTCCTTCCTAGAAGCACACAGAGTGCTGTGCTTTGTGACTAAAACAGTGATGATAACTCACCAATGTTTTTTTGGCTATTGCTGAGCAGTGCTTGCTCAGCTTTGAGGCTTTCTGTTTTTCCTGCTCAGGTTCCCCAGCAAGTAGGCAGGGAGTGCACATGAAGTTCCCCTCCATTACATCAGACTTCTCAGGTCTGTCTGTAGCTCTCATATCTTTTTGTTGGATTATATAAATTGTGGTCCTTGCATTCTCACTCTGAGTGGGACACACTCTTCTGTGTATGAAGAGGTGTCTGTAGGTGGTTTTCTCCCACCTTCCCCACAGCACTAAACTGATTCCTGTGCAGTTGCATCTTTCTTGATGCCCATATTTCCCCACAAGTATCCCTGCGCTGTTCTTCCATGTTGTCCTCAATTTGTGGAACAGGCTTTGGTTGGTCACTTCTTTCCTGCCTGTCAAACAGTCTGTCAGTCCTCATCTTTGCTTTGACAGGTCTTCTCTGCAGTGATAAAGTCCCCCCATTAGAAATTAGTGCAGAGCCTGCAATTCAATATAATTGCATGCAGACAACACATCATTTTGTTCGGGAGTCTGAGCCACTTCCCCTTCAATGACTGTTTCCTTACATTTTCAGACAAATGCATGTAATTTAGTCTGTGTGACTCCTATCAGCTGCAAAGAGTTAAATCCACATGTAAATCTTCAAAAATCTGGGGGTGCCTTGCCAAGTCTTAGATTATCTATCACTCTAATCAGCCCGATAAAACTGATTACACATCTTTCAAATAAATAATGATGGGTTTAGCTTTGCCTGGAGCTTTTACTGTTTTTCAATCTGTATCTATCAGCTGAAATTTCATGTGCACTCAGCAATTGTTATTCTGTTGTTAGGAATTCTGATATTGCTGACTGCAATAACATTCATTTGAATGCTATGGATGTAAAAGATTCTTTGTTTCTCATGCAGAGCTGTTAAATTTTAAGACAGCATTAGTTGAAAAACTGTCATTATTAAGAGAATTTTTATGTCTGATTTCTTTTTCTTATTCTTATTCTAAACAGGTTCTGGAAACATTTTAGGTTTAAGTTAAAGTAGCACTTTAAAAATTAATGACACTGTGGAAAAGAAATTCTAGATCACCTAAAATTCATAGTTGAAGTTGGAGAAGTTATAAAATTAGTTGATATAATGATTTTTTCCCCATTTTTTTTAATTATCAAGTTTGTGCTAATTCAGACTAGCTGTTTTACCTTGTAACTCCTGTATGTGTCCAGAGCTGAGGTGTGTGAAATAATCTGCAACATCTGTACACATCTGTACTTAGGCATGACTTTTAGACATGTCCATTTACTGAATCACTGCTATAATGTTTTTAATTTTACATTCAGAAACAAGTGCATCCATCTTTCTGGTAGTATTACCAAAGCACTTCACAAACAAAATTGATGTTACTGGCATGTAAGAGACATATATTTTACAATCTTATCATGCTTATTAAGTGAAACAGATTTAATTCTTTTCCACATTAGAGCCTGGCCCCACAAAAAAAAAGTTCCAAAACTTTCAATATTGCACATATTTATGCAGTACCTGACTCAGGAGACATAGAGGAGGGAGGACATTGTTATAACCGTGAAGAGCAATGGGAGAGTGAGAGTCATGAGAGTGCCCTGTATGTCAGACACTGAGGAACTGGCTTCAAATGCAGACTGTTGTAGTTTTCTATCCAGAACTGGCATTTCTGGGAAGAATTCAGGCCTCTGATTGTCTGTCTCATCCAACTGGAATCATAAATTGTTTAGTAAAAAGATGCCTCTTGCTAGTAGCATTGTCAGGCTCCAGAGCAACAGAGAACAGCCACTAGGAGTGCACAAAGAATTCCTGATGAGATGCACAACTAGTGACAGTCTTGGCTGGTGCCTTTATGAGTTATAAAAATTATAAATGTTATTATAAATGGTGAAGCCAATGAGAATCTTAGTATTTACAAGGAGCTCTGAATCACACCTGCAGACAGCAGGTCTGCAGAGCAGCTCACCAGTGCTGCAGTCAGGTGAAAGCAGGCACTAAATCAGTGACATAACAGTGTTCTGTAATGCATGATATTGTTGGAAGCATAAAGCTCTTATATAAAATGTAAATGCTGTGCCTGGAGGCCTGTTATTGATAAAGAGCAACAGTCATTTATATTTTTGAGATATCAGAGGTATTGACTCTAACAGTCTGGGTAAAATCCAAACTGGCAAATACTTATCTGAGGCATACAAAGCATTCCTAATGAAATGCAAAGCTGATAGCAATTCAAGTTTTTCAGTATTTTATTACAGACATCAATATAAGCTTATCTGAGTGGAGTAAGTACACATACTTCAAGTAAAATTAGACGTCATATCCCAAGAGGGTGGAAGAAACATCGAGTCTATCTGCCTCACTGAGTGAAAGTGATCACATTTTATAGATAAGCCTTTCATGTTGAAAGGATGTGAAAATTCATGTTCGTATAGACATTTGTATTGTATTTCCCCTAAAATGCTTAAAAATAAAAAGATGTGAATTTAGGCAAGATAGAGAAGATATTGGTAGAAAGAAATATAATTTAAAAATAGGACAATATAGCTTTTGATTTTTAATTAGATTTCATACAACTTCAGAAAGTGCAATATTCTTCATATAACTTCCCTCCACATATTTCACATTCTCTAAATCTTTCCATTACTTTCTGGGAAACTATCTATTGTGGCAACCAGAATGGATTTAGATGTCCAGATAAGCTGTAATCTAGGTCTTCCTATCCTCAAAAGCTGAAAACCTAGCAACACCTCCATTTTAGAACATTAATTTCTCCCAGGAGTCCAAGCACAGTCACTGGTATATTCTCAGAAATGAACCAAATAAGACCTAGATATTTTTCTTATTTAAAAACTATTGGTAGTCAGGAACTGAGGATGGGAAGGCTCCACTGAATTTTCCAAGAAAGATCATACCAAATCTAAACAGCACAGTGTCTGTATTTTGTATACAGATGAGAGTAACTTGCTTCAGACAAAAGAAAACATATTTAAGGCTCACCTCAACATGAGCTGATATAGACCTCCAGCTTATATATTCCAGGAGACAGTCTTAACCTCAGTAGATAAGACTCATTCTGCATTAAATACAAGATTTTTGGAATCAGTGAGACAATTGGCATGAAGGGTCCAGTGAGATAACAACCCCCCAAGATTTGTTCTCAGTAGTAGAAAAACTTTCCATTTTATTTTAGTTCTTTCCTCTTTGACAAATATTACCCAGACTTTGTCTGACCTTCATCACAGATGTAATTTGTTAGCATTTATAGCAACGCAGATGGGTCTGCCAGTCTTTCGGAGAAACTTTGTCATTCTGCATTTTGCAAGGGCTGAAAGGCTTTTGGAAATTAGAAATGTCACCTACAATGTCAAGTTGAGTTAAGTGTCCTTTTGTGCTCATTCTCACTTAGTCACTTAGCCTTGGAGCTTTCACTCTCTGCTGTCCTTCTGCAGCTGCAGTGGTGCTCACGTTGACAGGGAGAAATGACAAGATGCATAAAGGATAAGCCCAACGAGATTCTGAAGGCAAACAGAAGACCAGTGCTTGCAGAGACAGCAGCAAGAGCATTGAAATAATCTGATTCACTGAAAGGATTCAAGGGAGGAAAATCTATGTGTGCAGGGAATATGTTGAAATGGTTGTGGTGCTGACAGTCTGAATAGGGAAGGAAATGAAATTTATGAGTCATTGAACCTCCCAGGTGAGTTCTGGTGATTTACTGATCAGCACAGCTGTCCCCACAAGCTTTAGGCACTTGTTCTCCCACTTATTGCTCTCTGCATTTTCTATGTATTATCTCCCCAATACTTCTTAAGGTTAACAAATTCATAACCAGTGGTATGGTTCAAAGGCAACCAAGACCTCAGGGGGATGATAGAATTCCAGAAATGCAAGTAAGAGGGTTAGTGAGTGATAAATTGAAATGAAGGCAGGCAGACAAGGAAGCATTCTTATTTTAGTTTTAATAATGACATAATGAATAAGAGACTAAGTCTAGATCTCTACTTTTTTTTTGAGTGCAGAGGTCTTGCAAGCCCATGTTCTAACCTTGGTTTTGAATCTGGAGGTAAATCTGGGATCATGACTGCATAAGAAAATTCTAAGGCAAGGGAAGACACAGAACTTGGCCCTGTGCAGTCCTTCAGGTCAAGCCAAAAAGTGACCCCTTCTACTGTGTATGAAAGTCAAGTATGTCAAAACTACTTCTGTATCCAGAATATGCTTTGGTTTCTGAAGAGGTTAGGAATGCCATCATTCTGGAGTGTTTTGTTTTGTCTGGTCTCAGTGAAAAACCAGAAACATACATAATTTCTACTGAAAACCTAGACTGCTTAAATATTCATATCATATACATTTTTAATGTAGAGACCAATTTACTGAATTTAAGTTCAGTGAAAAACATGTTCCTCACTGGGAAAAGCTGAATAGCCACAAAAAGAGTGGTGGAGGCTTTTGCATCTCATTGGAAAAAGCTGGTTTTCAGCCAAGTATGAGGCAGCCTCCAGTGTAACAAAAAGGCATTTATTCACGTGTTGAAAGAAAACTCCCTAAATAAGGTGATGGGAAGTTAGTCTCCTATTTAGGGGGAAAAAAGAAAGAAGAAAAAAGGCATTTTGGGTTAAAAGTTTCAAACTCTTTTGTCCTTCACAAGTAGCTTCAGGATTTGGCATGGAGGATTCTTGCTTTTCCACTGTAACACCTGGAGATAAAGGAGGAAAGCCATGGGGCACAAAATGACAAATCTGTGTTTTGAGAATGGAATCCCTCCCTTTATGTCTCCCATGTAACTGCCTACCCCTGGATTTATCCAAAGGTCCTTAGACGTCAGTGGAGATAGATAGGCCCATCTAAGTGCTGAATTATCACACTAAGACAGGACAAATTTCATTTTAGAAGTGCATCTCTCTCCTGACTTATCTTTAAGAGAGCTTCAAGTAGCCAGTTTAGATACAGCAATGGGATGAGCTCACTAATTGAGACATGCAAATTTAGGAATCTGCGCAGACAAGTAGGTTAACACTGAAACACAGGTGTCCATCATGTGCAAGAGTCCAAGGCATCAATTATAGTCAGCAGAAGTCTAATCAGTGCAGCTACTCGAGTGTGGAGGTAAGTTCACACCCCTCTAAAGTAGATGTGAAGTCAGTTGTTCATGTGGCAGTGCCTGCTGCAGTCACAGCTGTGACTTTCCATCTTGCAGGCTGATTCTGCACAGAATCTTCTGCAGGTCTGTTTTGTATCTATCAGCTGAATAAGGATGTCTTGGACACCACAGAACATCTCCAGTAGTCCTACAGGTCTGAATTTATGCAATTGACCTCTTCCTCCAGTTTCTAGCAGGCTGAAAGCTATTGAGGAGTTGTCCATAAAGCACAAGTTGAGGTGAGGCCTCAAGTGTCCTTCTAGGCACCTTCATTTAGGTGTCCTTAACTCTGAACTAAATTCTTACTCTATGCTTGCTCTACTGAATCCCATCACGGGAGCTTGCTCCAGGTATTTTGTCCTCAAGTTCTGGTTTCACAAAAAGAATTCTGGAAGTTTTGGAATGCTTCAGTAGAACTGAAAACCCATAAAACTCAATGAATTACAGCTTCAGGTCTGTGAGCTTTGGGGTCAGACAGAGCTCTGTGACAGTGTAGGTCCCTCACTGCTGGACCTGCTGACCTAGACTCCAGGCAGGGGTCTGCTCATGTAAATAGTTTTTTGCACTTTAAGAAGATGAGCAAGAAGAGTTGAAAAAGATGAAAAAGTGCTAAAAATTACAGTGGCATTAAGGTAGGAAACTGGACCAGAAGATGTCTGTTTCTGTGACTGCTCTTCAGAATGAAGGTGTTGACATATATGGAGCTTTACTTGAGAAAAGAGACTTTCTCAGAGGCAGAGCCCTGACCCTTCTGCCACAAGTCTCTGTGCCCTAGGAGTGCACAGTGGCAGTAGTGGGACAACAGGAGCCAGAACTATCAGAAAATCTACCTACTATTCATTAAAGAACCACTGAATGCATGAAGTTCTGGCATGGTGGTTTTCATAAAATTTAGTATTTTTCTGTTCTTTCTCAAGAAAAGAAAAAATAAATCCCATTATCTTTAGTTTTCCTTGGGGAGACAGAGACATTCTCTTAATCACAGAGGTTTCCCTTTATCTTTAGAAAGAAAATATTAGGAAAGCTACTTTGCTACTGCTGCTTCATCTGTATCTGCCCTGTCTTCCATACTGAACATCTGAGCTCTAAATTTGCTTAGAAATGTATACATACATAAGTAATGCAGAAAAAGACAGTAACATGACTGAAAGCTGGAACACAGACAAGGCAATTGGTTTCACTGTATCTTTGTCTGCTAAGGTGCATTAATCTTAAAAAAGCAAAATGATATTAATGGTAATTTGAAAGAAAGAAGTAGGTTACTTTCAGACTGATTTCTCTGGGCAGCTTTGCTGTATGCTGGTGCATTTACAGCTACAGTCCAAGGACAGTAATGTATGCAATTGCTGGCAATCCAGGTAGCCAGACATATTTTCAGGTTTGATAGACAAATGTCCATGTTGCCATGACTTCTTTTCTCAAAATAGTTTCTTTTTATTTTCAACATCTGTTGACAGAACCCTAAATATAGGAATTATGCAAAGTCTTTGCTCTGACTACAATGCTTTTGTGATATGATCTATTGCAGAAATATCAAGCTGAAATTGGATCGGAAAGCATACTTGCAATTTTGAGCTATCAAAACAATGTAGTGTTGTTATACAGCATAGTTTCAGAAAATATAGTGACAAAAAAGATTGCTGTGGCTATTTTTAAGTTGCGAGAATATAAAAGTAGAGGCTTGCAAGGCTTCTTTTTTCCAATATTGCAATTTGAGACTTTGTGTTGACCAAAGAAAATATATTTAATGGGAATGAAAAAAAGTACTTTTTAGAAGAATAACTTATAAGAACAGTTATTTAGGCTAGAATATCAACAGTCAGAGTTATTTTTCTTCTGAGGCAAAGATTCTGAAATGGACAGTGCATACTTTGCCAATGTTCAGCACTGTAATGGAACCATTAGAGTAAATCACTACATTTGCTTCCCCGAGTACCCATGTAAATGATTGTGTTAACGTCTCGTCCATCAGCTCGACACTATTCATTATGAAAATGTGTGCTCAGCTCCAACCCACATCAAAGGAGGTCTGATGAAGGAGATTTTGTGGAGCTCCGTGCTGACAGATCCCATAGCAGATATGTGAAACTGAAGGGGGAAATTATCACTGGAATAAGAAATTGGCAGTTATATGTTTCCAAAACCAGGGCTGGCTAGATCTAAGCCACTATTTATTTACCTGTACATGGATCTGTTTTCTTTTCCAATGCTCCAAGCCTATAGTCACAGCAAGAGCTTACACAGAGCTATTTCAGTCTGTCCTGGTATCTTCATGTTTAAAAGAATGTGATATTCTATGTACATGAAAATTCAGTTTAAATATGGCTAAAGCTATAATAAAAATCATCAAAGAAATGTAAAGTTCCCCATACAACACACTTAAGATAAAAATCATGCTAAAATTTAGTCAAGACCTGCATTGCTAATAAATCAGAATGCCATTTTGCTGTAGAATAAGTAAAATGGAACAGTTTTTAATCCAATTTAAATTTGAAAGAACATTTGTTAGATCTGCTCTTAAAACTTGGCCCATTCCCACTCAAAATGCTCACCAGTCTGTTACAAATTGTCTCAACACCACATTCCATGTTTTACTTTGTGTAACGACAAGGTCTGGGTAAAGTCTAGTCAGGATTTTCCAGTTGTTCATGTATCCAAATCTTCTGGGAAGCAGAGGCTGAAAGGAAGCATTCCCCAGGTCAGCCTTTGGGCTGTGAAAACACACTCTCACCCCACAAGCTTACTCTCCCAACTGAAGAAGCCTTCCTTAGAAGATTCTGCACTAATGTCTACCAGAACAATGCAGGAAGAAAGTACTGAAAGTACCGAAGAACTGAAGTACTAAAGTACTGAAGAAGGTTCCTGAAAGTACAGCAAATGGCTCAAGTTAAAAATTTGTCATCTGGTTTGCTTGAATATATCTTTTGGACAACATAATAACCTTGCTTCAGATTAGATGAGATTTGATGGATTGAGCTAATGACATAAAATGAAGTATACACATTGAAAATGAAATTCTCAAGGCATTTGTAATTTGACAGAGATGTATTTCACCATGGCATTTCTTCCTGTAGTCGAGTCAGTTTGGGCCAGGATTTTGCACTCAGTGCTGCAAATGCTGTTTCAAAATTTCTGGTTGTTGGACACCAAATATTAGGACTACTGATAAAAGAAAGAGATGTTTAATTATCCTACCACACATACTGAGGGACATGAACTTGAGAGAAAGAAAAGACAGCATCGTCTTCATAGTCTCTTTCATAATAACTCCATTAAATGCAAATAGGACTTCAGGGAGGACATTCTTCATAGTAAGGAAAGTTATGACAATATGGTCTTAAGACAATTGTGCAAAAGTGCGTTGCAACGGTTGAAGGAGAATGAAAGGAGATCTTGGTCCTCATAAAATCTAAGTACTCAGTTTTCTGCCCTTTGTTTTTCCTTAATGGTATTTTAAACCAAGCATATTTTTATCAGTTACAGAAGCTGTGCTCTAAAAAACAATAAAAATAATAAATAAAATATCTCGCTTTTAATTCCCTGGTTTAGCAGTATGATTTCTTAAGACATGCATATAACCTCCTCTTTTTGCAATGCTAACTAAAAGGGGAAAAGATACAGGAACCTGGTTTATTCTGGAAACAGCAGGTAGTTTGATCTATTTTTACTGCAGATCATTTCCCAGGACACTGTGATTCTTACATTTTTAATCAAATGTGTGAATCGAAAACTGTGGTGTGACCTTTGGAAAAGACACTGCAGGACATCGGCTGAAGCTGTGAATAGTTTAACTGCAAACAGGAAGTTGACTCAATTGTTCTCTAACAAAGACTACGGTAATTTATGGAGTAGGAGTTGCAGTTTCAAAACATTTTTAATTGCTGCATTTGATCTGCTATGCAGTATTGTGTGACAAGAGCTAAGAATGAAATGTCAGTGCCTATGTTTCAGCATAAATTTATGCAGTGTGAAAGCAAAGAACCCTGTTGATTACAGCTTTTCTTTCTCTAAGTATCTCAGATTTACCTGAATTACTTTCAGGTTAAATGTTGTGTGAAAAGGTCCTCAGTCTTGTAAAGCATTTAAGTAGATGCATAAGTTTGTTATTATTAAGTCTACTTATGATGAAAAGAAAATTTATTATATAGGGGAAATAAAATGAGAAGGTATTTCACAGTGACTTATGTACCTGGGAAAACTCTTTTTGATAAATGGGTCACTGTCAGGACAAAAATGTATTGATACTTATTCTGTTTGTTTTTAGATGATTATTATGGCAACTTAAGCCTAAGAAAATTTCCAGAAGTTTCCCTTACAGAAATGAAGTTACACATGTACTTAGGAGCACCTAATTTATCTAACTTGAAAAAAAATCCCCATTGTCATATTTTACAAGACATTATTTTAGAAAAAAAAAATTTAAAAAATGAAACCAAACGACAACAACAAAAAATAAAACAAAACAAAAAAAAAAAAAAACCAAACCAAAACAAAACAAAACCAAAAAATAGGACATACAATTAAGAGCTTGAAGTCTCCTTAAAAGTTTGTAGAACATGAAACTATTTCTACATCATACCTTTAAAAGTCTCACTCATATACTTCCATAGAGGACAATATACCATATCTGTGGCTGCATGCTGCCTTTTAGCAATGTCTGTGATATATACTGTGGGCATCCAAGTCTTCCCATCAACCATGGCAATGAGACATAAATCCTCTGCGAACAAACTCTTGAGTGGTTTCCAGAGATATCCACTGATTTTTAAAGGCATCAGAAATGTGTAATCCCATTGATAATTTTTATCCAGTAGACCAGATATGCTAGATAATAGATATGCTATTAAAAAAGAAACTGGTTCTGTCCCAAAATGTGTTATAATTTTCTTAAACAAGGAGGGAATTTTTAAGATAGTTGTCATTAATTATAGAGAAGATGATTACTTCTCTGTGGCTAGACAAACATTTATAGTCCTACATCAATCAGGAGCTATGTTTTGATAGGACTACCAGAAAATGCATGTGAGCATCAAATATGTAGGTATTTATGTACTGATGCATACTTGTCATTCTCAAATTTCCCAGAGGAGCATGAATCAGTTAAGTTTTTCCTATTTATTCCTGATGTCTTTTACAAAGAATGGCTTTTGAAACAAAACAAAACCAAAACAAACAAACAAACAAACAAAAAAAAACCCAAACAAAACAAAACAAAAAATCAGGCTTTTCTTTTATTATAAATGTTTGGTCCTGTATTATCAGTAAGTAAATAATGAGAACTTTGGCAAGAAATTTTGCCAGTTGGAATATTTGCAATGTAACAATATAGTAAGGACTAAAGCTTTTATACTTGTATAGAAATTGTTAAGCATTCAGTGGGCAAATTTTACTTAGAACATATTATTCAAAATTAAAGATTCTTTTCATAGATATTCTACTAACATTTAAAAGAGAGAGTTCAATTTCATTACTCATTTTTTTTCCATATTTTATAATTCATTTTAAATGTACAGTTTTGCCTGTCAGTGTTTTGCAATAAATAAATCTGGAAAGCTCAATCTTTTCTTTATGATGTACTCTATTGTCTCTGTAATCAAAACATCTAATTTCAGAAATATCTGTTTAAAACCTTAACAAATCAGTTAAAAATGCTGCAAGCTATTTACATACAGCAGTATCAACATGAAGTTTGTTTTAGGGCATCTTTCATATGAAAATTTTGTAGTGACAAGAAACACATGAGATAAATTTTTATCAACAGTTTCAGACATTTTCAGACTTGGAAAAAGGACTTTTAGTAATTTCTTCTGTACCTATTCTTAAGGAAAGAAATGGAAGCCATATTGGACACTTTCACTTTCTGGAAGGAGAAAAAGACAGTGAACAAAACTGACAGCCAGAAAAATGAGATGAACTACTTAGTAATTTTCATCTCGTAAATAATTGTCATGATGCTGAGGAAAGGTTTTTCTCCAGATGAATAAATACAAAACAATACACCTGCATATTTTCCATGAAAAAGTCACAGCAATAATTGCATGTATTGTCAGTAGCCAGGATTCTCAATTTCAAAATCCTGACTGCAGTGAGAATTTTAATAAATGAAGTAAAATAAAGAAAGAAATGCAAATGCAGACCCAAGCCTTTGACTGTCCCCTCATTTTAAAGAGATCACTGCCAACCAAGGATTATTGCTCATGCTACTGAAGGGAAATTCTGATGACTTGTGGCTTAAGATTGCTTCTCAAAAGTTGCATGGAACAATAGAAATGAGAATTTTCAGAGCAAGTAATCGTTAGAACAAAACATCTCCTGTAAGCTTCACTAACAAAATATACATGGAGAGCAGTGGGGCATAGTCAGTCCCCATCATAGTGGGTGTTTTTCTGTTCTTTTTTGGCTTGAAGAGTTCAAAATAAGAAGGCAGAGGATTTAATCAAAGTATCAGACTTGGAAAAGAAGACAAATTTTCCATCAGAGATTCCCAAATGAGGTTGAATTTCCTTCTGTATAGATGCTGCTACTGTTCTGGACAGATCCAATTATTTCAGAATCTTGCTTATTCTTCCATGCTTATCTTTCTTCCTTTTATTCTTACCCTCAGATTTTGGTCATCTTTTTCTGCCCAGAATTCTTTGCCCTCTAGGTAAAGCACTCTGAGATACCGGACAAGAAGTCAGAATTGCTCAGTTTGAAGGAAGGATCTGTTCAGAAAAGCCATCTGCGCTTCCATCTTTGAATTCTGATAAGTCTGGTACTGGCAAATGAGGCAAGGTCAGTCTAAGGTCAAAAGCCATTTTTGATGGTCACAGAAGTTTATGTTCTTTAATCCTATCAAGTTAGCAAAAACCACATAATAGAACAGGGTAAACATATCAGAATTGCCTGGACATTTTCCCAGTGAAATTAATTTCTAAGTAATTTCATTTTCAGAGAAGTGATTTGCTGGTCTGAAAACTCAGTTTAGGTCTTGTTGAATAATAGACTTCAGAATTCACATGTTTGGGACAAGTTCACCAAACTTGTGTCTATGGACTCCCCTCAAGCTTTTGCAGTCAGGAGCCTTCAAGCCCGAAGTGCTTTGCCGGAGCAGAGGTTCCTGAGTTACACTTCTGGCTCTGCATTAGTGATGTCTGGAGTCTGAAGTAGCTCTGTTTGAGGTGTGGATTTCCTATAGCAGAGTGTTCCTGACTCTGACATACTCAACTCTATTTAACTTGCCAAAACCTTTCAAAAGCTGTGAAAGATCATTTAACATTTTTGGAACAAGAGAGAGACTGAAAATAGCTGAAAAGTGTAAGTTAAAGGTTGATTTTTGAGAGCAATACCATGAAAGGCTGATTATATTTTAAACAAGCAAGAAAAAAATAAATAAAAACAAAGCAGAAAAACCCCAACAAAACAAAAAACCAAAACCTAAACAGCACATTAAAAAAGCAGAAAACTACTTAAGACTGCAATTTTTTTTCATTATAAAATGTGATACATTAAAAAAATAAAAAAAAGGAAAGTCTCACTGGGCAGAAATTCCATCTTTCAACTATTTCAAGAACATAGCATTCACCAAGGAAATAGGTTCTTTATGAATAATAGTGTGTGACTAGGAAAAGACAGAACTGCTTCTGTGTGCAGCCAGATCTACCACATCAAGTCCTCAAGTACAACCCATCACAGCAAGATCCTACTGATTTGTTAGACACTATAGAATTGGAAAAGATGACTTTAAGGTATCTTGTGACTCTTGCCTCAGTCATCAAGTCCCTTAGTGAAATACCTTTTCAAAGAATATCTCTATCTCTCCTACTGTTCCTAAATGTGTTGTTTACATTAAGAAATTTATAATGCTGACATTTACCATTTGGCAGTGAAATATAATGTTCTTTAGGTTAATTACCCTTCCTACACACAGTGACAAGTACTATAAGATATTGTCTGTAGAACAGCTGGGACATTTTGTGGGGGTTTTCAAAACCCTAAATCTCCGATGAGATGCGAACAATACTTAGTGTGGGAAATGCTTTATGGCATTATAGAATGACGTGTTTAATTGAGTGCTGTATACATGCACTCTGCACTCCCTCAGCCCCATTACAGCCTGTTCCTTGCTACTGAATGTGCTTTTTACATTAAGAGAGATTCAGCACTTGCAGAACAACTTCAAGGAGTCAGTGACTTATGGACTGGATCCTACTCCATTGAAATAATTGGAGTGACTTCCATTGACTTCAACAGGAATTGGATCATGGCCCTCAGCAAGTAATTTCAGTTCAGCAAACCTGCACAGATTGAAGAAAGGTTCATGAAGCATGTGAAAGTCCCAAAGCTGAGGATTTGTTAAGAAAGCTTTCTGAATCACTCTGAATAAGTAAGGAGTCTGAGTAGATGAACCTTTCCTGAACGAACCCCTTACATTTATTAAAATAATGATGCCAAATAAAAAGGAATAAAATTGTAAATATTGAAATATGAAATGAACAAGTCATTATGCTTTTATATAGTTTTTCTTTACATAAAACATGCTTTCTAAATTTCTGTCAAAAAACCCCCAGAGAAACTTAAAGCACCTACTGAAAGATGTGTCTCTGTACTTAATTGTTTCAGAAACAGATATGACAGGACATAGCCAGCCCAAAAATACAGCCCTTAGACAGAAATGAGAGAGAAACTATCATAGATTGTATGTTCTGAGGGTCTCAAGTAGGTCTTCCCTCCCTCTGCTGGGAGGGAAGGACTGCCTAGTCCTCTTGTGGCTCCTTCATGTTTGTTTTGACTTTCTTTGTGCAGATACCAGCTGCAACTGATTCTGCAACTGCAAGTTGGCCTGACAACTAAGGTAAACCAGAAATTTTTAAAAAGCTCTTAGATGATTAGCATTTCTGTTTAGCTTCCTTTCTACCCCTAGAAGTATAAAAATCTATTTGACCCATTCCTGTGTACTGACTCCCTCTATCTTCTAAAGTATATATTGGGGCAAAGTCCTGCCATGCTCAATTTTATACTGGTCCTTTGTAGAAACACAATATGTACCACATGATCCAGACCCACAGCTGGAACTGCCTTCCTGCTTTTACTTAATTCCTCTTGTTTTATTGCCAAGTAGGTCCGTGAAAGAAAGAAAATAAATACTAAAAGTCCTAAGAAAACCACACTATTTTTGCATAATGACAATCCCATTTTGAACCATGATTACTCTCTTTTGAACAAGAAACAATGAGAAAGGCAAAGATATTAGAAGTCTTACTTATCAGAAATACCTAAATAATATAGCACATCACAAAGTGATTAAATAAAAGACTGTTGCTCCAACTTTGGGAAAACGATTCAGCACTGAAGCATTTGACTGGAAAACTGAAACAATTATTCACAAGTTGTCACAAATTTGGAAATATATTTTTTTCACCATAATGCCTGAAATAGAATTTGCTTTTTTCCACAATAAAGGTAAAGGAAGAAATACACAACCACCCTGAATCTTCAGACAAGCTTGTGTTTTAGTACAGTGGGATTACATTTTTACAGAAAATATTTACTATGTGAAGGTCATCAAGTCCCTGAGAATGGTGGAGGCTAATTGGGGGATATCTGAAGATCAGTTTAGAAGAAGAATGAGAACTTCTCTATCCATTAGACAATAACTTCCCTAAAAAAATCAGCTAAGTACTCCCAACAAAGCAACTGAGCTGCCTAAGCCTACCTCCAAAGTCAGTAGACAGTGGCATCTCAATGGAATAGTGCACAAATCCCATATATTAACCTAATCTGGAACTCACTGTGTGATGCTGGGCACAGGACTGTCTAAATTCCTCTCTGTGATTTATGTGTCCAGTGCCATATAAAACTGGTTCTTTAAGGTTTGTCGTTGGATTTTTTTTGTTTGTTTATTCTGACATTGTAGAGTTTGTTAGCACTGTACAGAATAGAGTCTAAAGTCTGATGGGGTTTGTGTCTCTCCTCCATGTTTTCCCTGCCTCAAAAATATTCTCCAGGGATAGAAATCAGACACAAGTCTGCTGAAGGGTGACATGAACCAGAAGAGATAGACTCAATTGCAATCCCTTTTTGTAGACACTGTTCCACCTCTCCTTCTCCCAGTCACTCTGTTTAGTGATGCTACTTGTCATAGGGATGGGGAAGATCAGAGCCTTGCACAAGGGGGAGCAGGCAGCTTCCCCAGCCAGCTACCCTCAGGGCTGATACAAAGGACATTGCCAGTACTTTTCCTTATTTCTTATTTCCTTATTTTCTCTGACTTATCTGAAACTGGGGTCAGCTCTTACTGCCATGTCTTAGGCTTGCACTCACATCATGTGGGGTCACTTCCTCAGCAAGACTGTTACTGTGACCAAATTTAGAAGAAAATTGGTTTTGTTCCTTAGGGATTGGACACAAATGGGTTCTGGCAGGAGTAAGGAAAGAGTAGTAGGGGAAAATAATGAAGATATGGGCAGTAAGTCAAGAAAACAGACTTGTTGTAACATGGAGAAACACTCTTCTGGTTGTTGAATGTAAAACACCTTCCTGTTCTCAAATGTAAACATGACATTCGCCTCTCAGCGAGGAACTGAGATTCACAAAGACCTCAGGCCATGCTCACCTGCCATCCCAGGATGTTCTGTCCCCTCCATTCCTGCATGCTTGATATGCTCAGGATATGAAAGAACAAATAGAGAGGTCAACCCAAATGGCTCACAGAGAGGTCTTGGCAGACCTTGCACAATTCATACAGGTGTGGATCAAGCACAGAGATCTAATATTGTTTTAGGGCTTCTTGTAGATGAAATAAATGTGAATTGGTCTGCAAGTTTCGTCCCTATATTACTGCAAGGGTGCAGTTTTTGTCAACTGGGAAGCCGATTTTAGGCCCATTCTACCAGGACTGCATGAGCAGCATATTGCAATTTTTTATTTCACTCAGCTGCAGAAAAGAAGTCTATGGTCTCCATCATTCAAGACAGAAAAAGACCAACAAAACATGTTACAAAACATTGTTTTTAAAAGTAAATAAAAGTTACAGGCAAATAGTGAAATCCGTCCAAACAAAGAGGCCTCCTGATAGCTTAGATGATGATTCCAATTTTCTGGTAAATTAGAAGAACAAAGATGAGAAAGCAATGGAGCAACAGTGGCATGTAAAAAAACAACTTTAACAGTTGAATAAAAAGATGTGAAGATGGGATATTATGCCAGTTGCCATGCTTGGCAGGGATAGTTTGACAGTACTGCTGGGAAGACAATAAAGCAGAAAGGAAAAACAGTTTTCATTTCAGCTGCCAGGCTTACCATATTTTAGGGTTTTGCAGTGGCACTTTTATATTTCTGTGCTTCTGATCCTGCGAAATCAGAGAAGCAGAGAAGCAGAGTGGACAGGAGAGATACAGAAGAAGAGTGCAACAGCAGCATTTCTGGCACAGCTTTGGTCCTGGGGGCTGGTTACAGCATGGGCCTTGTGCCCATGAGGGTTGGCGTAGCTATCAACTTTGTCCTTCCTTCTCTTTAACTCTCCCTTTCCACCTTTTTCTGTTTAAATATTATCTGGCTTCATTTGGCCAAACCTCTCTATTTATTTATTATTCTATTTTCTTAATTTTCCTGTTAGTTCTCTGTTGTTGTTTTTATTGTTGTTAATCCTGTGACCACAAAGGTAGCTAATAGCAACATCTTAAAAGGTTTGACACCAGTTCAAGCCTGCCAGGTTCTTGGAGTGGCTGGTAAGACTTTGTGCTGCTCTTGTCTTTCTCCAGCAGCAAGGTTACAAATCAGAGTCAACAGTACAAATAGAAACTTCTCTTTTTTTTTTTTTGCTATTTTCCCTACTCTCCTTGCATATGTGCTTGTCCTGTTTTATTTCCAAGGGAGCAGGCCCAGATTCCAATAAAGCAGACAACAGTACAGCTCTAGCCATCTCAGCTGCTTTTTCACTTTATTATTCTCTCCCAAAGGGGAAGTTAATATCATCTTAATACTGTATAAAAAGACACTATCAACCAGGGAATTTTCCCCATAAAAAGGCTCTGCAGCTAACAGAAAAGGGAATAATGGATGCTGCTAAAATGAAAGTCTCCTTGAACACTTACATAACAAATAGATTATTTCCTTGTCTTCTGAATTTTTTCATAAAAGATTTAAAAGATTTAATACTGATAATTTGCTGTAAGATTTAGTGCCTGCATTTCTGGAACTCCATTCCCATGGAAGGTGCAGCCATTCTGAGCTCTGTAAAGAGAAATTCATGGCAGCACCTTTGCCCAAAAACTTCTGTATTCCAAAATGCAAGCAATTCCCAGAACACACGCGATGCCACCCTGCAGCCAATTTATTTAATTTATTTTTGTTTCTAAGGGTATTTACGTTGCATATATATGTAATTTTTGCAATCTTGACACATGAACTTTTGTCTTTTCACAAAGCACAAGATTCCTTCAGACCTTAGCTGGGGAAGATGTTACAGCATGACACTGTCCTCTGCAGCATTGATTATCTCCTCTCTACGTGGGCTGGTGCAGCTGAGCAGGTCCCATTGTAGGGTGGCGGTTCATGGGCCACAGAGGTTGTCAGGCATCACTGGTGTCTGTGGTGTTTCAATTCAAAGCTCTGCATTATCTCTAATGGCATAATAGCAAAGGGCTCCTTGGGATGAAGGGAAGTGAAATGTGAGGCTGTGTCACTGTCACTTGTGACAGCATGAGGTTTTCCTACTGCGCAAAAACACAGGTTATCAGCTCAAACCTGAAATAGAAAATGCTGATATTTAAGAAAATATATGATATAGACACTGAAGCTGCTGGAAAAACAGGAAAAAAACCATCAAAACAGCTCTGTTTGTCTCTTTTCTAAGAGATGTAATGTATAATGACATCTCTTTTCTTCATCTTCCATTTTTTGGAAGGGCAGTAGAGAACCACACAACTTAGATTCATCAGTTAAGAATTTTTAACTCTTTCTACTGAAATGTCTTTCTCATAGAAGGCTTTGTCCTTTGCACAAGGGCCAGCAGTACAAATTGGTAGTGCATAAGTAAAAAATAGGAGTTAAAAAGTAGTAATTTGATATTTTTACAGGAGGGGGGGTTGGGTCCACAAATGAATAAAAAATGTTTTATTCAGTCAAACTAATCTTGCATAAGCTTTTATAGTCCTGTATCCTGTCTCCAGCTCTAACCAAAACTGAATACTGACTGTGTGCAAATATGATTTACATACAGAGAAACACATGTACATTTGTGTGCATGCAACACCTGTGAAATTCCCCACATCTGACATCCCACATGGGCACTGATCTGCAGCTTAAGGCCTTCACATCCACAGTGGATCTTTCACTGAAGTATTTCACAGTAAAAGTAGCAATCACTGGGCATTAATGATGGGATCAGCAGACAAAAAAGGCAGTGCTGATGTATGATACATGCAAACCAGAAGCAGAATCAAATGAATCAAAATAAAACCAGGTTACAGGTATATAAGTGAGCATATTTCTATGGCATTTTCTGGTGGAGCAGATGGCTAGGCAAAACCATCCATCAGTTCTTCATCAGAGGAAATAGGAAAATTCCAGCTGATGGCAAAAATATTCACAGACTCTACTGAACTGTGTATTTTTCTTTGTTGGAGAGAGATGGAGGAACATGTGACTAAATGTGTTGAATCAGATGCCAGGAAGAGTTCATTTTTTATGTTCTTCTCCCTTGGCCTTTTTAAATTGGGAAGGGATCCCAAAGGTACCCAGCCATGAAATCTACAGCAGAGAAATTGCTATGAGCCCCAAGACAAAGCTTAAAGCACAAGATGGGAAGATGAACTTATTTCTTTCCATACTCACTGGGCTATTTCTGGTCAAGCTGTGCTTCTGCAGGTAGGAGCTGTAAAGGATTCCAGGTACATGAACTGCCATCTCAATTGCTTTGAGCAACACTTGGGGATTTGGAAGCAGATGTCTCTGTGCAGGGATACTAATCTTTCCAGGATGCTTCCTTTGTAATCATCTCAGTCCCTGAGAGGACAAATTAGCAACAGCAATGTGTGTTTACATTAGCATATTGGACCAATATTAATATATTTTTAAAAAGCAAAGTTTGCAGGTAGCCAGCATGTGACTTTTCCTCTTTGAATTGAGTTAGTTATTTCCCAAAAATTCAGATAATGGAAAAGGTGCTTGAAATGGGGTCTTAATATTTGCTTTTAAGCTGTGAGGCCTTGTTGCTTGCCTTGGCAAAGGATTCCAACTCACATCTCCCCCAGGGTATGAGTATCTTAGGGCTGTGAGACCTCAGCATTCAGGTGGAAAAACACATAGGTTGAGATAAAAAATGTTTAATAGGCAAAGCAAACACCACATATTCAAGTAAAACAAAGTAAGAAATCCATTCATCTCTTCCCATGGGCAGCCAGGTGTTCAGTCATCCCTAGAAAAGCTGGGCTCCATTTCATGTAATGGTGACTTGGGAAGACAGACACCATCACTCTGACTGTCCCCTCCTTTTCCTTCTTCTTCCCTGAGCTCCATGTGCTGACCATGATGCCACATGGTCAGGGATATCAATTGGGTCAGCTGGAGCCAGGCTGTGTCCTCTCCCACCTATTTGTGTTCCCCCAACCTCCTTCTGGTGGAGTAATTTGAGGAGTATAAAAGAGCTTGACACTGCATAAACGCTGCTCAGTAATAATTAAAACATGAATTTAATATATAAAACATCATATTAAATAGCAATAATTAAAACTGTGTTATGAGCACTGTTTACAGCACAAATCCAAACCATACTCCCATAAAAGCTACCATGAAGAAAATTAACACAAGCCCAGTCAAACCCAGCACAAGAGGTTTTCCCTTTCTGGGACCTTCAGTTAATTAAATTAACAGCTGCATGTGTGGGCCTCTTTTCATGGACCCTCAGCAGAGGGGAACTCAGGAACAACTCAGAAAGTTCACTGAGCTGATTCAAGAGGCACTCTGGAAAAAAGAAAAATCTTTTCAGGTATCTCAAAAGGACCAAGCTGAAATCATTGGGCTGTGAAATGCTGGTTGGTCCTTTCAGAAATACCAGTGGTCTTTGGGGACCTTTAGGTGAAAGCTTCTTCCTGAACTAAGCATATTTTGGCTCTTAACACACAAAGTCTGCCTGCTGTGCTAAGCACAGGTTACTGATCCTAACTCAGAATGAAAATGCTGATATTTTGGAAATTATATAATTTATACACAAAAGTGGGGTTAAAAAAAATGTGATGTTTCCATATCTAACTAGAATTGAATTACCCTAAAAAAAAATTGGTAACATCAAGATATCTAGCTGTGAGTAACCTGTGACTCATTTTTGTAAAGCAGAGGATGCTTGTCCTGTGCATTTTCCATTCAGAGGGAAAAATATTTTTTTAATTGTCCATGGCTATTACAAGTCAAACCATGCTACTAGAACACATTGATTTGATTTTTTTAGATTTTATAAGGATCTTTATTTTGTTTTCTCTCCTTTTGCTTTTTAGAAGCCCCATTCAAAATAACTTAAAAATATAATTAAAATGCAGAACGACACTCAATAGAGTTTGTTAGAAAATGTGAAATCCTTCTGCTCTGATTTAGTTGCTCTCAGGAATATGTTTTGAATGATAGGTTCCATATGATTAATTTAGATTGACAGTAAAGCTCTGAAGTTCTGTTTTATTGTGGTCAGCTCTTCTGTCCAAGTTCTGTTTAAAAGTGTAAGAAACCAGACTGTTCAGATTTTAGCAGAAGGCTCCAGTCTGTATTTTTATATCTTCATCCATGCAGACTCCCATTTTGAAGTCTATCAAACTTGTCAGAGTTGTCTGTCTCCACAGCTCTGATATTTTCTCTTGAAAAAGCCAACAGCAAAGCATGGAGATGAGAGTCTTTCCTTCACTAATAATTTCACTGCAAATTTAGTGCAGATAATTAACAAGATAGAGCTATAATTATGAAACTAAGATTATTGTTTAGTCACATGTGATAAAACAGCAATGGTAATTCAAATCTCCAAAGGTATAAGCACTTGTAAGCCTGACTATCAAGAGCCCTCTTGATGGATGGACCTCTCTGGCACTGTGGCTGTACAGGTACTTATTGGGTGGTTGATGTGATGTGGTGGTTGATGATGCCTTATCTAGTATCAAGTAGTCAGGGACAAATAATTTGGCTTAATTAGCTTACTATGCAACCATAATGTAACAAATACTCTCAGTCAGTGGTTGAAGATTCAGGACACTGAATTAAATTTAAAAACACCTCTATTATTGGTGAAACTATGAGCCAAATCTTGCTAATTATTTTTTTATTTAACTCACAAAAAGTATTCTACTTGAAGACTAAGTTAGACCACCATGTGATTTCTAAAATCCTCTGGGGAAAAATGGGAATAGAAAAGACATAAAATATTGTATACATTTATATGTATATGTGTGTTTGCGTATATATTTCTGTTTGAAAAAGTGGAATGAAAAGAGAAGAAATGTAGTGGACATGATTAAAAGGAATGGCTGGGAAAATCACTACTTTTTTACCTCTTCACTGAAAATAGAAAAAAAATTAAAGCATTTCCAATCTCAGAAAATGATAGTTTTTCAAGAAAAAAACCTGCACCCAGCAATCCACTAATGCAAGAAATTTCTAGATCTGCATGTGTATTTTTCTTGGATTTTATTCAGATGCCAATTTTCTCCACCAGCTGAAATTGCTGTCCAGTTCAGCAGCTTAGTGAAATCAGGAAATGGAAGGGAAAAGAAAGGAAGACAAACCCCTGTCCAGAACACAAAGAGTGTGTCATAGCATAGGCTTATTTTAAAAGATCAGTCAAAAAGAAAAATGGAAAAATTTGCTTGATCACCTTTCAAAACTTATAATGTTATGATTTCATCAAAATTTAAAAAATAATAAGCTACTCTATTAGCAGTAGAGATATGTATTCATGCTTGGCCACATGTCTAAGAATTCCCCTCACATTTCACCATTGGCTAAGGACACTGTATTTTAAAAACATCCATTTGAAAAAAGAAAAAAAAATTGCTTTGCTTTCTTTCTTTCTTTACAAAAAGATTAAGATACTTTTTCTGGTTCCATTCCCAGTCTCTTCCTTACAGCACTCTTCAGCACTGTTTGTGTTCACCTAAAGGAAATAGCCATTAGATAAAATAAATACTTTAGAATTTCATTATCATAATGCATTCATAAAACTACCAGAGGAGTTGAGTTCTAAAGTAACTTCCAGAGGTGGAATAAAAACTCCCTGAATTAACTATTTTTTGGAAGATGCCTGATTTCATATTCCTGAATTGCCCTTTGGCATAGCTGCATACACCAGAAAGCAATTAGCACAATGAATGGTGCCACTTTCTTCAGTTATGTGCTGAAATCAAATATTTCCTTTAGAACCTTCTGACAAGGAAATCATACCTCTAATATTTATTACCTCACCACTGTAGTTCTGAAACTCTAAAATATTTGGACTGGTTAAGCAATCAGCATGCACTGGTGATATATGCTCCCATACCCATGGAATTCTCACTGTGCCTGTGGCATTTGTATTAAGAAACCAAATCCTGTCTCTTTACCTGAATTGAGATGATAATGTTTTGGTGGTCATACTTTTGTTATGTATTTGTACAATACCTCCATCAATACTGATCTTCTACATGTTATTGGACTACAAATAAATTATAATATTCCCTATTGCACATTTTTCAGAGGAAAAAATAAAAAACAAAAGTTATGTTTGAAAAATATAATATAAAGTTTACATTTCTCCATCAAAATAATAATTTTATAATAAAAACAACTCCAGGATCAGTGACAGAGGGTTTTTGTCTACAATGTTTTACCTGTGATTCCAAGCTGCAGACAAAAGGACATAAATAATGTGGGCAAGCACTGCCCTGAGATTTAGACATTTTTAACAATTTTGTTTTCTGAAAATGAACAAAACCCTCTAAACAAATAAAAACTTGTGGGAGAATATTTCTGTAAAGAGAATGCTTCCTTAAAAATTCATTGGTGATGATTTCACCAGGAACAAAACTCATGTGGAATTTTCAAATAAGTCTTGCCATGGATAGGGAAACAAAACAAGTCTCAGTGAGCTGATGCTGTGTTCCTGCTTGGAGTAATGACTAAAATGGTTTCTGTGGGCAAAGAGGAAACACTCCTTATTCATAAAGCCAGGTAATTATTCATTGTGTGAATGAAATCTTAATGCCCTCATCAAGAATTAGTCTTAACTCAGATCTAATTATTATATAAAAAGAAAGAATGTTTTAATAATGAAAAACTCTTAACAGTAATAATAAAGTTAATATTGTTATGCACACACTTCTCAGATTCTACCACTTTTCCTGGAGTTATGATCAGCCTTCCATTCCCTGCTTGGTTTTTAGCTTTGTAACCAGGATCTGCTTGCTGTTATTTTTACATGTTAGCTAAAACTCCTGTACACTTTGATTTTTCTTTATTGGTCTGTAATCCCATGTTACACCTGAATTTATTATTTGTGGTGGCTTTCCTGCAAACTAGATAGTAATTTTTTTCTCTCTTTTACTCCTAAGACCAACATGGTCTACCTCCAGGTCTTCATTTCTTTAATTGACAGTTGGTGGGTTGTTAATGGGAGTTTGGGTTTCTAATGCCAAACCCTATGCAATTACCCCTGCACATATTATCCACTACTCAGAGTCTCTCCTATCATCACGGCTCTGCAGTCCTCTATACTACATTATTAGAGTCAGGAATACCTTGTATTGCACAGAAAAACTACTTGTTATTCACATTATGAAAATATGATTCCACCATACAATAATGAAAACAAGCCAGAGCATATTAGGCATAGCCACTTGGTCAGATGAAAAATGTGCCTTTACTGTCATAATTTAACATAACATTATCCTGACAAGTCCTGAAACTTTGTAAATTCAGTGGAGAACCCGTGGCTGATATTAGCAAAAGCAGTGCCAGATTTCTGGATACAGGTTTCCAGGTGTTTCATGATTAAGTCTGTGCATCTCACTGCTCTTGATTGGTTTTGCCTTTTTCATACCCCCATGAAACAGGAATGCATTGTTGTTCCATTACCTCTCCTACTGAAATGCTTTGTAGGTTACATTACTTTCTAAAGGTTGAACACAAAGTCACTTGAATTAAAATTGAGTGTAATATACTCTGATTGAGCATCTTCCCAGTTAAAATACATTTCTGCACAAAGTGAACTGAGAACTTCTCTGCCATCATATATCCTGATTGTGAAACTTAACAATTAGCTATTCATTTCTAAGCTATGCTTTTTTCTCTGTATTTTAACATTGCCTTAAATTTGACATGAAAGGTTTTAATGAAGGTGTGAAATACTTGGCAGTTAAATCTAGCATATGCTGTAACACCTGTTAATTTCAACTGTTCATTTTAAGCTGTTACTTCATTCCTGGCATTTAGTCTAATTCATGCTGTGATTCTTAGTTTGAAATAAAAAAAAATGCAAGCTGCTTAGATACTCCCTTCTACAACAACTTCTACTTAATATTTTTTATTTCTGCCATATTATTTAACATTGTGCATTTGTATGGAAGCATGTTAAAATCAGGATTGCAACCTCATGCCACAAAAGATTAAACTATAAGATGAGAAAATATGGAAGTTAATGATTGAAGGTCCATCTTGAATTTTCCTAGGAAAACTTGGATCTGCTCAAATCATTGGGGGCTTGTGGCTATCTCCACCATTTAAATTTGATTTCTTAGTTATGGTTAACATAATTCTTAGTTATGGTTAGCATAACAAGAACACAGAAATCTGACTTGTGTTAAAATTATAATTTAAGCAATAAATAGGATTTAACTAAAGTATATAAAGCTTTGTCTTTATTTTAAAATGATGATTAGCATAGTGCTCCTTGCAGTATTAATTCTGGTGGTAGTTAGAGGCAGCTGGATTAATTGTGTCATGAAATCTGGGACTGTTCCAGTCAAAATCAGTGAACATTCAAATGAGGTAGTGATCCAATATTCAGTGCTGATTCATAAGGGTTCTTCAACTGCATTTTACAGAGTAGCCTAAATATGTACCTCTCTTCTGTGTATATATCAAGTACTTCATTTTTCTGTGGGTATAATGCCAAAAGATGAACTGCTGCTAATATAGGCTTCATAATTATGTGTGAACATGGCTGTAAGGTGACATTGTATCCTACAGAGTTAGTAGACCTTAAATACATAAACAGCATCACAATAGAGTCCTCCTGAAGGTCATTATCATTTTTTACATTCCACAGCTGCAACATCTAGGACATTAATAACCTGAAAATCCAGGTGTTTCTTCCCATTTCTCAGACTACAGGGACTCAAGACATTTCCAATGCCTTGATTAGGGGAATGAGTGCATATTAGCTGTTGAGAGTGAGCTCAGAACAGTAGCACAGAACTACAGTATAAAGTCTTAGTAAAATAGGATTGAAGAAGAACTCATGACAATCCTTTTACTCCAAGATAAAAGCAAGTCCTTTCACTTTATGATCTGTTGAAGACTGGGGCGTGGTATACAGCCAAGGAAAGTAACCCTGCAAATATCTGTGTTTGAAGGACAGGAGGCACTGCTTCCTCAAGAAAAAAAAAAAGCCAAAACATTTCCTTGATGGATGTACTCTCTCCTCTTTCTCTCAGTAAGTGGCATATTGCATGTCAGGAACATTTTCTCCTTTTGATTCAGTTGGGTATTTTTTTCTTTTGTAGATGGTTAATTCATGAATGAATATGCACATATGTGCGTGTCTTAAATTTTCAGCTCTAGAAATATTTTCTGCAGTAGAAGTACTTGGCACAAGTGAAGAGACAGGGATTTGATGGATGCACCACTAAGTGGGTGAGGAATTGGCTGGATGGTGGCACTTGGATGGTTGCAGTCAATGGGTTGATGTCCAAGTTCAGGCCAGTGATGAGTGGTGCTCCCTGGGACTGGCACTGTTTAATGTCTTTTCTGTGATGTGGCCAGTGGGATCAAGTGCACCCCCAGAAAGGCTGACAGTGACACTGAGCTGTGGGGTGTGGCCGACACTCTGGAGGGAAGGGATGCCATCCAGAGGGACGTGGACCGGCTTGAGAGGGGGGACTGGGCAAACCTCATGAAGTTCACCAAGGCCAAGTGCAAGGTCCTGCACCTGTGCTGGAGCAATCCCAAACACAAAAACAGGCTGGGCAATTAATAGATTGAGAGCAGCCCTGAGGAGAAGGGCTTGGAGGTGTAGACTGATGACTCTGTGTGATCTGGCAATGCACACTCACTGCCCAGAAAATCAAATGTGTCCTGGGCTGTATCAAAAGCCACATGGGCAGCAGGATGAGAGAGACGACTTTCTTCCCCTCTACTCCACTGTAATGAGACCCCATCTGGACTACTGCCTCCAGGTCTGGGGTCTCTAGCATAAGAAGGACATGAACCTTTTGGGGCAAGTTCAGAGGAGGCCACAAAAATCATCTGAGGGCTGAAGCATTCAATGTTCCTATGATTTTACTCTGGGTATAACTAGTTCTAGCCTAGTACTTTTCAAAGAACTTTTTTGGAAACCAGGGGATGCAAGAGGTTCAGTTCCATTCTGGAAACAAAAGTGTTTAAATATTGAATGCTAACTTTGATTGAAACTGTGGTTTACCATGAAAGATAAGCTTTTTGAAAATGTCACCCTGTGTTGATTTACCCTGAAAACAAAAAGGAAACACCAGAATGTGAAGTCCACCATGCAAATTAAATTCCTCAAATGTCCCAAGCTACCATAATGATTCTCCTTTTAAAATAACCACAATCCCTGTCTGATGATAGGTCTCACAAATCATAGTTCTCAGATTTCATTACTGATGAAATTTGTCGTCTAGGTTTGGCAGCTGTGATTGCCACGCAAATCTGAGCCACTAATTAGATTGATTGTCTATTTGATGCCTTTTGATTAGCTTATGAAAACCCTCTGTATTCCTGACTTCATGATAAAATGTTCCTGACTTCATGATTGCTGATTGACGCTCAGAAAATCTGATTACTGTCTTGAATAGCCAAGTAATGGCTCTGTCAGCTTTCCAAGGATATAGATATTCACCTGACAAGGGTGATAGGCTAGGGTCTTACATTTAGTATTTGCTATTGTATGTTTAAAGTTCTTTTAATTAGAATATTTATGATACTTTGAACTATGAATGGCAAATGCTTCGATAGGGGTCCAGGGTCTGCAGGGAAACCATTAGGTGTCTACTTTCTGATTTTTGACCTGGAACAAGTCCAAGAGATTCAGGCACTACCAGAAGCAAATTCTCAATTTGCAATTACAGTAAAAAATACACCTAGTGATATTCCATTCAGCAATCAGGTTATTTATGGCAGAGAACAGAACATTATGTGAGATTTTTAAAACCATTTTCCACAGTGAGTTCCAAGAGCAGAGGTAATACTGTATGAGGTTCAAAGACCTTATAATTATTGTCCTGGGCTGTTGGACATTCTACAAATTTATTATTGCATGATATTTTGATCCTACACTATTCCATGAAAGTGAATATGCTACACTTGAGCATACATTTTGTAGTATGTCTTACGATTTCCTAAGTTAGTTTTCCACAATTTCCTGTAACTGTGAGGTCTTATTTGATATTTAATCTTACAGAAGAAGCAGAGATTTGGTCCAATGGAGCTATCATAAAGACAAATGAAATCTGAAATTAGGCATGCAGTGCCCACCTGAGGGTACTGAAAATTATGTTTCACTGTGGCTTGGGAACAAATTTGTGTAAAGGTAAAATTGTGTTACATCGATATCTATATTAACAACAAATACATTCTGACAATCATAATATGGTTGCTTAAAGCATATAAACCTCACTATTGCCCTTCAGAAAACAAAGGAATGGTATTGAGCTTATTACAAGTCTGATTCTGACATATTTGGCAGAATTAATCATACAAACAAACCAGATACTGTCCCAGAAAATTTCCAGTCGGTAGAACAGGTATTCTGAAAGTATTGCACACTGAGGGTGGTAGGACTGAAGGAATGAGAGTGCAGAGATAAGCAACTGAGCTTCTCCCTGTGGAAATGGCTCAGTCATTGATTCGCTATGTAAACTTGGTCAAGTTGTTTAAATATTAGTGTCTTCATTTCCCATGTGTCAAATTGGATATCCTTGGTGAAACACAACAAATGAAAGTTGCTATGTAATCACTAACAACCTTTACTGCTGTGATGCTTGCCACCAGCATGATTTTGTATGGCTGCAGTGTAATGTGAAAAAACAGTATCTCGTTAAAGAGAGTTGCATGGTGCTTTTATGGCTTATAGATTGTCAATGCCTATTAAATTAATACTGGAAGGTATACTTGGTGGATATTAGTGACATTTTCATTGACTTTATTGGATTTATTTTAAAAGCCATTAACTGTAAGAAAATGAATAAAGTAGCAAGATGATATTATGCCTTGCAATACTGCATAAACAATTATATGCAAATTAATTATCATACCAAAGATCATGGAGTTGAAGTGGTGCAACCTTTCGAATAAATCCATTGCAATAATCTTGTTAATAGCAAAACACATTTCAAGTCCTTATTGTCCTTTTAACACTTTATTGTATATGTATTATGACTATTGAATAAAAAATATGTTGATATTTGTATTTTATTATGACAGAGAGCCAGTTATGTGTGAAGCCCAAGATACTTTAAAAAGGCTGATTACATACATTGATTGATGATTGGCTTCAAAATAGTTTTCCTTCCCTAGATGAGAAAAGTGATGGTTTTGACCCAGCTCATTCAATCAAAATGTTAATGCAACAGAAAGCATGGCTGCCTGCAGATTCAACAAGCCAGGAGAGAATCTAAATTATGCACCGTTTGTCTCTAATGTAAGCTTATGAATAAAATTGTCATTCATTCCCATCCTCAGTGCCAGTGCTGAGGCCCAAGTACATTTTTGTCCCATTGCAGTCAAACAAGAGATTCTAAAAGAAAAAATGAAACTGTATTTCCCTTGAACTGGAATTATTTCTATCTTTTAAAATACTATTTTCTGTAAGAAGTCCAGGTAGGATAAATGCATATGATTGGAGTGCCTTCTGCACACAATTTAAAAAAATATTGCTCAAAATATATTTACTGAGTTTTCCCCATGTTATAAAACACTTCACAAGTTACTTAAGAGTTTTCTTCAAGTCCCCTTTTCTATTCTTCCCTTCTTCACTGTTTTCTCTGCTGCTTTTTACAGATGAGTTAATGCAACTGCAAATCTTGCCCTCACAGGAGCAGGAGTTTTAACTTTCCAACTGAAACATCTGTGAAGATGGAAGATAGTCTTTTAATCTAGATAGGAAGTAGAATGAAAAAGTTAGAAATGAACAGGAATATAGTGGAAGTGTCTTGTATAGTAAATATTAGTTGCTAAGAGATTTTTAGCTTCCTACCAACACTGAGAGATGCATCAGTTATTGCCAATGTTTTTATTTGATGTCACTATTTTCTGTACTTGACCACGATTTTGCATACTTTTCGCTCTATGCAATTTTGGTGGGTTTTTTTTCTGCACCTCACAAGAGAAAGCAAAATCAAATTAGCAGACTGTTAGGAGGAAAATCTAATTGTCCAGGACACAGAGTCTTCAGAAAAGAATCTCAGGTATAAGCACTTTGACTATAACTTTTTTCTTCACCAATAAATATGTATTTTGAATTTTCCTTATATACATCATCTAAATAAATCAAATTGGATTATCTGTTGACCTTAAGGGAAGTAGAACAGTAAAACAACTTGAAGCACCCATAGGCCAACAGTGATCATGAGTGGAGATGCCCACCCGAGTGATCAAGAGCCATGCTCAGATAGCTCAAGGGAAGGACAAATATGAGAGAGAAGAGGTGGCATTGACTACCCATCACAGGAAGCTGGGCTAGATAGACAGGTGGCTGCAAGCTGCTGCTCCTGCCAGCTTCTTTCCATCCAAAACCAGTGACCCAAAACCACCCTAGCATGACTGTCACACCACTGAACACCTGAAACAGCCCCAGATTGGGAGCTACATGGAGTCCACAGGCAGCACAAACCACAGCTCACCGTCTCCGCACTCATGGCTTAGAGACCATTTCAGCTCAGCTAATTCAGTGAAGGCAAATCTGCCTCACAAAGAGAGCTTGAAGCAGAACAAAGAGGCACAGAGATCTCCAGGAGAAAACTGCCTTATTTGGCAGAGTCTGTTGACAGGAGCTAGTCAAGATTTTTCCAGTGTAACAGGTTGCCAGAAGAAAATGCCAATTTAACAACACCTAAATGATTTCAAGAATGTACCAATTTAATTTAAAACCTGGATGGGAAAATTACCAAAATGAGACATTTTGATAAGGTCAAAACATTTCATTTTGACATTTATTTTATGTTATCATTTAATATATAGGAAAAGTAAAAAAAGATGAAGCAACTTTTTTGACTTTATCAGAACTGCAGTTTTCTACCTTATCTAAATGTAATGCTTCAGAGCACTTAAAACAAAGTTTTCTGAAACTTTGAGCCTCACAGGAAAACCTTGGATTTTGACTTCTGTCCCCCTTTAGAAATGAAGGCACATTTAATACCTGAATTTTGCACGCAAAGAAGTTCCATTTGGAAGACAGTTCTAACAGGGTGTTCACCTTTTGATCTTGTAATGTATTATTTCTGAATCAAATGAACTGTTGAACAGCTCCTGACAGCAGATGATCAGGTTGCATTAGACCTAGAGGGTAGAATTCAGTTTTTGATTAAGCTACCTAGATGTATGAGGGGCTGTCTTGAACCACATTCCCTCCAAATGTGTGGAATTAAAAAGTAAATATTCATAAATAGATAATAATGTTATTAGGCTTTAAGACTCTCAAAAAGAAAGAATCCTGTATGATTCCTGGGGTCAGTGAAGAGGAGCTATATTACCAAATTAATGATGTGGTTTGAAACATAGTTAACAACAAGCAGGCATTTAATTTGGAATGGTCAGAAACATCTATAGGTGGCAGTTATCTATGCCAGGTACTTTCTTTGGCAATACAAGCTTATTTTATAATGTACAAGGATTTTAATTCAGTTGATATAAATCTCTGCAACAATACCAAAATTTTGAAATAACAATAACATGCATGTATATGCTTTCTTATAATGCAATTAATAAACTCTGAGGTTTCAGACAGACATAATGTTTCCTTTGAAATGATTTTATTATTGCACAGGAATTTTTCTTTTTTAAACTTATTAATGTGGCAGTAGAAATTCAGGTTGTAAATCAGGTGATCAGAGTCTATAGGTTAGCACAATAGGTCTGTCAGTCATCATGGTGATGAGTCCCTTGGAAATTCCTGTTCATTATTTTTCTTGTTTTCACAGTGGTGATCTTGAAAGCATGGCTCTGCTATATATATTTCCTGCATAAACCTTCAAATCTGCTAGTTTTCCTCAAACTTGCATAAGATACAGCAGCTCTTATTCCAAAAGCAGACAGTTGTTGTCTTCCCTATTGTAAAACATGGTTTTTAAAGCTGTTATCCTCTGGAGGTATGTAAGGAAAGAAAGAGAAGGCAAGAGATCAAGAGGTTTTTTTTGGTTGGATTTTTTTTCTTTTTGTCTGAACTGGGAGAGGAATGCTGCTAGATATTCTGGGCATCTACATCACTAAGGATCAGGTAACTCAGTTGAGGGCTGTGGGTACAACAGATGTAAGACTCTTTTTCCTCAGAAGTACAAGTATCCAGTGAGAATCCCAGTGCTTTCTTCAGCCTGCTGACATTCCCAGGAGACTATGGGAGACTGTGTCGTGTAAAACAAACCACTGCATGATTCATGTCATCGTTTCATTTCAAGTAGAGGAAAATATGCCTTCTGATTTCTCAGCAAACCATGCCCTTAAGTTCAGGGAGTCACAAAGTAATAAAAACATTTTGTTTTGTTTCTGCCAAGTTCTATCTTTGTGGTTTACTTTTTTGCTACTTGAATGTTTTGTGGTTTGTACTGCAGACAGCAGAGCTGGGGTGATGCGTCATGTCAAATCATACAGAGATGCTCATGATGTCCAGTCACACATCACTGGATGCAGCACACTGTTAGGAGGAGGTATTGCACGACAAATTCTATGTCTATATCCCTATATGTATGCATGAACAGGTAGGATTGGGGGATTCATTGATGCTTTCGAATCAGCTGCTGCTTGACTAAGTATTTTTTTCCCTCTAAGGAGAGCAAAATGAACACTGAAAGGAAAAAAAAACAACAACAAAACAATATAAAAAGTGATTCATACTCATATTCTTGGGCTGGAGATGATGTAGAATGAATAAAAGACAGACCGGGAAAAAAAAAAAGATAATTTGGTTAAAGTCAATAATTCACCTCATGAATGTTCAGCTGTGGAACATCATTTTGTGGTTGATTTATTACAGGGCTGTCACTCTGACAACCACATAGAATCTAGAGGAAGATGTCTCTGCCCATGGCAGGGGGTTGAATCTAGGTGGTCTTTAAGGCCCCTTCCAGGCCAATCCATTCTATGATTCTTTCTCATTACTTTCAACATTGTGTTTCTCTTCTCTTCTCTTAAGCTCAGAGAAGTCCCTGCCTGACATAGCTGAAGATTATATTCTCATCATTGCATATCTCTTGTTGAATTTGTTTCTAATTTTTTCCCATCTGCACAAAAATCTCTCTCACATGACCTGCTTGAAGGGATTGTCTGGGCTAACTGATTAAGCTGATTCTGCTTTCTCTTGAGCTGACAATCCATTATGAATACAGCACACAGGCTTGATAACTGCCAGCAGGACATTTGGGATCTTTTGTGATGAATTGGGAAAGATTGGTAGTTGACATCTGTATCAGTGGACTTTAGGTTGTTCAAGTCCGCAGGTGCCCATGCTGAAAACCTGCTCTCACACTCCATCATTAGTCTGCTTCATGTGAGACTTTTACGCTATCTGATTTCAAAAAACACCTCAAAACAACAACAACAACAAAACACACACAAAAAACCCCAAAACCAAAAAACCCCAAACAAGCAAACAAAGAAAACCCCAGTAAAAACCATATGTGGGATCTACATGTGAATCCGGGTTTAATGTAGAAGTCAAGATGGATCCTGACGGTGTATCTCAACAAGCTCCAGCAATGAAATATAAATTCTCAGCAAATGTTCTCTGCAATTGAGACAGGGTATGTCCCCAGAAGTGTGTGTAAGAATGGGCAACCCCAAGAAGGGCATTTGAGTATTGTGGTCCTGCAGTATAGACACTCACATAGAGCAGAGATGCTAATTTGGCTGGTAAAAGCTGAAAACAATTATTACCTCTCATTACCTCTGGAATGGACACATACAGTTAAGAGGATTCAAAGGTCATATTTACTGGTTTTCTGTTATTGTTTTGAAGGGAGAAAAGAATGGGAATTTAGTGAAACTTGAAATCTTGCTGTTGAAGTCTGATACTATCTCCTCCCATATAAAGCAAAATAAATGGACATAAGCAAGGATAGAAAAGAACAACAAAGGCAGTTTCTGTCTCTGGGAATAATATTGGTTCCTGATTTTGGTGTGGGATAAGCAGACCATGCACACTGACGTCTGACATGCTCTCTGGCCTGCTGGGATGTACAGGCAAGTGCTTCCTTCTGATTTGGTCCCAGGTTAGAGGCACTAGAAAAGGTAAATTTTGTTCTAAGAAAACAAGTGCTTTCTAGTTGGAAGGATAGGTGAATAGAAAGACATGGCTGAAGGACAACTGTGGAAAAGAAGAAGTTTTATTTTACAGGTGATATTGAAATTTTAGCACATACAGCAAAGGTGTTATAGCACCTAGTTCCCTTCCTCTGTCCTTTTGCAGCCAGCCTGCCTGATGAGTTCAGAGTAGTATTGTGGAAGGTCCCAGAAATATGTGAGACAGCAACAATGATAATAAAAGTTGATTCTTCCAGCTTGATTCAGTCCCAATAATCCACAAATATAATCCTTAGAAGGATACCAGTCTCATCTTACTAGAGTCAAATGAATTTCAATTTAAAAATTTCTGTTAAATTTTTTTTCCTATTTTTAGAACTTCTCAGTTCATTATTATACTCTTGACATTACTGGGAACTTGGATGAGTTCCGATTACAGTTTTCGTTTTCTGAATGACTCTTTTATTTGGAAGGATTTTATAAATTCTTTCTCTCTGCACACACTACAATCCAATCTAGGATTTCATGCCTTTAGTACCCTAAGGATTAATCACCAGTGCAAAAGGTTAGCTCAGAAAGATGCCAATACAAGGCATCTAATCAGGAAAGTGACTAAAATAGTAGCAGAAGTCTTGCAGCAACACAAGGATTGTAGCCCTCCCTGCACTGCTTCTGCCTCAGTGTCGTACTTGAGCTCACTCATGTCAGAGCAGTTTGGATGGGCTGAGAAAACACAGTGCCCAGTTCCAGTGGTTGGGAAAGCTTTCTATGCCTCAGCCTTTGTACTTGCTGCTGAAGAAATGGGAGGAGAAGCACAGTTTTAACAGTCAGTAAAAGTCAAATGCACAGCACACACTTGGAGCAAGGAGGACTCTTTCCCTCCAGGAAAAGCAGAAGGATTTTGTGGTTAGATCAGGGAAATAATCTCTAGCTTTGTAAAGGGAGAATTTGAGTCTTCTCCAGACTTGTCTTGCAAGTGAATTCTGCTGTGAATTTGCATATGATCACTTGTGCTAAGGAGTTACAGGTCACTGTGACTAGAGGTTGCAAACATTATTTGCTTCCTGCCCTTGAATGCCACTGGCTATTAAGGCTGCTGTGCCTGAAAAGCTGACTTAGCCATTCAGGTGGACTGGCTGGTGACTCACATGTTTAGTTTCTGACAGCATTATTACCAAGTAGATTGGTACAAGAATAACGGATAAATATAGCAGGATTGATCTCTGATCCAATAAGAAAAAGAAAGGAACAAGAGATCAAAGCATCACATATTCTAAAAACAAGAAGAAAATGGGCAGAAGAAGAGAATTAATCTATATACTACATGTAGAAGGATTTTGTAAATGAGAGCCATTAATGTAAGTATAGAAATACATAGCATGTCAGGTGAAAGTAGATTTTGTTCAAAAATAGGTAGTTAAGAACTACATTTTGTCAGACTAAACCTAACATCTTGTTATGGATTAAAATGGATTTTTGTATATAGGTGTTTACAAGCATCGTTCGGAAGTGGTTCTTGTATTTTGTAGAGTGAGAACTGAGATTAAGTGTGACAGTTAGAATTTACAAGGAAAAGAAGAGGTTACAATGAAGCTGAATTGGCAACCCTAGTTTTTATTTTAGCTATCTATACAAATGTATGAGTTCTACTAGAATAAGAAGAAAGCTAAGCTGAATTTGAAACTATCGTATGGTTCATTGTTTGCCCATCCAAATGAAGTTGGAATGCAGCTTCAACTTGTCAGATTATGTTATAGAGGACATCCAAGATTCTATTATATTCCTATTAACTGTCCAGAACTTAATGAGCTCAATAGAGATAGATTGCTTAATAAGACCCTTCAAAGTGTATTTTTTCTGTCAGGAGATGGGGAAGTAATTTGAGCGATCTTACTGTCCAGGAGGTCAATTTTTTAATCACCTAGATGAGGAAAAAAACCCTTTCCCAAGAACATCTACAGGAGTCAGATTTTTCTGCTATATCATTTATATACTTGTATATATGCAGTAATTACACTCCATTTACTGGGTCATGGAAACTGACATCTAACTTTGAGGTGAAACGAATAACAATGAATTCACCTCTAATAGTTTTCCCATTACTCTGACCTTGCAAAACTACATTGTGATTTATTTTTTGTTGTATGAATTTACCTTTTGTCTTAGTAAACACCTGTGTTGGGCAGAATACAAAACAAAAATCAGATGGAAATTACTAAAGTGTCAACTTCTGTTTTACACAGATCACTAATATGAGCTTTTTAAACCACTCATGCTCTGGTGAGGAATGTTTCAGTTTATCAACCTGTGAAACAGAATACTGCAAACCTGAGCTCACTCTGTGGGCCCTTCCTGAATCTTGGCAGACCACCCAAATTTGCAGTTGTGGACAAATCCTACGGTATATGTTTCAGAGTCAGAAAGCTGAATCCAAAGTTGTGTGCATATTCCTTCTTCCATGACAGAAAATAGAGAGACTTTCCTGGTATCAAAGGCTCTCTTCTTACTTAGTTAAAAAAAAAAATATATATATATATAAAACCAAACCACCAAAATATTATTCTGAACCTCTTTAAGATAATAGACCTTGCAATAATAAACTACTGGGTGTCTTGCTACAGGAACAATTTTTCTCTTGCCATTATAAAGCAAAAAGTCAGATAAAGCCTTGTCCTTGAAACATGCAATTTAGAAATAATTCATTATGGCACCAATTTTTTATATTGTTCTCCTTTGTTTTATGATGACAGTAAAATTCAACAATTGTGTGTAGAAAGAGATTAAATTTAGCCTTAAGTGAAATTTAACCTTAAGTGAGACTGAAATTTTCCTGGGATTTTGATTTAAAAAAGTGATGTTAATGATATTTAAATCTCCCAAATGACAATGATATCATAAAGTCAGTTCAGGTTTTGAAATTCAGACTTTTCATACCAAGCTGTTTTGAACAGATAATGATAACATCCTAGGCAGATCTATTCTTCAGACACCTTCTGGACTCTGAATGTTCAAGTATGAAAACTAAGCATAACTCACACACAAGACTCTGGTTAACACTTGAATCATCTCTGATCCTTTTGTTTCAGATCACCTGGTAGCTGAATATATCACTAGAGAAAGACACTCCTCCAACTTTACTGTAATTTGGAAGTGATTGTCACAGGCAGAATGTCACAGTACCATCAGGGGATACCCCTGGGTGAAAGTTCACTTCAGACTGCAACCAAAGCAATGGCATTCACATTTTCTAGGCAACATGGTAAATTTCTGCTTTCCACAAAAACATCATGTTTAGTTTCACCTCAAAAGTATTTTTGTTTCTTTTTAAACTCTGAAGTGAATCTTCTTTGGCTTTTTAAAGCACTTCAAGATGAGATACTGCTCGACCCTTGACATTGATATAAGTCAAACAAAGCAATGATTGCCATAGAAGACAAGACTAACCCAAGAACTATTCTTTCTAATCTATGCTAGAAAGTTTAAAACTGTCTACCAATCAAGCAGCAAGATTTGAAGGCCAATTTGCTTTTCAGACTCTTGATATTATGACCTTTGTATTTTTCCTATGGCCCAGAAAAGACCCACAGTTGCTGTACTGGACAGCATTCCAAATCAGGCCCCCCAAAATCCTCCCCTGTGGCAGTGCTTAGGGCTAGCCTGTGCATCTCTGCAAAAAGGCATAACATTTCACTATGCACTTCTGACAATTATCCACTGGAACAAAATCCTCATGTGTCATCTAAGAGGCCCTAAGGATAAAAGTAGTAAGGTGTCCAACAGATGACTGTCAAAACTCAGGGTTCAATTGCTTCTTGTCAGAGTCTAATTTTATCTTACATTATCTGTTATAATATCTAATCAAGCTGTAATGGCACAGAAAGTGCTCCCCCACACACTTAAAGAGCTTTGTGTCCTCTTTAGCCTCTCACAGGAGAGCTTTCAAGCCATATTTCATATGCATTTGCTATTTCCCCAAACCATTTGCCTTCTATCAGAATAAATCTTTTGATTTTTGACTATTGATAGAATATGTTACCCAGTTACCTTTACTGTTTCTTGGATTTTGTTTTCCTTTTTTCTTCCCTGAAATAGATATTACAGACAATAGCAAAAGAAATAATTTTATTGGAGATTTTACAGCTAAAATATTTGTGCCTGGCAACACAAGAATAGAAGGATTAATCCTCAAGTGGGATTAATTCTTCTTCTGCTGTGTACTTTACAGATGCAGTAAGAGAGTTCTTGTACCACAGAGTTTAAATTTAAAAAAAGCAACAAAAAAACAGGTCAAAGAATGATAGACGTGAAAGCAAGTTTCTCTAATTTTAACACAGGAAGCTTTGTGGAATGGATATCAAAGAAGCCATTATGAATTTTGTAAAGATAGAACCTTCAGTAATGAATAATATAAATTTGGGTGGCGAAATATTAAATTTTAATTGTAAAGGTAATAATATAGAACCTTATAATTGTGGTACTAGGAAAAACAAGGGTGATTTTTTAAGGTTGATGTAGTATCTTGTATTGATAATTTTGGTTATTACTCATGTAAATGATTATTTGGGTGTGTTTAGTACTTAGAGGAGCAATGATGTGACTCCTTCATTTTGTAATATATTATATTTCAAATATGTGAGATATAAACTATGAAATAGTATTCAAGCCAAATCTGTATAGGAATTAATAAAATAATAAATGCCAGAGATAAAGAATGTAGAAGGCAATGAAAGTAAATTTTAAAAGTTATGTAAAATAAAGGGAAGAAATAACATTTTGAATCAATTTTCCTCTTTTTTTTTAATTAAAAAGGTGCCCAGAGTGCATGAAAATATTGTTTAGAAAGTTATTTTAAAAATACATTTTTTTAGTATGGAAAAGAGAATATTAAGGACTTAAGTTCTTCAATTAAAAAAAAAGAAATCTAATTTTAGCAAGGAGGAAAGATAGTTTTCAAATGTTCAAGGAAAGGGAAAAAAATGCACAAATATGGCCAAGCATTATGTCAGACTGCAGAGAAATCATACTGAATTTTTTTAAGAGATTGCTTTAAAAACATATAATCAAACAATAATCTGAGTGGTAAGGGTATTATTGGCGCTGTTTAAAGGATTTATTTCTTTAAATTCTTCATAGTTCTCTTAGTCTTTGATTGCATTTCTTTGCCAGAACAAGGAACTTATGGAGGAAAGGAAAAACTGAGGGCAGTGGTAGCAAGAAGGCAAATGGAGGGTCTAAATGCTGGTCAGATATCCCAGGATAAATGTTTAGTTCTACAGATGAAATGAAGTTCCCATGCAGGAAGCTTTCTTGCTTTCTTTTTCTATAATAGTTTCCCAAGTGACTCTGAAAAAAGAACTCTGAAAGGTTTTGATTGAAGTTGCAGTTTACTCCTACCAGTTTCAACTGCACATGTACAACGGTATGTCTGGAGTTACAGACATTTCACCAGCATTTGTGTCTCTCTTCTGGAAACCTGACTAACACAGATGCAGGGCTCTATTGGGTTTGTGTGGCAAGGTTTTGGTAGTCAGGGAGCTACAGGGATGACTTCCTCTGGGAAGGTGTCACAAGCTTCCCATATACCTGCCAGAGCCAGTGCCAGCCAGCTCCAAGATCTGCCTGCTGCTGGCCAAGGTCAGAACCATCAGTGACCGTCACATGTTAGCACCTTTGGAATATCGAGTTTAAGAAGGAGGAAACAGATGCAGAGGAGCAACTGCAGCCTGAGAAAGGAGTGAGACTATGTGGAACAGCCCTCCAGAAACCAAGTTCAGAAGTGGGAGGGGGTGCTCCAGGCACCAGAGCAGAGATTCCCTTGCTCTCCAGGGAGGTAAACAGTGCAGCAGATTGTCAGTGTTTGATCCTGATCAGAAACAAAGCCCCACAGAGCCTCTTACTCACTCACTCACTCCTGGTGGGATGGGGGAGAGGATGATAAAAGTGAGAAATTGTGCATTGAGACAAAGACAGTTTAATTGATAAAGCAAAAGTCACGTGTACTAGCAAAGTAAAACAGGGAATTCATTCACCCCTTCCTATGGTCAGGCAGGTGTTCAACCAATCCGAGGAAAGCTGGGCTCCAACACATGCTGGTTTGGGAAGACAAACACTGTATCTCCAAATGTCACCTCCTTTCTCCTCAGGGGGGTAGGCAGAGAATTTGGGACTGAAGTTGAAGACTAGGAGTTGTTTTTATTTCTCATTATCACAGAATCACATAGAATCACAGAATTTCTAGGTTGGAAGAGACCTTTAAGATCATCGAGTCCAACCCATGTTCTAACACCTCAACTAGATCATGGCACCAAGTGCCACATCCAGTCTTTTTTTAAACACATCGAGGGATGGTGACTCCACCACCTCCCTGGGTAGATGATTCCAGTATTTACCACTCTTTCTGTGAAAAACTTCCTCCTTAATTCTAGCCTGTATCTCCCTTGGCGCAGCTTGAGACTGTGTCCTCTTGTTCTGTCTGTTGTTGCCCAGAGAAAGAGACCGACCCCAGCTCACCACAGTCACCCTTCAGGAAGCTGAAGAGAGTGATAAGGTCACCCCTGAGTCTCCTTTTCTCCAGGCTGAACAACCCCAGCTCCCTCAGTCGTTCTTCATACGGCTTGTGTTCCAAGCCCCTCACCAGCCTCGTTGCTCTTCTTTGGACACACTCAAGCATCTCAACGTCCCTCCTAAACTGAGGGGCCCAGAACTGGATGCAATACTCAAGGTGTGGCCTCACCAGTGCCGAGTACAGGGGAAGAATGACCTCCCTGCTCCTGCTGGCCACACTATTCCTGATCCAGGCCAGGATGCCATTGGCCTTCTTGGCCACCTGGGCACACTGCTGGCTCATGTCCAGCCCGCTGTCAACCAGCACGCCCAGGTCCTTTACTCCTGAGCACTGTCCAGCCACACCGTCCCCAGCCTATAACATTGCAGGGGGTTATTGTGGCCAAAGTGCAGGACTTGGCACAGGACTTGGACTTATTGAACTTCATCCCATTAGATTCTGCCCATCCATCCAACCGTTCCAAGTCCCTCTGCAAAGCCCTCCGTCCCTCTAACAGATCAACACACGCTCCCAGCTTAGTGTCATCTGCAAATTTGCTAATGAAAGACTCTAAACCCTCATCCATGTCATCAACAAAGATATTAAACAGAGCTGGCCCCAGCACAGACCTCTGAGGGACACCACTGGTGCCTGGCCCCAGCTGGATGCAGCATCGCTCACCACCACCCTCTGGGCCCGGCCATCCAGCCAGTTCCTAACCCCGCAAAGAGTGCTCCTGTCCAAGCCATGGGCTGCCAGCTTGTCTAGGAGTATGCTGTGGGAGACAGTGTCAAAGGCCTTGCTGAAATCCAAATAAACAACATCTACAGCCTTCCCTGCATCCACTAGGCGGGTTACCTGGCCATAAAAGGTGACCAGGTTGGTCAAACATGACCTACCCCTCCTAAACCCATGCTGACTGGGTCTGATACCCTGGCCATCCTGTAAATTCTGTGTGATGGCACTTAATATAAACTGGTCCATTATCTTGCCAGGTACTGAGGTCAGGATGACTGGTCTATAATTACCAGGATCCTCCTTTGCACCCTTTTTGTGAATGCGTATCACATTGGCCAGCTTCCAGTCATCCAGAACCTCACCAGTGAGCCAGGACTGTTGGTAAATGATGGAGAGTGGCTTTGCAACTCATTTGCCAGCTCTCTCATTACCCTGGGGTGGATCCTGTTTGGTCCCATAGATTTATGAGCATCCAAGCATTTCAGTAGGTCTTTGACTGCCTCCTCTTGGATAATGGGGGGACCATTCAGCTCCCTGACACCATCAACCATTCCAGGTGGGCAGGTGTCTTGAGGGCAAGTCATTTTCCCACTAAAAACTGAGGCAAAGTAGGCATTAAGCACTTTTGCCTTCTCCTCATCTGCAGATACTAAGTTCCCTCCCTTGTCCAATAAATAACAAAGGCTGGTCTTACCCTTCCTTCTAGTATTAATGTATTTGTAAAAACATTTTTTATTATCCTTTACAGAAGTCACCATCCTCCTTTGAGTGATGAAAAAATTACTTTCCCTGAATTTACACAGTTTTGCCCTTGACAATAATTGAATAATCTCCTTGTCATTATCTTGACCCATGAGTTATTCATTGTATTTTTCTCCTCCTATCCAGAGACAACTGTCTAGGCGGGCACTTGGTGTTCAGCCAAAGTCAGTCCACCAAAAATTCACTGAAGTCTCTGTAAGTAATAAAGAATTCTCCTTTCAACAGAGTTGTTAGAGCTGAGTCTTAAACTGACCAACCCTTTGCAGAGCTCAGAACATGTGTCTTAACAGACCTTGTATCACTGATTATCTGCAGGGAATAAAATTTAATGTTTTTGGAGAAGATCATATAGATGCAGGAGTTTTCAAATGAAAGTCTGACAGTTTTGAAGCCTACAAGTATATTTTACCAAGCTTTTAAAAACTAAATTCAATGTAGGACCAATGGTAATGAAATGCTTCTATTATTTCTACAAAGATGTCTCAGCTTGAAAACTTGAGACAGTTTGGGGTTGTGTAGTGATCTGTTTTGAAATTCTGAAAAGATGGGGCTGCATTCATTCCCAAGCGGCTTGTCAGAAAAGCTTCAAACAAAGTTTTTGTTGTGCTGAGGCAACAGTAATCTTAGCTTTACTTTTTTTCTGACTAACCTGGCTCCCAAAGAGATCTCAAGGTCCAGAAAACACATGGAAATAATTGGTGGATTGTAAGGAAAAACCATATTCCACCACACTGCACCTCCAGAGAAAGGGTGTTGTCTGCAAAGTTTAGTAGTGAGCTGAAGCTGTGTTTCATCTAAATTGTGGAGGAAAATACAAGTTAGCATAAAAGAATGTATGTCTGATAATCATATGGCCAGTCTGAAGGGCCTTTTATCTGGGTCTGTGGATTCTCATATCTGTATGCTGTTGAGGAGGTAGTTAGAATTTTGATTACAGAATAAAGCACCTCCAGAAAGTGCTATATGCAAATACTTGAAGAGCATGGGTCAAAGTTTTATGCTTCCTGGGACTGCCTAGCATATTAACAGGTCTAGGGAAAAATGACTGTGGTTAAAAATTAATAGCACACTGACAAGTATGATTTAAACCTATCCAAATCTAAATCAGTCAGCCCTAGTAAAATCTTCAAATCCTTAAGAGGTAACCCATAGCCAGTGGTGTCAAAAAGTGCTATGAGGATTGAGAAATTAATCTGCATTTCTCTCACATAGCAGATTTGTCCTTGTGTGAAAAGTAAGTGAGGGATTTTGTTGCCCTTGTGTCTTTTATTTAACCTCCATTAGCACTGCATGTAGTAAGATGCTACTGTGTTAAATAAACATTACTTCTTTGAAAAACAAATTAGATTGCAAATAATATGTTAAGAGCTGACTGAATTCTTCCTACCCATTCAGTTAAGATAAATCTCCTTTTTCTTCTGTCAAGCAATTGTTGCTTGGAACTTCCTTATGTTCATCAGAAAGTTGGATAAATCATTTTCAGACACTGGACTAACTGGAAATTGATTGCTTCTTCAAACTGGCATTTATGGTGCAACCAGGTCATCTTAATATCATGGCACTGCTTCTGTTTGCTAAGTAGGTGACAGAAACTTCCATAATTGGAAAGCAACAAGGGAGTTATAGCTATTTACAGAAAAATGCTGGGAAGTTTTGAAAATGTTTCCCCTCTTCAGCTGCTGTCCATATGTTAATCAATCATCTGACCTTACACAATACAGCAAACCAATCTTGATTCAATTATTAACGAAAGTCCTTTCTGAAAGTTCTCTGCCACCTCTGTATATATTAAAAAACATTGATGGCACTGTGCAATACAAAGATTGCAGTGATAAATCAGGCTGTGGAATGACTGGCAACAGCCATATCTGCCTCTAGATCCAAAATGTCATCTATTTTGTTATTTTCTTTATGGTAGCACACTGCATGTGTTAAGTGCTTTGCTTTCAGGAAGGACAGACGAAGATCCTATTTAAAGGAGTTCAAGTTGAGGACAGACCAGTAATAAAAAGGAGAAAAGAGGCAATAGTAGAAGATTCATACAAATACCAGTTGGACACTTTGCTGCAGAAGTGTTGGGCTTTTTTTTTTTTAACAGAAGTTTAAAGGTGGAGTGGAGAGAGGTGCTTGCTGGTAACTTCCAAACACTTCAGTTGCATTAAAAGTATATTTCACTGGCTGATTCATTTTAATTTTAACCTGTAATCACAGCCTATTCCCAATTGTTGCATTGCTATTCACTAATTGCAAACTGGAAATCACTGGCTTCTGTCTGAGATTTAGGCAGGTGTATTTTAATCCTGTTCTGGTTTGGATATGTCTTCTATCTGCTTCCAAACCAACATTAGAGATCTGCTTCAGAGTGGATGCACAGTTCTGAGGTATTTCAACTTTCTTCATTTTCTTTGCTTTGATTTGGTTTGCAAAATTATTTTGGTACATAGGAAGCAGACTTCAGCCAGGAGGCAATAGATGAGAAATTTCTGTCCACATGGGTAAACAAAGTTTGCTGTCTCCTAATGGAGAACAGAGGGGAAAAAATATATCCAGTCAGTGAGATAGCTTTGAAATATCCAAAGGGTATGCTTGGATCATGGGGCCAGAGTAAATTTATCTGAAGCACACCCTTGAGTCACTCCAAATTACTTCCCAACATAAGCATATCCTTTCTGTGTCCAGTATGGCTTCAGGTGGCTTCATTGCTCTTGTCTACCTAATGCATACATTCAATTAATAGTGTTTAATGAAGATGGAAAGGTAGAAAAGATATTAAACTTGCTGATATAAAGTGCTTTGAAAACTTTGGAAATTAGTCTTGTAAAATGGCAAATCATTACCACATGAAATAAATGCCTTATTCTCTTGAATTCCAATGAGGTAAATAATATAGCTATTTTAGCATTAAATATTCAAAAGCATTTAGTATTGCTTAATAAAGAAAGCAATAAGAAAGAAGAAGGAGTGCAAGTAAGATACTGCAATGCCTAGGGCAGCTCCAGGGTTAGTCAAAGAACTAGTGTGCAAAGAAATCTCATTATGAAGAGAAACAATATTTGCATTTTTACTGTTTCTTTTGTTCAGTGTTATATTTTTAAAAAGGGTAATCTATCAGTATTAGATATCTGATTTAGAAATTAAATTGGTTTCTCTTTCCTTTTCAGTTCACCCATTTTTATACTGGATTTTATAATAGCATAATCATGTAGGAAGAAAAGAGCAAAACTGGGTAATTATATGCACAATTATTTTTAAAATACAGTAACAATAGCAAGGATGAGCTGAAAAGTGCTCATACACTTTTATAGTGTCAAGACTTAGTCTATATGTTAGGAACAATCAGAGGATTAATATTAATGAACAAAAGATACCTCCTTAATATTCTAGATAATAAAAGACACATGGATAGATACTGGGGGTGTGTATATATATAAATATATAAAGATACATATGGTTACCAAAGAATTTGCAGTGCAGGTTGGCTTCTTGCTCCCTTTCCTAGACAGAATCAGTGTCCACCACACATCTTCCCCTCCACCTCATACACTCACAAGAGGCACCGAACCAGCAACCTTCGGGCTCCAGAACAAAAGAAGCTGCTTTAGCTCAGCCCAAAGAACCAACACATATTTTGCTGTCAAAGTGTGTCACATTTATCACAGCTATTTTTCCTGATCCAGGTGATCTCATCAGTGCTTGGAAGCCTCAGATGGGACTCTATTTGGCATTCCAATTTTTATAACCAATAAAAATTATTATATTTTTTGCACAAATTGGAAATAAAACACTGCTTAGTTGTACAACCAGAGAGGAGACTGAAAAAAAACCATCTAAAACATTAATTCAGTGGAAACCTGAAGATGGGACTGGATTTTAGCCAGAACCTTGCATTCTTCACTTTTATACTGTAATCTGACTTTCAGTAGAAGATAATTATTTCACTAGACATCAATCTTTACCACATCCAGAAAGATACTGAATTTTAATGGCTGAAAATTAAGAAGAGTTGTTCAGTTCTTCTACTGCTTGGCCCAAAATATGCTCTAAAATATGTAAGCCATGATAATTCTTTGTAATCAGACAGCCAGTTATACTAGTCATCTGAGGCTTAAAGCAAAGCAAAAAATTTAAATAGCACATTGATTCCTAAAGACATTCATTTTAGAAATTTTTATCATGTAATGTCAAAAGAAAGAATTTAAAAGTTCGCAAAACTAAATTTCAAAGTCATGAATTTTACTTTGCTGAAGTTAAACTACAATAAGAATGGACTTACTGTAGGTCCTTTTCATGCCCAAATAAGGTATTTTTTCCAGGAAGTATATTGCCTTACAAGAGAATAAAAATAACCTCTTTCTGCAAGTTAGTACTTATTGAAGGCTGCTTAGAAGAGTAAATTGGTCTAGATTGGCACAAAAGCTTACAGAGTTAAAGATCAAAAGTTTCTTCCTTACAGAGAGATTTGCCCATTAGTTTTAGTGACAAAAGAATCCTTTTCATTCTGTAAAGGGTATGTTTAGTTGATCCAAATAACTTACTCAAAATATCCCAAGGGAGAACTAATTAAATAGCGATGTAAATATGTTGTTTCAACAAATAGGAACAGAATAAAGCTTCTACCACCCACGTAAATGTCTAAATAGAATTGAGCATATTCTCCCTTTCCCTGTGATCAGATAATATTTAAGTATTTTAGTTGCTCAAGGTATTTTCAAGTTTTTAATGGCATTTTCAAATTATTGAAAGATATTTTTCATTCATTTAATTCTCAGTTTCTCAGAAACTGAGATATTTTGCATTAAAAACTGCATGACAAACTTCATAGCTAATTAACCTGGGGACCCTGTGTCTTAAAGTTTACTTTTATCCTAATTCAGCAATAAGACTAAGACTAGGAATAATTTAGAGAAGGAACATCAGAGGCACATTTATTAGATAAACATATGCATGCACATATATGTGTGTGTGCTCCTATGTGTCCAAACTCAATTCAGTTTTGTTCTCTTTCAACACTGCAAGTATTAAACTAAAACTAAAACTATATGCCTTATTAAGTAAAATTTTAACATTTCCTGCATGAAGTGCCTTTACAGCAGAGTTCCCCTGCTTTGCTAGACTCCTTGTTGGAAGTTTAGCTAAATTTTACCAATCTTTTCTCAGATTTCCTGAAGTTATGAACCAGCTGCTTTCAGATCAATGTTTTCCCACTGTGATCTTTGGCAGATGTGATTGTTTCCAAAGAGGTGCTGTTGTCTTCTAGCCCCCTTTACTTTCAACTCCTGATACTTCAGTCTGGGGAAGAAAAAAAGCAGTTGTCACCATTTTTTTCCAGGAATGAGGAATGAGAAGAGGGGGAATGGTGAGAGCTAGTCATCATTTGGAGCTGATAGGAGAGAAATGTTATGTACAGGTGGCAGTTCCTCATGTGAGTACAGGGAATGTGTCATTGGCAGGCCTGGAGTAGGGGTGACATATTGGTGAGTTCACTAAAACTTGAGAAGAGGGAAATTTCACAGTGAATGGGGTGATATGAATACCTTCCTGCCTTTGGGATTATTAGCCAAATTTTAATTCACCTAATCAAACTCCCACACACAGTCTCATCAGAGAGAGGTCATAATGAGGGGAAGATAAAACTTCATTGTTTCCCCAAACCCAGTCTTCCCCCAGAGGAAAAGCAAACTGGAAAATCTAGTTTTTTTGAGCTTTTGGAGTTGGAAGTGCAGTGAGAGAGTAAAAGGACCATTAGTAAGCACATCAAGGCAAGAATTCCAGTAATGGCAATTATGCTCAAGACATCTGGTTCTGTTAACCAGCCAACTTTTCTAACTTCCTGTAAAAAAACAGAAAAAAATAAAATCTTGGTGACTCCAGAACTGACCCTTAGTCATTCCTTTCCCAGAATTTTATTTATCCAGATTGTCTACATTTCAGAAATTTCTTGAAGGACACCAATTTATCTTTTATTCTGTCAAAAGCTGCATCCCATCAAAATAGTTCCCTTGGTCTCAACAAGCTGAGGAGCTCCTTATTTTCTGAACAAGATGAGAAAGAGAGGAGACATGAGTAAAAGCAACATGGAGGGATAAGACAAAAGAAAAGAATAAAGAAGATTGTAATAATCATTAAGTTCCTCTATATAGACATGCTTGCCCTAATATTACAGACCCCCTTTTACTGTCACATTCTCAGACACATCCTACTGAAAAGAAATCAGAAATTACTGGCTTATCACCTCCCAAAGAACACAACAAAGTTACACAAGAATTTGCAGCATATTTATAGCTCTTTTCAAAGGAAATATCTGATTGCATAGAGAAGACTATTCTTATGGCCCACTTCACCTCAGAATACACAGAGGGCTGTGGAGATGTTGACAAGTTTGGATATTAGGAACTGTATTCTTTTAATTCACAGCTCCAATATAGAGAAATAGAAAAACAAATCCAAATTATAACCAGCTTTCTCTCTGCTCATTCCATTACAAGGCTCATAAGTTGCCTAAGCATTCACTTTGCAGCCAGGTGTGACCTAAGATCTTCAATACATTTCTAATGATCCTTTTGCTTAGCTTGAATATTAAAGAATGATGCACTGAAATTTTCATTATAATGTGCAATGAAGACATTTTCAAGGATAAAAGTTTATCTGGTTCTTTATTGTAAGGTTTTGTTCTGTAAGTTCCTGTTAGTGTGTCACTTTATGTACTACACTCAAAAATATATTAGCTTGCTTAATGACCTTTATTCTTAAGGAGGTCTCTTAAGTTATCCCAAGGCATTTTTACAAGAATATGGCAATTATGTATCATGAAAATTGAACTGTAAATGTTTCAATTGCATTCTTTGTTTTGTTTTATTTGAACTTTCTTCTGGTGATTGTGATATTTATTTCTAAATCTAAAATAAAATTAATACTAAGAACCCTCCAGAAATAAAATAAAAATTGACCTTAAATATATTCTGCATAAAGATTCACATAGATCATATTTTGAACTTTTCTTACATACTGGGAAATATTCAGTGTTATACAGTGGAAAATTATTCTCATTAAGATTCAGGTAATTTGGTTCAAATTCTTCTAATATTGTAGACAATCTACTGGATAAGAATACAATAATAAAAGGACTCCACGTATTTGCAGGTTTTCCTCCTGCAAATACTAAACAACTCCTTTCAAAATACTAAACAAAAATAAGTCTACACTAAAGACTTTGCCTATTTTTCTAATCTCTTTTCTTCATGAACTTGAACATATTTTCTTGTGTGATTTAGAAGATAAGTAATATGATATAAAACCCATATAAAAGTATGTATGTAACTATATATATGTGTATATTTATAAAAATTCACTTTGGAAACTCTCTTGCTTTCAACTTCACAGTCAAGTATATGTTAAACAAATTGCAACTCTATTCCAGTTTGCAGATTTTGTTGTTGGTGTTAGGTCCAACATTCCTGGCTTTCTCTTTTCTTCTTGTTGATTTAGTTTAAGAGTTCCTTCAATGCATTTTATAAAACATCCAGTGTTACTTTCATGGGTCTTCCTACACTATCATGCCAAAATAGCAGGAGCAGTCAGCTTTCTGACTGTCTTTGTAATTTACAAATTGCAAAATTTCCTTGTAAATTTTCTGAGGGATGCACTTGAAAACATCCTTCAAGGTAGAACCGAAATGCCTGAATTGGATTAAAAGCTCCTAGTTTTTCTCTTTTCTTTCTCTTCATGGATATAATGCTTTCAGTTCATAGTGTCCATCTGTCTAAAGTTTGTCTAAATTGGCCTTACTGTTTGCATTTTGGAGACAACAATTGCATGACAGAAGGAGATGGTGATGGAATTTCAGACCTGTGAGCAGTTAGTTTTGGAAGCCCATGGAACTGTTAGATCCTGTAAGGCTTGGGAAAAAATTAAATAGATTATCCATGTTTAAAATGGACATAAAAAAGAACTGTAGAAATGGAGATCAGTCAATCAGCTTTATTAATTTCCTAGAAAAATATTGTACAAGGATAATCAGACAATTTGTAGGTACCTGGGTAATAACAAAGTGGTGAATAACAGCCATTGTAATTGCTGGTATCAAAGCAATCTAGTTTTTATTTTTTCATAGCAGGGTAACAGACTTTATGGGAAGAGGAGAGGCAGTCATGCTAGCATTTTTGTATGATTCCATTGCCATATATTTTCATTTTTTGGAATGGTCTTGGTTTGTTTTCTCTCATGCAGCATTCTTAAAAGTTTGATATGGAAACATCATTCGCATCATATTAGTGTAGCAAAGATGTTTGAAAGCTGAATACAAAGAATAGTTTTCAATAGTTCATATGCAGAACATTAGGTGGCACCAAAATAGTCAAGATATATCTTGAGTGGAACTCATTAGTATTTTTATGAATAAACATTAGAATAAAGAGTAGATGTATTAAATCTGTCAGTAACTGAGGTCAAAGGGAACGTCACTATATTGGGATATGCAAATAAAGCCCAAAATTATATTAATACAGGAGAGAGAACTCAGAAAAAAAAATGCACCATTTGGTAGGAACAAGTGCAAGATGATATTCTCAAATGAGAATGATCTAGCATATGAATAGGGGATGAGAGAGAACTGACTGAGATAATGCTACAAAAATGGATTTGGGGACTCTAGGGAATAAAAAATCTGAATTTTATTTAAAATGTAGAAAGAAATCAGATTCCTTTCTGAGGATATAAAAACATAAGTATCATCTCCAGAACTCCTGAATAAATCTTTTCACTTTTCTTGGCAGAGGTGAGAATTTCATCAGGTTCTCTAAGTGGCACTGTGTTTCAGTGCCTTTACTTAATATCCTGTTATAAAAGCTTTCATGACTTTATTTCAGTTACTATGGTTTTTTTTTACATTCTGCTATTATTTTTCTTATGGTAAGGTGATTATTTTTAAGGTTTTTTGTTTGATTGGTTTGGGGGGAAGGGCTTGGGTTTTTTTTTTTTGTTTGTTTGTTTTGTTTGGTTAGTTTTTTTGTTTCTTTTGGTTTGGTTTGATGTGTGTGGGTTTTTGTTTGTTTTTTCAGGTTTTAGATTGTTTTGTTTTGTTTGTGGGGGGTAGTTGGTTGGTTGGTTGTTTAGTTGGTTGGTTGGTTGGTTGGGTTTTTGGTGTTCTTTTTTCCCCCCACTATTTTGTCTGCAGTGGCCTAGCACTATTTTTAGCCATGGTTTTTGTTTCAGAGTCAGGACTCATGCAAACTTGCTTCCTAGTGTCTTGTTCTCTCTTTTACTCTCTTGATGTTAATAAGAAAGGGCGAGAAATGTGTGTTATCAAAAAAGGATTTCCTCTTACCAGCAGAAGTTCATGCATTGATTTGTCTCAGAAAAGACTAATTAAAACTTACAAACTGCTTTAGCTGGGAACTTTAAATTAATGTCTTGAGGAAAATCTGCTTGCATACCCACAAGACTATTTTTTCATGATATACAAATACCAGTGTATCATTCTTTTGGGTCTGAGGAAATCAAGGCAATTTAATGGCTTTTTACCATTTCAGCCAAAAATACATAAGGATATTTATTGTGTATTCACATCTCATAGAATGAAGTACATTCTTCTATCACCTCTTAAGTCTTTGGATATTTGAAAAGCAGAACAGATGGAGTCGTTTACTCTCTGAGGAGCCATGTAATAATTTTAAGACTGAGTTTGAGTTCTCCATATATATATATATATTTATATATTCAACCTTTTTGTACTTTTACACTCCAATCACTTGACTATGATTCTTCAGAGACACTACTATGAAAACTTTCTCTGGGTTAGATCAGATTCAAGCCCACCATTTATAATGAGCAAATACCTTTCATAACAGATTTCTTTCCTTTTTGAAATAATTGGATATTGACACATACCATAGCTTTTCACTCATCAAGGTCCCTTGAAAACTTTCAAACCCCCTTCTCTAACATGGAGCTATTCAATAGTCTAAATATAATGAGGTGAATAGTATTTGCTAAAAAGTCATAAAGACTGATACTTTTGCAGTGTTGAAAACAGTGGGAATATAAATAAAAAATGCTACGGTTTGTGGCTATGTTTATTTTAATTACAAAGCAGTGCCAAGGTTTTCTTTTTGCCTCAAAGCCAAATGGCAAAATTACAGCACATTCATTTTACTAATCTCTCTTAGCCTCTGAAATAGAGTGGCCACATGCAATGTGCCTAATGAGAATGATTCCTGGCCCAGGCTGCCTTCTCAAATACACCTGTTATTTGAAAGCACTGGTTGGCCTGAGTTAAAGTAATTTCAGTATTTAGCCTCTATACTGATGACTGAGTTCCAGTGCAAGGGCCTGTCCTCTCACACTAATTTGGTCTTCCGAGAAACTGAGATGGATGGAAATTTGGTTAGCTGGCTGGATATGGAACTAGAAATAATTTGCCTTTGACACTGAAAAAGATACTTCGGTTTTGTTAAATTGTTTAGTTAATAAATTCATCTGACATGTTGATTTCCTGGTTTGGAATGTGTTTATCTGAAATCACATGTGCAGGCTAGGCTGTTTTCACACCACAGATTTTGTTAAGATACTATAACATCCCTTAAATAGAACTAGCTATCCCAACATTCTGTGCATGGTAAATTGCAGCTTGTGAATTGAATTATAGAAAGACGTTATAAGCACTCATTCCTTGTCACTTTGCCCAAGATTTATCTTTAGCATCTGCTGCTCATTTGCTCTACCAGGCCAAGGACTTAGTGGATATGAAAAGAGTACTAAGGTTCTTCCTTTGTATTGCTGTTATTGTGGATTTCTACTGTTAAGATTCCTAAATTTTAGTAAGAACTTTATATGGTAATTACAATTAACTAAAAAAAATAAAATGTAGTACTCAGCCTGAACATAATCCTTCTGTAATATGAGACTTTCAGTATTGCTGTGTTCTATCCTTCTTTTCAAAACACACTGAATTCACAAATGTTACTCTAGATTTTGTACTGCATTTATTTGCTGACACTGGACTGGAGACTTATGAATTTTCTCAAACATAGTTCAAAACTTATTTTTAAAGTTATCATGTTTTACCTTCGATGATATTTTGACGCAGCTAATATGCTTTTGGCGAAGGGCAAAAACACTAAGAAAATCTTTTTATCAATATTTAATTGAAGCATTCCTCCAGGAACTTTTGTTGATGAAAAGCAAGCCAGGTTTTGCATTCTGTTTCTGTGGCAAATTCTGTGACTATTCAGTTAAACCTGTAATTGCCATACTTTCTAAACTGTTGGTTCTTTTTTCCCTCAAGCTTGAAGATACTGCTTCTAATCCTGAGAAAATGAAGAAGCAGAGGGCTTCTTTTCTTCTTTCTCTTTTCTCTTTTCTTTTTCCCTTCTCCTTCTCCTCTTCCTCCTTCTCAAGTGTGCTGTACACTTGAAGTGATAGGTTTCTTCTGTTTCTTTCTACAATATGCATATTTTGCTCTTCAGCTTTATTTCACACTTCAGAGTAGAGAAGAGAAGAGAAATAAGATTACTTTTCTCTTTGTAATTGCTGGATATCATTTAACCAAACAGAAAGCTTCCCAACAATTCCAGTGCAGCACTTTTGCACTCTACCTGCCTGAACAGAGATTCACCACTTGAAGAAGCTCTTTTCTATTGTCACAGACATATGCACATTCCCTGAAATATTAGCACTGCTCATCTAAATATTATATTGAAGTTCTCTAGAGCCCTCTTTAAACACATTGCTTCCTTTTAAAAGGAGAATATAAATGCAAAATTCTAATATTTGTGGTCCATCAGCTAGTGAAATCAGAGAAAAAATGAGGATTCTGGTCCCAATATCTAAGCCTAGGTTATACATTTTTACTTTAGAAAACCTTTCCAAGAAAAAGATGAGAAATGGCTTGTTCTCTGGGCCCATGAATTCTGGGGGTTTAGACTATGTTTAAATTCTGAGGGGAAAGGTTCAATGATCCAGAACAACTGTTGTTTTCCACAATATCCTGGTACGTCTGACTAAGCTCAGGTTTCCTGGGTCCTGGGCAAGCATTCCAGCCACCCGCGTAATGCTTGGAGAGCATATGGCAGCACCACCAAGAGCAGCAGCTTTCAAGAAAACAGTACTCTTGCTCTTTCTGCATAATAAAGACAAGAAAATGCATCGTAAAACTTAAGGCTTTTAATCTTCTTTTACGAACACGAAAGAATGAAATTAATCTTTTGGCCACATTTATACTCTAGGCATCTAGTCTAAGCAGGTTATCAGGCTTCTCTTCATGGTGAAAAATAAGAATTAAATGCTATCAGAAGTCAGCCCATCCCTCATCAAATAGTTGGAACAAATGATCTACTATAAATTTTTATCTCTCCAAGACAGAGCTTAGACACTTAACTTTAATTTAAAAATCAGCCTTGAGAGACCTAAACTTAAGAAAGACAAGTCTCACTTTTATGGGGATTGAATTAATAACTTGAATATGTACTTTGGGGTACTATTACGGTGGGCTGATATAAAATTAAATCTTTTTAATGGTTTGCATAAGTTTTTTTTCCCCTAAGTTTCCCTCTTTCTTGTGATGTCAGGATGTTGTAAATGCATGGTCCAGAGCTGCAGAATTATGCAGTCACTGGAGGCTACAGCAGACTCATGAGGTTGCTGCCATGTATTCAGTTTTTCCTTTTAATTGGTTATCAAGGAAAATTGGATTTCCTGAATAAGAATGATTTGTTGTCTTCATTGTGGCTTACTGAACAGGTATATAATTGTCAAGAATAGGTTTGTGTTCTGTCTCTAGAAAAAATTAGTCTGCTCAAGTCTTATTTCTCTCTATTACTTTTGTGGGTTTTATCATATACTAATCCTCCAATACATTTTAATTGTGATCTGGCTGTGAATTCACCACATTAACTAAAGGCTCCAGATTTTTAAGCTTTACAAAACCTGTGATTTTAATTTCAAGGTTGCATCATCAGCATTTCTAAACAGTTATGTGATATCCAACAAGGAATCAACTCCAAGAACAATTTGTCTTCCATACCATCAAACTCTTTTATAGGCTAACATCACAAAGGAATGCTGTGTGTTTTTCAGATTGTCAGCACTTGCTGTGATTGAGAAGTGGATGATATTGTAATCTCTGTCAGAGTCAATGGGCAGCTGAAGTTGTTTTTTGAACTCCAAATACTCCTTTGATGTTAGTTTCTTAAGTGAAAACTTAGAAGAGGAAATTGCTATTGTAAGCATCTTTTTGACTCATATAATCTGTTTTTATTGGTATATGTTGTCTGGAAGGTTTGTACTCTGGATTTAAGTGCAATCAGTTTTGCCTTCAAAAGTGTCTGTTTTCGTTTGTGTATTGAACTCTCTGCTCAACAAAGAAAAGATTAACTTTTCCACATTACTAGAAAAGCTTTCTTTTCAATTACACTCAAGCATCAGCTCCACTTCTTGTATTTCATGTGTAAGAACAACTTTTTGATGTTCATTTTCTGATAAATTGTGTATTAAGTGATGAGAGACACCCAAAGTGACATGCTCTGCCAAATTTGTCAAATTCTACTCGATAATAGTTCATCATTTTTATTAAAAACAAAAACAAAAGCAAAAATCCATTTCATTTCTTTGGCTCTTCAGAAGCATTTCTGCATGATGAAGACGTGCAATCATGACCATGACCATGACCTTCTTCTTACAAAAATGAAATAAATGTATTATGCATTTTGCTTGCTGCTTCTTTTTCTTCTTTTAATAGTTCATCTAGAAACTGTTATAGGAGGGACTAACATGATTTATGAAATGAAATTAGACTTTTATTAAGATATTTATATCTATTTTTTCACAAAGTGTGTATATATATATATATATACATGTATATCTTCATGAGAACTAATATTTAATCTTCTGTTATCTGGCTACCTCTAGATACATCTATTTGAGCAAATTAAACAGAGAGAAGATGTTGGTTTGGATATTGGATGTTAATCATTCACAGTATTAAATTGTCCTTTGTCTAGTTTCAGACTATTTCCAGGAGTCCTCACCTGAATAATCCCCAGGCATGCTTTGAAACATAGCATAGATCAGACATTATTTACAAAAGGTGATTCGGATAGTGCCAACCTGTTTTGGACACATAATTATACCACACTGGTTGAACTCCAGGCCTTCAGAGTTCAGTTATAATTTGTAAATTTTTTGTGCTCAATAAGTTTGCTTTGGTTACCCACAGGCCAATATTTGCTGATACCTGAGATGTTCCAACAGGCACTGTCCAGCCCTCAGAGCTCTAAAAAAACATGGAACTCCCCTGGATCCTCTGCTGCATCTGTGAGCAGCCAGGAGACTTCCATATAATCTAGCTCAAATGATGTTAGATATTTATCTGAGGCCAATTGAATCAAGACCTAAATCTCTTCAGAGTGAGCTGAAAAGCTATCTAGGTTCCATTAATTGTGTTGTTGCAAGGGTCTCAGATGGCACCAGACTACTGTGCTTGGCCAACTGAATGTGCTCTAGGAAGCTTAAGTATTTTTTCTTAGGCTTTCATAGCATTTAGGCCAGTTTAAAAAGGATTAAATTTAAGGTGCCTTTTCAGGAAAGGAATATATATTTGTAGGTTGGTATGAAGACCATGAGTTGTCTGTTTTGTCATAAGATGGCATCAATCTTACGAGTACTCTTCCTCTCCAGCAAATATATTCTGTGCAACTAATTCAGAAATAGGTGCCTATTCTGCAGATATTCAGTTATTAGCCTACTTATTGCATATCAGTATTATGACTTCTCTTTCCAGGAGTACAGACGGCATTACTAAGCTGCTTGTTTTGCCAGTGTCTCATATCACCTGCAATCATATTTATGTAGCCAGATGTTATTTATATGTATGTAGGTCTCATGCTTGTTTTGAGAATTCAACTGTCCTGCCACAGGTACTCATGACTACTTTTGATGACAAGGTCAATCACTGCTTGCAAGCCCTGCCACTTCCTTGCAGATTCTTTTTTATATTTACCCACAGTTTTCCACTTGTGTGACAGCATGTGAGTATTGTGCTTCTGCCTTTTTCAATTCTTAGAGCTTTTCCAGCTTCTCTAACTGCAGTGGCTCTGTTGCCAGCTGCTCCAACAGAGGTGCAATCATAAACTGGTTGTTATATTGTCTACTTGGGTTTGTTGCTTTTTGCTAATGTCAGCATGGGATTGAATTGGAAGTTTTCTGGCAGTTTCTGTTTCTTTTATACACACAATGTTCCTGTCTCTTCTCATTTCTTCATGTAAGTGAGGAAATGTGTTAGGTTGCAGTAGGCTCTCCACAGCTGTTTGCAACTTTATTTAGTTTAAATTAACCATGGGATCTTCTGCTATCTTATGCGTAGGTGAATATCAAACACATGGGTCTTTGACTTACTATTTTTACCCTCTTCAGCTGGCAATTCCAAGAAATTATTGTCCACATACTCAACTGTGAAAATTTCACTTGTATCTTCTAGGATTCCTGCTCAACCCATACCACTCTAAAGTCTGACAAATCTGAGAATAAAAGGAGATAATGTTTATGTTAAATATATCTTCCTTAAATTCTGGGAGTTTGGAAATGTCCCAAAAGAACGTTTCTGTCCACATTTTGGTCTCAGTCTCTCACAGATCTCCATCCTTTATTTCAATGACTCGTGGAAACCAGTATTACTGAGATGCCTTTCTGTCTTTCTCTTTTTACTCCATTTGACTTTCTCATAAATGGGTAAGATCAGGAACCATCATTCACCTATTCCCTTATCTTAGCCTTGAGGAGGCAATTAAAATCCAGTGCTTCCTGTACACTCTCTGCATCTTTGCTTTAAAAAGAAAATGAGTCCTTCCTCCTTCTGGGTTCCTATCCCCATCTGCCCATTTTATGGTGAGTAAAAATAGGCCTCCTTGAATCTCATATCTCATCTCATCTGTATTGAAATTGCCATCTCATCTGTACTGAAATAATTCCTATGTTTGGAATATTTTATTTCATTCCTCATTAACAAATATTTTCACAATTCTGTGAATGACTGTATTATTATCTTGAAAGTATTATGCATATACATATGTATAGAGACAGATACAGTGTAAATTTGAAATTACTTGAAACTAGAAACAGGGTAAGGTAGAGAGTGTAAGATTAACTCTAGCCCAGAATATTAACCCTAAAGACAGTATATACCTTCCTATTGTATAATGTCTGTTTTCTATTAACTACCCCAAATTTCCTTCCTCTTCCTCTTTAGTTGGTTTGTTTGATTTTTTTCTCATATATCCAGGGAGCAAATTCAAGTTTGTATTTTTAGCTCCACTTGACAGCAACTAGAGTCATCACAAAATCATTAAGTTTGGGAAAGGGCCTCAGAGACAGTGCTTAATGCTGCTTGTATGCCAGGCAGGTAACTCCAACATGGAAAAGAGCACCCCTGGAGAGATGTATTATAGACTGGGTGAGGGCGAGAATTCCTGTGTTGTCTCATATCTGGGTCTTCAGGTACCACTTGACATGTAAGAAGCTATTGGCTGTGAATGCCCATTGCATTCCTGTTTCCTCATTTTTCAAAAGTATATTTTGGTTGTTAAGATTCAACTCTATAAGCCTTACTTTTAGTTTGACCTTTTCCAGAGCCCACACCATGTCATCTTCCACCTAATTAGCTATTTCTTCAGAGATATTTTGTGAGTGTGTCTCACTTCTCAGTTTTAGACTCTAAGCCTGATTTGATGAGCTAATGATCCTATTAGTAGACTCAGCATGGTAGTGACATTTTCAGGAAGAGTATATAGGAAAAGATTGGGAAATAGTTTGCGCTTCTTGTACATTACTTATTTTCTTCATGTTCCATCCTTCAAAGAATCTGCATGATGACATTTTAAGGATAAACAGAATAAAAATATTTTATAACTGGGTGGCAACATTTTGCTGATTCTCAGTTTGCTTGGGAAAACTGCTCTTGAGGTCAGCATGTCTTGCTTCATTCCTAATTACCTAAGGAGTTTTTGGGTGCTTTACTGTTTACGAAATTTTGCTGTATTTGTTTTCATTTGAACTAAATTGTGACTGGAAATGTTCTTCCTATCTCCTATTATGCCAATTTTTGACACCAATTTTTATGAAAAAGTCAGGCTCTGACTTTAGCAGCTAAGCTGTGGCTTGAGCAGCTAAGAACACAATTGCTATTCAAGGATGGGTTTCCAAATTTTAACTATTAGTTCTGCAATTAGTGTGAGACTGTTTCCCCGTGGAAGATAGGAGTAGAAGCCAGAAGCTACAGGTAATAGAAAGATCGGGAGATATGTACTGGAGATATTTACTGCTTTGATAAGACCTGTGATTTTAATCAGTCTTCTACCACACTAGACAAAATCATTCCACTTCTGAGCAATGGTGGGGATATAGAGTGGGTACAATAATTAGTAGGGTACTGTGTGAAGTCAGAGCTCACAGAAAGCATGATGTAACATTCTCATGGTTAGCAGATATGCAAATTGCAGCTGGATATTTCCTATTGAAAAATACTGATATACTACCTACTGTTGTTTTCAATGTTATCAGAAAACCTAGTAAGTAACAAACATCTACATTAAGTCCTTATGTTTGCAATTTGATCTGGTCATGATTTTTCCTAATTGCTACTGTGATTGGAAGGAGTACAGTCATAATCCACACAGATTTCAACAAGAATCTTAATGTCAATCTAAATTAGACCAAAGCACTGATGAACTTGGAAGATTAATTAATTAATTGTCCAGTATTTTCAAGTACCTGGCAATGCTGATTGAGTAAAAGACACTGGCTTATGACAGGTCCAGCTTTCCCTGTCTTTAATGCAACTGTGATTCCTGCATAGTGCCAAAGCATCACAAAGAATTGGTATTATGATTATACACTTTCAATTCCAAAGGACTTTTTAAGTTTCTGACATTACTGGCTATATTTATTAGTCTTCTATTTTGAAGTCAATAATGTAATATAAAAAAAATTAAGATGAAGCTCTTTCCCCTTCTTTCTTTAAAACAAACCTATTTAGATATTTCAAAAAATTGATTGAAAAAGAGCATAATCTTTTAATGCTCTAGTTCTCTTAGAAGACTTCATCTTGTCTAAAATTATATTTTTCTCCTCTTTGTAGTCTTTACGTCTTACAGTGCACTGATAAATTTGTAGAGTTGTATTCAGACTGTTCCCCAGACAGCTTGTTTACAAGCACTTCAATATGACTGACTATGTACTTCATCTTTTGGACTTGCACTTTGCCTATCCTCTGTGCTGCTTCAATGTCTCATGAGCAAATAGAAGTCTGTGTAAAAACAAGACAAAACAACAACAAAACCCCAACAAAACCTCACTTCTCTACTTGTCTCTTTTTTTTTTTTAATCTTAAACCTATTTTCTACACCTTTTCCCTTGAATTTTCTCTAGCTCTTGGTCTAACAATGTACACTTGCTAGATTTACTCTTTGGAATACTACTTAAGGTCTTCTCAGTTCACTTTTCTTTTCACATAATTTACTTCTATTGTATGTTTCTCTTCCAGAACACCTAGACAGCTCTTCGACCTTTTATTTCGCTCTTCTTTTCAACCTGAAGCCTTTCACATATGAACTCGTTGTTACCTGGCACAATGCTAACATTCATAGAAGCATATAATAGAATGACTTGGGAGAGGACCTTAAAAATCATCTAGTTCCAACCCCTCACCATGGGCAAGATTGCCACCCACTAGATCAGTTTGCTCAGGGCCACATCCAACCTGGCCTTAAACACTTCCAGGGATAGTGCAGCCATGACTTCTCTGCACTACCTCCTCCAGTGACTCATCACCCTCACAGTAAAGAGCCGGTAGTCTAAATCTCTCTTCTTTCAGTTTAAAACTGTTCCCTCTTGTCCTATCGCTATCTGCCTGTACAAAAAGTTGTTCTTCATCTTTCACATAAACTCCCTTTAAGTGATGAGGTGTTCTCAAGCTTCTGTTCTCCAGGATCAACTTCCTCAGTCTGTTTTCATAGCAGAGGTGCTATAGCCCTCTGATCACCTTTGTGACCTCCTCTGCCTCTGCTCTAAGAGATCCATGTCTGTCCTAGTTTGGAGGGCTCCAGAGCTGGGTATAGGACTCCAGGTGCTACACAAGGGCAGAGCAGAGGGGCAGATTCCTTCCCCTGATGTGCTGGCCATGCTGCTGTTCATGCAGCCCTGGATGCAGTTAGCCTCGGTCTGCAACTGCATATTTCCAGGTCATGCCCACAATTTCCTCCACCAGAATCTCCCAAATCCGCCTCCACAGGGCTGATCTCAATGAGCTCATTACTCAGTCTCTACTGATGTCTGGGACTGCCCCAGTTCTAGTGCAGCAGTTCTAGTGCAGCAGGCTGGACTTGGGACTGGTTGAATTTCCTTAGGTGCATGTGGGTCCTGCTTATCAAGCTTGTCCAAGTCCCCTGGATGGCATTGCTTCTTTCTGTTGTGACAGCTGCACATCTCAGCTTGGTGTCATCTGCAAATTTGCTGTCATCATTTTCTCCAATATTTGCTTGTTTCTTCTACTCTTCTCCACTCTGTCCCAAACCTGTAGCACTGCAGGGAGTTTTTTGACCCTAGTGCAGGAAGGACCCAGTTATCTGCTACCATCTCTGCAATATTTGTGCAATTCTTTTCAATACTTTATGAAATTAAATATGGATTAAACATTATTTAATAGACTAATAAAATTGTCACATGTTAAAAAAATGAAGTAATTCTCCTTTATTTAGTTAATAAATCTCTTTCTGTATCTGTGCTTTTCAGTCAGTAGGAATGGGCATTTAGGAAAGAGGAAGTATGACAAAGTGTTGAAGATTTGCTGTTGATAAGCTCTATAGGTAGCTCATCCAGCATTTTATTTCATATTTCAGATACAGTAGATATATCTCCATGCAACTTTGCAGCCAATATTACCAAGACATAATTCCAAATATTTTTTTAATTTACTTGTATTATACACTATGAAATAGTCTTTGTACAACCTCCTGAAGGTTTGCACTGTTGTGTTTTCATTTTCTTCCTACCTTCTTTGTTGTTGAAGTACTCAATTATGTTCAACATTCTTGCAATGTAAAAGAAACCAGATTTAGTTTTTTAAATATCTATTTCTTCTCTTCTAAGTCCTGACACACCACATCATATTTATCAATTTTGTCTTATAGTGTAAATAAAAAAAGTCAGAGAGCATGGTCTTTATTTTTACCATTCTTCTAGCTGTACCATTACTTAGCATGTTATGTGGATGGAATCTGAGCAAATTTGTTAAGATTATTAACAAATAGTGGTAAAATCAATCCTTCCATGGTGCTTTTCAATTATGTAATTATCTTATTCATTCTCTCTTCACTTCATTTTCATAAATGATGCCTCTTCATATATTATTCTAGATGTATTTGCCTAACCATACTGCTTCAAAATTTTGATTGTTGACTGGAACCCCATTGTGCTCGATGCTGAATGCATATGGATCAATAAGGAAGCAAACCTGTCTCTACTATGAAAAATATAACAGTAAGATGCAAGACAACATACTGACACAAACAGATGGGATTAAAAGACAAAAGGAGACTAATTTTCCCTATTTTATGAGTATCAACTGACTTTACAATTTTTATTTTGAAAATGTGTATTTTATTTTGAATTTACTCATGTCTGAGAAACAGACTTTTTTTTAAAACTACATTGATTTTACATTTAAAAAAAATATGACTAGTTGTTGCTTATGCTTCTAAATCTACAGGTATGAACTCTGATAGACCATAAGAAGAACTTTTTCATTAAGAGGACATTGTCCATTGCCATAATTAGTATAGTGTTTGCTGCATTTTGCTTGTGTGTCTCCAGCTAATGACTTTCTGGTCTATGCTATACTACTAAGGGGAGAGGAATAAGCCAAATTTTGGTCTATACTTGAGCTACTTAGGGAAAACAGACATATTTGCATGTGTCTCTTAAATGTTATTGCATTTCACAGTATTATTTTTTGTTGGAGAGACCTTAAGCCTGTTTTATCTCAATATTTTTCTGAATTTGAAAGTACACTATAATTCTTACTTTTAGACCACCACTTCCAGTTCTGTGTATGCTTTTTGACTTGTATTCTTGGGCCCAATATGGTTAAAGGCATGGCCTGTTTTTGGCAGCAGAGGGGCCACAGAAGTGGTTTCTGTGAGAAGGTGCTGGAAGCTTCCACCATGTCCAGCAGAGCCATTCCTGATGGCTCTGAAGATGGACCTGCTGCTGGCCAAGCCTGGGCCTACCAGAGAGGCCTACCTGTGATAACATATTTAAGAAGAAAATAAAAAAAAGTTGGCTATGCATTTTCTCTAGCCAGAGAAGAGGAGGAGGTGAGAATTTGTGAAGGAAACAACATGGAGACACCAAGGTCAGTGGAGAAGGAGGGGCAGGAGGTGCTCCAGGTGCTGGAGCCAAGATTTCTCTGCAGGCCATGGTGAGATCATGGTGAAGCTGCTGTGCCCCTGCAGCCCTTGGGTCCATGAGGAATCCAGAGATCCACTTGCAACCCCTGGGGATCCACGGAGGATCCAGAATTCCACCCACAGCCCATGGGGGAGGTGCCCACGCTGGAGCTCCAACACCAGTGACAATTGACAAACTTTGCTCTTCTGAATTCTATACAGTCCACACTTTGGAAATTGCCATTAGGATGGACTGTGTGATCCTTGTCATGCTTCTGATCAAGGTGAGGAAGGACAAGAAAATGGTGAGTATAACTCTGAGGAAATGCAATCTGTTTTAAGCACTGATTATTATAGAAACAGCACAGATAACTTTGGCTCATTTGGACATCCCTGCATGAATACTCAGTGTGGATGGCTCCTCTCAGGCAAAGTATGTGTAGGGGAGGGCTGGGAAAGGAGCAAGGTCAAATCTAAGTGTAGAGCTTGCTCACAAGTAGTTTTTTTTAGATATGGGAAATTTTAAGTGAGTGTTATAGTTTGTTTGCTATACACATTAAATCAAAAGCAAATCTTTGCTTTATATGTCTAGAGTTAGCTCTTGGATACTGTAGCTGCTTAAGGCAATTGGTGTTCCTGTCAATTTTCCAAATAATCCGTGCCATTAAATAGATGAGACTGTCATCTCCACTGGTTGGTGGCAGAGGACTTGGCTCTTGAGCAGCTGTATTAATCCAATTTGAGTTTTTCACAGTTTGTGAGATCCCTGTCCCTATGGCCCATCTACCAGGAGTTAAAATTGTTCCCTGGAAACCCATCTCTGCAGTCAGTTAAACCCAAGATGTTTGAAATGAGACAGTTGGGCTCAATGAATTGCGTGTTTCTGTGGAACTTTGTCAGGGCTTATTTGACTAGCTGTACACCTTGGCAGCTGCTGACAAACACCTTATCAGTGGTCTAAACAGTTTGATTGTTTTAACAGTGAAAAATGGATTGTACTTGATGCATTTTTCAAGTGTTTCAAACTAAACTCTCCACACTACAGAAATGTGCCTGATACTTTTAAAAAACCTATATGCAGTAATTGAAAATATTCATCATCATTCCCCATTTCCTTTCTCATCTCAGTTCTGCTTTGTTCTGTGAAGATTTTGTTATCAGAGACAAAATGTAATATGGTGTTTTGGATACAAATAATGATAGAAAGAATTATATGGAAATCTGTAATCAATTTCAAAAAGCTGGGATACTTCATTTTAATGGGAAACATAGATTTGAGCCTGGATCTCCTATTCGCCAAGCAAAGTTCAAATCCAGATTGTGGTGCATGACTGTAAGAATTCCTATAAAATTCTACTTTAACACAACTGGTTTATTAACTCATATTTGCTTCAAATAAAGAATTAAAATATATTTAAATTAATTAAAATTACTGGGGCATAGAGATATTTTCTACTTTGCTTCATTCACAGTCTGTTTGGCCTGTGTCACAAATAGGGATTAACAGTACTGTAAATTTGCCAAAGCACCTCCAAAACAATTTCATCATCTACAACTGCTTTAATGCCCGTATGAGAACCACTGCTTCCCTACCAAAACCAATGCTTTAGGAGGAAAGATGCCATACACTAGGTCAAGTTAGGAACTGGAGATCCCTCTCTGTAAAACATACAAGAGTCAGTACAGACAGATGAACATTGAAGTATCTGAAAGTTTGTCAGAAAACATACTTTAGAACAGAAATCTATCAACCCAGAAAAATTGTCACACCCCTTCAAGCCAAACTCTCAGTGATGGTAGGTGTTCCTAAGCTGCAGCCCTACCTTCTGTGCTATAAAGTCATCAAAAATGGTGTGTTGCTACAACATATTCTTTCTTTCTATTAAAAAAATGAACAGGCTTGAATTTGTGCCATTCACTTAAAGTGAATCTCAAAGTGTTAATCCTCTGTTGTTCTTTGATTTGTAAAATTTCTAAGGGTTTCTCAGATATCTCCAGCAAGTTATTGGCTTTTTTGTTTGCTTTGTTTTGACCTTACCAGTGAGATTTCTTAGAGAAATAAAATGTGTGATCATATTGTATGCCTATCTCTCCCTTCCTTCTGCTTGCCCATAATTTTTTAACCTGTCCACCAGGTTCAATGAACTTTGACATAGACATAGCAATTTCAAAGATGCCCTGTTCCTAGATATATTGTGAAAACATACATCTAAATACTTGAGAGAGAATGTACAGCTGTCTGCAGTATGACCTCAGCCCTTGTCAAACAGCAGGGAATACGCATAGAGGGACTGCATTTAAAACTTCAAGCATCAGATAAATTTTATGTTGAAGTCAGATCTTCCTAGATAGCACTGGAAACAACTCCATAGGAAATGAAAATATACGGTGTAACTTTTTCATGGAAATATTGGTTTTGCATTTAAAAATGATGGAATTGCACCCAGCTAGGACGTTGGCCTCAGCAGCATTTATAGATATCATCAACCTTAGGCCTTGGGAAACAGTATACTGAGGGGAGACACCAGGTGAGCCAGGCCATGGAGGGAAGAGTGGGGTCATGGGAATTAGTAGTATGCTAATAGAACCATCCTATATTTGTTCAAGTTTCGGGTTCTTTTTCTCAAGTTGGTTTGGTACCTATTAGAAATAAGGTCGTGTTCTGAGTTCACGTTTGTGATTGAACCTTTTCCCTTGGATGCCCCTACACCTGGCTGTGTTTGCCACGCCCACGGGTCTTTGGATCCTGCCCACCGTACGCTGGGTTTCCATGTTTGTCATTTTTGTTATTAAAGTTTTTATTTTCAGGGCAGAACCATCATTCCCATATCTCACTTCGCCAGCTTCCTCAGCCAAGCCGAATAAAGGGGTCACAGTGAACTCCAGACTGTGATAAAAAATGTTTCTTTAAAAACATTTCCATTGTACCTTTCACTGTATTACATTTTTTAAAATACCTAACACTGCATTTCTATTTTTACGTTCTCACTCTTTTCTTTTTTCTTTTCTCAATAAACTTAGAAATAAATACTCAGTTCATACTCAACACCTGGATATGGCTCTGTAGAAGCCATAGAATGAGCTTTTCCTTGCATTTTTTGGCTTTTAAAGTATCTGAACACTTACATTCTCTTGCCTTTCCTACATTAGCACTAAGGGAGCTGTTTTGGAGATTAACTTTACCATCTGATGTCCTGTTTTCTATAAACTATCCTGAATCACCTTTAAAAGATCTGTGCCATGCTGTGAACCTAAGTGTTGCAATCTGGACAGCTATTTGCCTTCTAAGCCACAGCCAAAGTTTTCAAGTTAATAGCATATAATTAATGAAGAGGAAATCCTTCTATCTTGGGCTGAGTTAACTTTTTTTCTAGACTCTGAATTCATAATGGAGAGCCAACAAAACTCAGGGGAAAAAAAACCCAAAAGGAAGCAAAGAAAATTAAGGTCAAGAATCTTGCTCAGTGCAGATGGAGCACATCTTCATACAAAACATCCTGAGGCAATCTACTCAACAGGCCACCCCATCTGAGGAAGTATATCATTGTCCTGAATTTCAATATGACAAGTTTGCTTTTAAGTCTCTTGTTTATGCTTTAGTATTTGCAGACTATGGAAGGATCACACTGGGCTTCTTCATCTACCTTTATTTATTGATCATGCATAGGAAAAAGAGAACAGACAGAGGTCCTCACCCTTACGACACTGAGTGAAGTACCAAGCTCAATGTGTGGGAAAGGATTTTACACAAATTGCAGAATAATAAGAATGAGATATCCATAATAAAATAACTTTTACTGTAGCCAAGCATCAAAACACCTACAGAGCGGGGTGGGCTCTTTATATGCACCTACAGTGCATCACTTGTTTGTTGCCAAAACACGCCTCTGTTCCTTCCAACCAAACTTGCACAGAAGCAGCTGTTCCCAAACCACCCCTGTGACATAATTCCATTCTATGTCTGAAGTCATTATCATAGTCCTGTTGCCATGACAACAAAACATTCTCTGTTGCTAATGCATATGTCTAAGAAACAATTAGAGAAGTACCAGCATCCCCAAATTAACTTTCATTAGAATAATTCAAAAATTAGTCTCTAATACCATATATTGGGGGAAAGTTTGTGATACATTGCTTCTTTATAAATGATTCCAGACAGAAGGAGTTTGTTTCAGCTATATTCCCCCTTTATAGCTCTTAACGTTTTAGTTGAACCTAAGAAAAATATGTGAAATCAACAATTCTATTCATACTGCTTCAGAACATGCAATTATCACATTTAATCAGGAAGTCTTAAAAGGAAAGTGAACATTTCTTGCTAAATGCCTTGCTTCTCCTTCTGAGTATTTTAAAATGTTCACATCTAGAAAGCTTTAAGTTCTTATAGCAATAATTTTTTTCACCTTGCATTAGATTGCTAAGAGGGGAATTCACTACAGGATGCATCTGATTATACAAACCTATCCTGTCAGAAAAATGGGGATCATTTGCCACTAAGTTTTCAAGCCTCATTCCACATAAACTTTATCCTAACTAAATTTTAACGATATGATTTTCAGATTTTTTTATCTCATCTTTTCTTCTAGTTCTTTATACTAATTTACAGTGATAATAGAGACAATACAACAAAATAGTTTTAAGATTGGTAGGACTATTATCCTTCCAGCGGTGTTCTGCCAAGCCAGTGGGTCCTTTCCAGTCCTGCACCTCTGTACAATTACGATGTTTTTACCTAGCATGATGTGGAAGCAGAAAATGTTTGGGATTGTGAGTTTTATACATGTAAGCAGACATTACAGCTTCACCAAATAAAAAAAAATATTCTTCAAACAGAATCTGTTGTAAGATCAATCCTGACAACGTTACTGGTTCTGTGTTACTCCATTACTTTCCTGAACTCCGAATTTGACAGGTGTCACTTTAACAACATGCAGTTGTCATTTCACTGAGCAGGATGCATAACTGTCTAGAAACTAATTTCTTGTTTATTTAAAAACATGTTCCATGTGAAATATTTTTGTTCCTTTTTGTCAGTGGAAAAAGCCATCATTCAAAAACAAGTATTAAAAAATGGATAGTGCTTCAAAAACATTTTAACAAATTATAAAATAGAAACACAAAGACCCCCAACAGTGTATCTTTCTTTTATTTTTACATATAATAACAATAATAATGGTAATAATAGCTATTGCAATTCAATGTACTGTTCAAACTGCATTACTTTATATTCTCACTTGGTGGCTGAAAAAATCACAACTGCTAGATTTGGTAGAGTTGAAAAATTATAGTATTAAGTGCTAATTTCTTCCTAACTCAGTAATTTCTCTATGATGCAATTAGATGAAGAAATGAGGTCTTCACAAAGAAAATGGGACAATTCGTGAATACCCCTCAGCAAAGCTGGTTGTTGCATGTGTGATAAAAATCCTTCCTCAACTGAGAGATGGTGGATCTAAGCTCAGTCTCACTTTGTAGCTGAAATGTGCATCATTCTGGTATAGAATCAGCCCATAAAATCAGCACCCATAGTGGCATAGAGAAAATCCATGTGTTCTTGAGACATCCCAAGAAATCCCAAAAAGGATGACCCATTTTTTCAGAATTTTGCCATTTTTGAGGACACAGGAGTTTCCAAAATAAGGACTAGTTCAAAAGATCTAGTGACCCCAGAAATCTATCCACAGCCTTAAAAGAGATCTGTGTACCATGACCATATCCAACCACTCCGAACTCATCACTGAAATCAGATTCTTCAGGACAGATCATCTGGTGGGAAATGACATGGAACCTTCACAGTTATTTCAAGATATATGTGGTTGTGTACATGCAACATTTGAGGAAAAGTATTTCTTTAGATACTATCAAGCACTTTTTCAAATTTTGTGAAATCTGGGAGTCCCTCTTTTGAATGCATTAGGACCTCTGCCAGAGGGTGCATTTAGAGTCCTCTAAGAATATGTCACCTGAGTAAATTCGCTCAGGTGGCACTGAGCAGTTTGACATAAAAATCCCACTCTGATCATCTTCTCTATCTTGCACTAGATTTCAGAAGGTTTATAGAAGATTAGGATTTGTATACAAAACAGTCTTTGACTGCTTGTTCCAGGGCTGGATAAATGGCATTATGTCCCTCTTAGGTTTTACAGGCACACTACTAATCAAGGGACTCACCTAAGTAAAGAATCTTCTTAAGTTCCTGCTGTGCATGCCTTGGAACTATTTTTAAGATATGAGCATTAGGGTTCATTTTTTCTCTCTCCTTGTACTTCCCTCTTACCTAATTCAGACACCTGACCACTCAATATTTTCCATTTTATTATTAGCAAATGCACTGCATTTGGAGGCTGAACAGATATTTTGGGATAATACACACGTGTTACCCTCAAAGGAACTAAAACTGAGTGTTAAATATCCAGAGAAATAAATTTACAGATATTTTTTTCTTCTTCTTTTGTAATAGGCAATAGAAAACATCTGAAATACAATTACAGCAAAAATATTAGCAAGGCTGTTTCAGACAGTCCTCTGATTATATATGAGTCAACCACAATGCTGCAACTTGTATAATCTTCATTTTTATTCTTTTATTAAAGATGCAGTTAAGCTTAACAAGCAATGAGTCTCTTTGTACGTGTTGTGAGTGCTTGAGAATGAACAAATTGGGTCTGTGACTGGTAGCAGGGAAGATGAGTGTTTCTGCTGAAATTCTTGCTGGATTATTAATTCACACAGCTGGTGTTGCTTTCTCCTGGAGAGGTGGGAGACTAAAGAGCAGGGCATTTAAATGCTGTTGACTATGTCTATTTTAGCAAGTAGTAAGGAGCAAAAGAAGGCCACTGGATCAAAGCAACTAAAACCAGAGACCACATGTGGATCATGTGTTTCTAGCATAGAAGCTGTGGATGCCCTAACCCTGGAAGTGTTCAAGGCCAGGTTGGAAGGGGCTTTGAGCAACCTGTTCTAGTAGAAGGTGTCTCTACCTGTGGCAGGGGGATTGGAACTAGATGATCTTTAAGTCTCTTCAAACCTAAGCCATTCAATGATCTTATGATATAGAAACAATGGATTATATAAATGTGAGACTGGAAAAAATATTCACAAATTTTGGTTCAAATCTGTCTGAGGGATCAGTGTTTGGGACTTCATGTCCTCATTAGGGGTTGAAATATATTTTTCATGCACCTGAAAATGATCTTCCACTTCTGTTTCCTCAGACAGAACACTTGATCATGTGCACCTAATCACCTCTGAAATGGAAACTATGCAATAGATGTGGTTTCTGGAGTTTTGTGTCAGAACTTCATTATTGCTCCATCCTAAAAACTAATACCGGTCCAGCTTTTGATGAATATATTTTATTTACTGATCTAGAAAAAACTGCAGCTGGTAGTCTCTCAGGAAAACCACAAAAATATTGCTCCTTTTTCCAACTTTTGCAGTAGAGGTATTCCTGGTCAGAGCACAGTCCCCTCTGGCAATTTGGAAATGATACTTAACAACGACACTGAATGGTAGAATAATGTTCAAGATATGAATGATGAGGTGACAGACGTGTGCCTAGGGTAAACAAGTAGTTTCAGTACCTGTTTCTCCTATACTGAATATGCTTTGAAGAATTTAATACTTTTCAGTAGCACTTGTAATGATAGATTTTATTTCCTAATCATTCCGATGTCTCTTTCTTCTGCCTCTTGGTAGGTCTGTTCTAGTTCCCAGAGCAGTCAAGCTGGATGGCTCTTTGTCAGAAGAGTTCTACATAAGCCTTTAGTAAATGCAACCTACATGGATAGAATCTAAACTTTGTATAACTCACTAAAGTAAATCAAAGAAGTGTTTTTAAGGAGCAAGCAGCTTTATTATTATTATTATTATTATTATTATTATTACATCATTTTATATGGTGTTTGTACAGATTACTGCAATGTTTTATCGTGAGTTTAGATTTGTAATAGGAATGACAATAAATTCCTGGAAATTATTTTGCTCTTGTGCTTTGAATCATGACTTTTTACCAAGTCCTTCAGGCACATTAGGTAACAAGTCTCAGGATCAATAACATAAAATCATAAACCCCTCAATGAGTTTGTGGTGGGCAGTACCCAAAGATATAAGTTATATCAGATTGCTCTTCAAAAGTGGTTATGAGTTTATTTGCTTCATAATAAAATCTAAATTCTTTGCTAATTCCCTGTGAAGTATTCACAGAATTTTAATGTGAAACATTTATAAAGGAAGTCTGAAATTTTTAAAAATGTCTGCAAAATGTATCACAGGACAACTACTGAGACCAATGCAACCTCAATTGAGAGAGGAATTGTATCAAAGAATTTTACACAGGATACAGATTTGTTCCTGTGCATTTCCACCTGATATTTCTGCAGGTCACTAAGAAGATCTCAAAAGCAAGGTGAGAATAGAATCACAGAGATTGTCATTTTCCTCATCTGGGGGAAAATTGATGGTGATAGGAGCAGAAAAATAAAATCAAGAAGATTTGGAGTGTTTTGTTTTGTTTCCTTTCTTTTCCTTCCCATTTAATCATCCTTCAGAGCCAAAGCTTGGAAAATTCATGGAAACTACTAGTGAATAAAAGACGAGCTAAATTCCCAGTTGAAAGTGTGGATGAGATGTGAGAACTAAAATGATGAGGGACTTGGAACAACAGGCTTAAAAGTACCTATGCTGAGTCCATGGAGATGGTGAACACAGGAAACACCCTCCTTTGGTGCTGGAGGTAAGATATGTTCAGATAAAGGTGATGAGAAGGAGCATAGGATTTATTGTACTGAATCAGACAAGTTTGGTATTCCTTCTCCTTTTCTGAGTCTCACATTTTTTGCTGCCTTCAGAAGTGACCAGTGTCTGGTGCTTGAAGGGAGGTTGAAGAAAAGCCCTTAATGAACTTAGCTAGTTGTGTGAAAAGGAAGGCAGAGAAGAGGATATCTTCTTGACCCCTGCAGCTATCAATTTACCCTCAGAAGCATAACAATAGATTACTTTAACATTCATATTTTTGTTATTACTCACAAAATTATTCAGCCCTTTAAAAATCTTTCATATTTGACTTAATAATCTCCTGCTGAAGTTAATTCCAAGGGATGACAGCATGCTGTGAAAAGTATTCTCTTTCACATTTTTGATGTACTTTTATGTTCCATTTATTTCATTGCATATCCTTTATTGATTTATTATGTCATAAGGTTAAAAGTAGGGTCTTATCATTCTGCACTTCATAAAAATAAATAGAAAGAACAGACCATTCAATTTTTCTATGTGAAATAAAACTCAAGCTGTTTTCATTTAGTATATATATTGGAGAGCTGAGTTTCTCTACTTTATGTACCTGCAAATACAGAATGTAAGGACGACAAAAATGTTTATGTGATATATTCTGCATATACTATTTTTCTATATATTTTTCTATTATCAATAGGTTGATTGATTCCTAAAGAAATTTCAGAAACACCTCAGATATTAATGTAGAAAATAACCCTCACCTATCAATTAATTTTTGGGACTCATCATCCCCAAGTTTGAGCTTTACTTCAGAGTATCACATGGAAATAAGAATGGGAAATACCATATTTTTAGACAAAAAGGGGAACATCGTGTTTATTCTGCCATATGTACAACTTCATCAAGAAATTCCTATTTTTATGTTAAGCTCTACATTGTAAAGGATCTGAAATCCTTCATACCATGATTCATAGAATTAATTAGAGGCAACTGCATTAATGTCTGTGAATGTTGGACCAAGATTCTTTCAGCATGTTTTTAGATTACACGTGATCTTGATTCATAGATCATCACATTTTCTAGTACAAAGTGGAAATAGAAGTCAAGAAATGTACACCAAAACATTCCAAAGCACCATTTCAGTAATACTTAATAACATGTGGAATCTTACTGTTGGTAAGAATCCCCAGAAATGGACGTACCCATATTTGTATATTGACAAATACAATCTTAATTAACCTTTAGCACAAGTAGCTGATGAAGGTACTTTGCTGTGAAATCATATCCTGAGTATCTATATTGATTCAGGTAAGCACAGATTTTTTTTTTCCTTCTTCCTCTTCTAAATTGAAACTAAATTGTATTTACCCACTATCTACATTCCTTTAGGCAACTCTCTGGTAAGAATGGGAGCTGTGCTGTAGGTTTTAGCCTCCAAGTCAGTGTGGTCAGTCAAACAGACTGAGTGACTCCAGAGGAGTTCCAACCTCCTTCTATTTGTCCTGCTAGCTTTTCCCAGGGCATCACTATCTAAGAAAAAACACATCCTGTGTTTTATGTAACGTTATGTTTCTCTCTCAACATTTAAGTGTGTCTGTAGCTGCACAAGATGATGAGAAAGGGAAGACTGGAAGGAGGTGGACAGGGCTTTAACAAAGCTTCTTGCTCCTTCTCATTTTCTCAGCTTTTTGCATTTCAGGAGCACAGCAGTGAGTCAAATGGGTCTTCAGGAGAGAAGCTGCATGCTTCTCCCTGCTCCTCATGCTTGCCTACTTCCTCTCTGTAAAGAGAAAGAAAACTCTCCTAAACCCCAACTCCTAAACCCTAGTCACTTCAGTTTGGGTTCTTTTTATTCCCAATATGCTGGAGGTCTGCAAATCTGAAGTACTTCCATTTGTGCACATGTAAGCAAGATGGAGTGCACCAGAAACTGAATTTTTCTCAGCCTGTCTCTTCTGATGTCTCTGCATCAACCATCTCAAGAACCCTTCTGTATAAGATACCTTCTGAGAGGGTTGGGCGGGCACAAAGTGGAATTGCAGATGTTAATCTTTTTTTTTTATATAGTATGAAAAGAATTGATGTATGTTTCAGAGATCTGGGTTTCCTTCAACATATCTTTGAATGAGATGGTTGGTACATTTGCTCAGTACTTCCAGATGTTCATCCAGGTGAGCAGGTTTCTGTTTAAGCAATGGAAGTGTTGCCACTGCTGACCAGCCCCTGTAATCAGTTCAGTGCTCCATCTGCTGCTGGGTACAAGCCTGGTATTTTTAAAGCATTCAGTCATTAAGTAGGTCACCCAAGTTCAATTTCTTTTTCTGCTTGATGAAGGGTATTACCTGTGAAATGTTTTATGTTCATAAAAAAGTGAAGAAGCTTTTGCTCTGTTTTCCTCTTTGAAGCTGTGTCTGTGTGTATAAATGATTGCAAGGGTCCCTGGCCTGAGAAGGGAAAAAGAATAGCAGTGTAACTCTGCACCTCAGTTCTGAGTAGTGCTGCCTCAGAGAAAGAAGGCTGGAGTGTTGGAATGTTTCTATGTCCAATCATCACTTTATTCTGTCACATGATTGGCCCTGGGAGCAGAAATTGATATTTTCCAACTGGCTGGTGAATGAGTGTCTTTGTGTTGCCTCTGTACAGAGGTCATTATTTTGAGGTTGTTGAGAGCCCCTATTCACTGCAGTGGGTACCTGCATGCCCACCAGAAGTGCTGGATGTCACAGAGCCATGTCATTAGCACTGGGGGTTGCATTGCTGAAGCTTTTAGGCATTTGAGAATTAAATTGGATCCAGTCTGTGATGACTTTCACTCCCAGACATTTTATTGCTTCTTCTTCTGTGCTGAAGATAACCCAAATTTGTGACATTGTTATACTTTGTTTGCTTTCTCCTTCTTACAGGAAATTGTTATTTTCAATTCCTTTTTCTATCATTCTTTTCCAGCAGTAATTATGGCTTACTTGATCAAGATATTCAGAGGTTGGTAGTATGAGTCACTTTTCCTATTCAGTCTCCACAATGTCAAAATGACACTTTCTAAATCTAAACACCTGCCAGTCCTTTGCAGTACCAAAACCAGCTCTATTCTCCATTCCTACCATTTCCAGTCTCTTTTGTTAAACCGCAATCATATCATCTGCATTCTCTTCATGCAAGTCTTACAGCAATGTACATCCAACAGGTTACCTCCTCCTGTGCAACCAGTACCTCTAATTGTTAGTGAGAATCCACCCTCTAGTTGCTTTTGTCTGTCTGTAATGTAAATCTCATGCATACAAATATATGTGTATATATATTGCTGCATTAGAGATACAGCAAAAAATAAAACAACTAGTTTCCACACTGAGACTACTAAATTGTGTGTTCTCAGCACTTGGAGAATTATAACAGCTGATGGGTCAGGCTATTCTCTTCTTTCCCACTGCCAGATTGTTCTCAACAATATATTCTTAACATTGCCTGGCCTATTTTTAAGTGCAGCTTCTTTTCATACTTCTTAAGTTTGAAAAAGTGAGACAGATTACTCTTTTATAACAGAATGACTCTCTTTGACTTAATGACAGTTAAATTTATTTTATTTGGTGTCTAGAAAGAGATGAAGTGCATTTCATTTTTCTAAAGAACTAAAATATGGGTAATATGAGATCTGAACTGAAAAAAGAACTGGTCCAAAGACACTAACAAATTTGCGAATCTTCAGTTTCTGAAAAATGTGTGATGGCTTTCTGAAAGACTATTACTTGGTGGTTTTTGTTATAACTTCTGTACTCTCAGTCAGATAACTCTTATACTAAACTACAAATAGGCCAAATACTCAGCTGTTATAAATCCAGTATCCCTGCTGACAGTGCTGCTTGGCCATTTGCACCAGCTTAGGATCTGTCCTTTTGATCTGGCCATATGTTTTTTGATGATAAGCATCACAAATTAGGAGTGGATTTGCAGAAAATCTCTTTTTCTCTTTGACATCCCTAAGGATACATAGGTGAGCACAAGCTTTCAAATATTACCAGCTCTGACTTTGGCATTAATGGCTGCTGTTTCAAAATACACTACTCTGTTGCAAACTTTCCAGTTTCCTGACTACAGGAAATTATGTTGCAAGTGACTCTTAGTCAGCTACTGCACTGAGAAGTGATACCATCAAAACTAACCAGAAAATCTTATGGGAGCTAAAGTATCAAAAAAGGTACTGAGCATGTACCTTGCCTTCTTAAGTTTAGCCTATAAACATTATTTGCTAAACTTTAATTTTTGTTCTGAATTTATTGGTTTCAAACCAGAAAAATGCATAATTAGAAATGGGGGAACAAGTGAGAAGGATGTTGGAGAAGCGACAAAACTGTTCAAACAACAAAATGAGAGAATCAACTCCAAATTAAAAGAGCCAGATCTCCCTGCTGTTGTGTGATGTGCCAGTGGCTTGCAAGGACCATATCAACAAAATGAAGTATCCTTCAAAAATTTTACTTTTGTTAATATTAATCAGTCTTACATCAATAAAAGAAGTAATAAAAAAGACCCACTTAGAACTGAACAACATGAAATACACTGGATAAAGGGGATATGAAACAAAGAGCCTTACTGTGAATTGAGTTTATTTTTTTGGTGATTAGTTTAACATATCTATACCTCAGCTTTTTTGAAACCTGATTGATTTAGCACATTGTCAAGTAAGCCAATACTAAGGGGATAACATCAGAAAGCAAATGGCTCAAATATTTTCTTAACTGGGGGCAGAATTCTGAGCAGCAACCACGTAAAGACTTATGAAAGGGTTGATGGTGCCTGGTACAGGGTGAACTACACTGTCACTGTGCAGACCTGATTCTCTCTCTTCCTGACTGGATACAGGATATTTTGCAGCTGACTCCTGGCACCAGCACTCTAAGGGCTTACATGCAGGGCTGGGACCTAATTAAATAGTGCTGCTGTAATTACAAGCTTGCTGCAGGTAGTAGAGTAACATGTTGCTGGTCAAAGTGTATTATAAACATGTTTCTACAGGTCAGATTTTGGGAGAGAATAATTACATCACTTTAAAGTCAGAAAATAATCTAGTGAGCCAAGTTTGTGAGAAGCTGGACACAGCAGTCATTGCTTTGCCAAGAACTGCTGCTAAGATGGGTATCAAAGATGTTCCTCAAATGGGAAGACCACAAGATTCCTTCATAATGGAAATTGCTAGGAAACCTAAATAGATGAGTGGGTCCTGATTCCCCCTTCACATTCTCAGGGCAAAGTTGTATAATACACACCAGATAACAGCTCATTGTAGGAAGGTGGCTTGGTTTTAAAGTAAATGTCAAGATTCCCAGTATTAAAAAAGAAAATTATTTTATAGCAGTATGGGCAAACATGAGAGCAGAGATGAGGTAGAGAGGAGGAGTGCATTCTGCACAATGATGGCAGTGTTCACCCTTTACTGATTCAACCTGTACTGCTTCCACTTCCCTAACAATCATTTAACATGCAACAGTGACTGTATTAAGTATTTTTACTATTCCCTACAAAGCCACCCTGGAGGAATGGCACAGCAGACCTGCTAAGGCTCTCAACTTCCATGCTTTTAGCTCCATCTTAATTAGGTGGTGGAGTGAATGAAATTATTTTGCCATTCCCGTGTCCCAACTTGACAAACTGGGACTTGGCACTAGCTCAGACTAAGGCACTCTGTGCAGCTATATATGGTATGTGTTAATGATGCTATTAGTAACACATTGCTGAATGTTAACATGTTAGAGCTTGTAGTTTCATCTCTCCATGGAAGCAACTTGATTAATGTTAGAACTTTTTAACAAAGGTATAATTTCTGTGCCACTGTTTTATATCATCAAAGAAAGAGGCATAATCTTTACACTGAGTATTATTATGTTTAATTAAATAGACTATGCCAGGCTTTGTACTCCCCTATCCACTCACACACATACAGTGTTTTTCTTTGTTTTTTGAAAAGGGTGCTATGATTTGAGGGGCCGTTGATCACCTTAGTGAGTGCCCTAATGCCTGGTCTGCTGAGGGCTAACAGGTACATAACAGTATAGTGGTTGCAGGGTGATATGTCCAGTCAGTGATATGTCACTTCAAGACATCTGCAGATATAGTATTTTTAAATGAATGCTTCTCAATGGAACAACTAAGAAAGATCTTCTAATGAAAATAGGGACACAATGGGGACACATTTATCAAGGAATTAGCAGGTAGGGTGTTTTTTGGAAGAGAAGATTGTTAATGATTAAATGCAATCCTACTAATTAAAAGTCAAAAGGAATAAATAAGGGATAACTCCCATGACAAATGCCAAATTTATACATTCAGAGAAACCTAGCACATCATAAATATTAAATTGGACTATTAGCTGCAGTGTACTTGTGCCAGGGATCCATAAATAAAGGCTTTGGGGACTAATTGCTAGAAATTTTCATTATTTACCTTTTCCCATATTTTAATAAACAGAAAAGCTATGTCTTCATTGTCAACCACAAAGAGAACACGGTAGGTTTTTTTTTGTTTCTTTGTTTGTTTTTTTAATGAATTTTTTGAGGAGAAGAAAAGACAGAATAATGAAGTGGGAATGTACAAACCAGAGGAGACCTCAGCCATGAGAAAGTCTTTCAAGACAAAGCTTGGCTTTTCCTTTCTTCTGAGCATTAACCTCCTATTAAGTAGACTAGTTTTATGTCAATGTGTAGCTCCATTGACTTCAATTAGGCTATCTCAGATACCCACCCTGCTGAGAGAGCAACCACATGCTCTAAAAAAATCACCCTACACAGAAATGTGGAAAGAGTAGTGAATTGGGTCATTTGCGTAATTTTAATGATCAGTCGTGCTTTGTACCTCATGTAATAATTTATGCAAAAAAAAAAAAGGTAGCTAAAGGCCTTTTTATGGCCTGTGGTATTGCTACTGATATTAATGCAACTGGTTTATGTTCATTTTTGCAAGCACGTGTACAGTTTTATGCACAATTGGCTTCACTGGACCAGGATCTTGCTCTGCACAGAGCCTGGGACTGTTGTCTTCTTGGTCACTCAGCGTAGCTGAAAAATTGAACAGCTTGAGAAAGTGGGTCTTACCTACAAGACTCTCAAGTATTCTGGGAAATCAGGGGAGAGGATGGTGTCAGTTATGCATCAGTACAGAATCTGTAAAGAAGTTCAATTTATTGGAAGCTGAAAGCTGATTTGGAAACCTCCATGGTGAATTGTGCCACGGACAAGTCAGACTGTCCCATCTGGATTATTCTTGGATATGCTTTGGTTTGGCTAGATTATTTTTGGTCCACCAGATGCTTGAGTTCCTATAACAAAGACAAAGTGTGGGAGACATTCAGCAGCTTGGCACTGGGGTATTGACAAAGAAATACAGCTACTGACAATTGGCAGAGCTTTCCTTCATATCCCTGCTGTCAGTCTTGTGATAATCCTCTTTGGCCTTTTGACTACAGAAAAGGGATAATATTTTTCCTTATACTGGATATTATATAGAAGCTAGTAGTTCTAAACAGTTAAAATACAGCTAAGAAGTACCAAGAATTGCTTGAGGGGAGCACTAGACATCTATTGCTGCATGCTAAGCCATTCTATCTTTTTGAAGCACGCTAAGTAAACATGCTGCAATATCATTCACACAGTTGCACAGAGGTTGTAGGCAGAAGTGATATTCTGTAAGCTGAAATCCTGACTCCTTTCTGAATTCTAGTAGTTTAGAATGGGTAAAAGCCCTGCAAGTTTGTGAAGTCACACATTCAATATGTGAGGCCAGGAGTAAAAATAAGACACCTGAACTCTCCCTTCTTCCTCCTTTAGATACTTTTCTCTCTAACAGTGGGTAAAATGCAGGAGTGGAATACCATTGCTATTAAGTGAAAAACGAGCTTTTACAGTTAGCCATGAAAATGAAAGTAATAATTAAATCTTCATATAACTTTAGGTTGTATTGCAAGTGCTTAGCTGAAAAATTCGTCTTTAACTCATGGCCCGCAGCAATCACATCTGTTATATTTTAGGAACAGAAAGCTAATGAGGTGGAATCTGGAGTACTGAGCTTAATTGGGCTTGTTTTGATTAAGTGTATGTGCTGGGAATATTTTACACACTAGTATAAATTGCAAAACAGTCAACATAAGCCACAAAATTTGTAAAATCCATTGTGGGTAGTGTTAGAGAAAGGACTGTTTCCAATAAACAATAAAAGGCAGAAAGAAAATATCTGAGGTTTTAATGAAAAAAAAAGTGCTTTAATTTGCTTAATTAGTGGCTTTCCACAGTTGTAAGTGCATATCTCTCTTGTTCACATACATGCAAATACACACACAGAAAAACACAAGAATGTGCTGTATATTATAAAACTGTAACAGCTTGTCTTTGGGCTGAGTAGATTAGGTCTGACTGGAAAAGACATTTAAAACTGCATAATCTTTATAGAAGCATGAAAAGTTGACATATCCTTCATATATTACATATTTAGCAGAAATAATAATATTTTACAGCAGTTTTAAAAGCATGTGTTTCAAGGGGGAGATAGTATGTGGAGTTTTTCTCCTGCCAGTTCTTATCACTTTGGGCCATACTCTTAGATAATGTAAACCCGCATAACTTCATTGACTCTACCACATTTTGCTGATCCACTCTATTTAGATCTGATCTCTCAAGTTCCCATGTGTATTCAAAGCTTAGGAGTTGGGGGAAAAAAAGAGTACTATGTTTCAGCAACATTATAAATGGATTTTTAAATGGATTTTTCTCTACAGTAAAAAATGTTACAGTCTGGATGTCTGATATTATCGTATCATCCATAACTAGAAACAGAGGCTGACTCTTCGAAGTAAATTACACATGAATGAAAAGTGTTTCTGTTTAGATTGTAGTCAAAACCACACCAACAACAAAAACAACAAAATTGTCTACTGCTTTCATTAGTAGCTCTCCAAACAGTTTCCAAGAAAAAAACTGCCTCCATCTTTGCACACAAGGGAAGTAAGGCACCAAGAACTGGCTTGCAGAAAGCCAGTGGCAGAAGTCCCTGAGTGGAGATGATCTGTCCAGTGACCACCTCAACTGGTCATAGTCTAAGGAGATTGACATAAGCCACATGATATTGGGCATTTGACTGTTGAATCTTCCTCTGGCTTGGTGGATTTAGGATTACAGTGCTGACATATTTATAGCAGTCACATATGTTAATATATATCATACTGCTCAGACATGACTATTTTGTGTTGAGCCCTTTCAGCTGGTACATATTTTCCCCCAACCCCAAATCCAAACTAAAAACTTAGGCTAAGGTTTTCAAAGTTTTTTAATTCCCATGGGATTTATCAGGTTCTTCTATCTTTTATGGTCTTATCTTTGTTCAATGAATGTTTCATGAAAATTGAATAATATCTAAGAAAATGTCAACAGCTAGTTACTTCATTTTAGCTCCTTACTGGCTTCATATAATTAAAAACATTTTGCCTGTTATTGATAGGAAAAGGAGACAGTTCTTCAGATGAGTCTCTAAACAATTCCTGACCTTCCCAGTATTCATGCTGGCTCTTCTGTTCTTCAGGTAACAGTGGTAAATGCAGGGAACATAGAAAGCACACAGAGTTTAAGGACAAATATTCTGCAGCCCTCCAGGAAAATTATGATAGTAATTTTTTAACAGGTTGGATTAAATTCTTCTGTCAAATGAAAATCTCACTGGTGAATTGCTGCTCCTTCTAGTGAGTAAGGAAAACGGTGTAGGAGAACACATAGACCTCCTATATACTACAAACACAGGCCAAGGGGCTGACTGAACTAACAGGAGACTAAGTACAATATTCAGGTTAGGTCTTGATGGAGCAAGGTCTTCACTCTTGAAAAAAAAAAAACCTCTGTTTAACACCCAGAGTTATTCAGGGCTTTGGCTTTACAATTCCTTCAGAAGAGTGCACTGCTCATTGTGACCCCTCACACTGTATTGTCCGATTGGTTCAATAATGACTCTGAGGAATGAGAGCCACCTACCCTATTATTGGCTCCACCTCCTGGGGTTTTCCTGAAAGGGATTTTCATTCAAGTCTGGTCCAGAGTAACATATGCAATTACACTTGGAAAAACGAAAATGTGAAGAGGGCAGCCACTGCAGCTTCAGGTCATGAGACGATTGCTGACTGTGATTAGGAAGATACCCCTCCTCCTAAATGAAGTATAATAGTGTTCATATCTGAGGATTCAGGACTGGCCGTTGTCAAAGATAGCCCTATGACAGTTCATAGAGTCTTGGATTTCCCTCCTCTTAGCCTCTCAAAATTAAAAAAGGAATAGAACACATTGAGAAATTTTCTACCTTCTTATTGAAAAACAAATTGGGGTAAAGGGGAAATAAATTTTAATATTCTGCCATTCTTCTGCCCAAACTTGTGCTACAGCTTCTTTCTTTGAAAGTCATTTGAATGTTCCTTCTTTCTTTCTTTTTTCTATTTCCTTTTTTTTTTTTTTTGCATAGACTGTGCTTCACGTTTCTAATATTTGATACAAATATTCTGAATTAATTTCACTGTATTGAGCCTACTAAATATGACTTATTTTTTAAGCAGGTTGCTCTTGTGAAAGACTGTAGTCTCTAAGGATTGTCTGTCAGTCACCTCACAAAATAAAGGTTATTATTATTATCAGTGACGAACAATAGCTGATGACTTCAAGTTGAAGAAAGGTCAAGAGACTAATCACTGATATGCTTTCAGCAGCTATTTTTTCTAGTCAGGACTTAAGTGATTGTTAAGGGCATATTTCTCAGCTTTAAAATTTTTTCTGTTATTTCCTCATTGTCTGTATACGTGTGTGAAATGTTCACACAAATCCCTCTCGAGTCTTTTTGTATATGTCAAGTTTCACTCAAGCAAATGAACAGAAAAGCATAATAATTTCAGAATCTGGAGTATGAATACTTGTGACATTCATGAACTGTGTGTCAGAGGGGAGCAAGTAGGTGAGGATTCCTTTTCTCTGTTAGCTAACATGTCTGTGTCATCCCTAAAAAAATTTCAGTTCTTTGGCACAGTTCTTAAACCTCGACTCTGTTACTCTTCTGCTGGAATGCTTCTTCCACCCATCCCACTGAAGACCATGGAATACACTGTGATTCCTTCTTGAGACCTTTGTTTTAGAATTCATGGACTATAAAACCAGACCAGGTTTTCTGGAGGTACATCCCTATTCTTTTGATCTTGCAAACTATGGAGTATCAGTAATGTATGAGGCTGTTCAGATCTGGGAGTCTGAACAGAGCTGGTGGGACGTGCTGCCTTTGCTCAAAATTCAGTTAAAGCCTGAGAAGTTTATGTAGGTCAACTGTGTCTTCCTTCAAACTGAAGAAGCTGACCATGCTTGGAATGTGTAATGTAGGTGGAGACACAGCCTGAGAGACACATAGAGAACTATTCAGCCAAAGGCTGGTGTCAGCTGAATCCCTTCATTGTTCCTGAATGCGATATTGAAACTACTGAACAAGTCCTTGTTGGTAAATGACTGTCTGAAACAGTCTGTTTCTTCACTATAGATTTAAAGGAAAATATTACAGCAAGAGAAAAAGAAGGTGAAATTGATTTCATTTAACAACAACCTTCCAGTCTCGCCTCACATCTCACTCAAATAACCTTTGTAACTAATTATAGTGGAGCTTGAAAATAAAGCACTTCCAGGCTAAAGGATTTTATAAGTCATCAAAATTATCCAGTGCTCAGTATAGCCAAAATCCTATATGCTATTATGTTTTTGTGCCAGTGAGGCTGCCTGCAAGTTAACATCTATAGAGCTGTGAGAGGAGCAAAAGGCAAATGTTGGTATCATCAAACAATATATTGATGTCCAAAGACATCATGGTAGGCTGAGAAATCAATATTTTCTAAATGTTTTCTTTTTTGAATTTGTATTAAATTTGGAGTGATTATAATAATTGGTGATTTTCCTCCTTTTTCAGGTCTGGCAACATATCCAGACAGTCAACTTCATGCACCATCCTGCCATATTACACTTTTTATTTCCTTTCTGCTCCTTAAAAATTTGGAAGTATGCATTAACATTTGTAGACTATCATGTATGATGCAGATGTAAACTAAAAACAGACTTATCTTTCTCCCTCTGCATTTGTCTTAGTTTGGAGGACTTTTTTAATCCTTTGGAGTCAAGATTTAAAAACTGCTTATATTAAAGGGACCTGTCATTCATAAAAAAAAGGAGCTTGGATTCCTTTCTCTGCTAATTCCCAGATAATCTGTGTCTTGCACCTCTATGCCTGAGCCTCTGTTTCTGTCTGTACTTCCTTTACTCTAAATATAACAACCCAAATATACTTTTTTTTTTTTTTGTAAACTTTCAGGATACCAAATGCTCCATGCACATTGCTGTAGGGAAAATATTGTTTCTTATGTTTAGTGACCTTCACCATATAGTACAAGGTCTATCTGTTTACCTGGGATTTCTTCAAATCAATAGCTCCCTACTGCAGACCATGCACCATTAGTGATTCATGAAGCACTTGCTGGAGGTCCATAGAGAGCTGCCTAGCAAAGAACAGGATCCTCTGCATTTCCATCTGCTATCTTACATTAAAACCAGCTAATATTATATTAGAAAGTTTCTGAATGCCACTCCAAATTTAATACAAATTCAGAGAAGGCAATTGCTGCTGTTACACAAGGCCAGTATCTACTTGTGAAATATTCCATGTGTGACTTAATAGGGACTGAAAGAAGGAGTCAGGGAGTTGAAATGTGACCCACACCCCAGAACAGTTTAAGAACAGTTGAACACTTGCTCTTCACAACTTCTCTGCCTCAGCTATAATCCTCTGATAGGTCTGTACAGAATATCCTTTGGAGTCAAATCAGTTTTATAATTTCTAAACTCTGATGGCTTTAATTTGCTGCAAATCTTTCCAGAGATTATGATACTTTGTACAGCATACCTATAAATAAGTTCTATGACAGCCTCATTAATCAGGCTACATTTTAAAAGCATTAGCCTTTTTCCCCTCTGTTGAATCCACAGCTCATCTTTCCCCAATTATAATTAGTGTTCATTAGAAGCAGTACTTTTTTTGCAAACTAGAGAATTACACTGGGCCTGATGCAGACTTCCTTCATCCTCCAGCTGATGAACCCCAATATTGGAGAAGTGTTTGAAAACTTGGCTCCATATTAGCAAATTATAAATGGACTATTTTAAGCAGGGTAAGCCTAAAAAGATCAGTTACAGTACTGTAAAATTTGGTATTTTTAACTTCAAGATGCCTGGGTTCTGAGAATGGAGCATTAATTGGGCCACCTTATTCATCTTGAGGAAAGTAGGTGACACAAACAAAAAGATCAAATGCCAGCCCCCTGAAAAAAAACAAACATAGAAAATTGGTCAGCACATAGAAACCTTGCTCTTCCTATTAATGAAAGAACATTTTAAAAATATTGATTTTTTTTTTTTTTATAGTGGTAGAAATGTCCCCACTCTGGACAAGAAGGAAACTTTGTAATTTGGATTTTGGACACAGTGAGGTAAAGATATCAGAAATAAATCTACTAGAGAAAAATATGATTCCTAGAACTTCTAGACTCCTTGCCAAATGTTCTGATCAGTAGGGTAGTGTGTGCATTAGCAAGAGTTATCTCATGGAAACATTTACAAGTTAGTTATGAAAGTCCAAGTCTATGGTTTGGGAAAATATTTGGTTTATCATCTACTTGAGTTTAAAGCATGGACTCAACAACAAAATTTAGAAAAAAATCAGTTATTTCAGTGCATATGAAGGAGGGAAATGGTACAGGATAGGAGCTTGAGAAGATTAATATACCTTGCACCACTATTGTGAAAAACATTATGTTGCATTGAACTTCTTCCTAAATTCATGCCTCTATTTCTCTCTTCATCCAGTGGAGGACAGATATTGTCACAGACTGATTCATGAGGGATGTCCTTGGATGAAGTGACCTGCCTGCAGAGGTACTTGACTCCATCAGTAGCAAAGAGACTTTAGTTAAATAAGAAGGCGGTTTATTTCTAGATATTCTATGTGAGAAGAATCCAGTCACAGATTTGAAAACATTCGGATACTTTAGAGGAGAATCTACCTGAATGAACTTTCACATCAGATTAGTTTCTCACTTCCCACCAAAACATCAAGGCACATGCAGAAGAAGTACATGATCAGGGAAATCAGATACTTTTAGAAGTCAGAAAGAAGACAAGTGGATGTTTTCAGGACCCTAGTTTTGAACCTGAGTAAGTCAAATTTATTTATACTTTTTAAATATTATACATTTTCTTTATCTGCCCAATGGTACCAATGTCACAAAGACAGGAATTTCTTAAATGTCTCTGAGTATATCCAGGTCTTGAATTTTTTTGTGTTAATAATGTGAGATAGAAGTAGCAAAAGTTTTAGATACAAATCTTTTCTGGTAAATTTTGTGAAGGAAAGGAGAAAGTTGCAGGTTCTCAGTGGAAATAGAGCACAGAGTGTGTCACACAACACTGTCAGTGTATCAGTGACAAGAATTTCTAAAAGACCAGTGAAGGATACTGAAAGACATTTCCCACCAAAACTATAACTGGAAATGAAGTTAAGGTAACTTTCACACCCATCTTCCCTTCCTTTTATATCTAAACATATCCACAGCTATAACACACTTCTCTTTAGCTAAAAAATGACCAATCTTGACAACACATTCTGATGTCCAGTCCCACAATGTCTTCACTTAACCCAAAGTCTGTAGTCTCCTGTCAGGTTCATGCTCCACTGGAATCTATTTCATACTTGTCAGGGAAAGCAAATAGTACTTGTATCCCTCTTCTTCTTCTTGACTGGCAGGGGAAATAATGAGCAGGATGCTAGAACTCGGGTGTGATGAAGACCAGTGGCTACAACTGAAAAGAAAACTGTGAAACTTGCTCATCTAGAAATTTGGCTTATAGGTGTCCCTTTTCCCACCCCATCACACCAAGTTGTGAAAAGGTTAGGTGATACTGTGAGAAACAATTGAACAAGAAGATTAAAACTACTCTCTCTAAAGAAAAGGATTTTGTATGTCTTTAACAGAACTTCTTAATATAAAGTGGTGAAGTTATTTGCAGGTCTGTGACAAGGATTCCTACTCCCCCAGAAGGACAACTCTGTGAAAATGGCACTCTGCTGTGAAGAGGACAAGGCTGTTGCAAAAAGGACTGATAAATCATATTTAAGAGATGAAGGAACTGAAAGCTAAACAGAGCTAGAAAGGGTCAGAAAGGAAAGGATTACAATGAAGGTCTGAAGGGTCTTCCTGTTTTGTCAGCTTCTCTTTTCAGTGTTAAATTTGGTGGCAATGAAAATAGGAAATTGTTTTAGTTGGTTTTATTTGAGGTTAAAATTGCAAGGAGACTTTGTCTTTTGTATGAGATGTGAGAAAATTCATGTGATGTGTTGCAGTTTTTGATGACTCAGAATGTTTGATCAAAGGAAGGGATGGCAAGGGGAGAGGGGAATTTTCAAGGTCAACTTTAGAAACTTTAAAAATTAAATATTTTGAAACCAGTCCCAGAATTCTAATGATTGTATTCTGTACAGTTTTATTATGGATTATAATTTGTCCATGGAAGTTTTGCTGATGCGTGTGCTTGTCCATTGCTGTAAATCATAGTAATAGGCATAAAGGGGTTAATGATGACCTTACACTGTGCTCACTTTAGCTAGAAACCCTCTGTTCTTGCCCACCCTTCAGTCAGGATGTGGGCAAAGTGAATTGTAAGATTTTGTACTTAGCACCCAGCTAAGTGTACATTGTTCTGTGCTCTGCCATGCCATGTGAGCATACCATGTGTCCACAGGGGATAAACAAGCTGTCATTGCAACACTTGAAGGTTAATAATCCTTTTTTCTCATTAAAGCTCTTCAGCTCAGAGACAATACTGATTGGAGCAGGGTTATGCTGCTGCTGAGTTCCAGACAATTGTTGTCTCCATTACTTTGGATGACCTTCCTTTACCTTGCTTTGACTTGCCCTGCCTGAACAACTGGGAGATGACCTTCCTTCAAACATCTTCCTGTGAGTGCCAGAGGATGGCAACAGCCTTCTAAAATTCACTGGGGAAAACAGTGGAGAAGATTTTCAAACTGCAGCATCGAGCAGCAGGTGCTGGGCTTTTACAAGCCCCAGTGAAATGTGCAGCTGAGCAAACTCTGGAAGAACAAAGCCTGTCTGACATGGTTTTGTAAAGTGGAAGCTCCCATGCACATTGCAGGTGTTGAAATAAAAAACAGGATCTCTCCAACAAAATATGAAAATGTCCTTTTAAAGGAGGAGGGAGTCACTTCCTGGCAAATACCAGAAAAATTACATGCTAGAATGGCCAGATTTTCTCTAATGACTATAGAAAAATACCCCTACAGGATTGCTTGAGTAACTATCATCAGTGACAATGTCTTTACTGTTGATTTCAGTAGTGAGCAGATTGAGATTAAATCACCTACCTTTAGCAGTCTGCAGGCACTATAATTCCATTACAGTTAATAGCCACACAGCTACATCTGAGACAACCCCAAAGAATTTAAGGCATCCACACCAGACTAACACATATGAGAAGGGAATTAGAGGAAACATCCTCTTCTAGAACTCGTGACAGATGAAGATAGGTAGGGTCTTCTAGGTCCTAGGTGTTTAAGCTATTGAATTCTACCTCTCAGAATGCATTTAGACTGTTCCTTGTGGACTTAAATTTATATGTCAGTAGTCTAAGCAGGATCCTATCCATAAAGTTGGATGAGATGAAATCCATACAACAGATCTGAAGACCTGTGTCAGTTCTCAAATGTGATATGTGCTCCTCACAAGAACAACAGTATTTTTGCTGTGTGAATTTCTGCTTCTCTATGGAAAGATGTGGAACTACTGGAGAGAGTCCAACAAAGGGCCATGAAGACAACTAATGGGCCTGGAGCATTCACTCAAATGAGGAAAGGATGAAAGAGGTGGGTTTTTTTTATTCTAGAGAAGGGAAATTATTTTAAAGCTACAACCTCTCCCACTAACTAAATTGCTATTGTAGTGTATTGGGTTTGTGTGGCCAGGTTTTGGGAGCGGGGATGGTTGCAAGGGTGGTTTCTGTGAGCAGCTGCCACAAACTTACCCCTTGTCCTCCAGAGCTAACGCCAGCTGGTTCCAAATTGGACCCACTTCTGGCCAAGGCTGGGCCAATCAGCCTGTGATAACATATTTAAGGCAAAAAAGTTATTGTACTGCTGTAATTGTGCTCAGAGGAGAGGAGTGAAAATGTGTGAGAGGCACAACTGTGCAGACACCAAGGTCAGTGGAGAAGCAGGAACAGGAGCTAAAGCAGAGATTCCCCTGCAGCCCATGGTGCAGCCCATAGTGAAGCAGCTGTGCCCCTTCAGCCTATGGAGCTCCTTGTGGGAGCAGAGATCCACCTTCATTCCGTGGAGGGCCCCACCCTGGAGCAGGTGGATGCCCGGAGGAGGCTGTGACCCCATTGGCAGGGACCTGTGGAGAGAGGAGCCCATGTTGGAGCAGAATACCTGTCAGGACTTGTGACCCTGTGGGGGATCCACCTTGGAGCACGTGGTTCTGGAAGGACTGCACCCTGCAGAAAGGAACCCATGCTGGAGCAGCTCAGAAAGAACTGTAGGCCATGAGAAGAACATACACTGGAGAGTTCATGGAGAGCTGCCTTTGTGGGAGGGACTCCATGCTGGAGCAGAGGAAGGTCTCTTTTCCCTGAGCAGCAGTAGGAACCATGTGTGATGAACTGACCCTAACCCCCATTCCCTGCGTCCCTGCATCTCTGGGGAAATGGGTGGAGCTGGGAAGGAGAATGGGTGAGAGAGGGTTGTTTTTAGTATTTACGTCTCATTATCCTGCTCTTATTTTGATTGGTAATAAATTCAATTGATTTTCTTAAGTCAAATGTGTTCTGCCCAGTAGGGTAATTGGTGGATTATCTCTCTTCCCATCCTTATCTCAACCCGTGAACCCTCCATAACATTTTCTGCCTCCTGCTTATTTGCAGAGGGGAGTGACAGAGAGGCTTTGGGGGGTACCTGGCATCCAGACAGAGACAATACAGTGCAAATACCACATTTTTCATGGGGCATTTTTAAATCCTATCCATTATAAAATACAGATTAACTTGTACAAGTGTGTCTGTCTCATAGTTTTTCAAGATAAAATCTCCCTGAGGAAGAAAAAATGCGGAACATTTCTACAGTAATCAAGGCAATTGGCAAATCAATTATACCACAGGCATCTTTCCTCCCATCTAGGACAGTTTGTTTCATTTTTACACTGTAAATGTGCAATCTAAACCAACAAATATATTTGAGCTAAAAAAAGAAAAAGCTTTTGACCAAGATTCAGGAATGTCCTGAACACCAGATTGCTTGTGCTGCCACAGTTGTAGATGCTATCATCAAATTATATAATCTCAATGCATTGAGATAGTTTGGATCATGTTTTGCTCCACAGATAGGACAGTATAGCCTAACATTTGTCCAAATTGCCTTGTAGCTACAAATTCAGATTTTATTTTTTCCATTTGCCCATTTGTTCTGGATAAATTGAAGCCAAAGATCCTTCCTTCTTAACATTTTCTGTATCAAATTCAATTTGTAGAGCTGTGTCATAATGGACTGACCATAAATGGTACAAATCTGCCAGTAATTGGCAAGCAAATGCTGTCTGGATTTGATTATGTTTATTTTTATAGAGCTCAGGTCTTGCAAAGTCAGACATTTTGCATATGAGTGTTAAGGGCATTCAATTACCTGCAGAACTGTGGACTAGTAATTCACATGTGTTACCTGACTGACTCCTGAATTTAGTAAGCAAAGGTGTGCTTAGAGTCAGTTCAAGTCAATACAGGCAAATCTTCATTTTGCTGCTCTCAGGACAAAGACCAGGGACTGTCATGTTCATGCCATGGCAGCAGATGTAGCAAAAGTGGTGGAAGGTAGAAATGGGGAAGAATATTTCAGAATCAGTCTTGCTGGTTCTGCAAAACTGATTCTGAAGGGAATGTAGAACTGTGACTTAGCCTTTAGGAGCCATCTATGTGATTTTAAACATATCATTTCTCACAATATCTACCTCCTCTCACAGCTCTGAACTTTCTCCAGTGCTGGTAATGATAAAAAGTAACCTAGCTTAGGAATTTAGTAAAGCAGGCATTAGGGATTTTTTCGCTATCTATTAGTTAGGGAATTGCTCACCTTGCTCATGTGTGATTTAACTCTCTTTATGTGTCCAAGAACCACACACACAAAACATCCTGTGCTTCCCATGGCCAGATAAATTTAAAAAGCACAAATGTCCTACAGCCAAAGAAAATAATGTCTGTGTTTTCAAAGCAAAGAACTATGCGGACAGAGAAAGAAGTTAGGAAGCTTGCTAACAGCATGCCAGGAATTAGTAATGGGTAATGAAATATCCAACCCAACATACAAGTGCTTGTCTACCTAAATTACTTTATGATTCAGATATTGGCTGTTGGGTTTGTATAAACATATGTATTCATATATTTCAACATAGAATTCCTAAATGATTTTAGTAGGGGACACTGTAGAGAGCTTATTTATTGGCAGAGTGCCTCTGTGACTGAGCAGGCTGTGGGAGGCTTAAGTGTGTTCTGGGTAATGTAGTCTGATTTCTATTTTAATGGACTGAATAACTAGAGCAGGCACTTATGTTAAATGGCCCGACTGAGAACTCAGCAGCCATTTGAGGTAAGAGACTGTTCAAGATAAAAGTAATAATCTGTAAGAGTTTAAATCTATTGTTCTAAAAGAGGATAAAATGTGTAGTACCAAAGCCCAAGAGAACAGGTTCTGTGTCTGACCTGGATGGTGATTTGCTGTGTGATTTTGCGCAAATTTGGGGAATATTCCTGGGCAATGATTTAAATGTCCATAAACCATATTAATTTATTTTCCACTTGGGAAACCATGGAAAGAGAGATTCTGGAGCTTAACTAATGTTCCCAAGGTGCTTTAAAATTGCTGGATGTCCGCTATTCAGTAAATATAACATTTAGAAAGTTAAGTTTAATCTATCTGAAATAATTCAGGAGGATTTCCACTGAAGCCCACTGAGTTGTAATGGTGTAATGGCATCATGAGTAAGATCACTTTTTAGTCCTTCATTAGGAAGAAAAAACCTACCTCTCCCCAGCTTTCTGTGTTGGGTCGCTGTTAATGCCACTGTGCTGGGTTGGGACATAACCTCATGTGTTAACACTGTTTTATATCCTCTTTACAGAGTCTGCACAATGTCCCCACAAGAGGCTGTAGCTGTTTGCAAAGTCATGAAGAAATTTAACCAATGATGGTATGTCTGAATCTATGGGTTAAGCTATGGGTTAAAACCATCTAGGACATCACAAAAAAGGAAAAAAATCCCAATAATTTTATCAAGGCAATACTATATTTTAAAACAAATACTTTAGTCTCTTCATATTTAAAAAATTCAGGATGGAGGAAGAGTCAGATAAACAAACCTGACTTACAGAAAATGGCATTAAGCTCTTTTTCCATTTCTTTGCATTTTAAATATTTTTCTCCAAGGCTGTTAGATTTCAGTCTCTAACTCACTGAATCTGAGGAGAAGTTATTAAAAAAAAAAAATTAATATAGCTTTTCAGTCAAAAATTTGTATGAAAGTCGATACAGGTTATCATGGAACTTTTAAAAGATAAACAGTTTTGAAAAACCTTGAATGGAGTTTCGAGTTTTCCTTGATTTTTCTTCATGAAGTTTATCTGCTTCTTACAGGCAGAAACTAAAACTGACTAAAGGAATAAAGTGAAAAGATGATCTGTGAAGTAGTTTATTTTCCTGTTCATTTGGGAGCAAAAAGGGAGGACTGGCTTTGAACATAGTTCCCAAGAAATTGAATTTTTCCTTATGGTGTGCAGTGAGTGAAGAGCCTTGCTGTGCATGTAACCCAGGCACCTAGATATGGTGGTACTTCAGGTACAATGTCAGGGGGAAATGCATTCCCAATAAATTCATTGAAGAAAAGCAATGGGATGATGCAAAGAATGTGTGATTAAATTTTGGGTGCCTACAAGGGCAGACAGTATTGGAGAGCAGGTGGATTCACTGCTAGAACATCAGTGAGGGTCTAGGTTTGTAAGACCAACTTAATAAGTTTAAATAAACTGAGTTCCTACCTTTCTACTTTTATTTTTTTCTCCTCTACATATCAAAATTAAAAATAAAAGTAAAAATAGGCATCTGTTGTTTTAAATTTCTACATCAGGCTTGGACTTCTACGGGCTGATTGACTTTGTCAGAGCTACTACAGCTCTTATTCAGTAAAATATTCTTTGAGTCTAAGTTAAATCCAAGTGCTATACACTCTGCTTTCCTGAAAAGAACACAACTACCTTTCAAACCGAGAAGTTAAATGTAAATTCCAGACAATATAAGCCCCCCAAAAGAATTAAATGTGTGAGAACATTTCTGCCTATTTCTCAGTAATCATGAAAAATTAAATTATTTCAGAAAGTATCTGAACCAGCATACTTCAGGGATAAATGCTTTTGTCATAAGACACAAAAGAACAATTATAGCCTTTTGCTTAAGCATAGAGAATATTTCTAGTAGTCCCCATCCTCTCCTGCCCCCAAAGTCCTGACTATTCTCTAAAGGTTTGGGGTTTGCATCTTGAACTTTTTCGGGGCTATCAACTCAATGTTTTCTGACATACATATTTTCAGGTCTTTTTTATTCTCCTTCCGTTCACTGAAGAGCTTTGTAGCTGTACCTAGATGTCTTAAAGTGTGTTGGGTATTAGTAACAGTACTGCTTGTCTTTTTTAGCTTTCTTGGTGCCTGCACAGAGGGTTTATGTAACCTTACTTCTAGCACAATCAGTGGACAGGGAGAGATGCAGCATCAGGATGTGGTGAAAGCACAAGCATCCCATGTCCTTCTCCGTGGAGTGCATACTCCTGGTGATGGAGACAGAAGAAAAAAAAAAAGGTACATTTTTTTGTTTTTATTATTTGAAACATGACAGTTTTATGTACATTGGGCTCAAAGAACAGTCTGCAAGGGGTAGGCCAGCTTCCATATCACTGGTTTCAAAAGTTCTTTATTCACAGAAAATTTTTTTCTTTGAACCAGCTGTTCAAGTGATGGAGCATGGACAATACCTTCTGTTGTTTTCCCATTTGTTTACATCCTGCCAATTTCACATATAACAAAAATGTCATCAACAGCAGTGTTTTGTCCTTATCATAGGGAAAAGACAAGCCTGTACAGAATTTATTTCTGTCTCTGGAAATAGACAGGAGCCTGAGGCAGCATCTATACCAGTAAATTGAATAGTGAGGGCAACAGTATTTTGACCCTGAGGCTGACTGACACCATCTAGTCCCATCTATCCTACTAAACTCTTATCTTCCAAAACTAGGAGGTTGTGTCTCAGCTCTCTAATGGGCGTTGCCCTTGCTTATTTCTGACCCCCTGAACACGCCTGGGAACTCCATGGGATAGTGCTAACCCAGACCTGGGACAAAAGCATGCCAAGGGCTGGTTAATAAGTTAAAAGTATGGATGACTGAACCTCCTGGTGTCTGAGCCCCAGTGCTGTTTCATTCACTCACATAAACCTGCCTTGATACTCTTCTATGAATTTCAGATGTTGCTGTCTCTTGCCTCTGTATCTCACTATTGAGCTGAAGTTCGGCAGCCAAGGGCTTGGAGGTGAGGAGGCTAGGAGATGGCTGCAAGGCAAATATTAACTACTATTTCAGAAAATTATTGGGATAACACAGGGCACACAAAAGAAGATGCAAATAAGGGCCCTATATTCTCCCTTTAGCATGTATCAATGTTTGGCTTGGCAGTTCTATTACAGAACTTAATTTTCAACATAGAAGAAAGAAAAATGAAGGGAAAGAACATTGTCATTATATTGCAAGAGTTCTATTGTCATTACATTGCAAAAGTTCCATATTGCCAGAGTTCCCTACCTCCTTGATGTTTCTTGTAGGCAGCTCCTCCAGGCACTGACTCCTCCTTGTCCTCGCAGCAGCCAACTGACTCCAGTTCCCTCAGCCAACCAATCCACTCTTTTATAACACTCTTCTGATTGGCTACAGGTGTGGCCTGTTAACATCAGGCCTGCTCCTAATCCTTAATAATTGGCTCAGCTGCAACTCTTTAGGGGGTAAGATTACTTTCTATACTACCTTTATTTACTTATATTCTATCCCCCTACAATTCCCCCTTTTACTTTTAATTATGGAGTTGCAGCATTTCTAGAAGGACATGTTCAAATAAATTAACATTATGACACATTCATATATTCATTCAGAACTAATAGATATAAAAATGTTCAGACAACATTATAGTACAAATATATATCTATTTCTGAGTGTTTGTTCAGTTTTGCAGCTTCTCAATTTATAAAGTACTTATCTTCAAAGTCTTTTATACTCATATTTAACAAACATTAATAGCTGCAATTGATAAAGTTCACCAATCAATAAACACATTGTACCAAATAATAGAACTATTTTTTTTTCCAGTTCTTACAGTTGCTTTAGCAAATTCTCTCCTTCCTCTTTCAGTTTTGTTGCTTTTTCTCTTTCAGTTCTCTACCTAAATCACTATGAGATCACATTGCTTCATGTTTAAATCTTCCTTCCCGAGTCACCACAGGATCATGTTGGTTGATACTTAAGCTCTTTTTCCAAATCACTGCAGTATCATATAGTTTAGTTTTTGAATCCTTTTTCTCCCAAATCCAGGGGGTCATATAGTCGAGTCCTTTTTCCCAAATCCACGGGGTCATATAGCTTAGTATTTTCCCAAATCCATGGGGTTATATAGTTTAGTATTTGAGTCCTTTTTCCGAACCACATCGGGGTCACCATTTTTTATCATTATATTGCAAAAGTTCCATATTGCTAGAGTTTTGTACCTCCTTGAGGTTTCACATAGGCAACTCCTCTAAACACTAACTCTTCCTTCTCACAGCAGCCAACTGACTCCAGTTCCCCTCAGCCAACCAATCCACTCTTTTATAACACTCTTCTTACTAGCTGCAGATGTGGCCTGTTAAAATCAGGCCTGCTCCTAATCTTTAATAATTAACCCAGCTGCAACTCTTTAGGGGGTAAGATTACTTTCTATACTACCTTTATTTACTTATATTCTATCCCCCTACAAAAGAACATCCCAAGACTCTTAAAATGTACAGTATGTTTCTATAAAAATGTGCAAAATTATTTTCTCTTTAGGTTAATTATTCCTGAATAAACTAGTGCTTTTTCATGTGCAAGAAGAGCTTTATGTTATAGATTGGATTCTACTTGCATGACTCACAGATCAGCTTGGGTTGGAAATGACCGACCTTAAAGGTCATCCTGTTCCAGGCCCACTGCCATGGGAAGGGATTTCACTAGAGCAAGTTGCTCAGGGTGTCATCCTGAGCTGGCCTTGAACAATTCCAGGAGTGGGACATCCACGACTTTGGGCAATCTGTGCCAGGGCCTCACCACCCTCACAGTAAAGGCTTTCCTTCATATCCGTGTCTCAAACTACTCTCTATCAGCTTGTTGCCATTGCCCCTTGCCTGTCAATACTGGAAAAAGTCCCTTTCCAGCTCTCTTATACCCCCTTTAGGTGCTATAAAGTTTCTCTGGGGCCTTCTCTCCTCCAGCCTGAGCAACCCCAGCTCTCAGCCTGTCTCCATAGGAGAGATGCTCCAGCCCCCTGATCATCTTCTTGGTTTCCTCTGGTCTCACCCCAACAGGTCTATGTCCCCCTCCTGCTGGGGGTCCCAGAGATGGATGTAGTACTCCAGCTGGAGTCTCACAAGGGCAGAGGGGCAGAATCACCTTCCTCAATCTGCTTTTGATGCAGCTCAGGACACTGTTGGCTTCTCAGGCTGCAAACACACATTACCAGGTCATGTTCAGCTTCTCATCAACCAACATCCCCAAGCTGTTTTCTCCAGGTCTGATCTCAATCCATTTGCTGCCCAGCCTGTATTTGTGACTGGGACTGGCAAAGAATTGGCAAAGAATACTACAGCATCACTTTGTAAGGAGAGATGCTTCTTTTTTTTTTTTTTTTTTTAACAGACTTCATAGGTATCCATTGTGACCATGAAACCATTTGGAAAAAACAGCTAAAAAGGAAGAAATACATCAATGTTTTATAATGCTCTATTCAATGACAATATATGATTTGTACTCGATCATAGCCTTGAATTTCTATTTGAAGCATGGGTATGAAAAGCAGAATGAAAAGCACTGGAAAGCTGTAGATAATTTTGGTCCAATTCTATGGTAGAAATTTTAATTTCTGAAGCTAAATTGAAAATAGGAGATAAGCATATAGTTGGCTTTATTTCTTCTATTTAAAAACTGTAAAAAAACCCTCTATCTAAATGTTAGAAAGCAAATGAGACTGTTCAGCTATTAGAATTTAAAATCTCAGTGAAAGGTTGAAAGAGAGAGTAGCAATATGCATTGAGCCTTCATGTGTGGATTGTTCAGGGGAGTCATGTTTCCACTTAACTGGCTTAGAAGAACATGAAAAGCAACCAGTATTTAATTTTTAAAAAATGAAGAATTCACTTCTTTCATGTTTGACTTCCTTTGGTCTCATGCTGTTAGTTGTATGTAGACTTACCTACATACAAGAGACCTAAAAAGTCTCTTGAATGGACCAATAGTGCTAGATCCTATTAAAGAATTGAGATAGAAATGCCATCTCTGATAATATGCAATAAAGTATTTTTGTGCTGCTACTGAATGTCAGTGAGACACCCTCAAATAACTCCAAAGCCAGGAAAAGGACTGGCTTGAGACAAAGAGTGCTGCTAATGAGCAGGGCTTGTTCCCTAAGGCACAACCTCACTCTAGCACCACTTCCATTCCTCATTCTGGAGCCTCTCAAGAAAGCTGCTCTCTCTGCTGTGGGCACACCAGTCCATGCAGGGCTTTGGGCACCAGGCTCCACACAACTGCCTGGAACACCAGAGCTGTGCTGTGAGCTTGAGTTAGACTGTTCCTCCAGGGCTGGAGCTGAGGAAGAAGGTACGAGACAGCAGATGGTTTCTAAACAAACAAACACACACAAGCACCCAGAAAACAGATGGGAGAGCCCAAGCAGGGTGAGCATTACTGAGATGACGTGGAGCAGTCTATAGCAGCAGCTTTTCTGTGCATGTTCATAGGCTGGGTAACTAAGACACCACAGAAGAGAACAGTGAGAAGGAAGTTACTGCTTTTTGGGGGGGATTTGGTAAGAACTACTGCACTAAGCCTGCTAAGCTGGAAAACAGTGGAAATTCTTTTTATCAGTAATGTTTGAAACTGATCTCCAGGTGAATAGAAATGAATTGTTACTATTCCAAGACTGAACTGAAAAGGAATACACTGTGATCCATTCTTTCTTGTCTTTCATTCAGTTCTACCACCCCTCAACTGAGTAACTCCATGGCTATATAACTTTCGAGAAGATAAGAGTTTTGCTTATGAAGAACAAAATGAACATCTCAGTTCAAAATCCAGTCTAGATTTAGAAATGCAAATCTTCACCTCCTATTTTTTTTTATTTTCTTACACAAAGTAGTGTGGAGATCGCCTACCTGTGCACTGAATGATGGTGCTATGGAACAAAAAACAGGGCAGATCTGGATTGCCCACTTTCCTATGGGTGCTTCTTCTTTTTTAGCCCATCTCCATGAATTTGCAAATGCAAATGTGATTTAATAAAGGACAGTGGGTGTCTGTACTGTGTAGATGTGTGAAGCTGAGAGAGATGCTGGTGGAGGGTGGAGAATTCTAATCAAACTACTCACACCTTGCCCTCCTTGACATGCAATACCACTTTAAACAGCAGTGCTCTAATAGAGAAAAGAGCTACTGTACTTACCCACTCAATAATTTGCATAATTTTGAAGAGCTGAAAATGTCACTGCTGTTTTATGATAATTGTGGGGAAATGATTAGCTATAGCATTTATGCATTCCAGGAAAAAAAAAAAAGAAAGTATTTTACTATTCTCTCTTTAATATTAATAAGGATTAATAAAAAGAAAAATAAAATCACCTTGGAGGACAAACATTATGTATAAAATAATGGGTGTCATATGAAGGCACATGAGTCATCCATCCATTTGCTGTAGCCTGTCATGTCTGGGGAAGTCTTAAAAAGACAACCTCTTGACTGCCCCTTCTGTAATTTCAAATGCAAATTTTAGTAATAGGAATAGCTAAAAATAAACCATTATTTTCTTCCCTCTCTGCTTTGTAGCTTTGATTAGAATATACCAAATTTATGTCTCCTGTAATTCAAGCATTTTTTAATTGTGACAAATATACATGAGGTGCTCATCTCCTTTTCCTTATTATTCTTCCAGACAAACCCTTTGAGAAGAAGATTAAGACATCGGTTCTAGGTAATAGTTTCTAGTCCTCAAAGCTCCTTGAACTTAGCAGGTTCTGTTTCTGTAGAGATACACAAAGTGAAGAGTAGGTCCAATAGAAATCCTTGCAGAGGCACAGTTTCATTGAAGTCCCTGTCCAGCATCCTTTGAGTTTCTCTGCCTTTCTCAGACTCCTCTTTTTTTTATACTGCAATAACAGCACACTGAGATTTAGAAAGGTCACTTTTACAGTACTTGTGAAAGCCTAGACTGCTCTACATTGCCCAGCTCCATCTGGGAACCCAGCCATGAATTCCAGTCTCAGGATTTTCAGTCTCTGTATGATGTGTCTGATGTGTTTCTCTGCAGAATCTGTTCTGACAGTCTGTGCAGAATGCAGAGTTTTTTAATAGTTTTCCTCCCAGTTTAGTGAAACTTCTCAGTTACAGTCTAGAAAGGAGATGTGAAAAGAGATGAAAATAACTGCTAAACATATGATGTTGAAGATGAAGATGATCTTCTTTACCTAGCACAATTTTTAAGTGGATGAAGTATCATGTATTTATATGATATAAAATCTCATTCAAAAAACACCATAACATCTATCCAAAGCCAATTAAGTGTTCCAAAATATGACATATATTCTCTAGAAAGCTCTAGAGATATATTTAATTTTTTGCTTGATCAGGAAAATATTGTCAGGGATGGCTAAAACATCTGTATTTAAAAGAACTATTTATTTTTATCCTTTATTAGAGGAGAAGACTAAACAATTACTGCCTTTTTAAAAATGTAGTTGAAAGAATAAAAGGTAGCCTGTACTGGCATGGCAGAACTAACACAGTCTCACAAGGAATGAGCACTTCAGCTGGTGTACTAAAATGTACAACAACCCAGAGGATCATCCACCATTCCTTGTAGAAGGGACACAATTTCAATACCTGCTCTGCAAGTTACAATGTCTTGCTAGAAGGAAGCTGACCATGTCATCAGGAGACCTAAGAGTCACCTGAAGGACTTATGTCAGAAAGACATATTTTCCACATTCACTGTAAAAGTTTACAAAGAATTCTTTTTTTTTCATACAAAAGTCCATATTGTTGCAATGCAGTGTAGAATTGTGTGTATACACCTGGACTATTTTATGGTAGTGTAGCCATCCTAGTGTGGCTCAACACCCACATGAATTTACCTTGTCTCTCATTATTTATGTCTACTATACTCACTATCACTAGAAGACATTTGCTATAGCAGCAAATACAGATCTCTCACTAACAAGCTAAAATCTTAAATTTTATTATCTGAGGCTTTTTTCACTGCATATTTTTTCCCAATAATTAGATGAGAGCATCCCTTTTTAGAAATGTCATATTTTAACCCCACCCAACAACTGAGTACCATGCAGCTGCTGTCTCACACCCTTTCCCTCACTGGAATAAGGAGAATTCAAAAAAAGAGGTAAAACTTGTGGGTTGAAAGAAAAACCTTAATAATATTAATAATAATGATGATGATGATAATAATAATAAAAATAATAATAAAGAAAAGGGAAAAGAGAGAGGAATAAAACGCAAGAAAGACTTCTTTGGGCAAACTGTTCCAGTGGCTCACCACCTTCACAGTAAAGAACTTTTTCCTAATTTCTAATCTAAATTTGACATTGAATGTTGCAGTGCTTAAAAAAGCAGGAGATACAAACTCTCACATCAGTCAGATACCTTTAGATTATCAATTTCACCTAATACTTGTTTTTCCTTCTAGTAGTTGTGACAGAGTCTAAGTCACAGCTAGAATTTTAGTTTATCTTCCATATTCATAACCATTTTCATAAGCACCTTCTTTTTCCAAGGTTATCATTTTTGAGACAATGTTTTTGTCAATTTTTCTCCTTCAGGATTTTTACTTCATAGTTCATACTACATCTTATTTATAAAGAAAGAAGACTTTGTAAATACTCTAAGTTCAAGACTTTTCAAAGATTATCAACCTATCTTAAGTCGCTTTTCCACCCCACAAACCCCCGCCATGGTACACCCAGGTCTTTTATACCTCATCTGAGTGAGCATTTCAGAATAAAAAAAGTAATGTATACTGATAACAGTTATATGCTGATTCATTAAGGTCTGACTTTACCTGAGTGCTAATTAAAGGAAAAATATTTGAAGGATAAAGTAAGGCTTGCAAGCATATCACACACACGGGTACTTCCCTAATATATTTCCCGTCTATCACACTTATTACTGCAGGGTGGGCTGACAGGTTAATTATGTACTTGCAGGAGAACTGATACAGAAGATATTATGATCTCAAAAGCAAACATTTATAATCATTTTAGCTAAACAGAAGACAGCCTCACCTTGATGAAGGTCTGCATTTAGTGAACATTTTAAGGCAGCAGTCACTGCACTCTCAAGGAAAATAACTGATAAGCTATCCATCAGTAGATACCAAGCCAGCAGTATATAGAATATGCTGCAAGAATGTAACCTTTTCATATGGTAGTACATGGGAAAAAAGGGATTGATTTTGTGATGATACCATAGGATTGGGATTTACAAAATTCCATTTTAATTTCCAGGTTAATTTATTTCCAGCTTACTTGTGTGCAGGCCTTTCACTGACATAGAGGCCCAGTGAGATTATATGTGATGGGTCATACAACATGGGGAGATCATACTGAAAGCATCTGATATGCCTGATTATTTGATTCCTACATATGTGTATATGCCCTACTATCTGGGAGGTACATTCCCAGATGTATCAGATCCTCCCAGATGGGTATGTGGTTCCAGTGAGAAGGATCCTCGTAAAAAGCACACGTGCTTCTACTGTGGTGGAGTACAAATTTTTTTGGCTGTTCCGGGACAGGCGAATGCATCAGTGGTTCTGGCTGTTCATCTACATCTAGAAAATCTTTTGCCAGATCTAGAGAATGCTGTTCATGTGAATACATAGGAATTTTCTGACTTGTGGAAGGGGATAGCTGGATAGAGGCAAGAAGACCTAGTCACACACTGAATAGATGAAGATGTAGCTGCAGTTGTATCATAGAGATCTTTATGTATTTTATTTAAGAAGAAATCCCAAAACTCCATTAAGTCCTGATATTTTGACGTTTTTTGAGTTCTCATTTTAGGTCTTTCCCCCTCAATTCATCTGTTTTTCAAATGAGCTGCATTTTACTCATATTTCTCCCTTAGCTGCCTCCCATAATTAACACCTGATGTCAGTCATTCTGTACTTTGTGATTGTTCATTGCTTACTACAATCAAACACAGACAGTAATTAAACATTAATGCCTGGATATCCCTTCACTTCTTCTTCTGCAAGGTTTAGAATCCAGCATGTGTTTTACTTTTCACTGTACCCCAAAACTTCAAGACATGTTCTATATCAGCTGTTGGGTTTCTATCAGCTTTCCATAAAGGTCCAGCAGGCTGTGCACAAGTATTAGTTCCCTCACATGGATCTGGTTTTAACACAAGAATAAAATATTCATCAACTAAATTATTCAAGGAGTAATTGTTGGTATTTGTTGAATAATGTATTCTGTTCATGGCGTCTGAATACTACAAGAATGAGCTGAATAAATTATATGCCAAAGCAACAAAATCACTGCCTTGCATTTGTTGAATAGCATTTTATCTAAGCTAAATGTGTTTTAATAAAAACATAGTATAAGAGAACAAAACCTTTTACCTTTTTTTCCTTTCTCACAAAGAGTATGGCTTTAGGTATGTATTGTGATAGTCCTTAACCTGTACAACAGATGTTGAGTACTGACAGGTAGAACAATAATATCTTGTGTGGTGATTTTCAGAGACCATGAAACAGTATTTCTTCCCTTCAGAAAACACTTATTTTATTGCTACTAGAAAGAAACCTAGTAAGTGGGCCACAGTAATTGTGAAAGTAACTCAAGTTCTGCTTATTCAGTATTAAAGTTTATATGTTCTACACATTCAGCTATTTTATTCCCCTTGCTTACTTGCTGGAATCACGTTCTTCACTACATGAACAAATATTGTACTACTGAAAAAATACACATGCTTCTATTTAAGGGTAGCACTGAACAATTCCACATGGACAGAAAAAAACAGTTTTCAGCAATGAGCTGTTTCATCTAAGAAACCTGGGAACCATGAAGTCTGGTCTGAATAAATAATATCGACATACAACAGGTGCATGTTGAACAGAACTAAGAGATGACAGTCCTTCAATTTGATACTGACTTGAATAATTACAAATATGATCCCAACAGAAAAAGTCTGGCTGTTCAGTTCGAGCTGCTTCCACGTGGGTAGGAGGAATGTTAAAAAGGAACAACTCTATTTGAAAAAGTTTGCACTGCCATTGTGTCCTGACTAATATTCATTGAGGCAACATTTTAACTTCAAATGACTGCTGACACCTCCATTTAAGCAGAGTTTTAGGTAGTTCTAATATACTGGTCTGCTCTCTCTCTTTTGGTTAAACTACAAGAGAACACTGTGCCAATCAAATCTAGTCAATAAAATTGCAAGATACCCACCTTTAACACTTACCTGGAAAGCTGAACAAGAGAGGGTAGTAGGGATTCTATGGGTCCTGCATGCACAATTTACAAATTATTGACACTTAAGAAAAGAGAGTTCTAAACAATCTTTTCATAGTCACACAATAATTCACATTACATTGACTGTTTCCTACAAAGATAATCACAGATTATCTTGAAACATGGAGTTGAAATGTGCTCAGTAGGTGCATGTCTGTATGGACGAGTAGTACAAAAATTTGTTCCTTTTGATTATTTCTTAATTCGTCAATATAGAAACACCCAATGTCGGTTTGTTTCAGTGTCAGTCAAAGGACCTTGAAAGCTTACTGAAGTCAGAAATCAGTAAAAGTGACCTAATTAAACATAAATTAAGCACATGCTTGCAAAGAGCATTCACTCAAGAAACTTAAGCGCTCACTTAAATATTTTGTTGACTGGGTCCTAGATAAGCAACTGTCACTTTATAGAAAATCATATCCTGATTGGTATATATAACTCTGTCTACTATGGAGGAATTTATCTTCCTTGTAAATATTCTTACCAGCACTGACTCTGTGAAATGTTAGTTTCTTCAGATATCTCTTCCCTGCCCCCAGAACATTGCATGAGAACAGCTTACTAATTACAAGGAATTCAATTCCTGTTGGTGACTTCAGCCTTGATTGCTATGAGATTTGGATGCTGTCACAACCCAAGGTAAAGACTTCACCTGGGGAGAGAAGCATGAAAATACTTCATGCTATAAAAAGGAGAAGAGAAATACTGACAAAAATGAGGCAGACTTGCCTCAGAAAAGATTAGGTGCTTGAGCTTCTCATGGAGTCCAGAAGATTAATTAACTCTTACTTAGCTTTGAGAGAGAAAGAGAAAAGCTGTACTTGGATTAAAGACAGCTACTTCATGCTTCTTGCAGCACAGACAAATTACTGTAAAAGAATACTAATATCTCTATTATTTAGCACATACATATTCTTATGCTACCAGAACTTCACCATCATGTCATACTTTTGAATGGAATAAATGTAGCCCCTTGTAACATTCTACCAGGTTAGTGTAAAATGGTTTTCCTCACTCATGAAGACCATTTCTCTTTTCTCAGACCATGATGATAAAATTGAAGTTTTTGTTTCATCTTTTTGGCTGCTTAATAAATATAAATGTTAAAATGCTTCTCTTTTAAATTTAAGTTAGTTTTTGATCTTTTTTTTTGTAGAAAAAATTCAGTTGTAAAAGGTTCCTGAAAATGTAGTGAAATTTATCTTCTAACTTGTGAAACAGTTCATTTTCAAATATATTTGAGAGGACAGCACAGTAAAGACTCTTCTGCCCTTGATTTAAATTGTTGAAATCCAACAGACTGGCTTGTATTTTGCAGTTATAAATGAGTAATAAATATGTTCTCAAAAGGAGAATGTGAGTTAGTCATATTGGAAAAGAAAACATAATAAAAACTTATGACTCTGATGAGACTGTGGTGAGTGGAAGGAAGAGCCAAAGGAGAAAGATAACAGTAACTAAAGTGAAATTATGAAAACAATATTTGAAAAAAAAAAGTAATTAAGAAAGAAATTTCTTCTCAGCCACAAACTAATTGGTAGAGATCTACTTGAAAAAGGAAACCTTATAGAGTTTATCTTCTAATCTGTCTTTTAAAATCACCATATAAAGATGTACAGATGCTCCCATAATTTGAAAGCAGTCATTTAACCTTGTATTCCTTCTCTCTACTTTGCAACTGCACTTAGTTCTTTAGAAATCTGCATAATATTTACATAATGAGACTCAGACCCTAATATGCCATACAATTGTTCAGCAAACTTCCCTTGTAAGCAATTATAGACAAAGAGTGAGAGGGAAAAAAAAAAGATAATAGAGAAGTCATTGGTTTCTCCTATGAAAAACCATCTAAATGTCCAAACCTATCTCTTGGCTGTTAGCTTATGCTTTTTCTGCAAGACTTTCTAGTGGCCTAATACAAATGTCTGTTAATTGAGTCTCTAGCTTATTAAGTTTTCAAAATAAAATTGTAATTTATATTTGTGAAGATTTCATATGCTGGACTATACTAGCACAAGTACAATGCTAGTTAGCTCCTACAAAAGTATGGCAAACTGACAGAAATTGCAGGTATTCACACTGTGTCTTTGTCTGAAGTCTATGGAACCCTACAGAGAAACTCACCTGAAAATCTTACAGATCTTACATACTTGTAGGGAAGAAATTGAACACTTTTGAACTATTTTTTTCTCTCTGCCTCCTGTTGATCTACATTTTTTCATGGTCATTTCCTGTAACACACTGTATTTGAAAAGAAAGTTCCATGTCATAAGCATAATTTTGTTCTATATTCTCTCCTTGTGACCTCACGAAAAGAAGGAAAATGATAGAGGGATCAGTTTTTAAAAGGATTTCGATTTATGACATTTTATCACAGACTTTGTTCTTGGTAAAAAAACCCAAAAAATTGGGTTGAAACATCTGAGCTGCTGTACAGGCAAATTATGCTCCTCTTAAGGTTAATCCCAATATAGTACATGCTCAGTAATCTAAGAATGTTTGGCTAGTCTATATGCTGGTAAAGCTTAAAGGACTGTTTGCTCATTGCCTTCAGTCTTCACCACATGATAAACGCCTTTGTACTCGTTGCTGCCCAGCAAAAACTTTCATAATTGTAAATATTTCTCCCTAAATACAAGAAGAATACTTCCTTTTTAGTTATGACCACATTTATTTTCTTTAAAGCATTCATATGAGAGAAATTCTGTTTGTTGGAACAGTTGTCAAATGTGAAAGTGCCATGAATATTCATACAAGCATGTATTCACACAAACATTGATGTGCCTGCATGACCTTTAAGAAAGCTTTCTGTGGGCTAAGAACTGGAAGAGGGAAAGGAGGAGTGTTTTGGCAGAGAAATAACAAGTATGTCTTTCTCCATAAAGCCTGCAGGAAAATGAGCAGCTGTTGTGGAGGAAGTAAAGGACAATATGCAAAACAACTATCAGCATGAACGTGGATGTTCACCATGTGATACTTCAAAACTGAAGATCAGCATGTTTATTTGTCTGTGTAGCTGAACTCAGCCAGGAAAGAGAAAGAGCACTTAAGGTACATTCCCTGTTCTCATGTCATCAAATGAAAGGGAAAAGAGGTTGTAGCTCTGTAGTGGATGGCTATGATCTCTTCAGAAGGGATGGAAAAGGAAGGAGAGGTGGTGGGGTAGCTCTGCATGTCAGAAAGTGCTTTGCTTGCCCAGAGGTTAATGATGGTGACAAGAGGGCTGAGTGTTTTTGGGTAAGAATCAGGGGGAAGGCCAACAGGAAAGACACTGCTGAGGAAGCACCTCAAAAGATGCATCCAGTTCTGGGCCCCTCATTTCAAGAATATTGAGCTGCTGGACCAAGTTCACAGAACAAAGCTGGTGAAGGGTCTAAAAGACAAATTCTATGAGGAGCAGCTGAGGGAGCTGGGGTTGTTTAGCCCAGAGAACAGAAGGCTGCATATTGCTCTCTGCAACTACATGTAAGGAGGCTGTAGTGAAGAGGAGGTTGCTTATTTCTTCAGAGTAATAAGCAATAAGACAATAGATCTCAAGTGGCATCAGGGCAACTCTAGATTACATATTAGGAAAAAATTCCTCATTAAAAGGCTTGTCAAGCATTGTAACAGGCTGCCAAAGAAGTGCTTGAGTCACCATCCCTGTAGATATTTAAAAGGTGAGTTGATGGCCATGGTTTCGTGGGGGACTTGGCAGTGCTGTGACAGGTGAAGAGGTAAAAATCTGTCCCAACTGTATTATTTGATGGCTGCAGTGGATGACTGTAAAAATGCCCATGTATTTCCTGGAAATGTTATTTTATTTTCTCAAGAAAGAGCCTTCAGTGAAGGAAAATGTTCATTTATAACATTCATTCATACAGCTGCATATATTTACATACATTCAATCACTATAAAAATACGGTGTTGAAAGACAACTTGAAGAAAAAAGGAATTGAGTGCACTCTAATGCAATTATTTCAAGTAAATGTATGAAGAAAAATATGAAATTTAAAAACTTCTGATTCCTTTCTCATTCATTCAGGGATGGAATCAGACATTTTGTTAATGCTCTTGCACATATCATTAAAAGGCAAGATTAAAAAAATAAATCGGAAAACAGAGAATAGGAAAAAAGAGGAAGAGAAAATTAAAAAGAAATGAAACAGGAAAGGGAAAAAGGAAAAGGAAAAAGAGAAAAATTTACAGTGCTTTCTTTTTTTGTAATCCTGGTTATCATCTAGTTATAATCTCAGTCTCTCCTGTGCTCCTTGGACAACTATGTCTCACAAAAAATGCTAAGATCTCTGCTGTCCTGTAAAAATTCTATCATCACAGGACACTGGCAGAATGAAATCAGCTCTGACTTGAACTTCCAGTAAATTTTCCCTAAATGTTGCATTTAAAGTCACAGTTTCAACACACTCATGGACTCTTTAGGTACCTAAATGAAGCTCTAATTTTCAGTGTGGTATAAACATAGCAGAGGCTGCAATCTTTGTTTCAGAAATGGATCATAGCAACAGTAGGTGCATCCTGAAAGCTGTAGAAAAAATGGCCATTAATTGGTCCATAATAAGGCCCAGACATTAAAATCCTGAATTGCTTTCAAAAGGGTGAAAGCATAGCAAACCTTTTATTTATTGTTCTCTTTAAAAATTCATTCCCATTTCTGGTTGTTAAGCATTAAGTTCTCATAATTTCTAAAAATCCTGGAGTAGTTAATCAATCACACAAACCAAATGTTGACTGCTTGCCTCAAACAGCTCTTGCGAAATCCTTATTCGACAGGTTCATTTGACATTTGTTTGCAACAAACATGTAAATGAAGACTACCACCTATATGGACAATAGCTTTAAAGGAAAAAGATAACACTGAGGGTAATGACTGATTTGTAGGCTATTTTTTCTGTCATAGAGAACAAAGTAATATCTACATATTGTCAGTCATGTTGATTGAGGGTTAATTTGCCTGCAATTCTTCAACAGATGACAGGAAACATGAAAGGCATGTCGGTAAAACCTCAGCATATCATATGCACAAGTCTCCATTATATATTCATGTGAACACAATTTACCTCTGACCTCAAAGGGATGTGGGAAGCAAAGCATCTTTCATTTGCAATATATCATATCTCCAGGCTGTGTGGTGCAGGTGACACGCTGGAGGGAAGGGATTGCCATCCACAGGGACCTGGAAAGACTTGATGGCTGGGACAGTGCAAGCCCCACAAAGTTCAACAAGGCCAAGTGCATGGCTGAGGCAATCCTAAGCACAAGTACAGGCTGGGTGGAAAATGGATGGAGAGCAGCCCTTGAGGAAAAGGACTTGAGGATTTTGGTTGACAAGAAGCTCAGCATGACCTGACAATGTGTATCTGTAGCCCTGAAAGCCAACTGTGTCCTGAGCTGCATCAAAAGCAGTGGGGCTGGAGTAGGTGAGTTTTATGGTACCTGTCAAACCAAATCATTCTATGATTCTATGAATCTGTGAGCTCTGTGCTTTAGCACTGAAAACACACGGGTTCAACACCACGTGTGGCCTTTCCAAACTTTCTGGCTGTCACATGGATGTGGCTGTGGGGCTCTGAGTGTACCAGCAGCTCTGCAATCTCTTCCTCTGCTCTTGGGGGTTTGACTGCTGGAATTCAGGGCAGGTTCTGACAGGGTGGAGCTGTGTAACCTTCTGCAAGCACAGAGTTTTTGTTCCTAATCTGAACCATTCTCTGAAAGACTCTCTCACTCTCCAGGGACTACAGGGAGCAATTAGGATGCAGATAATCTGCTGTGCTGTAACAATTTCTTAAAACAAGGGGCATGAAATTAAAAGTCAGAGAATTGCTCCTTAGAAATGTTTCCTCTTTAACACACAGGAAGCTTATTGACAGTAACTTTAGAGAGCAGCTTCTTTATTTTTAAAAACTGTAGGGGAAGAAAAGGAGACAGGTGCCCAAAAAGTCCTAGTGATTCTCTTAGTAAACATTGGACGATATATTAGTATTTTAAGGCAACACTGTGTTCAGCAATAAAACCAGAAATTTTGTTTTTTTGAAAAATGAATATCATTATTCATCCAATATTACTCCATGGTTTAATTTGTTTGTGTTTTAAGATCAAATGCAAATTATTATGTCTTCTGAACACCAAATCAAAGTTTTTCATACATCTACCAAAACTTTAATGAATTTAGAAAAGGCATAAGATAAAGTATATAATTTTTTCTTTATCAAAGCTTTTATGTGGTTGTCAACCACTTATTCTTAATAGAAAACATATGTAGGGATTTAATTTCCATTAGATGAATTTTCAGTACTTAGGCCTTTCATTGAAATGTGTATTATTTTTCTATCATCTGGCCTGAATACAATGCTGAACACCTTACTCAAATGAACAGATTCATACTTAATAGCAAGGTTTTTCCTGGTTTAGTGTAAGCAGAATGCTTCCAGTCATGTTTCCTCTGCCACATTGACCATTGTAGGTTTTAAACCCTACCTTCTGTGAAAACTGTTTATGCTACATTTCCTATAAATTCCACCCATCCAAACATCAGCGATTTTAAACACATCATATTAATAAGCATAAAAGAAGATGGATGATAGGTCATGAATAAATAACATTGCAGAGAAAAAAAATGTTCTTTTGCAACCAGTGAACATAAAATATCTCTTAGCAGTATAAATATAACATTGTGTCCCAGGCTAAAATGAAGGAAAAAAGAAATCACATTTAATAATTAGTATTTGCTTAAAATTAATCCTTAATACCACATAGTATATAAGGCATTGTGGATGTACATTCACTTCTAGGCTCGGTGTAAACCATGGTATTTCAGATGTCAGTACATTGAAAACACTAGAAATTCTGGTTACGTTCAAAGCAAATACTGAATATGTAATTGTAAAAGTTTTGTAAAGTTTCCTTATTCCCGTGATAATTGCATCTGCTTCAACAGACTATGGGAGGTAAAAAACCTATAAAATTAATGCTAATCACTAAAAATTACAGTTTGAAATAAATATCAGATTTTTTCAATGCAACAGGGGTTATGCACATGGAAATCCTTCTGACTGCCACCTAAGATTCCATGGAACTTGAAGGAACTCCTTGGAGATTATCTTTGTCTCATAGCTAAGAGAAATCCTACACAGACATGAAGCAATAGATAAGAACTCCTTGCAAATGAAAGTAGGGCCTTCAGCATGTTTTGACAACATTTATGCTGCTTCAGAATTTAATGAAATATTCAGATTGTCAAGATGAAAATTATATATTTAGTGAAAACAAAAAAAAAGTAGAAAGGGATGTTAATCCTAACATACTTAGTGAAGAAGAATTAATGCTTGGAGTCCTTATGTAATCTAAATAGCTAACTATTATAGTGTGTGAAAAAAAAAAGTCATCAGACGTATGTCTTTTGAATTAGATTCTGTTTAACTCTATGTACACATGAATTAATTCAATATCCACATTTTAAAAGAATTAGTATAAAAAATGTGAGATATAAGAGGAAAAACTATTCTGAAGGTGTGACATGGACTTCTGATACTTCCAGAAAAATTCAGAATTCAGAGAAGGAGATTTCTGCTTGAATGCTAGAAATAGATTCAGGTTAAGTGTCTGCATTGATACTTAACTTTTAATGGAGACCTGACATAGAGACAGCTCCAAATGTATTACTGAGCTAAAACAAATGCAGTTGAGATGCATGCAGAATTCTTCAAAGTGTGGAATGAGACACACAATGAGATGAGACCAGTTTTTCTACAAATGCTGATGTCAATTATGGTTACCAATGCATGTCAACAGGGAAGATGTGAAACTGCAAGAAGTGAAATCTTGACACAGACTTTGTAATACTCGGTTGTTGTGCTTGAAATTATTCCTGAATAGAAAATTATGGATAAGCTATTATAGAACTTAGGTTGTGTACATGGACATGTCAGGAGTAAATTGACTCCAATTTTGACCAACAGAAAGCTAATGGGATAGCAATTTCTGTGAGCCATATGGGCACATGAATATCTTCTAATTTTGTTCTATGAATATTATCTGTTCATTTGTATGGGCACATTGTATTATAATTATTAGTGGTGCTTCTGGATGAAATAAACAAAATATGATTATTGGAAGGTGAAAGGAGAAAAAAAGACAGTGGCACTCTCTCTGCAATGTAAATTATGGCAATGAATCAGAAAGGACTGTGGCACACACATTTTTTAAAATTCATTATCTGTGAAGAATTGCAAATTGGGACTCAGGTGTTTTGGTGTGAATTCAGGTGGAAGATTTTCAAGAAGGAGTTAAAACTGGATTCCATTTCAGGAAAACGTATCAGCTCATTTGTTATAGCCAGTTTAACAAAGAAAACCCCATTTTTGTGCACTTTTCTGCAGGCCTCACAGCTGGCTTAGAAACTGTTAGCCACAAACCCATATGATTTGATCTTTTCCCTGTGGAATAGACCATCATGAGCTATAATGGCTGACAAACAACAACACTGAAAAAAAATGCTGCTATGAAACCTAAAACGTCATCAGATGCAATATTAAAGATATCAGCTATATGGGGTGGAAAATTCTGGGGAAGGCAGTCACTGAGTGTCTAAGGTACTGCACAGGGTGACACAAACCAACATGAGTCCAAGCATCATGTAAAGAAACCGGAAAGCAAATGGACAAATACAAAAATATTTATGTACTTGTTTAAATCTCACTGGCTTCAGTAGTAAATGATTAAAACCTTCCTAATGAGATGATATTACTAATATTTTTAAAGTTTAGGTCATACTTTTAGGCTTTGCAGATTCCAGAGAAGCCTTGGGAAGTTCTCCAAGCCAAGATGTTTGTCCTATTCAAATCGGTGCTATTCAGACTCCCAATTAAAGACAATCAAGGTCTCGTACAGGTAAGCTGAGATAATGCATTAGGATTGAATTTGTAATAACATCTCCATCTTCAAGGAAGTTTCAAACTATATTTAAAAAATTTAATTGCTCTTAGACTTCATTTTAAAAGAAGTTTTGAAGAGTTACAAAAGTTCTGTGGGGAAAAAAAAAACACCCTCTACTTAGCAACCTCTTGTATGCCTAAATAATTTAAACTACTTATAAATGAGAATGTCTTCTGTGTATACTTCAATTACTGCTTTTAGTATATTTTCTCTCTTTTTTGTGCAGCATGCAGCATGTACTCAATATGTCTCCAGTGCCTATTATCACTGTTCTTGTATAATAAACTTCTTATCTGTGAGAATATGACCTTGACACTGCAAAAAAAATCTTTTAAAGAATAGCTCAATTAAAATCTAATACCTCTGTTTAGGATTTGATTTCATTACTATTCATAAGACCATGCAACACTATTTGAGTCATGAGTTCTCATGCAACTCGAATACTCATTTCAAAAGAGTCATTACAAAAATAATTTTTATTCTTCGCTCTGCCCTATTGATTTTCAGTCACCATGGAGCTTTCTTTGTTGACTTTGCAAAGGTCTCTGTTGAAAGTTCATGCTATTGTTGTGATAATAATTGTTGATCAGGGTCCATTTGGGGCAGGTAAATTTAAACACAAGATAGGTAGAAGTGGGTAGTAGTAAAGATGCATGCAAATCACAGAATTACAGGGACTGCAAATATTTTTTAGTTCCAGCCCCCCTGCCATGGGACACCTTTGAGCATCCTTCCACTATCCCTGGATGCTCAAAGCCCCATCCAACATGCCCTTGAACATCTCAGGGATCCACAGGCATTGCAGATTCCTTGGGCAACTTGTTCTAGTGCCTCACCACCCTGACAATGAAATTTTTTTCATATTTCATGTAAATATCTCCTCTTCTAGACTAAAACCATTCCCCATGTCCTATCACTGTCTGCTCACGTAAAAAGTCACTCTCCCTCCTTTTTTTAAGCCCCCTATAGGTAGTGAGGTAGGTCCCAGTGAGGTGTCCCTGGAGACTTCTTTCCCCAAAGTAGCAGTAAATGGGCTGGAACTGCAGCATAATCTACACAAATGTCACTCTGGGGTGTGAAGTTGCACCCCAAAGATGAACTTTGGATGTGTCACTTAACCTGAATGTTTGTTTACCCATCTTTAATGGAGGATAATAATTGTCTACACTGTAGGGAATTATGGTTCTCAATCAATTAATTTTGCAAACTGTTCTAAGAGGGGTAGACAAACAGCCTCACACACATGAAGTGGAAAATAGCATTTAAATGAGCCTCAAGCTTGTCTTCAGCATTATTGGATTTGAATTGGCATGGACATTTGTACTTCTGAAACATTTTTTTCTTGGATATAAATTTCTCTTTTCTTGATCAGTGAATATATTTCCTCTCTTCTCTCTTTATTATTTCAAATCAGTAAGTTTTTTAAAAAAACAAGAATATCAGTTAGCAAAACAAGGTCAAAGGCTGGAATTTACTACAAACGTCAAGTATCTTTAACAAAAATAAAAAAAGGGGGAATAAAATCATCTGAAAATTTCAGGCTATAATCAGGGAGCAAAAGAGAGAAGGAATACTCACAGATTTAGGTATATATCAACATCACAAAAGTTATTTTGCATTGACTGATCATCTATTCTGAATGTGAAAAAGCAAATTAACACCACAAAAGTCCTACAAATCAGAAGGTGATTCAGATAAAATAAAGGCAAAATGCAAGCTGTCAAAAATCAAGCTTTGTCCACCCTGAGGTCAGAACGTGAACATGATTAACAAAGATTTTTGAAATATGCGAAAAGAAAAAAGAAATGTAAAAAATTATATATGATCTAAACCTTAAACAAATACCTTGTTTTTCACTGAAAAAGAAGATATGAAACAAAGAAGGTAAGCAGAGTTTGCACAATTGAGAAAAATATGTAAAAATAAAATTATAATCTGAATTACTATACCCAAGCTAAACTAAATCTCATGCTTGAATTGTAAAATAGATAAACACCATTGCAGAATTCTGAAATAAGTGGTATACTGGATAAATTGTAAAATTTGTACCAATATTCCTTATGCTGAGTATACAAACACTTGATTTGAGAACTACATATATGATAAATATTTATGAAGGGCAGTAATTCAGGCTGGTGAATAAGGTGCTGACCTTGGTCACTTGGAAAACTAGCAAGTTCTGTAGGAAATATAATTAGAAAAATTGAGATATGTAAAAAGGGGGAAAATGTAATGCAGAGGAACTGACAGTCTGACATAACAACTTTTGCTTGTAAAAAATAATTGGTTTTCTAGACAAAGAAATTTAAAAATGTCCCATATATTTTCAGCAAAGCATAGGAAATTGGTGCTGTACAATAGACTACTTGCTAAACTGGGTTAAAGTGCTAGAAATTTAGTGGTGAAACAGAAACAGATTAAAGGGGAAATTCAGAAATAAAAGAGGTGATTTTTTTTTCTCAAATAAGTTTTGATATTAAACTTAGCAGTTATCTGCTTTAATGACGTTGCCATAAAAACGTGCAGTTTAACTGAGCATATGGTATTATTACAGGTAGTGCAAAACATGAACAGAAACAACACTGCATGCAGAGATCCAAAATACTGAAATAAGGTCTCTGCTAGGACAATTAATAATATAAAAAAATGAGAAATTTAGTTGCTACTAATGAGAATTAGCATCATGAACAACATTTGTTGGGTGAAGACAATGCTTTTAGTTGATGGCTTGTTTGCATAATCAGTTTGAAATCTTATATTGTATCAGTCAAAGGATATTTAGTATGATAGGCAAGCGTTCAAGCAGAGCACAGCCAAGGCTTTTTCTTTGCTGGATTGTGTACAACTCATTATCAAGAAATAAGAATTCAGTGACAGAAATGTGAAGAAAAGTTTGAGGAATGATCAGAGCAGAAAAAGTAAAACTGAATAGAATGTCTTGTTTATTTAATCAGACACCAAGGCCATAAGATTTTTGAGGGTGAAGATGAGAGATGCTTGACAGTGACCCAAGCAGCCCAGACTCATCCTTTATTGCTTTGCACTGTCCATATGTAATTGGGGTCTGTACAGCTCTTTCTGACACAACATAAACCAGTTTTCAACTCTGCCTTCAGCTTTGGATTGGTTGAGTCACTTTCTTCTTACCAGTGAGAAGTTCCAGAAAAATCAGAAAAAGTCTAGTAATCAGGCTGCCCAGCAGAACTCGAATTAACAGGATGACAGCACAGTTTGGACATCTTTTTTGTAATTTTATTCTTCAGGGCATGAAAAAAATTGTCTATTCGCTACATTATTTAGGAACTTGGGTATGTGATGATCTCTGCAAGGCTTTTAGGTTGCATAGGACATGATGAAAAAAGTTGCCCAAATTCTACATTTACAGAAATTATAACATTGTTGTTATTAAATACAAAATTGACATGAAGCACTAAATGCCTGCAATTTTGTTTTCTAAATTTGAAAGGCTGTAGCACTGAAATATTCTTCCTAGCTGGTCCTTAGAGCTTAGCTAGAATTAATGTTGCCATGATTTTCATCTGATTGATAGTTTGACAGTACCCATTTCTGACATTTCACTGGTGTTATTTCATTTTGGGTTCAGTGGCACTTGCACAAAGTGAAGAGTTTAAAATTATTTCTGATGTCTCAGCAAAAGGAAGGGTCAGTAAGCTGCTGGGAAGGAAATGTACAAGTCAAATGTGCTGCAATATACATTGAAATCATCTCGAAACAAATGGAAAGAATACACTAACATACACTTTTAGCTGATGACAACAGTTTCAGTAGTGGAAAAAATAACCTAATTTTTTGAAGTAAACAGCTGAAAAGTTTCTGCCTAAAGAGCATTCAATGCAGCTTATCTGAAAAAAAAAAATAAAAGTCTATCCTAAGCAATCAGCTTTTATGCCTCTACAGAAAAAAGTCCTTTTTGAATGATAACTGAGTAGTATCACTGCATTAAGTGAGGGAGCAACACTGGACTACTTGCTTAATTATTTCAGATGGGTCAGTGATTGGAGATTTCTTTAGAATCATGGGCAGACCTGACAAACTGCAGCTTAGTATCCAATGACTTAGTGAGAAGGTTGTTACAACCTGGTGGAATCATGGTCCTTAAGAAAAATATTGCTGCCAATTTAGATGAGATAAGGGAGGAAATAAAAAAAAGACTGTGAGAAAGTAGGAATTTTACAAAAGAGTTCTGTGTTTTCTGGATGCCCTCTCCTAGAAACTACGAAATTCCATAGAAAAATGATTCTTAACATATGCATAATACTTGCAGAGTTTTATTAATGATATTTTTGCCATACTAGAGACATAATACTGTATCATATTTATGGATTTTAACTTCATATTCATATTCTTCATTAATTTTTACACAGTCTTGGGTTAGTTAATCTAAATCTCTATTTACATATGAGAGAACTACCATAATTTTATTTCTCTCAAATCACAGAGGATTTTTTCCAGTATGATGGGAGATTGCCTGAAATGAAAATGCTGGTAGTACAAAAAGTACCTGTAGAATAGTTTTAAATAAAATTCAGAATGCTTTAAATCCTCCAGTACTTAGTGCTCTAAGTATACGCTCTAAAGATAGAACTGACGTGTCTGTTTCTGATAAAAATACTAAGCAGGATGAACTCCCCCATTTTTCAATACAAATTTTATATTTGGATGTATTTTTGTTTTGTTTCTTCAAACAATGATGAGGAAAAAAACCTGTCTACTTTCAAAATCCTCAAAGCATTTTCCCGTTTATCTTTTTTTTTTAAAGCTAACATATTAAAAATCATCACAGAGTTTGTGTGTATGTAAGTGTCTGCCTGTCTGTCCCTCCAATTCCTTTATGAAGTTTAATCCTGTTGATTGAGCTCTACAGGGAAAGTAAACATTTCAGACCTATGACGTTCCTCCAAATTTAATTAAATATAGCATCTAGGTAGAGCAGAGAAATCTCTCACATGCTGCCACTCAGAAAAATGCTTCAGGATGCTGCTATTCCTTCTCAGACAGTAGGCAATCTTCTCAGAATACAGTCCCCTGATATGCCTGCAATGGTGAAAAACCTTCATTCAAAGCCCATACCTTCTTAAACAAAAAAATTAATAATATATTATATGCTAAACTATAGTAATTTTTCCTTAATTTTCACATTCCTGGTTTTGCAAGTTTCTTTTTGTATTTTGTTATTTCAGTGTAACCTAATAAAGGAGGAATCCCAACATCTGTACCAATTTTTCTGATTTATATTTTTTATTGAAGAATTCAGGTGGAATTCAATCTGTGTTTCAAGATGTTAAGCAAGGCAAATGCTTTCAAGTTCCTCACTTTTTGCTATGCAAGTCTCTTATTTCTATCATTCAGTGCCATCAGCAGGCTACACTAAGGGGACTGGTTATATCAGCCTGAAGCCAGTCTGCAACCATGTTGATCAGTGCTGAGGTTAGAAAGCAGTTTGCCAGCCCTCAACAAAGTTGAGGCAGCTCATTTTACTTTGGTTTACTAAAAAACACCTACAAGGTAGACAATTTTTTTTTTTTTTTAAGAAACAGAGAAAGCTGTCTGTGAACAATTTCAGACCAAGATATATTTTTGAACACAGTGTGTGACAGTTTGGTCTTTTAATAAATAATTAAATAAATAAATAAATAAATAAAATGAAAGGATAGAAGGAACTGTCATTCCATCAACAGCACAGAAATGCACAAAATTAAACACTTACTTCTATATACCAGACTTTTCATGTGTAAATGGAAATAGAATCTACATGGGGCTGATGTTACAGTCATTAGTATGAAAATAGGAGTCCCTGTAACAGAGCAGTGGTTGAAACCTGGTTTGGTGTTGCCAGAAGTCACCATGTGACAGCAGCCCCCTGCCCAAACCGTGCTGAACATCCTCCCTCCACTGTGACTCCAGGGAAAAGAGTACCCCCAGTGAGGAACAGGCAGGGGTGGGAGGCAGGGACCCCAGAGTGGGTGTCTGTGATCTCACAGGAGATCTCCCTGCATGGGCATCAGGGTTTGCATGGAGCAGCACAGGCACACACCCAGCTGGAGCACCCCCATCTCCCATGAGAGGGGGATGCAAGTAGTGATTGCAGTCCCCAAAAGAGAGGGATGGTGAGCACAGCGTGGCCTACGAGGTGTCTGGGTGAGTGAACTGTCTGCATAACTGTGTCAATAAATGTGTGTGTGTATGATTATACACTACTGAATTGGTCATAAAAGGATGTTTAAAAAATAGTCTCCGTATATTAACATTTTGTAGGTGTGCAATATATCCCAACCAGGACAATGGTTTTATGTGTTGATTTGCTGATATTGATCCTGAATGTATAGTTTACTGATTGCCAGTTAATTACATGCCATTAGTAATTCAATTAACTGCTTCAATCCTGATCTGATTTAGACAATATGAATTTCTCCCTATAACACAGGGAAGCTAGACTTGATTAGTTTAGCTTGGTGTGCAAAAATGTATATAAATGATCCTGACTGAAATACACATTCATTCTACTTTTTATTTGAATGGAAATGTACATTGCCAGAGTCATAATTTCTTCCTAATTATATCATTACTTTGCTATGCAATATAAATAAAACAATCCTTGAAGCCAGAAGTAATTTTTTAAATATAATTAATTGACCTAGTACCTAAGGTTGAATCAAGTAATTATTTTATTGACTATAAATCCAATATGTGCTGTAATGGCCCTTAGCTATTCATGGCTAAGATCTCATAATCTCACACTCTAATGAAGAATCAATGCCATTGCTTTTAAAATCTATTTCCTTCTTTTCAGAGAGGACAAACAGTGAATGAATTTTTAGGACCTGCACTTTCCACTTAAAGTTTGGAAAAAAGAAAAGCATTTATAAGTGGTCAATAACCCTTTCCAGCTCTACAGAAAAGCCCTGCATAAGTTTTTATGCAATATTTGTATCAGCAAGCCTTACACACACACTCATTTAACTGCATAATTTTATGCAATCACCCTTCTACAAGCCCAGCAGAGAGACAGATGTATCCAGAAAACCTAGAATGCTCCCTTTAAGGAGTTGTATGATCTGGAAACTGAGTCCTGAGAGTGCAGGTGAAGTCTGTCTAGCCACTCTCATGGCTGTCTGTAAAAGTATCCAAAATTTTGGAACACAGCAGCACACTTTGAGGAACACTCTTGTTACTGAGCCATTGGGCAATCTTGCACTGGACAGGGTAATATGCACAATTTCTTCTGTTAAAGGGAATGGAGGAAAAGAAGTAGCAAAAAGTTAACATGTCTGTGTTATCAGTGAAAGCAAGTAAAGTGATGGTATGGGATACAGCAAGTGGAATGATGTTAGGATACATGTGGAAAAGATGCTGACATACTCAGAAGACTCAGTCCTTGGAGTAGAACGTATGGAGAACATCTCCACCTTGGTTTTATCCCTGACAGGTTCTTTCTTCATTTGTAGATCAGCTGCTGAGAAAATTTGTATTTTTGAAAGGGTTTTGAATTTCAAGAATATACATTTTCCTTCTCTGAAAATTAGCACTGCCCCCAGGAGTAGGGTAAGAGACAAAAGCAGTAATGCTTATCTCCACTTTTGCAAGGATTTGTTTACCTTCCAAACTGTCAGAAAATACCACCTGCTTTTTTACTGCTAGTTCTCCTTCATGTGGATAAGAAACTGTATTATAATTGGAAAAGCATACAGAGCTGCTGATGCTGGGACATAATGGCATAGGAACTTAAATTTGGCATTAAGGGATCTACTCAGGGAGAAATCAAAAAGCTGGTATGCAAGATCAGCTGCAGTTCAACTGGAAAATTCCTTAAGCCAGGTTCAGAACCAGTAGTTCTTGGGAAAATGGTGCATTTAACAACATCTGGTAGGATAACAAATTAATAAGTGCTATGGATGGAGTGATGCTCTTTATAATGTTTCTTGATATAAACCAGCAATTTTAAAGTTTAATAGTAGATGCAACAGTGGTTTGGCAAAATTCAAAGACAAGGTACACTTAATTATTTCGTAATTAGAAAATAAAGTCAGACAAAATTGTCAGGGAGAAACTTCCATTGAGTCATGAGGATAAGAAAGAGCCCCCTTGTGTTCAAACTCCTTCTTGAAAAGAGAGCTTAGGTCCAAATGGATCCATGGTACATGCTCTAAAATTTCTGGATTCCTGAGAGGGATCACCACACTCCAGGTGTGAAGCACACCTGGATTTCTCCCTTCTCCCTGGCCTTAATTCTTCCATACACTTATGCAGGATTGGTGTCTTCTCTGCAGGAAGATTAGGACGTGCATGTGTGTGAATTATGAACTCCTGAAGACTGGCTACTCATGTTGAGTTAAACAAACTAGCAGCAAGCTTGTGGGTGAAATGAAGTTGTTATTGATACTGATCATTTTTTCATCACAGAGAAACCTATTGATTTCCAGAAAATTTTATGTTCAAAAAGCTGTACAAGCTGGGATCTATTTATTACAGGTGCACTCTGGAATGCTTATAAGTTGAAAACATTTCATCTAGAGCTCTGTCTGAAGGACATTGAGAGCCTATAAATTGTTGTGCATCTCCTGCATAGGAACATTTCTTCACCTACATATTTTGTCACCATTGCCCCATTGAAAAGATAAGAGATTGAAGTTTCTGGAAACACTTGATGGATTTAGTCATAATCATAGTAATAATGTGATATTAAAGTGATTACAGACTCTCTTATTTACAGTGTCTGACTGGCACCCTCCAGCCTTGTCAAAAGTCCCTTCCTTCCCTGTGAAATCATTTATGATGATTCCCTTCCCTCTGAACCTCAAATACATATGGTACATGTCAGATACAAAGCAGAAGCAACATGTAGACTCAATGGGACTCACTGAGTCACTGGTGTTACTGGGAGTGCATGTGGAAGGTAAATACTGACAAATAGCTATAGAAAAGGTAGGTACATCTCAGCCTGAATCTATTGTCTCACCCACAACAGTGGTAAGACACTCATCAGTGAGAGCTCCCAGTAGCTTCTCACTTTCTCTCCCAGAGGGTGGCTATTTCAGATTGCTTAGAAATACTATGTTGAGAATGTATTCATTGCGAAAAACTAGTATGACTGAAATAGAAACAATATTATGTCTTTGCCTGAAAGTGTAGAAAAGTCCAAGTGGAAAGTGTCAGAAATGGCCAATACCAGTAATTCTTCAAGCAATATTCAACAAGCCTTCAAGCAATATCTTTAAACAAAAAAAAAAAAACAAAACCAACCAACCAAACAAACAAAAAAAATTATCACTTTTTCAGCTCCTCCCATCCACAAAAAACCCTAAACTCCAGAACGAAAAATTTGACTAGTGAGATACCAATATACAACACAATAATTCTTTATTTAGTATAATGATTACTGTTCAAGAAATAGAATTTCAAATCCTTAAACATATTTTTAATGAACAATTTCTGTATCATTCTTGCAATTAAATGCTCAATTATTTTTAGTGTGCTAAAATATATATGAGACACTTCTATTCCTTGCTTATGTTCAATATATATCAGTTTTATTATGCATAACTATACTAGCCATGGTGGTATATTTTACTTCATTACTTTATTTGTAGATATTTTTCTTCTTAACACCTCATTTCTGGCTTTTGTTTTTTTTTTTGGGGGGGGGGATTTTGGTTTTTTTGTTGGTTTTTTGGTTTTTTTTTTGTTTGTTTGTTTGGTTTTTTTTGTTTGTTCATGGGTTTTTTTTTTGTTTTTTTGGGTTTTTTTTTATTCCCCCAGAATAATGGAAAGAAAGAAGTTGTACATAGTGATTACCCTGTGAAGGAATCAGAAGTGGATGCAAGCTGATCCCAGTGCATTTCATTAGAGAGTCCTTTTAACAACTTCTTTATATTTCAGGCTGAAGTTAAGAAGCCTGGGTACCTTTTTCTACCAGTATGTTTGTAACATAAACCAGAATTGCTCTTTACCTCTGAAGCATGAGTTAAGAGGAGGAAAAAACTCCATATATCTTTTGTAACATTGCAAGACATCTGATGATTGCATCCAGATGTTGTGTCACAGATACCTCTACATGAAACCCTCTGGCACAACGTGACACAGCAGTGCAGTCTGTCTGGTCTAGAGGATGAAGAAAACAAATTGGCATTCTCTATCAATGGGAAAAGTTGAATCCAGGGAAACAAGTTATGTATAACCATTACAAGTATAAAAATCCTGATAAGATTTCCTTGTATAGATAATATAAAAAGCCTAAATAAGACATCATCATTAAGTCTGTTACTACTCTGACACATCTCTACCCATACAGCAAATCCGATATGTCTACACAGATGGATAGGATAATGTATGCACAATTGAGTTTGCAGTCTGGATTCAGTAATTTTCTTAATTAACTCTTCTAACAGAGTACTCTTGCATTTAGGCAGCTTAGAGAAATGTATGTGTGGACAAGCCAGAAGTTGATTTTTTCTGGTCATGAAGTGCTCATGAACAGGAGCCATGTGGAGTTACTTCTGTTGGAAACCTAGCTTGTAGCCCTAGGCATAAGATAATTCTTTCTCTCACTATTTTGAAGGGGAAAAATAATTTTAATCTATTCAGAATGCCTTAACAGGTAGGATGTGTTAATATCAACAAGATTCTTCTATTTTGCGGTGGAAATGAAGCTAGACACCATTGATGACCACTTTGTAGAAATTGCTGAGGCACTTTAAACTGGGAGGTAGTTTTAAGGCTTTTCTATTAAGGAAATAATGCTGTAAGTAATTGCTTTAATTTTAAATCAAGAAACAAGCTTCTGACTGTTACATGTGTGAAAGGAAATGAAATTGCTGTTTTATTTGAAGAATTAACAGCATTAAAAGAAAGAGCTTATGCTTTTTAAATGAATTCAGAAAACAGCAACTTTTGAAAAGATTGAAGGTCTGCTAAACTGGATACAGTATTTGTCTGTAAATTGGATGTAGTATTTCTTTTCCCCCATCTCCTATTTTGCTAGTGAAAGCAGGTAAATGGATATGATACTTTATGTAAGCCAGCAATTTCAGACTTCAAAGTTTAAAGTTGGAGATGTAAATCTGAATTTAAGCACCTGAACAGAATCTTCAGAAACTCAAAGGTTAGCACCCTTGAAAAAAGCAGTCTGCTCCTATTAGGTGGCTAAAAACAGATTTAGAAAGCTATATTTAACAAGGAAAAATGTAGCAAATGTTCTACCAAGGGCAACAGGAAAACAAGAATCCTCTGTAAGTGCAATATGTTAACAAGGAAGAAAGAGATCAAGCAAAGAGTTGATCTGGTGCTTACCAAGGAGAGATAGCTATTGACAGGTGATACAAAGAAAAGTCAAAGCATTTACTGCATTTTCTGCTTCAGCCTTCACTGACAATAACAGTGTTCATCAGGCAGCTCATTACATCACCATGAACAACAATGAGGGTTAAAATCTCAGGCCAGAAGAGCAGTGACATGAGCCAATTAGAGAGCAGGTAGATAAGTTTGAACAGTCTGAGCTTGATGAAAATCACTTTATGGTACTGACTCAAACAGTCTCAGGGTCAGCAACTTTGTGAACTCATATGGACTAGTGTGGCCTCAGAAGCCTGGAAAAGGAAAATGTATTGTCTGTTTTTAATGGGTGTAAGGAGTAACCTAGCAGCTGACCTTCAGTTCTTGTGAAAATACTGGAATAAATAATTGAACTACATATATACAGCTAGTACATGTTTATAAGGAGATGAAGAACAGCCAAGAACAAATCATGTCATAGTTTTTCAGCTTCCTTCTGTGAGAAGTTAAGTGCTTTCCTGAAAAAAGAAGAGAAAAGGAACAGAGATCATTTGGCTAAACTTCAGCAGGTCTCTCTTAAACAAGATAAAGAAATATGGCACAGCTGGAAGGGAAGGATATCATACTGGGGAAAGTAGCTATTAGATTCACTGCCAAGTTGGAAGGATGCTGTAAGTGGAATTTCACAAGGTCTGTCTTCAGTCTGCCACCACTCGATATTTCCCTTAATTATTTCAAAAGCATGAAGTGTATACTTATTTAATTACTAATCAGCACCAAGCCAGGAGGGGCTGCACTAAGAATTGAGGGAAGGACTAGAATACAAAATGATCTTTACAAATCAGCAAAAAAAAAGACGAAGAAAACCCAAAAATTCAACACAGTTCTAAAGGGAGGGAAACAAAATATCTCTACAAAGAAATCACACTCCCAGTGACAGTTTGGTGAGCATCATACAAGTACAAAATGTCCAAGGTCAACTGGGAAATCAAGTGAACAGTCAGGATGGGCAGGGGACAGGACGGGACACACACCCACCCGCGCCATGCCCAGCAAGCACTGGCCTTGACACTTACATAGTGCTGGGCCAAGGCTTGGAGACTTGATGGGGTTGCTCAGAGAAATTCAGACCTACTGATGCACTTGGGTTCTGGTCAGAAAATTTGACCTTTTGAAGTCACTCAGACTGCTTTCTTTAGGAAAAAAACAATCTTTAAAGAAGGGATTTCTTAAAGAGGGACCTGTTTTCAGCAAAGGGTAGAAGAAAAGAGACAAATAAGCTTTCTCTACAAACATCGTTCAATTAGAAGCAGTGGACTTAAACTGAAGTAGAAGAAAATTAGTTTAAACATAAGGGAAACATTTTCTAAGTATTAAAATAAGCATTGCTGAAAGGGATTTTGCAGACAGTAAAATCTCCTTCATCCATCACTTTTCTAAGTATGGTTGATCATGGCTTGAGACAAGAAAATGGAATGGGTGACCTTTAAGCCCTTTCTAATCCTATTTTCTCTGATTCAGTAACAATTTTGATGAGCATACTCCATGTAATATATATCTACAAGTAATCAGTGAAATGATTAGTAGAATAAGGTACTAATGTAACTCTTTAAGTCTTTAGTCCTAAGTGATTTGAGTAAACAGGAATAGAATTTCCAGTTTAGGCTACAATTAGAAATCATCTAGAAGAGCTGCTATTTATTAACTTATAAGATGTAATTATTGATACTGAAATATCTACTTCTAGGTGACACATTTTGAAAATAAGCATTTATGCTTCTCCAGTGTTTTCTATAAAAGCTTTCAAGACGGCAAGTAGCTTTAGGCAGAGCAGGAGACATCTTGTTTTGTCATGTGTAGCTAAATACTGTACAGATTAAGGATGTGGTTTTAACGAACACAGAGCCTGATTCAAACAAAAGTAATGTTAATCACTTGTGGATCATTTTAAAGTGATTTACTCTGTCTAGTCAGCTTTGTCTATTTGACTGAATTTAATACTGTTGACATTTCTACTCTCAATTTTAAGCTTTGTATTTTTCTCTAACTTGTTTTTATAGTAACTTAATTAAAGAGTGGGTAGCTTGATAGAGACACCATGGTGGAAGTTGCTTTATAAAATATGAAGCAGTGTACAAAGTGTACCGCGTTGATGTATAACAATGTCAGAGACTGGAAGACCCTGAGCAACCAATCTGCAGTTATTTATTTATTTATTTATTATCTAATTTAGTCCCTTGGGGTCAACATACACTTACCCATGGAAGCTTATACTGCATAATTAGCCATAGTATGTAGCCAAAAGCCTGTTTAACACATGGCTATCTTCCATGAAACAAAACTGCTAACGTAATTGTCAATAATTTGTCCATATATACAACCAAAGCTAAGGTGGAAGTACTTCATTGGATGATCCATGAGTGGATTCTGGGACTGTATGACTAATTCTGCCAACTCCACTAAATATCACAGAATTACAGAATTACAGAATATTCTGAGTCAGAAGGGACCCACAAGGATCATTGAGACCAGCTCCTGCACAGGACAGTCCCAAGAGTCACACCCTGTGTCCAACAGTATCACACTCCTCATACAACTTCCCCTCAGGGCCCTTCACCATCTCTGTTGCCCTCCTTTGGGTGTTCCCTAGTAGCTTAATTTCTCTTTTATATTGTGGTGCCCAGAGCTGCCCCCAGCACTCAAGATGAGGCCGCCCCAGCGCAGAGCAGGGTGGGACAATACCCTGCCTTGCCTGGCTGGTGATGCTGGGCCTGATAGAGTTGGCTCTCCTGGCTGACAGGGCACTGCTGGCTCATGTTCAAATTGACATTGACCTACTTAGGGCTTGATTTGGTTACCTGAAGGTAAATATTTGGTACCATGGAAGATGTTTTGGGCTGTCTCTACTGGTATTCATGCCAGTGCAGGTGACTGTAGTCCTCCTGTAACTCCTGTGCCAAATCTATAAACTTCATATAGATCTGAGCCCTACATGGCAGAAGATACCTCAAATGGCACTCTGTATTGGCAGGTGAATCAAGGGTTATAGTAGCCCAGTCTTAAACACCCAGCTGTTATTTGGTTTCCAACTTCTTGATGACTTCATCTGAAGGCAGATACTTGTGCTAGTAGATTTATTCAGCTGTGCTGAGTGCCACATCCAGTCTTTTTTTAAACACATGCCAGGGATGGTGACACCACCACCTCCCCAGGCAGACCATTCCAGTACCTTGTCACCCTTTCTGAAAAAAAACTTTTTCCTAATACACTAATCTATATTTCCCTTGGGGCAGCTTAAGATGTATTACTTATATATACATATATACATATATACATATATACATATATACATATACATATATACATATATACATATAAACATATAAAATATGTTAGTTTTGGGTTTTTTCCCCCCATCTGTTCTCTCTAAAGGAATCACGGAAGAAACATATTTCATTATAAGGAACAGCAGAGTTTAGAGAAGCAATACTTGAAGCCTTGCTTTTCTCCTTGCTCAGAATCTGCTTGCAGGTGATATATAATATACATATTACACACAATATGATAACAGCAGGATATGATTGCAGCAGGAGATGTTGTAGCCCATCTAGGCACCTATCTATACACCTATCTATATTTAGTTACACTGCAAGGGACCTCACACACTCAGGCTAAGTATCTACTTTCATCTTCCTTTATGGGGATATTACATGCCAATTATCACTCCCTCAGCCGTGTACAGAATGAGCTTTATCTTCCCCGAATTTAGGTCTCTGTAGATGCTTGCATGTGTATTAATGACCATGGTATCCCTCTATGATAATGGACAGAAAACAGCCTCACTTGGGCAAGTTTCATGTGCCCTTTTAGGTGTCTGCCTTGAGAACAAACTCAAGCAGACCCTTGTTTTTAGTAATAAATCTTCCACCATAACTGCCTCTTACCAACTGGCTGTAAAGAAGAAAGCACTTTAAAATGCAAAGTGACTAAAGGTCAACTTTAGTCCATTTTCCATGGAACTGGATGGAGGGTATTTATATAATTAAGTACCAGGTCTCATTTCAGGATTGTAACTTGGAGAGCAACTTGCTGAAGTTCTCAGTCTTTATTATGAGCCTATATTATACATGGGAACATGACTAAGGTTTTTTTTTGTGTGTGCCACCCATATTCACTGCTGTCTTCAGGAAAAAAAAGTATTTTAAGGCTTAGCTGACCCATGTCTAGCATGGTCAAAGCCAACTCATTTCTGTACCTACTGACACATAAATAAACTCAGGTATAGAGCTGCTACATACATGGCAAACCTGAAGCTTTTCATGTGGAAACTGCTTATGTCCTGATTCAGTAGATGTATAAAATACATTCACAGGAATATTATTCAGCTCTAGTCTAAACAGAGATTCAAAATTATGCCTCTCACCCTGTACCTGGATATTCTTATGATACCACAGTGTTGAAAGCACTCTGACAAAATGGTGGCTCCTATTGTCCTGAGCATCCCTATTAATTACTATGGAAGGATTGGTATTGACCTGGGCTCTTTGTATTATCTGTCTGTTTTGAAATAGCCTAGAACTATAGGGGGGAGGACTGCATGTACTGTATTTCAGTCTTCCTAAAGAGCAACAAAATTATCACATAGATTGTAAAAGATTTGGTGAGTCAAAAAATAATTTTAGAAATTTTTCTTTGGCATTTATCTAAGGTTTTTGCCAACATATGATAGCCCGTGCTAACCCTTATAATAAAACTGATTTTTTCTTCAAAATTAAAGGGGAAAAGAATGAAATTCACTGTGCATGAATGTGACATTTTCATTTCTATTTAAAGTTCCTTTACAAAGTAGAGCTCAGGAGGTGCTGTTCCAGTGCTCCCTCATGTATAACCTATTTTGTGACTCACGGAAACCTTGTATAAACAATCATTGTGAAAAATAAATTAATTCTCTCCTCATCTCTGTTACTCCTGAAATGCCATCGCTGTAGTTCACAAATATGGACATGGTCTCAGTGCTAATCATTAAAACATTGGTTAACAAGAAACAAGATAGTGGTTAAAACAGAATTGTAGTTTAGATAAAATATTATTTCATATGCTGCTAGCAAAGATTGAAATGGATTCTATTCTGTTTGTTGTAGGAGGCTACTAATAGCACAAGAACTCCCTGGAGAAACCCACTGAAGCAAGGCCATGACCCATCTCTGTAGGAGGTGATCCACCATCATCCTTCTTTTGTGGCTTTTCTGCAAGATGAACAGTTTTAGATTACACAGGAGCTCTGCAGGTAGAGCTGAATCCACTTTGGTTTTGGACTGCCTTAGCCACAGCAGGAAGCCAATCCTTCCCCTTCCTACTCTATTAAGTAGATAATTTAAAGTGGCATCCTACAGCATTTCAATTTAATTGAAAGTGTTAAATGAAAAATGATTGACAGAACCAATTTTTGGTTTTATATAATTTGCATGGGCTTGTGGGAAATGTTCCAATCATTTACCTTCCCACTCCACATTTAGGAATACATCTTGCTTATATGTTGCAAATGTTTTTTTCATGCTGAAAACATTTTATACTTTACTAGGTTTTGTGCAGGAAGAAAAGTATCTATGATGTGTGCTGAACTCCTTCAGTTATTTTGAAAATAATGATGAAACTGTAAGATTGCTGAAATTATTAAATCACCGTAATGCCCAGACAGGATGTCTAGAGCCATCAGCTCTTGAGGCCCTATAATAAACTCTGCAAAGCATCTGAAAATCTGACCCTGATGTTTTGCAGCTAAAATACTTCAAACTGATAAAGAGCACAAAGAGGTAAATGTGCCACACTGCCAAACTATACCAGTGATACTGCACTGTAAGAAGCTGCATTTTCAGTGGTGCAATCAGAGCATCATCTGACATTGAAATATAATTGCTCAAAGTTAAATAACTAAATAAATATTTTCAGTTTCATCAGAACTTCTGTAGATTTAAGAATTTAATTTAGAGGCTTAGCAGAGAATGATCACAATTAAAAATGTCTTTCACTTGTAATGTTACTTTGGTCTGGGAGATGTTTCCTTCACACAGAATGGGAAATAACTGTGGAACCAGAATATTTACCAGTGGGAAGATCATTTTTGGATACTGCCACAGAATGGATTTAAGTGCCAGCCTTTGAGCTACCAAATGTGATGAAGTGAATCTGAAAGTATTACAGATTACTGGATTTTAGCCTAGGCTAGACAGTTATTTGAAGAGGCAAGTTGGAGTAATTAAATTATCTCAATGCTACAACTTTAGTCTCCAAGTAGTGTGGTGAGAAAAAGTAAGATACAAAGAATTTGTTCTTTTTCCTAAAAAAAGCCCCACCAAAAAAAATCCTGTTGCATTATGTCAGGCTGTATAGATTCTCTAGGGCATGGGAAATACATGTTACACAGTGATGGATGAGGAAGAATATGCTATAAGAGTGTCTGTTGAACAGAATGCAATTTTTCCTCCTATTTCTTGTTTTTGCAGGGGAAAAAAACCCAAGATGATATTTCTTTATACAGATTTTTGAAGGTATCCTTAGCTGCCTGTGGAGACTGGAATAATTGTTAACAATAATTATTTAATTAGCTCTGGATATTGAGAAACAGAAATGGTAATGATACACCCTGAATTTTTACCCATGGGCAAGGTGTATAAGATTCTTTAAAAAGAAAAGGAATATAGACTTCCCTGATTATTTAAAGTATATAAGGAGCTTTGGGGTCATCACACTACTGATTGAGATTCATCTCTAATTTTATAAAACTTCCTCAGTGCACTTTTTGGCACAATCGTAATATTTTAAGGCAATTTTATACTGAAATCTTTCTAATCAGAATCTCTGGTGAGAATCCTGAATGGAAAAAGAAATCTCAGCCAGTATATTTTTAAAGCATGCAGCCATTCAGAATCCGATTACCTTTTCACATTTTCATACAAAATGGATTAATGTGTCCCTGTCTTTATTACATTTTCAACACTTGTCATTCGTGATTAAGCCAACACTATGAAGATGTATTACACAGCAGCATAAATGGCCACATTAAAATAGGGTCTATATGTGCCTGAGAAGTTAAAGGCAGATTGATTTGTGATACTTTTATATAAGATGTAATGTACCTAAAAATATTTCACACAACTTGAGAGTCAACAATCTGGGGGGAAATATAAATAAATAGATGGAAGCTTACACAGAGGGAAAAGAGCTGCAGAAAAGTGTTAATTAAATCAACCATGTGTGGGGATGTGGTAGAGTACTATGAAGAAAGCTAGATCCAATTTCTTATAGATAACAGCTCAAATGAGAAATTGCCACACAATTGGAAGCACCTACTCCAGAGGTCCAGTGCTGGGAGACAGAGTTTATGATGAGTCAGAACTGATGTGTACTGAGAAGGATTCTGGACAAATCTTACTTTGTGCCTGTCTTAAATTATCCCTAATTCTCTTGTGAAAATATTTCCCCCATTAATTATAGCACTAACTCTCTACGCAATTTGTCTCACTTCTACTTATCCTGCTACACAACATGGAGTTCCAGTATGTAAGGGGCTTATAAGAAAATTGGAGGGAGACTTTTTATAAGGGCTTGTAAAGGAGAAAGCAATGGTTTTAAATTGAAGGACAGTAGATTTAGATTGGCTATAAGGAAGAACTATTTTAGTGTGAGGGTGGTGAGACACTGGAAAACGCTTTCCAGAGAGGCTTCTATATCTGTGGAAATGTTCAAGGTCAGGTTGGATGAGGCTTTGAGCAACCTGGTCTAGTGGAGGAAGTTCCTGTCCATGGTGGAAGGGGGGGACCTCAGGATCTTTAAGGTCTCTTTCAACCTCAACCATTCAGTGATTTTCTGTTTTATCACCTCCACAGAGTACCTGACCCCATTCCTATTATTTCAACCCTACTCCAGGTTCACTTTTTTTTTTTTACTGGACATTAGGTTTGCTGCTATTTTGAGACATTTACTTGTGTTTCCAAACAAGAGTTGCACTCTATTTTGAAGCTTGTTGTTGAGAATCTGAAATGGATGACAGAACAGCACCACCTTTTTGACTTTTTTTTTGTTTTTTTCACTCTATTTTTTTAAATACCGAATTAATCAATCCAAATTTATGCACTTTAAAAATCAATAATAATAGTAATAAACATTTTTTTTTTCTAAACTGTGACTTACTCTGCTTATACAAGCCTATAAAAGTTTGTCTAAAATCCAACCTAAGAAATGATAGGCTTTAGACTTCAATCAAGAAAATTGTAAAGTTGCCTTTCACTTAGTCCCATTGAAGACTATTTTGCCATCTGCTTGTGGAGGCAAGGTTTCTAGCTGAATACTAACTGTATAGTACAGCTGTCAGTGAGAGTGCAGCTGCCATCTTAAAAGTAAGTATGAGACAGACCCATCAGACCATCATTATAAAATGACATCACCTCTAGCAAAACTTCAGCTTGGAATGACCCTTAAAACATCTTTTTGTTGTCTTTCATGTGATCTGCTGTAACAAGGACAGGAAGTATAGTAGTGTGGTTTCTACAGTGGGAGTGACTCACCAGCTGACAACTGACCCCACATAAGAGATACTCAGATGGAGTAGAGGGGCAGGCCAGCCAAAAACAGCAGGTTCAGATCTGCTTGGTCCCAGATTTTTGGGGCACCTGGTGGTTCAGTTTACAGTACCTGTTCATGGGAAAGGCAAATGAAGTTCCATGGACATCTCGCCTTCCCTTTCCAGTGTGGCCCTGTCTGAGCAGCACTCCCCTTCAGCAACAGCTTCCTCCTCAGTCTCTGTGCATATCCATATCTGAGCCAGCTAAGTTTCATCTTGTACCCCTCTAATTTATCTCACTGGTACTGAATTATCATCCTCCTGTGATTCTCAGCCCTATCCCTGTTCTTCGTTCATCATCCTCATGCACATTGTCTGTCTCGGTGCTGCTGCCGATAGCATCAGCGGCCGCCACGCTCTGCGCCGCACACTGCAGAGATTATTCACGTCTGAGCTGCTTGCTCTATGTACAGGCAATCTCTCCACGTAAATGAGAATACCTTTACAGTCTTTCTGATAAACACTGCCCCCCCCTTTGTATGCCTCTTATCCATTTTTCTCTGAAGTCATTCTCACTGCTTGTCGGTAACAGTGATCATTCTGAAGACTTTAGTGAGAGCATTTATCTGCTTTGGGATGATTTGGGGTCATTTTTTTCCTCCTGGACACATTTCATCTCTGAGGCTGTTTCCAAGGGCAGTTCCATGGTTAGGGAGAATTTGGAGGAGAGTACATTTACAATTTGGGGTTTTTCTCCTGAAGAAGGGAATGCAGAGTTAGCTGTCTATGGGGAATTATGAGAACACGATTCTAAATCTCACTGCTTTAAATTATTCCAAAAGCCATGGCCTGGAAGGTGTAATTGGCAGGGAAGTGTAGAATTTGTCAGTGCAGCTCAATAATTATCTAGTCAGAACTCCTGAATGAACTCTTCCAGGTAATTTTTTTCAGCCCTAGACAGCTCTGCAGCTATTTTATTTCAGCTTAACTATTGTGAAGTAATCATGATTTTGTGTAGTATTTTTAGTTTCCCAGATGAATAATGCATTTTGTTTTGCCCACTAAAGTTACTGGGGCTCAGGTATGTCTACCTTTTTTAATATTATTTTTATTATTTTGAAGAAAAAATTGTGATAGAGTGCTAAATCTGTTTTGTACAGTACAACATATGGCTGGCTGAAGTATCCCTCTCCCTCATTTTTTTATTCATATGATACATGAAAAATGGCATAAATGTATTTCATTGTGTCACATAGAATCTGTGTAGCCAACAATAATGAATATGCTTTACTCTTCAGCTTGGTAGTCTTTCATTTTTTTTCCTGACAAGATTATTTGACAAGCAGACCCTGCACTGGCAATGTTGTTTATTTTCATAGGCATGTAAATTATCTTGACAGTCTCATAAACATAAATTGGCAAGCATACTGTCCCACAGCAATGCTTGTTAAAATACACTAATGGAATATAATAAATAAATTATTCTAGTGTATTTATAATATGCTAGCATACCATTACATCTTGTGAAAGTTATACAGTACAGGATTATATGCTCTATATTTCTTTCAGTTTACAATAACTTGTTGGTCAGATATTTAATGCAATTAACTCTAAAGAAAAATGCATAGACCCATACTCAGGGGTGCATTCAATTTTAAAATAATGGAAATAATAATTTACCCGGACTGAAAATGCTAGATAGTTTTTACCACTCTGCACACATCAGTTACATGGAATGATACAATGGCTTGAGTTGGAAGTGACACCAAATTTCACTTGGAATACCTGTGCAGGAGGTAGGTGGAGGGAAATGCACATGTATCCAAGTAACAAACTGATTGCTTGGTAGCTGGTAGATGGGTTGGATACCAAAATACTCAAAGAAGTTTGGAGTGCACCTGGGAAACAGGTTTCGTTTTGGAAGTCCACAAAGAATGGATGCTAATTGTTCACAGATGGTCCAGGTGAATGTCACACTGTAATTGATTCAGCTGTTTTTGCTGGTTGTTCAAAGTTCCCCATGGAAGCCATCAGCAATTTGAAGTTGTCCTTGACAGGAAAGAAAGAAGCTTCAGAGAGGTCTTGGATGTCTTTGGAGCCAAAGCAAGCCGAGACACAAACATCAGTGGCAAATATCACCTCAGACTGTAAGTCCATGACCACATCATAGGTGTCAGCTCAGGGTGGCCTATAATCTTCAGAGATTCATTCTTATAAATTCCAGGCCTCTCTAGGGTGCCTTTCGTGCCACTGGAGGAAAGAAGAGCTTTTGAGGAAGAAATCACTTCACCTAATTTATAAGGTGATAAATCATGTTCTCAAGGGGACTATATCTCCATTAAGGAAACCTGTATCAGTTGTTTAGATTTCAATAATAATTTTTTAGTGAGCTAAAGTCAGGGAGAATTAGTTCTACCTAGAGAGTTTGAAAACTGAAGAGATATTCCCCTCAATGTTTTCCCTCATTATATAATCACCATTTTATGAATCAACTGTAAATAACAAGCAGCATCTAATCTTCTCCCTGGAGTAATTAAAATTATGATAAGGGAAACAACTCCAGAGCACTTGGCTACCTCCTATCTCCTTGACATGTGTCAAGCTGGTGTCACTGCCAGTATCTTGTAGAGACCGAATTGCCTGCTTGTCAGGCTGGATAAGAATTTGTCTTTGTATTTTTCTCTGAAATCCCAAATTTTTCAGTACTGATATGAGCAGAAGTTCAAAAAGGTCATTAAATGCCTTCAAATTCTTCAGCCACTTTAGCACCAGTCTGAGTGCTGAGTGCTGTGTGGAGCTGTCTAATTAATATCAGCTCCCAAAGAATCCTGAGAGCCACTCCAGTGGTCAGCAACAACCCAGCCCAAAGGCACACTCTAGAAATTACCCTTAGTGTCGACTTGCTCATTTTCAAGGCAGGACAGGGGGCTGCCTTGCAAAAGTTGGACTGCAAAAAAATAGTTTCTAAATGCAAAATACAGAATGCAAGAACTTTACCTATTGGTGTGGTTTTGTATTGGGCCAGTTTCAATGAAAAATTCTCCTAAACAAAAATGACTGCATAATATGGCTCATAATTTCATTATTTTCTTACCCCTTCCCTTACTGAAATAAATATTTATTGAGCTCAACAGGGGGAATAAAAAATCTCTGGCATTCTCCTTTTGCCACTATTTGTATGAGCTTTCCTATGTCTCATTTCTCCATGACAACCTCATTTGACAGGCAGTCCCTGCTTTGGCAATGTTGTATCATATTTTCTTAGGCATGTAAATTCTGTTGACAGTCTCATAAACATAAATTGGCAGGCATAGTGTCCCAAAGCAATGGTTATTAAAATACGCTAATGGAATAGTATAAATACACTATTTTCAAATGCAAGCAGAAAATACACACAGGTTCATATGATGTTTCTGCTACTGATTGATGGGAGGTACAATCAGGGACAATTACAAAATTTCCAATTTTGTGGTTCAGCACCTGAGGTAAGCACTGCAGGTCTACCAGCACACCCAGTTGCTGCCACAGCCTTTTCTTCCCAGTTCCAGCACTAATGCTGAGACACAACCAGCCTTGTGCATGATGTTTCTAATCTGTGGCTGACACTGCTCTCCCTCAGCATCTCTCTAATGCTTTTCCTGGCACTCTAAACCCACGGATCCTGGTACCTCTGAGCCACGCAGCAGCCAAGTGTCACCTCCCTCAATGCTGCCTCATCCACTTCTGTGTTGCTGCAATAGAAACGAGGATGTTAGCTCACCTGGGAGTAAGTCACTGCACTCCAGGAGCAAGAGGAAAAAAAGGAAGGAAATTTCCAATTTTCCTGAGATGTAATTCCCCTTTGGTAGCGCTTTTGTGATGGCAAAACCAGACTACAGAAATTGTTCCTATGACAGTAATCTTGAGGCCAAAATAATGAATTTTTTAACAATTGTGCAATTCCACAAGATATTTTTTAATTTGAAAGGTGTTCTTAAACATTTGTTTAGTGTATATATATTTATTTCTTTAGCATTATAACAAAATACGTATAATTAATTTTAATAGTGAATATTCCTATTCAGCTTCAAGTAAATGTTGCCCAAAGGTGTTGTGGACTCCCCATCCCTGGAAATGTTCCATATCAGGTTGGATGGGGCCCTGAATAACCTTGGAAAATCTCTTTGCCAATTAGAATTATGGAAAACCAGTTTAAAAGTTAGATCTATTTAAATTTTTTTTCCAAAATTGAATGCCATTATTCTAAAATTAGAAAAGTGCAAACCAGAATACTCTTGTGACCTTTCATTTGCCATATATTACCCAATATTATAAAGTCAACAAAATTTTTATTTTTATAATACTGAAGAAAATTTTACAGTAGTGCATATTTATTCACTGTGACTACTCATGTTTTAAATTTAGATTAATTTAATTTCAGTTGTAATGAAGGTTTCAAAGTCTTTCCAAAGAAAGATTTTAGTGCAAACAAACCTTTTTTTAAGAAAGAGAAGCAGAAAGAGTGCTGTTAAGCATAATTGGGAGTTAATAAGCTTTCACATTTTAGATGTACCCATTTATTTGGGGGTAGATGAAGTAATTTGTAAAAGACAAGCTTGGAGCACTTAGTAATTTATCTGCAAAATAACGTTATATAAATGTAAGTTGCAGGACTAAACTTTTCAGTAGAAACTTAGAAATTTAGAAAAAAAAAATAGAATTGGACTTAAGAGCCCTATTTTCAAAGGTGAGGACAGACACCTGCATAGATTTTTAGAAGGGTATAAAGAGGTTAGTTAGCTAAAACCAGAACAATCAGAGCACTTATGAGCTTAAAATACTGCTTAGGTAAAATTGAAATATGACTTGCAGAACATTAACAGAAATATCCCCTGACCCAGTACATTTGAGATGTACCAACAATCTATATCTCCAGATATGTGGGTAGGTTGAAGATAAATGTCTACAAGTCAAACCAAGTGCCCACTATAGGCAGTGGTAAGAAAAAGGCACTTTTAGGATGCAATTCATCAGATTCCCTATCAATCCCCCATTTTAGATGAAAATAAATTTCACCCTTGAAGTGTCCGTTTTCTTTTTGGTGATCATAAAGAGTCTAAATAACTATCCCATAGTAGGTTCCTACCTCTGATCAGATGAATCCTACCTTTGGTCGTTGGATACCATGGAAGAAAAGACAAGCCTGAGGCACAGAGGCACAAAGAGAAACCCCGCAGGGTGTCAAAGCCTCTGTGCCATGAGGTAGAGGAGCCCCATCTCTGTTCCCAGGGCAGCTCCCAGTCATTGGCCCTGTAGTTGACAGTGCATGCTGGGGCAGGGACACAGACAAGGGAGAGTCTTGTGGGAAAGAAAAGCACCTCAGTTTATCAACTGCAACCAAGCAGGGCTCCCAAAAGGAGAACATTTTTGTTGTATCTTTGGCAATTGCTACTTAAACACTTTATAAAACCAAGTGCATAGCTTCTGTGACAGAGACCAGACCACTGAATTTTCTTTTGTCTGTTCTTCCCAGACATATGTTGAATTGTTTCATTTTTGAATGGTACAGTGTTCACTTTCCAGCTGTCCAAGCTGATGCTTTCATCCCAGACTGAGACTTTGGGGTATTTTTGCTTTCGGGTTAAAAAAATTCTGTAACTTCAGAACTGCATATAATTATTTATATATGTGTACACAGAAAAAATCTAAATGTAAAATTAGCATTAATTAAAATTTTCCCACATACTTGACTCATAATTATTCTCCAGCAATAAGTAATAAATATAATTAGGACAAGTGAGAATCATGGGACAGGAATAGTGCAATGAGTTGGAAAGAAATAGCAGAACATAGGTTAAGAAGAGAGGAAAAGTATTACGGAATTATTATTACTTCAGAAGGAAATTAAGCTTGATGGCTCATGACATTTCTCCAACTGGTATTTTTCAGGCCTATTTTTATGTAGCTCTTTAAGATATTACTGATGGTAGCTTTAAAAAATATATATTTGAAGTATGACTAAATAAAAAACAAGGAAATAGGTAAATGTGTGTGAAGGGTAACTACTGATATCGTGGACAGGAACAAGAATTATTTAATTTGCAGAAATTATTACGAAAGATCCCACTGAGTTCACTAGACTTACCACTGCTGGGTTTAATCTGTATCAATAAGATGGAGGGATCATGCAATTAGTACTTCCACTTTGTAAAAGCAGCAGAAGAGAAGGATGAAAGCAGGTATGAAGAGGATAAAGCAGGAATGTGGAGGCTAAAGATATTAAGGAATGTAAAGTCAACATTTTTGTGTGTCTATATCAATTGCTGAAGTTAGAGCCTTTTGCTGACTATTTCTTTGAAATAAAAATTTTGTGAAATGCTCATAGCAGGGCAGAACTCACTTGCTTTAATGTGTCTTAAAATCCGAAAGAAGGAGAAGCAATATCTTTTATTAAACTAGCTGATACAGTTATAAAAAGAGACTAGTTTCCAAGGGCACAAGAAAAAGGTTTGCATGCCTGAAGCATGTCTGGTTTTGAAACCATAAAGTAGAGTTAATAAAAGATCCTTCCTCTCCCTAAACCTTACCTCTCTATATCCTTGAATATCATCCATAATGATCCTATTACTTGAAAATATGAAAAAATTCAGCTGCCTCAAGAAATATCCCTCCTATCAAATTTCTGACTTTTGTCATGATCATTGTCCAAGCAGAACAGAAAGGCAGAATGAGGGACAGCCAGTTATGAGCCTGTATATACCTCACAGTGGCTCTGCATTTTGCTTACACTGGTACAAAATATTCTTAGAGTTTTGGACCAAGGAGATGACTTTTAAAGGCAGAAATACAAGTGCCAGTCTCCAATTTGCAATATTCAGAGTAGAAACTCTGCCTATTCCTGTGTAAATATTAACCCTTTTAGAAACAATGTAGGCAGCTGATGGATTTATTTTGCTTATTTTTTGGGCAATCAGCAGATTAAGTGAAAAACCCTCCTGGCACACCTGGAAATAAATTTTAAGCATCCTCCATAAAATAAATGTGGTGGGGTATTTTGCACCTGTCCTAAACCATTCAGATAAGCTATTGAAAAATTCACACTTTCTGGATTATGGTGATACTCCTATGTTGATAATTTTTTGAGTGTCTGATTGATGTGCCTTGCTCAGGTATGTAAAGTTAACGTCCTTGTTAGAACTGGATTCAGAATAAATTTTTCCATTAGATCCCATTCCATTACATTTAATTTCTTTCGGCTGACTGCTAAGGCTCTATTTTCTTGCAAGTAGGTTAGTATTTGGTTTTCCCAACACTGCCCAGAAATAAACACCAAGATTTTTGCTTTGAAAGGAAAAGAGACACTGACAATTTTCCTGTATATCTCTATGTTACTTTCTGGCTTTGCCATTTTCCAATCAGGAAAAATCTGTTAGGAGATGCTAAGGAATATTTTTAAATCTGTTTTTAGCAAATGAATAAGATAGATATTTCTAAATAATGTTAGTGTCTAGTAGCAATTGAAAAGTCTGGAGGGACATAGGAACACACAAAAACTCTTCCAGACCAATATTTCTGTGTTTCTTTGCCAATATAAGAGTAATTGTAAATATTAATATAGTCCCTAATTTCAGATTCAAATCAATTGCTGAATTTGCTGAAGAGTGTCAGTTTCAACAAAACAGCATTTTGAGTGGATAAATAGTTGAAGTGGTAGTAGTGTAGTTCACCAAAATATTCACTTAGCCCTACAAGGAGATTCAAATACTTAACAAAATGGTTTAAAAAAAAGGAGTTAAAAAAGGAAACCCATATGCATTAATTAATCCTCCTACATAACAATTAACATGAGAAATAGTAGACTCTTTTCCACTTCTCTGCAAAGATTTAATAGCTGAATGTCAGTGTTGAGGAAACATAAACCTTGATTTCATTATTTAATAAAATACAGTACACTGACTAAAGAAATATGAATCAGTACAAATAATTGAAATTTTAGAATCTGCACTTGTAGTAATAATTAGGGGGGAAAAAGCTTATAGTTTAGGAATTCTCCTGTTTAATATTTCTCTCCAAATATGCTAATTCACAGCATTTGAGTATGAAGCTGCAAGAACTTCCCCACTTACTCAACACATGAAGTAAAGAGGTAAAATGTAAGTAAAAATATTTTTCTTTTGGGTGCCAGCTCATAGAAATCAAGGGATTTGTCTGAACACTGAACCAAACAAGTCAAACACACACCAGCAGAGCTTAGCTGAACCCCCTGGTCAGAGACAAGGGCTCATCAGTGCCCTGAGCTGAGCAGCCACAGCTCTGCCCTCACCCAGAGGCACCCACTCGAGCTGGGGCTGTCCCTGCACTCTCCTGCCACTCCTTGGGAGGGCAGATACTTTTTAAGTTATGTAGCAACTCCAATAAAATTGGGAGGCTGATGTTAAAATACTGCGCTGGCTGCTAATATAAATCCTACGATTTATGGTTGTATTTTTGTGATGGGTCAACCCTGACTGGATGCTAGATTCTCTCTAAAGCCTCTTTGTCACTGCCAGCCTCATCTGGACAGGGGAGAAAAATATAGTGAATGACTTGTGGGTTCAGATAAGGGCAGGAGAGATCACTCACCAATGACCATCATGGGCAAACAAACTAGACTTGGGAGAGGTAATTAATTAAATCAGATTAGGATAAGGAGAAATAAAAGCTCAGTCTGAAAAGAGGATGGGCAATAGGGGTTGTAGCCAGCTCAGAACACATTGCCTCTGCTGCTCTTTCCTCCTCAGTGAGAGGACTGCTCACATTCTTTCCCTGCTCCAGTGTGGGTCCCTTCCATGGGGTGCAGTCCTTCAGGAACAGTGTGCTCCAGCTTGGGTCCCCCACAGGTCCACAGATCCTGCCAGGAGTCTCTTCCAGCAGAGGCTTCTCACAGGGTCACAGACTCCTTCAGGCATCCATTTGCTCCAGTCTGGCTCTCTTCTCCATGGGCTGCAGGTGGATCTCTTCTCCCCCATGGACATCCAGGGGCTGCAGGGACATAGCTGCTGCACCATGGTTTTCACCAAGGCTTGTGAGGGAATCTCTGCTCTGGGGCCTGGAGTACCTCCTACCCCTCCTTCACTGACCTGGAAGTCCGCAGGGTTGATGGTTTCACATATTTTCAATCCTTTCTTCTGACTGCTGCTGGTGTTGCACAGGGTGGGTTTCTTCCCCTTTCCCCACCCCCATCCTTCTTAAATATATTATCCCTGAGATGCTGCCACCATCACTGATGGGCTCAACCCTGACCAGTGGTAGGTCCATCTCGAAGGTCTGGCTTTGGCTCCATCAGACATGGGGGAAGCTTCTGGCAGCTTCTCAGAGAAGCCACCCCCGTAGCTCAGTGCTGCCAAAAGTTTGCCAAGCAAACCCAATATAATTTTATAAATGGGTGCTGTTTGGTGCATTCTGCAGTTAAACCTAGACTGGATTGCTCAAGGATGATGGCCAATGCGCAGCTGCAGTGTATTGAACAGCTACTCACATGTGGCAACACCCTGAGCAAGGAGGCTCCACCCCCCGTCCCACCTTACTCTGTGCCTCTCCTATTTGCACAGACCCTCTCTAAAATTTCTTTGCACAGATCTGTCCTGGCTCAGAGCAGGGGCTCTTTTGCACAAGACTACATCTGTGGTGGTCTGAGAACTAATGTCATTCAAAATAAAAACTTCACTCTGACTCTGAGCAAGGTCCCTGTGGTGTCCCTGCGCTGTATTCCCAGGACTGGGAGTGCTGTATGACGCAGTGCTGAAATCTGTGGGTTTTTAGGGAGTCCAGATGTGTTGTGAGGTTGGACTCAGGTCTCACTGATGGATCTGATAGCAGATGGATGGAGGACCAGTAAAAAAAAGTGGCATTGCTCTTGAGCTCCATAGGGCCAATGTAGAGGCTCTGTGACTGCTAATTTTTTCAGCTTCCCAGTGGGATCACCTGAAAGATTCTGTGACAGTCATTCCTGGCAGCTAAGTATTGCTGAAATTCTCTTTCTAGTGCGTTCTGCATGACTTTTCTCTCCACTGCTACCCAAGTCCTCCAACCTAGCACTGGCACTGAACAGAAACAATATGATGCTCTGAATTGTTATTAAATATATTGTAGTTTTAAAAGAAATCCAGGAGAAGAGTGATGCCCTGAAAATGATACAGAACTGGGGAAGATGTTTTGATATAACCACGTCTCCAAATCCTGTGCTCAGAAAAGTGGAGCTAGATAATAACTTATCCCATATATTAAATAGCAGTGAAAGAGTATGACTGTGCCCCAAAGGGACAATTCAACCCTGTTTTCCTTAAAAGTGCAGCAGTTAAGCACTTAGGAACCATTTCCATCTGCAGTCAAACTGCTTGATAAAAAAATCAGTGCCACTGACTAAGCATAGTAAAGGGAAGGCAAAGCAGATTTCCTATCAGAAAGAGCAGTCCAGTCGAAAATACATTCTGAGACATTTCAAGCTTCATAACATATTGCTGTCTCAGACATTACAGTGAACAGTCCATTAACAGTTTGCAAAATGAATGCTGATCTCCACGTATTTATTTACTTGTATTTCTCAATATTTCAAATAGAAGATCTGGGTTAGGGCCTCTCTCAGATCTGAGACAGCACAAAGTTCTGAAGCTTAAAATTACTTGTTTTGCTGAAGTTGCTTTTTTTTTTTTTCCTGAAATATCATCTTATTTACTACAGAATAATATTGACTCATTTTTGTATCCTCTAAGATAAATCCCAATGAACTGTGTTCCTAACTCCTCCTTATTTAATGCTACAGTTTACTTTTTCCTTTCTGCTTCAGAGGCAGTCAGTGTCATATTTAATGAGTATTTAGAATTAGAACTTTTTTAATCTTGGTTTATTTAAAACAAAGAGATAAAAATTAGGCCTCTCTTTCTCTCTGTATGATTATCTATATATCTATCTCTCCATCTATCAATAAATCAATCAGAAACTAAAATTATCATCAGGACATGATCTCTACTTGACCCTAGTGAGATCACATTTGGAGTATTGTGTTCAGTTCAGTTCTCCACAGTTCAAGAAAGACAAGGAGTTATTGGAGAGGGTCCAGCGGAGGCCACAAAGATGCTGTGGGGTTGGGAGCATCTCCCGTATGAGAAGACACTGTGGGAGCTGGGCCTGTTCAGTCAAGAGAAAACAGAGGGGAATCTCATTAATGCATATAAGTATGTCAAAGGCAGGTGCCAAGAAGATGGTGCCAAAATCTTTTCAGTGGTGCCCAGCGACAGGACAAGGAGCACTGGCCATGAAATAAACCACAAGAAGTTCCACCACAAACAAGGAAGAACTTTTTGTTGAGGGTGGCAGAGCACTTGAAACAGGCGTCCCCAGGAGGTCATGGAGTCTACCTCTCTGCAGACATTCCAAACCCACCTGGATGGTTTTTGTGTCCCCTTTTGTAGGTGACACTGCTTTAGCAGGGTCTTGGGCAGGATGATCTCCAACAGCCCCTTTCAATCCTAAAAATTCTGTGAGTCTTTTATTTTTCCAAATTGATTGAGTGGTAGTTTAAATTAGATACAAAGATTGATTTATCATTAGATTACTTCAGGTGGAAATCCAAATTCAGAAAACTGTACCTGTTCTATGAAAAACTTTCTGAAGTGATTAACTATAAATGTTATTTCAGGTTTTCCTCCACAGTGATGTTTGTAAATAGAGGTCACAGTCATAAATAATAGTCTCCAAAAACAGATGTTTGTGTAAGAAAAAGATATCAGGAAAAAAAATAAAAATTTTAGTTAAAATTACAATATTTATAGTATCTTTGCAAGGTCACTTATAAGTATATGTGTCACAAGTCACAGAAAAGAAGCTGAAAAGAAGCCAAAAAGAAAAAAAGTGAAGACTCTGGCAGAGTTAAGTGTCCTTCAGTAGCTGGCCTGACAAACAAAAATTTTCTTCCTCAAAACTTAAGTTTTGTTTAAAGGGGAAGAAGAAGTACATATTAGGAGTCCATTCTGAAGATACAAACCTCTTATTTTATGGCATGCTAAAAACTAAAATTCTTTAAAAATAGCCTAAGATGAAGTCTATCCCAAGGCAGGGTGATAAATGCATGGTTTGCAAAGAAAGTGGAATCATCATGGAGTATAGAAGTCTCTAATGTTGTCAGTATAATGGAAGGAAAAACCCCAAGCCAGCTGAGAGTGCAGTTTTAGACACATGCTTTTCACAAACTGACTGATGCGGCTCTTTCAAAGAAATCAATCTGAGGCTTTGCAAATCACTCTGGGACAGATTCTGCTTTTCACTCTTTGTCCTATTCGCACTGCAGACAAAAAAAAAACGCATTTCTCTGCAGATATAATTCACTGTGATAATTATGCCCTACAACTACAGTGTGAGTCAGCGTGCTGGCAAAATGCATCCTCCTAAAACTGAGCAATCTATACTTCAGGGGCTGATAGCAGACAAACTTTAACTAAAAATGTTTGGGGTGGTTGGTTCATTTTTTTTTTCTTTTAATGTTTTCTCCTGAAATATAAAAATACTGATTCTCTCAAATTCCTTCAGTGATCTGTTGCTGTCATTCATAACATCAAACCAAAACCTTACTGGTTATTTTTATCATTTGCTGTGTGTTTTGTGTTTATAATTCCATTTGGCTCAAGGCAAAGTGATGTAAGGCATTCATGGACATAAAGGAGTGTAAAAGAAAGAAAGTTTGATCAATAGGACAACTTTGTTGTTGGTAAACATTGTCAGAAAATGATCAGTTTCAGTGCTCTAAGCCAGAGAAAACTAATAACCAGAGTGGCAAGTTTTCTGCAAGCATTTGGAGTATTTATGTGGCATTCCAAAGGAAGATCTGTAAACAGGACTAGAACAAAAATACAATTTTATCGATATCCACCTGATTTATGTTTACAGCATGTGTTGATAATAACCCTATTTGTCAAGAGTGTCCATCATGAATACTAATTTACTGTTACTGAGTCAAAACCAAATAAGTGAGGTTGACGTGATGCTGTACTCTTATGCATTTTCATGTAATCACATTTAGAGTGACCTGAGTCTCCAGTAAAGAATTCAGAGGACTTTCACCATACACAGAATGATTTCTAATGAGTTTATAAGTGCATGCTGATATGAATGGAGCTCAGGGACTTTAAGGAAGAGACCCTTACTGACTGTTTAATGAAACATGAATAAAAATTATTTTTAATATCTTATGCATGTTTTTATTCCAGCAACTTACTTTTCAAAGCAGAACATATCAAATTCCCAGAAGATTAAATCTACAAAAAGTTGCTACATTTTGAACTTTCTTTCATCCTAATTTGAAACAGAAGACACCAAGACATTTCCTGTGATTGTTACAAGGAAATAAATAGTAACTTGGTAAATATGAGAATGGTCTGATCAGAAGAGTTTCCCAAAACACAAAAAGAATTAAATTTACAGTTTATGGCTCAGTCTATAATAGTGAAGTAAAATGTTTCAGCATAAATGAAATGGATCTCTAATTGTTCAGTCATAATTTTGTTACAATTGAAACACTCCCCTTACAAAGCATTATGTTTTGACTAATCAGTACATTTCAATGAAGAAAAACATCTTCTGGTTCTATTTCAAGAATAGAACTATCTATCTAGTTCTATCTAACTAGTTTATCTATCTAGTTCTATCTAACTAGTTGACAGAAACCTGAATAAAAAGAGATAAGATGACTTTCCTAAAAAGTAAAATTCAAAATTTCATCTAGAATAAATCTGTTCAGTGGAGTGTGGACAATTTTCAGTTCTAGGAAACCTTGGTTTACAGAACCACTGAGTTGTTAAGATTGGAAAAGACCTTTAAAATCATCAAGTCCAAATATCAACCCACATTTATTATTAAACCATATCCTCAAGTGCAAAAGTTCTTTGCTCTGGCTGGAGAATACATTCACTTTAATTAAAAAACAAACAAACTAACAACAACAAAAAAAACCCAAAGCCAAACCAAACAAACGAAACCATATTAAAAAATCAGGGATTCACAGAAAAGGAACGGTGTCAATAAAAACAGGAATGCAAGATTCCCCCTTGATTTTGCCACTAATGAAAGCCCTTCAGAAAGTCCCAGATCCTGAGTTTGTTCTCCCCATCTGAAATGGTAAAAACTGTGCCCAAGCCTGGTGAAACCTGACTGGTTAGGGGTGCCCAAAGAACCCCAAAATGGCATACATTAGCAAACCATTCCTGCTTCTAGGTACATTGTGGCAGGGTTATTAACTCTTTCTTTTTACTCCTAGCACTTGAAAAACTACTATAGAAAGTGCTGTCATCTCTTACTAAGACAGGATGTGAGAGCATATTTCTTAGGTTGTTTCAGACAAAGTTGTACAAATAGAGTTCACCAGGAACTTCAGTGAAAAATGTGTGTTATAATGCCCACTTATCTATCAATCACTGGCAGAATGGCAGCAATTAACCAGCCAGACACAGGACTCACAGCTGGCACAAAACACCCAGTATTATAATAAAATATGTATAGAGTTATTTCTTACTATTCAGAATGAGTTTCTGTGAGTTTTCAAAGTTTAAAAAATAAATAAACAAAACACGAATAACCAAGTATTTACTCTAAGGAGAAATGCAGGGGCACAGGTATAGAAAAGACTGAAGTTTATATAAATTATACAACTCTTAATTTACAAGAAATCATTTTGTTCTTGCTTTATTATTTTTTTACTCATTTCTATGTCCTGCTCCCCTGAAAGCTCTACAATGAATTTAAAATAATTACCCAGAAATCACAGGGTCAGAATTCAAGGCTTTGCTAAATATTTGCTGTTCCCTCTGGAGTTCCCACTGCCTTCATCTAGAGCTTGTAACACTCAAAGGTTTTAAAAAACAGCTTCCTGGTCTAAACTGGTGAAGAAATAGTGCAAAGTGATAAATCTCTCTCTGTCTGAGTCAAAATCCATGCTGGAGTGCAAGGTCTGATGAAAAACAAGGAAATAAACTCCATTCTCAACCATGGGAATACAAAGCTCAAGCCTTCAGGCAAATTGATCAGCTGATAGCTGATAATTAGCACAGTGCTTATCCAAGACTTGGGTGCCTAATGCATCTGTTGCTAAATTTCAGCATCATTCAAGTTTTGTTTGCTGGCATAAGTGCAACTAAAAGCAACAGCTGTGTGTGGGAGATTCATAGCTGGATTTCAAAGACAGAGGCCAAACTGTATTTTCTGGTGATTGCTCTGGGTTTCTAATGTGAACTGTATCACTGCTAGAAAAGAGTACTTCTCCAAGGAAAATAGCCCTCTTTAATCCAAGGGAAAACCTAAAACTACCGATAGTGACATCTGGTGGCACCTAAAAATGTCACATTTGAAAGTAAACCACTTCGTGGTGCAAAATGAAGATTGGCAGCCTTATGATCTGTCAATTTTCCCACCGGAGTTAATAAAAATTTTATTCAGTGGTATGAAACAGAAATATCACTGAACCTCTCCCCACCCCCAGCCCCTTCTTCACCTAAACCAGAGATGCCTGTGAAGCCTCAACCCACGTGATCTTCATCTGTATGTTGAGGAAATGAGTGAACTGAACACCCAGTTGCTTCTCAGGGACTCTTTGCATTCCCTATGGTCGCCGCACAAAATAGATCATGTAAATGTGACTTATATATATGGTTATTTAAATGAGAGATGCTACCATCTATGAAGAAATAAATGTGGATACAAATGAACTTTGACACTATGATATATGATATCTCTCCAGGCTGGAGAAATATATCAGGTGTCTTCAATTAAAATAATAATAATAATCCTCTCAACTCTGTTCAATTCAAGCCAACCATTTAATTCAGTTTTCTCTCAGCTGATCTTAATAACTCTGCTGTAGTTCCTACTATTCCCTCTGACTAACTTCTGCTCTGCTCACTGTTGCACAAATATTTGTCTGGTCTTGCATCCTCTGCTCCCTTCTTTTCTTCAGCTATTTCAAACAGCATTTTGACTTTTTTTTTTCCTGCAGGCCCTGACACAGAGTCTCTGATTAGTATTACCTCAGAAAAACAAAAAGTGGTATAAGAAAGAGGAAGAATATTACATCTGCTTCTAGCACTTTGCTCTCCCAAAGAAACTGTGATGAGATTGCTGCTACTGTTCAAGTTGAAAAATCAGAACAATTCACACATTGGGAGTTGTCTGCATGTCCATTTTGTTTCCTTTTCTGCTAACCAAGATGGCAGCCAAGAACCCAGCAGTCTCGATCTGGAACTGAAGAAATATTTTTCAGCCTTAGACATCAGCTCTGCTTTCCCAAAAAGAAGCATCATCTTTCTCCACTAAGTTTCAAGTCATATTTCTTTGTAAGAGAAACTTCTAACATTTGAACAAGTGTGAATGACAGCAGTAGCTTCTTCAAGCTAAAACACAGTGCTACTTTTGAGACAAAACATTGGCACCCCCAGGTGACACTTTTCACAGCAATATTATTTCTACTACATCAGCTGTAGAGATCAATAGGAATTTGGGGACCCTACTGAGGTAACTGCTAAACCTCAGAATATGCAGATTTTCTGAGGCTCAGGCAACTGTCATGTTGTTTTCCAGTTTCCCCTGAGGTACAAGCTGGAACTATCTCTGCTGAGGACTTTTCAGAAAGCATCATGTGCAGCTAAACCTGAAACATATGTGCATTCACATAATCATGCCTGCATATAAATCTAGGTCTGAAATTTAGGTATGAATAATTCCCCTGTTGATTATCTACTGCTCCCTTAGGAAAAAAAAAAAGGTGTTTACTTAACACAAAAATAGAAAAATGAATAAAATTTGGGTTGATGCAAAGAACCCCAAAAGAACCCCAAAATGGCATACCTTAGCAAACCATTCCTGCTTTGATGAGTATTAGTACTAACTTGCAAACAAAACAGATATGTTCATGACAGCTAATCTCTTCTTTCCCATCTGCCTTCTAGACATACTCAAGTACAGTATTTTGGATTTTTTTCAGCTTGCTTTACTTTTCTGAACTAACAGAACTTTCTCACCTCAGATCTTCTTTTGGAGATGGTTTCTCAGTATCAGAGGGATAACCATGATATGCAGTGAGTATCTCCTGGAGCTGGCAGAGCTGGAGGAGAATTGCAGCTTCTCAGCTCGTTTATAAACACTTCACACCCCTGCCAGTGAGTGAACAGTGAGCAGTCTTCACAGTGAGCAGCAGAGCAGGTTGTGAGTTAATAGCTGGCTGATCCTCAGATTTAGGTGAAAGCAGCAACGTGGGAGTTTGTGTCCAAATGACACCAACACTAGGACAGGAAACAAATAGTTTAGTCTCACTTCAAGACAGCCAGAGTCCTTCAGGCAATCCTTAACGCCCGTATTTATAGTTTCCTGACTCATCCGTGCTTGGATTGACTCAGCTCATGGAGGATGTGTTCATTCAGTCTGCCTTGCAAAGCACCCAGAGTGAGAATTTCCTTTGGAGGCTCAGAAACACGAAGTGTCACAGCAGAATCCTTGGTGTCTCTGGGCCCTTGTGGCTGAATGGATTTTCCCTGTTCTCAGCACATGTGTCAACAGAGAGCACTCCAACCTAAACCTTTTTTTTCCTTTTCTTCTGCTTTTCTTCTTCTTTAGAGGAGCCTACCATGTAAATACTACAGTATCAAGTGTAAAGATTACACTAAAAAAGATAGATGGTTTCTGCCTCAAGAGTCTTTCTGTGAAAGATAGACTGCCATTAGAAAAATAAAGGTCTTAAACCAATATATGCAGACCCTTTAAACTCCCAGAAAAGCAAAAAAGATTATTTTCTAGGAAAAAAAAATACAGACAAACAGGTTTTAAGAGAGTTCCTGTGGAGAATCTGCCCTAAAAAATGCTCTTCTTTAACTCTAAAACTCTAAAACTCTAAAGAGGTTTTACCTCTTTAACTGAGCATCTGTGTGCCAGAATTGTCCCAGATAATCCCATATATTTGGCTTTACATGTACATTCATACATTTAACAAGTACTGTGAGTACCCTTCTGATTCAGGGGAGACCTACAATACTCTCATGTATTACCTAACATATAAAACTTTGCCTTGGAAACAAAGATGTAACACTACTCTTGGCTTTTGATCATGGGGGAAGATTTTTGGCAAATAAAATTAATCCAGATGGTGATTAGCAAAAAAAAAAAAAAAAAAAAAAAATAGCCCCTTTTCCCTGCTGACATGAAAATCAAAGTTCATTGTTTTATTAAATGGATTACAAAACCGATTCCTGAGTTCCTGTCTGGAGCAGACAGCAAGGGGAGCTGCCTAAGCAAAAAAGCAGTTCCTGGATAAGCTGTTCAGTGATTTTATTTTTGCCCTCAGGTATGAGAGACGGAAGAGTTTGACTTCTTGAAATTCGAAGTAGACACCTGCCAGTGGAGTATTAGAGGTTTGTACAATAACCACGGCAGAGAGGAGGTAGCAGAGACAAAATGAACACACAAAGTGGAATTGTGTGACCATTCAAAAAACAAATTTTCAAATTTTCCAAACAAAACTTTGGAAATTTTTGATTTTGAGGGGGGATAAAAAGCTTTTTCAAAAGAGTCTGGAGTGAGATTCAGAAGGTTTCTATGTACTTCACAAATTAATTAGAGATTCCTTCTGTCGATTTTGGTACAGGACTTAAGAGCACATAGGAGCTTAAAATACAACTTAAACAGAAATTAGGCACATATGTCAAAAGAAGAAATCCAAATCTCTCCATGTGTCTGCTAGGATACTGATGAATTCAACAATCTTTGAATCGGGGAGAGAGGTACTGTGTATCGAGCATATATGTCGCACCCAGAAGGCTTTCATTACAAAACCCAGTTAGCTGCAATGAAGCACAGCCATGGAACAAACCTAGAGGTGTCTTCACTTGCTTCAGGCTGCTTGGGAATCACAGAATATGTACTTTTAATTCCCACAAAGATTGTGAGAAAGAACTGCCCAAACTGAGAGAAAGCATGGATTATGGAGGACAAGAATGTCCTTTCTTACAAGAAATACTTGATGCTAAATGTCATAAATAAACTGCAGAGTAAAATAAGCTTGAGTATCTAGGAAGAAAAGCATGAATGTAAAATTTCTCATATAATGCAGTAGAAGCAAAAGGTGTGTGTGTGTGCATATATATATATATGTATCTTCAGCTTGTTCTTAAGTGGAATGTATCAGTTTTAAGAAAACCACAGTGCCAAGGTACAAATTCTAAGTTCAGGGAGTTGAGGATGGGCTAGGCAGACAGAGACCCAAAAAACAGGGAGCACATGCATGGAATATCAGGAGCAGAGAACTAGTTTTGGTAAGTGCAGACCCAGGATAAAGTGCTCAAAATCAGACACATTTGCACGTCATTTGTGCATCTTTAGAACTACTGAGAGATGTTGATCTGAGAATGAGAAGAATGCAGTGGACAAAGTGTTATATCTTTAAGTAATTTCCTTAAATCTCACAAACATATTTCTGTCTATTTAAATAAATGAATAAGTACATAAATAAATAGACAGTAAAAAAAATCTAAAAGAATATCATAAATTAATTATTCTGTGTCTGAACACAGCAATATTTACATGATCACAGGTATAGACCCCTGGTTTTCTTTGACATATGTGCTCTAAAGAAAGAATGGGCCAGTCTTGAACCCCAGGAGGGTTTTAGCACAGTATCTCAATGTTCATTATGATTTGAAGGGTGCTGGATGCAGTGAGGAGCAGGGGCTGGGAGGACACAGAAGGTAGTCAAAAGTCCAAAACCAGGGTTGCAAACTTATGCAACAGCTTCAAAAATGAAGAAAGGATGAGAAGATGGAGGTAGATATTCAGCCATGGAAAGCTCTTGTTTTCAAGGCAGAGCTGTTTCCCTTTCTTATGAAGGACAAGTAAAATTCAAAGTGTGATAATTCAGGTGTGCGTTGGGAGAGGAGTCGATTTCTCAAAACATCTTGTATGAACAAGAAACACGAACTCAAGAAAATTGCCAAAAGCAGTTCAGCACTTGAGAAGGTAAGGATTAAGACTACTGGTAAGTAAAATCTATAATTGAGTTTTCATCTCTTCTTTTACAAACCACCATTTCATCCTGAGTTGGTACATTAAAGAGGCTTCTTTTAAATCTTGGCTGGTATCAAAGTGATTTTAGGGTATTCTGACAAACTTGTTTCCTTGTCAGATTGACAAATCTGACAGATTGAAGTGGAATGCCTCTTTATGTACGCAAGAGTCCCAAAGTTGGGAAACATTATCTGAACACAACTCCCTGACACTGACAGCTACAATACAACAAACCAATTTCCTGCTATAACTTCAATGACTATTCTTTGAGTAACCATTGAAAAAAAATCACACTGTAGAAAAAAATAACATTATTGTCATTACAGTGACTACCTTCCAAGCTGGCTCTGAGGCAGGACAGGAACATGCATAACACTGGACCTTCTCCAATAAGTATTTGACACTGTAGTACATCTTTCAGATCCTGAACTAATCTTCTGTCTGACCCCATATTATGTAGATTTACAGGACCAATAATCTTAGATCAGGCTCCACACAGCAGAGTCTCACCACTTCAGTCCTAACTCACCTTCAAAATTGCACCCAAAATGGAAATTTTCTTTTTCTCTATTAGATCTGGGCATTTCTGCTGAGTTGGACAGGTCCAGACTTTAGACAGTCAGGCAAACTTGAACTTTCTTTACTCAGAATAAAAAATTACTACTTGGTACTTGGTGGATGGTATTTATTTCACGAGAAGGCAGTTTAAAACTGGTTCATTTTAACCATGTTAAAAAGAAATTTGCAGTCATCTGATCCTTCTAGATAATCAGGAACCTCACTGATTTCAGAGCATGTTTTAAAGAAACTGTAAAGATATAATAGTTGCCAGTTTCCAAGAAACTTTATTTGAACAGCTGTCTTGTGGTTTCCTTCCAGTGTCCTACATTTCTGGTTGTTTAAGAATATGGCTTCGGTATGCAAGCTTATCAAAGTGTGATAAATGATTTTTTTGAGAGAACTGCTTATGATTAGATGAAATTTCTGGGCTGATGTTTTTCACAGCGACTCAAGATCTTCAGTATTACACTAGAGACCTTCAGTGCAGATGTTTGTACATGAAAACTGATTTGTAAAATATCTACAGGCAAATTTATATTCACAATTTATTGCTTCAAATATATTTTTTTAAAAAAATGTATAATAAAAAAAAGTAACAGATCCTAATTTAGCAAGCTTTTACAAACAATAATGAATCCAACCAAATAATATTATTTAACTAAGATGGAGTGAGTGCTTACTGTGGAACAATATATCACTAATGATTGGAACAGGTGCACAAAGTGTCTTAATAAATCAGTAACCTGGAAAACACATCAATTATTTTGAAGGTTAATGGATTTTTTACTTGTTCTCCAAAACTCATGAAGATATTTTCCTGAATACTTCAAACTATTCAAAACCAAATTAAACAAAAAACCTCAATTAAGAAAAAAAACAAACAAAAAAAAGAAAAAAAAAAGAAAAGCTTAGAGTGGTTTATAAAACAAAATAAAGTACTAGTAACACAAAAATAAACAGAATATTTAGGAGCAAGTGGAACTGTTGTAGCATGATTTATATATTGAAACATATAAGATATGCTAAAAAGAAGCAGTTGGAGTTACAACTGGAGTCACATCTCCCATCTCACTTGGAAGTAATTCAGGTCACAAATTTTCTCAGAAACTTTCTTTACTGAAACAACAAATTTTTTTGGGTGAAATTGTCTAATGGCATAGATTTCTGAAATCCAGAATGGGGATCCTGTCACCATATAATGTAGGGACTAATCTGATACTTGAAATACTCATCTATGATCTAGCAGTTCCTGGAATTTCAACATTAATGTCCTAATCAATAAGGTGGAGGGTTATAAGCTTTGGAAAGCCAACAGGCTGAGGGAGGTGATTCTCTCCCTTGACTCTGCACCCAGGAGACCCTGCCTGGAATATTGCATGCAGCTCTGGGACAGCCAACACAAGATGGATGTGGACCAGTTGGAGCCAGTCCAGAGGAAGCCAGGCTGAGACAGCTGGGGTTGTTCACCCTGGACACGAGAAGCCTCCAGAGAGACATTGTATGACCTAGTAACTAAAGAGGGGCCTGCAAGAAATCTGGAGAGGGACTTTATTGGAATAGGATCCCAATATTGCCGAATGGAACGTGCCTGGGCTCGTCCGGCCCTTGCTGCTTGACCAGAGGCGGTAGCTGTGATGTTTCACCTCAGAGACACCTTTGGCTGGCTGGATGCTGCAGCTGGCACTTGGAACAAGTCCAGGCGAGCAGGAACTCAGGTTTACCTCTAGTGGAAAGGCTTTAGGCAAGGTGAAGAGGAAAAGGAGATGGATTATTCTGCTGTAGAGTTTAATCCAGAGTTTTATTCCAGGGTCACAGATCTCCGAATCTTGTAACAGCTCCAACAGAATCCTGACCACATGGTCCTGTGTCTTTTTAAGCCTGGGGAAAGGGGGAGGGAAGGGGTAGGTGTGCCACCAACCAGGTGGGAGGGGCGGAGTCTCAGAGGACAATGACACCTGGACTGGCCAATGACCCCAGGGCTGAGAAGCATCTTTGGAACTGCACCAACCAGACCACGCCCTTGCTGGAATGTTAAGATTGACAGACAGCACCCAGCAAGGGGGCAAGGAGGAGGGGAAGGGAGAGGTTGGCACACCTGAGGGACTGGGAAAGGTGAAACAGGATATTGCTTCACACTGCAACAGGACTTTTTACAAGGGCATGTAATGACAGGACAAGGTGGTGTCAAGGAAAACCCCAGTCTGATCACTCATGAGACTCACTGGCAGCCACATAACACCAGGGGCTTCAGCTGCTGGGATCAAAGCCTCTCCACAGCAGGTGGTTCCTGTAGGTCCCTTGGCTCCCTACAAACCTCACTCACACAGTCAGACCAGGTTTCCTTACTGGTTTGCCTCCATGTTTCCCATGGCAGAGTCTTACTTGTCTGGTGCCATAAAGCCATTTATTCATGGTGCATTAACACAGAAACAGCTGGAGCTGGTGCCTCTGAGGAGAACCCCCACCAAAGGAGCCCCTGGGCTTTCATACCCTCACAGCCTAGCCCTATGCAAGTCTTGCTTTTCATCCCAATTTTACTTCTTCATCCCTGTGAGTCTTCAGCTTCTGCTGTGTTTTTCTCTGTTCATTCATCTGGTCATCAGTCTTTGTACCCTTTGTTATGCAAAGGGTTGACAGTTCATGGCCTTTTGTCTTTGTGGGCTCTCACCCTAGAGCTCAATGTGTGTTTCATTCTGTATCTCTAATTGCAGCTTGCAAATGGAGCTACCTGTACCAGATCTGTTCCTCAACAGGGGAATGGCTTTAAACTGAAAGAGGGCAGGGTTAGATTAGATATTAGGAAAAAAAAAATTGCTGTGAGGGTGGTGAGGACTGGAGCAGCCCAAGGAATCTGTGGATGCCCCATCTCTGGAAGTGCTCAAGGCTAGGTTGGATGGGTCTTTGAGCAGCCTGGTCTAGTGGAAGGTGTCCCTGTTCATGGTAGGGAGGTTGGAACGAGATGATCTTTAGGTCCCTTCACAAATAATTCTATGATTCTATGATTTTAAACCATATTTTCAAAAGAAAGGAATTAGTTAGCATCAATAATAAATGTCACAAAACTGTAGCAAAGGAACAGAAAATAAAATTAATTATTTAGAATTTTAGGACTCTAGTTTTCATTTGTCTTTTAGTATGCTAGCTATTGAGCTTCCAGAGAGAGTGAAGGAATTGAAGAATTAAGTAGATTGCTTGGAAACTTAGACAGTAGAAAATTTCACCAACAAAAAGAATTTTTAAAATTAAAACTATGTTTGTGTATAGGCAAATTTCATAATGGAAACTAATTTGTAAAGTTAATGCTCTTGCTGAAAGCCTTTTATCTTCTCTACTGTCAATAAAGGAATTACCTATGTACATTTTTAACATGCACTGTGTGATTGCCTATTTTGACTAAATTATGTGCAACTCACATATGAATTTGTTTTCACAGTTTATTCCATTTTAAAATATTTTATTTTTAACTATACTCAGATGTAAATCCCTTAGATTCAAGAATTATTTCAGGTTTATAGATGCAGGAGCTAGCAAATCAGCATCTCAGATTCAGCTACCATTTCTTGAGGAAGGAAGGAAGGAAGGAAGGAAGGAAGGAAGGAAGGAAGGAAGGAAGGAAGGAAGGAAGGAAGGAAGGAAGGAAGGAAGGAAGGAAGGAAGGAAGGAAGGAAGGAAGGAAGGAAGGAAGGAAGGAAGGAAGGGATTGGAGTTAAAAGAATGAACAGCAATATCTGTGTTGATTTCTTTCATCTTAGCACCTTCTGGATTCTTATTTCCTAGAAGGATGTTAATTTTTCCTTGCTTTGGATATATCGGAAATGATTTTCACTTTTCCGTAGTTCATGAATTATTTTGTCTAGGGAATTACTTCACGCAGATGAAACTGGTGAGGAAGGAGACTCAGTTTCAGGGAGTAGGTTCACCAAGGGCCCAGAACCTTCTCTTGGAGGAAAGGTAAGTCCCTGAGTAAAGTGTTCCAAAACTTGACAACCCTTTCTATGATTAAATTTTCCCTAATTTCCATTTTAAACCCCCCATAGTGTAACTTGAGGACATTTTGTCTCATTCTGTCACTTGGTACCTGGGAAAAGGAACTGTCCTCCACTTTGCTACAACCATGTTTCAGGTAGTGAGGTAGAAAAAAAAGGTAGGTAGAAATGATAAGGTCCACCCTGAGCCTCCTTTTCTCCAGGCTGAACAACTCCAGGCACCTTGGACCCGTGACCCACAAAAGCAGGTCTCTGCCTCAGACTCCAGCCTCCATGGAGGAGAGCATGAAAAGAAACAAGTGCCCATAATGGGTGATTCTGTTAAGGGGAATGTCTTGAGCTCTGCCTGGGATTGGATGAAGAATGAGTTAAGAGCTTATGGGTCAGAATTAAGGGGCAGCCCCAATCATTCTGTGATTCTGCCTAGTTTTCTGCAGTTCACAATCAGATCCTTTGAAATGCACCATTGAACGCCTCAGGGCTTCCTACAGATGGCAGCAGCCATCATGCCATATGTTCCCTGGGGCAATCCACTATATTAGTAGGACAAATTAAAAATAGTTTGTCATTTTGAAAGACATATTTAGTACAAAGTATTTTTCAAGCTAAATGGCAGTGATGGTGTGCATCTGGAGGCAGAAGATTAGACAGCTTTACAGCAGGAATGGCAGAGATATATGGTGCTTCCTTACAATACAGCCTAATTTAGAGGAAAGAAATTGACCTGTTAGACAAAGCCTGGATATTTGACTATGATTCATTCAGGCACAACTGTGGATCAAAAAGATAGACAGAGGATTAGAACAGAAATCCCTTGGTTTCTTCTAATTTCACCTGATGTCAATTCAAGTCTTTCCAGTTTCATAAACTCAGCCAAAGCTAGAAGTTAACCAGACTTTGTTGTACAACACATAAAATGAATTAAGAATTGTCAAGTGAATTGAGATATTTCAAATAACAACTAAGGTAAGATTTAGCTTTCCTGTAGCAACTCGGAAGCCCACAGTCCAGTTCCAGAGTCGGAGCACCATGCACAGGGAAATAACCTTCAGACTCCATTGCTTTTGATATTATGAAAGCCAAACAGCCTTCTTTTCACTATTATCCTCTAGTTAGTATTCATGTAATCTTGCTTTCTCACTCTCAAGATAAACAAGCAATTGACAGTCCCTTCATTTTCAGCCAAGCTTACAATTTAAAAAGCTGCAACCACTTTCACAGCCATAATTAGCAGCATGTTGGAATTCCGGATCCAGTCCTCTACCACAATTTTCACTACTGAAGCAGAAGATATGTCTAGACTGCAGACAGAGAGGTGATGGAAAGTCATACCTGAGCTGTCTCTAGCTAATTTGGGTTTCAGTTACAGAGGAGATGTTTGAAAGGGACATCTGTGTAGTTGTACCAACCAAAGAAACGCTTTTGTGACCTTGCTGTGTCAGTTTGTTATCATCTGTACTAAAAAAAAAAATGGAAGAGTAAATGTTTTCCTTCTTCTATTCTTCAATTCAGACCTATTGCTAAGAGCAGCTGTGGAGTCAGTACCAGTCTTTGAAAGCCCTGATGCTACACCTGTACTATGGGCCAGCTACCAAAGGCAGAAGGTGTTCACAGCACCCAGGCTCACCGCTTCCGCAGCACAGCTTTTAAACCAGATAATCCTGCAGTGTTTGTCAGTGCCCAAAAAGGGGCATTCCTCATATATGAATATTTTGAAAGATATAAAATCCAGTTATCCCACTGTATTTTTAATTTGATTCATACTGAGTTAAAAATAGGAATTTAACACAAAGTTGAAAATTTCAATTTGATGTTCATCTGCTGGTGTTCAGCATGCCTTTTGCTACCTGATTAGGGAAGTCAGTGTTCCCCCTTTTGGGGGATATTAAATCACAGTGATCTTCTTTTGATAAATTAGCAGATTAAAAGTTTAACAGTCAAATTTTAATGGATTTTCCTGAGTCTAAATCACTTTTGTGACTTTTTCTTCCTCTTCCCTTTGCAAACCTTTTAAAAAAGAATGCTGTCACTAGACACATATGGAATATTAAAGTTTTTTGTATCAGTAATGCTAGATATGGGAAGAAAATATAATAATTTCCTTGTTCATTGTTCTCCTGATAATTGGACCAAATAAATCTTCTTGTCATAGGATTTCTTTCAACTTAGGAAAATTAGGTCTGTCTACTTTAACCTTGAAATCCTTTCAGGAATCACAGGCCACTACTACAAAAATCTTTTTTTTGGTTTTTTATTCCATTTTGGATGTGTATGTATAAAACCACAGTGCAATACATTAATGAAAAAATAAGAAAACTTTTACATTTTGCTCAGAAAGAAATTTTGCTCATTCCAAAATATAGATTTGGCTCTGAACAAATTAATAAAGTGAAAGGCACATGTAAAAAGGAAGAAATGAAGAATGACTGGTTGGTTACTGGAAAACAACAAATGAGAATGGAGAAATTATAAAAAATATTTGAAATGGATCACTTGTAAAAACCTGATGAAAGAACTTATAGTGAACATAGAGATTTAACTTCTAGTATGAAAATGAAAATAGCAAAATTGTGGTTGAATACCTGAAACGGTTTTTTCCTATCAATGTGTGATGCTATAGAACATTTTCTAAAGGAAAACTTGTCTGTTGGGGCATTTTAAGCCTATATTGGAAAAAATAGTTGGATGGAAATAATCTCACTTGGGTAGAGATCTGGACCAGATGGTCTCATTATTTTAGTAAATAAATAATGTAATGAGTTTAGTACCATGATCTATTGAGTAAGCAAATGCCATTTTTCATTACCAATTTTGTAAAGATACTCTTTGGAAGCTAACGGTCACTTGATGCAAAACCTAACTCAGCTCAGACTTTAAAGGAGCTTTAATATGATAATAATTCCATTTACAGGAAGTCTCAGTATGAAATGAAAATATTATTCAACCCCTTAATCTTTGAGTAGAGATACAGCTTGGGAAATTTTTCTATAGCATGGCCTATGGTAAACCAGTTTCACTGAAAAACATACAAAGTTAATTTTACGAGGACATTATCTACTACATTCTATAAAATATTGTGGAAACACATTGATTTCACTGGTATTTGAATCAAGCCCTAGATTCACTTACAAATAATAGAATAAACTGTAGTGTCTAAACATAATGAACGCTTCAGGAAAAAAATAGGTTTATTAATCCACCAGAAAAATACATTAAAATAACATTAAAGTTGTGATGCAAAACAAAAGATGTGAAGGAGTTTTGTTAAAAGTAATGCTTACCATATGTTGTGCAACACACTGACACAACACAGTACATTTAAAAAGTAGTTAAGGGGCACCCTGTAGTGTCTAGGTGTAGGGTGACATCTGGTAATTCTTCTTTCGTGACTCAAGAGTTTAATTTCATCTGATTTTTGTGTTACAATCCTCCTTTTAGTGTGTTGAACTAGCTTCCTTTTTCAGTAGGTGGACTGAAATAAAGTAAAATGGACACAGTTCAGGGAACAGTTGAAAATAGACAGATATATGCAGAGAATATTCATACAAACTAAGCTACTTTCCACCCCCACCTCTGCCTTGACTGGCATGGAATACTCATTGATTAACAAGGGGAAGGTTGTTGTCATCCAGTCTTTTTGCAAAACACATAGTTTTATGAAATTGAAGCTTCTTTCCTAATTTCCTCTCAGACATCAACCTAACCCACAAGTGCAAGATTTTTTGGCTCTTTCTCACCAGGTGCTGTTACTGGGATGTCTTCCTTCTGTGGTGCACATGTGCTTATCTCTTTAACCACATAATGCATCACCACAATTTTTTTTTTTTTTGTATACTCATCCATCAAACATATGGTGCCCTGATCTTTCCTGCGTTACTTGGCTAAAGTGCATCTGAATGATTCTTCCAACCAGTGAAATTACAGTTACTGTTTAGTTCAGATGATGAATCCCTCTAAATTCAAGTGGATTGCACTTTAGAAGCTAAACATTAAACATCATAACTTTTCTATTGTGATACAGATGCTTGGAGCCCCCTTGGTTGTCTCAAATGTCACCAGAAGCCTGCACAATTCCCTAAGCACCATTTTAGGCACCCTGACACCTGTGCCATTGGATATGGTTCTCCTGTAAGTCACCATTGTATCTCCTGTAAGTGACCATTGTAAGTCATCCATTGGCAGTTAACTCAGGTATTATAGAGCAGCCATATAAAATTTTTATTGTGCATTACCATAATTAAAAACTTTTGAGCATGTACCCTCAATTTATATATATATTGAACCTTCTCTTAGGAGTCTTCAAATCCAAACCTTTCTTTGATTCTATGATTTATTTATTATTAATATATGTCTACTACTTTATTAATATATGCATCACAAGACACACAAAAATAGATATTGGAAATTGATGAGATAAAGATGAATTGAACATTATTTAAAATATTTTATTTTATTTTATTCCTTATTGGGAATAATGCAGCACACACATTTTAGCATGGGATACTTAGCACTTTTACGGACATGTCAAAGCATAACCTGATTTCATGATGGGTCAGGGACTTCTGTTTTGGATAAGAAACCTTCAAGATCAGAAAAATGCCATGAAATAATAAGGATTCTTATATGTAAAGGTGCACCTCCTGAACAAATTCCTCAGCACCCTGGAGTCTGATTATATTCAATACAGTTTTACCTCTGAAGGCAACTGGTAGCTAATGTGTTATCATGAGTCACAGCAGTTAGATATCCTGGAGAGAACCTTTTCAAAAATATTCAGATAATTATTGTATTACTTTGACATTGAGGTATTAATAAAATCCTCAAACAAGGATACTCAAACATGACCCTTTATCACCATTATTTCAATGACCAAATTACCATAACTTGAGCATAAATATTGTGACTTTTTATCTGAAAAGCCTCTGGCTTTTCCATACACCACTTTAGTCGTGTACATTGTACATGAACTCCTCAGTTTAAGTGAACTCAGATCAGATTCCCACCCAGTCCCTATCTGTCTTCCTCTTCTTTAATTCAGTTCCTGCCTGTCTCACCTCTAATATCTGAGGTCTAACACTAACTTCCAACCAATCCTTATCTAAACTAATCTCACCTATTTATCTCTAATCTCTTTTTCTCTATGGCTTCCTACTCTATATTCTGTGCCTGTCTAATATTTGGCAGTAGGGGAGATTTCAGCTGATGGAAGGTGCCCCTCAATTGCAGTGCTTCTTCCAAACATTTTGTGTTATCAGCCGTGTCATCTTCAATTTACCAAACTTCAGTGTAGGTAGCTGTCATTCAACAAGTTGTGCATTTCCCTAATGAAACAAGATAGTTCAGAAGGATAATAACTATTTGAGTGGCAAAATAACAGAGAATATAAAAGAAACCTTTCTGAGTTAGAACAAATATCTATCTAGCACAGTTTTCTCTCTTTGTGAATGGGTCGATACAGAGGCTGATTGAACAGTAAAAAAGAACCACACATATGTAAGATAAATTCTTCTTTTCACATAGAGCCTACTAGCTTCTGCTGTGCAGACATTTGTGACAGAGATTGCATCTGATTGCATCATGTTTTACCACCACCACCAGATCTATTCCCAATGAAACTGTCTGACCTTTTAAAACTCATTTATGCTTTTGTTCCTAAAGCAATCTATGGCAATGGATTCTACAGTTGAATGGTGCACGGTGTGAAAAGCACTTACTTTTGTTTGCTTTAAACTCTCTGCCTAATAATACATTGGGTTGTCCTTAGTTCTTGCATTGTGTCAAATAGTGAATAATTGTTCTTATTGCTATTCAGCATGTCATTGTGATTAATGTCTTCCTCATATTGCTAGCAAATGAAGTTCTAGTGTATTAACTGTCTACTTTTATGAAAGCTATTACATATTTGTGATCATCTTTCTTTCACTTCACTTCTATTGTATTTTATTTCAGATAGGTGTAGCAGAACAGTACATATTGTACAAGATGCATGTGCAATACAGATTTATATAGACTGCAGTGCTGTTCCGTGCTCTGCTGAACACTTAAGATATTACTATCACCAGTATCAGTAGCACAGCTAGGTCTTCTGCTACTGTGATTTTACAGAACTTAGAATAGAGGACACAGAAGATAATATGGAATAAATATTGTTGTCATAGACATGACATTTGCAAGTACTCAGTGTATTATTTCCATTTAACCCAGGCTGTCTTATACATATCTCCAAATATAACTTGTCTCATATATATACATAAGAAAGAAAGAAAGAAAGAAAGAAAGAAAGAAAGAAAGAAAGAAAGAAAGAAAGAAAGAAAGAAAGAAAGAAAGAAAGAAAGAAAGAAAGAAAGAAAGAAAGAAAGAAAGAAAGAAAGAAACCTGTGAAATATAATCATTGACAACTTGATCAGAAGTGGCCTTTCACAAATTCCCAGCAGGCTAGTGGGAGGTGTCTTTTTTTGTGATTACTGTTTATAATGCTTTAAAAGTTGATTAGGACAATGAATGTTTTTCCCTTGTAGCAGAATGAGCAGACAAAGAGAAGGATTTTTACTGTATTGATCTTCTAGCCATTGCCCATCTGCAAGTTGTGTCATATAATCTAACAGCATATAATGCAGACATGACAAAAAAATAAGTGGCTTTGTCTTAATTTTTCATTTTTTTACATATATGAAAAACAATCAAATTAAAGAATCTGTAGGAAAATATTAAATTGAAAATGTTTAATTAGAGTAATATTTTAACTGGATGACTGCCTGTGATGCTTTGAATAATGTTTCAGCTATCTTGGCTCTACACTGCTCGTAGGAAGCAAAATTATAGTGAATCTGCTTTTTGAAAACTAATCATTCCTCTCTTATTTAGTCAATTGGTAGGATCTGTTTCTATAAGAATATGGTTCATTTTAACAACAAAATTTGGTGGATGGATTATATAGGGGAATCCAAAGTAAGACAGTAAACAAAAGCATAGTTAAAACCCCCTACACAAACCAAACTGAAACTCCTTTGCTAATGTCTGAAATCTGAAAAAATGGGCAGATTAATCATTGCTTAATGCCTATTTACCAGCAGCATTACTCACAACAAATTGCACACCAATTTAAAATCTAATGCAAATGTTTATCTGCAGTGCTCATTTTTAGGACTACAACTTATTCCATCATTGATTTTCACAATGAACATAATAGCCATGAGCTTCGTTTTATTATCAGTAAAATGGGAATTATTCAGTATATTTAGGAGGCATCTCTTATACTAGTTGGCTTTTGTATGCACTTTTTTATTTTCCCTGGTAACATGAATGGTCAAAATCTTTATTGGGTCACATAAGCCCTCAGGTCTTGGCACACCATGTGAGTCCTGTGTGTCCCTATTAATTACCAAAACATATACCCAAGAGGTAGCCTGCAAAACAACAACAGGATGCTCATTTAAGACAGAAAGTCCAGCAGCTCAAACAGGCCCCATTTGACCTCAGCAGCTCTGTGTATTTTTGCATTTTGTTCTTTTACAAAGTTTACCCAGCTGAAGTGGGAGCGTGGTTTTCCAGGCTGCACACTCTGGTATTACCAGTGTAATGAATCTGACCCACTTAGCTAAATTGTATTTGTACCCTGATTGAATGCTTTGGTGCCACACTCATGCTCAGAACACTCTCACCACAAAACCTACTTGGGTGATGAGTCCTGTTTACTACACATTTTGGCATTACACTGGCACTTAGAACCTTTGCTGTTTTCAGAAAATCCCTGTGGATCTTCAATGCACTTGAAATTCAGGGATTTTTTCCTACTGAGATATCTATATATGAATGTAAGAACAAACTTTTAGCTTTCTTCACCTGTAATTTTGAAAGAATAAAGTTAATTGACTGCAATACTTTAAACAGAGCATAAATTAGAATTGCAAAAATAGCTTCTTGGCTTATGAATGCTCTGTGTGACTGATTTTTCCCCCTATTCTTATTAGTATAGAGCATATTGTTAGAACTTAACTTATAATAAATAATGGATAATTAAAGTATGCTCACTCATAGCAAGGCTGAATTTGACCCTGTATTTATGAGCTGACAATTCATCTAGGCAGCTACTGTGCCTCAGGTGGTGCTATTGTATTCCTAATCATACTTACTGTCAATTAAAAAAAAGAAAAAGTAGAAGTTGCTAACATAATTATTACAATGAAATGAAAATTCGTTCCCACAATAGTATTGAAACAGCTAAAAGGTCACAGACTGTCTTTCATTAAGAGTCTTTCAAAATATGATTTTTAAAGCACAATGAACATAAATATCCATTTTGTTCTTGAACAAACTCCCAGATCACTGGAAAGGTGTTGTAATGAGATACTGTTTTAGTGTAATATATTTCTTCAAAGCAATAGGCAGTAGTTACTCCCATCTGTCCCTGTACTGGGGACTCTTACATCTGCAGTTTTTTCACAGAAAAGATGGATTTTAGAAGTGTCTAAGGAGTCAATAATGAGGTATCCAAATTCTTCTTATTGTCTCTAATTTTGCATTTTTACTAAAATGATGTGAATTTTGTATTCTTTTAGTATTTCAAACATGCCAGAATGTGATTTTTAAATTATTTTTTTTTAATCCTGTAAGCCATTACATTTGTCTTTAATCATTTGAGAGGTCAAACACAACAAGGAAGCATACAGTGAGTTGAAGCAAGAATGGATAATCTAGGAAGAATACAGAAACACTGTCAGAGCATTGACAGACTGAGTTAGGGCAGCTAAAACAAACAGAATTGAATCTGACCAGGCGTTGCCAAAGACAAGCAGGAGGAGTTCTGTAAGCACACAGGAACACAAAAAGGTGATTAGGGAAAACTGCTGGGGAAAATGGGAGCCCATTTTTGAGTGAGGCAGGAGAGCTGATGGCAGAGGACATGGGAAATGCTGAGGTACTGAGCACCATCTTTGCCTCAGTCTTTATCAACAAGATGGGCTTTCAGGAATCTCAAGTGCCAAAAACCAAGGGGAGTAGCCATAGCAAGGAAGATGCACCATTGGGGTGAGAATAGGAGAAAACTTCAGCAAACTCAACACTGGGGTGAAAATCAGAAAACTTCAGCAAACTCAACATTCACAGGCCCATGGGCCCCCGTGGGACACCCCCACTGGAGTCCAGGGAGCTGGCAGATGTCATTGCAGGGCCACTCATAACCATCTTCCATCAGACATGGTGACAGGGCAAAGTACCCAAGGCCTGGAGAAAAGTGAATGTCACTCCTGTTTTCAGGAAGTGCTAAAAGGAGCTCCCAGGGACATATAGGCTGATTAGGCTCCCCTCAATCCCTGGGAAGGTGTTGGAGCAGCTAATCTGAATCATGTCAAATTTCCAGGAAATTCATCAGGACAAGCCAGTATGGCATCACCAATGGTCATGACAGGGTAGAGTGTACCTTCAGCATGTTTGTTGATGGCACAAAACTGGGACAAGTATCTGATTTCAATACTGATTCCTCAGGCAGCAACCTAGCCCATTTTATTTATCTTAAAATAAGACAACTAGACTGAGCAGAGCAATTACAATTATGGGTAACAATGTAGCTTCAGGAATAGAGAGATCATGAACTGGCAGCTTTGTCACAAAAGTATAGAAGAAATATTTAACATTTCCTTCTACCCCCAAATCCTTATCTAATCATGTATTTTCTTCTATGTAAATGACAAATATTAAAATTTTTGGTTATGTATATCACTGCAGGTGATGCATATTTTAAAGAATGAGAGACAACTTTACCTTTGGTTCAGGTCCTGTGTTTTCAAAAGACGTGCAGTATGGACAAATTAGATCTACCCCTTTCTGTGCTGCACTCAATGCTGGCATTGCATCTGAAGCACTTCTATTTACAGCTGTGCTGCTGCTCATGCAGAAGATGTAACATTCAAGGTCGTGACTCAAAACAGAGAAGATCAAATTTCCCATCAAATCCTTTACCAATGTCTGCCAGTAAGTCCCATTACTTTTTTTAGTTTTTCAGAAGCTCTCTTCCTTTCTAAGCACAAAGGAAATATACCTCAGTGCTTTTCAGGCCTTTCTTCTTTCTGCTTCCTCTGAGATCTCTCAGACTTCACACAGCTGATGATATCTTTCTCAGACTAGCAGACACATATCTCTTAGTAAAACTGCCAGCAGCAAATGCCAACTATTTTCTTTTATCAATACTAAGATGGTCCCTAACAGCTTGGTTTAGTTTCTTGGTTTTTAGCTGTAGTTGAGAGCTGTAGCAGTTAATGATAATGATTTCTGTTTGTCTAGTACTGTTCATCTAGCTGCATCTAGCAGGATCCAAAGTGTTTTATCTGATCAACAGAACGTGTAGAGGGAGCTCTGTGCCTACTGCTGAAAGAGAGAGAAGACTGAAATGAAATAAAAGCAAGAAAGAATTAACATAGTCACCTCGTACCTTCCTGTCTTTTGATAGCTGGGAAATAATACTGTGGATCAGTGGATCACAGCTATCCTAGGCTCCCAAGAGCTGTCTCATGCAACTATTATGTATAGTTATAGCATTTCTTCATCATTACTGAGGGAACAAAAGCCAGGTAGGGGAAGGAAATGTGAGGCTGAAAAGAAAGGTGAAAGCAAAAGACTAGTGTCAAGAGAAACTTTCAGTAGAATAGTGGGTATCTTGCTTAAGGCAGTGGAAAACCTGCCACTGTCATTCCACCTTTAGTCTGGGGTCTAAAATTCAAGAGAATGATTAGATTATCAAAGAATATTCTCAGTTGGAAAGGACGGCCAAGATCCTCAAAGTCTGATTCCTGGCCCTGCACAGCATCGTGCCCAAAATTCACACCACATGCCTGAGAGCATTGTCCAGATGCTCCTGGAACTGTCAGGCTTGGTGCTGTGGCCACTTCCCTGGCGAGCTGTTCCAGTGCCCAAATACCCCCTGGGGGAAGAACCTTTTTCTAATATCCAACCTTAAACTGCCCTGACACAACTTCAGGCCATTCTCTCAGATTTTTCACTGTCACCACAGAGAAGAGATCAGTGTGTGTCCTTCCCCTCACAAGGAAGTTGTAGCTGCAGTGAAGTCTTTCCTCGATCTTCTTTTCTTCAGGCTGAACAGACCAAGTGACCTCAGCCATTCCTCATGAGGCTTCACCTCAAGGCCCTTCAGCATCCTTGTAGCCTTCCTCTGGATGTTGTCTAATAGCTTTTTTCTTTCATATGTTATAGTTACCAAATTATCAATAAATATTCTAGTGATAATGACAAAAATTTTCAGACATTTTTTAATAATAATAATTTTTGTTTATGAATTGGCCACAAAAAGAGAAGCATTTTAGTAATAGTTATAGGTATTAGTAAGTGATTTAGTTACAGTCAGAAAGTCAAGACACTAGATGTGCGAAATGCCATTTAAAAGGAGCAAGAATCTATGACAAATGCAGTAATAGAAACAGAAGAAGAATAAAATTCCAGTCCAAAGTCTTTTAGGTACATAAGGGAAAAGTAATCCACACTACAATTTGGAAGCTCACCTATTACTGCTGTGAGAGAAAAAAGGTTATTGGGTGGATAGAGTGATTATGGGCCATTAACATAATGTATCCCTGGAGAGATAAATCATCTCTTAAGCTACATCTGAGAAGGGTTTCCAAGAGCAATGTGATTGCATGGGGCACTGTTGAGACCATTCCTGTAAAGGCTCACCAGTGCTACAAAAGAAAGTTGAAACAGAACTGAAACTTTGAACCACTGGTCCAAGAGGACTTTAAAGAGAGCATAGGGGCTCCTTAATGAAAAAAAAATTATTATTTTAAATATAATTTTAAATTATTTTATTATTTATAAAATAACTTATTTTGCTCCACTCAAAAGAGTCTGAAAATTACATGCTTTGGAAATGGAGATGAGAGGAAACACCTAGGCGAAAGAAAATATTTACATAAAATAGAACCAAATTAGATATTAATAAATTCAGGCTCTGAATTAGAAAAAAAAATTCTGAAAGCATAACAGACAAAAAAAAAATTTAAGATCAAATGAAAATGCTTCTGAAAGGATAATACCATGTAGCCATTGACCTTAGCAGAGCCTGAATTCAGTAGTTCAGGATGTCACTCCCAAGAGTAATTTCCAATACTGCTGTTATGGAAATACGAACTGATCACTGGGAGACACAGAGACAAAACACAAGGAAATTATCAAAAAGTTACAAGTGGTCACATGTCATAACCAGAAATCCTCTATGCCCCTGACCTTTGCCTGCAGCAAATGCAAAGCTTCTTGACAAGCAAAGCTTTGTTTGGTTGCTGTGCAAGCCACAAGCCAAGTATTTCACCAGATGTCACCATACCTCTCAAAAGTCAATGCAGTCACAGACCCAAAGTACTCACTTTGAAACTGCCTAACTTTTTTCTGCTCAAATTATGAGGGCTCTTTTATGTAATTTTTGGGTTTTACTTAGGAGTATAATAGGTTGGGAATTTTTAATGGCTAAAATTAAATATGTATATAGTCAAAAAGAAATAATAGCATTACTATCAATTATAACAACAATAATTATGTTGGGTTAATGTAGATTTGGTGGAATTTTCAGGTATTTTCCAGTCTGAATGAGGATTAGAAATAGATGTTGGCTCTGAGAAAACTGTCATGGGACTGCAAAATTTTCATGACCATCTCTAATTTACCTTGATCTGAAGTGACCATTAAAGTACCTAATTGGAACACTAACATTTAGCATCCTGCTTGCTATAATATAAAGCAATACAGAAATCCCAGGGCAGGTTTAAACAAGCCATACATTTACAGTTATTTCTCTCAGGACCAAAAACCCCCAAAACCCAACAACATAAAGCTGTGGGGTTTTTAACCTGAATTAGCATCTCTGATGTTGTTCACAGTGTGACACCAATGTTTTCTGGTTTTTTCTGAGGGAGTGCGATGAGACAGGGATAAGCAGTGAGGCTTAGGGGATGAGCAAGCAAACAGTGATGCTAAAACAAATACTTGTGAAACTAGAACCTCAGACTTACTCTAAAATTATTGTTTCTTCCCACTGCTGCTTACCAATCCTTTTAGCTTTTTTATCTGTTTCCATCTTATTTGCTTGAAAGTGTTCCTCAGCAGGATTGAGTCATATGCAATAAGAACCTCTCTTCTTTAAAGACAAAATTTTGTTTCCATTAAGGGGAAAAAAATATGAGCTGGGAATACTTGTGACCATGAAGGGTTGTTATTTCTGAAAAATGCTTCTTTCCTTGAATAAGACAATCAATTATTATGAAACAAAATATCTATCTGTGATTTAATTTGTTAGCAGGTTAAATGAAAGAAAGTGTATGCCCATCTAATGTTTTCTCAGGGTGTAAACACACATGGGTCACTTGCAATTGTTCTTGGGACGTTAGAAACTTACAGTCAATACTTTTTTTTTCCAGTCTGTGGATTTTATTTAACAAATTGAAACCATTTTAGACAAGGTAATGTTAGTCTCAAGACAGATAATTCTTCTACTTTAACCAGCATGGAGAAAAAAAAAAAGAAAAGCAAGCATGTTAACTCTCAAGTCCATCTCTATTTTGCACACTTCAAAATGAAGGTAGACTGAATTTCTTGATACTTTATCTAATTTAAAGATTAAATGTGAAACCTGAGTTCTCTGTAGGTATAGAATTTTTGTTTCCTTGCAATGTGCTCTTGTTTCTTCTGGAGTATAATGTAATTTCAGAATAGCAAAGGATTGTTGATTTACAAGCTAAATAGCTATTTTATTCAGGTCTGTATTTAACAAAACTCAAGCTTGAGTGATTACATTCTTCCTACTTAATTTTCCCCTACACTTATAGTAATAAGGAATTTGAAGCTGATCTTGCTCATTAAGTGTACATCAACATAGCAGTGACTCCATCTGCCCATGGAGTTAGGCAAAAGAATAATATTTTTTAGGGATATTTTAAAAAGGTCTTTTTTTTTTCTTTTGTTTTTTGAACATTTATCTAATATGTGGTTGCACTTGGAAGACAGGTGATTCACTCCTGGTTTTAATTGTTCCAATGAGGGAAGGACACCTTCACTGTTGCTATCACCAGCATGACTTTCAGTTACTGTAAACAGATAAACACATGCAAATTAAATTATCTTTTAAGCACACTTTCAGAATAAAAAGCTGATCTCTATAATAGGGAAATGTTACTTTAAGTCTGTTATAGCTGCCTGAAATGCCTTACTTTCTATCTCCTTAAATAATTCAGAGATGCAGTTGCCTCTACTATTGTGCTCTGTATCCAAGTGCAGTTAACAGTTGTCACAACCTACCTTAAAGCTATTGAGATCATTTCCAAAGACATGGGGTGAAGCATAGTTCAAAGAAAGCAACTCTGACTTATTCCCTTTTTCCTTACCTTTAGCTCAGCTGTAAGTAAACGTGACTTGACTTAGAGAGGAGAGGACAAATTGTCTGATGGTCTTTCCTTGTGGGAGACACAGAGATTGATCTGTGAGAGTTCAAATCTTACTATTTTTTTTAGCCTTAAAATAATGCAGTCTTGTTTTACTTGTCTGGCTGAGCACAGTGCATTGACAATCCATTTTCTCCTTATAATAGAGCTAATGGCAACTGGAAATGACAACTTCAAAGTTAAGTTAGTGTAACATTGTGTCACTTTTTGTGAGAACAATGTTAATTAACACATCACTTTGCACCATGCTGGAAAAATACTGTTATTAGTTTCATTAAAACCTCAATCCATGATGTTAGCTAAATACAAAAGGTGTGTCCTTTTTGGTACTGATTATTTGACAAAAGATTAAGCGGAAAAGAGGAGTTCTTTAAATTTTTGTTAAAATTCTTGGAAACTGACCTGGATTTTGACTGGAAGATTCATTAATATTCATTTGTATATAATTGCCTTAATTTTAGTGATAATGACTTCAGTTACCAACTGTGTGATTGATGGGACTTGTGTCTTCTCTCTGAAGGAGATGAGCTAAATAAAAAAGTAAAAACTTGCCATTCATGCATGATATTTTTAGCTGCCTTTAATTACAAGCTAGCTAAATAAGCATGCAAACCTTGCTATGATTGATAGGATCTCTATGCTGTAGTGATTATTTTACTTGAAGTTAGAAGGTGCTTGAATCAACTGAGTTCTAAAATTAACTGGAATCTCTATCTCAAAGAAGCCTCAACTCTTACTGAAATTAGCAATGAAGAAACACTTAAATACTTTGGCTGTTCTAAATGCATGCACACACCCTCTCTCTCTCATTTAGACAATAATCTTCATAGTCATCTGCAAAGGTAACACCTAGATGAGTGTTGAACATCCCAACTAGATACGAACCAATTATCCTTCACAGCAAAGAAATCCCTGTGTTTTCAAAACAATCCCATTCTTCCCCAGAATGAAACATGACTTTCTAAGATTCTAGCAACACAAAGCAGGAAATACAGGACCCACTCAAGATTCCATTTGTTGTCATGCCAGGCAGTCAATATCTCTGCTTTGGCATTGTCCCATGCTGAAGAGCAATGCTCCAACAGAGAACACTAAACCTCATAACCCTCCTCTTGCATCTTCTGTTATCAGTTATATCTTCCCTAGAGCAAGTGCTTAAAAGAACCAAATCAGCTGAGTTTGCTGCCACTTATTTCAGTGCCCTGGCCAAAAGGTATTTGTCATTTAGAAAAGAAAAAAAAAAGAAAAAAGAGAAAAAAAAAAAAAAGATATCTCCTTATATACTCTCAACAGAAACTCCATCATCCCTCTAAACGGAAGTGTTGAAATTAATTTAATTATATTATTCACATATGGAATGAATGTCTGATGATCTTGTTATCATTTGGTAGGCTCAGTCTTTGTGCAGAAGGTGACTTACAAATACACACTGAAACAGAGTGGTGTATTTTACAAGCTGAAATAATCTCTCACGGTAGTGATACATTTTAGTGAAATTATTTTCTTGGCGATCAGGACTATTTCTCATTATTCATTTTTCATTTAAAAACATATCATACTGTTCATAAAGTCTAAACTAAATTTATGTCGAGAGTGGTGCTTGAGAGGGGATTAGAACTTCAAAAGAGTGATTTCTTAATCCAGAATGACCTACATTTTCCTTCACTTACTTTTGGGAAACTATTCCCAAATAATATTATTTAGTACCCTTTTAAAAATTATATTTGTCAGTGATTCTATGAACAGTTTTTCCTGTGTTACTTGACTGATGCTATGGTTGCTGGAAGATAAATTTAGGGAATCCCTTTGTACATGCAGTATGGGTGTGTCTAAACCAAATTTCTCATGCTGTGCTGTAGCTCTTTCTCTGGATGTGTTCAGTATCAGCATAAGGAGGATGATTGCAGCCTGCTTTTGTCCACAGCATGGTTTTATGCCAAAATTTTTGAAATTAAAAGCAACCACCTATAGACTGGAGTAAATCCATTCAGGCCTGGTCTAATGAGTAGTACACAGGAACATTGATACATTATATTTTCTGACCAGCAAAACCATGTTGATGAAAACACTATAGAGGCACTGCACAGAAGGGAAAAGGCAAAACATCCTTGTTTACCTTCTCTGAATGGAAGAACTGACTATATTCTATCAAACTGGTGAGAGTTAATTGGTGTACTAGGCACAGAGTACACAGGCTGTACTGTGCAGTTTCCCCTATGCCACTTGCTTTGTATTGATTGCTGTGGTTTAGTTGTTATTATTATAATGTAGTGATAATCCTCCACTTTTTTTTTCTTTAAATAAAGACAAAATAAATGGATTTAGGCAGCTCACAAGCTATTTGTTGTTTTATCCTTAAAATATTTATTTATTAAAGTTTTAATTTATTATACAATTAAATAAAATATTACATTGCTAACAGCCACAAAGACAAGAACAATTAGCAATGAAGACTGTTTACAAACTGATTTATCTTAGTAAATACCAGCTTGATATTCAACTGCAAATGTAATTATGGCATTTTCATTTCTCTTCATTACTTCTTTACCTATCACTTGCCTGTACAATTTCAGGTGTATTCAATAGTGGTAAATGGAACTGTGTCAATTTATTTCAGTAGCACATCTTGCCCTAAATAGCTAATGCTGACTCACAATATGTCTCAGTCATTTGAAAGACAGAGAATCAGCTCTCAATGAAACTTGAAGCCAAATGGTACAAACATTTTATACTTCTTGGGTAGTGGCCCTCAGTATTGAAATGTCAGGGTTTGAGCAGGAAGGAAAGTTTCTGAGGGTGTCTGGACAGTTTCTGAACAGTTCCAAATTCTCCTGAGGCTATCAAGCTGAGAGCATTCTGTCACACTATTGTTAACATTTCTTTTAGTTGGGAAAAATAAGACAAAACATCTAGTCTTCTTAGAGTGAGGAAAGTCCATACATATGAGCCTGAAGAGATTTCAAAAGTACATCTGAACACAATGAATTTATTTTCCTCTCTGGACCATATTTAACCAAATCATCATGAACACATCTAAGAATTACTATTTAATAGAAGATTTAAATGGCTAAACTGAACCCATTTTAACTAAAACCCACCTGATCTATTTATATCACTGGCTCATGTCCAGCCTCTCATCCACCAGCAGCCCCAGTTACTTCTTGCCAGTGCTGCTCCTGATCTCCTCATCCCCCAGCCTGGACTGGTACTGGGTGTTGCCCTAACCCAGGTGCAGCACCTTGAACTTGGCTTTATTAGACCTCATGAAATTCCCCGTGGTCATATATTTTATTCATCACTCCTTAGTTATGACACACTAACATTGTAAATGGCTAAGGCTCTGTCAATAAAGATGCTAAATGAGTGTCCTGCAGTCTGAAGGTGTCTAAGTACATGTAGGAACTTCAGGAATTGTTCCATGAGTTCCTCCAAAAAGTTCATTGACTTGACTATGATAACAGCTTCTAAAGATAAGATGGTGCTGGATAGGATAACCACAATGTGAAAGTTGTGTTTCCTTCACATTGTGAAGGGAAAAAATAGTGGCATCTGTGGCTGTTAAGCTTTACAACTTGCCTAGTCTACCTTTTCTACAAACAGAGCTATGAGGTCTGAAATCATGACAGCATCCTGATCTTTAAGTCATGAATTTTCATACCTGGGCAGATCTTTCTCTTGTAAACACATAAACACGGTACACAGTCTACCACTGACAGCAAGAAGATCAAAAGTGCTCTAGTAAATCATGAAACCAAGAAGAAGGAAACCACAGAAAGTAGGTAGTGCCTGAAATAGAATGAAATTTTTCATGCATATTATGTGCCAAGCATTTTCACAGACTCACAGAGGGGATGAGAAGGTAAGGGACATTTGGAGGTTGTATTGTCCAACCTCCCCATTGAAAACTGAATCAGTTAAAGCAGGTTGCTCAGAAGTGGACCTAATTTTGTTTTGAATATCTGAAAGAATATGTGGAGATGACATGACATCTCTGGGCTGTCTGTTCCAGTGTTTGACCACTCTTAAAATAGGAAGTGTTTGCTTGTGTCTGCAGGCCATTGCATGTTTCCACAAAGAAATATCTTTAGTTTCTTTCTCATTTCCTGTAGCTTCATTTGACAAACCCAAGTTGTCATACTGAAAAAGACAGTGAGCAGTCATTTCCTACTGTCCTTTCATGATACTCATCTTTCAGACCCTCACTCACCATACCCCCAAAGTCATCTCTTTTCCAGGATGATTATATCTACACTACTTAACTGTTCCTCTAGAGAAAATATTCCACCCAGCTGTAATAATTTCTTTTCCTTTGTACTTTCTCACTCCTGTAATATTTTTTTCTTCCAAAATTGGTCAGACAACCACATTCCATTCTTAATCCAAGACATAAATCTGAAAGCACTTGTACATTAATTTCAAACTTTAATCTAGAGGAATTTACTCAGATGAAATAATAAGCTAAATAAGATTATGATACACCAGATATATTGGCAAGGATATTTCCTATATTTTTCTATTATTTTTCACAATATTTCTGTTTCTCCCTCTGTCCTCATATAAGAACAGAATGCACAATAAAGAGCAATTCCTCAGTAAGTTGTTGTGTTTCTTTAGTGACTATAGTGCCTGAAAAAGGCTCTTTGCTGATTGAAGAATGTGTTTATCCATGAAACAGTTAAAATCCATAACCCCTTGTCTTGTCACAGCTTTTCCACTGCTAAGAGCAAGGCAAACCCCCACAGGCTTCAAATTTTATGTTCATCTTTATACATGACTATGGGTGAGCTAAAGAACATATTTCATATCTTCTTACCCTGTGATCTTTGATCTCTTTCTTTTTAAAGTGTGATGCAAATGATTAAGATCTAAGAGTAAAAGCAGTAATTAGACAGAAACCAAATGTCCATCAAAGTGGAGACAGACTGTATTCTATATTTTTCAGCTAAAGAAAACAGCCTTGATATCAGAGGACTGTAGCATTATGTTTCTGGAACTCTCTTCTTCTCAAAGCAAGCCTGCCTGAGGTGCTTGGTTAATTATTCTGCTGGTTCAGAAAGCCTGCGGAGAGCATGGGTACTTGTACACTCATTCGTCTCTAATTATTAGATGCAGAGTTGGATGCTAGCTGATTCTACTTGTGTACAAATCCCTCCAAACAGATTTTGAGCCTTAACACTATATAAAAAATTACAGGGAACACAGGAAAAAAGCTGTCAACCATATGCAAATCAGCAGACCAGAAGAGTAAGAAAACCAAAACTGGCAACACCACAACATGAAGAGCAAGACTTAACTGAGCACCCACACTGGAATTCTGGAGCTAAATTGATGGATGCTCTAGGAAAATCAAAAAGGAGGAAAGCAGACTGCAGTGGGCTGCATAATGTCACAAATACTCTTAAACTTTGAGACCTAGCTGCTAAAACTCCATTCTACAACAAAAGAACTTGCATGATAGAAAGGGGATGCCTTGCTGTGGGGGTACGCTCCATGTGTCAGTGGGGAAGTTTTACCAGTCACCATTGTAAGTACTGGAGATAAGGAGGGAACTGGGAAGTTCCATATATGACTTTGCAATCACTACTAGCTTATCAGGCACATTCCTTCTTCCAGACTAAATAATTGTAAAAAAATCTGAAACAGAATAAAATCATAGGTCCTGGTTCATTCTTCTTTGTATTTTGAAACTTAACTGTTATTGACCTATTAGATAACCATTAACAAAATTCTCCTTATGGCTTAGGGAAAAAGGTGAGTAATTGAAGGAATCAGTTCAGAGCTGGATCAACCTCCATAGAGGTTTTCTCCTTGGAGCTGTAGGAGTTACCAAGTAACAGTGGTAACAGTGACCATTCATCTTGGTTTGTCTGCCTTAATGCTTCAAATAAATAGAACTGCATGCAGAACATAGGCAACAATTTCAAGAGATCATCTGCGCTCATTTCTTTCTTCAGAATGAATCAACATTCTTTATTTTCTCACTGAGAAGATTATTGAAACTATTAAGCTTTTTTCTTTTCTTTTTTTTTTCAGAAGGATAATCAGGCACTATACCTAAATCCATCAGCAAAAGGGATAGGTTTTAAGAATAAGGCACAACAGCAACACTACTGCTTAATGTGAATTGTAATTGTAGAATTTAGTAGATAACAGCAGCATATGAGAATAACACAGGATTTATTTCTGTTGTATTATATAACCAAAGAATTCCATCTGATGAAGCACAAATAGTTGGTAATTTTGGTCTTAAAGTCTTCAATAAAATTGAGAAAGCACAGTCTCTCATCTTATAAATATATATAAAACTTAATCCAATCCAGAGGAATTACGCACCATCTTAGATTTTTTTCATATTGGAAAACCAGATATCAAACAAATTCCCAGTTTTAATGTAGTTTTAAAGTCAGATCATTACATTATATTCATATGCACATTTGAATGGAAAATTCCTATAGGAACTATTGAATTCCATCCTGAAATTTGTGTGGCAATATAAATTTTGCAGGGAAAAAAATATAATAGTAACAATATAAAAGACAAAGGTTTAAAATGTATCAAGGTTCAAACACACTTCTGATAAATGAAGCCAAACACTCCATGAATGGAGACAGAGGTCTGTGGCCATGCCATCAATATCTCTGCTTCTGTTAGTACTTGCTAAACTACAAAGAAGCAGACAAGGATAATTGGAGAAATAGGTGATATAACCAAGCACTTTTTCTTCTTCATGAATACAGATGGGTGATTTCACCTGAAATTTTTGAGTAGTGGTTGGATGTAATTGTCACCATAACACTTTCAAAAAGTAAAGATATCAGTTTAGACTACATGGAGACTATTTTTATATAAACATAAAAAACATGTACATATGTATATGGAATTTTAGGAAGGGAAAGATATTTTGTAAGAGCTCTGCTTTGAATAGTTTTATGGAAAGTTACCGTATATGGGTGTAGTTATACTGTTTTACATCTTATGAGAACCTGTTATTCTGTTCTATTCTATTCTAATGTATAAATGAGAAAAGTGTACAGATCAACATTTGCTGTCTTCAGAGATAGCCTGAAGCCACAGGAAAAAAGCTATCACCTGTCAAGATCAGATTTCTTATCACAGATTTTCATAGTATGAAAAGAACTATATAAATTAATGTATATTTCTCACTGAACCAGAAGCAAAAGAACAATTTTATCATCTGCCTGTCTGAAGAAAATTTCTTCTGCCCTGGACCATGACCTCAGCCCAGGCACCACTGTAGTGTGCCCTTTGATGAGTGAGATTCCAAATGCGAAGTGCTGGAGGCTGTGTTGATGAGGATTGCACTCTGTAACTTATTTATGAGACATTTTTTTGTATGTAGTAAAGGGCAAAAAATAATGAAATGTAATGCTGTTGTGTTTCATTCATTTATATAGTTTTTCATAGACTCTGAAACAGCTTTCAAGCAAAGGCTAAGACTCACATCTGAGGAATGAGGCATTGAAAACAGTCAAAGCTGCAAACCAGGACCAACACTTAAGAGCACTGTTGTAAAATAAAAAAAGAACAAAAAGACATTACTTCCTCTCTCCATCTTTAACCCTGTCACACTGAAACATCATAAGTACTACTGAGAGCTGCAGGTGAAGGCAGGGAATACGAGGAGCATTCCTATCTGTTTCTCTTGTAAGCCTGCTGGCCAATTTCAAAGTCACCTCCCATTGTGTCTCTTTTCTGCATTTTTGATTTTGGGCACAGTGACACTAACATCATTTCCAAGGCACTTTGAAATCTTTTGATGAGAACTACATCTTTAGAGATACATATTGTTATTGTTTTATTCCTATCTAGTACTCCAGATTTTCCATCATCTAGGGTATCAGAGACCACTTTTTTGCATACTTTGACGCCACTTAACATCCTTTGACTCTGGAGATTCTTCCTGTAACAAATGAGTTGATTGGATAAAGATATTTTTAGCACAAAAAATCTTAGCAAATAACGAGGGGGAAATTTTATATATATATAAAATAAAATATTTTTCCATATATATAATATATTTATATGTCATGTATATCTAGCATATATATATGCTATATATAGCATAAATACAAACATATATATTTGTATTTATGCATAAGTAAAGGTATGTATAAATATGTAGCATATATTTTTACATATATTTGAAGATTATTCTAATTATTCAGGGAAACATCAAAATCTTTTTATGAACATGGAATATTGTTCATTAAGTTTCTATTTGGTTGTTAGGTAATAGCGTGTAAAAACCCAAAAATAAAACTGTAACAAAGTAAAATGAAATCCTCATCTGGTTTGCATGGGAAAAAAAAAAAGTTTTTTAAAAACTCCACTACCGAATTTTTTTCTTCAAAGAACCGAATATTTTAAATTTTTAGAAATGTAAAGGGTTTGATACCTTTATTTCTTCCAACGAACTTACAACAAAATTTCTCAAGTCCAAATCAAATTTCTAAAGATGCATAATCTTTAGATTTTTTTTTTATGGTAATCTTCTCTTCTCACTTTGGCTTCAATAAATTAAGAACACAAATGTGAATAAGAAAAGGGGAAGAAAAAGCTTGATATTGTAAATCCAATTGTAGGCAACAGTAATAAGAAAGAAAATATCAGGTCCTAATTTTGGAGTATTCACAATCAGCTGAACTATAGCTGGGACATCAAACCTTCCAGTAAGTTCCACCAGTCATTTTTGCCCAGGGACCATCAGATAAACCAGGGCAGGTGCAGGTTGTCATCTCTGATGTGAGGTTCAGAGCATGTGGAGGAATTCATTGCACTGGATTTTGTTTTTCCTTGCATTCCCCAGCATGTGACACCCTGATGAATTCGTCTCTGACCATCTTAGTCTCAATGTAGAGTTCATATTTTCAAAAAGCCAGCTCTTAAAGCTTTACATGGACTGTGAAATAGCTGTAGAAAATATAACAGATACAGGGCACAGACAGGTGAAATCTGCAGTATTGCTTCTCACTGTCAGACACAATGGCTGCAGATGAGCAAAAAGCTAAAAGTGCAAATTAATGCAGTGATATCTTCTGTAACATCCATGTTAAAAACATCAATGCAGAAGTTCTTGTTCTCATTTTAATAGCATAATATTCTATGCAGGAGAACTGTATCTTTTTAGTGCCCATAATCTCATGTACATTGATTCCTACATTTTTTTTTAACCAAAGTGTCAGTTCAAAAATTATTTTCATTTCAGTGACAGAATTACTATAAAATACCATCTTGGAGATAATTGTGAGAATTTATTTGTTAGGTTAACATTTGTGTTTCCATGTACAAATGTGCTAGGATCAGCACCACAGTTCACATTTTTCTTTGTTTCAAATCAGCAAAATCACATTGATGTAGCCCTACTGATACCACTATTTTGTAGAATGTGACTATTATGGCAAGATGTTTTCTGTTCTACAATATCCACATGAATGTACAAAAATGTGGAATTTATTTAAGACCCCAGCATATAATCACAATACTGGAATATTCAGGAATGAAAAAAAAGGGGAAGATGTAGGAGATACATGGATTTGAATAAGCAGATAATTCAATAACTCAAGAGAAACACTTGAATTGTTTGGGTTGCTCTTATGGAATACAAAATTCAGACTGCATTCAAAAAAGAAAAAAAGAAATCTATCCACTGAAATAATAGAAACTCTGCCTTTGAACTACTCATTGTTCTTGAGACTGTAATTGAAGTTTCCTTCTCCTTCTTTCTTCTGTTCCTTTTCTTATTTGTCTCCCTGTGATTTCCACCCACTTAGCAAGGTCATGACATGTGGCTTACAGCAGGACTGGAAATTAGACTAAGGCTTTGAAGAATCGGGCTGAACAAGATACTCAGAGAGACTAAAAGACCTTTTTTTCCTACTGTTTCCTTAAAGGGTATTCTTTAAATTTGCTCTCTGTAGATTTCACAGTATGCAGATAAAATTAGCTGCTTTCCAAGATCATCCATAAAAGGAAATGCTAGGAAAGATGCCTAATCTTGTGTGAGAAAACAGAAAACTTTTGCAGAAGGTGACATAGGGCTTGTTCAGGGGAAAAATGTATGAAATCATTTAAAAACTAAAACCTGAGGAAGGGTACATCAAGCAGGGTTTTTTAAAAGAAATCAGTAACTTTATATAATGCAATGAAAATGCTGTTTCTGTTTCAGAGTAGTTCAGCATAGAGGCAAAGGGAATTTCAGCATTTGAAGACATCATCAGCATTCAGGAATGTGAAACTAACCACGAATCTACAGTCTCTATCTAATCTACAAGTTCCATCTTCTCAGGTCTCTATATTTTCATCAGTCTCGTCATGTGTCTGAATAAAAATGAGCAACAAGGCTTCCAGAAGGTAACTGGAACAAGATATATTCTATAAAGAGGGCTGAGAAAGACAAAGAGAAAAGGGAGTTTATAGAGCAGACATTATAGCAGTCAGGTAGGGGAATTTCCCATTAATTCTTTTATCCTAAACCCTCCCTGGTTTCAATCAATCCTGACTTTAAAAAATTAGCACTTATGCTTTTCTCTACAGTCTAACAATAAAAATAAGCACTTGTCCCCCTTCCTAAGTTAAAGATTGTCAGAACTAGGAGAAGATGGGGGAGAAACAGTCTTCATAAATCAGGTTGAATAACAATCATTAGAAAGAGAACTTTTTAGTAACTGCAATGAGAAAGCTTTGCCAAGCAATAGGAAGGAATATTCCACATTTTAAGCATTGCTCTAGAGTTCAGTTAAAGGGCTTCTGCAGTCCTTTACATTAGATGGTTAGCTTATCTGGCTTAGAACATTTACACATTTCTTATCACTATTCTCTTCATAAATACCATTTTTTCTTGTTTTCTAGATAACCTTTGATTCAAGAGTTCTTTAGATAGCTAACTTTTTGTATAGTAATTCAGCAGAAGTTGCTTATCACCTTAATACAAGAGACCCCTCAGCTGAAATTAATTTGAAGGAGATTGCCAGTCTCTTTTTTCCTATTCACCTGTTAGTAAATGATAAAGCAAATAAACATTTCTTGAAATACCTATGTTAAGCACTTAGTTCTCTTGAAACACTTTACATGCCTAAGCACAGTATCATACATCTATGATTATGCATCGTTTTAATCTAATGCTTTCTTCCCACTGTGAAATTCAGTTCTTCCCAATTTAATGCACAGTTTGTTTTGCATGTAGAAGAGAGCATAGACTGAGATGCTTCCTGTCTGACTTACAGATACAAAATACCATTGTCTGTTTCCTATTTCAAATGGTTTAAAAAATACTCTTCTTTAGCACAGATTCTGGCACGTTGACTGACTAGGAAGAACTGAGTCCATAAACACAGGGACTGGAGTGTCCTTGGTCTCTTTTATCAGTCATTATGAACAAAGATAACCCTTGGCAATGAATAACCCAACATATATATTAAACATGCCTTTTTGGGTCTGGAAGGTAGTAGAAAAAAATTGCCAGCTAATAGTGTTGATTAGATGTACTAAATGAATTTTTAAAATAAAATTGCTTGACTGCACACAGAATTTTTTATTGCAGGTGAGTACTAAGCAAACTGGGAATCAGTGAAAGTACAAAGCTAAGAGAGAGTCCAAAAAGGAGCTACAAAGAGGGTGGAGGGCCTTGAGGGGAAGCCACAGAAGGAGCAGCTAAGGTTGTTTGTTCTGTTCAGCCTGGAGAAGATTGAGGGGAGACCTCACTGCAGTCACAATTTCCTCATGAGGGGAAGAGGAGGGCAGGCACTGATGCTCCTTCTTCTTCTCTGTGGTGACAGTGACAGGACCAAAGGGAATGGCTTGAAATTCTCTCAGGGGAGGTTTAGGTTACATATTGGACAAAACGTTCATCACCCAGAGGGGGTTGGGCTCTGAACAGGCTCCCCAGGGCAGTGGTCACAGCACCAAACCTGACAGAGCACAAGAAGCATTTGGACAACTTTCTCAGGCACATGGTATGACTCTGGGTGTGTCTTTTGCAGGATAAGGAGATGGACTTGATTTTTTTCTAACTGAAAATATTCTATTATATTTTTGAAGTAACCAATTGCCTGAAAGAATTTTATCAGGTAATGTTATTTACTAACTCTCATTCTTGTTCTATTTCATAACAGTTCCTCAGTGATTTTTGTGTGGCTTAGAGAGCTAATTTTTATTGAAATAATGCATTGAGCATGGTAACAAACTAGAAAAACCAAGATTTCAAATACTCAAGTTAATTAGAAGTCCTTATATAAAAATAAAACAAAGAGAGAAAACAAATTGTGATAATATTTTTGTGACAGTTGCAGCTAAAATTTAAACTTTGTTGAAGTATGCATGTATATGGCCCTTTCCTGATGTTTAGCAAAGTAAATGCAATATAAGAAATTACTAAATTTGACATGAAGGTTTGCTGGATGAGACAGCTGACAAATATAACAGATAGTGCCATGAGGGATGGATGTATTTCACAGATGGTTAAGGAGAAATTATGTGAGAAGTGATTGAACTTCACAAATAATTGCAAGGGAACTTTGTGAGCCTTTGGGGGACCAGTCTTGCAAGGCCAACAGAGATAACATAACCAATAAATATTACCATGTAAGACCAAAATGACCTAGGTAATAATGTTAGAAATATCAAATTTGATGTTGTCACGGACATATTTTCTGAAAAATACTTTTGCTAGGATTTTTTTCCTGAGAAGCTCAGAAGCCTCAGAGGAAAAGAAAAACAATCATTATCTGCTGCTGTGGAATACAACAGGTGCATCTTTGATTGTTCCATGTGAGTTGTTTCTACTTGATGACCAATCACAGGTCCAGCTGTGTTGGGACTCTGGTCAGTCACAAGATTTTATTATCATTCCATTTTTTAATTTGCTAGCCTTCAGGTGAAATCCTTTCTTCTATTCTTTAGTATAGTTTTAATATACTTTAATAGATTTTTTCTTTTCATATGATAGGTATCATAAAATAATAAATCAGCCTTCTGAAACAGGGAGTCATATTCTTATCTCTTCCCTCATCCTGGGACCCCTGCAAACACCACCACATGATGTAGCCAAAATGGACCCTTTGGGAAAAACTTATTTTTATCTCAACAGGGACAAGAGTGAAGGAGTAAATGCTTAAGGTACATCAGGGAAAATAAACATAGAGAAGAACAGAGATTGAGGGGAGAAGTAAGAAAGTGATTGCCTCCCTGAGGCTTGCACTTGATCCCTGTGCTCTGATCTGCCTGATGAATGCCATTCCAACCTATTTGTGGGTCAGTCTCTTTTTGTGTGTGCATAACCATGTGTGTGCACATACACACAAACATTTCCCAGCAAACTTTGGGCTGTGCAGGCCAGCCAGCAGACAAAGCCAGACTGGCAAGAGCCAAGGGGAGAGCTGAAACTGCATGAAGGGCTCTTCCTGGGCACAGTGCCTGGATGGAGCCTTAACTGAGTCCATGAAAACATCAAATCAGAATGGTGTCCTTGGAGGTTAGAGTGCTGCAGGACCGGTGTGCCCTCCACCAGTGAACTACAAGTCTAGCTAGCTGGGAAGGAGGAATGGTAATGGACCTTTTGTGTTGTTTATGGTTTATAGAGGTGTCTGTTAAGAGCACACTTCCTTTGTATGCATGTGTATTTACACCTCTGTAACACAGGCTCAGCTCTTCTTTTCCCTGCACTTAGGAGAGGGGATAACCAGCAGATTCAGTTCTAAAAAATGAAGATGGGATTAATTGCCTAGATCCTAAAGTGCAATGGAACCGACCTTCCTTAACAAAGTTTCAAGTATGAAAAATTTACTTAATGTTCCAGATAATAATTTACCCAGGACTGATAATGGATAAATGGTTATGCAAAATTAATATAATGTGCTATGCCCTTCAGAAGAAAAGAAAAAGATGAGGAGTTATATGTGAACAGTGAGTGATATATACCTCCATATCACAGAAAAGAAATACAGTTGAAAATGTAGACAACTTTTAGAAGTCTGCAAAATTTATTCCAAAGACTATTTCTTCGTAATAGATTCATAAATAAACAGAGGTGTTAAGTGTTTGATTTTACAGAAGAGCAGCTAATATAAGCTAGGAGTGTTGAACTGAAAATTAAGTTTCACCATTCTCCTACTAGTAATACATATACATATACCCATACACATACATATACATATACACATACACATACATATACATGCACACACATATATGGAAAGGTGAAAACTTTGTGTGCAAGGAAGATTGAGCAGTCTGATTCATGAATATGATAATAAAAACGTAAAAATTGAACACATGAGCAAGGAGTATGGATTATGAAAGTAATGATGAAATTATATTTTTTGTGTTTTGCTTTAAGTAACTTAAGTCCCCCCCTTGTATCATGAAATCAGCCTGAGGGTCTTTAGTAACAGTTACCTGCACTTAGAAACAAACAGCTTTACCAGGCTTTGAGGGCTGATTTTTTTTCCATAGTTAAAATTATTTTTAAATTTTAAAAAAATTCTTAAAAATAATAATAATAAAAAGCCCCACTTAGGTGACCCAGCCCAAGTTTGTTTGAAAGGTAAAGTCCTTCTTGGTTAGAGTAAATGATATCAAAATCTATTTTGTTGCATTTTCTTAGACTTGTACAACAACTTAAATTGATCAGCCCAGAGAACAGACAGGTACAGATTTGGTTGTAACTGACTTCCTTTTTCTGCTTTTGGGGTTTGCTATGGATTTTGGATTTTGGTTGATACAAGCATGTGTCCTTACAATAAATTTAAAATAACTGAGTCAGTCTCAAACATATCAGCTGGACAAACTCTGCAAATATTTTCATATTCATAAAGGGACTCATGGGAGTTATGGTCTGGTTTTCTAAAAAGAAATCTCAATTAGTTTTTGCATTTTTAATACAATGTTGAAAGAATTTTATGTAATTGGCCTTCCCCTGGCTCAAGACATTATGAACTTTTCTATTTATTAAAGTATTCTTTTCTGTAATGGTAAGATATATTCTGCGTATGATATTATTTATGAAGTGCTTTCCCCTTTTTCTTTATTATTGCATTGTATTCTTCCTAAGGTATTTTAAAGAAAGTTTTCAAGGTAGATCTCTTTCTCTCTGTAAATTCTATGACAGACATAGAATTACCATTAAGAACTAAAGGGATTTCATCCCTTCTACATTAACATTGTTTCCTTGATAGCTGGTGTAATTTAGCTTTTCAGCCTTGCCCTATTTGGAACAGGACTGAAGCATTCCTAGATTGTACTAATGTCTTTCTCTCTATAAATACATAGATACAGACATATAATTTCTTCAATAACTGCATAAGATGATGGTGGTGAGGCACTGGCACAGGTTTCCCAGAGAACTTGTGAATGCTCCATCCTTGAAAGTGTTCAGTGCCAGCTCAGATGGGGCTTTGAGCAACCTGGTGTAGGGGAAGGTGTCCCTGCCCATGGCAGGGGTGTTGGAACTGGATGCTCTTTAAGGTTTTTCCAATCCAACCATTCTATGAGTCTGTGAACAGTCCAAATGGATCAACATCCTAACTAATGACTGATACATATGGAAGACAACATCCTATATCTATAACATCTAAAAAAAAAAATCACAATTCTAGAGGTCTGTACTTTGAAGTTGATTATCTAACAGTTGATTCCTGCTGTCCCCATATATAAATTAGTCTTCCACACTCTATTGGGATATACATTAAAAAAAAAGGTCAGTGTAATTGAAATAATGAATGCTTCCTATTTCAAATAATATTGGATTATCACTTATAAAACATCTGATACTTTAAGAAAATAAAACTCAGTGCATAGATATTTAACTGCACAAAGACTGAATACAAGTGTGTTGCCTACTTTCTGATTCACCAGTGAGCTATTACTTTCCTTATGCCAAGTACAGCTGAGTAATTGATCAATGAATACTACTGAGTGAATAAACAGAAAATGCTGTGTGAGCTGATGGGAAAGAAAATGCCTGAGGAAAAGTCCATTCTTTTGTATCAAAACCTACTAGGAACTGCTGTTTTACTGATCTATGCTTGTGCATCTCTGGAATTCTTGCTGGGTAAAGCAATTTTGATGTCTGTATTGCCATAAATAAAGATTGCTTTTTTCTCACAGCTATTTGTTTCCCTACCTTGTCTCTTTTGAAACAGTTAAAGGCCATAACTGGGATTATGATCTAATGTTTAGTTGACCAGAAGATAAGATGTGTCCTGTTTCCCTGTGAAACATAAAAGTATTTAAAAAAATACAAAGTCATAAATCAGCTTCCTATAACATTCCCTCCAAATCTGTATATAGAAATCAATAAGACTTAGGTTTTAAGGGCTGGAATGCAATAAGGAATTAAGTGGGTAATTGTGACTGCCTAGCTGCAGTACTAAAGGTCCATAGATATGTTTTCTTTTGTTTTTGTTCCTCTGAGGGCATGTACAACTTGCTGACATCACATCCATCTCACAGTTCAGTCCACGAGGGGTTTGTGGAAAGGATAGATGCTCCTTCCTTATCATTCACAGCAGCAGCTGTCCTTGCCATGCCCAGGTTGCAACTGGCTTTCTACTGAGAGATGCTAGAGGATCCTACAGGAAGTAGCTCTGAAGACTGCCTATTAATTTTATAATCAAAACCCCACAGTATTGGCATACCACGTTTAGGTCTCAAAAGAAGACATGATCAGTGTGTCAGAACTATTGCTGAATCACAGTGAAGGTAAACAAGAACATCAACTCAGATCTCCAGACATGTTTTACAATGAGAGGATGCCTTCATCACTTGAGTAAACATAACAGCTTTTTGTTTTCCAATGCATACACCAAATACAAGTTTGGAGTGGGACACAATTCTGTATGAACACCTAATCACAGACTGTAAACAGAGGTCAAGCTGAGAGATAATGCATGAATTCAAGATATATTTCTTTAAGTGTAACATTCAAGCACCAATTTCTTGTCATGAGGTGCCAGGACCTACTGTGCATTTACTGAGTTGTTCTGTGCATTTCTGGAACTGGAGCTTTTTTGATTAGCTGTAATATAGCTGTGGGTAATAGTTCAGGGAAGTAAAAATATTATAAGCCTAATTTTAAAATCCTAGCTGTAGAGGCTGAAAGATATAGAAAGGAAAAGATAATTTTCCTATGATATTCAAATTGCTGCAAACTTCCATATTTAATTTGCAACCACCATACTACAAGGCACTAATAATCTTTCCCCTGTCATATAGAAGCAAATGTGTGGAGAGTTTTTCCTCAAAGATTGGTAGAATTCTATTAATTTTCAAGGATAAATTCAATTAAAAGAATGTATTAATTTCTGAAATTTAATTTATTTATACTACCTAACCTGCTCCATGGGCAGATAACTGTGTAGGTTTATAAATATTTCACTTGTAAGAATGCAAGTCTAGCTTCATTTGCAACTCTTTTTGTGTCACTGTCCTACTTTTTCATAGTCTGCTTGACAAAAAGTTCTGTGCCTTACCTACCTGAATTTTATAACAAAAACCTTTGGGACTAATTAAGATTTTTATAGTAAAATAATGAGAAAGATTTTCTGTCTCTGTATTTTTTTCCCCTAGTTTTCTGCCTTGGGTTATTCTTGGGGCCGCCATAGTCAGATTCAATTTATAGAAGCATATTTGTTGCTCATCTGCATTAATAGAGCATAGTACAACAACAACAACAACAACAGCAGCAAAGATCTTGACAAGTTCTAATATTTTCTCTTAAGCTAAATAATTCCCCAGCTTCTTTGCATGTAAGACTCATAAAACAAAATGTGCTAATTAATGTAGGAAAAATCCGATTGTTCTGAAAAAAGTTAAATGAACTGAAGGATGCTTTTTTTTAGTAGGAAAATTTGATCCGGCAAGGAGAGGCTGGTAAAACAGGCTAGACCAAAGTACAGAGCTGTGCTGTATCTGCCATAATTATTCATGAAGCCTTCAGCCAGCCAGGCTATATCTGGTTATAAGTCTTGAACATATCAGTGATAGGGAACATCCAGGTTTTATCCTTCAGGATGCTGACAAGGGCAGGAGAAAGTATGATCCCAGTGCTAGAAGGAAGCTTTCAGGCTCTTTGTTACCCAAAAAAATTCCTGAGTTATCCCCTAACTCCCCAAAACAAAGCATCAGCAGAGTTCCAGACTGAAGGGTTAAAGTAAGAGCAGACATCATTCAGAAAGCCATTTCACATAGCCAGGAGGAAAAGCCAATGACTTCAAGTTACATTTCTGGGAGAAATCTTAACTAAGGAGATAATAGCTGTCACATCCATTTGGGAAATGGCAGACCTGAATTCAGGTTCCACTTTTGTGTGCTTGTACTTAAACCTCTGTTTCACAGGTTGCATGTAGGATGCTCTGTCTTCAACAGAGATTGAAATTACTCAAGACACTCTCTGGCTCTACAGGCAAGAGTCTCATGGCCATGCAGTGTTGTATTGCATGGATTCTTACAATGCAGATTCTCTGTCTATCTGTGATGTGGCACATCTCACACAGGCTGCCTTTGACAATGGTCCCACAGGGGTGACACCCAAACTTGGATGCTGAATGAGAGTGGAAGTCCTGACACAGACCACATGACACCCTTCATGACACCACAGCATACACTGGCCACTAAAAAAACCTTCATGACCACAGCAAAAGCTCTCGCTACCCTTAAATCTTTCAAATGGAAACAAAGCTGATGGTGGATGTGACAATACCTATGACTGACTGCCTATTCACTGGATTTGAGCTTGAAAGATAAGCACAAATCCTCTTCTGCAGGCTTTGTTCACCTCAGTGTTTGTAGTAGCCAGAGACATGTGGGACCATGCTGAGGTTTGGTTTGTGTGGAGTACATATGTCACCATCTGAGCTCACCTTTCTATATCACCAAACTCACTCTCTCAACAAGCAGCCACTGAAATGAGGGACACTCTTTGCCTTCCCTTCTACTTTAGTGATTCAATGAATATATGTCACAGGCAATATATGGGAAAAGAGAAAAGTCAAGAAACAGTCTCTAAGCCATAGCAGCTAAGAAAAATATTCTCAGTGAGGAAAGAGGTCCACTGTATTTCAGTAAGAAATATCTAGAATAGACAGAAATCCTGATGGTAGTAAGGTCTCTTCAGAGGACTTCTGACTATTTAATTTCAAATTAGATTAGATGGTGGATGAAAGTAATTAATGACAATTGATCTCTTACCCAAAGGGGGACCTGTAAGACTCATAATTATAAACATCAAGGAACTGGGCTCTGTCCTTATGGAGCTTCTAATTTTCAGCAGTTCTATGAGACATCAGGACCTCAAGTCCTTCAGTACATGCTCAGGTACACAAGACACTTTGAGTAACTGAGCATATGGAGACCTTATCCTGTTCCTGAGTTTTCAGTGCTCTTCGGGATCTAAAACTTCACTGGGCATGTATGTCTCCCAGTGAATTAAAAGGATTCATCTAATCCATAACAGCTCAATGTTATTAGAGCTTTTCAAATGTGATACAAAGAAGGGTTGTCTCAAGATATTTTTTGCTACATACTAGTTTAAGGTGCAGGATTTCCTGACTGCAGCAGAAGGAAAACATAAATAAAGGACTCTCTGGCAGCTAACTTGGTGCTTAGTAATTTGATAAAACACAAGAATTACTAGACTTATTCCTCAAATTCCTTCTTTAAGTCAACACACTACAGCACCCTGTCTACAAAAGTGCAATCCTTTTTAGAAGTGGGGAACATCAGGAACTAGTATTAGTCCATTTGGTGCAGAATGGTGGAGATCTCATTCCATTTTACTCCAAATTTCTGGTAACAGTTTTGTCTGTTCACTAGTCTCCAGCTGTCTGCCTACCTATCTGTTTGCCATTTTTTCATTTCTTTTATAGGGCACAAATCCCTGTATGATGCAATTTTCAGCCTAAGGACTGATCTTGGGTATTTCCCTTTCTCTTTCTCCCTTCCCTAGGAGCTGCTGCATTCACCATGCTAAATTTTGTGATGATATTGTGGTATGAACATGTACTCAGTGGGGAATAAACTGAGACCAACAGAGACATTTTCAGTCAAAGTCAAACTTCCAGAGGTGCAAAGTTAGTTCCTTACTGTGTAATCAAACCCTCAGCAGGAGTCTGCTGCTAATTGTGACATTTTTTGGCAAGATGCTTGAAGACAGGTCACTGGAAATTCATGTATTTCAGATCATTTTAATAGAACTAATATGGTATGCACAGAAGGGCTTGCCTTCTTAGCCCTACAGAGTTTCAGCTGAAAAGGCCATTTAACATTTTCTAGTAAAACCCTTTATAAAGCAGAAAATGTAAAACTTGGGCATATTCTCCAATGGTTAATGTACTATACTGTAATAGCAAGGCTTGGCTCTTAAATGCTGTCTCTAGTCCACTGAAGCATTTGCAGAAATAATCCCTCTGACTTCTGAGCTATGGCTCATGTGTTTGAAGTTCAGCATGTCATCAAGTGCTCTGTTCCATCAAAGCCTCTGCATGTTTTAGTTCATGAATATATTTATTTAGAATAAATACACGTTTATATAGAATAAAGATAGAAAATAAGAGACCCCTGAAATTAATCTAATTAATTCCGTAGTTTAAGTGTCCCAGTTGGGGAATTAATCTAAAATAGGTTCTTTAGTTTCCATTCCATAAAATGGAGAAAAGTCAGTGCCTTTTGAAAGTTACCAGAAAGATAAAATATTTGCTTAAGTAAGCTACATAGCCTTGAACATAACTGATCCTTCCAGGCTTTCAAAACTCATTCTACTGCTTAAAGAGAGTCAGGTTAAGGAAAGAATCATCTAAAATGAAAGTGAGAGTAACATGCCTAAATCAGAAAGGCAACTGTAGAAAAAAAAAACAGTTCTTGTTTTACATAAAATAAAAGAATAATGACAAAAATAGGAATAAAACTTAGAGAGAAGTAAGTAAGTTTGCAATCTCTCCTCTTCTTTCTTTTTTTTTACCATTCCTATATAATTAATTTTGCCATAAATTTTTGAATAGTGAGATTTGTAAAATCTTGGGTCCAAACTTTTCTATGCCAAAGAAGTGCATAGATGTTTTATAGAAATTGTGTTTCCTTTCCTCTCGTATTCATGTTCTCTCTCTTTCTGGGACCTGTATTGCTGCAAAATTCTCTTGTTGCATCTTAGTGGAATAAAGAGCGCCCCAGTCTGTGAAACCAGGCCATGGATGAGCACTGGGATTCAAGGCAAGAGAACAATTTTTTTATGAAGCAGTAAAATAATTCAGTGAAAAAAGCCATTAGGGAATATAGTTATGGAGTTTAGGAATTTTTTTTCCTCAGTTAGCATGTTTGTTTTTTTAAAAAAAAGAAATGGATGGAAAATTTACAAATTACTAAAAAATTCCATGCCTGACCTAAATCAGAAATTCAGGTGAGAAATACTCCAAAAAAATCTTTCAAATTTTCTGGCCTTGGTTTGTAAAAGGAGAATTCCTGAGACTGCATTTCCCTTCTGTTGATTGCCAACTTCCCTGAAGGCAATGATTAGCCAGTTACAGACTTTGGCTCATATCATAGCGTCAGTCATGGTTCTGTGGCCTGGGAGACTGAATAACACCAACCGGTGAAAGATCTGATAAATCCATTGTTAATTTGTATGTTAATGGATGCTTTCATCTGACAGTCACTTTTTAAATTTTATTTATTAATTAATTAACCAAAACATCTACAAAGGAGGTAGGCTAGCACAACTGGAATTTGCTTCTCACTCTGGTCCAGGAGAAGTTGCACGTAACACTTTGAAAAATACTGAAGTAATTTAGGAATTTACATGTTATTTTTTATGAGTGGTGGATGTTTGCAGCTGTGTGAAATGGTTTGCCTCACTTATTTTCATTGCAGACAAATATATAGCCTTGAAGGCATTTTTGACACTTCCACGGCATGTAGAGAGATTGAATCATTTTAACTCATAGCTTCAAGGAAAATTCGAAGAACAGAACATATTCACATGGATCACATAGTTACTGGGAAAACTGTTTTTTCATCAGGCACACTCATAGATATAAAAAAGGAATGAATTGTTCATGTTTCTTGAAACGTTTTGGTGTGTATGTGAATATTCTACACATCAGAAAGGAGAAAATAATATGTTCACATTGCTGCTGCTCTGAGAGCCTGTCTTCCATACTGGATAGACTTTTTCAATGTATTTTTAAGGTAATAATAAAGACATGAAGGCAATTGGAAAATATGGTAAAAATATTACAAGGTTTTTTTGAAGATAGATGGTGTCATAGTAACTTGATAGCTTTCTGTGATAAAATAGCTGATTTTCTAATTAAAAGACACATAGTAGATCTAATCTGTCTGGTTTTCAGTAAATCATTTGATATGGTGTCAGATATTATATTACTAGTCAAAGCAAGTAACATAGGGATTAGAACAAAAATTGTAGAGAAATAGGTTGGCCAAAAGAGATAAAAATGGATATTATTAGAAGAGGACAATTCAGAATGGGAAAAAGTTGCTTTCAGATTCTTTAAATGCTGATCTTGGGATTGATTTTATTAAATACTTTCATTAAGGACTTTGTGCAAAATAGGTATGAATTCATTAAATTAATTTTTAAAATGATGTTGAAAGGCATTGTATGTGTAGTGGGGGGTGAAAATATCATACAGGAGAAACTGGATGATATTGAGGACTGAATGCACAGAAAAGAGGCAAATTTAATATATCTGTGCACATGGCCATGCACTTTTACACAAATACCAAGATTACCTGCTTTACTTGGAAACCAACCTTTGGAAATAAGTGAGGACGAGAAATATCTGTACATATTATCTGATCTCAAAATAATGTGCAAATGGAAGTGTGTGACTCAAAATGTGTAAGGCATAGCCAAAGGAATTAAGGAAATATACTTTTCTCTATCTGGAGAAGGATGAAAAGAAAAAGTGAAAGGACGCTGTATTTTATTACTTCAAGCTGAAAGTGTTATGTCCATTAGGCTATAGATGGAAGAGTAAAGAAAGATTGTTATTATTATTTACAGGTGATAAATCAGGTGTGATGCCTATATGAGAAAGTAAGCATAAATTTGCAATGGGCACATCAACACCGATAATCAAAAAGGTGGTTTTAACCATATATAAACTGAGATTCTTCAACAACCTTTCAAAGTGGCCAGTATGGGAAAAGTCTTAGTTTGAATATCCCAGAAACATTACGTTATATATTTGACAAGAAAGAAAAGACAGGGGCTTGGGCTTGAAAAATCAGAAGGTGCCTTCTCTGAACTCTATCATTCAGTATTCCTGTAAATTAATGTTGTTAATTTAATTCAGAAATCCTACTTTTTTTTTTTTTTTGCAAACAATATTCATGCTTATATTGCATGTACAGTCATATTTACTATTAGATTTTCTCTATACGGTGATGGGAGGCAGGTAGAATAAGTCATCCTCAGGTCATAATAACAGACATAACTGAGATAAAATGCCACCTAAAAGTCTAATTTCCTCTCATCTGTTCCAGTTTTTAATTAAGATGGTGTAACACCTTCCATATTTTTGGGTATTCACTGCAATAAAAGAATCCAATACGAGAGTTTTTTCTCACTATAGTCAATTGAGTCCCTAACATATATATGTATGTATATGTGTATGTATATACATCTCAGCCTTAGGCAGAGTATATATTTAAAATGGATTTACAGGAATATTTCTCCAGAGATTTGTATTCCCTGGGTTTAGTTGTTTTGTTCTTTTTGTTTCTTCTGATGGTAGATTGTATAAGATTAGATAGCTTGGAGGTGCAAATACACCCCAGAGGAAAAGTCTTATTCATTTTTCATAGCATAATTGATTATTTTGAATAATGTATGTGATGGCTAGATAATGACTGGAAAAACAATGTCTAAACATGACTTGGTACTGTTTTCTGCAGTATCTGTGATTTGATGGCCTAACATATGAGGTTGGCCTTACAGGACAATATAACTGTTACATTATTTTCTGTAAGTAAAAGCAATTCAGCATATTTTCCCCTCCCAGAAAAATAATATGAGTATGCAGAATTTAATTTATATTGTTTTATCTGAGATACTAGTATAAAAATTATGTACAGAATTAAAAAAATGCTGAAACTTTTTTTTTTAATGGGTTTATCAGAAAGGGAAAAGTAAATGTTTCTGTGGGAAAAAAACTCGCCAAGAGCTGAAACAAGGGAATTTGTAAAGCTTTTGACATGGATTGAAGGGGCGGAGCACCTCTCATCTGAAGAAATGCTGAGTAAATTGGAATTGTCCAGTCTGAAGAAGAGAAGGCTCCAGGATGACCAAATTGTAGACTTCCAGGACCTGAAGGGAACCTACAAAAACAATGGAGAGGGATTATTTACAAGAACGTGTAGTGGCAGGACAAGGGTGAATGCCTTTAACCTGAAAGAGAAGAGGTTTAGATTTGGTATAAGGAAGAAATTTATTGACTGCGAGGGTGGTGAGGCACTGGCACAGGTTACTCCCTGGAAATGTTCAAGGTCAGGTTGGATGGGGATTTAAGCCATCTGGAGTGGTGAAAGGTGTCCTTGCCCATGGCAGGAAGGTTGGAACTAGATGATCTTTAAGGTCACTTCCAGCACAAGCTGTTCTATGATTCCTTGAAACTGTCTTTACTAAAAAGGGCATTTTAAAAAAAGTTGGAATTATGACAGGCTTTCTGCTTGAATTCTGTGGGGGTTACGTGAGATGTGGCGTGACTTACAGTTAGAACAGTCTCATGTCATAGCACCAACATTTTTTCTCTGTCTCATCCTAAACGCACTGCAGTAACACATGGGATCTTCTTTGCTTTACACCAAGATTGACTTTTAGCTGTGTTTTGACTTGGAGTTTGACTTTAGCAGCAGGTCAAGTCATGAAGTACATCTCAACTCAGACAGACAACATTTACCCTATGGGTCTGTAGGGGCCTCTAAGAGCAGTCAAGTGTTTAAAATTAGGTGCATTTTGACAAATATAATCTGTGAAACATCAAAGTTAATTTCCTTTAGTACTGTGAGCTGTACCTGTAGAAAAGGGACTGGATAAGAAGTACACAGCGAATATGTTTTTGTTACATTTTTCTGGTTACAGCTTGTAAGTTGCTGAAGGGAAAATGAACAAATTGATGGATTTGGTTATGTGTGAAGTGGATACCTTACAAGGGAACTAGAAAACCTTTAACATTTCCAGAGATCAGAACTTCCAACCTACCGTATAATACTCCATTCCAATTTCATTCAACTGTGATGGAGGGAAAAATTCCATAATATTGGTGTGCACTTAATTGTCACAGTGAAATAAAATTACGAACTTTAGTAATACCATAAAAATGTGTGGCGTTATGCAAGAACCTAAAATTACATGCTCCCTAAAGTAAAATTATTATACTACAGAGGCTCGCAAAAGCTTTCAAACTAAGCAGTATAATCTCACAGTTAAGAACTTTAACTTCTGGTTGAGAAAGGATAGAAACATAAATGCCATTGCTGTCAAGACCCTACAGTACAAGCGACTCGAGGTCTCGAGGTGAATTTTTATGTGTTTTTCAAGCACTTTTCTTATGCTAATGGTGTTGATAAATACAAGGCATAATATTTGTACTTTCCATACACAGCTGAGATATGAATATCAAAGTCAGAACAAAGGAATGCCCATTTATATATGGACGCATGGAGAAAGATACATATGACCCACTGACACCTTCTAGTCAATGAAAGAACAATAGGAAAAGACAAATGCTTGTTGTCCTGAATCTATCAAGCTAAAGCCATGTATCTCCCATCTTATCAAGAGTCCCACCAGAAAAAGCTTATCTAGTTTGATAAAAGATTTGAGTGCAGGAAATAAAAAAGACTCTTTGAGCACCAAATAAAAGGTCCGAGTGCTAATGGGTGAACAGAAATGCTGAATCACTCATACTCTACACTGAGTGTTCTTTTCTTCCAGCATGATCGCCAAGGTTTCTTGGCCAGCAGGGCCATTTCACACAGAGAACCAGCTGAACAATATGCATTGCATGAGGAGACACTGCACTGGAGCACAGAATTCTCTAAATAGCTCTCACTCTGTGTCGTTGAAAAGATTAGGCAAATTCATGAGCAGAAAATATGTATTCTGGATAATACAGACCCAAAGCACTTTGGTCCTTTTTGGTCCATGCTGTGAAATTCTAGGACCCCTCAGGATTAGTCACTGAATTGCAAAATAGATCCAAGGCTTTTTCCAGCTGATGCATGGAAATGAAAAACAACTATTGACTTCTGCCAAGAGAAGTTATACCTGTCCCCTCGACAGAAATGAACCAAATAGGTTTTCTGAAAAGCGAATATAAAGAAACTGCAGTAGTCCAAGGTCCAGAAATGCAGACTTAAAAATAAGTGTCTAGATTTTTGATCTAAGTAATAACAGCATTCTGTAAAAAATACAGTTGCTTTTTAAACTTGTGGGCAACAAGTTTTCAAATGGTGGATATGCACAAGGATATCTAAATAATAATAATTATTGTCTCACAGGTAAGAAATTAAATCAAGTTGTATCCTAGGCTAAGCTGTGAATTATGAAAGTCTGAACCAGGAGTTTCCAAGTAGATAACCCACAGTGTCAGGAGGTGCAGTCCACCCAAAAGACAGGTAGTGAAGGCACAATCTGGAACCTCGTGTTTGAGGAACTTTCATCATGCAAGTTGTTAAATCCCCATTCTGAAGCTTTGATTTTAGGGGGATGTAGCTGATGTATTTTTGTTACCCTAGTGGTTATTTTCTCTCTATTTTATGTTATGGTTGACATAGTTTGTAATGACAACCAAACAATTAGTACATGAAGTCTGTGAATCTGGTTTCTACATTTCAGGCCAATTCACTCGTCAGTGAGCCAAGATCAGCTACTCTGCCTCACTTAATATAGTTAATTTCTAAGTGAAGAATGTCCACACATTTCCCTCATTTTTCCCTTTGTTTATTTTTTTTTTGGTCCTCAGGACCAGCCTTCTGAGAATCATTTCTTTTTGTATTAAATGACCCCTGAAGATATCACCTGGAACTGGGGCTTCACTGGGTTCAGGCAATGATAGATTCAGTGCACAGAATACAAATTAAGTGTTGTTTACAAAATGAACAGATACAATTTCTTTCACAAAACATTCCTGAGAAACAACTGGAGTGTGGATGGCGAAGCATTGTCTGTAACTACTCTGTCCTTAAACCCTGCTGATTTTGGTTACTGTTGGAGTAAAAACCAAGGAAGATCTGATTTTTTAACACTACTTCTTTATTCTTAAAATTAAGGTGGCAGATTAACCAAGACCATAAGAAGTCTTCTCATTTCCTCTGGCCACACACCCATCATTTCCAACTCTCTCTGAAGGTGGCTCACCAGAAGACTTAAATGACAAGGCAGCAAGACCACTAGAAGAACCTGAAGTGACAGAACAACTTTGTTGTTCTGTTTCTGCACAGTTTAAATTGTTTTTTCCGGAGGAGAACCAGAAACACTGATAAAGTTTATAGAAAGCTTTTCATTGAAAAAGGAAAAATCTGATGTGAAGAGTTGTAAAATGTAACGTAATGCCTAACATTCCATTCCCAGTGCTCTGAAGCTGTAAAAGCTTTTTATAAATAAATGGTGAAAATATTATGCTGCTTTTTTTACCTTTATTGTCTGTGGATAATTTTTCTAAGGGTCTGGAAGAGAAAACTATAATTTATTATGACCTGGCATCTTGGATAGATAGAATGTTTTGTTATTTGGCTTAGTTGTTCACTCTTTTACTCATAAAAGATAAAGTAATGATTGGCTTCTTTCCTACAACATTTTTGGAAGAAAAAACAGTGTTTTTCTCAAGGTGATATACTTTGATTTCAGAGTCAGATGCCAAATTATGAATTGAACTTGATATTTTGTTTCATGTTCATTCATGATAAAAATATGTTTGATATTAAATACCACAGCTTTCTGGGAAATTTAATTTTTTGTCACAATCTGTAAGCATTGCTATACAGAATGCTTACCCTGATGAAGAAATTTATGGACTGCTATACCTCACGTGTCTGTATCTACAAAGGTGGGATAATAATGCTTATCTATGTGACAAATGAGATAAGCAGCTTAATTTATTAAAGTTTGTAAACTGCTTTGAGATCCTCCAATAAAAGTTCCTGTGCAAGAAACAAAGTAATAGCAGTCATATCATAAAGGAAACTAAACCTTTAATTTTGCCAAAGTTCCCCGGGTGAATAGATAACTCTTTAATGAGATTAAGGACGTGTTTGAGATTGGCAATTTTATAACAAATCCTCAGTGGATACAAACATGTAAAGTTGCTTGGCATAACTTTTTGCAATTGCATTTGTAAAAGTAATTGGATATTATGAGACTGTGAATAGTGGAGAAATACATCTGGGAGTTCCAAGTTGTGAGTTATATGTCATATTTCATTGTATAGCTGTGAGTGTTGCTGCTGTTGTGGAATTTGAATAGGTTTTCTGTCAGATGATTTATTAGTGTATGGACAGCATTTGACTTGCATTACCCTTATTTATTGATACTCATAACAGCCATTTGATCATATGGTAAAATGAAGAAATGCTTACAAAACTGTGATTCAGATGTGTATTTTTTCCTTTTTCAACTAACCCTGATGTGCCAGAACATTTGTAGTCAATTTTTAAGGGATTTAAAGACTCAAAAGGATACTCTTGAACCTGGGATGAAGAAAAGTATAGATCTAATTGAGTATTAGTTTTTTTTCTGCATGGAAGGATGGAAAGAGCTGTACTGACTATTTCCTTGTGGGAATGAAAGGCAAGTCTCGTTTGAAAGGAACCCTCATCATCTGAAGTGACCTAATATGAGTTATGATTGAATAATTCTGTTCTATCCAGTAGAGAAAAATAGCCTCAGAACAACAAGATTACATCCATTAATGTTTTGACACTTTTCTTTTGATTTATTTTTACAACTCTCAGACATGAAAGGAAACAATTTAAATTGCAATGGAATAAAAGTGTGCAGTTTTTGAGTATGTAACCTGTATTTATTTAAAAACAAACGTTAAATATTTTCAAGCAGTGTTACAACTCAGAATTTCATAATATAAAAAGAATAAAATTAAGATCCATGAGGTCAAGAATGACTCAAAGCTGTATTATTTATACTGTGGGCTCATAGAATATCTTGAGTTGGATGAGACCTAAAACATAATCTAGTTCCAAGCCCTTTTCCAGCGGCAGGGACCCACCTGTCTTGGGGGATATATGAGTGATATCTTCAGTATATCTTATATATCTTAAATATCTTAAATATCATTGCTCAGTATATCTTATATATCTTAAATATCATTGCTCCTACACCATAGCAAAATATTATTTCAGTGTCAGGAAATAAAAGTAACAAGAATGAAGCAGGATTCCACCACTACTACTACTACTACTATTATTACTATTCCTATTCCTATTATTACTATTATTACTATTATTACTATTACTATTATTAATTTTGGTAATCTTGGTTTAATAGCCATACTAATATTGTTAGTTCAGTAGGAAGCTATTCCAGGCCTTAGGAATAGTTTTACAACTCAGAATACAGTCTTCTCCTCAGTAGCTGTCAGCATCTTCAGGGTCATCTGAATTGTGCCCAGGGTGGATTTAATGCTGGGTCTGTCTGACACAGCTTTGAACAGCAGTAGTTTTTGTTCCTGTCCATGGGGTCACGTGCCCCAGCTGCCTGGCTCAGATGCTTCTCCTGATGCTAAGTGTTGGGGTGAGGGTGAGGTGGCAGCTTGTCTCTTTTTTTCATCAATCTTTGCTCTGTCAGAATTGTAGGAGGCCTTTTTGCCCTGTTAGTCTAGACACCAGAAGCCCAAATATCTTCTTACACTCTGCCAGCATAAAATGACCTCAAAATGTTCTTAAATTACAGTGAGCTGTATATTCACTCACAGTTTAAAGCTCTTTGTAATGCTTGGTGCCAGAGTAGTGCCAAATGTAAATCAGTGCCAATATAAATCAGGGCTCATTTAATGTACTTTGCAGAGTGGGAACAAGAAAGTTTAGAATCAAGTAGCAGTCTCTTTTCTCTGGCAGGAGACTCATACCAATTTATGTTCTGATCACTAATGCATGGAATCATTTGCACCTATTATTAAGGAAGTATGTCACCTCCTCAACATAACTTCTGCTCATCCTTAAGTTAAAACAATTTTCTGCCTCATATTAATTTTCCATCCAAAAATCCCAAAACATCTATTTCAATGAACTTGCAGAGTGACGGTAAAAGAGGGGAATATTCGGGATGAGAGAAGGAAGGCATTTCTTAGCATCCAGCCATTTGTTTGTTTGTTACCATCCCTCTGTCATTTACAACAAAAGCAGCCTCAGCAATAAGATCATGTTTTATGGTATGACTTGGAGACCACAGCTGGCTCTTTAGTATTTTGTTGTTAGCCTTGTTAATCTAGCTGAACAAAGAAGCTCAGAACCACCTGACAATGGGATAGGGGATCTCTCTCCATGGTTTATTGGACACACATCAAAACTTAAAATTGTACTGTAATGCCATCTCACAGTAAGTGGATCTCAACTCAGATTTTTTTCTAACTACTCTAACTGGATTCCTGGAGCTAATTTCCAGGCTTTAATCATCTCTGGGATTCTGTAGTCCACACCTTCTAGGCCTTGTAACTAGTTCCTTAAATATTTTCCTTCCTTCCTTCCTTCCTTCCTTCCTTCCTTCCTTCCTTCCTTCCTTCCTTCCTTCCTTCCTTCCTTCCTTCCTTCCTTCCTTCCTTCCTTCCTTCCTTCCTTCCTTCCTTCCTTCCTTCCTTCCTTCCTTCCTTCCTTCCTTCCTTCCTTCCTTCCTTCCTTCCTTCCTTCCTTCCTTCCTTCCTTCCTTCCTTCCTTCCTTCCTTCCTTCCTTCCTTCCTTCCTTCCTTCCTTCCTTCCTTCCTTCCTTCCTTCCTTCCTTCCTTCCTTCCTTCCTTCCTTCCTTCCTTCCTTCCTTCCTTCCTTCCTTCCTTCCTTCCTTCCTTCCTTCCTTCCTTCCTTCCTTCCTTCCTTCCTTCCTTCCTTCCTTCCTTCCTTCCTTCCTTCCTTCCTTCCTTCCTTCCTTCCTTCCTTCCTTCCTTCCTTCCTTCCTTCCTTCCTTCCTTCCTTCCTTCCTTCCTTCCTTCCTTCCTTCCTTCCTTCCTTCCTTCCTTCCTTCCTTCCTTCCTTCCTTCCTTCCTTCCTTCCTTCCTTCCTTCCTTCCTTCCTTCCTTCCTTCCTTCCTTCCTTCCTTCCTTCCTTCCTTCCTTCCTTCCTTCCTTCCTTCCTTCCTTCCTTCCTTCCTTCCTTCCTTCCTTCCTTCCTTCCTTCCTTCCTTCCTTCCTTCCTTCCTTCCTTCCTTCCTTCCTTCCTTCCTTCCTTCCTTCCTTCCTTCCTTCCTTCCTTCCTTCCTTCCTTCCTTCCTTCCTTCCTTCCTTCCTTCCTTCCTTCCTTCCTTCCTTCCTTCCTTCCTTCCTTCCTTCCTTCCTTCCCAAAAATTGCTTTCTTCATGAGACATGTGGGTATCTTTAGGCTTGGCATTTGGCTTCATTAAAGAATAAACAATCTTTCAAGAGAAATAAAATGAAAAAAAAGCTTTTAAAAATTTACCCTTTTGAAAAGTCATCTCACCCCAAGCTCAAGTCTTAAAAAGTGTAACAAAATACAGCACTTTTAGAAGTATTTTTTATGTCTGATTTTAACCTTGCTTTTAGTCTGACAGGTCATGGTTGAAATTGGGAAATTGGGAAGAGTTCTCTTATTCAGTCTTTTTCTGGGTTTTTTTATTTGGTTGGTTTGGGGGGTTTTTTGTGGCTTTTTGGTTTTTTGGGTTTTTTTTGTTTGTTTGTTTTGTTTTGTTTTGTTTTATTTTGTTTTGCTTTGGTGGGGTTTTTTGTTTGGCTTTTTGTTTGGTTTTTTTTTTTTTTAACCTGGGGACAATACATCCTCTTGTAAAAAAAATCCAAAAAGACAGTGTGCCTTCTGTTTGGATTGGTATCTTACTAAAATATCAAGCATTGCTTTTTAATTGTAAGCCTTTTGTTCTCCTAAGATTCATCAGCTATTCTTCTCATTTCAGTATAAGGTTGTTTTCCCATTTTGGGTGTTTAAAAGCTCCCTATTTTAAAATACTTTCCTAATGTACAGCCTTGCCCTTACTGAAACTGCCATTTATTTCCAGCACATATTGGAAACATTTTCTTATTTTGCTTTTTCTAGTGCTGTTACAGACTGAAGTCTGTTATGTTTACCCTTGGTCTTTTCTACTCTAGTCTAATCTGCCTTATTCTGGTGCCTTGTCATGCCCTGCTGTTGAACTCTGATTATGCAGAATTTAGAAATTAGGTCTTCCCAAAGACCTGAGTAAATTTAAGGTCAACTGTTTGGCTAATCAACAAGTCACTGGTATGTTCTCTTCCAAAGTGTGAAGGAGACTAAGGAACAGCAATAACAGACCTCTGTATCTTCAAAGCATAGATCTCTCAGTTCTTTAAAATTTTATGTTCTGAAATCAGGGGCTTCTTCTGTATTTCAATATGTGAAACACTTTATTTTTATATTGAATTCAGCCTGCTTGCAAGATGACCTGTTATTCTCACATTCAGAATCAGTTCAGCTGTCACAGAAAGCAACAAAGGCAGAATTTCCTCAGTTTATATCATCCCTATGTTACATCTGAACAGTCTTTTTATAATTTGAAAATCAATGTTATAATTTTTGGATTTTCTTTAATCAAAACATATACTAAAAGAGTTAACCTCTGTAAATATAAGTTCAGTGAACTCAAACAGAAGGCCAAGTCATTCTTAGATTTCTTTCAGATGTATTGGTGATTTCCTGTCATGCATTTGGCTTCATTCTCAATTATTGTCTCCCTTCTAATTCAAATAATTCAACCACTGTTCTCTTCTATATATGTGCTAAGTGGCCATGGAAGGAAATTATATAAAATACAAAACCAGCTCTTCATTTTTTTTTTTTTTTTGGTTTTTGTTTTTTTTTTTTTTTTTTTTTCTATTTCTAATACTGTTTTTCAGACTCAAATCAATTACAAATTATCTTCTTTCCAGCTACTACATGTCTGAGACTCGTGAAATTATGACCAGAAATGCCATATCAGAATCTTCATTTCATAGCACAGAAGCATTAAAAGGCCGTAACATCAGCGATCTACCAACTGTGACTTTGATTAGAAAGGAATTTGTTATGTGAGTTATTCCAAGCAGATCTTGGGGTAGACAGTAATTGCCAGTGCTAATCAGGAGTTCAAGTTCTTGTTTCCCACATTCTATGCATTGACCTTTTAACTCTATAAATCACTATTCTTTTTTTTTTTTTCCTTCATCTTGTATCTGCTTTGTGATACGTTTTTGTTATCTTCTGAGGTAGTGGGTAATATTTTTTGTTGGGTTTTTTTGGTTGGTTTGGTTTTTTTGTTTTTTTTTTTTTTTTTTTTTTTTTTTTTTTTTCCCAGAGTACACTTGATTTGAACAGAAGCATCTCTATCTCTTGCAAGTAGAATATAGATTACAATACCTGTCAGCAAGCAAGTTGTCCTCAGGCCATGATATCATACCCAAATGAAGTATTTATAGAACAACATGGACTAACTCTGTTCTTCTGTAGTTACACAGTTACACAGGGAATGCTTAAGCCTCACACATTTGCTAGTTTATTCAGAAACACATATTCTCTTTTCTGGCTCAAATATTATTGAGAATGAGGTCTTGGTTTCCTTGTGTCTGTTTATTATTCAACCACAGGGAAGGAACTCAATTACTAATAAGTGGTTATTGCCTGTGAATCTCTCAGTCTCCTAATTTTGCTCTCCACCATGTGAGTGGTGTTTGATCATGTGATGTTGTCTTTCCCTTTCAAACTCAACTAATGACCAGCAAAAGTAATGAATAAATCATTACTAATTTTGTCATTTCTAAGAATGCCAAAATGCAGAATTGCTGTACTTGAAGATAATAGACAGGATACAAGAAAAAGTGAATGGCCCTCTCTCTAAAGGATGGTATTACAACAATAAACTGTATGGATACTGTTTGACTTCTCTTATGACAGAGCAAAAATAGAAATATGATAAATTTGTTAATATAAGTAACTTTCTGCTTCCTTACTGCTGGCCATATAAAAACCACTTAACTCACAGATTTCAGTGTTAACATCACACCTGTTCTTGTGTTGCTCAAGGCTTTAACCTTGGAAAACCCCCAGGAATGGACACTGCACAAAGTCTCTGGACACTCTGCTCCACTGCTTCCTCCAGCATTGTGTCTCCCTTCTCAGTGCCAGCCCAGAAACTGTGCTGAAAGCATTCCCTCTTTGTCTGAGGCTGGTGTCATACACCCAGAGAACAAAGGCACCTTGCAGAAGCACTAATGAGAATGTGTATAGAAGAGCAGTAAATCTGCATTATGTGTTTAGGCTGTGATCTGACCTTACGGGGTATAAGAAAAGGCTTATCTGATCCCCAGAGTGCCACGGTCACAGCTGGAAATGAAGGCTTGAAAAATAAACTTTATGATAGCTGCTAATATTACAAATTGTAAGACTATGGAATAAATCACAGGAGCCATGAAATGCAACATACGGTACCCTGTTCTCAGCCAAATTATTTATTCATGAATGTTCGTAATTCAAATGAATTGGCCATGAATATTCATGGTACTCTTTTGTAACTAGATATTGTAAGGAAATCTAGGCTAATTACAACAGAGGCTCTTTGCTAGCATTTGCATAGTGGCAGTGGGAACATTTTGGAAGTTGGAATTCCTTACTGGAGTCCCAGCTGTAACTACTTCATGTGATTGAATGAGTACAGAGGTCAACAAAGCAAATGTGTAGTACTGCTTGGATGTAGTCTGCTGGCATCTACCCAGTCTATTAGTAGAATATGCACCATTAAACCATGAATATTACATAACTTACTGCTAGTAAAACAGTAGACATTCATGCAGAGCAAAGCTTAAGCACAAGTAAGTCAAGTGGCTTTTGGGCTGTATTCCAGCAGGCACAAGAGGTCAATTTCTGCTCACAGTTGCATTAGTGCAAATTCACTGATTTCAATTAAGTTCCATTGGTGTGAATACAAGACAAATTTGGCCCCATCTACAGACTCATAACTCACAAACTGGCAATTTTCTTTTCCAGTAACAGCCCTGAGAAAAAAAATTATACCATGAATTTTTTATCTATTTCCAGTTCTGTAGGCTCAGGTAAAATGTTGTAAATCTAGAATGACATTTTTTCTTGTTTTCTCAGAAATATCAGCAGGAAAGAATGCTTTTTTCCCCTCTCTGTTCATCTCACTTACAAAAAGAAATCCTATATAGAGTGTCTGCAATCACATATAGTCAGATTTAGAAGAGAGATGTAGCTTTGACATTTGACAGGAAAAAAGAAGCATCAAACAAACATAATAGGTGGATCTTTCTTCATCTTTCTTACCTTCAAGAAGGTAAGATCCTTAGGGAGTTCTTACATTCATATCTGCTAAGCTCACACAAGACAATGCTGATTTGGGGTCCTGAATATCACAAATCCCATCATTTTCTCCAATTATTGTTTTTATCAAGACCAGATCTTCTGATCAACTGACTTAATTTAAAGAAGTGATGAGTCATGTGTCTTACAGATGATGTCTATGAGTCAAACACATACATGTGCTCTGGATATCTAAGGTGTAGGCACTGCATTACACTGGGGGTAATTCATGGGACAGATTTCTAGATCATGGAAGGTGAATTATGAATACAAAGAATTTCTAGATAAAATAGAGAGCTAAGATGTAGATGTCAATGCTTACATTACGCAGGTTTAATTGCACTAGACTTCCTCCCAGCAAAAATTTTCCCAGGAAAATCCAGGATTTCCCCCATCAAATAGCTTAAATATTCATTTCACTTTTAAAATATGCATCTGAGTCCTGATATAATTTTTTTCTAGCTTCAGCTTTCTCCCAGAGCTGGCAGGAAGCCTGTGGGGAAAAAGAAAAAAATATAAAAAAAAAAAAAAAAAAAAAAAAACAAAAAAACAACCCCACAAAACTCACCAAAAAAAAAAAAAAAAAAGAAAAAAGAAGAGGCAATAATTCCTACAGGAAATGCTTTTACTATTTCTCTATTTGTTAATAAATGTCCTTCCTTGGCCATTGCCTCCTGTTATGACTTTGTTTTCTTTGTCCCATGTGGTTATTATGCATTGTGATTGTGTTACCATATGAACTCTTTTGGGATACACTGTTTATGTAGCCTTTTAAGCTTTTTAGGCTTTTTATTTCAGGCTCTACTCTATTCCTGAAGTTTTCTTCTGAACCACCAAAACTTTCCAGTATCGGCAGTGAAACATGAACACTAGAAATAAGTACTCTTTTTTTTCCTTCAAGTGTGATGACCAAAAGTAAATACTGTTTATCCCCATAAAATTTTACTTTTGTTTACTGTAGTGGTTTGCTAGTGTTTAAATTCTTTTTTTTTTTGTCTGTGTGACAGCATCTGATGTTCTCAAAGCTGTTGTTTTCTAGAATATTTTCTGTAGGAATGGTCTAAAACCCTTCTGTTTCCCTGGTATATGATACATTTGACTCCCTTTAAAATAATGTGATTCTGAGTAGCATAAAATTGTATTGCTGAGCTATTCTTTATTAGTCTTAATTTCTTTGTTTTATCCTTATACTTCATTAGTTATAATTTTATACTTTGCTTGCAGGTTATGGATAAAATATATCAAATACAAGAATTCAGGTAGACCCTCTTTTGGGACACTTGATCGATCTATCTATCTATCTATCTATCTATCTATCTACCCTCAGCTGAATAACTTTTTATTCTCAATTATATATCTGGGTTACTAGCCAGTTTTTTGAGTAATGCATTGTGTACAAATCTGATGTACACATTGAGACAACAAGAATTTAAGGAGTTTTGCAATTTGAGTGAGGTTAAATAAATTAAGTCTTTTGCTGATAACAAAATTTTTTTTGTGTGTTTATGAGGAAGGAACAATTGCAAGAAGCAATCAGGTGGAAAAATCCTCATTCCTCACTTTCTCAAACTTTTTAAGGAAAAAAATGGAAGTGGACTTTGGTTGGCCAGAGCCCACATTAAAACAACACTAAAGGCGCTGAAAAAAAAAAAAAAAAAAGGAGAGAAAAACAAACCCGAGCAGAAGATAAAGCAAGTACAATCAACATAAGCACAGCAGGAGAGTCTTTGAGTGCCTTGAATATGACAAAGGGTGCTACTATTCCAAGCTTGTAGAACACAGCAGTTTCGCTCTGTGCTTGATTTATATTGTGCCCCTTCTATGGAATCAATTGCTTGAATGCTGGCAAGAGCTCTGTGCTGCTCCATTAAATGTAAGACCCACTGTGCTACAGGGTACTGATTAGCATGGACAGGAACAGACAGTAATGCCTGAAAATTCATTGCTGCCAAGTTCTTAAAAACTACCAAGTCATAACTTAACAAGAAGCCCAATTAGTGCTCAAATATCTTGTCTATTTTCTCTGTCTTGGCATTACTGTTGTTAAAACAGATTAAAACTAATGTATAACTCCCAGAGTGCAAAATGATATTAAAAAATAAATATTCTAAATGAACTGTTCTCCGTCCTGTATATGCAACCCAAGATGTAGAAATACACTATCATATGGAAGATAAATGAAGATCAGCTTGAATTTGTGAAATGATTATATATGTACTGCAAATGAATAATGAAATAGCATTTTTCCACCCACATGCATACGAGTTGAAACTATTTCTGATGAGTTGAAATTACATATCTCAATTATTCTTTTTAATTTTTCCTCTAACAGATTATTCTTGCTATTTTTATGTATTTTGGTAATCATAAATGTTTCTTTTATATACCACAGGAAACAAAAAAGAAGCTAGGCACTTTAATAACATTGGTCCTTGAGAGGAAATGTCTAAGTAAACCTTTGTCTCTGACGTTCACTGAAACATGATTGTACAGGCATTTCAGTGAAGACATGTAAAATGCAATGTCATTGCATTTCTATAAAGCCATAGTTTAAGACCACAGTTTAGGTCTTTTTGACTGAAGTTAAACCATGACACCTTATAACCATTGCTGAGGTTTGTTTTTTTGGATTTTTTAAAGGATACCAGGAAGCAACAAATAGGGTAACTGCATAGTTGCTTTGTCCAGTTTGGAGCTCTTTGGGTCTGCTTCTTTCTCAGAAAAGAAGTGCAAAATTGTAATAGATTTGTTCTCTCTAAAACCATATGAAATTCAGGAAGTTGCCAGATTGAGAGTAAGACTGGACCTGCTCTTTAAGGAATCAATGAAGAGTTGAAGATGGTTTCAAAACTTCTCTCCAGAGTCCTATCATAATGAAAACTTGAGTTTCTGAATTTCAAAACCATCATCTAACTTCCATTCACGTAAAAGGTGCAGTAGAAATTCAAGGTCTTACAGGTGTTTTTCCTATGAGTTTTCTAATGAAAGGCTTCTACATTTAGTAGGTGCCTCCAATAACACTCAGGATTCTCAAGCACTGTGAAGAAAGAGTGCTTGAATGCTATTAGGAATGTCTAAGATTTCTGTAAATATCACTTATGTGAATTCATGGTGGGAAGAAAAAGATATAACATTTTAACAAGTTATATTTCTTTTACACATGAGGAAAAAAATTCTAATGGTGAAGAAAGTGAAACAAAGGAAGATATTGTCTCATATTTTTGTAATGTTAGTGGAGGTCCTCAAGAGACAGGTGGGCAGACAAAATGCAGGAATGAAATAGGTAACATTGACCCTGCCATGGGGGAACAATATTTCTTAGAGTCTTGGATGCACTCCATAGCATTCTGTAGCATGACAAGGGCCTGAATGTATTTTAGACCATCCTACAGAGTGCTAACAGTAGGCAATTGCAGCCAGTTAGTAAAAATTCAGATGTTCATTTTCAAGGCCGCTAGTAAAAGTTTAAACATTCTGTTCCAAAAGCTTCAACTAAATGCAACAGAAAGTGAGATGAGATGTGAGTCAGACCTAAGCTGCCCCTTCTGCCCTGGGACCCTGCACTGGGACACTGATCATTTCCTCCACAGGGCACACCTCACCATTAATGAACTTGTTCACTCAAAACCAGGAAAGCATTATGTTAAATAACGTCCCTCTCATAAAAGCCAGGCACTTCATCTGGAGAGCAGCATACTGAAGAAGGTGTCATAGTGGGCCTATGAGAAATTACTTTTTGGTTAGTGACATCACCATATAAAGCCTTTTATTTGTAATCAGTGAGTAACATTATCTATTCAGGGTTTGCTATTAGCTATTTTGAAGGATTTGCATGTCAGATCTTTCCCTCTCTCCCTCAGTCCAAGCAACTATTACAGTGTTTCACTGCAGAAGAAAACTTAGATTAATATGAAAGCAAGAAAAGAACATCAAAGATGATACTGCAGATACTCTCATTATTTGTCCTGAGTTGTATCTTACCAGATGAGTGGATTTACTCTTACTTCCTGTAATTATCATTTTGGGAGACAGAATAGAAACTGAATAAGGTCCTGGTTTTGGTGTCAAACTTGACTTTTCACACTATTCTCCTTCCTGTTTATTTTAGTTTTGATACTGCTGAAAATGATTACTCTGCACAGTTTAATTCCAAAGCTCCAAACTGAAGCCATTGCAGGATATTTTATTGTCTTTTTGCATTTCACTAATCTTTTTCTCTCATCTATTTACTGGGTATGAATTGTAAGAAGCACTGTGCCACATTTGTGTGCTTCATGAAAACAGTTTGTGTGTGCAGGCAGCATATGGCAAATGTATAAATGGTTATGAATAAATCATGAATCATCACAATTATTAATAACTGATAAAGTCCCGAAAAAACCTTTAGCTGAGCAATCTGAAGGAACAAGAGAGTGCAAAATGCCTTGGAGAAATGTGTCTTCATATAAGAAGTCAACACTCCCATAGCCTTAAACACTGGATTTAGCATGGGACTGAGTGGAGCCAGCTATCAAATCGTTTTAGCAGCGACGACTCTAACGGAGCGTGTGTTCTTCTGGAATCTGATAGAGGAGGTGGTGAGAGGAAGACAGGGAGAAAAATTCCTCAGGGGATTTGTAATGGAAACATCAAGAAAACACTTGCCAATTTCACTGTGCTTTGCATCATATGATCTCAGAGTGCTCTTCTCATAGATTCATTGCTTTTATGGCCAGAAGAGACCATTAGATCATCCAGCCTGTGATCCTGTTTAATGCAAAATTTCATCCACTTGTCCCTTCACACAATTCAATATCTTGAATGCTTTGGAATCTCTATAAGCTTATTCTGTAACTCTCATGCATGTTGAGAAGAACTTGCTTAGAAGGGAAGCCTTAATTTAAATGAGATTAGTTTTGTATATAAATAGTGCAATCTAAAAAGAGCTACAAGATTATATCCACAAAGATTTAGGATACAAATGAACACCCAGGACACAATCCTGGGCAAAGTTGTCACTGTTTAAGGGCCTGCAGAGATGCATCTTTTTTTCTGTCCAATAATTATCTCTTCAAATTCTTTCAAATTTTACACTAATTTACATATATACTAGAACATCTCACACCTTCAAGAAATGGGATTTCTCTTCTGCACTTGATAGGGACAATCATTCTATTTCTCCCTTCTTTTTCTGTGTTGTGAGAGCATAGTGGAGAACTTGCTCAGTTAGGAGAAAGATTAAGTACTGAAATGACTTTTTAGGATTAAGTACTGAAGTGACTTTTCTTGTGACTCACATATCATGGGACAAAAGTATATACAAACTCCTTCCATCTCTTTCACTCTGACCAGACATTTGCAATCCATCACCAAGAATCAATACCTACCTTATTTGATTTTTTTCTGTTACTATATCTCAGTTTCTGTTACTATATCACAGAAAATTTTCTGAGGTACAATCACAAACTTTTGTTGATCTAGAAAACTGCATTTTTGAGGGTTATTTAGATCCCACTTTGTAAAGATTCCTATAACAGCAAAAAGACAGAGGAAAATTACCATTGTCTCAGCTAGCATAATTTGGCAATTTTAGTCCATCCTACTTTTAGATCATTAAAAAGTCTGCAATTCATAGAGTGCATTTTAAATATAAGATTGGTGGCAGGCTAAACTGGCAATAATCATCAACAACTGGCTTATATGTGATTATATCATGGTCAAAATGTTTAATGTAATTTTTACACTGTTGAAGATAGAACAAAAGGCAAAGAAATTTGAAATCATTCTGATATATTTTGGAATAGTATTATGGTAGTTTTCTACTTTTCTAATGATAAAATAGACACATTTTTCCAGGAAACTGAGAAAAGTGTTTCTTTATGCCATTGAATTGGATTTCTTTTATCATCAGTTTAGACACAATGTTGTACACAAAGGATTTTATCCATAATTTGGGTACTTGCATGTCAAAATCCCAAGACAAAATTATATAGTATTTGGATTCATTGTCTCCAAAAACTTGTCATTTCACCTATATTTAATATCAACTTCATTCTTTTTATATAAAAAATATAAACCCACAGGAGTCTGTGGTTACATGAATAAGAAATGAAAAACAAAATGCACCAGAGCAGTGATCAGGAGTTTGAATTTCAACCAGCAAGGGTTTTTTTAGCACTGAGGTGTCAATACCAAGGCAGATAGTGTCTAATATAATTATTAATCAGCAGGATGACAGGGTGGAATCCACCCTCAGAAATTTCAAGGGTGACAATATGTTGGAGTGAAGCTGTAGATGGGGGAAAGGCAGAGCCTCTCAACAGGCTGGATAATTGGCTTTATAGAACTGTCATGAAGCCCAGCATGGACCAAGAGAGACTCCTTCACCTGGGATGGAATAACCCCCGCACCAGTGCAGGTTCCCATGTTGGAAAGCAGCTCTGGAAAAGGATCTGGAGTAGGTCATGATGGACAAGAAGTGTGCAGAACACCCCTATGGTTGACAGCCAGACTAAAATGTATTAACCAGAAGATTGAAGGAAGTGATAATTCTTTGGTGTCTGCCATCTGTGAGTTCACTTTGGAGGCCACCATAACTCATCTTGTCCTCCCCCCTACAGCAAAGACACTTCAAGACTAGGAATGATGCAGTGAAGGGCCAGCAGAGTCATTAGCAGGCCAGAATACTTCATATATTAGGAGAAGATGACACCAAGCTGTGTGGTAAGTCATCTCCTCAGAACTTGTAAGGCTTGAGAAGTGGGACCATGTGAACCTCTTGAAATTCAGCAAGGCCAAGTGCAAGGTCCTGCACATGAGTGAGGCAAACATCCCTGTCAGTGGGTGATGAATGGATTCCACACAGCCCTAATGAGAAAGATTTGGGAATACCGGTGAATGAAAAAGGAAGTGTGAGCTAGAAATTTGTGTTCACAGTCCAGAAAGCCTACTGTATCCTGGGCTACATGAAAAGAAATGTGGCCAGTAGGTCAAGGGAGGTGATTCCCCTCCTCTATTCTGCTCTTGTGAGGTCTCAGTTAGAGTATTTCATCCAACTCTGGGATTCTAAGTACAAGAAAGATACAGTGAAGCTGTGGCTGTTTTTAAGGGGGGCCCGGCTAAAGGGATTTAGAGTCCAGCCACCTTCAGCTACACCGGCACTCCCCTGGCACGAAGCCAGAAGCATGTGCCGACTGTGGGTGGGGTGAGAGGAAACAGTCACCGATATTGAAGCAACCACGCCGCAGGAGTGAAGAAAAGAGACGGCCCTCCTCTGCTGGGTGAATTAACTTGGTTTAATCCAGGGTAGGGGAAGTGCAGGGTGGCCACCCAAAGGTGGCGAGCGGGGGAGGAAGCCCCGGGCCCCTCCGGGGACCAGGTTTTACAGGGAAGGGGTGGGTACACAAGAAACCAATCACAGAACGAAAATTTGCATACATTGAAGACTGATGGGTGGTGTGGATCAATGGGGACAGGTCAGGGGAGGAGCCCAGGCCTACCAGCCAATCACTCGACACCCTAGCTGGAAGATTCTGGAACTTGGGGCGGGGTGCCGGTGATTGGCAGAAGGCCTGGGGAGGGGATACAAGGACAAATAAGGGATAATGAGGGAAAATGAGGAGGGGAAAACCGTGATTGACAGAACTGGGGGTTTGAGCCAGACCAACTTGCCAAGCTAGGAGAGGGGGGAACGGAACAAACCAAACACAAACCACAACATCTCCCCCTTTTTTGTTTTAAAAAAGAAAAAGAAGGGAGAAAACAAACAGTCCCTTCTAATCAGGCGGCAGTTGTCTCTTGTGCTGTTTTAAAGTCCAGGCTTCCACTGCTCACGCTTTCAGAGTCTGAAGTCGAGGCAGGGTCCTCCTCGACATCTGAAAGCTCCAGATGGTTTATGTTGGCCGCTGAGGCATTCAGCAGAAGTCTCTTAACCAATCCCCACAGTAGGGAGCAGGCGATGACAATTATGAATATAACTAAAACAAAATATAAGACGGACCGAACTATGGACCCGGCCCATCCTGACAGTCCCCAGCCTCGATAAGGAGGACTGTCAGGAGGGTAATGATGGTCATCGGGTCCATGCAGGCGGGAGATCAACTAAAAAGAAACAGAAATATAAATTAAGAAGGTCTGGCTTGAGAGGGGGGGGTCAAGACCGTGGTCAATGGTGGCTCGCCCACCAGTTCCTCCGTTTCCGCCGCCAGCACGCCTCTGCTACCTGTGGGACCGGTTCCGGTTTTGCACCCCGCTTAGGGCGGTAGGGCTTGACCCACTTTGATGGAATCCATCTCGGACCTGAGGGAGTGGACACGCAAGCGTAACCCCTACCCCAAGTCACGAGATCAAATGGCCCTTCCGTTTTCCAGGTCTCCGGATCCTTAATGAGGACCGGGGGCCTGGCCCTAGGTCGCAGCTCCTCGTGCTTCCCGAAGTGTCGCACTATGGGCGGGTTGAGATTTTCAAAGGAGCAATTTAGAAAGTTGATAGTATACAACGCCCGTGCGAGACGGATGTGAGGGGACTCCACCTTCACTGCCGAATGCTGTTGCTCCAAAACCCTTTTAAGGCTCTGGTGGGTCCTCTCCACCACGGCTTGGCCTGTCGGGGAATAGGGGATGCCGGTCTTGTGTTCTATTCCCCATTGCTGTAGGAAGCTCCGCAGTTCCTTGGATTTGTAAGCTGGGCCGTTATCTGTTTTGATTACCTTAGGGATGCCCAGGACCGCGAATGCCTGAAGCATATGCTTCCTGCAATCTGCAGCCCTCTCACCTGTGTGGGCAGAGGCAAAGACAGCACCAGAGAAAGTGTCCACAGAGACATGTACAAACTTAAAGCGGCCGAATGATGGATAATGGGTTACGTCCATCTGCCACACCTCGCAGCTGGACAAACCACGGGGGTTAGCTCCGAGAGGGACAGAAGGGAGCTGGTGGGACTGGCAGTGAGGACATGTAGCCACAATGGCCTTGGCCTGTTCGCGCGTCAGATGGAACTGCCGAACCAGGCCAGGCGCATTCTGATGGAACAACTGGTAGCTGATCTTGGCTTGACTGAAGAGATCAGGGAGCGGGGCCACTTGAACAGGGGCGGCAAGGGCATCGGCACGCCGGTTGCCCTCCGCTATGAACCCCGGCAAATCGGTGTGTGATCTCACGTGCATGACATAAAAGGGTTGCTCTCGGTGGGAGACCAATTGAACCAATTTGGAGAGCAAGTCGTACAATTTTGGGTTTGACACCTCCTGCAGCACAGCATTTTCAGCTCTGGACACTACACCCGCTACATAGGCTGAATCCGTAACTAAATTGAAAGGTCCAGGGAACCTCTCAAAGGCTCTGACGACTGCGTCCAACTCGGCAATTTGAGGTGAACCTTCAACCTCGGTGACATCGGACTCCCACTCCCGAGTTTGGGGATTCCTCCAAGTCATGACTGACTTGTGGGATCTTCCAGACGCGTCAGTAAAAATGGTCATTGCCTTTAGAGGAGTTCTGCTCTGGATCGATTTTATAGATAATACGAACTCCTGATTGAATAATTTATGGGCCGGCCGATCAACACTAATTTGGCCGGAGTAGCTATCTAGAGCGAACTGCAAAGCTGCATTCGTTTGCAGGAGGCTGTCAATTACCTTTTGTTTTAGGTGGCCCGAATTTAATTTAAGAGGAATGTATATGCACGCAAGATCAACGCCTGCCAGCTCTCTGATCCTCAGCCTAGCTTTCCGGATCAACTCTGCCACCAGCTCAGCGGGCTGTGTCATTCTCTTGGACCGATGGTGGCTGAGGAACACCCACTCAATGATTAAGAGGGGGTCACTCGAGCCCCGGTCCCTGCCTTTGGTGGCGTTGTCCCACTGAAAAATCACCCCGTGGAGGTGTGGCAGTTTGCCGCAAATAATGAATTTAAATGGCAGGCCCGGATGACAGCGGTGGGCCTGCCTAGCCGAAATGAGTCTCTGGATTTTCTCTAGTGCAATCCTCGCCTCTGGGGTAAGGGTCCTGGGAGAACTTAGCTCCTCTCCCCCTTTCAATAAATTGAAAAGGGGGGCCAGGTCTTCTGTTGGTATGCCCAGCCAAGGTCTTACCCAATTCAAAGATCCACACAGCTGGTGAACATCCGCCAAGGTTTTGATAGTTGTTACAATAGCCAATTTCTGAGGAACAATGGTCCTCTTAGTAATTTCCAGGCCCAGATACTTCCAAGGTGGCACCCTTGGAATTTTTTCCTGTTGGAGCTCGAACCCTGCAGCAACCAGCGCATCGACTGTCAGGTCAAGGGCGTGGCCAAGTATGTCAGCGGTCGGGGCACACACCAGGATGTCATCCATGTAATGGTAAATGATGGCATCGTTTACCACTGCACGTATTGGGGACAGCAAGGAAGCGACGTACCATTGGCAGATCACTGGGCTGCACTTCATGCCTTGCGGGAGAACCCGCCAATGGTAGCGCTTGCTTGGGGACTCACGGTTGATGGAAGGAACCGTGAACGCAAAACGCGGGGCATCGTCCGGGTGGAGGGGAATTTGAAAAAAGCAATCCTTTATATCAATCACAGCCAATTCCCAATTTTGTGGGAGCATCGTTGGGGAGGGCATCCCTGGTTGGAGAGGCCCCATATCTTCTATAATGTTGTTGATTTGGCGGAGGTCGTGGAGAAGCCGCCACTTGTCCTTATTGGGCTTTTTGATGACAAACACGGGAGAATTCCACGGTGACGTGGTCTCCACGATATTGCCCTTAAGTAGTTGCTCCTCAACGAGCTCCTTGAGCGCCTCCAATTTCTGTTTATTAAGCGGCCACTGCACTACCTGGACAGGCTTATCTGATTTCCAATTGAGCTTCCAGGTAGGGCGCTCATCAGTGGCCTCCGCCCGAAAAACCTGGGGAGCCGCTGGAAGGTCAATTCGGGCTCCCCACTGGGCTAGGAGGTCTCTCCCCCACAGGGGCTCCGTATAATCTAAAACGAATGGGCGTATAGAAGCCAATTGCCCATCAGGCCCCGTAATTTGCACGATGCTCTTAGATTGTCTGGCCAATTGTAAACCCCCAACACCACGGACGTGTCCAGGCGCGGTTTGCAACTCCCAATGCAACGGCCACTCCCGAGAAGGAATGACCGTGACATCCGCCCCAGTGTCCAAAAGGCCTTTTAGCTGTTTGCCTTCCCCCCCTTTTGTAATATAACAATCGAGGCAAGGTCTTTCGTGCCCCAAAACCTGGGCCCATGCGATGGTCGGCGTGGTGTTTTCTGATGTTTGATGTAAATCCCAGGTTATTTCAGGCACTGGGATTGCCTGAGCTACAATCTGCCCTTTAGGCAAAAAGATGGGGGGCTGGACACAGTGCAGGCCGACGGCGAACACCCCCGGGTCCGATGGTAAGAGGCCCGGGATAATGTTCACTGTCGGTGGTGTGTGCTTAGTATCACCGACCACAACATACTTGCAGCGAATCCGTCCCCAGTTACCTGGGCACTCCGGGTCGACAGCAACGAGTTGAAGGTCGGAGGTCCTCAGGTGGAGAGCCTCCGAGAGCCGCAACCTATAGGGTGCAAAAGCAGAAGCGGTCGTTAGCACAGGTCTTGATTGAATTGGTAAAACAGAAGTCAAGTCCGGTAAGTATTGGTCACATTTAGTTGGCGGCGGTCCCTGATCTCCCTTCCCCCTACGCGATGATGATAAATGGCCCGCCTGATTTTTGTCAGCGCGCAGGGGGGCACTGCGCTCCAATTTTAGTTTTTTGGGGGGTTGGCCCCCAACTGTCCCTGCTCCCTTTTAAATTTGTAAAATTCTGCCCGTAGGGGGCAGTCCGGCATCCAATGTCCAGTCCTCCCACACAAATGGCAGGGTGCGGAGGACTTCGACGAAACAGCTGCTGCAACACCCTGCTCGGTGGAGGGCTCTTCTGCCGCGGCGACCCGGGGAGGTTGAATCCTCCTCTTTTCGCTGTCCCTGGTGGTCAGTAGCGGGACCTTACGCGCGCACACTTCCAATATATCAGCCATCTGCGGTGCCGGGTGGAGGGGCAGGCTGAGGATGGCATCCCTGCATGCCTGGTTGGCATTTGAGGACGCCACCTCCCGCAAGATGGTGCTTCTAGCTCCTTCGTCCGACACCTGATGTTCAATGGCCTTCCTCAACTTCTCCACGAAGTCAAGGAAGGCCTCGTCTGGACCCTGAAAGATTCTAGAAAAGGCAGTTGGGGGCGCGCCCCCCGGCAGCAACAAAAAGGCTTTTTCTGCGGCAGCTGCCGACGCTTTAAGAGCCTCCCGGGGAAGGGTACTCGCCTGGGAGTGCCCATCTTCCCAGTCCCCGGTCCCCAGGAGCTGGTCGATGGCCAAAGGGCGACCTGTGAAATCAACTCCCGATTGGGGTTGACTCCACAGGCTCGGGAGGGCTTCAGTCACCCCCCTCCTCCAGGCGGCTTCCCACATTACCCGCTCGGATGGATTCAGCAGGCAAGTGAAAAGCCGCCGGACATCGAAGGGGGTGATCTCTGCTTCGGAGAGTGTTGCTTCCAAAACTCCCCGGAAGTATTCACTCTCCCGGCCGTACTCCTTTTGGGCTTTGACCAGCTCCTTAATTTGTGAATGACTCAATGGGACCCATTGGCGACGCACTCCCCCACCCGCTTCTGGCTGGTAAACAACCGGAGCCGCCGATGGTACAGTGGCCGGCTCCGGTTCCCGGCCCTTGGCCCCCCCCCCCCCCGGGCCCCGACCCGTGGGAACCGGAGGGAGGGGCGTGGGAACCAGAAGAAGGGGAGGAGGGGGCGTGGCGGGAGACTGGGTGGCCCGATGACGAGGGGCCATCCCCGGAGGCGGGAGCGGGAGGCGGGGCACAGTGGCAAGCGGTGGGCGGGGAAAGGGGCGGGATTGTGGGAGGAACGATGGGAGGAGCTATCATGGGAAAGGGAGGCAGGGAAACGAGATGGGAGGGGTCAGATAGAGGGTGGAGCTGGGGGGAGGTCGGGAGGGAAGGGGCGGGGAAAGGGGAGTGGCCGAGAGGCAGGAAGGGGTTGGAACTTGGAAGAAAAGGATTCTGGGATGAGGATGGGGGTTTTCCCGCCATCTCGACCATGCGGTCGCCTCCATTTTGGGCCACGCCGCGGCCATCTTGTGAAACCAGAGGCGACCCGGGGCAAACTGGGGATTCAACGAACTGGGGTACATAACTCTGGGGTTTGGGGACAGGAGCAGGGGAGGCAGGACAAGTCGAGGAGCCCCCGAGAGTTTGGCCAGAACTCTCGGGGCGGGGGGACCGGGTATTCTGGAGAGGACCAGGGGATGCTGGAACGCCCTGCGTCTGGCTGGTCTGGGGGGGTGCCCCCTCCAGAATCCCGGTTTTAAGTTTGGGCGTACGGGAAGGGGTATTCGGGACAGAGGGTGAGGAAACCGAACTGGGGTGCGAAACCGAACTGGGGCAACGTTTAACTCGAACTGTGGCCTGTTCTGAGCTCCCTTCTTCTTTTAATATTTTTCTAATTTGGGCAACAAGCCTGGCCAATTGTATGAGGGAAGCGTCGCCTGGCCTGAACAACTCCGAGAGTCGAGTTTTAACCCTCCGCCAAAAGGCCGGATTTTTGATCAGGTCAGGCGAAACCTCCGGGAACTCAGAAGAGACCCATTTTATTAATTTTTCAACAACAGGTTTTTCATAAACAATTCCCCCCCCAACAAGGATTCCCTCAACTTGGATAATAAGTCTCTTTTGGGCAGTGGACAGCTTAGCACCCATAGCTAGTAGAGACTTCTCACGAAGTCAAATGTCCACTACTAAGAACTTCGAGCCCAATCTGCCACGCAAAAGAAAAAACGAAAACTAAAAGGTGACCACCCACCGGCCCCTGCCTGTAAAATCAAGGGAGGGCGGCAGAACACCCTGGGGACTGGGGAGGACGACAGGGAGAGCGGCGAAACACTCACGTGTCCGGTGGGCGATCAAAGGAAAGCGCGGCGAAGCGGGTCCTGCGGCCGGACGGCTCGGGGTGCTCGAGGTCCCGTCCGGTCCCCGAGGAGCGCTGCCTCAGAGGGCCTGCTCACCTCGGGGTGCTGCTGCGTCCAAAGGACGGAGTCCAAAATCCGTAGGGTCCTTGCGAAGATTGTAAGTCCAGGCTCTACTGGTCCCGAATCCGGCCGACCAGGAGCAGGCAATCGATGCAGAGGGGCCCCACGTGGGCGCCAGCAACTGAAGCTGTGGCTGTTTTTAAGGGGGGCCCGGCTAAAGGGATTTAGAGTCCAGCCACCTTCAGCTACACCGGCACTCCCCTGGCACGAAGCCAGAAGCATGTGCCGACCGTGGGTGGGGTGAGAGGAAACAGTCACCGATATTGAAGCAACCACGCCGCAGGAGTGAAGAAAAGAGACGGCCCTCCTCTGCTGGGTGAATTAACTTGGTTTAATCCAGGGTAGGGGAAGTGCAGGGTGGCCACCCAAAGGTGGCGAGCGGGGGAGGAAGCCCCGGGCCCCTCCGGGGACCAGGTTTTACAGGGAAGGGGTGGGTACACAAGAAACCAATCACAGAACGAAAATTTGCATACATTGAAGACTGATGGGTGGTGTGGATCAATGGGGACAGGTCAGGGGAGGAGCCCAGGCCTACCAGCCAATCACTCGACACCCTAGCTGGAAGATTCTGGAACTTGGGGCGGGGTGCCGGTGATTGGCAGAAGGCCTGGGGAGGGGATACAAGGACAAATAAGGGATAATGAGGGAAAATGAGGAGGGGAAAACCGTGATTGACAGAACTGGGGGTTTGAGCCAGACCAACTTGCCAAGCTAGGAGAGGGGGGAACGGAACAAACCAAACACAAACCACAACAATACAGAACTTTTAATGCAGGTCCAGAGGAGGGCTATGAAAATGTTCAAAGCAATGGAATATGCCCCCTGTGAAGAAAGGCTGAGAGAATTGAAATTGTCCAGCTTGTAAAAGAGAAAGCTCAGACACTTTATTGCATCCTAAAGATACATAAATTCTGCTTACATGAAAGATGGAGACAGATTTTTTACTAGGCCCTGAAGTGATAAAACAATGGACAATGGATTCAAAAGGAAGGAGGTTGAGTTTAGATTAGATTTTAGAAAGTAATTCTTTACTGTGAGGGTTGTGAAGCTCTGGCACAGGTTGCCTGGGGACATACGGGATGTCCCATTCCTGGCAGTATCCATGGCCAAGCTGGATGGGCCTGGGAGCAACCTGGTATAGGGTGAGGTGCCCATGGAAGGGAGGGTAAGATCTGTACAAGTTCCCCTTCCAAGTCAAGCCATTCTGTGAAAGAAAAAAATTAGAGGGGGAAATTGTCTGCTAAGTTTTTGTGTTACATTGATGGTGAATACATTAGGTATTCAAATTAATTAAGCAAAGATCTATGCCATAATTTTTTTTCTCATATTTTGTATACAGAAATACTGTCACCAGCATTTCAACCTTTGAAGTGAACATATGGTTGTAATCTTCAAGGACACTATCTATGCTTCCGATTTACCTTATAGAATACATATTTTTTCCCACTGAAGGTTCCTTACAGTCTTATTCGACCCCATACCCCAGCATATGTTCTCATAGTGCAGTAGTTTGTTTCCTACATATTTTCCCTTTATTAAAAGTAACACCTCTCTTACCTACATGAGATTTTTCATTAAAATAATGAGCTATATAACAATTTGAATCTTGCAGTTAACCAAAGATCAGAAAACACTTGATAAATTGGAATTTCAATACCCTAGAAGCAAATGATTTAAATACCATTGTTCCCATTTTTCTGGAGGTTTAAATTGAAACTGACTGGAGTTCACTCAAGTTCCTACTAGAAAAACTTTCTGTGCAAGCAGTTTTCTCATAATGTCCAGGGATGACTAACACTATTCTCTGACTACATATATTTCTCAGGTGTCCTAAGCTAGAAAGGAGTTTTTTCTACTGCTTAAGTGAAGTAACACCTATTCCAGGAACCTGCAATAGGTAATCTGAATCTCTTACTGGTGTCCCTCCTTCAGCTGCTGACCACAGGCCACATGAGTGGCACAGCCGAGCAAGAATTAAATGTTCAATTGGCTTCAGTAGGTGATATTTATGTCTGTGACATCCCAATCTCCCTTTGAGGAAAATATGCCTTGCCTGGGAACCATGCTGCAAACCCATGATTAAACCAGTGAATTTCCATTGAATTTAGGTGGCAAGAGAATCCAGCTGAAAAAAAAAGTAAATCTTTTGTATCACTACGTGGAGTACTTGACAACCAGACTCATTTATCTCATACATATTTATTAATTTTAAGAGCTTTTTGTAAGTCATTTGACATTTCATTTAACATACTTGTATTATTATTCTTGAATGCTTATTTGTGACATTAAAAGTCACTTCTAATTCTTAGAGGGGCAGAATTAGCATGATACTAAAGTAATTTCACATATGAAGTGAGACTGTATGTAAATGTGCTGAATATATGTGTAAATATGTATGCTCCTATAAAGTACCTATGCTCACATGTATACTTTATTATCTATCTTGCAGTCTTAGTTACTCTGTTTTAAGTAAGAGTTTGGAACTCTGCATCCCACAACAATGTCACATACATTTGCATGGTCATTTATCAAGACACTTTGACTTGGAACAGGAAATATCAACAGAAAATCTGATGGTCTAAGTTACCCTTTTATATTCTGTTGATAGTCAATGAAGATAAACCAACAATTTTAAGGGGAAAAAAAAATCTTCCACCTTATATATATAGCTGAATCCTTTAAATGAATCTTGCATGAAATCTGCCTGCTTCCTTGGACTAGTCTCTTTTTGCTTTAAGAAAGTCTACACAATGATTTGAGTAAAAGATGTCTATTCTGTGAGTAAGACAAAGTCCTTTTCTGGACTTTAATATGTCTGTTTTCCTTCTGTGAAATCCATAGAGATGAAGATCTTTCAGGATCAAAGCCACTTTGGCAACAGTGAGGGACTTCAAAGTAAATTCAGTCAAAAAATTGTTAGTATCATTCTACTCACAACATGATAATTCTTCATATCAGCATCTTTTCAAAGGATTGTGCCTATTTCTGTGATATGTCCTTATTAAGGTTTCTAGTCAAAATAAGAGAAAGTGAGCTAAACAAAACAAATTACAAGAGAAGGAGACAAGAAAAGAGAAATTGAAGGGAGTTTTTTATAAAGAAAGGTATACAAATTATGTCAATACACCCTAAAACAGAATGTCTGGGTTTGTGTTCTGAGAAAAACACAAAGAGTGTTGGGGGTTTTTGAGCCTCCTAATGGTGAGGGTGATAATAAAACATCTTCATTCAAATGCTTTCCCTTAAAACCTCTCTCATTTTTTATGCTAGAATATTTGACTATTTTTAAACAAAACATTTTTGGTGACTTTTCTGGTTCTAAACAGAAAAAACAAGTGAAATATAAGAAAATAGAAACACTCTTCATAAGCTGCAAAATAAAAAGTAAAAAGCATGCACGTTTGGAAGGCCATCCCTCTAACATCATTATCTGTTCAGCTATTTTCCCTGGCATATAGCAACAACAAAGGAAGAACCAGTTTTGTATTAATGTCATCATCCTGTCTCTTTGCAGATAGTTAGTGCAGTCCAAAGTAGGTGTATGTGCTTGAAAGATTAGTCCTGGTTTTATATGCATAATGTATTGACATCATTGCTCAGCTCTAAGCATAGTTAATTTTTATTTAAAATGGAGAAACATAATGAAGACTGTGTGCTGGAAATGTCATAAGGAACTGCTCCATTTTCATTTTCTATGATTTATGGGATGGAAATTGTAATCATGCTGTGAAAAGTGAAGTCCCAGACTTAAAACATATAAAGTTGAATACTGCAAAGGACTTTGGCATTTGAGTTACCCTGAGAAATTATTTTATTTGACTGTTATGAAGGTGAAAGCAAAATAGCTTTCCTTAAGTTTATGCTTCAATTTGCTATAACATTTTTACTTAGATTTCCTTATTCTGATGGCAAGAATAGCCTTAGCACAAAATTCTGTTTAGATGATTTTTTTAAACAAGTCTTGATTATGAAATGTAGCCATAATCACACTCTACACATGATTAATCTCCAAAAAGCCACATACTTAGAGAGGATATGTAATTAAAACTAAATATTATCCTTTGCCATTAGGAAATGCTCTTCTTATCAGAGTTGCAGAATGCTGGCTGAAGTATTACATGGGTCTGTTGGGAGTATGGTTAATGTACTAACATCTCTGGTTAAGTCCATAGTAACCAATGGTAAATGTTATATATCACTTTTAATTTGCACATTCCTAAGGGATGAAAGTTTTACAGTGCTTTCAGCTGTGAGCCAAAGCCCCACAGTGTTTCAGTGTTAGTACTAGCTGTAGTCTAAAAAAATGTCAGGATTGATTGTGAAATGTGTTGGGTGGGGTTTTTTTTGTGGTAGTTTTTATTGTTGGTTTTTGGGGTTTTTTGTCATTGTAGTATTTTTGCTATAACTCATGTATGCTGTTTTGCAAAAAGAGATCACAGAATTGTAGAATCAGAATGGATTGTGTTGAAAGGGAACTTTCAAAAAACATCTAGTTTGACCCAAATTCCCCTGAGTATAGGCAGCTTTCATTAGACCAGGTTCCTCAAAGTCCCATTCAACCTGACCTGGAACATTTCCAGGGATGGGGCATTCACAGCTTCTCTGTGTAACCTGCACTGGTGCATCACCATTCTTATTGTAATATATTTTTCTTATATCTAATCTAAATCTACCCTCATTCACTTTAAGACTTTTACCATTTGTCTTGCCACTACAGACCCTGGTAAAAAGTCTCTCTCCACCTTATAAACCAACTTACATAATAAAAGTTTACAATAAGATCTCCCTGATCCTTCTCTTCTGCTGACTGAGGAGCTCAAACTTCCTCTGCTCTTCAAAGGAGACATATTCCATCCCTTTGAACACTTAGTGACCATCCTCTGGACCTGCTTTAAAAGATCCATTCCTTCCTTGTGCTAAGGGTCCCCAGGATGGAGGCAGTACTCCAGGTAGGGCCTCCCAAGAGCAGAGTAGAGGAGGAGAATCACCTCATAATTTAACATACTTGACTGATAGATAAACTATTTACCAGAGTAGGTCACACACCAGAAGAAGGAAACAGGGAAAATCCCACAACTTTTGAACCCCAAAGCCTTTTGCAAGATGTCTTTGTAGCTGGTAGGTTTTAACAAGCATAAGGTTTTAGACTCATTGTGTGATCTACTGAATGAAAGTCTAAGGCTTGTAGAGAGGAAAACAGATAAGCTGAACTTTTCTGAGCTCAGCAATATTTGAAATCTGTTCAGTGAGGACCATCTATCAGGTGAACTGAAATAGGGAGGCATCCTACAGAAGACAAATAACTTTTAAGGAAACAGGAAGATGTATGAAAGTTGAATTAAATTTGCTTAGGAAAACATGCATATGGCATTTCAGCATGTATTTATTTGACCAAATGTAACAAGACTATTTCAGTGTAAGACTTTTTATTATTATTTAATATTAAAGACAATATAATCTCTGTTTGTATAAGACAGCACAGCCCTTCTGAAATCAGAAGAGTTATACTGATTTATAGTAACTAGCGATCTCATCCTCTATTTTTCCATTAATAAGCTTAGAAAAGCTATTTCTTCACAAATGGGAAAGCTAATTGTTTGACCTTTCAGCCTCACCTTTTTTTATAGCTGTCTTGGGTATTTACAGAGAAGAGTTATGAGAAACAACCCATCTCAGGACAGGGTGAGCTGAACCTCTGCACCGCTGGGGTGATGAGCACAACTGTGGTCTCCAGTGGGGCATGATGTCTGCACAGCTGATGTGCCTTAGTTACTGGGGCTGTTGTATTTCATATTACAGCCATGAGACAGGTCTGGAGCTGAACTTTGGCATCTGGTGTGCAAGTAAGGGGGAAGTTCAGTGGGGGGGAACCGTCTTTGGCTTTTCTTGTTGCAGCTTGGAAACCACAGTTCTCAGATGGGGTCATATTTTTCTTTTTAAATGCTTTTCACTTTTTGGGTCAGACTGAATAGGTTTCGAGCAGCTGTGCTTTATTCCATTCAGAAACTTCAGTTGGCAGGTTTGGCCAACTTCTTGCCTAAACCAAACGATTCTATTTAGCATTTTTCAACATATATCAGAAAACACATATTTTAAAACAATGATGTTTCATATTCTACATCTCCATCCACCTTGTAGTTATTCACACCTAATCTTATGTTGCACTACAAGTCAAATGAGATAAATTCTCCTCTTAAGTTACTGGGGCAGAACTAAATCAATCTTCATCCTCTTAGTCAGCCCAGATCCTGCTGTGTCTTTGGGTCTTTCCGTCTTGTTCCCTTTTGTTCAGGCTACCTTGAGTGCTCCCCCATGAGAGTGGACTGGAGCCATTAAGACTGTTATCTCCAGTATTTCGTCTTAATGACCCTTAAGTGTAAGCTGTTAGGCAACAATTAGAAAGGCCTCCTTCCTCTTTCTCTAAGTGGGTAGGCTCTATTAACTTGACAAATCCTCAAGGTGAAATATCTATTGGGTACAGATTAAAGTTGTTTAGGAGTTTTTTCTTCCCAGAAGGAGCTGATTCAGCAAGACCAAAATGCTTATTAAGAATATATGGCTTTTGAAAAACACCCAGTGAAATTCAGCCAGAGCTAAATGAAATTGCTTGTTTTTCTGCTGATGCATTCATTGGGGAAACCTGACTTCCTTTACCATATGCAAAGATACGGGAATCACACCATGAGTACTGCCAGAAAATCTTAGTGCTTTGCTGACATGGAGTAGTGAAATTGGAATTTTTTAGATCACCATTTTTAGTCTGGTTGAGGAGCGCTGAATTGTGTGCTGATAAATCTAGTGATTTCAGACTCCACCACACACCCTATCTATATGTTCATATATTTGTTGCTCAGTTATGTCTGGACTCTCAGATTCTGCCACTTGTCTGTCATTCAGAAGCTAAAAAATACCTGGATCCATGAATGACATGAGGATGTGATTTGTCAGGTCTAACAGCATTTATTTTAAATATTCTTTTTTGTTTACTCTTAGGTATTTTATTCAAAATTCATTTAAAGTACTCTTTTTTATTTTCACAATGAAGCATTTCACTCTCCTCACCAAATGTTGGACTTTTTTTCTGTGATCAGGATTTGTAACATTATATTTAATTTCTAATATTACACTGTGAGAGTAGGAGGCTTGGAAACAGTCTTGTTAATTATCAAGGCACTCCTACTTTTATTATAGATCACAGACTAAAGCTCATGAAAAATAATTCTGTAGCACTGTCATACAGTATTATCTGCTTTGTGCCCATGGTGCAAGGGTAGAAGAAAATTTTATACCCATTGTGAAAGTTGCATCAGTTTGCATCAAATATGGATCTTTTTATGCAAATACGGTTCCCCACTGCTTCTATTACAACTTGCTACTAGAAACCAGTACCTGAAAATTCTCTTTCTTTCAATGTGTTGGGGATTTCATTTCTATTGATGACAAGTGCTATTACACAGTAATGGATTATAGGAATTTATTTAAAATAAAAAATATTAGAAGGATTATATATGCAAATGGAGGAATGAAGGTCAAAAGAGTAGATTAGAATGTAAGAAATGATGGAATAAAAAGCAGAAACAAGAATGTACATTACAAATATAGATAACAATTCTGATAGTTAGAATTATATTGTATGACAGATAATGCAAAAGTGAATAGGCTCAGTGCTAGAACATCTTTGGCACAACAGGAACATTTTCAAATGTTAGTATGGGAAGAATACCGGGGTTTGAACTATGTGATATGTATGGGACTTGCATGCCATATATTCTGCACACATAGAAGTGCATAAATTTCCTTTGCTGAAGCTCAGTTTTACACCAGAATATGAGTTTTGCACCTCCTTACTGGGTATCTCTGACTGTTCAACTTCTCCATTACAGTAAAGCTGGAGAAAATAAATGGGCTCAGTTGATCAGTTTTACCAATATATCCACTCATGCTTTCAGATAGCTGCAGAATGAGGTCTTAGACACCTGATTTTGATCAGTTCAGAATTTCCTTTGCCACTGTTTCAAGTGTTTAATTCCTGGAAATGAGTCAGCGTTCATGAGAAGATGCAGAATTGTTCCTGTGTATCATTCTTATGGAGCTACAAGAACAGGATAATGTGTTAAATTTCCAAGCATACAATCAACTATCCAGAGAAATAGAGAACAAATTCTTGCTTTCAGAAGAGAAGGTTTTTGTTTAAGGAATCTCATTGTGACACCTCTGCTTTCCATGCAGCTTTGAAGGAGAACTACAAGAATCATGATGATTAGGGAGGCAATGGCATCTACTGTAAAACTGCATGTTTCCCAGGGCTATTGCTAAAATCATATAAAGGACACTTTTTTTTTTTTTTTTTTGCTTATTAGACAGTTTTCTTCTATCCCTTTCTTAGGTTTTAGATAAATACTTTTTCTAAAAACTATAAAGAAAGGTAAAGAGAGGAGAGGAGAGGAGAGGAGAGGAGAGGAGAGGAGAGGAGAGGAGAGGAGAGGAGAGGAGAGGAGAGGAGAGGAGAGGAGAGGAGAGGAGAGGAGAGGAGAGGAGAGGAGAGGAGAGGAGAGGAGAGGAGAGGAGAGGAGAGGAGAGGAGAGGAGAGGAGAGGAGAGGAGAGGAGAGGAGAGGAGAGGAGAGGAGAGGAGAGGAGAGGAGAGGAGAGGAGAGGAGAGGAGAGGAGATACTTGGACAAAAGGGTTTTATTCATTCTGGAGCAGAATTCATCAAGAAAGTACATATTCTTATGTAGTTAGAAGCCAAGTTTGTAATTTTCCCTACTGACATATGACAAAAGCCTTTTTTATTCCCTGATTTTTTTTTGTTCAGTGTTGCTGTAGAAAGAAAAATAAAAAGGAGATTCCATCTTTTTCATGCCTGTGGTGACACTTAGTCTTCCCTTGTCCAACCTGTCACACTGAAGCATAGGGCAGTCATTGATACAGTCTAAAAACACATAATATAAAGGCAATACAAAGGTTCAGGGACAAAACAAAGCAAAAGAAACCCAAAAAACCTGACAAAATAACTACAAAGCATAAAAGTACCTATCCTTAAACAAAAAACAGTGATAAAAACTGCAACTGCTTTTTTTGTCCTTTTTGTTTTTTTTGGTTTAAATCATCCAACAAATTGTTGCCCCACTCACAACAGCATATTCCAAATTACATTGTACCAGTTTTTTGTAGGAAATCTCCTGTGAGCAGTTGTTGAAGTGCCTATACAGTCTGGTTATGTAGTAGAATGAAATCCATGATGCAATTGGGAAAACAGAAGTTCTACATGCAGATGACATTCTTCCTTCCCACTGTAACCTTTCAGAAGAAAATTTAATATTCCATGTGTGGTTTTGCATTAATTGTACAGGTAATAAAGTATATGTCTTGCTGGGTGAAAGCCAGGAAAAAAAGCATAATGCAACTCAGGGCTGTTTATTCTTTGGGTATGCTCACAAAGTCTTGCCTTCCACATTTTATGTTCAAACAGGTTATTTGTGAGCTTTAATCAACATAGAGAGTGCCACTGGATGGAAGTCTCAGTTAAGATGACCAGCATTCAGTAAAAAATAATCAAATGTTGATTTTTACAGTTCATATTCACACTAAACATTGTGGGGAAAAATCGCTATAAATTATTAACGTACTGCAAATATTATTATTTGCAGAGATTTTGAGGTATTCAGTGATTATTGAAGGAACACCTGTTCCACTGGACCCTTGCAAGGTGCCATATTAGTAGAGAATAAATTAAATTTTAAAAATTATATTTTCCTCCTCTTCACCAAAGTCAGCAGCATTTTTTTCTACTGGTAATGTTGTTTTCTCTTTCTTCACCTGCCTGTTACACGTTCCATCAAACCAAGAGAGAAGTTGTTCAGCTCTTCCAAGAAAAGAGGTCATATATCTTCCTTATAGATGTACAAAATCAGGTAATAAAAATCAATTCAAATGTTTCCAAAGTAATCAAATAGCCATTGCTTGAATTTTCACCTGACAGCAGAAAAGTATAATGTATGGCAGAATAGAACACAGAGTGCTGTGTTTTACAGTAGAAATATATGGTTGTTTTTCACTGAAAGTAGCTCCTTTCAGAGATAATTACCTTGTTTATTCACTAATGATCACTTCAAATACAAAGCTATGTCTGCTTATTTTCACAAGGAAAAGAGTGCTGTTAATTTCAGAAGGAAATTTTATATTTTCTCTATATTTAGAAATCATTAAGCAAATGATTTGTCAAATTGCATGTAATAGATTTACTTTTATTGATGTTGATCTTTCACAATATTGGGAGAGAAGTAATAAAGATGAAATCAGTGAAAGAAGCCAAATGGAGAACATGTATTTCTATTTTTCCTAATTAAAGAAGCTTTGTAAGTAAACAGTCCTAAACTTTATCACGACCTCTTCTTAGTCAAGATGAATACACTTATAAGAACTGCCATAATAATCTTATTTAATACTCTCTCTGGGCCTGTTGCATAAAACTTTAATGAATAATTTGTCAACACTAGACATAAATCTCTCTGCTGATGCATATCTTAATCTTTTTCATAATTTGCGGGTCAAAGTCTGTTATACTTAATGCAAGAAAAATATGTATTTGAGCAATACCAAAGATACAAGTTTCAGACAGGTTTATTGCACACAGATGCATTCATTCACATTGGATGTTTCTCATTATTAGCAAAGATATAGATATATTTGCAAAAGTATATTTAGGTTGCACCTTTTCTTTCCTTACACAGCTGCATTATAAGATTTCCTGGGCTCCACTTAATTTATTGCAGCTTCTTGTTATGCAAAGAAAGCACCTACTTAAAAACCCCTACATATCAGATTGAATGGAGGCTTCATACTGGGAGAGAGATTATTAAAATGTGATTTATGTCTCTGAATCTGAAGCAAATCACCTGATTCTGAAACAGTTTCTAACACAGGCTAATTTCTCTTGCTTGTTTTTAGTATATGGTAACTTAAATTAAAGGTAAGTTTTCCTGCATTTTTGACTTTGCAGGGCCACTTCACAAGTTTCCTTTTAATCTTGGTTTTGCTGTAATAATATTGTTACTTGTTCAATGTTCCTATTTTTTCCATCTTTCCTCTAAATAGACAGAAATTAACAGAGTTCCTTGAATTTTAGGTTATTTTACTGATGTTTTTGCACTAATTATTTTTTCTCAGAAAAGTTTTCAATTAAACCCCTGGTGATAGGAGGTGGAATTCTCCAACACTAATCTGGAAATTCCACCTCCCAATCACTGGGGGGTTAATTGAAAGCTTTTTTGTGGAAAAAATGATCGGTATATAACCAATCAGCAAAATATGATGAGACTATAAGGAATACTGTTAACCTTGGACTGTCTAAGGAGAAGCAGATTGCGTTACTTGAAAGAAAAAAAAAAAGAATTGTAAGAATCATATGAAATGGGTCAGTGTACTGAAGGAAGAATTCATTAATGAGCTCTAAGACAAATTCTCATTGCCTTTTAACACAACACCTTTCTGACATGGCTCTCTAATTTCAGCAGGGCATGGTGTGTCCTATGCTCCTGTGGGATGAGCTCTGTGAAAAAGGCAGCACTCTCATCCAAGACCTTACGTAGTGTTAATTGGCAAATTGGCTTCTTTGCCTTTGATCTATAGATCTGTGGTGGTTAAAAGCTGTGAAGGTTCTGTTCTCAAAACAGCAGTTTTCAAAGAATTAAAAAGTCCCTGCCAGTAACTGTATTTGCCTCAAACTACAAGCAAAATGGGGAAAGTCACATCTCTGAAGAAACTTTGATAGGTTTTCTGGGTAGTATGCATGATGTAATAAAAACACAGGATTTTTTATATTGAATAAAAATAGGACCCTTCAAAACCCAGGAGATGAAGCTCCAGCATTATTGAAATATATTCTTTTAAATGTAAAATAACATTTATTCCTCAATCAATAGGCTCCTGGTAAATCATATCCTGCTGTGAGTGAATTTCATAGATTACATTACAAATTCTTGATATGCATCTGTCATTCTTTGCAGAGCTGCTACTTTAGCTTCATGCATTGATCAGCTAAAGGAATGTGGATTCAAAGAGAAGAAATAATTACTGAGCCAGAGTCCTGCATTGATCTTCTTGTAGCGTGATAGCTAACCAGAAGCAGATTTGCTTATTCTGATCCAGTAGGCACAGTCCATAAAAAGTCTTTTATCTGCTTTTCAGCCATTTCTGAAAAAAAAAAAACAATTGGCTGGAAAAAGTGACATGCCCTGTTTTTCATGATTGTTTTGGCATTAAATGTATAAACAACCTAGGACGCTTCATCCTTAGGTCAATGAATTATCAACATATGGGAGAAACAATTCTTTCTCCCTCCTGATCCCACCATTTGTGTTCCTGCATGCACAGTGGGGCCACCAAAGGAGAGGAATGGAAATACATTCTCTTATAATACCCCACAGCCAAATGGCTTTTATCCATCATGTAGCTTCAAAACCTTCCAGGATGAAAACCCAATGTAACTGTAGCTCAAAAACAAAAATCACAACTACCACATCCTCCTTATGAGGAAGCTCTGACATGTTGTCCACATCACTTAGATTTTTGGGTTTCATGGGAGCACCCAGTTCAGAACTCCCAATGCCAAGAGAGATGGTTTCTGGTATCCTTTGATCCTTTATCCATTATGTTTCTTAATGCCATGCATTTCCTACTGTTCAGCATGGTGGGTGTTGCTAATCTCAGTAGGGACACCAAATAACCCTTGTCAATTTACAGAGAGACCTTAAAGAAAGTGCATCAGCCTGATGAGTTTCCCTGCTTGAGCAGAGCACTTAAGGGTGGCAGTGCTGATTACCACTTCATCCAGCAATTTTCTTATCAGTTGAAGGGGCAAAATCAATATTTTTCATATAGTATTCTTGTTAAATCATATTGCTAAGATTTTTTGGTGTTTTTTTTGCCATGGGGGTTTACTTCATGATGAAATTGCTCTGAGAAGCACTTCCTACATAAGTTGAGCAATTCATGTTATGAGAAAAAGCAGACATGATGATGAGACAGGGAGGTTTTGTAGGAGGCAAACAGCTGCCAAATTTAAAGTTCAACAAAGATCTGGAAAGCCATCAATATACAAAAACCTCTGGGTTGAGGCATTAAAATATTATTGTAGAGTTTTTTCTGCCTTACCCCTGTAAACATCTGCATGTGACTTTTGACCATTCCCTTAAAAAAAGCCCTGGAAGATAACAACCTGACAAACTTAAAATTAATTAGTAAAAAACTAGAATCTTTATCACCTCAGAAATCTAAGGGAATAATAGATGATTCACTAAATATATTTCAGTAACAGTAGTTAGAATATTATCCTACAAAATATGTGAGGAAACCATGATTTATTAGTAGTTCAAAATAAATAGAAGTCATCATATTTCTTAAAATGCTTCAAAAGTTATCTAGGAAATATGGTTCATTAAACAGGCTTCTCAACACAATTCATGATACATGTACACAATAATGTATATTCAATAAATATTTAGTCATCCATCTCCCATTGTCACTCATTGACAACAGGAAAATCAAAATCTTTTTCCTTCTAAGAAACCCCAGAACCTGATAATTCAAAAAAGAAAGGAAATTATGTCAAGTCATTTGTCAAAATCATCATTAGCTTACATGATAAAAGAAATTCCTATGGAGGCTCTGGAGACATGCATCATAATATCTGAAATGTTGAATAAAATATACTGTTGAATAAAATACATTTTAGGTACACAGTTATGTGAATATAATAGATCTGAATTTTTCATTTACTTAGATTACTTTGTCCACTCCAGTTAATTTCCTGGTTCAAATGAAAACATCATAAATAAAATTAATTGATCAAGTTCAGTCACTTTTTTTTTTTCCTTTCATATCCAAATATTTTTTTTCTGGTGAATTTCATAAAGATATCTGCAATCATTTTCTGTCTGCAGTTTCTGAAAAGGAAAAATATGTTTACTGCTAAGCAGTGGATTTATTCAACTTATATTCAAAATAAAAAAAATAATTTTAGGTTTATTAGAAGAATATAAGGAGTAGGATCCAAATTTCTCACAGTACTTGCATATACCTTTTATTCTAAATACATGACTGCTAATCCTGTTTGAGTCAATGCTGCTTGTCCCAAACACCATTTTTCTACCTACTATTGTACGTAATCACAATATGATAAATACACTTTGCAGCTGCCTGCAAGATCTCGTGTTACACTTGAAATTTCTTTGCTATAGAAATATTTAAAATATGGTCCCTTTTTTTCACAAAACTTTGTAAGTTGTCTCTGTGGTCTAGAGGGTAAAACCTTGAGGTGTTATGGAGTTTAGCAGTGCAGAGGAAGGAGGGAGTTGTTGAGAAAATTTATTCTTTTCTTTTTACCAAACATAGCCGTTTTACACTTCAGGAATTTTCCCATATGACTACACTTGAAAATGCAATACCACAATAAATTGAGCATGAGGCTGACACTGAAGAGAACACTGACCCTTTTTACATGGTGTTAATTTATGTTGCACATTCCATGCCACTTGTTTGAACTCTTATTAATATTTAGTTCTCTTCCAATTTGTTATTTTGATTTTCAGGCTACATTTACTTGAAATCAGAAACTCAGAATAATTTAGATGGAAAGAGATTTCAGGGGTCATGTGATCCAACTTCCTGTTCAAAGCAGGGCCAACTTCAAAGGCAAATCCAAATTTTGAGCTAAATCAGGTTCCTCCAAGTCTTGCTTAGCTATGGCTGGATATTCCACAATTTCCCAGGGCAATATTTTTCTCTTTTGACTCACTTAACCATGGGAAAAAAAAAAAAAGGGGGAAGAATTCTTTCTGTGTTCTAAGCAGAAATTTCCTCACAGAAAATTATCTGTTGCTTTTTATCCTACCACAATGCACTTAGAAATGTCTTTGTCTTGTCTGCAACTTCCCACTATTCATTTAAGTAAAAAGTATTATTTTCTCTATATATGGTAAAACAATAGTCTGTATTTCTTATTTTACCTCCACCACTTCCACCACCAAAATGGTATTTAAGTGAGTGATTGTAAAAGAACCATTTTTATATGTTTTTGCATTAAAACTTCAAGATGTATGAAACTATGATATGTTGCTTGAATTAGGTATAATATAAAACTTAGCTATAATTGCTCAAATTCAAGTGTCTAAAGGCTCTATGATCAAAAAGCTGTTACTCCTGTGAACAATGAAAGGTATTTCTAAAATAAAGGTGCTGTTTTGCTTGGTTTTGTTTTGCTTTCAGATACCTCTATGCATTTATTCTTTCATATGCAAAAGTGACATATGCTGAAATACACCTGAGAGCGCCAGCTCATTGTGATTTTAATTCCAAAAGCAAACAGCAAGTGACTGTTAATGTGAGAACTGTGACTACAATTAGATATTCTGTGATGTAAATTTCTTATCAATATTTTAGATTAATATCTCTGCCTATGTTTTTTAAAAAGGTTGTATTTGAAATTCAAATCTAAGACAAGTTAGTTGGCTTCCCTGAAAATCTCTAATAAACAATGGCAAATTTATTTTGTTATTGTCAAACAGAATTAAGCAGACACAGAGGATATTGCTATTTTGCATATTCAAAAGTAAGTGCAAAGTAACATATAGTGATGGGTTCATTATTTTCTGGGAAATCAAAATTATTCCTCTAAACAAAACCAATTTGATTTACCTTATTTTTCAGGTTGCCATTTTCCATTAGTAATATTGTAACAGAGATATAATATAACACCATTGACTATTTTGCAGAAAGCCTTTATTAAATGTTACTGCAAAATAACAGATATTTTCTTTTACTGAAAATAGAAAAAATCATACTTAATCCAAGCAATCTTTCAGCAAACCCATTTAAACAAAAGTCTGCAATCGGTGAGCCACTCCTACTGAATCCATCCACAAGATCATGACTTTGTTTGAGAAAAGAAAAAAACACCTAAACACCTTGAGAAACTTGGTATTTTTTGACAGTCATCAGTCAGTTTAGGTCTCATTTTAAGAGACACAATTCAAATGAGCAAAACCATGTCCCACTTCTCACCTATCTTACCTGTGAATTTTGAGACCCAGCAGAAATGAAGAACTGCCAGTCAGGCTTCCAGGTTCACCAGACAATGTCCTGGATTTCTAATCATCCTGGTTCCTTGTTGCTCAGGGACAGAAAAATGAGTCAGGATCAATACAGTCAAATTATATTACATCCTGTAATTTCTGTGTATTTATATATTCTAAGATATGGTAGGACAGGTGTGAGGGGAGCAGGCTGACAGCAAGTCACAGCAGATGGCCTCAGGTTGCCTTGGAGCCAAAGCACAGAGGTCAGGTTAATGTTTACAGCCCACATCTACAGTGATATTTGCTCATTCTAGTCCCCACTTGGGTTTTTAATTTGCTGTTGACACTCCTGGGTGTTAAGGGCCCAAATGTGGGCCTCTGGCTCCCTGGGAGCTCTCAGGGGGAGCAGCTGAGTTGGTCTAGTGGCTCCCAGAACTGGAAGATTATTTCCTACACCTTCCTTTCTGGTTTCTGGTCATCATCAGAGACCTTAGTGATGTGACTTGGATCAGTAAGATTATAGAAAAATATTAAAGTGTTTGTCCTTTGATTTTTGGTGTATTCTTTTTGTGTGTATTTTTTGTGGTGTTGTTTGGGTTTTTCTTTAGTGTGTTTTTTTTATTATTATTATTTTCTATCTTTTACCAAATCACAACCCTTAATGAATGAGTTTAGGGAGTATTTTCCTGTTGTTCAAAGTGGGAAAGATTTCTTCTTTGGCATCTTTTCCTTGTGAACTTGAAAGCTGCTCAAACACATAGATTTGCATAAGGTTACATTTTCACACTCTGTAATTAAGGATTAAAAGTGGAGTATGTGTCTCAGATCATAGAAAAAAGCAAAAGGTGAGAAGGTAAAATGGAAATGGGCACTTGTGATGACAGAGGTTCACAAGTCTTTAGTTCTCAAAGTCTTTTCTAGCAGAACTTCAAAGCCAGACATGCTAATATAGGGTCATCCTCACTTCACTCTTTTCAAGGGAAGGAAGAATGGTCAGAAAGTTACTGATACTGTGACCAGTCTTCCACCATGCTACCTGATGAGGTCAGGAGTAAGGGTCTCTTACCCCTACCTTTACTTACCTGGCTTGCTTTTCCTACGGTTTCTCCCAGAGGATGAAGTTTTAAGTTTCTGCCAGGGATATGCTGCTTCTATTCCCAGAATGGAAGGCAGAACACCTCTGAGCCACCTTGGCTCTGTGAACAGCCCTGCCTAATTTGGTAATTGAGGAAATACTCTACATTTACAACAAGGAATGCACACATGCATATTTAAAATATAAATTGAGAAATACAGAATAGGAAAAGCAGATATGATTGGACAAGGCAAAAGCCTCTGTGATGACTTTCATGAAGTCAGGAATTAATTTGTGCTATGCTCTGCATGTAGTCAGCAGAGACAGGTTCCTACAGAGCCAGAATTTATTCGGCAAAATGAACCTCTGGATATATCCAAGAACCTACACTGCATTTTGGAATTTAACCGTTCATAATTATTAATTTGACTAAAAATAGATGTCTATATTATAAGCATCTATACCTGAGATCATTTTCAAAATTAGTATCATACTGAACAGAGGGAAAGTGGTACATTCACGGCATGTTCCATCACTTCTTCCAATGGACATCTACCCCAAATTATATTTTTCACTACAAAACAGAGTCTGAGGCGACATACTCAGATACTGATGCTAGGCAGGATAAATCTTACCCTCCACAGTAAGGAGAACAATCTAGTATTTCAATATTTGCATATTGAATGAGTTCACATTGCCCTGCTTAGAAAACAATGTCTATATGCAAAGTGTATATTCCCATCTGCACAATTTCCCTATTTTCTATATACTTCCCTGTAATTATATTCTAAAATAAGGGACAATACTCAGAATAGAGATTTTACTTCCATAGTATTTATTGCCATGGGATATCACTGAGGCCAAGAACACAGTAGGATCAAAAAAAATAAAAGAACAAAACAAGATAAGCAGCTATATGGATAACAAGAACATCTGCAATTATATTAGATTAAACAAAAATTCATAAGGGATATAAACCTTCATGCTTCAGAGCATAAGCTAATCACTAACTGATGGGAATTAAGAAACTTCTGTTATGGAGAGGTTAATCCCTAATTGCCTACTACAGTATTTCCAGCAACATCATCTGAAGCAAATAGTACTGCCACTGGTTACTAGACAAAACAGACAATTAGTCTGATGTTATATAATAATGTCTGTCTTGCTGTCTTGTGACTGCAATGTACAAAATGCAAATCCATGTTTACCCTGGTTTCCTAAAGAAAAGAATATTACATGATCACCTTGCTGCTATCTGCTATACCCATCTAATATCTTCTGAACCCATTAGCCAGATTCAACATTTGCCAAAGGAATTGAACCCTGGAGGATAATGAAATTCAGTGAAATCAGAGGCTTGGCCGTGGAGAATAGCCCCAGTTAATGATACAGTGCCAGGAAATATTCAGGAAGAGCCCATAAATTGGTTGACCTGCTGCTAATCAACCATCCTCTTAATCCTGGCTGGCTGGCCCTTGGACCACTCAGAAGAAGCTTGTTCAGGTCACCTCCATCACTGGCAGGAGTTAGAGAGAACACTACCAAAAGGAGAGTGCAGATGGAAGAGGTGGAGCTTAAACATGCAGATGTGCACAAGAGAAATATCTGAAAGATTAATAGGCATCTGGGAAATAGAGACATAATAATCTCTGTGGTGAATAGATGAGTGGATGTAAGACAGTAATTTACAGAAGACCTGAGTTAATTCCCCTTTTTGTTCATAGGACAACTCATTTTGAATGTTCGAGAAAAAAATATGTCTGAATAGTAGAGGTCTCATAGGGTTGTTTTCAGTGAAACAGTGCATCCTCAGCCACCTCAGCATCTTCTTCTCTATCTTATTGCCTTTATTTCTGCATCAAAACCAAAGACCCACGGTGGCCCTGAAATTTTTATGCATGGACAATTATTTTGTCTTCCCTTTTTCTCCTCAACAAATGATATAAGTCACAGATCCACCTTCAATTTCTGCCCAGCACACCACTGTTAGAATTAATACACAAGAGTTTGTTTGGCTTCATTTTCAAAGGCTGTACAATTAAACAGGGCCTGTACTTAGAAAGTATGATAAAAAAGCCAGTATTAGGTATGACCTCATTTAAAATAGCTTGAGGGCTTCTCTAACTTACAGTATTTTTATGAGACCAGTGAAAGGCTCTCTTTCTTCTCTGTTATTCATCCTGCATATGTCCATCCCACAGGGTTGACAAGGTATTTGTGGGAATCATCTGTGCTGACTCTATACAAGTAGAGACTTTCCCTCTGCTGGGAGCACTCTCCACTTGCAGATGAAATGCATATGCTGTACTGCAGAGCAGTGCAAAATGATTAGAGCTGAAGCGAGACCTTAACTGACACTCATTATTACGGTGTGTCTACACTGCAAGAAGATGTGTGATTGCAGCATGTATCAGCATTGCCTTTCATTCAGCCAGGGAAGATACCATGACATGGAGCTTGAGGATGAGGTTTGTAAGTCTGTTAGAGACCATTACTTCACAGTTCTTATACCGGGTGTGCATGAATGTGCATTTGTGCACATACATATATATATGTGTGTGTGTGTGTGTGTATATACACATATATATGTGTGTGTGTATAAATATATATATATATGTATATATATATATATATATATATATATACGTATAAATCCATACATATTTATTTATAGTAGGTATAGAGTACAACAGCAGGAGATTAAATCAGGTCCAGGCATAGGCCATGCATTCAGTTGTCCATTCTGGTAAATTACTGGAAAGTCTCCTGGCACAGCTTTGTTCCAAGATCTGGCACAATCCCTCAATTGTGTACAGGAATTAATGTGGCTCAAGAACTGCAGCAAACAGGCAGTGTGCATGTATGTCTTCTCCAAAATGCCCATTTTTTGAAGCTAGCAGGGCATAGACACAGTTCGGATATAACAATTTCTCAAGGGGTAGCTGAAAAAATACCAATGGTGTTATATTTCTATGATACAATCAGTGACATGGTAGATGGTTGCCACCACCCAAAATTACTAAACAATAGCTATCCCTAATGCACCTTTACTCTTGAGGATCGCTGTACTAATCATGAGCAAGCAGATTCTTGGCTAGATGAGACACTGGTAGAAATAATATAGTTCTCATGTTTTCATCCATGTTCATTCAAAGGCTGCTCTTACTGATATTTCCTGTTTGCCTTAGGCTCTGGTTGCCAGATCATCATTCTCTGTTTTGTCTCTGAAGCAGAAGAATTCATAAAAATGCTCAAATAACTCTTCCAAGAAATGACTCTAAGTGGGAGCAGAGCTATTTAAATCATTAGATGCAGAAGTGAGATCGCTGATCATTCTCCAGGGTTTTGTGTAATATTTGTCCCTGTAACCAGGCTTTTATAGGAGAAAGTGGTGGAAAGAAAGGTTTTTGTAGAGTGTATGCTTATAGAGTGCAAGGATAGCTTTCAAAGTTGCTGTTAATCAATAAATATCATTGCTTTTTACTGCATAGAGACAGTATACCAGGAAGAAAGAGGGAAGGAACTTATTAATTTGGGAAATAAATAATATATTTCTCTATATATTAACAGTGTGGGAAAGGGTATTCAGCCCCATTCTTTCAAGAGCACTGAGAGGGGTCCCTACTTCTCCCTGAGCAGCGATGTTGGCAGTTCTCAGACAGGAGGAACAACTCCTGCCAACTGTCAGTAACAAATTGAAAAAAATGACAAATTCAGCTTTAATAGAAAATTTGCACAGGGGAGAGCAAATAGCCAAGGAACATATGTACAAGTTTTTAAGCATATGGGCTTCTTGCTGTCCTAGTAATTAATATAATACTGTAAGTGCCTTTATGTTCTCTCTTTTCTCCTCCATAACCTGTGCATTATGGAAGCTGCTTGGGATATGATCAACACTTGCTGCTTTTATATGTTATAAAGGACACTTGAAAAACATGTATTGGCAACTGGATACATAAAACACAGAAAGAGATGAAGGAGCAGTAGATCTTGAAACAAAAACCAGAACAAATATGTTATTAAAGACCAGATACTAGATCCTTCAAAGTGAAAAACACACTCTCCAAAATGTAAAGGCAAGAAACAAGAGAATTACAGAACACAACTTGATTCAAGTTTTCCCTTGCTAGCCACACATCCCATTATTCTCTTGCACTGTTATGTTTCAAACACCTTATGAAAACTGAATATGTCTGGAGACTCCACAGACAATCTATGCTTTGCAAATGTATCTTGCCCACCCTCTGGAAACATTTAACCTAAACTCAGCAAAGTGAAAAAAGAGCTTTGATTCACATATGCATTAAATTACTTCATGATGTGAAAAAAAATCCTAATATAATTGTGAGGTAAGAATGATTTCATGAGAAAAAGAGCAAAAAATTTCTATGGGAAGGTTGAAAAAACTATCACCCTTTAAACTAAACAGGAGATGAAGGATTAAAAAAAATTAAAGTTTACAGTCTGAAAGGTATTTTTTAAAGATAAGATTCAATTAAAAATCAACTGCAAATAGTAACTGATTTCATGCTTTTAATAGCTTGAAATATAATTTTTTTAAAGAAATAGATTTTTTGCTTAATTATAAATTTTATCAAGTTCCACAAGGGTTTAAATATTTGCATCATGAAATCTGCTTGTCTGAAAATTTGGGTTTTATTCTCCTTTTTGCGATGCCATCCCTGCACCCTCCAGTGAAAAATAATTAAGAAAGGGACTTGCACTTTCAACACAATTTGTTTTTTCAAAACAATCTACAAATCTTTCTTATGACTAGTGAATGTCTGGATTATCAGAAGAAAAAATAAGATTTTATAACTCTGACCATTTTTGGTCAGAGTTATAAAATTGTCCATAAGAGGATTTCTCATTCTATTTACTTGAAGTGTTTGATATTGGCTTTCTGTCAGAATTATAATTTCTGACTACCTGGACAATATTTGCTATAGCATAGTAATTCTCATGGCCTTCTATCATCCTTCAAAGTTCACAGATTCCAGGTACTCATGCATATCTTGTTGAAGAAAATAAAAAATAAACCAACAACCAGTCCAAAACCAGACTTAAAAATGCCTGCTGTTCAATAGTAGACCTGAATGGTGCAACAGTGTCTGATCACTCTGTAGATTTTTGTGACTTTTCAGGTCAGAGTGAGGTTGGCTGACTGCATAAGGAATGACCCAGGATGCTGACACACAGCAAAGTGCAGGGTATAAATGCCACAGTTTCTAGACCATGTATCTATTTAGGTGCTATTTTGATGTGTAACAGCATCTGTTTCTGCAGAAAAGTACTTATTTTGTTCACAAACACACAATATTTTGTTCACAAACTCCCATATTATAAAAGACCGAGAGAAATAGCTTTTACTCATCCAGATTGTAATACAAATTATATAAGTTTTGGTGAAAAAAAAAAGTTTGGATGAGTACCAATGCCAAATTAATTTAAAACATTTGTAATACAATGCTAATATTTGCATCTCCAAATTTGGTATTTATAGGATCAGAATATTCTCCAATATTTGCTTAAACTGACTATTATCACATGCATGCTGCCATTAAAGTCACTTTATAGAATATTCACAGAAGGCAAACATAAAAGAAGCAAAAAACTATAATGGAAAATTCAATTATTTTACTTGAGTTCATACTCACAGAAATATTTCATAAGTGTTCATTTAATATTGGCACCCATTTCTATATCAGTAAATCAAATGTTCTTTAATAAGAACCATTAAAACATCATCACTTTGCTAAATTATAGTTGTAGTTCTCTTCAATTGCTTGGGTCAGTGGTTACTTGTCAATCAGGAGGTTAAAAATTCCTTATTGCATCATTCTTAATAAAAAGGTAAAACTGTTGGATAGATATTCTCAATACAGAGATCAGAAATCATGGCATGTAAGACAGAGCTGTCCTGCTCTTACCCCAGACCTAGTATTGTCCCAGGCCAGGTTGGATTGGGGCTGGGAGCAACCTGATCCATTTGGAAGTGTCCCTGCCTATGGCAGAAGGGGTTGGAACCAGGTCATCATCAAGGTCTCTTCCAACCCAAGCCACTCTAATATTCTGTGACAGTGGGAATGAAAAATGATAGTTTTGGTTAGATCAGAGTACAGGTGCCTTCTTGTCCTGTCTGAGAAACAGGGTTTAGGTATGGCAAGTCTTGAGATTTCCAAATTACTGAGAATAAAACGAAGTGACCTCAAAAAGAGGAAACCAACATTATTGGAAAAACATAGTTGTCTCTTCTGGAGAAAAATGTCCACTAAAAGAAGCAATAACCCAGTGAGATCTATGGGTTGTTTCAGCATTTACAAACTATGAGGTGATAGCAGAAAAGTATTGGAAAAAAAACCTGTATGAACATTTTAAACCAAGGAACTCTGAAACTAAGTCACTCTGCAAGGCTTTTCAGGGAAAAATAGTTTTAACTGGTAGGTGGAGAGTTAACAGACTAGTTGAGCTACTTCTGAGAACATGAAGGAATTCTAGAAACTTCCTGTAGATTTTGATAAATTAGCAATTTTATTAAAAATAGATTATATCTCCAGAAACTACCTGGCACTCTAAATAAATGTTCTCTCCCTGAAGATCCCTTTTGTGACTCCACTGTCACTCTAGGGATGAACAATAAAGCATCTCTTCTCCCTGCAGCCTGCTACTCTTAGTGCTTTTGAATCCAGCCCACGCAGTGAAAATGGCCTTTTGCCTTCTCCAACTTTCTGCAGTTCATCAACTGACTGTTGCAGCATAATAGATCCCCCTGCAAGAAAGGTGCTAGAGAATTTGGGACTATAAAGATGGAACCTCCAGACAGTCATTCAAACAGCCTTGCTAAAGACCAAGTCTTTCACGTTAACAGCAAATTACCTGGCATCCCAAGGGGTTCAATTTAACAACAGTGATCATCAAGCCAGTTTATTGCTACCTTCTCTTGGGAAGTTGAAAAGGCTCTTTCCTCTTTTCTTCTATGAAACTCTTTAGCTTCAGATTATCTGGTTTAACAAGCTCAGCTCAACATGGAATTATCTATAGATGTATTTCTTTATTCCTCTCGCCTCTGCCTTCCCTGTGACCTTATTTAAGAAGGTAAAAACTATCTGGGATTAACCACTACCTCTCAATAAATTCAAAGTACAGGAGAAAACAGACTTAATAATTATTTTGCAACATGCCAGTCACCTGATATGTATTTGCTTATCTGCTCTTTTGTGCAGAATTGTGACTGTGCTTACACAAGAATCTCAGCATTATGACTCTCAAAGTTTGGACTTCAAAAAGTTAAACCAGTTCTGCCATAATTATGAATTCGAAATAAAACTAAACTGGATCTCACTTCAGTAAGGAAACAGCAGGTGGCCAGAACAAAAGCCACATCTATCATTTTCTTGAGGCTGTAATAAATCCTCTAATCTTTTAGACTTATAAGACAGTTCATGTCTATTTCAGTCAAAACAATTTCTCATTCAATTGCTTTTAACATCACCAAAGTCTGCTAGATTTTCATTATATCAAGTATTACTTTGTAGCATTGTCCTCATCCCCTTATATTTTTTAAAACGCAGAGAAACCCTAGGGTATATAAAATTCAGCAGAATAGCATGCATACAATATACACCTATGAGTGGAGGCAGGAGCTGCCTTATTTTACTAGCAAAATCAACTCTGCACCACAAAAGTAGCACACTCCCAGACGTAAGGATAACAGACCTTCCTCCAGGCTATGGATTATAGCTCATGTATTTGGGTTACATTAGCATTTCACACTATAGAGGCTTGATTCAGCCATAAATTCCACCAGTGTAACAGAGCATGAGGGGTCTGAGGCTACAAAAATTTACCTGGCGTGGCCTGCACTCTCTCCTGACCAGTGTGGCATGGAGGGATCTACCACAGCTGCAGAAGCAGTCACAGACCACAGGAGTACAGCCCTCAGCTGTGTTTAAAATATGCCTTGTGCACGGATCCTGCCTCTTTGCAAATATCCATATACTCAAAGATTTCTAAACGCTTTCCCCCAAGGCTAGGAAAATGTTATTAAATGAGCAGGGCTCCATCTAAACCACACATTGCTGATACACAGGGCTTGCTCCTAAATTCTTGAAGCTGGGGAATTATGTCCCTCAAGGATATATTTCCTGCAGGCATAGGATATAACATCTTTGTTTTCCTCACATATCTTTCCATTCCTTTTTCACAACAGATTTAATTTGACCTGTGATTTAGAAGGGGCAGTGCACAATGGACAGTGAAGTTACACAGCAGTGACTGTTCCTCACCCCAAATACCCACACTGCACTCAAAAAGGACTCATGGAGAAAATGAGATTGCCAGTCCCCTCCTTCCCCTCCCAATGTCCCCTTTATAAAATCTGCACCTGAGTTTGCCTTGGCAGCATAACACCATTGCTGTATTCTATCCAGCAGCTACAGAGAGATGCTGATCCTAACATTTGGGATTGTTCCTTTTCCTGCTCTTCCTGCAGGAGGGGGAAATGTTATTTTTAAATTAATACAAGAAGCAGTAATTAAATGTTATATAAACCTAATTTCAGCATGGAAAAACATAATAACAGTTTTTATATTAATTTTCCTGTTATCAAGGCTTCACACTGCTGAGAAGGATTTGGATGATGGGATCCAAGGCAGCTATAGCCCTGGGGAAGGCAGGAGTAATGGGGCTGTCCTGGGGATGCTCAAAGTCATGGACCCCAAGCCATGAGCAGACAATATTTGAAGATGTGCCCTGAAGCCAAAGACCCTGAAAGCTGATACAAGCAGTGAAGCTCACAAATACAATCAAATTCAGAGTCTGGAAAACTTTTGATTCATCACAAACTTGAAAAAACCTTGGATTTACATACATATTAAAAAAATAAATGGATGAAATTAAATTTTTTTGAGACTCAGAAACCCTTTTTATTCTTGTGTGAGCCTGTATTCATTTCACAAATTTGAATGCAGTTTACATCTCCTGATTTTCTGTTTTCTGGACGAAATTTTTTTTTTCATCCATTCTTGACAATTTATCTTTTTTGTGATCTTTTGTTGTCTTTGTTGATCTCTTTTAGGCTCTACAGTGTTTGCCAGCCTGCTTGTTATGAGAAGTGCAAATTCTACACATGCTAACTAAATCAAAAACATCAGTAGTTTGAACAGAATTCAATAATTATATTTGTAAGTCCTGCACACAACTGTGAAATTAATACACATTAGAATATGTTTCTTATAAGACTGTACATTTAACTATATACAGTTTATAGTTAACTCCCATCTTTTTATATTTCTCTCTTTTTTTTTCCCATTTTTAAGGGACCTTTTTGTTTTTCCTTCCTGAGTATACTTTGTAGTTGCCTTTCAGAAATTTCTTCTTATTGATTTCAGCCTAATTCTCTAATATACCATAATGTCTCTGAGCTACTCTTCTGTCCTCTAAATTGATATAACCACTCCCAGCCTGAAGTCCTTCCACTTCTCGTAAGTATATTCTCTATTCTTTCATTTATGTCTCTAATGAAAATATTAAATAATACATATCCCAGAACTGCTGTATGTGAGGCCAATTTGAAAGAGTTTTCTAGTCTGGCAGAAAAAGACTGAGAACTCTTCTCTGAGTATGAAAGGTTTTTTTCCCAACCAGTTCTTCATCTGCATCAGCTGCATTTGATCAAGACTGCATTTCCTAAATTCATTTGTAAAAATGCCATCCATATCAAAAGAATTACATAAGTCAGACTATCAAATATATCTAGTGCTTCCTGCATATCCTCTTGGCCAGTTAACATGTCAAGAAGGAAATTCAGATGGCTTGGCATATTTTGTCAAATCCTGACAAATCCATATTGCCCTTTCCTTAGCACCTTATTATCTACCAGCTGCACAAAACCAGATTAACCATTTTTTTTCTATGTCTTTTAGAGTATCAAAATGTGGTCAAATGCTTTTAAAGTCCTTGGGATCTCCTTTCTGCCATTCTAAATATCAGTATTTTTTCACTGGTGTTTCTTTTGTCCTCTGAATCATCTCTCCTTCATACTTTTCTGGAAATAATGTTTTTGTGCCTTGGCTAACATTTTGAGCTACTTGATAGTGTCTTTCAGCAATAGAAAGAAAATACATCCAATTAACTCTGATCTCTTCTTTTCTTACTCTAACCTATTTTCCTATTTATTTTAAACTTCATCACACAAATTTGTTTTCATAACAAATTTATTTGAAAGAAAAGTCTTTTAAATTTGATCTTTTCTAGTATTGTGTACCACTAAGTACTTTCTGCACATTTTTTCCCTGATAAAATTTAAGGATTTTTGGAAAACATAGCTGTACACAGATAATAAGCTGATGAACTGGAGCTAGAACCAGCACTGGGATTCAGTCATTTCTGCTGGTGAATTGTTATAATGCCCATGCTTCTGGCCACAGCCAACCAGCCAGAAAATTTCTGGATGTAGTTCAAGTGTTAGTACAGGTTGGGGACTATTCCCAAATGGCACCACAGATCTGACCATGTTGTGCTGGAGGCTAAGAGAGTTCAACAGCGTGGATGTGACAGACTGTGCCAGTTGGCCTCAATGTCAGAAGCTGATCCCTGGCGTTGTTTGGTGTGTTAGTACAGACCTAGCTTTTATCTCCTGATATTTTCCTTATCCATCAGATGTTAGGTTAGTTCAAATCCCTCCATCCAACCACTCTTTATGTTTACATGTCACTTATTATTAAGCACAATTATTGTGAGCTTAATAATTCCTCATCAATACATTCTCTAGACTTGGCAGTCTATACGAGTCACATATGCCTTTTATCTTAATCCATGGATATTTGATAATTCCATATTTCACTTTCCTCTGTGTTCATATTTGATATTTTTTTCCTAAATATAAGGCAATGCCTTCTCCATTTTTCTTTCCTTTCATTCCAGGGTGAGCAGTTCTTTCCTCAATATTTCTACATTTTACATAAAGCCAGGAAATAAGAATTTCAGCAGTCTGGATGATGAGCTGGAGACACAAGCTTCAGTAAAAGATTCAGTATGAATTTTATTTGGTTTTATTTCAAATAGCAATAAAAATGGTTCTGAGAAAATGACTCATTTATTGGATTTGATATTTGATTCTTCTTCCTGCAAAATGACAGAAATTTGAGATCAGCATTTTTTCACTTTTGGTAAATAAATATAACCGATTATTAGAATTTTATCCAATATTTAACTCTGCATATTTTTCAGACACTTTTTATCAGTCATTTCAAGTGAACACAGGTACAACAACCCTCTCAAGCTCAACATCTTGAAAGATGGAGACTTTGTACAAATAACCATTTCATCAAGTTTAACGATAAAGAGCGTATTTAAAATGCATGTTCTGGACCCCATATTGGACAAAACATTATAATATATTCAAAGTGGTATAAAGGGGGAAAAATCACATAAAACTTACCAAAACACCTGAAAGTTTATTTTTTTCACATCCATACACACATTGAAATACATATGCTGGAAGGAGAAGAAAAAACGCCAGGCCGTCAATAACTGCACTGCCATTGAAACAGTTTTCACAACATCATAGATAATTACAATTATCCTTCTCTTAGGGACATTGGAACTGCCAATTTTCTGCAATCAAAAATAAATAAATAATTCAGAACAGATGTTGACTACCCATCCCAGTTTAGTAGGCAGCTTTATCCAGGAATGTCAGCACTAAACTTGAAAACAGTGATCAGCTTTAAAAATAGTTCTTCTGTTTAATTTCCTTTTTTCTTCTTGTTTTTTTGTTTGTTTGGTTTGGTTTGGTTCTGGTTTTGTTTTCATCTTTCTGTTTGTCTTTTAATGGTTGAGCAAAGTTTCAAGTTTGTCATAGGGTGATTTAGTCCAGTGGAAGAAAAACCAAAATTTAGCAATTCCATTTTGATTAGAAGTGCAAAGTGGGAACCTATTTAGTAACCAGGAGAAAACTCAAATGCCTGTGGGTGGCACTGTAGGTATTTGATCAATAATTATTAACAGAACCAGGCAGTGACTGTTGTGGTCCTCACACAACTGTCAGGTGGAGGTTCTTCAGCACACCTGTAACATGCACTATAAATGAGATTCATATGAACAAAAGGTCTTTGCTTAGTTCTTTTGGCTAACAAAGGTTATCAGTGCATCAAGTTGACTGTTTCATGTGGTATTATCTTCTACATTTTGTCTCTGTGGTGATGATTGTTTTGTTTACGTCTGGATAAATACTCTTCAGTCACTGCTGAAGCATTCTGAACTCCATGAACATTGGCCTTGTGATACCCCTTATCTTTGCCTGATGTTTGGTTTGTGTGTTTGTTTTTTTTCTTTTACTTTTTTTTTTTTTTTTGGTGCTTGTAACATGCAGACACTTTCTCTTCCAAATATGCGAATTTCCAAGGAGTAATATTATCTATCTTCTCATTGTTCCAATAAGTAAAAGACAGAAAACCCTCCACCCTGCTCAGACTGTTGCTTGCAAACAAATACAGATATTGTTTCATTTTGTTAGGGTTTTGGGGTCATTTTGGTGGGCCACTCAGTTGGTCAGTAGGTTGGCTTTTTTGGTTTATTTTTGTGTTTGTTGTTGTGTTGGCATAGTTTTAGGAGAAACTTGCACACGTATAATAAAAAGTTCTTTTCCTTTTAGCCTCATTTTAAATCTTTCCATTCTAGTGGATGCTACTGTTAGGAACTTTGCTATATTATCACTCTTTTGGAAATAAAGTAGGATCCTCTCAACTCCTGATAAAGCCTGACTGCTGTTTGTGAGTCAAGGCAACCAATACTGAAAATACAAGGCATTAGTTCTGTGACCCAGCAGTTCCTTAGTTCAAATAATCATCCTTCTGCTGAATGACTCTGGATTTACTCTGGATTTACAAACATCTCAGTTCTTTCAATTAAGATGCAGCATGAATTAAATTGTGACATTTTGCTACATGCACTTTGGGACTATGCCTATACCATCAAATTAACACCGAGTACATTTCTGGACTTTCCAATACAAGCATCTATATTATCAATATCTCCCACTGTTATATACTTAAAGCAGTGTCTGACTTGCTTTGGGTTTGCCTCAGTTTGAAATTTCCTAAATAGTCCTTGGAAACAGTAGATTTTTAAGCACCATGTCAAAGAGGAAGTTTGCATGTAGCCATTCTGTTTTCAGAGTCTGAGTCAGATGTTGGCTCCTCCCTTCCAGTTGGCCAGGCATATTCCCAAGGACACTTTAATTTATTAATGTGGAGGTAGCCATAGAGAATCTAACCTCAGAAATTTGTTTGAGATATTTCTTCAGATGAGATAAAAAAAACCTTCCTTCTACATCTTCTTCTTGTTACACTCCTTACAGCTCTTCAGGAGAAATAGGAGAGGTGTACGTAGCAGAATGCCTTTAAAGGATACACTGAAGGTATTAAATCATTGCAGGTTTTGCTAGCTGTATATCTGGCTTTAGATTAAATTAAACATCATAGTTCTGACAGACAGAATATGAAGACCCCTTATGAATTTCCTATGAGGAAAAAAAAACCCAAAAGTATCCACTGTATAGTGGCAAATATTATTGGCAAATTCTATTGCAATGCTTTACCAGAGTAGGTCAGAATAATCTCTTGTCATCTTTAGAGTCTGGCTGTGTCTCCTTGCTATGTACTTTTTGATAATATTTTTATCTCCTATGGGTTAGTGGTTTTGGGGGATGCAGTAATGGAAGGAATGAAAGGAAAGGGCACAATCACTGTTTTGTGTAATTCAGGCATCATGACTGAATGAAAAGTACTTTGAAATATCCTAAAATATTGCCATAGTTGTACAAGGGAAAACATCCTTTCTTCTTGTAACTATGTTTATTATCAATTGGAAACTGCTCAAAACTAGAATTATATTTAACTCCACACTAAATACAAGAAGGAATTAAAACTGGGCTAAAATACTTTGTTTTATACCCTAAATAAAGCTGAAAATATGTGTAGTGGGCCAAGAGATTGGACCAGAGACTTCAGCTGCGTTTGGGAAGTAAAGCCAGTTGTGCTACAGGAGTGCTGCTGGTACAGTATGTTTCCTGTCAGTGACTAAAAACAAACATTACATATGACTTCATCCTTGTCTTCTCTCTCTCATTTGCAGGTATTTCTACTGTGCCTGCTTTTTCCATCCAAAATGATTGTAACCATGATTCCCAGCCTTACTCTCAAACTGACTCATCAGGCTCATTCATAAAGAACATTTATATTTTTAAAATTTGACACCTTAGGAAAGTAGGCAGTAAAATACTTTGCCAAAATTAGCGCATAATTTTTCATATACACTGAAGACAAGTCATTTTTATGGAGAGAAATTATTTGCAGACTTCTGGTAAACAAAATTCACCACCATGCAGAACACAGTAATAGTGAAATGTATCTGCTGGTATTCAGAAAAACACTCTCCAATGTGTTGACTTACATTATTTTGGATACACACTGGAATGATTGTGCTCCTAATGCTACTTAAAAGGTCAATATTTATCACACTGTGCAATTTTCCCTATGTCTTAACTGCTTGTACAGGCTGTACTCTGACAGGATATTGTCCTTTTCAAGTTTTGCTGCAATTACCCTCAGAACACCCGTAGGGATGAGAAAGTCTTTAGGCCATTTCCACATATCAGAATTGAAGACACAGGAGCTAGCACAGGTTGTTAAGGGCAGATCTGCAGCGAGGTATGTTTATATAGAGGTTGCTCCTCCCACTGCATCCCTGCTCTCTTGTCATCCTCTTACCTCCCTGCCCCTAAATCAGCCTGGCACCAAATGAACATGGCTCAACTCTCCTGGTAGGCCTGGAGCAGTTGGCAGGAACGCTTAGGACATATTTTACTCCCTTTTCCTCCTCATTGACACATGAAATGCTATTTATAACTGGTGGTTCTATAAATATCCTTTCTGACCAATGCATTGGGGTTTTCTTTTCGCAACCACAAAAGTATGAGGGAAAAAGAGAAAGAGTTTACACTCACACTTTGTCTGGACACACGGATGGGATGCAGCCAAAGCTTAATGCCATAGAACACTCCTCACATCATGATGGTCCCCCACTCATTCAAACATTATAAACAATGTACAAAAGTATGAGTATTTACAATTTAACAAAGAAGATGAAAATTTACTAGACAGTGAATTGCACTGTAAATCCAAGAGCTAGAACAGGCTAATAAAATGACACTATGTAATATAATAAATATTCCTTGAAAATAATAGAGTCTAAAGGAGGGTCACCAAGATGACTTAAGGGATGGAGCACCTCTCCTCTGAGGAAAGGGTGGGAGAATTGGAATTGTTCAGCCTGGAGAAGAGAAGGTTTAGGGTGACCTTCCAGTACCTGAAAAGATCTTACAAGAGAGATGGAGAGGGACTATTTACAATGGTATGGAAAGAAAGGACAAGGGGGAATGGCTTTAAGCTGACAGAGAGTAGGTTTAGATTGGATATTAGAAAAAAAATTCTTTACTGTGGGGGTGGCAAGGCACTAGAGAGGTTGCCCAAAGTTGTAGATGTCCCATCCCTGGAAGTGTCCAAGGCCTAGTTGCCTGAGGCCTAGCAGAAGGTGCCCCTGCCCATGGAAGGAAGGTTGGATCTAGGTGGTCTTTAAGGTCCATCAAGACCAAACCATTCCAAGATTCCGCAGAAAAGGCTCCCCAAGGAAGTGGTCATGGCTCCAAACCTGTCAGAACTCAAGGAGAAACTGGACAATGCTTTTAGTCATGAGATGTATTTTTGAAAGGTTATAGGTTCCTTGAAACTTGAGATATTCTATGATTCTATGCTTTCTCTTAATCAGCAAACATCCCAGGAAACCACTGGTAAGGTCTTTTATTATACCTGCTTTTCTCTAAATATTACAATAATTATGAAGTAAAAATCATGTTTAGAAATACTATTACTAGTGGTAAAACTACTGCTATTTCTACTACTATTAGACTTTAGAATAGGAAAGAAAGAAATCTGGACAGCTTTACACCCATTAATTTGACTATCACATTATCCAGGAGTAGGAAGATATTTTAAGAGGAGGAATAATTAAATACATAGAAGTAAATGGAAAGTAGGGTAAAATGTCACATGGATTCACTAAAGATAGATCACATTATCCTCAGCAGATATTTCTTTTTGATGAGTTAATTGATTTTCTAGATAAAGGAAAGGCAATAGGTTTAATCTAACTGGACTTCAGTAAATCATTTGACATGTTGCCATATGGGAAATCGGTGGTTAAAATGCAGAAGACACAGATTAGTATAAGAATTAGATGCAAACAAATGGAACAACATAAGAGGGTAGTGAAAAAGTATTATTGACTTTTACAGGTTAGGAATAACTTAAAAGTTGAGTCAAGTATTGTTCTTGATGTTTTCCCAGAACTAATGCTTAAGAAATTGATCATAATATCTTTATTACTGATCTTGGCACAAGTCTGCTGCTAATGCACAATATTAGAAGTGATTGTTGGAAAAGGAACTTGAAGACTGTACTGAAAGATATGAGAAATATTTATTGTAAATTTGTACAAAGTGCAAGAGAGTGCACTTAGTTTAACGGCAAGAATTTCTTCTGTAAGGTGGGAGACATCCACTAGGAACTGCAGAGGAAGTAAAACACCTTGGAATTCTGATCAACCACAGGAAAACTATGTGAAAATGAAATAATGCCATATAATAGAACAGGTTTATCTAGGAAAGAAAAGAAAAATTTACATCAGTGTTTGAGCTTCTAGTGAGTGGTCATCTAGAACATTGTTCAGATTCTTAGGCATTTGCTTTAAAGAAAGAGACAGCGACACTGGAACAGAAGAGTTACCAAAGATATGAGTAAACCAAAGATATTCATACTGCAGGTGATATAACAGTCTTTACACACAAGGAAGGATGTGAAAAGAAAGGAAAATAAATCACATCCCCTGGGTATGTATAAAATAAGGTAAGAGTTTGATTGCAATATGAAATTGATGGTATGATGCTATGTCTGTGACACCAAGGGACCCCTTGAGCCAAAAACTTCCTTCATTCCAATGTTCTTAGATTCAAAGCCAGAATAAATGGCTTTTCCTCTTACTGGTGTAATAAGGTCTTTAAATGACAGAAAGCAAAATATTTCAAGCATGCACACATATACAAAACCAGATTTTCTGGCGCACAAACATAAATTTATTTCCAATTTGGGTCCAGGAACATGAATCTCGTTGCCATCAGTAAAACTCACTCAGTGCTTGAGATATATATCCCAGTAATTTGAGGGATCCCAGTCACATACTATGGTCTTGTTCTTCTCTGCACAATTGAGCAAAAGAAGCTCTGTTTTCTTATAATCACTTACATAAAAAGAAATATAAATTCCATTTCAAATTAATTAAGTCCCTGTCCAAATTAGTTAAGACCTCTGGTCCTCAGACTATTGATTAGTTAAAAGGACTCTTTTATACTTAATATTTTTTGTTGTTATGTAGTCATTTTTATAAATAGGAAAATTTGTACATGACTATCTTTAGGAAAAAATAAAGGGGCAGTTGGGAACAATCACTCAATATCACATTTGTCCCTAGAAAAATCATTCAATACATGGTCTTTTAACACATTTCTGGGCAGATGGAGGAGAAGAAGGTTACTGGGAACAGTCAGAATTGATTTCTCAAGGGTTAAAAAAGTTTGAGCAACATAAGTACCTTTGATGATAAAATAAATTACTGGATTTGTGGATAAAATGCGAAAAGTATTATTTGTCTTGATTTTAGCAAGTTTTTATCAATTATATTGTGTTACAACTTGCCTCTGAAGGTAAGTGTAACTCAGATTCTTGTCAACAGAACCCTTGGGGCAGATTAGAGTGAAACAACACAAAATTATCATTTTTTAAAATATATATATGTATGTATGTATATAAATATATATGTAAATATATTTATATGTAATTGTGTGTAGGGTTTATTTTAGAAAAATTTGTTTGCAATGGAAAGGAGATATGTAGTAATTTTCATTATTTTCCATAGAAACATAAGCATGAAATAATTTCAATCATGCCTGATTCATGGCTAGAATTTGAAACCTCTGTAGTCGTAGCCCCCTTACGGGGTTTAGAGGAAGATAGTTTGGTTGACACTGGGCAGTGAGGGAAAGAACAACAAAAATTCTCAAGAGGTTCAATAAAAAAATGTCGGGTTCGGCTGTCTGTCTCTGCCCCGACACGGGTAGTGTGGTTCTTGGGTGGCACGCGTTTTAAAGGACGAGTCTGGACTCTTCAGCTTTTCGATCTTCGGATTGTTTATTATTTCTTATCTACAAAATTTTCTGTCTGCCCAACAGAGGTCTGATCTGCAAGCAGTCACAGGCACTCTCTGACCACCCACGGGGCGGTCATGTCTTTTTATACTAATATCTACGTACATAATATTTACCTTTATTTCCCAATGCTTTTCACCCATGTTAGCAAGTGCACCTTCACCATAAACCAATCCCCAAGTGCCAACATCACCACAGGAGATGGAGGACAAGAAGAAGAAAGAAGAAGGACGAGACACGCCCTGATCCCTCCATCTTGTCTCCATAACCCCCCTGTACCAAAAACCTTAAAGTCTATATTTCAACCTCTAAATGTGTCTCTTTTACACCTTTTACTCTAAAGTGATTCTCTTGTCCTCAAACTCTTGTTATTTCTGTGGATGGATCAAAATCAAGCCACCAAACACTTCTGGCAACATTCCAGGATTTTCGAGACCCCCAAGGGTTCTCCTGGCATCTCTGGACATCGGGAACGATGTGCTGAGATCCCACAAAAAAACAGTCACCAACCCACAGAAGGCAAATGTCTTTCTGCCGTGTGCCTGGAGAGGAATAACTCCTTGCAATCACAGAACCTGGGGACCTGCTGCACAGAAAAGACCCCATGGAGACAGATGGAAAGGGAGGTGCACAAGCCAGCAGGGCATTGCAGCAGCAGCAGGAGCCACCAGCACTCTGGGCTGCATGAGAATGGATATAGCCAGGAGATGAGAGAAGTGATTGCCCTTTTCTCCTCCTCTCTCAGGGTGGATCTGCATCCACTTTGGGGCATTATAATAAAAGAAAGACATTGATAAATTGCAGCTACTCCAGTGGAGGGCCACCAAGACACTCAGGTGCTGGAGCCCTTGCTGTAGTATCGAGGCTGAAGGAGCTGGACTTGCTCATCCTCAAAATGAGAAGTTTCCAAGGGGGGTCAGCATTGGAACAGGCTGCCTATGGAGGCTCTGCAGCCTCTGTCTTTGGAGGATTCCAAGGCTGACTGGTTAAGGATCTGAACAACCTTTCAGAGCACCACACCTGACCGTGCTTTCAGCAAAAGACTGGGCTACGGACACCCTGAAGTCCAACATGAATGATCCTGTGACTCTGTATGAATGAAAACCACAACAATTAAATGTTTCATACATCCACACCAAGGTAATTATATATGAAGAAGAAATTCATATTGTTAGAAGTCAGTCTTCTTCTTCAAAAGAGGGAGAACTGTAGTAAAGAATTATCAAAAATAGAAATTTTTGTGCATATTGATTTGCAGCAGTGCTGGTTCTGGGATTACTGCCCTGTGTTCCAACATGGCATGGCACACAAACTTGACAAGTAGAACTTTAGCACCATAACTCAAGCCCAATTTCTCGTTGTCCTGAATGTTCAAAATTCCAGTATGTGAACCTCATGTAAGATACCACAAATTAAAAAAGTGTTTTGCACAAGTTTGAGTGGACATAAATCGCTTCCTAGTCCCCAGGCAAAAACTGAAATGGGACCAAATAATAGGCTCATGGCTTTGCTTCTAAGAAACATGAGATATTTAAAAATAGAATTGTAATAAACAAACTTCAGGTACTACTTAATGGAGTAGTGAGTTTCCCCAACCATTTTTCTAACCAACCAGATTAATTTCATTCCATTTTTTTTCATTGAACAGATTACTTTAGAATGTGAGTTCCTTTGCCAATTTCTAGCCTGTGGAGAATTTTAATGACTGAGTCATAAACCCCAACAAAAATGGGATATGTAATGAAAATGCAAAGGGACCTTTAACTAGAGCACGTGTTGTGTTATGCTGCAATAATAATAAACAATAATAGTAATATTAATAAAAATAATACAGTTTTATGTGTACCCATAAAAGGCCATTTATATGATCACTGTACTAATACTTAAAATTCCAAGGTACTGCATTTTTTACAATTATTATTGTTATAGGCTTATAGAATTTTCAAAAGCCTTTGTGTCTTAATGTGTTGTGGCTTAGGAATATGCATTGGCAGACCTCTGGTCCTCAGACAATTGATTAGTTAAAGGAATCTTTTTTGCTAAAACTTTTTTAACATTTCCACTACAAATTTTTTTTTACATATACCCCTTAATAAGAAATTAAAAGGTTCAAAGTTTCAGGAAGTTCTGAAAATTCCCCAAGTACAAATAAATGGAAGAAACCTATTCAATAAATTATGAACCAAAAAAATAATCAGTTAATATTCACTATCAGAAAGGCAATTTCTTATAAAGTAGTTTCTGCATGTCCCCAGGCCATAAGATTGGTCCCTGGCTTCCACTGTGTGGAAGTTTCAATTAGAATTTCATGTTGAAAAGTACATTAACACCTTCTTATATATATATTGGTAATGTCTGTTTAACTTGGGCTGTCACAACTTGGAATGGATTTTTTTTTCCAATAAACCAGCTGAAAAAGGGGGGGAAGATATTGAATGGTTCATAAATATATAATGTTTCCCATTTGTTATATTTTGCAATCAGAGGCAGCAGCTTTAAACTTGCATATCAGTGTGTAATTCCACAAACTTAAAAAATTGATCTGCCAATGTCTCCCCTAAAGCAATCTTTTAATTAAATGAACTTCGTTCACCTTACCTCTAAACTCCTTAGGTTGATTTTATACAGAGATTTGATTCATTTTTCAGTGAAGTTTTTTCTTGTTTTCAAACTGTAAAGGTTGTTTAGTAAACAAGTGTTTAATAATGTATAGAAGGTGACTGAACATAGATCAATGACAATTATTTATTCACAATAAAAAACTTGAAGTAATGAGGTTCTTTTGTAGGCTTGCCAACCAAAGCAGAGGTAGGCTTGGTTCTCAGTCACAGTAAATGAAATTGAGCTTTTAATTTGTAGGAAACTCTGCTGATTTAGACTAGTTAGAGGTCTGCTTTAAGAGTACTTTTTCCCCCATATTCTTATACAAGAATGAAATTTGTAATAATGGCAGTTCTGTTTAACTGTATCATTAAATTAGTTCAACATATGGTTCAACAGAGAAAGGCTTGATAATACCAATAAAAGCCTAAAATATTTTTGAACACTTGCTATTAGTTTTTGAAAAAAGATTCTGATAAGTGCACTTAACAGTCCAGAATACAAAAACCAGGTTGAGCTACAGGTAAAATGAGAGGTAAGTGTGTAGCTCCAGTTGGCCAGGATACTGACCCTAACAGCAAATGTAGCAGTTGTACTACTTTGGACTTTTAAAAACCTGCAAGGGCATGCTCCAAAGCAGGAAGATTGCACAAGGACAGCAGAGAGGTGTGTGGATCTCACAGACTGCTGTTAGATACACCTGCCTGCAGCTGCACCACCATGCCCCTGGGCTGCAGGAGCATGCACAGCTGGGAGGAGGGAAAGAGGAGATGCACATTGCCAGGGTACAAACGAGGAACTCCATTCATTGCCTGCACCCAGGCTGCTCCAGATCCTGCCACTGCCAGGATGTCTTCTGTAAAACCAGATCCCTGGAGAGCCCTGATGCTTCACTACCTTACAGGGTACGGTAGGAAGTGTAGGAAAGCTGAGTGCTTTGGCTTTTCTTTGTGTAAAACAGGAATTCCAGCTGATTTCGCATCTCACTAGTTCCTTACTGTTCTTTTTTTGCTATCATCAAACTGGGCTGTATGAAGAACAGCAAATATGAAAGAGGACCACGATACTTTTGTCTTCCACTGACATTTTGAGACCCTGTGTAGGAAAATCTATGGGTAAAGCTGGAAGCCAACATAGGCCATTGTATTCCTCTTCCTCTTGTATATTTTAATGTTACTTAAAGTTTCACCATAATCCAAAGTATTTATGTTTATAAGCATCCCACATGCTTGTAAATTGATGCAGCAAAAGCTAAATGCACCTGCCAGTGGTTTTCAATGCCCATAGTAAATATTGCTCTATTTCTCCTTCTACTCCCCAAAAGTCTTTGCTTCTAAACCATTTGCAGTGCTGCTAAGGAATCATAACTGTGGCACCAGACATTACATGACAGCTGTTTGAACAGAAATACTAATTGCTTTCATATTTAATTAGCTATTGTTTAAATTAAAAATACCAACAAAACAGTCACAGCAGGCTCATTTTAACAGGAGGTTTATTGGTCCAGGCAGTAGCTCAAAGAGCAGCAGGCATTGGATTCACACACCAGCTCGCTTTAGTCCTGAGAAACTGCCAGTGCATTCCTTACTCAACAGCTGTTGGTTCATCCCACTGGCCTGATCTTCTTCCCAATGGTTTTTCCTCTCCTGAACAGGCAGAAACAGAGATATGTCATCCAGGGCAATAGGGAGTTATTTGACCTTTCCTTAGCTAGTAATGATGCAGGTGCCTGCAATTCCTTTATTGAAAAGGGGAGTAATAGCCCCATTCATGCATCTGAAGAACTTGGGTGCCAGGGTGTATCATGTCCACACTGCTCAGGACTGCCCACTTTAGCACAGTCTGCTTTCACACATTTGAGCACTTGGCCCTACAACATCATTATTATCTTTGTGATTTTTTCCTAATTCAAAATGACTGAAATGAGATGGTGGCTGGCGTCACAAGGAATGGTGTTTTAGTATCAGGAGCATAATGGCATGTGCTCTGCACTCTGAAAAGTGATTTGGAACTGTGATACCTTTCTTTCTGTACTTGAGAGCTGTGTCCCCCACAACCACTTATTGCTTGTATGAAACTGTCTCTGGGGCTTCCCATCCCTATATTGACCTTGAGTCCTCTTGGAAGCAATAAGCTTAGCTGAAAGGATATTCAACTGGTTTGTGTGTAGGAAGCAACAGGTTCTCAAAGCAATGAGGAAACATGAGTTATTTGACCATGTAATTATAGTTGAAGTTAGAGTAATATAAGTTAGGTGCCTACACCCATGCCATGGGAATCCAAAGTATGGCTGGATGAGTATCAAGCATTGTGTCACATGAAAGACTCTTGCCAAAGGCTGTCACTCTCTGACAAGTTCAGCATTGCCCCCACTCCCTGTGTGTCAGATGGGGACACTGGAAGCCTCAGTCCAGGCAAGTTTGCATAGCTGGAACCAACACAGTGCAGGGACAGAGTACTGTGTAGTGCACAGTGTGACGTCCCAGTGGCAGGTCAACCTAGGAGATCCAGAATTGTTTCCCTAAATGTGGATATTCCAGAACGTTACATTTAGCTAATATTTTTATGTTATTATCATGTTTAGATAATATTGCTTTACATATTGCCAAATGGCAATTGAGGCATTTTTCAATGGAATGTGGTGCTACCCAATGACTGTTATTCCCATCTTCTCCCTGGTGACATCTGCAGAAGTTACTAGCACACTTCAAATTACTTTGCTGGTTGCATGACCATTCACCTCAGTGATTCTCGAAATTGCTGGCAAGTATATTTCAGGTACACCTATTCTCTTAAATAAATATTTGTGTGGATTACCATGTGAGGTTCACTTTCTGCTGATATTCGTGAAAAGAAAATTGTCTCACCCAAATATACATGAAAATCAAATATTTAACTGTTGCAAACACTGCCAAGGACAATTTTGTTTAAAATGTGTGCAAATATTCATGACAAATGTTTTGTGATATTCAGCTCTGAATAATTAACAATGCTTAAATTGCAACACATGTAACAAAATCTATTAGTTCTAATAAGTCAGTACAGTAGAATTAATCAGGTTTTCATTTAAGCAAATGTATTACAAACTAAATTGTTTCATAAGCTGTCAAATGCACAGAAGCACAAAAGTTTGCATCCATTTTTAACTACCAAGATCCAGGTTGGTACATGGCCCTCAGTGTTTGGTTCATGTTCTGACTGCGAGCCCAGCTCACACATGAGGGCAGTGGTGCACAGAAAGGGATTTGTAGTGAGATCCCTCACGATTGACCTCAGCTGGCTGAAAAATGCAGGTGGGAATCATTTGTCCCAAGTTTCCCGTAAAATCAGGGGATGTTGGGGAAACTCACCCTTCCCCAGAATAAGTGCCTATGACAGACAGAATGAATTGTGACCTGGAGGTTCTTGTCACTCTCCGTTAACCCAAGAGGAGCTTTAGCAGATTATTTAGGTTAGACACCTACAAGACAGAAAGAATTAGGTGATATGAATCTCTTCAATTACAGATCCCAAACAACAAACTTGGATTAGGTGAAATGAACTCGCCTCTGCTTGGCATTTTCAGGAGACTGTAAGGGAATTGTACATCTTGCTGAAAAGAGTTCTCATTACAAAACCCTGATTTGCTTATTATGTGCCATGTTTCTTTGCATGAAAAAATATGACAAACCCCTTGCCCTCATGGCCTTATTATGAAGGTCAAAATAAGTAATGATGTATTTAGCCAAATCTGACCTTTTGACTGAAATACAGGCAGAAGTATTGGAAAGTTTTTCTTTCAAAAAACAAGTTTCTAGAATTTATGGTTAAAAAAAGAAAATATACTGCTAGTGTGTCTCAGTACTCAAACCAAAAAAAGAAAAAAATATGAAAAAATAATCAAGGTATTATAAATTTTCCTATTCTCATGATCTTTAAAGACATCGTTTTTGCGGACCCAATCCATGATGTTTTAGCACTTTGGGTTAGGATTATCAAGACGAAGATACACTTCTCTTCTTGGTTGTTGTTTGTGAGGATGCATTTGTTTTCCTGAGGCAAAATACATGTGCATCATATTCATTTAAAAAATGTAGTAGGCAGAATCAAGGAAATGCTGTGGCACTGATGCATGTCTTCATGCTGAATGCATACAATGGAAACCTTCACACAATCCATGAACACAGCACACGAAGGAAACCAAATGTGAAACAATATTCCTATGCTGCATTAACATTATTGTGTGAATGTTCCATTTGGGAATGCAAACATGAATACAAAACGAGCTCTTCTCTATTCTGTCCACAAGCACCATGTCGGCTGAAATATACATTTCTCAGCAAGAGAAAAAAACCCCCTTGATTCTGGGAAAAAAGCAGTGTGGGACAAGACCCTTGTGTGCTTTGGAGGGAAAGCCTGCCCCTTGAGCCATGAATTCCAGTCTGCAAGTTGCAGGATAATACACAGATTCCCAGTTGCTGCCTTGTGAAAGGCTCTGGCAGGATCTGTATTTCAGTCCACTCTAGAAAGTTGGGTGCTGTAGGGGTGGTCCTGGCAATGCCAGCCCAGTTGTGCCTGCCCTACCTCGGGGTGCCACACACTGAGCACCTTGCATAACTTGCACAGCAGCCTCTGTCCTGGCACACCAGGAGCACAGGCAGCCACATTGTCTCAGCAAACAAAGCACAGGCTGTGGTTTCATGTTGTAGTTTCTCCTTAACATGAGTCCTAAACCGGCAGAGTAAGGTGTAATGTGGCTATGGATAGATGTGGATTTCATGCAATGAATTCATTGAGTTTTTAATTTCAAACACAATGGTTTCTAGATTCCGATTTTAAGATAGTGTGACAGAAGCATTCAGATTCTATATACCAATAAGGTTCATCTGCACATCTAAAAGGGTGAATTGGAGACTACATTTTTAAAAATTTTTTGCAGAATTTTTGTGTTATGGAAAACTTTAAAATTTCTTCAAGTTTGTTTTTTTTAATTAAGTTCAAAATTTGCCACCAGCAAGATTTCAACTCAGTGTACTGTTAACTAATTTGTTTTTCATCAAGTTCTTTATTAACAAAGAAATCCCTTGATTATTACACTTCTCTGACTTCTTGATAATCTCCCTTACAACCAGTCACATAATGCCTAAATACTTTTCACTGAAATATTATTGAGCCAAAAAAGCTGATGGGCCCTGTAATTAACTTCCAAATGATATGAAAGAAATAGGGTGTTGCAAATACTAGGAGTCAGAAATGGATTAATGCCTGGTTCAAGAGGCCCATGGCACTCACTGAGCACAGCCTTTGAGCAGAGGCTCACTTTCGTTTCAGTCCTGTTCTTCATTCTTCCTAACAGCTGCTACATTTTCAGTGCAAGGCAATTTACATTTTACAGTGCTTTTCCTGACTGCACTCCGGGATACCTAACACATTCAAATGACCACAAGCTATTCAGCCCTGATGGGCAAGATGAAGCACAGTGATGCCTCCTCAAACTTACTTCCTTTCCAATTACAAAAATAAATTAGCTGAACCTAACAGCACAAACCTGAGAAATGGATATTGCAAAGAGGAGAGTACCTCCAAGCTGGGCTGAGAGTGATAATAATCTAGCCCATAATTAAGAGTAGAAATATGCTTCAGTATTAAACAGCCACTGCTTCATTTGCAGTTGATAGGAAGAGAGCAAACTCATTACAACAGCAATGTAAGGCTTTTCATACAAGTGTCATAAAAAAGACATTGCAAATATAAGTTAATTAGCCATATAACGTGTCTTGATGACAAGAACTTCCTGTCATAATACTTTTTATGGAGAGATAAGAAAAGTTAGAACTTGCTCAAAAGTGGAAAAGTAGCCGCATGATGAGGAATATAAATCAGGATTTCTGCTTTAACGTAAAACCACAAGGGTTCATTGCCCCAAGTACACAATGTGTAAGAGTAGATGTCCTTAACAATTTGGGGAATAAAATGTGTTTTAAGTAGCACTTAAAATGTGTTTCAAGTAACAGCAGGAGAACTTCTTCACAGACTGCATGTGGTTTCTTTGCCTTCAGAGACAGGGTAGAAACCTGATTTTTTTCTGAAAGGAGCCAGAGCATTCACCTGGTACCACTTGCTCCAATCTCCTGAGATCACTCTGTGCATGTGTATGGAGAGCTGGGGAGAAATGTAAAACTCCTGAAGGATGAGGAGCTCAGGAGCACTGAACTCCCACTGATGATATCCAGCAGTAACCTCTAAAAATGTTCTGTATGTGAAACATCTCATTTCTTCTGGAGTTCACAACAAATGAACTTCACAGAGAGGGATTTATTTAACCAATAGATATAACCACAAGTAGACTTTTTTTGTTGCTGTTACAGAGTCTCTTTAGCTTTTATCACATTTTCTTTGGAGCAATTAGACCCAGAAAAAAAATATTAAATAAAAAATCAAAGCCCAAGGCACAAGTTCAAATACAAACTGGAACTAGGTAATGTTTAAGGTTATTTCTTTTGTCTGCTTTTAACATTTTCTGCCTTACCCAGCAGACTATGTTCCTTTTAAAGCTGAGATTTTGAAAATGAAAATGCAAAATTTCCCCTTTTCAAAACATGGATGACATTTCAGGAATCCTTCCTCCATAGCTCCTTCTCTATTTTCTAAAGCAAACAAAGCTGTTATAAAAAAATTTAAAAATTAAATTCAAGTGAAAAGAGAGAGAAAAATAGAGAGGCATAAACTTCTTTTCCATTTTTGGCCAGTTTTGTACTTATTGTTCATACTTCCCATACTGTGTCAAAATGAGCAGCTGGTAACATTTGTTATTAAGAACAGGTTATACATGGATCATAACTTATTTGCTGTGCTCCAGAATATGTCATGGACATGAGAAAATGCTCAAAATCTTATTTCCGACATAAAAGTCTGACTTGTAATAATCTGATTCCCCAGGTAACATTCCTACTGTCAGATATAATTAAACAAGAGCATAATGCATTAGTGCCAGGACAGACTCTTCTAATATGTATTGTAAGTAGAAGAAATTTTATTTCTTGCTAGATTTCCCTATTTACCTGCTTTCTAAACTATCTACTTAATTAAAAGTAGCTCTCTATCTAATCAAGCTTTCAGTAGAAAATGGTCATTTTTACAAAGCAGAAAGAAATGATAAATGGAAATTATTTCCTTAACTCCAGTAGGCAATCATTAAACCTTTGGTGGAATCAGCGAACTTTTTTTGAATGACTAATCTACTTTGATTCTTGAAGTCCTTTAAACACTTTAAATGCCTCACTAGAGAGAAAACCAAAATACGAAATGATCCTGAAGCTTTTAGGTACTATTCAGGCAGATATTATCTATATAATAGGTTATATAATAGATTAACAACATGAGTGCTAATCACTATTTCAGTTAATGCAAGTCACAAAAGGCAATGAATTTGCAGACTATAAAATAAACATTTGCAGTGCCTGATCTCTACCTGGATCTAGAGTGTGCAAATAATCCCTTATCCTCATAATCACTGGAGTTCACCAAAGAGTACCAGGGGAAATGAAATGGGAAGGGGAATGAAACACATATATTGATGTGTCTGGTTTGAGAATAGGGAGCTCAAGCAGTAATGTATTCTGCTGAAGCAGAACTGTAAAGGATCATAGTTCTGAGCAGAGCTCTGGAGATGCACCAAGCATAGCTAGGCGTACCCTTCAAAAAATTAACAGCACAGCAGTCTCCTTAGCGTGAAATTACCCTCTGTGTTTCCTGGGGTAAACAGTGGTTTCCAGAAGCTGCATATTATACATTCATTTAATTACCACTAACTTCTTCAAGCTTCTGTTTCCTCAGTTTCATTGCTTCTAACGCTTTGTATTTTCAACTTCTCCAATTCCTGCTCTTCTTTACTCTTTCATGTTCTCTTTTGCCCAAAGCTCAAAGAGAGGGTTCAGAAAACTTTCAGTAGGACACCTGAGAGAGGATGCTGGTCTGTCAGGAGCTGCCTATTATCTCTCAACCCTGCATGACACAGACTGTGAACACAGAGCACTTGAGCTCAGGAATATTGTGCACAGGACTGAATCATTGTAGCATCAGTTCATTTTGCAGTGACAAGGATCCTTAAGATAAGGGTTTAAAACTTCTTTAAAGCCAAACAGTATAGGTACCTGTTTCAATGAAATTGAGGCTTATTTCTAAGTCTTTTATAATCCTTCTCATTTCTCATGAGCTCCTCTTCCTTCATCTTTCAATCTCTTTCAATAACCTTGCATATGAGAGCACAATAAAAATGCCCTGACATCCATCTTGGTAAATAAAAAATATGATGAAAGCAGAGTATGCATGTGTACAGTTTACTCCTAATACTAAGCTATTACAACATTCTGGGGAAAAAAGTAATTATGAAATTATTGATCTGCTATCAGCTATATGGTCGGGTTTTTAAGGTGTGCAATAATATCCCCTAGGTATGGCTTGTAATATGAGAAAGATTATTAGAATTTAGCAGCAAAGCTTAATGGAACAAGTCATCCAGACAAAGATTTTAAGAAAAATCTTTTCATGCTTTGTTTATTTAATCCAAAATATCTTTATTCATGTGCTCATAGTGTGAAGTTAGTACAGGGGATGAAATATCAAAGAAGATGGAAGTCTATCACAGCTAGCTTTAATCTAACTTCAATTTGTTGAATAATGTACAAATTCTTTGTTTTGTTTGGATTTTGTTTTGTTTGGATTTTGTTTTGTTTTGTTTTGTTTGAATGTAGGGGTCACTTATACCAGTATTGCTTGTGCAGAGTAACATTTTACCACTCAAAATGCTCAGAAAACACTCACTATATTTAAAGGCTTTTGCAGTCACTCATCATCATAGTGCCCAAAGGAAGGATTCAAATCAATGTTATGACACTGCAATTTAAGTGTTTGCCTGTGCACTTGTACATCTAGTTATCTGAGGAGAGTCTCCTGGATATCCCACAACAAAACAAGCCTCCCACTGAATGTTGGTGTTGGCGACTGAGTCCCAGCACAGGCCAAGTGCCCTGGTGTAGGCAAATCTGTAGAACACTGAGTGAAAAATAAAGAATTAGTCTTGACCAGCTGCAAGTGTCCAGTTCTATTGCACACATAAGCATCTGGTGTCATTTGAGAAGCTGGGAGGTGCCCTGCTTGATTCAGGATGGTGTCTTCTTGCATGGTGCTCTGTGGTCTCTGCCTGCCCCATGGGGGTTTATTAGACTATATCAGCAGCTCAACTGGAACCAGATGCATCTGTGTGACTGAAGTGACTCCTTGATGTCCACTGTGTGGAGAGCTGAAGCATTGCCTGATGGACTCAAGTGTGTCTGAGCCACTGTTAGCTCACACCAGGGCTGCTCCAAGCAGGAGGGCCGATGTGGTCACACTGATGGTGTGGAAGAGCCTACATGGGCCATATCAGTCCTGACAGCCAGCCTCAAGGCCAGGAAACAATCCCAGAAGCTTCTGTGTTGCTTAGCATAGGCATGGTGTTATTGGGTAGGCTGTTATTTTCAGTCTTTTTGATTTATAGTACCTCTCTCTAATAGTGCCTCTCAAACAAGGCTGACACAAGTTCATGCTCATGAAGAGTTCTTAGGAGGCTCTGGACCTGGTGTAATTCATCAGTTCTAACGCTAAAATTTACTTCTAGAGAAAATAAAAAATGAAGAGTAGAGAAAGAAAGAGGAGGAGAAACAATTAGAGTTCCCAGATCAGTATCCTCCCCAGGTTCCTATTCAGTGTGGTGTCTGTGCCTGTAATATTTTTCCACAGTAACAGTATTTTTTTCACCAGGACCCATTTGGGGCTCCATTGTTTCCTCCTGTTTACGATGCTGAAGCTCATTTTGATTTGTTACAGAGGCTAAGTTCTGTATGACTGCTAAGCTTAGTGCTTCTGCTAAAGTAGCTCAAAAACTACAACCAAAACAGAGGAAAAGGGAGGAAAGAAGGGATGATTGTCTTGCTGTGGCAAGTACTTACCATATCAGCAGATACAGGAACAAAGTTGTAAGAATATGGGAAATGGCAGGAGAACTACAGCAGGAGAACAAAGGGAAAATACTTCCAGAGAGGCTGTGGGACAGCAGTCCTGTGGCAGCGTGTGTGAAAGGGTGCAGAGGTGCTAGGGGAAAGCCCTCAGCTGTAAAAAAGGCCAAGGTAGCCTCATGTAGCATTCCCTCAGTCTGGTCACTCGTGATGCACTTCTAGCTATTAACTGCATCACACCTGGATTCAGAATGGTGTATTCTTTCTTCTTTGGCTCAGAAACACTCCACAAAGTCAATTTAAGAACATTTATGGCTTGCATAGGGAAATCATGCTGTTGCAATATCCTATCGCTTAAATTACTGAGAAAGAGAGTGTGTGACATGGCTTACATAAATCAAAGTGCATTAGGGATTTGGGGAAGGTTTTGCTCTCACATACACCATTCTAAACTTGAAGTATGTAAATCAGTACCAATTGAATTACTCTTGATTTGTCTTACTGTAAATGCTTCAGTGTAGTCCATGAGTCAGCTTTTTAATTAGAAATCCCAGGGAGACTGAAGCTGGACAGGCATTTTCTACATTAATTATGTTTTTTCAAGGAGACTTGAAACTGAGAAATACTCCATAATTTGGAATAAAATAAAAATAACATTAAAATTATATAATTCATTAATCTTAAAATTATATAATTCATTAATCTATAATCTTCACTGTTGTAAGTGCTCCTGAGTCTCCACAGCACTGAATTTACAGTATAAATAAAAGACTGTTCCAGAGGCTACAGAATTGACAGATCATAAAAAAAACATTAATAACATAAAAATAATGAATAACATTGGAAATAGGGTAAAGTAGGCAAGGTTTTCTTAATTTCTCTTTTGGAAATAGTATGAAACAAGTCAGCAGGAGCATTTGCATTGATTTGACTGTTCTGGTCTGGTTCCACACACAGCATCACAAACACAGACTCTGTACCAGTATTGAAATCTGTACTGCTGAGCTTCTGTATCTGTAGAAGAATTACAACCAGCTCACTCTTACCATGGGAGAGACTTTAAATGAAGAAATAGAGTGCAGTATTCCATACCTACATACCACTTTCGTGGAAACAGTTGGAGTTTAATGGCTACTCCTGCTTTTGAATTGCCTCTCCTCCGCAGCTCTGCAGTTTCTGCTCTGTCTCTCTCATGTGGCTTTTTTTGTGTTTTTGCAGAAGACTGACACAAGGTAAAGGACACATGAATGATGTGAGTCTAATACACCATGGTTATGGCTAGGAATTGTCCAGAGACCAACCTTGGATTGTTGGGATAAAGGAGACAGAATTTCAGGAAGATTATGTCTCCAATTATGTTTAGTTCACAATAATAAGTGGTAAAAATAGTCATATAAAAGAGATACAGGCATAAAACCAACATTGTACACTAAAGGGAACAAGAAATTGTATTTGAAACCCTATGACCCCTAGCCAATCAAGCTTAACAGTGGAAAGTCATTCAAAGGGAAATTTGGATGGTCTTGTCCTCTGCAGAAAATCAAAGAGTATATGGTGATCCCTACTTCATCCAAAAGGAAAATGTTAAATGATATTGACAAAACACCTACCTTTTCACCTGTCTCACTACTCCTGCAACCTCCTTTTCTGCTGTAAAAAAACATGGATTGGATTTCTTGAGAAATGAGTAATAGAAGAAAAGCTTTTGTTAAACACAGAAACTCAGATATAGAATGTCAGCAATGTTGTTTTGTGAAAGGTCCTGCGACAACAAAATAATAAAAATATTAAATGGTCAAGGCGCAGGTCAATATAGTGAAGGAAAAAAAATGCCCCAATGGCATGTGAAGGTAGACATGTATACGACTTTTAAAAAGTCCACATTTGGGAAAAACAGTATTGTTAGATAAGTCAAAGCATAGTTAAAAGCAGATGGATGTTAGACAAACAGAAGTGATCTTTCAGTTTGTTGAACACAGTCCTTCTGTCCCTAACTAACAACTGTACAAGTTTGGTGGTCCTGACGGCATTCCCAGGCAGGGGAAAGATTGCTGCTGTGCAATGACCACCATAACTTTGGCCATTGGAGCTCTCAGAAAAGCAAAACCAGACAAAAACTGTTGGGTAGGAAGATATGGAGGGTCTGGGGAAATAATACCTGTGCTCCAAGCAGATGCAATTATTATTCAATATCCTTATATTTTGCTGAGAATGCATTCTCCTATATTTCAGATCTCCAGATTTTCTGTTACCCAGACCAAAACAGAAGCTATTCTCCTACATTCCCAATCTAGAATGGAAGAAAAGATTGTGGATCTTCTTATGGTTTGTATGTTGAACCCATTATTTTTATTTCATTAGAATTTTTGAAAAATCAAATCCAAATTTGATCCAAAATTTTAATTTGAATTAAAATCCAAAGCCCTGAAGAATGCAGTTGTTCAGAAAGCAGTCTATATCAGTCATTCAAATGTTTAATTTTGTGGACCTTTCCTTTTCTGTGTCTGGGAGAACTTGTCTTATTAGCAAACATTTCAAAAGACAATTGACAAAAGGCAATTGTGGATTATATATAAAGCATAAAGTTCTCAAGTTACAAATGCTGACAATGTACAAAACTTTTATAGCTTGTGGTTTGCATTGTGCCTGGATTCAAAGAGAGAGTTCCTGTCGAAATTCTGTAATGTTTCTCCCATTTTCTCACCACCTCCTGACACAGAACATGATGTTTATTGATGTGATCCAGTGAGACAGATTTGTGCCTTCTCTTAATGTCAGGCTCTTTAGCCACCTACTCCAGGTTCTTCTTCTGCCAAAAGCCACTCTGACTGTATTTTAGTTGCTTTTAAAGAATGTTACATGAATCAGTACAAATTTTGACCTGACAAAGTCTTCCATTTTCAGACCCTGATAAATTTTCCTCAGTCCAATTGAAAAAAAAAAAAATATATATAGAAAGGGAGAATCAGCTGTTCTTTCCTATGCTTATTGTCAAAGGATTCAAGAAAATAAAGCAAAAGCACAATATCATTGCCCTGAACTACTAAAGCTTTGATAATGAGAGAGTTGCTGCTTTATGGTAAATACTGGCTGGATAAATTTAAAAACTAAGAAAGCCAGAGCAACAAAATGTCTGCGGGTGAAAATAGTGAAATAAATAGTGAAAATAAAGCTACCTAAAATCCCCACATCTCTCTGCATAAAACATTTATCATCATGTGAGGGATGAATCACTGAAATATGTTAGAGCACTTGTTATTTGGAGGGCATCTTTGTTGACAAGCAAATTGCATACAGTCGGAGATGTTGTGGTTAAAGTCAGCATGCTCTCTTCATTCTCAGAGGAAAAATTAGGTAGGACAGAGAATTTCTTATATGCCTGGAATAGAAACAAAAGAATGTATAAGCTAAAAGGATTACTTGACATGTACAAAAATGTACATTTATCACTTTATTGCAGCATATCTTGAGGTCACTAGCTTTAAGAATGATGCTACTACTAGCTTATGCAAATACACTTCTTTCTGTTGACTTATTTTCTCTTTGTAAACTTAATCATCTGGTGCTTTGGGGCTTAAACTGGCAAGTGATCCATGATCCTACCATCTCTGTATCCATATTCTGTAGGTACACAAACCCTAGAAAGGAACTTTGTTGTAAGATGGTTTATCCCAGATTTAATTCAGGAGAATGTGAGAGAAAAGGAAATGAGCTTTTAAAGAATTAAAAAATGGTTACATTTAAAGAATTACACTGCTCTTAATTTGTGTGGGTGAGTCCTCAGAGAACAGAGAGTTGTAGAGGGGGAGTTCAACTTGCTAAATAGTGCCGTGTACAGTGAAATCGCAGCTTGGAGTCCATAGGCACAAAAATAATAAAAACCAAAATAAAATAAGGTCTTTGTATTTGTCCTGGGACACCTAACTTGCCTTCCATTACCTGTGGTTAAGTAAATGACTGTGTGCAGTATTCCCTCAGGTTTGTAAAGGAGCAAATCTATGGCCACATTGGAAAGCAAATCAGAACAGAGGAAAGAAAAGCAGCACAGCAGTGAGTAGTGTGGATGTGTGGGGTAAATAGAAGAGTGTTGACCTCTGAAGCACATTTCAGGTTAGAGCTTGGGTGGTGCCTCCTGAATTCTCTGCATTGAAAAAGCAGGAGGTTTCATGTAAGCAGTATGAATTTATCTCAGATTGCTGGGACTCATTTACTCTTAGGGACAGCACTAGCCAGACAGAGGTAGTATGTTATGCTTGTTAATTAAAGGGGCATTTTTAATATAAAAATCATACTTCATCCTAAAAATTTTTAAAGTACTGTTATAGAAGTAATATGCTTTATTGGCAGACACTGGAAGAGATTAGGAATTCTTCCTCTCTTTCTTTCATACATTTACTTGGCAAGGACTCTTTGTACCAAGGCTGATCATATATTTTTTGTTGCAACTATGTTTTCACAGATTTTTTTCCTGTTTTTTAAAAAGCAAAGTTTGATTTCAATTTTGTAACAAATCTCAGAAAGAACAGTGGGTGTTCTTAGAAAATTTGCATGTTATGTTAAGCTCCTCTGGAAAAAAAGAAAAAAAGAAAAAATTCAACTTTCTCTTTATGTCATAGAGACAATTCTGTGGGCACCTTTTGTATAGTCAGTCATTCTGTCACTAACATTCTCCAGTGACTTTGTCTTTCGCACAGTAATAGAGGAAAAAGAAATACGGTTTAAAGATAGGAAAATGTGAACACAAAACTGTTACACTGGCAGGATGTCTCAAGGTAAGTGCATTGGCAGCAACTGCATTTAACTTCCTTTAAATTGACTAGATTTCAAGTTGAAAGTTTCCCATTAGTGCTTGAAATTAATGTGTCATTCAGTTTTCAAATGACAAAATACCATACAGCTAAGAAAAAAAAAAGATGCCAGAGGGAAACAGTATAAAAAGAAAGAAGAATAAAAGCCACCACTCCACAATGACTCTGAGACAGTGAATCAGGCTGCCAGCTGTCAGGCTGGGTAACCTCTGGTCCCCAAGATTCAAGAAGAGAGATGGGCCTTCAGTTTGACATTTGTGCCAAGTGAGAATGAAGCCAAGTCCACAGCAACCCACACTGTTGTGCATTCATGTTGGAAATATATCTCTTGTTAGGGTGTTCTTGGAGGTCACTGCATCTGAATTAATGTTCAGGGAAATAAGTCCTTCACCGAAGAGCAGAACTTGTGTGAAAACAGGTGCTATAATCAATATTGTGTTCTGGTAAGAACTATCCTGTGACAATCCTTATGCCTTGGATATGCAAAAGCGAAATATACATGGTTGTCTCCTCTCTCTTGTTTGTTGAGAGTCTATAACTTAGAGTCTAGCTATGGTTTAAGGCAGTGAAAATTATTTAATAATTTTCTATACCAGTTGAAAACTACATTCTTGCCTTCAATTTATTCTTTTTTATCCTAGCAGCAAACTTATTAAAAATAAGAAAAATAATCTTCAAGAGGGTATTTAAAAACTAAAAAAGGGAGAGAAAGAGCACACACGTACCCCCTGTCTTAAATAATGTTAATTTTGAACAACTGGCTCAAGTTATTAATGGCAATAGATGCCAATAAAGAAATTACAATACAGACTGGCATACACCAGAATATTCTTTTTCTGATCTAGAGACAAAAATATGTTATGAACTCTCATTCTTGAGCAAAAGTAGATCCCTAGTATTGAGGTTGTAAGTCAAAATTCAGATTTTCTGCTCATTTTTTGGTGTAAACTAGAAGCATCTTCCCTTAAATTAGTGCAATTTTGCCATTTAAAACCAGGGGGATAAATAACAAAAAACCCCACATGAGGATATGTTATGCGGAAGACTAAATCTTGTTCTCTCTCATAGTACACAGGATGTGACCCACAGGAGTTTGCAAAACTGGTAGTAACAGCAACATATTTGAAAAGAAAATAATATCTTGTGTTTCTCCCTGTCCAATTTTTGTTGTTGGTAAATATTTTAATCCAACTAGGATGATTTTTCTGTAAAATCCCTCTTCTAAAATGTTTGCATTTTGATACATTATCTAAACAGTGTTAGCAGTCCAATAGAGGTCTTGGTGATAATGAGGTCTTACTCGACAGACAATTGTCAAATATTAACTCATAAAGAGCTCTCCCCCATTTTTGCCCAAATCTTGTTCATGGTCACAAGGAGAAAACTAAATAGCAAAAAATATACAACTCATAATACTGCTTGAGTTGTTCTCATCATATTCTCACCTGTTAAATCACAAAACATTCCTTGTCTCCAGGATGCAGAGGTCAGGAAACAAGTTGAAATGTCAGGTGTCACTCAAAGTAGCAGCAAGACAGAAATGAGCCCCTGGAAAAAACATTGCTGCCATGACTTTCATTTATGACCAGAATTCATATTCATACACCCCAAATCTTGTCTCATCCAGAACAATAAAAAGCCATTTGCAGCAAAAATATGAGAAACTGTCAACCTCATGTAGTATATGATAGAGATAATTCATCCTATTAATGTATAAAATATTGTAAGATCCAAGCTATGTCTTTTGACCACCCCAGCCAGGAGCAGTGTCTTATTCATATTCATTTAGCTCCCGACGAGGTTAAGATAACAGCGGGTTCTTTAATGTAAGAATGGAACCTTCCTGGGTGATAATCGCCGGCTTCCCTGGGTTGCCAGGACCACTCAGGAGTGATTTTCACCTCGAAGATTGTATCTACCACGATGATTACCAGCGCCACCCTGTTACATGTGAATACCGACTTCTCCGAAGTTCTCTGACAACATCTAGACACCTGGACTGGACTTTTGTCTAACTCTGCACATGTAAAGCCCCGGTTCTGCATGTGAAGAGAAACAAAAGAACACTCGGTCATCTCTGCCTCAGGTGGAATAAGCTGTGTAAGAACTCACTGCGCGAAGCAGCATTGTGAACAGGGGGAGACTCTGACATTCTGAGGTCAGATCTGTGTGTTCACCCAGCGCCGATCCCGGGCTCAAGGCTGCCCTTGGCTGTGGTGGTTTTTGCCGATCGAAATTCAGTCTCGCTGACAATTTAATAAATCATTGCTAAATTTTCTTATAAGTTTGGCTCTCGATTTGATCATTTATAACACTCATCTTACAGGTTCTGGTAGGTGTGAAAACTGGTCCTACAGCAGGGCCATGGAAAAGCGTACTAGAATTGATGATAGAAGAAAAGATGAATTTATGTGTAGAGTTGTGTTTTATTAGACAACTAGTAGGAATCTGGGAAAAAATATTCAATTTCATAGCCTTCAATTAATTATCTTTTTACTCATTGCATGACATGAACTATGCCGGCAGTCACTGTGGGATGCAGGCACAGCCCTGGATACTGCTGGTGGTACTGGTGGGAAGCACTGGGCAGATGCTGCTTCTGCCAGCCTGGAACAGGCAATAAAGCCCTGACAACCAGGGTATTGCTTCCCTCCATATGGGTGTTTGTCTAAAGCTGGGGAAACCACTCAGCTTGGTAAGGATCACCCAAGTATTACTGATGTCAGAATAAGGTTTGATTTGTATGGCACTGGCAAAAAGACTGATTTATTGCCATAATTTAGGCTGCAGGGATCAAGTGTAGTGCTGCCCTGCAGATACCCCAGGCATCATCAGTCACAGGATGTGAGTGTTGTATTGACCATGTTCTTATCTCTTGATGCCCTTTTTCACTGTCCTTGCACCTCCCTACCTCCTCCCAGATAAGTGAATTACTTTTCCAACTCACTGGGTTTCTTACAGCCATATTTAATTTAGTTATTTCTGATACTTTTATCTAGGTAATCACAGCCTAGTATGATATTACTTACACGTTAACTTAGGTGCTTCCAAGGGTTTGCCTTGAAATATTTTCTCAGTAGAAGGTCCCCAGAGATCCCCTACAATCATATGGTCTGGCTGCTTTTTATGTAACTCTGCCTTAACTACATGGAACTCCATTTATTCCTCACAGATTCATCTTTAACTTTTGTCAGATACTTTTGTTGTAATCTGTCACATTCAGAAGGTCCTCATGTCATGTCCAATAATTTTCCATGTCCTGTTCAGTTAACTTAATCTCAGGTCTATTATTCTGCAGCCAACTAATTTGCCCCTAGTCCTAACAGGCCCAAAGAAGATGCCCAAAATGCAGTAATATGGGTTGGGTAGTCCACACAGCCCTCTTATCAGCCCAAAACATTGGCCCATGGTTTCATCCCCATGCTCTGATCAAAGCAGATGCCAGTGTGGATGATGCAGCTGCAATTCTCTATGCCACCTTCAGCAATTTATTGAAAAGTCCCATATCTCCTTTTTGTAAAGTAGGAATAAATATTTTTTTTTGTTAGCCAAGATGTTTTGAACTTTCATTTATTCATTCTTAGAATGTTCTTGCCACTCTTTAAATGAAGGTGGTCAAGTATATGTAAACTGATAAAAAAGAATCTAAATAATTCCTCTGTTTTAGAATTTATCTCAAGCATGGAGGTTTCTGTGCAGTAGAGCAAGAGCTAGTCACTGGAGCTTGTAATGGAGCTGGTCTCATGTAATATCAGTTATTCTGTTTATTTAACTTTGTTTACCTATTGTGCTTGCTCTTAAAACTTCAAATGCAGCATGTTTTCAAGTACACAATAAGAAATTTTTAAAAAACTTGAGCTGGTTGACCAGTACATAGTACAGTATATGGTATCATTCTCAGTGTGTTTCTTTACTAATTCACAGAAGTCCTGGCTTTGCAAGTGGTTCTCCAATCACAGTGACCCAAACTAATGAAATCTCACTTGTGTTATTTCCAATTGACTGCAATGGTTGCTCTGTGTTATTACTTGTACAATTGATCTGACAGCCAACACAGAAAAAAATGCTACAATCTTCTCCTTCTGGCCACATAGCTTAACATATTTGTGTTTTGTTTTATCTCTGATTTTAATCTTCTAATTTTAAACATTAGCTTAGGGAATTTGTTGAGCTTCTGGTAATTATCAGAACAGAGGTTTGAAGTCTCTGTAATGACCATCATATCTGTCAACAATCTGAGAGGTAGGAAAAAAAAGTAAAGTGCCTTTTAAAATACTATTTTTGCTAGGTGCAATATTTGTTTCAGATGAGATGTGTCATATATCTCGTGTGCAGTACAGCCTGTCTGATATGTCTTGTCACATTACTTCTTCTATCACGTGTCACATTATGTAAGGTCATGCTACTTTTGCTAACAATAAGACACAAAGGACTCAAGCAGCAGTGAACTGCCTGCCAGAGACTCCTTCTTTACACTCTTGCAAGGAAGAGCAAATCAAGAGCTGCAGCACCAGGCTACCAAGTCACCTGAAGGAAAGGAAGTAAATTACCAACTGCTCTAAGGACAACAGTCAATAGATTTTTTGAAAGGTGATTTAGAGCCTACTTTGCATTCTTAACATAGCCTAACCTCCCATCAGAGGACAATGAAATTCTACACAAACTAAAGGAGGTTATAATGCTTTTTAAAAATGAGTTTACAGATTTCAGCTTTTTGCTGCCTATTTTCCAGGTATCAAGCACATTATATAAGACTACTGCACTTCAGAGAGATTATGAATTTCTTTCACCTCTTATTTAACTGCAATTGCTGAGGACTAAACCTACTGAAATCAATTGTACTGTATTGGTGAGAGGAGGATGAGGCATGTGTCCTTTCTTCCTACTTGCATTCTAGCTGCCCAACTAATTTTCCAGAAGTACAAATAACAGCAAATAGTAACAGTACCAAAATTATAAAATTGTATGCAAAGCAGAAAGAAAAATCCCTGCATCAAGATCTGAAAAGAGAGCAGTAATCCTCAGCCACTGCCATGGAGATGTAAGAAAGATCTGTTTATATATTTAGGATCCACCCAACCATCATGCAGCACTAACAAGCACGGTTTGACTGTGTATTTGAGTTATATTAATTTCCAGCAAGATGTGATAATCTTCCCTGTGTATATATCTGAAATTTGAATACTACCTTTCTTTAGTAGGAAATTTCCAGAATCTCCTTTTTGATCTGTGAGTGAAAATATTAGAACTGATAGTTCCTGGAATTTTGCTGGTCTTGCATAGAATAAAAAATTACCACGGATTTATCTCAGTTGTTCAATCTGAGAATGTTTCCAGGTTGCAGCTGGCTAATCACCAGTCCTTTTGTAGATACTTGCATTTGGGGACAAATAACCAATATTTAAAAAGCCACCAATATTTAAAAAGCCAGGTGGCCTGAAAGCAATTCTGCAGAAAGGGAGATCCTGGTCCTGGTGCAAGCTGACCATAAGCCTGCTGGCATCCCCACCACAAAAAATTGCCAGCAGCTTCCTGGGCTGCATCAGGAGTGTTGCCAGCAGGTTGAGGGAGGTGATACAGATGATCCTTCACATCTACTCATCACCAAAGAGGTCACATCTGGAATTCTGTGACCAGTTTGCTCACCTCAATTTGAGAAAGAATCTGATGGGTCTATAAGAACAAGACAGTGCAGAACTATAAAAAATATCAAGTTTGGGGCATCTTTCATATGGGCAGAGTCTGAGAGAGATGAGATTGTTCACTCTAGAGAAAAGAGCTTATCAATATGTCTAAATACCTGATGAGACAGATACAAAGTAGGGTCAGCTGCTTCTCAGTAGTACCTACTGATGCAACAAGAGATGATAGACACAAATTAAAGAGCAGAAAATTTCACTTGAACTAAAGGAAGCTCTCTTTTTGTTTACTGTGAGGGTGATCAAGCACTAGAGCACTCTGTCCAGAGATGTTGTGGAGTCTCTGTCCTTTGAACCATCCTTCGAATTGAGAAAACCTGACTGGACACAGTGCTGGGCAACCTGCTATTGCAGATCCTGCTTGAGTAGGACAGGATGTGGAGTAGAAGATCTCAACAGTCCTTTCTAATGCCAACCATTCTGTCATTCCATGGTGGTCAGTCATTTCACTTATGTTCCACTGTTTCCAGGTAACTCTTTAAAATCACACAAGCAGTTTTCTACTGAGGTTCTTTCCTCAATGATTTTTAATCAGAAGGGAAACAAAAGATAGAGGAAGCCACAGCAATAACCTATAACCTAATAAATAATGCTAAGCATAAGAATTACATCCAGAAGAGCTTCCAGACTTCATATTGTTATCTGTCAGTGATTTAATGCACAGAAAAGTTGCAGCTAAAGTTTTTGTGATGTGACAGCCATATGAGAAAAGAGTGTTTGCCCTTGATAGATCACATCCCCTTTAGCTGCATCAGCAAACTCAGGACTGTGAGTAGTTTCTGGGGCTGCAGAAACTAGCTGTTGAATCATAGAATAATTTAAATAGAAAAAAATATGTTTAAGATTATGAAGTCCAACCATGCAATGCCATGTTCACCACTAAATCACATCCCCAACTGACTCTGTCCAGGTGTGATGATACTCTACCAGGGGTGATTCCATCTCTTCCTTGTGCAGCCTGTTCCAATGCTTGACAAACCATTCAGCAAAAAATTGTTTTCTAATATCTAAGCTTCCCTGGTAAGTTGAGGTTGTTCTTGTCCTGTCATTTGTTACTTGGGAGAAGACACTGACCCCCACCTTGCCACAACCTCCTTTCAGGGAGTTGTACTAAGTGATAAGGTCTTCCTGAGTCCCTTCTTCCTGGTTGAACACCCCCAGCTCCCTCAGCTGCTCCTTATCAAACTTGTGGTCCAGACTCTTCACCAGCACCATTGCCCTTCTCCAGATAAGTGCTTGCACAAAAATGTCCTTCCTGTTGTGATAGGCCCAGAACTGGACACAGGATTCGAGCTGTGGCCTCTCTAGTACCCAGTCCAGGAGAGAGCCACTGCCCTGCTCCTGCTGGCCAGGATTTTTGATACTCCAGCACAAAACTGAGAGACTGACAAATGAGATTTGATGTTTTATAGTTCACACTGGTCAACCAAGGATGAAAAAACCTACCAATATTGAAATACAGTTCTATAGTTCACACATCATTAAAAAACTGTGAGTCATCAAAAGCATATTTCCTTGTTCTAAAGAGAAGGGGAATGCAGCAAGTATAACTAAATGCAAATCTGCTGAACGGCCTTTCTCCAGAAAAGACTGACAGGATTTGTGGGGTAGGAATATATAATTTAGAGAAGGGTATTGTCTATGATTCCATAGGGGTTTTTTAAGGAAAGCATATTGATAGATGTCTACATTTGAATTAATTTACAATGCACCTTTTATGGCACAGGTAGAGGGGAAGGAGTCATACAGTTCACCCAGGTATGTGCTGGTTGCCAGGTGTTCACCCTCCCCTCTCCTGCTGTGGTTATTCCTTGTATTCGAATATACCTCTTGGTCTGAGCTGGAAAAAGGAAAAATAAGACCTGTAGGCTGTGTTAATACAGAAAAGTGAAGAACTGAAGGTGACAACTTTGTCCTGAGAGAAAAGGAGAGAGTAAGAACGATGCTGTATCTTGTTTGGCAGGACATTTATCTGCAATTATGAGAAGAAACTCTTATTTCTTCCCCAGGATGTTTACAGATTTTTGGCAAGTGCTATTTTGTGTACAAAATCCAGAAAAACTCTGGAAAATAGGGCCCAATAGTCATTTTCTCTTAAATTATTAGCAACGAGCTCACACATTTAGTTTTCTATATATCATTCCTCCGCTCATGTTCTCTGTATGTTGATTTCATTTATTGTCCTATTTAGAGTAAAAGCCTTTTTGAAGGTAGACTGTCTCCCAGCAGTATATAATTCTGTCAGAATAGGTTTGTGAGGCTGTGTGAAATGCAATAAAATATAATAAATAACAACAATGGCCCACAGAATTGGCATTTTATGGAGCTGCAAGATGTTAAACACATTGTCCTGAATACAAGAAGTTTCTTCCCACAGCTGCAAACCTTCAGGTCTGTTGCTGCCTTATTCTACTTTGAGATTTAAAGCTTATTTAAAGCAAAAGAAAATATTTTTTGCCACATTTTCTTAAGCAGATAATCCAAATGCATCCCTTAAAAAATCAGTCTTCTAAAGTTAAAAAAAAGGGTTTTAGCATTGAAGACACAAGAGAAGAACATGCTTACTATAACTGCCCTCATGCCAAAAAAATTAGAAAAATAATCTCAATTCAGTTTTGAAAAGAATATTTTGCATCATACACTAACTAGATTTTATTAAATATTGCTTTAATGATTTTATTCTGGGAAAAAATAAAAAGTAGCTCAACACTTGCCACTGGATATTTTCTTAATAAAACTGTTTTGGAAAGCTTTAATCTTTTTTAAATGCTGTATTATACAACAAAAATTTCCCATTTAAACCATCCAAACTATATACATAGGATATAGTTTAGGATAACTAAAATAAGGAGCTGCCTGATAGTTCTCAGGTAATATTTGTAGCTTAGAAAATATTGGAGGAAATAGGATAAAGTTCCCTTTTTTTTCAGCAAAGGAGTTCTTTGTATAAGCAGACATCCTGTGTCTGTAGATATGTGTGTGTGTGTGTGTGTATATACATATATATAAAAACACCTTCGCCATGAGGATGACTATTGATGTCATCAAGACAGCTCAAAGCAGATCATGTCTTTCCTGCCCATGCAGATCCATTGGATTTAAGAACCTCATCCTATGGCTCCACTGGAAGCAGGATTATAATCTTCCTTTCTTACACTGAATACTCAAATTTGCTCTGGTTTTTGCATTGGCACTATGTTAATTTCTTCTTTTCATTGATGTTTTTTAGTTGATTTTGCTGTCAAGGAAATTCACCTTAAAAATCATGAGTGTTTCATGGATTCATCTAAGGCAAAAAATCCTTTTCCATGTTTTATTTCAGTAAATCCAGCCTTTGTTTATCGTCACTTGAAAAGTAAATTTTGTAACATTTGTGAATTTATTTTGGATTTTTTAATCCAAATAATAAGATTATTAAAATAAAAAGAGAATATTTGTGAATGCTTAGCATACAAATCCCTACATTTGTTTAGAGAAATAGTCCAAATACATCATTTCAAAAATCAGACTTCCAAAGTAAAAAAAAAGTTTTTTTCTAAAGAATCTCCCCAAGCTCTTGCTCAGGTCAGCAATAATACTCCACTCACTAAAGTCAAAGAAATTTTAAACAGAATGTATTATTTATTTTTTTATATTTTATTTTTGTTCCTTTTAAGCATTCACCAGGCATCTTTGCATAACATCTCATTGGTAATGAGTCCTCTTCTGGCTGCCTGATCCCACTCAAATTGGATTTTGTTCATCCAAATCATATTGTTTTCACAGCCATGCACACCTTTAAGTGGGAGGTAGAGGGGTGTATTCATAAATTCTGTGGAGAGGGGGAAATTCCAGCCACAGACTCTCATCAAACCATCAGAGAGTCCATATTTTGCAGTCCTTGTATACTGCCTCCACAGCAGATGCAAATTCTCATTGAAGGTGTTTGGGAACGTTCAGTCGGGAGGATTTTCTGAGAACATGCCCTTCCTGAAAAATTGATTTTTTTAAAATTTTGTTTTGTGAACAAATATTCCATTTTTACACTGGGAAAAATCAAACTGACAGGTCTCCAGGTTCCTCACCTGGAAGGCTTTTGCCAGCTTCAGTCTCAGCAGGCAGAAAGCAAATTTGGCAGGTGTTGGTCAGGCAGACAGTCAGAGCTCTCTTCCTCCTCTGGGCTGAGCCACTCCTCCTCACCTGCTGCTTAGAGGGGCGAGAGCACAGAAACCCTGGGTGCTGCTGCTTCCTCTGGAAGGCTGTTGCCAGTCCACCATCACTGCAAGCAAGGAGCAATACTGAAGAAAGCCAGGGTAGGAGGAGACAAGTTGTTATTCTGTTGCAGTTCAGCGGGGATGGAGACTTTGTTACGTTTTTCTGAAAATGCTTGTTATATATATTTATCTCCTTCTTTTTTGGTATATATTTTTTTGCTTTCTTTTTGCTTCTCCCTTAATTAAGGGGACATGCTTTTGCACTACATTATGTATAATTACACCTATTTTTGAATCATATATAATTACATATTTTGCCCTATCTCTAGAAGTGTTCAAGGCCAGGTTGGGGGGAGTTTGGAACAGCTTGGTCTACTGGAAGGTCTCCTTGCTCATGGAAGGAGGGTTGGAACTAGCTGACCTACAAGATCCCAACTCAAACTATTCTATGATTCTATGGCATTGCATCAGATATATACCATATTAATATATAATATGTAACATACGCATAACTATTTATATGTGCATATCCCCATATATACCTCCATGTCAAAGCTCTGATATTTTTACAAGCAATGTTATATCTGTTATCTCTTTGAGTCCTTGTGGTTTTCATGTTCCAAATCAGAAAGCTGTTTTTTAAATTTGTTACAAAATGAGGTATAAATGAAAGGTAGCAAAGTGCACTTTACATAACTAGAAAACAAAGGAAACCTCTGTATTTAGGAACAGTAGCAGAACTAAAATTGTCAGCTCTGTATAAAATGGATTGCACCTCAAAACACCAGTGGCAGGGTGGTGTCTAATTCATACACTAATTCACACAGCTGCAAATAACCATAACAATTACATGTAAACCCACATACAGAGTGAAAGACTTGCTGCTCTTCCACTTATACAACAGCTTCTTCAATTCCCTCAGTCAAAGCTGGCCAATTTTCCACTTCTATCCTGAGATGATCAATATTTCCTAAGTGAGCCACCTTTTGAAGTACTTCAGGACACATTTAGCTCCCTCTTTGATCTTTCTTTGTCTCCTTTTAGATATAATGGATTTTACTGTACTGAGGCTTTATCCCACCAACTCCACTTTTATTATCCTTTAGCTGACTTTCAAGAAGATAAAAGCAACAAAAGGACAACTTTTCTTAGCAACAAAAATTAATCATCTCCATTTTGGGGAGCATCAGACACCATGGAACCCTCATAAAAAATGCTTTTTGCAACATTTCCTCTTGGGTTTTTTTTCTTGAGGAGCACACAAAAACATGAAAATGAGAGGTGAAATATTTACCAACATAACTTTCAAAACTCATGACTTTTGTTCTGAGGAAAAGGGTGTTTCCAGTTGTATAAATCTATACATATTTATATTTAAATATATAAATAAAGAAAAAAATTAAATGGGGAGGTGGGATTCCAACAAACATCTTCCCTGCTTCTCCTTTTGTGAGGTTCTTCTGCCTTGCTATTTCTTCATGTCCTGCTATGTGTTCCTGTCTTACCACAAGTCTTCAGCTCTCAGCTGTACTGCTCACAGAACCCTTGATGGGATGCTCATATTTATCAATTTTTGTACTTTCCTTGGCTTATTGTTATGATGCTGATGCTGGGCAAAACCAGTTCAGTTTGCCTAAGCAGACAACTAAGGAAATGTTTTTGTTTGCTTTTCCTTTTTTTTGGAACACAGAATAAATAAAAATCTTCATAAGAATACGTCTACAAGAAAATATTGAACAGCAGAAACCTCATAAAGTAGAGAAGTTGCTTCAAATTTGAGAATAGGAAACTTTTTTCCACAATATAGTTTGCGAAGGCACTTTTTCCAGACAAGCAAGCTGGAGAAAGTAGAATGTTTGCCTTGCTTTTCAGCATAAATCTGAATATCTTTGTTATTAGCAGGAAGAGTTTCAAGACTGGAAAAGAAAATGGCTTTCTCAGACAGCATGATTTTAATCCACAGTAAATGTGGAAGTCAACAAAAATGTAGAAACAGAAATAATTTTCTGAACAGTATCCCTACTCTTCTACCTAATTCAGAATCTGATAATTTTTGTGTGCTTGTAAATGAAGCCAACCCTTTGACTAGATTGGGTGTCAAGTTTAGAGAGATAAAACAAAGAACAAGAAGCAAAAGAAACGAGCTCAGACCCGAGATGCCCATTTAATATCCTGTGGTTCAATGTGTTAATGGAATTCGGAAAGACAGAAGGGCTAGGGAAAGGGATCCTGAAAGGATGGATGAAATAACAGTAAAATAACCCAGTGCTAACAGAACACAGGGAAAAGCAAATTCTACCCCCTTTCTCATACTCACTCCTGGATTTGCAAGGGAAAAATCTCCTGGAAGGATTCCAGCTGTCAAGTCTGAGCAAGGGTCCTTAGAAATAACATCACAGAAAGGCTGCTGAGACCATACCCTGACATAGGACAGGCCCTAAAAGCCCTGGTCTGGCCACACAGGGTCACCCCAATGGTCTGAAGCTGCAGCTGGCTCATTGAGCAGTATGTTATCATTTAAGGAGAATGCATGAAGACCTGATCTCAAACTGAATTGTCTGAATGTATCAGCATGTGGTTTTATTCTGTGTGCATGTATGTGTTTGCCACCTTTCACAAACCAGTAGAGGCTTGTCTGCAGTATTTTTAAATGTAGAATTAGCTGTTGAACTTCAGCTAGCTGAGTTACATCTGGTGTCTCCAACTGAATGTGAGGCTTACATCACAATATTGGTGATTTAGAACTGCAGTCCTGTGAATGCCATCCTCTGCAGAGGAGTAAAGCAGGTATTGCAATTGAGTCACTGGCACAAAAGGGAACCACCTGAAAAAACAGGAAAAATAAATAGTTGGCAGGAAGCCAGATCAGACGAGTGGACTCAATTCAAAATGAAGACACCAAAACCAGATGCCTAAAGGAATGTGCATGCAGGTGTGCTATGTGTCTAAATTGCCACATAATCAATAGCGACACAGTGAACAGAGTCCTTGTTTTTTAGGGGAAGATTCCTCTGACAGGTGACTAGGGGTGCAATTTAGTTTGCTACAAACAGACAAAAATACCATTTGAGAAAGACTAGTACATGCAAAACTTCTGTCCAAGGCTATAGATAAAACACTCAGAACATACATTAAATGCATGATTTTAGAAGTGGTGACTTATGGCCAAGCAGGAAAACAAACATACCTCAGCAATGAATAAATTCATCTCTTAATGTATTTAAATCATACCCTGTGCATCTAGAAAGTTGAATCATTATCCAATATCCTCAGACAGTATGGGCTAAGACTGGTATTCAATATCTTAAGTACGGGTGATGAATTTATTTTAGGCACCATGGAGTATCTTATTTGGCCTCCAGCTACTTCCCAGAAGGCATTGATGTATCTCTCAGCCCAGGGATGGTGTTATATGACACCAGGTGCCTCCTGGCTCTCTGGAAGGGTTTTTTCATGTGGCTCCACTGAGTGGCCATCTATCCAGAGATGAGCTACACATGTGTGTCTACACTCCTGTTCAGATGTCTCTATTTTAAACTATACCATTAAAAGAAATATGAGCTTAATTTCTTGGTACTAACAATCTTCAGTTGTGGAATGTTAGATGAAAACCCTTGACTTTGAGGTTGAGAGATCACTATCAGTGACAGTTTTCAATACTCCATGGAATGAATAAATTGTAAATCTTCCCAGCAACATCATAATGCAATCAGCCTCTGTCCTTATCATGGATAAATCATCCTGGTTACAGTCTGTACCACTATCATCAAATGCTCTTCTTTTATGTGCCAGAAAAGGCCTCCTTGACCTTTCTTTGGGTTAAGACTCTCATATTTCATATTTCCTCAACACATCTAAAGGAAGTCATTGAATATGACACTGCATGATGCTGCTGGCAGGAGAAAGGGGACTCCATCATGCCACATCTGGCTCTCCACTTCCAATACTTGTCCCACTTCAGAGGGTCTCCAGGATCAGACTAGCAATATGTGTGTATCTTCTCCTTGTGAGAAGGTAGAGGAGCTGTAACAACCCACTTTCCAGTGCTCTACCTCTTTAGCAAGTCTAACTGGATTACCTCAGTCCCTTTTGCTCCAGTGACTCCTCCTTTTCCTTTGACAAAACAGCTACGGAAAGACTTCTCTACATCTATCTCAGTGATTCAGCAGCTCCTGCTCATTTGCCTTTTCCACCCCTCTGAAACAAAGGTGCATTCAGTCATCTGCCATACTTTGTTTCAGATGCAAAAGGCTCATTTTGGATCTTCCTCTCTGACTCCTTAGACTCCAAAGGAACAGACCTTGGAGATATTTGTCTTATAATCTGTAGGGCTGTGTCTGCTGCAAAGAGCAGCTCTGTCCATGTTCTGCTTCACTAGTAAAAATGATGTGACAGGGAAGCAGAGTTGTGGGAAAAAAAAAATCTTCACTCTGCATTCGGAGTGATCTTGCTTTCACTGTGACATCTTCTGAAATAACTGTTCCTGTACTGGAAATAGACATTCAAGTTACAGAAGGTATCTCTGCCAAAGTATTAGCTCCATGTTTAATAGCTGCCAAAAGCAGGCAGAATTAACAATTACTTGGAAAAGAGTAGAAAACAAAAGACAAAACATTATAATGCCACTATTTAAGTCCCCTAAGGCGTCTTTAATATAGTTTGTTGCTCCCCTGTGTCCAAAAGAATACAGCAGTACTGGAAAAGATACAGAGAGGGACAGTTAGGAGGACCAATAATAGTGGAAGTCTAAACATAATAACACCTTTATTTTCAAGAAGTCACTGAGGAAAGGATATGGCATATCTCTATAAAATACCAGTAATACAGAGTGGATCAAATGAATAGAAAATGTCTCATCTATGTTAAGACCATCAAATAAAATTAACAATAACAGATTAAAAGCAAGACATAGAGGTACTTTATTGAATGTGTGGCTGCTACAAGACACTGTGGATGCCTAAAGCCTTTCTGGATTAAAAAAAAGATGAGATAAATTAATGGCATAAAACTGACAGGATTCTATTAAACACAAAAGCATCACCTTCCATTCAGGCAGTCCCAGAGGCACAAGTCACTGCTGGCAAAGGAACATACCAGGGAGCTGGCACCATATGCTGCCCTGCTCTTACACGCCTCCTGTGCCCCTGCTGCTGGTCAGTGTTGGAGACAGAGCAAGGAGGATTTTTGCCCTGACCCTTTAACAGTGCTCTTATGTTCACACAATTAATGCCAGCCTCCGGGGAAGAGATTTAGGCCAGCTACTCTAGATGCTATTGCAATGCTAAAAATGTATATTCAAGCCCTGCCAGCTAGATCAGAACACCTCAATTAGTCACTGACTCATCCTGTACTTCAGCGGGGATGTTTGGACCACATCAGTTCCCAACACCTTTGCAGACTTTTTAAAAAAAATTTAAGTTAATGTGCTTATTGTCAAAAGAATATTTATTTGAAAAAGGGAATACAGAGAAAAATTATGTCCCCTCCCACCCTTCTGAAATTATCTCCTTTTGTGTGGGGAAAAGGAGTCATAATTTCAGATGTTATTAGTACCATTATTGTATCAAGCAGCAACACGGTGCAAAATTCATTACTGACACTTTAATCTGATATTGATGATACATAAAATGTCAGTTAATTTCACCCCCAATAATATGATGCAAAGCTGTTACTGCAAGAGTCAGTTTCCAGTAATGAAGGATAAAAATATACTGGAATTCACTATCAGCAATATTTGGGCTGCAATACACTTCTCAGGATGGCCAACAGATAGACTTGGAACTGACTCCCATGTTAAATTAAAATGCTCTACTTTTGTTGTTGTTCATCATTAAATGTGTTGAATACTGTGTTCTTACCTGGGGGATTGTGAGTTGCTTGTAATATTTATAAAGGGAAGAGCTACTCATCTCAGGACCATTTCTGTAGTATGTATTATTTATTTCCTGATCTATCCCCTCCCATGCTCACTGTCTTTAAAAACTATGATTAATAAAACATTCCATGCTGAACAGTGTGGGTTATTTTCCCAAATATATCTATTCAGGCCATTTCTATGCAAATGTCACAGGAGATTTTTCATCACCAGAAAATGTACCTATTGTCTACTTGATTCATTCATTTTACATTTATTTTTAGATTAATTATTTCCTACATGACTGGTTTTATCTGGGCACCCCAAAGGGATTTTGTAACCAATGTACACATTTTTTTGGTTCTTTAGCACATATGAAAAGCAACTGAAGAAGAGAATTAAAGGAAATGACACAGAAACAATAGTTCTTCACTTTGTTATCTTGTTTCTTTAAAAATATATTTCATTATTACTCTATCAGAAACCACCCCCTCCCAAAAAAGAAACAAAAACAAAAAACAAAAAAAAAGAGAAATAGACATACAAACATGTCACACCATGGGCCTGAGAGCATTGTCCAAACACTTTTTGGACTTTGTCAGGCTTGGTGCTGTAACCACTTCCCTGGGGAGCTCTTCCAGGGCCCAAACACCCTCTGGGGGAAGAATCTTTTTCTAATATCCAAACTAAACCTCCCCTGAGACAACTTCAGGCCCTTCCCTCAGGTCCTGTCACTGTCCCCACACAGATCATGATTTGGCATATTAGGAATGAAATATGCATTTTTTCATCTCACTTTAATCAAGATTTAGGTAGATAAGGCTATCTTATTGCTACAAATGGAGACCTACATGAAAAGTCTTCATTGCTGCAATGCTCCTCTGATATCTCCTCATTGATGGGAGTGTGACAGGAAGTCTCAGCTTCTGAAAAAGGCAATGCATTAGTCTTGGCTTGAGAGAGCAAAAAAAAAAAAAAAAAACCAACATTTTTTATTATAAGAGAAGGAAGATTATGTAACTTGATTTTTTTTAACTTTTGCTTTATATTGTTTTTCTTCACATCAGGCCACCTTGTCCTAATAGAGCAACTTATTGCTCATTTTCAGGCAATATGCTTGTATTTTATGGTTAATAGGGCAATAATAGTCCCTGATTGTGTTTATTTTTAGTTTGTATCACAGGAATAGCTAATAGCCCTGCATCAACAATGTTCAGTCTGTCATTGTCAGAACCCAGCCTCTAAGGCTACAGCAAGAAGCAGGTAAAATAGAAAGATGGTGAAATAACTGTAAAAGAAAAAAAATATATATTCCTACTGACACCAATGAAACCATTATATATATTAACTTATATGTAAGTATGTATGATATCTAAGGTGCAATATAACATCCCTGATAAGCTCAACAGGGCTAGTGCACACTTTTGAATGTAAATTTGTTCTCAGAGAATTTAGTTAAGTTGATTTGCAATCTTGAATTTTAATTCAAATCTTCAGTCATGAGTCTATCCTTAATTCCAATGGAATACCAAGTATCATAAGTAGGAACAGATTGAGAGAGAACTGGGTCTCCAGTCTTAAGTGTGAATCTCTCTACAGACAGGTCTGTTACTATAGATCCAGACTTGACTTCCAACATCACTTGCTTACAACTATTGCAGAGCACTTTCTCTAACTGATAAAGAAAAAATGTGCTAAGAACTGCAAGTCCTGCAAGACAGATTTCAATGAACAGGAAACTGTCCTCCAGAAAATAAAAGCCTTGAGCTACATACCCCAAATCACTACTTAAGAGCATCTTGTTTCTTGTCTCTGTTCAGTTGTTAAGTCTCTGAGGTCTTAAAAATTAATCACAAATTCTTATATCATTGCAGGAAGGACATAGTTTTACAGGTAGAGTGTTGTCATTATATTGACAGGAGTTCTACTGTCATTACATTGTGTTGTCATTATATTGGCAGGAGTTCTATTGTTATTACACTGCAAGGGTTCCATATTGCCAGAGTTCCATACCTCCTTGATGTTTCTTGTAGGCAGCTCCTCTAGGCACTGACGCTTCCTTGTCCTCACAGCAGCCAACAGACTCCAGTTCTCCTCAGCCAACCAATCCACTCTTTTATAACACTCTTCTGATTGGCTACAGCTGTGGCCTGTTAACATCAGGCCTGCTCCTAATCCTTAATAATTGGCTCAGCTGCAACTCTTTAGGCAGTAAGATTACTTTCTATACTACTTTACTTACTTATGTTCTATCCCCCCACAATTCCCCCTTTTTCTTTTAATTACAGAGTTGCAGAATTTCTAGAAGGATGTGTTCAAGTAAATTAACATTATAACATATTTAATTCAGAACTTAACAGTTACACAAATGTTCGGACAACATATTATAGTACAAATATATATATATTTCTGAGTGTTGGTTCAGTTTTGCAGCTTTTCTCAGTTTACAAAGTACTTATCTTCAAAATCTTTTATACTCATATTTAACAAACACTAATAGCTGCAATTGATATATTTAACTAATAGTTTAGTATTCAAGTCCTATTCCCCGAATCCATGGGGTCATATAGTCAAATCCTGTTTCCCCGAATCCATGGGGTCATCCCAAATCCACAGGGTTATATAATTTAGTCCTGAATCCACAGGGTTATCCCACATCCACAGGGATCTTGGTGGGAGTTACACATGTAAAAGGACAACAGGACTTGACTGAGCACTGCAGGACTGGACATAAGAGAAGAAAAAATATTATTGTCCTGATAAGTATTTATCTGGCACAGAAAAGGGATGGTCTGTTAAAGAGAGCAGAAACAAGAAAGGTTCTTGGCACTAGTTTCTACTACTCTTTGCAGAACAGAAAGCTTATTTGTCTGGCTCATCCCAGGGGCTAAATTGGATGGCTATTACAAATTCTGTTGCAGGCAAGAGTGTACAAACATAAAAATGACTCACAAAGTCTAAGGAAAACAAGTAACTCCTTAAAAAGCACTAGCTCAATCTCTTTTCTCCTCAGTAGTAGTAGTGGATAATATTTCTAAGGAAAGAAATTAGCTGGTCTTAATAAACCAGTGTGTGGGAATAGGTTAATCTTCTAAAGTGTGAATGTGTTCCCCTGCTAGAGATTACTGTGCTGAGTAGTTAGGTATTTCATCTGTTCCCTAGTGCCATACCATATACAGTTTAGGTACCTTCTGTACTCTGACATGAACTTCTTATAGAAGTATAAATATGGTAAAATAAGGGGTGATGACTCTGTAACATTAAACATTCTCTTACTCTCTCACATGATCCTTCAGGATCACTCTTTTGGTCTTAGTTTGAAATATAAAAAAAAACAACCAAAACAACAAAAACAAAAGAAGGAAAAAACATCCCAAACAAACAAAATTAAGAAACACCAAAAAAAAAACCTCTAGTAAACTTTTCTATGATTCTCAAATAGGTTTTTCTTTGTTTTGTTTTGCTCTTTATAGACAATATTCTGATGATTTGAAAAGTTCACATTAGATTCTGGATGCTTAACCTGATTCATAAAAAGGATCTAATTTAAAGACCTTACTTGTGTCAGACATTTCACCAGAAAACATAAGTCATTTTTGACTTATTGACTGAGTGACTGGTAAATTCTCCTGTCACAGAATTTCAAGTGAAAAGTACTGAAGAAAATAGCACTTTGCCTTTCCACATTTTGAACTCCAATACTTGTCTAACGGATCATTTGTTATTCAGACTTTTATAGAAGCACCTCTGTTTCAGCCAAAATATTTTGCTTGATTGTTTGTGACATTCATTTCTAGAATTCAGAATAGCGTGATACACCTAATATTCTTGGTTTGTACTCTATTATAAAATTCAGGCTGCCTGCCTATGACAGACACTCATTAAGGAGGGGTTTATGATTTAGCATTGCAATTACAGTCTGTGGGGGAGCTTCCCAGGAAACACAACCCCATGGTTAGGCAGGAATGTAAGTGCAGCAGTGTCTGTAGCTGAAATGCCCCAAAGTGTCAAAGTGCCATTTGTTCCATAACAGCAAAACTAACCAGGAAAATGACCATTATCCTGTTGAATTGCAAAAGTAATTCTGGAAAAAACAATCATCTTGGGAAAAAAACATACTAAAAATATAAATTATAGGTAACAACAGGGAGTAAGAGACAGACAGGGAGAAAAACTGTCAAAATTTGTTTTGGTCCTGCCAAAGTATTTGCATGGCATCACCCCCCTGCCCGAATCAGGCATCCTTCTCTGGGTGCTCTGAGGAACTTATCCCTGGATGAGAACAGCTGGGGGAGGCAGCAGGGACCCTTTGGGTGCATCTGTGACCTTGTGGGGATTTCTTCCCCTCATCTGCAGCTCCCACAGAAGAGGGCTGCAAGCAAGGGCTGTGAATCCTGGAGAGGGTTTGTGTGCCCAAAACCCACACAATTTGTGAGGGATGTGAGTGTGTTCATGTAAATATTAGCCTGTGTGTATTTGAGTATAATTTATATAAAATGCTTTGAGATTAAAAGAGTGTTTAGGAATTTGTAGCTGGATATTTACCAGATTTGACAGTGTCTAGTATTGCATTTTATCTGTTGTGTTGTCAATATGTCATGAATGTAGAGTTCACTGAAGGTTTGTTGGTTTTGTGCTATTAATAAATAAATAAACTGCTTTGATCTCTGTTTGGTTGAAAGCACTTGAACTGGAAAAGTTTCCTTTTGACACCAACCAGGTTTACTTTTTAAATTGCAACGTGAAAATATTGGAATATTATATAGAAATAAAATAATCTTTAGACCACATTAGATAAAGACATTGTTTAAATGTTAAAATGGATAGAAGCACAATTTTTAGTCTTTAGAGTTATTAAAAAACAGAATACAAGGTTGAAGATACCCCAATGAACTGAAGGTAAAATCCACATCAGTGTTATTAAGCCAGAACTAACAATGTCATGGTGCTATTTGAACCAAAAAGTCATTCTAAGCTTTCTCCTCCTGGGAACTGATCCCCATCACTTTCTATCAGACTGCTGTTATGATAAGACTATGCAAGTAATAGCTGAGGAATAACAGGCTCTAAACATTTACATACTTTATCAAGGGTGCTGATCACTGTGACATGCTCCTTAACCAAACAATAAAAGCGAGGAAGAAAAAGGTGCCTTCTATTTTCTGATCTCTTTTGCATATTGTCATTCTTACTTTAGCTCATTTGTCCATAAAAATTTCTCTGTGATAGAGAATGTCAGATGATGATAATGAATAAGCACAAACCACTGACTAAATGACAAATTGTGTGCACTCAGCAAACCAAGCTGCTTTTAATTTTTTTGGCCAATTATTTCAATGTACTGCAAGAAAGGACATCAGCTATATGGCCATACAGCTGTGATTGTTCCCATTAAATATGCAGATGTATTATTATCATATGTCATAAACCTCACATCATCTTCAGCACAAATACAAACTTGGAACTAGAAAGGACTTCATAGATTAATGAGTTAAGTTTCTGCTTTTATGAGCAATTATGTTACCCATCCAATTTCATAAACTAATCAAAGTTTGAGATTAATTAAGTTTCTTGCCCCTCTTGTATTGGACACTTTTCCAGACCCTTGTTCTCAGAAACCTTCATTTAATTTCCAACATAATGATTTTTTTTTTTTGAATTCAGTTTAATTCCATTTATTCTTACACCAAGTAGACTTTTGCCTCTTGGATGTTTATTATCACTGATGTATTTACAGAAAGCAAGAATAAAGAATAATTCCTACTTAGCCTTCATTTTGCAAGGTTACCAAGCCAAGTTGTTTCAATCTCCTTTCGTAACAGAAGTTCTTAATTTCATAGTCATTCCTCTGTACCGTACCCTGAACTTAAATCTAGGCTGAGTTTTGTGGGATACAGAGATTATCCCACTTGGGATGCTCAAGGATCCTCTTTGCCTTTCTCAGTTGGCTCCATCGTTTTGGTCTGTGCTCAGTCAGTTCTACAAGGTCTGTACCTCTGTCATTACCACCTGAAGAAATCCCAGTTTAGAGGAAAATTGTTGTTATATTTCAAAAGTGCATGGGTTTGTATTTTGTGCTTCTGAATTTCATCTCACCCTTGTTTTTTCTGGTACTCAGGGCCATCTCTCATCTCTTCAATACCATAGAAAAATGTTCTTCTATATTGATGATGACTCCAAAAATAACAACGTCAGTAAATTTTATCAGTATCTCCCCCACTTCTTTACTGGGGGAACAAATGACATCCTTAAAAGCCACTGATAACTCCTTTTTACTCAATATTTTCCCTGTTTACTGTGATTTAAACATATACTCACCATTTTACTATTCCTCACTTTCTAGTCTTTTTCTTTTCAACACCATGTCAAATACTTTGCTGAAATCCCTAAGTATTAGAGCCACCATCTTTTCATTTAACTACAAAATCTCTTTTAACAGACTGTGGCATGATCTATTTTTGCTAACCTAGATTTGTGCATGATTTTATATTACACTTACCATCCTTTCTGTGTTTTTATAAAGAAAGAATTCTAAATCCTTTGATACAGTTGATATTAGATTAACAAGCTTGCAGTGGGTTAGATCATTTTCCCCTCCTCTGTTCTTAAGTACAGGTGTTAATTTCCTATTCTTAAATAAGGTGTTACAATTATCTCTCTAGATTTAGTCTAAATGCTTGCTCCCAGACCTATAATTTCATGTCCTAGCTCTTTCAGAAATGGGGTTAGCAATTATCCAGTCCCCCCACACTTGAACACATTCAGCCTTTTAGTTTTGCTTCTCTCTTAATTCTACTTATTTCTACATTTTCTCACTCTTTTTTCTTTTCTGAGGAACAAGACCTTTGCTATTTCTTTCAAATAGTTTTCCAAGTCTATCTGAACTTGCCTTTGGGAACTTTTTTTCTACCCTCTAGGTGTCATGTCTTTTGGAACACTAATTTTATCACATCCTTTTTATCTGAAAATTTATAATTTCTTGGGGTTCTTTACAGAATTAATTCTTTAAGCTATAGACTCATGCATTTTCTACTTTAATTGTGGGATGTTTTTGTCAGTGAATTTCTAAAATTCCAAGTCTCTATTGTGTTTTAGTTCCTGAGCCTTTTAGTCCAACTAATTCTATTAGTTTCCTTTCTTCTTTTTTTTTTTTTTTAATATCAGGAACTTTAGATATAGACCTACTTTTGTATATGCTTACATTGTGGGAAAATGAAATCAATTTGCTTAGATTAATCACTTATGTCTTCTATCAGAATTGTATGCAGTGCTTTTCTCCCATATCATAGTCAGTTAAAAAAATATTAAGGACTATTAGGAGAAAGATAATCTGCTAATTTTCACATCGATTAATAATCAGCAACATTTGATTTCTAGTTCATTTCTGCAAACACAAGTGTCATAAAATAACACACTTGTGCATATTTAAAATAATGGTTTTACTGAAATACCACTTAGAGGCAAAACATGTGAACTCAGGGAAAAGACTTGAGACACCATATCTGTCACAAGTCTGGCCAGCTCAGACTGTGGGAAGATGGCTTTCTGTCCATCTGCATCTGTGAATAAAATAATTTCTATTTTACCAGTGCTGTCAGAGTGCATTTTTTCAATCTGCATCTGACCTCAAAAAAGTAACATAATAAAAAATGTTGCCATCCTTCTCTGAGGTAATTTCTCCCAAGCATATGCTCTATATTGGGCACATGTCCTATGAGAGAAGCTGAGGGAAATGGGATTGTTTAGTCTGGACAAAAGGAAGCTCAGGAGAGACCCTCTACTATTCTCTGAGTGGAGACTTTAGCCAGCTGGGGGTCAGGCTTTTTTACCAGGTAACAAGTGATAGAACTAGAGGACACAGCTTCAACTTGCATCAGGGGAGGTTTAGGTTTGATATTAGGAAAAATTTATTGACTGAAAGGGTGGTCAGGCATTGGAACAGACTGCCCAGGGAAGCAGTGGAACCACCTTCTCTGGAAGCATTCAAACTACATGCAGATTTTATACTTCGATATAGAGTTTAGTGGTGAAAATGGTGGTTGGATTTGATGCTCTTAGAGGTGTTTTCAAACCTTAAAAATTCCATTATTCTTTTACTTTTCTGATGTATTTGGCATTCCTGCTTCAACCTCCTGAATCTGGTTACACAAACACACCTTGATTACTCCTCACCTCAATGGCTGCAGCTTAAAGGTCATTGGTGTGACCATTCCACCCTTAAAATACAAGGGTAATTGAGTTTGATCTAAGTCCATCTTTCAAGCAGACACACATGATTTATCATGCAAATGTGGATCCTCAGAAGAAATTTAAACATAAAGAACTGGGACTTGGCAAATTATAAGCATGATGTAGCAAAGTCCTGAGCTCCTTGATCAGGAGGCTTGTAAAGATGAATTCATTATAATCATTGTCTTCATTAACCTTAATGTTTTTATTTTGCTGTGAAATAATGATAGATACATTATCGCATCCAACAAAACAGCCCAAAATAGCAAGGGTCTCCCTGATGAGAAAATAATCACATGAGCACTCCTGTAAAAATCCAAAATAATTCCACTGCAGAAAAATACTTCTATGTTTACACTTCAGTGCAATCAAGAAGCAATACAGTCATGCCATCACTCCTACTGAATGTCTCAGCAAAACAGAAAAAAACCTTACACCATTATATCTCATTACATCTCATTACAACCTTCTATCTCCTTGCTTCCAAAAGAAGCTGGTTAAACATTATTTTTTGTCCAATTTCTGCATGTATTTAACATGAAGAACTATGAAAAGGAAAAATGTGGGGAATATATTAGGTCTCAGAGTCAGAAAACAGATAAAATAACTACCTAAGAATCAGTAAGAAAATATTCATGAAAGATTTTACTCAGTTATCCACAAAGAAATTTCTACATTTTTCTGAAACATGAAAGAATAGGGATTGGTAGACAGTTTGTTTTTCTGACTCAATGTGACAGATCCTGAGTTTCTGCTTTTAAATAGATGTCAGGCTAATGTTTATTAAATAGGCCAAAGCAGGGACATTACTTTCTTTTTAATACCTTTTCCAATGTCAAAATAAGAAATGTTTCTTTTACCATGTCCCTTCATGTTTGCTTCATACAATTATTTACTTGAACAAGTCTGTTAAGTAGAACATAAACTGTGAACACTAACTTACATTTCAAACAGTCATGACTGAACTGATAAGTGAAAGTATTTTCTCTAGAAATTGACTGACAAAAGCTACATTTCATTTCAAGCTACAGAAACAAACCCTGTGACCTCTATGTGCAATCTCAGTAATGAGGATTTTGTATGGCCACAATGAACTGCTTAAAAATCAACCACTCCACAATCCTTAGGAGAAATTGCTACAGAACGCAGCTTTAAAACACACATTCTGCTTTTGCCTAAGCACAGATGTGTCTGCTTAGACTTAAGATTCATTGGTCAGGATTTAGATATATAAATTCATATGGCTTATGCTCACAAATTCCCCGGCTCTCTTCCCTTTTTCACAAGTAATCTTTCTCTCCTGTATTTCTGTCAATGTTTTAACACTTTTATGCAACGTGTTTGATTCTTTCAAGTTCCCTCTGGATAGGATCCCTTCTCTCTGGCATGCTGGCCATGCCACACAGCTGGGTCCATCAGTGGACTTGCTGAGGGTGCAGTCTCTCCAATTGCCCATGCTGCTGAAAATGCTGTTAAATCATGTGGACCCATGTACTGGCCCTTGAAGAAAGACCTTCAATTCATTCAAGTGTATTATATCAATTACCATAGCAAAAATATCCAAAATTAGACTCTAACAGATAAAATCAGATAAAATGTATGTTGGATGGATTTAGAAAATGCATTGAAATGTATCTGAATCTTCTATTTCATAATGTCTGATTACACTGTGAAGCAGGAGGTCCTTTTAAGCTCATTGGACCCTTCAGCTGGGTCCTTGCTGCAGTCTCCAAAGTTTTTTTCCTGCAGGTTTTCAAAACAAAATCACATTCAAGTCTGCAGTAATCTCATCCCTGTGGAAGTCAGCAGAGCTGAAACATAGCTTCAGGTGAAACATTTAGCCAAATATTCTTCCAAATACTCTTTTCTTTATGGATAAAATTACCTGTATACCTCAGGGTTACATGCATGTTTAAGTGCACCCTGAAATATTTTTGTAGTTGCATTCCAGGAATTGGTCTACATTGATTTAATCCTTAGATTGTCCTTCAATATTCTTCCTTCTTGGAACACTCACATAGACTGTTCATATTTCTTCTGAATTAGGAGACAGTCTTATGATGTGTCACCTGGTGGGTATATCCCAGGGTGAGAAAAGACTGGCACTGTAGCCATGGAATGAGGTTATTGTTATGGTTCCTAGAAGTCATAAAAAACCAAGGTGAAGAGGCAATATTGACCTTCCCCAACATATTTTCAACAGTATTTTCAATCTTTTCTTCCTGATTTTCTGCTGCTTTACTCTGTATACATATATATACATATATATATGCATGCATGTGCAGGACAGTGTATTAGTGGTGGTGACATATGAAGCAAAGGTTGGGTTTAATCCTGAAAATTTTGAAGATAAGTGTCACTATGCAGGTATCCTATATAGTATAGAACTAACTGTTATTGATAATTAAAATTAATTCTACCGCCTTGCATCTACCTGGATATCTTCAGGAGGCAAAATGCAATACCTGGAAGCCCTCTCTTAAATATAACTTTGAAAGCTAAGGTATGAAGTTGACACAAACACTGAAAAGAGTTTTGAAATGAGAAGATGCCCAAAAAACTTAGAAGTATTCAGTTTTACAGAGCAGGGTACAAGACCTATTCATTGAAGGCATAAGAGCCATGCAGTGATTCTCTAATGGAGACTCCTTACAATATCTTCTGATAACCTCCAAAAGAATGATAGGGACAAAATTCTAGCGAAATCAAGCACATTTACAATTGCTAAAGCAGGTGTTTGAAGTAATGCCATTAGTTGGGGAACTCGAGAGAGGTTGTGGCATCTCCTTCCCTGGAGACATTCAATCTGGACACAATCCTGAGCGATGTGCTCTTGAGCAGACCGTGCTTGAGGAGGGCCTAGAAGACCTCCAGGGGTCCCTTCCAGCCTCATCCATTCCCTGATGTTGTGGTTCTGTGCAATCAGTCACCCATTTCAAAGAAAATAATTCTATAGAACTGAAACAAGTTTAGATGCTTATCAACCAGAGAAATTTATGCTACACAAAAGAAAGCAGCTTATATAAGGCAGCACATTAGAAATTTTAAGTGTGAAGTCAGCTACTTCGTATTTGGATTTAAGATATAACATTCTCCAAGGACGTAATTCTGCCAAAGTGTTCTTTTGTGAACTCAGCACATATTTGTTTGTTTGTGGTTTTGTTTTGTTGGTTTGTGTGTGTGGGGGGGTTGTTTTGTTTTTGTTTGGTTGGTTGGTTTTGCTTTTGTATTTGTTTTCTTTTTGTTTTTTTTTTTTTTTTTTCTTAAATGCATGCTCCTGGTGTCTGTGAGGTGAAATACAGAGACTAGCTAAAATATTTTCCCATGTGGAGATGATATTATCCAGGCCATAGGAATTGAGAATTAAGTTTCTTCTCCCTGGTGGGATGTTTTTCTTCTCTAACTGGAAGAGTTTAAGCACATCTAAATTTCTGGGGAGATTATCCATCGATTAGTTTGGTCAAAATTGGGTCTCCTGGATCATAGTGTCTGAATCTGCCTAGGATCTCACATTTTAATTTACTGCATTAGACCTATAGTTTCTCTTTTTCCATATGCTCAGTGATAGGAGTTTACATAGAAAAAGAATGTGTTTTTAACAGAAAAGCAAATATTTTCCAGAAAGCAGCTGAATGCTGAAAACACAACAAAAATCACCTCGTCTGGAGCTCATTTTGTATGATCTGTTGTTCACAGAGAATAGGCATACATCATTTGGCTTTATTTTACCCTAGAATTTAATGTCCTTTGTGCAAAATGTAGGAGTTAATTGGTAGCTAACTCACTTTGATAGTGTGTTTGCTATGCTTGGGGGACATATTTTCCCCACTTGCCACATTTTAAATAGATTTTACCTTGCAGGGCTTGCTTTTAGCTTATCATTACAACTTGGAAAAATTCACTACCTTTCCTCCATGCAGACAAGTGCTCCCAACATACTTAGTAATGAGATATCGTGTGTATATATATGCAAAAGAAAAAAGAGTAGAGAAAAAAACTCTCCACTGTGAAGGATGTAGCAATTAACTGTTCACAAGTTGGACACAGACACATAAATTTTCATGACGTATGAGGTGGTTCCTTAAGAAAAAGTTGAAGGAGTAACTCTGTATATTCAAAGCATTCATTTGTGTCAGAAATGTCAAATTACTGTATGACAATTCCTGTTCTTACATTTTGCTATGCATTATTGGTAAGAAGCTGTTGAACATTCAGTATTTGCAGTTTTATCAGGAAGAAGATGACTTAGTTCTCTCATTTGATCCATCAAAACATTTTGATACACACCAAAATGTGCCTGGGTTTTATTGACATAAAAACCTCTCTGGGATTAAGCAGCAGCGGTTAATGGTCACTTATTTGATTTGGACTTTAGAGAGAAATTCCAGATATAAAATTCAGTGAGAATAATTGAATATTCCTCCAGGAGATATTGTTATTCAGCCCCTAGTTTCAAATGAGAGTATACTGCTAATTAATAATCTACAGAAACTTCGTAACTTAACTTCATAACATAACTAAACTATTGCAGATAAAAATTACATGGAAGTTTTGGGGTTTTTGTCAGACTGTTCATTTGTTTGGTCTTTACAGCAACTGGACAAATCCTGAGCTCTTTAAAATGTCACTACTTGGGGTGTGGTGGTTATGTTTTGTTTTGTTTTAAATTTTCAGTAGTAAATTGGAGAAGTCATCAGAATGCAGCTCCTTCTGAAATGTGTACTCCTCCATGAGAATTTTGTCCCTGAGACAAAATGGACTTAGCTGAAGTCATATTTCTGTTTCTCAATTACGATGAAGATAACTGAAATGATAACATAAGGCCAACTTTTTGCAGCACAATGTTCTTCATTTTTCATTAAAATCAGGATCAATCTTTAGAAATACATTCAAAGCCCACCTTGACATATGCAATGCATCAAGACATATTAGAGGTGTTGCCCTGGAGAGTTCTGCACGTGTGAGTGGAAAGCAGGAGTTTAACAAGCCAAATATCTGAAACTGGGTGAATAGGTAAGAGACAACGCTATAATTCATTGTGTCTTCACAGCATGTTCTTTCCCCTATCTGTATAAAGAGGAAACCCTCTAGTGGTATTCAAACTATGAAAAAAAAGAATTTTTCAGTCCAAAAAGAGGATAATAATGTGAAAGTGTTGGCTTGAAATGACAAAAGCCCTAAGCTTTTAAAACTTTACAAATTTAAAGTTTAAAGAATTTGCATGAAACTGCCATTAGTTTACCATAACCATTATTGCTCCTAACAGCAGTTCAATCATATGTCTTAAATCTGGAATTTTGACAGCTCAGGGAAATTATCATTCTAAATATGCAATGTGAGCAACTTGCTAAGTAATCCTGAGGAGTAGTCGCTTCTCATTTTTTTTGGAGGAGAATTCTCCACTGGTGTCCATGTAGTTTCCCATCAGATGGCAAGCATGCCTCCCACATGATTTCTCCCCACCCTCCATGAGCCCCAAGTGTGTTTATGAGGCAGTGCATCCCTTGATGTGAGAAATTACCTAACAATTTTACATAAATATGACTTAGCAGGCTGGTCTGACTGCGTAGGTTTATATTCCCACAGGGCTCCTGCAGAAGTCCAGCAGATGTGTCTCCTGGCAGAAAATCAGCCAAGATAATGAGAAAAGACTTCAACTTCCATATGCTGGTATCAGCTTGGATTTAATGTCCTTATCCAAGTGCTTCCCTTCATCAAAACTTCTGTAGAACACTGGCAGGTTTTCTCAGTCTCTTCAAGAGATGTTCTCAGAAAGGCTGGTATTGTGTAGTAACTCTGCTGCCTTTGCTTTTTTACACCTATCTCTTTGGCCACGATGAGCTTAAATATAAAATATATTCTATACTTCCTCTCACCTCTCAAGTCTGAGCGTGACCAGTATCAGCAAACACAGTTGAATGTATACTTCTTGCTGAAAAATGCAACCCTGCTGGCTTTACCAGAAGATCTGCATTTGTCTTAAAGACAATTAATTAATTAATTAATTAATTCTACATCTTTATCCTGAATACCTCATTTGATGCTTATTAGAATAATGAGGCTCTATTATTTATCCAGCCCCCAAGAAGACTTTGAGTTTTGTGAGAAATACTAGCAGGACTAAGTGTTCTTATTTTATATTCATATGGGAAGGGGCTTAAATCTTCAAAGGCAGGTGGCTGGCAAGATTCAGGGGATATCAATAGTATGCTGAGATGAGGGGAAGTCTTATTCAAGCCTGAGTCTAGTTTTCTTTTTTTCAATTTCGTCAATGACTCCTAGTATTCTAAAAACCTCTGGGATTTCAAACCCCAAATGCTCTCAAAATAGAGAAGGAATTTGGAGGAAAATGAATTTATTAATGTTGTGTCCTTTTTTAAAAATTATTTTCTTCATTATGAACAATTTCAGAAGTTTATAATTCCTTATTGGAATAAGAATATAAGAACTCTGGGACTGGTTCAGACTAACAGTGTGGTGGAAGTCTTCATCCTTACTGCCTGAATGCATAAAAAACCCATGAAAAGCATTCATAGAAAAATCTCTTGCTGAGACAGGTGCTAACACTAGCAGAAACTGTTGCAACTGCATTGCAGAAAGTTCTATACTCCTACCTTTCTAATGTGGCCAACTGCTTTATTCTAAACCTGCTGCCTTCCTGGTCTACAAGAGCCCTGCTACTTCTGCCTGGCATGGATTAGATACAGGCTTGGTTTTTTCTGAAGGAAAGAGACCCTTAGCAAAGTCAGCAGTGTACTTACAGCCTGAGCATTGACACAACTGAACTCAGGCCCTTGTGGCAGTTTTCCCCAGGGAACTCGTGGTGTCTCCTAATATATTTTAGGTATGAGGAAACAGATGTAACAAGGGGAGATATGCCCAAACTCACACAGTAAACCAGAGACAGATATTGGACTGAATCTGTTTTCTAAGCCCAAGCCAGGACACTGACCAGAGCTCAGGATATTGTCTGGAGTCAGGCTATGCCAGGACAAGGTGCTGCTTGGACATCAGGCTTTCGTTTCTTTACTTTCATTTCATACTCTGCAAATGTTCAGTGTGCCTTTTCGACAGGAGCTAAGTTCAAGGGAAATTGTGCTCTGCAGACTTGTTCCTTCCTGACAACAAGCTACTACAACTAAGCAAGGATCTCGAAGGTGAAGGGGTGGCTTAAAGGCATCTCAGCTCCAGTGTCCTGAGTCTCACTGCTAGCTCCTTGTCCCACCTTTCCCACTCATATTTATACAGTGATTCTCCTCCTCTACTCTTCTCTCATAATACCCCACCTGGAGTGCTACATTCAGATCTGGGTCCCCTTATCTAAGAAGGCCATGGAACTGTTGGAGCAAGTCCAGAAGATGCCATGAAGTTGGTGAGTGGACTGGAGCACTGTGGAGGTCCAGTGGCCTGGCCTGGCCAGGTCAGCAAGCCAGCCATAGCCAACACCAGCCCAAGGCCATGGAAAACAAACCTCTAAGTGCAGGGACACTGTTGAGTTAGGGAGAGTTAATGTTTGTTAGAAGGGGATCATGGGAGTAACTATGTTAATGTAGCTTACATTGCCCATTGTGATTGGTTAGAATGTTTCCAGAATGTTTCTAAAATGTTCTCTGTTAGCATATATAAGTTGGGATCTCCCCTTGTTAGTGGTCTTAGTGTTTGGCTGTATTTTGGAGTGTTCCTGTTACTGCAACAAGAAGAATAAAAGACCCTTGGATTTTCCAACTAAGACCCATCACACAACTTTTCTTCCCCACCAAGCCCTTGCAATTGCTGCCTGTCCTCACAGGTGTGGATGGAGCAATGTGGTAGAGCACCTCCCCTGTGAAGACAGGCTGAGAGAGTTGGGGTTGTTCAGCCCAGAGAAGAGAAGGTTGCGTTGAGGCCTCATAGCAGCCTTCCAATATTTGAAGGAAGCTACAGAGCAGATAGAGTAGGACTCATTGTCAGGAACTGTAGAGATAGGACAAGGAGTATGGGTTAGACTGAAAGAAGGGAAAATTAGGTTGGATATATGGAAGAAGTTCTTTACTGTGAAGGTGGTGAGGCACTGGAACAGGTTGCTTAGAGAATCCCATTCCTGGCTGTGTTCAAGGACAAGCTAGACAGAGCCTGGAGCAACCTGGTCTGTGGGAGGTTCCTCTGCCCATGACAGGGGAGGTTGGTACTGGACAATCTTTATAGTCGCTTCCAATCCAAACCATTCTATGATGCTATGATTTTAAGTGGTTATTTTTGAATAAATATTTAAAGTGCTGTTTTTATACCTTTTAATGAAAGAAGCAATTTTAAATGCAATATTGGGGACATACTCAGACTACAGAGTTTTTCTCGGAAATATTTTTCTTTTTGATGGAGTCAGGTTTTTTCTAACACTCAATGAGATGGAATTTAAGAAAATAACTTAAAAGTTGCCCCTGCTCCTGTCACAAACTTCAGATAAACCTTTACAGGAGGACAAATATTGAACTCCTAGTCATTTAGTGTCCAATGGAGACCTATTGTAAAGAAAGAAAGAAAATCACATTGTTTATATAGAGTGATTTGATTGCTATGTCTTGGCTTCTTTAAAATTTATCATATATATATTGATGCCTTAACGCACCTGAGGTCTGGACTATTTGGGAAGGTCTGAAGCTATTGTTTTCCCAGCAGTGACTAAGGGTTACAAAGACACCCAGATGTTTTGTCTACATTAAGACTAAGCATGTTTCCAGACCTGAATTTTATAGACACTGGACTAAGCTAGAGTTTAGTCCTCTATCTCGGACTCCCTCACTTCAAAGGCAGTTTCATATATCTTTTTTTTCCTTTCTTCCTTTTCTCCTTCTCCTGTGTCAGCTTGTCTATCAAATCCTAGATGGTGCAAATGGGCAGTGCACTTCCATTTATCTACTTCCTATAAAAGATAGAAGGGAAATAAATTCAGATTCTCCCTCCTCAATTCACTTAAGAGTCTTTTTTTCTTTCCCTCTCTCTGAGAAAGAGCCCAACTCTTTGAAATTTAAATATACACAGTGAATTTTAATATCATGTTCTTTCTCTGCAAATGAAATTATACTATTCACATGTTCTACGAACTTTTAGACGATTTTTTCTCATGTGCTTTCTTTGTCATCCTTCATTCTAACAATGCCAAAGCCCATGAACAACCAGTCTTCTTTATTTTAATAGCAATCATAATCACAATATTGTATTACTTGAGGAACTAGAAACATAGTTCTATTTTTCTTATGCCTCTTCCAAACTGCTCCCAACTATCAGATGATGAATAGCCACAAATATTAGAGTGAAGTATATTTAAGTTCTGAATCTTTTTGTATGAAAAATGAATATTAAAAGAGATTGACTGACAAAAATACTAAACCCTACAACCTTATCAAGCATTACCATAAAGGAGCAAAAATAGCACAAAAGAAAATAATTCTTTGTTCACAGATCTTTAGGAATTTTGCTTTGAAACTGAAATTGCTGGAATAGGAGAACAGAGCAGATGTTGTATATGCCAAGTCCTAAGAGGTGCCTGATGTGATGTATTCCAATATCAATCACTGAAACAGCTAAATACACTAATGATTTAAACAAGTGATTTTATGGTTTTATAAATGCATAGCTCTTGGTCATGAAAGCAGCCTCAACCCCTTTATCTCAAGGGTTGAACTAATCTTACTATGTGATTTAATTACTTTCAAAGGTTTTGTACCATTACATTTACATCTGCTGCATTTAGCTCTGAAGTAAATAGCAAGAACCAGACACTAACAGCTTCAGCTTATAAAGACAAGGTTCACAAATTTCTGTTTAAAGGTTTTTTTTCCTATTTTATACAAAAATAAATGCTCCATATAATTAAAGAAAAACCTTCTTCACAAGACATCAAAAAACCAGACAATTAAACAATTGAAGAAGTTTTGCTTTCCTTCAAGTCCTGATGATTGTTCATTCTAACCTCTATACCATCATCTCAAAAATTCAACTGTATTTCAGCAGATACATTACAGTTTTTTCAGATTCTTAAGCTCTCTTTGTTGAATTTTGTAGCCTTTGTATTGTCAATACTATAAAACTATTATTTTCTCCAACTCTCCAGCTGAGTTAGGGCATTCATGTATCACTTTGAAATTTACAACTTATTTAATAGCATATTTATTTTTTATGATTTTTCTTCTCTTAACTTTTAAAAATATCTTAAGGAATATATTTAAGTTTTATCCAAAATAAAAACAAACTAAAAATCTACCTAGCTAAATTATTACTTTCATTTTGAACATAGAGACCAATGAAACAAAAATTATTTTAGTTCAATGCAAATTACCATACGAGAATAATATCAGCAATGTAAAGCCAGCTTTATGATCTGCCTATTTCACACACTTCTGGTTACCAATGTAGAAATGCAACAATCTGTGATATTCTTTGTTTTGCTACATATCAGAAAAGCAGACTTGGATCAGAGTGTGTGGATGTAACAGCTCATATTAAAGGAGAACAATAGAGGGTAGAAGGAGAAAGGAAAGAAAAGAAAGCTGTTGCTGTATATTAGGAATAGGTTTTTAAAATTATGACTGAGCTTTTGAGGATGGAGTAGAATTCCATGTCACTATGACATTTTATACTAAATATGGATTTGGGTTTACCAGATGGTGGATGGGAAATCTCATATTTATAGCAACTTTCAAGATTTTAGACCATTTCAGACACAAGTTTGGCAATAACTCCTTGCAGATGGAGGCTGGTTAACCTAAAATGCAAGACATTTATTGCAAGGTCATGTCTAAATGAATTAAGAATCTCATCAATGTGGTTTAGGTGTAACAAGGGCTTCAGAATGAATCTCCAAAACATTCTGAAAGAGTGACCCAGCTCTGAGGACAATGAGTAGTTTAACAAATTTTCCTGTGTCCTCTTGATGAAACTGTCAACAGATGAGGTAAATCAGAAATGTTCAGCTTCAGACAATCTCTTATAATCTAAAAGCTGATGATCTCTTCAACACTAAGCTTTTGACCCATATGTCTTCCTTTCATATCAGGGATAGCTGTATGCTGGCCAGATAGTGACATTCTTAGCCAATTTAGTCCTGAGGCAAAGAATTTCAGACCACTAGGAATTTATCAAACCCTGCTACTCATAGGCTGCACTTTCTGAAGGTCAGTCTCAAGGCACAAGAGCAGGACAAATTAAATAAGCATGTGCTGACTAATTCCTCTAACAGCTGGTCTGAGGCTAAGAACAGCCTGTTGATTTACAACTTTTTCAGTCTAGCATTTCACAGTAGCAGGAAGTGCACTCTGAGAAGATGGTTTTCAGCAGAGATTTTCTTGTTGTAGATGAAAATGTTTATTAGGAACACGAAATTTAACATTGGCTCAGGAACTGAGCATTACCTCAACATGAATAATATTTGGCAGAAGTTAGGGAGAGGTCATTTGCCAGAGTCTTGAGTGCTCTTGTTGTCATATTACTAAACAATGAAACCAGATAAGCAGATACGTGCACTGTCATATAATCATTCTGAAATACAATTATCTCTATAGGAGGCCAAACCTTTGTAAGCCAAAGCAACAAAAAATCTGCTCTTAGGGAATATATTTGTTGAGGGACAGATGGGAAAATCTGTGAAGTCAGAGAGACCTGTACATGACAGAGTAGATTCAACACATCTATACACCATGCTCTTCATACGCAGGTTTGAAGAAGCTGAAGGTGGTCTGAAAGGTAGCAGTCATTCCTAAGGGTTTTCTGTGGCAGCCAAAGATCACAAAGAACAACATTATTTCTCTACCCATGACCAAGTAGGTAAAAAAGACATTGCAGAAAATTACCTCTGACTTCACTTAGTGAAGGACAAATAGTATCTTTATCATTGTCTCCATAAACTGTAATTTCTCCAGATGAAGTCCATTCAATTGGGAAAAAGACAAGTGATGAAGGAGACAGTTATCTTGCAGTATTGTCTAACTAGCTAAATGCATAATTTTTACTTCTGAACTCATAAAGCAACTCATCTGTAAAATTTCAGTCTATTTCCCTAAATGTAAGTGATTCAGTATTTTACAGTAAGAAATAATGACCATTTATGAAGCGCCCCCTGCCAGCACACTGTAGGTGCCACATGGATTAGCTCTAATCAGAACAATCAACAACAATTAAAACATCATTAAATATTCAGTACACAAAAGCCCCCAAACCAAACAGAGAAACATTATTATAAAAGTCATCTAAGTCTACAAACATTAAAAGTTAGTGTAAATGTGCAATCTATGTTCATCTCTCCATTGCTTGCATTTCATAGTAAGCTACTAATAGAGCAAACATAAAACTCTGAAATTACTCTGTCTTGGTCTGACCACAGTGCATGCCAAAGGCTATGAGCAAACTGAATAAATATGGAAGGGATTATTCTGTCCATTCATAGAATCATTAAAGTTGGAAAAGACCTCCAAGATCATCAGATCCAACTTTTTGTCCTTTATCTCCCACACTGGGACATCCTCTCTACTTGAGTCATGGCATACCACGAGCAGAGAGACTGGGCTCACCAGGATCGCAAACAGAAATTCTGTGAAATCAAAGCAATCCATCAGTCTGGAACAGTTTTGGTTCATTTATGTTTTTACTGTGGCTTTCTAGGTTGGCTTTTTCGGGATAGACAGAGAAAAAAGGGTTATTTGTCAATATCTTCACTCCCTGAGGCAGTGGAGTACAATGCCTACAAGCACCAAGTACAGAATGGGGAGCAATGAACACATTGATTTGGAGCCTGTTTTATGCTTTTAGTTTCACAGTGAAGTTTAATTCAGCTGGCAGGTTGGATCAGCAGAGAATTTTTTTCATTAAGCTAATGAGGAATGTTAAAATTCTCCATCACTTAGTATGCTCTTTTTCTTAGGATTCCCTGGAAGTTTCATTTGGATGGTCTTTAGTCTTAGAGGAACTTGGAAAGCAACAACACCCTTGAAATGCCACTCTTCTTTTCACTGGACTTTAAATCAGATCATCAGGGTATGGATGTAGCTGAAAAGCAATTTTCAGAGAAAAAAAATTCTGTATTTCTGCCGTGAATCCTTCAGTTATGAACTGGATATCATGGAAGAAACTGCCTTCATGATTCACAGTGGAAATTATGGAATTATAAGTATCAAAGAGCCTTTTTCAGCATTAAAGATACAATAGATCCTTGAATTCAAGATATATCAAGAAGTTTCATTAAAAAAATGCTGGTATACAAGTCCTACTCTGTGTAGTAATGCTGAAGCTTGTCTTTCATCTTTATGAGCTGGCCCAGAGAATAATGGATTGTCATAAAACATGGTGGGTAATTGGCAATCAATGCCAATAAAACTGAAACCTAAAGTAAATAATACACAAAAATTCATCCTTTTTTGCTGCAGGACTTAGAATGAATGACATAAGAAGGGCTTCAAAGTTATGAGAGATAGCAGTGTTGGAATAAAACCCCAAAAAGCACTCTGGAATGTGATGTTCATCTTAAGAACCAGGAGTACTTCAATATTATTTCAGTACACAATTGGTTTCTGTGACTGCTTACAGGCAGAACACTCCATGGTCTTCCATGTACCTGGGATATACCACCCAAAGAGGAATTAGATAAACAGGTAGAATAAGGCTTATTACACTATAAAATAGTTGATTTATCACTTGTTTGTTCCATGTCAATATAATTAAAGCTGAAAAGTGATGATAGCTCTTGAACATCTGTCTTTAGATTTCATATTCTTCACAGTCTGTTGGTTGGGTTATGTTTTGTATTATTTCAGTGTCCACAACTGTCTAGTGAAATGGGAGAGAGCTCATATGAAGTGGTGAGCTGAAGTCAGAAGCAGCACTTCATTTGTTTTTTACTTTAATAGACTATGACAGCTCCAGCTCTGAACAAATTGTTTTCAGTTGTTTGATGGGTCTCAGCTGCTCCGAACTGGAAGGTGACGAGATTTTCTTTTAGTTGAAAATTAAGAACTGTTGGAGGAGAGTTGTAGCCTTTCCACTTTTTCCTAACATATCATCAAAGTCCTTCAAATCTTTTAAGGTTCTAAAGCACCAAAACTCATGAGAAATTAGAGGTTATATTGAAATATTATGCACACACAGGAAGGCCAGTGATCTATAGACCTAGGTGTCACACCATATTTTCTCTTTAAAAATTTAAATAGCTTTGTTTTGTAGGATTTCTGATGATAAAGATCCCATTATCCTGTTTTTCAGGGAGCTGACACTGAAATATTCACCCATAGCTAAAAAACAATTTTTGATTGGAATTATTTTGTAGGAAAGTATCATGTCATCTTTTAATGCACTGCACACACTTTGTGCAAAATCTTAGCATCAACAATTATTTTATTCATATTTTGAGAGTTCAAAACCAGGAATATTTCTCAGATTCCGTAGCAGAAAAGCAGGAATTCCTAGAAAGCAATATTCAAAATAGAGAACTAAAGTTTGAAGAGAAGTATGGACTTCTTCCAAAAAAATACCATCCTGTCTTGGAGGTCCATGTTTAAAAAATACCTAGACTGTCCAAGGGGATTGAGACACTATGTGACATTAGCTATTAGAGGACTACTCCATAAAAGTTAGAAATAATAGAAAGGTGAAAAAATCAGTGAAATCTTGAAAAGAGACTGAAATAGAGCATAAAACTAAGGGATTTAAATTTTGTTAGACAAAATCAAGACTGGTTTTTTTTAGACTTATGGACAGAAAATTCTTCAGTAAGTTCTCTGGCTCTTTATTTATGTGGAAAAATAAAAATTACCTGGAATGTGAACAAAAAAAAAAACCCAAAAACCTAAAGTCTCTGTTACCTTATAAAATATTTTATCTTTAATGTACTGTATTATATGTTTTCCCCACAAGGAGTTTGCATCCGTGGCTCTTATTAAGTAATAGGAAACTCATTGAGCTTAGGAACAATACTGTTTACTGGCAGCCCAAATAACTTCATTTCTATGGCTGCCAGCCAAATTTATTCATTGAAAGCTGTATTGCTGTAGAAGCCTAAAAATTCACCTCAAGGTAAAGTTATGTTAAAATATAATTAACCATTTTTTCCAGCACATAATTATTTTTCCTTGAAGGGGAAAAGTGTTCTGGTTTCTACAATAACTCTAGAGGAGCAACCTATTCAGTCTGTTTCTGAAGTACATGTGTTTTCAATCAAATTGGAGCACTTGCAACACCTGCAATAATCTTTTACCTCCTTACCATTTGAAACATTCAACGACAAAGGAAATAGTGAAGGATGGCAATAAAAAAAATCAAATATTCAGCTGTATCCATGAGAATATAAGTAATCCTTGCCATATTTTTCTTCCATTCAGGCAAGGATTTAACATTGCATTTTGAAAGGAGAAAAGGACAGTAGCTCATCATCTACTGTAAATTACTGGTTTATTTGATTTTCTTAATTTTCTCCATAGCTGTGCTTTATGAAACATGTAATACAAGAACACTATAGATGGAACAGATATTTTGTTGGTCTATTTTCTTGACATTTTATTGTTTATATAGATATGGGAATTCAAGTTTCCCTCTTAGACCATTGAGAACATAATTCACTTCAACTTCGTTAGAGTTTATAACACTGCTGTTTAACATCAGCAACTGAAATGTATATCTTATTTTCTCTAAAGGGAGTCCAAAACTGCAGAATGAATCCAAGATAGTTTTATCCTATTTCCTTTTTAGCATTTCCCTAAAACTATTCCTATCACAGGAAAGTCCTCAGGCATAAAGAAAAGCAGAGTGTGGAAAGAAATTAAAAAAAAAAAAACCAAAAAAAACCCAAAATAACCACACAAAGAGAAACAAAAATAAGTAGAAATTTGAAGGAAAATGCTTTCTATTTTGACATAAAAATAAGGACAGGTATATTTTACAGTTACAGAAGTCACAGGAATATTTTTTTAAATTATTTAAATAAATGTGTGTATTTACATTGAAAGTAAAAAATATAAATTTAATAGTAACTACCTATTGTCATTACAAATGTATAATCTAAGAAAATATTAGATTTTCTTTTAGGAACGAATATGAAGGATAAAAAGCTTAAGCTGAGACTCTATATTAGGATAACCCCCAGTTTGTGCCAGATGACCCATTGCAAACCAGTCAGGGCTGGTGAATGATCTGAGTCCTGACCAGGACTGTTTACGGTCTTCACCTGGAAAATTAAAGTATTTCACTGCCAACCTGCCGACATTCACGAAAAAGCAACAGATCATTTAGAGCACAACCTCTGCATCACAGTCCTTGTGGGACTCTGATAACTCAGAGAGGAAGCTGTGTGTTTGTCTCACTCTTACAGATACTCCAAGCTGTCCTAGTGGCTGCATTATTTCTGATTAAAGACAATATCCAGATTATCCAGAGAACAAAAGAAGACAAGGGAGTAAGGCTCCTTTGTGGTCCCCTGGATTTTTCAATTTTCATAGGAACCCCAGAAAAGAGTTAATTGTAGAAGCGTACAGTTGTTTCTAGACCTGAGAAAACAAAAGCAGAAAAAAACCCAAAGCAAAAAGCATCTACAAGAAAACTTTAGTCTGGATATGGCATGCAAATGAACATCAAAGTGTCCCACTTTGCTTCTAAGAGTCTCTAAAAAAGAAACCAACATGCCATTTAAAATGTACCAAAGCATGTATAAAAAATATAATTATATATTTGGGAAGGGAGGAAAGGGACCGATGTGTGGAATCGTAAACAGCACACACTTACAGCCAACTCTATAGATTTCAAATAACCGATCTTGTAGGAAATAATGAGCTATCTGCTAAGAAAGGGAAAAACAGAGGAACTGGTAATAAACAAACTCCAGCTCCCATGTGTGACCTAGTACAGTACAATATAGTTTAATTTTATTACTTGTCATTCATACTGAAAACAAATTTGCAATTTTCTGCAAATATAATGGGAGTGTTCCCAGAATACGTGAGTGCAGAAAAGAATGGGATATTTCTGTCAAATGATACACTGCAGTGTTTTACTCCAAAAAGAAAGGAGAATGACTTGAGATTTTTGCTCAGGAGAGATATTTGATTCAGACACTTACAAATTATAAATCCAGAAGGGACTGTTGTGATCATCTGGTCTGTTTTCTATATAAACCAGGCCAGGGGACTTCTCTCAATTAATTCCTGCTCAGGTCAGCCTATATGTAAAAGACTACTGTAAAACTGGAGAGTTGTTGCTTGCTGTCAGTATTGATGGAGTAATCAGCTTAATTTGTAGCTAAGATACAGATCAAATATTAAGAAAATCCTTTTTACTGTAAAGACAGTTAAATACTGGAACTAGTAAGCCAGTGATCCTTTTTGAATCTGCCACTGAGGTTTTTAAGAACACATAAGCATGGTGTGCATATAGAGGACGTTGTCTCATCGCCAGGGTTGGAAAAAGGGGATGAAAAGATTAAATGTGTCTTTAGACTCTTTCCAGCTCTGCATTTCAATGGAAAAGAAATCTTTGTTCATCAGTAGCTGTGGAACATTTCATAGACTGAATTCACCCAAGGAGGATTTAGAAAGAAGGCTTTTAGGGCTTTTGAGGAGACCTTCCTCCCTCCTTGATTTTACAAACTGAAATGACATGATAGCTCCATATTGAAGCATTGCAGGATTTTGATCTATATTTGTCCATTGTTGTATACAATGTCTACAACTACAGGGGATTATAGGAATATAGTAGGAAATCCAAAACAGTATAATAATTTCCTTTTTCTTTCCTGAGCAGGTACCAGTTAAATGCTCAGTGAGATAGTTTATGTTAACATAGCTGAAATGGTCAGGTAGATTGCATAGCCAAACAATCTTCAGAAAAGCACAGAAATTTCCATACTGTGAATAGAAGTTACTAGTGTCCTTCATACCTTTTCATCACCATTACATTTAGATAAAAGACCACCACTGTTCATTGCCTCTACTTTCTAATTTTGCATATTTGTCATAACTTTGATATGCTATGGCATTTTTTAAACCATTTATTGATTATTTGGTTTTTTTAGTCCTTCTGGTATTATGCAGTTATGGGTTGCCCTAGGTTTTTTTTTTGTGAAAAGAGCTCTCCTTTATATTCTAAAATTTTATCATTCAGTCTCTTTATACATCCCTGTGGTCTTCAAAAACAACGTCAGAGTAAACAGATGCACACTGAATTAACTTTTCTATGTCTCTTATGGCACTGTAAAATCAAAATGTATCCCTTATTCAACTCTTATTCAAATGAAAAAAGTGTCAGTAAATTCCTTTTATTTTTTCCCAGGTAAGGACTGCATCTAAACTAATTATTTTTGTTAATTACCATCTGTATTTTTTCCAGTTAAGGCATGCATCTCTGAGATAATGTATCCAGAACTACTCTAACTTGTAAAGACAAAGTTTTATTCATAGAATGATTTTAACTATATTTTAGTTATATATATTAAGTTTATTAATAACAATATTAATAATTATTTCATATTTAAATGGATCTATATTCTCGTGTAAGCTTTGTAATTGCTCAACTTTATCAATAGAGTTCTATCTAAGCACTGAAACAGCTGTAGTTGGACTCTGTGAGAGCTTTTGTTCTGTCTTGCAGAGTACAGGAGAGTAAGTGAGCCCAAAAGATTTCCTCTTTGGACAACAAAAATAGGAGTTGTATAAAGTCAGTCTCATCAGGAGTTCTTATTTCTTGATGAACAAGAGAACCCAGGATCAAAATTGCAATGAGTAGTATTTAAGCACTCTCCCATTTCCAGAATATGGAGCTCCAAATAAAGTGTCTAAATTCACTCTGAGTGAGAGAAAATTTTCAGGAACCTCTCTCCACTTGTATTTACAGTCATTAAACTTCTCCTGGCACCTAAACTAATCATGCTGTCTCTGAGAAGTAGCAGAGGTGAAGAACATACAAGGCTTAGACCTTATAAATTGCTTATGTTGGGCTGTGTAGGCTGAGTTCAAATGCCTGTTCATCCTCAGTTTAGAGGTTTTAACTTTGGCTTTAGCAACTTTTATATAAACTACCCGTGGGCTGCTTGGACTCAATACTTGTAATGAATGTGCCCCACTCTGTGCTGAGTAATTGGACACTCTCTGAATTGAGATAAATAAACAGCAAAAATTCAATTTCTCAGTATTTAAGGCATTGGTTAACAATATTGGAAAGGTAAGTTCCCAACTTCTGTTTGGTGCATACCTCATTAGTTTCATAACATAAACCAGCCTGAGCAGGGAAGATTAAACACGCATAGCCTGCCACAGTGAATGGTCCAGTAACATTCCCAGGGGAGGGAATAGCTGAGTCCAGTCCAGCTGAGAAGAAAATTTTGAACCTCAAGGATGGTTTCCCACAGATTCAATGCATGCCCTAATCACTGGGCAAACAGCATTGCCTGTTTATTACATTGTAAAGGAAATTAAGTATAAATTCCTACATTCCATAACCAAAACAGAAATAGGAATTACAGAGTTGTGATAATGGCATGACTTTAAGGAAGAATAGGTACAAGTAGCAGAATACAGATAATACCTAAAAACAGAAAGCAACTTTTCTGACTCTGCCAAGTACTTTAAAAGTGTACTGAATGGTAAGAAAAACTCCAGTATATATCTCTATACCTGGCTGTATTTACACTGAGGACTCACTTTAACAATTGACAATACTTAACTGAATTATTGTGTTAGAAAATATGCCAGCCAGGCCTGAAAATTCTATTAAACGCTGGGCTATGACTTGACCTTGGTCCTGGATTTCTTTATTTCTCTCTGTTTTCAGAAGTGTTTATCCATCTGCAGCCTGTGAACATCAACAAAATTCCCCAGATTCTCTACTTCTAACTCTCTGCTGCAGCCTTTTCTTCTCTATAAAACCCATAAATAGAGACAAATTCAGAAAGGGACACAATTAATTGCCGACAGCTTTCTGAAAGGATTGCACTTAGCTTCTGATGGAGAACAGCTGTGGTGCACACTCTAATACATGCCACGGATGGAAAAGCATGGTTCCAGCTGGCTGAGGACAGCCACAAGGTCATTCATCAGTGAATACACTCTTCCTCAAGTGTCACGTGATAGACCCAAAATTGTCAAGAGTTTTAAGTGAATCTGCCTGTACCTTTTCCCTAAATAAACACTCCAAAACCCCAAGGTTTTTATATTCCAAAGCTGCAATGCAATAATCTTTGAAAGGGTGAAATCTCAGATTTGTTTGAAAAAAATAGAAAAAATAAAAAGTGTGTGGTCTGCATTGATTGAAAGTGGGTTTTTCCCTTCAGTCTCCTTTTCCAGTCCAAAAATATTTGCTGCATCTGTCGTTTGCAACAAATTTTGCAAAACATCTGGTACACAAACAAAATATCTACTTTAGCTATGTGTCTGCATGGATGCAAACATGAATAGAAGCATGGCCAGCAGGCTGAGGTAAGGAGTTCTCTCACACTGCTCTGTTGTTGTGAGATCCCACCTGGAATTCTGCCTAACCTCCAGGGTCCTCAGTATAAGAAAGACATGGACCTGTTGGAGGCAGTCCAGGAGCAGGGCCATGAATGATATCAGAGGGCTGGAACACCTCTCCTTTGAAGAAAGGTTGAGAGAGCTGGGACTGTTCAGCTTGAAGAACAGGAGGCTCCTGGGACACCTTATTTCAGGCTTTCAGTATTTAAACAGAATTTATAAGAAAAGTAAAGACCATTTGCTAGGGTCTGTAGTGGCAAGGCAAGTGATAAGAGTCTAAAACTTAAAAAGGGTAGATTTAAACTGCATATAATGAAAACATTTTTTACAATGAGGATGGTGAAGCACTGGAACTTGTTTCCCAGAAGACTTGTGTATGTCACACATGTTGAATTAGGCTTTGAGCAACCTGGTCTAGTGGAAGGTGTCCCTGCCCATAGCAGGGGAGTTGCAACTAGATAATCTTTCAAGGTCCCTCTCAACCCAAACTGTTCTATGATGCAAAGTCACTGCTTGGGAAATCTTTTTCTTTGCTCCAAACCAAATGGAGAATTTCTGCTTTTGACATGAACACAAGGACATGGGCACTCAGGCTCACTGGATGCAAATTTTGGTGCATTAGAAGTTAATTTTATCCCAGGATGAATGAGAATTGGCCTTTCTCCTTGCCTCACTTCTTTCTGTGGCATTGGAGTGCACCTAATATGTAAAATATTCAACATTGAATTTCTTGGTTAATTTTGTTAAAGGCAGCAAATAATTTCACTCTGCTGGATTTATTTTTGCAGTATCCACACACAGTTCTTCATCTCTCTGTTGCTCATTGCAAAACCAACCAATGAAGCCAACAAGTATCCTTCCTTTCTTTTGTTAGTGCCATACTTGTAACAAAATATTGCCTGTACTGATCTTTGAGCTAGGTAATAATCAGGTGGCTTGCAACTTGAGTCACCATCCTGACTTCTTTAGGTATATGATGCAGCATCATTTATTTTAAGCAATTGGAACCAAGTCTAGAGGGTTATGTTCCTAGAACTGTTTACATATTTTAACTCCTTTGACCTTCAGTTTACTCACTTATAAAGCAAATAAAGTATTAAATGTTTTACCAGTCTTGATTTTTTAATTTTTATTATTATTTATTATATTCTGAATATTTTTAGTACAGTGGAATACCATATATGGAAGGAACCTAAACTTACTACTGTCAAATGGTGACCCTTAGTAGAGAGAATGAGGTTCAAGATTAATTCAAGATTAATAAAGTGTTTTACTATCATCCTATGTTATGGTATTAAGACAAATAACAGCAAGACTTCTTATTAGAATTTAGGGGAAGAGAAAAGTCCAATCTTACTATGAGTGGGAACAAATTGCAATAGATTAAGTGGGCTTGTTTTAAAATGCTATCATTGCACCTTATATTGATTAATTCACAGAATGTAATTTATTTATTTATCTTTAATTATGGTACATTTCTATTGTGATGACCAATCATGCATATCATTAGCAAGTATGGCAAGACTTTCAAATGAAGATGAGATTGATGACTTTTCACTTACTGATGCAAATGAATCACCAAGTGAAGCAACTTCAAGGAATGTATTAAAGAGCACAAGTCAAATCTCTGGCTCCGTACACACACTGTCGCATTAAATAAACTCATACTTCATTTGTGCAGTGGGTGAAGAAAGCTAATTAAAATGAGTAAAATTTCAGCTGCAGCTTCTGGCACTGTTAATCAGTAAACAAAGTTGAAAACTTCAAATAGGGCTGGCTTCAGAGTCCAGTACACTTGTAAAAACAGATCTGAAACCAAAGCAGAAGGAAATAACAGCACTGAAAATAACATTGAAAGTGAACTTGAAAAGTTATTAAACCATCCCATAAATTACCATGTATTTCTTCCTCAAGAAATGGATCTGCTGTTACTTCTTATTAAACTCCTTTACTAAACAACCATTTAGTCATGGAGTTACACTTCCTTGAACATTCTGGGGGCAATGAGCTCTGCAGATAAGCACATGGAACCAGGAACTAAATTTTAGCAATTTCAATTCACATGAGCTTCATAAAACCTGTTAAACAATTTCTTTTAGGAAGAATTAACTCTTCAGCTTTCCTTTCAGTTTTAGATTCATCTTTGTTCCTCAGTTCAAAAAATGCAGATGAGTTTTTGAAAGTCCAGGGGCATTGTGTCATTTGGAAACAAATCTGACTTCTCTATGATTTATGTAAATCTTGGCTCACAAAACTTGCTAAATGCAAATTTTGCAGCAGCCTGTTCCATGCACTGGAAGGTACTTCTGGTACACTCTGAAAGAGTAATAAAAACATGAGAGATTTAAACTGGTATATTATCACATTCTCGGCTTGAGCCTCTAAATAACTCGCTTATAAGAAAAAAATTACTGATTTTGGCAAAATCTAAAATATTTATTTATTGTGCTATGAAAAGAAAAAAAAATATATTTAAGATATTTTAAAATTTCCTGTCAAATGAAAAATTAAAATTGAATAAAAGATTCAAACAATGTAAGATTTGTTGTTCTTCATCTTTCTTTCAATTAAAATAGTAAATTTACTGTATGAAAAACACTAAAATACCATGATACATGTTAATTTTCATATAACCAAGAAAAAAACTAAAGATTTTTGATATTGTAAAAATTAAACATTTTCACATATTCCATGCAATTTTAATGTGATTTTCATGTTATCTTGAAATATTCTATTTTTATTTAATTTTTTTTAATTTTATTTTTGGAAATTCTGCAGGGTTAACATCTTAGCTATTTTTCTCATTAGTTTGAAATAAATGTTAGGATATTTCTGAGCTATTTTATGAATAAAAATATGATCTTTCTATATAGATCAGTTTGAATCTGGAGGTCCCTTTTTTTCCTTTCTTTCCTTTTATTGGGGAAAACCTGCAGTCAGAAAAGGTCAAAAACTCAGGGAACATTTGAAAGAAAAACACTTCTTTCTGTACATCTGAACAAAAATTTCATGGCATTCTCTTCACATAGCTATTTCTGATGAAAATCTTTTCTGCAGACATCTGTCTTACAATAATTTCATTTCAATAACTTTTTTTACATAAAATGAGCTCTGAGTTTTTTGATGGACTGCAATGACTTAAAGAAATTGATTCCTGTGTCTGTCAAATAAGAATCTGCTCACAGAGTTTGAAAACACTGATGTTACTATTTCCTTTTCCTATCATTAAAACCAAATATTTTATTTTTATCTATCCTAGCCATAGTTTTTTCAAACACACAACTAACCAGAAATCTTGATCTGAGCTATGGCTGTCTTGTTCAAGCTCTTCACTTAGTTCTTCACATTGACTTACAGCACAAGACTTTTGTATTGCCTTTCTCCCCATGACCATTTCCACATGTTGGACATGTTTGTACGGGCAGATAGATCACTTTCCCTTCCATTTCTATCTGTCCTTTCTCCAATCCACTGTGCATTACCTTAAGATATTTTATTGGCAGAGCAGAAAGACCTTAATTCTGGAAAGCACCATGATGCAGTGAAGTATTTAAGCTCAGGCATGGATCCCAGTGGAACTCCATGAGCTTGAATATTACCCCGAACAGGGGCCAAAATAGACAACAGTAGAAAAATAGGCCAAAAAAGTGAAAAGGAGGAATATGTATTACTCATGTACTAAGATAAATGGAAATGCAACAATGTGTGGGGCATACTAAGTAACACAGTTGACAATTACAGCGGTTCAGAGGATGAAAGAGAACATTTCACACTGACACAAAAAACAACTCAGAATATTAGCTGTTTTTTAGAGCAATACATCTAAGAAACTACATACTAGAAGTGTTTTCAGAAAAAGTCTCTACTTCAAATGTTGCTTTTTCAGTGGAGAATAATCATATAATTTAAAAAGTTAGTTTTATTATTATTATTACAATTTTTTTCATTTGGTTTGATCACCTATTTCATGGTACTTACTCCAGTGGAGGCTGAATAAATAAAGTCTACTGCCAATTCTTAAACCAGACAGGTGGGCCAACAACTATGATTAAGCTGTCAGCATTAATAAGCAGCTTGCTTTAGTTTCTGCACAGAGTAAAAACTTTTAACATCTGGAAAAAAAATCCTTGAATAATTTAAAACAGAAAATGTGAAATTATGTTGTTTCTCATGGTCAAATCAGAAACCCATTTTTATATACCCAACACCAGCATGTCTCACTTCTCAGTATTTTTACTACCACTGTAACTATGAAATCAGAGAATAGAAACACTGTTAGATGTTTATTTACACTGTGGTGGGTTTCAAACATTAAGTTTGTTTGGTTTTTTTTAAACTAAAATTAATAAGTATTTTTATTTGTTAAGGACAAAGTTAAGAGTAAGAAAAAATAAATCTGTCTGATACTGGAGAGATAACACATGTTCCTCCTTATACATGTAACATGCCCTTTGTCAGACAGTATGAACACCAACATGAACACTTTAAAGCTGTACACGCAATGAATGTAAACATGCTGAAAATACATCCCTGAGACCAGCTGATAATGAATATCTTGAGAATTCCAGCTTCAAACTTAAACATAATCCAATTTCCTACTGATAGTTTCAATTCACATCTTGAGATTTTCTGAATCTCTTCTTGTCCCTAGTAGCAGGAATATTAGAGGTTAGGCAAAAGAGGAATCTATTACAATAAAATAAGCTGCTTTATGAGCATATATCTGAAATTTGGGAGCCAGGGTTGTCCAAAAGTATTTGACTAATCATTTGTGAAGAAGTGTCTGAAGACCAAAACTTTCTTGTATTTCAGGACAAAACAGTATTTATCTGTGATCTCATACCAGGTAGGATGATACGCATTATTTATACATTATCCCTCTTTATTACAAGTTTCAGTAATCTCATCAGAGCTTAAAACTAAAATGTTCTGACTTGAGAGTATGACTCTGCAGTGCATAAATAACTAAAATCAGCAATCAAAACAAATCTTTCACAGATACTGCCTTGGCCAAAAAACACGCCTTCAAATCTTTTGGCAAAAAATCTACAGACCTGTGAATTACTGAGAGCAACCAAAAATGGACCAGGTTGTTCCTCCTTTCCTTTCCACTCAAAACCCACTGGGTGTTTGTGTGGAGGGGCACCCTGAATACCCACAGTCTTGGGAGTGAAGTGTCCCAATAAGGACCAAGGTCTGGTTTCACTTCCTTAAATGTCACACATTTCCTTTTAGCTGCATGGGGCTATAATTCCCTACATTTGATGTTCTGTTAGTCTGTGCTTTACACAAGTGCAAACAATAAAAAAGGACAAAAAATTATGAAGTACACTTCAGATCCCAGCTGGGCCATGGGCTTCCTGAGAGAGCTGTTGAAGCCTTACAGAGGTGAACTCAGAGATGTGGACCAGGAATGCTACAAGAGGCATGAGAGGAAGCAGAGACAGAGCCTAAAACTTGATTCTCCTTTCCTTCAACCTTGACTCTTTTCTCTACATAGATTTTAAGGTTTTGGTCACAGACTGTCATTACATAGGTCTCTAAAGACTCACCTGAAATGGAAATTCTGTGAAAAAATGCTACATAAATTAAAATTAATAAATTTTAACAGAATTAGCTACTATCATCTGGACAACATCCTACTAAATTCAGTACCTTTGGTATCCAGCTATGATGTGGCCTTAGTGAAAGTCACTTTTTTTTTGTATATGACATTGTTCAAATGTTGCAGCTGATTCGCTTTGGCAGGCATCTCACTGATGTCCACTGCCATGAAATTATCTGAAAAAACATCTCTGGGAACTGATCTGTCTCTCACTCTATAACCTTCTCCTAAGTTCACCCTATCAGAATAATTTATTTAAATTATTTTCATACATTTCTGAGAGATGTGCAGTTGAGGTTTTGTTAGCCTTTTCCTAAGGATGATCAAGCAATTAATAGGAGTAAGTTGTTTTGACAGCAACCATAAATAAGTGCGGCTGCTACTAGTGCCAGAGCAAATCCTACCCCAAAGTGCACACAACTCACCTCAGTGTGAAGTGCAGTAAAGGACTGAAACACAGCTTTGTTTTGTTAGGTGTGACAAGCATCACAGTAAAAAAAGATCTGGAAATGGATGGCCTTATATGTGCAGTAAAGTGAAAGGTATCAGAAATTCTGGATCTAGACCCTGAATCTCCTGCCAATCTTTGACAAGCCATTTAACCTTTTTGGCCAAGATTCAAGAAGTTATCTGGGCTTTTAGCTTCTATTTAGAACCTTAAATTCCTATTGATTTCCTATGACTAAAACAAGCAAAAGCAAAGATATATGCACAGCACAGCTGAGTCAAAAGTTGCTCCTGGTTGTTTTCTTTATATAGCTATATATATATATCTTTATAAACACCTGAAAGAGGTTTATAAAGATATATATAAAGTAATTTTTGTTTAGAAAGAAATTAAATAATTTCTGTCTTATTATTAATGTGGTTATAGGAGAAATGGGTGGTTTGGTCAGATCTAAATAAACTGAGAGTAATGACTCAATGAATAGTTTTAGAAAAGGATAATTTTTTAAAATAAAAAATACCTCAGTGATTGTATTTATCATAATAGATTTAAAGAAAAATATAGAATATGTTGTATTTATTAAGAGTAATAGTCAATCCAATGACCTATATACTGCCTTTCAAAATTTTCATGTCTATTTTGATCATTCTTGTAAGCTTATTGGTTAAAGTGTGTTAAGAATTTTCTTTCTCTTTGAGAAAAACAATCTGCAATGTAGTTTAACATTTTCATTTTGGCTCAAGTCTCCTTTGTATTACCTACATCCCTTGCTGCAGAACTAGGAAGGTGAAATAGGAATAAATAAGCTAATTAGATCACTTTGTGTTATCTCCTGCATACAATAAGTAATTACATTTCTTCTAGTTACCCTTCGATCCATTAACTTGTCTCTGTTAAGATTCATCTACCTGGAAAGCATCTTGTGCTCCTTATGAATATCATGGATAAGTCAGTTTCTCTTTCAGGACATGGCTTCAGTGGTCAATCACAAGTTTCTACACTTTTGCCTAGCAAACTTTCCCTGGCATCAGGTTACCACACACATCTGCTAGCACTTTAACCCAGAGACGATTTTCATAGGCCAAACACAACATATCCCCCCCCACTTTTGTATAGTAGGAACTCAAGAATCTGAGTTAAGTTATTAATTGAGAAAAAGATGTTTATTTAGAAATTGAGCTTCTGAAAAATGCTTTTTCCAGCCCACAAGTACATCTTATAACAATACTTCCATCCTCTTCAGCTTTCATCAAAGGATGTCATATTATACTAACTACATTTAAGCTCCTAATTTGCCACTTAATTTGATTCTTTTCCTAAGGTGCATGTATTTAGTGTTCAGTGGGAGTAGCTAGATGCAGAATCACCTCTGAGGTCCCTTAGGAAGGCAAAGACACAGAAATGGAATCCAGGTTTTTATTCCCTGGCTCAGGGTCTGATTGGCTTCTTGTTCTCTTCAATTTCTTAAATTGCACCAATATGATTTGATAAATACTAAATACAAACAAATAAAAAAACCAAACCAGTTGAAATGAATTTTTATTCAAGCCACCCAGTGTTTAAAAAAGGAAGAATTTTATTGGTTTGTCCTTCACAGCAGCAGAGAGGAAAAAGAAAACTCAATCATGGTGTATTCCAGTTTTCATCTTATTATTTTCATTATACACAGATCAAAAAAGGAAGAAGTATGAAGACATCTTCTAAAAACACAGTTTTGATTTTCAGACACCAAATGTCTGAGCAGCATTTCTGTTCCAAACTATTTTGTAAGAGCTATACCAGGAGGTTGTGATGGGGGTAATCTAAATAATATTTCAATGTAGTAAAAAAGATAATGAAAAAGAATTTTATCTGTGTGATCTAGAAACTCCCCAGAGACCTTGCATGGCAGAAACCACACTAAATAGAAATATAAATTTTCTGGACATGGGAACAAGGGACTGGTACCAGACAATTCCTGCCTCACCATTGTGGCCCTTCTTTCATTCATGAGCTCAAGTAGACCCTCAGCCAAAATTCATCCAAAACTGCATGAACCACTCAGCAATACTGAAATTTAATGATGAATTTTGAGCTAAAGCATTTCTATTAAAATATATAAAAATATATACATATGCCCATTTATATGTATATATGTCTTCAACCAGATGTCCCAGTCAAATAAATCATGCACTTATTCTCCTTTCTCTCATACACCGATCACTCCTGTTAATATTGTGCCATAAAAATATCTTAATTCAAATGAACATATTTACACCTGTGGAGTTCAAACACATATATTTACACCTGTGTTTTCAAATACACTGTGTTACAATGCCACTGATTTTATGAGACCTAATTTTGTCACCTTTCATCTAGTTGACTATTTGCTTTTACAATGAACCCTTCCTTGAACTAACATCTGCTTTCATTGCTATTTACTATCACTCTTTCATAAATATATTCTACTTATATACATCTTCAATAAGTAAAACATAATTTATCAAAGTATTTATGCTGGCTATCTTAGGAAGTAAGGAAGGTCTTGGCCTTCCAAAAGCTTGCTCTAATGGATATTTCAAACACTGACTCACAATGAGCGTGCAGAACTGTGGCACAGGCAAGGGTGCAGGCAAAGTGGCATAAGCTGAATTACAGTCCCCAAGCCACGGGGGTACAGCACCTCTCTGAGAGAAGTTTCCATGTGCCATGAGTCCTCTTCAATGAACCAGCCACAAAAGGACTCTCCTTAAGTGTAACAAACTACCACAGAGTGATAAACGTTCAGACATTATTGCAAACACAATATGAAGCATTCTTTTGGGTAGAACAAAAGGAACAATATTTAACTTTGTTTAGCTGGGTAATCAAAATCATTGAGGTTTTATTTGTTAGTTTTTCATTTCCTATTTTCACTGGCTCATAACCAGAGAGGACTGAGAAAGTAGGTCACACAATATTTCTTAGGAAACATTTTGGATTTCTACACTTCCTTCAAATGTTCCAAGCCTGGAATCATTAATAAAAACTTAGCATCTGTAATATGCTTTTTAAAGACATGAAGTCACAAGAGACCTTAAAAGTGAATCCACTACTGCTTACTGAGCTCTACAAATCTCCAGTTCCTACCTTTGGTAATTATTTTTAAATACCCAGGAGAAATTGTAGATTTGTCCAATTACAGCCAAAATACTAATATTGATAATCTGCTGCAAAATAGCACTTTCACCCTCATTTCTTACAAAATAAAAAGGAAAAAAGTGCCTGTGTGTGAGGTAGAATTTCGGTGGAAGGAATGAAGTCACAAGAAGTGACTACTAGCCTCAGGCACTGACTTACAAGTTGTTGTACTTTCTCCCCAAGTACATGGAAATTCACATTCATCTCACAGATTTAGTACAGTTACAGTCAGGTCTGGACAGACCCCATTTAACTGAACCAGGACACAAATATTCTGTGCCATTGCCCAGAAACCACTGCACTTGACCATTGGATACAGAGAGAAGTCAGGGCAATGCCACTCCCCTCAGGCACTTTATGACTCTCCAGTGCAGATAAGAGGCAACAGATATCATTAATCTAGGCTTATATTACACGCTCTGACATACCAAACCACAAAACACAGCCATCTGACCTATGTGAGAGGGGAGGAACAGACAATCTATCACTACGCTGGCCCACTGATTTTCGTCCAACTGGACTTGAAACATCAGGTGATACTGGAAATGCCAGAAACACTTCAATGCATATGTGCCTAAATGTTTCATCACCTGATAGGAGTGGAAGCTGCTGGCAGACTTCATCTCTGTGTTTTGCTATAACACTTTACTGACCAGATGTAGGTGCCTGTCTTCTGTTTGAACTTCCAGCTACCAACCTCAAGAAACCATAGAAATATTCCAGGACAGAATAAGATACCATTCTTGACATTAGGACAAACATTTAAACATTTGATGGTGTTCACAGGGGTTTTCAGGTGAGGGAAGAGATGAGAATGTTGACTCCATGTTCAGAAGGCTTGATTTATTATTTTATGATATATATTACATTAAAACTATACTAAAAAGAATAGAAAGAAAAGTTTCATCTCAGAAGGCTAGCTAAGCTAAGAATAGAAATGAATGAAAACAAAGGTCTGTGGCTCAGACAGAGAGAGAGCCAGCTCTGCCGTGATTGGTCACTAATTCCAAACATCCACACCAGACCAATCACAGATCCACCTGTTGCATTCCACAGCAGCAGGTAACCATTGTTTACATTTTGTTTCTGAGGCCTCTTAGCTTCTCAGAAGGGAAAAAAATCCTAAGAAAGGATTTTCACAAAAAGATGTCTACGACAAAAACATCCCTCAGTGCATGTAGCAAGCACCTAAGTACCTCTAATGGTCTAGCTCCAGGATTTTTCTCTTTCTAAAATGAAAACAAAGGCCTTTCAATAAACATTTTAACTTTTTTTAGAGACTCGGTAACAGCATGACATAAATATCAAAGGACAAATGAATAAATGTAATAGCGGAAGTTTGCAAGGATGTCAACCCTTGTATCTGCCATTCCTTATACAAAGGAAAAAGATGTATACATGCACATACATGGGATAACTGTATAGTTGTATATGCATTCCATATAAATGTACTGTAGTATGTATCTACATTTTATATGTGTGATTATAACATACAAAAATATATAACATATATATTACACAAATATTTATATAAATATACATATACACACAAACCTATAGTAAAATAAATTTTAAAGAAAAAAACCCTATTTTTCTCCACCAAGGTAAATAGACCGGTTTGCAGGAGGGGAAGAATATCAATATAATTTAATTGGGGAGCCCCATCTGGCTGCATGGGTAGAACAAAGCTGTGCTAAAAATATGAAGATAATTAAAACCAAAATGAAACAAAAAATCCTAAACCAGAAAGACTACAAGAGTTCAAAAAAATTTTGTTTTTAATAGCAAATGGAAAGAAGATCAATAATGGCTTCTGTAGCTTCTGGATAAGCATTTCCCATAAATTCAGGCACCTATTAAAATGTGCTTACATGTGATATTAAGTAGCTGGAGCCTGTGAATAAGAGCCAATTTTTCTCCTGGAAAACTCAGGGCTACATCCTTGGGCCAGTACTTTCAAACTTAGAAGTGTGAAACAGCAACTGAACAGCTAGACATTTTCCAGAGCATGTAATAAATTAATCTTGCTGAGATAGATTGGAGCAATTATTCAAAATGTAATTGGCTTTTGAAATGCCCATTTATTGTAACTTTAACAATTCCCTTAATACCTTAAAAACTACTGACACTGTGCTCACAAAAATCATATAAACAATGAAAATGTAAAGAGCATCTAGGTGTTCATATGCTCAATAAATATACCAAAATGACTTTGCTTGACATTCCCTACTTTCTGAAAGGTGATCCTTTATTCTAATCAAGACAGTTCATTAAGAGCTAAAGAAAATTCAACTCAAGTGTATTCTGAGAGACTTTTTATGTGACAGCAGGTAAAAGACCTAGATCCTGACCCTCAGGGTATTTAAGTAATAATTTCTCATTTCATTTAGATTGAAACAATATGAATACTGCATTTTTTACTTCTTTAATGATCTGTGCTTCATTTTCCTTTCTGAAAAATAGAAATGGAAAAATCCATTTCCAGGGAGTCTTAAGAGGACATCTGCATTAAAATATGGGGTGTCTGCCCTGGATTAGTAATTGTGTCTCTTGTTTTGTACACCTGGGAGGGATTCAGTGATTTAGAGAGAATTTTTAGTTTTACTAGGTTTTTCATGGCCCTATTATGAGTTAATAATCTCAATATCTGTCACCCAAGCACATCCCACTATGTTTAAACCCTTAGTTTAATTTTTCAATTCATCACTAGGCAATGTATACATTTCTTACATGTTTATATCAGCAAAAAACAAGGGCCAGTATTTGACATCAAGCACAGCTAGACATTCCATCTTACAGTGTAATTTTTAGCTCAGTTTTGAACAGAGCATAGTTTTGGACTATTTCAACCAAACCTGGATAATTTTGACACAACTCTTAGGACAGAGAGACTCAGGAATAAGTCCCTGTGTGCAGTCTGTTTGAGGAGTCTCTGCTAGCTGTGTTTAAGTAATGTACTCATATGAACACAAAGGCGTGACTCTTGATAAGACAAATAGTAGCATTATTTGTCATTTGACAAGAGTGGCAATGTTGTCTTACCAAGACAGTAGTGGCTGGCCCCTTTTATTTATCAGTTCAGACACAGCCAGCATATGTTTTTCAGCAGAACCTTTGATTCCTGCTACAACACAGAAAGGCTAATAATCCGTAACTGCTCTTCTTTTTATTTACAACAATCTCAAAATGTCGCAAAGACATTAAGAACTGAAATATGCTAAGATTTTTGGTGCTGTTTGGATGTACAGCAGTCAAAGATCACAAGACTTAAGAGTCATTAGAAACAGACTGAAATAGTTGTGTAACCATTCTTGAAACAGGCTTTTTACTACTGCAGTTTTTGAGCTCCATTTCCATTTTGCCCATTCCAGATACAGGAATTCACAGAAATGCTGATTTGTTGCCATTTCCACAGTGCAGCCAGCCTGGCTTTCCACTCAGGCTCAGAAGTCCCAGTGTCAGCTCAGGTCAGCTGTGCACCACCGCAGATGCCTCACTTGTCCAGCTTGTGCAGCTGATGTGGGTTCCTGGTGTCACCATGGCCCTCCCTCAGGAGCACAGATTTGTCTGGTGATCCCTGAACTGGTGACCTGTTCTGTTCACTTTTCTGGGGGACTGTGGGGCTGTGTCTCATCAGTGACAGGGTTTATTCAATGCTTATTTAATCCATTTGCCTTTTGGAATCATACATAATGGTTTTGAATTCTACAATTTTCTTTTATTTAAACTACATTATTTTTCTTTGGAAGTAGGCAGCAACATTCACTTTCATCCCTCTTTCTTTTTTTTCCTTACCCAGCAGGCTTTTTTATCAAGCAGATGTGATGAAAAAGCATGTTTTCATTATTATTTTCTCTTTTAAAAAATCCTGGCAGGCCTAGATAAACTTGTCCTTTTGACACATGGCTCAGGGCATGTCTTTACTGCATTTTCACTCCTATCACATGCATCTTACAAGTACTTACCACAGGCATATTTTCTAAAGAGTAAACTTTTCACACTTAGCCTCTTTTTAATACCCCTTAACAGCAAAGACCAGTGCTTGCTGCTGCAAATCAAACATCTACAGCACAAAATGACAGTGCAAGTGAAAGACAAGAAAAGAGGCAAAGGCACTTAAGAATAGAAAGAAAGAGATACAAATGTTTTCTACCACACCTGTACACCAATTGTGATTAGCAATTTATTGTACATGAAGGAGAGATTGTGCTGTGTTACTTCTCCCTTAGTCCACCTCCTAATCTTATTAAGCCAACATGATACTTTGCTTATGTATCTGGAGGAATTCTCAAGTCCTGGAAATACTTTGTTTGAAAAGGAAGAATGATTTAAACTGAAATACTGACAGCTGAACATCAATTTCCAGTTCTGCTATAGGAAAATCTCCAAAAACTAACTCCGCACAGCACCACAGATACTGGTGATACTTTTAACAAAATTTCAGCCCTTTGCTGTTTTCATGGTAGCTGTTTCAGACATCTAAAAACAGATGTGAAAGACTGTAAATGGGAATTCATAAGTGTATACACACAGAGCAACATCTGGTATAACATAAGTCTGTTTAAGACTCCAGATTAATGTTGAATTTTTCATTCACCAGTGGCCCCAAGTCCTCCTTCTCAGGACTGATACAGGCAATCCCCTGTATCAGTCAAGTCCCACAGACTTGACTGATACAGGGGATTGCCCTGATGCAGTTGCAACAGATCTTCTCCTTGACATTCCTGAACTTCACAAGGTTCAAGTGGGCACATTCCTCGAGCCCAGCAAGGGGTGAGAGCCTTTCCCTCAAGCAAATCAACCTGCACCACTCAGCCTTGCTGAGAGTGCACTCAAACTCACTGTGCGTCACTTGGGATTGCCTTTGAGAGGAGCACTAACAACTGGACTACTCTTTTAATTTGCACATCCTCAGTAATTCATTAGCAATTTTCTAAATCTGGGTGAAAGTGGTGTTATATTACAAAGGTTCCATATTGCTAGAGTTTCATACCTACTTGATGTTTCTTGTAGGCAGCTCCTCCAGGCAGTGCCTCTCCTTGTCCTCACAGCAGCCACCTGACTCCAGTTCCCTCAACCAACCAATCCACTCTTTTATAACACTCTTCTAATTGGCTACAGCTGTGGCCTGTTAACATCAGGCCTGCTCCTAATCCTTAATAATTAACCCAGCTGTGACTCTTTAGGGGGGTAAGATTACTTTCTACACCACCTTCATTTACCCATACTATGTCCCTCTACAATTGTGCTGGTGAAAATTTAAGCATTTTAGAACAAATAAAATGTCCTGAAATTTTTTTATCAACCAACCAACCACTGAGAAAAAAACCCAAACAAAAAAACCCCCAGAAAACTACAAAAAATAAAAGATCCCACCACTCAAATAATTTAAGTAGGAAAATTATGCTATTGCTGTTTTGTTTTAAAATAAAGATTAATTTTTAAGTACTATATCCACATTCTGTTTTCACAGTTTTTAGTTTCCAGCTGAGTTTTTTTAAGCTATGTTTTTTGATACCAGTTATCACTTTTCTGTACCAGTTAATTTCTCTTGATCAGTTACAAAGGTTTTAAAATGCCTTATATATCAGAAAAAATCCAACATAGTAAAAAAAAAGTATGGTATGCTGCAACTTCGCTCTTCTGAAATGCTTTCTCTGCAGAAGTTTGGCTATGTAGAAAGGAAATAAAAAAGGGAAAGAATGGAGAAAAAGAGCTGTTGGATAAAAATTGGAGGTTATTCAATGCATCATATCAGTGAAATGAAAATTGAAAATCATATTCATTGAAAATAAAAAATGAGGCCTCAAGTACAAATGGGAAAATATTATGACTATGGTAATTTAAAAAATCATGTTTTTTAAGGTTCATAGCTCAATTTAAAAACAAATAGTTTAAAATTTTCTTGTGGCTACTTATTTCCAGTCACTTCAATAATATAACAGTTGGAAGATGGAACTTAGTAAGCCTGAGAATACAATATTTTTAAGGGGAAGGAAATCTCTTTACCACTCACACTAGATGTAGAGATAAAAAAGTGTGTCCTTTGTCTTCAGTGTTATGCTTACACTGAGATTATATTTTCAGGAAGAAAATTTCTCCAAATACATCTAAGTGTTGTTAGAGCAAGCAATCTCTATTAGCTAGGATGGGAAATTACTGCTTAGTGGATTCACCCTTTTTTGATTAGTCCCTATAAGCAATAGTGAAATTTAGCTTTCCTGTTATTCAGAGATGTGTAAAATTATCTGCAAAGGATCAAGTCTAAACTGAATGAAGACAGTTTAAAATACTTTTAAGCTTAAAATGCTTATTTTAAATATTTAAATAGTGTAAAGGAAAAAAGAGAAAGAAGAAGATTCATAGAGCCCTGTAATGATGAGTAATTTAATTTCTAATCTTCAGAAATTAACTTATGGCTCAGTACTTGTCTTCTTATATTAGGTTGTATGAGTTTGAGTCTGTGAATCAAGGGAAGTTGGAGCTGTAGCTCAGGAAATTCTCCCTTTCTGTGCCATGGCATGTGGATGTCCATAAGAAATCTGGATATTCTTAGGATTTTTAAACGTCAGTTTACCTGCATTCTGCAGAGATTCAGTGGTGGAAACATGAAGAAAAACACCACCTTTATCTCCTGAGGGAATGGTTCTTGAGAGATGGACTTTTAAGGGGCTGTGGTAGAGGAACAGGGACATTTCACAGAGCAGTTTTAGTTGCATGAAGGCAGGAGCCTCTGTTGCAAAGGAGAGTGATCAGTCCAGATGAAAAAACTCCATGTGAAAGTGGTGTTATCGTGTAATCTCTCATGAAAGCAGTTTTGTGTGTCGCTTGCTGTGCTGCTCTGTGATGGCTCTGAGCATCTGTTGTGCAGATCAAGCATGTTAATCACTTTTGTTCTGAAACCTGACAGAAACGAAGGTGAGAATCCTTTCAGCTGGCCCCTTTAGCTGTCTATCCACAAGACAACCTGAAAATGAAGGAAAGATGGCAGAAGGAAGATTTTTTATGAAGTGATGTGATTTATTCAGGTCAAGGGATGTTTGTGCTTTTTTCAGGGCCTGCCAGGGTGTTGTGTGTAGGGATGGGTGTTATGGAAGACTGGGCTCTCCAGTCACACATTTGCTTTTATCTCCTGCTTTGATGAACAAAGAAATCAGCACATTTAGAAATTATATTGTCAGCCAATGAGATTTCATTATCACCAAGAGTGTTGAAGGGGCTGAGGCTTTATAAAATGGAAATTATTGCGACTGCTGCAACTACTTACTGCTAAGAAAAAAAAACAAAACAAAAAAACCACTGAAGTAGCAGTTTAAGTCACCTGTTTTCCTCAGAGAATCTTTTAATTAATAAATCCTACCCTCTTTCAATCACGTTCCCATGCTCAATTTTTTTTACAGTTTCTTTATTTTTAAAATTGTGTGAGAATCAAGAATTTCCTTAACCTCTGGTGTTTCAGATGCACTTCTTGGTAGTGAGTAATGATATAATTCACACTATTTTATTGCTATTTTCTTTTCTGGTGATAGTAAAGTATAGATGATAGTATTTCCAGCACATATATTCACAGATATGACTTTGCAATTCTCCTCCACTGCGTACTTAACATCAACAAAATAAGACCACGTACAAATTTATGAAGAATACATGCAGAAAAAGAGGATCAAAAAATAAAAGTGAGTCTAATAAAAGCTCTGAAATTAGTATATTTTTAATTGCTCTTTTTGTAAATCAAAAATATTAGATTATTTTGGTTAATAAGTAATGTAATATTTTCATGAAATATTATCTGCAATATTGGAAGGCTTGAAGTTTTGAAGTAGACTGCCATCTACAAGTATAGAAAACTTATTTTCCTAAGCACTGAAAATTTCTTTCAATATACACTTTATTGCAGTCAGGTTTCTGTTGCCAGTGTTTGAAAGGTGATACTTTCTCAGTTAATTTATATTAATTTCCTGTTTCCTAAATGAAATAACTGACTTTACCACCTGAAATGTTCTTGGAGGCAGACAGCAACTCAATTAGCAAGAATAATAAAGTTGGTTGGTCATCTTTCAGTGAGCACAGCCCATTCAAAAGACCTACAGCTGTCAGCTGCCTATTAAAGAGTCATCTTAGCAGTCTTCTGAACACCCATCACTTTGTGGCAAACAGAAACTTCTTTGTGAATTGTTTAATGGAGGAAAAAATTAGTGAGACCAAGTCACTTTCCTTTTAATACCTGGCTTTTTTATACAGGAACCAGTACTGCCTGGCAAACCTAATCTGTAAAGAATATGTAGATAGAAGACTGCACTTTTTTACTTCTACTTACAGGTCCTAGCAAAAGGTAAGGCTTCTCATGTGCCTTAATTAATACACATTTCCTATCTGAGAAGTCAAATGCATGGCCTTAATTTTACTGTCTCTCTACTAAAGGATGCAGATTGCCTCTAGTCATCCCATTGCTCATTGGCAGTTGAACAGAAAATAGGCATCCATGTCAGCTCTGTTTTCTTCAGGGATTGCATTCAATACAGTGAATTACACCAGCCAGGAGATTTGTTTCACCTTGGAACATAAAATTTCACCAGGAAACAAATGGATGGCTTCTTATACCGGAAATGGCTAGTGTAGGATGAGCTGGGTTTCACTTTGGATGATGAACAGGGAATTTTCTTTGTTCGTATGAGCTACATGTGGTTTCTCAGTCGAAACTTTTGTGAGCAGCACTGAGTGTATAGAGGAGTCAGCATTATGTTTATGGAAACTCTCAATTTTAATATGCCTCTAAAATAATTCTCTTTCTAATAATCCTCCTTGGAAGATCACTAGGCTGCTCTACCTGTCTCAGTGTTCTGCTGCATTTCTTTTGACTTTATATACTGCAGCACAGACTTTCACTGGACACATCTGGTCCATTTCACAGACATTTCTCTGTTTTCCTGTCACAGCCTACCCAGACCGCGGATCCTTTTGCAGAGCTTTGCCTATGCAGTGCTTTGCACTTTCTTCAGCTTTCTTCGAGGACAAAAGATACTACAGATCCTTTAAGCATTGCCGAAAACCTTCACTGGCTTCTTCAGCAAACCCCAAACTATGCAGCTTTAACAATCTATGAACCATAACTGCAAATACTGAGTTTTCAGCCTCCTAAGCACAGTAAACCTGTCTTTGGTTAGAATTCTCTAAGGCACGAAGAACATTTCTTCAGATGATCTTTTTCTCTCTGTAAAGTTAAAATAGAATTCATTCCATTACCCATAGTTTCTGACAAAGTAGAAATGTAGGCTAGCTATCTGGGATTCCCTTTGTATTTAGCATATCTCTAGGCAATTTAATCAGTGGGGGAATGAATTTAATCCTAAACCAAGTGCCTACATGAGGACCTTTGTAAGCCTCCATCAACTTTAAAGTAAACCTGTGGAGACCAGCTAAGATATATATGTTTCCTTTGTAGATAGCTGAAGTCAGGAGTCAGGTCAGGTGTAGATCAGCCTTACTTTTCTTCTCCCCTTGGTTCTGCAGTTTGACACTTTCTTTATAGTATTTTCTTTCCTTTTTTTTTTTTCTTTTTTTTTTTTTTAAATTTTTGCTCCTTTAGACCAAGATATCTGCAGAACCTTGGGAGACAGCTCATCTTTCTTATGCTTTGCTGAGTTCTGTGTCCCAAGATGTTCCATATTTTTCTCCAGTGAATATTTTTCTATTAAATCCCCAGTATAAAGCAAAAATAACAATTTGGCCCATGCAAACTGTACAGTCAACTCCTGCAATACAGAATAAAAAGGTTGTGAGTATCTAGAAAAGTTGATAATATCCAGCAAAATTCAAGGTAAGAGAGAACACAAACACAGTATACTTTTGTGAAAGGAACCAAACCAAATTTGGATCAATCCCAAAATGACACGCTACCATTCTGGTTAGGGAAAAAAAAAAAAGGTAACATAATTGCATAACTTTCAGACCTCTTCCTTAGAACTGCTCTGAACTTTACAAAGCTAAGCTGTCATTAGGGGGAAGGGTTATTTTATGTACCCAGACAACCACAGAAGTTATCTCCATGTCTATATTATGGTCTTATAGTACCCATCCCTGCAGCCCCTTTCTCGTCCATTTTTCTCATCAGGATCATATTTTGGTAGGTTAAAATCTTATTTTAGAACAAAAGAAAACTTATTTCGTACTTCTAATTAATAAAATTCATTCACACATTTTTCACTTCTATAAGAACAACAGATATAAAGAAGCATCTATTGTATATTTATACCAAAGTTTTAATCATTTAATACAGAAAATTACTGTTTGTTTGAGAATTTTTATGAATCAAATATTTCTCATTTTTCTTGAGTATTGTCCATGTCTAATGCTGACCAAGCATAAGAAGTTTCTTTAGTGGCTCATTACTTACATCAAGCATCCAGATAGAATATGTTTTATTGCCATGTCATGACTTGGTTTAGGAAGAAAGAAAATTGAAGCTTCCGAACCCTGTAACAGATATTTTTCACTTAAGTACTATCAATTCTTGGTGGAATTACAAGGGTCAGGCACAAGCTTCTCTTTTTGACAGAACACTCACTCACCTCTTATCTCCAAATGTGTGGGAAAAATTTAACATAATGTGAAAGAAAAACAAGCTATAATTCAACAAGTGAATGAAAATAATACAAGAAATTTCCCTAATATAATTGTTTCTGTTATATAATATTATTATTATATTACATCTTTTACTTGACACATCTATTTACAGTGCTGTGCTCTATTTCATTATTTTGTATAATGGCAAAGACAATATTACACATTGATATCTACAATCCAGTATTACTTTTTTAGAGGCACTAAACAGAAGGCATAAAGGATATTTAGGGCATTGAGACCAATATCTAGTTTCAATCTTGGACTGTGATTTTTAGTATTATATGTATTGTGTGATAATCAACAACTGTGAAGGTCATGACACATGTAATTTCATTTTGAAGACTAGAAAAGCAAAAGGAAGACAAAAAAGAAAAAAAAAAGCAAAGGTTAATTTTGAGCTTGTATTCTGGTGTAAAGTTCCATAAGGAAGGGTTCTGTGAACTGTTTGGTGTGTCAATTTTGCTGTTTGTGCACTTTTTAGTTACAGTGTCTCTTCTTTAAATCACAAATTTTCAGAAACTTTATCACTTACTATCATGACTTTGCATTGAAACCTTTCATTTTCCTCCACTTAAACCTCTGTCTTTAATTTCCTTATTTGAAGATGCTTAAGGAAAACTGGAAGTGCTCATTTATTCCCAAGTTTTTTGTCCTAGAACCACTGCTGTCTGTGTTAGCTCTCAGATCAACCTTGCAAAGGGAGTAGGTCTTAGACTCAAACTTTTCTCTTACGTCTTCCTCCAGTCACAGCTGCTAGAATAGAAACCTGTTGGTTTTTATATTCACCAGCATCTTCACTGCTTCTACTGCCCTTGAGTTTTTAAACCAGTGCATATGTCCAGCAAGGGGTTTAATCAGATTCTAGTATCTCAAAGTAACACTGAAACATGGAAATTATCTTCAAAATAGCAAGTAGAGTGTTTGACCTCTTAATGGAAATCTTCAGTTGTTCTGACATGCCTGCCAAGTCTTGAAAATAATGTAAAATGCTTTTATATTATTGCAATATATTGCATATGATATCAATAACGGGAATATTTTTCCTTCCTCTGTTGCCGTCAGATGTTCTGTGAGCAGTCAGTGCCTGCTACACTTGGCTTCTGCAGTTTGCAGAATCAACAGAAGTTCTAGTTTTCTGGCTTGCTTTGGTGTTTGAGAGCAAAAGTATATTCCCAAAGAATGTTTATTTTATTATTTTTAAGTGCCGTGTCTAGGCTTTATCTGTTCTTTATCCTCTAGCACGTAGTGCACATGAGGTTTTTTGTGGCTTTTCCTTCAGTGCATAGTTAAAGCCAGTTGTGAGCAACTTCTGACAAAGTGCAGTGTCAGGACACATCACACATTTTTGCTTTTGTCTTTTGTGGCACCAGCTCATAGCAGCAGCCTGATTTTGTAAAGCTGAACTGAGGCTTTTGTCTGACTGCGTAAATGAGCTGCTCAGCTATTTAAATGAATCTTCATGAGCTCTCTTAAGGATTTTCAGACATTTTCCACAAGGAAAATGCTTTCTAGCAGTTCAAATGCTCTTGATGTTCTATTGGTTTTCCTTTGTGCCTTTTCTCAAAATTTTTGCTTTATCCACTAACTTACTGTTGGTGTAATTCTTTTTTAGGACATTCAAAAGTGCCAGAATGCCATATAAACATAATATCTTCAATATCCTTCAATCCTTTTCCTCTTTTTCAAATATTTCTCCTCCTTTTTTTTGATGTTATTCCCTTCAGAAATTGCTTTCAATTGACTGAGCTTTTCTCTTTACTCGAAAAATCTTGCCTCAAGCCTTCTACTCCTATCATTCAGTGCAGACATAGAAAAAGATGGGCAATGGTGTGATACAGACTTTAATCACTTATAAATAAAGAGGGAAATATAAATAGCTATAACACCATGACTTCATGAGTTTGTGTATGTACTACAGCTTAATTAATTTCTGCTACCACTGCTTCCAATTTAACACAATGCAACATATATCACAGAGTTGCAAAGAGTCAGGGAACAGCTGAGGCTGGAAGATGCCTCTGGAGATCATCTAGTTCAAACCTCCAGTTCAAAGCAGGGTCAGCCACAGCTCAGGGCATCATCCAGATTGATTTTGAATATCTCTAAGGATGGACACTGAACAATGTCCCTGGGCAGGTTCTTCCAGTGTCTGACCCTCCTTAAAATACATTTTTTTCCCCTTATTTTAAGTAGAATTTCTTTTATTTGGACTTGTATCCATTGCATTCTATCCTGTTCACAGAAATCTCTGAAATGAGCTATCTTTTTGACCTCATACTATCAGGTCTTTGTCCACAGTGATTGTCCTGAATCCTCTGCTCTATCAGTCTATTTATATGAAAGATGCTCCAATGTTACATCTGCTTTCAGGGTCTTCAAGAGCCTGAGGTTCCTAAAGGAAAATGCTAACAGTCATGACTGAAGTCCTTGACGAATTTGACCTTCTCTATGTCACATTACTGGGTTCCCTGTGCCATTCAGTACAGGACAATATTTTACCTAGTCTCCACTTTACTACCAATATTCCTTTCAGGAAGGTGCCTGAACCAGCCTTCATTTGCTCTCCTAAAGCCAAGGGTTGTGATCCTGTATTTTGCATTTCTCCCTCTGCTTGGAATCCTGAGCTCCATCTCACACAGCCAAGGTTGCTCACACATTCACATCCCTGCCCTTCCTTTCTTGTTTTAGGTCCAGCAGAGCACCTGCTGCGATTGACTTATTCATTCCTTGTGTAAATAGTAATCATCAATGGTCTTCAGAAAACTCTTGGATCCATGTGCTTTCTTCTGTTTTCCTTGCAGTAGCTCTTGAAGAGGATAAAATCTGGAGGATGAGGTTCCGTTAAGGTGAGGTTCTTCCTATTTTCTAGAGAAGGTCTTTTTATTTTTTCTTCCTGGCTGAATGATAAGAAATAGACATTCACTATGATGTTGTCAATGTTGGTTTGCTGTCTAATGCCAATGCTTAAATTTTCAGTTGCCACATCATTCATCCCAATGTACAGATCCATGCATTCTCACTGCTCTCTCATATAAAAGGCATTTACTCATCTTCATCTTTCTGGACTGTGCTCCAATTTTGTCAACTACCTCACTCTCAGATCCCAAAGAGATCATAGTCCAGCAATGGAATGCACATCTTTCAATAATTACATCAATTTTTTTAAATTAATATTAACTATTATTTTTCAATACTGCTGTAATATGATGTGGAATCTAATTCGTAAGGATTTTTGGTTTTTCCTATATTTTTTTGACACTTGTCTCCTCTGGAATACACACAGGTTCTCTTATCCTCCAACTGCCTACTCACATATATAACAGTCTGTGCTTATTCACTCAAATTATCAGGATCCTACAGACTATTCATTAGGGTCTGTCCAGAAGAACCAACACAATAACAAAGCAGATTGATTCTGTATGGCATTATTTTGTCTTTCATCGCTTCACTAAGTTTCTTAGTGACTTGATCGAAAATGACCCATATTATATTATATGAATAATGAGAGATGCCAGTTTTCTATAGTATCAAATAATATTGCTTCATTGTTATTACAGTTTTTCATATTATTATGACCATTTTTGCAATGCCATCAGCCTGAATTGTTTCATCTGATCTTAGGTAGCTAAACAAAATAGCTAAATTACTACTTTAGCTGTCTGAGCTAGTTTACCTGATGCTATTACTTTATTGTAGCATATTGAAATACTAAATTCTGATAAGAGGGCAATGATGATATGAGGTGTTCTGAATTTTTCTCTAGGGAAACCTATATCTCTCCACTAAAGAAATATATGCAGATAGCCTCTCAACAAAAGCAGAGAGAAGGGTATGAATCTGGGATATGATGTCCAGGAGACCTTGTTAGTATGACAAAGATGAGCAGTGTGATAAACCCATTCTCTTTGTACATACACTGTACTTGTCAGGTCTGAAACTCCTCAAAATTCAAAATAGAAATTTCTCTGCACTTCACTGGAGTATTGTTCATGCAATTTCATCACAGGAAGTACCAAAAACCGGGGAAATTATTGTGGTTTTCCTTTGCTGGAATCACATCCTTTAAATCTTCACAGGAAAAAGTCACATAAAGATTTGAAAACTTCTCCAAACGTGTCTAAGTGGCTCCTTGAAAGAGTCATAGCTCTGATACTTGTAATACTGATTCCATTTCAGATATTTCAGTTGGCAGTTTAGGGTTGCTGCTTTTATTCTCTGAGAAGACATAGCCAGGTATTAATCCTGAAGTTTCTTCTTTCTGTATTCAAAGAAGTTAAATGTCCAATACCACAGAAAAATCTGAAAATTTAACCCAAATTTTTCTGAGTGTCAAAATCACATACCAGAACCATGGTGCTATAAATTGTGTGGGAAATACGGAATGTATCTCTTGTACTACAGTGTATTTGATTTTAAGTGAACTAGGAAAAAAAATGTTGATTTTAACTGAAACAGACATCATAATTTACTGACATACATTCTTTTGAAAACACTGGCTCTGGACAGGTATAGAGGTTGACTGTCGATTGAATTTGGCCTTAGGATATCCATCTTAGGCAGGGAACTTGCAATGAAACCGACATCAAGTTTGCATTCAATAAACAGGACAGGCAAGACAGGTCACACTTTGGTTCTGGACAACATAATTGCATCCCACAGGACAGCAAAAATTCTGGCTATTTCCCTCTCCCCGTGAGGACTCTAGAGGCTATGCTCTTCTTATTGGCTGTCTTTAGACTTTCTCCAGTATGTTGCCAGGATCCTCTATTGTCTCATCATGTACATTCATGGCAATGGAAAGAGATGGGTAACAGCAGAACACAGACTCTGGTTAACTGTAAACAGGGAAAGTATATTCCATCAGAAGCATTATAAAGTCTGCTCAATGCCCAGGACAGCAATGCAGTTTTCCCTTTCTCTTTTCTCGCTTTGCCTTTTTTTTTTTTTTTTTAGTAGAGTGCATCACTGCTTTAATTCCAAAAGAGGTGTTACTCAAAATTCATACGGATCTTCCCCACTTCCCCATCTTCCTATATCAAGTCTAAGGCATAGTTTGAGCTGCACTGAAGACAACCTTGGTAGTGCTTTCTGCACCATGCCATGACTTCCACAGAACTGACAACAAATGTACTTCTCAGTCATGAACTAGAACTAATAAAGTCTAAACAAAGAGGATCTTTATTTTGTCCTTCGGTGGCTATTTTTCAGCTAGATCCCCAAACTGATTACATTACTTGTAGCTTATGGATTACATTACAAGCTGCTTTACCAGCAGAGAAAAACACAATGACAGAGACAAAAGAGAAAACTGTTCTGCTTTTAGTCTGAATAAATTTTGACCAATAATCATCAAATTACAATTTATTGTTACTGCAAGTTTCTTTGCCTGCTTGTAGTCTCTTCTGCAACAAGATTACTTCCTCGGTAAGGTATATCCTCTATGGTTCTCCATTCTATTGTTTTTTATTGTTTTGTCTTTAATATTTTCTTATTTTAACCTTTTATAACCTTTAAATAAAGTATAACTTACATACAGGTACACGTAAGTTACATGCAGGCACACACGCAAAAGTAATTGAGTCATAATAATAGAAGCATAGACTCATTGAGGTTGGAAAACACCTCTGAGGTCATTGAGCCCAGCCTTTGAACAAACACCATCATGTCAATGAGACCAATTAGCACCAAGTGCCACATTCAGTAATTTCTTGAACACTCCCAGGGACTGTGACTCCAGCACCTCTCTGGGCACCCCATTCTAGTGCCTGACCACACTTTCAATGAAGAAATTCTTCCTAATGCCCAACTGGAACCTCCTCTGGCTCAGCTTGAGGCCATTTCCTCTTGTCCTGTTGGATGGGACCTTGAAGATCATGTAGCTGCAATCCCCCTGCCTCAGGTGGGAACAGGTTCCATTAGACCATGTTGCTCAAAGCCCCATCCAAGCTGGCCTTGAACACTTCCAGGGATGGGACACACCCTAAATACATATGTATGCATATGCCTGATGGAAGAAACTACATTGCTTTCTGGAAAATTTGTTTTTATTCTTTGCCATTATCCTTGAAGTAGATATTTTCTGGTTGGCTGTCACAGAGATGATCACTCATGAGCATACAACCCAGGTGAGCAAAGTTTTGCAATCAAGCTCTCTAAAGGTAGGCACCTCCTTTGACTGGGTAAATGAGTGGGTGCAGCAACCAGTGAAACAGCAGGCAAGGAGTAGCTGGAGAAGAATGAAGGAGGAAGAACTTCTCAAAGATTCAACTGTGGGTGACATCTCAGAGGTCATTTTCTTAGCTATCATTGCTTCAGCTCAGTAAAGCTCACATCAGCTCAATCTTTCTAACAAAGAAAATACAAATGTTGGTAATGCACCAAGCTGCTCCATCTGTGTTAAGTGCTGGGGTAAACACAGGCGTAAATTCTATATATAGCCATGATATCCTAGTGTTTTTAGATTAAGTAGCTCTGAAATAAAATATAGTAAGTTTTTGACAAGTTTTGTCAACTTCTGCATCCAAAGACAAAAACTAGTGTTTGATACAGTTCTCATTAGATAAAAAGCCTAATTTCAACTCCTATGGCTAGCACATACTAATTAATCTTCTGAAGCCCTGCTGTACTTTTACTATAAACTATCTGGTCAATGCCAGTTGCAATAAATCCTGTCAGTTAATGTGTTAAAATTTACATTGACCTCACAAGGATTGTAAGGTGCATTAGCTATAAAATTCTAGCTGGTATCATGTATCACAAGCATCAGCTCATTTTAATGAAAGTATGATTTATAAGCATTTTCACAGGTGATATTTAATAGATATTAGAAAAAAAAAAATGAACCTGTTTTATATGCCACAAATCTAGTAGTGAGAAATGTAATTGCCACAATGTATGTTTCAAGAGATTTACAAAAGTTGCTGAGCCTTAAAAGATGAGTATTTGTGAAGAACAGGAAACTGAAATATACTTTGTTTTAAATTGCCATAAAATTTTCACTCTCTTTTAGCCCTTTGGTGAAAATTTTAGATGACTGGGATTGCAACCCACTGAATGAGAAATACTGACACAGAGCCTAAGCTATACATGTAGTTAGAAGTTTTCAAGACCTTCAACACTTTTTTAATTTTATTGAGAAGAGAGTTTACATTGATTTATTCTAATTGATCTGTCTTTTGTGCCACAGTAATGGTGAAGAGTGCTATTAAAAACCTTAGGATTGGAGACAAAAGAAAGTCAGAAAGAGCTGCCATGTAATTCACAACAGTTTATGAACTACATGTACTGTACTCTGCATTTTCCCAGCCACTGCTGTGATAGCTAATGTCTCCCAATAGTACAAGTGACACTTACTGATGGCATAGTTTTATGTTAACTGTATTCCATTAGCAGATTTCCCTGTAAATCCCTAGGATGCATTGATTGATAACACAGCCCCACATGGAATTTCAGTACAAACTCGTCATATTTCTGCATATCACACTAACTGTACTTCTCAGAAAGATTTCCAGTAAAATTGCAAAAAATATTGGTCAGTCCAGTCTTGTTCTAAATATCTCCTTCAAAAAAGATCCAGGAACCTTTTGTGCCTAAGCAATGTTTTAGGATAAATTGTAGATCAAATTAATTTGGATCAATATGTGGTAGAATTATAGAAGCATATGAGATACCCAACTGCCTACTAGTGAGTAAGAAAACAGTTATTTACCAGAATGCAGCATTACTACTAGAAAATCATTTCCTCGCATATGTGGCCCATTTACTAAATAGCAAAATCATACTTTCAATTCTAGAAAGTGACACTAACCACATTTATATAGAGATCTAACACAGCTCTAAAATGTGTATCACAGGGCACTGCAGTAAACCAGGGCCTTTTCTATTCTTACTTTCCATGTTTCAGACAACACCTGCATTTAGCATCAATCTTTGCTTCTTGTTAACTGATCAATAAATATTTTGAGCTGTGTTACTGAGGCACATTATATTTAATTAATGTGATGAAGAAAATATCATAGCTCCAGTAAAGTCAGTGTTAGTCCTTACCTTTATTCAAGTTAAGAATAATTTCATGCAGTAAGCAGCTGAATATGACTACTATATAAGGACAATTACTTATATAGGAAATAAAAAATTGAAATAGACTGCTTATTTAACATAGGGTAGCACCATCTAGCTTTAACAGATCCAGTTTGTTCATGGCATCAAAGGGTTTGAAATATTTTCTTTCATAGAATGAAATGTATGGTTCTGCTTACTTCAATTGACTAAATGGCACCTAAATTTAAAAGGATATAAAAAATGAACAGACAACTTAGACACTGACAAACATTTTTGTTCTTTCACTCTAACTATATAAACAAGTACTCACTTTCTCTATGTGTGATTTTTGGGATATGCAGTAATAAAAAAATCTTGAAACAATATTTCTTTGCTGTAGGACATCATTAGTGCTACACATTTTAGCTGTCCCATGCCTAGCAATTTTTACCAGCCACAAAGTATACCTGCAGATTATGGTTAAAATGCAGAATACAATCAAATTATTCTGTCAACCTTTGAAGTGCATAATTAGATTGTGGCCCTGTTATCTTTACATTCTGTTATGATGGAACTTGGAGTGACAAAGTGCAAACATCCACAAATTCTTGACTACAACATCTGCAGCAAACTGAATACACATATACCTTTGCATAATGTATGCATTAATCCAAGCTGCAGAGAAAGTCAAACCTTCGACTAATCATCACCCCAGACTTCTAACTAAACAGCTACAAGGCAAATCTCTTCTAAATGTAATTCTGTCAATTACAGTGCAGCTGCACCAGGGATAAATATGGCCCATTGTCACTGTGATTGATGATTTGGCTACACTGGGTCAGAACTGGGTCGTAACAAGAATGTTGTTTTTGATAAATCCTCCTCACTGACTTTCTCCTTTGACATTCACTTAAAAAACAAACAAATCCAAAAAATCACACTTTTTAGCATGATTTGTTTCATAAGGAGGAGGAGGTAGTCAAGGAAAAAATAAAGTCAGTATTGTTTTTTGCCTAGGGGGACCATTCACCCGTTACAACAATAGGGGGAGTTGTTGATTTCGGCATGTACTTTCCACTTTTCCGTTTGCATTAATGAGAGCTTTATGCAACGTCCCAGGAGTATCAATGGGAGAATAGATCATTAGGAGCCTGATAACTCTATTTGTTACTGTGTATGAACTTCATTGAGCACCTGACTTTAAACCTGACTCTAAACCAAAGGTAGCTGCAACTTCTTGTGCTGAAAAAATAACAGCTCAGGATCTAGTACCATTCATACCAAAGTAAGTATTTTCTCCTGCAGGAAATCTCAGAAAAATGATATTCAGTAGCCCCATATTTTACCACAACACTATGATCACCTGAAATAGATGGGTAGTTCTGGCTCCCAGCACTGTGTTACTACCAAATTCATTGCCAGTTTTAGATTGTGTTGATATTACAGCTGGCCATAGACATTGCCATACACTGACAGTCTTCTTCAGAGTGATCGTAGCTTTTTTGCACGCTACGTTTTTTCTTGCAGGAAGCCAATATCACTGAGAATATTTCTATTCTATAATTATCAGCTGATTGTTTCTTTCATCAACCTTCCTATTTTTTTGCCCAGTCCTAGTTTCAAACTAACCACACTATAGCTACCTAGGTCAGCCTGTTTGTTCTTTTACTGCTGACCTCACACTTTTGCATATCCAGTCCTAGGGAATGTCTTCAAGAATCCTGACAGAAAGAAAAAAAAAAAAAAAAAAAAAAGAGTAACATAAATGCACTGCAGAACTCTTTATTAGGGCTGCTCTGAACTTTACAATGCTATGATGAGACATCTGTTATTACTGGTAAGTGTTATAGAATGTACCCAGAGACTCACAGCAGTTCTCTCCATGTCTGTACTCTGGTCTGATTGGCTCCAGGTCTTTGAACATATATGCTTAAAGTGGAACTGTATGGTCCATGTTTGTATAGGCCCTTCCCAACATCATACTTCCAGGTTTCTCAGGGCTTGTACTCTTTTTTCCTTTATCTTCAGGTGCAAAACCTGAAAAGTGGGATGCCGAGGTTGCTGCTTCCTATGGCTTTTCATTAGAACGGAGGCATTTGCTGCCCACAAGGGAATTCTTCAGAAATTCTCCATAAAAATGAGACACGCTAGCACAACTGCTTAAATGGGAGTATTTCAATGAAAGATAGTAAAGGGAACTTCAACAGCTTAGAGGGGGAAGACGGGGAACAAACAGCCTTTGTTAAAGGGGAGGTGATGAGCAACAAGGAGGAAAGGGTGAGATAGCTAAGCAAAAATTCTCACCAGGCATAATTGCAGACATAAACTGCTCTTAAATTCTCTTTGTCAAAAACAAGAGTGCATTTATTCCTCTTCACTGCCTACCAATAATCACCTAAATTAAATTTTATAGGATTTATCTTCCTTTGATCTGCACTTCCCATGGGGATTCACGGCTGTTAAGATGTGTTTATTTCTGCCTGAGGCAGATAAAATCTTAGGATTTGGGATGAGAAGCAGGGTCAGAAGATAAACAAGTTCCCAGGACTGGTAATGACATAGAGATGAAGAACGCTGAAAGCAGCAGCAAATCAGAAAAGAGACATTTATTTGAGAATGAGATGTTAAATTTGTAAAGTGAGTCTCTGATGATGAAATTCTTGGTGCATATAAAATGATTCACAGCACTTTGTCTAATTAATAATAACCTAAACCTATCAGGATACATGAATTTTCAGAAATTGCTTTATAAAGATACACCCATACAGCAATTTGATAAATAAAATATTTTAGAAATATTCCCATCTAAAAAAGACCAGGATAAACTAAGACAACTCTCTGTCTCACATCTGTGGGTCATGACTGTCAGATGACCATTATGTTACAGTTTCTAGGCATTGTAAATCTGAGTAGCTTCACACACTACTTCTGTACATTGTTGTTTTATCAAATGCTCAAATCCTTGCACATTCATCCTCTGGAACCTTTCCAGCCACGCAGCACACTATAGAGACACCAGGCTGAATTAGATTTGAAATCCAGAAGTGATTTAAACCCATTGCAGCACCATGCCAGCACAAGCTAAATTTCTTCTGAGCTAGTTTCACCCTAGAGCAGTGACACTGCAGGGCTGCATCCAGCTCTGGGCTCCCAGCACAGAAGGACAGGGACCTGTTGGAGTGAGCCCAGAGAAGGTCACTGAGTTTGGAAAGATGGAGCACCTCTCCTATGAGGAAAGGCTGGGATGATTGGGATTGTTCAGCCTTGAAAAGAGAAGGCTTTGAGGTGACCTAATTGTGGCCTTACAGTACCTGAAGGGAGTCCAAAAGAAAGATGCAGAGGGAATATTTACAAGGGCCTGTAGTGAGAGAATGGGGGGATTCAAACTGAAACTGAGTAGGTTTAAATTCTATATTAGAAAAAAAATCTTTACTGTGAATATAGCATATTTAAAAAAAAATTGTAATTCCCAGTAAAATACTATGAGGTTCATATAGCATCACTGTTGTCTTATGACACAAAACAAAATTAAGTCTTCCCATGTGACGGATTTCCTTTGTCCATGCTGGGATATGCAAAAATGTTTCTTATTACCATGAGATATTGCCTAGGAAGGATGTTATATTATTTACTATTTTATTGGTGGGAAAAAAAAGAAACAAAACAAAAAAGCTTGATTAGAAAAAGAGAAACACTTATTTTTACATTTCTGCCATAGTATGTAGTAAAATCTTCATGTAAATGGAGGTATGCTATTTCCATTTTATCTATAAAGAGACATAAGGATATGTAGGTCATTTTTTAAGATATTAATGGGAAGAAAGATCCCTGGGCTAACTGCAAAAGATAGAATTTGTCCCAGGATTGCACAATAAAGAATTAATTGTACATTTATCCCAGTAATTGATCATCTTTTTTAAAATGGCAAATTCTACATTTAGGCCTCAAATAATAACCATTCCAGCCTCTGCATTGTCAATGGAAATTTAAGATTTAATTAAGCTACCAAAATATAGGTGTTCTAGTGCAATCTCAAATGCCAGAACTCAGTTTACCTCTCCTAAGGAGTAGGGATATTTCATTTATCCTGTGTCACATCTGCTAGACCCATGCATGTCTGGAATATTCTAGGTCATCTCAAACAACTCCAGGGGCTTCTGATCAGGCAATTCAAAAGTACCCTCTCTCAGTGAAACCTGAAGAACAACTAAATTCACTATAAAGGAGGTACTAAGCAGCACTAAATTGTGTAAGCATTGACATCTGGAAGAATTTGAGATGACCTAAGGAACCTGAAATAGGTAAATACGACACTGGGTTTGAAAGAGATTTTTCAGAGCAGTAGGTACAAGGCAGAAACCCACAGAATCAAAAATGACACCTGCATTTCCATAACTTATCCCACTTTTAACTCCGATGAGTCACAGCCCACTGTTTTTTTTTGTACCAATGAGATGTAGGGGGTGTACATTAAGCCACTACACTGTAGCCATCCAAAATAAGATGGATTAAAGCCCATCCTTGTTTTTTTGTGGTAAGATATGCACAATTTAAAATGCACTTTAACTCATCCCAAAAAGCCATGCTCTTTTTGGAGCAATTAATCTACTTTTTATTGACTATAAAAGGTGCAAAAAGTACTACCTCTGATATTTACAATTTAGATGTCTCAAGTGCAGTGAGATGGATCTACACAAAAAAATCTGTGAAACAAGCCAAAAAACCCATAGCATTTAGTTTCTTCAAAGATATATTTAAACCCTTCCAACAAGCAGTCCTCGGATATGGGTTTGGAGTCCTATAGGAAAATTAGAAAGACTGTGTGGTATTCTTCTTGCTCAGCCCAAAGGACTTGAATGCATTTACATGGTTATTCCATTCTACATGCCATAATGAGATGCCAAAATCTCAGTTTTCTCCAAGAAATAGGTCAGAGTTCAGATGCAGGGGACAGCCTGGCTCACTACAGTCCATCCTGGAGCTGCCAGGAATAGGAGCTCTATAACAGGGGGGAATTTTCTGTTTTCTTCTCACAGGAGCCACCCCTGCACCAATCTCCCTCACAAGACCCCCCCATCAAAACCTTGCCATGTAAGCCCAATACAAACACAAAAATCCAGTCCACTAGAGACTTGTCTTCTCCTGTGTTCATGTACATGACTCCAGGGTAAGCTGTAGAAACTCTGTCTGAAAATATCCAGGGCAAAGCACACAACTGTACTGAAAACCTGTTGGTGACAGGAGATTCATCAAGGGGAGTGAAAAAGCAAGTAGGAAATTGTAGAAAACAATGATGAAACACTGTGAGAATAAGAAATCATGACAATCATTTCTTGAAACTCGTAGATGAGTTCAGCTCCATCACAGCAGAAAGAATGCTTCCCACCACAGCAGCATTAGGAAAGAATCAGAGTAAAACACAAATTTTACAAAATTCATTTGTAAAAATGAATTTTACAAAATTTTACAAATTTTACACAATTTTACAAAACTCATTTAGTCACAGAGTATGGAGCAGGTTTGAGCAGAGCTGTTCCTCTAGTGGTCACCTCAGTGGGCAACTGTGTGTGCCTATTAAAGGATGGGAGAAATATTCAGCCCTTAAATGATACTGCCCTCCTCAAGCTGCTATGTGGAAGACATAAACAGGATACTCAGCAATATACGAAAATAGGAATCTTTCATTGTAATGGTTGGTAGTGCTATTCACTAGAACACGGGTAGGTCAGGTTTGGTGGGTGTGGAAGTATCAATAATCTGTCCAGAGCAAACATTTCTATCTCATCACAGAAACTGATATTTTGATGCAGGAGTAGTCAGGCAACAATTGAAGAGACATATGAAACAAACAAGTGAGAAAAAGAAACTTTTGCTCTTAGAAGCTCCAAAGTTTGCATCTGCTGAAGAAAAATCTGCCTAATGAATGCAACCATCTTTACCTTTTCTGCCCCTATATTCACAGTACATTCTGTATGAGAGGTACAGTGTTTTCAGTATGCAACAGATACTGACCTCTCTGTCTTGCAAAGGATACATTAGAGGAGGCAGATTCCATAAAGAAGAAGCATACAAAATGTTTGTCTTTACAATTTTAGTTCCTGTGCAGTTTTATATCAATTTGGTTATTTTGAAAGCTATTTTGTAGGTTTTTTTCCTCCTCATCAAGACAGCTATTTAACTGGCTACCCACTGAGCTGCTCCAATTAACAGGCACCCATAGTATTATTTATCTTCTTAATTTTTGTGCCGTGAAGGTCCAGTCATTAGAGTTCAGACTCTGCTTCTCCATGATGAATATGTCAGGAGGTGCTCTCACCTCTCCAGCACAGTCTATATTCACATTTTAGTTAACTTAAGCAACTGATTAATAGCCATGTTTTGAAGAAGTTTGAACTGGATTTACCTGACTTCACCTTACATTTTCTACCTTTGAAATGGCTGCAGTCTCAGGGACTTGCTTCCCTCACTGGGAAACGGATGGTTCCTAAGTAAATGCAATCATTCTGACTTGTACTTTGACATCTGGAGTGAAATGCCCTCACCTTGGTTATTCTTTCTTCTCTAAATAGAATACCAAGGAAAGTCAATAGTTCCTAGAAACAGAATGTGATGCATTTGCCATCTACCAGCTCATCATCAGTTTCTTGCCTGAAATCCACAATTTTTGCACAGCTGCGAAGAGAACTGGTTCAATCTGTTCAACCTCACCCTTTCTCTCCCATGAGCTCTTTATGGGCTGTGCCACAAACATAATAGGTTGAAAAGGTGAAATTTCAAGTTCTATGTAGTGAATTACAAAAGAATACTATTATCTATGTCACTAAAAGGGAAAGTGCATCCCTCATGCAGTAACACCTATACAAAAAATGTTCATACATTTCATCACAATTCTGACATCCTCTAGGTTTGCAAGGCAACAAGCCCTCCCTCCCACCTCCTAATCTCCTTCATCTGAAAGAGAAATGTATTTTTAGCTGCCTCAGTGGGGCCTAAGGCATTGATTTATGAAAATAAGGTGGAAGAATTCATGAATTTTTTCTGACCTCCATCTCTCATTCCTTAGACATTTCTATTTTAAGATGTTTAAAATGAATTGTCCTAATGTGGCATATTATCACCTTGGTGCTCTGTATTTCACATTATCCTAGCATGCACACATATATTGCTGTACACCAAAATTATATGAATGTTACTTTGTATTGAGTTTAAAATGTCTTTCTGTAACTTAGTATTTTACTGAGATTTTGATATATGTTTTTTTGGGTACTGAGTCACCCTACAAATCCTCTTGAAAGACTGGAATAACTTCCTAAAGGTACTCTATAAATGAGGAAAGACAAGCAGATGAAATTGTAGCCATTTGATACAGAGTTCTTTTTAATAAAATCTACTGAAGCTAAACCAATATCTCATTCTCCTCAGCTCTTGATTCTGCAGTAAGAGCCCTGCACTTCACATTCCAGGGACCTCCACTGCTCATGCTAATTAATTCTTTAGTAGTGTTACTTCTGCTTTATATAAACATCTTTGATAGTAAAAGTAGTTCTCCTTTAACAATATTAAGTATTTTAAGATTCCAGTGAAAATAAAACCACAAATAAGTCTCAGATTATGAAACCCTTGGAAGTGGCCGATAGAACACCAGATCTCTTGTCATGGTTTGGAATGGTATTACCCAGTTTAATAGTCCCATGGAAAAAACCAAACACACACACAAAAAAAATTCCCAAATGGATTTTTTCCAAGAAGGAAACTAACTAATCATCTTTTTTATATTTTCCCCTACTCAGAACTTTTAATAAATTGATTTTATGTTATGCTTATTCTCTTTGAGTGGCAATCACCTGTTTGTAAAGAGCCATTAAAAAGGCAGCACACCACTTAATTCCCATTTAGACATCTGCTTAAGGCAGATACAGTCCAGTGTCAGACTTGGGTGGAGCTTTGTGCTATATTCACTCTGGGTCCATGGTGAATTTTACCCTATGCTGGGGGGATCATTTTGGATAAAATGAGTGATGCCTTGGAAATAGGAGGAGAGGTTTTGCTATTCCATTTGCTGTTTCTAGAGTATTTTCTGCTGCAATCCTATATCCTTAGAGTAGTTACAACTAACCTTTCAGAAGACATTTGGAACAAAGCTTCACCTTTAAGGCAACCAGGGGATGAAAACAATCTAAGTGAACTGGCCAGCAGGCAGGAGCTGTGCTGGCTCAAACAAATGTAGAAAGTCAGGTGAAAGGGCCATTAATAATAAAGAGACATCCAGAACAAATGTACTGACTTCACAGCTGAGACAACTTGTGTGAATAATAGTATTACTGCTGAACTTTGCAGAACACATGGAGTTGTCCTTGACTTTGCTCTTCCAAACGAAGAAAAAAATCCCTAAATCTGCAATATCTTGCTACGAAATTCCTTACTCTGCTGATATGTAGCTTCCAAGGCATATATTTATCACAGATAAAGAAATCCCTACAGAAAGCTAAATTAAAAAAAACAGAACACTGAAACCAACAAAACAAAGCCAATAGTTAAATCCATAAGAGATCACTTCGTCAGAAAATTGATGTTACAGAAATTTTTATTTATTGTTATTATTAACAAAGAGTATTTGCATCATGGAAATAACATATTTATTTTAAATCCAGTGCAGGTAACATATTCAGACACATAACAGAAATTCTCATTCCCTTTTGCTTCTAAGTACAGATTCCTCATCACTTACTCCATTTTTTAAACCTTCTCTGTGGCTGCATATCCCATACTAATTTGTTAAAAGCAGAAAACATTGGAAAATAGTGTTAAAACTTAAGGGCAAAGTTTATTTTAATGTGAGGATATTCTTAATTAATTGACAAATCCAATAGTCAAATTAAAAATTGTGTGAAAATCCACTGCTTTTAAAACCTTTGGACTTTTGGATTCATGGCATTTGTATTTCCAAGTAACCACCAAATGTGATGGGGCCCTCCTCTCCTGGAGATAGTTGAACACCTGCCTGCCTATAGGAAAGAATGATTTTTTGCCTTCAATATTAAACTATTTTTATCTCAACCCACAAGTTTCCTAGCTTTTACCCTTCCATTTCTCTCTCTGATCCCACTGGTAGAGGAATCATCAAGTGTGGCGCTTGTTTGATGTTTGGGATTAAACCACAACAGAAATTCATAAATAAATCTAGCAATCAATTTTAAAACATAAAAGCTAAATAAATGGATAGAGTTGACCTAGATGAGAAGTCTATTACACTCAAGAAAGATGCATGTAACAGGGGACTACAAAATATTGAGCAGTGTAATCCACTGGAGTAACTACCAAAATCAGAACACTAGGCTAATACTACATCTTTTATAATGCAAGCCATGGTCTTCAATAGAAAAAATGGAAAATATTGCAGATGTATAAAGTCATTTAAATTTATAATGCTCAGCATTGCAGTTGATCTGCATATTCTATTATTGCCTGCAGAATCAGGCCCTCACCATCCTCCAGTGCCACTGCAATGTGTCTGAATCCTTTGCTCAGCTTAGGTTGCTGCAAATGTCCTTTTTATATCATTTGACCTTATATATTTTCACGTGTGAAAGGGAATTATCACAGAAACCTCTACAGCTGAAAAAGTTGTAGGGTTCAGGGACTTAACAAGTAGTATAATGTTGCAGCTAAAAGCATTAAGGCAATTTTTGTGGATCAAAGGAAACACATTTGTCCACTAATTCATAATTAATGATTTTTCCCAAATAATGGAGAAGGGATTCCTGCACTCCTCTGCTAATAGCTTAGAAAGAGATCTGCTCTGCCTTCTTTAGGACCCACTTTCCTCTAAGCTGCAAGCATGGTCCAAGAAAAAGGAAGCCTGTGACAATGAATCACTGGTGATCACAATGCATTGGTGCCCTTTCTGGATGGTCAACAACCAATGTGAGTCAGTTCTGTTGGATCATTTCATATTTTCAGCCAAAAATAAAATTTATTGACTTTTTCTCTACTTCTGGGATGCATGCAGCTCACATAGACTTGAAGCATTATTAAAAATATAATAAAGACTTGATAACTAAAGTTTGACCATTTGCATTGCTAAAGCAGCACAAACTGCACTGATTACAGTATACTTCGTTTGTCAGCAATGCCATTTTTATTTAAACATAGCTGATAGCTAAGAAAACAGGGGATTTAACTCTGGGTTGCAGCTGAGCTGTCTAGACTACCTCTTTCCAAAAGTCTAAGATGAAATAAAACTGGGTTTTAAGTATCTAAGGAGATATTATCTATCATTACATGCAATGAGAACTTTGCTAAACACAAGAAGCTAAATTCTTCACTCAAAAGACTGTGGATTCAAGTGTGATATTTCTGTTAATGATATAGTCACTAGTTTATTCTTAATGCTTTAGAGGAGAGACAGGTCCTTTTCCCATGTTAGGGCATCAGGAGGTGATTCAACCCCTCCTTCCTTGACTATTAAAGGAGCCAGATATGGCTGCACACAGAAAATCTTTTTGTTTAGATGCAATGAAACAGGAGATATTTCCAGATAGGAATACCTTTTCATCTTGAGACTAATTCTCAAATGTCAGTGAAAAGCCCAGGAACAATGCTGCAAGACACTTCAGAGCCAATCTGCCCACTGATGTGCTTTAAGGCAGGATCCAAAACGCTTAATGCCTGGCAGGTGTTTATTCAGTCTCTTTATTTAGGAATGATATTTCACAGTCCTCTTCCTATTGTGTGAAAGTGGCTCAATACTTCATGTTGCATTATCACCCTTTGAAGGACAGCCTTGGAAGAACTGAAGACTGAAACAGAAAAAAGACCTAGAAGGCCTCAGTGACCTCTCAGTGACCTCCAGACTTCTAAATCTCGTTCATAAGAAGTGCTTTATCTGTCCTAAGTGGGACACAAATCAGGGGTTTTCTACCTTTTAAATCACTTTAACAATAAAAAATAATAAAGAGCATTTAAAATTCTCCTTAATTTTTTAGTGTGTAATCAAGGCACTAAATACTTAAAGAATAAAAAAAATAAAAAAAAAAAAACCCACAGTATCACCAGCAAAAGTATATTTTATCTCCTAAATAAACAGAATAGGAATATATATATATATATATATATATATATATATATGTGTATCCAATTGCTGCAGTGTGATGTAATAGCCCGTGTCAGCTATCCCGGTTCTTTCCCCAGGTATGCCAATAACCTCTCCCTTCCCCTCCCTTGCCCCTGCTGAGTGCTGTCTGTTAATCTTGGCATTCCAGCAAGGGCGTTGAGTGATTGGCAGAGTTCAAAAGATGCCTCTCAGCCCTGGGGACATTGGGCCATCCAGGTGTCATTTGTCCCCTGAGACTCCCCCCCCTTACCTGGTCGGTGGGATCCCTACCCCTTCCCTCCCCCTCTCCCTGGGGTTAAAAGACGCAGCAACCACGTGGTTCATGGTTCTGTTGGAGCTGTTGCTGGATTCAGAGGCCTGTGTGCCAGGAATAAAGCTCTGGATCGAAACCCCCCAGCAGAACCCGACTCCTTTTCCTTCACCATCGGCTAAAGCCTTCTGCCAGAGGTAAACCTGAGCTCCTGCTTGCCTGGACTTGTCCCATGCACCCAGCTGCAGCATCCAGCCAGCCAAAGGTGTCTCTGAGGTGAAACACCACAGCTGCTGCCTCTGGTCAAGCAGCAAAGGCCAGGCATGTTCCATCCGGCAATATTGGTATTTAATTCCAATATCCAATATTTGAGATGAGATCACAATATTTAGGTGTGAAACTCCATATACTGTACAAACCATTGCAATTTTATAATTTTTCTTTCTATAGCAATGCTTTCATAAATTATGTACAGCTACTAGATGATTTGGAAGTAAGAGAAGGAGGTTTCAATATAATCCACGTATATTTGCACTCTGTCTACCACTGACTAGATAGATAACTTGCCAACAACACTCACAGATTTTTTTTTTGCCATTTTGTTAATGATGACCCATATATCCTTTCTTGGACTGATGGAGTAGTTCATATCAGTGAATATCATTTACTCTTTAGAGTAGCTTAGAAAATATACAAACACCCCTAACTAATAGGCTTTAGAAATAATTCCTGAGTTTTCATTAACAAAGAAGGCACAAAAAGCCAATATTTATCAAAGATACTCAGGAAATTAGGTGCAGTTCTAAAGAAACAAAATGGTAATAAGTATACTGAGGCATTCATTATGATTTAAAAAATCATGAATTTCTTTCTTTAGATGCAGATAGATCCCACTTGAGTGCATGCAATTCAATAATGAAGAATCAATTCTATCATCAAAATATGAGGGATTTATTCATGAAAGCTCTCATTGCACTAATGAGAGTTGGCCTTGAATTGATTGGAAAATAGATCCACAAACTGCAGACAGCAACACATGAGAATTATATTTGTATCTATAAAGATTATTTGATAATGTAGATAGCTGTATGGGAGTATAAGACCCTTATAATGGACTCAAATATGGGGTGTGGGCTGGAGTAAAGAAAGAAGGAGAACATTTTGGTTTAATTGCAGCATGACTAATTTATTTGATGTTGTTAGTATTTTCTATTTTAATTACATGCAGAAAAAGATTTTGAATTCAAAGATAAAATGGATACCACATACACATTTATACTGCTGAAAAGCTGATCAGTTTTGTTTAACAATAAAAGCTTAATATGCAAGAAGTTTTAAAAAACAATGTTTGAAAATTTATGATTATATTGAAATTAAATAGAAAAACACCAGTAGATAGTTTAATTTGTTGTTATTTTTAAAGATTTTACTTTTTTTTTGATGATACCACAAATATTTAGAGCAATCTGTTTAGATATTAGATACAGAACTATGCAGAACTTTTTTTGAAATATATTTGCAACAAAATCAAATGCAAAAAATTTTGAAAAAAGTAGTCTGTTTTAGTTAATCCTATGTACAAAGCTTATCAGTCAGCAAGAAATAGTAATTTTTGAACATGTAGATATTTCAGCACATGTTTAAAACTACTTTAGGACCAAGCTGACTGAAAAAATAAAACTCCATGGTATGCTAGTGAATTTTAAGCCCTTAAAAATTTCCTATTCAAAAGATTGAAATGTGTATGAAAAATGCCTCAGGTCTTGTTATTTTATGTAACTTTAAATTTTTGCACATGTACTTTTTCCTTACATAGTGTCTATCCAAAACATAAACCATCTTTACCTGTTACCTGTTTGCATCTCCAGCTTTTTTACAGCTCATGATCTGAGAAGGGTCAAATACACATCTGGTGCAAACTGGAACAGATCATTGGCTTCAACTGAAAATGGCAATTTATGCCAAACACAAATTTGTCCTAAGGTCTCTTCATGCAAAGTTTTTTAGCATATATTGTTACCAAGTGTAAATATTAGTTGCTACCCAACTAGTTTCTTCAAAGTAGGATGTGTGATATCACAGAGGCTAAGCTTCCCACTTCTGGAACTCCAATAACACTAGGGGTAAGCAGTATAAATAGGTTGTACACAAGACTTCCAAAGGTTTGCTGGTTACTAGCATAAACTGTAGAAAGTTACTCTTTACCCTGAATCCTAGAGAGTTGACCATGTTTGTGATTTATTCTAAAATCACATGTATAACCATAATTTAATCCCTTTAGTTTGCAGAGTAAGAGCATCATGCACTGCACTACTTGAAATTCTGCAACCGGCTTTAATAGAAGAATAACTTTCAGGAAATATATAGTTTAAAAAATCCTTTCATTACCTCTTTTTAGGTGTGGAGATGGAGGGTTGAGAAGTGGAAAAGAGGAGTGAGGCTGTAGGGAGATGGTTACAAAGTATTGATGAAGCCTCTCCTTCATAAAAGTTAATCCTCATCTGACAGAACTTTTGGGTTTCTGGTTTTTTTTTTTTTTTTTTTTCCTCTTAAATGAATAAGATTCAAAAATTTACTTATTAAACAAGCTGAACTTTCGGCAAAACAGCCGACACTAATCATAGTCCTGTGTCAACCAGCTGGCTATTAGATCAGTATTTCTAGCTTTGATTTTATATTTCTGCAAATCTTCTTATTTAATTTGTCAGAAGATTGCAGATAAAAGAAAATAGGAGCTAATGAGACACTTTTGTTTTTAATGTTAAAATCCTAATATGACCATAATTCAGTTCAATATTTAGGTGCAAATGTTTGAAGTCAAAGGCATTGCTTGCAGCTTTCAAGTTAACATGCTGTGTTTACCTGCAAATATTCATTTGTTTGCCCAAACATCACCTCACCTAGAAATCAGGAATTCCTAGCTCTCATTTCTGTTGGTTCAAAGTCACCCCTTGCATTTTCTTATGTAGAATAATTTGTACCTTTCAAACATCTGTAATCAGACACATGATCTTCAAATTGATCTACTTTTGAAGCTAACAAACAGATGCCAAATTAAACCAACTCCAGTTATGGATCTTCACTGTTTCTATTTTTCTGGCTCTTTGAGTCATTTAATTTAATATTTACTATGCCTAGTACTGGTTCATTATTTGCAGCTGTATCTGTAGGTGTTAGAAGCTTCTAGAGGTGCAGGCCAAAGGATGTCTTTCTTCTGTCTTCCTCCCCCATCATTCCTACAACCTATATATTATCTCCCTCAATGACCTATGTTGAAATAATTTTAATAGTGTTCTAGGCAAAATTTTTCCTCAATTACTTTAATTTATAATGGCAAATTAAAAAAAATAGGAAGAAAAAAGACCACATATAAAAAAAAAATCTGAAAAAACCAACTAAACCACAACAAAATTGTAAGAAGAAATAGGAGTGTGTGAACAAAGAAATGTATCCTATGTAAATATAAAGCTGTAAAGAAATATAAGAAGACTTTTCTATTAAGACAGGCTGAGAGTGTTGGAACTGTTGAGCCTGGAGTAGAGATCCAGGGAGATCTCATAGCACCTCCCAGTACCTAAAGGGGCTACAATAGAGGCAAAAAGGGACATTTTATAGGGGCCTTGTAGTGACAGGACAGTGGGGAATGTCTTTAATATGAAAGAGAGCAGGTTTAGATGAGATATAAGGAAGAAAATATTGGCTGTGAGGGTGGTGAGGCACTGGCAGAGATTGCCCAGAGAAGCTGTTGATGCCCCATCCCTAGTAGCGTTCAAGGCCAGGTTGAGCAATCTGGCCTAGTGGAAGGTGTCCCTGCCCATGGCAGAGGGGTTGAATAAGATAATCTTTAAGGTCCCTCCCAACCCAAACCGTCCTGTGATTCTGTGAAGATCCTTTCTAAATGTTGGGAAAAGTTTTGCAGCCTGTACTTTTCTCAGCGTTAGCCTTTAATTCCAGAAAAAGAGTGCTACAGTGCTTTATCATCATTCACTAATCAGCTGTGACATGTAATTTGTATTCATATTCATGAGTCCTTTCCAATATTCTAGGTCAGCTTCACCTCAGAAGCACAGAGAGAAGAGCATCTGATTCAGGGACCATGGCTGAAGTTACTGTGTGCAACCTTGCGCCCTTTCTTTATTATATGTTATTGTTGTGTTTTTCATCCCAGCTAACAGACTGTCCACTAAAAGTTCAACAATATCATCCATCACTTCAAAGCACTCTTACATATGACTTATCTTACCCTGGCAGAGAGGGGTGAGAGATGATCTGAGACAAGTGTAATGGCTGAGTACCTCCATGTAGTCATTTTTAAACTCTCCAAGAGCAGCATACTGAAGATGACCTCTCTTCCTGACCTAAATTGATCTCTGCAGCTAAATGGGGTCAAGCCTGGCCAGTCCTGGGAATGTAGAAATGCTTCTTACTGCAAAGTCAAAGCTTTGCATCCCTGCTTAAAAGCACAGTGCAGGCAACCCAAACCGTCTGGAGGCCGTTCTTGATGAGATGCTTTGTTCTGAATAGCCTTATCTCAGAGGTAGTCATTCTGCACTAGGATGTACCTATTCATCCTAAACTGCTTGGAAAGAAACAGAAAGGTACAAGCCCTGGCTGTCCTAAACATTCTTCCAGCAGTTTAACCAAAATTGGTTTTATTTCAGGGGAGGGTCACATGAGAACAACTGGATGATGTAAAAATTATTCATCCTGCCAGGTCAGAGAAGCTGATGCTGGAGCTGAAGCTGGGAAGGAGATCTTTTTTTAGTTCTAGATTTCTAGTTTGAGAAAAAGGTAAATTGCCAGGATTGTGACTTGATGTTGAGAGCCAGAAAAAAATAACAATCAGAATCTATGATGAAAAAAACTTCCAGAGATTTTTTTTTAAATTTAAAAATCACAGAAAAGCATTGTTTTCTGGGTTTGTCCAGGCCCAGCTGAAATATCACTGTGCCCTATTTCCCTGTTTAACAGGGCAGCAGACCCAAAAAGAGATAAGAATAATCAATTCTGAAACTTTTTCTTCCTTGCTACACTCCAAAGCTAATATTTTTAGCAGTATTACACCTTTCAGGTGGCTCACATGATGCCAGGAAATGCTCCTCAGTGAGCCTAGGTGGCTGTGTGGAAGCTGGCTGACATCCAGCCCTGCTCACCCAGTGATGTGGTGTGAATCCTGTCTGCTGCAGGCTGCTGTGACATACACACAACAGTCAGAGGGTTGGTGTGTGGGGAAAATGACATAAAACATGTTCGAATGAAAGTAGAGCCAGAATAATTAACAAAAACGGCCATGAGAAAATAATTATTCTCTATTAACGGAGAACGATAATAACTATCTGCTTGGTATTTTCTCAGTCTTTCTCAGTCTTACAAATGAATGCTCAGTCTTTGGAAAATGTGCTACATTGTTAATTTGAACTGCACAAATTTCTGAGTACAGGCAGCCTGGGAGGAGCTGTGTGTTATTGTATACATATACACACATACACACAATGTGTCAGTCCTTAGTGATGGCACTCCTCAATACTCCAACCATTTCAATTATTTTTACCATGCTAAAACTATGTTTCTGGAGTGGAATGAATTTTTCTTTCTCTTCCATATATTCAATGCACATAATTGAAAGATTTAAAGTATTTTCTGCAAGTTATTTCTTATAAATCCCCTTATGCTTTCCTCATATAATTGTAAGAGAAATTTGCTTTTGAAATTTAGTTTGGTACATAAATCCTGAGTATGTAATTACAATTAGTGCAGCCTCTAAACCTCTCATCATGTTCCTAGAGATTTTATTTACGCCTGCAAGAGGAAGAAATATCACTTTTTTTTGTTTACAGATGAGGTAAGTGAGTGTGAGAAAGTAGATAATTTGCCCAAGGTCAGAAAGGAGCTTCACATCCAGCAGGAAACTGGGTCCAAGGCACCCATCTTCCAAGTGAAAACCTAACCAATGGACCATATGGTCTTTCTGATTGCCTGAAATAGAACACCCCAATGAACTGTTCAGAAAAAAAATCCCTACTTTCACATATTCAGAATTCCCATCAAACTTGTAGAAAGATTTTCTAATGTTTTTCAATGATGTCTATAAATCAAGATGTCATCTAGACGAATGATGACACATGCATCCACCAAATGGTGAGAAACTGTCATTCATTAATGCCACATAGACAGACGGTGCATTTGTCTGTACAGAAGAATGAGATTAAGAGTCATATATTCCTGCAGCTCATTGTAATGACACCTTGTCCTGCTGTTTGGGTTTTTTCAAAATTTCATTTTTAAGTTCTATCCCCATCGAATAATGCTTGCATTGCTACTGCAGCTTGTAACCATTTAAAGCCAAAGGTATGAAAAATGTTAAAACATTTAAATATAGTTAATGAGATCTGGTACAAAGCAGTGATTATTTCTGCCTTATTTCAAGGAGGTGACACTTTCACGATAAGGATGGTTTCCCAACTGTCACAGTGGCTTCCCCTGCTACATGATCCCAAATCACAGGTTTGAATCGAAGCATAATCCATATATAATAATATATTTTTATCAGTTTTATGAAGCTTATTCTGGTGGAATATTCAATAGTATATTAAAAGCAGACATCTGCAGAGACTTTGTACAGCTAAAAGCTTTTCTTTTTTAGGTAAAGTCCTAATTTCAACCTCACATCAGTGCCACATTTTTGTACATCTGGCTCACAAACACTAAGGAGGATGAATGAGCTATCAGTGTATTATTTTGTGCAGTGGGTCCCAACAGCCACAGAAACTGTTCTAAGCATCAGGATGTTGTTAGTCTCACTGGCCCATAGTCAGATTGCCTAGTAGTGAGCCAAAGATGCACTTAAACACCTCCTGTGGCATATAAATCCAAAGGAGGACTGAATGAGTGAAGACATGTGTGCTCTGAATTTGTTTGAAACTGAAGAGAACTAATCACAATGTTTGGGTGAAGCAGTGATGGCAAGCACTCTGTCTGACTTAGAAATCATGACTCCTTCTTCTCATTAGCTGAATATGGAGCCAGACACTGTCAGCTCATAAAGTACCATCTGAATCACTCATTTCCCCTGCAGTAGGTGGCCTGAATACAGCTGTCTGCTTCCCTATCAGTAAAAATACTAATGCTGCAGGATAAATAAGACTATGAAGTCTATAGACAACGTGGGAGGTGAGTTATTGCTGGGTGTGAGGCAGCACCATCTCTCCAATTAAGACGAGACTCCAGCCTCAAGGAAACGCTCTCCTATTCATACACAAAATATCGTTTCAATTTGGTTTTGACAATAACACTGTATGCTTGTACAAGACTATCTCCTCCCAAAACATTTACTTGGTGCTCCCTTAATGCTACTGCTACAAGTTGATCTCCTACTGCTGCTTGTGCCTAACCACAATGCTTCTGTTGGATTTGGTGATATCAAAGTGATAGAGTGAGAAAAAGGGGCAACAAATATGCTTTTTTTTTAAATTTCAGTACAATTTATTCCTGTTTTGTCATGTGTCTCGACCAAGCCACACTGTCTTGTGTTCTTTCAAGATCAAATTTTAAGAAAAATATTGAAGGCAGGTCTTGGGAAACACAAGTCAATCTTTCCAGCTACATGTGTCCCCGCCTTATTCATGATGAACAGATCATCTTATTTCAGTGATTTCCTGGTCTCCTATGACACTTTCACCTTGTTGTGACTGTTGGCTTTGTTCGGGTAGAAGGAGCACAGAAACTTTGTTAACAAAGAAGAGATTCAATTTGCAAAATACTAAAGCTGCCAAAGGAGGATGACTCTTTTAAAACACTCTTTGAAACACTTTCCAGTTTTCTTTAAATTATGAGTGACTTGATTTGCATCCTGCTTGGACTGGTGTAAATCAGCAGGAGCTCCACTGGGGTCTCAATAAAGCTGTGTTGTTGCAATCAAAATAATACAGCCACATGTCTGCTTCCCACACACTAGATCGTGTGTGAGTTCCGATCTATCTGCTTTATAAATTATAAATGGAATGGGAATACTTCTTTTTTATTAACATATATTTTACCACAAGTGCTGATTAGAGGGACACATTTTCTATAATTCCTTTCCTTTTTTAAATTGCAGGGCAAACAGCTTCTCAGAATCATTGCCCCAGGTTCAGAAAGCGATGATTAAAGAGGTGCTCTAAATTCCCCCTTGGGTTCATTGGGAACTGAAATCGGCAAGACATGCGAAGATGATAGTGCAACAAGCCAGAAGAGTAATGGTTCAGAAAGAGAAATTAGTAATTAGTGCCCATTTTAAGTTTTTTGGTCCATTTCTGTTGTTTCTAGTGGGTTTTTTGGTGAGTTGGAGTTCTTTAAAAAAAAGTTTGGAGTTTTTTGTTTGCAGGTTTTAACACAAAGAGAAACACTGAGATGCTCTTTGCTGAGGATTATTTCAAGGGAATCCTTTTCTAAATGTTCAAGTAATACAATATTTCCAAGACAGAAGTACAAGAACAAATATATACAGTTTTATTAAAATAGGATTAAGAGTATATATAGTATATAAAGTATAAAGAAAATTTAAGACTATATGAACTGACTGTGAAAAGAATCATGAACACAGGAAGGTGAATGAAAATACTGATCAAGGACTAGAGACATAAAAGTTATACTCATTATTAGGCTGAGATGGTGTTGATCCAGCTCAGGGAACTCAATCTGCTATAGTCCAAAGGGATGCTATTATCTTAGCCATGAAAGCCTGAAGCAATTGCATTGTCAAAGTTGGTTTGTCTGAAATGCCTCAAACTATCTAAATTATGTTTTGAAATATTTTTGTATTGGTATAAGTTTTAAAGAAAAATCTTTAGGAAAGATACAGTTGTCAAATGTTAACTGAAACCATATAACCTGGTTAAAAACAGATCTCTAATCAGAGGTGTAGCAGCTGCTGAAAAAAAAAATTAAATTGCTGTTAACAGATATTCATTAGTTAACAGAAAAAGCATTATTCTGTTCTACCAGTCTGTGTTTTGGGCCTGGGGACACAGTAGCCACAGAAGTAAAAAAGAAAACCACAAAACTGTTGAAATATTAAGCTTTTTCAGGAATAAGACTTATTTCTTTTCTGAATTGTCAGTTTTATGATGAGAACATCCTTGAGTTTTCCTCACTTTCCAGGACAGTTTCCTTCTTTCTTTCCACAAACATTTTCTTTTTTCTTTCTGAACAAGGACTTATTTTAAAGAGATGAGTCTATCAAAAATGTTCCTGAGGTGATTCATGTTCCCCTTTCTGACTTTTATTTCAATATTTCAATCTTAATTGTCATCCAAACTTACAGATATTTACACCATTTGAAAACTTTGAGCTCCAAAAAGAAAACAAAATAGCTTCCATTTAAATATCTCAATATACTCAATGTAGGTGTAGGGTAAACACCTATGAGCAATTCACTCATCCAAGTGTGAGCTTTCTTGCAGTGTGTACAGCAGGTACTTTTAGCTTTGTGCCGGCAGAAAAGGCCAAGAGTGAAAACCATGCAAATACAGATTCACTGCTTCCAGTAGTCCAAGGGAGTAAGCCAATGGCCACTGAGATATGTTGGACAACTTTGAAATCAGATTTCTCTGGTTGCAACATAGTGCACGATTTAATTTCTATTCAAATTATAATATTTAATTTATAGCAGCTAGATGGGAATGTAACTGAACTCAAAGAGCAGGGAAAAGAGGAGGAACAAGCAAAATTATAATTTCACACAATTTTTCTTTCTCTTCCACCAACAGCTGACCAGCAAGGCTCACCCCATGCAGCCCTGGAAGGAAGTTCATGTTACTGATGAAGTCCATGGCAATTTATTATCAGGTGGAGAATAACTCAAAATCTATAGGGAATAAATATGTAATTAACTTTAAGCTTCAAACTGCCATATTTCTACTTTCTGGGTTACTGCACAGAAATATGTGTGAATTCTCCATTAAACAAATAGGGTAAAAATAGCAGTTGCAAGAAGCTCTGGGCTGATGGATAAACAGATTGTCTACATACAATACAGAGAAAATCTAATGTTCTTGGTTACAAAAATCCTACAAACATATGTTTAAGTCCACCCAACATTTCTTGGAAGCATCAGACATACTGCAGAGGGATTCAATTAATTAAAAGCAAATGCAGATGTCTGCACCTGAACTAGTCACCCTAGACTCCCTCTAAATTCAATAGAGAGAAATGAGAGTTTCTAGTGTGCAATTCATCTCATCCTAAAGTACATGTCTAAAATAGATCAAATGAATTGCACATAAAAGTGCCTATCCTCTTCAATGGCTATAAAGGAATACCTAGAAACTAGCCCTGCTGTAGATGTCTACAGCAGAGATATCTAGAGTGTGATTGATTTTATCTTACTTTGGACATTTAAAGTTCATGTGCCTACACTCCCATGATAAGCAATAGACATTAATCCAGTCAAACAAATGAAAGTGTCTGTCTTAGGAGGAGAAGAAAGGCCTCCCCCAAACTTTGGTGAAATGATTAGCAACCTCATGCTGAGCAGAGTTTGTGCTAAGACAGAGGTATCTTCCCTTCCTCATCCTACCCTGGGAGCAGTTCATTGTGAGCAAAGCAAAACAGCTCAGTCTGCTGCAGACTGGCCCTGGGGGACTTATTCAGTCAGTTCCTGAAACAATCCATCAGTTGATCTCAACAGCCTCTACTGAAGCATATTGGCGCTTATCACGGGATTTATTTTTCCTTCCAGCCCTCAGGCTGGAGCAGCAACACTTCATGCAAGTTAGCAGACATAACATCAGTAAAAGATGTGGACTTGAAACATGAATTGTCCATCTCTGGGCAAGAGACCCAATATAGCACAAAATAAGTACTGACAAAATTCTTCTAAGTAGCTCCAGCTCTGCAATGAGACCTTTAACAGGAGCAATAGGCAAAGGTGGGAAATACTTGAATGCACATATCCCCACATGAAGTTCATTTCTTCTTCTAAAATTGTATTGGAAATGCTTAATCTGGTGTCATATTAATGCATGAACCAAGAAATTGATTCTTTGGAAAAGTCAGACGCTTAATTTCAAAGTTTGAGATACTAGAAAATAATCAGTTCTTAAATAAGTGCAGTGGATGTCAGCAAAAAATATTTGCTTCCTTTTGACAGCATTTTATCTCCACTTCAATAGCTGATTTAACTTCAATCTGCTGTTATAAAATGTTTCAGCACTTTCCTGGTTTAAAGTATTGGAGTGTCAGTGCTTTGCAATTTATACACATTTTTCTGTAACATACAATTAAAATCCCAAGCAATTATAAAGTTTAACATTTTCTGAAGTTCCTTTAAAAAATGCAAGAGAAATGCATAACTATATGTGGTAGAGACATATATAGTAAGATTAATAAGTGTAAAGAAGAAACTGTTAGTCATATAATTGGCAATAGTAGACCTTCTATTTTTATTGGTAAATGTTTGATATGTTTTATAAATCAAAATACTTCTAATCAAAGTTACTGTTCCACATATTTTCTGGAGAAAGCTGAAGAACAAAAAAATTCGATTAATTAATCTTCTCAATGTATGTGTTATTAGATGACAATAAATATGTTGCTAAAAAAAGAGAAATAATACTTCTAATTTATATTGATGTACTGTATGTATCCATGTCAATCTATAGATCAACAATTATTATTGTCTTAAGGTGCGTGGTAGGTTGACCCTGGCTGGATGCCAGGTACCCATCAAAGATACTCTATCTATCCCCTTTCATAAACCAGATAGAGAGAAAATAATGTGAAAATCTTGTGGATTGAGATAAAGGCAGGAAGAGATCACTCACCAGTGACCACCATGAGCAAAACAGACTCATCTTAGAGAAGTTAGCTTAACAGATAGCCATTCAAACCAGAGCAAGATAATGGAGAAATCAAAACAAATCTTAGAAATACCTTCTGCCTCCCTTCTTCCTGGGTTCAATTTCACTCCCGAATTTCTCTCTCTCCTCCACCCAGCAGGGAGAGGGGATGCGGAATGGGGGCTGGGGTTGGTTGTCTCTGCTGTTCCTTCCTCCTCAGGGGGAGGATTCCTCCCAGTCTTCTGCTTCAACACAGGTCACAACCTGTCCCTAGGTCAGGCACCCAAGTTTTCAGATAGCGACAGGTCCCAATTAAAAATGTCCCAATTAAAAAAAAATCACCTATCCTGAAACTGACTGCAAAACAAAGGGAAAAAAATTCTTCTGAACTCTTTCTTTACCTTTTTCTTTTCCTCCTGGATGGAAAAACTGTTGGTTGAAGAACTCAAGGAAGAAATACTATTTTTCTGTGTGAATTTCCTGTTTGTTCTTCTTTCCCTTGCTTTTTAAAGTAAAAACTTTTGATGAAAAATAGCATCAATCTAGAATATTTATAATTGTCTTAAAATTTCCTATTTGAAATCAAGGTATATGCTTTTGTCAATATTTCTTGAAAAAATTTAGAGCTGCATAAAATGTCTATATTTTGCCTTGATTTTATCTGTAGTTCAGTGATACATGAAGCCATATCATGTTTATGCTTATATGATACAACAATATTGTATCTATATGGAAGCATCAGGAGTCATAGTCTTAAAGCACAATTGTGAAATTCACTGTGAGTAACAAGTTATGCTGGGTTTGTGTTGAGGTTTTTGCTACAGGGGTGGCCTTGGTGAGAAGCTGCTGGAAGTTTCCCCCTGTCTGACAGAGCCAATGCCAGGCAGCTCCAAGAGAAACACACCACTGGCCAAAGCCAAGGCCATGAATGGACAAGGTAAATGACTCAGATGATTGTAAAAGTCTGAAAACCAGCTTAGTTGAACATAAACTTAGGAAAGAAAATCACACCATAAAACAGTTCCCCCAAGCTCTTACATTTACTTGCAACTAATTTTTACTTTCTCAAAAAAATTCAGTATAATTAGATGAACCAGTTTATAAATAAAATTGAAATTTTTCTCTGTTTCTTGACAGTGAAATGCATTAAAAATCATCAGAGTCAAAAGAGTAATACATGCTTTGAGCATTTGAAGATAGATATACTACTTTTGTACTGTCTTTGCCTTTTAACTAAGATTTGATCTGTGAGACAACTTGAATAGGGGTCACAGCATGATTAAAACAATTTGACATTCTGTAGATTTTTTTTTTATACAGTTTGCATATTTAGTGTCTTCATGAAGAAGCAAATAGAACTGGAGTAGTACTGATAAGATGCAGCTGATCTCTGCCCAACTGTATTCAGGAGATGTAAAATAACATTTCTCTATTAATATGACAAAACCTGCAAGAGGCATCTCAAATCCCAAAATCTAGATCACAATGAAAGAGAGGGATCTTAACTTTCAGAAGAATGCATGAATAGGAAACTTTCTTGTTCATCTAAAAGAATGACATATGTAGAAAAACCTTAAGAGATCAGCCCATTTTTAGTTTAAAAAATATATATCAATAAGTTTCATCTTTCTGGACAACTTCTGAATTGTGTGAAAGCAATTATGTGACAAAAAACCCCACCAAGAGTTAAGGAAATAATGAAGATTAAAATATAAGTTAGATATAGTTTCCTTTTGTTTTGCTAGATGAAGTTAGGAATAAGAGAGCACTTCAAATATTTTTAAAATAATATAGATACGAATTAACCATACTTTTCCTCTTTGTTAACATGTTTTTAAGTTCTATGTGAGATCACTTACAGTCAACTTTTTCAAGTGCATAATAAGAAATGAGGTTTGAAGATTCACAAGATTAACCCAAATACACTGTACAGACAACATGCCTTCCTACTCTGCACTTTACATGAAGCTGTACAAACAAAGGAATAATGCATCTCCTTCAAGGATGAAGTCTCCTTATTTTAATCTTAAAACATAGTAATTTTATTTATATTTGTACATTGTGTAACTATGTAGTTTCTTCACATTCCTGATCAGCAGCTACTTGTAATATTGCTGCTCAATAAGGTATCTGCATTTAAGGAGACCAATTTAGAGCTTTATTCCTTGCAACCTCAAAGAGTTTAAAGATGTATTCCATCCTTAACATCAAGGGGCACTGATTACTTGTTGTGGTTTGTGTTTGGTTTGTTCCGTTCTCCCCTCTCCTAGCTTGGCAAGTTGGTCTGGCTCAAACCCCCAGTTATGTCAGTCACGGTTTTCCCCTCCTTATTTTCCCTCATTATCCCTTATTTGTCCTTGTATCCCCTCCCCAGGCCTTCTGCCAGTCACCAGCACCCCACCCCAAGTTCCAGAATCTTCCAGCTAGGGTGTCGAGTGATTGGCTGGTAGGCCTGGGCTCCTCCCCTGACCTATCCCCATTGATCCACACCACCCATCAGTCTTCAATGTATCCAAATTTTCGTTCTATGATTGGTTTCTTGTGTACCCACCCCTTCCCTTTAAAACCCGGTCCCCGGAGGGGCTCGGGGCTCCTCCTCCGCTCGCCACCTTTGGGCGGCCACCCTGCACTTCCCCTACCCTGGATTAAACCAAGTTACTTCACCCAGCAGAGGAGAGCCGTCTCTTTTCTTCACTCCTGCGGCGCGGTTGCTTTAATATCGGTGACTGTTTCTTCTCGCCCCACCCACGGTCGGCACATGCCTCTGGCTTCGCGCCAGGGGAGTGCCGGTGTAACTGAAGGTGGCTGGTCTCTCTAAATCCCTTCAGCCGGGCCCCCCTTAAAAACAGCCACAGCTTCAGTTGCTGGCGCCCAACGTGGGGCCCCTCTGCATCGATTGCCTGCTCCTGGTCGGCTGGATTCAGGACCAGTAGAGCCTGGACTTACAATCTTCGCAAGGACCCTACGGATTTTGGACTCCGTCCTTTGGACGCAGCAGCACCCCGAGGTGAGCAGGCCCTCTGAGGCAGCGCTCCTCGGGGACCGGACGGGAACTCGAGCACCCGGAGCCGTCCGGCCGCAGGACCCACTCCGCCTCGCTTTTCGTTGATCATCCACCGGACACGTGAGTGTTCCGCCATTCTCCCTGTCGCTCTCCCCAGTCCCCAGGGTGTTTCGTCACCCTCCCTCAGCTTTACAGGCGGGGGCCGGTGGGTGGCCACCTTTTAGTTTGTTTTCCCTTTTGCGCGGCGGCTTGGGCGCGAAGTTCGTGGCAGTAGACATCTGACTTCGTGGGAAGTCTTTTAGAGCCATGGGTGCTAGCTGTCTACTGCCCAAAAGAGACTCAAAACCCAAGTTGAGGGAATCCTTGTTGGGGGGGAATTGTTTATGAAAAACCTGTTGTTAAAAAGTTAATAAAATGGGTCTCTTCTGAGTTCCCGGAGGTTTCGCCTGACCTGATCAAAGATCCTGCCTTTTGGCGGAGGGTCAAAACTCAACTCTCGGAGTTGATCAGGCCAGGCGACGCTTCCCTCATACAATTGGCCAGGCTTGTTGCCCAAATTAGAAGAATATTGAAAGAAGAAGGGAGTTCAGAACAGGCCAATGTTCGAGTCAAACGTTGCCCCAGTTCCGTTTTGCGCCCTAGTTCAGTCTCCTTGCCCTCCGTCCCGGACACCCCTTCCCGCACACCCAAACTTAAAACAGGGATTCTGAAGGGGGCACCCCGCCAGACCAGCCAGGCGCAGGGCGTTCCATCATCCCCTGGCCCTCTCCAGAATACCCGGTCCCCCCGCCCCGAGAGTTCTGGCCAAACTCTCGGGGGCTCCTCGACTTGTCCTGCCTCCCCTGCTCCTGTCCCCAAACCCCAGAGTTATGTACCCCAGTTCGTTGAATCCCCAGTTTGCCCCTGGTCGCCTCTGGTTTCACAAGATGGCCGCGGCGCAGCCCAAAATGGAGGCGACCGCATGGTCGAGATGGCGGGAAAACCCCCGTCTTCTTCCCACAACCCTTTTCTTCCAAGTTCCAACCCCTTCCTGCCTCTCGGCCACTCCCCTTTCCCCGCCCCTTCCCTCCCGACCCCCCCCAGCTCCACCCTCTATCTGACCCCTCCCATCTCGTTTCCCCTCCTCCCTTTCCCATGATAGCTCCTCCCATCGTTCCTCCCACAATCCCGCCCCTTTCCCCGCCCACCGCTTGGCACTGTGCCCCGCCTCCTGCTCCCGCCTCCGGGGACGGCCCCTCGTCATCGGGCCACCCAGTCTCCCGCCATGCCCCCTCCTCCCCTTCTTCCGGTTCCCACGCCCCTCCCTCCGGTTCCCACGGTTCGGGGTCCGGGGGGGGGGGGGGCTCAAGGGCCGGGAACCGGAGCCGGCCTTTGTACCATCGGCGGCTCCGGTTGTTTACCAGCCAGAAGCGGGTGGGGGAGTGCGTCGCCAATGGGTCCCATTGAGTCATTCACAAATTAAGGAGCTGGTCAAAGCCCAAAAGGAGTACGGCCGGGAGAGTGAATACTTCCGGGGAGTGTTGGAAGCGACACTCTCCGAAGCAGAAATCACCCCCTTCGATGTCCGGCGGCTTTTCACTTGCCTGCTGAATCCATCCGAGCGGGCAATGTGGGAAGCCGCCTGGAAGAGGGGGGTGACTGAAGCCCTCCCGAGCCTGTGGAGTCAACCCCAATCGAGAGTTGACTTCACGGGTTGCCCTTTGGCCATCGACCAGCTCCTGGGGACCGGGGACTGGGAAGATGGGCACTCCCAGGCGAGTGCCCTTCCCCGGGAGGCTCTTAAAGTGTCGGCAGCTGCCGCAGAAAAAGCCTTTTTGTTGCTGCCGGGGGGCACGCCCCCAACTGCCTTTTCTAGAATCTTTCAGGGTCCAGACGAGGCCTTCCTCGACTTCGTGGAGAAGTTGAGGAACGCCATTGAACATCAGGTGTCGGACGAAGGAGCTAGAAGCACCATCTTGCGGGAGGTGGCGTCCTCAAATGCCAACCAGGCATGCAGGGATGCCATCCTCAGCCTGCCCCTCCACCCGGCACCGCAGATGGCTGATATGTTGGAAGTGTGCACGCGCAAGGTCCCGCTATTGACCACCAGGGACAGCGAAAAGAGGAGGACTCAACCTCCCCGGGTCGCCACGGCAGAAGAGCCCTCCACTGAGCAGGGTGTTGCAGCAGCTGTTTCGTCGAAGTCCTCCGCACCTTGCCACTTGTGTGGGAGGACTGGACATTGGATGCCGGACTGCCCCCTATGGGCAGAATTTTACGAATTTAAAAGGGAGCAGGGACAGTTGGGGGTCAACCCCCCAAAAAACTGAAATCGGAGCGCAGTGCCTCCCTGCGCGCTGACAAAAATCAGGCGGGCCACTTACCACCGTCGCGTAGGGGGAAGGGAAACCAGGGACCGCCACCAACCGGACATGACTCATATCAATCTGATTCGACTTCTGCATTTCCTATCCAGACAATACCTGTACTAACGACCGCTTCTACTTTTGCACCCTATAGGTTGCGGCTCTCGGAGGCTCTCCACCTGAGGACCTCCGACTTTCAACTCGTTGCTGTCGACCCGGAGTGCCCAGGTAACTGGGGACGGATTCGCTGCAAGTATGTTGTGGTCGGTGACACTAAGCACACACCACCAACGGTGAACATTATCCCGGGCCTCTTACCATCAGACCCGGGGGTGTTCGCCGTCGGCCTGCACTGTGTCCAGCCCCCCATCTTTTTGCCTAAGGGGCAGATTGTAGCTCAGGCAATACCAGTGCCTGAAATAACCTGGGAATTACACCAAACACCAGGAGACACCACGCCAACTATCGCTTGGGCCCAGGTTTTGGGGCACGAAAGACCTCGCCTCGACTGCTATATTACAAAAGGGGGGGAAGGCAAACAGCTAAGAGGCCTGTTGGACACTGGGGCGGATGTCACGGTCATTCTCTCTCGGGAGTGGCCATCGCATTGGGAGTTGCAAACCGCGCCTGGACACGTCCGTGGGGTTGGGGGTTTACAATTGGCGAAACAATCTAAGAGCATCGTGCAAATTACGGGGCCGGATGGGCAATTGGCTTCTATACGCCCATTCGTTTTAGATTATACGGAGCCCCTGTGGGGGAGAGACCTCCTAGCCCAGTGGGGAGCCCGAACTGACCTTCCAGCGGCTCCCCAGGTTTTTCGGGCGGAGGCCACTGATGAGCGCCCTACCTGGAAGCTCAATTGGAAATCAGATAAGCCTGTCCAGGTAGTGCAGTGGCCGCTCAACAAACAGAAATTGGCGGCGCTCAAGGGGCTCGTCGAGGAGCAGCTACTTAAGGGCAATATCGTGGAGACCACGTCACCGTGGAATTCTCCCGTGTTTGTCATCAAAAAGCCCAATAAGGACAAGTGGCGGCTTCTCCACGACCTCCGCCAGATCAACAACATTATAGAAGATATGGGGCCTCTCCAACCAGGGATGCCCTCCCCAATGATGCTCCCACAAAATTGGGAATTGGCGGTAATCGATATAAAAGATTGCTTTTTTCAAATTCCCCTCCACCCAGACGATGCCCCGCGTTTTGCGTTCACGGTTCCTTCCATCAACCGTGAGTCCCCAAGCAAGCTCTACCATTGGCGGGTTCTCCTGCAAGGCATGAAGAACAGCCCGGTGATCTGCCAATGGTACGTCGCTTCCTTACTGTCCCCAATACGTGCAGTGGTAAACAATGCCATCATTTACCATTACATGGATGACATCCTGGTGTGTGCCCCGACCACCGACATACTTGGCCACGCCCTTGACCTGACAGTCGATGCGCTGGTTGCTGCAGGGTTCGAGCTCCAGCAGGAAAAAATTCAAAGGGTGCCGCCTTGGAAGTATCTGGGCCTGGAGATTACTAAGAGGACCGTTGTTCCTCAGAAATTGGCTATTGTAACAACTATTAAAACCTTGGCGGATGTCCACCAGCTGTGTGGATCTTTGAATTGGGTAAGACCTTGGCTGGGCATACCAACAGAAGACCTGGCCCCCCTTTTCAATTTATTGAAAGGGGGAGAGGAGCTAAGTTCTCCCAGGACCCTTACCCCAGAGGCAAGGGTTGCACTAGAGAAAATCCAGAGACTCATTTCGGCTAGGCAGGCCCACCGTTGTCATCCGGGCCTGCCATTTAAATTCATTATTTGCGGCAAACTACCACACCTCCACGGGGTGATCTTTCAGTGGGACAACGCCACCAAAGGCAGGGACCGGGGCTCGAGTGACCCCCTCTTAATCATAGAGTGGGTGATCCTCAGCCACCATCGGTCCAAGAGAATGACACAGACCGCTGAACTGGTGGCAGAGTTGATCCAGAAGGCTAGGCTGAGGATCAGAGAGTTGGCAGGCGTTGATCTTGCGTGCATACACATTCCTCTTAAATTAGATTCGGGCCACCTAAAACAAAAGGTAATTGACAGCCTCATGCAAACGAATACATCCTTGCAGTTCGCTCTAGACAGCTACCCCGGCCAAATTAGTGTTGATCGGCCGGCCCATAAATTATTTAACCAAGAATTCGTGTTGTTGACAAAATCGATCCAGAGCAGAACTCCTCTAAAGGCGATGACCATTTTTACAGATGCGTCCGGGAGATCCCACAAGTCAGTCATGACTTGGAGGAATCCCCAAACTCGGGAGTGGGAGTCCGATGTCACCGAGGTTGAAGGTTCACCTCAAATTGCCGAGTTGGACGCAGTCGTCAGAGCCTTTGAGAGGTTCCCTGGACCTTTCAATTTAGTTACGGATTCGGCCTATGTAGCGGGTGTAGTGTCCAGAGCTGAAAATGCTGTGCTGCAGGAGGTGTCAAACCCAAAATTGTACGACTTGCTCTCCAAATTGGTTCAATTGGTCTCCCACCGAGAGCAACCCTTTTATGTCATGCACGTGAGATCACATACCGATTTGCCAGGGTTCGTAGTGGAGGGCAACCGGCGTGCCGATGCCCTTGCTGCCCCTGTTCAAGCGGCCCCGCTCCCTGATCTCTTCAGTCAAGCCAAGATCAGCCACCAGTTGTTCCATCAGAATGCGCCTGGCCTAGTTCGGCAGTTCCATCTGACGCGCGAACAGGCCAAGGCCATTGTGGCTACATGTCCTCACTGCCAGTCCCACCAGCTCCCTTCCGTCCCTCTCGGAGCTAACCCCGTGGTTTGTCCAGCTGCGAGGTGTGGCAGATGGACGTGACCCACTATCCATCATTCGGCCGCTTTAAGTTTGTACATGTCTCGGTGGACACTTTCTCTGGTGCTGTCTTTGCCTCTGCCCACACAGGTGAGAGGGCTGCGGATTGCAGGAAGCATATGCTTCAGGCATTCGCGGTCCTGGGCATCCCTAAGGTAATCAAAACAGATAACGGCCCAGCTTACAAATCCAAGGAACTGCGGAGCTTCCTGCAGCAATGGGGAATAGAACACAAGACCGGCATCCCCTATTCCCCGACAGGCCAAGCCGTGGTGGAGAGGACCCACCAGAACCTTAAAAGGGTTTTGGAGCAACAGCATTCGGCAGTGAAGGTGGAGTCCCCTCACATCCGTCTCGCACGGGCGTTGTATACTATCAACTTTTTAAATTGCTCCTTTGAAAATCTCAACCCGCCCATAGTGCGACACTTCGGGAAGCACGAGGAGCTGCGACCTAGGGCCAGGCCCCCGGTCCTCATTAAGGATCCGGAGACCTGGAAAACGGAAGGGCCATTTGATCTCGTGACCTGGGGTAGGGGATACGCTTGCGTGTCCACTCCCTCAGGTCCGAGATGGATTCCATCAAAGTGGGTCAAGCCCTTCCGCCCTAAGCGGGGTGCAAAACCAGAACCGGTCCCACAGGTAGCAGAGGCGTGTTGGCGGCGGAAACGGAGGAACTGGTGGGCGAGCCACCATTGACCACGGTCCTGACCCCCCCCCCCCCCTCTCGAGCCAGACCTTCTTAATTTATATTTCTGTTTCCTTTTAGTTAATCTCCCACCTGCATGAACTCGATGACCATCATTACCCTCCTGACAGTCCTCCTTATCGAGACTCTACCACCACCTGCGAACCCCTGGATAGTTCCCCAGCCAAAGGTGAACGTGTGGAGGACCCTCGCTCAAGCCATGGGGCGGGAGCACATCTGCCTGGACCTTGGCTCTGCTGAAGACCCGATGTCGTCCTGCCTAGTGGGGATCCCTCTCCCTCCTTTTGAGTTTCCCTACCCCTTTAATGTTACTTTAGGTTCATTACTCCACCGCAATCCGCCCCTCATGGTAGACGCCCAGAACGCCTGGAGGGACGGGCTCAGGAAATTGACCCCCCTGCAGTCCGACCCCCCAGAGCTCCATCTAGTCGGCTCCGCTAGAGCATCGGCTTGTATCTGCTTTCAGTATTCCCCCCTTTTCGGTTCCTCGAGGTACTCCAACATCGGGCCGCCTAGCCCAGAGTACCAAGCAGCGCAATGGTGCAATTTCACCATCCGGTTGCCCTTTGCATCTACCTTAGGCACCAAACCGCTGGCGCTGCCCCGAGGAACATTTTTCATTTGCGGAGACCGGGCGTGGGCTGGCATCTCCCCTCGTCTGGCCGGAGGCATCTGTACGTTTGGCAAGCTGACGCTGCTTAACCCCAACGTCACTCAAATTAGGGATTGGAAATATAAGAGATCGCAGTCTAAATTGGCAATATCCAAAAGAGATCTTCGTGATTTCGACCCGGACTGCGACTCCAAAATTGAACATTGGGCCAAACCAAAATCGGTCGCGCTCACTCTCTTTTTGCCGTGGGTGTCGATCGCGAAGTCTCTGGGTGAATTGGGCCGCCTGGAGTGTTGGGTGGCAAAGCAAGCAAATTTTACCTCGGCTGCCTTGACTGACCTCCTCGCAGACGAGGAAACAACTAGGAAGGCGACCTTGCAAAATCGGGCGGCCATCGACTTCCTCCTGCTACTCCACCACCACAGCTGTGAGGAATTCGAGGGCCTGTGCTGTTTAAATCTGTCATCCAAGGCAGAAGATGCGAGGGTCTCCATACGCAAGATGAAAGAGCTCGTCCACGAGATTAAGAGTGAGACATTGGACTGGCTGGGGAACCTGTTCAAGGGCTGGGGACTGTCAGGATGGGCCGGGTCCATAGTTCGGTCCGTCTTATATTTTGTTTTAGTTATATTCGTAATTGTCATCGCCTGCTCCCTAATGTGGGGATTGGTTAAGAGACTTCTGCTGAATGCCTCAGCGGCCAACATAAACCATCTGGAGCTTTCAGATGTCGAGGAGGACCCTGCCTCGATTTCAGACTCTGAAAGCGTGAGCGGTGGAAGCCTGGACTTTAAAACAGCACAAGAGACAACTGCCGCCTGAGTATAAGGGACTGTTTGTTTTCTCCCTTCCTTTTCTTTTTAAAACAAAAAAGGGGGAGATGTTGTGGTTTGTGTTTGGTTTGTTCCGTTCTCCCCTCTCCTAGCTTGGCAAGTTGGTCTGGCTCAAACCCCCAGTTATGTCAGTCACGGTTTTCCCCTCCTTATTTTCCCTCATTATCCCTTATTTGTCCTTGTATTCCCTCCCCAGGCCTTCTGCCAGTCACCGGCACCCCACCCCAAGTTCCAGAATCTTCCAGCTAGGGTGTCGAGTGATTGGCTGGTAGGCCTGGGCTCCTCCCCTGACCTATCCCCATTGATCCACACCACCCATCAGTCTTCAATGTATCCAAATTTTCGTTCTATGATTGGTTTCTTGTGTACCCACCCTTCCCTTTAAAACCCGGTCCCCGGAGGGGCTCGGGGCTCCTCCTCTGCTCGCCACCTTTGGGCGGCCACCCTGCACTTCCCCTACCCTGGATTAAACCAAGTTACTTCACCCAGCAGAGGAGAGCCGTCTCTTTTCTTCACTCCTGCGGCGCGGTTGCTTTAATATCGGTGACTGTTTCTTCTCGCCCCACCCACGGTCGGCACATGCCTCTGGCTTCGCGCCGGGGGAGTGCCGGTGTAACTGAAGGTGGCTGGTCTCTCTAAATCCCTTCAGCCGGGCCCCCCTTAAAAACAGCAACAGCTTCAATTACTGTGTTCGTATAGTAAATCTTCTCTATCTTTAACAGAAGCCTTTGATGAAGAAAGCACTGATCATGAACAACCAATCCACAAAACCCACAAATGACCAGCTGAAATTACTGGACAATATCTCCTTGCCTGCCCTGGCAACAGGACCCTTAGTCTATAAGAGGCCACCCAACCATATTTTATTCAACGAGAGGCCAAGGACTCAGGAGGAAGAGCAAGACCTTTGTGTAAAACCCCAGTTCTTTTGTTTGGGGTCCCTCCTGGGAAGCAGCTTGATCTTCTTCCCTGTTGCTAGGCCATGAATAAATGACTTTATGGAATGAAACAATTGAGACTCTGCTATGAGAAACTCAGGTTTGAGCTGGTAAGAAAAGATGGCCTGACTACATGAGAGTGGGGTGTGTAGGGAATCAAACAGGGCACTCATCGGGTCACTGGAGCCACCCACTGCAAAAGGGCTTTGGTTCCACCAGCTGACACCTCCAGTGATGGCAGTGTCACAGCCAGAGTGGCTCCTGAATACTCAGATGGGGAAATTCTTGACAAAGGCATCATGACCATGTGCTATAAAATGTGTGTTTCCATACCGTCCCCGTATAGGAGTGAATCAGGAAGCAGATTCCAGTGTTGTGACCTGGGTGAATATAGGAATGTGCTTCTTGTTGACAGTGACAAAACTATCTTTTGTCCCCTTAAAAAGGAAATAAGCCTAGAAGTTTCTCTCCTTGATTAGGTGAAAAAGGCATCTTATAGGACTAAGGGGACTTCATCTCAAATTTAAGGATAGCTAATTGGACAGGAGCCAAAAAGTCCTGCCGGGGTAATTCACTAGAAAAAGAAGAGAACAAAGAAACTAATCACTTTTGTGAGGTATTTTACTAAGGGCAAGAGGGCCTCTTACACTTAGATCAGTTTTTCTCTATAAAGACTTTCTTATTTTGCCTTTTATTAAAACCTTTTTGTTTCCAACACTGCCACAGAAGCCATCCTACTGATTTTATGCCTTCTAAGGTAGCTAAGCTATCTATCTTAGGTGTGAAATAGATCTCCAAGAGCTTATGAGACCTAGCTCAGGAAAACTCCTATTTCCGGTGAAAGGTGACAGCAACTGAGGGGCTGTTGCAGGAGAAGACTTTTACATGTCACCTAATTAAACAGCTGCCCTTGAGACATGCAACCTTAAGGACCTTCTAGGAAGGACCATATAGCCAAAACATTTCATAGAATCACAGAATCTCCTTAGAAGGAGATTAGTACCCATAAGTATTGTCTAGTCCATCTCTTGGCCCTCCACAGGACAGTCCCGATAACCACAAAATGTGCCTGAGAACAATGTCCAAATATTTCTTGAGCTCTGTCAGGCTTAGTGCTGTGACCACTCCCCTAGGGAGCTGTTCCTGTACCCAACCACCCTTTGGGTTGTAAACCTTGCTCTGAGCAATGTCAGTGACATGGCAGACAGAGTCCTTAAGTGAGAAGACATATCCTGAAACTTCCCTGAAGCAAATACATGAGCAGAAGCTCAAGGGCACAGACCAAGGACAGCTGAACCACCAGTGTTCTTTATACCCCTGTGGCTGATGAAAAGACAGTACCTGTCTATCCATGTGGCATTGCAAAGGACAGTTCCTCCCTTAAAAAAAGTAGCAGTGCTGTCTTGATAAGGTGAATTATATGTCTTTTTGGTCAAGAGGAAAAAGTGATCAAAACTGTGCACATACTTTTATGCTTTCATTTCTCTGAGAGAAAAAGTAAATGCTTTGTGTAACTGTGCCTCAAAAGACCTTTAATCTGCAAAATGTTTCTGTGGTTTTCAAAGCCTTTCTTATGGTTGTCATAATTTCTGTATATTAATTTTGCAGTTAGAAATTAATTTTTTCATACAATGGAAAGATGAAATAAGGATTGATTTTGTTGTGCGGAAAGGAAAAAGTCATTGAAAACTCTTATCTTCCAAATTTTATTACTCTTCCAGCAGTAAGACTTTAGTATATAAAGTATATATTACTTTTAGTATACTTTGTATACTTATTGTACTTTAGTATATAAAGTATTTTATAACTTTAATATTACAGTAAAACTCATGTCATTTTGAGCTAGGCTATAAAATAAATAATAGTAACCAATTATTATTAATAATTATGATATTAATATAATTATCTACAGGTTACAGAGAAAAAGGCAAATATGTTTAGCATTCAGAAGCTAGTCCCGATTTTGTAAGCTTTTATTTCAGAGCAGCTATATTTTGTGCTTAACTACATAGTGGGACAAGTCATATGCTACTAAAAACAAAACCCAAGTATACATATGTAAGGGGATAGAACATAAGTAGATGAAGGTAGTATAGAAAGTAATCTTACCCCCTTAAAGAGTTGCAGCTGAGCCAATTATTAAGGATTAGGAGCAGGCCTGATGTTAACAGGCCACAGCTGTAGCCAATCAGAAGAGTGTTATAAAAGAGTGGATTGGTTGGCTGAGGGAACTGGAGTCAGTTGGCTGCTGTGAGGATAAGGAAGAGTCAGTGCCTGGAGGAGCTGCCTACAAGAAACATCAAGGAGGTATGAAACTCCAGCAACATGGAACCTTTGCAATATAATGGCAGCATTCATAGGGTTTCATTACCCACTCTCAGCTATCAAATTCTAGCCCCTGAGGAATACTGAGCAGTAGTAAGCATTGAGACATTTCTTTGCTGAATTTCATAATGAAAACACATCCCTGAGATTCAGCCACCTGAGGATGCTCCTTAAGAAAGCAGCACATCTCAAATGTCTTAAAATCAAATCTCTGGTTCTTTATCCCTAGGACTGAGCAAGTGATCTTTTTTTTTTCACTCTGAATCCTGACCTGATTTTTCTCTGACTACTTAATGCAGTTCTACTAAGATTTCCCTGCGAGTTTCCCCAGTTATACTAATGGGATATTCCCAACACTGATAATCCCTAAATTAGTTCTAGTTAAACTTTTTTATGAATGAGTAATGTATCCCACCTTTAGTTCCTTATAATACTCACTATTTTGATGCTGACTGGAAAAAGCATTTTTTTAAACCAATGCTCTTTCCTTGAAACTAGCTAAAATCAAATGAAGGTAAAATGAGGAGAGGGGAAGGGAAAGGAGAGGAAAAAACACCTTGTCTGGATATATTAGGTGGATTCCCTGGACATATAACATTTTCCATCTCAATCTGCAGTACACTACCTTAATTATTCTGCATTTGAATATTACTTAGTGATGCTGAATGCTTAGAGAGGAAGACCATTTTTTTATAATTTGCATACAATGTCTTAAAACATGCATATGATCATAAAATGGATCATCATAGTGGTTATTTATATGGATTATCATAATACTCAGTAGTCATGTTCTGGACCATCTGTTTAATAAGATATTTCCACCAAAACTTTAAAAAAGTATGCAGAAAAAGGGAGAGCACACACAAACCATGATGCAGTAAAGAGGAATACATTGGCAATTTAAGCATTTCCAGTGGGTTTGGTACTCATGGAAAAGGGAGCTTTAAGAGGGTTACAGGGAGTACAGAGCTGTGTATCTGCAGATGTTTTACTTTTGATTCTTCATTTCCTTGTCAGTGTCCTGACACTGTAAAAATAATCTTTTAGTAGATTCCCAAAGCATCACACTTCATTGAGTATATCGCTCATCATTATATGTATTTTTGAAGTATAAATTAAAGGAATTTGTTGAAATTCTATGAGCAGACTGGTTTTAAATCTCAATTTTTGTTTCATATTTTGGAACCCTCTTGGAGATATTCACAGGAATGATAAGACTATGAAAAGCAAAAAAGAAGACTGAATTATGTTTTTTGACTCTTATTTGACATTAAATCAAATATTCATATGCTCCAATGAAAATGGTTTTTATCTTCTCCTCAAATTTCATTTCTATAAAATATATAATTAAGGACATTACTCTGCTACCAGCTGAATGTTGTAAAAGTTTCAAAACTAGACTCTCAGCAGTTTTTATGTTTCTAGAAGTTGATTGGTCACAATGTGAAAACTTGGTCTTCTACAATCTGGGTCAATTCACACCAAGATGAAGATACTTGCACCGTTGTCATTTATCAGTTGAGAAAGAAATGCATCCCATAAAATGTAGTATTTCCTAGAGGAAAACAGGTGTAAATCAGTTAAAATGTTTGTCTGGAAACTGGCAGTTTATCACCTAGGTGATGATCCCTTTATTTTTTTACTTTGTAGTGTGAAATATAAAACAATTTCAGATGACAGGATGACAAAATACCATTTTTTTCCCCTGCTGGAATCTTTAACCTTACGGAGATTATGATTCAGATATATTTTACATTTGAGATGAACATCAAGGAATCCCAAATCTCAGCAGCAAGACATTAAATAGCTGCGTGCATTTGGCAGTGGCAGTTTGCCACTAAGCCACACACTGTGGAGGATTCTCCCTGTGCAAAGGAAAAAGCAGCAAAACAGTTTGGAGATGTGGAACAGCTTGCACCCTGCAAAGGGGCACTTATCACACAAACAGTGTGATTTTCCAGCCCAATCTGTTAATTGTGCTCATGCAACTTTCCGGGAGGCTCTGCCGACATGCTGCTTAGATGTTCAAAAGTGCTGCTGATCTCAACAACAGTGTCTGTGCTACCCCCATGCTCTCCAAGGGAAGATTGGATCAGATGCACAAACTGGGACAAATAGATACAGTTCTGCTGACTTCAGAGTGCTTTGGAGCTAAGGATGTGAACTAGGCTGTAAAATACATCCATTTCTTTGCAAACTTTTTTTTTGTTGAGTTTCTCATTTTATGCTAAGAGGCTCTTCCTCAGAATGTGCTGTGTTTGGTCTTTTTTTTTAAGCATGCTGTTCAATTCCAGCAAGGTTTTCAAAATCAGTAATAACTACAGAATAATCTATTTGATACTTTTGGAACAGAAAACCAGTTAACGATTCCCAGTCATTCTCCACTGTGTGGCGTATCTTTGACAACCACTGAGCAGATTGAGACAGAGACTATAAATACAAATTCTACCTTGTCATTGGGTGTGGACTTTGATAAATCTGTTCTGTTTCAATCCTCTGAATGGTAGTTCCTGCTAAAATGTGAGGGCTGGCTTTAGACCAGCCACATTCCATTACTTGTCAGTATATTCTAAATTATTTTTCTCTGCAAATAAAAAATATATCTGACCAGAGTTGATTATTTCTTTGGCCAACAAGCATATGCAGCTGGGTCTATACATTGGCTTTTATGACAATGATAGCACATTAGCACTGTGGTCTTCATCTTACTTTTTGCTCTCACAATTCTCTTAATTGAAATTAATGATACCTGCAAGAAAGATAAAGGACATCAAAATAATTCCGGAAGGAAGAAACATGCATTCATTCATCTCTTCATGAAGGACATTATCTGGCAAGCTAGCATCTGTCTCTCCATGAGCCAATATTTATTCAATTTTATGTTCTGATTAATTTACGAGTATTAGAACTCAGTGATTTTTAAACTGATGTTTTAAGACTGAGAAGTTTGCATTTGTAAAAGAGAACTGTAAGGCTTAGCCCAGATTTTGTCTTCAAAACTTAGTAAACTTGGTACAACAATTCTATGAAGCCGTTTCTCAGAAATACGAGCAAACATTTTTATCTCTAACTCATTTAGGTAATGGGAGAACAAGTCAGCATTCTGTCATTAGTTGTGGTCAGGGTTGCATAACTCAGATCAAGAGTATATTAGCAATGCTATTTAAGAAATACTTCAGAGACTGCATTTTCTTAAACCTCAAATTAGCTCAAAAGGTGGGATTTATTCCACTCCCACTCAGACACGTAAAAATTAGTGTCCAGTATAAATGTTAATCAAAAATATTCATGCAATAAAGGGAAAAGTAACTTCAGAAATCCAGTTTAGAATACAAGGACTCATGTCCCAAAGTCACCTACTTTCATTCACTGGCTAGTGAGGGAGCCAGGCGAAGTAGCTAATAAGTGCGAGACTTGAATCTGGCAAAAGTTAGGTGATGTGAATCCTTTAATGTTTAGAGAGTTCCTTTAATGGCAGTATTTATACAGCTAAAAAAGAAAATAACAAAAAAAAAAAACAAGAATGAAACCTTGCAGAGAGTTTGTCAATTTGCCTGAAAGATCTGACCATGGAAGCAATTGTTGGAGGCCTGAACATAAATACCAAGGGGAATTAAATGAAAGTAGCAGATCCTGTCACTTTCCCTTTTCACTCCACAGTCACTCTAAGAGTCATGTGTATTAAAAATAAAAATAAGCATTGCAGGAAGATCAGATATTTCCTTCCTAAAATAGTGCAATGGTTCCAGCTAATGGACTAAGGGCTACATGAGTATAAACGTGTCAGAGAAAGTATCAATGTATTTCAAGATTAGATTGGAAACAGACTGAACTGCAAATCTCAGCTGTGTTTTTATAGAAAACTGAACATAAAGCTGTCTTTGCATGTGACTGGGACAATGTGGCATAACCTAAACTGATATGAAGAGTAAAAACATATAAAGGAACAGAAAAAAATCTAGCATTCTTATTTTTTTCATGTGACAAGAACTCTGTGATCTCTCTTAAAGCTCACATCAATTCTAGTTTAGCAATAATATAAGGGAAAATGCTAATCCCATTCACAAAGTACAAGTGTAATGCAAACTGGACTTCACTGTAACTCATAGAAACATAGCTGAGAAGACATTCCACCACCAAAGGAGGGACTGAAAAGCTGAAATTAGGAATGATCACTAGCAAAATATTAGCAACATTTTCCAATGATAAGCTGAGTAAGAACGAGACGCAAAATGTACAATATGTCTGGAGCTGCTCTTCTTTGCAGCATCATAGCATGATGATGAAAGCACAAAGTAGGTGATGTTCACTGAGAGCTAGGTAGCTCAGTAGCAGGTAAAATACTGAATGTGGAATTCTATTCATAAATTGATGGTGTTCCATTGTAATAAATACATTTTGGGTTGGGAATCAGGAGCTGTTATGAAGAACATAACTCAAAAGCAAGCAATATAGCTACAAATGTGATAATGGCTTTGTTCAGTATGCTGGTTTTGCAGTAGCCACCATTGAACATCTTTTTACTATGTATCATTATTTTGTGAACAAAATATTAATCTATTTCTGATGAATGGAAAACTTGTGCTATTAATTTCTCTGAGACTTGCATAATAGATGAAGACTCAGTTATAATAACAATATGATTTATATTTTTAAATGAAATTGCTCCACATAGGAAGGGGAATTATCTCAAATGGTAGAGTGCTCACTTAGCAGGATACATGCCTTCATTCTCCAAACTTTTTGGGAAATGTGAGGTTGGAGATCATCACCATAGAAAAGGACCTGGAAGTTCAGCTTGTTGCAAGCTGAACATGAGCCAGCAGTGCCCTGGCAGCCAGGAGGCCATCCCTGTCCTGGGGGCACCAGGGACAGCATGGCCAGCTGGGCAAGGGAGGAGGTTGTCCCACTCTGCTCTGCACTGGGGCAGCCTCACCTCCAGTGCTGAGGGCAGTCCTGTGTTCCCCAAGATAAGAAAAGCTTTCAGCCTTTGGAGAGCCTCCAAAGGAGGGCCACAAGAAGGGTGAAGGGCCTTGAGAGGGAAGCTGTTTGAGGAGTGACTGAGGTCACTTTGTCTGTTCAGCCTGGAGGAAACTGAGGGCAGAGCTCAGTGCAGTTACAGCTTCCTTGGGAGGGGAATAAGAGGGGCACAGGCACTGTTCCCTTCTCTGTGGTGACAGTGACAGGACGCAAGGGAACAGTCCGAAATTGTGTCAGAGACAGTCCAAGTTGGCTATCAGGAAAAATGTTCTTCACCAGAGGGTTGTTGGTCACTGGAACAGTCTGTCTAGGGAAGTGGTCACAGCTCCAAGAATGACAGAGTTCGAGGAGTGTTTGGGCAACACTCTCAGGACATGGAGTTCTTGGGGATGGTCCTGTGGAGGGCCAGGGGCTGGACTCGATGATCCCTCTGGGTCTCTTCCAAATCAGAACATTAAAGTGCGGTAACCGTGACTTTAAAAATCCCGCCTGCGCCGCCGTTTCCCGCCTGCCAGCCGACGGAGTGGGGGGGGCGCGCGATTTCGCGGCTCGGCGAGCGGGAGCCGCTCCGTCGTCAGGGACGTGCCGGATCGGCTGTCAGCTCTGCCAGAGGCGGATAAAAAGTCACGGGACCACAGACAGGGAACTGGGAGAGTGTCCCCCCGACCGGGGCCAGTCCAGGTTTTATTCCAGAACGCAGAGTAACACCCAAGGAAAGCCGGCGGACCGAAGGGCGGCGGGGGGAGGGAATACACGTGTTATATAGGAGAAACGGGAGGAGGAGAGCTCAGACAGGCAGCGAATCGGGGCTCATGGCGAGCGTGGGCTTTTCAGAGAGACAGGACGGGTGGCCAACCGAGAGAGCTCAAAGGTGGGACCCCGGTCCCCAGCCCAATAATCTCATGTATACCACCGAAGTTTCTGGATAAAAGGGGGGCATTTGGGGGGGGGGGGGGGGGGGGGAACGGGACAGAAAGGGCGCGAGTTTCCAAGGTAACTCGTGATTGACAGATAACTGGGAAAGAGGGGGAATTCCAGACAGAACCATTATACAGAAAAAGGGGGTAACAGAACATTCCAGCTTAAACCGGGGGAGCATAATAACACAACACAGCATTCAAGGATTCTATGATTCACATAAAAATGGTGCAATATTGGCAGCATTGCAGATGCTGTAGCCAATATTGTATCTCTCTCATTAATTTCTATTATCAGGTACTACATATAACTCTTTCAAAAAGTCTAATTAAATGTAAGGTTTAATAAAAAATATACACATTAATATAAACACTTTATTACTGTAGAAGAAAACTGTTGCATGTTCTATGGGTACTTTAATAGCAAGTAAATTGCAAAGAACTTAATTCCATTTGACCAAAGACCAGCATTGTTAAATGCCTCCAAAGCCCACTAATGTGGCAATATGCCTTTCCAAATGGAAGTATGATTCTCAGGAAACCCCACGGCAGGTGATTCTGTTAATATGTCATTGTTTTCCAGGTGAGTTTTTCTTAAGGGAACGTAACAGGAATTTGAGGACACATACTTCTGTAAAGCACATAAATATTTATCTGAAAAATAATGTGAAGACAAATTTTACTTGTTCATGAAGTTTTGTAATAAGTTTAGCTCACCCGTGTGGCTTCCAAAAATGTTGTTCGTGGTTCAAGGAAGGAAATTATTCTTTTACTCAGAGTTATAGTGGGGAAAAGATTTAGAATCCAAGGTTGCACTATTTCTCATTAACATGTATAGAGTTTTCAAGACTTCCAAAAAACCAGTCTTAATTACTCAGAATGATGAATGAATGTTACCATTGTAGGCAATCAGGTAATCCCAACCATACATACATACTTCTTTCAGCTCTTACAGACCTCTTACAAATCCACTAGCAGGATGCCAGCTCAAACATGAGTGGCTGGTGCAGTGCAGATCCATGTAAGTAGTGCCTGAACTCAGTGGTGAAGCACAATTTCTGTCAATAACATGAGATGCAAGTGAGACAATACCATGAGGTTGAAGTGAGAACTGTGCAAAAGCCCAGTGTGAAGATAACACCCAGCACTCTGTCAGAGACTGAAATGGTGAGAGGTGTTGGTTGATTTTAAAGGTATAGAACATTTTCCAGGTGACTTCTTTCAGAAAGTGAAGAAAAAAAAAATTAAGTTGCAGAGAGCAAGTCTGCACCTCACATATGGTATGACATGAACGAACAGCTTAGATGGCTCAGGTTGTGTGAAACTGAATGATAAGTACCTGCCTCACTTCTGCAAAAGGATATCAGTTTGTTAAAATCTTTTGCTTTTTTCTCATTAACTAAATGTAAGTATATAGTTTGTTTGCTTGGCTACCTTTTGCTCTCTTTCCCAGAAAAAAGTCTGCAAAATAAGAATCTCTGGTAGTTAATTCACCTGAAAAATCAAAATAAGTTGCTTGATACTTAGGTACTTTTTCATGTGTTTAAATATCCTATCTGAAGAATCAAAATTTCAAACTTCTTGCCACTGTTGCAGATGATTCCTGTTGCTCTGAATATCAGAATAAAGAGTTTGTTTCATGAGAACATCCTTCAAAGAGAGTTTGGCCAAAATGCCATTGTGACATGCTGCAACAGTGAGAAGTGATTCATCTTTTCTCTGTTTCCTAGCCAAGCAAGGTATCCATTCATTATTTTCCCCAAATAGGAGGTTCTTTTGTAGCATAAGCTTTTAAAGTCCTCTTTATCTTCATTAAACTGTCACACCAGCTGACCAAGTTTTGTCACTGAACTCCAGCAGTGCTGGTATTAAATGAGTCCCTGTGACCTTCTCTGGTGTAAACATTTGTACAGTATCTGAAACATAGTAGGTGCTGTCTCAGCTGGCTACTCAAGTATGTCAGCTTGTAGCCAGCTACATATAATTTTCACACTCTTAAATTGACAGGAAAATCAGATGCAATTTTGATGAGGACTGGGTTTCCACACTGGTTATTTCCTTGCATTCGTAGAGTTAAGACAGAAGATGTGTGCTGAAATCCACATTATATCCAGTCTGTGCAGCCTTGCATTTATTTAAATCTTCTTGGGTTTGAGTAGTAACATGCAGGACCATGTGGTTACAATTCAGTTGGTGGCTATTTCTAGGTTGATGAGCAGATCCAATTTCGTGGCCTGACTTGGGAAGGAAACCTTAAATTAAAAGATAAAAGACAAGCAGAGTGGCCTAAAGGATAAAAGAAATTGTCTGTGCAGAAGTGTGCATGTACCAGCACCACCAGTGCTACAGCATATCCCAGCTCTCCTGAGCAGCATCATTGCACAACAAATGATTGCCCAGGTCCGTCTCCAGAAGCTTCTGAATATCCTCTTGCCCTACACACCTTGGAACACCCAGAGAGTGAGATTCAAACCTGCCCTGATCCCACAGATATTCTTAATGAGCTCCAATTTATAGGTGAGACAATCTGGAACCACAATTACTTTTTCCCACCAATACTCTGAAATTTTAGCGTTACTCATATGAAAGGCTATTCCACTCCTTGGTTAAAAGAAGTCAGCTTGTCCTTCAAATGCTGCAGAGCAAGTCTGAAAGGTATTCTTTCAGGAATACTAAGATTTCTTTGTAAAAGTTGATTAGATTTGACTGGTAGAATTGCTACAGACTACGGAGAAACCAGTGGGGAAAAAAATCACTTTTCATTGGCACTGTTGTCTATCTACTAAGGTCTTTTGCCAATATTTAAAGGTATGGTGACATTCAAACACGACAAACTGTACTGATTGTACCATGAATTATATTACAACTCCAACGCTTTTGTTGCTATCATTTTTCAACATGAAACAGATTCCCTGCAAAACAAATAATGAAATTTGAATAGCTAAGATTTAATCATCCTTTCAGTCTTTCATATTTAAATAATCCTTCCATATGTGCTATAAATTGAGGCCTTTTTCCTTGTTTGTAAAATACATATTCCATCCAATAAGAGACACTAAAAAAATGCAAAATAAATTACCTCTATGGTTTTTTTTAGTCTGAACATCTGACATAGAGAAAGGATAGAAAGTTCTGGAAAAGTACTCAGTAGAATTACTTAAGATTCATTTTAGCCCACCACACAAGTTATTGATATATTTTTCAAGATAGATGCTAACATTTGCTATCATTATTGTAGTAAATGCTAGTACTTTTTCTTCATCATTGAGAAGAAGCATCTTTACCTTTCTGGAAAATAGGACAATGAGATATTGGTCCTATGTGAATATTTACAAATCAACAATAGATATTTCATAGCAAAGAAATTGAGAAAGTGAGCACCTGGGTAAAATGGAAGGGCTGGAAAAAGTTTAAGGGCAAAATGGAGTCAAGAAAACAAAAAAAACCCCATTAGCTTATTATACTGATAATAGTAGCAGAAGTATTCAGACTGACATATATACAAAAACATTTCCAATTCTGGATGCCAACATAATTATTTACCGCAGTGTACCCAGGGCATTACATGTGTTGTGTGATAAACAGAACTGGAATGATTATCATATATTGGAGGTAAGGGTTCTCCTACGTGTACTTTTGCCTTTTGTGAAAACACACATTGCTACATGGTCTGAAGTTCAAGACCCCCTGATGCACCCTAAAACTCCTTTTCTTACCCTCATTATCTTGTGACTAAGGCTGCCAACCATTTTCTCCAAGTCATCCCATCTGCCCAAAATCTACTACTGATCACCAGTTTAGCTTTCTCAATTTAGGGGAAAAATAGAATTATTTTTCACTGCCTTCTGCCCAAGCCTCTGGCAGTCACATCAACCGTCCCATCTGTTCTTTTTTTCAGCTTAATCCCACCCAGATTTCTGATTCTAGGATTTGCAATTTAAAGGGAGGATATGTGATGTGCATTAACAATGGATTTACTCCATACAAAATACTTGCACAGTAGCTCACCTTCTTTCTCTTTTTCTCATATATACCTACACAAGCATTTGGACATGTAAAAGCTTTCATTTTAAACACACTTTTCTTAAATGAAAAAACACTTAAACATTGAAATGTGTTCAGCCAATCATACCTTTGGCTTGATTAAGCATTGCTATCGTGATGAATTTGGTTAAGAGCAGAGATGTCAGAAATGTTTAATCACCAGGCCTGACAGCACATGCTGTAGATTTTCAGAGCTGGGATAGAGGCAGAAAAACAAAATGCCTGTACATATGTCTTAAAATTGTCATCCTGAATCCCATCTCATTGTTCTAATTTTAAGAAGCACAGACAGTTGCTCCATCACTGGGGAAGTGGAGTTTGCATTAAAGCTGTATTTTGCTGCCTTCTCTCACTAATAAGGACTTAAAGAAAGATCAAGCAAATGAAAAAAATCAAACCTGAGTTTTCCTGAAAATTTTGTAGGCTTTTCTGGGACCACAGCAGAGTTTAGTATCATCAGGAAACAGAATCTGGTAGTGTTCCAAACTAGATTGATTAAGCAGACTCCTGAAAATCTAATTTATTTGCTTTTTCACACCAAAGAGAGAAAAAGCAATAAATAATAAGGCTGATAAAATACCTATCACCTGTTTTTTTTGGGTCAAAATTTAGGCAAGGTGGTTATATTGCTATCAGCCTCTACAGCAGTGTGAGATACCAGGCTGACAATAACTTAGAATAAAACCTGATAAAGGTTTCAGTTTAGGAATAACTAAGCTTAGGTCTTTATGCTCTTCCTTGGACTCACCAGCCACCAATATTTCATAGTACAGCTCTTCAGGAAGAGACAATTTCTGTTCACACCTCCTGGGGTATATACCACACAAACAGCTAGTTTGGGATTATTCCTCCTTACAAACTGCTTGCTGCTGAATTCTGTGGGACCCTGCATGAAAATGCCAAGGCATGACATTTTTTTTAATATCTTGAATATTTTTAATAAGTGGCTTAAAAATTAAGAAAAAAGATAGGGAGAGTGTCACTTTTTATATGGAAACTTTACAAAATTTTTTTGAAAAAAAAAGTCTCACATCATTATGGCCTCTAAGTTTATTTCAACATACATGGAATAAAAAATGTATATAAAATCAGAGAATCATCGAATAGTGTGAGTTGGATAGGACCTTCTACATATGCATGGTAAAGACCCTAGTAAGTGGTATCCCTAAATTTGGCCAGTGATGTGAGAAACAGAGTAAACTGTAGATGTGCTGGGAATCCTCAATGCTTTCCAAAATTTTACTCATGTAGTTGGGAGAAGGTTATATTCCCACAAGATATGCTTGGAAAGCAGAAAATTGAATTACTACCTATTGAATCAGATGTGTTTTCCTATTACGTATGTGGGATTTTCCTTTTCAGCACATTCTGCAATTTTTTAGATAAGACCTTTTTGAGTTTGGAACATGGTAATGCTGGTGCATTTCTACTCGTTGACATTCTTCTAGTTCTCATGCAAAAGCTGAGGATCAATAAAGTTTCCCATCACAGACAAAACCTGAATCACAGATAATGTGGAGATGTTACAAATCCTTTTTCTGGAGATGCACTGGCTACCCCTCTTGAGAGCAAAGACTGCTCTTGAGAATAAAGTCTATTTAAAGCATAACACATGTCCAGATCTGAATAGCTGAACACTTAAAAGAACATTTCCAAGGCAACACAAGCTCAGAAACAAGCAACTACTATTTTGGATTATGATACAGGTATTCCTATCAAATTATATTTCCATAAAATATCAAGGTTTTAGATCATATTTCCTTTTCAGGAAATAAGAACATTAACATTTAGAACAGTTTAATTTTTCTTATAAATTGCATGCTGCTGTAGCCATAACATCTGGCCCTACTTGAGAAATCTGTGTTTGATTTCCAGCTCTTATTTTTATTTGCTGTGAGATGCTGCCAAAAAAAACCAAAAAACAAACAAACAAAACCAAACAAAACAAACAAAAGACCAGAAAAATACCCTACAAGCAAAAGAACAAAGGCCTATAAAACCAGGACAACCTACACTCTTCTAGTTTGCAAAACCTTTAAGGATTTACAAAAAAGAATGATTTAGAGAAGCAAGAGAACACTCTCATTTTTTATTTAATGACTCCTTACATTTTACAACTTGTTAAGGCGCCATCTAATTTGTCTTATTTACAGAAGGTTGCCAGCATATACACATTTAAATGGTCATAGAACTCCTCATTGCTCCACAAATTTGCTTATTAAAAAATATTATGAAATAAACACCTTCTTCAACAAAACACAGACCTTCACCTACAGACCTTGCCTTACACTGGACCTTCACCTTCACCAACAGACCTTTTCTTGCATTGCTCTGAAAACCCCCTGGCTGTTTGATAGGCTATCTATATTTCCTTTGGGATTACTTCTCACAATAATTCCTAATTCCATGCAACATAGATATGAGATAAATTTAGGCACCTAAATTTGAGTGGAATCAGCATATTAATATGTGATGCTTCTCTTTATTCAGTAGGCTTCTGAATGTCACCTCAGAAAAAGGTGTTCTTGCTGGTGTATCTGTGACCAGTTCACTAAAAAACCACATTTATTCAGCAGTCTTGTGCTGCACTACAATTACTCTGATGTTTGTTTGCACCTTTTTTACTTCATTGTCACAGTGGAAAAAAAGCTTTCAGGAAAGCATAAATTAATCTGACACCACCTATATTACATGAAAGGCTTTTGTGTGTGAGAATTATATTAATTTTGAATACATAAGATAAACCAGGAAATATTGTAGATAAAAATGTATTAAAATTGAAGCAAGCTGTCCTCATGTCTCCTGCCCCATTCTAAGCCCAGTGATGGGCTTATCCTTCACTGAAATGGTGGATCAGTATGACACCCAAAAATAGCCTGATTCAGACCAACTAGAAATTATCCAAAGAAGATGAATGGGTAAAGGCAAGAGCCAGAATAATTTCTTTCAAGAAACTTATAACAACACTAAGAGTTGGAGAATCAAAAATAATAAAGCTTTGTGGCTGACATTCACAGAACTTCATGGAAAGCATTTCCCTCTCTACCTCTGGGGCACAGGAAGATCACTTGACAGAGGTTTGTAAACAAGAGCAGTGTACATAGACCATGCAGACCATGAAGCATCTACTTCACCTCCTTTTTCTGCTTCCTTTCTCACTTTATTCTTGTCTAGAGGCAAAATACATTGCATGACACAGTGAGAAAGCACAGACGTTTTATTAAAAAGTAAGACAAGAAAAAGGAAGCCTTTTGAAAAACAAAAAGGGGAAAATAGCTGTTGCTGTAGAATAAATCCCAGACTAGTTACTCTTACTGGCATCTGCACATGTTTGGGGGCAATGGGAACGTGAGGACCACTGCCATGCTCCTGTCACACTGCCATAATCAAGCAGTTTTATCAAGCAAGGGTCAGTCTTGCAACCAACAAAATTGAGAAAGAGTGTGTGATATGTTTACAGGTCACAGCAAGAACACTTTCATTTACCAGGAAATGAGAATAGAGCTGTGCTGTGTCTTTGACAAGAAATTGCCATTTCTTTGTAGGACTTGGTCCTTTGCCAACATTTCATCTAAGTGCATCTTTCTTTTGGTCTGCAGAAGGAATTGTCACTGCTCCAAAACAACATACTTAAAGTGTTATATGCCAAGTGCCTCAAGAGGCCCAGAAAGCCAAAACATGCATTTAGAGCACGCTGACTATTCACATAAGCAAGGCTATTTTTGCTAATTGGGAGGCTCGCTAATGGACTAGTTCATTAAAATAATGTCTGAATTGTATTTGCATCTTCAAAAATTACTACATTTCTATTCCAGAATCAAATAGTCTAATTATCATTTGGGTAATTTTTTTTTTGGGTTTGTTTTTTTTTTTGGTTTTTTTTTTTTTTTTGCTTCCTTTTTAAAAAAATTCGTGAGCAGCTCTGGTGGCAACTACAAGAGCTAAAGGCAAATATGAAACCCCTATTTGGACTGCAGTCTTCACTGGGGAATTCATTATGCATTCAGGGCTGGAATGGACATGGACATGGTTTAGAATCATGGCCAAATCCTGGTGAGGAAAGACAAACCACCTCCACCAAGCTGAAGTGGTGTTGCTAACACACAAAACTTCCCACTGGAAAGGGTTGAATCTGTGTCTTAATCAGCTCATTTAAGGGTTGGACCAAGCTGCTGTGCAGCATTCTTCAGCTTAGGTATCCTTTATCAGGATTCATCCCAGTGAATTTCAGCACCTAACCCACACCCTGCTCAGCAAAGGGAAACTCAGTTTATCTGAATGGGGTGGCAAGAAACTTCAGCAACACATCTCTGATGATCTTAAAAGACTAAGAGAAAAGCAAACATTTTCAGGTCTCAGATTCAGTTTTCATCATTGCTGTCATGCTGGTCAGCATTCAATTCTCTGCTGAAAGTGCTGAAAAGTGATATAAACTCTTGTTCAGGGGAAACTTTCAGCTAAGTGTCTTCACAGATGTCAATGTATCAGTTTCATTCGATCCAAGTAATCCCATGTACATAAAATATGTTTATAATAAAACCAGAGAAGTTAGTTTTAGGATACATCCAACTCTTTTCTAGAGAAATCAGGGAGCACTGAAATCAAAGAAATAAGATTTAACTCAAACAGATCCTTCAGACTCTCAGAACAAGGAATACTTAGAATTGGCACCTTTTTCCAGAAAACAGACATCAAAATACATGTGAGAACTTAACTTGGGATTATCAAGTTTCTTAATACTCTAAGAAAGTGTTAGGAGTCTCAAAGTATATCTTCTGACAATAAATTGGCACACTCATGGCTGCAAGATAATGACATTTTTTGTTTGCTTAAGCGCTCTACGTTCAATGGGAGGACAGCTCAGACAGACTGCTCTCTTTTGCTGGAGCTCTCAGATGAGTTCTTGTCAAGTTTAATATTGTTTTGTTAAAGCTGCACAGTTAATAGCTTATAGGAGCTGGTAACCAACCATTTTGAAGAGAGATTGTTTTACATTGCTGAGAACATTTAACATAACACTAATACTTTATTTTCCCTTGGTTAGCTGTTTTGGTTGCTGTTTTTTCATTACAGCACTCGAGTAGAAGAAAAGGTTTGTACTTCATAAAAACCCCACGGTAATTCAAAAATATCTATATCATTTTCACGAATATTGTGTTTCTCTAAATTAACAAAATCTAAAAAAAGTGAAGAAAATAGAGTTAAAGAGCAAAGGTAACATTCAGAAATTGCATTTCCAGAGAATTGTTTTCTGCTGTGCAGTCATGCTATTTCTGTGTGATGTTGAATGATCAAATATACTCACTGCAAAGCCAGAATCTCAATGTTCTATGTGGTAAAAAACCTCAACAAAACATAAAATCAACAAGAATGACAACAAAAGCAGAGTGTTTTTCACTCTGAATATTCTTTTTTGTATGATAGCATTTCAAAAGAATTGACATCCTTGAAATCTAGGCATGGCTGTGAAACACCACTTCAGTCCAGTCACTTCTGGAGGAGAGAAAAAAACAAAGGAAAGAAGAGCTAGAAAAATTTATCAAGAATAGTGCAGACATGTGCTCTTTTAAAGATTCTTGTTTGCTTTATTACTCATTCATGTTTTGGTACTTTTATAACTGTATTTTGAAAGTCATCAATCAGCATGCAACTACATATGTGGAATGAAAAGACAAAAGATAAAATCTGTGCAAATCTTTTAAAAAGATTTTTTGTCTGTTTTATCTACAATCCATCAACCTGAACTCAGGTTTGGAATTTATTTCTTTGTTTGGTTTTTTGTTTTTATTTATTTATTAGAAAGAAAATATTCCTTTTTAAATATGTTTCATGAAATGCATAACCGTTTCTTTATTATATTTCGAATTTTGCTGTTTGGGTTTAAAATCCTTTAGTTAACATATTCTGGCTACAATTGAAGAAAAAAAAATACATGTAAAAAAATTCATTCTGGGGAAAGACCATGGGCATCAAAAAGAGATTTGAAACAGGAGAACATGGAAATTCCTTCTCAGGATTACCATTTATCCATCTTACAGTGGGATTGTATGTATGGAAATCAGACCCACTGTGTAATGCTCAGCCCTGGAAATTGGCCTCTTTCACACCCACTGCACTGAGGCATATGGTTCTTTATTCATCTGCAGTGAATTTTCATTGTCTTTGAATCTGGTGGTCCTGTCTCACATTGTTCTCTTTCTGAGCATTAGAAACTCACTGGCTTGAAGATATTGCTCCCACCAGGCATCATCATCCCCTGTGTCTCTCACATAAAACAAAAACAGAAGCCAGAATGTTTAATTTCCTTATTCCTAATGTCTCTATCTATTTGTTGCCTGTTTTGTCTTTCCTGTTCCTTATTTTAACCAGTTTCATAATCAGATGAGTCAGTCATTTGTGTCATGGCTCAGCACTACAGGCATAAAGGTTAATGACACTGTCAGACATTTTCTGATAATCTGAACACCACATAAACCATCCCGTAGCCCTCTCCAGCTGTAGCAGCCACAAAGAATTACAAGGCAGTGAAGCAAGCAGTCCTTTCCAATACTGGTTGTCCTTGGTCAAGCTAAGCTTTTCCAAATCCCCTGCTATTATATCCCTTCAAATAGCTTCTGAAATTTCTTTTTAACTTCTCACATTTTTCTGTGGTACAGAGATACACCTTCTTCTTTTAACCCTTGATTCCCCACAGTCTCTGCATTTTGTTTGCTACCTTCACAACCTATCCCACCTCCTTGGAATTCTACAAGCTTTTTAAGTCAAGTGAATCTCATGTGAATCTCACTTTTCTGCACCATGAGTCCATAACTGTTAGACTGATAGTTCCAAAACACCCATTGCTTTCCAGAAAACTTTACAGATTACTGCTCTGAAACAGAAAGCAAAAACGTAGGATGTCTTATTATAACTTGCAATGTCACCAGTATTTTGAACATAGAATTAAACTGTTGTCTTGTTTTTTTAAGTTTTTTAAAGCTTTCTGATATTTATATTTTTGTAACAGACTTCCTCACACACATTATGTAAATAACTTATTGTTTCGCATTCTTTTATGGAAGAAGAGAAATTTAATAGACTGTTGGTTTGTCCAGTGTCATTGGAGAGGTGGTACTGTCATCCTCCAATCCACTGTCACTTTTGGAAATCTATAAATCTTAGAGTCAGAAATTAAACTTCCCTCTTTTTTACCTTGGAGAGCTGTGTGTCCGCGTCATTTTATTTCATGTCTATAGCAACATTAAACCACATAAGTCTACTACAAAAGGGAAATAAAAGTTTCAAATTTTAAACATGAACAAATTTCTAATAAACTCCAAGACAGACTTTATGCTTCAAGGCAATAAATTAATACAAAATGAATAAAAAAAGCCAAAGGTAGAAAAGTATTTCTGCCAATGCTTGGCTAAATAAAACTTAAAGAGAACCAGGGTTTCTGGTGTGCTTTGGAGAGGAATGCTTCCTAGGTTACTGCATCTAAATTAACTGTCTGGGTTCCTTATGTGAGCCCTTAAGAAACCATTCCCAACCTAATGTGTGGGACCAAAACTAGGACCTACCCTTTTAAGGAGACAGTCCCACCATATCCTAAAAGGAAGACTTAGATGATTAGTTTAAGTAGATTACTTATACTTCTCTGTGGTGAAAATTAAGTGAGATGAATTACTGCTTATAACAGCCGTTAAGAATTCCTAAGAGTGCATTAAACCTCGTGTCTTCCTAATCTGCTAAAGAGGATCCTTTTGCATGTTCCTCATGGTATTCACTGGGGCCACAGCCACAGTTTTAGAATCTAAATTCCTGGTCATTACTTGAAAGATATCCATTTGGTATTTGGAAGGTATCATTGCTCTGTAGCTTTGGAAGAGAGGATAAGCCAGTGGTCTGGGTGATGTATGCCCTCTGTGTTAGAATTTGGAGCAGAGGAATGCTTCCCCAGAGTCAGTCTGTAGAACACACACCTTAGAGGGGGTTCTTGATTATGAAACTGTTTTTTTGACATTTTCTTTTTGTTACTTCTATTCCACTTTTACTGCCATAGCTTCTGTAAAGCAATAAATAATGAGCAATTCTCTTCCTGAAATGTCTGTTGTCAACATAATCAGTATGTGTCAGGTCAATATATTCAATTCTTTGCTGACATATTCAGTGTGGCTTGATGTGGTTGGGATGGTGCTGACCCTTGGGAAGCAATGATGAGATCAGCAAGTAGGAAGAATTCTGGTCCAGCTGGATCACTGAGCTCTTTCTTGCCAACATTTTCACCTACAGCTGACTGAGACACTGGGGATATTTATAAACCTACCTGGCAAGTAAACTCTATTAAAAAAAACCCCAAGAACAGCAGCTACTCCTGTAGATTAGAGAAAATATAATTTAGGAGTCTCATGGCTTTGACAAGTTTCTTGCTGAGAAAAAAGAACTCAATGTGTTGCAAAACCCTTTTGCCAAGAGTAGCTTGACACACCATGCTATTTTCCTGTGAATTATATGTTGTCATTTAAACATAAGAGCATAAACCTACTGACTTACTACAAAGCTTCTAATATTTTTTGCATGCAAAAAACTTTATTCATGCTTCATAAATGGTCTCAAATTAATGAAAAACAAACTTGGTGCATTAGAATTAGGAAGAAAAAGGCAGAAAGACAGAAAAAAACAATGTACAAAAAAAGAATGTTGTATTTTTCCTGCAGCTTCTAGAGTCCTCTGTGTTTTCAGCTAGTGCCAGATAGAATATGACAAGATAATTTTCCAAGAAAAATGCAAACCGAATGCAAAAAAATTAAAGTGAAACTTAAAATTTTGCTAGAAGCTATATTTGATAATAAATCAATGTATGTTGGCATTTTCATCACAGTTTGCACATTAAATGGCTCTAAAAAGTAAAGCTAAGCTACATCTGAATTAAATTGAGATTTGCACAAGTGTTGCAGCAATTGATTGAAACACCAATAATTAAGTTAAATTAATTAAATATATATACAAGTGATTTTGGCATGTCTTTCATTCTACAAAAATTCTAAAAAATTGCATTCACTTATTATATTTAATAATATATAAAATCATTTTTCTGTGCAAATATTCTTGTAAGTATAAAAATATTTAAATTCATTCTATTCCCTAGTGCTATACATTAAATATTCAGTATCCTGTTAATATGAAATTAATACCTCACCACTACATTATAAAATGAACTGCATTATCAGAGATGTAAAATTCTTATAGCAACAAGATTTTTTTTTAAAATAGGAAGAATAGTTGGTTACATGTTTGTTCTTTTTCATCTTTGGGAAATGATATACAGAGTTGGTCAAAATGTTTGTTTTCACTGAACAGATTCATCACTATCTGTGATAACAGATAGTTAAAACTATTTCAGCTAAATGTTATGATGAGCTTAATATTTTCACCAAAAAAAGGCCACTTCAGAACCTCTTAAAGCTTTCAGATGAACATTTCAAAAATGACAATGTTTTGATTATTTATTCATTATTTGCAGTTTGGTAAACCATTCTGGAAAAAAAAAGTCTTTTATTTTTCTACATACTGGAACCAAGCCTAACTCAGCATATTCTGAAATATGTAGGGTTTTTTGAGTAATAAGCGTTCTGTGCAGATCGACAAAGACAATACAGAATCACATCAGTACAATAAGTCATAAGGACAACTCCTCTGAAGTCTGCTATCCAATTGAGCAGTCAAGTACACAAAAAAGTGCTTACAGAGTCAATCCTTAATGATATTCTGAAGCAAAACAGTATTTCACTGTTTTCTGAAACCTGAGACAAGCAACTAGCTATTTAAAATTGCCATGACTGAGACATCATGGTATGCAGAAGTGTTGTGAATGGTTCTGAATAAACAATGAATTTAGGATTTCTGGAATTAACAAAGTAAGCTTGGCAATTTAGATTGGCAGAAAGAAACATAGTTTAGAGAGATAGTGCAGAGGTAGAGTCCTCAAAGGTGATATTTACAAAACTGTGGGAGAAGAATGCAATCACTCTTTGTCTTTTCAAATTTCATTTCAGATACATTTGCGTGCATTAGTAACAAAATATTGTAAGGAAATGATGTGTCTGTTTCCTTCAAAAACATAACTAATCATCTCTGAAAACTACTTTTTCTTCCGAGAGCTTCAGCCAGAGGAACTAACTAAAAATTGCTGTTTTAAGCACCTTAACTTCATTTTATTTTATCGCTTTAACCCACTTTGGATTCTTTAAATAACTGATTCACTAAGAAGCTTGAATTTACTTATATTGGCATCCTCATTAGGAACCTATAATTTCTGGTTTTTTCTCACTCTTATGGCATTGTTCAGCAGTAGAACTAGCTCTATTTGCCTAGGTACTATATATTGCAGCAGGTTTGGGGTAGACTAGTTTAATTTGTCTGGTGGGTTAAAGTCATTTTTCTTTCCTCAATCCTTGCTTGGGATTACAATACCTGCAAATTAATAAATATGCATATACAATGTCCTCATAGAAAAGGTTTTTAAGAAAATATATATGGACCAAACATTCCTTTCTGCTCATATGACTCAAACTATAATGATGCCTTTCTTGATATTGGATGGCACTGGAAATAAACCCAGAATTAACTCCCTTTTTTACTCTCACACAGAGTGCTTATCCACTAACTGAATGATTAATTACAATTTCACACTTGTGTCTGTGGACATTCTTCATAGCACTGGGAACAATTGATATTATTGTATTTCTCTTTTCAACATTCTCAAATGCACTTTGTTTCTCAAACAAAAACAAAAATGTATGAAGGATAAAAAAGACCCCTAAAACCCCCAAAAAACCTCAACTAATAAACAAAAAAACCCAAGCAGCAAAGCAAAAGGAAGGGAAAAACCCTCACAGGGTTAAATGATTCTTACAGGGTTAAACATGGATTCTACATTTTTTACCTGACTTACATAAGTCAAGCAAAGACATGGTATTTTCCACTTCCTCACAGTGCTAGGAAAGAGCTGTGGTGGCAGCCTTGTAGTGCCTGTTTGTGCAATATCTTAGACCTGTTGGGGAAACTACAAAAGAGGTTTATTGAATTTTAATGTTGAACTAATGTTACATTTGTAGCTGGCTGCATTAGATGGGTGACTGCAAGTTGAGAGGAGAGAGTAAAAAATGGCTTCCCCCTTTTACCTATGAGTTCAAATGTTCATCCTGTCCTTTCTGTGAACCCGCTATTTATGGCAAACTCTTTTAACCTATATATAATTCATGAAGAAATCCGTACAGAATAACATTACAGATAGATGACTGTGACAGATTTTTTGACTCAAGAAAGCTTCACATTTCCTGTGTGCCAGTTATCCAATGTAGAAAGCCTATGTCACAGTCAACCCAAAGCAGATTTCTCAACGAAATCAAGTATAAGTAAATCACTTCAAATGTGAATTGAAAAATTATTTTGCATTGAGTAACATGCAATTTCTATGTAAAAACACATAACGTAACTGGTGTTTACTGCACTTGCTCTTGGGTATCCTGTGACAGCATTAGCTGAACAGTACAGCATTAAACAATTCAAAGACTCACAGCAAAAGAAATTTAAATTGTTTCCTTCACTTACATTTCAATATTTTAATTCTCGTCTTCTTTAGAGAAGTATGGAAGAGATAAAAGGTATCTGTTCACATTAATTCAATATTGGACTTTACAGAATGTGGCAACAAAATTAACCTATATTTTCTGTCTGCTTTTAATCTCCACTTTATACAAGTCAACACCTTACTTAATAGCATATGAATAATAATGCACATTTTATATCACATCTAACATGAAACACAGCTGAATTGATCCCAGATGTATCCCCCAGTATTGTTTCATTACCACATATTTCATCTGTTTTTTCAGCCACTATGATAATGTTCACAAAATTGAATTAGCTGTCTTAATAAAGGAAAAGCAAAGAAGAATTATTATTACTAATAGTGCAGCTAATCATCTGAAGAGGAGGTATTCTCAGTGTAAATAAATTAAAAGTTAAAAAATAATGAGTTCTGCTAATGGATTTTATCTCTGTCAATTAATAATATTCCAGAAAAATCTGTAATAAAGAAAAAATATATTTACCTATATGCTATATAAATATCCCTATGTATTATACTAATACCCCAGGGAAACAGGTTGCTGGTAGTCAAGAAAAACATATCATTTATTTGTGCATTGCAGGACTTCTAAATTACAAATATCTCCCTAAGAAATTTAAGTGACAACCTCTTGCCTCATCAACAGGTCACAATTATGTTACATAGCACAGATTTTAGTCCAATTTCTTGAAGCTCCTATCCAAAGACATAGTTTTATTACTTTGATATTTTATTACCATTAAAATTGAATTGATATAGTTTTTCTCTTTCACTCTCTGCATCTTATTAGCTATCAGATATTAAATATTACACAATATATTACCAGATGTCTATGGTTATATACTTTTCGACAGAAAAATATGCCTAGTTTATTAATTTTTGCAATCACATTTTTTAAAGTAATTCTGTGCACAAATTAAGTAGGCAAAGTTCATAAAAAGAAGTAATGTTCCCTGTTTCCCTGTTGGAAGATGTGTTTTAGCACTTTGTTTGCAATATCAACTTCAAAGCTCATAATGGCAAAAAAATTAATAGTTCACTGTCTGTTTTATATGCTGATATTTAATTAAATAGTGTATAGCTTTGAGCGCACATTATATGTTCCACACGCATTACTTATATTAATGACTATCACTTGATAGGCATCCAGGGGAGTAATTTTACAGGAATTATCAGTTAAATAAATAAAGACCCATCTTTGTACCCTTCATAGCATGTGCATTAAGATAATGCAGTTGATTCAGGAGTGAAAATAGACAAATAATAATCACCAGAGCTGGAACCATCCAAAGAAGTTTATCTAGTAATCCAACTTCTGAAAAGCTAGGAGGGAAGTTGTGAATGTAATGGAGAGCAAGCAACTGTCAGCAAGGCCAAAATGTATTTGTGTGCATCAGGTGCTCAACCAAGCTGAGAGTCATCATATTTTTGAGAACACATTAAAGATTAAGAAGATGGTGAAATATAGGCAACAAAAAAGCAAATGTCTTTGCTTGTGGTCCATATTATCTAACAAAAAACCAGAAGCCATTAAAGTCCACCTTTAAATTAACCTTCATGTAGGAGGCTTAGAACACCCATGTATCTGACTGAGTCTGCCACTGCTGATGGGTCAGGAACATATTTGTTATTGTTTCAAACCCCTGCCATTGTAATTTCATTGGTTTCTTCCCCTCAAGCAATTCTCTGAGGCATTCACAAAACTATTTTATTAATACTTGTATATCTGCCAGTGATGTTCAATGGAAGGACACATGCACATTTTAGGGAAAACAAACCTATGCTTTTCCATTGGTCAGAAGGCACTGAATAAATGAAGATTCATAGATTTTGTTTCTAAACCCAAATGTGATAGCCATCTGTTCTTACTTGTATGATCCATGGCACAGAATTTCCCATTATGATTCCTGCATTGTGTGGATGAGCTAAATACAATGTAATTTAATCTGCTAAAGAAATTAATATAATAATAGTTGAGTACACCAGGAATAGAAAGAGGCTTCGTAAGCATTACCTTAATGAACCCACTAAATGCTGTATTTAATATTTGGATGATGATGAAAAAAGGAATTGATAGACTCTTTAAAACAAATTTTGTCATTTTGATTATAGCATCTCATTAAAAAACAGTCTCACTGTTTTGTTTTTTAAATGCATATGAATGACTAGATAATAAGTATACCAAATTGTAGTGCTAGGTAAAAAGCTCCAGACTTTTTTTTTTACTCTTTGTGTTTGTGTTTTGCTTTGCTGGGTTTTTATTTGCTGAGAAATTTGAATTCAGTATAGGAATATGAGGTTCTGAGAGAAGAACTAATCTAAAAGCTGATTCTCAGTTCTTGTTTAAGCAGATAAGGTATAAGCTGTTTTGTTAAAAATACTCTGAAAAAAAGCTGAACAAAATTAGCCAAACACAGCTGAAGATAATTTTCATCCTTTTTTTTTTATGAATAATGTTAGCTAGAATGAAAATATGGTACAAGAAAACATTTGTTTTGTCAAAAATTAAATCCTTTAAAAAATAATTTTACCTTATTTCTTAAAGGGTATAAACCATTTAAAATCAAGCTGAAAAGAAAAATTAAGCACACTACAAACAGGCTACTTGAATACTAAATTGCTTTTCATATTGCATTATTTGAAGCTGCTTTGAAAAGGATTAGCAGCTCCTCACATCTTACAGACTGCAGAATCAATTGAGTCACTTAGGAAGAAGAGGTATTTCCATATCCCAGCTTTAAACCAGTGTTCAGATTCCTCTTCCCAGAGTACACTAAAAATGTACAGACAGATAGCTAAGCAGATAACAGCAGGTGAACTTCTGGCCCCATTACAGTCAATGGGAGGTCTGTCATAATATCAAAGGCGCCAGGATTTCACCCTCTAATTCTTCTTTCTCATCCATCAGAAAAGCACTTTCACCCACCAAAAGTTAATGACAAAGCAACTAAAAGTTTTGAACAATTTTGAAGTCCCCACTGCAAACTTATATTTCACATTTTTTTGAGAGGCATTGGCAGCTTCCAAAGTGTGGATTATCAGTCAGCCTCCTGCAGTTGACAAAGCAAATCAGAGCAAGTAAATTTGAATGTGTGAATAAAATACATGTTAAAAAAATGTAGTAACAACTAGTAAGATGCCAAGAAAATTTCTGTATTTAAATTAGACATCTGTGCCCTATTTTTAAATATTCATCACTGTAAGTGATTCAGCATGTTCCCCACTCCTGTCAGAGTACACATATTTTAAAAACCTTTTAGCTTTAACGCCTTCATTGCCACATGAATCCATTACTAGAAAATTTTACACCCTTAAACTTATTCACATCTACAGATTTCAGTGTGGGCTCAACCGAGACAACACAAACTGCAAAGAATACTTGCTTTTAGAGCTTGTGTAAGAAAATAAACACAGATATTAAAATGAAATATAAAAACTACATTGTTCAGATATATGACCGAGTAATGGTTTCAGATTGACTGTTCTAACCATATATTTCTGATTCATAGCCATCCCCTAAAATGGGAGCACAACTGGGTTGGAAAAAAAAGAGAAAATCATTCCTGAAGAGGGCACAAAAAATTAAAATCTAGCAGATTATTATCCTGAAAGCATAAAGGTGATAGGAGAAAAAATGTGAGCCATTTATTTCAGAGCACTCATACCAAGGTACACTTAAATTAAATGGATAGGTGGGTAAAAGTCTGGATGACATTCATTGTCCTGATTTGTGTGAGAGGTTACATGAGGTGATAGCAATGGTTCTTTCTGGCCCTGCAATCCATTAGATTATGTATTATCTAAAATGAAGGGGGGAAAATGACTGCATTACAATAAGTTTGATGAATATCCCAACCCAAAACCTAACCCAAAGTTGACACACATTACAGTGCAAGACCCAAATGCCTGTGGGTTAATTAAACTGGCTGTCAAAGAATGATGAAATGATTTGGGATACGGGACAAATTACATCCAGTACTTTCAAAGTTCATGAAAAGCCAATAAAGAATAGAACTAAATTTGATTCAAAACGGTTAGACTTGGTACATAGAAAAGGGCATGATCACAAGTTTCACTTGTGCCTGAAAATGAACTATTGAGGAAATTAGCAAGAATTTCCCTCATGAAGCCACAATAGCAGAAAATATCTGTTGTCAATAAGAGTCGGTTGCAAGACTGTAAATGATGGAACATATCAGGGAAATATGGGAGGATGCACCTGTCAAAGAACGATCAGCAAAAACACTTTATGAATGTGTCACAAGTGTCCAGCAAGGAATGTGCACATCCTATTCACAATACCCTTTAGATATATCATATACTAATAGGTCTGAAACATTAGCTTCTGGTAAAATAGCAAGTGGTTATGATATTTGCCACCATCTAAGACTGACAAAGTTCTGCACTGAACCTCAAGGAGCGGTAGACAAAGACACCAGAAAGCATCCGTCCACTGAGAACTTTTGTTCTGAGAGTATGAGGAGAAAGTAGAAATGAAAATATTAAGATAAGAGATACTCTGATGGTCAGATTTCACTAGAAAACTCTGATTAAGCACACCAATGAATTTATGGATTTGCTTTTTGTTGATTTGAAGGAGGTGATCATTGTTTTGTATGATGACATTTTGGGAAAAATACCCATTGAATGTTTGTACTTAGTCTCAGACTCAGTTGTTTTACAAACACCTAATGTTTATCTCCCTGAAGATTCCTAGAGTTTGCATAATCACTGAAAATAGGCAATTAAAGAGGGTAATTGTACTCCTGAAAACAAGAATTAGACTTTTTCTTGTTTCTTAGTTTTGTCTAGTTTGGACCTCTTCATTGTTTTACCACAGGTAACAGTCAGGTGAATCTAGCTGTGAATTGCAGGAAAATATTTTAATGTCCACCTAATAAGGCATATTCTTTTTTATTAGTTTCTCAATTTGAATAAAAGTCATATGATTTTCATATCTCATCATTAAATTCTCATCATTTATATAGGAAGAAAGAAAAGAAACTATCACAAGGTGTTCAACAATTTGACAATGAACATGATTAACTTTGGTCAGTATGTGAAATACTTAAGAAAATGGTGCCAGGAGCAGAGCAGGGAAAGATAAAGTGCCCATGAGTTATAGCTTTAGTACTTAATGTGTATATCACAAGTCACAGAGCAGACATGTTGAGTAAAAATATTTTATAACAGCAACTAAAAGAGACAAAGAGACTATTTCTCTACAAATGAGCCTATCCTGAGATAATACTCTCTGCAAATAAATATTTTAAAACTGCATGTTTCTTCATGAAGCCTAATGCATATTCAAGCTTAAAGCACAGTATTTTTCTTTTTTGAATGTTACTTTTAGGATAGTCTTGAATTTTAGAAGCAGACTGATAGAAACTACACCAGGTTACACAGAGTAATTTATATTTATTCATGCTTACAGAACTTTAAACATACTTATCCATAAGTATCTTCATTAAAGAGCTTGATCTGAAGCATGAATCCTAATGGATGTATCTATGGGGTGCAAATTTAGGAAACTAGGATTTCTCTCAAGAAAACCAGAAATGTGGCAGCATGACAGATCGTATGGTTTTATAACCTATTTTGTTGCTGTTGTGCTCAAAGGCCTTCCCATCAGAACTAGGACTCTGTTGGTCAAGTCTATTAAATAATACTTGAAAATAAAGAGTTGTGATGAATAGTATAATCTCAAAAGAGTTTAAGAGTAATAGGAATGATGACTTTATCTCCTTGGTTTCATCTCTTCTTATAGTGTATGTTTTATTTACTTTTTGATGTTAGAGATTGCTGGTTCAGGACCTCTTTTCCATGTATCTCGCTACAGCTGTTTGCAGTTACAAATAAACCCTTAGTCAACAATCAAACCCTATGTGAACTGAGAGTGTTTACTGATAAAAGTCTGTATTTTTTTACCAGTCCAGAAATTAATTTGGGGCAGTGATAAAAATTAATGGCAACAATAATATGATTCCACTGCAATACACAGTGAGAAAAGTATTTAGTCTAATATTTTAAAGCTGCAGATGGAAGACCTTGTGAAAGTCTGAGCTAATTATTCTCACACTACAAATCTCAAATGTACCATTTCTACATTCACTCCATTATTCGTTGTTTTTCTGATATTCTACTTCCCATTTAGCAGCTCTATATAAATCTCAGGATGAACTTCCCAATTAATGAAAACAATATCAATTTGTATTGTTTACAGGAGAAAAATTTAACTGGATGGACTTAGATGCATCTAGCTGAGAAAAAATACTTTTCAAACTCTAATTACTTTAAAAACACATTGTTTCAATATTCATGAAGAAGAGATCTGTTTTGTGGTGAAGTAGATACTGAAAAAAGGGAAAATGTATCTTTCATCAAGCTGATCTCATTTTCCTTATGCAGATTTATAGAGTGGTACACTTTAAAACTTGCCTATCTGAAATGCCACCAATAAACAGTTTGCACCTCTAAGCAGTCCTTCCTTTTTAATGTTGTAAGCACTTTGCTAAACAAGAGTTTTACATTCCAAGCACTCCAGCTTCTAAATTTGTGACTGAGAAGTTCATTTGAAGGCCAGGTACAGTCTCAATGCCCATTGGCATTGGATAGGCTGGATCCAAGCTCCTGGAATGTCAAAAGGTGACAGGCTCAAGTGTGACTGACAACCCTTGTTAATTTGCTCTTGAACCCCCAATTTCCTTCTTCCTTCAAAGTCTCACATCATTTTTATGTCTGTTCATCTGGCAGGCCGAGAAGTTTAGTGAACTTCCAAAGTGCAATAGAAAGACTTTTGAGCAGTTACATTTGGAACCTGATTAACAGATAATTCTCTAAGTCTTATAACCACATGATTAAAATCATTCTTTGAGAATGAAGCTTATAGAAACATTCTATTTTTTCTGAGCTAGGCAAGGATCTTCCATTCATAGTCACACTACTAGGCACACATTATTGAAAGAGTGAGAGTATAAACCTCACTGTGAAAGTCTCTGATTCTCTTTGCTCACAGTAAAACTGCTGATCAAATACATAAAGGCTTGTTTTAGACAAATCTTCAAAAATTTAGAAAACATTCAATGTACAATAGAAGAATGGACTGTCACAGCAGCCTTCCTTAGTTCACCCATGGAGAACTTGCAACCAAGTTTTCCTTTTCCTCCTTCTTAATGTCAAAAATACCAGTTACACTCATAGCATTCACAGAGCTTTAAACACCTTGGCACAATAGGGTATTCTGATATTTTCTTCCACTATAGATTAAGTTATCTTCACAGCAAAACAGTGTAAACTTTCAAAATCCATCTTATACCTGCTCAGCTTTGTCACACTAGCATTGAATTAGAAGGTGAAAACACAGCTAACAGAGTGTGCTGGGGAATACCCACAGGTATTGTGGTTAGACTTACTCTTGTCCATAATATTTTGAAGTTGGTTTCCAGACTCTCTCCCTTACTTCCTCCACTTTTTTTTTCTGAGATGACCAAAGGAACTTAGGTAAACATATATTATTGCACTCCATTCCATCTGTCTCCTTTTAATTAAATCAAGAGCTCTGGAGCAGGGAAAAAGCAGCATGATGCTGCCTGCTGCCCAAGGAACAAAAGAAGTGACTTGTACAGTATGGAGGGAGCCTAATGGGCGAAAGCATTCCTGCATGTAGCAATCTGTGCTCCCTACAATGTTACTCATCATTCTGTCTAACTTCAATAATATTCTTAGCATGAAATGTCTAAGATTAATGAGGCATTTATTCTCCGATAAGAAGCTGTCATAAAGAATACATTTTCCATCAACAGTTTTGCAGTTAAATTAATATTACCAACATTTTGCAAATATGGGATTCAGCAGTGGTTTATAGCGGATGCAGTGAAGCTAGTCCAATGAGCAGGTTTATATCTTGGGGTGGGTCATTTTCTCTGTTGATAAGAAGACCATTGTAGTGAGCATATCCTTGAATCTCAAATTGCTGCCACAGGCATCTATTGCTTGGAGCTGTTAGAGGTCAGAAACAGGCCTGGGCATATCCGTGATCTGATCCAGTGTAGTTGGAGTTTCTTAATATTAAGAGGGTAAACAACCTCTAACATTTGTCATCGTTATCTTGCTATGTGGTTGATCTTGAACAGAAGCCCACGATCCCACTTCCCCTGATTTTCCATTGTGGAAGTAGCAAAGAAAATCTACTCAAGGTAATCCTCTAAAAATCCACTACAGTTAAAGCTTAAGCACTGACAGGGGAACTGTTGGCCAAGTTCCTTTCTTTGTAAATTGTAAAGTATCATAATCTGAGCTGTGTTTTTAAAATAAGGGTAAGTGATGTGTCTTCCAAGGCAAATGATCCATATAGGGCCTTGGTTACAATCTTTTTGGATATTTACTTTTTTACTTGCTTTTTCAAAAGCAATAGGTAGCTAAGATGTATTGGTCAGAACCTAATGTATACTTCTCAACTGATTAAAGGATCACAAAAGAGGGAGTCAGTCTCTGAATGAATTAACTAAACTCATCCACTTCTGATTTGGTCATCCTTGAGAGTGTCTATCACCAAAATCCTAAATTCTCCTTGCTACTTCCAACCGATGTCCTGTAAAAATCCTGAAACTGACTTCATTGACTCCACTTCCATTAAATCTATTCCTGTTAATGGATTCCTTGGTTTTAAGTTCAAGAGGATTTACTTTTTTTTTTTCCTTTTCTGTTGGATATCCCCTTATTCCCTGATAATACATTTTCATTTTTCTAGTCTAGTAGGTAAGGAAGATATGCCCACAAGAAATGAAAGACTGACAAGTAATAGCAATAGGAGAAAATAGTAGATGGCCAGACAAACAAATCACTCTTTTTCTTTGATTGGAACAGACAAGTGTATCCAAGAGATGGTAGGGAGATCTCTGTGGCAGAGCAGTGTGAAACATATCTTCAGTCATGTATTTATTCCTGATAATCTGAAGCCACTGAATGTATCATTCCCCTATCACATTTGTAGGCATGTTGGCTTTGTACCATGATATATGATAATCTGCTTTTCACAGGAATTAAATTTTGAATGATTTCAGGGTCAGCAGCTTATCTCTTATTCATACCTTGCTATGTTTGTATCAAACACTCACGGTTAAGAACATACATGGTGAAAACCATAATATCATTCTTCTCTAGCACACACCAGCAATGTCAGAGAAAGGCAATAACTTCTAAATATGGGTTTAAAGTATAAAGATTTTATTTAACCTAAGACAAATTCCATTGCTGCAATTCATTGTGTTAATTGTCAACAGCAAAATGTCTCTTGGGCCAATAAATCTAGAGCACTGTTTTTTATCAGTGTATTTCAATACCTTTTCTTAAAATATCAGTTCTAGCTAAGCATAGCTTTCAGGAAATCTAAACTTTGTTCTATTGTGTATCAACTCTCTTTCATCAAACATACTTTTCGAGTTCCCCTGCGCAAACTTAATTAAAAATAGACTTGGAGCCATTTTGCTTGTCAGAGGAAAAGATTTAATAAATAATAAAAAAAGTTATTTTATAAACTATATAGGAAAAGATAAAGCTTCGAGTAAAGTAGAATTAAGTCCAATATGAGAAGAAACAGTCAAAACACACACACACAGAGCAAGCATACTACTGCATAACAAGAACCATATTTTTCATGTCTGTCTCATTTTTCATGTCAGACATGCTTTAGAGAGCTCAAACATTTAGTCATTCTCTCCAAGTTGTATTCTTTGACAGTTTTAGGTACTATCAGAAGCCAAAAATCATGTTTCTTTTCATCTTAAATTTGGAAGCTGATAGTTTTATTAATCAAGATGTCGTTTATTTTTGAGTTAGGATGTAGTTAACATAAATTTTGCATCTTTCTCTTATTGTATTTACATACAGAGGAATGAGGAAGCAAAGATACGCCTGACTAGGATCACACAGGTGACATATGGTGGAGACACAAACCAGATCCACTCCCTTCATTCCCAGACTACAATCACAGGACCAGCACTTCATCCTTATATGCTGTTTCATACAGCCTCCTCTGATTGTTAGATTCAGATCCTAATCCATCTTCTGATGCAATTGGAGTTTGTCTAATTTTAGACTAAGACTGAAACAATTTTTTTTTGCTTAATATTTTGCATTATCATCAACAATTCTGACAGAATCAATAATGTGCATTTCCAGTGTATGGTGTGGATACACCAGTGATTACTATTGGCATATCCCTCTGGAAAACTGTCTTTACAGAAATGCAAGAACAAAGACACTTTCAAAGCTTGAATATGTAGAACACATTTAAAGGAAGAAAAGAGCTATAAGCAATGTCTTTGTTTTCTCTGTGGAATTTTCAAGTACTTGCATTTGATGGGGCGAAATCAAGTGAGACTGTTTCAGCGATAAAAACAAACATTTACAGATTGACATTTACACAGTCACCAATTTATAAAATGCTACTCTCATTGTGATTTGTCATGTCTTCCTTACAACACCCATCCCTTTAAAAAAGAAAACCATGCTGAGGAGGATCAAAGGTTCACTTCAAGGTGAAAGTACTTTTTGCAGACATAGTAAAATTAAACCAGTCAGAAGGAGAAATTATCATATGTTTTGGTGGTTTTTCTTTTGTTGTTTTCTTTTTCTTTCTTCCTTTTTTTTCTGGAAGGCCAAATAGACTGAAAGTAGCAAAGCAGAAATCTGTTCTGAAGTAAGATCTTTAATAGATTTGTAATCTATCAAATGAAACAATTCTTTGTCTTGGTCTCTCAGCAACTTCTCTATTATATTGGTTTAATGTGGACAAATAATTCAGAGCTAGAAGGGCACCTTATGTCTTCTCCCACACCCAGACGTGTAGAAGCAGAACAGTGGATGTGGCAGCAATCACAGGAAATGAGTGGTCAGCAGAAAATCACACCAGTGTTTAGTCACATTGTAAGACAGCTCATTAACAGAGGACAAAGCAGGACTGATGCTGCTGCAAATACAAGGTCACTGTTTGGGTGGAACCAAGAGCATGTTCCCAGACACTGTCCCTCCTGTCCATTGAAGGAAAAACAGTGTGCACAGTCCTGAGTTTACATTTTTAGGCAGTGGTCCGGAGTCCAAAAGTCTGCCCTAAAAGCCCAAATTCTTTCACTTATCACAAAGAAAGATAAAGTTTATTCTGCAAGCTAAACAAATGGCAGGTAATGTTCTGGGATGCTAGAAGACCAAGTGCTTACATTTCTACTGCTTGAATTTACTGAAAATTTGTAACTGAGTATCATTTAATGCACAATATTTTAAGTGAGAAAGGAATTTAAATTTTGATATAGCAGAAGACAGTATCTTTTTATACATATTTTTAGTGAATGAGATGCAGCCTATGTCTTCCTCTCTTAATAAAACTAAATCCAAGACATCTGGTTGATAGACTTTTCAAGGCTTGAGCTTGTGAATGAGGCAGGGCCAAGAAAAAAGTAGTTTGATATTCTAAAATACACAAATTAAAAAGACATTACTGAATTCAGACAATCCAAAATAGACTACAAGACTAAATGAGAATGAAAACTCATGTAGTGAAAAGCATATTTCAAGTTAAAATATTGTTTTACCTTTCATTCTATCTTTGCTTTCAATGCAAAATCTGTTCTGATGACACTGTTGCAAACATCTCTCATTCCTTTCAGCGCTCACTGTTAGGCACTGTTCCAGTTAATTAGGGGAAACTGTCATGGCAGAGCTGGAAAAAAAGCTCAGATTAAGTTAGATTGCTCAGGATACACCAAGAAGCAAGTGGCAGGGCCAATCATATACAAGGACAATCATATACACTATTAGTTGGTCAGAGTTGTTGATTACTTTCACCAAAAATGGTTCATACCAGAATTTCTGAACTCAAAGGGATTAATAAGCATTTGCCAGATACATAAAGCTTTTGAATATATTAATTATATATATATTTTATTCTTCTTCTTTTTGTAGGGTTTATTGATTTCCCTGCTCAGCCTTCTTCTCCCTGGCAGATGCTAGAAATAATGATATTAAAATTGATCTGGTATGTTCAAGGCAGACATTAGCCATGAAATCCAGTTTTTAATGGAAGGTCTATACAATACTAACCACATGGATCTTAGTCCATGTCAGTCCCACATTTTGAATGAGATTTGAGAGAGATGATGAAGTACAGGGTTAGGTACACGAGAGTGCAGTGCTGGCTCTTATGTTAATGGACTCAAAAGCTCCAAGTCACAAAAGAATCAATAAGGACAAGGCACCTTAAAAATATATATTTGAAGCTGTGCATGAGCCAAAAAGTTTTCTGATTAATAAGAGAGAGGCAGCGAAGTATACGAAAAGGAAAAGACTTTCTTTGCCCTCTATCACCTTAAAAATGAACAACATATATTCCCATAAAATACAGTAATTGGTGCCTTTCCGGAGCCTGAGTTTCTCAATTCTCACAGTAGCAGTGGTAGAGTGAGTGACTGTCTTGCAGATATCTTAGAAAGCCAGGCAAGCTTATGGGGCAGAGTAGAAAAGGAGTTTTGCTCCAATGATCTCTGCTATGTCCTTCCATTCAATACTAAATAAGTGTCAGGCAATTAGAAATGGAACAGTGGATGCGTAAATGATACTGCTTTCCCAATAAATTGCTAATACCTGGATAGTGCTGCATGACTGGAAACATACTGTTACAATAACTGCAGTACCAACTTTTATTTCTGAATAATAGACAATATGAAGAAGATCAATGTAGCATTAGAGCCATAAAACAAACAATCTACCATATGATTCTTTCCCTGTCTGATTTCTTATTTTCTTTCTCCTGAATTGAGACATACTAAATCCAGGCTTTGCAAGACTAACATGCTTTTTCTTTCTCCTTCTTGGCAGAATGATGCTATCATGTGCATGGTGGTCTCTGGTAAATATTTAATGACTGCTAAACTGTGACATAAAGTTCATGCTTGTTCTTGCAAGGTAAAAATCAACCTCATTTGTAGTGTACATGAAGTTCATTATTTCAGAATAACTAGAAATGTGTAAAAATAGTTAAATGGGGATTTTTTAATGGTATTGACACATAGAGCTTTTTTTATAACAATCTGGTCAGAAAAAAGGGACATCCACAAGGCACATATCCACGCTTATTTGCATTATTTATTTAACTTGGTTCATGTACCATCTTTTGCCATCTGTCACATGGAAGATGGCTTTCAAAGAAATTCTGGAATACTAATGGAACTCCCTCAGCATCACCATTCAGCACAGGTGGCATTTGTAGCTCTAAAACTAATTAAAATTCATGTTTTAAAGAAGTTCAGTGTTTAATTCAGCGGAGAGGATACACAAGACATCTATTCAGTGTTTCAGAGATCACAGCAGGAGACTGATTTGGTAAACTTCATCTAAAATAACCCAGTACTTAAGGGAGTTTTACAAAGAAATATATTGCATGTTGATTTCATAGTTAGCAAATCTTAAAGCAGTAACTATACAGTGGATTCTGCTGCATTTTGCAAGATGGTAAAGGAAGGTAAAGAAGAAAAATCTTCACTTTTTCCTATCTATTACTACTGCTGCAATGAAAATGCAAGTGGAGTACTCAGATCTAACCACTAATTACAAATCAGACTCATATTTTGCATTGATCTGCACTGGGTCGCAGTTCAGCACTCAGCCTCCAGCAGCTGATCTGCTGTATTTTGATAGAATAGATATCATGGAGTAGAAGGAGAGGAAAGCAACGGAAAAAAAAGAAGGAGCAATCAGTTGTGTGAGGCACCTTTCATATCGTTCTTCCATAAATTTCATTGGATGTTGCTGCAATCTCGCTCTTCAAAAAGAGAAAGTGGAGCCCTAACAGATCCTGAGCCCCTTAAAAGGGGCCAGGAACAAAAAGATGGGCATCATCAGGTTTGAAAACCTTTACTAAGTGTCACCTGCTGCAGTCAGAGCCCTTTTTCACTGCTCAAGTGGCAAGCGATTCAGAAAAGAAAAATAATTCTTGCATCAGTGGCACTTCATCAGATTATTCACACCCTAATGGGTGTAAATTGGGATGTATGGGCAAAATTTGTCTCTTTGAAGTAAATGAGAAACACCTGTACAGTAATTCTGGTTCTTTGTGCACTGTTTAAAATACCCTTAAATAAAGATGATGAAAAGATTTGCTTTTGTGTTGTTTTTCCCTGAGCTGGTGTCATTGTGAAAGTATTTTGTATGATTTTAAGGACAAACAAAGTGATTAAAAAGCTCTTTCAATTTTCCCTTTTATTGGTGATATTTTAACTGATTCTTTGAAGAGATATGAAACTGGGCCCAGTAGGTGTTAGGAAGGTTTATTATAACCTGACAGAAATCTGTCTAATCCTGCGGCTTTACTAGCTCTAAGGGAATTGTCTTACTTATTTCCATTAAATCATTAACTGATTGCAATGTAACTTTTGAGCAGTATGACAGCCTTGGAAATAATAAAAGTAACAATAAAAAAATGGAAGCAAAAGTCTGACAGCTTTTGTCTTATACTGGATCTGTGGATGCCTGGAGTGCTCTATGGCATCGTTTAAAATCAGTGATGGGAATTTTACTGTTATCCTGTTGAGCAAAGAGATTCTGCTCCATTTTTTTTTCCATTGCATTATCCTGAAAGTTCACCTACAGTTTTCAAAGAATCAGGCTAGTATGCAGAAAATAAACCATAATACATTTATTTAGGAGACATAGGCTAAAATCTAATGATAGACATTTAATTCCTACCTCTTCAACAGACATTCTGGCTAAACAAAGGTCACTACACCTGATCTATTTGACTAAACTTTCATTATGATCCGTAGGGATTTACTCAATAGTGTCAATGAAGCCTTGGGAGCAATTTATCTCATGCTGAAAAAGACATTTATTTACACCTGCTGAGATGAATTACACCCTGTATTCCATTAATCCTGTTGACTATATCTCCTTTCCTCTTAAAAGAAATGTAGAAAATTATTCCTGATTCAGATATCTATCTGTAAGTAATGTAAATCTCACCTTAAATAATAATTAATGTCCCAGTTCGGTCAAGTATCAAGATGTATTTGACTTTTAGGGGATATCACTGATTTCATTTTGCTCCAGAAAGGAAGAAAAACCAGTGCTAAGGTTGGATATATACGCTTAAATTCACCATAGTCTGCTTCTGAAGAGAAATCTTCCTATGCTAGACACTGCAAAAACATCTAGAACAAAAGAGGCTGATGTCATGTGCCAGTCTGAATGCCACCACAATCAAATAATTTGTCTTGCTTATACTGAGAGAGAAAACAGGCTTGTGTAAAGCAGTGAGGGATGGAGGATGAGATGCAACTTGAAAACAGCAAGCAGTAACCAGAAAAAAAACCCATGAGGCAAGTATTTACTATTAGTGCATTTCAAAGTGTCTCTTGTGCTGTAGAGGGGGAGTGACATTTTACTGGAACTCTGTGCTGATGAATGAAGCTCAGCCTGTGTAGCCAAGTTTCCTTGCAGTAAGAGAAACACGCTATGTATTATTATATTACATTGCAATAAAAGGGCGTGGTAGTTGAAATATAATACAGATCTAAATATAAATATAAATACAACAGAAAAAGTGCAAAAAGGCTAAGCAAAAACAATAGAAGAAATATGTGATGGAACAAAGGAGTATGAAACCAGACACAAATATAGAGAAATTCATCACACTATAAAAAGAACCAAGAGACATTTAAACGAGGTAAGAAAAGGCATCAATTATTTAAGTAACGAAGGGTGAAAGAATACACTACAAGCTGAAAAATACCCTTGGAAGGAAAACAGAAAATCTGTAAGTTTAGAATTTATGTTTAGAACATAAAATAAATCTAAAAATCTAATATCAGATTAGAAGGACAAAGCACAGTGAATTATGTGTATGAGCTGGACAGAATATTAGGAGGACAATAACAAGGAAGAATATCTGAAAGAATGACAATAGACTGAAAAAGCTGTTGTCTTTTAAATAAATGCCAAGATGTATCTACATAAACTCTATAAGCAAATAGAAGCAAAAAGAGATGATTCAGAGTTTTCAAGAAGTCTGTAATAATTTCTCTCCTAAAACCCAGGCAGCAATGCTGAAGATTCTGAACAATGCTAAACTCTTTGCACAGTGAATCAGGTGTGCAAAATATTGAATATGAATATAGAGAATCAAGGACTCAGTTCATCTCCTGTTAAGGCATATAAATGAAACAATCCTCAGCTACAGAGGAAGAGTAAATAGCAGTAAATAAGAAGCTCAAGCTTGAGATAAAGCTCTAAGAACCAGAGAACATAACAAGGTCTCAGGAAAGCTCTAAGGATGAGAATCCCTGTCTGCAACTTCTTGCAGATTAGAATTTTCTTTGGGTTCAACTGTGAATAATACTGTAAAATTAAAAATCTCATTTCTGCTACCTGGAAAAAAAATTATCCTAAACTCTTAAAACTTTTTTAAGCATGGGAGGCTTTTTTAGGAATTGAAATGTGTTTGTTCATCTGTCAGTGTTTGCAGCAAGTAAACATGATGTCAATTAGCCTTGCTAATGTGAAATCATTACCAGTTCCTGGGTGGGAGAAAGAGTTCATCAGCTCAAATATACACTGTGTGTGCTGCAATATATCCTACTGTTGGGTAAGAACAATCTTGGATGTTTAACTAATTAGTACTTGTTTGGAATACTCTGCTCCTAGGGTCTGAAGCCTTCAGTAGAGATTTTCTTGTCACAAAAAAACTAGTCCAATAACTGAGTTAAGAGACAATTGGACCAATGTACTTGCACAAGCATAGTACAAAAAAGCCTTTGAGCAAAAAAAAGTTTAAAATTTGGTGTTATTAAACTCACAATTTTCCAGTGAATCTCTGCATAACTGTTAGGGGAAAAAAATTTATTCCCTTAATAATAAAAATTCACTCTACTTGTAATGAAACATTAGTGTGGTCTATGATGGCTGCTGTCTGAAGCAAATCCATGGACCAAAACAGAGGCTGGGACTCATAAGGAAAAATTTCCAGTTTCTGTTCCATGTGTAATAAAAACAGAGTTCAAGATATTAGAAGAAATATAGGTGGGTTTGTAACTATCTTTTTAATGTTTTAAATCAACATCAGAAAACAAAATAAATAAGAAACCCTAATTCTAATTACTATAAGTCTACAATTTCAGAGATGTCATGTTAAAGTTAGTAACTGGTTATAAAATGCCAGAGGCCCATAGCAGCTGATGTCATTATGTTGGATGGAGAGGAGTATTATAGTGGACCATAAAATCATGAGTGGGCTGGAGTGAGAGAAAATGTTGATTTCCACTGTCTAATGGGGTGCAGTCATCTGGGCCCAGAATTAGCCAGTTGTACAGCAAGCAGGAGGAGTTTGTTCTTCACACAGATGACAGACTTGTGGAATTCCTCATTGTAGGATGCTGTGTACTTCATAGGTAATCCAGGGCAGAAGGAATAAATACCCAGACAAAAAGATCTACTGTGGTTGCCAAATGTATGAACTGCAGTGGGCTCAGGTCATCCACTAAGCAGAAAACAGTCAGAGTGAGCGAGTGCTCACAAGTATTGCACACAGCCTATGTTTCCCTGGACATCTATTACAGACACTGCTGAAGTTGAATGACTGGGTTAGACGTACTTGGTGAAGCATTAACTCAGTTCTTACATGCTTACTGTATTCCCTCTTCTGCAGTTCACTGTAACTGGATCTATAATTTCAGGACATTCAACAAATCTTACCTTAAAGTCAGACCTGGGTGTCCTGCACTTCAGGCCATGAGTGAAGTCCTACCAACTGTTCTGTTTTGTTTCATCCACCCAACCTGCCTTCCAAAAGCTACATCCCTAGAGCAGCTATAGCAAAACTGATAACAAAACAACTTCTGCACTGTAAAATGTAAAATTAAATCTGTGTAGATTAAATTAAATTTCCAGGGTGTAAAAATATAAACTGCCATTGCTCAGATATTTTTTCACCTTCTGATCAGTCAGTCTTTCCATGGACACAGGGCAGAAAACCAGGTAAGTAACTTCTTAAACCAATGGATATTATAATTAGGTATGTTTGAGTCAACACAGAACAAGTGTGGTACTTATAATTACAGGAAATGAAGCAAAGTTTCAATTCTATTTGGTATATCATAGTATATTCCTACTCACAGAATTTCTATGGAGCTGTTAGAAAGCAACAACATTTTATTCATCCTGGATAGAATTTGTATATGCCGGGCAGGCAAGTTGATACAGTATCAATATTGGTGGTGGATGTACCAAGAGTTTCTCTTCTAGCCAAGACTTCAGATCAGTGTGCTGCCTCATGGGAAAACCTATGTGGCTGCCTGATTTCAACCCTGTTGCTCATGCTCCTTATGCTGAAGTGTTGCCTTTCTCTGCCTTGTATGATCACCCCATCTTCCAGTTTTTGTTTGTCTCCAGCAGTTCTTTCAGCTTGTTCTTTAGGAAAATCCCTTATATTCTGTTTAACTTCCTCTGGTAACTTTCATAACCTTCATAACCTTCATAACCTGTTTATTCTCCCCTCTCTTCACCCTCCAAACTTCAACACCTGCAATATATTCCTAAGAAACAGCTCTGTCTGGATAGCACACCTGTCTCAGTACTACTGTCCATTTCATCTTGATGCCAAACCCATGATACCACTCACTGAACAGTTCAAGCTAAGTTAAGTGATTAAAATAATTCCTTAGCCGAAGACATGTCACTAATATTCATTTTCAAATCTGTGGACAGAACTGCCATTCTGCCAATCACTTGAACTTACAATTTTTCCTGTTTCATTTCTTAAATCCAAGATATCTCTAATTTTCTCCCATTCATTCTGCCTGCAATATTGATCTTTACCTGCCTATCTCTACAGAAAAAACCCTGGTCCTGCTTGCAGAGCATCCTGCTTACTGAGTAAACAACAAAAAATACCTGCTCTGCTATGAAATGTTGCTGTGTATGTGCATTTCCCTATCCTTTGATCATGTGCTTCTCTCTTTACAGTTTGCTTGTGACTTCTCTTCACTATCAAATTTATGTTATTTGTTTTATGTTCATAACCTAATCCCACTTTATCTCTCCTTCAGAAACAAGAGATTGTCTCCTGCTTCTAATCAGCTACTGATAATACCCTTCATCACCCACTTGATGCATTCTCAAGCAGTTACTTTCATGTTGTTCACGCTTGGAAGAAACACTCCAAAGTAACATCATTGCTTTCCTTCAAGTCCCATCTCCAAATCTGCCTTTTGACATTATGCTTATAAAAATACTTGGTGTAAATAAGCTGAAAATAATACTAAGATTGTTGTATATCAGTAATGCTTTTTTTTCCTTTTTTTCCTGAGCTTTTGTTTATCTTTGTGTTGTTGTCTCCTGCAAACAGTACATGTGTTTTATGTAGCATTCTTTTCAATGGTGTTTGCAGACCACTTAATAAATTGAATTCAGTATTTTTGTTTCTGGATCATAATTTAATATGAACATAATTGCAGTAAGATTAAAGGTTCCTCATATTTTTATAATTTTGTGTTTTAATACATGCACAGATCTGTAATGTGTGCTCCATTTTCACAGCAGCTGAGTGACTAGAATGTATTATATGCTTTCCTTCCCAACACTGTTTTTATCACAACTACTGTAGAGCAAATTGAAGCATAAAGAGATGAAGGATGACATTCAGAGCATCTGTTTTCCAGCTTTGGACAACACATAGGTAGAATATAAGCAGTTAGGTTTATGGAGAGCAAATTCATAAACCAACTTTTCAGTACTTAATATTCTGTCAGTATCTTTTTTTCGACCACAAAAATCTATAGACGTCCACACACTCACTCCCTGGATTAAAGAACCAGGCACTAAGCACAAACATAACGTGGAATTCCTTCCTAAAGAGACACTTTAAGAAACCCTTGTACATTAAGTTTACTTCCATCTCTGGGGTTCCCCAAGCAGTTTGCTGTACTTCTATTTTAATGCTTGAAAAGCAAACAGCACAACTGTATTTGTTGCTCCCACACCACAACATTGAGCAAGGAATTGTAATGGGCAAGATCCGCAGCACTCCAAGAACTACATAAAGGTGACTAAATATGAATACCCTGCTTTCCAGAAGTACACTCCTGAGCTACTGAGGGTAGTTCAAGGAAACAAGGGAAAAGAGGTTTGAAGCTGGGCAGCCCTACATTTGGGGGTACAAAATCCCAGGGACAGGATCTATCTCCATATAGTGAAAGTCTCATTATTTTTATACAGGGAGAAGGTGCCTTTAAAAGGAACTCATGATGCTATGACCTCTATTTGAATGAACTCAGGAAAAAGTGTAATATGCAGACAAATTTTCAAAGGTTTATTACCTTCCAAAAATCATGAACTAAATTCTTTGTCTCATTTTATATTCCTTTTCCTCTCAAGTTTCATTGTGATGCCTCTGCAGTGAAAAGCTGTATTTCTGTAAACAATATTGGGGTTGTGGCTGTTATCATTTCACACAAGACCCCTCTTGCAGAAAGAGCTTTGCAGAATATTGGACTATTTTTTTAAGCACCCTTGACAGTCTGCTGTGCTGAGTCGAAAGATTTCAAGGTACATTAACTTTAACAAAAGAGTGTCTGTGCCATAAGCCCCCATTTCACTTCAAAATAACGATAGCTGTTTTAAAAATATATATATAACTTAACCCAACTCTTTTATTTATTATTATTATTTATTTAGAAGGTCCCTCAAGCAAATCCAGATAAAGGCTGATAGGATGGGATTTGCAGGACCAGGGACAGTTTCAATTTTGCTTTGAATTCAACATAATTGAGACTGTGGCATTTGAAAATGTGCAGTCTGCAGATTAGATCATGTAGTTTCCCACCCATTACTAACTCTTCTCCTTCCAGTGCACGATGTGCTCTGCCTCATACACACATTCTATTTCATTCTGCAGATAATCAAGGGCAAAATTTAGAACCCCAGGAAAAAGCTTTTTCATTGCACAGGAATTGCATCTTTAGTCTTTGCATGCCAGAGAATTCTTCAGTTTATTGCATGGAGCTCTGTTTTCTGTGTTATTCTAGTATTCTTTAAAGTAAGTTTTCTCCTTAGGAAGAAAAAATTTCGATCACTATGCTCTGAATTCATCACTCTGTTACCTCTGCAAAACACTTAAGCTGACTATGCTTAAAATCAGAAGGAACAAAAATATTTTTTAAATTTTTTTTTTTTGGTGTGGTGTGTGTGTGTGTGTGTGTGTGTGTGTGTGTGTGTTCTTTCACCAAATTGATATGGGTTTATTTGATAGCATTAAAAAATTCTTACCTCTTTTAACTTCACTGAAAACCATGTTTTGGTCCTCCTTGCTCTGAATTTCATAAAAATCTATAATTTTGTATACTGCTACTGACTTGCTGGGGCTTTGCGTGTGTGCAGTAATGAAACTTCTGTGGTCTTCTATTGCAGCACAATAGCTTTCAGCTCCTTTAGTTGAACAAGTGCACTTGGGTCTATGTGCAGATTGTTCCAATAAGAAAGACTTGAAACCCATGATGTAATAATAACAACAACAACAACAACAACAACAATAATAATAATAATAATAAAGGATCTTTTCTCTAGCATTCTTCTATCCTCAGTTTGTCTTTGCTCCACATCATTGGATCATAAGACACCATTCCAATTTTCCTGGAAATTGAACAGACACAGCAGTGTAAAGTGAGTGTAAAATGCCCCAAATAAAAATAGCAGTTTTGTACTCATTTTGCCTGGTTGAGCAAATATGATCATGATTGTCTGATAGCCCAGAACTCTGCCAGCATTCCTGCTTGCATCAGCAGCACTCTCTACCTTATGATCAGCATGAAGTTTAAGTAGCTTGTGGCTACATCTATGTCATAAACAAAATGTGCAAGCATTTATTTTCTGGCCCTGTGTTCAAATAGATAGGTCTGTATACATTCAGACTTTATAAAACAGAGTTGACCTATTCAAACCACTTACTGAGAAATATCCTTTGTCTGTGCTAACTCCTGAACCATGACTGAAAATTTTGGAGAAGGTTTTAGCTGGCCAGATATTATACTAAAAACTTAACAGTAGAAAGAATCAGATCCAAAGCTCTGGCATGTTTTCTGGTATTTTTCATGAGTAAACTGAGTTTTTAAGTAGTTTGACTAGTGGATAGCTAGGATAATAGGATAATATTGTTTTTATGGGATAAAAATTATCTCTACTAAGTTTTAGTTGCTTTTCAGTCTTTGGTTTCTTACATTTAATTTCACTGCTTTGATCTTCTTTAGAGTTGTGTGGTCTCTTGATTTCTTGTTGTGTCTTTTACCTTATAGTTTCCTGACTTAATGTATGCCTAATTGATCAGAAAAAGCCTACAGAGGGTTACACATGCCATGTGTTAGGCTACCAGGTGATCATAGGATATTACTCTCAGGCTTTAAAAGTCCATTACTTATCCTGCTCTACAAGCAAAAATGTTTCCATTCATGCTTGATTTTTTTTGTACAGTTTAGTCCTCTCCCTAAATATTGACCCATGAATTTTTCTTGCCCATTTTAGGTTTTCTGTGTACATTTCTCTAGTAAAAAAACAAACAATAACAAAACCAACACGAAACAACAAAGAACCACTAGAAACAGCAATAATCAATTAACATTTGCTGAATTTTAGACTTTGCTTCACCTTGTCTGAAAGGAATTACAAAAGAGTTAAATAACAGAATAAGGTGAAATCCTTGCTAGTTGTGCTGAAATTATTTGTAACATAAATTGATTCTTAACCAGAAGGATTGAGAATTTATTCTCTTGCCAAAAGGACACCCACCATTACTCACAGGCAAGTGTGGTACCATCATCTTCAGGCAGAGGTGGTACATTGCAATGCAAGCCTTGTAAACAGGGATATAATATTTATATAAATCTTTTTGGCCCCTTGACTGTCTTAGCTCACAAGTTCTAATGCAAACTATATTTCCAGGTCATATTAAAACTTAAATCTTCATAAAGAGAAGCTCAGAAGCTTGCATATTCTAGTGGCTTACATTTATTTTAAGATTTATTTAAACAGTCTAATTCAAAAGAATGTATATAATCATGTTCAAAGCAGGTTAGCCAAGTTAGCCACACAGCTTTGGTATATGGCTACACACAAGTATATGACTATATGTTCTTGAGATACAACTCTAAAATCAAGATGTAGAATTTAATTGTGGTTCAGATAAGGTTTGGGACTGAAATGGACAAATATCCTCCATCTTTAGCTTAATTGTTGGACTTTACAATTTCAAAGATCTTTTTCAACTGAAACAATTCTATGACTTTTTGTTCTACATTTACATTTCCTGGTATAGTAGCTGCTTTTATCAGGTCACATGATATTACATCCCAATTCTGTTTTCTCTTTTTCCCCCATTTTAGATAGACTTCGCTAAAGCCTATTGATGCCATTTTCTAAATACCTACGATGACAACCATCATCCAGCAACAATTAAAGTAGAAGTTTCTACATTTGTAGTGGAAACTTTTACTTACATGCTCTTGACAATAAAAATGGATGTTGATGGATGTTGTTTTGATTATAAATATCATGGGCTGTAAATATCATACAAATCATATGTGCCATTACTGCTGTAAACAGAAGCTAAAATTCAAGAAGCCAATGAGCCAGACCTGGTCAATGAATACTTGTTCAGAACCATGAAACTGACTTTTTTTTTTTTTCCCAGAGATCTTTTCTCTAAATAACAACCTGATGTAGAAAGTGCTGATTTTGGGGGTGTTCAAAGAACAGATCTACATCTAAAGGCTTGTGTTTCAGGCTTGTCTCTAATTAAGAAGTGTCCTAAAGTGAACAAAGGGCCACACAGTAGGAAATATATGCTTGCAGACACCAATTCACACCTGTTAATGATTAGTTTGCAGACACTACCAGATGTGCTATTTATCTGATGATCAGAGTAATTGAAATGAATTGCTCTGAATCAGTCATGTGAAATTGTCCCAGTTAAGTAGATGTGCTGTTTCTCCTCTGTTTTCTTATGGGAGAGATGGAGCTTATAATTTTCTTTAACACTGTCCTTTACACTTTAATTTGTGCTCCCACAAAGAGTTGGAGCTGCATGCCATAACCTCATCCAAAAAACAGACAGACAAGATGTCCGTACAGAAAGATATTTTTAAGTCTGACCATGGGTAAGAGGTCACAGAGGCATTGGCTAGTAATAAAAACAGGTCATGACTTTAATCACATATACAGAAATCTGCAGTTCAATGTTTCAAGGTCAAAAAGGGAAACCCTACACACTGGACAGTTGCAAACTTTTAGAACTCACTGTCAGAGGGAAATAGTGGTAGTGGACAGTATCAGTGTCCAAACAGGACACTGTGAAAAACACAGTGTGTTTCCCAAACAAGAACAAGTGAAAAACAAATTAATGTGAGTTCAGTCGGTGAGTACAAAGGGAATGGATGCAAACAGTAGCCAGGTTCATGTGTTTTTCCTCCTTTTGCCACTGCTGGAGACAGGCACAACACTGACCTGACCCAGACAGGCTTCTCTGTACCCATCTTCTCTTGACATAGCAAGTTATTGAGATTTTTTTTTTCCTAAAAGAACTACAATCAGCTATAAAACCAAAAAACTGACTACTGAGAATTATTCTGTGAAAGGAGAAATAAGAAAATTAGAGAAAGGCCATTTAGACTTTTCTGTTGTCTACACCTACAAGACAGACTGATCATGAATTCAGCATGTGCTTTATGTTGTAAAGCCCATAAGTAGAAAGTAAGATGAGATGGGTTGAAGCGTGTGTATCATCTAGTCAAACATTAAAAGGATGTCTTTAAATGTAGTATAGTTACAGTAGCATGGGTTTAAATTCTTTGTTGAGTTTATACATTACTCCAGGTCTGCTGATGCCTTTGATTTAGATTGTGGTAATTTTTCTACCTTTTGCCATTTGGTATTTTTCCTAGTATCCAAGAAATCTTTCATAGTTTGTCTGTGGCAGGTTGAACTTTTTTTATATCTCCAGCACAGCATAAAGAGTACTGGTTCTGGTTTGCCTACAGAAGAAAAAAAAAAAACTAGAAAAAATCTAATTGGAGAGATCAGAGAACTGAAACTAAGAATGGACCAGAAAAAGAGGCATTAAAAGACTTTTAAACTATGGTTGCCTGGAGATTTTCTCAGTGCCTTTGTGTACATTGAAAGTTCTAGTTGCAGTTGTGATGGTAATAACTTCTAGTTCAGTTTCCTGCAATCTCTTGCCAGAAATACTTGTCTGCTTCTATTTCTAGACTTACAACCCCACGTCTGCAATTGAATTTCCCTCAGGCTCATGACTCCATGTCTTACAAGAGGTCACAACACTTCATTTGGGAAGGTCACCGTTCATATCTGAAGAAAAACGGAGAAATTTTGCTCTCAGTTTTGGAGTAATTTTTTTCCCCCAGAATACTGCACCTCCAGCACTATTTATATGTTACTTAATGATCTCCATTGTACTACTCGAAGCTGAAGCTCACGTGGTCCATTTAAGCTGTTATGAAGGAAGACTACAGGATTGGAAGAAGAGCAGAAATCTCTGAGATCTCTGTTCACTGTGCTGTCCACTGGACCATGAGCAGTAGTTGGCAGATATAACTAACAGTATTCAGCCTTCTGTTGGTGAAGGCTTATTAAAAATTCTAATGATTTGTGTTTTTGTCTCAGGTTATTTATCTTATTCTCTCTCTCTCTCTGTGAATGCAGGAAGGAGGTAGTCAGCATCATTACACCCCAGACAATTGAGTTGATTGCTTTTTTCATAATCGTGTTGGAGAACAGAGTTGTGCAATTTTCAGTAGGCGACAGAACAAGCAGAAGAAAAAGTGAGTGCTTTAAATAGAATTACTGCAATGCTGCTTGCAAAATGTTCTTCATTAACCCTTAATAAACAGACCATGCTCAGCTATTGGGATGAATTTATACATTTAAGTTAGCAGTTTTCCATCCCTAGATTTTTCCACACAAATATCCCTCTCCTCCCACATTCTGGGTTTCCCTCTCTTAATAAGACTATGGTGATTTGTTTCTTGAGCTGTGCCTGTTTCTTATTTCTCAAAGATGCTTTTTTTTGCCTTAACTCACAAGTATATTTTTTGTTTTCTACATGTTTCCTCCTCTTTCTTTCTCCATTTTTCTTTCTGTTCTCTATGTCATCTACCTATTCACAGGGGTATCAAAACAAGTTATAATCCTTAAGAAGATAAGTTTTTAAATAGTTGCATAATGAAAGAATCATAGAAAGGTTTAGTTTGGAAGAGACCTTAAAGATCATGTAGTTCTGACCCTTCTGCCATGGGCATCTTCCATTCTTGCCTTGAGCATCTCCAGGGATGGGAAGGCCACAACTTCTCTGGACAGCCTCTACCAGTGTACTGCATCTTTCTGAGGTAGGATAGATACTCCAGTACTTCTGTACTGGTTTTGCACAGCCTGGTTTTTGTCAGCAGCAGGGCCACAGAGGTGGCTGCTGTGAGAAGCTGCTGGAAGCTTCCACCACGTCCAGCAGCGCCAATTCTTGATGGCTCTGAAGATGGACATGCTGCTGCCCAAAGCTGGGCCCATGAGAGAGGTTGTTAATGCCTCTGTGATGACATATTTAAGAAGAAAATCAAAACAAAGCCACACAGTTTTGCTTCCAGTCAGAGAAAAGGAGGAGGTGAGAATATGTGAAGGAAACAACATGGAGACACCAAGGTCAGTGAAAGAGGAGGAGCAGGAGGTGCTCCAGGCACCAGAGCCAAGATTCCTCTGCAGGCTATGGTGAGACCCTGGTGAAGCATCTCTGCCCCTGCAGCCCATGGCTCCATGAGGAATGCAGAGATCCACCCACAGCCCCTGGGGAAGGTGCCCATGCCAGAGCAGGTGGAGGCCTGGAGGAGGCTGTGAGGCAGTGGGAGACCCAGTGGAGGGAGGGGGCCCTGCTTCCAGCCTAGAGCAGCCTGTCCTTGGAGGACTGCACCTGCAGAAGGAGAGACCCAAGCCACAGCCGCCTTGGGAGGAGTGTTTGCCTGTGGGAGGGGCTCACACTGCAGCAGGTGTGGAAGGGCTGCTGCTCATGAGAATGGTCACACAGTGGAGAAGTTAATGGAAAACTGTCTCCCATGGGAGGGACCCCACGGCCTCACAGTGGAAGGACTCCTCTCCTGGAGTAGTTGAAGGACATCTCAATGACAAACAGATGAAAACCCCCCACCCTGTCTCCCTGCACTCTTGGTGGGAAGGAGGGAGAGGCTGGGGGGGGGGGAAAAGGTGTTTTAAGGACCTATTTTACTTCTCATTATCCTCCTCTGACTCTGTTAGCAATGAATTAATTTTTCAATTTTAAGTTGAGCCTGTTTTGCTCTTGAAGTGTTTTCTCCCAGTCTTTATGTCACTCATGAAGCCTTCATTTTTTTTTTTCTCTCCTCTACCCATCTGTGGCAGGGGAGGATGAGGAAGTGACTCTCATGGGTCCCTGGCATTGTGCCAGTGTCAAACCATGACAACTTCTCACAAACTTGTTTCCTAAATCCACCACTTATACAGCTTCCACAAACCTCTTAGGTCACTCACTGCCTAATGAGTGTTACCCTAAAACAAATTTTCTTAATGTCATATGTAAGTCTCCCTTTAAGCATCTGACTGTTGCCACTGAAATCCATCTCTTCCTAATGGGCAAAAGAAACTAGGTAAATATATTTGGAAAAAAAAAAACAAGCTAGGAACCTCTCTCTGTCCCCAAGGACAATAGGTGCTGCATGGATTACACATGCATGGTCAGCACCCTCTTACTTCCCAAAATGAACCCCTCCAAACAGGCTGATGGAAATGATCCATGGCTCATGCACATGACCAAATGATGTCTGCAATCACACAGTAACCTGAGTCAGTGAAACTGTGTGGTGCACCAGGCTAAGAATTGAACACTCTGGACAACTCAGTGGTGCCAGTGTTCATTGTGTGCCCTGGTCCTGTTTAGCTCTCTTATATAAGCATGCCAGGAAAGAGCTTGTACTTGGGAAGCAGAAAAGCAGGTGTGCCTCAGGAAGGAGTCAGAGCTGGGGCTGGGAGCACCATAGCAGAGGCAGCACTGTCACTGAGCAGTGTCTGAGCAGGGCAGGGTTGGTGTCAGTGACATAGCCAGGGCCCATGCCAGAGCAGGGGAGCAGGGACACAGGAGACCTGCAGGCACAGCCTGCTCTGAGTTTCCCCATAAGAAAGGTAAGGATGCTTCAGGAAATTCACAACTTTTACCTCTTGCTCAGAAAAGGAAAGCAATAGAAACATAAAAACCACAAAGTGGGGGATGCTGTTGCTCTGATTCTTGTGCACATTTTTATTTGTTATATTTGCCCTACATCCTCACCAGCCAGACTTGGTGTGCTTAAAATTACCTATTATTCTTTCCAAAGCACACATGTTCTATTTGCACTGAAATCTGGGGTCAGTTGATTCCTTTAGGGGGTGATTATTCACCTTACCATGAAAAAAAATCAACATATTAAGAATGTGATAACAAAAATTACCCTTTCTTAACCAACAATTCTCCTCAGATTTTGAAATCACTGACATTATTTCAAGAACATATAAACACAAACAATAATAAACCCTGCATATAATTTCCTTCTAGAGATTCATCCACCTTATTGAGCAGGAATCAAAACTTCTATGGATGTCTTCTTGCATCTAAAGTCTGTTCATAATGTTTTTTCTTTCCTACACAACACTTGTATGACTTTGTGAAGTTTCCCTAGTTTATACCTCCTCCCCATCTTCAAACTCTTAGCATCCCTCTTTTGTGCCTGGTAATTTTCCATTCTAGAAATACTAGTCACCTACAAAAAGTTAAAATAGAATTGGTTCCCTTTTCCTTCAAAAATCCCAGTAGTATAATTATTGTCCAGTGAGGGTAATTTAAGATGTCACTAAGCTCAATATTTTTCCATTGCATCAAGTTCATGAGAATAAGATAAGATGCTGTAAACAGACTGTAGGCACAGCCTGGAAGAAGCTTCAAATATGTCACAATTTTGTTTGTTCATACCATGACTAGAATTTGTAATTTGTCAGAAAATTTCTTAAATATTCACTGGGCAGAGGGTGATGGTACTATTTTGGTAATTCATTAGTGTTGCAATCTTGTAATGAAATTCATCCTAAAATCCTCCAAACTGGTTGAGTATTGAAGGTGTTGCTGAGACTCAGCTGCCCCAGCGTTCTCTCACACTTATGAGAAGGGCAAAGATCAGGCCCTGTGCCCTTCACTAGTCTCTCAGAACTCCTCATTACCTTCTGTTATACTCATTACTGTCATTACTGGCTATTTTTGCACTCTCTAGATACTTAAAATTATCTCTAAATAGTCTTTCTTTCAAAATGTGTGAAATCCAAGTGCATAAAAGTATCACGAAGTATTAAAATCATGGGGTTTTGAATAGAAGCATGGGAGGCCATTTGTCACAAGAGATAGTACAATTGCAATCAAGGTCTCTTTTGATCATTGCTCTTCCAATCTAAATACAGTGTATTCTTATGTGCTGTATGCATCCTGCTAAGTTATGTGATAAATTTCATATACACACCCACAAATGACTTCAGAGAGATAATGGCAGGAGGGGGACCCTAATAGTGCAGGGAATACTTCCAGACCTATCCCAGTGGCCATTAGCCCCTCAAATACCCATCTGCACAAGCCCAGAAGGCACAATGGCAGTCAGGAACCCAAATTAGAGACTCCAAGGAACAATCATCCTGTCTAGACTCTACGCAGACTTGTCCCAGCAGAGCTATCCACCCCAGTGCCAAAACACAAAAACCATCACCTCAGCTCGCTTTCGCATTATGGGGGTTACTTCCTATGGGTGAGACTTTTTATAGGATGCAGAAAAAAGCAAGTTCTGGGTCGTTCCTGTTATGCAAGATTTAGGGAGGAACCAAAGGCAGAACAAGAAAGGGATTTAGGTGATTTTGGGAGGAATGAAAGTTGGAAAAGAGGAGTAAGGGGATGAAAAAGATCAGATACATGTAAATAAATTCCTGGTCAGTGTGCTTGTCTGGCAGTGCTCTGTTGGGGAAGGGAGCAGCCTTATTGCATTCCCTTCAACCTCCGCCACAAGTGACAACTCCCTGCTCTGTGTGCATGAGGGTCTCACTGCAGCAGCTAGAGCCAGAGCACAAGATGGACATCTCATGTGTCCATAATGCCAGGAAATGGAAAGATCTAATGAAGATCAAGGTTCACCAGCCCCTGAGTAGCCTGGGGGCTGGAGTGAGCCTTTATGGGACTGTGCAGGGTGTGACCAGTGCCTGTGTATCTCCAGGGGTGAGAGCACACAGGTGTCAGGTCTGTCTTTGTCAGCAGCTGGAGAGGAGGTACAGCCTTGGAGCCTTCTATGCCAGCAGCTGTGGAGAGTGGACAGATTGTCTGAGTCCAGCTGCTTGAGGGATCCTGCTTACCTGTGGTACATAGGTGTATGTGTATGTTTTCAGTTCTGGACTTCCATTGTGCCCAGCCAGAGAAGGAAGCAGGATGAGCTGTTGGTGTCATCTTGGTTTGATGTGTGCTGGGAGTGTGTGTCTCTCATCTGTGAGAGACACACACTCCACATTTGTGCATGTGTTTATAAGTGTATATGATGTCCATATGTGTCTCAAACTACACCAGGAGAGGGTTACATTGGATATTGGGAATATTTTTTTTCAAAAAGTTTGTCAAATATTGGAACAGGCTGCACAGGACATTGGAGAAGTCTCCATATCTGGAGGGATTTAAAAGACATGTGGATATGGCATTTCAGGACATGGTTTAGTGGTAGACTTGGCAGTGATGGATTAACATTTGGACTTAATGATCTTAAAGGTCTTTTCCAGTCTAAACAATTCTATCATTTTATGATCACATCTATCTATCTGCATGAAGACATTTGTGTACAGGTATGTATAGAGTGTATGTGCGTGCTTTGTGTGCATGTATGTGCTGGGAATAGATGTTTGTTCTAAGTCCCAGTTGCATCTGGAGCAGCAGCGCACTCACCTGTCTCAGACAGACATACAGACACACTTATGCAGACATATCATTTGTATATAATGATACTTTTTCTCTCTGCAAGAATGTCAGTTTTGGAGAGGCAGAAGATGGAGCTGGCATTGGTGTAGTTCAGTGATATCTGCACACGAGATGAGGCTTAGGAACTGAGAGTCAGGGTCATGGTTGTATCCCAGCCTCATAACCTCTTGTTTGAAACATTATGTCAGTGTCTCACTAAGGTAACAGAAAGAATTGAACACGGAACCAACCTTCAGTCTTGCTTTTTCATAACATTTTAAGATCTGCTCTTTTCCTTTTGCTAGCCACGTACTTTTTTGCCATCTTTCTGCAACCACAAGAGCTGGAGTATATGCATATTTTAATGCAGACTGAGCTTCTTCCATAATCTCATAACTCCAGGAGGATTTAACATAATTCTCAGTGATTATTTCCAGTGCCTGTCTTTGCAGGTGGTCATTGATTTCCTGAGCTTCAGCAGAGTGAAATTGATGTCTAGCCTCCACTAGTAAAAGGTTTACTGGAATAGATATATCTCTCAGTACAGCTAATGCTGGCAAGCACTTTATTATGGATGCAGTTCTGTTGTGGAGGAGAGAAGTAAAAGGTTTTCATGCAGTTTTTTTCCTTGGGAAGGCTTTTTGCTAGCATAGAAATGTTATTCAAAATTTCACTCCTAAATGATATCTGTAAGTTTTAGTCATAAATCTGGCTTGATTTTTCTCAGTGTCTCCATTCCTCATGTGGAGCTGGAAAACAGCAATGAGAAGTGACAAATTGACTTTAAATCTGCAGAAAGACAGCAGTGTTCTTTGCTTCCAGTCTGAAAAGACAAGCAGAACAGGGATTCACCCTTGGCCTGAGTGTGGAAAGCTTTCTCCAAATGAATGCCACCAGGCTCCTCGGTTTATTTGAAATTCATGGCTTATGTAACTTCAGAAATTGGGCAAATCTTTCAAATATCTGTTTTTGTCTCTGTGGGAAAGCACTGTGACACAACAAGGGCACAGTGAGGGATGTGAAACAGGAGGAGCCACTGCTCAAGTTGCATCTGAGGAGCTGAGTCACTTGGAGGAGGGGATCCTCTTCCTGGCAGAAGCAGCCCAGAGTGCTGTGACATCTACATCTCCATGTTTCTACATAGAAAAAATCAAGAACACTAGAACAGCACAGCCTCAGGAACCCTGACATGTTTTTTTGTGCACAGCATGCTAAAGTGAAAATTTAAAGTGCAGTAATTAATTCTGCCACGCTCCTTGTGTTGCCATGATCAAGACAGGAGCTCTGGCTAAGCAGAGGAGCTCATATTTGCTTGATTATTGATTCTAACCCTTATCATGCCTTTGCCTGTGATAGCTTCTGACTTGTTTGTGCACAAGTGGCTGGTATAGGTAAGACTGGTCATAATGTGATGTGCAATTTCTTCTTCTATGGTTTAAATTAAAAACTGGTTTAGGAATTAGGAGACATGGAAATGGCAAACACATAAGGTTTACCCTTACATTAACAGTCAGGGCAAATCTGTCCTCAGAAATAATTAATAATGCTGTGCAGAAACCACACTGGGAGAATTGCAAAGGTTATTATGTGGATTAAATGCCTCTTCTTTGTCTGAGCCTTTCGATCTTTCTGTAGTGCAAAACAGCTACACAACATGATAGTTAATGATTTGGGTCTGCATAAAAACTTGGGCTCAGAGGTCACTGAGTCTGTGAGTAAGAAAAGCCAGGGGGAGCATCTTAGAGGGGCTGGCATTGCTCCTGGATGCAGAATCCACCTGAGCTAGTTCTCAGTCCTCTTGCTTGAGGGTGCTGGCAGGACACGTCACCACAGAGTACACAGAAAGCTTCCAATGCACTTGTACTGATTTCTGTATCAAGTTGAATGCCCATGTTACTGAAGTTATGCTCAAAAATGCAAACTGGTTCTAATATATCTGCACAAGTCATTTTCTGTCTTAGCTGCAGTCCTGGAGAGTTTGCAAGATGCTGTACTTTAGATTAGGACCATGATGTACTGTTAGAGGGCTTTGCTTTGTTTTGAGTGGGTTTTTGCATGGGGTTTTTTGCATGGGTTTTGTTTGTTTGTTTATTTGTTTTTCTGAGCAGACATGTATGTGCCTTTTAAATTACAGAATCTTGTGAAATGTAGAAGTTGAAAAGAGACACTAAGAACAAACTTAACTCTATGACAGTATTTTCTCTTGAAAATTAGAAATCAGCCTGGAAAGTTGTAAATTCTTCACACACTTGTCACCCTGCCACGGGTTCCTAAATATACTTGTCACCATCCCAAAAATTCCTAAATATTTCTTAGTTTTGACCAATGAAGAACATAATGTGTATTTAAACCATTAACTAAAAACACTATGTGAAAGGTAGGGATGCAAACGGTGTGCTGTGCTTTTTTTTTTTTTTGGAAGAACATTAGCTGTGATTTCTTTTCAACCAATACATTTGCATGGACCTAAGTTAGGAAAGTCACTGCATTGTACTGTACTCAGATTTATTTTTTAATAAAAGAAACAACATTCTATAGCACTACATCCATTATGTGTCTAATGAAAAATCAATAGCAGCTGGGTACCTTATTCCAAGAACTGCTTTTAGAAATTCTACCCACGGGATATTTGTGAAAGGTAGGTTTAGTGTCTTAATTCCCACAAAGTCTGTAATTCCGGTTTGTTTCTACTTGTTTGGTATTCATTACAATACCCATAAAAAAACTTGGTAAAGTGTGCTCATAAAAATTTAGTAAAGTTTTATATGCATTACAATAAATACAAAGCAAGAATAGTCTATGGACTGTCTCTCATATGTACAGTAATTAATAATGCTGTGCAGAAACCACACTGGGAGAATTGCAAAGGTTATTATAATAGTCTATGGACTGTCTCTCATATGTACAGTAAAGGGAACCAAAAAAATCTCTGATAGCAAGTTGTAAATAAATGGTGTTCTTCAGCACATACAGTAAGTAGCATTATATTATTATAGCTCTGTAATTCATTGGATAAATGGAGTCAATTCCCCTCTTATTTTCACTACAGTAAGCCAAGTGTTTACTTAAGTAAGTGCAGGTTGAGGGATTTCCATGCTTTTGAACTCCTGTCTGTGAAAAGAAGAATACTTTTCTCAGTATATACATGAATTTTCAGCAATTAAATAGATTTTTAAAAGAACAAAAGTAACAGAAATATCCATACATGGAATCAGTGTCTTTACAATAAAAGTCATATATCTGTCAAATAAAACAAATTAAGTTTTAGGCCAGAATTTATAACCAAAAAAAAAAAAAAAAAAAAAAAAAAAAAAAAAAAAAAACCACAAAAATCCTGTGTACCATGGCAATTTGGTTTTTGTTCTTATCAACAAAGAAACATAACCTCATATTTTTTGCCTTACCTCATTTAAATATCTTTATACAGACTGTTAACTGTAGAATAATTTTTAGACATTTTGCTTTGAGCAGTCAGTGATTAAGAGCAAGGTATCTATAATTCTTTTCCTGTTATTTTTAGGGCCTGTCCAGTTTTCTACATTATATAAATTATTCTGCTGCTCTTGTACTTTTCCAGAACATTTCTTTGAATCTTCAAAATAGATTTTGACTGTGTGCTCAAAAAAGTAACATTTTTGCTCATGGGAACATACACATAATCTTCAATTCATTTTGTCAATCAGTTTATTATATTTCAGGTTTTTTCTGGGCAGCACAGATAAAATGAATTCTTACATAATAAATACAAATCAAGAGGGCTAAAAAAATTCCTGAAAAAATGCTTAAGGGACATTAAAATTATACGCCAGAAGGCAGTGTTATGTAAAGACAATACTTATACACTGGTGAGAATCATTTTGAAACCTTTAAACTTGAAAGGCTGGGTTTTTTGGTAAACCTACCAATCCTGCAAAACTTGCCAAGTGTGATTTAAAGTCACAATTTTAAAAACTGCCATGGCACAGTGACATTCCTGCAGAGCAGAAGCTGGGGACAGTCAGGCTTCCCTTTGAGAGGTCAGAGCTGGATCCCATGGCCAGGGCTGGTGCTATCACCCCAGTGAGGGGCAGGGCTTGGGGAGGACATGGAGCAGGAACATCCCAGCCCCAGGAATCAGGCACCTCCTGGGCACCAGGGAGTCAATATAACATTGTACTGTGCAGTATAACATTGCCAGCTGATCGACACTGGGAAGCGCTGCTGCCGCTGAAAATGTCTTAGACGAGGGTCCATGAAACAGCTGCCTAATAAAAAACTCATCTAAGGATGATTTTTCAATGAAATATCTCCAAAAGCTGCTAAAATACCATATCTATACCATACACTGGTCTGTCAAAAACATGCCTGAGCCAACCATACTTGAGCTGGCTTTAAGCAACAAAAGTAATTCAGTCTAAGGAGTGCTGAGCTTAGCTGGGATAAGAAATCAGATAAATTAGCTCATTATGAGCTTCCCAGTGTGTTTGGCACCAGTGTATGCATCTGAGATGCACTGCAGAGGTCTAGCTCAGCTACCTGAGTATGATATATCATTTGTTTGTTTATCTTCAAGCATGTAGGAGGGTGTTTTTATACACTTAAAGTTCAGAAGGTACATAAATCTTTGCAGAGTGTGGGCTGCCACTGGGCGGGTCTTTCTTCCAGTAGTCAGGAGATCAAAAGGGCAATTTAATAAATTTTCATGTTTCAAAAATAATATAAAATAAAAGGAATTCTCTGTGGGCTTGATCTGAGTTTCACGATAAATTGTTGGTCATAAGCTCCGAGCTGCTCAAGCTTCCTCCTGATTTTTTTTTTGCTAAGAACTCTAAAGGAATTTTGCTGTACCAAGTTATTCAAATTTAGAACATAATAGAAGCATAAGCTCTTATCCAGCAGCAACCATATCTGCCTGCATTAAAATATCTAACACTATTTGCTCAATCTCCAATTTACATTTATCTACTCAAATACAAGAAAGGTCTGCAGGCTAAAAAGAGAAAAGCATTCCGCAGCTCTGACATGCAGAGCACACAGACAGAATAGAGTCCTTTTCCTGTAATGGTCTGCATTTGTCTACTAATGATTCTGACAAAACCAAATACAACCCAGCCCAGGACCTTAAAAGCTGATTTGAATAAATTTAAAGCAGGCATGGTGTGGATGCTTGTTATTATTCATAGCTCTACTAGGCAATGCTTTGCCTCTCTTTGCTCCATTTTCAGTAGGCCTAAGATTCAAACTAGATATTTTTTCCGTGAGTTTTAACATTTGAGGAGGTTATTTATGCTAACTAGAGCAAATGTCTTGAGTATTGCAATCCCCCTGATGCCTCATGCCGCACAGCCTTAGGTGTGCCCTTGTGGCAGAGGAGGCTGATGGCATCATGTGCTGCATTGGAGCTGTTGCCAGCAGGTGGAGGTGGGTGATCCTTTGAACTCAGCACTGACGAGGCCACACCTGGAGAACTGTGTCCAGTTCTGGGCTCCTCAGTACGAGAAAAACACGGACATAATGGAGAGCATCCAGCGAAGGACCACTGAGATGACAAAGGAACAGAAACATCTTCCATGTGAGGAAAGGCTGAGGGGGCTGGGACTTGTCAGCCTGGAGAAGAGGAGGCTCAGGGGAATATCATCAATGGAGATTGTGAATAAACACATGAAGGGTCTGGGCAGTTATGCATCCAGGCTCTCTTCTGTTGTGTGCTTTAGACAAGACCAACTGCAATGGACTTGGAAAAACTAGAACAAAGGAGGCCTCCTCTGACCTTCAGGGTAAGTTGGTCCTCACACAGAAATTTTCACCTCAAAAGTCTTACAGAACTCGCTATAAATTCACATATAAGCTTATCCTTGTAAATAAACATCATTTACATGCAGGTGATTTAGTTTCATCTCAGACACATTCTATGATTCTTAACTCAGGCACACAATATATTTCACCCTTTCGTCAGGTCTACACAAAAAAATAAAACCCCAAGAATTAAGCCTAAACTCCAGGGTTGTTGCTCAGTGTCACAGCTGTGTGTTCTTCATAGAACTTCCCTGCCAAAACCCTCTAGAGGCAGTGACACCCAGATATGGGCTTTTCTTAATCAATATTTCATGCTTTTTCTGCCCTGATGACACAGTATGGAAAGATCCTCTTATTTTCTTTCTATGAAAGGTCATTGGAAAGATGTTCTCTTGTTCATTATGATAAATTGGGCTAATTGGCATCAGATCATGTTGGTTCATGATGCCACCATGATATCATTTTATTAAGGAATTTTGAAGTGCTGCCATTCGCAAATCCCTGTTTGCAATGCAAGGGTTAAATGCATTTCTATCCTCTGAGGGATTCAGAAAATCTCATTAAAATTCAGTGGAAGTATGACCTCTGGTGTAAGGCTAAAAATCTGTTTTACTGTCTGATTGGGTTTTATATAAAGTTCCACATAATTCTAGTTAAACCACAATTTGTAATGCTATGGTAAATTATCATTCAATTAGACTTAACTCCCACTGAAATACCCATACATAGGAGATATTGGAGATTCCTAAAGAAAGGTGCATGGGGTATGGATCATGTTCTGTTTATGAAAACAGATGGACATTTCATTACAAATCAATAGAGTATAAGTGATGTCTGAAAAAATTATTTTAATATAGTTAATTCCCAGAAGACCAAGCTAGAAGTAAATTCTTGTCACTAAGCCAGGCTGTGTCAGCTTTATGAATATTGAGCGCTGCCTTGGCTCCTGAAGGAGGAAAGAATAAGTTTTTGCTTAGTTACCCAAGTAGGCCTACTTAATGAAAGGAAAGTGCTCTTAGGCTGAATCTTAAGTACACTTGGAGGCCTCACCTTGTGATCCCTTGGGATTATGACAGAACTCTGGTATCACAAAGAACACATTTGACTTCCATGTTTATATAGTTAATGCTAAAAGCATGACAATGCCTTGTTCTTCTAGAAAATTCATGAGTAAAATATAAATATAAGTTGACATCAACAACTTACTTAATGATATGGCAATTAACCTCAATCCTTCTGAAAACTACAATGAGGAACATGGAAAATGAGGTGTATTGGTGACATCCAATCTGACTACATGAAGGGAAAATCATCCTTGACAAATATGACTTGACAACTATACTATGACTACACCTTTATGGAAGATACCAGTTCTGGGGTTTTTTCTGACTTTTTTTTCCTGGTGTATATGTGCTACGTTAGTCTCTGGAGACATCTTTAGGTTTATCATTTTTAAAATGAAGATGTGTTTATTAATACCATTTTTTTAATCATTCCTCAGCTTTAGTTGAACTGGATGTTTTACAGTATACAATAAAATGTCTCCACTTGTGTTAAATCCCAGCATTTAGGCCCATCATTAGAAGATGTTATCAGCTAAAAACTGGTTTCCTTTATCAATGAAAGGTTAATAATATGAGTTGGCTTAGAATTGTATGGAAAGCAGTAAAAAGGGTTTAGTTATGCCATCTTATCTGTCTGGTGTGCAATTGACTTCAGCTGATATTCTCTGTGGGATGAATTCAAGCCATTGTCCTTTTCTAAAATTAGGTCATGTTCTAAATTTTAGCTTGTCTTCCTTGAAGACATGACATTGCTATCTTCTAGCTGCAATTATTTTTTTCTAAGGAAAGTAAATTCTATTTTGCTATAGCAAAGTTTTTTTTTTTTAAATTAAGTCCTGAAATTTCAAGCTCAGAGAGCTTTAACTATAACATGATGGATATCATGGTACACAGAGTTAATAAGAAGGATAAAGACAGAGTTCTATTTGCCAAATTTTGGGAAGATCTCAAGAGAAACCTTGAAGAACACCCAACACAAAGTTGATCTATATAAGGATGTTAATACTAGTTATTGAATTTTGTCTCACAATGTTGTATATTTATGAAATTACTTTAGAGCTTTGGATGGAAGAAATTCCAAATGTGAATATTGTTACATATTAATGTGTAACCATATTCAAGCAAGTGATACATTTGGTGTCTGTGGAAGCTGTGAATGTTTTCCACTACCTATGAAGAGCCCAGAAATGTTGATAGAAGTTTAGTACACTTTCAGTCCCATAGATTTCTCAGTAGGAAGGTAACATTTAGGAGAATTTGTCTGAGCTCCTGGATTTTTCAGGCTAAAAACCTTCACCTGCCCATTTTAACTACTGTTTAAGAAGAATGCTGCTGAGAAAACCTTTGAACTTTATTCCAGGTGTCTAGGCCTCAATAAGATGAAAATCTAATTGCTACTTCAAAAAAACCTAATTATTAAACATAAGTTGAAGAAGTCAGCCATCTCCACATCTGAGAGTGTTAACAGATCCATCTGTATCCTTTGTGATCCAAGTGACAAAAAATCATTTAGACTGTTAGCTCTTGAAAACTGGTGAAAATCATGCATGTGTGTCTAGAGATGTCCAGACATAAACAGTCTCTGCTGATACCCAAAGTGGCCTTACACTAACTCCAGCAGAGTTTTTACAGGTCTGTCAGGACACATACTTTTGTGGTGCAATTTATATTAACACTAGTTCGGTAGTTTCAGAGAGAATATAAAATTAATCAGAAATAGTCAACAGTCACATTGTACTTAGAATATTAAGCATCTAACTTTAGAGCATTACTGAATAAAATGAAATATTACTTTACACTCATGCAATTTTGCAGATTATCTAGTGGAGCAACCACACAGAAATCTTTTCCTCACTGTAAGAAAATATTGTTATTTTGTTGCAGTGCAAAAAGCAATATTTTCAAGCTTTCCAAAACAGTATAGTCCCAATTCCAATTTAAATTCCCTGAGATAGTCTCTCTATTCACCTCAAATATCAACAAAGGTTTGAGCTCTCCAGCACCTTAGCTAGAACATATCTCAAGCAGCATCCAGTAAATCATCTTCTCTCGTTATCTTCCAATAGTTCTCAGTTCCCATATATAGAGATAATATTTAAATTCTTTTCCAAATGTAATCATATTTTATCATAGACAGATCAGAGTGTATCAATTTGTTTCCATAAGTTAGACAGCAGACTTTTTAGTGAAAAAAAACCCAAGCCAGACTTCTGGTGGTATAAACGCAAGGTGAAAAACTGATGCGCCTGGCAAGGAATTCAGAAAACCTAATTTCTTATTAATATTTATAATGCAGCATCACTTCCAATATACTCCAGCCTAAAGGGCTAAACTGAAGGTATTGTTGGCCTTGCTTATGCTCTACCCTGGAGGCTCAGAATAGAATCAGAATCCCTTGACATCAATGCTTATTGGGAGGAAAATGCCACCAAGCAAATGAGCTCTTATTTTACCAGTTATATCCTAGGTTGTTACAGACAATCTAAACATCTTGTTGAGATTTTTTTGCTAGCCATGACTGAGAGAAATATTTTGCATTCATTCTGTGTTATAGTCATGGTTCATAAGTCACTATTAAAATTAAAAATCTCTTCATGAGAAGTAGAAATAGAGACCATACAAAGAATGAGGAATCATTAATGCATCTAATGGCAGGAATTGGATGATTGATAAAGAGAGGCAGATGTCCAGAGCTGTCACACAATTCTGGGTGTGCCTGCACATGCTCCCATGAACACACCTGCCCTGTGCATCTGCACCACTCCCACTCCAGCCTGGTCAGCTACTCTGGATAAAACTCATGCAATGTGACTATTTTTAAGTGGCATTTGGCCACTTGAAAATAGTCATCCCAGCTAATCTCTGGAAAACTTCAGTTTTCCAGACCTATTTCTTGTCAAGATACCTTTCAATCAGCACATCTGACTAATAAAGGTGACTAACCATAAGTGATGGTAAAAGTTATATAAGTACAGCCCAGCCTCTATGATAAGAATAAACAAAACAGACTCTTAAAACAGCAAAGTAGTACCAAAACTAGTGTGCAAAAATGATGGTGGAGTAACAGGTTTATGTGCATGAGTCTAAAATGCTGGGGTGCACAGCATTTTACTATTCTTTCTGTTGCAATTACAGTGAAAATAAAACTTTACTGGTTCAGAATTTGTACACCACACTCTGTTTTGCTGCACACAGAAAAGCTGTTTTGCAGACCAGGCTTTTCCTGGTAAATTTTCTAAATGACTCTTTCTCCTTGGCATTATTATTATTAGAGCTTCTTCCTTCTGACAACTGTATTTCTTTAATCATAGCTTTCAGAACATCAGCTTTTCAAGGAAAAAATAAAAAAGGGTTCAGTCTATTTTTACTGTTCACATCTGGATGCACATGTCACACTGCAATATGCTGTTGTGAAGTGTATGACAATTTCAGCTCAAACATACATATTGTGTTTGTCTTAAAGCTGCCCAAATTAACAGTGACCCATCCATCCACATAGCCTACTTTTGGTAGGGCAGGGACTCTCTTACACTTAATTATCCCTCTGCACTCAGGGGCAAATCTGGCTCCTGCAGGACAGTAGTGTTTGACATCTCAGCTAATAATGATGCTTAGGAGCTGGGAGTAGGTGAATAGACAAAGTGAGTTACTCTGTTGCTGTGATAATCAATTATATCAACTTTGCACTCTGAGGAACACCCACACTTTTGGAAACACTATTTTCTGCCAAAATCTTTTATTTGCATCTCTCAGGAGACATTGCAGAACAATATTCTTTATCACATTTCAACAGTGGAGATTGACTGTGATATTTTTAGGGTTCATCCATGCTAGATTCCTCTCCAGGGAGGAATAATACCATCCTTTTCCTTAGACTGATTGTTACAAGTTGGAGCCCCTGGGGATTTCTTTGATTTATGTGGAAGGAAGTTTAAATACAAGTGGTCTAGAATTAGGAGGATGTAGTGCGAAAATCACATCTTGATATTTCCTCTTTGAAGTGTTAAATATACTCAGATCTTAAAACCTGTTCTGGTATTACAATATTCCTAGTGCAGTTTAGGACAAATCACCAGGATGTTAACAAAACCTGCATGAATTTTTTTTTATCAACTCATGCATGCCTGTTAAACTTTCTTGTTGCAAACCTTGTTGCTTGTGTTTGTACCCCTTTGATTGAGGAGTTGTGAAATGAATACATAGGTAACACAAGTCTTTAAAAGTAAACATTGTCAGATCATCTGTTCCATACCAGTATCAAATGCTACAAGAAGAAAACACAATGCATCCATTTAAGGGAATAATCACACCCTGGGGACTGTACTTCATTAACTGATAATCTGTGCCTTCAAACTCAAAACATCAGGTCTCATTTAACCAAATTTTTTTAGTCTTTGCTAAACAGCAAGGATCTTTGGGACCTTTTTGGAAATAGTCTTCAAAATTATTGCCTGTTCCCTTTTCTTGTATTCAAGATACAGAGGAAAATCTGGTTTACTCATATTTTTTTCTCTACCTCTACCTTATGCTGGGTTTTATGTGTCCAAAATAATGTTCTTAAATGTGTAATGCAGATTAAATTTATAATCTTCACAGCATTATTTTATATGAAGGATATGAAAGACATTCCAAAACTCCGCCCATTTTTATTGCAACTTTAAAAATTTTAATTAAATTTCAATTCATTATTTGGAGAGTTAAATAATGAGATATCTGCAAAGGCATATGAAACTTTGGTCTGTGTTGTGCATTTTTTTCATTTGTTTGTTGTATTTCTAAGAGAACAGCATATGCTGTACTACATAAGGGACATGACCATATGATGCCTTTGAAATTAATTTCGTGTATGAACCTTTATGGGCTTAGGTGAAAGCTTGAAATATTATCTGGCTTCTAAGGATTGTAACCAAAAAACACAAGGAAATGACTGTTACTTCAAACAGATTTTCCCTCTGAGGTTTTATATCCTTTGAACTTGCAGATAGATGCTGAAGAAATAGTCTGAAAGTTGCAATGACAGAGACTGATACCACCATATTTCTCCAGCCTTTTGCTATATTGTAAGCTTCACGCAGTTCCATGGAATTGTACATGATTTCTGTCATGTAGAACAGCATTTTATGGAAAACAAAGATTTATACATAAACTCAGGTCATCATAAAAAAATAATACATTGCAACATTATTAAAAGAAGATGTGTGACACATGACAATTTGACACACTTTGAGATATCATGAGGTGACCTGAATCTTAGCTTTTTTTATCAGTGTTTTCAAGAACAGAGACTGAAAATTAAATCTTCTCTGGGTCAAGGCTATGCCAGTCTGTCCCCTTTCCTGTAAAATGAATAGTTTCTGAACAGACTATTCCAATCTTACCTTAACAGTCACTATTTCAGTGCTGAAGATCCACAACAATGACAGACAATTTCTAAATATTACAGTGATAATGTTTCCTCCCACAGTGAGACATCATCATGTTAAACTCTTTAGCATTGTAGTGATTAAATGAACATAATATCCTGCAGTCTGTGATTTTATCTCTCTTCAGTTTTCTAGTGGCAAAGGTGTACTTTTAACCATGTGTTTTAAATCTGATTTCTAAACATTTGTGTTCTTCATTTCACTATGTCAAGGAGCTAGCTCCCACTTCAGTATATCATAGCACATCCCTTCAAAGTAGATAAAAGACTTAAACTGAAAAATTCAGACTCAAACCCAGGTTTCAGAACACTTCAGATTTCATTCACAGTTGGAAAAGTTCATTAAATGTTTGAGGAAACAAAATATGCAACTGGATTTAGATTCTGATCCAAACAACTGTCTTCTCTTTTCCCATTTACCCAAAGTCAGTGCACTTCCCTGTGCAAATATTTCTCTCCATTACCTTCTCTGCAGCAGCGTGCTGGGCTGAAGGTCCTTCCACACTCCAGTATGTGTACAATCTATTCAATTTTACTGTGTCTACAAATGTAATGAACTCACTGTTGTTTTTGTTCTATCATTTAAATCATTAATAAAAATATTAAATAACACCCCTAGACCTATGACAGGCTCTCTTTAATTCTCTTTATCAAACCAGTTTGTCAAATGAAAGATTAGAAATAATTTATGTAAATTTGAGGAGGGTGGTTCTGCCAGTTTGGTGCCATTGTTATGGTATTTGGGCCCTCTCTGGCCTGTATATGGAAATGTCATTGCATATATTAGAGAAATGTCTCTAAGTTAAAGATTTTGCAATCTACTCTTCAGCCACTCATTAAGCTAATTGTCATTTTACAAGAGGAAATTAATTTAACTTAATGATTCTTTTTTTTTTTAATTCAGTGTCACATTATTATTGTCTAGACACTCGCAGTTGGATTTTATATTTTATTTGTTTTATTCTAGGGCTAAACTGAAGAAGACTGGTCTGTATGTCTCAAGCTCTCACTTTTTTCTGTTTTTCAAGACTGACTATTTAGTATGCTCTGCAAAAATCACAATAACTTTCAAGAATTATTAGACAGATTAAAAGTTCACACTACATATGCAAGAAAAGGTCAGACAAAATATGTACAATTAATAGTAGTAGTAGCAGCAGTGGAAGTAGAAGCAGGACTACTAGAAGTAGTAGTAGTAATATTGAGTGTAGGCCAAAGTCGAAATAGGAAATATTAATGAAGGTGCCTTCCCCATCCTCTGCCAAGTATGCTGAGAAGAAATGTACTCACTTACTTTGACATTTGTTTTGAATGAAAGCAAGAGAAAAAGAAAATATTCTGAGGATAAAAAATATTTATATACAATTAATTTTTCTGAAGGGGGAAAGCATTTCATGCTTTGTATTTTATATTGTTTTAATAAAGGTCCCTTTCCATCATTACTTCAAATATTAGAATTTAATGTTTTGATAGACAATGCATTCCCTAAGCATTTTGCAAAATACTAACTTTATTTCTGTTTCCAAGAAATAAATAAAACTAAATTTTGAGATCACCAAATCCCATTAAAGAGTATCTTCCTTTTTCTATTCTGCTCTACTTTCTTCTTATCAAAAGCATTTTTAGCTACTCCTCCAACCTCACTGATATTGCTATTGAACTTTAAGAAAGCAGAATGTTCAAAAGTTGTCATCAGACCTAGAGGATAGACCTAAGTTAAGAAAAACAGCCAGTACACCTGAGGTATTGCAGTTTGTTTGATCTGTCAAAGATCGCACATAGTCTACTAAAAGTCAGAGTCAATACAGGAGCTCAAGACCTCTCTCTGGAATTTTACCTGTCTTGTCCTGGACTTGCAATCAATCAGAATCAAATTTTTTTTTTTACTCACAGGGAGCTAAAATTTAATGTTTTCAGGTTTATACTGTTATAGGGGCTCTTGATTATAGGAATGTTTGGCAGCTGGCCGAGAGAAACTGAAGACAAAATAAAAGGGTGAGGAAAGTGACAGATTATTGCAGCATTGAGGTAGGATGTGTAAAAAAAAAATATGGTTTTACTGTCATGAAAAGAATAAACATAAAGAGGTAAGAAAGATTCCCCCTGAAATATCATGTATCTGAGTAACTGCTCAGTATTGTGATAGCTAAGAGCTGATATCAAGACTTTAAACTAGGACAGCTATGCTTTAAAAAAAACAAAACAGCAACACCAGACCTGAGGAATTGCATTCATCAGCAATAAGGGGTCAATGAAGCACAGAATAAAACCAAAGGCCAAAAAGACAGAAAAATGGGGGTTTTATTATGATTCACTGCTTGGTTTGGTTTGCCTTTATGCCTTACTCAGGTGTTTCCTTTGCCAACTTCTCCCTACTCCAGTCTAGAAATTCCTCCCTACTTCCTATCTAGAAATGGCCTCCATAGCTCAATAGAAAAAGAAATTGTGTGATTCAGATACAATTTTCATGGGACACACTCATTTGCACTCTGTTGCAAAAGTGATAAAGTAACAATTGAAAGATGATAATTTGATGGCTATTTGAGATTCATTTGCAATTAAAAGTCTTCTGTGCCAGCTCAGAGGCAAAATAAGGTCCAGATTATCTTACTTTACTATATGTACTCTTAGGGAGGATGAGGAAGGGGCAGTGCCCCACTTTTCCCAAATGGATAACAAAAAAATGTAACAAAAGCCCAGAGTCACTCAGTTCACCGAAATCCAAATTTCCTCTGCCTCTTTCCATGTTTTTTCACTCATTGTGTTGATCTTGGCCAGACAAGTCTCCAGAAGAGGAGGACCCTCATGAAATGTCAAAACAGGCTTGATGATGTGTCCAGAGGAAAAACATTTCTGACTGTGGGGCAGCAGATTCTGAAGGAAAGGCAGGGTCAACCCACATGAACTGATCACTGCCCTTGGTGATGAGTGGGAATGGAATAAATCATAGCCCAAAAACAGTGAAAGGAAGAGAGGAACAGTTTTTTCTTGTAATTAGAAACTTAACAGGCACATCAAATCAGTACACAATTGAAGACCTAACTATGAGGTGTTATTTTTAATTCCAGCAATCAATATGAAACTGAAATATTATGAGTTGGTTATGCTTCCTTAAAATATTCAATGGGCCTCTTGTGTGGAAGGATTTGTATTTTGGAAGAAGCTGAGATGCTAATCATTCTTAGCTTGGAAGGAATAATTAAATATCATATTATTTTTGTAGCTTTGGTGGGGGAAAGGAGTTTAGCTACAATGTTATGAGGACTGCTTGCTCCCTTATGATATATGTGACACCTGAATAGATGTAGAAGACACTGAAAATTCACTGGAAATATAAAGTGTTGAAAAGGATAGGTCTTTGGGTTTACAGTTCCAATTCTGAATAATTTCTTTTTTTTCCATTACTGTGTTCCTGAAAGTCGAATCACCTCTCCTGTCTCTTTGGATTATACACCCTTCCAGACAGGGACTGAGTTTCATCATGCATTTGTGCAGTGTCACGCACAATAGGTCTCCAGGTGCTATAGTAAGCCAAATAATTAATTATTAACTTGTTCCACTACTATATGCTCAGCAAAGTTTGTTTTGCATCCTCACCCAAACCTATGGAAGAAGTAGGTGGGTCTACTACTTAGTCCTTTAAATAAATCTCATGAACTTAAAAACAAATTTGGATAGGCATTTCTTTCCATACCCACTTTCAGGTTTCCTAGTCTTCCTTTTCTGTATGAATGCCATAAACAACATTAAAAATGGGGGAATGGTGCTTTTTCTGTTCTTATGCATGGCTTCAGGCAGCAGTAGCAGTGTTTGTGTGTGAATTGAGAGTGCAGATATAACTTTACTTTAGGTAAAGGACATGTAAAGTTACTCATGCTATGAAAGCAAAGACATAGAGTATGTTTTATAGATTATGTTTCTGATTGATGTTATACAATACACCTAGATATTTATTGAAAATTTCATTTCATGCTAACTCATATGACTTACTATATCTTATTTGCTTACTATATGACTTACATCCTTTAAAACTTCAGAGCTAACATATTGATAGGGAAAATTTGAACTTGAGTATTTTCTCCCACTGTGGGAGATTTTCAAATGCTTTATTTACTTCTACTGATAAAGAGATTTGTAACCCAGTTTTTAATACTATTCTCTTCACAAAAGTAGAAAGCAATAAAAAGGTTTTTGGGTTTTTTTATTTGTCAGCATCAAGAATAGTATGGGATTTTAAGAAATGCTTTTTTTTTTTTCTTGGACAGTGGGTAAAATTACCAGCCAATTTTCTTCCAACTGGCACGTTAGGTGGCAATTGCTGAAAGCAAATGAGAAACTTTTTAAGATCAGGCCACTGAGCTCAAGTGGAAGTTGTCAGATTTAATAAAGCAGAATCATCCTAGGGAAGAAATTTTTTGTCTCTGTTTCCAGTGGTGCATCTGTTTGTAGCACATACTTTGTTCAGCAAAAGCCAGCTTGCCTACAACACTTGCAATGAACTTTAATTGTGTGCTTTAGTAGAAAGTCTTAATTTTGATCTGACTCCCTTCAGGTAGAAATGAGTCGACTCACATAATCGCACCTCCCTGTAGCAGATAAAAATAACCACCTTGATTTTCCCTCCTTCTTCACTTTTTAGAAAATCGTTGTATTTTTGTGAGTTCATTCTCACAGTGAGCAGGGATCTATAAGCTATGGAACACAAGATGGTTCTGCAATAACAGCTATTTCTACACCATTATAGTAATTAATCACAGAAGGAGCTACTGGAAAAAAATTCTATAATTTTGAACATATAATTGAATTTTTATTGCTTTTAAACTGAAGTGTTTAGACCTTGAGAAAATCAACCCAGCAGGGAAAAAAATGCTCCTCTTTGCCTCTCCTTCCTTCTGTGCTTTAGACAAAGCTTGGCAGAGCTCACAAGCTAAATGGAAGCTGATTTAACAGTTCTTTATTTCAGTCTACCTCCTAAAGAAGAAGAAAAGGTCACTTAAAACTTATTTTCTTTACAAAATTCACTGGAGCTAAGTGAATACAAAGTGAAGTCTTTCAGATCCAAGGGTAGCACTGGCAGATTGCAGAGGAAGCAATCCATGTGCTCAGGGGAAGAGGTCCTGGCAGTTGTGCTCCCTGGCTTTAACAGAGGACTACAGATGAAGGTGAAGGAAGTGAAGATAAGTGTCAGCTGGCAAATTTGACCCAGCCAGAAAAATGGGATAACAAGAGCCCTTCAGCTTTATTGAAACATCATATGTGATGAATAAAAGCTTCAGTGTATTTTTGGTTTTTGTTTGTTTGGGTTTTTTTTCCCCCTTGGGAACTTTCTTCCAAATTCAACCACAATTTTGAAAACTTTTTCTGACCACCCAACTTGCACTTGTTTAAAATAAAATATTTGTTTATACATTATCTCTTTCCACTTAGAGGTCCCATTGTTGGATAAAAGGAAGAGAGATCACATGTGTGATGAAAGAAGTACAAGATTTATGAGCCTTTCTCTTCCTTCCCCCTGGAATATTCTTTTGAAGATCAATCTTTAATGCTTATACTCCTTAAAAACAACAAATAACTAGACTTATCATTGTGAATTTTAGGCATGAGGAAAAGAGGTGAAAAGGTGGTGAAAAAAAAAAGCATGGAGCCTAAATATTCATATGTAAAATTCTTAGTTTGACCTACAGCAGTCAAACATAAATTATAGTTTCTGGCATAAATATTAGAGCCAATCTTGTGGGTCATTCTGAGTCAGTTGGGGTGCTTGCATTGAGTTTACCTGCAAAGATGCAGGTAAAGCTTCCAAAAGGTTGTCTTTACCAGCTAACCTAAAGTGCCCTCTTTCCTAGATCGGTGTTCTGGAATATATTTCACAGAGTTCAGTTCCTGCCTGGCTGTGGGAAACAGCAAAACATGTTTTGTTGCCTTACCTACAGTTATGTTAGTTTAAGGATTATTTTCCAGTGCTGTCAAGAGATGGTGAATAAATCCTGTTTATGGATGGCTGTTGCCACACAGAAGCAGAAACCATTAGGTGGTTGTTCATTTCATCTGCCTTTAACACCCACCTTAGTGCTGATTTCTCCTGAAAATTAAATCTTTCTTTTCATTCAGTAGAGTAGGAAACATCTGTTTTAAAATGAAAAATTAGCTTCAAAAAAGTTCTTGTTAGATTAGATAAATTCCTCCTTTTTTCCATTCTGCCCATATACACAAATATGGGGTTATGTGTTGGGAATATATTAGGATAAGTAATTATAAATGTTATTCTTTAATAATTTAACATTAATCTTGCTCCTTCCATGTGTTGCAAAATTCTGTGGTGTGTAGTACCATTTCATATTCTCCAAATTTGTATATTCCTAACCTGTGTAATATGGATAAGCTGCATTTAAGATGACTAGGTAGTAATCAAGCCATTATATTAATAAATATATACAATTATAAAGTTTTAATGGACAGCCATCTATTAATAAATTTTCAACTCCTTTATAAAGCAATTTTTACTTCAGAGGTAGCTCAACCAATGTACATATTACTTCTACAACTAATTTTCATTAAACCATCCTATTAACTGCAGTGATTTACATGTACAGAGAAGACCAAAGACTGCATAGCTCAACAAATATGACTTTTAAATTATAATGTTTCTAGTAAAAGGTGACAGGCTTTGAGAGAACAGGGACTTCAGACTTGTCTGGCCTTGTACTGGCTTGAGGTGAATTTAACTTATTTTAGCTGAGGTTGCAGTTTTTCAGTTATGAGGTGACTATGGCCAAATTTCTTTTAGTTTGAATTTATCTCTGTACCATTGCGTGGCATAAGACCAATTGCTAATTAATAGAGAGTAAAACCAAGCAGCTATTATGGATTAAGTGAACTGTCTTTGATTGTAGGATTAAAATATACTATAGAAGAGTAGGGCTATCAGATGACATCAGAAATCCCAGAGCATTTTTCACATAGAAGAAACATCAGCTGGTGAGTCAAGCAAACCCAAATTTAAGGGTATGAAAGAGGACACATGGAAATGGGAAATAGCAGGGTGAAAGCAAGCAAAGAAACCTCCACAACCTTCATATTGTGCCCAATGAAGATCCAGCCAGTTCAACATGATCCAGTTTTTATTCCTTTGCTCCTGAAGCTCACATAAACTCTTGTCTCTTTAACTACAGGGTGGAGGAAGAGTCAAAGAGCACCAGGGAAATCGGTGCTCACATATATGGGAAGCTCAAACACACACACACACACACACACACACACACACACACACACACACACACAAATATATATGTATGTACACACATTTTTAAATATATATATATTCTTTATATATATATACTTTGTATATACTTTATATATATACACTTAAAAATATATACATATATGCATATACAGAGACACACATATGTGTGTATTAATCGTGAGGCTTTTCTGTAGCAATTTCAATTTGACTAGCGGTGCTCCTGTCATCACAGCTGGACTAATAAAAACTATTTGTTGTGGCTTTAGTTGACTGCTAATCTACAGGAAATTCTTTGCTTTGTGTAAAAGGGTGTTCACTTTTGCTCATAATAAGATTTAGACAGCAACAATTGCCTTAACTGAAAGAAAAAGAAAAGGAAAATCATAACCTATAGTTCAATTTGCTGTAGATTAAATAGAATATTTTCCTCATAGTAATAGAATTATGAATTGTATTTTATTGGCTGGGTGAAGATAGTGTCTTATGTTCCACTAAAACATGGTTGCAAATCTTGATATACTATCATATCTAAATTTCCTGATTTGGGCATGTCTAGAGTGAGGAAAATGGCTAAATGGCTTCTTTTTTCTAATTTTTTTTGCTTTTAAGATATCTGTGCTGTTTTTTCTGACTAGATTCCTACCTAGGGGCTGATATTTTAAAATCTCAGATTGTGCCAAGAGTTTATCTTGTTGAAGAGGAAATAACATTATATGGTATAGATTAGCAGCAGACCCAGGCACTTATTCATGTATTTGTTTATATCTCAAAAAATAGAAGCACTTGTGTTTATATATCCATTATATGCCCAAAATGTATGTATTTAGCATGTATAATTATTATAGTATAATTTGAAGGAAAATTTGCCTACTACAAGATAAGAGATGCATAGAGATACTTAGAAAAATCCTTAGTGGATTCAATAATATCAGATGAGAGGGATACGATAGTGACTGTAACAGAAAGAGCCAAAACTGCTTGACTTCCTTCACTGATTATTAAAATTCTACCTGCCTTCAACTCCTCTACTTCTTACTCCATGCTTCTTACAATGATGTTAAGCCATACATGAAAAAAAAAAAAAAAAGAAAAAGAGAAAGACATTTGGAAAAGTTCATGAGTTTTCAGATTTTTTTGCTAGAATGTAAATAGCAGCAAGGCATAACCTGTGCCAGAATGCCAGAAAAGTTTATTTTTGATGTCTCAGTGTATAGGAAAACGAAACAAGAAAAATGAAAGATTAACTGGGTAATCAAATCTGTCCTTTGCAATTGGAGCACCAGAGTTTTATAACTGTGTTCGTGAATTTTCCCTTTATTTTAACTTCCCATTGGTTGGCAGATGCTGCTGGATGGCCCTTTGCCCAGGGACCGAGGTCATTCTCTCAGAGCTCCTGAGTACCAGGAAGGAGCTCTTCCTTACATCATGCAGCACAGCAGACCAGTATTTAATCCATCTCCAATAGATCATATGTCTAACTCTGGAGCTTAATGTAATTGTGGGCTTGGCAGGGATTTCAGAGTTCTGTACAAGTGAGAAAGAAATGAAAAGAAGCTGAAGATCTACTTTCTCAAGAAGTACAGGACAAACTCCTTTGTATATCCTTTTTACCTATTTTGCACAAATGTAACAAAGTTTTATTGGAAGAGGGATCAGAAAACACACAGAGAACTAACTTGCATGTATATATAAAAACAAATAAATAGGAATTTTAAGCATTTGACTTCAGCTGTGTGCAAACAGTACAGCTCAGTATTCAGTGTTTCACCGTCTCAAAGCAGTTGAGGTATGCAAAGTAACTAAGAGAAAATATTTTTCTTGTATTCTTTGCTATAGATCAAAGAGTATATCACTTCAGAAGACATCACAAATAACAACTGCTAATAATAATTAAACCCCCTTTATAATTCAAAAGTTGCTTTGTTTTGTTGTTTGAGGTGTTTTGCATTTAATAAATAAATACTTTAAAACTTCCAAACTTCTTATAGCATATGTATGTTTTATATGTACATGTCTGCATATATATATATATATATGCATATATATGCAGAGCTCAGGTATGTATGTACTGTATATAGGCATAACAAATTATTCCCGCTTCACATGCACTTACGAGTTCATATGGTATTCAGTCTACATATCTTGATTCAAAATTTGTATGGAGGAGTTCTGAAGAAAATAATTGTATTTGAGTTATAATAAAGGTTATGATACTGATGGCTTTTATTTAAAATGGCAATTACTTTTTTCAGGCTGTTTAGCAGTACATCTTACAGATATAAGCATTCACCATATGAAACTTCAATTAGCAATGATTTTCAAGATATAAAAAGGTGCCCATTATAATGGCATAGTGAGAATGTGTGGTATACGTTCATTTAAAGTGCTGTTAATTCAATTGCTTTATCTGATCCAAAGTCACTTAGATTATATTAAATTAGCCATCTGTTTGGCTTTCACCTTGGAATGTCTGCCAGATGCTGAGTTTGTTTATAGACAATTCATTTGCAGACACAGCCTTAACAACAGGTTTGCTTGTTGGGGACTATCCCTTATGGAAGAGTTTACCTGGGAAGATGAAACTGTGCCCTCCAAGCAACAACTGCTTGTTCAAAGGGTAAAATTATATTGACTACCTTGTGTCCAGTACACTATTACACAAATTATGTCCTCTTATTAATTTCTGCAATCTTTGTGATGAAGAGACTTAAATGGTTCCACAAAGCTGCGTCGTTCTCTATAGTACCCATTTATACATTTTATGGTTTTCTTTTTAATTAAGGTCTGGCACTGAAATTACTATAACATTTTGTTATCTACTGGGCATGGAAGCCTTTTACTAAGTCTCCAGATAGCTTTTAAAAGTCTATTAAAAAGCTATATATCATTCCACAGTTGTTACACATGGGGAAAATATTTCTTTAAGGGGATGGCAGCATTATTTCTCCCTCCCCTAAAAAACAGCATTTGTTCTTCATCACAAGAATGATACACAGGAAGTTTCCAGAATGAGACAGAATTTAATCAAAGTACTTTGATTGGTTTTTTTCAGCAGCTATTCAAGAGCGATCCCCCATGGGCTAACAAATCTTAGTCGCTGGTCCAAATAAACAGGATAGCTATACAATCACTGAGCAAAAATCAGAAGTGGTTTATGTTCACCTGGAGAGATGTTTGATTAAATAATGGTCTGAATCCAGCCTTTAGTTGTCAAAGATACCCAACAGACACTGACATAGCTAGTCCTAGACACAAGGCTTTGTACTAAAAACTACTGTCAGCAGCAAAAATAAGAAAATTGTATTCTTCAGGGAGCAAAAAAAGGCTATTTGTATACTAAAAATAACTAATGTAAAATAACTATATTTTCTTCTATGATCTGCTCTATAGTTGTTCATATATACTGAATAAAACTTCCAGAGGAAATGGAAGCATTGTTATTATCAATTTATAAATGATAGTGTTTAAGAGACTCCCTTTCTTTAGGGAAACTTCATACCACCTTTGTTTAGTCCAGGTTTTTAAGCAGAGGGGTTATTAGGTTTCTTTGAAACATTTGTTCCTGACCAATGTTAAAATCAAGATAATAAAATGGTTGGATTTTTATCCAATCTGATTCAATGTGGAAATTCCTGCAATTCAACTGAATAAATATAGAGTATTGATATTTGGTCACTGAACTCTGATAGTGCTCCATTCCAGAAAGGTTTGAGTTGTTCTGTGATTTTATGTCCTAATGTTTCCAAAGCTTCAAAGCTTTTGATTTAGCTTTTTTTTTTTAAGTAAATTAAATTAATGCATAAAAATATGGTATATATCTAATTGAACCAGCCAGCCTCAGGTCACTTAGACCCATTAAAGGAAAAGTACCTTAATAGATATGGAATGGCAGATTTTCAAGAGCAATTTAATTGACAAAAGAAAAACTTCATCTGTGCAGGAGACAGCTCATCTGAGTTTTCTCTGTCCATGAAACAAAGAATTCTTTTTTGAGTAAGATTCTGGTTTTATAAACAGGCTGATGTTGACTGTCACAGTTCTTTTTCATTAATTTTAAACACAGTCATCATTGGTTTCTCTATCAAAATTTTATTTTTTATTGTCTCTGTCAATAAAGAGTAACTCACAACATATTTTTCCATTAACCTCTTTCACTCTATGAAGCAGGAAAAGGAGTGTCAGTGTTTAAACTGATACAAATTTGTGCCCTTTGGGTCTTCATCCATGGACTGACAATTTCGAGTGCAGAGCAAGCTAATGACATGGCACAGAGAATGGGTGACATGAATGAATCCAACAAGAGGGAGAAAATTTAAGGAAACTGTGCTGGGCAAAGAAACAGAAATACAGGTAAGAATCTTCCACAATAATTACTTTTTTAATTTTCCTGCATTTGTGAGCTCTCATAAACTAATAAAATTATTGATTAAAAATAAATTTTATAATTAAGAGATAGAAAAAAGAAAAATTTTTTTTCTAGTCCATTTTTCAAAAAAAAGTGAACATTGATGCAAAAAAAATTATGCACTAAATTAGTTTGTTTATATGGACATGTTATTTTTCTTTTTAATTTCCACATTTTCAGATTTTTGTGATGTGATGTGCTTCAGTATTTCATTGTTTTCTTATTTATTTGAAAAAGGAAATTGTTGAAATATCAAATTTTTCCATTAGAAGAAAACTCTAAGACCTACAATGTTCATAACCCTGGCAGAATATGTGAGCAGACAACAAGGCTAATGAGTTTGAGCTCCCAAAATAACAATAATCTCTAGAAACATTTTGGATTTTCAATTCATTACAATTTTCTAATTGGAACTCATTTTGTTTTCAGAAAAACCAATAAATGTCTGTTAATGTTAAAAATAAAATAAAGAATTTTTATTTTTCCTAGCCAAGTCTTTGGAAGGCAGAAATTCACATAAGACAAATAAGGGACAAGAAGATTTGCCTTTTCCCTTTTAGAAGATTGTTCCAATATTCAGGCTATTAACTATTATAAACATCTTCCTTTCTTGCCTTCACAATAAAACTCAAAAGATGGTTTTCTAGCATCAAGTCAGAATAAAAAAATTGAAAAAAATCTAGAAATATTTTAAAAATAGACTGTGTTTTAAAGGCACAGTAGGTATAATGTTATTTTGTGGCATTATGTGAGTGTACGAAAGACAAAATAAGTTCTATTTGGCATAAAGATGGGACGTGAATTGCCAAGAAAGAAGAACCAGTAACTGCAAATTAGATGAGAAGATAATTCTCTGTGGATAGTTCTTTGGACGAAAGTTTTGAATAAATATTATATGTCTATGTATATAATATAAATGTATGCATTAAGTGCATATATAATTCAAGCAGAGGAACATGGAATAGTAGAATCCAGGCTGCTTTTGGACTATATAGACGTGCCAGTATTACACGGAGTTGATATTTCAAAATCATGACCTAGATCAACCAATCTCTTTTCTCCTTCAAGTCCTTGATTAAAAAGTACCTTCTTTATGAGAATTCTCTGATCTGTTCACCAACTTTATCTATACTTGTAAAATATGTTATCTAGCACAAACTGAAATAGATTCTATAAAACTGAGAATGCTCAGTTGTAATATTTTTAGTGCAGATACTCTGTCTTTCATGTTTTTAAAGGATCAGGCACACATATGGTACCCTATAAAAACATTAGTTTAGTTTGCATTAAATTAAATTCATCCACAATTTGATATTGCAGGTCGATGTGTTGACTTCTGTTACTGTAAATCTAGTTATGTTTTCAGAGAAATATCCTGTATATAATTACTTCTCATAATATATTTCTTCACAAGCCAACTGACAGGAAAAAAATGAATAGAGGGAAATGCAAAGCAGAAGAAAGGAAAAGAAGATGGCAGACAAGCAAAGAGTGCATAAAATACTGATAGAAGAAAGGATGGTCTATCAGGGAAAAGGATAGACAAAAAAGAGAAAAAGAGAACTAGTAAAGTTAGAGCATTAGATGAAATATGGATACAGAACAAGAGATATATAAATTTAAAACAGAAGCAATTGCAGCTAAATCAACACGGGAACCATGGAAACAAAGTAAAAAACAATGCACAAAAAGTTAAACAGTGAGGCAGGATGGTTAAACCTTGTTTGAAGGTGGAAAACCATGGCTCTTTTTTTTTTTTTTTTTTTCTAGACATCCTCTCACACTAAAAAATACACCTCTCCCTCACTGCCATAGTCATGAGTCCAAAATTCTAAATGCAGAGCCTGGCTGACAGAAGGGCTCTGTTTCCTTCCTGTGCTGGTGATTTACTGTAAGTCATGTCTTCATTGCATGACTAAACCTTCACTGCTCTTCTCCTTTCTAGAACTCAAAATATTACTGAGTTTTGTGAATCTCCACAAGTGGCTAAAACATACTAAGGATGCCAGTAAGACCATAAGGCCTATAAAGGTCTACATAAATAAGTGAACTATGGAGCCAACATTTTAACACAAATAGCCCATCACCTCACACAAATAGCTGCCACCTCACTTTGAAGATGGTTTAATTTGCAGAGCATCTACTATTTGAATTATATACCTTGTTTCTTTATACACATGGATTTTGTTTCTTGGCTTGTCCAGGACAAAACTACTCAAGACTTTACAGCAGACAGGATTCAGAAATATATCTTTAATCTGTTTATCTCACATGATAGATACAAACTGCTAGCCAGACATTTTGAAATCAAACTCACTATACACAGAAATTTATCTCAAAGAATAAAGTTACAGTAATTTCCTCCAAGATACATTTTTTTCTCCAGTGGGAGGAGGGCTTTGTCCAGCTATTGAGTCTGTTTGTTTCTTGTATGTTTTTGTAAATACACTCTGAGGCAGAACATAAATCATGAAGGTGGAAGCCTGGATTTAATTAATTCCCTAATGTGACCATATTAAAAATTGTCTGTCCGCATCTCCAAGTCTGCCCTGACCTCATGGCCACAGACTTACGTGTGACACGGGTCACAGCCCAGTTCTCCTGACAACGCTGCTGCCGTGCTGGAGCAAGCAATCAAGCTGACAAGAGGTTGACCATGAGTGAGGTCCTTAACTTATGGAAAGTGGGTAGGAATAGGAAATAAAAGGTTTCAACCCTTCCTCCTGGCCCATTTCTGTGTATTTTAATCTTGGTGTCATTATATGGAAAATTTATAAATAATCACAGAAAAATCCAGGTTGGAAAAGACTTCCAAGATCATGGAGTCCAATCATTGACTGATACTGCCTCATCAGCCAGACCATGGCACTAACTGCCACCTCCAGTCATTTCTTGAACACCTCTAGAGATGGTGACCCCATCATCTCCCTTGGCAATCCATTCCAGTATTTAAGATCCCTATCCATGAAGAAAGTCGTCATCATGTCCAACCTGAATTTCCCCTGGTGAAGCTTGAGGCTATAAATAACATTACAAACAAGCTTGGCACTCATATTTTAGCCACCTTTTTAAATGCCTTGACCAGACCAAAGGAAAAGAGATTGCAGCATCATGTGGATTAAGAGATTTACCTTTATATTTTCTGCATAAAGATGAAGACAAAGCAGTTTAGGATGCCAAACCTTTACCTTTGAAACTCTATGGAAAAGGTGATATCGAATGCATCCTTACTGATTACCATCTGCTAGCACATGAAGTAGTGCATAGTGCATTTAATCAAATATCAGTGCAGCTCACTGGGTGGGACATGACCTCTGTGCCAAGGTTGTGGTGGTGGCAGATCCTGAACTTGCTCCCAGGAAATCAATGGGTGTGTCAGGATTAGTATCATGCAGAACTGAGCCAAAGGGAAATGTTTTATTTGAGAAAACTGTAATCATTACTGACAAAATGGAATATGAGTGTGTCTTATTGGTGTCTATTTAAAAACTTAGATTAAAAGTAAGGCAATTTCTCAATGCCTTAGGAGTACTGCCTAGGAATAGTGTACTTAAAAATGTATGCAGAATAAAAAGTTGGTGTTGACTAAAACACATTAACATCTGCTTCTTTATTTCATTCCACTAGAGATTAATTGAGTTGATCTGAGTTAGCAGATACTCTCGATGAAATTACATAGTGTGTTGATGAGTATTTCAATTCAGCTACTGATTAACTTGTTAGAATACCCAGGTGAGGTGATAATTGTTCCAGAAATCTGAATATGAAATTCTAAAACCAAGTTCCTGCTTGTTCTTGAAGGTTGTGCTGACTTAAGGATTTTCTTATTTGTGTCATTATCAACCACACTTTAAATAATTAAGCCCTACACATGTACACATCATATGAGCTTATGTGTACATAACATATGTTTGTAAATCTATGTGTATTTATTTAGGTGTATGTAGATATATTGACACATGTATTTATTCAGACATGTGGAAGTCATAATCATTGCTATAACAGGACTTTCACATGTGTCTGTACTTCTGTACTGTAGATTTTTCAAGTTATTATGAGATGTGATTCTTTATTGCTTTAAAACTGCCTAATTTCCTAAATTTTCTTCTCCTGGAATCCCACATACATACATACATATATATATATATATATATATATATATATTTATATATATAGTGGCCTTTTAGGTGTATTTAAAAGTCTTGTCTTGAGTCTCTTTTTTCAGTGTGATTTTGCTCCAAAGTAATTAACCTGGAAAACATATATTTGAATCAGCATATTTATTCAAACTATTCAAATAGTCGAATTAAATGGATGATAGACGAGAAATCAAGGAAGTTACTGTACAGACAAGGTAGAGCGACAGGCTCCATGCCATGAGTTAATGTGATGTAATTTTATCCCTTGTATACCATCATCAATGTTAATGCTAATATTTCTAAATGAGTTGCAATTATGCCAGTTCCATTGACTTCAACAGAGCTTCAGTTGGGTGGAGCTACACCCCCATTAAATTTCAAGTTTGAAGGGAATGTTTGGAATAGATTTGTTCTCCTTTGGAAATTAATAATTGTTTCTAAAATAATATTAAATTTCCCATTCCAAAAAATAGACAATTACAACTGGAAATATATAATTGCTTAAGGTAGCAGAAATCATTCCAAATCATTTTTGTTAGAGTGAAATAAAAGCATGAGAGTAATATTATTTCAGGAATGAAAACAAATTTCAGTTCTAAAGCATGGCCAAGTAAAAGATACCCACTGTTTTGTTCATTATTTTATTGAGCTCACAGTAATTCTGATTCACAACTTTATGTTCCATATAATACAATTATACACACCTGAGCCTTGACATCTGAGTTCCATAACTTTTTTACAACTCCAGAGGAAAGCCTTTTGTGAATTTACAAGCAATTCCTGCAGCAGTGCTCCTGATAAAGTACACCTAAGCATACAACAGGCAAAATAATTTGTTTTTCATAATAGTAATGCCTCATTATCATTTTAGAACACATAGCACTTATGCTAAGATGTTAAATATGAAATGCTCTTTTATTTAAGAGTGAGGGTTTTTCTGTTTTGTCTCTTTTTTTATCCTCAGTACTTCAAGTCAAGCTGTGAGGAAAATCTCTTATGCCTGCTATGCAGTTTTATCTTAATCCAGGAAAGTGGGAATCTAGCAAATGAAAAATAATCCAAAAGTTAAAGCGGAACAAAATATCTAGGCAAAATTTGGACAGCACAAAATTCTTAGTGCACAGAAATCCTAACTGAGCAATAGTCTGTCTCTAGTTGAAGAGTGATTTCAAAGGTGAACAACCATATCATTGATTTCTTTGTTATTAACATTAGTATTGCTTTTTTAATTTGACTGTGAAGCAATTTCTGTAGCTTTATAAAAAAAACACAAGCAAACACCATGGACTACCTTTTTCATAGGTGCTCTATATACAATATTTACTTTTAATATTAAGCAAGGATGATGGTCTCAGTTCTGCAGCATGAAGCACAATGGCAAATTTCCAATCTTTGAGGTGATGAAATATGAAAAATTCTGTCATATACATATATCTATATCTATATCTATATCTATATCTATATCTATATCTATATCTATTTTACCAAGTTTTGGTTTTTTCAGTTCTCATGCTGGAAAAATAATTTTTTTTTAGGTTCACACATTTCACATTTAAAGAAGTCTCACCACACTTCTTGACAAACAAGGTTTTGGGAAAGGCTTATTCATAGGATTTTTTTTTTCTTAGGAAAAAATATGACAGTTTTTGAGGCTAAATGTATAAATTGCGTAAAATAGGTTACCTACCATAAAGCTTGTTGAAAAAAATGGGGAAAAAATGAAAAGCTCTTTTCTGTCTTGGTCTAGTGGATCGAAATAAACAAAGTGTTTAGCTAGATATTTCTATTTTACTTTAATTAAAAGAAAATTGATATATTAAAGAAAAGGCATAGATAGCTTTTATGGCAATAATTACTTTGACTTGGAAGGATTAACATATAAATCAGGTATATTACTGAAAATAAATATGAAGAAAATAAACTAACCTAACAATGCCAATTACTTTTATTAAATCACATAGTTAATAAGGATTTGATTCACAGGTAGATGAGGACAGAGGCTCTTTTATTACACAACCTTTGCTGCCACTGTATCTTCAAGATAGTTTCTGTTGGAAGTGAGTATTCAACACAAGCCTATAAGGAAGTGCTCCTTGCAGTCTCTGATGGCAGCTGACAGCCAGGACTTGGAGTCAATTTTCAGCAAACATGGCATATTTTCACCCCTTTCTGTAAATGATGGAATCCCTTAAGAAGGGATACTACAAAAGGGCCAACATGGGATTTTAACGTTTCACAATTCATTAGTATAAACTATTCCTTTTGTCTTGTTTTGTTTTTTAAGAAAATAAATTACAAGGCTGAATTGAAAATTTAGATCATGTTTTTAATACTTTTTATGTTAAGCATTAACAACTGGTTAAAAGCAGTCTCAGAAGTGTTTTGTTCCTAAGTGGTAACAATGCCAAGAAGTAGGTTTCACTTTTGACATCATCCTGCAAAAGAGTATTACTCATGATATTACTGTAGATCTTGATGATCCAAAGAGGGTTTACAGAATCGGTTACTTGGGAAATCACTGCATCTGCAGTCCAAGGACATAGTGTTGGGTCCAAGCTACACCTCAAGTGGGGTCAACAATGGAAAAAGGCTATGCTATCTAGGACCTTGTCCAGTCAGGTCTTGCAACTGAATTTATTGATTCTCTATGCAAACTCTCCAATGTTTGCAGAGTGGAAATGTACAGAGATGAATTAGAGAATAGATGTTTGGGCTGATACAATCAAAACTTTTGTTCAGAAAGTGCTAATTCTTCTTGACAGATGTTTTCTGAAAAGAGCCAAGGTTTACAAAATTTTAATGGTTGAAAAACTCCATTTTCAAAATCCTGAAAAATATCTTAATTTTCTGGACTTCATAGTGATGAAAATATCATCTCTGACAAATGTTCAAGGCTGCCTGTTATGAAACCATATGTGACAAAAAGGCAAGTGGTGTCAGGAGCTCATAGTCAGGACTCTGGGTTGAAATTGTGAAACTAGGATAGCTCAACACTGTTCTGGGGCAGAATGAATAGTTTTGATGAAATTTTTGTGGTACTCTACAGAGTGTCTGTTTCTGTTACCAACCTTCACTTTTGAAAACTGTTAGCACTGTCTCATTGGTAATCTGGTGAGCTTCCACAGAGAAAAAGCCATGAAAGATCATTTAAAAATAAATAAATAATGCCCAAAATGAACACTTTTAGATGGTGAATATGCTATTCCTATTAAAAATGAGGAAAATGTGCAGTCATGCCTAGCTTATTTTTGAGAGGCTTGTGCCTGCCTCTCTTGACAGCTCTAAGTCATAATGGTAAAACACTGACACTTACAAACCAATTCCTGTGCTTCGATTTCATTGCTAAAGAGTCAGTTTTGCTCAGGGCATGGTAAGATAAGAAGTAATGAAAGTAGTAGTAATTTAGCACATATTTCAATAAACTCTTCCCTCAAACTCATCCAGACCTCACTGCTAAGATATGACATTGGAAGACTACAGTTATTGAGGAGATTTACTTACAAATTATATGAAGGCACAGCTTTGGAAAAGTACAAATTTCATATCTAACTGCATAAACATTCCATATATTTTAAAAAAGGCAACAAAACAAACAAAACCAAACCCAAACTTCCTTTTCAGTGCAATTAAATAGATGGCAACATCTTTCCTGATGACATCTCTGAAGGTGGGGACCCTGATCCCTGAGACTATAACTAAAAGCAGAATCCTTGTAAACACTGTGCTTCTGGAAGAGCATTTATTTCTGAAAATCAGTCTGGTTTGTCCTGAAATCCCTCTGCCTTGTAGGTAACATCATATCGTTGCCTTGCTCTTCCAGAATAGCAAGTGGAAGGAAGACAGCTTCTTGAAGATCTTGAGGAAACCAGATGTGCAAGAAATTTCTTGTCATAGAAGTGGTCAACAGGACTGATTTACCTATTAAGAGCACTTGAACCTTTTCATGAAGCTCAGACACCAGATGATTAGTTTCACTTTATCATGTAGAATGGCTAAACATCAGAATTTTGCTCTTGTACGTGATTAAGTTCATTTTTAATCACTAAGTGAGTCTCTTGTTGTAGCAATGCTCACAGTGATTTTGTTCTCCAGGCTTCTGAATGATCAATGATCTCAAAAAGTATTGCATTGGATGACACTTTCTGTTTCCCACTACTCTGTCAACACTGGTAGTCTTTTCATGGAAGTATCTGTCTATATACTCCTGTGCATTGGAGTTAGCTAGTATTTCACGATTCAAACTCCTTAAGTTATGGATTTCTTTGCTAGTCATTCAACTACTTTTAAAAATGTTGTGCTGTTTACCCCTTCATATTATGCTGTAAATCTCAGTTGGCAGGTAACTTAAGTTAGGAATTGTTACTGATTCATTCATGGGCAGTATAGATCATGGGTTTCCTTTTATGTATATGGTCTACTGGCTTGTGTTCTCTTTGCTCTCCTGTTGAAGAAGGTCTTATGCTTATCTGCTTTGCTACACTTTTTCCTGGAAAAGGTTTCAAAATTTGTGTTACCACCTTCATGGTATGTATTTCTTCAAATTCAGAGCTCTTCCTAACTGTAACAATATGGATAAAGAGACTCACATAATAATTTAGATTAAAAAAGGCCTTTTTGTTCTATTCCCCAGCTCAAAGTGGGGCCAGTTTTCTACTATATCAGATTGTTTACAGCCTTATAAAATTAGGTGTTTATTATCTCTAAGGACTGAGTTGCTTCTCTGGGAAAACTGTGACCACCTTCATATTAAATACAATGCCTCTCCCAGATTTCCATCATTCACTCATAATGTGCTCCAGCCTCCTAACCTATTTGGTGTCCCTTCTGGACTCATTCTAGAATGCCAAGGTCTTTCTTGTGCCAGGGAGACCAAAACTGAGTGCAATACTGCAGACATTTCCCAGGTACCAAAGAGAGGGGGAAAAGCACTTCCCAAACTGATGAGGGCACCCTTGCTATTACAACCCCATATGCAGTTGGTCTTAGCTGCTGCAAGGCCATGAATTTCTGACTCACCTTCAGCCTGTTGTTCATGAAACCCCCACATATTCTACTGCAAAAATCCCTGTACTGCTTGCTGTCTATATGTAATGGCATCAAAAATGTATTTGAGAAGATTTTTTTAGCTTAGTAGGCTTCTGTCAGTACAGATTTTCAAAGTTTGGTGGAAACATTGCCTTGGTCTGACAGTGCAGTCAGCTGCTTCACTTACAAGTGCTTTTACAGTTCATGGAACAGCACAGTATCATTAGCAAAAAACCTAAACCCGTAGTGCTGAGTCTCAATTTGGAAAAAATTTGGCAAGGCTTATAAATTCAGTTGAGAAGTACTTTTAATTCTACTGTCCATTTAGCAATTTTATCTTGTTCTGTGATTTTTTTTAAGTGTGAAGTTACAGTTCTATCATTACTTTCAATTACAAAATAAAATCTGCTTATTCCGTGATAACAACATGATGTTGAAAATCAAGGCATGAGATTCATCTTCCAGAACACCAGCGAATAGCATTCTTCCAAAAAAAAGGGGTGTTCATCATGACATTTACAATGTTAATTTACACACAACTAAAAATGCAGAACCATTCTTATTTAGATCTCTCCTTTCACTATGGCTTTCTTCCTCACTTACCTCCTTCTCCCACATTAGGAAGAGTTAATTTGTCGGTCAAGAATGTGAAAGTTATTCCAAAGGAATACAAACCTCTGTGATAGAAAGATAACCACTTTTCCTTTGGGACTAGTACCAGTACTAGTACTCTCTCTTTGCTAAAGGGATGATGAGACCTGTCCAAGTACAGAATTACATTGATTTCCTCAGAACTTCACCTCACCAGCCAAATGCTTCTTTGTGAGTGTTGCGCTTTGTAATAGTACTCTCCAGTTTCATGATCTCCCTGAAAAAACCAGCATCATGAGCCAGGGAAAAAAAGCCCACCCCTCCATCCCCTCTCTGCATGGTGTGAGGTGGTATTTAATAACCCCAGGATTCTGTCTGTCACCCTCCCTGTCCTGGCTAGAACCAGGAAAAAGAGATAATATATACTTATTGGAATGTTGCCCAGAGAAGCTGTGGATGTCTCATCCCTGGAAGTGTTCAAGGACAGGTTGGATGAGGCTTTGAGCAATCTGGTCTAGTGAAATATATACCTGCCCATGGCAGGGAATCTGGAACTGGGTGATATTTAAGGTCCCTTTCAATCCAAACCATTTTTTGTTCATTATGTTTCTTAATCTCTATTTCATTCTTCTTTCTCAAATGCCACTTCTTTAAAACAAAAATCTCTGTCCACAATATGATTGTGCCATGGCAAAGTTTGTCCTGACGTGAGTGGAAGTAGGAAACACCTTCCCATTCTCTTCATCCTTCAAGACCATACTTTTATTGTGAAATGAGCATGGGACAACAGTAAAGAAGGGAACAAATCGCAATTTATCTGGCAGAACACTTCACCTCTTTCCTGTGAAGTGGGCTACACATCACCAGCTGGGGGTGTCACATTCAGCAGGTGGGATTCTCAATTTACAGGCAGAACAGCTTGATTTAAGTCTGTTGACTCTTGGCTTCAAAACACAAATGAGTTACTGCAGAGTAAGATGCTACCACTGCATATTGGCAGCTTCACGGCAGCTGTCTGAGTGCGTGTGTACAGCTCACAGCAAATGTGAGAGCACTGAAGACATCTCAGATCTCCTTCATGGTTCAGAACAATACAGGGAGATGCTGTTTCTGGCTCTGTGGTCAGTTAGTACATTTAATTGGAAAGAAAATATGTAGTTGCTAATTCTTTTTCCTACCTACTTTTGAGCAGGCCACGCGTATTCCCGGATCTGAGAAGTAATTTTGTCTCCAAAAATAAAGTTTGCTTAGTCTTGGAAGAAGATATATACTTAAGGATATATCAACCAAAGACTCAGAAAAATGCACATATGTGCATTTGCCCCAAATTTTGGAGTTCTCATTTCACTAATTTTAGGATGGCAGTAGCACTGAAAGAGAATTTCATCAGCAGAATAGTCAATTTTATATCAATTCAGTGATAATAGCTCACTTAGCTCCAGTTTTTTTAGTTGGCTACATTTGCTTTTCTTTTATTTCTCTTTTGCTTGATGTTCAGGAGCATTTACACCAAGAGAAATAAAACACTCGGGTCTATAAACATAGGTAAGAAAAAAGCTCAAGGAGTTACCATGGGCTTGTTGAGTATTCTTAAAGGATTAGTATTGTGCGAACAATTAATGGTTCACTAAAGAACAGGACTGATCCAAGGTTACATTCTGACACCATTGTTATTGGTTCTAGCAAATTATTGGATACTGAGGAAAGAATAGTAATTTGCAACAATTTACTTCTTATTGATATTTTAAATTGTGTGTAACTCCTGCATAGAGAGAGCAATACACAAGGTAAGGAGGCACTAATTATTCCATTGCAGTCTCTTTAACAAAAATACCCCTTCTTGTTGTAGAAAAAGATTTTTGTAGGAAAAGAATTCTAAAAGTGGCTTTATTTTGACAGAAACTTTATAGCACTAATATAACTATGTGAATAGAAGAATTATAAGTATCAAATAAAGATGTTGATTCTTGATTATTTGACTGTAAATATAAAGTACTAGTCTGTACTGGCTTCATGTGTTATATTTTTGATAAATCTAGTTAATGAGTAGGCAGAATAGTTCCAGGCCCTGGAACAGATCATGAAGAGGTTGTGGAGTCTCCCTCACCGAATACAATCCTCTGCCCTGTGCTCTGGGTTGACCCTGCTTGAGCAGAGAGGTTGGGCCAGATGATCCACTGTGGTCCTAACCATCCTGACCCATTCTGAACTTCTGTGACATAAAGGTTTATGTGTTAGAAAGGCCAGGCCAAAAGAGAAGGCTGTTTAGATGAACAGGCAACTCTGACCTGAAGTAAACACCTGTGGTGGTGTTGTACAGAAGCGGGAACAGAGGAAGGTTGCCCAGAAGTACAGAGGCATATCTCAAGCGTGCATGGATGGAGTTAGAAGAGCTAAAGTTCAGCCGGAAATTAATCCAGATAGAGATTTCAGGAACATGAAAAAGAGTTTCTACAACTATGTCATCAGCAAAATAAAACTAAGGAGAATGTGAGTACAGGGATCCCTGCTGCTCAGTGGAGCAAAGGACATACTGACTGATCAAGGCCTTGGATAAAACCAAGACACTGAGAGTCTTTCTTGCTTCAGCTGTTACCAGCAAGATCCATCTTTTGTTCTCCCAGGCCCAAAATCTCCAGACAGAAATACAAGCATATGCAAGCATATATAACTTTTGAACAGTGAGGTAAATCCCTTCAAGGAATTCAAAACCAACTGGGCATGAATGTGCCAGCTGGGCAGTTTACACACAATGTTTTGAATATTGTGCAATCCACTAGATTTATAGCATGGCTGCAAAGGAATTGCATCAACACAGACCTGATAAGGTCAGTGCTTCAGGAAAACATTCGATGCATATGGCTACGCAAAATAAATTTATTCAGCATATCAAAATCTTAAACTAACTTTGGCAAACTTAGCTGACTATCTTTCAGGAGAAGGATGGGGTAATTTACCCAAACATAGACATTTGAGATACCTTAAGCTGTCCTATATATCTACCCTGTAATGGCAGATATGACACACCACTGTAGATAAACCTACATCCTTCTAAAGGTCAAACTGAGTACTTGAGGGACTCTAAAATTACCCCAGATATCATTTAAGCAGTTTAGCTAAATGAATCCCATTCTTTTTGAATTAGCTTTTAAGCTAAGTAAAGACATGGATGAGCTCAGTTCTGTCTGCTTTACATTCCTGTAGCAAGAATGTTACAATACTTTTTTTTCTGCTTTCCTTAAACTGTAATTGAAGAATCACATTAGAAAAATTTCTTTCAATAAGGACTACTAAGATAAAATAAAATATACTTTGGAAAAAACTTCAGTCCTCAGGGTCTTTCTCAACAAGTCAACCAGATGTTGTTTTTCAAAGAATTCAGTATGCATTTTTCTGTGTACCTCTTCAAGCATAGCTGTTTTCTTTAGGAATACTTGCCATCTTACCTAGTTTCCAAGTCCAAAAGTATCCAGCTGATGTAGATGTTAGACCTTTGAGATCTTATATGACTGCTTCCAGGTTGTAACACACTTACAAGCACTCTGAGCTATACATGAAAAGCTAGGCTCTGCATTAGGCGAATGCTCTTGTGCTATATTTGAGAATGAGATGTCTGTGGAGGATTTACAGGTGCTTTTTTGATGCTGAATTTTTAAACTCTTTTTTCCAGGGCTTTAAAAAAATGTGTTTCAGCACCTGGATGTGAGATATCTTTTGAAACTAAGGAAGAAGCTTGCTACCTGCCAGACTTAAGAATCTAGGGACATCATTAATGGAAAATCTGTTTTCTTGTTCATCTGTGCACCAACTTTCAGTAATTTCATCAAAAGCAGCTGTGGCTCTTTATGAGCACTTATTTCCCAAGCCTGCAAGATATTTCTGATCTTTGGCCCTTGCTTTAAGGGGACCCTGTATCTACAACTCTATATCTTTCCACTCCTTTCTGAAGGGTTACTTGCTTTCTGGTATCAAAGATTTGGTGGTAATGAAACTCAGGAAAAATCAGATGATGCCAGTTTAAAATGTCTTGTCTTTTATTAAAGTAGCCAGTGAAAGAATGATCAGCTCCAGCTATATTGGAAATAAACTCAGTCAAGTCTATTTGAAAAGAGCTGATGTTAAATCTTGTCTCATTGTTCAAGCTTTTCATGCTCAAAGGGCATGAAAAGCTGTGTTTTGTGTCTTGCTTTCAAGGAAATTGTAAACAAAGCAGCTATCTTTTTTTTTTGTGTCCTACCCCTATATTGTTTCACTATAATCAGAATTAAAGTTATTCCTTTACTGGCAGTGTCTTTGAATTCCTTATCCAGCACAATGTTGTCCAAATGAACCTTACCTTTTCCCACATCCCTCAAGTGGATAATCACACTGATGTTAGAATGTTATTAACTTTTTCAGAGTTCATCTGGATGATACACACAAGATGGCATTGCTGTCAGAGGTGGTCTTAAAAATATTCTAAGCTAAAGAGAATGTTAAAGAAAACAGTCTGAAAGCCACAATGCAGATTGTTCCAGTACAAAACATTTTTTAAGGCAGATTCACTTTTCCATGGGTCAGAGAAACCTACAGTAATGATCATTGAAAATACAGAAGCACCTCTGCAATATGGCTTTCACTTGTAACACATAGAAAGCATCTATTTTTGTTATCACAACTATTTACTTAAGTCAGAGGAGAAAACACTTCTAATGTTGAAGAGAACTATAAGCAGATTCCTGATGGTAGGAAATATACATACCAGTGCTCCACCTCATCTAGAAAACACCACAACCAACAACACCAACAAGAGTTCAGAGAGTCACAGCAGTGTTTGATATGCAAAATCCTTCCTGGGCTTGATTTGAAAAGTCCATTACTACAAATTCAGGAATATTTTTTGAACAGGACCATCTAATTCACTTTATGATGAATATTTTTCAATAAAACTTTAAAAATGTTGTATTGACAATGTATAGACTAGAGAGTTTCTTTTCAGATGGACTGTAGGAGTTAGATATTTGATTCACATTTAAAAATCAGCAACAAGGTCTCCTGTGAAAATGCCACTGTTAAAGAAAAATAATGAAATATGTGTCAACACAGATACGTGTAAAGGTACAGCCAAGGGGATCGATGCATGTCTGTAATACTAAGCACATATTTAAGCACTTTTCTGAAATATGACCTCATCTTTGCACGGTTTGCTTATTGCCACAATCTTAAGTTTAAGAAAAATTTGTAGTATCTGAGCAATTCCTACAAAAAATGAAACTCACAGAGCTAACTCTGGGTGATTCACTGGTTAGAAATGAATTACACACGAGCTGCTAACAACGAAAAAAAATTCTGTAACATTGATATTGCTTTGAAACACAATATTGAAACCTGAAAAAAACAACCCAGATCCACAAAACTATTATATTAGCAGAACACATGTTTAGTGAAACCTCTTGTCTCAGACAAAAGGATTGTAAGTTCAGTCACTAAGAAAATATAAGACCTGATAAACAAATAACACAGGACAATGGCTGAAGGAGATGATAAAATTACCTTTTTTTTTTCTTAAAAAAAATACAAAATCCTAAGCTCACCATTCTTTCTATAAGGTAATCATTAACAAAAAAAATACTGGAAATATGCTTGATAAGCACATTGAAAAGTGTTGTTGTAACGTTATCTAGTTATTTATTTGTTTAGGTGTAAAAACAGAAGTATATTAAGCAAAAATAATTCCAAAGCTGCAAATTTGGTACTGGGTTATGGGATTTAGTTGTGATGTTTTTTTCTTTTAGGTCCACCCTACTGACCATTGACAAAACATTTCAGCTCACTGGTATCTCCATCTCAAGCTATAAAACAGAAATATTTATCTTCCTTTGTAAATAACTTGAGCATTGTTAGATTAAAAATCCTTATTATTTGGCAAAGAAAATTCATTATGTTTACCCATTTCTGTGTTAAGGAATTTCTTCTTTGCAGAGCCAAAAGATTGAACCTTCAGGTTCAACACGCAGCCTAATGTTACATCCCATGAATTCAGGTGTCTGTGCTTCTCAGGACCCAGTCATCCTCAGAAAAAATTCTATAGCCCACAGGTTGAAAGGGACATTAAAGGTCACCTTGTTCCAACACCCCTGCAATGGGCATGGATGCCTAGACCAGGTTACTCAAAGCCCTATCCAAACTGGCCTCGAACATTTCCAGGGATAAGGCATCATAACTTCCCTAGATATTCTTGATAGAATATGTATAGCAAACAACACAAGTTGTGAGACTTTGACAGATTTAACTCATGTGACCAGCACTTTCACATGGCAGATGCTAAAATCTGCACTTTACATATTGGCAGTCCTACAGTTCTTCTGCAGCAGGTTTATCATCTCATACGTATTCTGCCCATACACATATATAGCTACATTTTTCCCCTTGAGCCACTAAAAGCTTTCTAGTCACTATCTAGAAATATTAGGTTTGCCAATCTATATTTTTCTTAATCCCCTAGTGCAGTGTGATCTTGTCATCTTCTTTTTGTTTGAGCTTCCTCAAGATTTATTCAAACCAAATCTCTTGTGTGAATTACCTGCAGAAGTTTGATAAGCAAGATGTACTTTTTTCACTGGTGCAGAGAAGTTTGAAAGTATGTGTGGTGGTTTGACAGGAAATGTGTTTTTTGAGATGCTGTGTTTTTGGCCAATGGATATTCAGACTTTAATATTGGCATTTAACCTGACCATTGAGACATGGACACGCCTCTGAGAACACGGAGTTAAAAGCAGAGCTCTCCCCTGGGAGGGTCCTCTTGGGTTTCCGGCGGGAAAGAGTTCGGGTCTCTCCCCTGGCCCAGCTGCTGGCTGGGCAGGGGGAGGGGAAAGCCATGTGGCCGAGAGAGGTAGGCCTGAGCCCCGGGGTGGAAGGGTGGAAGAGAGAGAAAGAGAGAGAGACACTGGGAGCCATCGGGCAGCCCCCCCTGAGAGACACAGAGAGAGAGAGAGAGAGAGCCGCTGCCTGGGACTGTAACCTTGAAGCTTGATAAACATGGGCCTGCGCCGGCAGCACGGCTGAGACGGAGAAGAGGGGGGGGTTCAGCCGGCCGCTTGTAAGAACTTTTAACCCCTTTTTAGAGAATGAAAACTTTACAGATCATTGACTTTTCCTAGAAGATAGAGTAGAAGATGAGGAAGAAATAGGCCAGTGTGAGAGAAGTCTGAGCGAGTGAGAGATAGTAGAAGAATAGAGAAGAATCCTAGTGAGAAGAGATGATGGAGTGGCTTTTGCTGGACTCTTTTTGTATAGCCATGGACAGAAACATGTTCCTTGTGATACAGAAACTGCATTCTAAGAAGAGGCAATGGCCTCAGGACCAAGAGGGTTCAGTGTTGGTGCCCCTCGGCCCCAGGGAGTGAAAAAATATGAGGGGGACAGGTGTCCCAAAAAGAAAGATTGTAGAGACAAGTGTCCCAAAGGAGAGGCTGTGCCTTTTTTGGATCAAGACAGAGCATCCTTAAAAGACAACCCTAGAAGCAGTTTTAGTCCGTGTTCAGTAGTGAGAGCACTGGACATGGAAAAGAAGAAGTCACGACGGCAGATGTACTCCGAGCGGTGCCACGAGTGACACAGAAACACACGAAGCTTCAGCTGTGTTTCCAGGAGAAGCCCATAGTACAAGAAGGACTCCTCTCCTCTTGATGAACTGAAGATTGATTGTCTAAAAAGTAGTGCTAGACTGAGAGTTAGTAATTTGAAGAACAAATGTATTAGGTTAGAAATTTGGTAGGGAGAAGAGGAAATGCACTTGTGAAGTTTTCATTTTCCCTGTGTGTGTGTTCCTTTTTATCTGTAGTTGTAGAATAGTTAATAAAGTTCTAGTTCTTTTTCCCTAAGTAAGAGCCTGCTTTGCTTATTCCTGGTCACATCTCACAGCAGAAACCAGAAAGAAAGTATCTTCATAGAGGCACTGGCATTGTGCCAGTGTCAAACCATGACAGTATGTTCGTGACATAAAGCGTTACTCATTGGTTAACAATATAAGAATTAGAAAAGTCATTAATATAGTTAATGATCCTTAATTACATAATGGAATGCCTGTTACATGATTCTTTAGTGTCTCAGCATTTCCATGCATTATTGATAGCCAATTAAGTACAGATGAAAGAACTGGGAGAACTATTTGCAGCAAACAATTTATTTGATAAATTTAGCCTCCCTTTCTGTTTTTGAATTACCTGTAAGGCTTTGATTTTTAAAAATGCCATTGTTCCTCCAAGTAAATCTTTTAAGCAAGGGTCTTCTAGCCTACTCTCTGATTGCAAAATATTTTATGTGCTATTGCGTTCTAGGTATGAGTCATTCTTATTTCTCCAAAGCACTATTTATCTCTTAACTCTGGTGTCATATGCTATTCCTTCACTGGATGAATACTAAACTCAGACTCTTCTGTTTTCCTCCTCTTCCTTCAAGCATGGTCTCATTCAGTTCAACAGATTCATTTTTCACTGTGACTGAATTTTCTTTTAAGAATAGCCAGATCTTTTATAATGGGAGATAACAGGTTCTTCCTTTCCTTTCCTGGCAGATGTGACTGCTATTCTTGCTGGCTTCCATGCTGAGTGGAAGAGTCCTCTTCCAGTAGGCAGATACACACACTGAAGTTGTGGTCAGTGGTCATTTTTAATGTCTTCAAGGATGAAGATTCTACAGCATCTCCGAGAAACCTTTTGCATGATCAACCACCTGCACAGTAAAAAAAAAAAAAAAAAAAAAAAAAAATTCTTATGTTTAGACAAAGATATTCTATTTCATTTTGTGCTCCATTGTCTCTTGTCTTTTATTTAAGCACCACTAAGAAAAGTCTGGATCTGCCTTCTTTCACCTTCTTTATTCTGCTCATCAGCTATTTGCACACATTAAGAAGATTATTGATAAGACCCCTTGGATTTCTCTGATCCAGGTTTACAGCCACATGCCTCTCAAGATGCTGCCTCCCCAATGTTCAGTACAGAATAAGAATCGCCTCCTTGGACGTGCTGGTGATGCTCTCCTAATGCAGACCATTACACTGCTGGCCACATTGGCCACAGGAGCACAGTACTGGCTCTGAGTCAGCTTGTTATCTCCCAGGAAGCTGTGGTCTTTCCTGCAAAGCCATCTTCCTACAAAGACACTTTTCCAATCTTTCTTGGTGTATGCAAATATTCATCTACAGATGCCTCTGTATTCAGCACAGGTGCAGCCACACCTCAAGCTCTATACCCAGTTCTGGGCCCCTCATTGCAAGAAAGACATTGAGGGCTGGAGAGTGTTCAGAGGAGGACAACAGAGCTTGTGGAGGATCTAGAGACCAAGTCATATGTGGAGCAACTGAGGCAGCTGGTGCTGCTCTGCCTGGAAACAAGGAGGCTCTGAGGTGGTCTTATCACTCCCTACAACTCCCTAAAAGGAGCTTGTAGCTAGGTGAGGGCTGGTCTCTCCTCCCTGGCAACTAGTGGCAGGACAAGAGGACATGGTCACAAGCTGCTCTAGGGGAGGTTCAGGTTGGACATGAGGAGGAAATTTTTCACAGAAAATGACATTAAACATTGGAATGGGCTCCTTAGGGAGGGAATGGAGTCACCATCCCTGGAGGAGATCCAGAAATGACTGGATATTGCACTTAGTGCCATGGTCTAGTTGACAAGTTGATCAGTCAAGGGCTGGACTTGATGACCTTGGAGGTCTTTTCCAACCTAGATGAATCTGTGATTCTGAGGTGCAGGACTTGCCACTTCCCCTTTATCAGACTCCAAGAAATTCCTGTCAGCATTAAGGGATTACACTAAAAGGATGTATAGAAACTCAACTGGTGTCATTTATCAATAGTTACATTCCAAATCCAACTTCTATGTGTGAGAGGAGCTGAAACTTGCCTGGATGTTCGTTCATTCACATTGTGTGGGTGGTCCCAATAGGTTTGCATAAGCTGGCTTTGCTGGGAAGGCTATTAAGCAGTCTAGATGTAAGGTCCTTGTTACTGTTATCTTAAAACAAATCTTTATGACTGTTTTCTCTAAAGCTCATTTTAAGGCTAAAGTATATCTCACTCTGAATTCTAGTAGATGAAAACATCTGTTTGCAAAGAAAATGTGAAAATAAATGAGTCTAAAAAATCCAGTAAGTTTTCAGTTTTGTTCTCAAGTTATACATAGTCATTTTATTTTTTTAAAGTGTAGCAAATTAACGAATGAGTTAAAAAGAGAATTTTTTATTTTTCTCTGAGATCTCCTCAGAACTACTCAATATGTATTTTATAAAATCCTAAAAGTTTTTGCAAGTTCTATGAATAATATCTAATACCCATGTCATCACATAGGAAGAAGGATGAAACAGAGAATTAAAGAAAAGACCTTTTGTGTATGAATTAAAATTTGTCCTTCATAGATTTTCAAGAGCAGATCTGCTACTAAATAAGTTCTGTAATATCTAAAAAGTGTTTCAGAATAAAGTCTCTCACACCACTCTCTCCATGAAGGTGAGTGATTGCAGCAGGCATTAAAAAGTATTATTAATCAGATGTCTATATCACAGCAACTCTAGCTACTTTCTCCTCTCCCTCTGCATCTTGAATAAACCCATTACTGCTGCTTGAAATTTCAAGTGACAGCTAATTTAAGTGTGGCTTCACATTAAGGGTTCCGAAAATTACAAACTACTGTTTAGATTTATTTGCTAAGTCATGTAGCAGAACATTTTACAAGACTGTCTGTAAAACAAGACTGATAGAGAGAACACAGTTATAACTGGGTGATTTTAATTTATTGTCCATTTTGTTTTGTTCACTTCAGGGAATGAACATAGTTCTTATATTGTATCAGAGCAATGGACGACTCTACTGAAAAAATTCTTAAAATGTTAAAATGTTGGTGTGCTGTAATATACATGTTTCTTTGTAAAGACAAGGGAAATTTGGTGTTTTTGTCTCTCATAGCCCCAGATAAAAGAGGAGTAAACACTCCAGCATAGCCAAACCCTAATAATTTCATAAAACATATCTCACCTTACCCTGCAATGGTTTAAACCATAACAGAAAAGAACAAACATGTCTTAGACTCTGTAGCAACCATTCAGCACAGGCATTCACAACTACTGCAAATAAGCTGTAATCAAAAATCCATTGAAGCCTTTGTAGCCATTCTGTGAGCTGATGAGGTCATGAGAATTTGGTGAAACTACTTCTTTATTCCCTTCCAGGAGGGAGCATGTTGCTCTTTATAAACAAAGAGTGGGAAATAGAACCACAACAGGGAGAGTAAGGTCCTGAGCAAACTGTGAGGTATATAAAGCCAGCATCACTAGACTTTCCTGGCATCTCCTATTCAGTGCACACGTTGTTGATTGACAAAGACTCAACATGTTGATTCACACTATCAAATTGTTAAGTCAATGCCTAAAAAGGTTATTGCCATCCATAGTGTGATTGTTGATGAGGTTCCTGACTTTGCATACATTACCAAGGTCTGGCTGGATGACTTTGTAAAACTATTATTGGCCCAGATGTCTTCTTTTGAATCTTAGCTCATAAAAATTTGAGAAATGGGTAAAGCAGTGGTACTACAAGGCTTTTAATAGAGCAGACAAAGTAAGAACAGAAGGTGGAATTCAGCAAAGCTCAGACTAGAGGTGAGATGTGTTATTTTAATGATTAAGAAAATTTATCCTGGAGGCACGCTGCAGAGTAATAACTAGCAAGCTAACTCAACATACCACTGGCAGTCCCAACAAAAAACATCCTCAAAGCTGCCTGGTTTGTGTTGCAATGTAGACAGTGTGTTGTCTACATTGCATCAGAAATTAAAATCTAGCAACCAAAAGCAAAACATGTTCCCCTCCTATTACCTTCCGGGAGTTTAAAAGCAATTAATAATATATAAGGCTTTAATTAAGATATACATTTTTTTTCCCCTCTGCAAAATAACTGATTGGATCTGATGCAATCCTATACCTTGATTTACCAAATTCAGGTGAGTGAATGTAAAGTAAAGAATCTAGGTACTGAATTTGACCTGGGAATGAATCATCTCAGAAAGTGTTAATGTGATTCCAGTTGTATTTAAGGAACAGACTAAGTGAAGGATGTAGTATAAATTTTCTTTATACAATGATGTTTTATGGAAAGATATCAGTTACTCGTAAACAAGCTATCTCAGGTGTCAGGAGATACATACTCATGTTAGGTCAAGGTCCCATCTGGGGTATATTATACTGCCTCACCACAGGTGCTTGATTGGTAGTTGTGGACCCTGGTGATATTAATTTGCATAAATCCTGCTTAATTTGCTTAAAATTTGCTTGAGGTACAGGTGTATGTAGAGTTAAGTGCTTTGATTAACAAGAGTAGATTTAAACACGTACTTATATCATGTTGTTAATTCCCGTGACAGCAATTCATTAAAACACTTACAAAAATTACCTTTTGTACTTAGTACACAATATCAGGTAGCATGTATGAGTGTGCATTCACATGCAGGTACCATAGGGCTTATTCACCATGACATGACGTGCTTCACCTGCTCAGCAGGTTCACTGATGACACAAAGCTGGGAGGAGTGGCCCATGCCCCAGAGAGCTGTGCAGCCCTTCAGAAGGACTTTGGCAGGTTGGAGGGATGTGCAGAGAACAATTGTCTGAAGTTCAGCAAGGGCAAATGCAGGGTCCTGCACCTGGAAAAGAATAACCCAAAATGCACCAGCACAGGCTGGGGCTCAACCTCCTGGAAAACAGCTCTGTGGAGAAGAATATGGGTGTTGTGGTGGGCAACAAGCTGTCCCTGACCCAGCCAGGGTCAGGAAGGCTAAAGGTATCCTGGTGTGCATTGGGAAGAGCATTGCCAGCAGGTTCAGGGAGCTTATCCTGCCCCTCTACTCAGCCCTGATGGGGCACACCAGGAGTGCTGTGCTCAGTTCTGGGCTCCTTGCCACAAGAGAGATATGGAGCTCCCAGAGAAGGTCCAGTGGAGGGCAATGAAAGTGATGAAAGGTCTGAGATTTCCCTTACAAGGAAAGGCAGAGAGTTGGGCCTGTGCATGCAAGAAGAGATGGCTTAGAGGCACCTCAGCATAATGTGAAAGTCTCTGAAGGGAGGATATCAAGAGGATTGACCCAGGTTCTTCTTGGTGGTGCCTTGCAATGGCACAAGAAGAAATGGGCAAAACCTGATGCACAGGGAAGTTTCACCTGAATAAGAAGAATAACTTTATTTTGTGCACGACTGCACACTCGAACAGATTGCCCAGGGAGGGTGTGGGTCTCCCTCACTGGAGATATTCAAGAACTGTCTGGTCAGAATCATGTGCAATGTGCTCTAGGATGATGTCATGATTACAGAGAAAAAGGGTGGAGCTTCTAGCACTTTTTGATTCCATTCCACTCATGTAATGAAGGGAGTGTAGTTTCAGCAGGAGGAAGCTGGGGCTGGAAGCAGAAGGATCACAAGCTCTTTTAACCGTACCCATTCTGTAATTCTGTGATTCTGAAAAGATACTATACATTTGATCAACTGGAAAAAAAACTCAATTTCAAAAAGCTGAGTGTTTTTTATTTCTGAATGTCCTTACAGTTGCTGTTGTATAAGTTTGGGGTTTTTTTCTCTTTTTGCATCCTGTCTGGCTTGGCTTTTCTCTTCTTTTTTTAAAACAGTTCAAAGAGAAAGCCTCAAAAGTCGAAGAACTGCCCATGAAGCAGTGCTCTCCTGTGCTTATCTTTTGCTCTGAGTCACTTTTGGGCTTTTGCTGTCTATGTTACTTTAACAGTAGGTTTAACTGTGCTCAAAATAGCTGTGTTCTAGCCTGTGAGTTGCAAGATCAGTCTCAAGTCAGCTCAAACTTACCAAGATTTGCTTGCTATGAAATTGAAAAAGAATTTCAAAATCATGCAAGTAATGTTTTAGCCTTTCCAGAGTGGTGGACAATTCTTTTTTCCAGCTCTATTTAATACCCATAGAAGACAAATTAGTTCTATGGACTAGACAACCTGTTCCAAAACTGTCAAAATGTCTGTGTTCCTGAAAATATTCAGCTTTCTTGTAACCTGAAATGTATTGGCCAACTGGAATTTTTCAGTTAAATCCTTCAAGCAACTGCCTAGAGACACCACTGAGAGACTCCTGAGAATTCAGTTCAACTGCTTGTGTTTACAGGGAACAGCTGAGGCAAAAAAAAAAAAACAAAAAAACAAAAAAAAAACTCAGAAAAACAGAGAACAGCAGAAGAAAAAGATCCATAAATTACATTACTGAATGTATTTTTCTCTTATTCATTTCAAAATACATGCTTGGTGAATTGCAAGTCATTTCATGCTGCAAATAGCATTTAACATTTAACACATTGAACTGGAGTGTTCACTTTCTCCCAAAATCATGTAAGTCAATGTGAGGAGTATTATAGGATGCAAAATGTTTTGGTTTGGGTATTTTAAATGTATATACAGAAAGATACTTACAATTTTTTTTATACCAAGATCATTTGGTGGAATATTTTGGTTTTCATATGAATGGCTGAAAAAAAGTTCTATTCCACACACAGTATGAACTATTTTGACACCACTGTGGTTTTTTTCATGGGAGATGACCTACTGAGGTATCTTTTCTAATTTTCTACCAGAGTTCTTTAGACTTCCTTGTAAGGTATCTCATCCATTATGACCTATGTCCCCCTCAGAATTTCTCATAGGTCTCCCCATCCCAGTGGTGGAAGCATGTAATGTAGGATATTGAAACCCAGAACTGCTGCCAGGAGATACCTTCTATGAAAGAGAAGCATCAGCATATGAAATGGTGTTTTGATGGAAATCACATACTTGACCATTTTATGTAAATTCACCTTTCAATTAAAAAATGAAACCCACAAAATACAGACATGAATCAGTAGGTCCCTTTCTCATCGAAACTTTGATTGACATAACCACATTATTTCTGTTATTTTCTACAACTCCTGTGATAGCAATATGTATTCATATGCCACAGGGCATACATAGATGATAGTAATAATCAGTAACAATAATCATGTTTCTGATTTCATCCAGTTTCATACTTTTCAAAGCCTACTGTTATCAGCAGCTGAAATTCTGCAGCTGAGGGTTTAGAATTACCCCACAGAGATTAAATCTCACTATAAGTGGCCTTTGTATATACATGAGTCTTATATTAAAAAGAAAATGTTATCATTCATTTTGAAAGCATTCATTTAAAATAGCCAAATTAAGAACAAACTAATGAAAGAGAGATTAGTAGTGAATATTATCAATATTCATAATAAATAAATTTCTGTGTAACCAATATACCCGCAAAATATTTCTGACATTCTCTTATCTTTGGCAGATAAAACTTCATGTCTCACAACCTGGAATTTTCATTTCCCAAGGAGCTTTAATGTTTGTATGAAAGGTTCTGTCCTGACAGCAACCTTCAGGCACTTCACTGACATTATCTCTGGGTTACAAAACTTTGAGGAAAACCAGAATTATTTCCCTATATGCATCAGCTGTGAAAAAAAAAACAAAAACAGTAAACTAGGGTTACCTAACATATTATGAAGGTTCCTCCTACAAACCAAATCTGTATATATATGTATATATATATATATGTGGAAATTAAAACAGAGCTATTTTAAAACATTCCTCCAGATGCTAAATATCTTTGATGTTGCTGAATTCAAAGCTTTCTGGTTGCTTTAGCCTGGCCTCTGTGGTGCAGCATTGTACTAGCAGCACATTTGTAGAAAAAAAAATGCTGTAGAAAACTTCACAAGACTTTAAGAGATTCAGTTGACACCTAGGGAGCTATCATATCTCTAGTGATATGGTTCTAACTGTAAAACACAAGAAGTCACAAACTTCCCACATTTCAGCTGAGATACAGACCTCGGGATACTCTACTGTCACAGTATTTTGTCTTTGTTCTTTTTCCTTGCTTGTTTTGGATATCCTTTTCCTCTGTCAGTGTTCTCCTAAGTGCTTGTCAATTCACAGCCTTATTTTTCTCTACACTTCACAGTGATTTTGTTATTTTCAATTCCGCTACACCTATAGCATATCTTAATCCTTTCTCTGATCTATATATACATAAAACAGGTCAGAAAAACACAAACAGAAATACTTCATATTCGTATTTCTATATTCATGCCAGAAATGTTTCTGTGCTCAACCAGTCTCACAGAGATAAACCTGTCATGAAACTTTTCTACGTGGTTGGATTCAAACAACTTTTCTGTTTCCCTTTTTTTTTTTTTTTAATAATTAATCCATCAAGGAAAAAGAAGGAAAAAGGATTAACTCAAAGTTTGAGATAACAATCTCTGAGAAAGATTAAAATGGAAGTGCTGCTAACAAGTATCAGGGTGTTCAGGGACAGGTTTTTGTACAAAGAGCGGATAAATATCAAATATACTCTTTGGTGTTATTTGTTTTAACTTCATTGAGATATACAGGAATTAGTTGCTGGAGCACAAGCTGAGTTTAAATTATGTCCTGTGCAAATTAAGCTGTAGTACCTATTGGTGTGGCTGTACAAGTCCAGAATTGTACTAGTTTTCAACTTGCCTATGCTCTCCATCAGAAGTTCAAGAAATGGGATATTTATCAAATTTAGAGACCATTTGACCTTCTTCAAGTTAATACAAAATCATATTGACCTTTGGTTGCCAGTATCAAGACCTAGTTCTCTCATTTGATGCCTTCTAGATAGGGATGACCAAACGGTTTGACCCAAGATCACTGATGAGCTACATCCTATTAACCTCCAAAAAAAAGAGAGACAAGAAAAGAGAAATAGGGGACAAAAGAAGCTTCAAAGTAACCACTGTGTTTGATAAAGAAAATACCAGAAATATGGTATAATGGCTATATAATTGATCTGCTCATCCGTGACAGCAGTCTGGGGATAAAGGGCTGTAAAACCATTAGTATTTAGCAGTCCCAGAAAACTTTAGGACAGTAACCTCCTAGTGACCACATTCTTGCTTTTCCATGCCAGAAGTCAGCTTTGTTTTCCCCTTTGTACAAAACAGGTCTTGCCAAAACCACTGAAACAAACGATCCAGAAGAGGATCTGTAGCAGTAATTTCACTTCATTAAAAAAGAAAAAGATAGTTTGAGAAAAAAACTGATTTACCTGAGGGATCTTAGAAATGTGATAGTTTTTTTCTTTTTTTTTTCTCAGAATCTTACATCCTGATTTAACATATCAAATATTACGTGATTTTGTAGGAGGAGGAAAAACAATGACTTGAATAATTGAGTCAAGTCTGGTTGCAGGTGAAGGACTGGGCATTCATCCAAAATGGGGTTTTTTGTTTGTTTTTTACTTTTTCCTCCTTTCCTTTCTTAATATGCACAGTTAATCACACTGGGCCAGCCAAGTTTGTCACAGGAAAACTGAAGTTCTGTGAGAGTGGTGAGGCACTGGCACATGTTGGCAGAGAAGATGAGGATGCCCCTGGTTCAAGGCCAGGTTGGATGGGGCTTGGAGCAACCTGGGATAGTGGAAGGTGTCCCTGCCTGTGGCAGGGGGTTAGAGCTGGATGATCTTTTAGGGACCTTTCAACTCAAACCATTCTACATTTCCATGATTCCATATAAATTCTGAAATAATTTGTGGCAAACTTTTAGAGTTCCAAGGACATGTATTTGTGATTCTACAAATACATGTCCAATAAATAAAATTATGAAAGACTTCATCTGCTATATTTTCTGTAAATCAGAAAAGGAGCACATTTTCTTTGTTAGGTTCCGGGGCAAGTGATAAAATTCAGCTCTCTGAAAAGTTTCAAGATTTCAAAGATTTATGTATTCAAGTTTGAAAACATAAATTTTTATAATTTTGCCAAAGCAAGAGAATAATTCCCAAGTGAAAATAGCCTAATGTAGAAATGGACTTGTTCTATTTTATCTTGCTAATGGGGATTTTGGGTTAAAAACATTTTCTTTTTTAAGACACTGCTTTTGAGCAAGAAAAAGCTTATCAAAATAGTGCAAAACAAGTCTATTTTACTTCCACTTCATATATTCCTACTATATGTCTATCTGCACACTCTGAAGGCTAAGTTGACAGTAAATTTGCCTTAATGCATTTTGTGTCAAACAGTGCTGCCAATGTCTGTGTGAGAGTGCTCTGAAGAGAATATTTAGGTGAAAAGAGACCAGCCTCTCTCTTAGTGCTCAAAAGGAAGCCCTGAAGAACAAAATAGGTCTCTGAATTAAACTTTTTTATTTTATAGGTGATATGCTGCTACATTTGTAAATCCAAATAACAAATTTGTAACCATTATTGCCCATGAATTATGGTTTATATTCTAGTTGCATCCAAAGTGAATCAATAATTTGCAATGGATCTTTTTGCCAGTTATAAAATCAAACATTATAAAAATATATTCCTACTTCAAAATAGAAATCTATTTAATCAACTTAAATTATATTCCAAATTAAGACAGAGATAATAATCTGTGTTCATTTACTCCTATCAATATACATACTGTAAAATAAATAGAAAAATAGACCCTACAGCATCACTTCCTCTCACCAAAACTCACTTTCCAGCAAAGACAAGTAGCAATATTTTCTTCCCTTTCAAACATGGGTTCAGAAATGCAAGCTAAAAACTGACTTAATTTCCCTGCATAGACAAAAGCCTGGTCTGCCAGTGTGCTATTGTAGAGAGGTTAGTATTTCCCTGTAGTCTTAATTTATTTGGAACTGAAAGCTTGGTATAGCCAGTTCTACAAAAAAATAAGAAAGAATGCCTGTAATGAAAAGGCAATGCATTAGAAGAAATGTTTGTCTTCCCATTTGATTCATTTTCTCACTAAAATATGATGGCAAATTCATTCACTTACAGATTAAGTAACTACTGTTAGATTATAATATTAATAATGGTAGTAATTATTATTTCTGTTCATTTTGTACTAATTTTTATTTTTAAAAAAAATATACATATTTGAATTTAATGGATACTTCTTTTACTCCTCTGCAGAGACAATTCTACTACAAACTGGTTTAGGAGATAAAACCTGCCCAAACTTGTGTAAAGATCAGAGTGTCTTATCTTAAGTTGGATTACTACTCTTGCAGACTGAGACCAGATAAACAAAGCCCTTATATAACTTCAGGGCTGTTGTGATCAATTTGCCTGGTGCACCACTCTGGGGACCATGCTGTTTTACCATCTTGATTGCAATGATAAATCCATCATTATGTTCAGTGCGGTGGAAACAGCTCAGAGCCTTGCCATTTGTGGCAAATCTTTTCTATGGCAGGCTCATAGTAAATCAGTCTAACCTGAGCTGACAATGATTGATTCTGAACAAAATGTCATGAACAATCAAATCCTCTGTTTTCTCCTTCTTTTAAAGCTGAATGGATTTAACTCCCTAAATCTAACTAAATTCCAAATAAGAGAAAATGGAGAAGGATTGCTTGAGGGTGTTTTCTGTTCTCTGATTGATAATTCTGGGAAAAAAAAGGGGGAGATTTAATTCACATTTTAGAAATCTAAAGTGTGTGACAAACAATGCACCTGTTATTTACAGTCATTGATCATTACTATCATTAAGAGTCAGATAAACACATATTTTAATCCACAGCAGAGTGCATGTGTGGGAAGAAGACAGGAAGATTTATCAGCTCTCTGAGGCAGGTATTGTTTCTTTCCATCTGCTGGCTTAAATCCCTCCCATAATGGACCTGTGCTAATGATTGGAGTGCCTGAAACATTTTGTGACAGTGATAGCATCAATATTGTAACATGGCATTAGAGTCATCCAGTCAGCCTTTTGATTTATCTTTGGTTGTTTTTTCTGGCCTCACAAAAGTTGTTGGAAAGGACCCTGAACCATTATGGATCTTAGGGGGAACATAAGCTCTCCTGGAAATCTGTGTTGATCAAAATCCAACATTTGATTGAACATGGTTAAATCAAATCCTATATTTCATTGACAGAAAATGTACAGAAAAGAACAGAAAACTGTCCTGGCCCTAAAACTGAATGTTCCAAAACCTGGAATTAATTTTGTCAGCTAAATTTTTTTAAGCTACATTTAGAAAATAATATACTATCATGATATCTTTTTAAGCAGCCAGGTTTTCTGGAATAAATGCAGATTGTAAAAAAGACATGAACATATCTTCTTGCTCTACAGTTTGTGATTAAAGAAAAAGAAGGTGGTGTTGAAATAAAATAACTTTGGCTTTTGTGCATACTGAATAGAAAATGAAAATGATACAGTCACTGAAATGATTACCTAATTTATTTGTTTATCAAGAATATTGGATGAAACAAAGTAAGGGAATTGAAATTAAATGAATTGTAAGCATCTTTCAAATCTATTCTTTTTTCTAATCTACAGAGATCAGACACTTTGGAGAGGCAATCAGCTTCGATGTAAGGTAGAACAAACAGAAGCATCTTCCAGCTGAGACAAAAGGCTTTGCAGAGCTCATGTTTATGAGGAGATGTGAAAAGAATAGCTTAAATTGACTATCAGATATTTTTATATTCTTTTGGAGGAGTGGGAATCTTTCAAATATAGTATGTGAATATCATGCTTGTCAAACTGAAACACAAGCAAAACTTGCTATAGCTGGGATATTATTCTTTCCACAGCCCTACTAATACAACTGCCTCTGACCTGAATTAAAATCTCTATTCCTATTAACACTTTTTAAATCAGAATTACTAGAGGAAAGGCAGTTCTGCTTCACAGAGGATTTAATTATATCATCAGGTTCTGATATTCAAAACTTAGTTTAGTTTTAATTCAGAACAAATCCCAAAAATTCTTGGTGACAGGAATAGTTCAAGGGTTCTTAATACAAAGAAAATCCACTCTGAGAGACTGAACCTGGGCTGCAGTTTCTGAAAGCCCTGGGATTTCTGGATTAGAGGCAATCTCCCTGCTTGGCTGCCTCAGTGACATGAAGCTTCATAGTCTGGTCTCTTCAGTAAAACAAACCAATAGCCACATATATGAGTTCTCAAGAAAGCAGGGATGTTTGGAAGAGGCCTGTCAGGCAAGTTCCTAACACTTAGTGTCTAAAATAACTGCTATTAAATTTAACTCTCTGTGGGCTTTTTCATGACATTCCCAAGTAAAGCCTTTTTTTTTTTCCCCAGATATTTTCCAATCATCATTAATCAGTCCATTATTGTCTATTGCCCACAATGTCAGTGCAGCACAAACCAGAATGGGTTTGTCAATTGAGGCAGCTGGTGCTGAGGACCTCTGTCCACACCATATGGAGTGGGATATTCAAGAAGCTGATTTGGTCTCACTGTAGTTTGCTTGTGGACAAGTATTCTTCTGTTTCATTTTGCCCAAGAGTAATCTTATTTCAGACTTCCTTTCTGAGAACCAGCACTCCTAATCCAAATTAAAATCGTAGGGTAAATATTCCATCTCGGAAAGGTTAAATCATGACTTCTGGCCTCAGTATCTGGAGATATCCTTTGTGTCCTCCAGCCTGGCTGCTCTTCAATACTGTGCCAAGTAATTACTTTTAGAATTGTCCAAAACTTTCCCTGGTGGCAGTGAAGGTTTGGCCTTTCTCAAGAAGTTATTGTGACACAAATTCAAGCCTAAGCCATTTGACATCATTATTCCAGCATGGATCTCCTTACAGAGACAGTAAGTAGACATTAACTAATCAAAACTTTTCCATTAACTAATCAAAACTTTTCCACCTTAAATTCAGTGACAGTGAACAAAGCACAAGCAACAGTCATGAGTATATAAGTGGAGTGTGGCGTGGAAAATTTTTAATACAGTGATTTTTTTTTTACAAAGGGCAGTCAGAAAAAGACATAAGGTAAACAAAGTGACTCAGAGCTGACTTTCAGTTCTTCATATAGGTACTTAATATAATTTGAAACCAAACTTCTAGTTATTTCATGTGAAATTTTTCATGGGTTCCTGTGAAAGTTTTTTGGAGAGAATTTGAGTGGGTCATTATGCTTCACATTAAGGAAAAAAACCCCAAAAATACAAAGCAAACTAACCAGGTTTTCATCTGGATTAAGCACAACTGGTTGCCAGGGGAAGCTAAGAGCCTAGCAAAATTAAAACAGAAATTATAAATATGTACAAGTAACAGAAGTAGCAGTGTAATAGCAAACATTGGATCAGTCAATGAGCAGCAAAAAAAAAAAATAGCACAACACTTTCAGAACTGACAAAATACTTGTAAGACTAGACTTCAGACAAATTCACCCCATCCAAGATCTGGTAGCATTTTACTGGAAGGCTTTCCACTGTTTATTCTGGAATACCTGAGGTGCCAGCTTCTGCTGATTATGCTACAGGAAAGTAGATGAGCAATGAGTCCACACATTCACATTAATGAAATAATTTTGTATTTCTCGTCAAATATGAACAAAATATTAACATAAAAAATAAAGTTTGTGTTACCATTTCTAAAGATTTCTTTTTTTTTTTTTTAATCTGACCTGTGCTGAGATCATTAAACATGTAAAATTACACCTATACTAGCAAAATAAACAGGGCCAGGGCTAAGGCCCATGGCCCCTACAACAGGACCTGACTGTTCACCCTGCTAAACTGTTAATCCATCCTGCCCCAACTTTGCACAGGATGAACAAGCAGACTCACATTAAACATTGGGCCAAGATCCAAGTCTGGCACAGGTGGGACTATTCCAGCAGTGTTTGGGAAGATAAAGATATTTTATTGTGTAGTTCAATTTGAGCTGTGTCACTAAGCTTTACAGCCAGAAAATATTGCCTTGCACATTTTATTGATTAAAGATTATAGGTGTATGAATTACATGGAATCTTTTCTTCTTTTTTTTTCTATAGCAAATCTCAGCCTTATTTTTTCTTAAATATTTTACTTCCAAAATTGAAAAATCCATTGCTGACATAATTCTATGTATATGAACAGTCTCTGTGTTGACACACATTGGCTCCTGTGCTTACATCTGTTCTACAAAATCACAGAAAGTGCCCAGTTCCGGAGATTACCCCACAATTATCCATATAGTCAGATTAACAGTACTGCTGTAAGGGGATTCTAACACAGTCTTTGCTTCCTAAACCTGTTGGGCAATAGTTGGATGAGGATAAGTATCTGCATGGATGTGAGTTAGGCTTGACTGTATCAGTCAGAGTGATCATTGGGTTCTTTTGCTGGCTGTTATAGGAGTAGCTGATGGGTAGGTGTAGCTACACAAGCACAGGGCAGTGCTAACTGACTCACTGCCTTCCTGTAGAGCAGACTGGAAGTGTCTAAACCACATAGTCCTTGTCCCTGGGCCAACAGTGGGCTACAGTGGCACCTGCAGAATCCTCATGCATAATTATGATTTAATGTGCTTTTCAGTACAGAATGTCAGAAATAACACAAGGTCTGTCTCAGCCGAGCAGCATAATACTTTTATTGCAGAGAGGATGACCTCTAGGAAACTGCATGACGGTGTCTAATTGAAGGTGCCAAGGCTGTGGGGATAGTATTGAAGGAAGATATTGGGCAGAGAGCACTAAACATGATGCAGTTTCATCCTTGTTGTCTTGGAAGAACGGTCTCTGGAGTCTGCAGTCAAAGACATCTTTGCTTCTTGGTGAGACTTAGAACAAGTGATATAAATCTCCAAGGGGAAAAGACTGTCTTTGCTCCCTCATGGTCTTTAATTTAGCAGCATGGATTCACCCAGCATGGTTTCTACAGCTGAAATACGCATACGTGTTTTCAAGATTAGGAAAGCAGTGATTTATTATCTTTTCACATGCAATTGCCTGTAGGATGAACAAGAACAGCTGTTCAGTAGTGTAGAGCAGCAATACACAATAGTTTGCTGCAGGGTAGGAAAGGGAGGAATTCCATAATTTGATTTGGTAGGGGAGCTTCTATCCACAGAAGCGGCCAAATGTAGGCTTATTCAGGAAATCTTTGTCTCACTGTGAGAAGTGCTATTGTCTCTTAATTACTACCACTGATAGCCAAGTCCTTACTATTACATCTGTGATGAAAGGCAGCATTCTCTAGAATCTCGCAGAGGCGTTGTCTGTGTTCTGGCATGGGTGATGCAAGACCATCCCAGAATAACAGCACCCTCTTCTGATCAGTCCTGAGGTTCTTAGTTTTCCCACTATCCATCACTGTCAGCTCCCATTACTGCGGTTTCTGAGATCCATCATTTCCCAGCACAGTGCAGTGCACTACAGAATGCTATGGGAAATGTAAGCATTCCCACAAAAAACATAGCTTCCTCTTTTTTTAGTGAACAAAGTGTAAAACAACATGCCAGGTCACACACAGGCAGGAATTATACTCATGGAATTGCAAAGGCAGAAGGATGGAGCTGACTCCTGAGTCATTGTGTGAATTCTTTTGGACATATAAATATTTTCCTCTGCTCCTTCCTGCCTCAAGGTTATTCAGCTTCACTACAGCTAAACAAACCTGGTCTGATGGTTGGCTGTGCTGCTATAAAATTATTGTCAGTTGACAACCTATGCGCACTCGCCTTGTAGAGGACACCATTCAGGAGTACATTATTCAAAATCAGTGGCAGGCATAGGCAAACCTGGGATATATTACATTTTAGGTTAGACTTCCAATCAGTGCCACCACATTTTCAACATCAAGCATTCAGCAGTCAGTACATGTGAAAATTAAAGTTGCATGCACAAATCTGTCCTCCCTTAAGTGTTCTTCAGGCCTCTGAATTGCCTACAAGCAATTGCATGTGAAAAGATAATAAATCACTGTCTGTCTTAGGTGCCTTAGGAAAAAAATAAAAGTACCCTTTAATAAGATGATCAAACCTGAAGGTTTGAGATTTGCACTTGAGGTTATATATGCACGAGCTGTCTCACTACATAGAGAACAGAGTAAAGAGCTCTAGAATTATGTCAAGACTTGATGAATCCTTTTGACAGAACAGCATTGGTTCATCCTGGCTGCTCCACATTAGAGATCACTTTCCAGATTGTGCAGCTTTTAGAAGAGGCATATTAAGAAGTGAGAGAGGCACACAGTTAGCTGAAGCAACTTAATGAAAAAAAGCAAAACTTGAACTCATGCTCTTGTCATTATCAGCCCAGTCTCCCTTCCGTATGAACCCACAGTATTGTTTAAATGAGGAAAGAGCAGCTGGAAAGGAACCAGTTTTTCATGATCCCATCTGGAGCTTCATCCGTGTGGCATACTTAAACAAGATGCTAGGTTGGTGCAGGGGCAGGACTGATAGGATGTTGACGGATTTTTGCAGACAGCCTTTCGCAAGCTCTAGCGAGGAAAGCACAGATGGAGAATAGTGATTTTTGGCAGCTAACAATTGAGCCAAACCTGAATGGATAGCAGATATGAAGTGAGTAAAACGCATCTCCCTGACCCCAAGACCATATTGACACCAAAATTCAAATTCCTTTTACAAAGAGAGAAGCATTCAACTATCTGAAAACACCAAATACAAACAATTGTGTTTATTTTAAAAGTTGGAAAACATCATCCAGATTTTTATGTATACTAAAGTCAGAGATAGATATGACTTTCCAACTAAAAAGTATGTGAAACCTTACTTTTCCTGTCAAGTACCACATATTTCCATAAGCAGCTCAATGGTATTTCAAGAACTTGATGCCTTCCCAGAAATAACAAACAATTCAAAAGCTAGACCTCATATGGGGGAGTCAATCTATCCTCACAATAGCTTGCAATGAGTCTTTATGAATCTCCTTTCTCAGTGCAAGGGCTGTGATTGCCAGTGAAAGAGCTCATGTAAAAATGCAAGACTAACTGGTCAGAGAGAACAAGCATAGCTGCATACACTGTTGAAATGAGAATCCAGAGATTCTTTAGGACAGCCTCCTATGTGAATATCAATTAAGCAAGTGAAAAGATCCTCCAGAGAGGCATATTTTTTCCTTATTAATACTTTTTAGAACCATATGAGAAATTAGAGGTCATAAATGAGACTGACCTTACCCTAAAAAGATTAATACCCAAATAGACAGGAGGATAAAAAGGAAGTATTATTAACTCTGTACTACAGAAGTGAAAAATGCCTGATTCTAAAAGATCCTGACAGCTACAGTTCCAGCTTAAATAGACATAACTTTTTAGATATTCAGCACTTCCAGACCAGTTCTTAAGTGATTTTTTTCTCTGATATCTGAAGTCAAGTACTTGAAACTAGTTTCCTGAATCCCTTATAAATACTTTAATCATGACACTATCCATTTACTCTAACGTTTTGCTTTTGGGCTTCTTGAGATAACAGAAATCACTTTTACTTTAAAAACAAAATGCAGAAAGTAAAATCCATTTGTATAATTACTACTCTGATCTCCCCTCCCTCTCCCAGACATAATCCCCCCTAGAAAACTCTCACTTAATGGGCCATTCCGGTAAACCCTTACAGCTTAAAGATTGCTATGTTTAATAGAAGACTGTAAGTGTTGAAATAGCAAAACTTGCAGCAAGATTCCCCGAAAGCTCTGCAAACTAACAAGCTTAATGGATTTTTAATGGTCCCTTTACAGAATTACATAAGGGCAATGGAGGCAGTGGTGGTGGGAGGTTATGCTTGTGCATAATATTAAAAATATTTTGAGTGCTTCACAGCAGCATCAATACCCAATAGGACTATATTCTCATGGAAAGTTACATCAAGGAGTTTTTGACTGAATACAGCAGGTATTGCATACCTTTACTATGAGTGCAACCAATGCAATGCTCCTGGAGACAACATGGTGCTCTTGTTGCATTGTACATCCCCACATAAATAGATTAAAACACAAAACAGCTGGGGGCATCACACCCCATGTCCAACAAGATAAGAACTCCAAATCATAGATTTTTGAGCAAATACAGTGTTGAAAGCTGTTGTGAGGTTAAAAAGAAGCTATAGAATGAAAAGTTCTGGGTTCAGAAAACCAGCAGTGACTCTAAGGGACAAGAAACTAAAACCAAGAACTGAGATCAGCTGGAATTTGGAATATTGTCTTTAGGAAAGAAACACTGGAAGAAAGTTATGGGAGATCAATAGCAGTTTAAAAGACCTTTGGTATGGAGAAGACAGAAAATTCCATGCATTTATTACTTCAATATATCATTATCTTGTTTTCAACCTCTATTCTATTGCTAAAACAATGGGCTAAATTTTATTCTTGTGGAAATTATGCAAATTGGTTTGTAATCATTTACTTGATTCACAAGTTACACAGAGGTACCTGTGGCCTAATATGGTCCCTTGTGATAATAAGGCCACCTAGATTGAAGCACATTATCACATTGGCAGGCAAATAGAACAGATCTTTCCCTGGTTTGCAGCTCTTGTTTGGTGACTGTTTTAAGCAAAAACTCTTAATCTGAACACCCACAGAATACCTGCAAAGAGATGATATTTTCATGTCTGTTGCAATGTATTTTTAAAGAGAGAAAGTGTTGAGTAATGTTATCCCTTTTAAAAAAATGTATAATTTGAAACACAGTTTTAATTTTCGTTTGCTAATGAATCACCACAAATCTAATACTTGTGATTATACATAGTGTTCAAATAATTTTGATTCATCAAGTTTAAATCCAGTTTAATAAAATGCATTATTTTGTGTTTGGACACTCCTTTTTTTTAGACAAGGTTCCCCATAATCAAAGCTAACTTCAGTCCACTTTTATTTTCCCAAAAGATGCCTGCTATTACTTGGAAAAAATTTCTACTTTGATTTGAATTTTAATTTGAAAAATAGGTGATATTAATTATATCTGCCTACCCATAGGTGGGTGAAATTTGCATTTTGGATATGTTTCCTAAGGAAAAGAACCTTGGGGAATGTGTTGCTCCATAGAATTGAAGGTGCTGCTCCATCTTGCTGCAGAGGAGGAAAAGCAAATTCTGCATTCAGTGTCTCCATCCAGTCTGATTGACTATATATAAAGCAGGGCTCTGCCAAACTGTATAGTCAAATCCATCTGTTTGCTGGGAAAAAAATCCTTAACAGTGGAATTTCACGCATTTTTCAGACAGCTACCACTTAGTCTTTGTATCCCTGAACATCAGGAAGGGAAACAATTACCAAGCCCCTGTTTCCAACATATTAAGTGCTTTTCATCAACACTAACATTATCCTCCTAAAGTTACAGGCATAACAAAGCCAAAGTTCCCTTCTTTGTTTAAGTGGCCTTGATTTTTTTTATTATTACCCCTCCTTCCATCCTCTCCAAGTGTTCTAACTATTGAAAGTCAAGTTACCTCATATCATAGTACCAAGTATAAGCTAAAATTCTGTGCTTTCAGAGTGTTAAGTTTAACTAGATTCTATTCTTACTGTCAGAGCTCTGGGTGTCTGGGAGAGAAGACAGACATCTGTGCAATTATACTTTTTGTTCTCTTGAGCAAAATTGCATTCACTATTTTTTGAACGTTGTTACATAGTCATGCTACCAAGTTATCTCAGTTATGTTAGGCACGCAGTTCTTTTCAATTTGACAGTCTAGGAGGTCTCAAAGTTCAATTGACTGACTGAGTCATCTACAATATAAGTTCCTCTGTCTGAACATAGCACTCTCATCTTACATCAACTCAGAGCCAGTCAATCCGTCGAACTTGGAACACATTTTCTCTAAAAACAGCCAATGATTTTTGACCAGATGAATCACAGCTCAAGCTCCATAGACTCTATTGACTAGATCTTCACTGGATATAGGAAGAATAAAATTCAGTGGGTGTTTTTCACTCCCCTTCCTTCCCCAGCCTAGTATTCTTTTATTGCATGGTAATGAAATCAAGTTGTTATAATCTCAGTCTTTCTTGCACCCATCTACAGATATTTAATAACACAGAGCATCCATTTTGTATCAGACCAAAGGTCCAGCCAGCCCAGAACTTTGTTTTTTAATAGGGATCAGAACTGTATGTCCTAGAAGAAATGATAAAAGTGCATGTGATATACTCCCAAAGCATTCTGCTGGAGTTCAGAAATTTTCAACTCAAAGTCCTTAAAAACCATGGGTGATTTATTTGAATTAAAGCATCCCGAGGAATTCCTCCAATGACTTTGTCCAGCTGTGCCTTGAATGTACATAAACCTTTAGTATCCTGTTATAGGAATTTCCACTACATCTCTGCCTTCACTTGAAGACCACCTTGAGTCTGCCAGGAATGTCCAACTCTCTCCGGCTTTATGCTGCAACAGACAGTGAACAACTGATCTACTCTGGGCTGTTTGCAATCTTGCTGACCTAAGTCCCAGATTTCTCTTCATTCCCTCAACTACCTCTTTTTCTGGGCTGAACACCAAGCTTAATTATCTTCCAGCTTCCTTAGGCAGCTTTTCAATGCTTTTTAACAACTGTGTTACAATTCTATGAACTGTGTAGAGTCTTGCTGTATGATTCTGGAGGATAAACCACAAGCCAGATTTATACAGGGACACAGCATTATTTAGAGCCAGTATACACTACCATCACATATTCTTTGTTTTGTTCTCTATTCTATTCATAATAATTACCAGTGTTTTGTTTTGATCACTAAGAAGAGTATAGAGGATATTTCCAAAAGAAACCCTGTTATTACACCAAGATTTCCTTCTTGAGTGGTAATGATGAGCTCAGAGTCTCTCACTCCACATGTAAAGATTAAATTATTTTTCCCATGTGCACAAGTTTTAAAATTTATATTTATTGGATTTTGTCTGCTATAATTATGCCCAGGTACTAAGTCTTGTACATCTCCGTACCATTTTTTCGTTTTGCTCTCAGCCACATTATTTCTGTCCCTCAAGGATTTACAATCTTGGTTGCTTTACACCAGAACAGCACCTCAGTCATTACAGAGACCTCAAGGCCAGTAGTCATTTTTTCTTTGAAACATCATCTATACAGCCACATCATACCATCAAAAACTCATTTCCTCTTCCTGTGAAACACCTCAGGTTCTCAACACAACCCAAACTGCTGTGTGAAGAAGATGTGAACAATCCTATGCCATGAGCTGAAGAGAAAGCTTTAGAGAATGCTTAAACATCAAGCTCCATAAACCATGATGGAGTAAAAAAATTGTAAACTTCACCTCTTGGAAGAGCAGAGGTTGTAATTGCTGCTTAGGAGCTAGGATACCCTTGGTCCTGCTCTCCATGTACCTGATTCAAGCTCATCTGGTGGAGGAAAACCTGCCCTTTTGCCAGCTAAGGAGAGGAATCAGGAGATCCCTAAGAGCTTAATCCTCCCTGATGGCAAATTTACTTTTGAACTGTTCATGTCGTAGGTGAAATCAGGTTTGAGGAAGAGCTACAGCTGATGTAATAGAATGACAGGCAGAGCCAGTGTCTCCTGAAGGGATGGTTAACTGTGAACTGTGCAAATTCATGTTGTTATATTGAGTGTACATGCAGAACATGAAAGGCAGTATCGTTTTGGTTTTTTTTACTATTAAGTACACACATGCTGTCAGTTCTTAAACTCATTAACTCCAGGACATTTAAGTTCTTCCAGTTTTCTTCCTGATCCTACTGAGAGTTTCTTTATTTTTTATAAATTAACTCATCCTCAATTGCTTTGATCCCCTGAATTCCCAGTCAGTTCATTCCCTGATGAGACCAGAGGCTTAACTTGTTTCCACTTGAAAATGAGTATATATACACACATACACACATACAGTGAAAGTGTAACTTGTAACTTTTCCAGTTCATTATTTACCCATATATTTAGTTTTCATCTTCCCTTTGGGGAGTAAGTTCCCTAAAGTGCAAAGTTTTAATCATAAGGCTTGCAGCTTTTTGCTCAGTGCCAAAAGCACTGTTTCTAATAACATTTTGGCTCTGCTTGTGTATCCAGAGGTCTACTGCTTTGGGGGAAGGAAAAATGATTGCCTTCCAATATCACTGCCCAGTGTAACACATATTTTTGTAAACACAGGACAGGAGAGTCTGCCCAGAACACAGCTGCCCTCAGCTTTACCGTGCACAGGGTGAAAATCTGTGCTCCTTGTTCAACTTAGAATTAATAAATATTTACTTTGCTTGTTGATAGCTTAGATATTTTCTGCTGCAGTTTTATCCCTTCTTGTTTTGAAGAAAAAAACCCATCCAAACTAATAACGCTGCTGGCATCGTCCTTGTCCGTGCTGTGCGAACTCTGCCTCCCACTTGCAAACTTTCACAAAGTAGCACAATCTTTTGCAGGTCTTGCATCTTTTCAAAATCTTAGTTGTCTTGCGTCTCTGTATGATTTAGTGAGGATTCTGACTTCAAACTCTGCATGATTTTTTTCTTATTTCCTCTCTTTGATTTAATTTTCTTTTCTTTTTTTTCTGCCGTATTTTGGTTTCCCTTGTAGAACATTTGCACTGCTAGAGCCTTGTCTGTCCAACATGGAGTCAGCGGTAGTGCGTTTTTCTGGGCAAATATCAATTGCTCTGTCAAAAACCTGTTCTAGAACAGGTTTATCTTTGTGTATACTTTGTCTAATATGTCTTGTCTCTGACCTTTTTTCATGCCTATTAAATCTACTCCTGACAAAATTAAGAGGATGCTTTTTCCAGGCTCAGAAAAGTCAAAAGATCACCTCAGCTTTTTTTTTTTCACTCTGACATCATCACTCATGTTTCATTTTCATACAAGTGTAAATGTTTTTAAAACTTATATAATTAGTTCCACAGCTAGTCACCTATGCATGACTAAATTGAAAATTACTCGAAAATGTGACTGCTCCACACTAAGCTATTTTCAGAAATAAAGTTACCATATGGTTGTCATTTTACGTGGTTTTGTGGTGTATATTTGTTGTCATATATTTTGTACATTCACTTGACTTTTTAATCATAGAATCATAGAATGGCCTGAGTTGCAGGAGAGCTTAAAGACTATCTAGTTTCAAGCCCCCTGCTGTGGCCAGGGACACCTTTCACAAGATCAGGTATCTCAGAACTCCAGCAGACCTGCCATTAAAAACTTATGGGGGATGGGGCATCCACAACTCCTCTGATATGAAAATCGGAGTTCTTCTGTAGTAAAAACTATTTTTGCTGTAATTTCATTTTTGACTTCCCCATTTCTACTGTTTTGGGCCTGAGAGGTTTAGCTCCATCATTCCTTAATTTTCTCATCTCTGTTTTTTCTAGAGGTGGTGCTGAGTAGAGAAAGGTAAAGGAGATACTGTGCAACAGGAGCACCCACCCTCTGCATTTCTCTGGGATAACACAGCCTGAAAAAAGTGAAAATATTATGGATTATCCTGTGATCCAGTTCCAACAGCTTTTGGAGCTGCCAGACAGGCTGAGCAGGCTGCAGTGATACATCCACTAGAACAGCCCCAAAAGGCTCCTGTTTATGAGACTTTCTCTTGTGGTTGCCCCTGTTTTCTTTGCTCTTGTTGATTCATGTAGGTGTCTGAACCATTCTGTGTGACCACCTAACTACATCACACTCTTCTGTCTTCATCTCTGTCCTCTGGGGGCCAGCCTGGGAATGAGAGAAGTGTGGTTAGAGAGAGCAACCAGGCAAGGCTCCAAGCACAGTGGAACAACCCCAGGCCAGAAGAGCTTCCAACAGCATTTGTGCGACATCACTTGGAGCTAACAAACAAACAGCTTGGTCACCTTGGCTTGCCCCTGCTTTCACTCCTGAGGTATTTTGTCTTAAATGCCTAGTTTGTGTGCTGTTCAGTCTTCAGCTTTCTTCTGAAGCCATACAGTTCCAAGAGAAAACCAAGACACACTGACAAGATCACCATGACACTCACTCCAATTCTGTAACATGGAAGTGTACCACATCATTGTTGTTTTTCTCTGGCAGTGGTATTGTTCTAACAGCCTCTGAGCCAGCCTTGTTCTCTGCACCCTTGTAAGAGAACAAGGCACAAAATATAATGCTGGAAAAGCACTGTTCTGATGAGCTCTGACATAACCTTTTCATTCTTTTTGTTCCTTTGAACTGAAATAGAAAGATAAGCAGACCCCAGAAAATAATGAGTATGTGTCAGAGACACAAGAAAACCAAAATGCTCTGAAGGGCACCAATACTGATGTTGTGTGACATACAGATGGGACTGGTGTCCTCTGGAGAGTGCTAGGAGTGCTCAGGGAGGGCAGGGGCAAGCTCACATGAGCTGGGGTTTTCTCCACAGTAGGGTAGCTTCCAATAGCTACCTCTGAGAAGCAAAACTCCAGGTTTTTTGCTCAGTGATTGAAGGGAAGTCATGCTCCATCATTGCCTGAATTTCAGGTGGCACTGTGTGGGTAATACCTTAATTGTAAAGATTATGCATCTATAACTCTGCATATTGTTTCTGGATGTTTGAACTTTCATTTTTCAAATTGGTAGTGCTGTGGTTTCAATGTGCAAAGCTGTCTGGAATTTTGTTATTACAGAAAATAGTTATTGGGTTTTCATGCCGATGTACTTCTCAGAGTAATTCTAGCACAATGCTTTTGAATAACCTGAGCTTGTTCAGATTGAAACTGAATTTAATATTAACCTCAACTCTAGAAGCACAACCCATGAAGTTGCCAGCAAAAGAAAAATTACTTTAATATTAGAAATTACTAATATCCAGAATGTTTAACTTCTCATGTTTTCTAGTGCTTTACTATTTTTATGTATAGAGCAAGGTCATACTGTCTTTAATATAAAATTCATATTACTGTGAAGTATTAAAAAATGGGGAAAACCAGAAGGGCAATACCCAAGTAATTAATGAGACCATTGGTTTATTTTCCCTTAAGTGTGCACATTTTCTGAAACCCTGGAAAATTTTTTACCCATTCAGCAAAGAGAAAAGTATTGAAATCTCAAAGTTCTTCTAGGATTGTATTAAGTTTTTTCTGTCCCTCTCTAATGCTAAGTGCGACTTTCCTGACCAAGTTAGATAACTCTACCTAAATTAGTCATACCAGCTTCTTCTAATAATCAATACAGACAATTAAGTATTGCCAAGGTAAAATTCATTTCATCCTAAAGGAGATGTCTACATTTGGTCAAATGAATTGTGCCCTAAAAATATTGATGTCTCTCTATTGATCACAGGAGACACAAACAAACTTGCACAGACATAGCCACCTATACTATATCTTAGCTATATAAAGGCAGCTGCAACAAATCGAAATTCAGGCCCTAATTTTTTGGTCTTCACACACAGCATAAGTCATTAGATTGGGTAAAATGGACTGAATTACCTTCCTTCAAGGCAAATACAGGAATCAAAGCGTGTTGCTAAATAACTCTGACTCATTATTACAGCTACTTATTTCTCAATTCAAAATTACTAATCCATTTATATTTTTTGATTTTTGATTTCTGTTTTCAGACCAAGTTCTAAAATTCTTTTGTCCTGTATCAGTAAAATACAGATACTACACTTCAGAAAATAACTCAAAAATTGAGCTCATTATGAAGCAAGAGCCTGTTCACCTGAGGCACCAAAAGAGAATTTTCAGTGAGAACCTGCGGATCAGGATTGTATGATGCAAGACATACATGATAACAGCAGCCTGAATGATTTAAGTAACACAATTTGTTTCTTATCTGAACCATTCAGCCCACAGTCAGCAAAAATGTTTATGGGGTTTTTATGCTTTTTTATCATGACTATATTATTATTAATGGTTCAAAACTAGTCACAAAGGAATAAAAAGATGCCCTTATAGCCTTGCTCCACAGATATTCTCTTCAGGCCATTGGAAGAGAATTTATTTGCTATCCTGAATAAATCATTATGTTTCAGAGGCTGCATGAAGAGAGTTTAAATAGACATAACTGTTGTAAAAGGCCTTCTCCAGCATCCTCAGCTCCCTAGTCAGTGCCCTTCCTTCAAATAATTGACTTGCAAAAACACCAAGCAAGGATGTTCTTCAGCTGTGTTGTGGGATTTACATTCCTAATCTCAGAGGTTTCTAGTTGATTCTGGCAATTATTATTATTTCAGTTGAGCAGTGAGCGTGACTTCTGACAAGGCTGATGGCGAAACTGGCATTTTGCAATTGAATATTAGTAGCAGCCCAAGTGATTTGCAACTATTATGTAGAAGTGAAGGGTGTTCTGAACTTTGCTGTTTGTGCATGTCTGGAAGACTTCTTGAACAAGCTGTACATCTCATTGTACGCGCAAAAAAATTTTTTGCTAGTAGGGCTGCTGCTCTGTGAGGTTCACCAGGAAAATTCCACACACAAACCAAGCTAGCCTTGCTAAAGACCAGAGAAAAGAGAATTGAGGATTGTGGGAGGAGGTAATTTCCTACACAGAGAAGTCACTAATAAACACTCAGAAAAACAATATATTTTTTCCTTTATTTAAATTTATACTTCCTTCTTTTGCATTATCCTTTCAGGGAAAAAAATCTAGCATAGAATTTATGAAGGAAAAAGCTAAAATTTAATATTTTTGACCTACATCCTATACCAGCATCTATCACAAAAAATGTGTATGTGATAAAACTTTGGCAAGATATCATAAGTGGGGTATCCATGCCAGTGAATCCATCCAGGAAGCCCAGGCAGGAGCAAAAGGAAACCAGGGCTGAGCTGAAATGAAGCCTTTGGAACATCAGAAGGGCTTAGGGAAGCCCCATGTGGGTCTGACTGGGGACCCGTAAAGGCCACTTATGCATCTGATCAACAATCAAAGATACTTTTTCATTAAACTGTAGTAAGAGCAGTTAATTGATAGATCATGTGGTTTGGTACTGATATAAACATTTTTATGATTTCAGTTTCCCTATATTTTGGAAATATCTACCTCCCCCAACATTTAGTTTTTTCCACAGGGTGCTCTGGATCTTTCTTGTAGCAGCATTAGTCAGACTTAAAATGGAAGATGTGTCTTCATGGTGAGATAATAAGTGAGACAAAGCAAGGTAGGAATGTCTGAGTGCTTACAGCCAGACAAAGCATTGGCTTTGACCTCTCTGAGACCTCTCTCTGATGTGGTAGACATCTGAGTGCACAGGCAAGATTTCAGCATGCTCCATGAGCCAAACAGGAATACCTGCTAATGAGTAGTCCATTTTCTAAGCAAATGCTGAATGGATGAAATTAAATATGCACATTAATACTTTCTAAAACAAGAAGTATTTAACATTCCCAGTGATGCAGAAGAATGCTCTAGCCCAAGTAGTCAGAACGCTTTGTATAGACTAATCTAAGAGCATAAAAGTAATAATATTTGATGTACCCAGGCTATTCATGTGCTGATTTTGCCTCTCCCCTTCACTACCCATTCTCTTTATAGAGAGACTATGCAAATATTTCTAAATGTTTCAAATATATTATTTAAACTAACTAAAAATGAATGTATCTAAGAGCCCAAATTATGAAGCTCTCAGTTCAGATATAGCTCTCTCATTCCTTCAAGCCTTGGCAGGAAATAAAAAATCTGAAAGTCCTTGGATTCAAAAATGACCTGACTTTGGCTTTGGAGTCTGCAACTCCCCATCTCCCATCTTTGCTGCTGGATTCTTAGAAGGTGATCCCACTTTCATGGAAAAAAGAAAGTTTTCCATCCAAAGCAGATGAGGAAGGTCACAGGTTTTATCAGTCTAATAATCAAGCTCAATCATAGACAGACATATTTCCATCAGCAAATTTAATTGGAAGTTCTAATGTATTTCCTCAAATCACTTCCAAATAGGAAAGTGATAAACTATAGTTTTTATGTACTATATATAATCTTTATATATATTCATATTTATATATATATTATATCTACTGTGTTCTCTTCTATTTTCTATTTCATGTAGATTGAAAACTGGTGTAATGGGAATTAGATTATCTCCTCTATAAGGACAGGTAAAGAGAGCTGGGATTGTTGAATCTAGAAGAAAGAAGTCTTAAAAGTATTTTATCAAAGCATTTAAATTCCTAAAAGGAAGGTGTTAAGAGGCTAACCCAGGCTCTTTTCAGTGGTGCCCATTGACAGGAGGACAATGGACAAAAATTTAAACACAGAAGATTCCCTCTAAACCACAGGAAATATTTTCATCCTGTGGGGGTGACAAAGTAGCATAGATTGCCCAAAGAGCTTGTGGAGTTTTTTGGAGGTATCCAAAAACCATGTGGACATGGTCCTGGGTATCTGTCTCTGGGAGGCCCTTCTTGAGCAGAGAGGTTGGACCTCCTGACTTTCAGATGTCCCTTCCACACCTGCTCTGGTTCTGTGTTTCTGCATTGCCATCAACACCTCATGCAGGTCACCTCTATATTTTTCAATTTTTTTAAACTTTCAAAACATTTTCAGAGTGGGAAAGAACTTCACAAAAAAAAACAAAAAAAGAGCTTTTTCTCTTTCCTCTTTACTGAAGGAACAATTATTTGCTGTTGCTCTCCAAAGACTAGGCAAAAGACGAAAAAAAAATAAAAAAAAAGGCAAGAAAATTATTAAATTATCAAAAACTAAGAAATACTTAAATTAGTAATTATACAAATTTTAAATATTAAAATTAATAAAAATGAATTCCTAGTATCTAAGAAAAGGACATTTTTTTCTCACTCCCTCAAGAATTAAGGAAATTGGTTTTCATATCACAAACCCAGTAGACTCTGAGAACAACAGATAACTCCAACCTTTTGCATATTTTACCACAGCTCCCACATGCCCCTCTTGCAGACTTCCTCCCTTTCTCTTAACCCCATTCTCTCTCTTCTAGAATAAGCAATTCTAATTATTTAGAACATTTCCTTGGAGGTGATGTTTTCCAGCCTCTAATCATCCTTATATGCCTCTTTTGGATTCTGTCCAATTGAACTTCATCTTCTTGAAATGGGGATAATACCCTAGATGCTTCTTCCCCTAGCACAGGATACTGAGCAATAATTACCTGGTTGTCTTTCTTCAACATTGTTTTTCCTAGATTGCCAAAGGTGATTTGCCATTTTATCAACAACTTCTTGATGTTGTGTTCTGTTTTCTGTCCACTTTAGCTCCACTGCTTTTTGCAGTGGTGTTGCCTAGTTGGCTAGTCTGTATTTTACCTATGTGTGTAATTGATTTCATAAGATATTGCACATAAGCTTTTTGTTGAATCACATTTTATCCATTTTGAACCAATTTTCCAGTAGATTGAAGTAATTTTAAATATTTATCCTCTGCTCCACCTAGCTTAAGCCATTCTTACTTTAAAAAATGTCATAATTATAGTGATTTTCATTACATAATTAGTTGATATTTACAGAAAATATTTAGCATATTTCTTCAAGCAGTGGTTAAATATAGAAGTATTTCAGCTAGACTTTGATTTTTTTGTGTTGATATCTCATGCCTTAGTACTGAAATTTCTACTCCTGCCAAATGTTCCTCTGGATTGTTTGTGGAATTCAATGATTTCAAGAACATTAAAACATATTTTATTGATTTAACCTAGAAGCAGTTGTAATCATGTGAAAATCTAAAAATGCAGCATATACTAAAAGGAAACATGGACATTATATTTATCATATGGTCAAAAATCTAACCTGTGACCCAAGTAATGTTTTATACTCAAATAGAAAAGTTCAAAGGTTCATGGATTGTATTCTCTATGGGTAATAGGAGAATAATATACCTTTTATTACTAAAACAAATACTCTGTCTTTCAATGTAGTTAATGGGGAGGATAAGTAGTTCTGAGGGCCTCTAAAAGGAAATCTAGTCTGTCTAGATTAGCTACCTATGTTGACCATTTGGATCCTATTTTTGTATGATTTTCAAAAAAGGAAACTAATTTCATGTCTCTTCCTTCAGAAAATCATGTCTCCACTTACTTATATTGTATTTGGAGAGAACTGAAATGATAGATCAAACTACACAATGAACATTGCTTGTAAGAAATTGATACAATTCAGAAAAAAAATGTTTACAAGCAATCTTTTCAAATAGTGTATGTTGTGGAGAAAGGATTTAAGACTCTCAGGGAGATCCGATATCACATCAACATTGGACTGGAGCCTGTCCCACCACAGGCAGCCCAGAAACAGGACACGAAAAACACAGAACAAGGCTTCACATATGGATCACACTAATGCATCTAGTTCTCACTCCCAACCTAAAAAATTCCCACCCTTTTATGCAAAGTTACCGACTTGGGATCTACCTGGTTTAGTAGCCTTGACACCATGCTTAAATCACACTGTACATGTGTGCTAAAAGTGTAGTAGTGGAAGGATGCATTAATAAATAGTATTTCCTTAACCATGACTTTTAGAATTTGGGAGTCAAAATGAACATTTCTGAGGATAACATTGACTTCAGGTGGGTGAGAAGTACCTGTTATATTGAAAGACAGCACAAGAAAATTATGTCTTCTTGTACTTCTTTTTATGTAGAATGGGAGGGGGGAAGGGCAGGTTAAAATACTTTCTGATATTATTTATTTTGTATTTTTGTTTTAGTTTTTCTAGAAAACTCTCTGGAATAACTATTTTGATCCTAGTCATCTAAATCACAGGGATGAAGACCATAATTGTAACATAGAGCATGATTTTTTTTATTTATTTGTTGCACTGTGGAGATGAGCAGACTGAGACCAGCCCATCAGAGAAGGACTTAGGGGTGCTGGTGAAGGAAAAGCTGGACATGACAATGTGCAATCACACTCCAGAAAGCCAAACTTGTCCTGGGCTGCATTAAAAGAAGTGTGGCTAGCAGGCTGAGGGTCAAGGAATGTAGTTCTCCCCTTCTCTGCATTCATGAGACCCCATGTGCAGAACAGCATCCAGCCCTGGTATCCCCACACAAGAATAATGTGGACCTGCTAGAGAGACTCCAGAGCAGGGTTATGAAAATGGTCACAGGGCTGGAGCACTTCTCCTATGGAGTAAGTCTGAGAGACCTGGGGCTAGCGAAGAGAAGGCTTTGGGGAGACCTTTTTGCAACACTTCAATTCTTAAGAGGGGCTTATAAAAAAGATGGGGACAGCCTTTTTAGTACAGCTCAATGCAGTAGGAAAAGGGGTAATGTTTCTAACCTGAAAGGGGGTAGATTTAAAGTAGATATAAAACTACATATAAGGAAGATATTTTTGTTATTATGGTGGAAGAGATTGCTCAGAGTGGTGGATGCTCATCCATGGTGGATGCCCCATCTCTGCAAGTATTCAAGGTTAGTCTGGATAGGCCTCTGACCAGCGTGATCTCATTGAAGATGTTCTTGCTCATTGCAAGGGGTTTGAACTAGATGACCTTTAAAGATCCTTTCCAGCCCAAACAATTCTATGATTCCTTTCCATTTAGGTCCTACTGGGGCATTTTTAGCCCAGAATATTTTGAGCAAAAATAGAAAAATATAGTCTTTCTTACATTCTTCATGCGTGGATATTATCTTGTAAAGCACAGAAAAGAAGGGGTCAGGAGCAGAAGTCTGAGCACCATTTAAACCCTCAGTTACAGACTGAGTCAGATCCATGTCCCTAAAACATTACTTTCCTGATCATAATCTGAAAGGTGCTGTATAATGGAACATAGCTGAGGTTATTGCTATCCACTTTCAGAGCAGTGTGATTGACACTGGCATTGTAAGCTTTCTTTAATTACAAGATTGCAGTCTCAGAGAACAAGCCCTTACCCTTAGCAAAAGGGAAATATGATTAGTTAATTCCTCAGCAGAAACCAGGCTAGGATGCAAGAGAGCATGAAGAAGAACTGGTCTACACAGAGAAAATAAGACATACTGAGAATAAATGTCAGATACATGAGAGAGAAGAAAAAGATGGAGGTGGGGTTGAAACTTCAGGCATCCCTACGTTAAGCTTACTTTGTCCCTAAATTTTGAAAACTGAAAACCAAATTTGCTGTCTATACAAGTATATTACCACTATACCACAACCTACATTAGAACTATTGGGCCTTATGTACATGTTTTATATGAGCAGATAATTCTGTGACTGGACATTTCCATCCAGCGTTTTCCAGCCATCCGGGAAAAGTGTCCCCCTTCCCCAGTTGTGGTCACTGGATCATATTTGATTTGTGTGGTACAGGTTTGCTTTATTTTTCCCTAGTGATTAGGGGTAGGGCTGCCCAGCACCTTCCTCAGGAAGCACTAAACACATTCATCTCAAACCTGATTTTTTAGGTTTTCCATTCCTTGACCAGCTTTTTCACTCCCCATATGTCACTTTTCTCCACTCATGTCACTTCCAAATAATTTTATTTCTTCTGTACAGCCATGACAAAGTCAGAAACACAATCATTTACCTGCAGCCTGAACATCATTTTTATGTAGCATGCTAATATTGAGATGAGCATAAAAACATAAAAAATCTTTTGAAAACTGTTGGTGCTGCTATCTCAAATTTAGCAGAACACACATTTACCTAGTGTGGTACAGCACCATATTAAAGATTCCTTGAACATGAATGACTTCATGGCACCGGGCAGCAGCCTACAAAGCTGCCCTTTTGGGTCCTGAAAGCCTCAGTACAATTTTACATCTGTGCTAATTAGTTCTGCTTCGCAGAGACCACACAGCTCTCAGCCCCCCACCTAGATCAGTCATCTCTGGGATCATACACTGCATGCGCAGAAAGAAGTGCTTCTATACAAAAAAGATGAAGATGTTGTAAAGAATGGCAAACCAGAATTAAACCAGATATTTCCTTAAAAATCTTGGAATAAATGCATCAAGGATGCTTTATTGGGTGAAGAAAAAAAAAAGAGAAAAAAAGCGGAAAATTGCCATTTTATTTAGTAGCATAACTCCCAAATCAAAATTTTGCTTGAAAATTTTAACAGATACACATGAATACATAATCTACTAAGACCCTTCAGTAAAGTGATTATTCTTAACAGCATTAGTTCTTCTCCTGTTTAAGATTAAACAAATTTAAACAGGTATATATTGTTTTGCGTCACAGTGAAGACAACCTGTTTCTTATATAAACCTAAATAATTGTATGGATTCAAATGTGGAATCACAAATCAAGTGAAGAATTTTCCCTCTATCCCAAAAGTCCAGTGATGTCAGCAGTGTTACTGCTATACTTGGATCTTCTTTGTATGGGTAAAAGTGGCAAAACTGAACCCTAGTTTAAAAAGAGATAGGAAAATTGGAAAATGGTTTAAAATTTTGTTGTTGTTGATAACAAAAAAAACCCCAAAAAAACCCAAAACCAACCCTTCTAAGCTTGTGTAACTATAGCTGGAAGTGATTTATTAGCAAGTAAGCTGTGTCTACAAGATCATTAGTTCCAGATGGCATGATACACATTAACTGCATGTAAATGTGTGTGTAGGAACTACTTCATTAGTTATAATGAACCAATCAGAAGGTGTTCTAAAGTAAGTAAATAAATAAAAGTCCATGAGAATGTGACTGTTAATAGCACCCAGAAAGAAATAGTCTGAAAATAAGTGAAGAGAGAGTGAGAGACATCTGCCCTTTTCAGTGATGCTCTTGAAAATTAAAGTACATATGGTTAGAATTTATAGAGTTGGAAATAATACTAGAAGATCAAATGGTCACTTTTGGCCTCAAATTCTGTCTGTCACAAAAATTTTAAAGTACATTATTTGTTGGGTTTATTGGGACTATCAGTCTCCCAGATGACTGAGGGGAGAGAATATAATTGACCATTAATCGCAGAAAAATTTTTTAGTCATCAGATTTGCACATGCAAAAATACCCTGCTCCTTATTGGAAAGGTCTAATTCGTAGTTTCTAATCAATAAACACATATGAGAAGAGGTTTGAGAACAAAGGCTCAGCCATAAATATCTGGCACAAACCCACAGATTCTTATAAAATCAGAAAGCAGCAGTTTGGGAAAGCAGAAACAGAGGAGACTGAAGAAATAAGAAAGCCAAGTTTTTTTGTAGCTGACAGGGAGTAAAACTGAGCTGGAAACTCAGCTATCACCACTGGTACCAGCAAAGATCTTGGTTTATATGTTTTACCATCCTAATTTTTGCACCAACTACTAAGACTGATGAGTTGCACAACCTGAGTGTGAAAAATAAATGCACTTTTGTATTTGATGGATATGAATGAAACATCCCAAACTGGCCAAAATTATCCATTCCTATTCTATAAGGAAAAACTTCTCAGAAGCAACCCAACCCACAGCTTTTTAATTTTGCAGGGCTTAAGGGAGGTAGAATTACAGCATCTGGCTTGAGAGCTTGTATACCAACTTTGCTCAGCCCAAAGCACATTAAAACAGCTGAGTTATAAACCCCACAGATGGAAAAGGGGGTTGCAGCAATGATGTTCTTTTAAATGCAGCCAAGTTCCTTGGATACTCCATATAACATAAATTGCTGAAGCACTCAAGTACTTAACTAGTTACAGTATTCAAAATTCGGTTTAATTTGACAATGCTGTAGCTCAGCATTGTTTGCCTTCCAATTATATACATTGATTAGACTTTGAACATAATGAGCTCTTGCCTGAAGGGGGTCTGACAACAAAAGCAATATTTTAGGAACTCAAGGCTGTAAGGTTGTAAAGTGTAAACTTTGCTTGAATATAGTCTCAAAGCAGGCTGTTTCAATAAGTTAATATTCAAAAGTCCTGTGGTTAGGAGGTGCAAGCTTTCGTTATAACTCCTGGTTCCATATAAGTAATGCAAATGTTATTTTTATTCTACATGCACATTAAACACATAATCCCCATTCCTGTTCAAACGACCCAGGTAGTAAACACTCTAAATGTATCTTGGGTTAATATGCACAGGATGGAAATTAGGTTGCACTATAGCATACATTACAATAAAAACTAGTGAAGTGTGTAATTACTGTTACTGTGCTGTATGTTACCGTATACATGGCTCAGTGTAGCCACAGCAGTAACCATCTTAGTGTCACTGTCTTAATTATAGCAGTTTTATTGTTATTATTATTGTCAGTCTTTAAGCTTTTACTGAATCCAAAGCTCATATTCAGCAAAGCACAGAAGCATGTGTTTCATCTTAAGCAGGTGTGTAGTCCCAGAGAAGGTAGTAGAATTACAAAAACTTCAAAAATACACTTTTTGGAATGAATGGGATTAGTTACATCTTTCAAATTAATGATAGGCTCACCAGGGATTGGTATTACCTCCAAAAGAAATATTAATTCAGTGAAGATTTTAAGCCTGAGCTTCCTGTTGACTACAGGCAATTTAATTTCCATTGATCCAGTCCTAACAAGTCATCTATAGTCTCCATGTCTCCAGTGTCTTTTGAGCAAGGCTGGAAAATAAATATGCCTGATGCTGACAACTGGAGAATCCAAATCTGAAGCCCTTTAGGTGTAGCCCTTTAGGTGCCTCTATTGCTTATTTTAGCTATTTCTGCTATATTTATTTTGCTAGTGCTGCTGCCCTTCTCCACATTCCTGACAAACACCATGTATTTGTTGATTCTCAATGTTTTGCCCAAATTAAATCAGGTCAATAAATCTCTGCCAAGATCTGGGGTCGTGATGACAGGATTCATGTAGACAAAGCATTAGAACTACGAATGGATATAAGCACCTGGGACTAAAATTTCAAATACCGGAAACACTTGAGGTGCTGCCTAACTCTAGGGGTTCCTAATGTCCCCAGGTCTTCTGTCTTGAGAATATTGTATTCTGCCTGTAAATAGCTGAAAATCAATATGATTCATAGCACATAGTACAGCTATGCAGATATCCTACCATAAAATTCTATCATTTAGATAAAATAATTATTGTTTTATTGGTCTGGCAACATATATCTTCTCATGTTGCAGTAAAAATCCTTTTAAAATGCAACAATTTTTTCAATTTTTGTTTAGCCTACACATTATTGTGAGGACACTCACACTCTAGGGAGCCCCCCTACCTGGATGTTAGGTCTGGAATGGACTAGAAAGCACTTTCTTAACACTAATTTGAGTTATAACTAGGACTGATAATGAGAAAGGCAGCCTTTCCTTTGTCCTTGCCCCTCATTGCCAACAAAAACAAGAAATAAGTGTGATGCCCAGAGGAAATAATTGTTTTTCGCAAAGAACAGTGCCTGAGAGAAATGTCTGCATGTTCTCTAAAGGCTGGGTGTTTGAAGGAAGGACAATAATATCGATCCTATTCTGTGAATGAATAAGGTGAAATTTTACCTTGGACAGACTAAGTTTTCGACACCCCTTTTTAGCATTTCATAGAATCACAGATTGACTTGGGTTGGAAGGGCCCTAAATTCTAGTCTCACTGCTGTGGGCAGAGACACCTTCCACTAGACCAGGTTGCTTAGAGCCCCATCCAACCTGGCCTTGAACATTTCCAGGGATGGGGCATCTACAACTTCTCTGGGCAACTGTTTGGGTGCCTCACCATTCTCACAATATAGAATTTCTTCCTAATATCTAATATAAAGTGGCTGTCTTTCAGTTTGAATCCATTCCCACTTGTCCTGTCACTCCAGGCCTTTGTAAATAGTCCCTCTTCATCCTTCTGGTAGGCTCCTTCAGGTACTGAAAGGGCAAAATTAGATCACCCTGAAGTCTTCTCTTCTCCAGGCTGAACAATCCTAATTCTGTCAACCTTTTCTCATAGTAGATGGGCTCCATCCCTCTGATCGTCTTGGTGACCCTCCTCTGGACTTGCTCCAACAGCTCCATATGCTGGGCACCCCAGGGCTGAATGCAGCACTGCAGGTGGGGTCTCACCAGGACTGAGCAGAGGGGCAGAATCTCCTTCCTGGCCCTGCTGGCCACTGGGCTCTGGATGCATCCCAGGACACATTTGGCTTTCTGGGTCATGTCCAGCCTCCCATCCACCAGCACCCCCAAGTGCTTCTGTGCCGGGCTGCTCTGAATCTGAGACTGTGCTGATACTGGGGGTTGCCCCAACCCAGGCTCAGCACCTTGTCCTTGGTCTTGTTGGAACCTCATGAGATTCCCATGGTCCCACTGCTCGAACTTGTCCAGGTCCCTCTGGATTGCATCCTTCAGGTGTGCCAACAGCACCCCTCAGCTTCATGTCATCTGCAAATTTGCTGCACATCTGCACTTGCTCCCTTCACCTGTGTAATTAATGAGGATATTAAATAGCACTGGTCCCAGTGCAGACCCCTGAGGGACATCACTTGTCACTGATGTCCATTGGGACTCTGAGCGCTTCACCATCACCCTCTGGATGTGACTGTCCAACCACTACCTTATCCACTGAACAGTCCACCCATCAAATACATGTCTTCTCAATTGAGAGAGAAGGATGCTGTGAGGGATTGTGTCAAAAGGCTTTACAGAATTCCAGATAAATGACATCTGGAACCCTTCCTTGTCCACTGATGGAGTCACTCCATCATACAAGGCCATTAAGACAGGCAGGACTTGCCCTTGGTAAAGCTGTGCTGGTTGTATTGAATCACCTTCCATTTCATCGTGTGCCTTATCTCATTTTATCCCGATTGCCATTAATTTTCCTTCAATTGATGTTATCGTGGTATAAATGTAATGATTAAGATGAACTTACACCTTTTGTTAACACTTTGTACTATTAAGGTACCATCAGCCACTTTAAGTTGTATAACTCCTGGCTCTGTTTAATAAACACTGAAACTGCACCACATAACTTCAAAGTAGAACACATTTGTTATTATAAATATAATGGTATTGGTATAGTGTCTGTACCAAAATTTGCTGTGTAGGGAACAAAAGCTGGAAATATCAATCACAAGTGCTGTCTTCTTGCAAATGTACCAGACTAGTCCAGGAAGAGGAGGTGGATTGTGTAAACAGTCTAGGCAGCTACTTTATTTCATTTTGCAGATATTTACTGCATGAATAATGTATAGCATTCACAAAAGGAAAGTAGCAATTCAAAACCTCTACTGACTACAAACTGGGCCTATTTTATTGGAGAATCAAAATTATCTGACTATTTTCTTGCAACTGGGTACATAGCCATAGCATCCCCAGATCTACAGCTAAGTTTAAAGTCACTTACAATATCCCTGGGATAGAGCAAAAGTCTTTTATTGGGAAAAATGTAATGAATATTCTTGCTAAGATAAAACCAGGCAACTGAGAGGGTTGCAAAGATTAGATGGCATGTAGCTAAAAGAAAGGGGCTGTATCTTGTAACAGGCAGTGTAAGAAATAGAGCATTTCACCCAAGGAGAGAATGAGTCATTTAAAAATGTGAGTGGCAGTTCATTCCATAAGGAAAAGGAACTGAAAGTTCACAAGAATAATATGTGAATAAAAATCTGTTAGCTGTTGAGAAAAACAAAATGTCATCCTCCACACAGAATTTTGCAACACCAAGGGAACTGAAAGAAGAGTGCATTATTCCAAGAAATGCTCTACATAAAACTTTGGCCCCAGCCTTCCAAATGCTGACTGTTAGGAAAGAGGAATATTTGCAAATGATTGCCAGTAGAATAGCAACATTTTCATTATACAGACAGCTGTGGGAAGGACCATATTTATTTCAGAGACTCATTTCTCACACCAGAAATGGTGGGCAAGGTTCTCAGTGCTGTGATTTCACATAACTTGAACTTCTGCATTGGCTGAATATTTTTTAACTGCAATGTCTCAATGAGCTGGCAATGTTCTCCATACTTCTAAAAAAGCCAGCTATAAATGAAATGAGGGGGAGTGCTACACCCATTTTTAAGCACACTATTGCCAAGTATTGTATCATCTTTGAGTTAAACATCAACACTCCAGACAGATGGATAACTCAGGCAGATAAGACTGGGATTTGCAGAAACCATTGAGATAAGTGGGGAAATACCAGAACTAGGAAGGATAAACTAGTGGAAAAGAAAGATAGGGCCTGCACCTATTCTCTAGGAAGTGTTCTTGTAGAATTGAGTGACAATTTTTTCTGTGAACAGTAATTCCTCTGTATAAAGGATTATCATATCAAGTGAACAATTTTACACAAAAAGGAGGCAATTTAAAAAGTGAAAATATTATACATACATTTGTTCTCAATTAAGTGTTTCATTTTCATAATGTCATAACATTTCATTTTGACATTTTTAATGAAACTTTGTTGAGTTTTTTTTCTTAAAATGTCATTTTTTCTTGAAGAAAGATCAATATCAGAAAAGGTAAAAGGAAAATTGGACAAGATAATGTAAAACTAATTGAGTTTTGTGGGTTGTTGTTTTAGTTTTGTTTGTTTGTTTGTGTTTGGTTGGTTGGTTGGTTTTCTTTAACCAAGAGAGAAATTCTTCTTTTTTTTTTTTTTTTAATTTTATTTGCCAAAACATGTTTGTATTATTTTGATGCATTTTAAAACTTTACTGGCTGTCTGTGGATGTTTTACTACTAAAGCAATTGAAAACACATTGTCTGTAGATAGACAGTGAGGCATGGCAGTCACTTATTCACCTGAAACCAGTAAATTATAGTGTAAAATACTAAACCAGGAAACAGAAGGCTTGTTTCACGTAGATTTTTTTCCTAAATAGAAATGCTTTCAAGAAGATGCTGTCATCTTGCAGAGGATAACAGTAGGTTCTGATTCAACCATTTCTTCCAAATGAGGCAACAGAAATAAGTTCCCTATCCTATCTCTGAAAACCCTAGCCACAAGGTTATTTGGTCTTGTAGACCAAAGCTGTTTCAGAACCATCCTATCTTACTTTGTAGTTTGTGGCCTCTGATCTTGAGGTCATAGAATTTGTACCACCAAGAAGATAGAGCAGGAGAATGATAGAAAGGAAATCAGAGGTGAGGTAGGGCTCTGATGAGTCTGCTAGAACTTAAAATTTGAGAAATACTTTCTGACACCACAGCTGCTATAACCTCTGTACCTTTGGTAAATACTGATTCCAGAATTTGTCCAACTGAGGTGTCAGGGCTGGATTGCAAAAGCTTAAGTAGTGGGATTCATCACAATTAATTTTAGACACACATATGGGAAGTGAATTCCATCAAGTCATTCTCAGACTGTTTTATAGTCAATGCAGAGAAATAGGATCCTCTATAGGGTAGTTAATTTTACGTGTTGTAGACATATGTCCTAGCTTCAGCTGACTTACATATTGGAGCTATTTTTCCCCAATGACTGCAGGGACAGCATGGGGTGCCTAGTTCAGATTTAGACCTCTAAGTTTTAGGTATCTAAACTGAGGTTAATCAAACCAAAAATGATTGGCAAGAAATCAAGGAGTGGTAGAAGTGCTGAAATCTGATGGCCTCCTTCTAAGCCCATCTGTGAAGGTATGCCACAGTACATGTAATTTTGCTTCAGTCTCCTATTATCAAGATGAGGGACCTGTCAGAGACAGCAGACAGAAACCAAACTATCAGATAGGAGACACAGGAGATGTTTGAGTTTGTCTGTGTCTTGTCCCATTCTTGTCCCTAAATGTTTCAAATGCTGAGTACTTGGATATACATCTTCATGTGTCTGGCTTTGGCCAACCAGAGAAATGAGCCACCCTGCAAAATGTAGGAACATTCCTTGTTAAACACAGAGAAAGCATTAAGCCCTAAATGCACATTTACGTAATTTGGGTTTTTTTCTCACCCATACTACTCTTTTTTTCTTTGGGAAGTTAAACACAAGGCTTTACCCAAGTTCAGAAATCCTTGCATCATCTGGTAAGTACTGACATTTAAATCTACTTATGTTGCACTTTTTTTTAATTTGCTGATATATAATGTTACAGTTTATTGAATGTTTTGGAGCATAACTTTTTCAAGTATGGTCTTAATTTGCCTATGAGGGATTTGTATGTACTCCAAAGCCTTTCTTTAAATCTCTCAACTTTGCAGGCTTAATATTGTTTTCTTGAAAATGGAGTTAGCAACAATAGTAATTTGACATACCTGCAAATGAACATGCAAATGAACATGTGGCATAAATGTTAAATTGCCTTATTACTCCAAGTTCTTAACAGACACCAATTCTGTCTATCAGATACCATCAGACTTATTTTCAGCTTCAACAGTTTCCCTGCATTTCCAAGGCAACAGGAACTCCTGTTCAGAATTGTAGGTTTTTCAAGGTCTGTCACCCCATGGCTCTGAGATATTAGGATTTGAAAAACCTCAAACAGTGCTTAGACAGATTTTCCAGTAAGTCTAGTCTAGTAGTCAGCTCATGATTCAAGGAGAATTATTGAGGTCCACATCTGCAAGGCAAGGAGACAGAAATTAATTTTACAGAAAGCTTCAGCAACCAAATGCAGAGATGCACATCTGCATCTCTGACCCAACACACTATGGTGGGTTTGGGACTCAGGGCTATGTACAGAAGCAGTCAAGTGTGACACCCGTAGTAATAGTTAAGAGCTTCTATCCAAGCCTTTCTATAATGAAGCTATGATATCATTTTATATATAGAAAAAAAAACCAGCCACTCACTGAATCATATGCTCAAGAGGCGTATGAATTGCTTGGACTATGTCCTGCCTGCCAGAAGAATGGCAACCTAACACTTTCAGAAAGAGAAACTCACGCAAAACATCCTATTCAAAGGGTTACTGTAAGGACAATGAAAGGCTGGAGATGATTTTGGAGATGATGTTGTTTATCATTTAGTCACTAATGTGAAGTATGTCAAGGAGTTGTCACCCAGAATTTGATGCAGAAGAGCAAATAAAAAGAGTGGTTACAATGGAATAAAGGGCAGTTCAAAACAAACAATTCTACTGTCAATTTACATAATGCCAGAACAGCAGGGATTGTTTATTTAATAAGAAGTGGTTTTTTTAGGGTCCTTTAAGGTGTCTGAAGCCCACTGAATAAAATGAAATCTTTTTTTTTTTTTTGGTCTTTTTTTTGCTATAAGATCAAGCTTTGAGTGGAGGAAAAACAATACATTATACAGTCATATGCATCTGGTGAGTCAGTGGATAAATGATACTTGAAGAACTACAATTATTTTACAATGAGGTCAAATTTTGACATATATTAGGTGGATCTGCTTGCTGTTCACATGCCAAAGAAAAGGTATGCTTCTAGACAAACAAATTGGCTAAAAAGGACCATTTTATGTCTAAGGAAACTCAGAGCATTGTAGGTGGGATTGACCACCATAGCTTTGCCATTGAGACCTGGCAGACTTCACCATCTGATGACCAATCAAGCTGGTCTTCTTTTCCAACCAGTGGAGGGAAATAAGCATAACCAGAATCATGGCAGGGTGACCTATCTCCCGTGGCTGAATGCTCACTCTATAAGAACAGATTAGAGTCACACTTTCATGTGTGTAAATCAATTACAAAAGGGAATTTCCTGGCTAAGCACAAGTGGCTTAATACCACATATTTCTGCATCCAAAAAACCATGCGATTGTGAACATTTATTATCTTTACTAATAAACCTCTGCATTCTTCTTTAAAATCTCAGATATTTTTCTAGGTGCTTTCAAATTCAAATTCCAGACATGGATTCCTTACTTAATGTTTTATTATATGAGGATGTATTGTACACAATATTTCTCATGGAAGGAAGCACTGGAGGAAGCATTTTTTTTTTATTTTTAATCTCAGGCATCATGTTATGGTGCCTATGGATCAGCAACATCGACTTTTCAGATGAAATTTTCAAGATGAAATGGCAAAAATAGTCAATTAAATTAACAATCTCATCTGAAGTGGTTGTAGGTATCCAAAGCAGGTACTGGTATTCATCATTGTTACAGGTGCTACATATGTTTATCTAGCTCATTTTTCTATCACTGTTGATCTTCAAGAGACATCATCAAAATGATTAATGATTTGGGGGGTGTTGGTCTTCAGGTGTGTAGCTAATGATAACTTGAAGACGCCACATTTCAGGTGATGGGTAAAAAATTTATTTTTCTTTCTTGGACCTCAGAAAATATTAAGAGCAGTAAGAGTTTTATTGTGGCATTCACAGTAATGGTTAAAGGATGTAAGTAGTTGGTTGAATGAGATTCTTTATGACCACACGTGTCCAAGGCTTATGGTTTGTACCTCTTGCAAGAAGCACAGGCTTGGCAGCAGTAGAACACAGGTACACCTTTAAAAGCAGCACAGTGTGACAGCAGCCATTGCAATCTGAAGTGAAAGCAACAGTAAATTAACATGTCTAGCAGCTGCTTTGTGTAATGCCAGTTAAATTATTCCAGGTAAGAGGAGTAAAATTTTCACTACAGAAGTGGGGAAGCGCTTGAATTCTGTGATATAATGGACTGGTGAAAGAAATGTGAGAATAAGTAATATTTCCTTTCTTCAAGCTGTGCACATTTGAAATTCAAGCTCATTGTCTTGCTTCTAACTGCCATTTCATAATCAGTGCCAAATTTTGCATTTACATTTTTTTTTATTTGGGTGAAACATCACATGCAATAATTTTATGTGAATCATTTGAAAACTAAACTTTAAAAAGTATCACTTTTCTAGCCTTCAGCAGAACCAAGTCATGCCCTCCATCTTTAAGCAGAAATCTGCAATCCCTGTAAAAATTATTTTTATCTTTAAATGATCCTTTTTGTTTTTTTAAGCAATGACTACAGTAAATATAAGCTATTTACTCAAGGGGCTATTTTTTGATGTCAGATGCAAAATTCTTTTTACTACTGAAAATATAGCTGGGACTATTTTACCAGATAGATTTTGCCTTTTCAGCTACAGCTCAGAAACTATAAATGAGACGTGTCACTTTTTCCCCCCCTCTCATTTAATAAAAAATTACAGTTTGGTTCAAAAGTGTCATTTTAATATTTCCACCCACTCTTGTTCAGTTTGGCTGCTATGGAAGAAGGAAAGGTGTTGTGCATTCCTAAATAGGCACTGGTGAGCAGATGGACTCTAGCTAAAAAATTCTGGGTGAGAGAAATCAAAAGTGTTTCATTTCCATGTCTGCTCTTTTGGCAATGCAAACTCTGGTTCTGCTCAGACATGCAGATTCCAAGAGGTGTGGAATGGAAGAATGGAGATCACAGAAGATTTTGTGAAGTTTTAGAAGAGCAGTGAAAAATATGATGTGAAAATGGAAAAGTTAGGAAAAAAAAAGAAAAGAGAGAAAAATCTAAAAATAATTTTTCAATTAGGAAATCTGCGCATGCAAACTCACTGCCTGCTTACTATCAGTATACTCTTAAATTTTAAAAAATAGCTATCACAATAATGAAATGGTCCAGGTCTAAAGTTGACATTAAGCTGACATTGTGTTTCAAAATATTTAATCAATTCTATTCCCTGTGTGTCATTTCTTCATCCCTACTAAAGTTCTTCCTTACAAGATGTTCTCAGTTGGGTAACTGGCAGCAGAGTAATCAAAGACTTTAATAATTATTTGTGGTAGATCATTTCCTAAAGACCAGAACAGATTCTGATTGTGCTGAGTACGTAAAAACAAAACAGAGAGGAAACCAATGACTCAACCAACTTGTTGGGTTAAGGGCTTGTGAGGTATGTATAGAGCAAGAAGCATATGGCAAAATTGTCCCTTCCCCAGCAAGGAAAAACCACCCTGGGCCCCTGGCAAGTTAAAGTCAGTCATAAACATTACCCAGAAGCAAAACGCAGTTGCTGAATGTCTTTGGTTAGAAATGGGTGTGTGTATTCTGTTCTTATCTGTGGAGCAGTTATCTTCTGTTAATTTGGCAGTTTTCTTTATCTCTTCCACAAACAATTCTCCCTCTGGGGAGATATCTTCTGTTTACAGGCCATTGAATGTCACTGCATGACTGATAAAATTAAATCATCCAACTGGGAGAAGCTCTGCCTAGATGGAGGAGCAAAGCACTCCTTCCTGGATATAATCTGAGATTTTGAGGCACCTGGGCAGCCTTTTCCACCGGATTCCTAGAGAAGCAGCTTTCTTCTCCACTGGATTCCCAGAGGAAGACCAGGCCCATCTACACCACCACTGGATCTTCAGAGGAAACCTACACCGTTCTAGAGGGTCGCTGCTCCAACAGAACCACATCTGGCACTGCAGGAGGGCTGCAGCCACCATCCAATCAGATTGCTACCAACACCCTGACCCACAGGGTGTCAGGTAATATTCTGACTCTGTCAATAGGGGTTTTTTTGTTTGTACTACTACAATTGTATTTTTTAGTTTTCCTAGTAAAGAACTGTTATTCCTATTTCCATATCTTTGCCTGAGAGCCTTTTAATTTCAAAATTATAACAAATGGGAGGGAGGGGGTTACATTTTCCATTTCAGGGGAGGCTCCAACCTTCCTTAAGCAGACACCTGTCTTTTCAAACCATGACACTAAATCTAATCCAGAAAGTAATAAATTTTGTTCTATCTTTTCTCCAGTACCTTCACCACTACACATACAAAAAAGGTATTTTGTCTCCTTAGCTTGGCTTCATGAGGCCAAATTGCTAGTGAATGAATATTTTTCCTCCCCTTACTCAAACATCTTCCATGGATCAGTGATAAAGTTGGTCCCTCTGTGGCTTAGGGTATGGGGCCTGATTAGCACACATCCTCACAGAATATCTGTCACATGAAACAGGTTAGGGGGAACAGAGAAGGAATTTCTCATGACCCATCACTAAATCTGTGGAAGCCACGAGTGCGCTGATGGGGCCAGGAGTGCATTGATGGTGCCCATTTGGTAGCTCAGCTCCAGCAGGACCTATGCAGACCATCCTTCTGCTACCATGAGGCCTGTAGGAACTAGTAAAAAGTTTTTGCTAAATTTATGGATCAAGGCAGACAACATTATCAAGCAGTGTTTTTTATCAGAGAATTTGAGGAGAAAAATACAGACCTAACTTTGATCGCAGGAAATTAAAGTCACATGCTAGGCAATATATGTCACCTGCCTTCTCCTAGATGCATGTTCATAACCTGAGATAAACACTTCTCTCCATGCCTCCTTTATTGTTAGATAATATAGATTTCACATCTTAAAAATATCGCTATCAAGTATCTCATAATGCCTGTGCCATAGCAACCTGTTAGTGTGATTTACTTTGACAGGAGACGAAGGGTATTTTATTGTTTGACCCCCTCTGCTCTGGCAATGCAGGTTTAGGGTTTTTTTTTTATACCAGCTGTTTTATTTAATCTTACAGCAGCTGATATTGAATCTTCACATCATTTTTTCTCTTGTCAAGGTATGCTCTTAGAGTACATGGTATAATGAAAATCCAGGATTTCACAGAAAGGCACCCACTTAAGCAACTCTGCACACTGATACCTCAGAAAAGATGCCTCTAAAAATGTATAGCAATAGCAAGCAGTTCAAGGAAGTGTCTTTTCCTTTAACATGTTAACTAATTATGTATTTCCATAATTAAACCCATTAAGTTTGAGACACATTCAAATGGATCAAATGGGACAAAATTCCAATGTTACAACTATTGAGTGACTATCATGGTTACCATGCTGATAATTAGGCATGTCAGAGGGCTCAAGAATTTTTGGTTATTTGATGATGAGGTTAGCACAGCAAATTTGCAAGGGGGGGAGGGAAGGTAATAACCACCATCTTGCTCTTTACTTCATGAGTAGGATTTACTGCACTGAGCTAAAAGCTGCCCCATGCAAGGCTGAACCATGCAGTTGTCACTATAAGAGGTTCTAGGAACCAGTCACAGAGCTCTTAACACTCATTCGCCAACAGAATTAACAGATAACTGTGGAGGAAATGAGACCAAGCCCAGTGACAGTGCTTGATTTAAACGTATCATTGTTGCTTCTTTTGTAACATTTGCTTAAATTTGGGACTGGAACTTTAGGCTGGTAAATCTAGGAGTCTCCACTGAAGCTGACTGCTTCTTCCAAACATTGTGAACCAACACCAAAGGCTTAGAAACTTGGCAACTTATGCAACACCCACAGGAGTGTCAAAGCCAGAGTCCTAAAACGATGTCTGTCTCTGAAAGCATCAAGAGCAGTTTGTGTGTGAAGGAAATCTAAAGGATCATCAGATACACTTAAGTAAGCTTTCAAAAAATGGGCGTGGTTTCAAAGCCTTTCATCAAAAATCAAATCAATGCAGGCTGTATTAATTGCTGAGGCAAATTATCTCCTGTGCCCCAGAGACTGCATTCGGCATCATCGCAGCCAACGTGACAAAGGAAAGTTTAAGATGGGATATAAAGGAGAACAACAAAGCCTCTTTGTTCTTTAAGATCTTTTCCCAAGCTGAAGAGGTAGCCAGGGACTGTTTCTTTGAAATCTAGCAAGTAGATGTGAGTAGCTATCAGAAGAGCTGACCCCTTGGTACTGAGTAATAGGTAGCAAGAAAAGAGATAAGCCAAGTAGGCTCCCTACAGTATCGGTTTATTACTTCTCTGAGCACTTGCAACTGTTTTTGTGTCTGTTAGAGAAGAAATGCAAAAAACTGGTAAGACAGATTCAAAATAAGAAATGAAGAGACCTATACTGGGAGTAGCATTCTGACTTCTAAGAGTATTCCAACATTTTTCACTGTAATGGAGAGGGATTTCCTAGATTAATCTTTTTATATTTTCTTTCCAGGCCAAAACTGATGGGACTACCGCAGTCCCAGGGTTTTAAAGAAAACTTTATGTATTGGATCATGTTCTTCCTCATAGTGTCATTTCTTTAATGAACATGTGAAGGTGGGAAAAATACCCAAAACAATAAACAGCTCAGAATATTACCTGAGTAAATTTCCCACATTCAGCATCTGATAGGCACAGACCTGTCAAGCAGAGGTTCAGCTGCTACCTTCTTTCTGCTGGACTTCTTGTCACAGTTTTAATCATGTCCTGTGTTCAATCTGAATTAATTTAGGATCCTCAGCTTTCAGAGTTTCAGCTTAACAGAAAACATTAATAAATGGAATAATTAATTCCAACTCAGACTAGATCAATCAAATCCTCAGCTTGGGAGCTATTTAAACACTACTGTGACACTTTGTCTTTTTCTCATGGGTCAAAAAGTCACCAGCCTGCAACTATGGTAGTAATCAAAAAAAAAAAAAGATTAGACAAAAACTCCAGTCAAAGTAACGAGACAGATGCTGCAATTTTGTTTGCAAACAAAAGTGTAGAGCTCTGCTCTGTGGCCTCTTATGGTGGGAAAAGGTCGGTTTTAGCTAATTAATATATTCTCTGGTTGCAAGTCAGCTATCTCTGAGAAGACAGGTTCATATAGAAGAAAAACAATGTGTGCCTGTTGATTAAATCCCTTTATAGAAAGAACAGATTGCAGGAAGGGAGGACATGTTGCAGAGCAGGGGAAATATCTCGCTCCCTGATTCCATGCTCCTTGTCCTCCCATGTCATATCAGCAACCTTCAGATGCAGACAACCAGAACAATTTACATGATCTTGGTCAAAATGTAACACGCAAGTGTTATCCCTGGTTTGTTTCATTTGCAGCAGTAAATATAATCTGAAAGAGTCTGAATTCATTGTCTCTGGCTGGAAATATCTTGAAGTGCCAAGGCAGTGACGTACAACCTGCACCTGACCTTACTGCAGTTGCAGCATCCTGCAAAACAGTCTGTTTGGGTGTTTGCTGCTTGCCTAGGGCAAAAACCTGCTGTAGTAGAGATGATATAATGGCTGGAGATGCTCCCTTAACCACCCATTTCCTTTGGTTTTGTTATGATGATATATCTTTTAGATGTTGGAGCAATTTAATATCATTTTATTTTTCTCCAGCACTCATATTTCAGTGTAACATTCAAACCTTTTTGCTGACAAGTTAAAATATGTTAAAATCACAAATCATTTAAAGTAATTTCAGGCCTCCCAGTTGGCCCAGCTTGGATATCCAAAGCCAATTTTGCTAGGTAGGCAATTAGGGATATTCTTGCCTCTTTAAAGAGTCATGCACATCTAAAGTATAATCAAATTCAAAATACAATACTATAGAAAACAAGATCTGGAAAACATATTCTTAGTATTCCTTATTTTATATTTACTTCTTGGACCAAGATATTTGACCTTGACAAGTATTTTATTTTATTATTATTTCCAGGCATATTATTTAATTTTTCATGGAAGATAAAGTTATTAAGGATGTCCTTAGCGCTTGAGAGAATACTGAAGATAAATCTTCATTTTAAAGATTCTGTGGCATCCTCACAAATACATCACTGATATTTTGTACTCTCTACACAAAAGGTACTATTACAGAGCAGCTCCAGCTTTACAGCTCAAGAATGGCAGCTGAAAATAGTTCCTCCTGGATCCCACCAGTGTCACTGCCAGTGACCCTCAGAGGAGGTCTTTGTGAAAGAGTGAAAAGCATTTAGCCCTCTGAGGCCAGCACATATTTCCATTGTATTATTTGTTCCTGCTGGCCCAAGGAAAAAAAAAAGGAAACATTTGAAGACATAAGCATCACAAAATTGGAAACCTGCGTACCAAAATGCCTTGAAATGTATGTTTGAGCAAATTTTATTGGAACCTGAAGAGCACTGGATACCAATGGGAACAGAATTTATCTTCAGATATGATGGCAGCTATTCTTCTAAATCTTATGGAATTTCTCCTACTCTCCTTCAACTGCCATAAGGCCATTTTTTTACTATATAATCTTTTTACAGATGAAGACTGGAATTCATATTGAAGACTTGTACATTTTAAATGTTTGATTTATATTTTTATTTTTATTGATAAATTTTGAATCAAAACTGTTAGAATAAAAGAATAATTTTCTCCATGAATTTAATCAAGATCTATCTAAGAACTGGACAATTTTACAGAAAACTTTCCTGTCTACTTCAGTAATTAACGAATTTTCCGTAATTCTTCTGAAAGATTTTAGAAAACTGTGAAAGCCTAACAGCATCCCTAACTGATTTAAATTGTTACACAAAATCTAAATTGTTACACAATGCCAGACTCCATGGTCATCATCATCATCATCATCATCATCATCATCATCATCATCATCATCATCATCATCATCATATTTTTACTAATTCTAATTCGGAAACGTGGCTTCCATTTTACATGGTGGTTCTGCTGCCGTGGAGAATAGGTTAGCACATATGCTTTGGAAATGGGATTCCTGGGAGAGGGGCAGTCTCCTCCCCAGTGAGTTTTCACTCATTCTGCAATCAGGTGCCCTAAGAGTGGATAAGACATTACATTGTGGCTTATAACTTTTCCTGTTGAAATTGTTAGTGTCGATCTTAAGAGAAAAAAAAGAAACTCAGTGATCAGTGATGGATTTATGTTTTTATCATTCATATAGAAACTCCCTAGTCTAAATTGTATAAATAAGAAAGGGTCTAGATCCCCATATATTAGATTCCTGTCAAATAGGTTATCTTTTATTCTATAAGCCTATAAGAAACTCAGTGACTTATCTTAACCTAAGGCATAGAGAGTCAAACTGGAATCAAGACCATCCACTTTCCAGATGTCTTTCCCTGCTTTTTCTTTGAAGATGTTGCTCTGACAAGTGCCCATCATTATAAAGTGATGGAACTCCCCTTGGCTTGGGCAGATTCATCATATAGTTGGTAATTTATTATATAGATTTCACAGCCCATCATAAGAAAAAGAAATTTTTTAAGAATCACTTATTACATAAGGAGGAGAACTTACCAGTGTTCCACTTCTGCCTAATAATTTATCATGTTCATATTAAAAAATAATTACATATTACTTCTGATTGGAAATGCTCTTTAAATTCTAGTTGGTGTTTTTCTGCTAGGCCTGTCTCCATACAAAGAGTAGTCCTTTAAAACCAGCTAATGGCACACAGAGGCACAAAAGTCAGGCAATTTTGACGTCCGCCCTTCTTCCTTAACTGCAGAGCTATGGGCTCCCCACGAGAAAATACAAAAAATGGATCATTCATTGAGCATTCTAGATTAACTGAGCATATACCATGTGTATTAAAAATGGCTGTAACAAGCTAGATCATAGATGTACTGACTTATGTCACATTAAAGATACTGTAAAACTACTCTGTCATCTTGTAAATAACAAAATATTTCTTTTTAAAAAAAAACACCCCAAAACAGAGGAAAGACATTATTTCATACTATCCCTGTCAATTTGGATAGTCTGCTTAAATGATGCCTTTTTAAAATAAAATATAAGGCAGCAAGAAATGAGCATTTTATGCATTATCATATTTATTTTTATATTCAGCTACTCCTACAGTATAACTCAGTGTGGTAAATAGTTCATGCTAATTACTTTAAAAATCCATTAAATTTTAAGTCTCATAGCAGATGCAAACACCATTTCAAATGTTCTCATTGTGTTGCCTACATAATTCATGAACTCTTATTAGAATTCAGACTCAAACCAGGCATGTGGTGTGTGAGCCACGCTCTCCAGATTTTTGTGTGTTTCTGGAAAAGTGGAATATGCACCTACAGAGCCTCAAAACCAAATCCTGTTCAACACTTATGCTGACCCACATTAAAGAGTGAGAGTCTTAGTAGTGATCTACTGCAGGAGAATTTGGAGTTGTACCTGAGAGTGTGAATAGTTCAGGCAATCCTTCCCAGAGCCGGGGCTGGGATGCCTGAACAGGAGGGATCTCAGGTTCCAGTCCCCAACAACAAATCTATTACATGGTTTTATGCATTGACTCATTTGTGCTCTTGCTTCTCTTTCATTTTGTGTTTTGTGGCTAAAATACTGAAGAACATATCAAGGACTTAGAACTATGCAGGAGAAATACAATTGTATAAGTGCTGGTTCTGCCCTTGTTATTGCAACATTTGTCAGCTCTTGGCTGTTGGTTCCAAATGGCATCCTGTGCTCCTGTGCTGTACCTGCAAGAAGTCTTGCATGCCCTCAGGTATTTAAAATGGTACCAGATACCTCTGCTCAAGAAATTGAATAATTTTCTACATGTATGAAACTTAAACTTAGGCATTAAAATCACACATGGATATTTTAGGTTGTTTTTATAGATTAAGTCACAGGCTGATTCATCCCACCCTGTGCTACTTACCTGAGTAAGTGAGACAGGTAGTGCCCTTTGTAAATTACTTCTCTCTATTCACTGTAGGAAAAGTATAGAGTAACTAGCTTTAGGCAATCAACATTTTTACTGCTAAAGTAGGCAGAAGGCCTTAGGTCAACCCATCATAGGAATTTGATTAAAATTCAGTGTCTATAAATAGTATATTGAGTCACAAAATAAAATTTTCTTAGTGTGGTTGAATATTTTCTTTTCCTTTTCACCTTTATGTTCTCTGTCTTAATATATGTATAACAAGATTTCCCTAGAAGTTCTCCAGGATATTCTGATACTAAAAGTATTAACAATTGTGAAGTACTATTTAACTGCAGAAATGGGAAACTCTAAGTACTTCAGATAGTCACTTCTACAAGTACAACTCTACTTAAAAACCAAACCTCTGTGCACCACTCAGCTTTTCTGCAGCAAAGTCCCTCAGATCTCATGATCCATTGGCTTCAGATTCGTATTCAAAACTCCATTTTCTGAGTTAAGTGCCTTGAAGGAAAATGGATAGATGGTGAGAAAAGCACAGACAGTCAGCATATTTCAGTGCTCTTAATACATATTTAAAAGCTTTTATACAGGACTTTGGCTATTTCTAACTTTTATACTTTAATTCCCTATTCTATCCTGTAATATTTTATCTATCTTATTCTCTGATCTTCCACTTGGATAGGAAGAGAAAACCTTTGGGACAATGATCTAACATCTCTTGCTATTTTTCTTTTTTTTTTCTTTCAATATACTTGTTTAGCTGTATTCTTGCCATTTTATTTAATATCTTTCATGCACAACAAATATATCATAATTTTTTCTTTTCTTAGCAAAAGTCCACAAGACAAGATTTGTTTTCAACTTTAATTTTTCACTTTCATGCAGGAGACAAAAACCATAATAAATATTCTTAATCAAGGTAGAAGAGGAATTGGCTGAACAGATCATCCATCACTTTTTTCTTTCTACTAGTTTCATGGAAGTCCCACTATATAAATACTTTAGAATCAGTTTCTTCAGTCCCCTACTGCTTTCATCACATACAGTGGTGTCTTGCACAGTCCTAGGAAGAATAACTGTAGGGAAGAAAAATACACAAAAAAGGCTGAAATACTATAATCACACTTTAGAAAGAGAGTTTTTTGCTTAGAACTTCCTCTTTGTCAAACCCCAGCCCAGATTGCATCCACACTGACAAAGGCTGATCTCACCAGCACTTATTACAGTTGTGCTTCCCCTGCATGGTTCTAAGTCCTTGATATCTAAGATATCTAAGTCCTTCAGTATTTTAGCCACAAAATACAAAGGATTTTTTCATCACTTGGGTCTTTCATGCTTGAATCTGAGTGTGTATATATACTTTTCCCTTCTGCCTCTGATCCAGTTTTACAGTGCTAGAAATTCACTTCCTTTGAAATTAACTTGAAAATTATAATAGCTCTCATAATTCTAAAATTTTCCTTATACACAGTCACATTTTGTGTTCTGTGTATTTTATCTTTTATTTCATACTTTCTTTCTACCAATCTTGTTTCTACTCTCCAAACACAAGTGTATTTTAAAGAGGTCATACATCTTTTTTCTCTATGCATCATATTCCTGGGAATAATAGAAGTTTCTATAGAGAAGTTTCTCAAATAATAATCTTATGTATAGTTGATTATTTCTGTTTTGCTGATGATTATAGCTTGAAACAAGTTATTGACAATAAAGTCGTAAGTCTTCAAGTATTTTTATACTTTATAACTTCTTTTCTTAGATAACTATTGACTAATTAGAGAGGTCTAAAGTATTACCCATCTCAGAGAAGGTGTTAATCACTTCAGAAAAAAACGTCTTGGGATTCAAACACTTATAATAGTGTTTTAGATCCAAACTCTTGATTAATCATAAAAATAAAGGTGATGTCCCATTAGTTTATTAAGCATTACAAACTATTTCAGGTTTTATTGTATATTTCCAAACACAATTTTTCATCCTCTGAAGGACCTAATTATCTCTCATATGCTTTAAAAGTGGGTTGATCATGAATCCTGACTTCTCCAAGGAACAGTTCTCTCCTGTTATCTCCTCATTGTCCTTGCCTTCCCTGGTAGTAGGTTTGTGTTTTAAGGGTACAATACTTTCAAAAGTTTCAGATTTAGAATTTTAACAAATAAAACTTGTTACAAAACTTCCAGGTTACATTTTTTAAGTCATAGCTGGATAACAGAGGTTCTTAAATGGACTATATCTTGTTGAAATTCAGATTTTCAATCTATGTTTAAATTAAACTTAGAAAGATTGATAAGTTTAAACTCTTTCATATGGTATATTGAAGTACAGTAGAGTTTCTTGACCTTTATTTCTTGAACAAAGATCTGAATAAATTAAAAGGGAACAAAATATGTTTATTGCAATAATATTTAATAAAATATTATATTTTTTGCATTTTCAATGGTTATTTCACATCTACTAATAAGGTCTTTCCTGAGGACTCAGAAAATCATTTTTCCTTCTGAGATATCACACTTCAGATATATTTCAGTATAAATATTTTATTATGCTTAATCTGTCAAAATAAAATGTATTGCTGCATATTGGTTTGTCCTTTCTCTTTTTACACTTTTGTTGGACTAAATGATTTACATTGCTTTCTGTTTTATTACACTGTAAAGAAGAGCATCATTGAGTCAGAACATACATTGCAATATGATAAAATTATTCTCCACACATAGAGCCACTTTTGTACTAGTAATGTGCGAATCTCTGTGAAGATGACAGATTTTGGCGTCTGCACTGCTTGGTTTACTAGGATGATTTAGACTATCAGCCAGTTACTCTTTTGAAACTCAAAGTCTATGTATTTGATCTCATCTCATATTTTTGTAATTAATTATAATATTATTTTTCTGTGTTGTAATCACCTTTATAGCTGATCACTAGATGCAAATTGGATGCTTCCTTATACTAAGAATGATCTGAAAAAGAGATTCTTCCTGAAGTAGGAAAACTTGTACCTTTAGTTGCAACTATAAAATCACATAACTGAGCATTTAAATAAGTTATTACTTTAAAAACATACCCAGATTCAGTGATTCTGGGATATTTTAGGGGAAATATTTATTGATATTCTAAGTCACCATATCAAACATTACTAGCCGACATAGTTGAAAAAAATAAAAGACAACACACTGCACCTCAGTAATGGCAGGAGGTTACAGCTGAAACAAGGAACATAACAAAGTAAATGTAAAAGATGTTTAATGCTTGTTGTTAACCCATTGTGCAATGGTTGTCTATATATTTATATACAGTATATATATATATGCATATATATTTAGATTACTAGTAACATAGCATAAAATTTAGCTAACATAATAGTATGGCAAACCAAGACATAAAGTTTTCTCCATTTCAGCCACAAAATTATGAACTTCCTCATCTCTATCCCTACTGAATGGAGAGATCTATCATTTCATGTGGGCAAGATTTTTTATTTTACCTATGTTTCATTTTATATTGCCAATTGCTACTGCTGCTACATTACAATCTGTAGCACATTTAGGATATCTAATATACGAAACATTATAATGTGTCATCTTTACTGTGCTGCCAGTATTCATTTCTAGCTAATGCAATATGGAGATTTTATGAAAAAGGAGTTTTATTGCAAAAATAGTAATATAAAATCTTCAGATTTTAACAGCTGTTCCAGGACAATGTTCAATAAAGTAACAAGACATTTCCAGCAGCCATACAAAAATATCATTGAAAGGGAAGTAACTGACTGAGTGAACTAAGTAACCAGTCCAAACCTCAACTTCAGGGGGTTTCCCATGTTCCATTCCCCTATATCGTTTGTTCCCCTATTTTGTTTTGTTGCGTTTTTTGCATTATATATCATTCCATAAAATAAAAAAAAACTTATTCAATGGGATGAAAAAAATCTATTTTTTTTAATTTTCAGGAATAGTGCTATGGAAAATACTTATAGAAACAAGTAAACACTGTGATTCTTTAAACATTAAATGTTAATAGTGAAGTAAAGTGGACAAATTTACTGGTTATGCAAAACTGGGAGTGACTCAAATTCCAGAGGGTCATATTGCCCCTCAGTAATCACCAACTGCACAGGTTTCCCAAAAGTCTGTGGAGTCCTGCTCCTTGGAGGAATTCAAAAGCTGTCCTGGGCAAGCCCTGGGTGGCCCTGCTTGAGCAGGAGGGTTGGACCCAGGGACTCCCCAAGGTCCCTTCCAAACTCAAACACTCATTTTGTGATCTTGTGAAACTTTTTTTTGTTCTCTTCAATTAAAAAAAAATAATTATACAATGTCTAAAAGGCATAAAAATAAAATAATTTTGCCTTGCAGTACATGAAAGTCTCATGCAGTAACTGCAAGGCTCGTGGACGTAGATGAAGCATCTAGAAAGTCTCCTTAATGCTGGTACTAAGAATGGTTATTCCCTTAACCAAGTGGAGCTGCTTCAACCATACTGCAGCTGCTCTGCAGTTTGCATCAAGCACCAAAAAGTAACGCAGTGTCAGTTTAGTACCTTTACCATTTTAAAATAACAGACCTTTCAAAAGGGCATACTCTGCTTAGAAAAAGTACTAATGGAAAAAACCCAAACAAAACGAGAAACAAACAACAACAACAAAAACCAAACAAAAAGAGACCTGAGAAAATATTCTGCATAAACTCCATGTGAAATGAAATATCTTGGTTTAGTAGAAACAGTACCTTTCATTATCCAATTTATTTTGACTTCTGAAAGCATCAAACCCAAGCACCAAACCCAAAACATTTTAGCTTCCATTCAAGAGAAACTGAACAGTCCTCCACTTTTATTTATTTGACCACAAAAGTATAAATTACATTTGACCAACTTTATTTTAGTATTAAAAAAAACAAAAAGTTGCATATATTTTCAGAATCAAGTTTTGCTCAATAGCTTAAGCTGTGTAAAAATTCTTCACAAACATAAAGAAAACACTACAAACTTATGTGTAACTTCTTTCCAATTTCTTAAAATCAATGATTTTTCATATTTATGCCAAATTACCTCTGTACTGGTCATCCCTCACTTGCAGTGACAGGATTGATTTTGGTAAAATTGATCATATTTGATAGTACAAAAGCTGAACGGAGAGAATTACCTTTCTGTTTTGTATCTCTCACTGTTTATTTGCAGTTGGGCTGGGATCTCTCCCTTCAGTCTCGAGGGACAATTGATCCCATCCACCACTGGTTCTCTAAAACAGGACAGACAAGACAGATGGAACACTCCAGCAGTGTTGATTTTTCTTCTTTGGCTACACATGGGATCTCCTGTAACTTTTTCAGGTACAGATATACTGAAGGTGTTTAGAAATAGGGGAGATTAATCCCACTGATAAAGGTAGGTGGGATGTATTCAACTGTCATGTTTAAAAAATATGTGGGTTTTATGGCTGTAGCAAATACACTGCAGTTTCTTAAAATATCCTTTGAGGATACTAAAAATATTTGTAATCATACCAAGAATGAATCTGTCACAGCCAGACAAAATCAAGTAAAAAACAGGTACCATTCTTCTGGCAACTTTATAGAACATTATGTTTTTTTTAAAAGCAGCAGCAGAAGAACCTTTTTCAGCAAATTTTTAACCCATGGTGTATCCACCTATCATTTAATAATGGTTTCATTTATTTTATGAGATTAGATTTAGGTCTGACTGTTTATCCATGCCAGTCAAATCAATCCTATTGTTGCAAGATGCATGTTATTTGTACAAGATTAACACCTGCTGATACATCTTTTTATTCTAAAATGGAAAAACCACATGTGCAATTTAAAAACAGTCATGTAGCTTTTGTTTTGCCTCTCTTGTTATAAATTATTCTGTCTCTATTACCTCTGGAAGAAAAAGTAATTCCTGCAATTTTTTCAACTTATAATATTTTCTTAAAATTTTTCTATTATCTAGAGGCAATTAGTAATTTTGTAATTGTTTCAGAAAGGTATAATAAAAAAAAAGTATTGCTGAATGATAGAATATCTATAGGTTAATTTCAAGCAGGAAAATTGATAAAACAAGTTTATTGTCTTGTATTAATTGTCAAAGCATCCATAACTTTGATGGAACTATGTGACTTTAGACCAATGCAGGATGCAGCAATAGAGGTATTTTCTTCACGTAAGATTGTACACACTTTGCTCTCATCATGCTTTAGCATGTGCTTGGTGCTGTTTTCTCTAGGTGAGTATGCAAAATGCAGTGCTAGAATCACTTAGAACAGTGGGTTTTCATCCATTCTGAAAATCAGGTCGCTGCAAGGATTTCTGCAGGGTTTATTTCTCTCATGTGCTGGAGACTGATTCTCCCAGAGGAACTTTTTCAGATACCTGCCCACCACTCAAACCATGCCCTAAAGGCTTAATCCTGTACAACAATTTTAGATTGATAATGCTGAAAATGTTTCTTCAAAATGCTAAAGGACAATCAACATGGCACACTTCCAGCATTAAATTCCATATAGATGCCTTTAATTAATTCATCAATCAATGGTGGGAAAATCTGGTCCTGTTACCTTGATTCTTGGATTCTAATCAACGGCTAATTAGCATTAAAAAGATCAACAAGCTCACTAGAATATACACCTAGAGTCATCCTCCTGGGTGTAAGGGGAAGGAGATGCTGATAAAGCTATTTAGTTAACTGGTGCTTTAATATTACTCTCTGCTTGGAAACTTTGTTTGTTCAAGTTGGGGAAGGCAGGAATAATAGAGAAAAATAAGAGAGGAATAAAGAAGTTTTCTGCAGAATTAACTCCTTGAGTTCTAGAAATAAAGACACTTTTATCAGTTGTAGGGACTCAGTTTGATTTAGATTTAATATAAGGTTTGAGCAAATGTGAATTTCATTTTAAATGTATTTACTTCACCGTAGTTAAAATCAATCCTCCTATTTTCTACACATTTTCCAGAAGATTCCTTTCATACCCACCTCAACAGAATGAAAGAGAAGTTGTTTTTCATGTGGTTGTCTCATGAGTCTGCTCATGCCTGAAAATGTTTTATTGAGGATATTTTGCATATAGGAGGACAATTTTATGTACTTATAAACATGTATGACTTTATCAAGCATAGATCGAGATGAATTTCCCACTCATCAAGTGGATCTAAGGGCAGAGAGCTGCAAATGGAAAGCTCATAAGGGTTTAAATATTCTACTAAAGTAATTGGTAGAACTTAAGTCCAGATCAGTCATAAGAAAGGATTAAGACATTTAATTAAATACAACATATTCTTGATTCCATCTTCTAAAAATCTGTATTAGTTGGGTTAAAAAGAAGATGAGAAAAAGTCATGTTTAATACACATCATGTGCAAAATATGTTATCTACAAAATTATAGGCATAACCTGGTTTAGGTCTCCTAATACAGAGCAGGCACTATGTTACTGCTAAACGTTTGCAATCTCTACAAGCAGGAATCACATCAACCTATCTGCTGATGGCACATAGGATGGTGAATAAATAGTAAGAGCCATGTCAATTTCCTATATCAAATACTTGGTGCAAATCAGAACATTGCCAATGATTTCAGCTTTTCTCCTACCAAGTTAAGACTTTACCTTTCTTTCTCTGCATGTTGCCAAGATACAGTACATATCACAAAATCCTTGAGTAGGGAAAATACATAAAAAAGAAAGACAAAACTCTGTGAGCTGGAGAGGCTGTGGGATTGATTTACTCTGAAAATAAAATAAGCTTTTTATTTCTGAAAATATCCTTTCTCTATAGCAAACATGCAATGTTAATCATATGTCACTTGTGTCTCGACTCCTAAGGAAAATAAAAGCAATGACAATACAATAAAAGTGCCTCAGAGACAAAGGCATATATTAAGAATAGTAAAATAATAATAATGAAGCCTTCCCTAATTCAAGATAAAATTTCAATGCCAAAAGAGAAAATATGTGTTGTCATGATATTGATTACACACATGTTTTTTTATTAATATGAAGGAGGAAAAATCCCTCAGGTAAGGTTTCTTTTTATGTTCAACATGAATTTTAAATTACATATTCATAAAGAAATTCAATTTATCTTTTGTCACTGTTTACAAGATGAAGTCAGTCCATGTTTTTAATTAATCATTGATTTAACACCAGAACATTTGGAATTTACTTAATGGGACAGTGATTTTCTTCATATTCATTACTCCCTTGGGCCAGATGGGTTTAGAAGCTTTATAAGTATTTAGGTACTTTTAAATTAATGCCTTATGCCACCTTTGAGAAGCTGTGAATTTGTCAATACATAACTCTTTTGGGTTTAATACCAACAGCTGCTGCCTAGTCAGTTACTCAGTGCTCCTCCTTCTGTACCTGTATGAGGCCATGGATGAGGAATTACAATGATTTCCCCAATCAGGCCTCATGAGCATCTCCATTACAGATGGATGGCAAGCTTGTTCCTGGCCTGCTGGGAAACTCCTACCAAATTTAGCTCTCTTTCTCTCCTTTTCCATGTAGTGAAGATTTGGTACATCATCTAACTGCTGGATCACTTCAAACAATCCATAATTCTTCACTTCAAAGTTCAGTACTAAATAAGAACTTGTATTGTTTGGTGACCTTTTGTACAAGCATTTCAGCAGCAATTAAATGTAGCTTTCCTTTTCTGCCATGAGAAGACACAGACTGTCTGCTTGCTTTTCAAGTGAAGAAAAAAACAGTGCTGTTAAGAGCAGCGACAGCAGCCTCCTTTTTCATTAGCAGCAGCAGTAAGAAAAGTCAGAGAAGGCAAAGCAGCTGCTATAGCTGATACCAATGTGCCAATATTCCAGCAGGAGTATAATTTGATTTCCAACTGTGAAGTGTCACACGCAGCACATAGCTGTAATTTTGATATTAGTGCATAAATAACACTGTGCTCAAACTCAACATTCATGTTTTCACCTATTGCAAGAACAAGAAGCCAATTTGCTCCTCGCACTTCACTGTGCCATGGTGTATAGGTTGTAAAGGCTTTTAACTACTAAATAGACCTAATCAATGAGTTTTGTTCCTCCATGTAATCATTCTTATTTGATTAAAAATAGCTAGTGGAAGCTGCAGGACTAACTCAGCTCCCTCATTCATTCTGTGTCTGTCATTTTTCACCTTGGCTTGTCCACACAGCTGTGCTAATTGAAAGGCTGAAATAGAAATTATGAAAATCATCACATGCTATTTATTAAAATACCTTTTCAAGTATTGTACTGCTGAATATTGACTTGAAATTAGGCACTTTCCTGCAATGAGAGGAGCAAATTAAAAGCATCCATAGCCCCTACAAACGGACCAAGAAAAGAAAAATATCTGATACCATGACAGGAGCACTGCAGCACAGCAGTTTCTATCCAGTCATCAGCCTACACATATCCTGATGCAGAAAGTTCAAGATATGTTGAATCACTCATTTCAAGAAAAATAAAATAAACTAAAACAAAATCCTCTCAAGAAAGAAATTGAGAATTTACCATTGTCTGGTGCATATTCTCTCAGCTTCTGAAGTAACTACTGTGAAAGACTGTATCTATTCCAGTTGTTTTTCTTTCTGTCAACACCCTCAGCCATATTAACAACACTGACTTTTATCTCCTTAGAGTTGCTTTGTCTCCAGTGCCTGAGGTTGTACAGAAAATGGGATGGTGCCATGCAATGGCAAGAGGAAGGTGAATAACAGTAAAGCCCCTAAGAACTCAGCATCTTTAATTCTGATCAGGCAGGAATTTACGTAAACATATAAACAGTGTCTCAAGGACTGAGAAGCAGAAAAGAACTCCAAATCCAATTTTTAAAATGCATTTCTGAGATACAATAAGGGAAGAGGATATGTGAATCAGCCATGCTCATTTACATTATAGTTCTAGAGTAAGGAGCTTATATATGGAATCCATCTACAGTCAGTGAAAGGAGGGATGATTTGTAGTTTAACATCCCTTCTTGGAGATGTCCCATTTTATCCCTCAAATGTATAGACTATGTCAGTATTTAAGCATTTTGATTTAATTCAGATGATATAACAGAAAGAAACAAGGGGCAGAAACAAAACATTTTGTTGGAGAAGGAAGAAAATATGCATTGAGGCGAGGTGAGCTGAGTTGAGCTGTACATAAATACAAGTAACAAGACAGTAGATATAGAGGGAGGTGGGACCACACAAGTCCTTCATGCTGGGGTAGTGTGATGGATGTGAATTCAGTACTCCCTCACAAGGCTGCTGGCAAGAGCGGGATCACACAAAAAGGCACAATGTCCCTAACAAACTCCAAATGTGGATAATTACCATTCTTATGAAAGAAAAAGTGCGCAGCTGCTACAGAAGAGATTGTCTGGATATACAGAAGAAGTAGATAATACACACAAAGACAGAACAAAGGCTGAAATGCCATTTGGAAAGGATGCATTATGACCACAAACCCAATTGAATCACCATCATGCCCTTTACAATCACATTTTCCCCTTGCTTTGCAGCATATTGGTAATTCACAGGATTATTATGCTACAAATAACCTATTCAAAAAAAACCCACACTGTATCCTTTCCTTAATATAAATGTGATTCTTTTTATAAATGCAGTAGAACAAAAATACACAGGGAGATGAAAAAAGATGTGGTGCATCTGGAGTCTGCTGAAGACAACAGATTTTATAATTAGATCACAGAAAAATTTTGTCCAGTCAAGAAGGAGATAAACTGGAAAAATAATACAAATACATAAATTAAATATTTCAAGAGGCAATATTTCAAGAGGCAATTTTTGTTCTTATGAAAGGTTTTGAGTTGAAGAAAATGGTGGAAAAGAACAATAGCAAGACCTAGCTGAAGCACAGCTTACTGAGATTCAAACCCCATGGGTTTTGAATAGCTCTATTATTTGAAGAAAAGAAGACATTATAAACATAAAGAACAAAAAGAAATTTGAAAACTTCAACATGTGACAAAATATAATTGTTGTTATTTTTTCATCCATGCCTCATATGAATTGTTTTGACAGATGATTATTAACTCTTAATAGTCAGAAACCCTAAAATTTGTACCCTTTTTAGCAAGTTTAAATCTCTAGACAGGAATTCAGTAGTGATTTTTTCTTTCACTCTCCTGGGAAAGAGGACTTAATATTATGCTATTCTCATTCCAGGTTTTGAGAAAAAATAGGAGAACAAAATTACTTGTTCTAAGCAGTACTTCAATCAATAACGTAACCCAGACTAATATCATCCTCCAGCTAGTATATAAAATGTCTTAAACACAATAGAATTACCTGGGCTGCAAATCCTCTGGGTCGGGCATAATTTTAAAATATGTATTTGTTCAACATGAAGGATGTTATTGGGTTTTATATGTTTATAATTGGGACTTCTAGATATAATTGCAATACAAATAGTAAATAGAAAGAAAGGAAAACCTTAATCTCACTTATGATAACAACAGAAGAACAAGAAATAAAAAATTGATTCACATAAAGCTTACAAAAGAATTCTTTGGAAATCAGAACAAGCTCTATGAACTCAGTGATAAGGAAAGTATATTTTAAAATGTAGCAAGAAAAGTTAAGGCTTTTGGAAACTAAGGTATCTTGGCTCCCTTCTGCCATGAAGAGTACATTGAAATTTTCTATCAGTTGAAACCTGCTTTATAAATACACATAAATATATAGAGACATGAAATACTCTATTGTTTTTCAAGCATCTGTAGGTATTTTGCCTTGTGGTGATTTTCAAATTGTGGATCTAGCTGGGATATATTTCAAACAACTGCAAGATTACGAGAAAGTAAATTAAAGCTTGAAATTATTCTTCAGTGACTCAGACATATTTTTACTTTGATTTGCCAGTAGGATTATTTTGTTTAGAGTGAGATCTTCTTTCAGAGATATGTTTTGATCTGTTTCTTACATTTATTCTACCCTTTCAAAAATAGCTCCTGTATGACTAAGTTAAAGAGCTAGGGTTTTCCTTCTCTTTCTTTTTTAAACAATTTTGTTATTGGTGTTTTTAATCTTTCATAATACCAGTAGGTTACCAGTTCAGGGTTTTTAATTTTTGCCCATAAGATGTAATTTTACTTCAGTATTTTGCAATGTGAGGGATACTTGTCTTTGTATCTGTGATACCAAACTCAAGAAAGGCTTTTACTGCTATTATTGTCAAAAAAGGGCCAAATAACGTAATTGTCATATTTTCCAGCAGTCCAAAGATATAATCTTAGGAAATAATGCTTTCTTCCAATTTCTTACTTTTGGAAAAGCTCAAGAATGACTGCATTTGATAGAATTGATTTGCATCAAGTCTGACAGATACTAAAGCACAGATTTTATATTTTTGCAAATTTTGTTCTAAGAAAAATGATAAATATGACATGCAGTTCTTTATATGGACTGACAACCTAGAAAACCTTTCTCCACAAAGACACATTCCTGGGTTTTTTTTAACCCTGGAGTCCTGAACAATACTTTTAAATAATGGGCATGCTTGTGGGACTGAAGCTAAACAACATTTTATGGTGTGTAGGACAAGGGTTGAAATAAATCTGAGGAAAACCCAGTGCAACTGATTTTCTTCCAGCCCTGTAAACAAAATCAGTGTGTCAGGCACAGATATTTTCATTCTGTGGTTCAGTTTAATTCAATAAACATAGTCAAGTGGAAAGACAAGCCCCAACATCCATGGATAGAGAGAGTCTTACCTTTGGTTATGCCATCGGAGGCAGAATTTTGCATTTTTAACTTGCACTTTTTGTTCAATAACAGCAGAGTTCTTAGACAATCCGGTGCTTGATCCATAAACTTGGATAGAAGAGGATGCCCATAGGAAATTTTGATGCATTAAAATTGCATATTTAAGAATGTTGTAATTCTTATTAATGGTCCTGAAAAGTTCAGCTAGAGAGCTGACATGCAGTCTTTCTATGCTGGAACTTAACTTTATTGTTGTTTATTTCAAATCCCATCTGTTTCCATAATACTGCCTAATTTTGAAGTTATAGCATTTATCTTCACTAAAACATAAATCAAAAATTTCACCACTAAATCAAATAGTTGCCCATATCTCTAATCCTAAACAACAAAACAATAATGAATAGTTATTTTCTCCCATTAGACACTTCAGCTGGAAATACAGAAATTAATTAACTGCCAGTTCTGTGCTTTTTTTTCTCCTAGTCTGTTGTATTCATTAGTACTGTGTTTGCCTAGACAAGGTCCTTATTCTATTCCCTTATCCATGGGAAAAGGGGGTGAGTAGAGTCATTATTCTCCCTTTTCCACCAAGAGTTTGATGGAAAACCTTTTCCTCTGTTTGAGTGGAAAAGTAGGGATTTTATGTCATCTCTTCATTTGATAAATCAGGGTAATACAAAAAACAAGTATGAACAGAATGCTGTCCTATCAAGATCCAGCTATGCACCACTTTGAAAGCCAAAGGCAGGAAAGTTTATGTAGCAGTTTAAGTGTTGGTCAAAGACTTGGATTTAATTATATTTTTTCCCCTTTTTCAGTAATTCTAGCAATGTGTAGAGATTCCAGTGAACCTGCTGGATGCCCTTCATGTTCCATGTAACAAAAGGCCCCTTGCAATGGAGAGTAACTCCAGGCAGCAGTCCTGGACCACCACTTGAAGGTGCCCTTACCCACCTCATAAGGCTGTCACCAGGCAACAATAAACACTGGGGAAAGAAAATATTTCAAAATGAAACACCACTCACTAACTAACATTCAGAAATCCTCTACTGTAAGTTGGAGCTGAGACAACATGGTTGCTGCTCTCCCAGGATGTGGGGAATGGTGCTTCCAAGTGGCACCAGCTCCTTTATTCTCCACAAATTTAGGTCTTGGTACTGACTTAGGCCCTGGGTACTGGGCTGCTACCAGAGAGTTTCTGTGAAAGAGGGCATAAAGCTTCTGATGCCTTTTCCATGGCTGTAGGGTAATGATATCCATCCTTCCACAATGTGTCTCTCTCCAGACAAAGAATCACATAAGAGAGATATCCTGTGATACTGGGATTTTACTCTGCCAACAAGCGAATTGGATTCTGAAGAATTGGTCACAATCCCATGAACTTGAAACGTGCCACCTTTTGGCATCTTACCCATGTTTTGTCCAAGTCTGCGAGACTCGATGCCAGTTTTTAAGGTTTTCATAAAGTTTTCAATGTTCTTGCCATCCATTTCCTAATTAACAACTTGCGCATCATTATTTATATTCTGTGTTTTACCTGCACTAAAAGCTAAAGAGAAAAATTTTATGTTTAAGACTCTTTTTTGGAGACACTTTATTGACACTGGTCTCCACAAGCTCACTAAATCAGACGAGAAAGATGGTTGTCTTGGCAGTCCATGGTCCACTGTGAAATTTTATTTTTGTTGACCACTGTAGATGTGATATTACTTTGGATATTATTATCTTCTACCTAGATTTTATCAAGACAGTGAGAATAAAGATCAAGAAAAAGTAGAAAAATAATTTTCAAACATCAAAAATGTTAATTTCTCTTGCTGGACAAGGTTTTGAATCTTAAAATGTCTTCAGCTATTTGATGAGCCTTAAGAGAGTAAAGCTAACAATTTTAGCAGCTCTAACGAGAGCTTGCTAACAATTTTAGCAGCTCTAACAATATTGCATTGCTGTAAATGAATGACAATTTATTAAGGTATTTCCATTTATAAAGTCTTGGTACATCTCTCAAATATATTTTCCTGGTAGCACCTTAGAAATTACATAGGAATGCAACTAAGCAATTTCCTATTCTTTTTCTTGGTAGTTAGTAGAGATTGAGACTTACTTTTCTTATTATGGTTTTCAGTAAAACCAGATTAAACTAAATGTTAGTTTTAATTTTATATAATGGATTAACATATTTATATACCTGCATAACGTATGTTGCTCATAAGCACTTCAGTCAAATGCTGAAGTCTGTGTTAGAAACCACCAAGTTTCAGTCAGCCCCAAATTGTTTGTAACTTGAGATTCATTAGGAAAAAATGTGTATTTGTGCGTTTAAGAGGTTTTAGTACATGACTTAAAGTCTGAGGAAGCTGAATTGCTTTAGTCTGAAGGAGAGAAATTTAATGAGTAATGTAATCAATGTCCTCTATTACCAAATAATGGATTGTAGAGAAAATGGCACCAAGCTCTCCTCAGTGGTGCACAGTAGATGGACAAGGAGAACAAGATGAAACAAGGGAATTTTAAATTAGCCATGAGAGAGAAAAAAATTCACTTTAAGAGTTGTTAACCATTGGTGTAATCAATAGTTCACTCTAAACTGACTGAGGGCAGGCATAGATTAGATATTGGGAAGAAATTCTTTCCTATGGGGGTGATGATACACTGGCACAGGTTGCCTAGAGAGGTTGCAGAACACCTCCCTCAGATGTTCAAGACTACACTGGATGAGGCTTTGAGCAACCTGGTCTGGTGGAAGGTGTCCCTGCCCATGGCAGGAGGGTTGGAGCTTTATCTTTGATGTTCCTTCCAATCCCAAACTATTCTATGATTCTGTATATTTATGTAACATACAGCATATTTATAATACCATATATGCCATAGACTACCAACTGATTAATTTATCATAGTCATAAACCTAATCTATTGTCTTGATCCTTTTTACCAAAACTGTAGTATTTTATGGCCAACTCCATCTTACTCAAGTTTGTTGTGAATAAATGATTTTTTTCCATATGCTAAAACTTAATACTTCTGCATTTCTTGAGAATTGTGATATCCTGATAAATCCTTTCTTTTCAATTTTGGCTGTATTAATATTAAAAGGTGATGTCAGTTTTCTTCTCAGCAGAGTCTCTGGACAACACAGATTTCACAGTCATTCATGATTGTGGATTTATTGATAAACACTTTTGGCTTCCCAGACCTTATATTTAGAATAGAATCTTTCCCTGTCTCCTTGGCCATTCTGTGTAGCTTTCTGCTGCAGAGGAAACATTTTGTTTTGTTTTTACTTTCTGGGAGTCTTTGCATCCTTCCATTGCCTACTGCGACAAGATTAATGATTATCTGAACTTTACCTTTGATCTCTATGTGCACCTTGCTGTGTCAACATCTCTTCAAGGTGGATTTCACATGTTAAATTTTCACTGTTTTGTGCTAGTCCAGTAAATCTGACCCTGTCAGAGCTGACAGGTAAATCTGGTCATGTTCTACTGCTTTTCACCCTCTACCCTGAAAAAAATAATCTGTCTTGATCTTACAATCTTCTGCATCATCAAAAAATTACTGCATTTATGTGCAACATACTGTCTGCCGAAAAAACCCTATGTGACCTTCTGAAAACTATCTGGCCAATGGGTTATCAAATATGTGCAAATTCAGGAAAAGAAGAATATTGCATAGGGATCATCCATCTTTTCTTTCTGAACCTGACTTTAATATACTTTAAATTTTAGGGCTAGATAAAGCACTGCTAGATTTTCTCTGGTTTAATTCCTGGTCCAGGAACCATCTCTCATCTCTCTCTAATTGTTTTCTTTCTCTCTCTCTCTGTTTGTATCCTTTTTTTCAGCTCCCAGGTTATGGTTTGGGAACCAAGCTCTTAAAATGAAGTCTTGCTAAGAAATGCTGGTTGAGTGAACAGGGTCACAGATGTGGTGATCTCACAGATGACGTGGAAAATAACTCCAAGCAGCAACTGTGACTGACTCATAGCATGTTGTGTGTGAAGTCTGGGGCCACTGGGCCAGACTTCTCCTCTTATTTGTACCCAAAATCTTATCTTTAATATGCTCAGTTCCAGGTTCTGTGAGTGCATCTTGATTCCAAATATTGGCCATCAGTAGTGGACTATACGCCAAACACTTCTTTCTTGCAATCTCATTCTTAAACTTTGTAAGTAAATATAAACAGTCGCAAAAGAGAGGATCCTGAATGTATGCTACAGAAATCTTCATTGCATAGCAAGATTTCATCACGTTATTCCTTTTCTGTTTAATTATTTTATCCCCAGAAAAAGTGTACTTTTTGAGAACAAAATAGGAATTTAATAATTTCTCTGAATGGAGTTTTTTTGTTCTTAGTGTAATTCTGAATTGTGATGCATTTTTCTCAAGTTTATTTTTAACACAAAGCTCTTGTTTGCCTTCTTGGTGTGATGCTCATCACTTTAAGTCCTATTTTTATATGTTCACCTCTTATTATTGACATTTGCTCTGTGAGTTTTTTTATTATTATTTATTTTATTTCTTTATTCCTTGGCTGCTATTACAGTTCAGTGACATATTGGCTTATGAACCTGTGTACCTTAAAGTTAATAAATTCTCTGTTTGTTCTTTGACGACTATTCCACCCATCTTAAGGTCTACTCATTCTTGTATAAAGAATTCCTAAGGTAGTACTGTCACCTTTTGTTCACACTGTGTGTATTCTGCCTTTCCTTGCATATCCTTGCAATTGATAAAAATCAAAATAGAAGGACATATGTTTAGGGTTTGTCGCAGACATCTTTCATGAAAAATCTTTTCTTAAGATTTTTCCTTGTGAGAAGCTGCAGTTTCAGCAACTAAAAGTAAACAATAGTTATCTGCTACTGTAGAATGCAACAAGTAGACCTGTGATTGGTCTCTTGTAGATGTTAAGATTTCTTGACTACTCATGGCAGAGCTAGCTCTTGCTCTGTCTGAGACACAGATTTTTGTTATTCATTCTTGTCTATTCTTAACTTAGCTAGCTTCTGAAGAAATCTTTTCCTTTCTATTACCTTTTAGTATAGTCTTAATGTAACATATATCATAAAATAATAAATCAAACCTTCTGATCATAGAGTCAACATTCTCGTCTCTCTTCATCCTGAAAACCCTTGTGACCACAGTCACAAGGGTTGTATTTTGAAATACAAATATTCCTTCAATTTCTAAAATGTTTAAAATCCATTTTTCTTTGTAATAGAGGCATTTAAAAAAATTACACACACACCAGGGTAAGCTGTTGTCATAAATCCTCACCATCCTGCTCTTTGTTGTATCATATACTTGGGGATGCAAAGGGAAACCATGTCTAAAACTTTTACAGCTATCACATACACATATTTCCACGGTTCCTTGTCTTCGTGATGCAGCAAAATATGGTTTTGCTCTGTCAGACCTCCTGAGTCACAACTGCAGGGAACTATGAGCTTCTGCACAACATCTTTGTCCGAACACCTTTGGTGGGCAGTACTCCTCCCCATGGGCAAATCACTTTGGCACAAAGCTCAGGGTACTTGAGCATTGGTCTGCTCAGTGTTAAACCTCAGCAATTGTAATTGTCCTGTGTAATTTTCCTCCCTGAGAGAAAAGGCCAGGACTGGGGTAATAAAAGTTCCTTTCTTCAAGAAAGGATCTTGAGCAGTCAGAGGGCTGCGTCTCCACCTTAAACTAATGGTGAGTGAAATGATGTAAAACAGACATAGTTCACCATGATATGAGATTTACTTGTAAAATTCTCCCCAGGATTAGGAGAACCTCAGCTACAATGACACTTAGATGGCTGAAACTGATCCTTTTACTTCTCAGGCTGTGAACCTGAGCTTTTCTATATGAGTAATTCTAATTTCAGGGTTAAAAATCAATCTCAGTCTCACTTACTAGAGCTCCATGCAATTATGTAGGTATGCTTTGACCATATTCCCTGAGAGAAAAAAGCATTAAACTTTTAGGGCTTATACAGAATATGGGATATCATAGACATTATCATCAGTCCCGAGTCTACTACTGGTATAGGTTTCCTGAATTAGAACTGTCAGGCTTTGGTACAAAATACACAGATATGATGTGTAGTGTCCATCTTTGAAGATTTTCAAGATCCAGCTTTGCAAACCTAGTCTGACCCCAAAGATGACCCTGTTTTGAGCTGGGCATTGGACTTCTTGAGGATCTTTCCAAGCTGCTTTAATGTACCATTGTATGATTCAATGATTAATTAATGTCAGGGTCCTAGGACACAGGAGAGTTTAACTTCTCTCCTTCATTTACAACTCCCCACAACTTTTAGAATATGCTCCAATGCAAAATGAAATAAGGATTAGAAATCTAGCTTGCAGCAGTGTTGGGAGGATAAATACTTTATAGATTAGTAAGTGCTCAGGCACTGTGTTAATCAAGGCCCTATAAGCACCTTAGAGAGATCAGAGCCCAAAATCACTATTAATGAATTGTATTGATTTCCCTTTAATTTGTGAAAAATAAAGCTATTATAATAAAACTTGGCTTTTATTTGACCTTTATCCAGTGTGATAATAATAAACACTATTTCACAATTATTTTATTCTAACTCCCAAGGAAAATAGTCCATGTTAAACTAGTCTGGGCAAAATGTTCTCTCTTGTTTTCTTCTTTTGTTCTGGAGTTTCATTCTCAGACAAATCATATCAAATTATTTTACAAAATAAACATAAATTGATAGAATGATTAATGGAGTAATACTTAAGTTTGGGATTGGAGCTTCAGCATATTGTATTCATATTTAGTCTAGCTTTGTCTAGGATCAACAAGAATTAAATAATTGAAATTAAAAAGGTTTCCTGGTGGGAAAATCTGGGCAATTTTATGAAGTAAATTTGAGTATAATTGTTGATATCTTAGTTTTACTTTATAGCTTTTCTCTAAGTTACTAACTAACAGGAAAAAAAAATCCCACCAAGTCCCATTTATGAAGTTGGGTTTATAAAAATCACCTATAGTCTTTGCTGATGCTGTAGTTATCAAAACTTTTTTAGCCCTGTGGGTTTGCAGATATATCCAAATCCTCATCATAACTGGACACTCAAACATTGACTGAAACTGAAAGCTTTTCATGTCATCAGAAAAGTCATTCCTTCTCCAAACCAAAAGTTCAGTTGAAAGGGAAAGGAAAGGGGAAAGGGAAAATAAAAAAACAGAAGGGGAAAGAGAAGCGAAAAGGGAAAGGGGATGTTTCCCTAATAGCTTATCTGTGCACTCAAGGATTAAAATAGGCACTGAAGATGGGGCTTCCCTTTTCTGAAGAGCTTAAAATTCTCTAACTCTCAGAGAGTGCTACAGAAATTGAACTATATCTTAAAGCCAGAAGCAGGGATGAATTTAGTCTCTCAGTCTCTCTTGAAAGACACTGAAGAATTAGTCATGCAAGGGGTCAAGAAGAGTAAGACAAATTTCCTGCCTTTGCAAGCTTAATAACATAGATAGGGGCATGTATAGCTGCGAGCATGAAGATTTGGATACAAATCCATTTCCTGAAATGATAGTTAACTAATTTATTTGTTTAGTGTTTTATGTAAAATACACAAGCAATAGCACTGGAAAATTGCTCTCCTCCTTTCCTTGCTAATGAAAGAAACTTCTCTCCCTTTGGAAAGAGCTCACTTTCACTTTTCTGAAATGAACGCAGAGATCAGAGATAAAAGGGAACAGCTTCTGAAGGAGGAACAGTTTTCCTATATCCTTCTGCTTCTTTCTAATTAAGTTATGACTTATTGTTTGGAACTTTCATTTAAAATGGAACTTGTACCCTATCAGAGAAAGGTAATTATTGAACGTAAGCCTTCCACATCTTCAGTGCTCCATTAACCTGAAACATTGCATGAAAGAAGAGGGGCAGCATCTCCACAAGCATGTTGATTGAAGGAATGATTGTCTCTAGCTTTTGAAAGAAAAAGAATAGGAAATCTCAGGAAACCCTTGGGGGTTGTAAATCCTCCTTTCAAAATAAACAACATTACTGGCTGATAAGATGATTAAATCTCCATGTCCCCCAAAAGATTAGCAAAAGTATTCAACTATTTTTTAGGTAGCAGTGTAGCTAAAAGTTAGGGATATACATGAACAAATGAGGATTTCTCTGGAGATTGAACACTGTCTCAGAAGACCCCTGGCTTGCACAGGCATCTGTCTCCTTTCTGTGGAAGGGAGTGGGTGCTTTCCCTGTGTCAGGGGTCTTCCTGTCTGAGTTTGCTCTTTCTGCCACCCCAACACCACTGATGCGCACCGGGCCATATGGGGGCTCTGCCAGCAGCAGCACAGACCATGGACCAAGGCTCATCTGTAGTCAGCTCCACGTCCCAAGGCGTGTCTCTGAACCAGAGTTGTCAGATTAGGATGAGCACAGTCCATGTAGGTGTACTCACATAAATCCCCATTCTCTAGCCTATTATCTTATCACTACACTGCCAAAAGCTGAGGAACAGCCCCAACCCATGGCAGCTATAAACTGTTAAATGTCCCTTTGGACCAGATTAGATACTGCAAATGAAATGTGAAAGCACCAATACAGTCAAGATACATCAGTACCAAATCTGGAAGGCAAACCTTATAGCTACAGAGGAGCTTCTATTCTAATTCAATAGCTCTTGCTGTGCTGGCTTTCTATCTGTTGGATAAATGGGATTTACTCAGTGTGGTTATTCTGCCACTCTATGAGTTTGTATGTCCCACACTGAATGAGTGACTCATCTGCTGAAAAATTCTTATGCAAGGTTTAGGGAGCAGCCTACTCTTTACCTTTTCATATTTTATATCTTTATCATTGTCTTTTTTAATGTCTTAAGCTGTTCCTTGCTTCAAAGATTAAATTTTGTGGCTCTCCCCTTTCTCACATGACCAGATAAAATCCAAGGTTGATAATTTTATCTTTATACAAAGTATCTAGGTTGTTAAATTTAAACACTTACTCTTTTTGGCTTTCAGTTCCCTGTATCTAAAGTAATCAATCAAACATCCATTAGTTATCTTATTGCTGTGATGTGTTCCCAGTAGGCAGCTCAGCCCCATGCAGCCACCCTCTGACTCCCCTTCACCGAGACAGGGAGAGAATCAGGAGGCAAAGAGTTTTTATAGGCATTCACTCACTCAATATCTCTAAGAATTATGTGAATATATTTGAATTTTGTTTCCCAATATTTTCTGTGTTAATGCAAGAAAGTGCTAATATTATAGTGATGACATGACTCCCCAAATAAGACTTTTTTGGGGATCTTCACCAACATATTCCTTTACCATCAAACCTAAATATCCAAGCCCTTAATTTATCTCACAGCATGCTATAAAGCATAACCTTATCTATGGCAGCATTTTTCTCCACAAGTTTGATCTTGAATTTGTGAAATACTGAGTTTAACTGACCTCTTGACTCTATGACTAAAGTAGGGATTGAAATCATTGAGCCATTTATTGGTTTAGACACCTTCATTTCTCTAATCTCAGAAGACTACTTTCAGTCACACATGGTCAGCAGGGTACTAGCCTTTCTAAGACACTCTTTCAGAGCAGTTTCAAACGTCTGACTACTTCCAACCCTCTTATGAGATTCTCTCTCCTGGTAGAAATCAAACCACTCAATAGGTCTTACAATAACTTTCCTTCTTTTGCAGATTTCTGTGTTTGTTTTTCACTGACAGTAAATTCTAGTGTTACCATCCACCATGTGATCCTGCACGATTCTTGTTAATTATACTGTGAGATGATCACAAGCAGAGAGCTGTAAATAGATGAAGTCAAGCAATGTCTTAAGACAAGGCTACATTCCCTGGCTTGCTCTTCATATGGATAATAACATTACAAAAACATAAAAAACCCAGCAGGTACCTCTTTGATGTCTGGTACACAAAAGTCCAACCCAAGCACTGATGGGGAGGAGAATGCTGATAGAAAATGAACTTGAAAGATTAAAAAAAATCACAATGGTGATCCAGAAAGTTGCAACTAATGTTGTCTGACCTCTAACTGAAAATGAAGAAAAAGAAAATAGATGAGTAGAGAAGAAGTAAAAAACTGACAAATCAGAGGTAGCACACCTGCAGAAATTTTTTTTGCTGAAACTACAAAACCTAGAAAACAAAAAACATAGAAATAACATCAAAAAAGCAGGTGTGTTGTTTCAGGGTAAGAAGGATCTAAGGGAGGTGGAAATGCTCTTAATTATTTTTTTCCACTCTGAAAAAGCTTCTTTTTGTTAATGACTATCTACATATATTTTCACCAGAAAAAAAAAAAAAAAACAAAAACACCCACAAAACCAAAACAAACAAACAAACAAAAAAACAAAAACACAACCAAAAACACCTCCAGAAACTCTTCCATACTTCTGGAAATCCTCCACAATAAAAATAAAAAGAAATTACAAAGAGGGATAATAGATATCCTTGTGATTTTCAGTAAGACAATCCAACAGAATTATGAGTTAGCATGGCATTTGAGTATGACCTAATTCAACTGGGAGGAGTTAGAAGGAATTAGAAGAGTTAGTTAAGCAGTTTCTTTCAATGACAAGAATAGATCTTGAACGATTTCCAGGGGGTTAAAAGGAAACCATTACGCAATCTCTTCTCCCACTTTTTTAATAAACAAAGGAAATGTCTCTCCAAAACATACATATGAAAACCACAAAGAAACTCCTTTCAAATACATCCCAAACAGAAATGCAAAAGGACCAACTTAATACGTTACTGAACACCAGTGACTGGCAAAAATACAGTTTATGGGTAATCTGTTCAGATGCACAAAGGACAGATGATCACCGAAGTGTGACCCCTAGAGAAAATCAGTGAAATTTAAATCTGGTGTCATTGCAGCCCTTCCCAGTGTAAACACTGGCACTTTGAGTATAGGTGCTGATGTCCTTCCAGCACCAGCAGAACTCCAACTCACCACAACAAGGGTTCCTTCCTGTCACATGCACAGGGGTTGCAAGGAGCAGCATGGGCCCATGTTGTACTGGAGCCTCTGCATTTCCCTCGGAAACGGGGGGATGTAAGAACTGCACCTGAGAGAGAGAGAGAGAGGTGTGCTGGACACAGCCCATGAGCTGTGTCCAAGGGGGACTTGTGGAGCCACGTGGATGTTCATGTGTTTGTGTGAATACAGGTGTGATTAGAACTTCTTGGGATGTGTTTCATAAGACTGCTTAGAAATTTGCTGGTGTCCATTAACATTCTGTATCTACCATTGTGGTATGTCGATTGCTTTGCTAATACAGATCCTGAATACATAGTTCACTGATTGCAAGTTAATTACATGCTGTTAATAAATCAATAAACTGCTTCAATCCTATTCTTGCTTTAACTACATGAACTGAAGAGTTTTTCCCTTTGACAGGCATCACAGCATTGCTTTTTTTCCTTGCAGGGATTTTTGTTGTTTTTTTTCCCTTAGCAGTGGCAAAACTGAATTTCTTTTCACACTGAACCAATTAAAAACTGTGAAAAGAGCTAGAGGGGTGCCCAGTCCAGACTGATACTTTGGATATAGTTTATCAGTTTGGTCTCAAAACTCTGCAAAAACATCTTCACAGGGTCTAGGCTGATCTCAGAGCTCAGCCAGAACAAACCTAAACCTGTTCAAAATGCCAGCAAAATAAGACCACATTTGCTTTATGTTTGCCGAGTTAAAAAAAAATAAAATAAAATTATGGAAGCTTTCTATTATCTGGATACAAATGCAAAGAAAAATTAAGAAAATGTCTGATCTGTCTCACATTCAAGAGGAAACCTAGAATATTTTCCTTTTTTTAGCCATAACTAAACTAGGATATACAACAATAAAATTTCTGACAGGCCTTCCTCTGGATCTGCTGCTGCTGTGTTTCCAGTTGCCTGGAGTGGAATGCACACTTATGTGTATGGGCACCACCTAACACTTATGTCCTGTATTCAGCTTGTGATCTACTGAGTGGCCAAGATCCTTTACTTCAGAGTGGGTCCTAATTCAGTAACTTTTTTTCCCTGCTTTATACACTGGAGAACCAGACCAGAATTTTCTTGAGAAGTTGGAGGAATGGTCTTAAAAATAAGTTGAAAAAAATGATGTACAACTTACTAAGGCGTATAAAGAGCAATATCATTTGTACGATATGAAATAGCTCTTTCATTTTCCTCAGTGCTGCATACTGTGCTCAGTCTCAGCAAGCACACTGTGCTTCATTTTCTGAACTGCATTTCAGAAAAAGTGTGGACCAGTATCAAAAGAAGCTAAAGGAGACCAACCGGGAATTATCAGTGATCTAGAAAGCAAAACTGATGAGAAGAGTTTGAAACAATTGGAGTAGTTTAGTTTGTATAAGAGAAGACTGGGAGCACACATAATAACGTAAAAAGTAGCTGCAGAGAGTAAAAGACTAGACTGTTCAGGCCCCCTGTGGTTACGGCAAAGGCAATGGGTTTAAGTTGGTTCAATAGACATTCAGCTTCAACTGCAAGGAAAGAAAATCTATGAGTCCTGTCACTAAGTTTAGGAAAGCTGTGTTTTAAAGAGTGCAGCTGTGAGGAACAGTTGAGGACAGCTAATCTTGTATTGGGGCTGCAGAATAGATGAGATGAGTACTTTATCTTTTTTCAGTCCCAGGGTTTTTTTGATCACACAGTTCTTCTGGATCACATACAATTCAGAAGTAATGGAAACCTTCCTGTGGCTTTCAGTGTTTCCCTTGCCAGTATTGCATCTTCTGTTCCATCTGCAACAATGTAGAGCCATAGTGCTCTGCAATAGTATCAGAAAAAATCAGCCATGGGCATCATCTTTCCAATTCCCACCAAGGAATACCTGCTCAGGTGGCCAGAGGGGCCTGTGGACAAATGTTTTGCCATAAAGGCAACTGTTGTGGGTTGTCAAGGCAACAGCTCAGACCTGAACTGTGACTGACAAAAGACTGTGAAAACCAGAAGATTAGATGAAAGGGAAAATTTTTTCCTTAAGAGGTAGTAAAGCCCCTTCTGTGGTCCAACAAGGAACTCAAGAAAATTATGTTTAATAAGAGAGAATTAAAAAAATGTAATGTCACTACACCCTCTTCCCATGAGCATAAAAATTTCTTTTTGCAGAATAAGAGCACCTTGTGATATGTTGGTTTGTCTTCTTCTGGCTCAGTAAATTATGGTACTGGGAGTCTGCTGCACTGGAAAAAGAAAGATAGAAAGTGAGATGCAATGCTTTTATGAACAGAGAGACAGATGTCTTAATAAGGAATGGAAATAATGCTGTAAAACTAAAGAAAGTTACATCAGCTAATCTTGCAGTTAAGGCATCTAATTAACACTAGTTTCAATCACAGAAATTGAAAATCTCTGGAGATATGGTTTTAGAAACCTTAAATAGCCCTGAGAATATGAATCACTGGTCATCTTTCGCTACGTTTCTCTGCATGTTTTTCTTTCTTCCTGCTTTCATAATCAGTCATGACTCACGTCTTCTAATTTATTTTGAGATACTTAAAATAATACAGAATCAGCTGAGGCTGACAGTGACCTCTGAAGATCCTGAAGTCAAAACCCCTGTGATCAGAGCAGGATCATCTAGACCAGGCTGCCCAGGGCTGTGCCTGGACAGATATTAAATATCTCCAAGGATGGAGACTCCACATCAGCTCTGAGCAACCTGCTCCAGTGTCTGACCAGCTGGCACCCTGCCTCCAGTCAGCCTGACCCTTGACCAGCATTGTCAGAGTGAGCACACTGCTGACAACCTTCTCCCAAATCGCTGTGGTGTTGGTGGAGCCAAGGGGTGCTGTGACTCTTACTTGCATTTAAAAGGCATTTGATTGACTGGCTGCCAGAGGAACAGAATTCACAGGTGTTGCAGTGTGATGTCAGGTTCTGCAGCAGCCTTCCACGGCTTTGCTTTTGATCCTGTATTGCTTATCAGTGATTTGGATGAGCTGCCTTGTTGCTGATCTTTCTTATTGCCTTAATAACTTCTAACATGTTGTTGGACATGTCTCTGGGCCACACCTCACTCACAGTGAGATAAAGGCTGAGGAAAATCCCTGATGACACCATAAAACCCTCAGCAGTTAGGATATACAACAGAACGACAAAAGTAAAGCTTTTGCTGACGACAGATGTGTTGTCATACTAAAAAGAGGACAAGGAAATGACAAGGCTGCTGCCTTCATCAAGGTTAACTCTGAAATAAAACCATTTATTAATATTTTATTTTCTAATTCATTTCTTGTGACACAGGATGAGAAAAATGTTCATGCAAAAACCTTCTTAGTACCCTAACAATTAATTAGAACTATGTAGCAGCAGAAAATAATAATTCACAAATAATGAATAAACTCAGCAAGCCAATAAATCAAAATAATATGCCTCTACTAATCTCAACTTTTCTCTTATACTCTGGCTAGAAGTGAGTGGAAAATTTGCATTTAACAATGCAATCACTAAATGTAATCTTCCTATTGTGAAGTCTGCATATCTGAATGGTTTTCTGTTCCTACTCCTGGAAAAAAACAAGAAGGTGCCAAAATTTCACAGCCATTGTCTTTAAATTAAGAATAAATAAAATTATTCTTCTAAATAAAGTTATTTATCTAATTGTTGTAATAAATTTTTATTATAAGAATTGTCTTGTAGCTAATATTCAGTTTCTTCAGTTGTGTTAAAACCTCTGGCTAATAGGCTCTTATAAAAATAAAATGCAGTTCAACAAACATTATCAGAATTCAGCAGAAATATTTCTATAGAATTTAATGAGATTTTGATATGACCCATAAATATCTGGGTAGAATTATCTCACCATTGCTCTAATTATCTTCTGGCATTATTCTGGAACAGTTCACTGCTAAAATAGCAATATTCAGTTCTAACTTTGTATAGAATTTCTAAAAATTTCTAGAACATATTGATCAGAAAATTTATTTTTGTGCACAGCATAGGGTGAGACATTCTGTGGATTAGAGTTTTTTTTATTTCTTTCTAATAAATATTACATATAATTTTTCCACTAACAATGGATTCTATTTACAGTTTTATGTAGTTTCATGAAAACCTAACCAGATGTTATCAATGAAAGTAGACATTTTTACAGGAACACTTCAATTTAACTGAAACCTATTTCAACTTATTTAATGTGGAAAACTTTTCAGTTAGTGCTGGAGATTTCTAAAAGATTGAAGGATACTTTGCAGAACTCTACCTGAAAGCCTAAGTGGGAATAACAGAGTTGATCTTTTATCTTCTTCTTGGCATTCTGTTGTAGGTATCATTAAGCATGACAGTTTTTAAAAGTGTTCTGTTTCAAAATGCCCATTTACAGAACTCTGTTTAAAACCCTGTCTCTCCTGTGAGAGCAGAAAACAGTTTAAAATGCAACCTGATTTAATATAATTGCCATGTTCCAGTGCTTTACCTCTTCACTTAAGAAAACAACAGTTTTAATGAGTTTGTTGTTTTTTGCTTTTTAAATACACTTTTCAGATAAAGTGTAGCAGCCAGCAATTTCTTCCTCCCTTGATAAAAATACAGTGAAAACGAGCTCCTTCTCACACTCATACTTATTAAAGAAGACACAGAAGAGACACCTGTCCTCTCAGGTGAGTCAGATAAAACTCTGTCATGGGTAACAGAAAGAAAAATTTGAGTTTCATGAAAACAAACAAGTCATTATCTTCCTTCCATTGTTTATTCAATACAGTTCACTTTACTAAGAGGACTAGTTTTCTCAGATGATGTATTCAAATATGTCACCCTCAGTCTTCCTTCTCTAGACCTCTGACGGTTTGTGAGCAAGATACACCGGCTCTGCTGTTTAGCTGCACGGTCCCCATTCAAACAGATAAAAAGTGTTTTTCCCCTTCACAAAGTATCAGTGGTAGCAGTTGAAATAATACCAGTAGCCACAAGAAGGGGGTTCAGAGTAGTAGAAATGTTGCTGGTATTAGTAAATCACAGCTCCCCAAAGTCTCTTAGGCACCCAACAGAACATATCACGTTTTGTCAGGGCTAAGGAGGGATAAAAGCAGAAAATGCAAAAATGGAACATATTTTTCATATGGCTGTGCATTGAAACATCAGCATAAATTCTTTTAAAACTATAAAAATAGATAATAGATTTAATATAGAAAGGTGAAAAAATTTAATGAAAATCCACATTTGAACAGGGATCATAGGGAAGGATGTGGAATCCACACTTAGGTATAGAGTTTGACAAATTTCCACTATTGACTTTTCTACAAGAAATGGAAGTAGAGCTATTTTTGCATAGCAAATTTACATGGGAAGGGAGCTACTCTGTGTGATATAGTTGACTAGAAAACTGTAGAAACATTACAAGGTGATATTATAAACTTTCAATTATACTTAACTTCTGATGAAGTAATAAAGATATGCCAAGGCTATTTTGGTTCACACAAACAGCCAGTTCTTGGGAAATGGGAAATTAATCATGAAACATATGGTCAAGGCAGTGAAAAAGGATTGGATCAAAATGTTTTTGTGGCAGTAGTGCATTGTATAAGTATTGGTATAACAGATTTGGGCAAAGGAGCAAGCCTAAATTTATAATTTTTTGTAAGGTACAGACCATGAATTTAATGTGAACAAGCTCGATGATGATAGAAACAGCCCAATAGGCTGAAAGTGAATTAGAATGTCCTGGAGCAGGCTTTTCTTGTAACAGACTACTCTAAAAAACAACTGAAAATGGATCTAACGTATCCTGGATAAAGTTCTAACATTAAAAGAAGAATAAAATACCACTGAGAGTAAGTCACTGTAAAGACACAATCATGAGTTTTGTAGTTAGAAATGAATGGAAAGATGATTAACAGAGATAGAAGAGATATGTACAGATTTACAAAAGAAGCTGTCAAGCTTTAAATGGAATGTAAACCTGAGGGAAAAAAAAATTAAGAACAGATTTAGGTGTGAACCAGTGCATAAGATGTCTAACATCCCTTTATACTCAATGGAAAGTATATCATTCTGACAGCAGACAAAATCTGGGACGTCTCCTTCAAGAAAAGCTCAAGCTTCCCTGTGTCCAGTGAGAAGGGATGTACCTCCAGGTATGAGTGTCCTGCCATTTCAAGTGCTCTGTGAGAGACTCTAGCTGCACCTGGGCACCACTGGCTGAATGTGGACATCCAACATCATTTATGGTGCTCTAAGGAACTTATCTGACCTTCACCTGCTGCTCCAGGAGAGTCCCATAGTACTGCAGCATGGTTAACTGCCTTGTGTAGCCCAACCTAAGGCACACCTACAGATCACAGATGGTTTTTTGTATGCACCTAAATTAAGCCCCAAAGGATCCTATAGGTATATAAACAGAAATGCATAAACATTTGTATCTCAAGCTGGAACTAGTTTTTACCCAGAAAGTTCAGTTACGGATGTACATAAGCTCACTCACAAAAAATAAGGGAAAGAGACATCATAGAAAAAATGTAAATCTGTAATGAATCTTATGTGGCCAGAACCTAAAAACTACTAATCATATGTAAGAGGATGAACCAGACTCAGTAGAGAGGAATATAAAATGTAGAACTGGCAGTCTTAAGTGCTAGGAGCTTTGTAGGAATTATGGACTCAAAATAGAAGAGACGCCATGCTGTCAGAAATGAAAAAAATGGTAGATAAGAAAGATACAAAAATGCTACTAGACTACTGGAAATCGCTAATTTTCATGAAGCAGATTGAACAACTAATATGGGGCTTTTATAAAGGAAGGGAAAAGACTTTGCTGTTTTATCATTTGTTTAATTAAAAATTAAATTAAAAAATGGCAAATAGTATCTGGCAGGAACTAAAGAAACTGTAGGGCATGAGAAAAATAAGCATAAAGCCAATTATTTGCAGTTCACCAGAATCTCATGACACATTATCACAGCAGTACTGTGCACACTGAAAACAGTCACACTGAATACAGACATGACAGAAAGCAATGCTGATGGGAGCATTTCCAGTACTGAAAAAGGTGATAAAATTCTGAATTCACTTACAACAGTCTAAGTTAGAGATACATTAGTGGTTATGTTCCCACTGAGATCTCAGCTAATGGGAAGAAATAACAATAATATATAGTTTTTATGTGGGATGATCCAAATGCCTTTGACTTCACAAGAGCTAAGCAGTGAATATGTATTTAAATTTGAACTCAATGGCTTCATAGATATCTCAATAGAGGTAAATCTCACCTTCTAGATAATATATGTGTTTCATAAGTAATCCATGTATTTGGCTTAAGACCTTTCACTGAACTAGATTATATTCTTTAGAATAGCACCAAATGTTCATTTACATATTCTTTCCTGACTAGGTCAAATAATTAATTAGCACTGCCAATTAAATTTAGAAAAAAAGGAAAAAGAAAAATTGACCAATAATTATCTAGAAATGTTCGGTATCTGCAATAAAGCCAGTAGATTAAAGCCTTTATTTTCAGTTAGAAAAATTATGATGAAAATGTCCTCTATAAGAAATACAGTATTTCTTACAGACTACTTTCTTACACTAATGCATGTACAAATGCATTTAGCTCCCAAATTATGTACTCTTTTTATTTTTGTTTGCATTGTTTTGGTTTAGCTTTTGGGGTTTTTTTTCTCATGTAGAGGTCTTATATATTCTTAAATTCAACAACCTTGAGGAATCTGAGCTTCTGACATAAGTTGGACCTATATATACTGAGGATTTTTTCTATTGTAAAGGAGCCTAAATAAACATTCAGAATCCCAACTCTAACTTATCTTTGCTTAAAATTATTTTTTATGTGTATACTCAAGATTGGAAACTGCACTTGCACATTATTGTCTTACAAAGATGAAGAATAAATTAAAAACTTTATTAAGCCAGTGTAAAAATGCGTCTGAGGGAAAGTGCTGATTAGAGCAGCTACCATAAGGGTAAATTACCTTACAAGTTAGCCAGGAGTACATAAGCCCAGAAAGAAGAAATTTTTGAGGGCTGCAACTGAAATATTGGATCATGACAATTTTTTTTTTTTAATTAAAGTACTAGAAAAAGATTTCTGGTAGATCTCAAAAACAATACCTGTCAGTGCTGAGCCCGTGTCCCAGTTTGCAAGCCTCTGCCAACAAATTGTGAGCAGCATAAGCCAAAGCTTGCTCCAAAACATACCATGAGCAAAAAAAGAAGCTAGAACTTGCCTTAGTTTAATGTTATGTTGAAGGTAGTGGCAGGTGTGTTTACTTTTCAGTGATATAATTAATTTTTAATCAAATTTATCTACCTTACACAGAGAGGTAAAGCCAGACTGACATAAATTTATGAGTTAAATTCAGATGACTATTCATGTGAGGCGAGAATTTATAAAAATGTTGTGTGTTCACCAGTTCCAAAACTTAATTTAGTGTTTAAGCCTAAATGTAGTTGTTTCTTTTCTTTATCCATAACATAAAGAGACCTCCTGACATTATTTCAGTTGATTCTGTTTACAACAAACCAGTTTTTTCTAGATTAGCAAGTAATTTAATCAGTGTCTCCAAGCTCTTAGTGACTTAAAGATTTTAAAATCAATATTTAATAAAGATAATGCTTGGTATGCCCCACAGAAACTGAGTCCTTTTTTGTAATTACAATAGGCTACTCTCCTCCATCTCCAGTAGCTGCATTCAGAAATGAATTCACAGAATCACAGAATCACTAGGTTGGAAGAAAACTTCAAGATCATCAAGTCCAACAAATGTCCTAACACCTCAACTAAACCATGGCACTATTTTTCCTGATATCCAACCTATATTTCCCTTCATGCAGCTTGAGACTGTGTCTTCTTTTTCTGTCAGTTACTGCCTGGAGAAAGAGACCGACTCCTCCCCAAATACAACCACTTTCAGGAAGCTGCAGAGAGTGATAAGGTCACCCCTGAGTCTCCTTTTCCCCAGGCTAAACAACCCCAGCTCCCTCAGTCATTCCTCACAGGGCTTGTGTTCCCAGCCCCTCTCCAGCCTCGTTGCCTCCTCTGGATGCGCTCAAGAGTCTCAACGTCCTTCCCAAACTGAGGGCACAGAACTGGACACAGCACTCAAGGTGTGGCCTCACCAGTGCCGAGTACAGGGGAAGAATGACCTCCCTGCTCCTGCTGGCCACACCATTCATGATACTAGCCAGGATGCTGTTGGCCTTCTTGGCCACCTGGGCACACGGCTGGCTCATGTTCAGCCGGCTGTCACCAGCACCCCCAGGTCCTTCTCTGTCAGGCACTGTCCAGCCACACCGTCCCCAGCCTATAACGTTGCAGGGGGTTATTGTGGCCAAAATGCAGGACTCAGCACTTGGATTTATTATCTTCAACCTATTGGACCCTGCACATCCATCCAACCTTCCAGGTCTCTCTGCAGAGCCCTCCTACCTTCCAACAGATGGATACATGTTCCCCAGCTTAGTGTCTTCTGCAAATTTACTAATGAAAGACTCAATATCCTCATCCATGTCATCAACAAAGATATTAAACAGAGCTGGCCCCAGCACAGACCCCTGAGGGACACCCCTGGTGACTGGCCCCAGCTGGATGCAGCATCGCTCACCACCACCCTCTGGGCCCGGCCATCCAGCCAGTTCCTAACCCAGCAAAGAGTGCTCCTGTCCAAGACACGGGCTGCCAGCTTTTCCAGGAGTGTGCTGTGGGAGACAGTGCCAAAGGCCTTGCTAAAGTCCAGGTACACAACATCAAGAGCCCTTCCCATATCCACCAGGTGGGTCTGATGGTCATAAAAGGAGACCAGGTTGGTCAAACACAACCTGCCCCTCCCAAACCCCTGCTGGCTGGGTCCAATACCCTGGCCATCCTGTAAGTGCTGCATGATTACACTCAACATAAACTGTTCCATGACCTTGCCTGGTACTGAGGTCAGGCTAAATGGCCTATAATTACCAGGATCCTCCTTCCCACCCTTTTTGTGAACAGGCATCACATCGGGCAGTTTCCAGTTATCTGGAACCCCACCAGTGGGCCAGGACTGCTGGTAAATGATTGAGAGCGGCTTCACAAGCTCATCTGTCAGCTCCCTCATCACCCTGGGATGGATCCCATCTGGTCCCATAGATTTATCAACATCCAGGCAGCTCAGCAGTTCTGACTCGTTTAACACTGAAGTATTATGATCTACTCTCACCTGGTTTTGCAAAACTAATTCAAGTGTGAGAAGAGACTTTTCTTCCCTGAAGCGTAACCTCCCCTCTGCCCCACCTTTTCTTCTTGCAGAGAAGAAAATAGTTGTTTTCTCTGTGAAGAAGAAATGTGTTCTTTGGCGAGCTGAAGTGCCACACACACAGACCCAGAGGGGGAGAGTGCACCTATTGTGCTGTTCAGACAATCTGACAAGTAACATTCTGCTTCTCCTATTTCAGCTAACCTGGATTTTTAGTTTTTTTCCTTAACCTAAATCAAGCGATAGTACAGCTTCTGCTTTGTGTATACACCCAGCAGGATAATGTGGAAATAGAGAAGTTTTCAAAGTCTGGACTAGAGCAGTATTCAAACCATGCACTAGAACTAGGTATTTTCTTTTAGTGTAGGGAAATGCAAGGGAAAGCACGCAAGAAAGCAACTTCCTCTCAAATTAAGTATGAGGAGCTCTACTTTTGAAGGGTAGTGGGCAGGAGGAGAAAAAAGATTTTTGGGGATGATTTTTAAGAATTTTGTCAAGAAACCAAAGTACTTTGTTTTGATATAAAATTGTTACTAATTTTGTCTGAAATAGTACAGGTCTAAAGGAGTAATTTTCTGAGTATAAAATGAATAAACTCCTTTAGTGGAGGCACAAATTATCAATATAGATTTTATCTACAATTGACTACTATCTTGCCATTGGCCTCATTCAATCATGTACAATTAAATTGTCTGAATTCACTACTACTTAAACTGAACTCAGTTCAAATTTTGTAGTATCTTGTTTCTTCATTAGCTTGGTTTTCCATCAAAAATAATTTCATAGGAAAATTTCTTCCCAGACTTGTTTAGGATTACAATGCACAGATTTTAAATTGGAACAAAAGAACTTTAGAAAGAATCTTGAGCTTCATATATACCCAAACCTACTTTCCACAGGGACTAATAATTCTTCACTAATGCCTTCATGTACGTGCAGTGCTGAACCAGGCTTGGCACTTTATTACTTTTTAGGAGTTATAATCATATCTTCTGCTTTTTTCCTGGAAATAGATTCTTTACACATATGTTTCTGCTATGCAATGAATAAAAGTATATTGGCTTTATCATCTATAAAATTTTTAATATCTCTCCAGGTAATTGTAATCTGGTATATCACCATATAGACATTGATAAAAGAAAGCAAACACCTCTGCAAAACCTGCAAGATCAAGTATCTGTTGTGTCAAGGGGTGTTTTAATCTAAATAGTTTTCTGGATTCTTGTTGCTTCTATAATTTGGAGGCTAAAAGTCTGGTGATCCCATCACTGTGTTCATAATAGTTGTTGGTGGCTGTATGTAAATTACTTATTTATTTCATCAGTAGGCAGCCTTTTGAGGGCCTCTGAAAATTAGCAAAACCTCATCTTAGTTTACTGTGAATTTAAGGTTGTTTTCCTTCATTTTATCCCTCTTCTTTCCCTCCTTTATTTTTTCTCTCCCTTCCCTATTCCACGGCAACTTTACAATACTATTTTTCCTATGAACTGACATATTTTTGAATATTCAACATACTATCTTGAAGTAACTTTTGTCACTTTTAACTTCCACATTTTAATAATTTTATTTTCTGTCATTCATTATATGTTTCCTATGAATTTATTTAGGAGACAGATGGAAGGAAAAGGCCTTGCTTTCTTGGTTTTGGGGACAAGTTACAAGCAGTCTTCTGCCCCCAGGCAGAGGTGATGAATGTTATTCAGTTTATCAGGAATATAACATGATGAGTAAAGGACAGAGGGTCCAGAGAGTGGACATGAGCATCTTCTCTGCTATGTTTAGTACAAAAGAAGCAGCAGATGAACAGTCCCATTTATGCTTATTTAAACCTCTGCTTTCATGTTCTGTTGCTGTTATTGACAAAAGCTTCTTTTCTACTTTTCCAGTTAATGGAAACATCTGCCTTCAAAGATTCAAAGTATAAAACTAAAAGAGATTTAACAGTGCATGATGCATGCCATTCTGCATGATGCAGGTCATTATAAAGACTGCCAATTAGTGTTGTTTTGAAGTAGAGCATATGTCTTAGGAACACAGACACCAGTGATTTTAAAATTTCTAGTGATGGAAAATCTACAGTAGTCCTTGGGAAGTTGTTCTCATGTTTAATTGTTCTGTTTGTTAGATACATAGGCTTTATTTCTAATCTGAATTTGTGTTTGGTCTTCTAGGCACTGTAACTTGGTCTATGTGTTCATTGTGTACTGAGCCAAGGCACCTTATCTCAGAGGCACAGTCTGGGCAGCCCATTAAGTATTTCCACTCTTTTCACAGTAAATGGAAGGAATTCTGTGTTTCTGAAGAGAGAGTCCTAAGCAAGTGACTTCCCGGGGCTAACTGAAGTGAATCAAACATGAGGAGTTTCCAATCATCTTTTTGCAAAATACTTCCAGATTTACAATGGTCATTCAGAATATGCTAAATATGATCTTTAAGTCCTTTTACTCATAAAGGTACTTGAGTATTCTCATTTTACATCTTTTCTGGCTGGGCAGACTGCGCAGCAATGAGAATGTGTGTAAGTAAACAGTACACTTCCTTTCTCCTGTGGAAATTGCTCCACATTTTGGGTATAAATACAACAGTTGAAAAAGAACCATTTTATAGTGCCATTTCTTGTTGCATAGTAGGGCCAAAGAGAGCATCTGTCCCATCTTAGCTGAACTGCCAGTACACAGAGGAATGTAATTGTTTTGCTAAATCTGATAATAAATTATATTCTTATTTTACATCTTAAAAATTAAATGAGAAGGCTAGAAAGGGTCAGATTCCAACACTAATTCATGATTGGAATCTTGGCTATTCTGAAATCTACCTTTAAACCTAAGTAATTTTTCTATATTCACTGTGCATGTTCTTACCAAGGGGTCATTTAGGAACCTAACTTCACTCCCTCTCAAGCTACTTCAGGTAGTCACTAACCTTCAAAATAGAGAAAGGTTAGAAAGAAAAGGTTAGTTCTTCCTTTCAGCGGGAACAAAACATTGATTTTTTTTTTCTTTTTTTCTTTTTTTTAGTCATGCCATTCTCTAAAACTACATGTAGGCCTTTAATGAGCACTCTGACAGGGAAAACTTTTGCAAGCCCTTCTTAAAGAGAAAAAACCATACCAAAAAAAAAAAAAAAAAGCCAAAGAAAACCCCACCACCAAAATATCCCCTACCCAAAATAAAACCACCTTACTTGCAGTGCTGTTTTATCAGTCTGGCAAAAAAAAAAAATACATTTGTTTCCAGAGAAGACTATACATGTTACATATTTAACAAGACAAGAACTTGTTAATATTAGTTAAGAGCGAAGAAAGTGTTGGGATTCAGAGATGTGAGGCTGGTAAGAATGAAAGTCAGAGATGAGACTACTTCCTGGATAATATAGCCCAGCTCATGGCTATTTTGTCAACCTCAGAGAGATTTAAAGGTCCCCAGAGAATTTTAGTTCTCAAATATTTTGTCTGAAGTCAGATTATGTTTATTATTTTTAAATCTTGCTTTCTCTAACAGTTGTGACAACCTTGATTGGAAATGCTTTTCCTTCCTGGGAAAACTGGTAACAATTAGCCTGAGATATTTTATATGTGTTCGGGAGGTGAAAATACCTGCTGAAAAAGAAAATCTGTGAAAAATTCATATGGATAAAGCAAAGGAGAATGAATAAGTCACTATAAGATTATATTTGGTATTCCATCTCTGGTAAATAAACTGAATTCATTGCTAAAGCAGTTTATTTCTGAGTTAGTCTGTAGTATACTAGTAAGAAAAAGTTTAAAATAATGGACTTTTTCTTCTCTGACCATTGTGTAATAAATCCACAGCAAACTACTTTGTTCCCAAAGGGGCATGTACTAAAGTTATCACATTCATCTTTCCATGCAATTACTTTCCTCATCAGTAGGAATTATTTGTTTTCTCCTAAGTCTTCCTTCTCTTTTTGGTCCATCCATACTTTCCTCCTTTCATCTTTCATCCTCAGTAAATTTCTATATAGCTCCCAAAAGTTTAAAGTTTAAAACTTTATAATACAAAGGGATCATGTAAAAGGTGAAAGAATAGAATCTTTTGCTCCTCCTCTGCTCCCACATCCCATTTCTATTTTTCAAAGACATACTCCAGTACTCAAATACTTTTAAAAGCCTTGTATAATGTCATTGATCATGATTTCTGCAAATCTGCCTCCCCTCTGCTGAAGCTCCATGGCAGAGCTGTCCCAAATCCAGTGAGACTGGAAGCTTCTTCCCAAGACAACCAAGCTATTTGCTTGGTCATGAAGAACCACTGACAACCAGATTATAAATTCAGACCTATTTTGATTTAGGAATGTAGTCCACTCCAATGTAGTGCTCCTACTAAAACCACGCACTGCTTGCTCCACTGTCCCTTCTTCCCCCATCCTGCAGCAGTTTGGAGAAGAGAATTGAAGGCACAAAAGGCAAAGGTCTGAGATAAAAAAAATTTGCAGGAAACAGTGAGATGCTCTTCAAGGTCCCCTGCTAATCCAAACCATTCCATGATTCTATGATTTTATAAATTGAAACAGAATAGCACACTAGTTTTTACATCTCTTAATTCCTCATAAGACTAAATAATATTAATATGGGATTGGAAATACCCACTGTAGTCATTTTCTCTTTGTTTTTCCATTTTAATTCCCTAGAGAGATCTATAACAGACCAGGACTTTCTTTTTGATTTTTAACCTTAAACTGTTTAACTGGTAACCTTCTTTTTATCCCACTTATCTGAGCACATAGAGGAGGAACACAGATGAGCTGCAGAGATGAGTTAGGAGCGAGCTGAACGGAAAGATCCCTAGTGAAAAAAAACCCTCACCTGAGAAAATGAACCAGGTTGAGAATTTTGGCTGAGTAACTTGTGCATAACATCATACCAGTAGAGCTATTTTGTCTCAAAATCTTTACCTGAGCTACGTTATGTGGACATATTTCCTTAGGTCAGCATTAGCTCAGGTGTCTTTAAATCAAAATGCGTAGTGTAGCAATGCAGTAGATTCAACAGTAACAAAGTGAATACAAATTTTTTTTATAATAGAGTTACCATTACATTACTCAAATGCTGAGACATTTCATCCCAAGTTCATTCCACATCAAACTCTTCTGGATGAAGTATAATCCCCAGAAAGTACTGGTTTGTAATAGAAATGCTGACAGGCCCTTAGCTATAGAAGCTCTACCAGCTTTGCTATTCTACAAGGTCCCTAACTGAATTTTTATTCTCTAATTCAATGAGAGGATTTTGCTTCCAAATCACTTTTAAAATCCTCCAGCTGTGCTATTTCTTAGTTTATGATAGCTGTATTACTTTTCAATTAAATTATTCCAATGTTCTTATATTTTCTATATTAAATTGTATTTATATCTAAACATTCCAAATATACTGGGATCTGCCCACCTTTCTCATTTTGCCTCATAAGCAAGTGTGGGAATTTTGTGGCATATTTAAGGCCAGTGATGACATAGGCTTTAAAGTTTCTGTTTTATTTTATCACTCTCTCCCCAGAAAACTTTGCAGACCTTATTGTGTTCTCTCAGGGGTGACAGCAGCAAATAAGCTAAGATCCATCTTTAAGTATGAGGCAAGAGAGACAGAGGACTTTGGTCACAGCATGTTTTTGACATCTTCCTATAATGGCTTCAAATATGTGTGCTTATTTTATACATGCCACCTCTTATAAGACCTGTGGTCATTTGAGATATAGTTGCCTGAGGAGAGGTGTCTAATATTCAGGTGTGATGTAGTTTTCCAGCTGCCCCCAGAGGTTGGTCAAGTAGGATATAATCTTGTACTGTAAATTGCAGACATGTGTGTGTGCCTGGGATCTTCCAGGGCATCCCAAATGACGCTAGTTAGCCAATTTGCCTATGCTGCCACTTATCAATATCCTGGGGCTACCTTTCACCAGTAGACTCATGTCTCTGTGGAACAAGCCTGAAGCAAGCCTGAAGCCAAATCCAGAGCACAGGGCCAGACATGCTGTAGAGCCCAAAGCTCACTAGTATGCCAGCAGAACTATTTGGAAAAGTTGTCTACAGTCAATCTTCAGGCTGTCCATAGGGCAGACATATGGGCAGAAGGTAAACAATATGTAGATCATGGAGTGCCTGCAGCCAATCTGCAGCAGAGTAAGAAAAACCCATTGACAAAATCCCAAAGCTTTTCTCGGCAGATGGATTTCCAGCTTGCTCACTGTCCTTCTGGCAATGTTTCCTTAAGAGAATGTTCTGATGACAATGTGCTTTGTAGAGGTAGGTTGCCACACTGAAGACTGGGAGCACACCACTGTCATTTTAATTTCAAATGAAGCTTGATCTGCTCCTTTGTCTTGTGATATCAGGACAGTTGTGTCTCAGAGCATGATGGTCATTAGCAGTATATTTAAGGGGTGTATGTGGACTCAGATTTCAGAAGTCTAAGCATTTTGAGGAGATTTTTGACATCATCCCTTTAGATTTAGCTACCCAATTTACATATAAATTTAATTTTAAGTATATAGGTGTTTTTTTTTGCTTTCAGTTTATATCATAAGCTAAAATTATGGGGAATATGCTGCTATGTAAGCAAAATATATGCCAGAGTTTAGAATCAAGGTTGTGTTCTTAAATTAAATTTTGATGTTTTAAAGCAAGATTTATGTCCTTAGTTTAAGGGAGAGAGGATTTACTCAGAGATTAAAATGCTTACTTTAAAATGTCTGTATATAGATTTCTAGAGGGATGTTAGGGGCAGGATTCAGCTTCTTGAACCTAAGTATGTGTCCATTTTTGTACACCATCATGGAATATATTATCTGGTCTCTACCTGTCAAGACAATGTTGGGGCAGTTTTGTAACTTGTGTCAGAGCTGCCAACTCAGTGACCTCAGGGCATCTCAACCAATAAATTACCTCTTACTTATCTTCTTGGTCTAAGACACATCTTTCTTCTGGCTTTACAGATTTCATGGTGTGAAATCACATGTGAGGATGTGATGTGATTCTTAAGGGTGACTTGTGCAGGGCCATGAGCTGGACTCAATGATCTTTGTGCGTCCCTTTCGAACTCAGAATAATCTACAATGCTGTGATTTACTAGAGTTCAAACTTCTAGCACTTTTAGATGTTGAATTGTGGTGGACATTCAAATGTAGATATTTCAATGTCAGATAAAATCCTGCTCCAAGGATTCACAGGGTCTTTAATATGAGATCCTTGTGTTGGGACTTAATGATCTAGATCCATATTTGAAGCAGAGTGCCAGGTGCCCACCAAGCTGCTCTATCATTCTCTCCTCATCATAACAAGGTAGGGGAGGAAATAAGAAAGAAAAAACTTTTAAGATAAGATAAAGGTAGCTTCATAAAGCATAAACAAAGGCACAATGTGAAAGCAGAGGAAAGAAAGATTTATTCTCTATGTCCCATCAGCTGGTGATGTCCAACCACTTCTGGGGAAGCTGGGCTTCAATACATGCAGTGGTTGCCCTGGAAGAAAAAACATCATACTGGCAAATGTCCTCCCTCCTCCTCCTCCTTTTCTCTTAGATCTGACTGTGAGCAGATATCCTATGGTATGGAATACCCCTTTGGTCAGTTTGAGTCAGCTGTCTTGCCTGTGACCTCTTCCAAGATCTTGCCCACTCCCAAGCCACTGATGAGGGGGGACAGCCTTGATGTTGTGCCTTGATGCTCTTCCAGGACTCCTCAGCAGTAGCCAGAACACTAGTATATTATCAACACCTTTCTAGCTACCAATACAAACCACAGCACTATGAGGGCTGCCATGGTGAAAATTAACTCCATCACAGCCAGACTCAGTACTTTTAGCAGCCTATTTTAAGAGTGGAATACCTCCACAGAATATTTCCTGAACAGCTTAGAAACAGACATGTCTTCACAGTAGCTAAGATTAAGGTCAGCTGTTTCCTACCCTGCTTTACTTCTAAATCAGTCCTTCTAAATTACGAGAAAAAGAAGTGTGTAATGAATGTGGCTCCAAATTTAATTTTATAATTACCAAGGAGTCACAATTCTCACAAATGTTGACTCATTTTAGAGATGTGGCATTACAAAAAGTCAAACCTTGGGAGGTTTGAAAAAGCCTCTAATCAAAGTAAATGATACATGCACAGTGTGATGTAATCAAAGGGCTGACACATTCTTAGAGCTTGTGCCATAATTCTCACAGTTTCTGAAGCTGAAATCCACACAGCAAGATGACTGCACTAATGGAAGACATTATATTACATGGTGTAATGTTGAGCATAACTGTACAAAAAAATTTTAATATTTAGACAATCAACATTAGATGATTTTAGATAAAAATGCAGGATATGGGGCAAAGAAGAAAAGAGAGATGTCCTTCACCTTGCTTCCTGTTTTTTACGTAGTCTTAGTATCCTGATCTGTTTGCTGCCTTTCTCCTTGCAAACAGACACAAAGATGGCCCCCACCATCTCCAGTGTGTCTTTATAGCACTTCCATAGGTGTACTGACAGTTCCTGTATGTGACTGTGGTCACAAGGGTTTTCAGGATGAAGAAGAGACGAGAATGTTGACTCCATGATCAGAAGGCTTGATTTATTATTTTATGATATACGTTACATTAGACTATACTAAAAAGCAATAGAAAGGAAAAGGTTTCTTGAGAAGCTAGCTAAGCTAAGAATAGAAAAGAATGAATAACAAAGATCTGTGTCTCAGACAGAGCAAGAGCCAGCTCTGCCATGAGTGGTCAAGAAATCCAAACACCCACAGGAGACCAATCACCTGTTGCATTCCACAGCAGCAGATAACCATTGTTTACTTTGGTTGCTGAACTGCAGCTTGTCACAAGGAAAAATCCTAAGAAAGGATTTTTCATGAAAGATGTCTGCGACACCTGTACATGGTACATTTTCTTGAACTCCCTGGATGTTTCCAGACCTGAATGATTCAGCTAAACTTTATCATGGGGAGATTTTATGGAATGTGTGAAAAGGGAAAAGATACACCTGTAATTTCACTGTGTCCTTTGTCTGAGAGAAGCATTAGTCCATAATAACAGTGAATTTTCTGATAGCGTCAATGATCTTTTCCCCAAAGGTCTTACACAGCTGAGTATATTAAACACACTCTCACAAATACAGTAACTTTCTTCCTTCATCCATCTTGTCTTCTCTAGAGAGTTTTTTTTTTCACTTTGATACCTTGCTCACCTTGTTACCACTCATCTTGTCAATTATTTCCTCTCTGGTTTCAGACATTTTATGCATGGCTGCTTACATCTTGTTTTCAGATTCTTTCTGCCTAGGCCTGGAATAATTTTTGTCTATTCAATACTACACTCCATTTCCTATATTTAAAAGTTTGAATTCATTTTTGCAGTATCTTCCCACCTACTTTCCAACACTGCCAAGGCTTAAACAATGGGGGAACAGTACTAGGAGTGAGATGGAGAGGAAGAATTTAGTGAAGGTCAGATAAATAATGCAGTCATATTAAAAATATAGTGTGTGGCAGGTTCGTTTCTCCAGTACAGTTAATGATGTCTGGAGCAGTCTGACACAAAGCCCCCTGAAATAATCGGAAGAATGCAGGTTACCATTTTATATTTCCAGAACTGAAGAACAATGAAATGTCATAAAGTGAATGTTAAGATGGTGATGTATCATAAACACCTCACAAGGAGGACAGAGGGGACTTGAACAACTAATAGCAGTGTCCCACTCCCAGACCCTCACATTACAAAGTATTTTGAACCATCTGAACGTCTGTGGGTACGTCTCAGTCTACCTAGAACTGGGTAGATGGCTGAGGAAGCTCCTAGATCACACCAGTGAGTGTCCTTACATGAATACTTGAGGGGCCAGTCAGGGATAGTGCTGAACCTGACCCACTGCTCCCACACCTGGGGACAGCCATGGTGACAGCGGTCATGGACAAGAGCTTCAAACTGAGTTGAAATCAAGAGAGAGGTGGAGGCTGGTAAGCAGCACTGGGGCTTTGGCTTTTGGTAGAGAAGGCTTCAGCCTGTGTAGGGAATTGTTAAGATGAATGCAATGAAAAGGCACCATGAGTAGGGAAGATACCAAGCAGAGATGGTGTGGTTATTTAAGAATAAACATTTCTGTTATGCAGAAGGACTGTGAATTTTACCAGATTTTTTGTGTGTGTGTGTGGGTTTTTTGTTATGGTTTTTTTTTTTTTTTTTGGCTTCTATTTTATTTTTGGTTTTTGGTTTTTTGGTGAACTGGTACATTGAAAGAGAGCATACAAAAGATGGAAAAAATGCAAGGAAAAAAAGAATACACAGCAGAAGAGGGACTTAAAAGCACACTCCAGTAGAGGAGTTGGATTAGTGTCTCCTCTCTTAGCCTTTTCTTCCATTGCAACTCTATTAGAAAGCAGTGTAAGTGGAATCAAGCAGATTAATGTGGAAAGGATACTTCTGAGCAGAAGGCTGAAAATCCAAGCAAGTGCAGGTAAGGTGGAAAACAGGGAACTTTGATCATGCCAGACAAGGGCATGCTCTTAGAATCATAATACCACTTTGGGTAGAAAAGACCTTTAAGATCACTGAATCCAATCATTAACCCAGCACTGCCAAGTCCACCACTCCTCCTCTTAAACTCTGATATAAGTTCTAGTCTATTACATATTTTCATTAATGAGAATCTATTCATTGGCTTCAGTGGCTTTGGTTTCAGATCCCTGTTATGTCCAAGGGTTATATGTGCTAAGGCAGGAAATGAGCAATCAGTCAATGCAATTTTTTGAAATTTCATTATCCCAGCAAGATGCATTTGCCCAGACAGGTTTTGATCTCTATTTTCAGATGTCCTACCTGCACCTTTTCAGTTCATTTTTTCTTCCACATTTTGCACAGTCCTGTAATAAAGCTTTTAGGAAGTCTGGAATTAACTAGTTATGAGTAACAGCAAAAGTATCCATTATTCTATTACAAAGTTATTTTAACAGCCAATATTCTATTAGGTAGAAAACGCTTTAATTCCTGCAAATTTCAAGGATTAATCAAGTTTTAGCTCATCACCTGCACCATTTGCCTTAAGCACTATGAAAATCTTCTGTGTAATCTACTGAATATAGAGCCAAGTTAGTTAAAAGGAATTTTGGTTTCTGATACCACATAATCATATTTAGGAAATTTGAATCTGCAGGTCTAAGATTTTCCACTGCAGTGATTCACAAAGATTGACCAGGACATACCTCTCTTCTATTATAATTACTGTCCTACCACAAAGACTATTCTGCATCAAAGGTTATTGCTTAAAAAATATTTCTAAGAGGCACAGAGGAGAGCTGGAAATGTGCAATTCCTCATTTTCATGAAGACAAATTGAATTTTAAAATTCTTCTAATGAAGCAGCATTCATCAGTCCTCCTTCATGTATTTTTTTCAGAGTGAGTTCCAGTGCATAGATAAGAAGATTAATGTTTCTGAACTTTCCACCACTTTCTCTGCCATTATAGTAATACCTAAATGAGATGAATTAAATCAACAGGGTTACTACTGAGTCCAGAAACATTTTTACATGTTATGATATTTGTCCCTTCTGCCTTTCTATTATAGATCAGTAAAGATAAAATAAAGCTATTGTGAATCTGATTTGAACCTTAAATCTCATTTCAATTACTAAGGACCCTTAATAAGCAGAATTAGTAGGCCAAAAATTTATTATTATAACAATACTTCCAGGTTCATATGTGGGTGTGATTATGCAAGTGTATATGAATATATACATCCAAAACACAAGTAATTTTTTTAATGTTTGGGAAGTTTGCATGTGGCTTATTTTGAATAACAGATTTTTCAAGGGATGTATCCTCAGCATCCTACCACAGAATCCACAATAAGCATCACTTGGGTACTGACCACATCATCACACACATCCTCTCTTTCCAGCTCTCTTATTATATGACCTCAAAACACTGAGCTCAATGGTTTTCTATTCAGACCAGAAAATGTCAGAATTACAGGTTTCACCTGTTAAGAGCTGGAATACACTTGCTTGTTCTGGTTAACTTCTCATTCCACTTGTGTTCACACAGTGGTGAATAAAGCTGGTGGAGCAAAAAGGGCTATCCAAAGTTAGTAAAGGTAGAATAATTTGGTAAAGGTACCTAACAAAAGTAATGCTGATGGAAAGAGCTTACAAAGAAGAATATTGAGTTAAAACTATTTCCTGGCATATTAAAGCCTTCTAATCAGAAATTAAATTATGTGTCATACAGTAAGGCATCAGAAAATAAAAATAAAAGTCATATGATTTATAGATAAAACCCAAGCCAAAGTAATTACAATCATACTTTATAGACAGGATGTTTGTAAAAAAAAAAAACACCTGTAGCAATTTTTTTTTTCCAGATCAAGATGTTTTGCAGAATTTGTCAAATAGTTTTAAATAATAGATATAGTTGAGAAAATCAGCATCTGGACAACCTGGATAGAAAACCTGGGATAGACAACCAAAATGCAGGAAACAAAACCTAATAGTGTGTGTAGGCAAAAGCTGTGGCAAATTCTTCCCATCTCATTATTCAAATATGAAACTACTCCAAACACTCCTAGCAATACCATGAGGGTCAATCAGTTTTCCTTTCAGGCAGTGAAAATTCAAGGTGATAGCACAGAAAGCAGATAATTAAAGTCAGAATCAAGCCCTTAGTTTTTAATATATGTATGTATTACATACATATATGTGCATGCATATATACACACATAGGTATATGTATATATATATATATATATGTATGTATATATATATATATATACATACACACACACACACACACACATAAATGAATCTGAGCTCTAGCACAGTGTGCCAAAACTTTCAGTGACATATTACAGGATGACTTTTTATCTATAACTTCTTTTACTGGAAACAGCAGTTTGACATGCCTATTATTCCAAGGAAACTTTCACATTTCACAAAGTGCTGACACCTCCTTCTCATATTTTTTTAGAAGCATTTTAAATTCATTTATTTTTGCATGAAAAACTAGTAGTCAGGATTATTTTTCTGTTCGTACAACTAAATGAATCAGGCTATAGTATAAGCTGCTGTCAGGGGACAGGGATAATCTTTATTACATCTTTGAAAATATCAAAAATCCCCTTTTTTAGTACATTTATTAGTACATAAGTGCAAATTCACATCAAATTATTTTCTCATGTTCTTATTGTACAGTAGTTCAAGACAGACAGCAAAAAATAATTGATTATCATTATCATTTATTTATACTAGCAGAGCTGTTAATGGACCAAAATTTAACACATGCTGAAAAAAATTCAGGCTCTTTTTCAAAAATACATAAATTATATATATATATATATATATATATATATATATATATATATATGACCATTTATAAATCTAGTAGTGAATTTGCTTGTGGTATTAATGTCATTTCATTAGGAGTATCTTAATAACTTCATCAAACTTGCTCATAGACATGGATATTACTAATTATATTTTGGATTATTTGCCTCCTAGAAAAACACAAGGCATAAAGAAGAACTTTGGAAAAATTGTAGAAATTGCACTATGATCCTTTAGTTGGTAAACCCAAACTAAACTGATCCTTGCTACAGAGAACTCCTTTTCTACATGGGAAACAATGAAGGACAGATAAATATATTTTTAGGTACCAAGATGAGTGGAAAGAAAAGTTCTTTACTCTGATATACAGCAGCTGACAGGGTTGTAGCAGCCAAATTTTATTTTCTTTTTGCTGTTGTTGTTGTTGCTGTTGTTGTTGTTTGGTAGCTTTTTTGATAGCCTGGCTAAAAGAAGGTCTTAATGAGACAAGTGGTTTGTGGAGTTCTTCCAGCCTCAAAAGGCAATAAGAAAGAAAGGATTTAATTGTTTGAAGAAAGTCTGGAGTTGGGTGTATAATATATGGCCCAGATGTTGTCTTTAAAGAAGCAACTGTTAAAATTATACAGTAATAGTCTCTAAATATCCAAAAATCCAGAGCATTCTTCCTACTCCATAACCATGGTAGGAGAGACAAATAGTTGGCTTAAATTACAGGAAATAAATATTAGTTTTCTGATATGAAGATATCAAAAAATGAAGAATATTTTCAGGCATGCTCTTAGTTCTTGCACTCTGGAGGTCTTTCAAACAGGCTAGAACCAGTCTAAGGACAAATTCTGGGGATTGTTTGACAGAAATGATAGATAGCCTGAAAATACAAGAGTCTTAGAAGCAAACACCACTAGCTTGTTTTTAATGTATCTGAGAATGGGGAGTTGGTGAAGGGTTAGAGGGAAAGCTGTAGCACGACTTCATCCATGTGATTGAAAAAATGCTTTTGTAGCAGAGCAAGCTGTAAACAGGATGAGATTTTTCTCCCTAGAGTGAGGGAAAGGCTGTTTAAGGAGTTAACACAAATGAGCAATCCAACTGTACATGTTTGTTATGTTTTGTTTTGGGATACCTGCATTAGCATAAAGATCTACAAAAATGATGTATCTGCTAGTCAGCTCCTCATCAAACTTATTTTTGGGTATTGTCATTTGTGTTGTTTATTTCAAAAAATATTAAAACTCAGAAATTATCTGCATAGATTAAGCAGTAGATCAGACTAAATGATCAGAATTATCCCTTCTAGCATTAAAATTAATAAAGCCTGAGCATATGAATATATATTCAATTTACAAAATGAGCCCAATATTCTAGTTTACAAGAAGCAGAAGCAAATGCATAAAAAATATGTGATGCATAGGGCTAAGTCTCACATATTGCAGTATAAATTTATACACATCAGTTACAATATATGTGAAGAACAGTGTTAAAGTACATACATTTGTTGCCTAAATTTCAATTCGTCATCTCCCTGATTACTACATTTTACCTGCAAAACTTGTGAGATAAAAGCATGCACCTAACTGGAACAAAATCTCATGAAGATTACATAAAGCAAGAGAGAGACTTCTTTATTCTTGAAAACTATAATTTGTCAAACTATGAAGTTCTGCATAACCAAGATATTTCTCTCAAATCTCTTGGATATGCATAGGTTTCTAAGGGGTTTTGGGGTTTTGCCATTTACTGCTGGAAGTGGGAATTCATCTCACCTTAATGTTATATCTCTAGTGCAAACCTCCATACACTCAATTAGTTCTGCACGCTGTCCTTGTGGTCTGAGAGAAATGGGCACTGCTAGATCGTAATTCGTATCCTCCTCCTTCATATATCTAAACTAGGTCAAGACACATTAATAGCTAGAAAAGCCCATTTTTCTGCATTGATTATAAAATGAGTCTGGTCTGGCTGGCTGAAACATAGATGTCTACACTGTAGTCATGGGTGATCTCTTCAATGAATGACTTGTTAAGGGAAGAAGAAAGTGACAAGGATTTGCAGGATCTGACATAGCTTTACTACAGTTTTCTGAGTATTAGCAATCTGTGAAGAAAATGAGCTTTTCTTTTTCTTGCCACATTTGCTATTGTTATCTTTATAGACCTATTGGGATAATGAGCAGTGAACAGAAAGTGTGTGGTAAGTGGATTCAGAATCTGCAAGTAATATGCAAACTACCAAAATCTTGCTAACAGAGGAAAAAGAGTGGGATCACAAATTGTGTGGGAAAGCTATAAAGTATGTTAATGAGCATTTTTGGTCTATGTGGACTGACCTATTAAAAGCAAATATAAAGCAAGAGGATGAGTTAGAATGGAACATTAAAAGCTAAGACAAAAGAGTATCTGTTGAAGTCTCTAAAACAAAATCTCTGAATTCACTGAGGTGCTAGTTCTAACCATGATGTTTAAACATACACAAAGCTAATACTTACAAAAATTATATTATATTGGTATGTTTGATATATCAGGGTCATAATACAAATATAATTTTAAAAAATCATCTTTAATAATGCCAAATAGCTGTGTTGTGGAACAATATTTGAAGACCATACAGAGAAAATACACATCAAGGCAAAATATATGCAAACAGGGAACAAATAGAAGGACAAAGATAAAGTATAAGTACTAAAACATTATCATAATAGTCCCATCATAATCTATAATACACAATGACTAAAAAGACAGAAAAGGCTTGAAAAAGCATGGTAATAAATGACACCTGATTCACAATTGGTATCAGATAGGAAAAAAAAAGCAGAGGAGAAAAATCAAGATAAGAACAACAAAAAGGAAACAAACGGGTTTGAATTACCTGTAAAATAATTTACTACATTGCACATTACAATAATTAGTAATCTATTTGAAATAAGTTTTACAATATAGAATCTCCAGAGATTAAATGTCTCCAGAGATTTTGACACAACTTCCCAGGGCTACCTGTTCCAGTGTTTGACAGTCCTTTGCAGGTAAGGAAATTTTTTTCTGAAATCCAATCTAAACCTCCTCTGGCTCATGTTAAAAACACTTCCTCTTGCCCTGTCACTAGTTGTCTGAAAGGAGAGATCAACACCCATCTTGCTAAAACCTCCTTTCAAGTAATTGTAGAGAGCAACATCTTCCCTTGAGCCTCCTTTTCTCCGGGCTGAACACCCCCAGCTCCCACAGATGCTCCTTGTACAACCCTTCACCAGCTCCACCACCTCAATGTTTTTCTCATTGTGAAGGGCCAAAGTTGGACACAGCACTTAAGGTGTGGCCTCACCAGCCCAGGGGTCACTCCTCTGGTCCTTCTGGTCACACTGGTTTTGGTACAGCCCAGGTGCCTTTGGCCTTCTTGGCCACCTGGGCACACCTGGGCCATGTTCAGCCGCTGTCCCCAGCACCCCCAGGTCCTTTTTTACTGGACACCTTTCCAGCCACTCTGCCCCCAGCCTGTGGCACTGCAGGGATTGTTGTGACGCAAGTGCAGGACCCAGCACTTGGCTTTGTTGAACCTCAATCAATTGACCTCAGCCCATGGATCCAGCCTGTCCAGATCCCTCTGCAGAGCCTTCCCACTCTCCAGCAGATCAATACTCCAGCCCAAATTGGTGCCATCTGTGAACTGCCTGTAAGTGCCCTCACCCTCCTCATCCAGATCTCTGATAAAAACATTAAATACAACTGGCCCCAATACTGAGCTCAGCAGACCACTAACCACTTCCTCCTGGATTGCAGGGTGTCTATTCTGCCTGTATTGATTTAAACCCATGAGTTTAATTTTTTCCAAATCTTCTCCTCCATTACACTCTGTGGGAGGGAACAAGCAGCTGTGTGGTGTTTAAGAACTAATCAAGAGTGTAGTCTTTAATAAGGAGCATGACCACTTGTGACTGGGAATATGAGACATTATACAGAAAGGAAAAAAAAAGAGAAAATTAAAATCAGTTTTAAACAGATAATCATAATGTAGAGTGATAAAAATACAATGCTTGAGCATCCCATTGTGAAAACTTGAAATTGAGAATAAATAAGCAGAGTAGTCTGCAGTTTCTATTTGTTGTTTGGAAAAGTAATCAATACAAAACATTTGTCCTTAAAATATCATCATAGATATCACTGGAAATACCTATTAGGACAACTCTATATGACCCAATTGAGTCACAGAGTTCTCTCTTACCTCAGTGTTCTGCTTCAGGGATATGTCAGGTTCCGATCCAGATTCTGCACAGAAAGTCATAGAAAACATAGATTTATTACTCCACTTATTTTAACTAATCTATGTTAATAGAAAAATAATAAAACATGTCTAAAAAATCAAAATAATAGTGGTAAATATCAAATTCTTAAAGTAACGTAAATATCAGACCTATTCCAACATATTAAAATTATTAGGTCATTCAAGTGTTACATTATCATTGAGAAGACAGCAACCTTATTTCACTATCAGCCATAAAAGTGATTGATTGTCGTCAGTCTTAATTCTGAACAATATATATTTATAACATTTCCAGCAAAATGTCTGGCTGCATGAGGGTCATATCACCGCCAAGTTTAAACCAATGCTAGATTAGGCATCCTGCCCAAATTATAGCTCCTCATGTTGTGCAGGTTCTGTGTTATACACAGGAAGACATTTTAGCTGATTGTAGAATTCTTCCTGACTTAAAATTCTACAAATCTAAGATAAAACTTCATCCCTTCCTTGTCTGGTGAGAGTTTCAGTAAAACATCCGAATACAAACATCCCAAGGTGACACAGATTGCTACACTTCAAATCCACATGACAAATTTAGGTGAAAACAACATGAGCTCTCAAGATTAAGCATACAGCTTCCAACCCATGAAATATATGCAAGTGTGATCTTTTAGACAGCAAAGTTGTTTACCCAGGGGCTGTTTTAAGTATTTGAGGGACTATCCTGTCAGCACTGTTTTCAGATAAATTCTATAAGAAATAAAAATTCCCATGCATACTCCTATTACCAATAACTTGTTGCATTAAGGCAAGAATGTTGCTTGAGTGGTTATCCTGTTAAGTAAGAGGGGAAGCAATATTCACCAATATGGCTGGTATGACAAGGGACTATTAGTAAGATTACACTCCATTTCACTGACTTTTAAGGGGTGAGTTACCTGGCTTAGGAAGGTTTAGTTTTGTACAGCTGTCAAATATTAGATGTTTAATGCTCATGGAATTTTTGTTGATATCAGTGTTGATAAATCTTCCTCAAGATTGAATGGGACACCAGGGAATGCCCTTTCTCAGATGTGCTGTCATAGCTTGAGGTTTCTTGGCTCTGTCAGAGACATTGTATTGAGAGCTTCACTTTCTCCTATTCTTTCCATTTTGGGTGGCAGAGGTTTAAAAAGAAGCTCTTCTCATAGAGTGGAATTTCAAAATAATGAAAAAATGGAGTTCTGTTGTTGTTGTGGAAAAGATTAAAATTCCCCAGTCCAATAACTAGGGGCTTGGAAATTTCACTAATCCAGACATAAACCCAGTAACTGACCTGGAAGTAGTAAGTACCTAGCCACTAGTACTATTTTTAAAAAATAGTAATAGAAAAATTGAAATAAAATTATCCAGAAAAAATGAGTCAAATTTTTGAGAAGGATAGTTCTTTCTTTGCACTTACTTTAGATCTACTTTTTTTTGAGTATTTGGTATCTCAAATTTTTGTTTCAAAAAGCTTAAATTTACCAGAAAGTTTGGATTTTAAGTAGATCAATTTTTTTTTCTTCCCAAGAGTCAAAAATTAGATTGACAACTTTTATGTTGTCAATACCTTATACCTGATAGTATAAGGAACATGTTGGAATTCTTGTTATGATTTGATGAAAAAAGATTATTGGATTGGGTTCATCTGCCACTTTTATGTGTGCAAATTAGGAAGAACTCAAATTAACCAAAGTTATACAGGATTAAAATATTACAGTGAATTATATCAGAATTTGTAAGAATCAAAATAGGATATCCCCATCCAACTTACTGTAAAAATCCAAAAGATGATACCAGCTAAACCCATTTTTCTTAAAAGTCTAAAATCCTAATTGGTCTATTTAGTAGGAAGGTAAATTCCAAATATGGTTAATTTCTTTTTTATTACTTTTTAATCTGATGAATAACTTTTCATTTTTATAAAGCCTAATAGATGGCTGATCTAATTTAAAGCTTCTAAATTATACAGTTAAATATAATGTAATTACAGTATATAAGTCTAATAGACTGGTGATCTTCTTTAGAGATTCAGAGGGTTGTTCAGTTCAGCACTCTGTGGATGATTAATTTTCAGTGGTTATCTGGTTTAAAGTTGTGAATTGTTTCATAAAAATTGCCATGCGTATCACCAGTCTTAATAGGCAGTAAAGCAGCTGATTTACCAATACCTCTTTAAAGGAGAACAAAAATTATGACACTTAAATGAAAGTTGGAATTTTTTTAATGGTAAAAGCTGCAGATCTTATTCAAAGTAACAGACAAACAACAATAACACCACACATTCCCACCCACTCATCCCTCAAAGTGTTCATAATTTTTTCAAAAAGGCAGGGAGAGCATACTCTATTTTGTTTTAAACATCAAATTTTAAGCTATTTATAGTGTTCTTAGGTATTTAATCAGTTGCTATCATCAGGATTCTTGACCCTAGGGAGGAAAAAAATGTAAAGTAAAAAAGAAAACTTTTTTCTACAAAATACTATATTCTGTTGACTTGCTAATGACTTCACTTGGAAGACAGGAGAATCACCTTTTTTATTTGAGGTAGATTGGTTTCATTACCAACTCTAAATGAAATCCTTCTTGAAATTATGCCATTAGCTGCACAGCAATAAAAATTGCATACTTGCCCTTTGACCTATCAACCTGAAACAAAAAGTGTTCTACAAATGTTTTTAATATACAAATATGTCACTGTGTCATACAAAACTGTACCTTCCAGGATTGTTTTGGTCAGATGAATGTAATCAACTGGAAAGGTGTCAAAAGAAAAAAGTTAAAACATTCCTTCTTACTAATACTTCCTTGGAGCCCTTGACCAGACAAAATTAAACTAGAGTTTTGTCTTTATCAGTCATTCAAAATAAGATACCTCACCATATGTGTTGATCTTGCCTATTCTGTAAGAATATTTTTATAATTCTAAGGTTTTTGGGTGAGTTTCCTGTTTTGGTTTGGTTTGTTTGGGATTTTTTTTCCGTAAAATAATATTTTTAAAAGCTTAATAAGATTGCAATGAAAAAAAATGCCCAAACTGCTCAGGGAAACCATACAGAAGAGTGTCATTCTTCACTCTTTTCTAGCAAAAGATTGTACTCATTTAAAAGAAAAAAAACCCACACATACTTTTAGAGAGGTTGAACAGTGCTATTAGCAGGTATCACTACTCCAAAATTGTAAAATATGAGTTATAAAACTCAGTAGCTCTAATGGTCCCAGAAGGCAATTATATGAAGATTTTCTGCCCAAGGCAGGAGTGCTGAGACTAGATGATCTTTGAGGTCTCTTCCAACCCAAACTATTCGGTAACATTATGATTCCATGATTCTAATCCATCTGCAGTAACCAAAGCTTGTGCTTCTGACTTGGGAATTAGAGCCAAGCAGCTGGGTGCATGAAGGGGCAGTGTACTTGATGGAGCTGGTGGGGCAAGCCAAAAATCACTCTGTATCACTAACAGTAAGAGAGGGGGAAATTAATTCAACAACAGGCTTGCAAAGGAGCTTCTAGTTTTGCGATAATGGATAAGTTTTATAATGATGTCTATTCCCAGCCTTTGAAATTCTTCTTAAGCTGTGAGTTTTAGTTTATTTTCCTTACTTTTCCTTTTATGATTAAAAGGAGCAAAAGCAGGTATCTTCCAAAAAAATATCCAAAGAGAACATATCATCTTATATTTACTCAGCATTTTTCCTCTGTTTCTTGGCTGAAAAATGTTGACTCCAAGGGGATACATATAAAGATACTCAAAGTACTTAAAATCTCTGATTGTCCTGCCAATCTGGAAAATGCTGAAGTCTTCATAAACTCCCCCCAAAAAAAATCACCCACTGAGTTTCTGAAAAGAATGTTCTGTTCACTTTTCACTTATTAAACATCTACAGCATAGCTGAATATTGAAGGTTATCTCCTCAGCTACTGGAGACTTACATAATTGGCTATGTAAATATGTATTGTACATTATTACATAATGTAAACAAATTGTCCTGTAGCTATCCCCCTAATATTAAGGTGTAACGATGAAGGAAAAGCATATTGACTGAGTGCTGTAGAGGCACAATTTAGAGATTCTCTAGCTGCATCTGTGTTAGTAATTTGAGCTAGTCAGGGACTGCCTGGGCTGAGTACCCAATGACATTTTAAGTTCCAGAAAACTGACAGAGTTTGAAGTATACAATGTAAAAACATGAAAAATCACAAGGACTTGGACTACTTCAGGTGTCACATAATTGTGTTCTCTTCTGCCCTGATTCATCCAGTGGTCCGCCAGTTTCTTTAACATGTGTGAAAGATCACTTAGAAGACCAGGATCTCAGCTCGTAGCACCTTTTCCATGCATCATGGATATGTTCTGCCTCTTCCTGCTCTTCACTTTAATTACCATTCCTCCAGCTCTCCTTGCCTTCTGTTTTCTTTCTAAGCCTCTGAAATGAATCACCTCTCCTTATAATTTTGAGGCCCCTTTAAAGAGGCACCTCCTTACAGCTTCAACATAATCAAAATCTGTTTCAGCTTATCCACTGCTGGTTGCCTTCCCCACAGACAGAAGAGGTTACATGCTTAAGAGTAATGCTCCGTTCAAGGACAATAAGATTCAAACAAAAACCCCCATATTTTTTAAATTTTTTCTTCAGGTAATAATCAATTGCCACTCAAGAGAATTACTATGCTACATGCTATCCAAAGAATCACGGTATTATTTAAAAACAGGTCACCTAAATGACCTATTACAACCCCATCTCTAACTTGGCTGTTTTCATAACATGAAACTGTAGATTAAGGAATACAAACATAGACGATGTAACATCCATCAGTCTCCCGGATCTGAATATCAGCCCGACAACAGGGTTTTTTTGCTTTTCCCAAATATTTATTTTGTATCATGTAGACTGCAAGAATTAACTATAATACTGTTTTCTCTATTCAGCTTGCTGCTTTAAATATTTATATTACAAGCCCACCACATTCGTGACCACTGTAAGTTCAACAAAGGGTTAACAACTGAATTGGTATGAAGGACATTTCCTGAGGAAGTTTCTATGCACAAGTTTGAAATAGGCTCATAGAGTTATTTTACTATTGGTACATGTTGTCTAAAATGAATTTTGAAAACTGTTTGTCGAAGTTAAAAAAAAATATGCCTAAATATTCAAATTCAATCTAAAATAAAAACTATTATTATGCTTGTATTTCAAGTAATTGAAACACAATTTTTAAAACGTTATTGAGCTTACCTAGTTTTTGAACTTTTTGACCTTGAAAAATTTACAGTATTAAGCTAAAAAGTGTTTCAACTTAGAAAGGATGATCTGCTTTTATGAAGAAAATATATGGAAAAAATACCTTGTATATTTGATAATTAATAAATGCCCTCTTCCATATTCACACAGGAGTTAATGTTTCCACTTCTGCTGGGTAAACAGGTCCTTATACTGACTAAATAACCAAATAAAACACATCAAACCTAAAATTTAGGAACACTTTTGACCAGACATACTTGTTTCTATCTTTGCCTAAAAAAAAAGTCTTCAAAATAGCTAGAATATAGACTAAAAAAAAAAAAAAACAGTCCAAAGAACATTTTCATCTCCTGAAAATAAATGTTTACACCACAATTAAATTTAGCAGGCTTTTTTTTTCTGTCACCCCATATATGTATTTTACAATGATGACTGTAATAACGAATCTATTTTGTCTTACTTTCACCAGATCATGGCAGAAGTGGTGATTAGAGGAACAGAACAGTGCTCAGAGGTAAGGTCTAGGCAGATATTTTTTTCTAAAAAAAGTCATGCTGTTAAAGGGATTAATCTGAAAGACAGTTATGTCCTCTGTTTCAACAAATTATATGCAGTTACCAACTAAATATATCGTGTGTCCTCACCAAAAAAAAAAAAAAAAGGTTTCTTCAGGAAAAAAAGTCCAAAGGGAGCATCTGGGATCTCCACAGATCATCCAGCACCTTGGTGGAGAAATCATCCATGTGAAAAAAATGTGATGATAGTCTATTAATTTTTTAAAGAAGATACACATGCTTCACGTTCATTACCCCTGGGAAATGTGGAGCTGATTAAACAGGAGAGGTCTGTGGCAGAATGGAGAACTTTGATCAACAAATAAAGGCAGCTGGTGAGTGCATCCGTCCACATCGCCGTGCTGTGAAAGAAATTTGTAAAGTCAGCTCCAGGAGGAGCATAATCCTGAGCAAGCAAGCCTGATTCCAGGGTCTTGCTCCCTCTTGGACACCATGTAGGACAAATGGAATAAATCAGGCAATATGAGACTTAATATCAGTCCTGGTTGGGTTTCTCAAGGGTCTATCCCAATGCTGTGGTGTTCAGCATCAGACTTAACAATTTGAATCATAATGTCAGCCTACTTACTGATTATGCAGATATAAAAAGTTGAGAGGGACTCTAAGTATGCTTAAGGTAAAACTATAATCAAAATTTACCTTTCCAAACTGAACAAAAACCTGGGGGGAAAAAATGGCAGGAGAAAATATGACATTCTATTTTCAGGCAGAAAACAAGGGCAAATAGAGAAAGGTGAATGGCTAATTAGTCAGCAATTCTTCAAGGAACATCTGAAGGCTGTAAAAAGGAAGCAGTCATCATATGACAGCAGACAATAAATTCTTTATTAGCATTTATATACTGCTGCATAGTTCTGATATATGGCAAGAGTCAGGAAGCTTAAACTCTGTGCCTCCACTCCACTAAAGCTCTGAGAACGCTTCAGCCTGAGCATGAGCTGATGTCAAGCACTTCAGTAAGTTGAATTAAAGAGAAAAGCAAAAAGAAAGATCTAGAAAACACATGAACAATAAAACAGAAAAAACCCCCAGATCTTTCTGCTGCATCTACAAAACATTCAACTGAGATATATGGTAGCAAGGTATTGAAACAAAGGAAGAACTAACTTGTGCTTAAAATTTATGGAGCCTAAGACAAGGAATGGGGAGAAAAATCTTGACTAGAAATGAGGAAAAATATTTTAATAATAATATTAATTGCCTTAAAATTTTGTTCTGTTTCCAACATTAGCTATCGTTCACAGGAAGCTTAAGAGCACTTATCCAAAAGACGCAGCAATGATTTATCTTGCCTTGGGTCTCTTTTCCCTGGATGATCCCTCAAATTCCTTTTTAGCCCTGTTTTTTAGTGATTCTATAACTTGAGAAAGCTTTAACAAAGATAATGGAATTTTATTGCTACCTAGCTTTTCAGCAGCTAAGTCTCATTAAATTTAATTCTCTTTCTGAATTCATAAAGCAAATTCTGAAGTTCCCATGGGAATTTTGCTATCTCCTAATCTTTTTTTCTGCAAATACCCTTTTATCAAAGGATTCCTACCAATACATCTGGTTTTCTCACGAGATATCTGTAACTGGTAATATTGTAGAAACAAAATATTCTGAGGCAAATGCGAGTTAGGAAAGGTCTTTCTGGAAGTCAGAATTCAGGTGCTGATCCTGTACTGATTTCATTATCTGTCATAATTGTAAAAAGTGCACCTGACTGCAGGTAGTAAAAATGATAATGTGTTTCTAAGTAGGCTCTTATTTAATTTTTTTTGTGGTTTTTGATTGACTGCATGTTTTGTTGCATCCCTCAGCATGGGAGAATACTACTGCAAACTTGTAAAATATACACTTTTGAGTTCATGTATGAACTGATTGCCTTCTTAATGCTTGAAGCTGAAGGCAATGGAAATTATTATGCACCTGTGATGATATGATCTTATAAAAAAATAGAAGCAGTTTTTGCTTCTTAGTTAGTTCATCAAAGGAGGATAATTCTTTTTTTTTTTCATTCTCTTCCTCAGCTTTTTACTTCCACTCCAGTTTAGAATGCCAGCTCTAGAGGAAAACAGTGAAATTTGAAATTCATTGTCATAAAGCAGGACAAAAGGGTATTTATGATTCAAAGTGCAAAGCGTGCATATGGATATATCAACATTATGACTGAAAGGCATCAATTTTCATTGTTACTCCAGGCAAGTACTCACTGGGACAAGTCCTTTATCTCTCAGTTTAATAAATGTAGTCTTTAACCCATTGGCCACATTATGTAGCTGTATTACAAAGGTATAGGTATTGCTGACAGCATGAGGAAACTAAGGCACAAAAGCTAAAGCTCTGACCAAAACTTCTCATATGTTAATAAAGGATTCAGCAGTGGGAAGGGATATGGAAGCTGTCTGGATGGCTTGAGTAAAAAATTTTTTAGAATGAAAGAACCATCACTCATCCAAAGCTGTCAGGACTGGGTCTTCACTGACTTTACTTACCACTTAAACTCAGCTGATGGTGAATGCAAAGTCAAAGATTAAGTAAATTGTAATATGAATATCAATCATGTTGTTATCACATAATGAGCCATAACTGCTATTAAAACTAAAATATATTTGAACATCTGAGCATTGCTTTAGCTTCTCTAGGGCTTCATTTCTAGGGCAACATCCTGTTGTGAAGTGAAAAATTCTCTGGCCTTATATTTACCTTCCTTTTACCAAACTGTACTCAGTTGTGCCTTTACCAGCTATTGCACTATTAAGCTCTCGTAACTTGATGAGGATCATGAATTTAACACAGTGGAAAGATTTAGAGTTTGCAGGTCACATAACATCTACCAGCATTTCCTCTGGTAGACATAGATAGGTAATTGGGTAGTGGTAAACATCTAGGAGATCACACAAGATTTTTGGAACACATGATGGTCTAGTATATGGATCGGCATAGGATTCAGTTTTAGGGTTGGTCACGTTCAGGGCCAGGAGCTGACTCAATGATCCTTCAGAGTCTCCCTTCCAGCTCAGGCTGCTCTATGGTTTTAAGATTCTGTGTGTGAATGTGTGTGTGTGTTTTGTATTCCAGGTTGTAAGAAAATCTTTATTGCTTATGGTATCTATAAAGCTATCATGTTCAGGATATTTCTAAATTTGTTTTTATACTCAACAGACTGTAAAATTTGGTTTCAAGTTTGCTGTCTGTTGTGCACATGAAGACTCTAGAATTTTATGATAAATTGATAATTGACCCAAGAGAACATCTCAATAGTTCAGTCTGTTTTAGTACATTATTCTAGGAGTACCTAAGGTCTCAGAAAATGACTGATTCATTGACTGCATGTATTCTCAGTTGATTAAGGATGCCTGGTAAATATTCATAGGATATTTTTGTTAATATACTGTATACTATATCATCTTTTCAGTTAATCACATTCAAACAAAAATAAGGCAATTGCTTTTAATTTCCTTTTTTCCCCCCAGTGGTTAATTGCTTAAAAAATTCAGTGTGTGACTAAAATACAATGCATTCATTAATAAAGCCATCATTCTACAATGAGATTATGAGCTATCAGATCACATAGTGATTTCTTCACATCTATAAACCCATACTTTATATATGTATTTTCCCCCACAGGTCTGATTAGGGTGCCCCAAAGGACACTGTGCTTCAGAGACAATTCTGAGACTGAATCACCCTTTTTTGCTTGTCTTGGTTTGAAAAGACAGGTGTCTGCTAAGGAAGGCAGGAGCTTCCCTTGATATGGAAAGTGTAAACCCTCTCCCTCCAAATTATTATAATTTTGAAATTAAGGGGCTCTCAGGCAAAGATATGGGAATAGGAGTAATAATTCTTTGTTAGGGAAAAAATAAAATAAATTAAAAAATGCAGTAGTACAAAACAACACTGACAGAATCAGAATACAACCTGACACCCTGTTGGTCAGGGTGTTGGTAGCAATCTGATTGAATGGTGGCTGCAGCCCTCCTGCAGTGACAGATGTGGTTCTGTTGGAGAAGTGATCCTGTAGAAGGATGGAGTTTTCCTCTGAAGGTGCAGTGGTGTAGATGGGTCTGGGAATCCAGTGGAAAAGGCTGCTCTGGTGTTCCAAATCTCAGATTATATCCAGGTAGGAATGCTTGGCTCCTCCCCCTGGGCAGAGCACCTCCCAGTGAGATGATGTAATTTTATCAGTCGTGCAGTGACACTCAATGGCCCATGAACAGAAGATATTTCCTGGAGGGAGGATTGGTCCTGGAAGAGATAAAGAAAACTGCCTCACTTGGCTTTAACAGGTGGCCCAATTAACAGAGGCAAAGTGCCCCACCTCTAACAGATGGCAATAGAATACACACCCCCAGCCGCATCTTGCATTTCCAACCCAAGACATTGCTTCATGGCTTTTCTACAGAATATATTTGTTTCTTGTTGCCCGCCTCAGTGCCTAAATACAGCAATGGCTGTAATTCTCTTCTGGTAGAGAAGAGATGTTAACTCTTGGTTAATTTCCAATCAGGTTTTGAAGCATAAACAGATATCTGGTGCAGGAGGAAATATGCAGAGCACAGAAGGAATTATATTCTCACCTTATGCCCTGTATGCCCAAATTTCATAAATAACCCAGCTGTAAATGTTCAGCAAATGAGATTGCGAGGTCAGTAGCCTAGAGGGTGGAATGGGCAGCCTCCATAAACCACTGTGAGTGGAGGAGACCGGCTGATGTGGTCCCACAGAGGTCCAGGGCTCAGAACTTTGGGTTGCTTCTAACCACAAAATGTTGAGAAAAATTGTCCAGTCAGTTTTACACCCCTCTTATGGTCTTCTTATATTAACCATAAGTCATCATACATTTGTTATGGCATACTGTGTCAAAAGTTGTGCTGACTGTTCCCAGCACACACTTTCATATGCCTGGAAATTTCTTCCATGAGCCAAATTCAAATGCTATAGAGAAACCATCTGAAGTGTATGTCTTCTCACAGAATTAAGACAAAGGTCTGATCTTCTCACATGACTAAAACAAAAAGTTATTTATTGAAACAAACAGATTTAAACACCATATTTTCCATGTGCATCCTATTTAGTTTGGGGACAGCTTTGCAACGGAATACCTAATCCTATGTTTGTACTGGCAGGGAAGGTGAATGCTTTGTGTCTCATGCACAAGGATGCAGAGTTTGGCCTTTTGCAAATATCCAATCAGAACAAGAAATGTGTGCACTGTTCCACTTCGTATCCTCCTTTCTGTAGGATGGAAATCAACAAAAGAGGGGCTAAAGTTTATTGCAGTGTAGCCCTTCAGGAACACTGCTCTGCCCTGAAATAAGACATCCATGATACCTCTTCATTCTGTCATTATACTACTGCACTTCAATTTAAATTCAGTATTTGACCCCAGTAATAGATAAGCAATGAGGACTTGCAGGAAAATCCAAGTGTTTCCTTACTCAGTTAAACACATTCAAATGGGATTTATTTTTCTTAGGATATGGGGTTTTTTCTCCCCTTAGAACCTTGATTTAAGATGGTCACAGTCCTCCCACTTAAACAGTTTTAAGTGTAAACTTAGGCTTAGAAAAAGAAATGCTTGGGTTTATTGATAAGAAGAGGAGCTAGAACTATTATGTTTAATGCTAAAAAAATGCTTTGAGAGCAGTTATAATCCTCAGTCTTGAGAGATGAATTAAATCTTAACAGAATGAAGTCTTTCTGGGGACAGACTCTAATGTATTTTCCTGTTTCTCAACTGACCATTTCTAGAGAGAGAATATTGGATTAGGTAAGGTATTCCTATGCTCTTATTCTTCACTAACTGGCAGGAAGAGTTACTGTTCAGCTAACTGTAGCAAGAGGGCTGCAGTTCCTGAGAGAAGGGACATACTGCTTTTAAGATTATGTGTTGATATTATGGACATACTGACAAATTTTCCTCCCTTGCAGATCTTGAACTCATATGTGTGTTCTGAGCAACATCACACTTATCACATTTATTTGAAGAAGGCTTTTTTGTGAAAGACATTAGTTAAATTTTTTCATCCTTCAAAATTTATGTGCACGAAAACATGAATTCCAAAAGAGAAAATATATGTAGCTGATATTACATATGCCAAATATTTAAAATCCAATAAAATGAGGTCTGTCACACCTGTTTATAAATTTTATGATTCTCAAAAGGAGACCAGCAAATTAGTGTTTTCCAACAGCATAAAGCTTAGATTTCTGTAGATTGACAATGCTAAAATTATTTGACAAGGACAAAAATCATTGTATATGTTTCAGAGACATCTAATGAATTGTAAGAAAGTTCTCATAGGTTGAAATCAAAGCACAGTAAGGAAATGTTGAACAAAGTGTTCAAATGTTTGAACAAAGAAATGTTGCCTGTGAAATATTGGGTCATCATTCTGAATCTTTGACTCATTTTCAATGTTGCCTTGAGCAGCTCACCTAAATCTCTCTGTCCAGTTTTGTCTCTCTAAAATTGGGATACTCAAATTCTATTTTCTGTTCTATGGAGACATCTTTGATTAATTAGTTACTATCTGTAAAGTCCTTTACAAAGTAAAGTATCCTCTAAGTATGATAACTTGTTTAAAAAGGTATTTTCATGAATAAATGAAAAATTTCTCCAGTCAGTAAACTTGCTAGAGGAATAGATTAAATGCAGAAATGAACATATTCAGAGAGTGAAAAAGCAAGGCTAGATATGACTTCAAGGAAGAAACTGGAGTATAAATGGAATGGGTGGCAGAGCATCACAACATTCAATATCAGGCATATTTATGTGCATGCTGCAGATGTATTAAACTGCATTAGGAGAATGATGTGGCTGTAAAACAATAAAATGTGATTGGACTAAATTAGTAGTGATGCCACTATACAAAAAGAAGGACAGTAGCATTATGGAAGCTTATTTTGAATCTCCTAAAAATCAGAAATATAAAGTACTAGAATTCAGCATCTTACTGTAATGAAAACATAATGAATACAGGGTCAGAGAGCAAACTAAGAAAATATCCCCTCATGCCAAACCACTCACCATGATATTTGAAAAGCTATGGAAGCCAGATTTTTTTCAGTAGGGTCTGTAGCAATAGGACACAGTTAATGGTTTTAAACTAAAAGAGGGTAGAATTAGACTAAAAATAAAGGAAAAAAATTACAATGAGGAGGATGAAACACTGGAATAAGTTGAATAGATAAATGTGAAAAATACCCCATCCCTAGAAACACTCACGGTCAGGTCAGATGGGCCTCTGAACAGCTTGATCTAATTGCAGGTGTCCCTGTCCATGGCAATTTTGGAGTAAATGACCTTTAAAGGTTGCCTCATACCCAAACTATTCTATGGTCATATGCTACATACTGCAGAAAAATAAAGCAATCATTAATTGCTGCAAAATAATCCACTAAAATCTAATCATTGGGTAAATAAACAAACACAAATCAAACAGGAAAGAAGAGAAGTCTTGAGACTGAAAAAAAAACATTTCACCAAAGGAAACTATGTGTCTATTTAGAGCACATAGAAAATTTCATGTGGTAGAAAAACAAATACAGAAGCTTTATGGATTAATGCAAAAAGAAGAGGCTCTCTAATGACAGTGGATTATTTTCTTTCTGCATTCAAGGGTGCAAACCATATTTTTACTGGATATCCATTCATATCCAGTACCATGGACAAAAATAATTTTAAATTATTTGGGAAAAAAGTTGCAATTGTAATACTATGAGTGGAAAGAATGATTGTAAAAATGTTCCTTTTTTCTTTCGAAATTAATAATTTACTTTCAATAACTTACAAATCAAAAATTGTAAATATTCATTGATGTCAGATGACTTATACTCATAAACAGTTTAAAACTGAAGAGTAAAACTCAAAAAACCCCTTTTTTAAATTACTGAAATAAAGCTTTATTGAGGATTATATTATGCTTTTCCCAAAGCACTCGAGATATATATATTTTCAATTATAATATTCAATGTATTATGTCAATTTAACAAAGAAACAATAAGCATTTTGTTGTTACGAACTTCATGCATCTGGGAATGATAATACTGTTTAAGAGATAACAGAGATGCTGAGTAGCTGATTAGATTATATATTTATAATGTTGAATTTCTTTTTAATCATACAATTTACTTAATATAATCATGAATACCACTAAATTACTCTTAGGTGTCATGGCATCTATAAAGATGCTGAAAGTGGGAACAAATTTTCATCACCTGCTCTTCATTCTGGTACCTGCTTTACCCTGCACAACTTTGATTTCTAACTAGCATTTACCACAGAGGTAATGTTTGCATTGGCATTCTGAACACAACCAGCACACTCAGATAGACCCCAATAATTATCTCTTTGGTTGGTCTCTCACAGTGCAATATTTCTTACATGAATTGTCACCTGAGAATGGATTAAGGCTCTCCAGAGATCTCCCCAGCTGATGACACTGTCATTCACAAGGACCAAACCCCACACCGCTTCAGCAGCATCATCAACTCTTCTTGCTGAAAAGCTTGATCTTGTGTTGATCCTAAACTCACTTGCTAAGTCTCACCAAGATCTGGAGACTCTTCTCTATGTGAAGGAATCCCATTCCATCAGAACAGGCACCAACATCAACTTGCAAAACTGCCTTGTGAAATCAAGCTCTGCCTTCCATCCCTTACATAACCCATTTTGCTGTAAAAACTATTGTGCTATGTTCGCCAGATCCCAGATTGCTTTGTGTGCATACCACCTTCCAAGACTGGAAACTGTTAAGCCATATTCACTTGAGCACCTATTTCAATGCTGGCAAGATCCCTGACATGGAGGGGTGAGTTCTGTGTTTGGAGATGATACAGCTGACAGATATCTGACTGAGCTGTGTTTGTGGCTTTGATTTGTTCACCAGATTTTTGAAGTCAGGTGATCTTTCAGGAGGACATGGCATGAAATAATTTTCATATGACCAATATATATGTAGGAAAATATATGTGGTATGGAGGCTCACACTAAGTAGAAAAATAACAAGAATTCCTTAAGGTATCCTAAAAAAACCCAGACACCAAGCATGCAAATTAAAGAAAGCAGCAAATGTAAACTACTGATATTCTATCTCTCCCCATGTAACAGTTGAGTGTATGTCTAGAATAAAGTATGCAGGGCCTCACAGTATTAGAAAAAATCTTGACACGTTGGAGGAAATTCAAGGAAAAGCAACATAAATTATTGAGGGGCTGAAAGGATTGACTTATGGTGAAAGATTAAAAGAAATAAATATGTATAACTTGCAAAGCAATGACTGGAGGGGGAAAGGGGGAAGGGAGATGTTAACTGTCTACGTACATTTGAAGGCTATAAACACCAAGGCCAGAAAGAAATTATTTAAGGTGGTCTCAGTGTATAGCCAAGTTCAAATCAGACCAACTAGAAATTAATGTTGGTAAAATTAAACCAGAAATGAAAAACATCTGAAATTATATACTCTGTTATAAAGTAGAAGAATTCTAAGAGAGATGTATTTGTTCAGAAGTGTTAGCAGTCTTCTTATTTGGCCAGAGTATGAGACAAATTCAAATCCTCCTTTTTTCAGAAACAGAAATTCAAGTTTACAAATTCCCAGTGAGTTTTAACACAGGTGGTACTAGCTTTGTACTGGTCTCTCTCTATCCTCTGAGTTCTCTCATGAATTTTGAATGTTCTTCTGAATCAGAAAAAAAAAATTTGAAATATTTGTAGGGAGGGAGTTTCGCTGTCTTGTTTTGTTTTGCTCTTTTTACAAAATTGATTTGTTTTCTGTCTAGGCCTGCACTAGATAATCTACCACAGGAAATGTACTTGCACTTACAATGTGTTTTGGATTTTCATGGGCAGGTTTTGGTACCTGCCCATGAAAATCCAATACACCTTGTAAGTGTGGGCTAACTGTAAGGGTGAGCTAAGGGGGTGTCTACTGTAAGACGATGCCAGAAGCATTCCCGTTTTCCAACAGAACCAATTCCAGGAGACACCAAGACAGATATGCCACTGGCCAAGGCTGGACCAAGTAAAAATGATGGCAATGCCTCTGTGATAACATATAAGAAGAAAAAAAGTATTGTGCAGATGAAATTGCACCCAGGGAAGAGTGGGGTGAAAATATGTGAGAGGAACAATTATGCAGACACGGCGAAGAAGGAGCAGGGGAGTGTTCTGGGCACTGGGGCTGAGATTTCCCTGCAGCCCATGGGTAAGCAGCTGTCCCCCTACAGCCCATGGAGGTCCACAGAACAGAAGAGATCCACCTGCAGCTTGTGAAAGATCTCACCCCAGAGCAGGTAGATGCCTGAGAGGAGTCTTTGAACCTCTGGTAGGCTTGTGCTGGAGAAGGGCAGAGATCTACAGATCCATGGAGAGAGGAGCCCTCACTGGAGCAGGTTTCCTGGTAGAACTTGTGATGCTGTGGGGATCTACACTGGAGCAGCCTGTTCTTGAAGAACTGCACACTGTGTAAGAGTGACCCACGATGGAGATATCTGTGGAGAACTGTTGCCCAAGGGAATAAATCACATTGGAGAAATTAATGGAAAACTGTCTTACACCGGAAGGACCCCATGCTGGAGCAGGGCAAGGACTGCTGTCCCTGTGCTGTGGCAATGTGTGACGAACTGGTAACCCCCATTGCCTGTCTCCCTGAGGTGCTGGGGGAGGAGACCGAGCTAAGAAGGAGGGAGGGGTGAAGGGAAGTTGTTTTTAAGGTCTTATTTTACTTCTCATTATCCTGCTCTGATTCTGTTAACGAATTGAATTAATATCTTTGAGTCGGTTTTTCCTGTGATTTGCTGAGTGATCTTTCTGTCCTTAACTCATGAACCCACCATTATATTTTCTCTGCCCTGTCCAGGTGAGGAGTAAAATGAGAGAGGAGTTCTGTGGGTGCCTGGCATCCAGTCAGGGTCAACCCATTGTAGCCTTTTAAAAGGACTGTAGTGGGTTGACCTTGGTGGACACCAGATTCCCACCAAGCCACTCCACCATTCAGCTTCCCAGGTGGATAGGGGAGAGAAAATAAGATGGAAAGGAACTTTTAGGCTGAGATAAGGCAGTTTACTAAAGCAAAAGAGAAAGTTTGTGTGTGCATGAGCAAAGAGAATGAAAAAAGATTTATTCTCTACTTTCAGTCAGTGAGATGTTCTGCCTCTTCTCAGGAAGCAAGGCTTCAACATGTACCGTTGTTGTTTCAGAAGGCAAACACATAAGAAATGCCCCACTTCCTCCTCCTTTTCTTAGCTTTTATATCTGGGCTGACATCACATGATATGGAATAGTCCTCTGCTAAGTTTAGGTCAGCTGGGCTGGTTGTGTCCCCTTACCAGAATCTTGTCCACCCCCAGCTCTCTAGTTGAGAGACAGCACTGATGCTGTGCCAGCTCTGCTCATCAGCAACCAAAACACTGGTGTATTACAAACACCTTTCCAGCTAACAATGTAAAGCACAGCACTTGAGGGCTGATGTGGGAAAATAAACTCTATCTCAGCCAGACCCAATACACCAGCAAGGGGATGAAATCATCTAATAAGCTTATTTCATCTGTAATACCTATATTTATGTGACAATTTTTTCAGGAAAACAAAGACTTCACACTGAGATAATGATCAAAAAGCTCACAAAATAAAGTACAGGGAGAGAATGCCAAGATAGCCTTACAATATCAAACTTTCAATCACTGGTCTTCCTTGGAAAAGGCTCGGAAATCCTTTAGAATGTAGGCCTAAATTTTTTGTAAATCACAAAAACTCCTCATGTAGTCATAGATTTGTTTAGGTTGGAAAAGACCTTTAAGATCAAGTCTGACAGTAACATAGCACCACCAAGTCCACCACAAAACCATGTCCATAAGCAGCACATCTACACATCTTTTATACTCTTCCAGGGATGATGATTCAACCATTTCCCTGGGAAGCCAGTTCCAATGCCTGACAACCTTCTCAGTAAAGAACTTTTTCCAAATAACCACAGCAAACTGTCTTACTATTAAATACTGAGGCAAAGATGAAATTAAGTACCTCAGTCTTTTCCTCAGCCTTTGTCACTACATTTCCCTCCACATCCAATATAGGATGGGGATTTTCCTTGGCCTTCCTTTTCTTGCAAATGTATTTCTAGAAATATATTTTATTGTCTTTTAGAGCACTAGCCAGGTTAAAATCTTGTTGGGCTTTGGCCCTTCTAACTGTCTCCTCTCAGGAGATTTCCTGATATCCCTGTAGTCCTGAGTTTCCTGCCCTTTCTTTCAAAGGTCATAAACTCTCCTTTTTTCCCTGAGTTCCAGCCAAAGCCCTCTGTTCAACCAGCCTGGTCTTATTCCCTGTCAGCTCATCTCTTGGCCTGTGGGCACAGCCTACTCCTGTCCCTCAAGAATTTCCTTCTGAAAACACCTCCATCCTTCCTGAATCCTTTGTCCTTCAGCACTGCCTCCCAAGGGACTCCCTCAACCAGTCTCCTAAAAAGACCACAGTCTGCCCTCTGGAAGTTCAAGGTGGTGGAACCCACTGAGGGGTCCTCCTTATGCTGTTGGGGTCCCTGAAAAATTCAAATTGCCCTCCAATACAGCAGGACTGCTCAGTGGAGCGTCCCTGCAATGGGATGCTGTCAGACTGACCAGGCATGAGGGTCTTGGCTTTCCTGGGCGCTGAGAGACAAGTCAGACACTAAGGAAATCTCCCTGCAGTAAGGATTGAGAAAAATCTCACCCTTTCACATGATACATGTATTTTTAAAATTCCATTTGTAGATATTGAAGAACAGACAGAGTCATATATATATATAGATATATATAATGAGATCAACATTGAAGTAAGTCTTTGGGTCACTGAAAGAAAGCTCTGGGAAAAATGGCTTGGAAATTAACTTCAGGTTTTTGGCTCTTAGGGTTTTTTTTTAAATACAGATAGGTTGTCTGCTAGCTTGGAAACCTGAAATAAAAATTTCTAGTAATAGTGCATCATTCATCACATAATTTCTTTAGACCATTAATTTCAGGAACTGCTGATGGACAGTTTATTTTCAAACAGTATTAATGGTCTCTATTATTTTTGCTTACTAAAGTGAATTACTGCAAAATAATAGGTGTGACTTGTCCAGAACTCTCTCTGAAAATATTTAAAGGAGCTCTCTCCTGTGCTCTTTTTCCACCAGCTAGCAAATACAAGTTAATGATCCTACTACCCATGTGCCCCAAACCTCAAAGGTAAATGGAAGGAGTCCCAGTTTTAACCTGCAGGCATATACCACTGTTTTACCAGCAAAAAATTTGTATTGAACCTGCCAGTGTAGTGAATGTCTATGTAAGTATTAAAGCAGGAGAGAAGATGCTATTTAGCTAATATTCCATATGTATGAAAGAGTTCTGAATGTCCAGGGCAATCCTGAATTGCAGGATGTTATGGCTTAATCTAGGAAACCCCAAGCCAAATATTAAACTCTGCCAGTGTGGCAGACATATCAATTACTACAAAGTATCCTTAGCATGTCCAAGGGGCAGGCCAGGAGATGTGTCAGAGGGGTCAGCTGTTGGTAAGTACTTCAAGCTATTCTAACATTGGAATAAAACTTAAAAGGGCATCTTCTATGAAGAACAGTCAATTTCGTATGGGAGTGTTGTGACTTAACCCTGCCTGGCAGTTTGCTCACTCCTCCCAAGTGGGATGTGGGAGAGAATCAGAAGTGTAAAGGTAGAAAAACTCATGGGTTGAGATAAAGACAATTGAAAAATTAAAGCAGAAGTTTGCATGCACATGCAAACAAAGCAAAATAAGGAATTCATTCATCACTTCCCATTGCTAGGTATTTAGCTATCTCTGGGAAAGCAAAGCTTCATCATGAGTAAAGCATACTTGGGAAGACAGACAGCATATGCAAAATGCCCAAATGCCTCCTTCCTCACTCTTTCACAGTACTTTTATTGATGAGAATGATGGAAGAATATCTCTTGGGTCAGTTGGGGTCATCTTTGCCAGCTTTGACCCTCCCAGCTTCCTGTGCACCCCCAGCCTCCTGACTGGCCAAGCAGTGTGAGGCAGAGAAGTCCTTGACCCTGTGTGAGCACTGTTCAGCACTAGCTGAACATCCTTGGCTTATCAACACTTTCCAGCACAAATCCACAACACAGTCCCATGCCAGCTGCTGTGAAGAAAATGAGCAGCACAGAGAGAAAAGAAGCTCACAGCTCTGACTTGTTTTAGGTAAAAAATGCTTCACCACAATGGTAGTCAAGTTTTGGAGCAAGTTTCCCAGAGACATTATGAAGGTTTCTGAAAGTCCTGAGTAAGTTAGTCTGATCCCATAGCTGACCTTACTTTGAGCAAGGAGTTGAGCTAGAGAACAACTACTGTCCTTTCTATGCTGAATTATCCTGTCATTTTGCAGGGGTGGCTGAATTTTGCAGCCCAAGAAATGTGAGCCCAAGAGCTTCATCTCCCCACACATTCAGCCTAACAAGGCTCAACATGCGCTCCCAGTAGACACAGAGACAGAAGTAAACAACACACGTATAAATATACACATGGCCAGCCACACAGATCAACACAGACAGAAGCACAAACAATATTCAATATTCATGCAAACACAAAAAGTACCAACAGTCTCATGCTGCTCTCTTCTCTGTCTGATCAGGATATAAGTCCATTAGTGGAAAATTTATTGTCATATATCGACATATATACAGTTTGGATCCCTACAGGAGTTGGCTTTGGACGATGTTTATTTTGTGAGTCAGTAGCCTGAAAGTTTGAACATTTCCCTAGTGATATTTTGCATCTAAACTACAACACGATCAAAATGCAATAGAAAACTATGTACTTGAATGTTGGATCTAAAAATCTGCATTAGTGAGCTGGGATTTGAACAAATGAAGAGGTAGAATTTAAGCATTAAGTCTTCTAGGAGAAAGAAAAAAACAAAAAAACACACCACAATAAAATAAGCCCATTTTCTTATCCTGAATATTGCCTTAGGAGGAGTGAAAGATAGCACAGGTTCAGGGTGCTTGTATCCTTTACATTTTGCCTCATTTTTAACACTTGAACCTTAATGGTATTTAACTCTTTTTCTTACCTGAAAGTTTCTTTAGCAAACATTCACATTACTTTGTAGTCACTTCAGAATTCTGATGCATTTATTTAGCTTTCAAAGCAAATTTGGATCTATTCCAGATAGTTACTGAACAGCTTCAATTCATGAAGGTATTTTCCTTCAAAGTATATCAAGATGCATCCTTAAATGATTGCTCTACATTCAAAAGACTCTGGTGAGTATATTCCATACTCCTTATGAATCAACACTGCTAATTATCGCAGTTTTCTCTCAAGTCTTATAATAGTTGGTAATGACTTTAAAGATATTATTCTGGAGACAAACAACTGCATGATGCAACCTTCTATATTTTTCATGAGTGAATTTTGAAACCACGAAATTGTTTGTGGTTTACCTTGAAAATGTCATTAGTAGATAAATTACAAAAGGTTTGGAAAGGATATATATGTGTGAAACTGTATCAATGTATATCTGTGTGTGTTTACATATTAAAATCCATGTTGTATTTCTATAGGTTATAACATGAATATACAACATATCCACATATATTTAGCATATTCTAGCATTTGGTGGAAGCTGGCCTGTTCTCCCAGGCAACTAGTGACAGTACAAGAAGAAATGGCCTCACCCTGCACCAGGGGAGATTCAGGATGGACATCAGGAGAAATTTCATCACAGAAGGGTTGTTAAACCTTGGAATGGACTGCACAGGGAGGCTGTAGAGTCACTATCCCTGGAGGTGTTCAAGAAATTACTCCCCATGGCATTCATGACACAAACATGACATAGTTTATTGACAAGTAGTGATCTTTCAAAGGTTGGACTCAATAATCTCAGAGGTCTTTTCTAACCTAAATGATTCTGTGATTATATATCTGGGTCTTAAGATGCTAAAATTGATTAATGAGTTTTGAACCTTTTGATTTTTCATACCATAACTGCAGTATATGCTTTCATAAAATAATACATTATGTTACAATTATGAAGTATTACTCATCCCTAAAAATCAACAGAGGCCTATTTCTTAGTTTCACAGAAGCCGTTTTACATTTCATGGCGATATAATGGTCCATTTGGTGGACACAACTTCTCTTTATTCTCATTTTCAGATTCCATTAAAGTGCCACAGATGTATAATCTAGCCTTCACATGGCCAGGAATCACAGCCAAGACTGTCATTACAAGAATCACTTGGCTGATCACTGTCTGGGACTAAGCTATGTTGCAGGACTCTTAGGTGAAAGAGAGATGAGATATTTGATATAAGAGTTGTAGAAGAAATCTTTAAAAAATGTAATTTCCATTATTAGAAATTACTGGCAATATTAAAAAAAAAAAGCTGTATTTAATTTTATTAAATATTGATAAATCACTCAGCAGTAATATTGGAAGGCATAAAGGAACTTAGTAGTCAATAAGGAACATCTCATTACTCTGAAGGCTTCCAGTCTAAAATCATGCTTAGGTAAGGAAGAAGGAATTGTATGCTCTTCCCAAGTGGCTGCTGAGAGGGACACTAAAGCAGGATGGTCACTGAGTTACTGACTGCTACAATTGCTAATGCAACAGGGAAAATACTCTAAATTCACATGGATTTTGAGGGCAGCTGAGAAATTGCTAAAGTACTGCCCACTCTATACATGGTTGATCAGGCTGAAGTGAAGGTAGCAATCACTCTAAGGCATTGACTAATGCACCAGAAGTCAAAAGAGAAATTTCAGAGAGGTTTTTTAGGACTAAAGCTGGTTCTCCACCTTCTTAACATATATACATTGCTAAAAGGAGAGATTTCTGCATTCGTAGCTTCACTGGTATTCCCTGCAGCAGGGTGTCCATGCAGCAGTATTAGAAGCACAAGGCAAATGTCACAATTGCTTGATCAAAAAAACTGCTGAAATAGGCCTACAGAATTTAGCACCTTCCCATAGCAGGGAATCCTACATTGACAGAGAACACCACTTATGCTTGGTGAAGATTTAAGTAAATGTATATGTAGGAAAAATTAAGTCATGACCTGTCGTTTAATCCTTCCTGTAGTTTCTCTATCATGCTTAGTCACACACCCCAGCCAAAAGAAATACAGTACCATCAAAATAATCAGCTCCAAAGTTTATGAGATACATTATTTCCCCTTTCTTGTAATGATGTGACCTCTCTACCCTTAATCATCTTACTTATGAGTTCTCTTCTGTGAGTGATAGACTGCTGTTAATGCTAAAAACTGCAGCTGATTAAATCTCAGCAGAAGCAACAAACAACTTTTAAATCTCACGGTCTCCAGAATAAGCACCAAAGTCTAATACGGTTGTTTTGGACTCCAGCTGGTAAATGTGAGACCATAACATGGAGCACCAAAACTTTAAACACTTTTATTTTATGTCTCAGTACTTCATACCATGCCTACTTAGTAGTCAAATATCACCTTCTAAATTAACAATACTCCTTAAAGACTTTCTTTAAAAGACCTCTGCCTTTGTACAGTTTTGTCTTTTCCCAGTCTAATCACACCAAGTTCACATCAACTATTGACATTGTGATGTCTACATCCTTCTGGTACATTTTCTTATTCCAAAATCTTAAATGCATCATTATAATTCTACTATGCTAAGAAAAATCTGTAACAAGAGTTTGTCAGCCTACTGCCAAGTTTATATTTTAGGGTGGTATTGAAGAAAACTTTCTTGATTATAGTAAGATAAATTCTCCAGACAATTTATGTTAATTTTTTTAATGGAACGGAAGTTTAGAACACGGTGATTATTAAAACAGGGAAACTCATCTGACCTCTTATTAGATTAGATAAGGAAGTAATTTTGCTTAGAGCAACAAATTTGAAATCCCTTAATTTTCTTTCCCGTTCATGTGACTCTAGTAGTTTAGATAAAACAAGCAGTTAAAGCAGATGATGAGTATCAGATCTCAAGTTAATACAAAGTAAATTGAATTCTGAAGTATCTCTTCTATTTGCAACTTTGCTGCAGGTGCCAACTTTGTGAACTTTCTTATTTAGCAACATTGCAGAGGCCACAAAGTCAGTTAGAAGGAAATAAGTTTAAATAAATATCTTTCAGCTTAACAGATTTTCTGCCCCTAGAAATCCTGAAATACATTTCAGATTCACATACAGCTTGTAATGAAAATTCACATTTTAAAAGACTATTACCATTTTCCTTTCCCAACAGTTATATCCTGTTTTTTATAATTGGCATAGATACTCCTGTAATCCTCCTGGTATAGGAGCCTTCCTGTGCACAACCAAAAACCTTCAATTGACATCTCTGGGTTTTCAATCAGGTCCTCCTTAAAATCAGCACATCTATGCTCAGAACAGCTGGATTTGGGGTCATTCATGAGTTTGTGCAAGGTCATTTGGTAGGAGATCATATGACTGGTTTAACATTACTCTGAAACTCAGTGGCTTCATATATAGTGATAAATTCAAATTAGCACATTAATATGACTTTTCTCTTCAGGACTCACCAAAAACACTTTTGGAAAGAGAGTAAAAAAACTAATAAAATGCTCAAGGTACAATATTTATTGGCCATTCATGACTTAGGAAAAGCTCTGAAATTGACTCAGGTGGGATTTGGGCATTCACACACACACACACTGGAGATGATACAGTTTCTTTCATGGTTTTTATTTGTAATTACATTAATTTTATTCACATATTTGAATTATTCTGTGGATTTGGACTGTTTGAATCTGGTCATATTCTGACATTTGGCTTTGGGAGCTATATTCAAGCAATGAATAGACCAAAACTGGGATTACAGAAACCTGCAGAGACAGAAAGGAAGAGGGATCTCCATCTATATCATCTCTCCAGATGGTAACTGAATGACCAAGTCCTGTGACTGGGTTCTCCAAGTCATATAGCTTGGTTTATATTTCTCTCTGTTTTCTAGAAGTAAGAAAAAGGCATGACAATTTTGCTGTCTGAAGGGAGAGTGCATCTGAGGCAAAGGCATCAGGAAAGCAGAGTAGTCCTATTCTTGAGAATATTAGTGGTGGATCGACACTCATCAATAAAGCCTTCACTTAGTCTCCCACTTACTCGTCACAAATCTCCATAGGGAAGAGTATGGGAAGAGCAAATGTCAGGAAACTGCTGGGTGAAGATAGTCTGTTTAATAAGTGAAACACAGGTGAGCCTATAAACAAAGCAAGATAAGTAGTTCAGTGACTTCTTCCCACCTCCAAGTAGGTGCCTGCCACTTGCTGGAAAGCAGGGCCTCAACACCCAGAATGGTTCACAGGGAGGACAAGCACAGCAACCCCAGAAGTTCCCTTTTTTTTTATCCTTTCTTCAGCTTCTATTGATGAACATATTATATGATATAGAATATCGTGGTGGGTCAGTTTGGGTCAGCTGTCCCATCTGTGTTCCCTCACAGCCTATTCTCTAGGGAAAAAACAAAACCCATTACTCTGCACAAGCACTATTGCAGAATGGCCAAAACAAAGTGTGCTATTGACATTGTTTTAGTCATGCACTCAAGACAGAACCATACAGGATGCCATAAATGAAGTTAACTCCTTCTTAGTCAGACTGAGCTCTTCAGTTTACAAAAGAGTTCGAAAACTAAAAATGCTGGGTTTCAGCCTTGCATGGAGGAGCCTGATTATGTGTATAGCTAAATTTTTCAGCTAGTTACAGTTTTTTTTCATCCAAAACTACTTCTCTAAGAGTGCCTGGCTGTAGCTCAGATGTAAACACAACCAGGGACCTGTCTCAGTAGGCAGTTTGGATGCAGTCACTGTGTTTTGGAGGGAAAGAGGTTGTAGGATTATTCATGTGGCCTCGGGGCCAGATAATGAGTCCAGTTCTGAATAGTTTTGTAAAATAAAGCTTCATTTTAAGAGCTGTCCTCCCTTTTCTAGTATATAAATATTTAGATTTCATTTTTATTTTTAAAAAACAAGAATTTTTAATAATAAAACTGAGGAGGGAGACATAAACCACTTAGACCAAAATTTACTAGCAGTGTACAGAAAGCTACCCTTAATTACCTTTTGTCACCATTATCCATGGTATTTGCATTTACAATCTTGTTTGAAAAGGGCACTGTCACATATCTTTGCCTATCTTGTTTGATTAATTGCCTCACTGTCAACATGTTAACCAAGGATTTAATTCTCTGTTTTCCTGTCATTGATCTAATACTCCACAACTCTTTCTGTTAAGTTAGTATAATTTTCTTCCTATGCAACTTAAAGTTGCATCATTAGTAAGATCCTTACATCTTTAGGTGTAAAGTATATGATATCTTTTCTTAGATTATCTGGGAAAAAAACAGACTATTGTTTCAACACACAAAAGTGTACAACCTGCAATTCCATCTTGCGAGAATAATTTTCTTCCTTAAATACAAAATTCAGGTGATTTCTTCATATTGCTATATTTTCCTATTCTTGAGGTGAGAAAGTAGATAATTATCCCAGATTTAAAAAAAAAAAAAAGCCAAAAAAACCCCAAAACAAAACAAAACAAAGGAAAAAAAAACCACAAAAAAACCAACAAAAAACCCCAAAAAAACCCCACCAAAAATCCCCCAAAAAGAAAACCTAACCAACAAACAAAAAAACCCCAACCCCCTACACACATAAAACAACCTAAAAACCAAACTAAAAAAAAATTTTTAAAAGTCAAAGAAAATCCCACAATTATGAGCAAACAGGAAAAAAAAACCCAAGAAAAAATCCCATCAAACCAAACAAACCCAACAACAAACTCCTCCTTCCTGCAAGTACCCAAATCAGACTTAATTTAAAGTATTAAAAGAAACAAACAAAGACTCAGTCACTGATAACACATTAGCCTTCCAATTGTCACTTTTTTGTTATTATTTATTATTCGTGTAGTAACCTCTCCATATTTTGTTAAGCACTGTGCAAGGAGAGTAAAAGAAAATATATTCCCCATACCAAAATCATTAAATATCTAAATATTCCCACAAAGTATGGATACAGGGCTTTCTGTAAACCTTTGCATGCTAAAATTTTGCTATTTAGTTAGGAGTTTTCTTCTGCATTGAATTCCCAAAAAGAGAGAATCAATTACAAATTCTTGGTTAATCCCTTAAGTTATTTGTGTAGCATGCTAAAGATCTTTAAGTTGAAACCTTGGGATCAGCTGTGATGAAAACATTACTAAACTAATAACAATAATGGAAAAATGCTTCAGCATTGATGCTGAGGAGATAATCTTCCCCTTTTTTCAGTTTTTAATCATTTAGCATGGAAAGGAAAATGAGCTGCTCAGAATACTAATACTGAATATTTGTCCTTCAAAATAGAAGACGAGAGTTTAGTCTAAACTCATTCCCATTTTCCACCTGCCTATTGTTGAAGAATTCAAGCTTCTATTCTGCCATGGGAGACACTAGACAGTAAAGAGTGCACATTTGTGCTAAGACAAATTGAAGGCAGATAGATCCATCACAGCAGTACAGCAGAAATTTGCCATGGACAGTGCAGGACAGCCTGCAAAACTGCACAAACCAGCAGCATCTGACTTAGAGAGAACAGGGAAAAAAACTGAATTTTCTACAGAGAGCACAGAAAAGGAAAAAAACCCACAACACTATATAAATATTCTGGCTAACCCTGGGCATGTCAGAAAACTTGTGTCTCTTCCACTAGATGAAGAGAACTGGGCCTGAGATTTGACTCTCCAGCTGACAGCCTTCATAAAATTTGAAGAGTGATGAATCTGAGACGTGGGCGATATCTATGATATAGCCCACAACAAGACTGTCATTAATTTGAGTATTTTGTAATTTTTTTTCCTTAAAATGAAGGACAAAGGTTTCAATCACAGTCCAAATGTTGCTACTATTTTAGTTTGCATTATACTAACTAGATAATTCTAAACACCACAAAATCTGCTGTTGTTTGGATCTCTTCAGTATAAAAACTGTAGCCACGTTTTGAAGTGAGAAACTTTTCAATGGTTCTCTTTAAAGAGTTGTATATAGAACTGAAACAGCACTAATATATAGGGACAGTTTAACTGAGTCAGCTTGGTCCTTCAAAGACACTTGTGAAGTCAAAGTTCCTGAGGACTCCGTATTCTGTTTGTATAGAAACTTCACAAAAATATCAATGATTAATACAATGTGAATAGAAGAGGAGAAAAAGGCAAGTTCCATATCAAATATCTGTATTTTTCTCCCACAGCTTCAACTGTGCAATCAAGTTTATCACTTTTCACATTCCTGTGGCTTTTGTGTTATTTTTAGAATTTCAAGAGATGCTTAGTGACTACTTAATTCTGCAGTGATTAGAGACCACTTTACAGAATAGTATCTGTAAACAAGGTTAAGTTTAGAAGTAAAAAGAAAAACCATGCAAACAAACAGAAGAGCAACAATATTTTTGATAAAGTAACTAAATTCTCATAGAGGCAAATTTTCCTCAGTTGTGTACATGATACAAAAAACTGATGCATAAATATATTCAGAAGTACTATTCACTATAACATAATCATCAGATTTAGATCAACAAAGACAATTTTTCATAGGCATCTAAGACAAAATCACAATTTCAAAAAAAAACAAAAACCACCAGCTATTTAGAGTTTCTGAATTTGAAATATCATTTAGAATATTTTTATTCTGTGGGAACTTCTTGAGCCTTTGAGTAGATAATTATTTGATCTTCCATTTAGTTAATGAATTTAGTATCACTTGCAGTTGAACTGTAAAAAAGCTGTATAAAAAATTCCATGTATAAAGATATTGCATCACAAAATCCCAGAACAACTAATGTTGGAAGGTTCCTCAGCAGATCAAATAGTCCAAAGCATTTGCACTACCAGCAAGTTAAATCGGGGCAGGTTACTTAGGACAATGTCCAATCAGGTTTTGAGCATTACCAGAGGTGGAGATTCAACCTTTCTGGGCAACCAGTTCCAGTGTCTCTCCTCCCAAGAAAGAAAGTGTTTTATTATATTAACATTGCATTTAAATTTGTGCCCATTGCCTCTGGTTATTTAATTGGGCACCTCTGAGACTGGTTGTATTTTTCACACCCCCTGATCAGATTTATGCATTTCTGAGAACCCCTCTGAGCCTCTTTTTCTCCAGACTGAATAGCCACTGATTTTTCAGCCTGTCCTGCAGATCAGATGCTCTACTGCCTTAATCATCTTCCTGGCCCTCTGGTAGACTCACTCCAGTGTTCCTATTTCTTTTGTACTGTGGTGCCCAGAACTGCACCTGTGACTTCAGATAGCTCTTGCCAGGGCTCATTGGAGGGGAAGGATCACCCTCCTTGGTCTGCTGGCAGAGCTCTCCTCTCTGCAGCCCTTGAGGATTCTGGTCTTCCCTAAGGCTGAGACACATTTCTGACACATGGTCATCTAGTGGTTCCAGCAGGATACCCCAGGTCCTTCTCTGCACAGCTGATTTCCAGTCTAGTCCCAGATGTTATGGGTGTGGTGAGTCTTTCCTCCCCAGCTGCAGGACTTGGCATTTCCTTTCATTCTCATGAGGAATACTGATGTATTTCTCCTGCCTGTGGAGGTCTCTGTGAACAGCAGCAGACCCACCTGCCCTACCAGCCATGCCTCATATTTGCATAATCTGCAAACTTGCTGGGAGTGCACTCTGTGCCTCCATCCAGGATATTAATGAAAAGTTAACACAGCTCTGCCACATTATCAAGCTCTGAGAATACCAAGAGTGACCATCCTCCAGTGGGACCCTGTACTGCTGACCACAACACTTCAGGCCTGAAGGTTCAGTCAATTTTCAGTCCATCTCACTGTCCATTTACTAACCATGAGTTCACAGATGAGAATATAATGGGAGATGGTATTCAAAGTAAGATCAAAATAAACAAAACCACTGAACTCCCCTCATCCACTGAGCTAGCAATTTCATTTTAGAAAGCTATCAGGTGAATCAAACATAATTTTCCTTTTATAAATCCAGTCTGATTGCTCCCAACACTTAATCCCTCATGAGTTTGAAAATTGTTTTCAGGATTAACTGCTTCACCAGCTTCTCAGGTGTGATGATGACCAGCCTGTAGTTTTCTGGACCCTCCATCTTGACATTCACGAAGCTAGGAGTGATATTTGCTTTCTCCTGGTCCCTGTGATTCTCTCCTGGTTGTATGATCTTTTGAAAATTAGCAAGAGTGCCCTCACAATTACATTGGTCAACTTCCCCAGCACTCATGAGGACACCACATCAGGTCCCACATTTATTTTTGTTCAAATTAAATGTTCTTTGTCCTGATCCTCCTTTACAGAGACATCATTGTCTCTTTAAAAGTCAACTGTCCTTATCTTTTTTGTGGCATAGTTAAATTTAGCAACCTACCATCTACAAGTTTGTTATGCTGCCCTCTCCATCCCCTGAAACCTCCCGTGTTTGCTCCACATACTGGCTAAATGTCACAGGTGAGGTGTCTCTTTAGGACAAGCATTAATACATTACAGTACGTTCCTGTGAAAGCTTTGTTGCCTCACTTGTGTTCTTTCTTGATCCAATTCCACTTAAAATAATTAAAATACATAGTGACTATAATAGTCCAATAACATGAGACACACTGACTGGACACACATCTGCCATTGGAAAGGCTATAAACCAGAAATGTAGTGCCAGTAAATGACGTGAGAAGATGCTGTTATTGTTTTTGCGATGCAAGTGCAGAAGTCTAATGAGAGATGCTAATTTGAAGATGCTTCTGTTCTTGAATGCATAATTCTCTAAACTGCTGCATATCTGATTTCACTTTGGTAATCCTACTGCATACATAAAATGAAAGAAGAAAAACCCCAAATTCAGACCCCATTGTTATCATTACCTCTTTAAAATTGTTCCAGATTTATTTCCTTTGGAGTCTTTCAATTCAAACATGCTCCATAGCAATGTGAGAAAATTCAAGTGAGTGGAATGAAAACATGAAAGTATAGAAAACCACAAGCTATATAGATTTGGGACATTGAATCATTCCAGCTACTTCTGATTGTCATCTGTTCTATTTGACCATCAGAAGTGACCTTAAATTTACTTTTTTTCTCTATTTTTTTGTAAATATGACCCTCTTACAAAACAGAGAGATGAAATCTGCACTAAATTGACATCAATACTTTCAAATTCTGTGCTAAAGGAATACATTTTGACCTGCAAATAAATAAGACAAGTATTCTCCTTAAGGTGTCCAAATATTGCTCCCTTAAGCCCTTGTTTCCATACTGCCCATGTATCGTTTCTTCCAGGCTCATTGAACAAAACAGCAATTTCTGTTCAGTGCTAGAATAGAATTCAAGTGGATGTTTATTAGACATGTCAAAATATCCGTGACATCTGCTTTTTTTCTATATAATATTTGTCTTTTTTATAAGAGGCTTGTCACCAAAACTGGCACGAATACTCTCCCTTCCAGCATTGATAACAGTTGTGCTGGGAATCCCTTAACACCCTCAGGCAGCACAATACTCCCAAAGCAATTTTAATACTGGTAAACTTCAGGTGAACATCCAAGCCATTAGGTATAAAGCTGACACATACACAAACAGCAGAATGCCTAAGATGTATTATTATCATACTGCTCCTGGAATGAGATAACTGAAGGTTTATCTGAAAGGCACTCTTCCTGACAGATACTGAAGTGCAGCAAGCTCAACAAACTTCAGCTGAAATCAATATGGTAGCAGAATAGTCATCAATCTGCCCCTTACCTGTTTAATCCAGGCCAAGGTTTAGACAGACTACAAACTTACATACACTGCATACCAACAGAAGTGTTAGTGTCTGAAACCTGGAAAACTAGGGACAACTTTTCTTCTGTCTAAGCAGGGGAGTGAGTTTAGCAAAGAGTGGTGATTTTACTTTCCCTGTGGATCTGAAGGGAAATCCTGTAACTTGCAGTGGATAATCTGAGAAAGAAGGACCTTTCAGGTATGAGAAATTCACTGTGTGTACCCAACAGTCTCTCTGGAGGCTCAAGCAAAGGTGGGGTTTCTCTGCCTCCTCCTTTGAGTATGACTCATTTATAGCATCTCTCATTTTATGGTAATCAGAAATTATAGAACTTCCTTCAAAAAAATAGTTTTTCTCCTTTTACCTGAAAAAGTTTGGAGCATGTAGAATTGCTAAGGATTACACCAAAAAGAAACATCGAGAAGAAGAATGAAATTTTGAGGATAGGATGGTGAGTGATAAGAAAATAAAAGAAAAAAGAGAATGAGTCACTGCTCTGTATGTATTCATATGGGTTTACCTTAACAAATCCAGCTGTTGATTTCCTTTGTTCACACATCTGCTGTGATGCCTGTGAAGTTTGATTTTTGTTTTAGGAAGTTAATGTTTCATGACTGATGTTTTCAGCAGAATTCATGGCAACTGATATACAAGGATGGCCTGAGGCCTGACATATCTTTATACTGACAATCAATGCCATGCATTGCATGGTGATTAAAAGGAATAAAACTGTTTATTCTATAGCTTAAATACATCATTAAGAAGTAGTCTTCTAAAGCTACTCATTAACATGAAGATTTGGCCATCTAACAGGTTATGGCTTATTCCCCAGGTTTATTGTTCATTATCACATGGACAAAATAGTTGACAACTCACAAACCTACTTTAATAAGTGCAGTCACTATTTTTATTTTTTGTTCAGGGGAAATATTTTGATTAGCCTGATCAAAACATTGGGCTATGATAGCTATCATCAGGCTATCATCATCAGGCTGATGATTAGGGTTAAAATTTGCGAATTATTTTTAGGAGAATTTCCATTCCCAAGTTACATAGTGTTTTCATGCTTTGTAGCAGTTAGCATCTTTTTAAGTAATTCTTTTTTTTCTTTAAAATACTTGATGCTTCTCTCAAACCAGAATGATGAAGAAGAAAAAAATTTATCATGACCAACAGACTTTAAGGGATAGTGGAACACAGATGACAGCCTGTGTTCTGTAGCTCTGACAGTTTGGCTTGAAACAAATCAGGCAGAAAATGAAAATCAATTCCTTTTCAAAATAAAACCATGGCATGTATTGCTGTGGCTCTAATCTTAGTAAACATTAAACTTATATTTGTGATTAGGGCCTGAATGATCAGTTTAAAATCTCCCCCTTGGACCACAGGTCTAAAATTAGCAGTAGATTTTTCTGGTTTGCCCATCTTTTCTTTTTATTTTTCCCCTAGAAAAATGTCATTAACAGTGCCCCAGCAACAGAAACTGGGAGTCCCATTTGGAAAGATGCTGCAATCTCACACCATGGACCTCTTCTTCAAGACCTTATTTTGGCATCACTGGGGGAATCACTCTGCCTTTAGCATCCCAATATCCTTGGCATATAGCATACAGAAACCTCAAACCATATATTCAGCAAGTGTAAACACATTTGATGCTATTGTCTTCAAGAGGGAGACAATATTATTTTAACCAGACAAGGATGTTCATCCACATACCTTCTATCTTTTTTTTTTTCTTTTTTATTAAATGTAAGACTATTATTTTCTGTGGAGGACTCTGTCCTTAATTTCTTTATATGATACTGCCATTCATTCCCACAGCATTGATAATTAGTGTCAGGCATGGAGTAGTTGACAATACTACAAAGAATCTGAATGTTAATCTTAATGTGAAAAGGTTCTAAAGAAGCAATCTGCAAAGGCACAACATAAAAATTAGTGAAATAAGAATTCAAATAAATGAAAAAATCAAGGCTTTTAACCCCCATGGTTTCAGTAAATACAGCAACCATGATTAAGGAAATCAGACTTTGGAGAGCTTCTTAAAAAATAAATAAAAAGAGAACAGCTGAGAATGAGGCAGGAATATCAATGAAGGAAATGTGTGAAAACTAGATAAGGAAAAGGCAGCATCAACACAAAATTATTGGCAATAAACTGAATCATTAACAAAGGTTATATTCAAAACCCTTCTTTCTCCTCCCTGCTCTCCCCCCTCGAAGTTCAACTATTTGGCTGAGACATTGAAGATAGAAGTTTTGCAAATCATTCATAAATTACTGATCTAAAACATTTCAGATCATGAACAGGATGAATATTTCCTCTAGTCTGAGACCAAATAAGCCCAGATCTTTTGGAGTGACACTCCTCTTCCAGTCCTGTTTCACTCATAAATTCAGAAAGCTGCTAAGATCAACATGAACCATTTCAGCTTTGTTTTTGCATCAGTTCCTGCCTCCTTTTTTACAGTAGACCTCAGATGAGAAATATTTCTTCCATACATATATCTCTCTGTTGATTACTGGTATTATTTAGCGTATTTAGACTTTGCAGTTAAACACCTTAATAAAAGTCTTTAATTTTTATGAGCCTGTCTTTTGGTGTGTTGTCTTCAGAACACATTGATTTTGCATTCACAAAATGTAGGACTGTGATACTGGTGTTGAAAAAGAATCGGGTAATTCTTACAAAAGTGAAGAAAATCAAATGTCAAATTACAGAGGTAATCCTTGCTCTTTTCAAAGCAGAGGAACCCAGTTTATATATTTCATTCGTTAACAGATCAGTTAGTGATTAGTAACAAAAAATTATGTTTCTATGGACAAATCATTGGAACTCTTCTGGTCCCTGTGTAATGAGAGGTAATAATTACCTTTTCTTACAAAGCACAACATACTAAGCACACTGTCAAGCCTGTAAGTACAGTATTCTGCTGCTAACACTGAGAGTGTTTATTCTTGATTATAAGTGATTATACTTAAAGCCACCGTTGCTTTGCCAGAGTGACAGATGAGTTTGGTGCTTTGGGTACATACCTAAGAGCTTGGATATGTATCTGAAATTCATCCAACAACTGAACTTCTTAAAATGGAAACATTTGTCTAGAAATGTTTCACAAACAGGTTCTCTTGCACTGCATGTAGCATTTGCAGCACTCAAACTGGTTTGAAAGATGCAGAGATCAATGAAAGTTCCACTCATCACTGCTGTCCTTGGTGCAAGGTCTGTAGCATCACCCCAGACTGGAGAAGACCACACTGGGTCCTCCTGTTACCACCATTTCTCTGAAGTGGAGTCTGAACACATTTTAGGTCAGTTTGAGATGTCCTTGAAGCATGCATGATTTCTTATCTTCCTAGAACAGGAGAATGTGGCCTTAACTTGTATTACCTATTGGTAAAGGGTTTATTGAAAGTCTTTCATGGCTCAAGACTTTCCCTCTGTTCAAATAATAAAAAATAACTATTTTGAAGTTGAGATAGTGACAGCAAATTGTACCTCTGCTCAAGCAGATGACAATTTTGCTGTCGGGGGCAGGATTTCACAAATAATGGTTTTTTTGCATAAAAATTAGAGTTCTTAGTAACGGTTAATAAACTGATTATTTTCAAAATACATTACAAACTATATTGAAGGCATATCTTTGTGTACTGGATCAACGTCATTATAAATTAATTAGAATTTTGTTTCCTAATCTTCCCAGATAACAAAAAAGGAAGAGATAAATTAATAATATTGGAAATAATTCTTCATAACATCAGTGGATCTCCACTGGATTAAAGACAAGTACCTTGGCATTAAAATCGTGTTGTGAAATGTGGAATCAAGTCCTTTGAAAAAAAAGACTTTAAAATCCCAGAATTTTAATTATATTGCAGCTTTATCAGTGACCCTCCTGACAATAGACATCCTCTTTAGTTTTGCTCAGAATTTAGTTGTTGAATACCCACATAATCCTCTCAGTGATTTTTCTTTTAAGCAGTGCTATTTGACCTGAAAAAACCTGTTTATTGTCATATGCTACCAAGAGTAAAATGTAACCTTCACTGGGCATTTCTCATTTTCTAACACAGTGCTGTTGTGGATATAATGGCCTACAGACATAATCAAGTCAAGTTTTGTAGGCTGATATAAAGTTTTCATGATAGGAAAAATAATATGGATATCATGGATTGGAGTTCCTTGTACAGTATCTCAGCTCAGGAGTTATTCAGGTCTAGGTATTATTAAAATCATAACATTTAGAGGCAAAGCCTGTATGTGCATCTCTCACCTTGACTTGCCACATGCTTGCTTGGGGAGGTGCACTGGAGAGGCAGTGATTACCTCAACCCAGCTAACAGATATGGATGAAAAAAGGTGTTTAACATACCCACAGACCTAAGAAGGTGGGTCCTATGAAATTTCCTGAGCCAAATGAACAGAAGGCTTTATAGCCAGAGAGACAGGTCCTTCCCACACACCAATATCAGTTCATCTGATCACAACATTTCACTTTCAAAGCCCCTTACAAGCATGAATCAATTTTTTAAGGAAGACCATATCAATCTTTTCTTGGTCCCTTTCTGTGTTCTCAGCTTGGTAGGAAACCCAGTAGTTAGGAGGAGACACCTTCTCCCTGCATCATTCCAGTCTTAAACTAAATCCAAATTTTAGTACTCTCATATGAAGCTTGTAAATTCAGTCCTACAAGCCTTCTCTTATCAAAATACCAAGATCAAAATGTATTGTTAGGCTGCATGGGCATTGCCATTGTCATCTCTATAATCCCTAATCAAGAACACTTACATTTCTTAATCCGTTAATACCTGAAATCATGGTGTGTTTTTAGAAGAGGCGAGAAGGAAGGAAAATTCTGTTTCAATCAAGTAGCACTTTTGATACTTGCAACTGAAATACTGAAACACATGACCTTGAAAGCTAAGAAAGAGAAAGGAGGAAGAAAGAGCTTGAGCACATAGTCCAGCTCTGAAAAAAAAAGAAACAGCTCTGCATACAAGAAGAAAGTTTTGCAAGGGAGTTACAGCTCATCTCATCATCTATTCTCAGTGCAGCATGCAAAAGGAATTAAAGAGGAGAACAGAAAATGAAGAAACAAAATTAGAAGTGCCGTGACACCTTAATAACAAATTATTGCAGCTTTTCTAGGGAACAAAAGCATCAATATTGTATATGAGAAAAGTTCTGTAAGTTCGATTGAGGAGACACAAACAGTACTTGGAATAACTTAGTGATAAAACTTATCACCTCTTTTTGTTTGCCTTGAATCTTCTCTCCAGCAATTAATCTATCTACAGGTTGGGAGTAAAACACAGTTGCAATTACCTGAACCAAAATGTGCTCTGTTGAATCTTTATTGACAGGGCAAATATCTGTAAGTAGGTACAGTCCTGATGACTGAAAAAGACAGAAAATGTCCACACCAATGGAGGAAAAAACGTGTACTCCTAGAACTTCTGCACTGACATCTGCAATCATGGAGGATTCAGCTTCAAAATCCAAACTGTAAGTGTCTACATGTAAACTCTTATTTGGACTACGTGAACTCAAACTGATTATGTAAACAGAGGCACCTAGTGCTATTTCAGACATTATACACAGCCATCAATACTTCCACACTCTAGGAACCTTTCTGGATCTCAAATGACAGTAAACTATTTTTCAGGCAGCTGAACAAGACCTAAGTTTCACCCACGCGTTGCATGTCCCAGCTCCCATTGAGAGAGCTCATTAGTGCAGTCCATGGATCCTAGAGAGCTGTTAGCCGGTAAAATTTGTGTCTCTGCTCTAAAGCAGTGATAACCAACTCTTTAGCCTCGACTGACATTATTTTCCTGGAATCGGATCCTGTGCTCAGATTTTCTCTAGCCTCCAAGTGTTGCCTCAGAAGAATAAAGAGCTCTCCTGGTTTCCATGCCATACTGTAAGTCCTGTAAGATATCTCAAACCCTCAGAGCCCAACCAGCAGCAGAGATCCATATTAGGTAACAGAAACCCACCTGAGAACCCCAATAACTACACTGGAACCTTACACAAAGAGATTACATCTAAACACCAACATTGTGTACAGCTAAATTATTCTGAAGCTGAATCTTAATGCTTCTGGAGGTTTCTGTGGTAGATTTTCACAAGTATCACCTTGGGATAAAACCAGTTTCAGACTGTCTTCTCACCCTTCTCTCCAGTAATGATTCTGTCTTCACACTGAGAGTCCACTTGGCTTAACCTCAACTGCAGTCACATACAGATCCAGACATACATATTAGTAATTATGATATAAAAGACAATAGGTCTGAAAGGTAAATAGAACCTTAAATAAAGGAAATTCATTTAGTAACATCACTAGTCCAGGTGAATACTGGGGGCTCAATCTTTTCCCTAACATAAATAACTTGAACTGAGTTGCTCATGTGAGGGAAATTTATCTGATATTCTAAATTCAGGTTATCTGGAGAATTGCTCTGTAGGGCAGGATAACTCTTTCTAGAGAGCTGTCTTAAATAATTTGCAAAGGAATTTGCAATTTAGATCTCTTGTTGCTGTTGCTAAAACTTTTGACCCATCCTTTATTTTTTCCAGAAACTTTTTGTAATACATATGTAAAAGCAATTCTTGAATGAAATTTCCCTATTTTTCTCCCCATATTAAACATGGTTACTTTTAGTATTTCAAGATTTCCCCCACATATAATGCTTCTCTAAAAATTTAATTGCTTTTGGTCACTTTAATTTCCTATAGGAGAATATGTTCTTTCTTTTGATTTGGAAGAGAATATGTCAGATTTAAATATTGACTGAACTTCTAAGACACTGTCATTAAACAGACTAATACAAGAAATATGTATTCACATCAGTAAATCTCCATTACAGTGAAGACATTTTTTAAACCAGCACTCCTTCAGAATAAGCAGAGCTCTCAGCAGCATTTTGCCAGATGCTCTGGAAGAACATCCAGCTTCCATCCTATTTCTTTATAAAAACTTCAATTTCATAAGATCCAAGTTTGCTACTGGCTAAATTACTTTTTCAGACCTCAACTGGAGTACCTCAGCTGTATGCCCAGGATAGCCAGAGGGTCAAGAATGAAGGAATGCTTCCCAAGTCTGAGGAATGAAATAAAACCTCCATATAACTCCATTTTACTCCTGAAGATAAATAATCTTCTGAGACCAGCGTACCTTGGGGTCAAGCAGGTCTAATCTAATTCTTAAGAAGATCCCCACAACAGGTGGTCTCCTTCTCCTATAATCCTATTCTGCTAGGCATTAATAATCCTGCTGCAGCTCGTTTTAGTTCCCCCCACATTCAGGTGTCCATTCATCATCCTGTGCGCTCCTGCCAACATCCCAGAGGCAAGAGGGAAACAGAGCAGGTCAAACAGCAGAAAGCACTAAACTGTGATAGATCGAGGAGAAGAGAAAGGTGAGAAAGGAGGGACTGGCTCAGTCTTTTAATGTGATTCCAGGATCCCTGCTGCTTACAACACACATATCCTGCTGCATAATGCAAGTGGCCTCATACACCATATTAAGACCATATGAAATATCTGTTTGTAATTCACAGTCAAACTTAAATCTTTGCCTAAATTATGGCCTCTTAAAAAGTGAGTAATAACCAAGTAGACACCAGGAGAAATATGTCTTAATTATTTTAGCTCATCCATAACCACTCTGGATCTCTCTATGCCAGCTGCAGAGGCAATCATTTGGAAACTGCACTGTTCAATAACCTCTGCATATCGCTTTCCATTAAGATATGAAAGCCTAAGCTATCTACTTACGTCAGAGCCTAGGAGTCAATGGAACTTTAAATTGATGCTTAATATTCACAAATTATTGTATTAGCATGCAAGCACATAAAATGTTGGGGTTTTTTTTCCCTTCTTCTTATTTATTATTTTAGGTTTCTTCTGAATGCAAGCAGTTTCCTCACACAGGATGTAAATTATTATTACAATGAAAGCAGCCAGAAGGACAGAAGCTTGGAAATGATTTCTCCTCTGAGCAGTAGGAGATTGTTCGGGTCCTGCTGTTTTGAAAACCTTCTTCCCCCCACGCAGGCTACCCTGTGAAGAGAAAGCTGTTTGAATATTTTGGCAATCAGAGAAAGCCCCAACATAAATTATGGATACAGAAACTCAGAAGACATTGTAACAAATAGAATACTATGGAATCCATTTTTCAGCCACCATATGGTGTCAACAGAATGCCATTCTGTTTCTTTTGGGTAGCAGCTCATCATTAAAAAATAAACAGGCTGGGTTTTTTTAGGTGAGCAGGGAATCTACAGTCATTATGTAGAAAAAATAACAAATGATAAACTGGCCTATTGCTTTACCACCTTTTTTTGTTAGTGCATGTACATAGGCATTTTAGTTGTTTCTTTTTTCAAGCAAGCAGAGGAGAGTCTGTCATTAAAGCTCAAATGTTTTAATTTTGTGATATATTTTCAGACATGGGAAAAGTTACTCAAGGCACTTTATTACATTGGACTGGGAAAAGTTACTCAAGGCACTTTATTACATTGGACTTGTTGCAGGTAATTTACAAGTTTGTTTTTTTTAAAGCTAAACCTTGTCTCCTTCTTAGTAACACAGTCCATACATTTCCCTTGTATCCTGGAAGATTGCAATCATAGGTGAGATCAGTTTTGATTTTTGGCCCTCATTTATTGAAAAAAAAAAGAAAAAAGGTGTGTGCCTTTTTTAGAAGAGTGCAACTACCTCCTAATCTGGCAAAGATTTTGTTTGATTTAGCAGGTTTTCCTTCTTAATATCACCTGATGTAAACCAAATTATTTTCTTCCATTAGTGTAAAACTTGAAAAAGAGTTCAGTTTTCACCGTAGTTCCATTGGACATTTTCAGCACCTTACATCTTTCTCCATTCAATCTAAACTAACCCTAAATTGAATTAGGTCAGTCTTTGCTTTTCCTCTATTGAAATTAATGCAGCTTCTCTTGAAGGGCTACCCTGAAAAAACTCCAGAAAAACAATCTGTTCCTCTTTTTTCCAGGTCTTCTGTACACACATCTTCTATTGTCGGCTATCCTGCAGTCAGGACATGAATTGGATCTTTGAGCTTGAATTTTCAGCTTCATAATGACAATTGGCTCTAACAGAGTGCAAGGTCACAAACAGAACAATATGAATTTACTGCAGATTCCATTTTCTGAATGAAATAAGTCAATGGTCTGGACAGGTACTGGTGTATTATGATTAGAGTCAGAAATCTTTACACTTAATTTAGTCTTTCTTATGCCAAAGTAAACACACTTTGGGAGATCTCTTGACTCTCGTTGGCTTTTTCAGGCTCTACTTTTTCTACAATATTATCACATTTTACATATTAAAACAAATAAAAATAAAAGCAGAAATGGAATAAGCTGTATTTACAAGCTGTCAAGACAATGACCATGAGTTAATTTACAATCATAGCAATTTGCCTCTGTGCAGAAAAGTACTTATTTGTCAACAGGCCCATGTGTCATCTTCCTCCCTCATAAATATTGCTCTCTTCCTTTCCCAGGTGAGAGCAACAAATCATAAAGGATGCATAGCACTTTCTCCCCTGTTTCAAGTTAGTTTAACATGGTTTAACATACACAAAAGTTTTGTGTAATGATAAAACAACATCAGAATCTGTCTCTGCAGCTAAAGATCACACTCATACAACCATCAAAATTCAAAAATCAACCATAAGAAATTAAAGATATAAGAATGAAGTCACCGAGTTTTGCGTTAATCCAGTGTTGTCCTGGTTTCAGCTGGGATAGTTAATTTTTTGCTCAGTAGGTGTTATAGGGCTGTATTTTGGGATTTAGTATGAGAATAAGTTTGACAACACATTGATGTAGCTTTTGCTAAATAGTGCTCTCCCAATGCCGAGGACTTTTCAGTTTCCCATGCTCTGCCAGTGAGGAGATGCACAGGAGCCTGTGAGGGAGCGTGGCCAGGACAGCTGTCCCAAGCTGGCCAAAGGGATATTCTATACCAAGGAATGTCATGTCTGGTGCATAAACTGGGGGGAGTTGGCTGGGACCTGCCAATCACTGCTCAGGGATGGGCTGGGCATTGGTCAGTGTGTGAGGAGAAATTGTACTGGGCATCACTTGTTTTTTTCCCTTGGGTTTTATCTGTCTCTCTTCTTTTCTTTACAATGATGATCGTTATTATCATTATTTTATTATTATTAATTATTTTATTTCAACTAATAAGCTGTTCTTCTCTCAATCCACAAGGTTTTCCTTTTTTTTTTCCAATCATCCTCCCCATCCGAGGCTGGGAGAGGATTAAGCAAGCAGTAATGTGGTTCTTAGTTTTTAACTGGACTAAACCACTACAGGTACTTTACAAGATAGGAATGGAATAAACCTACTAAAGCATTCTCCCAAGACAAACTTTTCCTGGAATATTTTGTCCAGTACATTTTCCAATCCAGTAGTAAAAAGCTATTGACTATGTGTGATTTCTGTTAGGGGATCTATAATTAGCCCAGGATATATCACAGCCAGGAAATTTTTTTTTTTCTTTTTCTCAATGGGATATTTTTCCAAAAAATGAACTTCAGTATGTTTTCATTGCTAGAATAGATATTCCTATTTGTATTGTTGTTGTTGTTGAATTTAGTCCATTATGTTTCTTTTTTTCCTTTTTTTTCTTTTCAAATGTGAAAGCAAATAAGTGAAAAACAAAATCAAACATGCTAGTTATAAACACAAGACTTTTTATTCTCTGTCTGAAATTCATACAACTCAGCTCTGCTTGTCTGGTCACAGCTGTCTTTCTTCCGTTTATGTCTGGCTGGATAAGTATAAATTAGAACTATAAATAGCTGTTGATATTTATTATTTCTATAACACCATCAGTATGAGTGAGATATTTAAAAAAAAAAACTTATCATATCTTTGGCTACACAGGGTGACAGCAAAAATTGACGTAGCCCTGACAGTTTTGTTTGGATTATATGCTGGCATAGAGGAAGTACAGCAAGATTTCCCCTAGGGAAATTCCCTGCTGTTTGCTAGGAGTAGAGATAATGTAGAGAAATTCTGGCAAAACAAGTGTGGGAATATATGTATATAAGTATATATCCATTAGGGAATTAGGCTAAGCTGGGAGTGCTCAGAAGACTGATATATCAGTCCAGTGTAAATTAAACCTTTGCTGAATTAATTTATTCCTTAAGAGCACAGATGCTAATGGTTAGTCCTTACACACTGTTAATCACTAACACCATACAGAGCTATTAGCCTTTGGTACCCATATCCTAAATCGGAGATGAGTGCACACCACCACAGCTGTACACGTAGCACCCATGGCTACAGCCAGTGACAGGTGTGGCAGCTGAGATCAGACTTCAGAGCCACTTGATTAGGGAAGTAAGAATTGAGTCAGACTTATCTTCTTTCACCCTGTGACATTGCTGCTATTGCCCCCCTCCCAAAAGGAGCAGTCTCATCTGCCTTATCTGCTCCTGACTGCTTATCTTGGTTTTTGGCTTTGCCAGTCATCTTCCCTGTATTCAGTATGATTATCAGCTTGCTATTATTTGAACTTTCCTTCTCCTTTGTCTAGCAAATTATCAGTGTTTGAATGATTCCTGTCAGAAGCTACATTCATCTTCACTTGTCTTGGCTATTTCTACTTAAATAGTTATGTAAAATATTTATATTTTGTATCTGACTGCCTGTGACATCATGCTGCTACAAAATACTTATAAAATCACAGAATGTTTTGGGTGGAAGAGACCTTAAAGATAATCTAATTCCAATCCCCTTTGCCATAGGCACGGCACCTTCCACCAGACAAGGCTGCCCATATACTTGTTCTCATTACAGTATTTTAGTCTATTTATGGTCAGGTTCAAAGGAAGCTAATATCGATTATGTTCTGATCAGACATCTGTTTCAGGAACAGAGGTTTGATCCCTTCTCAAAGAAAGATGGGAAAAAGTATTATTCCATAATCTGACCTAAGATTTCCTATTCAAGATGTCTATCCCAAATTTACTTGCCCACTGAAAGTTGTGATTGAGGATTCTAAATTCTGTTCTGTAATGAACAAGATTTATCTGGAACTAGTTACTATCCATTAGCAGCAAAGAAAACCATCATGATTAGGCTTCCTAAAAAGACAACTCAGGGAATAGAATAAAGTAACATGACTTGAACTCAGATCTTGTTCTTAATCATCTTCTAATTCTTTTATAGAATTGAGCAAACTTTGGAGCAGATGCAATTATTTTTCAGCAATAATAACTGTATAACAAAGCTTCAAACAGCTCAAGGCATGTCTTTAAGACGATGTACAAAGCTGTAAATATTGCTGTTAGTTTACCATTTCATATCTAATAAAAATCTCTGTGCCTTATCTGGCAATTTATGATGTAAAGAGAGAAAGAAAAGGGTCTTTATGTGGCTACTACACTCTTTGAATTAATTTTTATGGTGCTCTCAGAAAGTTATTGTTATCCATTCCACCAACAGAGAAATGAATCATGGATAATGGGTAAGCACCTTTGTACTGTTTACAGGGTTTCAGACTTTAAAGTTTACATCCTGGTAATATCAATTTAATTAGGTGCTTTGAGTAATTTACCCAAGTAAGTTGTTTCGTGATAAGTCCTTAGTTCTCAATCTTCTTCTGATTAAAAGGATGATTAATCTTCAGTTGCTTAAAAAGCCTTCAGCAACAAAAGATCCAACCACAGGTTTTGCTGATGTTCCCTTGTCCATTTATATTCTGAGCATGGGAAGTAGGTGGAGATGAGCTGCCTGGCACTTTGTTTTGTTGGAATATATTCAGTATTCCATAATTGCAAAATTTCCTCGTGTCATGCTTCAAGGGTGGGCAGTTTTATGTTATTCCCAGTTTTGATGATATGCCAGTTGGTACAGCTCAGTGAGTTTTGGAGCACTGTAAAATTGGAGTTCATGGAACAACTGGTTTTCATTTCAGTCCTTCCTTTCTCATAGTCTGTTGCTTTCTCCTTGGTTCTGAAGTTCAATCTTTATGTGAAATTGTAGCTCTGCCTTTTGTAACACACCACACCATTACATAATCACTCCATTAATAATTGTGGATTTAAAGCTTCTGATCCCTTTTGCTCTCCCTGGAGGAATAAATACCAGCTACTTTTCAGCCCTATGCCCTTTGTTTCTTAATGTTGGAATTTCTTTGCAATTTCAGCACTGGTTTTCTGCTGCCCTAGAAGGAGGATTTGCAGCTCGTTGGGAAAGCAAAAATCATCACTCTGGGCTTGTGGAGGTCATGGACATCATCCTAAAAGGTTTGTCTGGAGGGTGTAAGAAGGAAAGACACTTTCCCAAAGCTAACTTGGGGTCTGTCCTTACTTGAAACCTCTCCATGGTGGTGGTGTGTTCCAGCCAAGCTTGCAGACCCCAGTGGTGCATTTGCACTCCTGAGGTCATGCTGCACCTCACACAATTTGGTCAGTGCTGTATGTGGAACTCTGCAGCACAACCAACAAGGAAACTGCCTGTTCTGTGGGATCTGATGCATTCCCACTGTGCTGGCCATGCTCAACCTGGGAAAGTAAATGATGCCCAGGAGGAGGACAGGTACCTCTCCCAATTTCTTCACAGTCAGTCAAATAGTACTAGCCAAAAGTTACAGTATTTGCACTTTAAAAGTGATGGCAGGAAGAATACAGCTAAAGCCTAAGCATCACCTTCATGTCACATTTCTCAGGGCTTTAAAAATGTATCAGAGGTTCCTCACTTCAGTTATAGTCAGGTTCAGTAAGATGAAGTCATAGAAGTTTATATTTTCATACACTGGCTAGACTGGCTCTTATTTCACGCACTACATTTTAGCTGAACCACATTAATTTAACCCATGTTTGTGGCTGGCCATATTTTAGACTGCCTTTGGCATGCTACTTTACCAGACTTAAGTCAGCAGTGAATCACAAGCAAACTTTGGTCTGGTATTACTTAGCTTGCCCTCAGGTTTGTGGCACTGCTTAGAAATGTGTCTCAAAGAAAGTTGCCTAAAATGCTAGCCTGAGCAATTTTAACTTTTCTCTTTTGTATAACACTGCTGCAGGCTTACAGCAGTAATTACATCGAGCAGAAATACAGAAATATCTGCTGCCACACTCACTTTCTGCACAGGTGTGACAGTGGAAGGTCTGTGAATCTGTTTGGGATTTTGTAATTTATTATTTATCTGGGGCCACTTAACCCTGTTGCTCACTGGGTATCTTCTCTCTCCTTTTAGCTCATTGTCCCTATTTCCTTGTGTCACACAAGATCCTTGGGACCTCCCTTCCCCCCCTCTCCTTTTTCCTTACTGTTTATTTTCCTCCACTGCTAAGCTTTCCCTATGTGCTTTTCTGTTGCCTTCCCTGTCCTTGTTTTTGGCCAATAGCACAGTTAACATACACCCAATATTTTCAGAATGAAAAACTATCCAACAGAATGCCTCTTACCCCGGTTACCTCCATTAAATACAGAAAGAGAAGTGAGAATTGCCCAGGCCACAAACCTGAAGGCTGTTTCAAAATAGTCTGTATTTTCCTTATCTAATCCAGAAGATAGTGCAGCTCTTGGAGAGAGAGAACTGTGATTTTAGAATACAGTGAGTGTAATGATGATGTAACATCTCTGCTAAGCTTTGCCAAACAATCCCTCATTACATTTTCCTCTCATTTACTGTGTTTATCGTGGCATGCAGAGCATGGCAGAGGATTTGCCTGATTTAACACCAGCAAGTCCAGTGAGATCAAAACACTGTTATCCAATGTTTTTCTAGTTTCAAGCAGGTCAGGGGGAGTTAAACTACCTGAGCAGCTTCTTTCATGGCCTCAGTTTGGACTGTCTCCTGTAAAGGAAACCTACACAGAATTGCCTTTGATTAGCAGAACTTCTCAGAATATTTCCTGTTTTCTGTACTTCAGCTGAGCACTTATTTGCAAGGATGTATACAGAACCGACTTTACATTAATCCAATAGTTTGTCTCAATAAAGGAAGTAAAACTATAAAAGCCAGCATTAATTCTTCTGCATTAAGGTATACTGCAGTAACAAAATCAAGGATTCACAGGACAATTAGGCTTGGAAGAGACAAACAGGAGAGCAACTCTTAGGTCAGAACAGATTGGTCTGGGTTTTGTATTGAAAACCCACAAGGGCAAACTCTGCACAGCCTCTCTGGGCAGCCTGCCCCACTACAGGACAGTGATTAAAAGACGTAAAAAAGGCAGATAATATAAAAAAGGTCTTATTTATATCAAATTTGGACTTCTCTCCTATCCTCATATCATGCTGCAATGTGACAAGCTTGGCTCCATCTTTGCATTTTTTTCCAGAGCTGCCATCCAACTCCAGAATAGATAAATACAAGATCTTCCCTCCCAAATGCAGATCTTTTGAACTTTTCTCTTACTCATCTTCTCCATATTACAGTTGTCAATAATATTTTTCTAGTCTTCAGACTATTGATTTTAAAGTTGTTTTCTTCTCTTTTATGACCAATCAACTCTTCATAGCCAACTCATCTCATTTCAAAAATCTCTCATATGAAAGAGAAGAAGAGTCTTGTAAACAACTTTTTGCCATTATAATTTTTTTAAAAAGTCATATTATGTCAAAGCTTACTTTTCTCCTCACCAGTTGCCATAGTTCCTCTTCACTGATGGATAAATGGTATGGGGAAAAGTTTCTCTCCCTTCAAATCTTTCTGCCAATCTTGTCCTTCTCAAAATTGGAAGATGAAGAAGAAATCAAACAAGTGCTGGTTTCAAGTGGACTATTGAAAATGTTAGTGGTCACTATAGTTGTGGCAAAAGTAAAACCTTGTCCAAACGGCTGTGTAAATGTTTAAAAACTCTTTTCGGTTGTGTCAGTGGAACCTCTAGGTACTGACGATACCACTGAAATTCAGCAGAAGCAATAAAAAAATTAATTTTCTTCAATACTATTTTTTTCTGATCAGTTTTCTAGTCTTCAGTTTTCAAGGTAAAGGGCACCTAGACATAGCACTCATTATTTTCTCTTTATAATGTTGCCTTTACAGAATCGATGGGCTTTCTACCAACTCTGGTCAACAGCTAAAAAATGTTCACCAGTTCTGATGCACTTTCTAGCTCTTTCTAGCAGGTCCATGTCTTTATATAGCATTGGCACTTTCACTTATCCAAAGCATATCTGTTGCTAGTTTTATTCTCCCCATCCTCAGTGATTTATATTTAGCTCTGATTCAGATTTAGGTTGTGTTTCCTACTCCTCTATTCAGTTATAGTTATGCTCATCACTGGCAGTGCCAGGTATTAAAACACTCTTCCTTGTATTCTTACCACTTTATGTAGAGTATCTCTTTTGCACAGGAAGCCTCTAGAAGATTTCTCTTAATCTGCTGCTTTCCAAAGGGAGTGCTGAAATGCCTGGTTTTAGTCAATCCAGCCTAACAGGATACAGTGTGAAATCAAATATCCTGAATATGTCTTGCCATTAAGAACTCATATACGACTTGCCAAAATGAGGAGGACAAATGGATGTCCAAACTATTGCCATCCTCGTGAAAGGACAAAAACCATCCCACCATAATGCAGCTTTTCAGTGTTACCATTTAAGAATAAAAGCTTTTCTGAAGCTCCCCAAGCTTCTTTCCATTCCTACCACAAATATCTGTTGGTCCATTTGTATGGTCTCAGCATCTCTCCGGTGATATACAGAGCTGTAGGCACTGGAAATCATTTTTCATTTCAAGTAATAGTATTTGGTTCAGTTTTTCTGACAGTACAGTTTCACACTTAAATGGAAAAGATTTCTTTTATATCCAACCAGCCTGACTGACAAAGAAATATTTTTGTAGTCTTAGTATCATGTTTTAGAAATACTTTTATTTTGCTCTGTATTTTATGTACTTATTTATATCCTTCTGGTTCTTCCAAGATGCACCTCACTAGAGCCTTTTTATTTTTTGAACATCTCTGGAGGAGTTTAATCTTTCTCCACTGAGTAAGGAGACATTTAAAGAGACCAGCTTCTAATTGTGTGGAAGCTGGCCTAGCATACAAAGCAATAGGTCAATGTCCTCAGAAGAAGAAGATGAGGATTTGAAGCAATCTTAAACTGCATTGGTCCTAAGGCCAGATTTACAATACTTTTTACCATTTGCCCCACACTCTACAAATTGAGGCTAATTGTTGTGGGTTTGGTGCCAACCTATGGTTTTAATATTAGGAGGCAGAGAAGAAGGGGGAAACAGGATAATACTGAAAGGATTTTTCTCCCTAAAAAGTGTCCTTAAAATACCACATAAAACCCTAAGGCCAGATCCCATGCTCTAAAGTGTCCCCTGAGGATTTCCCTGCTTGTGGTAAATTACATTGTTGTGTGGTGAGCCATAAAGGAGCAAAAAGGGTGAAGAAAAGTGATTGCTGCTCATTGTTTTGTCTGTTTTCCTTGTACCACTGGCAAGGGTCAGAAGACAGACTCAGAGATTCAAGAGAATTGTTAAATTATTGTATTGCCCATACAGTTTGTTTGCTGCACCAGGTGATTTGTAGAATCAATGCTAATAAATAAAACTCTGTTCCTTGATTACTCTTTCCTATGTAAGGGTTGACTCTCAATTTAAAAGGAAATAAGGATGTGGTCATAGACAAAAAGGTCAGGCCACCAATTTTATTTTAAAAAGTGCAACAAGGCTTTGCAATGAGGAGAACTGTTGCAAGACAGTAACAGACAATTACTCAGCCAAACAAAACAGAAACAAGAAAGTCAATTTGTTTACAAAGTAAGGGACGTGACCATCCTGTAATAAAGTCCCTTTCCACCAACAGCCTAATGTCATAAACTTAGAATTTAAGACAAAGGCCTGTGATAAAATTTAGGAACATTTATAGCAGGAAGAGGACAAATTAAATCCTAGCAATTTGTAGTGAAATATTATTATATTTTGTGAAAAATAGTTTAAAAAATAGAAAATTTAACTTCCTCTCCCTATAATTTAAAATGACAAAAGAAAAATACTAAATAATGAATATCATTAACTCTTAATTTAAAAGGAAATGAAGAGGTGGGCAAATTAAGGTATTACCATTTAAAAATCCAAAACCAAAACCTAAACCAAAAACAAAACAAAAACAACAACAAAAAAAACCCCACAAACCCAAAAACAGTACCAAGAGTTGACACAGGTCAGCTGACTGACTGTTACCAGTCAGTGCCCATCCTTGCTTAAATCTTAGGCCAATTTATAGACTTGGACAAGATCCCATAGTGTACTAGACATGGTTGTGATGGACATAATTTTATTCCATGTGGTGCTGTGCTTTGATTTTGTAAGTTCTTATAATGCACTGGGTTATGGTGGAGCAGCACTTGCACAGTGTAAAGTCTTTCTTTTTTTCCAAATCTGCCCCCCCAGCAACTGTGTTAGGGGCACACCATAAGCTGGGGGGGTGGGGAGGAGGAGGGGTTACACAACCAGGAGAGTTGACTCAAACTGACCAAAAGGATATCCCATGCCTTATAAAATCATGCTCACCAATAAAAACCTATGGAATAGGGTTTCAACAGGAAGGTAGACATTGCTCAGAAAGTGGTTGGGAATCTGCTTGGGAAAGCCTTTTGCATCACTTGCTTTGTTCCCTTCCCTTCCCTTCCCTTCCCTTCCCTTCCCTTCCCTTCCCTTCCCTTCCCTTCCCTTCCCTTCCCATTTCCTTTTTAAACTACTTTTATTTTGGGGGGCTGTTTTAGTCTTGCTTTCCACAGTCCCACTGCAGGAGGCAGGGAGTGATCAGGTGGTTGTGTGGTGCTTGACTGCTGCCTGGGACTAACTCACAACATCAGCTGGAGAACAGGCTCTGGTTCTATGCCAGTGGAAGGTGCCTGAGTCATCTCGTTATTCACTAAATTCATATATATATTTTTAATCCTTGGTCATCTCCTGCAGATAATCTTTGGGTTAGAAAGGTTGTTCTGACTATTCTGACTATTGCTGAGTTATTCATGCACAAACATTTTCAGAAAAAGCGTGGGATCAATAGAATCAATTATTATAATTAACTGGAAAAGAAAAGAATCACAAGTGATCTAACACTGCAGTAGGGCATATTTTAGTTGCCTATTAGGAAAGGTTTTATCTCAGGATGGAGGTTACTGTCAATAACAATAAGGAAATCAGTCTGAATATCAATATTAATTCTGACTTTAATGGATGTATTTTAATGATAAAATTTGATGCATAAAATTACCTATTAGCTGATTCTAGCTATTATTAGACAACTACTGGAATTCCCTCTATCCTGGGATAAGGTTTGTCTCCCAGGGTGGATTGTTGTGTAGCTGTCTGCCACATCTCTTGCATGACCTTGGCTGCATCAGATACCCATTCATAAAATAGCTACTTTATGAATGCTTAATAGCATTTTGGGAAAAGATTGTGAAGTGCACAGATATTATGATGATGGAAGCTGTATACATTCTAAAGTGATTGTTTTTCTGTTTGACTTTCACTTCTTTTTTCCTCCTGAATAATCTTGCATTCATTTCTAAGGCATTACATTGTTGAAGTCACAGGGAGCTTTGCTTGCACAGTGTCTAGATGACTGAGTAGGCTCTGTGAGTGATGAGGGACTGTTTGGCAATTACTTTTGAGTCGTGTCATTATGCTGAATATCATCCAGACTCAAGGCTATGTCTGACTCATTAGATTTGTGGAACATTTTTTTGCCATGGTATAACGCAGCATTTACATTCAAGCCACAGCTCTTGCTGTCACTCTACTTTAACCACATTGTATCATGCTATGTTATTTTGAGAAAATGTAGTATGATTGTTGAGATATTCAAGGTCTTGATAAGCAACTGATTCGGTGCAAACCATTAAAATGTGTACTGTATAATGGAGGGACATGACATTGGTGAATTGTTTCCTTTTAAATCATTAACTGTCCATTGGTGAGACAGTTTAATTAAAGCTTTAAAAGGCTAAGTTATTGCTAAGAACTGGTAAAGAATGACAGTTGTATGGAAGAGGATCTAGCAAAATATTTGCAAGACATATGAGGTCCAGAGAATATGCCCATCTTGTCCTTGAGTTTATCAACCTTTTCCTCTAAAAAAACATTATTTGCCTTTTGTCACTGGGTGAGAGGTATTTAGAACAGAGGGGATGTTCATCTGTCCAGTTGATAGAAGTACAAGAAAGTAAATTCTTTTATCAGTCTTTACTGAGCCCTAGGGACATCCATCTGGAGCTCTGGGTTGAGACCTGGATGTTGCAGCACAAGGGAGACATGGATGTGCTGGAACAAGTCCAGCCAATCTCCACAACTTAAGGGCTTGGAGCATCTGATGTGAAAGGGGAGGCTGAAAGAGCTGGAACTTCTCAGCCTGAAGAAGAGAATTTTCAGGGAATGACTATCAATGTGTATAAATACCTGATGGGAGAGAAAAGAAACTGGAGACAGGCACAGTGGTGTGCAGTGGAAGGACATGAAGTAAGAAATACATGTCAAAGCACAGAGGCTTGTTTAAACAGAAGAAAACCAGAGGTTTTTTTTATTGTATGAGCAGGCAAACACTGGCACAGGTAGCCCAGAGAGGTTGCGGACTCTCCATCATTTAAGATACTCAAACATAACTGGTCACTGTCCTGACCAACCTGCTTTAGCTGCTCCTGCTCTGGAAGAGGTGTTGAACTATGTGATCTCCCAAGGTGCCCTCCAGCCTCACTGGTTCTGTGATTCTTTGATTATTAATGCAAAAGACTTTCTCAATGTCTGTGTCACAGATTCCCAGCTGCATTGCATAAGTGCCTTCCCCAACCTCTCCTGTGTATATCTATTTAATCACTCCTTATAACATTAATAAAACCTAGTAAAGAATCTAGTTGTTTGCCAAAAGGGCTGTGAGCTATGAATTAAGTTCCTACTCATTAAAAGAAGTTTTGAGCAGATATAAAAAAAAAATTATACTTTGTTATCAGCAGCATAATATGAATGTGCCCAGTGCCTAAAATGGAATGTCCATTTCTGGTAAGGAGCAAGTAATGCTTCTATCCTCGCTCTCCCTGCCACAGAAGAACATCAATTTATGTCAGTTGTGCTGGTGGCTTTTGTGTTACAGACACCTGTCTACTCTGTGCCAGCAAGACATAAAATCATTTTAATTAAATTTTCTCTAGAGGGAAGTTTAGCAGAGCAGGATGTAATTATCCAGATAGGAATTTTGTAAGAACATTGAACTTAACATCCTCTGCTTTGGTTAAAAGTGTCATTGGATGTTTAATGAAACAAAATGGTCAGGGACCTCTGTTTTACTTTTCATCTAAAATACAGTACTTCATTCTGAGTCATAAGTGTAGATTTAGTGAAGAAACTGCTAACTAATGGACCACCACCACCACTTCATTTAGCTTTTAGTCCCAGTATAGCACCTTCATGTCTCGTTCGTGAGAGGTGTTTCAAAGCACCAGGTCAAGCTTCATATTTTAAGGTAGCTGAACAGGAACACAGTCATGAACACTGTAAGATTTCAGGGTATTTTTGTGAGAAAACGATGTTTGTTTTTAAATATTTTTTGCTCCTCGCAGGAAATTCTTTCACGCAGGGGAATGGCTGTCTCTACAGTTAGAACTTATGAATGAAAAGTAGATCTACTTCTCCACCGAAATAGAAAATTAAGGGGTTTTTTAGAATATATTTATATGCCTATCTATAGTTAATTTGGGCTGCAGCTTGGGTTGCAAATCAACTTACCTAAGAATATCATTTTGTTTATGCATCTGCAGTTGTCAGGTGATATATGAATTAGGCAAGTACAGGCAGAATAATTGTGTCTCCCAATGCCAATACAAGGTGTCCTTAGAAATCAGAGAAACCATGTTCAGCAACGAGATTAGTCTAAAACAGATGAGAAATTCCTGCAAAGTACTAGGAAATGTGCCACTGCTCATGTCTTTCTTTGCATTTTTGGGGATTTTTTTTCACTTTGAGACAGTAAATTCCATGTAAGCTTCAAAGGGCACACTCAAATTTAGCAGGCCAAAACCATATTATCAGAGCTGAGATTTCTCTGATAAATTTGTAAACATCGCTTTTTGTTTTGTAGTCTGTCTTGCCATTGCAAATTAGTGGCACTACCCTTGCAAAGTCAGATCAGACAAGATAGTGTCACAGCTTTGGCAGGTTGGAACCACAGAACTGAAGAAAAAATATCTTCTTATTAGATTGAAACTCAGAGCAGATTGTCAGCTAAAAGTGATACATTCAGCCCATAAATTTTGGCGAAAGGATGAAATATACAATAATCAAGTGATCTAGCCTGAAATGTTTAGACCAGTAATTTGCAAACCGTCCTGCATTGGCTCCATTCAGTCCCCAAATCAGGGCAATTATTGGGGTTTTGGGCTCCCTCTTTACATTCCAAAATAATGTTATTTTGCCAAGGCTAAAATATAAAGAAGGAAAAAAACAATAATAAAGCTTACCAGACTTGAAAAGAGAAGGGAATTTGGCATCCTTTTTCTTCTCATCTATTCTTTGCTGGATGTGGAAATGAGCAGAATCAAGGTTAAGGTCAGGTCAAATGTTTCATTTACCTGGAGTGGAGCCCCTTGTCAGCACTGCAGGAAAGAAGAGCAAACCACCCCAGTTCTGTGACGCCATTACGAAGATTTTTTTCAGAAATTCAGGTGTTTACTTCAGAAAGATGTTCTAGATCATTGATGAATCCCAGATGTAAGACAGGAAGACCTCAACTTATTGTTCTAGTTCCAATAGAATTTTCACATCCATAGAAGTGGATCTTGATCCCTGTCAATTTCATGTTAACTGATGCATGAAAAGACATAACAGACAGGGTTTTTTTTTTTTCTGTTTCTGATCTCTCACAAGAGAGCCTGAGATCTTTTATCCTTAACATGTTCCTTAAGCGCCTGAGTTAGATGCATTACCGGAGGTAAAATTTTTAAATGTAATTTGGGCAGAGATCATAATCAATTACTATTAATTCCTATATCAACATTAGAAAGGACAAAAATAAAAAAAAAGTTTTAAAAATAATTCTTCTAAAATTAATTAGCTCTATCTGCACATGCAAATATTGAAATTTTAATGACATTTCTGACAGATCCCTCCAAGCTGCTAAGCAATTTAGAAGAAGAGGAGAGAGAGAGACATGGAAAATAAGAGACACCTTTCTGAGCAATAGACTTACGAAATGTGTCTGGCAAAGAGATTATCAATAAACATAAGGTATTTTAATACTGACAAAACATTCAAAAGATTCAGCTTATATTGCTGATAAGTAGCAGTACTTCATCTCTTTTTTCCCTTCCCATCTAACTGCTGTGCATACAGGAAATAGCTGAACTCTTCAGTCCTTTATATTCAAATGAATGTTTTCCACCAAAATATTTATTCAAATAGGAATGGTAGTGATTTTCAGATTCTCACAGGCAGAGTGGAAACAGAAAGATAAATGACTTTCTCACATTACTTCAGTGTTATTGTTATCATATATTGTGTGATGTTCCCTCATTATCTGTCGGTACACAAATCCAAGCAATGCATAATTTCTGAACCAAAAGTAAAATAGCAAAACATTTTTCAAGATGTTTTCAGCATTTTTAGATTTAGATGAAGGGAAAAATGTGTCTAACCCTGGCTGATAACAGACATTAAAATTCTGAACATATACACAGTCTTGAGGTACCTGATCTGACAAGCAGCCAAATTCTTTCTCAAGTTCTGGTCCTTTTGTTCCACTCGGGTTATGTAAAATGGAAAGATCCTAAATTTAAACATCCATGGATGATAAAAGCTGATAATGCTGATAAAAGTGTGGGATGGTGGGCTCTGCACTAATGATTACCTCCCTCCATACTGAAAAAAACATGATTTTGTGAGAGGAGGGACACTGCAGAAAATCAGAGTTCCACAAACTTCAGCCCTCACAATCTAGGCCACCACGACACAGACATTTAGGTTATGTAACCAGCTCTCTAAGAGAGAGAACTCACATGTTGCAGAAGGAGATTTATCCCAATACAATTCCCAAGGTGAAGGTTTCCTCTCCTTGTAGCATACAAAATGTAGATTGATTCATGTGAGAAGGGGTGGGTGAAAGGAATCAGAATACTATAATGTTAGGAGATTTCTGAATTTATCATTTCAATTATACTTTTAACTACTTTAAACAAATAAAATGAGATACAAAACCTGAGAAATGAAAACCAGAGGCAATTCTTATATCTCACCTTATGTGGTTACTGAAGCACAGGTAGGTTCTTCATCTTCCAGAATTTCAGAAATATATACAGTTAGATCATTGCTAGCATATAGTTTTAATTTAATTTAGATTTATACCTAAATTTTAGGCCTCTAGAGAGTTCATAAAAGCTACATTCTTAAGAAGTTAAAATAGAAAGTAAAAACATTTGAGGATTCCAGAAAAGGACCCTGTTTTCCTAAATTTGAATTTTAACAAACAGTTTATGCAGCACATCTACCAATATTCCTCCTGCAGACTTCCATCTCAAGGAGACAAACACTAACCTAACAAAGCACCACACTGGGAAATGAAGCTGAAATTACATGTTTAGGGATTCAGATGTCACAGAAGAACATTGCTGAATCTTATATAGATCAGTAGTTCCTAAACTGACTTCAAAATTAATTTTTGTATTTATCATCTCTCTTCACTCTGGTCTCTAATATGTTTTGGGTTGGCTGGGAAAGATGTGTTCCCAATTAAATGCTTTCTGTTTGGCTTCAAAAATTGCTGCACGCATTAAACATTAGATATTTTTCCATATTCTTTGGGCTTCTTTTAGTGTGTTCTGTTATTTTCCCCACTAAAATATGTAAATATCAGAGATAATCATGTTTATTTCATGGTTTTCCTACCTGCCTTTAGAGAAAATTATGTAACATGATAGGAGTCTACTTCTGATGAAACTTAGAGTGTAGCTGTTCTAAAAGAAAGCAATGGGAAAGATCAAACCAGTTAAACTGGAAGATTAGCTCTAATAAATAACCTGAACCTCAGCTCATCCTCAAATCTGGTGCACTGGTGAGGTCTAAGTTAGGAACCCAATTTTCTGACTTCCTTCAGTAGAAGTTAACAGGTAAGTATTTCTGAACAGCCTTCTTATACATCTAAGATGTGAAATGCCTTCATAATTACCCCCTGTAAAGACAGCCTAAGGGACCAGCTTTCTCTAACAATGCCTGATCAATAATGCAGTCTTGGCTGAAATCCTCAGATATCCAGCTGTGACCTGTTTTGGGTTTGTTGGGTTTTTTTCCTTTTTTACCTTTATTTCACTTTACGGCTCCACCAGTTTCTAATCTGTAGAAGAATTTCAACTTTCTTCTGTAACTATTTGGGCATCTAAATGCTATAGCTTGATAGGGACATTGGAACTTTCCAAAAAGCCATATAAAGTACTTACGACTCCAAATATATGTTTATCTGTAAAATAATACTTTATCTGTTTTGCTTTCTTTTCTCCACTGAAAAGCTTCAAAAATCATGGTAGATCAAATCCAAAATTTTACAGGAAAAAGAATAACCATAAAAAGAGAGATATTTTCTGTCTTCACTGGTTTGTAATTTTCTTTTTAAATTTTAATTTCAGTAAATGTTTCAGGACCTAAAATAATTTTGAATGACCTTTATTTTTCCTCAGTATCCCTTTTCAAAACTATTAATCCTCCAAGCTAAAAGTAGTTTGCAAAAATGCCTTCCACACTACTTTAAGTGCTCTCTATTGACCACATTGCAGAGAAAAAAAATCAAAAACAGCCTCTCCAAGTATTCTGCAGTATCTATGACTAGACTGCATAAGCACATGAAATTTAAAACTGGAACATAAAAATCATTCATTTGAATTACAAAAATTTAAAATTTAGAATAATCAAGATTTTTTGGTTTGTCATGCCTCAGGATACTAGGAAATTCACAATTAAGAGTGATACAAAGGAAAACTCTTTGTGGGCAGGGTGTTATAAAATTTAAATTTCTTGAGGTTTCTGGCCTACAACGCTGAATTCTGCCATGAGCCTGGCAGGATCCAGATCTAATGGGCTATTGACCCAAATTTATATGACTTCTCTTATGTTCTGAAATTTCCATTTCTAACTTAAGACATCCTGAAAGGAAACTATGCTACAAATCCCCCTAAGCTATATGTCCCTGAATAGGATATCCACTGAATCAGCCAGCAGAGTATCCAAATTTCTGTCTTCCAGTGTCTCTTTTCCACAAGTAATATTTCAAGTGATAGCAGTTAATTCTTACATCTGACAGTCTTCATGGACTTTCACTTTCCTCCCAATCTTATACTTCAGACTTTATACTTCAGACTAATTCAATTTATCTTGTCCATTTTACTCAAACAACTGAAACAGATCTATGGTAAATTAATGTACTATAGATAATTTGGAATGCAGTGTGAGAATTCAATGCACACCAGCAGTACTATATTACCTAAGGATATAAGATTTTAATTTAAAAAGTTAAAGGTCCATAAATCACACTCTATCTACACTTGTCAACATTTCTGACAACCTATTTTAACATCTAGAATTATTTCTTTCTTTATCACATATGAGATTTTAGTTTAACTCCACTTTACCCTAGAAAAGGAATCAGGAAGCCTAAAGTGATCAGAAAAAGGAGGAGGATGTTGAAGAAAATTTAAAAAAGCACCAGCTACTCACTGAAGATATTCTTCAAATACGGTGGAGGTACTCTTAAGGTGGATGAGGAATGAGCAAATAACCTTTCTGTGGTGTTTTTATTACTGAGCTTATGCAGATAAATTTATGACATGAGATATAGGACTCAGAACAGACGTGTGCTGCATGTCAGAAGATAGCTGGTGACAGCACCCCTGACAACCCCAGTTTAAGAAATCCTACTTGATATTCCAAAGCTTGGGGGCAAAGTGATGACCTCATTCCAACCTGGGTCTGTAAATAGCAATTACAAGTGACTAGCAGCAGGAAAATATACAAAGAGACAAATTAACATCCCTTCTGACTCCAGTCTGGAAGGTAGTCAAGGTTTATTATGTTGTCCTCCTTTCTATCTCAAGGGCACACTTTAAAGCCTACAGCACATTTTATGTTGCCATGGCTCTCTTCCTAACAGCTGTAGAAAGCAGGTAGTTCAAAGCCACCACACAGATGTCTCCAATGCATGAGTTAAACAGACAGTCTTAATGTAAACGCAGTCTTACATCCTGCTACAAAGGGTAGCAAAAAAAGAGATAAGGCAGGGAAATTTCAGATAGGGAAACAATAATTTTTTTTTTTAACTATTTAGAGTTAGACTCTCAGGAAGTGAAAAGATGAAAGAAAAACCTTTTCAGTTATACTCCATGATACTAACAGGAGTTCCAGCCCTCAGTGTCTTTTACACTTTGATTCATTTTCCACTAAAATAAGCTCATACGTAGAACCAAAATTTTAGGAAGCTTTCATGATACCCAAGAGAAGATTTCACAATAATATTCTCATCTCATCTGCTTCTCATCCATCCTCTCTCAGCACACCCTGCCTTAGATCCTACGCATTTCCCAGCATCTCACCATCAGAACTTCTCCCATGAGCACGTTCCAGATGTAGTTGACTCAGAGAATTTCTTTTAGTTCCAGCCCCACTTGGGAGGAATGTGTTTATCCCAACAAAGAGGTAAAAATGTTTTCTAGATTATAAGCCAAATTGTTTCCCTTTTGTATTAAACGCTCCACCTGTGAACTGTTTAGAGTCCCATGTCTCCCAAAAGGCAACCATTCCTGTGCAGCCTACCTGGGTTTATATCTTGACATTGTCCCCAGCTTTGGAAAATCAGCAAAGCAGCTGTATGCTTCTGTCACTTCACATTCCTGCTTTGCCCCATTTGGTAACTTCTCTCAGAAGATTTTTTTGTAGGCACATGCCTCTTATACAACTCTTTCTGGAATTTTGGAAACTAGAAAGTGGGAGGAGGGACAAAAATGTCAGAAAAGTAGTGATACTACTCTACTGGATGTCTCCAAGCATTAATGTCTCCAGTTGAGAGACAGCAATAAAGTGGCCAATGACCAGAAATGCAAATTCAATGCAGATAATACATCAACATTTAACAACACATATATCAAAATGATCACCAAAGGAAATCACAATAAATTATCCATGTTTTTAACCTACCATTTTTATGAACCACTGCTCATTACAGTTTGAAAAGTAAAGTATAATTACAGCAAATGCATGATGGTAAGTACTTTTTTCACAGAGCATACCCTTTCTCATGGATTATTTTCCACTGAATTCTTTTATGATGGGATTTATCCCACCTTATTACAGTATTTTGGAACTGGGCAGCTAATTTTAGCCAGCTGAAGAGAAGAGGAGGTACTTTCAGCAAGCAATTTTTTCCACCTATTTGCATTGTTATGAATTGGCATTCTGCCATTACACTGATAACATATCTTCAAATTTGCTGAATGGAGGGAAATTAAGGTATTTAATGACTCATATATATATATATATATATATATATATATATATATATATAATGCATCAAACGTCTTAAAATTGCTACAAGCATTTTTTTCATTCCTTTTGGGCTAGAAGGTAAGGAAGTTGATATCAGCCCCACTGTGGTGGTTTATCTGATTCCACGTAATATTGTTGAAGCAAGGGTTTTTCACTAAAGTGGAAAGAAATTTATTATTTCCTTCCTCAGCACCCAAGCTCACATCAAATACAAAATTTTCCTTCATAAATTAAAAATTCCACTCAGTACTGGGTTTTTTCCTTCCCGATCTTCATGGTTTAAATGTGTTTAAATTAAAAGCCAAGAAGGTACAGTTTCAAACCATTGACTCCAACATTAAAAACTCCTTAATATCTGATATTTTCAGTCTTAGGAAGAACATACATAGTGTGATCAAACCACCTCTCATCATTCTTATGGATAATGTAGCAGCCTGAGAATTTTAGCAGGTCCGTAACTTTGTTTCTGCAGCTCCTGAATGTTTTATAGGGGCTTTTTCAGAATTTCCTTCAATTTTAGTACTGTGTTCAAAACATAAACATCACTGCTGACACAATTTCTGAGTTTTGCTGCAATAATGTCTTCCACATAAAGAGTTATGAAATTGTATATATTCTAGACACAACCTTGGGCAATGAAAAGTCTAGCCTTATATAAGTTTTTCTAATGCAGATGACTTTTCTGTTTGGGTCCCCCTCCCCTCCTTTAATTCCATATTTACCAAGCATACTGTATATTATTATTCTATGTATTCTCTTCATTTTCTGCTTGTACCTCTTTCCTTCCATGGTCATCTCTCACTCTGAAGAGCAAAATTTCCACCAACTGTTAACAATAACAATTTACTCTCTAAGTCAGGTCAGGTACTTCACGAGTCCAAAATTATGAGTACTTTGAATTTGGTGAAAATAGAAGTTTTGTGATATTGAATGCATCACCCAACATCCCCTTGTGCAACAATACAGAAAAAATTAGGATACTCTCCATAATGGGTCTGTTGCAGTCTGGTCTGTTTGTTGTGCTCCTAGATGTTCTTGACTCCTGGTAATCTGATCTCATTTTAGCTGTGTCTGTGTGTGTGTGTGTGTGTGTGTGTTAACTGTATGATTTTGATATTTGATCCCTGGGTCAATCACAGGATTACAGGGCTCTTTGGTTTGTTGTTTTTTGGGGGTTTTTTTTGGCAGGGGGGAGTTGGGGAGTTTTTTGGTTGGTTGGTTGGTTGGTTGGTTGGTTGGTTGGTTTTTGGTTTGGGGTTTTTTTGGGTGGGTTATTTTTGTTGGTTGTTTTTTAGGGGGGTTTTGATTATGTTGTGTTGGGGTTTTTTGTTAGTTTGCTTATTTATTTGGTGGGTTTTTGTTGTTTTTTTGGGGGTTTTTTGTTGTTTTTTTTTTTCTTTTGTTGTTGTTGTTGTTGTTGTTTTGGGTTTTTTTTCCACTTCTATCTTACTTTTTAGACAACAGAATGAAGAGAATATAAAGGATAGTGGATATTATACCCAGGTCAGAATATTGTCAAAAGTAATGATGTCCACCTGCTCAGTTCACTGGAAGTCGCTTAATCCTCATCCACCTTTGTGGAATAATGTGTCCTGCAATATGATGCAATAAATGCTACAATAATTCCCGCATCAATGACCCATGTCAGGATGAAAGTCATCTGACTGAAGAGCAGTTGAGTGTTCCCCTTTAGCCACTTACGCTCTTGCTACAGTACTTGAAGACAAAGAGAACAGCATAACAATTGATGTAATTCAGATCACCTTCCTTACATGCCTGTTTCAGAAAGGGAATGAATAATGGTCCAAGATATCTGTCTTGTCTCTAAAAAGAGCCTCACTGATCACCTTTCCCTGGATACCCAACTTTTAAATTGCTGACTCCAGCTCTGCTAACTGAGATTCAAAGTTTTAGCCTTCAACTAAGATTTCTACTTAGCAAGTGATCCACATATTTCCTTCCTGAAAATATTTTATCTCATTCTGAAAGAGACAGAAGGTTTTTGGAAGATTTTCCTGTTAAGCTAATTAATGCAATCACCTTTCCCTTCTTGACTACTGACATCAAGGCCCAGAGTCAAATACTCTGCAGTGCAGTTCTGTGACATGTAATAACCAGTCTTTTCTCATCTATTCAGCATCAGTGAGCACCTTTACTTTGGGGTGTGCTGTCAGTGGTCAGAAACCATGTAGTTAAAAAAAGTGATCTCATTCACAATCCAAAAGAAAACTAAGATAAATAAGCTTTCTTTTCCCTGAATTGGTCTCAGGTTGTAGTCAACCTAAAGAAATTACAATAAATTATGAGTATGCAAAAGAGTTGTTCATATTCCAAACCCAGTTAACTGTTAATCATCTCAGCAAACCTGTTGGCTTGCTTTGCATTCTCGTACAATTAGATGTGTTAGAAATCCCCTAGGCATGCTGTCTTCACAGGCTAATTTATTTTTATGAACATCCCAGGGACACCAAAGACATTTTGCTGAACTTTGTTAACACAACTTGCTGTCAACCTGGTGCATTAATGAAAATAGTTCCACCTTTCTGATATGCTACCGACATTTAATTTTAAAAGCACAATTAATATATGCGATGTTGTTGTCTCTCTCTCTCTCTTTCATAAGCCAGTAAATACTAACTTGGGATTTATTAACTGCTAAAAGCAGTAGACATCCAATCAATACAGTATACTTCTGGCATGTGAATGTGGCAAGAGCATAATCAATCTTTTGGGGAAATGTAAAACTTAAATCCCAGCCATGTGAGAGGTTTAAAATCTGAGAACATTGGTTTTTTGTTTGAATTATCTTGGGTTTTGTTGTTTGTCTTTTTGGTTTTTTGTTTAGGTTTTCTTCTTGTTTGGGTTTGGGGTTTTGGTTTTGTTTGTTTGTTGACTGGTTTGTTGACTGGTTTGTTGTTTTTTGGGTTCTTTTTGGTTTGGGGAGGTGTTCATAAAAGAAAGAATCAGCTAAGAAAGCAAATACATTGGTTACATCATTTTACATGGGAAAACACCACAGTCACATCACAAATGCCATGACCACTACAAAATACAATAGCCATAACAAAATACCATGGCTGTAATACCTGGGATCTACTTGAACTCACAGCCTCCTGTCATGTGGAAGAGATTAAAAGCGTCTTTAGCTGCAGTATGTCAGAAATTCATTAGAAAGTCATCATATATAGTGGATTGTTATCAGACAGCATTTGGGTGGCCCAACACTCTATCCTCCACAAGTCAATACAACATAAATGCTAATCAGTAGGTTGTATTGTGTCAAGCCCAATTTGGAAATCTATTTTCATCCTAAATTCAGGCTGTGTTTCCAGTATCAGGATCTCCATGTTTTTCTCTTGGAAATCTAGCCTTGTCATTGGGCTTTAAATAACATGAGAATCATTTTTAATAAAATAAGCTAAATAAATATGACATTTTGGTATCAGTGTAAAACATTTCTTTTTGTATTTTGGTTACCACAGGTTGAAAATGCTATTTCAAAAAACCCATTAATGGTCTATATTAAATATAAGAAGTTAGCGAATCATTTTCTGGAAGACAATATTATATTGCATATGATTATTTTTTAAATGTTTTTATCTGCAGACTGAATGGCTGTCCCAAAAACTGAACACTTTGTCCATCAAAGTATGAGATTAGATTTCTTCTTTTTTTTAGAAAAAAACCTCAGCACACAGGAACAAACCCTGTGTCTTGAAAGTCAATATTAGTCAGTGTCTAATGCAATTTTCAGTGTTTTTTTTTTAATTTAATCTTAAAATGTAGAACAAGAGACAATATTCCTAAAAGTCAGCTGATTAGAACTGAATATGAGAACAACTAACCTTCAAATGAAAAATATGTCCTGTTGGGTTTCCCATGTCATGCTAATAATATTTGGCAGCATCCAGATAATAATGCTGGCCAATAGAAGACTCCTGCTCAAATGTGTCACTGGCTGAAGTTTGCTGTTTAATATGAAAGCAAAGTAAAGCTGTTTTTTTGATTTTTTTTGTTTGTTTTGTTTTTAATGGAAAACCAGGCTTTTGACCCAACAGCATGCTTAATCATTTGTGATAAGCATCTACTTCCCTGCAGCATTTAATGATTTCATTGACAAGTTTAAAGCTTTAATCTAGACTATCTGATCAGAATAACTGTCCCACAGGCACCACAGCTGCAGTATTTCATACATCCGACTCAGGCCCTACAGAATCAACAAGAGTTTCACCACAATGAAGAGTTTCACAAGACACAGGCATATCAGTATTTCAGCAGTACCTATGTTTCTCCTGAGTATGTTTTACGGATGAACGTTGAGTTCTTTTTATTTTTCCTTTTTTTTTAATAATAATTGCCTTCTATTCATTACATAAGGTGAATTTTGCAGGGAAAAGCACTGCTGGTCTGCTGGCACAAGCTGTTGAGAACCAGACATGTCTCTTCTTCATCAGCATAATGCCATCTGCCACAGACAGGAAGGAGGAGATTAAAACTAAGGAAGAAGGAAGAAGTCTTTTCCAACAAGAAAGATGTTCATTAAGTCTCTGGCGATATCCATTCAGTATTCTCTAGTTCTAGTCAGAAAAACTGTCTGACTGTTCAAAATATAATATATTCCTAGAAAAAGAAGTGCATTACAATTAATCCATGTGGACTTTTGAAGACTAAGAAGCTCTGAGGATAATGCAAAAAAAAAAAAACCAAAACATTTAATAAGACTTTTGAGACAAGGAACACTAAGATGTTTTGTTTTTCAAATATTTGAGGGCATTAAGGAAATGTCACTCAGGGCAAGGACAATAGCAAGAAAATTCAAAATAAACTATGTAAAAGTCCTGTCACGTGTTTATTAAAAAAATTATAGGTTGACTCTTTATTTCTGGAACCCAAAATAATGAAACAACAAACACAAGATGTGGTTTCTCTTTATATAAGGTAATGAACGCTATGAAAATATGAAAATTACTTTTGTCTTTTTGCATTAAAGTTACACTTATAGACTTTAACTGAAACAGATCCTCACTGAGCTAAAGTATTGCAGAAACACTCAGAATAGAACCAGTCCCTTAAAACTTATGTCATGCAGACAGAAATTAGATCATGAGTAAATAAAAATGTCATCTTTTTTTCTTTTCAGACTTTGTAGATTCATGCAGAGAAGCAGAAGGAAGTAAAAGGACTTCCAGTCTTTCCTTACAATTGCTCATTTATAAAACCAGAGTATAAATATATAAGGTTGGCATTCTAACTACTATTCTAATATGTTTAAAAACCTCCTCTTGAGCTCTGTGAACAGGGCCACTTCATCCAGAAGAACTAGGCTGTAAACCCAAATGGAGTAAAGCCCATATTTTCAAGAAGCAATTATCCATCTCACAAAATAATGCCCACCAAATCGGTATTTATTTGGGCAGTAACTTGCTAAAGGATATCCCTCTGGTATGTTCTCTTCTCCATATGCACTGCACAGGGAGACAAAGAACCTAACACCGGATGCTGGACTCCCTCTGGGAACCTAGAACATAAATGCTGTGATATAGCCATGGTGATGCATGGCAGTACAAGTATGGTCCCAGGCAACACTTGCACACAGTCACATAGGAGAACTACAGCACATTTAGGCAAAATCATGCCCTCTGTCATCTCTGTGAATTAATCCTTCAGTGCCCCCCACCATATAATTGATGATGTCTCTTTAAATACATGCCCTGTCATTACTTGAGGAAGCTGGCACCTCCTGGTGCCATATTTAACAGAACATAGAAACACAAACTGCAACACCAGCGAGGAGAAAAAGCTAAACTGAAGAGATATCATCAATACTGAGAGTGGAAAGTCATATAGTAAAATATCTGTCAATAGTTGTCATGGTCCTATCTCCCAGGACCATGATTCCTTATGCTTTTCCAGCACTATCATACGGCATGTTTGAACAGATTTCACCTGCTGAAAGTTTGGCTTAATACTCCGCTTGAAGTTACCTCTCCTTTTCTTTACACCATTATACTTAATTTCTATTATAATACTTTATAGTATTTATAGTTAGTTATATATTTATAGTTAGGCTCTGCTAACACTGAGCAGAAGAGATTCTGCTCAGGCTGCGCTGTGCACTTCAGTAAAGAGGCAAGAAAACAGTGCAAAAATACTGAATTATGTCAGTGACTTACTGTTTGTCCATTTATCCCATACAGGTTCTTAGACCCACTCTGTGGATTTTGTCCTTTTAGTTTTATCTCCCAGAATACATCTTTTATTCATTCTTCCTATTCTTTAAATACTAGCTAAATGGTTTTTGCTTTTTCAGCCTGACAACACTCAAACCAATGAGAAAAAAAAAACAAAACCAGCAGAATTTCTTTTTCTTTCTTTCTTTCTTTCTTTCTTTCTTTCTTTCTTTCTTTCTTTCTTTCTTTCTTTCTTTCTTTCTTTCTTTCTTTCTTTCTTTCTTTCTTTCTTTCTTTCTTTCTTTCTTTCTTTCTTTCTTTCTTTTCTTTCTTTCTTTTCTTTCTTTCTCTTTTTTTCCACTGACAGAATTTATTATTCTCTTTCAATATATTGGCCAACACATCTGCTGCTCTGTGACACTCAGGATGAAATAGACAATCTCTCCATATTCAGCTCCATGGGGGTTCTGATACTGATTTTTCTGTGCCAGGATATCAGCTGTACTCCAGGTCTTTCAGTTTTCTACCCAGCACTAAGTATATGTGAGGTGGATTGTTTTTCATCTATGCATAATACAACAATATTCAGTGGACATATAAGAGCAAGGCTGCAGATTAAACCCAGGTGCATACTTACAGCAGGTTAGTGAGTAATTTGTAAGGCCATAGAAAAAATTTTATCCCCTAGCTAAGGTGATATTCTTCAGCATAGCTCAGCTGGGGCTAATATATGTCACAAATAATTTATTCCTATAGCTTGACTCTTTCTCATACTCCTATGTCACATTTCCCTCCTAAATCATTAATATCATTAACATTTCTTATTTATTGCTGAAAAGTAAGAAAACACACATAATACATAATCTCCATCTTACCTTTAAATGTCTAAATGCCTTTAAAACTGTAGCCCTAACTGATTTATGTGCATTCAAAACAGAGAATAAGCACCTTAAAAGGTTGCTTAATATTCATAGCCATGTACTTGTCAATTGTTTTTAATGAAAAAATCACAGGAAAATGCTGGGAAATGCTCCAGAGCTTATTGTGGGCAGAGTTTTGTAAATGTATGTCTTCTGAGCTACATGTCCAGGTTCTATTTAGCATCAGTAGAGAAAGATTGGCATTTGGGAACTGTGATTGACCATTCCTAGAGCTGCCACCTAGTAAGATTGAGTGGATCATGTCTTAAAACAACTGACTGTCCATTAATTTTAAGAGAAACTTGCAGCAAGGTCTAAAGTCAAAGCTATCTATGTTGTAGATATCAATATTATAAGGCCTGATTCACAAACAATGTCAGTGGGGCAGGGGGAGCACTTATGTGTGTGTGGGTTCATGAGTGTCATCCTATATTTCAGTGGAAAGTTATTGGTGACATAATGGGGTATGAATTCCATTTACTGTTCAACCTGCTGAAATATATATGTAGAACTTTAATTCCTTAGTCCCCATTGTCCCCATCAAAGTGGGGCAATAATTACCCTTCTAAATCAGATTGTTCAAAGGGATGTGGTCCATAATCTGTGTGAAATACTTCAGAGATTTTATAATGTGGGAAAAGTTGTATTAACTTTTATTTTCCTTTCTGATTCAAATGTCTCTGCCAAACATAGTTTAAAAACAATTTTTAAAAAGAATCAAACTTTCATTGAAGTGAATTAATCCTGGACTTGGAGTGGTAACAATATCTACAGAATGTGTTGTTTTGGATAAGTCTGAGTGTAAAGATGTATTAATGAAAGGAAAACAACTTTTCATGTTTGCTGAACAACAAAATGTGCAGTAGACTTTCCTTTGTGTTTGATTATAAACTTTTTCAGAAGATAAAGCCTTCTGGCAATACATCAAACCTTCCTGCTTGGTTTCAGTCTAACAACTCCAAACCGAGTACTTCTTTACAACTTCCCTCCACAGTTCTCTTTAGAATGTCCTTAGGTTTTCCTCCAGGCAATGGCAGCTATAGTATGTGCTGAAGGATTTGTCAGTACAGATATTAACACACCATCAAATAGAGAAACTCTTTTTAACTCCATGTCAAATGCAAAATTATCATCACTAATACAAGAACTTAGCAGTGTTCTGTCTTTTTTTTAATATAATGCATTTTCATTAATGTAGCTTTCTTATCAAACTTGATAAGTTTGTAACAGACAAACCTTGGACTGATTCAGCACTGAGCTTTTTTATTTGAGTATATAATATTGTCTGGGAATACCTATTCCAAAAAGGATAATATCGACCCCAGGAATAACTTTCTGCTTTACACAATTAGCTTGTAATTCGTAAATAGTATAATAATTCCAAAATTAAATCTGTCTAAATAATGTTTTATCTGCACATATTTAGAGAATAATTCAGATGCACAAAATATTAACCAGGGTTGAAATTACAGACTTACAGGCAGTACCAGAATATTACTCCAAAACTACTCTTCTCTCTATTAAGCTTTTTTTCTCTAAATCTACACAGATTAAATGTTACTTAAATTTTATATTTAATTTGCTTTTGCATGAAGATATTCAAGTATTTAAAAAATAGATTTTTAATTATTCCCTTCCTTGTCTTGGTAAAAAACAAAAATGATGCTGTATTTATTTCTTCATTAGTATTCTAAAAGAAAGAGGTTTGAAGGATTTGGTCTTTTCTATATTGTGGACAAATCAGAAGCTGACTGATGGAAAGTCAAGTTTTAGCTTAAACATGGTACAACTTCTGTCATAGCTGTAGAGTATTTTTTTGGGATTTTTACATTACCATGTTCATTTTTATGACTATTATTATTCACAGCATGTGAGTTCAATCTTGCTTCTGATATGCAGCAATGTACCAGGTTTTTGCTTTTTTTTTTCCCTTGGAAATTATTTGTGCTTCCCTCTCTCAACATTTCATTCTCAAGCAAGCTGTAACAGCTTAGAAAAGAGATTTTAAGCTTTAAGACTGGAGACTAGGAACAGGACAGGATAAGGCTTTAGGCTCCTTTCCTCCCTGTTAGAACTGAAAAAGGCTCCCATCCTTAACAGAATGTACAGCCTGTCCACTTCAGATGTTCGTAAGCCTCCAAATTTCTGTTCCTGCACTCAGCTGTATGGTTTGCAGTGGAGAGATGGCCAAGTGCTGTGCAATGCCTGCCAGCACAGCCTGGAAAGTCTCAGAACATATTTCCTCCACTCTGCCCCTTGACTCCAAGGTGATTTTGGGCAAACTATTCTGCCTCATTCTCCATGCAACAGAGATTGATCTTCCAATGCAAAGAATTTCATTACCTATGGTCACAAAACATGGCAAAAGAGTTAATAATGTTAATGGAATAATTCAAAATTGAATTTATCAGAGTTCTTGGTCTGAATTACCACCATTGCCACAGCAAAGTCTCCCCAGATCCACCCCTGGCCTTCCCATGTTCACAGCTGTAAACCCCCCTTCAGAGTTTGGGTATTTTGTGATGAACACAAATTGAGGGATGTGCTGGCTGACCAACTGTATTGCTCATGGGAGCCTGCTATAATTAAGCTTGGCAAAGAAATTATTAGCAATCCATCTATTCAGAAACTTAGAAATTTTTCTGTTATCTTACTTCTGGTTTGAAATGGACTTTATTAGAGAATGAGTCTGGAAAGTAAGTGTAAAATCCTCTTAACTGCTTTGAAGTTCTGGGGAATTTAATGTAATAAATATTTTTTTCTCTTTTAAAATAAATTTAAAAATTAAAAAAAAAAACCTTTAGGCACAGTTTTGAGGGTGGAAAAAAGAAAAAAAAAAAACAAAAACAAAAGAATGCTTTTAGAATTTTGAAACTTCTCTTGACTAAGTTTTGTGTAGATTTCAGGTTTGGACTTCAGACTTGTAAAGTAAAAATATTATCACTGTTGCATAAAAATTTGAGAGTACTTCCAAGTTGTTTGTCTGGGGTTTTTTTTACCAGGTGTAATGAACCTTCCTGTAATCAGTCAGTACAAAAAGAATTTATATTACATCCCAGTTAATATCTTTACTGAAATGTTATAGTGCTCTTGGGTTTAAGTAAAGAATAAGTAATAAGTTTCAGATACTGAGTTGGTCCGAGAATAAAAATACTCACTTTAAAAGACCATCCAAGTTCTTGTCACGTAATATTTTTTAAGAAGCTCCATTGTGATTGTGAAAATTTTTCTGTTTCATTTTTCCTTGTTTGTGTCTACAAGGTTTTTTATTGTAATTCTTCTTAAACCAAACCCCAATTTTCCAACTGATATTTATGACTTTGAATTTCATTTTTTTCAAATAAAATTAGGAAAATAAAATTATTTTGTTGAAAAACCCTAATTTTATTCACAAGCCTAAATGACAGGACCAGAATATTATTTGTCCATTTAAAAAAATGGATGACTTCTTTGAGTTCTAATAGATTTTATGTACTTTCAGTTGTTTTTCAACTTCCGCAAATATACATTCTTTTCCTTTTCCATTAAGTAACAAATACTCTTACAAGTACTGCACAGTAGGAAGCAACCTTACAGAAATGAAATGGGCCTTGCAGCAAGTACATAGAATGATTTGGAATAAAATGCAGTATGGTTTGATGAACGGAGGTTTGGCCTAGATTGGGCTTGAAGAACAGTTTCACTCTTACTGTGGTGGCTGACCTTCTAAGTAATCTTAATCAAGCCTTATTCTACTTTCCTTTTTCAGAGTTCTTCTTCTATTTTTGTCTTCAGGTCAGGGGCACAGACTGACTCCATGTCTCTACAGTATTTAGCACAGTAAGGCTTTAATCACAAATAGCTTGCAAAAACATCTATATTTATCTTTACAATCAAATGATTTATTCATGTTTGGTCTAGACAAATCGTAGAGTTACTCCTGCATGATGAACAGATATGAAATATAGGAGTTCTTCAGATTCATTATTCTCAGGATAGTCTGTAATTGTGTACTTATCACTACCAAGAATGAATATTTTATACTTGCAAGCACTTAAAGTGCACCCCTTCACTTGTTAAAATACTGTGGTTCACATGATCTCTTTGATAGCAAAACATGGATATTAGGGCATGCTGCACAAGGATCCCAATATCTAGGGAATTTATTTAACTTCTGATGTTAAATATTCTACATTTGTACATTTTACAAGGTATCTCTTTCTAATGTGTAAAGAAAGAGACAAAGAATCTTTGCATAGCAGCTTTTTGGATAGGACCCTGAAGAATGGGTGTTCAAGCACTGTTGCAATGGTCAGCAGTTTTAAACCCCACAGTGTGAACATGGAGTTAGGAGAAATGTCAATATGAGCCCTCCATAAAGTAGAATGTCACCAGTGTTCTCATTGAAGGATAGGAAAGGGGAAATGAGTTTTTGAAAATAGTCATAAATAATAAAAAATGGTTGGCCTATAGCATTTTTCTTAAATTAACAAGAACTTGAACCCAGTATAAAGTGCCTCAAAGAAAACCTGTCCAGTTTTGAGGGATGGGGGTTTTGATCAGGATAGATCAAGTGTGTAAACAACTTTCAGATGCGTAATTTATTTCCTGTTTTGAAAGGAACTGCTTAGCCTTGAAAGGTTTGTCAGGAACATTATCAAGTTTTTTAAGTGTTCAGAGAGTTCAGCAGGAAGAAAGCAATACATTCCTAGCAGATCCCTTCCAAACTAAAATACAATTTCATAAAATATTCAACAACTTTGTGGGCTTATAGTTATACTTATAGGAACCCATTCTCCTAGGAAAAGGAGCTGAATCTGTTGCATATGTAATGAAGCCATAGGTAATCATGGCCATAACTGAGGGCAGAATCTGTCCTTCCTTGCATGAGGCTCTTGCGGGGACAAAAACCCAAGGAGCTCTGCAGCATGCCAGAGTTATTATTCAAATTTATGAGCCAGTCAACAAACCACACTGCAGCTCCCACACAGGATAGAAAAACATTCATGGCACCTCTAAAAGCAGGACCTTTGAGTCACAGAGGCTTTGGGTTTGCTTTTGAATTCTGCCATAGTTTGCTGCCCATCCCTTTGTGGTGAACTGTCTGGGAACACTGCATTAGTCTCACATCCCTCCCCCAGCTGGCTCAGGAAGTCTTAAATAGTCTGATCACATTCTGGCCAGAGAAGGGAGGGAATCTTCAAAAGAAGAGTTTAGATCACTGGAAAAAACAAAAAACAAACAAAAAAAAAACCCCAAAGCCCAAAGCAAATTAAAACAAAAAAAAAACATGAAAAAATCCCCCAAAACCAAAACCAAAACCAACCAACCAACAAACCAACCAAAATTAAAAAAAACAAAACAAACAAACAAACACCCAGAACAAAACAAACAAAAATTCAAACAAACAAACAAACAAACAAACTACCAGGAAATCTGTGAGGGGGAAAAAAGGGCAAGAATGTATTCCAGTCTGGTGCTTGGTAAATATGAGCAACTGCTCATTAGATTGGAGACAAGGAAGTCCAGCCAGATCCATGCTAGACTATAACCAGATGCACAGCACAGGGTGAATCACTTCCATTCTGTCTCCTTTGCTAGTATTTTCTTAACTGATTTTTGGTCACATCCAGACTTCACAACTGAAATGTTTGACCTGTGCTTTAAAAAAGAATATTTTAATTAAGCTTTCCTCCCCAGCAATGTGCCACCAGCAATGTCACTGTCACCTTACTTGCTGTGCTTCACTTTTCAGGACTTGGGCTTTATCACCTGAGTAGGAACAGGCATCCAGCATCATCCACATCTGCTGGGAGATTTCCCCTTGAGGGAACCAGTTTGCATCAAACCAGAGGCAGACAAGCAAGGGCCTTACAGACTGTGGTGATGTTCAGGGGGGTTAGGCTTTGGTGTGAGGACAAGTCCAAATTAATGTGAGAAGGTAAATAATCAGCCTGACGTACCTGAGTTGCCAGTGAAGGTGATGGAGGCCCTCAAAGGCTTCCAAGAGGAGCAGAGAGATTCTTACTTATAATAATGAATGGACAGCTCAGGGCAGAGGACCTTGAAAGATCATCTGGTCCAACTTTTCATGGCAAAGAGAACTCATATTATCTAGCACCTCATCCAATCACATCACGAAAACCTCAGCAGTGGGGTCTCTCTCCCACCCCTGGGGAGATTGCTCCAGTTTTCATGGTAATTCCCACTGCCTGTGTGAGGTAGTCAGGGTTTTTTTTTTCCTGCCTCACTATATGCTTAAAATGCATATCTCTCTGGGGTGTCCAAGTCTGTATCCCACTATTATCAAGTCTTCAGAGTAAGTATTGTTTCTCAGCATGAATCTGTGCTAATAAAATAGAGTTCTGGTTTCATCTAGGTCCATAGCTGTTTCTGTAAAACAAATAATCACAAATACAAGATTGAGACTCTCAGAAGGGTTTGGAAAAATAGGTTTAAGGCAGTAAAACTTATGTAAATTATGTCAAATAGGCAGACTAGAAATTGGTGAGGAAAATGGTGAAGAATGAGGTAAGTAAAGGTGGTAGAATGCTATAGGGAGAAAAAAAAAACCCAAATAAATATTTTTAGAAGAGAATGACATTTGAAGACGGGAAGCTGTATATACATTTCTCCCTGACAGATCCCTTCCGATGAAGAATGGAAATCAGAAAGATCTGATATTGCTTTGTCAGTAACTCAACCACAAAATATCATTTTAGGAAAAAAAAATTACAAAGAGGAGGGGTAGAATAAACCTGAAGGTATGGTCACATGGAAAAGGAGATTTTTTTGGAAAAGAAATAGTAAAGTGGCATATGGAGTAACATGCAGTGAAATATTTAGCTACAGCATGTTATTTTTGAAAACTGTGTGTTAAATTATAAAGTAAAAACTAGAAAAAATGACATAATAATTTATTGATAGTGTAAGAAACTTATTTTCAATCCACCCATGGTTGTGTGAAGGTGGGTGCATCTTGCCAGTAAGTAATGAGAAATGCTAATAATTCAAAGGAAGAGAGATGTGAAGGAGACATGAGAAGAAACCTAAAAATTCTCTAGGAAAGTTTACAGCTATTATTCATCCACAAACTGGAAATTTTAAAAATTGCTCTATACAGTTCTCTGTGTAATGTAAACATGACCATCTGCCAGACATAGTCTGCTTTTCTAAAAATTCTACATATCAGCTTAAGATGTAAGAGAACACAACATATTCATAAGAAAAATCTCTACTGTTAGAGAAAAATCTGTGTATGAGTGTAGGTGCATACATAGATCTAGACACATGTTGTTGTCATGCTTCCTTTTTTAATATTTGCTTTCATACAGGCATCACTTGTACAAAATTGTGTTATGTGTCTTCTGAACCTTTAGAAAGTGCATTTCCAGGGAGAGCACAAGGGAATCAAGAGAGATATGTAGGAAGTAAAATTGCAGAAAGGAGACAGACGTCATTAATCCATTGATCTGGCTGCCTGGGTCTGCCTTTCTCTGCATTGCTGACTCCCTGGCAGGCTCGAGCCAGGTAGCATAGGAAGGGCTAATGCAATCTGACTCAAGATCAATACTAACATGGTCTTAGATGCACTGTTTGTGCTTGCCAGGGTACTAGTTTGGAGACGCTACTGGATTATGTTTTACACCTTTTTAGCATCTAACAAGCATTCTGGGCTTCTAACAGAAACCAAACACAATTATCAGAAGGCAGAGAAAGGCTGGAGGGCTTGGTGATGTTGTGATAACAGAGTAAACCTTTGACCTCTCAGTTAATAGTCTAAACCTTGCTTAAATTAGTCATGACAGAGGGCTAAAGTCTGCACTGACTTTTACCTTTTAGAGTCTCATGAAAACAAACAGTCTTGTGGGAATTCAGGCATTTCTAAAATTTGGTCTTCAAACTGAAAAGCAATTAGACATGAACTGGGATTCTAAACCCTGTTCCTGTGCTCTGTTTAGACATGCAGGCACGCAGCACATGGCGTCAGTCATGTTTGTGAGCAAACTCCACAGGGATGCTGCGGCTGCAGATTTCATCTTCCCCATCCTCAAAGAGACCTACTCAGCTGGTGCCACAAGCTGTTGGAAAGCAGAGTGGGATGGTACTGCTGCCATCCATTCTCTGTGTGAGCTGTAGATAAAGGTCTCCTGCCTCTGAAAGAAAACCCACAGCTCTCCAAAAGCACCAAATCTATCTGACAAACAGAAGAGTCTAAACCAACTTAGAATCATTTAGTGGTTCTAATGTCTGCTCACTGCAGAGATTCAGAGTTATGGCTCCCATTTCAGCTACAGGATGCCATATAGACATTATGGTATGCAATAATTTCAAATAGCATATTTATAAAGAGCCATTTAATCTCCCAAGAGCATTTCATGTGTGAGACATAGGCAAGCATTATTTCATTCACTAGCAAAATGAAGTCACCCATTCATCTGAAATGATCTTCTGCAGTTCAGGGATGTTAATCTTTAAGCAAAAGTAAAAAAAAAAAAAAAGCAGGGAAACCTTAGCAAAAAAGGGCATGAAGTGCATAATCCACAAAAGATAAAGATAACAGACTTGTTTACTTCCAAGTGCTTTCTGATAGTATGGGAAAAATTCATCTCTAAAGAAAAAAATCCTTCAAGATTTATGTTCTCTCTGACAAGATTGTCTGCTTTGCTTATGTGCATTTCCCAGTCCTCTTTCTGATTTTTAAATTATTCAAAGTAGGACACTTTCATCAGTTCAGACACTTGAGAAAATCTGTCCTGCTCAGGTTTTCTCTTAGTTTCTTCAGAGACCAAATGGTCAAAGTGCATGGACAGAAGTTCTCCTCCAGATTCATCCAGAATGCCTTCATCTCCACTGAGATTCTGGTGAAATTTGCCATCCCCATTGACTCTAAAAGATCAGATTTGATGTAGGAAATTAGCTGCTAACACTGCTTTTTGCTGTGGGAAGAAGTCTTCATTTGTCATGCTGCTAGAAAAACAGAACTCAATTCAGCACCAAAGGATCCCTGCAAAGGACACAGAACTAATATACTGTGTGCTGTGACATAATACAGGAAGGTTATTGCCCAGTGTCCTGGGTTTGCCTTAATTAAATTTTTGGTAAGGAAAAAAGGTCAACCACAGAAGTGACCATCTCCATAGAAATATTACGACTTTCTTCATGCCTGACAGAACCAATTAGAGAAGCTGGACACACCTCTATAAACCATATTTAAGAGAAGAAGAAAACAGGGAAAATTCTCTTTTTACTTCCTGTGTTCTGGGTCAAGGGAGCCCCCCCACCCATCCATCCTCTCAGCAGGAGCTCAGTATGGGCCCATGTGGCCTGGCCACTGGGATGGGGTGGGGGAAGGAACCTGGGCCAGTTCCACTGGGCTCTGGACTGGCTCTGCAAAGCCAGGCTGAGAAGGGCTGGGCTGCCATGTGACTGCTGAGAAATCCTACAACTACTGAGCCCAGCACAGCCTCCAGCACCATGCCAGGCTGAGCCCTGCTCCGGCCAAGCACCGCCAAGCCATCCGGATAGCATCATGGGAAATTGTGGGCTAAGTCCAAGAGCAGTTCTGCTGCCCCCACAGAAAAACAGAATCTACTCCTGCATCTGGAATTGAACACAGCAGGGGCTGGAAAAGTGGCATGCAGCCAAATTGGCCACTGTCATTCTGGTCCAGCCCCTGAGTGGCAGGAGCCAAAATCAACACGTGAGCAGCTCCATGGGCTGCCACCCAGGAGAGTTCACGTATGTGACCAATACCGAAAGGCTATTTCCTAATGCAAGGCCCGGCTAAGAATGACTCTTTTGGTGCTGTTAAATTCCATTTAAAAGCAGATAAACCTGCAAGCGCCACTTCTCCTGAATCAGAGAAAAGGAAAGGTGAAGGCCTATGAAGACAACAACATAGAGACACCAGCATCAGTGAAGAAGAGCCAAAGCCCAGATGGGAGATAGCTTAGTCTTGGGCTGAAAATCTCTTGTAAGGCTATGGTGAAGATAGAATTAATACATCAGATTCTTTTTCCCTGTAACTCACGGAATGCACTGGGGGAATGTTGCATCTAACCGCAGCCATGAGCAGAGGCACCAGTGATGAAGCAAGCAGATGTTGAAGTGGTTGTGATTTGATGAGAAGCTTGAATAGAGAGACATGAGAGAAATGAGGAACCTTGCCCCAGGGATAAAGAGGAAACCTCAGTTTCTACAGATGGAAGAGAATTTTTGTTTCTATGCTAGAACAGTTCATCCTTAAAATTGCACCCCAAGAAGCTGAGATGACCCATGTTTGGTAGTTGTAGGAAGACTACCAAACATGGGAGGGACTTCACAACTATAGATTTCCAGGTGGCAGCTATTCATGAAAATTAAAACCACAAGAGAACTGTTTCTTGAAGAAAGGTCTCCATAGCATGGCAGGAGAAACTCTTCTCCCTCTTCCCTAACTGAAGAAAGATCATTTTAGAGGTGTTAAACTGACTGAAAATACCAGGTTTTGTCTCTTGACGTTGTCAGTGGGGAAAGAAAGAGGAACTGGGGGGAAGAGAAGTGTTCTGAAGGTTTATTCAGATTCCTTATTATTTTTCTTTTAATTCTGTTAATAAAGTTTTCTTTATATTTTAAAGTTTTGAGCCTGCTCTCCTCCTAATTCTTATCTCATAGCAGAAAATACATAAATCATTTTAGTGGGTGCCTTGGCATTTGGCCAGCACTCAACCCACCACATTAACTGATGCCATGACTTGGATTGGTGAACCAAAACCACTACACCGGGAAAAAAAAACCAGAATTAGGCTCACCAGAATCACTACATGGACAAAAAAAATGTTAAAATGGTTGTCTATTGCTTGAAACTACACAATTGCTTACACGTCTTGCTTCTTCCACTGTTGTGACTGACTTCAACATCAGCATTTCCTAATTCTTTCCTGTCTAAAAAATTCTTACTAGACATGCAAAGAAACTAGTATGAAGCACTGATGAGTCTGAGGTAACATGGAGTATCTCTGCTGCTGTTTTCCTTATAACAAAACAAATTATGTGTTTGAGTTAAAGAATATTAATTTTTAATGAAAATAATAAAATGCTGTACATATTCTACACAGATTTGGAGTTTACAGATACCAAGTTTGCCCAGCACAAGCAAGGCAGCTTTTTTTCTCTTTAGATCTCAGGAAGGCAAAGGTCAGACAAATCAGAATATGGAACATTTGGTTCCTCATTGGCCTCCCTGGTGCTTTTTCCTCTCAGTGCATTTCATTTTCTTGGCAAATGTCTGTGACATATCAGTAAGTCATTTTAACGCTTCTTCATGCCCTACTATTTCTGTTTCAAGATCATTAATAAAACAGCAGCTTGGAAGGTGGCACAACAGGCATTCTAGTATGTGAGCAGGTAGGGTGGCTTTCGGATGGGGTTTTTTCTGTACTATTAACATAGTCAGACTTAAGCCTCATAAATAAGTAGAATAAGTCTATAGAGAGTTCCATATATATATATATATGTGTGTATATCTATATATATATATATATATATATCTAAGAAAAAAGCACAGTATGCCAGTATGCTTCTCACTGACTAGCGATGTGCTATTGAATCCTCTATTAGAGAAACTTTACCCTGGAAATTCAGGTCTTATAATTTTAAAGTTTTAAAATGAAACCCCCTCAGGCTAGCTCAGCATAAACAATTAGTTGCTCCCTGTTAAACTCCATATCCATAACAGTCCATTTTGAATGTTTCATAAGGTACACTAAGGGACATCATTAGTATGTGAATTTCTTTTACAAAGATCACAATGAAGGCTGTAGGAAGAGAATGCACATATCCAGGGAAGATTGGCAGATGGAACATTGCAAGCTGCTCGTGCTGAGTCGATTCAGAATCAAGTGAAAGCAATTGAGCCATTTAACTCTACTTCTTTTGATCCTCAAATCTCTGCCTTCACATAATCTTATGAGTACAGTTTTCTAAACCCAATTTAATATCCTATCTTGATATTCCCTACTGGGTCTTCAGATTATTTCTTTAACAGTTTTTCCTTCTTTTCTATCTTCCATTTAAAACTTTCATGATTTTTTTCCTGTGTGTGTATGTATGTGTCTTATTCCAATATGAAAGCATTTGACTTTTTACTTTTTAATCTATTTGCTTCTGCCACAGTTCAGGGGTATCCACCATACAGTTTATTTCCCCATCTATCATTATAGGCAAGTCTAATGCTGTTTCTTATCAGCTTCATTGACTGCTGCATTCATGATGCTTTACTTGAAATAGCATGAAATGCACACCTCTTCCTCATTCCTAGCTCAGAACCAACTCCGAAACTTGAAATCTAAGAATATTTACCCCACAAGCCCTTTAGTCACATGAAGAGATTCTAGAGACATCAACAGAAATCTTTACCTGCAAATAAATCTTGAACACACAGTTCAAGAATCAATAGTTGGAATTCCAATAATAAATCAAAAATAAGATCTGTTGAAGAAAAAAAATTTAACCCTTTTGGCAATTAGGTTGAATTAATGCCATAGCAGGACAAATAATTTACTTTAGCTTTGCTCCTAAGTAGCAAGGATCATATTGGAAACAGCAGAAAAATTCAAATACTAAAGGTTATCCAGGTTCCCTAAATTCACATACTTAATTGTCATGAGAAAAAGCAACTAGTGATTCTTCAAAGGACAGAACTGCATGGTCATCATAAAACATTTTCTGTCTTACTCTGCATGGACTCAGGAAATTGTGAAATTCATGTGTAATATTTGAGAATCAGAAATTAGGAACTTAATATCAGTCAGGAATTATTCTACTCAAATGCTGAGCAAGTTTTTAACAATGCACTTGCCACAAAAAAAATTAAATATTTACTTATCAGTTTTTTCAAATAAATCAAAATGTGGTGAAATCTGATCCAGTTTATTGTGGAACTTTCCATCGATGGAAAGTTCCAATATGGAACAGATCAATGCATCCCATGAAGCCTCTGTTACCTGTGCTCTCCTTTTGTGCAATTCATCACTATTGCCCACTTTTAATGACTTTGGATTTATCTATGACATAAGTAAACTATAATAACAATCTCAATAATAAATCAGAGTTTTTCCTATTTTGGGTAGAAGTTTTCTGTGGAGACTCTTGTTTCAAAATAGGAGTGCTTTTATATAAACTTAGTTAAATTGGAAGGGAATCAGATTTAAGTTATATCAAAATAGGTCACTTAGGCTGAAGTAATAGTGTCAGCACACCAACTCAAAACAAAATAATGAAGGGTGTAAATAATAGCTGATATATTTATTTTGTTTCCATTCAACACATAATGTTTTGTAGCAGAAGCAGCAAGTGAGGCCTATTTTTACAATGCTTGTCTTGATGGTAGGAAATCAAAAGTAGAGGAAAAGGCACAATACTAGAAACTGGGAAAAGGGAGATTCCTAATATGAAGCACAAGAGTCACACCAAAAATTTAGCGTCAAAAATATGTGTTATTTTTTCAGACACTTAGTTCCTACTAAGATTCCTCTACTCTTTTTGCAAAGTCTATATATATATATATCTATAACTATATATCCATATTCATACTTTGAATCTATCTCAAAAGTTCAATATTAAGCATGACTTCAGTTCAGTTATGCTCAGCAGGATTACTCTCTTGCTTTTGTAGTTATGTCTGTGACTATGATTTGCAGAATTGGAGGAATATCTGCATGTTTTAGAACTGAGTCCTGATTACACTAATGGAAGAATACTTAAGATCAGACAGGGTTGGTTTAGGTATTGATCTTATTGACCTTTATTTTCTTGAAATTTCAATTGTTTTATTTTCTTAACATTTCAGATTTTTTTTAGTTTAGTTTTGAGTTGCTGAAAGCTCATACAACTCTAGTCAGCAAGTGCCTTACAGATTTTCTATTAGTTATTTTCAATGTATCAGTTTAAAATACAACTATGTGATACTGGATCACATTACATGTAGTTAGTTCACACACCCTATTATAGAAAATTTTGGGAACACCAAATTGCATATTTTTATTGCTCTGTATGCATAAATAAAAACCGACTTTTCCTGGGGGAGTTCTTCAGACAGGGATACCAATATGTTAAATGAAGCCACAGATTCCCAAGTTATTAGTCCACATTAAAGAAAATACTTCAGCAACCAACACCAATCTGTGACACTAAAACATATAATTGTCTTTCAGTCAGTAAAGAAAAAGCTTATGAAATCTCTGAACTATTGTTTTGCATTTATTGTCGCTTTTTCAAGTTTCATCATTTTTTAAAAGTGAATGTTCCTAAATTATTAAGCTAGCAAAAAATGCTGATTTCAATCTCAACTAGTACAACATTGATAAAGTTAAGTTCCTTGTAACCCAGATGCATGCTTTATTTTACAAATATAAAAATTGACAATGGAAGGGTGCATTCCTTGTTGGTTCTTTTTTGTTTGGGTTTTTTAATTATGTGTATTTTTTTTAAATTAGGTGTGTTCAAAACTGACTATACTTCAGGAAAAAAAATTATTGAGAGAAATTTCTTGTTTCATCTGTGTCCTGTGGAGACTCTGGTATGGGAAGAACATTTAAAATGTTTTTTTGGAAATAATCTAATTTAAGACAATTTTATGACTGTGGAGAACAGGTAAAACTAACTCTGAGTAGCAGAAATTAAGCAGAGAAGGAAAACCCCCAACATTGCTGCTGTTCACCTATATGTAGAAGTCTGGCCAAACCCAGGAAAATAATTTACAACAGAATGTTCTCAGTGCTAAAATTCAGATTAAGTACCATGCACAGGCTGTTGGTCTGTATGGCTCCAAGTCTTTCCATCTTTGAAAGTAAAACTCATTTATTTGATAAGACCTTCCCATAGAACTTCTTTTTGAATTTCTGCTAGTTTCAGGAGAAAGAGAAAAGGAAAAGTGGAGGGAAATCACCCAAATATTTTTTAATTGTCACTTGTAAAATTAATGGCTTCTTTTCCCCAAAAAACAATTTCCTAGGAACAGAATCTCCTACAATGTAATATATTATACACACAGAGGCAGTACCAGCTGAAAAGCAACAAATTACTGGGATATTGACAAGCAGGGTATGAGAGAAGAAAGAATGATACTAAAGAAATGAAATCTGCTTGAAAGTTGATAGCAAGAAATGAAGAACTAAAATACTGCCTTGGAAAACCGAAACCTGGGACTGCAGGAAATCACCCAGATCATTGAAACTGGTTCCTTGCAGTGGTGTAGATTCATTGCCTCATCCAATTTTGGCCAGCTCATCACAGTAGCTCTAAACCAAGTGATTTGCCTATGGACAGCTACTGTGCACAAGGATATGGGAAAATGCAGTGAGGAAGCAGCCTGAAATAAAAAGAGTTCTTGGAATCCCAAGTTCCGAGAGCCAGAACTCCGAACACATCCTCATCCACTGAAAGAAATCACAGCAACTTACAGATAAATCCAGGACATAAAGACGGAAATGAAAGCAGTAAAAATGTCAGACTACCAGTGACTCAAAAAGAAAAGGAGATAGCAAAAGGGTAATATTCATATCCATATTCCTGAAATAAGCAATAATTTCCCAGGAGAAAACCCCAACAAGCTATAGGAACACCGAATACAATAATATCTTTAGCTACTGCTCAGTTCTCCTATCTCAGTGTTCAGAGCATTTTAATAATGCCCAAAATAGAGGAAAAACTAGTGCTGATTGCCAGATATGATACAGTAAACATCTATGTTTACTGTATACATTATGTTCAATAAACAGAAATCTAAGTACAGTAAATAGATATTTTATAAAGCAAAGCATATGATAGAGTGAATCAAATTATAATTTTTATTCTGTTAGATGTGGGGAAACCTCAATAAAAAAAATAAGGAAGGAGAAGAATAAGGAAACATTCAACTTTTTTGACAAGTGGGATTTTTTTACAAAATAAAATAAAATAAAGCTAAATAAAATCATAATATCTTTCCTGGAGTACTAGTATTTAAGGCTTTTTTTTCATTTTTACACGAAAGAAAATAACAAGGTGAAAACCAGAAATTCTCAGCGAAACAAAATTTTCCACATGAAATATTTTATTTTCAGTGAGATGTTTTCCCTGAGCCAGGTGATCATTAAACTTCATCTCCCATGACTGCAGAACTTGCTGGAGGCTGTGGTTCAAGAGCCTTTTAGCCCCGCTCTTGGCTGTAACCTGTGTCACCCTGCTCTGCTGTGAGTGAGATGGAAGTGGAGGTTTCCTGTGTGAACTGCCTGCCTGTCTATATTGTTGCTATATCTCTGTATATGACAGTTTTAAACTGTATCATTATTTTCTATCTAAATTAAGGTATCCACAAGCAACTAAACACAAATGAAAAATTATTTATGTGTTATCACCTGAAAAAGACTATCAGCTTTAGACTGTAATTTAATCTGCTTCATATTCTCAAACAAAATTTCTCTGAAGATATGTGAAAAAAAAAACTGAATTGTCTGAGCTATCATATTCTTGGATTCTTGCAACAGCTTATATGGTCTTTCAAAATCGGTAGCTTTTTATTATCCTCAAAGTTACTGTTATATTTAAAATGCCATTAAATCCAGGCAGTGTTTCCAAGCTAAGCTTTTTCTCTGTCTCAGTTGTCCTCTCTTTAAAAATTAAGTTAATATCTTTCAAGTTATTAACACTGTCAATATTTTCCTTTTTGGAATAAAAGTATTTTAATTTAAAAACTAGTAAACCTGTTATCGACTTTCTGCCTCTTCACAACTAGGTTTAAAATAAAAAGAAATGTGAAAAGCCAAATTGGTCCATTAACCCTTGAAAAGGCTAAGCAGTGCCAACAATATATGTCACTCAGTCATTTTCCATTTATTAATTACAATGACAAAACCTCAATAGAGGATCAAAAAGAGGAAACTTTTGATTAACTGTTAAACAAGGATCTTTTAAAGGTGTTTGTTTCTTAATATTTTAATATCTAATTTTAATTTGAGCCAATATAATTTTTCATTTTACTGAAAACAAAAAAAAACCAATTTTTTCAATGCAGCAACCCACAATCATCATTACAGACAGGTTAGTAGGAACAAAGACAATGCTAAGTAAATCAGTTCTTTATGCTCAACTCTGCTGGGTAGCTGAGGTGAGTTAATTTTCTTCATAGTATCTTGCATGGTTCTGTCTTCTGGATTTTTGACCAAAGGGGTGATGATGATACAGGGATTTTCACACTGGTTGGAGGAGTGAGCAAATGCTTTTAGCTGGGTGCGGTGGTTTGACAGGAAATGTGTTTTTTGGGATGCTGTGTTTTTGGCCAATGGATATTCAGACTTTAATATTGGCATTTAACCTGGCCATTGGGACATGGACACGCCTCTGAGCACACGGGGTTAAAAGCAGAGCTCTCCCCTGGGAGGGTCCTCTTGGGTTTCGGCGGGAAAGAGTTCGGGTCTCTCCCCCGGCCCAGCTGCTGGCTGGGCAGGGGGAGGGGAAAGCCATGAGGCCGAGAGAGGTAGGCCTGAGCCCGGGGGTGGAAGAGAGAGAGAGAGACAGAGAGAGAGACACCGGGAGCCATCGGGCAGCCCCCCCTGAGAGACACAGAGAGAGAGAGAGAGAGAGAGCCGCTGCCTGGGACTGTAACCTTGAAACTGGATAAACATGAGCCTGTGCCGGCAGCACGGCTGGGACGGAGAAGAGGGGGGGGGGTTCAGCCGGCCGCTTGTAGGAGCTTTTAACCCCTTTTTGGAGAATGAGAACTTTACAGAACATTGACCTTTCCTAGAAGATAGAGTGGAAGATGAGGAAGGAAATGGGCCAGTGTGAGAGAGGTCTGGGCGAGTGAGAGATAGTAGAAGAATAGAGAAGAATCCTAGTGGGAAGAGATGATGGAGTAGCTTTTGCTGGAGTCTTTTTGTATAGCCATGGACAGAACCATGACACTGGGGTTAACCCAATTCGTCAATTAATCCAAACCATCATTTCATCTTTCATTATTTTAAGGGGTTTTTAATTTTTTTTTTATTTTTTAATGCACAACCTTCCATATAAAACATCTACAAAATGCAATCTAAATTAAAGTCCTGCTGTATCAGAAAATAGGTAAATGTGAATAAAAGCAGAAATTCAACAAAAACTAGTTCATGCCATCAGAAACACACATCCCAAGTTTCAGTCAGAAGGATACATTTTCTGTATCATTAAAAAGCTCCCAAAAGTTAGGGTTTGTCACAGTAATCCAGATTACAGTAGCAAAGATATGGATGGAGTGGCAGACTTCATACACAAGAGGAAAGATCACAAACTAAACAACTCAAAGACAATAGACCTTTTGTGGTATTACCCTGAGCCTTTTTTTTAACCTTATCTCTTCGTTCTCATTTATTTTTATGCAAATATATTTGAATGTGTACATGGTGAGTTGTTAGTTATAATACTTTCTGCAGTTTAAAGTTTTAGCATTTTCTGTTGTACATGCAACTCTGCCATTTCATGAAAATTTTCCTATCTTTCCAAACACATACTGACCTAGTTTTAGTGTCTGCAGGTCAGAAGTGGCAATCAGGATTACACAGCTCGACTTTACAATGCTAGGGAATGCTAACACACCCTTTTTCTTTCCTTTTGAAGTGCCATTATGAAATGTTATTTCCAATTCCTCCATTTTGTTTTAGCTTACCACAGTGTTGCCCTCACATAGGGTGCACTGAGACCTCCTTAGATAATGATGACATTCAGAAAATGTACCTTTTATTCAGCAGATCTACTGCAGAAATATTTTCAGTATCTAGAACTATGTGGAGACATTCTGCATGCTGGCAGTTTTTTGTTCTTATTCATCCCTTCTTCTGCTCTCTCATTATCTAAAACAATGTTAGGCAAGCAGTTTATTACCTCCACATTTCTGCAGCCTTCCTCAGAGGTCTCCTCATCTCATAACACTTATTCAACAAACAGCAGACAACTTCCACATGTTACTTGAACTATTAGGAGCCAACACATTCAATTTGCTTACTTTAAGAGCTAGAATACAAAATACTTTATTTATTTGCCTGGTTTAAGGCATTTCACACAAATATCAGACTTGGCACTTAGTCAGACTCTGGGGACCGTGCCTACAAATTAAGTAGCCAAGAGAGGCCCTTAACTGGGATTTGGCTTATTGAGATGAAATGTGGCCATTGGCAACAGTCCAGATTCCTCACACTTTGCAATATTTGGTTGAAAACAAACAAACAAACAAACAAAAAACAAACCACCAAAAAAAACCCAACCAAAACACAGTTTAGCTGGCTTTTAGCACGTATGGAGAGAGCTCCAAAACAGCAAGAACAAGCCATTGCTTTGGAATAGATTTCCTGGTTCAACTAGGATCTGACTTAACTGTAAATGTAATTCTAGCCAAAGTCCTTAAGGAACCTAGGGGGAAAAAGATGTTTACAGTTAAACTTTTCTATTTCTTTACCATCATTTTAAAATGCTGCATTTGTCAAAGAGTGTACTGCTTCTTCCTCGGTAATTTGGAAAGGGCGGTAATGATTCATAAAACAAGCTGCTGCTAATGCTCTGGAGGGCATAGACATGTTTTTGTATTAGTTTTGTAATCTCTTCTAGATGAGGTAGATAAGCCCTTAGCTTCTATAGATACAAAATCAGATATTAAATATTAAAATTGCCAGTAATTTTGTAGCCTACTGTGGGCAATTAAACTGTGGTGCAGGTTTTAATGACTCTGTACCTTGATTTACTCACAGATGATCTTTCTGCTAGATGAAAACAAATCTGGGAAAAATTACTCCTTCAAATGAAAAAGTAGTTCTAGATTTCTATGTTTAACCTTTTGCAAACTTCAGGGATATTTCAAAATGGCATTAGGCTAAATCTCTTAAAATTGGTCAGCATAAATTCTAGTATTTTGGGGTATTGTCTTTATTTAAGGGGGGGGGATTTAAGGCAGGGGGTGATTGTGTGATTATTTTGTTTGTTTTTCCTTAATCAATGTGATATCAAGCAGTTCAGTTTGAGCTACTACAGGTTTTTTGAATGCTGTAATTTAGATGTGTCACATCCCCATTCTCTTTCAGGTCTAGCCTAAATTTTTTATACGGATTGTATTTTTTGATGTCTAGGAAGTTCCCTTCCTGGCTTCAGATAAACTGAAAAGAAAAGAAAAAAGGATGTTTCTACTCCATTAGTTAGAATTCATCCAGCATACCTAGGCCACTCAACTTAGGAAATAGAAAATGTTTATTTTTTTTCAGCAACGAGTAGCAATCATTTTGTAATTTACTATTTCAGAAATATTTTAGAATAATATCATTCACAAATAATTTTATATGTTGATTTTGAGCTCTACTCCAGGACAAAAAGGAATTTCAATGTAAGGAGTCTTTATATCATATATAAACAAACATCATTATTATCTAGTTAAATATGTATGAATATTTAGGATGTAAGTTGTTTTCTTGAATAAGAAAAACTTTTTCTAAGATTTTCACAAGTGTCTTATGATATTTGAGAAGATAAATACCACCTATCAGGGAACACAATGTACATTCAGGTCCTCTCTTACCTTTTCATATAGTTCTGCCATCTGTTATAACATGAGGCACTTTTGCAATGATATAATGACATCCATACAGGGAGTTGTTCCTTTGTAACCACATAATTAGGAAAAGTACCACAGCTAACCAATTTCATGATATTAACACATAATCAATGAGTGGGCAAGGTCTATTGAAACATGAGTCTGCATTTAGATGTGATTTTGAACACAGATGAGTCAAGATAAGAGAAAAATGTTGCCATCTTTTCCTCAGCTATCCCTTACTTCCTCAACAAGATAATCACCCACGGAATCTGTTGGAAAGAAACCCTCATGGCTAGCTACCCCTTATTAAAATGTTGTTAGTGAAAACCCAGGAACACTGAGACTAATATCAAGGGTGATAGTTTTTTTGTATTGTTTTGACATAAGCATATGTTTAACAGGCAGGTCTAAGGGAGCAGTTATTCCCTACACAGGGCAGAGTGATGTTCAGATTGTAACACCTCCATCCAGCTCGGGTGCAGCTTGTGCAGCATGTCTGGCCTTGGCCTGACTGAGTGCTCATCATCCAGCTGCTGGTGAAACTTCTAGAGAATTATTTAGCTTCCTTCCAACTAGACAGGTAAGATCACAGTAGCTGTGGATCCTTGGTAACTGGGAATTAAAATTGCACCCAAGTATGGTACGAGTGGGAATCGTACTTCTTGTGGGCAACTGTCAAAACAGCCCCCAAAAGAAACTACTTTTTATCACCTTCTGCATCTTATGACTGTGCCCAACCTGCAAGACTTTGAAAAGTAGCTGCTCTAGAAACTGTGTGCTCTTCTGTTTGGATTTTTTCTCTTTTTATTATTGATCTTCTCTTTCAGGTTTCTCTGCATGTTTGTTGGTCTTTTGCTTTATATATTCTCTTTGACAGACTGCAGCACTTTTTTTTTCAGTGCATTTATTTATTTTGTTTTCTTCAGCCTTTCTGTCTGCCCTTCATCTCCAGTCTCCTGGAGATGCATAAGAGACTGATCACAGGAAAGTTTGACTCAAATTTTCCAACATGCAACAGGTGAGGAGGTTCATAATCAGCCAAAAATTACCTTCCCATTGGTATTTAGAAGAGAAACTGAAGCATTTTAAGCAGACATCTTCAGAAGAAAATCTTCTTAAAGTATCCTCTTCTTAGATTGATAGATATGACAAGTCAAGGTATGCATGTTGATAAAATTAAACTGCATTAGGCTCCTCTGCTCAATAAATGCAATTCACACTCCTTTGATGTGGGCTGACTTTAAAAAACAAAAAATACTCTTCACATGTTCTAAACATTCATTACTTCTTAAACCAGGCTCCTCTTTGTAAATCTTTCTTTTCCTGGTGTTTTCTATGCTTTTGTAAAGGTTTCATTAAAAGAAATAAGCATACACACACTAAAACCCCCAAACCCTTCTATTCATTACCTTATTATAGCATTCAAGCTCTTTGTGGCACTGTGCCTAGTTTGTATTACCAAGACTAGGTTTTTGCAAATGAAACTCTTTCAATTAGTGTTTCAGGAAGCAATTAAATTGTCTAAAATATATTAATGAATACATTGAAATCTGGAAGAGTACCCTTTTTCTAATACTTCCATTATTAATGCACCATCTGTTTTGTTTTGTTCCCTCACTAGTGTACTGTTTCAGTAACCTCATGTCCATAGAAGACAGTATTCTCAAAAAGCAAAGCCAAGAAATTTAAGCTGTTAAGCAGTCTTAATTATATAGTATACATTCCAAATAATTTTACAGACAAAATAATCAAGAATGACTTTTTTCTTCTCTCTTGTTTGAATGTTCTGTGTGGCAAAGTTCTCTGAATAACTGCGGGTTTGATCTCTGTTTTCTTGCAAAAATAAAGACAATTAAATATTTGGCTTCGGTATCTGGGGTTATTTCTATAGCAGTCAAAGAAACTAACTTTTGCACAAGGACATGCACAATAATGAGGAGTAGGGGCATTTGAGCTTTCATTAGAGAAAAAGCTACAGACATCAGATGTATTTTGTGCACTATTTGTGTAGAGTACTTGAAAGAATTTGAGCTAATCGAGGTAGGGCCATGTGTATCACCATCTGTAGAGAGCATCCATAAAATATCCTGAGGTGATGACTTAAAAAGACACACAAAAAAAAAAATATTAATTCTTTCAGGCTGCCAGAAGTATTTCTTTCTGTTTTAATGGTAGGAATCATCTCATTTGACCTCAAACCAAACTATAGGATCAGATAGTGTTGAATCTGTCCTAAAAGGCAGATTGCTCCCTTATACACTGGTGGCTCTTTTGTGGGGTGAAATGAGGTGCAGGGTGAGAAAATGCACTGGATGCCTTTACAGTGAGGGGCAGAGCAGGCATCACCCTTTCACTTCAGTATTGAACAGGTAATTTCTAAGGACCAGAAGCAAGTTTAATGTTTTCAGTCCCACAGTAGCTAATCTTGAATATTCATTTAGCTTTGGAAATCCTGAGAGACATTGCTTCACCTTTTCTGGTTGTATTAGGAATGCAATTGTCTATGAAACTGGAAGTTTGAAAAATCTCTCTCACAACAAATTTTTGTGACCCCTCCCCACAGTTTCTGCAAAGAACATGAGTCATATGTGTTGTTCAGGATGAAGGCTCTTTCCATTAAAAGATGAGGCCGGTTAAAAGTAGAGGGAATGTGGTGGGATTTCTTTGGAAAGACCTAGACCTTAGCCACGAAAGAGACAAAATCTGAGCAATTTCAAACCCAAGCTTTCAGAAAGGCCAGAGGTGATGTGCGTCAGGAAGGACTGGAACTGAGGGGTATTATTTCAACTGGCACCTCTGGTTTCTTGGGTTTAATGCCAAGGAGGGGGTTTTTTATAATTTGCTTGTTTGTCTGCCAGCTGAAAGTCCTCCACCCTTCCCAGGAACAGTCAAAGAAACACATAGATTATGTGTGAGGAGATAAAAGGAGCCCATTATCAGCATGGTGGTATTTTTTTAACACAGATTTGTGACTGAAACAGCACAGCCAACTACAGAGTACAAACCATAAGTTCTCAGGTCCTGCAGGCTATGCTTTTTTTTTACTGTTTTGTCATTTAAAAATTAGCTTGGGTGCATCCATCTGAGCTGCATTTAGGTCCAAGACCTCTGAGAAACCTCTGCTGTGTTGATTTGTAAGAGCTTGAAGAGAAAAAAATAATTTGCATTTTTGTTCACTTTAAGGAGGCTTTTTATTACCTGAGCAGTGTGACGAGATCTAGTATAAAGGAGATTTAGTCCTTAAATTTTAAACATTATATAAAAATTTAAATTAGTCTCTATTCTTCAAATTGTTGTCATTATGGAAAGGTCAGAGATGATGAATTGTTTGTTGCTGCTGCAGATATAATGCACTGTACAGTTCTATTATTTGCTGTTGAAGAAAACATGATTTATTGTATAGTGTCAGAAAATATTTGCTCCAGGCCTGCAGTATATGAAATATATAGCCTGTTTTCAGCCATGTTGCTTAAGGGAACTACTGTACAATACTCTGAGGCTAAAAAGGAGATCTTTCTAGTAGCCTAAATGATTATTTAGTGATTTAGCAGGAACACTACATCTTCAAAATAGTTTTCACAGCTACACATCAAATGGTCTAATTAATAGGAAAAAAGCAATAAACAAAACATGCAATAAGTGGCATTTCAAAAACTACTGACCTTTGCAGTTGTTTGAGGAGACATTCTATTGCTGCAAACACAGCCACATGATGGGAGCCAGTCAGAAAGGCAACAAAAATCTGTGGCTTCTAATCACAGATAGCAACAAGATTAAACACTAACCTGTATTGAAAAAAGAAAAATCTATGCAGAAACAGTTTCTTTATCTTAGTTTTGCTTTTATCTTTTTTTTTCCTTTCCCAAATCAGAATGAAAATGCAGAAATAAAAAAAAATTAAAAACCTAAATTGTAATCTTTGATTGAAATTGTTTACTGAGTTCTAATAACTTTTAAAGTGCTGCATTTACCTCAAAGTGAAAATCCAGAAGGTGAATTGAAATCACAAACTTGGAGATTTTGAAAGAATGTGGAAGGTTTTTAAAAGAAATTAAGTCTAGCCACTTTTCTGCAAATTTACTCAGTTCCAGAAAATCAGCCCTTTCTAGCAAATAAAGGTTGTCAAAAATTGTCTAACCTGCTTCAGTTGTTTTCTGATCTGTAATACCATAATTTCATTTCAAATCATCCGTATTTCAGCAATGTACATTTTGAACGATAATGTCCTAGTCCAGTCTGTGTCACAATACCTATTTTGAGCAACAGGACACACAGCCATTTTAAAAATGGACAATTTTTCATGAGGGTCTTTGAAACAGGTTTCAAGTCTTCAGTCTCTACTGCTAAATTCACCTTCATATATGAAAAACAAAAACAGAGTTATCGTTACCTCAAGGCACTTGTTTTCAAAGAGTATCTGGTGCATTGTATCTGCTCAAAATGACAGTCTCAAGGAGTGTGGGGAGACAGTGTGAAAAGAAATGTAGGAACACAAGGAGCTGGGAAAGCTGGCATGTGCATGAACACACCCCGAGAAAGGCAAAGAGACATCTTTCCTAGGGTGTCTTTCAAGAATTATGACATCAAATTCTAAAGAACTTTACAAAAATGTGGCAAATTCATCTCAGCTGGTAGCTCTGTTAATGTCAGTGAAGTTACAGTGGGAATGAATTTGTTCCAATGAGAGCATCACAAGGAGTACACCACTGTTAGACTGTTACATTGGTTATTAACTCACTTTCCTTTCAGTGCTAAAGAGTATAGATGGAGCTTCAAGGATCTATTTTTAAACTATGTAAAGTATTTGCTGCATGGATCAAAGAAATATGAAATCAAACTTACCATGGCACAGACTGGTGGAAAAATAGGCTAGACTGAAAGAAATGTCTTTGAAATATTCTATGGACCCAGCATGAAGCCTGGTTAAAGTTGCATAGCTTTCCATTTGAAAGGTCACGTTCAGAATTGGCTTATAACTTTGTGAAAGGGTTACTTTTCAAGCTGAAATTGTTCATAGTTATTCTCAGTCAGACACTTTTTTTTAAGATAATGAGCCAAAAAAGGGGAAGTGATTTTTAAATTTTACTTTTGATTAATTGCCTTCAGTGCATACGACAGCAGAGAGTGAGCAGCTGGTGTGTATCAGTATCAAGAAGGTGAAAAATGTGGTTCAAGCTGATGAGAAACCTGTCTCCCTGAGTGCAGAGAATGACTTGGGAAGCTCTAAATGGATTACGGACTATACTGGAACTGAAGAAGGGAAGAATGGTGACAAAACCAGTGATGTTCTTTCTAAATTTTGGGGGTTTTCCCCCCCAAAAGGTTCTTGGCATCCCATTTTTAGTCTTTCTACAGTGGATTTTCAATCTTGGAGATATCTGAGCAATAGTCTGTGGTGTGCAGTGAGCAGGAAAAGTGATCCCAGGCTGAGTGGGGCAAAACAAAACCCATTTTTGCTCTGTCTGCCCTCAAGATCCGACTTGCACAAAATAACCCCTCATGTCTATGTGCAGAGAAAGGTCAGCTTGATCCTGCTTGGGTAGTTCTGTTCCTGATATGTCAGTGGTAAATTCTGGGCATAGCCCTGGCTAAGAGTGCTGACCTGATACATGGGTTAGAAACTTGCCCGACATCTGCCTCCCCTGAAGAAAGGGTGGGTTTCCAAAGGGAGCTTTAGTTCAGGCATGTGGTGGAAAACACACAGCTAGTGAGGCTCACACAGCCTGTGCCAGATGCTGAGGTGCCATTCATGCAGGGATGCATTTAGCTAGAAATGAATTTAGGGAAAGGACCTTCTCCCCTAGGTCCATGAAGATTGGACAGTCTCTAGGAGACAGCTGAGGCTGTCCTAGGGATAGTCAGGATCTCAGCCACGATTTGTGTACTGACATGACAGAGGTACTTTGTCAGCAGCTTTAGCACAAACGAAGGAGAATGGTGTTGTATCAGGTCCTGTCCTGCCCTTCCATCATCCCAGAAGTTTGTCCTTCTTGCCTCTATGAGCCCCTCCTTCCCTAACCCTGGAGACACAGCATGCACCTTTGCTGTTCCCACAGTTCCCTCTCATTCCTCATGCTGCTCCTGCAACAGCTGGAAACTCCACTTGCTTGTGTCCTGGCAGAGGAGCAGAAGATTGATTGTCTCCATGGATTAGACAGATGCCTCTTCCATGGCTTTACTTTAGATGAACCATCCTGTTCACCTACCAGTGCAGACACAATCTCAGCCTCAGTTCTCTCCTTCCTCTCCTGTTTAGCTCTGTCCTGAATTAGCTGAAAAAGGGCCCTGATTTCTGCTCCATCCATCTGAGAGAAGAGACAATCCTCCATAGGTGCCTCCTCAGCATTGCCCATTTCTGGCACCTGGCCCCCTTCCTTGCTGTAGCCTTTTTGTGTGCAATAAGATGCAGCAGTAAACAAAGAATAAGCTTTGTCTGTTCAAACACACTAATGACAAACCAGTCAATACCACCCTAGTAATTTATTAGAAACTGAGAAAATGTCTGTTACCTTTTGAGACCTGACTACTGCAGGTGGTGGGTTTGTTTGTTTAGTGTATAAGAAGGTATTGATCAGAATATTTAGCCAAAAGTTAGAATGCTTATTGTGACGTGTTGCTGAGATGTGTGGTTTTACTGGGCTAATCTAAAGCAAAAATTATTAAAGTCAGGTCAATAATATGGATTGCTCCCTTTTTAACATCTTGCTCAAAGAAATACAAATGAATTTATTTATAACCATTTGTAATATAGATTTCTGCATCCATCTCCAATCTACTAATATTTATTCTTATGAGAGTTCAAATGGTAGTTTTTTCTTTATCATATTTGCTGTCATTAAAATTGTGGAATAATTTTGATTCATAATTTTGTGTGCATATCCTGTGAAATAGCTTAATAAAATCAGTATTTAAGGCTCTTAAAAAGCTTTGAAAAACATTTAGAAGGAAGATATATTATGGGGTTTTGACTAACTAAGCTCGTGAAATATATTTTCATATTTACCATCAATATTCCTCTTTCACTATATATCAAAAACGGATTTCCTCCCCTATAGATTTCCAGTTTCTTATGCAAACATGTTTATCTGCATTAGACCTTCACACTTTGTACATCATACCCTACTTGTACACTGTGTTTTGTTTGTGACTATGAGCAGGAGCCCTGTTCTTCCTGTCTCCAAGTGAAATAATTAGTACTTTGGCAATTTTATTGACTTCAATGTATACAATTTTTGTTCAAATAAGCCTATGGCAACTTGCATTTTTATTACTGCTCAGTTATAAAGTACTCCAAATAAATATACAAACTTTGAAGGTACAGAAATGAAAGATCATTTGCAAGGAGAACATATACAAAAGGTCACATTTGATACTTAGATAGGATTGATGCTTCCCTGCATTCCAGCTGCTCCTCTTCTGAGCCATGGAGCTGTATTGATAAGACACACTTATCTTTCTTGATGGTAAAAATGTCCTGCTTTCTAGAATCAGTCAAGTACTACAAAAACCAGTGGGGTCTCCCCAGAGGCATGTCCTCATGTCTAGTTGTTCATATTTGTGTTTTTCAGCTGTCTCACACAAGCATAGCATCCACATGCAGGCACATTCATCACTTCAGCGTTAGGAGGCTTATCACTTGCTGTCATAAGGTGATCCACTGACAGATGCTCTGGCATTTTCATCACCCTCAATACTGTTTCCATTATATCTTGTATAGGTTCTCTGAAGGGAGATGACAAGCACATGTGGAGACAAATTCTTTGAAACACCAAGTAAATCCCAGTTTTTCTTTTCAAGGACTATTGAATATTTCTAGTTTATTTGAAAATGGGTTGTGCTTTCTGAAGAATTTGATTTTATTTTGGGAGGGGGTAGATTGTAGTGGTGGCGAAGGTTCTTATCCATATGTATAAAGTAATTATGGTCCTTAAAATTCCAGAGAATTTTAATTCATCACACTATATTTATTTAGAACTTACCAATCTCAAGGCACTCTTAAACATAAGCAATAAATTTCACACATGCATCCATTTTTTCATGTAATCAAAAAACATTACAGAAAGCTGAAGGATGATATGTCCAAGGTCCTACCGAAAGCTGGAAACACTCTTTCAGTAGACCAATTGTACTTCATATGATATTGCTAATAAATGTATCCCTTTTTTTCCTCAGAGCACTGACAGCCAGTCTGGAGTGGTTTGAAGGGGCAAACTCTGCAAAATAACAATGTTGTATTAGAAAGACTACTCCAGCCAATCTTCTTTGTAATAACCTTTCTTGTTCAAAACTATCTGAAGAAAAAAAATACTTGTACTGTTATTTCACTATTTTTTTAGTAGCTTGAACTATTTGCAGTATCTCTGTTATTTTCCTCTTCTGAAAGGAGGGCACAGAAAAGCATATTTATTGTACTTTCTGTCCTAAGTTAACCACAGGTCTTGAGGTTTAATATCTCAGCACTTCACAAGTCTCATGTTTACAACATCTGCGAGGTAGTGAAGTTGTAGATGGTATTGTATGATTTTTTTCAAGGCTGAGATAGTTCAGCAATTCCTTGAAATTCTACAGCATACATTCTAATGCAAACAAATCCTTCCATCATGTACAAGAGCAACATCAATTATCTCTATGGAAATAATCACTGAAAATCATTATCTAACATATTATGCATATGCTTCTGTAGGAGTGAATCTGGTACCAGAAGCATCCCACATCCTCTGTGGTGTTGAAAGGGAGGTTTTTTTAATGCTCACACATTGCTCTCACCCCTGAGTGTGAGGATGTTTGGTGAACACAATGCTCTTCAGGCTGTATAGGACAGCAATGTCAACACCTGTGTGCCAAGCCAGCATATGAAAAAGTGCAGAAAGAACAATGTTCATAAGCTGTGAACAGGAAAGCAGCTATTTGGGTGGAGGTGTAAACCATGTCTTTTCTAATTAGGTCAGAGTCAAAGGGTTTTCAGAGGCCCAAGACTGCTTTATCACTTGTAGCTGGTCACTGATATTGTGTAAGGGATGTATGACAGTGTATTTAGTTCAGGCTGGAGTATATGAAAAGAGTTTCTGCAGATGAGCATTTTTGTGGCTATTGTTTCAGACTTTGAAGATGGAAAAAATAAGGTCCTGGGATAAGAGCTTAAAATAATTCTTTGTCTTTTTTCTGTTGAAAAACTTGGATATTTTAACATATGTTGTGTATATACAAAGGTATTTTTTATCTAATTTTTTGGGCAGGGAAGGGTTGTTTGCTTTCACCTGGATTTTGGCTTTATGGTTTTTTCATATTGTTGCTGTTCATTATTTTGAAGAATGGTGGAAAGAAACACTTTCAGACAATTCATGGAGACGTAACCAAGGCTTCTGTATGTTCCTCCCCCATTTCTTTTCTCCAAGACTCCACAGGATAGGCAAAAACCCAGCTTCTGAAATTTAGATTTATCACCAAGATGCCTGATCAATATATCCTTGATCTCAGTAGGAGTCTCCCACTGGGAGTTGAACTAGGTGCAGATTTATTTGGAACAAAGCAGCCAGCATGTTGCTGTTCCCAGATGACTTTCTGAGCATTGCACATTTGTGGGCTTTAGCTTATGGCCTCCCTGGTTCAACAGATCCCTTCCCCCATTGTTATTTCAATGCATCAAGGCATAAGATCAAGGCAGTCCACGTATGTCAGATTATATATTCTCTTTTTATTGTATTGTCTTGTTTTCCTAGTATCTTTCCTGAGCAAGTTGCATTTGCTCATTTGTTTGGCCTTACATAGGTTTGTTCTAACATTTGAATTGACCCAGCAACACACACCTATTGAAAAGACTGTTTTGTGAGTAAGAATGTCGACCTGGATAAAACCCACCAAATATTCCAGGTAAAATTTTCCCTTTTTAATTGTAGCCTCTGGGGTAAACCTGTAAGGTGTATATAAATTTTTTATGCTCACAACAATGAGAAGCTTGTTCATGAATTCTATTAGTACTGTTGCTCCATTGTACTTAGGAAAAAAAATGCAGATTCCAGTCTTTAGCATAACTAAATTATACAAGTCTAGTGAGCAATGATATAAATAACAGCACTGATGTCTTCAAGCATCAACTGATGTCTTCTAGACTTGACAGGTTCTAGTAATTGGGGAACCTGTGATTGACTTAGCAATGCCTGTGCTGCTGCATATTGCTGTAGAAAGAAGCTTTATCTGTGTCTGTGGAGAGGGATAAGAGAGTCTAACAAAAAAGAAGATCAGAAACTATTTAATTTATTAATCTCAAATATCAGAACCACAGAGACTTTAATCATTGCTCTTTTTAAGGTCCATTTATTATTACTGATTTTTCTTTCCATATTTTCCAAAATTCTAAATGAAATAAAAAAGATAATTCATTTTCCACTGATAGTGTCTTCTCTGCCCATTGTTCATTAACTGATGAGTACTTTTGGAGATGTAGTGCTCTATGGGACCTGAAAAGTTTACACAGCACATGGATAACTGCTACAATGCTTTTGCATCCCTAGAGAACTTTTTCTGTAAACCCTTAGAATTGCTATACAGCCATGGTTCAGAGTGTTTGTCACAAAGCAGCATTTAAAGGACTCATTTGACTTTATAATGTCTAATTTGTGCATGTTTTTATTAGAAGAAGAGGGTTTGAAATGAGCACAAGGGCAAAATAAGACGTAAATTAGGACACTGACTACTCATAATACTCAAAAATTCCCCTTACTCTTCCATATTTTTCTGACACATCATCTCTCCCAGATGTGGTGAGAGTGAAGCAGCAGCTATGTGTGTCAGCAACAGTGTCTTAAAATCCTGTTAAATGTTCTGAAAAAGGAAACTCTTTGTGTTTACAACCGGCAGAGCAGGGGAGGAGAGCCGTGTGACCCCCTTCTGCCTGCTGCTCCTCTGACACTAATTTCAGTCTGCTGACTGATGGGCAAGTGGCAAACCTGTTAGCAAGAGCTCTTTAGCTGTGGGATCTGAGTCAAGGTTGTTTCATAGTGGTGAGCTCTAAAAATGTACTTTGACCTTCTGGGAGGGTTCACCTTGAATAGTCATTTCAGTCCTTTATATTTATTGGTGGAGGTTTTCAGAAACAGATTACACACAAATATATTTGGAATGGTAAATCATGGAATCAAAGAATCATAGAACAGTTTGGGTTGGAAAGGATGGTCATCTAGTTCCACTCCTTTGCCATGACTATGAACAGCTTCAATCTGACCACGTTGCTCAAATTCTCCTCTCAAGGCTGAACAGCCACAATTCTCTCAGCCCATCTTCTGAGGAGAGATACTCTGGCCCTATGATCATCTTCATGGTTTCCTTTGAATTCTCTCCAACAGGTCTATCTCCTTCCTAGGTTGTGGGCTCCAGAGTTGCAAGCAGCACTGCAGGTGAGGTCTCATGAGAGCAGAGCAGAGGGGCAGAATCCCTTCCCTCAACCTGTTGACCACACAGATTTTGATGCAGCCTAGGATACAGTTGGCTTTCTGGGCTTCAAGTGGACATTGCCAGGCCATGTTGACCATCTACACCCAAATCCTTCTCCTCAGGGCTGCTCTCAATCCATTCACTTCCCAGACTAGTTTTGTGCTGGGGATCGCCCTGACCCAGATGCAGGATCTTGTGCTTGGCCTTGCTGAACTTCATGAGGTTCCCACAGTCCCACCTCTCAGGCCTGTCCAGGCCTCTCAGGATGGCATCCCTTCCCTCCACCGTGTCACCTGCTCTGTGTCACCAGCAAACCTGCTGAGGGTGCCTCAGTTCCTCTCTCCATGTCCCTGACAAGGATGTTGAACAGCACGAGTCCCAGTACAGACCCCGGGGGATGACGCTCCTCACTGGCCCCCTCCTGGACATTGAGCCATTGACCACAACTCTTTAGGTGCCACCATCCTAATTCTTCATTCACCATGAGGTTCATCTGTCAAATCCAACTTTCTTCAGTTTAGAGACAAGGATCTTGTGTGGGATAGTATCACATGCTTTGCACATGTTCAGGTACATGGCATCAAGTCCTTCACTTACCCATCAGTGCTGTGATCCCCTCACAAAAGGCCACCATATTAGTCAGGCATGACTTGTCCTCAGTGATGCCTTGTTGGCTGCCATCAGTCACTGCCTTATTTCACACGTGCCTTAGCAAGGTTTCCGGGAGAATGTGTTCCACGATCCTGCTCCATGATCTTGCTGGGTGTGGAGGTGAGATTGTCTAGCTTGTATTTTCAGGGTTTGCTCAAGTACAGCAAAACATGTTTCTGAGAACAGAGTTGTAATAAGTGATATGTAAACGTGACTTCCACACTTTAGTTTTTCATCAGGTTTGTGATGATACACAGAGCTAAATCACAAGATTCTGTAAAAATGCAAAAAGTAATGATGCTTTGGGCTAAAGGGTTGAGAATAAATCAGTTCTTATGGTCCCACCCTATTGTGAAAAATCAAATTTTGTAAATATCATGCCTACTAATGGATGGAAGCCTTACTGGACTTCCTAGACCTAGATAAACGTGTTCCTTCTTTTTAACTACTCAATATATATTAAAAAAAAAAAAAAGAAAAAGAACATCATGGCCCATGCTTGCTAATGTCTGGATTTCTGGTATCTTTATCGCATGGTGTATTCTGAGCAGCCAAAAAATGGTCTTTTTACATAGTAACTTCTGAATTAACAGTTTCATGATAGAGGAGACTAAAACATTTTGGCCAGGCTTTCTTGCTGCTTTAGTTGCTTCTCACACTATAAATTTTGGCTGGAGAGGCTCACGTTCAATTTTACAAATGAGTCAGTAATCATGTCTTCTCCCAGGAAGGGCCATTACAATGGCATTTATATGCTTGGAGCTCAGGTTTTGTATTTGCAGAGCACAATATGCTATTATTATTATTATTACACTATTATTATTATTTTCCTTTCTTGGTGTTTTGGGAGATTTTTTTTTTTTGTTTTTTTTTTTTTTAATAAACCATGTAATAAGTTACTCAGCACATCACTTCATACATCCAATGTTATCTCAACAGTATAAAATGATGAACTGGAGACAACAAGAGAGAGAAGAGAGGACTCTTCTTCATAGGATTTTGCTGACTTATTTTTAACTTTGTAGAATGACCATCTACCATGCCAACAGGTGCTTTAGAGGGGAGTATATTAATAAAAATCACTGTTAACATAATTCAGCTATATCTCATTATTGTGAGCACTAAAAAGAAGAGGCGACCAAAAAAAGCTGGGTTATATTGATTTATGACTGTCCTCATTCAATAGAACTCTCCTTTGAGAAAGCACTCAGGCAAAATTAAATTGCTTAAGTATTTATGCAAAAGAAGAAATACCTGAAAGAGATAAAGCAGTTGTTTTCAGTGTGTCTTTTTCTGCTACAGTTTTTGAGTGATTACCCTAATTGGAACTGTTAACAGTAGAATGAGATGCCAGCTGTTGGAGAAGGGGATAATGGAAAAGGCTTTGTAAAAGAAGTCTGCAAGATCAAACCTTTTGAGGGACAAATTATAATTTATCTGATGAGTCTCCAGTTTGGCTGAACTAAAAATACAAAGAGATTAATGTTTTGGGTTGGGATTTTTTAGCTGTTATTGTTGTTGGGTTTGTTTCTTTCTTCCTTTTATTCATTTGTAATAGATTTTGACTTGCAGGAAAAACAAACCTGTTTTTTCGCAAAACAAGAGCTCCATGGGGGACACTGCAAGGAGTGACTCACAGAGTGTGATATGTTTGCCCATCCTGAAGGTGAACATGCAAATACCTGTTCCCACAGCAGCCAGAGGAATAGCAAAGATGCCAGTCTGTGGCCCCTTTTCTGTCAGCACAGGACAAAACTATTTCAGGAAACTCTCATCAGATGCAAACATTTTTCTCACATTTTCCTTGCCTTGCTGTGACTGTGAATGCAATATGTCCTCCCTTGAGCATCCTAAAGGCATCATGAGTGTAGCAGTCTCCATTTTATTTCCTTGTTCCATGTTTGCAGTATGTGATGCCACAAACAAAAATGAAGGGAGAAAGAGTGGGGTGAGAGAAGCCAAGAAGTACTAGTAAAAGGAAGAAGCAGTTTATAGAGCAAATAAAAAGCTGTGTAGACACAATTAGTCTTTCCCCAGTACTGCTCGTGTTCCAACATATTCAAGGATGATACAGGGACTGTCGAAGGATGAAGAGAAGTCTGTTGGTAATTCTTTCCAAAGTATTTTTGGGAACAAGGGGCCTGATACTGTGCCTCTTTCACTCACCTCAGTTGCAGCAGCTTTCTCTAAGAGCAGAAGACTAAAACGTTACAGACATCCCTACTGTGGCTAATGCAGTAACACTGATGAAACTATGAGGTCCAGATATATCTTAAAATGTTGTAAGCCCCAAGCCCCTTCCCTGGCATCTTTATTTCTGAAATACACTGAGGGACTCTGACCAGCTCTTTATGGACTACCCTTTGTACAAACATCATAAATATATTGAAAAATATACAATATTTCTAAGTCACACTTTGAATTAACACCTTGTTTTGGTCGCAGTCATTGTTCTGGGTCATGCTAATTGTTGACAAAAAGAGATAAAACATATCAAGAGATAACTGAATGCACTTTGTCTGTGCTTTTAAAATATTGTCTGTCTATTTAAAATATTTAGTAGGATCATCTAACAGCATTTTAGGGGCTGTCAGATTCCTGGAAGCCATTTGGGGCTGGTAAATATACTGCATAGTCTACATGAAACACATGCTTTCTGGAGACAGCTAGAGACACCCCAGGACATTAGAAATCGTTGTAGTTGTCCACTGTCCCACACAACATCCTTGTCACTAAAAGGAGACATGGATTGACAGATGCACCACTCAGCAGATAAGGAATAGGTTGGATCAACACACTCAAAATAGTTGAAGCCTTTCTGGAAGTTCTTTTTGGTGCCTTGACCTCCAGGTACCTTCCAAAAACATTCAGCTCTCCTTCAGTACCTGTTCTGTCACTACCATCTTCAGGCCTATGACTCAGAGCTACTGGCTTCAAAAAAACTTAGGAGCCACATGTGGCTATTTGCATGTTGCTGCTTTGGCTTCACACTGAGCTCCCAAGTTTAATGGTGTCAAGTTTAATGACAAACACAGGCTTCACACTGGCTCTTGAAGATAGATTTCTACACCTTACACCTTATTTCAAACACCTATGGATGTTTGAATGGTATGCATATAAAGGGAATGAGACTAGGTGCTCCTGAAACAGGAAGAAGACTATAAGGTAGCCATCATCATCACCTCATGCTCACTTATTTCTATTATTATAAATTGAAAGATTCAGGTTTAAACTTGGTGTGCAAAAAACTATGAAATACAGATGCATATGGAATCTTTAGTTTCATTTTATAGGGGTTTTTTTTACTAAGTTTAGATTTGGTTTTAGCAAATCAGATGTAATTAATGTGTATCTTTCACACCCACTGTGAAGGAGATTTCACTTCTAGCTTACCTTAAGAACAAAATAAATTGGGACCCCATCTTCTTACGTAATTGTGTGGACTCACAGGAGAAGTCCCAGGTATCAGAAATGCTGCCTATTCAGGTGAGGCAAAGCAGATGGGGAAATTTGCAGCACACTAAGTATAAAAGGACTTATCAATGATGCCAGGTATATCAGTTTTCTTAACAAAGAATCCATTGGGTCTTTCAAGGGTTTTAAAACCTGCTTCTAACAATCCATTCTGCACAGCACAACTCAGCAGTAGGTCTGAAGTACAGAGCTTGTGTTTTTTTAATTTCCCTGTATTGTGGTCAGAACAAGTAATTTTGATCCACATCCAATGCAGAGTTGGTAGGGATATGTACTGTTTCCTTATTCTATCACTTGCTGATACTATTTTCATTTCAATCTATTCGATCTCAATAGTTTGTAGTCTTCCATATTTGAAGAACTGTGAAAATATTTCAGTCAGAACATTTCCCACTATGTTAAATGCTAGATAATGGTTATGGCTATTGTCTCCAAAGAGCTTTACAAGTTTAGGTGCAAGTCATGCAGATTTTCTGCACACACCAAGTTATAGACAGGACTGCTGACAATGACTATTAGTAAGGTTCCTTAGCAATTTCCATCTAAAGATTTTGTTTGCAGACTCTTGCTGGAAACTTTGCCAAAATTTAACTAGTTTAAATGAAGTGAATATATTTAGTTGCCAAAATTTCACTACTTTAAGTGAAATTAACATATTCTTTGCTCTGGAATTAAGCCAGAATAAGAGCAGATACTAGATATTCTTTGCTGTTTATTTGCAAAGAAAGTTTGTGATCTTTTTAGTTATTAAAAAAAAAAAAAAACTCTCCAAAAAAAAAACCACCCCAAAAAACACAAAAAAAAACCCCAAAAATCCCCAAACTAAGAAAAAAATCAAAAAACCAAAAAAAAAACCAAAAAACAAAAAAAAACCCCACAAAACAAGATACTCTGCTAGTCTAGTGTTTTGCATCCAGCACTTACTGTTTTTGCAGTGATTGTGAGACTAGAACTGCATATTCTACCACTACAACAGAAATCTACAAGTTAGCAATCAGCCTGGGGGGAAAAAATGAGTGTTCACCACAGACATACTGAAGCTTCCCTACAAATAACTCTGATGGCTCTGTGCACATTGAGGGAGTGAAGGTTTCACTGAAATTATGGCAATTTTCCCCCTAAAGTCATCCAGAGGAAATGGCTGCAGGGTTATTGTGTCTCATGAGTCTTCAATGATTCTTCAGCTGCACAAACTAGAAAACACTAAGGAAGCAGCAAAACCACAGCAAAAGTACAATAAGGCAAAGAGAGTAGACTGAGACAAAGAATCAGTCTGGAGACACTATGATTAGAGGATTCAGCCTCGATAAGAGGAAGACAGATATAGCAACAGTGGAGATAACATACAAGACCAGAGAATGTGATATAAAAGTAAAAGAAAGGATAAAGAGAGATTGAAGTTGAGTTGAGAGAGGAAAAAAAGTGAAACTGACCAGGGCAAGACATAAAACATGGAACAGGTATGTGGAGAGAGGTCAGGATGTTGCTGAGTTGTAGCTTAAAAGCAAATATCTCCTGAAGAAGGTGACAAACTACCACTGCAAAATTGATCCCTCAAAAGTTAGCTAAGGATGCTAGGATTCATTTTGCTTAACTGAAAGAGAAACATACAGTAAAATGCAAAATTTCTTGAAAATAAGTCAATCAGGACTTTTTTTAGTGGCTTTCAAAAACTTATTTAGTGCTGCATCTTCCTGACTGGCAGTAGAATTGAATAGTACCATCTCTTCTCCCATAGGAATATCAAGAACAGTTAACATTTTCAGAGTGCTTAAATACTATAGGGGCATGTATAAAAGATAAATGAGGAAATTGTTCATTCTGTCCCTAGAGAGCAGGTTTCATGTTCCATATTTATTTCATTGGCTCCAGAACCCTTGATATTCCTGAAAATCTCACATGAAGCCTAATGATATCTTAAGGAGTATAACTACCATAAAATTTTCTAGATAGATCTTTGTACCATTTTCAGTGCAAACACCTAAACTCATATTTGAGTTTCTTTATCAAGGCAACCAGCTGCTGAACCACAGCACAAAGCAAAGTGAGTAGTGGGGACTTGTATGAGAATAAATGATAGTACCAAAAAGGCAATATGAATTCACCCTTGGTACCTCACATAAGGGGTACCCTGCAGTTTCTTATGCCGCTGTCATGATAAATGCAGGCTGAGGCACCTAAATAAAAAATCTTGTGAGTAAGATAAACATTTTAGGGGGATGTAACATAATTTCCCACTAGCATCACTGAATTAGAAATTAACAGTCTGAGAACAGAGACAAAGCTGCATATTTCATCTGCTAATGGAGGTTCTTTTTCTGCACTCATTAACACAGCTGAATGACACATCAAGGATTTCATCATCAATCAATTGTTTGTGAATAATCTTCATACTCACTCTCCAATTTGCTGAAGAATTACTTTCAAAGAAAAGAATTGAATTATTATTATTAATGAAAGTTCAGTTACCATAAAAAAAGGAAAAAGAAAAAAATCAATTCCTCACTGAATTAGACATAAAGAACTAGCATGAAGGCAGTATCCAGAGAGTCACAAATCTGAGTGTTGGATAATGTGCAACAGGTGAATAAACAAAGAAAACGGTAAAGAAGGCAACAAGAAGGGTTTGAAAGAAGGTTAACAACAAATAGAGATGTGACTGTGTAGTATTCAAATAACTGCAAACAAAAAACACCTTTGAGAACTCTGCAATTTTCTCATAATTAATGGAAAAGAGGGAGGAAGGAAGTGATATAAAGATTATATAAGTCAATCCTGCTTGTCAGTTTCTGGTGAGAGAAAAATAATTGGTTTGCAGCAAACACAGCTGAATTCATGTCATACTCTTGTTATTTTGGCACATTTTATGGTGCCTAGTGCCAGAATAGATCAGTAGGCCATTGAGTCTAGTCTCCAGCCTACCACATGCCAGCTAACTTCCCTCAGTTACCCTTGCACTGGGTTCACAATCTTGCTTTTGGCAAATTATAACTTCTGGAAGGTATCCTGTCTTCATGTGAGGACTTCAAGGAGCATAGACTTCATCAATTCCCTTGGTGATTTTTCTCATTAGTTAATAAGAGACATTTACCACCTATCATATAAACTGAAATTTTTGAACTGTTTGTTTTCACCTTGCTCATTCTTCTTCCATTTTTAAAGTTACTTTGAACTACAAGGTACTTTCTATCTATTGAAAATATTTCTACTCTATAATTATACCTATCTTTGGTCATGGTTCCGATAAACTAAATAGACTGGAAAAAAATTTCTTTTGTATTTTCTCTAATTCAAAAATAGATAGCTGTTTCTGCCATCTCTGCAATTTTTCAATATCCCTTTTAAAGTAGAGGACAGGGCAGGATTCATCTCTAGCTAAATATACGTGACTTGACTCATTTTTATAAATGTCTAGCACTATTGTGATATCTACAGGCATCTAAGACATAACACACTGCAGGAAGAGGACTTTCAAAAGACATGTAGCCCTTCTGACAGGAAATTAGAGTCCAGGTACATAATCCTAGAGCAGAACAAATGGCAGTAGACATTAAAGTTAAGGCAAAGGAATCATCCCACAGGTTCCAGACTTATTCAACTTAATTTCATGATCTCGCACATGTGTAAGACACATCTTACATGTGCACATGTATTTCATATGCATTTTTAAACTCCCTTAAAAATCAATAACAATCTGGTCAAGGTAGTCAACAGTACTTAAAGAAAAAGTTATTTTAGAAAGGGGTGAGATGAATCACTGCTTAGATTAATGACTATTGAATAGGGTCTCAAATGAACAGCTCACTGGTATTTATTGCCAGTTAAGACATCCTAGGGTATCTTCCCTGGCCTCCAGCTGCCATCTTAGGCAGTCAAGAGACCCCCACCATCCTCCATCAGCTGTGTTTGGATCTCTTTGACATCCTAAGGCATCTCAAGCAGTACAAGACAAATATGTTTCATCAACTGATTGAGGCCTTTTCTCAGAGTACAAAACCAGAGCTATACTACAGCCCTGGTAAGGTTTGTACTAGGTACATCCCCGAGCACATCCCTTATGGAATTGCTCCTACTCACAGTCTAGAAATTACTGGAGCCCTTTGTGCCACAGCATTCCACTGAGAAAAAAATGCTTATTTCCTACAGTCCTGAAAGGCTTTCAGGATGTGGATGGAAACCACCTCAACTTTCATATGGCCCAGGTTCCCTTTATAGCCAGTGGAGAGAAACTAGCAGTTCTAGAGCATGAGTCATCTGGGTTGTTTAGAGATCCACCCTGAGATGAGATCAATTTTAGCAAAGTGCTTGTTTCTTCAAAGGAACAAGAAAGTCGATTATTATCTCAGATCTAAAGATCTAAGCTGTAGAGATCTATTATTTTTTATGATTAATATGACCTTTACTGTCAAAGGTATAGTCTTGCCTTACAGGATTAAACATATCTCTAATTTCTTTCAGGGCTGCATCTCTTTTAACAATCAACAATGCATTGGATGAAAATTACCCAAATACTACACTGGAGAGGAATTAATGATGCCAGTTCTCCCAGAGGACCAGGAAGAAGGAAAGAAACCTCTGTTTGTATCATAGAAAAGCAGATGGTTTTCCTCCATGCTGCAAGCATATTTGTCTGACCTGAAGAGTGAATGTTCCAAAGTCTGGCAATCATATCTGCAGTCCTGAAAAATCCCAAAGAATTTCTAACATGGGAACCACCTGGAATTTTCCTTTTACTTGAAAATTTTACTTTTTTCTCCCAGCACTTTGCTGTGGACTGCTTAGGTTTAAAGCAGTGCTGAACAGCAGTATTGCTCTCTGACACTTGAAAGGCTGTTCTGCCTTCAGCATACATCTTTAATCCTCATTAATGTCAGTGGAACTCATGGATGCAAAACTGGACATTTTGGAAGGCACCACTGGGGCCAGTCTTCAAATGGATGAGATGTGGGAAGACAAGAGCCACTCACAGAGGCAGGAGGAACTTCAGGAGACAAATATTAATTGCCTGTTATATGCCTATTTTCATGTTGATCTGCATTTCCCGAGCATAAACCTGTGAAATGCAAGGCTGTTTTAATATCAGAGTGCTGAGAGCATTCAGCAGCTTGCAGAATTGAACCACCTGATTTTTCTGTGTGTCTGCTACATAGCATATGACTGAAAGCATGTGTTTGTTTGGTTTTCAGAAACCATGTGTATGGAAAATAATTGTAAAGTGCTTTTTCTCTCTCTTAAGACTAACTTAACTTGCTGTCTAAACCTGGCACATATTATTATTCCAACAAGTCCAACATGCAAGCACATATGTAATATTTATAAAAACAATGCTTGAAAATATCCATCCTCACTAGAGGTTTGCCCTGAAACATCTTTAGCGCTTTCCAAAATGTAAATTGTCTGGCATCCATACATTGTGTCAGTTGTAAATAAAGCAGGTAAACATATAGCCTCACACTTTCAGGTTTAGAAAACAGCTTTTCTTTCTCTTCTGCTGTCAGTGAGGCTATTCCTGCTGCCATCCCACCAGCTTCTGGCATTACTACTTCTGCTTCTGCTGTTAATGCTTCCACTATGTCCTGCGTTACTGTCCCTGTGCTGCATAGGTCAAACAATGCAAGTCATCCTTTCATTAGATTATCTAATATGCATTTTCTAACTTCTGATAGGTAAATTTTCTTTTATTATTTCAAAATATCTAACACTTTATTATCAGATTAACAACATCCCTAGACAGACAAATATGAAAATTGCATTTTGTTTGTGAGGGCAGAGTTCCCAGCTCATAGTTATTGCAACTGTACCTACATGGTCACATCTGTGGTTCTTAAAATTTTTGCTTAGCAAGAAAGCTGAAGTAGAACAGAATAAAATGTCGTGCAAACTAAAAATCAGGTTAAGAAAAATCTAACTTTTGGAGTCAAGGTAGCATTAGCAGATCCTTGTTCTTTCCTGTTTCTCTCCCTAAATTTTTTACATGACTGGAATTCAAGGAATTTGGATTAAATTTCCTCCTGGATTTCCTGACATCTGTCAGCTTGGTTGCAGCACCAGCTCCAGAAATGTGCAGGCTCCCACAGCCTGTCTTGTGCAGGCACACTGCAAATTTAGACAACAGATGCAGAGAGGGAGCCTTTGGCCTTCCTGCTCCTAAATTCTGCTCCTGAATTCTGCTCCTAAAATTCAGCAAATCTGAAGCCTTGAGAACCTGTCAGACTTGCAATGTCTGCAAGATGGTCAGTTCAGTGAGAGTGTAGAGTGCAAGCCCTCTGTTTATTCCAAATGTGCATATTTATGCTAGGTAAATCCCATGCAAAAAATTGACACCATTTGATCAGGGAATTGATTATAAAATCATTTTTTGGTCATACTTGAAATCTTCCCATTTATATTGGTCTCTTTTTCTCTTCTACCACAGCAGAGACAACAAAGATTGGACACTGTATTGTCTTGCCTGTCCAAAAAGGATTTGGAGGAAAACCTAATTCATACAAGACAGAGGAGCAAAGCAATAAATAGTTTTTGGGGTTTTTTTTTATTTCATGGGAATGCCAGAGTATACTGAGCAATGCTTCTTTTCCAGCTCACAATCAATGAATTGAGCAGTTACTGAAGATCTTTCGTTGAATTAACATGCCCTGTGAGCAGGCAGGATTGCCAGCTCAGGTTCAGCACAGCATGAGGGTGGCTCAATCCTACTGTAGATCAAAGTCCAAAGGTTAAAAAAGTGTGGTCTCATCAGTTCTAATCATAAACTTTGGAGACAAAAACCACAAAGACCAGCTTTCCCTTCCTTCTCCTGGCTTTGCTTTCTAAAACTCTGTTACCTTTACCAGTGCATTTACAAACAAGTATGGCCTGCACACTGTCAGCCTGAGTTACCTTGGCTGCTCTGCTGTCTGACACATTTTGTTTCTCCAGGTGGTCACTCTTGCTGCCTACACCTGGATTTTGCTGTCCAAAGGGGCTGTATAGCACTTAGTGTTCAAAACAGAATGTTTGACATGTCAACAGCCTTTAGCAATGTCTGATTGTCTGCGGATCTGAGACCCCTGAACAGGAAGCTCTTAGCACCCTTCAACAGAATAGTTTTTCTATTTGCACAAAAGAGGTCACATCAATTTACAGTGATTCCAACACAAAAAGATTCCTACCACAACAGGATGGCCACAAGGGATGAAGCACCTCTACTATGAAGACATGCTGAGTAAACAGGTTCTTCAGCCCAGAAAAGAGAAGGCTTTGAGGAGATTTCATTGCAGCCTTTCAGTACCTTATAGGGGCTTATAAAAGGGAGGGAGAGGGACTTTTGATGTAGGCAGACAGTGACAGGACAAGGGTTAAGGATTTTAAATTGAAAGAGAAAAGGCTTAGATTAGATGTTGGGAAGAAACTCTTCACTGTGAGGATGGTGAAGCCCTGGCAAGGACTGCTCACAGAAGCTGTGGATGCTCCACCCCTGGAAGTGTTCAAGGCCAGGCTGAGTGGAGCTTGGAACAACCTGGTCCTGCCCATGGCAGAGGGGTTGGAGCTAAATGATCTTTCAAATTCCCTTCCAACACAAACCATTCTATGATTCTAAGAGACTTAATTGTTTGCAGATGCTATTTTTGAGGGGGAATAACAGCACTGGGATAGATGCAGAACATTAGAAACATATTTGGTCACTAGAAGGTTAATTCAGCAGCTCACAGAGTTATTCCTCCATGCCAGGAGGGCACAAGATTTTCCCATAAGTCCTGTGTGATACCTGCCAGCCCTGTTGTAATGCCTGACATAGTCCAGTTTGTTGCAAATTACACTGGAATCCTAAGCATGGACTGAAGAGACATGAAAATATCTTCCAAACTCTGCACTGATTTTAAAATGTACTTGCAAGAAGTGTCTCTTCCTTGCAGATCTAAACACAGAAACCACATGTTATAGTGGTAATGCTAAGATAATAGTTGTCCTGTTCTGCTTCCTTCTCTTTTCAAGGATTTAGTGTTAAGTGTTTGCACTATCTCAAATGCAACAATCACGGTGCTAAAACACCTTCATGAACTGTCTCAAAGTTCTTCTTTGATAGGATTTAGTTTTCCCGGTCTCAATGGATCAGTTTCCAAATGCTCCACAAGGAATGTCGGCTTCTAGAAGCAGAGAAAAAAAAGAGTGTCTGAACAATCTCCCTTTAATCTGCAGTTAGCTGAATCCTCTTTTCCTCTTGTTCTCTTCCAATTGGTCAGGGGCACCTGCTGTCAGAATCCCATAAATCAGCCGAGTTGCTAGAAAACAACCTTTACAATAGGTCTCTGTTCTCATAAGAACTTCAGTATGGCTGCAGAGGCTATTTATACACTGCAAGTCATCTCCCATTGGTTCTCAAGTAGACTCTATAGTGTCCTGCCATGTCACTTTGCCACCACAGAAATCACCTCTGCAGCTAACAATAATTAATGAAACCACACAGGGTAAGATTCATCTCAGCTATTTTTGGTCATCTAAACATTAGACTTCTCTGTTAAGAAAAAAAAACCTGTCCCTGCAGTCCTCATATTCATTTTCTAAAGAAAATTCATGTCACCTAACATCAATATAGACTGACACGCCCTCTGGACAAACTACTCTTTCTCCTCTGACTGTCTGAGAGACAAACTTTGATGCTAGACTTTTAAAAAGTTCAAGAGAAAAGAAATTAATCACACGCGGTTCACAATTTTTGAATTTTTGGCCCAGTTGGCCAAGTTTGTCACTCAACTGAACTCCCAAAAAGAAAGATAGATTTATAATGTGATTTATTTCATCTCACTTTAGATATCTAACAATCAAAGCAGTTCAGATCCTCTTGCCATCAGAGATAAAAATATGCTTTAATCATCCCAAGAGCTGATGGCTGATTTTCTTGCATGTATTAACCAAGGAAATTGGGAAAAAAAAAAAAAATTGGGCAAGATATTAACCAAAGTATTGGGCAACCTAGCTGCTTTTCTCCCTTTTGGTTATATGAAGTAGACCAAACAAGTCCCCCCTCTTGTTACTTCCCTGCAGTGTCTTATCTTATGTACACTATAAATTTCCGCAATGTATGTTTACAGATAAACTAATGCCTTGTTAGAACTGTTACAATCTTTTTCCCCAGTGCGTTTTCTCTTGTTAGGAACAAGTTCACTATTTGGCAGCAAAAAAGTCCCCTGCTGACCTGATGTACTTCTTTTGCTTATACCAACCATCAGCTTGCTTTTAGCAAAAAAAAAAAAAGCTTTAAATACTAGAATCAATATGTTTATTTATGATAGATCATGCCCAAATAATACAGATATTAATTAGCTGAGTAATTCATTTGTGTTGAATGTATAATTTTAATTATCCCCAGCAACTGCATCATATGGTGGAACGTTGGGACATTTTAAGACTTCACATGACCAAAGACTGACCAATCTCCAGTTTCTAAACCTCTTTACATGTTAGAAAACATATATCCCAACAGGGAAAAGCAATATCTTCCAAATAAATGAGCAAGATGGAAAGTACAGTCATGTCATTTCTAAGTGATACATTGCTCACTGTCACCATTTCAAGAACAAGAAGCCTGATTTGAAAGTGAATGTCCTCTATCCCTCCTCAGTGAAAGAAAATCAATTTGTCTGTGTCCGCTCCTAATTAATTGTTCTCAAGAGGATCTGGAACATAATTCAGTTTGAGGCTTGGTTTTCTTTCCCTTCCTTCCTTACATTTTCCCAGCTTGTTCTTATTTTCCCTACTTGTTCTTAGTTATAGGGCTACAGGATCAAGGCAATGTGCAAAATACATCAAAATACATCAATGCTGCTATTAACCAGCAATGCTATTGTTTAGGAGTCTTAATGACTTCCAGTGCATTAGGAATAAAAATCCAGCCCTTACCATCCCTGGTGTATTTTGTCCATATGTCAACTTCTTTCTGCATTTCAACTCATTGGGGATTTCTTACCATAACCAGCCACTGTTGCCAACACTGAAGCATTTGGGCTCAAATATAATGCACTTGGGCTGTAAAGAAATATGCAGGAGACAGATGGCAGGAGATGAGATTTTATTACTGTGATGTTTCTCTTTTTAGATTAAATCCCAGAATACATACTGTTGAAATTACCCTGCCATTTGCGGTTAAAGAGAAGGAACAACCACTAGACGGCACATTGAAGGAGATAGTTTTTCATAGCAAAACACATGGCACTTCCAAATACTGTCCCATGAAATGCATAAAATGAGTTTAAATCAGACAAATCAAGAGTTCAAGTATCTTAGTGAGAGAAAGACTAGAAGAAGACCAGGCTAATGTGCCCTGTTACAGAGCAGCCTAGAAATCCCTAGTTTTGATTTTCATTCTCTCCACAAACCAGGACTATGGAAATTCTCACTGCTGTTTATACAGAGAGTGTGTCAGCAGAGAAAGGGAGGAGAGCACAATGTGGGAACATCTGTTCCAAGAAACAGGTTGAAAATAGCCATGTAATAGCATGACAGAAACATCTGCGCAGTATGCACACTACCATGAGCAGAGCATCAGGAGGGACAAGGATGAAAACAAGTCTGTGAGCAGTAGGTCAGGAAGAGGCTCACTGTCAGGCAGGAAATGCTTCACTAATCCTTTTTACTTATTGCAGCCCCACTATTTAAAAGGTAAGAGTACAGAAGGAGACAGAACTTCCTGTGATATGTGCAGATGCTACAAGAAGGGCTGCATTGCATATCCGATGACCCAAGGACTGTTAAGGAAATGTGCTGAACAGTAATCATAATTAAGAGACAAGCAGCAAGCTAAATATAATATTAGTCAGAGCTTCTGTTCCATGTGTTAACTAATACTGTATTTTTCTCCTTTTGAGAAGAGGAGTAATGGATTATACCATATCTGTTCAAATAGTAATGCACCACTGAAATTCTGTCTCTAATGGAGTGAGGACATGGAATGGATTTGTTCAGTTTTATCCTTAGACATTCCAACATATGTGTAACCCAGCAGACTGCAAAAATAAATGGACCAGTCTTCAAAGCAACAAGTTTTCCCAATGCAGTCTTCACTTCAGCCATCAACAAGCAGAGCTCTTGACCTTCAGGCATGGTTCCTCTTACTATCATAAAAATCTAATTTGCTTAAAGAAAAAAAGAAGGAAAGCCTCTGTTCACCATACTTTGTAATGGTCCTGCAACAAAAACATCCATACCTGCATTTACACATAGGTAGAGAAAGCAGTGTGAGCACATTTCTGAAGTGCAGAAGTACTTTTGAATTATTCCTGAACAGCACATGCATCACCCTCCTTAGAAATATGCAGATGCCATCTATGCAAATTCATCACTTTTCTGTACATATCTTTAGCACAGCCCACTCATTTCTCAAGTCTTAGACAATATGAGGATCTGTGTAAAATTCACTATCATTCTGGTAGTTTTCTCAAGTATGTCAAACCAGGGGGAATTCCAGAATCTCTGCTGTACATGTGAAATGACATTCAATAGGCTTCCCTCCTTCACTAGCAATACTTTTGCTAATTGTTTGCTATAACTTAAAATAATTCTGTAATGTTTAAAGCCAACACTTTATAATCTCATTGCTGAAAAAAGATGATGGATCAATAACAGTAGAAAAATAACACTCTCCTGAACCTACTAAGAAAAGTAATGCTTGTTTCATACTGATAATTGGTGTTGATGGGGCTACCTTTGGTGAAGAGTAGATGTCATAACATGTAAAAAGCATTGCAAACCACAGTCATTCAAAGTGGTTGATGACACTTTTATAACAAAGTTATCAGCCACCACTGAAGATACAATAAAAAGTGACTACTTTAAGAATCATCTCTGCATGTTCTCTAAAATTCTTTGACTTTCTTACTTACAAGGTTAGATTGACCTAAAATGGTGCTGCAGCCAATGGTCAGCATTGCCAGCAATGTGTCAGGGATGACTAGCAAAGAAGGAAACATTTCTGTGTGCACTCAACATGAGAGTGTTAATCAAAAAAAAAAAAAAAATGCTGTGAAAACATTGAAAAAATCTCTGGGTATGAAAGAACTGGTGACCAGAAGCTGTGCCAGCAAGATCGCTGTCATTTCTTCACACTTCTTTCATAGAGATCACAATCTTCCTCCTTCACCTCCTTTTCTTCAGGACAGAAACTCTGGGATTCCAGATTTACCATCAGTGAAAGAAAAAGGACCAAATGTCTGAAGAAAGCCAAACTGTTTTGATCAATCATGAAGAAAAGCAGAAGTTTTCCACCTAGAGACTGAACTTTTACAAATGCTTGTCACCAACCAAGGAAAATTAAATTACTATGGTTTAATCTGATTTTGATTGTTGAGGGTTTTTTTTCCCTAATAGTCACAAGTTGACCAAATTCTTCAATTAGCAAATACACAAACAGATCCAGAGAATTCATAGCTAAATGAATGGGAGGAAAAATTGCAGATAAAAAGAAATAGAAATAGCAGTGAGGTAGAGGGAAAGGAATAAGTAATAGACAGTATCCCTCAGGTCTTTTTGTGCAGCCTTACTTTTTTCCATTGTGCATTGAACACAATGCTAAGAGAAAGAAATTAAGACCTTTACAATATAGCTTGATTGAAACAAAAAAGAAGGTGGGAGAAACAGACCCATCTATGAGATGGATGAATGAAGCAACAGAAACAGTATAAATATGATCTTTTGGAGGATGGAAGCAACTGAAGGACAGACAAATATCTAAAAGATCCAGAAGAAGAAACCAATTAAGTTAAACACAAAATACTGAAACTGTTAAAAACAGAGTTGTTGACTGATACTGCGTTGCTTGCTGGAGCAGGAGATGGTTTTCAGCAACAAGGCACACCTGAGGATGCTTCAAGTGTGAAGGACAATCTGGATTCTCCCTGAATAACCCCAAAGGCCTGAAGATGGGTAAACAACTGAAGGAAATTAATGTAGCTTTATTGAAGTCAGACAAAATCAGATGGAAAATGTGGCATTAATTTTAAACATATGGTATAAATGATAAACCACTGGAATAAACTATTGCCTCACCATCTGCTGATACTATCAAAAATAAGGTTGTATATCTCTCTGGAAAATAAATATTTTACACAACCACATGTTACTGAGCTCAAAACAGAAGCAGCTGCAGGAAATCTAAAGTCTGTGAAAATATACATCATCACAAGAGTTGTACTAATAGCTTCTTTATCCTAGAAATCTGTAAAGCTTTCCCAGGATCATATTTGGAGTGATGAAGAGGTGTCAAATGGCACATGAAAAACAAGTAATTGTTACCAATGTGCACAGTGATATGAAACAGACCATAATATTTAAATTTCCTTTATGTGTGTGTATATGCATGTTTAAATAAGGTTTTAAAATTAAAGACATATTTGTGGTTCTCTATAAACTTAAAAAAAAAAAGAAAAGTCAGTGGTGTCATGATCTCTGTGGCAAAATGACTGTCACAGTGCCAAATAGTGAGTGATATTGCAACTTATTAGCAAAGGATTAAAATTGTCTAGCATAATATGTCTGAAATATATTACCACATATTCTTGCTTGGATTAGGATTTCACTTCTGCTAGTTTGTATTCTTTGTTAATTAAAATCAAATACCCACAGATGGGAGCTACTTTACGCAATTGACCTGTGTTACATTAGTTGAAATCAAGACTAACCCATGGCAGATACAGAGCTGAAATCTGTTTTCCCTTCACCACCAAATGCTACAATTTCTGTAACTGCCCATGACAGCAAACTGTCATCCTTCAAAAATAATACAGCCTCTTCTCACCAGTCACTAAATCTTATGAAAGGTGTAATTCCAGAAAGCCAAAACAAGTTGACAAAACCAACACAAAAACTAGAGTTATTTCCAGTCTTGTTTACTCAGCATTGCTCAAAGCCTCCACAGTCTCAACAGGCAGGACCAATGTTATCAAAGGCACCTGCATTAGAAATGATTCTGTCTGTGCTAGTCACCCCACATCCTCATAGAGAGAGCAGAAAGAAACAAACACTTTAAGGATGAGATTGTTCCTGGTTTGTAGTTTTTCTCTGTAATAAGGCAGAAGGTGCCTATTTCATTTAGGGGAAGACAAGAATGGAAAGTGCAGCATGGATTTCTAAGATTAGGAGGGATGTGTACCCCCTTTACCCCTCTCTGGAACAGCAGAGTTCTGAGTATTTTAGGAGTTTTCTAACCATTGTGTATAAATGGAGATATGACATACCATTTGCTTGGATTAAAGCGTTGACAAAAATCTTTAGTATTTTAACTCCAGCAAGTAGCTTGAAACTTTCAGCAGATTGCAGCATCATTTTAGATACGTTGGGATATCTGAGACATCTGTAGATGTATGGAAGATCCAAGACAGTGTCTACAGGATCCTTCTACCAAAAGGTCAAGAATAACCCATGGAGTCCAAAATGGCTGTGATAAGAATGCTGACTTCTTGTTACTATTTCAAATTTTCTATCACTTTGCTTTAAGGAACCCAAACTGATACCATAATTTCATTTGCTGTATAGACCAAGTTGAGTTATCAATAGCAAGGGAACCAGGAGCTGCAGGCAATGATCTTTGCAGTTCCCTTCCAAATCAGGTTATTCAAGGGTTCTATGTCTCAAGCAGGTTGTCTCTCAGTGCTGGTAGGTAAGGATGATTCCCCCAGTCCATTCTGACAAAAATGTCACACCTCATCCAAAAGTGTTTTACTGTCAGCTTTCTCTTTACTTGCAAAATTAGCTACATAAATATTATTGAATTTTTCATAATTTTTTAATTTTTTTTTTTTTAACATAGGGAGTCCCATCTACTTCAAAGGATATGAAGAAGCTTTTCAAGGTAAATCATTATAGTACTCAGCCACTTCACATATAGAAAATTCTTTGTTTTCCCATTAAAAATTCTGACTTACACAGAATTGTCTTATTTAATTTGGTCTAATATGCAAAAGAGTATTTCCCATTATACCAGTCTTTTTTTCTCTTTTATCTTAAAATCTTAACATTTACAAACATATGGTATTGAACATTTATTTTTTACTAAATTTAATTAATAGAAACTATTCACAGTCATTTGAAATGCATTCCACGTTGATTGAAATAATTAGTGTAGGGCTACTCAATATTTACTTTAGATATGAATCTAGAGGGATTTGATAAAATTAATTAGCAGGAACTAATTATAGTTAGGATATGAGTTAGGGTATAATAAATATAATTACAGAGTAAAAATGATGGATTCTTAATTAATAGATACTAGTTGCCAAACATTGAAGAGAGATTATCATATTTCTGTGCAGGACATGCTGTTCGGCACACCTTCAGTTCCTGAGGAAATAGTGACATTTAAAGTGTTTAGGGAGGGGTCTGAGAGGGAGTAATAAACAGATAAACTAATTTGTTCCTATTTTGCAGTGGAGGTATCAGATCAATTCATGAAAGCTGCCTTCTACATAGGGATGCCTTCCTGCTTGTAATAAGTTGGCAAGTGGAACAGTGGCTACACAACAGAATTTTAGAGGTATTTAGGCATTTAATGATGACAGTAAGCTCCTGATAGGATTTTGGCGTCACTTAGCTGTTTCTAAACATTCAGCTTGACGCCTGATCTCTTCTCATATGTGCCTAACTCCTTCTAACTGCTTAGCTCTCCTTATTTAGTCTGTGTCTAGCTATCCTACCTAAAAAATGGTGATAATAATGTTTTCTGTCTTAAAAAAGAAAGTTTTGGTTATAACTTCTTCTAAGACAGTGAAGTAATCAACTACTGAAGTATTGGAGGCTCTATAAATATTATGATAAATTGATGGAAGAATTGCTATCTCTTTTGAGGCAGAAAGCAGGCCATGTTTTAAATTAACTTTCAGCGTTTGGATTCTTCCTCCCGCTAAGGTTCATTGCACTCTGGGGCTTTTTAACATGTGTCTACATAACAGTCCAGACATGCAATTGCTGTATCAGAGACTGGTATTTGACCTGTGTGATAGTACACCAGAGGAAGGATGGGACTGAGTGGACACATATCTTACTCTTTCAAAACATGAAAGGCAGGTTCATAAATTGCAATTACTGACCAACGGTAGAAGAGGGGAAGAAGGTAATTATTATTTGGAGTAGAAGAAATCTGTACTGTGATATCCTCATTCTCTTACCCTGTCCTAAAAAATTATTTAAACAACACTCACCAGTTCAGCTGGAATCACAAATCATCTTTACTCACAAGTACTGAATTTTGTCCTCGCGTAACTTCAGGACTTTCTAAGTGTGACACTTACCCAGAAAGTCATGAAAATAGGTAAGGACAATAAAAAGAAAAAAAAAGTATATGTTATTATGAACAGCTATTCTGTCAAGAACTGAAGTTTCTGTGCATTGTCTTTTTAAGAATTCATGGGAAAACCAAATTAAAGATGGGGTGTTTTGTCCTGGCGCATTTTCTCTATTCATGTCACTTGAAAACTCTTCAAGTTACTCTGAAACAAGTAGAATGGACCAGGTAGTCCAAAGTGGCCCTTTCAACATGAATGATGTTGTGATCCTGTGACCAACCACTACCCAGAAGCAAGAACAGCAGCCATCTCTTTCTAGGACAAAGAGCATTACATTTCCAGCAGTATTAGGCAATATTTATTTTCCAGTTTGCCCCTTTCAGAACACAACTAAATGCCTTGATTGTTACACCTACCAGCTACTTGCTGCTCACACACACTTTGTACCTGGGTGTTAATCTGAAAAGCCTTATGGTTTAACTGCACAGGTAATTTCTTAGCTTCTACCAAGGCTCCCAACTTCTCATATAAATGTTTGGATAGAAGAGGCCTTGAATACCATATTTTTGCCATTGTAAAAAAAAATTTCTAGCAGTTTGGTATTATTTTGCTGACATCAGCTGCATATCCAGCTGGTGCAAAGGTACAACTTCTTCACAGCAGCTCACTGAATCAGAAGTTGATCTGTTTGCTAAGCATCCCATAGTGAGAGTCAGATGAGAAAACCATGAGAGCAAGCCAAAAAAGGGAAGTTATAAAATCATAATATCACCCACACATTGTTTACTCAAACCTGCTGTGTAATGTTTATTTAGGTAAGACTCTATTAGCTAGATTTAAAATTTCTTCTCCATTCTTTTAAGTATGACTGTCAAATATGAAGATTTAAAATTCATTCACTCCAAAAAAACTGAACTTTTCTTTTAAATTCAATTTAAAATAAAAAGAAACTACTCAAAACACAATAAACCCTCAACATTTTATAACTGCTATAAGCATAGAACTGCTTTAATTCATTACATTCATTGAAAATCATTAAAAATACTTTAATTCTATTAAATTATTTTATATGTCATTTGAACAATAAAAATAAGGCAAAATATGTTTTTCCATTTATGTGTCTTAATGAAATACTACTGAGCTCCTACTGGACACAAAAACAAAATTCCCCAAAGTGCTCCAAAAGCTTGATGGCAGCAGACACTGAGGAGCAAAAGAACCAATGGAATGACCAAAGATAGTTTCCCCTTTACAGCCCCTATCTGATTCAAACTGAAAAATGACATGATCTCTAATCCCTTTTGCCCCTCTGGAGAACCATGGAGCTGAGGAATGGCAGCCTCTCCTCCAACAACAGCAACAGTGGGAAATCTGGGAATCAGGAGAGCCTCAGCTTGTGTGCCAATTTAAACACCAGAAATTGCCTCTTTCACAGCTACAGTATAGACAGAAACTCATAAGGCAGTAAAAAATAGTTTTATGCATAAAACTTCACTCTTTCTTATGTAGATGGTCATCTCTTCTGAAGGGCTGCAATTTGTAGCTTCACAGGATCTAACTTTCTAAGGAACTCAAAGGGGTGTACTTATTATTGACAGAGATGGAAACAGATGGGTGAAGGGCAGGGATAATGAGTAAACAGAAAGGAGCTAGTTGTTAACAGGAATATGGTCTGAGTTTATAAACTGATTCCTCCATTTTTCTCTTAATAATAATAAAAATTTTATAGGAATGTGAGATCACAAAGCTTTTTAAATGGATACAGAGGAGAACACATAATTTATTCACTTTTTTTTCTTTACCCCCTTAAAGGAGCTGTCACAGTGGCAAGGGAAAGAGAGTGATCCTTCGTATGCTTGCAGTAAAATGAATTTTAAATATGTAAAGGCAGGATGGGAATAGATGCCAAACTGTGACTGTTAACTGCAGCTCTCCCTTTGCACTCTTTCTCTTCTACAGCCTACCTAGAAAGCAACAGTAAAAGACTCTTGTACAATTTCTTTCTATCATGCTTCTTCACTGCTAAGCAATGCTGACAGACACATCTCTGCAAGTTTGTCTCTTTATCCACCGGTAGTACACGCCTTGAAGGAGACCTCTCAAGTCTGAAGAGTGAAAGAGTCTCGTCCACCCACTCTTCTTTCTCCTGTCATTATCACACCATAGTTTACTGCTTTTCAGAATTGCCTCTCTGCATCTCTTCCTCACAAAGTGATCTCACACAAAAGTGTATAGCTAAAAGATACTGGCACCATGGGGAAAACTTGTCAAATGCTCCCTCCATGTTTTCTCTTTGTGGGCAAAATCTTGGCAATGAGCAGACAGTGCTCCTGTCTGTGCGTAATATGCATGCTCTTGTGCAAAATTCACAGCACATTCAAGACAAATGCTGAAATACTCAGCTGAAGACAAGGTCAGATAAACATCCAGGTAAGGAAAAACATACGTGACCCAATGATTAAATAAGAGCTGTAGGGACAAAACTTTCCAATTTTTCCTTTTGATTGACTTATGACATGTTTATAACCACTCGCTAAGTAATTAACTGCTTATTCCTCCTTTATCTGTAGAAATGAATTTATGTGTTATTATATACAGCTGCAGCATTTCCAGAAAAACAGATCTGTCTTCAAACTCAACAGAGACAGTTCTAGTTTGAACCAGTACTCCTTCCATGGTGTAATCTCTCTTCAATGGTAGAGAAGATGTCCTGCTGGGACAAAGCAAAGGGTGTTTGTCACAGCTTCCCTTCTACTGAGAGCCAGCCTTTTTCAGCCAGCAAAGATTATTGTATTGTATTTGCAGGGAACGTCCCAAGGATGCCAGGAATGATGCATCTGACTCCATGTTCTCAGAAGGCTAATTTATTACTTTATAGTACTATAATATATTAAAGAATACTATACTATACTAAAGAATACAGAAAGGATATTAAAGCTAAAAAGATAATAATGAAAACTCATGACTCTTTCCAGAGTCTTGATACAGCGTGGCCCTGACTGGCCAAAGAGTCAAAACAACTCCCATCAGAATCCAATCAAACAATCACCTGTGGGCAAACAATCGCCAAACACATTCCAAAGGAGCAAAACACAGGAGAAGCAAATGAGATAAGAATTGTTTTCATTTTCTCTGAGGCTTCTCAGCTTCCCAGGAGAAAAATCCTGGGCAAAGGGATTTTTTCAGAGAATGTGAATGCCACAAAAGATCAGCAAGGATCTGTGAAGACCTGGAAGTAGGAGATTCAGCCATCAGTATATGGGTTTCAGTGTGACCCCCCTCAACTACCTCTTTTGAACTATAACTGACACTGCAGGTGATTAAGGACATTTAAATTGCTGTTTGTTAGTGCTGTTTGTTTTGCTATTTACCAAAGGGGCATTTTTCAACACTACATTACATATTTGTTTTTTTTTTTTCTGAGATAGTTTAAAGAAATTAAGAAGTTTCTGAAGGGAGCAGCTGCCTTAACTCATTTCCTATCTGTTCCAATCATACCTCTGTTTCTGTTAAAACTCTTCTTGGCCTGTGCTTCTAAGGCCATGAGAGGTTTTGCAGGCATTATTTTCCACAGCTCTCTCAATATGTTTTCCACAACTAACCCACATTGATCAGCAGTTCCCAGAAATATTATGTTTACTGTTGATTAAGACATCACATTCTCCTGTCTATACCACTGTAGCTTCTTTACAATTACACTGCTAAACTGGCCATATCCACATTGAGATTAAGAGCTTAGCAGGAATGGACATTTCATCTAGAAAATAAGAATGGTCAGAGTTACAATCAATAGTCTGTCCCACACTTGTCAGTACAGCAGACTAGGATGTTCAGGGTGTACAGTCCTCACAGCCAAGAAAATGATGTGACAAGGTAGATTCGTTTCCCAGATCTTAATGACTGACTACCTCCTTCTGACTGGACTTATTAAATGTAATTCTTTGTGTCAACTTGGAGCAAAGCTTGAACCCTTCTATGCGGAAGGGCAGAAAAATATGTAACAACTGTTTTCCTACTCTAACTTGGATTTTTCTTATAAGTTATTAAGACCATAAATGCAAGTTTTGCTAGTCCTTTAAATCCTAATTCAATTGTTCACAGTCTTGGGCCACCATAAGCTAAGTAGAAATGTGTCCTGAGGAAAACTGATGTCTAGCAGTCTTTTGTCTGTATCCTGGCTTCTTGGTGGAAACAGTTGGCACTAGATATTGCCAGAGACAGAGGTTGCTGAGCTTATCTATGTTTTTATTTCATAATTGAAAAGTAGATTTGTTCTCACTTGGCAGGATAGGGGTTAATCTGAAAAACTGCAATGATCCAAACAAGAGGAAGATTGTTATGAGGACTAACCTTGCTCGTCTGAATGTGTACCTGACTCATCTGTCTCATTACCACAGGATCAATCCTAGAGATATCTAGTGTGGCTTCTGCTGTCTTTAGGTTTTTTTAGGGAAGAATTTTCATTTTAAAGAGGTTATGAAGATATAGACACCTATTAGGGAAATGGGCATTGATGTGGACATTTTCCACCTTTTTATTTCATCTGAAAGGTCAATTTTCAGAATAAAAGAAAGAAAAAATTCTACTTGTCTGCTGTGAGAGCAGCCAACTCCCCCTGCTTTTGCACATTGACAGAATTACTTTTACTTTTCAGGTAACTAATCCTATATCCTTTCTAAAACTGCTGTTCTTAATGCTTGACTTCTTATCTGAAGGATTAAAGGCCATTGCTGTTTAGAAGATATCTTGGTTTTCCCCCTCCATTCAGTAACAAGGTGGAATAGGAAATACAACCCACCTCCCTAACCACTAACTCTCCCAGCCTTTAGGGGAAATTCTCTGGGCTTAAATGCTTTCAAAAACTTTTGAGATGTTTTTTTTTCAGACTCTGCTAGACACTCTCTGAAAAATAAGTACTTTAAAAAATGACAGGGAAAAGCAAAACTAGTTCTATTTGTTAATGCTTCAGCTTCTGGCCTTACAGTCCCTCTCAGTAAGAAGGGTTGCATTCACATGGAGTTCCTTGGCTTCATAGGGGAAGTCTTTGTTACAGTCTCTAAATTTGTCACTTGAGAAACAAAACATATGACATATGGTATGATTAAATATAGAATTTCCTCAGCTGGACCACTGAAGTCAGCCCATAGGGACTTCAGATAGAATGAATACTCATTTGTATTCCCCAGGACAGAGCTGGGCAACCAGACGTGTCACAAGAGCCTGCAAATTTAATGTAATATTCACAGCAGCTGGCTTTTCTTAACCTAAATCCTCCATTCCTATAGAAACCAGCAGCAGCACACAATTCCAGGGATCCTGATTCTCATTTCCAGAATAGTGAGATTGGATTTTCTCTTATATTTGAATATTGGGCTTGTTGCCAACACAGCGCTTTATGACGTCTTCTGTTGAAGGATAATATTTAAATTATTATGGTCTTGAATACATCTTGAAATTATTTACTCATAAGGTTTCTGGGTCCAGTGTTTGGGGAAAATGTAAAAATATTTAGAGAGAACAGTTGCTTACCCTGCCAGTTAAAACCCCCAGGCAAATACAATACATGAAAAAGGAAACAGTTAAATGAAGCAGCAAGGCAGCATATGCACCAAGCCCTTCTTAGTCTTCATTTTTCAGTTATCTTCATTATCACTTTGCTACTCTGACAGAACTGAAGACACTCAGAGAACTGAGAAAATGAAATCTCAGATTTCATTCGGCACCCAAGAGGGGATGATATATTTTTCATTTTACATTAAGGAATTCTACTGAATTGTAAGCAGCAATACCAACCTATAGGTAATAAAACCTGAGATGAGACTCTCATTATCATACCAAACTCAGATATCCACCTGTGTACAACAGGCTCCATTCTACTGCCTCAACATTGCCCTTTCCAAACTCTCCAGTTCATTCAAGAGACCCACAAATGGGCTCATAGATCTGACAAGGAACCTGCTGGAGAAGATTTGCATCCTTTTGAAGCAGCAGAAAGATGCCATGGGATACAGTATAGCTTTTCAAAAGGTATTAGGCATCTATGTTTAGGAAACTGAATCAAGATCATTACATAAGCTCCCATTATCATTAATGGAGATGCAATCAATGCAATCTATAAAGACCAGGGAGCAGAGAAGACTCTATGATTTGTATTGACAAGGTCTTCATTGATTGCAACAGGATCATAGACAACTAGTGCAACAGTTGACATCTGTGCTAGATAACAAAATTTAGATTTCTTAATCTTAAACTGAAGCAAACACCCTATCAACTTCATTTAGAGATTAGGAGTAGAAATAAATGTTTTTTGAAAGGTAGAAGCAGTTTCAAATTAGGTAATAAATGAGAAAATGTCACTGTGCAGTGAGAATGTGATTATATTTTTAGAAGAATTTAATGAAAGTAGGGAAGAATATAATAGTCTCACTTGGACAAATCCAAGATCTGTACAGCCCAATATCTCATCTCCCATAGTGGCCATGAGCAGATGTCAAGGGAAATGTGAAAACAGGGTAAAAATGGAATCAACAGGATGCTCATTATTGTTGGGATCACAACTCCATTTTAAATATATATGTAATTAACTATATAAATGCAAGTCAAAGGTACACACCTATATCACTTCCCAATAAGAATTTGAAGCTCACAGATTTTGAAGATTAGTCCTACATCCATTTGACAATTATTAAAGAATTTCAAAATTATATCTGTTTTATAGTAGTTGATAATTTTTAACCTTCTGCCTAGACAATTTTTGTGAAAAGAACATAATATTATTCACCAAAGTATGCATTACAAAATCCATCCCCAAATACTCTGATATGATTAGCAAAAAACTAATTGTGGTTATGGAAGAAACCTCCCTGTGACTTCCCAGAATTGTGCTAATCTGCAAAATCAATCTTCCATTTTAAAATGTGCTTTTTCCTTCCCTCTTCCTCTACTTCCTTTATTTTGAGAACTTTCAGAAAACAGCCTTGTCACATATTGACAGTGACGAGACAGGGAGCCGACCTGTTTGACTCAATGGGCTGAGGACTTCAGAGACAAACTGCAATAACTGAAGCTTGATCAGTTTATAGGAGGGACTGTGTGTCTGTGCCTGTGGCAGCAGGGGCTGGAACTGATGATCAGAAAGCCTCTAGTGGTGTGTTCTTATTTTAGTGAAGCATGTTTAAACACAGGGCTTTTTCTACATTTTTTGTTTGTTTGTTTGATTTTTTGTTTGTTCTTTTCCTTTGGTTTTAATTGCCCGTTTTTGAACCAAAAAGCACTGAGAAAACAAAATATCCTGTATTTCAAAACATATAAAGAGGAAAAATTCACACCCAAATGAGGCAAGGAATAAAGATGGGAAAGCCAAACTGGCTGGTATTTAGACATTCTACAGCTATTCTAGTAAAGCCACGTGTTTATAGTATTGCAGCAACAGAATGACCCACATCCATATTAACGAATTCTTATAACCTACCAAATATGAGAACCTCTGGAAGAAACCCAGTGAGACTCACACCTGTCCTTCCCTGACTCTTGCACTGTGAATTGGAAATGTTTGGGAAAAGGCAGGTTGCACAAATCAAAACATGTCATATACTGTAATCTTTTGATACTCCAGAAAGTCAAATTCCATGGCTTGACCATTGGACACAATACTGATACAGCCTATTCATGAAGTCATTGCAAACCACACACAGTGCAAATGACAGAAATACACCCAGTTGCAACTGGGACCCAGTTGTGTCCCAATCACCCAAGAAAGACAACAAATATCAGCATGGATTTAGCTGTTGAAGCAGCACAGATGAGCCATGATCCTCCATGTGGATTCTGTCTGCTTCTTTCCAGGTATTTTTCTTTTCAGGCCTGAGGAACGGGGTTGTTGCAAACTTTAAAACTAACTCATCATCTCTCTATGAGTGACAATTAGAACACTTACCATGTGGGTGTAAGCATGAACGTATATTGGTTTTCTTCTTATTTATATTCTTGTCTCTGTTATAAAATGAATGTTATAAAATGAATGCAAATGAAACAGCAACTGGGGAATGTTAATGTGGGCACTGAAACATTAACTTCTCTGAGATATTTTTGTGATCTTAATTGTAAAGTCTTTCATAACATTGACAAAGCTTTACTCTCTATTGATTTTATTGCTATACTAAACTCTTCATTATGTGAATTTGTGAATCGCAAGAGTCAATCATAATTATGCATGGCCCAATATAATTGAAATCAAAACAATGGATCGATTCATGCTGTAGTGTTTTACTTCTAGCAATCTCTGTGAGGCAATCAACCAAAAATTAGATCTGTATATTAGTGTTTTATTTATTTAAGTATTAAGCAATAGTTAGCAAACCTTCAGAGGTCCTCTTCACATAAGTTCACATCAGCAGGCTAACTACTTTTAGACTCATATCCCCAAAATTCCTAAGAATTATACTCAAAAGCACAAGGCCGGACAGTCTTTTCATTACAACTAAAAACCAAAAACCCAAAACAAAACCAAAAAACACAGCACATTCTATTCTACTAAACCATGTTCCCAAAATTCTTAGTTTTAGCTCCACATAAATGGAATAAAAGTCAGACAAATTTTGTAAATGGAATGGAATGATGCTACTTTACCTGAACCGCTAATATGCCATTTTGAAGTAAGGGGAACAAATGACTATCAACAGTGACATGGATACATGGATGTTTCAAATAACATTTTGGTGGAGTTTTTTTTGTTTTGGGTGTGAGTTATTTTAGCCAGTCCTGGAAATACTCTTAACAATTTTGATCCAAAAAATTCTATTGAAAAATGAAGGTTAAGCTTCAAATTTATCTACACATTATTAGCAACAGTAAAAAAATATCTAGACATTTGGTAACTTTAGTGCAGTTTCTACAAAACTGATTGCTTAGAGAAGCTGAAATAATCCCCAGACATAATTGCTAATACAGCAAAAGATGGCAAGTAGTAGGCAAGGTGGAGACACTGTGACCAGCTGCTGAGGTAACCATGTGCCTAATATTGTACTATTACACCAAAAGAAAAAAAAATCGTGGTTGCATGTAAGTAAGGGTTGAAAATAAGGAAAGATCCTTAAAAAATTCTCTAATTTTATTTCATCCTGGGGATGGACCCAGGTGCATAGCCTACTGACTTTTTGCCAAGAGTTGAATAATTTAAGAACTCAAATTATGCAAAATTCTGCAAAATTCCTCTGCCCATCAGATGGAATAAGGTGTAGTTAGAGGGATATTTCTTCCCTTCTGATGAGATATAGATATCTTTCATAATATTCCATAGACTGTTTATATTGAAACACTCATCTTTTGTCTTCTCCAGCGGTTCTTTAAATTCTTCAAAATTTTGATTTCATGTAGTTCTAACTTATCTGTAGTGACTTAGTGAAGCCATCTTGTAACCCCAGGTAGAAGAAAGCAGTCGGTACAATTGTCTTCCATGTTCATTCAGGGTATTGGTGCTCCTGATTAGGCTCCACACAGTGGGCAAAGATCACTTCTCACAAACTGGCCTTCAAAGAAGGCCTAACACACCTCCTAGGTGTCAAAGAACAGGTTATAACTGCTCCTTCTTAAGAAGAAAATTGATAAGACATTAGTCAGGACAGAAACACAAAGAGAAATGTGTATCCTCACAAAGTCCTTCTCTGCCACATGACTCCTCAACTCCTGCCCAAGGAGATAATTTCAAGAAGGCAAATAAGTTTAATTTAGCCTCTGAGCTTTTTCTGTCCTTGTTTCTCTGATGAGATGTTCAATTCACTCCATTTTGTTGTCAGATTTGTGACATAGAGACCTGTCTCTGAGCAATGAGTCTAAAGCCAATATCTCATTTCACATAAGACACTAAGCAGTCATCACATGGTAATGCTTTCCAGTCACTATGGATGCAAGGCTGTAAGCTTTCATCTATAAATTCTTTTTTAGTTGCTCATTTCTGTCAAGCTGGTCTAATCTACTTACACCTGGCACATTAATTCTTATCTTTTCCCTGCAACATTGTAATTATATGTTATTTCCAGCAATAATTAATTCTCTCTCGGGCGGGCTTTTTATAGCTTATAAGTCAAAGTGGGCTGCACCATACTAAATAATTAATTCAGACTGTGTTTTATGTCATGACATACACAAAGTCCCCAAGTGTAACAGTTAGAGAATTCTCTTGAGAAGAAAGTCCTTGGCTCCCAGAGGTTTACAGACCAGAAAGCACCAATTGTAATGGTTATTTCTTTCAGACCAACAGTAGGTCTGTTCAGTTTGTTGCACCAACAATCTGTTTGTGGCAGCTATTCCAGGAGGCCTTGCTACAGTCCCAACTCACAAGATCATACAGCTGCAGGCCACGTGAATGACTCCAACCAGTACATATAGCCCTTCAGAAAAGCCTGAAACAGTTTACATACTTACCCCCAGTTGCCCACATTTCTTTGGTTTCTTAGTTATACAGAAGAGGGACAGTCAAATGAAAAAAAACGTGATATGAAATTGTAGCTATGAGGTATTGACAAGCTGTGCACATAGAATACTCAAATCATTAAGCAGAAGTCGATAGCTAGATATGGTATCTTACCTAGGGGAAGTGCAATCTCAAATACCTCACTACTCCAGAAATACAGAAAAGAAAAAAAATTAAGGGGAAAAAAAAAAAAAAAGAGTACTTTAAAACTAGCCAGGAAGACAGATTAGGTAACAGAAGTCTGAAAGTTTCAGTATGCCTAAAAGGATTCACTGGAATCCAATGAGATAATATTTGAAAGACTAAAGAACTCTATTAATAGGAAAAGTATAATTACCAACCATGAACTATAAAGAATGCAAATATATTAAACAGAATTATAACACATACCTCCTTATCAGAGGAAGGATAGCAACTGCACAAGGAAGACAAGGATCAGAGAATAACATTGTATAGAAAATATGAATAGTAGCAATTTAAATTGCTTGTGTATAATGAAGCATCAGAAGAGAACACATTTGAGGAATATTTCCAGATACCTTAAAGCAATAGCTTCCAAATTTGTTCTTCTATTGTGTTCTTTCAGTTGCTGGTGTGAGCAGTGGGAGTAGTAATATGGTCTCTTAATTTCCCTTTTGTCCATACCAAGCCTTTCAGCTATATCAGGAATGGTCTCACTCCAGCTACAATACATTAACCAGTAGCACAACATGTCCCACCATCACAGGATCATTCAAGGACTTAAACTAAGTACTGTAAATTTACTTTTTGGATTAAGTAGAGAAAGTATTAAATAATTTTATCGATAGGAAAATCCCTCTATCAAAAACTATTATATAAATAGTAAAAGGTTCAAAAACATAAATATCCTACTGAAAAACCTAAATAACTTGGGCAAAATCTTGAATCACACTGACCATAATCTTTTTTATTTTAGATAATATTATGTGCTATTGATCTGTCTTATTTTCTGGTTCCAGTTGTGCAGCACTGGACAGCTCAATAGGAAGTGATGATAGCAATGGAACCTTAAGTGTAGGTTTTATCTGAGGGGTAATTGTGTGGCATGACATCTTGCTTTCTTTTTGTAGAAAACAAATACTGTTATGAGGCTGAATTAATAATAGGCAGATGTGATTCACACAAAGACAATCAATTAAAGTATAGTAATGTCCTTCAGCAGTTGCTACCATGAGCTCTGTGTGTGGTGATTATAAGCACGCAACGATCCAAACCAAGAGCTTTCTTTGCATCTGGTTTGTAAATAGAAGAGGTTCATGTAAGGCCCATCCCAAATCTGTTTTCTTTAGATAACAGCCATGAGGCAGAGCTGCTGGCTGAAACCTGAACAATATATTTGAGAGGGCAATGAGGATTACAGTGCTTTTCCTTTATTTCAAAGGGGAGGCAGAGAACAAGCACTATCTTCTAGCACAGTCCAGGACTACTGGACCACAGCACACTCACTGCTGTCCCCACAGACTAACACAGACTGGAAAGGAGGATAAGAGTATTTCAGACTTCTTTAGAGTACCTGCACCAGATTTGGATCTCATTGAAGGTGCTAGACATGGGAAGGGAACTGTGTGGAGCCAAGAAATGAGACATGATGTGTTCACCAGTAATGAGACATGGGCAGAAATGTTTTGTGAATGCAATCAGGTCATAAAGACAGGCTGGCTGTTGCACCCTCACAAGGAAAATGCCTTGAATTTTCAGACTTCATAAGGAAACATCATATCCTGCAGTTATCAAGGTATTTCTTTACTAGTTCTATTTGCACAGGGAAGCTCCAGCCATCAGACATCTCTGAGCAGAAGAAGCATGGTAACAGACTGACAATTAATATCAGCCTTCAGCAATATGGCTGCAAGATGACCCAGAGCTGTCCTGCAGCCCCTCAATATGAAAAGTGCTGGCAATATTTTTCTTTAAAACTGAAGTAGATGGGTGAGAGCTAAACAGACTGAAAAAATTAATCATTTCTGCAGCATACTGGTGAAAAAAAAGAGCATGACACTTTTTTTTTCTGCTATGGCTCTCAAATTTGGCTTGGAGAACAGAGCATACAGTTTTATTAGATGTTGTCTAAAGAAAATTACTAGATGTTATCTAAAGAAAATTACTGGATGTTTTGGTCCTACCTGTATTGAAATATTTTTCCCAGATGATTTAATATTCAAAGGTCAGCCAAAGAAAAAGGAAATCCATTGGATATGAAGAAAAAATCCACATACCTTTCACCTTCTAAATGATAGCATACCTAAGATCTGGCAAAAAGCCAAAGATATGTCAACTTCTTGTCTAAATATGAAAGATTCTTGACAGCTCCATTATGCATAATTTTCTACATCCCATGAGGGTCCTGGTGCCTATAAAGAGCACACTTGCTGTCTCTTTTCTCTCACAGAAGGAAGGTAAGTGCAGTGTCTTTAAAAGACTGAATAAGGAGCAAGCTGAAATTCCTTTCAATTTGCAAACTGTCTCACAAGGTCATTAGTGCTGTTTTAGCTGTTTGTTCGTGCTGTTATTTATACCATGGCATCTGACCACATTGCAAGCATTAAAATAAAATATCTGTCCATAAGGCAGCTATAATTTTCATCTTCCTATTAGCCACCTGTACTTATCACACAGGGAGAAGAAAGCTGCACCATTCTGGCTTGGCCCTGCTCGTCTGAGGGACAGGGAGAGACTCATCTCAATTTCTGAGCAGAACAACACCCAGAAGTGAAGTCCTTGAAATTCCATGCTTTCAGTCAAAAATTTAAATCTGAGGATTCTGTCAGATATCAAAATGTGCTTTCTGAACTGGGCTGTGCTGATGACTATAGACAGCTCCTTGAGGCACAGGGGCACATGGTGTGAGCTCTGCAGAGAAAGAGTGGGATGAGCATATGCTGCCTCACTGGCATTAGGAAAAACTTGAGGGTCCTGGACATCAAATCTTTAATTAAAATTTACATTACATTTTCATTAATTATGAACATATTTACTTAAAATTTCCCAGGCAGATCATTAAAATTAGCAAATTGCAGATTTATCAATGTCTTTGAAACACAAAATATATCCTCCATAATATAAATGCATGAAGGAGAAGGAAAGGAAAACAGTTAAAAAGAAAGGCAAAAAAATATGCTGATAATAATAAAGATGCTATTATGATGCACATATATGTTGGTCAAAATAGGATTTATCTAGAAATTATATATTTTTCTAGATAAATCCTATAAAATACAGTATTTATCTAGAAAAGGCATTTACTAATTTTGATAGCTCACCTATGATTCCCGTTATTTTTGCTGTCTTAATTCATCAGTTTTATTATTTAAATGCAAAACTAACATTGTTTGAAACATATTTGTAAGGTCTTGCCTTCTGATTTAAAAATAAAACTGAGAAATTTCACCTGCACTTTTAAAACAGTGGCACGGAAATGAAATGTAATTTCCTTAAATGTCAAGATTTCCAAATTTGATTGGGAATATGTTGTACATACATTTTATTTCTGTCTTACTGCAACTATCTGATTTGTTAGCAGTATAGATTAGGAGAGCTGAAGGGTAAAAAATAGAGCAATTTCCTTTTTTTTTTTTATATCTCCAAAGCAGAAATAACTGTGTAACACTGAATACTGCAGGTTCCTCCCATTTTGACTGCTTCTTGCCTTGGTCCTTGTGTACAGCCATGCATAAGCCTTTCTGAAATTAAATTCTCTCATTTTGTGTCAATGCAAGTAAAAATAATTTTGTATCAGAAAGGATGGAGAAGAGTTAAAATCATACAGACTGTCAGTATGATTCATCTGGCTAAATACAAATGCCTGCTGTGCAGACATTTGCATCAATGATGCCAGTGAATATACTCTTTCATACCTGATTGAGAAAAATTGCCACATCTAGAGCTCAGCTAATTTCATCTTTATGTTGGAAAGGAGACAAAATGACAAGGAAAAAAAAATTAAAAAGCTCTGGAAGTGTCTATTCCTCTTATTCCTCTTCATCAGCTAAAGAAGGAGTCTAGACAGCCATTTAGATGGAGATGTCTGCTTTGTAGGTGTCTAAAGTCAGATGAGATGAATCTTACCCCAAGTGGATGTCAACCTTTCCTGCATTTTCACTGTGTTAATTAAGAGCTGGAATGCAGACTTTATTCATCATACACCAAGTGGTCTGGCTTATCTGTCATCATCTGGATTAGTGAGGACTTTTCAACATGGCTGTTTACTCTTAGCAATTTGTCTCCGTCACTTAAATTCTATTGTTTCATTCTGCTCCCCAGATTGAAGAACTGATTGAACAGTTTTGCACATAAAGGAATAACACAGAATATACTTCCTAAATTTTAAGGCTATATTGCTATCTTGAAGATTAATAATTTGAAATACTTAAATCATTGTTTAAATGTGTCTTTAACAAGAGACTGTGGTTCTGGTTTTTTTCCAATAAACTTTTCATGGCTTCAGGAACTCCCATTTTGGCTAGAATGGCACAAAACATGCATCTAGAATTAATGTGCTGTGTGAATTCCACAAGTAAAAGTGAAACCAGCTTAAAGCTTGCCCCTTAAAAAGTACAATTATAAAAATATTTGTGTGGTTCCTTTCAGGAATTGTTCTCATAAATGGTCCCTACCTGCCTTCAAAGCAAATGATGGTAGCCAGTGGGCAGCAAGAAACGTGCTAGAGAAAAGGGTCATGGTAAACACAGGCCGCTGCACTGATTAGATCAGACTGTTTTCCTGGTGAAGTGTAAATATTTAACCCTCATGCACTGAATGAAGGGAAGACTCTACAGCTCCCCACAAGCATGTTTTGGTTTGGGGAGTTTTCACAACTTTACTGATGGTTTTAATACTGCCCAAACCTGACTATTTTAATACATTCAGTCCAGGGATTTTGCCAAGAAATCTAGATTAAAGATAGATAAGCTACCTCTATAAAGGCTCTGTTCCTGGAGACCCTGGCAGCAGTGTGGATATTCCCTTACTAAAGCCTGATTTTTATGAACCCACCAGCTAAAGGAGCTATACAGAACCCAAGAGGCAAAGGTGCACATGTAATACACTGGGAGAAGAAATGTGTTTGGAATTACTGCCTCAGTTAGAGGTGCCTTTCCTCAAATTGGCAATGCTACTGCCAGTCAAACAATATTATATGGTTGATCTATCCAGATGTGACATGCCATTGTAACACCTTCAGCCCAGGATATAGATACTGCTTTCAGAAAATTGTGATTATAATAGTTCAAAACAAAAGGAATTTATGTGGTTTTTTCCTTCTTTTTAAAGTTTTAAACCCGTTTACCAAGTGTCAGAGCCCATGAAATAGAATGATGTAGGGTGCTCAATTTAAGATGCTGGAGCAGAAAGAGAGGAAAAACCTGGGTAATTTCCCATTACCTGCTAGTATCAAATGCTTGAAATCTGGCTGCTCTGCTTGAATCACAATAAAGCCCTTTTTTCCCCTGTGAGAAGGAACAGAATCTTAACCAGCTTCATTATTTTCACTTCTCCATTGCTTTATTTTTGATATTGTTAACCAGTTCATTTCTGGAATCTGATATTTCATACCCATACATAAGCATAAGGAATAAATCTGCCAGATTTTCATTATTAGAGCTTTGAAAGTATTAACACCTTTATACCTTGCATTCTACTGGATTTGCTTTATACTTCTCTTTCTCTGACTTTTACTACAGTTGCCTTAGTAGGTGGGAAGATATAGGCATAGAAAAGTTAATTATCCCAAGTTAGCTAGACATCTTTTGCTCAGGCTGAGAAATAGTTAAGCACTCAGCTTTTCCACTGCAGACCTTTAGCCTCTAGAGTATCCATTTCCCTTATGGTCAACTGCCCATCTCTCTTTCTGTTATGGAAATGCTGAAATGCCTTGAACAGTTACCTCTCTGACCATCTATGTCAGTAAGTAGTTTCAGCCTCTCTGCAGGTATGTTTCAGCCTCCTGCAGGAGTGTAGTCTGGAAAAGTGTCTATACCCTTCTTGTCTCTTTAAAAAAAAAAAAAAATCTGCTCTCATAAGGATATGTGGACAGGAAATAATTATCTGTCCCTGAGAGTACAATGGATCTCTTCTCATCCTGCCTATTTAAGTCTGCAGACAAAAATGCAAGAGTTTGAAGTCTGAAAGGGCAGCAAATTAGTCTATTCATTTCGGGGAGACAGAAGAATTTGAGGAATTTACCCTTCCTTGCACATTTATCTGTAAATGCACAAGGATCCAGACCAATGTCTCACCTAATAAAAAAGAGCCTGATACACATGACTATAAAATCAGACTCAGAACTGTTTCCTTGTTTCAAATTTAATCTTTTTGTACAAGCTCCCCACGTTCCTCAGCTGAGATGCAAATAGTGGTGGGACACATTTTCCAAATTACAATTCAATATTGTAAGGAAATTCTGGCTGACCAGAAAGACTCATTTGTGACTGTAGGTACTTCAGGGTTAGACAGTTGCTGAATGATGCAAGCTGAATTTGATTCAAACTGATGGAATATTCGGATATGTGCCAAAGTCCTTCAAAGCTGAATAGGCATTGCAATTCTCCCATGAGGATTTTGAATAGTAAGAGAGACGATTTTCTACAGGACTAAGTATGGGAGGCAAGAGAAGTGGAGACTTTTGGTCTGGAAAGAAATTGCTATGGTGTGCTTTAAAAACCTAAATTGGGGCCTCAAAACATAATATGTAACATACAGGTGAAGGACCAAAAGTGCTGAATGTGGCAGATGTTTTCTTTCCTCTTTGTGCTGGTGCGTGTGTGGCCAGTCCTGTTTATATTTTGGGTGTGCACATATGTGTACATGTACCCCTCCACTTACCTGACCAGGCAACACAGAACTGTAGAAACCTTGCCACCACCAGCCCAAGAGGGAGGAATGCCTCTCAGGCTACCTGATTCATCTACCTCTATGAGCCCCACCTGGGCACCCAGAACAGTAGAGCAGCCTAAGGATGTCTATTCATCCAGACAAGCAGTGGGAAAACAGAAAGTATACTCCAGGGCATTTCACATGGCAGCAGATATCCATATAAGCAGAGTGGGACTCAGATGTTTGAAGAACAATCTGAATCCCAGCAGCAGCATTAGACATAATTAATCAGAAACCTTGTCATTATGAGTATTGGTTAATTTTTGTCTTTCAGTTCACCTGCAATATATGTTTACTTGCCTGAAGGAAATGTTCTGATCTCCTTACATGAAAACAGATCACCATCATTATTCTTCCCCAAATGAGTGCAAACTTAATTCTGTATCTCACATAGGAGTGGATGTTTTCCAGAAAAGATGCTTCTAAACTTCACTGCACACTGTAGCTACTGGGAATACCTTGGGAAAGCAGCAATGGCAAAATGCTTGCTCAGCACTCAGGACAAGTAAAGCTGTGTATGGTTCATATGCTTTTACAATAATTCTTTGTGCTACAACAATTTATTCTTTTAGTTCCTTTTGTTGTTGTTATTGTTGTTGGTTTGGTTTGCTCTGGTTTGTTGGGTTTTTTTAGTTTTTTGGGTTTTTTTAAATGAGACTATATGGCAAGAGATCAATAAATAAGAGGTCTATTTTAAAAAAATGTGACTGACATTCTTTCTCCATCTGTGATCCAGAAAGGTGCAGCAGACCTTTCTTTGCAAGTCTTGGCAGTGGGAGCTGCTAATTCTTACACTGAGCACAAGAGACATCATCTGGAGTCCAGGGATTTAGCTACCAAACTCTTTCTCCTTTTCCCACCTTCTTGCCTGAGTCCCTACCTTTGTTCTTCAGGCTCATTATTCAGGCAACTATACAGCCCAGGTAGCACAATAATAAACGTAAAGGCAGGTGGCTTTCCACTGAGGGCTGTGAACATGTGAAACAACAGTGAACCTGAATACCTGACCAATGATCTGGTGAAGCTGTGTTACAAGGCCAGTGGTGACTCAAGGGAAGAGATTACCTGCTCTCCATTGTTTGCTGTTAATTTAATTCAGCGTAATGATTCTCCTCTTGTGTGCAGAGCATGTGCATTGTTTCTAACTGTCCATGTGCCAAGAGAAACAATTATGTGCTTACTTTATTTTCTTTTTCTTTCCCCCAAACAAAGTAAATAAACATTTTTTTCTTGCATTTTTAGCCATGAGTATGTTTTTGATCTATTTTTAGACTTCCTCTGAACCCTGTCTTTCTCAGCACTATCCATTAGCCAAAGTTTAACATTCTGGAACTTCCAGCCTGACTTGAAAGCTGTATGTTAAATTATGCAGCTGAATTCCATCAGTCAATTTCTCCTTTGCTGTCAACACATCAGCTACATTTTTTACTGTCTGAACAGGCTCATCCCATATAACAGACTGCAAAAACATCAGAGGGAAAAAAGAATCAACACAGGACAATACTTCCTAATCGTGCCTGCATTAAAAAAAGAAAGACACAAGGATTGCTTTGTATTGCTTTTTCCTTTTGCAAAACAAAATTTTTAAAAAATCTCTTTTGCATATCAGATAAGCCAGAAATTGCCTTATTTAACTTCTGAAAGACTGGGATCATTCAGAGCAAAATTCTGCTGTGAATAAAAAAATATGCAAAGCTGCCTGTAGCGGTGTGGTACAGGTTATCTGACCTATCAGCTTCATAAAATGAAAGCTAATGAAGTCATGGCAGAAAAAGCCAACTGTTACACATCAAACAATTGCAGAGCCTTTGCAGAAAATGATTGTAAATTGCATGTTAGTATGTGGATGATAGTTGTGGATAGCTATGTGTTTTTATAATATGCTAAAACTATTGCTACAGCAATTTTTTTCTAGGCTAGGCCTACATGATCTACTATTCATGTAATCTTAATGGCAGCTAAAGTGGGAATAAAATCTTTATGAAAACCACTATGGTTAGCTCACTTTAAGACAGGAATTCAATCAGCAGCCCACTGGAATTACTTATGTTTTGACTAAGGTATTTGGCTCTTTTTATTGAACATTCTGCTTTCAATGCATACATCCCATGGATATAAAATGATGGATCTTGCTGGATTTTAAACCAGAGGCACTTTATATCATTAATAAATATTCATTTTCCTACTATCTCTCCAGCGGTATTTCATCATCAATCATGGCTGAAATCACAGCTGTGAGAGCTGTTTATGCTTTAGTGTTCTCCTCTACATGATCTGGCAGATACTTATGAAATTGTTGGAGTGTGGAAGTAAAGGGGGGGTTGGACAGGAGGGAAGAGGGGGATGCTTTAAAAAAAAGTCATAATCTTTGTGTCCGTAGTTATTCACAGAGAAGTACTGTTTTGTTTTGCCTTCCAAAGTACACATAAATCACTCCATTGGTCTCAACTGTCCTGTGAAAATAAAAATGATCCCAAACTGTTCAAGAATTACTCAGGGACTATTCAGTGCTCAATATGTCAGAGAAGCAAAGACAGACGCTCAGGAAGAGGAAGATTACAATCAATGAAGAAAAATCAATAGCATGTAGAAGTTATTCTGCTGCCAGCATTGTCAGGAAAAGGTTTCCCCATTCTCCAGTCTCATTACACGTAGAAGATTATTAGAAACTGAGCAGCCAAAGTAAACCTGTAATCATCTCCCCTTTGCTTTTATGTTCTTAGTGTAAATCAACATTTCACTTTGACTTAATAAACAAAACAACCTGCTCTCATACCAATGTAACGTTTCATATGTTTGCTTTACCTGCCACTGTAAATGAAAAGAGATGAGATTAAAAATCCTTCTTTAAGGCCTTAAAGTAAAACTTGGAGAAAACTGAACAATGACTGGAGCTGTTGGCTGCAATATTTCCTGTTTACTTGTTTTTTTATTTTTCCATCTGTGACTTTTTCTGTTCCTCTGCCCAAACCAGTGGATTCTGGCTGTTAAGCTCTGCTAGTTAATGAGTTGGTCATTTCTTGATTCTCCTCTGGAAATCAATTAACCTGCCAATGAAATCACTGGATTTTGTAGAACAACATTTTTTTGACCTTGAAGAAATATGTATTCTTCATTGTATCAACTGATAGAAAGAAATAACTGCAGAGCTAGTGACTGCCTTTCTGATCCTGAGACAGAAAAAGTTTTCTTGCTTTGGAAAATTACTTAACATACAGTAAGTGAAATAATTGAAAGCATGATAGATAAATATTTAAATGTCTTCCTAAATTTAGACCTGTACAAATAGAAAATAATATGCATGTTTAAATTATAATAGTTTATGCCTTAATATATTGTACATTTTAATAAAATATATACACACTCACTGACATACAGCAGACAGTCTACAGAAAAAAACTCACCTTCAGAAATATGTGTCAAGATTAATTTCATAACCCTTCACTTTCCAAGACTCTCTAAATTATGGTGACAACTGTTAGCAAACACAGATGTCCAAACTCATAAACTTTGCATTTCTGTGGGCTAGGACTGTTTGTGCATGCAGGTGTTTGTTTTATCTATGAAAATGCCAACAGTATGTACAAAATAAGGGCATTTTTTTTCAGACAGGATTCAATAAAATTATTTCCAAATCCCAACCTATCACCATCACCATCATCAAGTCTGTTTCTGAACATAGTGTGTCACATATTGGTGGGAGATAACAGATGAAACTAGTCAATCTATAATGTTCATGTTTCAGAGAGTGCTGCTGTATAGTCAAAAATATGTCAAATGGACATTTTTAAGCTGAATTGCCAATTTTTAAATTCTGAGACATTTTTAAGTGCTTGAATTGCCTTTCCAAGGTTCAGTATTTAACTTTTTACTTTGTAGACAATATTTATGCTAGAAAATTTTGTGATTAGCTAAACTAGCTATTTAGTATTTTTGATTTCATGGTTACTCCTGTGATTGGTTTTGGAATAGCCATCAACACTATAGGAAGTGCCTGCAAAAACCTGAGATGATCTTGGTTGGCTCTGATGAGCATGGTCAGATTCATTTCCCTTCATGAATGCCATCAGGAACTCCAGAGGAATTATGTAAAAAGGCCATCCTTTTCTTATCTAATTCTGGAAAGTTTGTAGAATGGACATGCAGAGCTCATCCCTGCACAACAGGATCTTCAACCTCCAGTGGGACTCTCTCTGATGCTACTCTTAGAGCAAATAACAGAGTATATGGTGAATGCTCAACCTGGAACATGAACGTGGTGTTCAGTTCAGTTTCTACAAGCAATGAAAAAATCAATTCTCTCCAGGCAGGATGTCTTAAATAGTGCTAAATTTCACTTTCCCACATGATCTTTCAAGTTACATGCTAGGCAATTTGTCATTTTTGAGAGCCAAAAAGTTAATTCTTCAGAAGTGAAACTCTCCAGCAGTTCTTGAAGCAATTGACTGGCATCTGGAAGTAAGTGATTTTTCTTGCCTGGCAAAGGTATTCTTTAAGTTAATAGAGAAAATACTAAAGACAATACTTTAGGCCCAAATACTAGTGTCTGCTTTTATAAAAGAAATCTCTGAAACACAATGCCATAATAAAGTCTCTTTATTCCTAAATTCTCCTATATTCCTAAAAAATAAAAATTAATAAACTTAATTCTGTCCCACATTACCAGAAACTTTGTTCCAAGGTATTTCTATATGCAAATTACTGAAAATCAAACAGTCCAGTCCAGCTTTATTATGGAAGTGGCACATACCAAGCAGGCAAATAAATGGTAAAATGAGAGCTTCCATGAAGCATTGCTAATTAGGCATGTCAGATTGATTTTAAGGATATGTAGCCCACTCCTGTCAGAGGACGCTGTCAGTTACCTTTCCTAACCCTTTTTCTACCCTCATCATATAGATGTCCTTTTTTAGTCAGTGGAAAGACATAGGCAGAAATATTCTGCAGTCTTTTTTATATGCCCATTCAGGATTAAATTAATTATGTCTTCAGTTCTAGTAAGAGATTTTGTCCATGTCTCTCAAAAGCAGCATATGGATACTCACTCGAGCACAGTTTTCAATATTGTAGGTGTTTGCATGTACTGAGATAAATCCAATTCTTAATGCTATTTATTTCCAAACTTGACCAAATAGGATCTGGCCAGAACTAAAGACTCTGTAAATATTTATAACAAAGTGTTATGACATTTCAACTAATTTTTCATAATGTGTGTTAAAACTTGTATTTGTTAGATAAAAAATATGTTGTTTCCAGTTTATTTTCTGTCTGATCAACTAATAAAGTAATGTAAAGTAATAAAGAAAAAACTCTCAACTGTTCTACTAAGAACTATGGATCAAATGTGCCTATATCGAATTTCAATGCAAATTGTATGTTTCTTTCACTTAGTTAAATGTACTGTACATTAGACTTTTGGCCCCCAGCTCTGAAAAGATGAATGTGTGTGTGTATATATATATATATATATATATATATATATATATGTATACATATACGACCGACTAACATAATTTTATTATTTGAAGAAAAATCATTTGAAACTCTGCTATGCAATGTGCAGAATTCTCAAAAGAAATTCAGCCATCTGCTCCAACTAAAATCAGTGGGAGTCAAATATTTACAAGATTTCTAAAATTATATCAGATCTGTCTGGATTCATAGATTCTTCAAAAGGCTCATAGCTTGTAAGGTACTGCTGATTTATCTGGAGAAAAGGTGGTTCCTTGTCCCATATACAAAAAGATAACATTCTTACCTTCAAATCTTATTTTCCACTTCTTTCTTCATTATTGTTCCATTTATCTTTTTTGGGAATCTCTCTAAATATCTGTTCAGAACCCAAGATGGGGAAGATCTTTTCCTTTTGATTTACTGTATCTTCACACTAAAAGTATAAAATATTTGACATGCTCTTTGTGTAATTGCTCTCTATAATCAAGTGTTGCAGTAGAAAAGTCTCTGTTCATTAGCAGCAAATGTTACACACACACACACATGCACACACATACACACACCTCATTTAAGTGTATTAGCAGTGGAGTTAAATCAAGTAAATGTCTGCAAAATGTACAGAATTCAAGACAAACTGAAGGTGTGTGTTTCTTGAAATTATATAGCTTTTAAACCATCTCCTGGGCATTATTCTCATGAATACAGTTCTGAAGAAATGTATATAAGTCACAGCTTTCATGAAAACAATTGCTTTTTATTGCTTCTGCCTTAAATATAATAAAGAAAGAACTAGAATATATTGAAGAGAAGAAGTCACATAATAAGAAAAACAATTTGCAGTATTTCTAGGCTTGATTTTGTTTTTATTTTCAAAATGGACAATAACAGTTAAAAGAATTCCTCATCATATGTATGAATATCATAAATATTGACAAGTTCTTTTAGTTTTAAACTAGTGGAATGATTCATAGAGAAAATTTAAAGTATTTTTGCATGAACATAATCTAAGAAATATCTATTGAAACCAACTCAGCGTTAGCTTCAACACTGTTAGTGTCAAGTTTGTTTTAAATCAGTCCCAGTATGGAAGCATTACATGGAAGGATTTTCAAATTATGGGCGGTTTAAATTTCAGTCCAAGAATTGCCACATAACCTTCCTCTGCCATATTACAGTCTTGGATATTATTATTCATTAGTAGTTTAAAAGTTAGGAAAACTTACCTTTTCTTCCACCATTTTTATTTTACAGGTACATGGAAACTCCTGTTCTGAAACCTTTGGAGTTGATCTTGATTGAGATTAAGTAAAGTCACTGGCTAGAATGAAGCAGTTGCTTGACATGCTCTTGTTCTTCCTTGCTCCTTAGCAGGACTGCCACGTCTCAATCTAGCTGCAATTCTCAATAGCATCACCCTTTGCACAACTACCAGCACTGCAATTCTCTAATAATTACTGTAGCTGAGGCAAAACCATTTGGCTGGATGCTATATAAAGACAACAGAAACCAAAAACAAAAAAGGATGGCCTCAAGGTTAAGAGTGGTTTTGAGAAAAAAAATAAGTCTCCCTATATGGAAGGACATTGTAAATATTTTTAGTCCTTTGCAGTATTTCATCCTTCACACTAATTTCGTTTCTGCCTTACCTTGATTCATCTTTGGGCAGTTGCTTCAAGCAGGCTCTCTAATACAAGAAGGACATAGTTTCATTGGCACATAACATAAGCAATATCCACCATTGCATGCATTCAAATTATTTTCTTCTGTGGTGATGATATCTCATGGTTCCTTTGAATAATTTTACAGCTGTAGAAAAAGAACTTAATAAACTCATCAAGACACTGAGGTAGGATTGTTCATGGCCCTCTTTGTTACTCTGCAAGGAAGATTAGAGCACACTGATTTGTGTCAGCACACTTTGTTCAATCCACCAGCCCCCTGTATATGTTAATATTGTCCTGGGGGTGAAATGTGGTGGAGGGTATCACTGGGTATGTACCCTGTGTGAGGACCATTGTCCCAGAGCTTTTCAGGGAACTTCTCCTAAATTGCTGCAAGCAGCCTCACAGAAGTAATAATTGACACCTTATTAAGACAGAACAAGATGGAGCTGTGTGGAGCTGTGATGTTCTCAAAGTCTTTGTCCAAAATTGTGGGTAGAGTAAAAAATTGTTTTGGCAAAACCATTTGTAGGTGGTGATGATTTCTGAATCAGAGGACTGATTTAATGTAATAAAGATGTTCTAGTTCAAATGCTTCTCCTTAAAACTAATACATGTACTCTCTCAGAACTTTTCTTTTAAAATTCCTACCACTGATATATAAATGAGACATATTAAAATTAGTCTGTTGTAATAGTACCATTATTTTAATCACAGTTCTCTACTTCTAGGATTTGAAGTAACCCACATGATGTCATCAAATTATTTAATAATTTTGACTCAGATATTTTCAGAGTGAGTTCTGCTGTGATCTCACCATCAACAAAGGCAAAACAGCTTAATGATCTATAGCTTTCTTAATATCTTCTACTGAATATAATTTAAAGTTTTCAGGAAAAGAGAAAAACATAAATGTTGGGCCATTTTTGCAATAACTAGGTAGGCTGAAAGTAATTTTGTTACTGCTAATACAATTAATTATCCATATCTGTTCATATTTCCACCAATGCCACCCAGTATTGTTCCCATTATGTTTCTATCACTTTCAATCTGACACTGAAAGCTCGCCATGAGATAATTTGAGGATTTTATTTTCTTTCTTTCTTTCTTACTATTCTATCTTATCACTGTGGAAAAATATTTATGAGTAAATATATAAAAAACTCTTTAGAAATGAATTAATGTTAACATTGACCCTTTCCTGGATTTTCAGGAGTTTCTGTTCATTTTTAATTGGAGTAACATTTTATGCTTTTCATAAATGCAAAAAAATCATCATTCAGACATTTTTCAGAACAAAAAAAAATGCATATTTGAAAAACAGATTAGGTGGGTATAAATTAAAACAAGAATGGTAAATGAATTAAAATGCATAACTTGATTAGGAACATAAATTCTAAAGAATTGCCTGAATTAATCACAATAAGTACAACAATTAAAGAAAACTAGCAACCAAACCAAGCCCCAGAAGGCTGTAGGAAAGGATATAATAGGAATTAAAACTAGGGGAAAAAAGGGGAAATTTGCTCTCTGTAACAAAGTTTCCGTTCTCTTCTTGTGAGAAGTGACCATGAAAAATCCAACCTCCATGGAAATGGATTGTTATTTCATCAAGAGCAAGAAAATATTTTGTGTTACTACAATTGTTTCTCACAATTTTTCAAAGACTAGGAAACACTCAAATGCTAATTGGAGATTTGGTGACCTAAACTTGATGGGGGGAGAAGTATTACACATTTCTTACATGTCAGTATTCATTTCTAATATCTACGATACCATCAGAGAACTCAAAATCTGCTGTACTGCATTTCTTTGTTTCCTTGCAACTGAAAGCTCTGCAAGATGGGTTTTTATTTAATTATTGTTACTGGGGTTTTTTATTGATTATTTTCTTGCTTCTATTTTTCCAGCATTGTCCAAAATTGGTGGGGGGCGGCAGGGGGGGAGAATTTCAAAGCTATTCAACGTAGCTGAGGTAGGTAAAGTCATTTACTCTTTCCTTATATGCCAACACTGTAGCTCTGTTGTATTAGATCCTGTGCCTTAGCATAAATTACAGGAGGATCTTCTCAATGATCTTGTTGGGCAAGTCTTGTTAGGGAAGACCCACCTATATCTCCCAAGGTCTTCCTGATCTTTCTTTTTTCCCTTTTCAAAAATGAGGACAAGCTCAGAAGGAACACTGCTGTAAGGGAGCCCTTCTTTCAAAAAATCGGGTAGTATGACCTGATGAGGTAGAAAGTGGAACAACCCAATAGGCAAAAAAGAAAAAGGAAAGAAACAAAAGATCAAACTTCTGAGAGTAAAAACATGACAAATTTATTTAGGAAGAAAAGCTGTGTTTAGACAAGGAATATGGACTGAATATAGAAATGTGGGCAGTTAACAAGGGAAGAGATTAAAAAAACTGGGATTTGTAAACAACAGATACAGAAAACTGGTGGATTACAAAGAACAAAGCTGGAATGTTTGTCTTACTTGTCTGGTTTATTTGCTGCTTCTACTCTCTGTAGCCCATGTGCTTTGCTGTCTCGTAAAATCCTCTCATGCACTTAAATAAACTGTACTTTATTGTCCTGCAACAGACACTTGGACTGATGCTATTACTCCAAATGAAATCAATGGCAGAGCTACCATCAGCTCAATGGGAAGAGAACTTATCCTACTCCCATAAAGCACGGTGAAAGAATTAGCACTGAGTCTGATCAATGCCTTTCCAAATCATAACTTAGTGCAACACTCAATAAGTCTCCTGACTTGAGCAGGTTGCTAAGTGCAGGTTCTTTTTCACTCACAGGAGCAATACCTGCATTTTTGTAGCCTATTACCCACACAAGGACTTATCAGTATACATTTTTATTCTCTTTATTACCTTGCAGGGTAACTTTTTCTCAGCTGAAGAGAGGTATTTTTCACAACTAAAAATAACCTGAGAAAATACATTGAAAATAGCTTGATCTTCATTAAAGGAAGTACTGCTGTGTCAACAAGACAAATTTTTTCAATGAAGATATAAATAAAATAAATCTTCAAGCAACATGCTGAACAGTAGAAGAGAGGCTGACCTCATGATGAGTAGTCAAAGACAAAAATGATGTTCAGTCTTAAGTAATTCGTAATATTTTACAGTCATTTTGATTTGCTGCTACTCCAAAGAAAAAGCAAGGTCAATATTGAGCAGGTGATCTCAACAGCGAAATAGACTCTTTTAAACCTTTAAAAAACTGACTTACTCCATAAGTAGAAGACACTATAAAAATTTTTTTTACCAGGATTTAACTGATTTTCTTATATTTATTTACTGCATGCATTGCTAGGTACTAAATACAGTGTGTAGATAACCACTTGTTTGGCTAAAATTGCAAATAAATGAATATTTAATTTTATTTTAAATATTTCTTGAACAATTGAATTCTTAGTGAATGTTGGAACAAAAATATATAGAATAAGCTTTATATGACAACTATGGAGGAAAATGGGTCCCTTTAGTACTAAAAATATATTTGCTCATCCATCCATTGTTGCACATCAAATTCAAGGGTGGCTCTGTGGTTCAGAAGTGAGTAGTATGTAGAATGAATGCTTCTTGTTACCTTTTTTTTTTTCATTTCTGTGGTTATTTCACAATTTCAAAATGTTAGTAAGAGACACAGAAATTTGAGAGTGAAGTTGTTTAGGGTTCTATTTTTCTTAAATTTATGAGCCCTCAGAAGTTCCTTCCACTTGCACTTCAACTCCCTGTTTATCACCCTCCTTTCCAAGTAATTAGGCATTCAAAAAAAATTCATCTGTCTTTGTTTGACAAGATATTTAATAATCTGTTCAGAAACAAAGAAATGGCAGACTGAACTTGTTAATGTGGCAGGTGATGCTCCACTCATGAGATTTTTTTCTGCTTAGATTCATGTACCTGTATCTTTTAGCTATCTTCAGTGAAGGAACTTACATTCATGTCTGCATACACACACACATAAAAAGCATGCAAAAATATTTGTGAACTAGTTTTTCTAGAGTTTCTAATTCCAGAATTCCCATTTGTTTACTGAGATACTTTAAATAGAGTAATTGGATGGTTTAGTACTTAGTGTTAGTATTGATATATGCATAAGGGTGCTAAGCTGTCATAGGAGGATCGCTGCATATCTACACTGAGCTTCCAACCAGTACAGGATCTCTCCAGCATTATTAAAATATGTATTCATAAAAATGATGGAGAATTGTGAATTTCAGAGACCAAAACTTTTTTTCCCACCTGATTATGATATACAAAAATATAGTATTCCTACAAGACTAACATTCTTCTATTTTCCTTTTGGGACAATATATAACTTTTTTGAAAGTCCAATGAAATACAAATTCAATATGGCAAAAATACAGACTTTTTCACCTGAAGATTTCAAATGAGAAGGTCTGTTAAACTTACTTTTTCTCAGTAAATTTTTAACAGTTTCAAGTGTGTTCACTATAGTAACTAATATCAAAAATTTTTACAGGAGTTAATTCCACTGTTCAAGTAGTCCAGAGGAAGTCAGGTTGATAAGCTTATATAAGTTAACTGCTTACATAAAAGTGAAATTTAGATGAAAACTTCAATATCATCTCTTTGCATTAGCACTACCTTGTCAAAAAGAAGTAAATCTGTATATTTATGGCTTGTAAGCACAGTATAGAGTTACAGATTTTGTATTTTCTTCTTTTAACCAGTTTTATACTGACTTCAGTGCCTGAAAGCTTATGTGTTTGGATTTACTGGAGTTGCTTCTGAATTTCATGCATCTGAAATAGCAATAAAAATCAATCTTGTCCTCTCAGATGAGGTTAAGAAATATTGGGAGACTAAACAGAGATTTATTGTCCCATCATTAGTCCCTGTGTCCAGACTCACAAAAAAGAATATCTAAGGGTTACCCACACGCCTTCCCACTTTGTGACTTTCTGCTGATTAGATTATCCAGCCTTATCTGATTTCCACAGCAGCATCACCAAGATCCAAGGACAGCAGAGGTGGACCCAAGATATCAGTCAGATCTCACATCCCTTCAGCCCTAAGATCTGTGCTGTACTCAAACACTGAGACACTGCAGAGCAATTCCAGCTGCAGGCTTTGCCCAGAGCACTAATAAGGCAGCTTTCATGAGAAAAAAGGACATACAGATTGTTCTCTTCAAGCAGGTTGGACACAAGGCTGCAGGGCTTGGTCTCCTTAGACCTGGCTCCATCCTGAATAAACTCAGCAGCTTGAAACATACCAATCTGTGTTTTTTTGTTTTTTTTTTTCTGCTTGAAGAGCTCTTTTACATGGCAATTCCACTGTTGGGAAGTCCAGAGCAGAGGAAAATATCAGTAGATTTATTTATATGTCAATACCCACCCCAAAATACCTCTCCAGCTCACAGATTTTTCAGAGTAGCAGTGCTGTGTCTGTTCTGGAAACAATAAAAAGTTACAGTATTTTTCTCTTTCTATAGGAGATGATTCATCATAGCTGTCCAATTGTTTTTGCAGCTAGAACTGAAATTCATTATGGTTGGGTTTGGGTTTTTTTGGCTCACATCCCTTTTTAAGGAGACATCAATATATTGAATACTGAAACATTGAAGAACATTGATGTATTCAGTCCTTTTTATCTTTGTTCTACCAATATAGGTGGCTGACCAACTCCTTGTACTCTGAAAAGGCTCTGTTGTGCTCTCAGTGTCCAAAACTACCATGAAAGAAAGGATGGAAGTGTTACCATTATAAAAAAGATCATTGTAAAAACAGGAATTCTTTTCTGCTCCTAAGGTAAAACAGGAGCCATGACAGGATGGAGGGGAGAGATCTGGAGCTCATAGGCTGTGGCTAAGCCAACCCAAGTTAGTTTTCTTGTGCCAACAGGCAAAAATGAAAATGATTCTCAGAAATGTTGCTCAGCACTAACACAGAACCTGGACAAAAAATGGAAGTGTGAGCGACTTGGTTTGTATTCTCAAATGGCTCAGCAGATTCAGGCAGACACAGAGAACAGTCTGAACAAAATATTCAATTTTTATCAAGAAATCAAAATATTCAATTTTTATCAAGAAACCAAAATGCCTACTTCTGATTCAATAGCCTTGATCATATTTTTTGCTTTGATCCAGATGCCTGGGAAACTTTTTGCTCTGAGCTTCTCATTCCATTAGAAGGCTCTATATGTTGTCTTATTTTATTTCAGAAGAGAAAACATGGAAACACCATGATTTCTCACAAATAAAATTCCATGTTTAGAACTACTTCATAACTACTCTCTTACAATAGGGTAAGGAACACAACACCAGCTGAGCACTAGGGAAGGACTGTATATACATAATTAAGATGACAAATTATAAATCTCCAATATTTGGGGGGTTGGTTTTGTTTTTAATTTTGATCTTGTGGGTTCTTGGGTTTTTTTCAACTGGGACACTACTGAGGAGTGTTTTCAAAAACAGTTTTTGAAAAAAATGTATGTGAGTAGCTATTACAAAGGGCTCTTGTCTTCAGGTGGCATGAAAAATGTCATTGCCCATGTAACAACAGTATATCCCCAGTGTCCTGGCCAAATTCCAATTTGAGAAAATTTATTCTGCCTACCTAAATTTTCTCAGCAGTTGGAATGGATATCATATTAAGTATTATCATTCATTTCTAGGGATCTGGTAAATAAGTCTGTCCTTTTCAGGTTTGGAAAGCAAAGCTCAGTGTTCTTCGCAGCACTACAGCTGACTTTTAGAAATGCTGGAGCTAAAGGGAATCACAAGCACTGAATTCATCTCAGGAAAAGTTCACATTTTCAGGATCAGGCCCCTGAAGCAAATTTTTTTTTTTGTGCCAGTGACAACTGCATGTAATCTCACAGAGAGGAAGTGAAATGATTCTTGTTAATATGTGTCTCCTGTATATAAAATTACAGCACAAAATACAGAGCGCTTTCTATCCTGAGGTTGTTAAGGCCCACTGGCCAGCAAAAGAAATCAGCAATTTATATAGCAGTCTCTGCTGGATGATCAGCTGATAGATACACACAGCAAATGGGACTTGTATGAACAGAATGTTCTGCCCATGGACGAGAGTGTGCATCAGTAACCCATGATATGGAACAGCGCACTGCTCACTTGGAATTGATTTCAATCAGATGTCACCCTAGTGTTGCATACATATTCATTTACTTTTCAGTCCTCTCTAGCTACCCACACACACACATATGCACACAAAAACACTTTGTGTATTTTTCATCCTTATGATCCATATAAAGGAGTTCATTCCTCTCTTTGGAAAAAGCCCATTGAAATGATAAAGATACAAAATACAGTTCCTTTCAAGTGATTTTCATGTTTAAATGCCAGTGCCTGAAAGATGCTGCTCAGGTGGAGATACTGAAGGCATGGAAGAGGAATTGTCTGACTACTTTGTGGGTGAAATGAGGGAATGAGTCGCCAAACACATTGCATGGATGTCTGGTGGATAAAACACTCACCTGATGTAAAGGGCTGCAGTTGAACCCTCCACATGGCTCTGAATTCCCTACTAATGTCTGTCAGTGTCTGTACCAAGAGTCTCAGACCCTGTGATTTAGCACAAGGTCACAAAAACAGATGTACTTTGGGAAATTTTCAGATAATTCCTTGCTATGGATACCATACTGCTCTGTAAATTTACACAGCCCCTTTCTGCCTGTCATTGACTGCCCTGGATCCACAACATTTCCTTTTGCCTTCTCAGGATCCTTCAGATCCATTGCCTTCTCAGATTGCCTCTGCCTAGAAAAGCTGGGTGTACTCCACAACCTTGAATTCTGTCAAAGAGTGAACAGAAACCAAATTCCCTGGCCACATTCAGCTCTGTCATACCACAGGTTTCTTCCTCACCTTCATGGAAGGCAGTAGGAGACTTGACATTTTCTAGTTCCTACAGGGATGGGATAAATTTCTCCTCACATGATTTCAAATACCCACTAGATATATGCTTAATGCCTGCCAGTCATTCTGGACTAATTGACAGTAGGAAACAGTATGGAAGTAGAAACCTACCGAACATGTGGCAATCCTTTAATCACAACAAACACAAAAAAAGGAGTGGGATGAAAAAATAAATTTGCAGTGTCAATGTACTTTTTCAAAGTGGAAAAACTGTCATTTTTATTCAGAATCAAGCCAAAAGTTTGAATTTTTACATGAACTGAAACATTAACATGAGGTCAGTCTGGAGCAAACTGAAATAGTTTATGATAATATTAAAATGAAAGACTTATTTTTAAAGAACATTCTAAACTGAAAGACTGAGTTAAAGAAACTATTTAAGCTGAAGAGAGTAAAGCAAACAAAATCAGACATCTTATTTAGACTATTTGAGAAAGGTGAGAGTATAATGGCAAGCATTTAAATGCTTTTAAAAGTCACATTCTCTCACTTAAAATGGTATTTAAACTAAGTTCAGTGAAGTTTGATATTGAATTATACTTCTATAAGTAGACGGCATCATTTCAATAGTATTTAAATTTACTTTCTTCATTTAAAAAATTATTCAGTGCATTCTTACACCTAAAGATGGACAAAGCATAAGGCTTATACAATGACATGATAAGAACACAATTTAGCTGTTTAGACTTCTGTATAGATCTCTGATATGATAATATTTCCTATTTAAACCACATTAGTATCTTGTTTCTTGCAGAAGGATGGCTTGTTGAGCATGCATCCAAATAAAAGAGCAGTGTAACTTGAATAGCTTGAAAGGCACAGAGGAAAGCTCAGATTTGAGAGCAGAATGAGGAAAGAATACTTGTAACCCAAGACGATTTTTACCATTGAATTGACAACCCTCACCCTTTTGCAGTACACTGTTACAGATGCAATAAAACAGAGCTTCACACGTAATCCCGAGGAATCTGGAGAATCAGAAAAATAATGAATAGTTTTAAGAGAAATGAAAAAAGACAGAAACTTATAATAATCTGAAGCAGATGCTCTCAGAGCATGGCTTCTACGTATATGAACTGGTGCTTGCTCTCTTCCCTCGCTTTGGGTTTTAGGAAGATGAAACATGATATCCTACTTTCTATTAGAGAGGGGAAAAGTAATTTAAAATAAAAACACAAATCCTGTACTAACATACATGGATACATGTGAGTGACAGTCAGCCAGACTGAACCTGACTTTCTGAAATCACTTAAACACTTCACTGATCCCCTAAGAATATTGCTCACATTGAAACCTTTATATAGTCAGTTTTGATAAAAAGTGTTAACCATGACTTTCTGATAAACTTTATTGCATGGCTTTATGAATTCTTGATGTGCATAATTCTTTAGTGGCTGTTTACAGTCTACTCAATCATGAAGATCCTCTCATGCTGTCAAAAGCTGAATACCAAAGTTCATGGCAGAGATTTGTTCAGCACCCAGACCATGAGTATGAGACACTATTAGTCCGAAACTATATAAGAAAACTTCCAGAGAAAAAGGAAAATCTCTGCTCTTTATGGAAAAAGCTGACCCATAAATTAGTAATTTCAGTGCAAAAAATGCAGTAGATGAGAATAAGAAATAATAGTAATTAGTGTTTAGTTATCTCATGCATATTTGAGACCACTGGAAGTGATAGAGCTCAAAGGACATATCCCAAAAACCATGCCAAATAATCCTGGCAGGAACTTCTGAATTTTTGAACTAAAGCCTGAAGTTCTAAAGGTCAATTCTATTTTGTAATAATTTCCCCACCCACCAGGAACTTGAATCCTGAAAGTATATGGTGTAAAAAAAGATATAAAGAATATTTATTTCATTTACTGCTCCTCTTTCACCTTTTTCATTCCACTAATGTCTGGAGGGACTGGATAAGAGAGTGGACCAACCCTACCAAAACATGTAAGTTTCAGTCACTAAAAACCAGCAGCCATGTATCTGCCAGATACAAATACTTGCAGCGTGAGAGATAGAATCAGTCACTCATGCAGGAAAGTTTGAGGTTAAATAATATAATTGCTATATTATAATATATAGGTCTATCCTGTAGCATGACAGCCTATGTGGAGTCTCAACCACACAGCAGGACTAATTAAGAAGGCAGATGAAGAGTAGTGCTAGCAAAAATAGTAATAAAGACTTCACTTTCTTCCACTCCTCTTTTTCCCATTGCCAATGGAAAGAGGAAAAAAAATCACGGTGTGGTCCACATTAGCCCATACATGCATATTAAAAGGAAATTCACTCCCATTACTGCATGGCAGGTGTGCATCCATGGCTACATGATGGGATTTGAGCACTCACTGTTAATTATATAATTCTTATCCCATAGCTGTGTGGAGCTGTATAATCAAGATTTCATCCACAAGGTGAAATTCACCCCTCTAGACAGAGCTGGAACACAGACCGTACAACACAAGCATCCTATTTATATCTTCAGAATTTATATTCAATAATAGTATTATCAACCTGTCATTATGTGAATATTCTATAGTCATTGTAATCTGAGGTCTTGTATCTGCATTTTTTTCTGCACTGAGCTCAACCAGTGGGAGTTATATGTGCAAATGAAGAAAAGTTTTTTCTCTTAAGAGTATATCTAGGATTAATTTCACATAAGTTTCAAGGTTTCCAAAAGTTAAGGATCTAGGGTGGGATTTATTGCTTCATGTCATCTAGACAATAAAAAGTAGGTAAAATCAATTCCTTCTCAAAAGTGCCCATTTCTCTTTAGTGGTGATTTATGAACCCTGGGGTGACCAGCCCAGATGAACATGTTGGGTACTGGAGATGGCTGGAGCTGAGGTGACTATGAGTGTGAGTCTGTCACTTACCACCACTAAAGAAAAATACCTTCAGATATTAATCCTCCCTATTTTGGACTCCTCTCAGGATGATGTGAGAAAATTACATCACAAGTACACGATTCCTGTCCATTATTTATTGAAAGAGCACAACTATAAAGTCCAGGGTAGAAGAGCAAGTGTTCATGAAGAGTTCAATTCACTTGTTTAAATAAGGACATTCAGAGACATTTGAATCCTTCAGCAGTATCTGAGACATCTGCATGGAACTGGCAGACAGGATACAGGACTTGAAGGAGACTCATGGAACAGCAACTGGAAATCAGGCAGAGGATCTCTGAGTGTCTCAATTGCCACCAGGTGCCAGAGTGAGGGACAGGCTGCTCAGGGAAGGGGAGTCACCAGACCTGATGGTGCTTAGCAGACATGTAGATATGGTATTTAGAGACAAGTTTTTGGGGTGGACTTGGCAGTGTTAGGTTTAATATTGGACTTGATCTTAAAGTCCTTTTTCAACCTAAATGATTCTGTGATTCCAAGTGTATCGAGGACTCAGAGTTAAAAGACATCAGTCTCCCCACACATATACCCAATACAAAGTGTCACTAACACTAAATTATTCCCACAAGTTTTATTTTATGGGAACATGCCCATTGATGACATGTCAAAAGCACTCAGTTTAAAGGTCTTAAGTTTCAAAGTACTTTCAAAAGAATTATCATAAAGACTAGAACACAACAAATACAGATAAGTAGTGAACTTTATTTTTGGAAAGGGTCTTGAAAGGCAGGACCTTGTGCTTAGCTTATGTCCACTCCTATCCAGGTTGTTTGTAGGACCGGGAGTCAACATTCAGATGACTCAGTATGGGTCACTGAGGAAGGCGTGCAAAGATGCATTTGCTCCACCCTGCATATTCGTTTTTCCAATTGCCTACCCGCATGCTGATATTTCACAGTGCTGGGTTATTTTCCCTTCTAGCAAAGCTTTTTGCTACAGGCTTTCTTGAGTTTTTCCTAGATGGTCCTTGGGCAGTGAAGAGGTTTTGAAACTACTGCAGCCTTTAAAGGCTCTGTTGCATAGCATCCAGCATTAGAATTAAAGGTCAGAATAAGATCTAGAAAACATGATAGATAGTGATAAGACACAAAAGGTATTCTAAAAAGGGGAAGGAATGCATAGGGAAAGGTATCACTGAGTAGGTACAGTTCTACTTAACTGAAAACAATGAGATTGTATCAGCTATTTTTCACTGAAGACCTTGACACTTGCAATTAATCTCCAGTTGTTCACTAGGTGACTGAGATACGGGACATAAACTAAGCCACTTACACATACAGACTAGCAGGACAAACACCCTTCCAAGAGCCTTTTGCTTTCAGCTAGTCACTCTCACCTCCCATTGATTGGTAGCTGAGGGCTTTCAGCAACTTAAACGAGTTCAAAAGCTTTAAAATGTTTCAGGCCTCTCCCGAAGTAAAATGTCACATCTATTTACCATTAAAAAAGAAAATTTCATCTGTTGGTGAGATCAATCCCCTGACAACAGCAGGAACTCGGAAACAGAAAAAAAATCCTTGGTAAACAAGAGAGCTAAACTGTAAATACAAGGTACATTAATAAGAACAAATAAGTGAAGCCAAAATAAATTTATCTCAAGACAACTGAGTCACCTTAAGGATCATATTTGGCCCATTTCTTCTTGTTATATTTCATTAAAATTTAAAACCTTTATAAAAATGTAAAATATGAATGTAAAATGTTACACTTTTATAAAAAGTTAAACAAAAAGTAGTATATCCAGGTAGGTCAGACTTGACACACAATGTGACTTATTAACACTCTCATAAACACTGCCAGTCTTGTTAGAATCTTTGATTATGTAATTCATGATAATACTATACTAATGATTAATCTCAGCAACTATTAACCAAATAGATATTGAAAAATGAGGAACCAGAATATTCTGATTAAATTGTGTTCTGTTCCAGATAAATTTGTTTAAATTAATGACAGCTAAATTCAGTATACACATAACAAAGACATTACTAATTTAAAGACAGCCTGAATATATTCATACTCAAAAATCTTTTTTTTAATAATCAGAAGATTTTTTTTTCCTCTAGCTGCCTGTGTCAGGCTGGCCCTGGATGGACACCAGGTGCCCACCAAAACCACTTCATCACTGTCCTCTTCAGCTGGGCAGGCAGAGAAAATCCAACAAAAAGCTCACAAGTTGAGATAAGGGCAGGGAGAGATCACACACCAGTGCCTGTCACAGGCAAAACTGACTCGACTTGGGGACATAAATTTAACTTATTCAATGAAATTAGAGTAGGATAGTGAGAAATAAAACCAAACCTAAAGCACCTTCCCACCCCTCCCTTCTTTCAAGGCTCAACTTGTTTTCTTTATGTCCTCCCCCTCAGCCAGCTCAGAGGGAGGGAAATGGGGGCTGTGGCTGGTTCATCACACCTTGTCTTTGCTTCCTCCTCAGGGGGAGAACTCCTCACACTCTTCCCCTGCTCCAGTGTGGGTCCATCCTGTGGAAGACAGTCGTCTGCAGATTCCTCCAGTCAGTCCAGACAGTTCTTTCCACAGGATGCAGTTTTTCACAAACTGCTCCAGCTTGGGACAATTCCATAGGGTGTAATTCTGCAGGAACAGGCTGCTCCATCATGGATACCCCACAGGGTCAGATGTCCTAACAGCAAAGCTGCTCCAGCACAGTCTTACCATGGGGTGACAGCTTTCTTCAGGCATCCCCCTGCTCTGTTGTGGTCCTCCATGGCTGCAGGTGCATCTCTGCTCCCCATGGGCCTCCATGAAGGGGCACAGCTGCCCCACCAGGGGCTGCACCAGGGGCTGCAGGGGAATCTCAGCTCCTGGGACTGGAGCAGCTCCTGCCCTCCGCTTCACTGACCTGGGCGTCTGCAGAGCTGTTTCTCACACTCATTCGTACTTCTCTCTCTTCTGGCTGCATTTGCTCCTGTGCAATACCTGTTTTCTGTGCTTAAATCTGTCATTCCAGAGGTACCACCACCACTGCTGAAGCTCTTGGCCTTTGCCAGTGGCAGGTCCCTCCTGGAGCCATCTGGGACAGGCTCTGTTGGACATGGGGAAGCTTCCAGCAGCAGTTCACAGAGGGCATCCCTGTACCCCTATGCTATCAAAATTTTGCTTGGCGAAACCAATATATTGCCAGATTAACATGCCTTTAACTTCATTGAAACAGTGCAATCATTGACCAGTTATAAATTAACATTAATATAAATTTCTATTTATGTATCTCACAAATATGTTTCTAGAATGAAGATGAAGATTATTGTTGTCTTTATAGAAAACAGCTCAACCTATGGAAACCTCTCTATTAGCAACTATATTTCCAAAAGCACTGTTATACTCCCTTTTAGTTGATTGCTAACAAATATTCTTGCCACTATCCTTTTATCTTGGATCAGACTGCATATTTTTAATCCTAGGAAAAATTAATTTTGGAAATTTTCAGCATATTTGTACATACAACTTTAACATATACACCACTAAGATGGTCTGAAGAAGTCTGGTAGATATGAAGACAATTCTGTTACATTTCAGACTGAACCTGAAGAGACAGCAGACTTGGTGTTCCAGCACTGTTACCACTTTTAAGCCAGGAACAAAATATGTCAGAAAGGTAGAAATTTCAAGGTATTTTAATCTGAAAAAATCCTTATTCCTACCAAATATCTCAGGTTTCTTGGCTGTCAGATACAGAGTCTTAAATCACTATAAAGTGATGTAAAGTCATTCAGGTTGTATCCGTGACTTTTTAACACATTCTGACTCCACCTATTTCACACAGTTACTATAAAATTAACTTGACTTTTCTAATGAATTTCCTGGAAAATGTTGTGTGATATATAGTATTTTCCTGATCTAACACTGTATAATTATAGTTACCAAGACTGTTTTGGTGGGAATGATGATACAATTAGTACTTTGCTTGAGGAAATAGTGAAACTGCAAAAGTTTAGGTTCCTTCTTAGCACAGTTTTACTGAGAGAAACACAGAAGACGAACTGCTACTGCTCAATCCTGCACCAAACTCCATAGTAGCAAAAATAAATTAATGAAATGCAATGGGACACAGATTTTTTGTATTTCACAAAAAGAGGGGAAATTTTCTTCAACAGAATTATTGTATACCACTAAAAAGTTTTTGTGCCAAAACAGAATCTCAGTCTTGCTCAGCAGTGTAGCTCCAGTGGAGGACTTCCAGAAATCTTTCAGAAATCAGACATAATAAACTCAACACATTTAAGTCAAGACTGGCAGTGAGAGTTCCTCAAAAACTGCAGCGTGTCTCTGCCAAATTCCTGAAACTCATGTCTAGGGAGGAAGGAGGGGAGAGCAGCAGTGGCAATTACAGCATGACAGTGCTACCAACAGTGCTCAACTTGTTGTTGTGCCCAGGATTGTGGAGGAAAGTTTTGGAAGCCTGAGCTGTGGATCAAGAGGAAGGTTAGAAGGAAGACAGCAGTGTTAGTCCTGGCTTGGGCCCTCTCAGCTCAAGAAGATGAGAACAAACTGGAGAGAGTCTGAGCAAGGCTGACAAGTAGTTAGGACCTTATGTCACCTACAATAAGTTGGTGGAATGGGCTTGTTAAGCCTTGTGAGGAGGAGCGCAAGGCTTGGAATTTTCTTGCCCTCTGAATCCATTTCTGATTCCTGACTAAGATCTCAAGCAAGTTACAGAAGAAAGGAACACTCACAGATCATTAATCAGCTATTACCCTGGGCTCACAGCCTGCCCAGGGTAACTGGCCTAAGCCAAGTTTTAATCTAAATTTTTTATCAATATTTTTAAGAAGTATCACTTAAAGTCATATTTTTAGAAGGAAAAAAATGTGATCTTTTTGGGTGCCATTTTTCTTCATCTTCCTCTGCTGATGGACTCTAGCTTGTTTGCTTCTGAACAACAGGACCTATGAATTTATGTACTTTGAGCTTTGAGAAAGATGTACAAAGTTCCTAGAAAATTCACTAAAATAGATGGAGGGGGTCACTCTCCAAATTAGGTACCTCCTATGAGCATATTTGTATTCTGCCTCTTATTCTCCTTGCAGATTATCTATTTGCTAGCTACTAGCTAAAAAACCATCACTATTTTGTGTTAGGGCATTTTGGTGTTTATCACAGGAAAGGCAGTGTGATAAGCACAGAGTAGACATTCTGCTCAAGCCTTATGTTGATTCAAGTATCTTCAGCAACACAGCAAATGACAGTATTCCCAGTATTCCATTTTATTACATAGTGAAGAGTCAATATTTGAGACTGACACTCAAAATTGAAGATGTTACCTGTTAACAGCAGTAACAAAGCATAGATACTGTCTGCAAGACAAACACTAAAATGTGCCACTATTTTTTTTCAACCAGTTTAAGACTCATATATAACAGCTAAGTGATCTTCATTGAATTTTAACACATGGTTGAAGAAACATGGCTGGTGAGAAAAGAATAAATTTGATGTAAGGCTGATTTATCATTTAGAGAATATACATAAGATGACATCTTTTATTGTGGTGAGCAAAGGTCAAAGCTTCATTGCTGTTAGAAATCTTCTCTTTAGGTATATTATGAGCTAACTGAATTGATAAAGTGAATCAACGGCATTACTTACTCACAGGTTTATTTCCAGATAAAAATACAGAGATTCTTTTTAGGAAATGGCTCGTAAAATTACTATACTTCCTTTCAAACTCCAAAATATTTCTTTGTAATGAAAAGGACAAAGATCATCTTTCACCCAATAACAGTAAAAATCTCACCATCCAAATTTGCAAAGTTCTACACTGAATAACAGCAAGAAATACTGTTTTGCCAAGACTCCTCTACCCAAGGAGTACTATGGTTTTAATTAGACTTCACTCAGCCATTACCAAAAAAAAAAAAAAAATTCAATCCCCAGAACAAAGGAGAGTGATTTTTAATAAAAGATCCATGAAGACTCTTTAAGAGAAGGCAGCCAGTGGAAGAAAAAAAATGCAGGTGCAATGCTGGTCCTCAGGAGAGTGGGGAGATAAACCCACAGAAGCAACCCACATGTATTATATGAAGATAAGTGAAGATAAGTGTCTATCTACGAACAATGGGTGTGAAAAGCAAAGTGATTTGTAGCAGGGCATCATCACGAGAATTTGATCATTGTAAGTCAAAGGAAGAAGAAAGAGTCATGCTTAGGGTTTTTCTCTTGTTTCTGCCAAGATAAAAACTAGATCAGTGAACAAAATTCACCAGATACTAAGAGCAGGAATCGCTTTGCCTGAATTTATCTACCTGGCAGTTGAATGACTAACCTAAAGTAGGTATTTACTTCTTTTCCAGGTCAATAGTGCAGGACAGGCAGTACCAGTTACTCTTTTATCCTTGACAAAGTACTAAGGTAGGATAAATCTCCTTCTGGAGAATGTATTCACCTTTTAAGCAAACTGTCCAGGAGAGTAGCTTAGACTTCACCATTTCAGATAGTTCATATTAACTTGAGAACACAAGCAGATGGCAGAGCAGCCGCAAAACACATACAGTAACACCTACCTGAAATTCTCCTGGCATCCGGTGATTTGTATCTCAGGGAATTCATGAGACACAGACAGTACTTTTGCATTTAATTGCTCACAATGCATTCATTTTCCATGAAGCTGAGTTTGACAAACACTGCTGTGGGTTCATGCAAGGGAAAGCACCTCTTCCTGCTAGGTATTTTCAGGAAAGACATCCACCAGATTTGTCTTGTTTAGCTCTTTTCTTCCTCTAATACTAACTACTTAGAGGCCTGTGTTTAGCCTGACTGCAACCCACTCCTTTTCACAGATCTAAAGGTATTTCATTCAGTACTATAAAAGTACAGGTGTAAGCAATTTATTCTTACCTTTTTTTTTTTTTAAGACAAAACTGCACACTATCTTGTTTTTCTCAATTAGAATATTCTTTCCCATCCTTCTGGACTGGATGGCTTGATGTCTGAATGAGCACTTTACTTCTCTCATGGTTTGTTGGGTTTTTTACCCTACAAATCACCTGTGCCTCTCTTCATAGCTTCCACTATCAAAATAATCTTAAATGGATTTTAAGCACATTAGTTTTAGAGAACAGTTCTGCTCATTTGTTGTCAGAGAAAATCTGACTGTAGTGGTACTACGATCTATATTAGATTACATATTCCACAGGACATCTATTCTTCAACCCTTTTTCCCAGATTGAGCTGTACTGGTGCTTGTGTTGTAATGCAACTCAAAAGCACCCCCTAATCCTGCACAAATTATCCTTATTATTCCTACAGAGCACTGTGTTCAACTCAAAAGCAGCCAAGCAAAGACTCTTCCATGTAATTTTCTGATGATTAAAGCCTTCAACAATACTCAAGAACTAAACTCTTGTCCTTTCTCATCCTCTGGGGGCTCTATCTCCCAAAAGAATAACTTAATCTCAAACACAGGTGTGTCTTCTTGCTGCAAATGGGTCACATGGAATAAATGAATGTAAGAAAGAAGAACAGCAATGGAATCATTATTCTACAAGGCAGTGCACAGGAGGCTTAGATGAAACATCATTTCTGGTACAACAACATTTAAATTGGGCAACTCCAGAAGATAGTTTGAATATGATTTATCAATCCCATTGTCTACTTAAAGGTTACATGCTATTCAATCAAAGGACAGAGAAATTAAATATTTCTCCAGAACCTCCTAAATTGTCTCCTTTTCTAAGATGTGCCTGATTTGCCCTCGGATACATTGTACATTTGCATTCATGTGCATGGATAAAAGAACACTGCACTAGTAGTCTGCCAAAGATACAAAGCCAAATGCCCCAACAATCTGAAACTGTATTTTTAAGGTGGCTTGTACAACTTGAGTCTTATTTTTATGTCTCTGATGTTGATTTATTTGTCATAGACTTGTTTTCATTTCTATTCAGTATATAAGGTAGATGGAAATGGATGGAAGAATGGACAGTGAAAGAAACTACTCCAGTAGACCTAGTGGATAAAGCCAGGATGGTCTCAATCATCTGACAAAATCATGCCTTTAGATTATAAAGTACCTTAAGTTCTATAGCACATCTAGTGCTCCATGCATATCTGGCATATCAAAAATAAAAATAGATCATATTCCATGTACTGTCTGGTCAGAGAGCAACCTGGATTTTGTGGATGGATGGTCTAAAAGTAAAAATAACGTTCTCCAAGATATCTTTTTTTTCCCATCATGAAGGAAACAATATTTTGTGAAAATAATTTTCAAATGTGCTATGAGTTCTGAATATAGCTTTGAGACCTTGACAGAAATAAAAGTTCCAGGTATTCTATGTGTAATATCTTAAACAAGACTTATGAACATTCTAGCTTTCCAGGAAAAGTAGCGTGAAAAGTGCAAGTTGAGGAGATTTAAATATCAAAAGGTACAGGGATTTTCTAGCACCAGCCAACAGGGTTTAACTATATAGAGCATCTGGAAGTGTTATCTATGTAGAGCTTTTTGCTTGTGCATTTTCCATAGAGAAGGCTGTCTGTTTATGATGGAAATTCAGTCAATTGCCTATAGTAAGTAATTGATGAAGCACTTGAAGAGTAGTATCTTATTATCACTCAGAGCACCTTGTAAGAAACCACTTGAAATGTTTTCTCTATTATTTGTATATTTAGATCAGTGGATTCATTGATTTAAAAGTATTTTGATGAATTCTCCGAAGTACATTATGTTTCCCTGGTTGCCAAAACATTCTGTGAAGGAAACCTGTTAAATACTGCGCATTCACCCTTTAAGTAAGGCAAAGAAGGGTCATCTGTTAGTGACTAGGGAGATGCAGGATTGTTTATCTTTCCAGCCAGAGGCATTCTGAGTTTGCTTCCTTATTCTTTCCTTAATAAATAATTTAATCAATTCTGTATGTATTTAGTTGAGAAATGTCTCTCTCTATAGAGAGACAGAGATATAGACAGCTGGACATATATAGATCCCTCTATGTAAAAGACACTACCAGCTGAACTTTCCTCTGGCAGACAGGAATGTGAGCAAAGATGTGTCAAAATTTTTCCCCCAAACTTTGGGGTCTTGGCAGGGACCTGATACACTGATCATTTCCTAGTCCATCTCTTAGAGTTGTCTACAACTTGCCTTGACCTTCTAATCCACCTGTTTTTTGCATCCTTATATTATAGCTGCATTTGTAATCAGAGCAATTATTTTAAGAGTAAGATGTTTCACTGTTGTGTGTGATAGGTGCTTTCCTCTATTAGAAGAAAAAAATAAAACTGTTAGAATCTACTGAAATTCAGCAAAATAAGGCAGTTGTTCTTCTACTTCTTTGGTTTGTATATAACTTTATGTCCCTTTTCTCACTGGAATTCTTAATGCAGTAAGCAACCTGGCTAAGCATATTCTTTTCTGTCTTTTCATTAGCTCTCAAAGGTGTGCAAAGTAGTTGGATTTGCTAAGGGTTGTCTAAAAGTTCCGAAAATACTGATGTTGCCTTACTTTTAGGAGGTAATGATGAGTTTGTGGTCCCTAGTTTCTAAGGAAGGTTTTATTTCCTTTTGTGTGCTTCCTTATTTATTTTCCTCCCCAGAAATAGATGACTGGATATACAGTTTACAAGGTGGTCCATTGCACTAGATCATCACATCTCTTACAGAATGGTTTCCATTCACAACTTCAAAGCAGTCCTAAAATACACAGAACCAACAAAGCTGAGAACTTAAATCCCCTTTTAACTTGAGCGGAACTGCAGACACGTTTGTGAGGAAGGCTGCCAAAGATGCAGCACTGGTAACTCTGTGAAGTCTTTTAAATGAGTCTTGGAGGCTCTGTGTCCAGTTATGTCACATTATTATGGTCAAGATGAAAAGTAAATAGAGATGTGAACAGCTGATAACAGGCACCCCAGATGAGCAGACACAGGAGTTACCTAGCAACTGGAGAGAAGGTTTTGCTTTTGCTAGGCTAGAGCCGCGCCAGAGCACTCAGAGATTATGGGGCAAATTGACAAGTTGATGAATTGCTGATAAGTGATCGCAAACAAAAACCTGGAAGAGGCCAAGGAGCTGAAAAATTTCCTCAATGCTGTCTTCTCTCTAGCAGCATCAGTGCCATCTTACTTGAGTTTTTAGTATTTATGAATTGCTCACGTCTTTTAAGCATAAGACTGTTTTGGAGGTAGAAACATTGGTACTGTGAGGAAATAGTACTTGCATCAACTGCATATTATTCCATATCTTTTGACAGTCTGTTGAATATCTATGTGCTTATGTAATGGCTGTTGGGGAGAATAGAACATTATAACACTTCCAGGGTAGTTGAATTAATATCCAGCCTTGGCAAACTGAGGTTATAAACTGGACCACATGTACACCTGCAGTGCAGTTGTAAGCCACTGCTTTTGATTTCCTCTTTTTACCTAGGGGAATGGGTCTGGAAGGGATCTAGATAATTGCATCTTGCCAGTCTTATCTTGTAACCTCATCACATAATCCTGTTATCAAGTTCCCTCAGAAAATGTTTTCTCGCTTCAACTACTTTTATGAGATGGCTGCTCAGGCATCACCATGGTGGTTGGGAACACTTTATTATGCAACTTAATTTGCTCATGGAAAGTTTATACAACGTTGTTGTTGTGACAATATCAGTTTATACAGACATTTCACCTCTTAATGTCTACCATAACCCTGTGTTTAACAGTCAATGTCTTTATCTTTGTTTTCCATCTGAACATGTCTTCCTTCGAAGCCTCATACAGCTTGAGAGTGAACAGAGTTCACTGCCATTGCTCAGTTATTACTCAGTCATTTTTCCTCTCCTCCAAAAGTTCCTTTGGGCCTAAACCCTGGAAACATTTTCTTTGGCTCTTTGGCACAGCCCTTCTCAATCTTCTCATTGTACTTTTTCCACCCAGTACCTGCATCTCTCAAAAGAGGAGTGACTGCCGTCTGTAGACTGACCTTGCCTTATTGCTCTCCTCCAAGTCATGCAACAGGGAATAATTTCAGGGAAAAATGTAATTGTAAGTGAGCCCTTAGGACTAGACCCTTACTGGTTTTATTTAGCAGGACCCCACAGAAGACACATCCTTTTGGCAGTCTATCACATAATTCTGTAAGGAGTGATATCTTGGTGAAATTTTACCATTCATTCAGTGAATGCAACATGTTGAATACCAACATCCAGAGTTCCATTTAAAAGTCTCTTAGTCAATCACCATAGAACATACTGAGATTTTATGACACTGAAGTAAATCTGCTAATTTTCCAAAAGCCAGCAGGCCTATCTAATTTCCTTCCTGTTGCTGAAAAATGATGTAGCTACAGCTAAAACAATCTTTGAACGTTAGAGCAGATTAAGAATTCCTGTTACAATTTGCTCCAATCCATGACAAAAATAAATTTAACATTCTAGATAAGCTTTTATCACTGATGATAAAGCTGGAACTAAAATTTGCTGTGCCCAAAGAGTTCACATTGAGGCACGACAGGTTTAGAACCAGAATATGGCAACACCCAGGACTCCCCCACCTGCACAAATAGAAGGGGACTTTTGCATTAATGGAATACTTGCAATTATCTAAACCTTGTCCTTTTTTTACACCAGCAGGTGTCCCTGACTCCAATATTTTCTGGTGCAGTAGGATACTAAAGCTCTGAATAGAAGAAGTGGGACAAGCTGCTAACCAGAGCAGGCCCTCAAGGCATCTGCCACCTGCTGCCTCCTCCAAGGAGCTCTTCTGATTAAATTTACTAATGCATTTGCCTCCTGCATATGCATTATGACTGAAGCTAATGGGACTACTTTCCACAGACATGACAGGGAGAACTTGGCCCAGAACTACCACATTAGTTCTATTGGGGGTCATATTAGTACCAACTGGCTACCTTGTCTAAACCAATTAGCAAGATTTGGGTTTGTCTGAAGCAAGATTTTTTAACCTCATTGACCTAAAACTCACTCATGCCATGGTAATGGGTCTGCTAGGCTTGCTCCTACTGCTGTTTCACATAGCTCTTTCCTTGAAAACACAGAGATATTCCATAGTAATCAGGACTGCACTGTGGATATAAAATTACCTGCTTATTATTCTCACCTATTTATTAAACAAGTTAGTCCACCTCTGCATGCTTAGCATAGAAAAATCTTAAATTATAACAGCAGATGCATGTTGGAAAACTATTAGTTAGAGTGCATTTTTGCACGTGAAGGGAGAGTTTTGCTCTTTGTAATTTTTTTCCAGACTATAATGGCCTATTTATAGGCCACTGCTGTAAGCAAAGTATAAATGGGAAGATATGCTGTCAGAATATTTCTCTGTCTAAATAACATTATTGGGAGCCAGAGGAGTAATAACGCAAGAAATCAATTGGGAAATTTTGTAAAAAGTGATTCTCATAAAAATTCTTCAGAAAATGTATGAGCCTACTGTATTCCTCTCCTTTACAAACATTTAGCCTCAACAGTTATCACATTTTCAGTTGAGGGAGTTGGGGCAATTCGCTTGGACAGAAATAGTCATTTAACGAAATAAAGCAAAATAAGTCAGAAATAACACACCATGCTCAGAGAGAGAGGTAGCTCTTCCTCTTCCATAGTGACAGATATGCCTTATGTCATCATTAATAGAGAAATAATGTGAGAAAGAAAGGAATGGAAAAGGAAGGAGGGAGGGAGAGAGAGAAAAAGAGAGAACAAGAAAGAGAAAGAAAAAGAGGAAGAAAGAAAAAGAGAGAGAGAGAAAGGAGAATAAAGACTAAAATGAGAATTACTGGAACAAAAGTAAATCATGATGAAAACAAAATATTATTCTATGGGATATGGCATAACAATATACATTATCACCCAGTCTCACTTTGGATTTCAAATAGCATAGGACAACACAGGAATTTATTTAGTAATGTTCAGCACTGTCTGTAGTCACAATCTCTTAGACATATAGCAGTATCCCTCTCTTTCCTGCATTTGAAGTTATTCAATAGCCCTCATCACTCTCACAGTTGACATTAACTGCAGAAGAGCTGTTCTCTCTGACTTAGTCACTTTTTTTGTCATGATAACAAATGTTAATCTAATAAAATCAAGGCTTTCTGCACGTGAGTGAAAAAAAAAATTGGAAAGGAAAAAGGTTTCCCTAATGGGAATATGAGGGAGGCTTAAAAGAGAGAGCTACAAAAATAAAAGTTGCACAACTGCCAAGCAGGTTATGCTGACAGGGGAGGAGAAGTGGAAAGGAAGAACTGAAGAAAACAGATAAATATGAAGATGTAAAGTGAAGTGGGTTCACCCTGATGACATCTAATACCAGATTGCAGCAGCTTTGCCAGCATCTAGCCTATATTGATTTTGCATCAATGTATTTGGCTCCAGCTAGAATATGTTTTAATATGGTACAACTCATGTCAGTTGTAAAGAAGAGTCAATTTTAAAGCTTATTTTCAACTCATAAGCGTAAGAGAAAAAACAATTCAAATATATAGACATGTTCCACCATAAACTGCAGTAGACAAACATGTTGCAAATTCTTCCACAATATTTAGTATTTTTCTACTTTTCTCATGAGACTTAGCATCAATATGGGGAAGCATGTGAGAATTTTCCCTTTCATATTTTGCCAAATGTGTTAAGCCTTAATCCTGCCACATAAAGCTAAAAACAAATGAAGCAATGCACATGAGTTTTGTACATTTTACATTTTCTTCTTTAAAACTCACCACATACCTACAGAGTCTGGGCTTCTGGTATGATGTATTTTTCTGGTGGACAATGTTGAAACAATGACATTTCAGACAGAAAGAAAACTTCTCCACAGTTTTATTTCTACAGGTCACAAATAAACCATTAAAAAAACAGATGAGTGATAAGAAGTTGTATTTTTCTTCTTCACATAGGAAAATTTTCATCAAAGATTACAAACATGATAATTTAGGCCATCTTGGTCTTCTTTTTAACGTGATCATGAGGAATGCGGAAGAATGGGAACAATGGCCACATAGAAAATCTAAGGCAAAGCCAAATGATTCAGCTGCAGTGGGGAAGTGTGAAGGAGGAAAAGAACACTTTATATTTTCCTCTTCCTCCTAAAAACCACCCTGACCCAGTGCTCGCACAAGCCATGGTTCAGGTGGAGCAGCAGTGCTGAGCTGATGCAGCTGTGCATACCAGGGATGGCTGCTTTGGCTCATCTCCTCTCTGCTTCTTTGCTGCTCTGCAGACACCAGATGTGTTTCTGTCTCCACGGGAGGAGGGTAATCACCAGCAGCTGTTTCAAGCACAAGGAGACAGAGATTTGTTTATTGGTGCCAGTCCATAGGCGTTAGGATAACTTGTTGGATGTATTATTTTCTTCTGCCGAAGCAAAGCTGCCAGAGTGGAGAGTAAACTTAACATTTCTATAATGAGCAACAGAGTTTCTGAAGCAGAAGCCTGCATGCTGTGTGTCACACAGTCTCAAGGAGCAAATGCTTTCTTTCAGACTCTGTCAAGAATAATGCACCTCAGCTGATAGAGTCCCTGCTTGATACTCCTATGAAACAAAAAGGAAATAGATCTCAGCAGCAAAATTTGATCAGTTTGCACCCTGATTGTCAAGCAGGAGCACAGGTGAAAGGTGCAGTTTGACTAAATTTTTTAACCAGTCCTGCTTTCCCTAATTTACCTTCTTAATAGTTGAACTTAATCATCTAGCAGGATGTTTCCAATCTTACTGATTTTAAAATTCAGTACATTTCAGAGATGCTTTCACTGTAATTCTCTGACCTATTGTTGGCATGATTTTTTTGTCTTAGTAAGTGGAGAGATGGTTTCTGCTAATTTACTTTAGAAACCTCTCCAACATACTGAATAAATTTTATTTTCAAGGCTCCATGTTATTTTCAGATATTCCTAGTCAAAAGAAATATGGGACACAGGAACTTAGGTAGAAATCCAGCTGGCTCAGTCTGCAACCACGGATGCAGTGGGAGAGCTGGTGAGATTCTTTTCCTCTATCACTTAGGCCCTTTTGAAGAACATATCCAAATGTATAATCTATTTCTAAAAATCTCATTGTAAAGAAGGATTTTTTTACTGGGGCAATTTTTTTTTTATTCTTATTGTTGTCATTATTACTTTGATCCGTTGGAGGAAACAACTGAAGAGTAAGGTAGGAGAAACTTTGAAATGAGATGAGAAATAAGGTCTTCTTTTAGCCTTTGACCAAGAGCAAGTTTTAAAGCCAGTTCATAATTGCACTGGCACCCAGTGGAGAATCTTCCATATGTCAATACCAATGAGCGATTGTCAATATCTCTGATCAGCAACATTTTGCATCATTTGTAACTTGTATACTGAGTCTAAAGGGAGACTTTTAAGTAAATCATTACACCACATTGTAAATGCAGGGACCAGTTTCTCTTAAAAGGCTTTAGTAACACTTCATTAGTTATATTGAACCTGCAGACTGAAATTCTAGTTGCCTATATTCATCACCCACTACGACCAGTTGTCTATACATCGTCTAAGACACCACTATATCAAGCCAAATAGGCAAATTATACCCCATAGATCTCAGCAGAGGGATAGGGAGCCAAGCTCCTGCTGGTGTCAGCAGTTCAGACACAGGTGAATGTGGCATCTGACAGAAAGAGAAACAAAGGAAGGCATGTTAGCAAATACCTTGACTATTAAAGGTACCCACTATGTCTTTTCAAGCATTTCCCACGGGCTGATTCAAAATCTCCTTCATTTGCTATTCACAGTTACTCACCAAGGAATTCTCTCTCTGCACCTAAAAGCACTGGGTTATTTGTGAGCTGAGTGCTTTGTTCAGATGGTGAGAGGAGATCACATGCTCTGTATTTTTGTTTTCTTTGATGAGAATCAAGTTACTGATCTGATACTCAGGGTCATGGTATCATGTTTTCTTCTGCTGAAGATACTTGGAAAGCACTTAAAATACAGATGAGCAAACTGACAGATTTTACTGTGGAGAAAAATTGCCTCTAAAAAGTCATTGAAAGGATTCTTTGCTTATAGAGAATTATTTTGACAAATATGTGCACAGAAGTTAGACCTCCTGTAGGTTTCTGTGTCCACTTCCCTTTCTTTCCTGCAGACAGCCATGCAAAATTGATCTTTTTGTGTCAAAAGCCTTGCAAAACAAGACAGCAGAACAGTGTTACAATTTTCTACCACAACCTGCATGATTCCCAGCAGCAACTTTGTGTTGGTTAGAAGTGGTTTCTAAGTGGACCTAGCCCCTTTTCCTCTGTGCTTGAGTATTCCAGCATGGTAAGCCAGTTGTCTCCCTCCAGATCTGCACACATCTGGGGATCACCAGGGGACCTTACCTGGACTTTGTCACTGTGTCCCATGAGAACATCACAACATCAATGTCTCCTCAGGCCTGGACCCCTTCCATCTCAAACTAGGCACCGGGAAAGGATTCTATTCTGAAAATACAGAAAATCATAAAATCATAAAATCATTTATCTTGGAAGGGACCTTTAAGATCATTAACCTGGCACTGCTAAGGCCACCATTAAAACAGAGAATCACAGATCAACTTGGATTGGAAGGGATCTTAAAGACCACCTAGTTCCAGCCCCACTGCCATGGACAAGGTTGCTCAAAGCCCCATCCATGCTTGGGATATGGCATTCACAGCTTCTCTGCACAAACTTGTCCATCATCCCACCATCCTCACAATAAAGAATTTCTTCCTAATATCTATTCTAAACACATCCTCTTTCTGTTGAAGCCATTCCCTAAACACCATTGTTTAAATACTTCCAAGGATGGTGACTCCACCTGTGCCCTGGGCAGCCTGTTACAATACTTGACATCACCTTCAGTGATGAAATTTTTCCTAATATCCAATCTAAACATAAAATAGAAATGCAGCAGAACTCTAACCAGATACAGTGCTTCAGCCACAAGAAACATCTTCCAGGATCAAAGTCTAATTATCTCAAATGACGGAACACATTATCATTTTTATTACACCCACATTATGTATTATTCTTCATACAGTAGTATGAGTAGAGCTTTCAAACCACTTTTCTTTTAATCTCCAGTCTTTTCTCTTCATCATCACACTGGCCTGTGTTTTCCTAATACCTACACCAACATTAGTCACAACTGGCAGAAGCCCATAGAAAACTTTAGAGAACATTATTTTTTGCCCTCTGTGCATACATTAGTGTTGCCCTTTAAAGACGCAGCCCTTTGTCCTTTTAATGAAGAATAAAACTCATTTCCAAGCATCCCAATAAGATTAGCTCAAATAATAGAAATCCAATTAGCTCAGGCAGTTTGAAGTCTCACTTAGGCTCCCGGGTGGTATCGTCCATCACTAAATATACTGCTTCAAAATACTTTCAAAAACCTGTGTAGTATCCAGAGACAAAGATGACTCTAAGCATGCATGTAGCATCCAGCCCTTAATATCAAAAGCCTCAGTATGCTCAGGTCGCCTCTGCCACCTTAACATAAGATTTTGATCCTGCCTTCACTCAGATAGGAATACTGAGGCAGAGAATGTTGCATTTGGCAGTGAACTACAGGACCCTTTCATCCTTCAGGTCTTGCTGTCCCCTTGCCACTCTCAGTGCCTTTCCTTCCTTTACTCCTTAATGCACGGCTTCTATTGAGATGAGCTATAATTACCTAGACAGCAGCCCCTATCCTGCTATGGCCTTCAGGCATCTTTCCTGGCTACCACCACTATCTCCTTTAGTTCCCACTGCTAACTTCCCTTTAAAAACTGTTTTCTGTAGCTAGTTTTAAATATTACCAACTTCCTTCATGCTCTAAATGCTCAAAAACTACTGTTCTTGCCTCCAGCTTCTGACTTTATTTTCCTTTACACTTTGTATTCTTGGAGAAGTTACTGGTTCCAAAAAAATCATGAATTTCAATTTACCATATTTTTAAGCTTTCTTTTAAACCCACTCACCTTACTAAAAAAAGCTTAAGTATTAGACCATGTTATCACTCACTTGTGAGAGAGGATTGAGGGAAGAATTAGTTGAACTGGAAGTCAGGCTCTTAATACATGTCAAAAAAGCTCAAACTTTTCCTGTCTCACAGCCTTAGGCAAAAGGAGATTTAAAGAGGGCACAGAAAGCACCAACCTGTTTTGTCGTGCATCTCTCATGTTCAGATTGGCTGGGCAATCTGAAAACATTTTCAGTCCCAGAGAACACTCAAAACCTGAAGAAACCTCTATAAAAATATTAATTTCCAGTGTTTATATTCCCATAATTTTCTAAGGCAATCAAATCTAAAGATAAATGGAAAAATCCTATCAGACCTCTAGCTTCCCACAGTTTAGCCTGACTTTAAATGGAAATACTTTATTCAACACAAAAAAAGACAAATTAAAAAAGTCTTAATAAAGTATATATGAACTAATTTCTCCAAATTGACTACTCTATTTTCACTCTAATTTGAAGAAGAAAGTCTAATAGAGAGATGAAACATGGATTATTTCAGGAAAAGTCATTAAAAAACAAAAAACTTATCAGTAAATTAAATATATATATATATATATATATATATATATATATATATATATATATATATATATATATATTAACAACCTCTTAAAAAAACCCCTACAAACAATGATGTGTGATACAGCAAAAAGTGTACAAAAATACAAGGCCATAGAGTAACACTTACTTCCTTGGAGGTATAGAGAAGTAATGAAGAAAAAGTGTTCAGATCAGCTAGATTCAGATGGTTTGGATGATTAGACCTGTGGGGAACAAAAGTACCCCACAGGTACTTTGTGAAATAATTGTTCTTGAACCAACAGAAGAATCTCTGGATATTGGAAGAAATGGCTCAATTGTTCAGTTCAATGACAAATGTGGTATTTGAGAGAAATAGCTCAATTGTTCAGTGCAATGACAAAAATGTTATTTAGGGCTAATGGAGAAAAGAAAACCTTAAAAATCACAGCCAAAAGAAAATCACAGGCAAAGGGAAAAAAAAAAAGTTAGATGTAATATTTGGTTTTATTACAAAAAAGAATCCAGAATAAAAATTAAAGGTCCAATTAAGTTAGTGCTGGTCAGCCCTAATCTGTACTCAGTTCTCATTGAAGAAGAAAATATTAATACCATAGTTTGAGGTAATATGACAAATCAGAAAATTTGAAAGTCTGGCATCTTATAGCAAGTCATATTATGCATGATCACATGCATGCAGGACAGAATGCAGCACTAAAAATGCCAATGAAAGTTGTACATTTATATCAAAAAGAAAATTGTCCTTTTCTTCTTTTCTGTCTCTGTGGGTTTATTCTCAGACAGATTCAAAAATAGGAAATGACTTCTCAGGGTTAAATAAAGTGGTTTCCAATCAGATACAATTAAAAACCAAAGAAACAGAAACCCCTTGTAATTTAATATCTTCTTAATTCCATTTAATTTGCTATACATTGGCAATGAACCAGAGAATCTTTAGCTAGAGTGTTGAAAAACATCTGATCTCTGCTGAAATCAAGGGGATGATGCCCTTTACCACTTCCACAGCAGAGCTGTCTCCCCTTCTCCCTGTGCTGTGGTTTTACCAGGAGTGTGTGGTCAGAGGCAGGGACAACACACACCCCAGGATTCTCATGTGACAGCAGCCTGGTTTATTGTCTGCACCCTCCTTGAATATGAGGGTTTGAATCTCCCAGTCCAGACAGCTCATTGGCCTGGCTTAAATACAGCCCAGCTCTTGTGCCAGTGAGAGGTCTGCAGCTTAGGGTGGAACAGGATTGGGTGAAGTCCCTGTATGTATCCAAACCCATCCCATCATCACTCAGCCAGGGATTTTTTTATGGAACCCAGCTGGGTTTCTTATTTATAGCCAAATTAATTGCCCACTACAAGCCAGCTTGTACTGTACCTGATTGTGTACATGTGCCATAATCTTGTCAGACACAGCCAAGGGAGACTGTTTCCTGCTCCCTGCGTGGGTGACACGGTGGTTTTTGCTGCCTTGTTCCTGCTGCTTACACTTGCTGTGGTCCTACTGCACACGCCTTTTGCCCCTGATGATATTCACTTTGATTCAGTCATTTGTCTTTGGTCTCACAAACCAACCCATTGTAGAAATTTCTCTGTAAATTGATAATGAACTCTCAAAGAACTGTGACTCTTAATCATCATCATCATCATGCCTTTGGGCCTGCAGCTGCATGGCCTGAAATGCATTTGCTATTGCTTTATTGTTTATACTGAAATACACAGCCTTGCAGAAGTTGCTTTTTATTTATGAACCCTAATTCCTTGTGCTGGACACCTCAACATTATGCTGTGATTGTTTCGATTGCATGGCAAATTAATATAGACTCTGCCACTTGTTTACTCTTGAACTCTTTCTTTATAACTCGGTGTACAGTTTTTAATTAGATCATTGCTAGCTAACGCTATCATTTGGACAGCACAACTTTAACATGACCTTGAGATAACCACTCCCAATTTATTGTAGCCACCTTGTTTTGGACTCTTTATCCACAACATCACAAATCATTTACTCAGTCCTTAATTAGTTTATATATAATCATTCAAATGCATTCAAGTTAGCTATATTTTACAGGTGGGTGATGGGATGATGTGGTTTCACTAGCCAGCTTTTTTCTCATTACACCAGGCTCAGTAAATGACTGTCTGTGCACACATAAATATCAGATCAAATGATGCCAGAGACTAACACTCAGAAATACATAGGTTTTATAGAAGCAGTAAAACTTCATTATGTGCCAAATATTACTTGTATTTTTAGTTAGAGAAATGCCACTTTTTGAGACAAATGGCTGCATGAGAGGGTTGGGTGTAGGGACACACAATATCCTCACTCGTAATAGACAAGTTGTGCAGGCACAGGACACAGGGTGAGTTGACATGGGAGTTTCTGTAGTGCTGCTGGTGAAAAACCTGCTTTCTAATGCAGTCCCTGATTTGAGCATCAGGGCTTTATGTGTCACTCAGTCCCCAGCTCCATGCACCCTGTGCATTCTACAGCAGAATCCCAGCACAGGAAGAAGGGAGCAATGCTAATACAGGAGGTTTCTGGGAAGGCAGAGGTCTGAGCTTTCTCTTTACCCTCTGCAACTTCCAAAGGTCTGAGATTCATTTGCGTAGTAGGAGTTCATGTGACCTTATTTCCACAGCTATTTAATTTACTTCTAATTGAATACGATATTGTACGTACCAGAAGTGTGCAATCTTTCTTAGATATGATTGACTTAGTTTCCCTGTCATGACAGAATTCTTCACTAGGAATGCTGTACAACTAGAGCTCTGGTTACAGTTTATTTTTCATCTTGATGGTCAAGGAAAATTTTAAAAACTTACATTCTATCAAACTTAAACAAGATTTTCTGTTGCATTGCCAAATCAAAAGACCCTAAAGGAATATTGAGGGAAGTTTTTTTCAGTAGCTATGATTTTGGTTTTTCTTAATTTTAATGTAATTCTGTGCCTCATTTATCACTTTTGATAAAGATACTAGTTTTCTATTAGGTTTTCATTCTGCTGGCATGAATTCAAATATTCTGGCTATATCCACACCAGTGAAAGGAGCCCGTGTCCATTTTCTGACCCTAGGTTTAAAGGGTGCAGAATGTTCCTTTAACATAAATGAACTTTTTAACCTGCCAAAATAAGGGTCCGCAAAGTCTGTATTGAGGATAGTCCCTGGTACAACTCCTGAAACATGATCAGCTGTTGTCAGAGGGAGCAATGACCAAAAAATCTCAACAGACACCCACCAGCAATTGACATGATCATGATGATCATGGGGCACTACCTCACCCCAGCCTTGTTTAATTTGCTCCTATGAGAGAGACTCTGTAAATACATCCTCTAAAGGTTATGTGATATGCATCTGTAAATAGACAAGCTGAAGAGACAAATGTTTCCCTGCTTAGCAAATATGAAGTACTCAGATTTATTCAGAGGAAAGTGTAAGAATTTGGTTCATATATAACTCTCTAAAGCATTTTTAAAAAGCTCTTCCTAAGTAGTGTTCTCCACCTTCAATACCCTACACTTCGGCCTAGAAGTGGATCCATTCTAAAACTTAACTCCAGATGCTGCACTACACAGGTAGGGAAGGATCTTCAATCTTGCTCTTAATTACTGTGTCTGAAATTGATTTGACCTGAACTCTCCCTGCTTTCAAGTAGAGCAGGATCCACAGGCAAGCTCCTTGCTTTTTGAACTAACACGCTGACTGACAAATAAGTAATTGTAAGGAGTTGATTTATTGCCCAGCCAGACACAGCTGGATGTAAAATATTAATTTTTAATGTAAAAAACAATTTCCATTTCTTTTACCCATAAAATCCAATAAATTAATCCAAGCACTTACAAATAATTGATATTTCACAATGGAGAGATTTTTTTTTTACCACTTAGAAATGTACCCCTTTTAAAACCAAATGCTTTAAAGAGAATATGGTTTTGAATTTCAAGGCTACATAAATATCTCAGGACTCTGCTGACATCAAAATAAGCCATAAAAGCAAAAAACAAGAGTATTTTATGATGCCACTAGGACCCCAAAACACAGCCTTGTCCAAGTTTTATTTTCATCTTATATAATACATGGTTCCTACTACAAATTACAAGCTGACATCCTTCCAATTCCTCATTGTAAGTCTTTTTCACTTTCCAGTTCCCTTATTCTTCTGAAATTTTATCCTAGGAAGAACGATAAGGAAAGGAGCCTGAATGCTCACACAAGTGGCAGTAGACAGACAAGCTTTAAAACTCCAAGAACATTCTTCTTTACATGAAGAATGAAAAATATTATTAACTGCTAATTACAAGAAAAAAAATGTCCATCTCAAAGGTTAATTCAGCTCTAGAATAGATTACTCAGGAAGTCTGTGCTTTCTTCATCATTGAAGACATTTAAAACCATCTGGAAGCACCTAAGGAAACATCTGTCTACAATTTTACTCCACTTGATTTTGATGAAGAAGTGGACCCGTGTCACTCCCACAGTTATGTTTTATGACTCTACTACACAAATATTTAATCTGACTTCATTACCAGTTGACAGATGCCCAGATGACAATTTCCCTACTCAAATCTTTCAGGAGTTTCTTCTCCCCAAACACTAGTGAACACCTTATTGTTTCTGTATCAGTAAACAGAACAGACTAAGAACAGTGTTCTGGGATATAGTGTGGCACAGCTCACCTTCAAATAGCTAAACCTCCCAACCCTGACCAGGAAGGAAGAGATTGCCCCCAAAGCAGATACTGGGAATGATTTTTCACTTGTGCTAACCACTCACTGCACTTAGGCAATGTTTGCTGGCATGCTACCAGACACCAGTTTGTTCCATGCCATGGATTTTTGAATCATAGAATCACTAAGGTCAGGAAAGACATTAACCCAGCACTGCCATGTTCACCACTAAACCATGTCCCCAGGTTTCCATCCACACACTTTTTGAACACTTCCAGGGATGGTGATTCTGCCACTTCCCTGGGCAGCCTGTTCCAATGCCTGACCACCCTCTCAGGGCTTTCAATTTGTTCACAGTTTAGCACATGGGTGATCATATACAAGCTCTCAGGTTTGTGCTTTGTTCTGTTTAACTTGCCAGTAAAAATATAGCCCTTGATTTGCTATTCCTGCCTAGAAATGGAAGCAGAGCTTTAGCAGAGAGATAAGAGTACAAAAACTTGCAACCTTACTCCATTGCAAATAGACACACAAGGCTCAACAGGAGAAAGGCAGGGAAGATTTTGTGTAAAGGTTGTGGACCCTACCTATATGTCTATGTACCAGCACAGTGACAACGTGAAACAGGAATATCTGATTTTCCTTCTGTAAAAGACTTGTAAGGTTCTAGTACAGGCTTTCAGAACTGCATATTATTGCCCTTTTAATCATTAGCACTTAAAAAAAAAAACAGAAAGCAACTGATTTTTTAGAAGCTTGAAAATATTGGCTCCACTTGAATCATAAAATCCTTTTACCTTTGACCATGATTTCACTTCTACTTTTAGAAAAGTTCAGACACAGGAGCAAAAGTTTTCTTTTGTTGGACTGAAAGGATATAACATAAGTAGCAGATAAATACTCCTTTTAATAATATTCTGCCATTCTGTGATTTTAATTTTCTGATGATGATTTTTGGTACAGCAGTCAATGAAGATTGCTGCTAAGTGCAATCCCTTTCTGTTTGTACACAGATGTAGGATGCCACAGCCCACAGAGTCCATATTACCTTGTTCTGCAGGACAGACAAGGACTTATTAGTATTCCTATTTTCACATGAGCAAAACAGGTTATTTTCCAAGATCAAAGAGGGAGTCCATGATGAACTAGGAGCTAATTTCAAATCTTTTGAGCCTCAGCTCAGTGCTTTCACAAAAGACCTTTTCCCCATAGAGAGAAAACTGACAAAACCTTTAAGAATATTACTAGCACATCTGAAATCTCTTTAACCCTGACTTCATTACTCCTCTATAAGTCCCTGCAATCTTTCGGACTGATAGTGTCGAGGGACTCTGTGGAGCAAAGACTGTATTAATGGTTATAGAAATATGCTCAATTTTTCATTTACTTGTCTGCATCTCACACCACTGCTGGGGGCTTGTTGGAAGTATAGAATCTTAATTGATTTAAATCATCCCAGTTCCATTAATTTATGTGGTACTATTTCCCACTGAGGATCTATTTGCCATATCTTAGGTCAAAGCACTGATCCTTGATTGGTTTCTCTTGGCACCACTGACGATCAAATGAGTAATAATAATAATAATAATAATAATAATAATAATAATAACAATACACCATCATCTGTTGATTCCATAAGAATTTCTTCATTTTCTTCATTAAATCTTTGCTGAACAGTGCCATGTGAATATCGAGTGGGTAAGCAAGGAATTGTATCTAGAGGCATTCAAGAGTAGAAACGATGCAGTGGCGGTCTTGCTGTTCTTAGCAAAGTGATCAGGATTCAGAAGTGTTGTGAGAATTCTTTTGCCATGTCAACCATCAAAGAGAGACACCAGAGAGATAAAAGTTACAGAGTGTTAAACCCTGCCTGTCGCCTACGGCATGTTTTTGTTTAGTTCAATTCATCTCAACATTTGATTTTTAATAGTTCACTTCTGTTGTTATGAGTGAAAAATAAAAAGGACTATTAAAAAACAAGTTGTGTGCAGGCAAAACACTGTTTCTGGCACTTCACACTACCCAGAACACAATGTTATCTGCCAATTTGACTTGCTTTTATTTCATGTCCAATTACAAAAAAATAGTATGAAAGAGAGAGAAGCCCAACTTTCCCTTTTCTATTTGTTTTTTTTTACTTGTGTTTAAAAAATACAAGCCAAGTTAACAGCATAGGCAAAAGCAGCCCCTGCAACCCTAAGGAGCAGAAAGCTATTTTTAACTTCCTTGAGGAAAATTGCATAAATACTATCCACTGCAGCAAAACAGGAATTTAATAAACCCCAATATCATCACTGGAAACAAAGCTATTTAATTTAAAGTCTAGGCTGTGGCCTTGAATTTAACAGGAAGAGTTGACATCAAAGAATAGGTAGGAAAAGTGAATAGATATAAAAACAATGTCTTTCCTCCTTTTGCTTTCCCTGAGGTGTTTTCCAGCCAACAGCATTTCCCTCACCCCATCAGCCTGGATGGCAGCAGCGGCAGCAGCAGCAAGTGAAGGTTAAACTTGTATATTCATTAGAGACTCTTCTCAAAGGATATTTCTTACCCCGAATGCACAGTTCTGTAACATTTTAAAACATCTACTATTCTCTGCATGTCCAATGTTTGCAGGGGATTGGTTACTTTCTGTATCTGTCATTTAATTTTATTTTTGGGGTGTTTTTTTGCCTATAAAATAATTTCTTCAGCTCTTAAATGAAAGTTAATTGTTTTATCCCACTATTCTATTTTGCATATGTCCCAGTGTCTTTAATTTCTTTGTTTTCTGGATAATAATAGTTCTAACTTTCTGAACCACATCAAAAAACACAGATGATCCTTTCTGTTTATTCATACTACAGTTAGCTTTCCTTGGGTTAATCCAACTCAATTAGGTCTACTACTGTGTCCCATCTCATTTATCTGTGTGGGGACCCTGAGTTGTAGCAAATCCTTGTGACAGAACTTGCTGCATTCAGAGAGAGATGCACAAATTTTTCCATTTTAAGATTTCTATAAAACAATACATTGTTGAGCTAACCTTCCCAGCATCTTTGTTCCCTTGAGAGCTCCATAGTTTATTTTCTGCTCCAATAGCTTCCATCCTTCCAGTTAGCTGTCTATCAGTGGTGCTAATTTGTTTCATCTGAAAGCCCAGTGTTATCCTTCTGGTCTGTTCACCCTGGAGGAGACTGAGAGGAGACCTCATCACAGTTGCAGCTGAAGGGGCAGACATGGATCTCTTCTCTGTGGTCACCAGTGACAAGACCCAAGAGAATGTCCTGAAGCTGAGTCAGGGGAGGGTAAGGCTGGATATTAGGAAAAGGTTCTTCACCCAGAGGGTGGTTGGGAACTGAAACAGCTCCCCTGGGCAGTGTTCACAGCACCAAGTCCAGTGTTGAAGAGGTGTTTGATCAAAGCTCTCAGGCACATGGTGTGATTCTTGGGGTATCCTGTTCAGGACCAGGAGTTGGACTGGATGACCCTTGTGGGTCCCTTCCAATTTAGCATATTCAGTGATTTCTGCAAGATAACAAGAGCAAACACTCTTACTGCAGACTTCTGGGTCAAGTGGGCTTGATGATCCAGGTTCCTGGGCACAAGTAATGTCAAACTTGCCCATATTTTTGCTGCCATTTTTCCTCAGTGATCAAAAGGAATTATCAAATAATTTTTTCACATTATGTTATGCTAATTTCACCAAAATTTTTGAACATCTCAAACTCAGTTCTTTTAGTCTAGCCTGGTCAAGAGGGAGGGCTCTGCATATATTCAACAACCTCTTTAGATACTTATTTAAATTCTTGATCTTATAGAAACATAGAATGCTTTGGGTTGAAGGGACCTTTAAAGATCTCCTAGTTCGACCTCCCTGCAATGTTCAGCACATCTTCAACTAAAACAGGCTGCTTAAAGCTCCAATCAACCTTACCTTGAGTGTATCCAGGGGTGACACATTTATCACCGATCCGGGCAGCCTGTGCCAGTGTTTCAGCACCTTCACTGAAAAAAACTTCTTCCTTGAAAAAACTTCTTCCTTACATCTACACTGAATCTACCTTCTTTTAGTTTAAAATCCTTACTCCTTGTTTTATTGCTACAGATCCTACTAAAAAGTCTGTCTCCACATTACTTTTAGGCCCCCTTTATGTATTCAAAGGCTACAATAACATCTCCCCTGTCAAATTTAAATTGGACATGTTAAATAGCCTGCAGTTCATTTTTCAACACTGACTTGAGGGAGCACCAAGGACAGTGTTCTTCTATGCCCAACCTCTGAACGACTAAGCTCAGGTGAGATGGAGATGTTCTCTGACACTGTATGGATTCATCCTTTTTCAGAAAGAAGGATGCAATTTGTGGCCCTCACTGATCACAGAGAACTGGGACTCCTGTCACTCAAGTGCCTATAACTGGAATGGGTAAAGGGCAGAGACTTTGACAGCATAACAAAAGAGCTTCTAGTTTTCATCTATACTGGCAACCTACTGTATTGCATGTGCAACATAACATAGTTCCATGCAAAAAACTTAGATCATGACAATTCTTGCTGAGAACACACAAGAGGTCAATAGTTTCAGCAAAGTACTGTACCACACTTGGGAGCAGTAATACAGATTTCTCAGTATTATCATTTGCGATGTATTCAGCCCTTTTTGTAAAACTTCTTTCTTTTGAAATTCTCTGAAGTGGCTCAATACATTTTGATACATGTTCTCTTTGAATAGTCTGGTGCTTTTGCTGCAGCTGTAATAGATTATTTTTATCATCATCATCAACCACAACAATTACAACAAAGGCAAAGTAAAAGGTATTTGTCTGGATTACCTTTCAAATTTATGAACAAACAATTTCTCAGTGAGCCATTTCAGATATCCTCCAAACACTACAACCTTTTTCAAGTTCAGACTTCCAATTAAGATCATGCTAGGAATGCAATCAAGGATCTCAGCACTCAGAAGTTAATTATATCCTCAGGCTAAGTCATAAACATACTTGTTTTGTTTTTGTCCACTTCATCTAATGATATAACGTATTTGCAAGATACAGATTTTTTCAGTTGTTTTCAAGAGGGCCTATTGTGAGGCTGTGGGAGCTTTTGTCACTGCTGAAATACAGCAAAAGCTAAACAGTTTTTGTGAAATAAAACCACCGGGTACTCTCTGTCCAAAATTACCCACAGTCTGCCACACCACATAAAGCTCCAAGATTGCTACAGATCTTCTCTGCATGCTCAGCCAACTTACTCAACCCCAAAATTGGCTGGATTTGAGCCATGCATATACATTTCCTCTATATATGTGCTCTAAGAGAGATGATTTAGACTGACCTCGTGCAAAACTGAACAGAGCTGAAAATAAATAACTGAATAATCCTTTCTGTCCCTGATCAAATGGTTGTCTTATTCACAAGGGCCAAAAACCTCTCTGACTATCAAAAAGCAATGACAGTGTTTGAAACTTCCAAGTTAATCCAGCTCAAAGTTGGATTGACTGCCCCGGAGACTTCTAATTGCCAGATGGTTCTGCTAATGCCCACCTGGGAAAGCGTGTGATTTGTGTGGCTCACACAGATAATCTGATCTCCTGCCAAAACGCAGTGCCTGAAAGAAATGTATCCACTGTCAACATTTCTAGGTTTTAGATGTGTTTGTGGACTGATAACAGCCATCACTTTCCAACTCCACTATAATTCTTGAAATTCATTAGAGATAAACTGTTATAAATGAGTTGCATTTTCAGGAGGGATATTTAGCCTTGTTGAGCTTCCACTTCCCAAAAGCAGTGTTTTGTTATATCTGCATTTTCAGCTCAGTGCTGCTCAGAGGATGATCAGACCCACCCATCCTAGGTACTACAAAATTTCACAAAAACCTTTAGCAGCATGAATTGAGGAGCTCTCCCATGGGAGAGAGACATACCTGAGGTGTAGTCTCCAATCCAGTGAACAAATCTAGATCCACAGATCAGGCCAAAACTGCACTTGTTCTTCACTAGCAGTGAGACAAGTGCACTCTGGTAGGATGACAACCACCCAGGAGAAACTGAGCTCCATTCTTCCATCATACAGCATTAATAATTTGAGCTTTAGCTACAGTTCTGCAGACAGCCTATAAACAGCAATGTGGACCAATCATGTGAGACAGCACACTCGTGTTCTCTCCTATTGTTGTCTTGCAGACATATCAAAGAATCACAGAATCATGGAACGCTTTGGGTTGGAAGGGACCTTTTAAATACCTTGTTCATTCCCCCTGCCACTGGCAAGGACACCTTTCATTAGATCAGGTTACTCAAAGCCCCATCCAGCCTGACCCTGAACACCTCCAGGGCTGGGGCATTCACAACCAATATGCTGTTAGTTTTGAGGAGCAATGCCATAGCAAGTAACACATTTCAACAGTGGGACAAATAACACAGAAACTCTGCTAAAGAGGAATATTATCAGCCAAGAAAACACAGACTGTAAGGTATCTGAAAAAGCTTTAGGTGAAACATAATAGGTTGATGACAGCCAGCAAGTAAATATTGTCCCAGTGACCAGCATCCATAAAGGAAAGAACCAATGACAAACAAATAATCACTATTTCCTGTTTTCTGTCAACAACTCTGAAAGCATTGTCCTACTGCACTGCTTGCCAGTGCCACAGGTGATCAGTGTTCCATTTCACCCACTGGAAGGCGAATGTTGTTATTCACTCTTTTGCATGGCAAGGTTTCTATGGGGAGGAAACCATTCCTTGTAAAGAAGTAGGGAGAATTCACATTTCACATTCACCATTTCATACACTCTTTGTGGTTTAGTACATTACATCAATCACAGACTGTATCCTAAAAATCTGCCAGAAAAGATCCCACTTGTTTTTGTAAGCTGACATAGACAACCATTTAGTACCAGTAGAAAAAATACAGTATCTGGGAACAGAAAGAGCAGTAGACTTTACAGGAGCACCCAAATCAACAGTCATCTGGGGAGAGCTGGAAAGGTCTTCACTGTATTCTAAATGCTAATCCCTGTTGTCCTATTCAATGCACAGAGCAGGACAAATACACTGCTGGTATAAACAGGCACAGCAATACTGAGAAGCTGCTCCCACAAACACCACCACTGAATTTGGGATGTTTTTCCTATATGCTTTCCATCCTGCTTTCAGACTTACTTTTTGCAGCTGTCAATTATTTCCATAGATTCATCCTGTTCCTCCACAGGTTTTTTCTGGACATTTAAGAGGCATGGTCCAGATCCAGAAAGTTAAACTTTCTGTCTTATGGTGGGAGCTGCTATGGTGAAGTCTGTTTCCTGTGTGGGAGGGAGGGCTTTGCTTGCAGATCCAGACCTACAGCAGGCAAGCAAAACCAGCAGCAGCTCAGAGCTGGCAGCACTAGGAAGTGTCAAGCACAAGGATGACTGATTTTTTTTTTTCTCTAAGTTGAACACAGTTGTGGAGCCTACCACAACACACCTCTGTGAAATATAGCTCAAGCCTACTGTTTTCTCAAAGGAAGATGGGGACAATATTCACAAGGAAATTTAGCCTTGATGAGCCTTTTAGCTCGTTATGATGGCTTTTCAGTAAGAAGCACCTGAGCAGGAAGGAGAAGGCTTGATGTTGGAGGTGTTCTGAAACCACCATTTCCAAAGTCCAGGATAGTGGTGACACTGTGGCAAATGCCAAGAGAGAGCCACTCTGACTGTCTAGTTGGAGAAGGGACATTTTGCAAGCAAGAAATTAAAATTAGAGAATTGCAAAGCAGCCTGACAAAAAGGTGGGTTTGATAGTCTCAAGGGTATTTAAACACATTCTCAGTCAATGTTAGAAATAATCTAGAACTAAATGTTTGAATCTCAAGATTCCCATTTAGCTGAAGACCTCATGATCAATCAATCTGTTATAACATGGCACATTGCAACATCATCTCCACAATTTCAGCTGAATTCAGTGTAGTACAATAAGCACAGGGAAAATTAGTTCAAGGATGCCTTTTTTTCTGAATCCCAAAAATCTGAGGAAGAAACTCCCAGGACCCCAAGAGTTGCAGTGAGGAATCACTTGACTCGCTTTCCTAAATGTCAGTGTGTATATTTAATTCAAAGAGCACTTTAGGCTCCTATTTTTTGGCTTGTTTTTTTCTGATCCTATCAAGTTTTCTTAAATGAGTGAAGCTTTCTGGGTATTAATAAGTGTTGTTCCAGCCTAATATAAAAATATTTAGTCTTTTTTTCTTTTCTTTTCCCCCCTAATGCTTGCTGCCAGAAAATACAAATTTAGATTACTAACCCACAGGCAAAGTAGCCCAACTCCTCCTTGATAAACTACTATAAATCTCTCATGCTTCCCTTTGTTTCTTTCTTTTTTGTTTTTCCTTTTCGAGGGAATAGATTTTTCATTTTTACCTGTTTTTGTGCCCCAAGCATGTCTAAGGCTCTGGATCTCAAAATAAGACTCACAACTTCCCCAACTAAAACAGCTAAACTCTTTTTGTCAGTAAAATTGTTGTCTATGAAGCCTCAACAAGAAGAAATAACTCCAGTGTGGAACTGTGGAGTTTATTTTGGGCTGAAATATATTTATGCAATTACTTTGGCTGTCTCAGGGAAGAATCTCTGAAGCACACTGGAACTCTGTAAAGATGCAACAGTGACTTCATTTTTGCAGTTTTAAGCTGTCAACAAACAGGAGAAATGTAAGCAATTGCACTGGTCTCAGAAATCTTTTATTCTTTTTCTGTACTCTCAAGAGTGACCCAAGGATGCTCCAAAAGCCTTTCACTTGCAGCACTGGAATATTTAGCACCATCCAACCACTTGAATTAAAGAAGAGTTCTCTTAGCTTGTAGCAAACCTAACTTTGCCATTGTCTTTTTTCCCACAAGTCAACAAGGTCATTCCACATTGCAAAGTACTTTAACAAAGCACTTGATTCTGCACATGGAAACTCAAACAAGAGCAAAACAATGTATATTGGGAAAGTGCTCACAGATACAGAAACACACATATGTGCCTGGCCCACTGAGGTAGCACGAATTATTTACAGTTCTTATAACACATTTTTCACAGATAATTTTGGTCAATGAATAGAAAAAAATATATCGTTGCAAGAAGCTTCATTGATAATCTAAAGAGCTGAGTATTGACTAAGAGTCTTATTCAACCATCAGCACTGAGTCAATAATGTTATAAGAATGCTGTGGTCAAAGAACTTATACTGTATTACAGCAAAGCATAATCCATCTGGATTGAAAGTGAGGATGCACAGTGTCAACTGTGGCCCACACTTTGAAAGAACAAGGACTTCCAAAAAGGTCATGACAGGTATATGGACATAAACTGGCCACAATATTGATCCAAAGAAGTACCAAGGCCTGCCAGCTGCTCTCTTCTGTCCAAAATTGTCTCCCATGGCCTGAAAAAATACTCTTCTAATGAGAAGCTGAAAAGAAAATACAGCTTACATTTATTTAGTGACAGAGAATGTAGAGAAACAATTGGACCTCAAAGTAAGAATACTGACCTTTGAAGATACCAGTAACATGCATGTCCTTTTAATGCTGTATCATTAAAGAAAAGCCTGGAGGCTGAAGCAAGCAACAAGCAATGAAAAGTAAGTTGCTCATTTTTAGTAAAATTAAAAACTGGGGCAACTTACCAGTGAACTTTCCATATTTAGGAGTTCTTTGAAGATAAGAAGTTATCTTTTTAGAAATTATGAATTTGGCATAGAGTTATTGGTTCCAATAAAAAGTGAAGTGCGCATGTCTGCCTCCTGTGTAATGCAGGTGAACAGCAAGGTCTCTTTTCCCTCAAAACTGATTAATGCATTACTTGGAGGCTAGATCTTAACTAGCTTGGATCTTTTAATGAAATTCCTCTGATCTCAGAGCAGGATTAATGTGAAGAAAAACACATGAAGAGATTTGGATTTCCTTGCATTACCTTTAAGCAGTCACTGCTATCTGTACTGTTTTTCCAACCACTCAATGATTATGATTGGATTTTTCAAAACTATGTCAATTTTAGGCACCCAGATCCTATTGCCTTTCAACTTGCACTTTCTACACTGGCTACAAACCTCATCAGAGCAAAATGAACCTTTGCCAGGACCATGGCTGTTCTTTTCAAGAGTTAACTGCAGCAAATTGGTTACATAATTAGAGTTACAATTTGCCTCATTACAAACAAGCAACGAAAACTTTAATCCTCCTTCATCCCAAGAATCAAAGTGTGGAAGCTCTAAATCTTGTCTGAAATGGCAAATAAGAACAAACCTTGACAGTGCTAAATGGAGAGAGGGAACTATTTTGGAAGACTTGTAAGACAAATTGATCATGCATGACTCTCTTTCTGCCTTAGGGGCAATGTTGATAAACACTAAAAATGCTGCTGTACAAAGAAAAAAAAAAAACAAAACAAGAGAGAGAAAAGATATTTTCCTGCTTTAATTTATTCTAGATTTCCTGTAATTAGAAGAAATTATTATTGTTGTCTGATATTCGTTCATCTAATTAGGCAGTTTAGGAGGAAACAAATTCATCCTTTCTGAAGAGAATGATGCTTTCCTAGAGGTGGCAGAAAATTCTCAGCCTCCATTATAATAATTAAGTGTAGTGTTTATAATCTCTTTTTTATTTCTCAAAGCTGCTAGTAGTCTGTTATAAAACCACACCTGAGGAATAAATAAATGCCATTGCAAGGCTTTTGGCTCTTCCAGTCCCCTTTCTACACAAAAGCTCACTTCTTTCTGCATGATGATTGCTTTGCAAAATAGATGGGGTTTGCCCCTGTGCAGCCTGCCTCGTAACTAGGAGGTAGAAAAATGGACCTTCCTCCCTACCCAAATTTGTTACTGAGGATGCCACTACCACCTCATGTGGTCCATACTGCTAAAAGAAAAGTAGGAATGGTTAATTCAAAGATCTCCATCTATAAAGAAAATTACTGTCTGAAAAGGAAGCTGACCCTCAGATGCCAGTTCCTGTGGCCTTGGATGTTCACCTGTCACAAGACAGCAATGACAGCCTGCACACAGCCAGGCTGAGCTGGAATTGCAGTGCACCACACACAGTCAGTGGCTGGGTTTTGCATTTCTTCATTTGGAGAAAGGTTGGTGTCCTCTGGAGATGCAATATCCAAAGCACTAAAGAAGCAATTCTTCAAGGGAAGCTTCTGGAATTCTTGAGGGGTGGGACAGCTCCAGGCAAGTTTGAAACAGGACACCTCTTTCAGGTTAGATGTCTGTATCCTTCAGTTGTTCCAGAGGAGGGATGTCTGTTTGGACAGCCCATCTCCTCTTCACCTTTCTGGAGGAGGTGGATGGAGCAGCATCCTTTACATCCAAGAGAAAAGCCTGGAAATGTCTCTGTTCAGAGTGGGCTTGGGTTTGGTCTGTTGGTTAGCAGGGATTTGCTATAAAGTAGAATCCAACACTCTTCCAAGTCTCTAAATGTCTCATACAATCAGTGAAAGCAGAGTGCTGTGCTTTGCTATGCTTTGATGTTTACTTAGAATAAACAGGAAAGCAGGGATTATGTATCAGATGAGTCGTAAAGAACATTTTCATAATCCAGAGGCAGGAAAAACAAGTACACAAAATCCACCTGCAGCACAGACAACATTTGATGACTGTGTGGTACCCAAGCCATTGAAATGTGTGTGTGTGTGTGTGTCTTGCAATTAAAGCTGAAGCAGGCTGTCCTCACAAGCATGAATCCCTTTTATGCTACTGTCCCCTCTTTGGCTGGCTTCTCATCTCAAGCTGAATTGAGCCACATGGCTTGGGATAAAGACTGCTTAGATAGATATGAAAAGACATGCCTCTTAGATGTTATGAAAGTCTCTTTTTTGCAGAGAAAGAACCAGAATAAGATCAGATTAGTGTACTGTTATGATCCCCCTGTCTTTTGTTCTCTTGCTCTGATGTAAACTTAAAGCCAGGCTGATGATTGTTTCAAAAGCATAGGCCCTCTGTCTCATAACAAGTCTCAGTTTTTCTGTGCATATGTGGCTCTGTGTCAGTGTATGCTCAAGGATCTACCTTTTTCTTTCTTGGCTATTCCAAAACAAACTGTATATGCATATGGCATATTTCAAAATGTCTCTAAACCTTTATTATATGCAAAATACCTGCTGGAAAGCAATGTAGATGCTTAGGTATTACATACACTTTAAAAATCATCTTTTCAACAGAGACTCAACAATTTCCCAGAAAATTAGGGAAAGTCATCATATTCTGCAAATTTATTACTGATAATGGGACAGTGCTGTGACCCCCATCCCTGGTTTGGGTCTATGGTGAAGCTCACCATAGAGAGCTCAGAAACTCACCATGAGAGAGTCCCTGCTATTGCCAGAAAAATCTTGGCCCCCTTTTTCAGTCCAACCCCCTTATGATTAATACTTACCTCCGATGTTCCATCTTTTCTTTTTCCTCTTGATAAATATTCCCTCCAAGGACATTCCTACTCATTATCAAAAGTACTAATCCTTCTTGTTTCCCTGTCTTTGAGAGTGTTTCTTTCAATAGAGCTAGAAAACTTGAGAATTCATTAAAAAGGAATGTTTACAAAACAGGTGATGAAAAAAGAACCTAACAGGAACAATTTTAATACCTTTGCTCACAAGCTTGTAGTACAGTAATTAAGATATTTAACAGCTTTTGGTCAAATCAAAGAAATATTTACAGGTTTCTTTCAGAGTTGACAGAAAGAAATATTTCCCATCTCAAAATTACTCTCTTGGAGAATTGAGATTGATAAGTTTCCAGTAATGCTAATTCCTCTCCATTAGGTATAAAATGTGTCCTGCCTAGACATAACCAAACAATTTTTTGGCATCTGATATTAGGAAAGGCAAATTCTGTCCCAACTATTCCCCACTAATATCCTTTGACTACACATCAGTATTCTCTAGGCAGACATATCTACTGTAACTGTATTTTAACATGGAGAAAGGCCCATGGACCACCTGTGCTCAGCCAGGCTGCAGAGGACACCTGGCCACATGCAGGTGCCTGCTCACTCCCTGCAACCAAATATCCTGGCAAATGGCCTGAGCAACAACATCATTAGGATGAAAATGCAAAAGAATGGGGATAAAATGAACAGCAGTCTCTTCAGTGTGTTTGCCAAACCCCATCATAGTAAATAAATAAGAGTTGGCTGGACATTCAGCAGGGAATTTCAAAGTTGCTTTTGAAAGATAGAAGTCAACCTGAAGAAGCACACTGGCATAGAATAAATTTTTTTTTAACAGTCAGGAGCAATCTTGGAGCAAGAGAAGCAGCAGTTTGAGTCAGCTTTGAGGCTGCCAGAAGTTGCCTCATGGCATCACTAGCCTGCCCAGTCTGGGCTGAACATCCCCTGGAATGCTGCAGGGAAACAGCAGCCAGCCAGCAAGGGACAGCCAGGGCAGCATGCAGGGATGCTGGAATGAGCACCAATGCCTGTGTTTGAGGGTTTTTTCTTTTTTTTTTTTTTTTTTTGATATGCTTACAAGATTCTTTCCAATTCCTTTTACTCTTGGCTAACTTTTTACCTTCACTTTCTCTCTCTCCTTTTTTTCTTTTAAATTGCGTTATTTTCTTCAGCTGGAGACACTATGAAAAATTGTCACCAGGACATCTGGTTTTGCCTTTGAGCTATATCATATTTCATCCTTTTTTGATGATAAAGAGGATATTTTCAGACATAGTCATGTATATCAAAACAGGGAGAATGTTTACAAGGGAAGACAGCTTCCAAATCTAGCTGAGATGTTTAATCTCACAGACAGGTATAATCAGAACCAGCAACTGGAAGATGGAGAACAGGAAATTCAAAGTGGAAATAAAGGTGGTCATTCTTAATGATTCAAGAAAATACCTGTCAAATCATATGCTATTGTAGACCTCCTGCCTCTGGAAACCATTAAAAATATCAATATTTTTCTGTGACACATATTTTACTTCATCTTCAGATTATTTGGCTTGAGACAGGAAATATGAAGCAAAGTTAATTGTTCAGTGTTTGACTGGTCACAGTTGCTTTTTAAGACACATGAAACATCAGAGCTCATTTAAAATAGTTAAAAATTGGTCATAATGAAAATATTTTGCTTTTTTTCCTTATATTTATATATCTCAGTTTTCCATGGTGGTCTTTTTCATTTTTATTACTTTAAAAAGGACTTGTTTTACACTACAATCTGGGAAGAGTGTTTATTTGTGTATTTATTTACAGTTTGAAAATTTCAATTTAATTTCCTTGGATTTTGCACTTTCTGTAATTTCTGTTTCTTCATTTTAAAAATTTGTACAAAATTTATTAATTTCGGTATGCACAAATGCTTTTCTCCTGTGACAAAAGCAGGTGAAGCTGAGTGCAAACCAAGGGTTGAAGAAGGAAGTTTGGGATTTTGCAAAGCAAATCCTGGGTTGATTTCTGTCTCAGTTTCATTTGATCTCAAAGTAACAAATCCTTTCACATTAGTCATTAGGAATATAAGCTGTTGGGCTCTGCTGTATGTCTGTGATGATGCTGTTCACAATTCCAAACATAGTAAACAGTGAGCAAGATATGAAATAAGGAGAAGATAAGGACATTAATACAGAAATTTGATGAAATAAGGGGAAAAAGCTACATCAGAATGAAATTCCATAGCTACAATAAATCAGAAGGTTTACCTATATATTTTTAGAAGTGACTGATTTTCAGCTTATGGTTAAAGATGAATAAGCAGACAGGACAGCTGGCCAATGCTCTATTTATTTCAGGAATAATTGTTTAGAAGTTTAGAAAAAGAGAATTGGTAGAGAGTAGCTGTTTACCAGAAATATTGGATGCATCTGTAAAGTAGTACTAACCCAAGAAGATATTTGTGAATATGTGCATGTGTCTGCGCACTTTCATGTCACCTATTTGTTTTCCCTGTTTCCCCATTGCTACCTGTGTGTTTTTGTGAGACTTTATACATGTTTGGGTTCCTATCATGGGGGTGTTTTTCCCTCTGAATTTATATTTCCTTCTTACCTTCTCTCGCTGTGTTTAAAATTATGCGATCGCTAATATCAGACTAATATCATAGCATTAAAGGTGTTTAATTTAAATTTTGCTTTATATCTGCAGAAACAAACAACCTCTGATGGAGTGAGAATGTGCATGCGAGACAGAATGCAGACAAGCTGGGGATGTGACAAGTTAGATAATTAATTAGTCTCTTTCATGTCAACAGGGGGGTGCCCATATTTTGATTTTGTGCATACATTCTCATTCACACATCTTTTTTTTCCTTTTTTTTTCTTTTTTTTTGATGCCTAGAAAAGTGAAGCCTTTAGCTCCATCCTGGTTTCGATAATGTGTCTGGTCTGATTACATGGATCTGAACGAGGCGTGTTAGCACCCTGCTTATTAACCACTCTTCATCTGCAGCAGGTCTGTGTTAGACACCTGTCTCAATCTCCCCATCACATGCCTTCTGTGCAGCACTGTCATAGGAACAGCAGACAGACACCAACCCATATTTTTCAGAGGGCTTTAATAAAGAAGCTACATGTAGACAAAAGGCACTGTATTGGCTTTTATTCTTACCCTTGTCTTTCTTTCCCCTGTAAATAAAAGTGTATGTGAATTTCCTAAAATCCACGCTTCACTTTTAGATCAGTTCCAGATACTTTGAGAATGGCAATAAGGCAACCAGCCATTGATATTATACTAATCCCATTCCTGGATTCCAGAAAGCCTCAGGAGGCAAAAGAAGTGACTTGTTCACTATATTTCCCTTGTGAAAATGCATGTTTTGACCTATGTTTAGAAAGCACTTCTAAAGTTAGACCATCAGATAGCATTTTAAGAAACATCCTTTGAGGTCATGATGATAAAAGCAGGAGGACTTTATGAACGTATAAAAGGACATTATTGCTAAATGGCTGGATGGGTACTGTACTTTGCTGTCTGGTCCCGTAGGTAAGATTCAATTCACCTAATTTTGCTGTCTAAAAGTAGTTTTGGAAAAAAGCTAAGAATGTGCAGACTACTATTTTCCTTATCTTAAAATAAGATCCTATTACTTTCAATGTTTCTGTCCTGTTCTTTTGACAGAGATTTGACTAAATTGAACATTAAAAAAATAAAAAATTTGTCCTCTCATTCCTCTATTTTTTAATGCTATGCCTAAGATTTATGATGTCATTCTAGATACAACTTGTCTCCAAAGCTTGTCTCTAAAACTTGTCTCCAAAACCCTCTTTGTGTCTTTTTTCATTCTTCCCCCAAAAGTCTTGTAATCCTCATTGCTCTTGCTTGGAAAAAAAAACACTAATGAACTCCACTGTGGTGTGAGGTGCAAAAAGATTTTTATTTCACTATTCCTTCCTGATGCTTTCTGTTAGAACCTATCCTGCTTTATTCTTCTCTTGGACTTCAATTAACCCTACTGGGGGAACAGCTCTGTGTACACCAGCAGCAATGAAACCAAGCAGCAAAGCTGCTGGAGCCCATCTGCTCCTCACACCACCAGAGACATGTACATTTTTCAGATTTTTGCTACCTCCCTATCTTTGTATGGCTCTCACCACAGTCTGTGTGTTCTAAGCTCTCATGAAATCTATTTATCTATCTCTCTCTCTCTGTTCTTTTTCCTAACAGCAAAGTTGAAAAATTATACATTTTTTTAAATTTATTTTAACCCTTTTTCTCTCAAGATAGTCTGAAAAGCTGAAGAAAAAACATTAAGAGACTCAACCTCTTACAGAAAGTGTATTTACCTTTACACATCCACCCTTCACAAGATTCCCAAAATTACCCTGGTTTTCCAGGCACTTTATAATGTGCTGAGCATGTAAAGGATGGAGAGACCAATTTCTGGGGCCAAATCTCCTTTCCCTCTATCCAATAACTGGCAGGATGCCTGAATGTCATGAGCAGTGAGAAGTCCTTCTGTCTGTGTAAATCATTTGTAGCAGAGTTTAAAGATTTTTATTCCCAAAACTATGTTGTAAAGTACAGAAGGAGTGTGTCCATTTCAGAAAGGATATACTGAGGAACAAATCAGACTTACTGGCTTGTCCACTATTATACAGTTTGTGGATGTGCCGAGAATTGAGTGTAGCTCCTCAGTTCTACCCCAGTTCTCCAGAGTATCACCCGGATTATTGGCTCAGCTCTCTGTCAGCTGAAGTACTGAATCACTGAACAGGAGTTATTCCTTTGTTCAGCCCTCTTTTTCCAGCGATTTATAATTGCAACAAGCTGAACTTGGATTTTTCTTTCTTTTTTTTTTTTTTTTTTTTTTTACTGTTAAAAAAACCCCTCTGTGGTAGGTTGATTTTAAATTCCACAGAGCCCACAAAACCTTCAGGCTACCACAGTTCTGAGGTATTTATAACATGGTATTGATGTTGTGAAGTACTTCACCTCCACCTCTGTCTGCCTTGAGACATCTTGTTTTCAGAGGGAAGTGAATACAAGTTCAAGGTTACAGGAGAACACTTCCCTGGCTTGTCAGCTCCTTCTCTTTTAGCTTGACTAGAGAGGTGCTTCATGCTCTCATACTTTATTCCTGTGATCAGACTGTAGGAGGCAAATGAGAGCTACGAGGGTTGCGGCTTTTGTGGTTTATTTTAACAGTGGTTTATCCTCAGGGACAAAAACAAATAAATAAATTAATAAAAGCACTCTGAAAAGCTCATATGGAAAAATGATGTGGGCTGTGTCATGTTGGGTCACTTTAGAGGTGGGTTGTAGCCATCCACCCTTTCCTCTTCTAACAGGTTTCTGCTTCTGTTTGGCAACAAATGACATTATTAGTGCTGATAGCCAGGCCTTGAACTCACGGTGTTGATTGACTGAATGTTTCTTTTTCTCAGTGTAATGAAGGAACAATCAGTGCCTCTGTGATATGCTCATGCAGCACTAACTGCTATTAGAATTTATTGCCATTTCTTTACAGGCATATATGTTCTGACAAGGGCCTCTACAGGACCCTACCGAAGTGATGTTGTGTAAGGCATTGTGTAGATTCATAGGAACATGGTAAGAACTTACAGCCTATATAAATGAGTAGGAATGGAGAAAAGGGACATGAAGTAGAAAATTGCCTTCCCTAGCAGTCATTTCAGCAGCTACCATGCAGTGCCACAGTCCCTACACATTCCATCATGTTTCCTATCTCATTAGAAGACTCAAAATTTACTGTCCTTCATTCCCAGGCTTCAGCTAGGAGCATAATAATGTGTAACTTTGGACAACGAAGGCTTTCTGAATAAAACAAAAATCACAAGAACATGAAAGGAGGAGGAAAGGAATATATAATGACTTTGCCTGCTAGGTCCACATCCCCTATTTATAAACAATGTCCCTATTAAGAATAAAAATATATATTTCCTTATAAGAAGAAATATTGAGATCAGGTTGTCTTTTCCATTTTCTACAGAAAACCTAGTCCCTATGCCAATGAGAGAAGTAAAAAGAATAATTTGGGGAGGATAAATATCTGACACTAGAAAAATACCCAGAGAAATAAAATCAGTTATCTAAATGGGTGCCTCTGGTACCTTCTTGCTCTTGGGATGGTGCTGGGTAGATCTGAACCAGGCTGCTGACATGACATGGGGCCATGGGGAGCTCCATAACTTCCTGGCACAGCAGCCAGAGGCCAGGTGGAATACATGGACAAAAAAATGAGCCCCATGTTTAAAAGTCCAACTAAATAAATAGAAATTTTAAAAAAATTAGTAAAACAAAAAGCACTGGATGTGCATTCACAACTTGTCACATGTGGAGCTTCCTAGAATGGAAAAAAGCTTTACTAGTGGCAGCAAGGACCCAACCTCAGCATGCTGGGATGTTAGCTGACCTTACACCAGCCATCACCCTCCCTGGCAGAGCAGCACTGAAAGGCTATCACCTGCCTGATGCAATTACTCAGCTCCTGAGAGTGGAGGGGCAGCTGCTCAGAAAGGGCTTAAGACTGCTTTAAGCATTTATCCTACAATATTTGCTTCATCTTTTACTCCTGTATTTCAGTGGAGCTACAGAAAGATAATGCCTCCATAGAGAATCTGAACATATTTTCTAGCAATAAAACAAATGGTGGGTTTAAAAAAAAAAACACGGCAAAAAAAAAACCAAAACAAAACAGGGATACATTAATTCAAATGGAAAAAGTGTTTCCTTTGCTATTCATCATAACAAATAGTAGGAGACAAATTCCTGCCAGGGAATGCAGTCTATACCTCTAAGTTAATTAGCAGTAAATGCATATTAGTTAGTGGGAGGGGTGGAAATCAAGAACCTTGTTATTTCTGTTTCTCGGTTCCCATGCATTTAAATTCACAATTACGCTTCTAGAGGAAGCTGCCTCTCCAGCAGAGAGGTCTGTGCTGATCAAGGGAGCTGCCTGTTTCACATACACTTAAGAAGGTATCTGTTGCCAAGGGGCCTCAGAGTTGTAACTGTTCACTGTTCTCATTTTCTCTTCTGCCAATTATCCAAATACTTTTCCCATTCACTTCATAATAATGATAATAATAATACCTTCATTAGATAATCTCAAGGCAATTTCTTGTATAAAGCAAATTGAGGTTATTTCACCCTATCAACAAGAAGCAGGAGAGGTCACTTAGCCTTTGGCTGAAGCTAAATGCCCAAGCAAAATAGCCAGATCTCACCAGTTTCTCTACTGTGAAAAACACTGGATAAAATCTGCAACCACTACCACTGCAAAGAAGCCAGTGACTTAAATGTCTGTGTCTTCTTTTGTTTCTGAAGAAACCAAAGATTATTCCAGACTGATGGACATCCTTGGCTAAGTTCTCATTGTTTGTGCCTTTGGCTAGGCCATGAGAATGACAAACCTTTAATATAGCAGTGTTGTGAGGACATAAACTCACAAAGTGGGCTGACATCCCTTTAAAATTCCCAAAGCTTGAGACTGGAATGCTGTGACTGAAGGTGGCCAAAGAAACGGCCGAAGAAATGAATCTCTGTGGCCAGTAGAGAAGACTTTGCCAGTAAATGTTGTATCAAATTCCATGTAGATTGGTGAAATTGGTAGATTCCCAATATAACCTACTCTAAGCTAGAAAGTACATGCAGCTTGTGGCTGCTCATGACAGTGCTGTAAGATATACAAAACAGAATTCCACCTTGTTGTAACTAGACATGAACTCCGGAAACAAAATTTGGTTCCAAATGTAGTCTTGCAAAAATGTGCAGAGAAAACAGTCATTGGTCTAAGTTTATCTTTAGAATGGAACTTGGTCTATTTTTATGCAAGACTAGATGTTTACAGCATTATGGGAATGACAATGTGACCTTCTCAGCTCTTTTCATGAAACCCTTATTACTGAAGCCATAATGATCTGAAGGTATAGGACTAGAAAATTTTGGAAAGAGAAGCCTTATTAAGGAAACTAACACAAACAGGGAAAAAAAATATTCAAGATTTGGCAGCAAAGTCTGTGCTCCTGACACCTCCTCTACTTTTTTCAACAGTTGGTTTAATAAAAGCTCTTACCTATCTCTGCAAACCTTGGCTTGCTATAGGCTTCAGATCAGGATCCAGTCACACTATCCAGAGACATCCACCTCCCAGTGTCAGAACATGGCCCATAGTAATAAGCCAATGAGTCCTTGAGATAAAAAGCCACATTTTAATTTGTGCCTTGAATTTGTGCTGCAGATTGCTAGACATATGGAGCTCATTAAAAGCTTTCAAAGATAACAGAGCCATTGTCATTGGACTCTTGTTTCAAGTGCATATGGTTGCTTATGTACATGACAGTAGCAAAATACACAGCTTATCTCACAGTCTCTTCCAGTACCCTAACAACTAAAATTGTTATAAACAGAGGTACTGAAGGGTTCTGCTTCAGGTGTGCCCTTCCACCACTGTCCTCAGGCCAGAGATCGAGAGAAGATGGTTAAATCCACTAAGAGATGGAGACAAGGTCTGGGGGAGCAGCTGTGTTCCATGGGCTATATTGAGCCCTGACTTCACAGGACATCATGTTGGACACCTATCAGAGAAGGGGGAAGAAGGGCACTGAACAGGACTTGGGACTGGTGTTGGATAGATGTTTAAAACTTCATGATTCCTTCTTAACCTGCCCTGCAAAAAGCCCTCTTTTAAAAAATACACGACGTTCAAAAAAATTCTGAGACTTTGAAAAATAATCATGAATGCAGGGATATAATGAGCCAATCTCAAAAAATCTTTAAAGTCATTATCATTACTTTTTTAATACTTTGACCTTATGAGTTCCTAGAAGCCAAACTTCCTGTGCTAGAATGGGCACTCTAAGGCAAATACAGCAGATGTGACAGATGTGACAGACATTTATGAGTCTTTCGATGGCATTATTAATCTTGACTCATGTCAGAACTCTAGGTTTGACTGCCCTGAGTACTGTCAAGATGGTTCAATGAATTCTACTTCAGGAAGACATAAAGAGAGTCCTTCCTTCCTTCCTTCCTTCCTTCCTTCCTTCCTTCCTTCCTTCCTTCCTTCCTTCCTTCCTTCCTTCCTTCCTTCCTTCCTTCCTTCCTTCCTTCCTTCCTTCCTTCCTTCCTTCCTTCCTTCCTTCCTTCCTTCCTTCCTTCCTTCCTTCCTTCCTTCCTTCCTTCCTTCCTTCCTTCCTTCCTTCCTTCCTTCCTTCCTTCCTTCCTTCCTTCCTTCCTTCCTTCCTTCCTTCCTTCCTTCCTTCCTTCCTTCCTTCCTTCCTTCCTTTCCCTTCCCTCCCTTTCCTCTTCCCTCTCTCTCCTCCTCTCTCTGCCAACTGTTTTTGCTTTTATTCTATTTTTAGAAGAACTTGGCCAATAAATCTGAAAGAACAGGGTGTGGGAAGTAAAATTAAACCAATCTAGCAGAGAGTCATAACAGGAATCAGTGGATGGGAGCTAATGCCAGATGAATTCAAATGAGAAATAAAGCACATGAGTGTGATTAGCCATTGGAACAAACTATGAAGGGTACCAGATTTACACCTGTTGTTTCCTTTGTGGAAAATGTGCTTTGAAAGGTGGCTCAAACCAGTAGCTCCTGGATTCAATCATAAAATGCTTGGCTAAAATGCAACTGTAATATATAAGAAGTCAGACGAAGGCCATTTACCCTTAAAATACGCAAAGAAGTGTTAACAGCTCTTCTGTTGATCTCGCTTCTCTATTCATTCTCTTTTCTCTGGCTTGCTGAGATTTTGCTTTGATTTCACTATCCAGTGGGCACCAGAAAGAATGATGCCAGCACACAAAGTCAGATAGAATAAGCTCCCAGGTCCGTGTTTACAGCCAAGACCCAATAATTCAAGTTTATTTCTCCACTGAGCTCTCTCTATTCCTGTGTGTCCAGAAACTCAAGCCACCAAAGAAGACAGGCAGACACGTTCATCATGTGAAATTTTACTCTCTGCCATTTTGCAAGTCATAAAATCATTATTAGATGAATGAAAACCTACTGCTATTGAAAAACTGGCTGGGAAACTGGCTGCATTACAGCAGTCTAATTAATGAACAGAAATAAATAAATGTCTTCTGTTTGCATCATGCTTAGATAGCATTATGCTGCTTTCTTGTTCTGTTCTGCAAGAGATAGCGGCAGAAATATTAAATGTCATTAAATCTAGTGATAGGGAGCAAAGAGGATAAAGGTTACTTGGCTGTATTTCAGGCACTTTTTCAAGAATGATTATGACAATTCCAGTGTGAAGAGGTGGTTGATGATTTTCCCTTTTATAAGGGGCAGCAGCAGCAGGAGCAACTCAGTCCAGACCACGGAAGGAGCACCAGCCATCCCCCAGGCTGCATGTGCAACAGTGACTCAAAACCATGTTCCCACCTGCAACAGGAGATACAGTCTGTAGAAAGTGGGGGATGACCTTTCAAGACCTCAGAAGGGAAGGCAGGAATAAACTGTAGTTAGGGACGATGCAAATCACCTGCAATCCCAGACTGTGTGAAGAAGGGGTGTGTGGCAGAGTTTAGGAGGTGCACAGTCCAAGTACTGCCCTAGAGGATGTGTGCCACTGATGATTCATTCACCCCATCTCCTGCCTTTCCATACTGTTCTGTGCCTCACTGCTACAACACACTTGCCTTTTCTTCTCAGTTAAATTACTATGTGGTTTGATAACTCACTGACGGTTATCAGAGGATAACCTTTAGAAACCACTGAGGTACCGACCAAATTTGAAAAGCCTTGCAGAACACAGAAAGGGTCTGATGAAGAGATGCAAAGAGTGAAGGCTGGTTTAGTGGTAAATGCAGAAAAATAAATTGTAGGTTACTTTAGCTGTTATTACCTGATAGATGCTTGACTGATACCAACCCCTGAGCTCTCCAATTTCTGCTCACCCCCTGAATACTCTGATTTCTTTTTGTAGGTCTGCCTCTTCTGCCATGCCCACTCCCCTCTGGCTGCAGTGGCCCTGTTATTAACTGCCTTGGACCTGAATTCTGTCTCATCAGTAGGAGCTGCTGAAATATCCTGGCAGGTGCCATGAGTGGCGAGCATGATCCCAGCCATCACAAGGGTATTCTGTGAAGAAATCTTTGGCAATGACAATGGACAGAGTAGGAACCCTGGTTATGTCTTGGACATACGTATATCACTACAGGGCAGTTTTATTAAGACTGCTTATTATAAGAAGCTTTATTAAGACAGTTTTATTAAGGAACTGATGATTAAGTAAGTCTCATCATCATCTCAAATGCCGTGATGAAGAGGTCACCCACATGCTCACAGACCAAGGTGACACCAGGAGAAACATCAAAACCACAGAATGTAAATCATACCATTGAAAAAATTGCTTCCATTGCTAGTTAGCATTTTACCACCACATCAGCAAGCAGTACCTTCCCAGGCTGCACCTGCAAGTTCCATGTCACCTGCCAACAGCAACTGTGAAGCAACGAAGGGAAGAACCAGGACAGGAAAGGGGAGCTTCATCTAAGTGTGGGTGGTAGCAAGAGCTGACTCCTGCCCATGGAGAGACAAATGTGAGTATATTTGAACTTGAACTTCTAAGAAATGACTGCCAAACAAGCTGGCTCATTAGACTTCTAATTCAAAGGTTCCAGGTTTGAGTTCTGGCAGGGTTGCCAAAAACTGATGCCTTGAGAAGCTACCTAGACAGTGTTGTGGGAATAAAGTAGGTATTTATTAAAAGGCCTTCAAAGGATACACCTTGGGCAGTACAAGAGCCTGGCCATGGCTCTGCCCAAGACGGATGCCGGGTCAAGTGTTTTCACACTTTTATAAGTTCTAGTTCATTTACATATTGGGGTTAATTATCCAATTACAACTTCAGATTGTGAAGTCCCATCCTCCCAGATTGCTCTCCTCAATTCACTGTTGCTTACACTTTTTGGACCTGAAGCTGCAAGGGTGTCCTCGGTTCAAAAGGATTGTTTTGTCTGACTAAGCCTTTAGGAGAACTTGCTAACACTTTATATGAAGTCCAGAGTTATACACAAATGAAGTACAGAATCTGGGAAATATGAAAGCTAAAACTTAAGGTATCAGAAGAGCATCATAATGACTGCGAAGGAAGCAGGACCACCCACAGATGCCAATAACATCAACAGTGAGAAGCTACACATCACTCACTTTCCACCCAAAAATTTCATTGGCTAGTTTATGTTTTAACAGGGAAAAAGTTCACATCATACTAGAAAACAGGCTGGAAGTAATACTGGTATGACAGCACAGAGCTCAGAGAGTGTACCTGAAATGCTGCATAAACTGTAATGTTTTAGACAAACAGATCAAAACTACCTTCCAACTTTGCCTTGGGAGGATGGCATCCTCCTCCACACCACACACTAATGGACTAAATGTTATCATCTTATCTCCTTTTGATGGAAAAGCACAGGGAATGAGGCTGGGCAGCCTTCCTCTGCAGTTGGTGTCTAAGGCTACCTCAAGCACAGCAAGTATAGTGCAGCTCCTGTTCTGTGCTGCATTGTGCCAGATAAGAGGTCTCATTGATATAGCTGCCTGTCATCCCCATCACCTCTGCAGTGGTGAGGTGAGTCTTCATAATTCAGTTCAAAATTAAGTATTTTCCCACTCCGTTCACTATGGCACTTTCCTAGTATATCTGCTTTGCTTCCTGTTTTGTTGCGGTTTTTTGTTTTGTTTTGAATGAAAATAATTGTTTGCCCATGTACTCCAAACAGCCACCTGAAAAGTGGACTGTTTTTCGGCTGGAGAAAAAAGGTTTTCTCTACCCCTTTTTCTTCTTAACTATAGCCTGAAAAGTACATTTCTTCTCTGATTTGCAGAAGTCATTTTTTCCCTTCGGGATCTAAACACATGCATAGCTGCCTATAAAATATTTTTTTCTCCTTTAATTTCCAAAATTTATTTTCCCCATTGGAACTCCAAAATACTGGTTCTAGGAATCAGGTAGATGATGTTATTCCAAACTCCATTGTTTCTGGCCCAACCATAACTTCATTTTTACCCCCTCTCCCTGAGCAGTGCAGATCAGCAGGAAGTCAAACAAGAAAGCTCTTTCACGGGGCTGCAAATATGCCAAAGGAACCATTTTCACAAGATTTTAGGCTATGGAGGTAGAACCTCTTTGTAACTTGGTAATGACAGTCTCCAGGAGCGGAGAAGCTCAGCATCAGTGTGAAGAAAAGGATATTCTCTACTCCAGCAGCTGGACAGGCAGATCCCGTGGTTTTCTCTGGCTTCTAACTCCTACACTAATTAGCAGAAACTGGCACCCCACAGGATCTCCATAAATCCTGTCCTGGATGGATTATCCATGGCACAGATATTTTCAAATTAAGGCTTCAGACTCCAAGGGAAGACAGTCATGTAGCAGAGTATATAAACAGTATTTCCAAAGCAATGGGTGAATCTGCTATTATTAACAACGTAGTACCACATTCTAACAATATGAATAATGAAATAAGCTGTCAAACAAGGTTGTGGATCCTACATTGTCTGATGCCTCCAAATAAAGTCAAGATGTATTTCTGGAAGCTCTACCTTAGTCCAGGACAGGTTACAGGTACCTTTACAGGGTTGACAATGCCATGTTATGTACTTTGCAGGAGGTCAAGATAGATGGTCAAAGTCATCTTTCACAGATTTAAAATCTCTTTTTTTATGAGTTTGAGAAGTTACCCTATTTTTTAACTCTTTTCAATATTTAATTCCAGTTAGCTTCCATCAAAAGAACATAAAGGCACTCTGAGGAAAAAAGAGAGGGAAGGGAAATTAAAGAGTTTTTATGAGGGCATTTTTGCTTTTCTGTTGTGTGAGTGCTTCTAGCAGGATTCACAGCAGTTATTCACAGACACACAGAACAGACTGTATATTCTGTCTGCTGCCTTCTATAAGCAATGTAATTTTAAAGAGTAAAAATAAAGGAACATTTTAAAAATGCATTCTCTCCCTATTATGCATTTCTGCCCAAAGCTTGTACTGACTTGCTGGGATACCTGCTGAATGTTACAGGAGAGCTGTGTGCATCAGAGAGAGACCTATTCACATAGGTAGCAACCCTCCCACTGAGTTTACTAGGATGGGAGCTTGCCTACCCATCCTTCAGCAGAACTGAGTTTCACCTTCTCTCCTTGCCCCTGGCCCCATGAAGAAGAGAGAGAAAAGCAAATAAAGACTCATTAAAATGAACAAAAATTCTAACATCTAATGTTTCAAAAAACATCAGTAGGTAAAGTTAGAATGTATGCCTTCCTCAGGAATGGAAAATTGTTGCTCCAGAGATTAAAGTGAAAAAGACACAACTTCTTTAAAGGAACATACATGAAAATCCCATCTCTCTCAAGTGGCATTATTACACAAATCATCAAATGCTTGGAAAACAACAATAACACTGGTAAGGATAAAATTTAATTTGTAGGTGATCAAAAGTTTACATACTCTTAATTCTACAGTTATGTCTCTAAGGCAATGGACATGCCAAAAAAATCTCACAAGGACTAAGTCCTTAATGAATCAAACTGAATTACTCTAGGAATTAATTTGGCTGAGATAACACTATCCACACTGGGATTTTCAAAAAGACCTGTCAAAAATTACAATGCTGACATCTTACTTGAGAACCCTAAAAAAAGCCTGAAAATTCAAAAACATGTGTTGATTCCCAGCCAGGATTTCAGCATTTAATTAAAATAATAGTAATTTGAAGAGACTGCCTAGTGCATGACAGATATTTAAAGTTATACAACTTAAAGAAAATGTCAACAGTAAAATTTTGCCCTAAAACCTTGCTAGGAAGCATATATCTTATGCATTCTATAACTTTTTATTGTTGTTGTTTACATACATTTTATCTTCAATAATTGCTTGCAATTAAGGCTTCTGGCCATCAGGGGCTCTTACAATACCTATTGGAAAAGAAATAAGGAAGTTGTATTTTTGTACTTTACAGTAAGGAAGGAGGAGTAGATGTCAGTACCAAGCAACAGAAAAAGTGAAAGAGCTGAAAGGTGACAGAGATATTTTCCAGCTGTTTCTTGAACATTCAGCAGGTTCTCTGCACCTTGAGACTCCTATCAGCAAACTTTAAATAACTTCATCCAGTAATCACAGGATCACAGAATCAATGAGGCTGGAAAAGACCTTTGAGATCAAGTCCAAACTGTGAACCAACACCACCTTGTCAACCAGACAATGGCACTGAGTGCCACATCCAGTCTTTCCTTAAACAGCTCCAGGGATGGTGCCTCCCTGGACAGTCCATTCCAATGCCCAATCACCGTTTCTGTGAAGTTCTTCTGCCCAGCTTGTTCTCAGATGATTCCCAGACACTAAGATCTATCTGCACCAGGCATCTTCATGCTCTCTGTATATGCTTCCCTCTGCTCAGAACAGTCTCCACATTCCTCACTGACCACCTTCTGTGCTGTTCCACAGTTACTCCTCACCTCCACTGACTGCAATGGCCTGTATTTCCAACTCAGAGTGTATGTGAGTATGAATATATGTGTTCATTTGGTAAACAGCACAGTTCACTCCAGGCAAAGCACAAAACCTGGCATGTCTGCTACAAGCAGATCCAATGCTACGCTGTGCTGACTATACAATTAGGCTCAGGTTGCACCTGAGATTAAAAAAAGCACTTCTGCTCCTTGCAGGACTTCACAGCTGTGATTTAAATCTGGCAGCCTGCTACAGCTCATTCTTTGCTTGCTTACCTGTTTTTATCTTTGATTTTTCCTTTTAGTCATTGTTTCAAAAGTAGACTTCTGAACAGTTCTACCCCAAACTGTTCAAGCATAGATATATATTTATTTCCTTTGGATACAACAAAGCAGAGAACACAAGAGTGAGATCTGAGTGGTGTGCATCAGGAACTTTCTTCCTATCTCTCAGGTCACTAAAGGGTGCCAAACTAAGTTTCCTGCTTTTGTCAAAGCTCTTTTCCCATCCAAATAGAGAACAGGCCTAAAATTTCTCAACATCTGTGGACAGGTGCATGTCACCAGTGAAAGCCATGTGGTCTTTAATTAGCTTTCCTAACTAAGTTGCTATGTCAAAGGTGTCATTTATAGAATTTGAAGACCAGAGCAGACCATACAGAATCATCCTACCAACAAACTTATAATAGTAGACATCTTTTGATGGGCACCTGGTCAGTTTGCACCAACCAAAAAATGTGTCCTGCAGCTTTAACTCTGAACACTTGAATAATCTCTGAATAGCAATGAGTTATCAGCAATGCTGGAGTTGGGAACAGCAATGCTAGTGGGTTTTGTGAGTAACAGGACAGTCTGGCCCATACAGGTGACACTGTGCCCTCTGCCTCCTAACCCTGGATAGCCAATAGAGTTGTATCTGTTGTGGTGTATTCACATGCTCACTGGAAGATCAGAGACTCCTGTGTACATCCATCACATCAGCCTTCCTGATGCTATAGCAGCAGCAGTGTTACCAAAAGAGATTATCATTGTTCCACACTGCTGGTGATTGTCATGCAAAAGGAAAAATGTGAGTGACCGTTCACTGCAGCTTGAGCTTCCATGCTTTATTATTCAGCTGAGCATTTCTTAGGCAGGCAGCATTTAACTCTGTCCCTCTGGAAACCAAAGACATAAGAGTAATTCAGTCATGGAGTACACAGGTTTGGTTTAACACCAACAGTGAAGCAGAGACTGTCAAGCACCCTCAAGTCTCCACAGCAACAGACCATACTAAGAGTATGTGATTTTCAAATTACTTTTTAGATGAATTATACTTTTTGTCATTACAATATAAGAGCACACATTTGCATATGCATTGTGTACTGGTCAATGAGCTGATAACACAATTACATGAACAAATGGCTTCAAGTGAAGGATAAAGCTGTTCAGTGTGAGCATCTAAGCCTCCCCTGCCAGTGACAGGATTTCCAAAGTACCCTTGATGAATTAGATAGATGAGGGAACATTTCCATTTTACCCATTAAAAAAAAAAAAAAACAGAAGACAGAAAAAAAAAAAAAAAAAAAAGAAAAAAAGAAAAAAAAGGAAGAAAAAAAGAAAGAAAAGAAAGAAAAAAAAAATGAAAGTTTTGGGCATGTGTTCATCCCCTTTTTGCTAAAGCCACCAGGCACTGGGCTCATTTATGCAAATAGCTGTTGGAACATATCTTGCCCCAAAGAGCCCATGATCTGTAGCATATAAAGAAGAAATCAAGTTTTCTCATATGGGATTGTCATGGTTTGACACTGGCACAATGCCAGTGCCCCCATGAAGATACCCTCTCCCTGGTTTCTGCTGTGAGATGTGACCAGGAATAAGCAAAGCAGGCTCCCACTTAGGAAAGAAAAGAAAATAGAACTTTATTAACTACACTACAACTATAGACAAAAAGGAACACACACAGGGAAAATTAAAACCTTACAAATACATTTCCTCCTCCCCCCACGAAATTTCCAATACAATACATCTATTCCTCAAATCACCAACTCTTGGTCCAGCACCACCCTTCAGACAAACAATCTTCAGTTCATCAAGAGGAGAGGAGTCCTTCTTGTGCCATGGGCTTCCTCTGGAAACACAGCTGAAGCCTCGTGTGTTTCTGTGTCACTCGTGGCACTGCCCGGAGTACATCTGCCATCGTGACCTCTTCCTTTCATGTCCAGTGCTCTCACCACTGAACATGGACCAGAACTAGGGTTGTCTTTTTAAGGATGCTTTGTCCCGATCCAAAAAAGGCACAGTCTCTCCTTTGGGACACCTGTCCCCCCCATATTTTTTTCACCCCCTGGGGCCAAGGGGCACCAACACTGAACCCTCTTGGTTCTGTGGCCATTGCCTCCCCCTAGAATGCAGTCTCTGTATCACAAAGAACATGGTTCTGTCCATGGCTATACAAAAAGAGTCCAGCAAAAGCCACTCCATCATCTCTTCCCACTAGGATTCTTTTCTACTCTTCCACTATTTCTCACTCGCCCAGACCTCTCTCACACTTGCACATTTCCCTCCTCATCTTCCGCTCTATCTTCTAGGAAAGGTCAATGATCTGTAAAGTTCTCATTCTCCGAAAAAGGGGTTAAAAGCTCCTTAAAAGCTCCTACAAGTGGCCGGCTGCAGCCCCCCCTTCTTCTCCGTCCCAGCCGTGCTGCCGGCACAGGCCCATGTTTATCAAGTCTCAAGGTTACAGTCTCGGGCACCGGCTCTCTCTCTCTCTCTCTCTCGGGGGGGGGGTGCTGCCCGATGCCTCCTGGTACTTCTCCAACCCTTCCATCCTCGGGGGCCTCTTCACCTGCCATCTCTGTCCAAAGCCCCAGCCTACCTCACCCAGCCGCATGGCTTTCCCCTCTCCCACCCAGCAGCAGCAGCTGGACGGGGGAAAGATCCAAACTCTTTCCTCACCGGAACCCAAGAGAGCCTCCCAGGGAAGAGCTCTGCTTTTAACCCCGTGTTCTCAGAGGCGTGTCCAATGTCCTAATGGCCAGGTTAGATGCCAATATTAAAGTCTGAACGTCCATTGGCCCAACCATAGCATCCCAAAAAACACATTTCCTGTCAAACCACCACAGGGATTTACTCTGAACAACTGTTGATTTTTCTGAGAAATAATTTCTGTCAACAGTGCTAAAAATCAATCTGCAGATACATGCTAATGAGGGAATGTTAAGACAATCAAACCAGCGCTGTGTCTCACTGGCTCAGGCCAGGAGTGAGCAACATGTGGCTCTTGAACCATGTGCACCTCTCGAGCTGCTGAAGTGAGGTTTCCTTGCCAGGGCTGAGCAGTGGGCCGTGCTGGCACAGGGACCGTGGGTGTAATCAGCCTCTCGTGCTAACAGCCAGTACCCAGCCAGAAGGGGCTAATGAAGCTGAGATCTCTGGGTGACCTTGAAAGACTGTATGCATAGCCCCACCAATTCCCAAAATAGGATCCATGATGAGCCATTGTCATCTCCCGTCTGTGAATTGCTCTTCAGTCATCTCTCCCATTGATTCACCATGTGTCCTATGGTTTACAGCCACATGAAAGCACACAGGATTAGCCACCCCTCTGCTACCCTGCAACTAGTATTTGATATTTTAAGTGGAGAAGAGGTTTTAAAAATCCATCGGTAACAAAAATAGATAATTATGTAAAATGCAAAAGCAAGAAAATCCTCTTTTGCTTCCCACTGCCAGAGTTTTAGAGCATGATGTTTGATTATCTTACATAATTGTTAACTGGAATGTAGTGAGGATTGCTTGCTAAATGCTTTTAATTTTAATTTCAAAAATAATTTAAATTTTTATGCCATCTAAAAAACTGTTTTTTAAATTATCATGGATGTTCCTTAGATCAAAAGATTCTTAGCAGTGAGAGGGGAAGAATGGTACACAGGGACTTAGGGAAATTATGACATTTATCATTACAAGAAATATTACTGAAGAACTGTATTCACCCATGAGTTATTTTCTCTTTTCTTTCATTAAAACAAACCTCATCAGAGAAGAATGCATTGTGTACATAGACCTGGCTGATTGTGAATTCTTGGAAAACCAGTGAAAGGCAAGAAGCAGTATGCAAAAGTTTTCATAACTCTTCGTTTCAATACAAAAGACAGTCAAACTTCAGCAACTAAAACCAGATGAAAAATATCACAGTGCAGCAAATCTTAGAAAATGTCCATTCTTTGAACCCTGACTTCTTTTCATTTTTTACTTTTAATTTCAGAACAAAAAGCATATTTTCCAATAATATTATTTGGAATATAGTTTAACAGTATTGAAATGTAATATTTTGGCTTTCAGGTTTTATTTTTTTCAGAATTATTTTTCTGTTCATAACACATATTTTATGGGGTTTTCATCCAGAGGGTGGTTGAGCATTGGAACAAGCTTCCCAGGGAAGAGGTCACAGCACCAAGCTGGTCTGAGTTCAGAAAGAGTTTTTGGGCAATGGTCTCAGGCACATGATGGGATTCTTGGGGTGACCTAGACAGGGCCAGGACTTAGACTCCATGATCCTGATATGTGCCTTCCAACTCAACATGTTCTATGCTTCTATGATTCTATTAGTTATTTTGAAATGATGCAGAAACCATTGCAAAAATAGTAGCATATATTAGTCTCCTTGACGGAGAAAGAATGGCTTGACTGACCTGAAAAATTGCTTCTTTCCCCAACATGTCACTTCATGAAAGACTTTGTGACTGGCTTTGAAGTCTTTTCCTTAAAAAATTGAATCTTCCAATAGTACAGAAATTCCACATTTCCAGGATCTCTGGAATCTGGTTAATGATTCCCTGCTACTACTGTTAGGACCACTAACCTTTAAACACCTCCTTTCATCCTTGGATCTCATCCAGTCTCTGCTGTTTACATACAGAGGGGGTTGCCCTGAAGTCTCTTTGACTTGACCCATTCAGAGTCCTTTCTCTGGACACTGATCCTGCACAGCCTTACAGTAAGGGACAATGTTTTCAGGACTTCCAAACTGCTTGACATTTTAATCCATGCAATAAATTTAAAGTCCAAGACTTCACCAAGGAAGTAACTGAGCAAAATGTTTTGTTAAAATCAAACTGTTAAAATCTGCAATATTATCCATATGATAATGAAATTCAGAAGAACAAAAATCCAAATGCAAGCATCAAAAAATCCTGCACAACATCAGGAACATATTTTCCAGAAAATGTGCTTGTAATTTGTCTTTCGTGCAGCAGGGAGTTGCCATTGCCATGCTGTGGTCTCAGGTGTTCATGTGATTCTGTACAGGCAGCTACTTTTTGTGCTGTTGATCAAAATGCTTCCATTGTGATGGTCCTTATTTTATCTTCTTGAAGGAATTTTTCACACACAGGATTTAGTGAGGCCCTGATCCTGTGATGTAGGAGTGTACATTCAAGTTGTTGAGGCCACACAGACCCCCTACCAATTTTCTGCTTTTGAATAAAGTTGTGTTACACTTAGTGTGACCTTTCATGAGATGACATGTACACATTACATTCTGTCCAGATGCTCTCAGCTATCAAATCAAAGCTCAGTCATTGGTTCTTCCGTGTTTGAATTGGAAGAATAACTCAAAAATACTATCATGAAGTGCAAAAGTCAACAGAAATGGGTTATCAACATATTTTTTTCTAAAAAACTCTCACATATCTAAAAACATGGTTTGAAGCCCTGCTGGATCCAACAAAGATTAAAACTTGCCAGAATTTCACCCAAGGAAAAATAATATGCACTTACATTAAAAGAAGTACCAGGACTGTTGTTTCTGATGCCCTTCATCCAGCACAGTAATTTGTAAGTGAATCAGCCTAAAATTTGGGACACCATTGGAAATTTCTAGCTATATTATTCCTCTAGAAATGTAATGTACTGTATGATATATTAGTATCACTCAATAGCCTGGCTAGACCAACCTGGCCCAGGTCTCATTGATTTTAATAACACTGTGCCATTTTACGTTAGCTGAGCAACTGAGCCAGAGGCTGTGATTTTTCTTTCTTCTTGAAAACAACAGAAACTGGTTATATCCTAGTTCTTCACACAGAAAAGCTAAGCTGAGGGCTGTTAAGCATATTTGCTACAGAACGACAACCAAAGACCATGTGAGAAAAAAAACCATGACTGCTCCTGACACATTTAGTAATGACATATTTTATCATAACAGACATGATATCCTTTAAACATTGAAAGGCTATGATATTTATACTATGCTCAAGGTGCTGCAAGGGGCAATAAAACCATGATTAAAATGCAACAAAAAACATAATTAAAAAGCGCTCTATATGAAATTCAAAAAACAAAATCAGTCACAAAAAGGGAAAGGAGAAAAAAGCATCAGCTAAGGTTGGAATAGGGGATAATTATGAAGTGTCTCAGAGATCACTATATTCAAGGGAAAGCAAAAGCAAAGGAACCTTTCTTGACACTGAAGAGGTAGAAAGAAAATCTCTTCTTCTGCTCTCCTCACTAAAGTGGGGAGAGGCAGAGCTTAAAAGGATAATTAAAAGCCATGCTGCCAGGGGCACAGATGTGAAGGCTTTAAAAGGCAAGCACAGCCAGACTGCCAGAGCCCTTGGCAGGCACCTACCATCCCCAGGGGTGGCTCTCACCTTTCTGCCTATACAAACCCTGTTGTGCTTGTAAGGAGGGGTCAGAGCTCGTTTTCCTCTGCAGCAATGGACATGCCCAGTGCTCATAAACAACTATGTTTGCCCTGCAGTGCAGACATGAACCTAGTGAGGCACTGGATTCTGGGTCTTCCAGGTGCACCCTCAGTACCACAGCCAAGCCTCAGGTTTTCCCTCCATCCATCCATCCATCCATGGGGCTGAGATACTCCCCTTCTAAAATTCAATTCCTGCAAAGTCCTTCTTTTCTTTTGTTGCAAACAGCTTTGTCCCACAGCAAACAGTTGTTAAGGCTGAGGTAAAGATTATTTTCACAGTGCCTCAGATTTATCCATGCACCATTCACTCCCTTCTTCTTTGTCACTTTTTTTTTTGTACCCTCCTTCAATATTTCATCCAATAACAGCTAATTAGTTCCATTTTCCAAGCCAACTTGTCCATCATCTTAAAGTGACAAAATGTCTATTTTGATCAGTTTATAAAACCAGTCTCCATCATCTACTAGGGCTGGATTTTAAGTTTAATTTCTTTTATTTTCACACCTAGTAGGAAATTCCTATGAACAGAGTTGTTTCATTACCTTCCTTTAAATCTAGGCTTATAACTCTCCTTTGCCTATGAAAAGAGTTGCAAGAATTAAGATTTTGATACAGATCCTATCATGACAAACAGTATTTTTTATTACACTTTTCTGCTCACTCGTCCTTTACGCTTCTCATCTGATATGTGGTCTATAAGCTTTGAGACGACTTAATTTTGTTCTTTGTTTGTACAACTCATAGTTCAATAACTGCTAGGTTTTTGTCTGTTCCAAGTCTAGATCTTCTAGGTATTGCTATGGCTGAAATCATAACAACGGCAGCAAAACAATATAAAGGAAATCTACCTGGAGGTCAAAATTTAGCCAAAATATGTGCGCCTGCATCGTCTGCCCTGTGCTCAAAGAACTGTTTGAAAAAGCTACAGTTTCTGGCAAGTTATTGCAAAGCTACCAGGAAACTCACTGTCAGAAAATTGTAGCCATTGGGGAAGTCTGTTCTTTAAGCCTATGACTACAAAACATAACCTCTGAAGTACAAAAAAAAAGGCAAAAAACTGAGCAGTGGGATAAGTTGGAGAGGAAAATAAGATTTCTTGCATTGGTCTAATAAACAAATCTCAAACAAATTACCTGGAATTTGAAGCTTGGGGATGCTTCCCATACCACCTACCCCATCAAACAGTCTATAAAATCCTTCAATATCTGAATATCAAAAGTGATTTATCCTAAAACATGTTAAATCTTCTAAAAACAATCCACTGGGCTACAAAACTATGTTAAAATTATTATCTGGCTTATCAAATTCAGTGTACTGAAACTTCCCATTTTTCTCCATCAGAAAAAAATATCATAGTGAGTATTGAAATTTACAGTGGGATATGTCCTAGCCAGTAAGTGAGCAGAGTTTCTCTATACATTCATGCTAAATATAGCTTGCCTTTGATTATATGCACATGTTTTGATTGTGTGTATGTGTTTATATTTTATAAATGATGGTGGGTATGGCTCTAAAAATGAGCATTTCAGGGTCAGGGCATCAGCATCTTATATTTACTCTTTTAGACCCTGTGAAATCAGGTGATGTCTGTAAAACAGCTCCAGTAGTTTCCTTTTTGTGAAGTCAGTAAAAAGACAAACCATTCTAGCTTTGATTTGTATTTGAACTATTTCATACAACTCTCTCATTCATAACATCCCTGTTTATCCTCAGTACACAGTGCAGAGCATGAAGCTGGATCCATAGATTAAACATGCTATCCATCAGCTGCCTGTAGTTGCGGATAATTATTTCAACTGCCATTTAAAAAAAAAATAAATCAGAATGGTGCCAAATTGAAAAATCTGTTCCTCACTTCTCCTGGTGCATGAGGTCCCTTGTTGGGTTATTGAAATTGCTAGGCTGTTCTCGTAGCCAAGGAAAAGAGGGAAGACAGATGGAGCCATGCATTTTTGTAAAAACTCTGAAGAACTGTCCTCATGACAACCCCTTCTCTGTCTCCAAGGCAGTGGGTAAATCTTGTTATGTGTCCTGCTCTGTATTAAAGATATGCCAAGCATTGCCTGACAATTTTGGCATGTTTTCTGTGGGGATTTACTTGTAGTGCATCGTTAAGGAAAGATATTTTTCATATGATCTCCTCAAAACAAAGCAAAAACAAAAATCCAAATATTTATATACATATATACATATACACTATATATATATAAATGTTTTTGTCCTGAAGGAAGATTAAATTAAGTATTTATTTGAGAAAAGTATATTTGAATTTTAATTGTTGTGGTAATATACTCAAAATGTGCGTAAGCTAAAAATCCCAAGGCAATGCAGATCACTTTCTAATATGTCCCGGGTGTTAGAAATGCAATGCATTTAATTTCACACAGAACCAAATCCCATTCAGAAGACCTATGCAAGAAGCAAGGCTGTTTCAACCCTGCATTTTAAATCATCCAAGTATTTTCTTTTGCTTTGCCTCTGCTCAAAATAAAAAAGTGCCCTCTGTAAAGCCATTTCAGCACTGCCCTTCCCATTTTCAAGTCTATTTAGTTTATTTTACCTTTCTAATTTCTTAATAACCGATTTTCTTTCTGCTCCCCAGAAAATATTAGTTTCCTCTGTATATGACATTGATACCTCTAAATATTTTGTGCTTGCAGATAAGTACATGACCAGGAGACAGGAAAAACAGCCTTATACTTGCACTGTCTCCATATCTAGAAAGATATCTCTCTCTCTCTTTCTCTTTCTCTATCTCCCTCTCTCTCTCTCTCTCTCTCTGTGTCTCTCAGAGCACATTCAAGTCAATGCAAATGATGTATGGCTATATTTTCAATTTCTATAACACCTCCCTTCAAGTGCCTTACAAATAGCAGTGAATTCATAACAACAATGAGAGGTAGAGAAATATAAATAACCTTACTGAAAGATGGTAAAGGTTGTTCAAGATGGCCTTATTTTTAGAGGTATTGAACATGCACAGCTGTCTTTAACTTCAAGAAGAAAATGGAAGATGTTCATCACTTCGGCAAAGAGGATTCAAATCCTTGGCCCCTTCTGCCTGAGATTTAAGTGTCTAATTTTCTCCAGCTCAAGTACAATATAGACTTGAAGTAGAAATCCTGCAAAAGTTATTTGCCTATGTTATATAGAAGATTGGATGAGATGATCATAAAAGTGATCCAAACTTAATGTCTGTGAACTTTGAAGATAGTGGCTTAGGTAATATTTCTGCAGTGAATCCTCAGTAGGATCAGGAATAGAGCCCAGGGTTCTCTGACTGACATTATTTTTGATGCTTTTATCACAAATCTATGCTTGTTCTTTTCAAGGATGTTAAAAAGTCTTGAATTAATAAAGCAGGGAATTGATAAAACAAGCAGATGTGTTACTTTGTGAACATTATCCATGTTAATGTTTATGAAGTTTATGTAGTACCATAAGACACAATTCAATGGTATCCTTTAAACATTCAATGATAGCCTTTAAAACAGACTATCTCTAGCAAAGAGTCCTTTAGTTTTTTTATCAGGTTATTGTGCTATATCACAGCACAATGCTCCACTTATAGAAGAGGGAGGAAAGAACTGATTATACAACTGCATTAGAACATATTTTCCCTGAGAATCAAATCTGCTGAATAAGTTATAGATGTGATTTTCTCTTATTCTGCCTGTTATTTGACAGGGAACTGAAAGAAAAAAAAAAAAGTAAAACAACCCACTTTTTTATGATTTTGTCTCAGGCTGCTATTGTTTTTATAATGTATGATTTACCTTTTAAATATACACCACTACTTAATAAAATAAAAATTTTAAAAATCAATTCCAAAATTGTTAAAGAAAGAACACATTAAAGTGAAATGATTTAAAGATTTGTTTGTTATCCATGCATGACAGAGCACAAATAATTGAGTATCAATTGTGGGAAAAACAACTGCTCCTCCTTTCATCTCAAAATCTCTATGGTCACTTGGTTAGGAATGGTTTATGATTCTTCCTTTGCTTTGATTTATAAGCAAGTCATTGTTCAATTTAATTGTGTCCAATATATCACCAGAACACATTGCATCCTGGCATTTTACCATTTATAGCTTCACAGAAAAATTGATACTAATAAAAGCCTCTGTTTCCTCCCCTCTCTCCCACCCCACAAAGAAATCTAAGAAATCAAATCATTCCATGTACATCAGTGAATCAATAAGGGCAATAAATCAATGCAATTGATTAAAAGTTATGACATGCTGGACTATCTGTGTTTATCCAAGTGAGCTCATGTCAGTTTAGGTCTGCACCTAAAAAGACACTTGTGGATTCCCCAAAAAGCAGAAGTCCAATAACTAGTTTTAAAGGTCATTAAAAATCAGAAGTTAGAAGGTTTCAGTATAATTTATGACCCAGTTGGCAGAAAAATATGGCACACTGCCAAAGTGTAGTCTAGACAATCCCCTAAGAACTATGTTGCAGCAAGAAACATCCTGTTACATCATGGAAAGAAATAGAAAACAAAAGAAATTGGACTTTCTCAACCAGTGAGACAACATGAGGTAAGCTTCAATTCTGTGTGTTGCTACTCTGATGCAAGTTTTATCAGTAGATGATACCTTCTCCCAGGTAACAAGTGACAGGACAAGAGGAAATGGCCTCAAGTGGCACCAGGGAAGGGTTGGATTAGTTACTAGGAAAAATTTCTTTACTGAAAACGTATTCAGGCACTGGAATAGGCTGCCCAGGGGAAGTTGTGGAATAATCATCAACTGCTCAAAAATCATCTAGATGGGGCACCTGGGTCATGGTTTAGTAGTGAAGAAAGCAGTGCTAGGTTAACAGTTTTGAGATCATCAAGTCTTGATGATCTCAAAAATCTTTTCAAGCCTTAACAATTCTGTGATCTACACAATTGTAAACTAATTTGGGTGGGATTTTTGCCCAGTTGTGGATTGTCACCTTCTCTGAGAAGAAGAAGGTATTGGCACTGTGGCACTATGAACTTGTGCATTCTCCCTCAGTTGTTGTTGTAGGAAAGGCTTCCAGAGGGGTATAATTACTGCTGCTCCAAAAATGAAGATAAGAAATAGGGGCAACATGTGAGGCTGGCATTGCACCAAGGCTGTGGCAATCCTCCTGTGACCTCTCTTCCCACCTACTTGGACATCAGACCATGCTATGAGAAATATTGTCCCTCCCTCAGCTCACATCTCAAGGCAGCTGTTTCAGGATATGCATTGACCACGTGTTTGCTTGGCTTCCACTCTTTGTCAGAGCAGTCCCAGAAAGTGTTGGCTCAGGTATAGCCTACGTGGCTAAGGAAGGTGAGGTTCTTCATGCTCTGCATTTCAGGGATGGTCAATACTTACCCCAGGCCAGTGCTGACACTGAGTTCAAATAGGGAGAACATCCAGCTGTGACTCTTTCTCTTATTCATGGGAAATTTAAGCTACTTCTGTGAATTCCTTAATATTTATTATCCCTTCATCAAAGATTTACTGGGTGGGGTTTTTCCTGCTGTGGGAGGTGAAAGAAAGAACAAGAAAATGATTCAGTACCTTCTCAGCCTCATAACCCTTCAAACTAGGATGCAGTTGAATTTCTGAACGACCTATTTATCAGTAAAGTGTCAGTAGGAATTGACGAAACCTTAAAAGCCACAGTTAAGCAGCATGCAGCATAAAGATGGAGAGCAGAAGAAGCTGTGTGCATTGTGCTATTAAGAAGAAAGCATGCTACTAGCAATAGTCATCTCTTTTAATTCAGATAACACCTGTGAGGAATATTTAAATCACATTTAGTCTGAGATTAAAAAAAGAAAAAAAATTGACTTAATAAGAAGGCACCATGAGACACCATGGTGAGAACAGACCAAAATAGACGTATGATACAAAACCCTTTTTGAAGCATCACTCTGTGCAGCGGTATATTATCAACAGAGCAGATGAATTACTAAAATCCAATCTTGCTGGCTTGATTTTGTTACATTTAAGGCTATTATTATGGCTGCAAATGTCTAATTTTACTTGATAATTAAAATTCTTTGCAATGATTATTATGGCCCCATCAAAAATAAAGAGTGTTGTCTGTATGTGTGCATGCATGCATGCCCAAAGTTATATACAATTTTCAGCACTCATTGTGGAGTCCTACTGCTTGCCCCTGCCTGCATACCCCTGTATAACTATTAGTTTTTGTTTCCTACTCCTTGCTTTTGAGATTATTTGAATTTCCTCACTTTTTATCCTGAATACAGTAAGGATTGTGTATTTTATACAAACCTCACAGGAACAAACTCAGTAAATCCACAGAAAAAAAGGTTAAAAAAAGAGAGAAAAACAAGGTGAGTGTAGAGAGAATTGAGTCTTGTTATCAGTGTCATGTTTCATGTGTCATCGGGTAATGAATGTACAATCTGCTGTACCTGGTAAGCACAGGGTGTTAAAAGAATTTACTGTATATGAAGTGAGGTTTAGAGTGGTTATCAGTAATGCTCTATCTGAAACAATGCTGTAATAGCAGCTACAACGGTGTATGTAGACATCAGACTTACACAGATAGAAGTGCACACGTATATTATAAATCATAGAATCATCGAGTCATGGAATGGCTTGAGTTGGAAGACCTTAAAGATCATCTCATTCCAACCATCCTGCCACAGGCAGGGACACCTTCCATTAGGTCAAGTTGCTTAGAGCCCCATCCAACCTGGCCTTGAATACTTCCAGGAATGGGGCAGCCACAGCTTATCTGGGCAACCTGTTTTAGTGATGTCTACATGCACACAGAGATTTACACAGAAATTAACATCAGTGACATTTAAATATTCTCCCTTTTCCAGAGCTCCCTCTGTAAGAAGAGTGATTTTTCTATGCATATTATTAATTAGTTTAATCCTGTAATTACTTTAGTTGCCTGCAGAGCTCTGAGAAATTGTGAAGAGTTGCTTGGCAAGCAAGCTCTGAAAGAAAAAAAAATAGCTCTCCAGATCGAATGACCTCCATGAGCCTGGGGTGGTGAGCATCACTAGAGAAATGGAGGGGAAAATTTCAGCTAATAGGAAGGAAAAGAAACTGTTCACCAAGGAAGAGAATATAAAAATCACAGCAATGAGGAGAAAAACAAACATGTTTTGTCTTAATTCTGTTGCTGGGAGGCCCCCCCCATCCCTATCCTTAGTCAAGCCAGTTGTGTGTGGGAGCAGCACTGCAAATGGAGCACGCATGGGGCATTATTGCCTTAAAGAAGAGAACAGCCCATGGGGCAGACTGTTCTTACTTGGTGGAAGGAAAACTTGTGAGATAGTTACTGAAATAAACACAGAACTCCTGATATCCTTGCAGGAAAAGCTCATTTTTTAGTGGGTCATGAAGCATAATTGCAGATATTCCATACCAATGGCAAGGAAGCTGTGCCAGGCTTTTGGCAGGTAGCAGCAATCACTATGAATTTAAAACAAAAACTGCAACAAAAGACAACTACAAACACAACAATAGAACAGGAGAATGTTTTTGACTGATCATAATCTTTTGGTATCACAGGAGAGCTGGGGTCTATGGTTAGGCATTTCTGCTTTCCTCGTCTTCCCTGTTTCACACTCACTATCTTTCTCAATAAGAGATTATTTTTTAAAAAAATATTAAAAAAGAGAGAAGGCCAGTTGCTGGCTTTGGAGCCTTCACATGAATAGGGATAGCTCAATGTATAGATCTCAAAATAAATTCTAGCACTGGTCAAACCCTGGGTTTCAGAATGTAACTTACTGAATATTTCCTTTAAGTGGCTACCTTTTAAGACCTCTGAGAAATGCCACAGACACATGAACCCACATATTAGGTGTAGAAAATCATTCTTTCTTCTTGCATGAATTTATATGACATGGCTTACTACACTCAGTATCATCTAGATTTGTGCTTCTCTTTTTTTTTCTAAATGAAACCATCCTTATTATTAAAAAAATTACTTATACATCATATTTTATAGTTTTTCTTAGTCTAATTTTTAGTTGACTAGTTTCTCAATCCTTTTTTGCATTTTCTATTGAGCTTTTTCTATTATTGTTGTTTAGTTTGTGGTTTTGTTTGCTTGCTCACCCACCTGTGTAGGAATACTTTTATAATGTATTAAAATGTAAGGTTCTAGTGCCATTTTTCAGACTCCATCTCAGACCTTACAAACGGATTGCAGTGTACAGAGCACACATTGAGAAACACTGATAAATGTCAGCTGCTTGAGAACAAGAGATTCTCTTATCTTCAGAAAGAACTTAGGGAATCATTTTATGTGTCTGTAGCCTGGAACATGGGGTGGAAAACTTGTGGTATCTTGTAATAATAAAAGATGTCCTGAGGTGGCAAGAGGTGGCAAGTATCCAATAAGAAGCACGATCAGTGCCTGACTTGGGCTGCAGTGTCATTGCAGTGTCAGATAAGACAGAACAGGTGACTACTCCCACCAGAAATGTGCTAACAAAGTAGAAAAAGTTATCTTCTACCCAGGTCACCTCATCAGCATGTGACAGGTCCATGCAGTGTCCCCAGAGAATGTGCTTGCAGAACATACTTCAAGGAAATCCATCAGCTTATATTTCTGTTCAAATACAAGGAGTAAAGAGGTGAGGCAGTTATAAGCAAAATAAAGGAAGAAGAAAATCATTGGTAAATGGAGAGATAGGAAGTGCATTCTCTAGCAGTGTTTATGTTTTATTTTGAAAATATGTTTTATCCTTGACACAGTATTCTGTTTGCCTGGCAAAGAGAAGATGGTCCACAAAAACCTTTTGGAGTTATCTAAGTCTTTCTTCCCAATGGGCTATTTTCTTCAAAAACTTTCTGCTTATCACTATCTAGTCTACTATAAAAGTATGTATTTCTTTTTCAGAGCAATTTCACGAGTTCCAGAAATAAAGGGAAAAGATACTGCTCAGAATTTCTCCTTTTCCAATTTTCAGTTGCTCAACACTCAGAAGAGCTGTTTAGTGCCTCCATATCTTCAGCTCATCTGGGACAAAATGAAATCACATCATGACACTTACTCTTTTGCTGAAAAAATAACTGCTTTTTTCTGAAAATGTGCTGCATCTGGCCATCACAACCAGAGTAGTATTCAAGAGAACGGGATCATTTTGTCTGAAAATGCCTGGAGTTTCCACCCTCTGGAGCCAAACCTATTCCATGCCATTGCTTACAAGATTTCTTTCTAATCATGTAATTCCATTGATTCCCTTAACCATGGATGGCTTTGCATAATTCTGAGTGAGTCACTGTATAAGACACATATCTATATTAAACATATAGATCATGACCTTCAACACCTGATTTTATTTCAAGAAAAACCCTTGAAGGGTGTCATTACTGGAGATCTCTTCAAACCTTTCTGGTGAATACTCACCAGAAATTTGCTGAGACTTTTGACACAAGAAAAACCCACCTTACAAAAGCTGTTCTCACAATACTGTGAAAATGAAGCACTCAAGGCAAATAATCTTGAGACATGAGCTGCCCTGAATTGTCATGCATTAACCACAGATTAAGAGAACATGCAGTAGCTATGGCTGTAATAGGGCAATGCCCCAGCTCTGAAATGAGCATCTTCCACCCAGATTCTCCAGAATTCTATCAAATATCAAGTTCTATCTATACTCTTCAGAATTCTATCAAAAACACGAGTCTTGCAGTTTTCAGGGATTTTCATGTGAGAAGAGATACACAACAATTCAATAGAGCATTCTGCAGTAAAATACTTGTTCCATAAAGACATAAAGACTAAGCAAGCACATGGCATTCAGAAAATAAATACCTTAAAGAACATGAAGTCCATATATCTGGCTTTATTATTTTCCTGTAAGTCTATCTATTCACATCTGTGGCTTTTCAATCATCTTGCAGTAACTCTACTCAGCTAGAGAACATAAGCAAAAATTAAGACCAGACTGCCTAGTTTACCAAAAAACCCCATACATTACTGTCAGTTTCAGAATAGCATAACAGAATAACACCAATACTCATCAAAATCTGAAGGCAGATTTCCAAGCCACATTCTCCTTATGCCTGTGTTTAATGTCCTCTCTATCAATAGCCATTCTCTTCTCTGGTGTTCATCTGGTGCCACCATTCAAAATGTATTCCCACTAGTTACATCATACATACATTACACTTTTTCAAAACATATACACATATAGGCACAACTGCCCACCCAGATCAGCAACAGCAGTGAACCTGACTCAAAATGACAAAAGATGATTGATTGTCCTTCAACTGATGAATTTAGAGGAAAAACAGATCTAGATGCACAGACAGTTATTCTGGCATGCAATGTGCACTGTATATTTCTTATTAAAAGGGAGACACCAATTTCTAGCATTTTTTAAATTCAGACATTACCCCTAGTTACAAAGAGAGTTTACAATCTTAATTATTCTCTTTTGGAAAAAGAGAAGCTCTTTTTAACTTTTTCCTTTAGCCTTGTTAAATATAAGAGGGGACTTCTCAATTTACTAAGGTACTTTGTGTTATTACAGATCTTGTTTTCTTTACAAATAATACTTTCAAGTACATATCTAGCATCTCAACTTTGTAAAACCATGGATACCAGAGAGCTCCTCTGTTTTCAAGAAGTTCCTTGCCATCTTTTCTTTCTTTTATTCAAATAAATGTGCAGATAATTCATAAATTTTGTCACAGCTGCTATTCTCATTAATAACATAGACTGCTTAATAAGAAAAATCTATAATTAGTCTTTAATTCTAGTAATTATTAGAATACAAACTGTCAGATTCATTCTTCATGAATGTCACTGACTGGAAAAGAAGATTTGCAGAGATCATGGTATTGTTCAGCTATCACAGTTATAAGCACTGAAAAACAGGCAGTTTGAGTGTAGAACTCTCAAGACTCAAAAGACTTTATTATAACCACAAAATTTTCACTCTGATCAGAGTTCATGGTATTGACTTCTACCATTTAATTTATCATACTTTGCTGAAGGACTGACATAATGGAAGTTCATTGGATCTCATATCGTCTCAGAAGCAGCTCTCAATAGCTATTTATTGTTATGTAAACACAGACTCAGCTTTCTTAATTAGTGATGACAGTACCTGAAAAGTTCAATTCAGGTAGTTCAAAGTTTGGGTTCAATTGCAATTAGGATCCAAAATCAAATGTTAATTCTAACTGCTTGAGACTTCAAACTGGAAGAAAATGTCATGTGAAAGATTGCTTGTGGTGAGATTTTTCACACTTTTGCTTCTGTCCATGGACAAAATTAACATTAAACCAGCTTTTCTCATAGTATTTTGGCACTTCCAGATCTGATCACAGGAAAATAGTAAAAGTTAAAAGTAATTTTTTAAACAAGTTGCAGAATCTTAAATTATATTTGGCTCTAGCAAAAAAATATAAATTTAAGGCTTCGTCTTTATTTTTCCTTTCTTTCTTATCTCTATCTTTCTCTTTCCCTTTCTTTGCTGTTTTTTCTCTTGCTCTGTCTCTCCTTGTCCCAGGTTCATTCAATCCTTTTCAAAGTTTTTAAATGCTGCTATTACCATAAAGCTCAGTTCATCAAGGTGCAGAAGCAAGAACCTGAGAGTCAATATGTAAATTATTTTGTTGCCTTTAAAGAAATGTTAATATCTTTAAAGTAAACATGTGGTCTACTGAACTAGGCCTTATTTTGGCTCTGCAATTTGGGCTCTGTTAACAGAATTAATCCTTCTTAACTATTGATCTGGTAGCTGAGTGCTGGTGTCATTTGGCTAGCCTAGCACTTACCTAAGTTAGTTTTTGCCCTAAAGATCTAGTAAGGTTTCTCGTGCCTCCAGTCTGGAAAATCTTTCTCTTTTGGTCATATCTTTCTCAGAAGAAGAAATTATGGCCTCATTGTTATACACTATGAGAATTTACTGAGCTTGTATAAACACTGGTGAAAACTTGTATGAAATTTCTCCAAGTGCCTCCAGGCAAAATTTGCAAGGCTACTTCTAGTAGAATAATTGTGTGGTCTGAAAGACTTAGTCTGATTTTCCCTGGAGCAACATGGGGGATATTCATATAAACCGCTCTGCCAGAGCAGTGGAAGAGTCAGTAACTTCTAGGAGGAGGGCAGCTGAGGACAGAGATTTCTACAAACCAGCACATTTGGAATTGGAAGAAGATATCTGTCCACATCCCTTAATTCACTTCTCTGAAATGACAAGACTAGGTGTTCTCACCTTAAAAGGCTATGGCAAGAATATATTAAAAAGAAAAAATTCTGTAACACTGTGGAAGCAACATGGGCACCCAAGATAGTGGATGATTTTAATTATATTCTCCAAAACTATTAACATGTAAGTGAACAATGTAGGGAGTCCTAATATGCTCTAAATATCTTTGTTGAAAATAATTATTTAAAAATAAAACAGAGGAACTGTAAATCTCTGCAAAAATTTTCTGACGAAATGTTTTTTATTAGAGTATAGTAACTTGTGGAAAAAGTATCAGACTGACAGTTCTGGAAATGTCTCTCTCTGTCCACAAAAAATGTACTGCACAGGGAGCAGGAATAAAAGCTTCAACAGCAATGTTCCTAAGCTCTGATCTGAAGGGACTACCATCAGCCCATTATAGTCCTTGGCTGGTGACAAGGGTGCCAATTAGTACTGCCAAGTGCAATGATGGCTTTTCTGATGTGGATGCCTCACTGCTGGAAACTGGAACCATGAAACTCATTTCCAATAGCCCATTGAAGAGCCATCAGATGGTAACAACTTTTAGTCACAGACTTAGACTGGCATTGTACTGACAATGCAGAAATAAAAGACTCTACATCATATTACCAATCCCAGAGCAATCCAGCTACCCCTCCATTATATTTCTAGGAAGGACAGACCTTACAGAGATTCACTGAGAAATCATAAAAAAGAATGTGACTGAAACTCTTTTTTTCTTTCTCAGATCACTGTGTTCAATCCTCATTTTAATTAGTTTTAAATACTTCTAAGTACTGTTTAGGTGCAGTGAAGAGTAAAGAATGGTAGAGACACATATGAAATCTTTTATTTCCGTCTTAGTATTTATTTTCATGTGATTTAAAGGTACTATTGTAACACCTTTCTGATGGGCAATAACATGAAAAAAAAATTATTATGCAGACATAATAATTGGAGAGAAAAACTGTTAAGGGCCACCAACCTTGCAATGTTGTATCATACCATTTATACCATGTTTTACCATATTCCTTAGTAGAAAAAGTCATTTGGCTACATTGAAAAAGTTTTCATGAAGATAAATTACCTTCTGTATGAAGCTGTGTATGCATGTATATCTACATAAGTATGTGTATTTGTGAGTGTTTGATGGGCATGTGAGACAGAGATACTATATCTTTTGTTTCATTCATATACATAGACATACATAAACCTCAGAGATACTCTAAATTTGGAGTGATTTCATATGTCCTTTCCCATTAGTTTAGATGAAGGTGACCATTCATGCATTTTAACAGGAATATAACTTGGCAGAATAACACCTTGAAGCATCTTTTGTTTGTTTTAAACATGTCCTTGTCACATAAACACACATAATGAGTAATAGTGAAAAATGCTCTGTGTGTAATTGTTTTTTTAATTCTTCCCTGCCTACTATTAGTCAGATCTTTTTTTTTTTTTCCAACAGATAAGCCATAGTATGTAAAACCATTCAAGGTTTACAAAGGTCGTTTTTTCCTTGGGTATAACAAATTGCAGTATGAACAATATTTCTTTATCTTTGTACATTACTTTCAGATGTCTCAAGTAAATAAATACTCAAAATGTACTCATTTAAAGTAGGAAAAGATTTCTAGGACACAGAGATTTAGGAACATATATCTTAGAATTTTTTCATTTGGAAAACACCTTGAAGATCACTGAGGTCAACAATTAACCCAACACTACCAAGTCTACCACTAAGCCATGCCACACATTGACACATCTTTTAAATACCTCCAGGGATGGTGACAACCACTTCCCTGGGCAGAGTCTTCAAATGCCAGACAACTTTTCCATAAGAAATTTTTTCTAATATCCAATTTAAACCTCCCTGGCACCACTTGAGGCTATTTCCTCTCACCCTATAGCTTGTTACACGGGAAAAGAGAACATCCTCACCTCGCTGCAATCTCTTTTCAGGTAGTTGAAGAGAGTGAAAACATCTCCCCTGACAGACAGAGGAAAATCACTGCCCTAACCCCATAGGTTATACTATGTCTAATACAAGCCATGATGCCATTGGCTTTCTTGGCCACCTGGGCACATGCTGGCTCCTGTCCAGTTGCTGTTGACCAGCACCCCCAGGTCTGTTCCTGCCAGACATTTTCCAACCACTCTTCCTTGGCCTGTAGCATTGCCTGTGCTTGTTGTGACCCCAGTGCAGGACCTGGCAGTTTACCTGTTAAACCTCATACAGAGTTTGGTGTCATTGGAAAATTGACTAAGGATGCCCTTGATCTCCTCAAGATATAAAACAGGACTGGCCCCAGGAATGAGTCCTGGAGAACCCCACTACTGACCATCCACCAGCTGGATGTGACTCCATTCCCTACCACCCTGGGCCCAACTATTCAGACAGCTTTTTACCCAGTGAACAGTGTATGAACAGCCAGTTTCTCCAGGAAAATGCTGTGGGAAATGATGTAAAAGCCTTCAGAAATGTTCAGGTAGACAAGATCTACAGTCTTTCTCTCACCCACCAAGAGGGTGACCTTGTCATAGAAGATCAGGTTGACCAAGCAGGACCTGTCTTTCAGAAACCCAGGCTGTCTGGGCCTGGTTCCCCAGTAGCCTTGTAAATGTTGCATGACACTCAAGGTCATCTGCTCCTAGACCGTCTCCAGGACCAAGTTGGGTTGACAGGCCTGTGTCCCTTTATACAGATGGGCATCACACTGGCTAAACTCCAGTCAAGTGGGCTTTCCCCAGTTAAGTAGCAATGATGGCATATGAAGGAGAGTGGCCTGGCAAGCTCTTCCCACAGCTCTGTCCGTGCCATTGGGTGAGTCCCGTCTGGGACTGCAGACTTGTTTGTGTCTTGGTGGTGGCCACTGACCATTTCCCCCTTGAAGTATGGAGCTGCATTCTGCTCCCTGTCCCCATCTTCCAGCTCAGGGGTTGGGTACCTAAAGAACATCTGGTCTTACTGTTAAAGATCGAAGCAAAGAAGGCATTAAGTACCTCAGCCTTTCCCCCAGCCTTTGTCATACAAGCAGTTGAAAATAAAAAATGTTCACGACAAGAAATTTGGGAATAAAAGAGGGAAAAAGCACATTTCCAAACAACTCAGTCTGTCAGACAATCTCTGGAAGTCAGACAATTACCATTTGGTTGTACAATAAAGCCCACAGATGAATAAGTGTATTCATTAGAGCAATTTCACTGCTGCCCTGGCATGCAACCTGATCCTGAGAGTCTCATAACTTGATAGGACAAATACTGTTAAATTACTCTCCACTCAAAGCCTCTAAGCCATCAAAGCCTTTTTTTTTTCCCTTGCAACAAACAAGCACAAAAAAAGATCAAAAAGTATTAGTACTTGCTGAAAAATGCATCGTTCCCTTTTTTGACCAAATACATCCTTTATCAAAGAATGAATCAACTCAGCATTCAGGTTTACAATCACTCTAGGAAGCACTCTTTTCAGTATTAGCTCCTAGTTCACAATCAAACCCACACAACACATTTTTGAGCCTAAAGGATCTCCACTGAGGAATTTTGTTTATGTGGAGCTCAGATGCAAAACCAAGGTCGAAGTATAATATACCAATGGAAAGCATAACAATGAAAGTTTAACGTAAGGAGAAGAAATCATTATCTCTGAGGACAAATCCACAGTTCTTCCCTGGGCAGAACAAGTGTCTGAATCCTAATACCATAGCAATTTAGGTTTTGGGCTGGTACCTGTGATGAAATGTATTCTAATCTGTCCTGTTGTACTCTATTATTCTATCACAGAGGGATTTTCTTTGGTTTTGTGGAATGAATCACACTGGCCCTCAGAATTCTACTCCCAATCAATCCAAGCTGTACAAGAAATGGGATGTTTAATATTTATACCTCTATTACTTTTCAGGGGGGTTAAGAGAATCAAAATTAGATTTCAAAAACATCTCTTGAACAGAATTTTTTGTTAAAACAGGTTGACCTTTTAAAAAAGCAGACATATTAATAATGGGCTATACCACAGGACATATTTTCCTGTCTCCTTGAGGGTCTATATGCTATAAAGGAGAGGTATATGCACCAGTAATGTTCCCTTAGTCACAGAACAATATGCAGGAACTCAGCAGACCACCAACCTTTTCAGAGTAGAAAAAGCAAGTGCTATTCAGAGCAATGCCTCCTTGTGCCCATGAAGACAACCTGGCCCAGAACTAAAAGCCACAGCTGGCTTTAGACTTAGCAGAATCCTCGGTCTTTTCTGCCAGTTTTCAAGCACTTGAAGTCTGCGGACTTGCTTTAATTTTTATAGAAACTTTGACAAAAATATGTAAAACAAAATGCAGTTTGTGTCCAGATAAATAGAGGTCACTTTTACTGTGTGCTGGCCACTGGCATCACTATGGCAAAATTTCACACCAGAGAGCATGAGGCTCCAATCTGACAATAAATTTTCACATATACATATAGTAGTATCATCAGTCATCATAGCATCAGAATTTTCAGACATTTGTGATTTGTAAGAATGCACCAGCTAATTAAGAGATGCTAGTAGAATAGTCTGCAGTTATTTAGAATATTTACAATTCACTACAGGCAAGGCATTTTAAAATTAAGCCACAACATTTTTTCAGATTGGAAGATGTGACTTAAAAGGATTTGATCCTCTTCTTACACTTTCATTTTTTATGGATTTTACATTTTTGGAAATGGCACTATTTTTATCTGGATAAGCAAATGCATGTTTTTTTTATTTTTCCCCTCGGCAAAAGTCACAGCCTGCAAAGACCTGATTTTGAAGCAGATTTTTTTTTCTCTGAAATTTTTTTAAACTGTTTTTTCCCTTTAGAGGGGTGTAAATGTTGCTCTCCTCTAGGCACACACTTTTAGAATGTTGTGTGTCAGGTGGACAAAAAATTAAGACACTAAGAGCAGACCTTGAAATACACTTAATTTGTGTAGACAAATTGGGGGTCCTGACTTCAGCTTTTCTCACTTTCCCTTGCTGCAAACCCACAAATATGCAAAAGAACACAGTGCAATGTTTTGGGTGCAGGATAGACAATCTGAAATGTGTCCCCATATGTACAAGAAGTACTTTGCAGATGTCTGAATCTTTTCTATTTACATGACAGATTGTAGAGACTCCAAAGAAGCTGTTGCTCTCATTTTCATGAAATCTTTGCAGTTTTTCCTTTTTTTTTCTTTTCTATTTTACTATTTATTTTTAAAACCCTTAATTAACATAACTGGGTTTTCAGCATTGTACCTGTACACTGCTGTGAGAAGACCCCACACCCTGAAGAGCTTGTGGTTGAGTCCAAGTGGGGTTAAGAATCTGAGCAGATTGTTTTAGTGGCCTCTCTCATTGCAAAGCCTTATTTCTACTGTTGGGTTTACCTTTTGTAGCACCTCTCTGAGCAAGAGATGTATTATTCCCATTTTGTAGAAGAGGAATTGAATCATGGGCATAGTTCCTTGCAGTTATGTAGGAAGCATGAAGCTAAAGAACTATTTCACCTCAGGGCTCCTGAAGCTCTTTCCCCTTGGACATTTCTGCCAATCCAAATGTGAATGAGTTCCTTGATTCCAACCTCTCTCCTTTCCCCTTTTTCCAAAAAGATCTCAAAAGATGAGACATACAGCAGTACCTAAAAGAATATGAGGAAAAATGGCTACAAATTTCTGGAATGGCTCAGTACTTGTGCTGGGCCCACCTATTTAACTGTGCAATGCTCTCTCTGTCTTGTCCACTCAGGCAAGCATTCTGTCTTTCCCTTTTTGTGTGTTCTCCCATTTTCTATTAAACAATATTGCCGTTAAGGTTGCTACCTCCAATACACGAACAGGCTCCTGCAACAAATAGATTTTTCAACTTGAAAGAAAAAGTTTCATTCAATTTAAAGTTTCACTTCATTCCCAAGTATTTCTTGACTTTTTTTGGAAAAAAACAAAAGGTATTTTTGGTGGGGTTTTTTTTGGGTTTTTTTTTTGGTTTTTTTTTTTAATTCTCAAGCATTTCATACCAAAGGCAGGCTACTCACTTTGAAAAAAAAAATCAAAACAATTTACAGGATGTGGTGTGTATGTGTTTGTGCAGGTGTATGTATTGAGGAGGGGGAATTTTTACTTTTAAAAAATACATCAGCTGTACTTTATTTGAAGTTAGTCAGTAAATTAAACCATAAGATGTTTCAATCAGTGAATGAATATCAGAGTAATGGTGCCCAGACCTTTCATTTCTAGCTTCCCCATCCTGCTTAGCTTTCAGATCCAAATCCAAATTGCATTTTTCTCCCAGTAGCCATCCCTTAGGAGGACTCCCCTAATGCCTTCTTTAAGGGATCCTTAATGTTTAATAAGAAGGCCCTGCTCTGCTTTCTTCCCACTTAAAAAACCCTCAGCAATGCCCCAAATAAAAAGCAGAAAGAGAGCATAAGGTTAAACTCTAAATTAATAGATCAAAGGATAAGAACCCTAATTCTGAAATAAACTGACTATGGAAAAGGATTAAAATGGAGAGAGAGGATTATAGTACAATAATTGCGACAGAAGACTGTGGGTGAATTGGATGGAAAACAGGGAGTAGGCTTTATTCTGCATTTCTGAGCAAGCAAAATGAAAAGAGGATCTGAAAGATAATTAAAAATCCAAGTGGACTCAAGGAGGAGAGGAGACTAAAAACTCACAAGAAGATACTGCAATGAATTCCCTGCTGTGCCTGCCCAAGACCCATATCAGTTTCCTTTAAAGAATATATCTACTCTTGCTTTGCATTCCAGGGAGGAACATAATAATTGGAAGAGTGCAAGATTTCAGCTAATTTCAACTTTACCACCATCTGCCACTGAATCTCCAGAGGAGAGCAAGACTCTGAGCTCTCAAGGAGGAGAGGACATGAAGAATTACTTCTAAGTTGCCTATTCAGCCACTATCAACCTTGCAACATAACAGCCCAGTGCTTCATGTTTTGAAAGTAACACGTATTTCCCCAGGCTCCTCTGGGAGGCAGAGAAAGACTTGGGATATAAACATGAACATGGCATAATAGAAGGAGTTTATAGGCAATCTATAAAGCCAAATTGAATGGTATGTTAATAATGAAAAAGTTGATAATGGATTCCAAAGGAGTGGAGATGTGGGGATAGTCTTGAAAGTGGACCAATATTAATTGCTGCAAAGCTTATTTATGTGTTTACACAACATAAGGGGAGCACCTGCCAGCAATATCCCTAGTGAAAACCAGAATGTGCAAATAAGACAGCTTTTAGGGAAAAATATGAACTGAGCATCTCTTCTATCTAAATCTTCATTTGAGGAACTGAGAACTGAGCACGCATCAGGGTACAAGGACTGAGTACCTGCTGAGCAGTGTCATGGGAAATAACTAATGAAGTCTTGGCCATACTGAAGTCAGTGGAGTTTAGAAATATTTCAATGAGGCCAGAATCTTGATCTTTACCTCATTGATTAAATATGCCATGTTACACTACTACAGCATTATACAGATTTTATCATTATAATCCTAAAGGAAGTGCTGGTAAAGAGAGAAGTTTCATTGTTTCTTTATTTAGTTACTAAGCACTTTAACTGTGATTTTCATCAAAATGAAAAAAATTAAAAATTGGGTATGTAAATCCCATTACTGTCTTTGAGAAAACGAAAAATAAAACAAACCCAAACAATGCAACATTCCTCACCTCCCCCAAAACCCTTCAGGTTTAGGTTTCTTAGCAGTAATCTGTGCTCTTGATGTTTATTCCTCACAAGACCTGTAATCCTCTGGCGTGTTTGAATATGCACAATATGGGCATGATTATGTCTCAAGCAGAGTCTTGTTACTTTAGTCGATGCGGGCATTGATAAAAAATTATACAACTTTGTGCTTTGGTGCAAACTTTGTTCACAATAGAAAAAGAGGGAAAGGTAACACTCCTAATATGTCTCTTAAATACAGGGTTTCTAGTAACTTGCACAACTTTATAAAGGGAAAGCATTGTGTAATATTTTAATTTTCAAGCCTCATATTATTTAATCAGTAACCATCATTTTCATTCAAATAATGTGTATATAAAAACCATGATTTCCCATTTCTTATCATCTTTAATAAATGGAAAAACCACTTGCTTGCCCCCAAAGAGTAATCAACACTGTGTTAATAAGCTCAGGCCTGGGAACACTTTTTCAATAAGAAAAACATTACACATTATAAAATCAATAATGCTGCCTGACAAATGAGGTTGTGCATAAATTTTTTACATGAAATCATACACTGAAGTCTAAATATAAATTTGGCAATGCTTTCAAAGTCTCACGCTTTATGATAGCTATTCTGGAGAGTGAGCTGTACTGAAACTAATCACATAATTTAAAGGATACATTTGCTCTACTACAGCAATAAAAATACATTACATCATGATAAAATCCATCCTGATTCAACCTGCAGTGGAAATTTGTGAACACCGTGATGGGCTGAACCCCTTGTGGGACCGACTGGCTGCTGTTTATAAACCATGTAAATAAAACATTTAGCACCATTCTAGCAGGCCTCATTTTCACAGTGCTCCATAAATATTAACTAATTAATCCTCAGGACAGCTGGAATATAACTGAGCATTGGAGACGAGTGAGGAATCAGTAGAAAATCACAAATTTGACAAATGTAGTCCTTTTTTCTGTTTATAATTTACCTACTGACAAACTCTGCTTATTCTGAATTTGCCTGTCATTGAAAGTAAGCTGGGAAATGCTTAATGCAGAATCAGCTTCACTCCATGGATGCCTCACTGAAATATTCACTGCCACAAACCCCAAGAGCTTGTCAGACTTTCTCAGGACAATGCCTAGGCCAGTGCAGCCCAGGGAACATCCCCAAACTGAAGTTTGGCTACAGCCACTCTGTTTTAAGGGTTGAGGGAATATGAAGAAAGGGCTTGAAAAAAGCTGTGCTGGCAGTTGGTGATCTTTAGCCTGTTTTACTCACAGTGTGGAGGCAGCCAGTGGTTCCAGAACCAGGCTGCATGCAGGTGAGCTGATATCATCTGCACTAGCAAGCAACACAAATGTTTGCCAGCAGTGGACTGGACCATTCCGGTTTTTCCTTAGCAACAGGCTGCATTAATGTCACTTGATCTCTCATCCATCCTTCCACATCTGCACGATGAAGTCCTCTTAAAACCTCCTACCAGGCCATTTTTTCTGTCTTCCTCTACTGGGTTTGTATAGCAAGATTTTTATACACTTGCATTTATATTTAGGGTGGATTTTCTCATACACAATCCAATTTTTTGATGATCATTATTTGAAAATTAATCACATTTTCCAAGCCACAGGGTGAAATATTTTTCTAGCAATACTCCTGCTCCAGCATAAGGAGAAATATATTTCACAATTTCCACCTTTAGTTCAAAATTCTTGATCCCGTAGGAACTTTGGCAGTTCCATAGAAGCATAAAAAAATTTTAAAAATTATACAGAATTTCCACCACACACCCATATCATGGGATTTTTCATATTTTATTCCTCTAGAAGACTGAAGGATCTGGATTGCTACACATCAGGGTAATCTAACAAAGAACAGTTACATTAGCCTTCACTGAAAACTCAGAACACTGGCAACACCTTAAAAACCATGCCTCTTTCTTTAATTCCTCTAATTATTTCATTTCTACAGTAGAAAAGTGGGGAGAAATGGTAGAAAAGTATAGGACTCCTAAAAAACAGTCAAGATTGCTAAAATGAAGATAAAATAAGAGTATATGTCTTTCATTTTAATAAGTTTATTACTAAAAAAAGGAACACAATCAACCAATACAGTCCAGAATTGATTGTTTTCCTCTTTCTTTAAAGGCTGAATAATTTTATCATTATTAAAATAACTTGAAGATGAGTTAGCAAGAACAAAAAAGTTAAATAGCATGTTTGGGAACCTCAACCTTTTGTTGTAGAAGTAGAAATACAACTTTTTCTTCACTAAAATAATTCTTAAAGAATCTGAGTCCTTCATAGATTTGTAACAAAAGATAGAAATAAGTGGTCTGTGATCTATGATTTGCCAGAGGAGTTTTGCAAGTGTCACTGCAGAGGTTTGTTACCAGACCCCACGAGTATAGCCCAACCCCGAAAGCAGTGTCTGTCCCCATTTCCCAGGGTCTTGATTAACCTCATTAGTGAAATGTAGGCCTGTGACCTGCTCTATCAGGACAATCCCAGCAGACAAGGAACATGGAATTGTAGCACTGTTAGACAAGCACTCCCCTCAGTTCTGCCTTGTATTGCTATAGCTGTTTCAGCTTCTAAAAAACCTTCCTCTGGCCTGATCCAGTCAACCCAAGGATGATGCCTTGCAGGATAGGATATTTTACAATGGCTTCTCTCTAGATGGAGTGCACATTGCAAGAACACACACACGAAAAAAGACTACTATAGATCTGTGGAAGTTCATCTCACTGGGTAGAAGTTCTTATCATCATTATAATAGCTATAATACTGGATGGATACTGAAGAAATAATTTTACTAAAAACATTACTTTTAATTCAATCCAAAATATAGGTGCTAATTTAGTTCCAAGAAGTCCTTAGACACAGGAAGAGCAAAAATTGCTTCTTTGCTTAAGTGGGCAAATCACCCACAGCTCCTTTCACTCAATTGAACTTGGATAATCTCAAATACATCTGCAGTACCTGCATAAACTTCATCAGCCTCATTGCTCTGTAGCAGGTAATAGATATTTGAATCTGATAGTCATTACCATTCCCAGTCAGAAGTACTCTTTAGTGTGCCCTAAAATGGCTGATTAAAGCACTATTTCCACCTACTATTTCTCAAGTGGACTGAATAAGCAGACAGGAATATAGAAGGGGAAGTGGGGTGGAGAAAACAGATCCCAGTCTGGGATTTTGTTGTTAAAAGTGATAAATATTAATTATTTCCAATTAAGTTAAAAGACAAAAAAAAATTTTGGATTGTAAGACCTCTGGGACACAAGCAATTATTATCCATCCATTTACACAACACCAGTCTGGTTTTTTATCTCTTTGGCCTTTGGGCACAATTATAATACTTAGACACAATTTATACAATTTTACGTTATGAAAGCCTGATATCTGACACACATTGATGATCTGTACTTCATGTTGAAAAATTGCTCCATGGGGCAATTATGACAAAAAATATCATAAGTTCAAAACTAGTCCATATACAGAAAAAGAGAGCTAACTCCAATTCATAAACTTTGAAAGAAAATTAGCCCCAGGAAAGGGTAGGAGATGATGAGCATGAGAATAAATTAAGTCAGAGGAAATTCAGATATGCAAATGAGGGAAAACAAAATAGTATACACTAACCTGGGGAAAGTCCCCCCAAATAAATGTCTTTAAAACATGTGAAAACTCAGTGCAACAAATGACTGGGAAATTATCCTAGGGAAAGTATCCTATTCTTACAATGGATGGCATAAAGCAGGATGGAAAAGTAGAAGCTCCCTGGATCTCAGTAGCAAATGCTGCTAGAGAAGCTAAAAAGGGACTTTCTAGGGTACTGTCAAAAGGTACTTCCTAGAGCTCTTACTGTTTACAGTAAGAGAAAATCACTTGACCAGTAGCTCTGGAGAAACCTCCAGTGGGACTGGAAGACAATGTTGAACTGAGAAGAGATAGGCCCAGTAGATAGATTTGAACTTTGAAGTAAAAAAAGTGCTTTTTTGCTCATGAAACTAGACCAAAATTATTCTCTTGCTGCCAAACACCATACCTGTTGAAATGCCATCTTGAATTTTTTCAGATGGAAAAGAGGAAACTTTCTGGATGGATTTACTAAATAAGAGTATATCATTGTTTTTCCAGCAGAGAAGTATGTGCATTTACTCAGGAGTGGTGGTTTCATTTTAAATTCACAGCCCACCTTGGCTCGAATTAACTTGCAACTGCAGACAAATCCTAAGAGAAACATTGATGAAATGCCAAAGGAATAGAAATATACTGTAGTCAGTTGATTCATCCAGGTCTAAAAGTTTTTAAAGGTTTCTTCAAAGTTTTGGTTTTGGCACACATGTGGTAGTGTCTGTTAAGATCAGATATTGCAATATATTCTGATTTACTTCACTGCCGTGCTGCATAAATACTAGCTTGTGCTTCACAGGTCGTGGCATGACAGATTACAAAATGTCTGTGAAGGGTTTCAGATGCTACAGGTAAAACCCTGGTTAGTAAGAAGGGATGTACTGAGGGGAAGACACAGTACCAGTGGTGACTACCAAATGCTGATGAAGTCTACAAAAGAACATGTACTTTTTGGGGACAAAAGGGGAAAAAGTGCTACTCAGGGGCAGTTTTGATGGAAATCACAGTATGAAGATTTGGGAGAGTCAGTAAAATAAAAGGAAGAAAACCTAAAACCAGTCTGTAACATTCTGTCCTGGAAAAGATGGAAAACAGTTTGACATATTGGGGTTTCATGAAGAGTGAGAAAGGTTTTTAAGAAGGTGTATAGTAAGAAAAAAGTACATAACTGCCCTGAGTGATTTTCTGTTTCTCGGGAATCTGCATTAGAAAGTCATCCAGTCTGTATAAGAAATTTTCATCCAAGCCCCAACTGGGTTTTTCCACACAAAAATGTTCCTGTACCTTATTTCACCCCAAATTTTCAACGTATTTTTCAAAAACGATAACAATTAACTGCTGGAATGGCAACACAGGAGTCTCTTGCTTATATACTTGAGAATTAGATTAACTCACTTAACCAGACTGTGATGGATTAATTAACCACAGATTAACTACTGATTAACCTTCTGGCCTTTTCAAAGATGATGTGCTCTGAGATAATCTTTAACTTTGTATGGCCTGCATTCTTTGCAAGGAAAGATCAAGAGTAACAGCAAATTTCTTTATTAAACTGGATGGTCTAGATGAAGTGAAGATGCGCACCTAGCTAGCGACATAGGCCACATTTTAACTGCATTTTTTGACCTACTAAAGGTTATTACATCTACTTTCTTCTTTCTCTAAAGCTTTTGACCGTTAAACATACAAAAATAGTATTACTGTAAACGCTTTCTTCTTAGCTGTTGGACTTCACAGCTGGTCTTAGACAGGATTTGTGTTCAGTTCATCAAACATTCACAGATTCACTGGAAAAGTGAACTATGCTCCTCACCAGTATAATTTGCTTTGATCATTTGTAAACTTCATCAGTGATAATCTTTTACTTCTTCCAAGATGCTGGAGAAGTGTTGAATTACATGAGGTTGAGGACCAAATATTCTGAAAAATGCTACCATAGGATGATAGTGCATTTACAATTAGATCATATTATCCATCAGTAAGAAAAGGTTACAATCCATTTAATGTGTGTCATGTGCATTTTATATCTTTCTAGTTTCTTAATGAAAGCGTTATGCACTATCAAGTCAAATAGCTTGCAGAGTATGGTACATCAATACAATTACTTTAAAAAATAGCTTGTAATCTAAAAAAAATATCAGCTTAGTTTGACAGGATCTATTTTCCACAAACTTATGTTGATTGGCATTAATTCCATCCTTCAGCTCTTTCCTAACTGAGCCCTATATCAGATGTTCCCTTATTTCACCAAGGATCGATGTCAGCCTGACAGGACTATAATTATTTGGGTTGTCCCATTTACCATTTTTAAATATTACCACAATATTAGTTTTATGCTGGTCTCAATTAAATGCCCTTACTCCTGCATATGTGTATCTAGCTCTCTCAATATCTGGCTTCCATCACAATGATCTGACATTCTAGCAGATAACGCAAACCCAGAAATTCACATTGAAAATTACAGGAGTAGATCAAACTAAATCTCTCACTCAAATAAAAAAGTCTCATCAATCTTGAAAGAACTTCATCCTCTCTCTCAATGCTCCCTTCTTTGTACAACTGGGAAAGGCTGAGAAAAGCTGTGCTCCTTGTAAGGTGGCCAGGCCATAGCCTCGGCGGAGAAGCTGACTGAAAACAGCAAAAACACCAGAGACAGCCCTGAGTCACATTGATTAATGTACTCCTGGAAGGCACCCAGTGAGGAGGAAGGCACACAAACCCAGCTAGAATAGAAAAATCTGGCTCTGTCTGATTTATGTGACAGGAGACAAAGTACTTGGTATTTAGCAGGAAGGTAGAAAGTTGCAGCTGTGTATGACAGAGTCAAAAGTCTAGATTCAGGTGCCCTACATTTCAACCAAGGACCAGCCCCTGCTGTTCCCTATTGACAATGTGCCTCTGAAGGTCTGCAGCCAGACAATAGGAAATACCATGAATGGGGACAGAGATAGAATTTAGGCCACATTAATTTCTATCAAAGAGCTGACATGTGTGTAAGAAAGAGGGAGTTAGGCTAAAGAGTGCATATAATAAATTTTTACTTTTAAAATTCCAAGGACAGTGGTCAGTTACTGTTTGTGGGACCTCCATCCTTGGAAATGTTCAATCCTCAGCTGGAAGCAGTCCTGAAAAATCAAATGTAACATTGCAGTGAGCCATGATTTGAGCAGGAGTTTGGCTTAGACAACTCCCTGAAAACATGTCAGGAAAGACTGAGAAAATTGGGATTGTTCAGCCTGGAGAAGAGAAGGCTCCAGGGAGACCTTATGAAGTCTTTCAGTACCTGAAGGGGGCTACAAAAGAGATGGAGAGGGACATTTTATAAGGGCATACAGAGACAGGATAAGGGGTAATGACTTTGAGAAGAGGAGCTTTAGATTGGCTATCAGGAATAAATTCTCTACTGTGAGGGTAGTGAGGCACTGGCATCAGTTGCCAGAGAAGCTCTGCATGCCCTACACCACACACTGGAAGCATTCAAGGTCAGGTTGGATGGGGCTTTGAGCAACCTTGTCTCGTGGAAAGCGCCCATGTCCATGGCAGGGGGCTAGAACTAAGGTTAAGGTCTCTTCCAACCCAAGACATTTTATGATTCTGTGATTCAAAAAACTAAATCCCTCTTCAGAACTTATTTTAGAGGCTCCATTATAAATGGAGCAGAGTGCAGAAGTTTGAGTAAAACTACAGTAAGCTAGAACAAGGTTATTAAAACTAAGACACAGAATTTTAAGGATAGACGTAACTAATTTTTTCACTGTCTCATTTTTACTCTTTTCCAAAGAAACCCAGGGAAAAGTGCCAGTAAGAGCATTGGTTTGAAGCAACAAACCCATCAGGTCTGTGTTAACTACTTTGGATGCAGTAAGCACAGAAAAAGTCCCAACAAGCAGAGGGAAAAATCTTCAGCTGCACTCCAGATAGCTTTGGAAGTGAAGCAGCTAGACCCATTTATGAGAATTACTTCTTTTCAAAATATTTGCAAGATTTTCAAAATCCTTTTGCTTTAGCTCAAAAACTAAATTCTAATTGAGCAGGCTAAATAAAATAAGAAAGCATATAGAGAAAATTTCCATGATTTTGTATAATATTCCTCCTGTGCTTCTGTCAAGAATCTGATATAGTCCACTTTCAGAAGTGGTATGCTAAACTAAACCACTTTAATCCCATATGCCAGTCTTTGTAATTCTTAGCCAGTCTCAGAAAAATGCTAGTTATCAGACAGAATTTGAATGAAAATGAAAATGCCTACATAAGACATATTATAACATAATTTAAGGGTCTTAATGATGTTTTCTCATTTACTATCAGAAATCGGGAGTCCACCAAGCAATGCAAGTCCTCCTTAGCTGTACTCAGCCTTCTTTAAGTACATATTGCAAGATTCCAAAAAAGTGAAACTATTTTTGATGCAAAACACAATTTAATAAGCACAAGACATTAATTTTTTACATTTTTTCATTAATTCTACGATTTTCCAGCTTTTGATTAAAATGGGACAACTTAGCTTGCTAAAGAAGTTGATCATAGAATCACAGAATCATTTACACTGAAAAAGATCTTTAAATTCTGTATGTACAACCATTAACCATTGCTAAATCATGTCCATACGCACCACATCTTCAAAACTGTACTTCAAAAAAAAAAACAGGCTATGTCCAGTTAAAATCTGAGTTTTCTAAAGATTTTTCAAGATTTATATTGCTTGGTGCAAGATGTACTGAATCAATTCACAGTAAATATCTAAAGTTAAAAAGAAAATAAATTCACACAGAAGGCTGAAATCAAGCAGCATGTGTGTATGAAAGCTGGAACATTTGTTCTGACAAAACAGGTTGCTCTAAAAAACACCAAAAAACAAGAGATATTTCTTTTTTACTCAGTCATAGTTCCGAACTCTAAAGTTAATTGAAATCAGAAGGTAAATCAGAAGTTATTGAATACTTCACAGCATATAATAATTTAACAGAAATAACATGCAACCTTACAGGCATTACCAGGCATGAGAAGTCTTGATTTCATCCAAGGTGATGATGACACAGGAACAGTTCCCAAGTTCTGGATCCAGGTTTCATACCCTAGTAAATGGAGAAAGAAATTAAGAATTAAAATTCCACCTCTTGCTGTGCCAGTTGATGTGTATGCAAATTAGAGGACTTGCTTCTCCACTCCATTCCCACAACTCAAAATCTAAATTTTAGACATCTCAGTATCTGTGTCCCAATGCCCAAGTCCCTTCCTGTATCCTGTCTGCAAAATATTCCTGTTATATGCTAGTATTTTGAAAGGGGTTATAGCAGTACCAATCCAGCTGAGACAGAAGCAAAGGGATGGCTTCTGCAATTTTGTCACAAAATCCAGTGGAAACCAGTTGATCAGCACTTCTAACTGTTGTTTTATTTGGTCTTGAAAATAACATCAACATATATACTTTGATGTTGCACTGTTTATATTCTGAGTATTTTGATGTGCATCCAGTTATTCTAGGCCAATTCTGACAACACAAATTTGAGTCAAGAATGTTCAACATAACATCAAAGTTGGTAGACTTAATGCATACTGAAGTTCTTCAACTTTGCTCTCAGTAATTGGGACAAAAGAACCCAGGTAATCCTCATGTAACATCAAAGCTGCATATCCTAGGAGAATGAAACAATAGAAGCTTCATTTTGTTTCTCCCATTTGTGAAGTTTCCTGGGTGTTTGTTGTTCTTAGTTATTTTCTCTTTTGTTTAAAAAAATAGAGCTAAAAACCACCAATTAGTTCTAACTTCTCTTAGTAGAGTATTTTGCCTTATCTTCATCATAACAAGCATAGTAATGACAAAGGGATGTCTTCCAAAGCAAGGCTAAATGAAAAAAAGCACACTGTGAACTGACTGGGAAAAAGAATTAGGGGCCTTGTAAGAAATCCTGAAAGTGTAAGTTATCTGCAGACAGACAGTTGGAAAGAGAAAAAGAGAGAAAGAGGAGAAAGATGTGTCAATGTATTTGAACTTGAGAATCCAGAAAAGATTAAGACCTTACTGCATGGGGAGATCAGGATTGGAGAGCAGCAGTAAAAAGACATGAAAATTTTGTAAGACAAGAGATCTGCATCTGTTCATATTCACTAAGTGTTCTCATTTTCCATCTGGCATTACTTCCATTTTTTTTCTTTTTTTTATCACTTTTTTATTGCCCTGCAGCAGTGAATTGTACATAGGTTAAACCAGGGTGAAGCAAAACCTCTAGAGGAAAAGTTGAATTGCTTCATCTGGTTTTGTGCTACAGAAAGAACTTCCATAATAACCTCATGGATATTGTTCACGACATGTTAAGCAGAGAATGACAGCAGTATTGTGAGTGGAAAGTGGAATTCACCAGTCATAAATAAAATCAGAAAAAGAAGTACATAAAATCCATATCACATCACCATTAAAATAAAGTTGTCCAAAACTTCACATTAAAATTCTGTTTTCAAAGCTATATAAATATCAGCTATCGTGTTGACATCATCTGTGCTATTCTATATGCATATTCATTTTCATTCAAAATTAAATTAATAGTGAGAATGAGACTAGCACAAGTACATATATCTTTCATCAACATATAAATCCTCACGGCAACCCTTCTTTGAAATGCTCATCATCTTTTGAGATGAAGAAAAGTAATTTAAACTGGGAAGGACTGTATCCTATGTCTGGTGTGCTTCTTGATGCTTCTGTGGAAAACATGTCTGAATTTTACCAGAGAAGATGTCAAAATTAATTTTTTTAAAAAATAAATAACTTATTTTTCATATAATCATAAAGATTTTCTCCAATTATAACAGTAACAGACTGTATTCCCTCTTTGATGGCTGCTTTTGCTCTTTTCCAGTTTTCCACATCAAAGAAGTCATGATGTCATGAAGTGGCTAAATATGATAAAGTCTCCAGGAAGTCATGGTTTTCCCTCTGAAGGCTGTATAAAGCTGAATAGGATTGAAAACTGAAAGTAAGAGCAGAAAATGTGACTGCCTTAGTCCCCTCTCAACTGGCACCCAAGTAAGTGCTTCTGTGAGTGCTGAGAGATCTGTTTTCAGACCAGGAAGGAGAGGATGGATGGTAGAGGGAGAGAAAAAGAGTACTGGGGTTTGGGGACAGGATGGACCAGCCAAACAAGGAAGCTGAAATAAGGAGAAGAGAAGAAAACTTCTGGCCAAGAGTGATCATGCAAGGAGACCAGCACTGAATAACACTGTAGGCACAAAAGACAGAATCAGATGAAGGAAAAATGAGTGAGGGATCAATTTGGCTGGAGGGATTGGATTTCTTTGGTTGGTGCGTAAAGCCAAGAGGCTGAAGCCTAAGACTCCTAAGAAAATAGTCTTTGCCTAGAAAACAATGTTAAAAGCCTGCATAATTAGAACAACAAAAAGGATAAAAGGAAAACTGAAAGAAGAACACGACTTTTTAAGGACAGCTTTGGAACAGTTCAGACAGATAGGATATAGGTAGCAAACATAACCTGGCATGTAGCTGCTGCTGTGCACCTGAAGGTCACAATTCTGGTTGTCCACATTAGAAATACGCCTTGAATATGGGCTCAGGTCAGCTGTCAGTGTAACCCACTGCCCACTGCCAACTTTCACTGCCAAAGGGGCAAAACCACCTTAATGTAGTTCAGAGGTTGAATGTAAGTTAACAGACCAGTGTTGTACACAACTCAGGGTCCAGGACAGCAGGGTAAACAGCGACAGATGGAGCCTGGGAGGACAAACTATGAAAAGCTAGTCTTGTTAATGGTTCCACTTAAAAAGAAGAGAAAGTCTGCAGGATCCAGCCCTGCTATAAAGCAGGTATGTCCCACCATGATGCCTGCTTGCCTCATTCCCTCCTGCTCTCAGGTACCTACCTCTCATGGAACCTTTGCCTTGCTCGAGACTAAGAATGGTCAGTGCCCATACCATGCCTGTTTGATTTCAGATCATTGCCCTGTATGGCCTGTGGCAATGCCTTTTGCAGGCTTGGCTTCACAAACAAAGCAGTGGTCTTCTAAAGAGTTCAGGATATTCTTTGGTAATATAAGATACTAAGATACACCATTAAAGCTCCCAGTTTATCATTTTTATCCTTCCACAAGAAGATTGCCATAAAAAATAAACAAATAAGGGCAGGAAAGATCTGCTGCAAACTACATACAATTCTCACTCACTGTAGACACAATAAGGTCAGTTAAACAGGCCTTAATCTCCCTTGGGGGTCAGCATAATGCAAGCAATAGAGTCCACTGACAGCATTTTGTGACTAAGATGCATCTGGCCTGAAGGATTTTGCATCTCATTTTACCTCTCCAAAAGATAAAACCTAAGCTTAAAGTGAGCATATATAGATATTTGCAGTATGCAACCACTATTATCATGGACACCGAGGACCCTTATCTCTCTCTTGTTCATGCATATTCTGCAGTCTTCCCAGGAAAGATGTGGAAGTAAGTAAAACTGCTTGGGATAGTCTTCTGTTCATACCATACAAAAATATGAGTCCTCTGATACTGAGAAGCATCTCACACAGTCTTCAGTGTGTAATACGCACTCCTAATTATTTAGTAAGTAGAACTTTGGTAAAAAACAAACAGTTAAAATCAAAGCAGAATACTTTTTTTTAAAACATACCCTATTATTTAATACAGAAAGAAACTCTATGAATTGAACGTTATCAAAAATTGCTAAAAAAAATGTACCATTTTTCTCTTTATTCCATAATTTCCCCTCCATAGTGTGTCAAATCAGGCAAAAAAATTATGTTCTGGGCATTGCACATTTTTTTGGGTACACTTCCCAATATTTTAGAGAAATACTGGAGTATTTTATGCCTTATTATGTCTCAGTTTGCATTTCCTTAACTAATCCTAGCATTCACACTTGTATTTATAATAAATCAGTTTATATATCCCTAGTTAATATTTGCTTAGGGCTTATGTTGATTTCACAATACATGCAATTTTCTGGCTCCATCTTTATCTTCAAGGATTAGATTGAATTGAGCAGCCATGTAGTAATTTAGTTTTATCTTGTGCCTTACAGTTTTATGTTCTTGTAATAGCACTTCTCTATCTTATTTAATTAAATATATCTTATTTCACAATGACAACATTTTTATTTTTTAGTTTATTTGCTAAACAGCTGCCATTGTGGCAAGAATTTGTGGTGAGAGAACACTTAGAGACATTTAGAACAGAAAATATCAAATATAGAGGGGAGGAAAGGATTTGAATTTGGCGTAAATGCACTCTCGGATTAAATTTGAATTGCTTTGGATTCACTAGCTGGAATATGGAGCTAAATAGCTGTATTTGGATTACTTTTCTGCTTGTGTTTGCAGGGAGGTATTTGAGTTTGGGTTTTGTTTTGTTTGGGGATTTTTGTTTGTTTTGCTGTGTTTGTTGTTTTGGGGTTTCTTTTAATAGAGGAAGCGCTTTCTGAAAACTAATGTAGCTAAATCTTTGCCAAATTACACTGAAAGATTTTCATGATTTTTTTTGCCTTTGACTTCACTTACATGAAAATAGCAGGTAAAAGCTAATTATTTTTTCAACTCCATCATTTTAGCACTACCAGGTTAATTTTGATGCTGATGCGGGCAAGGCTAATTGACAGCCTATCCATAATAAAAACGAATGGGTCTGAACACAAGGACTCAGAGTTTTTTCCATCTTCTTTGCTTAAATGGGCTAAATGGTTCTGATAAAACCAAATGTTGTGCAAGTGCATTGAGTCCCTGTTGCAGAGGATGTTAAATGGGTTTGATCCTAAATTGACTAGTATGTTCAAAGTGAATGTGTTTTACTCACAGCACTGGCAGCTTCTCTGGTAGAGAGTCTGGCAAAGCACAGAGTAAGCATGCCTAGCTCAAAGTCTTTTTTTTATCTGCAGCTGTGTGTGCTTATCTCCATTCTTAACAGAAACCACCAAGTAAAACATATTAAATTTCTAAAAGAATGGTTTGGGTTTACCCCATCAGTCTGTCTTCATTTTTTTGTCTTTTCTTCTTCAGAGATTCTTCTTAAAAAGCTTTTTATAGCTGGAAACCCCCTTTTGATAACTCCTCCTCTCTGCCCTCAAATTCCTGCCAATGGCTTTCAAGGATAAAACCTTTTCTCAGCACCAGGCATCCACACCTGTGTGTTTCTATCAATTCCCTTATATATCCCACCAGTGTAAATTCAACTCACAGATTCCAGGAGTCAACTGATTTTCGCAGGTTTTGGAAATTTTCTCTGATGCCAGTCAGAAATAGGTTACCTCAGCTTCATTTTGATATTCAGTTGGCACAAAGTAACTGTAGTCTCTGTCTTCACAGCACCAGCTGCACTCCAGCACCACTGCCCAGGCCTATCCCCATACAGATCAGCCCAGCTGTTATGCAGGAAAGGAATCTGATCATGGAACACATCACAGAATCACAGAATATGCTTAATTGGAGGGGACCACCAGGATCATCCTGTCCAACTCCTGACCCAAGCACCATCCCCAAGCATCCCATCACATTCCTGGCAGCACAGTCCAAACACTTCCTGAACTGTCAGGCTTGGTGCTGTGACCACTGCCCTGGGGATCCTGTTCCACTGTTCAATTACCTTCAGGGTCAAGAACTTTTTTCTAACATCCAACCTAAACCTCCCCTGACACAACTTCAGGCCATTCCCTTGGGTCCTGTCACTGGTCACTGTCACAGAGAAGAGATCAGTGCCTGCCCCTCCTCTTCCCCCCACAAGAAAGTTGTAACTGCAGTGAGGTCTCACCTCAGTCTCCTTTTCTCCCGGCTGAAAAGACCAAGTGACCTCAGCTGCTCCTCATAAGGCTTCTCTGCAAAGACCCTTCACCATCTTTCTGCCCTCCTTTGGATGCCCTCTGTTAAATCATGGTGCTCAATAGTGCCCCAGCACTCGAGGTGAGGTCGCCCCAGTGCAGAGCAGAGCAGGACAATTCCCTGCCTTGCATGGCTGGTGATGCTGTCCCTGGCGCCTACCAGGACAGGGATGGCCCTCCTGGCTGCCAGGGCACTGCTGGCTCATGTTCAACTGGCCAACAACCAGGAGACCCAGGTTCCTCTGTTCCAACACAGGCCAGTTATACTTAAACCATTCCTGCCTGAAAGATTCCTGACTTAATATAAAATGCTTTAAATTCCTGCCTGAAAGATCCCTGACTTAATATAAAATGCTTTAAATTACTTGTTTACAGTAACATTAGCACATGATAGTGAAGACACATTGCAGAGGTGTAAAAAATATATGGCAAATATAGAAAAGGTGAGGAAGAAAAGGTATTTTACTATGTGTTCTTGACATGAGCCAAGGAATGTTAACTGAGACTCAGAGGCTTTGTGTTAAAAACAAATCAGTTTCTTCTACATTAAGTACGTAGTAAAGTTGTACATAATGTACAACTTTAAGTTGCAAAACTCTTTGCCATAGCAAGGCAATACTTTCTCAAAATGTTTTCAGAAAAACAAAAAAAATACTGGATCTGACTATAGGAAATATGCAAATAATTTTGGAAATTGCAAGCACATTTTGTGCTGGGTTATACTTTATCCAAATTTATCTTCTACAATAGAAAAAGAAGAAGTACAAGAAGAAATGAGAATGTGTGGTGCAGGTAACACTTGGTTTCCATGTAAGAGGCAATGCAAACACTATAAGGTTTGGAATAATTAATTTTCTTACATACAGTGCAGGCTGGGACATGCCTTAAAGAGAATGATTATAAATTTGGTATGGAAACATTGGAAAAGGTCAAAAATTTAATGCAGAGTAGATGCTTTTCATAGTTTCCTATTTTAAAAGTGTACTAGGTTGACTCTGTAATGCTTTTAAAGATATGTGTAATCCTGGGTGCCTGGTCTTAAACAGCTAAGTATTTTGTCATTGTTGAACCATGGTAAGCTTACTTGGCTCATGCTTTCGACCTGTTTTTAAGACTAAAATGTTTGGGAGCAGAATATGTTTTCTTTTGGGTTCCCATTCATTCAAAGCAATGCCCAACAGCAGTACAATCACAATATTATTGTGTGTAACAGTAATCATATGCAGTCATTTCCAATCACAGTGGCTACATGTAGAAGCAGCGACAGACTGTTGGAAATGTGAGGAAATGTCAAACCGTATTAAGCTGTCTGGAAAGAAAAAGGAAGAAGTTCACAGCTTGATGAGGAAAATTAAAACCTTGCTGAACCACACTGAATGCCTGAAAATATCAAAGAACAAAAGATAAATGGGGAAAAGGCTAAAAAAGTTATGAAATGTAAAAAGGAATAAGGTTCAGTAGAGTAATAAATTATATGTAATAGCAAAGAAAGTTAAAATAAACATTCTATAACTATCAGAATCTCGTGGCCTGCAGGAAGCTGCCAATAGGGCTCTAATAACTGGAACCTAGAATATTGTGTTCACTTTCAAATAACTTGAGTTTGAGCTAGACCAAGAAAGGCCAGAGGGATTTGGGGTTGCAGTTTCATCCCTACAATGGATTTCTCTGGTGCATTATACAGATTCCAGAGAGTGGTTTAGAGAGTCCATTATTCCAGTTGCAGCAAAGGACTTGTATGTAGGAGTTGGTTTTGCAAGGCCTGGTTTTTAGTAGGAAGGCTGCTGTGAGAAGCTGCTGGAAGCTTCCACCAGGTCCAGCAGCGCCAATTCTTGATGGCTCTGAAGATAGACCTGCTGCTGGCCAAAACTGGGCCCATGAGAGAGGTTGGTAATGCCTCTGTGATGACATATTTGAGAGGAAAATCAAAACAAAGCAGGGGCTCAGTTTGTCTTGCTAGTCAGAGAAGAAGAGGAGGTGAGAATATGTGAAGGAAATAACATGGTGACATCAAGGTCAGTGGAGAAGGAGGGGCAGGAGGTGCTCCAGGCGCCAGAATCAAGATTCCTCTGCAGGCTGTGGTGAGACTGTGGTGAAGCATCTCTGCCCCTGCAGCCCACAGGTCCATGAGGAGCCATTGGTCCATGAGGAATGCAGAGATCCACCCACAGCTCATAGGGATCCACAGGGGATGCAGAGATCCACCCACAGCCCCTGGGGAAGGTGCCCATGCCAGAGCAGGTGGAGGCCTGGAGGAGGCTGTGAGGCAGTGGGAGACCCAGTGGAGGGAGGGGCCCCTGCTTCCAGCCTAGAGCAGCCTGTCCTTGGAGGACTGCACCCGCGGAAGGAGAGACCCAAGCCACAGCAGCCTTGGGAGGAGTGTTTGTCTGTGGGAGGGGCTCACACTGCAGCAGGTGTGGAAGGACTGCTGCTCATGAGGATGGATCCATGCTGGAGAAGTTCACAGAGAACTGTCTTCTGTGGGAGGGACCCATAGCCTCATGGGGAAGGACTCCTCTCCCAGAGAAGCAGAAGAAAATCTCAGGTGACAAACTGACCCAAAAACCTAATGCCCTGTCTCCCTGCACTGTTGGTGGGAAGGAGGGAGGGGTTGAAAGAATAAAGATGTTTCGAAGGACTTATTTTACTTTTCCTTATCCTCCTCTGATTCTGTTAGTAATAAACTCACTTTGTACTGCTAAGTTGAATCCCTTTTGCCCTTGGAGTCTTTTCTCCCCGTCCTTATCTCAACTCATGAACCCTTCATTTACTTTTTTTCTCTCCTCTGTCTAGCTGTGGCACAGGAGGGTAGCAAGCAACTTTTGTGGTGCCTGGCATTTGCCGTGTTGAACCACGACATATCAAATTATGGGATTTTATGTCAGGTATTACTTGGTGGTCTCTGTGCAAGGAGCCTGTGCCTTGCAGCCTTAGGTACTGGGAAGTCTGAGCCAGACACCCAATTTGTAAAGAAGGTGCTGTAACACAGGCAGAAGTCCAGCTGTGATAATCTAGGATAGACAGTTCATGTTCAGACCTTTTGCAGAAAGAAATCAATTTCCTTCTGGGTCACAGGTGAGCTCTGTATTGCACTGCCTTGGGTAGCTGCTCTTGGCTGGACACCAGAAGCCCTGATACTGGAGCAGATAAATACAAAATCTGTGCAAACTGGCATCCACACAACTTTATAGCTCAGGGCTTTGGAAGAAGGTTTGGAATAGGCCCTGCAGCACTTTGCCTGGCTCAGGACTGCTGTAGCAGACCATGTTCGCTGTGGTTCATGCTGACCATGGGAACCAGAGGACACCTACAGAGCAGGATATTCTAAATGCAATCGTGGTGCTTTTCCCCAGGCTGGAAATGGCATGTCACTTCCACCTATTCTAAGATCTTTTAAACCATTATCATCTTTATGCCATTATGAGGCTTTGAGAAATTCAGGGTCCCCAAAGCTAGTGTGAAGATAACATCAAAATGTCTCCCAAAAAGAGGAGGGTGTTCTAAATCTATCTGAAAAGATGAACAGAGAAAAAAATGGAAGTGAAACATTTAATTTAGATTATATTCTTAACATTTAGAAAGAGGAAACAGTTAACCATCAGGGAAAACTTCCTGCTTGTGAGAGATATTAAAGTGACTCCAAAGGAAACATCTGGGATGTTAAAAAATGATTGAAGAAAAAAGTGAGAAATATATTTCATAGAACAATCCTCCAGTTGCAGGGCGATGAACTGGATGACCTAATAGCTCTTTTCCATTCCTTACATTTATGATTCTGTGATTCTAAATATATATTCAGAATTCTACAAGAGGCAGTGAGACAGTAGAGACATTGAAGAACATAAGTGGAAAGTTAGTGACAGATGAGTCTGATTCTGCTGCAGGCCTAAATGAATTCCTCACCTCATTATTCAATGGGGGGAAGTGGGGAGAAAAATTTAAAAAAATAGGTATATAGCATCTCTGTGACTGAGAGACATTCTCCTGGAGGGGAAAGTGAAATGTTAAAAGGCTTTGCTATTGCGTTGGAGAAGATAATAAGGCAATTAGGACTGTTACATTTGACAAAGCACCAGGCTCAGATTAATTGTGTCCCAGAATCCTGAAGGAAGTAACAAAGGAAATAAGAAAGCCTTCAGCAAAGGTTTTTGACAGGCCACTAAGGAGTTCAGTCATACCCAAGGACTTAAGGGGTACTAAAGCTATCCCCAGATTCAAGAGAGAATCAAGGGAAGATTCAGGGGACAAGTCCTCTAAGTCTTATTTCAGTTGAGAGAAAGATATTGGAAATATTTCTAAGGGACCATGTTGAAGTAATTTTAATGTATAATTTAATACAGGTAACAGGAAATCATGAGAAATTTGCATGACATTTTAGCATGTTATGGGAGTTGTAGACCACAGTGAATAGATTGATCTCATTCATACAGCTGTCAAGGTGGTAAAAAAGGGAAGAAAAACCCTATATAAACGATAGGATGAAGAGCTGGGATTAAACATTTTGTATTTAGCTGGAAATTGCCTTAAAAGTTGCCAAAGTAGATCTACTTTAGAAGTGCATAATTACAGAAAAACATATAAAAACTAAAAGGGAGAGACACAGTAATGCATCCTAGTGGTTAAAGACATTTGAAGAGCTTGGCTACTGTAGTTACAACCACTTTGCTGTCTCTTGCAGATGGATTAAACCATAATAGCTCTAAACTAGCTAAGCTAAGTACCTGCTGCAGACAGGCAGCACCAAGCTGGACTCAGGCTGCAAAGCCTGACTGACATCCAGGTAAATACCTCAGCATGATCCTCCTACAATCAACTGATATCACAACCGCATTACCCTGCCAGGATTAACCAGTTTAAAGCTAGCTGAGGTGAGGCTGGAAAAGCAGTGGTATCTGTAGACATGTTCCTAAACTACCAGCCCCCAGTCTTTTCAATTTGGTGAATCCTTTGAAGCTTAAAAAATTCCAAGCTTACTTAAATCCTTCTGTGTATATAGATGTAAACTTCTAAAACAAAAATCATGAGACCTGTATTCCTAAAATTTAAATAAGGCATTGAGACACACTGAATCCTCAGTCTACCAGCTCTAGTTTGTCATTATCTGTAGGTTGTGACTGTGTCCACACTTCTTCAGAAAACTGTCTTCTCTTTGTCTTTAGCCTTTAGCACCATTATTTGTCCCTCAACTCTTTTCTTTTCCTTTCCTTTCCCACTCCCAGTTTTCCCTTCAATAATCCCTTGAAAACCTACATTTAATGCCAGACCAAATCTGTCACCATGGACAAGTCATAAAAATTCAGAACTCTGAACATTCAAATCTATTATTCCTTTGTTACAGTGTGTTAAAAAATTCCACATATGGAACATAATATTTTTTTTTCTCTTGCTAGGCTTTTATGGTTTGTGGCATCAAATAGCATGTAGTATTTTAAAAATTGGCAAGAAGGATGATAAAGAAAATAGTGCTTAACTAAGATTAAAGAGATCAACTTAAAGAGCTTGATCCACTGAAGGCGATAGGACCTGTGTCTTTCCAAAGAAGAGAGGAGATGCCAGGTTGGATAAAAGCGGGCAAAAATAATTTCTTCTGACATTACTCCTTATTCCAACCTTCTTTGCCTCCACAAAATGGGATATCCTACTTAGATAGCTTAAAAAGCCAAGATTTTTTGTGTGACATGACTTCACTTTCACTTTACAAATTGTACATACTACCATAAGGTAAAAATCTGCACGTTAGAAATTGCAGTGCTATTAACAGGAAGTTTTGATTTAGGTTATTCAGGATATTTTCCCCTCTTTGAATCTTGAAGGCTTTTCAGTACATTTCAGTTCATTGCAGTACCACCTTTCTTCCCTTACCTCCAACTCCCACATTGTTCCCATTGTTGTTTGCCCTTTACTTGGTTTTCAAGTGCCAGACATTTTAGTAGAGGGCTGACTCTAGGTCTGCAAAAAAACCCTTTATTTTATTTATATGACTGTAAACACCTGTTCCAGATGGACAAGTTACACGATTTTTTGGAATTTAGCTTTTGTGGCACTTTGCCCTGAACAGAGCAGAATATTTCTAAGAGCTGTCTGAGCTGTATCTTTTCATCCAGCACACACAAAAGGCCACCACCTGAAGGCAAAACTGAAGTCAACAGGGTCCCACAGGTGTGACTAAAAGTTTCATTTGGCCCAAGATTCTCTCATATTCATAGGGACAGGTTCTGCCTGTAGATGCATATATGCCAATGTCAATGAAAATAAGTGAAGTTGTGTAGGGGAAAAAAAAAGAAAAAAAACCACGCCCCTCCCCCCCCCCAAAAAAAACCCGAAAAAACAACAACAAAAAAAATTAAAAGCCAGAGAGACAGCGACATATCCTATTTTTCTTGTGAGTTTACAGCTTTATAGACCAACCTGTGCCTTAGGATTAAAAAGATATAATATGTAGCATGTAGCATGCAGAGGGATGACTAGGGGGCATGAAACCATCTGCAAATGTTTGAAAGATGTTTGCATTCCCCTTAGGCATGAAAGAAATTACTTCCTCTGTTGCCAGAAAAAAATTCCAAGAAATAGTAGGTCAAAGTTAAAAAAGGGAAACTTAAAATAAATTTCAGGGAACTGTTGCTGGCAGTGAGGGTGTCTGTATCATTTTTAAAGCAAGAGCAAAATTCCAGGTAATGGACAATGCAATACTTAAAATCTTTTTTCTGTTGTCACCAGCTAACCTTGACTTCTTAGTTTCTTATTTTCTTCCCTGGGAAGAGAGTTAGGAACCACAGAAAAAAAGATTTTGTCTTCAGTTTTCCTGGGAATTGTCTAATGTGAAATAAGCATCCTAAAAACCCAGAACAGAGCTCCATGTATTTCCTTCAGTTGATGTCCTTTAGCCTCACTCTTGCATTCTTGACTGCTAAAGGAATGACAGTCATCTGGACCAGGAAGGTTTTGGACATACTGGGAGAGGTCAACTGAAGAAACTCCTTGCATATTAATGATGAAAGTAAAATAAATTGATACATAGAAAGCAAAGGACAGAGAAGAAAACCCTGCAAGTTAAAAACTTCCAAAAGCCAAAAGATAGTGGTGGATGACCCAGTGGTCACACTGAAGGTATTTTGCATCGGTGTCAGAAAACCAGTTGTATGTGTGGTAAAGGCAGCTCGCGGCTTGAGGGACAGGAATGACAAATGAAGGCGTAGAGTAAATAAGTAAATAACTTAAGATCCAAAGCAAATAAGTTAGCCAGATCAAACCATAGTCCAGAAATAACAGGAAAGAATTTCCCTACTCAGATAAGCAGATTACTAGAGCTGTGCTACTGACTGCATTGGTTTGATAGCAAAGGCCAAGAGATTCCAAAAGACACTGAGATTAAAAAAAAAAAACAAACAAATCTCCCAAATGAACACAAACCAAACAAAAAAAATATACCCAACTCCAAACAAATTAACAAACAAAACATCACAAAACAACAATCCAAAACTCCCATATTACTGGAAGACTACATTTGCAATAACCATAAACAACAGCTTTCTGGAGCCAGAAACCCAGCAGATGACAGTAAGCATTCCCATGTGCTTTCAGGATCTGCTTCAAAATAAGACTATACAAAAAAAAAATCAATCAGTAATAAAAATAAATCAAAGAAAAGGGAACAAAAAAAAGAGAAAAATCTGCAACAGTCATATTTACTTTTAAAGAGGAATTACAAAAAAGGGGAGATCATTCTGAAAACATCAAGAGCATGTAACAACATAAATTGTTTGAAAGTTGCACCATGGAGTATTTAAAACCAGTATACTAGAAGCTCAAGATAAACAAACAAACAAAAAATCCAACTCCAAAAGGATCAGGAAAAAACTCTGCAAGGAAAACAGTAAAGGAGATTATTAGAAATAAACAAGCTTCAGCAAAATTGGATTTTCTTCTACCTAAGAAAAACAGAAAAGTTTATAAGCTTTGGGAAGCGGCATATAGCAGCATAATAAGACAGAGAGAAAAGGTTTTGAAGAACAACTTGTTGAAGTCAGAGACACTAACCACAGGACATGTCAGAGGTGGAAAGTTTACCAATGATCACCGGTGGGTGAGCAATGTGTCTCAAATACCACTCAGAAAGCACAACATCAGAAGAAATGTATGGGAAATAAGCCTAAAGGACTGTTCCTGACTGGAAAATAACAGATGCTTCAGGAAAAAAAGAATTGAAAATTAAGTTTGCTAAGGTCCTCAATGTGAGCTTTCTCAACTAACAGCAGTTGTATCTTATCCCTAAATTTTTCCCATAGCAGAAAAACAGGAGATCGAAATTCCAGTAGAAGTCTTCACTCGGGGTTTTAGAGTGATCAAGTGAACTGACTAGTAACAAGTATCCTGGAGTTTTGTAAAAACTAAAAAAAAAAAAAAAAATCATGACAGTGATAAATATGTCATACTTGGGAAATGTCAACATAATTTCTGTGTAGAGAAGCTGTATTTCAGAAGTAGTTCTTTGTGGGTGCCTGAAAGAACATGGAAAACAACGATTCTGTCTGTACAGCACTCCTCAATTTCTAAAAACCACTGTCATGATCCTTCACAGAAGCCTCTTAGAGACACTTAGCTGTCTTGGTATGAGGGCACGTCCTCTTATGAATTAATATCAAGCATAAGACAGGAAACAAAAATATATGAATAATGATTAGGCCTCAAAATGGAGAAAGATTACTAGAGAACCTGTGCTAGTCAGCATGTCAAAGTGACCTGGAAAAAGAGTTAAATAAAGAGGTAAAAAAGGCTGGGGATGTACAAAATTACGCAAGACACTTAAATATAACGCTGACTGTGAGGACTTGCAGAAGGAGCTCATGGCACTAAGCGAATAGGCAATAAAATGGAAGATGAAATTCAATGTTGATAAGGGCGTATAGGAAAAAATAGCCCTAACTATATGTACACTATGATGGGCTGTAAATAAGCCATTACCACACAGGAAAGAGATCTTAGAGTTACTGTGGATAGTTCTCTGAAAACAGCAACTCAGTGCTCAGCAGCAGTCAAAAATGCAATAGAATGGGAGGAATTATTGGGAAAAGAAAAGAGAACAAAGCAGAAATCATTTTTATGTTTTTATGTAAATGCATGCTGTGCTTGCATCTAGAATGCCGTGCACAGTTTCAGCCACCCAACTGAAAAAGATTACATCTGGGCTTGAAAAGATGGAGAAAAAGGCAAAAAAATGGCAATTGCAAGTATGGTCTGTCTCTTCCATACAACACACTAAGCTGACTTCGATGTGGGTAAAAAATGAGATAGTTTTCTAGTGAATGAACAGGGTTACATAAAAATTACAGAGATACCAGTGAAACAATTAAACAACACATTTAAGAGAAAAACCCACTTTTTTCTACATGGCATGCAAATAAATATTGGCCCCTTTTTCATGAGATGAGGTTGAGAAGCAATTGATATAAATATATATATTTTTATATAGATTTGAAAAATTAAGTCCCATGGTCTGAAAGAAAACTCCACTTCAGAAACCCCCTCACACATTTACTGTTCAGCTGGATGATATATTAGAGAATGAACTGCTTCACAGTGGTGTTGAGTTCCTATGGTCATCCCTGAGCAGTCACTACAGAGTAATGTTGCAAATAAGAAAAACAGCTTAATGGACCATTGATCTGTGTCTGAGTCACTCTTACATTAGAGGAGACAGAAATTACTTCCCCCAAGGCTGGTCTGCAATGTGGTGGTTAAAACACTGTTCTGGAAACCAGAAATTGTGGGTTGAAAGCCCATCAAGGAGAGAAAGGTCCAGACTGCAGGTCCCCAGGTACAGGACTGAACACATCCCTCTGTGCCAGCAGGGACATCAAAAGGACTGAACATTGTGTGGCCTCCCTTGTGGAGAAGTGGAGATTAATGGCACTCCTAAATCTGGGCTACAACTAAACACAGGTAGTAAAGTGGTGTCTTTCCTCCATTGTCCATAAAGGATGTTTACAAGGAACCCACTGAGTCTTAGAAGAGTAGAAACTGCTGAAGAAATCCCTCATTGCTACCTAAGGTTTGGATACTATGCCTCTACCAGCAGGCAATCTGGATTTTACCTTTCATATCTGGGGATACATAGATAAAAGAAACACACCAGAGCAGAGAGGCCTCCTTCTCTTGCTTTAATCCAGGCAGCAGAAGTGGGCTGTTATCCTACAGGTAACTCAGCTAACAGACAGAACATGCATTTATTTCCCTGTCCTGTTCTTTAACAGCAGAGTAGAGGAGTGTGAGGAAGCACTGTTTTTCCTGGATCTGAATACAATTATGTTGTGTTTCCAGACCCCTTCTGACTTTGACTCCCTGCCCTACCTCTGCCCAAATCCACGCCCTACCTCCAAGTTAACCTCCTCAGGGTAGGGCAGATTGTGCCTTCAGCCAACTCCTCACCATCCAGATCTTAAGAGGGGAAGAAAAGCCAACTTGGACAAAATAAAACAAAACAAAACAAATCATAATAATCATCATCATAATAATCATCATCATTACCACCATAAAAAGAGAGAGAAATCTAAACAGGCTACACCTTTATCACAATGTCAGAACATGAGAAGAATCAGCATCAAAATCACAGGACGCCACATTAACAAGAACAGTTTTATCATCATATCTCTGACTCTTTACACTTAAACAGATCAGAATTTTTCTTTGCACAAAATCCTGTCTCCAACCCCAGCAGCAGCATGATCAGAAAAATGTAGATGTGCATTGCCTGAACCTTCCCTTTTAAGATTCCATCTATTCTTCTTAACCTGTTGAACCTCCTGCCAAAACTGCACATGAAGCTGAACCAGAGACAAAATCTACATACAATTTCCCTGCACAGCTGGCAGGGAAAGTCTCAGGATACAAATAAGCAGTGTTTAAAGACCAACACAAAGAGAGTGTGGATTCGCCTTTGCATGCTCCTGCAAGGCTGCATGCAGGCTCAGCTACTCTTTTGCAAGAATAGGTTTCATATGCAATGTAAGATCAGAAATCACTGAGGATAAGTAACGTCTCACTGTATTTTCAATACTGTGATCCCTTTGAGACACGACCTCGTCATGTCTTCAGTAGTCCTAGTGTTTAAGTTCGAGAATGTTGCCCGGTAGGCCACTTCACAAGTTTATGTTCTTTTGAATAAAAAAGTGTTTCCTTTCATGTCCAAATGTTGGGGGTTTTTTTTTCACTTTTTAATTTCCATTTGGATTTCTTTTGTTTTGCTATCTGTGCATGACTGAAAATATTAATTTGGCTTGACATAGTTGTTCTATTTAGACTTTTAACTTCCTTCTTACTCTCCCTAATTCTAGGCTGCTGTAGGTTTATGAGTGGTTTTGTCCTGCATTTATATCTTAGTTTGTTTGTTAGCCATCTTGGAATTGGTTTCTTTAGCTTTGTTTGGAAGTGTTACAAAATTCTTATACTACAGTGACCAAGCCCACAAAGTAATAGTTCAGTACCAGGCACAACTAGAATCATATTCCACTCTAGTGTTTTCTTTTTTCCTATACTACTCCTCTCCCTTCATGAAGCTGGAAACAAGCCTGTTTCCTATGGATGTAATTTAAAAACAAATGAAACCTCTATGTTGGGAAATACAGTTTTGTGCAGTTATTCAAAAAATAAAAAGTCTAACATCTAGGAAAGTACATTTATATTGTGATTTTATAATCACATCCTACACCTATGTGGTGCTTTGGAGCTAATAAAAGACAATAAAAAGTGCATAATGGCTTATTTTCTATTCTGTCGAGGCCAATGATTGATGAGGTATCACACTTTTAATAGTAGTCTCAGGAGCAGGGAGCAGCACATTGATCTTCTGCTCCATCTTCTGCCTGTACTCCTGGCAGTGCCAGGCACTGTGGGGAGTGCAGCCCCAGTGCAGCCCCACTCCCGCAGCATCCACGGCTCTGCTACAATCCACCACCACCCCCCTGTAAAGGACCCTCTCTTCCTCCATCCCTGCAGCAGGAGAGATGGCAAATCAGGGAATATGAACATTAGAGTCACAGCCTTGTCTTTGAGCAGAGCTGTGGGACATCTACTGCCTAATTGTGCTGAGGTCTTTAAAAGTCACCTCTGCTGGGATATGTTCTGACATGAGAAAAATCTTCCTGTGCTTTAATCACTGCTTACTACACTAATGTTAATAACATTTTGTTGCCTTCTTCTCCCTTATCTCTCTGCTCTATCCATCTTGTTCCTCAGCTCACAGATAAAATCAAAAGGTCTTTTTGGGAAGATGTCACACTGCCTAGAATTACACATCTCCAAATCCTTGATTGGGATCATTGGTCAATAAGAGTATGTGAATGATGTGAGCAATCATCAAAGCTAGATAGAGTTAAGGGAAAACGATTGTCCCTCATACCAGAAAAATGTCTGGGCAGTAGTTTGGATGGATTAATCAAAAAAATGCAGTTTTGTACTGTACTGAAACTAATGATTAATTTAGCAAATGGTTCCAATTCAACTGAGAACAGGCATTGTTTTCTGAAAATGTCAATATGATTCATTTTAATGTGCTCTAAATGTTTTGCTTTCTCAAGCCAGATTAGCCATAGGCTTTAGATAGTTTTCACAAGGCCAGTAAGAATTGGATAAAGGAGTTTTTATATGCTTTCCTATAATTTTAAGTCTTTCCTATACTATTTAAGCTGCCTCCCAAGCTGAATCAATGAGCTTTGCCATTTACCACCTTCATGATTAAATGCAAGCCAAAATCAAGGTACAGATTTTTCCTATCTCTCCAATTCTATTTACTGTAAAGTATTTCTTTAACAAAGCAAGAAATGGAGCAATTCTCCCTTTCTTTCACTTTCCCTTTCCTTTTCCCACACAGTCAATTCAGGTCAATGCAAATGTATTCTTTTGGTTTGGTTTAAGCACTGAACTAAAATGCACCTCTTGCTTCATTGTGGAGCACTAGCTGTGTTCTAAAGGAGTAATATATACCCCCCTCAAAATTAGAACCACATCCCAAAAAGTCATTAATCCACAGGTTTTACATATATACGTGCATACCTATACAGATTCAGGACAGGTATGAGATTGTGATATTATAGGTGATAGGTCAAATGGAATGGATGAGGTTTTAATCAATATTTTGAAAGGAGAGAGTGCATTTATAATAAGGGGATTGACTCTCTGTTGAGGCCGTATAAAATTTAGTGTTTCTACAGTTTTTTAAGCCCTTTTACTCCACAGAGAACCACTTAAAAAGCAAGGGGAAAAAAAAAAGTTGTATTTTGACTTCAAAAAACCTCCAGTCCTTGCCTGTAATATGCTTCATAATTTGTTTGCTGCATTACATGACAGTTGCATGTTCCAACAAAATTGCAGTTACACAGTAGGCCTCATCTCTTCTCCAAAAGCCCTGTAAACACAACACATTTCAGAAATGGTTTGCCTCTAGAGGGTCAGAGTCAGAAAGATGATTCTGTCAATGGAGTAAGTGTGAAGCTGCTTTTGACCTTAATCTGAGGGCATTAAAATGCAGTTTTATTCTTCTTTTTTAAAGTGGCCATGTGAACAGTTACAAAAAAAAAAAAAATAGGTCTTGCTTGCAAGAAGAGGTTTTTCTCATTGGTGTGTTAAATTTATCAACTAACTGTAGTAGCTTGAGAGGGAAAAAAATCATGGTTTTAAGTATGCTTTTCCTGTTTTGAACCAGAGACACTAGTCTGCCAGCTAAATACAGGCAGAGAAGAACTGTTTTGAGTTTTACTTTATTTTATTAACCAGTTAAATCCATTGAGAGAAAAACAGTTCATACCTGTGGAGCAGGAAAAGGAGACATAATAGCTACTAAATATTATGTATTCAGAACAGTGGCTACTGAACTTGTACTATGCTTGAAGGTTTCTCCTAACAAAGAGTATTACTTTTCTTACAAAACTTTATTTAGTTATAACCTTAAATCACCATGTCTACAACATTATTTTAACCAAGCAAATGAATGAGGTCCATGGTTCTGCAGGCAGATTCAGCAGAAAATATATCCCCAAGCATCCATCTGTGCAGTGAAGAAGGCATTTCACAAGTGAGGTGATTTAACATTTCCAAACTTCCTATTAAAAGAGTTCTAGAAGGGCTTTCCAAGATAGATATTTAGCATTTAATTTTACATAGATATTTAATGAAGACCCTTATCATTAGGTGCTTTGTAAAATATATATTGATATTGATATGCATCTTATCCTTCCTACAAAATTCTACACAGAACTGAAATAATATATTTTTTTTCACTCTAGCCCATAGAGGTCTGATTTTCTCACTTAAAGACTTAAAGTAGAGTTTGACTGCTTAGGTATTTAAAGTAGTCTTGATGGTGATTGTAATTCTGGTTTTCAGGAGCTTCTGTGGTCATCTCCTATCACATATGGGGCCAGGATATAGGTTATTGTCTCACTCCAGCTTTTGAAACTGTTTCACTTGGAATGATAGGACTTGGAATTCCCTGGATCACCATAATGGGAAGGTGACTCTACATCCCAAGATGGGAATCATTTTCTGGGAGATATGCATAGATTCCTGTCTCTTCTTTATTAACATTTTCATATTTTTGTGTGCATAGAGACAATTGTATAAAGATAAGGTCCTCCCTTCCACTGGAATTAGAAAGCTGGAGTCTTGAAGTCCATTATCAGAGGTGGTCTATCTGCTCTTTCATGGCACACTAAGCCCAGACCTCAATATTAGCATGTAGATGGAGATACCTGTGAACTCAATAGTTGGACTCATGCCACCATCTCATTTTACATAAGGCACTGAGATGTTCCCTCATTTTAATGTGTTCAGTCACAACCGACGGCCCTGAGGGCAAACTCTTCAATCCCATTAGCTGTCCAAGTCCCAGTGGAAACCACTATCTTTGAAGAAATTGCTTCATCTTACCTCAGCTCTGTAACTCCTACAGCATCCTCAGATCCCACTATTAGCTTGTGACCAAAATTTAGCAAGTAACAGTAATTTCAAGACAATGACAGATATCAATGATTTTTCAAAGTAAAAAGTGCTTATTCTCAGTATCCTGCAGGGGATAACTCGTTCATTCTTCCTCTGCTTCCTCATTTCCCCCATCCCAATTAAGTAACCAACCTGGTGTAAAAAGCAATTTTGTTGGGTTTTTTTCCACTGACTAAATGAAAATGGGTTTAATTAAAGCATCCAGTATATTCCATAAACAGGGCAGGCACATTTGAGACAGCTGCAGCAATAGCTCCATGTATTAATATTTCAGAAATCTCTAAGAGTGGGCAAATACACTGCCCTTCACTACAACAATTATTATTTAATAGCTTACTTTATCAAATGCCGTGTCAGGGGTAAAATGGAAAATTTATTGTATTGTGAGGGATTAAGGTTTGTCAGTCACAAAAATAGACAAATCATGCAATTCAGCTGACAAAACAATTCACATAGCCCTACTTCAGAGTTTGAAAGGAAGCCATTAGAGGAATTGGAATATTCCCTCGAATTCACATCCCAGCACATATCTCAGCATGTTTTGCAAGTAACATTATCTCTACTTTAAATAGGGGGAAACAGTGGCTGTTACAAATTGCAGAAAGCAGAGCAGAGCTTCTCAAACCGCTGTCAGCTCAAGCTGAAGAAGTACTCACAGCTGGGATTGCCTTACAGGAAGCACCATGCACTGCAGCTATGCAGATTTCAGGTACAAGCTCTGGGCAAAGCCATCTTGAGCTTTTCAGCACTATTTTCCTTAGCATGAGCAGTCTCTGGCTGGCTCATGCACAACCAGCTCACTCAGGTGTGGCTCTACCTTCCAGGTAACCATGCCAGGCACACCAGAGTGCAACCACAACTTCAAGGGAGATATCACACCTGAACTCAACACTTCTGAATCCCAAGAAATTACTGAACACTTCTGAATCCTGAACAAAAATCTGGGCATTTTCTGGGTTCAGATTAAGCTCTGAGGGCTCTAAAACCTTGGTATCTTCCCATGACATAGCTGTGAAATGATGGTGCTTGTTGGCTCCCCTGCCTCCAGGGATGGATGGAGGTGATTATCATGAAGGAGAGGTACCCATGAAAGAGGCAACAGCTGCAGGGAGAGAGACACAAGCTCAGCATGGAGCAGGCGTGGGAGAGGAAATGTGTTTAAACTAAACTGCTGAATCTTCTGAGAGCTGTTTCTTCTTTTCCTGAAACTGCCACCACTGCTGAGCAAATTCATCAGCTGAGTGACTAATGGGAAACATCCTGAGAGGCAGAGGTACAACTGAGCCAAAACTGCTTCCCATAAAGCCCTATTCAGTGCCTGTTTGTCTCATTTATTACCGCATAAAATATCCTTCATGGGAAAGTGACTGACAATTATACTTTCTCCATATATCTTTGCACTGTACGTTGTCTTGACAAAAATAGGTAGCTTCTGTCTTCAGCCCCTTCCCTTCTAAACCATCTCCTTTCTTTTGTCAATTATTTAGTGCAAGAAAATGTCATTCTCCTGAATTTTTCATATCACTCTTTCTAAGGGAGTCACTTCTGATTTTTTCATGCAAATCCAAAATACAGCTCCATATGAGCTACTATGAAGAAAATTAACTCTATCCTAGCCAATACCAGAACACATTGGAAGCAATGCCAGCATCAGGTGCAGCATAAATCCACAGCCAGAAGTTTCAGTTCCCAGAAAAAATGGGAGAAGCAGAAGGAGCAGATGAGACAGTGAAGTGCCTCCTGTTGCCATAGAGATCAGGTAACAAGTGACCTCATCTCCTGATTTTGCTCCCAGAGCAGGGAGCCACAGTTTCCAGGCCTGTGAAGGGAGGACTTGGCCAGTCCGTCATGATGTAGCCAGTGAAATTGGCTTAATGGTGCCTTCTGTTACTTGAAGTTTTAAACCTCTGAGAGGGCAGAGCGAGCAGACAGGTATTTTGTTCTCAGGATAGGAAATAAGCACGCTATTTTCTGTCGTACAATATCCTTCTCTTTCCTTCTGTTGCTGCTTCTGACCTTCTGTATTTCCACCGTGCTCCCTGTTTTGAACTTAGGTTTCCAATGGCTTTTTGCCTCTCTCTGATCTCTTCGTTTAAGTCTATCTTATCTACAACACTTGGTTTTGTACGTTTTATTTTGCTTTTTGGTGAGAACAGGAGGTAAGATGATGTACTAGACAAATCACTGTGCTGAGGTTTGAAAGACAAGCATTAACTCTGGCTCAGGTTCTGAACAACAGTAAGTTATTTCATCTCCCTGAGGTTTCCATGTCTGCTCAGCTGGGACTGTCAGCTGCACAGAGTAGGGACACACATCTGCTGCCTGTGTCTGTAGCATCATTAGGAAAAAGGTCTCAATTGCACTTGCTGTCTGTAGGCACCATGCAATGAAATCAGACATGCCATCAAATGACACCCAAACAAGGCACGGCTTTTCCTCTGTGGAGGCTAATTATTTCTTCAGAAAAAGCACAATTTTTGGTCTTCAAGGAATATTATGCTTTCTGTAAGGTTGCAACATGACCCCTAAAAATCTTCTCCCCTATTTGCTTTTTTCCTTTGACCCTGTCTTATCTCACCAGAAACCCAGGGTTCTGCCTATGGAGAAAGTAAGAGAGGCATCCAATCTATACATCATGAATGCAACCTTCAGAAGTATAAGCTCAAAAAATTTGTATTAACCTGAAATAAAAAAACAAAACAAACAAAACAAAACAAAACCAACAAAACAAACAAACAAACAAAACTGCAAATGCCTACGAGCACTGCTGAGTGCTTTTTTGGGGCTGTGATATTTTGCAGGTGGCCTCTGAGAGAGAGGTAATAGCAGCTATTGAAGCCACGACTGTGATTAGCCTGGCAGGACACAGGAGTCTGCAGCACTTCATACAACCAGCTACTCAGCAAAGGTTGTCAGCTGGGACCTTCATTCACATGGGTTCTGGTCAGCTCTGTCTGCAAGGAGAGCATGTTTGCTTCCTCCTGCAAAGCACACTGTTAAAAAATTTCCAGTCCCCTGATACTACAGAGGGAGTTCATGGGCTGGTCCCTGGTGAGTTTATATGACAGTACATTAGTTTCAAGAAACAAAATGGTAGATAACTTGAAATTTGGGAGAGAGAAAAAAACAAGCTAAAAGAAAACTTCCAATTAAATTATGCAAATGTGAAAGGAAGTTAAATATTTAGATTTTTAAGGAATATACTTCAAAATACTTCCCCAGAGGATGGTAGAATCTATACTAAAGGGCCTAGTAAATATATTAATTTAACGGAAGATTTCTTGGATTGAATGTAGCACACGTTTAAATGGTCTGTGACAAGTAATTCAGGAGTTTCAGTGTACCATATGACATATTTTATTTTTATTACCACTGACATGTCAACAGATTTGAGGAAAACATTTTTTTAGTAAGCACAGCTGCTATCAATTTGGATAATGATAGTCCATCACTATTTTTTGTGTGTGCAAACAAAGGGAGTGAATGTTCATGCAAAACAGTGAGTCTCTATAATTCCCATTCATAAACCATTTGCAGACTGCATAGGGTCAAGACAAAATTATTATTTCAGTTGCTGGCCTCAGCAGTGCCGAGACAGAAATAGAATATCTTTCTGGTCTCGGTAAATTTAATTTCTGTGAACTCTGAGCCCATGATATCATATACAAATAATAAATAGACACCCCCAGAGTTTCTCTCACAGTAACAGCATATCCTGCCAGCGTAGCCATTTGCTCTATATTTCCACTGCTCCACTTTTTACATCACTCTATTTCTGAGTTTCTTGGTCTGTCTGCCCAAGATCAATGACATTCCTGCACAATTGTTCTTAGTGGCTGCTCACTAAAAATGTAGCTGGATAAGCTAATTTTCTTTCTTTCCTTCTTCATTATTCTGCAGTGAAGGTTTAAGTGTAAGATTCTTCATCTATCTCTATACCTGTAGGTAGTAAATTATAAAGCTAATGGCAAGAAAATGTGAATATTTATGACACTTCCTCATTAGCACAAAACTTGGACTGGATTTCCCATGGCTCCGTTGAATTACTTAAGCCTTATTTTAAAAGACAATTGTTTATTTATGCAATTGCCTTCTGGAACTTCTGGCTAGTTGAAACTCTCATAGATTAAAATATTTGCAAGAAATACTGTTTTTGTCCTCTTCCTTTTCACATGTAGAAAACCCACAACAATTATGTTACCTGAGGATAAGGGCTTGCTCTCTTATGTACGATTACAAGCAATTAATTTTTATCTGTATTTTAGACAAAATTTATCCAATATTTGTATGAGAATAAATTCCCAATTTTCAGCAGTTGGATTAACTCCCTTTCACTTTCCTGGCACACCTTCCAAGAGGAGACTGTCGGTGGAGGAAAATCTCTCCTCTTTCAAGCTCCAAGTTTTTAGAATTTAGTTCCAAAAAAATCATATGAAGTATGCAAAAAATTGAATATAACTTGACTGGAAAAAAAGAGAAATTGAACTTCATCTACTATGTAACTCTCACCTCTCTAGTCATTTTTTCTAAACCAAAATGTTTCTTCCCAATTACTTTTTTTCCTTAGAGTGCTTCTTTCCACAGAAGTCACAGGTGACCTATCTGACAAACACCTATTTTTAACCATTTTAAGTGAGCTCAGTCTGTTTGTCAAACAGACCCAGGAGAGAAATCTCCAATGTATTCTTTCTGCATGGGAAAAGGAGACTACAACATTTAAAATATTGCCACTTCTTCTAATAAAACATAACTCAGCCTACAACAAGTGTCTAGGGACATAAAAATACAGGAGTGGAAGAGATCTCTTAAGTTTTGAAGCATCTTCTTGTTCAGGTGACCATGTCATAGAATCTCATTAAAAGCATAATAAATTCCATTATGAAATTATTTTGCATTTTTCTTCTCATTGTTCCTATGGGAAGGCTACTTCAGAACTACATCTCCGGTGGTTAAAATCTATCTGTTAATATCCAGATTAAATTTGTCTAGGCCCCAGGAGTACTTATTTGTCTTTTAAGCATCTTTTGGCTTCAGTTTAATTTTCTTTTAAGTGTAGATGTAAACTTTATTTTGATCAACTATAGATCTGAGTAAAATTCCAGATAGAGAGTCCTTATTATAATTCCTGATATCAGGAATACTTCTCTGAAATATTTTGAAATGTTTTTTCTTATCAATAGAATTTAATGTTATTCTATTCCATAGAAGAAATTTAATGTTTTAATGTATTTATCACACATTCATGGTCATTCAGTTTTTCTATAATAATTTTCTGCTCTCAGGATCTTCCTTTCCTTTCCTAATTCTTGCTGATGGGCCTCTCATTTTCCAAAAAAATTCTTGATAGAATTTCCAGTAGACTTATAACTTTAATTTGCATTGTACATTTATCATCAGGCCAAATTGTCTCAAGATCAGATAGTTCTTTCTGATCGATTTTTATCTTACTCAGTATAGCAACATCTCTCTTTGGTCATCAGCCCATTTTTAACAATCTCTGCATCTTCTCACAGTCAAGAGTAGTTGAAATATTAAATAAAATTAATCTAAAAACCATTCCCCAAGAAAAGCCTACAGCAGTTTGTCTTGAGACCACTGTGTTCTCCTTCAACACAATCTAATGCCATTTTATTTGAATGCCTCAGAAATTACCCTGATCTCTATTATTCTGTTTAACTAATAATTTTCAAGCAGTGCTTTTATCGAAACAAATTTTAACTGCCTGCAGGTTCCTTCTGCTTCCTCCCTAGCTACAATGGCAACAGAGAGAGGCTACACAATTACCCACCGATAGACATCTAATTTCTGGATGGATGAAGTTAAGTGAGATGGAGATAATCCTATTATGTGAAATTCTTTTATCCTGTTCAGACAGAGCAGTCAGATTGTATGCTTGTTGTCTATAAAAGTATATGTTCTTCTTATCTATACAGTAAGACCTGTTTATGAAAGTGATTTTGACATAGAATGAGAAATAATAAACTTGCTTAATCATTACCATGGAAAATCCGAGCCATTGGTAGCTCAACAAAGGAAATATTCTAAATATTACAATGGCTAACAAAAATTTAGGGAATTATGATGTGTTTTATTAAACATATTTTAAATGTACTCATATTTTTTCCATTATATCTATTATAAAATTGTCTCTTGGAAAAATATGGGGAAATGCTTGCTTTTCCTGAAACCATTACCGAAATTATTATTTTATGCACAAATTTCATGTATTATTGTGTATTTATTTTTATTATTTGGATAACAATCAGAATGGTTTGCAAGCATCAGAAAAACTGGGTTTTATACTTTCTTTTAAGCCAAACATTTAACATTTGAGGTTTTTTTCACTAAATCCATATCTTTACAAACATCTCTATTATTTAATGTGGAGAAAGGGGTCTCATACCTTTTGAAAGAGAGCCTAGAGGAAATTTTGCAGTGTAGACACTAAAGAAACACTAGAAATTAGAAAATTAAAGACATTAAAATTACATCTGAGTAAAAATATTTTACGTATTATGGCCATTTAAAAGTTTTGACAATCAATTTACTGTGAGAACCAAGATGTGCATTGCCTATGCCACAAGATCTATCCATATGCATGAACTTAGTCACTGTTAAAGGAAATTTTTTCACTCTGCTTAGCCCAAAAGTGCAAGAAAGCAGCAGGAAACATTTTTCCTTCAAGAGATGTTGCATTGTATCTGTACCACACACTTCATATCTAATGAACCCAGTTATATTATCTAAGTCAAAACCACCAGCTGTGATCCCAGAGTTTAATTTTTTTCATGTATTCTTGTTTTTTGAAGGATTTTTTTTAATTTCTGACAGAAATAATTGAATAGCAGCTGTTGAATATGATGCACACAAAATAAAATTATTCATGACCTCAAATTCCCTTTATTCAAATAAAGGAAAAACTTTGTTTTTTAAAAAAATTGAGTAAATTGATTTACACTGACCTTAAAGATTTGCCCAGAAAAAGAGGTACATATCCAGGCATATGGATATAAGCTTTGATTATGTAAGCATATTAATGTAGATTTTTAATTTGGGCATGTTCAAGTAAACTGCAGAATTATTGCTTAAGCAAAGAATGGACAAAGCACAAAAAAATGCCAGAAAGAGGTAGTAGGGGACTTTACATGTGTTGACAAAGAGCAGCAGAAGCTATAAAGTGAAAGAAATAAAGCTGGAGATATAAGAACTCTGATTTATAAAGACCCCACCACAAATTTACATGTGTGTGATCCCTCACACTGCTCCAGGCACAGTTCACCCACAGCTGTCTTGGCAATGCAGTGCAAGACCTTCATCCTCACTCTTCATTTTACAAGACCAATGTTCTTCATAAACAGATGTTCCTAGCAGTTGAGTATTTTGTTAACTAGGTTTCCAATATACAATATATGTAAGTTGACTAGGCTGTACCACTCAAACGGATGCACACACCTGGACAATTTCTATCCATTGTCTTTTGGTGTCATAGAGAAGTTCAGCAAAAACCAGTTTTTATTGAGGATGGCCACAGCTTCTTTTTTCCTTTTTTTTTCTTTTTTTTTTTTCCTATGGTGGAAATCCCAGGCAAAGAGTCAAATTCTGTCCCTTTGACTATCCTGACAACAGCTGACTTCAGCACATCTCTTTCTGTGATATTTGCTCCTGTAGAGCTCCCACAAGAAAGAAATATCATTTACTTCAATCAGCAGCAGAGAGGTGTTACATTTCTGTGGCGCTTTTTTAAATGAGTGTGGAAGATATGTTTGTAGACCAGAGACGAGAAAGCTTTCACCAGTTGAAGGCACAGCTAACTTCATCACCATTCATCTGTCCTAAATTATGAGATGTGCATCGTTTTGAAACACTTCACAACATTAGTCTGTAATAAACATATTTTCTTCAACGGGAAAGTCCAGGATTGTTACTTTCTTTTGAATTTTTAATGAGAACAAAACACAAAAGAAAATCAGCAACCTAGCCCAAGCTCCCTGCTTAGGTGTTATGATATCAAGTTGTAAAAACTATGACCACATGGTTTGGAGCTGTAGCCTATGTGCTGATTTTACCTAACACAGATTTTCATTCTCTTGGAACATCTGTATTTGAAGCTTTTATTGGTCATCACATGTTGATGTATATATAAGATCTCTAGGAGGTTTTAGGCTATTTTTGCAAACCTATGGGTGTCTTTTAGAATGTCTTTTTAAAGGCTGTCTAGTCATATTTATTATGACTATTAAATACAGGGGACAAAGACTCAGTTGTGCAGAGCCTGACATGTACTAGAACAAACAAAAGGAACAGAAAACAATAGAATCACTGATTACCTATTTAGCCTTGGGAAGGTCAGCAACATAAAAGCAAAACAACTTTCATTCCAGAAAATGTTTCCAGCTTTATTGGCTTTGGATCATGTAGCTATAGGGGATTTTTGCTATTGATTTTTGTCTCAGTTTAGACTGTGGACTAGGAGTCAGATGGCTAACCTGCTAGGCAAAGCTATAACTGCACTATGCACAGTCCCATTCAGCATCTTTTCCTAGAGGTAAAGGTTATTGACCATAGATCTTGTTTTCTACTCCCCTGTTCTGTAAGGCTGCTGCTGACTACCACTGGTAGACTGTTGGCGATATCTTGGTACACAGTTCCAAATTTCAATTTCTTTTATTAGCTATTTCAATATTTCTTCTTTCAACTTGGCTCTAATGTTTATACCCCAGTGTGGTCCATACAGGCTTTGCAGCACCTAGGGCAATACAGCTTTTCTTGTTGGCAGCTACCAAGAACTATGTACTCTCTGCCTCCATTTCCTTCTGCATGTCATATTAGTATAATCTAGAGTAATTAACTCTAGCTGGCATATGTTTCCAATGTTGTTGGGTTGGCACGGTGAAGGGGCTTCCTGAAGAAAAGCGAATTTTTCCATAGTGTTTTCAAGTCTGTCTGTGTAAACTTTTAATTGCCTGGAACCTGTACATTGGAGCAAGACTCTGACCAACAGGCAAGTAGATCTCACACTGTTCCAACAGATGTAGATGAGCAGAGACTGCCAAGTGAGTGTATTTGCATCTATTGTGCTAACTGAAAGCATAATTTTCAGCAGAAAAGGCTATTTACAGTTTAGATGGCTTTGGGCTTAGAACTATTTTATTGACTTTTAGAAGATTTTTTTTGGAAAATTCAAGCCAGCATCTCTGTAAACTTTCAGGTAGATGTCTTGGCATGGAACAGGGCATTATCATGGAAAAAATGCCTTGTCCCTTTTAAACGTGTCTTCCCTCTTTTCTCTCTTTTAATTCAGCATTTGAAACTAACCAAGCCAATCTTCTGCATTCCTGCCGAGCTTCATCTGACGAGGTCAGCAGTCTTGTTCTCTGCATTTTTTTTTTTGCACAACAGGGGTACTCACAATACAGTGCAACACCCCCAGTAAGGGTGATACTACATGGATTCTTGAAAAGAAAAGCATGTGTGCCAATTTGGCTTGAATTCTTTGAACACATTGCTGGATTGTTAATGCATGGGAAAAGGATGGTCACAGAATCCGTCTGCATTTCACAACTGCTCCTGGTGCCGCATGACACTACAGAGTGATTTCTTTAGTAAGTCAGAGAGCACATTACAAAGGGTAAATGCTCTGAATTGGATTAAAAGCTGCCTTGTAAAGAGAAAATCGTTTGTTCTGGAAAAGAGTGGACAATTCAGGAGGACGAATGCAGTGACAGGGCTGCTGCAGCAAAGCTCAGTATTAATAACACTGATGATGCATATTAATAATAATACTTTGCACTTCTATACCACTTTGTTTTTTCAGAGTACTTTACAAACATCTAATTAATCATTATCTAATTAAGAATTACTTTGAAAGGGGCCAGGGGGCGTGTATGACAATATTTAAAATATGCCTTTGTTTGATAATGGCACAAAATAGTAGGAGGGCAGCAGCCACAAAGGCACAGAGCACACGCATTCAAAATGTTTTGGATAGATGAGGTTTATGGTCTGATAATTGGCTTATGCAGTTCAGCATAGAGAAGCATAAAGTAATGAGAGAAGGGAGGATCAAAACTATCCACAGAGACTATAGCCTAAAATGAAGCACAATACAAACCAAGAATAGACTTGGACATGATAATGGATAATGCAGTAAATCCCTCTCTACAGTGTTTGGCAGAAGCAGAAAAGGCCTTGGGATTTACATTGTATATATAATCAGTGTCTTTTTCTGTTAAATAGGTCAGTAATAAGACTACATTAGGAATAATGTGTATTTCTGGTCTCCTTAAGCCAAATTTCCTATTAATTTACCTTTCAACACAGCTCTTTTGAAGCCACCAGAATTACAGAGGCCATATTTTGGCCTTGTATTGTTAGTGCTGATCTCACTGCTAAAGAAATTTGGGCCAAATCAAGATGTCATTTAGTTATAGATCAAGCCCATATACAGAGAAACAAGTGAGCATCTGCAGAAGCTGATATGAGTACCCCATTTATCTCCTAACACAGTGAACTGGGATCGATTTCCAGGGACTAAAGGGGCTTCATCAGCTCACATCACTGTATCAAGCAAATGCAGAATCCTCTTCCCTGTGTATGATTATGTTGAGGGGAAGGTGTTAGAAAGGGACATGATACATGATCATACATGGAGTCAGCAGAGTATACAACCAAACATGACAGCTGATTCACAGCTATGTAAATTGATATTCAAAGTCATTGCAAACCAAATGACACTTAAGTTTGGAAGATTAGATGGCTGTCTCCCTCACTTTCATCTTCCTACACCACATTCACTGAAATCCCTCAGAATATTGCAGGAACATTTGGTATTTGGAGGAGACAGCATATCTAATGAGTATCAGCTGAATCAACTCTACTTATTATAGGAAGGACATTGCTGATAATGAAAATGCGCAGCAAAGGCCATGCAAAATTATTAAGGGTCTGAGTGCATAAGTTATGAAGGAAGATTGGCTTATAGTAGAGAAAAAAAGCCCATCTCAGAAGTATATATGACTCTGAAGGGATCAGATAGGCACCAGCAAACTGATTAGAATAGTAATTAATTTCTTTATAATAGTGAAATTTTTGTTAAACTTGTGCAAGGGAAGTGGCTTTCGCAAATGTAGGCAATACTTCTCTTCAGAGGTGTTGGTGCAAAAGAAACACTTGGAAAAAACAGCAATTGAACCCAACACCCAAACATGGAAACATAGGAAGACCAGCAATAAAGCCCAAGCATTCTCGGAAATCCCCAATGAAAAGAGTGTGGCGGCTTGGTTTAATGAAGAAAAAGGATCCAGTTTTTTGAGAAAAAAAATGTGTGATGTGCAGTAGTTTTCCTCTTACATTCTCCAACAGCCTCACACTTATGTAGGTTAATTCCCACTTCTAGTCATGTATGCAATTAAAGAATTTATACCCTGGAGAAACAGTGGTGTCAGGTGGCTCTGCCCGCAGCAGTAGCATTGTGTAGATATAATTGCAGCTACCAAGGGAGACTCATGTGTCTCAAACTCAGTTTTCCCTCAGCAGTTTACAATTACTCTTACCCTAGCTATTTGTACTTCTGCAGGGCATTGGTGGAAATGGAGTCTTAATGTATACGGGCAATAAATGGTTCCAAGCACCCCAAGTCATATATAGGACCTTGAGAACAGACTGAAGAACTGCCATACCTGCAGGCAGGGAACAGGAGAGATGAGGGAAATGTCCAAGTCCTCAAGATGAAGTGCTTCCAGAAAGTTTGAAGAAGTATGGCACAAATCATTAGAGAAGAAGGCAAAAAAAATCTTGAAATTATTGTTTTCAGTCTTATGTGACATAAAATTCTCATGTAAAATTCTTAAAAGTAGTAATCAATTTGGCTCTGAGAATGTGAACCTCCACTGAGAAGACAATGCAACCAAATTTGTGGCCTGAGATAAGGACAGTTTGATAGGAAAAGCAAAAGCAGCAAGCAAAGCAAAACAGAATTAGTTCACCAGTTCCCATGAGCAGGCAGGTGTTCAGCCATCCCCAGGAGAGCAGGGCTCCATCACACATAAGAATGACTTGGGAAGACAAAGGGCCCTCTAAATGTCCTTCTTCTGACCCTCAGCTTTATCTGCTGCACGGTGCCACACGGCCTGAGATGTCCCTTGGGTCAGCTGGGGTCAGCTGTCCTGGCTGTGACCCCTCCCAGCTTCTTGTCCACCCCCAGGCTACTTCTTAGCAGAGCAGCATTAGAAACAGAGACCCTGATGTTGTGTAAGCACAATTCAGCAATAGCTAAAACACTGGTGCATTATTAGCACAGTTTTAGTGAAAAATCCAAAACATAGCATCATAAAAGCTACTATGAAGAAAATTAATATCCCATTCAGAACCTGTTCACACCTTCACTTTCTGTGACTCACACTTCTTTTAGCTCCTCTTCCTCATTTTCTTTGCAAGGTTAGTCAGCATTTTTTCCTCAAAATGAAAGCATAAATAAATTTATTTCCTCAATGAAATTTTATTTAGAAAAATATACAAAATGGTAGAAAAAGAAAAAAAACTAATAACACAGGATTATTCTATTAATATATTTTAATTTGTATATTTAATCTTTAGGAGTATTTAAAACAAAAAATCTTAGAATCTGAATGTTAATACAGAGCTAAAACAACTTTTGCATAATTGCAACAAAGAAGGGAGAGACAGAAAAGAAGAAGTAACGAAAAGTCAGCAAGTTTGAATTCTTTACATTCTTCACATTTTTCTTTCATAGCGAATGGGTAGATTAAGGGAAGATTTCATGCAAGCCTTTTAGGAAAAAAACCTGCTAATGTCAAGTAAATGAATTTGGGGCTGTCAAAGAAAATTTGATAATATGGTTTCTAGATGATTCATTTGTTAATGTGCAAAGTATGAATAGAGTCTCTAAACCATGTGTGTGTCCACAAATTTGACACGCACCTGGCATCAAAGGACATCCTGACAGAACAACTTAAAGTTCTCATCTCAAAGAATAAAATTAAATTAAATTTAAAAATACATAGCAATTACCACACTGAGAAATTCAGAGAGAGAGAGAGAAAATGCATTAACTTTTCTGCTAGACAAGATCTTAGAAAAATATGACAACTCATACTGTCTAGAATGCAGGCAATGTCATTTATCAAATCCAGGTAAAATGATAGTGAAGGCTAGAATTCAGACTTGCATTTAACTTTGTGTTATTTTATTAGTCTTCATTCATTTTGCATTGTTATTGGACCATATCAAAAGCAAATTTAGCATTAAAATTGATTTTTGCCCAACACACAAAAAAAATAGGGATTTGTACTGAACATTCCATGTGTGAAGTCTAGTATTACAAAATATTAACTTCCAGAGAAGAACATTTAATGCACTTAACTATAAAAGTGTCTTTCCTGCTATGGTAGCCATATAGTGGCATAGGCATTATATACTGTGTTAAAATATTAAAATGAAGACCAACTTTATGTTGGAAAGGCAGAGGTCTAATGTGTTTGTTGGCTTAGAATCATACAAACTTATAAAGTACTTTCACCTACCAAAAAAGCCCTTTCTTTCCCTGTCTTTTTCTCTCTGTATTTTCAGTATAATAAGTCAACTTCCAGACAATAAACAGCTTAGTTAAAAAAATATGTAGGCCATTAATCTTCACATTCAGCTAAACCTCTGTAGGCCTCCTTAAATTTCCCAGGGGAATTTTTAAAACCTCATATTTATAAGACCTCAAATTCCAAACCTGTTAATTTAAGCCAGTCAGCAAAGAAAAGGCATAAATTGTTTAATCCCCCACATCCCATCCCATCTCTCCCACTTAACGGGCCTGACAAAACTGGGGAAAGCAGACACAGGTAGTGTCAGAAAGAAAAACAGTGGTGTTTCAAACATTACAAAAGGGAAAGCACAATGGTGGCCCTCATAGCCAGAAGACAAGTGAAAGAGAAAAGAACGGCCTTCCAGCAAGAGGGGCTGAGGCTAAGCCTGCAGATGAGGTGAAAACTTTCACCCTGACATAATGAAAACAGCCTAAGGTCCAGAGAGAAGGAGAAAGTCAGTCAGCAGGATGTTTGGGAGAGAGGTATTTGTGATCTGGTGGTGCCAGCTGACCTTGTGCCATGAGAATTCCAACACAGCTTTGCTGCATCTTTTCAGTGAGGAAAGAGATGCATGCACAAAAACCAGAATTCATGTGGCCTAAATGCTACTTACTGGGGGATTGAGACTGAAGAGCCAAACTGCAACCTTGGTCATCAATTTTGAACAGTAAGGAAAAAAAGAGGTGAGATGTTACAGTTTATGATCTATTACAAGTGGCATGGTTCAAATGTAAAGTAACAGGCTGCTCCTAGTTCATAAAAAAACAATTTTCTGTCTCTGTCTTTTTATATACTAGCATTTGGTCTCTTTATTTGTCTTTCATCATTTTCTGTAAATCATTCTTCTTTTAAAGTCAAATACAGCACTGATATAAGAACCTAACCTTGTAGTGAAGCCTTGCAGCCCAGAATCCATCTCTGAAGAAGCCCTATATTTATGCATTTGAGTATGATATGTTCTAAGGGGATTTTAATTTGCTTTCATCATGTGATCCTTTTTCACTTTTCATGCATATCTTTCATTCATAGTAACTGCATGGGGGTAAAAAATGAGACACTGGCTTGAGGGAGTGAAAAAAGTGTTTTCAGATGATATCTGAAATGATATCTGAAAAGGAATCAAAATGACAGATATAGAGACTGTCATGGAGGCCAGAATCTTCAGAGAAGAACATTTTCACATTAGCAGTGGCCAGAATTTGCAAACAAACAGACAAAAAAAATCTTCCGGTTACATTTTTGATTTTCTATAATCAACACTTATTTTCATAATATTCACTGAAATACATTATTAGACTGAGATTAAGATGCTCTTTCAGAAGTTTGACTCCTGTAACTGTTTTGCATGGTTGTGTTAGTGTCCCTCTGGCTTTCTGCTGAATCCAAACAACTTAGTTCCTTTGTTTATAAAATGTTACATGTGCCAAAAGATGCACTGTTTTGTTCTAATGCGACAAGTAGCAAATGACAGTGCTCTGGGGAATTCCAAAGAAAAGGAGAACAAGCTAGAAATGCTAATGTGCTTCTACATTGCCTTTCCAGATTAGAGGATCTGCCACAGATATTTTGACTGCTATTGCACTGTAGATAATTTTGATAGAATTATACACTTAAAGAATAATTTGAGTTGGAGAGGATGTCTGGCAATCTTCTGATCCAACCTCCAATATAAAGCAGAGCAAAATAAAAATAGGTAGAAGAGGACTTATACCAGCTGAGTACTGAACATCTCTGAGGGCAGATATTTCACAGCATCTCTGGGTATCCTACTCCAATATTTGCCTGCGCTTATATAAATATTTTTCTCCATACATAAAATTATCTGTGGTTGCATCTTCCATCCTGTGCTACTTGTCCTGTTACTGCACTCCCCTGAAAGAAGCCTGACTCCATCTTCTCTGCAGGTTGTGGAAGACAGCAATTAGATCCCCTTTAGATTTCTCTTCCCCAGGTTAGGCATTCTACTTTAATCAGCCTCAGTTCACCTGTCATAGTCCACAGTTTCCTAACCATCCTAATCACCCTTCACTAAATACTTTCCCATTTGTCATTATCTTTTTGAGTGGGGCTCTGAAATTATCATAATCTTCTCTCCATGTTTCATGTGACAAGGTGACGGAAATGTAGGAAATATCTTCCAAATAATGGTGCCTGTACTGGGTACCTTGACTTCTGCCTCAGGAACAGATGTATAGAAATGTAGAGCTCCTGATTTAAGAAAAAGCTAAAGCTAAAGTTGCATTCAAATATGTTCTTTTTACTGAGGTGAGAGGAAGCAGCCCTCCAAAATCACAGTTTTAGCTGCTCATATCAAAGACATGCATGTGAAAAATTCTGTGATTTTTAAGCCAGGAGAGTAAAACAGCACTGTAATTTATGTATTAACAGCTAAATTGAGTAAAGGAGTTAAATATTGCCTAAACTGGACTATTTATATGTAGAGGAATTAAATATTGCCTAAACTGGGCCATTTATATATCTGACCATAGGTGGCATCAACAGAATGAAAGTTAAAACAATCCAGACGCAGAGATATGCAGTTTTGCAGTTCAGCATGTGAGGTACAGAATTCCACTGCATTGTGAAGTGACCTATAGATATCTCTTGTTTCTAACAGAGTCCTGCACACCAAGTTTGCTGCACTAAACAAACAGAGACCTAAATGGGGTAAATAAAACCCCAAATGATGCAAGCAGTCTATCAAAAATCATTCTGCTGATAAACTTCCCAGCAGATGGAGTTTCTTTTTCATCTGAAAGCCAGTAGTTTGTTCAGTAATTTCTCATCACAAAAATGTGTGAGGTCAGTGCCCCACCATTTCTTAAGGGAAAATCCTGAAAAACACTTGGTTTCAATTTCTATCAGTTGCCATATTCTGTGGACTCTTCATTTTGGTTATTTTAACCCTAGTGATTATTTTATAGCTTCCAATGACTGGCAGCTGAACACACTCCCAGTCTGAGGCTCCACACATTTTTTTACCTCAGCAACGTATTCCTATGGCTTGCTATGCATGCATGTGTGGGCAGAGGGGAGGGCAGGCACTCAAAATTGGACAGTTTTAACACACCATTAGAGCATCCAAGCCTGAAGTCACAGTGTTTAACGCTTGGAATGGGATGGTCAAGCAAAATACTATCACTTTTATCTGGAATCTGGGAATAAAGCCAACTCAGATAAAACAGAAAAAAAAAAACAAACCAAAAAACACCCAGCCCTGACTAATCTGACAGCTGTGGCAAAGCATATTGATAGCAAATGTTAAGCAGGCCAAAAATTCAAATGCTGTGCTGCAAATGGAGCACACTTATACTATGCACTGATGGTGTATGCAGGCAGCTGGATGTAGGCAGTGTGTACATGGGTGGGAGGAAGATGTTTCAGGGATCACACCTGCAGTAACCTCATGTTCTTTGGAGAATGAGTGCAAGTACATTACTTCAATGCCAGTTTGGATTTATAATTTTACTTTATAAGGATATTTGAAAAGAATTCCTAGTCCCCTTAAACATGGACAACAAAATGCAAAGAGCATTCCCAAAAACCTTGAGGTGATGTTCCGGATTTCTCAATCAACAGTTCTCCTGCTACTCTTGTGCAAGACAGAGTTGTGTGGTTCTGGCAGTTTTGCAGAAAAGGCACTGCATTGGAAGAAGTTCTCTGGCACAGAGGTTCCTGTACTGAAACACTGAAACAGAGTTCAGAGTTGATGCAAGGTAAACAAATAGTATTGCTGTATTACCTTGCAATATTATGAGATAGCAAAACTGCCAAAAAGGCAGTCAACACCAGCCCCAGTGGAAGACAAAGCTTTGTGACAGTGTGAGGCTGTAAAGAAAATCTTAGGTGGGGATTTGGGGAGGAGAGTCTGGGATTCTTATGCTCTGGTCACATGTGGAATGAATAAATTTTAAAGAATAAATGAAATGGGTAATTCAGCTTCAGAGTTCAGCCTAGTGTTTTGATTAACACAGCATTCAGAGGGCTCATAATAAGAGAAACAGTCTTCATCCGGAATAAACTGCACATTTGATTTTCTAAGGTTGAAATCCCAAAAGGGACGCAGGTAGGCTTTACATTATTACTTGGGTGAGGAACCTGATATGGGTGTCCTTGGTTTACCTGTAACAGATTTTAGATATATTTGTATTTCACTGACTTAATATATCAATGAATTCTTTGATTTTTAATCTTGTTTTATGTATGCCAAAAAGTATGCCAAAAAGTATGCCAAAACCAGAAGACTAAAAGAATGGTGTAAATCTGTGTTTGGAATTTTCCCCAGATTTCTTTTCCATTAAGGGTTTCATAATGTTATTTCTTTTTTTTTAATTCTAGTCCAGCTAGCATCTTCTTGGAACCAAAACCTTTTAACTTGGAGGTTCCTTTACCTAGGAGGGGGTATGTAGGCTTGAACATGCCTATTGCAAAGAAATCAATTAATCCAGCCTCATCATCTGCCAAATTCAGATTAATTGCCAGTTTGTTCTACTTTCTTGCATAGAGCTCCCATGTCTCCCTGTAGGGAACTATTCCATTTTTTCATACTTTTCATTGTCACGTGGATTTCCTGCAACCCAGCCTCATTTCTTTTTCCTTGAGTTTTTATTTTGCATTATTTTTCCCAACAGCTGTGTCTCTGTTTGAATCTTTTTACAAAATTCCTTATCACATTTCTATTTTTTTTTCTGTATTTCTATAAAGCTTGTTCTGTATCCTCCATGACACTGGCAGTATCAGCTTTCCCTGAACTATCATCCTAAAACTCATGGCTTTGGAGTATCCCAATACCTTCCACTTTCCAGCTGAATATATATGATTCCATCTATATTTATCTTGTTTAATGGGCCTTCTGCCAGTTTTAAGCTGATATGGCAATTTTCTAAGGAAAGCAGTTTAAATTAACTTTTTATAGCTGTGTACTTGCTGATCTAATTTATTTTGAAATACAGTTTTAACCAGAAAAAGCATGTTTGATTCTTCTTTGACACTACTGAAGCTTCACCTATTTTATGGATATATTATGGTAGGAAAGGAATAAAAAATTGCATGGTGACATTTTAGGAAACTCTGCTTTGGCCTGCAGTGGGCTTGCCCTTGTGCTGTCTGGAACTGGCTCTGTCCAATATGGGGTCTCCTCTTCTCTTCTCTTCTTGTGTCTTCTCACAGAGCCCACCCTTCCAAAAGGAGTGAAATTCAACTCTAAGTGTCTGAAGGCTAACAGAATATTTGATGGAGCAGAGGGACAACAAAAGTAACGTAGACAAATCAAGATCTCACCAAGGAAGATTTTATTGTTGCTTTTCAGTACTTAAAGGGGAGTACAAGGAAAAGTAGATAAGCTTTTTAGCAGGACCTGCTGTGATAGGAAAAGGGGTTTGAAACCAGCAGAAGGTAGATTTGTATTAGATACAAGGGCAGAGTTTTTTACAATGAAGGTTGCAGAACCTGGAACAGGTTGCCCAGAGAGGTAGTGATGCTGGGCTGCAAGCCAAATCCTGCCTATCAGATCTTTAAATTTAAGAGGAGGTAGCATCACTTAACACTGTCATAGCCTTTTTGGAGTGCTTGCTGTTGGCAGATTCATCTAAATGCCTGAGGTTTTATCATCACTCAACAATGTGAACAACTCATGGCTGCATTTGCACATTCTGATTAAGTCAAAGTTCATTCACTGAAAAGAGAATCCCTTCTGTGGGTATTCTGGACAGATCTCATAAGGCAAACAGAAGAATACAGTTTTAAATTTCCATCTCTGGTTGTTACTTTAAATAATTGAAATTAACCTATTATATTAATTTGGTTTTAGCCCTCAGAGGTAGTACCTCCTGACATACTCATGTTCTGAGCCTGACTTTTCTCATTTGTTTACTCCAATTGCCCATACATGGAAATTTAAGATAATTTGAGGTTTTCTAAGGTGTCCTGACTGGCCTCTAGCTGCTAGTCATGTTTCTGTAGGTCTTGGATGTACTTGATGCTGTGGAGACACCTCATTAAATTTAGGACTTTGCAAATGGCACTAGACATGCACATTTGGGAACCAAGCTAAGTTTTGAGTGTCCTTTATAGGATGGTTCTTGAAATGATCCAAGTTCACTGTTGAAATTAGAAGAGAACATTGGAAACAAATTTCAATGGTGCAATAATACCATAGTTTCCAAGACACACGTGTCTTGCTTTGTGCAACTGCATAATACTGTGATGATTTGAGTGTTCGCCTACAAGTTTAACAGCTGGGTGCAATCTGTGTGACCCAAGGCAGGGAACTGCAGTGCAGACGTCTACATTGCACCATCACTGCCTGCATTACCAAAGAGGTGCAGATACACATTATCCTAAGAGATTCCCTTCAGACTTCCTAAATGTACATTAAATGGGGCCCATGGTCCCTACTGAAAGCAACCATTGCAGAGCCAAAAATTGACTATAGAGGGAGTCTAGGGGGACAATTTCTTGTCCATGTGTAAAGTTATGGTGGTGAATGTCTTATCAAAAGTCTCTCGAAAATGTAAGCTCACCTTCTTAAGGGTTTATGCAGATACAAGTTCCTAAAGTTGATTTATTCTAAGGGAACAATTCACTGACTATGGTTTGTTGTTCTTGTTTGGTCTGTAATATTCCAAAATGAGCAGCAAAATGAGAAAAACAGAACTTGTCTAGCAGTACTTCATGATCTAATTGAAAGTGTTCAGGGAAGGAATATGATAAATATAGAGAAGCCAGCTATCAAGGTGAGTTCCCAAGATAAGACTCAAATACAGAAATTTGAGTCCTTGATATTAAGCTCTGAAAGATGCCAAACATAGTTCCAACAGAAAGCATCAAGGGATAAAAAGTTACTCAAGATTTTATATTAAAGTTTCAAGAGGTGTCATTTCACTAGCACTGGAACATTTTTCATTGACAAGTTGGTGAGAAAAACACTGACTTATTTTTCTTTACTCTGCATCGCCTATGAACGTTTTACACTAGGCTTTAGGAAAAATAAAGCTATATGCCTGGGACTTTTTCTCACTATTTTATTGAGACGTAGACGAAAAAAAAACAAAAAAAAACCCAAACAAAAATACCCTAAACAAACAAAAAAAACCAAACCAAAAATCTTTACATTAAAATACTTTAGAAAGTTTTAGCACAAGGCATTTGAATATTGTGACAACAATGGATATTTTCTGTATACATAAAATACTTTTCAAAAACTAAATCTGAATATTTTGTTTGTCTTCAGGCAGATTAGACTTTAGGTTCATTAAAAAAATAGACAAATGTCATATCCAAGATTATTAGTTCTGAATGCAGAAAGCATTTCTTTCTGTGCCTATGAGGTACATTGTGGAAAACACAGTTTGATTTGATGAGGAAACTTGTCATTGCTCATTCAACCCTTAGGAAAATTTTGGCTTCTTCACTGCAGTCACTGGCAATCTAAACGTTTTATTAAATAATTTATGGCTTATGGGTGTTTCATCAGACTTGATAAAAATAAACCTAATTCTTCTCATTTTTTCTCTATTGTGTGTCTATATTTGGGTGCAATGTCTTATGTCTGTCCCAGAATTTTCTACCTAACAGTATGTAAGCCTGGGTAAACACCTGGAAATGGGAACTGCACTATTTGCAGAAATTTTATATTCAAGAACCTCACTCACCACACAAGTGGCACGTGTCAATGATTTTAATTCTCAGAATTGCTTCAGATAGAAATAATTAATAGTGTTATACAGTATTTGGACTGTAACTGGTTAGCTATCAGAAGGATTGCTGAGTTAAACTTTACAACCTGCTTTTCCCACCATGTGACTCATTTAATCATAAACCTAGTTTGATTTTCCAATTCTAAACCCAACACAGTGAAACACATAAGAACAGATTTTACTGTAAGTATGCAAATGTTTCCACAGACTTCAAATTAATCATATATTTAAGTGGTCTGCTGTCTCAGAGCCTAAGTAAATCTTGATTCTTGATCTAAAATTTGCTTTTCATAAACATCTGTGAGCTTCAATTCATACTATTGTTAAAGAATAAAAAGTTCAGCTACAAAAGTTACCAACAAAAGGAAATCCACCAATGTTTGAGATTCACCAATATGTTTGCCAATCATTTTTTCAGTATTTGCCTATGTCTGTTCAAATGTCTGGGGTTTGACTTTTCATCTATTTCAGGAATATTTTAAGCAAGCTATGCAAAAATCTTTCTTTGTGCTAGTTTGGCATATTGCAGGAAGGTTGAAAGTTCTTCTTATACTTTCCTTTTTTCCTAATGCTTTCATGTAGACTGTAGAAAACTTAAATCACTTAAACTTCCTTCTAGGAATCTCTGTTTTTCAAGGAGTTCATTCAGATATAGCTTATAGTTCAGGTATGTTGTTAGCGAAGATAACTTTATTCATATAAATATGCCACTGCCTTTCTAGACCTGGGAAATTTCTAGTTGTTTATATTTCTTTTAACATCGATAGCTAAAGGCTTTCCATCCCAGCTTTACCTAATGAGCTGCTCTGTGTCTTACTTCATACTGTGTCTTCACTGAAATACAAGCACCTTCAACATTAATTGGTAGAGAAATGTCATGTATGTAGAAGCTTACATCACAATCACAAAGCTTAATTTTTTATGCTTTTAAAATAGCTACTCATGCCTGACTTCAGATTAAAATACTAGCATTAAAGGATTTCAGCCTTCAAAGGCAGTATAATTTGATTTAAATATTCTAACAACACATAATGAAACCATTGTAAATACTCACTAGTGATTGGCTCATGTCTCCATTTCCAGGGTCATGTCTGTGGATAAAATGTCATAAAATGACCTCTTTCCTGAATGAAATGCAGAATTGAATGAAAGGCAGAAAACCAAATTAACAAATATTAAATATTTGTTTGAGAAACATGAAAAATCTTCCCTTTGAAAATATACAAACTGGCATAAATGACACATCTAATTCTCTTCATGTTTGATTGGAGAACCAATAAACAGAGAAGATCAGCACAAAGTGTTTCAAGCTATTATATGAGTACGTTAACGCCAGTACTGCCTATTCCTAACAATTAACCTGAGATATGGTAGTTTAAATTTGCTGCATTTTTCTCTTGATTTACAATGCAAAGTTTTACAATACAACAATACTGTTAATGAAATTAATAAATATTGGATACTCCAGAAGGTAATCACATGGATTGTCATATACACAGAAACCCATGAGCCTTTAGAAATGTCCAGCATATGAAAAGTGATCATTCTAGTTCTGCTAATCAGAAAGGCCAAAAATGAGGGACTCATTTATTTTTTCTTAAAACATACATTGATTTATATACTTCCATCATGACTTTTCTCAGTCCTGTTTTCTGACTGATCTATTTGACTTTTCACTAATAATGTCAGGAGATTGCAGCACCCAAGATGAGGGAAATCATGATTTATACTATGTCATGAAATTCTAGTCAGGACTGTTGTATATCCTAGTCCTCAACATAGTTAGTACAAGATGTGATATTTGGCTTTGGCTACCTCTCCTCGCAACAGGAGATCTCTCCACATTGTCTGCAGGAGTTTGCTATCAGAGATTTCTCCTCCTGCTCTCATTTTAACTGTTTCAGCCATTTTCTGCTCTTATGCTTAGCTTCAGTGAACAGTGAGAGAAGAACAAGGATGGAGGAAAAAAAACCAGCTGCAGCGTTCAGATACAGCTGTCCCACCCCTACATGGTGCTTGGCCAACCCACTCACCTCACCCTGGGTTTGTCCCAGAAATCCCTACAACAACTCAGCTCCAGTCACCAGAGGAAGTGCAAAAAACCACGTTGAGCAGGGAGAGCAGGAAAAAAGCATCTGGCTTTGAAATAAGAAGCGGTGAGAAGTGTCGGGAGAGCACAATGGGGGTTTTGTGATGGAAAGCTGATGAGTACATGGGGAAAGCACACTAACATTTGTTCCAGGACTGGATGTGAATCACAGAGCTACAGAAACAACATCAGGTTTATTTGCTTGGAGAATTAATTTTTAACTTATAATTACTTCAAATTATTCAATTTTTTCAATTGTATTTGAAATTTAATTTACATTTGTAATACCTAAACAAACAGTCCTGAACATTGAATTCTTCATTTCTCTCCAGTGAAATACTTGCATCACATTCAAGTGTTATTTTACACAGTTCATCTCTTCACTAGCTCATTAATAACCGATTTATCCAACTATGCAGAACATGGTGGGTTCCTATATTCAAAGGTAGACGTGAAGTTTAACTCATCATATGTTTTGCCTGCCTAAAAGTGGAATATGCAGTCCAGACTAGTCACTGAGGATCCCTTGAGAGAGTGGATCTCCATGAAGCACTTCCACAAGGTGAGTCATTTCATCTAGGATAAGATGATTTGCCCCTTGTTTTCTGTCACTTAAGCAGTTTCTGGCACCTAAGTGCCATTCACCTCTAATATATTAGGGCTACTTCATTTCCTTGAAAGCCGTCTTCAAGGGGTTTTATAAATGGCTTGTTGAAATTCCAAATTAGTTATAATAACTGCCTTCTTCTGCCTACAATTCTGTTCAATTACTTGTCAGAGATGCATGATTTTCTTTTATGGCAACCATATTTCTTTAGCTTTACCTTTTTATACCAATCAAGGGATTTTGTAAACAAAATAAATCTCCACTTATAATTCAAATGTTCTTTTAATACTGGAGAAAAACTGAATGTACAATTTTTAACACTTTTTTAAAAGGTGTTTAAACTTTCTCCATCAAACTCCTCAGCTGAGGTTGATTAATTTAATGAGGGATTATGTCTATTTTGACAGCATTTTCTTTAAATTCCCTGAGCATGTCATCCAGTCTTGATACCTTGTCACCATCCAGTACCTTTCCAGAACTTTAACCACTGCTACCACTTCCTTTTATTGACTCCAAAAGTTATTTTAGGAAACATATTTTTCCATCATGCTTAGTTGAGAAAGACAGTCTGAAAGAAATGTAATTAATTCTTGACACCACTACCATCTCTAAGCACGTTAATTTACAATAGTGGAGTGCAGGTTGAGGAGGAGGAAAGGAAGCAGGAACCCAGATCCATTCCTCTTGGGTATTTGAAGATAACACTGGAACTGCAGTGCCAGCAGGTTGAGGGGGTGATCCTGCCCCTCTACTCAGCCCTAGTGAGGCCACATCTGTGGGAAAATAGATTGGGGGGGAATAGGAATGGGGCTGTGGCTGAGCCTCACCCTTTGTGGTGTGCAGCTGTATAAGACAGCACTGAAGAAGAAGAAGTATGTAATGCTCATGTGGATTGACCAATCACAAAAGAGTAGAAGGGCATGCAGGTTTTATGCACGTGGGGAAAAGGGTATAAAAAGTTGTAATGGGGAGTAATAAAGGGCTGATGCTTGCCACCATTTTTGGCATCAGTTGTGTGCCCACCATCACACATCTAGAGTGCTGTGTCCTGTTCTGGGCTCCTCAATAGGAGGAGAAAATCCAGCTAAGGGCCACAAAGATGATTGAGGGACTGGAACATCTCCCTTACAAGGAAAGGCTGAGAGAGCTGGGCCTGGTCAGCCTCAGCAAGAGACAGCTGAGAGGGGAACTCATCAATATATGCAAGTACCCGAAGCAGGGGTGTCCAGAGAATGGAGGCAGGCTCTTCTCAGTGGTGCCAAGCATTAGGACATGGCAGTTCAAAAGTATAACAAATATTTTGTGGGTTTGTTGGGTTTTTTTCAGTTCAAAGTGCATGGAATGACATGCAGTCTCTGCAGCTGACCAGAGCAGTGTTGGTGTTGCCTGTGATGCAGCACAGAAGTATTTGCATAGAATTTGCATAGAATCACGGAGTCACAGAATTTTTGGGATCGGAAGGGACCGGGACCTTAAAGATTGTCTCATTCCAACCCCCTGCTATGGGCAGGGACACCTTCCACTAGACCAGGTTGCTCAGAGCTCCCTCCAACCTGGCCTTGAACACTTCCAGGGATGGGCCAGTCACTTCTCTGGGCCTCAGACTGACAGCAAAGAATTTCTTCTAATATCTAATCTAAGTCCAAACTCTTTCAGTTTAAACCCCTTCTCCCTTATCCTGTCATGACATGCCTTTACTAGAAGTTCCTCTTTGGCTTACTTGTAGGACCCCTTTAGGTACTGTTCTAATAATTAGGTTCCATTAGGTTTCTAATTTGGGTTGTTTCCTCTGCAAGAGCTGTGGGGACAGGGTTGAAAGGCTCTGTATGGTGCAGAGCGCCAAAACCAGATGTTCAAAACATTGCAATAGATTGTTTTTTATGAAGGGTCACCGTGTACCAAGATCTGGCAAACAAGGGCAGCCTAAGGGTACACTCAATATCTACTTCTTCTTTGGTTTTGGGGTTTTTTTCACACATGTTGAAGGAGAATAATGGGTTTCTTTCCTTCATGTCATTACCACATGAATTTAATTCAAGACTATTAAGAAGAATCTTCAATGTTGTCCTTCATTTTAATTTTCCCCACTGCATTCCCAATTCACATTTCTACTGTTCCTTTGTCATTCTTCATTGTATTTTTCTCTCTCATTTCACCAGTAGAACAGTCTTGGATTACAAAAGGGGGAGGAGTTTTACTTCAAAACAGAAATTAACAGTTCAATGGAATGTCTCCAATTCAGGATTTATGAGTAACAAGACTATGTATTCATTTAGTGTTTTCATGGATAAAAGTAAAATACTGCAAAGTGATTTCCTTTATGTTTTTCTAACAAGTGCTCAATTAACCTCATTGATTTAGAGATAAATGTCCAAAAGAAACATCTCTCATTTTATTCAAGAGTTAAACTGTCAGTCTAAAATACAATCTCTCCACAGTCAGACTAAATTAAAGGATACTACAGCAATCCCAGGAATTTACGTAGATTTGAAGTGAAAAGAAAATACAGCATAAGTTAAGTTTCATAAGGCTTCATCAGCTCTCAGGGTTTTTTCTTTCTCCTTCCTCTCCTTTTTTAATCCTTACAATAAAGGAAATCCTCTAACTATAGAAAGAGATTTATCACAGATGACAAAACTCTGAAAGTTGATCATAATTTCTGACTATTCTCTCCCATTCCTTCCTCTTAGACCTAGCATAAAATTTCCAGACAAGTTTTGTAATGACCTGGCAGGTGCTGGTTGTGCATCTCCAGGTAGTGTCACAATTCAGACCCACCAAGTCCTGATAGCTTTCCACCAAGGGCTATGACATTACTTGGGTGACTTGCTGTGATTTGCAGTCTGCCACTGCTGTATGTGTTTTTACAATGCTTCATAAATACACTGCTGCCTCAGCATCTGATAACTGAACCATTCCCCATGGATGCATTATGGAAAATACTTCATGTTTAAATTATTGTGAAATATTGTCCCTTCTTATCGCTCAGATACATTATCCCCACAAATACTATAAATGCTGTAGCAAAAGTTTTATCTGTTCTAATTAGCATGTATGGAGGAATGAAAACCTGCATAATTGCATTTTGTTCCTCCTGAGCATTTAATCACTATGTGTCCACTGGAAAGAAAAAAAGTCTTTAGCCTGGAAATTATCAGAATGGTGATCAATTAACATTTTTAAAGATTAAAAATAGGGGTGAGAAGAGCTGATTAGCTAAGGCAACGTTTAGTAGGATACGGAACTCTGTATCCACAGTTTGTGGGTTCAAACACAGTTTGTGGTTTCTGAGAGGTTTATCAGAACCACAGCTTTCAGACCAAAAAAATACCTTTTGATTAAATATCATGACTTACACAAAAATACCTCTTTATCCCTTCACTATGAATACCTTTGTTTGGTCCAATTGTTTGCCTCAAAACTTCACAAAAACATTTAATGGATCACAGAACCCATCCATGACAAAAATTATTTCAGTCAAAAACATCTAAAACCTTTTTTTTCTTTTTTTTAAGAGCCATTGGACCCATAATATCAGGCATTCTCTTTACATTGCTGAACATGTGTTGTTCAGTCCACTTCATGAAGTAGGCCAGCTGCTTTTTCACCTCATTTTTCTGGGTCTGTTCTATGTTATCTTAGTTTTTCAACATTCTCTTAAAAACAGATACATGTCTGCTGTATGTGGTACTCTTTCCAATTCAAGTCTACCTAACCTCTCCCATTAAGTGTTTCACTGTTTATGCTCAAAGGGTCAGTCATGCCACTCTTTTTGACAACAGAACACTGTTCAGTGCTTGTGTTGACCACTTTGTTTCCCTGTTCTCTTTACAGGATTGCTTTTTGTCCTGACACGAGTTGCTCATGGTCAATCCTCTAAGAATGAGGTTTAAGTTATCTAAAAGTCATCCAAGAACATGATAGCTAAGAAGTGCAACTCATTTCCTGAGCTTCAATCCATGGGCTATTAAAATCACCAGGGATCTCCCTGGCTGGCTTGGAAGGACCTGGATAGGGGGCTTTCCCCCTTGGAAGGCCCTTCCAACTTTTTTCACTCACCCATGCCCAGAAATGCTTGTTCATTGGAGATGAATGTGGTGAAAGAGTTGTCTTGAATTTAGAAACAGATGCAAGCATTCATTGCTCCAATACAGCATTTTCGCAGCAATGTGCCATGATTTGCTTATATTTAATACATCATTTTGCCTAAACAGCTGTTCTCCATACCATAATTTTGCATTTGATTATCCCCCACCTTAAATGCAAAAAAAATAGGATTTGATAATAAATCATATTTTTACAATACTGCTGATTGATATGATATAGGCCTATATTTATCACTTGTGTTGCACATGCAAAGCTGCAGGGTCTAGAACTGGGGCCCTTCTGTCCTGCATGCCTGACACATATTTAATAAAAAAATGTAATTCCCTGCCCCAGAGAGACAACTTTCTAAACATAGAGTTGGATAGACCAGGTGGAAAAAAACAAAACTAGACAAGGCAATAGTGAAACAATCATTTTTCATCTTGCAAAATTGGAAGTGTTATACTACACAGCAATTTAAATCTGCTTCCCATGTACCAAAAGCAATCCTTTTTCTAGTTTCGATAAGTATCTCTTTTCCTGTTAGATAAAATTATTTGTATCTATCTTATTTCATTGGATTTAATAATTTCTAAATCACTTTCACTAAAATATAAAAGGGCGTTGAGCTTCTTTGTTTAAATATGAAACACAGTAATAATCACTCTTTGGTGCTATTCTAATTAGCTAGGTCTCCCCATGGAGGATACCAAATGCACACTAACTCAGGACAATTAGGAAGATGCTAATAAATGCAACATCAGGGTTCTTTACAGAATGCAAAACCAGCACCAACATGTAACCAAGCAGTTTGCAAAAAGCATTACCACATTTCAGGAGCTAGAACTTAAAGCTCTCATTGGAATGATTTCAGGAGACAAGGGCTCTTAATGCTTATCAGTCAGTATTCAAAGGGTTACATTTTTGTCTGTTCTATTGATGTTAGACTGCAGAGAAAAAGAAATTTACCAATATTAAAAAATAAAGGCAAAGCTGTTGAATGAGGAAATTTGTAAGTGCTGTGACTAATTCATAGCTAGCAAAACACAACACAAATCCTCAAAATGCTATGGAATTGCAATATCCTGCTCCTGTCAATGTTTATAATGTATCTGACATAGAGTATAAGATAAAATACTAAAAATCTGGAAATGAGAAAGAAAAACACACATCAGTTGATGGAAGAGTAGGCAGTTTCATTTTTTTCACTTGGTTTTTGCCAAAATCAGCTTTGCTTCAAATAAGCTGCAATTTTGAGGACAGCACAAGGAGGAGGACAGTGGTGACATCCTGTCCTGTGGAAGCTTAATTGTCCTTTCTGCATCTGCTTTGAGACACTGTACACAGCTCAGCAAGGAGCTCCTGAAACATTCCCTATCCTCTAGAAACATTTAAGGATCCATCACACAGCCCACAGAATCCAATAGGGATGGGCTTGCAGGCTTCAATATTCCTTGGATCAGACCACAAGAAATAATCCAATTAAACCTATTTTTAAAATTATGATTGTTTAAACTATTATATTTGTGTGTTATTCCAAAGCAGCCCTATTCCATCAAAACACGCCTTTTAAATTCAGCATGAATCCCTTTTTAACTTGTCATATCCAAAGAGCAAGGACAACATTTCTGCTGGATTTCAAAATTAGGCCTTTGGGACCAAACATTGCTGTCTTTCTCCATGAGAAGTCCCCATGGCTTTCAGTCCATCAACATGTCCAATACCCAAGACAAGCAATTAAGAACACGAAACAGTTTAAAACTAAGGCACAAGTTATAAAACTGCAGTATACCTTTGAGAACCAGGCAAAATATTTGCTATTGTAACTTTCCCATCTTGCCAAAATATTTGTTATCTCAGAGGCAGCACTTTTCAAATCCACACTCAATGGCATCCATAAGGTAGTCCCACTGGTGTCAAGCTGGCACCACAATAACAAGTGCAGTAATACTCTGGGAATCCAGAATGGGACTATAATAAACATGTAGCCCCAGAACACAACAAAACCAAGAAGAGCTCCAGGTGGTGCTAAGAAATATGTATTTATGTTACAAATATAAAGTTTGATCCCATTGTCTTCCTTCAGGTTAAAAAAAACTCTGAGATTTTTCATGTGATACAAAACATTTCCTAATCACAGTGGTATACTTAACTGCAGAAACAATTTAATCCTTCTTTTTCATTATCATCATATAAATACTAGAATTCTTGATTTAGCAATTCTTTCTGACACTGAGTTGCCTACCAAAATAATTCCATTTTTTTCAGTCAGAGTGTTTATGGACATATGGACTTCTTACATTAAGGTTTCTAGAACTGGGGTTCATTTTAAATGAAATTGATAAAAGAGAAAATTCCTAATGACCTAATAATGTGAGAACAACTCTGAACCATAGAGGGGGTAACTTAGGAGGAGGTAGGAGGTGATGCAGCCCTGATTTTGCGTGCAGCATATCATCTGAGGTGTCCAAAGCAATCACTGCTATTTTTTGTTTAAAAGCAGCAGTAAAATCCTCCTTTCAGAAAGGGCCCATGCAAATTTAAGGAAGTGACTTACTTGTTTATTTGCATCACTGGCTAAAGAGCAGTTTTCCCTGCAGGCTATAAGCTCATACATTTGTGTCCTGCCTAATATCCCATCACTTTCAGATGGGATTTACAGCTCAGCATGGATGAAGGTGTCCTTGACTGTCAGAGCAAGGTGGTCTTCCTCCTCTTGTGTCTCTGTGGGGAAGAAAAGAGATACATACAGAAATTAAAGGCACTATGGAAATTTCCAAAGGAAGAGAGTTGTGGAGTAGCCTCTGTTGTACGTCCTCTCCTTCATTTTGTACCACTGGCGATCAATGGACTCATTGCCTGCTGTAATTCCCTGCAGTCATTACTTTACAGGTGAGTAATTTATGGCTTTGTAAAGGGCTCTGGGATGTTTGATTATGTCAAAGGTGTTATTGAAGTTCAGATTGTAGTTGTATCCTAAATAGGATGAGATTACCACAGGGAGTTATATCATTACTTTCACTAATTATTTACAACATGGTGCCAATCACACTGTAGGCACAGTTGCAGTAAAAGAAAAGATGGCTCTGTGTAGGTGAGCACAAACCCTATTAGGTAATAAGCTATCCAAAGCAGTACATGGCATTGACCTTCCTTCCAGAGGAAATTATAGGCAGAACAAGGAAATTCAACATCAAAGACTGAGCTTCAACAGGAAGGGTTAATTTTTGGTGTGCAAATTTCTCAGTCCTCATCTGACCCAAGTTCCCTGTCTCATGGGAGTGTGGACTAAGGGATGGGATAGACGATTCCAGAGCCACAGGATCAAAGGGTGACTGGAGAATAGCTTAAAAATTGCTGTGTAAATGTTTGCCTATGGGGACAAATATAGCAATAGTGGGGAGAAGTCTCCTGCACAAGGGAAAAATATCATGGCCTTCCAGATAACATGGCAAGAAAAAAGAATGAGACATGATGATTCCCCACAGGACTCAAGTTCTTATCCCTACAGAGTCTTCAGTCAGAGTAGGAAAGCTCATACCACACAGTAATAGTTTTCCAATTTGTCTGTAAGTGGGCTGGGTCCCGGGGGATTACAAGTGTGACAACATCCTTCGATCCAGCCCCAATGACAGAGACAGGGGAAAGCAGTAAAACTTTCTTTTTAGTGGCATACTACAATGATGTAAGAACTCCTTTTTCCCTCAGAGGACTCACATTAGCATTTTCACTGTCCTGAGAGTAAATCATGCCACTTAGTCACAGTCTGTAGCAGGACTCCAACATCCCCTTTCTGAGTCTCACCTTCACCTTTCTTGCCTGATGAGAGCACCCCAAATTTGCCAAGTGAGACACAAACTCCAGTTCACTCTTTTCTGTGGACCTTCCTGTCTTCTACTAGAAGTCTACATAATTCCACCTTTATGAAGCTTCTATTTCTCTATTCAAGGGCAGGACACAGGACAAATAAGTATTCAGAGGGACATCAGGAACAGCACCATCACTGGGCCAGATTCACAAAGTGACTTAAGCATCATCACACCAACACTGTGGTATTTAATAGTGAGGCACTGTGCTCCAAGACTCATCTGAGCTTAAGAGATATCTTAGTCTTCCCTTTCATTATTTAGCAAATAATTATTTGATATTTGGTATCTCATGATTCACAGAAAACAAATCCCTCCAGAGTGAGGGGAAAGGAATTCTACTGTGTTTATTCTGTGTATTGCCTAGCATCTCCTTTTGATTATGAGAACATGATTTGCGGGATTACTCACTAGGTTTGGAAGAATTACTGATTTCAATGTTCTGACTGAAAAGGAAAATCTTCTAGGCTACTAAAAATTAGAGGGTGCTGTTGAATGCATAAGACAGGACTTCTGTGACAAAATGTAACTATAGAGTGTATTGGAGATTATATTAAAGTCACTGTGGAGAATCAGATGGGTAAGAATTGGAATGAAACACACTAGACTTCTGTAAATATTTTTCAGTGTTAAATCTTTCTTTCCTGCATACAGAGGTCAGGATACTTTTGTTTCTATCCTACACTTAGGAAACTATACTTAGGGAGGCAGTAGAGTTCCTGGTTGGAACGTGAAATGCCTAGGCAGTGTCCTTGGATGGTCAAGAAAAGAATGAAAAAGCAGACCTGACATGTGATGGATGTGTTTTTAAGACACGCAACAGGTCAGCATCAATGAAATGCAGAGGCAGAGAAAAGCATCCTGTTATTTTTCCAGGAAAGACAACACTTTGACCAGTTATGTTTGTTTTGGCCATCAGGCCTGAGTACTGATTATTACCTGACAAATATCAGCTTATTTGAGAAAAAAATGTGTCCATTGCTAGAAATTATAATTGGATGCATTAATAAACCAGAGGACTGACATTCTTTCCAGAGTTTAGCCAAAGAAAAATCATATATAAAATACAACAAGAATAAGGAAAAAAGAGTTTAAGGAGCCATCAGGACATAAAAAAATGCAACAGAGCATAAGCACCTTTTCTAATGGATCAAATCCACACCAGTCAGACAGATTCTGAACAATGCCTGGGTCCACTTTCAAAAGAGTTCTATAATAAGAGAAGTATCATAGTATCATAGACTATCCTATGCTGGAAGGGACCCATGAGGGTCATGAAAGTCCAGCTCCTGGTCCTGCACAGGACAGTTCCCAGAATCACACCATATGCCTGAGAAGTAGTGTGAGGAAAACAACTTCAACAAATTAATGGACATTATTCAAAATAAGCAGTGATTTCAAAAATTGCACTTCATTATTAAACATTATTAAATCCATGTGTCTATTTTCTTCCAAGACTATTTGCCCCTAAATTGATCAAGGTTTCTGAGAATCAAGGATCTGAAAATGGTTGTGCTTGAATGACTTCTACATTCAGGGATTCAAAAGTCATACCAGAGGCCTCATGAAGTAGAACTGATAAAATATGTAGAAGAACAAAGTTTCCCAGAAGAGCTGGCTACAGAGACAGCAGGCAAGGAAAATCTTAGTCAGAATTGCACTGGGAAATAAACACAGCAGCCTGTTGAACTATCAGCACCAAAACTGTGTAACTAGTATAGAGCTGGCAGGATCCTGGGTTAGCTGATCAAAAGAAATCAAAATTGAACAACTTTAAAAAGAACTCTTGTTAGAAGGAGGTGTTCTGCATCCTCTCCCATGGTCAAGAGTATTGCTGCATTTACTGCTTGTTTGTTGGATTGAGCAGAAATAACAGCAAATTACCAGTATCTATGAGGGAATCAAATACTTAAGATTCATTACTTCCTTCATTAGTCAGGCATGGACTGTGTCTACATAGTGTTTTCCCAGCAGAAGCCATCTCAGTGTACACACCCCCTGGGCCAGCTCTGATTTGGGAGCCAGAAGTTGCACTTACCCCCAGTTGAGCCTGAGAGACTGAATCCTGCCCCCCTGCAGGCCTTCTCAGCTGGAGCACCCCCCAGCCTCTACCATGGCTGCACCACTGCATCCAAGCACCTGTGGAGACCATCCATGTCCTCCTGTAAAATTCTCATGGAGGCATGTACTGAGACCTTTGTGCCACATGATAAGAAGCAGTAGGAACAGGCTGAAAGGATCTGTACGTCCAGTGATACATCCCAGCATCATTTGCTGCTCCGCTTAAACCAGATGGACAGCCCAGACAGGTTGCATCTGCAAACATGGTAAAAACACTGACATGTCCTAACCAGAGTCATAGAACTGCACTTATAAAAGATCAGTGTTTCTATGCCAGTTTTGAAAGGCTCAGTAACAGCTAGGGAAGAGGTGGAGGTGGCTGTCATTCATTGTTATGATTCAGAGTCACAGAACTTTGAATGATTATGGATTAGCATAGAAGAATTACTGATGGGCATGCATTTTCACTCAGCCTCCCTAAAATCCTCTCTTGAGGATGTAGAAAGAAAGCCTGATTTACAAGGGGTGACTTTAACTTCAGGGATGTTTTCTGGACAGCTGGTTCAGTTTGTTACTAAAAAGAAAGGTGGGATGTGTACACCATAACACAGATCTCTAAAACTCAGAAGCATTAAGTCTAACTTAGGTACCTCGGGGGAGAAATCAGCAGTTCCATTAGGCAGTTCATCCCAACCTAAAAGATCTCTCTAAGATAAATCAATTAAATCACCCCCTAGTAGCTCTTATTTCTCTCACTAAAAAATCTGAGTGGTTAGCTGAAATATAGGAGTTTAAACCTGATAAATCTAAAAGGAGAGAGGAACCCCATTTCTGGTTCTTTAAGCCAATTTCACAACTTTCTTCTTTCTTAGAAGAAACCCAGTGTTTTAAAATGAGATTTGAAATAACAATAAATTATATCTAAAATGAGTAAATAGGAAAATAGGGAATACATGAATGGTGAACAACTTAAAATATAGGTGACTTCTCAGAATTTCTCAAAGTTGAATAACTTTAATGTTAGGCATAGCTAGGGCTTCAGGAAATGAGGATTAATGTTCACAGGTATTAGAAAGAAAGATAATATTAGGTCAGCTGTAAGTTTTGTTTCAGATTAGATGGACGAATTCTCAACAGCAATGTAGGAAAGTGAAACATTTGTCATAAATACACCTTGATATCTAAAACAAAGAAGTGCTCTATACCTTTTCTAACTAAACTTCATCTCTATCAAAATACTAGCATAAGTTAACATGCAAATAAAAAATTTCAACACATATTTATACCTTAGGTAATTTTTTTTTTTTTAGGGCTGAATAATATTTCTAGTTTAATTTTAAAGTTGGGATACTGAAATTTTCTAGAAAACAATGTCATTCTAGTGTTTAATAAGGGATAAAAGAAATAACCTAGGGGCCATTTAAAAATTTCTCTGATGTGCATGGAACAGTTTAATGAGGATTCTATCAACAAACAGTGGCTAAACATAATTTGTGCCACTCAACATGGTTTTGTAGAAAGTAAATCTTGTCAAACAAACACTGTTTTTTATGACAGGCTTATAGGCCCTGTTGGTAAAGGTGAATGTGTTGGCACAGCATTCTTCATTTTTAAGGCATTTGACTTAGTGCCACAAAACACTTTGGCTTTACAAAACCTTGAATTGTGCAGAATTAACAGGCTGTACATTAGAAAAATTAAAATATCTTTATTTTATTTATAAATTAAAATTAAAATAAAAATTAAAAAGTGTTCAGAAAATGGTAATAAAGAAATCAGCAAGCACAAGTGCTTCTACAAGCTTCCCCCAAATAGCCATTGCTCCATCTATAGAAGGAGCAGTGGACTAGAAAGAGCATAAGAACAAAACAGAGCAGGATAGTAGGTAGCAGAGATGAGGCTTTAGTGCAGAGTTACCTGAAATCTCTGCTAAAAGAGTTAGTTTCCAACAAAATTATTTAAGGACACTCAAATACAGAACAATGCATCTGGGGACCAGGAATACAAACTATAGGTACAGTGAGACTCTCTTTTGGAAAGCAGTATCTCAGGAACGGGCTCGTGAGTCATTGTGGATAATCATCTCAAAATAGGCTCTCAAAGTAATGCTTTGACAAAATGGTTAATATGATCCTTGGTTATATAAAATGTGATTGTCAAATAGAAGCAGGGAAGTGTTACTGCTGTTCTAAAACTTGAAAAACCACATAAATTAAACCAGAGACTGGAAAACAAACATTAAGATGTGAGTCTTAAAGAGTTCTGCTAATTTAACAGAAGGCTGAAAACTGACTTGAGGTGTTTGTACAGATCCTCACATATGAAAACACCATCCAGTAGCATGATTCTCAAACCTGTTGACAAAATCATAATTAGACATAATGACTGGAAGCTGGAGTTAGAAAATTTAACCTTGAAATAAGACACAGCATAGAAAATGAAATAAGACACAACATACAAAATGAAATTTTATGAAGTACCAGCTCACAGTTAGTCTGAGTTGTAAGATGTGTTTAAACAGCTTTCTGAAGTGGCGTAATTCAGCTTTTCAGAGAAATTACATCTCCAGCATGTGGAGGGGTTTTGATTAGACAGTCATAGGCCACCCTTCTTGTGGTGAAATCTGTCAAACCAAGAACACCATCTTCTCTACCCCCAATACATATGGGCCATACGATAACCAGGATTACCTGTGTTTCTCAGCACAATCACTACGTGGGCAGATATGCATGCCACCAATGACTGTGCTCAAATATCATACCTCAGGGTTTCAGCCAACTGTCCAATAGAACCCAGGAACATTTATTTAAGTAACACTACGCTGGTTAGATGTAATCTGTTTGCACTTGGTGGAAGGGGAAATTTGATTTTGTGTCTGTGTGTTTAACAGCAAAACCATTACCTTTCTTTGTATGGCTCGACAGACTACAAATCACCTATTTTCTTTACTCTTCTGCTTATCTTCTAGGGCATTCAGCTCCTTCTGAAAGTCATAGTGCTTTCCAAACAGTAGGTAAACATCTATGCATTTAAGTTTATTTTTAATGTGGAGTATAGCTACTCCAAGGCACCCTTCTCTCACTTCTGGCATAATCATCCTTGTTTATTACACATAGAACAGTGAACACACAGGTGTTGTGTTGCAAAACCTATGGTTTAGTCCATCCCCAAATAGAAATACAGGTACCATAAGTTTATTTTTCTGAAGTTCTGGAAATGAACATTTACTGCAAGGTCTCAGAAGAGGGATTTTTATCTTTGTATCTGTCACCACCACAGAGGGCATCCAGGCTGAACTAGGTTCCAGCAGGCATCTTCACTGCCTGCAGGCTGTGCCTACACAGGAACCTGTGCAGAACCATTGTTTTCCATGTGCTAGCACAGGTGCTTTGTGCTTGGAATACCATTAACATTAGCAGAAAAGAGATGCCACCCATCATCTCTCAGTTGGCTTTGCAAGGCTAATAGGCAATCCAACTTCTTTTTAAACACTGTAGTAAGAAGACATGACTCTAAATACACAGAGCAGGCAGAAACACTGGTAGGAAGGTGCCGTTTTCAGCCATTCTTCACTGAAACACCATCTGTTGCAACATATGCAAGTGCAGTTACACATCCAGCTACAGGAGGTGAGAAGGGTAATTTTCATCCTGAGAAGGATGAGTTCTGTGTGCTCATCTCCTTTCACCACGCCTCACCCATTAGCACCAGAGGCAATCTGCTGGAAAAAGAAGGATCACCACCATTTTCTGTCTTCCCCTAATGGAAAAGAAGACTCAAATCCCTTACAGGATCAGGAATAATGGTGTGAGTGGTTTCCAGATGTAGATCAAAAAAGTTAATTTCAAAAGTCCCAAATAGCTGGAAGAATTTGAGAGTAGGAGAAATTCAAAATGAGACTAGAACCAGCAAAAAGAAAATTAATATATAGAATTTATACATGAAAATTTAATGAGCCCAAGCTTCCAGTTTTCTTTATTTGAATATTTTGACAGATACATTATTAACACTAACCTTATTTTCCTAGCTGAAAAATTAACATAAACAGAAACACAAAACTCACGATGTGCCAAAAAAAAAAAAAAGAACAAAAGAAGAGTTATGGCTTGGAGACCCTTTCTTTGTATGGAAACACTAGACTCTAATTTAATTTTAAAAGAAACTAAAAAAAATAGTTTTCTCAGCCTGACAAATCTCCTCCAAAAAATTATTTCCTCACTGATTACAGAAGCAGACAATTGGTGCCCAAACAATCAAAGAAGGTTGTATTGTCAGCATGTTAATCATAGTGTCTCTTAGCAACCATATTTTATTTACAAGTAACAATACTTCTTCAGAAGCCTGTCACACTTAATGAGAAGTATTTGTGGGGGAAGAGCCAGAATATGTATGTGCAGCTCCCACCTCTGGTGATGGGCAGCTTGTGAGGAGGACAGAGCAATGCTTTTGCTGATAACCAGATACTGATGGTATCAGTAGACAGGGAAACCTCTGAGGAGGTGGGGCAAGGGTTTGCACAAAAAAGGGACTTACCCTGCTTGTTTTCTGTGCCCACTCTGGTTGGTGCTTTTGATCCTGTGAGTCCATAGGTTCCTCTCCCTTAGACTCCTCTCTGCGAACTTTTTAAAAATGTACAAGATAGTCAAGGAATTTGGGGATCAGAACCTCTTCGTTTTCTTGCCCTTGGAGCTCTCCAAGGACCAGGTTCTGCTCCCAGTACTTTCCCAGCAGCAGACACAGGGACAACTATATATATTCCATGTTTTCACATCACTGTCAGCAGCCACAATCAGTGCTCACATCACCTGTTAAATATAAAAGATAGTGTCTGGAAAAGTCCGTTTCACTCCAAATCAGTTTTCTTCTGCACTTGTAAAACAGTGCCTACTGGTCACCACCATGTTGAATACCATCACTTTGGGATATTTTAGAGATAATTTCTAGATAGAAGATGCAATTGTCTGAAAAAGAGAAAAATGGAACATTTTGTTCTTTACTGGGAAGGTATTTTGTAGCAAAATTGTACAAGGGATAGTAGAGGTACCGAGGGCTCCTTTCAGTTTTCTTTTTCTCTGATCAGCCATAGTGATAGGAGGGACTGCATAGCCCAGTAAAAGTCACCTCAGCTCATGTTGATCTATTACAATATCTTATCCCTATTCATGATGATCACAAGATGCTTCAGAGGAAGCTTTAAGAAAAGATAAAAATATTCTGCTTCCATAAAGATATCAGCCTAATCCCTTGGAGTTAGAGTCAGCCTTAAATGTTTAAGCAGGATCTTTTTTTTTCCTTCCAGAAAGGTTGGTAGTAAGAGTTTGTATTCTAGATGTCCTTGTTGTCCATCTCATAATCCTGAGAATCTATCTCATAATGCTCAGAATCCATGAGTTCTACCCTCAACTGCTGGGTCACTTGTCCATTCCCTTTTTTTACCCATTTTGAAATAATCACCTTCACATTTCAACAAATGTCTTTATTCCTGAGGTATGAGGAACAGCAAGCAGATTGAAGAATCACATCAAAGCATGTACCAGTAACACATTTATGAACTGTATGAGATACTTATGTATGATATACACAGAAGAAGGAGAGACTGGATGTAGCAAGAGGTTTGTAGAAAGAGTGGAACACTTGAGTCAAAGTAGAATTCCAATAGGTCTTTTGCTCACAAAAGCCTTTGCAGACTTTCAGAGATATATCCCCCTCATAAAAGGAAGTTTGGATGAAGGGAAGAGTGGCTATTTTTTTTCTTATTCTTGTCTGAACTTGCCTTTTTTGGATTTTTTTTCCTGTCCTTTCATGAGAGAATAAAAATAGAAGTGGGAATAAAATTTAGGGACGAGTCCAAATAAAAAAAAAAAAATTTATAAGCTTGGGAATTCAGGCTCATCCTTAAAAGAATTTCCATAATTACAAACTGCTTGTCCAAACCCACAAAAATATTTGTGGTTTAGGTCTGCCCTAAACAAATATTCCCATAATTTCAAGATTTCAGCAACAGCTGGAAAAGGAAAGACATTCCATGTAAAACATGAGGACTTGTACAACTGTCTCTGGCCCCTCAGGCTGCTTGATTTCGTAAGCAGTGATAGCAAAAAAAAGATGTAGTACCTAAAAGAGTTATGAGAATTCCCTCTTGCTTACCAACATTTGGAGCAATTATTATGGAAATACTTCAGAATTATGTCAGATGGTGTCTTCAATTACCCAGAGAACTGTGGCATCCACAGTGAAGGAAAGGGCAGACAGCAGCAGCAGATTTCTGAGGAACCTTATAGGCCTTCTTTAGCCACAGTCCCACCACAGAACCTCTCATCTCTGCACTCATTCCCCAGCCAGTGCTGGGAACACTTTGTAGCTCCACATGGGGAAATAGACATTTATATTCACTGTACTCCACCATCCACTGGGGAAAAGAAATGCCAAATCATAACTGCAGATCCCACCCATAGCTAGGCAGCAGTCTCTGCAATCTGCTATGTGCAAAGAATTCAGCTGTATCTGGCCCTCATACACATCATTAAAGGGAAACAACAAGCCCATTTCACCCTCTCCATCAGAAATTAAACAGAGACTAATTCAGAACTGAGTTTATTATCCAGCTGCCAACTACTCACCTTTGAAGGATCCTTGTGGCCACCAGTGCTCCTGCAGTAATTATTTCAGAGCAATAGCAACACCTTGCAGGGTTTAGTGTTTTCTCTCATAGTTTATTTGGCTGTTAATGGTAGTAGTATGGTCAAATAATCAAATGAAAACAAGGAACCAACAACAAAAACAAACAAGCAAACAAAAAAACCCACTAACATTTCAAAGCACAGATAGTGAGTGATATTGCCAAGGAAATTCAAAAAACATATTGAACAAACCTGGCTGTGGAACATTTTAATAAAATTGAAAGCATCGGGAAGCTTTGAAGTCTTCCAAGCATACAGCAAAATCTGTTATTTACTATTGCAGCATCAAAAGAAAGATCCACCTATATACATGTACAGACATCAGGAAGAAAGGCTGTCATGGTCTTTGTTTGCAGTTTGCTTGTTTTTCTTAAAGGCTGTGCTAAAGGAAGAATCATGACTCTTTATGACATAGCACAGCTCTCATGTTTATTCCAGGTATTTTTGCTTTGAAGATCACTAGGGAATAGGAGTTCTTACATTGACTGCAGACATACAAGAGGTTAATATCTTCCTGTTTTTACAAAAAAAAGGAGGGGTAGCATGACCACAAATGACAAGAAGTCTAACAAATATTTTTCTGGCATTTCATTGTACATTGACTTTTCAAAATGTCAGCTCTGATTTGAACATAAGCAATGCTTAAATAAAAATAATTTATCCTTTTAAAGACCATTAAAGGTTTCTGCAGAAGAATCTAAACTGCAGAAGTCTCAGGAGTTTGAAGTTCACAGTAATTTCAGTAGAAGTCATAGCTGCTCAACCTTTGGGAGTCCGAACATTTGTATAGTGTCTGAATAAACTGTTTGCTTCATCGACCATTGACCAACAACAAATATAGAATCTTAGAATTGCTTAGGTTAGAAGATCATCAGGTTCAACCATTAGCCCAGCACTGACAAGCCCATCACTGAACCATGTCTATAAGTGCCACATCAACACATCCTTAAACACCTCCAAGGATGGTGACTCCAACACTTCCCTGGGCCGCCTGTTTCAGCAATTGACAACACTTTCAGTAAAGAAATATTTCTTAATATCCAATCTAAACCTCCCTTGACACAACTTGAGGCTATTTCCTCTCATCCTATAGCTTGTTACCTGGGAGAAGAGACCAACACTGACCTGGTTACAACCTCCTTTCTCAGAGTTGTAGAGAATGATAATGGAGCCTCCTTTTCTCCAGGCTAAACACCCCCAATTCCCTCAGCTGCTCTTCCATCAGACTTGTGCTCTTGACCCTTCACCAGCTCTGCTGCCCTTCTCTGGACATGCTCCAGCATCTCAGCATCTTTATTGCAGAGAGGGGTCCAAAACTGACTGCAGGATTTGAGCTGCAACCTCAACCAATGCCCAGCACAGGGGGATGGTCCCTGCCCTGGTCCCACTGACCACAATATTGCTGACACAACCCAGGTGCCATTGGTCTTCTTGGCCACCTGGACACACTGGCTCATGTTCAGCTGCTGTCACCAGCACCCCCAGGTCCTTTACCACTGAGCAGCTTTCCAGCCACTCTGCCCCCAGCCTGTGGCACTGCAGGGGTTGCTGTGACCCAAGTTCAGGACCCAGCACTTAGCCTGTTTGAACCTCACACCATCAGCCTCAACCCATCAATGTAGCCTGTCCAGATCCCTCTCCTTAGCCTTCAGACGCTCCAGCAGCTCAACATTCAAGCACAGATTGGTGCTTTCTATATATATATTATAAATATATTTATAAATACTGTTATCATTTAGAAATATTACTCATCACTGTGATAGAGGAGCAACTGCAACTGTGCTCATGTGCTCTGGACCTGCCAGAGCAGAATGGTGCAGATAAGAAAAAGGGGAGACAATTTGCTGTTATACTTTTTTTCCCTGTACCAGATCTAGACAGACAACAAAATTGCACAAACATAGACCAGTTAGAAGGCATTCAAACTGATTATCTAGTTCATTTTTCTTTCTATAACAAGGAACTACTCTACCCATCATAATCACAATTTATCTTATCCCTGCTTGCTGAGCCTATTCTTTAATACCTCTAAGTTCTGAGCATTGTGAAACTTTCTTAAGTATCCAAAATGCCTACCAATTTCTACTATGAGAAAAGGAATACCTTTATCACTCCTAAAATTCTAAGTAAAATTCTCTGTCTGCAGCTTGAGATTTAGTTTTTGCCTTACTCTTCACGGCCATTCTTTTTGCATATTTTTTCATGTATTTATACACTCATATAAATGTCTTCTTTCTATCTTGTGTGTTCTAAGGACACCAAACACCCCATCCTTTGTAGGTTCCTAGGCTTTCCTCATAGCCTCCCTCTGTACTCCCCCCCAGCTGGTTCACTTCTATGAAACCATAACAATGCTCTGAAGAAGGATTATGTTGCAAATTGTATGGACTATGTTGCTGTTTATAAATCCCAGTGTGATGTTTGACCTCTATGCAGCCGTGTGGTGGGCTGACCCTGGCTGGATGCCAGGTGTCCACCAAGGCCACTCTGTCATTGCCCTCCTCATCTGGGCAGGGAAAATATAGTAAAAGTCTCATAGGCTTAGATAAGGGCAGAGAGAAATCACTCATCAATGACTGTCATGGGCAAAACAGAACCCACTTGGGGAAATCAGGTTAATTTATTACCAACCAAACCAGAATAGGGTAATGAGAAATAAAACAAAATCTTAAAACACATTCCTACCACCACTCCCATCTTCTCAGGCTCAGCTTCACTCTGCATTCCTCCACCTCCTCCTCCCAGCATCTCAGGGGGATGGGGAATGGGGGCTGTGGTCAGTTCATTACACGTTTTCTCTGCTGCTCCTTCCTCCTCATGGGGAGGCCTCCTCACAGCCTTCCTCTGCGTGGGGTGTGGGGTCCCTTCCAAGGATGTCAGTCCTCTATGAACTCCTCCAGCTGAGTCCTCTCCATGGCTACAGTTCTTAACAAACTGTTCTGGCATGGCTCCCTCCACAGGCTGCAGTTCCTCCAGGAACAGGCTGCTCCAGAGTGGGTACCCCAGAGGATCACAAGTCCTGCCAGCAGGTCAGGTACAGCATGAGCTCCTTTCTCTATGGAGCACCAAGTCCTGCCAGGAGCCTCTTCCAGCATGGGCTTCCCAGAGGGTCACAGCCACCTTTGGGCTGCAGGTGCATCTCTGCTTGCCCGTGGGCCTCCATGGCACAGCTGCCCCATCATGGGCTGCACCAGGAGCTGCAGGGTAGCACCTGGAGCACCCCTGCCTCTCCTTACTGACCTGGGTGCCTGCAGAGCTGCTGCTCTCACGTATTCTCAATCCTCTCTCCAGCTGTAGTTGCGCAGGTTTTTTCCCTCTTCTAAAATACATTATCCCAAAGGTGCTACCTTCTATCAGCTTCTGACAAAAGTCACCCCTGTAGCTCCCCTGCTGTCAGCCACCCAAACCTTGCAGGGCACAGCATAATACTCTTAACCTATATTCATTTTGTGACCCACTGTAATGTCCAAATACTTCTTTGCAAGACTGTTACCTGTTTTATCTCTGTTTTTCTTATTTTATTTTCTCAGCTGTTTATCCTCACCTAAGTGCAGAACCATACTTTTGTTTTAATTAAATTCTGTGTTGTTTTCGAAGCTATTTCTTTCAATTGTGATAATTCTGAATTAATTCTCATCTTTCAATCTGTTTGGTCTTTCAGATACATTTCACTTGCAGGTTTAATAAGCATATTCCAGAGACCTGGTATTGGATTATAATGAAAACATTGAACTTACTAAGCCTAGCCTAGATCCTCAATTCATCATAGCAGTTTGACAGCAAAGTGCTGGCAGCTGCTCTGAATGTAGCATCCCCAGGCACCTTTGTCCCCACTCTACAGTAACCCCAACTGCCTGAGTTATGTGAGACCCTGAGCAAAGCCTAGCTATACCATGTCTATACCCTTAAGGCACGTTACTTCACATAAAAAGGTTTTGGATTGATCTGATATGATTAAATCCTGACAAATGATTTAACACTCACTGCATACTGCCAACAAATTTGCTACTTACTCATCTGGTGTTCTTTTAGGTGCCCTACAAAAGTACTGCTGGATTTCTTTATCTCTCATGTTCCAACAAAAAGATCTGGCCCATCATTCTGTAAGCTTCCCTTTTGACTTTTTTTTTTTAATTTGTCTTATGTTTGCCCTTTTCCAGTCTTCCAAAACGAAATCCACCTCCACACATTCTCAAAATGTACTGAGAGACTGCTGAGATTGCTTCAGCTAGGGTTTTCACAAACCTGAGCAGGATTTCATCAAGGTCAGAGAATCAGAAATTTCAGAAATTTCAAAGCAAGACTTTCTTTCTTCTTCCTCTTTGTCATTGATGTTAATTGTGACAACAGTTTGAGCACCATTGCCTTCATAACATGCAGCACAGAAGAGTCCTGATTCAGTCCTTGCAGCCCTCTCCTGGGAGAGGCAAGGGATGGCCAAAGTAAGCTCCCCTCAAAATTCCTGAAGGCAGCACACAGGAAATCTGCCTCAGCTCTTTCGGTTTCCAAGGAACTAAGATTGATCCAAACCAGACTCCAACAATAATCTTCAACTCAGAGAAGATACCTTCAAGATGTGGGAATCATATTTTCCCTGCATTTTTGCTTCCACTCAGAACTATAGAATCACAGAATGGTTTGGGTTGCAAGGGACCCTAAAGTTCATCCAGTTCCAGCTCCCCTGCCATGGGCAGGGACATCTTCCACCTGATCAGGTTGCTCAGAGCCCCATCCAACCTGGCTTTGGACATTTCCAGGGATGGGATATCCACCACAGAATCTGAAGTAACAAACAAGCTTAGCTACCCCTTTAGCTCAGGCGGAAATATTAAGCAGTGTTGAAGACTTGTAACTCAAACTTTTTTCATAAAAAGTAAATTTAAAAGTTTGTTCAGTTTCCATGCAACAATGTTTTTCAATCTTTGAAAGTATCTAAACATTACATATAAATGATCCATTTAAAGTTAAAATATATTTTAAAAAATCAAATGTCCCAAACATTGGGGCTATTAGACTTAGGAAATTTCATGCAATTTTTGTTTATGCATAAGGATGATTATTCTTTGAATGTAACAATTTTTTTTAAGACCTCAGCCTTCTTGATTGTGGAAGAGACAAACAATACCTCCAAACATCATGCTAAATCAGATAGGATTTAACTATTTTGATCTAAATATTTTGTAAAGTACTGTGACAATATCCTGATCCCACCTACAGGGAAGAATTACATGTTCTTTGTATTCAAGTTTGACAGATATACTCCATTGGCATATGGGGAAAATTCCCATTATCTTTAATAAAGGTAGAGCAAAAATGTTTTAAAAGACAAGGCAACCTCATTTGTTGCAAAAAGGCACAGCAGCAGGTAGGAAGGCACAAAAGTGTTTTTTAGCTACATCCAGCTTCAAATTTTCATAAAGACAGCAAATGGAGTGAGTTTAAATCCTTTACATCACTACTCGCTGAGACAAAGGACTTACTAACATCAGTGTCAAGACCAGCCTAAAGTTAAATTGAAATTCTATGACTATGAATGAAGTCCTGTGGAAAGCAGACAAATACACGGTAGATTTTGTAAAGAATGGCCTGACACACATTGGGGGAGAAAGTAAAACTATAACTGAACAAAGAAGTTTAAGGGATTAATGTACATGGATGCATCATTAAATAAATAGTTATATTGAAATATTTTAAATCAAAGCATATTAATTATAGAACTCAGGTTCCTAAATTCAGGAAACAATTAAAACACTTTATCATTTCATAACTTGTTGAGTTGCCTAGAGTATTTACAAAAAGCATTTCTTTCTAACTTTAAGTTCCATCGCTGGGCAGATGTTTTGCACAATTAAAGAAGGAGTTCAGAGATCCTACTGAATGGCAGCACAGCAGCCACTCCTCCCAGTTTTATATCATCAGCAAAGTTCCTGTGAAGGGTCTCTACCGCCTCATTCAAGTCATTGAAGAATTAGTTAAACAACACAGACATAGTATTGACCCTTGGGGGATATCGCCCCTTTGCTGGATTTTTTTAGCTGGCTTAGGTGTCCCAGTGCCCCCCCTTTAGGTCATCCCTACCTTGCTTTTTGAGCCTTTTCCCATTTAATCCATATGACACAGTGTCTGCTTTACAGGAGAAAAGATAAAAATAAAAGAAAAAAAGAAAGAAAACTGAGTGAACAGATTCAAGCACCATAATGTGATCATCCCGACATGTCAAGCATCAGTGCTGTCCTTGATATGGCTTCTGCCAACTCCTTGTCCCCCTGCCAATGCCTGGCCATCACCCAGGAGCTCTCCCAGCCCCAAAGATTGTCCCAAAAAGTAGTTTGAAAGTAGAAATATTGCTATATGGACTGGAAAGTGACATGAGTGTTTAACTGAGTTTATCTAAGCAAAATAACCTGTTCCATGGCATCATGGACAGAGAATGGCCCCTAACCCAGTCCCTAGGAAAGGCTTGACTCTAATCAGTTGCCACTCTGAGTCTCATGACGTCTAAACCACTTCTTCATCTGAGCCTTGAGCATTTGTTCAAATTTCTGTGAAGAAATGCTTAACACCACGTAAACATACCTGCAGAAAATTCTGTATTTTCAGTGGCAGGGTAACAAAACCACAGGAAATGTACCATAAAACCCTATTGTGCTTTGCTTCATAGGAAACATGCAATTAATTTTTCTGGCAATAAAAGGGGTGGGAGGAACTTGTCGATTTTTTTTTCTTGCTGTCTCTCATTCTTTTGAGTTCAATACAGTCAAACAGGTTTTATAACAGGAAGAAATCTCTTCATCCCTTTCAGTTGTGCACATTCACGATGTAGAATGGTGGGGAGGTTTCTTTACACTCTACAACTGAAACTACATGTAAAGGTCATTCCATGTATAACAATACATCAGGAAGACATCAGAGTGGCTGGCAAAAATTTAAAAATCACATATGTAGAAATCTTTTATGGAATATGCACAGGTATTCACTTTGGCAGTGGACACATTCTTTCATACCTTGAATTTTCCTCATCTGATCCTCATCCTTTCAGCAGAATCAGTAACTCAGAAATTACATTTGTAGAGTTCCAAAGCAGGGTAAGTATCTATTCAATACCATCAAAGGAATTGATAAAGAGTAGGGAACTTAAGGACATTTTAAAATTTTTTTACTTGTTTTTTCCTTATCTGTTTTTTTTTTCCTAATTAAGATTTTATTGAGTTTTTCAAAATGGAAGACTATAACCAATCAGCAAAAGTATTATCATATGAATTTTAGCTTAGTAATTTACTGGGGCCAATTCATTTCTTTTTCTAACAGGCCAAGAAGCTGTAACTTCAGGTGCAGTCAATCACATCTTTGGGAACATTAAGCAGAGGAAGCAAGAAATGAGAAGCACCAGCATAAATTAGATAAAAAACCTAAACAAAGCCTGAAAAGAAGGCTAAATTCAGTTTACCAGCAAAATCTGATGTGCTATGTACAGGAAAATTTGAAACTTTAGAAGAATTCATGAGTCAGCCATTCAGGGAATCATACCAGAAAGCTAATGAGTTTATTCTCACATGAGACCCCATGAAAAAGAAATTGGTCTGTGAAAGCAATTCCAGAAAGCCAAACATACCTTAAAGCATTTCCAGCCAACCCATCAGCTCTTCCCGAGAGGAATTAGGAGTGGCTGTTCCAGGGGTAAAGGCTGATTGGCATGCTGGTCAAGTAGCCCACCCGTGGCGAACACTCAGTGCTTTTCCATTGCAATATCTTCCCTCCAACACCCTCAGAAAGCTCTGTGCAGGGTCCCACCCCAACACTGCAAAGGCTGGACCAGCTTGGGCTGGTGTGTTTCTGCACATTGAATGGTTTGACTTCATTCAAAGGAATCTGTTCTGCTATTCCCAACTGCTCTCACTGCCACTAAGCTTTTGCATATATCAGGACAAGACAGGAGAAGCCTTTCCCAGGCCCAGCACAGGAATTGGGAGACGCTGCTTGCTCTGTGTCCAGCTACACAAAATAGATCAGTCACCTTAGCCCATGTGCCAGTATCTCTGAGTGGGAACTGATGGACCCAATGTCAAGGTTTGTCTCATTCTTACCAGGCAATGGGATGCACTTCAGCACCCCATGCTAGATCACACAGAATCACAGAATGACTAGGTTGGAAGAAACCTTCAACATCATCAAGTCCAACCCATGCCCTAAACACTTTAACTAAACCATGGCATCAAGTGCCATATCCAGTCACTTTTTAAACACATCCAGGGATGTTGACTCTGCCACCTCCCCAGGCAGGCCATTCCAATATTTTATCACTCTTTCTATGAAAAACTTCTTCCTAATATCCAACCTGTATTTCCCCTGACGCAGCTTGAGACTGTGTCCTCTGGTTCTGTCAGTTACCGCCTGGAGAAGGAGACCAACCCCACCTGACTACAGCCACCTTTCAGGAAGCTGCAGAGAGTGATAAGGTCACCTCTGAGTCTCCTTTTCCCCAGGCTAAACAACCCCAGCTCCTTCAATCATTCCTCACAGGGCTTGTGTTCCCAGCCCCTCACCAGCCTCGTTCCCTCCTCTGGACGCACTCAAGAGTCTCAACGTCCTTCCCAAACTGAGGGCACAGAACTGGACACAGCACTCAAGGTGTGGCCTCACCAGTGCTGAGTACAGGGGAAGAATGACCTCCCTAGTCCTGATGGCCACACTATTCCTGATCCAGGCCAGGAGCCATTGGCCTTCTTGGCCACCTGGGCACACTGCTGGCTCATGTTCAGCCAGCTGTCACCAGCACCCCCAGGTCCCTTTCTGCCTGGGCACTGTCCAACCACACCGTCCCCAGCCTATAACGTTGCAGGGGGTTATTGTAGCCAAAATGCAGGACTCAACACTTGGACTTATTGAACTCTATCCCATTGGACTCTGCCCATCCATCCAAATGTCAATCCAAGTCATCCAAGATGTCTCCTTCAATATGAGGCAAATTGCACCTTTGACAGTGCTTATTTATTTCAATCAACTATAAAGAGGCCTTAAGGTAAATAATTCAGATGTATGTTTCAACACCAAACACTTCAATGTAACTGAGAGAAATGCATGCTGTATGTTCACAGTACCAAAAAATGGCACTAAAATTAATTCCAGTTAGAGTGAGGGGGTTTGTCAGTTACAACAAGTCCATTCCTAATTTGTCTCACCTTTCTCAGAAAAAAGAGAGCTGTATGAGGCAGTTTACAGAGGTTACCAACCAACATCAGGCCATGCTGGCAGTTTTCTTATATAAAAATTTCAATTTACCATTCTTTCACAAGAATTTTTTTATATATACATGTGTGGATATATAAAAATTTAAATATAATAAAAAATTAATAATGAAAAATAAATGAAGGTTTTCCTTGATCTAAAGTTTAGAAACCTGCATTTGGGGAATATTTATTATTTTCTGGAATACATAAGAATTTGTATTTGACTGAAGATGAACAATAACAGAGCAAAATCAAGGTTTTAATTAATCACTGAGTGCTTGTCATTTTGACAACTAAAGAATTGGGAAGCTGCAAAGAACCAAAGTGAAACAACATCAATCATCTGGCTACAATAAATAATTTAATAAAAAAAATCACTGAATAACTACAAGGTCTAAGGAGGTAAAATAAAAAAGACAGAGAAGTAAAACAGGAGCATCAGACAAACAATGTACAGCTGACCCTATTTATATTAATATTACACAACAGTCACAATCTCCATCAAGTCTTTTGCTATGCAGAATAAAATATCATACTCATTTACCTTGGAGATGAGCATTACAGCTTTTAGAAAGAAGAATAAAATAGATTTACAATGGCATTATTATATTATTTTATCATGTTTCTATCAAGTTAATTAGTCTCATCAGCAAATAGAGAAAAAGAAAAAACCAAATAATTTAGTTGCCATCATGCAGCATCACAGGCAGGTCCAGCACCCTGCTTGGTGCCCATCTCACAGAACCTGCAATCAACCAAAGCCAGCCACAGGGAGCACAGACAAAATTAAGAGTTAACAAGTGCCAAGCAATGAACACAGTGAGGAACAACTTTACATAACCAGCAGTGCCTCACACTAGATTGTTTTCTGAAAACTTCACCTCAATCTTCAGCAGTGGCCAGAATGACAAAGAGACTATTAAAAATTAGCAGCACAAGGCAGAGGGTAAAACGGAAAACAGAATTATCCCATTGTTGAAACCCACTGTGTGGATAAGAAACCTTTCTATAAGCTATAATGGGGAAATGTTAAAGGGTAGTGCTGGAGCAGCTGAGCCTCTGGTGTGACACAGTGGAGTTTTTGTGGTTTCACATTCTGTGAGATTTATTTGGACAGAATATGGGCCTAAAGCAAGAGTAAACTGAGCGTGTTTTATTTCATATCTAAGGGCTTATGGAACATGATTGTGTCAGGATAAAAGTAAAAAAGCCAGATAATATTCTCTTTCCTTTCTCTTCTTCTTATTTTTAAAAAAATATATTCCCTCCCTTCTCCCTGAACAGAACATGCTCACAAAATAGAATTTTCTCTCTCCTTTGCTTAGAGATCAAATGGACTGCAATCTAACTACACATATAAAAAGTCCCATCACTTTTCCAAAAATGGCACAGGACAAAGCCACTACCAACAACACTGCAGCACTTCAGCAAGAATCCAGCAAGGTAGTGGAGAGGCAGGACCAACTTTGATTGTGTGGTTTTACAGAGTGCTAGGAAGATCCTGATACATTTTCCTCCATGAGGAAATTTCACAGTAAAACACTGAAATCATCCAAAATTATGGCATGCTGCAATCCTGCAGTCAGCCAGTGGCTGTCTCTGCAAGAGTTCTTCTCTAGGAGTTCAAACTCTCAGCCACCAGCAAGTTTTCAGCAGGCTGCAACATCTGCTGCTCTCAATTCCTGCTCCAAGTCTGCAGCTGAATTGGCAGCTGGTCTGGTTCGCCAGGTAGAAGGGGATGGCCCTGAAGGAGGAGTCCTTCTACCCCAGCTGGTTTCTCCAGGGGTGGTGTCAGCAGAGCCCTCACACCAGCAGAGACCTTCCTGAAATTAGTATTATGCACCTTTTCTGTCTAATCCAGCCTATTCTTTTCATCTGCAATATTTTTCCCCTTTGACCAATGGTCTCTTGTCATTTAAACACAGTATGGGATGCAACAATCTTCTGGCCTTTCTGGGGGTTAGTGAGTGTCTATGATGTGGTAAAGGGGGCCACAGAGCCAGACTGGGGAGCAAAGCACATGCCCTGACCTGTGCTGAGGGATGGCATGGACTGGGAGAGAGTGAGTGAGCCATGGATGCCAGCACTGCAGCTGAGCGTCACAGAGTGAGCTGTCACTCCTGGCAGAGACCACAGGTAGTCACAATAAAACGCTGTGTTGAAAGATTTCCTTAGCTAACTGTTGTATTGTTTCAGCTAATTACACCTCCTTAAATTGCAGGGTGCAGCACCCCTGCTTGCCCAGCCAGCAGCACTCAGGAATCCCTCCCTGCAGCTGAGCTTGCTGCACACATTCACTGGTTTGGCCGCCTGCTCGCACGTCAAGCCCTGAAGTCCATTTATCATTTCAACCACTCTTCACTCTACAAAATAACATAATAGACTCCTAAAAATGAGAGATGAAGAGGGCTAGCAGCACCATCCAATCCCTTCCCCTTCCCAGAGAATATTTCCTCAGTCTATTTTTCTTACCTATTTTCTGACGTCTCAAGTTTAGGCCAACAATTCTTCTGCCAGTCCTTCTGCTTTGTTAATGACGGGATGATGGATAATAGATTTTGTTTCTGTAACCTCTTCACTTTCTTCAGGGGAACTTTTTGAAATAATCCCATCAGGATTTCTTTCAATCTTAAGTTCAAAGGTTGGCAGTGAGGAAGAGCAACTCATCTCATCCGTATTCTCATGCTACGTTAAACACAAAATGCTTCAGCAGTTTACTTTCCTCACACAGCTTTCAGCTGCCCTCTGTGCTGCATGGGAAGAACTAAGCCCTCAGGGTAAGGAGTTATTTCTTTTCCTTACCATGCTAACCCCAGGCTCTTCCAAAGCATAGAGTCTGTTGTCACTGGAGCCCAAATATGACAAATTATGTGTGGATAATTTTCTGATATACCCATCTATCTCTCTGAGTGTGGTGAGACCACCAAAGGAAAATAGCGGGTGATGGACCTGAAATATACTGAAAGTTGTACCTAGATTTTACATACATCCCTATGAAACAGATTATCTTAGAGGTTGGTAAGGAAAAAAATACAACCTCAGTTCCACACCGCTTTTTTGTGTATTTATTGCTTGGTTAATAGAATGATCAAAACATTCTCATGGCAGTGAGTGCATTTGCATACACAGAATATTAATAAAAGAGTATGGTTTTCCCTCCCTGCAGCATGCAAAAATCAGCTGCTTAACAACTATCGCTATTCCAGGAAAAAAAGTAGGAGAAATACTTCTCTACACTAGTGCTAATAGTAAAACAATAGGCAATTTTTTAGACTGGTGTTTTCAAATTAGTTCAATCGGTTTAGGTACCTTATCCCTCTTGAGTCTCAGGAATAGCTGCATCTCACACGTAATAGTTACCCCAAAGCAGCTACACATTTAGTACTGCATGGCAAAGACAAATGCTTTGGCTTTGGCTTTCTCAAAGGATGGTACAGAGAAACTCCCAGCTCCTTCACCAGTTTCTCTCCACACCATCAGGCTGATATACTCTGCTTTTTCCACTTTTTTTATGGACAGGATAACAAAGATAGAGCTACTCAAGTAGAAAGCAGAGTCACGGCTGTTTGATCTTCAATACATAGAAACATTATCACAAAAAATCTTGAGAAATAAGGCAATACTCAACATTTACCATTAATAACTGTACCACTCCATGTCCAAGCTTTTTCCTGCATATACAAGAAAAATTGTAGAAAGTTTTTGGAGCAGCTGTGGGCCTACCACTTCACAGCCTATCTACAAAATAGTGTAGGACTTCTCATTCAAGACCAGTTCCAGAACTTTATGATGAATTCTGGTTTCAGGTTCTTTCAGTCTGGCCCATCTTGAACTGAACGAGTCTACAAGAGGCCACTAAGACAATCAACAGGGCTGTAGAACCTCTCCTGTGAGGAAATGCTGAGAGAGTTGGGTTGATCAACCTGGAGCTGAGAAGGCTCCAAGAGACCTTATAACACCTTTTAGTTCCTAAAGGGGCTATAAGGGAGCAGGAGAGAGACTTTTTGCAAGGGCCTGTAGTGGCAGGACAAGGCAGAAATGGCTTTAAAAAGAGTAAGGATAGGTTTAGATTGGATGTTAGGAGGAAATTCTTTATAGTGAGGGTGGTGAGACACTAGAACAAATTGCTCAAAGAAGTTGTGGCTGCCCCATCCCTGGAAGTGTTCAAGGCCAGGGTTGGATGGGGCTCTGAGCAACCTGGTGTGGTGGAAGTTATCCCTGCCCATGGCAGGGAGGTTGGAACTGGATGAACTTTAACTCAATCCATTCTGTGGAATCCAACTCAAACCATTCTATGAGTTCCCTCTGCCTCACCATTTACTCTAGTTACAAGAAGTTTGAGTCCAACAAAAATGTTTGATTTTCATAATTCTTAATTTTACTTTATGCCAGGTGATTGGTGTAGTGATTTTTTTTTGAAAATACATTGAATAAATATTTGAATAAATTGCATATTGTTTTATTATATAATTTCATTTTTAATTATACAATGTAGATTTTATTACAATTTTTATAAAACTGCAGTGTAAATTATAAAAGTTAAAATTAGATGTATGTCCTTAAAAACATCCTACAAAATATTTTTCAGCAAAGGCTTTCAATACATCATCACCTGCTAGTCTAAGTGCATTTTAACATAAAAAGACACATTCAAAACCCAGATAACCGAGGAAACTGCATTTCAGATAAACATCCACTCTCAGCTTTCCTGCCTGGCATAAATCTTAATATCACAGAAATGTCTTTCACTGTAACTGTATAAACAACAGACCACCACAAAAACGTAAGACAAAAGAGTCAAACTTGGATGTCTTAAATTTAATATCAGCATCCACAATTAAGTAAATGGACCATAATATTCAGAGGTACTGAGTGCAACTCCTACTGCCTGCTGTCAGCGGAGAGAGAGGCAAGGACAGGAACCAAAGGGGAGAAAGAAAAGACAGGTATATGAGTTTTCCAGAGAGAGGTTGGATTTATGAACATAGTTATTAGAGTATAGTAAATAAGACCCTACTGTGTGATTTTCTGTCTGTACAATCTAGTTGTCCTCTTAAAATGTGCTAAATATAGAGTAAATGTATCAGCAAAGAGAAAATGAATTGATAGGCAAATAAGCACAGCAGTAGCTTGCAAGCAATGTAAAAAATAAAACTCTTTAAGAGCTCTTCAAAACATATTGCCATTTTTTTCTCACTCTGGGAACCACTTGCTCAGCTCACAAGGGATCAGAAGGGAAGAGATGCACAGGGGATTGTGCAATTTTTGTCAGCCCAGAATCAGCATGAGCATCTCCTGAACTGTCACCAAGCAGAGGTCTGACTTCAGCCCAGCCCCACATTGGCCTTCAGCCAGCTCCAGGCTGGGTTTGCCGACTGCAGCCCCAGGCACGCAGATGACTTTGTACCACATCACAGTGTGAGGTGACCTGTGTGCAAACAAGACAAACCAGCAGGAGAAGGGCTCCTGCAGCTCTGCAGGAGGGCTTGGCCGGCAGTGGCAAGGTGCTGACTTGACATACATTGATTTATTTGTATTTATCTTACCACATTTACTGTGCTCACCTACCAAAGAGGATTTTATGCAGATTTTATCAAAGAGCCTTTCCTCTTGCCTTGCAGAAGGATGTGGCAACAAGAATTTGAAGTACCCATGTCACCTTTTCCTTGTCAGCTCCTGTCAGTGCCTGGTGGGGAAAGGAGTTCAAGTGTCAAGTCACTCAGCCTCCCCAAAGTCTGGTAGATCTTTGGGCTGAAGCAGCCCAAGGAAAACAGAAGTACCTGAGTTATTCATGCTCAGATGCTGCTAGAAAGAAAACAAAGCATTTTTCTGAATTTTTTTTTAAATCCCAAACTAAAAAATTGCTCTCTCTCATCCACAAAAATCCATGTACTTTTCAAACTGCAGAGAGCATGTAATAGAAAATTTACATTCACATTTCAGTTCTTAACTTCCTTCAAATTTGGACTCAGCCTTTCCAGATCAAAGACACCTCCAAGTGCTAGAGATAATTGTCCACATTACCAGTACTGGTATTAGTATTAGTTGGTGCTAATGACCAACAGACTAACATGAGCCTTCCTGTAGGGAATATGTATGCTAGGACAGTATAAAGTAAATTTAATTTCCACCATTTGAATTAAACAACCCTGAAGTTCCTCAGTCTTCAGAGCTATAAATCTGGAGCCAGATGAGCTCCTTTTCTTCTTTCATTAATAAAATGAAGATGCATTTCTTTTCTTATTCATGCAGTGATTCCTTGCCACCTGTATAAGCCGTTAGTACAAATGACAATGGCAACATGTCACCACAATTTAGAAAGGTAGAGATCACAGTTCTCCTGAGATGAAATTCACAGCAATGAAAGCCCTTCAGCCATCAATAACAGAAAAAGAAAACAGTGAGATTCTGTAATTATACTCAGAAAATGAAAGAGCAGCCCCTTTCACAAATCAATGCCATATAACCTGTCAAGAGTCGTTTGCATGTAACCCTATTCTTCCCAAGCCCACAGAGGTCCAAGGGAAATATATCTGTGCAGTCAGGGTCTCTTCTGCAGTACATTTAACATTTATGATTCTCAAAGTGTACCTGTGAAAATAAATTCCATTACCATAAGGTAAACAAAATGTAATTGCACTGGCCAATTATAACATCATACAACACCACATTTCATTTTAATCCTTATTAGAGCTAGTTCCAAAAGACTCCTGCTCACCTTCCATCCTCCAGCCCAGTCCCTATTATTGTTATTTATGAATAATACTGTAGTAGCAGAGACACAAGACAATATTCTAACTGTTTCTGCTTTTCAATTATGAATATATGTCACTTTTGCCAATAAGAAAAGCATTTGTGTAACTAGCTCCTGGAACCAGGAACTGCTGCTCAGGCTTATAATGAACTTGGTGCTCTGAGGCACCAGAAGGAGAGCGGCAGTCCAACAGCTCTTTGAAGCAACCCAGACACAGGCAGTATGTGCAGGTCACACGATACACGAGAAAGGTCGGTGAAAGTAGGACACCCTGTTCTCAGATTGATGGGCCTTCAAGGAGCTGTGGACAATGGCAAAGATTGCTGTGCTGCCAGTAAGCTGCACATGGAGATTCACCTTCAAACTAGAGGCATTTCTGCACCTTCTCCTTGCTGATTTTTTCTTTTCTCCTTGTACTTTCCTGGGTCCTTGGTCAGTGACAAACAAGACCAGTACTGCTATTTTCAATATACACAGGGAGAAGACACAGTGCCTGAAGAATTTCTATACAATGTAATCAAAGTTGAGGGTCGGAGGGTGTATGTGGGTGTGCCAAGTCAGCACTTGAGGAGCGCTCTGACAGCTTCTACAGAGAGGAAACAGAGTGATAAGGTCTTCAGAACTTCAACACCAGGGTTCCAAATTTCCACTTGCATGGAAGATTATGACACTATTGTCACTGACATGTGTGTTAGTTTGGTTGGCATTGAGTTAAATTTCTTCACAGTGACTGGTATGGGGCTGTGTTTTGGATTTGCACTGAACACAGGGTTGTTAATACAGAGATGTTCTTTTCTAATTGCTGAGCAGGGAATACACAGACCCAAGGCCTTTTCTACTTTTTTGCAATGCCAAGCTGGTGAGGAGACTGTGGGTGAGACACAGCCAGAACAGCTGTCCCCAGCTGGCCAAGGAGACATTTGCCACTCCATACCATGACATCATGCTCAGAGTATAAAGTGGGAGGCAGAAGGAGGAATGGGGGGACACTTGTAGTGATGATGTTTGTCTTCCCACATCACCATTACATGTGATGTGGCCCTGCTTGTCCATAGGAAGCGAGGAATTAATTCCTTTTTTTATTTTGCTTGCTTGCACAGCCTTTTCTTTTCCTATTAAACTGTCTTTATCTCAACCCATGAGTTTTTCCAGGTTTTTTCCTTTCAGTTCTCTCCCTGATCCCACTGATGGGGGAGTGACTGCATGGTATTTGTTTGCTGGCTGGGGCTAAACCATGGCACTAAGACAACACTCTCCTAACAAAGCAATATAGTGAGCATAAAAATCCCCTTAAGTCATACCATAAATTGGCTTTATTTTTATGAGACCTAGATAAATAGAAGAACATCAACAACAAAGATATGCAAAGGCACAGGTTGCAGCAAAGAAAATTCTGATTATACATTAATTCTTTTACTGTGAGATGGTCAAACACTGTAACTGGCTCCCCAGAGAGGCTGCAAGAGCCTCATCTTTGTAGGCAGTCAAAACTGAGAAGGACAGAGCCTTGAGGAAAGTGCTCTAAGCTGGCCCTGATTTGAGCATGTAGGTGAGAACACAGGATTTATAGTGATCCTTTCCAACCTAAAGCATACTGCAGTATAAAGACCAGTTGTAAAAATTTATCATGGAAACATTTTCCTGCATCTCTCTGATCCACCACCAGGAGACCCTTACAGAAAGATCAGTGTCTCATGTCTTTGGTTTCCAGGAAGGTCCTTGTCCAGCCATCCAGACTAACGTTGTCTTTTACAAGTCCAGTGCATTGAACATCAGTTTTTGAGCCATTCCTGCAATCTATGACCTAAAGAAGGAGCAGCCCACAACAGGGATTGATGTTCTAGATGGGCAATAGAAACCAACAAATAATTCAAGGACTTTTGATAGGATTGTTAATTCTTTTTCCATCTGGTCTGCATAGCCTCTAAATTATAAGCAGCAGATAACAGCATTTGGTGTGAACAGAGAAAAGATGGGTTGGATAAAGCCAAGCATTTCTTAGGGGATAGTTTCTCCTTTTGGTTAGCTCTAAGGGATAACTCATTGCTCAATACTTCAGCTTGGCCCTTCAAAGGCTGATCCCTCCTCAGGTGCAGATGGGTGCCAGGGACCTAACTCATCTAGACATCTGGAGCAAATCACCTCATCCTTAGGTACCACAAGGCTTCCTTTGTGAGCAACCTCTCAGGCATTCTGAATCCCAAAAGAGCTTGTAGGACAAATGATGCCAAAGCTTTTACTTGGCATATTTGGGAAAGATCATGAGCAGAGTGGGGTTAAAATTAATTAAAGAAAATAAACAAAGACTTGAGAATATAGATATAAGTAGGAACAACAGCAAGAAATTAAACAAAGAGAATATTAGGATGAACATCACAGAAAATTCAATAGTGAGAACTACTAGAGTGTGTCACAGTCTCCCATGGGGATGATCTACTGCTTCCAATACTTAAATCTAGATTGGACACAGCAATATCACTCAGGGAACAGTTCTGCACTAAAAAAGGAACAGACTGCTTTGTCTGATACGTCTTTTCCATGTCTAATTTTGGTGGGTATATGATAGTATTATGTATGACTCAGGATCCTTTTTCAAGTAAAAAAAAGTCTGTCACTGACTCTTGTGTCAGTACTCATCCTTTTGTTCACCTCAAGCCTTCTGAAAGCATTAACTACCCAAATCAAAGCACACAGTTTGCATTTGCAGATCTACTGTTTCAATAACTATCTGCAAATATTAGTTATTTCACATACTACTTCTTTTCATTTGATTACAAGAACAATTCCCTTAAAAATATTTAATATTTATATTTTAGTGTAGCACTCTATTAAAAAAAATTAGGAGAGAGAAAATTACCTTCAGTGACAGGTAATTCACTGGCTACTTGCCTAGAATTCACATGCTACGTTTCATAATGCTCATTTTAAAGTCACAGTAAACTGCACATCTTTTCCTCTGAAAGTTGAATTCAAACATGACACGTGATAAGAGGTAATCAATTGTATTGTGACATTAAAAAATAACAACAATGGTGTTTAGGAAAAATAAACAGCCTTGAAAATATGAGTGGCTGAATATTTTAGTATTTAATTTTGTAAGTTATATAACATTGCAATGTGGGTGCAGTGTTTCTTTTCTTCATCCCACTTCTCTCTCCCCCCTTCAAATGAAATAACAATTCAATAGAATTTAAAGACCTTTTCTCATGCTCTAAGAACAGCATGCTTAAGAGGAACAGATTTCCTTGACAATCACAGCTCCACAAAGGAGGTTTTCACAAGCAGCATAGAAAAAATGGGAATTTTTCCATACAGGAAAACAGAAACACATTTAATGGCTTCCTGAACTTTAGTTTCCATCACCACCACACCTGAGCTGGATACACAGGCAGCAGTACTGCCCACCCTTTCCTTATCCTGCACCAATGCAAAGTACCAAGGTATGTCCTGCAGGAGCTGCATGACAGCAGAGCAGATCAGGCCAGGGTATTCCTGAACCTCCCTGCTGCTCCTCCCTGCTGCCAGTGACCCCTGGACCTGTCACACATAAGGCAGGACAAACCTTAAGATGTTACAGGCTCCAGAGATAGAAACAGATCCCAGAAGCTCCAGAACAAGAAATTGCTAAAGAGAGGGTAAATTAACTCCTCTTTAGGAGACTAAACCAACTCTAGCATAAAGGATATTTTAATCTGTTAGTATGAAACCATTCCTATTACAAGGACAGGAAAAGAAAAATAATTTGCTTCCTGACCTGAAAACACGTGATGCTGTTCTGCCTCACTTAGTCTCTATATCTCCTTCCAGCTCTTTCTTTTTTCTGTTCAACTGCCAGGCAGAGAGAGAAAGATCACTAATGAACCACAGCTTCTGTTCAGGTCATTAGCCCTACCAGAGAGAAAGTTAATGAACCCTAGTATATAAAGACAAAATCAAGTTTTCTTTAATAGTTTCCATACCAAGAGCATCATTTTCTGTTAGTGTAATCCCTGGATGATTTAGTTTGAGTCCTTTATTTTTTTGCACTCTCCAGCCTAGTTTTGGAAGAAGTGCAACAGAGAACATCTGGTCATTAAGTGCGTACAGATGATACTCAGATGCTGTGGAACAAGCACCAGAGGTAGTCAGAGAGGGAGGGAAAGGTAGGCTGCCTTGTACACGAAAGGCTCTGGGGACAGTAAGAAATAAAAAGTGACAACTTGCTGAAGCGTTGTCCCACAGAAAATGTCCAACAGCGACAACAAAACAGTTAAGCACCAACTGAGCCCCTGACATTCCCTGAGAACATCTCTTTCTCTTGCTGGTCTTCCCCCACTTGTAGACAAACATTCAGACACAAACGACTTGTGCACCCTTATACTTTACCTGAATGATTTGAAGACATCAGTGCACTTATTTCTCAGAAGGGCCCATGGGGATAAGAAAGTGCTATTTCCATTCTGTGGCATTATTTATGATTTTCCAAGCAAACAATGGTCAGGCAGGATGTATTTTCCCCTAGCTCTCCAGCATCCTAAAAGAACAGTTATTCTTTTCTTCACAGCTCCATCAGGATCAATAGACAGTACTGCACCCAGAAGAACTTTCCTACTCCTAGAAATGCTTTTCTTTTGAAGGAAATGTGCTGAGAAGTTCCACAAATAAAAGTTGTGATGATAAGGAAATGGAAGAGAAGAAAAAGCACCTATGAAAGTCATATAAAAATATGTGTATATTAAATCAAAGACTAGGAATGTGGGCCAGCTGTACCAATGAACTCCTTTCAGTATGCTTTATGTGACAACTCTTGAACCCAGCAGTCCTACTGGGACACTGTCTGGACTCTTACCCATTTCATAATTACTAACCCTATGTCATTTTTTACATTTAATCATGGAGCAATTTGTGTAATTTCCATGCCACACTAAAACTAGATGGGGTTTATGAAGAAATGAGGTGCCATATAATGTGAGAAATGTGGATGGATATTATCCAATGTATTTTACTTCCATTTAAATGTTCAGGTTCTTCTGCATTCTATTCCTAGCAAACTTCTTCCTGCAACACACTTTGGAGGTGGACAGAAGACAAAAGTAAAGGTCCTCATCCAAATGAAACTTTCTTTATTTCTTTAATAAATGCTGATAGAAAATTATTCCACAACCACCCTCAGCTCCACAGCAATGTGTATATTAAACACAGTGTCCACAAATCCCAATCACCTGTTACCTGTGTTCCCATTAACATCTACCTACCCTGAACACTGGGGAGATTGCATCCAGTTTTGTGTCAAACATGGAATCAGATTCACTGCTCCAGCCTGCATCTTTGTGCTGGAGAAATGGATGCAGCCTACCAAAGATAAATGCTGCATTCCTCCCCCAGTTTTTCCTCATTAGGGAGTAGCTGTAAATTATGGAAAAGGAATCAGTGTGTTTCCCCACTTGTCCCGGCCCTGAAATGCTGCAGCCTCACTCATAGGCCAATGGGAATTGTGAAGAAGAAATCTGGTTTCCTTTTTCCTTCATTACCCGACCATTTGCTTCTCAGCTACTTTTAATAGTAATGAGCAGTAAGATCAGCAAAGACTTGGAGAAGCCTAGCTGGTGCTCTTTGCATGCACACATCCTTCCACTGGCATTACTTTTCCATCAGTATTTCTCTAGAGTAGATAAGCATGGTATTTTTATCCAAAGGCAATTTACTGACATAGAAAAAGTACAGCAGACAATGCATTCCTACTCTATTATGCATGAACACCCGGTATGTGCTCAACTTCCCTCTCCATCTTATTTATCGCACTGTCATTAAACCTGTGTCGCTATTGCTGTTCTCTAATACACGTCACAAAAATGTGCTCTTATCAGGGCTCCTCTCCCATCTGCTGATCTAATAATACAGTGTCTCAATTTTGGTGATTTTAACACAAATAAACAAACACAAAAGGGTTCAGGCACAATATTCTCAGGAAAGTGATGTTCGTGTTTCAGCATAAACAAAAGCCTTCCTGTTATTTTCAAGTCAACTTCATGGTTCAGCACTGCTGACAAAATCATTCAATAATGCCCAACCAAGGGTGCCACAACCTAATTAAAACTTCTGGTTATGGAGGTCCAGTTGGCAAATATTTGTGAATATTTATGGAGTTTTAGCAAAAAACATTGAACTGGATTGTTTTGAGTCACAAGAAATGTTTGTGGCTATGCTTAGAGTAGCTCTCAGAGAGAAGTGTCCTTGGGCTCTGTCTGACCTGATACCCTGAAAGTGACAGGGAGCCTCCCAAGACACCAAAACTCAACTGACCAGGCAGTGAAATCAGCAGGTCAATGGTGATGGTTTTGGCTAAGGACAGCAAACATCCTCCAGAACAGAGCCTGCTAGAAACAAGAGGAACCACTCCTGATGCACAGCCCAGATGCAAACCCTGTTTCAATGGGAGACCAAGTTCAACAGCATTTCTGCCCATTTGGCCTCTGCACCTGAGAGCAGTCCCAGGCATGTTTAATTTATCTGTATACACAATGCTGAGTGGTGTCTGCTCCACTCTTGTCAGATAAGATGGTGGTTGTCAGACTTGCCTGAATTTGCTTCAAAAACATTACTTAGTGTCAGGGATGCACAACCACAAGAATTGTATCAGGCATCTGAAGATAAAAAGGACACGGGTTTCTGAGATGTGTTTAAATAGGGCTCACCACGCTCTTTGATCATTGTATCATTTGTCAGTGCAGAAGAGGAAGCATGTGAAAAATCATTAGAATAAGCAAGGAGGATGAATAAATTAATTAAATTATCATGAACAAGGCAGCTCATAATCCAATTGGAGAATGTGATTATATATCATACTCAGCTAACTAGAAAACACAGGCAGGAAAGACCCATAATGGAAGCACAAACTCTTCTGATTAAAAAAAATAATTGTGGGCAGAAAAATGAATTCAGAACAGCATTTTTTTAGCAGAATTTTTCTCAACTAAGCTCTAATAGATCTAATCAGTGCAGCAGATGAGGACAGGCATTGTGTTGTTATTTTACAGGATGGTGAAGGCATTGTAAACAAGAGGAGTGATATTTTTCACCTTGTTAAGCTCCTTAACAAGCTACCTGATTATATACTGTACCTTTAGAAGCAGAAGATAGGAACACAGTCTAGTAGGGGACAAAAATCTAGTGGAGGTTGTATTAAGTTTATTGATGTTTGCAGGTATGTGGTAAAAGTGCCAACTCTGCTTTTCAAACGTGAACTCTGGTTATAGTTACAGAAGTGACACTATTAAACTTTTGAGGCACTACATGAATCATATCTCTAAAGCAATATATTATTATCAGTAAAAATGGGAACTTCAATTCAGAATGTGACTTTGCTATACCTATCAAACACCAGTTTGATTTCTGTTGGCCTTCATTTTTCCAAAAGTTACATTTATTTTAACATTTCAGTACTACTTGAAGAGTCTTGACTCGGTTGTTGGCATAGATATTGGAGTGTCATGATTACCAAAACTATTAATTCATATGACCACTAGTAACTCTACTAATATTAATAACCATGAAAATCAGTATCAGTACCATCATAGTAGCATCCAAATGCCAGTGGCAAGTGGGCTGCAGTCTGCTGTGCACTGTGTAATGGGTGAAGACCTCTTGAGGTGAATGGTAAGATAGTTTATATATATAAAATTACACATATATAGTAAGAAAGCATGTATATGTATATATATCTATAAATATACACACAGATGTATAATTCAGCCCCTGCAATAGGGTCCAATTCCACTGAACAGCTGTATATTATCACAATTCTGCAATCCAAGGTCTGGAGGAGCTCAGTCAGCCTATGCATTTCATACAGCCCTTGGTATTTTTGGAAAGAGATTTCTGCCTAATTTCCCTAGATGTGGCAGGAAGAGCAAAATATGCACGTGAGGTGTTTTACATGAGACCAGTGTCATCAAAGTAAGGTCATTCAGTCCCAGTCAGGCATCCTACTAAGCAATAGCTTTTTAAAATTCCTGAATCATGATAAAGTCCATATTTTCTATCAGAAGGCAGAGCCAAATTCCCAAGGGGATTGCAGCCAGGAGCTTCTGTTAGATTCAGCAGGAAGTGTGTTTGTTGGGTAAGGATTTGGCTTTATAAATTAAAGATACAATAATATTTAGCCGAAAAGGTTTCACAAATCTTGAAACATTTCCAACCATAAGCTCTCTAAAATCATGAGTCAAGCAATGAAAACTGTAAGACTGGCTTTAAAATTAAGTTCTCTAGCTTTTGTAACTTAGTAAACATAGTTCTCTTCCTTCCCTCACCAGTTCCTTTACAAGGAGAAGCATTATAAATATACTGTATTGTAAAATTGCATCTGAATGTGTCATACAACCTTCTAGTTCCTTGGTCTATAAGAAAAAGCATTTTAGTAATCAGCAAAATCTCATTTTATTCCCCAAAAAAGCAGAGTCATCATGTTCTACTGCCTGTCAGGATTAGCCCTGCTCTGTGCAATGTCCCAGATTGTTCCCCTGCATTTTTTGGGAGAGTATATTTCAAGTAGCACTCACTGCTTCAAATTTTTGAATTTGAATGAAGCAGATAACCCCCAACTCCTGATAATTATACCACTTTAAACTGCTTTCTCAAGTAATTCTTTAGGCTACTTTAATACAAGTAATCAAGGGACATTCAGAATTTGAGTCCAAATGTGGTTCCAAACCTTTCCTTCTGTGGCACTTGACAGGTATCTCACACTTGGCCATGGTTTGGCCCATGACAACTGAACACTCTCACAGACCGTTCCTGGCCATAGTCTGGGGAATAGCACAGACCAGGAATGATTCCTAACAGACAGATAGGGCATAGCCACACTTCTTTTTCTGATGAGATTTTTCTCAGTGTGGACATGAGCCAGACTAAGCCAACAGGTCTTAGCCAGCGAGTCACAATTTCCATTGTGTTTTCTTTAGCACTGTCATTATGGTCACTGAGACAAATAAACTATCCAGTGGAACAGTCTCATTCTAAAGGAAGAAGCACAGACACTGTAGGTATTGATATAACTATGTACCAGAATGCCAGAGCACTAACCAATACCTTTAAATACCAAAAGAGATTCTTTATTTTGACATCTTTACAGCAGTTAGTACAAAATTAATCTGTTTCCAATGTATTCAAACATTTCTGTGAATAAACTTCCATGAATATGAAAGTCACACTAGAGAGTAGCTTTGCCTAAACACCTGCAATTTTCTGCTTCTTTACTCTTCAGTCCTTCAGTTGTCAAGAAAAAGCTGGTTACCACAAGTCTGAAAATAGGAGTGTATCATACTAAACCTTCCAGTGGTATGGAGAGTCCAGCTTTCTGGATAATATTCTCCTTTGCAGATAAGACATGTTTTCCTAAGGACTGTTGCTGCAATTTACATTCATTAGTTCTCATTCTAACAACTTTGGACACATAGAAAAGTTTATTTAATTTCATCTTTGCAGCTACCATCTAGGTGTGGGAAGGCAGTTTTCAGATCATCTCTTTAGCCCCTATCAATCTTCTCAAGATAAGGCAAACCCATTTTTCCAAGCTTGCAGGCTTATTTTAAAATTTCCATTCCTTTCTTCTGGATATTCTTTAATAGATCCACATCTTGCCTGAAGAGTGGTGTCCTATCAGAAGCTTATCAGCCCTGAGGAGATGATTACAGCTTGGACACAATATTCCCATTTACAGTGCTCAAAGTAATAGTTGCTTTACCGTAGAAAGTTAAACTTTCCCCACTGAATTATTTTACATGATCATTTTATCTACAACAAATAAGTTTTTTTTCCTTGGGTATTTTCTTCATTGGTTATTTTTTCCTGCCTCTGTACTAACCTTTCTGATTTTGTCCCTACTTACGTTGCTTTTCCATTTGCTCTCAATAACTAAGTAGATTTTTCTTGTGTGTGATGACTGCTAAATGTTCATGCTTTGGAAGATTTCATAGTTTTTCTAAGTCATTATCCCTACCCTCCAGTGATGCTGTGATGGGATAATTATTTCATTAAAATATTTCTACATGACCTTTTATTACACTTGTTTTCCAGCAGACCATTCTGAACAGTCAGTTGAAGACCTCTTCCTTGGAAACTTTATCACTCTCCCTCCTTGTATTCCTGTGAATCAAGGATTTAGTATTTAATGCTATTGGTCACCCAGGTTGCCTTTCACTCTCCTTCCCCCAGGTAGTTCTTTTTCATCAGTCATGATCCAATCTCCAAGAGTCTTCCTCCTTCTGCTTTCTTTGCTATTAGTATAAACTGTTGTCACCAATAAATTAGAATAAACCTTTGTCTTTTTCCGTTCCTATATTGACATGGGTTAAGTACCCTATCAATACTAATTACTGTGCATAAGACAATTCTATGAGCTACATGCTCAAGTCTCAGGTTTCACCCTGGCACACAGCTTGCTTCCAGAAGCATCAGAGCCCAACAACAGCTGGATACTGCTAGTCATCCCAAAAGAGAGTCACTAAGTTCTCTCTTCTTTGTTTTCTCTACGTAAAGGTGAACTTCCAAGACTTTGAGGGATCAGACATTCTTCTCCATTTGTATGAAGCAGGTAAAAGCATAACTGGGAGCAAAGTATGATGTGCTGACATCAGCTGGATTCTTACTGGGGTGTTTTGGGCTAAGGAGAGTACAAAGGAGTGAAAGATGCAAAGGGAGAGAAACAGGTAATGGAAGGAGAAACAGAAAACCAAAAAGGAAAGAGCATAAAAAAAACCCAGTAAGTTTTTCCCTCCAGTTTCTGTTCTTTTTGTGTGGGCACACCACTGAAATCTCAGTCCCACTGAGCTTTCCTGATACCCAACAGCTTTCACACACTTTGTACCAACTTTCTTCTAAGAGTCCTAGAAATAAGTAATTTCTCTCCTTCATTCTTTTTCCACAGCCCTCATACAAATTAGGCTATGCATCTGTTAATATTTTTAAATGCTTTGGCATCCACAAACATCTGAGTCTGAATCCACTCTCACCAGCTTGCTGCAGTCTCAAAAGTGTGACATATGGCTGGACAGGAGTCCTCAACAAAAAGAGGCTAAAACTAATATAAAAATAATTTTGTAGCAGCGAAATGCATTGTGTGTGGAGTTGAAGAAACAAGCCAGCAAGGAGGTCATACATACCAAATTATCTGTGTAGCCTTATATAAATTTGCTCGAAACTATACAGACACACAGGAAATAATGTCTAAAAGGCCACTGTACATATTTCTGTGCAGAATTTTTACAGGAGGCTGGTTGCTAACATGTGACTGCAAGTTGTTCCAATACTTCTGGCAAGAGTGAGAAGGATCATATGGTTTGTTTCTCGTGTACTTAAAATGCAATTATTTTAATTAATTACAGTATTGTAATTTCTCCAGATGTATATAAACATTGTGAAAGAAATAAGCAGAGGATACCTATGCCAAATGGAAAACAAGGTAATACAGGAAAGATTAAAAATTCACAGAAGGGAAATTTAAGCACAAAAAAATAGAGTAGAAATAATAGAGTTGGCAGTGAGAAAGGAGGGTAACAAAAAGGAAAAAAAAATATTTTTCGATAAAATAGTTCTGTCTTTCTAATGTCAGCATCTCACATCTGCTGTCACACAGTAATGAGAGCCGAGGCTACTATAATGCTGACCCAGCCATAGGTAGATGACTTATAATGAAATTGTATCTGCATATGGAAAGGTGTCACACTACCAGCTAAATCTTCAAGGTAAGACAATTTAAAAACCTGAAGTTCAAGAAATTAGGATGGCCACTCTGTTATTAACTGTAGAACAGATTGACATGGAACAGAATTATATATTCCAAACCCCATTCATTCCACCACAAAAAATTCTATAGTTGCTGGTTATTTTGAAGCTTGAGTTCTACTGTCCCAAAATAAGCTCCATGTAGGAGACAGATAACTCCCAGGTATCTATTTTTGCAAATGATGAAGCAAAATCCACAATACTCCCAAGGGTGATTTTCTTTCTCTACTACTTACTAGGATCATTCTTAACCAAGTTGTAAATCTGTGTGGGTTTGTCTGAATATGACCACCAATAAGTGCTACAAACTGATGGTTTTCTTTCTATTTGTTGCTGTTAGGATCACCAAAAAATCTAGTGAACAGGTGTAGAGACAAGAATGTTTTATTTGAAATGTAACTTCTCCAGACAGAATGCAAGTGCCTTGTAGAGACTTTCACAGTAAAATTTCATGCATTGAATGGGATTTGGGAAGCAGTTTGGACACATTAGCATTGTCACTATATTGCAAAGGTTCTATTACATTACATTGCAAGGGTTCCATATTGCTAGAGTTTCATACCTCCTTAATGTTTCTTGTAGGCAGCTCCTCCAGGCACTGACACATCCTTATCCTCACAGCCAGCCAACTGACTCCAGATCCCACCAATCCACTCTTTTATAACACTCTTCTGATTGGCTACAGCTGTGGCCTGTTAACATCAGGCCTGCTCCTAATCTTTAGTAATTGGCTCAGCTGCAACTCTTTAGGGGATAAGATTACATTCTACATTACCTTCATTTACTCATACTGTATCCCCCTATATGTTAGCATGCATAACCTAAAAAGCATAATCTAAAAACTGGAGCAGCCTAAATTAGCCTGATCACATCTAGTACCCACATCCACATGTCCAGACCTCTTCTAAGCAGCTTGTTGCTCAAAATCACTGTTCCAGTTCTACAGAATCAATAAGTGTAAATGCTCCAGTTTCAGGTAGTTCATGCTGTACATACAAATGTTCAACAATTTCTCAATTTTTTTAATTTTTAGGGAATCCTGGCATCTGAGAAATGAAAAAGGAGCCAATATAGCCCAGCAGAGAACTCCAGGTATGTCCAAGTTTCATGACTATGAAAACTGGAAAAAGCCAAGTTCTAGACAAAGAGTCATAAAACATTCCCTTTTGAAAAAATTAACACAGAAATGTGGTATGATGTGGCATCTGTAGTGTTTTAAATTCCAGACCTCTCATAGCAAAGAATTTCTCATTTGCTCCAAAGGAAAAATAGTCTTGAACTAAATCTATACTAGTAAATTGATCAGTGAGTGGCATGGAGCACTCCTGGAGTTTCTCAGACTGTTAAGATGCTAGAGCAATCCCTGGGATGTTGTGGTTCCTGGACAACCAGCCAAGCTCTAACAAACTCTCAGATGCAAACTGGCAGCACGCTGAGATCAGGAATCATTTCTAACAGATAAGGTGGATATCACCACCCTGTTTTGGAGGCTAAGAGGATGTAATGACACAAACTCTACCAAAGCAAGACAGCTGGCTATCCAGTGAGGGAGCAGCCCCACACACACCTGCTAGAACAGAAGTAGCTTCAGATAGATTTTCTTAGTCTTGTAGCTGCTAAAGCAGGAGGCAACTCAAAACTTGCCAGTGCACGGGATGATATTTGAAGCTTGTTCTTTTTTTTACCTATGCTTAAAAAACCATGAGGCATCCAGCCGAAGAGCAGGAAAATATTTGTCACCATAGCACAAAAATAGTGAATAAAAACCAATGAAAAGTTGATGAGTTTGTCAATAGTACATTACCTGAGAAATTTTTGTCTAACTGATTCAGCAAACATTTACCACAAATTTCCTGTGCCTCTTGCTCCTCTACTTTCAAGTTTCTTCCCCATTTTTTCTCCTTTTCTAACTACAAAATAATTTCTCTATACTCTCATTCTGTTTTCTCAGCTCACTCCAACCCTCTTTCTAGAGGATGTAAGAGACAAAATGATAGTAGGGTATGGTGGGAGGCAGAGTAAGAGATGCCAGAGAGTAAAGGGGCCTGGAAGTGTAAGCAAAAAGGGAGAACTCATCTTTTGACCAGTCTTAGTTTTAAGGGGGTGCCTGAAAGTGAGCAGTGAAGGGATTTTACAAGTGTGACCAGGTACTCTTGACCCTATATGTTGGGACAAGAAACAGGGATGGAATTGAAAGAATGGAAGAAAAAATTGTAACGGGTAACTGTTAGATACCTGGTAGAAGTTTTATATATTCAACCAGAAGGATTTATATGGAGCCTTTTAGGTTTTCTTGAGATCTACCAACAAACTTTACAAACAGAGGCTACCTTCGAATTACTTCTACACTTTCCTCCAGCTGGATGTGGATACTGTAATGGAAATTACTGGTCTGATTGAAGTGACAACCATTGGTCTTTTTCCTACTCCCAGAGTTAGATAGTACATCCCTATTTGTAGTATCTGCAATGCCTGGGAACAGTCCAGTAAAATGAAAGTAACATGAGAAGGGGAAATAAATCTGTACTACCTGCTGTGAGTTACTGGAGTGGAAAGAAAACCCTCTTCATCTGCTTTCCCCCTGAACCATGTGCATCTTCTCATTCATGTAACAGATGACTCTGAACTCTGCTCTCACCTCACTAGAAGCATAGGCTGCTTCAGGCAGCTTGAAATGACTTTTGCAGCCTTTGCTAAGCACTGGCAGGTCCTTTGTCAAACACCACGTAAAAAAAAATGCTGTTACTGTAAAGGACATGTATTCAACAATTACCTTTAAAATAGCCATTTTCCTCTCTTTCTTATTTGTTTTTTAATTTCTAAAATTGAAAATCACAGACGCTTCAGAGAGTTCCTGGTTCAGTTTGCTGTTATGAGGGTTGTTCATATTGCAGGATGAAATGCAGAAGTGTGAATACACAAATGGATAACTTTTCCCTCATTAGGAAACACCAAGCACTGCCTACACTCAGAGATGTTTCTGCAGAATAGGACGTCCAGAAGATTGACATGCCTTTGCTACATAAGTAACTGGTAATTGGCCAAAATTAAAGCAAAATATTCTGCAGAAACCCAGTATTTAAAAATAGAAACAAAAGAAATATTCTATATGCAAATGGACTTTTGTGGAGGAGTATCAGCAAGTTTGTGAACCCTACTTCAGAGTTCATTATTCAAGAGAAAAAGTTATTTCTAAAACTGGGTCTATAAGCAATAGAATAAAGTTCAGGGATGATTTTTTTTTATTGAAACGACTTCATTTACAGAAATGAAAACTATGATCTTGGTGTAACTGGCCCCTGAATAAATCATAATCTTAGTAAAATTCTCAAGTATTCTTATAAGATTTAGATATCTGTCGCAGACATCTTTTCACTAAAAATCCTTTCTTTAGGATTTTTCCTTCTGAGAAGTTAAGAGGCCTCAGAGTCAGAATGTAAACAATGGTTATCTGCTGCTGTGGAATGCAACAGGTCCACTTGTGATTGGCCCATCTTGGATGTTTATAATTAATGGCCAATCAAGGACCGAGCTATCTCGGACAGAGTCTGAGAGAGCTGCCTTTGTTATCATTCTTTTCTATTCTATTCTTAGCTAACCTGCTGAGGAAACCTTTTCCTTTCCTATTTCTTTTTAGTATAGTTATAATGTAATATATATACATATAATAAAATACTAAATCAAGCCTTCTGAACATGGAGTCAACATTCTCGTCTCTTCCCTCATCCAAGAACCCCTGTGACCACGGTCACAGATATCTATTTTTTTATTGACTCACGGAAAGCATGTAAATTATTTTGAAATTTTAGCCAGGATAATCAACAAATACCATGACTAAAACCAGTATCTGCCCAATTTTAGGACTACTGTGAAATAAGTGAAACTCATTAGGCAAATAGGGATTTTTCAAACTGCTATGTAATCTACCCTCTGGCAACACATTCATTAAGAAAGTGGTAGGGGAGGACAGTGTGTTTAATGAGTAATAAGTGACTACTCATTATTCTAAATACATAAAGTTTTATTTATACTTCAAGTTACAAAAATAAGTAGCTACACTTTTTGGGATACTTCTTGCCTACCCATCCCTCCTGAAGTGTGCACAGTGCCTTCCAAACTGTGCTGCTGCTGTACCAAGCTGACTGCTTCTGTACCATTTCAAGCAGTGTCCTGTGGAGATACTCATGCGAACTGTGAAATAAAGAGCAGCAGTTTTGCTGTGCTAGTGCAGGGTTAATTAGTGCATGCAGAGCACTGTGATAATGCCATTAATGTCTTTGCACAGCTTTGCTTTTGGAAGTAAGACATTCCAACCTCACTTGGGTTCTCGACATATCCTGCTGAAAGAAAGCAGTCAGATTGAGGTAGATAAACTGATGTGTCATATACATAACATGTATTATGTGCTGCTTTCATTATATTCAATTGCCATAGACAAAGGCTTCGATCCTGCGCTCAGTTTCACAAAGGTCTAAGGGAGAGAAGAAGAATAAAAAGAAAAATCTGGAAAGCAAAATTTTTGAAGCCAGTCATAAATTATTTTACTTAATTAATACAAAGTAGAGACTGTTGAAGGTAGACTTGTTAAGTTTTAAACTGTGTAAACAGATGGTTCAAAAAAGAAATTAATCAGATGATTTCTATGTCCACTAGAAACAGGACAAGAATTAATTGACTTGAATAGCTGCAAGTTCTTAAGATATTAGGAAGAACTCTCAAACTGAAAGAATAGTTACACACTTTAACAGATTACAGAAGGCAGCCCTCAACTCACCATCACTGGAACAAAATAAATAAACATCCATCAGGGCCGATTAAAGAGCAGATGTCCTGATACTGGGCTGGAATAGTCTAACAAGGCTATGGACATACTATCTGATATTGAACAGAATGCTTTTGAACAGGAGGAATGAAGTACTGATTTCCCTGAATCAACAGAATTGCTGGCTCCAAGTCCTGAACAGCTTAACACAAATAATTGCCTAAAAGGTTCTGTGTAGTGGGTTCTCCTGTAGTTGTCACAGACAGCAAAATGCATCGTGCCTTATTAATGAAGCTCTTTTTCCAGCACTTACGTAAGGAATTTTTTCTGTGAAACAATTAGAAAACCTCAGTGAGTTTAAATGAGATGTTGGTAACACAGGTCTTGGACCCACCACTTGTGTTTGGCATATGTAAAAGTGAGACAACTTCTAAGCAAGATAGGGAGGAACAATTGTGAAAATAAGCAAACAGATGAGTTTTAACATTTCAACAAATGTGTTCTTTTCCTTTTTCATTAGCTAGCAATAACTTTCTTCCACATTATAAGTGCATTTATAAACCAATCAATCTCTGTCTTGCATATTGCAGAAATTCTGGAAGAACACACTTGCCAAAGGCTCCATATATGATGTGTACATTTCTCTTGCTAAACTCATGCACGTGCATAAGAAGGCTTTTGATTTTGTGTAGATTGACAGATTAGTATACTTATGGTGGCCCTTTTATTAACCCATTTGGCCATGTTTCATACACATCCATGTAAGATAGCGCTGTGACTCAAAGATCTGATCCTCAGGAAAAGGAAGAGCTAATATCTATTGACTCCACATCCATGACCACCAGAGGGATGAGAACTTAACACAGAAGATAAATTAATGAGTTTTAATTCCATCTAAATATAAATAAAATATATACAGAGGTTTTGTTTCTTTCTTTTAGTTAGCAGATGTAGACTACAAGCAATCAATCCAATTACACTCTCTGAAAAATAAGTGCCAACTCCTATAAGTATTTGGTTAGTTTTAGATGGCCAGTAAACTGTTGAAAGTACTATTCAGTGAAAATAGAGTAATTCCAAATAATCACTGAAGTAGTCAGCCTGCATTAATATAAATGTGTTATCAATGTATAAATGCTGTCTTATTCAAACAGCCAAAAGCATAAGCAAAACATGCCATGGTTTCCATTAAGTCCTAAACTTTATGTTAGCAAATATGACTTGCCAGCACTTGAATCTGAATTCCAATATTAAATGATGCACCAGCTTCAATTTCTATCTGTAAAGATTTTTCCAAGAAGCAAGTTGCTGAAACTATGAGGAAAGGCCATCTTAATGCGCACACACCGATCCCTGAGCTGCAATCAGTTCAGCCAGAACTGAATATTGGATCTTAACTTCAAATATGGGCATAAGAACTGATAAGCTTACCTCTTGGATTAATAATTCTCCTTCTATGTTTCTTATTTTTTAATGTGTTCCCATTTATTTTCCTACTTGGACATAGCCTGTCTCACTTTCTGCTCTCTTTCTCTAATTTTCCCCATTTCCCTTTTGTCTGTTTTGTTTACCTTCCCTACTTCTCCTTCATTACCTTAGTCTTTCTCATTTCAAAAGTCAGTTCATTTTACACTTATACCATTATGTAAACCAGACCACTAAGCAGGAGACCAGGCTAGAAATACAACATGGAAATCCCTGATAAGGCAGGCTAGAATAAATATTTGTATTACTTTTTTTTTTCTTTTATTATAATAAGAAAAATATCCTATTGTGTTGCTGAGTAAAATGGACAATATTTTGCTAATATACTACACTGGTCACTAATCCGATGTGAAGGTCAAATACCTGTCATCTATTAGCTTTTACTATTTCTTTCTGTAATAAATTGATAACCCAGCTTCTGAACCAACCTTTTACATACTTATTCAATTTATATTGTAATTGAGGACATTTTGAAAAAGTAAAAAATTTAAATAAAAGAAAGGGAAAAGAGAAAGATGAGTTAATGCTGATGACAGTATTGTTTTCCTCTGTCTATTCAGTCTGATTTATTGCAAAGTATTTGCCATTGAAAATCCTATTGTTTTTTCAGGTATTGAAATTTGCCGTATCATTTTTCAGAGGTTTTAAAATTGCATTTGCAAATTAAAAAGGAGAGACAATAACAATGAATTTCAGCTGTACCACTGTCAAAGAGACACTGTATATTCCAGGACAGGAGGGAATAATAACACTCCTTTAATTTGGAAAGCTGTCTGAAATTAAACATAATAAACATAGAATTTTAAGCTAGTTTTATCATGCTGAAGTTCACTGCTTTCCTTTATAATATCACCTTTATGGACATTTTCCACTATGAAAACAATTTCCATGCAAGAAAAATATTGAGTTTAATAAATGGTTAAGGAGTCTGACAGAACAATTACCTTTTGTAAAATTGTACTTTTTTCACTGTTGGTCTAATCCTGTTCAAGTTTGGCAATGAACGATGCTCATCTCATCTCAAAAAGCATACACAGATTGCTTCCAAAGAATAAACATTTAGGTACAATCCTCGTTACCATGCTCTGAGAAATTGCCTGCTGCTGTTGTAGCATAAAAAATCATTTTTCAAAGTTTTAAGTTAGTCCTTTACTTCAAGAATTATTTCAGTCTAAATGTTTCTTTTCAAGGCCTTGTTTTTACTTTTGTATTTCAAAAGAAGTGCTGAAGAAACCAGGTCTTTGTGTGCTGAATTACTTTGAACCCACAAAAGGTCTGAGAGCACTGACATATGATGCTTAAGTAGTGTAATAAAAACATTTATTGAGTATTCAACATGGCATTTAGGATGACAAAGTTTAGAGAAAAAGGCATCCAACCATCTCAAAGCTGTGAAATCACGCAATACTCATTTTCAAGGCTACTATAATTAAAGCTGTAAAAAACTAAAATAATGTGCAACCTGTGTTCAACAAAGATCCAGCTAGGCTAGGTCACCCGTGCTGCTTTGGCTAAGTCACCCAAACAAGGAAGAGACATTAGTTCTAATCCCTTAAGAGTTCAATAAAATACTGATGTCATACGTAAATGTGATAAATATAGTAAATGAAATGACATATGAAGAAGCGTTAATGATGGAGTCATTAATGTCCAGGAATTGAACTTTGATGATCCCTATGGGGCCCTTTCAACTCAGGATATTCTATGATTCTATGTTTAGGAAGATGGGAATTAATACTCTAACTGTGAAGTGAGAAAAGAATTGGCTGCTAGAGAAGTATCTAAAGTATTGAAAGTGAAAAAAAATAAAAAGGAAGTAACAAATGGTTGGCCTTGGATCAATTTTGTTGATTCTTTGTGTGAAAAAACGTGGATTAAAAAACAAAAAGTATCCTTTAGATGAAAAGCTAAGATGCACTGTCAATACTGAGGAGGATTAGGGTATTTCAGAGAAAGAACTGCATGGCCCTGAGGACGAGTGAGCATAATTAAGTTAAATTAAATTTAAAATAAAAAGGGTAAGGTCATCAGGGACAATGAATAGGAATTTCTGTTATTTACTAGGAACTTGCCAGTTAAAGTAACTGGGAAGAGAGAGACACAGGTGTACAAACTGATCACAGGATGGCTATAAGCTATTGAGGGGTGGCAGGCATGGAAAAACTCAATGCCATCCTACAATACATCAGTGAAGGTGTTTCCAGCTTGGATAGAAATGAATAAATTCTACTATACTAAGCTTCAATTAGATTTAATTTGTGTGTAGTGTGTACAGTTCTGGTCATTTATTTTCAAGGAAGATATGAAATAGAATGGGCATAGAGAAGGATCATTCGTTATCCATTGAGTGGCACCAGCAGCTAATCAGACAAGAGAAGAATTCACCTTGCAACACAAAGGGATGTGATGGGTGCCTGTATGTAAACCACTGCACAAATATGGGAGATAAAGGAGCTATTTATACATGAGGAGAGTATTTTATACAGTAATAAATGGCCATAAACTGAATTGCAGTGCAGTAAGAGACAAAAGAGAGGATATACTGAAATCATCTTCCAGGTGAAGTGCCAGGGATAAAACATGTAGCTACTATCAATACACTATTTGAAACACTTATAAAAGTAAATATATGCTACTGTGTACATAATGTCAGGAGCTTGCATTTGAAGAACAAGAAATCATTTCCAGTCCTGTATGTCCAGGATTCCAAGATTTAGTCCTTTCTAAGGATTCCAAACTCCCTATGAAGGCATGAGAATACCAAGGTGTTGTATATGACTTTTTAACTAACAAATGTAAGAAGCAGAGAGACATTCAATATGAAAAGTACAGCCCACTTTCTAGATAATGTCTAAATTGTTCAAATTGTCTGAGCTGAACTGTCAGTAAGGATCATGGCCTCTGAAATTATATGGCAGCCTTCAAGAGGTTCCCTCCCCTGCAGGATCTTGCAGGATTATGGCAAGTACACTCATTCAGACCTCACTGCAATACAGTGGATTTCAGAAATTTTTGAATCAGGCTGTAGATATATATCTCTCTATAAATGTGTTTATTTAAAAATCAGTAAAATTAATTCAGTCAAAGTTTAAGTTCATAAAAGAGAGAGAGATCATAACAGTGTGCACTGCCTTAACTGTATTTTAACTCAAGCAAATTAAAACCAAGTATTCTAGTATGTCATTCATGGAGAAAATCTTATTCACAAGGCTGCTTTATTCATGATGGAGTCTTCAACATATTCAAATTCATCATAATTTTCTTAGTCTAAGGTTCTTCTTTTCATGGAATAAATTCATAATTAACTTTTCAGCAGAGGGGCACCTGTTGACACACTAGGAAAGTATTGCTGCTAAGAAGGATTTAGGAATAAATGAAGATATTTTTATGTGGAAGTAGCTCATTATTCCCTCCAAAATTCTCTTCACTCTATCAGCAAGTTTCAGTGTATAAACACACGTAATCTCACAACATACACACATGTAAACACATTTAATTTTTTTTTTTAAAAAGGAAAAATAGACTTTTGGCTGTTAGAAGCACTTGTGAAGTAGCAAATTAAGAAATAGGTAGAAAAAAGTTTGGTAAATACAAGTAATCTCTAAAGATTGGAGCTGAAAGCATGAGCAGAGGACATCAACCTGCCTCAGCACCTTACCTCCAGTAGTCTCTTTTTGTGTAAATTACTCCCTATTTTTATCATGCTAAAGTTCACTTGCTTTTCTTTATAATACCACCTTCTGGATATTTTCCGCTACAAAAAAAAAAAAAAAATTCATACAAGAAAAATACTGAGTTTAAGAAATGGCTAGGGAGCCTGGCAGAACAATTACCTTTGGTGAAATTATACTTTATTCACTATTGGTCCAAACAAAACCAGCTAACAGAATAACAGAATCATAGAATATCAGGTGGGAAAGGTGTCACATCTAATCCATTCTTTCATGGCAGAAGCACAGTAAAAACAAGCTTCTTTGGTTTGAAAATTAGTTATTATTACATATTCATGTCATCTGAGTACATCCTTCAGATGGGAAATATGTTGGTTTCTCTCCTAGAGAAATTTTAGCCACAGATCATTCATAAATATTACAGTGCAAAACACTGTCTGGATACTAGCTTATCACTGTTGGAGGCTGAAAGATTATTATAATCTTCTACCAGACCATTGCCAGAAAGGTCAAGTAGTTAAAGTTATCTCCCCTCACTGTTAGAAAAGGCTGGACCACCACAGATAGTACAAACTATCAAAGGGAGGTTTCTACGCAGTCTTCCATGTAAAAATAAAGTGAGATTATAATGCTACATTGAAGACATTACAAATAAAACAATAGTGTCTTCCTCAGCACCCCGCTCTCAGCTCTCATATTCAAACTTCAGACACAACTTCTCTGAAAATGTTTTTAACACAGTTGTAGGAACCATGGGGGAAAAAGGAAAGTAATAATTAAAAACAATGCACCTCCCACCACACACACAAAAAGCCCAAACAAACAAAACAAACAAACAAACAAACAAAAACCAATGAAACAAAAAACCAAACAAACTTAAAATGTCTGATTACAAAGAGGAGAGGAAAGGATGTTGAGCAAAAATTACATAGTTTCTGAAATAGAGATCCCTGCATAAGTGCCTGAAATGCTTCTAAAATGTATTCAGACCCTAATCAGAATTAAAACACTGCTCTCATATTATCTAGGCCCACTTAAACAGAGACCTACCTATAAAAACCTGCTATATTAATATACCTCTAGGTATAAAAGTAATGATTTGGCAAACTTAAGAAGGCAGAAGATAGAACACCACGCACTAGGACTGCCAGATTTATGACAGTGTTATTACTACTGCTGGCAGATCGCTTTTCTTCTTAAACTGCAGCATGTACCAGGTGGATCTGAATCATTCCAACAGTAGACTCTGCCTGGGTGTTGCACAGGTATTAACAAATGGCAGTCATTTATCAGGAAACATGCCAGGTCTCTGCTGAATCAGAGCTCTGTCTGTCACACTAGGGGACCTCCCTATCCCTGTTGCTCACCTGCTGAATTGTAAGGTCTAGATCCTGGTCATTTGGGGTCTGCAAAGAAGTCATTGACTCTCTTATGTCTATCTTTAGCAACTAGGTCAAACTGTAACTGGGATAATTACCTTATGAAGTACATCCTGTTGTTGCCTATTAGTAAAATTTTCTATGTTCATTAACAATAAGCCATTTTATGTTCAGTTCGTTTTAGTCTGTTTTTTCTCTCAGTCAAAATTAGGGCTTATCCTAAGAAAAAGTATTAATTTATTCCCTGGGTATGAAAAGACATAAATGAATTTGTGTATTAGTGTATTTTTAGCTGAATTTAACTGCTTACATTGTTCATTGCTGTATTATTGCAATGCCTCACAACACTCAGGCTCTTGCATTCTGTTTTCACAATTATGCAACTTCCTTCCTGAAATTCTGGGGGGGAAAAAATGCAAATACTTAAAAGAAAAAAATAAAATGACCCAACAGTGGCGAACTCAGTGGTCTAACTCTCAATTCTGGTCTGCTGTATGTGGCATAGTCTCCATAAGAACATTTTGGTGCATGATGAGATATCTTTCACATGTGCGATCCTATTAACAGCTGCAGAGATCAATGTACTGCAATGACAACTTTGCTTCTGTCTGAAATGTGGATTCAGGAGCACTTCTGAACACCCAAATCTGGGCATGTATCCTCACAGCATCTCTACACAAAGCACAAGTCACAGATGGGAAGCCTGAGTGTATTCAGTGGATGTCAACATCTATGTGCTTTGGTTGGGTGTTAATTTGAATGATCAGTGAGAATCTGCCTTTCAATCCAGAGCCATCCCATGAATCTGTTTCCCTAACAGCTCTGCCTGGATTTCCCTTCTTTATGTCTGAGAGGCACTGACACAATTTATGGCCAAAGTCTTGCACGTTCCCTGTTAGACAGGTGGTACTAATTAAATATCGGCCATCACAGCTATCCATTTAGCAACAAATGTAATTATGCTCTATCTGGTGGTGCATGAAAGCAGGAGTCTCTTGAAACTCAGTTGAGGCAGGCATATTTTAAAGGAAATTGCAAATAACTTATCAGAGGCTCTTCCTCTCTAAAGCAGTCCTCAGTAAGATTCAAAAATTGAATAAATGAGATCTAGCTCATCAGGTGGGTTTTTGCAGGCTGTGATGTTGGTTCTTATAGTTCTAAAAAGGAAGTGATAAGCCTTCTGTATTGAATGTGAGTGCTCTACAGGCAGGAGGATAGACAACTGAAAAGAGAAATCCCCACAGTGAGGGATTTGTGAGATTTGGCAGGAAATCTGCATCACAATACTGTGCTATTTCCCACAGGGAAAGAGCCCAGAGAATTTCTCAAGAGGAAGGCACTATTCCACCGTTGCTACTTTAAGTGACAGGCAGGAGACAAATCATGGTATGGGTGCAGACAGGTATCTTCTTTATTGTGTTTCTTGACACAGGAAAACCTGAAAGGTCTAAGACATTATTTTCAGCCCAGTTGCACTTAAGGTTTATATGCAGAATAAAACTGCAAGTTTGGAGTAGGTTGGAAAAATCCACAGGGCCAACAGAAATCACTTATTTCCAGAGCTTTCTAGCAGCTTGCCAGACTTGCAAGCGTAGCAGAAGTCTATAGAAGCAAAAAATAAAGCCATCACAAAAGAGTGTATTTTGGGACTTACAAATGGAAGTTGAGATATTTTAACTATTCAATTAACTGGGGCTGTAGGATTTGCTTTGTGAGCATTTCATTTTTTAATCCACGCTGCCCTTTTCTAACCTCTGAATAACTTTTTACTCTCCTCCTTTTTATCTGTTGCTACCTTAAAAGATGAAGCCAAGGACTGTGTGAGTTGCAGGACCACCTCTGTTGCCTCTGAAAGCCACTACGCGTGGTGAAAGCAATAGAAATTCAGAAATAAATTGCAAAGTTGGTTCAGAGTACAGTGAAGCATTTAGCTGCAACTCAGTTGGGTGTAAAAAAAAAAGAAGTTATACTCCAAAAGAGACAGAGAGCTTTCTCTGCTTGAAATTATTGAATAATTTATTTGAAACACAAATCAAACTATTAGAAGGAAGGTGATGGTTTTCAGACAGAGGTCATGTAGAAAAGTACAGGGCCAATAACTGCCTTTTTTTTTCTTTCATTAGCTATCAAAATACTTAGTTCTTTTAAAAGAGAAGCCAGCCACAATCAGTCATTTTTATATCCCTTCCAGTGTAGATTATGTCTAATCAGTGTAACTGGATTTGAAAAACGCTATCACATAGAAGCTACAAGTCATGCAAAATATCTCTTAAATAATGAAGCCCAAATGAAGATGTATCACGTAAGTCCATTGAAAACTCCATTTCCTTTGAATGCTTTGTGAAAAGCAAGTTTTATAGCATGCATTTGGCTTCACTACAGAAACAGCTGCCTGACAGTGCTCAGAGCTGCGCAGCCACTGTGCATCAGGCAACACACAGCTATAAAGTAAATTATTAGCTTTCAAACACTCAGCCTGTATCATTTTTAAAGGTAGTTTATATAAGGAACCATTAATCCCCCACACAGGAGCTAAACATGTTGCACAGCAAAGCATTCATGAAGGGAAACAGTTCTTCCCATCCTCTCGGGCTGTCTCTCCTCCTCCTCCTCTCATGTTCATTATATTCTTCACTACACCTTAACCAATGGGTTTTCCTTCTTCAGCCTCAGCCTCCGCTTCCAGAGGAACCAAACCCTCATTTACCTTTCATGTCAAACTGCTTTCTTCATCACGATTTTTGATAGCAACCCAAAAAGCCACAGATTGCAGAATTAGCATGCCAGATTCCTTAGCGGTAGTCATAGAGAGGTTTAAAATCCTTAATCCGTTGCTTGCCTGTGGTAAGCCTTTGTAATTAGCCTTGGGAAGGATCCTTATCAGTCAGCAATCTGATTTAGCTCTCATTCCCAACTTGCTTGGGTGTTTTACACCTTGTGGGAAACAATCGGTTGAAGTTGTTAAGCTTCTTTTATGCAAGGCTAATAAGCATTTGGATGTCTGTCTTTCTCTTTGAAAAATCTGCTGTGGATCAACATGATCCAGTTCTTGGGTAAAGCACCAAGGCGTCTCTGTCAGAGCAAGAATTATACTTCTTGAACCCTTTTTTTTTTTCCACAGAGGAGAGAGAAAATCCTGGACTTTCAGTTTTTGCTTGATGAAGAGTATACCTTTATCATTGGTTTCCAAAACAAAAAAATGCCCAAAATTTTTGAAATAAAAATATAACAGTATGTAGGCATTATATATGCTCAGAAATGCATAAATTCTGGTTTACTCTCTACAGTCTGGCATTTGAGATTAACTCTTTGTAGTATTACATGCCAGACTTTAATGTAGTCAGAAATTTTCAAAGCATTATAAAGGATTAATCCATGCAAATTTCTGATAAGGACATGCTAATAATTCTCTGAAAAGAACATATTAGCTTCAGTAAAACAAAAATTTAAGGCATCCGTAGAATCTTGTAACCAGTCTGAAACACAGTAAACAGTATCTGTTTGTTAAACGAACATTATCAAACAGGAAATCTTCTATCCATGACCGACTTCTACATTTCATTGTTATTGTGTACATTCAAATGCAAGCTTTCCATACAACTCATACCTATACTTTAGCAGAAATATACACATATTCCCTTCTGATCCAGAGGTGGCAGGAAAATGCAGCGTGTATCCCTTGCTCCCCTGAAAGTCTGAGGAGAATTGCAATATTCCTTGGATTTCCTACCCTAACTGCAAACAAGCAATAAGGCACAGGTCTGTGATTTACAGGGGATCAGTCCTCAGCTTTCAGCAAAATGCTTCCAAGCACTGCCTCTCTACACTGGCACATTCAGCCTTTGTCATGGAGACATTCAGGTCCCACAGTTGCCTTTTATATCTTAATTTCTACGTTTATACCGCGACTGATTCAGAGGAGAGAGGATGACCAGGTGTGAATTGCCAGGGAGATGTCTCCCAATGAAACCTTACCAATAAAAGCTACTGAGAATGCATGACAGTTGAAACATTTTCTTTCTGGTGTTTCAGAACATTTCTAGATGAGTTGCTGCTTTTGTAAAGGTGGCCAAATATATATGGTATTATAGTATACATAGGATTCCTAATAATACATCTCTTCCTCTGCCTCTGTTCTGCTCCACCTAACCAGGATCTTTCAGTAGTTCCAGAAACCAAAGCTTACCTGCTGAGAAGATTCTTTTCTAAAATTTCCTTTGTGGACATCTACAGGAAACACAGTCACAAAGTTTTACAGCTGAAAGTGATGTAACTCTCTTTGAAGAGATCTGCATTTTGTTTCATGTTGTTAGTTCTCAGAAAGCAATTTGATTTCCTTGCAGAAATAGCCATTTTAAAGATTTCTTGCTCTTTGATACTATTATGAACTTATTAATTAGCCTACTATTGAATCAATTTTCTGCAGTTGTAAACTAGATCAAGACCTGTGGGATTAAACAACTAGATAAATATTGAGCCAGTGGGGCAGGATTTTAATGTCTGTACTTGGGCTTTTTTTTCCAAAAGAAACCTTCTGAGACTTCAGTAGTCTTTTTGTGGGTTAAGGTGCTACTCGATAATCAATTCTGGACTCTCAGTTACGATCAGCTAATGCTTTATGAGACTGGAATTATTCATGTGTATTCTAAATATTTCTAAATTTGTACATAGGTAGCTGTTGCTGACACGCTTAGGAATTTCCAGAGTCGAATGAAGCCAAAGAGCCTCTAGGCCAATACTTACTCTTGAGTAGCCTGAGAAGTTTCAGAAATCTGCAAAATACAGATGGACAGGCCCAGAAGAAATCTCAAGAGACCATTTCATTCATTCAAACCTTTCTGTTCAGAAAATACAGATGAAAGAATCTGTCTTTCCCAAGGTAAATCTAATTTTCATTGCTGGCAGAGATAAATTTAAAAACATTAAATGTGAGATTTAATATTCCCTACAGATACTTGGGCACTTTTGTTACATCAATGTGCTCTGGACTCCTTGGTTCTCTAGCTTTGGCAAGACTTCCCTTGAAGACCTTCTCTTTATACTTCTTAAAACATCCATTGAATGCTTCTACTGGTCTTTATTATAATAGAGATGGCTGTGATAACTTGGTTCTTTCCCTGTTAAGCATGTTCATTAATCAACATTCCTTATTTAAAATAAGAAAATACTTTATCCTGAAACTTTTTGGTTATGGTCTCCTAGCAACAGAATATCCTCTTAAGAAGCCACTTGCCTTTCAAAGGGTCTGTGCCTAGAACACATTTGACAGCACTTTTCAAAAAAAATTTAATCAACTGATTTCTTAATATGAGTTAAATAATTTTTTTTTCCTCAGAGATGGCAACAGTATCAAGTGCTACAATTTTAAATCATCAGTAAAAAGAGATCACAAAAAGTGATAACAAAAAGATTCATTGTCCATAAAAATGGAAACTAATTACTATTAATGCTTATTATGAGTGTTGCTGTCACACACCAAGATATCAATGGGCAAAGTTCTGTAAAACCAGAAAAAAGATGTGCTCCTTCACACAGCTCTCAGATGTTCATGGTTTCTTTCAATGTTTCTGAAGTGTAAGGAAAAGAAGATTCTGATTTCAATTAAGGAAATCTACTTGTTTACGAGGTCACTGATCCTTACAAATAATGCTAGTGTATTTATTATGAAAAATTTAATTTATTGAACAGATACTCAAGATCATTTCAAATCGTCATGCTAAGTGCAAATGCCAGACTTGAAAACCTGAGACTATACTGTTCTGCAGGCACAGCCTTACTGTTCTCCCCTCCAACCCATTTCCATTGATATTTTCTGGTTTTAATTGAATGATGTGCAAAGTGACCATTGTTTATGATTCCCCATGATGGCAAGGTACAGACCCTACCATGGTAGGAAATCACTTCCAGTTCTGTCCTCCTGGAAATCCCAAACTCTTATACAGTATGCCAGGACAGCAACCCTGAGAAAAGGAAATCATCTTCAAAAGAGCAGGTTTAGAAGTGTTGTTTGAAGGGATCCAGATCTCTGTGAGGTCCAAAGATCAGAGAAGGGAAACCACGACACGGTTGTGACAGGCTGTGATTGTAGCTGCCATGGAGTAAATATTGCTGTGGGAGGGAAGGGAGACCATTGAATTGGTCTCACAATAAATTATCATCAATTAATAATTAAAAATTTATTATTTTATTTTTGATAATTTATTATCTCCTGATTAATTATCAAACAATCATTTAAAAATTAATGATTTCCAATCAGAAAATACCTTCAGGACCATAGACCATAACACTAAATATAACACCAGATAACATTGACAAAATTATTACGAGTAAATTCTGTCTGACCATAGTTTAGATTTCTACAAAGTTGCAGAGTTATCCAAATGGAGAGTTAAAGAAAATGGAAGCAAATTTTTTATTTCTATGATATGATTGCTGTCTTTCTATAGGAAAAAAAAAATTAAATAAGTTAGAAAAATGAGACTCTGCAATTGTTTGTTTCTCACCACTGACTCTTCCAGATCACTGGGAGAGTAACTCTGTGGATATATATCTATATGTGGATATATATCTATATGTGGATATGTAGACATATATCTACCTATATGATAAATATATCATCTATCATGACATCTGAAACTGTGAGAGTTTAATCCAAATTTCTATGTTTTATTTTGGTAAATGAGTCAAAATTTAATCTCTTTATAGACTTCATACTTTCCCTTAACTTTTTTAAACTTTTTGCCATGTACATGAAATTATATCTAAGTACTTCAGATGCAAATCTTTCAATCATAAGATGGAAATTAAAGGACAACCAGGAACACCAAGTGTGGTATCTTTCTGTCCAAAGTAACAAAATGAGCAAGATCTAGCTTGAAACCCATCAAAACTCTTAAGCCATGCTTCATATGGTAAAAAAGTCTTCTCTAATTTCCAACCCAAAGTTATCCATGACCCATTATAAAAATTGGACACTATGCCAACAGTTCACTTTACCTTTAAAACCTTCATCATTCTCATATACAGAAAGTGTATCAGCTGATTTAATGACAAAATCCTCTTGGAACAGCCGAGACTTGGTGTCACCCCAACACCTTTCTCCCTTTCCACACCTTTTGGTGCTGATGGCTGCCCAGAAGCTTTCTTACTCTTTGAAAAGTTATCCATTTTTTATGAAATGCCTATCAGAAACCCACTTACAGTGATACCAAGATTGAGTAGCAGCTAGACAGTACTTTATTTTTGTTATGACTGCATGCAAAAACACCTCTGTGAAAGGCTTGAGGGGTCTGTACAATTTGTTAAGCTTAAAATAACATAATGATCACTATACAAGTCCATTAAATATTCATATTCAGGAAAAACATTAACTGAGCCAGCAACATTAAATAACAATATGCAGGTGACAAATTACCAATCAATATATCAAAGCATTTTTAAAGCACTTTCACCACCTTCAGAAACATACTCTTATTCAAAAAATACATTCAATAAATTACACTGCAAATTAATTTTATTTTAGTAGGCTTTCAAGAGATTCTATGCCATCAGAAAGTACACTAATTCATCTATATGACCTTACTACAATTATTTTTATTCACCCTGATTTTTAATATATCGCTATGTTTTGTCTGACACAGGTTTAGTGCGTAATATTTTCACACCAGGGCTACATCTTCGTGAAGGTCTGTTCTGCTGACAGAATCCTTCAAACCTATACATTAGTATCTGATATGGAAATTAGGAATGATGCCATAAAAACCAGGGAGGTTGAAGTTAGTTGAAGAGTTTTGTCATGCTTGGGCAGAAGGACTGAAGGCTGGAGGAGAAGCAGGAAGAGGGAGGCTGTTTCTTTTCCTGATGAATGGTTAGAGGCAAGTTTTTAAGACCAAGAAATGGATTTCTAGTCAGTTCCTTGTCTCCAGCCCTGACTTAGAGTCCCTGGTGTAGGTGACCACCCCCAGCATGACATCCTGCTGATATTTATCATAAAATGAAATGCTATCTTGTAGAACTGGACCAGCAGTGCTGGCCAACATGGAATTTTTCATCATTCCCGCTGCCAGCTTTGTATGATCCTTATTGCCCTGGAAAAAAAAAAAAAAAGAGAGCAGACATGACATTCCTTTTGCCTCATGATAGTATGAAGCATTTGGCAGAAAGACTATGGGACATGATAAAAAAAGGCAACATTGCATAGATTTCTCTGTAATATATACTTGGAGATGAGAGACATGAATTCATTGTTCATATAAACTGCTAAACAAAAGTCAGAGAAACTGGTCTCTACTCATTCTTTCTGAACTGAGCAATGAAGGAACAGCACTTGTGACATACCCTCCTCTCTATCTCACCTTCTCTTCCATCTCCACCCTGTACAGACCCTTTAGTGAATTGCCACCATCATTCAGGTTTGTTACCTGTCTCAGCCCTTTTCACTGATGCCAATTACAACCAATGACAAATTATTTTCTGACACTTGTGCCAGAAAAGAGTCTTGGTTTACTGTCCCATTGAGTGGTCACACAAAATTGAAGTATTTAATTGACATATAAAATGTATTTCATATGGAATTTTACACTACAGCCAAGATTTCCCATAATGTTACTTCTAATAAGCAGGTAAAAATTCATTGCAACACAGATCCAAGATAACCATTCTAAAAGCCAAGTACCATAGAAAAAATATCAAAAACTCTCACGTGTTCATTGATGGGAATATAGAAACATTTAATTGGGAAAAAAATCGGCTTGTTTGATATTTTTGTTAGTATTTTTGGTTGCACAATTAAAGATTTTTCTTGCTTCAGCAGTTTTCCCTGCTGATTTGTGGGGGTTCACAGAGACTTTGCTGCCTCAGCAACACCTGGAACCAGAGGTAAAGCTGTTTTAAACTACTTGGCCTATAGAAAAACAATTTGAGCATTGAAGCTGAAATTGCACTAAATTTTCTCAGCTGTCTGTAACCACACAGATTGGCTGTATATGGACTACACTGTAGGCAGGGAAGAAAAAAAAAATCACAGAAAGTGCTTTTTGTTATGTTTTTGACTAAAGAGTGCACATGGTTGATTTTAAAACACTGTAACAGGCTATACATTGTTAAATCTCAAGCCGAATGTTTTTGTTTTTATTTTTCTTTTCCCAGCTCTCACCATACTGATTAAGGCCAGTCTGATACCTTATATTCCCACTGATTAGTACCTCCTTTCATGATTGCTCCCATTTAAATTACAAGGATGCTCAAGGACAGTCATATTCTCCAGAATGAGTAAAGAAGCTCAGTTTGTCTCTGAGGCATTCAGAAGCAAAATGCAGATGTCTTCCTGTGCAGCAGAATGGGAACGACCTGTTCAGATCAGTTCAAATAACTATGTCACTCTTGATCTGGTCTCTGTAAAAGGGAGTCAGATCTGTCCTCCCTTGGGCACCCACATGAAATGTTTCATCTCTTCTGAGCAAGTTAAGGGTCAGTTCCTTGACTCAAGTGTGAGGATTCAAGTTTCTTCTAATCCATGAAACTATGGGTACGTGCTCCACGTGGTGGTCACAGACCTGTACTTGCTCAGGACTGGAGGCTAAAGGCCCTCTAACCCCAAGCCATAGTCCTCAAAAGATTTTCCTTAGGTACAACAGGGTTTCACACCACTTATTTTATGTATGGATATCCCCTCTTTCCCCCCAAAATAGTCAACTGAAACTCAACATACAAGCACAGACTTTGGCTGCCTATGCAACAAACCCACATGAAAGGGAGCAAATCCCTCTCCCATGAGAAAAAACACTGACACTGGTCACTAAGATGCCTGAGACAGATACGTAGTGCTAACAAAGATGGCACAAATACCTACAGAAATTTTCCAAAACCTTGGGTTTTTTCCATATCCTTTTAGGAAATGTGGAATGTTGGAAAAATAATTACAAGATTCACAGTGTGGGCCATGCAGTACAGAAAGACAAAGACTCAATGCCGTAGCCATTTACTCAGACAAATTTTCCCTGAACTTATACATGGTACAAATAATTGCCTTATTAATTTCAGTATGAATAGTACAGATGGCCCTAAATAAGGGTTTATATGCACAAAACTGAAAGATTTACGTTTCACCTCCAACAATCACTACAGCATTTCTTTGCCTGGAGACATTTAGAAATATATAGCATTACAACCTCAGTCACCACATGTACAAAATACAAACTATTATTTTTGTGCATCTACAGTTATAAAAAATTCAATTTTATTAAGACAATGTATTTACCAAATTTTTAATTCACCATATAGTTTTGAAGACTAGGTGCTTTTTTCCTTATATGTTCACAATATCCTGATTGGTCCTGGAAGGGCAGATTGGAACACCCTATGTACCAATATGAAACTGCCACTTGAAGATCTAGAAGTCATTCAAAGAAGTCAGATGGAATAAGTTTAAAGCCAGCAAATAATCATGGTTATTTCCAAAGGTGGTGATTCTTCTCAAATTCCCAAAAGTTTAATAGTTGTACGTATATGGGTTCAAGTGAAGGCTCCACTAATGAATTCTAAGTAGACAAATGATATCAGGCCCAAGTAATTCCATGAACTTAAAATACCTAGAGGCTGGTTGAATGATAGAGAAAAATAATGAATAGGTTTGGCCTCTCCTGTACCTGTTTTTACTGTGTGGAAACACTTTTATGATAAACCTAAACCTATTTCTTGAATAGTGAGGATTAAAATTGACCTTCTTCTTGCACCAATGCATTGTTTCTCTCTAACTTCCCTTCTAAGAAGAGGATTTCAGTGAATAATTCCACCACTAGAATACCTAAGATTCATTTGCATGCATAGCCCAGGAAAGCAGAAGAATGCTATTAAACCTCCTGCATACCATCTGAGCAAAGTAACCTCTGGCTCAGCAGAGCATGCTTTGGCCCACAACTTTTAGCCCACAACATAATTATTTTACAAGATAGTAGCTGTCTATAAAAATGTATAATCTAAAAAATATACTTTTAAATACAATATCAATAAATGATAGCTTTCTTTCCTGAATTATAAGGAACTCTGGTTCTTCAGTCTGTATTGAATATTTGAGACCTGATTGAGACTTTTAAGAACTGACTTAATGTCCAAAAGATAGTGCAATGTGTGTGTGACTATCTGGTGCAGCTCTCAGTATCATGGATAGGCCAGGTCCAGCAACATTTAACCTTGATAGGATATTAAATCGGGTCTAATAAAACAAATTCATCCAGACCTTTGAAATCCATGTTCCTCAGGTCTGCATTTACTAGCAAGAAGTATTGGTAGTTTCCTCAGGAGCTATAGGCAACCTTCAGATAGGGAAATCTTGGAGGGAGCAGATGTTGCTGCACCTTCTCCTTGAATGTTTTATGATTATTCCCTCAAATATTTCTAATATTCCTTCTCACAATGCAGAATACCCATTTCTACTTCAAGGCTACATGAGCACCAGGTCTGATGTTTTTAAACAAGACCGAGTTACCCAAGCACGAAATAGCTGAAACAATTTTCTTAACAGCTGAAAAACACTTGGCTAACTCAAAAATAGCTGAAACAATTTTCCTCAAACTTTCCAGTGCACTACAACTTTAGACTAACACTGTACCTGCTAAATTCCTCCCTTTCACATGCATCTTTCCTTTTAACCACTGGCTAACAACATAAAACACAAATTAAAGATCCAATCTTGGACATGCACAGGTACATGATTAAAATCACTAGTAGAATATTGAGCCACTGTAGACAGGGTCAAACCCTAAGAATGTTTGTACCATTTCAACTTTGTAACGGTGCTGTATCAACACTGCAGCTCATAAATATGGAATAAGGTAAAGTCCACTATATTTTATAAGGCTGTAACTTTTCATGGTGTTCTCATATTACTCTCAATAACACTCTAGGGCAAACCTAGTTGGCTGAATTTTCAGAGATTGCTTTCTAAATCTCCTCATGGCTGCTATTTCACATCAGCTGGGCATAAAAATTGGAAGTGTTTTTATAGGAACAGATCATGTGACAAGTATGAATCAAAATGGGACACATCTTTGTATGCAATCATGCTCTGAAATGAACAAAAATTCTCACAAGTCAAACAATAGCATTCACCTTTTTTAAACCTAAGGAAAATTTTAATCCAGAGCCTGTCAAGCTTTCTTCCAAATCAGTGCAGGGATCATTCCCAATTCATGCTCTTACCTGTGATAAGTGAACTATGTTCCCCTGTACATTTTCCTCACTCTAAAAAAACATAGTCATCTACCCTGTGCAGATCAAATATTGCAAAACACCTGTAGACCCTCACACCCTTATCAACATCTCCTGGAGTTCAGCATCTATTAGACATTTATTAAAGTTAAGATATGTGGATTATTATATAATAATTTACTTTGAAAGTCATTGTTTTGTCTGCTTTCCTCATCAGTGGCACTCAGTTTCTAAGAGCAATGTTAAGTCCATTTAGCAATCAAGTCAATACAGCACATCTGTTTTTCTCAATACAGAGAGATAGCACTAGAAATCTCTAACACATGTGCAAATTAATGACAGCTTCCAGTATTGTTCTTTCTTTTGCTTGGGCAAGCACAATCCACTAAAGTGGATTACATCTTGTACAGCTGTAGAATATACAATAAACTGGTTCTTATCCACATATCTTAAGAAAACTCCCAATTACACTGACTTCTCCAATGAATCTTTCTTCACAGTGCCCATTAGCTGACAGTTTTTGTTTTAAGATCAGAGAATCACAGAACAGTTTCAGTTGGAAGAGACTTTACAGATCTCCTGCTTCCACCCTCTGCCCTGGGATCTCTCCACATGCTCCCCAGGGTTGTCCTCTGCGGTAGTGGGGGGTGACCACCCTCACCCCTGGCCCTGCACACATCTTGACAGCTGCTGCCTCAAGAGCTACCAGCTCCTGGGAGTTCTTAGAGGTTCACCTGGAGTTTCTGGAGCTCAGGAAATCCCCCGGCATGCCACAATCCCCTCCCCTCACTTTGGAACATTCCTGTGGAAGTGCCTCAGCAGGGGACAGAAGCTCCTCACAGAAGCCACCCCTTTTGTCCCCACCCCAACCAAACCCTTGACACTCAAACACAACGCAGCATTTTAAGGCAAACCCCAATATATTCATCCCCTGATTCTTCCTGGGTCATGTCCACAGGCTTCCAATCACTCCTGTAAGGTGCTCAGTTGACTCAACTCTTGTTTTGAGCTGCAGTGTGCAAACTGGACAAAGTCTCTTGTCTAAAGTTTAATGGGCTCCAGTAGGGTCAAAGAATCAGGTTTCTGAGCTGATTCATCTTGCACATATTTTCAGAACATGCAATTATATTAAAGTAATATTAACATGCACCTTAAGCCCTCCATCCCTTTCCATGTTACACAGATCTGCTCCTAAAACAGCACTTCTTTCCAGTCAGAACACACTTGCCTTTGTGCAACTAATTTCTTCCTGTGTGCAGCAGTTTGCATTTTTTCAACAAGATCCATTTTTCTGTGCTGTGTCCAGGTTTGGCAGTACCATTTTCATTTGCAAGCCTGTTCTTTAGCATACCAACAGTAGAATGCCATCTGAAAAATTTAACAAAGATGCTTTCTACTTCACTACTTATTCACTACTTATTAATGAAAATAGAGTATTGGAGCCAAGACAGCCCTCTATCACAGCAAAAATAATTTGAACAATAAATCTAACTAATTCTTCTTGTGCAGGCTTAGCAATAGAAAGCTGCTTTCTTCAGGTAATAAGGGATAGAAGCCAAAATTAGAGTCATTTAGTCACACATAAGTGGGCTTCTCATCACACAAAGGCCCAGTGGTTTAAAACCATCAAGAAGCAGCATAAGCTCACCACATGGTAAGTTACTTTTTCCATTTTTCTAAGTACTCTGACAGCTTAGAAACAAAACACGATAAAGTATATCCCAAAGCAGATCTTGTATGACGGTGAGTCTGTCAGTGTTATATTCATTAGTGGACTGAAATTACTTGAAACAGAATATGCTTTTGAAGAGAGCAAAAAGAATAGGAAAAGGAAATGAATGATTCAATATATTATCTCCTCAGGCTGTAATATACAAAGCTGGCAGCTTCAGCTTTACCAGCACTTTAATTTCAAGAGACAAAGGTCTCATTTCTATTATTATTCCACTCACTAAAATTTACATTTTAACCAAGAAAGACCCTCTGTGCCAACTCATATCAGAAGTGACCAATTTATATCCATTAAAAAAAAGAGTGCGAGAGAAATGCTAAGAATAATAGTTGAATTTCTGTCCCAGTTTGAGTCAATGGACTCCATGGTCTCAATTCCAGCAGACTGCACAGAGACTATTTGATATTCTGTGTTAAACAATTAAACCAAATAAATCTACTCTTTTGCTTACAGCAGTTAATCTTCTAATGAATACTCAGAGGTAGAGATACAGAGAAGCATGTACATATGATGCTTATTCATTAACATGCAGTTTGTGATTATTTTAATAATTATACAGGCCTTAATAACTTTACTTTTTTCCAAACAGATAAGTTCTTATTGGCTATCTCATATCAATATCTTTTTCTCTAAATGTAAACAATGATTTAAGTAGAACCTCTGGTGGCATAAGGCAAATTTGGTAGGACATTTAACATTAGTAGCAATGTCTGAGAGTTTCCCATATAACTGAAACATATAATGTGACATTGCATACAAGATCTCTTCATAATATCATAGTCTGTAACATCTTTGTAGCTTTTCTGGGCAGGAAGATGCCACAGATGAATATTGAGAACCAAATTTAAGACACCTACTTGGTGTCCAAACCCAAAGTATCCCACTGCCCTTCGGAGCATAACATTAAATGTATGTTATAGAAAGCTTCCTACACCAGTGTTCTCCTTACATGACTTGCATGCTTTAAGTACAGTCACTGGTGTGCATCAGCAATTCTCCAGATCTTCAGGAAAAGCCATCACCTGGAACACTTGGCTTTCTAAATCCATAAATCTGCCTCTCATTCAGTTGGAGATGAGATGCAAGCAAAAGGCAAAATCTGGTATTTTAATTATAGGATGAAAAAATCATTCCCGAAGTTAGTAGAGGGCTTAAGTGAGTCTGCAAAGCAAGCATGCACTTTCAGGATAGTGCAAAGCTGCACAATGTTTAGGGGTGCACAAGAGGGTAGGAATCTTTTCTGAACTAAGAAGAAAGTAAGTGAAACTTTGTCTTCCCTACTCCTAATTGAGCATTAGTGCACCATATAGCCCTGATGATAGGTCTCCCTTTGGCAGACCTAAAATTCACGGAGTAAGGGTATTATTTTGGCAGGTAGAAAAACACGCAACCCTATATCCTGTAGTGTGGAGAGGGTCCTGCCCAAAACCAGGGCTTTGGATGCATATTCTGGCTTATACCAAAAGCTGAATTTAAGAAACTGATATGAAGTTGAAACCCAGCACTGAAACTACTTTATACATTGAGGTTTCTTGAAACCTAGTTCCAGGTCTAACTTCTATGGATTATGCCAATCCAGCCCAATAATTTGGTCTCAGGAATTTTTTGTGATGTAATCAATAATTTGGTTCTATCTGTGGCTCAAATACATCCCAGTATCAGCATGTTATAAACACCTGTGCTGTTAGTACAGACATCCACTCATTTTCAATCTTGCAGGATCAGAGGTGGCTGGCCAAATCAACCTCAATAGAGGTATTGCATTAGAGAAATTGAATAGGACAAAAACCCTCACTGTTCATCCAAACCAAAATATAATACATCATGTTTACATTTTATGCATTTGTGATAACTGGCCTGAGTAATGGACAAGGAAAATGAGCTATGTGCAGTACATTAATATCAAAGAAGTTTACATTAATAATAACAAGGGGCCTATCAATACTCTGCATACAAATTTCTTTTGGTTCAGGTTTCTTTCTCGAGGAGACCTGGGTAATGCTTTTTACACATTTTCTCAGTAGCACTACAGAAATTGGTTTTAATTTCAATGCTCAAAATTACATTTTTTAAACTTTATACATAAGTAACATGTTTTCAGATTCACACAGGCAAGCTGACATCTGTAGAGGCTACTGACATTATGTTTGGGGAGAGATCTATCTTTTTTGTGTGTTTATATGATTGTTAGAGCAATCCAGGATGAAATAAAAGCACAAAAATCATGATGATGACAATGATGATGATTACTGTTGTGATTGTTTTTGTCATTATAGGTCAAGATTTTAATTAACTTCTGTGTGGGGCTAGGTAGAGCTCAATGTCTTTGAAAGATAAGCCCACTTTTATAACAGTGCAGACAAAAAATATTCAGGCTGCTACATCTGAAAGCAATGCTCACAGTTATACACAGCTTATGACTTAGTTATGGCCTGAATTTTCAAAAGAGTCTAAAAAAGTCATGCTTCTTAATCCCATCACATTTTAATGGATTGGGCAGCCTATATCCTTGTGTGCAGGCAAGGTAATACTATGAAGGTCAGAAAAGCAAGAAGTCTAGTTGCCTTCAATGTGATATAAATGTGCTATAACTAATAACTAGGTGAAAGGCACTCACACAGTCTGAAAAACTGCTTAGTTGCAAATATGACTAAGCAAGCTATTCAGCAAGGGATACTGGGATCTGACTTAGCCAGAGAAAATGCATCTCACAGAGAAGAAAGTATTCGTTTAGAAACATAAAAATGCAAAATCCAAAGTTATGTGGCCTAGTGTGGGGCCAGAACTAGAAAAGTCAGTAATTATTCACTCTGAGTGCTGAATGCTTTAGATTTTAAATCAAGTAATTAACTAATCACAGTATCCAGAACAGCCCCATGATAAAAGGATGATAACCAAAGGACTATCATGTGGTCAATCACATGAAACCAGTGGAAGCTCTTAGAACAGCAGCTTCCAGTCCTTGGCTTCCTGGGCATCTGGACCTCACACAGGAGACACCTCACCTCTAGTTCACAGACCTGTGCTCGCTGCCTCCAGCCTCAGGTGCAGTCTGATACTTCATTGTTCTGAGGTGACAATCTCAGTCTGTCTTTTGGGGTTCAGAAGGCAGCCTCATGCTGCTGCCTTCCTGCTTAAGCATGTCCTTTGGGGAACATGAATTCCACGCTTATCCAAAGACTTTGTGAGGACAAGGCACCTTGACCCTGGTTGACATGTTTCATAGGGAAACAAATGAAAGATGTAAGGGTTTAGGTATAAGGTAAATATCTGTGGGTAGTAATAGAAATTGTCAGATACAAGAGACTGCAAGTGTTAAAACACGTATATAAATATAAAATATACTGTTACCCTATCAACAGTATACTGTCTGCCAGTGCTGGAGTCTTTCAGCTGAAATACAGAATCTCAGAGCCCTGCATTTACAGCAACTCTGACTCAGATTGTAGAAAAACTCCTGTCTCTTCTTTTAATACACTAGTATAAGTGTCTTGATGTAGTGCAAAACAAATGAAGAATCAATGGCTTGTCTAGAGTGACTGCCCTCTTTGTTATTAAGCCTCCCTGGGTTTTCCACTCCTCCCCTTTATATCACATATTTCTGGCAAGAAATGCTTTTATTCTAACTCCAGCCAACTCATCTCAGCCCATGCTACCTAATAACACATTTTAAAAAGCTTTTCTGTTTTTCTAATATGCCATATGGTATTCATCATAAAAATAATGTGTGATGATGCAGACAGGGTGGTGATCCTTGAGCCTTTCTACGGGGGTTTGATCAAGATCAAAGCACTTTGGAGCACATTACCAGAAAGTCTGTAACCACAAAAATAAACTATTTTCCTGGGCAGACCTTAAAGAGCAAGCATCCTTCCTTCACCTTCTCCTAACCTGTATTCCCAGCTGAGTCCACCCAGTACTGCTAAGGATGAATTTTCTACTGTACTGTAGGCCCTGTGTTACAAATGCTTCCTGTCACCAGTTTAGCACCACCTTTCACCATTCCCTTTCCTTATGTATTTATTCCCCATCTTTCTCAAAAGAGGAGGAACTGAGGGAATGAACTAGAACATAACTCAGTTGCTTCTTTCCTCTTTAGTTCTAGACAAAATGGGTAGGAAAAGCACAATGACAAGGAAAAGCATTGCATTTTTCAGTGACTACTAATACCCTGCACTGCTAAGACATCTTTGTTCTAATAATACCAAAAGCAATTGACCATGAAAATGCTATGCAAATCTTGCACTCAAGGAGAATTCATTGTTTTAGTGAGCAAGTTGTGCCCAAAGAGACACAGATTCTGTGAAAGTTATATTAGTGTGAGATATGAAGCCAAAGCAAAATAAGAATGCTTAGGGAGCTAGGACTTTATTTTCATTGCTTTCCACAATCTAACTTTAGTAAACCTACAGCAGGAAAAAAGCTATTTCAAATTATTAAGTTTTTTTAAAAATTAATATAAGAACATTTGGGTTTTTTGGTCCCTTTGTGTTTAACTGCCTGTACATATCTCACCAGGTCTTCTTTTGTGAAACCCTGGTATCTATTCTGATATATTTGACTTTGATTAGTCTAAAAGAGGAAACTATGCACTGGCAGGAAATCACGTATTTTGCAAATAATACCCTACCAATATCTACAGAGTACAGTGCAACTCAAGTATAAAGAACTAGATATAAAGTGCAGTAGTTATTAGATGTACTCAGCAGGTTGTTAGGAATTTTTTTATTGAAGTTACATGGGAAATTTTAATTGATAGACACATTTTAAGCAGACTGGGGTGGGGGCAGGGGTAGCTGTGAGGCTTGGATGCCTCTGTAGGGTCATTAGACCCTGGAAGATTTGAACCACAGAACTCATATGCTGTCATTATAGTGCAAGAGTTCTATTGTCATTACATTGTAAAAGTTCCATATTACTAGAGTTTCATATCTCCTTGATGTTTCTTGTAGGCAGCTCCTCCAGACACTGCCTCTTCCTCACAGTGACCGACTCCAGTTCCCCTCAGCCAACCAATCCACTCTTTTATAACACTCTTCTGATTGGCTACAGCTGTGGCCTGTTAACATCAGGCCTGCTCCTGATCATTAATAATTAGCTCAGCTGCAACTCTTTTAGGGGGTAAGATTACATTCTATACTTCCTTTGTTTACTTGTATTCTATTCTCCTACACTCATATGACTTTTGCAACAGAAAAATGTTTTCTAAACTATCAGAAGGCCTTTGTTCTCAATATATACTGTTTGGTCACTCACAGCAAGTGTTATGGTCCTGAAGGTAGAAAAAAGCAAGGGACCTGGTGTGAGTCAGATATAATGTCAGGAACAAAGAAACCAATGTCTGCATCAGTCCAGGAACAAGATGAAAAATCTTCTAGGATTAAACAGCAATCTGCAATCAAGAGCAGGAAAATCAAGAGGCAAAACAGGGTATATACATTCACTTTAAACAGCTGTTGACAGTTTTTATTTTCATATCATGTGGCTCCTTGTCAGGTTTCTGCAAACCCAGAGCTGATATTGCTTTCCAGGGCTGTAGCTGTCAAGGGAACACTTACTGCCAACCTTCATGGTAGCCACAAAGCAGTCACAGATAAAAAGCTTTCTATGAGGATACCAGTTGAAATAATCTACATTTCTTTGTTTTATTTTCTGTTGCCCGTGCTGTATTTTCCTTGGAATGCCTGTCAATGTGGCTTGAGAGGGAGTGCTCTCTCCAGCCAGGGAGCAATACCTCTGAGGCACCCAGCCCTCACAGTGCCCTCCAGAGTACTCCCTCATGCAGCCAAGTTGTCACCCAGAAGCTTCTCTGTCTAAAAAGCTGTGAATCACCCCTGCAGCTCAAGCCAAATTTCCCTTTATTCACAGAGACCCTCAGAATTTCCAACAGTCAAACGGAACAAAGATCTTCCACATTTGCACTTTGAGAGCATTTCACATTTGCAACACAATGGCACCACCCTACCAAAGACCTGGTCCCCAGAGGATGCCTGTGTATTTATCTCTGTGGACAGAAATGCAGCGAGCATATCTGCAATATTTCTAAAACCTACACCCACAGATGTATATTGCTGCCTGACAAATTATAGGAAGACTAGAAAACTGTGCAAGACTGAGGTTAAAAAATCTGAAGGAGGCCTATAAAAAGTCATCAAGAGCAATCTGAGGAAGGTGAGGAGGAAGTAAAACTCCTGCCTCAGAAATTAGGTGTCTCAGGGGTGGTAACACCTTCTCTCTCAAAAGATGGGGAGAAGGAAAGAAAAAGAAAGGAAAACTGTTTTAACACCTACATCTAGGCATATCATGACAGGGGACAATGGCAGGATAAATAACACTAAAGAGGTCACCATGCCCATGGTTCCAGACAGACAAGAACACACCTAATGCCTTTTTCCCACTGTGCCCAAATGGCTGAACGGTCCCATTCTCACAGGAATGTTTTAGCCAGGATGCTTTTAACAGCTAAACCAGAACTGTATTTGTGTTCTCTATCAATTACTGCAGGAAACCTGACACACATCACTGTCTAAAGGGGATATATTTAATCTCAGCAGGTTCTGAGGGATTCCAGATGGTCCGAGGAAACAAGCAGGTACTCTATGAAACTGTTTTCTTAACTGTGATTTACAAATAATGAGGTCTGGGTCCTCTTAGAGTAGCTGCCCTTCCTGTTCAGACTCTCTCTTGGTTATTGGTCTCCTCATGCAGCAAGTAGTCCCTGGAGTGCTCTTACATACACCCCTAGATTTCAGGGCTTACCCATAACCTGGATAACCTGCCTCAATATTCAACATATTTTGCTTGCAGGTGCTGTTATTAAATAGTTTTCATAAACAGCAACAGAAAAGTATTATTGTTCCTAGTAGTTTGTATCTGTTTTAGGAGTTCAATGTATGACAGGAAGAACTATATCAGTCCTTCTTATCCTTTGCAGTAGTCCTGGCAGGTAAAAATATCAAACTGTCATAACATTTACATCCCAAGAAAAACAGATTCTTAGAGGAAAGTGTCATATATGTGGGAGATATTATAAGGAGAATACAGGCTGGAGAGGAGATTTGCCTCTGGGATATGACGAGTAGTGCAGTAGGTTGTGAGTTGACTGTGGAAGCAGGTGAACAGCCCAGCTCCACCTTTAAGCTGAATTCAGGGGTACCAAAATCTGTTCTCCTATCCTTGGGCAGAAGTAGTAGCTGAAGCATAAATCTGCAAATGTAGGGAAAAGTGTGATGTTTAGCATTTATATATGTTGTTTCACATTTACAGATGATGTTTTATTTACATTTGTTGTTTTGTATTTACATACAATGTTTTATATTTACATATGATAGTTCCTTACCAGCACAGGGCCAGGATATGACAAAGAAATTGGTGTGCATCCTTGGATAGTTTGTGAAGGGGGTTTTAACATGAGATCTCTGAATCCCTCATTGTCCTGCAAACAAATTGTGAAATGCAAAACAGGCAACTCTCAGCAGTGCTCTCCATACCAGTGTCAAACCAGACAAACAGGCAGGGTCAGATGACCTTGAGTCAGCTGGGGCACATGTAGAAGAAACATGGTTATTACAGCAGGACCACAGCATCCTGGCGACAGAGGATAATTAGTGCACAGCACCACCAATATTAAATCATTCCTAAAGGAGGAAAGAATCATTCCTCTTCTGATTACGGTAATTATCTTCCCTCCTGTATGTTCTCGTACTGTTCTAGATGCCTCACGTGGCAATAACACCAATTTACCAGCCAATATATTTACATATCATGCTACTACTTAAAATGACTTGTCATCAGCAACTTTTGACACCACTATGGCTTGTCAGCAAATTGCTTGTGCTGTGGCTTGATGAGAGCTTGGCACAATTTACTTCCAGAAGGCGGCATCTATATGGTGAGCTAAGCTGGGGCACCAACAATACCAACAGTACAACCATCTTGACAGTGTATTACAAACAGTTCAGCATAGTTGTGCCTGGAACCATCCATCATCACCCTGAGATGAGACCCAGCACATGGTGGCATGTGGTAGGCAGGCTTACGGCAGAAGAAAAGTGGGTGAGAATTTCTGTGCAGAGCTACACTGTTGTTCAGGGTCATGGACAGAACAGAGAGGTCTGTGGCAAGTTGATCAAGGAGGTTTACCAACAGATTTACCGAGTTTGTGAGATGGGGTTGATGATTGGATAAAACTAGTGCCTCTATAAGAAATTATATGGTCTGAAACCTGCAAGTACCCCAGCTGAAGGAAATATTATGTGTTTGACAGAAGAGTTCTGGTAAACTTTACAAATTAATGTGGGCATAAGCAAGCACTACTTTGTGTTTTTAAATGATATTGTTGGCTGTTTACAAAACCTATGTGTATTTAGCAAGAAATTATTTACTAATCTATCTGAAAGTACCTAAAAATGTGTACCCTATATTCAGGTTTTGTATGTAATAGACACAGTGTTTATTCCTTGAAATATTTGTTAAAAAGACAAAAATTCTTGTTTGTGTTTTGGAGTGGCCCTAAACTGAAAATGAAACACAGACTTGTCACACCACCTTTCTGACAGCTTCTCTAATAGCATTATAATACCTTAAGAAATCCAAGCCAATTCCAGGGTAAAAAACTGTAGCATGTGAGCTGTGGAGAGGGTTAACCAAAGCCTGATAGGAAGATAGTGAGACAGGAGAAAAGAAAGAAACTCAAGGATTTGCCTGACATTCTGAGGTGCCTTCATGCAACACAGCATTTGCAAGAGACCATTTGTCTGTGCCTGCAGGAGAAAAGTATTCCTTAAAATTCAGCATCTAGGGCTGTCAGCCTCACTTTTGATGCCTGTAGCTCAATAAGAGACACCCGCCAACCTCCCGGTTCCTGCAGATGGTACCTTCATACACTGTTTTATCTCTTAAGGTCTGCCACTCACAGAAGTTTAGTGACAAAGTCAAAATGCATTCAGCAAAGCAATCTTCTCCAAGTTTTCTCTTCTCCCTATCTTTCTTTCATTTCTTATTCCATAGAAATGCAGTTTCCGTTGAATCATCGCTTGCACCAGTCTTGTCTTTGGGAACTAGATATTGAAATACAACTACAAAATGACAAGTTATCCAAGATTTCTTGCTATTCAGAGAAAATCCTCAGCAATTAGAACATTATTCATGTTCTCATAATTGAATTGCAAGAAATATTAATCTTTCCTACATTTCACTATGTCCAGGATCTTCAGAATATTTTACCATTGGGTAAGGATGACACATAAAATTCTACTGCATTTTTAATGTAACAGTCTATCTCAGGTCCAAATCCTTTGACTGTCTTTTACCTCTTACTATTAAGAGCAAACAAGTTTCCACAGTCCCCTTGTGCCTTCAAAAATGTATTGCTTTCTTCAGTCCAAAGACTTTCTTTTCTTTAACATATTTTAAAAAAGAAAAGAAACCACACATACACAATCAACAAAAAAAACCCTGCAAACACAAATTAACCGCAAAAAAAATCAAGAAATTAACTAGATATTGAGGAATTTGAAAATAATCTAAAAAAGGCTTGATGAGGTTCTCAAAATTTATAGAAACAGGAGAATAGTGATTTTTGCATTTTTGAAAATAACAAAAATCATAAATAATTTCCTTGTTACATAAAATGTCCTAATAACCTTGTTGTTTGGTTTCTCTGTTTAGAACACAAAGTATGACAGATAATATTCTGCAAACTAACTTCTTAGACTCTTCATTTTACTGTGCACTTGACCTTATTTGTCTTAGCCATTATGCCAATAGCTTTTCCCAACATCCCCACATTCTTTTGCCCAGTTCTGTCATCACTGTTGACATACTTTACATGTGACTCCCAGTTTTTCCTTTCCATCCTCCAGTGTCAAGGGGAATGATGTCACAAGCTCGACAGCTGTCCCTTCCCATCTGGAATTCATAAATGGATAATATTTTATTTCCACAAAAATAGTTCAGTGCTGCCTGATTGCTTGGGTATGAAAGTCAGATGGTTTTGCCTCCAAACACATTCCAGCAGCCTCTGATATTTCCATAATGCCAGCCCTGTGAAATGTTCATCTTCAACCCTCTCTGCAGCAAATGTATACTGCAGTGACCTACCAGCTTCTTGGGGGTTTTCTTACCATGCTGGATAAAGTGCTAATAGCTTGGTTTTATGAAGGGAAGGGTTTGAAATCTGAATCCTTGTCTGCTTTCTTATTGAAATGGTGATGGTGGCTATGGGTTTGATTGTGTTCTTTGCATTGTGCTTGACTCTCAGACTTTTGGGAAGGGCACAGCTCTAAAACAAGGCAATGAGTGCCCAGCGTGTACCTGGAAAAGACTGGGTCTACTTACCTTTTTATCCTAAAAGTATGCAGAGATTCTAATTTTTATGCAGAATCACTTTTTGCTACATTTTGTTGCAGTCAAACCCTAGTTGAAGGGCAGGGGGGAATGGTATCAACAGTTTGGGAATATTTCAGATTTACAATCTCTCTCTACAATGATTTACATCTGTCACAATTCCTACAGCAGAACAGAAAGCAGGCTAAAAATCTGTACATAAAAAATTAACATCTTTGAGACTACCAGAGACTCTGAAGTTAAGACCACATGCAAGAATAAGAACAAAGTTGGCTTTTTTGACACCCTGATGCATTTCAGAGCTTTCTTTTCCTAGTGGGAACACGCAGCTCTCAAAAGCACCATGGAAAAAATGGCATTGTTTGCTAACATTCCACAACCTCAGTAAACAGGGCAAAATCCAACAAGCCCTGAGACTGTATCAGACCATATCAGTCTCCTGAATGAATGGCAGCCCTTCCAAACCAAAGACAAATCCAGGTGGTAGAGAAAGGTGAGAAAAATCTTATGCTGTCATTGCCTTTTGCCATTACATCTTTCAAAAACAAAGCTTCCACACAGAAAGTTGTAATGTGCTGAAATAAAACTCATCATTTTTATAAATATATATATATATATATAAGAATTATGAGACAAGTGAAACCTGAAATAAGACCCCAGAGAAATACAGTGAATAGCACAAATATAATTTAAACAGATGAGGAACTACTTACATTTTTAAAAGCTATGTTGAATCGTAGCCTGAGTTATTATGTGAATTGGGTTGAAATGTACTCCGTATTTTGGAAGGCTTTGAAAGAACTTAGACACAGCTCATAAGCTGCCTCACTTAGGTGTTAAAAATTGTTCTTCCACATCTGTGCTTCTCCCAAAGGAAACAGCAAAGTCAATGGTTTTCTTGTACTTCTTTCTCCCAAATGATTGAGACAACAGAGTAGGATTTTAATGGATAAGCACTTACTCTTTTTTTATCTCCCTAAATGAGCAGCTAAATTTGGTATAAAATGACCTATCCCTTTTTTCTGTGTTTATAATGCTTGTTTATAAAATGATACCAAATTTCCTGCCCTTGAGCAACACTATTTTCATGCATGTAAAAAAAAAGTAAATCATACGCAGCAGCAGTGGAAGATTCCACAGAAGTCTCCACCAAAATGCTGTAATATTGACATAAAGGAACAATTTACATAGATAGAGGCATAATATGTTCTCCAGACCAGCTTCAGTTACATTTTGTTTTCTGTTATGAGGTCTTTCTACCAATCATCAAGCTAATTTCAACATTTCTGAAAGTATCATATTGTAACAAGCTTAAGTTACTTCTGACTTAACCGAATTAATAGCTGCAGCTGAGGCCACATCTAGATGAGGTTAATACTTCTGTACTCAAAAGTTTCAGTGCCACTCTAGATAACCTGATATAAAATAAAACATTGCACCCAGTATTCCTTTGCACTCCAGGGAATATATGGCAAGGACGTCCTGACTGGCAGTTCTCATGTCTTAATGCCCCATTATGTTTTGTAGCCCAGATTCAGCCAAAGAGAGGCCAGAAAAGGATTTCAAATTCCTGAGAAAGCTCATTTCTTTCACTGACGGCTCAAGAGGATTTTCACTCTGTCTCCATGGGGGAAATGAGGAAGAGAATTCTTCACTCTTTTGAACTATTTAAAGAAAAATAGAAAAGATTAATTTTGATTAGGATATTACACCATTTTAACATTTAAATTGATTTTATTATTTGCAATAACAGTAAGGCTTTTGACTATGTCTGTGTATGTATGTCCATGTACATACAATCCACATACATAAAATGGACTTCAGCCACGGGTATTTCAGGTTATTGAGGAAATGTCACATTACTCTGTATCATAAACAGACATGGATGTATGTAATAAAAGCTTGTATGTTCAAAAGGTACAAATTATTCTCGTACAATATCTCTCCCTTCAAACACCTGACCACTTAAACTTTTCAGTCTCTTCTTCAGAATACAGCCTGAAAGCAGCACAGGGACTCCCAAGCAGATGGCACAAGTATTCCAGAAGAGAATACTCTGCTTTTTTCAAAAAATTAATAACATGCTGAGCTTTATTTTATTATCACAAGAGAATTAAATATTTCCATTTCAAGCAGCTGCTGCACCTTCTCTTTTTGCAGTCCTTTCTCACTGTTGGTGTAAGCTACCCAACCAGTTAAACAACCAGATACAATTCTTTATGCAAGTGCTAAGGCAAGTAATTAAATATGATGAAAGCAATCAGTCTGTAAGTGTGAGAATGTTCTTTTTTTCCCTTTCTGAATATAGGTATAAAGTTACCAACCCTTGGTGGTGGCAAGGCACTCAAACATTACACTAATGTATAAATTAAACAAGCTGTGAGCTGTAGATTAAAAATCTCAAGTGTCAATTCCAAGCCAATACCACAGACGAGCCAATTTTCTACTTCTGGAATAAAAGCTTACTATTTCCTCTTAAACATTTATTACATGGTTTGAAATCAGTACTATGTAGAGGTTAAACCTTTTCACTTGAACACAGTGCCTTCAAGATCAAATTATGTTAATTTAACACAAAAAGTTGCCATTGAAAAAGAGCGAAATCCTAATAATTTTTTAAGTTTAAGACTGGATTTTCAAACTCGGTATTTGAAGTTTATTATTAAGTATGGAACTTTGTACTCTGTTCAGCATGGCTATGCATTTATGCAACTGTAAGGACATGCTTAGGAGCCTCTATTGTTTCAATCAGGAAACATTGTATAGTCTTTCTTTATGAATTTGAAAATACTATGAACTTTTGCCAAAAAAAAAGGTATCTATTTTATCAGTCACTTGTCCAAATCACCATATTTGGATATTTTTTGGTTCAAAAGATAAAAGAATTATGATTACAGTTTGTTTCAAAATTTTATGTTTAAATTACAATGGAAAAACATTTGATTCGCCATAGTTCTCGTATAAAACAGGCCACTCTTTCCATGTGTTTAATTCTCAGTTTCAAAAAAACCCATCCATCATCAGAACAAAGAAAGTCCAAGCTGATTGCACTAATTGATTTCCTTGGAGCAAGTGATTGCACAGCACAGCGAGCTGCAAAGTAAAGAATCAAGGAAAAAAGAATCCCAAAACCACGTGCCTTAGTTGCAAAAGCTGATTTATGGAAGCAACTTTCCAAGTCTCTTGTTACTCTGCAACATTCCAGGCGTATCAGGAAAATCCAGCAGCTGTGCTGCCTGATGATTTTTTGCTAGTTCGACACATCTCGATGTGTGCTTGTGACTGTGATGGAACATTGAAACGTCAGAAAAACATTGCTCCAGGAAATGTTGCTGAGTGGATACTGCAGTGAAAAAAACAGCAGGGGGACAGATGGAATGAAAATCGTGAAAATGCTAAAAAGTGGCAGCAGCTTAGCACATTCCTCTGAAGATCATCCCTCGATGGGGCAGGTGCTACATTAAAATTCGTGTGTGTGTTTGTTGAGGTACACATTTAGTCTGACCTTGCATCACAAGATGCGGTATGAAAACTCAGACCACAGAGTATTGGTAAATCTGCTGAAGTTTGGTAAAGACTTTCCATTGGGTAGGTCTCATCCTTAATGTCCATGCTCTTTTGTCTTTAGGGAATTACAAAGAGCTTTCAAAATCATTGTCTTTACTTAATCTAAGTGATTCTGTGCTTTTGACTAAAGCTCTAAAATGCAGTTCTGCAGTTACATAACCTAACAAATGAATACTACAGTATGATTAGAGGAAGAAAATGCCCTTTTCTGAGGTAGTGTGCATTTTTAAGAGACTGGACTTTCCCAGCCCTGTAGAAGTGAAGAATGGAAATAGGGACTACTGCAGGACAGTTCCTAAGCTCACTACAAAGCAGAGCTACAGCTCTGCTTCTGAACTACGAAGATCTTTGGGCACAATTATTTAAATCTTTTACTGTCAAAAGTATTCTGTGATTTTATGGTTTTATTTTAGAAAAAAACAGTTGCCCTCATGCCATTTAATTACGTTTTTCTTGAGGTGTAGCTGGGAGCCTTTCACTGCCAGGTTAGAAAATCTGATGATGGCAAGAACTTCTTTGGTCATCAAAGAAATGTCAAAAACAGATCGGAAGTATCTTAAGCACCAAAACCCAATATTACCACATTTGATTTAACAAAATTTAGTGAGTGTACCCAATTCTTGCATGTGTCTTTTATTCTATACCAAGTGTCTTTTAACACTCTAAGATCCATAATTTAAGGTTCAACCTATGGGTAAAGACTCTGTTAAAAATCTCTTGTGGCGCTGAACAATAACTGAAATTACCAGAACCATGTAATTTTCATTTAGTTGCCTGTAGATGAATTTCATATATATATATACATATATGCTAAAAAAAGTAAAAGTTTTTTGTTTTTTTTTTTTTATGTAACTTGTCTTTTTGGACCTTATTCAGTGCTCTGGACATAACTATTCCTACAAGTCAATGAGGTTTTCCAGAGAAAATTCCTAAGATCTTTCTCATAATCCTAGATAAAGAGTAAATAAAAGGGTATGTAAGGATTTTTCCTACATTGTACACAAACTCATTCCACCTAGATGCAAGCACACAGCAGAGTTGGGAAGGAGGGATACTTCCTGCTGTAGGCTCTCTTTGTGGTCAGCATAAAGCAATTTCTCCAGAGAGCAATTTCTCTCACCTGAGATCAGGTTCATACCTGAGGTGTCAGCTGCTCCTCCTTAGCAGTCAGAGAGATAAGACAGACATGTCTACAACATGCTTAAAATTAAGAGGGATAAATCGAGTGACTAAAATCACAGTGTCTAAAATAACAGAAAACAGATTTTTCCATAACCTTTTAGCTTTCCGACTGACAGAAATAGGCATCCAAAATTAACAGATATGAGACCAAAATTCAAGCTTTTTTCACTGAGTCTTACTTACTTACTTACTTACAATTTTATAAATGTAAATTTATAAAATTGATACAACTGAGCAAATTTCATACAGTTCTCTGAAGAGTATCTTCAAAGAAACCATTTTTTGTTTATTATTGGGGGGAATCAAAGATTTAAGTCCTGTTAAGAGTGATAGAAGTTACAGCCACATTCATATTAATTTAGTTTCATGTCTTTAAAAAAGAAAGAGATCAAAACACTCGAAATCCTAGTAGCTTGTCAGAAAAATGTACCATTGGCTGGGTCACATCTCCTGGTATCATTAAGCAGAATATCATAGGCAGAACACTTTGAAACAGTAATAAACCTTTCCTGCAAAGCCTAGAAAACTAAGAAGAGAAAAAATGTTTCAGGACAAATGAGAATTCAAGATTGTAATGGGCCTAATTCTTTCACATATAATTTACCAAAATTCTCATCACAACATTACTAATTTAAAGGCTTTGTAAATAACTTGACATCTGAAAAAGATGAACAACAAGAGGAAAATGGCCTTTTCACTTTAATGCTCAATGAAGTAATTACAGTTGAGAATAAGAAGATGAGTTCTCACTGGCAGATAAGGCAAATAATTATGGTGAGTAAGATAGGTTGAAAGAGGGTCACTGAAACAAAGGGCAGGAAATTGCAGAAACATACAAATTCAAATTTGAAGTTCAATGAGGAAGAAGATACAATTTATTCATTTGGAAAATTATTCCAGTAATGTTTTGAGTATGTGTAGTTAAAATATTTTCATTAGAAAAAAAAGAGTGATTTTAGCATATCTTCAATGAAATGGAACACCAAACACAATAACCTGCTACACTATTGAGAGCACACTATTGTTGGATTTTGACTCAGTAGAAATAAACAAGGTCTAGAGGTAACATCAATAAGAAGCTTTTCTAATCATTTTTCTCTTCCAGACTAGTTCTCTAGCAGAAATTGCAATGTGGAACAAAAATGGCATCATTAAAAAACTTTACCTATTTTCAAAGATCAGGATAATGCAATAGCACTGTGGGGTTTTAAGACCTGGGAGCTCGTCCAAAATTCACTGAGTCAAAAGAAATGTCTTCATTTACAACATTTGGTATAATTCAGTCCCTGCCTGGTTTAATAGCAAGATTCTGAAGTACTTGGATTGCTTTCCTGCAGATCAGTAGATCTGATTAGCCATTGTTCCCCGCTAAATCTGAGCATGGATTGAATTTCTCCCCTCCCAATGTGCAGACATTCTGTAGCGTCTACGGTTCCACAGAAAACAAAGCCAAAGGAAACAATTAGGCCACCTAACCTGTTTTCAGGTCTCCCTGAGAAATTTATATTTTATCTCAATAGTCTACATGTTTAATTGTAATGAATGTTTTAGTGCCCAACAACCTGAGAGGTATGACAGTGTAGGGATCAAGGTGGACAAGGTCCACATGAAAGAAGAAAACTGATGGTGTGTCAACTAAAAAGATATATCTGCAGGTGAAAAAGAAAGTGAAAAGCAAAAAGGCCCTTTCAGAATAATCTAGGACAAATTTCCTTCTCAACTACACATCTCAAAACAAATATGACTCCGAGTGTGTGAGAAAATAAACCACTCAGACACCTGTGAGAATTCTCTGTACCAAATCAGCGGCCTATCCAATACCCAGCTGCTGCTTATTTCTGTTACTTATGAGGGGAAAAAAAAAAATGAAAAAGGATTAAAACTTGGCAGCAAGGGAAAAATTCCTCCTTGACTCTTACAGATAATCATGTAAAGTCCAAAAGCCATTAGCTTTGATTGTAATCATTGGCTTAATACAATTCTGCACAGGCCTAGAATTGAAGAATGATCAGGGAATGCAAATCCTTTCCCCAGCTGTCATTCACCCAGGCCAAAGAACTTCTTCAAACAGCCTGAGCAAAACATATTTTTCAGAATGCCAGTTAGTTTTGCCATAGAAACACCTAAGGTTTCTTCCGTTCTACCAATCTATCACATCTCACGTCATAGTCTAGATAATTAATAAATTATGTCAAATAGCTCTTTAGGAAGAGGTTGTATTCTGGGGTCATTCCAATGAAAATAACTCCTCGCATATCTTCCTTAGAGCTACTGCATTGATAGATTTCAGTGAGACAGATTTTAACTGAGCTCCTGTGCACCTTTATTACTACATCATAATGTAAGCTTTTGAGTCAAAATGTCATGAGCTTTATTCAAGTGTCTTTGAGAAAAGATGTTTCAGGTATGATTGAAGACCATTTAAAAGCATTTACAAGAGTACCTCTGTATCTTCCTGTAAAGTCATGTTGGCAGCTTTTTTGTATAAATGGCTGCAAGAGATGTTTATAAAGGAAATAGCTCTTTCTCTTTCCTCCAGTATCCTACAGAAAACAGTTAGGCCTTACTTTTAAAGCTGTCCTACTTGGGCAAATAGTTCCCTGACCACCTGGAGTAATGACGCCTGATGAGAAACAAGCAGGGCTGCAAGAGAGTAAGGTGTTCAGGTGAGTGCAGGAGTGGGAGAAAAATATCAGCATGACATCATGTAGCAGATAGCAAGAGTAAAACCTAGTCAGCAGAACTGTGAAGATAGGACTTTAACCAAATTTATGTTTTGGTAGGAATGGACAAACTTTAACCAAACTTTTTTTTAGACAGAAGTGTATGAAATAATATAATGGGCTGAACAACCTCCTGTACCTCAGAACAAAAGGGAATTTCTATAACTTTAGTGCATTCAAGGAAACAGCCAAACCTTGCAACAACCTGTTGATAGGCAAGAAGGGCAACCATGTCAGAATAAGCAGGTTATGAGCACTAACATAATATAATATAATATAATATAATATAATATAATATAATATAATATAATATAATATAATATAATAATATAATATAATATAATATCCATTTTCTGACAGCAAATCAGAAAACCTCAGTAGATATTAACAGAAAGATATTCTCCACCCTCATAAAGAATTTTGGAGGAGGACTTGGGAACCAGAGAGACTCTGAGTGGCTGTGTATCCCTGGAGTGGGGATTTGGGACTATTTTTGCAGCTCCAGGAGGAGACAGGGATCTGAAGAGACCATAAAGCACCTGCAACCCTGCTCCAGTATGTTGCACAGCAGAGTTGGAACCACTACATTCACCCCTCTGGTATTTCACCTGGACCACACCACCTCTTCCACATCACAGGGGAGTTGTTTCATTATTGAAATTGCTTATCTCTATGATTAAAGTGGTTTTGTATCCAGATTTAACCACAAAATGCCACCAGTTGAAGTGATGTAGTATGAGCCCAGCTCTTATTAACCTTGGAGAACCCTCACAGAAAACAGATGTTAGGAGGAAGCCTCAGTGCTTGTTTTTTGCCATGTTTACAGCATCCCTCTTTCTACAGTAAAATTTGTCCCTTCCTCCAATAAATGTCTAAAATAGATAACATAGATCACCATACACAGTGATGATTCACTTCCACTGCCTGTGAAGGGAGCCTGGGATATTTAGTTCAAAGGGACATATCCACACTTTCAGCCATCCAAAGTTACATGAGATTACTCTCAGCCTTACTGTCATTGAGATTCCTTTCCACACAGGTGTAGTTGAAATTGTCCAGTAAGCCCAATTTAATACCTGCACACATACACAGCATGAAGGCATAGGCATTGATTTCTTAGGAAGCCAGGTTAAAAATAGGAGGCAATAAATCAGTGCTGAACTGTGTTCATTTCTTATCCTGTGTCCCATTATTTCTTTGTGGTCTCTGAGGCTTCTTGGATAGAAATTCACAGAACTGAAACATTATCCTGGATATTGTTGAATATTATATTTTTGAACATAATTATGAAAATATTTGGAACCTACAATCGTTTGTTTCCATATGAGGAACACTTACATGATGACAGCTTAGGTTGAACAGACTATACTACATTGTACTAAAAACAAACAAAATGTTTTGTTTGTATTTAGTAACAAAAGACGGCTATAATTTCTGAATATATTTGAGTTCTTGTGAGTCTTCATAAATACTTGCTCATTCATAGATTCAATTCATATTTTCAGTCTCTTATTTGGGAAGTAGGAAAGCCCAGTCTCAAAAGAAATAATTGACATCATTTTAGTAATTAGTGGGATGTAGGTGGAATTGCACCTACTGCAAAATTAGTCCATACTGCAAATATGCTAAAAAAACTTTTAGTGTAAATGAGTATCTAATCTGAAGTGGTTTTTTTCCTTCTTTTTTTTTTCTTTTTTTTTCTTTTTTAAATATTTTTCTATGGAGTTCTTCAAGGACATCTTTTTTTCTGGCATTTAAAACTCTTACTAATGTTAGATTTCCCAGAATAGTGAGCTTTATCTCTTCAGGAAGCTGAAAACCTATGACCTCTTCTTCAATAATTTCCCAGGTGGTAGGATTTAATTTTTAATTATTTCTAAGTTTATTCTGGCATTTTCATGTCACCTGCAACAAAGCAACTTTTACTTTCTCTCTTCTTTCTAGTTTGTCACCAGCCACTTTCATTACTGAGGTTAAAATCAGCAGTTGCCAGAGCTTTACCTCACCCAACACAGACAAAGAAAAATGTCTGAATAGAAGTCTTCAGAGACAGGCACCTCCAGAAGGTGATTCATCTGCCCTATCTTAGATACCTCTCTTAGGGAAAGATGAATAGACTTTTGACTAGGATTCTGTCAGTGAGAAGTTTCATATAAATATCTTTCAGAAGTGTTTTTAACAGAATATTTTTTATCTAAGGAATATAAATTGCTTCTATTCCTCCCAGCTGATGTATCTGGCTGGCTATGAAAAGTGAGTTTGCTTATCTTACTCCAGCAACCACTGTATTCAAAAGTTACCACCACCATTGGATCATATTCCTCATTAGCACTCCATGGGGAAAAAAAAAAGAGAGAAGGAAGGAATAAACATCCTACCATCATTTTATGCTCTTTCCATGTCAGCAATGAAGGAGGTTGAATGGATAATTATAGGAGATTATGACTGTGTGAAATATATATCTTAACGTTAGTCATATAAAAATAAGAGATCTGCTCAAAACTATCTACCCAAGCTGTATGCTCACTGAAGGCTGACTCGAGGACCATTTTCCTGGCTTGAGGCACCTATTTTAATGAGTCATCTTATGCAGGGAGTGGCCTAGACCTCTGTGTTACAATATAAACTGGTTTCAAATAATTAAAGTTAATTCAAAGTAGTCCCCTGCAAAATTTACTACTCATTCTATGGATTTATTGAGATCCAAGGAACTATTACATCCTGATAATAATAAAGTTATAAGAGCACAAGAATAGAACCAGTGAAATGAATGTTTACACCTGGGGTACCTTGCTGAGGTTAACTTTTGAGCTGTTCCCTAACTGTCTTAGGGAACAGAACTTGGCAGGTTTGCTGCAAGCTTGGCAGGAGACCTGCCAGGTGTCTCCTCTCCAGTTTTCACATCCTCCTACTTGTTCCACTTTAGAGGCAAAATCCTTCTCTTAGAAACACACACACAAAAGATCTCCCCACCATTTCATGAACTTTTAACTCCAGTGATTTATATTGACAAATCTGGCTCCTAAAGGGCTGGCAATTGTTTAAAATGAGGAACAAAGTCTGTGTAATTATAAGACTATCTACTGACCCCAGCAGTCAGAGCATTTATGAGAAAATAAACCACTGAGAGAGAGGAAGGAAAAGGAGAAATTAAACAGGGGCCCCTGAAGTCAGGTCCAGTCTTTGTGTGGGCTTGCTGTGCTAATGGGCATGTTCAGCTGTGGGGACTGAGGGAAAGTGTTCCCACACTTACACCACCCAGCCCAGACTCAGCAGATGTCCTGTGCATCTCCCCAAAGAGCTTGACCCAAAAAGGATAAGCAAGCCCAAACAGCAGCTCTTCAGCTAGTTTTCACTGGGTGTAGCTCTGGGAGTCTCCCTGGGACATTGTTCCTGCTTTATGTTTAGTCTGTATTCAGAACAAATACCCCCTTACAGGGACAGCAGGTGCTTCTCATCCAGTGCAGACAGCAGGCCACCAAGAGACCTTCTGGCCAGAGTCAGGGGCAGTGACTGGCACTGCACAAGGGCTTTTGCTCTTTTTTTCCCCTACCTATAGTTAGGGTCCACAAGCAGTTTGCACTGCCCAAGGGGCTCATTGTTTATGGTCAGTAGCCAAGGCTGGAAAAAGGGTGGAGGATCTCTGTGACAGTTGAAAGCAGCAGGACTTAAGGGGAAAAAAGCTGTTTCCCAGCTTATTTGTTCACAGGGATAGAATAAAGAACACAGCAAACAGTTTGCAGAAATTCCCAGAATGCAAACCCACTTTGTCTCACAGAGCCTAAAGGGCCATTCCTCACAATAATGTGTCTCAGATTTCTTTCCATATTATCTCATGTGGATCTCCTGAAAATGTCTTAACACGGTATGAGAGAGTGTAACATATTACGGTGTGACACTTCCGAGTAAAGTGTAATATATAAAAATTATTTTAAATATCATCTCTGCTACCAGAAAGACCTTGAAGCATCAACCTTCATTCCTGCTCTGTGCATAACTGCCAACCACAGCTTAAGTTTAATCAACTTCATAACTTCTTCAGTTTCCTTCCACAGAGACAACCCAAAGCATAAACATAAAGTACTTCCTCCTGCTTTTTCTCCTCAAGGGTATCTTTACATGTGAGCAGACATTACATGCTCAGCTCCATGAAAAGTACTAGAATTAGATTTCTACAATATTTTTTATGGCTGAATCTGCCTTTGCATTCTGAAAGGTCCTGATATTTTCTTTTTATCAGCAATAGAAGCTTTTTGTGTTGGCTGTGTTAATCTAATTTAATTCCCATCATAGTCACTGCTCCATAGTGACAATCGATGTCTAACTGAAGGCAATGATTTCTAATTCATTACATGTGTTCTTTTAACTTGTGTATATGTATTGCTAACTTTCCTTTTCGACTGTTTCTCAAGAGCAAAAATTAAATCATCAGTGCTAGATGCATAAAATGTTTTTATATGGTTCTACATTTCAGATTAATTTGCAAGTCAGAAGTTTCCAGTACATTGTGCTAAACAACACTATGTATTTATCTTGACAAACGATGCAGGAAAAACTAATAGCAATGATGCATATAGAAAGCTTTTCATCCAAAGATCCTGGGACACACGACAAGCTTTACATGCTGATTATAGTGTGCTCTTGGTATTGTTCAAGGTTTTCATTGGCTTTAGAGCATATAAATGTAAATAGAAAGCTGTGCACAGATAACATCAGTCATTGATATACAGCCAGGTCTGGGATAGGAATGCAAGGAAGAAAGGAATCCCTCCTCATCCACACAGGGCATGAGGAATACTGTGCAGAGAACAGTGGGGCAGCAGCTATAATTACCTGGTGTAAATCACAAGTTGTTCTCTCACTTTCTTCACAGCAGCTTTCTGAGTAAGAACTAAATAAAACCAAAGCACATGGGAAGAAAAAAGTATTTACATGTGATCTGACTTTGATTTTTGCTTTAGTTACTTTTGGGTAAGAGCAGAGTGAATTGTAGCCTAAAAGCTGGGTTTCTTTTGCTGCCTTAGTTTATTGTTATTTTGGAGGCATATTTTAAAGGCTGAAGAGGCTTTTGTTTGTATTTCCTGTCTTACTGAAGTCTTTGTCTCCTCTGCCCAAATGGTTTTTAAGCAATTTAAGCTGAGAAAAAGCCCGGAATATTTTATAAACATAAGTACCTAAGGTCCTTCCAGATCACCATGAGCTGAAAAGTCCATATGGCTTTTTTCTGTGTGCTGACTCTGTAGGACTGAAAAGGTTTGCTGTACTTGATAATGTGCTTTTTCTCTTAACAATTCGTGAACCCCTAGGAGTAATTCAACTAGGTCAAACATTTGCCCAGTATCCTGCTGTCAGTTCCCTGTCTCCCTAAATAGGAGATGTTGGCAGCAAGAGCTCACGAAAGAGATCCTGCAGGAAGACAGAGCTGTATTTGTAGTCAGTAAAAAGCAGCAGTCAGCACATCCCAAGCAGTTACATTGCCTGGCATTTGTACTGGGAAGCCAAGGTGTTGGACCCCAGAGAAGGTGGGTTGAGCCTGCCCAGTTTCTGGAAGGCATCTACAAATTTTAGCTGCTTCCTTCTCTCATTTCCTCTGATGCATCCCATGAAACAGATTCTTTTTCTCCAGTGCTCAATATAACCAAATATAATCAACAGCTGGTTAAATTATATTATACAACTTTATTAAATGTAATATGCTGTATGTGTAGAACAAACTCACGATGGAATGGGTCACATCTGTGGGATATTTTCTCAAGTGCTGCAATTACCATGATTAGGATGGGTTATGGTGAGGCAAAAGTGCCAGAAGACAGCAATGTTTATGAATACCTGTTTTGTGAATATATGGCTTCCTGGAGGAAGCCCTTGACCTTCTAAAAGTGGCATATGGATACAGTTATTCACCCTTTAGTGAACAGAATGATATTGGACGTAAAAGCACAAAACCCATGATAAAATACCCAGCTTTGCATGTAGAATTTACTCTATTTAAGCCCAGCTATTTAACAGAAAGATCTGAAAGTTTCGGGGGAGGTGTGTTAATCAATTGAGAGCACAAACTGCAGGAACAGAAACAAGAGATGGGGAATCAGAACCTAATTTTAAAAATTCCCATATGATTGGGCTTTAATTTTATTTGCGGTTCTACAATTGTTGGTTTTTGGGAAAAGGGAGAAAACTAACAAAATTAAAGAAAATGGATTTGAATAGAATCAAGATGCTTCATCTACTGTTGCCTTTTTTTATTTCTTTCCCCTCCTACTATTTAATGGACTTATAAATGAGGAATTATTGAAAATTCACAGACAGAACCTTTAAAAGAATCTGAAGCTGTTGTATCTATTGGAACAAGGTAATGTTCACAAGGGGAACCAAACATCTTGAACAGGATGGTTAGTCAATGCCTGGATGGCGATGCATTTCCTTGCAATGTCTCCTTCAGCTACTCAGAGTGAAAGTCTCCAAACCTCTGTTCTGATACTCAGTTCTTACACCCACTCAACCTCTAGTCTTACCACACAAAAACATCTCTTACCTGCCTGTCTTTACCATAGGCAAGAGACCACTTGACCATTTCTGCACCTTCTGAAGGAGTTTTCACTGGCTGTTTGAAATCTCTTATTGATGTCCAATTTGATCAATTCTGCACCAGGAATCACCTCAAGAAGCTTCAGGAATGGTCAGATTCTCCACTTTCAGTGTTAATCAGCACATTTGAGCATAGAGATTGGTCCAAGCATAGTTGGACGTGCTGGGAAAAGACTGGCTGAAATTCCCACCTGGAGACTTCCTGTGCCAGCTAATCAGATGCTTTGTGGTGAGCCAAGCTAGGGGTTAAGTTCACCTTGTCTTGAATCTCTCTACTGATTCAGATCAGTCTATTATCTAATCTGTGCAGCTGGATGAGGAGTCCCTGGGACACCCAGGGAGCCCATGTCTAAAGTGCACTGGGTTTGCACAGCGACAGGACTGAGCTGCACCATGGATGCAGAATGAATTTGAGCTTCATATTTATAACTGTCACATAATTCATTTTAAAATGTAGGGGGAAAAATCGTCCTTTCCTCAAGGAGATATTCTATTACAAAATATCAGGGCAAAGCATTTCCCCAGGTTTAATTTTCTCTATTCTTTTCAGCTAAAGGCTGAAAGGGAACTCTGTCTGGTTAGATGATTTTTCAGTCTCTCACAAATACCATTTTTTTCAGCAGATTTACTACTCATTGAAAAAAATCTAGTCTGGAATTACTTTGCTTTGTTTTACTATCCAAAACTGCTTGTGAAGTAGATCGTGTGCTGTGTTGGTCTGTTTCTCAAGTGTCAGGAAGTATAGCATTTTATTTTAAGTATTCAGCTGTCATTCTCTATTTCAAGAATTTTTGATGTGGACCATTTTCCTAACCATATCATTTCACTGCACCTACCAAAGGAATATCTCAAGAATATGACCAAACTTTCCTGTGTATTTATATTTAAGGATACTGAGGATACTCTAAAATTGCTATTAGGATTCTGACTCTAGTAAAGCTCTGTACAAATACAATGCATGTTTTTTGGCTTGAGTAACTGTATTTTTTGTTTATTGTTAGAGCATATTTTCACTTGCCGTATCATTTTTTTTCATCACTTCATTTGTTAACATTTTTCTGTTCTTTTCATTTAAAGTCTTTCACTACCCTAATTTTATCATTGTAATCTCAACATTTGTCCTGAAGCATTCAAATGAATGAAATGATTTACTTCTCCTCAGCACTGTGCTCAGCATGTCTTCTGTGATGAAAAAGGTGGATGATCTGTGCCTGTCCTGAGGTTTCAAGCAGGGGCTACATTTTAGTGAAATTTCACTTCTTGTTCCTCCTGCAGACAGAGCATCTAAGGAAGCAGATAGGGAGCTCTCCCTTTGTCACATGCAAAATTTTTCAAAAGTTTTATACGGATGCACACCCTGGAAATCAGTTTGATCTTCTGCATCTCTTCCATAGCAAAAGTAACAGCTTCCACAAGTCAGTTCTTGTCATTCCTTGACCCATTTTGATTTTAAAAATGAAAAAAATCCCCAAACAAACAAACAAAAAAACCCAACAGCAACAAAATAAACTGGGTTAACCATGACCTATTCCCATTACTTAAGCTAATATGACTTTGTGTTACTGAAATGGGTGAGGAAGCCCTCACACAATCAATTCTACTAGAAAATAAGAGCAAGTCAGCACTGATGTACAGTAATCTCCTCACAGGCAGAGCTGGGCTGAAAAAAGTACATCTGTTCCCAGCCTGAGCTATGCTCTGCAGAACCCCATCCATAAAATTAGCCATGCTCTGCTATACATTCCTATAGAGGAGTTTCAGCTTACTTTTGTTTGTACTATTATGAAACCAGTAATCGTCATGACTGTGAAAACATGAGAGCGAAATATGGGACATTGCAAAGATGAACACCTGAAATTACAGCTCTGAGGATATGACTTTTCCCTTATTTTCCAAAAAAATGTTAAGCCTGAAACCTAACTACCTCTATTTCCATGGGGCATTGTTAGCTATTTTACTGCTGAACATTGAAACAAATCCATCTAACTTGTGTGCTAAAATTCCAGAGATGTTCAAAATCATCTGTGTCCTCAGACGGCTGTTAGGGGAAAACTATTAAGTTATGGGAGTCTGCATTATATCCTTGGCATGAAAAAAAAAAAAAAGGGAAATGGGCTGAGCACAAAATAAATAGAATTCTTCAAGAAAACAGATGATATTATAGACTTGTGCCTGCAAGTATTATTCTTCTTATGTGAGTTACTGCAACTGGAACTTAAATTCAGTTCCTGTTAAATCAGCTCAGATTTTTTACCAGCGTAACAAAACTCAGGTCTCTAGACCATAGTCTCTGGGTCTAGTTGATCAAGGAGAGCACAACAAGATGATCCCACACCAGCACTGATAACAGCTACCACTCCTTTCTCAGATTGCATCCCCAGGATTTGCACCGACATCTAATTTTAGGGAGAATGAATTCTGCTGTTTCAAAATCGATGCAGTATGTTGGCATCAATGGCAAAAGAGCACACAGAAGCAGTCAGAAGTTGGACTCTGGACCATTACTTGTGCTACCACTTCATTGTGCAGCATTCAAAAAATGTATAGAATAAAAAAGATTCAGGACTTTATATTTGCCAAGTGTAAATACATTCTTTATTAGGCGAGTTCTTTAAATGTGAGTTCATAATCACTTGCCTGCTGGACAGATGGTTTTTTGTGCTTCTAGAGAAAGAGAAAATGAAAAAGACATCTTTTTGCATAAAGAAATATAATATAATCTGCTCTAATAGTGACAGCTTTTTCAATTAAAGCTGTTCATATTAGTAGAAGCCCATTTCACTTGTTCATTCAGCCTGCTGGCTGAATAAAAGTAACATCTACACCACAGTAGGAATGGTCTGAAAAATTCAATTTTTAAGTGGCAAGTGAGTATATAGTGGAGTTACAGCTTATAGGTTTCAGAGACAGCATGGAACATTACGTTTTGAAGAACCCATTGGGAAAGTAAAATAGTCTAGGACCAGTGATATTTTCTCATAAACCAACTCTTAATTGTATACATACTGCCCTTGGAGGCTGTGGGACAAAACAACTTGATTTTAACTGTGAGAAAATGAGCAATCTAGTGAGTAAAATCTGAGTTGTCTTAGGTGTGTTAGTGCTGTTCTGAGTTACAACCTTGGAAATGAGAGACTGACTCCTCATGAATACACCATGAAACTACCTAATAGCCATTATGTCTCTTCTCCTTCCTTCTCCAAATGATTGCCCCATAATAGAGAGCTCATGGCTCATTCTGTTTATAGAAAATGACTTTCACATACAGCACAAGAAGATGTTCTCCCTAAATTGCAGAAACAGATGTAAGAACAAGCTGAACAGTTACAGATCCATGTTAAACCCACATGAGTGACTACAAACAGATTACCAGCAGTTCATTTAAAGCATTAGAAAAGCTATTTAGTTTGATTTATATGAATATAGGACTGAATGGGTTTTTCATATGAACCTTATATAACCTAGGCCATGTCTGGGGAACAGAGAAATGGGCATATGGAAAGACATATGCAACAGAAAAATTTATAAACTTAAAGAAAATATTTGACTTGCTAATGAGTCACTGTTACCTGGTTTCTTCTTATGCTGAATTCCTGCTCATTAACAGAACTATCTTTGTATTTCCAGGCATTTCCAAGAGCAGTTTTATTACAATCCACTTGTGCATGTACCATTCTCCCCTTATGCAAAAGTATTTACAAAAAATTAATCTATTAAATACATCCTAATTTTATAAGGGAGAATCATCTATCAGTCACTGTGCTTGTCTTTGCTGCCTAGCATAAAGCAACATTATGGCAAACAGGATACTGTGGTTTACTTTTTCTTTGCTATATGCAGCTTTAAAATATTTGCTGTAATTTAGGTATTCGTCCAGCACAACCCTACAGAAATCAGTATATTTAGAAGTCTGAATAAATAACTTTCTTTAAACAAAAGCTGAGAAAATTAATAAAATTTGCATTAAGGACAGAGTGTTTATACCATCATAATAGGCATGGCATAACAATAACATTATACTCTCTAAAATATTCTTTCTATGTTAGCCTTTCTTACAAAATTCTAAGGATTACATTTCTCATCCTTGGGCTGAAACAGGCAAATTTAATTGTGTGCAAAGTAGGAGTGTTTTGTAAAAGGTGACACTCAATGTTCTCTGAAAAATATTATTCTTAAAAACATTGCATCTGCACACATATTCTGAAAAGAAAAATATCAAAACTGTCAAAATCTAATCATTGGGGTTTGAATCTGGTAAGCAAAATTAAAATTTCTAGGATGCATAAAAGAGCCTAATTAGCACAATCTAAAGGTGAGAGAAGCAAGAAATATTCCAGTCCAGTCCTCCTTTTTCCTCAGTAAAAGGGAATGTGCAGCCAGAAAACAAACTGTGTCTGTATATTCTATGGCCACAATGGTTTTATTTATTTTATTTATTTTATACAGCACTTTTCATAGAATCACAGAATCACAAAATATGCTGTTGGAAGGTATCCACAAGGATCATCCAGTCCAGCTCCTGGCCCTGCACAGGACACCCCAAGCATCCTACCATGTGCCTTGGAGCATTGTCCAAACACAACTTCAATTCTGTCAGGTTTGGTGCTATGACCACTGTCCTGGGGATCCTGTTCCAGTGCCCAGCCACTCTCTGGGTGAAGAACCTTCTCCTCACATCAGCCTAAACTTCCCCTGACACAACTTTAGGTCTTTGCCTCAAGTCCTATCACTGATCACCACAGAGGAGAGATCCATGTCTGCCCCTCCTCTTCCCCTCTCAAGGAAGCTGTAACTGGAGTGAGGTCTCCCCTCAGTCTCCTCCAGGCTGAACAGACCAAGTGTCCTGAGCCACTCCTCATATGGCTTCCCCCTCAAGGACCTTCACCATCTTTATAGCCCTCCTTTGGATGCTCTCTTACAGCTTAATATCTTTCTTATCTTGTGGCACCCAGAACTGCCCCCTGCACTGGAGGTGAGGCTGCCCCAGTGCAGAGCAGAGCAGGATAATTCCCTGCCTTGCTTGGCTGGTGATGCTGGGCCTGATGCCCCCAGGACAGGGATGGCCCTCCTGGCTGCCAGGGCACTGCTGGCTCATGTTCAACTTGCTACAGCCAAGATTCCCAGGTCCCTTTCTGTGGCACTGCTTTCCAACATCTCATTCCCCAGTCTGTCTGTACATCCAGGTGCAGAATCCACCACTTTCCCTTGTTGAGCTTCATATCATTGGTGATTGCCCAGCCCTCTAATTTGTTAAGGTCTCTATGCAGGGCCTCTCTGTCCTCAAGGGAGTCAACAGCTCCTCCCAAATCTGTATTGTCTGCAAACTTGCTCAGTGTCCCTTCCAGTTCTGCATCCAGGTCATCAATGAAGCTGCTGCAGAGCACAGGGCTGAGGATGGAGCCCTGTGGAGCCCCACTACTGACAGGCCACCAGTCTGATGTTACCCTTTACGCCCGAGCCATGAACCAGTTGCTCACTCATGGCATGACATGTTTATACAGCTGAGTGCTGTCCAGAAGGATCCTGTGAGAGACATATAGAAAGATTTACCGAAATCCAAAGAGATTCCATCAACTGGCTTCTCTTGATCAAGCAGGTTACCTTGTTTTAAAAGAAAATCAGGTTTGATAAGCACTCCTAATCAAGTTATGTAAAAACCCACTCTAAAGTCAGAGAAAGAGGGCTTTGAAAGGACCCTTGTCATCAACTATTCCAGTGACTTCCAACTTTTTAGCTCACATTTTATTTTGTGCCTCATTTCAAGTGTGTGACTTCTGGGACAGAGAGGTGCTTCATGCCTCTTTTGCTGCAGTAATGCTTTCACCACAAAGGAACATATCTCTGGCTGAGAATTTTGTCTTATCCAGCCCTGGTCCAAAGTCAGGATCTGCTATATCTAAATCATTCCAGACAGAGACTTGTTCTATCATTAGAGTGACATGCTTTTTATCTAATGTCTTACCTCAATAACCCATGCTACATTTTAAGCTATTATTTCCTGTCATGTCTGTGGACACAGGGAACTGATTATTTCTTTCCTTTTGCTGGCAGTCCTAGATAGCACTGTTACCACATCCTACTCAGTATTTTCATCTTTAGGCTAAGCAAAACAAATTCCTCCAATCTCACCTTAAAGGTCATGTTTTCTACATCTGTGGATTACTAGCACTCACTCTGCTGGACTCCCTCCAATTGGTCCATCTGTTACTGTGCACTGCTCAAAACTGGGAACAGAGCAAGGTCTTATGAATGCTGAGTAAAGCAGAAGGAGTAAAACTTAGAGTACGTCTGCCATATACTCTAGTATGTGGCTTACTTTTCACAGCATGAGTTTCTTCACTCACATTCAGTTAGGGATTCAGTGGCGTCTGTTGAACTTCTGCTTTGCCAAGAGCGCTCTCTTTCTTATATGTATGCAATTAATTATTCCTCAGGATAGTGCTCTGCACCTCTCCTCACTGAGGAGTTGTGTCCTATTTTTTCCTGAGAAGTTTTCTTTAGCATGTCAAGACACACATGAATCTTTTTGAATCTTGCTTTCAGTCTCCCCCTTGCAATCCCCTTCCTTGTTGGTAGAGTCTGCAGATATTACAGCTCTCCTCCCCCTTCTGCCTTGCAAGGTGATTAATGAAACTATTTCATACACTCCAAGGCAGGAGAATCCCTAGAGCAAGCGGTCTTTCTTTCACTTTGCGAATGGGCCCTTAATCCCTTAATCTATTTTTTATCCCCAGTAGTTTTGCACTCACTTTATGGCAGATTTATAAACCCCATTTGCTACTAAGAGTGTCCTGTTAGACAAGATCAATTTTCATTAGAGTCAAGTTACATAATTTCTCCTCTCCTGATCACTGGAGTTTTTTTTTCCTAATTATACATGCATATTATTTTTGTTGGGTATAATTTGATCTTCTCAAGTTATACTGGCACAGTGCTTATCGTACTGTTAGGTTTCTAGCTCTATTAGTTTCACCAGTATCATCCTGGTAATGGATGATCACCTAACTGGCCTTTAATTTACCCATCCTCCAATGACTATCCTCAGAGATCAGAGAACTACAGCTACTTCTTAGGTCTTATGTGGGAGATTTAATCAAGAACAACTGATCTAACTTGAATGGCCTCTAAACTGTCCTTTTCCATTTCCAAACAAGTTCATCTTCCACACTGTTAATTTGCCAGCCATTTCTTCATGATAACCTTCTTGATGGAGACTGATGGAAAAACTGCCCAAAATCCTAAATCTTTATAGTAAGATCTGCTATAATCTGTGCCTAGCCACTCATAATCCCATGTTTATGGTGTTTCTCCCTTCTGAAGAAGATTCAGGTCTTGAAAAGTCAAACTTCTAATGAAATTTCAATCTGTCTTGAGAAGGTACACATTGCCTGGATACGGAGAAGTTGCTTACACAATTTTGAAGACACTATAGGAATATATACAATTGAAAGTCTGGACAAGACCTCTCAAACAACATAAACTCTACAATCAGGGAAAGGAAAAACTTTGGAATATCTTTTAATAGACACAGCATCGAAGACAGCTGCCTCAAAGTGTAGCCTACACAATTGGCTGGGAATCACCAGTGCAGATAAATAATGTAGATTTATTACTTGGCTCATAATTCAAGTAGAATAAACTGAATTATGAAATTGATGTCTCAAAAGACTTTTCTGTACCAGACCGTTGTAAATTCAGAGCATGTACTCCAAGGAATCAAGTGCATTTATGGTTGATAGAACATGGCTTACAGCTTTGAAGGTATGAGAAGGTGAATAAACTGGAAATGCAATTCTCTGCTCTCTGAAAAAAAAAAAAAAAGCCATGCAGAGTAAACAGTCATAAATACAAGAAATTCATCCGTCCCCTGAGATAAAAGTACTGATCATGGTAATAGGAGCATTATAGAAGGTACAAAGTAGAGGATGGCAGAAGAGAAATTAATCAGACTATTATTGTCATTGGCTTAAGAACCAAAGAGCTACTGTAACTTCTACAGATAAAGAATATGAAGCTGTTGGAAAAGCATCCTTTGAGGGCAGTTATCTGCAACTGAGATCCAAGAGAGATGTGAAGAAAGGCATTTAAAATGAAAAATCACATTCCCATATCAAGCAAGTTTTCATTCTTTCTGGTTCCAAGTAAACACTATTGCCAAATGGCTTGAAGTATATGAAAAATATCCAAATGCTTAAATCAAGGCACCCTTACATTAACTTTCTACCAATACAACTTGATGTAATTTTCACAGGGACACAGCTCTGATATATTGCAAATATATCGGTGATTGTAGTAACTTTCACAAACAGTTCAGAAGTGCCAAAGAGAGCTTGGAGATGAAATTCCTGTTTTCAGTAGGAATTCAGGCAAACAGGAGATTTCATTTTATGCACTTTTACATAAAAACTTCCACTCCAAAATTTATAGCATGAAGCAGACGCCCTGAGGTCACTGGGGATTGTCTAAGAGCAATGATGACAACTCAGTAAGAGATTTTTCCCTTCTGGCTGCATTGGAGCCGCCCAGCTGCCTGCTCCTGAGGCTGGATTCAGCCTCCTCAAGCACAGCTGCGTGCCCACAGCCTGCCTGTGTGCACATACCCTTGTGGGGAAAAAAATGACTGGCACACAGGGGAGTCCCACCAGTAGCATCTGCTCACAAATTTGGAAAAGTTTAGATAGCTCAGCTTTCAAACCATGAGACAAGTTGCTCTAAGGAGAAAGTAAAGTGTGCTCACACAAATTAATTCAAATATAAGAAAATTATATTTCCCTAAGGGAATGTGTTCATAACAGCTACTGTAATTAAAATTCTTTAAAGCTGAGGTGACAACAACTGACCAAGCAAAGCAAGCTGACACGCATCAGTACTGTTTTTAAGAAATCCCTCATCCCTGTCTTGATTAGATGTCAGCAAACACTTCTGACAGTAATTTTTCACCAACACAGGAACACAGTCAATGGCTGTTCTCAGCCTACCAGAGAATGAATCTATTTCTAGAAAGGAAAAGAGAGGAAAAACTAAGAATGAAAAAAACCCAAAATAAACCAAGAATCCCTGACTTCAAGGATATATGGGCTTCCCTGGGAAGTTTGCTTGCGTGAATACATTAGAGTCATTGCATGCACCACAGAGCAATGCTGAACAGAAGGCGAGCAGGGGAGACCTCATCCTCTCTCCAGAATAAGGAGCTTCCCCTGGCTGCCAACAGCGTGATCAGGGGGAGGCCCTGCCATAAGGAGTGGAAAAGGCTGAACTGTGCTGCCAGTAAGTGAGAAGCAGAAAGTGTTACCAGAGTATGGCTCTGCTAACTGCAGTGGATGTGCTGCTATTTGCTGTCCCCACTTGAACCAAGTGGGTATCTGCAAATCTCCATACTTAATGTCCCAAACTGCTGCACAAGTTTTGACTTCAGGTAACTCATTGACATGTGTGGGTTTGCTCCAGCTCTATAGCAGCCTGCTGAGGACAGTAACATTAAAAGCCATTTGTGTCTGTAGTCCCTTGCTACAGCACTTCAAGAAATTTTGATGAAAACCTGCCCCTAGGCAAAGACTACACAAGTGCTGAAATACAGAGATAAAGCAAACACATCACAGGTTTTACAAATACATGAACTTTAGACAAAGCATCCTGTTGGGGTGTAACACACATCACTGTGCACTGAGGAAATAGAAGATCTGATTTTGGGGGCCTTTTTTTGTTTCTTCGTGGAATGAAAAAAATACCAAATGCAAGGTCATAAAATATGTTTTGCAAAAATTTAAAAGATATTTCAAATAAGGAATAGACTTTATGTAGGTGCTTTACTCATCAATTTGAAGTAAATTCAAATGACCAAAGTTTGCTACTTTTCCAACTGAAATGTCACTTTGAAATGGAAAATCACAATTTTTTTTCAGTGTTTAATTATTTTTACACTTTCAAAAATTGCTTTAGTTTTTCAGCTGAGCTTCAGTTTTCAAATATCTCTGTGTGTTCCAAGAATCATTTACCACAGAATGGCACAACTTTGACAGGAGAAAAATGTTCATTTGCATTAGTTTGCCTTATATATGCTGTTGGGGCACTAAGAGGCACTTTGTGCAAGGAGAAGAATCTCATGCTGGTGGGTTTACAGCACAACTCATGCAAAAAGCAGCTTGTACAAACAGCAGATGCTGACCTCTCCACTCAGTGAGAGGGGGATTCATCTCCATCTCAACTGGTCACTCTGGCTCCATTTAGAGCCAATGGAGACAAATGAGTAGTTTTAGGAAAGAATTCACAAAATCTCTTCCAAACATCTAAATTAGGATGAGATGAAATGCATCTTAAAACAAGCTGCTTTGTACCCCAACCATAAACAAATAACTTCCTTACCATCCCTGACTACAAAGTGAGGGTAAGCTATAGGTCAGATGCACATGTCTACATTTAGGCTGATAAATCCCACCCATCAAAGCCCAGAGAAATCACTGTGACTGTCTATTGAGTTCACTGGGCACCAAAAGGGAATCAGTGCCCATTAAAGAAGCATTTAGCTGCATTTATTACTCCCAAATTGTTAAGTGTGTTTATTTTGGGGGTTTTTTTAATACCAGGTCACTAAGTCTTGCATATTGATAATTACATAGCATTGCTTCTTAATGGCATTTGCATAGACGTAATGCTTAAACAGCCAGTTGTAACAGGTCACACAACTTTTTAACCAAAAAATCAGATCATTTTTCCATTGTTGACTGTGAGGAGCCTACAGGCCTGATCCAGGACCCTGCCAACTCAATGATAATGTCCCCTGTGGCTGCAAGCCAGTGCTGCAGCAGACTTTAAAAGTTGTGGGTCGGGTTAAAAAAAAATCACAAATGTTTTGCAAAGCATTCCAGAAACAAATTCACTACTAGCACTCAAATCTTTTGTTTTTCCCCAGAGCTCCAACAACCCTCCCACTCAGAAATAATTATTAGCTGGGAGCTCATTCTGGCTTTTACCATTCCAAATGAACCTGACAAGCAATTTCCAAAGGAATTTATGTGCTGCTGTATTAGGCTATGTTTTAAAAGTGAGATCCCCTTTACTGCCTTTTGAGAGAGTTTAAGCAACTTTACCAGTCCCCTTAGGGAGTATTGGTGGACACTTTGTAAACAGAACAAGAAGCAATGCCATCCTTTCTGCAGGAATTCTCATTACTTTGCCCCACTCATTAGAACAGTGAAAAAAGGGCATCTGTGAAAGCTTTTTTAGATAATCACTGATTTAGCTTAACAGTGTTATTTAAAATAATATTGGCATAGTGAGAGTAACATGAATAGTTATAAAATACATATAGAACACAATTCATTGCAAACCATCCTGTGCCACAAATGATGCCTATCCCTCCTTTTTTAGTTAATTTTGCAAATACAACTTAGAAAGAAAGCCATGTGACATAAGCGATCAGGCTTATCCAAGTTAAAGAAGTCAGATTTGAAGAGCTCAGAGATGTACTCATAGGCTCATGTATGTTCACATGAAATCTTCACTAAATATTTTCAATTATTAAAAAATAATTTATTTTGGCCTCTTCAAAGGTATTAAAAGCCTCAACTTGTACATTGTTTCATAAGAACAAGACTGTTAAGCATGAATGGTGTTTGCATCTGATCCATGGGCACACCTGTACATAATAAAGAAAAGAGTTATTGCTTGTAATAAATGACTGGACAAAATAATAATTACACTGAAAATTACAGACTAGTCCAATTATCATACCTAATCACACCTTACATATTTCTTCATGCATACATGTGTGTATATACAAATAGATAGATATAGATATAAAATATATATTTCTCATATACCTGTGAAATACATTTGTTTCAGTTATCAAAAATATGCAGGGGAAGTCAACTGATAAAGGGTGTTGAAGGGATCTGACCAAAGCCAAAAAGCAGCAGCTGGGTTAGGATGGGAATTCAGATGTAATAAGTGAAGTCCTAACCCAGAACAGTATGGACAACAATATCTTTTTTCTGTTGAAAAGGCTGTATGTGTTACTCCTATTGCTAGCATAAAACTGTTCCTGCAGGGCATCTAATCAGGGCTGGCCATCCCTGTGTCATTAAACTCTCTTACTTTCCAAAACATGACAGCAAAACCCATACCATGAGGAGAATGTTCTAAAAGCTCTGACCATATAATTGTTAGTAATAACAATAGTTGGTCAGGACAAAAGTGGTGGCCAGGGACCATTGAACAGCATGGACAGCCTTCAGCTCAGCCCCAACCATCCTGTTCTGCCATACAGAAGTGTTACCTCCATCCAAGACTTACTGTTAGCTTTCATTTGATCTACAGAGAATATTTTTTCTGTAGCTGCCTCCAGTAGGGTTCAATCAACAGAGGTTTTGCATTTGATATCCAAGGCACACTCTCCAGTGGTGTCCTACATATCAGGTTTACATAGAGATCGTGCTTCCATGCTGGGCTAGGCACCCTATGGAGACATCATTTGTTTCCCCAGGCAAGAAAGTATTACACGTATAAACGAAGAGTGCCTTCAGTTAAAAGACATTTCACACTTTTCCCAAGTGCATGAGGGACACAACTAACAGAAACATAATTTAATAGGATTTTTTAATGAGTCCTATGATAGATGTTTTATGGCCAAAAAAGAAAGTAAAAGCCCATTGTACTTTGTGAGAGGCCAAAGAACATGTGAGTTCCCAAATTAATTCATAGGTCTCCCTTGAAGAGCAATCCTTATTGCCCTCTATTAAATTGCATCTCTTTATTTTGAGAAAATGGATTTACTTATTCCTTTGCTAGAAACTTGAGAATGACATCACCGATCACTGTGTGTGACACCTACGTGTCAGAATCATTGGGCTATATAGTGACTGACAACTAGCTTCTACCTAGGAAGAGCGTAATAAAATTGACTAAGAGATATTTTTTTATTATTGCCAAGAACAGTGTTGATAATGAGATTTTTTTAGCTAACCACACTTCACTTGACAAATTATGAAGAGATCAATTTTTTTCCCATTAGCCTCACCCTCATCAATGGCTCAGCTGAGGTCAACTAGCCCTTCACTTGTAGTTAATTGTACACAGCCTTTGTCTACTGATTTTTCTCTATCAAAGCCTAAAAGAAGAAAAATCAATGGCTGTTATTTCAAATTCAAAGGAAAATACTTTAAATTAAAACCTCATTTCACTTAAAAAACATCATGAATATATTTGGGAGAGAATGCCTTAGTCTGATGACAACTTGAGACACAGGCCATAATGTGAATGGTGCTGAGCATTTGGAAAACCCACCGTACAAAATCTTAGATCTCTGAGAATATTACTGGTAATTTCAATTAAGTATAAATGTCATCTTTGGATTTATCTGGAGATTAAAGAACTCAGTGGTGGTTTGTACTGATATAATAATATCTAGGTAACATATTCCGAAACTTAAAAAACTTTAAATTATGTTTATGTCATTGTCTTTTTGTACTGCTATATGAGGTTCAGAGTGTGTGTTCCACCCACCTCCATTCCCTCACTTGCCAGAAATTCACCATTTCCACAGTACAGATTGTGACTTTCAACAGAAATATATAGGTGGATGCTGAGTTCCACGGAGAGTCATGTCCTCAGACACTCTGTTTCTACCACACACATGCAGATCATCCATGTAAGACATGTCAGCATAGAAGTAAGATACCAAAAAACCAATTTAATAAGTTTATAATAAGGACCACCTTATTGTAGGAAGTTGGTCATAATTTTACACTGTTGTTGGGTTTCAAGGGGATTTAACTACCTATCTAGGCAGAATTGTTAGCCATTAGCTGATTAGAAACATCATAATTCAGGCCAGATTCATCCTTCCAAATTTCTGACACTCAGATGAGGCATGTCTCTCAGGATATCCCTCTTTGGTCCACAGCAGCTTAAAAGTGTAGTTTGAACCTCTGCTGGGTGGGGTCACCCTGTTATCATTTCCATTGGCTATAACCCAAACCTAGGATAGTTTTAGTTTATGGTTTTACAAACCAGTAGAGTTTGAAACGAGTCATCAAAGTTTGGATTGGAGGAATCTGGATGTCTGTATACCAGATGTCTCTAAAAGAAGCACAGATGCATCTTGCCTAATTTAACATTAGGTTCAGTGCTAACACAGCAGCATCACAGCCAACAGAGGAACATAAATGTTTCCACCAGGCAATTTTTACTGACCCAGGTGTATTCCCTGACTCTCTCTGTGGAGACACAGAGTCACTAATACGAGCCTTCTGCTCGTCCTTCACAGAATCATAGAATAATTAACATTGGAAAAGACCTTTAAGAGCAAGAAGTTCAATCATCATCCTCAAGTGCCATCCATATGAACAGCATTTTGAACACTGCCAGGTTTGGTGATTCCACACTTCCCTGAGCAGCCCATTCCTATGCTTTTCAGCCCTTTCTGTGAAGAAATTTTCCCTAATATCTCACCTAAACCTCCCCTGGCGCAACTAGAGACCATTTCCTCAGATGAAGGAACTAATACAGGATTTTAGATTTGTATTCCTGGAATTGCTGTGAGATTTATAAGTTCAGCCTGAGCATCTTTGCAGATCTAGCCAAAGGGTGTATTCTTTTAATGTCTGCATCAACTGAATTTAAAAACCCTAAGACTCAGGAGTTCCTTCTCTGGATTTTCACTCAACTATGTCCATTTAAGCTCACACACCCCATCTGCAAGATTCTTTCAGACTTCAAAAGATGCTGAAATTTTAACTGATAATTTACAGAAGAAAGGTCTATAAGAGCTGCATGTAATAAGGGCAATCCAGATATAAAAACCATAGCAAAAATTTTGGCAGTCAAATTAATAACTGGTATAACTCTTCAGAAATGCCTAAGGATTTTTAGGACTGCAAGTCCTTTTCCACTGTTTGTCCTTTAAATTTTCTGCTGCATTATGACTATAAAGAATATATTATATATAAGACTTAGCTAGTCGTAATACCAATGCACTTCTTTGGCCACAATGAAGAGTAATCTATTTTTTATGAGTGCATATCATATAGATATTTGTTTGTATTAAATGGAGCAGCTTTTAAAATACTTTTTTATTTGAGAAGAGTGTTTTAGTCTGAAACTAATCTTTTGTGCTAATTGTCTCTCCAAGATATTCAGACATTACATTGCTCATCCTGAAAAAAAAAGAAGACAAGGGTGATCATCAGGCCAAGTAACATCAACAACTTGCAATGAGTGGCTGGACCCGGACTCCATTTTTATATCAGTCACAGGAAGGATTGTCCCTACTCAAAATAATTTAAAGTCCAAAGTTTTCATCCAGAAATTTATTTAGATTTTCCTGCTTCCATTTAAATCAATACCAATTACAAACTTACGTGACCTTGTAGATCTGGTCTCACGTATTTACAATATTGTATCAGGAGTCAGACACTAATGTAAAAATGTGCAGAGATTATTAGTTCCTATCTAACTGATCTTGTTTTACCCTATGTTAGTGAATATTTTTTTTTGGTTTTCCTCAGTTTCATCTTGCCTTGTAATACAAGATTAATTGCTTCTAGCCCAAATGTTGCCAACAATACCATAATTTTTTTTAAAGGGTGGATGGATGCATAATAGATCTGTTCTTAATAGACTACAAGTACATTGAATACTCAGGGATTTGTTTAACCTCAGATGATCACTACATGAATAAAGTAAATTTTGTGGAGATAATTAATCAGCTTCAGGAAAAAGAAAGCTTGCACCTTTATTCATTATCTTACCGGAAAGAGCCAATGAAGCATGAATTGATTACCTGGAATACATTATCTTTCCTAGATGCTGCCAAATATGGTTCCTTCTTCAGTTAAGTAGAATCATGACTTCTCATGTTTGGACCAGAAAGATATTGAATTTGCATTTCAAATTCATGCAAAAAATCAATACAACCAAGAGACTTACTAAATCTGGATCTCAAATTTATATAATCTGTCTTTAACTTGAAATACATGGATATCCAGAATTAGAACAAGACTAAGGCAAAAGAACTTCAGTCTGGAAAATAATTCTTGATCAATTTACTGAATTACTCCTACATTCCAGGATCCGTGAGAAAATATTTGAAGTAAACTAGAATCCAAAAAGATACAAGGATTTGGTCAAAATATTAATTTCCCTAACCTACAGAATTAAAGTGTGTCAAATAAAGGTGTGGCCATGATCACATCTCTCCCCGGGCTATAATGAATCAGCCTTACAGTGAAACACACCAAAGTTGTCAAGCCCTTGGTCTATGGGCACACTACCTCTTGGAACAGAGTATTTTCAAATAACTTTTATGGGCCAGATCCAAATCCCACAATTTTTTGTTGGTTTCAATTGTTTCAGCTTCTATACTTTTACTCAGCTATAACCAGGGTCACACATTCTGCTGAAACAGCTGCAATGAGGAGGCATAGAAAGTAAAAGTGAGGTACAGGTTTGTGCTCCACAGAAACAAGTTGCAAAAAGCATGTGGGCCCCAGTCTCTGTATAAGTGGAAGCAGAATTTATCACAAGATCCACAAAGTGTGGCAGCATTTTGTTGTTCTGAAGCCAAAGAAAACTCCTGTGAAGCACAGCACTGAAGATTAGGCCTGGCTGGGGCAGATAGAGGGAAGAAAATGGAGTAACCAGAGGACCAAAACCACTGATCTCCCTTCTTTCCTCAATAAATCTGCATGTGTGTATTTTGTAGCCATACAGTAATATAGTCCTTTTAAAAAATGTCTAAAATATTCAGTCATTTAATGAAATGCCTGTTTCAATCCCAGATACAACTAAAATTTTCAATTATTTCAGAAAATTACCAAATATCATAGCTAGACACTGTGGGACATGCCAAAAGCTAGTTTCTCTTGGATCATGTGACAAATGAAACAATACTTTTATTATGTTTCTTTTTAAAGCTATATACTCAATACTCATATTTGTGCGTGAAGCTACATAGCAATACACATCACAGAGCTAACATTTATTTTCAAAACTGAGACTCTTTCAGAAAGTGATTTCTTTCTGTCCATTTTAAAAAGTAAATGCTTTTTAAAAAACACCCTAAAACAGATTACAGGGGAAGGTGGTTTTCTGCAGGCATTCCACCTTCAGTGATAACCTTACAGTGGCTGGGACTTGCAGCCCACACTTACCTGCTAAGGAAACCCTTCCTGTCAGCACATGAATGAGCAACCCAGGAGAGCAGCTGATGGTGTGCTGGACTCCATGAATGGGCACCTGAATCAGGTGGAGACCATGGTCCATCCCAGCTGCAGAACCTCTGAAGAGTGCTGCTATTATGGCAGAATACTCACGGCCTGTCAAAACGAGGGAAGATCTAGGAGTGGAAGAAATACAGGTGTGTCTTCCTTCCACTCCAATAGGAGTGGAAGGAAAACAGATGTGGACTCAGGTACTGCAACAGCAATGCAGATTTGATGAGACTTCAGGCCTTATGATTCCTTTATTATTATTATTTATTTCTAATTTATTATGGAAAAGAAATGTGACCTTCATATGTGACCTAAGACCCTGCTGCACATCTGGAAAAGAGAGAGTGAGTTGGCTTTAATCAGGTCAATCTCATCATCTCACAAATTCATAGAATCATAGAATCATTAAGGTTGGGAAAGATGTCTGAGATCATAAGTCCAACCATTAACACAGCACTGCCAAGTCCACCACTAAACATGTCCCAGAGTGCCACACCTAAAAGTCCTTTAAATATCCATTGGGACAATGATCCCACCACTTCCCTGGGCAGACTGTTCCAGTGCTTGACAAGTCATTCAGCTAAGAACTTTTCCTTAATATTCAATTTAACCTCCTCTGGTGCTCTTTGAGGCCATCTCTTCTCATGTTGTCCCTTGTTCCCTGGGAAAAGAGATTGTTTGAGCCTGGCTACAACCTCATTTCAGGGAGTTGTAGAGAGCAAGAAGATTCCCCCTAATCCTGATTTCTCCATGCTGAGCCCCACCAGATCCCTCAGCTGTTCCTTATCAGATTTGTGATCCAGACCATCAGCTTCCCTGCCCTTCTCTCCAGTACCTCAGTAGCTCAGAGTTAGGCTTGTGTTCCAGCCTTTCCTAGAATTTTTGAACCCTAGTATGTCCTGATCTGAAACTAAAAAAGGAACCCACTACTGCCCTGAAGCACTCTGGGATATAAGCAGGATTTTGGTGCTGTGTGGGAGTCAAATAGAAGAGACATCCACCTGAAGAACAGTCTCTCCTTCACACTCCAGTGAACAAATTGAAAAAAATAGCCTATGAGGAATACAGATATTAAAAGGAGACAACCTACTTGGAGATATTTTCAGTGTGTAAAAAAGTTCCCAGAAGGAGAGTCAGCAAAAGGGCACGTGGTCCCATGGCTAGGGAATTTCCAAAGGACTGAAAAATGCATGACTGCTCTTTTGCTCTGTATCACTGCTGTTGTTTATTAATTCCCTGAGTAGTAAGAAGTGGCTGGAGACGTTATTTCCCACATAACCACAGTGTGAAAGCACATGGATAATGCCAGGATTCACCTTCTGTCAGTTTATGAAACCAAGTGAAACAGGCATATGATCCAGAACACCTGTAATGCCAGTCAGTTGGAAAAAATGCCTGAAACCTTTAATTATTTCATGAAAGGACTGATTTCACAAGATGACAGTAATAAGCACAGACAACAGAGACATACACAGACTTTAAAATAATGTAATGTATACTTATGTGTACATATATGCACGCCAAACTAAGCACACAGCAGCCAGTTGTTAAAGGAATTGGTTATTTCCCAGTGCCACCAGCTGTCTCCTGCCTCTGCAATGATGACTCAGTACAAACCAGTGACCCTTGTGCTCTAGAGAACAGTTTGTCTTTTTGAAGTTTGATTTGTCAGCGAGGATAATACCACCTTAGCTTTTGCACTGTCCTCCAAAATGTTCCTATAGGGCTCCCCAGCATCTGGGGAGCAATGAATCAAAATCATTCAGGTCCCAGTTCCAGTCACTGCCATGGCTGCACATCACATAAAATGACTTTTTGGTTGTTGTTGTTGTTGTCATTCTTTAAAATGTCATTTTCTACAGCATGGAAAAAAGTTTCTGAAATTTTCAATCCATTTTCCCACTTCTTTCCTGAACTAACTTGGCAGTCCCAGGTTTCTTATCTCATGCTTCACAAATTAAATACAATGAGAAGAGAAGAGCTTTTCATTTCAGGAGGGTGATATCATTTATGCTTTTATTTATCATTTTATTTTATTTTCACTTCAGTCACAACTTCTTACATTTCATCTTGTTACTTTTTAGGCTAAAAGAGGTAATCTAACATGACTTAGATTCTCCCAAGCCATAGCCTGTCAGATTGCTGAATTATCAGTAACTAGTCAAGCAGCACAGTAGAAACAGATCACATATGCCAATTCCTCCCTTCTTGTTAACCATTTTCCAGTCACTGGAGGAAAGTGCACAGTCCAATCTTGCTTTTGCATGATCAAAGTTAGTTCAACTCTGTAGCTTAGCAGATGCCCTTGGGCACCAGGTGGTCCAATCAATTATATCAGAGAAACCAATAAGTTCTGTATCAATCTGGAGATTCTTTGCTCTCCAACTTGTTAGAAGAACACATTCCCTTTTCTTTTCTCCTATTTTAATGAAATTTCAGACTGCCAACCTTCTTTTAAAATAGTCTCAAGGAAAATACAGCAATGAAACTGCTTTCTAAAAGATTATTTAGAAATCTAACATTATTTGTTGGCATCTGGAAACAAAATGTGGGATGAGAAAATATGTTGAAAATATCCAAATATCATGCACATTGACATCTGTGTATTCAAGCTATTCCAACTGGAGCTATTCTGACTTACACTAACAGGAAATCCTCCCCAGATTTGTCATGTCAACAGAGATCAGAAGGGAGCACAACCTGTGCTGTCGGAAGCATTTAGAAACACCCTAAAGACAATAACAACAAAATTAATGTCACATAACTACTAAGAGAAGCCACAAGTCCTTGATGAATTGCTGAGGTTTTTGGTGGATTTTATTTTATTACTTTAGAGAAATGAAACAACTGTTGACAAATATTTTAGTGATATCCATCTTTTTCACAACATAATTATGCTTCAGACTCACTTGGCCATTAACCTCAGAGTATTAATAGTCATGCCTCTAGGAAGAAGCAATGTTTTATTTTCAACAAAGTGACAGAAAGCCCAAATATTTGCATTCCATACCCATTTCCACAAGACTTTCTTTTTGGACTTAGCAAGCATCACATCTTCTATATTCCTCAGTTATACCTCGGGTGAAGTCAGGATAAGTCTTTCCCCACCGACCAGAAACTTGTGAAGATTAATTTATGATTAGGGAGTTGTTTTAAGGTGATTAGCTGAAAAGGAATGTATATGTAAATTATTTCCAATCTTGTTTAGGCTACTGCTGCTAAAAAACAGAATGCAGCATAGACAGATGACTATAGATATTTTTCTGTGTATAGCATTACAAAATCCAAATTCCAGCAGCTGCAAGCATTAACAGAAGTAATGACAAATGATCTTCATTTTCTTCATTAAGGTAAGGGTTGTATATTACAGTCCAATCAATAATAGAGTCATGCTACTAAAAATGAGTTAGGTAATTATTTAGGGAAGCAAATAAATGGAGTCTTAGGGCTCTTTGCTACCACAATTTAACTTTCCTGTATTTTGGCTTTCAGCATATTTTAAGGGGAAAAAATTCTCCATTCAGACAGAATAGAGTCTACAGCCAGCTATTTGGAAAACTCCCCTTAGTCGAGGAGGATGGCAACAGATTTGTATGCAATGACAGCTTTAACAAATCACCCGATAATGGGGTGTGGAGTCTGCAAACATGTTGCTTTCTTCCTCAATGGATAGCTTTCCTAGTGCGTTCAGGGATTATGCATCTACTTGTCGGCAAGAATCAGTTGCTGCTTTTTACTCCCTTCAGCTTTGCACAGGCAGCACAGTAAGAAGAATGGGAATGAATCTATTAGTACTTGTGCATCATAAATACATTTGTTTACAGAGTCCCTTGTGCTTTCAAGACAACAGAGTTGCATGATTAAATGCAAAATAACGCTCTGGAGGAAGAGAAGTCAGACACACAACTGCCTTGAACTTTTCCTTCACTCCATGAAAACTATATAAAAAGCTCCCAAAACGGAATTCCCCACAGGTATGCTTAAGGTCAGAGGAGAATTTTACAGTCAGTTTGCAGCCACTTTTCACACGGGTATAGATGACTACATAGCATTAAGGCTGTGCTGAGCACATTGTGTTGCTATTATATAATGTGTCCACCAGAGCTGTTACTGCTTTTGATGATGCTCAAGAAACAAAGAAATCAGCTTTGCTCTGAAAACTCAAGCAGAATGCTTGTGCTTAGCAGAAACAAGGGAAGCAAGATAAACTCTGAGCTCTGTGATATATCCAAAGAGTTGTTTTCCTGGAAGAGTTGCTTTTGAAGGACTTAATTACATTTCTTGAGCATCATAAGAACCTAAGAATGGTGTCACTGTGCATGTGAAATAAACAGCCCCACAGCATGGGATAGCAGGACATGCTTCACCCTCGCAAGTAAGCATTTCAGGCAATCCAAAGCTGGGTTGTCTAAGGGAGGGGGCGGATGCCTACTGCTGACATTTGCTGTGTCCCACCATGGCAGTGAGTTAGTGCTGCTTTACCTGCTCTCATAGAGCAGGCTGCAGTGTCGTGAGAGATTTGAGGCTGGAAAAGTCTCCTGGCACCTGGAACCAAACCCTATATGGCTCCTCAGACTATAGATAGCTTTAAAACATTCCTTTGTGCCCTATATTAAGAGTAACCTACAGAGAAAAATATTGAAATAAAGGACCTAAATGGCAGAGGCCATTCATGCCAGAGAAGGGATTTCCCTTCCGTTTAAGAGGCTGTTCTACACTATGATGTTAGAGGGAGATCTGGTTAGTAGCAGATGAGTGAAATTATGAGTCATATGGCTGCTTTCTCTTTCTACTCAGCCAGGCTGGATGGCACATCAGAGCAAATTTCTCTCCTCAAGTCTATGTACATACAGACCAGTATTTTCTTCAGTCCAAAGGGCAGAATTTAGTTCTCCTTTATATCACCTAATATTTACAATTAATATGTCAGCAACTCTTTGCATGGGATTTGCACCCAAGGTATAGTCACTCTGACCACAAAGGCACCCATATCCACTCCACCTCCAATGTCACTGAAAGCTCAGGAACTGTGCTTTTCATCCTGACTGTGGATGTCTGCCTCCATGAAAGCTGGTCTTAAGTATTCCCCAAGCTCCCTCAAATGTGCTCCTGGCTTTGAGAAATTGCCACAGGGCAGTTCAGAGAAAATTCTGTAAGCAATTCAGTTGCCTAATCACAGGTGCCCCAGGGAGTCTGGGGGACTCTGGCAGTGTGACAGAAATGACACAGGACCAGAGGCTTTTAGACAAAAGACTTCTATGACCAACAGGACAACCCAGTGGAGAAACAGCTGGAATATAGGTCAGATATGCTTTCATGTAAAAACACACCTGAATCCCATCTAGGGTGGTAAATCTTTGCACTGACTTCTTCACTGGATTAGGTGCCCGTGGTTTTATTTGGAGTGGGAGGTAGTCTAAAAATAGATTTAAGAACCTATGGATGTTTTCTAAAAGACAAGGGAATATTGCTGAAAAACACACTCACCAATCCTTTGTTGCACCATTAGATGTCCATACAGCTCCAAAAATATTGGTCAGAGTCTGAAACTTCTTACAAAGTAAGTAACCAAGTAAAGTAACATTTTTTATGGTGAGAAAGCCCTACATTTCCTTTTTGTGGTTTTATATAACATGTAAAATAAATAATAATTAGTATTATCTCTACATCTATTGTTCCATCTTAATGTTATCTTACTGTCTTACTTTATGTTATCCAATGTTATCTTGCTATAGATAAACATAAAGTAGTACAAAATGCCCAGGTACAGAAGTTCTAGGCAAAGGGACATTGATCACTATCATATATTTCAAAACAGATGGGCAAAAATTCACCAGTGGGACAATTTAAAGAGAATCTCTTGCTTATCATTTTCCCCTTCAGTCACATGGCATAATGAAAGATCAAAACAAGGAGCTCTGAAGAATGCAAACCTTCAGAAAGCCACACCAAAGGAGAAGGTGAAATATAATGTGATTTGTCACTATAGCCACAAAGTCACAGAGTAGTAAGAGAGAACAAATCTGAGTGTTAAACAACATCAGATAAGTAGGAGAAGCAAGGGGAGGAAAAGTACCTTTTAAATTACCCTTATCCAGATGTGATCAAATTTCTTTGGAAAACACAGAGCTGAATCTAGTTCAGTTAAGCACTGAAATTACAGTACATGGGGTTACTAAAGCTCCTTTGTTTTTAAGACTAGTAGAAATACTCAGTGGAGCCCTGAAATCCTGCACTGATGAGAGGTTTATTAGCATATGGATGGATGCATGGATGAAAATCAGGTAAGTAAATTTGTACTTCTAGCAGAAGGAGGATTATTTAGCCTAATAAAAGAGAGACAGAATTTAGGACTGGGCTCAGTGCCCTGATTTTAAGACAAATTGACCCAGACTTCCAGATTTTCAGTGTATCCAAGAAATGAAAAAGGCTATGACCTTCTAAAAATAAATACATTGCAGATAATACATGGTGTTGATACCTTTCTGTAGAAAAACTTCAGATGGTAGCACATTTCATGACTTAGGAATTCAGTGGAACAATTATGTCTGCAATTACATAAGTCCGTGCTATTTTGACTTTAGCCTAGTTTCATTATATTTTAGGTTTTAACCCAAATTGTCATAGGTTTTAATGACTTTACCAGATATCCTTCCAATTTAAACCAATGTCAGCAAGAGCTAAATCAGGTGCTTTGTGCTCATATGATTAAAAATAGATTTCACAGACCCATTCAAGTTACCTTTACAGCTGACAAAGAGTAAAGTCAACAGCTTGTGCCTAATAGGAATGCAAGAGAATTAATTGGAGGGACACTCTTCACCCCATGTTAGATCACTGCTCACCAAAAAAGTTTGACAACTCCTTGCTTTGTAAGGAGCTACAAATGAGACAGTGAGACAAGCCGAGTTAGAGACAGAGTTTATCATATTGTGAAGTCCAGCCACATGAAAGATATTGCCCATGTTCTAAGATGAGACAAGTGATACACCTATGATATAGCTATGATAAAAGTCCACCAGCTGTATTTGCACCACAATTACTGTTTTCAAAGAAAAGTATGTGATTTCAAAGTCATCAGCTTGTAGGTAGAAAAATCGCTTTGTTCAGTTAAGCAAGGAATGGATGTCTCTGACTTAGTGAGATGTTGCATTTGCTCATCCCTGCTCACACCCACTGCTGACCCATGAGCTTTGACATTTACCCAAATGGAGTAGAGCAGGTCTGTTTTCTGCCCACGTGAAACACCCAGTTTTCTCTGTAATCTCAACACACTTTTCATGCCTGAATTTTTTTCAAAGAGAGCAAAGTAGAACACAACATGCACAAATATAAGGCACAGACCTGCCTAGGTCCTCATCTAACAGCACCATCTTTGTAAATTCTGCAGAATTTAGGTGCAAAATTGTTAGCTGGGATCTAATCCTGCTGTGATCTACAGCTGGGAGGTGACTGCCAGCAACCGTCCCAATTTGTACCAAACACTGCCATTAGGAAAGGTGTCATGGGAAACTGTATATCAGGTTCTATCTGAAGTATCTGTCCCCTTTGAAAGGTAAATCAGCCCAGAAATCTGCCCTAAAACTTGACACCAGGAGGAAAAAAAAAAAGTTTTCAAAGTCATTTTAATTACTTCAATTCAGCTTTCTGCCATATCCAAACGGTGACATAACTGGAACAATTTAATAAGCCTTACCATTCATTTCCTGTCCCCCTCCCCTCCAAGAGTTGTGATCCTGTCAGCTGAGAATGGACAGAGAAAGTGCTTCTGTTCCCCTTCAAAGCAAAAATAGAACTGCTTAAACCACCCTCCAGACATGTATGCAGTTTCCAAATGTTAACCCAGATCCATTTCCTGGCATTTGTTCCTAACATGTTTCCAACCCATTTAAGACACGATTATTTTATCCAGCTTTTTTTAGCTCTGTTTCACAGTAGCAACCACAGGTTTATTCCATGTGCACAGCATTTGACGTGGCACTGCCCCACATGGTGGTTCCTCTGCATTGTCATGATTACAATCCCCAAGTTTTCACCTTCTGTAGAGACATAGTGCCACCAGAGGCTTACATAGCCATTGTGCATTAAAAAACTCTCAGTACTACAACATCAGTGGGCATCCACAGAAAAGGTTTACTGTACAAGTACTGTTTTAAGTAGCCTGATTTTTGCACACAGTTTGAGCATGATCTAAATATCACAAAGGGATGAGGATTTATGTCATAATACCACACTGCAGTCAGTGAGGAGCACAGCAGTATTTGAAAATGACTTGACGTATTTTCTGTGAGTAGTATTTGAAATGACTTGACGTATTTTCTGTGGAGAGCCTGTGTTATCCAAGCATAGTAATCAAACCTGAATATTCAGCTTTGAAACTGTTTGGGTCTATGAAAGATTACTGTGTCCATGTTATTCAATCTCAGTGCAGTAGCATTGCAGAAAAAAAAGTAGCAATAAATTTGGAGAAAGCCCTATAAATCTCCAAAGTTGGAACTGTCCTTAACCTAAGACAAATGAACTCAGATTCAACTCTCCATGTGACAATTCATAGACGAATGACAATGAGACATGATTTAATGTGATGGTGCAAAACATTTCCCTGGGGCATCCCAGGCTGACCCAGTGGTCTTCTGCCCAGGGAAACAGAAATTGGTTTTGATACTCCAAAGAGGGGGGAAGGATGTTGTTATTCCACCAGTAATGTCTCAATAACGTTAGCCTTTCTGGAGTACTTCTGTGCACATATATGATGCTCTCCATGTGTTTCTGATGCAATTTTTTGTGCTTTTTTTGCACTGTATATTTCAATAAAGCATTTAGCATATTAATTCTATTTTTAGTCCCCAGTTTCAAGTCTTCAGACACTCTTGCTGGCACTTCAATCCTTTAGGACAGTCTAGGCCCATCCCCTGTGACTTATCTTGCTTTTTTGTTCGTACAAGGGACAGTGCACATTTGTACTAAAGACATGTCTCAGCAGATTATATCCTTTCTAGAGCTGTAAGAACAACCTGTATCAACCTTTAACTTGCTCAGTGCAATATCCAAAGGCAGACTAAGAAAAAAAACCCTTTTCCATTTCTCAACTGCTTCTTCCCTGAGGCAAGCAGGAGTTAGCAATGCCCTTCAAAGTATAGATGGTGCCAGGATGACGCCATTCAGTGCAGGAAAGAAGTGTGATTTAGTCTGTGTAACAGGACCATATCTACTGAATACACAAAGGAGCCAGTTCTAGTTCTTAGAGCACTAGTAAGGGACTTAAATGCTTTTGAATTGATTGTACTTAAATCCTTGATATTCCATAAAATTGCTGTGGAAACCTTGGTAAGTCTCTAAGGATAAGCTCCAGCCTAGATCAGGCATCTACTCTAATGCAGCTCTTCAAAACATCAGCTGTTGGCAGCAGCAAAAGGGGTTGAAGTGGGAGTGTGACCCCAGCAGAGCAAATTCTAGGCAACCCAGGAACTGGAATAGAGTTCTTGTCACAGTTCAACCCCAGCTGGTAACTCAGCCCTCCCAGCTGCTCACTCCTTACCAGTGACATGGGGGGAAAGAACAGGAAGGGTGAAAAGTGAGAAAACTCACGGGTTGAGATAAAGACAGATTAACAGGTAAGCAAAAGCCACACACATAAGCAAGCAAAACAAGGAACTCATTCACCACTTCCCATGGACCAGCGGGTGTTCAGCCACCTTCAGGGGAGCAGGGCCCCTCACGTGTAACAGTGACTTGGCAAGACAAATGCCAACACTCTGAATATCTTCCCTTCAGCTTTATCTGCTGAGCATGATGCCACATGGTAGGAGATAACCCTTGAGTCACTTGGGGCCAGCTGCCACCTCTCTGTCCCCTCCCAACTCCTTGTGCACCCCCAATCTCCTCACTGGTGGGATGAGGAGCAGAAAAGGCCTCGATGCTGCATAAGCACTGATCAGCAGTAATGAAAACATCCCTGTTTTCAGCAAAATTCCAAAACACAGCCCCATACCAGCTACTGTGAACAAAATTAGCTCTATCTCAGTCACGACTAGCAGAGCTTTATGTTCAGGTCAAATCCATTTCACTGGAATTAGGTACTGAAAAATTGTCTTTTATGTCTCAGTCATTCACAATAGTCTTCCTATTTACTGAATGTGCCCTGAATGAGTGGTATCAACATTTGTCTGTGCAAAACATTGTGGTACATTTTTAAATACCAAACAAATGTTTAAACATCACCATCTTGTTGTAGATATATCAATACAAACAACCAAACATGATGCAACTAAGTAAGTGTATTAATCAGTGCCAGATGATTAATTCCCACATCATTTCCCTGCTTCCCTACTGTTCAGTTATTCCTGTGTCTTTTAGACCCAGACTCCTCCACTCAGGGGTGCTTCCATATGTGCAGGTGCCCACACACACAAACACAAACACACAAGCAGGCACATCTAATTACTGCTAGGCACAGTGGGATTCCAATTCTCACCAAGACCTTTGATTCACCCATATTATAAATTATGAAAAACAAAAATAATGGAAAATCGAAGGACAGGAAAAAAACCCAGGGGACAATAGTTTTCCAGATGCTGAATGCCCAAAGCTCTAATCAGACCCCAGGGCACGCCGCGTCTGTCAGACTGCACTTCCTCTCACTTCAATTACAAGGCTGTGTATGAAAAGTTGGATGAATATACAAAACCATTTCATCTTTCTGCAGCTCCATTGGCTGGCTCAGCCATACTTTGCTGAACACAGTAAATCCCACAAGCCACCATCCACTAAGGAAAAATCCTGAAGTATTTCAAAGTGCAATGAACCAAGTGACTCAAAGAAAAGCACATCTTTCAGTGGTTTCATTAGTCATATTTCCTCCCATTGCACCTTTTTTAATTCAGTGAAGGGTCCAGATTTCAAAGGAAGGGATTCTCATTATCTTATCCCAGCCTGAGAAAGAGAGGAACATAAAGCAAAAGTCAGCTGGAGAGATGCGTTCTCCTCATTATTCTCAGCTGCCCTTTATTATTTTGTTTCTCATCCTCCCAGTCCTCTGCCAGCTGACACTCCTGTTTTGGCAGAAAAGTTGCCTGTGTAAGGATAAAGAATCAAAACTGAATCTCTCCCTAAATTTCCCTGTTATTACCTATTTGTAACAGGGACTACAAAAACATAAACCTGACAGCCATGAACTGTGTGGATAAGTGTTCCTTGCCTCCTCCACGGCATCTTGAAATATGCTCCATGTGAACTGTAGGAGAAACAATAGCCAGTAAATCTTTGATAATTGTGGAATACTTCCATGCACTGTATGTCTGAAATAGATATAAAGCCACAGTCTCTTCCATAAACACTAGCAAGAAAAGTATTTTATCTAATGCTAAGTGAAATTACCAGCAACAACCAGCAATAAAATATATCTGCACCACCCTTTCAATCTCATATTGCTGAAAAAATTCATATACACACAAAAGAGACTTCTATGGTTTACTGTGTGCACATTTGAATTTGGCTTTCAATGGAATTAAAATTTCTGAACTCAAATGTCAGAATCACCATTTAAATAGCTGAATAGCTAATTTTCCATGCTTTCTATATAGTTAATGAGACAGGTGTCTTCAGTGTCACCTTCTCAGACAACTATGTCAAAATTATTTTTTAATTGATTTAAATATCAGAGTTCTAAACACAGCAAGTTCTGAGTTCTTGAAAACATTCATCCAAATCCTTTTGAAAAAGATTTCTTCATGAATCTAAATAAAAATAGACTTCATTCTGGCAGCAAAACTTGATAGATGCTACAATGCAGGTGAAATTTTCCTTCTTGAGAGAAGGGCTACACTGATAACCAAATTTTTCAGATTCTCTGACTTCTGCTCTAAAAATGGAAGTGTTTCATGCTGTATCATTTCCAAGAAAAGTGAACCAATTATATTTGACACATTCTGCTTTCCAGCTTGCTCTTCTTTTCTTGGAGATTCATGAAAAGGAGATGTGTGCCACATAATGCTCTTCCCTGCTCACTGAGTGCATTGTCTAATCGAACAGGTGATGGATGTTCTCAGGTGGTCAGATTGATTCCTCTGAACCACTGCAAAACAGCAGCACCATAACTCCCCCTCAAAAAGAATGAACGACAAAGAAGTGACACAAATGGCACCTAAAAGTTATCTGCTCTCTCCAGTGCCATCTGATAATGAACAGAGACAATCAAAAAGGAAGAGAAGCCAGCTTGATAACCTGGTCTGGCATAAAGAAAGTCAAGCATAAACCAGTTTAATCATAGATCCTGCACATGCACCTCATGACAAGGAATGGAAACCCATTACCTGGGATGTTAATGTCAGCCCTGCAGATGACAGTGACAACACTCTAAGCTTCTCTTTTCCTCATGAAAGCATTTTAAATACGTAAAGATATTTCCTCAACAAGCACCTCTAGAGTATTGGAGCCTCATATCACCACTACTTCAAAGCAGAGAGTTTTGAAGCATATTCTTGGCTCTCACTAGGAGAAATCACTCATGTAACAAGGATGCAAGGTGCAGTTGCAGCAGGTGTCTACACTGCATCATATCTATTCAAATGAATTCAACACCCACTGAATTACTTTGCATATTAAGTGAACAAGGTTGTCATTTTCATTTGCCTTTAGCTTTCCCCTGCAGATGATCTAGGGCATTTTCTTTGTCCTCTTTTACAGGAGCACAATGTGGATACAGGGGGTTTGGTGCCTTCTCCTGACTTCAAGGATGAATAGAGGAGGCACTGCAATCTCTATGCTCTAAGAGGGTTAAACAATGTTCCCTCTCTGCAGCTCTGACAGTTACTTTTCTCTAAGCCACTCCAAAGAACATATCAGTAGTTAATGGAAAGCAATCTTCAGCTTTTTGGGCTTGCCTCTCCTCTGTTTCTTCCACAGAGGTCCACGTATCCTCCAAGGAGCCAGTGCAGCCAATACAGCTTGGTTAACCACACAACATGGCAGTACCAATTTCAGTGCTCCTGAAATTCAGAATACTTGTGTGAAGGCTTATATATGTACAGCGTCTAGTGGTTTCTCATACTTTCAGAGGCTAATTTTCAAAATGCTATAGTGACTCTAGCTCTCGAATCACAGAATCTTAGAATCAAAGAATGTTTGGGTTGGAAGTGACCTTAAAGATCATCTAGTTCCAATCTCCCTGCCATGGGCAGGGACATCAGGGAATCTTTTGTTCCATTGAAGAAATACAAGGAAAAAGGAGATGAGTTTGTTGCTTGTCATGGTTCAACCTTAGTGGACTCAGTACCCCCACAGTGGAATGGGGGAGAGAATCAGAAGGGTAAAAGTGAGAAACGTCACAATTTGAGATAAAATCAATTAATAAATAAAAACAAAATAACAAATAGAGAAGAAAAGAACAAAACCAAGTGATGCAAAAAACTCCAAACTGCTTACCAGCAACCAACTAAGGCCCATCCAGTCCCCGAAAAATGTCAGCCCCAACCAACCTTCAAACTCCTCCCCCCCCCCCACAGTTTTATTGCTGACCACATCATTACATGGTTAGGAATGTTGCTTGGGTCAGTTAGGGTCAGCAGTCCTGCCTATGTCCCTTCCTAACTCCTTGTAACAAAAACATTTCCTCTTTGTCAATGCTGTCTTTATCACAAATCCAAAGCAAAGCACCTTAAAAGCTACAGTAAAGAACTTCAACTATATCCCAGCTAAAACCAGTTCATTGCTGGATCAAATATTCTGCAGGGACCAGAGGAACAGGAACTTAAGCATATAGGGAAAAACTAGGAGGGTAAAGAGCTTAATTCTGTGAGAACAAATGGATTATAATTCAAATTGACTCTTCTTTATATGAAAATGCTTTTTACATGCAATATTTTATCTGTAAATGCTAGGACATAAATTATGGGGAAACAAATAATGGAATTTATATATGTTACCTAAAGATTTGGAAATCCTGTTCAGACTACCTATCTCATTCCTTAATAGTCAAAGGAGAGGGACTGACAGTGCCAGAAGTCAGTTCACTTCACCTTTGTCAAAAGAGACTCCACTCTCTGAATGTCCCTGCTTCTCCTTAGTGACTGCAAGAGTAAGCTAGAAAATCAACTTGGGCTTAATTCCAAGGCTTTAGACAGCTGAACATAAGTAACTGAAATGCCAGCCACACCTAAGGAACACCATGGGAAAGAGTCATTAAAAACAGAGGTTTGGAATGGTCTGGAACAGAAGCCTCTCTGTGATGTTTGTGTGGCAGTTGCACGTGGCACTGAGACACCACTGTCTCCACTGTGAAAACTGATTTCCACATGGTGCAGACATGTCCCTCTGCCACTTTTCCAGGCAGCAGCATCCTTTTCCAGGATCAGTATCCTATGCATGTCACATGAGCACTGATGGGGGGAAAAGGTATTACTTGGAGGATAAAAAAAGTACCGATATTTATTTTAAATGAAATATTTTTAAGTGGCAGCAGGAGCCTATGGTTCCTGAATCCTGGCAGTGGAAATTCCCTTGTGAATTTAGGAATATAAGTGCCTTTGCCAAGTGTACAAATGACCTTTAGTTCTGCAAGAAAAAACCTGTGCATTTCACTTGAATGTTTGCCTGGCTTAGACAACTTAGACAACAGGAGGGATAACATGCACATAAAAGATATATATCAGTATATAAATATTGAACTGCTCCCTATATAATGTTATTATGATGCATTTTCAGCTTCTTAACTAACAGAGAAATTGAGAACTTGACTTTCAGCTGAATGGAAAAACAGACCAAATGTCACTCATTTTAGAAAGAAATAGGAAAAATGCACTTAATTCAAGGAAACTGTATTTGATTAATGTATTCTGAGAAGTTCATTGTTGATGTAGGTTAGGCAAGATGGTCTATAGATTCTAGAGGAAGAGATTTGAATACACTATTAAATACAAATCAGATAACTTAAAAAATCAATTTTCTTCAAGGGAAAAAATTCTCTCAAGCCAAAAATGATTCAACTAATTATATCAAGAAAGTGCACGTAATGCACTGTATATGCACTAGTATGGATTTTTTTGTCTGTTCACAGAAACATGCAGGTAGAAAACTATGGGAGATGAGCACAGCCCAACTCAAAAAGCAAATTTTATGGCCTTTTGCAGATATATGACTTTGACCTAAACTGGGGTTTGATCAATTTCCACATTGTCATCATTCTCCAAAGAAGATGAGAGTAGCTATAACTTATAAGGAGAACCCAAAGCAGAAAATGATCCCTTATCAGATGGAACAGGGACAGCTCAAAAGTGAAACCTGATCACAGAAGGAGACATCATATGGATGCCCTAAGCCTTAATATTAGATATATTTATTTAAGATGTAGCACTTCACATTTTCTTAAATGCAACAACCCAAATTAAAGCACACTTTTTTGAGTTTCAGTTTTGCTGAACTCATCCCCTCCCTTCATATGACATCATAAGGGACAAAAAGGATATTCACCCCAGAACAGTTTTCCAGCACAATCACAACAAAAATCAAATGGAGAAAGCATTAGTAAGTGTATACTACTATCAAGATCTCATTGTCACTAATTATCAACACAAGCCTCATTAAGTCATATACACCTCTGTGTCATTAAAGATTTAATAAATATGACACCTGAAGATGGCAATCTGAAAGATGCAACAAAACTCCTGAATTTCAGGACAGTGCCTGCAAACTGCAGATGGCTCTGCAGCCTACACTTCACCTCAGCCGTAAGCACCTCATTGCACTACTCCAGATATTTGGAGAGCAAATGGTCTTTTGAAATGACAAGAAAAGTATCAATTTCATAAAAAAAAATCAATTTATTCCAAACAGCAAAAATTTTAAATAATGAAAATTCAGTTCTGGGGCTGGGGCAAGGATGATGTCTTGGTCTCCCTTTTAACATCTACCCTGCAAAGTACAAATAAGAGCCTAGGATCTGTCATTTACTGCAGAGTGCAGACCTTAGAAGGCTAAGGGAAAGGAGGCATTAAATTTCATTTGTTAAAAGGGGAAAAATGTAGGTAAAAACTCTTTAGTTTTCTTCCTAGTTAGTATAAAAGTGGTACTTTGAATGAATGGTGTCTGCTATGTATTCTAGGGAGCAGACATATTGATCCACCAGAGACACCTTGCTATTGCTATATAATAATATTTTAAATCCTTTTATTTCCTTCTTAGGATTCAGCCCCACATATAAGAGAATATACCCCTAAGGACTGGACAACATCTGGTGTATATATAGGGATCAATCACGAGGTGGATATAAAGAAAGAAAGATCTGAAATCTCTTGACAAAGTAGCTGCTTCAGTACTTTAAGAAGGCTATTGAAAGTTGATCTTAAATGTGATTTTGGGAGCCAAAAATTTTTGTCAGCGATTTATTTTCTTTACAAAATAAAAAATTTCTTCAAAAATCAAGCTGCCATGTGGATCCCCACAGCAGTGGAGCTATTTTCTTTCAAGATATGGTTGCTTCTTAACACTGTAATTAAGTTTGAATAATGTTGCCACAGTAAATCATGCACTTTACACAATTACTGTACAAAATGTAAAAGGGAAATAAAGTATGATGTGAGCTTTGTTAAACTTAAAATACACTTGACAATCACTTTACTTAATTAGATATATTTGCCTCCTGAAAAGTTGCTGTACTAAAAGTGATGTTCACCTTTCCAAGGAAAATAATCATCTCCCAGAGCCAGAGGCATATATCCCACCCCTATTTATTATTATTACAGAAACACTTCTGTATGAAGCATCACTAGCCCAGCAGCCAGGGGACATTTTTCTAGTCCCACCTCTGTCAACGATCTGCTCTGTGTTCTTGGGCTGGTTGTGCCAGCTCAGTGCCTCTGTTTCCAGATCCATTGCTTGCAAGTCTTTTCAATTTGGAAGTTATTATAATACTATGTACAGCATAATAGCTAATAATAATTACTGTAATATACATAATTATATTATGTGCCATGTAGAGAATAGTAGTTATAGTAAGAAAACCTCAATACTTGGAGGAAATTAACATTTTGTGGTTATAAACTAACCTAGATTTACAATTCCCCAGGTTTCATGAGGTTCCTTTACTAATTTTAAATAGTGTTTTCTTTTAAAGGACACGTAAGTGTTCTTTTCCCTTGTACATTCACAAGAGATTGGAATATGCACAGGGCTTAGACAATTCTGTCCTTTTGTGCAGCTTGGCAGAGCTCCACTTATTTCCATGGGGTTGAGTCAATTTACATCAGATAAGAATCAAGCTTTTGTTTTCCTCTAACTTTTAGATACTGATTTATTTTAAGCACCCATGGGGATAAAACAGAAAGACTCATCCACTGTGGTTTCATATCTGTGAAAATCATTATTCTTCAGGGAGAACTACAGAGGGCAAGTTCTGTTCTGGACTCCCACCAACACAGTAATGAAGAGTGAGGTGGTGGGTTTGATCATGATGCTGTTGTCTACACTCCACACAGCTAAGGAGGAGTATGAGCAGCAACTCATGTATTTTCTTCCTCTCCCAAGCCCAATTCTACTGAAAGGGCATCAGATTTATAATTAAAACAACCTGAAAGCTCTCAAAGCAGCAAAGTTATGTGCTCACCTTGTCTTGAAACACATCTCTCCATTGAGATTGGAGGGTGGCCTAGGGTAAGTGATTCCATCTGCATCACCCAAGGAGTACCCTGGATCAAGGAGAACCTTCCTATAATCTCTCTGGCTGCTTTGAGTCTCCTTAAAATGGCCAAGGTCTGAGCTATTCTCAGAACTTTTAAAATCTGTCATGGACATCTTTAATATAGGTTGATTGTAGTCAGAACATAAAGAGCAGCCAAAAATGTATCAAAAATTTTTGATATTATGTGAGTTCCACATCAATTAAATCTCCCATGCTCCTAAGGTTAATTGCTCATATGTTACTTTCAATTAAAGGGTCATCTGAAAAAATGGTGAAAACCCAATTTAATTCCACTTTTCCCCTTTTTTATCCTCGTGTCACTGTGACAAATAACTCCCTCAGGCTACAATATCTACATCTTCCAAAAAGCACCATTCAATGATATTATTTATTATTTAATAATCTAATTTTATAAACAATTGTTTTTAATGTTAGTTATTAATAATGCTAGTTATTAATATTATGAACACTAAAACTAATAAAGCCTTATTCCTTAAGGAATCATGTCTTGTGGTTGTACCTCCTGATGTGTAACAAATTGCAGGTTCCCACTAAGATCTTGGTTCTGTTTTGGAGCATAGAAGGCAATCTGGCTTCCATGTGTCTGGACTGTAGCCACTCCAGAGCCTTTCCCTAATTCAGACTGCAACTGAGTCTTACCTGTTTTGAAATTCCCACCAGTCTGTAACCAGGCTCGACACTGGTCAGCATTTTCATGCAAACAATAGAAAATCAGGAAAAAGAATGACAAATAGATGATGTATCATGGAAATTTCGGGATTTCTTTTCCCAGGGAAGGTCTTTCCGCTTTCTGGAATGTCAGCAAGAGAAGGAAAGGAACGATGAAGCAGTTCAGTTCAGGTTAATATACAATTTTTCATACCAGAAGCTAAATCGATAAATGGTTGCCTAGATCAATTTTCTGTCATGTCTATGCAACATACTGAGGAAATGTAGCAAGGGAAGCACTTGAGGATGTGGCAGGTAGGAACAGAACTGGCATTTTGATTATTATATCTGGAGAGTTTTGAATTACTAGATTTGGGGGGGAAGGATTTTTCTTTCCACAAGTGAGACTGAGCTGTGTATTCACCACACGTACACACCACTGCATTGCTTGTTTATGCTCTCTGATTAACTGTAAAAAATGTTATACCATTTAAGTGTGAAGGTCTCCACTAAAATTATAGAAATGTATTTATGGGAGACTCAATATGTACAGCAGTTGTTTATTAAGGTCATTGGTATAAAATATATGACTGATGCAATGACTGTGTATCATTACAGTGCTGAACATACAATACACCAACAGGGCACCTTGACAGATGCATGAGCCTTTCCCAGACAGGGCTGGGGCTCCTGATCAGGCAGTGGATGTGCTGCAGCCTCTTCTGCTGTACCTCCCCTGAGCAGAGGTTATTAGAGCAGCATCCTGCCCATGCCTGTCACCAAGTGCCAGCCCACAGTATTATAGGTGGAAGGTTTTGAGTGCTCAGTCTCTTAAACCTGCATTGTGCAACTCCAGCAGAGCAAAACAGATTTAATGTCAGCTTATTGGCAAGCCCACTGATGTGGCCATATCCCAGGGGGAAATCACCGCACCTTTTGTATTAGCACAGGGGCAAAGCATCTGTTTGAGAGGTGCCAGATCAGGGCTACTATTTGCTTCTGCTCCCCTTTTGCCCCTGTAGGAAGAGAGAACGACTGGGAGTCTGAAAACATTTCTGTTTCCCATGGGTTCATTCTGGGTTTCCTTAGTCCTCTACTATCTCTCCATACTCACAAGTGATTTTGGTTAACAATTACACGTGCATTTTGATAATTATAAATGTGAATTTAAATATCCCTTCAATGTTTTTTCTAAAGTGGCCTGTAACAAAGCTGGAAAGAAAAGGCATCTAGGTTTTATTTATGTACTATGTAAAGCTGCTTCTTAGGACTACTGTTAATTTCATATTATACAATCCTTCATTCTCAAATAAAAGCAGATATTTCTAGGGTTTGGGGTTTTTTCCCCCCAGAGCTGAAAACCAGAGAGAGTTCAAATGACTAGTCCAAGCAAGCTGTTAAAAGTAAGAACTCCTGGAAAAAAATTTCCAGCTTGCACTCTGATGCCATAATTTTGCAATCATCCTGTTTACAGACTGGGACATTCAAGTGAAATTAGACCAGTGGGCCATGACCAAAGCTAAAAATAAAATTGCAAGAAGACTGTGTAAAGCTACAGAACTAATCCCGACAGAAAAAGGTAGGGCATGTTTTTCAATTTCAGAAGAATTTTAAGAACCCTTCTCTCCTTCCAACATAGCTTGAGACTCAAGAAAAGTATTGCTTTTAAGAAACTGTCCCACTGGAACTCAGGCCAGATACAGGGGTAGAGCACAGCCTAACTTCCCTGGCCTGCCACCAAAAGAGAATGAGTTTATTACAGCAGGCAGAGGGAGAGGGGTCTGACAGACAGCTGGCCATCCAAGCACTTCATTATTAAAGACTGTTTGGCAGGATGCTTTGTTTGAAAGCTGTGTTTGTAAAAGCAGCCTCCAACCACCAGCATCTGCATTAACTATCAGTTTTATGAAGTACTAACTGCTTCACAATGTCATTGACACAAAGCAAGCTTAGCCCTCTTCCTATTTGAAGGAGAAAGAAAAAACAACTCCTGGGGTTATTTAATTTTTTCCAAACATATGTTGTGAAAGGCCTCACAGCAGTTTGAACAAACTCTCAGAGCTACAGGTAGAGTCATGCTGAGACCTTCTCTTCTGCAAAGAAAAAGCTGAAGCCTTTTTGCTTTCATCAGGAGAAACAATGAGCATGGAGCAGGCTGAAGTACAGGTAAAACTTTTCTTGTATGGGCTACCATGAAGGTAGACCCAAGGAAGACTTTAGTAGTATAATAGGTGCATTTTCTTGTAGTGGTAAATCCAGGCACAACACACATGTAGGAGGTTAATACAGTTTTATTACCAGAGCTCTGGCACCTACACCTCTCTCCAACGTCCAGTCCAATTTCCATCTGCTCTGTGGCTGTCAAACTCGTCATAGAATAACTGAATTATTTGTGTTGGAAAGGACCCCTGCCATGGGCAAGGACACCTTCCACTAGACCATGTTATGCCAAGCCCCATCCAACCTGGTCTTGAACACTTCCAGGTATGGGGCAGGCAAAACTTCTCTGGGCAATCTGTTCCAGCACATCACCACCCTCAGAGTGCATAATTTGGTCCTAATGTCCAATCTAAACATACTCTCTTTCAGTTTAAACCAGCTACCTGCTGTGAAGCACCAGTTCATACACCAAGGCAAGGTATTTCTATTTTTGTTCCAGTTTGTGCAGAGTAGGGAGCTTGGTGGTAACCCAGCTGGCTCCCTGATTATCAAAAGTTTACACTATTTATACATTTTAATGATGGCATAATCATTCATTGGTTACAAATTATATAACTTTTCTATTAATTAGTACCCCAAACCCCGATTTTCTGGTTCTGTCTCTTGTTTCTCATGTTAATTAGCCAACAGGTCCAGTTCTTCTCTTCACTTGAGTTGGGAGGCCATTCTGAGTAAGTGGTCAATGAGTTGGTGGTTGCAATCTCCCACAGCCAGAATTACTTTCCCTCAGTTATGGTTCAGTTCTCTGCCTTCATTCTTGGTGGCTGCTGTCCAGACAGCCCATTTATCCTGGGATTGCCTTTTTATTCCTTAAAACAACATTCACAGTGCAATTGCTTAATCATAACTGCCCAGCTATAGCTACTGATTAACACCTGAAAACAATTGCAAATTTTTATTTATATCTTAAGGGACTCGAGCCATTTTATACCACTATCACTGAAGGTCCTTGTAAATAGTCTCTCTCCATCTTTCTTGTCGGTTTCCTTCAGGTACTGGAAAGCACCTATAAGGAAAATCCTTTTCATGGAAGGGGAAATAATAAAAAGAAGTCTAGATTCCTGCCACAGAACTTCTACTTCCTTACAGAAATACCCAAAGCTCTTGGCCATTCAACTTACACTATTTAGAGATTTCTGAGCAATGCTGTCAAAGCTGTAAATATTTGAGCCCCTCCAAGTGGATATTTTTTGCCTTTCCCATGCTGAAAACTAAAAATTACTCAGATCCATATGCAGACTTATAAAGCCTTTGTGTTACTCTTTCCCTAAAGGTATGTTTGGAATCAGTCAAGTCATTGCCCAATACATCTGTCCTCTGCCAAGGGTACATCTACCTTCCTCCCCACACACACACATAAATACAGCACATAAGCATATAGAATGTGCAGACAAAAATGTAAACTTGCTCCCACATGAGGGAGAATGCTTCTTATCCCATCTATGATGAGGACAAGCAAGCATGGCCATTCAGTGAGAAGACCCCGGACCACTTTCATGTGGAGCTTCTCTGCATTGCACTAGGACATGGATGGGCTACAAGAAAAGAACCACAGGAGTGGGGAAGTGATTGGAATGAATCATCACTTTGTTCAGTAGCAAAATGTGGCCATCGCAGCCAAGTTCAGCGTTCAGTCTCTTGGTGGACTATATTGGTGCTCTGTCTGTGGTTAACGAAGAGACAGCATCTGTACTTAAATCCAGCAGGTTCTGCACAGTCTCAGGGCTGACACCGGACACAGTCATATCCTCCCTAAAACTTGGGAATTTCCCTCCATCCTCTGACTCCCCTGGAGAGAAATATCTGTAGTTTTGACACACTCCAGACCACCTTCAGAATCTAATCCATCTTGTTTATCCTAGACACCTATCTTACAAACTGAACCACCCACCTATATTTCAGTAGACTGTAGATGACTCACTGGACAGCTAAACTCAGCTGAAATGAATTCCATCTGAAATGTTCTGCAGGATCAGACTCTATTTTACAATTACATGGTATTGTAGGAGTTTGAAGTGTTTTATCTAAATTAAAAAAAAAAAAAAAAGAAGAAAAGAAATCAAAGAAAAACTATAAGAACTCGTGCTTTTAAGCTTAAGTCCCTAAATACACCAAAGCTGTGAATATTTTCAGTAATCCATTTTCTGCAGTGGTAGGAACATGTTGACTTCCTCTATTAAGTATTATAATTGGTAAGAAAATGAAACAGAACAGAACAAAAGGTCTTTGGATGCCGTGTTAGCTATCACCTCCAAGAATAATTTTGATCTTGCAATGGTAATAGCCAATCTACAGCACAGAATTTATATAAGACATTTTTGGCTGGTTTATGAGAGAAAAATCTTGGCATTCTCATAAACATCCATGTATGTGTCTTAAAAGTAATGTTTGTAATTTACATAAACTAAATAAGGTAAATTGGAAATTTCAGCTCTCAGGCAAAAAGTGTCTAAGAGGCAATTTCAGATTGATCTAAATGCCAGAAGGACTAAAGTCTACAAAAATATTGTACCTTTCTTCAAAATGATAATACCTCAAACCTGAGCACGCACACACACACACTGCACAGACTCCTGTACCTGTCACCTCCTCCTGTTCAAAACCAGAGAATTTTGTGCCAATGTACTATTCTTTCTGCACTCCAAGCATCTTTTTTAGCCTAGTCATTTTAAAAGCTGGTCCACTGTATCTTTCTGCTCCTCATTTTGATTTCAGTGCTGTAAATTGTCAGGTAGACCAGTAACAAAAGGTCACACTGTCGAGTGTTTGCCGTCTGGACCAAGCTGGACCTGAGCAGCTCCCAGCCATAGATCCTCTGGAAAGTTCTCAATTATATTGCTCTAATGCAGCCTGATTCCCAGGTCTTCTTCCAAGATAATGCTCAGGTCAGTCACTCACCATTTTTTTTCCACCCTGGTGTTGCCAAATCTGGAGTATGCAAATCTCTTTTTTTTTCTCCCCAATGTGATAATCATTCTCTTTTGTTAGGCACCCTGCCTGTGCATCTGCAGCCAGATAAAAGGAAATCAAATTGGATCAAAAAGATGATTAAACCAAATGTCACTGTTTCACACCCACCTTGACATCTCTTCAAAAGGCAGTAAATTATCAGAGGACTCCACAGGGAAGACAGGAGTCTGGACAAATAAAGATTTACCATTCAAGTTTCTCAGGTGTTTTATCAAATCTTGACTTGGCAAAGGAAAATTAGAGAAATTCACTAAACACAGAAGTGTTTTGAGGGTTATTCATGGGATGTTTTATGTTGCTTTAGTAGCTCATGGCCATTATTTTAAAAATTACATTAAAAGCAAGCAAAGAAAAGAACAGAGTTTAGCCCTGAGGTTTATTCCTGTTAAGTATGCAAATGAAATTCACATAGATTTCTAAAAGGATATTTATTGTGTTGAAAATAATAAGTAAAAGTTTCAAAATGGTTCTTTCATATCCCTGTGCTTACAAAAGTCCATTTACTGTAAAGGACAGTTAGTAAAGGTGTGTTTTATTTCAGACTATAAATAGCTGAACTTTGCTAGTTCTCTCAGAGGGACACCATGAGACAGTTGCTTAGATCACACACTCGATGTTAAGGAGCATAAAATCCCAAGCCCTCCAGATAAAAAAACTTTCTTTTTTTTTCTTTTAAAGGTATTGGGTACTCAGGCTACGTGCAGACCATGTACTCCTCTTCTTTTTCTAAATATAGTGTGTCTGACTGCATGTTTATCCAATAAGAATCATGAATCAAATATATTTGAAATTGAAAATGAACAAATTTCACTGAAGGTTAAATTTCAAATACTATCTCAAATTCCACCTATCAGAGCCACATCCTGAAGTGCTGCAGAGCAAGAAATATCTATTAAGACAGGAAAGGGGGAAAAAACACCTTAAATCAGAAAAGATAACAGGGAACTTCAAAAAATGGTTTTGTTCTGCCACTTATTTCCCATGTGGTCTTGGTTTATTGCCTGTATTTTTACCACAAATTTCCAATAAATAAACCAAAACATAATCCCATCTGGTTTCTGAGACATTTAGTGCTCATAAAATAGTAGCTCAATCAATCACTGATGTTACAGGAATACCAGACATTATTAAGAGTAACATGAAAAATGAGCAGGAAATCAACTTTTCAAGAAGTTTGGGGTTTATTTTGCCTTCTCTATTTGCTAAATTCCAATGTTATGTAAATAACCCCTCCAGATGAGTTAATAAAAATACTACCCTCATCCTGGTTTCCATTTCTGATGCCAAGGACACTTCTTATGCTCTGTAAGAAATGAGAAAGGCTGGTGAGGAAGCAGCTCACTGTACCCTGAGGTCTGCTTGAAGGAGCAGATGCTGCCAGGCTGACACAGAAAAGAGGGGAGTAGAAAAGCACTGAAGGTCTTATGTTTAGGAAACAACGTCCCCTGACTAAACATTTCAAAGTAAATAAACCAGCTGACTAAACATTTCAAAGGAAATAAACCACCTGTTTTTGAAGATACGAGGCAAAAACACATACACATTTTCAAGATGAGAGGCAGAATTCTTACATGGAAAATGAGCAAAATTTCCTTAGAAGTCTGATGGCATTTCCCCCAAGTGGCAAGAAACAACTGGCTTGGGATAGCCAGCTGAGAGCCCCATCACAGCTGCTCAGAATGAAACTTCTCTCAGAGCTTGGCTAGGAGGATACAATTTTTTGAAAATTGAAATCATAGAGGAGTACAGGAGATAGAAAGCATTTGCAGAAACTTCAATGTGCATCACCAGTGGATAGATGTGTGTTTCTAGTAACAAGAGCACACAAAGACAGGTGTAACCAGGTGGGACCTGTCTGGCCAGTAGGCTTGTCCTGGCAGAACGGAAATGGTGGGAACATATATCTCAGCTAGTAAACAAAAAACAGAGTCGTGGAACATTCTGAGTTGGAAGGGACCCACATGGATCATTGAGTCCAATTCCTGGCTCCTTGAGGGCAGGCTAAAAGTCAAACCATGTATCCAAAAGCCAGGAGGTGTTGTTGACACACTTCTTGAACACCGAAAATTTCTTCATGGAAAGGGTTGTCAGGCTCTGGAACAGGCTGCCAATGGGAGTAGTGATGTCACCATCCATGGAAGTGTTCGAAAATGTGTGGCTATAGCACTTGAGGACGTGGTTTAGTGGTGAACATTTAGTGGTGAACCACCATTCAAGGTGGTTGACAATTGGTCTTGGTGATCTAGAGATCTTTTCCAGCCCTAACGATTCTGTGATTCTATGAGTTATGAAAGAGAGATTTCCATGGTTTCACTTTGTAGCATGAAGTGCAGACTGTCAGAAATACACAAAAGTTGATGTTTTGTAAGCCTACATGAATGCAACCACAGATCATGAACACAAATGTAACCAGAGGTCATGAACAGAGGCACTGGGCACTGAAAGTAAGGCTCACCTGCTGAGACACCCAGAGCTGGGTGAGGCACTTCAGGTAAGACAACCACCTGTGTGAGACCTACCCCCTTCCAGACCATCAGCTGGAGATGAACACTGATATCCTGGGCACCTCATACGGCACTAGGTACTCCTATTGATGCAATTTCTTCCTTGTGAACAAAACACCCTTGGGCGAGGAAAAAAAAGCTATAATCAAAGCTCTCCGAATAGCCACTCAAAGAGTGGAATTAAAGAAATCCTGAAGAGAAATGACAGAAGTAATGTCAACTATTTTAGGAATGTTGATGACTCAGCCCAGTACTTGCAAAGCCACCTTAATTACCTGGAAATTTCTATCAGACTGCATGTCTCCTAAATAAAAGGGGTTTAGAGACTTTTTTCAATATCCTCTCAGTAAGCCCAGACATAATAATAACCTGTTTGATCCAAAGTCAAATTTGAAATACGCTCAAAATATACACCTACCTAACTATGATTTTATTTTTAAGTTTAAACCATCTTAATAACTATATTTTCGTTCCATAACACTTGAGTCTTATTTGCAGACAAGAAGAAAATTGTACCAGATAATTTAAAAGAAGTGAAAAAGGAGTAGTTCCATGTTAAAGAGGTTATTATCAGAATATAAAAGAGGAGACAGCAGATGGGTGTTCTCTGATGGAAGGACACAGGGAAATGATAAGGCAGAAGTTGTTAATTATAAATGAAGATGGAGTTAGTGAAAATAAAGTCAAACCTTCATCCCTTTTTGATGGCACCACAGAAAACACTTTTTTTAAAGAGCATTTTAAAGCAGGTGATGTGATAATTTTGGCTATATATCTGTTATGTTACCATGAATTGGAAAAAGCTTAAGTATACTTCAGAATTTACCATTTGGAGGATGAGGAATGATATGAAGGTCCAATACAAAATTATTTCAGAAACACCAGTGGTAGTAAAAAGACCAGAGGTAAGATAAACATGAAAGTGAGCAACACAGGCAGCTAGTTTCTACCAGCTTTGACAAAGGGGTTCTAGTGGAGAGACTTTAAAATACAGCACACCTTTTATATGTTAATTCAGAAGTGAACATGCAGCTTTTACAGTAAATAAAGTTACAATCTCTTCTTATAACTACATTTTTAACAATGAAATTAATATGCCTTTTAGACACATGAAAAATTCTCTTATAATTAAGTTTAATATCACTGAAGTCAAGAGAATCATCTTCATTCATTTCAGAACTAGACTTATGCTTTATAAAAGAACACCTGCATTTCTTTTTATTCAATAAATTAGTCAGACTTTTATTGATTTAATTTTACAAAGGATAATGAGCCATGGAAATATTAAGAAGTTGGAGGTTTTTCCCCCAAACCTCTGGGGTTTACCATAGGATCAAAACAGAATTTGGTGATTTTTTTCCCAAAAGTGCTTTTTTTCATTGAAATGTCAAATCATTTTGTAGCATTGAACTAGGGAGGTAAAACCTGTGGCACTTCTTGAAGATACTGCACATAGAATGTAACTCTTCTCCTTGGTCATCTTTGTTCCTTAAAACACTTGGGGAGGCAGAGGAAAAATACATCCCAAAAGTCATGCTATCCATTCTTGGAGTTCTTCCCAGAATAAAACTGTCAGAAGGATCTTGCTGTTTCTCAGTGCGTTTAAGCAGGTGTGGAGCTCAGTGCAGAGAGCGCATCCAATAATGCAGAGCACATCCAATCCCACTGCAGTCTGAAAAGAGCTGCAAGGCTTGTGACACCTGCAAAAGTGCCAGTCTGCAGAAATGGAAAGCACCTGGTTTGAAAAGTTTTAAGCCCTGTTTTTCAGAAGATTGCAATAAACTTCCCTGACAAGCCAACAAAACTGAAATCCCAGGTACCTTCAGGAGGGGGTTCCTCTCCCAAGGAAACATCAGGACAAATGGCAGCCCTGAATGTTTGCAGTAAAATTATACTTTTCTTACACTTACACTTACCACAATTATTTCAGGTATGTTAAAATAACACTGAGAAGACAGACATACCTCCTCAGTCTACAAATGTTTAACAAAAAGAAGTAACCTGACCTCAGCCTAAATATAGAAAATATCCAAGGAGCGAGAAAAGGGGGATGCTGGGGATGGGAAACTGAGATAAAGAAAGACTAATTCACTTGCCTGAGGTAACCAGGCTTAGAACTGAACAGAAATTTCCCAACTCTCGCACCAATGTCTTAACCTCAAAGTTAATGCTCTGCTGATCTCTATTTTATCCTTCATAACTTTTAAAAAATCCCATTCCTATCAGGCTTCATTTTCTCACTGCTTTGACTGAGCACAAGGGTGAACCACTGCAGGGTAGGCAGGTAGATGAATTGTATTTAAGTTAGACTACACTAGGAAAATATGTTTGTCCTTTAACAGTGAAAGATGCATTTTTCATTCAGGCAACTCAAAAAAACAAAGTCTTTTTTGTTACATATTGAATGTAGCTGAAAGTGAACATATTTCCTTATACACCTGTGCTCAGAGAAAAGCAAAGGCTAAGTAATGGATCCAGCCAGTTAATCTTACGCAGCTTGTTAGGAGCTTCCTCAATTTCTCATAATTTCTTCTCTCATAATTTCCTCAAAATTGACAGAGACATTTGTCCTCACTGAGAACTGAGGCCAGACTAGAAATGCAGTTATTTTAAAGACAAGTTTATGCTGAGTTTTTCAATTGTAACAACAGTAAAATATTATATATCCCTGAAATGCAAGGCTTTTCACCATACATTACTATAAGAAATTTTGTCATAAACTGACAAGCAAATGTTTTATTAAACCTGTTGGAATTCCTTGTTAAATAACAATGTTCAACATTTATATCCTTAAATCTCTGCACCTACACAAACCACCAAATCTTGCAATACAAGTGGATCAATTTTTCTTTCACTACTATTACTAAATCTGCTTTACAACATGCAGCACTGAGGCTCAATTCCCACCTTCCATTTGCCAAAAGGTGCAGATTTATTGCATCATACAAAATTAAAAAGACATGGATTTAACTTTGAACAGCCCTGACTTGCCATGCATGTGCTCCTATGCCATGTGTCAGCTCCTCTCTTCTCCTCTGGTCCACCTCACCACTGATGAAGCCTGCAAAACACTCAGCTCTGTGACCAGTGGGGATATTTGCTGTAAAGACAGGAATTTTTGCTTCTGCTTGCATATCCAGCATCCACTACTTGGTAAAGCTCAGATGTTTTTGCTGAGAACAAGATGTTATCACATCACATAAAATTTTGGGGAGTGTTTAGGGAGTGCATAATTTCTGTGAAGACATGAATTTTAGGAAATACGGTCCCTAAGCCTGACAAAAAAAAAATATATATATATATATTGCCAAGACCTGATATATCATTAATTATAATTATCAGCTGCCACATCATTTCATTCAATTCTCCTTTTGATCATGCCAGGAACAGAAGGAACTGCATTCTGTCAAGGCCTTGCATCAAGAGAATGGAGAAGATTATTTTGTATTCAAGCAGTTCACATTTCAGGGCACATGGGCTGAACCCTTAAGAGCAAAAATGAAGGTGAATCACATACCATTTATGCACTCATATTTTGGCCTGGGTTTTTACCCAAAGCTAGCACACAACATACCATTTCCCTGAATAGCTCTGGTGCTCACAGTTCTAAACATTTTTCTGCCCACTATACTACGTTTTCCTTTTCTGTTTCCTTCTGGTTTTTCCAGGTCCTTGGTGTTAATATTTTCCAGGGTGGCTTTGCATCTTCCCTATTGTCCTTTCTGTGTTCCTCTTTGCTCCTTTACACAAACAAATCTGGGATTTGCCTAGAACCAGATGATTGTTTGTAGTTATCTGAAACCTCAGCCTGTTTCCTCCAAGGTGGTCCCCATTTTGGCAGTGAGAAATCCATTCCAGGGAGTACTGGGCAGCATTGGTCTCACTGATCCTTCTGCTTTATAGGAGCTATTCTTGCATCTCTTAAAGTCATTGTGGCCTTCAGATGTCCCAACAGTTGCTCAAACTCCACAATATATTTCAATTTAATACTTCAAAGAAGATGCTGCTTGTCCACTTGGATTTGCTTTTGCATTAAGTCCAGTGGGATCACTTTTGCTACACCTTGCAACTCAGCTGTGCATGGGAGACCGAGACAGGCTTTCTGTGTCATTAAATCATTTGTAAGATCCCTGGCATGCTCAGCTACTGCTCCCTAAGAAGCTCAGGCTCTGTGCAGCCTTCCTATTCTGGGAAAGAGAGAAATTCCAGAGCCCAGGAATGGTACGGATGTGTCTCAACCAATATTAGGTCCGAAGGAAAGTTAGCCTTGAGGATCTGGAGCTGGAAGCAAGGTAATGCAATGAATGAAGGTCCTTTCTAGGCTGTCCCAATGTCTCTGCTCACATCTCCCCTCAAATTTTCATCTTGCTGCAAGATTTGTGGCTGCACTCTCTTCCTTCTCTTATTTCCAGACAGGGTCCTTGGTTGGTCTCTAGCAGCAATAGAGCTTCCACATCTTACAGAGTGTGCTCTGTTACCCCATTAGAACCCTGACTTGCTCCAGCCTTCTCATTCTTCCTTGTTTTTTCCAGAGTAGCAGCCATTTTAACTACAGCTTTAGCAGTGCCATTCTTTTCACCAGACAGCTTAATATGCACTGTAAAACCTTCTCTTGATTTTGCCATATTTTGTAAACACCATAAAAATTCTCAATCACAGAACAGTTCAGTTCTCTCCCAGGCCTCAGTATGGGCTTAGCTTTTCATGAACCACACAGGACACAGCATTAATGATGCACCCAGAAGGCTCATCAGCTGAATATTTACCCAAAACAGCACCTTTTAACACTTAGAGGGGACTTGGTGAGCAGAGCACTATCAAACCCTGACCATTTGCAATAAATGATTTCACTGTGCAGTGAAACCTCGTTAGTGTCCCCCCTCCCCACCCAGGCTCTGAGCAACACTTTGCATTTGTTTTCCTTTGTTTTGTTTTCCTTTCTTTTTTTTTTTTTTTCTATTATTTTTACTGAGGTATTTCTCAAAATTTCAGGTCTTTCTAATTTCAAGCTGTTCCAATCCCTAACACAGTATCACCATTGTTGTTGTAATTGTTACTGGCCTAGATCCTGCTCTATCTTGATACCTTGCACATCACAGACTTCAGAAAGTCAATGTCTAGCATAATCACCCAAGAAGTCCTAAAACCTATATCCATCAATATAAAAAAAAAACAAAACAAAACATATGGAGAGGTCCTAGATAATGATTTATCCCAAGAGCAGACAGGTTTCAAAAGCAGATAAGAGGACTTGCCTTGTCTTTCAAAGGAAGCCTAGGATGACTAGGTCATAATTCACTGGCTAGTTTTTAGATACTTAAAAGTTACATGAAAAGAGCCATAGACCTACTGCACAGGAGCCAGAATTACAGATTATGACACCATGGTGCTGGGTTCTGTCCAAAATTATTTTGGCTAGCCCAGAAGAGTCATCATTTTATCCTCTGAACTTCAGAGAATTTGTTTGCCTAAGGTTTTTGTGGTTTTTGTGTTTTTTTGTGCAGGAAAGTAGCTTCATTGGCATGCTTAAGTGGCAACAGTACAGGAAGCTGGAAAATTGGGAAATTAATTAAGAGATTTTCAGTGGGTAAAATACAATAGGAAACCAAATTTTAAGCAACTTCAAAAACTGTGGGATACTCACTGTATCCTAGAGCCACAGCCCTTAAAAGCTGTTGTATTGGTGCTTGTATTGCTCCTGCTACATTGGGAACTGCCTTTTCCCATTGAAATGGTGCATATCAGTACAATCTCTCCTGCTGCTGTTCCTCCTTCAGGCTTTGCAACAGTGACTGATGTCTCCTGAACTCAGTTTCCCCTCAGACAGAGTGAACTGTGAGTAGAAATATTAAGAGCAGAAGAAAGTAGAAGGAACAAGCAACAAGAGATGAAGGCAACAGAGAGAGGAGCTGTCTGAAAAGGGATCAAAATGTCAGTGATGAGCAAAGAGAGTAACAATATTAATTATGAAATAATCAGAGAGAAGTCTTTTTTTTTTTTTTTTAGATATTTATTGCAGTACAGAAGTAAAGGGTCACAAAGCAACAGTGGAGTAAGGACTCCAAGATGTATTCTTCCACAAGGATGCAAGAAGGAAAGATTACAAGGAGAGCCATGTACTGTGTGGACAAGCAATAAAAAAGGCAGGGCAGCTGACAAAGCCAAAGGCAAGACAGTGGAGAAACTGCAGCTGTGGAGAGAAGGGAGTAGAAAATATTACTACACCCCATTCCTTCAAGTCGTGTACATCAAGAAAACAAGTGGCAGCATCTGCTATACCAACTGCAAGGATGTAGCCTGCACAAGGCCCACCAAAGCCATTATCTCCCATTCCTAACTGGGAGCCTGGCCAAATGGTTAAGGTATTAGACTGGGACTCGAGAAGACTCTCACTATCTTGCTTCTGGTCTCCTGGCAATCTGGGGAACATCCCCACCAGTAAAACAAGGATCAAAATATCCTCTGTCTATTCAAGATATCTCTTCTCCTTTCTTCATACAGCACCTGACATCATGGGACTGCCAGCTGAAAGAATGGCCCTCAGTAAAGTTCAAGTAATAATGATAATGTGCCTTAGATGGAATTCTTTGAAGAAAAAAGAGGGCTTAATTGTGCCAAGATTTCAAAAACTATGTATGCACAAAGGGCTTTTAAAAATAATTGTGTTTATTTTTAATCTTATTTGCCAGCCTTATCTTTCAAGCAGTCAGAGATAGCACCAATATAATCTGGCAAAAGTAATAGTAATTTAATGGAAAGACTAGATAAAATGTCCAGATGCATGTCCAGCATGTAAATCGAAGGAATTGCCTTATTGTACTGGCCAGATTTAGTGAAGAAAGGTGCAAAATATCTCAGTGAGAAAATTGTTAAGACTTGGATAGTCTTCCTGCATGGCTAAGAAAATGCTAGAATACAGGAGGAAAAGATTGATATTATTCCAAAGTAATATAGTGATGGGGAGACTTGGGCTCATAAACTCTCTGAACTGAGAATGACGTGAGCACCATAAACAAGTCTTTGTCCAGAGAGTGCTCACAAAGTTCGTAATACATATTCTAAATCAAGATGAACATAAAAATAGACAATTCCACTGGGAGAGACAGATCAAGAGGTGCCTGTGGAGCCACCATAAATACAGCTGCTATGGGAGAGTCCAGAAACAAACCACCACCAGGCACAGTTCAAGACCAAGCACATTAAATGAAAGACTTAGGGAAAGAATCCAAAAGCAAGAGCCAACATATGGGAGCTGATATTTATTTCTTGTTCTGCTATCTGACCTTGGACAAGTTATTCTGGACTTAGATCTGAAAAGTAATGACCAGTCTGTTCCCAAACTAACAAAGCCATTAGAAACGTGCCTTGCCAACACTGTTGTTTCTTGCATGCACAGAGAAGGTGCTTCTCATCCCAGGGCAGACCCTGCCAAAGTACTCTGTTATGAATGGAAAGGGTGGCATCTGTTCCCAAAGCTGTGTTTGCACTGCTTGTGAATCACACCATCACTATGGGAAGGCACTGGCTGATCACACTCAGATCTCATCTGCAGGAACAGCACTGAAATTCTGGAAAGGGACCAGGCTTCTACAAAATCCCTCTGCCAAGCTTCACTGCTGTCTCTCTGCACTCAGCTTGTGGATCTTGTATCCCAGCTCACGGACCCTTTAGAGAGCTTGCAGGTACCCAGGCTGTGTGCAGACAGCTGGCTGGAGCACCTTGGCTAAGTGTGCCTCTGTTCCCAAGGAATATTGCAAGACCTGGGTGTCCCTCAGGGTTCTTCCACACTTTGACAGACCACATCCATCATAGCCCCCACAAAGACCTCCCTCCTATTCATCTCTCAAGGTCATAGAATCATAGATTCATAGAATCAAAGAATCATAGAACAGTCTGGGTGGAAGACACCTTAAAGCTCATCTATTTCCAATCTCCCTGCCATGTGCAAGGACACCTTCCACTAGACCAGGTTGCTCAAAGCTCCACCCAACCTGGCCTTGAATATTTCCAGTGATGGGGCATCCACGACTTCTCTGGGAAACCTGTGTGCCATCACTCTCACAGTAAAAAGTTTCTTTCTAAATACAATCTAAACCTACCCTCTTTCCATTCCCCTTGTCCTCTCATACTCTTGCAAATTGTTTCTCTCCATTCTTCTTGTAGAGTCCCATCAAGTACTGAAGTCCCATGAAGGAAACACATAACTAAGCACATTTAAGCTCCAGACATTTTCTGGACCAGATTCCTCCCCGACTCATATCAATTCTGCTGCAGTATAAGGCTATTGATTTTAGTGGTGGTATTGCTGATTTACACAAGGTTGAATAAGAGGAGAGCACTGGTGACCCCTGTAAGATGGGGATAATAATCTTTAGCAACAACCCAAGGGAAATGTGAAAGTTAATTAATTAGTATTGTAAATCTCTGTGAGATCCTAGCAGTCTATAAATGAATTCAAATGGTACCAAAGAGAGAGCATAAAATTTTTCTTCTTTCAAAAGTTTAAAAACACAGACAAGGAGGAACAAAGTAGAGAACAGATCCAAACATTCAAATTTTGAACAGTGTGTGCATTTCAAGCCCCATCCCATTAAAAAGGTTTAAGACACATATAACACATAAACTGTTTTCAATCCTGAAAGCAAGATTCCCCGACATTTTCCTTAAAAGAAAGTGCTGTCGATACAGCCCAAAGAAGTTCATAAAAGGGCCTGTTTTAAGTTTAGTCAATTAAAGATGCGAGCAAAAGAACTTTAGACATCATTGACCCAGATATTCTATGGCATTTATATTCATAAAAGAACAGAATATGGACACCATGAATTGCAAGAAAAATTCCCAATACAGATGGTTAACTCACCGTTCTGCCCTTCAGTAGTGCAGAAGTCGGAAAGGTGAGGGAGTCAAATGTAGAGGGCTATTCCCCAATCAAGGGAGGAAAGTGTGCTGTTTAATAATAATGAGAAAGGGAAGAAGATTTTTTAAAGCTGTTGAGTCCAATAGAGCAATATTTCTAAAAGGCTGCATTCTTTAAGGACGATCAAGTCCGCTTCTGACATCTTCGTGGGGCACCACGGTTCATTTGCACACCCAAATATTTAAATGGGTGCACACATGGTTTGCAGTGAATCATTGGGATTAGCTACTCCTACAGATGTAAGGACAACAAGCGGAACAAGGCATTTTTTATGGTGTGCTACACACAAACAAATGGCACACAGACCAAAAGCTTAGAATGTGCTTTTCCCAAGAGAGACTAAGAATGTGTTCATTTGTGCTCTGCAGTCTCATTCTCCCCACTGACCCTAAGAAAAGTACTGAGGGGTTTGTTGAAAGACTTGAGTAGCCAAATTAGGTCCCTTCTTAAGAGATTATGTTTGCATATACAACTCAAAAAATATTAGAGGCCTAAAAAGGCTAGTAAAATATGACCTGCTGCATTCCTTAGCTAGTGGTGGGGGGTTTTGTATTGGATTTGGTTGATTTACTTGTTTTTTTGTTTCTTATCACCTGCTGTCCCCAAAGTCAGCACAAAGCCAGGTAACAGATTTAAGTGCACCTGTATAAATTCAAAGCAATCATCACTGGGAAATCAGCAGAGTTCCTCTTCATTTAGATGATTTCATGGTGTCCACCTGACTCAAGTAAGTTTAAAGAAGCAAAAGAAAATGTTCATCTATTAGCCACCATCATCACCAAACCAGTAACTAAGTCAAGGGAGGCTGGTTGGAGCTCACCAATCCCATTGAGTCCCATAAAATGAATGTATTTTCTTAAATATGGTGACAAAAGACAGCTGTAGATGCAAATAAGAAAGTAGGACAAGCATTAAGCATAACTTAATTTGCAGCATCATGTTGATAAGCCAACACTTTTTGCTGCTCAGTTTTTCCCTCTAAAGAGTCCTGTAGCTGCCTTTTCCCTGGCATTCCATTACTGCCTATTTGTAGCTGGGCTCTGTGACTACAACTGCACATACAAGGGCACTTCTTCCACAATCATCTCTCTGTCCTGTAATCAATAGCTTTCTTCACAGGTGACCTGGTCACTGATCATGCTCCCTTATGTATATGCAAAACCTTTGTGGATGAACCTTTGCAATAATTACTGTGTTGTAAAGAACCATTTTTAGATAAATGGTACTCATGCAGGGTTAAAAAACGTCCCAAGCAGCAGCTGACATCATCAGCATTTTTCAGCTCTCACCTGTGCTCAGTGTGCTATACCAGATATAACCCAGGAGAAAAACCAAGCAAACCACATGATAGCTGAAGATGCCTTTTGCAAATGATTTGAAACAAATAAACCCAGAATATTTTAAAACCCACAGAAAGTGCATTATTTATTAGCACTGATTCCCTCAGCCAGAGATTACACCTGGATCCTAGCCCCCAATCCCCTATGATCTCTGTGTTTATTCTTCCTTGAGAATGAAATGCATTTGCAAAGCAGCATGAGGAAGCTTTTCTGATGTCGGTCTGTACATGGACCAGGCTGAGCTCTAGGGTGTGAGTCAGGCAACCTTCCCCCTGCTCCCTACTTGGTCATCTTGTCATCTTTATGGTCTATCTAGAAAGAAAAACACCTCTTCTTAAGCACAATGTCTAACAGAACTGGAAACCAAAAACAGGGTTTAATAAAATGTACCTGTGACAAATAGTTTATTCAGTTTCCAGGGGAGTCTTATCTTCCCAATGACAGGCAAGGGAAACTGATGAACTAAAATAAATGTGGGATAATAGATACAAAACTGTTGCAGACTTAGCTTAAAAGTTGTCCTAGGCTAAGACAGGTCCTTCTTATTTGACACTACTCTGGGAGTAGAGAAGGTGTATCTATACAGGATGTCAAACGCTGCTCTGTCTCCTTATTTTAATCCTCAGAAATCTGTGAAGGTCCAGATTCTGAAAATTTCTGTAGTGTCTCTTAGTGCCTCAGTTTCCTCATCCATTTTCTGTTAGCACATTATTGTTTCTTATACAGCAATAGTGTCTAGAGAAACAGTGCCTAGAGGCCAACCAGCTCAGCATTCCATGGTGCCTTGGTAAGATATGGAAAATTACAGTCTCTGCACCAGACATATAACAATGTAATTGTTTATCTTCATTATAGACCACTCATTGAGCCTAATGTTTCTCAAGTGCTTAGAAAGCCTGCAGTGAAAGGTGGGTTGTAAATGCAAGAAGTGGTACCACGGATAATAGATTACTGTGATTGAGGTAAAATCACGAACAAATATAATGTGTGGTGCATTAAAAGTAAAGAAAAAGCCAAGGATTTAGTAATCAGATATCATCATACTAAAGAAAAATATCTCTCTCACCAAGGAGTCTGGCTACAAAGTGATGGGTGGACTTCAGTTCAAAAGTTCAATTATACAATTTCAGATTCAAAGGAAACTTCAACTCAGCTATTGCTTGGTGATACGATTACTGAAACCTTGAAGGAAGGAAATTGAGTTTGAGCTGAGTGTAGGAGCAGTAATTTACCAGGTGGAGTAGTCAGAAAACATTAACCCTGTAAATGCCATTGGCAAAGCAGAGTTGATTAATGCACCAATGTCTTATTTCTGAAGGCAACAGTCAATTTCTAACTCATAACACAGAAAAAGTACATTTTCAACTTAAGGAGTTAAGTTCTGTCCAAAGCCTTAGGAAAATTTCTCTATCTTGAATATCTGATAGAAGAATTATTGTCCTGATCTAGTCACAAGTCCATCTAATCCTGGCTCCCCAGTAGCAGTAAACAGCATCACCAATTTTGGAAGAAGAAAAATAAATCTTTTAATAGTTTTGCTGTTATAACTTGCCCCAGTGAATCCCCTCCTTATATAGGTAATAAATCAATTTATGCCCTAAGTTACCAAGCTGTTGGCATTGTCAAAGTCGTTTTTTTATGTTGTGGTTGGGAGCTAAAATTCAATTTTTGCTATGATACTCATGGGTAGTCTTCCTGTCCACCTTGCTAACATCAAACCTTGACATTTAAGTGTCTGCCTTCATGTAAGCACATTATTAAAACTGATTTCATTTTGCATTTGCATGGCAAATTTCCACCTGCAATGCTAAAAGTATCTACATTGGCATTGATTTTACCCTCTATCCAAGCTGGAGCAGAGCAATGATTGCAATAATCTAGTTCAACATCCCACTTAAGACACTGTGTATCGGTTTAACTCACCAGCTGAGCATCTGATCCAATATCTAATACCTGAGCCAAGGATTTGCTTCCATCCAGTCATGGACATAAAAGCTTCTTATCCCCAACATTAAAAAGCCAGTAGGTTTAGACTGGACACAAGGAAGAAATCTTCTGTGCTGAGGTTGGTGAGACACTGGCACAGGCTGCTCAGAGAAACTGAAACACTTCCCTGGAAGTGTTTAAAGCCAGGTTGGATGGGGCTCTGAGCAACCTGGTCTAGTAGAACAGGTCCCTGTCCATAGCAGGAGGGTTTAACTACATTTTTTGAAAAAGATTGCTTTCAACACAAAGAATTTTATTCTTATATTTCTGATTATTATTCAATATTCCATTCATTATGTGAAACTCTGGTGTACAGTATTTTATTCTTGAATACTAGCTGTCCAGCCAGAGTAGGGGAGGACAACTGGCATAAGATGAGCCTAAATTTTCTTACTCAATTGGTGTCCTGTGTAAGTGATGAAATTCTATGCTTAAGTCCAACTTTGAAGTCTCTCCACAGTACTTTGTAAAAAGGACATTTCTGAATTGATTCTGAATCACAGAATGTCAGATTGAAAGGCACCTCAACAAACATCTGGTTCAACATTTCTTGGGAAAATCATGGTCTAGACAAGATGGCCCAGCACCACATCCAACCAAATCCTGAAGTATCCAGTGTTGGGATAAAATCGTGATTTTTTTTCTGCACATGATCTACAAGAGTCCCCTTTGTCAGGAGAAGCAGCTGGAAAACAGTCAGGACATGCTATGGTCTCTCAGTATGTCACTATGTGTCCTGGTTACATAACTGAATCATGATGCTATTTACTGCAATCAGGGAAGTCCAAGCAGACCTTGGAATGCCCAGCCCCTGGGACACACATATTTAAAACATCTTGTGCTACTACAGGCGTTTCTGCCAGCCCAGAAGACGCTGGCTCCCTGTGGATTGCAGCACATCTGCCAGCCTGTGGCAGGAGCTGTGGATGCTGTGAGAGGTCTCAGAAAGCACCTCATGCAAGGCCACCAGCTCTGTAGGTCAGGATTCAAACACTATGTGTGAACAAACCGTAAAGGGCAGCAGACCTGACCCACCACTGACCAAACGCGCTTTCTTCAGCACTGAGATCTAGCTCTCCCAAAATGAAGAGATAAGGCTCAGCAGATCCTGTGGGAATTAACTGTATGACCCCTGAAGATGACAGCCTGGGGCAGTGACCACACCTTTGATGCCAGAGGAACTGCCAATGCAAATAAATCCTGAATTGTTGGAGAACATGGAACTCAAGGAGAAAAGCTCTTAATCTCACTAGACAGCTGGGATAAACATTTATAAAGGAAACATTTTCAAAAGGCTAGGCAGATTATAAAGGCACCAGGAGTCACTGAAATCTTGTTAAACATTGTTCACTGCATTACTTTAGATTTTAGTTTGAACTTACACTGTCAGATAAATTCTATTTATCTCCTGAATGCTTTTCTCACTGTGTTTATTGCTAAGAATTCACACCTTCACTGAAGATTTACATTTCGTCCTTGATCAAGACAAAGATAATGTTCAGCTTCAATCATTCTAAGGCACCTTTCTGGGTTTTTTTCACTTTTCTGGGTCAGTGTTTCTTGGTGTGACACTGAAAATACAGGCTGTGGTGTTCAACCCTTAGTGTAGGAGAGAAGAATGTTCTTACAGGAAAGGGACTGAATGAGTCCCCAAAGAGAAAAACTCTCTCAAACACTTCCATAGACTTCCAGTCTGACCTTGGGAAAACTACATTACTCTCCTCATGGATCTATAAAATAAGGAAATAAATGCTTTTTCTTCCCCTTCTGCTGACCTTGCCTTTTCCTACATAAAAGACCAACCACAATGGGAACAAATTTTAGTCAAGGCTCCTAATCATTCTTTCAATACAGCCTATCATGAATTATCAACACTGTGGTAAATTTGGTGATTTAACCAATGCAATAGCTCCACTATAATACAGAAACATAAATACCTAAATTATATTTTTGGAAGAGCTGTAGAAGAATTCCCTTGAGCACTCCCACACTTCCATTTGCTATCCTATCTCACTTGTCATTAATTACAAACTAATGAATGCCATTTTCTGTTCGCATTGATACTTTACTTTCTCCTCCTGTGGGGCCATCAACCAGCACTGAAGGACGTGTGCAGACTGACAGCATTTATCTATGCCATCTCACAAAGCTCAGCTTTTCAGATAAAACAAGACTTTATTACAAAATAACCCCTCTTTCCAAAAACCAATTTCACTGATAATCCCTTCAGTTAGGTGCAGTCTGTACTAGAAATTAATTTTACCCATACTCTTACTTAGATGGTGATAAGGATGACCACATGCCCTGTGACATTTATCACAGCCCCCTGTACATTTTCCTGACGTGATAATATCATCTTTTCACCCAAACTATCCTTAAGTAAGTCTGGTTTCCTGCATATTTTGCCTCCTTGGCCGTACAGAGAAGATTATTTTGCTCCAATTTCTTTGTTATAAATTATGTTTGAGGCAATGGAGTGATTTATACCAATAAATCTTGACCATTATCTCTATGCACTTAATGACTGTCTACAATGATTACCTGTGATATTAAATCTATACTTTTAAATTGTTACACTAGTTGCTTGCATGGTTTTGACTTGAACTCACAACTCATTAACTCATGAGCATAGTGAAGGCATTAACAGTAATCAGGAGCCACTCCTGGAAAGCTGTTTGGACAGGGTGATCTTATTTTGGGTGGTTACAAGTCTGATAGTGCAACCATGGTCTGTTCTCTTCTGCTTGACTGCCAAGTCACAGAACAGTGCTGGGTGCATTTAGCAGCATACGTAACCACCTGAAAGCATCAAGGGAGGAGCTGAGAGTGTGTCTGAAAAGGCAAAATTATCTAATTGGCTCTAAAACACACTGTGGATGGGCTACAGACCTGCAGACTATATGCTCTGTTAGCTGGTGATAGAGTAAAAATTATTTTATATCACCTAGGAGATGGATGGGGATATGAGCTATCTCAAGTGCAATCTAAAATAGACTTAGGACTGCCTGGACTAGCCAGGGCTCCTTGTAAGCTGGTCAGAAGCCCCATACCTTAATGGACTCTGTCCCTGAGAGCCAACCTTTGGACAGACAGAAGCATCAGCACCTCCTGTTCTACACCAGAATTCCTCATTGCCCATTTTGTGTAAAAGATGCCAAGTGCTTCCTGGGGCTCAGACCACAGACTTTTGCCTAATGCCAAAATGGAGAAGTAAATTTTTAGAAAAGTTAGAAAGCTTTTCTGTGGCTAAAAGGAAAGGAAAAAAGAGGGAAAAAAAAGAAAAGAAAAATATCACAGAAGCTAAAAGTTATCAAAAACTCAGTGTCATAACCTCCAATAGACATATTGAAGTTATTGTTGAAAGCATTAATTAATCACACAACTTCAAAATCTGTGTCAGTAATAAAATAAATATGGACAGTACAGCCTGACTCTTCCGGAATATTGGATGTGTTATTACAGTAATTAAGGTGAATAGTGATTACCTGTCTTGCTTGTTGATATTTTCTTGGGCAGATAACTATAGCTACACTAAATGACATTCTAAACATATGTTTGGAGCATCATTCACTGATACATTAACCTCTTTTATATGGCAAGAAAAAGCCACACATATTAAGTTCTAATGTGCAATATTAAATTTGAGCTTCAAGGAACAGTGATGGGAAGTAAACTGTCTGCAAACTACAGAGTGAAAATCAGTCCAATCATGTTCTTTATCACTCTGATAAAGTGTAAGATCACTATTTACCCAAATTCTGAACTATGGGTCTTCTTTGTAAAATACAGCATATTGATAGAAGTGAGTTAGACACAGGCTGAGTATGGTTAGTATCTGGCAGTGCGAAGGATCAGAGAAAAGAAAATAAAATGACAGAAGTTTACCTTTCCCCTAGGAAAGAAGTAAGAGGAAAATTACTGGATTGGAGTTAATTTGAACAAAAAGGGACTTTATTTTCAAAACAGAGAATGGATGTTCCAGTTAATTATTCCAAATTACTCTAGTCCAGCATATTTTTCCATATCCAAGATTCACTTCAGAAACTGGCAATATTTGGCATTTCACATGATTAGCCCCTACTTCAGGAATCAGCTTCACCCCCAGTCCGCTCTCCTCCTCTCAGATTACACTGTCCTCTCCCTGCTCCTGCAGTACCTGTGTTGCCATCACCAACAGCGACCAAACCTCAGCTGCTTCTCCTAGTGATTTGTCTCCCACTTCCCATCAAAAGACAGCACTGAGCATAGGGTAATTCTTGATATGCCTAGAAAGACTTCCCATCTCAAATTCCTCAGTAGCACTGTTCCACATTCTTATATATTCACTTCTTTCCACTACAAAGGAGTCTGCACTCCATTCTTGCAGGAAGAGATGGATTAGATTAGACTGGGTTTATTAACTGCTTTTTTATCCTTTGGGAAACAAAACATTATAAAAAGGCAGGGGTTTGTATTATCATTAAAGTGATGAACCAAATTATCATTAAAATGTAGAAATTGCGAATGGACAACCAGAGTTTTTTTCTATTAGCAAAATCCACATTTTATGGAAGTTGATCTTGAGCCAGTTTTCAAATGTGCAGCCTCAAATGTACAGAATTCATCAATGAGCTCTAAAGATGACACTGCCTGACTATACCAGCACAGCAAAACCACAAAGGACCAACTGCCTTCTGAGCTGTGAGCAGCACTTAGGTGATATCAAACTTTTATAAGACAGGGAAGCAGGATCCCAGTACATGAATGCTAAATAGCTGAGGAGCCAGAGTAGAGTGCTGAGGAACATCACAGTTTATCCCATCAGGCTGTAACAGAGCACTATCTAACAAGACCAAGCACAAAGAGAAAGGGTTTAAAGCATTCAACTTGAGTAGCAGAAAACCCTGTTTTTACCTCAAGTTTCACTGTGATCTTGAGAGGCCACAATAATTTGAACTGTTAGAAAGAGGAAACAGACAGTGGCCTTTGTTGTGATACAGAGAGCAGAGTATTTCAGAGTCCCTTGGAGCATCCTCTGGAGAGTGAGTGAGGACATTGCACAGGCCAGGGGAGGAGGGTGATAGCACACAACGTCAATGGAACCATGAATGGTTAGATTCTTCACATGTAGAAGGGAGGGATAAAAGCACAGATCATATCAGGTACTCCTAAACAGATGTAAGACAAGGGAGAGTAGGAGGACTGTGTTGTTCAGGCAGAGAGTGAAAACAAAACATGATCTTGTATAAATAATAATACCTAAGAGAGTCAAACACATCATTAAAGGACTTCCTTGGAACTCAGTTTGTACATGACTTTGGGCTCAGATCCACAGGACAACATGGGCACCTTGTTTCTGTTGACTTAAAAAGAAGGCAATATCTTCAAAAGACCAGACATAAATAATCTTTCTCAATGTCATGTCTCCATCTAAAAATCAGGGATAGCAGCCCTCTGCTGGGAATTTAAGTAGAGAAACCCATGAAGTGTTTGCTTACATCAGGAGCAATGAACATATGAGCAATGAAGGTGAGGTAAACAATCAGACACTAATAACTTGTGTCTTACTAGTTTGTAAATATTACAGACATTGAATCCCATTCATTCCTGGTACAATGTCATTAATGAGGTCACATTCTGCATTGTCTGTCTTTATCTTTCTAATGATCCCTATGGAAAATTGAGGCAGAGAAAATGAGAAGCTTCATTGTGCTTAATATCCAAAGTGACAAGCCTTTGTAAGTGGTGAAATTAGATTCTTCTACACAGGTATAGTGATGAGGCTTGAAAGAAGCCTGTTGCTGGATTAAACAGGGTAATTGCAGTACAATTAGGTACAAGCACTTAACTCCCCTCTTCCAAATTCTCAATTATAGTAATAAAAATGCTTTTGTTTTGTCTTTTGTGCTTCATGGCTTACAAATGCTCCTGTCTTCTGCAGCTGAAGGAAAAAAAAAGGAGAGAGAGAGAGAAAGAAAGAGCTTTGACACATATCCAATGCAAGTGGTACAGTGTTCCTCATGATACATTACAGCAATGCTTAAACCCTGACAGCCCCAGTGTAACAGCACAGCTAAGTCTATCACAGTCTTTCCTGCCTTCTGAAAAGAGCTTTGGATAAAATGCAAAGTAACACTCTTAAAAAACCTTCCAGTGGTTTTCAGAATTACTTTTTGGACTCATCTGGTAAATCATCTTCACTTGCAGAGCTCATGGGAGACAAACCACAAACTGAAAACAGGATCCTTGTGATTCAGTCACCCTTGTGAGCATCATTCCTAACAGTAGGCAAAGGACTCCTGATTCCTGAATACATATCCATTATTGGCAAATATTCTCTAAGTCACCTCAGTGAAAAAAAGATGCCCAAGTTTACGAAAGCTGATGTAGCTTCTTCATTACTTGCATCTCTTTTCTCACAGAATTTGAAGAACACTTACATCACTTAACACTGTTTCATGAGTGGATGGCTTTAACTTTAAAAAAAATTTAATTAGGCCAAAAAAAATACTCACTGGTGAAAAACAACTGTCTTTATACTTCTTTGCATGTAGATCTGGGTATTTACATAAAAAAGGAATTGCCAGGCCCTAATCAAATTTTACTTTTATTTTGACCTGACCATTGCCCCATTCACAACTGCCCATCTCCAGTTCACATCCTCAGCTTTCTTCCACCTCCCTTTTCTGCTTTACAGGGCAGACCTATCTAGAAATCTGCTATTTGGTGGTTCTATTTGATTTTATTGGGTTTTTCAACATTGCACAATATTTTTTCACATTGCACATTCCTTCTAGGCTTCTTTTTCACACCTTTCTAGTATCCAAAAAGGCACAAGAGCATTCAAAATATGACCCACAGGATATGGGGTATGTAAAGAAGTACAAAGCAGAACAGAATATTTAGGACCTGTGACAGAAAAGCATTTTGGAAGTACACACAATTTCCAGTATGGAAAGAGAAGAAGGTAGTGTTTGGTTTCAGACCATAAACAGGATGGTGGGACATTATCACCCTGCCACTTTCCTATAAGGTTAGTATTCAGGAAGCCCCAGGTATTTTTGTCCCATAATTTCAATCTCTTGGATGCTTGGAGAGGCTTTACTGCCTCAATCATGCCTGCCCCATGTTTTGAGCTTAACTAAGCCCACTGCTCCTAACCAGACCAGCTCCACATGTATGGCCATTCAAGAGATATTTGGATACCTGTTCAGCTGTCAAAACCAAAACAGATTCTCAGCCTTTCAAAAAGTATTACCTCTTCTCAAGTGTTCTAGCAAAGGAAAAACCTTTCCTATAAATGTTTTGGGTGGCCAAGCAGAGTAGATGCTCAGAATCAGAAAAATATGCATGTATCTTGGGCTCTGACTACTGAAAACTCAGTCTTGAAAAGCACTTAGGTATTCACTTCATTTTATTCCTATGAGTAGCCTCAATGACATTAATAGGCATGGGGCTTAAATAATAGCTGGATAAGTGCCCCAAGTTACAGAAAATAAAGTAAGAAAAAAGAGAAGCAAAAAGGAAAGAAAAACAATGCAAAGATTAGCTGATCTTTTAATTATTATTATCATTTCACTGAAAATTTTCTTTTGTATATCATTATGCTAAAATCTATGCATAAATATGTATGCCTGAAGTTTCATTAACACACATTAATCCCATATTTTATTACTGTGCACATTTCAGATAAGGAGGGAAAAAGATTCCTTGACCCAAGAAGAAGTTTATTCTGCATACCATTTATGTAAAGTTACATCATATCTTCTAGATGTGTTGCAAGAGAACAACACATTGCAATTCATTTTAAAGGCATCTCAAAAATGTCCAGTTTACTCTAAGGAGTCACTTCTAAGCTTCTGCTGTTCGTCACCTTTCAGTCATTTCCTACATTTGATCTTGCCTGCTCACTTTTATGGACGACCTGGAATAACTTCCTGGTCAGCCAGCACTGTAGGCTTTTTCAGTAGCCCATGACAAATCTCCCCTCTCATTTAAAATGCCTGAAGACTTAAATCTCCTTGCAGCTTCAGAAGGGCCCAGAAATTTCCCTTAGCTAGTACAGAAAATGGCACCTAGAGACTGCTTTAGCAGACCCCAAAGCATGCAGAGGGGTTCAACTCAGTTGACTAAACAAGGTGTCAACTAAACATCAACTAAAACATACAGGGACTCAGTATAGCACAAGCACCTGAGAACAGCAAGGGCTGAGGCTGTTCCTGCAAGGAAAGGGAGCTGGGAGCAGGGATGACAGGAGGGCAAGAAGGGCAACTTGCCAGTCACAGGCATGGCTGTCACAGGCATGGCTGCTCACCATCACACAAGTCAGCAAAGGTCAAGAGGAGACTACTAGAATGCAGCTCCTAGGAGAAGGGTGGGAGCTGCTGCGTTCCCTATTTCTCAGACAATACCTTGCAACCATCTAAGCTGGTCAGGACCCTCACACCATAAGATGGATGACAGGAAGAGGAGTTTAGGGTAGCCCATGACGCCTGGGATGACACCAGACACTGACACCTAGGTAGCTGAACAGGCACATAGGGGCATCTAAAGCCATGTAAGAGAGCCTCACTGGGTGGCACAAGACCCAAAGCAGCCTCACAGCCTTCCCAGGCAGATAGAATACTGCAAGCATTTCAGATGTCACTGGGTGACTCCACGGACAACAGTGTCACACTTCCAGTGGCCATCTCAATGTCTCTGTGGGCTGCACTGACCCCATTGTAACTTGTTTTCTGAATATCAAGTCTGTATCTATAGGTAGCAAGTATCTATAGATGTCCTAGTAGCTATAGGGGTCTGCCCACAGGTGAATAAATTCAGATTTCTAATCTCCAAATCTGCCCCAGCTGTTTAATACAGTTTGTTGGGAACGAGTTGGAAAAAATGGTCTATAGGAACACTGGTTCCTGTTCACTGTCAAACAGAGAGACACATAAGGCTTTTACTATTACCATTCTTGTGATCCTAGCTGTTGTGAAACAGAGCCATCTGCACTTACAAAAATAAAATCAAAACTAGACGATATATTTAATATTTTATATATGCATGGATATATGTTTATATAAAAATGTAGTGAATTATAAAAGGACAAAGAGAAGGAACTCTTACTGTATTGGGTGAAGGACTTAAATGTCCCAGGTATTTCATTTTGCAAGATTCTTTTCCATGTGTCTGCTGCAACAAATTTCTTTGTGGATACGTTCTGCCCTAGCAGGCTCAGAAGCAGACATTGCTTTGTCTTTTCTGGATAGAAATATAAATGTTATGGGCTAAAAATTTATATGAAAAAAAAGATCTTTTAAGAGGTTATTGTCTTCTGCAGATCATGTTCTGACTACATGAGAAAGAGATACTTCACAAGAAGATGTCTGGGACCCCAAGGGAGCTCATGGATGACGGAGACAGGGTGAGAGGCATCAAATACCCCTCCTGAAGTCACTGCATGGAAATAGCCCCTTCTGTCTGTGTGCTTCATCTGCAGGGATGAGGATAAAAGCTTTTCCTAGGTTTGAAAGGGAAAGAGCATTGAAGATTATGAAGTGTTTCTATACTTTGGTAAGTTGGGTTGCATGAGCCAAAGACAGAAACTTTAACACACATCTCATTAGAAACTGTTTGAAAATCACATACATCCTCTTTCTTTTTACAATGTCATGGTTTCAGGGCATTGCATTTGCAGGAAATTGGAAACCAGTCAGTCTAGAAAAAAGTTTCATCTGGTGTGACATCCATCTTTCCTCTAAGAATCATCATTTCTTTTTATGCTTTTTTCCTACCTGACTTCTTGTCAGGAATCAGAAACAGATGTGCTCACTTTTCCTTAAAAGCAAGTAAATAACCATGGCATGTTGTGATCCTATTGCAATGTCTCCTCCTGCCCACCACCTTTGTCCCTTTAGAATTTCATTGTTACAGTTTTCAGAAGATTTGGGAAGCTTCTGTAAGTTTTCTGGCCAGAGTACACTACATAGATTCTTGTTCTCCCAGACACACTGTCAGTGCTCTGTATTAGATCATAAATATGTATTTACATGAGGGTGATGCTGATAACAGCTATGAACCTAATAGAAGATTTTGCATTCAACAAGAGAAAAGATTTTCGGTTTTCATCATCCTGTATGTCTTGCTTTCAAATTCATTTCTTTCCACTGGATACAATCTAATATGGTTTGAGAGTATCATAGCAATCTTGATGCAGCACCTGTTGAAAAATACATGGCCACCTCCTGGGGTGTGGATAAAACCTCAAAATGGAGAATAAATAACTTATTATAAAGAACTGGATTTCCAGTTGTTATTCACAGTAATATAAAAGAACTCCTGCTTTATAATTTAGAAACTCCATCAGTTTCATATCTTTATAGTATTTTGAAGGCATACATCAGCTAGAAGGAAAGAATAACCATTTACTTTTCCATTAAGAATGGTAGAAGAAGGGGAGTGATGTACTGCTTTCTATATAAAGGTACTAGACAGTGCTTAAAAACTGAAAATTAAAAAACCTCATAAAAATAAATAAGAACCTCATGTCTTTCACCTATAAAGGAAATATACTAAAGAAGGCCCCATTCTTTAAAATTTTAAGGGGGAAAACCCCCTCAAACTAACCCTCCAAAAAGCCAAAGAAAGATATACAAAGATTTACTTTGACATTCGGTCAAAGAGTCAGAAGACATGATCATGACAACAGATTTGTACTTCTGGCCCCAAACCAGGTGGAGAATGAGTTCCTAGTGGGGGTTACAGGTTCCTGTTGCATTCAAGGTGGGACAGTGGCTGTATCAATCATCCATGGTGTCTCAGTGGCAAATCCATGAACCAATGAGACATCTGACACTGAATTGAGTTTTTGGCCTCTTGACCAGAACAAAATCAAATGCCATGGTATCACAGCAAGTGGAAACTAAAAAATGCAATATAGTGAACAATAGCACATAAAAAATATCAGAAGGGGATTCGAAGACACTCAGAATAGGCTGACATTCAGATGTTGTATTTCAGTTTCAAAAAAGATGGCTATTATGTGAAAGCTATGAAATGTGACATTTTTTACCAACTAGTACTAGGCTTCTTGATATATCTGTTACATACTTTCTCTGCATGTTCCTATGCCTGTGTGTGAGCACAAGAAAATGTAGGTTTTCATTACAGCTTTGCACTGCTTGAAGCAATCACAGTGCTGAAGGTCTAAAATTATCTCATATTCTTTCTCTTTAGATTGTTTTTTCTGTCCCAAGAATGGGGTTGGATTTTCAAAGCTACCTGGAGAATATGGATGAATCTCAGTATTCACCCCATCAGCCATTATCTTGATGTAAAGTACACAAACACAACAGGAGCTGTCTGAGGATGGCATATGCGTAGGACAAAAAGAATTTGTATTAACAAGACCCAAACTCGGTCTACTGCCTCCATCTGTACTTCTAAATTAAACAGTCCAGGGAGCCCAACTGGCTGTCCTGTTAAATGGTTTGAACAGTACATGGCACGCTTTTTACAAAAAAAATCTTGCAGACATAGTTTAGGACTTAGCATTGGCTGTGGCCCATTCCCAGCAGGCACATCAGATGCAGCTCCCCGTGTTAAAGGACCAGCACTATCATGTCCTATCCACTGCCAAATAGATGGAGCCACACCATGAAGTCATCATGGCATGACCACAGGCCCCTCTAATGCTTTTTGACACATCACACACTATGCTCCAGGCAAAAGAACCAGTAAAATGCAGTGAAAAACAGTGATTAATTGTGTATACTTTTGGCAACAGTTGGGAGCACTGCAATTCAGAACTTATTTATTTGCATTAAAAAAAAAAAAAGCAAAATCAAAACAACCAAACAATAAAAGAGTACTGGAAAGATCTGATCACAGATCTGGCACAGCAGTGGATACAGGTCTTACCTGTGCTGAGTCCTGCTCTGTGACCTTGGGTCTTGAACTTCATATTCCTGCATCTCAGCTCATCAATAAAACTGCAATGACAAACCACCCTCAGTTCTCAGCTATTATGCTCACTCATCAGGGCAGTGTGTGAACATCTCTAATATCATTTTGGACAGCATGAAGCTCAATGGGCTCTCGCTCTCAATTTGGGCCTCTAGGCTTCTGGAATGCACCAAACAATAAAGTTGTATATTTTGAATAGCTTTAGTAAACAATCTGTTAAAAAAAGAGGTTTTGCAGAGCTCGCAGTGTGCCCCATCATGGGATGTACTGCCAAAATTGTAACAATTAACTGTCTATCTTAGGTACTTCTGTGTCTCCCAGAACCATAGTATGCCAGTATATCACAAACGTTAATGGAGTTTTCCTCCCCATCCAGCTGTGAGGCTGAGAAGGCAGTGTTAGCATCACCCTTTTACAGCAGTCACTGAGACCTGTGTCTGAGCAGGGGAGCCTGACAGCTTGGGAAGAGCCCTTCATGGTCCCATTGCCCCTTGCCCCCTGTATCCTCACTGTAAACTAAATCCCAGCCTGCAGGCTGGAAGGGGCTATGGCATTTCCTATCCAGATCCCAGATCTGGGGGGTGAGGGACCAGGATCACTGCAGAGCACATTTATCCATCTGCCTGGAGCTAGCCAGCAAGCCCAAGTGATTGGGAAAACTAAATGCCACTGCTTTCAGAAAGGCTGATTTTAAACACACCTACAAACCCAGGCTGAGGGACAGATCTAGATCTGTGTTTTTAAATTACAGCTGGATCTGATCACAACATGAGATAGCTTACCCACTGTAGCTGCAAATTGTGCCAGATTGAGTGCAATTGTCTGTGTGAGCTCTGGGACTGACAAAGCCCAAGGGGCTGACCAAGGCTACACAGGACATTACTGACCAGGAAAGCCATTTTTCCTCCAGAAACTCCAAGGCAGACCTTGCAACCTCTAAGTTGTTTTTTCCTTCTAGACATAATTTCCCTCCTGGGTAGCAGAATCAGAGAATCAGAATTTTGTAAATACCCTTTTCCCATCTTGATGATAATTGACCAAAGTTGTCTTGCAGCTTCTGGAAATAAAGTGTTTACCACAATTAAGTTTCATTTCAGGAATATGTTTTATTCAAGAGACTGTCAAACTGATTGTCAAACAACCTTGAGTACAAATTTTAGGAATAAGTACCCTGGAACTGCTGCCCTCATTTCAGAGAGACCAGGAACGGGAAGCAGAAAACTTGGGGTCCTTAGTGGATTTGACAGAGAAAGGAGATGTGATCACCAATTTCTTCCCACTAGACCTTAAAACCCTAGGCAAGGTCCCTGACCCATCACAAGAGATAGAGAGGGCCAGAAGGAGCTGAAGATTTTAAACCTGTTGTAGAGTTAAATGAAACTGTGAAAGTAATCTGCATTTTGAAAGAGAATGAAAGAACAGTTAAAAGCCAGGTGTCTTCTTTTCAGGTGATTTTCCCAAAGAAAATATCTGTAAATTTGCTTTCTAGCAAAGAACTGTAGCTTTCCTGGTTCTTCTGTGACATATATCAGCACTGTCATTATTTCGCTAAGCAGACACACTGAGTGAACAAGGCAGAGGTAGAAGCTGAGAAGATGGTTGGTTGAACAAAGCCATCCTTTCTTTTCCTGCTGTTAGGCAACACTTTAAAGAAACTGAGGTGGAAGCTAGTTTTCTTTTCAGCATGAGGTTGGAGAACACACAAGATCTTTAAATGCAGTTCAGCACCTTAGCCAGTGAGCAAGAAGTAATTAAATTACATTTGTCCAGGCTGGTTGTTAAGTTGTCCTGGGTGGCTGAACAATGGGCTTTTCTGAGCTTGGAGAAAATACATATCTTTACAATTAGGTGAAGCAACAAAAAGACAAAAGATATAAGGAAGGATGTTTTAAATGACAAGAGCTACAGAGACAGAAAATCCCATGTTTATGTTGCTAAAACAGCATGAAAGGACTTTAAGAAGGCTTTGAAGAAAGAAAGAGGATGTAAGTAAGGCAGAAAAAATTCAGCGGTATCCACATAGAAAATATATAAAGGAGACCAAAAGTATATTATTTTTGTTTTTTGCTTTCTCAGTCTGTGACGGAGTTACATATATCTAAAACCAATAGCTGCAATATCAGTTAGAGTATGGAGAACCTACAAACCCCTCCTACAGCATCTGCCTCTGCTCCAGGCATTCCTCAACTTCAGCTTTTCAGGCTTCAGTATGTGCAGGGCTCAGTGTCGTACTATGGAGGGACATTGCTTTGAGATGCAGTGATTTGAGATTTATGTTCCTTATGAAGGAATATGGTCTTTCAGGACATAGAGCTGCTGTGCTTTTTTCTGGAAAACACTTGCACACACATACAGACACAATTCACTTTGTGTGATACATTCAGCAAATTTTAAAAAAAACAGTTACATCCATATTACTAAAACCAGATGCATATTATCATTTCAGGCAGTAAGATCTTAACATTTTTAAAATAGGTTACTAAGGATGGCTTTGTTTTGTAATGCCTGTCACCGCCGTCTTTTACTTAAGATGTGCAAAACTTCTATTGCACTGACTTCAAAATTAACATTTCCTTTTACTTTGGGGCATGAAGACTCATAATTTACATTATTGAGAAACAATATTCACAGTATGTTGTTCTGAAAACCTTATGTTGTTTCTTTTTTGGTGCTGTTGCTAATTTTTCTTTATGTCTTTTTCAGTATCCCATTGCCACTGGTTCATGACAATGTGAGTGATCATTTGTGTGCTTGCATGTCTGTGCAAGTCAAGGCCTGTGTAAAAGGGAGCAATAATCCCCTGGCACGCACACTTCACACAGAAGGTTTTCTATTTTTATATACTCTTTTGTCCCACTACTTTACTTCAAGTCTTTTCAAAATAGGAACAATTGCTGCTTCAATACATTTAAGATGCAATATGACAAATAAATGTTTGTAATAGATGTTCTTATTCATACAAGACAATCCACTCATGGCAGAGAGGCTCATCTGAGGCACATGAGGATGGCCTTTGGATTGAAAACAACATAATTTCTTTCAAAAATGAAGTCATCAGGGACACAGATGTACCTTCCTTCTAGTGGCTAGCTCAGCTGGAGAAAGCCATCATTATCTAGTTTGATGTGGCTATGGGACCAGCACAGAGTTTGGGAGTCCCGCAATTTCCATTAGTAGAAAATTGACAGAGTTCCAGAATATATTTTAAGTTGGACATGGATTTTGCACTCCTACATATGGTAAGAAAAAGACAAGAAGGATGTGATATATTTCAATCCTTATGCTTCTGATTTAATTCCGGTCTTCTTCTGTATCGTTTATTACTATTAATTTTAATTTAATTGGAAGGGCCTGGCCTCCTTTGCTCTAGGCACCACATACCTTAATTAAAATTTAAAAAGAAAGATTAAGAAGTAATTCAACAAAAATTCTTTTGATTAGACCAAATATCGGGGTCCAGTAGGTCATCTTAAAACATTTCTCAAAAATACCATTCACAGTAACTACAGCTTTTGCTCTTGGGCCTCTCCAGGACAAACACCAGCACAGGAGGTCAAGCAGATTAGAAAATCTGAGCTGAAGAGAGATCAGAGTAAAAAACAGCAAACAGGGTGGTCCATCCAGATAGAACTTCATTGCTAACCCCAGTTGCCTGGTCCAGGGAAGGTGAGGAGGAAACATTCTCCCAAGGAAACAGGTTAGTGCTGCGCTGCTGGCACCAGTTTCCAAATTCTCCTTGGCAGAGGGTAGAAGCCTGGCAGCCTGCAGGGCAGCAGAGCACCTGCTCCAGCTGTGCTGGCTCCTACATGGGCTTGTGCATTTTTCACCAGCTCTTGTTCCCAGCTGCTCCCACAGGAGATGCCACAATCACCTTTCCTGAAGGTGGCTGGATGTGTCAGAGAAATGATCACACTCATCATGGGAAATAGTTTTGTGGTCTTGGGCTTTACTCAAGGCCTCAGCTGTATTTTATGTGCATTTTGCTTTTTGGGAAGCATTGTTGGAAACCCCTTTTCATACTGATTCTCTCTTTGTACTGATTGGTTTTCTGGGCAAAGGAGGTTATAGTCCAAATCTTCCAAGGATTTTAGGAATAAAGTCACTGAGCTGATAGCAAAATACACAACCTCTCTTTCAAGATAGCTACTCTATTACATTTTTGTGGAATTGCACACAATGCACCTATACTTTAGAAAAGGCTGGACTTATACACTGGTATAACTTGATAATTTTTTAAATAATCATTCCATGTAGAATAACATGTTTCTTTATAAATCAAGAAAAAAAAATCTAATTAGCACAAGTTTTGCAGAGAGAAACTATGCCTCACTACTCTATTGGTATTCTTTGAATGTGTTGATAAATTAGCAGTAAAGGAGAAAATATTCCTTTGATTACACCAAGTTTTTTACAGGGTTGCCAGCAACATGGTACTCCTGAACTTAGAAAGTCATACAGAGGCAAAGTACTACTGTGAATTAAAAAATGGCTAAGAGACAGAAGACAAAGTTAGAATGAATGGCCAAGTTAAAAATTTAAGAGCAGATGCCTTTAGATTTTACATTTGCTCTGGCATTATTTAACATACCTGTTAGTACCTGGAACAGGAGATGAACAATGAAGTATATCAATTTGCAAATGACAATATATTATTTACATAACTGAGATCTGGCTACCATTTTCGGGATTCTCAAAGAAATTTAACATATACAGGTTTTAGCTTAATGAACACCAAAAAGTTCACCACTAAAAAATGGAAAGTGATACATATCAAACTGAAAGAAATTGAGTTATACAGCATACACTGCTTTAAACTATGTTAGGAAAGAGTTGAAATTGTGATCATGTAACAAAGACTGCACTTGCAATTAAACAAGCAAATGCAATTTAATAACAAGAAAATTCCTTATACCAGTATATGAAATAATGATGTGCCATTATAATCTTGTATCCAAACAGACCCTGTTATCTCAAAAAAAGTTATTAAAAATTACATGTTCAGAGACAGGTTGAAAATCATTAAGAGCACAGAGGTCACTTACATAAAATCAGATTGAAAAGACTGGGATTGTTGACTCTGCAAATTAGAAAACCAAGAAAACCTACACAAAAGCATATAAAATAATGACTTGCTCAAAAAGGCAGATTCCTGGCTCTGTTCTCCTTAGCCAAGGAGACATTCAATGAAAATGAAAGATAATCAATTCAAAGCTGATAGAAAGTAATAATTTTTCATCCAGTACATGATAAGACTGTGCTACTCCCTGCAGCAAAGCAGTCATGAGATCAATAGCCCCGTAAAACCCAAAGACAAACCAGCTTTCTTACTGACAACAAAAATGTCCCTTCTTTCAAGAGCTTGGCAAAGTATGCTAGAAGGATTGAATATTCCAAGGTTTAAATCAAACTCTGGTGATTATAGACATCCTTGAACCTCTCCTGCAGCATTCCCACATGGGGGAACATTGATCCAGCTGGCTTTGGCCATTTGCCAAAGATGGTCTGAATGGATCCTAAGTCTGATCTAATAGGGCAGCTCCATATATTCCCTTCTTCTCAAAAATAGGATTAAAGGACATGCCTGCAGTAATCCTCTCAGTAGGATTCTAGCAGATGTGTGGTGTGGTTACTTGCCAAGGAGCAGTTTGAATTTTTGGGTGCAATTTCCATGATATGGCTCCTAAACAGTCCTTCCTGAGATGCTTCTCCCTTTACAGGTCAGAGTGCAGCACCTAGTGAAGGCAGAAGCTTTTGTATTGTCAAATAGTTCATAAAGTGAATTTTCTCTCTTCTTCTCAACGTGATAGATAGCACAACTCTCCTTCCTCTCATTTAGAAAGATTTTTCTCAAATGAACTATGAATAATTAAAATCTAACTCCATTTGTTCATTTTTTTCTTAATTGAAGAAATTAAAGATGTATGTAGTGTGACTTCAAGGACTGCATATGAAAAGATATACATTATTTTATTCAAGTATAGCACTTCAAATGGCACTGCACATATTTTTCTACTAATTCATGCCTCATTCAAGTTAAATATTTGCGCTATATGTGGCAAATTAAGCTAATAAAAGCAATTTTATTAGATGCTGGTGTTTTTGTCACATCTGCAAACTCTAATTTTTCTACCCTTGTGCTCAATGAGCACTAAAAATTTCTTTCCTACATTTTCTTCTCATTTTTTTTTAACCCCAACATTGAGTTATTGCAATTATATTATTAATGAGACTGTCCACAGCCAAATAAATGAAATATAGATTCATTATGGACATAAGCCCTCCTGCTGCAGGGCACAAGCACACCACTGACTGTTTGGGGTTAAGCAGAAATCTCCCCAAAGGTCTGCTTGTTACAGTTATTCATTAGGAGATTAGCTGCATCCTCCCTAGACGTATCTCATTATGATGGCTTTTGGAGTGTGGATACTGGAACAGACTAATAATTTATCAGGTTCTGTGCTGCTGTTCCTCTGATCCTAACATGCCACTGTTAGAAAACTTATGGGAGATCATTACTGGAGGCAAAAGAATAAGCAAAACCTAATAGGAATTATTTTCCATATGGATCATTTGCTAATTAATTTCATCTATGGCTAATGAAAAGATGATAGACCAGTAGATCATTGGATCATTGTAAAAATTTGCTTGCAGCGTATTCCTGAAGTTTTGGTTTTTTTATTTCAAACATGCAACTGTTAGAATTTTGCATCTCATTCTATTCCAGTGATTGTCCTTCCTACCCCATTTTTAAGCCATCAGTATATATAACTTCAGTTTATTACACAATATAAAACACAGGAGAATGAGAAGTTTGTTGAATAATGAATTTCACAGTGACATGGTTCCAAAACCCCTCCCATCAGATTATTTGCTTCTCCTCCTTATCTCCTGAAACACACCACTGCTACAATTCCCACCATTTCTTATAGCAAAATATGCCTCTCAATTTCCCAGAGCCACCTTCAGACCCTCTTCTTAACTTTGTTTGCCTAATAGGGAGGTGAAATTTAACTTGGGCTGTGATTAGTTCAGCATTTCTGCACAGGGAATGTCCAATTGGCCATTGCCAGATGGAACAAATAAACCATGGGTTGAATGCCCCTTGACATGACTTCAGCTGGAGCAAAGATATATAAACATCTACAAAGCTGTTGCTTTTCACAAAATTTGTAGGAATGTAGTATCTTTGAAACCTTTACTCCTCTGTCAAATAGAGCTGGTACTGGCCCCCAGGTTCAGAAGTTACGAGGGAGCTGACAGACACCATCGTGGCATCAATTTCATTTCCTTAGGAAATTTGGCTAAAAATACCAAACCTTAAAAGCAAGAAAATTAAGTGCAAAAGACATCATAAACTCTACAATGCTCTCACAAGAAACAAAAATACGTTATCCTTGCCAAGCACAATGGAATGAGATTTCACAATCTCATAACTGACTGATGGTCAAAGTCAATGGTGCAATAAGAAAGTGACACACTGCAGAGTTAGCAACATAACTCTATTTACTGCCATCAATTAAGTGTTGGAAGCTAACATCATAAATTAGTGTCTGTAGGACCTGACATGGATTCTTGTTCTGATCCAGTGGTTCACATTACAAATAGGAAGGTCCAGAGCTCCTCTTTAAGTCTGGCCTTAAATACTTGAAGTCTTTGGTGATATTCACCTGTTATGAAGTCAGACATCTTGCTGGAGGAGCCCAAGCTTGTACAAGGCTTGTCATCCAAGCCTCTCACTACTGATGCTGGAGAAAGTGTGGTTTTTCTGAAGAGCACCTCAAATCAGCTGCCATGTAGATTCATCCTTTGCAAGAATGTTTAACTCTCTACTGATCAGCAGAAGAGGCTTGTTATTCATCTCATAACTCAAGATCCAAACGTTGGTGTCTAAAGCTAGATAGCAACACCATCAACCTTTAAAATGCTTGCCAAAAGACAGGAGTTTATTGACATTTTTCCTTTCCATTTTTTCTTCTCTCTGATGGCACATAAAGCAAAACCTCTTCATTTATTTCTTCTTTAATACCAGCATCACATATTCCTTTGCACCTTGAAGGAGATCTATCAGTTGGCCACATTTTCCTTTTCTGGCTCTGTTAAAATGGAGCTCAAGTTATGCTGATCTATGATTTATGAAAAGTGAGGTCTCATATGCATCACTCAGGCTCAGCCTGTATTTGTTGCAGTTTTGAGGAAACAACAAAATGTTGGGAACTAAGTGGCCAGGCCAACTAATTTCAACTAATTATTTCTAGATCCTTCTGCACTGAAATGATTAGGCCTGAAGCTGTGAAAGCAGTAGTTTAAATAAAACATTTAGACCCAGAAGAATTCATCTGACCAGTCTAAAACAACTGCAAGGCTCAAAACCCATTTTGAGTCTGAGCTAGCAGACTGGATCAACTAAAGGGGCAAGAATAAGAAGATTAATCTGTTGTGGCTGGCCCTCTAGAGTGCTTATTGATAAGGGGGATATGGTAGCTGGGCTTCTAGGTTTCCTCAGCAAAGTCCAAACTTCAGTACCAAATGGCTGCATACTTTTTCTCTCATGCATACCTCAAAAACTTGGTCAACAAGTTATTGACTTTTAGGCAATCTATCTGACCACCAGGACTGCACCTAAGTGGTTCATTCTACTCACAGACTCACAAAGGACTAAACTGCAATTCACCAGCAACTCAGGGGAGGATCAGTGGGATAATTCACTGCCAAAGAGGGGAAAGGGAAATGGACTGTTTTTCAGAGGCCACAATCTTTTCCCCATTTCCCTCCAGCACAACCATCTCGGCTCCATTATTTTGAACAGCTTTTTTCCCCTCGGGCTCTTGCAATACCCAAGCCTGCAGAAGTGCAGAACCATGACAATAATCCATCACCTCCCTGTGTCCACAGGGAGGTCATTCCTTCAATGAAGTTGCTCTCTGCAATGTATGGGTCATTCCACAACAGAAGATGGGAGGAATGCTACACCTGTTGCATTAGATGCTGTGAACAAATGTGTTTAGGCAGTGGAAACAAAGATGAATTTCTCCATTTTGCCTCCACGTTATTAAACTGTTTAGTTTAGGACAAATCAGGCTGATATCCCTCATTGAGGAAAACCTAGAACTGTGCCTGTGCCTTTAGACCAGAATAATTCTAAGAAACCATACATTCAGATCTAATCAAAGGTTTCTAAAAGTCCAGCAGGTACCATCAGGATGCAAGCAAATTTTGGCATTTCCACCTTCTGTTAAATCCTCACTTGAAAATGAAAAACAAGTGAGATTCTCCTTTATGGAAAGGTCCCTTTACATTGCACAGTGGTATGAATAGGTATCAAAAATATTGCGTTGCATAGATATATAGCTTTGCATGTGTGCAGAATACCTTGTGTGAAAGGAAGCGCCTCAATATTTGCTCAGTATTTCATCTCCCAATATAATTTCAATATGTAAAACAAATGTTACTTATACAGCACACCCTTGTAAGTCATACAGATGCAGTTCGTTCCACCAGGCAGGTTTTATTAGTCACAAATCCTAGCCAGCTTGTTTCTTTTTCTTGTATGTTGTAGTGTTCATAAGACAATTGAGTCTGGGGACTGGAAAACATCCTCATATGCAAATTTGCATATAAAGCATACCTTTTAATTTATTGTTTGGATATTAGGTGCCGTGACAAGATAAGTCATATGATGTGTAATTGGCCCAGTGAGGATTTGTTGGTGTGTATAATGTATACACTTCTATTAAAGTACAAGAAGAAAATTACTTTGTCAATCATTTTTAAGATAAAAAGGGCCTGGAGAAAGCATTAATTCTTCTGCTGTCACTTCTGGCACTATAGTCCTTTCTATGCACAACTACATTTCAAAAAATATTGCTACTGTACTTTAATCTTAAATAATTCAGAAGTGTTCTGATTTCGGATTTGATGCGAAAGACGGTCAGATGTGTTTGCACAGGCATGCACATGCACACACACAACAGGCACTCAAGATCTGAGTTAATAATTTATAATTAGAAATCCAAATAGATGGGAATGACACTGCTGTCCCCATTTTGTCAGAGGAGACATAAACCCCACCAACAGGTAAAATTAACCCAAAGCAATACTGGCACTAATAGCACACATGTGTTATCAATATCCAAAACCATTCTGTATCTGTGCTGATGTCCTCCCACTTTGCTGGAAATAAGAAGACCTATTCAATCATCATCAGAAACAAAAGTATTTCATTTGCTTTGCTTATACTCCAGCCTCATCCACAATGTTATCTTGCTCACAAATATCTAAGGAAAGTGAAGGAAAGGTAAGATCTTTCCTCTTGAAGCACAGACCTGCTGTCCAAACCCTTTCATTTCCACCCATCACTGCAAGCAATAGGGTCTCTCTTCCTGCCTCCTTGCTTCACCTCCTCTGTCATCTTTTATTCAATTCTACTGCTCTTGGAGACTTCAGCAAATTTTGTCACAAACTATCCACAAAACAAAAACATGTACCAAAGTGGAAAAGGTTCTGGTTTTGGGCATACATGAAATAGATTAACTAGAGCTTGATTGGAATATCTGGTTTTTATAAAGGAAAAGAAAAAAAAAACAAAAAACAAACAAAAAACCCCACAAACAAACAAACAAACAAAAAAACCCAACTTATCCTTAAGCAAAGCTGAAATCCATCTCTGGATTCACAAACTTTTATGTGGAAACACCTTACAGTTAATCAAGTTTACAAAATACTGATTCACACCATGCAATCTCTCCTGGGCCACCACTGCTTTAGCACTTAAAGCTAGTTCTCCTTAAATTAGATAAACACCCATTTAGACTGCTCAGAAATTTTGAAATATAACATCTCTCCTCTGGGGTATTTCACGAATATAATGAGCCAAAAGACTCCTAGGGCAGCACCTCTTTGGGTCAGTTCCCTACTATATTATTTACATGTGCATTCACAGTCAATTGTTGATCTCTGTGCAGCCTAGGGAAGGGTTTTGCAGAAGATGCCAAGCCCAAGTAACCAAGAACCAACCCACTCTCTTATTTATTGGCCACTCATTTTGTGGTCCATTCCCTCAGTGCCTGAAGTAAGCCCTGCCAGGAGGTTGTGAGCCCATGGCAGCAATCCCAACAAAAAGCATAGAGCCCAGGGAGCTCCCTGGGCCCAGCTCTGCTCCAGGAGTACAGAGCTTGTGGCCAACACGCCCATCAGACTCCTCAGGGTGTCTTCTGAGGGCTGCAGCTCACAAAAGCACAAGCATTTGCCTACTTCTGCTGTCCTGAGGCAACTCTGACTAAATGGCAGAGAGGAGAGAGTCAGAGCCATCCTTGGCTTGGCACGGCCTCCATCACTCTCTCCTGCCACATCATCTCCCTTTTGCAGCCAAATATTCTTTTCCTGTGGGTTGCTCTTTTTGTATGTAACTTCTGAAGCATTTGTGAACTTGAGTCTTTAAAAGAACTGTAAAACAGCACAGCAGCACATTGCCTCCTGTACTCTGCTCCAGCCTGGCAAAAACCTTGAGATCTGCTCTACAGAGCCTGCCAGCAGAGGCAAGAGACCAGCTGACAGTAGTCCCTGTTTTTCATCCTCTAGGTGCAGATGAAGGGCAATAAATGAAGTTTGTTTGCTTGTTTGTTTTCCAGTATGGTTTACAACTAAAGACAGGTGGAATGGGATGGTTCATTTCAACACAGCACACCTTCCCCACCACCCCAAACCAGGGGACCTACACAAAAATATGTCTTGCAAACAATCCCTGACACAGGCTAACAGTGGACCTGAGCAGTATTTGGGACTGTGAAGATTTATGCAGGCCAAAACTGTACCAGGGCCTATGATAAAAAAATAGAACAAAATAAACTGCAGTACTCCATGTGCCCTGGCACTGACCTGCAGGCATAACAGGCTGTCCTTGTACAAAGGGGTTTGGAGCAACCTGGCCCCCTGGAAAGTGTCCTTGCCTGTGGCTGGGGGGGTTGGAATAAAATGATTTTTAAGCTCCCTTCCATCCCAAACCATTCTGTGTTTCTATGATTCCACGATTCTATGAAATACCTCCCCCAATGCTTCTCTGCTGATTCCAGGTATTGTTCACATAGCTTTCCCTTTTTTTAAACAGGATTTTCTACTTTTCTCCACTTCCAAAGCACAGACCTACCTCTGAGCTCCCAATCCTAACCCCTATGGCTATGTCTGTTCTCCTCCTCCTGCTGCTCTTCATGTCCCAGCCATTCATGCTGCAGCAGATCCCAGCCTGCCCCCTATACTCACCCAGCTGGCTCACTGGGATTGAAATCCTTAGGACCCTACTTTAGAAGGTTGCTGTATGCAAGGACAGCACTTCCCTGACACACAGGCAATCTATCTGCCAGACTTCAAGTCCTTGCCTGAATTAACAACTAAAAGTGGAACTGGGAAAAACTTGTTAATAAAACAACTGTGAGATTTTTGTTTTAATATTGGCAGAAAAACATATTTTCCCTGACCCAGTTTTAAAAAGTGCTGATTCACTTTTTTAAAGCTTCCTAAAATATTCAGCTAAACACAGGCGCTTTTCATATTTTTGGAAAGTTTTAATCCAAGTTATTATAGTCTGGCAAACTTATAAATCACTGAAAACAGAACTCAAAAATGATAAGGACTGAGAAACTTTAATCACAGGCTTTGCAATGGTGGTTTAATCCCCAGAGGAGGTTATTACACCAATAAAAATTTTTAAAGATTATGGAATTATTTAATTTTTTATTTCTTGACTTGGAGAGATTTCTGGTATAAACATTTTTATGTCTAATTATGATGGTGAAATACATCACTAGTAAAACTTATAGCAGCACTCACATTATTTAGACTGCGAGATTTTGCTAAGTAAAAAAGCTTCTTGGTAGAGGGAACAGTGGCTGAGTAGCAGAAACCTTACTATTGTTCCTAAGCCTGGATTTTCTTCCAGAGGATAATGCAGTCACTAGTAGGCTGGTAACAAATTCACGTTTCTGCACTGGAATACATTATTTCATTATTTTTAAACAAGAGAGGGAAAAATCAGGAAAAAAAATATACACATTAATTTTATTGCTTTTAAAGTGCCATAATGAACATGATCTCTTAACTGGTGGAAAGATGGGCTTCCCCACACCATTACAAAAGAACACACATTTCAGACTAGAAAGCAGGGAGAGTGATAAATCTCCCTTCTGAGTACCACTCATCATTTTTTTTTGTACCAGGCAAATGCATTCTGGTTTTTAAACCTTCACATTAGAAACAAGGAATAGCTGGTTTAAACTTTGTTTAAAAGCTGGCCAAGGTTATATTTGCTTATGTAAGCTTCATTAAATTCCAGATTCCATTCTTCTTTTTTTCACACTATTTCTAAGTCCTAAATAAAAGTATTAGTCCTCTCTGCTACTTACAACAAACAGTTCTTGTCAGTTATTCTCTATCAACAAAAAAACTCCACCCTTAAAACCTTAGCTGATAGCTCTTTATAAAAAGCAGCAACACTACCAAAAAAAAAAAAAACAACAAAAAAGTCCCCAAAAACCCAAACTCCTGGCCTTTCCAAACAGGCCAATATATTTGTAACAACATCTTTACCGAGTTCATGTATCTTCTTTATTGCTCTTCATAAACAGGCTATTGGATCCTTCGGACTTCCAACGTGAAAAATGAAAGAATTTCCTCCCATTCTTGCCTCTCTTATCTCATAATTGTTTTGTTCAGAGCAGTAGGAGAGACCAATATAAATGTCTCTGCTATTTATTTGCCCTTTTCAAGCTCATTCATACTTTTCTTGAGGGCATTTTTTCTCCTTTTCCTTTTGAATTTGTATGCATTTACTGCTCTGTACACACAAGTGAGTGAAATTGTTTGAGACTTTATTCCAGAGCCTTATGTAATTCTGATAACAGAGCAAAATATTTAACACTGAGATTTCACTGTGTTTTGTAATGGTGGTACGAGGTAAAAAATTTAGGGATGTGTTCAGCCTCCAGGAATACTTGTAAAACAGAACTTATGTTCCCAAACCTGTTAATCTTTTGAACATGCGATATCAGTCATCCTTCCTTCCAGACATCCAGGGCTATGTTGTTAGAGCCCTTGTTCCGAGCTCATAAACAAAAGGATGCAGTTGACAGCTGGATACCAACACCTGAAATGTCTGTCCTGCATGATATGGTTCACAGCTTGTGCTTGTCTAGAGGTATGGCAAGTGCAACTGGAGAATGCCAAGAGCTGTCTTCAGGAAACACAGCATTTTCCCATGATCTTAGGAGTATAAATTGTGGTGTGGACCTTGAAAGAAATCCCAGGAGAGGATACCAGTTGTATTGGGTTTACATGACAAAGCTTTTGCTAGTGGGAGTTTTACAGGAGTTGTCTCTATGGGAAGCTGTGGAGGATTCCTCCTTGTTCAACAGAGCCAGTGCAGATCAGCTCCAGGATGGACCCACTGCTGGCCAAGGCTGGGCCCATCCGAGATGATGGAAGCACCTCTGGGATAACAGAGCCAAGAAAGGGGACAAAAACATCTTTTCAGTTACAGCCAGAGAGGGAAGTGAGAATTGTGAGCAACAGCCCTGCAGACCCCCCATATTAGTGCAGATGGAAGGGCAGGAGATGCTCCAGGTGCCAGAGCAGAGATTCCCCTGCAGTCCCTGGTGCCATCCATGGTGAGGCAGCTGTGCCCCTGCAGCCCATGGAGGCCCATGGGGGAGCAGAGATCCACCTGCAGCCCCTGGGAAACACCACAAAAGAGCAGGAGGATGCCCAAAGGAGGCTGTGACCCCATAGGAAGTCCATGCTGGAACAGGCTTCTGACAGGACCTGTGACCCCGTGGGGGACAAATGCTGGAGCCTATTCCTGAAAAATTGCACCCCATGGAGCAGCACATCAAGAACTGCAGCCTTTGGAAAGGACTCAAGGGGTTTGTAGAGGTCTTTTCCTGTGGCAGGGACCCCACACTGGAGCAGGGAAAGAGTGTGAGGAGTTCTCCCCTGAAGAGAATGAGCCACAGAGACGACGTGTGATGAACTGACCATAGTCCCCATTCTCCATCCCCTTGAGCTGCTGGAGGGAAGGAGGTAGAGAAAATCAGGAGTGAAACTTCAAAAGAAGGGGAGGAGTGGGAAAGTTCTTTAAGATTTGGGTTCATTTCTCATTATCCTACTCTGGTTTGATTGGCAATAAATTAAAGCAATTTCCCCAAGTCAAGTCTGTTTTGCCCACAACACTCCCTGCCCATTAATTCATAAGCCTTTTGTTATATTTTTCTCTGCTCTGCCCAGCTGAGGAGAGCAGTGATGGAGTTTGGTGGGCACCCAGTGTCCATCCAGGGCCAGCCCACCACACAGGCAAAGACCCATTTCCTGTGGCTGAGCCTTCTTGCCATATAACTCTGCTAACCAAAGTAGACACAATCTACTCCTGCCTTCCTTCACCTCCCTGCCTGTAACTAAGGGAAATTATTATAGGTGCCTCCAGCAGGCAAAGGTTTAGAGAGGACCATGGGTCAGCTGAGCCTTATGCATGCATATATATATATATATATATATAAATAAATGAATATAAGCTTAAGTAATTTGGAATTGAAATTCTCTACCTAACTCTAACATTCTCCCATAATCTTTTCCTAGCTAAAACCTAGCACAGCACAAAATCTCTGCCTATGTTTTCAGATGACAGCCTGTAAGGTGTAAGACTAGTATGGGAATAAAGGTGATATGCTATTAATTATAGAACAGAACCTGCATTGAGAATCTAGACGAGGAAGTGTGGAAACGATCTCTTCAGGGAAATTGTCACTTGGTGTTTTTTTCTATCCTCTTTTTTTCATCTGTAGGTTCTTATACCACGCTCACATCTGTAGCATCTAGTGGAGCATTAAGCAATGTGACTAACATCTGTCAAACGTTTGGTGTCTGCTTGTGTGAATACTTACTTGGAGTGCTCCAGAGGCTTGGCAGCTGGTTGTCTTTTGTGATCTGGAAATCAATCAAGGAGGACTTCTGCCAAATCAGAGATTTTTACACTCTTCTCTGTACTAATCACAGCAGACATTCTCTTACTAAGGCAAAGACCAGCAAGTTAAGGACTGAAAAACAGAAGTACCCAGAGACATGCCTTGCCTGGGATACTTGGACAAGTTATGTCTCCTGGGGACTGGTGGGGAACAGTATCCTGTGGTGAAGTGAAACTGCTTTAACTGGGCACATTTTATTCAGGAAGAGGAAAAAATTGCCTGAAATCTTTCATTACAGAAGTTGTCCAAAACTGACAATCCTGACACTTCACAATGTGGGTGACAGCTCACGTTCCCGTGGCCAGCTCTTCAGTGATCAGCAGGCTGCTGGGTAAGGCAGATCAATAACTGCTTTAATAAGACAGAAGAAGAAGAGGAATACAGATAACAATAAATCTTACATCTCTTTTGTCCCAGCACTCTGTGTTTGCGCAGCATCTCACATACCCTGGAGTGGATTCCATCCAGGGAAATAAATATCACCATTTTGGTCATTTCAGCTAATATGTAATTTTCTTAATAGAAAACCACACTATTCACAAAGAACTTTTGCATGACAGCTTCTCACTGTACTTTTCACTAAAGGCAAAGATGAGCAGGCAGTATAATTGCTGGTACCTGAGGGAGCTGCCTGTGGCATCACTCACAGTGATCTGGCCGAGGTTGTCCTGTGACCTGGGGGTTTGTGCAGCACAAAACAGCCTGGAGGCCACCCTGGATGCGCAGCACAGGCAGCATGGCACAGGCTGCTCAGGCAATTGCTGTGCGGGTCACCAACAATCACAACATGCAACATTTTCCCGGTCAAGATCCATATATTCCATCCACCCCTTGATCCATAGAGAAATTCCTGTCCGAAATATAACATACAGAGTAGATCAGTAACATATGGGTTTCTCAGGCCCTAAATACAATGGCCAGTGGAGCAGACAGGGCCTGTGCAAGATCATTAATTCTTGAAATACACCTTCTGCACAGCCTCCAGTACTGGCAGTAAGGGAGGTGGGTTTGGGAGGTTGTGGCAGGGCTCCCCGTGGAGGCAGGTGAGTTGGGTGGCTGGGTATAGTTACTGCCCCTGGACATGGCACTACCTCTTCTGCATTGTATCCTCCCTCCTGATCTCCATTCCACGCTCATACTGAGTCACAGAACTGCTGCCATTGCCCCAGACATGCCTTTTACCACTGACAGCATCAAGATACATAACTTCATTTTAGTCATTTAATGGCCCTGCTCTCTGGTGAAAAGCTGCCCACAGACTTTTTATGGCAACATGACCTTGGTCAGCATTGCAGGAATGAGGATTTAGTCACCCCAGATCCCAGATTCAGAGCTACCTAAATCACTAATAATACTACTGAGAGAGAGGAGTCTGTGTGGGATCATATCAGAGGTCTCCTGACAGCAGTGCTGTTTCCTGTCAGTGCCTGCTGTAACTGAGCCTTGCAGTAGGTCTCACACCATTTAAGCTCATTACCCTGGGGCTCACAGCCTCCCTGAGACAAGAAAATGGAGCTTGTGGCCAACAATGTCAAACATGACAGAGGGATCCACAAGTATGAGAATGGATGTTTGCCTTTTGTGATGCCCGAGAAATCTATTTCAAAAACGGAAACATTATATCAGATAAGCTTGGTTCTGTCATTTATGAAACACTTAAAGAAAGAATAGTTACTGAAGTACACTTATATAATACAATACTGTAATAAAATACCTAATAAAAAATTAGCTCAATTAGCTGAAACATTATTCTTTCTACCACTAGCCTAAGACATATGTAAAATTTTATTATGTTTAATGGCTGTCTGGGCTCCTGCTGTAATGATTTCAAGCAGCTCACTGAGCTATGATGTTTTTGCCACATGAAGTTTAAATGGAGGGCGAGACATTCAGAGGGAAATTTCAGAGAGAAACGCGACAAGGTGCTGGGCTTGATGGAGGCAGGGAGGTCAGGAGAGAACAGGTAGATTTGTAAGTCATTGATGCAAAGCAGATAGCTGAAGCTATGTGAGGCAGCGAACTCACTGAGAGAAGGGCTTTAAATGAGAAAATGAGCCAAGGACAGTACCAATAATCTGTAAGTAATTGCCTGGTTTTGCATGTCATGTCAGAGACACTGTGGGAGGTGCCTCCTGGGATTCACCTTAAATACTGTGGAGGAACTGAGCATGGACAGAGACAGAGGGACAGAGGGTGTTTCTACAGAACTACTTTAGCTCCATTCAGGACTGTGTGCTACGGGTAAATCTGATTAGTAAAGAAGTAAACCTGTAGGCTCATATCATGAGTAGTCTCAGAGGAGGCAAACTGGACTCCTGGATGGTTGGATTAAACCAAAGGATGTGCACTAGGTGCATTCCAGCTGCCAACAAGAGTTCATTTCCCTGGGTGAGAGTAGATCCAGTCCAAAGTAAATCCTCCAAACCCATTTTAGTGTGGATGACAGGTCCTGAGCACTGCTGCTGTCAGTGTTGCAGCCCATTCCCGCAGTGCCCCACTACTTGCTAATGTAAACACAGCCACAGTGGTATTTTCTCTCCAACTTTGCTGAAGACTTCCTGGATGAACTCACATAAATCACTTCCCTTCTCACTGTTTGTGTCCTTCATATACAAAATGCTCTTAATACCACATCCTGTGCTCGCTGGGATGTGGAAAGGGTAAAATTGTCAACATACATCAGCCACGCAGACACGATGGTGACAAACATCCCTCTATAAGGCAGGGAAAACACTCTGAAACAATATTTGACTGGTGTTCAGTACATGAGATGGGGACCTTAGCCTGCACACTGAGGATATGCTTATGGACCAGACTCCTCAATTTAGTGACTTGTGCACTTCTTCATACACTGTGAAAAATGGGTCCTGCTGGAAGAGAGCATGACATAATAAAAACAAGGAGCTGAAGGAACAGTTCTGCCAGCTCTAAATGGTGGGTACTTCACCTTGCTCTCTTCAAATCCTTTTGAGATACCCTGGGATGTTCCTCTGGTATGAAATTGCATAATGTTCTGTTATTGTCTCTTTCAGGTGATCACAAAACCCAACTCACTGTACAACAGCAAAGTCTCTCCACATATTTATAAAAGGTCTCTCACCTAATCGCTTTGCTTGAAGTCTGGTCATCATTTATTTTGGAATTCTTGAGGTTGATTCATTCCTGTATTGAACCCAGCTGTGTTCTGTTGCAGAATCCATTGAATTCAAATCAGAAACACTGGTCTGGTACCACAAAACCTTGAAAGATTTTGCTAAATAATTCTACACTCAGCAGAACCGCTACATTTATGTTCTGTAGCAATCATCAGCGCAAAGGCTACTGATTTAAATGTAAATCACCCTTTTCACAAAAGGAGTGCTATTCCCTCTTACTTCAACAGTATTTCTTCCTCAAAAACAGCCAATTGTACAAACATTCTAACAGGATCTGTTTCTCTTGCTGTCAATAACTTCATCACTGCTGCAAACATTCACAGATAGCAAAATTCTCAAGCCCTACATTAAGAGGCCGTGTCCTACCTATAGAGCTTTCTATTTAAATCAGTGAAATTCCTGAATTAACTCAAAAAGGACAGGATTTTTGGAGCATTTTCTTTGACACACTTTGCCAGCTTCTCTGGGAAAACAGTTACAGTATCCAAAGGTTTTCCCAGCTATTGAATTTGTGTTTGTTTGGTTGTTTCTGCTATTTGCACACAAATATCTCTCCACTACATTTGAATGCCTGAAAAGGGAAGATCCACACTCCTAACACCAGGCTGTAATAGCAAAGAGCATTTTCCTGCTTTGCTGGCACATCACATTATAGAGGCTGCCCGTAATCTTAGGAGAACAGACAATGTAAAAAAACCCTTCCTGCTTATATCAGACCTTGTTATTAAATTTATATCCATTTCTCATAATAACTTACATTTTCCTTTATCAGAACTCTGAAAAATAACTCCTCATGCAGGACTTGAGCATGGCATTTGATACAGTCATCAGAGGAATTCTGATGTCCTGTCTCAGGGACATGGCAGGGATTAGTGGGATTGCAATAAGATGGCTTCAATCATTCCTCACAGACAATACTCAGTGAGTCATGAAGACTTTCTACTTCCAGAGCTATCACCCATGAAGTTCTGAAAGAGTCCACCTAATTCAGTGTTTAGAAGGCGACCCTTAGTGTGAAATAGATTGGACTAAAACACAGGTAACACACCACAGGCATCCAGCACAAGCTGGAATTGCCTCTACACCTCTGTGCCCAAGGTGGCACAGCTGGCTGAGCTGATGGACAAGGGGAGCTGGGCTGCAGAGGGGGAGCACCAGTGACATCACTGCAGCCATAACAACAAGGACAGTCATGCTTCCCACTGCTCTGCTGCCCCAAAGCTCCTGGAACTTACCATAAAACCATGGCTTTGTATGGCAAATGGAAAGGATCAGTCTCCAGTCAGAACAAGAGGACCCCAAACAGCCTCTCTCTGCTCTCAACCCTACCTCACCTTCTGGCACCTCTTTCCTGAGATACAACTAAAGACATCAAAGCCAAGTGATCAGCCACCACTCCACTGACAAGGGCCTGGAATTCTTTTTCCAGTCCAAGGAAACACTCTGATCAGGTACCTTCTCCTCAGCACAAGGCTGAGAATATTTATGCAGAATATTAATATCTTATCCATAGGGCTTGCAGACTATCTTCTGTTTCTTGTCTTCAGAACTTCAAAAGCATGATTAATTTAAAAAAATGTAATTGAAACAAAGACTCTAATTCATCTTTAGCAGGGAGAAAAAAGTAAATTTCACTGCATTGTGTGCAGGGAAAGGCAGCTGGACTACCCATATTCTGTGAGAGTGATCCCTTGGCATCCAGTTGTCCAGTTGTCCAGTTTGCTGACAAATTAACACTGGGATGTCATTTCTTTTGTGAAGCAGCTCTAAGATTAATGTTTTTAAAGATTTCTTCTTTGCTTCATTATTCGTCCTTCTCACCTTTTTACGCAACTTTCACAGCTATTTCAGAAACTCTTACTAGGAGTGCCATACATAATGTTATACCTACCAACATGAGAAAAAAAAATATTTTAGTTTTTGGAATACCTTGCATCAGGGATAATACATTCATGCTTTTTAGAGGGATCACATGGGTGTATTCCTCTTTGTTTTGTAGACCTGGTCGGCATAGTCTAGAGGCAAGGCTAGATACCAGAGACAAAAAACACTTTAATACTTTCACATTACTTTAGTAACACCCAGTAAAAACATATTTTTAAAATATTTCCAAGAAATAATATATTCAACCAGACCAACCTTTAGAGTACTTTTTTGCTGGAGATCTCTGGTGGCACAGAAATTATTTTTACCAGAGATCTGCTTAGGAGAAAAAGGAAGAAAAGGCCTCCAGCATTCATCTTGAATTTGTGTGATACTTTTAACCCTTCTGCATGGCAGAGGAGTTCACATACTTTCCAGTTTATCCCATGTGCCTAAAATTTATACCCTGAGCTGCTGCTGGCTTGTATTCTGGCTGTATTTTATCTTTTAGAGCTCATCATAAGCAAGCCCTGTGGAATTGGGACACACTGTATTCCTGGTGTTTCATATCAATCCTGCCCAGCATCTCCAAGATAGGATAATGGTTTGTGGCCCTCTAACATAACTCTATCACAAAATGGATTGGAAGAAACTTACTTCTCTACACACCTTCCCATTCGCATCTAAGAAAGCTTTCATTGATCTTCTGATTCTCAACTTCAAGATGAATCAGAGTATTTGAGACATCCCTTCTCCACTTTGCTTAAGGTTTTAAAGTGGTGGAAAGTGATGACACTGTTGCTTCACAAGCATTTGCAAGCAGAGGGTCTGGCTTACTGGCCATGGAGCTCCAGTAAACCTAAAAGAGTCATTATCTGTACTACCCTAGTTAACACCTTGGTTAATTTAATGATTCCAGAGCAAAATAGCTCCCATGGCTCTATAATAAAACTGCAGTCCATTGACTATGAATGTTTGTTTACAGCTTAAGTCAGAAAAAGTAGCTAATTTACAATGACATCTCCTTTGCCTTATTCACTGTCCAGTAAAGGAAGCTAAATACCTCAAGCAAAATATTTATCTCATCCTTAAATTCATCATTCTTCACAGGCAAGACCAGGTTCTTAGTATAGCCACACTAGATGTGAACAGGTAGTCAAGGGTGGTCTCTGGGCTCTGAGTTTACAATCTAAGTAGACCAGGTGAGAAAAGAAAATGCTGCCCTCCACTGAGGGTAAACTGAGTCCAGCATAAAGTGGCTTACTGTGAAGAAGGATTCATCACAGCCAGAAACTTAAATGAGATCTTTTAAGGTGCAGCTCAGCACCTTAATTACTGAATCATCTGTCTTGTATTCTCCTTAGAAGCAAAGGTTTTTCCATTATACAAATTCTTCCTGCAGGTCTGAAAGGTTAAGTTATTTAAGAAATGTGATTTCTTAAACCTGGCAAGATTTGTCCACATAAAAAAATATAAAATAACAGTAATAAAGCATAAGTAGTTTTTACATCTCCAAAGCAAAGCAGAAAATATTAGCTAATTCAACCTTACAAGACCCCTATGAGTTAAGTACAGGCTACACATCTCAAATATGCATTTTATTCCTCCCTTTCTCTTTCTCTAAACATGCAACCAAAATTATAAACAAGGTGAATAATCCTTGTGTGAGGTAACCATGGAAATCAGCTATATCAACTACTGTAAATGGCAATATATCCAGCAAGTCCACAAAAAGCAGACCTACTCCACCCTCACAGAAGGTTTCCTACGTGCAGCCACCCAATGACTTAAAATCTACTTTACTATTTTTGATGAGCAACCTGTTGCAATATTCAGGAACTGCCCTTTGTAAGCTTGTTTTAGAGGTGAGTAACTAATCATTTTAGTCAGACTGCTAAGGCAAAGCCAGTTCCAGTGCCTATCCATGCTTTAGACATTCTCTGGCCAACATAGTCCTGGCCTTTACTACATCAGACCCTGTACCCTAAATAGGAAAGGCTGCTCCATGCCAACTCTTTCTATCCAGATAAAATTAGCACCTGGACTGTTAATAAGGATTATGACTCAGAGAAGAGATACTATGTAAATTAATGAGGCCAGAAGCACAATATTTTAAGGTTTTGTGTCACCAAACTTTTACATTTCCCCAGATAACATTGTTTTCTTCATCATTTTAAGCAGACGTGATTTCACAAGAAGTCACTGGCAGCACCTTTAGGATATAAACATGATTTTCAGCCTGCTGCAGCTATACCCACTGACTGATGCTCTATTTTTGATTACTTCAGCTGAAGAAATATGAAAGCCAGTCCTTTCCTCTGAGTGCACTGATACAAGATTACAGGCACCTCTAATTCGTATAACCTCTACCCTTTTGTATGTCCTACCTTAAATGTTTTTTATTAACCTTGTTTTCTTTCAAAACTCAATTCCTGCAGGTGCTTTCTGGCCACATGATGACTAAGGCTGCTTAGTTTAATAACATCAAAAACTTTTTATGTCCTTTTTGTCCCATGAGGCTAAAATTCCTCTTACCTAGAGATGTAATTCTTCACATAGAATCATAGAATAGTTTGGGTTGTAAGGAATCTTAAAGATCATCTCATTCTAACCCCCTGCCATGGGCAGGGACACCTCCACTAGACCAGGTTGCCAAAAGCCCCATCAAACCTGGACTTGAACACTTCCAGGCATGAGGCAACCACAGCTTCTGGCAGCAACCTGTTCCAGTGCCTCACATCCTCACAGTAAGGAATTTCTTCCTAACACCTAATCTAAACCTTCCCTCTGCCAGTTTCAAGACACCCCCTCTGGTCCTATCACTCCATGCCCTTGTAAAAAGTCCATCTGCAGATTTCTTGTCAGCTCCTTTTAGGTACTGGAAGGTTCTATAAAGTCTCCCTGGAGCCTCTCTTCTCCAGGCTGAACAATCCCAACTCTCTCAGCCTTCCCTGATAGAGGAGGTGCTCCAGCCCTCTTATTTTCATGGCTCCTCCTCCTCCTCACAGCTCCCACAAGCTGTCCTTTCTAGTGGTCACATCATAATGACCACATCCTAGTGGTCAGCTAACCTGGGGGCTCCAGCAGGTTGAGAAGGGACTTGGGCAAGCTGAACAGAAATAATTTAAATCCAAACAAGGATTTGTGACAGACAGAAATGGTTCCACTGCCATCTGACATGCCAAAATTTATCTTTTGGTCTCCAAAAGCTTATATCAATAAATGCAGCATACCTGTCCAGTTCTGCAAACCCTCCTGGTATTTAGAAAAGCATTACAGCTGATCTCAGTGAGAGCTCAGTCTGAACCTGCACTGTGCAGGTCTGTGCTCTCTTTCAAGCAACAATTTGCATAATGGTGTTCATTTCCAAAAAAAGCTTTACAGGCTTTATACCCACAAGGCCATCTCTGGATGGAGAAGACAGAAAAACAGAAAACAGAGTGTTGGCCACCTGAAGAAAGTAAGGAAGATTTGGACAACACTGACATTTGGGACTGAAACCCTGGGTTTGTAGCACAAAGATAATCAGTAAAGACCTACAGAGCAACATTCATCAAGCTCTGTGTAACTCTGAACTTCCATTTCCAATGAGCTGGGTGCCAGACTGGGACCATTCCACACAGAAGTGCCCAAACCTCAGTATTCAGATTTAATTCTGAAGATAAACACAGAATACCTTATTGACTGACCCATGAATCCTGGGAGATTCAAAGACTGAATTAAAGCTAGTAAATATGTACCTGCAATTCTAACAGTTGTTTGCAAACAGATTCTTAAAACACTGTCCAGAAGCTCCCTCATGCTCCCCCATCTCCCTAAACAAAGGGAAATTGGCACATTTTAATTCTGTTCTAGTCAAGGTAGTTTTGTAGTGCCCCTTGCTCACCAATAGCACTACCAGTGACATGATAAATACTTCTCAGGAATCATTCATCTTCTCCTTCTTGTTATTAAGGTGAACTGTGTGTGCAGCATAACATTTTGTTTTAAAAGGACTTGGGATTTTCACAGGAGAAAGGAGAAGATTGATACAATTGTCCATTCTTATTTTGGAGAAGGCAGGTGAAAGAAGCAGGTACCCAGGAAAATGGGAGGTGATGAGGTTTGCAAAGATCTCCAGTCCCTGAACGCTTTATTTAGTATGGAAAAAACACACCATGAACCCATCAGTGCCTGATGGACAGCAGGGCAGGGGGGAGGGAGGCTCAGGGTGCCACCAGGATGATCTGAGGGGTGGGTTCATGTCCCTGAGGCTGAACCTGGCAAGGGACACAATGAGATCAGCACCTGTGGGTGATGGGAGTGAGCAGCAGGCAGAGGGCAGGCAGGGATGGACAGCAGGCAGGGATGGACAGCAGGATGGATAGACAGCAGGCAGGCAGGGATGGACAGCAGGCAGGGATGGACAGCAGGCAGGGATGGACAGCAGGCTGGATAGACAGCAGGCAGGATAGACAGCAGGCAGGCAGGGATGGACAGATAGTGGATGGCAGCAAAGCAGTAGACAAGGATGGAGAGAGGGCAGGGATGGACAGCAGGTAGGGACGGATGGTGGACAGGCAGGGACGGACGGCAGACAGGGACAGACAGTGGACAGGGACTGACAGTGGACAGGCAGGGATGGACAGTGGACAGGGATGGACGGACAGCAAACAGGGACAGAAGCAGACAGGGACAGGCAGCAGACAGGGACGGATGGACAGCGGACAGGGACGGACAGACAGCGGGCAGAGACAGACTGACAGTGGACAGGGACGGACAGCCAGTGGGCAGGGACAGACAGCGGGCAGGGACGGACAGCGGGCAGGGACAGGGACGGACAGCAGACAGGGACGGACAGACAGCAGACAGGGACAGACAGCGGGCAGGGACGGACAGACAGCAGACAGGGACGGACAGCGGGCAGGGACGGACAGCGGGCAGGGACGGACAGACAGCAGACAGGGACAGACAGCGGACAGGGACGGACAGCGGGCAGGGACGGACAGACAGCGGGCAGGGACGGACAGCGGACAGGGACGGACAGGCAGCAGACAGGGACGGACAGCGGGCAGGGACGGACAGCGGACCGGGACGGACAGCGGACAGGGACGGACAGACAGCGGCCAGGGACGGACAGCGGACAGGGACGGACAGACAGCAGACAGGGACAGACAGCGGACAGGGACGGACAGCGGGCAGGGACGGACAGACAGCAGACAGGGACAGACAGCGGGCAGGGACGGACAGCGGGCAGGGACGGACAGACAGCAGACAGGGACAGACAGCGGACGGCGGCCCCGCGGCGGGCCGGCAGCAGCAGCAGCAGCAGCAGCGCGGCGCGCGCCCTCTGGCGGCCGCAGCCCGCAGTGCGCACGGGCAGCGCGGCGCGGGCAGGGGAGAGCGGAGCCGAACGGCCGCACTAAGGGCTGCTCTGCCCTTCCCTTCCTTCCTATTTCACCCTTTTTTTCGTTAGAACTCGAGCTTTTAACACACTCTGAAATGACTCTGAAATGGCTCCAAATTGTAAAAAACACGTAGCCTTTCATTTTCATACTTCAGTAGGACTGTAAGAGATATCGAGGAAGCCAAATTAAGGCGAACAGTGCTCCTCTTGATCACTTAAGTTTGTGCTTTTGAATTCCAAGTCTGTGACTGAAATGGGCTTTATAAAAAGTGGATCCTTATGATGTCATTTAAATGTCACTGAATGTAGCAGAGGCTTGGCAAACAGAGTGCAGACACAGGCAGTGGTGAGTGTGGCATGAAATGAGAAAACAAAATAAAGAGGAAATAATAAACCCTGTATTTATCACAGGCAGGAGCATAAGAGGGTTCTAAAGAGAAGAGTTCAGTTTGTCTCACAGTTTTATCTGAAATTAAAATATATTTAATTGTTTATATAAAGGAACTTAGCGAGCTTCTGCCTGCAAGGGGAGATTTCAGAAACCTAAAGAACATGTTTATGAAACAGAAAGTGAGGTGAAATCTTTGCTAAATCAGGAGCCCTGTTCCATTAAGTCTCTAATTCAAAGAAAGACACTGGTATATTGCTATGAAACAAGAGGTACTTACGAGGTGAGAATGTTGACCACTCTGACCCTTTGCATTGCTATCTATAATTCAAATAAGAAATATTTTAAAATACATCTTATGTTCTGTCAGGTTTTTCTGAACATCAAGCCCTGCTTTGTGCTGCCCATTCAAAGACCTTTATAGGTTGTATAGAGATCCAGAAATCAAAAGACAACAAAAGTATAGTCCCTTAAGTTTACTTAGATCCTGACTCTATATATGGATACATACAGGGATGAAAAATTTCATTCCAGAACGGCAAGTATTCATGTGAGTGTGTCTCCAACAGCAAGTGTACCTCAGAAGGAAAGTTCTTAAAAACTGAAAGACACATTTAAAACCCAAGCAGAACCATTTTGTAGCTGTTGCTTATACATAGTGAGGTTAAAAGTTAATGCACAACCAAGGGCCTTTCATGGTGCAAGCACAGCTCTCCTGATTGGAACTCCTTCATACAGAAATGTAGGATGTGTGTGGCAGAAATCCTTCATTCTCTTAAATTCAGTTATTTCCCTTTTCAGTACCTGCTTCATTCCCCCTTCTTTCAATGGAAGGCATCTGGTGTCAGACCACAATCACTGTCCCCCGAAAAAATAATTCCAGTATTGACATTTACAACTCTATATAAATATACCCAATAAAGGCATTGGATGCAGTGTGGCAGGTAAATAAAGATGATGACATAATGGTGCATGCACTATTTAAAGCAAAAAGAGAGGAAAAAATGCTGCATGCTGGCCCTCGGTAAGATTAAACATCCTTCTCTTAAGGAGGGAAGTGAACCAGAACTGATCGGAGCTGGAGTCAGTGGAGTTTGGGAGAACTGCCTGTCTGTGAGGAGGGTCATTCCAGTTCTTTTGGAAATCGATTACATTCCCCAGCTACCTACTGTTATATTGCACCAGGATATTATTGTACAGTCTTGCTACAGAGCCCTCCATTATAGAGCAGCTCTATTGGCATTTCAATGCTCAATGAAGGTTAGAATTGCCACAGAGGTTTCAATTAAAGAAAATTCAAAACGAAAATGGAGAAGGAAAAAAGAAGAAAAAAGGCTGGGTTGAAAGTTTCCAGCAAAGGTATTTATGGCTGTCTGTCACCTTTTCTTTTTTCTTCCTAGCTCCTGAAGGGAGGTCTAAAGCATCCATTTAAACCGATGTGTTTTGCAGAATTTTTGGGAGGAACCCTAATGCATCATTCCAGTGGTGTAGTAATAAATAAAAATAGATATCCTTATCCATTTGGTATAAACTCAGCACTGCCTGAGTTAGAAGGGGGTAAACTACATTTACCTGTATTCCCCCTTGGCTGCATCACTGCAGGATGCTACTAGGACATATCAAAAGTAGTTATTCCATCCATAACAGGCTGTAATCACTATTTTTCCTAACTCCTAGTCTGGTTCAAACACCCTGTGGTACCCACCACAACTACACAGGTCTCCATATATCCTTTTTAAAACTGAACAGCCCAGAAGAACAGGTGTTTACTGATTACTTTATACACATCAACATACAAAACCAGAGCACTCCCTAGGCTGACAGAGAACATAACTGCTTGAAAAATATGGCTTAAGTTTGCTTCTACTAAGGTTTGATATTTTTAATGTTTTATCTTTTGTATTTATGGTCTGAACAAATTGGGTTAATTGTTTTATTGGCTGTACCAGACTCTATATTTGAGTTCAAGATTAACATTGCAACCAGTTTCTAAGGTGATGGCCATTTAATTATTGTTTATGTAGAAGTGATTAACTAAATGCCAAAAAAAAAATTCCTAGCTAAAACTTGAAAACAAGGAGGGTCTGTAAAAAGCTAAACAAAAACCTAAAGAATTCAGGTGAGCATGTGAGATCCTGTCTATAAGGGGGTTTAATTCCCTTAAACAATTTGATGTTAAGAACACCTTGCTGTTTACAAGGAATTTACAAATCTTTAATTGCACTTTCCTCATTCGGTTACATTCTTTAAAACTTTCCACAAGACAGAGTCAGAGGCTGTTGTGGAGGGCAACAGCCATAGTGGAGAGGGTTCTTTTCGTGCACAGGTCTCTCTTTAATCCTTATTTTTACATCTTGATTGCATTTCACAATAGCAACCAGGCACTCCAGGCAGTGTTTTTAGGGCAATTACTACAATTCTTGGGTGGTCACTCTGCATTAGATTTCATGCCTTATAAAACAACATGAGGTGTGCCATAATGACTCAGAAATATACAGCCTTTCATGTCCTATTGCTTAATTAAGGAGGGTGTTTTGCAGGACAGATATTATTGGTAGTCTGTGGTTTTTAATTTTACTACACAGTAAAAGCACACTAATTCATACCAGGAATTGGCAAACCTGCAAATTAGTGCATTTTCTGAATTAGAAAATAAGTGAATAAAACTGCAGAAAGAAAATCTAAATGTGAACATGGCAATATTAAAGCAAATGTGCTCATTTATCCTGGGAAATACAGCTGAGTCTCATTCTGTTGATATTTAATAGCCTAACACCTCGGCTTTTTTAAAACATAATGAGTCTTCAGACCCCAGACCTACAATGAGCTCCCTGTGTGTGGACTCCTGCACAAACATGGATTTCAGCAAGGCTCCCAGGAGAGCTGTCTGAGCATCACTTGTGGCCGTACTGAGAACAGGGTAACAAGATACTGGAAGGACTTGTTGAGACAGCAGGGTCTTGTGGCAATTATCATTTCTATGAGGTGATGAAATAAAGCCAGTGATCTTCCAGTCACTTTTACATTTGCATAAATACTGTAACTTTTAAAGCTATGCTTAATTTTTCAGAGGCACTGATAAGCAGATAAGTCGCAAAATTTGACCTACTTGAATAAATATCTATAATCTGACAAACAGTATGCTGCAATTTCCTTCTCCCTTCTTTATAAACCCACTGGCTTTTTTTGCTGACAATCTAAAATGACCAAATGCACAGACAACACATGGATGAAGTGCACTCACCTCCACCTTTGCTCACTCCCTTTCTCCCTGTGTCAGAAGTTAGCAAAAATGTTGATCCCAACCTTTACCCCAAATTATTTTGACGCAAATAATTTTCCAGATGTAGGCAATGAAGAGTACAATTTCTAACAAATGCCAGTGATGTTAATGCTCTCAGGGTTCAAAGCCTGGTGTTTGAAGGCAGTGGGGCATCACATAATGAGTACAGGATTCTCCAGCTAAACCCAAACATTCTTTTTCAACCCACTGGTCCTTGCTGAAGGCCACATTGCTCTATCATTTTCCACTGGCCTTGTCTGGACAACTCTGCCTGCCTCATTCATCATATAATACACCCTAGACCACAGCACTTCTATGAGCTGGAGGAGATGAGCAACAACCACTTATTCAAGCTTTGGTCAAGTTGGCCAAAAGAGATTACCGACCAAGCTGGCCAGATAAGATTATCAGACAAGTTGACTAAACACATTTCAATCAAGGCTCTGCACAGTTTTGTTTACTCATTCCAGCAGCATACTCCAAGAGCTCAGCCAGAATTGTACTTTTCATCCTACCTTGGGAGAGTCTCAGCTCACCAAACAGGTGCCTGCACCTGGCTATCAATCATTAATGCTGAATTATAGCCCCTAGTCTGATGGAAGCACATTCAGTCAGCAGAGAGCTAGTTGCCTATCTACTCAATAAGTTCATGGGGTCATCCCTACAGCTTCAGACAGAAATCCTAAATCATCCATAACTGCCTAGTTCATGGTTTGCTGCTTGTTTCCAACAAATTATACTGATATCACTCTAACCTGCAACGGCAACTTCTGGGCATGAAAGTGTTATCCCATGGAGAATAAGGGAATTTTTCACCTGTATGGGAGCCAGGTTTCATCCTAGGTTCCTGAAGAAGTGTGTGATGTCCCTTCTGAAAGTAAAGAAAGACTGTACTATTGCCAGAGGAATTTTTCAGGGCTCTTCAGTCTGAGACCTGACTGTTTTGGGACCATGAGCCCCAAAATTACTGAATGCTTTTGAAAATTACTTTGGGTCTCTGACCCACAGCAGCCATTATCTTAACAGCCTGTCTACAATACAGCACGAGGAAATATTTCCTTCCATTGACTTAAAATTTATATGTTGCATACTTCAATGGAATGCACTTATTTTTCTCTTCCCCTTAGAAAAAGAGTGGGGGTAAAAAATAAAATAGCTGCTCCAATTTTATTTATGTTCTCTGTAGTCATAAATATCTGCATTCAGTCTCTCTTTTACATGCAAAGCAATACTGCAATCTCTCATGCCAGGCCCACTTCTGCTGTCATTGTAGTCAGTGGTCAAAATTCATATGGATCTCACAGGGAACCAGAATAAGGTCTGTGTATAAGCTGTCCTTCTAAATCTTACCATCTGCAGCAAAGTAAACAAAAAATGCCATCTTAACATAGCTGGAAACAGAAGGAGAGAAGAATATACCAGCATTCGCTAAATATAAAGCGATAAATAGTTTTAAAAGGTGCTACAAATAATGGATGGCTTTAAAAAAAGGAGTTACAGCTGTACTATATGTGACTTTCTTAAACAGTCCATGATGAGACCTTTTTTTAATGATTATCGCCTTTATTAATATATTGCAGCAAACAATATGTAATATTAACAATATAGACAGCAGTATAAAATAATTAAAATTATTGACAATTTTTCAGCCTTGCAAGGAGAAAGACTTCATTACAGCCCCAGCTTGGTCATGGGCTGTGTGTATGCTCAAATTTGCACAGTTTCATTTAGCAGAGAACCACACAAGCCCTGGGATTTATCCCCAAAGATTTTGCTCAGGAGTGACAGGGTGAGAGTCTCATTCTGTAAAGTACGATGATGTGGTACAGGCTTTAAATCAGTAAAGTATCCCTGTTTAGGAAAATACACCTAAGACAAGAAGCCCTAGGCATGTGCTTATGTGCTTCCACGAATCAGCCTGATTGCTGTATTTTTCCTGAGGCAGAGATAAGGTTTACAGACACAGGTCCCAAATTTGGGCCAACCTAAATATTATTTAAATAATATTTCCTCTTTCCTCTCCCTCTTTTTGCTGAAAGAGCTGGGTTTGCCGCACATCTTATTCCTATCTGCCTTTATTAAGCTTTTTATAAATGTGTAAGAAAAAAAATAATTCACCATCCCAGACATCTTCTTGGGTTTAAGATCTTAACAAATGAGGACACAGCTGGGCTACTTGGTCTGTGGATTTGCTAGCTGCAGGATTAAGTCCAGCAGAGCTGAAGTTTATAAACCAAGTTATTGACTTTAAAAATTCTCATACCGCTTATCAAAACACACCACATTGAAAGAACACCCTTCCCAGAATCAAACGTGGCAAAGCTTTCTCAATTATAGACAGCCTCTCCCCATACAGCCGGCCTTACCATAACCTTACTAGTCTCCTGCATCTATTTTATTTCAAGATTCACTCTCAACTTGCTGTAAAAAAATAGTCTTTTCTACCTGCCATCCTAAATAAGCAGGGTCTGGGCAGCAAAAGGTTGGTGGCATATAGCCCAGCACTGAAAGTGGAAACAAATCATGCCCCAGCAGGCATCATACTCCCCTGGCAAAGCCCAGGCTGCCATTAGGTGCTACTCACCTGAAAGGATTTGTCTCTAGTCTGATGTTAGCACAGCGCCTTTGTACATTGCTTTTCACTAAAGGTCTGATCCAGCTGCCATTAAAATCAATGAAAAGGCTCCCATTGACTTCAAAGGAGTTGAGATATACAGTATATTGCAGCAGATGAAAAATACCAAAGGAAAAGGAAACCTGTCTTTTAGTATATACTTTCGATTTTTATATAGTCTTCACCATAACAATGTTCTGAAGAAAGGGACTTGAAAATTTTCCATGTCTGTCAATGCTGAAAGCTGGTGGGGGGGGGAGAGGGGAGGAGGAGAGTTTTGACAAAAGAAGATACTTCCCCATTCACTTCAAACTGCATTTTTCTGTCAAAAATTGTTTTCATTAGCAAACATGATTAAATTCTAAACTGACAATAAAGGCGGGGAAGTATTTTAAAACAGACCATCTTTGGAACCATGCACTTACTCATCAGTCACTAGAATTTCTGTGACTTTGAAGGCTTAATAAAAAGAAAAAAGGTCGAATATTAGTGCTTTTATTGCTTGTGTCTATAGGGAGGATCCCAGTGCCTGAGTCAGCCCAGCGCTCTGTGACAGACATAAGATGGGATAACACATAGAGGAAAGAGAGGGATTTATTTGAATACAGAAAGCTGGGCCAGACATCCACCTATGAAGCTTTATAGATGCATATATTTAAAACACCTTTCAGCAGCTTCTTATACCATTACAGTTATTGGATTTTTCATCTTTGACTTAGATATGAATTATTTAATTAGAAACTTCAATACCTGCATAACTATGAAACCCTTCCACTATTATTCTTTCCCCAAAAAAGAAAAAAAATATATATATGCACCTAAGAGAATTTCTCAGCAGTCAAAACTCCTATGGAAGCAGTAGTACAACTGTGGTAGGCTAGATTATTCAGGGATTTGGATCAGGCCACACTTTGGTTCAGATCACATCTGGCTTTCCTTGAATGTAACGACCCAACATTTGGTTATTGCTTTGTGAATATGATTTACTACCAAATTATTCCCTCTGGATTCACTGGAATCTGACAGAAAGCATCTTGAAAGCGCACATATGTTTCTAGTTTTTTTTAAAAAACATTCAATTAATTCTCTGGTTTTAAAATATTTTATAACTCAGTATCTCCAGTAGGATTTTCTTTTTTCCCACCCCCAGTAGACTACTTTGAAGGAATGACAAGCTGCTGAAACTCTACGCAGGGCATTTGTCCATTATGGAAGGGAGATCACAAAAGCATTTCACATCCTGCTGTTCAGAGAAAGAACAAGTCTATTTCTACCTCACATGGCAGGGTCGTGCACATGGTGGGTTCAAAGAAGAATGATGGAAAAATACTCTGTGTATCAGATACAATTATAAGAGACTTATAATCGACTGCACAAGCGTAACTTACCTAAGGGATTCCTGCTGACTCTCTTGCAGAATGGCTTCACCTCAGGGATTCCCATCCACCAAAGGGTTCTGCAGATAAACACCCTTTCCTCTGGGGTTAACCCCTTGCACACCCCCGCAAACACAGCATCCTTCCAAGGTACCCCAACACAGAGGTGCTGAGAATTCCTGCTAAAAATCTGACCTGCTGGAGCGTGGGATGCTGCTGGGAGGGCAACACGTGAAGCTCCTCCCCTGCAACCACTGTCCCCCATCTCTGCTCAGAAGACCACTTAGAGCTCAGGGGCCTGATATATGCCTACATGATCCACTGTCTGTGCTCAAATCAGTCTCTCATTTCACAGTTGAGCATGGGGCACCCTGTCCTCCTCACATGGACACCATTGGAACACATTGCACTGAAACACACTGGTTTGTAAAACATTTTTATTAGTGACTACCAAAATTCTACTGGGAGCTGGCAGAAAATCCAAAGGTTTGGGTGAATGACTGAATAGCTCAGGGATACAGCTAATGCAGTTCCCAGGACAGCAGCCCTCATACCAGGCAGAAAGGGAATAGCTGTGTTAAAGGTAAAATGCCTGGTGAGCCTGATTTGGAGTCTTGGTAAATAATTAATGTCACAAGGAAGATATAATACAGTATTTTTCACTGACCCTAATGTCAAAATGTTTCCTTTTCCCTTTGCTTCATGTTGGAGAAAGTATGGCGTTAGCACCTCACTTTTACCAACACCACTGTCCTGTGAAAAGGAGAAGCTGGAAGCAATTAATTTTGGAACTCCAGCCCTGGACAGGCTAACCCATGTGCCTAACTCCACATGAGTAGCCAAAGACCAAAGGATTACTCCTGAAACTCAAGTGACAAACATGTGCTTTTCTGGCTGAGGGTTTCTGACACGAAGGAATCCCAGCTTCACAGGACAAAAGGATTAGGTTTCCTCCCTAGTGCCTAACAAGATATTGCTCTTTAAAGCAGTCATTGGTGCACAGGAATAGGAAATATAAATGCCAATTCTGAGAGAGACAAAGATTTTTTTCTGTGTAGTAACAAATACCTTGAAATAGTCTGTGCTGATGAGTGAACAGAGGATTAGATTTAAATTCAACATATTAATGTACATTTTTAATCTTAAATTTCAAAAATTATTAGCCATTTATAGGCTGAATAACACCTTCTGCACTCATTTTAGCAAGTATAAAAATCATAAAGGTTAGCAAACTGTGTGGATCAGAATATAAACTAATTGGCATCTGGGATTAGGAAGAAATCTCCTCCAATTCATTGGTAAAGGCTTCCTCAAATACAGAACAGAGCCCATTATTGTTTGGCTGTTAATATCTCAAGTGACATTTGCCATATGCCATCAAAGGACCCGGAGTCAATATGGATTTTATCTCTGTTAAGGCCTGCAGATTCAGCCTCAAATTGTGAGTTCACAATTCAATAGTGAGTTGAGCACTCCCATTTTAAAACAGTTTTTGAAAATGGTGGGGATTACTTAGAAATCGTGTGATGCCAAGGTGCAAGGGAAGAAGTCACAAAGGAGCAGAAGAGAAAGGAAATAAGATTTTGACATAGGACAAATATCAAAGTAGGTGATCTTTTTTCCTTCACCAACTGTGCTAAAGTTGTCTTTTTAAACTAGAATCACTGTGTAACTCCAATCAAATCACATTCAAAGCAGTTATTCCAGTATGTCCCTAGCTGCATTTCCGCAGTAATTTAAGTACGTTATTCATATGCTGAGTTTCTCAGAGAAAGGGAAATAAACTGAAGGTGGTTTTTTTTCCCACAGTTAAAAGTATTGAAGGTATGACCTTAAAGTAAGGATAAACCTCAAGATATTCCTCATTGTTTTTTTTTCTGGAATAAATTTTGATAGCCTAATATAGGTGGAATTAAGCCTCAGTTTCTTATGCTTCACTATCTCTAGAAAAGTCACAATATGTGCTAGAGGGGTCTGCAAGAAAATGTCAGTGTCTCTGAAGGGGCCATCTCTGCCACTAAGAATTAATGAGATGTCTTTAGAGGTGGTGATTGTCCTTTCCCAGAAGTACAAGTTGGCTCCATGAATTAGCATTTTTCTAGAGCTGCCAAGCATCTCAGCTAGGAAAAACCCTCGCTCCCTGATGTCTCTTGATGAAATGTCTGCATCCCATGTCCCTGCAGTGCAGACCTACTGTCTCACCTGCACCTCCAGACAGCCTGTACTGTCCTTGAGGAAAGCTGGTCGAAAGACTAGAGACTCATAAAATCACAGAATGGTTTGGGTTGGAAGGGATCTTAAAGGTCATCTAGTTCCAATCCCTTATCATGGGAAAGGAGCACCTTCCACTAGACCAAGTTGCTCCATCCAATCTGTTCTTGAACATTTTTAAGGACGGGGCATCCACAACTGGGTTGAAAAGTTACATTTTCCCCAGAAGAGTCCAAGCACCAAAAGCTTTCCTAAGGTTTAGGTTACCATCTAAAATCAGAAGTCTGTCTGTACCTGGCATGGCAGGGACCAAGGGAAGATGCCTTGAGAAGAAGGTAAGACAGGGAGCTTATGCAGAAATAGCTCACTGGCATGCCTTCCCTCACTCCAGATAACTGCAACAGTTGGATTTCTTGGGCCAGCAACAGTGGCTCTGTGTTCAGCATCTCTCCACCAACGTTTTGCCTTTGGGAATTCTTCCCAGCCCTTTCTGAACCACAGAAACTCCTGGCATTCAGTGCGCTCGGTGCTGTGCATGTCCTGCATTGAGAGGCTGCCCAGTACAAATCATGAGCTGAGCTCCCTCGGGCTGTTTTGAAGCCAGTGCCTGTGATTTGCCTGTGCTGGCCCCAAGTGCAGAGGTGATGCTGTCACCTGCCTGGAAATGCTGCCAATCATGATGCCTGCCAGAGCAGCCGAACATGCTCCATTTTCAGGAATATGAGAGGCTATTGCTGTTATTTCTTAATGCTGAGTGAGGGTCTGCAAGCCTACAGCCCCAGGACTATGTGAAATAAGGGTTTCCCAGAGGTTCTTCCTTAGGCTCCAGCCAGCAAACACCTGCTCACACACAAAACTCTCCATTCAAGCCAAAGGGACGACACCTGTCAGCATAGTCATGCCTGCCATGATACCTCTTTGGCTTCCCAAGTGGAAGAAAACCTGCTCCAAGCTGCACCAAGTGCCTGATGAGCTCCATGTTAATATTTGATTCACAAGTCAAAAATCTGCATTGCTCATGGGGATCTGGGGTAACAGTAAAACAACCACTGAAGGTGGAAACTGGCACAATTTCAGACACTGCCAATGAGTGGTAAGTTACTGTATTTTGAATACTTTATGCATTATTGAATCTAAACTTAAATTAAAGGCAAGTTTTAGAAGATACTAATATGACTTCTGAGCCTCTGGATACCTTCTAGATCTATTCTTTGAGCACTGAAATTTTTAGCTATAACATGTACAGACCTGATGCTGGAAAATACTGAGAGTCCTGACCTGTGATTTCCAGTCACTATTGAGAGTTTTCTGCCTGGGCTTTACATCTACATACAATCATTGCCAGAAACTAAGGTGGGTGTTCACAAAAAAAAATATAATTTAGATTACTTCTGAAAATCACTAAGATATTTGGGATAAAAGACAGATTCCTTGTGGAAAATAACCATACAATCATAAAATAGTTTGGGTTGGAAGGGACCTTAAAATCATCTCATTCCAACCTCCCTGTGCCATGGGTAGGGACACTCTGCACTAGACTAGGTTGTTCAAATTCCCATTCTACCTGGCCTTAACACTTCCAGGGATGGGGCACCCATAGTTTCTCTGAGCAATCTGTAACAGGGCCTCACCACCCTCACAGTAAAGAAGTTCTTTCTTTCTAATGCCTATTAGATGTGTTATTATTGTCTGCTTCTTCTAATGTCTATTATAGAAGTAAAAAGACAGATTTATATTAAAGACTTCCTCTATAACAGTGGGACTAGTAACAAATCATCTTCTTGAGACAGAAGGAAACATCTCCCAAAATATCCAGACATAGAATGAGGTGTAAAGAAAAATACTTTTCAGGAATACTACTGCCTCTTTTTTGATGAGTATGATGGAGAATACTCAGATAGGGTGAGTCTGTCCAGCCACAATGCACAAAGAATTTAATGGAAAACACAACAGGCATGACTACTTGTTGGCAGCATTCATGCTTAATTTATCTGTATGTGCCCCTGGAATGTATCCCTTTCCCTAATATTCAAGGGTTTCAAGATGCAGAAAACTTGCATCCAAGTAAAACAGGAAGGAGGGTGTTCCCCTCTTCTTCACTGAACAGGCTATGGGATTTATTGCACTGTATTGTGCCATTTCAAAATGGTTGTAAAAGTTTGTCCCTAGGCATAAAACCTGCTCACTTACTTTGTAGCAGTGCATCAGCTAATGAGCTCTTATTTGCCTTTCCAAATTAAATTATTCGTTACAGGTAGAAGGAATTTTGCAGTGGTGGGTTAAAAGTAAGAGAGTGAAAAAAGCACATTAAGCAACTTTTCTAGTCTGTTCTAATTCAAAGGTACTTTACTGTTCTTCTAACACAGAAGTACTAAACTCACACATCAAGTAAAAGTTGCTGGCAAACTCTCAGGAAAGGTGCCCTTTTCTTTCACCGTCATTCAGCAGCAATGCTGCCGTTTTCCTCTGCCTCCAGTGGTTATGTCATCTCTGAGGTCAGTTTTCTGCTTCTTGAACATGACTTGGCTGTTTATGAAACGTGAAATCAGCATCAACAACCTGTAGCAACTTCAAGAAAGAAGCCCTGGGCTAACAAATAATAAAAAAACCCTTATTTTTGCCCACAATGAGAAAAATCTACAGAGCTGCTACCTAAGGGCTTTCATTGCCTTCGGCACAGAAGGAATCCACATTTAGAGAGTGCAGCCTAAACATTTTCACTCTCTGAGCTCATAATTTATTTCAGTGGCAGATGTCCCTATGTGAGACAACCTTGCTAGTCATCAATCCCTCTTTAGATTAAACATGAAAGGGGGTCTATCCTCCCATCAACACAGGGGAGATGTACTAATATGGCCCAAATTAATGTACTAATCATCCTTTGACAGAATAGAATTTAAAATATCCCAACTCTACTATTCCAAAATCACACAGCCTGAGTCTGATCCTTTGAAAATCAGTGTTGGTCATCAGGGATCTCAGATTTCAACTGATTTTTTTCAGGGTATTGGGCACAATCACACACATTATGCTGGGGCAGAGGGGAAGAGAAATGAAAGGGACGAGTCAGGGGATCTTGATGAAAATCCCAACACAAGGCAGTTCAGCCAAAGCCCGGCTTCTCCCCAGTTATTTAGTTACAAAACAGAATTTTTGTCCAAGAGTTCACTCACGGAAAACACTATCTTTGCACATACTTGCTTGAATACTCACTCACATGGGTTTTCATTCTCAGTGTTTACTGGGGCTCTGGTTACATTCTCCAGACAATTTACTCATATAATGTGTTTTTTTCTCCCTCTGGCTACCGTGAAACAAAGCTTCAAAAGGGGTAGGCAGGAAAAAAAAATTCCTCTTGCTAATGTTTTTCTCTCCTAAATACTGAGGAATTCTACTTCCCTGGCACGGTTCTCACTATTTACATGCGTGTAGCTGTGTACATACCCCAGCTTGCTAACCCATGCTCTGCACAAGGGATATAACTGAATAGGGTTATTCATAACCAAACCCTCATACAGCTCAGTCAGTGCCAGGATTTTAGTCTATGCTCACGAGGCTGTGATTAGTCCTAGAGAACATTATGAAAATCAACCTGGCTAATTATTACTCCAAATAACTGAGACAGGAATGCAATAGAGTCTCCAGGAAATACTATAAGAGAAGAAAGATTTGAGTGTTTGCATTTGTTTGTTTGTAAATGTTCTCATTAGCTCATCTGTAAGATTTATGCTCCATGCAAGAATTACCAGGGGAAATTCTATAGACTGTTCAAAGAAAGAAAGCAGAAAGATGATCACATCACTCTTTTTGGATACAAAAGCCTCTGAATGCAAAAATTTTGTGCAGAATGTTCATCACAACATTGTTAATCATATCCTTATTGACTATACAAACCATTTATAGAAAGTTTCCCAGCATTTAAAAACAGAGCTGAGAGCCTGATTTTCTATATATCTCCAAGCAAAATGTTTTTCCCTATTTTAAACCCCTAAATTAAAACACAGCAGTTTAGTCCTTGGGAGAGTACATCTATGTATGAAACAAAAAGAACCTGTCAACAATCTCAAGACCTCTGCAAAAGTACAAATGGACAAAATGAGAAACATCTAGGTGATCCCAGTATGAACAGTGTGCCCTACATGCTGGAGACACCATGCAACCTTCAGGACCCCTGCCAATCTGACATGAGGCAAAAGACCTAATCAGTTTAACTACTGGAATTAATATTACCATAAATATGAAAGGAAAATAAAGCACTGAGGCACCTATGATGAGAGTAGGGTGGGTCTGCACCAGTGCAGAACAGTGGTAAAAAGCCATCCAAGGCATCTCTGATGCTCCAGATATATGCAGAAAAATGAAACAATTCCCAAATAACTGAGATAATATGTGGCCAGTTTCATCCAAGAGAAAAAAGAAATCCTTCCTGACAGTCTGCAAGACCTCACTAAAGCAAAAAAATGAGACAGTGATTATTTGCCAATAATTATTCTATTTTGAAACTGTAGGTGTTACAAGGATGGTGAGAGCAACCCTGGCAGTGCTGGTGCCCGGAGCCTCACAAGGGACTGAGGAATAGGAGGAATAACAGGTTCTCAGAGTGAGAGACAAGGAACTGCCACCAACATCCTGACAGGGCTCCCACTCACACATGCACAGAAAGATGTACAGATTTTTCCACAAGGCATATGAAAGGAAGTATTTAAATATACTTATTTAACATCCTCTTAAACATCACTACCTGTGACAGCTTTTACAGGGCAAACAGTGTTATTATTTAGGGCTCTGCAGGCTAGGAAAACATTTCTTCTTTTAAGAGTGGATTTGTCTGACTTAAGTTGGCAAACACTGGGTCCTGTAATGCCTTTGTCAGGTAGATAAAGCGGCTCCTCACTCTTAGGTATCTTTTCCATGGGTCAGTACCTACCTGCAGTGACCAAGTCACTTCTCTGCTGCTTCCCTGATGAGCTAAATAAGTTGAGCTGCTTATGCCTCGTGTTGTCATGCTTCTTTTCTGAATCCTTTTTCATACCTTTCCTTTGAACTTCTCTTACTACTTCCACATTGCTTTTGAACTGCAAATACCAAAACTGGACACGGTTCCTAACAGTAGCCTTACCATGTTGTGCATGTGAGCAACATCAAATCCTCTTATCTGCTTGATATTACTCTTTTTTACATCTCAGGATTGCATTGCTCTTTTAGCAACAAAATTACAGTGAGATTTCATTTTGAGGTGCTTATTCAAAAAGAATCCAAAATCTTGTTCATAGTCCTTGTTTTCCAAAAAGAGCTCCTACCCTGCACAGCCTCTTGTCTTCATGCTTTACTATACTGCCTTGCACTAACCTAATGTTCAGAATTTTTTCATTTTATTTTGACCTCTTCATAAACTGAAACAGGGTAAGTTTAAATTAGATATTAGAAAGGTATTCTTTACTGTGAGGGTGGTGATGCATGGGAACAGGCTGCCCAAAGAAGCTGTGGCTGCCCCATCTCTGAAACTATTCAAGGCCAGGGATGGGACTTTGCACAGCCTGATCTAATGGAAGGTTCCCAGCCCCATGGCAGGGGAACTGGAACTAGATCATCTTTAAGGCCTCTTCCAATACAAACCATTTTATGATTCTATGATTAAGCACTTCAGGTCACTCAGCAATAATAATTTGCCCCTTTATTACTTATTCTTCCATTTGTTCACCATTAACCTGTGCTATGTGTAAACGTGATTCTGTATAATTTCTTTGATAAGTGATAGAAACACTTGGCCTTTGCTCAAAACTTGATTCCTAAAGGAATCCATTAAAAAAGAGTTTTATATAATTTTCAGAATCTGTGAAAAGAATTAACCAAATAAAAACCAGAAACATCACTGTCATTTTAAACTGACCTTTACAAGACATTACAGAAGGAAAATTTCTTTTTATAGTCAGAGCAATGATGCCACCTTCCAGGGTGGGGATGAACTCACCTAATGTCTGTAAGGTACTGAAGGGACAATCTGTTTGCCTCAAACACCTAACTCATATGTAAGCTTTGGGGTAAATCAGGCCTTCTAAAATAGTTGTCTATGGGTATGTGAGACCTTTGAGTGCCTCCAGGCTCCAAGGTATGCTGGCATGCCTGCCTGTACCTCAGCTCTATCCCCAGGAAAGCCCAACATATCCTCAACCTTCCCCTATTAAGTTTTCTATGGGTCTGAAGGGACCTTGTCCTAGTTTAGGGCAAACTTGGAGGAGAATTTCCAAAGGAGGGCCCCTCCAGAAAGCAAACCCATACGGCCCCTCCCCCCAACTGGTTCGGGAAGGATTCCTCGGAGAGAAGTGGAAAGAACCTGTTTATTTAATAGGACAGCACCCCCCAGCACACAGAATGAACAATACCGGATGACACCACTCTGAAAAAGATGACAAATTCAGGAAGTCTTTCTTGGGGGTGGTCGCTCTGTTCTCAGTCCCTCCGGCGCTGGGGCAGCTGCTGCAGGCCACAAGGTGCAGACTCTTGGTGTTCCTAGGTCCCAGTCCGGAGCAGGTTCGAGATGGTCGAAAAAAAGGAAAGGAGAAACAGTCCAGGAAGAAATGTGGACTGTTTAGCTAAACTAGCTAATGAGCAGAAGCAAAAGCAAGCAGAAGCAAAGCAGAAGCAAGAGCGAGAGAGAGAGCAAAGCGAAAAGCAAAAGCAAAAAAGCAAAAGCAGCACTAAGTACTGCCCGTCTCCATGTCCCGCCAGGCTGATAAGAAAAACTCAAACAAAACTTTCACTCTTCAGAGCCAGTCTTAAAGGCACAGAACATAATATCCAGCATAAACAGAACATATGAATGGGGATACAAGCATCATAAGGTCACCCTAGGACAGACCTTTTCTGGTGATTCTGCATAGAAGGAAAACAAAGGCTATGTAGAGTAGCACTGTCTCCATCTCACTCCAGAGCCTGGATATGATTCCCTATATTATCAGTGGCAACTAATGCAGATGGCCACTAAGTCTTCTGAGAGGCTTCAGCAGAACCTGCTTGTCTCATTTTCCTCTCTGTGAACCTGCTTCTGGTTCTTTCCAAAGTCAGGTTTATGAGGTACTTAACATTTACAGGGAAAATTCAGTATTTAATTAAGCTGAATTACATCTCAGCATTTTGGTGAGATTGTTTGGTAGGCCATCTAAATATACAGAAAAATTATGTGTATATGCTGAACCAAAATATTATAGCTTCTATTATATGATAGAACAGCAACATCTCTGTGCCCAGGGTGTCATACCACTGCTTCATTCAAAGCTGCAATGAATTATTTACAATTAAAATTACCAGAATCACAGAATATTCTGAGTTGGAATTGACAAGAATGGGGGGCATGATGCCTCTCCTAAAGGAAATGTGACTGAGTCATTTATATTTTTTTGTTCTCACTCTCTGTTCTAGTTATGCCACAGATGGTAGAAAAATAGAAGTCAAACCAATTTAATACAGACATTCAGTTCAAAATGGCACATATTTTAGTTCTCCCTGTATAATTATGAGGAATAGGTGGAAACATATTGTTACTGTTTTAGACAAACAAGTCAAACAACACAACTCCCTCTAAAATCACCTTGAAAGTCCAATTCCTCCTACATCCTCCCTCATAAACCAGTGTAGTGGAGTTACTCTGATAATACTCAAGCAGCTGATGCAGTGACTTCAGTGGCAATGAAAATGCCTTTCCATGTGACTGAGTGGGACTAGAGGTGACTGGAAATAAAGTTTTTAAACAGAACCTTCATAAACTTTCAAGAAGTCCAACAAAAACCTGACTTCTCTGCTATCCCTAACGATTCGAGATTTTCAAATAATTCAAGACAGTGCTCTAGACTCTGCCAGTATAGTGAAATAGATCTTACTTTTTTATTACTGCCCATCAGAAATCACAATCACAACTCCAGCAGAACCCACTTCTGTCTTCTGGGTGAAGTTTTAGCAAATGGTTCTGTCATGGCTAAGAGAAATCAACTCAATATACTGCTTGCTCTTAGAGGATCAGACTCTTCTCATTCCCTTGACAAGTCAGGGACAAGGACGTTTTGGCTCATACACCTAAAATCACACAAATCTTTATTTCACCAATTCCAAGCAAATAACTTCATAACCTCTGCCTGCAGAGACAGGCAGAGTGTGTCTGCAAACAGTTTGTGGTCAGGTTAAAGAGCTAAATGCCTGAAGAAATCAGGGATATGTAAAGTTGAAGAGTTAGAATATAATCCCCTTGTGAAAAAAAATGCAGGAATATGGTCAGCTCTTAGGGGGATGATCACATATCTTCCTCATCTCTTGGTACAATAATTTCCCTCAGTAGGTCATCAACCAAACAGTGATGATCTGACACTTCTCTTCCTGTCTGAAGGTTGATTCTTTTCACAATAGTTGCCTGCCTTGATGACTACCCTGTAAATGACATGGAGGTGGGTATGGTTTGGGATGTATGAAGGACAGAATTCTTTTCTAAGCAGCTCGTGGTGACAGGACATTGTACTTGCCACCTCTGCCTTCCCACCTCTGAGAGCAGCTTTGGTTGCTCAGCCAAAGATAAAAGATTTGCTCAGAGAAGGAGGTATTTCATTTAACATGGTGTGCCCATTGAAGCCAACTCTGTTTTTCAATAAATTCCACAGGTTAGTAGTTTTAATCCATCTTAAATTCATATTTTGGCAATTAAGCTGCACAGATAAAAATTACTTTAAATGTCATTTCCTGCTTCCTTTGGGCATTATCTTTCTGTTAAATGCTAAGGATAATTGTAACAGATATGCATATATGAATGCTAAAGCAGAAGCAAACAGTCTTTATACTTCAAATAAATAAAAATAGATGATTGAAAAAACTCCTAAGATATCTTTCAAATTTCCACTGACTTTTTCAGAACCCCTAAACCCTGTGAATATACAAAATATCTACTACCTTATTTTCTAGATATTCTACCAGATCTATTAGCATTTTCAGACAGCAGAAAATTGATGCATTGACATTAGAATCTATGTTGTAAACCTGTAATTAAGGAGATCTTCATTAGCTGAAAGCAGAAGTGAAACTTTCCAGTTAAGGTCTGGGTAGCAGATATTCCTCTTTGGCTATGCCTTAAAAAAAATCTCAGGCAATGCTTTCACAGATGAAATTTCATTACCTTCGAAATGGCTTAACCTGCATAAAAAAAATAAATTAGTAGCACTCTAAAGAATTATATTTTGAGTCCCTTAAAATAAATAATAATTTCACTCCCTTAAGCATGTACAAACCTAGGGGATAAGTTTTACCACAAAGTAGGAAATATTTATAGGAACCACTTTGCAAAATCCTAGTACTCAACTACTATGCTGGTCCCTGTGATACATGCCTACAGCTAATCCAATAGCATTGCCATCAAATATTTTTCAGACTAAAATGAAATCTCCAATAAGATGAATAGATCTGTGTGTCTTCCAATATTTTATCAGAAGATGGACTTGATGCTCTGACAATTCAAGATGCCATTAGTTTTGATATGATCAGCAAAGACAGGGGAAGTTGCATTATTCTCATTCTAATACACGCCTTGTAACATAATGATCTATTGCTAAAAGAGGAAATCTCTTCTTTCAGAGGAGCAAGCTTTACCAGCCACCAAAGTCTTGCAGGCTATCAGCTGCCTAATCCAAAACTGGGATTCTTTCAAATAATCCTCAACCTGTCAAGCACAACCCTGTAACAGATTTTATTTGAAAAAAAAAACACAACCCCATCCAAATAAACCCCTCACCCCTGAATATCTGTGTTTCTGGAAAAAGGTATTTTGTTTCATCAGCATTGGAAGGATCCTTATTTTCAATGTTATTATGTAGACAGAGGTTTGCTTCCCTTAAAACTCAAACTACGTAAGAATAGGGACAGGATTTCCCGAGTGCTGAGAAAGGATGGGAGCAGCAGGGGGTCTTTTCCAGTGCCAGGAATAGTGTGCCAAGCATGGGGAATTTCTCCAGATCAGGTATTCATCTTAATTTTTAAAAAAACTTGCAGGCTGTTTCTTCACTTCATCAGGAGCAGGGTGTCCCCAAACAACTTTTCAGCCCCTCGACCTTCTCTACAAAACCTGCCAGCTTTTGTCTCAGAATCAGAGCAGAGAAAAAAAGGAATTAAAAAAAATGAAGCACTTTCTTCTTAAATTACTGAAGTTACTAAAATAAAATTGAAGCAAGAAAATTAAAGTATAATGGTATATTCAATGTAATCAAATGCTTATTCTTCATGAATATGAAATTGTGATGCTAATTCTGAGTCGAACTGGTTTAGATTTAGAGCAAAGTCACTGAGGATCAAGAAATTCTCTGAAATTCATTACCTGTAACTGAATGCAGAATCTGACCCTATGTCGGCATTTGTAAATCAGGTATTTGACAAAATTTGATGGGAAAACTAAAGTCAAGATTTGAACTCTATCTTCCAGAAGTGAGAGTACAGAAGTACCTTCCTAAAATGAAAATGCAGAAAATGGTCAGTATAATAGACATATAGAGCTTCATAGCTTAAAAGTGCTGTCTAAATATTAACTAAATCCTTACTATAAACCTGTGAGGCAGATAAGATGGGAACACTTATGCTAAAAATAAATAAAACCTAGAACTGTCTCATATAACTGTAAGATTTTATTAAAAATAAACAGGGCTGGTTGGTATCCTTAACCTCAAGGTCACAAAACAAAGTACTAGGCACTGGAGGATAGCAGCAGAAGCCAGTACTCCAAAATCACTGAGTCTAATTAAGGATTCCAAAGAATCTCTGCTTTATGCTCTCTCCTGTCTCGAAGCATTCGCTGCGAGAACATTCAAATGCCACCAGGAGACTGACATGCTACTTGTTAGGTCAACAGTCCCATTGAGACTTCTTCTCATCGGCTTCGTCAGATTCTGGGCCAACCATATATGCTGGGCAAATAATGCTCCACCAGGGCAAATAGCACTGGGCAGGGCTCTCCTGTTCGAAAGGGAGAAAAGCGAGAGGGGGAAAAAACAGTGTGGAAATCAGAAGAGTGTGTTGTGTGTGCACGTGCTAAATAATTCAGCTTTAAACTGTTCTGAACTTCTGACCCTCACACTCCACTGTGATGAACAGGACTGGAGGTTTCAGTGTTAGTCCATGATATGTGAAAGACAAAAACGTATGAAGCCTGCCTGTTCCAACGTGAGGCCATATTCAGCTGAAAGCATTCTAATATTAATGATGATGGCTGGGTTTAGAACTGTTTTAGTCCACTGCAATAATTTTCATTTGTTTACAAGGTTGAGAAGAGAGAAAATGAAATTGCTCTGTTAGTGCTGCACCTTGCTTCCTCCAGGCATTGGGCAGCATGTGTCCCTTTTCCAATAAAAACATAGATTTGCCCATTTCTCTGGGTTGTGTGCTTCTCTCCCTTTCTTTGCTGGCATTTGGCACAACTGCCTTACTTCTAACACGATAGTGCATAAATGCATTTTTTTTAACCAGCAAAGTAAGGAGAAAAGAATTTGATTAGGCTTATTTTTATGCTTACAGGAAATATAAAAGACAAAGTGTTCTATGTTTAAAACTACAGCATATGCAGCTTGTGTGCACATCAGAGAGATCCCTACAAAGCAGCACACGCAGATACAAGATTATACAGGAGAGACAGATGCAGATTTCCACGAGGAAAATCTCTAGTGACTCCGAACGCGATGGATATTAAAAAAAAAAAAAATCGCGTTGTTGGGTAAGAATGCTATCAACGTATTCCAACACTCCTGTGGACTTGAAGAGGCCCGGGACCAGGACCTCGGGGAGCGGTGATTTCATAAAGCGGGGCAATATTTCTTTCCAAGTACCGCTACTTTCCCGCAGGCAGCGGGAGCGCGGTGACCTTTGGATCGCGCTGTCCCCTCACACGTACCCGCCGCGGGCCGAGGGCAGCGCTCGGGGCCCCGGCGCCGCCCGCACCTGCGCCCGGGCCAGAGAACGCGGCGAGAGCGCGGCGGGGCGGCCCCACGGGGCGGCGGCGGGGCCGGGGCTCGCTCTGTCCTCCCTCCCGGCCTCCCTCCCTCCCGCGGGGGCGGCGCGGCGGACGGGGCGGGCCGGGCCGGGCTCCACCGCCTCCCGCCGCCGCGGTGATTGGCCCGGCCCGCCCCTCGCCCCGGCGCCCAGGCCACCTCCCTCCCTGGCTAAAGCGGGCAGTAGGTGAGGGGAAGGCGGCCAGACGGGAGCATGGTCGCGGCTCCGCAGCAGCCTCCGCCGCCGCGCCGCGCCTCCCTGCCCGGCCTCCAGCGCGGCTCCCGGCGCCCGCAGCCGCGCGGGGCTCTGCGTTAGCGGCGGAGGCTGCGATGCACAAACCGCCGCTGCCGCCTCCCGCCGCCGCGCATCCTCCCGCCGCCTGAGGACGCGGCCGCCTGCGCCCCCGCGGAGGGAGGTAAGCGGCGCGGCGGTGCCCTGCGCCCGCCGAGCCCCCGCCGCCGCCCGCCCGCCGCGCCGGGCATCGCGGGGCTGGGGCTGCCCTGCGCCTGCGCTCGCTGCCCGCATTAAAAACTTCCTGCGTGCCTCCCGCTGCCTGGGGGGTGCCGTGCAGGGGCCAGCGGGCCCTCAGAATGTTGCTGTGGTGGTTTGGGTTTTTTTCCGGGGTTTTTTCATCTTGGCGTGGGGGTCTTCGCCCCCGCCGCGCACCCACAACTTCAGGCGCTCGCTCGGGGAGCGGCGGCGGCCGCGCAATTCCTCCACCCCCCCACCCTCCCCAGTCCCGGGGGCGGCGGTGTCCCCGCAGACCCCCGTCCCTCCGCGGGCGGCTGTCCCGGTGGATCCTCCATCCCATCACCGGGCCCGCTCCCGGAGCCGCCGCGGAACTGCCTGGCACGGATCGGCGCGCACCCCGCAGGCAGCCTGCTTCCCTCCCTGCCTGCTTCCCAAACGCCTCGGCCAGCCCCGTCCTCTCCTTGCGCCTGGCATGCATTCCCGTTCCCCCTTCCTGCTTCTCCACATCCCCACGCGTGATGCATACGAGGAACTTTTCAGCACGATATTGCTTAAATGTATATATATATATATTTGTGTGTATATACATATTAAAACATTTCGTACGATTCTCATGCCGATGACATGTCCTCGCCGGTGTAAGGTTTGTTTGGCTGCTGCTGTGCTTTTCCATTGATGCTTTCATGCTTTCTTTATTTTTTTTTTTTCCTTCTCTTTTCTTTTTCTTTTTTTTTTTTTTTTTTCCCCTGAGGGTTGTTTTGCTGTAACTTATCTCCGAACCCGAGTGCTGCCTGGTGCCGTTCGGAGCACAGAGGTGCATCCCTTGGGTGCCGGTTTTCGGAAGGTCTGGCTTAGGCTGAGAGGGAAAAGCTACTTTCTGTTTTGACATTGAGTGGACGTGGCGAGCTGTCCTTGTCGTGTGAGGATGCAGGTCTGTGATCCCCGGGATTTTGAGTTCATGTCTCTTTGCCTCCCCGGAGGGTGGAGGAAGGTCTGGAGGAAGGGACTTCTGGAGATGGATGGTGGTGTTTGTCGTACACTTCATAAACAGTGTGTGCTCATCGTCTCCAAGATTATTTTATTTTTCCTCCCTGGTTTCATTTATTAAACTGAAAATATCCCTTGAACGCTGGAGACAGATTTATCTCCCCACCACAACCAAAAATGATGGAGCCCTGGTCATGTAGTTGGCTGCTTGTCTTTTGTTACTGTATATGAAAACTGCATTTAAAAAATACAGCATTCTGGTAACTAGATTAAGGGGGATTTAATCACTTTTTCATCAATGAAGGAAAAAGCCATGCATGTTTGCTGCAGGCTTATTACTTGTTTAAATGGAAGATTATATAGAACATATTTCTGATAAATGAAGAAACTTTCTTTTTCCTGGTAGTCTTGAAAACAACTGAGCAGTGTGTGTGTAGGCACGTGTCAATCTCTTGCACCGATTTAAACACGTTTATCAGGTTCTTCTTTTGAGGTACTTCCAAAAACCCAAACTACGGTAGCTTTAAGGTGACTGCAGATAACAGTATTATTGTTTCTTATAATTAGCAATCTGCTGAAACTTTAAATCCTCCTTGAAAGATAGGATCTGTGTGAGAAAAAGGGTAGTGTTCCAAAAGCTTTATTCTTTTTTTATTATTGTTTGCCTCCAAACCAAAGCAACAGAGTGTCTATTATTGTTGTATTCTACCTTAAACTGCTAATAGCTTTATTTTTTTTCTCATGTGGAGAAAAATCAAGTACAGCAATATTTTACTCTGACATTTATCTGCGTCAAACTTTAGTTATGCTCGGGAGGTTGTTTAATCTTCTCTGAGTAATGTTCAGGATTGTGGTTTTTTGTTTGTTTATTCTTATAACCTGTTCTTATTGTGTGTATTTCTAGAAGTTGTCTTCAGTTTAGGATGAAATATTGGAGCTATGCAAATAATTTAGTGACCCTACCAGAATGAGACTTAGCCTGCATATGTAAACTGTGCTTTTCATTTCCTTGTTTTGCATAGCTGTTTATTTTCCCATAACATCCATGTTGCTATTTCCTAATAATGCCTAATGTATTTTAATTGAAAATTAATATTTGGTGTTTGAATAACTAACTCTGAAAAAATGAGGGTATCACTGTGATTTATTTAAAAGTGGGAAAACATCCTGTCATACCAAGTACTTGTCTTGCAAATAATGACCTGTAACACTTAATTTGGATGAAATTCTGTTCATGTTCATTTTGCATACAATGAAGGGTGTTAAATGAACTCTGAAATACAAGCTGGGCTCTTGGTCTCAAACTGCCTGACTTTCCTGCATTTGTTGTCTCCAGTAGCTTATGAAATGTGTGCACAGTGTGTCAACCTTTCCCTTAACAACAAAACCTATGAGCAAATGTTCAGTGTGAATTATATTACGGAAATAAAATATTCTATAGTTGTCATGGTTACAAATAGAGGCAGGGTTACTGGTTTTCATCTGCATGCTGGGGAGGGGGGGGATCTAGTTTTGTCACTTTTTAATTACGTTTCTATTGAGTGATGGTCATACTTCAGATACCCAATATATTAAATACATGGCACAGTGAATTAGATTTTGTCAAAGTCGTGCTGAAACGAAACAAAAAGTGGTGGTGTGCAGGAGCAAACCCTTGTTCATTTGTTTTTTTTGAAGCAGAAATCTTGAGGGAAGAAAGTAACCAGCTCTGTTTTGTCTTGGTTTCTAGATTAGCATGCTGCCGGCATTGCTGCTCTTCTTCAAACAATAATAAAAAGTATATAGTGTGTATGTTGACTGGAAATCTTCTCAATGAAAGGAGAGGGAGGCACGGATCTAGGAATTAGATGTGATTTTTGGGTTTACTGAGTGCTGTGTCTGGTGCTATCACTTTCAGTGCCTATTTGGGAGCAGAATTCATTATGCCCAGGTTTGCTGTGATAGTCTCTCCAGAGATGCTGCTCTGCTCCCACGGTCCTCCTGTGCCAGGTAGCGATCCGTGGTGTCCCTGGGAGCCACTCAGCTTTGGGGCTGCGCTGGCAGCCACCAGGATCGGGATCGTGAGTGTTTGCAGTTGTTGGCGCCTATCCCTGTGCTGTGTCTCTCCTTCTCGGTGCTCATCTGCAACTCAGTCTTGTCAATGCCTACTTGTTTTCCTGAACTTTTAATTTAGTTCTGATACCTGATGGACCCAGTTCTTCTGAAGCACGGAAAAAAAAATTTAAATAAATAAAGGGCCAAAAGAATTAATTTTTTCTTTCCCTTCTTGCCTTTGTGTGCTGTGGTGAAAACTCGCGTTACAGCATTGGTGTGGGAAAAGTCCCCCACGATCTGTAAATGGAGAGAGAAATTCCGGGCTCTCGCACCTTGTAACTTGCATCATACCCCTATTGTGCAATATTTTTTTTATCTTAGAACTCATTTGGAGTTTTCTGCTGCACTTTGAAGTTTTGGTCTCTCTTTAATATTTTTGTTGAGGTTTTCTATCATCCCTTCTTTAGGTTGAGCATGGTCTTACTTGAGTTCTTGTAATGACTTGTCCACTAAACTCCATCGATCACTTGGATTTGCTGCTGGGAACCCACACAGGGGAGGGCCTGATCCCAAAGCTGCTCTGTTTGCAGAGCCTCAACGTTATAGTGCAGCACTGAAGTCTGCATCATCTTCAGATCACTAATTCTTTGTGCTGCAGTTGAGACTTCCAGCTAGCTAAAAATCTCAGCATGGGTTAGTGACTTACTTGGTCCTGCTTTTTTGTTTTTCCTTCCAGATCTTCCATTTTGCACAGTTTGCTGATTCAGTAATCTTAAATATGGCATAGTATCATTAGATTCTGTGATTTGTGTATCTAATCACTTTCTTAATGTACTCACCTCTCGGCAGAAGAAAGACAGTGTGAAACCTATATCCTAAAGCCCATAAACATACAAATTAGATAATGTTGAATATACCTGCAGGTAACTGAATTGCTGCATTAACCCTTTGTCATATTTTTAAAATAATTTCTCTTGTTTTATGTTGGCTTACCCAGTGTGGAGAATGATTTCAACATCCTTCTGTGCAGTTAACTCTTCCATAAAGTTACTTGTAGGAAGGTGGAGCTCCTACATGGAGGCTTAAGATGCTCTTCCCAAGAAGTAAACTGTGAACAGCAAATCCAAGTGTGAGGCTGTATGAAACATAAACAGCTTTGACATGCTTCTGTCAATTCTGTGTTTCCTTTGTTACCAGAAGTACAAAGAACTCCTCCTCAGCTATAAAGACATTAAAAGGAAATAGATTAGAAATCTCTTATGGGAACGCCTTTGTCAGGTTTTTGCAAATCACCGGTGTGTCCCAGGGTGTGAATATGCATCGTGTACCTGCTACAGTGAAACCAGAGCTGGTGCCAGCGGTGCCCAGAAACCTTCCCAGTGCTGTTGTTATGCAGCCAGTTACCTCTGTGCTGTCTTGACCATCTGATAAATGACAGTAACTGAATTCCTAGTCACACTCTTCCATAAATAATTTTATATTGTGGATTAGGATATGTGGAACATGGGACCGTTTTGTCTAATTTTTATGTGCTGCTTGCTTTTTTTTTAATCTGTGATGCTTAGGTTTGGGTTTTCAGATATGCACAACTTGGATTTTGGCCATAATTGATATTAACATCAGAAAAACACAGGTTTTTTTGGTGGTCTTAAATTTCAGTTAGACTATAGTACTAGCTTACAATAATAATACTGATTCTGTGAAACAGTCTGCTGAAATATAGACAAAGACCTAGTTTAAAAGGAACTCAGTGTTCCTTTTGCAGCACTCTGTCATTTGTGTTTTTAATTCCCTGCCATCCATTACAATATGCTATGTGATGTGTAATGTTAAGTGCTGGGATTTCTGTTCAGGTTTGGTTTTTCCTGGGTTGGTCTCCAATTTTAGACCTCTCTGTAAGTACAGGTAGTACCCAGTTTGATTGGGAAGCAGATTATATCTCAAGGTGTGCAATGGAACTCGTTCAGTGCAGCAGTTTGCAAGAAAATCTGCCACTGATAAAATTCCTCTGCAACATTGCTGTTAACTAAAAGCTGTTAGGTATGCCGTGGCAGGAATGTTTCTTGGACTGTCAGAGTAGTTGAGAGATACTGTGAAGAATCCTGAGAGGTATCTGAGAGAATAACCATGTTTGGTAGTAGGACTCAAATTCAGAAGAGGCTAATTTGTTGAGCTGGACTCTATTCATATGTCTCTTCATATTTTTGGATCTTGGAGAGGGATTCATTATCAATCTCCACTCCTGTTGTTTATTTGAAAGCCCCCTAGACAAACCCAAAAACCTTCACCCCAAAACCAAGATCTGCATGACAGAGCAGACTTAGAAATCTTGGGTTTAAAGTGTGATTTAAGGCCTTTTGCTTCAGACACTTCTTAAAGTCCATGCTGATGAGTAATTAATATTTAAATCGGATAATTCTGCTCTAAGATCTGCTTTGTCAGACCTTGTTGTAGGATTTTGTTTTTGGTCTGCAAAAGCAATGCTGGCGGATTTGCAGATCGCAGCATGCTACAGCCACTCAGAGGAAGGTTTATTTTCTCAGTCTGGGGCTTAAACATGCTTTCTCCCTTAATTAGAGGGAGAAGAATTGAAATGCAGTTAGTTTTTCCAGCCACAGGTAAACCCCAGATCAAAAGGAGAGGTAAAAGAGTTCAGGAAGTTCATTGCAATAGTCACATGACATGGAATAACTTTAAAGTGGATGCAGCTGTGTTTACCTGTGCTTTGAAATCTATATGTATTGCAGAGTTTGGTTGATTTGTAGCTTGTTGAGCACCTGAATTCATTAAATGATTCTTAACATATTGTATACTTCAGAAACTTCATTTTTCACTTTCTCTTGATTTTTTTATTGTCTCTCGCCTGCCAAGGGTGGAACAATGCCAAATTGGAACACTTCATATTACAAAATGTTGTTGGGTATATAAATGTCTGGAAAATACTTTTGAAACTATATGAAATGCTGCAGAATGAAGTTAAGCAGTATCTTTTAAACCTTATTCATTAACTCTTGTTAAAGTTTGGAAGAGCAGTAGCAGAAAAGATGCTAATTCTGTATGAAGTTTATGTTCTAATACAAGCAGTAGAGCACAAAAATATACGTGTATGTGAAATGTATAAACTAATTCAGCTGTATTGACCTATACACAATGAAATGGCTCCTTGGCAGTGCCTATAATATTAAGTGTATCCTTAATATGGGGTGGCTCAGTAGAGCTCTTTGGCATGAAGTTTTTGCTTGATTATGAGGGCCGGGAACTGTGATGGCACTGGAAGTTGGTTCTTCTGGTTGAGGCTTTTTTACTTTTGCCCTCTTGAGTGGCTTTTTAAAAAGACTAGTTGGACATTATAAGGGATATCTCTGAAGACTCTGTGAATGAAAGAAGGAAAATAATAGAAGAAACGCTTTTCCTACTGGCAGTAAAATTTACTGGAGTAGGGAGAAATTTCTGGAAGGTTGGAGTAAGTGACTGCTTGATTATGAGATACTGGTTATATTTTAAGGGTTTTATTTAAAAACTGGATCATATAAATAACTACTTCAAAGATGCATCTTGTTTCTTTCTCATCCTCTCTTCTCAATTGTGGATAGGAGTAGATGCAGCAAAGCCTAGCCAGATGTTCCTCATGACAGTGGTCTGCCCTGCTTTCCCGAAACCCCAGACAGTGGGTTTCTCCCCAGTTGTGCAAACAGCTCAATAGATTACATCTGAAAAGCCTCTCTACTACCACAGACACTTTGCAATCCATCCTACTCAGAGTAGAGAAATACCAGAAACACTGAGGATATTGTGTGATGAGAGGTTATGAAAAATGCTGTGCCTTCTTCCTGTAGAAGGGCACTAAAAGTGTGTGACTAACACACCCAGGTCATCTCTGACAGACTTGCTAATAAAATGCAAGGCAAACTGTTAAATGTACTGCACTGCCCTCTTTATTATGCTATTTTTGGCTGATCATATGAGGAAAGTATGTATCATTTAAACAAAAGTCACTGCTCTGTCTTCCCTTCTTTCTCACCCCCACACTGTTTCACATTTCTAAACATTGAGCATACCAATCAATATTCCATTAAGAGGAGAATTAACTTGGGAGAAGCTTGCATGTATTTGCATGTAGTAGCTTATTTCTTGGTCTGTGGCTTTGTGTTGCCTTTCCCCAGTGTCATTCTTTTTTTTTAAGAACACTCCAAATATTTGTGCAATTACTTCTAGTAGTGAGGTTTGCCATGCCCCATCTTAATTTTGTCAATATGAATTGCTGGTAGAGCTGTCTGCAATGCCCTGCTTGCAGGCAACATCAGTCAAATGTTTGTAGTTACCTTTTTGCTTCTGTTTTACAATAGCTGGGCATCAAGGTACTAGGCTTCAGATCAAATGTTGCCCCCGGTTACACACATGTAGTTAACAGAAATCAATGTTGCATAGGCGTAAATGAAAGTTGGGTTTGATCTTTGGTGAGTTAACTCTTATCTCGTCTACATTGATGCTAGTCTAGATTTTCTGCAGGCTGGATTGAATGCCCATTCTCAAATTCAGAATTTGTGAGGTTTTGGCTGTCTGTGCCAACCTTTAATTCCTTATGGTCTTTGTATGAGACTGAAAGTAAAAACCTCCCGCTTGCTTTCTGAGGTCTGAGCCTTAAGACTGCAAACAAATGTAATGAGATGTGATTAAAAGCTGCCTGTAGCACATAAGAGTGTGGGTTGTGGCTGCGTGGGACCTCCTGGGGAACCTCTCAGTTGATCTTGATGTGTGAATTGTCACAGGAGCTGCTGAACTGTGGACCAAATCCCGATCTAGTTAACACCTGTGGAGCTGACATATTCCAATATGTATCTGATGTTGCACCGTGCTTCTCTACCCTGAGGAACAAATCACTTGTGAAATTCAACTGTGAAGGTCTTGAGGTCGAAGAAAAAGTCTGCAAATCTCAGTAGATGACAGCAAATGCAAGAGAGGGGGAAGGAAATATTTGCTAGTTTCTGATGTGTATGGTCCAGCTGCTTCAGTACTCTTTCTTCTTTCCCCTCAGTTCTGTAGTTTATAAAATGGGCCAAATTTGTCCTTGGCCTAGATCCGTGCAGTCAAACAACGTTACATTTGGTATAGTGAAAACATTAGATAAATGTTCTACCCATTCTTTCAAAGTTTATTGAATCTTTGAAATAAAGCCTCCTTCCTAGTATGTTTTTTCCTTTTTGAAAGAAAAGTGCATAGTTTTATGATTAAACTTCTGGACAGTTTGAGTTTTGCAACATTACAGCCTCATCTCTCTGAGAACTAAAAGGTAATGAGAAGTTGTGGCCAATATTTGAGTTACTTGGAGAAGGTAAAAAAAGAGCCCAGAAACGGTGTAGGAATTAAGGAAATAATAAGGCTTGCCTGAGGTCTCTAACATGTGAGATTGACTTTTGAAGTGATACTTGGATACAGAGCTGCAGCCAGAGATGAAGGGAGAATTATGATTGCCCTAATACTCTTTATTTTGGTTTGCTTTTCCTCTGTCTCAGAGAAAATTTTTGAAAGCCCATTTGTGTGTGTATAGGGTATGTTCTTGCTAAAAAAGAAATTGAAGCAAGTTTTCCTTAAATTCACTGTTTCAATATCACACTTGAACAGTTCACAGCAGCATCCTTCAAGCCTTCTAAAAACTATTCTTAGACAAATATTGTTGTTGCAGCAGCTAAGTTACTGAAGTATTGTATTTCAAGAATAATACAAGTAAAACAAAAACCCCAACCTTTGTGCCATGCTGGCATCTTTATTCAAAGAACTGCATACAGCTGCAGCGCTCTGATGGCAGAGTTGAGGGAGCGTGGGCTGGGGATCAAGAATGGCACCCTGTTGGATCAGGTTGAGAGGTTTAAACACTAATTCATGATGGAAGTGCAGGTGCAGCTTGAGCCCAGGCATCTCCTGCTGGAGGTGATGGTTAACCAGGGCATCATCAGGCACTCATCTGGGGAGGCCAGGGGTCTGATTAGACTCCTGCTGGAAGTCCTTGTTAACCATTGCCTTCCCATTTTTAGGCTGCACTGTTTATCAGGCAGTTATTCAACTTTGCAAAAACATGAACAGGCTCAGATTTCCTCAAGATATTTACTAAAATGGCATCACACATGAGTTAGAAGAAGTCTTTTCCTGTCTAAATATTATCTTGTGAAATTAGAATCTATCAGTTCATGGCTTTCAGTAGACCAGTCATCTCTTGAATTTGACTATAGCCACTTCAGGGTTGGCTTAAGTGGATAGTTTTACTCTAGAAACAAAGCATGAAACCCTTATTTTTATGTAAAAGAGATTGCAAATTTAACAACAGTCAGAACTGTTCAGCCTTGAGCCATCTTGATTAGAAAATTGAAAGATTATAAAACCTCAAGATTAACCACCAGGATAAGATCCAAGAAATGTCAGTGCTCATTTTACCTAGATAATATTACTTTTAATTTTAGGCAAAAATTTAGGATTAATGTCTGGGCATCGTGTGTATAACTATTACATGCACAAATAGACCATTTAATCTTGGCTTGCTCTATCTAATGAAACAAATATGTTTCACTGTAACTGCAGTCAACATAATGTTTAGAGATGCTTACAAGAATGATTATCAGACAGCTCATACAGGAGAACACCAAGTGACAGCATTGCTCTGTGAAACTCATGGCCTCTGTCTTCAGAAAAAATGGTGAATGTAACTCTGAATCTCTGTGTGGGCTGTTGGCCAAAAAGAATTTTGCACAAAAAGTTTCTGACCTTCGCCAGGCCCGGAGCAGGTTCTAAGCATTGGTATCTGACCTGACTGCCACTAGAGAGGGAAGGAGCTCTGTACAGAGCAGGGATGCAGGACTTGGATAAAGGCACGTGTCAAATAAATGAGTGGGTTTTGATAGTTTTTTGGGTTCTTTTTTTTCTGAGGGCATGAATGTTAAATCATATAATTTCTTTAAACCCACCAACTTTGTGAGTGAAGTTTTGTTGCCCAGAAACATCTATAAAAAGACAGAAATGCTCTACATTCTGTGTATGGAGGAAAGTTGCAAATATTTTTGCCATAAAGCAACAGTTAACTGCAAATTGTACTGTGGAATCTGGAAACAAATACCTAACCATCCTGAGGAACCAAGAAAGTGCCATATTCTCTATGAAATAGAAGCACTAAGACCTTCCAGGGAAAGCTGGAAAGCTGTGGAGTTGTTCCATTTTCCTTCATGTGACCTCATGAAGGTGACCTCAGTGTTCTTGTGTGGCTTTTTATTTAGCTGCCACTCTGAAGCTTTGCTGCCGCGCACACACACAGAGAAAAAGTATCCCTAGAAACTATGTGGGGTCATCTTGAGTTCTGTGTATAACTGCAGCTTTTTTTGGCTGCTTTAGGGTCAGGCCTGTGCAGTCCCATCTGCTTGGTAGCTCTCTCCTCTTCCAGTGTGGCTGGTTTACCAAAGCAGTCTGCTTTACATATATCTATATAAATATTCTCAGAGTAGCTGTACATGCACTCTGCTCCCAAGTTGCTGCATTATCTCTTCTGTCACTGCATCTTAAACCTTCAGCTCTCTTTTTTTAGATATATCTTGTTTCAGATTAATAAAGCACCACCCACAATTATTGAGCATCTGAAGGATCAAGCACATCATGTTAACTTCAGTTTATATTTGAGGGGTTTTTTTTTTCGGTCTTTGATTTTTCTGTTGAGGCAATAAACTCTTCTGGAACAAGGGCTGTTATTTTTTTGCCTGTACAGTTAGAGCTGCCTCCCTAGTTGTGCCTGGTACTTTAACAGCACAAAAATGATTCATAAGCTCTGTAAATGCTGTTCTTTTCCACCCCTCCTTTCTCCTGTTCAGTCGACAAAGATTCTGTTATGCTGAGGCAAAGGAGAACTTTTCAGTTTCTCTTAATTATTTATTTTTTAAGATGAAAATATATCCTAGAGAGGTAAAATGAATGTTACATAATGTTCTGATTTCTATTTTAACAGGATTTAAAAAAAAATTTGAGATTATTCTAATCCAGGGATAGTGAGCAGTAAAACAGGCTTGTTAGTCAGGGCTGTATCTGTTTCTTCTGGAAGGCAAGTATGTGCTTTGTCTCACTCCATTAAAAATAGTAATCCCAGGAATATATTGAAGGCTCCTAACTATTTCGGAGGTGGTTGTTGATGTAGAGGTCCACAGTCACGCCCACCAGAGGGCATTTTATCACCAGTTTCTTGGGGAAAAAGTTTTTTTTCCTTAAGTCATGAATAAAGTAGTAAATATTGGACGGGAAAGCAATGTATGAAACATTGTACAGATAGCTTTTTTGTTTATATATAAATACATATGCTTATTTCCTGGCTGTATTTATATGTAAATAAGTAATGATGTAGGCTTGAATGGTTGGGTTTCCCCTCTGCTTTCTAAATACTTTCTAATTTTACTTAGGGATAATCTGGGGGAGAAAGGAATTCCTTAAAGCTCTCCCACAGCTGGTGTAGCCATTGGTTACCAGGACTCTGCCCTACCTTCCACACAAGTGCAGCAGATGCTCTGGATGATTGCAGTGTAGCCTTGCTCTCCCTCTCCAGGGCACTCGGAAGCAGAGGCTGCTGTTCAGGAGCCCTACTCATTTAGGAGGCTGGAATTTGTGAATATAGTTCATAGCGAAGCCCCTGGATCTAAAGGAAGCACTTGGCAGCTGGGGAAGTGTACATCTGCCAGATGGACCTGACATCTTGTGTTTGGCAGCAGTTAATGCTAAGGCATGATATGCAAAATACAAGGATGACAGCTAGGAAATGAATTTTTATTCTAAAAACTGTGTTTTGATTTTGGTTTTTGCTTTTTTACTCATCTGTTTTCCATTATGAAATAAAGCTCTGCAGGAAGGGAAAAAAGAAATCTGCTCCTGAAAATACCTTTTCTGGCCAGTTTTCAGGGTGTTTCCTCATGAAGCTGACATCTGTGCTGAAGGTTGGGCTGCCCTAGTTCAGATGTGTGACCTTCGTGGGCCTGATACAGCACATAAAATGTGATTAATTCCCTTCGATTCCCTATGGATAAATAGATTCTCTCCAGCAGAGCCCCTGTGACTTGTTTGCAGTCTCAGCAGAGGCCTGGGGTCATCTGAGACCAAGCTGCAAACCCAGGCAGGGCTCTGAATAGCCTGTGCTGGGACAAGCAGGCAGAGCAGTGGTAAAAGCCTTTCTCTGTGCAGGACATTCTCTGTGTCTGTGTGGGATGTGCTCTGAATGATTTGATTGGAGATTTGGAGACTCTGTGATCTTTGAGAATGTGGCCCTTATCCACAGAGGACAGTGATCTTGTTTGGGATGAAGGAGGCCAAGATTCAAGGCAAGAGTGTAGTTCTTTGGAGCACAACCTCTGGGCAGGTGCCTGCAGTAGGGATGGATGCACCGTCTGTTTCATGTGCTGCTAGTGGGGAGGCACAAGGTGCTCTGGTTTCCCCTGATCCCAAGGGTTTCATGGTGCTCTGGTGTGAACACTCTTCTATGCAAAATGAGGTGAAGACCCTCAACCAAGTGGTGTCTGCGGGGCTGTGTGGAAACAATTGCTCAGACCTTAAAATGACTGCAATGAAAAAGTGAGGTGAAGGATTAATCAAGACTAACTGTGCTTCATCAGCAGCAGGCAGTCTCCTACTAAACTACCTCAATGTTTTTCATCCTCTTTTTTCAGATGATATATCCTTCAGCCAGGAAATATTTTTTTTTCCAGCAGTTAGTGTCTGTGCAAATAAATGACCTATAAAAGAATTTTATTAATTCTCTAGGACTAAAACTTTGAATAACATTTTTAGCAAGATAAATTTGCTTTCTAGAACTGTCCAGATGATTTGATAAAGACCTATGTCTTTGCCACCTTGTCATCACTGAATTTAGTAGCTTAATATCTCCAAGGGTTGTAAAAGATATCTTGTGGTTAAGACTTGAGAGAGTTGTGGGGTTTTATTACTATTTGAGGGCTCGAGTGTAAATTAGTGTTAAAAGGACTTTGGATGTGAATCTGTATTTTGTTTCCTTGGGTTTTAATTTTGCCTGTGGTGATGAGCTGGACCACATATAAATGTGGGGACCCAACTGTAAAGACTTAAGGGAGGGAGTGTTGTTGTACTGGGTGAGTTAGTCTGCTAAGAACTTTGCTATCATAAAAAAAATCCAAATCTGTTCAGGTAAAAAAAAAAGTAGATGGCAGCACTAAGCTGTTCTGAAGGAGAGAGAATCTGAAGGTAGGAAAGATGGAAAAGCCTGTTAAATCTGCAATTATTGCAACAGTGCAGAGCTCCCACAACATGATAGCAACTCACATTAGCAAAAGAACCTTGCAATCTGGTTTCCCTGCTGTTGTGTTGGGAGTAGATGCTACTGTTTCTTCTCATTTCATTAGGAAGGACCATGTGAGGTCTCAGTGTAACTCTGAGCTAAAACAAGCTCATATCTAGGTTTCCTACAGAGTGACTTAAGGATTTGACCTGACTGCTGTTTGTATCTTGGTGCTGACTTGTTAGCACTATTGTTATTGTATCAGAAACGATTCCTTTGCTTCCAAGGTATGTTCAAAGGCATATGTAACCTCAACATATTTTCATTGAGGCATGTAGGTCTGTGGCAAAGTTCTTGAGTTATTTGTTCTGTTAGTAGGACTACATAGCCAATAGTGTTTTTCTGACGGATTTAGCCAATACCAGACTGAAATCTTATAAAGATGCTGATTATTCTGCATTTGAATTAGTATTTTAATGTGCCTCAGCAGAAGCCTTTTATATTAAAAAGAACGACTTGTCACCTTTTGCTTACTTTGCTGCTTTTCCCAGTCTGATGTCAAACACTGATTTAAGGCACTTCTGGAAGAGGAGGGGGAGGAGATGCTTGCCTTGGAGCCAGGTGACTGCCTTGCTTGAAATCTGTTTCTGAGCAGCAAAAGACTGTCTTTGCATTTTGTGAACTCCAAAATAAGGCAAGCAAAAAACCAAGTTCACTGTTTTTGTTATTGTACTTAGGCTTTGAGGCGGCAAATAAACTAAGGAGTTGGCAGCATTGTGAGGGCATAAAACTTGAATGCTTTCAGGACATTCAGCTTTGAACAGGATGGTAGAAAATCCATGTGTTTTTAATTACCAAACTAGCTGTTTCCAACGTTTTGTCTGACCAGCGCTCTCTTTAGGGAGCAGGAGAGGCTGCTGATGGTGCAGAAGGTGAGCTGCTTGGACTCTAGTCAGGCTGGGTGCTGTGACAGCTTCCCTGCGAAAGCCTGTTCTAGTGCTCAGCCACTCTCTCAGTGAAGAACCTCTTCCTAGTGTCTAATCTGAACTTTTTTTGATCTTCTTTTGCAAATGGAAAACTAGTTGTGTAGATGGATATTTAGTGTAGCTAATCAGAAAACCCTCAAAATAATGTAAGAACCAATAAATTCACAAAAAGGAAAAAAAAAAGAAACAACAAACCCAACCAAAAAAACTCAACCCAAGAATTTTTTACATGGGTTGATTTGTAACTTCTGCACTGAAAGTAACTAACTTTATATGGTGGTGATTGCATGTATTGTTTGTTATTATAAGTATTATAGGAATTTGGCAGGGTTTAAGACTGCTAAAATAAACTGTTATTTTAGGAAACAGCAAGTAAGTTCTGCTTCTGGAGAAATAGATATGTTTTGAGTACATAATTTTTAATATTACAGTTTTTATATTTTCTTGAGCAGCTAAGGCGGTTAATTGATATACACTAGGAATGAACTTGTTTATCACATGGATCTTATTGGTCCAGTTGTGACCTCAGAAAGATAGGAAATATGATATTTTTATGTCTGAATTTAAGTTTGTGATACTCCTTATTTTAAAAAAATTTTTAACTTAGTGTTTTTTTGGAAAAAAATATTCAGTGCTTTTAAAGGTCTTAATTTGTTGTGTCCCGATGAAGCCTAAAAACAGACTGACCATGGAGCTGCCAGACTTTAGGTCCATTTAATGAAATACCTACTTCCAGAAGTTCCCAAGGGGAACCATTTATAAAAGGAGAAATGATATTTTGATTTGGGCTGTTGTAATTATCTTTGTCTCACAATACCTTTCAGGGGTTATCCCAGAAGTTTAATACCTTGTACCAAGATTTGTTTTATCCTATACTCTTTAATCTATTGATGTTCTTAGTCATATGTGTCTGCTTTGGGGCAATTCTTGCTTTTTTTGGCCTTGACAACTTCTGGCTTCAAGCTCTGCAGTCTGGTTAGACATTTTTGCGATGATCTTATTTTTATCTCTTCTGTAACTTGTAGCTTTTATTGAATTTCCCTTTATTATGTAACCAAGAAGAGAGAAACTGAAGTTATGATCTCTCTCTGCTCGTGATGATTTTACATTTTTATTTCATCCCTGAAGTCTGCTATCCAGTCTTCAGTCTGCCTTCAAATAAGCTTCTCCACATCCATAATACTGTTGTTATGGTCCTCTGAGCATTCTCTGAGTCTCCAGTATTTCCCATGGATTTGGGTGCCTAGCACAGAGTAAGGAAGCAATACTGATGATTTGATAGTGGCACTTCAAAACTGCATTATTCCTCAAGCTAACACACTGAAGGTTTCTTGGTATCGTTTTCCCTGCCTCACTGAGCAGTTGTTGCAGAGTTTTCTGTGACCTCTCCAGACTGCTGCCCATAGGAATTTAGCTGAAGGACTGAAAGTCTGGATTGCTTTCCCTGAGATGAAATTAGTTGATATACTCTGTTTATTTTAGTACAGGTTATCATTGATGTTTTTAATGTTAGGTGTTTCCCTTTCACTGAGATCAGTGGCTCTTCTGAAGGGTTTTACAGATTTTGCGGAATCTGAATTGGATCTTATTGTGTCTTTGGAACTAGGCTAACATAATGAAATTCTCATTTTTCATGTGTATATCAAGGGTCCTGCAATTCCATAGGTTTCCTTTCTTTACCAGGCTTTGCATTAGTTGGAGATGGTGATTTGCTGAAGTCTGGCTGTTCCCTTACTGTGCTCAGGATTAGACAGTAAGTTTTGTCTCTTTCTGGTTTTACTCTCAGGAGCAGATCGTGGAGAGGATGGGAAGGATGAGCAGTATGACTCAGTGTACAGCATGCCCTCTCTGTCTGACAAGCTGTGCAGTCCCTGAGGTTCCTGTCAGCTCAGGCCAGAGCAGTGGTATCTTTAGTGCAGCCAGGCTTGTGTTTGAGTCCTCCAGGTCTTCACATCCATGTGTGATGGATTTCCCTAGCTGAGCAATACTCGTGTCTGCTTGTATGTCTCATCCCCATCCCACCTATTTTCCTCTGTTGCCTTTATAATGAGTCAAGTTGAATTTCTTTAAAAAAACTTGATACCCAACTTCCCTCCCTAGCTTTGACTTCTGGCTGTCATTTCTCAGGTGTCTGAACAGTTGCCTCAAGGCTTCTTCTTCTCTGTTCATTTGTGCTGATTTAAGCTGAACACGGCTGATTTATGAAATATATCTTAAACAAAGTTGGCTGAATAGCAAGGGGTTTTTTTCTCTCTTTTTCTGTTTTTTCCCCTCCCTTCATGGGAACTTAATTACTGTGGGGTAGAAATGATTTTGGTGGCTGGTATTTTTCTGTTTTTATTCAATTTTCATGAAAATTAGATCCAAACGTAAGTACTGTGCATTTCCTTCACGCTGCAAATTCTAAGAAAATATCACTTATAAACAGTGAAACAAACAAATAAAAATGTATCCATTACTTGTTTGCTTTGAAGTAATACTTGTATATAATCAAATGACTCCAGGAGCTGGCAGGCAGCTTTAAGAACAACATCAAATGTGATTAAAGCAAATACTCAGTTGGCAACCATTGGACCTTTATCACAGTTAAGGCTTCTCAGCATCAGACTTTCAGCACTCCTGAAACACTGTGAGAATAAATAAATAACCATCTTCAAAAAATCTGAGGTGATTGCATCTGTTTGGCCATTGTCGTGCCGTTTCTGCTCTGTGACTTTCTGCATTTCTGCTTCATGACTTTCTGCGTTTCTGCATTTCTGCAGTGTCTCATGTCAGGCTTTGCAAAGCTCCAGGAACCGGGGAGCTGAGATGCAGAGAAGAGAAGGGATTTGCCTGAGGCGCTCAGATCAAATGTACTCCCAGTTCTGGTGGCAGAAATTGCACATTTCTCTCTAGGCTCCAGTAATCTGTTGTCCTGGAGGGCAGCACTGTTTGTTTGTGCCTGGGCAGTCTCGAAGGTGACCTGCCCTCAGGGCTGGGTTGGTGGCTCTTGGCTGTAGTGGGGAGGTGAAGTTTTGCCTGTGATTTGAGCAGGCTGTAGTGGTGATAATAAAACCACATCTGCCCCACTGCCAAGGACTTGGCCAATGCTTTTTTATAATTTTTTTTTAATTCTCCAAAAGTAAAATGGTCCTTCACTTCAAAAAGATCAAGAAATCTTCTTTGTCATGTACTGCCACAATAATTCCTGTGGCTTTCAGCACTTGAATTTTGCCACTTTATTTTGTGGAATACTTGTTTTTATTTCAGTTGTACACTGGGCTGTAGAATGTGGTAGGCTCCTGTAGCAATGCCCTCAGTCTGCCCCAGTGTGCTGCTGTGATGGCTGACAGTCCCAGAGACCTTGCCAGGGAGCTGCTGAACACAGTATGCAAAGAAGTGGCAAAAAACTTATGGAATTGAGCCCTAGCAAGCAAAAAAAAATATTCCAAAGCTGTGACTGAGGCAAGTTTTTCTGAGCTTGGCAAAGGAGGCCATGATAAAGGTTGCCTTGGAACTGTCGTCATGCTGAAAGGGAGCTCATGGTCTTTGGCTTGGATGTTAGCATGGATTAGAGCCATAGGGTCCTAAAGGGTTTGGCTGTCTTAGATAATTTTTGCTAGTGTGAGTAGTTGAATTGAGGCAGCTACTCCAGACTGCTCAGTTCCTTAAATGAGGTGCCTCTTGCAAGGAGTCAGCAGTGTTCTGGTAACCTGGAAGAACATGGGTGACTAATCTGCAGTACAGTGCAAAGTCACACTTCTGGCACCAGTGCTGTGCAGGAACCTGTGCATTGGCACAGCAGTGAATGGAGCTGATGGAACTGTGTGCAGGGCTATGGTCTGTCAGAAGCTGTCTTGATGAGTAGTCCTCATCCTATAGCTGCTGGATGGCTCTGGGGATTATTCTGTATTTCCCAGAGGTGGGGTTTTTGCTTGTAAAAACTGAGTCATGAGGTCAGAAAAGCCCTTTTCACCATTCTGGGTGTCTGATGCCCAGACAGTAGCAGCAGCTGTCAGGCAAGCACAGTAGCTTTCTCAGTAGCACAGAAAAGCTGGGGCTGTGGGGCAGCACTGAAGCTTCAGCATGGGGGTATCCTTAGAGCACTGAGCTGGGGCTCAGACCTCAGAGCAGCAGCAGAGACAAGGGCTGTAAGGGGAATATCTGAGCAAATGGAGTGTTGGAAATGTGAAGCACTGTCCAGAACAGAAACGTCCTCTAAAGGAAAGTCGGCTGTGCAGGAAGGGGATGATAGAGCTCTTCCTGTTTGCACTTAAAGGAGAATTAAGAGGATAATCTGCTGTGACAGCTGCCAGGTACCTGCTGCAGTGCTGCCTTAGCGATGCCCCAGTCCTTGCCCAGCTCCTGTGGCTGCCAGCTGCCGATAGAGGGATGCAGCCATGGATGGCCCAAGTGGAAGCACCACTCCTTTTGGAAGAAGGAAGAACTTGGCTTGTGGAGAATAGGAGAACAATTACAGATAGCAAAATGCTTCCTTTCTGCATGGAATTGGGAGTTCCACCTAAAGACAGGTTGTAGTATTGCTTATGCAATCCTGAGAACTTTCAAGAAAGGAAGAAGTAGCAACTGAAGACATTGTTCATAACTAATCTTGTGCTGAGACCTGTCAAGTCTTTGTGATACTTGAATTATTTCCATATTTTAAAACCATCTGAGAAGGAAATTACTGTCCAGCTGTCTTCCAGCTGTTTTTTCATAAAGTTGACCCTGCTTCTAGCTTGACAATATGTTGCCAAGTACCTCCCATTCTTTAGTTACTTTATTTAAATGCCTTATCTCCTAGTTCTTGACTTGATGAGGTTTCTCCCTATCAGTCATGAACATAATTATATGAGTGTTAGGACAAGTCTTCAAGCTTTGAATGGTGGTTTTGGGAGAAAACATTTTAATTTCTTTCACCCTTTTGGGGGGAGCATGCTCTTTCTAAAAGTCTGGATGGGCCATGTTCTTTTAGTCAATGTAACCAAGCCAATGCTGCTGTGATCTGGCAGGGCTTGCTCTCACCTGAGGATGGAGGGGTCATGAGGTCCCATTTACCTCTTTGGCTCTTGGTGTTTGACTGCCACTTGAGAACTAGACTGAGAGGCTGTCATAGGGCAGCATTTCTTGAAGTGACCTGCTTCTTTCATCTGGCCACACCTCACCCAACCAGCAAGGCTGTATGTGCCAAACTATGCACATACTTGGTAGCTCCAGAGTCCAGACCACAATCTTTTTGTAGAATAGAAGCCAAACCCTCAAGTTGGGCTGGTCGTCTATAGTTACCAGCTGCCTGGCTGGTAATCTTGAGGTAGTGCACCCTACATCTAATGTATTTGTCTTTACAAGCTTTCACCTATATCTTAACTAAGAGGCAAAGGTTTGTGCTTTCAACATGAGAAAGGTCGGGGTTTACACTGTCCTATAAAAGTTTGTTGTTATGGACTGAACTCCTAGCTTTTGATGTAAGAAAAACCCCAAAAAAATCAACAAACTAAAATCAGTAGTTCAACACTCTTAAGCAGGTATCTCTTAGAGCATATTGGGCAGTTCAGAAAAGCCTCTTGCACACTTAGGAAAGAAATGCTGAATGTTTCCAGAAATGCTGTGTGTTACTGGCTTAGGGCACTTCTGTAGTTCAGTAGGTAAGCAATAGTCTAAGCAGGGCAGCAGTAGGGAAATTCCCACTGATGGAGAGCTTGCTTAAACTATTTAAAAACTTAAAATTGTCAAATCTTTACTTAAGTCAGAGGAAAATATTGAAATATGTTCTTTTACAGAATGGGTTTTCCTTTTGAACCCAGCTGGACATTTTTAGCCTGAAAAGAAAATCAGCAGCATAGGTAGATACCAAATCTATTCTGCAAAGAGCTGTTAGTCCCACTGGAAAGATTCCTGAAATGAAAACTTCTCCAGCACAATGAAATATCAGTAGTGCTTCCTTCCCCACAGTGGAAGTTCAGAAACACAAAATGTGGAGCATCAGTCAAGCTGTTTTTTTGAAGTCCTTTGCTACTTCATTACTTATGAGAGGGGGCAGCCAATGTTTGCTGTATCAGTTTGTTTTGGGATAGTTTTTTTGTTGTTGTTATTGTGTTTGGGTTTTTTGGTTCTGTTTTTTTTTTTAATAGTAGCTCTGAAGAGAAGCGTAATAGCAATGGGAGTTCAGCAAAATAGGCAAAGTAGTCTGCTAGGAAGTGTCATAATTAACAGCAAGCTACATTTGTCAAAATAAATGAACAAAACAAAGTTTATGGTACATTAACTTGTTTGCTTACTTGCACGTAACCAAATTTTTTTGGATTAGCAATTGGTGTCCCATTCATTAGTGAATGTTAATTAGGTTCTATTGTGATACTTATTGGCAAGTTTGAGAACAGAGAAAAAGAAGGAAACAAGTTATTGGGACCAGGCCCAGTAAACTGCTAAGTACTCTGGTTTGATCTGAATTTAAAGGCATTATTTAAACTTTCCTTCAAAATGGGAGAAGCAGCTACCTGCAGCCCACCAGGATGGCAGCAAACTTGCGTCGTCTGTCATAGCCCAGCTGCTCTGTGATTCAGATTTGATTTTTTGGAAGATGTCAGAGGTGTTGCTGACCCTCCTGTGCTGGCAGGCCTGGGCCAGGGTGTGGCCTTCGCCTCTCCCTGTCGTGCTGGGGGCTCAGCTGCTCTTGTGTTCCACCCTTTGGAGCTGCAGCTGCTTCTCCTGTTAAGCACAGCTTTTCCAGAAGGTACAGAGCGAAATTGGGGCAAGTCTTGCCAAATCCTTTGCTGACTCTGAGGCTGTGAATACCATTAGTGAAAGCTGACTGTAGAAGAAATTCTCATGTTGCTGTTGGGAGAGGTAATGGCTGTGTCTGAAGGATTTGCATGCTACTGACGTGAGGAACGAGGCACTGGTTTGTGTCACAGTCACAAGCCAAATCCCTACAACAGAGCAGGCTTCTACATGTGTTTGAAGGTGGCAGAGGAGCTGTTTTGGCAAGTGCATTAATTCTTGGAGAATGATTAGGTGGGATGGAGCTCTTCCCCCTCTGTATCAAGGAGGTTTCTCTCCCGATTGTTTAATTTTTTATGAGTAAGGTACAGGAACGAAACTGCGTAATTCATGAACCGTGTTTTAATCAGATGTTAGCACTTTGCTGTTCCATATGTCTTACTAGGTATCTCAGCAGTTTTTTTGGGTAACAGTAAAAAGTAAAACACGAATCAAGCCACTCTTATCTCTTCTTGCTTCACCAAGCAGGATTCAAATGAGGAGATCAGTACAGTGGTCCCGAGCCAAGATCCTCAGAGATTTTTAGCAAAGACTTTGCAGTGGCAAAGATACTGATGAGGCGACGTAGCAGAAACTTCTTAATGTTTTTAACATTCAGAATGACAAGGAAGAAGCCATTTTTACTCATACCTGAATGTTGTTTCTTTGTCCTAGGTAGCAGGTAAAGAAGCTTGCTGCTCTCTTTGAAGCACTTACTGATCAGTGTCTCCTGCCTGGTATAACTGTCTGTACCATCTGTGGCCAGGGATGTATTCCCTTATATTGTCCTGGTGAACTTGGCATAGTATTGGTGCTTTCTCGTATAACTCTTAATTAAATCTCACCTGAAGTGTGCTTCTAATATTCTAAGTTTTGTCACCAAACTCTTACTTCTATTAGAAATATGATTGGCATATACATTTAGTGATGTTTATTGAAGGAGTTTCTTTATCTAGAGAAATATGATGAGCAAAACCAGGTTGAAGGAGTTGGTTATACTTGGTCTCCAGTGCTGCATTAGCTGCATACTGCTAACAAGTTTTGAAGATACAAATAGCTATCTCAGATGCTAAACCCCTTATTTTCAGGGTATTGCAACCTCACTCTAAAATGCTGAAGTACTTCCAATGGCTTTTAAAAGGTGCAAGTTAATTTTAGAGCCTGTGGTAAAGCAGATTGATTAGTAACTTGGGGTAGTTAGAGCATGAAGAGCAATGGGATGTCATAACTCTGGAAGAGAGAGTGTCTGTGTCTGAACTTGGAATGATGTCATATCCCAAGCCATTCTGTGATCACTGAAGTCTGCAGAGAAAGATTTTCCCCTTTGTTGTCATGGGGAATCATCTGGATCAACTCCACGCTGCAACTTGCTTGGACCTTCTGGTCTCTGGCTGAGAATTTTTTCAGGCATGCTGGAAACACGGTTCATTTAGCAAGGCTTATCAGCAAAGCCAAGAGCTGTGTTAAGGTTAATATTCCTGCCTTAGAGAAGGTTTCTTGCGTTATTTTCATATGAGTATTTTTATTTTGCTGTGATTGATGGCCAGTGGTTAACCAGAGCATCTTGGGTTGTGCAGAGCTGAATGTTTGAAGGCTGAGCTGTGTATGGCCAATGGTTGAAATACAAAGTTTCAAATTAGATACCTTCATACTGAATGCAGTTCAAGGAATCACAGAACAGTTTGGGTTGGAAGGGATCTTTAAAGTCCAGTTCAATCCACCTGCCACAGTCAAGGATGTCTACAACTGCATTAGATTGCTTGGAGCCCCATGCAATCTGACATGGAGCATTTCCAAGGATGGGGCACCTGCCATCTCCCCACAGAGAAAGATGTGCCAGTGTTTCATCACCCTCATTATAAAAAACTTGTTTATATTGAATCTAAAGAAACTCTTTCAAAAAGTATTGCTTCTTGTCCTATTGCAACAGGCCCTGATATAAAGTTTGTACCCATCTTTCTTATAGGCCCCCTTCAAGTACTGAATGGCCAGGATAAGTTCTCCCTGAGGCCTTATCTTCTTCAGGCTGAGCAACCCAACTTGGCTTTTCCTAACAGAAGAGGTGTTCCATCCCTCCAGTCATTTTTTTGGCCTTCTCGGGACCCGCTGCTCTCGCAGGTCAATCAATGTACTTTCTGTGCTGAGAGCTCCAGAGCTGGATGCAGCATTGCAGATGTGGCCTCAAGAAGGTGAAGTAGAGGGGCAGAATCACCTCCCTCTCAGTTCATAAGGATTCCTGAGCTCATGTCCTTGAGATAAAGTGGATGTAGGAACATTTAAATAAGTTCTCTTGTTGTGCTGTGAAAACACTGTAAGTGCCTGTCTTGGTCCAGTCGATAAGTGAAGAAGTAGAAGTGAGGCTCTCCCAGGGTGTGCACTAGGGTAGCATCAGCCTTTTGGCACCACTTGGACTCAGCTGGGCTTTGATTTTTGTACCTGTCATTAAAAACTTAAACACTGAAAAAGGGCATAATTGAAAGAATATTAGGATTATTCTAATAAAAGCCACTGGAGTTGGGATTCTTAAAACCCATTCACTAGGGGCACATCAGTTCCTGTATTGATCTAGTCTCTGGATTTTTTTAAGCTGACTTTATTCTGTGTAAATTAAAACCAAAACTCAGACCAAACTCATTCTGAGGAAATTACTAGACTCTATGGAATTAAGCATAGTGCTTCTGGTCTTCTAAAATCATGCTTTCGACTTCTGCTCCAGGAATATCAAGTTGAGACTTTTTCGCAGTCATTTAAATCTTGCTGAGTGCTTTGAGTTTATCAGCAGGAGTACATGATGTGTTCTTCCCTTCCTACCCTCTACCCCCTCCCACAACTTTTTATTTCTACATGATTGGCCCTATGGGATATAAAATAAACATGCTTGCTCCAGAAGGCTCTGTAATGCAAGGAAGAATAGAGATCTGCTCTTCCCATGGTGACAGAATGCCTAAATAAATAGTTGCCAGTATGAGCATAGAAGCTGGAGTAATGGGAGTTTAACCACTAGGAAATGTATTCAAAGAACAATAGGTAGTAGAAGAAAATAAGCTAAAAATAAGTATGCCCCTTCCTAATGTTGCATGGTGGGTAAAAGGGAAATATTTATCAATTTTCTGTACCTCCCCATCCTCCCCCCATCCTTTATTTGAAAATTCTTGTTCAAAAGCCTACAGGGATTGTCAACAACTGGGTGCACAACTGTATTTTTTTTTCACCCAGTAAAACCACTTTTATAATTGGGAAATACTGAAAATAGCTGCCTTCCTGTAGGAGGGTAGAAAGTGCTGCAAAACGAGATCTTCCTCGCAGAAAAATGTGTCCCTTTGTTTTAAAGACAGCAGTAAAAGGATTTGTTTTAGGTGTTAAATATGTCAGCATTGTAAAGAGCCAGCAACCCACTTTGTTTTTAAATGTTTAAATAATTGTTCCTATGCTATGCTGCGGTGAATTATGATTAATTGTACAAGTCACAACTTGGTAAAAACCAACCCATGAATGAAATACTATATTCAAGGGTTTGTTTTTCTGCACTTTTTTTTTAAATTTGTGAGGGTTTTTTTATTAAAAAAAAAAAGGCTGACTAAGAGAGGCCAGCTGGCACTATTACAGAGTGATAGGGGAGAGCTGTGAGCATGGAGGAGGCACAGCGTGACGGAAGGCAGCCAAAAGGATTAAGGTATCTTAGAACTTCTTTGCCGCAGGCTTAGTCTGATGGCAGAGGGAACGTGTAATTCCTGCTTTATTTTATTTGTGGCACAAGTGAGGAAGGGGGTTGGAGTTCTGATGACACATTTTGAGGGATGGGGCCAGTGGAGCTGCTGCTGGGGAGTCATGCAAGTGCAGAGGGATAAAATGGGAAAGGTGTTTTAGGTCACCTTTTTTCTAAAGCTGCCTTCGTGTGGGTCTGTTGACATAAAAGAATAGTGAATGGCACTGTCCAAATGGCAGAGATTTCAAGCAAGGGAGGATTGGGAGTAAGAAAAGAGTGCTGTGCTTCAGTATTAATGCTGGGTTGGTAGAACTCTGCAAATATTTTCAATTATTTTCATTGGACTTTCAGTGACTACAGTAGTCTCCTATATAAGACAAATGTCCCATTTAATTTGTAAGATGATAGGCTGCCTTTTATTTCTGCCCTTTCTTAAAATAAGCAACAATGATACAGTAGTAGATATTGATATCTTTGAAATTTGTTTCTGTGAAAATTCAGAGACATTATTTTACATTCCAGAGACATCATTGATACCAATTTGTGTGTGTGCATATATTTGCTTGCTTATGTATACACTTACATATATTTATGGGTGTGTAAATATATACACTGAAGGAACACAAAATTAATAATAAATTTTAAAAGGCCCAAATTCTAGTTGGATGTTTTAATATTTTTTTAAGAATCTAGGTATGAAGTTGGTGTCACTTTAATGCTTTCGCTGGCAGTATCTCTTAAATGCTTCCATATTCAGTTTTAAAACATAAGTACTTGTGTCTCTTATCTTCTATGGCCACTGTTCTAGGAAAGAAAATCAACATTCTTTGTAGTTTTTTTTACTTTCAAGGTATTGAGCCTTGTGCCCTAATCTCTCTCAGAAGGGATTGTAGGAAGTGAAGTGCTGACTTGCTGCCTGTATTTAAATCCTCTTTGAGAACTTTTAATCTTTTTTATTTAATATTTTCAAGTCAGTTTGCAGCACAAGACTGCTCACAACTGCAGGGAGACTTGCATTTTGGGCAGGCGAGCACAACCTGCTCTGTGACGATTGAGATCTGGACTGTGGCATGGTTAGCCAGCCCTTGGGGTAGAGGTTGGCTGGCCCTTAGGCGCAGCCTGTACGCGCACACACATTCACCTCGTATAAAGCTGCTCATACTTCTGGAAATACCCAGTGGGTGTGCCAAAAGGCTTATTGCAGGCACTTAGGGGTTGACTAATGTCATTGCCTTAGCTGGGCTGAAGTGGCCTGAGCTTATGGCCACCCTACCCTTTGGATGCTATTTACAAAAGTAATTTGAGAAAACCTGAGAGCGGACAGAGATGGGCACATCTCAGAATGGTGGCAGGTAAACACTTGCAAAAGGAATACTAGTTCTTAGAAATTCTGAGTTTGGAAATGCTTGACCACAATCAGACTTTTCAGAAGGAAATTTTTCAATTCTCCCATACCTCTGGGGCATTCCTGACTCAGAGCTTTGAGTGTTTTATTTAATATACTTGTTTAACTTACAGGTCTGATTGAGGTTTGTGAGTTGTGGGTTACTGTTTGTTTTTTTGATTCATGTTTGCTGTTACAGGACAAAAGAATTTTTGTTAGTATGTGTACTTTATAGCTTCCTAATACAATCTAAGCACTCTTTAGTGCAACTTGACTGGCCAAAAACATAACAAGCAGTAAATGCTTTTATTAATATTTTTTCTTCTTTATTAAATTGCCATAATTGATGCAAGATGAGCACCTTATGAAGAAGTAGAGGAAAATTGCCACTGGCAAGGTTAAAGTCTAGTCTGAAGTGAGTGTTGATAAGACAGATGTGAAGAGGGAGGCCATGTTGTCACTGTGGCAGTGTTAAATCTCCCTCCCAAAACAATTGCATGTAAAGCTCCACCTATGTGGCTAATCATGTTTACATTCTTGAATGTTTCCATAGCACAGCAGTGCCTGCGTGCTGCTTTAGATTAGATTAGCTGCACACTGTGTTGAATAGATAGCATTTTGACTAACTGTGTGTCAAATGATACAGCCACTATGAAGTGACTGAAGCAGCATCTTCCCCCTGCCCTACCCAAACCTGCAGGTTTGTCTCCATGAGGCCATTTAAAATCATTAGCATCAACAGCTTAGTAGGGCTGACCAGAAGAGGAGATCTGAAAAGATTTTTTTTTTCTGTCTGTTGGAGATTGAGACTGTTTTACTTGTAGGAGAATATTCATTTTGAAAAGCATTGGTTCCCAAAATCTACTTTGTCCCTTACAAAGGGAGAGCTCCACCATTTCTCCTGCACAGCAATTTTATGATCAAATCATGGATGTACAATCCTGCATAGACTAATATCTGGAAGTAGGTTATTAAAGAGAAGAAATGTTTCTCTTGCCTAGTTGCATAGGTCCTAATTAGATATTTTTATTTTTTAAAAATCTGGATAGCAAGGGAAGTGGTACCATTATGAACAAGCTGCACTTTAGTTCATGCAGCAGCAGCACATGCTACATCCTGTGGGTACAACTCTCTGGGGTGGCTGATGTGAGGATCTCACTGTGTGCACATCTATCTTCAAAGCATCTTGGCAGTTTGTGGATGCCTGTTGTTGTATAGAGGCAAAAATAAGTACACATTTGTGGCAGTGTGCATTGCTTGACAAGGTGAGTTTGTTTCCAAAGCAGAAACCTCTCCATTCTGCTTATTTTTAGAGGGTGGGGGAAAACTGATTAAAGTTAGTTTGGAGGAGCAGAAGGCTTCTAGACCACTTTAAAGCTCTACTGACTGCTGCTCGGATGGACAACTGCCACTGGTTTTCTTCTTACTACATTCACAGTGTCATGACTCAGGCAAACAGATACTCAATTATTAATGACTTATCTACAAAGAAAAATAATTAAAAACAAACCCAAAGCAATAGAGCACTTAATTAAGAGTTAGTGGTGGAGTTTCTGCTGTCTCTTAATGGAAAGCTTCCAAGAACCATTTACCTTCCAGAAAGAGTACCTGCATCAGCCTCATTAAAAATGCTTCCCGTGTAAACCAGAAGTTGGATCTTACTTTTAGGCAGGCAAATAAACTTATTGATTAGACACTAATTGGAGCTCTGCAGAGCAGAAGGGAGCCTGCATGTATTTCAGAGACTTCATGTAGAACTTTGCATTGGTGTTGCATTGTTGATGATCCCAAGAACAATTTGCAGGAGGCCTAAGGAAACTTTGTCATAAGGATGAGTTTTAAGACATTTTACTCCTCTATCTTTTATGGCATCTCTTGGTATCTCGTTGGCTTAGAACTCCCTTGGGCATTTCAGCAATGTCATTGTTATTGTGTGTAGTACCATATATTTTTTTTGTTTTTCATCCCTTTTCCATGTCTTAAAAAAACAATTTGTAGCAAAACTCCCCTGAAATAGAAGGAAAGCCTAAATGCCTGAAGTAGAATTAGGGTTTTTTAAAATGCAAGTTAGCAGTACCTACTCATAAGATGTAAATCCCTTGTGGAAGAGCTGTGTATGCAGCATGTGCAAATTAGTCAGTTTATTTCTCCAAGAGGACGCATCCATGCTGGCTCCTGCCTTCTGCCCTGTTTTCCTGGAATTCTCTCCCCCAGCAGGACTTTCAAGCTATTGCAGTTTGGAAAACTCAAGCTTATTCATTACTGCAGTAAGACCTGCATGAATGAAAAGCTGTCTGGATCTTAGGAATTCAGTCATCACCGAATGTTCCTGGGGCAAAAAGAATATAATTAAATAAAATCAACTCATTTTAGTGGAATCAAATTTCTGAAGGTGTTTATATCCTCACATTTATGTCTTATTTCTCTGTGTTGCTGTGTGCTTGCTCCTTTCACAGAGTCATAGAATGGTTTAGCTTGGAAGAGACACTTCAAAATCAGAGCTTCATCCAGCCTGGCCTTGTCTTTGGTGTCTTCCTCCCTACCCTGTGTTTCGGTGATTTTTTTTTATCTCCATGCTTGTAGTATAAGGTCTTTATGTTTGAAGTCCTGTTCTGTTCCCCTTCCATCTCTGAATGTGTGTCAGTAATTCCTGAGGATGCACAAACAGAAAGCATGCTAAGTAAGTCTCTAAATGCAATTTGGTAGCTGGAAATAAAGAGCAAAACCAGCAGGATGTGACCAGCAATGGCTTTGCAAACCAAAGGGCTGAGTGTTGAGTTAAATGAAGTCACAGTCCTTTCTCTATTATTTTTTATTTTGAAATGCTGGCAGTTTCATTGCTGGAGGGTTTTATTTCCCCTTTAGTCCTTTGTATGCTGTCTTAGCTGACAGTAACTGGCTGGCGAGGTGAATGATCTCATGACATTACTGTCTGTGATGTTTTTGTTTTGCTTTTCTCCCCTCTGTGGGAGAGAGCTTTAATTTAATTGCTTGGTAAGAAGAGTGGGTGAGTGGTCGCTCGAGATCTTGCAGAGGGTTTTAACCTACAACTCGTTAGTGGGACTTAGTAAAAACCCCAAGTGGGCAGGCAGCTTTTTGCAATCACTGTGGTCATCTTCTTTAATTATGCTACTATGTTCCCTATATTGAAGTAAGTAGCCAATTTAAATTATATTTCTCAACTGTTAATGAATAGTTAGTCCCTTAATTTCTGAGTTTTCAGTTAAATTAGAGATAATAAATAATTGTAACCTTGGTAGTGTTTGTTCTATAACTTGTTCTGACTCAGCTGTGCTTTCTCAGAAAATTAGAAAAAAAAATCTTTAAGCTACACATTTTCTGTCTTTTGTGTTTGAGTTTTGTGGGTAACAGAGGCTCAGCAGTGGGAGGATGCCCTTTATGTGGATGGGTAGAGAAAATAGCATTTATGAGACATTAGCCTCTTCCTGTTTTGCGTCAGTAATGGACCCAAATTCAGTAGCAGAGAGAAGAATTGAAAAAGGAAGAGTGAAGTGACCTCCCTACCTGCAAGATGACTTTGGCAGCAGTGGTGTCATGGCATGCGTGTCCATGTTGCCATTCTGAGTCCTTGTTCTTTGTATTTATTTAGTAAAATTTTGTTTTCTCTGAAGGCTCAGCTGAAAATGGTTTTTTGGCACGGGGAGGCTCTTGGTTGGCACAGCCAACAAAGCAGTGCCTTCAGAGGGGCTTTGTCAGAGAATGCTTCCCCCAGGTGAAGATATCTAGATAATTGCTTTGCTTTTTACTTTAACTATTTCTGAAACTTAGCTATTGATCTTTCAAAAGCCTGTGTAGTCTAAGTTTTTGTAAACTGCCTATGATGGGAAATCTGAACAGGGCTGCTCCTGCCGGCAGCTCATCCACTAAAATGGGGCCCTACATTGAGAACAGCATGTTCTCCCTCTCGAGACAAATAAATACTTTTGACAGGTAACTTGCTAACTGTGTATTTGTGCATTGTGTTACACATGATTCCTGACATACCTAATTACCTTGAAATTACAGATAAAGGTCCCTTCATACTGACTTGACAAAAAATGTTTTGGTTGTAATTTTTATTTATAAGAACATGGCATTTTTTCAAAGATTTTTTTAAGTAAACCTGTTTATTCTCTAAGTGCAGCTCTAAAACTGCTTTGACAGAGGATTGTTGGTTACCCTTAAAACTACAAGACAAATTTTGGTCCATTTAAGAACTTTGTGTGCATGATAGAAAACAGTCCAGCTGAAAGCATGTGGTGTAGCTGCTCCTTTTCACATGTAGGATGCTTGCCAGTGGGGGATTGTTTGGGTGGTTTTTTTTTCTTGTCTCTCTGATTCTGTTACTAAATGTTAGAGGAATCTTAAGGAAAATATCATCTGAATTTTTAACCTTGCTGAACAGCCAGCCTGCTCTGAAGCTCCTGATTAGTGCAGAATTTGATCACAAAGCATGATTGAGAGCAGCAGCTTGTCATTGTGTGTGATTAATGACAGCTCCACCTGCCATGGAGCTTCCTAAGTGGTAAAAGCAATCCAAACTGGAGTGTCCTCTTCACTCTGTAGCAATTTAGGTTGCAGATTTATTCTCTCATCTCCTCCCCCCTGGGCCCCCCCGAAGAGTGTGAAGCTGAAAGAAATGATCAGAAATACCTGCAAAGATTCAGGATTACAACAGGAAACTGCTGGTTGTTGAGGGGAAATAGTGGCACAGAAAGCAGAGTAGGTGTGGTGGTGCTTTTGGTTGAGGGTCAGTGGAATGTATAAAAATGGGTGTGCTGTGCTGCTCCTGATGGGGAGGTACAGCTGATGCAAGAGGCTGCACAGAGTGAGTTCAGGTGCACTCACCTTGCCCAGGCAGGGTGGACCACTGGCTATCCAACCTGCACTGACTGATTTTAGTAATTTTTCAGGCTAGTTCTATACTAAGTCTCAATAAGAATTTTTTTTTTAATTTATTTTATTTTTAGAACATCTGCTACACAGCAACACAGCACCTCTCCCAGTTAAGGTCCTATTCAGCTTCTGCTGACCAAAACCTTCATAGCAGAAGCAGCAAACCTGTATATGCCCTAGTTGGCTTTTGAGGGCAACTCAGTTTGGTACTATACCTGGAGAAATGAAGGTACCTGAAGTACATTCCTCAGTAGTGAATGATTTCTGCATGAATGAAGTCTTGCAGATGCATCTAGTCCTCCTGACTGATCTCACTAATGTTATTATGGAGCAGAGTCTTTCACGTGGCCATGGTTTGCACCACAAGCACAGATTATAGGGACATGCCTGGGGAAAGTGTGTATTTCTCTGTAATGGGAAAAGAAATTAAACTTCTGCAAGAAACAAAGCTATCATTAGTAGTAAATAATGTGCTTCAAAATAATGTGCTTCAAAATTGTGTATCAGTGAGGGCCTGCTCCTTTGTTCTGCTGCCTCTGGTAAACACTCCACATAAATGATGCTTACAGGTTTGTAGCTGACAGATCAGAAAAAAAAAAAAAAATAAAAAAAAAAGTTTTTCTGGCATTCTGCACCAGCTGCAGAAGGTTTGTCCTGGTAAAGCAGGTGGTGGTCACAGGGATGCACAGGGCAGTGATAATGTCTCGTGGTAGGAAGCACAGACAGGCTGGGGGAGTCTGCCCTAATGCTCGAGGTCCGGAGGAGAATTTGAGAGGTGGCCTTGGATTGTGAGAATGACTCAAGCACATTCTAGCACTGATCACCTTTCTTAAAATAAAAGCTGTTTGCATTTGAGTCAGTGAGGGTGGGATTTGTCTCCCCTTACCTCAGACATCTAAGTTTAAGCTCCTTGCCCCAGGGTGCCTGCATGGACAGGAGAAAGAAATAGATTGCCCTGACCATGTGCCTGTTGTGAAATTGTTGGTGCTGAGCTTAAGATGGGCTCAGTGTCTCTCTCTTGTGGCTGGTTTGTGCTGATGTAACTGTTTCCTATTGTTCACCTCATGAAATTCATCCAGGCCAAGTGTGAGGTCCAGCACATGGGTCAGGGCCATCGCCAGTGTTAGTGCAGACTGGGTGGTGCCACCTGGGGGTGTTTGTCAGTGAAAAACTGGACGTGACCCAGCAACATGGGCTTGCAGCCCAGAAACCCCTCTGGGATGCATCAAAAGCAGCAGGGACAGCAGGTCCAGGGAGGGGATTTTGCCCTTCTGCTCTCTCTGGAGGTCTGTGTCCAGCTCTGGGATCCTGGGTACAAAACAGTCATGGACCTCTTGGAGTAGCTCCAGAGGAGGGCCATGAAAGTGGTCAGAGGGCTGGAAGGGTTTTCCTGTGAGGGCAGGCTGAGACACTTGGGGTTGTTCTGAGGAGACCTTATTGTGGTGTTTCAGTGTTTAAAGGATGTACAAGAAAGCTGGAGTGAGGCTTTTTTACCAAGGTCTGTAGTGGCAGGACAAGGCATAACAACTTCAAACTGAAGGACAGCAGATTTAGATTGTATGTAAGGGAAAAAAAAAACATTCCGACAGGGGGAGAAAAAATGGTGGTTTAGAGAAAACCACTCTTGGGTCAGTCTGTGGTTGCACTGGATGTAGGGATGCTGCTGCATTTGGTACAAATTCAGCATGAAACTTTCTCTGGCTGCCTCTGTGGTGCTGCTTGCTTCCAGTGAGCCTTCTTGGTGTTCTCGGCAGGGTAAAAGCTTGACACTTCATTTTAAACAAAAATATCAGTTTCCAGAGCTTCTGTTTTGAATGCAATATGAGAGAGTGTGTATATAAATACTTCCTCTGGCTCATGCCTCTGTCTGCAGTGTGAATTAACATCAGTGTTTTGTCTTCACAAAAATGTTACCACACTATGTTGTTATGTGCCAATATGACAACCTAATAGGATCACTGCTTCCAACTTTCCCCTCTCCTTATTGCAGGAAATGATATCAATTTCACTAATGAGGAACCCAAATACAGCAACTTGCAAATATTTGTATTTTGGCAGGCTGGTGTCTCTGCAGTATATGGGCCTGTCTCTCCTAGTCCTTTGGTATCAGAAGATGATACACGAGTTATTTCCATTTCCTGTCCTTACCACAGAGTCTAAAGAGCAGCGTCTCTTTAAATGCAACACAGAACATAATGTCTGGAGAAGTACTTGATCTGATTTGCCTTAAAAATGTGTATTTGTGGGGAAGGAAATACTAGGAGATGTTTGGATGACAGGAACTTTTAGAGTGCTTTTATTTATAGGTTGGCATTGCTAAGTGTAGGAGCACATCAGCTCATCCTTTGAGATGTCAAGGAGGTATTTCTGTTACTAGTTGAATTTGTGGCCAGCAGGGAGATGGTGGCCTGGCCCGAAATCCCAGAGACCCTGGTAAAAGAGGCAGTGAGAACCCAGTCCTGTGAGTTCTGTTTCCTCTCAGGCTGGTTGGAAACAGGATGTACAACATCTCCAGTGTGTAGAGGAGCATGGCTTTGAGACACCATGGGTATCCTTTGGTCCTGACACGGTTCAGGTGATCCTGGCTGTTACCCAGGCCTGGCAGCAGTAACATCTTGCCTGTGACAGTTCCATGTGCAATTTGCCACACAGTCAAGGGAATTAAACTCAGAAGACAGCAGTTAAAGACTTACCTTATTCCTGCAAGCTAAGAGGTACAGCTGAGAGCCTGTATTGCTACCATGTGGTGACTTGCAATGACTTGATCAAGAATCTCTGTGATTGGAGAAATTAATACTGCAATGCTAATAATGTTTTTGTAAGTGTTGTGAAACTGGAGGTAGTTGTGGAGTTTTATTCCTTTATGGGTATTTCAGTTTGAGCAGTTGTGCAAAACAAATTATATTTATTTAGTTGATACCAAAATATATTCCTGTTCTGTAATTTTGATCTATCTCTTTCCTGATACATAATTCAGTTACTGCCTTAAAGGCAGAAATAGCTTTAGGTGTACTGTTGTTTACTTCCATCAAAGCAGGATTTTACCTGTGACCTATCTTAAAGTTAGCTTTGCTATACATGAAATGCTATTCAACTTTGATAAATCTAAGCAGAGTGAATATGTATGTTGTGAAGTCCCAGTAATGTGCAGAAAATGTAGCATAAGTATATTTTAAAGTTGCAAAATAAAAAAATAAAAGCCCTTGGTAAAATTGCTTAGCTGATAACTTAGAATCCAGAGGCTTAAGTGGTTCAGAAACAAAAAACCAAAAAAAAAGTAACTTTAGTTTCTAGAAAGTGGAAAATAAGTGTTACCATAACTGCTGTCAGGAAAGGGACTGTAAAAAGGGGAAGTCTTGCTCAGCAGGTCTTAGCAGACCTGCTAAATTTCTAGTCTGTATTTCAGAGTTTATTTTTCTTGCTTCCTTCTCCCCCTTCCTCCTGATGCATGCTGTGCTCCCTTTGGTTTCACAGAGCTAGCGGAGCGCTGATCAAGGGGGAATGGCAGGTGCAGGAATTGGAATTACTGACGGCTTTGCCAAGCTGTGCCTGGCGGCCGCTGCGTGACCCCATGGGGACAGAGGGTGTGCAGGGGTGTCCCCAGGCCTTGGCCAGTGCTCCCAGCACTGCTGGGAGCGATGGGCAATGAGAAAAGAGTCCAGCATGACTCAGGAGCGTGCTGTGGGAGTGTTAAGAGAGCATCTTTTTCTTGTAAACTGAGACTTGAGATAGAAACCTGGAAGCACAGTCAATCTGGAATATCACATAGCCTCTTAAAGTCTTTTTTTACCTCCTCTTCTTTTCTATGTACACTCAAATGAAGTACAGTTTTCAGTCCACTTGGAAGAGAGCTGGTTGCTTGGAGTATGGGAAGAGCACAAGACAAAAAGCTGAAACTAGTTTCTTCTATGTGGAATGTTCCATTTTGTGAAAATTGCCTCCAACTGATAAGGCTGTGGAACCAGTTTTCTGTGAATTCAGGCCATTTTGTGCCTTAAAGGCTTCTCCCTCAAGAAGCAGAAAAAAAAAAAAGGAATAAAAAGAAATCCACCCATCCAATTAAATATTGGAATTTTGAAAACCTAGACATAGCAATTAAACACAGGCCCCTTCCTCCTTTTATTTTTTCCACCTATTCTAAACAAGCCCAAAGCACTTTGCAAGCTACAAATGGAGGTCATACAACAACTTAGTCCCTGTGGTCATTAGCCAGAAAACTGAAATACAGATGTCTCTGGGGCAAAACCAAGTAGTTTTTAAGTAGGACGCAACTTTAGGACAAGAAAAGAATGTCATCAAGCCAAGCTGAGATTCTCAAGGTAACAAAGAAGTTGAGCCCTTAGGTTGTAATTTTAAGGATCTGCAGACAGCTGGCAGAGGGACCACAGCCTTAAATATGTATTTATTGTTGCATTTACCTCTGTCTCCAATGCCCTTTTGTGTCCCATCTCCCCCTTGATACGTGAAGTTTAGTTTGTAGCATCCTATTTTAAAGTCATTACTTGGAAATTTTGTGGTTTTTCATTTAAAATGTCGCTGGAAGGTTGAAGGACTTTCTCTTCAGCCAAAGCATAGGAATTTTTTCTTAAGTTGGAATAATTTTACTGCTGTGGTAACTGGGGAAATAAAATAATCCTGCAGAACCTGCCAAAATGGAAGCATAAACAGAGACATTGAAAGCCCACATTTCAAATGGAACAAAGAGCATGCTCTCAAGCTGTGATGGTTGATAGATGTTTGCAGTGTTTTGACAATAAATGCCTAAACTATATTAAAAAACAAAGGAAAACATTGGAGTTTTTTAATAACTAGTATTTTTAAAGACACTTTTGCTAAATTCCATCATCTCACTTAATTGTTTCCTTAAATTACCAATATTCATTGTAGCAATTATAAGTAGGTTTGTTTTTTAATTTTAACCTACAATAGTGGTATCCTACAGGTTGCAGAAGAGCACCCAAAGACATAAGTCTGAACAGTGTTTTTGTGAACATGGGATTTTTAACAGTCTTCCTCTTCTGTTAAAGGTTTTTAAAAAAAATTATTGATGATTCCACCATCTGGGACTCATAATAATTTTCAGGAGTGTGAGAAGTGATCTCTTTCTTCATTCTGTGTAGTACGTTATGGGAGGTGTGGTAAAGCTTATGAACTCTGTGCTACCTCTATTCAAAATGAGTGGTAGGGCAGGATTCCTCAGGACTTGCTCTGTGCGGTGTCACCTGCTTGTATTTCTACCTTAGGCTGTGGTTTGGTAAGCAACCAGACCATGTTTTTGGGAGTTGAGGTGGAACATGGGGCCAGAGTAATGAGATAAGTGATACTGAACTCTTCTTACAGAATTAAAGTAACATATACTGCTCTTCCTACAGTTGTGTGATGTTATTTCAACACATGGAAGCCCTAAGCATACTGCCTATGGGAGGGAATAATGGTGTTAAACGAGAGTGAGTGCATGGTCTTTCTCCATGACCTACCTCCAGATGTGGTGGTGACCATAAATCTCTGGATGTGGCTGGTTCGAGTATTAAACAGGACTCTGCATTTTAATGGGATGAGCATAGAGCTGAGACATTAGGTCATGAGTCTCTTAATCCACCACTGCCTATGATAATTCATTAACTTTTCTGTCTGTCTGCCTTTGAAGCTGTGAAATGGCTAAGTTCATAATCCCTTCCAGAGGAAACTCTGGGAAGGGTTCCATGGCAGAGCAACCCAGGGGAAGCACTTGTTCCAAGGATGCTGCAGCAAGGTCCTTGGAAAAAGAGAGAAAAGGACCAAGATCTACAGGATGTTCACTGTCCCACAGAAAAGTGTGGAGGTTGTGGATAGAGAAATATCCTGGGGGTGGCCTTTCCTAGCAAGGGCTAAAGGGAAGCTGTGGGTTTCTCTGGAGCCCTTTTCTCCAGTCTTTCCACACAGTGTCCTTTGCTTGCTCTTTTATTAACATGGATTTTAGACCTTCCCTCATCCTTACTGCTATGTCAGTTTTTCCTCTCCTTTTTTTTTTTCTTTGCCTTAGAAACATCAAGACAAAATTAAACGGGATTTGAAAAATGACATCACTCACATAAACCTTGTTGACTTTTTTTTTTTGTAGGGTCTGCCTCTTTTCTGCACCTGCTGCCATCTCTGCTATTTTGATGGGCTTGACAGAGCAGGCAGTGCCAGTTGTGCATTGCAGATAAAGCTATGACACTGGTTTGTCCCAAATGATTTTAACATGAAAATAGTAAGTGCAGCGTGCTAACTAAAATCTAAATACCTATAAAAGAACAAGAGGCAGTTCCTCTCAGGTGATGTTTGCCTCTTCTCAGTTCAACTTCTCCTACTCATCTGCAAGGTCACTGGGGAGGTCCTGCAAATCCTGTGTTTAATTTGATAATTTAACTTTGTCCAGATGCTTGTTGTTTAAGTTTCTTGTTGCTGAGGCTGTTGAGAGTGATCCTGCTGGGTCTTTGAACACCCCATCTGTCTGACATGAAGTCTGAGTGGAAATGTAGGTAGTAAATGTACAGTAAGCCTGGGCTGTTTCTCTAGGATTGGGTTTTATGCATAAGGATATTGCAGCAAAATCACTGGAGTTCTTAAGGGCTACTGGTGTTTGACTTAATAGTTTTAGATGAGCATTGTTTTAAGAGTGGTAACCTTTTACTGATCTTTCTGATTCAGATAATGCTAATGTAATATATATTTCTATTGATATATGTAGTGGAGAGAGAGCAACTTCTCACCAGAAGTGCAGGCTGAAATAAATGCATTGCACTGAAGAGAATTATGTGTTTAATTTGTTTAGTTTTTGGGTTTTTTTAAGAGACTTTGACATAATTCTTTCAAAGACAGGCTCTTTGTAATTTAATGTCTGGACTTTTCTTCCTTTTTGAAATGTGAAAATTGTTCTTTCCTCCAGCTATTTTCAGTGAGCCAGTTCCTAGAATTTTATAGAGAAAGGATAATATTTAGGTCATAGGAAGAATGCTGTTGGAAGTTGCCTTCAAATATACTGTAAATATCACAGCAACAGTTAAGAAAGAAGGAAAATTGTAGCTTTTCACAGTATAAAAAATCAAGTAGCTCCGTTAAGCTATTAATTAAAACTATGAAATGCAGTGTAGTGCCATATTAGACTCTGTGAATGAACCAATAAGATTTTATAGAAAAGAGGAGAAGTAACCATCCAAGAAAAGTAAAAGTGGGAAGACTAAGGCTGGAGTATTTTTTAATTTAAGTAGAATAAACTAGAAATTAAAAATAATAGTTCTGTTGTCCAACAGAAAAGGCCCTGTAGCTTTTCAGCCAAATCTTTGGGACTGAAAAGCTGCAGATGCCATCCAGGCATACCCATATCACAATGCTGACAGATTTGCAAGGATAAATAAAAATTGAAGACTTGTGGATGTAAAAATGAACATAATTTTTTTTCCTGTAGCTGAAAAGAGGTTTTTTTTAAGCCTGGGAATGGCTTAACAGAAATTGTTAAAAGTTAAAAAGTTTGGGGTTTTTGTAATTGTTTATACCAAAGTTGTGCAGTATCAAAAAGGAATGTTAGAAACTGGCCTAGATAAGCATTCAGCTGAGTACAGAAAGTCCCTCAGTGGCAGCTGGTCAAATGAAGAAGTTAATCTCCCTGCTCTCGCAGGCTATCAAACATTACACTTTGGCTCGTGGGTGAGTGCTCGTTAGTGACTGGGAGCTGCTGGTGTTGGTTTTCAGGGGCCTGGGGAGACATTCTCTGGGGTTTTGTGGCTCTGTCAGCTCAGGGAATCCTCAGTCAGGCCAGAAGAGGCACTGGCATGGCTGTGTTTCCTCATCTTTCCCAAACAGGGGGGTTGCTTGAGCTGCTGAACATCTCTGAGGCTGCTGGTGTGGAGGTGCCCAGGTGGCATGCTGCAGCCTTGGACCGGCTGTGCAGGGAGTGCGGGGCAGCTGTCCTGCAAGGATGGGCACACAGGAGGCTTTCCTTGAGTTCTGCCTCAGCCCAGCCCTAGGTGTGCTGCTGAGGAAAAGCAGAAGGTTGGAATTTGGCCACCAGCCCAGCTTTCAGGCCTGTCATACAGAGAGGGAAGAGTTCTTCTCTGTCCTGCAGTTGGGCACTGTGGTTTGTCTCTGGCTGTAGGGAACAGATACAAGCAAGGGCAGAGTGCTTGGGAAGTTGCTGTTTGGAAAAATGTAATGTGAGAGGTGGGAAGCAGAGGGGTTTTCCTCACTCACCTTTGTTTTCATATAATCATCATTTCACATTAATGTCATTAAGAGGGAGTGTTGAGACAGTATCAAGTCTGCACTCTCACTGCTTTTTCCTTTGGAAGGGCAGAAGGAAAACGTTTGGTAGCCTGTGGCTTGCCTGACTTGAGGTGTGAGTGGTTCAGCATGGAGTTGCCTCAAAAACATCCACAGCTGGGAAGTGGATTGGGTGAATGGAGTAGATATAGCAGACTATATCGACTTGTTCTTTGAAAAACAGTTAAATTTGCCTGTCACTTGCTCTTTAAATGAGTGTAAGTGGTATGTTGATGGATTGGTTTTAGCCTGAAATGCTGTTTTGTAGAGGAGGATGGAGAGTTCTGGTTTTATATGGTGGAGTTTTTTTTTGGTACCTGCTAAGACTGCTCTAAAGTAAAAGTTTATGGCACTGAAAAAATGGTTGAAGCATACCCTCAGTAAAGTAGATGTGTGAGGAACTCTAAAGCAAAATCCTCCCTTCTTCCAAATAATCAAACTGGGGAAAAAAGCCAGGAAAACCCAAGATTATCTGAAAATCAAGCTCTTCTATCATAAAGTACCCAGTTGCAGTTTACCTTTCTCTTGCTACACTCCAGACATTGATGGGACTGTAAATGGCTCTCTGTTAAATGTATGCAAACCAGATTGTACAAAGCAATGATTTAAAACAACAACTGTCTTTCATCTTTGGTGAAGACAACAAATATTATAAAATCTAAATTGTCTGGAAAAAGTAGTTTATCTTTGAATCCTGACAGCATTCAACAGCTGAAATATATAAATGCACTCAATTCTAGCTTTGGAACCTAGATTTAATGAGATGCTCAGAGGAAAATCTTTGGAAGGGCTTATATAAATTGTAGAAATGGGCCACTATGTTGTCACAGATAACTACTTTTTTTCAACTTTTGATCCATTTTTATAAGCAATCATTTTATCAGACAACACTTGGGTCTGTGCTTTAGCTGTCCTTTTTTGAAAATAATTTTCAACAGTAACAAATAATCACAGGCTGGAAATGGAGTCCTGTCACTGATGCCACCAAATAACAATCGGCGAATGTGGAGCGTGAGCTGCTGGGCTCTGCATGGTGCAGGATGCACCTGCCTGCACCTCAGCCCCAGTCTTCAACTTTATTAACTGTGGTGCAGGAAGAATGGAGGGGAGAAAGGGGAAGGGTGTGGGTTAAAGCAGAAAATAAAGTACTTTTCTGTTGGTTTCTTATCCTAAAAAAAAATGTATACTCTATATCTGAGAGGTTGCAGAGCTCACACTTCCTCACAACTGACTTTCTTCTGATGCAACAGATTTCACTGAACAATCTGCCATTCTCATTTACTACTTGGTATAGCTCAGTGATGAGAGATGATATCTGGCCTCATTGTCTTCCATTTAGTTAGGAAACAGCCCAGGATGTTTTTCAAAAGAAACAGTCCTACGTTAACATGAAAACAAAATATGTTTTGACAAAGATATCCTGATAGGAATAGAAACCCGTGGAAATGCTGAGGGTTGCATCAATCTTAATAGAAAGTTATTAAATTTGATCTGGTATCTGCTCACTAATTATAAACTGAAATTCCTGGAAGCCAGGGAATGCCCTTTTTATTTTCCCTGTTGTTGACAGCTAAAAATAAGTTACGCTAAAAGAGATGTGTTCTTAGTTTCTTTTTTGGTGTGAACGTGAGCTGTAGATACTGGAGTCTACTGCTTTTTCTTCAAAGACTTTTGGTGTGTATCAGAAAAGCAGTGAGGAACCACAGTCAGCACTGAGTCCAGCTGTCCATTCCATCTCCAGCTCAAGTTCCTGAAAGCCATCCTTCCCCACGTGGGCAAATCAAAAGCATGGAGCGGGGAGCCAGAAAATGCCACATACCTAAAGCTCAGCTCCCCTGTACATATTTCTGATGTGAATCTTTTTATTGCCTTAGATTCTGGGATATCTAAGCTTGCTTCTTTCTTATGCCACCAAGGCCAGCAGTCTTTGATGTGATCTGGTCTCAATTTGCCAAATAACAATTACTTTTCAGGTACAACAGAATTTTTACCAGCCATTTCTGCATTTTTCCACACTGGCTTAGCCACCCATCTAGATATTGGCAGATGTTGTGGCCTTATCAATATGACAGATTTGAAATATTTTCATCTTTGCCTGGGAAATACCAGTTATGGTGACTCTTGTTTATTCATTGACTTCACTTATTTTAATACTTGATCCTTTCCAGGGGATTTGTTTTGAAGATATTCAAATGTCCAGCTGTAGTTTCAGATTTTCCTTTCATTGCCAGGCAGTAAGCTGGAAATAACTTTAAAGTCATCACCCTTACCCCTCCTCCAGTGATCAGATCATGCCAGCATGTGTCCTGTCTGTGCTGCAAGGGTTTGTTTCTTCTTGGTGATGAGCTGTTTGTGCATTTCTATTCTTCTCCCTTCTTTCAAAATGTTTGACTTGAGACTGATCATTGCGTTTTGCAGCTAATTAATGTTAAAAAATATTAAAAATTCAAATGCAAAAATAAATTCAGTTAATACTTAATGCTGGATGGGTTCCCTTTCCCTGTATACTTCAGTCTTTACTCTGCACTTGCTGAGTCATTACTCAGAGAAGATATGTTTATGAGTAAATTGCATTCTTCTAATCAGAATCACAGATTGGTTTGGTTTGGTGGGACCTTTAAAGATCATCTACTCCAACCCTTCTGCCTTGAGCACCTCCCACTATCCCAGATAGCTCAGAGCTCCATCCAGCCTGGCCTTGGACAATTCCAGGGATGGAGTAGCCACACCTTTGCTGGGCAATCTGTGCCAGGGCTTCACTCAAGATGTTATTGAGGTGCAGTAGTGGGTAATTTTTCATACATTTTGGAGTGAGGTCTGGGATAATAGTGCCTTTCTGGTGTGAGAAGGGCATGTTGGGACTGATTGGATGTTGGGATTTGGTACTAGTACCTGTTTTAACACCATTTCTTTTAGATTAACCATACAGGGTAAATGCAGACTGTGATCTTCTACTTTTGTTCCATGTTACAACTTGAGGGCATCATGGGGTGTTATCCTGCCTCTGTAGTTGCAGAAAAGAGAGAGTGTTTTCCATTTGGTATGCACTTGTTAGATTTTGAGCTGGAAGACTGTAGGTTAACTCTGGGTTTCTGCTTCCTTTTTCAGTGGTTAAGATGATGCTGGAGAAAACATCTTGTTTACTGATGGAAGGAGCCTAATATCTCTTTAAGTCATCTTGGTTTGATATTTTGAGTATAATTTAATTTTCCTGTTTTTTTCTCTGTGTGCTTTTCCAGATCTGGAAGAATTTGGGGATTTTTTTTTTTATCAGTCATCTCTTTATCCCAGAGTTTCAACATTTTCTCCAGTTGGTTTCCACTGGCAGCTTTCCCTTAAGCTGTTGTTATTGTATCTTTTGTGCCATTGTCTGTGTTATGAAATGTTAAGCAGCTTAGCCACGACTGTTTAATTTCTCTGTTAAAGCTGATGTTTTTGAATAGACTTGGCTTGCTTAGCACCTCTCCGAAGTTGGTGGACATCCTCCCTTTACTCTTTTGATGCAGGCTTTCACTTTCTAGGTGACAGCAGATGTCTGGGTCAAGCCCCTGAATTTAGAAGGCATTTTCTTTTAGCTTCTTTCAAAAACTACCAGTTTAGTGTAGTTAATTCTTATTTTCAGGCTGTATTTTCTTCTTTTCAATTTATTCCTCATGTCAGCTGCAGATTTCTCTGAACCTGAGCATGAGAATTTGAATATGTTGTATCATCTTTCCTACAGAGATATCTCTTGCCTCTGATTTCTGCATCTCCAAAATTCATTTCCATTGTAGGAAGTGATTGGTGTACAGCCTAAAACATGTCAATTCTGAATTGTGTTGGATATGCATCTTGCAGTCCATAAAATCTTTTATTGATATTGATCTGAAATTGCTGCTGTAATCGTATTTAGTCCTCCAACGTGCATTTCTCTCAGTACTTTTTATTTTGCCTTTTTAAAGTTTGGGTTTTGTTCTTGCTTTGCATGAAAAGTAATCAGATCAGATGTCAGCTGCACTACACACTTTAATATCCTGGATAAGTTGAGCTACGTTTTCATTCCAGTAGACGGGTTTTTAATCTGATCTATGGGTAGATATCTTACTAGAGGAATGAATATTCCACCAGCAAGAAACCCCAGAGCGATTCTGTCAGTCTTTTGCCATCATGACTTTTAAATATTATTTTTATTTATTTATTTACTTATTTATTTACAAGTGTGCTTATGAATTCCACGCTGGTTGTTGTCTGGCCTCTCCAGTGTAAGCAGGTGTCATGGCTGAGGACCCATCACAGTTTGCTGTAAGATTCAGCAGCGCAGTCATTTTTCAGTGTGCGGAATCCTGTAATTGTTGTTTTCCTGTGAAAACATGTGAAATGCAGAAGTTGGCTGCTAATTGGCTCCCAGTCCACCAGCAGCATTTCAGCATTAGAAGTCCTAGTTAAATGTTCTTTCTGCAGTGAGGGAGAACCATTTTCCCATTTTGTTTCATCATGTCTATAATGAATTCTAATATTTAGCTATATCTTTTAACCTACTCCTCAACATCAACATAAGCTGTGGATTTTGAGAACACACTCCTCTGTTTTCTGTTACTTGTATAGCTTTTGACCTTGCTGATTTCTAGTATCCCAGAGAACTATAATTGTAGCTGGTAGAGAACCATTCATTTTGGAAATTGCTGTTGCATTTGGAATATGTAACGGCCTCTCCTCTGTGCCTTCCCCAGCTGTGTGGTGCTCTGCTGCAAGTAAAAGGGGAGATGGGAGCACTCCAGCATCCAGTTTTGTCAGCCAGCCTTGCCTGAGAAGTCATTGAAAGGGATTTTACTAAGCCAGGCAAGGAGAGGCTTGCAAAGTGCAGTAGAGATGAAAACATTACTTGACAGGTAACTATTATGAGTGGCAGAGCACAGTAGCTGTCTTCAGCTGCTTGTGAATGTCCAGAGGCACAACTGACTTGTCAGAGCCTCCTTATCCAGATAATTTCTCTAAAGGCTCAATCCTTGAGATATTCCTGTAGCATGGTTTCTTGCAGAGCCAGCCTTGTTTGGCTTACTGAGTTAACCTGCCCTACTCGGGTACCTCTGTTGGCTTATCAGGTCAGCTCATTCCTGAGGGTGATTGGAAGCTGGTGGGTCTGAAACACAGAAAATTACTTGCTTTTTTGTGTGATCTTTGCTCTTCTTGACCTGCCTGGCTTGGCTTAGCCTGTAGTGGAGAAAGTTGCAGCTCTTGGTGTAGCTTGGGAGATTCCCAAGATGTTCTGTGGTCTCTTCTGGCATGTCCACATGTAGATCCTCAGGAAGATACCACTGGCCCAGGTGATTTTAAATTCTAAATTATATCTTTCTCTACTTAGAGATGGATGCTTTCCCATTCCTGATTGTGCTCAGTCCTTTCATACAAAAACTAGACACTTTTGAGGAGTGGCCATGATTGCATAATTTTTATACAATTTTTATACTTGTGTTTTTTGTTTTTTTTTTTTTTTTTAGATCCAGCTTTGTGTGTGTGGCAGGAAAGTACCTGTTCATTTTGCAGTTGTGAAGTTTGTCTATTAAGAAGGTCAAAAATGATACTTTACTTGCTGTCATGTAGTATAGGATGCTGATCTTCAGTCCAGTACCACATGTAGGTTTCTCAGCGGTCATTTTAAATCTGTAAATATAAAGCTATATGTATATCATATATTTAAAAAACAGGGAGTGTCTCCTGAATGTAGCAGGAGTATTATTTGAATGTCTTTTTCATTTATGTGACAGGGAATTGCAGTGGAAAAAAATGTGCAGGCATGCATCTTCAGCTTTCCTTGGGATGTTGGACAGAGTTACAGATTAGTGATAACACATGTAATCACAGGTTGAGATTCTGCTGCAGGGGATAATTCTCTTATTGTTTGTTATATTGAGTGCTTTTTCTTTCCTTAGCCAGCTTTTTCATGAGTCCCTTTCTGGGGTAGACAAAGCCTAGTTCTCCTTTTATGAAATCCCAGTTGGTGATTGCTATTAGCAACACATTAACACATTTCCAGAAGCTTGCACCTGGTTAAAAAACCAAAAAAACAGCGTGTGCTGCTTTGTTTCTTGGGTTATGAGGTTCAGTTTGAATAGCTGATTCTTGCTCTGTGCTGAGGTACTCAGTACTTTGCTTCTGAAAGAAGTTGAAAAGTGTATTGTTGTGCTTGTTGGTTACCAAATTAAGTAATCTGGAGGAGTTTAAAATGCAGGTATCTTCTGTCTTTTAAACAGTAATGGTGGACAGTTGTCACAAATGGAAGGCAGAAGATGAGGTGCCACTGTAGGTGTGAGGATTTTTGGTAAAAGATAAAGCTTGCAGGCTGGAGGATCATTGTAGCTGTGATCATTTAATTGTTTGATTAGAAGTTGGGTTATTACCTCAACTTTGAATATCCATGAAGCAGTTACTGAGGTCCTTCATAGCAGCTCTTCTGCAGACAGAAAAGGACTGATAAAGCTGAATCAAACATTCCTTAAAATCAGTGAGAAGGATGTTTTATGTTTGGGGAATTTGGACTTGGTCCTATGATGCTAGAAACAATGAAGTGATTTAAGAACTTGGCCTGTGTTCTTCTTGTTCCCCACCATCCATCCCACCACTTAGTTTGGGTTATTAATTTTACTAATAGAAAGTATATTGAGTTTATATAGGATTCTTGGTAGTATCTCCATGAGCTTCTAAGATGCCAGCAAAGCAGAATTTGGGGAAACTCTAATATTACAAACTGATGTGGAGAGAGGAGAAAAAAAATTGAATGGCATTCTAGCACATGACCTCTGAAATTTGAATGTGTCATCTGGAGAAAAACATAACTCTCCACAGTTTACATATCTGAGTCTGTGCTTAGTCTTCTGATTGACAATAAGTAGCATTTCCATGTTCCAGCATGGAGTAAACATGTTTTTAGGAAGCAGAGTATATCTGTTCTGGCTAAGGAATATACAAGAGGAGTTGTACTATGTCAGTTGTTCAGGTTAAGTTCTTCTTTACCATCTCTTGGGGAAAGAAAGCAAACCACAACAATGTAATAAAACAGATGGAGAGCACTGTTTCTTCATATCTTTCTGTGACAGGCAACATTCTTCTAACAGAATTACCTATATTAAATTATGGATGAGCTATATTGCAAAACTAACACAAACTTCTGTATTTTCCAGCCATTCTCCCCGTGTTTGTCCCAAATGGCATTCATCTACAGATATTCATGTCATTTCATTGTGGTAAAGTAAAACTATACTCCCATGCAGCAAAGTCCCTGATGAAGGGATCTCAGTGAAATGAGTGGGAGCAAGTCACTCTAGATCCATTCTCTGCAGCCCTCAGGCAAATATTGCAAGATACTTCCTGGAACTTGCTGAAATTCCCAGGGGAAATGAAAAAAAAGAAAGCTTTTCTTGGTGAATTAAGTTGCATATATTTTATGTGAAGGTTAGCTGGGAATTCCATCTAGGCATGAGAGACTGTCACCCTAGCTGCTCGGGAGATGCTGTGTGTTCTCCCTTGGGGCAGCCAGAGCCTTTGCCCAGCAGTTTGGAGATACCAAGGAAGAAAACAAGATTGGTGCTAACAAGTTCCCGAGGGGGCTTTTGCTCAGCCCTCTTGCATTGTTGTAAACCAGTCTTCTGGGTGAGAAACAGCTGAGCCAGAGGAGAAAGCAATGGGGTCCTTGCAGAAGATCTCTTAAACACAGATATGCCCTTTTGTAATTAACTCCCTTCCCTGCCTAGTGTGTCTTGCAAGAAGTGGGAGTGTTTCACAGGAAATAGAGCAGCTATCACAACAAATATGGGATTTGAGGGGTTTTGTTCCTCACCCAGTACTGGCCTCATTAAATTGGAGCACAAGTTTTTTGAGGAGGAGCTGGGGGTATCTAGCCTGGAGAAGAGGAGGCTCAGGAGCGATCTTATTGTTCTCTACAAGATCCTGAAAGGAGGCTGGAGCCAGGTGAGGTGTTGTCTTCTCCTGGTTAACAAGCAGTTGGGCAAGAGGAATTGGCCTCAAACTGTGCCAGGGGATGTTTAGATTTATAACTAGGAAAATGTCTTCACTATCAGGGTGGGCAGGCATTAGAGCAGGCTGCCCAGGGAAGTGGTGGAATCACCATCCCTGGAAGTGTTTTAAAAAAAGTGTAGATGTGCTTAGGTTTAGTGGTGGTCCTGGCAGTGGTGGGTTAATGATTGGACTCCACAATCTGAGGTCTTTTCCAGCCTTAATGATTGTGAGCTGCAATTAAAGCAGCATGGGCTGAAGCCCTCACTTGTGACTTAGGTCATCCAGATGTTTGCTGTTACAGTCCTTTTTAGGCTCTGAATTCCTGAGGGTGCTTTAAATGCTGTAATTTTATTTTTGTTTGATTCTGTATAGCTGTCTCTATATTAGTAGACTAAAGAGGGCCAAGGCACAGGCTCAAGTGTACTTGTGCATTTGGGTGATTTCCACATGCTCTTGGGCTGGGTTTTGGGTGAGGGCTTTCCCTAAATCATGCCCAGGTGTGGCCACATCTGTGGAAACAGGTTGGACAGAAATGCATCCTGGAGGGGAGTTGGGGCAACTGGAGTGGCAGCTGCAGTGTACCAGAGAATTGGCACTGACCTGTTAAATGCATCTTACTGGTGTCACATATTTATTAAAGTCAAGAGCTTTTCTGATGTTCTATTTTGGGTTTTTTTTTTGATGCCTGGAGCTCACAAGCCTGTGTATGTACAAACAGGTGTGTGACAGGAGAGGCGAAGCTGTTTCTGCCCCATGTGGGAGTGCTGTGGTAGGGAGCAGGTTTGCTTTCCTCCCTGCTGGGAGAAGTGGGAAGAGTTCTACATGCATACTCACATCCCATACCATGCTTTGATAGCCTGACTCCTGGGGCTGATTTCAGGTGGGATTTAAGGTCTCAGGCAGTGGAGAGGTTTGAAGCACAGATCTCTGCATTTAAGGCAAATGCTTTAGCCACTGAGGCATTGAAGGGAAAGGGAACAATGCTTTCTAACTGCTTAAGGCAAAAAAGCTCCACTTTTTATTGCTCTTGGCAGAGGGGAAGGGAATGGAGCAAATTCCAGTAGGGAGATCATTCCTAAAAAACAGAAGTGAGGGTTTTACCTACCTGCAAAAGGTCAGATTTCATTATTTATTCCTCTCCGTAGTATTTTCCTGGGCTTATGCTAGTCTCCTGGCGACCCAGTATCCCATGATGTGCAAGCCCTGCCCTGGTGTGCCTCACATGGTGCCTGGCAGGGAGTGGAGCACTGCCCTGCCACCCTGTTGCTTGCTTTCTGCAAACACTGAATCATCTTTTGTGATCTGTTTTAAGAGATAGGAGTATTAAGTTTCATTCTCATACTGTTTTAAAGGTGGCGTATAACTACAGATCAATGTGGTTTTTATTTTTTAAAAACGTGCTTTACCTGATGTCTATATTAGTTCTTCCTTAATGGTCTTGAATTACAGTACTCTGAGCTGATTCTGTAACTCAGTCAAATCCCATTCTGGTGCTTTGGAGATACTTGTAAAAATACTGGTGGGTTTTCACCCCCTTTTTCTAGTGTGGTGTTAATTTATGACAGAGTTCCATGAAATGCAGCCTTAAGTTAATGAAATTTAACTTTTCTTGATCCAAGAGATTAAATGTGGCTGTAAATTTTTAAGCAGAACCAGTTGCTGCAATTCTCCATCAAAGAAAATCTTGTGGACTTGAACGAGTAAGACTTACAGAGAGCATTCTCCTGGGGAAGCTGATTAGTTAATACTTGAGTAATACATTTTTTTTTCCTCTCCTCCTGCATCTCCAGACCTGAAACAACAGAAACGATTCCTAGATCAAAAGACCGCTTGAGTCCCTTTTATCGGACAAATATCATAAATGGTAGGCTCTTAACTTTTCACTTGAGTAACGGCTCAGGCTTTCACAATTCCTTTAATAAATTTAAAGTAGGTCATAATACCCACCACTGCATCCTTAAACTGGTATAAATCTTGGTTTTTAGAGTTTTAATTACAGTGGCTGCTCCCATTAGGTGGTCTTGTTTCATGGCAGGATGCTCGACAGCTCTCTTGTTCTAAGTCATTTATGTGGACTGCGGGTATGTCTGTCAAACCATAATGAGCAATGAAGGAATGAAGAATGTTAATTTAACCGATGCTGCTTTTGCTGTTAACGTAAGTACCACCAGCTGCACCTCGTAAACATTTGCTGTTTGCTTGCCGGCGCTTCGCTGTTTAGCGGGGCCTCGCGTGATTGATAGAGGCAGAATCAGACTGATGGCTGGCGTGCCGCAACTTCTCCGGAGCGCTGCTTCTCTGAGTGCCTTTTTGTTGCAAGAGACAGCTCCTAAATTTTAATTGCTTTTCAAGCTACCGAGTGCTGCTCGTGTCAAATGCGGATAATTGTTTTATGACACAGAGGTGCTATAAATTAAGCAGAGGTCAGCGTAGATAATGCGTGCGTTACCTGCTGGAGGAGTGATGGCTGGGTGGAAGTGACATGTAGGAGATGCTCACTCCACTGTGCGGGGGTTCTCAGTGCTCACACGCAGCTTCTTAAACAATGGGCCCTAATAGGAAAAGACTGGTTGCAACAATAGCAGTGCTTGAAATCACTTTATAATTAGAGAAATGACTGAATAATGCAGAACTCCGCAAATGGCTTTTTTTTCCGACCCATTAACCATTCAGGTGAACATTCAGAATAAAGCTGCAGACCTCCATTCACCTGTCAGTTGTGGTATGCACTCAGCAAAAGCACATTTTGTTCCTCTCTGGTGGGTCATTAAGAGGGTGATGGACCCCAGGAATTTGACACAGGCCACAGGTGCTCCAGTGCAGCTCACCCAGAATCATCTTGCCTTCCTGCTCTTGCTTCACTGATTAAGGTGCTCCTGTACTTTTTGGCATGAAGCTGCTTCTTATTGAAATCCTGTCCAGCTTTTTCCTCTTTGTCTTGATAGTTTCTTGAAGTGTATTTGATCTCTAGCATAGTTCCTTTCTCTCTCTGTCCTGATATACCCAGTTACTTCAGAGATGATTTACTACACCTCTGTTTTTTACGCCAAGTGTATGTCCGGGTGAAATGCTCTAAATCAAAATTACTGCAGTCTTTAGGATTTAAATTATTTAGGGTTAAAACAAAGAAATAGTCATAGAAGTAATTGATTTCTTTTTGTTCTGTATTGCATGTCACTTATTTTCATAATATACTCCAGTTAGTAATAATGAAATGTTATGAATTGCAACTAAATATCTTAAATTTACACCGCTCTTTGCTAATTGTAGTAATATGCTTTTATCTCTGCACACTATTAGGTTTTAAAGCTTTATATTCTCAAAGTAGCAAACAATGTACCTTATTAATTTTAACAGATTAATCTATGGCAAGTCTTTTTTTTTTTTTTATGCAGGTACAATCAGTGAAACTCTGTTTTGAGTAGAGATGGGAGAGATGCAGAATAAAGTAGAACTGGTGGTTATGACTCACAGGACTGGATGGTTATGGCACCAGACCACAGGCCAGGATCTCATCCCAGCTTCTGGAATACTCCAGAGGGATGAGAACTGTAATCACCATGGATAGAAACTTGTAAAACTTGCCAAAATTGTGTGTTGGATACCAGTGTCCTCCATAGGTCAAAACCTACCCCATAGTGTATGTGTTTCTAGGCTTTAGAGTTAAGTTTGATTTATTTCAGAGAATTACGTTTATGAAAACTTCCAGTGTCTGTGCACTGAGATGCTGTAGTCAGATTTTTAAAAAATGCTTCATGTAGATAGTTCTAGGGACCTAAATAGGTTATTATGGGGATTCATGCCTGTAAGGCTTTGATATTAGGCTATATTATCTTTCCCAGTTGGTTCCCTTTCTCAGCCCGTGACTGAGAAATTAACTTGCCTTGGTCTTATGTTCAGTGGATTGGTCCCAGTAAAGAAAACACTTTCTGTGTAACAGCTGGTTGTGTTGAAACAAGCAAAATAAAAATGTACTTCTGGACGGCCGAGGCTGAAAAAAGCAGACTTCCTGAGAAAGATTACCAAAGAGAAAGACAAATATATTAGCAGTTACGAAAGTAACTTGCTTTGCTTTTTAATACACAAACATGCTTGAGTTGACTTTAGATGTATAATTTCAAGTTGTGATCTTTTTGGTCATATTCTGAAGAGAATTCACTGATATAGAATAACAGAATGGTTTTGGTTGGTAGGGACTTTAAAGATCATATAACACATCCAATAAAATTTTCTTGAAACCTTAATCTGTTTAAACCCTTATATTAAACCAAAGTTTCAATACTTTATTTTTTAAATTAAATCTGAAATTATTGCATTTTAATCTCATGTAACTGAGAAATATTTGTTTTAATACAACATAGTATGAATTTCATTACGCTTTCTTAAGGGAAAAAAGATCATTTCACTGTCTCGTAACAGTATTTCCATTGAGTGGACTGTCATATTTATTGCCACTAAAAATAAAAGTATTTTTTGTGTAACTCAAAGGATTGCTTTAATGGCCCTGACAAAAAAAATCCATTAAAATTTCATATCAGCTCCAAAGCAGGATGTTTCCATTTACTGTACAGTTGTTGTTTTGGTAACTTTTTTTTTTGCCCCCAACCCTTGACTGTATTGTGAGCAAACCAAAGAAAAGACCATGTGAGTGTATTCAGGTCCTGTTTCCACTGTTCCAGTGTGTAACTTCAGCAGGAGACCAGTCCTCTCCCTCAGTGTGGATTTCTCAGCCTCTTCCCATTGGCCAGCACAAGCTGTGAGTGGATTGAGGGAAGCAAATCCCAATTCCTCAGTCTGTGTTGGCTCCCAGCAGCTTTTCCAGTGCTGCTTTTAGCAGCAGCCCTGAAAGCAACTGAAGACTTGAGCTGTGGTAGGAGGTGACAGAGGTTATTGTTGGTTCCTCTTGCCACAGAACTAATTTGAAGTTCACACCTCAACACAGTTTATGGAAGTGAAGAAGGGATAACAGACCAAGTGAGCTATGGGTGTCCTTACCACCAAGTATTTCTTACACCTGGTTTCAGAGAGGTTGATGCTGTATTGGGGACTACAGTGGTCTGTAATCTGCTGTATTGCTAATCCCCATGTAGACACACAAATATGTGCTGATTTTTTTTTTTTTTTAATTTTTTTTTTTCCCTCCAAGAAGGAAAATCTTGGGGCAGTAAGTCTAGCTGGGTTGTGTTCACCTTGGTTTTGTAGGCTGGAGATGAGAAAATGAACAAGGAGATAGATACTCCAGCCTTCCAGCTCCTTCTGTTAACCTATGGGAGTCTCGATAAAGAGTAGTGTGTTTGTCCACATGGAGGCCACAAAAGGGGGATGAAATGGGTGAAACCCACAACTTCAGTACTTCTCTGATGAGTTGGTAGCAACATTTCTTCCTCTCTGTCAGTGGTCTAAGTTTTGCTTGAGACAGATCTACTGTGTGAAGAACAAGAGTGCTTCAGTGGATGAAATATTCCATGTTTAAAATTAAATGGGTGGAGAAAATTAACTTCTGCTGAACAAAAAAAACCCAAAACAATGACTTCTGATCTTCTGTTAAAAATAGCTGAAGTCAAGTCAGGCTGCATTAAGCAATCAACAAGTAACACTTTTGTTTTTCAACAACTTCACTTACCTCCTGCTAATTTTCATCAAGATTCCAGACAATATAGTACTAACCATTATTTTCTCACCTAGTTTGCTCAGTACTGACAGATAATAGATGATCCTATTACAAATAGATTTGACACTGCATCCATGAAAATGTGAAAATTGGAGTCTCTTGTCATTATTTAAAATGTGTGCTCACTCACTCAAATGAGGTATAAGAGTCTACTTTGGAGATAAAGTAGTCCAGATTGCTGGAAAGGCTGCTCCAGTGTCACCCAGGTTAATGTAGATATATTACGTATTTATATAGCCTATAGGAGGATAACTTTTTAGCAAGTGATTTGAACTGAATATGTACTTGATCAGGACTCATTAATAACCCATGGTCACGCTGTTCTTCTGGTAATGCAATCACAAAGATTAATTCTGGGGCTGTCTACTGCACTTTGGGAGAATGACTCCAAAGAAATGGGTGAATCATATAGACATCTGTGTAAACTGAGCTATAGATTAAGAGCGTGCACTGTCCTTGATATTTTGATTAAAATGACCATTTTTTTAGTCACGCGTCTGGAATTTGGAACAATAGTGTTTTTTCTCTGAAGGTGATGGGTGCTTGCTCATGCTGCATCTTAGTTGAGGGCCTGGTGTCAAACTGTAACTTCTGTGCTTGAGATACCAGAGATAAATTGACTTCTTTCCATGAGGCTTGAGGTCATGTTCATGTTTTCATAAAAAATGCTGTAATGTTGTTCAGGAGTTAGTAACTGATGGATTGACACACAAAGTGGGATTTGATGTGAAAGAGAGAGGAATTGGTTAAAAAGTGAGACAAGAAGCATTTTCTCTTATACTGGTAACTGGATTTTCCTGTTTGATGGGTCATGAGAGACCAGCATATTTGAAGTTCTCTGGAGAACAGACAATATCCATGGACTGTTAGGAAATTCATTATTTTGCACATCTCTGAATCCTAGTTATTGCAGAAGCCCTGCAGCTCAGCAAAGCAATTTTGATAGACTTTCTTCTCAATGATGTTTATCTCTAGCATGGCATTTGTGGAAGTGGTCTTGGACTAGAGAATTGTCTAGATTAGTCATGTGAAGGCAGGGAGTGTTTTGTGAGTCTCTGAATTACACATATGACAAATGTGGGTTGTAAGAGAGGAATCTGAGTGAGGAGCATTTGGATGAAGGTAACAGATGAGATGGAGAGCTTGCACCTGAAAAGTACATCACCAGAGAGCTGGAGCTGGGGAAAGAAGGCCTTTTTACTAATCCTGACATTGCTGTTGGGCCGTGAGTTAAAAAATGAGGATGTAAACAGCAGCATCCCTGGTGCTGGAGCATGATCATCGTACATTCTCTCTGTCATCAGCATATTCTCTATGTCAATAAATGGGAGTGTGGTAGTCTTATTCAAAGCCTTTGATGACAGGCTGCAGGACACTGCCTGAGGCTGTAAGACAAATAACAGTGCTCTTCTCCATGGGTGCTATCTGACTTGTAAAAATCAGTACCTTCCTGCCTGTGCCAGTGCTGGTTTGTTAGACACAGGCAAGCTCTCTGCTCTCTGTGCAGCTGCTGAACTTGCATGAGTTTTAGTCAGAGCTGTAAACAGGAGTTTACAGGGGAAGCACTACACTTTGCCTCCACAGATATGGCAAAGCATGAGGAAGGTGGCAGTAATTTAATGATGGAAAATTACTTCTTGTAATGCCTCAATTCAAAGTAGTTGTGTGTCGTCCAGGCTTACTGAGGAAGCTTGCTAGCTGGGAGGTGCTGGAGGTAGCAGTAATGTGTCACCCACCTAGTGTGCCACTGAAAATACGTGATAGCCAGGATAATATAAATCCTCTAGGAAAATTCTTTTTCTCCTCTTATCTTATATGTAGGCATCTGGATGACTGCGAGCAGTGCTGACTCTCCTTAGGGAAGGTTAGTGCTCAGGCTACCCACTGCTGTAAGTTTCTTGGCACCATATGTAAAAAACCTAAACCCTATGTTTTTATATAACCTAATTCTTAAATTAAATCTAGCAGCTCAATTTTAACAGCATGATCTCCTCACACAATTGAATGAATTTCTGTGATGGTCATATGTGCTAAATTCAACAATTTACATCTGGAGAACAAGTTCTCACTGTGAAGGAATTGCTTCTTTTTCAAATTATTCTCATGGAATCCAAAGTTTGATTGACTGTAACCTGCTCACCTCCCACACTTCCTTTCTGTCTTTGCTTGCTTTCTTTTGTTTTCTCTAAAGGGGATCTTTTGTAACTGATCTGCTTGTTCTGCTGTTTCTTTGGGGATGACAAATTAAGCCACAGGTCTTTTTATAGCGTTGCCATTGGGAGGTGGAGAGAGGGGATTTAGGGCTCCACTACTCTGGTGTGCTGCTGGCAGTCAGCTTTGGAAGTTTGGTTCATTCCTTTGGAAGAGTGGCTAAGATCTGTGCCTTAATGGTGTGAGGGTTTGACTCTTGTCATTTTAATAGTGAATTAGGATGTAATAAATGGGACAGTTTGTAAAGGGTTGAGTAAGAGAATTATAATTAATGCCAGTTAATAAGAGCCTCTGGAAAACAGATCTTGTCAAGATAAGCTGGTACTTATTAAGTGTTTTTAATGTGATTGTAAGTTTGAGATTTATGGCTTCTGCAAGGTGAAGCCATAAATACTTGGTGAAACTTGACTTGAGAAACAAGAACGGTATAGAAACATAGATATAATTTGATTTTGCAGGTATGAGGAATCGGAACTGAGATTGCCCAACTTCACTTTTCAGTTTTGCACCCTCTCCTAAGTCAGTTGTCCTGGACTCCTTCTGAAGTCACTGAAGAGGAGAGAGTGCCATTGCTCTACCCCGAGTTGACAGTAGGGGAACATGAGCTTATAGAAAGAGCTTTTGTTGCCTGTGTCAACAATCTCTCTGTAGGTCCATAGGAGAACTTCAGGGAGGCTGTGCTAAATCTGGGTCTGTCCGTACTGCAGACACTCCCAGAATGTTGTGTTCAGATCTGTCTGCACCTCTAGGAGGTGGATGAGAGAGTGAGCAGATTAGATGTAGAGCAGAAGAGTGATGATGGTGGCTAAGGGTGGAAAAACACACAGCCACTGGGATTTCTTGCAGATATTCATTACCCTAATCCAAGAGAAAGAACAAATTTATTAGCTTTTCTAGAAAGGAAGAGTCTTCAGTCTCTTTAAAAAAATATAGCAAGATTCCTTGTCTAGAAATGAAAGCCAAGAAAATTCAAAATAAATAATGAGAAAAAAAAACCCAAATAGGTTTTGACAGCCAGAATAATTAATCACTAAAATCTTTTGCCAGCACCAGAAGGCCTCACTAGAACTTTGGTAACTATTCCAGTCTGAGGGTTTTTTCTTCCTGAAAAAAGCAACAAATTAAGTCATGTGCCTTATAATGCGCAAGAGAATCGGACTGAGGTCAAAAAAGGACTGCTGTGAGTATGCAGTCTGTTAAAAGTATGTTGGTCCCTGTGAAGAAGATATGGTTTTCCCTGTTCTGGTCAGGTTCTCAGAGCCTTATTTGCATAGGGATGCTGCATTCTCCTGGCATATGGCAGTGTTAGTTCACATCGTAGGAGAAATGGTTGCTTTTGCCCTTTTGAGCACAGGCTGTTGTTTCCAAGCTATGGTACTGTGCTCTCCCTTCCCTTTTTTGTAGCATCAGACCCAACAGAATGAGCTGTCATCATCCCTCATGTCTCTGGTACATCATGAAACAAGTGCAGTTCCTGCTTGGTGTCTTGGCATTGTGCAAGGCTTCAGATAAGACAAGGAGGGACACAAAGACTCTGAAGAGCCAAGTACTTACTTTACCACCATCCTGATTTTTTCTTTGCAGCAGCCTGATCCTATCCTGCTGCTCTCCAGCTGCCTCATAGCATTTCTCCCACACTACAAAAGGCAGGATCTGGCTGCTCTTAACATCACCTGCAGTTGGTTATGTTACCTGACTCCCCAGCAGTCTCTGAGAGTCTTACTAGAAGAGTAAGGCTTTGTATTAAAAACCATCAGGAAACAGCAAACCAACAGGTTTTGTTCTGCTTCTGTTGGATTTTGACAAATATCTGGAAAAGGCATTGAACTGCAGAAAGTCAGTTCATGGTGTCAAATAAGTTGAGGTCTTCTCAGTCTCAAATGTTTCAGTGCTTTTAATGTGTCTCCAGCTGCTTCAGTGAAGCATTGACATTGAGAAAATATGTTAGTCAAGCTGTCCTAAAACTTTCAGTCTTTTAATCTCAATGCCTTCAAGCTATTTCAGAAGAAGATATCTTTGCTGGTCTTTGCTTCAACAAAGAAATAAAAGATACTTCAACAAATGTACTTCCTTGCCTGCTACCTTTAAACTAAAAGTTTAGAGGGTTTTAAACTAAAGTTGCCAGTGGAGGGGAACCTCAATCTACCCCACTCCTATCAGTGTGATGGCAATGCCAGCAGGAGATGCCCGGAGCCAGGAGAGGGAATTGCTGGTCTGCTGGAGAGTACCTGCATCCAAGCCAGCTTCTTCAGAGGCCCAGCTTAATGCCACTGTGCAGAAGTGGGGAATAAACAACAGGAGTCAGAGACATGCGTGCCTGCAGGGCTGTGGTCTTACTGGCCTGGTGGAGACATGCCAGAATGGTTCCTGTGACTGAAATGTTGGAATGGAAGGATGGAGGCTCTTCATGAAGTGCTGGAGGTGCAAGTGAAATGTTAGTGGCCAGGGGGCGGACATGGAGTTCTGTCTGGGGATTGATGAGAAGCTGACTGAGAGCTTATAGGACAGGGACAGGTAATTTTTCTGCCTTGGTCTTCATTGACAGGTGTTCCAACCCCATTGCCTGAGTTGCAGAAGGAAAAGGCAGTGATTGGGAAAATTAAGAACCACCTTCTGTAGGAGATTATGACTTTGAGAACATCTAAGGAAGCTGTAGGGGCACAAGTCCATAGGACCTGATGAAATGTGTCTATGGGTCTTAGGGAACTGGTGGATGACATCACTAAACCATTATCCATCGTGTTTGATAAGTTGTGTCAGTATCATGAAGCTCCCACTGACTGGAAAAGAGGAAACATACCTCCCATTGAAAAAGGAGGACATGAGGAACTATAAAACCAGTCAGTCTTATCTCAGTGCCTGGCAAGGTCATGGAGCAGATTCTCCTGGAAACTATGCTAAGGCATGTGGAAAATCACGCGATGACTGGTGACAGCCAGCATGACTTCACTGAGGGCAAGTCATGCCTGACAAATCTGGTGACCTTCTGTGATGGGGGTTAAGAGCATTGTTGGATAAGAGAAGCACAACTGATGTAACCTACCTGGACTTGTGCAAAGCATTTGATGCAGGTTCCGTGTGAAATTTTTGCCTCCAAACTGTGGAGACATGAATTTGATGGCTGATGGATAAAAAGTTGGCTGGTTGGTTGCACTCAGAGTTGGGGTCAATGTGTCAGTGTCCAAATGGAGAGCGGTGATGAGCTGCATTCCTTGGGGGTCAGTTTTGGGACTGGCTCTGTTTGCCATCTTTGTTGGCAACATGGACACTGGGACTGAGGCACCCTCAGCAGGTTTGCTGGTGACGCTGAGCTGTGTGGTGCAGGTGCCACGCTGGAGGGAAGGGGTGCCATCCTGAGAGGCCTGGATTGGCTTGAGAGGTGGGACTGTGGGAACCTCATGAAGTTCAACAAGGCCAAGTGCAACATCCTGCACCTGGATCAGGGTAATCCCAAGCACAAAAAGGGCATTGAATGGATTGAGAGCAGCCTTGTGGAGAAGGAGTTGGGAGTGCTTGTGGATGAGAGGCTGGACAGGACCCAAAAATGTGCACTTGCAAAGTCACCAAGGATCTTCTTAGGGCCATGAAGATGATCAGACGGCTAGAACATCTCCCCTGTGAAGAAAGACTGAGAGAATTGAGGTTGTACCTTTAGGTACTGGAAGGCAGCAGTAAAAAAGCTGGGGAGAGACTTCCTACAAGGACATGCAGTGATAGGACAAGGGGGAACGGCTTTAAACTGCAAGAGCAGATTTGGCTTAAAGTGTTAGAAATTTTTTGCTGTGAGGATGGTGAGACACTGGCAGAGGCTGCCCAGAGAAGCTGTGGCTGCCCCTGGATCCCTGGGGGGAATGTTCAAGGCTGGGCTGGATGGTGCTCTGAGCAATCTGGTCTACTGGAAGGTGTCCCTGTCCATGCCAGGGGGTGTGGCAAGGTGATTTCTCGGGTTCCTTCTACCCAAACAGTTCTGTGATTCTGTGACCTTCTTCCAATCTCCAGCAAATCCAGTGGACTTCAATGAATTGTGAAGTTGACTCTACTTCAGGGCAATCTACTTTTTCACTAGATTGTATGTTTTTGTTGTTCAAGAACCGTTATTAACCGAACTATTAGGGTTAAGAATTTTTAACTGAACATTTATAATCAATTAAAACTCCGTAATTTTTGAATAAACAATCTTTTTAGTACTTTATTTTTGCATGGGAAAATTTTACATATCCCTTTTTGAAGCCTGGACATATCAGCAGCTCTTTTTGAGCTTTTAATGGGAGTTAAAAAGTAAATAAACTGGGAATGAGTTAGAAGTTTTTCCTTGCATCCTAGGAGTGATCTCATTTTGAGTCTTAACTACAGCATACCACAGAACTTAATGTCATCTGGATAAAGCAATTCTATGTTTAACATGGTTTGGGGGAGGAATAGTGAATTACATCCTCTAAGGATGGGCTCCAAAACTGTCTGTCTGCATCTCTTTCTGGAATTTTGTTGGTTTGGTGTGTATGCTTTAACTTCATTTGCAGCATCAACTAAAGGCCATTTAAAAAAAAAAAGATGGGACTTGACAGATTATTAATGCTGACTAGCTGATCTTCTAGGTCTCTAAACTCATTACTAACCTGTAATATCTGTACATCTTTTAGTGTTTTGAAAGCATTTTTTAAATGAAAATGTGTCTGTAAATCATCGTGGCAAACTTTGTCATAATTGCTCATTGCGTTTGAGTTTGCAAAAATAGCTTTGTTTATGATGTGGTATTTTTAATGGCATATTTCACTGTTTCCATTTAAATTTCGAAGTGACATCTTTGTTTTTCCCCTTTAAAAAGGAGCATAATCCAGATGTCTGTCAAAAGAGTTGTTGATGTAGCATTTTATGAGTAATCCTTATGTTTGAGGTTTTTGTTTTGTCAGAACTGTTTGCCAAGCTCTTATGAAGCTCCCCATGAATATTATTGATGTATACTTCCTTTTAAAGAAGTGATTATCCAGGCAGGAATACAAACTCAACAGCCAGTTCTAAACCACAAATGTTTTCTCAAAATTTATGTGATGTCACAGGAGGAGTTAATTTGTTGATGTTATGGAACAGGGGGAATACTGAGTGAATATTATTCTCCCCTTCCCTTTCCACTTATTAGCCCTTGGAAACACAGACCAGCATTTGAGTTTGGGGGACTCCAGCTATTGTTGATGTTATGGAACAGGGGGAATACTGAGTGAATATTATTCTCCCCTTCCCTTTCCACTTATTAACCCTTGGAAACACAGGCCAGCATTTGAGTTTGGGGGACTCCAACTATTGCACAGAGTGACCTTAGGAGTTATTGGGTGTCTAAATCTTTGATGAAGAGATGTTCATAGTTCCCAGCCTGTTTTCAGAGCGATCAGTGCGATTGCGAGAAACTCAGTAAAACATACCAAGTAGCCTTAGGTTGTCTAGTAATTATAATTTCAAACCTAGAGCTGATGGTACAGTGATGCTCTCATTTGTTGCTGCTAAAAAGTTTTCTATAAATATTTCAACATTATGCGTGTGCAGACATCCTTCTCAAGTCATTTTTTCTCATGTAGTTCCTTAGCTTAGGTGGATATGGCTTAAATTCTTTGGACCTTAGCGAGGACTGGCAGCATTGCCAGGCTTTTCCTAAGCATTTCAGAATCCTTATGGCTTGCAAATGTCCTGGGATCTGCAGACCTCACAGCATTTTAGCTTGCAAATTAGTAGTTGGCTGGTTGTCAGTTGGGGAAAAGAGAGAGCTGTAAATTCTGTAATAAATAATATATTAGGGTAAATATAACAATAGTATTCTGCAGACATCGTGGTGCAGAGCAGTCACTCCTTTCCATAAAGTCAGGTGGGACTGTGAAAATGGATGCATCCTTCATTTCCAGCCCTGTGTTTTATTTTTTTATCCCAGCCTGCAACTCTTGACTGCAGCTCTGCTGAACTTCAGAGCCTGTGTAGCTTCTTGTGGGATCTGTAATTACTCCCTTCTCAGACCACTTGCTTAGCTTCTGGCAGCAGTAGGACAACAGGTTACAGGCATTATAGAGCTTTTAATGGTAAACATGCTCAAGATAACAGATAAAGATAGCAGCACACAGTTGTCCCCAGCCTGGCAGCACTGACACCTTTGAGTGTGTCAGTCTGTCCTTACCTCCCGTGTCCATACAACTTCCCAGCCATGCTGAGCTCAGCTCTTTGCAGTGACTGATGTGATTTGGCAGATACAAAGCCTATAGCACCCTTCTGCTGCCTGTAAAGCTTCCACTTAGCCTGCCTAGCAAGTGCTCATACTTTGTGTTGGAGTTGGTTTTTCCCCCTCCCTCTGATCTGCTTTCCTTTGCCTCGTTTATTTGCAGAGAGGGTGTTCTGTGTCTGGTATTTCATTCCTGTTCTTCAGCCCCTGCCCCAGGCTGTGGTACCTGACTTAGGAGAGGTTCTTTGCAGGGCAGAGCATCTTGTAAAGGGCATTTTAAAAGCACTATATGCTTCAGAGTTGATTTATAGCTTGTCTGCACAGGCAGGCTTTCATAGAATATTTTTGTCTTAAACTTTTTCTGGGTAATTAACCTACAATAACTATGTCCACATCCTTGGCTTCATCCTTCTTCTTGTCCGAATACGTTTTTCAGCCACAGGTGAGACATGGGAAGGCACTGCATGGAGCATTGCGTCCTTACTGAGGCTGATGTTGTGCAGCTCTGCTGTTAAGTGATCTCTTATTCAGGGATAGTGATCTCTTAGTCAGGGAGGCTCTGGAACAATGAGTCCCTCCCTGCAGTACTGAGTTGCCAAATGCTGCTGCCTGCTCCTTGCCTTTCTTCAGATCTGCTGTATGGCTTTTGGATACTTTGTGACAGAGAAGCTCTGAAGCAGTGCATTGCTGCGTAAGAAAATTGTGGGTTTGGCTTGACATTGTATGAAATCATTGTCTCCCTCATCCTCTCTTGCCTTTTGGATGCTTCTTTACTAATTTACTATTTAAAGCTGAGCTTTCTGCTTGCTCCTTGTCTTGGTACTATATCTCATTGTTTGCTGGTGCAGCTGAACTGTTCTTTGGCCAACCCAGAAGTGTAGAGGGGAGTCCAACTGATGCAGCTCCTCTCTCTAAAAGATCCAGACCTGCTTCTCACTGACCAGGTCTTTCATGCCAAAGGCACTTCTGATTATTCCATCTCTTTGTGAAGATACTTGTGTTGATGGGAGGTGAACTGACACCAACTTTTCATACCATGGCCTGCAGCTGATTTAACCTGAAGAAAGAGCTCTCTCCTTCAGGAAAGAGATGCAGTATCTAAAGTAGATAGCTTTAGATCCAGTTGCTTCAAGTCACTTAATTTAGAAGCATAGGCACAGGACAGAATCCTTAACCTGTCTATTTTGCAGTAGTTAGGCTCCCAAAGGAGAGATAAGGCTGCCTGTAAGGCACCTTCAGCTTCATGAGAATTAATACAGGGAATGCAGGTTTTACCTCTGTGCAGGGTAGTACACTATGATGAGACAACCTGGGTTTGCTGTTAAGGCTCCTTGCTGTGTTTCTGCCTTTTCCCGTTTCAATATTTTATCTTAGTGCTTCAGAACTGCCTGGCAGGTGTTGCTCCCCCACAATGGTAACTGCAGTAAAGTTCTGGTAAGCTTAAAATCCTTTCCTATAAGGAGCCAAGATTTTCTAAAGCAGGGGAAAGAAAACTCACCCAAATACTAGTAAATCATGTAAGCTGCAGTATGTTAAAGACCATTAAGTATGTCTTTCTATTTTCCCAAGTGGTTTTTTACACTTCTCTGGGATTGTATGTCCAAGAGTAAGCAAACAGATTTTGAACTTAGGCCCATCTTTGTGTACCATTTTCATGGTGACAAGTAATTGCTTTTCTTGTTCCTTCATTTCCTTCTGATTCTTCTTTCTTAAGGTGTCCCATATCCAGCTGTGAGTTGTTTTGCCTTTCTATATCACACTGCTGTCTAGAGCCTGCCATGTGCTTTGTCAATATTCTTCATGTCTTTCATTATTGAGGTGAGAGAGAAAAAACTTTCCTTCATGTAAAACTGTCATTGGCTACTCAGGCTTCTTCCCTATCTGAAACCCATTTTAGTTTTATTAGTCTCAAATGTTTTTTCCCATTCTGTGAAGTTCTGGAAAAAGAGTCCTGAGATGGCTTTGAGAAGCGTGTGGTTCCCTAAGGAGATCTTTCAGAGTTGCTCTGGCCTAGTGTTGCCCTTGGAGATGATGGGGTAACTATGATATGATGAGTCACTATGCAAAACAGAAATTACTCCCTTGAGTAATTTCCCTTTTCTTCTTTCCATAAACTGCCTCATGAAAACAGTGCTGTTTTTCAGCAAACTAAAAGCTAAACAAAGAAAATATTCCCTTTTTGTTTCAGTATTTCTAGGTAGTCCATGGTATATTCCTTCGTTATCTTGTGAAAGTCAGAAATACTAAATTAAAAAGTCACAACAATTTATTCAAGTAGTGTTAAATAAATAAATAAATAAGTAGATCAGCTATTAGAAAAGCGTTAGCTCCAAAATGAGTCTGGACCTGTAAAGAAGACAGGCTCAGGAAGAGCATGGAGCTCTGTTTGATGGACTCAACAGTAATGATGAGGGATAATGTTGTTTACATTTCCACATTTTCCCCAGCCTTTCATGTGTTTCCTCTTCCATCATCTTATGTTTTCAAGAAACTAATTTGCAGCTGGCTAGTGCTTAGCACAGAGTTTTTTCTGCTTGGAACTATTTGACCTTTAAAGTTCCTTCCAACCCAAAGGTGGCCTTGAACACCTTCAGGTCCATAGATGGTCTTGGCTCTGATCTTCTCTCATAGTGGGTGGTTCTTCATTTCCCCAGTCCCTGCCTGCACCTCAGGCAGTGTGGGTGGAGCACCTGTGACTGAAGACTGGGGCAAAAAAGTCATCGAGTATCTTAATGTTATCCATATCCCAAGTAACTGGGTTTCCCATTTCCTTCTGGAGAGGGCCAACAATTTCACAAGTCTTCCCTGTTGTCACAAAAGTACCTATAGAGGCCTTTGGTGTTGCCCTTGATGTCCTTGGCCAGATTTAGTTCTATCAGCACTTCAGCTTTCCTAACCTGATTTGGGATGTCATTCATCTGGTCTATGCTTTTAAACTTTTTTTTAGTGGTTCGATCTTTTTTCCCCCATTTCTCAGGCTGATGGTGTGTTGTGCCTCTCAGCCAGCTCTCATTACAGATCATTCATTGCAGCATGAGCCATTTGGTCAGCTAGTCAAGCCAAAGTTGCTATATGCTTCATTTGCAGAAATATAGTAGGAATTTAGCAGTTTTATTAAACTCTTTATGGAGCTCATTGCCTGACTGATCTACAAAGTGACCTTGAATAAGTCATTTAGTTTTTCTATGTGCTTGTACCCTTACCATCCTCACCTTCACCCCACCTCTTTGGGCTGTAAATATTCAGCACTGAACCAGTTTTAGGCTTTCACAAGGGAAATTATTTGGTCGGGCTATTTAAACATAGCAAAAGTCATGCATATATTCTGAAATAATATCCTAGCAGGCTAGGGACATAACTTCCAAGGGTATGTTTTGTGTGCTAAAGTTTCCAGAGCTAGCAGGTTGGATTAGTGAAGTGTTACTCTACCACTTCAAAATTATTAAAAATATATAAAGTTTATACAAAAGGAAAAAAGGCTTAAGCTGAGGCAATGGGACGGAAGCCCCAGTTGCATTGCAGAGGGAAGTGCACTGTAAACTTCACATTCAGATTGTATCAACTCAATTACATGTATGCAGCAATCTTGTCATTGTAAGAATCTTCTTGGTAGAAACTGAAACTCTAGGGCTAAAAACATGAAATCAATAGGCACAGTTATATCCACTTAAAAAAAAATTGTATTGATTTGCAGATAACAACAGCAGTTCATTCTTGCAGGATTACATGCCACTTCCTGTCATAAAGATTACTTCAATATGTATTGCATCTGAGATGGAGACTGTAGGGATAAAACTGCTTTGCTTTAATGAATAGTCATTTTACTCTGTGCATTAAAATGAGATATATTCCTTTAAATTTATCTCCAGGGATTATTTTGATTTCATGGGCAAACTCTGTGTTACCAAAGACTCTGGAACACTATTAAACTTTTAAATAGTCTTAGGTTGCCTTGTTTTTGCAAGTGCTTGAACTCATCCTCTCTTTGATAGCAACTAATTAAGCAAAATATCGTGCTCTTTCTGGTCTCCTCCACATCCTTGATTAGAGGGTTAACACCATGTTATCTTGGGTATTAGATGTTCTTTGCTAAACCTTGAGTGCCTACCAGCATCTAACTGTCTGTGCTTTGGAACAAATTTCTGTCGCCTTCTGGGGTTTAAGTTCTCTGTTCTGATCATGGTGGTCTCCCATTGAGCACCTTTTTTCTTTTTTTTTATTCTGGTGCTGTGATTCATTTGAAGCCTATTTTCATTACACATCAGTGATTTCATCTTTGTGTGTTAAAGTAACTTTTTTCAACTCTTTCTAGGTAATCTGGCTTCCCAGAAGTCTTCTGCTAAATGCAAGGGTTTGCTGTCCTGTTTACTGACTGTTACTCCTGAGGCTGATTTTGATACAAATTGTGGATATCACAGGGTAAGTGTGCAGATGTCTCTTTTTTTGTGGCTTTTCTTTCATGGTCTCTTCCTTGCTTACACAAACACAATTTGGACATTGCTCTCCCTTTCAGTGGCTGCAGCAAGTCTCTATTGCAGCACATGCAACTGAGCATCTGTGTTATAACAGAAAAATATTGTAATATGATAAATGCTAATGCTGGAAACCTGATCAGGAGTATTTTAATTTGGTGGTGTAGCTCCAAGAGAGAGCAAAGTTTTCTGTGTGTATAGGCCTAGACTCATGGGGCCATATCTTATAAAACTGTAAAAAGTTGTAAGAGGCTTATTTGGGTATAGTGAACTTTAAGTTTTAAGCTGATAAAAGTGCATGTATTTTTATATTCCAAATGAAACATTCTTCATAATGTACATAGTTAAAATATCTGTGAAGTTTGCAAGATTGAGTTCAAATATTTGGAAAAGGGAGATTAAAGGTTAGTTGGTTTCTTAGGGGCATGGGAAGGGAAAAGAAAGAACTGATTCCCTCTCTTATCCAAATCTACTATGCACATTACAGTAGAAACTTAAATACTTGACTTCATTGTTGAATGACTCTTGTGGAATTTTTCACCTCCTGCCTATGGGAGGAAAGTTCAATTTTGTGAACAGAGATTTGATTATTTTTTTTCTTCTTCCTCAGTCTTGATCTTGATCCCGCCTGCTATTTTTCTTGCTTATTCCCTTTTCTAGCTTCTTTTTGCACTTCTCTGTTTTTTCATTATGGAGCTAATCCTGTGCCTTTATGCTGTTTCTTGTCCTCTTGGCCTCCTTCAACCAGCTTTCTGGCTTCTTCCATCCAGAAATGTCATTTTCTTGGGATAATTCAGGCTGGAAAACACCTGTGCAGTTGTCTAGGGCAGCCTCCTGCTCAGAGCAACGTCACTTTTAAAGCAGATTGCTGGGGACCAAATACAGTTTGGTTTTGAATATCTCCAAGGATGCAGACTCCAAAACCTTGTTAGACCTCTGTTACCATATTTCACCACCTCATGAAGGACATTTTCTTCATTTATAACCTGAACTTTTGTTGTAGCTTCTTTGTACTTGTCATATCGCTGCCCTTTCAAGAATAGGCTCACTCTGTTCTCTTTGTACCTTCCCTTTGGGGAATTAGAAAACACAGTGAGATCTGGGGGAGACCTCTGTTCTAGACACCACTATCCTCCACTGGACTTTCTCCAGTATATCAAAGCCTTTGTGTTCTGGAGGGCTCACAAATCCTTCAGGAAAGGGGAAGATTGCTTCCCTGGGCCTGCTGGCTGTGCTCTCACCAGCGCAGCTCAGAATGGACACACTTGGGTTTGTTCCAAGGGCATGTTGCTGGCTCAAATCGTACCCACTGTCTGTCAAGACTACTAAGTCCCATATTATTTTTCATATTTTCAGTTTGTTTGATCTTTCTTATACACTGTCATGCATTCCTTACTTCCAGCATTTGCTCTTTCTTCACAAGATTCCTTATTGAACACCTCAGTATCCCCAGTGCACCTTCATCACAATGTTTCTGGCAACCTCTTCCCAGAAATGTGCATGAGCTACACTTTGGAAATAGTGAAACTCTCTTGGAAATTAGTTTATTTCTTTAACCTTAGCTAGCTTAAAGAAAGCTAGCAAGCTTAAAGATTTCCATGTAACTTTGATAATTTAAAATTCTTTTTCAATTCCTCTCATTAGTATATTCACAATAGATCAGGAAATTTTGTGTATGCTTTGGTGTGTACAAGTGTGCATGAGACAGTGTATTTAATCCTTTTTTCTGTACTGCCAGTACACAACCATAAATAGTGTATATAATAATAATATGTATATGAAACTTGCTGGAAATCAAGTCTGAGTTATGAACAAGACTTACTTTATATTCCTTCTTTATGTTTGTCCCTGCATGCGTGTGTGTGATGCTACAAATTGCAGATGCCAACAACTGTAATTGTAGTGGTAGTTAAATCAAATGTTCTGCTCTTTTTCTTTTTTTGGTGGCCCTCATGATGAGTAATGCATCTGCTTTTTCTGTATTTTAGTAGAGCCTGTATGTTGGGAGATATTCCAGAGAAGACGCACTCAGGAATACAGTCTCAGCCTTAGCTTGACATGATCAGATGGTTCTTGGGGAAAGGAGATGTAGTCCTGTGTTCCTGGAAGCTTTGCTGTCTGATTCCATAGGGGAAGCACCAAGAGGACAGCAGTAGTCCAGTGCTGAGTTCATCATTACTAGTTTGGCCAGGGTGGCTGGAGCTCCTGTGCAAATCCCTCTGTTTATATCTGCCAAGGGTAACAAAAGAATGCACTGGAGTGCAAGTGGAGCAAAGAGGGTTAAACATACTAAGTCGGGGGAGAAAAAAATTGAGCAGAAAATAAGAGAAGCGGAAAGGAAAAGAAAATGTGCAGAAAGGAGGATAAAGACTTGCAAGAAAGTGTGTTGGTTTTAATTCAGAGGAGTGTTCAACTCATGAAGTAGTTACACTAGTGCAGCTCATACGGTGATGAGTGACAGTTTAATTCACTTTCTGTGGTGGGGAATGTCTAGTAAATCTGGCTTGTGATAAGTTGCCACATTGCCTAGTCACATCAGTATGAAGTGTCTGGGATAATCTTAGGCTGAATATCCAGTTACTGCAAAGTGATTTTGTTGGGCTGTAGGATGCCCATGGGTGTTTCTGCCATGGTGGCTGTGATCTGGTTATATAACATATGTGTAACAAAAGAATTAAAACTAGTAATTTGGAAATGAGAAGCCAGCTGTGTCCAGGCTTCCTCTTGGAGGCTTCTGTTGCATGAGAGAAATGGTTAGAAAAGGCTGTGAGTTTCAGGATGGACTCCCACTGTCTCCTTCTGGTAGGGAGCTGCACGTAGGAGTTGCACACTTGTCTGTCTCACCCGTTTTTGGGTATTCCTAGCTCAGCTGTTCCCCTTAAAAAGCCTTTTAACTCAATTTTTCTGAAGGATATAAATAGTATTTCTGCATGTTGACTGTAGCCCTCTATATCCTGACAGTCACGTGTGGTTGCAGTTTTTGTATTCCAGTTGAAGAAGTACTTAACCCCAGTGTTTTCTGGTTCAAACTGAATTAATTTTCACCCTATGCAGCATCTCTTACAATAGTGAGGGTGGTGGGGAGGAATTTGAAATGATGTTAAGAGCTGTTTTGGTGATGAAGTTATTTTAATAACTGTGGGTCTCCCTACACAGCAGACTGATTGTTTTTGGAGTATTTCTTAGGAGGAGAGGTCAGGAAGGTGTGTAAACTCTAAGCGAGACCTCAAATGACCACGTGTGTTTAGGAGCTTGAGCACAGTGATTGTGTTTTGCTTTTCATTTTTCACAGTTTTCAAGTGGGTGAAAGCAAAGATTTGGATTTGTTCCATTTTATCCCTTTCAGAAGAAGGAGCAAGCCAAATAAAGTAAAAAAAAAAGTTAATCACAGAAATCCAGGGTCACACTTCTTGGGTGAATTTGATAAGCTTTGGGATGCAGCAGAGAAACCAAACACTAGTTTGCAGCAGAGAAACCAAACAGCAACCTCACTTGTCTTTGGGATGGTGTTCAAAGAACAGTTCAGTTTGGGAATGACCTTGGGGGGATTATCTTGCCCAAGCTCCTGCTCAAATCAGGCAAACTGCAGAGGCAGGGCAGGTTGTTCAGGGCTGTGTCCATGTCCAAGCAAGTCCTTTAATACCCCTGAGGATGAGGGCTCTGCAGCCTCCCCACACAGCCATTCTGCTGCTTAAGCATCTGCTCTCAGTTCTTCTTCCTTATCCCTTCCCAGATTTTCCCTTGATGCAGCTTGCACCTGTTGCCTCTCTTACTGCACACCCCAGGGAGGTTCTGGCTCACCACATGCTCCACACCTTTAACCATACACTAAATCATGACAGACTGGAGATGTATGATAATAAAAAGCTCAAATCAGTGCTTCCCAAGCACCTATGAGTCAGGCAGTATTTTCTGACTTTGCACCCATTTCTTGGGGTTTTTTTTTTGGTTGTTGTTTGGTTGTTTTGTTGTTGGTTTTGGTTGGTTGTTTTTTGGAGGGGGTTGGCTTGTGGGTTTTTGTGGGGGAGGGGTTGGTGGGTATTTTGATGGGGTTTTTTTTGGAGGGTTTTTTTGTGGTTTTGTGGGTTTTTTTGGTCTTTTGGTTTTTTTTTTTTTTAAGAGGACTCTGATTTTACTGTGCTGTTATGTCAGGGAGCAAGGATGGAGTGAGGCACAGACAAGACTCACTCTTAACACTTCCTTACATGCCAAAACAAAAATACCTGTGTTCATTTCTGCCTATGGATAATACATGTCAAATAGACATGGATTTAGTCACAGAGCTGGATATGGTTCCCATTCCTGTCTCTTCCAGAGCTGTCTTAGTAATAGCTGTGCCTCAACTTCAATGCCTTTAAAATAGAGATTATGCACTCTTATTCACAGGAATTGTAGGAATGCTACAAGTCCTACAGTATCTTTAATGGTTTTAGTTACTTAGGAGAAGACTGCTATAAAAAAGGTTAAAATATGTATTTTTATGGTATAAACTATATGTTTGTACTTGTACAGATTTATGTTAACTCTATACTCTTTGTAGGCTGTTTTTAAACCTAAGAAGTGTTATTCTGTAATGCATTGTGTTACTGTACAAATTGGATGCTTTTATCCAAATTATGTGTTGGAAATCAAAGGTGACACACACAGGGGTTGTTAGGATAGCCTTTTTTCACACAGAAGGTTTGGAAGTAAAAAGAAAGCTTAGAAACTTAATTCTTTTAAAAAAGTAAGTTCTTCTATAAAAGCAGTTAAGTATTCTTTCTGTCAGCTTTAATAATAATGAGCTTTTTGGTGCTGGGATGAGCGATAATTGCAAATGGCAAAAAGTCATCAGAATGTTGTTGCTCTGATTGCAGATTTTATTAATCGTAAAAGAAATGATTCACCTAGAAAGGCTCTTTTATAAGTACTCATTTATATGAAGATTTTCTGCCTAATTTATTTTGTTTTAAAAAAAAATTAAAAAATCCCATGAAACTCCACAACCAGGAACCTGCATAAATGTAGTCCTGTCCTTCAAAACCCTGATTATTTTGTCCTTCCTATCTAGTTTGCTTAAAATGTCATCTGTGCTCCTTCTTATCAGTGGCACCAATCTTAATTTTGCCTCCTCTTCCTCAGAAATGTACGTGAAGCTTCTTGGAATTATTTTGTAGTTGAGTACTGTGCATCTTCCCTGCATGAGTTTCCTCCACTTTTAAAAAGGATGTTTATCTTTTATGAATGACTTCTTGGGTAGATGAGTTGTTTGGCCCTTTACATGTTTCTGATCTCATGATGTGTTGGGATTTGCAGATGTAAATTAAATTTTCATCTGTTTTCTCCCACTCCTTTTATGTTGTTTTCAACATGAGTCTTGAGTTAATAAAAAAAATGGAGCACATCCTTCACTGTAAGAATACAATTAGTCAGTGAGCCTGCCCTATGAGCTTAAAACAGGGTACATGCTAAAGTATCTCTTTAATTGGGGTTTTGGATGGTAAAGTCTTTGGGGTAATGGTGTAGCCTTTACATGTGCCTGCTAGAGAATTCATACAGAGAGCATTGCTATGGCATGAATATTCAACAGCTGCCTGCCCCCTTATTCCTTATGCTGAAATATTAATAGAGCAGTGATTCTTCACCTAATCATGCTGAGATCAGGTGCCTGTAAGTAATCCTACTGACAATATCCCAGTATCCTACACACAGCCCAGCCTTCTTGAGGGATCACACCTTCCTGGACCACACTGAAGTTGCTGTCAGTAAATCCACAACTGCTATTGCTAAAATCGTGATGGGCTCTGCTCCTGGCTGTGTGCCACCAGGTCATCCTTTCAGCCTGAGGGAGGACAATAACTCCAAGGGGGCAATAAAGCAGCTACTCATCACAGCAAAAGAGACTTCAGATGTGCAGATGGAGAAGTACTTTACTATAATGCCCATGTGACAAAGCTGTCTTTGAACTTTGCTGTATTGAGATCCTTCACCTGGCATTGTGATCACTTGGGCCTTTTCAGGACTGAGTTGCAGGAGAGTTTGTGGCAAATCCTCTAAGGAAGTGCAGAATTCCTGTGCCCTGCCATGCTTTGGGCTGTAACTTGAAAACAGAAATTCACAGGATTGATGTGGCAGACTTCTCAGTGTATTTTCTAAACTAATATTTAAAGTATGCCCCACTAATTCTGGTCTCAGAGTTGGCTGTTGAAAGTCTAATGTATTTTAACACAAAATTATGCAGGCTGAAGTGAAGTTGGGTATGGTAGTGCAGCAGATTCTTCTGTTTCATGTGTATTTGAAAGCTGAGAAAGCTTCTGCTGAAGTCAGACAACACTGGCTTGTCAAATTGCTCACGAACGAAAAGATTGCTCTTGGATGGAATTAATTTGCAGTATCGCATTTACTATCTTAGTTTTGTCATGAATTTCCCCGACTCGGCAGCCTGAAATGCCAAGTGAAAAAGTGTTTCAGTGGGAGATAATATAATATATTAAGAAAATGTTATTGATCACAGTATGCTTTTACTGGAAGATGACTTTTTCTGACTGGAACACCAGGGACTTTGCCTTGTTATAGTAGGAAAATGTATTGTAATATGCAAACAGGATTATTGTTAAGGTCACAGCAACTTTGTTTTTACATTCCACTTCTACTGGAAGCAAGCTTCTCCATAGCTAATGCTGTCAGCTGTGCTAGAGTAAGAAGAATTTCAGATTTGAACTTCCAAGCAAGAGACTGCAGCAAGTGTTCTTAGTTTTTGAAGTAGGGAATAAATACTGTTTTCCAACGGTCAGGACTATAATTCGATAGGGATTACTGTAAGCATTTCATTATGATGATGGACTGCTTTGTGGTGGTTCTTTGTCATAATCAATTAATGTATGTGTCCTCATCACACATGTGTTTTATACATACCTTACAGACAGAAAATGTTGCACATTTGGGTTTAGAGTGGCTTCCATACACAAGGACTACGAAACACTTAATTTTTCTATGTGATGTGGGAAGATTAACTGGGTGGAAGAGTCCATGTTGCTCACAGACATCTTATGTGGGTCCATGGACATAATTGCCCTGCCAAGCATGAAGGCATAAATTTGTGATGGGGTGCCCAGTACAGGCAACTTCAGAACAAGGACACTTTTAAACATGCTTGATTTAAAGAGGGCTTCCACTGCATAAACAGGAACTCAGAGCCATTAAAATCCTTCTTGCAGTGAGGTTGCTTTCTGCTGAAGGGCTCAAAATTTCCCCTCAAGGGTAAGCATGTCATTAAGATGATAATTCTTAAAGTTATTTTGAGCTATTTCTAAGGAAACTTATGTAAAGAACATTCTGCAAAACTTTACTCTTCACTAAATCTTATATCTGTGTGATATAAGTTATAGTAGTAGCCATGTTAATTTAGACTGGAAACACAAACAATCTTGGAATAAATCAGGGATGGTTGTACTGCAAATCCAAGAATATTGTCTTTTCTGTGTTAGTTTTCCTTTTGCCCTGCTCCACTTGCAACATATCCCTCCAGTGGTTTTCTCTGTTTTTGTTGCAATAAATCTCCACTTCAGTGAATTTGAAGATACAAAGCTGTCTGCAGAAATTAATCTCTGGTACAGTAGTGGGTTGCTAACCTGCTCAAGGTTTCCACATGGCAAAATGATTTCTTCACTTTAAGGAACCATTTCCTGCACAGGCAAAGCACTGTTACTAAAATGGTTGTTATATTCTGAAATTTAATTGTATTTCTTTGCAGGTTTTTCTAATTCAGTTTGTACAATGAGAAGTTGTTGTAAATGAGAGGAACAGACCTTAGTTGTGTGCAAGACCCATTTCCCTGCTCCTCTTTTGCAGACTCCTCTTCTAACATGTGCAGGAGAGAGATCAGTTGTGTTATTAAAGCAAGCAGAATGGAACGGTTTAGATTTTGGCTTTTAAAAGAGTTAAAAACAAAACCACAAGTCCCTAGATTTTCTTTTTGCCTGTTTTAGCTGCAGGAGTTCGCTATGGATTATTCAGCACAAGAAACATGACTTGACATGCAAGTATAGTAAAGGTTAATTGTTGGACTTCCTGCAAGAATGAATCCATTGTTTGTACTTAGGATGTTTAAAAATGCACAAAATACTTTCTACTTTCCTTCATGGCTTAAAGAGAAGCAGAGTTACTACCATCACTTCACTTCCCAGTCCTCATGGGACCTTGGTTTAAGGCAACTTGGCTCACAGGATCAGCTCAGCTTGTGTGGATGCCTGCCCTGTGGGACTCGTGCTCCTAAAGATGCTTTATATTGCCGCATGTTTTCCTGCTACTTGGCAGGAAAACGATGCTCAGCCTTTGTAATTCTCTTCGTCTTCCCAAGATGTGCCAGAGCTCACCCCACTCACAAAGCCTGTCTTGTGCAGACACGAGTCTCCAAAAGGCAGTGGCAGTTCAGGACGGCTGGGAATGTGTTCCTGTCAGCTGTGTTCAGTAAGGATAGGTAGAGTTTCAACACGTGTTGTTTAAAAACAACTCTATCAACACAGCTGTTCAGCATTTCCTTGCAGCCTTTTGTGACCAGCTCTCCAGAATGCTGTTTAAAATACTACTAGAATCAGCTACATCTGGCGAACCCCTTGGATGAACTCAGGTATTAGTTTGAAGTGCCTGAAAAGATGAATTATTTACACATAAATCCATTTAGTTTTCATGTTCCCTATCTTCACGAACTGAAAGACAAGTGGAGGGAGAGAGGAAAAAGAAGAACCTCATGGGAGAACAGTTCGTGCTGTTGAAATCATAATTAAGTTGTTTTATTTGGTTTCTTTAATGGTTCTTGGTGGGCACAGTAAACACAGGGAAGGTATAGTTCACTTTTACTGCATCTTGTGCTGAGTGTGAGAATTCAGTTGTAAGCAGAAAAGACAACAGTCTATAAAATCCTTTTGTATGTTTGTAGAAGAGTTTGATATAATGACATGAAAGGTATCTCTTAATCTGTGCATCTAATTGTAATGCAGTAAAGAACAGCTTATCTGCTTACAAGTGTGTGAGCAAAAACATTTACGCTGAGCATTTATGGGGACACAAAGAGGTGTTTCCTGAAGAGCAGAAAAGGCTTTCTAATTTGTTTTTCCTGCTTACGGGAGTTTTGGTTTTTTTAAAAAGTCTTTTACACAGAAGAGATAAATTGAAAGACGCGGATAAATTGGAAGAGGTGATGGGGTTGTAGTGGGAAAATCATGGCCAGATTTGAATCTTCCTTTGCTCAGTCATAAACCTGCTCCTGAGCTGCTTCATGTCCCCATGAGACATGGCTCTGTACAGCCTGACTTTGAATAATAGAGTTGCCATTAGAGTCCAACATAAAAAAGATGATTGGCTGTGTGCTTGATTTACGGGAAGGCAGCAGTGGTGAAGCATACGGTACACCAGGGGATATTTATGCTGCTAATGCTTAAAACACAGCCCAGTGTTTTGCGTGCTGGAGATGCTTTCAAATGGCAAAAACAAAGGTGCGAATGGCAGTAAATCCAGTTATTCTGATAGTTGAATGGCCCCAGATCAAGATCAGGCTGTGCAGTCTCTTCAACATGCAGAGCAAGTCTGTTAAAGCCCCTGTTTAGTAACTGCCTGTTACAGGATTATCAGCTTTGAATCAAAGAAAATAATTTCAAATATGTTAGGATTTAGGGTATATTGTTTCATTTTCATCAGTTTCTAATGCAAGAATTATTTTTTCCAATTTATGTGCAAATAGGCTTCCAAAATCTGTTGCTGTGAACTGAGATTTTGTCAGATTTTTTTCCTTCATCAAATTACTCCTGTTCTGCTAATAACTGTCAAATTGCACCTCAACTCAGCATTTTCTTGATTTATCTTCCCTGCAGTAGCTAACAGTAGCTCTCTGAGGTGTATCACTTGGCTGCTGTGCAAACAGGCTGTTCTTAAGGTACTGAGCTGTGCATTTAAATTTTTTTGAAATGTTACAGCAATTATATTTGATTCTTAGAAGAAGAATTCATTGTTGGCTCAAACTGGATAAATTTTTCAAAATGTGGAGGGTTTTTTCTCAGATGTTCATAAGCTGAGCGGACATTTGGCATTCATCATTCTGAGATGCCTAAAACAAAATATTAACTCTATGTTTTTAGTCTGTTTTTTTCCTAAAGAAAGTATTAGTCAGATCTTTCTGCTAAATAATACATTCTGTTCCATTTGCACAAATTCACCCCCTTTCTATGCTTCTCCAGGAAAATTCTTCATGGGGAGGAAGGTCCTGGAGAAACTGTTTTGGGGTTGGTTAGTAGCTCCCTTTATATAAAGATGTTTGTGAGGGTTACTTCTGGCTGCTTCCTTTCTAAGGGTGTTTCTAATTAAAGAGCATTTGCTGAGCTTGGATTAATTTTGTGTGATACAGAAAATTCACCTGTATTCCCTGAAATACCATTTCTAAACAATTTTCTGCATTTAAAGCAATTTATTTCTCTCAACCCTCTATTTGGGGAAAACAGCTAGAGGAAAAAAAAACCCTAGTTGTCTACTAAGCCTCTCCATGCAAAGTGCATATTAACCTTTCTCCACTCATGAAAGAACTCACAATTTTATAGAAGTTGCTTGATACTAAGAAAATGTAGATGCACACCTGTCTCTATGTGCTGTGTGGACTTGAACCAACAAGATCCATATATCCAAATTATAGTAGCTTTGTCTAGTGTGAATGAGATGCTACTTACATTTTCAGGTAAAAGAAATCAACAACTATTAATTTGGCAGAATTATTTATTTCTTACTGATGATATTTTCAGTGTATCTAATCAGAGCACTCATGAATAGAAATGAAACAATTTAAATAGAGGCAGTGTACATTGTATGATCTTGTTTTCTCAAACTGTTCCATAATGCAGTGAATAAATTTATCTGTTCTACTGAAAAGACTTCTGCAGAAATCATGCACAATGCTTTCACCTCTATTATTAAATACAACTGTTTTATAACTCTTGGAAGATGGTTATTTCTGCTGCTGCTACAGGCATCTGGAAAAAATGTTCATTATCGGGCAACAGAAGGGAAAAGCAGACTTAGAGAATCTGAAAATCCAGGAAGATGTACCAGGAACACTTAACTGAAAGGTGTGTAGAAAATGATGAAGTGATCTTACTTCATACTGCTCCCCAGTCCCTGGAATTGCAAGGTTGAGATTTACAGAGGGTAAAGTAATGACTGGAGAGAGGCTGGTCTGAATCAGCGTCTGAGCCCGTTGGAGGGCTGTGCAGAGGCAGTGCTCACAGAATGTCCTGGTAGAACTTGAATTTTACTCTGAATCATTGGATAAATGTGGGACACTCTGGGAGAGAGGCAAGTTTTAGGTGGCCTCACCACCAAGAAGCTTTTTTCTGTCTATCAGGCCTGTTGGGAACCTGGTGGGCTTGGCAGAAGTCTGTGTTCTCCTCGAGGTGTTGTACTCTGACTGTGCAGTTTGGGGTGGTGGTGGCCAAGGGTGCCAGCAATGAACTTTGCACTTGATGCTGATGGAGACCACTCTCTCATAAGGGAATCTGACCAAGATGCTGTGGTCTGCACTGTTTAAAAGGCTTTTTTAGTAAAACTTTTCATCCAGAATTCAAATTTGTTTATTAAAAGTTTGTGTTTACTTAGAGGTCTTTGCAAGATAATTTTTTTCTTCTTTCTGTTTTTTGTTTGTTTGTTTGTTTGTTTTTTCTGGGAGTTCTCTAAGAACATAAACTGATCTTAGAGGTGAATCTACACAAGCTGGAAGCAAACTAGGAGATCAACATGTTGTCTTATCCTTCCTACTGAAAGGATGCAGATACAAAATGCCATCATCATTCCTTTTACCATGCCTTTAAAAATTGCAACTCACTGTCCAGGCAAGATTTTGGTAAGCAAAATCTCTTAACTCAAACAGGTTTTAGATTGCCATAGTTCATTCATAGATACAAGAATATAAATACTTGCTTCTCCTCACTAAAGCTGCCCTAGGATCATTCAGTATAAGCCATGGCATGCATTTCACTTTTCCACAATTAATTCTCCTAATGCTTGGGAAAAGGGTTGTGGGCAGTGCAGGTGGACTGGCTGCCATTTATGATCTATCCTTTACTTTTTTTTCACTTGGGGAATTTTAATCCCAAAATGAATTCCAGCACTTACATGCTTTTAAAACCTTACTGGCAACCATCACCTCTTAATCTTTTTACATTTCTTGTGATTAGCAGTGCTTTCTAATCCTAACACCAGACCCAACAGCAACTGTTAACTGCACTACTTGTTTTACAGCTAAATCTAATCCTTCTAGCAGTCTGAGGCCAACATTATATTTATCACTCTGAAATTACTAACTGCAAGATGTTGTGGCAGTTCTTCTGTTGTTCTTTGGGTTTTGTTTTTTGTGGGGTGTTTTTTTTTTTGGTATTTTGGTGTGGTGGTTGTTTTTTTTTTTTTTTTTCTTCTTTTTACTTTCTCATTCCTTATCATGAATTGATAAATACAGCAATTGGTATATTTCCAGAAAAAGATGAAAATAGTTGCTTTTCCCCCCTTCAGTCTTATTGTTTTTTTTCTTCTTCTCCTGGTCCTGGAAGAAGCAATTTGCTTTCTACCTGAGTTTATGATTAGTAGTGAGATGTGTAGGTGGAATGTGTTTTAGTGGCTTTTTTCCCCTCTTGCTTTCCCTCCCCCCACACCTATTAATATATCTGTTAGTAAGCTAATGCTGTTAGGCTATGCAGACTGCTCAGGGTGCAAGGAAAGCTAAGACAGCCATCAAATCCTCACAGTGCCATGAAACATCTCTCCCTTGTGCCAAAGGCTGTGTGTGTGTTTGTCCATGAGGCAGCAACAGATCTTATATCGAGTGACTTCTCAAAGAAATTGCTGATGTAGATTTACTGGTGTGAAGTTTTTTACCTTTTCCCCACCTGCAAAGTTGTGTGGGTGTTTACAGTCTCTACAGGAGCTGCTCGGAGTTTACATTAGGAAATGGGGAAGAGAATGTCAGAAAATTGAAAACTTTTCTTTGTTGCTGCTTGAATTTTTTATTTTTTCCCCATGGGAGGGGCCAGGGAGGTTTAGCCAGGAGCATGCAACCCCCAGATGACCCTATTTACGTAAATCCTGGAATCATTTTCAAGGTGGATGAAAAGAATGGCAAAGAGAGGCTGCAGAATAAAAAATAAAAAACATTTTTCCATAATCACAGTAAGTAATACCTAATGGCATCTTCTGCTGCTGCTGGGGTCTTCCATGGTCTGTTTTTCTTAGTTGTGATTTTCTTTCTCCAACCAAAGGAAAATTGAGCTTTATTTGTTATTGGCAGCACTGAGAAAGCATTTTGGATTTTAAAGCAAGGTAGGAAGTTTTTATATATGTGTATATATAAACATGTCCATTTGTGTTTATGTATTTAAAGAGCAGTGGTCCTTGTTCTGTGAAGGTCTCCTGTCTGCTCATCCTGGTGTCTGAAAGCTCATCTGTATTCTCTGTCAATTGACTAATAGAAGATGGTACAGTACTTCTCTCTTGTGTTCTTTTCCTTGCTTATATACTCATACCATGTCAGCTCTGGCAAAAAGTGTTACTTTTTTATTTAAAACAGGAGCAGAATTGCAAAGCAATATGTAGTTTAAAACAATCAAAATGTAACTGTGTCGTTGCCCTTTTCACCTTATTAAATGTATAGTTACTTAAATCACTTTAATCCATTACTAGCAGGATTGTCTGTCTGCTGGAAGAGGATACAGGGCTTTCTTTCATCTCTGCTCAGACAGAGCTGCTCCACATCTCTGTGGGGGAGAGTGAATCCATGCCTGCTCATCTGGGATGTCTTCTTTTTCCTTTGAGCAGCCAGGAAATTTCAAGGAGCTGCATCTTTCCCATGTGCATGTGTGCCTACCCAACTGCTCTCCTTGCTCTGGTTGTTTCCTGAAGAGAGGTTCTGGCTGCTCCTTCCCTGGAAGTGTTCAAGGGCAGGCTGGATGGGGCTTTGAGCAACCTGGTCTAGTGGAAGGTGTCCCCCAAGGGAGAGGGGCTGGAGCTAGATGGTCTTTTAAGGTCCCTTCCAACCCAAACCATTCTGTGGTGCCATTTCTGGTTTCCCAAGGCTGTTTTGGAGCTCTTCATGCTGCTTCTATCAGTTCCCTCTCCACTTTCTCTGTTTTTCTTTTTCCCCATATTCTAGAATTCAGTCAAGGTCCCTGTTGAGTTTGTACAAGCTTGTAAAATATTTTAGCTGTGATTAATTTAGTTTTGACTTTCCAAAGGGATAAGTGCTTGTAATATATGATGAAATCAGGCTCCTGCCCTTTTAATTATTTTTCTGATTCACACCTTTGAGTTCCTTTTCCCAGATAGTTTCAAAATTTTGTGAGGTGGGGCAAAAATATATAAACATATATAAACTCTGCACAAATCAAAATTAGGCTTTTTAGTCAAATGCCCTGACAGGGGAGAAGCTGGGACGCTGGTGGGGCTTTCCCTGGCAGCCTGGCAGGAGACACTGATCCCTACTGCTCTTGTGAGCTGAGAATACTCATGGCTGTGGAAGGAGTGGATGAAGTGAGAGCCAATCTGTGAGTTGGCACAATATTATGTCTTAAGTTACAAGTGCAAGTGCAGGGCTTTTGGTGCAGAAAGGAGAGATTGAAGGGGTAGCCCCAAATTTTAGGGTCCTTACACCTTGAATGCCACCTTCAGTGAGAAAGTGGCTTAAGGAGGGTCTAGTGTGAATTTGGAAACTGTGATGATTAAAGATTGGGGTGAGCAATACAAGAGAAGCATGGGGTAAATAAACAATATAGGAAAAATGCAGGGTACCAATTAAAAAAAATTGGTACCCTGCATAAAACATAAAGTCAGGGGTGATGTTTGCAGACTTGCTGTAGTGTTGCTGATGGCCAGAGAGCTTGAGTGCTGCTGTTGTTCTACTGTTTACGTCCTTTTATAATTTCCCAAAGAGAGACATTTCCTGAGCCCTGCCTGCATAACTCTCCACTCTCCAGTCAGTGCTCCTGTTTCCTGCACAATGTTATACCTACTTACAAAGACCACTCTAGTTAAAAAGGCAAGCATATTTATCTGACAATTTTCTATTTTAGCAAAGGCAGAATATCTGTTCCTTTCAAGTCTTCTGACTGAAAGCCATGCCGAGCTGATTTATGTAAGAAGTTGGATCTTCCACCATCTCTTTTTTTAATTCAGCTTTGAGCTCCAGCTACAGAACACATGTGGTGGGAAGCAGACAATCCCATTACCCTGCTCCTCCTTCTCTATATCTGCCAAAAACCTTTTTTTTTCTGGTAGATATTGTAAAAATCAATATTCCAGTTGCTGGGAAGGAAGGAGCGGTATGCAGGTTGGTACTGAGGGATCTGCAGTCTGTTAAGTGTGAGATTGCTTCCCCCTTGCACTGGTTACAATCCTGGTCTTGCTGCTTACACATTTTGGGTTTATATACGTAAGACAGATGCTTTTATGTTTCTGCGGTAAGTTTCAAAGGAACAGATTTGATCAAGGCTGCTATCATGAATAGTAAATGTTCAGTCCCATAAAAATTGCTTGTGTAAGTAAACAGTGTTCCAGAAAGTGACAGTCCTAATGCCTTATGTTGAATTTCATTAAGTCTTTTACCTCTTTAATTTCTTCAGTAGCTTCTGAGGCATGGAAACTGATAACCTTCAGGCTACTCTGTTCCTTCAAAACCTCTCTACCTTAGAATAGCATAGGCAGTGACCAGTGAAGCTGAAAGGAAAGAAGATAGTGATTAAAAACATAATACAAATGTGTGGAAAATGGGAAGAATCTTGAGTTCAGAAGATACTGCGATTCAAGATTAAGAAATTTTAGCACTCACAGGGCCCTGAGTTCCAGCAGGGCAGCAATAATGATAGGCATAGCAGTACTTACTTGAAAAATCACTTTCCTTACCAATCTCTCTCCCTGATGCCAGCTCAGGTGTTGGGTTGGAGGACAGGGGTGGCTCTGGCTGTCAGCACTGAGGATGGAAGGGTGAATCAATATGCAAAGCATGTTTTTAACTGCTTGAAACCCAGGGACATGCTGTACCTGACCACAGCCTATTTCAAGGTCTGTCAGCTTTGAGGAGTCAGCGAGCTGGCCGTGTGGTGTCTCTTTCTGAACATACCCATGAAAATAATTGTGAATGATTAATTTTAATTACAGCTGGCTGAGGGCAGATCCGTGGCTCTGTGGATGGGTTTTATCACTCTGTGTCAAATAATTTTCTGAGCTAAAAAAGTCTCAAACTTCTTGCTGTTTGAAAGGTGTGTTGGGGAAAGGATGTATCTGCAGGAGGCTCTCTTCCCAGCACTCACAATTGCTTGATGGTGTAGCAGCTTCAGCAGCTGCCCATGGTATCTGAGTTAGTGCAGAAAGCACTTGAAACTGGGGGTGGGGAATGGCTGGAGGTGAAGATGACTGATGGCTGCTCCTGTTGCCTTATGGTCTCTCTTCTGCATGTTGTGTTCCTCTAAATTGAGATAAGCAGACAGGATGGCTATGCCAATCTGAAAGGACTGTATTTCTGTTACAGCTTTAAAGAACATTCTTTCTGCCTCATCATGCAGTGTCTTTTAGGCTCTGTCAGTGGTTAGAGTAGCTCTCCTCCAAAACAATCATGTTGGAGGTGCTCAGTGTACCTCCTGTAAAGCCTAATCTGGGAGCAGTGATCTGTTTTCTCTGTTTCAGAGATGTACCTGAGACAGAGTGATCAGCTGCTGCTTTAGTGAAATCTCTGGCTTTCTCATCGTTTGTGTGGTATCCCAAAGGCTGTTGGAGAAGAATAGGTTTGAACCTCTTCTCAATATAGCAGCTAGCTTCCTCTCAGGCATTAAACCAAAGTGTCTTCATTCTGGTTTAGGTATGTTTATTTATTTTTGAGGTTGGAGTATGCATTTAGACACCCAAGAGCCAAGAGAAGGTCTATCAGGTAAGCTGCTGGCATCAAACTCTGAAATCTACAGCTGAAATCATGTGCTCAGCTTCACTCACAGTTCTCCACTAGCTTGCTTTTTGGCATTGATCAAATAATTTGACCTTTTTTCCTTACATTTTTGCTTTTCTATTAAAAACCATACATCTGCTGGGCAGAGGCTGAATTTATTTGTTTAATCCTTTTCTTTTTATATACTTGTACAACATTAACAGGAAAAAAATTTGGTTTGGAGTGTGTAGATGAGAATTGAAATTGCATGCAAAAATATCTTCCAGTCATTATAAAAAACCTAAAAGCGTCCCTAATTTAGAAATGTCTGCTCATGGAAATAGTTATTCTCAGCCAGTGAAATTCAGTTTGGTACTCCTAGACTTTGAACTATGAGAGTGTGCAGATCAGCAGCAATGATTTATGTCCCTACAGAGTTTTAAGAAATATTCCTAATCTAAGAATGGTTTTTGGAAAGGTTTCCATAGAAGGCTTACTGCTTCTGATTTGAGTGGAGCTCTGTAGACAGCTGAAGTTCAGTCCCTGAGCTCTTTATATATTCCTTAAAATTTTATAATTTTATTATATTTAAATATTTATATAGACCATATAAGCTTGACACGACCTTGCTCTTGTAGGTGGAGGCAAGCACTGCAGTTCCCTAGGAAATTGCATAGTGGTGTTGGGAGTGGAGCCCAAACCATCCGAACCTCCCACCAGGGCTTGGACCATAAATAATGCCACCTTCAGTGCCTGGCATGGACGGTGTGTGTGACTAAGCTGTCATTGCAGCACACTGTGATGGTAGATTTTCCTGCTTAAACTAATCATGGTCATGTTCACAGCACTTAATGGAGTGCCAAAAATTAGCACCCTGGGCAACAGCTGAGTCTTGTTCCAGCCTGTGGGGTTGGTAGGAATATGTCAGCTTTAAAGGTTAGCAAGGTGGGCTAGTTTTATCCTCTTCCTTTAGTTCTGCTTTCTGTTCAGAGCTAAGATACAGTGATCATGGCAGTCTGCCATTGTATTGTCTGTGCAGTTTCCTTTTGCCAGGATAATCATCATCTGGACCCTCTTTTAATTAAATTAGCTCAAACAATGAGCCGTATGAAAACTGTGCTGGGACTTCAGCTGCGTTCTTCTGGGTAGACTTGCACGGCATTGTTTGGTTTGGAGACTGATGAGGGGACTTGGCTGGGCTTGCAGAGGTGGGGAGGCATTTCTTCATACTTGAATTTTCTTGGGCTGAAGTCTTCAAATTGGCAATTCGAACAGGAGTAGACTTTTTAATAGGCGACCTCTGCTTTTACTGTTTCTCAGAGGAAAGACATCTTGTAAAAAACTGCTTCCATCTGAAGATTTTTCCTGTATTTCGAGTTGTTAAACGAATAAATGAAGAAATGAAGTTTGTTTCTACCGTAATTGTCCAGATCATAACTGGTCAGTGGGAAACCTGCTGTCAATTACTGACTCCTTCTTATTAATCTCTAATTTTTCCTAGTTCGTGTATGTTTTGCTTTTTTTTGGTAGCTCAGTGTACAATCTTTTCCTTTTCCCTCCACTACTAACTTCTAACCTCACACTTCTTATGCCACCCTTTACTTATTTCGTACATTTTTGTCCTCCCTTCGTTTTTCCTTTGTGTGCAGTTGAAACAGATATCAAAATACATGCTTATAGAATATACAGTGAAATAGGGACCAAATGGAAGAAGAGGGAAAAATCATGTATATTGTCTTTAAAGCATGCAATTCCTTTTTGCCTTTCCTTAGGCATTCCTGATGTAACATGGCTTGTTGAATGACCTGTAATTATGCAAACATCTTTATTTTTTCTAGTCTTCTATATGGACTAAGAATTAAGTAAATGGTCTTTTCCATTCCAACATACATGGAAAAGGGGTATTGTGATGTTGTTTGCTTGTACAAGGAGAGTGTTTGTTCTTGCACAGCCTAAGCAGCCTTTAAGGTGTCAGAACACCTTCCAAATCATCAAGAAATTTTCAGACAAAATTTCCCAGTTACCTGCCTGCCTGTTTGTCAGGAAATGGTGGAGAAGATGTGGAAGGATCTTTCTTTGTTGAGTGCATTATGCTGGAGCCCCAGCTGCTGGTTTATTTCTGACTGTGTACATTTTGATGTGTAAAAACCATGGAGGCAATGTGATTTATCCTTACTGAAGGATTTTGCAAAAGGGTGGATTCCATTTTCTCTATAGCTCTGTTTTGATAACGATGTCAGTTACACTTCAGCCAGATATTAAAAAACAGCAATGTAATTTCAGCACAGAAAACAGAAGTCAGAGGATGACTCTTAATCATCCTTACACATCCAAAGCAAGGATAGAAGTGTTTCAGAGAAAGCACATCTGCAAAGTACAGTGGTTTCCATCCAAAAATACGACTGTATTTACCTCCCAGGTGACAGCTTGTTCTCTGTCATCATGACAGTGCCTCTTGATGCTACATGATGGTCTCCAGGAGGTCATTATTGAAAGGAGAATGTACAAGGGAGCTAGGGGACCTGCCTTAGCTGCAAACAGCACACCTTTATTAAATGCCACGTGCATGGCAGTACCAGGGATGTGCACTGGAGATGGTGTTGCATGGATATAGAGAGGACAGCTTGAGTCTGAAACACGTGGGGGTGGTGGTCACGACATTTTGAGCTGCAGTGCCATTGTTTTCCCCCACACCTTGGGCTGTGTGTGACTCCCACAGCAGGTGCCCAGTGCTGAGTGTCAAGAAGGGCAGTGCCACCCTGCTGCCCTGCCCTCACACTGGACCTTGACCACTTGAGTCAGCTGGTCCCTGCCTCCAGACCTGCCAGTCACCCTCCTGGGCTTCCTCAGCTGTCCCCACAGTGGCACATGGATTAACAAATAGCCATGTGTGCCTTCAGGAAACCCTGAGTGACCCTCAGGAGATGATTATGATTTCCTCTTTTTTTCTTAAAGGCTGTTTTGATTAGGTGCCCTGCCCTACCACACAGGGCAGCTAAGACATTGCTTTTGTTTGCTGAATAATGGCTGAGGATTTGTGTCTTTGTGAGCATGCATCAGTGTCTGCTGCTGCTTTCTGCAGTGCCAGCTCTAAGGGTGGTGAGGAGAAGCTAGAAGAAATGAAACAACAACACCCTAAAAATCACAGAAGAAATAAAGAATCCATATTTCACTTTTAATAAGTCTCGCGATCTTTTTTAACAGGCTGATTTCTATTTTTTTTTGTTGTCTTTCACTACTTTGAACTACTCATCACTTTCCTTTTACTGAAGGATTTTGCAGACTGCTAGGTTCATATTAATACACTAGCTTCATATTAATAGGAAAATTATGCAGCTTTTGTACAGTTACCTTCCATCTCTTTCTTCTGCTGTTTTCTTCTAATTAATGTGCAACAGAGTCCAGCTACATCAGGTAATTTGCCATTTGTCAGATCAGGTGAAGGTAGTTTGGTGCAAAAGGCACTTTAATGACATCTGGGTGAGCTTCCTTGCTAATTGGGTTTCAACATAGCATTATTGTTCCCTTTAACTCAACAGTTTAAATCTGACTCCTTCACTGTTATTTTACACTTAGAATTTGTGACATTCAACCTTTATTTTCCAAGGAATAAATATTATTTAGTTATCAGAGATTGACAGAACCACTGAGGTTGGCAGGCCCCTGATATCCAGTCCAACCTGAGGCTGCCCTGTGTCTGCATGGCCTAATGCTTTGTTCATGGAGTGGCTGAGAAAATCCAGAATTAGTGATCTTATTGGGAGAGTACTATTTAAGGTTAAAAAATAAATATACCATGCTTATTTAAAATGCCTAAATTCTATCCTCCTGCATCCTTCAGGGAAATGGATGTGTGCTCCCCTGACCTAGGACACCATTTAGGTACTGTCCTTTATGCCTGTAACTGTAGAGTATTATCTTGATTTTCATACTACTATGTATTTTCTTTCTCATCTCAGATTCCTTTTTTCCCAGAAGAGAATTATATTTTCTACCTGTGAGCACTGCTGCTGCAGCAAGTTGGAAAACAGGATGCTAAAGGCATTTTGTTGGTACTTACTGAGTAGGTTGATGTTGCAGTCACAGAGGGAATTGCAGTGTCATGCAAATACACCCAGTCTAGCTTGGTATCTTCAAATGCTCCAAACCAGCTTGTTTAGAAGCTTGTACTATTCTACCCACAGTCTGATGGGGTTCATAATAAGCTGATGTACCCTGCTGCTGCTTCAGCTGATTTATGGTGCTTGTATTTACCTTGCAACCCTATGACCATGTCATAAAATTGCTGAGGTTGGAAAAGATCTCTGAGATCACTGAGTCCAAACCATTAATCCAGCACAGCCATGTTCATCACTGACCTGTGTCCCTAAATGCCACATCTAGATGTTTATTGAATGCTTCCAGGGATTGTGGTTCTATCACTTCCCTGGACAGCCTGTTCCAATGCTTGACACCCTTTCAGTGAAGAGTTTTCTCTTAATATCCAATCCAAACCTCTCCTAATGCAGCTTGAGACCTTTTGTTCTATCACTTGTCCTTTACTCCTTCATGACATACTTGGAGGGGGGTTGTTGTATTTATTCATTTTTCTAGGAAAAACCCTTCTTTCTTAATGTTTTGCACTTCAAAAGCCCTTATTTCTGTGAATGTATTTTTTGGTCAGACAGGAGTAAGGTTAATCACTGACCTGGTGCTCTAGGGGTCACAGCTGTTTCTGGCATGGATATCATCACCTCCCTGCTGCAAGGGTCCTTGTGAAGAGAGTCTTTGAGGAGAGCACTGTCCTGTATTTTAATTTATCTGACCTACGTCAAAAGCACTTACGCCTGTGGGTCACCCTGGGAATGCATAACCCCCTTTTTGAATCATAACCACAGTAATGCAATATTGTCATACAAAGGAAATTAGAAAAATAGATAATCGGGCTGGAATTATTCAGGAATTTAACTCCAGGGGGATCCTGACTTGCACAGGTGGTACTTGGTTTCCTACTTCAGTGCAAGAGCATATTTCTAGCAGCCCAATAGCCCTCTGCCTGGGGAATGGTTTCTGTGTGTCTTTTTAAGGGTGCTGCAATGCAAAATGCCATGAGAGCCAGCTTTTGTCACTGATAAGCAGTTAATGTTTCTTCAAAACTGCAGAATGTGCAGGATTTGGCAACTTCAGAGAATGTGGCAGTGTTTGAGCAAGCTGGGCTCCCTTGATCTGATGGGATCCACTCCTGACGTGCCAGCCTGTGAGGGCTCAGAGCCCTTGCTCTAATTAACGCTGATGTTGGACACAAATGACCAGAACCACTTCTTTTTGTCTTCTGCAAAGATCTAAGCTCCTGTGCTGAGAATTGTTTTGACAGTTAGCTTTCCATTAAGCAGTGGGGAGAAGAGCGAAGAGCTCCCGTCTAGACCTACTTGCAGAACTATTATGGAGAAGAATAATCTTACAGGAGAAGTTCCTATTTCCAGGACCTATTTGTACATTCTGACTCCACTCCGTATAATAGGATTACACATTTCTTATCACAACCACAAACTGGATGTGAGCCAGCCATAAACTGCACACAGTGTAACAATATGATTGCAGGCGATCTTTTTTTTTCACTTCTCTCCTTTTTCTCTCCATTTCTTCTTACTCTGGGTTAGCAGGGGAAAAAAAATCGTATTAGTGTAGAATGAATCATAAAGCATCACTTAAAACATTCCTATAGCCCAGTATATAGAAGCAAACCCACTTGACCAATGGAAACTAATTACAGACAAGAAGTGTGCCTTAGGAGGAAAAGATATTGATGTTTGAAGTGTTTCCTGAATGCATACATTTGAATCTGGGGAGAGAATTAAGATTCTGTTGCTTTGAGGGAATCTTCATCTATTCATATGATAAACGTGGGAGTGACACTTGAAGCTGAATGACTGTGGACTGGCACTCATTGCATTGCATTGCATTGCTGTTTTCCTTAGCATGAGGGTTTGATTTACATAGTACTGTGGCAGTGTTCTGTCTGCCCTGAAGTGTACCGGACTTTAATATAGTGAACAGATAAAGTTTGTTTGGCCTGAGGTATCTTAAAGCTAAATAAATTCTAAAAGGGGAAATCTGAGCATGTGGTGACTACCATTAAATAGGATTAAAAAAAAAAAAGGGTAGAGGGGAGAAGCCCACCCTCTTAAAAAAAATAAAATCATAATATACATAATTAGAAGTGGAAGTCTTTTATGGTTCCTACTGTTAAATGTTGCTGTAGCCATCTGCAGGGAAATGTGCATTCCTGGAGTCTGGCCAGACTTCAGCATTGTTCTGGGAGGAGAAGACGACCCAGATTGCCCTTCCCCATGTCTGTACCAAGCACATTCGCTACAGCTATTTTGGGATTTTTAAACCTCGGTCTGGGAAAGTAGGATGAGTCGTAGCAGTCATTTCAAAGGTAGAGCCTCTCTTGAAACTGGGCTGAACTATGAACAATGTTAAATGGTATTTGGGATCTGCTCTGCACCTCGAGGCTGCAAAATAGAAATGTTTGTCACTTGCTAACCTCCATTTCTGAAATAAGTTCTTGCAGGAGATGAGAGTGTCATTGTTCTCTTGCTCTTTGGACTAGCTTGCAAATTTGGGCTGAAGAAAAATAGCTTTTAAATAGTTTTGTACCTTAGTCCTAGTTTTGGAAGGACAACGCTTTGGAGATACTTGCTGGGTTATGTCAGCTCTGAGGTCTTTTGTTTGTCCTGGATCCCTCTTTTAATGCATCTTTTCCTCCCTGAAGCAAATGTGAACTTAAGAAAGGAGTGTGTGGGAGTGAGGATTCTGTACTGGCAGAGATGCTGACCTGAAGGCAGACATGGATGGGGGGAACTGTAGGGCTTTCTTTCCCTTTACCCATATGAATTAGGGTGAAACAGTTTGTGCTAGATATTTGCATTTGATGTCTTACTGAAGAAAGCCTGCTCACTGAGTTGTTAGAAAAAGAGCATTTTAAACTAAATTTTGCTGGCCCTTTGTAGGAGGCTCAAAAACTTCTAATCAGGATAGAAATGCCTTGCTAAGTATATAATGAAAAAAGCATAAATGTTCAAATTGGGTGGGAAAAACTCAAGTCAAAGCTGTGGTCACTAAAGGCACCACGTGCTTCTCAGGCAGGCGTAGGTGGCATCTTGGCTGGGGCAGCTGCTGCTGTGTTCTTGGCCCACAGATTTTATTAACTCAGTTACAGAAAAAAATTGTCAAATGAAACTGTATTAGTCATGATTCTGAGGAGGGGTTTTGAGAAGGGTGGGGAGGAAGGCTAACACAACATGAACCAGTTCTCTCTGGGTGGGGCTTTTTGGATTTCCAAGTCCCCTTCTCCCACCCTGAACCTTAAATGTGTTGTGTCTTTTTGAGCTGCCTGAAGTAATTCTGGAAGTTGTTGAGGTTCTAGTCACACATCCATAAGGCTTCTCTAAGTGTTAATATGCAAGGCTCCAATTACATGTGCTGTTGGATTCTGCACGCTAACTCTGGTTATTTCAGTAATTGATTTGAAAGGTATAGATGTGAGGTGGATTGATACATTTAGTCTGTAAATTGTACATAAAAATTGGCAAAAGTTATCTGCATTTATTTCAGTATTCAAATACTGTTTCATTCATTTATTTTAAAAGCATGGGAAATAACAGTTTGTTTAAAATAAAAAAAAAACCAAGACACCACAACCAAAAGACAGTATGAAGCTTTATTGGGAATTTAATGTACAAGTTAGGAAATTAAAAGTTCCTGCAATAAATGTGACTCTCCTGTTACAAGTATACTGCAGCATAAATTCCCCAGCCTCTACAACAGCACTAATTTCTGAATATGTGCAAGATGGTTGACGTAGAGTGGTTAAGAGAATTACAGCCTTGTTTTTCCTAACTACTTTATTTAAATTCTTGACCTTAATGTTCTGTTAGCCTTCCATTTTCTTGCTAATCTGCTTTAGCAAAATAAACAAAGTACAAACCGTAAGTATCTTGCAACTCAAAGTATTTGGAGGGAGAGAGAGATTGCAGTAATTTTTTGTGGCTCCATCAGTGTTGAATCCTTGACCACTGATATTGGTGCTAACATCCCTTCTCTTCATGGAAGTTGTCAATGGACCTATTGGATCTGCTCTCCCTGAGATTGAGAAAATGGGATAGAAAGCTGTTTTTCTTTTGGAGAGTGTGTAAAGCATTTTTGTGTCCCATGTGGGACATTTTTGGGGCTGCTGGAAATGGGGAGATGAGTAGGAGAACACATCTGTAGGGTGCAAGGTGGAACCATTGCATCTCTGAAGAGGTAAGATCCACGTAGGGGACTACCCTGTCCTACCCAGCCTTTGAGGTTCTGTGTGCTCTTTGCAGATATGTCCCTGTCTTGTTGATTGATCTCCTGCTGGGATCACTGTTGTGATATTACCCTCACACGGTCGTGACGTGTAGCATTTTCATGGGGCAGTATCCACTCAGAGCAGGACATGCAGACTTCTGAGGGCTCTTCCCCAGCTTTCCAGAGCTACAATAAATCACACTTCTCCAAATTACAGGAAATTTGATCCATCTTTGCTGGGCCTCTATCAGCAAATGTTTACTTCAGGGCATTGTACAATTTCCTACTTGCCTGGGAAACTGGCACACAGAACTGATAAGGAGTCACTTCTGAATGTGGGTCACCCTTTGTGTGGCATCAGGCTGTATGTGGTGCTGGCAGAGCTGAGAGCCAAGAAGAACAAAGTTTCAGAAGTAGCCTCTACAAACTAGTTAGAGGCCCCTGGGAGATGAAAAACTGATTTTGTAAAATAAATCTCTGTCATATTTCATATGCAATGCAATACTATTCCCTTTTTGAAATCTCTTGTGACTAAACACTTCTATCATGTCCTTACCACCTGCTGCAAATCCAACAAGAAAACAAAAATAACCAAATCTTAAGTTGTAGCAGCTGAACCCATTTTTTCAAATAGATCGTAAAAGCTATTGTTTACGATAAGTGTTATCTGATTGCTGGCAGAACCTGTGTTTATTGCTTTTTCCATTGTACAGAGAGATTTGTAAGTAGACAGAAGTCTATAATTATACTTAGTGGGACTGGAGAGCATATAAAACATAAAATGAAATTGCTTGGTTTTAATCTGAAGTAGCATCACATCAAATTTTCCCCTTTTTTACATCTCTTGGAACAAATATTTTGCTTTGAATAACATTGGAGGACATTTAGTAACTATCAGGAACATACTCTGTGTAGAATGTTTCCATGTACTTAATGTTTCAAAATGTTTTCACTGAAAGTCAAACAGTGGGTGCTTATTGTGCTGGTGGTCATGAAGAAAAGCTATAAAGTGCAGTCTGACAAGTGTCATTGACTATCCAGAGTGAATCTTTCATTTCAGAACAGTAATTGGGTCCTTTTCCCTCTGTGATTAAAAAAAACAACAATCAACAAGCCAAGTGCAAATGGATCATACCGTTCATTTTTTTCCATGTTCTAGCAGTCCACTCTAGAACTCATTCTTTTTTTTTTTTTTTCCGACATGAGGAATGAAGAACAGAAAAGCCCAAATTATGTATAAAATCCCAAGTTGCAGCTATAAAGTCTCAGCTCAGATATATTTAGCTGTATATTTTTGGGTGTGCTTGGCTTTGTGTCTTTATTTTTTATTTACAGTTTATAATATATTAACTTTTTTGTGGGGATAGAAAAATATGAATATAATATTTTCATATTTTGATTTTCTCCAATAGTGTCACATTTCATGCTAACAGAGCAGTCAACAACCCAGTCCTCCTGGCAGTCACAACAGTCAAGAACAGAGAAGTGTGATCCACCATGACCAGAGTTTAATTTGATATTAGATGAGCCTTACTGCTGCCCTGTTTTTGTACTGGTGGTGCCGGCCAAGGCTCATGGTTGTGACATTTCTGCCAGCTGCCTCAGTCATAAAGTCATTGAATGGTTTGGATTGAAAGGAGCCTTAAAGATCCTCTAGTTCCAGCCCCCTCATGCCATGCCAGGGACATGTTCCACTGGAACCCATCCATGTTCATCCAGACACAATGAAGTGAATCCTTAAGAATTTGAGATGTTGGCTCAGTGAGAACTGCCCACTGTTGTCCAGGAGAGATGGTTTTAGGTAGGGGTAAAACTGCATGTTGCAATCCCTGTGAGATGAGGAATGAGGTTACTCACCAAAAGAGGGAGTTGTTCTGTAGTTTTTGTCTGTTAAGGCTCCATCTGTACTGGGAAGGTCAGGATGCAGGCATTTGACTAGGTAGGATCTAACCTTGGTGGTGGTGAGTGCTGGATAGCCACAAGGGCTACACCTTTACCCTCCACAAAAGCAGGGAAGGGGAAGATCACGTCTGAAAGGACCATTTTAGGAACACACTGAAAGCATTTCTCTGCTTTTAAATCAAAAGCAATGGAGGGTAGGCCCTTTGAAAGAAAATATTGCTCCTCAGAATTTCATGACCCAAATTCCTTTGAACTCAGAATAGTTTGTATATTACGAGTCTGGACTGTTGTGACAGCTTGTCTTAAAATGAGGAGACTAATCTAAATTAGTCTTAAGTCTGGACCTTAATCTAAATTCTCACTGTTTTACAGAATGTGCCTGTAGGAAAGGCACAATCTGAATATCAGATCTTTGAAATCCATTCTTCCAGTATTTGTCCCTTAGACTTACACATGCCTGGTAGTAACACACATTATATTGAATCATGTGATCATGATGCTGGGTCAAGAAAAATGTACCAGCATGTCCAAGAGCAAGAGGAGCAGGTTGGTTTGGGCTCTCATCAAGCTTCATCAAGCTAGCCTACTTAAGTCTTTCAAAATTGCAGCTAAAGCTAATGGTCTAGGTTGGAGACATGGAACAATGATATTATCTGCTCAGCTGGGTGGAATTCATTTCACAGATGCTTGTGCATGTTCTGGCGCCATAAAAATGAAATGGTAGTTGGTCAAGGGGATTTTAAAAATGTCAGACTCTTCAGGTCATGACAGGTATGCCAAGAAATGTAAGATCACATGAGTTCTGTAAAAGAGCAGGCAGCAGCTGTCTTACACATGCAGTTCAGACATGCCCGCAGGTGTCCACTCTCTGTCCCTTCTTCCATGCTACTAGCTGCTAAATTTATCCCAATAATTTAGAAGAACATAAAGACTTAAAACCAAAGTACACCATTGCCCTCTGCCAAGAGGAGGAGCCCTCATGGGCATGCCAATTCTTGAGGCTCCTGGAACAGCTGGGAGATCCCATGGTAGACCTTGAGCTGGAGCTGCTGTGCATTGTTACTTGTACTCTAGAAAAACTAGAGTAAAGAGCAGGATGCTGCATCAGCTCTTCTCCTTTATTTTCAGTATTAAGGACAGGTTTTTCTTTTCACCTTTCAATTTAAATTAGAATTCTTGCATGAATTTCATTCTTCTTTCTGCTTTGAAAGGCTAGATTAAAAAAAGTAATTTTAAAATGTCTTTGTATTGGCCAAAAAAATCTCTTTCACTGTTTGTTTGCTTAAGCTCTTTTACATCTGTGTTCCTACCTCTGATCTGTGTACCAGACCTGCCAGGGTGAAATTCAGATGTGGTTTAGAGTGTCTCACCGTGGTGGCATGGTCATCTCTGACAGCTTTCTTTGCCAACCTGTAGCAGGAGTTTCACATGCTGAAGATGGGTAATAAATGTCTAAAAGCAAATACAGTTGTAAAGCCCAGTGACAGAGACATTATTTTCTCTCTCTGAAAATGCACCATCATTCCCATTTCAAAGATAGAAATGGTATGCATCCATAGAAAACAAAACCATCTCCTTCACTGTGTTTCTGTTGGGAGCATTCCTTGGAAACATTGCCCGTTTGTGGTATATTTTGGAAACCAGAAAACTTTCTGTGGAAATTGCTGTCAGTACCTGCAGGAAGTTTTTCTGTGTTGCACAGTCCAGTTTGCTCGGACTGGGTGATGCCTCTCCACTGAGACTGCTGTCAAACCAGTGGGTGACATGTGGGCAGCCCTTAGGAGCTGGTCAGCAGTCACTGGAGGCCACTAGTTTAATATCTAGAGATCAGTAAAATTGTACAAGTGTAGGATCCTTAGATGGGCTGTTTGACTAAAACTGAATAGGACTGTTCTTTCAAAGTATTTCTGTTATATCTATGTCCTACAGCCACAGCTGTCTTGAGGATAACAACAAGAAAGGTTCACCAAATATGGGCTATATATGTAAAAGAAATGTTTACTATAAAAAAAAAAAAGGAAATCCATTTTCCTTTTACTGCTGGAACAGCTGAGGTTTAGAAAAGATGGACATGTAGAAGTTGCTGATAAATTGGGGCAGATGGTTTACGTGTCATGCCCGGGCTCTTCTTACCCAACACATTGGAGAGATTTAGGCTTCTTGCCTTGAGTATGTGGCTGCCTTCTGCTGGTTGCTAGAAAACCTTAGCATTAAATATAGTACTAAATCCATTTCCCCCAACATGTCAAAGCTTCAGGCATTCACATCCATCTACTCGAACCTTATTTTTTGGACCTTTCCCAAAGGCAGCCTCTCTACTCCTCTGACCAAAAATCCAAACTGGCATGTGATGTTCTTTTTTCCTATTGTTACAAAACCAGTGCCAGCAGTTGAGGTACAAAAGCTGACAGATGCTTTGGTGGGTAAGAGCAGTCAGTTCACTGGTAGAGATGCTCAGAAATGAAACTCAGATGCAGCTGTGGAGTTTGGGAGTTCACAAAACTTCAGTTAAGTGGCTCCTGTCTGGGTTGTAATAATATTGCAGCTGTAGGCATGAGAGGCTCCTTCCTTATTTTTTGGGGCACTAAAAAAACTGACAGGTGAAGGAAAACTCATGGAAAATGTAGGATGACTTAGGTTCCAGTGCTGATGTACCAGAGCCTGTGGAGAGAAGCTCTGCATGTGGCAGAGCTCCCCGGGGTTCAGGCAAGGCAAAGGTCCTCCGAGCCCCAGCAGCACTCCTGGCTACACTCTGCACCACGCCCCTGGGATGCTCCAGCAGCCCTTTGGATATTTTTCATGATCTGCAGCACTGTTTTCCCTTGGCCCATATGTTTTCCCTTTTGTATAGGGCTCTGCTTCCTTGCCTGAGGAACTGTTGCAGACATCTATTTCCCTCATCCTTTCTGAGCCTTTTCTAAGCTTCCTTCCCTTCGCAAGTCTTTGATATATTCCCTTCCCTTCCTGATCTGAAGACTGGTAAGCACAGCAGGTGAGGAGTGTTAGTGCTGCATCTGCTGCTAATTGGGCTCACAGGCTCATTCAGAGAGCGCTGGCAAGTGATGTACTGAGTTAATCAGGAGCTGGGTTTGTAAGAGAATGTTCATATTATGTAGGGTAAGTAGAGATTTGCATGTCAGCTTCTAAAATGGGAGCTTATCAAAATGAGCCTGGCTGCTGCTTTCTGTTGTTGGTATCCCCATGACCCCCATTTACCTGGGGTGTCTCAGCACCTTGACTCTATTTATCCCCTCTAACAGACTGGGCACGTGAAGGGTGTTTCCATCCCCAGCTAGGTGATGCCTGGGAATCCAGGGCTTAGGGAGGAGGTTAAACAGTGCATTGCATCCAGTGCTGGCGCTGGTTTCAGCAAATTCCTGGCTGTTTCTTCCTCCAGACAGCAGCAGGTGAAGTGTTGATGTATCTTTCCTTTTGCTGCCCTTGCTAGGAGGGCAGCCATCCCTGCCAAGAGGGCTGGAGAGGCAGCTGGAGAGAGGGAGCCACATTCATCACAAACACCAGTGGCTGACGCTGTCCAAATGCATCTGACAGTGCTAAGAAGGTTCTTTCACCAGTCTTGAACAGCACCTTGTCTTTGCAGCCTTTCTTCTGCTTATTCCAGCCCTTGTGCCATCATGGATGGGCTTCCCCAGTTTCACCTCTTCAGCTGCTGTAGCTTATTAATTGTGGATCCTTTAATCAGTCCAATGCAAAATTACCCTTCTGCCTGTAAATGACAACCAAAACTTGCTTTTAACATCATCCCATTCAGTAATTTGGTTTACAGGATAGTGTCTGTGGGCTCTTGGGGCAGCACAAGTGTGGAGGCAGCAAATGACAGGCGGGGGCAGGCAAGAACTTCTTAGGCTGACTTTGCCTTTGAAGCCAAGGTATCCGCTAACTACTGCTTCAGTGTTTTCGCCTAAGGTCATGCAAGAACGCTTGGCAGAGCAAAGAACTGAAGTGGGTCTCCTCGGATCCAGGTTACCGCTCTAACTCCAGGACTGTTTTACTTTCAGCCCTTGAAAATCGTCTAAACCTCCCATGAGGTGTTTGTGAGAGCTTTTTAGGCAAAGATTTTGCTCTAAAAAAGCAAGACTGTTTTACTTTGAAAGAGGAAGTTCTTGTTCCTGTTTCCTTTTTGATGTAGCCCTTCTGTTCTTGGCTTGCTAACTTGATACCACTCCCCATGCATTGGGCAAAAGCTATTTTCCCTGTATTCAAAGAGCCAGGAGGAGCAGCTGCTCTCCTGCCTCTAATCTCTCTAGTTCTTCCTCCACCCCTGTGCGATGCCAGTGGGAGCCAGGACCAAGGAGCCATGTGAAGAACACAGATCCAGAAGTGAATCTGAATCTGTGTCATCCCTGAGGCCAAGAAATGGTTCACTTATGTATGTTCATGAAGGATCTGAAGTTTGTGCAGCATGTCCAGGAATGACACGGCTGTGGAGCTGGCTGGCTGTGGAACATACCCAGGCTCCTTGTCAGAGCCACACGTGGGGCAGAGGAGGTGGCAGCCCTTACCACTTGGTGACTTCCCTGTGACGCAGTATGGGAAATGAGACTTTAGTGCCTTCCACCTGCTGCCACAGGATGCCCATATTGGAGCTGTGGGTACAACAACATCTTCTGGCTTGCCTGCATGCTGTGGAAAAACTGTATGAGCAATTAATTTCATTTCCTTACAGGCAGCTTCCTTCAGTCAGGTACTCTGACCTCCCCTTCTTCCAGAGGACCATCATCCACTTGCGTCCTTGATGCTTAACTGCACTGATTTTATGTGTTTGGAAAAAAATTAAACTTGCTCCTTTTCCTTTATGTCATTTTCTGATTATGATATCTCATTCTTTTAAAAAATTGAGTAATTGCTTCAGCACTATCCACAGCTCAGTTGTGCAGGTGCCTGACTAAATTATCCCATGCATGTATCTAGTGTTCACTCCGGCAGTCTTCTGTAATTGACAATTAATTTGTGAATCTTTTTCCATGCTGTTCTTTCACCTTGAGTGCTGGGCGTACTGGATCTCTGCCACCTCATATTTCTTGGATAAAGTCACTGTGGCTTTTTGTCTTACAATATCTGACTCTGAGCTAGTGTAACTTGTTGAAAAAAAAACCCTGCAAAATATAGTGTGCATTGGAAGATGCAATTAAAAAGGTGGAGTAGTTGCTGGAGAACAGTCTCTAAAACAAAGAGAAAGTTAAAAATCTTGATGTGTCCAGAGAAATTTCAAGAGAAGGTATTTACCAAGTAACATGATTAGGCAATGCCTTTGTCACCATTGCATTTTTCATTCTTTTGTTGTGTGAAGAAGGGATGATATAAATCATCTTCTGGGATGCCTTATGTCCATCCCATTCAGTTGTATAAAATTACACTGTGTGGTGCTTTGATTTCTAACCTTTAGAAGTTATGAGCTATGACAGAGAAAATTATAAACTCCCATTTGTTTTGTGTGCTTGTGTGGGGAAATTCTGTCCCAGTCCAAGCACCGTGAAGCCTACAGTGCCTTAAACTGATTTATGAAGCCTTTTCCTTGATTTGCTTGCAGCTGGTATGTGTAAAGCCAAATTCAGTTACCACACCTGCAGTAAATCAGCAATATATAAATGTTTTCTAACTTGGGAAAAAATCTATTAGTGGTTGAATTAAACCTTTAAAGGACTCTTATTTCCTGAATGTTAGGCTACTTTAACTTTTATGTGTGATTTTAACACATTCTGAAGTGTTAGGCAAACTACAAAGACCCATTGGGTAGGTAGGTTGTTAATACATTTTAAGAATGGTTTGCCTCTAATAAAAAGGGTTCTGTCATGTAAATGTTGGTATATCAGGTCTAATGAGGGGCTTCCAAAGTGATCAGAAGTTGGTGATTTGGTAGGTTTTATTGTTTTCTTCACCTAAGAGACCACCTCTGCCTTTCTAATAACATTTAGTTTTTATTAGGGACAAGCTGAGAATGATGGGAGAAATGACAGAGCATTTGCTAATAAACGTCCCCCGTATCCATATTCTGCATATCCTTTTTGCCTCTGCAGTCACTGGGACCTGAACAGGGAGCAGAAGTGACCTACAGCCCCCTCTGTGTTCCCCATGGCAAAGGCTGAGGATGCCCCTGTGCTCCCTGAGCTGAATTCCCAAGGCCTGAGCGTGTCCCAGCCGGAGGAGCCGCGGGGTGGAGGGGTGGCAGATCAGGCCAGTCCCATGGGAGCTGCCCTCTGAGCTGCTCGCCTGGGCATTTCCATCACGCCCAAATGAGCCAGAGCTTAAATGGTTCAAGCACAGCAAGACTTGGATAACTAACCCATGTAGTTCTGCTGGCATGCTGGTGGCCATATGGATGCTACTTGCATGGACTGCTGGGCAGTGGCAAAATTGGAGGCCTGTCTTACAGTTTGCTCTTCTTTCTATCCCTGTAATTGCCTCTCTCCTTCCTTCCCTTTCTCTTTTCTTCCCTTTGCACCTCCCAGAGTATATTTCAGGCAATACAGCTGAGCAGGTACAGAGAAGTAAACAAGTTGCATCACTACACTAAATTGCTTTCTCTCCTCTTTCCTTCTCAAAAGCACAGAAGGGAATAGAATAGGAAGATTAGTTGTGTTGGAGTTCCATCCTGGAGCTGTTCCTGTGCCATGGATTGCTCAGAGCTGAGCATGTATGCTTTGTCTGGGATAAATAACACTGAAACTCTGTCTCAATTTTCTCTGCAGTTTCTCTCTCTTGCATTCATTTTAAAATTTCATTCCTCACTCTCATTATTGCCAGGCCTGCTGTTGCGTGCCCAGGGGAGCCAGGTAAAACATTTTTATTTACTTTGAGTTTGGTTTGATTCCACTTTTAGCTTTCTCTCTCCAAAAATTTTTTGTGGGTTTTTTGTTTTCCAGTGACTTTGGGAGAAATGGGGGCAGCAAGGAAGGAGTGACATTTATACCATGTGTGAGACGCTTTCAGATGTAAATCCATCTCCAGCAGCGTTAGACTGCTGGCTAATTCTTTCCCTATAAAGTCATCCCAGTCTGGGCTTACTGTCTCCACCACTGGAGTAGTCTTGTAGTCTTGATCTCAAAAACATTTACATGGAAGGAAAAGCACCAGGGCCTGAGGAAATTTGGGAGTTCTGGATTGGATTGGATTGCTTAGATTATTATTGAATTATGGATTATTTGGCAGTTTAGAGGTAGCAGTCAAGTACCCTGACTTTGCAGTCTGAAAGCCCCAGGAGCAGCAGTGGTTTAAAGACTTCACCCTTTTTCTGTGTATTTTCTTCCCTGCAGCCTTTTCAGGCTGCCTGTTCAGTGGTTCTGATGCTGGAGTTTGAGACATGCCGTGAAACAGATTATCAACTGGTCTGGGCTAAAAATAATCCTTCAGCATAGGGAGGACGGGAGGGGTGCTGGGGTTGTTTTCCTACTTGCTTTAGTTCACCACTTTGCAGGATGACCCACAGGTGGTTGCTGCAGCTCAAACCAAGGGATGATACAATGGTATACAAGGATAGGAACAAGACAGTAGAGAGTTGGGGAGATGTAGGAACTCCATAAAATATCTTTCCCCTAGGAATTTTGACTTCCCACTTGGCAGCTGTTTTTTGATGCACCTTGCTGTAGAAGTTTTCAGATGTTCTCACCATGCCTCTCTATGACAATTCCCGCGCTTGCAGCAGCTGCTTTCTGGTATCTCAGTGCTGTTGTTCTGTACTTGATCGGTTATTTCAAATCCACCTTTACCAGCAGTTGCTGTGTGTGCTGGGGGAGAGACGTGCATCCCGTGTGGCTACTGTTGATCTGAGAACAGTAACCTTTGCAGAAGGCCAGAGCAATAATGTTTTAAACCACAGACACTAAATCTGCAAGAGCATATCTGTCAGAACACTCTGATATAAAAGGTAATATCCTTCTGCAAGATTACAAAAGGGACATCAACTGATACAGAATTAACACAGCAACTTCCAAATCAGTGACTAAAACAGCTTCTGGGGTGAGGATGATGAGCATTTTCTTACATGCGTGACAGATAAGTAAGGATGAGGAGGGGTTTGCAGAAGAGTCTCAGAGATGCTCTCTGCCTGTTTGTAGTGGAGGAACCATGGACAAGCCCATGTGGGTTAGCAGACCACTAGACTGTCTAAACACTCTTAAGGGACAAAGTTCAATCAGCTTTTATTCCAAAGAGCATTATCAGTGTGTTGCACTAATCCCATGTAACGGTACTCCAGCCTGACATAGGTACCGTGAAGTAGATTTTGGTGGCATGGATTGGCCATGCTGGTTTAGCAAAGACATTAAGATGCTGTCAAAGTTGATAGCATGAAAGACTTTCTTAAATTACACTGCTCTTCTGATTGATGGAAATGAGGCTTTGCCCCAAGCAGGTTTCAATAGTTAACATGCCATGAACTCTGTGATATTAAAATTATTGCCCAGTTATTTTTGATTCTCCTGACTATTTTAGTGTTTGGTTATAGAATTTATTACTTTGAGGTAAGCTTCCCTTAGCTGTGGCCATTGTGCCTTGAAGTTGGAAGTGTTCTTCTTGGTCAGTCGATTATTTGTGTCCCTGTGTGCACTGTGCCAGACCAGGTCTGGGTGACAGAATAGCCTGCACCCTGATAGTACCTGGGTCAGATTTCAGCTCTTCCAGCTTCTGCAGTATCACTTTGTTTTTAATTTTAAAAGCACATGGTAGAGGCAGGAGGGAGTAATCTTAAAATATTCACAGATACTCACATACACAGACGGGTTGTAGCAGAGATTTCCTAATCTTTCCATTTTCAAGGAAAGAGATAGGAAAAAACCCTTCAGGTCATTCAAGGCTTTGCTCAGAAAACGCTGGATTTATTGAGGCTGGAGACATCCTACTGTTAGGGCTGCTGGGAAAAAGAGGGCCTAAGGTTCCTGTTCATGCACAATAGTCCTATTCCTCCCCATTTCTTTCTTTTATTTTCCCTATGCCTTTATATTGAGCATTACCATGCTCTTGCCCCCGCCCCTCCCAGCCGAGCGTGCCTCTCCATCACTGCACATTGTGTTGCTTTTCCCCCGCTGTGTCACTCTCTTGTGTGCAATGGCAGCAGCAAAGTAAAACTGACTGAAATGCTGATCTCTGAAGCCCTGGCACACAGTGCTTTAGAGATTAGGATTTTAGTGCATTATACTCAGCTGCTAGCAGAGCAGAGCGCTGTGACAGGGAAACACAACACCAGAGCCAGGGGATCTGGCTTGGAGCTGAAGACCTGGTCCCTCCAGGCAAAGCTCTTCACACATCTCCTCCTGCAAAACATCTTGGTGAGCGTATGCATGGATGGGCTTGAGTTTATGCAGAAGATGAAGAGGGATATCCAAAGGCAAGTTGAGAGCTTTTTCATCTACATCGTATCTATTATTAAGAAATTTTTAAAAAATAATCTTAAAGTGAAACAGAAAAGCTTTTATGGCAAGATTTTTCTCATTGTTCTATCTACATCCTCATTCTTCCTTTTCCTTTGCTGGATTTAGCTTTTTTGTTTTCCTAGAAGCTAGGGAAGACTGATATTTTCCTCTTGTTCTCACAGACGTGCAAGCTCATATTGCTTGCAGTAGCAATTTGCTGTAGATCCAGATCGCCAAGGTTGGACAGTACAGCAGGCATTGGGGCAATGCAGTGTTGTAGGAGGACTAACAGCAGGCTTGCTGCTTGTCCAGCTTCCAAGGAGCGTGGCTGGGTTTTGCTGGGCACTTGCCAGCTGCCCCTGGAGCTGGTTGGTCTGTGAGTACCACGGCCAGTCCTGCAAGGTGGACCTTGGGATTTTTTTCACACCTTTAAAGAAGGCCTTTCTAATTGCTGCCCTCAGCTAGTGCCTGCTCCTGATTGCTTCTGAAAGAATCATTACTTAATGACATAAAGTAATTTTAAAAACTTGGTAACCTCTAATACCTTTATCAAATATCAGATAATCACACACTTTTCAGTGTATAGTTTTTCCATTGGCTTAAGGCCACTTAGTTATATAAATATTAACACTTGCTGCTGCTAGGTTTAAATCCTATTTAAAAGTGCATCTATTCTGTATTCAGAAAAGGAAGAAATGATATCAGGTACCAGAAGAAATTCTCTCTTCTGGAACAGTGAAATGTTTCTCCATCATAAGCTGAGGTTTGTGCTGCCTGCAGATGCTGGTGAGAATCTGTCTCTCTGCTCTTGCTCTGTTCAGCAGCTCCTGCTGCTGCTTGCTTCAGCATCCCATTTCTCCTTCTCCTCAGCACTGTCCTTGGTTCCTCTTTCTTCTTATTTTCTTTGTCCATTGGCAGCAGTGGGTGTCCACTTACCCTCATGGCTTCTGTTGATTTTTGTATGCCATTTCTTTCCTGTTTTTTTTTTTTCTGGTTTTGTGCTTTGACCTTGACCTGACCTTCAAACTGTAATGAATTTTCTCTTTTCTGAAAGTGGCATTTTCTTGCACCTTGGTGCTTTAGCACACTTTCTTTTCTGATGTCCTTCTCTGATCCATGATGTAGGTTTCCTTCCTGCATATTCTGTGACTTTAACCATCCAAGGCTCTTTTTCTCCTTTTTGCTTATTATAACTTCCCTTCACAGTCATTCCTAAGTGGGATTTTCCTGTTTTTCCTCCCCTGCTACCCTGTTGCTGTGAAGCCATGAGGCACAAACCACAGATCTCCCACTGATTTCCTGCTTTTCATGTTCTTAGTAGCTACTTTTAACAACAATTTTACTTTTTCATCACATGCAGCCCTGCACTTTCAGTGATTTCCAGTAACTTCTCTCAAATTCTTGGTCTGACAGATTCATGGGGTATTCTCCCCAGCTGCAGTTCATGTTTTGCTCTCTACCACATTTTCCCGACTTTGGTTTTTTACCTTTTCTTTCCATTTTCCTGATTTTGCTACCTTCCACTTACTGTCCTCTTACAACCTGTCATCCTTTTTTTGTGTTTTCCATATAAAAGCAGAGTCTGGTAGCTTTGAAGCATCCCACAAGTGGCCATTTGTATTTCTGTTGTCTCTTTTTCCTTGTAAACATGAGAAGTCAGCACTCACCCTGCTGGGGTTAGGCACAGTGGGAAATAAAAAATGAGAGTCCTTGAGATGAAGTCCTTCTTAGTGTGATTTGAAGCACACACCTGGCTCCTGTGCACACAGACTGGGAGCTGCATATGCATGAGCCATCCCATACCCCATTGCTGTGGCTACAAACATCCCCTCTCTAATCATTTGGAAACACTGAGCCTGTGAGCCCATGCATGAGCTGTGCTGGCTGCCTGTGATCTGCTCTTGGTCCCCTCTAGTCACCCTGGATTCTGGCTCTGAAGAGCCTCCCCTGTTTATCTTCTCTCTTTGAGAAGATGCTGAAAAAGCAGCCCTGGAAAGGGAAGCGAGACAAGGGAGAGGAAAATATCAGAGCCAGGAAAGTGGCAGAAAGGTCAACAAAAGTAGGGATGAATTACAGCCTTTCAGCTTAGCCAGGAACAGCACAAGGGAGACTGTTATAGGTGTTTCTCTAGCAGGGGAACACAGGTCACAGAATTTCCAGCTACATACTATACCTTCTAAATAAATAAACCAATAAATAAGTAATGTACATATGGCAGAATTTTGAATAAAATAGAAAATGCCTGAATTTTTTTTTCCAAGTGGAAGGGTTGTTGTTCAAGTTACAGGACATTGCTTTTCACCAGAAGCTGTGGATTCTAGGCAAACAGTTCCACTGTCAGGGTTGGTCTGACTGACAGTCCCCAGTCTGCTGCCAACACACACATGACTGAAATGGACAGTAAGCTGTCCTGGGCACTATTTTGTTGGATTTAGTAGCATTTCCTAGCTCTTGCATACAGTGCCTGTTGTGGAAGTGGCTTGACACTGTGTTCACCATCATGTGCCACGTTTTCCATGCACAAGAACAAGGACCCTGATAGTGGGTGTCCACTGGGGGACACATGGTGACACCAGCTATTTTCCCATTGTCCAGAGGAAGCTGTAGCTCATGGGTGCAACCAATGATGTGTGTGAAAAGCACAAAAATGGGGATTTGCATTGGAATTTTGCTTCTTTGAGTAAAAGATAGGAAAAGTCTTGCAATTGACACCTTTTTACATTTGATTAACCCTTATCAGAGATTGTGTTGATCATATTTGCAGTCCCATCATTGTGCATGTCTGACCCATGAGGCTGTGTCAGATCCAGGGCAGTACCATTGCTATGAGGAAAGTGTGCATGAACAGGCTGGATGGAGCTTTGAGCATCCTGATCTAGTGGAAAGTGTGCAGCAAATCTGGGTCTTCAGCAGGTCTGTTTGATGGAAAAATGGTACTGTTCTCTTAAAAATGTGTCTGTTCATTTTCTGTGAGCAGCCTAATGCCCTGCATTTAGAGTTTCTGTGTGGCCAGTGCTGGTCACTGACCCAGGGCTTCTTTTTGAACAGGGAAAAGGGAGAAAGAAAGGACTGAGAATCCTATTCATTTCTTTAATTTATGCTTTCAAAAAGTAGCTGCTGCAATATTTGGGCCACGTAATGATTTCTCAGTACTGGCTGTGTTTCAGTATTCATACCTGGCTACCCAAGAGTGAGTTTTTTTGGTGTTTGTTTTTTTTTGTTTTTTGTTTGTTTGTTTGTTGGTTTTGTTTGTTTGTTTGGGTTTTTGTTTTTGTTTTTTTTTTTCCCCTTGGTCTCTCAATTTGAGTGATGTTTTGGGAAGTCACTGCTAGGGGTATGGTGCAGAGCTGGTGCTTGGTCTGTGCTGGTTGCTGCAAGCCAAGAAGCTTGTGTGCTTTCTGACCTCGGGCCAGCTCAGGAGCAGCTCAGAAATACCAGACACAGAGAGTTCCAGTGGCCTGAAATCCTGAGAGCTGGGGACTAATTGCAGTGAGACGCTGATTCTCCCTGTGCCCCCAGGTCCTGCTGCCTGCTCTGTGCTGGGGATCTGTGGCCATATGGCTGCAGCACAGCTGTGCAGCCCTGAAGCTCCCTGCTGCTTGCTTGCCTGTGCCCAGAGCCTGCTTTTACAGGGCTCTTGCTGCACAGGAATGTGGGGAAAGCCCAGTGTTTGCTTGGTGCAAGCCAGACTAGTTTCCATCCTTGTTGAAGTGTTCCCACTGTCACTGCGCCTTGTGGTGCAAGGCAGGATTGCTGGGCTGCAGCCACAGGGAGCTCAGCAGAGCTGCTGCTTTTCCCTACCTGCTCTCACTGCCAGATTTACACAAGAGAGAAGTTAAAGGCATGGCTTGAACTGTGCAGAGCCAACAGATGTAGCACCTGCTCTGGCCCAGCTGTGTAAAGCCAGTATATCTGTGCCCACTTGCTGGGTAGAGCAGTGTCAGGTTTGTGAGCAGGCAAACTTTGATTTTCTGTCTCTAGGTATTAGCTCTGGGAAGGGCAGGATAAAAACAAACAAACAAACAAAAAAAAGCCACATTCCAGTGGTGACTTTCACGAGAGGATGATGCCAAACTCTTCTAGAAGCTGGTGTGTACAGAAGTAAGATAGGGCATGGTTGGTCTCTCCCTGGTGGGCAGCAGTGCAGAGAGGTGAGAGCTCTGGGGATATGCAGCTGTGCTGCTCTGCCAGTTCCTTGTGAGGTTCTCCTGGTGCCAGGCTTTCTGTTTGTGCTCTGCCTTCTGCCAAACCACACATGGTTAACCCCAGCTGGCAGCCAGTGGGATGGGATGGGCATGAGATGGTTTGTTCTGGGTGTCCCAGGAAACCTTTTCAGTGCTCTGGAAGACTTCACAGCTTAAAACTCCAAACCTGACCTTTACTTTCATACTGTTTATTCACATACACTGAAGCACCTTTTTCTTTCATGTGGAAGAGAAGTATCCATTTGCTCAACATCTTCCAGATAGATGGTGTCCTGCCATGAAGGATTTTGCTGCTTCCAGAGCAACATCTTCTGTTATGGACAGACGAGATCCATAATCTTGCCTGAGCTTCTGAATCAGATTTCCCTGAGCTGAGGAGGGATCTGAATGGTGGTCAGACCCACTCCAGAGTCTCCTTCTCACAGACATAGTGATACAGCCACACAAAGGAGCCTTGCTTTTTAATAGCCACTTTAGGCTCTGTAAATAGCTACTTCTATTTACTTCTAGTTTTACTTGTGTCATACACACAGACATACATATTAAAAAACCCCAACTCTACCAAGAAAATTACACTGGAGTGGGGCTTTTCAGTGGTTATTTTTCTCCTGCAGCTCAGAACAAGTGCTTTAAGCTTCAGATCATTTTTAGAAACCTCCAGAGCATCGTCATCCTATATTTGCAGAGTAAGGCATCCTATATTTGTTAAACCACCATCTTCACATGCTTTAGCTATGATGGCTGTGATGGCAGCCACCACTTGCACTACTTGCTTACTCACATATTGGTGCTTCAGATGTGCAGGGTTTTTATTCAGTGTTGAGAGGCTGAGTGCTTCCAGAAGGGACTTGCACTGTGGCTGCAAGTGGCTGTAGTGGATAATGAGCACAAACCCATTAAATAGTGAAACATGAGATTCCCTATCAGATAACGTGGTGCTGCTAATTCGGGTGTGAGGGAGATGGGGAGGTCATGAGGACATACCAGTGAGTAAGCAGGGAGGGAACAGTCAGCAACACTGGGGGTTTAATCCTTGTACCAAAAAATACAGGCAGAAATACATATATTGTTGTGATTGCTTAAAAACAACCAAACCAAAACAACAAAACCCAAAAAACCAAACCAGCTGCAAGGCAGAAAACTCCACCAGAAAGGCTTTAAATATAGAGGGAGTTAAATCCAGGTGGTATAGATGGACTCAGATATGGTCATAATGGCATTTTCCCTTTGTAATTCCTGAGAGTTGTTTTTTGTAAACTTTTTTTCATATTTCTGTGCAGACACTATATTACATTGGCATTGATTCACTGAATTTATTCATCGTCAATAAAATGAATGAAATTGTAGATGTACAGTTTCAACCACCTGCTGTTGTTTACTGGTGAGACTACCAGTGGCCCTTGCTGTCTATAAATACTTTAATGTGAATTAAAAGCAGGGGACTATCCAGTAGTTTTTCTCTTCCTCATCTTTCCCTGATACCATGTTGCTTTGCTTCCCCCTCCCCCCCAGTGTTATTTTCAGTCTCATCTCTACCGCTTCAAGAAAAGGCAAACATTAAAAGGAAGATTTAATTTCTAGTGAGCAGTAGACTTGGTCATTTGTTAAAAGGCTCATCAAGTTGTTAGACTGTGTGAAGATTTTTCTCTGGTCTGTATGGTGCTGACTTTTGGTAATGGCATTTTAAAGTGAAAACTCAGATATAAAATATCTGAACATTATTTTTGGCTCTCCTGAGCTCGTAATTCTTATTAAGGAGAAAGTTGTTTGCATTCATTGATTAGTTACAATTGTAACTTCCAAATAGCTTTAGGCAATATTACATTAGGACTGCAGTTTCTAATCTCCTTTTTCAGCATTTTTTTCCCCTACTTTTGCAAGTTTGACATGGAACAACAGGTTTTTTATTTTATCACGAGACATTAAAAAACCCATTGTTTTTGCTGAAGCCTTGTTCAGCCTTATGAGCCAGTAGGAAAGATTTTTCTCCTCTGTAGTCTCACCAAGTAAAATTCACCTGCTCCCTCTGTGTCGTGAGCATCTCAGTCAACAAGACTATTACTTGCCCTTTGATAAAAGCTTGGACAACATCACCATCCTCACATCAGAGTTTCTCAAGGCCTTATTAGCTGCTGTTAGAGATTTTGGGCTGGTTGGATGTTCAGCTTCCCACCTGCTGTGAGGGTATGCTGAGCTCACAGCTCTATGCTCTGGCTGAGAGGAGGGAGGCTATAAATTTGACTTTGATGCTGCAGAGCAGAGCAATACTCCTTAGCTGGCTGTGCTTGTTTGGGCTGGGATAGAGTTAATATTCTTCAAAATAGCTGGTATGCGGCTGTGTTATGTTTGTGCTGAAAACAGTGCCAATAACACAGGGATGTTTTCATTATTGCTGGGCAGGGCTTCCACAGAGTCAGAGCCATTCCTGTGCCTCACCCCACAGCGAGGAGGCTGGGGGTGGACAAGGAGCTGGGACAGGACACAGCTGGGACAGCTGACCCCAACTGACCCCAGGGGTATCTCAGACCATGTAGTGTCATGCTCAGCATTCCAAGGGGGAGAAGGAGGAAGAGGGGATGTTCTGAGTGATGGGATTTGTCTTGCCAAGTCACTGTTACACGTGAAAGGGCCCTGATCTCCTGGGGATGGCTGAACACCTGCCTGCCCATGGGAAGGGGTGAATTAATTCCTTGTTTTGCTTTGCTTTTCCTGTCTTTATCTCAACCCCTGAGTTTTCTCAGTTTTACCCTTCTGACCTCTCCCCTACCCCACGTGGGGCAGTGGCTGCATATGGCTGAGCTGTCTGCTGGGGTTAACCAGGCTGCTGCCCTCACACCTCTGGCAGGCAGTGTTGATACTGCTGACAGCACTGGGCTGACTAAAATCTCTGATAAAAGGACAGTTTAGTGCCATTCATAAAAAACCCCAAAGAGCCAGACGGTGGTGGTTGCTCTCTGTGGGTCCGTGACGGGATGTGAAGGGAGATCTCACACCTCTCACAGAGCTCCAGACAGCCTCTGTCAGTCTCTGCCAGTAAAGCTGTTCTGGTTTCCATACAGTGTTTCTGCATTTATAGAGTTAGAGCGAATGAGAGACTTCTCAGCCTCAGGATTAGGGCCACTGGTGCTGCTGCTGGCTGTCCCCCCACCTCTGCACACAGCAGAGATGCTTCCAAAGCAGAAATCTGGGAAGGACCCACCCAAGAAAGGGGGGAGTTTTACAGGAGCATCTCCATTTTTACTAAAACTGAGCCAAACCAAACATTTTCTTATTAATAAAAAAAGCATTCTTTTGCTTTGTGCTTTATATTTTATTTTGGTTAGCCACCATTTTGTGTCTAAACCCTGTTATTCATACAGTCCCAACTGCTACAGGATATGAAGTTAATAAACACCTAAGGAGAGGCAAAATTTGTATTGGCTCAAAATGACAGGCAGCAGAATACTGGGAATATGTAAATGAAAGAAGCCATTGGGTTTGGGGTTCAGCTGCTTTTTGATCATAGGCAGTAGGGATTTTTCTTCAGCAAAATGCACGTCTTGTTTTCTGGTCAACTGAAATCTTCCTACGGGGATATTTTTCCAGCTACAGCTTTTCTCTTTCACTGATGAGAGCATCTTTTGTTATCTAGAAATAATAATTTTTATGACAGGGTAGCTGAAGTCATTTGAGGACTTAGCCTTGCAGTCTGCTCTCATTGAGCAGCCACACAACTTGATGAAATAGTCGAATTTGAAGATACAATTGCCAACTTTCCTCATTAATTTCCTACATTAAAAATAAAAAAACAAAACAAAACAAACCAACAAACTGCTTCCAAACTCTCCTGATGAGAAATTCTCACAAATTTTACTGCTTGTGTCCTGACCAAAATGAGAAGCATTCTGTTTCTGTCATGATCTTTGTGGTAACGCCAGCAAGGACAAAAAGTTGTTGATGTTCAGAAGGTTTTGTAGAGAAGCCTATTACTGTTTGCTAGTGTTTTAAACCAGGAAATTAATTCTAAGCTGTTTTGCCTAAGTGGCAGAGTTTTGTCATTTTACCTGCAATTAAAAAAAAAACAAAACTTTTATTGAAGGGAAAAAAGATAATTATATAGTAAAATTCTTGCTATTCTCTTTTTTAAAGACAAAGAAACATCCATCAGAACAGATGTGAATATGCAGACCTGTAGTAGTTTAGAATAATTGCTGTACCCATATATAAGCCAGTATTTTTTTTCCCTCTGTAATTTCAGTGTAGTTTTTCGTGTGCATTTCCAGGTTGGCTGTGCTTTTTCATTAGCTCCTTCTGGGGCTGGTCCATGTATTCTGAGCTCGATTAATCCTTTTTTTGGAAGTGGTGTGCTTTTATTCCCCATGTTGTTATCGCAGCAGGAGGACGGGGAAATGTGTGATGATGGAAGAGTTTTAACGTTTATGTATGCCACACATGAAGTTAGGGATCCCATGAGAATTGTTTGTGTTCTTGTATATGTGTGGATGAACATCTGTGGAATGACAGCTTAACAACTTCCTTCTGACATTATAAAGGGGCCATAATGGTACTATTTATTTTTTTTTAAGTTGGCTTTCTTTTGTGTTAACACTTCAAGTTCCATGCTGATTTCAAGCTGTGTTCGCACTATAATCAGTTTAAAAGTTACATTGATTTGGGGTCAGTTAGACCTCAAATTTGGAATTAATGTCAGAATAGTAAGCCTTGAATGTTCAGGTAACAAGGGTCTAAATCTGGGCTCTTTCCCTGTTATTTCCTGTACTAATTTGCTCAGATGAGACATGATCTTTTTCCTTCCCCTTCTAATTTCCTCTCCATGGCCTAAGAAACATTTTGCAGGTAGTCAAATTGTCAGTTATACCTCAGCAACCTGAAGATGCAGAGGTGAATATACTTCACTGCTTTGTGTCTCAGATTAAACATAATTTTGAGAAAGCAGAGAGATGTTGGAAGTTCTCCATGAAGTCTTCAGGCTGTAAGGCTTGGGAATGCCAGGCTTGGAAGGGCTCTCAGCTCACTATGTCCAGTCACTGCTGGTGGTTCTCCATCCTGGAATAAATCATTGAAATTTCAGCTTACACTCTGGCATGTTTGATGTCTTTATCTCAGCTATTTTTGCACCTTGTGAATGTTATCAGCGCACAAATGTGTATAAATGTATCCTGAATAAAGTTCAAACAGGAAATGGGAAATCAGATTTGAAAGCACCATTTTACTAAGTTTCTACATTAACTTCCCAATAGGAATAATAAAGACTAAAAGGAAAAAACAACCCCAAAACCCCAATAACAACAAAATGCCTCTCAATCTATTTTTGAGGGCCTGATCCAAATCCCAAAGCACAAACCTAATCAACATCCTAATGATTAGAAAGTCTAATGTACTTTCCTGGTAATCTCTGCCTCAAACCCTTAATTTCTGTCTGAGCTATAGCAGATCTTTTAGGACATTAACTTGTCTGGTTTACAAATTCTGAGCGATTAAAAGTCCACACCATCCTTATGTTTTTTTTCCCAGTGATTAATTACTACATGAAACCAACTGGTATTTAATATGTATTAACTATTTCTGTCTTGTTTTTAATTTTGATTTTGTCTTCCCACTGAATCTTCCAATGGATTAAAGACCTGTGTTTAGAGATGTTGATCAAAAACCTTGTTAACCTCCTTGATAACATCGTGCTTCTTGAGCCTGTTCTTTATAAGCCAAGTTTTCTGTGCATTTTCAGATCTTATTTACTGAATACTTTTTGATTTAATTTCTGTGTTTTATAGTAGAGACAGCAGTACTGGCTTTACTTATCCTTTATATTTTTCTTATATACTGAAGGATTTATTCAACTGCATAACTGCGACATTGCATAGAAATCTAATGCTCAGTTGGTAATTTATGATAACCCCTTCTTAGCAATGGAGTATTGATTTCCCCAGCCTCTTCTAAAGGAAGAAGGGGTGGCTTGAATATTAGAATTCTCCTACCATGATAGCTCTGTTTAATATTGATTATCATAACCATATAAACTCTTGAGATCTAGTTGATGGAAAGTTGCTAGAAACTTTGAAAAACACATAATAGCTTCCAAGTAAATAGTAGAATACCCAGAACTGCTATTTCTGACATCAGGCAATTCAGCTCCTACGTGCGAGAAGTATGTGTTTATGCTAAAAATCCTGCCATAATTTTCTGCTTGGGGAATTGAGACTTGCTAAAAAAGTTTAATATGCAAAGCTGAAAATCTACATTTTAAAGTCCTTTTTATGCAAAGACACAAAAAATTAGCAATTTTTAATAAGCAAATGTATAACTTAAAGAAAAATGTGCACCAACAGTATGAATTGTATAGGTGGCAGTCATTTGGCTCAGGAGCATGGCATGGCAGACACTGAGCTCCCACAGAGGAGCAGCACAACATTCCCTGCAGCAGCACCCAGCCACCCTGTGGGACTGTGCAGAGTGGGCACTGCAGGAACCCCACCTTTAGTTGAACCTCTGTGAGGAATGCAGATGGGCAGAAGGTTATGATCAGAAGACAAATTTGACCAGGATAGCTGGGGTGAGTGCTTCTGCTCCCAGGATAATTACCATCAGTCTCACTGTGGGGCTCACAATCTCTGCTGAACAGCTCGTCTGAAGAAGAGCTGCAAAACCCCATCCAGCAGCAAGCACTCAAGAGAAGCCACCTCAGATAAATAACCTCACTTTTTAACAGCATTTATTTTTCCTTAGCAAATGGCTTTACTCTCTGCTGTGCTATATAAAGGTTTTCTGATATTCATTATGAAAGTTGTATGTAATGTGCTTTAACTCAGTCTAATTTGAAAAGTGGAATGCATGGCAACAGGCAGCCCAAGAAGAGCTCCTGAGCCTCCAAGTCCTGGCTAAGAGAAAGATCCATGTCATGAATTTACTGTGCTCCCTTGTGAAACTCTTCAGCTTAAAACTGCTTTTGGAAGCTATTTTCCTCTTCTCCTGTCTTGTGGTTAGAAGTTTTCTGGTTTCTAACCTAATTCTATTTAGAGGAGGTTTATAACATGATCTCTCAATGTTATTTTTTCAGTATCTTTTGTAGTGTACAGTCGGGGCCCTCAATTCTAGATTATTTTCATCAGCCATGAAAGAAAATACTGGGTTATGTCTGAGAGCCCTTACCAGATTTATGCTTTCAATGAATGTTTAAAATAGAGTGTGGAACAGCCAGTACTCAGTTTGTAATGAAAAACTTGAGTTTTTGTTGGAGTAGAAGCTACTGCAATTACCAGTAACAGTTTTGCTATCCTAGCCTGCTTGTTCTGACTCCTCTTGTCTCTGAAAACCAGCAGCACTCAAAAGCCATGTATAATTCTACTCTTTAAGGCTGCATGTTTCCTGGCTCAAGTTTTGAGTTTTGAGATGTGACTTTGTGACTCCAATGATAGCATTTCCCACTGAGATTTATTGTGAGGCTTTACCCAAACATCTTATTCAAAAACAAACCTAGTTTTCTATTACAAGGAATTTTGGTGGTCTACAAGTGAAAGGAGCTTTAGCCAATCTCATCTTGCTACTCTGCAGACCTATTATTTAATAATATGTATTCATTTGACCCTGCAACTCCATTAAAAAATGCATTTTAATCCTGAAAATATGTGCATCAAAATATCAAGAATACAGAATCAATAGTCATCTTTTCTGTACTTTACATGCGTCATTAAAGGTTGGGTTCAGTGGTGAAATTTTATGTTTCACTTCACCCCCCTGGAATTTTGGGTTTGTTTTCTGCAGAAGTTTAGTATGCAGTGGTACAAGGAGGTTATTTAAGAATACTCCTAGTTTCAGCTGATTTCCTTAGCAAATAATTTTGTGTGCTTCACTTTGCTCTAGCAATTTCTACAGCCTCTTGGATAAAATACTAAAAAGGATCACATAAGCTTTACCCCTCCCTGTAACGTTTAGCCTGTCTCTTTCATTATAACAAAATATTGCATTTTACATGCCAAGTCTTAAAACCTTCCTTCTAAAAATGGTAACTGTATTTAATAACTAATTACTCTAATGATCCTACAGAAGTGCTCGAGACCTGTTTTAGTAGCGGTGTCAATTACAACCATCTGCACGATGAATAAAGGAACCGTGGCCCAGCTGTAGAGTTGAAACATGTTGGCATTTTCCTACGGGCAGCCATATGGCACTTAACGAAAGCGAATTGTTCACACTGCAAACAGCTCTGCTCCTGATGAATGATAACGTTTTGTTCTGGAAAATGGCTCCACAAACACCGGGAGTATTTTTAAATGCTGGAAGTGTGTCCATAAGTGACAGGCTATAAATGGGAAGGTCTTTGGAAGGAGGAGAGAGGGTTGAGGAAGGAATTGTTTTGATTGCCTAGGGGTGTTCTAGCACAGCCTTCCTGTCTCTAATAGCAGTATCTTTTTTGTGCATACATAGCCCTGAATCTGTAAATTTTATTTATTTTGGTAAGGAAGCAGATAATTAGAAATGTAACTCTCATTTGCCATCAGCATGCCCAAGCTTGAAGCTGGTGTGAGCTTTAAAATAGCGAAGCTGAAGCTGTGAAGAATTAATAACTCTTTGCCTCACATATGTGCAGACATTTTCTTACACTCAGAAGAGGAGGCTCAGAGTTGTCACCGCAGTAAGTATGTGAGCACACAAGTTGGGAACAGGTCTTGGCTTCTCAGCACTTGGTGTTAGTCAGGGAAAAAAGGGCAGATAACAAATCAGCTGTAGAAAAGATCTTCCACTTCTTTTTGTTAGGAACAGGAGTAGTGGTTTTTCCCCCCACACACATAACTGTCAGAGGCTGGCTCAATGAACTCATTGTGAGACTGATGGCTCTTTAACCCCCAAATCATTAACTCCAGATCTGAGCTGAATCAACAATAGGTTGTTCCATTTTATGGTTGATATGTAACATTTGTGTAATGTGTTTGGTCTCAGTTCAGTATCTGTCTTAGAGACCTAACAGCTGCTAATGACCAGGATTGATCATTTTATTAATCTCAGAAATTGATTTTTCCATGTGGCTTACTGCTTCTGTACATGATATGTAATCAGGAATCTTGTATCATCTGAATTTCTGTTTGATTAATAAATGCTTAATCTGGGGATTTTTGTTTTCTCCTCTGTGATGTAGCTGTAGGTGGAGGTTGATGATTGTTCCTGAGGTTTCATGCCCAGATCTCACTGGGGTGATACAGTACTCCTCACAGTGAGGTACCCTCTGCATTTTGCAAAGAGATGACTGTTCTTAAGTGCCAGCACTCTGTGTTTGCAGGCATCAGGGCTGCTTAAAACCTCTTGATAGGTCTTGCAGCAGTTTTGCAGCAACAGCATAGTAAAAAGCCTCACTAAGGAGTGCCAACCAGGTTCTCATTACATGCACCCAGAGCTATTTGCAAATGCACAGCAGCAGCACGGGGGCTACAGCTCTGAAGCCCTGTGCTTTTGGTCTTGGAGCATCTGTCACTTGAGCTCAAAACAAATCTTCCTTAGCTCTCCACAGCACAGGGTGGATCACAGTGCTGAGAAACCCCTGGTAATGAAACCATCGTCTGCTAAAGCCTCCTAACACCGAGTGTAAGAGTGAGCACAAGGCCAGGAAATTGCTCCAGAATCAGCTTGGATATTTTTTTCTTGCAGCTGTCTTGTAAGATTGTGTTTTTATCTGACCCTTCTTCACAAGCTGTGGTTTTATGTTATAGGTTTATCTGCAAGCAGGCAAGGAACCCAGGCATGGTGGGGTGCAAGCCCACCCTGACACCCCTGAAACACACAGGGCTGTGATCTAAAAGGCATTAAGCTTTCAATTGCAGCACATTGTGCCTCATATCCTTCTGCTGTCTGATCTGTTACAGCAGCACTGCCTAATGCAATAAATCTTCCTCACTTTTAATTAATAGTTGTTCATCTGTACTGCAATAATTTCAAGTAATATTTACATTAAAAAGAAAGCAGAGGGTGGAGTAGGGAAAAATATCTCCAGGCAGGAACATAGTAAAAAAAAGCTTCTTCATCCAACTGAGAAGTAAATACTATAATTTGGGAGCAATACATTGAGTGTGTGTTTTACAGAGGAAGGCATAGCCTTTCCATAAGAAGCCAGCATCATGAATCAAACTCAAATGTCTCAAAGCTCTGCAGTGTTATTTAACGTGTAATTCTGCATTGCATTTCCACAAGGGCAGGTTCAGAGGTTCCTGCAGCTCCTGTGTTGCAGTTTGCAGCCTGTCCACCTTCCTCTTCTGCCCTCTCACCCCTCCTGTGCAACCTCTGCTTTTTTACACAGCCTTATTATCTACTCCATCACAGAGATTCATTTGATGTAGAATGCAGGAAAAAAAAAAAAGAAATGTGGACCCGTGGTATCTAAATGTGCAGATATGTACAAACTTGAAGGTAAGGTTGTGAATCTTATAACTAATACTCCCCAGTGTGTAGCTCTCTAATCGTGTTACAGGTTTCCATGATGTTTGGTCCTGAAGGGAATGAATGAAAAAGTCACAAGGCACCGATTCTGGCAGTGTGGGCTGCAGGGCCTGCTGGTAGCCCATGGTGCTTGCTCAAAAGGCAATCTGCAGAAAGCTGATTAAAGCCAAGTATAGTAGTGATAACCGTGTTCAGGCAGAATGTGTTGCAGGACCCAGCTCAGGATGCCTAAACTGAGTCTCAATATTTTGTGTATTTGTTGCTGTTGTTCACTCTTCCAGATTCCTGTGACTTCCTGCTAAAAATGCATTGGTGAAAGCTGGGAATTTTGGTTTGTAGCCATGTGGTCATGGAGTGGAACTTGAAAATGTCACCCTGTAAATAGTATAATCATAAGAGCATTTGAAATAAATAAATGAGTAGTTTCTGAGTTGGAATGCTTGTGTCCCAATTCAGTTGGCCCAACATAGGCATCCAGTGCCATTTAAGATGCCTCAGGGTCTCCTGTGGTACCTCCAGCTTGCCATGCCATATGGGTATGGGTTTCCTGTAGGTCTGTTGTCATGTTTGCCTTGCTGGCTCTGTGAAGATGTGTCATATACCCTGGAGGTCACAGGTGGTGCTAAATGTCTGTGTTTAGGCAATGGAATCAGTCCTTCCTGTTGGAGAGCTGTGCAGCCAATCTGAGTTGTTCTTACATTCTCAACATAAAGGAAATCTTCTAATTCCAGGTCCAGATTACTGGCAAATCTGAGAAATCCCATTTGAACCTAGAAGAAGCCTTTTACTATATGAGGAGAGTCAAATGCTGGAAGAGGTTACCCAGAGTGATTCTTGAGTCTCTGTCCTTGGAGATGGTCAGAGCCTGACTGGACATGGCCCTTGGACACCTGCTGTACACAACCTGGCTTGTGTGGCACAGGAGGGTTGAACTCCCTCCAGAGGTGCTTCCCAGCCTCTGCAGTTCTGTGTTCTATGTGACTCTGTGACCCTTAAGGCTTAGTCAAATAAAGAATTTGGAATTTAACAGCTATTGCCGTGTGTCAAAGGTCGTTCCAGTGATGTGGCAGCATTTCAAGCTTTTCTGTGTCCAGACTTAGGAAGTTCAGTTCCTGCAAAAGATGCTGTGATCTTTGGCATAATTCTCTCACAGCATCTGCTGAATGCATCAGGAATTACACTGATCCACCTCTTTTTCACAAATAGTTTTAAGCTGTGAATAGAGAAACTTCCCCTTTCTCAGTCCATAGCAATGCTTCTGTGGTAATCCAGCAGAGCCTTCCTTCCTTTAGCAGGGGAGGCAAACAAATAAATGTCTATGCTGGAGTGTTGAAACAGCCATGTTCAGTATTTTGGCCTGCAAGTTTGGTTTTAATCACTGAAAGTCCCTTTTCCAACTCACCGTTTAAAAACAAATTTTTTAGCAAAATGGAAAAATTGAACCAATGGAAGATATTTTGTTTGGACTTAGCAGTTTTTCCACATACTAAAGAAATGCCTTCTCTGATCAAGTGAGAGCTCTTCTCCAGTTTCCTTTAGGAAAATATTTACAATTGTTGTTTCAGTTTGGAAACCGCTTCCATATTATAACACTTCAGCTACATTAAATATTTAAAAAAATAATGACTGTAGAGCTGTGCCATTGGATGAAAGACAGAAACTGAAACCACTTATGAATAGAATTGGAGCAGAGCAGTGTACTCTCCAAGCAGAGTGAAATGCAGAAATGAAACATCTAATCAGTACTTACCCTAAAATCATACTTACTTTTAATGTGTGTACACACCCCAGAGTATTTTAAAGATAAGAACTCAATATTATATTTATTTAGTAAATCTGAGTTTGTTTTGATTGCCACAGTGTAGTACTGAGACAGACAAGCTTCCATTCACTCATGAATTTCTGCCCCACTTTTTTTTTTCTTTCATTTTTGACTTTATTTTGAAGACAGGAACAGTCTACTTATTAGATGAGTGGCATGCAACAGTTAGATACTGGGGAGCCACTGTGGTCCCCAAGCTCTCTGGCTCCTCTTGGTTTCCTTTCTTTGGCAGGAGATCCCAGCACAGTCTGGAAACTTCGTAGATGAATCTCACAAAAGACAGACAGTGACTTCTGAGGTAGGATAAGACAGGACTCAAGGAAATGCCATGACACGGAGTCAGGGGAGGTTTAGGTTGGATATCAGGAAAAAGCATTTCACCCAGAGGGTGGCTGGGCACTGGAACAGCTCCCCAGGGCAGTGCTCACAGCACCAAGCCTGAGAGAGCTCCAGAAGCATTTGGACAATGCTCTCAGGCACATGGTGTGACTCAGGGTGTCCTGTGCAGGGCCAGGAGTTGAGCTCTCTGGTCCTTGTGGGTCCCTTCCAATGCAGCATATTCTATGATTCTATGATAAAAGGTGTTTAATGCTGGGCAGCAGCACAAAGTAACATTTAGCTGAGCCGCAGAGATCACTGTAGTCAGTCAGCTGCTGATGGAATTGAAGCAGCTGAAACTCTCAACTGCCAGACTGGATGCTGTATCCAGAGAAGAAGCTTACAACGTTGTGCAAAAGGCTCAGAGGAAGGTGTTACCTGCTCTTGTTTAACATTGTTTTTATTGGTAGTAAATATAATTGATAATCCCACAGAAAATCCCCCAAGCCAGGGTCATGGGTTTGTTATATGAGATGGTGTGTACATGTGGAGTAAAACAAGCATTCAAGCTCCCTCCAAGTATCCTGTGTGCAAAGTGTAATGCAGGAAAGATGGGCTGGCCATGGCCAAGGGTGGCATGTGAGCTAGAACACAGCAAAGCAATTATTCCGAGGGATAAACAGGAGCTAGAGCACACCCTGTGTCAAATGGTCACATCTTCTGAGCATGGCACCAAGCATTTTGAAAGAAGGGGGATGTTTTGGTTTGTTGTGCCCTGGCACAAGCTGTTCTGTGAATGTTGCAGGAGTATGGGACAGATGAGTGGCATTGGAGCGCTGTGGTGGGGTGATGAGGGCTGGTATGGCTGATCAAAGGTGGGAGTCAGCACACCAGGGGCCTAGAGGGGGTAACAGCCCAAAAGGGCATGAAGACCGAGATGCACGTGCTGATACAGTGGGGAATGGGGAGGGCAAGCAGTCTGGGAACATAATCCCTGTGGCAGCCGTTTGAAGAGATCACCAGGCTGCTGCCTTGCAGCCCTTGACCTTGATAAGGCTTGAGATTTCCAGTGAGAGCGCCCCAGTAACACAGCTGGGGGAAGGAGGCTTTGGGGGATGTTGTGACTTTCGTAAATGAGCCAAGCCACATGCACTTTTATCCCAGAGAACATAAAAAAAACTATTTAAAAATTGATGTGCATACATTAGACCTGTTCCCCAGCCTTTCTCCCCTACCTTGGGTTTCACAACTACTGAGAAATCAGCATAGGATTACATTGAAAAGAAGGAACTAAAAACCACTTCAGTAGATCAGAAATAGCAGTATCACTTTCACAGCATTCGGACAAAATACACATAATTGACACAGCGTAATGGTAGCATGAGCCTCATTTTTAATGCACTTGGAGAGGGAACCTTGAGATACACTGGTGTGATACAGAGAGAGTAGACTTGTTAAAGCCAAAGCTGCATCCAGATTTCACAGACCAAATCTGACCCTATTCTTCCACAATGTCACACAGCTTTTACTAGGAAAAAAAAAATAGTACTTTAAACACTGTCAAAAATTACTAGAATTTGTCTTCAGATTTCAAAGAAAATTAAACAAATTGAGTTTTATAGTCCAGTTGTTTGGTAAAACCTGCAAGGAGCGTAAAGTGGAGTATACATTGAATTTACTTCTTCATTTGCTTTATTGTTTAGCTTTCAGTCTCATATAAATGTCAACCAGGGTGGCCATCCAAACCTCTGGTTGCCCCGATGTATGTTGTAATATATGGGAATGTTCCAGATACAAAGTAAAATGCCTATGAAAAGGCATGTAAGAATAGTTTGAGGGATGGTTTAGTTTTCATTTAAAGCAGATATTTTTAGTCTCTCTCCATGCCAGAAGGAGATAGCTAGCCCATACTAGAAACTCTAAATGGATGTCTGCTGTAAATGGAAATTACTTCAAGGAAAGAACTTTTTAAAAGGTAAATTTTTCATTTTTAATTAGTTATAAAACTAAAAGCTGATATGCTAGTATTGTCACCAAAGTAATTAAACTGGACTTCAGAAAAATTAGTTTAATTATAGTTGTGCAAGTTTCTATACGGATGGCCCTAATTTCAGAATAAATATAGCCTGTATTGAGATAGTAAAAATCCACTTTCTAAAGAAAAAAAAAATGCAGCAAGTTTGGTTTTGGAATCTGAATGTTCACATACATTTGTATGGCAGTAATATGGGTGGGAGGTTGTTTATTTTCAATTTTTTTTTTTTTTTAATACTGGTTCTAATATATTAACTTAAAAACCCATTTCAGGCATTTGCAGTTTTACTCCCTCAGGTAAAATGTTCGAAGCACAGAGAAAAACTCTTGGACCTCCTTGTCATTTTTTTCACAAATTGTCACAAGTAAAAATGGGAAAAGCAAAGGCTAGGCTTTATTAAAAATTAAAAAAAAAAAAAAAAGAAACAAAAAAGACTCTAATATATTGCATATCTTGCTTTGATGAAGTCCCAGACTCTTTCCTGGTGAAATTAAAGTGGATGTTATAAAATGCCTGGTAACTCTGTGCTTGCCCTGGTCTCTCTGTGTTTTCCAGACCCCACAGGCACTTTCCTCACAGCTTCTGCTTTTGGAAGGTTTCTTTCTGTCTGTTGGTGATAATATCAAGGAGAACTTCATAACACCTGAACACAGTTGTTTTGATTTTTTAATTTTTTTTTCCTCCCTGAGGGTCTTGAGCAGCCTCTGCTTACCACAAATCTCCTGAAATCTGAAAATGAAGTTTTGTACTTCTGTATCCTAGTTTCTAGCTGTGTTTGCCCATAGCCATCCCAACATGCCTGTGACAAAGTGATGAGGGAACTCAAGTTAAAACTCTGGTTTAAAACACATCAAAACTGGTTTAAAACACTGTTCCTACTTTGGGTTAGGTGTTTTTGTTTGGTTTTTATTTTCTTAAAATGATCTTAAAAGCCCATTAGTTTCCCCACTGAGCGGCAGACAACCGAGGTGGAAAGGGAGGATGGTTCCTCTCCAGCTCCTCCTGGGCCAAGCTGCTAGGAAAGTATTCAACAAATGTTTTAGAAAGTTCCCTCTTTTGGCACCTCAAAAATCTCAGAATGGAACTGTAATTCTCCTGCACAGCAGGAGTTAAAGCAATTAGCTCCTCCTTTCTCTTAAATCTCCCTTGGGTTGTGAGATATTTAACATCTAAGTACTGACCACATCAGATAGCAGATATGATGGTGTGTAAGTAAAAATAATTCCGCAGACAGTGACATGACACACAGTGTGATGTCCAAAAAATACAGAGAACAACCAAATTATTTGTGTCAAAGGGAAGTTTCTGTTTACACTGTGGGGAGCTGCCAGTGCCATCCTTGCTGCTGCCAGGACGTAGAGGGAGAAATGGTTGTAGTTAAGGTTGGTCCTTAATGCTTGTCTCCTCCCAACCAATTCACTAACTTGACCTCCAGTCATGGGTGGACAACAAAGAGAACTATTAACTCTACAGTATGGAGAAAGAAGCTGAGAAAGAATTTAAGTTCCTGGCTTTCATTTTGTCTTACTAATTATTGTTGTCCAGCTGAAGGAGTCAAAAGGGAGGTTTCTACAGAAGTCCAGGGTCACTGAAGCCCTTGTCGGAACAAGGAGCTGCAAGTTTTAAATACGTCTTCAAGCTTGGCCTAGCAAAGCATCTCCTGCCTTCAGTCTTTCTCTTGGAGAAAAAAAAATCCGCATATATTTATAAAGCTTTCAGTGGTATTTTAACACTTTTATTCTCAGTGCTTTTAGTATATGCTGCTTAAAATGGGCATGTGTGCAGCCGCATTATCCGCCGCCTGAATGACAAATGGTTTATCAAGCCCTGACAGAGCACCCGCTTCATGCTGAACGGAGCAAGGCAGCGGCAAGGACTCTGGCTTCAGAGAGATTAACTTCCAGATAGGAAAATAATAATAAACAACAGCCCATAAGCAAAGGACTAGAAAAGAGGAATCGAGACCATAAAGCGGAATCACAATGATCCGAACGGACAAAGGAAAGCGGATTTGTATATCTGAGCTTGAAATATGATAAATGAGTGGCAGATTAACGTTGCTAGGCTCCATGATCGTAGCGAGATCTGAGAGAGGGAGACGTAGGAAGGGCGCTGCAGGAGAGCTGCAAATCTGACAGCAGCCAGGGAGCAGGGAAAGAGGGGGAGACTTGGGTGGGGGTGAAGAGTGCAGGTCCCCAAAGGTGAGGCTGGGGAGCTGCACCCTTGTGGAGGGTTTAGCAGGAGAGGGTGACATGGTCTGAGACACCTGGCATATATGTCAGGGGGGCTTAAGGCTGGAAGAAAGGTGGTGAGAACATCCAGTTTAATAATTTAAGCAGTATAAATTAACTATTTTAGTGCCTGAACTATGAACACCCCCAGGATTTTAAAAAGGGACATTTAAAGGATATCTCGGAATTCATCCTTTCACACTCAGATATTGGCATTCACATTTCTATTAGTATGTCTTGATGCAATTTTTCTCCCACATGGTGGAAATTCTTTTGAATTATCCAAGTCTTTTGACATAAGATCCTGTTTGGACCTGGACATCTGGGTTACCTTGGGCAGTTACATGAGTGATTGAAAGATACTGCTCACCTGATTATTCTGAAGAGTGGCTCCCAGACTGCTCCCTTGTTTTAGGGTCCTTTATTGGCTGGGGGGACTTGTAGTTTGGGGTGTAGCAGGCATTGAGCCTCAGTGGTAATTCCCAAGGTTATGCCAGGCTGTGAATGCAGTCCCTACCCTGTGCTCCTCATAGGGATACTGAGTATCTCATGCTGTGGCATGGGAGAAAGCTCACAGAGAGCCAGGGAAACGATGAAAGTTTTGATAGTAGTGCCACATACCACCTGTTAACCTTCATAAATCACCCTATTACATGCTATTATGGCCTAACAAATCACCCCGTTACAGCAAAGATTTTGATGTTAGTCCGTTGTGCCAATGCATTAATTAGAAATAGTTAATGGAAATACAACTGATAGCGTCTGAAGAAGCAGCATGGCCCAGTGGCTGGACTTGGATCTCAAACCTCTTGTGGCAATCCATTCATGACATAGTTTGGGACTTGAGTAGGTCACTCACTCCCTGCCTCAATTTCTCCATCTTGCCAAGGTCATAATCTACCCTGCTTTTATGAAACATTCCATGCTCTAGAGCTGAAAACTTTGCACCCTTGCTATATTTGGAAGAAGAATGGAAATGCTAGTGTAGTGATTGTATTTATTTTCAAAGAATTTGATTAAGAACTACAATTCAGATACTTTGGAGTGAACGTGCCCTGGTTTTTGCACCTCTGCTATGAGATGGCATCACTCTTGGAGAAATGTATGGATAATAAAATACTGTGAAATGACACTATTGCCAAATGAGATTGTGATGAATGGAGCCTTGTAGTATTAAATCTATGGGTACTTTACATTGTTATGACAATAATAGTTTGCACTGTTGTAATAAGTTCCACTTCTTCTTTTAAAAAATAAATTCAGTTAAACCTTAATGCATCTTCGAAAACATACCCTCCACTGAAATCAGATATACATCTCTTGGAATAAAATTGCTTTAAACATATATAAATGTACATTGTAGGGCATATCATAGGCAGTTGTGAAATAAATTATGTTTATCAGTGTGCCTTATGTAAAAAGACTGCAAATACATGTTCCTTTTTGTAGTTCAGGTTTGACACAGTCATTGCCATAAGTCTTTTGCTTTTAATAAACAAGATTACATTGCAGCTGATACTTAAAACTGTTTTATTAGAAAAAACAGGTAAAAAGCCCTGCAGTGAGGGGCTGGGGGGTTATAGAGAGCATTCTAGAGATTTTATTCTCCTTTCCCTAATTACAGATAAGGGGTGCCATGCTTACAGCTCAGCTTCACAGGCCCTTGAAGGATTTTATGATTCTGCAGCTGCCAGTGCAGTTTGTTGAAAATCTTTCATTTTCATAACGGGAGCTGGGATGAGACTCTATTCCTAAACCGGCAGGATAAAAGTACTTTGACTTAATAGGTGCCATCCGTGTTAAAAGGATGATTTTTAAGATTATTAGCTGGCATGACTAAGATTTATGATGCAATCTGCTTTTTTCTCTTCCTTAGTACAGATAAGGGGGGTTATTATTGTTAGTAGAAATACCTATTAAAATAAACCCCATGAAGCAGTTTCAAGGATTTGATAAAAATGAATATAAAGTTGATGCTCCCAGCTTATCTTTAACTCAAGTGATTTTCATGGGGTTATAACTCTTCTGGCATGGGATGAAGGAGCAGGAGTGTGATTTTTATCCTCTCTCTACAATAGGAGGGAAAACCAGATTTTGTATTCCTTTCATTAGCACATTACTGCTCATTACTGCTCAGGTTTGCTTCTGCAAGGGAGAGTTAACAGAGATTGCAGGTAGGTGGGAGAGTTGGGAATTTGCATGAATGGCTCGTTTTCAGGCTGCAGTCAGCAGTGTCTAAATGTCAGGTTCTGTAAGTACTTTTAGGGAGAATCTTTCCTGCCAAGGTCGTGCTCAGAAGAGCTGGAGAAGCTATGGGTGGGAGAAGCTTTAAAACATACCCCACATGATGCTTTTTGCTGTCAAACATCTGGGTTTCAGGCTTCCAGTCCTGCCTGCTGAGTCACCTCATCCCTCTCTCCTACTTGTTGCTATCCTCTTACATCTAAACACTGCCAGGGCTTGATCTGTCAGTCCTGAGGAGTCGTCAGCAGCATCAGCTGGGGATTTTGGCCACACTGTGTGTTTTTATATCTCTGCAGGTGTCCGTCCCAGGTAGAATGGGAGGGAATGATACTGAATTTGCACAAGAACAATAAGACATGCTATTGATTCTTTCCTTGACTTCCCAGCTTTTATATTTTTTTCATGCTTCTTATTCTATTCTAGGTTTTAAAGCAAATAAGCCACTTTTCATTCTTTTGCACCTCTTTTTGGGGTGTGTGCATTTTGCTGTTGCTGGATTGCTCACTCACAGCCTTGTATTCTGAAGTGATCTCCTGTACAGCATCTAGGGAAACCAAATTATTACTTTGATTTAACTAAAAGCTAAAATTTTTAGGTTTCCTTTTTTTGATTAAAGAAAAAGTATCAGTGTGAGTGACTCAGAAAACATTCAGAAAATATTGTTGCTGAATATTAAAGGAATAATATATAATTTGTCATTTTAGGAATTTTTTTTCTTCAAATAATACTTAATTTATTTTTTTAATTTAAACCTTTTGCATTTATGGGCCTTTCTGAGGATTTGGGGGATATTTGTAAAGTGCTGAGGGTTTTAAAAAAATATATATACTATTTGTGCTGTCCAGATTTTAAATGCTGTTGACTTAAAAAACTAATTAAATTAGTTTTGTAGTTTCCTTCTCTTCTGTGCTGAGTAAGATATATTTGCAGGTTGTACAGCTGAGCATGATCTTCTGTCCACAACAATGCTAGGGAATGCTGCATCTGCAAAAATATTATTTTGGCTTTTGGCTTCTTGTAGCCTGAAAACTTAACCTGGAGTCTAGTGACATTGGTTTGACCAATATTGATTTTGCTTGGCAATGCAATTTTTTCTTTTTCAGAGGATTTTGTTTCTGTTTCTTCATGTTCTGCATACTGCTGTTGAGGATTTGCAAAAGCAAAGGAGTTGTGCTCCCAAGGAACAAAAGATTTTGCATTGGTGGAAGAGCATGGGGATCATTCCTCAGCATTCAGATGCTGACTGAGAAAGGAGAGATTGTTACCAAAATTGATTTTGAGTTTACCATCAGTCCCGTGGCACAGCACACTGGGCCCTCCACAAGCAGGTTCTCCAATGCAGGGATTCCTGTCTTGGCAGAGCTCTGGGATCTTGTTAAAAGCATCAAGACCTGGCTCTGTCTGCTTTCTCAAAAGCCTTTTTGTGTCTTAGCCAGGTGGTGAAATGTTTTGGATCTGTTTGGTTGAAAGTTTCAGTGCCAGGTATGATCCAGTGATTTCTTGGAAGCTGGTGCAGTTTCCTCTCGGTAGTTTGGGCAGGGAGGTGTACGTGGTGTTGCTCAAACAGGTCACTTCAATCTACCCAGTGCCAAGCCTTTCATTCTCACTTCCTTCATATTTATTAAAAATGACTAGAGGGAAGTTCAGAACTTTTGTATCTGAGATGTGCTACATCTAATATGGTTGTCAGACAACTAAGAAAAAAGTCACTGGCTAATGAGTCTTAATTGTAACAAAACATCAAATCATTGTCACTTCTGCTGCAGTAAATGGCATTCATTAAATTAATCCACTCCATTACAGAAGTATTTTGCAGAGAATACCATGACCCAACTGCTTCTGTAACAGTAATAAGCTGAACATATCACTGTGGCACTATTAGGTATATTAGAAAGCAGTTTGAAGCATGGCTGCATGACCTGGAGCAACATCAGGAGGTCTCAGGTAGCATGTTTGAAAAAATAAGCTGCCTTAATTAGAGACAGGACCAAAGCAGAGCCTAGATGTGAACATTCCTGTAGCTTAGCACAGCAGGAAATCAAAAGCTGGATCGAGAACCTCTTTGGCTCCATTTGCAGAGCAGCACAAGCCAAAAGAAAACTTAGACCTTGAACTGGGAACAGGGGATTTAGAAATCTGAATATTGCTTCTTTTTCTTGACTCATATGATTCCCTTTTAACTTTGGAGCTAAACCCACTGTGCTGTCTCTCCTCTTTTCACCCAGTATCAGAAAACAGAGAACTGCATCGTTCCCCAACGCCGCTTTTACAGCGCTGCCATCAGAAATTTCTGGCAGGAGTTGCTTTGACTTTTAGCTGCATTCAATTTCATACTATATGTGTACATATACCCTAGGATGATATAGCGCCTTTGTAGCCGGGGAATGGCCTGCTTTATTAAACATCCCCCTTGCCAAGGGGGAAAATGAGCAGCCACAGTAAACACAGATGCAGGGAGGGAGGAACAGTCCGAGCCGTGTGGCAGCGCATTGTACCTGAGGAAAAGCGTCAGCCCTAATTGGCGCTGAGCGCAGCCCACCTACTTAGCGAGAGAGGCTGCCAAGAGCAAATTGCCCCGGTGCTCTGTGCGCCGTGCTGCCTTCCCATTGAATTCACTCAAATGGAAGGCTTTTGCCTTCATTTTCAAAACTCTCCATGTGTTGGCAAAACGCTGTCTTGGGGAGAGGCTCTCTGTCTAGAACAAAAACCTCCTGAGGATGCGTTCCCTACTTTGCCTCCTCCAAGGGTGGTGCCACTCCAATTCTTCTCGAAATTTGAAGATGACCGCGGGGGAGGAAGGGGGGTGTATTTGTTTTGGGAAGAGGGGATTTATTTATTTTTTTTCTGGGAAAACACATTTTGGCCCAGGAAGAATGAGCAAAATGACAATCTGTCTTGGAACTCTTAAGCTACTAAGCACAACATTCAGTGCTTATATGTTGTCACATTGCCAGCAGCGGGTATGCAGAGGCAGTGCAGAAGAGAATAAATTAATGTATGCCATCCTTAAAACAATTCTATTGAGAGCCAGTGCTTTGTTTTTACTTACAAATTCATAATCCCCTGTTTTGGCCCTTCTTTTGCACCCAAGCACTGAGATGTGGCAGGGATGCTCCTGGAACAAACTGCACTGTGGGATTAACTCCATGAATTCCATCACAAATAGAAGTGGTTGGTCGATTGGCAGGTTTTCCTGCTGGTTGCTTACATTTTCCCTTCTAAGCTGATAAAATTAATTGTCCAAAACTAAAGTCCCCTATGAGGGGTTAGCTGTAGACAGCTGAATTGGAACAGAATGGGGTTGCTGGTTCTCTTAAAGGTTTCTGCTCAATACCTAATTTAGGAAGGAACTTCTTTTGCCCCTGGTTTTTGGATGAAACTATGCTTAGAAATTTAATAAATTATAAACTTGTCACTTCCATTTCATCACTGCTACATTCCCACCTGCTTCTTCACCTCAGTTTCCTCCTCTCTACATCTGAGAATAGGATACGAGTCCTTTGTTTCTTTTTAATGTTGTGAGCTTGCCAAATTCTTGGTACATCAGGTCATTCTTGCTCACCTAATGATTTCACTTACGGATTTTAAGTTGGATAAAACAAGGTCAAAAAGGTCTAAGTACATAAGTAAAGGAAGTTTTGCAAATCACCTATTTGAGTCAGTCTTGTTTGAGGACTGGGGAAGGTCTTGGAGGAACTCTTCCTTGGACATGAAGCAAAGAGAGAAAGGAACCTGGATGTGGTAGAAGGTGGTGAGTAGAAATGGGAAATGTGGTGAGAATAAAGGGGAAAAATTGATTGAAAGATTAATTAACACTGGGGGAGAAAAGTGGGAAAAGCATCGGGGCTGCAGAGTCCTGGGTTTAAGCTGCATCTGAAGGTGGGTTGTTGTTGCTCCTTCACCCTCCCCAGCTTCCTCCAATCTAACTTGGGCTCTCCTTTTCTGAGCTTTCCTCAAGCCTTCCCTTTCATTCTGGGGGCCCAGTGCTGCCAGCGTAGAGAGCCCTGAGCTACCCCCAAGTCATGGCATTGGAGGGGTGAAAGGATGGGCACAGTACCTTTTAGAGGGCTTGTAGGGCCAGCAAGTATGATCGCTGTTTTCTTGGCTGCCTCAGAAAGACAAGTGGTTCAACAGTAGTAACAGCAGTAACAGCAAACTGTGTTTAGTACATTCCTGAAAAGGACTTTAATCCAGTGGTGTGTGGTATTTCCCTAGTTGTGACGACTGCGTGGTTGTTTTTCTCATTAGAAAAAACCAAAACCACAGTGACTTCATGAGTAAGGTTTGGCTTTCCCTCCACGAGGAATTCAATCTTGGCCATTTTGCTAGGTGTATTAAAATGCACAAGAAAATTGTTGATTCTTTTTTCTTCCATATGTGCATTACTGCCACAATATGACTTTGTGCAGACTTTACTGTAACCTGTACTTTAGCTGGTCAATGTAATTTATAACAGAAAAGCTACATATTATATAGTGCCAGAGCTTTCATAATATGTGTGTGTTGCCTCCACTCTGCTCTTTCATGGCAGTGCTACAAAATATTTTACCAGAATAAGTGTAAATCCTATAATCTTCAAAATTAAATGGGGAAAAAAGAAAAAAACAAACCAGCCTCCATCGAAGCAGGAAGGCAGAAGTCTGTACCTCATGTAGCAGCTGAGCATGGCGTTGCCTGAGGAAGGTAGTGGCAGGCTTGCTGAATTGCAAAAACACCAGCGCCCTCTCTCATGGTCTTTGGCTGAGATGTGGGTGTTGGCTAAGCCTGCCCAAAAGCTCTGTTAGAACATGATGGGAACGTGGTGTTCATTTTCCATGTCCTTGGTTGTTTTTCTCATGTCTCTCCAGCGAACTCCAGTGCTCTGTTGAGCTGAACCTGGAGTGACATTGGACATCTGAAAGAGCAGAGGATTATACCCACTCCTTGTCTTGGGTCTAAAGCTGGAGCCCACAGCACCACCTAAAAGAGAGCTTTAGCTCCAGTGCTGAGCATGGTGGGCTCATCGGCATCCAGTTTCTGGCATGGAAACTGAGCTCAGCAGATTTCTGTAATGCCTTGTGCTTCAGTTATATAGGGAGCCAAAGCTGGAAGCCAGACCCCTCAGCAGGATGAGTCACAATGTATTACCTCCCCTTGATGCTCAACTCAAAGCATCCCTGTGTTTTGGAGTGACATGACACCAGAGGATTTGGGCAGTGGTACCTCGTTTGGGAGTTTCCAGCAATCCTGCAGCGATAAATGGGCAAATGATGTTCCCTTTGGTTTATGCAACAGCAGGACATTGGGTACCTAAATAGCTTTGTTAGCAATAATGTGGCTTCCTGCAGATTCTCAGGTACATAAGCCTAGAGGGGTTTTGCACATGTTTAAATTGGATACAATGTCTGACCTCTGCTCTCTCTACCTGAGGGCATCTTCTAGTTTTGGTCCATATTTTTTCCATCCTCATCTCACCAGCTGAAGAGGAGGGATAATAACTTTCTTGACCTCAGAAGATTTTGTCAGTTTTAAACAAGTATCAAGGGTGTTTGGTTGTGGTAGCACCGGAGCAGTGTAAACAGTGAGACAGAACCCAATGACACAGAGAAGGCAATTGTGCAATATGCAGATTTATTTTTTGTTTATGTTTGGCTCCTACCATTACCATGTTTCTCTAAAATTCTGAGTGCATTTTGTGTACTGTTGATCTTGCACATGTGCCTGCATTTTGCAAAGGAATTAAAGAGATCCAGTGTAATGCCAGGAGCACATCCCCCATGTGAGTGGTGGGGGACTGCAGACTCCCTGTGCTGTTTCCCATGTGTGTTAGCAAAGGATGCTCTCGCACTCACTGTCACAGTATCTGAGGCTGGATTTGGCTTTCCATTCAGCCAACAGATGATGTTTCCAAAAAAGAAACTTCTACAAAATGGGGAGTCTCTGGGAGATAATTACGTCGTTGTATAAATAATGAGTAAGATATTATCTGCTAGCTCTATAGTCACATCCACGGAGAGAAGAGATGAGCTTTCTTCGAGGGCAGTAGAGTTCTCTCAGCTCAATTAAATGGACGTATAGTACCAGCCTGACACTGAACATTTGTTCCCATAGGAGCCTGTTAAAGGGAAATACAGTTAGTGTTGCATACAGCCTGTGTTTAGACCTCCTGCTTAGATTATGAAAAATGTTAAAGCTAAAAAAAAAAAAACCCTCATTATTTGAGTTCCAAAAGCTGCCGGCTCCTGCATGCTCCCTGCAGCAGGGCACACCTTTCGCACTGCCCGATTAGCTCCGTGTTATCTAGTTGCAAATGCCTGGCTTCACTATTCCTGTACTTTATTTTAAAAGGCTTTTGCTGTATGCAATTGAATGTACTGTAATCTTCTTATCAAATACCGAAGCTCTTTAGTGATGCCATTTTGAAATGTACTTCAGTTTTTAAATTGCAGATTCTTCTCTGGCTGGAAGGTCTCTGTTCTTGGTTTAGGCAGGGGTTGAGAGAGAGCGTGTGTGTGTATGTATGTGTGTGTGTGTGTGTGTGTGTGTGTGCGCGCGTGCATTTGGCTATATATAAATGCCTGAAACATGCTGACTCCTTTCCTGATAATGTTCAGTTGTGGGTTTCCCTCTAAAACACTGGAAAAGGAAGACAAAGCTTCTGGGTAGGGTTGTGAAGCTGGTAGCTGCCCTCCTGGGTAATTTTGGGGTGCTTTTCCTGTGTTTTTGTTGTTGTTGTATTTAGAACCTCCAAAGAGCTAAGTTCTCTCCGAACAAGAGCAAGGATTCTCATTATTATTTATATTATTTTAAGTGAAAGAACAAGGCTGGTCTAGTATTGAGTACGGAACTGGAAATCTGAGCTCATATATTCTGGTCTCACATCTGTCAGTAACTTGTGATGTGACTTGAAACAAAATCACTTAACCTGTGAGTCTTTCCCTACCTGTAAAATGGGGTTAAGATAAGAGGGATACCATAAGCATTAAATATTTAATGTTTGTAAAGTGCTTTGAAGACAAAGAGTGCCACAAAAATGCTTATCATTGTCTTAAAATACAATGAACTGGGTAACCTTGTGTGGGAAAAATTTGCTAGATACTGTAACTTTACAAATGAAGACCAAAGCAGGAGAAGAAAGGACATCTTGCAAAATTGAGTATTAAGAATTTTTTACAAAATGCACTGGAGAGTCTGTCTCTAAAGAATTAGCAGAGGAAGTCTTCAAGAACATTGAAAATACTTTCAGAACATCATAGGATTCAGCAAGTTGGACTTTCCTGCTAATAAAGAAGAAAAGAAGGGAAAGTTCTCAACAAATGGCTCTGTTTAGCCTGGTCACAGTAATCAAGCATGTAATGGGGCCATTATGGGAATGCTGGGAAATAAGACATCTAGTTATAGACAGGCATTATTTCAAAGTGTATGTCTAATCCAACCTCAGTGGATGTGATTACTTACCTAGATGATCAAGGAAATGGTATGGATATGTACTTTATTCAGGAAAGCAACTGGTAGAGCGCTCCATCTGTGAAGATCATTCCAAGCAGCTTGTTCACTTACATCAGCTTACAAATTGTTTGCAAGTGGATAGGCAAAAAGATAATAATAGAATGCATTGGAAAAAAAGTGAAAGAAACTGGGAATGCACATGTCTTCAAAGCATTAAATTAAGCAAACCCCAGCATTTGAAATTATGTAGAAGGTCTTCCCCATAAGAAGATGGTGTCTTTCATAAATACACTAATATATTGCAGATACAGAAATACTCAGTCCTTTCTGTCCCTCCTCTCTACCTCTACAGAGGATGAATGCGTGAACTTCCTGGGAGATTCTGGGAAAAACTTCAGTATCGGCAGGGCTGCAGTTCCTCCAGATAAACCTCTTCCAGGATGGATCCTCCTCCACAGGCTGCAGCTCCTGCCTGAATCCTGCTTCACAGTGGATGCCTCTCCATAAGGAGAGGTCTTCCATGGGCTGTAGTGTGGGTACATGGGGGGAAAAACCAGTGCTGGACATGGACTTCTTGCAGGGGCATAGTAATAGGACAGGGAGGAATGACTTTAAAATAAAAGAGGTTTAGATTGGATATTAGGAAGAGATTCTTTATTGTGAAGATGGAGAGACACTGGCACAGTTTGCCCAGAGAAGCTGTGGCTGCTCCATCCTACAAGGGTTCAAGGTTGGATGGGGATTGGAGCAACCTGGTCTAGTGGAAGGTGTCCCTGTCCGTGGCAAGAGGTGTTGGAAATAGAGGATCTTTGAGGTCAATTCCAACCTAAACAATTCTGTGATGATCCTATGGTCAGCTTCCATTATGGTCCTCTCCATGGGCAGCAGGGTCACCCCTGCTCCAGTACTGAGAGCACCTTCTCCTCCTCCTCCCTCTTTGATCTTGCTATCAGCAGGACTGTTTCTTATACTTTTGTTTTCCTTAATCCTCATTGCCTGTGCAGTGTTCTTGCCCTTTTCTTAGGAATGTTTCACAGAGGCCCCACCAGTTTGGCTGCAGGGCTCTGTGGTTCCCTGCAGTGGGGACAGGGAACTGGATGTGGGCAGCACAGGGCCACCCCTGCCTCCCCCTTATAGAATCCCTGCAGCTTCTCCCGGTCAGAGAAACTGCAAGGAAGAAAGGTGTTAAGAGATACATGAGTGTACATTCAGTGATCAATAATTTTACATTTTTTCCCTTTTTTTTGAGAGGGAACTGTTGTGGTGCTCGCAGGCAAGCTTAGGCGTGTGTTATAACTTTATGTACGACATTGCTGGTCCCTGTTTGTGCCCGGCAGGCAGGCTGCTGGAGGAGCCAAGAGACCAGAGCAATTGTAACAGCCTCCTGCGCTTTTTGGCCTAAAAATCTATAAATTTATAAGACTTACAGGAGTGGTGTGGTGACTCATCCATGCAGCAATCAAGGTGTCACAGCAAATCAAAAGTTTCCATCTCTTCTTTGAGACGGGGATTCGGAGAAAATGCTGACGGTAATTAAAAGAATTGCTCATCCCTGGCTGTGAAGCTGCGGTGTGCCTCATAAGATATGCATCTTATCTCCAAACTATTTATGGCCCTGTCTTGGGTAGTGCATGCTGGCACCCAGAGCTGTGGAGCAGGACGTGGCTTCCCAAAGCGGGGTGTGCTGCTGGCACCTCATGCCTCATGGGGCTGGATTTGACATATGATGTTTCCCCTGGTGTCCAGAGCTCTGACTTGGTTCTCTCAAATGCCATCATCTGTTGGGATTATTTACTGGGAGTGCAGTACCTGTGCCTGATCTTCCCTTGCCTGCTTCTGTTGATGCCTAAGAATTGCTTAGATGATGGTAATTCTCAGTGTCAGCCTTTGACCACTGTTTGTGTCTTCACAGAGAGCCTGAATTTTAAGCCAGACTGATTAGTTAAGCTGCAACAGCATCATTGGATGGATGCTTCTCGTAAAAGCTGTAAGGTTTTGCATGTGAGGAATAAATTCTCATAGTGATGTCTCTGTAATATTTTCATTTATGTATCCTTGTTTTGTTTTGGATCTCTGAAAACAAACTCCATAATAAGTTTTGTAGCAGTAGTAAAATAATTTGTTTCAACAGCTCACTATTAGATGTCACAACATACTTTTGGTTATCCTTCTTATGTGTATGGGGAAATGGCAACGTGAAGAAAGATTAATCAATCAGGAAAATGATCTGTTATTTCCCTTCTCTTTTCATCTGTTCCAAAAACCTGATGGGCTTTGAGGCAGTGTCTCTAAGCAATGCATATAATGTATGCCGTTACTGCATGCTCAGCAGCCAAATGCAAACATTGCAGAGTAGAAACACAAGGTTTATCTAAAAATAAACAAAAAGGAAACAGAAATCTGTACTTCAGATTCTACACACAAGCTGTTCAAACAGTAAGATCTTAATAGTAGATTTAAAAGTGTCAACAGCAATGGCCTTGTGTTTTTGCATGGTTAAAACTTGTCAGCAAATGCAGTCTTTTGAGTGATAATAACACTAAAAGGCTTACAACAGACTGTCCTTGGTGTACTGCAAAACAAAAAAACCTCACAGGAACAACAAGTATCTGTTGACCTGGGGTCAGCATGGGAATCGCAGGTCACTCTTGTAGGCTGAGAAGCTTCTTGAGGAAAGAGCAAAATCCATGAAATCACTGCATTGCTTAACCACGCAAGTGGAAGGTCAGAAGGGAACAGACCTCTTCAAATTATATTTAGTAACTATGAAGATTTTGCTTCTAGTAGTCGCTTTGCACTGCCCAGTATTTTTCCCCCCTTACTCCCTGTGCCTCCTCAGAAAAATTTCATCTGATCCAATCCGAAGGTAATCACGTACTCATCAGCAATTTTTCAGCAGACCAGACAAAATTATTCTAAAAGCAAAAAACAAATTATTTTGCTCTACATGTGTTTATGGACAGATGAGCCAGGCCAGATCCGTTCAAGAAGATGCAGGGATGGGATGGTAGCAAATAAATATGCAGTGCTTCCAAATATTAAACTGTCCCCCAATGTGCTACTGTAAATTGAAGTGAGTACTGTTGCTGTTAAGGTTGGCTTTACACATATTTTTTGCTGGTGTTGACATCTACTGGATAAATTTGCTACTGACAGGAGGAATATGCTCTGTTTCAGAGAACAGGAGAGTGCTGTCCCCTCCTCTCAGCTCTGTCTTGAACAGTCATACATCCTCACCACTGCCTTTTTTGTTGTTTTTTTTTTTTGTTGTCTTCTGTTCCCAAAATGGTCCTGTGAGCAAAAATTCAGTTTAAAGATAGTAAATGGCAAACACATTTGGGCAACAGACTGATGAAACAGCTGCTGTCTTTCTCCCATAGACCTGGATTTTTCTGTTTTGCCCGAGGCAGTAAAGGGAAATTAGTTTATTAGTTTCACGTTGGTCACTGGTGAATACATCATCCTCCCTCACAAAAATAACACTTTAATTCTGCTTGATTTGAAATAATTGACCGATCAGGAGTGAGGCATGTGAAGGGAGCTACCAAGACGGAATTACACCGTTGGGCTGGAAGATCAATTGTTGGGGAGGAGAGCTGAGACACTGCAGCCTTATATTACACCTGCCTGTTTATTACACTTGGCCTGAGGGGAAGGCAATGCACCATTCTGATCTGTTGCCTCGGAGAAGTACGGATGTAAAATGAATGCAAAATCAGGGAAGAGCAAGTTGGGTTTTTATGTTAATACATTTTATATTGATATTGAGGACATTTCAGTAAACGGAGCTTCTAGTTTATAGAACAGCATATGTGTTTTTCCTTTTCTCTCTGCCAATATACTTTCCTAAATGTGGTTTAATTTTTATTTTTGTTAGCTTCTCAATAATACTTGTAGTGATTGACTGGTAGCAGTAGCACAAATACTTAGTAAAATTAGTCCCACTGGAAGATTACTCAGATGCTAGAGCTCTTCTTACTCTTCCTTCCTCCGCTCTTTCTGCCTGTTTTAATGATTTCATTTTAAGAAAAACGACCTGAGGCACAGCAGTGAGAGAAAAAAAATAAAAGTCTCAAGAAAAAACAATAGATAGACTTATGTTTGGCAAATCCTGGAACAGAAGCAAGTCCAGATGTTTGCTATACAGGCATTTGGCATGTATATAACAGCCTCAGTACAAGACTGCATATAGAGTTTTTGACAGCTTTGGTGGAATGAAAATGAATTATTGCTATTCAGAATAAAATGCAAAACATTTTGGCCAGTGCTTGCAAATCTAGCAGTTTTCAACTTATATATTTTACTAGATTCTTGGTATTTTTAAATGCATATTTAAGTAGGTGCTTGGCAAACATGATTTGATTTCTCTGTAGTATTGAAAGGTTCTACATCACCTAACATATCTTGAGAGGGATATGGTGAGTGGTTCATGATCTGTTTATTATTTGATCCTGTTACTTCTAAAGCAGCTAATTAAAAGCTGCAGACCTCTGGCCTAGAAAAGGTGGGCTGCTGATTTCCTGCATTCAGCAAACAGCCTTCATCCAGCAGCTGAAAAGATAAAACATGAGTCACTTGGGCCAAATTTAAATGAGATGCAAGAAAGGGTGGTGGAAGAAATGGTAACAGGAATAGCTTTTAAGAGGCAGAGGAGCAAGCAGAGAGGCAGTTAACTTTGATACTGCTGTGGTATTAATTCATTAGCATGGTGGCACTGTCCCTCTGGCTCTTGACGCATCGCCTTTCAAAACAAAACATAAATAGCAAGTGGATGTAAGTGATACTTACTCTATTGAACCAGTGGAAAATAAAGTCAGTCCATTTTATGAAATTGGTTAGGCCACGAGAGGTGATGAGCTGTGACTGCAGATGGACAGATAACGTGGGCTCTGGCCAACTCCAGTGCCATGCGCTGTGAAGGGAATGTTTTGATCCAAAAGCCCCAGGTGTCTGCCCAGTATTTCCAGCCAGATAAAGGGGTGATGCTGAGTGCTGATGGACTGGTACTAATGGTACCAGTGCCATTAAGCAAAAAGATGGAAGTACAGAAATATGCAGAGAAACTCCTCTCCAGACTCTCCATTATCTCTGAAAGAAGAGCAAGAATACAGGTGTCTCTTTAAGTGAAGAGCAAACTTTCTGAATGGAGGCTAGTGGCAGTCACACATTTAGGGCACCAGAAATTGGAAGAATTAGTTATTCTCTGTGGGTCAGAGATGCTGTGTTTTCTCTGGGAATTCACTTATTTACTGGAGGATTGTGATAACTGCACCTTCATAGCTCAGATGCCACAAATCATGTTAAAGCCTTGAAGGTCTTTGGATGCCTGTCACTATGGACTGTGCTAGTCTCATGTTCAGTAAATGTAAATAACATTTTACATTTACAACATGTAGATGTGACACTTAGGGCTTAGTGGTGGACTTGGCACTGTTTAATGGTTGGACTTGGTGATCGTAAAGATCTTTTGCAACCTAAATGACTCTGATTCTATGATTTAATGTTTATTTTACTTTTTTTCCTGAGGCAATTTTCATGGAATAACCTCTTTTTATATACCAGATGGTTAGGGACTATTTTGTGTTGTAAGTGTACATGTGCTCTTGATTTGGAGGAGTGATACATGTCTCCTTTTAACAAAATGTATGTCAGAAGATTCTGTGTGGTCAGAGGACATCAGTCCTGAAAGAGAAAATTTATTACTTCACCTGGTGCTGGCTGAAGCTTTTTAAATGTGAACAGTGATGGGGTGGGAATGACCCAAAAATATCATCTAAGAGGGAAATTTGAAGTACATTTTCTTTATTACAGCACTCTGCAGCACTGCAAGTGATCCAGATATCTTATGCTGTAAAATACACTGCATTTAACCCTTACCTTGGCAGAGAGCTTTCTCCTGTAATAGTTTTGACTGATTGATCAGGCTTCCTTTAGGGTCTGGAAGATTGAGAACAGCAGTAAACAAAAGGAAATTTCTTCTGCCTTGTCCAAAATGTAATTTGAAGACCTAGTCCCTTTCTCCTCCCACCCCCCCTCACCCACCTCAGAAACCATTCCCAAAAAACCCAAAATCCTGCTAATTAAATTTTGTGAGATTTATTTTGTGACATTTGGCAACACTGACAGTAGCTTATTCTACATTTCTGCTTTATTAACTATGAAGTCTTAGGCAAGATTAGGTATGTCAGGTCCTGGCAGCCACTTCACACATTTTGAGAAGATGGCCCATTTCCCCAGAAGAAATCCAGTCGTGTCCCTGTCTCCCCTCCCCACCTGTCCCCAGCAGGCACCTCTGGACCCCGGCCACCAGTTGTCATCCTGCCAGCCCCCGTGCCAAGGTGCTGGCCACCGGCTCTGCCGTACAAGTCTTGCTGCACAAAACCTGCACGAACTGGCCTTTAACACGGCAGCTCTTGGCATTTGGTTTCCTTTCGTTTGCTTTTCATGCTAATGAGATAATTTAATTAGGGAAGACAATGTTTTGGGCAGTGTTTTGCAAGCAGGAGTGTTACAGAGGGACATCGTTTTTCTCTCTCTCCGTTTTTAACAAGGCTGGGTTCCAGACACTGCCAGCTACCCTGGACCCTGCAGAGACATCTGAGGAAGTTATTTTGCTTTTGTGTAAAGTTCTGTTGGATTTTAATTTATGAAAATTCTGCATAAAATTCCAGTCTTGTTGCTGTAGAAGGTCCTTGGATCGACCAAGAATCTGCAGCAAGTGGCTTCTAGAATTTATTTTGGGGGCTGGAGGGTGTTGGGGGTTGAATTTTGTGCTGAGTTTTTTTGTAAGATTGCGGGGATGGTTTGCAACAAAGCCATGGAGAAGAACCATATCAACTATGAGATCTTTCCAGCAGAGGCTTGAAGAGAGAGAAGTAGATTTACTTGTTTTCTCCTGGAGTTAGGAATTTTATTCAAATACATATCCCAAACCAGTATATTTTGACATATTTTCTATCAATTTATAATTGATGATAAGTACATCTGAAGATGGAAGCCTTTTAGAATAGTCCAAGAAACTTGTTTGGTCAGGAGCATCTGCAGAAGGAGACCCCTGCACCTGGTGTAAACTTCATGAGTTTGTGTCTGTCCAGGTTTGGCAAGCAACAGGACTCAAGACAGGCCTCGTCTTCACCTTCTGTTCCAGCAGCGTGAGCATCAGGACCACCCCGAACCTTTGGGAGCTTTTCTCACCCTGCCAGTGCTCATGATCTATGAATTGAAGGATGTGTTACCCAATCTGCTCAGACTGTAAAAAAATTAGTATCTGAAAAGCAAATTACTATAGATAGGAAATGATCACAGTGAAGATAAATTTCCTAGAAGCTTAGTAATAAACCATACACTTAGAGATTTTTTAGTAACCCCGGATTTAGGAAGGTTATATTCTGTCACCTGTGAAGGAAAGAAACTCCAAGGTATGGTTTCATTTGCATCATGGCTGGGTTTTTCTTTTTTACTTGAATAGTCTAGTTTATCTTTGTACTTACAATATTTTGAGATAGCAAAGCAAAAATCTCTTTTTTTTTTCTTTCATAGTGATCTTTCTGCTGAGAAGACACCGTTGTGTTCATGCTCAGATTTTTTTTGTAATATGTCCCAAAGCATCACCACCTCCAGCATATATTTGGAAAATTAAATCCTATATAATCTCTTTAATCTACTGCTCCTTTTTCACTTACAGGGTTAGGATTTGGGCTTTTTTTTTTCTTCTTTTTTTTTTTTTCTTTAAGATCTGATTGTAGCAAAGCAGCTCAAGTCTCTCTGCCTTGTCTTGGATTTTACAAGAGCTTTACAACTGTTTACAAGACTAAATCAGGGGTTTACAGAAGTAGACCTTGCTTGATAATAAAGTTGTTTCCTTGCCTCTCAAATATTTCTGGATCTTATCTTTCTACACAGCTGCTTGTAGTTCAGCTTTACAGAATCTCTTGATTGCATTCTTTCTGCACTTGTCTAACAGAGAGTTCTTTCACTGAAGTCACCCAAACAGAAAAAAAAAAAGTAGTTGAGTAAAAATTGTGAAAATGGATTAGTCAGATCCATGTAGGCTTTTAACAATGATTCTATATGTGTCTAAGAAAGTCTTTGTAGGTTATAAAAAATGTTGAGCTCGAATAAAACCTTTTGCTTGGCACATTGCTGAAGAGTTGCTCCTGAAGCTGCTAGGACTGCTAGTACTTTGTTTTATTTTGATTTTCTTGAAGATGTGTACAAATATGACCTGACGATTGAGTTATATCCAGAATTTATGGAAAGGCTGATATATTTCAATGTGATTTTGGTGCCATGTGCATAAATTACATCTGCAGACCTGTGCCTGGGGAGAGGTTGTTGTGTCGGTAGGCTCTGATAAAACTGCATGTCGTAACATTTCCCCTGCAGCATATATGTGAAATCATTCAAGCTTAGGTACTTAGACATCTTCCTTTTTATCAGTTACAGTGCTCCATGCTAGATCTGATTCCAGCAAATCTCTCTTCCTCTTTTTTTTTTTTATATTTTTTTAATGTGTGGTATAAAAAAAAAAAAAGGCATTAGGTGCACTTAACGGCTTTTAAAGCTCTCTGATGGGCTATTTTACCTGTACTTCCATTTATCCTGTCTGAAAACATGGAAGATTATTTAGCTGCGTATTTTAAAGCTTCAGGTTCTTTCTCTCTCCTTTTCTGCCATTTCCCTAATGACCATGTCTCCACTTCCGTCACTGTCTCCCAACATCTCTCGCCTATCATGTTTCTGTAATGTTATTATTTAAAAGGTAAATTTAGAAACAAATGCTTACCCAGGAAAAATTTAAATTAAAAGCTTGACCTTTATTTTTGAAGTCACTTAATGAAGTTGACTAATAGTCTAAGAAATCTGATTCTCCAGCTTCAGACTGGCTGAAAGCCTGTTTTTCCTTATATTTATATCTGTGGGGACAGGCACTTTAAGGAGACCTTGACTAGATAAGCGTGGAAAGCAGGGAAAGAGCTGCTCCAAGGCTCGAGCCCGGACTGTCATTTAGAGGAACATGAATAGGAAGCATTTTTTCTGCAGAACAGTGAGTGTTCTGGGCTTGGGGGAAGAAGGGCTGTGTTTAAATGTATCGAGCATAAAATGAAATGTTAACCACTTGAGTTTAATAAATCTGCAGCAATGATCTGTTTGAACCTGGTAAGAGCCCTGAGGACAGCACGCTGCTATCTCACACGCCACTGGCCTTTTCCTTTCCTCTGTGTGTGTGTGTGTAAGCCGTGGAAACAAGGAACAAATGAGCTTGCATAAGAGATGTGGTGAAAAATGAGTACCAGGAGGAGGGTGGTTTTGTGCTAAGGAGGTCGGAGGATTTCCAAATGGCCAAAGTGTTCAGGGTAAATTTGAAGGCTGGATGTTGTCATCTGTATAAGTGCCCTACATTTGAGTCCCGAAGACACCCACATTTTGCCAAAAAACTTTCTCAAATATTGTTTTTGAGAAAGTTGTTAGTATGAGATATGTCTAAAATTCCTGGTTGTAGAAAAAGTTACGTTCTCTAGCAGGGTTACACTCAGATTCTACTTTGCCTTGAGAGCCATAGGTTTAAAGTAACTTCTTTTAATGGTCTCTCTCACCTGTTGCTTTGCATGTTTTGGCCTTGTCCCATCCCTCAAAAGGTGTTTGGTATTGTTTCATCAGTCTGTTACCTTGTCCTGGTCTACCCTCCCACACCCATCTTTCTCTGAAAGTAAATGATGGGGGAAGAGGTCAGGTGCATGTATAATCCTCATGCCTGGCTCCTGCATAACCCCTGTCTGAAACAAAGTGGGCTGTGTTCTGGCAATCTTTTTGCAGCACATGCACAGTGATGCAGTCTGGGGGACTTCTTGCCTTGCCATATCACTAAATCTCATTTTACATTTGTCATGGGATTTGTATTTACCTCTGGTTGCTCAATCTCTCTTCTTTAGCTTATAGCCCTTTCCACAGCCCTCCCTTCATACCAATTTGATCTCCTTTTTTTGCTTTGAATTTATCAGTTTATCCAGTAACTGCTATGGGCTTCTTTCTCTTTTTTCCTCTCTCTTTAGTAGGGTGGGGGATTTTTTTCCCCTTTAAGAGAGTTTTTGTTCCTTTTGGCTGCACAATACAATCCTTTGATTCTGTGTGACAAACGGGAACGCGTTTCCTTTCTAGTAGAGATTAAAGACACTCAGCTACTCCAGTGATTACATCTTGAGTAGAGGGTGAGGGAAAGCCTGTCTCACTGACTTCACCACCTTCTCCAGACAGTGTGTCAGCTGAATTGGGTGTACAGAGGGATTTTCAGCAATAACAGGGTGCAGTGTGCCTCCTCATGGACTACGAGTCTGAGATGCACAAATCATACATTCTCTCTCCTGCTGACTGTGTCTACATCCTGGGTTTATGGCTCTGATGTAGGGTAGACATATCTGAGATAGCTCAAAGCTTATCTGCTCTAGTACTGGCTCCTGCATGTGACAGTGTGGAGCATCATGCTAGCTGAAAAATCAACTCCACAACTGAGGTTGATAGATCTGTAATTAGCCAGGGCTTAGCTGGCCCAGTGTCTAAAAAACAAGGTAAAAATCTTCTTTCTCTTCCTCTGTGCTGTTTAGAGGGGTCTAAAACTAGGTAAGAGAAAATGTCTACACATGAATGTTGAGGGAAACTTCCCTTAAAAAGGTAAAACCACATGAATTAATTGTAACTATTGGTGTTGATGTTCATAAGTATTAGGCATTGATGTTTCTCCTCTCTGTCTCTGCAAAGGGACAGAGAGAAGGAGAAACAGAAAGAACCCTCAGAAAGGGTTCTTTTTGTTTTATTTTGTTTTGTTTATTTTTAGGGGAAAAAATCTCAAAGAACATGCCTGGAAAATTGTAGCCTAAAATCAGATATTGTGGAACTGGTAGTGACAGGGTTAGGGTTGTGGCTGGACTTGATGATCTTAGAGATCTTTCTCAACCTTAAGGATTCTGTGATCTCTGACTGCAGCGACTGCTGCCCTCCCTGCTGTTTGAGTGAGGTTTCCACTGGCCTCCATCTCTGCTGTTTCTCAAGATGGTTTATGCTGCCCTGCGTCAAGTTCTGTGCAGAGGAATGTGATGATTACACTTGACTCGGGACACACTGCTGGAGAAGTTTTTCTTATGAATACAGAATATGTTTAAAGCATTATTATTATGATTGTGATCCTCAACATCAATAGTCTAGACAAAGCATAAACTCTGGATCTAAAAATACACTTAAAAATTAGCTAGTCTGTTCACAACCCATTTCTTACCTCACCCAGCAGCTATTTATGAAAACATTTTCTATTCTTTCTAATTTTAAATAGCAAGCACTAGCAGTTGAATACCCATTTATTAGATAGTTATCCCCTCCGGTTTTTCTGCACATCTTGTCACTGTCAAGTAACTTTGTACCCAGACAAAAATGACATCTTGAAACAAGTAGTGTATATTTAATGCAATGTATTGGGGGAAAAAAAAAGAAGAAGAAATAAAAAAGAAGAAAAAAAAAAGAAGACTGATGTTCTGATGTTTAGCCCCAGCTTTTATTTTTTCGTTGGATATATGAAGTACAGTAGCTGGACTGAGAAGTGAATGTGCTCATGAAGAGGGTGTTGGGTTTTAAGTAAACTTCTTAATGCATGGCTTAGTCACAGGCTTTTTTCCTGCTCGTTATTGACGTGCTTGCCTGTCAGTCTCATCTGATAGAAGAATTGCTGGGGGCAGGGTGCCTGGGATCGTGTGGCAAAAACTGCTTGCTATTGACTTGTGTGCATGTGTGCTGCTGCTCTCTGCTGAATGAAATGTCAGATGTGCTCAGGAGTGTGGGTGGGGGAGATGTGATTTGGTTCTCCCTGGTTGCCTTGTCAAGGAGTACACTAATACAGCTAATGGAGATCCTCAGGCTCGAGAGGAGAAGGGCATTCAGTTGACAGCCACCATCCAAACAGTCACAAAAGATAGCTTCATACAGCAGTGGGGGCTGTTGGGATTAAAAAGAAACTCTTTTGAAGGCAAGGAATAATAAAGGATATTTTGAAATTGCAGCTTGCAGTTTGCAGGCTCCTTTTTGCCTGACTTAGCAAAATGGTTATAAAACAAATGAAAGAGTGGTTATATACCTGTGGAATTTCTAACCTTTAAAGACACTGTGTTTAGGTACTGAATTTATTCTGAGATAGTATTCACTAGAGAAAAAGTTTGCTTTCTTCACCTCTACTAAAAGAAAAGGTTCTTTTTCACTACAGCAGCTTTCACAGCGCTGGTTTCTCTGGGTTTTCCTGTGATCATTGTACAGCTGAGCTCACATGGTCCTCTGGAAAATACAGAATTAGCTTCTGAATGAAAGTATCAGATGGCCACAAGAATGAAAGACAGAGGAATCTAAGTAAATAACCGGACCATCAGCCCTCAAATCATCAAGACAAACATTGCATCACATTCTATTAGAGAAGAAAATAGTTGGGTTAAGAGGAATGTTAATTTTGTGGTCAATACCAACTACACTATGGTGTGGTCTCCAGTGTGGGTTCTTGTGGAGGTGCTCATTCTTGGAGAGGGACATCAGATATGCAGCTTATTGGGAGATTTGGTTAGGTAATATACCTTTATATTATTGAATTTTTAACTGAGGAAAAGTATTCTTTGTCTCAACTAGTGAACCAGCTCTCAGCTACTCTCAGCTCTCTAGTGAACCAGGCGAATCTTTCATCCTTTAGGCATAATGATTGGTTTTGTTTGCCTTTTTAATTTCTACCAGGTGAATAACTAATATTGGCAACAGGCACACTGTTTTATAACACTTCTAAGTTTTTTATCTTTCTTAAGAAGCTTCTTACCTTCATGTTTCTGGGTGAGTTCAGTTCTGGCTCCCTCCACAATCCTTATAAACAGATATTCTTACCATCCATTTTTGTATCTAAGAATTTGTGAAGCAACATTGCTTCCACTGACCTGATGTCATTATTACAAATAACTTAGTGGATCGTGCGATGCAAATAAAATAAATCAGGTGCTGCAGTGACCTAGATACTCATTATTTATTTATGGAAATAAATACATTTAGAATTTATTCATACTGTTTCTTCTATTGCAAATGCTGTAAACTTTCGCTTACTCAGAGGTCTGCTGGGAAAATAGCATTATTGCCACCATTCTGCACATTAGAAGACCTTGCCAGGAAGACTTCAGTAACGGCTCTAGGCTATGTAACATTTAATTATCAGAACTAAGATTAGATGTTGGGAGTCTTGACCCACAACATTGTGTTTAGACATCCTTCACCTGGCAGATACAATCTGTAGATAACAAAGACTGAGGGGTGATAAGGACAGAGTGATCATAGAACAACTTGGTCATAGATCACCTATGTGTATTAGAGTTTAAAGTCTAGCCAGAAGCACAGGAGGAGACAGAACATCTTGGCCTGCCTCCTGTAGAGCATCCTCGCTGTGGGGAGGTGTCACAGAGTGAAATATTCCTGCAGGAGCTTCCAGTGAGGAGTCTAGCAAACAAGGGGCTATGTGAAGCAGTATTTGGCTTTGAAAATAGAAAAGTAATGGGTAGATTTAGCAGGTAGATTTTTTTTCTCTTTGATCTTTAGTATCTATATTTGGTCATGTGTCAGATACAGAAAAGTGGCTACAGAAAAGAGCTGAAGGCTACTGAGAAAATGGAAAGATGGAGCTGTTGGGAATGTTTTCCTGTTGTCAGAACATTGAATTATAACTTTCTTCTAACTTGGCTTTTCACAATTTGTGTGCTTTTGCTTGTTATTTTGATGAAGAGTTTGGGCAGACGGTGTTTCTTCAGGTCTATGGGACTGAGCTCTCTCTCCACTGTGTCCTTGTACTTGTCTAGACGTTCAGCTGGGAAAAGAGGAGAAACAGTGCTCTCCTAAGGCAGAGAAGGCACGACAGGGTCTTGCCTGGTGGTTGCAGAGCACAGTCCCTGTGCTGGGCCCTCATCCCTAACTCCTCTGTGTCCTTAACCTTCCAGGCAGGCTCTCGAGTTCCCCCTGAGACGCAGCTGCCCTCCAGCGCCATGTCACGGCACCACAGCCGCTTTGAGCGAGATTACCGTGCGGGCTGGGAGCGCCGGGACTGGAGCTCCAACGGGAACCATGTGGGCAGCACCAGCTGCAGCAGCGCCGCCAGCACCACCAGCAGCTCCCGGCCCGGGCTGCTGCCCCTGCCCATCGTCCCCGCGCGCCTCCCCACGCCGGCCACCGCCGCCTGCACCACCGGCAACAGCGAGGTCATCACCAGCCTGGTGGCCAACTCCTCCCCAGCTTCCAGTACCAAAGTAAGGATCTAGATTTTTTATTTTTGACTTTTTTTCTTTTTTTTTTTTAAACGGGGTTGATAACTTGAAAGGATGTTAGAGATGGAGCGTCATCTGTCCCTTTGTAAGGCTTGCGTTCATGGGATAGCCAAGAGTAGGAAAATGAATTTATATGGGCAGTCTGTGTCTTTCTCATACTTTTCTGTGTTGTACATACACCAGAGTAGGTCTTTCTTGTTCCAAGACCGAGTGTCTCCATGCTTCTGAGAGGCCCAGGCGGAGCAAATGTTTCCTTCCTTTCACCACTGCCTACATTTGGGCTTTCTTTGGCTTTCCCTGGAACTTAATGCTCCCTTTTTTCTTTTGGGAATGCTTTTCTTGTCTGTTGACCAAGGCATAGCTGTGGTTGACAGCAACTGGGTGTGGTTCTCATCCAGAGGGAGTGGAAAGTGACTAAAGGTCATAATTTTGGCTGAATGGTGTTTTCCCTTTAGCTGATAATTTCTGTAAGGTTCTCAAAGCCTCGTTCTTAATGCAGGTTGGAGTGAATCTGTGGAACTGCTATAACCAGGCTCGCTCATTTGTGCAAAAATGCACACCAAGGAGTGAGAAATTGTTAAGCACCAAAGAATAGAAGTCACTAGTAAACTATTGGGCTTTTTTGTTCCAATATATTATTGGAGGGAAGAGGGTGAGTTTTCCTTTAAAAAAATAAACAACAAACTCATTGTAGAACTGCAAAGTACATTTGGTATTTTTGGAGAAAGTTGGGGTTTCTTTTTGCATGCAGATTCAAGTAGAACAGCTGGAAACAGAACAACCTGGCAAATGGTAAAGGTGACCACAGTGCTGGCAAAGTGAGACAGAAGCGCTGCTGGGTTTCTTTTTGTGATATGTAACATTTTCTTTCAACTTGGTTTCATTTTAATAACTGAAAGTGCCAAATGCAGCAGATGTAGACAGAGGAAAAGGAGACAATGAAGGTATTTAAAGTAAGCCAAGAGCAAGCTGAAATTTTGCTGCAGTACCATTATTATATTGATTTTTTTTCACACTGTAGAAAAACAAGGCCAATGCTACAGAAGGAAACATTAGCCTAAAGTGTAGTTGTAAAAATTTGCCATGGCATCTTAAAATTATTATCATTTGGAAGAAGCTACTCAGATTCTGATCAAAACATTTTTAGTGTTCTCCAGATGCTATCCAGTGATAGATGCATTTCAATCATGCTTTGTCTGGAGATGATTGAAGCAATTTTGGAGCTAGAGCAGTGGTTTCATTTATCATGACCTTTGTTCCTGGGTCTGCTTAGAGTCCAACAATTGTCTGGAGCTGATCAGCCCTTTTCCCAGATGTTCAAAACCATTTTGAAGCTTATCAGTGCTAGTAAACCATGTGTTTATTGGGGGAGAGGAGGCAGGAACTGCAAGTTAAGTGCCTTTTGATCATATACTAGATGTGAACTGTCTTCTAAATTACCTTATTAGACAATTTTCTGATGACTTTCATTAGTAAGAATGTTTTGGCATGAATAGATCAAAAGCAGTAAATAGACAAGAATGGAGGTAACAGGAGACACTTTTTATTCTGAGAACTGTTAATCAGCTGTGTAATCTCCCATAAAATAAGTGTGTAAAAATGCATAGAGTTTTTGCCCCAGCTTCTTCTGCTGTGAATCAACTAAGGAGCTCTAACTAAAAATTCAAACTTGCATGTATTGAGTAGGAAAAAAATGTGAAGAAGTAAGAGAGGTAGGTAGGTAGGTAGGTAGGTAGGTAGGTAGGTAGGTAGGTAGGTAGGTAGGTAGGTAGGGTAAACAGAGATGTAAGGGTATGGTGCCTAGCAAGCTTCTAACTAATAATGTGAAATGGTGTCACAAAAAACACCAGGTGCTCATGCACACTTCTGTTCATCCTGCCTGCCTGTGTCTCTCCCTCACACACAACAGACTTACACTTGTGGCCAACAGTGTAACCAGCCAAGGCTTTTCCCTGGTAGAATCCAGCTAATGGCTAGGCACAAAAAATTGCATCTATATATTGAAGAGATCACAAGTTAGAAAAACAATGTGGTTACTTGCTTTCTTTTAAAAATAAAAACATAAGAATTAAAAATACAACAATACTTTAACAATAAACCAAGCATGTGCTAAGCTGCCTTGAGCTATGGAGAGATCACAGCCTGCCTACCTTTTGCAACAATTTGTGTCAACATGTTTATTGGGTACCAGGTCATGGGGGATAGGTGGCATCTAACAGCTGGATTTGTTAGTTCTGTTTTGGGAGTGAGATACTCGGTTGCTGAGCTGCCCTTCTGCAGGCTGAACCTCCCCCAGCACTATGGCAGGTCATTAAACTCAGTGGCAAGGGTGTGCCCCACACAGGAGGTGAACACTGGATAAAGTGTCATGAAGCCAGAAGATTGATAACCTTTATCTCCTTGTCTTTTTGTCCAAGGAGATAAGGACAGCCACCAGTGCTGCCCCAAGCTGGGGTCAGAAGGGACTCTTTCTCCCATGCAGGTACCAGTTTTGACTTCAGTATATCCTCCAGAGCTGGTTTGACAGTCTCGAACCACAGAGAGCTACCATCTATAGCCCTTCAGATTGGGTTCCTTCTTGCTTGTTATCCTCCCAGTTAAAAGTTTGCTTTGTTTTTGGATTTTTTTTGGAAATCAACTAGTCTGTTCTCAGTCCTTTTGTCATTGGTTCCTCTTGTTTCCTGCTATTGACCAGTTTTGGTAGCCTCCAAATAACTCTGCATCTTTTGCATCCCCTCCGTTCTTCATTTGCCTTTGAAAATATGGGTGCTAAAAGTTAGATATCCAAAGCATATGCATCCTTTCAGCATCAGACTCGCCATTCCTTTGCATGGGGATAAAACTGCTCCCTTCCTCTGTTTCCATGTCTTTATAGCCAATAATTGCTTCGGACTTTTTTTTGCCAAAGTGCTAAATCAGTAGTTATTAAAAAAAACATATACGTGGCATCATCCTCAGTTACGAATTATCAAACAATCATAGTATTGTCAAAAACAAAGTGAAGTCTGTTTGACAGGATTTGTCTCTGGGTACCTGTATTGGCAGATATTGGTCATATTCTCATCCTTCAGCTCAAGGTTAACTGAATACTAAAGTGACAAATTCAAAATGGGGGAAAAAAACTTCTTTTCTCTCTGACATGTAACTGGACTGTATGACTTGCTGTGTGATGGAATTGTTCAGGGAATTTATAGATAAATTGTTTTAAGGACCACTAGTCTACCTAATCTGGCTGAACCATGGTCTTTAAAATTATGTAAATGTATGTAAGATTAAAGACTTTGCCAGACTTATGTGATATGAATAGAAAAAGCATTGGAAAGGAGAGAAATGAAATCATCATCAGGGGAAGCTTTGGATATGTAAGACTAGCTGTGAGGGGGTTGGGTTTGGTATATGTTTTCATGCTTCTGGAAGAGCTTTTTACTTTCTGTGGAGGACTTAAGGTTTTTAATACTAATTATTAATGTGTAGGAGAACTTTAGAACTAATTATACTTTGCAGACCTTTGAAATTTATTCTCAAAGCGTACCTGTAACCTTCTTACCACAGATGCTTTGGTACAAATCACACTTAGTGCATCTGCCACCTTTAAGTGGTTATGGATGTTTGGTCTGAGTTATTTAAACAGAAAAGCTGTCTTTTCCCAAGCTTTTTTGATGAACAGAATGAGACTTTGCACTGCTATAACCCATTTCATTGGAGGCTGCCAGAAAATATCAGAAAGACTATTTAAACCTCATCAGCCTCTAAGAAATAGTTTGATGCTGCACACCCAGTATATTGACAGCAAAAGTGAGGCACCACCTAGAGGTAGTGATTTTTGGTTTTCTGCTCATTCTGTGCCACTATGAGCAAAGTTTCAACTCTTTTACACAATTTGGTTTTTCTACCCTGATTCTGTACCCAAAGGGTTGGGCCACAGACTGGCACCCAGAGGCAGCAGAGTTTGGAGGGATGAGTCAGAGATATTTCCTCAACTCCTCTACCAGTAGTCCATAGGAAGGTGGAAATCTTGCCAATAAACTCTGTGTTTGGATCAATCTGTCAGACTCTGAGCTCAGCCATGTATGATGATTGAGTTCAGGGCTGGTTCTATACTCGGTGGAGTTTGGGGTTTTTTTCTGTAGTGAGGTTATTTATTGGTCGATGGAAACTATCCAAGAAATCCTTATAAGATTACAGCACTGCTTAAGATATTGGCAACAAAACAGTCTGAAATTCATTTAAGGATGCTGCACACCATTCCAGCTATGTTTTCTGTTCATCTCAGCAGCACCTTCATTCTTTGTTGCTTTTCCGAATTACTTTGCGAGTTACTTGTACAATTTTCTCCATCAAAGCTCCTGTATCACAGCTTCAATTTAGAAGTGTTGTCATGGGCTGTAATTTGAAATTTTATTACCAAGAGATTTTTTGGTTATAGAACATTTACTTTTATCATCTCTATATTATTTTTAAATGCCTGAAAAGATTGATACATCAACAGAATCTGTGCACCACCAGGCGAGATCTAATTTTTTTTTCAACCTTAATTTTAAAAACCCTTTGCTTGGAACATAAATTGATTCTTCAGCCCCCCAACACTTAATGATTTGTTATTCTCAAGGTTAAACCTATGACAAATTTTACAAAAACACCAGTCTTAAGTTTTGATAAAATTTTCTCTAGCTGAGCTCAGGGATAACTGTGCAGTTTTTAAGTCTTTAAATAGTGTAACTGAGGCGTGATTGTGGCCTCCTGTTCTCACAGTACTCCTTTAGCATTTAAGACTTGTGTGTTTTTGCTACCAGAGTTTATCCCACTGTGGTTAGCCACGGGTTATGCTGTGGGAGGGAAGACAGTGATGATCAAACATTTGTTAACCTCTCTGGAAAGTCAGGCAAGGATTGCAGGCGAAGAAGTAGCCACCGCTGACTTTGTGCATCAGTGCTAACTAAATAGCATTAAAAACAAGTGGAGAGGGAAGAAAATTCTTACAGTAAAGGAAAAACAAGTCAGTGTGGCTGAGGAATGCATGGTAAGAAGGAATTAAGGGGAACAGCACAGAAGTAAAATGTTATATTCTTCTTTCTTTCACGGGCCAAGAAAATGTAGCTCCCTGAACAGCAGCCTGTCAGATGCTGATGATTTGCAGTAGGTTGCAGGATTTGTGTTGTCTGTTCTGTTTCTCTCACTTAGGAGGTGGTGATTTGCAAAGTTGGTGTACAGCTTCCACAAATATTTAAAATATTGATTAAGCAGAGGAAGAATAAACACGAATTGTTTTTCAAGTTACGCCTTATGTTGTACATGACTAATTACATACAACAATTTGCTCTGCTACGGTAACTGAAATTTATGTACTCTTTTTATTATAAAACATAAGATGCTTGCATAAAGAGAGAGATTATAAATATTGGAATACAAGAGTTGCTAGAAAACAGTCAAAATATGCAGTGATGAAATATATGGGATTTGCTCTTCCAGCTTCTCTGTGAAAGCTGTTCTTCCCCTCCCCTAGGGTTTGTAGTGAGAGCTGGCATATTTTTGTCACCATTTCTGATAGCAGCCTGTTGATTCTTTGATGTGGACATGACATAGCAGTCCCAGCCCAAGCTCAGTCCAGTGGCAAAAGCTGTTTTAAAGATCCTCAGATTCTTTTGGCAAATTACTGTGATGGTACAGAAGGCTTCAGTTGCTGGATATCGAATTGTAACAGTGATTTTTTTGTTTTCCAGAAACACATTTTTACCTCTGGACATATTTCTAAAATAGAGTCATGTTTCATTGATAAATGAGATGCAAGTCCGTTCCCACCTAAGCAGAGACTTCTGATGCACATGAAGCTCTGATTATGGCAGACTATGACATGAATGCTTAGGAAATCAGAGCAATGCCCAGAGTATATAACATTGATGGTTTGTAACAAAAGGCCAGGTTTTCCCTGGCACCCAAATCACATTCTCCTGGATTTTAGGCTTGAAAATTCACTAAGCTTGTAAAATTTACATTTTGGGCTGACACACAATTTAACTGGATTGCAGCTGCCATCTTTTGTGGCTTTTGTGAGTAGTCTGCAAGCAAGGAGAGAGAGACAGTGAATTATGTTGGCCATGATGTGCCATCACACCAGCCCAGCTAGGCTGAAACCAGCAGGGTGCACCAAAAAAAAAAAAACTATAATGGTATCGTATTTGTATCCTCAAACTAGAGAGTTACTTTCAGAGTTGCATTGGAGGAATCAACAGCTTGAACAAGGAATGAGAGCAGCAAACAGATAGATTTGGTCATTGAGTCTCAGGACACATTCTTCTTTCCTCTAAATGCAAATTGACAAAAAATGTCTGCGAATTGATCTGAGTAATGACTTCTGCTGAAGTAATCGCATTACGCCACTACAAAAAAGTTACAACTCCTGGGCTGTATTCATACCACCAGGGCAGAAGAGAGCAAAGGGAGATTGGTGATGGGTTCCAGAACTGATGTGATGAAGGTATTGAAGCAGAGGAACAGATTCTTCCCTTTGAAGGAAGTGGAGATGTCTTAGGTGTTTTCCAGTCTCCTGTCTAAAAGGCTGTTCCTAATGATCTGTGGCCCTAGGGCTTAGACTGTGCTGATGATCTGCCACTTCCTCCTACCATCTCATTTCAGGATTTTTTCTCAGATACATCTGTACATATTTTTTAGTAGTGTAGAAATTGGAACATACAAAATGTGGGTTTAATTTGTCAACTTGTGCAGATATGTTATTGGACCAAAAAAGGTTGGAAAGCCCTGGCATGCTCATTAATCTCTAAAGTCATAAAAAGCTGCTGGGATTTTTTTACTTGCAGTGTGTTTATCATCTGTTGAAAGAGCTAAGAGGTCTGGCCAGTTTCTAGGCCCAGTTCCATTTGAAGATGAAAGGCAGCATTTTTGAAGCACTAATTGACATCGCCAAATACTTACAAGGTCATAAACATGCCAGCTTTGGATAAAGAAAAAGGAGTATTTCTGGGCTTTGGCACTTAAAAGAAAAAAATCTCTTGACTTCCAAAAGGAATAAATATCATTCATAAAACCTAAATAAAATTTGTGTTGGCCAGGATTTAAGTGCCTGATTCTTTTGAAATTATTGAGAGTTATTTTTATTTTTTTTATTTCTTTCTCAGCATTGCATCATTTTCACATGTATTAGTTGCAGATTATCCATTTAAAATAAAGCAAAATATATACTTCTGTCATTCAGGAGTCATGGGTGTTTCATTATAAAATTTGTCCCAGCCTCCTGTCAAGATAAAAAGGCCTGGGAACTGCTTTGCCTGTGATTTGATGTGGGTTACTAGAGGGTTTATTTCCAAGGAGCAGCACTTCTAAAGGAGGGCAGGTTCTCTGAGTCATAGGTGCATATAATCCTGAGGTTGGTTAGTGTAATTTAGGAATGTAATGCTATTGTCAGCATCAAACATGGCCACAAAAAGAATTTTGCAGGGAATCACTTGGTGGTTTCCTATTATTTTGCTGTCAATGCTTAATAGGTAGGGCCTGGAAATTATTTTCAAGAAAGCTGATACTTTCTCAGCAAGGTAATTTCTGATTTTGGCGTTGCATGAAGAGGGTAATGTCAGAGAAATCATTGAGGGAAGGGATGGCTTGATTGAGGTATAAAGGAGCCTGATGTAAACAGTTTGAGGGCTGTTCTACTGTTTGGGTGGGATGTCTGCATAACATAATTTTTATTATAACAGGAAAACAATGGTAATTTTTATAAAATGCAGTTTTAAGGTACAGCAGAAGGAAAATGCATTATATGTATGACAAATGTAATATTTTCTTGATGACATCGGTTTCCTCAGCTTGCAAAACAAATGAACCAAATGAATTAAAAAAAAAAAGAGAAATAAAAAGGGAGAAAAGCTTCGCTTCTCCCTATGATTTCCCTGGGCCTTGAGTTCCTCCTTGATGCAGCAGTTGTCTGTGAAGCTGACAGACACAAAAATAAATTTGTCCCTGGGAGTGATAAACAGGACATTAAACTCTGCACTCTGGCTCTTTTAACGGGGGATGCTGCACCTTCCAACCCTGGACACAGGCTGGAGTGCCCCCGGCATACCGGGAAGCTCTGATCAGCCAGGGCTGACACTCCAGACTGACGTTAAAACATCACCACTGCCCTGTCTACAATCCTGAAAATCCTCTTGAAAAAATGCCCAGACCTTGAAGAGAGCATGGGGATCTTGTGACTCTGTGGCATGAGGTTGGGCAGGCTGGCTGCTGCAAGGGAGGGTGGCAGTGCCAGGAGTCCTGTTACAGCTGCGATGTCCCTCTGTCCCCACAGTGCCACAAGGTGCAGACATCTCCTGCAGAAATGGAAATACACGGGCTCACTTCCTTAGGAGTGGGCAAAACAGGTTCTTTGTCTTTGGGGGTATTAGTCAGTTTTTCTGGGTTTGGATTGAAGGCACTTGAGATAGTAATTTGTGTTTGGACTTAAGTGTTTATTATTTTTTATTAGCAAAACAGTTTCATTACTGTGAGTTTGGCAGCTTTTTATTAGAAGGTACAAAATGGTTAACAATCTTTGGTTACAAGGTCTTTTAAGATTAAACTATTTCATTAAAAATTGACAGATGATTTTTTTTTAACTCAATAACTGATTTCAAAGAGCCCACAATGCAGACTTTTCTGCTTAATTGCAAAATGCCACCCAAACCCATGAAGAAGAAGGAAGAAGCATGAAGAAGAAACCTAGGATGACACTCTGTGCTCTCTATTTTGCTTCTATCTACGACATAGTAAAAATCTTAAAACTTAAATTTCTTACTAAGTAATACACTGACACTACTCTCTATAATCTATTTCACACTTTCATGGATTCCAGTCTATCTTGAAGTCTAGGAAACTTTCTTAATGAATGAGGGTCACAGTCAGTGCTCCCCTGGGGGTCAGGGCACCCCAGAGCAGACAGAGAAATATTCCTGGTGCCCTGGGTTTCCACAGTTGTCAACGCCTGTGAGAGCACTGTAAGGGAGACCATGGAAGGAATTCCTCACACTTTTTCCTGACTCTGGTTTCACTCTGTAGAAGCAGCTCTGATGAAGATTTATAATCTCACATTTCTTTTAAAAGGAGCGTGTGTAAAAGGATAACCAAGTTATTTTGTTGGGGTTTCTCTTGGAATTTGAGGCATTACTGAACGTTCAAGTGATGGTTAGCTACTGTAACACGCTGTTCTTGGATGAAGTGGGCACTTTTCAGGAACCAAAATGCACGTTTGCTTTGGTTTGGAGGAACCGACTATTCCAAATTCTCCCGAAGGTTGGTCTGCCTCTTCTGGTTTTGGTTGTTCTCTGCTCCTGTCAAGATGAAACATATGTGGTTGTTACCCACTACAATTTAGCATGACCAAACTATTTCACTTGTAAATAGTTGTTTTCACTTGAAAACAAAGCTTGTAGAAGTTCTGCAGAGAAATAAATGCTGTCTGTGAACTGGTGTTTGTGTGTAAAACAATGTGCACCCACCATATAAATAATGAATAATACCGAGTAATAAATTCTTCATATCATAGCATTATTTCTTACTGTTTTTGATCCCAGGTCTTTTGTGGTAATCCTGAAACAAAGCACCAGAAAGTATGTGAATAATATTTACTATGACTAAGTTTTGGCACAAACACACCCAGAAGAAGCAGCTTTCTTGGCTATATCATTTGAATGTTTAAGATTATATACTGCTTACATTATAATATTGTATATAATTAATGTTATCCTTTAATTCTAAAGGGTTATACAAAGCCCCTGCTTTCAAAACCACTGAATTAATACATCAAGTGAAACATTTTTCAGCTGGCAAGTGAAACACAACAATCATTGAGGTTGGAAGGAGTCTCTGCAGATTGTCTGGTCCAGCCCCCTTGCTCAAGCAGGTTCACCTTGACCCAGCTGCCCAGGACTATGTTCAGAGACCTTGAGTATCTCCAAGGAAGGAAACTCCAATCCTCTGTGAGCCACCTGTGCCAGTGCTGTGTCATCCTCTCAGTAAAACAGTGCTTCTTGCTGTTTATAAAATCACAGGAATATTTAGGTTGGGAAAGATCTTTTAAGATCACTGAATCCAACCATTAGCCCAGCACTGCTCAGCCACCACTCAGCCATGTCCCCAGGTGCCACATGTGCACATCTTTTAATACCTTTGGGGATGATGACTCAACCACTTCCCTGGGCAGCCTGTTCTCAATGCTTGATAAATCTTTCCAGCAAAGAAATGTTTCCCAATATCCAGTCTAAAACTCCCGTGGTGCAACTTTCCTCTTGTCCTGTTGCTTGTCAGCTGGGAGAAGAGACTTATTACCTTGCTACAAGCTCCTCCTGTTTGTTACACTTTAGTGTAGGTGCAGGGTCCAGAACTGAGGAAAGTCCCAATACCGCTGCAGAATCTCCGTTGGAAGCACTGTAAACTCAGCTGCACATGACAAGAAATGCTCTGACCTAACATCAAAATGTGCTTTGTTTTGAGCAGGAGACAGCCAAATGATCTGCAGAGCTCCCCTCCAAACAAAAGCATTCTATAATATCCTGACAAAATCCTAGAATTGAATCAACTCTTCAGTATATTTCCTAAGGCAGAGGTTTTGTTGATTTGCTTTAAAACAATACCCAGAATTCTCATTGGCCAATAAATACCAGAACTTTGGATTTATTTTATGTCTTCTGAGCCTAACTCCTATCTTGGCATAGTCATCACAGTTTTGCTTTTGAACAGCTTGTTTCCTTTAGAATTTTTGCTTCATGCTGGGATGGAGTAAGACTGAATAATTTATCTTCCTTTTCCTCAAAAGCTGAGCAATAGTTATACCCCACATGGATTTGAGACATTATTATCTTTCTAAGCTTCCATTAATTATCTTTATCATCCCTGCTTTTAAAGGTCTAGCATTTATCTTTGCAATGTTCTTCAAGCTGGATTATAGAGGAAAATTTGAGTGTATTAATTCCATTCTTGCTTATGAAGTTTTAAACTCCATTTCATAAACATTTTTTCTACTGCTCACAATATTCCTACTGATAGTTTTCCTGTGACCAAAGTGTCTGATGTGTAGAATTGATGACTTTTAGGGTCATCATACATATGAATAATTATCTCAGATGCACTGCTTTGATTAAGACACAGATGTGTAGAGGCTTTGAAGATATGGATTGCACATGCATTGTTTGCAGCCTACAAAGCTGCCATTCACCTTGTTTGCTCAGTCTGCTTAGAAATATTGTACTGCTGTGCAATAAAGTTTAGCTCAGGAGCGCTGCAGGATAACGATATTTCAAATTGTCATCTCAGCTATGATTTGTACAGCTGTTACAAATTTTACAATAAATTCATTTCATAGAATCATAGAATGGTTTGGGTGGGAAGGGACTTTTACTTCCAACCCCCTGCCATGGGCAGGAATACCTTCCAAGAGAAGAGGTTGCTCTGAGCTCCGTCCAACCTGATCTTGAACATTTCCAGGGATGGGACAGCCACAACTCACCACCCAGTGCCTCACCACCCCTGTAGTAAAGAAATTCTTCCTAATCCCTAATCTAAACCTACTTTCTTTACATTTGAAGCCCTTCCCCCTTGTCCTGTCACTCCATGCTCTTGTAAAATAGTCTTCCTCCAGCTTTCTTGTCAGCTCTCTTCAGGTACCAGAAGGCTACAATTAAGTAACGCCAAAGCCTTTTCTTCCCCAGGCTGAACAATCCCAATTCTCTTAGTGCTCATCACCATTTCTGTGTTAGGTGGATCATTCCCGAGTTTTCCTATAAGTTGCCAGTGGTTGCTTTGCAAAGGGACAGGGCAGTCCAAGTCTGGTGTCAGTGCTCTTTAGAGACTGGGGGGTGCTCTTGGATGCAGTGCACCAAGTGGGGTGACAGAGGACCCTTCTAAAATAACCAGAAGTCAAATAGTAGAGCATGACAACTCTAAATTCACCCAGACAGATCCCAGCTTTACTTTGTGTTCCCCTTCAGTTCCCTGTGGACTATGTTATTCCTCAGGTTGTGCTAGGTGGCTGTCCTGTAGAATAGTGCAGTGGAGTCTTCTCAGGAGTGGAAGTGGAAATAGAAAAGACAATGCACACCAAAGTCAGCAAAGGAATTTCTGGTTAGAAAGAAAGAAAAAATGGCTCACACCGAGGGTAGCCAGATACTGGCACAGATGCACTGAGTTGTTGCTGCATACCCTGGAGCTACCCAAAATTCAAGTGGTCAAAGCCCTGTGCAATCCAGTGTTGTCTTTGCAGGCTCTGAAGAGGAATTGTACATGGTCACTTTCCAGAGCCCCTTCCCATGAAACCAGGTTGGTTATTTTTTGGTGGTGAAAGCTGGCAAAGAGCTGTGGAAAAGTCTTGGAGGAGTCAGTCTAGACTCTCCTAAAAGGTTTCCTTCAGAGAAGAGAGAGGTGGCACTGCCATACAAAGGTAGTTATGGAAGTCACTTTGACCTTGGCTATAAGTCTGCAAAGGCAGTCTTGCTCACCTCACCTTCTGAGCTGTTGGTAAGGGAGTGAATTTGCTCTGCAGCAAAGACCTTTTGGTTTGGATGAAAGAAAGTGGTTCAAAACCAGAGAGATAAGGCAGTCACAGCAGTTGTTGAGCACTGTACTTTTTGCATCCAACTCTTTGAACTGGGACGCAAAGCAAAGCTTAGGCAATGCTGCAAAGTTTGTGGACCAATTAATTTAATTCATTTATCTTTTCACCTTTCTACTTCAGTCTCAACATCTTTCTCGTCCTGTCCCATTTTCCATCAGACACTTGATTTAAACTCTTCTGACACTTCCCACAGCATTCCTGACTGTACTGGAAGCACCATCACTTGTTGGCTACTGCCACTGAATCATGGTAAGAAATGAAACACGCTGGGCACCTATCACAACTCTTTTGACCTTCTGTTGTTTTGGCAAATGGAACACCTCAGTGGAAATAAGGCTATCTGGAAAACAAAGGAAAAAAGGCAAAAACAAAACAAAACCCAAAGAATAACGAAGGGAATCATGACAACACTTCAAGATTTAAATTTGGTTGGATGCTCTTTTTTTGTCTGTGTTCCAGCCAGCTCTGCTCACAGTACAACTGTGTTTGGCGAGGTCTTCCCGAGCAGATCAAGCAGTGCCAGGGCACAAGCCCAAGAGCTGGAATTTGACCATCTATACCATTAAATTGTTAGCACAGGCTCTGCCTTGTGCTCAGCCTGGACCAGCTAGTGCTGTCATAAACAATTCCCAGGCATGGCCTAGGGATTAGCAAGAGCCAGCAGCCATTCCCAACTGGCAGTTTGGATATAGCCACCTTGTTTTGGAGGGTAAAAGTGTATAATCCTGTGAACGTGGCCAGGCCGTATAATTTGGCCTTAGAGCCGTATAACAGGTCCTGGCTCTGTTTTGTTTTCTAGTTATTGGGACAATTTTATGTTTGAGGCAAGTGTAATTGGTTTTACTTGACTCCACAGTTTCGTACTTGACTGAGTTGTATCTGAACAATAAGGAGCACAAGCGCATCTCCACTTTGTCTTTGCTTTAGGACAGTGTACCTGTGCACTAAAATGGTGTAGTCTGACCCTACTGAAAATTGTCACAGCAACTTGAATAGTTTGTGAACTCACTTTTCAATTAAAAAATGGAAATGCATAATCCAAGGGAGTCTAGAAATGTATCTTCTATGGAGTTGTGTCAGCTGGTTTTCAGAAATTTTTGTCAAGGTTTTGCACACGGGCCACCAATTTTTGGCAAATTGAGTTTCTGTATCAAAATGAATACGTTCTGTAGATGTGCCTTGTGCCAGGAAATTATTTTTGTATTTTCAGTTGTATCTGGAAATAAGAGATTGTGTTAGATATTGGACAGATGTTAATACATCTGGTATGAAAGATCATGACAGCCATTAAGCGTTGAAGTAGAAACACCTCTCACTACCTGCGAAGTTTTTTTTTTGTTTAGTAGCCTGTCTCTTTTCTTTTCTCACCACAGCAATGAATAGAAAATAATACTGCTTTCTAGCAATGAAAGCCCAATAAATCTATGCTAGCTGCCAGGACTGGGGAAATTCCAGAAGTGTGGTTGTATCCTTTTGTCCTGCCCTGTTTTCATCCGCGTGCATTCATTTCCAGCTGCCTGAGGTACAGTTATGTATGCATCTTGATTTTTTTCAAGATGAATTATGAATGCCTTTTATTAATGGAAGTCGCCTGATTCCATGAGCAGAGAGCTCCAGACCGCTTTCCTGGCACATCTTACTAGTGCTGCAACAAGAGAGACCTGAGGTTTTGGTTCAGCTTCAGCATTTTTGTCATCATATGAACCAAAATTAGTGTTCCCACATGTGGCTTTTTCAGACCACACACTCCTTCTAGCACAGCCACAGCGTGGGCAAACAAAATTAGAGCAGCACTGTTAGTAAGTGCGTCTTCTTGTGGGATGGATTTGGCCTTGATTTTCTACCAGTGCTAACAAATTTGGAGACTTCTCAGTGCCAGATATTTTATCTGAAGCATTTCTCATAGGAAATGTCTACTGGTCCATTTATGATGGCATCTGGATAGAAATCCATGACCGTATGTTATATTTGAGATAGTTCCCCTCAGAAGAGGCTATAGAAACAAAGCTTGGAACACCTCCTTTGGTGTTAGATTTTGAAGACCTCTGGGAGACTCACTTTCTTCATCCAATCAGCCGTAAAATCTGCTGAATCTATCACACCTTTGTAGAAGAGCAGTTCATGAGTCTATTTGATAAAGAGCTTAGGGGTTAATAGTGGAGTGTTTTGCCAGTCAGGTTCAGTCAAATGTAACAATATTAGCCTGGGGTAGTTATTCAGTACTGTTGGAAATGAGCTTCTTTTTCTCAGCTCTTTTCCCTTTGTGTTTCTGCTTCATTGTGTTCAGTGCCCTGGCTGTTTGCTTTTCCTTTGGAGGTGTGTGTTGCTGGACAGAATGAAAGTACAGAGATGCCCGATGTGCAAATGTGCATTCCACTGCTGAAATCTTTTTACGAGAGCTGCTCTGCTTGGAGGGAGACAGAAAGGAAGAAATGCTGTTGCAAGAAGCAAATCTAAATAAGCTCCCACTCCACCATTTTCAATTTACTGGAGGAAATATCTTTCTTCATATCATTTGACTTTTTGATTGTTAGATCAAATTGAGCCGTGTGGAAGGCGCTTCGGTGATCAGAACACAAGACCTGAAAACCTCTGTTTGGCTGCTCTCTGGTCTTTGTGCAATTGGTTTGCTTAAATTTGCTGTAATAACCTTTCAAGAGTCGTGTACGCATTTTTCACTGAGGACCCTGCTGTGCATTGTGATTATGTTATCTGTTGCCTCCCTGAATGTTTAGCGTATTTTAAGTGTTGTGTTGTGGGACTTGGTTTTGGGGGAAGTTTTTCTTTTTGTCTAGGTCTGTCCTGTGTCCGCTGTACCCTCCAAGCTTTTACTTGCAAAATATAAGGTTATGTTGCTTGTTATGTATTACTGTCTGTATGTCAGTCCTGATTTTCTACCCTCCCTCTCTCCCTTCTCCTTTTTAAGGTATCTGCTTAGTAAAGGATAGACTAAGCATGCTGAGTAGCTTTGATAATTGGACAATCTGAATTCGGGCATGGATGTTGGATGGTGAGTGGTGGGATAGATGCTGGGTGTGTTGGAAGGCCATGTACTCTGTTTCTGGGTAGGACAGAGTGGAAATGCCCTTTCTCTGAGTGCTTCTCAGCAGCCAGCCAGAGGGAGAGCGTTGAACAGGACTGCAATTGCGTGGCCTCGTCCCCCCTCTTTCTCAGGGAAGGCAGCAGATGCTGGCAGTGAACATAGTGAGCTGCAAACGGGTAAAATAATGAGCTGAAGTGATAGCTTAATGGAATTATTAATGGGATTTGTGTTCAAATAGTGAATGAGGATTGATTTTTATTAGCATAGGTTTTACACATGTTAACTTATGCAAAAGATTACACCCCACTCATTTCCCCTTCTCCGGTGGACTGTTTATAGATTATGCTGTGTGCTTCAAACTTCTTTAAATATTGCCCTTTCTCTCACTTATCTACCAGTGCTTCTCAGTTTGTAACTCTTCATCTGAATCTGTATAATGAACCCAGAGATTGAACTGAACAACGAGGAAACCTAGGAATGGAAGCAGAAGTAGTAGGTGTTCAGTGGGAGTTTGCCGTTTGCTTATTCATTCTCACCAGAATAAAAGATGGGAACATGACGGAAGCTCAAAATGCTAAAGTGCAGCTCTCCACAAAATGTGAGGCCTCTGCTAGGAGGGGCTGTATTACCTACAAGGTAGTAGTGAAGATGTCGTAATTATGAGCTGGCATTTAAAGAAATGTCAGAAGCATTCAAGCAACCCCCTATTCAGCTTCCACCCATGTATCTTTTTGTGTCCCCAGTCCTGCCATCTGTTTTCCAAGGACTCTGGTTTTGATTACCTTTTTGTTTGTTTTTCTGATAAATGCTGTGTTTATCCTCTATGCCTGGCATGTGCTTCCAGAGATTGTTTGCAAGCCCCTCACCCTCTTTGTACAAGGATTTCTCCTAAAGAACTATTTACCACCATGATGCTGGCAAAGACTAATCCTCTGATTGTGGCTGGATTGTGAGTATTTCTGAATGCATCTGTATTTAGGAGCAGACTTTGCCAAATACTTATTTGGGAGTATGTGTGCAGAAATACATATGGTACTACTCGACATTGTTACCTGTCATCTACTTGCTTGCTTCTTGTGTTATTTTCATCACATGTCGTTCTCTTGTCATTTTTGGATGTGAGCTCTGCAGGGCAGGGACTAGACCATTCCTGGCATTTGAGAAGTTCTTTGTTTCATTTAATAGATTTTTATTGCTACATGTCTTTTGAAAATCAAAGAAAAATGCTGTGTTGGCTTTCTGCCCTGGTACTGCAAAGTCTGTGCAAAGTTCATTGGTGACCATTAAAAAAAATTTTTTGTCCAAAGCAGCTGCCATATTTCACTGGTACTGTGATAATGTTAAAGCATGTTTTATGGTGCTAATGCTAAATCAGTTCATAAAAGGTAAGACCAGTCATGGTAGGTGAGACTGTGCATTCATACAGCTCAGTACTCTGCCTCCGGTAGGATTGATATTGCAGGTACACTGGATGCATCCTTCCCCAGAATGTACTGCCCACAGCTGCACCCTGGGGATTTCATTTACCACGTGTATCTTTGTCTTTCTGCCACGTGATAAAACATGAAGCATTGGCTTGCCTGCAAGCAGGCAAGTAGCCCTTTTGAGCTCAGGATGGCTGTCCTCATCCCTACTGTTTAGTGTGGGTTTCGTTATTTAGATGAATTGTTGTTTCTTAGGGAGAGATATCCATGGCAGGTGGCTGCTGTGAGCAAAACAAAAAGATCTGAAGTGTGCTTGAATTTGCCTGATCCTTAAAATCTGCTTCCATAAGGGAGAAGGAGTTCCTCAGGCTGACATCAGTGCCTGGAGGCATGCACAGGGACAGGACTTGGTCGTGTCTGTCCATCTTGTACTCCCTGGGCCAAATTACCAACTAATTTCCTGAGCCTGCTGAGCGAGCCTTGACTTGCTGCTTGGCAACCATAGCTGGACACTTTCCTAAGTGCTGGTATTTTAACAACCAGGTGTGTCAGGGAGGAGGAGGTTAGATATTAAGAAAGCTTTCTTTGGCCAGAGGGTGGTTGGGCACTGGAGCAGCTCCCCAGGGCAGTGGTCTCAGCACCAGCCTGACAGAGCTCAGGAAGTGGTTGGACAAAGCTCTCAGGCACAGGGTGGGATTCTTGAGGTGTCCTGTGCAGGGTCAGGAGTTGGACTCGATCATCCTTGTGGGTCCCTTCCAACTCCAGGTATTCTATGATTCTGTGACCATAAATGTGCATGTAAATTATGTCTGTGGAGTTAAATGGATGCAAGATTGAAGTCACATACATGGTGATGCTGGAAGACTAATCTCTGATGGCTGTGATTTCTGTTTCTGAAAGAAATTGCTGACTATGGGATTTTTTTTATTGTAGAATCGCGTTAGTCTTGGGATAGAAAATATTAGGTAAAATATATTGTGCTCATAATTCATATTAATGGAAATTCAATAATGGCAACCTGTCATTCAAAAAGATCAGCAATGAGTCCAAGTGTTGTGCTATAAAAACATTAAAAAAGCATTATGAATTACGATCTATTGCACCATGTTTTGCTCATTATAAATAATGAAGGGAAAAACTAGTCCTTGGAAGTTTTTGGATTGTCCATTTTGAGAGAAGCCAGCAATTACTTTGTAGAGCTGACTGTGCACCATTGATCTGACTTATGGATTTCATAAGTGCAGTGGTCTGCTAATTTAATAAACGTGCTCAATCTGTTTTTAAACAGAATACAGAATTTTGAAAAATGATTTCCTTTCAAACTAAAATTAACTCTTATGGCTTTTAAATATTAGACTGTGATATTTGCTTCCAGATTTTCATTAAAATACCTTCTGGTTTCACATTTTTCCTGGGATAGGCTCAGTGCTTGCGGCTCATGTTTTATTACATTAAATACTCATATTTCACTTATGCTAATTTGGCATCAAGTTATGAATTGGAGTTCTTAGGCAAACCTTTATTTGGTTCTACATTGTCAGTAAAGCTTGCAGCTGCTTAAAAAGTTTGCCACTGCCAGAAGCTTAGATAAATATGTGTTCAGAAAACTAGAACTTGCTGTGTATTGGACAGAATATTGATAGACTGTATGAGATATCTCGTCTAAGTAGTTTGTATGTAAAGCTGCAAGTTTTTGGGAAAAAACTTGCAGTGTTTTCAATAAATTTGCAGCAAACTGAGTAAAGGGAGATTTCCTTGTCAGTTTAATGAGTACTCTCAAGCATGAGCTGTGATTATTTTTGTCTCTAGTCTATTTTAGCTGTTGTAACCACAGTAAGTCATAAATCAGTTCAAGCTGCTCTGGCAATCTGGCTCATTTTGTGAATCTAAAACCTACCTGTTGGACTTTCAGGTGTAAAGAGGTCAAGCAGTGTGATGGCAGTGTACATCAACTGAGTTTCAGGATTTGGTGATGGGATACCCATTAATGTCCAGGGGATCTTGTCATCTGAAGTCTTTCTCCCTCCATCTGGAGACTCACCTACTGTGTTGGAGCACAGAGTGTAACTGGAGACCAAAGTCTTCCTTTTTAAACAAATTCTGAACTTTATAATGTCTGGATCCATCCTTCCTTTCCTTCTTCAGTCTATGCAAAATGTATGGTATCCTGAATTAGCATTGACAGGGTAACTGAAGGACCTTTGGTCATGTGCCAGGTTTAATTCATTTGTTATCAAGACTGAGAAGTGAATGTGACAGTGACAGCAATAATTATCTTCTTCTGTAAAGAAATGCAATACAAGCTTATGCATTTTGTTTAAAGGGGGCTTAAGGAAGAGTAAGGCAATTATACCGATCATACACTTGTGACCTGTTTTTTTATCAATCTTGACAAGCTTAGAAAGTCTGATGGTACATGCTGGGCAAGGAACACCTAAATCCAAATAAAATAACTTTGAACTGGTACTGTATTTGTACTGCAGACTGATAAATTGCTTTTTCAGAAATCGGCTCTGTTGAATTTTTTAATAAAGTTAATGGGCTAGGACAGACAGTAGTGGGTTGCTGTCTGCTTAGTGTATTCTGGATACAAAATGAAATTCCCTCAGTCTTATTTAATATTACAGGTTTGGGGTTTCAGAGGGAGAAAATGAAAATCAATGACATTTGCAACACAACACAATATTGGAGCAGCAGGATTCAGGGAAAGTAGCTAGTGACTGTCCTTGAGGACTCCCACTAATTATGTTTTTTAGCTTCCACCTCCTGCAGATACAGGACTAATATTATTTACTTTTCTTTATTCTGGCTCTGTTGGATTGCTTGAGCAGCTCTTATGAGCTATTTGAATAGGGACACCTTTGAAATTCATGCAGAGCCAGAGAGCCATTTCTTGCTGACATTCAGACCATTTCAGGGTGTTTCCATCCTGGAAGGTCATTTGAAGAGCCTGAAAAGTGAGTTGGCACAAGCATGAGCATTTTGAAAAATTTACATGACGAAGCAAACTTCTTGACATAGGGCAGGGCCACGGTCACGTAACTTTGGATGCTGATCTCTCTACATTTGGGTACTGGTATGGACTTTGCAGCGTTGCTTTGGAAAAGGCTTTTCTAAAACTAAATGGAGATACTTGAGAGAAGTGTCTGTGAAAGTACAAGTTTGCAGCAAGTCCATTTGTCTTCAGATGTGGAAATATAACAATGTCAGGTCAGCGGCAGAGCAGCAGCGCTCCGTGCCGTGCTCCGCTGCCCAAGTCGAGCTTGTCAGTCCTTGGGAAGTTGAGAAGCCAGCTGAGAAGTTGACAGTGTCATCAAGACCAAGTCCTGAAGGCCTGGCCAAGAGGCTGTGTCTGTCAGCTGAAAGGCTGAGCTCGTGGGCTGTGTCTCGTGGCAGGAATTGGCAGTGTTTCCCTGGAAAAGCGCCGTTCCCGCAGACAGCAATCCCTCTGCTGCTCACTGGGCCATCGGCACGTCGGCATCCTCTCTCCTGATCCTGACAAACCTCCCTTCTCTCTGCTCAGTTTTCTCCTGACTCAGCAAGTCTTTGAGCTGTATTTGCGCTCTTCATAATGAAAAAAAAAAAAAGAAAATGGAAAAAGCTGTTTCTTTTTAATGAAATTTCTTGTATGAGATCAGAAAATCTCAAATTGTTTCATTGATCTTTTTTGTTTTGTTTTATTACTTAAGCACTAAAAATGAAATAGATAAGACATAAATGAACTGGCTCATCTGTTGTTTCTTCCCTGCTCTTGGAAGGCTTTATTTTTTGTGCCTACTATACAGATTTGTCATATGTAATGCACTTTTTTTTGCTTCTCATCTATTTCCATGCTTTTCCATTTATTTCTCCATCCATTTTCATTTATTTTTACCTCCAACAGTGTGGGGTACCTGAAAGCTCTCTGTTGCATTCCTGGGAACAGGCTAAGCAGATGAGGCATAAGAAGAAGTTTAGGAAAACACAGAGCTGATTCTGTTTCACTTGACAGCTTCTGTTGAATCTTTGAAGCTTTGATTCACCTCATATATCATTATCCATCCAAATGTTAGGCATCTGTTTGCAGTTGGCTTGTAGCCCCTCTCTTTATTCAGCAGAGAGGATTAGCACTCTACAAAAGATGATTTTTCTCACCTTGCAGTAGGTGGTTTGGAGGTCTACTTTGGTATCCTTTTCTGTTCCCATTGGATACAGAGGGACCCTGTAGATCACTTTTGGAAATCGGATATTGAAATGAAACCCATCTTCACATTCTTCATCATTTTATCCATCTGTGGCAGCAAAAGCTATAGAAGTACTTAAAGATCTAAATGTGAAATGAATGCACGTTCTGTAAATGGTTATTGATACTGTAAGTATTAATATCAGTATTAATATTGTTATCCACCTGCTGAGGGAAACAAAATAACATCTTGCCTATACTGAATCATTTGAGTGCCAGAAACTTTGCCTAGTGTTTCACTGCATACATTTATTTCCCCTGTTTGTTATGCTTTTCCTTTTGCTGTTCTTCATTAATGCAAATTTTTCTCATTTGTGATGCTAGTAGGAAGCGCTTGGCCCATTACACATGGCTTGGTTATAAACAAGGTATTTGCTCTTTCTTAGGAACAGAACAGTGTCAGGAAATTTCATTCTGGGTTGTTGCTGACATTATCACATTGGAGTTTGTTGTTAGAAAACTATTTTCTCTGTAGATACAGCACTCAACCTCAAGATTTTGAGGTAAAACCACACAAATAAAGCATTCCACCATTTCTGATCAAATTGCTCATTTTCAGTTTTGTGGAAAGACTATAAAGGAATATATTAAAGGAATAGGAGAATCTGTAGATGCCATGGGGAGCTAGAAAATGAATGAAAAAGAACAATGGTGTTTTGAGGCTATTGAGGGGATGGGACACTGATTTCAAACTGAGAAGGGACAAAAAATAAGCCAGACCATTGGGTTGACTTTGAAACACTAAGGAGGGAACTCGGCTGCAACAATCACAGCTTGTACTTCTTTCCAGTGTGTTGTTACCTGACAGGACACCGTGCTGAATAATGCAGGAGGTGCAGTTGTTTGTTTTAAATGTCTAACCTTCACCACTATAAAGGCAGGTAAACATTTTCCATCTCTGCTACCTGGTAGTGAAGGATTGTGACCGCTGCAGTCGTGGAGTGGTGAGAGAACCAGTGGGAGATCTGAGGTGTTTGTGTTTACCTCTTGAATATGTCCTTCACAGAGGTCTCAGTCTTGGGTAAATCATCCACAATGTGTGGAAACCATTCCTTCCTGATTTCCCTAAAATATAGGTGTGGACAGCTGTGGAGCTGGACTTCAGTGTTTTGTTTTGGTGCCTGTAAGAGAGGGGAATGCAGCCATATCAAGGCTTGTGGGGATATACCGATTAGAGGTGACAAGGGACTCCAAGGCTTCATCCATACTTGTACCCTGAACAGTCAGGCAGGACATGGGCCCAATGTTTTTAAATTTTTGAACAGTGCAAAAACAAATTGTGCTAAGCAGCGTGAAGGCAAATTGATTTAAATTCTACCAGATGTTACAGATTGGTAATATATCACCATTGCTAGAAAAAAATTATAGCCCACTGAAGGGAGTTGGCAAAATAAAGGGATGAAATCTGGAATACCAAATGGTCCAGGAGAACACAAAATAAGACAGCAAGAAACCAAGACACTATGATGTCTTTAGGATGATTCTGTTTGCAAGAACATGGTTCTAGGCTTTGGAGACTTTGGGAAGAGTTTCTAAACTCTGGGAGGCACAGTGGGAGCATTTAAAAACTGAACTACGTCAGCTCTCTGCCCATTTGCCATGGATTCCCTTTGAGCAAGGACTGCAGGGTGAGGATGTGTAAGTCCAGCTTGGTTGCCCATGCTGGCATTTGATTTATGAGTAGAAACCCATCTTTCTGCATAGAGCCAGTCTGCTCAGCTGCTGCAGTTGAAGCTTGGGTGCACCTTCTGTTTGCTAACCCACGGGATACACTTTGGAGCTAGCAGTGCCTAGGATCTCATGGCTCAAACCACCAGGGCTTTCTTCTTAAAGCCCTCGGGAAAGGGCACTAGAACTTGCTAGATAATCACCTCCAAATTATCTGTCAGTGTAATAGCATAATTAACGAGAGCCAGCAAAGACCTTGGTCTCATAAAAGGAGAAATATCAAGTAAAAGTAGTGAAAGTTCTCTAATTAAAGTCTATTCTATTAGTAAGGCTGATGCTTGAATACTCTGCCCAATTCTGACATTCCTGACTGAAGAAGATGGAAAAATACTAAAGCAGTTCTTAAGGAGGACCATAGAAACTATCCAGGCGTGGAGAACAAGCCATAAAATGTGTTTCAGTCTATTCAGTTTCTTAAGGGAGGTTGGAAGATGATTATTTAGGAGCTGACAAATGGAAAAACAGCTGAAGTGGAGAACATGTAAACCTTGCAAACAATACTGAGTGACTCTAAGGAGCAGTGAGATGATATTGGGAAATCAAGTAGCTCCAAATGATCCCTGCTTCCAGCCTTAGGTCGTGAATCTAGAAGAACTAGAACACTTGATCAAAACTTCACTTTTAAATGGCTAAAGGACCACAGTCTTCCCCCTAGGTACTGTGGTGTCTTCTGATGTCCTCTTGAAAGGTTTTCAGTTGAGTGGATCTTCACTTGGAAGATGTCTTTTGCAGTAGTGATAAATATTTAGCTGATACATTTGGAATACAGTCAGTTGCAGAAATGAGGGGGAAGCAAGTTATATATATATATATATATATATATATATATATATTTCTCCTTTTTTTTAATTTTAAACTTTTTGCCATGAAAAACATGAAAACTCTTGATTTTAAACCTCTTGCTGTTCCTTCTGGATATTTCAGTGCATGCATTAGTGCTATGTTCTTGTAATGCTAGATTATTGGATGATGTGACCTCACAGAATCACAGAATATTCTGAGTTGGAAGGAACCCACAAGGATCATGAAGTCCAACTCTTAAGTGAATGGCTCATACAGACATCACTCCTGTGGCCTTGGGATTGTTAGCACCATGCTCCGACCAGATGAGCCAACATCAGTGGGTGAAAGTCTTTGCAGGGAAAATGGCTGAAAATTAAACTCCTGCAGCTGCAGCACTGTTTGGGAATCTAAAATTATGCTTAGAAAAAGATGTGTTAATCTTACTGCTGTGTTAATCCTACTTAGCACTTTACCACAATTTTTTACAAGACCTACTGCAAATGTCAAGTTGCTAAATATCCACATTTGATTTCTTCCTTTTGTTCCACCATTTTTATTTGTATTATACTATTTTCTTCCCAGGTTTTTTTTCCCTGCCTCCATGGCTCGTAAATATTTCTTTTAATCATAGCACTCATTTTATCTGTCAGTAACATAACTAAGACTATACTCAATAATCTGTTAATATAATGCACAATTACTCAGATTGTGCTGAGTGTTTGAGGATCATTCCACAGTGGGGCACCAGGGAGACCATTCCTTGTGTCTGACAATACGTTAACCCATGTAGATATTTCTGTAAGACCTGGCTACAAAAGGAGAGGGATGTGAAAACACACTACATGACACATGTTAGGCACTGTCACATCACTGAAGGTGGCAGTGAAGGCATTTGGTGACATTGCTGAGCTGATGGTGAATGGGCTGTAAGGTCCATACACAGTAGTATAGTTTGGGGCTCAAAATGCTTCATTCAGCTTTTGGATTTTGCCTTGTTTTTACTCAGTATTTGGCATTTCTCAGATTCAAACTTCTGAGAGCCTTATCGGTAGGTGTATTATGACAGCACTAAAAAAATGGACTTTTGAGTCATGACAAATCTCATCTAGTCTCATAACAGTGAAATGTTTACATAGTTATAAAACACTCAAGCATCTGCCCTGTTGAGGTATATCTTGCTTATCTATTTTATAACATTTTTCATCCTGTTAGCATTTGTGATTTCTAGTGTTGCCAGCTCCAGATGTTCCAATGTTGTGACAAAGTCCTCAAAGTCTTAAGCTTTTTACAACATAATAAATTTAGAGTTGCTTTTGTTTCCTTTATGGCTTCTGAGACTTTGGAATACGGTCAGGTTGCATTTCATGTTATTCCTTGTAACAATCAAGGCTGGAAAACATTTGTCTTTTTTTGAATGAAAACAGAGGTGGCTTTTGGGAATCATTTGTAGCCATGTCACTTCTACTCAGCCATAAAAGAAGGTGCTCCCAAGGGGATGGGGGGAGGGAAGTAAAGTTCAAAGAACAAAAGCCAAAGTTTTAACCCTAAATCTTCCTGCTGCCTAACCCAAGGGATAACTGGAAGCTCTGCAGATGCCTTACTTTTTGAAAATCTGGAATACTCCTGACATCTTCAGTTAGAAATCTGTATGTGCAAGACCTGTCCCTTCCTTAGAGTTGTCTGGGATGTGGAAGCCAAGTAAACCTTTACCAAAATCAAAGTGGCCATTTCTCAGAGTATGCCTTTCAAAAAAAAAAAGGGATTTAAGGAAATCTGAATACAAGACTTCAGGTCAGCAGCAGCTGTCTTTTTTTGGAAACATTGTAGTTCCAGGAGATCTTAAAACTGTCAAAAATGGTGGGGAAGGAGAATTTTGGATAGAGATTCCAAGTGGCAGGTTCATCATCTCTCCTCTGCAGTCAGGTGTGTGCTCTCTGGAGAAGCTTTTTCCCTCAAGACCTGGCAGTGGATGCTTTGCCTATTTGTAAAAGGGAAAGGAAAAAGCCAAGGTCTGAAGAAGAATGAGGGGATATGTCCTGCATTGATAAAAGGAAGGCAGGCCCAGCTACAAGCAAAACAAAACAAAACAAAACCAAACCAAACAAAAAAACAACCAAGCAACAACAAAAACAACAGCAAATTATCTTTTATTAAACCAAGAGAAGGAAAAAGGTAGTCTGCCAAAACACACAGTCTGGGAGTAAGGCTTCAGACCTGCAGGGCAGTTTTGGGGTTCAGATCATATGGACAATAAAATAAAGGTAAAAGTTCCTTAGTCAATCAAACTGTTATAGCACGTAACTTTGTAATACAACATTAAGAAAGTATTTTGCTTTAATTATACATTTAATTTATGGGGTTATATTGATTTTTTTATAGATACAGTTTTGACTTGGCAAAGAATGGAATAACCCTTCTGGTCTTTCGAGAATATCCTTGTGATGTTTTCACTCTCAAGTCAGTGAGAGTCAGTCTCAGTTATTAAAAGTCAGACTGAAGCTTGCAAATCCAGGATGCATGTGTCCTTTGGAGGTGAAAAATCCAATTACAGCAGCATGCGTCGGGGAACCTGCAAGCCTGGGAGGTGGGTTTATCTCGATCTGAATAACGAGGGTTTGTAAGAGAGCTGGCAGCGCAAGTTGTTGGGCCCTGGAGAGAAGCATTTCCCTGTAGATAGCAGCCAGGCTGCTCTTGTTAGAGGCAGAGAAGTTCTCAGTGCAGCAGTCAAGCCCCAGATTGTTACAAGTACTGAAGCAGTACGAAAAAAAATCCTTTAATTTTATAAAATAACCAGAGTATCAGACCACTAGCTTATGAAATAGAAGACCTACTTCAGTTGCCTTCTCAGTTTGAGGAGATTCAGACTTAAACTTCTAATTCTCCAGGGCTGTTTTATAACACAGCAGTGTTTCTGAACAACATTCAGTATTCCTAGAGCAAGGATACAAACCTGGGCCTCTGAGCTCCCATCCCACAGTGGGGTTGCAGGGCCACACAACCCTAAATGAAGTGCAGGAGGATTTGAGACTCACTCCTTCCCCCAGCTTTCCTGCTGTGCTACAGATACTTAATGAGGTTCTTGCCTTTTGGGAATTTTCATCTCAGTTTGCTGGGTTTTGTGAGACATACATCTATATGCACATATAAATATACATACAGATGGTACATGAAGTCCAAATGCCTGACATGGAGTTTTGGGCTCTTCTTGGATAAGGAAAACATGGATAAAGCAAACATGGTCTAAAAATCCTGTGTCCTTCCATATAAGATGAAGCCACAGAAATAATCTCCAATTCTCAGTCCTGCACATCTTCAGCAGTGAAATTCTAAAGCTCTGGTTTCAGAGCATTTCTGGTTAAAATCTGCAGCAGTATCAATAGTGCCTAGAAGGGACTGGAAACAAGCATCAGAATATTTGTAGGGTGGTCTGTGGCTCCCAGTTCAACCCTGCTGACAGATGCAGGACATGATGCTGGGACATGACACTGGGCATTGGATGCAGGAGGGGAGAATGGATAAGGATTAATGGTGTTACTGTGAAGGTAAAGGTTAAGAATACTTTTGCTTCTGAATATCTGTTGTTTCGGATGAAGATGAAGATCTGTGAGCTTGACTTTTTGCCTCATTTTTTTGCATTGTTTCCATTCAGATCTCTCTTGGATTTATGAAGAGGGATTTTTGAGAATATTTTTAATTGGATTTTAAGAAGATCTGTTTTTTGGTCCATATTTCTGGCCATGGGATCTAAGTCTTTGAGTCTTATTAAAAACTCTACAATATGGTGTTTTGGAAGTTACCTTGCAAGTTAAGCTGAATTATTTAACCCTCTATCCTACTGCTGTCACCACTTCCACAATGTAAACAGATTAATCAGTGTCAGTTTTTTACTTTTTGATTGTAGGAAATTACCTGAGCTGTAATTTCTCATTCACTTTCTGTCTGTGTTTTAAAGAACAGTGTAAAAGTCCTGACTGTTGGGTTTTTTTACTGTCTTTACAATTCTTAGTAATTCCATCTCTATTAATGGAGGCAACTGGCAGAGCAACCTTGTCTAGTGGAAGGTGTCCCTGTCCATGACAGGGATTGAAACTAAATTATCTTTAAGGTCCCTTCCAACCAAAACTATTCTATCATTCTATGATGGCAAGGGTCCATGTGCAGCACACTGACAGGTGATAAAATTCTGGTGCAATAGGGAAAAACCCAAACTTTTAGGAGAATCACTTAATACAAATATCTCAGTGTACCTGTCCAGGTTACATATGGCAGCTGAACTGGTTGAGGGACATGGTCAATATTTCTTAAATGCAAAATTATTCAAGCAAGTCCTACATTCTGGGGTTCACCAAAAGATTTTATTATAGCTGAAGTAATCGACAGGGGTTGGAGGAAGCTCAGAGAAAGCCCATCTGCTGAGGTGCAGAGAAATCTATGCTTTGTAGAAACACACTATTTGTTGCATCCCACTCTAGAAGCCTTTGATGTTATGAGGTTGAGATGGTGAGAATACTATTTATTTAGGTACCTAAATATGGCATTTGGTTATTCTGGATCCAGACTTTATTATCTAATCTTCAGAGCTTTCCATCAAAATGCAACACTAAATGAAAATATTAAGCAGTTTGTACATAATCCTGGTAACACTGGTAAATCCAATGGTTTTTCATACAGAAAAGACAGGGGACTATTAAGAAGTTTGGTGCAGGACTGAGGTGGACAGAGCAGTAAAGACAGTAAATTGACATCTTGCTGCACTGTTTTTACAGCCACCAGTCCCATATTTTCCCAAGCAGCAGGACCGACATTAGAAGGTGAGACTGAAGAGCTGGTAATGCAGTTGTGTTAATAAATGGCAGTGTGCCTGGACAGGTCAGAAAGGGCAATGCAACATGAGTTGGATAAGTGTGAACAGAAGAATAACCCCACAAATCACCAGAAGGGATGCAGTGTACAGCTGTGATGACTCTCCAGCCTGTAAATGTAGCTGATCTCAGTTGTGGGCTGTATCATCATGTAACTCCGAGGAGCTCTGGGTTAGTGTAGCATGTACTCAACAGATAATCTGTTGAGGTTTTCACAGGAAATAAACTTTTCTTTTGCCTCAGAAGAAAGGATGAGACTCAGTTTCCTTAAAAACAAGTTTCTATAGATATTAGAGATATGCAGCAGGCAAACCCACCAAGTCTTCAGCTTCACAAGGGTATAGATCTCCTGTAGGACCTGTGCTGTGTCATCCAGACTGCTGCAGATGTGCGAGTTACCTCAGGCACTTAAATCAGCATTAGACACTAAAGTATAGGCAGCTGAGCCTCCACCACTGGTAATTTATTTAGTAGTAAATTGTGAAGGCTTTTGCAAAGGCAGCAGAAATGCAGCCAGTCAGCAGTTGTGGGGATGAGTGAGTCTCAGGGCACTGAGGCGCCCATGTGTCCCCTGCACCAGCCATCAGCCGTGACCATCGCTGTCCTTCACCGAGGGGCAGCAGAGATTCCCCCAGGGAGGGGTGGGATTTTGAGGACTGGCAGAAAAATTGGAAAGGGGGGAGCAACTTCAGTCCAAGCTAAGGGGAAAGCTGCTAATAGTGAGCTTTACTGCAATGTGGAGGGAGCCCTATTACTCACGACTGCAGAATTGGGTGGGTTATTGCTGAAGAACCCATATTAGGAGACAATCCTACACTGTCAGTAGGAACTGGGTAAGCTAATGATGTTCTAGCTGGAATGAGTGAAGAAGAAATTACATAGTGGATTTCATGGAAAATTAAGGCTTTGGGTTGCTGTACATTTTAGCAGTCTTGAGTAAATGTAAACCTCTGTGTATTTTCTGGCATGTTTTACTTTGCTCTAAGTCTTCAGCCAGATGTAGCTCCTTACATACATTTTTTTATTTCATTTTTATTGTACTGGTGAGGCAAATATTTAAAGAAAAGAAGTAGGGGGTTGGGAGAGGACCAAAAGTTAATGTTATAGCTTTTTAATTAGAAGTCTTTTAAATTACAGCAATTTTATACTCTAGTAAGTTTTCAGGGCCATTTAGATTCTAAAATACCTGCCAACTGGGAAACCAGCAGTTCAGTTGTTTTATTTTTCCTCCATTACATCTGCAGCAGAATGTGACTTTTATAGACATTTGCTTTTCCCCCAATGTTTCCTGCTGATGCTTTTCTTTGTGCCACTGCAGTCTTCAAAATGCTGATACCATCTCACTGCTGTGTGTTCACCACCTCTAATCGTCTGTGTTGGGTTTTAGGTAGGGAATTGATTTTTCTTCTGGGTTTAAGGTGATCCATGTCTGCAGGTCTGCAAGTACCGAGAGAAGGAGGCATCCATTAAATATTCCCACACACCTGTCTCTATTCACTCTTCTCCCTGAGCCCTGTGCTTGCACATGGAGGATTTCTTCCCTCCTTGCCTTGTTTTCTGGCTCCTGGAAGAGTCATCTGGAAGTGGTGACATTGCCATCAGTACAGCCCAGTGGTGTGCTAAATGAGAGGCAAGTCATGTTAATAGTCCTGCACAACCCTACGTCTCATGAATATTTTAGTTTACTGGCAGAGCTCCTGTTGTGCTGCATAGTCCATGCTGTGTGGAGCTGCAGTGGTCTGGAATATAATTGGTGAACAGGGAATAAAAGAGTGTTTCACATTTGGAAATTTTCAGTGATTCTTAGAGATAAGCTTGGTAAATTAACATAATGTTGACAGGAAAACCATGGGGGATTGATTTCCGTCAGGTCAGATTCATAGGACATCAAGTGGGGTTTGATATGGGAATAGGTCAACTCTACATTGACCTATCAAATACACATCTAAAATAAACCAAATAGTTGGAAATATTAGAAACCAGACCCAGTTATTATCTCACCCTGTGTTTTGATGAAGAAAAGAATGTTCAAAAGCAAACAGGCAAAAAGCACCATCAACAATTTGCTGTGGGAGTTTTCTCTTTTTTTAGCTTAACAAGAGTTTGTTTTCCTGAGGGTTCAGGGGTGTTTGGTTCTATTCCTTAATCTTCAGAAAGTGTAGATGAGGCAACAAGAAGCAGTAATCAGAGCACAGAACCCTGATCTAAGTAGATCAGACGCTCCAGAGAGGCTCCCGTTGCGCTCAGCAAATGCCCACAGTGTCTGTCAGTGCTGGTTTGTGTTCAAGAGCTGCCTGACGGGGCTGGGATGGGACGTCAGGGAAGGTTACAGGACGCTCCATGATAAGTGTGAGGCCACCTGTTGTATCTGGACAAGACAAGATCTGACGTGAAAGATAGCTGGAGGTGTTCCTGTTGTTTCCCTGTATTACATTCTCTCTCTTTTTTTTTTTCTTTTTTTAATGTAGTTATGTTCTCACAGAGAAATACCTACATTCTGATTTTGTCTTAGTTTGTCATTCCCAAGTGGCTTGTGTGCATGTGTGTCAGAGGAATCTCTATTTCACCTATATTATTTATAGCTTGCTGGGTTAATGTTGTTGCTGTTGATTATTCATAAAGAGCTTTATCAAACTGTTTTCAGCTGGGTAAAATTGGGGGAGGAAAAAACCTACATTTAATTATTGATATGGCCGGTGTGGTTTGTAGCAGTTGTTGTCCATGTGTCTTCTAGTACACGGACAAAAGCTTGCTTGAACAGTTTTTTCTCAGTTTCTGGCCTCTTTTCTCACAAAAGATGCCTTTTGTGAGTTTCTTACTTTGGGCTTATGTGTGTGAACCCTGGCTGAAGGCTGACTGCAGGGATAGACTATGTTAAGTGGGTTGAAAATGTCCCCAGTAAAATAATGACTCTTGAAGATGGCCCAGCTGCCTCAAACCCCATCAGCAGGCTTGGAGCTGGTCACCAGCATTTGGGTGATGGTGGTGGGCTGAGGGCAGAGCCTTCTCCCAGGAACACAGTCTGTGTTCTCCTTTCCATTTGCCTGATTTTCTTTTCTTTCAAGCTTTTCTACATAGCCACAGTGGAATAAAAAACCCACTCAAAAAAAAAAAAAGGTTATGCTGTGTATCTCCCTCAGACTCCTAACCCAGAGGTAAGGGTCTCTCCTGGCTGACTGATGTCCCTTCAGCCAGGGAAGAATTTTAAAGGATCTGTGTGGCTCAGATACATTTCCAGCTGACAGCTCTGTTGCACAGGGTTGTTTTAGATGCGAGTTAACTGTCAACATTGAAGCACACGGCATGAGGAGAAAACTAAAGCAGGAAACTGAAAGTTTGGCTGCAGTGCACTTCCAAGGCTTCACCTGGGACGCTCTGGGACACGGGGCCAGCCAGCCATGGCTGGGTGAAGCTGCCACCCACGCAGAGGAGAAGCTGCAGCAAGGCACTGCCTCCCTCCCGCCTGCTTTTCTGCTGGGCTTTGGCTCACGTGGCCTGAAATGAATGAAAAAATTTGGCAACTTGATTGGCAGGTCAGCCTTGAGAGGCAGCCAGGATGTGTAGTGGTTGTCAGGCAGATCCTGGGCATGGCATCACCTGTGCCACACAATAAGCACAGATGTGGCAAAGACAAATAGCGGGCAGAGAGGAGGATTCGGGTGGGAAGCAAAAGCGGCTTTTGCATAGACACCTGACTGGAAAATTTAGTAAACCAAGCAAATTGCTTACCAGAAGCTTAAATAGGATTCCTCTGGTATCCAGCAGCATTCACAATGAGTGAGTGATTTATAAACCAGCACATCCAGAAAGAGAAATAGCCTCGCTGAAACTAGCCAGCCAGTGCCTTAGCAGTGTAGTGAAATCACTTCAATAAATAACTTATTTTTTAAAATAATACTTTAATGCTTCAGATTGTTAGTAGCATATTTGTGTAGCCTTGAACTTCTCAAGTGTGTTTTAAAGCAAACTATTTAGACAGCATTTTCTGCGTTTGTAAAGTCCTGACTTGAAAGTGATGCTGCATCTTGTGCAGGGCTTGATGAATCACCGATGCCCAAGGCTGCACACAGGATCCAGGCTGGGCTTTGTTTTAGGTGTTAGTGATTCATCAGTAGGTTCTGGGGAAATAAAGTGGAACTCTGGTCAGGTCAGGCATAAGAGCCTTCTGTTCATCTTTTAATCCCGGAAAATAAAATAGATTTCCAATGAAAAAAAAAAAAAGGAAACAGCAGAAAAGTATTGCATAAAAGCAGTAGAGGGAAGATTACTCTGAACTCAGCAGAGGAGAGCAGTTATCACTTGAAGATAAGCAGTGGGTAAAGGCAGGCTTAATTTGAACCTTTTTAAAACAGTGAACAAAAGAATTACTTGGCCAAGATCAAAGGCCTGTTCTTAACTGTAGCTTGTTAATTGTTGTACTGGATATGGCTATTTAGGTACCAATTTGGTGACTATTAAGAATTTTTCCAAAGATGATGGAAGTGTTCCCAAGAAGCTTTGCCAGACCAGTTCCGCTCAGTATTGACATATTCATGCCTACAGAAATCTCCATGGGCAGGAGAATCAGGTCTTGCATCCCATGACTGCAGGACCCTGGGCTTCTGCAGCTGGACTGGGAGGTCAGAGGGTTCCAAGAGCAGGGAGAGAGGTTTCCTCTCTGTCTGTGGGTATGGCTGAATTGTAGCTGCTGTCAGGGTCCTTGAGCTGAGTTGTAGAAAGCATCCTGGGTTATTCCTGTGTGCTGTGCTCTGCAACCACACAGGCACAGAGTCCACATTTGGTCTGAGACAGCAGATCCCTCCCTCCTTTCTCCACCAGCCTGATGTGTAAGGGCCAGGCTGCAGCCAGAACCAAGTTAGCAGATTCAGAGGCACTATAACCACAGTGGAACCACGTCTTCAGTTTGATACAGCAGATCATTTGGCATGAAATTCCAGGGAGGCAGTTGTTAGCACTAGCCCTGACTGAAGTGTGGGAATGAGTCAGCTCATGGGAATTTATTCATATTTAGTCATAGCTGTTGGATGCATTTTTCTGCCTGCCTTGTTTGTTATAAACAATGCACGTGTTATCCTTGTGAAACAAAAGTAATATGTCTGCCAAACAAAGTGTTGAGAGACTGAACCTCGACAAATGCAGATAAATTCAGAAATTAAGTCTCAATTTTCAGCAGTGAGGAAAACTGACCAAGAGGTCAACATATGAAGAGTTTTTTGCACTGAATCTCCATAAGTGTTGATTTTTATATGAAGATTAGATGCTTCTTTACAGGATACACTATAGATCAAACAACAATCAATTCAGGGAAGTTCTGTGGTTTCTATTATGCAAGAGGTCATGTTGCGTAATTTCAAAAGGTCCCTTCTGGCCTTCTCTATGAAAAAAAAATACCATTAAAAAAATCACAGTTTATATAAAATACAATTCTCCTCTTGCCTGATGCTAAATGAATTGAAAAAGCATGTTTGAAGGAATCTAACAGATTGTTCAAAGCACTATTAAGAAACTGCAGCTGTGCTGGAGACTGAGACACACTGTATTTTGTAAGGTTAAGCAAATAAAATTTGTTTCTGGTAGGCTAAATATGTATTCATAACCCACATGGTTGCAATTTATCTCACTGTTGATGTCTTTGAGGACATAGTTTTAAAATAGTTAGATCCAAAGTCCTATGTCACTTAGTTCACCTGTGAATTGCTCTTTTATCTATCTCCTGTACAGCTGACACTGTAGTGGTGGGGAGCATGTACTCTGCAGCGCTGTGGGGTTTGTTTAGTTACTTTGTTTGGTTTACCTTGCTGTCATCTCTGTTGGTGATGACAAGGTCAAAGAAATTTAGCCTCCACCAGGAGCTGTGGAGTGAGTAGTGATGCTTTTTACTGCCCTGGAGAGGGGCAGGATTCCCTTTTGCCTCTGCCTGGCCACTGCCTTCACCTGATGAGCTGAGTGGTTGACTGCCATCCTCATTCAACAACTTGGCTCAGTCTTTCAAGTTTTCAGGAGCAAGGCTCTGGAGCAGCTCAGGCAGAGGCCAAGACCTCATATTAAAAGTCCAGTTTGCTGGGAAGGAGAAGCAGGAGCCACAGAGAGGATGTGTTGGACCATCCCTGTGATGCCTGGTTGGTGTTGCTGGTGGTGTGCACAACCACCTGAGCTGCAGCCCCCGCTGCTGTGCAGCGTCCCCAGGGCTCGGAGCCAGCTGCTCCCCAGCAGGGAGCAGTTTGTGTTGCTGCAGGCCACTCAAAGTGTGTGCTCTGGCTTGGTCCTTGCTGCTCTATGGCCTGAAGGTGAGTGGAGGATGGAGAACAGGAGAATTCCCTGTGGTTTTACTGTCACTCTACATTGGAAAGCTGTGGCACCTCCAGAAATGTACTGCATGGAACAGAGCAGGATATATGGTGCAGCCCTAGCATCTCTAATTATTGCCTTTAGTGCCTGTAGTCACCTAAAAGGTTAGGCAATGCAACACTGGTTTTGTTTTTTATTTATTTTATTCTTTGTTTTCACTTCAGTCCTCGTGTTCTTCTGCTCACTTAAAACATACTTTCTAGAGACAGTTTTGTGGAGGCTGAAGAAGACAGTTCAGAAACCCCATCTCAGATCTGAGAGAAATGTGGGCTAAGGCTCATGTTTGAGACATTTTTCTTAGAGACAAAAACCATAGTAACTGGGATAGGTAATATTCAGGACTTTTATCACCAGTTAAGTGAAGACACTGTGATTATTTCTCTCATGCATGAGTACAGGTTAATAGCACCTTTTCTGTTGATTTGCAGGACACACTGCTATAGAACAGCCAAGCTGAGTTTCATCCTCACATGTACTTCAGAAAAAGTCTAAAATTAATTACTTTTATTAATGCTGTTGAAGGTTCATCATACAGTGGGTATGGGATAGGATGGGGCCCATGCAGCTCTTATGTTTGTATCACATGAGGCAAGTCACTGCACCTCTGTGCATCTCCTTTTGTGCCATCGTCTCCGTCTCTTAATTTTTCTGTAATTTTTTTGAGCTAGAGACTCCCTCCTGAGGCAGGTACTCTTTCTTATGTATTCCTAGTGTGTCTAGCCCCAGCTGGGATTGTAAGAGGCTGCTGTAATACAAACAAACAAATAATAATAACCAGAGATAAGAAGAAAAAGTATCCAGCTTGAAATATGGATCCCAAGGTGCTTGACAGAGAGAAAACTAAGCAAATCTTACACAGAGGTCATTGAAGGAAAATAAATAAGCGTGCTCAGCTGCCAGATTTACAGGCTCCCAAGAAAGCTGCAATTAATAAAATACATTAATTGAGAAGTGTGAAGAATATCTTAAAGCTTAATGCATAGAAAATATGTCTGTATACCCAGAAAATAAGTATCACATTGTGAAAAGGCAAAGTTTATATTGCATAGCATAACCAAGCTCAGAATGACTCCTGTAACTAAGTAAAATTTATGATGTACTGACATGAGACACAGAACACTTTACCAGTATGTAATACATTAGTCCTGATGCAGTACTTCAGTGTTTCTAATGGAGTCACAAACTTAAAACATTTTAGGGATGGCTGCTTATTTTTACCAATGCAGATAAAAAGCCTTGAAAGTAGCTGTGGTAGATCTTGAAGCTGTAACTGTTCTTTCCACATGGACATTTCACTTTTTCAGAGCCCCCTGATAACTGTGGAGGGTTTGTTTTTGGGTTTTTGTTTTTTTATTTTTTTTCTTTTCATCAAACATTTCTCATTGCAGTAGAACAAGAGCAAGTTCCCTACCTTTCTTGTGGAAAAAGGGAAGAGGGGGTTGGTACAACCTAACCTCTGCATTTTTCTTTCAGTCAGTCACAATTTCTTTACTTGGTAATCACTGAAAAAGACATTTTTATGCAGATCACAGTTCTGTTTATTATCAGGTTGATTGATCCCTATATATTCATTATATGTTTTCTAGTGTCTTCAAATGGTTCAGGATTGGGTCTTAAGACTGTTTTAATTAAGTAGATTTATTATATCTTCCATTTATTTCCTCAGCTACGTGAATTAAGCTTCTTGGAGTGATTTTCATAGATTCTGTTCTTTAATCCTGAAAGCAGCTTTGTTCTCTCTTGTACCTTAACATCAGTTAAACCATTTTTGGGAGGGGAAAGAGAAAGGTTTCAGACTGAAAACAAGGCTAGGACTTGGCAGATCCAGGAGAGGATGATGATTGATCAAAAGGTCTTGCCTTGATAGTGTGGAGTTTTATGATATGGCTTCTTCCATTAGAAGAGATAGAGGGAATCTGCTGAGGTGTCCATCAGTGTTACTTCATTAGGGTTCATGTCTTACCTTCTTCTGTCCCAAAATTAGTAACTTGAAAAATGTGACTTCCAGCTGATTTGAGAGCAGGACTATAAGCCTTACCTCTGGATTCCTTCTTGCATATTAAATGCTGTCCATAATATTATTCTGAGTGTGCTTTTTTGTGATGGACTGCTTTTTTTGGCTTTTGAGTCCGACATTGGTGCCTCAGCCCTCTGCCTCCCGGTTGCTCTGCTGTTTGACTCTTCCTAACACTGCCATGCTGTTTGCAAGAGTGAATTCTGCTATTACTCCAGGGTGCTTTCAAAGTCCTTCTTGTGGTCAAGTTCAATTCCATTTATTTTTGACGTGTTTCCTACTTCAGAGACCGCAGTGCATTCCTTTATATTTCTGTCAAACTTTGTTTCATAAAAACTTTATGATTCTTCTTCATTGTCCCTCTTTCTGCTGCCAAGCACTGAAGTCCTTAATTTTTTACTTTTTTTTTTAATAGACATGGCATTGATCACAACCTCTAGGGTAGAGGGTAAGGATGAAAAATCTACACCCCGTGGTTATCATGGCAGTAAATAATTGCTTGAAGTCTGTTTTTTATGCTTTTCTCTATGATTCCTATCATACTCTGGTGTGAATTTCACAGTATGCTTTTAGAGACTTGGGTGCATCCTATATTTAATTAGACACTTAAGGTGCCAAAGTTAGGATGATCCCCATATAATCAGAGGAGGGTGCCCAGTAAAGGTCTGACACATCTCATCACTGACCAGAGAGGGAGCTTTGGGAACAACATGCCTGGGACACTTCATTCACATGCTAGGGAATGAAATCCAAGTCAAAATTTCCCACTTTCAAATACTGGAGTAGATGCAATTGCTGCGTTTCTTGGTCATTTATTTACCCATGTGCTTGCAGTCCTTTTACATATATGTCCCTCAGCTGAACATCACATAAATTCTGTTACAGACTTCAGTGAATTAATCAAATGTGCCCTTGAGAATGGTGGACACTCTGTTGTTTGAGAGTTTGTCCTTGATGGGAGGAAGAATGGAAGCAGTGATATTGTCATGCTACCAGGGACCATGGCAGGTGATGAGCAGAGAGAGAGATGGAGAAGTCAGCAGGAGAAAAAGAAGGCAGATTTCTGGGAGTGATTTTTCAAGGGAAAAACTAAAAAGATGAGAATATTATTCCATATACCATCTTTCTTCTGAGTGTTCTGATTCAGAAGTAGAAGTTGCTTAGTTGAAAAGAGTGCCAGGAGTGAGATAGGATTATAGTTCTGCAAAAGGAGGAAGTGAAGGGCTGTCATTGAATGCTCACATAGGCAGTGACACTTGGGTACAGTTGTCCAGACTGAGAAAATAAGAGTTCTTTTCCTCACACCAGCTCTGTAACATTGAAAAATTTGCTGGACTTCTGGCATTGCCACCTCCTCCTGGGAGTTGTCCATCTCACCCATTTAGGACAGAAGGTCACTGGATTTGGGTGGCCTCCTGCAGTGCTGTGCCAGTGCCCAGCACAGCTGGGATCACATTTGGACCCCAAGCCATGTTGAAAGCAGTAATACTTTAATACACTGCCAGCCTAGGCAGGAGGAAATTGGGAAGTGCTGTGTGGAAACTTGGAGTGAAATAACTGCTTTTCTCCCAGCAAACCACCTGGGAGATGTGTTTTGTTTTGCTTTGATAGCTTCTGACACTGTGTCTTATATTGCGACTTGTCAAATTATGTCAAAATTGTGATATGCTGCCGTGTTACAAACTGTATTTATTGCTAATTTCACACTAAAATGTTATTCCATATCACTTTGTAATCTGGTGCCATATTTACTGATTTTTGTATTCCATCTGGAACTTATCAGCCTTTCCATGATGTCTGCCACTAGCCCAAAAGTTCCTTCCTTGATCTTCTCTAATACCCAGGGATAACTTCCATCTGGTCCTAGAGATTTGTTGCTTTTAAATTCCTCTAGATTATTTTCTTTCTGTCTCACTGGTGCTGAAATCAGCTCAGATTGTGTATGTGACATGGGCATTTTTCCTCTTTTTTTTTGAAAGGCATTTAGAATAAACTAATTTATTTTTAGCTTTCTGGATATCCTGCAGTTTCCTTCAATTTTCTCTCCCATTCCCTCCCATAATTCCAATTCTTCCCATGATTGAAATACTTTTGTAATTCTCCATTAGGAATTAGTAAAACAGCAAAAGCAAGAAATTAATGTCCCTAGCCCATGGGGCTTTTCACAAAGTTAGATGAAATTAAAGCAAAATAATGAGTAGAGACACAACTGAGTTTTTTACATTCTTTGATTTTCTTTTTGTAATTTATGTAGTAAATAATTTCTTCTTTTTCTTTTTTTCTTTCCTTTTCTTTTTTTGAGGCATGTGACTTGTTATCATTTGAGTGAAATTATATACCAAATGGATTTTCATGTTGTTTTGCTGCTTAGGGTCACGACATATATTTATTATTTTTGAAACACAAGTAGTTTTAATTATTTTGCTGCTACTCATGTAATTCTGGATAGCTGCTAGCAACTGAACTTTTACATTTTTGTTCATGTTGTTAATAAAGTATTGTTTTTAAATTTGTGAAGGTTTACTCATCCATGTAAATGAAAACAATAATTTACAGCTTTGGTCATACTCCAGGAGAGTCCATTTCACATTTATTCCAGGTCATGTGCTTGTTCTCCACTTTAACCACCCACTTCTATCAGATCAAAGCTACCCTTGCAGGTGTGTCAGGAGGTTGGATTACAAAAACATTTCCATAGCCTGAATATTAATAATCTTGATAGCCTCCACTTTTCTTTTAATTCAGCTTGCCAGCAGATTCTACATCCCTTAACATAAACATTGCTGACTTTTGATTTAATATTCAGTCCTTCCATGTCTCCACCGCCCCAGGAGAAAACACAGGGCCCCACATCTCTAAAAATATGCATTTTAGCAGGACGTATCAACTCCACTGCTTGCACCAAGGGGTGGCCCTCACATCTACCTTGCATCTTGAATCAGTGGAATTTATCACTCTGAATATCCAGAGCGCTCAAGGGAGTGAGTTACTCCTCATCCTGAGTAAGAGTGGAAGAGTCAATGTCTAAACTGAATTTTCTCTGGGAAACTGTGTTTTCACTGTTGATCTGAGGTTCCAGTTAACGTCCCCTCTGCAGTGAAGGTGGTGTGAGACAGCAGGAGTTTCTCTGCTGCTGAGCTCCCCATGATTAAGCAGCTTAGAACACTGCTCTGGATATTCATGGTCCAGAGGTAGGAGATGTTGTTGACTAAATGTCAATAATTATCCCTACTGGTTATAATTAAAATATGCAATTCATACTATTTATCACTCACATTTCTGTTTTTCCTTCTGGTGACTCACTGGCTGAAGCATAGTAGATTCATCACAGGTTGGAGCATGGCTTTTTATTATTAAAAAAGGAAGGAAAAGGATTTTCAGTTGGAAGATGAGAAGTTTGTTGCATTCCCATTTCTTCATTGGAGACACTTCACATCTCTTTATTAAAAATTCTCCAGTAGAGATTATTCCTTAAGCAGCGTCCAAATTAACTTTTATTAGATCGAAGTATCTTATTTCCAAAATCAGCAGTTAATGCCACTCAGAATAACTCACAGTTATTAATTTAGTTAAGAATGACAATGGAATTTCACTTTGTTTTTTCCTTTGGGTCAATATTTTCTTAATCAACTTTAGTTTAGCCCAGATTAAATTTCATTGCAGAACTTCTCTTTTTTTTAATCAGTTTATAAACATGTAGAGGTAAGCTAACTTACAGAGACTGAAGGAACTATTTCAAGGGAAGCACCAAAAGAAGCCTTTGAGATAGTAAATGTGCTAATAGTAATAATCTTATTTTTCAATAGGTCCTGCTCTTCCTCCCTCTCTGAGAAGTAATAGTCTGTGCAACCTGGGATTTGACAGAGAATAACAAAAGCTACTACTCTGTTAAATTGCAAAGATATTTCAGTATGCCATTATAAAAGCAGTGAAAAAGAAATTAAAAGTAGATGGTTTATTGGAGCTTACAAAGCTGTTAAAAAGGGGGGTGGGGGGGGAAGAGGAAGCAAAGAAAACCTAAACTAAGCAGAAGTACTTTGGTAAGTGCCTCTCACCAGTGATGCTGAAGCCTAAATGTTCCTAAGGAGGTGCAGAAGTGCTGGACTTGCAGATTCCTGGTAGCTCCACTGGGTCTTCTGTTCTGAGAGTTTCTTGCTGCAGAAGATTTACTTGGAAGGAGCCAAGCAAGGGAAATTTTGATGAGACAGCTGCTGTTCCCTGCCCCAGCTCAGAGAACTTCTGCTGCAGAGTCACTTGTCAAGGTGCTGGTTGAATTCAAACCTAGCCATGCCCTTCCTCTTTCTTAGGTTTGGTTCACAAGCTTCTTCCACTCCTGGATATGGTTTGGGAGGGTGAGACATCAGCAGGGTTGGGATTGCTTTGGTTCCTTCAGTGGAAAACTTTCCACCTTTTGTTTAATCAGGACATTTTCAGAGTTATCCTTGTTGTTCTGTCAAACTCCACTCCTGTTCCCAAGAGTTAAGCATGCATCTCTGAAAGTAAGATGTCTAAATTCTCCAAATTTCAACTCATCTAATTACTCAGTATTTTAATACCCTTTTTCCTTACGGCTCCTTGCAGTCTTAGTTCCTTGTCTTCTTAGTCTCTTGTCTTAGTTTCCCAGTTAACACAATGTTTTATGCTCAGATGCCTCATATTAAAAATTGTTTATAGCATCAAATAAAAACATGCATAAAACATCTTAGCATTTGTGTAAATGTAATCAAGCAGTTATAATACGGAAAGTGTGTATCCAAATAAAAGTGTTTGCAAATATGCATCTGAGGAAAAACTTGCATAATCCTTAGCACTGCAAACACTGGTGGTTGATACCCCTAAGTACAATTTTACACCTATTAATGTTTTTCTAATTGTTGTAGAAACACAAAGTGCTTATACATGGATAATTTAGGGGAGGTTTGGTCTTTGTTTCTTAGGCTTTTTTTCTTGGATTTCGGGTTAGGTTTTTTGAGGTTTAAATTGGAGGCTTATTTTTCCTTGCTGAAAGAAAAGACAGCTTATAATTCTAATAGTATATCTGGTGCATCACCTCCTTCTCAATAATTCAGTGTTACCAGGATCCTAAAGTTCTTTCTCATCACCAGGTACTTTCCAAAGGTACACCCATCTTTAAAAAATTTCTTATGATAATCTATACAAAACCACTGTGTTATACATGAGGGTTCTGTGATTCTTTTCTGATAAGATGCCCTTGTTGATTTATTTTCTTATTGTCAAGATGGTTTCTGGAGTCCCTGCCTGCTGCAGAGTGTGATTTGTAATTAAGGATGCCTCATATGAAGTAATCTACAGAAAGCACCATGGTAACCAAGAGACAAACAAGTATTTTAAGGTCAGGTGTAAAAAAATACATACTACAAACTGTTCATCCCAAATTTGCATTTGGGATCCTCTGTAATCTCATGCTGTAGCAAGAAACCTGGCATTAAGGCTAAGGAGTATTGGTGCTTGTGATCTGTCTTAGGTTGGTGGCAAGAGATCCCCCCTTAAAGCTTAAAGGTTTTATATGACTCCACAGACCCAAAGTGGGTGACCCCAGTACTGCATGAGGGGGTGCTGATACAGTGCTAATTCCCTAGCAAATCAGAATAATTCAGAATAGTTGTATTTAAAAATACATTTGCTCGCACATTTCCATCAGCTGCAGGATGGAGAAGTCTGATACAAGTTCACTTCAGGTGTTTTCCTTTTTCTGTGAATATTTATGGTTTTGCTTGCAGAAGGAGCAGCACTTAAACAAACACTCTTCTGTCCTTACACCCGCTAACGTGTTTTGTTTTGGAAAAATGCAGTGTACGCATAAATGTTAGAAAAAAAATGCCCCTCAAGCTTTAGGATTCTGCCAGACTCCCACTGATAAGCATGGCTCTGCTAGAATTTGCCTGTCCTTTTTGCAAAATCACTTGCATAGGTAAGATAGCATCTAGTGAACCTCTGGGAAGGGTATATGCTTGTTTGTATAATGCAAAGCAAACAAGGAGATGGAGAAGATATCCTGTGTTTGCAGGAGCAGCATTGGGCAGAGGGTGTTTACTGCAAATGCACAGAGAACTTTTGCCTTGCATATTTATTTAATGATAATACACCTTCACTTCAGCACTACCCAAAAAGTTAAAGGTCATCATGAGTGGATTCAGACCTCTCTGTGGGTAGAGTTAAAAGCTGGAGGTAGCTCTGAAGGATATTACTTCTATTTCATCAGTAAGGCTGGATTTGCTGGCAGAGCTGGGAGGTGATACCCCCTTAGCAATACACATCAGGTCATTTGTATCCTGCCTGCAGTGCAAGGTACATTTCTTCTGCTTGCATTTTCTAGTGTAAACAGACATAGCAACAAATATAATCACAAGAAATCCAAGAGCAAGGGAAAAAAATGTAGCAAACCAAATAAACTCCCCAAACCAGCCCCCACACTCAGAGTAAACAAAGATGTACCAGTGCACACACATCTTTTACTTGAGCTGTGCCACCTGCCTGTACCAAATATGAGGCACTGCTGAATGCTCTGCTGGGAGCTGTGCAGAGAGGTGCAGTGTGTAAGACTGGTGAACTTTTGGGATGGGTTAGGATGGGTTGGAGACTCTTTAAGGATTTATATATACATTGTTGTTTTCATGCAGTTTGTTCAGGCTAAGACAAAACCCTGCCCTTACCTGCAGAAGTGCAGTCCCAACCCAGCTGGAATCAGTGACTTGGTAGGAGTCAGAATTTCATCCCATATGTTTGGGTAAGCACAGAGAGACCCCTCAAAATCTGAGTTGCTGTGGCAGGGTAGGAAGAATGTGTCTCTACCTTGACTACACCTGTTCATAGCCTTAATAGAGGTGCATTTATGGAAAGTTTGCATGATCTTTAGAAGGGTTCCCGAAGAATAATTTTCACAGTAGAAACACTATCATGCACTGTAGTGAATGAAAACTGAGATTATGCTGGGCAAAACTCTGTAATTCAGCAAATCACTTAATTCTGTGAATGGGAACGTTTTCCTTCCAACTTCAGGGTACAAAGAATTCTTTTACATGAATTCTGTAAGCTTCAGAATTCAACAGTGGCAGAAATGTTCTTTTTTTTATACTATCAGATTTGGAGGATTCCCTTTTCAGGCAATGCAAAAAATAAGCTGGCTGCTATTGTCTGCTTCACCTGTCTTATTTTCTTTCTTGATTGTTATTGTTCTTACCTGCAATATCCTACTGCTTGATCAGTGTCCTCGTACATGGGGTTTTTTTATTACACCTACTTAGAATACTTAAAATAGCTCAGTGGCACTTGAAGAATAAATCTGGAGTTAATTTGATTACAGTGGTTATAAGATGTAGCAATTAAGTGCAATAATTTTTAAATAGTATGATTTTATAAACATTGAATGAACATAATGTAAGCTGCAGATAACTCCTGCAAATTTATAGTAAACAACTTCATTGTTTATTTTGACAAAGCGTCTGGAAGCTTGAAATATTAATTTACATTTTTATAGAAGTTGTTCATGCGAGTAAGAAGAGAGAGTGCTGTATGTATTTTAAAGAGTGCATGTTTAGGACAAGAGATTGAGTGTCTTCATGAATTTTTTTGAGAAACTACTTCAGGTTTCTTAAGCAGGGTGTAAAATTTGTTTTGGGATGGCCTTGGTCTTCTTACCAGTTTGGAATTTCTTTAGTCTATGTTGTCCAGTAAAGGAATGAAAAATTGTTCAACACAAACCATAACAGCCATCTCAGTGAGAGACATGCAAAATTAATTGTGCTCTCCAAAGTGTCTTTGCTATCCTTTTTTGAAATTCAGTAGTGAGATCTGAGCCCTGAGTAGATGGAAAAAGTCATCAGAACAACGTGGGCCTGGGAGAACTTGAACTAAATGAGAAAGCAGCTCCTGAATGAGGGAAGGCACATATTAATTATTTTGGCTTATTTGCTTTGTTCACTTTGGGCTGATTTTTGTAAGCCATCGTTCTCCAAAGGGAAAGACAATAGTCCATTCCCTTCAGGTGAAGAAGATCCTTTGTTACTGCAGTAATTCTTCACAGTCTTTGAAGCCATGGGCACATGTATAAATAAAAAATGAAGAGCTCTCTAACAGCTCACACATATAAAGACTGCAGATAAGCAAACCTTTTTAAATAAAGGGTTTTTTAAATAATGAGGCAATAGCAGAGCCTCCTAATTCAGTGCTTCACTGGCTTTCTGTTGAGGCTGGTTCAGCTCCCTTGGGAATTTAAAGCCACATTTTAACCTGCCTCTCTTCTAAAGGCAAACAAGTTAGCTTAAATTTCAAATGTACACATGTGGCTCAAGCTCCTTTTGCTTCTCCAGAGGGGCACACTAAGAGAAAACAATGATATGTTACTGCAGCTTGGTTGTTACTTGTTGTTTTACAGTAACTTGATCTCTTGTGGTCATCTGTGTATAACCTTAGTTCTGTGTAGAAGAATTTGTTGTAATTCAAAAGAATTCCATTAAATTCTCATTTTATTCAGCCTTTTTACATTTGTTATAGTGCTGTTTTGCTTGTATTGCGTGTCAGTCCTGAGGCCTTAGCCTTTCAACTTCATGTGTTTGTCTGTGCTGTCAGTTGGGTAAAAAACCGGGGGATTGACATGGAGGAATTAAACTGGAATGAGACATATTGGTTAGTGTAAAGTAAGGATAACACAAATTGTTTTACAGCTAAAAAAAATCCTTATTACTGAATGTTGAGTGCCATAAAATCTACATTACATAGAATTTAAGATCTGATAACCAAAATCTTAATGCACAATTAAAAAAAATATATAATAACTTCCAGCTGTCAGACAAGCATGTTTTCATTTCATGTCGCTGACTCCTTTATGTCTTTTCAGCTTAACCCATGTCCCATCCCTGCTTGTCCTGAAGCAGGGAGGTAAACAGATGTCCCTCTGAATGATGGGTAATAGTAGAAGTCTTCTAGCAAAAGGCTATTTTTACTTCTGACTTCTGCCTAATTTTTTTTCTTTTTTTTTTTTTTTGCTAAGTTTAAAGTGATAGTTACAGACTGTAGGAAACAAGAAACATGTATTGACTAATTATATCAAGTGAAGTAAAAGTAATACATGTTCATTATCACCTTTACATCAAAGGGCTTTCAGAGCAGCATCTCTGTATTTGAGTTCCTTCATTTTCCCCTCAAATCCACAGTGGCTTTGTCCTCTTGGTGCCTTGGCTGCCAACACGGTCTGTAAAGGAATAAGCCAAAAGGGATCTTGGGGTTCTGTTTGCTTTCTATCACACACAACAAGCCTAAATTTGGACTTGGGTAGATCACCTTCACAGTATAAATGAGAAATCAGATTTTTTCCTCTTTTATTTTCTCTGGTTTTATTGCAATGGGTCATTGAAAGAAAGCCTGGAGGGACATTCTGGAAAGCATTTTTCTTCCTCCTGTCTTATTTGGTACATTTGAACTACTTCAGCAATTTCTCTCCTTTTGCTGGACAACTCCTCAGAGAAATTAAAGAATTATTTATTTATGATTATTAGTTTCCTTTCAGCATTTTAAAAAATGTCTTCAATGTTTGAATCATGCCAGCAGGCATCACAAGCAAAATCTGTGCAAAGAAAACAACAATATAGGAAAAATAAAGACAAATTCTATCCAAAGAGGAGAAGGGAGGAGAGCTGTTAAGCAACAATAATTAACCAAGTTTCTCCCTGCTTCAGATGCCTCTAGAAACCACCTGACAAATTGATGGGGTTTGGGGTCTGCTCTGAAGATGGAAAGGTGTGAGCTGTTTCCGTTGTGGCTGAGAAGGAGAGCGGTTAGCTCCTAAGCCTACGTGAAAGGCATTAATTTTTATAAACTCCTTATTAGCAATAAAAATTAATGTTAACCATTAACGTTTATCAAACACTGTCCTCTGAAAATGCTGGATATGCTTCCATTTCAGGCAGGTTTCTGCTAGGCAGCTTCTCCTCTTGAAACCAGTTGGAGAAATACTGTTCCATTGTTCAAGTTCATTCATTCTGGGCTCTTTGGGTATTTATAGGAAAATACGAGTTCCCCGTGCTCTGCCTTCCTGCAGCAGGCTGTCAATGGAGGCACATCACAGGGAACCATCTCTGAGCTGTAGGGAACACAAAGCTGGCTGTTGCCAGCCTCCTGAATTCACTTCATCTTGTCTCCTGATTCAATCTCATAGCATTTTCCCTTGCATGGGAAAGAAGTGGGGTCATGCCTCATTATGAGAGAGTTTAAGCGAATGGTTTTGCCTTTTAGGCTCTTCTACAGTCAGTACCTCTTGATCTCTTTGGTTGATGGCAGCTGCCTAATCACAGGAATAGAAGTATAAACTCAGGGCAGAAAAGGACAGGGGATGCTGGTGTAGGCAAAAGAGTTTCATCCCACAGTCTTAGCCAAAAGCCAAGATTAGATTTGGGTTGTTGGGGCAGAGGCTGAACTGCACCTTCCAAGAGATCTTGGTCTCACCAAAGGTCAAAGATGTTAAGAGACCCCCAGAGGACCCTGAGTTTCTTCACTCTTCAGCAGACACTGAGGGCAGGCTACAAGGGATAAAGATATCTCTGATTGTCATTTCCTTAGAACATCCAGAAGCTGATGTGTTGCCATCACATACTACAAAATCCAGTGTAACTTTAAATCATCTCCTTTGTTCCACCAGTTGTTTCTCCTCCCAAGATCCAGTGTCCCTGCAAGGAGTGCAGCTCTGTTTGGCAGTTGTAGAGAACACATAGAGGGTGCCAAAGGCAGACATCAATTTCATAATGGACCTTCCATTTCCTGCAGATTGTCTGAACTGTCAGATGAGCAGGATTCTCTTGTGCTAGCAGCAGAAGCTCCCACTAGAGCTCCTGGCCTCTAAGGGTCACCTCAGAGATCCTCATTGTTTCTGATCTTTTCATTATTAAAGCAAAAGAAAATATTTTTTAAAATATTTCTGTCCTATTTCCTTTGAATATCCCCTTCAGATATTGCAGAATAATCTTATCTTTTTGTAGATAAGGCTGTTCCATTGAGAAGGCTGTGGGTGATGGCTTCCCTGTGCTCCTTTAAGGTCTTGATCTTGGTTTTTTGAAGTTAAATTGCCAGAAAGGACCTTCCCTGGAGAGCACATGCTGGATTTTTTTTTCCCTTATACGTCCAAAGAGGTCTGCATGTTCTTTTGAAACCTGTGGGTTTTGTGGTCACAGAACATCAGTTACCCTAATTAAAAGAAGATTTTTGTAATGTCTTTTTATTGTAAACTATGCAAAAATTCTGTGGTGAGATGAGCTAGCTGGAAAAAGCTAAATATGCTTATTGTGCCAGCCTGCAGCCACATTACATCCAAGCTGGGTTTCCTCTAGCATTTAAGAGTATTAAACCATCTAAAGGGAGTTGCTCCTGTGGTCATGGACCTCCATTTATTTATGTGGAAACTGGTCTAAAGTGTTCTGAAAGACAGGATTTCCCCCCCCCCCCCCAATAAGATGACCTGAAAAGGATCTTTGTTCCTTGAATCTAAACCCTTGGCATTGCATGGAATCATGTTACTGGAAGCACTGTGACCAGGAATTTCAGTCTCCACCACTGTCTAAGGAAGCCCTTTCAAAATTCCACTTTTCTGCTGGTGTGTTCAATGATGTGTCATGACCTTTCCCTATGAAGAAAAACCTCATTTTTTGTTTACCCCCCTAGTAGCAGGGAGCAATTATACAACCTCACGTTGTTATCACTCTCCTGTCAGCTTCCTTGCCATGTGCTCCCTGCAAGATCCAACTTCCATGGTGACAGACTGGACCATGAACTTATTTCCAATGGAAAACAGTTTGCAGCTTTTAGATTGAGGTTATACCTGCTAAAAAACACTGCTATTTAGACCTGGTGAGCTCACCAGGAGGATATTAAATAGATTATCTAATCTGTTTGTTTCTCTTCCTCCTGTTGACATCCTGTCAGTTTTGTTGTTAGTCAGAGTTATGAAAAATGGACCTGAAAGGAACCCACAGCATGAGAGCTACAGCATGTTAAGAAGGTAAGAAAATTGCCCAGAGTGTCCTGCATAGAGATTTCTCTGGTTGAAGACAGAAGGAAAAAAATCCACTTGTACCACTTTGAACGTGCTCTCTTTTAGATTACTACACAGCCAAAAGGTGAAGTGTAACTCCTTTAGAACTGTAACTGAGAGCAGCACTGTCCCAAAAACAGAAACAAGAAGAAGCACTTCTGAGATCATTGAGGTATTTTTCTCTTCCCTATTTGTACTCATTTCAGTGCAGCAACCAAGCAGACTCATGGCATGTCTGCTGCCAAGATCCAGAATACAGCCAGGAGACCTTGTCCAGTGGGGGAAGGTATTGTGAGGTCAAGGCAGGTGTGTGTGCACACTCCTGGTACCCCCATGGGTACGATTACAGTCCCACTTGTTTATTCTGTAGCTCAATCAGTCCTTAAAATGATCACTGTAGGTTCAGCATTTAAAGTGGTTCTAAAACCACAGCAATTAAGCCCAAGCCAGCACAAGGTGAAAGGCCTTTGAGCACATAACCAGTACCATGGCAAGCATATGGGGCTGATATCCCTGATCCATAGATTTAAGGAATTTCTGTTTCCATTTCTGATAAAATGAGTCCCTGCAGTTTTAGTGTAGCCTAGCTGAACAGGATTTGAGCTACTGGGTTTTTGCTTGTTCCTTGTAGACTGTTCCAAGGCTGGCCATGAGAATTTGAGTGTCCTGTTCTTCCTTTATAGATACAGGGACACAAGTCCATCCTGCTGCTGTTGGCTGGTGTAGGATTTCATGTAATACTGCCTTGCTCTTGAGCTCATAGGGTAGTAGGTGCTACCAGAAGAAAGTGCAGTGTGTGGGGAGGGTGTCTGTGTCTATATGCAGACAGATACTCTTAGGAACATACGACCTGACAGCGATCGCGTTGGCTCCATCTGCTTCTGTTCTCCACCCAAACATGCATACTTCTACCAAAGAAATAAAACCTCAAATTACTTGTGTGGTCTGCAGCTGAGCTACCAACAGAACATACATATATATATATTGCATGAGCCAAGCCCTACTGTTCCCAGGCAGCTCAGCTTCTCGCCGTCATTTCAATTACAGAGTTTTGTTTTACTGCGAGATGAGTAAGAATCGTGAGTTTTGGCCCGAGACTGCTTCAGCAGTTATGTGTCATGCTTAATTTTACTGCACAGCAGTTTGCCAGATATACCATATTGGAGACGTGTTGATCTTTGTCGTTTCCAAAACTGACACTTCCTTTTCCAGTCCTGCCTGTTAAACTATTTCAGTTGGACAGCACTGAGCTTTTGAAAAAGGCTGATGCTTCACCCCATTTTGATACTGTATTTTAATTCAAGGGTTTAGTCAAGACTTACATGCCAGTTCAGGTTGTGATTCCTATTTTATTAGTAAACATAGTGATATTGGGATGAAGCCATATTACAAACACAGATACACCCTTGGCTGATCCAGTGATGGAGAGGCGTGCCAAAACCTGTTTTGCTACCCATCAGCTCTTGTTTCTGTGTTGTTTCTAATTTTTATGTGAACATTCTGGCTTTCTCTTTGCTTCAAAATTAGTCCTGGTCATATCAGTACAGCTTATGCCAGTACAAGCCTCTAGTATAGGCAGTGCCATAGTCTGTTTTAAAGCCATTATGAAAGGTCAGAAAAAGTGGTGTGAAGGACTTTATTACAGAGTGCTAGGATTAGGGCCATGACCTAGCTGCTGGAATTTCAGTCAGTAGTCTTTCCCAAGTTGGCCAGAACTTGAGGATGTTTTGGTTCCTTGCATGCTGAATTATTTATCTCCTCTTAAGTCTCAGGTGGGTCTGGCAGAGCGTGTGATGACAGGAGGAAAATAGGTCTTTCTATAAATTGTAGCTTGAGATAAATGAAGCAGCTGCTGTTGGTCTTTGGCCTTGTTACTTCTGTGCATTGTTCTGTGTATCTGCCCTCTGGAATATCGCATAACTGTAGAACTATGGAATGGTTTGGGTTGGAAGGGTCATTAAGGAATCCCACAGTTCTGATTCCCCTGCCATGGGCAGGGACAGCTTCCACTGGACCAGGATGCTCCAAGCCCCATCCAGCCTGGCCATGAACACTTCCAGGGATGGGGCAGCCACAGCCTAGAGTTGTCCATCACGTAGGATTTACTGTAACCCCTCATCTGTCTGGATGTATCTTCACCAGTCATCTTAAGAAGAACTTATGTTTGTTGCTAAAGAACAAACATACAGAGACAGCTCTTCAAGAAATCAACATGTGTAATTTTCATGCTCATGTGATTTTTTTCTTGTAAAATGAAATGAGGACATCCTAATTTCATTTTCTTCTCATTTAGAAAAAAATCCATTTTTATAGAAATTCTTTCTTTCTGACATAGATGCTTGCATTTATTTGTGATTGTTTCATTTGAGACTGGGTGAAATCACTATGTGCCATTGGTTTGTACATTGGGATATTCACATGAAGCTCTGTCTGCTTCTGTGTAGCTCTTGTTGAAATCCAAAACTATATTTATTCTCAGTGTGAACAGAGCCAGAGAAGTTAATCCCAGCATCTTGAGTGCAGCATTACCTAAAGGCTGATGATATAGAAATAATTGAAAGTAAGTACAGCAAATTTGTTGAGATAAATTTTGACATAAAAATGTAGGTTGGTTCATAAAAAGTTGCAGTGACAATAGGTTATACTGACAGCTTTTCAACAACTGTATAAGCCTCCAGATGGAAGGGAATTTGGCTTAATGAATTATAGGCAGTCTGTGTAACACAAGCTCCTTTTATAGGAGCAGCTTAGAATAAAGAATAAACTTATTCATACTGGCATGTGTTAAATAATATCATTGTTAAAAACATGGGGTTGAAAAGAGACTGATAAATGAAGGAATTAAAAAAAAAAAAAACAAAACAAAACTGTTAATATCTCAACCTTAGGGCTCCTGAGTAGGGCACTGACTTCTTTGTTTGAGAATGATTCGATAATGAAAGTTGTCACTGGCCGACTGTGGAGGCTCACAGCCTTCTGGTGATGAGGTGACCCTACTGCAGAACCTCTTCTTTTGTGCATTTGCTCTGGGTCTGGAGTAGCCTGAGCTGGTTAAGGTTGTTACTTACACCTGAGGACAGACAGTCAGAGCTCCTGAGAGCACTTAATTCCCAACCTGTGGCACAGACAGGCTGCATGACCTTGGCAAATTACTTAATATCTGCTTTCCCATCCAGAAAATGATGATGATACTTACCTGCACCCAGGAGAAGCATTTGGGCTTCATTAAGGATTAGGACACGCTATTAGTTTAGTTAGTTGTGTTGAAATGTGCTCAGTAAGCAAAAGTTATTGTTAAATAATGAATGAGGAGAAATGCTGTCAAAGTAATCCAAAGGACTGAGCCAGTCTGAGAGCAGTATCTGAATAAAATCACATGTGCCATGATGTCAGAGCAGGGGAGTGCGACTGAAAACTAAGAATAAGCAGCAGATGTCAGTGACTCATTAAAATAACAAACTTGTATTTCTAATTTTGTCAGCATACCGTGTCACTTTCGATAGGACGGATTAACCGCTGATGAGCTTTGCAGGATTTTTGTTACACGTGGCGGTGAGTTAAGGACATGGCTGTAGCCTTCTGCCTGCCTTGCTGGATCTGTCTGTGCCTGGCTTACGAGGCAGGATTCAAATACACAGACTGAGGATTTAGAAATGCAGGAAATTTCTGTGAAGCTACTAATCATGGATGTATAAAATTGCTAAGTTCTCTGGGTAGGGAGCACTTTATTTTGATAGGGAGTAATTTTCTAGCAGGTCTGTGACTTCAGAAATTTTCAGGTGGCCTGATTTGCATCTTCCAGCTCCAGCCAGCAGCCATGTAATGGATGGATGCATTTACTGTGGAAGTGGAACCAATACAAAGTATTAGGTATTTTCTTACAGCAATAATCATAAGGATGTGTAATTATTTATCCCGCTCCCTGTTTCTTGAGTGCAGAAATCTTGATTGTACTGGCAAGGCAAATGTGTATGTTTTGTCAGTGCAACTGTGTGTTTTTGATACGCCATCTCCTCAAACTCTGTGAGGACTCATTTTTCTCAGCATATTTTATACTTAGGAGCACCTGGATCATTACCCATGCACCTCATGAAACCTTTTTCTAACTCATTTTCCTAATTAGCAGCCCATCCCTGCCTCGTGTGGATAATAACACTTTCATCCTTGCACAGGTGAAAGGATGCTTTCCACAGCAGCCATTTTTTTTTCCCCCTTTCCGTCTCTATAATGGCCTAACATTATTTTGGGGATGGGTTTTTGTACCAACCCTGAGCTCTGCCAAGGCACGCTGGAGGTCCTGCCAAAGCTTGTTGTGGAGCTGCTGGAAGAGAGAGTCTGGGAGAAGAAGGAGCTGAGTGGCTCCGTCGGCCTTAGCCTGGCCCCAGGCACTGCAGCTCTCCCAGAACACAACAGAGCCTTGTCCAGCCCTGAATGACAAGCATTCTATATTAAGGGAAACATGAAAACACAGCTTATTCGAAGCCACAGGGTTGATTGAAAGCGTAATAAATGGCAGCCTACCAACAAAGATTGTTGCTCTGGGTAGATAATCTGATTAGTAAATATTTATTTCATTACAAAGTCCCTTTTATGGTTTGATCCGTGTGCAGTCAACAATTCTAAGTGACCTCTTCAGCATTTTAAATGGGATCTGGAGGTTCTGCCATTTGAACCCGGGATACCATAAACAAATAAAAGAGTTTTGTGCTATTGGAGGTAGTGGTATGAAATGCTATAGTATTTATTTGGAGAATAAGTGGCATCTGCTATTTGGTTAGGCAGTTTGTTTATTTTGAACTTGTTTAATGTTAAATTTTGAGAAGATACAGAAATATTGCACTCATCTGGTGACAATTGAAAAACATTAATTCCTCAGTTACTGTTGTGTGGACATTGATTTCACCGGTGCCACTCACTAACAAATCTCATCACCTAATGGCCCACAAATTGTTTGTACCTGGGTTTTTCAAGCACTGCAGCAAATACTTTCTGCCAGACATGCCTGGTGTAATCAGCTATCAGGAAGAAAGGAAAAATATACACATTTTCATCAGCTTTGCTGGTGCATTATATGTACCAAAGCAAAGCAAACAAATCTGAACAACTTAATAGTAACATTACACACATGTATTGCTCAGTCATTGTCCTCAGAACTCTTCAATGTAATGTTCAAGGTCTGCAGATACAATAAAAGCATTTTTACTTTGTCCAGCATATCAGATAAAGGAATGCAGATTGAGAGAATGCAGTGCTTTCTCCCACTGGAGGTTGTGGTTTTAGCTTTAAATTCAGAAAATGCTTAAGACAACCTTATGAAATGTAATAAAGTTCTCTTTCCCTGAGCTCACACTCTCAATCTGAAATTGTATTGAGGGAATTTGGGTTTCAATAGTGTCCTTATGGAGCAGCTATGCTTATTACTTAGATATTAGAGATGCCCTGTTGATGTACAAGCGTTTGAATTCCAAAGGGAAATAAAGTCTGTATTTTCAGCTTATTATTGTACAATATTGTAGGCACTCTGCAGTAAGCGTCAGAAAAAACCTGTTCTTTTTCCCTTCTAACTTTCACCACCTAACGTGCTGTCTTGGCTTCCTACCTCTACTGCAAAAGAAAACATCGGCTTAAATTTCCAATTCCCTAGTAAGAGGTTACGTACATTATAACACTATTATAGCTAATGTAGCTTATGTACTTAATTCTTTGTGCTAACAGTGGTGGCCACAGTCTGAGTTTGTCATGACACCTAGGTGCTCAAGGAAAGGACTAAAATTACCCTAGAGCAGGCTGAGAAGCAGGCAGCATGTCCTCTCCTTTGTCTATTCCAGCCCTGGCTTTTAACATACTGCTGAGTTTGCCCTGTAAATACAGGGGCATGCCAGTAAGCACAGCTGTGGGGTGGCTCACTCAAAGAAGCAGAAGCAAAACCATGCAGCAGGCACATGGAGGAAGTTGTGGATGCCTCATCCCGGGAAGTTTTCAAGGCCAGGTTGGATGGGGCGTGGAGCAACTTGGCCTAGTGTAAGGTGTCCCTGCCTACAGCAGGGGGATTGGAATGAGGTGATTTTGAAGGTGCCTTAAAACCATGCCTTTATATGATGATTTCTGTGCACTCAGAAGGAGCTGCTCTGGGTAAAAATGCCTTGTCACATCCCTCATCATCTCTTTTTAACTTGCATATGCTCCTGCAGCGTTGTGGGAATACCTTGCTTACAGCCTGGCTTATGAATGCCTTTCCAAATCATCCTTTTTCCCACCCATGCTGAAATGGAAGGCTGAAAGCTCTCAGTTTTCTCTGCTCTCAGCATGAAACAGAGCATGGAGGGGATGCTCCAGGCAGGCAGCAGCTCCAAGTTAACTGTCAGGTCAACAGGGAAGGCCAGGAGCTGGTCAGCGTGCTCCCAGTGCAGCCAGGGTGATGTGCCCGCCTTTTGTAATGGACAGGGTTATTTATAAATGATACACAGAGGGATTCTGAGGTCTGCAAAGGCAGCGCCAGGGCAGCGTCAAAAAATACTTGAAGGTTTTAGTTCAGCCAAGATCGCTGGCCATGTTTTCCACAGCCCAAAAAAAGCTCCAAAATGAGAGGGAATGAAAGACTTCTGCTTGGTCTCAGAAGAAGTTTCTCCACTTCCAGTTGTGCAGCCATTAAAAGAGGGACAAGCATGCTGTGCAGATATCAGGAGAGCTCCTCTTCTCTGTTTTATTTCTTTCTGACCCCAGCAAGTACAGAAATCTTGCTGCTTCAATAAAAACTAAGGACAAGATTTGCCCAGCTGAAATGAGGAAGCTTTGGCATTGACTTCAATCAGGATGGTTGGAGCTGAGCACCCACATGACTTTTGGTTCATGATTCCTATGGGCAGCTTCAGCAGTTTTGTACATAACTATTCTGCTTTGCATTTCATTGTTTATTGAAGCTGTGTTCTAACTCTAGGATTGCGGGGCTTAGCCCCTGAGGTTTATTTAGGAGTGGAGGAGAAAAGTCACTCTTGTGCTGGCATTTAGGTCTTCCTGATATAGCAAGATAGAAGACATGTAATAATTTATTGCCACCTTAAATATTGATTTATTATTTTTCATGGCACATTTATTCAAAGCTTCATGCCATCAGGTTTGCACCATCACTCTGTGTGTGTGCACATGTCCACACATCAATACTCATTAATCCTCGATGTCCTGTCAGTTCTCTGAAGTGACACAGAAATGGACCATGCATTTGAAACCGTATATTGGCATTTAAGAATTGCCTGTATCAGTCAAAGATTTTTCTCCCAAAGAAAGGAAGAGCCTAGCCAAATAAACAAAAAGTCCTTCTGAGATGTGCAGTCTTTGCTGCTGAAATATTGAAAGGGATTTTTTTAACCTAAAGAACAGTTTTTTGCAAAGCCTGTAGTAGACCAAGCCTGTAGTAGACAACTCACTGAGCTGGGTTGATGGCTGCAGGTGTGTCTTTTTGTGTGTTTCCACCCTTAGTTTCATGGATTGCTTAATAGCAACGCTCTTCAAGCTGAGGCTCCATACCCATGGCTGCAACCTTCAGAGCCCTGGAGATGATGAGGCAAGCTGGGAGAGCACGAGCACACCTTGCAGGCAGAGCAGATTGAGACAACTCAATAGCATCAGCCTTTCCACTAAAACCTGATGAGCCAATTGTGCTGCATTGCTCCAGCAAAAGGAATATGTATGCTTTATGACTAATAAATACACTGGACAGATTGAAATGGGAGCTAAAATGTGCAGTTCCAAGGGAGTTCATTGTGGAGAGAAAAATTTCCCGTGCTCTTTTCCTGTTCTTTGGTTTTCATTTTTACGGGGTTGAAGAAGTTGGGTTGTAGATAGTGCATCTTGTGAATTGTGGGTCCTCTGCAGGTGGTGGTAGATGGCAGGGGGCTGTCCCCACTTCCCCACACATCAGGGCCTGGAAAACCCAGCTAGCTCTGGGAGTTACTTTTCAGTGGGTTGGCAAAGACTTTGCTGGAAAGAAATAATTGTTCAAATAGCTTCTTTCAGAACAAAGTGGGTGGTCTGACTTGGGCACCAAGCAGTTGATAAGCAATTTCTGGCAGTTGTCAGCTCATCACACTGCTGGCCTCTGCATCCTTAAGCAACAGCCTGACTTCACATGGCATTTCCTTCCACTGCGAGTACCTGGCAGCTCCAAAATGCAAAGAGCTTCCAGTAAACAAACAGATCCTTGCATGGGTCAGGACTCGTGTCTCAATCTCCCTGTAGCATTGCCATGTGATGCCTTTGCTCTCACCTTCCTCAGTTGGAATTTGAAAAAGCCAAACTCAGACTCTCAAGAGTAGAGTTTTTAACCCCTAAATGATCAAATTGCTTCATGATTGGGCATATCCACTATGGGCCAAGGGGTGATGGAGGGCTCACAAGTGATCCTCTACATGTGCCTTTTCTATATATAGATGATGTTGATGAAATCCTGCTCTCCAGAGGGTTTCTAAATTGGACAGGGCCCCGTGTTCCTGTGTGGTACCCTGTCCATAGCACTCACAGCTTCACAAATAGGAAAGCCTGCTAGCCTATCTCCATGAAGGTCTTGGGGTGGTGTCACCCATGGCACACTTGGCTCTTGGGTTACATCAGACCTGAATTGAACTCCATGGTCACTGTTGGGCACCACTTCTGTCATGTCACACTGACTTGTCCAATGTCTCTTTAAATTAGGCCCTCTGTTCATGTGTCCTTTAAGTAGTTTCTTTCCTAACTTCCCTCTGTTAACAATTTTGTGCTAATATGTTTCATTTTCCCCCAGATGTCTGCTCCTTGCCCATTTTGTGTCCTGTTTACAGTTGAAACTCCTTTGCATTATGTATTCAGTAAGAAATGCCTTGCTCTACGAAATGCCTTCTGCCTGCAAACACCCCATTTCCCTTAAGACTTCCAGCAATGATCTCTGAAAATATCCACACCACTTCACAGAGAGCTTGTCTCTGGTGTATTCAGATGTCAAACTGTTTGCGTCTCGGCTTGGAGCAGACACTGTCTCATTTGTTTGCAAAGCCCTACTGTGCACATGGGACACTTCTCAATAAATAATAGCACCAGATTTGTCTGCTGCATCCTATAGTAAAATTTCAAAATAACCCCAAACTTTTCACAGTTGAAGACTGTCTCTCCTTGCTTTCTTCTCTGCATTTTAAATTATGGTTTTGCTGTGCTTCCATTAAGCTTTTGCAGTTGCATTCTTCAGTGTGTGAGAGCTCACCTTGCACAAAATCAGGCTAAAAATCAACCACAGATTTTCTGTGGAGAATCTTCCTGGAAAGGCTGGAATTTCTTTTGATGAATAAGACACCATGGTCTCTAATACCACTTCCTTTTTCTAAGCCTGGAGACTGGGTGAGATGGAGGGTGAAGTGAGGAGCTGAAAGCTGATGCATTTCATGTGAGCTGAACCCAGCATGGGTGTGGGGGATCTTACACCATCCCCAAAAGGAAGGAAAGGACTTGTAGTCCTTCCTTCTGGGCCAAGCAGGGCTAAACTGAGAAAGCTCCATGTGGCTGTTTCCCCCCAGCTTTCTTGCCGTGCTCAACTCTGACATTTGCAAACCCCTGGCAGTAGCAGGGCACTGAGCAGTGAGGTGGAACTTTGGTCAGGTGCTGTTTGCCTCTTCCTCCCCTCCCATCTGGATCCCTGCTGTTTCTTTTCCACTGAGTTGCATGAAGCATCCTGAGGTTTTTTGCCCATTGGGAGTAAAATGAAGCAAAATGGGGTACTTTAGGTAGCTGTTGCAATTAAGTGAGTGGTATTGTGGAAATCATCCAGGCAGTACCAGAAGAGTGTGAGCTGAAGTGGAACCAGACAGCCCTGCTCTGTCCATGAGTCTGCTGCTTTTGATACAGCGCTGTTGGCACTTTCAGGGCAGGTGTGTGTGGAAGCAAACAGGGCTCTGAGGGGGCTTGAAAGAAGGGATGTTGTAAATTTACAGTAGCAGCACTGTGTTGCTAGAGGTGCCCACAGGCCTATTTCACCATCCTGCTTTTCTGCCTGTTGTCCCTGCTGTTCTTGAACAAGGAGGATATTTAAATACATGAAAAATTGCTGTCTCCAAGGGACATTGCCTACTTATAACAGCAACTAATCTGTGAGGTGACCAACCAACAGCACCACCTGAGAGTTTTGGGTTGTTTGTGCTCATGAGTGTGTCTGCACATCACAGCTGCTCCTCTGCTCAAGAGCCACTAGAGTATTGTAATATTGAGGAATTCTGCTCTTGCCCAGAAGCTGATTGCAAAACAAACCCTTACTGTCCTGACCTGCAATTTGTACAGTGGATGGCTTTAAAATTAGGGCTTGGCAAATAACTGATCCATCTGGTAGACTGCCAAATTGAAAAATATCATCACCAACACCAGTTAAATGCTCCTAGATGACTAAACAGCACTGGGCCTATTTCTTCTGATCAGCACAAGGGCTGCAAAATGAAGAGGAAAAAGAAAGTACAGAGAGAATGAGGTTTTACTGTCAAACAAAGGAATCCAATGCACTCAAGAAAAGGCTTAGTCCTTTGAAGAAGTTTTGGGAGAGAAAGGCAGACTTCACAGAGAGGGAGAAGTGCATGGCTGCCCTTTCACCTGGTAACTCAATTCTGCACCCAGGGTGGCACTGACCAGGGTTGCCACGCCTTTCCTGCCTGGTAGAGCCTGGATCCATCCCCCTGTGAGCAGCCAGCCTTGCGCACCCACTCTGCACCTCCTCCTGCCCCTGCCACGGGTCTGGGTGCTCAGACAGCAAGGGGGACATCCCCAGCATGACATTACTCACACCTTCATATTCTCCCTCCTGATGAATAGTGCAGGTATTTCCATCCAACAGACTCCACAAAGTGAATTGCAGCCACATCGGAGTTTGGACTTCTTCCTGGAACATGGAGGTCTTGATTTGCATCTGCATCAGAGCTGTGCTACAGCAAGGCTCCCACTGTTTCCCTCCTCTCAAGAGGACTATATTGAAGTTGTTTTCCTTTAATCTCTCCCGTTTCACATCAGCTCTGCTGTGCAGCAAACACATAAAACATGCTGTACATATACGTGGCATCATACAGCAGTAAGTAGAAATTAATACAAGTCTGCTCTTGTAGCAGATGTTCTTGCAACTCCCCAGAACAGAGCAGTGGGGCATTAAGGAAGAAAGAAAATTAAAATAGGCAGGAATAGCCCACCTGGCTTGATGTTATGCTGAATTTTTGGAGAAGAAAGTAGCAAGAAGCTGGGAAGCATGGTCAGGAATGGAGCCCTGCCATCAGAGTCCTTTGAGTGAGAAGACCTGACTTCAATCAGAATAAACTGGGAGACCCCAAAGGATGGGTGACAAAGAGTCTTGGCAGTGTGTGACATAAGAAAAGGCCAGCAAAGTATCTTGGGCATGAATTGTAGTTGGCACTTCAATAATCTTGAAGTCCTTGCTTTGGCAGACTGATAGATTTTATCAGAATCAGATGGACATTAGAAAAATATATTTTCTGGACTAGATTTTAATTTAGGGATCGATCAACTGTGGCATTGTCCTTTCTCTTAAAAGTAAAGTCACCTCCATATCCTTAGGCTGTAGAATACATGTCTCTCCTAGATATTCAAGTCTCTGAGACACAGTTTAATTTGTAATGTTGTAAATATTTTCCAGTTTGCCAATTCTTGTGATTTGATTGCAAGTTCTGCAGTACTGTGTGATTTGGAAAGGGGAAAACCTCTAGCTGTGAAACTGTGAAGCTGTGAGGAGACATATTTGGTTGCTGCTTTTTTTTTTTTTTTCCCTGCTGGCTAATACCAAAGATCTCTTAGAAGTGTTCTGAATATGTTTTTTTTCTGAAATAAGTAGGAAAGGCAGTTGCATGTGCAAAGAAATACATTTCCATGCCTCAGGTTTGGTACCAGGTAGCCCAGTGGACCCATCACATCTGACTGTGTCACAAGGTCTGAAGCCAAGCCCCCCACAAAGAGCTCTGCTGTTCTTTCATGTTCAAGGATGGGTGCCCAATTGATTGTATATATGAATCCAAACTGGGAGTTTCCATGTTCTTACTGCATTTAACTATTGCCATCCATCTCCAACTTGCATTTCAGCTCTGAATCTTGATGAGAACAAGATTTGCCACATTTTCTGTTAGTTGGGCAGGTAGGAAGTAGGCTACTTTCCTTTTTTCCCAGGAACTGTAGCAGAGTCCTCTGCTACTTTGCATAAAGTTCCCTGTGCTCAGATGTTTGATTTATCCTAGTCCTTATGCATTAATAATTTCCTTTTCTCTCATTTATCATCTCTGGCGAAGTTAGAACTCTTCATGCAGATACAGATTGTTCTAATAATAAAAATAGCAGTAAAAATAAGTCTTGGTGCTTCTGCTTGTTCTGCAACAGTTTTTTCTGGCTGCAGAATTATCTTTCACATACATCAGGGAAGTCCTAAGCACACATTTAGGCTGAATGAAGAATGGATGTGAAACATGTTGGAGTGAGTCCAAAGGAGGTCACAAAGATGGTCCAAGGGCTGGAGTACCTCTGCTGTGGAGACAGGCTGAGAGAGCTAGGTTTGTTCAGCCTGGAGAGGAAAAGGCTCAAGGGAGCCTTAGAGCCTCTTCCAGTACCTGAAGGTACCTAAAGGAAAGCTGGAGAGGGACATTTACAGGGATGTAGTGATAGGACAAGGGGAATGGCCTTAAGCTAAATGAGTGTAGGTTTAGGTTGGATACTGGGAAGAAATTCTTCACTATGAGGGTGATTAGACCTGAACAGGTTGCCCAGAGAAGCTGTGGCTGCCCCATCCCTGGAAGTGTCCAAGGCCAGGTTGGATGGGGCTTTGAGCAACCTGGGATAGTGGAAGGTGCCCCAGCTCATGGCAGAGAGATTGGAACAAGATGATCTTGAAGGTTTCTTCCATCCAGGCCAAACCATTCTGTGATTCTGTGGTTCACTTGAGACTGCCCTTCACGTTTGACCTTGAGTTTTTATAGAAATATGTCAATTTGCCTTTTCACTTAGTCATTAACCTTTAGCAAGAAAGAAAGATGAGGGGAGGTTAGAAATCCAAATAGGTGATCTCTGCTGATCTTTTTTAGACAAGTCTGTGGTATCCTCAAGGAGATCCAGTGAGCAAGTGAAGCATCATTTCCTCTCCTTCATCTCTTTTCTCCCTGCCTTAAATGAGATTAAGAAATAAAGTCATAAATACTCTTTCTTTGCTGCCTGCATATAGTGTTTCTAAATTTCACTCTTCACATATATTTCTTTCTTCACAACCCCTCAACTGCTATTTGGTCATTTATGCAGGAAGCCTGTCACCATTGTGGTAGAGCCATCATCCTACAAAGCCATTTTAAAATTGTCTTTTTCTGTGAGCAGAACAAAAGGGATTAATGCTGATGACTTCTCCTTTATCTCAGATTTTATGTACAGATCGTGGTGGACATTTTATTTATGTGTTTCTGGAAAATTAAACAATTTCCCAGCTGTACAGCTCTATTAGGCTCATAAAAAAAAATCAGAAGGTTTATTTTGGGCAGGTTTAGGGTGTGTTTAGTCTCACACCCTTGAAATACTATAAATATTCGCAGGCATTTTTCAAATAACATCAGATCTAATAGATTATATTTAAGGTTACTAAACGTTAGATGTGTTATTAAACTGATCTGAAAAATACGTTCTCTTCTCTTGTAATTAATCTCATTAAAAAGTCTTTAGCTGGTATGGAGAAATAATGGATCTTTAATGTTTTGTTTGATATTGAAAGCAAGTTTAATAGTGAGACATTAAAAAGTAGTTTTAATGTGCCACTCAGCATGCATGGTGATCACTTGCGATCCATGATGCCTAATCTAAAGGTGATGAAAACTTCATCTTGGGTCACATCTTGGGAGAATTGTGCTCAGGGAGGGTGGAATAGGTAACTTGGCACCTGGGGACCAACATCTTCCTGCTCTGAATAGAGCAGCCCCAGTGAAAAGCAGCTCATCATGCATGTCAATAGTTGGTAGTTCAAGAAGTCACATATCCCACGCTACCAGTGTGTGGTCCTGTTTTATGAAATATATACATATATATTCCCAACTTTTCTTTTTTATGGTAGTTCTCAAAATTCATGAAACTGCTAAAAATCAATCATCTGAACTATTCCTGTTTCAAAAGTAGGCCTCAAAATTTATCTGCAAGCCAAGTGACACTGGCCACTAAATGTCTCTGATATATCTTGTAATCACTGGAAACAGTTCAGCTGGACCTTATTCAGGCAGATGGATCTTACTCTTCTGTGGATCTTGTTCAGAGAGTTTCCCTGTCTATTTTGGGAATGGGAACCACCTGTGACAAATATCCAGAGACCTACAGGATCCTGTTGGAAGAAGACTGTGAGTCAGCCAGCTCCCTAAGGATTTGGGGCTGGGAACTTAAAACCTTTCAGGTTATCACACAAAAAAAAAGAAAAAAAAAAAAGAAAAAAAAAAAGAGAAGCAAATATGTGTCACTGAGAGTAACTTAAACATTATTCATTAGGGTTTATTGACAAAGTAAAAGACCAACTAATTCTGCTTGCATGTAGGAGGATGTTGGGCACCCTCTGACAGGTGAGAAGGAAAGGGTGAAGGTGGTTTGTTGGGAATAAGGTCTGTGATATAACAGGAATAGTTGGAATAAGGTCGGTGATGTGGACACATGTAGCATCCTCTCAGGTAAAACAAGGAGGAGTGGTCGAGCTGAGAGGGCAGCCCAAGACAACCCCAAGGCTTGGGCTGGCCCGTGCCAAGCCTGTCCCTTGCTTGTCTCAGGGGCGTTCACATGTGGATGGATGATCACCTCAGGGCGAGGAGAGGAAGGCTTGGAGAGTACAGAGGTGACTTTCTGTTGACTGGTTTATCAGTGCAAGGCAATTCTGTACACAGATGTGGAAGTAGGAGGGAAAAAAAAAACCAAGATGCACAAACATAAAAGGGGAATTCATGAGCTGGGAAACAATACCTGAAATAGGAGCTTTAAGTCAGCTAGTAGGAAAGTCTGGTGACAAAAAAAAGCTAAGCACTGGATTGGGCTCCTTGGCAAGGTTTTGAATTGTCTTCTCAGAAGATCTTTAAAAACTTACGGTGATATGACACTGGCACACAGCTTTCAACTATAGGAAGGCAGGTTTAGATTAGATGAAGGAAGAAACACTTTAAGGGTGGTGAGGGAATGGCACAGGCTTCCCAGGGAGGTTGTGGATTTCTCCTCCCTGCAGTTGTTTAAGGCTAGGATGGATGAGGCTTTGAGCAACCTGGTCTAGGAAGGTGTCCCTGCCCATGGCAGGAGTGTTGGACTAGATGATCTGTAGGGTTCCTTCCAACCCAAACCATTGTATGATTAGTGATAATGAGATGTGTACACCAGGGTCAGGCTGTGTTTGTGTGTAGCACCTTTGAGGTGTCCAGTTGAGCTGCTTCTGGCTTTCTACTTGTTCCATTTTCAGGTAACACCTTGCAGGCTGGGCTCATATCAATATCAGTCTGTAATGGGAGAGTGTTGGCACTGTGCAAGCTCAGCCCTGCCCCTCCATTCCTGCTGAATTCATCTTCCTTAAATTGTAACGTATTTCTTGGCAAATACTGTCTGGATATAAAGTAAAGAAATATACCTGACAATTATGATGGAATTTTTGTGCTTTTAGAATTGCTTTGGCAACATTTGTTTTTTCTAACATTTAAATAGAAAAAGCATTACAAGCTTTCATTTGCTGTTTAGGTAGCTGGGAGTTCAGGTGGAAGAGCGTTTGCATCATCCCTGCTCATTGTTAAAAAGACGTGGGGAAATTGGCAAGAAAACAACCTGCTTAATATTAAGAAATGGGACTGAAAGTGCAAATTTTCTTGGCTCTGTTATAAGCTGGGTTTGGCAAGTCATACAACTCTTCACTTTATGTAGCCTCTCTGAGGCTCAGTCTGATCTCTCTTGGGAAGTTTTGGAGTAATGAAGAGAGACAGAACCATGTAAGTGCTAAATATTATTGTTATTCTCATTTATTCTGTGCACAGTTTTTTATTTAAGTGCTACATTTTTGTATCTTCCTTAAGAGGATTACAGGAGCATTTTCTTTCCCCTTTCCCTATAGTTCACAGAAGTTTGTATAACTAGTTTATTGGTACAAATTGGAACCTCACAGATTTCCCATTGCTTTTAAATAAATTGCTACATTACATGGTCAACATGTTTGTGAAGAACATACCTGTGCATAAACTGCAGGTAAAATGTGTGGGGCCAGGCAGATACCCTGGTCTTGTTGGTGATACTGAGTACTGTGGGCTAAGAAATATTAAGTCACTGTGACAGTGCTGAACACAAAGGGATAACTTCCTCTTTCTTGTGGCACAAAATCAATGTATAGCGTCAAGACTGTATATTGACAGCTTGATTATAAAGGACACTGAATATACTTGACCCTGGAATAGCACCAGAATGGAACAGAACAAGACATTTATACAGCACCAACAAGGGTAGCTTGCATTAAATCCTGCTTGCTATTCTCAGTTACATGAGATACTTTTAATTCTTGTTACCATTACTCTTTCTTTTTCATATCTTTTTGCTTTCTGTTTGCTTTTCTTTAGCACTTTGGCACTCATGCTTCCTCCACATGTGTAGCTGGCAGTTCAGCTCTGTGACAAAGCTTTGTCATGACACTCTACTCCTTGCTCTCCTGACAGATCTTGCTCAGTTTGTGGGGGGAAGGCACAAGCTTGCCATTGAGACTGGGTGAGAGCCAAATGTTTCATGAGTTTTTTCCTTTTAATTTCTTGTAGCAGGGGTGAGGTTGGTGCCGTGGGGAGGTTGGCAGTGTCCACACTCGGACTGGGGTTGGCAGGAGCCACAGCAGCAGAGCTGGTGGGTCTCCATCACCCTGCTGAACAGGAGTTTGTCCCTCTGAGCATAACAGCAAAGGAGCAATCCCCATGGCATGTCTCTCTGCCTTCCTACGTGTGTTTTACATCCTGTTTCAGGTGTTATGTCCTCTCTTAACACCAACTGTGAGTTAACTGGGCCAGAGTGCTGGTTATCCTACCCACTTCCAGCTGGAGTATAAGTCAGGGGACTAAAATGAAAGACCATAGTAAACATTATGATTCATCTCATCCAAAAAGGACAGAACTCTAAAAATGGTAGCAAGAACAATCTCTGCCTTCTCTATTTTAACTTGTGGATAGCTGCAGTTACTAAAAGCATATTAGGCAGTTGCAAATGAGGGAGAAAGTAGTCTGCAGGGTAATTGCTAAAAATGGATTTGGCACTATGAAATTTGTGAGAAGTTCCAGTTTTCACAGGAGAGTGTAACCTCCTGCTTGTGAGTCACTTCTGTGGCTTTGCTTCCTACCTCATTACTGCCTGACCCTGAGCATTGCAAAACTTGATCTCTCTTTTGCCACAGAATAAACCACAGTGACATGATCTGCCACCTCTCCTTGACATATTCTGCTTCCAGTTACTCTTTCCTCTGTCATTTCATTGCTGGCATAGTTCTCATAATACTGTTATCTCTGTTTCATTGTTGTTGCCCTTATTTTCCTTTGGCAGTGAGCACGAATTTCAAAGAAATGAAAGCTATCTCAGCTGTTTTCCCAAGCAGAGCAGTCTCACCAGCCTGGCTATCTGATACACCCATCCCAAATGGGATTTTGTTCACCCTTCTCTGCACATCTCTTTTTCTTTACCATCATCATTTCAGGAATGACTAACTGATGGAAGAATCTCTCCAAAAGCCAAGGAGACACAAGCAGCTATATAATTCCTTTTTTCCTTTTTCCTTTTTTTCTTTTTTATTCTTTTCTTGTTTTGAAGGCCTAACATTTAGAGATACATCATTCATGTTTCTACAGTCAGTAAGCAAAGGTCAGTCCATGCTGTAAACAGAGCTGTGATTGTGGTACAAGTCAGGACACCATCTAAGCCTTAATCACAGCAGCTTGTAACAAAAATAGGGGAGGTGCAGATGGATAGATGCCATTTGTGGCTCACTGTGTAGCTGAGGATCCAGCATCACCCTGGTACCCAAGGAGCTGGAGTAACATTGGTTCAAGTACTGCTGGAGGTGCTGCAGTTGTAATTGCTTCCCAATTATCACCCAAATATCTTCTTTGTTTTTTTCCCCCCTCTTTGCAACAGATCAGGAAGGAAAAGAGCTGTTTTAACTGAGGTGGGTACTCATCATTCCCCTCCCAGTCTCAAGCTTTCAGGCAGGCACACATTCAGCAGGGAGAAGTTGCCTTCCGTGATCTTGGTGACTGTTTCTAGCAAATTTAAGCAGGATATTAGATTGCTATTTTACATTCTCTCAGAGCTGCTAAAGCACAGTGTGGATAAAGTTGAGTGCACATCCGTCAGAAGAGGAAACATTATCCCCTTTTTTTATTATTTAGAGAATATTGGTGCATACAGATGAGCTTGGCTCTGGCAAGTCATTTAGGGAGAAAAAAAAACTTCAAATCATTGGAATCCACTTACCATGTCATTCTCCCTCTCAGAGTAACTTTCAGTCCTAGGTTCTTTGTAAGAAGCAGTTATATAAATTAGGGAACTGAAACATGTTGTGTTTATGTGTATGTTTGTGTAGTATCCATCACAAAATGCAGCTGTCTCAGAGGGGGATTTTGCAGTGCTTAAGAGGTGCACCACATCACAAACCAGATGACAGCACGCAGGGAAGAGAACCTTATGCAATTAGAACTACAATTTGCTACAGAGAATAAATCTGGCAAACTCATCCCTGTCAAGTTGTTTATCTGTTTAGCTCAGTTGCATTAACAAAGAGAAGCCCAAAGCACTGTCTCCTTTTGTGCTGGGGGTTTCAGCACGCTGAGCTAGAAGATAGTCCCTGAAATCAGTATCTTAGGATGTTATGATACCACACAATAGGTGGATGAGCAAACAGATGGAGGGAGCACAACTGAGACCTTTACATTTAACATAATAAGCCATGGTCACACCATCTGCCTAACTCTTCTGGAGTGTTTTGTTGTCAAATTCTCACGTAAAACACCCCAATTCTTGGGAAGATTGCCATAAAACCTTTACTGACTGCATGGAATCAGGATTTTCACTAAAATCATATTTCTGGAATACTGTTACAAAATTGCACTTTTGAATATTTTATCTATGGCTTTGGTCTAGAAATAATCCATCAAATTGTGATGGGATGCATACTGTTATTAGAGCTGATTTTCCTGCTCTTGTTTGTTGTTGTAATTTGTGGAGAAAGGCCATAAGTTAAATCTCTAATTCACAAGTTTTAATGTAAATCATATCCCATTACAGTACATCATAGTGATATAATACAATATGTTAGTTTGCCCTAAGTGGATGTATTTGTCTCTATTTTCTGGCTCAGATAATAGTTACCAGCTGGGTGTGTGTTAATTTTTTGTTGTTGTTTCTTTTAATCATTTGTGTTGCTGCTTGTTCTAAAGCCGAAAATGACTAAAATTTGAAGCTGATTTAGGAAATTGCCTGGAGAATATCAAAAGGAACATCAGACACTTTAAATGCTTCACATTTTTAACCTATTACCAAGAACATTTCAGTAGCCTTGAGGCAAGTTCCTCCCTCCATTCTCCAGTATCTGTCTTTGGATATCTTATAAAATCAGCAGCATTGGGGTTGAGCGTGAGAGAGAAGGGCAGAATTCCAAACTTCAAACCCTTTATTTTATCTGGACTTAAACAATATCAGATAGTATTGTGAAGGGTTTTGATGTCCCCCCACCCCCATGTGCAGCATGCAGAGAGATATGTCCAGCCTGACTCCCAAATCTGAGTGTTCCTATTTCTGGCTGCTGTGAGCATTTGTGCTGCACTCAGGTTTGTCTTAGGAATCTGTGCTTATAGATGTAACATTCATTATCTGTGTATTTTTATATGCATGTATTTTGTACATCCTTCAGGCTCTTTTATTCAATCTCTTTCAAATCTCTATGCCGAGCCAGTAACGACACATCATACGAAGGAATGTAGATGCCTAATTTGCACCTAAATTTTATGTTCTGGTGAAGATGTCCCTGTAAAGTAAGCGCATAAATTCCTTATAAAGCCACTGGGGAGAAACAGTTGCTTTGAAGGCTCCGAAAGAGTGATCTTTTCTACCTGACTTCGACACTTAAGTTGCTCTCAGTAGTGCTGTGATCTTTTTCCTTCTGATGAAATCTCATGGATTTGAGGCATGATTTTTTTTTCTTGTTCTGCTCTGGTGCAAGGTGACTGTGGTGGTCAAAGATCACAAAGAATACACTGAACTAAATTTGGCCTCTGCTGAGGAACAAAGTGTGTATGTTCAGTTGTCTGGTTTGGGGCACCTATGAAAATATTTTAGATGTCAATTTGGAGAATGTTAATTTAGGCTCCAAACTTGCACATGTTTAGATAAGGAGTAGTTGCTTCACAGCATTACATCTGCCTTCTGACTGGTTCCTCATGCATTGGCAGGCATGTGGCTGTAAAAGCTCCTTGTTTCAAATCCTGTAACTTTTAAAACCTGAGCAAATGCAACCCTCTTTATTCTGGTTCACCCCTGTCCTTAGTGTCCAGAGAGGCTGTGGCTGCCCCATCCCTGGGAGCATTTGGGGTCAGGTTGGATGGAACTTCAGGCAACCTGGTCTAGTTGAAAATGTGTCTGCTCACAGCAGAGGGATTGGAGCTAAATGGAAGTTTAGATACAGCTTTCTAGACTGCCTTTGAGCGCTTTACCCAATTTAATTTTTCTCACCACACACAGAGCAAGAGAGAATTTATCCCAACAGCTTTCCCAGACAAAATAAAAAGTGTAAATCATATTTTCTAATTATTTCTATTCAGACATGGAAATCCAAATCACACAGTCCCTAATGGTGTTACACACAATGAAAGGAAGGGCCTTTACCCAAATACTTGACTTTATTGTGTCATGATTAGAGGCAACAAATAAATGAGAGAAAACAAGGGTTTGGTTAAATGGAAAAGACATGGCTATTTTCTCTCTTCAAACTGTTTTGATACGATAAACTGTTGAAAAAGAAATTACACAGGAGAAAACACTTGAAATTACTACTAGTATTGTCAAACAGTACCATTTGCTTGAATATCTAATGTTCAGACATCAGTATTCATCAGAAGCAGTCTTGAGATCAAATCCTCTGAGACTGACTTGAGTTTGAGAAGCATCTTCCTTTGCTATAGAATTTTGTTATTTACAGTGTGCCTCTGATGAAGGTTTTTGGATATAACAAAATTTATCTGGGCCAAATATACGGCCACATGATAGATGTATATACATCACCACCAATACAGATCAGCATCCAAATCAGACAAAAAGAAAAATAAATTGAAAATTAAATTGCTTGACACCTGTCCCAAATTAAATTCTTTTTTTTTTACATGCTAGAGTTAAGCATGGCTTTGCTCATGTTTTAGGCTCTGTCATCTCCTTTGTATTTGACTGTATAAAATATATTCAGATGGAGTGATGCAGTTTATTCAAAAGTTCAAAGGTGGGGCACAGAAGCTTCATGTATCTGCATAACAAAGCTTCTGTTAAGTGGAACCAGCCATACTGCAACAGAAAAAGTGGCCAAGGGCCTTAAAGGAAATTAAAGCCAGCCATAACAATTGGAATTCACACAAGAGCATAAAGGATCTTCTGAAGATAAATAATACATGCATTAAAAAGTGTTGAACAGGAATTAATGTGATAATGGAGATTATCTCTCAAAAGCAAAAACAAAATAATAAAAATAAGAATGTTCGATGAAACGCAGAGCTCTGTGACACCATGCCTTCATGGGAAAGGCCCCTCCAGCCTGGGCCTTCTGCCTGCACAATCTCAAGGACACCTTTGCAATTTTCATTACATGTCCCTGAAATGGACTGGTGCAAGCTGAACTGGCTTATGTTTGATTGCAACAGAGAGAAGTGTTCTGTGCAACTGTGAGTTAGTGGTTTGGATTATTCAGGTGGGGGGGGGGGGGTTGTTTGTTTGTTTGGTTTGGTTTTTGTTTGTTCTAATGCACAAGGCACATAAGACTAAAGAGGATCAGGAAATAACCCAATCCTTCTGAATATTGGCAGTGAGGTCATAGGCAGCATGTCCCTATTCACTCCATGGGCAATATCCATAGGCTGTAATGGAACAAAAGCCGTAAGAGTCTGTTGTAACATAGAAACACATTATCAGTGTTCTAGACGGTTGCAATAAGAATTTCGTTAGGTGAGTACTTGCTGGTATTCCCATAAAAGACTGGGATAAAAGACTGCAATAAAGAATGTGAGAAAAGCCATCCCTGACTGATCGAGTCACAACCAATACACAGAGCTCAGGTCTGCATTTGAAACCACCCTCCACCACCCCCACCTGGAAGGTTATCCAAATGATGTCGGAAAAGCTCTGACTCGTAAAATCCTTGAGGGCTCATCCCAAGATCATCTGAAGTCAAAGGGCTTGTTTATATTGACTTGATGAGTTTTGGACCAGATGCCTTGGCTCCTCACACATGTGACATCCAGCTCCCTAATTGTGTGCACATAAAAGGAGAGAACATAAAAGCAGTCGAGTTTCTGTGCCCGTGATTGTCCTCAGTGATGCTTGGTACTCTTTTTCCAGAAGAGCTTCTGCTACCTTCTCACTCCAGGCTGTTTTGATGACTTAACAAGGAAAGCTCCTGCCATCAAACAAAGCTCATCCAAATACACATTTTCCTTTGATGCATCCCAGGTCTCGAACTGAATTTCTTCAAAAGCAATAAACAGAAAAAAAGAGAAAACAATTATCATCTTTGTGTGTAGACATCTGAGCTTCTAAAACAAAGCTTGCTTTCATGTCTTCCAAGTGTTCAAGGCTGGAAGTAGGCTTTTGACCTGATTCTCCAGGGAAATTCCTTTAGAAATAACTTACTCTTTGATTTCTTGTCAGGGTTTTATTTCATGCCAGTCTTCCTAGACTAATATTATAAAAAGGACAGTTTCAGGAAATAGCCTTGAAGCTGTAGAGAGGATGCTAATAGTTCCAGAAAAAAACAAGTTGAGCGTCAATTGTAGAACACAGAATTAGCTGAAAAAATCAGCATCAGCAGACATTGTGGCTGTGGGTCGTGAAGACAGTTTCTTCACACTGGTGGATATGATACAACTTTACACCTTTTGTTCACATTACTTGTTATAGTGGTTGTCAAATTTATCCCCACCAAGGACAGCACGAGCCTGCATGCTCAGGGATGGGAGTAAACACTTTACAACAATCATTTTCTCACATTGTCATATTATTTTATTTTACTCCTCGAAATACATTTTTCAACCAGTGGATTCTCTGGTTGTAAGATGCAGTGGAAATATTTCATGACTGAAAATATTTCATCCTGCTTACTATATTTTATTTTTGAACTTCCTTGAGAAGTGGCTCAATTCTGAAGAATGATGAGCACATTAATGCTCACATTGAAAACCTGGACTGCATGAGTTTTACACAATTTTTCTCGTTTTCTCTTTAATGCTGCCTATCATTTACCGGGACACAAGTGTTTGTAGATGGCTGACACAGAACTCAGAGCCATAAGACCTGGTTGTACTTCTCAAACCATTTCAATTCTTCAGTTGTGCATGAAAGGACTGAATCTTTCAGACGGATCTTCGCATGTTCTTTGGGTGATGACACTGATACACAAGGAAATATTTGAGCAACACTGCTTCACAAGAAGACAGTAAAGACAAATAACCAAAGTTCTGTTTCACATAAATGTTAAAACTGTTAAAAAATCTTTTGAGGTCAAAGGAAAAGGTACTATTTCCACATCAGAAGTTAATTCCTCAGTATTCCTTTGTTTTAAGACAGCTCTCCAGACTTTTTACTCCTCACGCCTGTCACTTTCCACTGTATTTTATTAGCCCAAAGCCAAACTTATCCACCATTTTTCCAATAAAAAGCACTTGGAGATGATCTCTTTCCATGCCAGGCAATGGTGTTTGTTAGTAGTCTGCTGTTTCCCTTTTACCATTGACTGTTTCTGCAGTCTTTGACACATTTTGTTTCCTCGTAACCAATTCAGCCAAAATATAAGAGATTTAGTTCCTCCATATATTTGTAGAGTTTGGGGCCACAGGTGATGCCTGTGATTACCTTCTGAATGGCAATAGTTTGATCCAGTGGTCCTGGAACAGATCCCATACTTAATGATGGACAAAGATCATGGCCTGAAAATATCCTTCATTCTTAGTCTAATTCATGATGAACAGTTCTCTTTGTTCCTTGACAGTATGTTCCAGGGGTTGGCTAATTGCAAAACCTTCATCTTATTTCCTCTCTGAATGTACCATTCTGCAGCTCCCAACAAATGGATCCCTTCAGTCTTTGTCCCCTATGTTAAAGAATTAAAAGGCTTTTCCCATTTTAAGGTGGCACTATGCTTTGATAAAGTCTCCTCTTATCATTTTTAGTGTTGGAAGACATGACAGAGAAGATATTTTAGAGTCAGAAACCAAATAATGTAGCCTTTGAGGAAGCCTCTGAGGAAGCCATGAGCTGAATTACATGTGATTGTTTATGCAATGCAATTTTGGGGACATGACAGTCCTTTTAGTGTCATACTGTAAAGATTCTTATTATGCCCTGGAGGAAAACCTGACAGAAGTAAGCAAACAAAGCTATTAATCACAAATCTATGGGTTTTTTTCTTTCTTCATATAAAAAAGGTGTCAAAAAAAAAAGCAATAAAACTTGTCATTTGTTCCGTTATTCCCCCAGAAAGATGCAAACTGTATCACCCACGCAAATCATACCTGTGTTTATTGTGGAGGAAAGTGGTATTAAATCCTAAAATGGAGCACAGATAATTATCATAACTAACCCAGCTAGTTCTAATGACAAGTCTATTTAAAAAGGTCTTTTTTCTGACCTAGCAAAACTGAAAATGTTTGTGAGAAACAGGAAGCTTTGTAATGAAAGGAAAGCTTTAATTCTGTGGCTTGATGAAGCAACTCTGAAAGTTTTCACTTAAAATCTCAATATCATTTAACTTCCAGTTTGTTTAAGTAATTACTTGAGACAGAAGGTTTAATGAAAATTAAGCATCTTGAATTCAAGTTAAATCCCACATGGACTCTGTCTTACCCTTGTTGGCTCACATTGTCTGGCTGTTTGGGGGTTAATGCAAGAAGCCTTTAAAAAAACTCAAGTTGCAACAACATTTTAATGCTCAACTAATACCAGTATCAATTACAGGTAAAACTCTACAAGTGCTGTCATTTCTTCAGGTCTAAGTCCAGGTGGCAGCTTGTTTTCAAAAATGCAGTTGGATACTTTGGGGGCTGTTTGGGATCCTCCTTTCTCGTCTTCTATCTTAAATATATGATCAGTGGTGAGTTTCTCTGTTTGCAGTGATGTATTTGAACTGGGCAGTAGTTGCCATTCCTAATTCACCAGGTTCTGTAATGCCTTTGAAATTTTGTTTTGAAAAACTGTATCCTTTGCAATATCATTGCAGTCCCATACATTCTTAAGCTTGACGTTCTTAAGAGTGTTTGAAAGTTCTCTCATTTGCATTAAAAAATATAGATTGTGTATATCAAAGTCTCCTGGCTTTATAGATAAAGTACTTTGAAACGTTATATTATTAGCATGGCACACTTGCTTGAAGTACTAAAATAGTCTCTTCAAGTGTAGCTTCTTCTATTAAATCCTTCTGTAGGACTCATGTAACTTAAAATTTTAATTAACATGTTTCATAGACCTGCCAAATATTTAACTTCTAGGTTATGTACGTATGCAATCCCTTAGTTATTAAACAAACAAAATATTGATTACTTGTAACAGAATCTTCCTCCTGTCATAAAGGCAGGTACCTGCCATCATCCAGTTCAAAATAGCATCAAGGTTAAAACCACAAGCAAAGTTTAAAGCTGGATATATTATTTTCTGTTGCAGGATTTATTTTTTACAAAGTTGAGAGATAGAAAAAGGTTTGAAAAGAGTCAGAACGCAGGTAAACAAGGAGGTTGTCACCTCTAAAAGAGGTAATGAATTGATAGTAATCCAAAAAACTTCACTTGAAATTTCTCAAATGTAGCATTCTTTTGACATTCTCTTAATTCTTGTTAAGTCTGCAAAAGACACCAGTGTGTCATTTATATCATCATTTATAATAAGACATCTCTTCAGAGGAAAAACTCTATGGTTTAAAATTACATTGTTGTGCAGGAATTAGGTGGGATATTTTTATGGATGAGCTTATGGCTTGAAATAACTGAGCTTGCTGCATTCTCAGTGTACTCAATTAAAGGGTTAATTTGTTTGCATCTTCTAGGATAATCATATTTTGAAGGGGAGAGACAAAATTGTCTTCAGTAGAGTCACAGAATCACTCTGATTATAGACATCCCTAAGGAAATATTTTTGCTTGTCTGGCTTGGGAGAGTTTTAGCACCTTATTAAATTTAAGTTTACAGTTTCAAGTCTCACAGTGGATATTTTATATGTGACAAGAAAATTTTTACTATGTTTAGAGTACTTGGGAGTTTCAGGGGATGTCTGTGTCAAAATACAGAGTAGTAGCCAAGTTTCCTGAACTTTTACTGTCCTTTCTTCCCTTTTACTGCTTACTCCCATTTCACTTTATTCACTGGAGGTTCTAATTCTTCCCAAATTGCTGTATTGGAATCTAATTCCCTCATATTGCTGTGCTTTGAGAGTCTTTACGTTGATGAACAAAATTAGTCTTTTTAGCAAGTAATTACTTAAATTACCTAAATTATATAATAATGTAAGGTCAGCAACAAAATTATATATACTTTAGCTGAATTGTTATAATGCTGATGACATTAAGTGCCAAGCACTAACTTCCATCCTGTTTCTCCCAAAGCCAAGGTTTTGTACAATCCCACTGCAGTTTATTCAGCATAATTTAGTTTGAGGTGTTTATCATAGTAGAGATAGCCAAAAAGGTATTTGAGATAATTACTTAAGTGATTTTATAATTGCTGAAACATCTGCTGGAATTAATTCTGGCAAGGTAGCCATTTTATTGAAATAAAAATATTCTCATAATACTTTTGGCAAAATAGCTCCCTTGGAGTCATTGAAATGGCTGTGGGGAAGCATGTGGGACATTGAATTAGTCTTTGGGTGCACAGTGCATAAACTGCCTGCCCTTCTGTCTTTCCAGCTTAGGAAGACATAGCCAGGCTCAGTGCAGGAAGTCTTTAGCTGCTCATATTAAAACTCTTTCAGCTTCTTCAGCCCTGGGGTTCTTCTGCAGAGTCTGAACAGTCCTTGTGCTCCTGGGGTGTTCCCTTTGTGCCTTCCCTGACCTCAAATATGCCAACACCTCAGTCCTTTCACTTCTTAGGGCTCTAATAAGAATTCACAGATCTGTTTGTTTCAGGGATTTGTTTTTTGTCACTTCAGACAGCTGTAAGCCTACACATCCTTTTTCAGAAACCATAAATGAAGATGAACTTCTACAAACACAGCTATTACTTAGGCCGTTTTTAGAATTTAACAGCAGCTAACATTTTGAGAGCTTACATTTTGGAAAATCACAGTGATGCTGCAATTGAGTATCTGTGGTAGAAAAAAACAATTTCATGGCAAAAAACTGGGGGTAGAGACTACTTGTAAATGTATTTCTTTAGTGAGAGCAAGTGGCATGTTTGCCATTAAGCAGTGCCAGTGAACAGACACAACCTGGTCTGTGGCATGAATGCTCAGTTGTCTCAGTGGTTCTTGGTGCAGTTTTGCCTTGATCCAACTGAAAATGTGATTTATGCACAAAAAAAACCAAGAGATGGTAAGTGGCAAGAAAGTACTCAAGAAAAGTTTCCAAGCAATAGCATTGTGTCTAATATTCTGAAATTTTCTATGGATATATTGGCATGATGGGGTGGTCAATGGACACTGCTATTAAAGACAGGGAGGGAGAAAGGAGCTCAAGAGACGTGTATCAAGGTAAGAAGAGCATCTAGAGAGGTGTAAGTAATGATGGAGAGAGGATGGGATGGCAGTGTATAGTTTGTATTTACAGTCATTAAGATTAAAAGAATTTATGTAGTTCAATAGGTGCAGAGCTGGTGTTAGCTTTCGCTTTTACCTTTTAGAACAGACAATTTTAGTAAGGACTGGTTACTTCAAAGCTAGCTTAAAGGTATTTAGGAACTTGTTATGTTCTGAAGTTTTCTCACCTCCATGAGAAAGCAAGAGAATTTTTAGCTCCAGGTCATTTTGTAGAAGAGTGGAGGGATGGCAGAGCAACTGGTTGGTTGTCTGCAGGGAGCAGGACCTGCTATAAGGAAGCTTACTGTTTTAAATGGGATGAAAAGTATTTGATGGAAGAGGTGTGAAAGGCATTCAAAGAAACATCCCAGGGTATTTCTGCTGAAGTGCTGGATATTTTCTGTTTCTGCATCAGTTATCACTGCTGAGCAAGACACCCATGTTCCTCCATAACTTTCTTCAGAGGGGGTAACAAAAAAAGTTAACACAAAAAGACATTGGAAATAAGGACTTTTCTTTCCTCTTTTAAAAAATGTTAAGTTTTTTTTTTTCCAGTGATATGTGTGACTGATCTTATTTCAAAGTCACTCTGAAATTTTGGAGAAAAGGAGGCTCAGGGGGACTTTATCTACAGCTCCCTAGAAGGAGGTCGTAGCCAGGTGTGTGTCAGTATCTTCTCCCCAGTAAGTGACAGGATGAGAGGAAATGGCCTCAGGTTGCACCAGAGAAGGTTAAGATTGGGTATTAGGAAAAAATTTCTTCACTTAAAGCATGGTCAGGGATTGGGATAGGCTGCCCATGGAAGTGGTGAAATCACCATCCCTGGGAATGTTCAAAAAGTGCTTGGATGTGGCACTTGGGGATGTGGTTTAGTGGTAAACACAGCTGGGTTAACTGCTGGACTCCATCTTGCAGGTCTTTTCCAACCTTAATGATTGTATGACTTCAGAGGGATGTATGATGGATGAAAATTTTATTGCAAATGAAAAGCCCTTTTAGGTTTTAAAAAAACATGAAAGAAATGTTGAACTGTATTGCAACCAACAGTTTGTTTCTCAGCATTTTTATTGGTATTATTTTTATAGAAGAGAAACTTTTTTAGTGGCAAATCTTGTGGCTTATGACACAACTAAAGCCATTTAAGAAGTTTATTCTTCTGTGACTAAACTTTCATCTGTCAGAATGTGTGTTGAAACACAAACATTGACATCTGGAATGCTGAAGCTGGTGAAAAAAATCTCACCATTTAGCTGGAGGCAGAGCATGCAGTTAAACTTGTTGAATCAAAGTTTACAGTAGGCAGTCAGCATCACCTCCGTGCCTGTAAGAACTAATTTGTTCATGTTCAATAAAAATAAAAAAAAGACAAGTAAGAAAATATTAGGTACAGTTAAGACTTTGCAGCCAGTGATTGTTATTTGTGTCTCTAAATCCTTTTGTTTCTAGAGAAAAGTTTGGCAGTTGATAAAAGCAATACAGGCAGCACAACTGTTGTGTATAATAGTGAGAAATTGGTCAGGAATCAATACTTAGGTAGTTGCAAGTTTATAAGTGACAAAGAAGGAATATCTGCTGTAGAAAAGGGTGGCTTATTAGGGTACATTTGCATGCATAAATACAGAAGTGTGTGCAGAAGCACGGTGGCAAACAGCATTGGAAACCAAAAGGAGTAGGGAAGCCTTCAGTTAAACTGTGGAGCATCCAAAACTCATGAAAGATCAGGTAATGTCACCTAAAATCATCCCTGTCATTCACAGCCATAAATTACCTTGTTTAAAGAGCCTGTTGCGCTTTTTTTTTCCTGTTTTGATTTCTCCAACTCTGTCCTAGCCCTGCTTTCCCCTAGAGTCCCACAGGGGTTGCACCTTAGCAGTGCCAATGAAATGGCACACTAGGGATAAAAGACATAAAGGATATTTATGCCTTAGTGCCCACATTTCCTATGGCATAGATGTGACCAAGTGATACAGGGCTTTCACCAAATTACCTCATACTCAAGTGATTTGCTGAAAGATTTGTGTCCCTTAGTGCTTATTTCTGTTCAGCAGGTAGCAGGTAAATAGTGCCATTCCTTAGATATAAACACCAGTAGTTTTATCTCTGTAGATGTCTTGTGTTCTTGGAAATCAAGGAGCTCAGCAAGCCCAAACTAATCTCAGATTTTGCCCAAGAAACTCTCACACAAGGACATACTCTCAGTGCATGAGTATCTGGCACTACATCTGAGAAAGCTCTCCTCTCAGATCTCCCTGGCTCCATTCCTAATGCCAGAGTTTGGAGAATTAAATTAGTATCCATGGTAGAAGAACACTAGGCCAGACAAGGAGAGAGCAGTGACAGTCACTGTGACCTAAGCAAGGCTTTTGACAGGTTTCCCATAGTACCCTTGTATGCAAACTGGGGCTGTTATTTCTAGATTTTGGGTAGGTGGTATATTGTAAGGTGGGTGAAAAATTAACTGGAGCACAAGTCTTGAATGGTGGTGATCATGGCATGAAGTTGGTGACTGGCTCCTGGGAGTTTTTTAGGGGTCTGGCAGGGGCAGACTCTTCTCAGAGGAGCACAGCAGGAGGAGAAGAGGCAACAGTCACAAGCTGCAGCAAGGGAAATTTCAATCAGTTTCTTAAAACAAAATTAGGTGGTCTAATACCTGGAGCAGGCTGGCTAAAGAAGGTGTAGCATCTCCATCCTTGGAGATATTCCAGACTCCACTGGGCAAAGCCCTGAGCAACCTGATCTGTCTTGGAGATTGGCCCTGCTTTATGCAGGAGGCTGGACCAAACAGCCTTAAAGTGACCCTTTCATCTTAAGTTGTGCTATGATTTTGTAAACCACAGGACAAAAATTATATTTAAGAACACCTCCAGCTGCCATGTAAAATGCTTAACACTGACTTTGGGGCAGAGCAGGATCTATTTTAAAGTCTCTTCTCCTCTTTTGTGTCCAGAGCCACAGTTCCTGCAGATTTCTTCTTGCAGTAAATTGTGCTGCTCTAATGGACTTCCCAGCAGTGCAGGGAGTGGGTGTTGAACCAAGGACACATGGAGCAGCATTCCAGGGTAGCTTATTAAGTACCATGTCCATAAGGCAACCTGAGTGCTTAGAGCCTTCTACTCACAAATGAGGTCTGAGATCTTTGGTTGCCCTTTCTCTCCACTGTGCACTGAATTTGGCACATAACAAGGTAGTCTGGGCGTGATGATACCGAGCCAGCTGGAGGGCAGGAGGAGATGATGATGGGTGAGGTATTTTTCCTGCTGTCCTTCAATATAAAAAGTTAACGTTTAATTGTTGCAACTGCTTTTACTGCAGGCTCTGATGTTGGACAATTACCTTATCAATTTCTAACCTTGTACCTGAACCCTGAGGGTCAGATCTGTACTTGGTAGAGCTGCTGCGTTCCCCAGGTTTCTGCTAGGGATTGGTTTGACTTGGGCTATGCTCTGCTGTTGTCTAGCAGCAAAGTTTGGAGTTTCTGAAATTGCTCTGCAGTGCAACTGCTGCACAGAGGATTACAGTGGTTTCAGTGTATCCTGCTTTGCTGAAGGCCACATCTTGCCTGGCCAAACAGTAGTTTAATGGCAAAGCCAATTTTAAATGTTCTGTATTAAAGGTGTCCGAATTCACCCTAAGCAGTTTCCATTCTTTTTGAAGCTGTCACCTTTTACTTACTCCAGAAGCCAGTTGGAGAGGGGAAAGATCTTAGAATCATAGAATGGGCTGGAGTGGAAGGGACCTTAAAGAACATCAAGTTCCAAGCCCTCAGCTGTGGGCAGGGGCACCTTCTACTAGATCAGGTTGCTCAAAGCCCCATCCAACCTGGCCTTGAACATTTCCAGGGATGGGGCAGCCACAGCTTCTTTGGTCAGCCTGCTCCAATGTCTCACCGTCCTCACAGGGAAGAATTTCTTCCTAACATCTAATCTAAATCTCTCTACTTTTATTTTAAAGCCATTCCCCCTTGTCCTACCACTATCTGCCTGTGTAAAGATGTGGCAAAGATTTTAAGGGACTTTCAGAGAGCCCCTGGAGACAGAAATTGAACAGTATTTTCATAATTATTCCACGGACTAGTCTGCATGACGTCAATGTGATTCATGCAAGGTCATTACAATATATCTTAGTATCTGAGTAGGAAGTGGGAACAAGATCCTTGGGGGAGGAAAAACCTGTTGTATGTCTGATTTTGGTATTAAGTACAAACAGAATCATAAATAAATGGTTAGGTTCTGTCTTGAGAAGCTGGGGTGAAATAAGGTGGCAGGCACCTTTAGAAAACCCCACATTTTCATAGGCCATTGCCATAATGTTTGATACAGATTATCTGTGAAGCTACAATTTGATGATAACCAGCACAGCAGTAAAAGTGTGTAATAAATAATAAACAAAACACAGAATGCCTGGTATAATTGAAACAGACAAACATTTATGACCTAAACTTTTGTTAATGCCTTAGCCTCTTCTAAGGGGAGCAGTGAGGATTGCCACCTATTTCTAAATGCAGATATTTTGCAGAGTGATTTCTTTTTGACTGCTCCTCCCCCGCCCCAGCACTTCTCATTGCATCTCTTATTCCTCTTGAATGACTATATTGCATTTTGTACAATAAATGGCATTTGAGTGTATATTGGAAATGACCAGGATTGGTATTAGAAATTAAATAAAATATTACCTTTTTTTTTTTTTCCTTTTTGTAAATTGCTCCAGTGGTAGCAAATTAACAGTAAATTGATAGAGAAAGGTAAGCGCAGATCCTTTAAATCATAGTGAAGTTTTTGGCATTCAAGCTAGAAGTGTCTCAATTTAACACATCATTGGTTTGTATTATTAGAAATTTCATTGGTTTGTGGAGCGTATGATGGTTATGCACTAAAATTGAAAGTACATAGACTCAGGACTTCCACAGTAGCTGAGCTCTCACGCAGTTACTGATCAGTGTGCAGCAACTGCCATGGCTTGTTAATAAGCACAGGCAAGCCACCATTAAAACCCTACTTGCCACTGTATAGAAAGATTTTTAACAGTACTTATTTTCTTGTTTATAGTTCCATATCAATCATGAAATGGGAACTGAGAGACCCGTAAATGTCATTTGCCACTTTTCGAGTGGCATGAATTTATCATCTTCATTGCATTTCATCGCATTCATCTGTTTCCTTCCAAACGGGAGCAGAGGATTAGAGTGGAAATGTGTCTTGAATCATTAAAAGAAACTACTTAAAATAGTAGGGTTAATTAAGCTAGCAAACTTGTTTCAGTTAATACTTAGTGTGATCCTAACTCTTCTTGTACTGTTTTGAGCCTTGTTCCCTGAAAATTGTCCTAGAACCCCCTTGTAGTAGGGGAGATACTTGGTTAAATAGTAAAATATTTTTAGAAGCTTGCTAAACTTTAAGATGGTCTTTATTTGCCAATTTTTATGGCTGCCTTCTCCACGGTGCATTTGGTGGGCACTTAACAAGGGTTTATTATGTCTATAAAGTCCTAGCACGATATATATTCCTTGTCATGTGCAGGCTATGTTAAATGTGCCTTCTGTCACTATCATGAGGCTGGTTTTATTCAGATGGTGGTTTTCCCATCTGTGGGGAATGAGAATTTCTCCATTTTTGTGTGCTGCTAGGAGGTAACTACTTGGGACTAAAGATAGGGTGTTTGCCTTTTCCCACGATCTGGTGGACTCGTCTGTTGTCAGCCTTTTGCTCTTAAGGCCTGATGTTCTTCATTGTTCCTTGCTGAATGGAACTTGCTAAATTGCTTGTGCTGATGTAGCAGAAGCAGCTGATGTGTCTGAAGCACAGGTGGTTTCACTGACTTGTCCCAATGGGGCCCATTGGCAGGGCAGAGCAGCATGGGCTGTGCTGGGGACATGGCTGGTGACACAGCAGCTTGGGAAGGTGATGCTTGGAATGCTCTGAGGTCCTGCAGCACCATGGGACATAGGCATGGCATGTCACCAGGCTGGGTAAGGACACTGCTGGGCCTTTATCAGGTAATTGGAGGTCTTAGTCCTGGGATGGAAGAGTGTTTGCAAAACACTTGGGAAACCAAGTAGCAAAGGGGCTGCCAGGTTACTTCTTTCTCATATCTGAAAGCTCCCAAGAAGAGCATAGCAGGAGCAGTTAGCAAGCTGGACCTTCTCTGCAGGTTGCAAATTAAATAATCTCATTTAATCTATTCCATGTGCTAAAATACCTCCACAGCTGAGGATGGTCAAATCCAACCCCAGTATAGGCAGGCAGTTCATTAAGAGGTGCAAATCCTACCACAGTCATGCAGATAAATTTGGTCAAGGACACTGTGATTCAGGACATGGCTCTTCAGCGCAAAGAATATCTGCACCATTTACACTCTCACTGAGACATTGCTCTGCAAAGCCCTTTTTTAATGGAGCCAAAACTGGGATCTGAATGAGTTGTACTTAAAAGCAATTGTCTCTCTCATGTTAATTAATCAGTACTGCTTGAATACTACTGGTTGAATAATGTATTTAATGAATAATGCTGTTGTCCATCAAATAAATTATTCAATTAATCTTTCTTTTTTGCATTAGCTAAACACTTCTGTAGAAGTTCGGAAATATCCGTTGAATAATCTATTAGAATGATGCATTGCTTTTCAAATATATGATGCAACAAATAATTTTATCTAGTATTCAGCCAAGTTTTCCCTTAATTAAAATTTGCATATATATAACAACTGTGCCTAAAGAATCACAAAGACTTTAGGTAACAGCAGACATGAGGTGGAGAGAAGTGTTTCTGTTATTTTGGATGATTTAGCTGCTGTGGTATTGTGTTCTAAGAGTATGTCAGGGATGGCAAGAGTTCTGAAGATTCTCTTTTTGTTTGGTTTTTTTGGGGGTTTTTTGTTTTTGTTTGTTTGTTTGTTTGTTTAATAGAGTTACTTTTTTTCTGAACACCAAATAAATTATATACATTTTACCAGTGAAGTGCAGCCACCCTTGCAAGAGAAGTGGTTGGCAGTCAGTTCATTGTACAAGGGTGGAGAATGAAGAAACAGAGACTGAGGAAAAGAGCCAATTCCACCACGGACAGATTCACATGGCAGATTCTGACATGCAGAGACCTCTCACTCCTATCAAACAGCTCAAGGAGCCCATCTCAGGAGGGCTGACTACTCCTATGAGAGTCCATAACTGTGAGTGGCTGGGGACCCAGCCTCCAGAACTAATATTTATACCAGTAATGTGCGCAGGCACATCAGATGCCTGGACAATAACAAAAACATTTGGTCAAAGCTCTATTATGAGTTATGAGCAGGGTGATGGCTGACTACTGCTTCCTTCAGAGTTCAACACCAAATCTTGTGGGCATGTACAGATATTGGGGCAGGGAGGCAGAAGGGAATGAGCCCAAACCCCCTGAACAACTTGCATCTCCTGCCTCATTTCTGCTGACATTTCAATGCCCCCATGTCCCATTTTTGGAGGTGACAAGCTCTCTAAGTCTGGCTTTCAAGGGCCTTTTAGGTACCTCTGGATTGTCAGGCTTCAGGTTTGGCCACCCTAACTCCATCTCTCTGGACTTGGGCAGAAATCAAGAGCCCTCTCTGCCTTGGCAATTACCGAAATCCCTGCAGTGCTTCCCTGTGTTATTGAAGACACCTGCCTACCCCAGAAATGTGGCCCCAGGAGGCAGGGCCAGCTGTGTTGGTCAGCCTGGATGGTCCCACACTGAGGTGCTCTGGGAGGTCAGTGTCCTGTCCCTGAGGAGGAACTCGGGTATGGGGAGGCTTTAGCTGTGGAAAAGTGGAGCTGTGGTGCACAGCGTGGCCCACTGGGCATTTTACACTAAAATTCACTTAAATAAAGACCGGAAACCCAGTCCTGTTTTGATTTAGGAGAGGAAGGAAGTCCTTTACTCTTGCATTTACATTTTTCTTTAGCTTCCAGTTTGTAAAATGAAAGAATAATTTAGAGGTTCAGAGGATCTCCATGAAGTATGAAATAACCCAGCCACTGCTGCATTTGGGGTCTTGAAGACAGTCAAGGAACTATGATTGAGGCCGTTAAGGTCATCTGGTTTTCTCTCAGCAAAATCCAGTGGGTTTTGATGTTTAGCAACTTGGTAAAAGGGAAAAAAAGAAGTAATTTATTCAGGAATTTAAGTCCTGGGCTTTATCGCTAACCCTTGGGAATGGTTTTACAACACCTCACCGTCTCTCTGGTTTTGAGTGTCTCTCAGAATGATGTAGGCTCTTGATCTAGCCAACTTGCCTGTATCTTTATATTAAAGTTGCACTTCTTATGATTGTGGATTTAATTTAATGCAAACAGAATTGTGTCTAGGTGACATGATCAGACTGTGTTATGCAAACTCTAACATTATGACATTCCTCTCACACTAACTAAAAGCTTTGTTGCAACATATTAATATAGAAAGGGTTATTTGTTTTGCTAGTAATAAAGGCTGTATATTTGCTGTTTAGAAGTAGTAATAACGTTGACTTTTACACAACCTTGGGGAGAAAGTTGTGTTATATATTTATTTTTGAAGAGTTAAAAATTAAAAATGCATCTTGTGTATGTTCAGCTGAGACGAGAGCGAAGGAGAGTACATACAAATTCCATCAAATACAATTAGCATAATCAGAGGCTGGATGAGAGCCACAAATGATTGCACAAGGGGAAAAGAAGTAGTTCCTGGGATCTTGGGATATTGCCTGAAGCTGAAAGGGACACAAAGCAGTAGGAACTATTTTTACCCAAGGGCAATTTTTGCTGATACTGCCCTTGCAAGCAGCTCTTATTTTATTATTTTTATAGATTCTTTTTCTGCCTTAAATTTGTATACTGAATTATCCATGAGGATAAATGTCAGAGTGGATTAAGATTAAATTAGGAACTAGATACTTCAAACCAAAAAATGTCCCTCCTTCCTATGTACTCCCTTTAGTTTATTCTAGGGTTTTTTGCAGGGGGACAAAGTTGGCATTTTTCCCTGTAGATGCACTAGGCTGCAGCTACATAGACTGTATTTTCCTTTGAATCTTTTTACATTCAGCTTCTCTGCACAGATAATTTAACTTCCAATATCCCATCTTCTTTGGTTTAGGTCATCATTCTCTTCACAGAGTTCCTGAATTTCTTTCTTCTCCTTGTAATATAGCTGGGTGATGTTCTTTGTCATTTTTTTCCCTTTTTCCCTCTGGTTCTGCTGCAGTGCACACAGGGGCACAGTCAGAGAGTTTACAATGGCTCCTACCATCCGGAGAGTGATGAGTAATTTAGACCACTTGTTATCCAGGGCTGCCAGACTACCACTTCTAACAGAGCTGACAGAGAAAAGTAGACATGACACCAAAATTAGGTACCTGTATTACACTGTTTAGCTGCTGCCCCTAGATCTTACCAAGTTAGTTATAATAACCCTGTTGATGTTAGTGGATGAAAGCTCAGTCTTAAAAAATTCCCCCCGTGTTGTACACAGAGGTTTTGCCTATCTGCAAGAAAATCTTTTCCCTCCCTGCTTCTTTTTTTCCCAAACCAGTGCTTTTTTTCCTGTCACTTTGTGTTTCATCTCTTGTTTTCTCATCATGCTCACCTTCTTTCCACTCCCTCTGACACATGCAAATGTTCCAGAATACATTCATGCACTCAGACTTTATTAGTCTTTCTCAGATGCATACTTTTCTGGTTTTTATTTTCTACTGGGCTTGTTTTGTTTGGCACTCTTTATACATTTTAATGCAAAATATGCTTAAGGGTGTCTATTTAAAACTGCAGTTGTTTAAACACTCCAAATGGTCCCTTTGGGAAGGCAGAGGAGTGCAGGGAATGCAGACAAAGGCGACTGATGATGACTTGTATGTAGCACACCTTCCTTTGTCCACAAAACTGTGTTTACAGCATTGATCTGACCAGTTTCTGGCTCAGAGCAGCTTCCAACAGTTGTTTAGTCTTGAAAATATTTTTTTAAAACATTTAACCCCAGTGCTTTCTCTCACTTTGTCCATTCAGAGATCTTCCTCAAGAAAACTTCTAATGGGAAAGAGTTGGTCAGTTGAGCACTACCAAGATGTTTTTGAGAAGCAAGATTGGAAGCACATACAGCTGGAAATAGAGCTCTCTTCCCATAGGGGAAACACCTGTTTTCTGAATATAGAAAAGATTTGGGGAGGTTTTTAGATACACCATTCTTTCCCTCTGGTACTCTTCCAGTTCAGATAATGCTACTGATGTCCCTGGGCCTACAGCTCAAGGTAAGATGCTGTGCTGGGTGTGTGACACCTTTTCCAGACATGGAAATGTCACAAGTTTAAAGCCTCCCATTTTATGCCCTATACAGGTGTAAACAGGAATTTTATTCCTCTGAGAAAGGCAGGTTTTTAGTTTGCCAGTGGAGTTAGCTCTCCTGGCTAGTTCTGAAAGGGCTTGAACTCCCTCAAGCTTGGTATTAAAAAGCTTTAGACTATCACATTTTATAGCTATTTTACTTTTATTAGTGAAATAAAAAAAAAAAAGAAAGGAAATTTGAGACCTACCTAGTTCAACCTTTGGTAAATAATTTCAATGTAAAAATTTACTCATGAAAGAGAAGGAAATTAAAATACATCTCTAGACAACCAGTTCCAGAGGCAAAAAAAAAAATTTAAATAACAGCCACAAGAGTATCTTACACTTTTCAGCTCTTTAAGAATCACAAAGCTTTTTTAAGGAGCAACTGCTGTATAAAATGTGAACAGGGAAAGCTGTTTCCATGTGTCCAGCTTGGTGCTGAATGTGGCCATGATGCAGTGAAACAGTGTGGGACTGGATGAGAGAGTCCTCAAAGCAAGAGGGGAATATTAGGTGGGCTGGTATGTAATTACTGGAGTTGAATCTGGGCCAAGACAATGGGACTGACAACACATTCCTGGGAAATGTGCTCTTTGATCGTAAATATCTGTGAAGCAAGCTTGCCAACCATATTGATTTTGGCAGTGGATTATCACTGACAGCCAGGATCTGCTGCCCTCCCGCTTAAAGCAGTGCCCTAATAGGTTTTTGGACAAGCAGACAGGATATATGGAGAGAACAACTCCCAGGATACATTCACCCCATCACAGGTTCCCTGAGTGTGTTGGGTTGGCCCCGAGAGAAGTCCTGTACAGGTGTTTGGTGCCAGGACAGCAAGTCCTACACATTTGGGAAGTGCTGGCTCCACACAGAGCAGGTGCAGGTGCACTGTGGAATGTCCAGCCCACTGGCATCAGCAGCTCTGTGCAGGTGCCCATCCTTTCGCTGAGGCTGATCTGGCTCTGCTCCCTTTCCATCATGAGCTTTGACCAGAATGAAGCCTGAGCAAAGCCTCACCTGCATGACAGCTTTTTTCCTTCAGACTCTGCATTTGGGAGACAGTTGCTGGCTTTACCAAATGTAAGATCCGGGTTTCAACAGCCAACACATTAGGTAGTGATACTTACAAGCTGCTGGTACTTTTGTTCTTAAATGAAATTGAGTATAGCTATGAGGAGGCTGTTGTGAAATAATGAGATAAAACTTGAGAAAGTTTTATGATGATGTTTGTCTTTGTGTATGAAATGCATAGAGATTGTGCCCTGATCCTCAACTGATAATTCCAAGTCCTACTGTAATACAAATAATAACCAGATATTTAGGATAGATTAGAATATACTTTTGGATCCATTAGCATTTGGGTTAAATCTGACAAACGATTTAGAAAATCTATATGAATTCAAAGAGCCTGCTTATCATATTTTGTGACAGCTGGGTGAATACTTGACATCTTTGTGCTCTTAAAAGAACATATGCAAAGATTCAATTTAATTTGTAGGGTTGAGGGAATTTATTTGCCTAATTTTGAGCCCACTAGCACATGATGGATTTGAAAGTTCAGTTTTAACAGGAGTATAATTGGGTTCTGATTTCACTTAGAAGAGAGCATGATAGAAAGGGTGAAGAGAGAGACAGAGACACGAGGAAAGTAAAGTAAGAAAATGAAACTGAGAATACTCTTGAAAAAAATTGCGATGAGATTGAAAAAAGAGTGTAGCAATTCACAGCGTGAGAAAAAGCCCGTACATAAAAATAAGTTACTCTTTAAGGGGACAGAAGAGACAAGATAATACATTCTTAATCATAGTGGCAAATGTCTTTTGGCTGAGAAGAGCTGATGCTTTAAAATTTACTCACTGTCATAGCTGAAAACAAAGACAAAATATTAAGCCCCTTAAGTTGTGGGAAAGGAGAGATGGATGTTTCCCTAAATACTTTCTCGAGCTCAGGAAGTAAAGCAGCTCATCCAATGTTCAGTCTTGCAAGGAGAGTCCTTCAGCACAAATACCTGGTGTAAATAGTGAGCTGCAAGGAAAGGACACATGGCCATGGCCATACAAACCAGATCCCATGGGTGAATATCTGCCTTGCTGACCAGCAGTTGTTGTCTCATGTCTCCTGTGGTTTCATTTTGGACAAAGACCATCTCACACTCAGGTCAGCTACCACAACACTCAGCTTGGTCTGTTCCCTGCAAGCAAGGAAAGTCCTGGGGCCATCACAAGTGCCAAAGTCCTTTCAGGTGACTGGATGGGCATGATGTCTGCTGGCAGTTACCAACAGAACATACTTAGAGATGGAAGTGGCACTGTACCAGGTGATAGTGAAGGAGTCTTTCCGTACAGTTCCTGAATTCTTTCATAAGAGACAAATATTTGGATTTGTTGGTTAGGATCTGACCTGCTTACACCTGCTTTGCCTTTTGTTTTTGTTCAGACTACAGCAGCTCCTTTTCTTACCATTTTTGAAAGATGGGTGAACCCTCTTCTTTGGCCCCTAACGTGCACAGTGGGATCAGTGGCAATGTAGGTTTCCTCTGTCTCTGTGCTGCTGAGGACTGCTGCCATGTGAGCAGCACATCCAGTCCAGTGTCCTTCCTCATCCCGTGCAGCATGTGGGGCCAGGATTCACAAGCAGCACAGCATGCCAGCATTCTAAAGTAGCTTTATTAACAGTCCTTAGGGAATACCTCTCTACATCCCTCATTTATCTATTAAGTGAATCTTTTAGCAGAAAAAGAGGGCAGGAATTGAGTCTGGTTTCAGTCTAACTCAGCATTTATATTTTCTGAATTACTTCCAAGTGAGCTGGCTCCTGATGTCCCCAGCCTTTCTTTTGCCTCACATTGGACACAAAGTCCCTTTGCAGCTCGGCACTGACTAGTCCAGTTGAACCAGCCTGAGCCCAAGGCATTTGAAAGTAAATCTCTGTTCAGTGCTGTAGGACCTTGTCAGCTGCTCAAGGTTCAGCTTAGTACACAGCAAATAGAAGTGTTTCTCCTGTGATACTTGTATTTACTTTCATTTTTAGGTAAGAACTACATTTTCAGCTGTATCACTGGCAACTTTCATTAATGCTCCTTGTTGAACAGTAGCTTTTTCATCTTTGACTTTACTAACGTTGTAGAATTAAATGGGTTTTTCTGTCTTTTTGATTGTATCCTGATACTCTGTCATGTTTTGATCTCTGTGTAGTGCACATAGACTGGAAACTCCTTGAGGTACAAACTCCTGGGGAAGGAGGGGGTATGAGGGTGTATATTTTCTTTAGAGGGTGCCTACTGTGGCAGACCCCCATATACTATGGTACTGTGAAATAATAGTAAAATAATAATAATAATAATAATAATAATAATAATAATAATAATAATAATAATAATAATAATAATAATAATAATAATTCATTTTATTTTATTTCTTCCACATTGCCTTTGTAATACCTAGAAAACTCAATTTTGTTTAAAGTGTATTGAGAACTCTAGGTAAAGAGCTGGAAATGGCAGCCTACAGACACAGCAAATGGCCCGAAGTACTAATACATTTCTGACTTTATACAGCAACTTTTCCTTAATCCGATCACTGGTTAATTTAATCCGGTTTCCTTTGATTGGATCCCCTGGAACCAAATAATTTGTATTGTGTTTTAGTCTGGTATTTCTGATCATTGTCTTTGTTAATTTGATCAGGATTGATTGAAGCAGTCATTGAAAGTAAATCATATAATTAATCAAATGCAGCATTAGAAAAGCAGGCCCTCAGTGAGTCTGTTAGCTTTTACCTCTTGTTTTTCTTCCCCAGTATATGAAGCTTGGACTACTTTTAGAAAAAGATGATGAACTTTTTTATAGCATCCACAGCTCAGTAGTAGAAAGGGAAAGAGATACAGATATATCTATGTACATATGCTTATTTAATTGTGAATAGAATAGAATAGAATAGAATAGAATAGAATAGAATTAGTTAAGTCGGAAGGGACCTACAGTTATCATTCAGTCCAACTTCTTATCTCCTCTCAAAGCATCTAAAAGTCACAAATTCTGTGACCCTTTCTGAGACAGGCATGTTTGGTGGAAGATCTTGCTTAATGGCTCAACTTTCTTGTTAATTCAGTGTTTTTAAGAAACTCAACATGTGATCTATGTTTGAATTTGGCACAGAATCGTCACTAATAAACAAGATATGGCTCTGTGCTTTATTCTAGTAACATCTGGAAAATCTGGTACAGCCAGTGCTTGTCTGAAGCTGACAGTCACTCCAAAAACTGTGGTATGAGCAGAAAGGAGATTTTGGATTCTCAACAAAGATAATTTTGATTTCCACCTGCTGTGTGGAAAGCATACCTATTGGGGTTTTTTTCAGAGTAGGTGTGTGGTCCCATTTTGCTTCTTCTCTCACTCTGATCAATAGCTGTGACCAAAGTTGGCCATTTTGATCTGCACTGTTAGATATTTATAGATTTGTGTTCTAACTGAACCTTTGTTACAACAAACCAAGGCTTAATTTGTATTCTGGAGGCAAAGGTTGTACAAGAACAGCTAGAACTCCCCTGGCTCTTCTGAAGGCCACAGCAAGTTCAGCAGGGGACAGGCTGCCTCTTCAGGGGTATTACCTGCAATGACCCCAGGCTGGCCTCCCTGGCAGTCCATCCAGGGGGAATACAAGGGCAGTGTCTGGCCTGCACCCATCCTAGCAGGAATAGCAGCTTCTGATGGACCATGACCTGCAACAGCGGAGGAGGAGAATTAGGAAGATCAGATAACAACTTGCTGTTGTAGGTGAGGTATCCCTACCAAAGGTCATTTAATTTTAGTTTGTCCTTCCCTTCATGGCTTACAGAACTAACCTGTGTTATTAAGTGCTCACAATAAGCCTTCTCTCCCTCTCCCTGTCACCTTGACATTTCTTGAGTGGGAGATTATTTTTAGAGGTGGTTTACTTTGTGTTAACTTCCTGGGAGCGAAGAGAGTGTGAGGTTTTATGCTTTTTGTAACCTGAATTTTCTTTTTAAAGATACATAACGGGACTTTCAAAAACAGAAAAGTCTGGCCAAACTCGCATCCTTGCTGGATTTCCTCTTCTTTATTAGTCCAATGGCTTAAACTGGATGCTTAGAATAATTTAATCATAAAAGAATAAAGGAATGTAAATCAATGAAGGAAATGTAAGTAGAGGTTAATCTTGATAGTACCCATTTATCCTTGGGTGACAAAGGAGTGTTTAGCATCACAAGTTGTTGTGAACAGAGTAATACTAAAGGATCATCTGATTCACACCCAAAATGAGAATGAGGTATCTGGAAAAAATGTGCAGCAATGTAGCACAATTCTGATAGGTGTACCAGTAATGCTAGATCAAGCTATACCATTATCAGTTTTGCTTTAAATCATGTGGCTGTGGACAGCAAAGTATGTCTAATAGACATTTGGTAGATTTATATCTTGGGATGCAATGTGTTTGCCATAAATCTTTTAGAAGGATGGTGGTTGAGGCACCTGAGGCAGTCATGCTAGTCCACGAATCTGTTCTGCTGAAAGAAAATAGGAGAACTGGGCAGCTTCCTATTGGTAGCACAGAGATACAGAAACAAAACAAGCAGGAACGCTTTGATGTAAAACCTACAGAGCAGAAGAATTGAAGAAAACAGTGACTGTGTTTCCAGAAAAACCATATATTAGCAGTCTGTTGTAAATCAAATTAAATGTCTACCTCACTGCCTGATTCTGCACTGAAGTTCTTGTGTTATTAAAGCTCTGAGTCTGAATGGAAATAGGGTTGTGTCTTGAGACCTCATTCCCAAAAAGCATCTGCCAGTCATGTCTGGTCAGAACAGCTTGGGGAATGTTTACCTTCTTTTAGGAACCAATGGGATATTGATGGGTTCGAGCTGGTTTTCCACAAACTTGTTTGAATCTTAAAGGGCATTTTCATCTGTCTGCACAGAGGAAAATGTCTTTATAGAAGAGGAAAAAAGGTTTTAATAAGAATCCTTGAGATCTGTGATGTTGGGTTAAAAGGGAATGCAGTATATTATTGTAGTGTTTTTCACTGTGAAATACATTTGTATTTCCACTACACAAAAAAATATTAACAAGACCAGAGCAATTACAAGAATACCCAGATTTTAGATGTTATCTTGGATGTAGAAAAAGGGATGGATTATTAAAGTGTATAGTGTCTGAGAGAAATAGCACTCTAATGCTGTTTTTCACATCTTAATTTTAGTGCCTGCATAACCTACCTTCCTAAGATGCTCTTAATTGAACATTTCAATAGAATTTGAATAAAGTCTAATATATCTGGGATTCCTCCTCCACTTCTTAAAATATGATGTGAAATTTATTAGTCTTAATGTACATATCCCAGAGCTAATTGTTTTATCTTGTAAATCAGTTTCTCATCTTTTTTATGGCTTTTATTCTTAGATATAAAAAATTAAATAAATTCTTGATTGAAAAGTCTTTTTTGTTTTGCAGTAGCAAAAGGAGGAGGGGGTCAGCTTTGTAAGTGCAAAAGGATTTTTAGTTCTTTTTTTAATTATTTACAAATGCTGAATTAAAGGACAGCAGAGTTTAAATTATGCATTAAATTAGCATGGTACTGATGGAAGACACTCAAAGAAAGTTGAAATTTTTAATTGCTGTGATCCAAATTCAGCCACAATTTAATAGCTTAATTGGTGTTGATGAACTTAAGGCAGTGATAAACCCCAACCTATAGGCTTATTTTTCTTTTTGCTGTGAAAGGTAAGCACGCTGTTTCTACAGTACTGTCTGTCCTTTTGTTTGAGAGTTGACTGAGTATACTTTGATCCTTTTTTTAGAAAAAGAATTCTCTGTTCTCCCTTAAAGAAAGCTTCCTGAGACCTGGATCAGATTATGGAAACTAAAGTGAGCACACAAAAGTGCTTGTTAGAAAGTGAAATATATGTGCAAACTAAATGTGCCCTTGATGATAGCCTTATTGATCAAGCCAAGTTAATAAATCACTAATATCACGCAGCACTGTTCAACACTCACAGGCTTATATTGGTTTTCTTTTTTTTTTTTTTCCCTTTCTTTTTATGTGCCTGCTGTGTAGGCAGAGAACATGCACTTTCCTGCCACGGACTGTGTACTACAATTGAAATACTGAGTTCAGAGGGCTTGAATGTAGAATGTCGGCATCCAATACAAGAAAAAGGAACTTTTATAGCAGTAACTTACTGCTGGGATTGGGGCATTTTGCTTCTTAAGTATTCCTCTCTTTCTTTCTAATGCTTCAGGCCCTCATCCAGAATGAAATCTGGGGTCCTGTTTGGATAATTAAAAGAATTCCATGGGAAATTTGGCATGAAAATGCCATATGGAGTGACTTCTGAGCCTAGCAATGGCCAGCATTTGCATTCAAGATAAATGTTTAGTTTTCAAGAAGTCAGCCTTTAGGTTCTTCTTCAGTAGCTTTGCCAGTACATAAGGGCAACATCCTTTGTGCACCCTTGGGATTCTGGTCTGACAAGCACTTACTCCATTACTGCCCATATTTCCTTAAGCCCTCTGACAAAAAGCACTTATGATGAAGTGGATTTATGTGCCCGTGCCATGGGATGCCTGCAGGATCTCTGAGAGCCCTCTCGCGTTGCGCAGTGCATGTTCTCTGTAGCTGCCGCGTTGTTCCCGGTGCCGCGCGTTTTCTCCTCCGTCGTGAGATGATTTTGCATTCGTAGCTTTGCTCTGATTTGGGGTTGATCTGCATGCAGACCGTGTTAGTAGAGGAGGTTCTGCTCAGGCTAAAGTGGGGCTTCTGTGCTCGAACCCAGTGTCGTGCGCTGATGTCCCTGGTGTCCTGGAGCAGCAAGTGTCGCAGCCGGGACCTTGGTTCGATACCTCAGCTCCGTTCCCTGATGTTCTCGCTGAGAAATGAAGGCAGCTGGGTGAGTACCTGAGCCTCTGCTGGTGCAATTTGCCAAGACAGAATACAAAGTAGCATTTATGAAGCACTTCTTGTCATTTCATGGTCCTGCATTCATTACTAGCTAATGACTGGAGCACTGGTGTGAGAGTGGTGGTTGTACTGGGCAGTCAGCCATGAGAAAGAAATAGACACCACCTGTGGTCAATTCACAACCCTTTTCTATCCCATCTTTCTCTGTTCTTTTCCATAATCTCATTCCTTCTCTTTCCTTCCCAAACCTGCAGGTAATGTGGATGTGAGCCTTAGAAAAGGTTGATGAGACAGAAGCAGCTGACCCTTTCCCAGTATGGAGTTATCTTCCATTGCATTGTCAAAGAGAGGGAATTTGGGCTTTCTTACTTATCAGAGTAGCCAAGACTCAGTCCAGGAAAGTTGGGGTTGATTTTGGTGTTGGGAAGAAGCTGGACATGCTCATACATGTGTCTTCTTATCAGCTCACAAACTGAGTGGTCAGAAGCTGTGCTCTGCATGGAGCCAGGATCAGGGCTGGGTAAGGTACTGATGCTGTGCTGGTCTGGAACTCCTGTGAATATGTGGAATGCACCTCACTCAAGAGAGAAGCCGCAATACGTTTCATTAGTTCAATAAGTTCAGTGGAATTTAACAAAGTTTAACAGTGGGTTACAAAGGTTAAGTAAGTTGGATGGTGAGGTTCACCTTATTAATTACTGCATGGAAAAAGGGCACAAATGCAAACTGAGTTATAATCAAGGTAGAATGTTTTGCACAGGGACTGGAGATTGAAAATGGTAAGGAAGACTCTCCCGATGAGTCACGAGGTATAGAGTGGTGGAACTCAGGTGCAGCCAGGTCCAGTCTGAGTCTCAGACAAAGGCCTATATCTAATGAAAAAAATACAAAGAGTGAGGAAGAGTCTTCTGTTGAGTCACAAGATTCAGAGTGGGCCTGCTTGCATTCTAAACTCATTATAGACCCTTGGTACAGTTAGGTCCAATCAAGGTTTCAGACTTGGACAATGGATTATATCTAATGCAATGATCTATAATAAGTTGATAATAATTAATATTGAGTAGCTACATGAATTAGTAATGTTACATTAGTATTAATTTAGGTTCCTGACAGATCAGCCATTGGTTAAAGGTCTCGCTGTCTCAAGGAGCCTTCTTGAGAGTTGTCCCAGGTTAAGGAAGGATCACCGCCATGCAGCCAGGCTATCTGGCCAGAAGAGCTCAAGAAGGCTCACTTAGGCTGTCAAATTTCTGGAATCAAGTGGTTGGGTTATAGTCCAGTTGCATGTGATGGAAAAGGTATGCATGACTCTTCTTGTATCAACAAATTTCTTTGCTCCTTGATTAATGACTCTTGGAAAAGCCACCAGCTATTCATGTGTTAATCTCATGATCAGTGTTCCAAGCTCATGTGCATTGATGCTCACTGTGTCATGTCGCAGACATCCTTTCACTAAAAATCCTTTCTTTAGGATTTTTCCTTCTGAGAAGCTAAGAGGCCTCAGAGACAGAATGTAAACAATGGTTATCTGCTGCTGTGGAATGCAGCAGGTCCACCTGTGATTGGCCCATCCTGGATGTTTATAATTAATGGCCAATCAAGGACCGAGCTACCTCAGACAGAGTCCGAGAGAGCTGCCTTTGTTATCATTCTTTGCTTTTCTATTCTTAGCTTAGCTAGCTTCTGAGAACACCTGTCCTTCCATTTCTTTTTAGTATAGTTATAATGTAATATATATCTATATATATCATAAAATAATAAATCAAACCTTCTGAACATGGAATCAACATTCTCATCTCTTCCCTCATCCGAGAACCCCTGTGAACACGGTCACAGTGTCACTGTTTCCTTCATGGTTTTTCAGAGAACAAGTTGACACTAGAGAAGTTCTTGGCCTGGACACAGATCAAACCTTTACTTCCTTTGCAGCCTCTACCAAACTACCCCAGTTTGGTCAAGGGGTGGAATGCACCCATCACAGGGTTGTGGGCCTGCTGTGCTCATGGGTTTCTCCAAGCCTGTGTCATTAACCTCGAGGTGGGGAGTGTTTTTAAATCTGCTGCAAAGCGAGGACTTTACCCGACTGCTGAGCCATGTGTCTCTGGTCTGTGCTATGGTGCTCTGGAGCTCGCCCTGACTGGTGGCTCCTCGCTGGATGGTGCTTAAGGAGTCTAAGTATTGAATTATTCTGTCTGCTCAAGAGTGAACTTAGACTTCTTTTGTCTTTTATGCAGGGTAGTAACATTTTTCCTGAGTTAACTGTATTACTCTCTTTCTTGTGGCTCCCACATTAGTTTTGGGAAGAGAAAAACAACACTGTGTCATCACAGAATTGCCTGGTGATGGGAACTGTAAGGTAGATGAGTTCTTCTCTCCACCCATGAGCAAGTCCTTGAATGAGGTTTTACTGCAGGACTGTTCTTTCTGTTCCTCTTATATGCTGGCCTGTCATTATCTCTTAGGTTTTTAATATGTTACAGTACATTCATCTCTTAAAACAACAGTTTAATTTCTGTAGCCCAGCCACACAGCCAGTGCTAGGGAGATATTGCTGTCATCAGTGCATCTTTAAAAGCTCTGCTTCCATCCTTAAGAGCTACTTTGGCCATGGACTAAACTCAGAAATACACTTGGGTCCTGTCCAGCGCCATGTAGGAATTTGCTCCATATAAAGATTTATCCCTGTATGGTCAGATTTTACATGCACACCTACAAATAATACCTGTTTAATGCAATATTTAACAGTGTGAACTACAAATTAGACCATAAACTCCTCGGTGCAGAGACCACTAAACTTTTTAGAGCATCAGACACATTCAGACTTCAAACCCAACCAGGGCCACCAGTCATTACCAGTTAGAGGCATAGAGAACAGCTTTAAAAGGAGTTCCCTCATTAAACTGAAGTTGCTTTTACCCATGACAGGCCATAAAACCTGAATTTGTGGGAGGGAATGTTTGCCTCTGTGCATGCATGCTCCTCAACCTTTTTATTTTCAATGGGACGAAAAATAGACTGGGTTGCATATTGGATACCATTACCTTGGTATTAAGCTGCCATTCCCAATCTCTTTTGGAAAATTGGAACAGAGATTCATTACTTCTCATCCATCACTTTAAATCAAGGCCTTATTAAAACAGTTTTGATTGCTGGGAATCACAAATAGTATCTCTCTTTCCAGATTACTTTGTTTTTGCTCACGAAACTATTAGAATAGGACTTAACATTCTAAGCCATAGCAGGATGTATGTCAGTGGTTCCACAAGCTCTGGGGAATTTGCTGAAATGTGTTTGTAAGTCCTTTCCAGGAGGTGCTTGGTGGTGTTGAACCTGGGGAAGATTCTATTGGAATTTTTGTTGTTGGATTTTTGTGTTTATTATGTTGAGTTCTTTAAATCCACTAGCATACTCTTTGATGCTCTTAGTAGTACAATAGATTTTATGTTTCTATTGATGTAAAAAAGGTCTTACTAGACATTAAGATTTTACTTCATTACAGATTTGTAAAGCTTAGGGCTTAAAGTCAGACTTAGTTGTAGCTCTGCCTCCTCAACACCTAAGAGTAGCTGTATACAGTCATGATGCTGTGTAGACCAAATCACTAATTCCCAATCTTTAACATCATCTGATGGCTGTGAACTCATGAACTTTCTTGTGGATATTCTGAAAAGCCTCATGAATCTGAAGGTTTTAATGTTTTAATATAATAAGGTTCAGTCGACCAGCTGTACAACAATTACTGTTGCCTATGGGCCATGGTTTATGACTGCTTGAGCTGCAAAAAATTGACAGTCTGGCAACTTGTCTGTGTTAGTTTCATGTAATTCCAGAATTGTTCTGTCTTGCTCTCTTCTGCCTGTACATCTGTATTGCAGTTAATTTCCTTAAAACTGGGAGACTGCTCCCTTCTGGAGTTCAAAGTGGCAGGTGGTGAAATGCAGACTTCAGCTGAACATTTTTATTGGTTCTTAATGGTGGCTTCAAACTAAAGAGGGGAAAAAATCCTGAGATTTTATTTTGGGGTACTCTATCCGTGCCAAAGAGCACAAATTGAACATTTTACAGGTGCTAGAAAGATGCTGATGATTCCTTAAGTAGTCTTTGTAGTCTGCCAGGAATTTCAGGCAATTAACTAGCCACTGCTGCTGTTGACTAGCCAAGTTTTAACAGACCTTTTAGAAACCTTTTGGTCTTTTCATGTAAATAGACTTTTGGCAGAGATGTATACCCAGTAGATTTTGTAATGCATTTCCTTTTTTCATGTGTTCCATGTTTAATTCAAACAAGCATCTGACATGAAAGCTAAAGATAAAAGTGTAACATAGTACAATTAGTTTCTGTGAAGTCTGTGGATCACTAATGGAACACAGCTCTTCCCCCTGCACAACTAGCATAATACAGGCCATTTTTTGGTCATTTGTGTTGTACATTAAAAGCATCAAATAGAGCACTGTCGTGGGCCTGAGCGAATGGACAGAAAGTTCCTTTGTTTGATAACGCTGGAAATAATTTCACTTTCCAGAGACGCAAATGGGTAATTGCTGCAATCAGATCAGAGACATACAGCACTTGTAATGTAACCATTCATGTATTAAGAAAAATAAAGCAGAAATTAGATCAGAGACCAGAAGTATGTATACATTTTAAAAGGAAGTTCAGTGAGCTGTTTCTCTCTTTCCACCACCATTACTGTCTGTGTTTCATGGATGTGTGTTGTGATTTCATACCAGCTCATCTCTGGCACTTTCTGATCAAATGAACACAAGTTCAGGAGTACAGTTTGAAAGCAATCTACTGGATCTGTGTGTTTAAATCCACTGAGCCTCTAAGAAGCAGGGTTTGTGAGCATGTTTAATGAAATAAAATCGGGCATTTAGTGAAAGTGAAGGAGAAGCATTTATTGATAGCAAAGCTGATAACCTCCTTCTTCTTTTTTAATGCTCGAAGTATGGATTTAGATCTAGATTTGGCTGCAGATTCTACCACTTTCACATGTGTCTGGTGTGGTGCACTAGGGTTTTTGGAAAACAAGTTCCAAAATAAGCAACTGGATCTTTGTAGAATTTAGCAGAGCTGTACTTCCTTCTTTACCCATTCTGGACAAAACATACAGGTTCTTTTAAAATTGTAGCATGTGTGTCATTCTGTATTACTTAAGGTAGAGGATTTTTTTTTTCTTATTTTACATCAACACTGTTTTAAAGCAGCTTGGGAATGTAACAATGTTAAACAAGATGCTGCCTGTCTTGACAATGCCTCACAATAATGATTGTATATTTCAAACCCACTGGTAAGACCCAGTTCATACAACAAAGAAATGCAACACACAGAAGCCACATGTGGAACACACAGGGCGTGATTTGAGTCATGAATCCTCCTTTTGGTTCTTAAAAATGCCCATTTCTCTATAGTGCATTTACATTTTTTTAAAGCTTTTCTTTGGAATAAATATTGATATTTCTGGGGGGCGTATTTTAGCTGATATATAGGCAGAGAATGGTGGTGGGTCTTTTATTTATTTATGTATATATTCATTTATTTATTTATTTTTCTACTGCAGAGTGCTTTGGCTGCTGTTAAACAGTTTAGCTAGACCCAAAGGGATACTGCTAACATGAACTGGTAAACCACCAGCAGTGTTATATCCTCTTGTGTCAAAGACCTTGTACAATGTAAAAGCTAAAGGTATTCATATTAATCATTTTCTCAGGACAATTTATAAATAGAAAGCATTTCAAAACCAAGACTTATTTCTTCCCCTCCTGCCATTTCTTCACCATGAATAGACCAGAGCTCTTAAAGCTCTTGACTGTCTGCATGTCCTCTCTTTATGTCTTTTCTGACTCATTTTTATTTCAATTGCAAAAATTATAGAGGTAGTCAAAATGGTGGGGACAGAAGTAAATGTGAATCTAAAACCAGAATATCATTGTCCTTGGTGCAAATAAAATAGAAAAAAAAATCTAGAGAAATTACATTAAAAAACCAAAAAACATAACCCCTAAACTATGGAAAATAATAAATTGATGAGTTTTGGAAAAAAAAAAACAATTTCAGGAAAATATATATTAAAATCACATTTCCTTGTGAATCTCTGCATTTAACAAAGTATAGCATGTCTGGTGGGGGAAATATTCCCATTGTGGCTTCTGGGAGCAAAGAGGGCAGCACAGCAAAACCTGGGTCCTCTGTTGAGGTTTGCACACTCCAGGAGAACTCCTGACTCCAGGACCCCACCAAGGGTAAAGCTCAGGTAGAAAAGGGAGTGGGTGTCAGGAGAGATCAGGGGCTCTTGGGTGAAGGGGGGAACACTGGAGCAGGGCAGGTGCTTGTGGGGGTGCTGGTGGGGAAGAAGGGTGGGCAGGAGGAAGCAGGTGCCTCTGGTGGATTTGCAGACAGGAGGAATGACAGATTGGCTTGGGGAAGGTGTGCATGTATTTGCAGAGGGCATAAATGGGTTTGCTAATAACTTTCTTTCATGGGTTGATTGAGGTACTGGTGATGGGTGAACAGGCTGCTGGTGTTGACAGAGATTTCATTGGTACAGTGTGACCCAGGGCATTTATGGAGCTGCTGTACCCCCATCTCTGAGCTAAATTACTTCCCAGATGCGAGGCAAACAAGCAATCACTCAGACTGGTCTCCTGTTCTTTATGGCTTCACTCTTCAATACTCATTCAGCAATAGGCAGCTGGTTCCGTTTGGTTTAGAGGTTCTGACACCAGTAAAAACAAAACAAAAAACTTTTAATCTTCCAGCAATGAAATACACAGCAGACTTAAATAAATGAGACCTGTTGGAGCACCCTTGTTTTCTACAAGCCTTTTCTTCAGCAAAGGCGTGATTGTTTGGGAAGGCCCCCTAAAATTGCAGCAGGGGTCTGGTGTAGCATTTAAATCCGTGTGATAGTTTCTTCATCAAGAGATCTCTTTCAGATCATGTCCGCTTTGATGATTATTCAGCCCAAATCCTTCCCCTCCTTTACAGTTATTTTAACCTCTCTGAAGACCTGCCAACATACCCACTTTAGCAGCCAGTGATGTTATGCTTTTTTTTATTGGCATTCAATTTCAAGGCTTGACAGACAGTAAATGCGAAGACTTCTCTTTACTGTTCTACAGTAATTTGTCCTACAGTTGTAAATAAGTCTCTCTTGTTCTACCTCCTGCTAAACAAAACTCGCTATTTTTGGAAGAAATTGAGCAAACAGAAGATTGTTCCATTTTATGTAGCTGCCACTGAGTAGATATTACCATATCTGGGTTGTTGTTTGTTGGGTTTTTTTTTCATTTTTATGGCAAATGAAGTGACTTATTTCTGAAAATACTAGTTTGTTGTGGATTTTTTAAGGTAGATCTATTAAATTTCCAGATGCATTTTTTTTCAAATATATTGTATTTCCATACAGATATCTCATGCAAGCCAGGAGGACAATCACAGAATCACAAAATCACAGAACTGTTAGAGTTAGAAGGGACCTCTGGAGATCATGTAGTCCAACCCCCAAATGAATGATATTTAAAGATCTTAGGATATCCTCTTGGACTGTAACAAACAAGCAAGCTACTAGTTATGAGGAACCATAATTAATCCCAATAGTCAAAACATTTTTATTCTGTATTTTTCTTTCTCTCTGGTAGACACCTTGCATTTCCAAGACTGAAAATCAGCCTCAAGGACTTGCAACAAGCGTCAGGTGGGGACAGACACCCATCAATCAGTCCACGCCCTGGGACACTGATGAGCCTCCATCTAAACAGATGAGGGAGAATGAAAACCCAGGTATGTCTCTAATCTTATTTGTAATTCTACCAGGGAAAATCGTTCAAAGCAAATTCAATGCACTATCTCCTCTGTAAATTAGACTTCGTTGTGAGCCCTTTCTTTATTCTTTAGCAGGGGTTTTCCCTCATTGTAAAGACCCCTCAAGTTTCTTCTATGCCAGGGCTGATACAAATGTATTAAGATGCTGCAAGTTCATTAGAGTGGGGGTTTTTTTATCCTTCTCTGCCTTCACTGGAGGGAAAGGCACTCTGTAATACTTTAAGACTTCTTTTATGTCCAGAACTACCTGAAATGATTTCCAGCTTCCAGACACATATCATACATTGTGCTACTATGCCAGACGCCTAATTACAATGTCTTTGTAGTGGCTGGAGCACCATTATTATACACACAGAGTGTTTGTCAGGGAGCCGTGAAAGCACAGCAGGGAAAGAGGTTCATTTTCTTGGAAGTGTGTGCTTAAGCTGCATAAAGTGCAAAATACATAAAACGGCAAACATGCCGCATGTCACCTGATGAGTATTTTAACAATTGTGCTCACATGGCTGCAGCAATTTTATGCACTTACTGCTTGGGAAGGGCTCCAGATCCCAAACTGCATTAGGTGTAGTGCAGCGGGGCGTGTCGGTGCCGTCCATGGCTGCGGGAGGGGAAGGATGAGGGTGTTGCTGTCTGTTCTCCCCCATGCCGAGCCCACCGCCAATGATGGCCTTCCTTCGTGCCGCAGGTGCAGCACCCTGGGTCACCACAGTGGCAGCGGGCAGCCAGCCCGCCCTCATCACGCACTCCTACGGGATGACACAGCCGCCCACCTTCAGCCCAGCCGCCAATGTCCAGGCCCCCATCATCGGCGTCACACCCTCCCTCCCGCCGCACGTCACCCCCCAGCTCCCACTGATGCCGGGCCACTACCAGCTCCAGCCGCAGCCCTCCCAGCCCCTCAGCAACATGGTGGTCAACCTCCAGAGCCAGCCCTTGTACACCAACAGCCAGCCCCTCAGCATGTCCTCCATGAGTGGCGTGGGCCCAGTGGCCCACCCAGGCCCCGGGGCGGTGGGCAATGGCCACCTGGCCTGCCCCATGCTGCCGCCGCCGCCACCGGCCCTGCCCTCGGCCGCCCTGCCCAGCAGCGCACCCACCACCAATGGGCAGGCGGCCGCCCCACTGCCTCCCAACGCGGCCGCGGCGGGCGGCCCGGACAACACCAACGGGGTGCAGATGCTGCGGACGATCGGCGTGGGGAAGTACGAGTTCACGGACCCCTGGCACCCCAAAGGTAAGGTGGGCCAGCTCGGCCCCCTCAGGCGCGCAGCGGGGACGGGTGGCGGCTGACCCTCGACGTCCCTGCTGCTCTCCGTGGGCCCGCCGGCTACGGCGGCTCCCTACGCGCTTTTCTAAAATGCAAAGCTTTTGTGAGTTACTGACGACAAAAAGCAACGTGTTAGCAGGAGGTGTGACAGGCTGTGGGCGAAAAGTAGTGAAAAACAGCTTTCAGGCCCATCAGATAAGCTGGTGTTCCCAAGGGTAAAGCAGCCATCATCCCATGCCTCTCCCTGTGAAATACACCCCTTGTTTCCATCCAGCCACTGTTCTCCTGGCTGCAGTTGTGCATCTGCCACAACAATGACCTCCTTCTCCAGCCCTTGTCTTTTCCCCGCTCTGGTAGGAGCTCAGGCCAAACATAAGTCAAAGCTGACTGCAGCTGAACAGCCCAACATGTTCAGTGTTAAGGGGAAAACTCTTCATTACCATCTTCACTGGGCTCAAATGCTGCAAAACACATGACTGAATAGTCATGAGCGTTCTGAGAGGCTGACCTTTTCTGAGGAGTACTTTGTAAATGAGCCCCTCTACCAGGTCACAGTGGAGTGTTAGTTCCGAGTGTCTTACCCCAGACACTTCAAAACTACCAACGCTCTGTGTTCCAAGATTCTAATTGCATTTGGAGAGTTTTCCCTTCCTCCCTTACGAATCACGACTGGGCCACGTGTACAGGTAAAGCAAAGTGGAGCTTCCAAAAATATTAATGCAGACCTATCAGCAAAATCAATTAAATTGATTTTGTAAAAAAACAGCACCTTCATTAAGTCTGTGATATTTTATGTATGCATTTCTATTCAGACATAATCCATGTGTAAATTATTTATTTGCCACAAGCTATTAAGTTCTGTTGTGTAGCTCTGAATTAAAGACAAGGAATCTCTATTAAAAATGATTAGTCCAATAACTGTTCCTGCTCTTCACATAAATTTTACTTTGGTATGTGTAAACCCTTACCAAAGTTCCCTTGAAAAGGAGCTCAGATACAATCTCAGCAGCAGTTTTGTAAAACCAGATATTGGGATTGGTTTTAAGTTTCCAACTCTAAAGCTCTATGGTGAGGGCTCTTGCTGGATAATGAGCCTCTGAATTTTTCTTTGAGCTCTCTCTAGATGGGCCTTAAATGACACTGGCCCAGTTGGATAGCCAAAAATTAACCAACAATTATAAGAGCATTGTTAATTCTTTCCCTTTAGAAAAGAAGAAAAAAGCCCAAAGTCCACAAAAGCAATTTGTCAAGTCATGTTTATAAGTTACAAACCATTAATTTTGTAGAAGGAGAAAGAAAGGGGAGAGATTTATACTCTATCCTGGTAGACTGAGTTCTGCTGGATGTCTCTCTCCTCCATAGGAACTATTTGTCTTCTAAGAGACATCAGCTCCACTTTCCATAGCCAGCTATCCCAATTTTCTGCACTGGGTACTCAGATGCATGATCAAATTAACGCAATTTAAGGGATTACTTGGTGTCACTGGAGACATGTGCAAATATACAATACAAGGGAAAACACATAAGCTTAAACCACTTTCAGGGCAGTAATTTGATCACATATCTGAGCCCTAGTGACACTAACCTAGTGAGACAAATGAGCATGTCAGTGACTGCACACTAGAGGTTAGGAATACTCCTAAATGCCTCGCATACTTAGGGCCAGCAGCATGAGCTGTTATTTACTCTTCCTCCATCAATTAACCTTCACCAGATCTCTGGCTAGCAGATGAAGTAAACTTCAAATCAAAGCCTAAGTAAAAAGATCGTAAAATATTTAATCAGTCTTTAATATTTGATTTACAAAAATTCTTAGTCAGCCTTTTTGCTTAACCTGCTGTAAACCCCGGTCTGGCCTAATAGTCCAAGCACCCCAGAGACCAGTCAGCCTAGGAGATGTTCATTGAGGTGCAGAGCAGAATTCCTCACTGGAGGATACCAGGCATGCCAGACCTAGATCTGCTCCTGTATTTGGAAATTCCTGTACCTAGGAGAAGGATCATAAGGAGAATACTAAAACAAGCAGTATTTCTAATCCATGGCAATTGCTGACACATTAACCATACTGTACCTCACAAACTGCAGGCTAGACAACTGTTTTTTCCAGGGATTAGGGAGCTTCTCTGTGACCACCAGCTATTGAGTTATTCCCATAGTAGTTAAAAGCAAACAAGCAGAACAGAATGAAGCATGCATATACAAATGTCTCATAAGCAGGACCTATTTTATAGAGATAAAGTAATCCCTTCCTCTGTTTCCAACCTAAAAAGCCCTTACATCTAAAGCTGTAATTCTTCATGACACACCTGAAGTCAGAGAAGATATATCTTGGATTTGTTTGTGTTGAATGAGAGAGAAACAATCAGGAAAGAGGAGACAACTGAGTGCTGAACCAGACCTTAAAATCTCACTAGAATAAGATTCTTAATATAAGCTCCAGGAGTTTCAATGTGACTTGATTATCCAATTATTTTATGTTTTAGTTTCTGCCCTCAGGGATTTCAGTCTCGAAAGACTGACTGATTTCACAGTCTTACATGGTAGATACCTTTCTCTCCAATAATGAATTGAAACTAGGAGACAGTATTAAGCTGTTCAAATATACAAGTTCAAACTAGTTCCCTACAAGTTTCATTTAAATATTCTCTCTCTTTCTGGGGGAACCTTGGCCAGTATTATAATAAGGGCCACTGCTAATGGCCTTGAGATCTATCTCATTATCCTGTGGAACTCTGAATTATTATTTCACTTGACAATCCAGTCTTGTCCAGGTTTGAATAATTGCCCAGCTATCCCTTAAGTGAAAGAACAGTTCTTTCTGGTTAATATGATAGGGTTTCTTATATTTTTAGATTTTCTTAGGGAGCTGATTTGAAACATCATGTTTTATTTCCCATAATTATCTTTCCTTTGGCTGTGTACATGTATGGGCCATTTTATATTGTGTTCATGCAGAACTAGGTTTCTTCCTCAGCTGTTTCTAAATACACATAAACAAATAAGTTGCCAAAAGTTAAAGGCACTGCTGTCTTATTTGCAATAGGTCAAGAGATCTCACATGACTGAAAGAGTAATTTCCATGGCTTTGCAAAAAATGCATTTTGATAACAAGAACCATGATATAAAACAGATATGTCATTCTCCAGTGTTACAGCTAATTTTTACCTAATTCCATTGAAACTAATTGTAAGAGAAATTGTGCATGGATTAGAGAATCTTCTTGGTCAGAATAGGTTATGTTCTTTAAACAGAAGTTAAAGTTAAGTACATGATCTATTTACTTAGTGAATTTGTAAAGTTGTTACATTACAAGAGAAATAAAATTTCAAAGGAATTATTGCTTTTAGCAATGTATGAAGAACTGTAGAGCTGCCTTGTGAAATGCATGGGGTCTTTTACCATACACAATGAACAGGAGTTTTGGGAGGCATCTGCTTTGACCTGTAGTTTCCCTTTGGATAGGATTAATGCCAAATACTTGTAGCTGACTTCAAAAGCCATGACACCTTAACACAGACATGTAACCAACTATTTTAGGGCAGAACCAGCCCTTGTTTTCCATCTGTGTCCCAAATCTTTCTCTATAAGCTAAATTGCCAGAGCAATTGATACAGCAGAATATTCAGGATGTTAATTGTATTCAGTGAAAATCCGCTGAAGTTCTCATAGCCAAATTTTTACGTGGCTTCTTCAGAAAATACAGAGTTGCAGAGAATAGTCAAACGGATTTTCAGGATCTTCAGGCTACATGATGTGGCCAGCACAAATTGTCACTTGCACAATATGCCTGCAGGGAAGAGAGAAAATCACCCCTTCAATTTCTGACACAAGGTACCAGTGTCCTGTGCTATGGCACAGTGGCAGAGACCAGTGTCAATGTGTCTGCCAATCCAGCTGAGCCAAACAGAGAGGAATTAATCAGTCTGATGAAGGACTGGAAGAGATTGGTTTCCTTGCAGAAACTGAGTAACTGAGATGTAGTCCTTGTCTGTCTCCTGGAGCAATATGCTTCCTGATATTCAAGACTTGCAAGTCCAAAACTGAGCCCTTGGTGGATACCTATGATATCATGTAGAACATAAACATTCCAGCTTGGACTCTATTACACATTTGGAAATACACTACCTTCATAAATTTGATATACTTTGAAGCATAGTTTCTAACACAAAAAATGAGGAAAATACAGTACTTTATTGCAGTACTTACTCCTGCCATGTAAAATAAACCATGGACATCATGGGGTTTAATTTGTGGATGCTAATGGAAAATACTGATGTTCATTTCCATAGTATTTGTGTTCTGTAATTCTATGGTCTGCAGTCCTTAACTAGGGGAAAAGAAAGCAGATGCTAATTAGTGTTCAGAGTGTAATGACTGTAGAAACATAACAATATCAGAAATAAAATCTGAATGTTAATCCTTGTAACACTAATTTCTTAAACTTCATTTTCAAGCATCAGCAAATAGCATGAACTAAACAATAACAAAACTACAAAGGAATACTGTTGCATCATCACTTATTGATTGCACCTTTCACACTTGACTTTATTGCATTGGAATTCTCATTAGGCCTCAGACAATATTTACTTTCCTTAATCATGAATAGTAACAAGGCAGAGTACAACATTTTGTCAATAACTATCAACTTTTTCTTCAGAAAAGGCTGAATTTTCAATGGGATTTCAGCTTGACCTGCATTTCTGTGAGTGCACCTACTTCCAGACATGAATGCTGGGGGGTGGAGAGTGTTTAAATTCTTCATGTAATTCTTGTAAATGTAAATCTTCATGTAATGCATTTGTTATTCTAGTAACAGTAGTTAAAGGATATTTTGGGATGAAGATTCTAGAAAGATTCTTTTCCATTCTCTGCCTTGCACCAGAATACATGGCCTGTGTAACCTTAGGAAAACCTCAATTTTGTCTAGAAAGGTGGAGAGATAGATTGTTAAAATTATAGGTATAAAATTATATGTAAAATTGTATGGGGGGTGTGTGTATGTGTATATACATATATATGTATATATATGGATATGTATCCACATAGTTGTAGGGAAGGAAATCTACAATCTACTGCATTCTCTCCAATTGTTTGTAGCAGAGTTAGGTTAGCATGGAAGTGTTAGCATTGTGCATGTCTCTCACTGTGTTTTCCTTAGAACAGTGGTGATTTCCTGAGATGGCCTAAAATGGTACCAAGGCACTGATGAGTAGTGGTCATTTGTAAGCTCAACTTGGTAATGATGCATAAGAGTTCACAGAATCACAGAATGGTTGAGGCTGGAAGGGGCCTCTGGAGGTTGCTTGGTCCAGCCCCCTTGCCAAGCACAGCCATTTAGAGCTGTTTGCCCTGGACCACATCCATATGACTTCCAAATATCTGCAAGGATGGAGACTGCACAAAGCCCCTGAGCAAGTGTCAGTGACCGCCACTGAGAAACATCTTTCCTCATGTTCAGAGGGAGCTTTCTGTTTTTCAGTTTGTGCCCAGTGCCTCTGGTTCTGACAAGTGAGGATCATGAAAGAAACCTGGCTCCAGCCTTTTTGCACCCTCCCTTCAGATGCAATTTATATACATTTATGTAATTTCAATTTATATACATTGATGAGATCCTGCTGAGCCCCCTTCTCTTTTCCAGACTGAACAGCCCCAGCTGACTCAACCTCTACTCCTAGGAGAGGTTCTCCAGTCCCTTCATCATCTTCATGGTCCTTTGCTGGAGTCTCCAAGTATGTCTCTCTTGTATTGAGGAGCCCAGAACTAGACATGCCACTTGAAGTGAGGACTCACCAGTGCTGAGTAGAGGAGCAGGGCCACCTCCTACGATCTCATAGCAATATTTGGCCTAATTCAGCCAGCCCAGAATACCACTGGCTTTCTTAGCTGCAAGAGCACGCTGCTGGCTCATGTTTTAGCTTGTTCATGCACAGTAATAAACTTAAAGCAAACAGGTCCTCTAAAATCAAATTTTTATCAATATTAGTTACCATCTTCTTTGATTAAAATAGTCTTAACAGGACTGAGAAGTTGATGAGAGTATCTAAGCCATCACTTGAGTGAAAATGAAATACATTTCCCCTTTCTATGGTCCAAGCAGGGTATTTTTTGTAATTCCTGTCCTTTTAATGTCACTGTCAGTCAGGTCATGACAGACAGAGATTAACTGCACTGAGAGTCAAAGAGGACTTGTAATCGTCCTAGAACATTGCCTTGCTAAACATACAGCATAAAAAAGGTGATTGAATTATCTTTTGATTGACAGATCTCAGTATATCAGTGACTTGAGATTTTGCATTTCAACTGGAGGAGGATCTTCTCAGCACCATCTTCTATTTTATGTGGGTTATCATAAAAAATAAAAATAAAAATTGGGGCGTTGATAAAGTGAGTCAAAACTCCCTGAACCTGCTTTTAAAAGTCATCTGGTCCCTGCTGCTATTTTTTGTACGTCTGATTTTTAAATAAATGTCAGATTTGCAATTGTAGTTTATGTGTTGCAAATACAGAGCTGAAGAAGTTTCATTTTACTGTTGCACAATATTATGTCATCATTTGCAGATCCACCTAATTAATTAGACATTGATACATTTGAAGTTATCTTGAATTCCTTCCCACTCTCTAGTTTTAAGTTTGCTTAGAATGTGATTTTGTACCAAATATAGTTTTGTCCATGACAGTGGCCATCAAATGCATTCAACATAAGTCTGAGAGGCGGCTGAGTTCTGTTGAATTACTATTTTCTCTCCCGTCCACACAACACTGTATTCACAAGGTGCAAAATTTCTCAGGGGCTGGATGATAACCAAAATCTAGGATCTCTTTTGGCACAGAATACATAAGTGGCAACTTTTTATAAATACAGACCAAATTTTCAGGCAGGCTGCCTATCCATCCATATATCCATCCATCCATGTATCCATCCATGTATCTATCCTTCCAAATACTGTCCAGCAATCCATTGCAGTTAGCTGGAACTGCATTTGGATATTCTAAAAGTGATTAATTGTCAAAATACTTGCAGAGTTGCCATTCTCCTTTCAGAACTCATGTTTCATATCCGATTTCTCTGACCTTGTCTTCACTTGGTCATCTGTCTCATTCAACTCTTGACGCATATTGAGGTGCAGCCTTGTCTGCATCCATCCCTTTGGGTGCAACAGGAAACATACCAGTTCCCTTTCACTCCGTCCTCCTGTGCCTGGAGGCACTTTAAAGCTACCTTTCCTGAGCATTTAGTTTGCTCCATAAGTTTGGCTTTTCCCAAAATGTCCCACTAAGATTTCCTCTTCTTCACAGCAGCATAATTCCACTTTTTTTGATATCATGACTTAAAACATGGACAGTCAAGTTATAGGTGCTACAGTGTCAGCAGAGAATGGGGACTTCACATTCAGTCCAAACTCAAAAAGCTAGGTCCGTCCAGCACCAGACTGTGCATTTATGTATGTACATAAATGTTCCCAAAATGGGCTATTCTGTGACCTCTGGAGATCTCCAGAGAAGCAGATTTATTAAATTGCAAATGAGTTTTGGTTTCCTTACAAGAAAGTGGAAATGCTTTTTTTTCAAATCAGCAGTCCTCCATGGAGCAGTGTCTAAATTCTGAATGAAAAGGAATAATTTCTGTCTCACTGCATTCAGAATGAGAATTATTCTGTCCCTTGTTAAATTAAAAAAATCTGAACAAATTTGTGAAATGCAAACATTTCCAAATAGCGACTTTCCTTACTTTACTGTGCCTTGAGATTGCTAATGATAAGCTCCACTGTCCCACAGCGAGGTGGGCTTTGAGTCATGGTCAATAATAACAACAGTAATAATAATAATATAGGATTACCTAACACCTCGAATCTTCTGAAAAATATCATTGGGGATGAAATCATCAGGAGGAAGAGGGTAGATAAGCTTGCAGAGATGATTACTCATAGACAAAACTTCCACCATCTAGATGTGCAAATAAAAGTAGCCTGAAGTTTTGTCCTATTAAATTCAGAAAATTACAGCATTAAGTGTTTTATGTACATACTGCTGTACTGGAGAATCTCTGGGCTGCAAAAAAGTATCTATAAGTTCAAGAGAAACTTGACCAGGCCTGTTTAAGTCAGAAGCATTTGCCTAGAGAAGGTACCAAGATGCTTAGTCAAGTTTGCACCATATGACTATGCAATACTTAGAACAGAATGGAGGGTTTACCTCAAGACTTTGTGCATTATATTTTGCACAGTTTTGCTCATTGGCATTACTCAAAATAAATAAAAAGAATGTGGGAATAAAGAGAACATTATGGTTTTTATTCATGATTCCTCTGAGGTTTCAATGGGAGACAAAATGTGTTTTGCTCATCAACCTGCGCATGGAAGTATTTGGGTGAGGGTGAGGAAGATGGTACAAAAAAAGACAAGTTCAGATAAAATAAAAGAAATCTTAAGAGCAAATGTGGGCTGACAGTCCTTTCAGTCTGACTGATTTATAGAGTATCCAAATCCAATATAAAACCCAGCTCTTCTGTATGAGCTTTTCCTTGTGAAGGAAAAGGGAAATATTCCTTGCATCCCTAAGCTGTGGTTCCTTTAGACTAAGGATCATTTTGCACAAAACACTACCATCCTGTGGAAAACAGAAGGAGGAGCATGATAGTAGATTTCCATTGCCTGTAACCTAGGAAATACAAGATTCTGCTCTTTGCCTTTTCCAGCCTGCTGTGTGAAGTTTGTTACAGATGTGGATTCTCTAGATGGCTGAATTTGCTGTGTTAAGATGTTTTTCTTCTAGATATTCTCTTATCATAGCCATACTGTGCCATTTTAAGAACAACCCTTTTCTTTGAGGGTTTTGTTCGTTCTTCTGTAGGATGGTTAGAGCTCTGATTTGGAGCTCTGATCTGTTGAACATCCAAATAGAGAAGTGCTTTTTAGGAGCATTTTAGAGAATTTATTCTAGATGGATAGCAGGTACCTCCAGCAGGAATCACTCAAGTGATTTCAGGTTTAGACAGATGCAGATATTTAATCATCCATATGTAAAGAACCATCACACTCCAAAGAAATACATGAGTCTCTCTTTCATTTGTAGAAATGTATCAAGACCATTGGCTCATATTCCTTCAGCTCCAGAATAATAAACTCTTCACTGTTTGTTACTTGCTGGAACAGTAAAAGCAAATCTGACATCTTGTCCAAGGATCAGCTCTTCAAGGACAGTCAAATCTGCTCACAAGCAGAAATTCACTACATTTCAAGAAGAGCCTATCTGTGAAAAGCCCACACCAATAAGAATTTCTTCCTTGAGAAATTTAATGAATTCAGCAACCCTTTGCTGGAATTGCCCTCATGTCTTTGGATAAGCCATCATTACTTTATTTTATTTTTTTTTCTTTCTCTCAAAACTGCCATATGGGTGAACCCTGTGCAGTGAGTCTCAATGTTATCAGTCAGGGCTGCCTTAATTCACTCACTTTTGGGGAAATAAAGTGGTGCTGAGAATGCCTCTTGGCTTTAAGGGTAAACTCAAGCAAGAATTTTACTAAAACCAGGAAATTATTTTATCATGCATTTTTGTCCAAATTTGTGGATGTTGAGGTGGTAGATTCAGTATTTCAGTAAGTTTTGGTATTTCCTGAGGCTGGAGTCTTCTTTTTGTGTTGTAAAGAAAGTAGAGAGGGCTGTTGATCTATATAGCTATCAAGAAATAATGTGTTAACATATTTAGAAGACAAATTCTAAATATCAAAATATGTTTTAATGAGAGAAGGGACCTATTTTAAAAATATTAAGTCCTTTTACATGTATTGGGTTGGTAACATTGTCTCATTTCTACCCATTCAAATGCCCTGAGAATGTTGGGGGTTTAATATAATTTCTCACTGGCTTAGGAGGTAGCCAGCCCAGGAGTGGAGTGGGACAACCTAGGTACCCCAAAAAAAGGAGTACTTATATTTCCTCCAAGTGAAATAAGTGGTTTAAAAGATATAATTTATAATTATCCAGACTGGATCTAGCTTACAATTACATAGTCTGGACCTGTGCAAAGACACTGAAATTATTATTTCAGGTTTGGAGGGAGGAAAGTGTTTGGCTGGGTTGGTAGTTGTTTGTCAGCCATGAACTGAGGACCAGGAGAGTTCAAGGAAGCTCCCTTAAATCTTGTATTGATGTCCCAAAAACAGATGATGAGAGATTTACTTAAAACCTTAAATGGAAAACAGAATATGTTAAAAAAGACGTTGTAATAAAGAAGAGGCAGTGATAGCATCTTGGATTGTTATTATGTGGTGAATAAATGAGAATGATAAATAATTTCTATTCAAACTGAAGTCTTGATTATAAAAGCCCTAACCGGCAATCAGGTCTGTTAAGATTCCTTCCCTTGCCTAAATTTAGAAAGTGAGAATATCACTCAAGTCATTAAAGGACAGGCAGCTAGGGCCATGTAGATCCTAGATGTGTTACCACATCTGATGTGGTTGCTGAGTACTGGGAGAACAGAGCTCTCCCACAGGTTCTGGCTGTCTGGGGGGACTTGGCTATCCCAGAACATATTGGAGGTCACCAGGGCCCGGTGTGGTAACAGCTGCACTGGGCTTCTCTGGTTGCCCAGTTGAATCACTCTTGGTTCTTTACTGCACTAACTAGGTTCCCATAAATGTGATGTAGGTACTTATACACTTTAACAACTTGAATTCATCAATCCTCTTTTAAATTTCATGGATAGGGTCAAGAGTCTCAGCAGATGGACAGCTCAGCATGAACATAGCTCCTCTGTCAGAGGAGCTGGCATTATAACAAAGTACAATTTTTATTAAATTATTTTACTGTCTTTGTATTACGAGAGCATTTTGATAATGTTGGTTCAACTTACCTAAAATTAATACAGTATTTGCCTATTGGGTGGAGTAAACAAACACATCAAGCCCTTTTTTGTGATCAGTATGGCTTTCCTCTTCTGCCTGTGGAGAGCTCCTTCTGGATGTGATACATCCAGTCATTTACCAAGCATCATTTCATTAGCACCACTAAAGCCAATTTGGGCACATATGGTCAACAGTTCTGATTCAGGATTTGTTGAACTTCTACTTACACTGTTATCTCACACAATTTCCAGTGCTGTCTTATACTGTTTAAAATACTGAGGCCTGCTAAGAGGGTTAATGCTGAGGGAGAGGCTTACATACCTCATTGAGGAGCCCTCGTTGCAGTAGTGCAGTGTCCCGCAGGGGGCTTAAGCTTTTCGTTCAGCAGTGACTCAGAAAAGGACAAGAGCCGTGTTCGGGTTTCCACCAGCCCTCAGTCTTTCCTCAAAGGCTTCCTCACTAATTCCCAGCTCATCACAGTCCTCATCAGCCTGTGTAATGTGCTCATCACACGCTCATTTTCAGCTTTTGATTTGGCCTGGCTGTCTGCTGGGGAAGGTTTCCTCTGGTAGAAGTCTCCAAGTGCATGAACAAGTGAGCTCTAAGTGTTACTAATAAAAAATCCTTTAATCCACTTTAACAATGATAGATTGGAACTGAGAACTCCTCTTACTTTACAGATACATTCAGTTCAGAATTTCACTTAAGTCAGAAAATCATTTTATGGGCAAGAGAAAAGTCCTAAACACCCTGATGTGGACAAAGGGAATGGAAGGCCAAGTGCTTAATTGCTCTTACTGTATCTAAAGCACCTACTGATGACTGAATCTTCCACTGACATGGCTGGTTCATATAAAATTCACGAGTCTTTGCCATTATTTTTATTCTTAATTCACTGTGGAATTTGCCTTTTTATTTTCCCCACATTGTAGCTGGTACACGATGAAAGAAAATAACTGATCTGGGCCACAGAAGTTCAGATTGAGCAAAGATCTGTCGAAAATGTACTTCCCTGGATTTAGATGCATTTGCTACATTGTCTTAGTAGTAAGTACCTGACACCTAAAATCTGTATTGTTATCCACCTGCTACCCTATGTTCGCTTCTATGTTAAAGAACATAACATGATCAGACACAATCAAAAATAAAGTCTCTTTATTATTCTTCTTTCCCAGAAGCATGGGAGTTTGCACTAAGGACTCGTCCACAATGGTTTGTGCCTCTTGTAATCCCTACAGATCTCTGTTTCAGTAGTGGCACTTGAACATTCCCCAAACACAACTCACTGCAGTGTTACACGAGGCTCAAAGCAGAGTCCAGGCAGCAGGAGGGCTCTTGGAGGGATGTTCACCCTACCTGGCCTTACTGTGGGGCTCCTTGCTGGGACACCTCAGGTACCTCCTCCATGCCATCATCTTACATGACCTGGTCAGGCTTCAGGAGGCAACTCACATCCCAGTACCTGATTTCCAAGCATCCATCCATTATCTGGCAGCAAATGTAGGCTCATTGTTTCATGTCTGATTTTGAAAATCTGGCCCCAGCAGCAGGTTTCTGTGCATCACTGTACTAACATCTGGCTTTTACTGGCTTGGCAGGCTGTCTGTATCATTAAGTAGAATGAAACTATTCACTGATATGGACAGAGATGATCCTGCATCAGTTTCCAAAAGGACGATAGGGCTATTGGCAAATTAAATAGTTGAAGAAATTCTCCATCTCTCTTCCTTTTCATGATGTATCAGGGACTAAAATTGAGGGGAAAGCAGAAAACAAACTAATGTGAGTGTAATTCCCAAATTTCAATCTTCTGTATATTATGGGTCATTACCCGTTAATTTGCTAAATGGCAGTTTCCTATGAAAGAAAAGTTTTGTTTAGCTGTATAATGATGACAGATGATGTAATTAGTATCATCCTTGCACTGAGAATGATAAAAGCATTTCTTTTGTGTGTCACTGCTTTTAGACAGTATAATATCAAAAATGATAACAGTGTGAAAATTGGACCAGCCGCCTTCGTATTGTGCACGTAGAATACCTCAGTAATATGATACAAGTAATGACAGGTACTTTGCCATGTATTCATTTTCTCCACTCTCTAGCCTTTATATCACAGCAAAATTAAAGCACAGCACTAAGCAGAGCAGACATGCCTAATGCAGACCCATCTGATGAGCCTGTAAACGGCCAGCGTCCCTTTACTATTGCTGCTTATGATAATTAAGCAATTGCAAACAGGGGTTTTGATGGAGAACACTGAATCATTTTTCAGTTAAAGAAGTTGGGGGCTATTTTAATTTCAGGCCACATTTGTTGCTTGAATTAGTTTTAATTATATTCTGTATAAGAACTTGCCCCATATCTGGTCTTGATAGTGGTAGATATTCTCATTTAAATATAAATAAATGCCAAACTTATTTAACATGGAAAAGTGACTGCTGTGACTGTGTAGTAACAATTTTCTCTTTGTTGCCATGGTTTGGATTTTTATATAAGCTTTGCAAATATAATAAACCTAATGGAGCTCTTCATCCAAGGAAATGGGTATATTCAAGAAAATAAATTACATTTTGCAAGCTAATGAGCTCTACTAATTGTGTTTATCCTTGTGAATTAATACAATTTAAGCAAATCTATCCCCCAAAATCAAGCATTTGATTGCATTTTAGCTGCGTGGAAATCAGAACATCCGGATCAAATCTGAGTTTACTGGATATCCAAGGGGTAGGGGGGAAGGTTAATTTTCATTGACTTGTGCAGCTGGCACTAGATGCTAGTAAAGTAAGAAAAGTTAGATTTTGAAAGTTCTGACTTTTGTTTGCTTTTTTTTTTATCCAACTACTTCCCACACAGGCAGAATTCCCAACAAAGACTTCTGTGTAATAAATCGAATGTAATACAGCAGCAGGCATGAACAAGTCATGGTAATTAGCCCACATGCCCACAGGACAGGATAAAGGAAGACAGAAAAAGGGAATAACAGTTGTACTTTCTAAAAGACAGCTTGTCTTCATCCACTTCCCTCTCTCCCTCCCTTTTCTCACACTTCCCTTTGCCAACATTGGATTTCTTTTTTTTTTTTTTTTTCTCCCTATAAACAGGTTTTTATTTCAGAGAGGCATTTTGGGAGATGCAGGACAAATTAGAAAACTCTCAGTATATTCTGGCAGATTTTAGGTTGTTCTCCCAGTTGGCTTCTTGGAAGGATTTCAGAGAGTAGGGCAAATGGTCAGTTTGAACTCTTGAAACTCTGCAAATAGCCCCAAAAACTCTCAAGCAAACTGCATTGGTCAGCAGGAAGAGGCAGGCAGGTGCTGGCCAGAAGGTTTGTGCTTGAGGAGGGTGACAGCAGCTGTCAGCAGTGGCCCTTATGGAGGCAGTTCAGCTCGCCACGTCTTGGGTTGCTGCCATTTTTAACACCGTGAACAAATGCATGCCTGAGATGAAGTCTGAGCCTGGCTGGCTGTACTTCCTTAGTCCTGGCTGCTTTTTTATCCTGCCAGATCATTTTCAGCACCGATGCAGGAGTCCCAGCAGTTAACAACCGTCACAGATTCCTCAGATAGAGCTGGTGTGAGATCAGAGCTCTCTTGTTTCTCAGCAGCGGACTCCTCTTCATTTAAAACTCGGATTGGGAAGCAAGGCCAGCCTTCCTTTCTCAGCTTGTGAAAAAATAGCATCTTAAATATGGATAGCCGACACAAAACAGGCTCAGAAGTGAAACTGTTGGTTTGTTTATTGCAGCTTAGTTAAGAGCCAGGCTGATCTTTCCTTGACTGCACTGAAAAAAAGATACTTCTTCCATCTCTGGTATTCAAGTACTGAGAAGGGCTGTTGGGATCTGTCTTCTAGAAGTTTTAAATTAATTGCATTTGTGTAGTGAGAAGAGCACAGCTCCTCAGCATTGATGCAGTTGTACTGCTACAAAGATACTTAGAGTGACTTCTTGTAGAAGAGTGACAAGCTTCACTCATAAGATTGAGCACCAATATGTTTGTTGATATAAAACAGTGATTTTAGAAAGTTTGACAGTAGACACAGCAGTGGTTAAACAAAATCTGGTGACAAGATACACTTGATTATTTACTGTAGAGAGGACAGGGTCAGACAAAATTGTCAGGGAGACCCTGTCCTTCAGTCATGACAATCAGAAAGGACTCGCTTGCATACTAAACTCCTTTTCAGAGAGGAGTTAAAGTGCTGTTGGATCCAGCCTTAGCGTTTTATGTCTTAAAGAATTATCTGTGTGCAACCAATTCTTGTAGCTTAGCTACATGATACATAGCATCATGTAGCTAAGATTTTGAAGTTTAGCATGCTATTAATCACTTACCAAGAACCTCTTGTGGAAAAAATCTTTCCATTTTGAAGAGTAACCTTGAGAGGTGTCCCTACCCAAGGGGAGATCCTGGTGTGCAGCCTGCTGCTGAGCAGGGGAGCTCAGCAGGCCCTGGGCTTTCCACTATTTATGGAGCATGATAATTGACTCATGGTCATATTTGCATACCAACCACACATGTTAACTTCTCCCAAATTTTCCTTGAGTCAGACGTTGTTCAACGCTGTGGTTAGGTGGGTGCACTACTCCGATGAGCGCTTTGCTGTTGTGTTGTTATCTGTGTCCAGTTTGAGCTGGATACAGCCCCCATGACCAGACACATCCATGATGACCCCACTGGTGGTTTTCACTCAGAGAGAATTACAGGAAATAAAGATCAGGTTGGGGGAAGGGGGGAAAGCACACTGTCTTAGGAAAAGGAAGAAGAATTGAGAATTATAGTATGAGCACACTGGAATAATAACTTCATGGTAAAAAAAAAAATCTAGTAAAAGAAATAGAATTGTGATATAGAATTTGTATAAGTTGATGCACAGAGCTGTTCTGGATTCCATAGATGCCAAGCTCCTCAAGGAGGCATTGACATAGGCCATAGTAACTTCAGGAATGCATGCAGATAGATACATAACTATAGGGTCCCAAAGTACCCATTAATGAAACTATTATCTTGTCAATGATTCAGAGTGCAGAGCTATCTTTAGCAGAAGTTACTATGATTTTTCATAAGAGAACATGGAATTTAGTGACATTTTTATTATTTGACATCACATCACCGTTGAAAAGTAAAGAGGAAGTCAGAAGAAAGATAAAGTACAAAAAGCTTTACATGAAAAATATTGTTCACCTCTGATGGAAACTACAGGCAGCTAGGAGAAAAGAATCTAGAGTTTTTTCAGTTCTTGGCATTGAAAGATTTTGATAGGAGCAGTTTAAAACTTATCTGTTGCAGCAAAACTGCATCTCAGAAATGAGTATAGCTGTGATGACATGATAGCTTTGGGCTGCTGACTTACTGCACAGACCCCTGCATATCAGCCAGAGTTAAAATCAAAGTGAAACCTCTGTTTTGAACTTCCTTTTTCTGCAGCATTTGAGCAGATCCCCAGCATTTCATGTCTTGCTGCGTGGGGTTGTAGAGGTCACTTCTCGAGCCCCATTGACCCCATGCAGATTTATTGTGGAATTGTTTCAGTGAAAACAGCTTTGAAGCATCATGCAGGTTGCCTGGTGACTCCCACAAAGTGCTGACCACCCCAAGTCTGAGGGAAGAGATACCTGCACAGAGCTGAGCTCTATTATGGGTTATAAAGCTGGGAGAGGTTTGAATGATGGAAGGAGTTCTGGCAGGCTACTAGCTCTCACCATCTGGGAAAATGGGAATGTTTATTAATAAGAACCTTTGACATGAAATGCATGATATGTGCCCTCTATGCTAGGCCCATGATTAATAATATTAATTATGGGGAGTTCATTATAGTCTCATGGGGATGTGATATGCAATTCAGCCAGCGTTTCACTGTAAATTTGCATTAATGTCCACTTTAAGTACAGTAGCTATCTATAGCAATGCAGAAGGAGCTGCAGTCAGTATGTACAATAATATAACCTCCTTATTAAATGATGGTAGACTTCTACGTCAAAGAATTATAGAATTATTAACATTTCTCCTATGTTAAATCATTGCTGTGTTTGGCAGTGTAATATCTGTTGCAGTCTACCTCCTAGTGCTATTAAAACTTTTCTTGGTGGTGGTAGAAGAGTCCAGCTCTTTCTCCTTTTCTGTGTTGAAAAGGGAACCAGATAATTTTGAAATCCCTTTGGAAGTAGTCTTGATTGCAGTTTCATTAGCAATTAAAAGAGCATGTAACCTAATGGTTTTTCTACCCCAGTCCTGAGAAATTATGCACAGTGGGCAGCTCTTCAGTTGGTGTAAACCATCAGTGATGTAATGAAAGCAATGAACTTTCACTGATTTGTGTCGAGAATCTTGCCTGCTCCAAATTGTTCAAACATATGCCTTCCAATGGCTGTGCTTAACTTCCTTTATAATGAAAAAATAGTTCATCTTACTTGGTATTCCTTTTCCCTAATTTGCCTTCCAGGAATCCCTGGTGGAACTGCCACTATCTGGCCTCAGTTTCTTCTGAGCCACATGTGCTCATTCACTTACCTCAATAAAAATGACCCTTATATACAAACACGGTTTCTTTTCATCTTTAGGTAGCATCTCAGAAACCAGCAGGCACTCAAAGCAACTGCCTTCCTGTAGTGGATCCTGGGAATGGCTGGGAGGACCATAGCTCTAGTGGCCCCAAGTATGTATGGTTTAAAGCAGCTGGGGAAGCAGCTGGTGGCTCTGTGGGAAGCATCATGCAGATGCCAGAAATAGGCTGAAGGACAGAGTCTTCACTAAAAGACTGTATATATGTTAAAATATATGACTATATAAATATGGATCCAGTCAAACCAGGAAGAATAGGAGAGAAGGATACAAACCCAGGTATTGTTTTCTTTTGGAGAAAGCTGCAAAGCTGCTGAGTTACTATTCTTATTTGTTTGTTTGGATGGCAGTGGGTTTTAGAAATGCAAGGCTAGAAGGGACCTCCTGGGGTTTTGTGTCCCATCTTCTGCAGTCATGGGTAACCTTGTGCGAAACATCTCTTAGGAGAGTCCAAGGATCACTTGCCTTACGTTCCAGTGCATACCAGGGGCCACAGTATCCTTCCTCTCTGAAATCTCTCACCTGTAGTGAAAGATGGAAGTGCACAGCTGTACTGTGCCAAAAAGACAGGGAGAAAACTCCAGATCATCACCAGCAGCTTAGATCCTTAAGCGTTTTCTGTTTGGGACCTTGTTCAGTTTTGCTGAGTTGCCCACCCAAACCAGCAAGTTGTAAATCAAAGTGGCTCTGCAAGTGCCTGTCCTAGAGAACTGAGTAGCAGCCCGCAGCCATTTGGCACTGAATGATGCAAGTCCAGATCCAGCACCTGTTGGACACTAAACACTTTTCTTAGAATCCATGCAGCTGACCAGCTCCTGGGGAAAAGGCAGCAGCTGCTGGGCAGAAGTGGTTAAATATAGGAAATTAGGAATGCCACACCCAACTGGAAAGGAAAAGAGGGAGACAGGAATCTAGCAGCGCTGAAAATTCTTATTGGTGAGGAGGCCCCTGCAGTGATCAGGAATTTGAGGCATTTACACCCTCTATTTTCTGTCTTGTCTGTGTCTGCACCTACACTCATACACTATATCAGCCTCAGATAATGCCCAACATAGTTTAGTGCTGACTGTACTAATGAGTGTCATTTCTGAAATGTTTTGGAGGAGCATGTGAGAGCCCTGTCTCTTGCTGCAAGTCACATAGAGTTGTTGAGATATGTTGTCCTTAATTTGACTTGATTCTTTGTAGCACTTTTAATAGCAAAAATGCTGTGAAGAGCTTGAATATGAAGCTATACAGATTTAGCACAGATGGAGTTTGAAAAGGACATTCAACCTTCTCTAATCTTCAACTGATATCAGCAAGTAAAGCATAAGGAAGGACAACCTGAAAGATAATATTTTTCATTGTGATAATCTGGAGTACTTTAATTTCACTGAGGCATTTACATGGCCCCTTATTGAAGAGTCTGAGTGCTCCTTTGCTTTAGCTGAAGGACTGTTAAAAAGAAGCAGAAAAGCAAACCTCTTTTCTTAGCCAAACTTCAAGGTGGTGCCAGATATCCTCGCAGAGAAAGACAACAGTGTGAAGTCAAGGAGGCTTAGCTGCAGATTGGAAGATTATCCCTGTTCTTTGGATGAACAAAGCAAAAGAAGGTAAGAAGAACAGGGAGAAACACTCCTGGTTTGCTTTATTCACCTGCTGTACATGTATACAAGAGAGAGGCTCAGGACACATGAGTATCCAAAGCCCCTGGCCCTGGTGTCCCTCTCCATTCCAGGAGGACATCTGGCCAGCACACACTCCTCTCCTCCCACCCCTTCTCCTTCACACTGGGCTGCAGCAGCTCAAGCTGGCTGAGCCTGTTGTGGTGATGATATCATGCAGCTAAATTAATTCCAAAGCTGGTCATGCTTGGAATTAGTTAGAGAGGAGACAAAAAAAGGAAGCTGAGAAAGAGGGAAAAATGGACGAGGTGTGAAGCGCCATGCAAGGAGAGGGAGTAGTGGGTGTGGTCCGAAAGGTGCCTTAGGGTTCACTTTAACACAGAGGGCTGAGCTGACAGGAGCTCAAAAAGCCTGCACAGATCCCTAATTCCCATACAGAATTTCACTAAGTGCCTCTTGGCCATTCAGCCCTCCAGAGCTCAAAATAAGTGTTCCTTTCCATTTCAAGGGCAACACTTAGATGGGCATAAAAATTCCTCATCTTAATATACTCCATCTCTGTCTTATATACAACTATCTCACTTTACCTCATTCCCTGACTTGACCTTGCTGTGGAGCATAACCCAGGCCCAGGAATAAGCGGTGTTGAGCAAACATCATGTTCACCATTCACTGCCTCAGCATCTGCTGCAAGTTTGGGCCAATAAATCACAAATGTTGGGAGGAATGGGCCACCTCCTGCTGCATGTCCAGACAGCAGTTCCCACAGTGGGCATCTGATCCTTGACTGAACCTCAAGGCACTGCCATATGCAAATAGTAGTAATCTCTGGTTTGTTCTTCCTCCAAAGGCGGATGCACCTGCATGTGTCTGTCTGCTTGGAAGCTTAAATAAACTCAGTTGAGGTTTGTTTGCTTTTGCAAGCTTGATTCATGAGTTTGATTTTCAGAATGTGTAAAAAATACTTCCTTAGAATGGCTTTTTGCTATCTTTCTCCTAAATTTGCCTTAGAGAAGACTTTTTATAAATACATAGTTTTTAGTCTTCTGATACCTTGGATGCTGGCTGCAAAATGGTGAAAGAGTTGGCTTCTAACTCTGTTATTAGAGGGGGTTTTTCATTGTTTCCAACATAACAATCTCAGAGACCCCATCAACAATGGAAAAAAGAGTTATATTACAATTTTATGGCACATGGTGTAACTCTTAGGGATGGTCCTGTGCAAAACAGGGAGTTAGGCTTGACAGTCCTTCTGGGTCCCTTCCAGCGCAGCATATTCTGTGATTCTATGAACTTTATATGTTGAGCCAGGTATAGGGAAAGGAAGAAGAACTTCAGTAAAATGGTGTTTTAGCAGCTTTTATATAAAGCCACTCAGACAAACTTTTATATAATAATCCCTAGCAGGGACATCAGAATTGCAGCTTCTACCTACTTTTGCACCTTTCCTGCAAGTTACCTTGTTTATTTTGTACAGCTGCTCTTTTATACTATTGCTGCATTATTTTTGCTTACATACAAATAATTTACAGATAGTATTTATAACACAAAAAGAGAAAATAAAAGGTGGCTGCACCAAACACTCTGTGGATTATGAGTGCCTCTCTGGTTCTGCAGCCAAAAATAGTGCTTTTCACTAAAGTTGGTGGACTATATCCTTCCTAAATTGCTGTACCTGATCAAAAGCATTTTCAGAGCCAGGACCCACAGTGTTGCACAAGACTTCAACTACTTCAAATACAGCAAGGAAAATTATGATTAGGTCCTTGAATCTGTTTCTAAGTGCTGGCCTTAGCTTTTCCAGATACAGTGTTAGCTCCTGAATGCCTCAACGACTGGTCTCCATCTATCATCAGTGGACAAAAGCATTGCTACAGGACTGGCCATCTTCTCTGTTGATTTGACAGCAAATTTTAGCACCTGGCCTGGGATAGAGGTGTGTCATTTGGGATGCTGAGCTACAAGCTTGGTACTTCTTGCAGACTGTCCTGCAGATCTCAGTTTCCTCACCTTATCCATAGTTAAGGGGAAGAGGTGCTTTATGGTTGTTTTAGATTTCAAGTTCTTCTTTCGAAATGCAAGGACTTCCATATTTCTATTAGAAGTTATTTCAACAGTTCAGAGGTCCCTTCAAAGCTAAATTATTCTGCAGTTCTATGAGTCTAAATTTTTGAAGAGTTCCTTAAAAATAAAATTAGGTGGGGAAAAGCATAGCTTTCAACTAGTCACAGAGCTAGTTTAAATCTCTTCTTTAAAAGTTTCCCCACCTGCTCTCTGAATTGCGCAGTTTGCCCTCCAGGACCCATTTGCTCTGTCTTGGCAAATCAGGTTCTTAGAGATGAAAAACTGATGGGAATATTTGGGGGGGAAGGGGGGAGCCTGCTGCCCAGAATCTAATAGACACCTAGAATGTAATAGACACTGCTTTCCTGTGTGAAAGCCCACTAGACTTCCTATATGTTCCTGTAGTGAGCTGGTTTGATGCTGAAGTCAGTACTTCCTGGATCTTTTGGGTTAATTAGCCCCTCAGACCACACCTACACTAATACATTAAGGATGTATGTGATAGGTCCCTGGTACAGACATCCAGCTGGCACTGAACAGGTTTCATCCTTCTTCTCTAAAATCATGCACTCATCGAGAGAGGGTGCTTGAGTGTAAATGGTCTCTTGGGAATGATCCCTGTCCTGTTAGGAGAATGTTATTTGGCCCAGACCAAAACCACATGAGTGGCAGAGACAACTGAGTTCTAGTGCAGAAGAGTGTTCCCTGGCAAAGGTGAAATTACTAATACAGATGTATCTTCAGGGAGCCCAAGCTTAAAAACACCTTTTCATGAGTTCCAAGTAATGGCACAGTCCTCCCCTCTTCTCTGTGAATGCTTTTGTGGGTTTTTTCCTCCATTTGTGGTTTTTTTTTGGTTTTGTTTTTCTCCCATATTCACTCCTAAAATGGTTTGGTTTTTGTTCTGTTGCAAATTCTGGCCCCTTATTTCATAAGGTCTCTATGATGCTTTCCATCAAATCTTCCTAATTCATTAGGACTAGGAGTGACAGCATGCTGTTCCCTCAGCCCACATACGGACAGCATCAGATGGACAGCATCCTCTGTAGTACCATCTGCCAGTAGAGAAGCTGAACCTTTAACTTCCAATCCTGGCTCTTTGCCCAAATGAAATAATCAAGTGTAGACTGACCACCACGGTTTCTGTGAATCAACCGCTAGAGGGAGGCAGGAGAGACTTAGCTTATTTTATTTTTACAGATTTTGTACTGTACAAAATTTTATTTACTTTAACATCCAGTTTTTGTAGTCCTTTTCCATAAAATAAAGCCAGTTTTATACAACCCTCACTTGTTGCATCCTTACTGGGGCATTGGTTATGGGCTGTTCATCACAGACACTGTCTCATGGCTTTGTTTTTATGGGGCATATAATAAACTGTCACTGTGTTTGCAGAATATATTGCATCTGAGAGTGGTATGAAATAGTGGATTTTGGGGTTCATTTCAGCCAGAATTCTCCAACCATTTCTTCTCCATAGCTTTAAGCACAGCAGAAACAGGCAGTCAAACATTGCAATGGCATGTTATTTCATGTAAGGGCTTTTTTTTCCTGCTTTCAAAACTATAAAACCACTGCCAGCAGTGGGAATTGATCAAACTGTAACATTTGTGTGCAACACCCTAATAGATGCTATAATGCTGTTAGCCTGGCTTACAACATGGCAGCTAGACAGGCATATTAGCTGCATCCTTTTACATGCAGACCTTGCTGTTAAATCGTGTTTAGCTAATCTTGCCTTAGGGGAAATTGGATTTCAGCCCCTCTCCCAACCTCAAACCCCACTGTAAGATATAAAATTGGTTTTTAGAAGTCTCTTTTTCTCTAAGGCACTTTAATTGGCATAAGGTAGTTGCTCCTATAGAGAGGCTATCGATTAGCATTTTTATTTTGCTGTATGTTAAAGTACACCACTTTCAAAAGCGTGTCCTGAGCTACCAGGGCAATAAACTTCACAATAAAAGGCCAGAATGAGGACTGACTTGGCTCACTTACTCCTGCTGGTCTCGTTGGGGTTGTTGTTTTGTTTTTAAAACTGACAAATGGCTGAAGCTGTGTTCCATCAGCCTTCTCACCACTCCTTGAGTGAAACCCAAGCTGGACATGGGAGTTGGTATCAAGTGCACAGCCAGATTTGCCTCAGGGGCTGAGGGACCCGGAGTTCCAGGTAGCTTTGTCTGGTGCAGCATGTTCTTCAGTGCCTACCTCAGGGGAAACAACAGGCACAGTCTGGTCTTAGTCCTCCCCTCCTTTCCCAGCTCTGGAGTTGCTGACAGTACTGTAGCACCAACCCTGAGGATGTGGGACAAAGTCATTAGAGAAAATAGATTGAGGGGATTTTCCCCAAGAAAATACATACGTGTCTTAATATCTCATTTGATTTTTCCAGAATATGTTATTAGACATCTTAAAAAGTCTTTAATGCATTATTATATCTTTGAAAAGATGTTAAAATGCCTCTTTTAGTCCTCAACACCTGTTTTCAGCATGAGAACACTGGTGACCATTCTCAGGGCTTTGTTCCTTTGGGCTCTTTTGTTCCCAGAAATTAAATAAGTTACAGTTTTAAATGTAAAAGTCCCTCAAGTTAAGTCTGTCTCACATCTGTGTCAAACTCAGTTTTCTCTTAGTTAATAGGTTACTGACAGCCTGAAGTCAGGAAGTTACATGCATTCTAGCTGCAGAGCATGTCCTGAATGCCTCATTTCTTCAATTTATCTTTTGTCTCCTACTGCCTGTCATATACTAAAAGCAAAAATAACACTTGGCCTCTTTCTGTTTGCTATCACCAGTGAAAATAAAATTTAAATATGTAGATGGCAACACTATGAGTTTGGAAATTTGTTTATTCAATAAAGCAAATACTCAAGTTGCCAGAGCTTTTTAGCAGTTGAGTACATGAGTACTCAAGAGCAAAAAATGTTGAATGAAAACAATTTGGTGGTCCCAGTCCAATCTCATTACATTACTTATCATCAAAATCCAGGTCTTGGAGGCAAAATAATTTTGACCTAAGACAAAGCATTTGTGTATTTACTCAGTGATTTTTTCTATAGAAGCCATTGTGGGGGTACGTTGCTTTGCCTGGATCTTGTGTTTAATGGTACTTTGCATCCATCTATGCCACTGAGACAGATTTAATTTTAGAATGTTTCAGAAGTGCCTTTTCACCAATCAGGCATTAGCTGTACGAAATCACCATGAACTACTTTGCTTTCTCAGCGTGGCTCAGCTTTATCCTCAGTCAATAGACATCTTATCAATCCTTGTTCAAAGACATTCTCTTGCTTCCCCTGGGCTAGTGCTAGTGATAGATAAAAAGTCTGCAAGCTTGGGTTGTGATTTGTTAGTCCCAAGTTATTTGAGGCAAATGGATAATAAACAAATTTTAAAGTCCACCCAGTTCATTAAAACTTGAAGCAGGCATTTGAAAGTGTGGTGGGGTTTCTGAGGGCTCTCAGCTTCACAGCATGGCCCATGATGATGCATGTGCAAACCAAAATGTAATATAAAGTACACGTCTTTCATCTTCACAAAGAGGTTTTATCATACAGCCTTAAAGACCTTTAGATCTTTCTACATCTGAAAGGAAGAGCCAACATATCTTGGAATTTCTCAGTATAGATTCAGAACCCCTTTAGTGACTATTCCTTTGAATCTCTGGGTTAACTCTCATTTTTGTTTTCTATTAAAGTTTCTCCTTTTATTACCTTTGTACTTACAAAGGTCATTAGAGGATTATCCCTAAACTTCAGAATGTGAGCAATTTCTGACAGCTTCTGCTGTTTCCCTTCCCATGGTTAACTTGACTTTTCACTTGAACCAAAAAAATAATTCTTATCATTGCTTTATCTTGATTCTAAAAATTTCCCTGAAGAACATCTTGAGTTTTCTTTAGTGTCAGTGTGACAGTCTTCCACCTCATATCAGACAAATGAAAGGTTTAATAAGAACAATTTTCCTTGTTAAAATTAAGAACATTCTATGTCTGTGAATTAAGATGATGGTTTTAGAAGTAAATCCATTGGTACTTCTGTAGCAATTAGCTGTTATTAGAAAAATCACTCAGTTTTTCACAGATTGGTCTATGGGTACATGGGAAAAACATAAACAAAGCTTCTTTTTTAATGAAGATAAATATAAAATGGTTTGCAATTAAAATATACTCTGTGAAAAACTAATTGTAACCTGTGTTTGTGCCCAGATAGCTTTCTCTCCCCATCCACTAAGCTTTCAAGACTGCCATTAGTCTAAAATAAACAGCCATTTCCAACTGGGAAAATTACAAAGAACTTCAGAGAAGGCTGAGCTATCTGAGGATCCCCCAGTATGAGAAGGCAAACGTGAAAGCATTTAAAAAGCAAAGAGCTTTTCTCTTGAGGGCCACCATGCAAGGACTGGAGAGAAATGAATGTGTGTCCATCAGCACCAGTATGAGATTTTATTGTTGGAATGCAGTGACAGGAAAAGTGCAGGTAAATGTGGAATGTGGTACATCTGCCATCTGGTTTAGCCCATCCACTTCCTAGAAATCCCAGTATACTGTCATGGAGAGACATTGCTGCTGCTGCTGCTTTAGTTTGCCATTACTTAGGATGAAAAGCTCTACAGGCAGATCTGACTGATGTTACCAGCCCTGAATGCCTGTTGTAGGGCCTGGGATAATAATATTCCCCCAACCTGACAAACGTTCCTGAAGAAGCAGAGGGGTGCTAGACTATTTCCTGACTTAATTTGGAGAGTTTTGACTGTGGATTCCTCATCCTCCTTGTCCTTGTCCTTGTCCTCCTCCTCCTCCTCCTTTTTCCCTACCATCATTTTTACTTTGTTAGAACCCATCATGCCACCAGCTACAAAAAGATTTGGATAGCTCTCAGATTACAGTTTGCATGTCCTTGGTCATCAAAGGTTGCAATAAAAGTCTCCAGAAATAGACTAATGGGGGCAGAATTCTGGAAGGCCCCAGTCTGTCGGGATACCAGAGGCTCAGGAATGCCAGTGGGATATAAGCAGATCACAAAGAAGTGATAGGAATTCAGCATATAGCACTGGAAATTCAGCTGAGTGAATAATTATACTGTCTTTCTGCCACATTTTTTAGGGTTATTGAAACTAAGGGAGCATTTTACTGCAAAAATTATGTTATAAGGCATAGAGCTATTATAGTCCTACCTAATTGTGCAGGTGATCTCACTTACAATTATGAAAGGTGGAGAGAAATACTACTACAGACACAAATATTTTATTTTTGTTTAGCTGAAGGAAGCAAGACATATATGGGTGTAAGTCTCAGAAGTAGATGTGCACAAACTGTATGCATGATTTACAGGAATTGTGTCTGTAAACTTGATAGTAATGCATGTGGCAGAAGACTAAAGACCTAAGGGGTAGCTTGCTTATGCAAGATTACTTACTGATTCTTTAGACCCACTTTTCACACTATGATGTGACCAGATTAACTACCAGCCCTGTGGAACTGATATCCTTTGAGGCAGCTGTAGGGTTTTACTCTGCTGTGATTCTGTGATTCTCTCATCTCTTTAAACAAACATTGTATTTTATCAACCTGTGTTACACATAAAAAGTTAAAGGAGAGTAAAAAGAGCTAAATTGAAACAGTGCTCTGATCTGTCTGCCTTGGCATCATGTTTTGTACAGTAGTTAGATCTGATTTTTAGAAAAAAAAGTAGAAGAAAATCTGCAGGAGACTTGTAGGCCCTTTCCTAGGCTTATATAGCTTATTGCTTTCATTTGAAATCTCCTTCTATTAATATTTCATAATTTCAGAGTAGAAAGAAATCCTTATGGCAGAAGGATGAGAATAGCAGGATTTTCTCTTTGTTTACTTTTTATGCAAGGTAGCTGGAAAAGTAAGTAAGGTTTCTCTGGGAGTAGGGAGGATTTAACTGATTTTTTTATAAAGGTTTTCTTTGTTATTGTCATTTCATCATGTTCACTTTCATCCAAAATCAGTTAATTTTGTACTGACAACTGAATGAGATTTCTAAGACTTCTGTAAGGTCTGAAACTTACACCGTCAGTGTGTTTCACTACTGTTCCACTGTTTTTAATTTGATTAGCCCTAATAAGCCAGAGTTTGCAAAGAGCTCCTGTTCTCAGAGACTGTAATTTTTCTCCCAATATTATTAAATACCTGGTGAATAGCGAAGAGAGGATTCTATACTGCTTCGTATGTTCCACTGGAAATATGGAAGATCTCAGTAGCATTAGCAAAGCCTCACTTCTAGCAGAGTCTTCTTGAAAACTGGAAACTGCAACCACAAGCCTCTGCCCCTAGAAAGTCATCCTTGCATGCTCCCAGACCAACATGCTTTTCTTGGCTCAATGTCTAGTGGTCAAATGTTGCTTCCCACTTCATTACACTGATACACTGAGTGAAGCATTTGGCTTGTTGACTAATAAGTATAAAATGAAATTAATTGCAAAGGTTCCAAGAAATCTTACTTAAGGAAGAGCACTGCAGCTTCTTAAAGCTAAGTATCTGCAGAGGAAATATTTTACCATTGTATGGGCCATCATTTTTTTAGTTGGCAAACAGTTTGAGAGGGCTGACACTGGGCATGGCCCCAGCACTTTTGCTGGCTGGAACATGTCCCTTCCCACTCAGTCCACCACTCCTTAGACAGGGCGGCCAAGGCCCAAAGTTGTGGTGGTTTGCTAAGGTTCACAAAGTAGATCTATCACACAGCTTTGAATCACAGCCCTCGGTCTCAGCAATCTGCTCCTCTTCTCTGAAATGAGAGTAGCCCATGCTCACACACACTCATTTAGATCACAGTCCCTAATGCTGATTTACCCTGCAGGGTTTTAGCTTCTCCTCACATTATTGCCACACATGCTCCATTTTTCCCCCAGTTAGGACACAGTAAGTACCATCACAGTCCTGCATCACCCCCCTAATAGCTCTGCAGGCATTCAGCTTGGCACCTGGGAGTTCTGCAGGGAATGGATATTTGTGGAGGATTAGGGACTTGAAGTGGTGACACTTCATGATTTTATTGACCAAATGATTCCAGCTGCCTTTGCAAACTACCCATCAGGATCCTGCTGAATTTTTCTGGAGGCTGCATTAGTTTGAGTAATCCTGAATGTGGAATGAGTGCTCATTATTCTGTCTCTGAAAATGTTTTCTCTGAGGTTTGATACCACAGTTTCTGCTGTTCTGTGATGCTAGTGTATTCTGTTGTTACCATGGGCTTATATACTTATTCTAAAATGACAACAAATAAAAAATCTTCAGTGTAGAGAATGAGGACAAGTCAGACAAGCCTGCCTGCTAAATTACTTTCCATTCCTGTGCTGGTTTCTCTGTGATTGGATTAAAAGAGGTTGTCAGTGTATGCTCATCCTGTCCCCTGGCTAGGTATAAATAAAGGCTTGGCAGGTTCTAGTACAGCATCTTGTTTCACCTCTACAAATACCAATATTTACTCATAAATTTAAAACAGTGCATTCAGCCTTCTCTTAGCGGAGGGCAGCAGGAGTTAAAAGCGGCCAATCATGTCCATGGCATGTCAGCTCTCCCCATGGGCTTTCCCTTTCATTACGTCTTGCTGTCTCCTTTTGTTTAACGTAAGAACTGAATTATGAACTGCTCAGGAATTCCAGACCCATTACCACAGTCTGCTTTGCAGAGAGCTCTCTTTAAGGTGTTCAGTGATTGCTTTCCCTTATGTCCCAGAATGGAGCTTGAAATGAAACATGTGCCATTCTGTAGTTTCCAGCAGTTGGGTATTGTAATAGCCACACTCACAAATCTGTGGAGTTGTGTCCATGCTTTCATTATACAAACACTTCCTTCCCTCTGGTTCCTCTAACTTTTGCTGTTACCAAGAGTGCAGGGGATTTAATCATGTGTGTGGGTAAAACAGCATAGAAGAAAAAACTTGGAAATTCTGCATATTTTAAAAAAATTGTTCATTAAAAAAAATTGTTTATTAAATTCAAAATAAGAATGATATTGCACTACATTTCCCATCACATTTCAAAGAGGGGTCAAAATTGTTACAAGGGGATGCCAAAAAGGGATCAAAATCCTTTCAAGGGTATGTGAATGGGGTTGTTTTCTATAAAAGGAATTTTTACTTAAAGAGATAAAAATGTTTACCTCTGAAATGGGCTGTATTAGGCAGCCTAGAAGGAAAACGCACGACTTGAGAGAGCCACTGAGTATGTAGCAGCAAAGAAAAAGAGATTATAGTACTTCTGCATGGTCTAGATATTGAAGCAGACCCTTCTGCCCATTCCTTTGTTCCCTGAATCCCTACAGAGCATTCCTTTGTTCCCCGAGTCCCTATAGAGCCTCGCCTCCTCTTTTCACACTTCTGCACACACTGTCACACTTCTGCAATCCCTTTGAGCTGCTGTGGCTTCCTCCCAGCCTCAGTGTGTCTCTTTGCTGCCCTCCAGCCCTGGCACAGCAATTCTCTGTGCTTGTGTTCATTTTCTTTTACCCTGACCATTCTCTGTCCCCCTGTCCCCAGAGAGGCTTAGGCATTAGCACACCAATGCACAGGAGTCAGGCTCTGGGCTGCACCAAGCAGTTCTGAGCTGGGCTTAAAGGACAGAGATCACAGGGGGCAGCTGGCACAGCAGGGTGTCACACGTAGGACAGGTAACAGGGAAGAACAAAAGAATTGGTACATCTAAAATCTCACCGCTTTTGAAGACATGGAGTCTTTTCAGAAACTTGGATTCAAACCCTCAAGCTCCACATTTGGACCTTTAATTCATGAATGACCAAGAGGGGAGGTGGCCAGGAAGAACAGTTATTGGGTAGACACTGCCTGAAAAATAGGAAACCCAGACACAGTCCCCTCGTCTGTGTTAGACACTCATGTCTCCCATCTCTCGGGGGAGCAGCCAGCCTAGTCTCACGGTGGACACGCTGTGGATGTTAGATTGTTGTGTGGCAGTCACAGAGCTAGAAGATCAAGTAGAGAAATCCATTGTGGCCCACTAAACCATCTGTGAGGGTAGGAGAGAGCCTTTTTGGAGCTGTTGGACTTGGTTTGTAGAAAACAGATGTTACAAGGAAGCTGCACCCTTAGGACCTCCCTCGTGGCAGAAGCAAACAGGAAAGGTGCAAGGCTGACAGCAGAGGAGAAAAGCTCAGGCCTGAGTTCAAGTGCAGATCACAAGGAGTGTCCTGGAGCAGTGGGACAGGAAAGCAGGAAATACGGGGATGTGGGACAGTGTACTGTTATGGGGAAGCAGCAAGCCCTTCAGCCAGGGGCCCTTCCCACTGGCCATCCAGGAGCCATGCTTTAAGGTAGATCTAGGCATCCTCATCCTGCTGGTTCCCATTAATGGTTGTGACTGTGGTGCCATTTCCCTTTTCCACCCTGGCTAAAGCTCCGACCCCTCGGGATATCTGTGCTGTGCTCTGTGCTGGATGTGTGCCCAGTTTAGTCCCCCTGTCATAAATCAGGCTGGCAGGATGGTCTGTGAGGAGTCTGGGTATAACTCTCCTGCTCTTTTATCTGAACTTCTTGGTGATGTTCTCTGTGCAAGAAAGATTTGATGGAAAGGCTGAGGCTATCATTCCTTGAAGATGAAAAAGGCTCCTAGGTGACTGTCTGAGATCCTGTCAGACTGGCAATTTTAAGGCTGCCAAGATTTACTTTAATTACATATATTGTATAATTAATGTAACATGAGATACATGTATACATTTAATAGTATTAGGGTGTCTGGGGTCTTGTATAAGTTAAGAGATAACCCAAAGCAGTAAATAAAACAAACACATGGGGCTACTCGTAAAGAGAACTGCTAGGCAGCACAAGGAGAGGGCTGCAGCTTTCAGCAAGCACAGTTGGAAGAATCAGATTTTGTGAGTTTCCTGAAAAATGTTTGGTGGTAGGAGTGAGTTAAAGCATTCATAGTGATCTGTGATGCCCTACCTGATTTGTGGTCTACAGGTCTAAAGGAGACCCTTCTTTTATGTGTGGTCATCACAGCTGAAATTAGGGGAAGCACCTCTGGTGAGGATTTCAGAGGCAGAAAACTGGCACTCTGGAGGTTGCCTCAAGCGTTGCCTTCTGGAACATATTGGCTGGAAATGAGATCAAAATGTCACATCTCTGTGTGATGGGGTTGTACTTGGGCTGCTTTCAGGTCCTGCCTCCTAATATGGGTCTGATACAAAGCTTGTTGAACAACTGCAGGCAATCTGAGAACAGCTATAAATTAACTTGGGAAATACAGCCTGACCTGCATGTTTTCTGCTAAAGACTTTTTATAATTTAAACTTATTAAGGTTTAGAATCTGTTAATATATGATACACAAGTGAGATAAATAAATAAGTGAATACACAATATTGTTGCCTTTATTTCACAGAGTGTCAATCTTACCTTGGCTGCTCCTAAGTTCTCTTTCTAAATCACAAATGCATGAAATACCTGTCCAGCTTTCCTACAGGAAAACGTTCACTTCAGATTTTACTGTTGCTACTGAAGAAACTGTCCTGTTCATCCTGGCAAAGCAAAGGGAAAAAAGGTTTTACAGGTGCTGCTAGACCCCTATGAAAGCTAGTGTATTCTCCCATATTAAGACTGAATTAGGGGAGAATCAAATGGAATTTTTAGTGTTGTAAAAAGCCAGTCTTAGGAAGCTGTGCAAAATTAAGATTCAGAAAGGATGGCTACTTCACAGCCATGAGCAAAGGTCCTTCAGCGAGACCTTCTAGCCTAAAGAAAATATATTCAACTCTAAACAACAACAACAACAACAACAACAACAACAACAACAAAAAACCCTAAAAGAGCAAACAAGCAAAACTACATTTAAAACCAAGGGAAGAGATTTACATGGAAGATGGGGTGTGGAAGGAGAAAACAAGGCTGCAAAAGATCTTTGTTAAGAGAAGAAAAAATTAGATATATCCTCTGAAAGCTGCAGTGAGTCACCACAGGTCATGTTTTATGGGGATTTTATTGCATGCTTCATGTGTACCTTGTAGAATAAAACCATATGCATCTGATTAGATTACTTAGTACTGGGAGTGCAAGGTAAGAGAATAAATTGAATGCAATTATTTTTAAAGGAAATTATATCCCTGCTGCTTTCTGTCTGTCTGCTCTCTTCTATCTTTTTCTCTTTTATTGTCTCTTTTATCTTGGTTCTAAGATGGCCCTCACACCGTATCTACCTTGCAATCCCCTAGTTTGTATGAAGGCAATTCACAGCTCAGTGCACTGCCTGTCTCCCCTGATTGTTTACAACTGGTTTATTAACCCGGCTTTGTCTTGGACTATCTGTGCTTCATCAGGAGGGAGTGGGAGAGCACAGTTGTTCATTTTACATTGAGCATGTGTGCTGATGTGGAAACATCCACCCATACCCCTCAGTGGAGATATCTGTGTTAAAGTGAAACCAACTTTTATAGGAAAAAAATTAATTTATTACCAATGCAAGGTTATTACTTGGACCATATAACCCTGTGTAAGTATATGATATTGCCTCCACCTAAGAGTCCTGTATTCCTGATTAAAAATTGCCAGAGGGGAGTATATGCCTTGCAACCACTTATCTGCCCCGTTTTCAATTTCACCTGCTACAATATTCCATTTGAACTCTTTCTTAAAATTTTCCAGCTGAAGTGAAATATTTGACTTTCTCATTGGGCTTCAATTTTGAGGTGAGAGGGCAGGGGCTTGAGAATTTTTTTCCTTTTCCCTGCTGCCTTCCTGTTCCTTACCCTAGAAATATGTTGCCATGAGTGCCTTTGGCAAAATAGTGATTAGCTATAATGAAGATCTGTCTGAGAGAGATTACGGCCTTTATGAGGTGGCATTTTTCAATGTGACTGTGCCTGCACCTTCCAGGCAGTTTGCTTTCTCTGGACACAATTATATTTATTTTGTTCTATAGTTTTAAGTACCTAGGCTAGGCCAGGCTGATTTATTCATATCATTTAAGTAGACATAACACAAAATATATTGAATCTCGTGTTCTGTCATGATATATTATCATCCTTGCCATCTACAATAATGGATCCACACGTAGCTATCCACCTGATTTCCAGATTCCCAAGAAGACATTGCAGTAAGATTGAAAAACTTTTGAGAGGTGTATCTAGTCTAATAATTTTTGGATCTCCCCTGGCTCCAGGCATTTTTCCTGGGGTAAGATTCATCACACCTCGCTTCAGGTGGATGTTAATATTCAAGGTATTTTATCAGGGCTTTTTTTTCCATCACTGTAGATCTAGACAAAAGCATCAAGGGAGTTTGTGGCAATTCATCTGATCTGCTAAATGTGAACTGTTCATGGCTCCTTTGGCTCTGTTGACTATGTCTTCTCTGTTGAGAGCCCAGCTTGAGATATCTACACCAAGTTGGATGCGTCACAGTCTGTCTGTCCTACTTAAATCTTGGCCTTCAACTCTACAGATGTCTAACCATCAGTTATTGCTATGAGCAACATCATCTCACCTGCCCCTTTCCAGGTACCATGTTCAACATGTGTGCCTTCTTCTTTTCAGTCTGGTTGAATCACAGTCTTGGTGCTTTTTCTGCCCTTCTATGATACAGGCTTTCCAGGTCATTCTCACAGCCTGAGCTCTTCTCCTGTCTCTCTTCATCTCGTATCTCAGCCACCAAATTTTCATATTCCTTGACTTGGACATTGCCAGCCTTGTTCCTTTTAGAGCTTTCACAAAGCTGACTGGAAAGACTGGACTTGCCATCAGGTTGCCCAACTTGATGAATCTTTTATTGCCCTCGCTTTATTCTGCCCTATCAAATATGTCACCTGCATTCACAATAAAGGTCCTTAGAAGTCTCTGTCTTTCCTGTCTACCATTTTTGGTCAATGAAGAAGCTACTTTGCTCAGACATACATGAGACACCATCTCGTTTGCTTTCAACCCAGCACTCTCTTTTCCCATGCTGCTTCTTGCACCAGGAAACTAAACACCCCTAAGAGTACCACATAGTTGTCCTGCCAGTTCATCTGGAAAACTCTCCTCCTTCATGTTTAGCAGAGGCTCACAGGCAGCTCTAGGTTGGTACTTAGGCACAAGCTGCATTCCCATAGGGACACGTCCCTGCCCAGGTCTAATGCACATATCCTTTGAGCTGCCTGTTCCCCTGGAAAAGTCCCATCATAGGCATTTCTCCCCTTGAGCCAGGCAGCCTTTCAGCCATGCAGGGGTCCTTATCTATGCTTCAATTTTAACTGAAGCTCTGTAGGACTCCATTACAAGGTTGGTGTTCATGTTTCCCATTGTTTGAACAAAGTTTATTGTGACTTGCATTGCCCTTCTCAGTGCTCACCCATTCATTTTCTAAAGCAGTATTTCCCTCCACCACACACTCTGCACCCACACACGCTGCAAAATATAAGGAGAAATAATTTACTTTTTCTTTAAAATACGGCAACATGCAGGATTGACCACTTCTTCACCTCTTCAGAGTATCGCTTTGTTAACATCATTTTCAATAGAAGTCTTTTTCTGTGCTTTTACAGGTCTAGCCTTTTGAACCCTCAGCAGTATGCTTGTGGACTTTATGGTTTTAACCAGGTCCATTATTATCTAAATACTTGGGGAAGCAGGCAGGGGAGGGAAGAGAGAATGACAAGTGACTTCTTAAAGTGCTGTTCTTGGTAGCTCTTTACAATATACATTACGAACAGCGGGGAGAAGAGCTTTCATGATAGATCTGAGGCTGTTAAAAAAAGAAGCTATGGTGCATAGTCTCAAAAAGAAAGGAGGGGTTGGCTCATATCTGTCACCATTGGGCTCGGCATTTCATGTTTGCATAGGGTGATCCTGTTGTGCACAGTCTAGACAGATCGGTGTCAGGTTTGCCCCTGCTGCTTTACAGTCATGCTGGCTATAGTTTACTCATGAACAAAATCTCTTCAGGTGTGTTGGGATGCACAAGGCTTAAGATCTTTATATGCTGCTTTCTGGAGTGTGTGTTCCTATTAATGGGCCCATAAAGATCTCCTTATTTATTATTGTTTTAATTATATGCAACCTGTTGCTCCAAAATAGCTGCACATAATTGCTATTTATTTCTGGGCTGGCTTCTCTGTACATGTATTTAAAACATACATTTTGGGTTTAGTGAATCCTGTATTACTGATTGTTCAAAGTGACTTTATTTTTTGTTGTATTTTCTCTAAATGTTCTTTTGATATTTAGAGTGTTAGTGATGATATTATTACATTGCTGTTAGCTATTGAATGAATGATTGCTGTTGTATTCTGAATGTGCTGATGCTGAAAATCTGTGATATAAATAAACTTCCTCTGGTAACATCATTATAATAGCACAAGCAGCAGAAATTTATGGAAAGAACAGATTAAATGCTTAGACTTAAATTCTTCAGTGTGCAACTCCGCTTAAACTGCTGTGTCTGAATTTTGGGTTGCTGAATCAGGTGGAAAAAATCAAACTGACACATCGCTTGTCTGTGCATTTTTAGTATGATATATTATGTTACTAAAAGAAAAAGCTCAAAATCTACCATTGATAATCCTGGCTAAAACTTGGAACATAAATTATTAAGATCTGTAGTTTCTTTTCAAAGTGGCCTGGGACTTAATGCATATATCACAGCAAAGAAATGTAACATCAATATGTACTTACGCATTATGAGACTGTTTTTATGTGCGTAATAAAGCACTCACTATGTAACTGTTTATCTAAGCAACCGATAGGAAGGTTGAGAAATTCACACAGTTAATCATATTTATTTAGCTAATTAACAGCTAATAGCATTAATCATAAAATGCATGAATATTTAAAAAGTAATTTATTATTGAATATGAAAACTATTTTCAAACTTGCTTTCCAAACTATATTTTGTTTATTTATATTGATAAAATCTCCCAAGATACCCAGTCTCAGTATTTCACGTACTCATCCTGTAAATTGAAAATGCAGTACTACACCAGGAATTTACCAGAGATTCACACACCTCCACTAACCATCTCCAATTACACTGTGTAATCACTCCTAGGCTAGGGAAATGAGACTCCCAAAGTCAGGGGTGCTTATCTCCGGATTGGTACAGTCACCTACACCTTGTGTGGAGCCTCAGGATTTCCCAGAAATAGGTTGAAAAGTAATATTATAATTATGCAGTAAGACTAGTGCACTGGTCCCCAACCTTTGCTGCCCCTTAGCAGCAATACTGAGCAAGTAATGTTGTACAGTGGGATCATAATTTCTCCCTGTCAGCCTTAAGTGTTAACTCCTTGATTCCCTGTGGCTCAGAGCAATGCTGTCCATTAACAACCTGTGGGGAATTAATGAAAAAGCTGAAGACATCACCAGCATCTGTTTCTAATTCAGTAGGTTTGTTCTCTTCTTTCGATAACTTTTTTATTACAAGCTTAATAGTGCCCAGTGAGACTCACTAATAAATGAATGAGTGTTCATTTCCTGTGCAGGTTTTTGTCAAATTTGCCCTATTATCTATCTCCCAAGTCCAGACTAAGAGCAATAGAGTGACAAGTCTCATAGAAAATTGAGGAGAGGAAGATGTGTCTCTCTGGGGGAAGCACAGGAAGACGTGCATAAAGGCAAAATTAAAGTATAAAACTGAAAAATAAAATAAAGCAGCATTTTACGTATATTTTTCAAATGTTTACTTGTAACAACATTTCAATTAATTGAAGTAAATGGCTGAACTCGGCGGGTATGCCGAGATGAAATTATAACCAGTCACAGAAAGCATTACAGCAGCACATTAGTGCTGTGGGGATGGCTGTGTAGGAGGCATTTTCATACAAAACCTGTTTTTTTCTTAAGTTATTTATAATTGTTTCAGCAAAAAATTACCTCCCTTCAGGGCTTTGGCCTGTAGAGTGGGTGCTTGTTTGCTTTATGGTGATGCATTTTCAAATGCTCCATGTTCCCTATGGCCATTAAACCTGTGGTACAACAGGTTTATACCAGCTGAATTTTTTTCCAAATGTTGTTTGTCAGGTTTGGGGTCCATTTTCAGTGAGCTGAGCATTAGTTTATTGCAGAAAGGAAAGCTTTCAGTCAGTAATTGAACTCCAAACTGACTTGGAACTTAATCCTGCAATGATTTATGCAGATATTTAATGTGTCCATAGAGCAGCCAGTGAGCATGGAGTCTGTGCTTTATGGGGCTGCCTTCCTTTGGAAATGGGAGATCTGCTGATGACAATAACTTCAAATGCTCACTTAAAGTGGGCTGCACAGTGCACAATTAAACACATTTGAGTCTCATCATCCTGGGAGACTGTTTCCAAATACTCAGAAATTACCTGGGTTTAATTCTCATATAAATGCTGTTAAAGATGAAGAAATTCAATGTAAAAATAATGAAACTATATATTTGTATGCACAATTCAGTGTTGGATAATTTCACTCAAATTCTGAACGTAAGTTACATTTCTCTTTTACACATAAAAAAGGAAACTGCAATTCAGTCATATAATGATCTAAGTTTATACTAATATATTGCAATTTGTGTGCTCAAAATGGTCATTTTAGCTTGCAAGTATTTTCACATTTAAGCTAATGTATAAAATCATATAGATAAGGTCTATAAAATTGTACATTGTTGCAGTCCAATTGGATTATAATAATTACGATTTTCTTTTAAATGTGTATGTGCTTCTGTAAACTTACCCAGTTACCTAGTTTAACAGAGAATAACATCCTTTTCTGTGTGCTGGTGGTGGAGAGTGAGAAGAAGAAAGGGAAACCTTTTCATCCATCCTATAGAATACTGTAAAGAAATTTTAAAGAAGAAATTTTAAATTATAAAAAAAGGTTATAATTTTCTGTGAAGTCATATGGAACTCAGCACAAAGTGCTGATGACTTATTTTCATGTGAATTCTTCATCTTGGTGGAATTCACATGGCATCAGCACTGATAAGTAATCAGACCTTTCTGATAAAACGTAAAGCACAGAAGAGTAAATGAATCCCATACATTTAACTCCTGACTGTAAAGCCATAGTCTAACCTTGGTTTCAACTGTATAAATCCATAAAAAGTACAGGAAACATGCAAACCAGGGTTACTGCAGGAAAGGTGAGCCTGGCAGGAGCTGGCACTGCTGTAGAGCACAGGATTGCTGCTGTGGGGCATGACCCACTGCAGCCACCTCAGACTGACTTTAGGGCTGCTTAGCTCCTGCCTGGACCTCAGCCATGGGGCAGAGGCGTATTTAATACATAATTAAAGTTATGCATGCAGGTAGGCTTATGGACACCCTGCTCACTCAGAGCTGAGGATTCTTTGTTCAGATCCCAAATGAATTTTGTTTGTGTGTGTATCAGTGTTCTCTGCTGGCCAGGGACAAAGACATATTAATACTTATTCAGTCTTCTGTAATATCCTTTGCAATCTTCAAATTAAGGTTCCATGTAAGTATATTGTAGTGTTGTCGGTTGTTCGTGTTATTAATCCTGAAATAATAAAATGTGTATTAGATAGAATCAGGGCAGCTCAACAGTATATTGCAGGCTATAAGCTTTCATTAACAGCTACAAGAAGTTTTTTGTTAACTCAATGTGTGTAGAGACAAGGAGGGAGAGAGCTGGAGGGAGTGTGATTTGAGTTTGATAAAGAGAGGATAAAACAGGAGTAGGATTTGGATTCTGGACAGCTCTGGCTGCTCTTCAGCTTTTTCCATCAGTTGTCTTCTGGCAATATATTGTGCTGCTTGCTCAAACACAATAATGGTCCTTTATAATGGTCTTTTAAACACGTGTTTCATGGGCCAGGTAGGTTAATGTGCAAGAGCTTTTGTTTTTGTTTTTGTTTTTTTTTTCTACTTTTTTGTTTTTTGCATTGCTCTCAGCAAATAGGTGAATGCAGAGTACTGCAGAATGCAGCAGCTTTGGGGATTTTTTTTCACTATGATTAAAGAATAGTTCATCTATAACCAGAGGAGATCTCAGTCACTAGGAGATGGCAGTGGCCAAAAGGGGTATTTAATCATCTGGCTAGGATCAGATCTGGAAGGAAAGGCCATCGTTACGGCTGCAATCTGACTGCTGAGGAGAAGCAGCCAGAAGTGAGCCGCCCGCTCCTACTTCCATCCATCTGCTCCGTCCTTTCTTCATTTTTCTAAATATTTCTTTTGTGCCACTTTAATTATGATCAGCAGAGGCACTTGATAGAAGCTCTTTGTTCTGACAGGTGTGGTGGGTCCTGCAGTTTCAGGGAATGGTGGAGGAGCACTACAGAAACAAGAGCGAGATGATAACACACACTTGGAAGGACAGGCATGTGTTTATTTCCCAAACGGTTTTGGCTGGAGTGGCATGTGAAAGCCCATTTCACGTGTTGATATGCAGTGCCTGGTGCTCTTGTGTTCCTCAAAGGCATCTGATGTTGCTGAAGCATCATGACAACTTGGCTGTCTGTGGGATCAGAAGGTTCAGCATCTCTTGGGCCTGCTGCATCTGCTGGTTCATTTGGCAGGAGAAGCAGTGGTTCATAGTAATGTCTTTCACCTCCCAAGTTAAGCAGAATATATTAATTGTAGTTATGTGTTGTCATCTGTACACTCGGGAAACAATTAAGGAAAACCTTCCTAATTTTCAGTGCAAGCTGAACCTTGGGTGCTCAGTAATAAACCAGCAAACTGTGACTTTGGCGCTTGGATGTGTTGGAACCTTGCATGACTGCTGAGCTAAAAATGAAACGATTCTTTCTCTCCTTCCTTAAGTCTGATCTTAACACTGTATTTGCAGTTTTCTGAATTTCAGGTTTCTTAAGTTTCCCCAAGGTGGCATTGTTATGTGGCTTAATAGAGACTTTTGTGTGGGATTATATACATCTGAGAAAGGGAATCAGCAGATTCTTATAAATGAATAGTGGTGCATTTCTTTAGCAATATTTCTCCTTTATCTACGTTTCGTTTTTTCTCACCAAATTACAAAGAGAACTTGAGTAAAAAAAAAAGTTGTGGCCATTTCTAGACAAGGAAGCAGCATGTTGTTAGGGAGGGAAGGTGGAAGCTCTGTATCTTGTGTTTTGGTTTGGCCCAAAGGAGGCTGCAGGGCTTGTGCCAGCCCCGGGTGCAGTGCAGAGCAGCAAATGAGTGAGTGCCCTGGAGTGTGTAGTTAAGATGAGTTGAGCTCTGCCAGTTTAAGCAATCAATCAAACCAGTCTGCCTTCCTCATCAGTTAATGCAATGAATGAGATCCATAATGTACCATGAAATGAGAAGCTTTTCTATGGAGGTTTAAAAACAGAAATGTGACTGCTTAGATACGCATTGTACAATTGCCTTCAGTTCCAAATCATATGCTATCAACTTCAATTAGGTTGAAAACTATTATAAGATTTAACTTTTGCATCTGGGCAGGGTCTAAAATTGGTGTGTTGGGCATAGGTAAATACAATCTGACCACCGAAACGTGGAAGAAGCAGTAGGAGACTACACTGAAACATTGTAGCTAATGTCAGCTCCTAAACCTGTCAGGCCTGGTTTACCAGCGTTCCTGTAAATCAGCTTCTCTATCGGATTTCAGGCACTGGAAATTCTGTAATCATACTGCTATGGTTAAATTTCCCATTGCAAATGGCAATTGCATGTTGTAGGATGTCTCAGATGCCCCATCCATGGTGCTGATGTTGCTTTAGTGCTAATGGCAATATAACTTTGTCAGTATTAACAGATGCAGTGGCTTATCTAAGCCTATCTTTATAGTAGCCATATGCTCACTGGGAAAGTGCAGTATCTTATTTCACAGAAAGCTAAAGAATTATTGACAGTTAAATGACAGCATGGTATATAGGGAGAAGCCATAGTGAAAAAGTTGTCTGATGGCTTAGATTGGTTTTTTTTCCTGTCGATTTTAAATTGTCAACACTCCTTGTAATAATAAAACTCTTTGCATGGAGAGGACTATAATTTAATTTACTACTGTGAATATTGATTCCTGGATAGTACATTCTTTATCCTGTAGATGACCTAGATCCTTGGTTCCCTAAGGGTTTTGAATAATAACAGCAGCAAAATGGTCTGGATTACATAAGAGTCTTGATGGAGATTAGTTACTTTCTCTGCTGACATTTTAATTTTATTCATTTAATTTCTTCCTCATATTCCGTGTCTTGCTTTGTAAGCTGGAAACCATTGTCAGTGAATTGGTGTTGATGAGCACTGAGTGTTTTAAACATTCTTCCCAATCAATCAAAACTTACATTCAAAGTAAACCAGAATAGGCCACATTCATTTTGAGACCTGATTTCATTCCTCATAAATTGAAATAATCCTCATAGAGATGATTTACTCCAAGTCTTTTATTGGGAGGATGGTTGCCATGTGCTCCTGACAGAATTTCCTTACAGCAATCATTGTGGTGAAGGGTTGCATCTTCTTTAGAAACTGTGGGGAGTATTCCCACAATGCAAGGAAAACTGATGGAATCCACAAAATCCCCTATTTCCAACTTCTGCCACTACAAGAGAGCTGCAAAAGTTATACAAGATTCTTCTAAAAAAAATAGGGAAAGGCAGGAAACAAGGTGTGTAGGAGGGAGAGAAGAGGGGTGTGGGAAGGAATGTGGGAAGGGTCTGTCAGTTGCTTTCTGAACCCCCAGTTGAGGGTACAAATGGATGAAATATTCAGGTTTTTGAAGCCACATGGGCCAGTGATCAGGCAAGGTATTGGAAGCCTAAGAGAATTACCAGGTCTCTCAAAATTCTCCATCTACCCATGGGAACATGGCAGAATTCTGTGTGGAAAACCCTGAACAGAGCACGACAAAGTAGCACAGTTTCAGCATGAAGCAGGGGTTACTTCAGCAGGTTTTTAGCAGCACTTCCTTTGCCCAGTTATTTTGAGCCACTCTAAGGCGATTAGAGCGGCTCGTTACTGACACCGAGGAGCTGAGGAGGCGAGTTGTGTTCCCTTTTGAGAAAGCTGTCACTATCTCTGCGTGAGCTCAGATGGAATTGAATAAAAGTCTGTTTTGTGCTCAGAGTAGCCAGTGAGCCCTCTTTTTGCTTTCAGTGGCTGGGGGTTAATACAGTCAGCTGGGGGATCTAAAGCCTGTTTGCTCTGTCCTGCAGCCGCCTGCTCTGTGAGCTCTACTGCAACAGGAGATACTGTGTGTATGTACATTAAAGACTATTTTCCCTGTCCTCTAAACATTTCAGTGCTGCCCACCAAAGAAGCCTTTACCTAATTTAGTGACTGTTTTCTCCCTGAAACACTTCCCAGTCAAGGACCTGATTAAGTAATACTTCAGGCTTACAGTATCTTTCCACCACCGTTATTAGAAAGAAGTAGGAAAATGTAATTGCCTGGACAGGATTTGTGATGGGCACATTTATTAGCATAGATTATTTCATATCTATAATGGATACATAAAATTGCTTTTATATAAAAATAGAATTCTAAAAGTGTTGTTAAATCCCTTTAAGTTATGTTTTAGTTTTATCTAAGATGAGACAAAAAAATCTGACAGTACAGCTGTGTATCTATTATGGACATAGAGGGAGAAAATTACTGTCTGTGGGAAGTGATAAACCCTCTAAACCCAACTCTGTCTGGCACCACAACTGAATTACGAGAAAGACGTTCTTGAAATAATTTGAAGATATTTTGATGAAAATCAAATTTTCAAGTTTTAATAACAGCCTTTAGCTCAGAAGGTTATGTGATTTGTGTACAACACACAAACCTGGTTTGTGTACCGAGAAAACCAAGATACTTGGCCACAGGTTCAGTTTCCAAGTAGAAAATTACCACAAGTATTCTTAGGAATAGTATAGCCATTTAGGAAATGGTAAAATGAAATCTGAAAAGAAAATCAGGATGGAACAGCCTGGTTCTTAGTCATAACCTCAGCCATTTGAAGCAGACGCAGATTTTATGTCATTCAACACAGTCACTGCTGTTCCTTATATATCTCCCACACTTCATGTTGCACAGTATGTTCCTACTGCACAATCTTCAGGCACAGAGAGAGAAAAACTAATAGTTTCTGGATAGGTGTGGTTTCTTAATTAAGCATTGCATTTTAAATCATCAAATATATTTAAATTTAGTCCTGGAAATACTCAGTGTTATTATTAGGACTCAAAATCTAGGTCAGCCTCTCAGAAGATTCTGAGATGAGGGCATGTCAGCATGGGCAAAAGCATTAGCCATTCAAGCTGCATGTGAATATGCAGAGCTTCATAGGAATTTTTATTACATTAAAGAAAAGGGTTAAGGAAAAAGCCAGAAGGGTTTGGTGGAGAAAAAAAAAATCTGCATTTGTAAGTAACAGGATTTTGCAATTTAGCCCATGTGTTAATGGCAAAATAAGCCCTTAAAAGTATTCTTTCCTACAATACTTCATTTATGGCTACTGGTTAATAAGGCTGGTCTGATTTCAATAGTTGCCTTAATTTAAAATGCTACCTTGATTTTCACAGGAATGGCTCTTATTCCATGAATAAATTATTACTTTGTCACTGTTTTTGTCAGCACTATTAACTATGGAATATATTCTCGCTGGTCATTTTAAGTGTCTTTCTTATCAGTATTGTGCCTGGCATTCATTATCCTCTTATCTCTCCTCCATTTCTCTCACTAGAGAGGTAATGGATTGATTACTTTCACTGCTATATTGGTCAGGATGTACAACAAATTCTCTTCAGCTCTACAGCTCATTCATCATGGATATCCTTTAATCCCCCATCCCTGAGTTTAAACGTTTCATTCTCTTCATATATATTGGATATTATTAGCAAAGACTAGAATCCAAGCAGTGCATCTTTTATAACTCCTTTACAGTAAAACATAGTTACTGAAAATGTCTTTGTGGGGGGCTGTCTCTGTTATACTGCTCAGGGGGTGTTTCAGTGCCACAGAACCGCTAATTCAGCAGCATTTGCATTTTCTGAAATACTGAATTCTGTGTTGCAACAGGAGAATTACTGAAAAGAAAAAACACAAAAAGGGTTCTTTGTGGTGTGGTGCTCCCCAATGTGCTGCATATTCCTATGGTTAGTAACAGAATCTGTGCTGAATGGGTGCATATTTTTAATTTTTAAATGGTATTTGAAAATAAAGACCATTTTATAGTAAAAATTATGTGCTGTACATTGTACATTTATATATATGGGAAACTCTGTTAGAGCAGCTGAGTGGGCATCACAGGGTTTTCTCACTGTACCAAGTGAAGAACAGAGAGTAGCAGTACCTTCCTTGGATTTTCTAAGAAACTTGTTCTTCCTGTTTACGCTGTCATTGTAGAACAGTCCAGAAGGCATCAACATTTTGCATGGAAGGACCAAGACAGTAGAAGAATGATAGGACAAACTGAAAGTATACATAAAACCTCTTCTAGAGATAGGAAAATAAGTTGTTCTTTCCTGAGGTGTATGAAGGACACACAAAGTCTCTGTAATGCAAGGGGGATTCCCCAGAATGTAGCCACGTGTGAGAGGTAGCTCTGTATCACTGACTGCTCATCTTCTGGGACATATATTTGCTTTTCTTGTCACTGGCACTGTTCCTGATACTGTTGCTTATCAGTTTGGTCTGCACCCAGGCACTGGCATGAGGTTGTATCAGCGCCTCCTGTGCAGGAAGAGCTTAACCTGCACTTTTTGAAGGCATTGGCTTCATCCTGGGAACAGACTAATCTTCATTACAGAGCAAATAGAGGCAAGAAATATTCTAAATCATCCCAAAAGGTATTAGTCAAATATGCGGAAAGGCCCCAGTCACTACAAATTATCTAACTCTGAGAAGCAAACCCCAAAACCACTGATAGTCCTGGGACTCAGTCTCTGTTACAGTCAAGCCCTTCCTGAGTCTCTTGCAGATGAAGGCTTCTTGCAGTACTGTGAGATTCACAAACAGCCTCTTCAATGCTCTTCCCTCATATCCATGCCCTAGTCTCACTCTCCTCATCAATCAATATTAAAATCATCTCAGATGGGTAAAGACTGATAGAGAGCAGGAGAGAAATTTAAAAATTGATAGCCATTTGGTGACCTGGAAGAGCAGCAGGTCCCTTCAAAGAGGGTGGTGGTATTCATGCATTTGTTTTTAAACAAAAGAGACATCATGTCAATAAATTAAAATGAAGAGTCATCTGAGTCATCTGAAATGTGGACAATATTCAAGTTGCCACAGCCACAATGCCTCTGGATGGGGAAGAAGCAGGGAGGAAGGAGATCTAGGCTATGTTCCTAAGGACTGTATTTGAGCATAAATCTTACAATGTTGTAACAGACTGCAGAGAACAGACCAAGCACAACAGATCCAATGTTCAAAGATGTAAAGAGATGGAAATTTTTCTTTTTTATTTAAAGCGTAAATAGTAAATCACTGAAGCATTTTCAGTTGTGTGTCTGCCCAAAATAAACCATAGAACCACTGCATATTTCACTCAAGAAAAGGGAAAGAATACTTGCTTCTGATGGCAACACACTTCCTAACATGACGTTTTGCAAGAAAAATACATAATGTCAAGATACTTTTGAGCTGTCATGCCTCCTCAATTAATATAAAGAAAATTTCCTTATCATTATACCTATATTCAGTCTCTGGGGAGACAGTCCAGAAGGAAGATTGTATTGCTTCAGCTGGGTACTGAAATCTCTGTAAGCAGCCCCTTACCTCTTTGACATCTCCTCTTAGATGTCTTGTCAGAGTGTCTGCCTCTGACATCTCTTTTCGATGTCTTTTGTAGTTGCTTTAAATGGAACATGGCCAAAAATTAAGTTCTCATCCCTTCCCTATGTCCCTTTTATTGTTATCAACAGTGCTATTATCATCTCCGTCTCTCAGCAGTCGGCATGTTCATAGTTACACTTCTGAATGTTTTACTTGCCAGAATTTGTCTGGTCGGATCAACAAGGTTTTTGTCACTGCTCTAGAAGTAATTAGGAAGGACAGATTTCTCAGCAAGAGAGAGGCACACAAGCAAATCTAGAGCCGTGTTAGGATCCACAAAGGTTACTGCTTAAAGGGATAAGATTTTTAGTAGGGCAGTAGAGCCCTACAGAGGGGGAAAAAATATTTCTCTCTGTGCTGTTTTAATTTGTACTGAAACTGTTAATAGCCCAGGCTTTTCTCATTTCCTGTATTTTTTCCAGTGTGTTGTCCCTTTCTGCTTCTGCTCCCACCAGATTGAAAGAAAGAGTTATTTGTTGTCTTTAGAAATGTCATTTGTCCTGTATCGCAGTATTTGATTTCCTGGCACCTTTTGCTCAGCTCTGTGGTTCGCAGTGGGAATAATGTTGTGTGTCAGTGACCCCATCATATTATAGTACAACACTGAAATTCTTTCAGGTATGCAGGAGAGGGAGAACTGCTAAGTGTTCACTGCTGCACTCTCCCACAAAGAGCACTCTCTATTTCAAGCCATCATTTATTTAACATTTGACAGCCTCCAAAAGGAAGGGAGTCTTATCCATGCACTTAAATGGATTCTGGAAGGGTGAAATTCAGCCTGTATTACTATCAGACAATCTGCATATTCACTTAATTTGACTAATTTCTGCTAGTATTTTAATAATATCAAAAACAACCATTGCAGAAGTCTTGCTTTTTCAGCCTGTCCTGTCTTTGGATGCAGTCTCCACTATTCAACCAGAAATTGATCATTCATTGTGTTTAGAGAAGTTTCCCCCTGACTTTGCTCCTCTGGCCCTGGGACAGGGCCCCACCATATTGTTTTGGTTTGGGCAGGGACTTGGGAAGGAGAGCAGAAGGGTTGGTGTCAGGGAGCTGCAGCCTCAAAAGCAAAATCCCCAGTGAGTTTTTGGGTGCTCCATTCTCAGGTAGTGCTGATGCACACACTTTCTGTGTTACACTAGAGCTTGTGTCCACCTGAGTCCTCAGGCAACTTGAATCTTCTCCTTGGCAATGACATTTCTGCTTGTCCTGACTGAACTCAGGTATCCTGTTTCTTTTATCTATACTTGAAGCTCAGCTGCCATTCTCCGTTTCATATCTGGAGGGCACCCGCCAATGTGATATTTCTAGCTGACTAGTGCAAAATAAGGTTCTTTTCTGTTTTTCGAGAGTCAGAAGCTTCTAAAGTACCATCTCTTCTAAACTGCTGCCTTTACCAAGGATTACCTCTGTGACTTTATTTTAATTATTGCATCAAAAACATATTCAAATAGCTGTGTCAAGTTTGTCATCAGGACCACATAGGGCTGTTCTTAATATACTAAGATCATTATTGAGAGACTAAACATTTTTCTTTCATATAGCTCCTGTGCACCGAATTGAGAATTTTTATAACTTTGCATGTTTCTGCTTTTGAGTTCTTGTGAGTTATATGAGATTAATTATTTTTAAAAAATTATGAATACAGAGTATTTTCAGATGTTTAATAACTGAAGAAATAATAGCCCAATATCATTGAAGATACACAATTTTCAAGAAAGTAGCTGAAAATATGAAATATTTCTTTATTGACATTTATATTAAAATATGGTACATAATTTCTGTTTGTTTCAATTTCTATTAGAAATGCTAATTCAAATAAATTCAAGCTGAGAAAACAGTTTTGAAAACTAGCAGTTAAAAAGAGATCCGGAACCATCACTGAATAGGATATGGGAAAATTAATGCCATCCTTCTTAAAGCAGGTCGAAAATGAAAGCCTGAATGAATATTAGCACTATTCTTTAAAAACATGCAATACAATATTCATTAAGTTTTGATCAAATGTTTTACAAATGGAGGATGATTCAGATCTTTTTATAAACTGATTTTATGGTAGGAGCATTTTACTATTAGATGATTTGTCTTGCTAGGAAAATACTCTCCTCTTATTACATTCAGATTAGACTGAGACTTAGCTGAGGAGATTTTGAGATTTTGGTTTTTGGTTTCCTAGAGCTATCCAGGATAACTCTCCTTCTGGTTCACAGGAACAAATGCTATATTGAGTGTTTGCGATGGGAAGTTTGAGAAGGCTATTATCAAACTCTGAAAAAAAAATCCTGAACCTTCTGCTTTATAATAACTTTTTAATACAGTATCAGAAAGATGCAAAAGATCTGCCTAGAGACTGACATTTAGCTATTGTGCTCTTTTAAATTAAATGACAGCTCATAGAGGCATTCCAGGGCTAGGTGTAGAATCCTGTTATTTAAACATTGTCAAAGCTTGGGTTTAATTAACTCTAATTCAGTGTAGTTTCCACATCCTTGCATACTCTTTCTGTCTTTCTTTCAGTCCCTCTCTGTATTTTCTTTCTGCTGGCCCTGAAAGGCTTTGGGCACCTGTCAGGGTTACAGTGGGATTTCAAATGCCTTCATGCCGCTTGCTGAGTGGAAGGGAAAATTACGTCCTGGCAGAGCAGCAGCAAAGCATTTCATTGTCAGCTGGGAGATTCAGGTTGCAGGGTAAAGCTGGAGTGCTAAGTCCCAGACTGGGTGGAGTTCTTAGTGTTCCAAATGATGTATGGTGGTCTCTGAGGCACAGAGACACCTTGCTTTGCTGATCAGAAACGTGTAGGACGCATTTGGACTTTTAGAGCCAGAGTGAACAGGTCATTTGTAAACTTCACCATCAAATGAGGTGGCAGAAGTTGCCCTGTGCCTGTCCTGGAAATCACAGAATCATAGAATGCTTTGGGTTGGAAAGGACGTTAAAAATTGTCTCCTTCCAACCCCCTGCCATGGGCAGAGAACCTTCCACAGACCAGGTTGCTCAAAGCCCCATCCAACCTGGCCTTGAACACTTCCACAGATGGGGTGTCAACGACCTCCCTGGGCAACCTGTGCCAGTAAATAATTTTACCAATCTCACCAACCTTCACAGCAAATAATTTCCTCCTGATAGCCAATCTAAATCTATCTTCTTTCATCTTAAAGTAATTCTACTTGTCCTAAATGTCTCAGAAGGGCTGTGGTGCCAGCACAGTCTGCAGCTGTGGGATAGCAGCACACTGAGGATCACAGCCCAGCTGTGACAGGGATGAGCAACAGCTCCTAAGAAAATCAGCCAGTAGCATGTGTGAGGGGATGGAAAAGCCACCAAGCAATGGGGTGGCACAAACATGTAAGGAGATCAAAGCCTTAAGTTGCCTTTCCTTTGCTGGTCATTCAGATTACTATTTTTTGGCAGAAGTAGCTCAGATTAAAGAGAACCATTCCTAAATACTTTCAAAAAAATATATGGCTTTCTATCCATACCTAGCTCTCACCTCTCCTCGAAATGCTACTGCAGTTCTTCAGTCTCTATGGATATATGAATTACTAGTCTATTTCTCCAATGTGATCTTGGATGAGAAATATTTCTAGGCCTTGAATGGCAATTTTGTAGTGAAAGTTACAGTAGAATAGGCCAGGAACCAAACAGTACCCATTAAGGTTTGCTTTTATGTAACCACCATTCAAAAGCAGTCGTCCAGCCTTTGGGTGATAACAGTTTTCCACATCAGTTATGCCCAGTTCAACAGCTTGGTTGTCTAAAATAAACCCTAAATTTCTTTCTCTTTCAATTTGATTGCCATTTCTTTCTTTGCATTCAGTTCACATTCTTTTTCTTTCAGAGCTTTTAGAGCATTTATGGCTTCAGAAGCCTCTTCAATTTCTCACAGTGACTTCCCAAATAGTGAAAAGTCACCTGCTGATTCTCCCAAGACCAGGAGACCTCTTTTTTGTCCTAATCAGCTGCCAGCATGTGCATGGTGTCTTTCATGCCAGTAGCTCCTGTCCTGGGTGCTCCCTGGCCACTGCGAGCAATGGAGGCAGCCCTCAGCTATCTCTGCCTTTTGGTAGATGAGCATCAACCCAGAGGGATCAAAGGAATTTTAAAATGTGGACAGGTAGTCAAATCTCATCAGCTCTCCCTCCTTTGTACTTAGTAGGGATAGATGGACAGTCCTGAGGGAAACCCAGATGTGCTGAAGCAGATGTCCAAGGAAGAAAGAAGACTCCCCCACTGGAGCAGCCTGTTTCTGTCTGCAGAAAGAGCCTGGAGAGCAAAATTAAGGCCAAATGCCTTTTACACATCTAAATGTGTATTTGATAAATTTCAGCCCAAAAGATGTAGCCTCTGTAAAAATATGCAAGTGTGTTTATCTTAATTTAATTTTAATAAGCAGTATTTTGAGGAGTGCTCTCCTGTCCTCTGCCTGAGGGACTGGTGAGGAGAGCAAGCACATCCTCAGCCGTCTGCTGCAGTGCCAACAGAGGTGGATTGAAACAACTGTCAAAGCTGACACATCAAAGATCTTTTTAGCTTTTCACAGCCTTGAGAAAAGACAACCTACTCAGATGCTTTTCTTATTTTTTTCCAGATTTTCCATGAATAGCCCCCTTCTCATTTAAAAAAAAGAAAAAATATTTTAATATAGATAATGCCATTATTTTTCCATCATTTGAGGACCACTGTGATTCTTCTTACTAAAAACATTGATCCACATAGGAAACCATTAATACTGGAAAATAAGACAGAGTTAACACTATATATTGCCAGTGCTTGTATAGTGTATATGTGAAATTATAAACTCGAAAATGGGTGTACAAAATACACATGAAATTGATAAAAGGGCAAAAGGTGTGTTACTTTCCAGTCAAGTAGAAATGAATAGGCAGGTACAGAACATTGTTCTCCTCTGCTGGCTTTTAAGGCACAAAAAGCAATTTGAGATGTAGTCTTGCTTTAATGCTGTTTTGATTCCTCCCACAGTAATGTCAGTGCCTTCCATGTGTGTGTGGCCACATACATAACGGTTCTATAAAAGAAACTTAGTTCAGTTCTGGATAAAAATGCTTTGTTGTGTTGCTACTATTCATGCAAACCCTAATTTTTTTATAGTTCCATGAAAAAAATGCATTTCAGGTTTAATGGTGAAGTTTCCACCCAACTCATCATGTCCAATGCATGGGGCCATGTGTAGTGCTTGGCTTTAGGTGCCAAGGGGGTGACTTGCTGCGATTGAGTTCAAGGAGACTGAGGATATTGGGTCAAACTGTGCTGTACTGTGCCATGAGGCCTCTGTTGTTACAGGTCCTAGAGCAGGCTAGGTACCCTGTGATCTGTTGGGGATGCTGGAAGTCATTCCCAGAGGGATGAGCTGTAAGCTCAGGCACAGCCCCACCAGACCAGCCTGAGTTCAGCCCACACACCACCACTCTGTGTTGGGCTGTGGTTCTGTCATGCCCTGGCTCCTTTGGAAATCCAGTGTTGCTGCCCCACACTCCCTTCCAAGGTCTGCAAGTGCCCTGTGAGGTGATACAGGCACAGCTCTGGGGCTGAGTACCTCGAGCATCACATCCAGAGTACAAACCACTTCCATCTCGGAGGAGGTGAGGGGGCAGTTTGTTTTGTGAACTCAGTGCTTTGATTAATCTATTCAAATATTAACATGCTTGGTGAGGTAGAACAAAATATCCTCTGGATTTATAAATATTCATATACTAACATCTGCCACATCTGCATAGTTATAACTCTGTTTTCATGGGAGGAAAAGCATCTCTTTGAGGAAGGTCCAAAGTAGCAGAGGGTTTCTCTCGTCATATCTGTCACTTAGCAAGTTCTGTAACTTTTGAACATCTCTTACAGTTGCATTATTTTAGAGTTAGCCTGGTCCACTAGGATTTAACTCCAGAATAACTGCTGTTAATGTTCCTGGATCATTTTTACTATGTGTATGTGAGGTAGTATATTTTTTTTACAACATATAACAGCGTCTTTGATCATTTGCAGTCTGATTTCTGCCACTGGCACAGTCCTGAAACAGGTATGCTTTGCAGAGCTAATAGAGTCAGGTTTTCCTCATAGTGTTGACCTCTACCTTTGGTGTTTAAAAGCATGCCTTCCCTTTTCTATGGCTTGGCACAAGCCTTCAAAACTCCATGTCCTCTCTTTTTCTTATATTTTTTTTCCTTGCTTTACAGTTTTACTTTATTTATGGTTATTCTGCTCCAAGATGTCTTTTCACTAGGTTTACTCCTAGCTTTGTACATCTGAATCCAAAAATATAGTCAGCAGCCTTGTTTGTCAGTACATTCCAAACAAATCTACAGCAGCTAGCTTGCTAGTTATTAAAAAAAAAACCAACTTTTAAAAAAGTTCATCATACTGGAAATCTTTGTTGCTTCCTAACTTGGGCATAAGGAAGGCATTGTTTCAGTGCACCACCAAATAAGTGGGTGCACAGCAACCATATTATCTTTTTGCTTTTAAAAAGAACTTGAAAAGATTGCTCCTCAAGTAGATTCAAATTGAGTCCTTCATTGAATGTCTTTTTTTTTCCTTCCTGAAGCTCTATTCAGTACTATACAGTTGTTTTTAAGGAGTTACATTAATTTTTCTCATTTATACAATGAATACTAAGGACCACAAAATAATGGTTTGAACTATTTCTTGCATCCATCAACTAAAGAGGAACAAAAGCATAAGAATAGCTAGAGTTTGCACTTCCAAACTTCCAGAGTTCTGAACTTTGACTTCTTTTACTTGAATCAGTATTAAAGATTGTTGTGAAAATGATGTAAAATTTGTGTGATTAAGACAAGAACTATATAGTCCCCTACAAAGGGGGACTTGGGTCTTGCTTTTATGTGAAGTTGACATTTCTGTTCCCTGGAGAGCAAGCAGAGATTTGAAGCTCTGATGAATGGCTGTTTTGCAGAGTAGGTTCTTGCCTTCCTGCTCTATCTTTTTAACCTCTGACATTACTTTGGTTAGTCAAAAGCAGTTTGATCCTATTATTTCAAGAGAAATCATTATTTGTCTCTATGACAAATTACAGATACGTTAAATTTTCAAGAGCTGTTAAATCCCAGACTCAGATGTTATTTAGGCATTTTGAAAATTTTAATCTACATTTTCTGTGGTTTTGTTGGGTTTTTTTCATTTCTCAGAGTTCTTGCAGACAAGGACCCCAGATGTGCTGCTTCACCTTCAGTTTTATTTTACATTTACAGCATTATGAATCTTTAAAAATAAGTTGCAGCCTACCCAAATTACACTTCAGCTGAGCAATTTGGTGTCCTTAGGAATGCACTGAATTATCTTAATCACATTCTCAATGATCTATTACTACCTATAAAATTATTGCTAGGAGAAAATCACAAGTGTATACAAAGGAGCTGCAGAATAAAAGTGTAACAGTTAAAGAAAAAAAGAAAGACTAAACAAAAGCCAAGACAGAAGTTAAGTTGACTAGAAAATTAACATTAAAAATCAGGAAATCAAGAAACAGTGTTTCTTTGGTGGTATTGCAAGTGTATGTCTCTATAACTGTAATTATTATACAGTACAGCCATGGGGACCAAAATCTGCTCTGGGTTGAAGAGGTGTGTTGGTTTAGAACTGGGAAATACTCAGTGTCACTTTAAAAGGCTTTGTGTCAGTTTAACTCCACAAGACACTGCACAGCCACACAGCTGAAGCAAGCTCTGATTATGGCAAAGTAGGTACTGCTTGATGGAGGATCGACAGTGTCTTCAGTGAAATAAATTGTCCTTGAAACTATTTTTTCCTGTAAAATGCCATTTTAATCAGTTTTTCCCAAACCACACTAATTAGAAAAGTCATTTAACCATCATTAACAAGGTACATATTTCCAGAATTTGTTATGAGAAATGATGTTGTTTCAAAATGTATTTTATATTTGTTATCCAGTTTAATGAAATTTAAATAGCAAGTTGATATGATAGTTCATTAAGATGTAAAATGGTCAAATACACTATTTTCATTTTAGAATGTCATGCTTTCAATTATGTTGTTGCTATTTAGTACTATAAAAATGTCCTGTTTTCTAGGTCAATGTTTCATATTTGTGTTATGATTAAAACAGTTTGACATTTTGAATAAAAATATACTAATTCATTGTATTAATTAAAAATAATGACCTAGGAAAACCATTTCCAAACTAACCTAAAGACGTCAGTGCTGTGAGACTTGACAGTTGTGCCATATTGTCACTATTAATGACATTTTCTACAGCAAAGTAAAAATGTACATATGAAGGGAAAAAATAAATGAAGAACTTTTTCATTTTTCATTTTTAAAACTCTGTCCGTGAAATCTTCAGTCCACTGAAAGGGTCACAGGTACTTGGAAAGACAAAACCAGCTTTTGAAATATTGACATTTCATGTGAAACACAAAGGGCAGCTTTTGCACAGATAGATGTTTGTTCTTCTTCAATACATGTTGGCCTTCTGCTGTCAGAGCGGGGAGGGCAAGTACACGAGAGGTGGATTCACAAAGCCCTTGAAGTTTAGCCGTAGATTTTTAATGAGGTTGTTCCCAGGGTTGTTAATTTGTACATATAAACTGCTATTGCCACATACTTGAGTAAAAGTACCACCATTTTCATTGTGTGTGTGTGTGTGTGTGTGTGTGTGTGTGGTTTGGAGACATGAGAAAAAAGGAATGAATCTATAATTACCTCCCCTGAAACTGGTTCAGACACACAGCACACACTGATTAGAGACACCAGGTTCTACTGTGTCATAGGGCAACATATCATTGAAGACAAAGTAAATGATCACTAACTGTTCTGTTCCTGAGGAATGCAAAATAAAAATTCAAAAGGCCACAGACAATAAGTGGTTGTTATTTCATTTCCAATCCTGTATGTTCCTTTTTGGAGCTTTTATCACTGAGTTTAAGGCTGCCCTTTGTGAGGACCTGAGAGGAAGCCCTCCTCTAACTTGGTTGTAGGTCCTGGTTTTGTGTGTCACAGATCAGTGAAGTAGCTCATGGATGAACATCTATAAATCCCCATCAAGAACCTTCTATCTAAATTAAATCCTGTTATTTTCTGTTTGCCTAAAGCTGTAACATATCCTCTATCCAGAATCCTCATGGTTTCAACAATAGTTTTCAAAGATACCTCCCTGCCCTCCACATTTTTAATGCCCACATTCAAAAGTGGAAACAGTAAATGCTTTCCTGTGTAGGTGGCTTTTCAGATCAGTGCAAGTGGCTTTATGGACCCCTGTAAACCTGCAAACTACTGTTGGGCAGCTCTTGTTCTAGATATTTCGGTCATTAGCGAGAAAAGCTGCAAGTACCTTAAATTAAAATAGATCTTTGATTTCCCACTAGGACATCCAGAGAAGAAATTCACTTCAATTCTTTTGTGAAACTTTATAACTTTGTCTTCCCAGTGCGGGCTGGAGCCCTGGTGAGGCTGTCATTTGAACTGGGGCTGTGTTGCAGCCTCTTTTGTTCTCTGCTCGCCTCAGATGCCGGCTCGCTGCCTGCTGGCGTGCCGGAGCGAGCGGGATGACTTGTGGTGACAGCTGTAAAGTTGCGGATGGGAGCAGAGAGAGGAAAAAAGCCCTTGTTCAGTTAGGAGGGGTTTTATATCTCTCTGTTGCCATAACTACACAGAAGGAGAAAAACATGCTTCTTTCATGCTTGTCTAGATTCAAAATTGCCTGTTGTCATCCTTTCATAGGTTCAGCACCTTTGTGGGTTGGTTTGAGTAGCATTTTCGGATTATGAAATGATTGTGAAATTTGTACATTGCCTTCGCAGTTGAAATTTTGACTTAATCACCATGTTTTCTGAGGTGTTCCTTTGTTTTCGTTTGTTTCTGAAATGTTTTAGCCGAGTCTTATCAACCATCTTCATTATGTGAAAGCCATTCAGCTCTCTCAAAATAGTCTTTATAAGCTTGCTTAATTCTTAGAGAGCCCATAAATTTTAATACTCATTAAATAAATCTGTGTCCTTTAATCTCAACCGACTTCTTAAAAGTGTTTCTTTTTTTTTTTAATTCTGAGTTTGGTAAGGCAGCTACTTAAGCACATCCTGATAATTTAATTCTCTATGAATAGAAACAACATTTGCAGTTAAATGGTTTCTTACATTATCAGCTAGTTATGGCTCATATTCTCTTGCCATACTGTACAAACCCCCTGCTCAGGCATGGATACTAGGAAGTGACTTTAGTAGGATTTATACAAAAATATTTAATAATAACAGAAATACATTTCAACAAGTTTGCTTAAAATAAAGGCTTAAAAAATCAAGATTTTACCCTATTACAGGAAATCGATAGTTAGGCAGAAGTGAGAAGGACATTTTGCAAAATGTTTCATAAACAGCTACAATACTGTTAGACTTTGAAAACTTTACAGTGCTTTAAAATGTAGGCGAGAAAAAACAATTATAAAGTTTTTCACATCTTCAGGACAGATAGGATGTAGAGATTTGAAATTATTGTAAGTAGGATGATGTTCAGACAAAATCTTGACACAAATTATGGCTTTTTAAACATAAAATACCATGTTCTTAAAGCTCAAGGGGGTCCAAAAACTAGCTTATTTATAATTTTTTTCCAAACCTGTAGTCATTTATGATTCTTAGGTAAGTTAACAGCCCTGTATTTAACTACTACAACAACTTCTGTAGTCATGATTGCAGCCCCCCACATCTGCTGAAGCTACACAGCAGGGAGCCAGTTGCTGAAGTGGAGTTGTTGGATTGTAGAATACCCCAGGGAGGGCCTAGATTTGACAGAGAGCATTTTATCTCTTTTTTTTTAATTTTTTAAAAATTATTTTGCAATATTTGATTACACTTATCTATTCTGATAGTGTAATGAATCACTAAGACTTATTTGTAGGGACACACCAAAAAACCAGTTCTCTATGATATGAGATGTCCACTGGATCAAGAAATACCGTCACATGCATTTAACCCAGTGCATAGCACGTGCCTGCTAGTAAACCATCCACAGAGTATATAGGCCTAAATACTGAGATATATTTTAATGCTTTGTTATTTATAGGTGATGTATAATATCTTCTGAAAGGGTGAAATTTTAGTGCCCAAGATTTGAATGCTTTTATTTGCTTTCATGAGGCATCCTGTACAGCAGTATGCGAATGTTAGAAAATATGTGCATTACCACTGTCTAGTAAAAATGTATTTCAAATATTTATGTTGATTACACTTACATTCCATGAAAAGCCTAAGCTGTACCCCTGTTGAAGCTGGGCAGCTCTGCTTTGTTTAAATGGGAAGAGGAGCAGCCTGGTCCTTGCTAATTAATGTATGCTAAGTGCTTTGAAGTATTTGATTGTCAGGTGTTATACCTTAGAGCTGTGGCATCTTGGGGGTTGGGGTTTTTTGCTCTAATAGATGGGATTTGCTCTGGATACATCACTGATTTGTTTTCAGAAGCCTGTCCTTTTTTTCTTCTTTTTTTTCTTTTGGAACACGCATGGTTTTTTTGCTGGCTGGTGGTGCAGATGTGCCTGTGGCTGTTGTTAACACACAACTGGCACCAAAATTGGTCAGTGTTTCACTGGTGCTGCTCTGTCAGGAGACTGTTGGTGATCACACCATCAGTTTCACAGATGGGTGTTGCTTGTTCAAAGCCTTCAAAACTGGGAAACGTTTAGCTAATGCCTTGCACTACATACAGACATCAAAAAGGTCCAAAAGCTATCCCTTTGTCTTCTGCTACAAGCAATTAGGATAATACTGAATCCATCCCAGACCACATAGTAATAAATATTTTAGCCTTCCCTTAAGTGTGGATTGATATTCAGGTCTGCCTCCTGGTAAATAAAACAAGCAGAACTAAATTTCCCTTTGAATCTGGGCTATTCTGCATTTCCAGTGCTCACAGGTTTGGTTTTTTTTCCTTCTCTTTCTGCCTGTCTCTCTCATTTTGTCTCCAGAGAAAATTACTGTCTGCCTGGAAATCAAGTTACAGTGCTAACTGACATAGTGGCGTGTTGTATGTGGAGAGGGACCAGACTGGCAGTTTGCTGGGATCTCCTGGGCTTTGTTTGCCTTGGTCAATATAGAACACGCTGCAGCCAACTTTGTATTTATTCAGGGGTGAATCCTGAAAAAAAAACCCAGCAGATCCTGATATAGGAAGCTACATCTTTATCTCAACATCTCAGTGTGTATTTTTATGCTTTGGTCTTGCTGCCTTTCCTTACATGGATCACAGTGTGTGTTGGAAAATGAGAGAGATCAAATTGTCAACATATTCTTTTCTCATTCTTTGCATTCATATATGTAATACAAATGCAGTTCATTTTCAAACCCGCTCACATATGCTCACTGTGCATTTGTAACCCTGTTTGATTATAAATTAGCAGGCATGGATACTGTAGAAGACTTTACCTCATAAATCAAAGCAGCAAAGGTATTCTAGCCCCTAGAACTCCTTTTTTTATTATTTTAATGCATAACTGTGGTACCAAAATCTCTCTAAAGTTGCATCTAAAGCACTTTTTTTTCCCCTAGAGATTAAGGGTGTAGTTTGTCTCTGAATATAATCAGAAAGTATGTTGAAATAGTTCTATGGCCTAATAGAGGGAAATATCAACTGTGTAATATGTGAAGGCAGCCTTGAAGTACCTCCTAATGTCAGTTCCAGTGATGATAATAGCCTGAAAATTAGTTTCAAAACATGATACGGTGACTTCCCTGAATTTTTAGTATGTTTAGAAAGGTTCCATTTACACATAGGGCTGCAGTTGTCTTTCTCAAGTGAATAATCACCACAGCTCACTTTGCTGACCCTTTCTCATCATAAGGTGAGAAGAATTTGCCTATGTGAACAAAAAAAATTATTTAGCACAACAGGGCATCTCATTGCCAACAATCCTTTGAGTAGAATTAGCATATGCAACCACATACGTGTTGTTCAGCAGGATTTAAAAATATTTTCCAACTCTCCAGCATCTGTTACTGTTTTCTTTAGCAGCACAGGTGTCTAACAGTGTCAACACAGCCAAGATCTAGACAGGTTGGTCTGCACTACAAAGTCCTACTGCCGTGGCTGTACCAGCTTGGAGTATGACAGCTTCACACCTTGCATTTCACATTGCTGTGCTGACAAAACCCAGCAGAAGATGACTCTACTTGCCTTTGTTCAGGGGCTGGTGTAGCTGTGCCAGCAGTGATACCTCTCCATCAGCATATGCTCCATCTTCACCAGAGTGTGTAGCTGGCTAGCACAGGCTCGTCAGGGCATGGCCTTGCCATGCTCATGTTTAGTATTGAGCTTTTCTCAGTTCTTTTTATCTGGCTTAAGGGCTTAGGAAAGCAAAATGTGCAGGAGATATCCAGAACCAGTCGAGCATTTTCACGTGCCTTGGGTGCAGGATGGTGTCCTGTGGAAACTCCATAATGGATAGAGACTGGGAGAGGAGGACTGGGCACACCAGTATCATGCAGACAGTATTTTGCACCTCCATCCCAAGCCTTTAGCAGCCCTGGCTGTTTGCAGTGCAGTACAGAGTGAGAGTGCTTCACTGTTTGTCTGCCTCCCCCATCTCTCTGATAAAGGATGCTTGCACAGGCAGTCCCAGCTTTCTTACGCCCCCTTCTCCTTCTGCTCTTGGAAAAGAAGTTCAGCTGAAATTTAGATCCAATAAGAAAAAAAAAGGTGGAAGTATTTATCTGCAACAGATTAGTTCTTACCTTCTGAAAAAAAAAAAAAAAAAAAAAAAGAAATGACTGTCTGGTCCCAACTAATTATTTAATCTGCTTTGGTAATCCATGGGGAGAGACAGTACATCCTACATGTCCAAGCACACAGAATTGGTTGGGTTGTGCCTGAGACAGGCTCTGTCTCTGTTCAACTGCAGAGACAGTCCACGTAACTGGATGTATAATCTTCAGGGTCCAAGAAGGAAACTGAAGATAACAGTGCTTCTTCTCCAGAGGGTGGTTGGGCACTGGAAAGGGTGGTTGGGCACTGGAACAGGTTTTCCAGGGCAGTGGTCACAGCACAAGCCTGACAGAGCTCAGGAAATGTTCAGACAATGCTCTCAGGCACATGGTGTGATTCTTGGGGCTGTCCTGTGCAGGGCCAGGAGTTAGACTCAATGGTCTTTGTGGGTCCCTTCCATCTCATGCTATTCTATGACCTGAAACATCCTCATCTGATAGTGAATCTCACCAAGCTGCACTCATTTCCCTTTCACTTTTCCCTTCAGACCAAAAGACATTAAAGGACCTATTTCTTACCCTCAGTCCCAAGTAAAAAGCTGTTCTCCAGAGGTGTGTCCTTGTCTTCACATCACAAGGAATATGATGTAGCTGATTTTTGTATTTGTCTACTGGGAAATAACTAACCCTCATCCTGAACATCATGGGAGACCTTGAGGGGTGGATGATCTTCATCCTGGTCTGCCAGGCCAGGGTGTCTGGAGGAGTGGAGAGCAACATCAGCCACGGCAGTGCCAAATCTGTCTGCTTAACTTCATCAGCCTGGCCTAATGAGGCTGCTGGACATGGAGCTGTTACCTCTCTGCAGCTGCTCCAAGCCATGTATCAACAGCATGGGGATGTATTCGGCAGCTTTTGGGGGTCCTCTGCAGGCTTTGGGGTCCTCTGTGTGTCTGTGGATGTTGTGATGAGGAGAAGGACTTGTCAAAGTGGCAAAAAATCTTGAGTTCTTGTGTGGTTCACGTGAGAAGAGTTCACCATGGTTAATTCCTTCCTGTCACTCACAGCCCCTGTTTGGCTTCTAGATCTTCTGCTTCATGATTTAGTTTCTTGTATCTACCCCTACTCCACCACTATAAAAATAAGCAAGCGTAATTAAGTGCTGGCACTTAATGGTTAAAATTTTTGTATTGCATAACTAGAGCAGAACCTTGGGAATTAATCTCCATACTTATTAAGAGAAGAAGGTAATTGGATTTTCCTCCTGGTAACTTTTCTTGGCTTTCCCACGTTTTCTGTCCCAATCATGAAAGCATGAGGCTGTGTGTGCAAGCACTGGTCTCTTGCACGTTCCTCACTAGAATAATTAGTGATGTTTCATCAATTACCCTTTGCAGTTTTATAGAAGGTTAGTTTTCCCAAGTAAATTGTTTTAAAAGCTATTTGTAAAAAAATTGTTCTTCCATATTTTGTAGCTCATTATATTTTAGTTCTTGCTGCACTCTTTTAAAGCTTTATCTACTAGAATTTAAGTAAAGAGTACTTTATTAAAAATGGAAAGAAACCTGAGAGCTTCCATTGTACCATGGGAATCTGCATTAGAGAGGGTCTTTAAGTATCCAGTCTTCACTGTGCTTAAAATACCGAATAAATAAACTTTGGGAATAAGTTCCTTGTTCATTTTTTATTTCTGATTATAGATAATTAAAAAAAAATACTCACTATATAATTTCTTTTCCCTTTACTTGATCTACACTATTACACAGTTGTGCTTGGTCCTGTATTTGATCCAAAGCTTGTGGGCTCTTTAGTTTAATTTGTAATTTGTCCATTAATTAAGAGGGTAAGATGTGGTATGATGGCTGAAGCTAGGGACCAAGAATCAAAACTTCTGAGCTTTTCCTCACTCTGTTTCTGACCTGAGGAAAGTCACTTACACCTTCTGACCTATAATGTCTCTGGGACTCTGAATATAATTATATTAAATGCCCCCAAGCAATGATAATGGCAAGACAGAAATTGCTCCACAGAGATGTTCAGTTGCAGGTTTCAGGTCAAGTCCCCTTCAGGTTCAGCCACTCATGTAATTTTGGGGGGTCTCTTCTGCAGCTCTTTATGAAGAAAGTATTCAACCAGTCTTTCACTGAGAATGATTTAGCATCACTAGTGAAGGAGGGGACAGAAAGGACTGGCTTGGTTTTGAAATCTCATTCCAGTGTGTGTGTGTGTGTGTGTGTGTGTGTGTGTGCACCTGTCAGGAAGGAAAAATCCCTTGCACTAGGGTAGAGCAGTGGCTGTGATTCCCTGAGGAGAAGAAACATGAGTGCTCATCCTGCTGAAACTCTGAACCTTAACTGTCCTTGCACTTCCTTTTTTGCCTAGATCTCTTAATAAAACAAATAGTCAAATGAGGGGGAAAAAACCCAAACAAAGAAAATAAAGTCCATTAGAACAAAGAAATGAGAGGAATAAATAATCCAGTAGGAAATTCCCAGCACATCCCTTTTTGAAAGTTTCAGGAAATTCCATTTGTTTGAGGAAATGCTGAAAATTAGGAGGAGCCCTGAAGAGGGCCTGGCAGGAGACAGCTGAGGTCATTTTTCACTGCCAGGACTGCACTGTGTTGTCTCTTCTTTTACAAGTCATCGGCAAGCATTATTACCTGGTGAAAAAATTTGTTTTGCAACTCATCCTGAGTCCTCATAAATCATTAATGCCTGGCTAAGCACAGTGTGAGCATTACAAATTCTCTGAGAATGAGGGCCCATTCTGATACAACCTTGTGTCCAATACTAATGCCTGCTAGTTATTTAGTAATACAAAGGAGCCTGAGCGAGGAAGATCGATGAATCAATGCGGTCTCCTGACTTCCTTCTGCTCTCCCCCTGCCTCTCCTCTTTCTAGTTCAGATACTAAGCTGCAAAAATTCAGGACAGTTCATAGTCGTCTCTCTGTGGGCAGAACTATAGCAATTTAGGGGAACAAGGAGGAAATCACAGCCTGCAAATATCTGTAGGAAAAAGAGGAGCTTTGGTTTCTGATTAGAACTTATTCTGATTTCTGGGTTCTTGTGAGCCAAATTGCATCACTGCTCCAGACCTGTTTTCTGGTTTGCATCCCTTAATGATTCCATGCAGCATAAAGCACATTCAAGTGTGAAAGAGCATAGATAGAAGCTGTGCCCAGGACTGAGTGTAATTAAAGGGTGCTCAGCAAGTCCAAATAATGAGCCCATTACCTGTGGGAGCTGCTTGGGGAATTAGATGCTCAAACCAGCTCTCACAATACTGGAAGCAGCGCAGAGAACACATCATCAATAGGTATTGTGGCTGAGCTTTGTGTCTTGTGTTTCAGTAATCTTGGCCACAGTCAGGAGTTCAAGGATGGTCTGTACTGATCTGCTTACCCTGAGCTCACTTCCTAAAACCCCCAGCCCATTCAAGAGTACATCTCCTCTCCTCTCCTCTCCTCTCCTCTCCTCTCCTCTCCTCTCCTCTCCTCTCCTCTCCTCTCCTCTCCTCTCCTCTCCTCTCCTCTCCCACACAGGATCCATCTGTGCAGTTGCTATTCATACAGCTGTGCCCTTTGAACACTGTAATAATTGATCATGAGCTTTAAAAGAGGGAGATGGAATGAGGTGAGGTGGAGATTGACCCTTTGTAAGGGTAATCTTAGACCTGTACGATTTAGTCATGGATGGAGCCCTTGTCCTGAAAGGCCTCTACAAGGAAGGTTCTAAAGTCACAGATACAAGAGAAATGGGACTTGAATAGGAGCTTAGGGAAAGTGCAAATGGGGGTCAAGGACAGTGGTTGGGTAAATTTGAAAAAGGGGAGAGAGTATCAGAAAGTTTAGAGGGAAAAGTAACAGTCTTTAAGACACGAAATGATAGAAAATTGATGTGAGGAAAATGTCATTGCTGTAAATGAAAGTGGGAAAATGGACCACGACAGAGAATGGGGGGGAAAATTGTTCATATGTGAAAAGGGACAGAAAAATGCTTCCTCCATAAATATATGCAACTGATAAAGCACCTGCTGCTGGTCCTGTGAAACCAGAGACCTCAGTCACTTTGGCCCTCAGTCAAGTACAACACCCATGCTTGATCTTTAGCTGAGGCCCAAAGCGTTCCTTGTGCAGTGAGACTTCAGGCATCACACCTGCAGCAAAACCCTGAGACTCCCCTGCACCAGAGTGAACACTCAGATCCCATCTTAGGTTTTGCTCAAAATGTATCATTGTGCTTTACCTCAGGTGAATTTGTTAAAAATAGTCCCTGCTACAGCACCCACAGGACAAAGTGGTTTATTTTCCCCTATTATAGATCTGACAAAAGCCTGCTGTTATTTCTGTGCCCTCTCTAATGATCTGCTTGCTCTCTGGAGAGCACTGACCCATTTCAGCATAGAATAATTAGCCTTTCAGACACTACTGTGTTTCCATTAAATAGACATAAATGTGCAAGGTGACATTTATTTACTTAGGCCTGAAAAATATGCACCACAGATGTTGGGGCTTGGGAGAGCTTCAATTTCTTTTCATGAAACAGTTGTATATTTGCATGCTTTTGTGTCGTTAAACAGTAGTGCTTGACTGAAATGATTCCTGTTGAGTTTCCTTGATGAAGCAGGGGAGCACAGGGATTATTTGGGTCTGGGTTTCACCATGAGACCCTTTGGCAATGCTTTGGCAGCTCTTGCTCAAGCCTGTCAGTGGCTTTGAGCACAGTTAGAGTTACAGACCCTTGAGGTCCCTTTTACTTCATGTAAGGACTCCATGTAAGGAACTGTTGTTGATTTACAGATCTGTCTGAAGAGGAATGTGTTCAGGGTGTTACACTGAGGAAATGAGAACCTTGACCTATTGCAAACATAAAATAAACCCAAAGTCCTTTAGTATTTAAAATCAGCTCTTCTGTCATCTTGATCACTGGCTTCTGAACCACCAGGCTATTGCCCAGGTGAAAAGTATATTATTCATCTTGATAGCCACTTTAGTCTGCAAAGTTGGAGGGAAGTCTTAGCCTTAAAAGTCCAGGCAGCATATAAAACATGTAGGTTGCCTAGTAGTTCACATCCCCACATGGAGACGTGGCATGCTATCTTTTCATTCCATTAGCACCAATAGGCTCTGTAAAAGGAGACATCACACAAGGTAGGTGCTTTATTGCAGGATGGAAACAATTTCATAGGTTATTTTAATCATTATGATTCTTTCATGATGTGTGAAAGTTGATTGTTGCTGTAAATGAAGCCATTGAAGGCTAAAAAATAAAAATGCTGTGATGGTAAAAATCCTTGGAGTGCAAAAAATAGGAATTGCTATAAAAGGGAGTAATTTATTCTCTGCATGAGATTTCTTTTTATCATAAGGATGCTTTAAAGCTAATTCTGAAACCTATACAATTGTAGTCTATATAGCTGAGGTATATTGCAAGGTGCATTGATAATTTAGCTAATTTTATATGCACTGTAATTTATATATTATTTAGAAGTGCTATTTTTTATGTTAACTGAGAGGCTTAACACATTTTTACGATGTTAAAGATAAGTTATTTTTGCAGGTCTTGTGGTTTTATTATTTTGACCCATATCCAGTTCATATTGCATCATAATACCATTTTTACTAATATTATTCTAGTATGTTCAAAACTTATTTCCATTTGGATAGAAATTCATTAGCTCTTGGTTTTGATTATAACAAATTATTTTAACTTTTCTGTGATAATACATTCTCTGTGTTTCTGATTTGCTAATGCTGAAATATTTTATTTTCATTTTTAACCCTTCAAAATTTAGGAATTGTTTTCGCTTTTTTTTTCTGTGTATATATATTTCAGTTGTTTAGACCTACTGGTTCCTGCTTTTTTCTTTTTCTTTTTTTTTAATATGTTATGTTCGTAACTTCTGACTGTCTGTGTTGAGCCAATCTTACCAACAAAAATATCAATTGTTTCCTGTTTCTCTACTTCTTTACAAAAAAAAATTAAAAGTAAAAAGTAAAAATAAAAAACTCTTAATGGGAACCCTGGCACTGTCTGTCTTCTCTGTTCTGCAGAAATGTTGAAGGAGTTGAACCAGCAACGCAGAGCGAAAGAGTTTACAGACCTGAAAATTATTGTTGAAGGCAAAGAGTTTGAAGTCCACCAAAATGTTCTAGCTTCCTGCAGCTTGTATTTCAAGGACCTGATTAAAAGGTTTGCCTTCCTTCCAGCTGTGATCTGCTCTGTTCTTTTGTAGGGCGCATTTGTGTCGCTTTTTTTTCCTCCCCTCTCTTGCAGGTTTATGAAGATTGAATCTCCTGTCACAGAGCCAGTAGCCATTCTTTCCACCTCCTCTGAATGTATTTCCAAACTGAGGCTCAGATCCATTTGTTACACATCTGACTCGTACAGTGTAATTATTTCTGATGAGTAGAGGCTGGTTTTGGCCGAAGACAGTGTTCCACCACTGAGAGATCTAAGATTTAAACTCCTCTGCTAATGGTGATTCAGTCCACAACTAAAAACTACTGCTGTCAATGTTTGCAAGGGACTCTGTCACACACGACTAAAGTCTGTGCTTCAGGCTGCAGAAAGCCATCAGCATTCAGGTGAACGGTGCTGAGACATCGTGCAAATAAAGCATTTGGAGTACTGTAATCCCTTCACCCTGAAATCTTTGTTACATGCTTTTGTGTGGCTTTTATGGGCAAAGGGATTGATATTTTTATTATTTGGGGACTTCTAAAAGAAGAAAAGACAACTGATTAATTTCTCTAGAAAAAAATCGGAAATAAGATGATTTTGTGGTCAAAATGTAGCTCGGTCTGCTTATTGGACTAACAGTAGCCTTTTCACACAAACACTTCAGCTTAGGGTAGGTACAGTATGTACATTTTCTAAACATCATGTCTCCACCTTCGCATTTTCCCCCTTCTGTTTCTAGCTGATTTATTCTAAACAGTGCATGATAATCTTTTTTTTCCATTACATTGATTTTTCAATTTGTATGCTTCATATACTTGCATAGGAATAATTTGGTACTCTCGTATTATTAGTAAGTTAGAGTAGCAAGTAGGGAGAAAAAAAACACGAGGATAACTTTCATTTTTCTCTCAATCATCAGCAAATTAATGCAGCTGCTGATTTTGCCTTGCAGTATTTTCCTGAGCAGACTGAGCCTGGACTGTGCTAAAAAATGGGATTAAAAAACATTTTGCTTGCTTCAAATCCTGTATTTAAATTTTGCCAACTAACACAATAGTGACTGTATTTTATTTCAGGATGGCATATTGGCTGGTATCTCCTTTCAGTGTATTGTGTCCTTTTGCACAAAGCTGGTTCTATAATTATGGATATATATTACATTTCTATGATATAACTGTACTGACTGCCTTATCAATTATTCATAAAAAATATGTTGGCCTAGGAAGCATGTCTTTTCCCCTCTGTAAATCTAATGATTGCTAGCAGTAGCTATGCCAGATCTCTCCTGTCCTTTCTCTTCTGTCTGCTCATTATTATTTAATCGTTAAGGCTACAGTATATGCTTTTCAGGGTAATAAGGAGTAGAGTCTACAGGAAAAGAAAAATTATAGAACCAACTTACAGAAACAAAATCACTGACTGTCCAAAGACTGTCATTTGGATTTTGTTGTGAAGACATCTGCTTGTGTGCAGAAGTCACCAGGCAGCATCTATTTCTAGAAGCACACTGACGAATCTTTCTGCTTTATTATTTAGTTATTAAATGGAGGTATACGTTAGATTGAGCACTGCTCTGTTATGAATTTAGTGAAAACAATATAAAAAATTAAATTCCTAGATTTTGTGAAAGCAAAAGCCTGGTTTTCAGCACGTATTGTCTTTTAGCTGCCCACATAAGGCTTGCATGCAGTACAAGAAAAAAACAGTTGAAGGTTTAGACTGTTTGCTAAACTCACCACTTTTTGCCTTCTTTCACATCATCAGCAGCAATAAATATTCCAGAGGTCAATTTGTGTCCACCATCAGGTCTCTCCATCCCAGTTGCTTTCCATATATAACCTCAGCTGCACACATGTAACCTTGATGGAGGCTAATGGAGTTGCACAGGTGTATCCAAGGCAAAAATGCCTTTATTACTGATGATGATGCTTGAATAAGAAAAAATTCAGCTTGATGTCAAGTTGAGTTTGCAAAACTGTCAGGTGAGAAAACTAAATATTCACCTGTAAACTGAGCAAATTTGTCTTTGCGAGACAATAAACTCAGGGCTATGGGGTGGAATTTCTAAAGACTTGCTTTTTGTAGGATATTTGCAGTGTAAAGCCTTGTCTTTTATGAAACCCCATGGAAGTCAAGGGCTCAGATTGCAAGAGGCACTCAATTTTTTGTGGGATCATGCCCTTAATAATACACAATCATTATAGTTCATAGAGTTAGAATGTTTACAGATACAATACATCTAGAATCCTCTATGATATTTGTTAGCAGCTCCTTTGAGGCAGCACTTAAAGCTTTATGTGATTTATATTGCACTCCTTGTGTTATTGTAGAAATCAAAACAAGAAATGGCAGTTTTTCTTAAAGAATAAAAGAGATCTCTTTATATTAAATATAATAGAAAGGCCATTTCAATCAGTGCAAGCCAGGGTTAAACCCTAGTGTCATTCCATCCACAGGCACCGATGTGTCACCAGAAACATCAATGAGAATATGATCTATTCATGAAGGTACTATGTACCTCTATAGAAACATGCAGAAATAGAATCTTTCAGGGTATTTACCTCGGCTTATTATTTGCCACAGGCTGGTTATTATTAACCTCATATTCTGCCATTGATTCCACTGTGTGTTCAAGTTGGTATCTGATGGTAGAATAGCAAGTAGTGTCTCAAAAGAATAAAAGAGAAATGTTCAAAATCAAATAAGATCAATTATTTCCTTCTCAAAATAAAACCAAAATACAGATAAAAAACATAATAGAACTAGAGTTATTGCTCATCTTGAGCAAGGCTATTTGATGAGAATTAGTCATAGCAGGGAAGAAAATATGTTGTTCTTATTGCACTGATGAAAAGATGATAGCCAGGTTTGATTGTCCAAAACAATTGTAAAGTTATTTACTAAACAAAATTGGTAACGAGAGTGCATTTTGAAACCCCTTTAGTTTCTCAGAAAATGGCTAATCCTGTGCTGAGCATTCTGCTCCTCATCCAGAAAATTCTCCATTGTATGTGATTTATCTTTCAAATATATGAGCCTTTTTGAGCTTGGTTTAGTCCAGTCCTGAGCCTGAGCTCAGCACCATACCAGGCACCTGTTTTGGAAACAGGTCATCCCTGTCAGTAGCTGCACAGCACTCAAGCCTAAGCCAGAACTTGGTGTTCATCTCCCTCCCAACAGCAACTGACCATGGAAAACAATCTCAGCCCTTTTTAGTGCAGAATCATCTGAAAAGGATCATGCGTATTAGGAACGGCAGGTGTGAAATATTCCTGATACCTGCTCCACATCACTGTGCCCACGAAGGGCAAAAGGTGAGATTCAGGGGAAGGGTGAGGATCCATACAGGACTACTGCAGTATAGAGCTTCAGGAGAACATGGATGATAAACAGCAGCTGGACTGGGCCACTGTCCCCTAAAGGCCATCTTACATATTTTGAGTGCACTGCCAACCACATTGACTCCAGCCTGTTTGACTTTGCTACTTGTGGAATCAGCCATCTCAAAACAAGGGCTTAATTTATGATGCAGACAATGAAAAGGAGAACCTTGAAGGCTTCCTGTAGGATCTTTTTCTCCTAATTTTGATTCCTGTGTGCAGATAGGGCCCGTGGATCAATGAAAGGTGTTAATGTCTTGTTTTAACTAACCAACATTTAGGTCCAAGGCTGGTGTCTAAGGCAGGTTGAGTCTAATCTCACCTACTTGACTGTTACTGCAGTCTGCAGAGAGGGACACAGACCTATCCAAGAGGCAGGACCTCTCCCCACAAAATAGGTGTCTAAGAGATGAGATGAAGGAGGAGGCCATCCCCCTTTCCTATAAAAGAGAGGGTGATTTGCATAGACAGTGAACTTATGATGGGCATACCATTGATTCCCTCAGGGGTCCAGCCTAAGCTGGCTGTCTGGGCTTCTCTGCAGCTGGGAGGAAAGATGGGAATGTCTGTAGGATGATACATCCCATTTCATGATAAATAGCACGATTTGCCTTCTGAAGTGCTTATTTTTCATGACCCAGAGAGAAAGACCAGTCACCCAGCCTGAATCATAGTTGACTAAAAGGACGTGAATGATTTCTTATGGCAACTAGTGGTTTTCTTAATGGCACATATTTATGCTTATATCTGTACACAGAAAAAAAAAAAAAGAAACAGATCCAGATCCATCAAAAAACGTATCTCCAAAAATGTGCCTCTTGCAGAGCACAGATTTTCTTATTTAAAGCATTCTTGGTTTGGAGGAGGAAAGAAATGAGCTCTGTTTTTGTATCTGCCCTAGAAGAAATGGTGGAAGGTGGGTGTGGGTGTGTGTAGCAGGACGAAGGAACGAATGGAAAATCCCACAAAGAGCCATCTTTTTTGTTTCCAGCTGTATTTGGGATAGACAAATGCAGCTGCTGAATAAATGGAATTTCTGATTTCCGTAACAAAAAAGTGTTTCACCAGAACATTTTAATTTGCTACTTTCTTCTTCCTAACCCAGAGTACTGGAATCTCTACCAAATATGACATTATTAAAAGGAAGCACTTGACATAAAAGTCTCTTCTTGGCCAAAATGCTTGCTTTTATAAGCAAGCTTTTACAAGTAGATTTCTCTCTGGTCAGTTGCTAAAGATACACAGATCTTGTCCTACAAGCTTTATCTTTTCAAGATTAGATTTTAATGATGCATTCTAATCTTTAAGTCATCTTGAGTGTCTGATTCCACTGGCTTAGAGTGGAAGTCTTAAGTCTTATGTACAAAGAGATTCTGTCACAAGAAGCAGTATTTTGGATGCATTGTAATCTGGCCCAGCTATGTTCATCCTTCTTTTCCTACAAAGCAGACCCAGTGACTTCATGGCCAAATTGCTTTTCCACAATACTCTGCCTTTTTCTCAAGTCTTCAGGTTTTTGATTTTTTTTTTTTCCTAAAGTACTCTCTGAGGGCTTGAAGGCAGGGCAGGAGAAGTAAAGCATTTAGGGTGAGAAGACCAAATTCCTCTTGCTTTAAACCTACACAGAAGACGAAGATGTCATTCTGCATTTTACACCATTGCGTGGAAAGGAAGCATTTGGATGCACAACAGAGAAACCTGCCACTATCCATCTGAAACAGCCTGACAAAACTGCAAAAGCGTTTAGGTGTCTGGAAAACAGACTGTCTGGTTTGTGTTTACATTCTAAAAAGCCCAAAATGAGAAACAGCAGGATGAAAGAAAAATCTACTCTTAGTGACCCCTTCATGTTTTCCTGCTTATTAAGAGTCTTGCTTTTAACTCTGGGAGAGAAGCAAGCAGCTTTCCACATCTGCATACTTCAGCTCCATTGTAGAACAGAATGAATGTGGAAACAAACTATAGCATGTAGTTGAAAACAGAGAAATTGGGAGTTAAAGATACAATGTTCGTTTCTGAAGCCAGGAGAGGTACCTTGTGCCTACAGAAAGAGCTCCAGGGGTTTGTGTTAAACCTTTTAGACCAGGAGAATGGGAGGTCTCATGGGAGTGTAAAATATCCTTCACCCTTTACTGAAAGGGGACAGGTGTAAATTGTGCTGTGGACAAGGATTTTCTCTAAAACGAGGCGGTGATAATTGCTGTGTGTTGGGCACGAGATCTTGGCATGGAGCAAGCTCCCTGCTCTCAGTGGCCTATTTCCATGAGCGCTGCACGCGCTCTGCCTGCCCAGGCAGCCGCCTGCCTGCCCCTCAGAGCTCCCAGCTGGGCTTCAAATTCCTCAGCTGCCAGACCTTGGGAAATGTGTTTTCATCAGGCAAAAGTGTATGGTGTTCTACATAAATGAATGGCACTTTACAAATATTCAGTGGTGTTCTGCACTGCCACACAACCCATCGCAGGTGTCACAGCCTGGCTGTTTCCAGCCCCGCATGCATGGCTGTGGATTCGGAGGGTGAGTGGCTTGGGCTGGATGCCACTCTGCAAGGAGGGGCAGAGCAATGTGCCCTGCTCTGAAGAGAAGCCCTGGCAAGGAGGTCAGAAGGGCTCCTTTTCAAGCCTTGAGACGCCGCACAGAACTTAATCTTCTGCTTGTAAAATTCTGCCCTGTGATGGCAGCTGTTGAGGCACCGAGCAGATCCCTGAAGCTCTCACTCCTCTTCCTCGCTGACAGCATCTCTGTTTACTGTAGCTGGGGCTTCTTGCTCCCATAATTTCTAGACTCAAGCACAAATTCTGCAAATCTTACCCAAGGAATGACAGACTAATCACCTCTCCTGCTCCAGCTCTACCCATCCATGAGCCACCCAGCTGTCATGCAACATCTCTCAAGATGCCAGTGCAAGTGACCTACCTCTGTTTGCTTACATCTCACAACCCTGCCTAGGCTCAACTCTTGTTAAAATTCAGGGCTGAAAGAGAACAGTTATCTAAAAATGTGCAGTTCAAGATAAATTAATCAAAGAAAACAAAAAAAAAATCTTCCACAGCATAGAAACAGGAGCAATATTCTTGAAAACTGTCATTTTGGGGGCAATTCCAAAAGCCAGTCTTGCCCTAAAATGAGGGTAACCAAATCTCCAACTCCAACTTGCTTGTAGGTAGCTCCTGGGCTCAGTAGTTCACTCCTTTCTATTATATCATCAAGGATGAGCCACTGCTGGATTGGGATAATGAATTTCAATTAATATGACCAGGCTATGATCATATCTGATTGTGGTGCCCTCTTTTTGCTTGCACAGTGCTGAGCTTCAGTGTCTGAAATACTCAGAGCAGTTCTGCAGGGTGGATGGGCGGGGACTGATGGGGTGAGAAGAGCCACGTGCCCTTTCCTGCCTATGCTGTGGCCATAGGTGAGGTGCTTCATGCCTTTCATTCACTGATGTCTCTGGATCTATAAATACTGTAGAAAAGCACTAGCAACACTCTGTAGCTGAAGGAGAAAGAACCAGTGCCTGACAGAATTAATTCTAATTACTGTAATACTGATTGGGATCCTTGGGCACTGCCATAATCATAGTAATAGTAATAAATAATAATGGTGGTTATCATTATTTTATTATTGTTTTCCCTCTAGACATTGCAATGATGAGAAAGAGTCTTGGATAGACTACCTAGATAATTACTTGTATAAATTTCACTACATTTCTAAGAAATAGATTTATTAGCTGCATGCCAGCTTTGTGCTAAGCTAGTTTTTGATGGTGTAATAAATATCATTAAAAGAAATCAGATAGGAGTTGAGTAAGGGTTTGAGCTTTGAGGTTGATGAGAATATATTTTTTTATTCTGTCAACTTACTTTTAATCTTCCTTCCTATATAATCCCCCAGAACCTGCTTGCATCTTTCATTTACCTTTAACAAATAGTAGCTCTCACCCAGGTTGTTTTGCCACTGAATTAGGCTGTCAGAGATAGTTGCAAACAAGGTAGATCCCACACTGTTAATAAGTTGTCCCAGTTTTTTTGTTTCTCCACTACTACTTTGTGAGACGCAGTCTATTCTCAGTCCCTAGGAAGAGTCTAGGTCATGAAACACTGTTCTTCCAAGGGCACTTGCTATTCACTTCTTCATTCACTTGCCAGTCGTTTAAGCCAGCATCTTCAAACTCGTCATCTTCTTTCTTAAATCTCAGCAGGGAGCCAGATTTGTGCCTCTGACTGTGATCCCCGACACCGTAGCATTACAGACTGCCGCTGATCCTGCCTTTAGAAATGGTCCTGGCCAAGGATTTAGATTGTGTTCCATCAGTGAATGGCATTAAGGGTGTATAGGAAACGTGGCTCCTTTGTTTGCTTTATTTTATTCTGGCCATGTTGTCCGTGAACAAAAGCGTTTGCTCTTAATCCCATTGCTCGTCTTGGTTTGTAATGATCATTTCTGTGATGGTGAATTAGCAGGAGCTGCTGGTGCGTGCCCGAGCTCACAGCCATTAATTTTCCTGATTTTCTTCTGATAAAGCAGGTGCAAACTGGCAGCATTTGACCCTAATAAGTTACACTAGTCTTTCCAGATTTTGTTTGCCTGGAACAAGGAACATTATTTGTATCAACATCCTGATAAAAAGTGAGCAAATGGATTTGTTGGGCAGGTAAATTTTCCTGACGAATTTGCAAGCCTGTGTTTAAACAATGTAATTTATTTAATCTTGTGATTTTACGAGTTCTTTATTGTAATCATACAATAGAACCATTACAGTACATGTTTTCTTCTCTCATGAGACAGATGGATAGTGACTGAGGCTCAAAGATAATGTTTATCTACAAGATAGAATAACGAAGGCAGAGATTTGCAAGTTAATACATTTTGAGCTGATAAAAAAATTCCAAAAGAGAAGCAATGCTGGGGTGTAGTTTTGGGGTTTTTTTTAATCCTGTTTAATAAAACATTCAGTGACTTATGACATACGTATTGCAATGATGTTGCTCTATAAATGTCCCTTCCTGTCATCATTTACATGACTGATTACCTTGCAGCTGCATAAACTTGTATATCTCAGTAAATAACCTATTACCTCAGTATGCACATGTTTTTTGCTGCATGTTGGGGAAATATATGTTGTATGTTTGGGCATCTAAGCTTTTATATCTCATGAACCCATAATTACGATAAATCCAGATATTCAGTACAAAATACAACTTTCCATGTAGAGTACTGAGTCTGGTTTGTACATAGCTGAAGGCTGGCTATGATTTAACAACGTTTCTTTTCTGCTTCTTCCAAAATACGTAAACATACTGGTTTTGAACTATTAATCACTCTGAAGACGATAAAAGAATCAAATAGTGGACAGTTAAAATGCAGCATCATTGCAGTCTCTTCTTTGCCTGAAGTTTCAGTGCTTTAAGGATTAAAGTAAAAAGTTAAAGTTCCACAATAAACAAGATGTTCAGTCTAAGTTGTGTCAACATGAGCAGCAGTTTCTAATGAGCACACAGCTAACGGACTCTTAAGCCTCATGAGAAGCTATCTACCCCAGTCTGCAGTCCTTTCTTTGGTAATCAAAATAATTTGACAGAGATAAAAAGAAGTAGCTTTTCTTTGGTTAAGTGCTTCATCTTACATGGAAATCTTGGATTTCCTGTTTTCTGGAGTCCTAAATACTGTCCAGGGAACAAAGCAATTTAATTTGATTATTTTATTGTCCTATCTATCTTGGTAGAAAATATGTAGCTGTCTTATAATGGGAAGACAATTACTTTAGGGTAAGCATTTATATTCCTGATTATGAAAACAAGCCAGCAAGATCAGTGTGTTGAGCTGATAGGGCAAATCCTGGAAATACGCTGGGGTGGAGAGGCCAAAAGGCAGCTGCGTGATGGGACAGGCCGTTGCTTTGGTCCATGCAGGCAGGGAGCTCCTCCCTGCTGCCAGCAATCCTGCAGCCTCCTGTCAGCTCAAACACTTGCTTTTAGTGCATGAGATTTAGATCCCTGAGTTGTATAAAACCCTGAGCCATAGATAGTCAAAGACAACAATTTTTTTTTCTTACACTGCCAGAACGAGTGTGTTCTCCTATTTCTTAAAGATAGATTCTGAGTGAAATATGAACAAAATTGAGCTTATATTATGGAGCCAGCTCCTTCCTGCTGTCTCCTGCTGGGAGAAGCAGGTAGTGGCAGTAGGCTCACAGGTGGACCTTGGAGAGGAAAAAGGAAACAATTACACACCAAGTCCCACTTGTCCAGGGAAATAACAGTTCTAAATGCGTCTTTATTTTAAATGTTAATCATTTATTTCAGTGCCCTTTTGGAGCACAAAGCTTAAATATACGTCATACCTCTGAGTCTACGGCATGGTGAGTCATATGGCATCGAATGTAAATAGGTGTCACAAACTCTGTCAGTCCTCCTGTTCTCAACCAGGCAGCCTGGGTGGAAGCTGAACCAACTGTTCCTAGGCAGTAATGTACATTTACATAAAATGTTTCACATTTTTCATGTTTATTCTGTGCAGATGGCTCCATTTTGAACATCCAGAATTTGTTTTGACTTTGTGACTGTAGCTTGTAAACAGAGCGTTGGCTGGCATCTGCACTGGGTATAGGTAGCTTTTCGTATTTGATCTAAAATTGAGTGAAGCTGTAGCCAAACCATTAGTCAGTCAAAATAATGTTGCAAGCCAGTTAAAGGCAGCATATCCAAACCATGAGGGAAGGCTGAATGAGAGGCGGTAGCGCTGTCCATAAATTGACAAATTGATGCGCTCGCGATGTTTCACTTACACAGCTACTTTATCCAGCCTCTCAATGTGGCTTTGCAATTCAAGGCATCTCACTATTAAATGTTTTGAACAGAGTCACACAGACGTTCAGTTATGGGAACGTGTTGATACAAATAATGCACGAAAAATGCATAGATACACATCTATTTATAACTCAAGATGCAGAAAACTTCAGTTGCATCACTATTAAACATGAAAGCAGTATGACTGATTCTTGTATGTGTGTATTACATGTTTGGAAATTATTTTCAAGGAAAAATAAATAGCAAAAAAATGTAGATTTCTCTAATTTTTCTTTTGTCAGTTTCACTACTAGATCTTGCAGATGAAGTATTAGGGTTATTTTTCTTGCTATCAGGTATTTAAACATTTTTTCTCTTTCCTATATATTAGTTAACAGAAAGGGACACTGATTCTGATTTGTTATTTGAGTGTAATCAAACCATCTTTTGCTTTTTAAGGGTTCCCTGTGCCTTTGTCTTCTCTAGTTGAAGCAATTTAGTTGAAGGATAAGCAGCCAAACTATGTTCAAAGGTATTCACTTGATTTTGTTGGATTTAATTATTCCAGACAATGCAGAATATTTTTCAGTAACTCCCCCCTTACCATTCAGAGCATATCTGTGCTTCCTGCTTATCTGCAGGTTCAGTTCTGCTTGCACATTGCTCAGGTCTATCACCTTGCTGGAGAAATACATGATTTGTAAATCTGAAAGAATTCCCCAACAGCTACCATAAAATTAAGCTGTTAAAGAGCTCTTGGAGCTTGTTTAAATGTAGACCTAAACAAATCTCTTTGCTGTTTAGCTCAAGATAAATCTTTTTAAAAGTCCTGTTCTAAATCACTTCCCAATTTTAATGAGTTTATATATCAGCCTTTGCCAGATTTTTACTGTAGCTTTTCTCCAAGATTATAGCCATGATAAAGTAAGGACTAAAATTGTTTATTATATATTATTCTTCAGAAGCAAAACTTTTTCCCCCAGAGGCTGTTGGGAGAGCTATTGATTTTCTGCCACAATGTGAAATGTGTGACCTTTATAATATGAGCAATGATTACAGGGCCAATAAAATGACATCATTCTGTTTAAACTTTAGAGTTCACCGGGCAAATAGCAGAATGTGCCACATTTAATGATGTCCATGGACGATAAGGGTGCGTTGACTGGCTTCAGGTGAGACTGAAACATGAAGGAGGCAGGCTCTCAATCCCCAAAACACCTCATGTTTGTTTGTTCCAGGAGCTGGGGAACAGGAGTGTATGTACCAGGTAGAACTGTGACTTTTCCCAGCTCTAAAGGCAGGAAGTCAGGGCTTTTCTGGTAACAGACTTCTCTAAATGTTTGCATTTACTGATGTCACCAACAAAACTCCTCCTGTTGTGACACAGGATGAGCTATTTGGGGAACAGCTCTATATATTGTTACAGATTTTCCCAAATCCACTGCATTTGCAGTTACAGGACTAAATTCTATTCTTGTAATATGGCTTTAGCCACTTCATTGCATTTCCTCTAGAGGAGCTAAGAGAAGACTCTGTCCCAAACAAATGAATTCTAACTGCACAGGGCATATACATTCTAATATTTGTGAAAACAAGGAACACAGAAACCTTTATTCAGGCTTTGAGGGGGATGCTACAACCTGATTCACTGAAATCATTTCATAACAAAGTCTATGGAATTTCTCTTTTCAGTGACATCAGTCTGTTTCCTGACGTTATGTTCTTCTTATCCTTCAGACATTTAATGTTTGATCCATTAGGGCCTGCTTCAGCCAATTCCCTGCCCAATCTCCAGCCTCTACCAACCACATCCCTGGCATGGAAGCCAGGGTAGCTGTGATTTCCCTGTGCAGGCTGAATCCAGCCTTTACTCAGTGTTTGATCCAGCCAAACATGGAGCCAAAGGGCTGCATGCTTAGAAAGCACAAGGAAAACAGCACAACACATTCAAGACATTGCAGAGGCAGGAATAGGGATAATTTTCTTTCCCATTTCTGGCTCATTGTGTAATATCAATAATCTCTGTAGCTTTGTATTATACTTGCCGTAAGTGGCTCTAGTGATTGATTAAACACCTTAGCTTTTCTTTGGCATTTAATCAATTGCAACAGCAGTTTATTGCTCGGTGTATTACAAAGTAAAAGAGATTATTACTTAATTATTGTGAAAAATAGCAGCTTGCAGTTGTTGCTAGCATGGGTATGTGTCTGTGCTGACATTGGTGTCACATCATCCTTTCCTTGGTGCTCCTGGTCCCCGCACTGGGTGCGATGGTGCGATTGTGCGATTCCCAGCGGATCACGTGTGGTCCTTCCTGAGGCTGGCACCAGCACAGTGCAAGTAGTGGCGTTAAATAAAGAATTGCTTATGGTAGTCCCACAGTGCGAAGAGCCCGACTCTTGCTTGCTGGGTACCTCCAAACCTCCCTGAAATTTTAGGTGGTGTGTTTATTAACCAGCCCACATGAAAACGAGCTCACTGTCAGGTACAAACCCCTTCTGGGAGCAGTTCAGCAAGAATTACATTGGTACCAAGAGGTATTTGACAGCCCAGAGTGCAGCACCAGATGCATGTAAACTGGAGATAAATCAGATATGGGGCATATCATTGGGAGTGTGAGAAAGGAAAAAACCCAACATCCTCTTGAGGATCTAGGAAATGGCAAGTCTTCTCTTTGCCACCAGAGGATTTCTGCCTCAGATGCAGAATTGAATTCATATGCAAGAGTTCAGAAAGAATACTGTGGTGTGATAATGCATAAGGATTTAGGGTAGCATAGACCTCTGTGCTTATAGGGGTACAACAGGTGTCACGATCAGTATGTGTTCTAAACATCTACTTGAAGAATAGGGTCTAACCCATCTATGTTGCCACGAAAAGGGACAGTTCAGTATTTAGAATTTTAAAAATGGGTTTTAATTCCTTGGTTTTCTCCTGGCTCTGTGATCATAGCCAAGTGATTTTATCTCCTGTACCTCAGTTTTCCTCCTGTGAATGGAAGTAACCATTGTTCACTGCCTTAGAGAAGAGTAAGAAATTAGGCACTGCTAGCTGCTCCTCCATTGAAAATGAAACCTCTTTAAAGTTTTGATCCGTCAGAGATTCACATGAATTAAAGCTGTGCCCTTGACTTGACCAGGGCTGGTCAATGAAGGACCAGTGACAAAGCATCCACTGCAAATTTTAAGCATTTCCCCAAATGATTTAGGTGTTGTTGGGACAGGTGGTTGGGGTGTCATGCGGGAAAAAACGTGAACCTCGTGTGTTGTTTATTTTTCCTCTGTGATGGCAGTAGAGGTCTGACCATCACCTTTCTAGGCATCTGTGTGAACCCAGGAGGTTGGTAGTGCTCGTGGTAGTCTCTGCTCACGCTTCAAGCTGGCGTTGCCTGTGAGTAGTGATGCTGTGGCCAGTCCGTATCTGTCGCGCTGCATCATGTGCCGGTTTTGTGTCACTCGTGCCATGGCTTTTGCAAGTACTCGAGCAGAACTGGAGCGAGCAGACGTTGACTGTCCAGTGACAGAAAGCTCATGTTTCTTTGAGAAGGTGCTGGATGGTCCTAACCATTAAAAGAGTTTATTTTCTTACTCCAACAGATTTCCCCTCCCCTCCTTGATGTTACCAAATTTATCATCACTTTTGTCTTTCAGGTGTAACCTGTCTTTAGTGTTGCAGACACATCAGCCATGCATTAAGAACTGGGCCCTTACTTTATAATTCAGTATGACTTTCTTTTTGTCCAATAATTTCACAAGCACTAATGCACACTTCAAATGCAGGAGATACTTTGATCCCCAAATTGTTCAGCACTTCATGCAGGAAAAACCATAGGCCACAGTCATGAAACTCCTAGAGGATGGCTGCTGGCTTCCTGTGGCAGAGCTGGTTGTTGTTTTCCCCCCTCTCCCTTCTTTGCTCTAACCATTTTGTCTGTCTAGCTTGTCTTGTATTCAGTTTTCAAAGCAATTGCCATGAAGGGCTTCCTTTTTTTCGTGCCTAAAAGGGAACAATAGATTTTTTAGAATAAGCATATATTATATTTGATACAGCCGTCTGTGTACCACAGATATCATATTGATCATATCTGTAATTTAATATAACATACTGAGAAGTTCAAGCTAAATAGAAATTAGCAATTTTTATTACTATTTTTTATGAAAAGGTCTTTAAATGTATGCTTAAGTGTACATGACATCTAAAATTATTCTAGTGCTGGATTCTTGAAAAAGTAGATGACCTTTTCTCTTGAAATTGGCGAGTGGTTTTTCCTTAACAGTTATATTATGCACAGAAGATGAGATGTTAACCAAGATGTTAAAATGTATTGTTTCCCTTTGAAGGCTAATCCTGTTCCTCATTTTCATTAATGTTGAATCATTCATTTTCCTTTTTCTTTTTTTTTTCTTTCTTTTCCTTTCCTTTTCTTTTGCAACTGTTTTTGCATGAAAATGCAAAGTAGCAATAAAGATTTTTCGTAAGACTTGCTTTAAGACTCTTCTCTTTCAGATCCAGTTAAAGTTTTTAAGTTCAGTTATTTTAAAATTCATATTCTTCAGTTCCGTAAACAAAAATAATGGAGAAATATAATGAGGTGCAAAGCGATTTTCTAGCCCTCACTAATCAATAAATGCCAATAAAATGGGGATGGTGTAATGTCCATAATTTAATTGTCTGCTGTTACCAGGTCACCACGAGACAGCAGCAGAAGCGGGGAGAAGCTGGAACTGGCCATGTCCAACCTCACTGCGGATGTCCTGGAGTTACTCCTGGAGTTTGTTTATACAGGTTCTTTGATCATAGATTCAGCCAATGCAAAAACACTACTGGAAGCTGCCAGCAAGTTCCAGTTTCATACTTTCTGTAAAGTCTGCGTTTCATTTCTAGGTAAGAATCATTGCATCTAGTGAGCTTTTAAAATCTTGTGTTAAGGTTTATAAACCTGTTTTTGAACAACTCTTGAAAGATAATGAAGAAACCCAAGATGAAATAGAGTAAAATAAAGTAAAACAACATTAATTTGGTTTGTGATTTGAATTTCCAATGCTGACATGATGGCCAATGGAAAATGGTCTAGAGAAGTATAGTTTGTTGCGTGAGTGGCAACAGCTTTCACATCTTCTATAACCTGTTTTGTTGAATCTTGTTCCACTCTTGAAATCTCGGTGACATTTTGTTTCCCAGAGGATGATCCGTGCATAGATACCAGGCTGTAACACACAGGTTACTTATAACTGTGACAGCATATTTTGGGTTCTACACTAGGCCAGCTTGGTCAAACACCAGAAGAGTTTGGACATGGGCTCCAATGGAGGAAGAACTCCTGCAAATCTGCCAAAAAATTAAGGACTGCATTGAAATAGCTGCAATTTTCTTGCATTTGTGAGAAAGTCCTTCTTTATATGTCCAGTGTTCCAGATTGAGTGTTCCTGGGGTTTGTTGCTGCATACAGAGTTATGGCCTAATGTCATCACAAAGATGGGTAGAAGGAAAGGTTGCTGTGCCCACTCCTGGTAACTGGTGTGCCCTGTGTGCACAGGGAGCATTTGTCTCAGTGAGGGTCTACAGAGCAACATCTTTGCCAGTGCCTCAGTCCATCCTCTCATGGCCACAAGAAATCCATTCTTCTTGCCAGACTTACCATGTCATCCTGCTCCTTCCACTTTCCCTCTGCTTTCCAGCAGAGGGTATTTCAAAACAGTCCAAGATTTCCAGCTCAGCTAAGCTTTACTGGCCAGAACAGGAACCAGGCAGACCTGGCATGGCAGAAGAGGAGACACAACTGGAGCTCAACTGAAACACGATCGTTCAAATTCCTGCCTGTACCACAAGCCACTCCTTCACTGTCATAGCTGTAATATCAGTTAATAAGACAGTAATAATTTTAAAATTAACATAAATTTATTAATACCAAAAATTGATCTTGATGTTATATGATGTACTTCCCAGGTATAAGTACCAGATAACCTTTTTTGACATCTGATTTCTGCTTGGGCTTCCTCAACTTCCATCTTGGTGTGGGAGGCATTGTTCTCTCTGAAGCCCAAATAAATTGTAGGTTTTCCCGGGGCAGTTCTCATTTGAAATTCACATCTACTATTGCAGAATGTGGAAAATGAGACTTTAGAAAATTTTATGCTCAAAAAACAACAACAAAAAACCCTCAAATGAGTCCAGTTTACTGTTGTGTTAATTTTCACTGCTAAGCCAGCCTACTGGCAAGATGAGTGGTGTGACTAGGCTGGTACAATGCAGGCATCAGTAAAGAATTCCTGGCATTGTAGACTTCTTTCCAACTTTTTATATGCCCCTTATTTCAAAGTCTGTTCCAAAATGGGGAGCGTACTGGTGATGTGAAATTTATGCTTTGCAATCCCACCATGTAGACTGTGCAATTTGAATGAGGCTCTGGCTCTGGCATTGCTTGCTCCCAGCTTCCCTTCACCAGCTTTTTACAGTGATTAGATCTTACAGCCTTTCCAGAAATGCAGCATGTGTTTAAGTTTTGATATCACTGAAGATTCAGCCACAAAACCAAAATACATTCATTTCCCTGAATCACTGTGAGAGTTCTCTTTTCTGATAGTTAATATTTTAATTCAGTGAACCATGTTATGGTGTGAAATAGTAGAGTTGGTTATAAGTTCAGTGATATATGGAGAGTCACTGGAACTTTGTATTCTCATTTGGAGAATTCACGGAGTGTAATTGCTTATTTTTATTTATAGCTGTGACTTGATTGCACTACAGAGACAGCAGAGCATTTGCCATCTGAAAAGTTTAGGGAAAAGCATTTTGTCTTCTCTGTGGCTGTGTTTTTATTTTTCACCTCAGCCACCTCTGTGCTATACAAAGCAAAAATATGGTAAAAATCAGGGCTTTTTTCCTGCAGGGCTTCTGGAGGGGTGACCAGTATAAACAGTGAATTTTTCCCATCAGTCCATGTCTAAATAGGAAGAGAAGGGAAGTTCAAAGTAAAAGCCCCAAATTATTAAGTCTGTTCAGCGTAGCACAGCACAATCTCTGAGGAAATTCGGGTCATCCTTTTTCAGCCATGAAGATTCAGGAGGATCCTGTCATGGTGATGTCCAAACAGCTTTTGTGTCTCTATCCTGGGCCTCTCAGCAGCATAGGGCAGAGGTATCCCAACTTTTCTTGCACTTTTTGGTGAAAAGATGTGGCAGAATATGTCAGGGACGTAGTTTCTTTCAATGGGAGATTTCTTAACTGGCTTCCCTGGGATAATTATAGCCATGTTCTCTTTCTTCCTCACATGCTGTCTCCTCAGCTTTTGTCTAGACCATGAGAAATGAGAACAGTTTTGTGCTTACTGATGCAGTGATGGTGACAGGTTGATGCAGGCATCATATGATAACTGGGCAAATGTTTGCAAACTGGTCAGGATATCATAGGTATTTCCTCCACCCACATGGCTGAAGACTTAAAGCCTTTTTTTATTTTTGATTTTTTTTTTTTTTTGCTATCATCACAGTCATGGCTAGATTTGGGTTTCAGGTGATTCATCAGTATCATGGTTTCAGTCCATGGTGCATGGACACCCATCACAGGAGGAAACACATTCTGAGCTTTACTTCAGCCTGCTGCTGATAAAGTAAAAGTATTCATCCTTAAGCCTAAAGAAACTGGTGGAACCTGGTAGTTTCATGGGCCAGATTAGGAAAGAGCAGAAGCTCTGAATTTTCTTAGTCTCCTGAGCAAAGAGCACAGAATCAATGTTTGGAAAGATTATTAGAGGAAGCAATGAGAAAAAAACTGAACAATGGACCAGTGATGGGACCTGTATTCCTCAGGCACCTGAGGAAAAAAGAGGCCTTTATGGGCTTTAGGAATTCAAGAGAAAGTATTATGGGCAATTTTTTTTATTCATCCAAGGTGGAGAATTTTGATCCAGCTGGAGACCTGCACTGCCCAGCCGTGGAGGAACCCTAATATATGCACTTCATATAAACCATATATCAACTTCAACTATATCTGGAGATGGGAAGAAGGAAGAAGACTCTCACAGGGAAGGGAAATATTTTGGACAATTCATTAGACAATGAATGCATCTGATAGTCTTCCACCTATCCCCCATCTTCACATGCTTTTTGACATTAGTAGGAATACCTGAGGAGTAAGTTTCCCTCAGAATGTACACAGAGGATCACCAGGAAGTGCACATTTTGTGCTGATTTTAGTAATATCCAAATCATCATCTAGAAAGCTTCTCTGAGTGAAAATACAGTGCTTAATGCACACAAGAGGGGGTTTACAACCACCACTGAGCTTCCATCAAACTGTTACCACAATCTCACTGAGTAACCCTTCTTGCATACTGTTTATCTCTGGTGTTATCTCAAGTCTCCCCACTCCCAGAAGTGCAGTTGGAGCAGTCTGCTTGGCTGATTGTCTCCTGATGATGCTGCACAGGATCCTGCTCCAAAGTCACATCTAACACAGTGGAAAATACCAGCTGCTGATCTGCATTATTGTGGCACACGTAGCAACAAATACGCTATCCAGCACTGTCTCAAACCAGAGAGAACCTACTAGATTGCATCTGATATCCCTAAAGTCCACTCATGACTTTGTTATAAACTGTCCTTGAGCATTGGGAATAGCTTAATAGTCAGCATTTGTGTTCTGAACAGAGACAAGGAGAAACTTCAAAAAAAAGTGTTGCTACAAGCCCAGTGTCACTGTGGCAAAACAACAATTATTATAAACATGCCAGTGTCCAAAGGAACTCGGCTCAGGAGCAGACAGAGCAGAACTGGTCCTTAGCTGTCTTTGTCATGCCAGCATTGACAAGTACCCCTGGACTGCAGTCATTTGGGATGAGCTGTATTATATAGCAGAAGTCTATATCTGAGTAGTCATGCAGGGTCCCTTTATAGGCAGTGAAGAATAACAGACATTGGTAGGGCAGGGTTCTGCTCATTCTGGAGTCATCATCCAAAATATTACCAGATTCATCCAGAATATTACCAAATTGTTACTTGGAATTGCTTGTTTATGGGTGTGCAGGGATATAATTGTGTCATGGTTTGACATTTCAAACCAGGACAAATTGTGAATGCAGAGTTGCACGACAACTGAAGTTGACAACGAATCTTGCTGCCAAATTTTTAGTCAGAACTGAAAAATGGGGGGATGAGGTGGTGTCTTTATGTTCATAGGACAGAGATTTTCCATATCACCTACAGCTGTTGTCCTAAGGTCTGTCTTCCTCACCAGCAGTGAATCTCTCTAGTTCACATGCCAGTCCTCATCTTAAACAGATGTTGCTGTGCCCACCTTGCTGTGGTTCTCATCACACAGAAGGGAAGTGCAGAGAAGTGTGTCCTGCACACCAGCCTCCTGCACATCCCCTAATCCCACATCCCACATCTCCCTGGGACCCCTCTCCACAGGGCCTCACAACAATTCCTGAACCAGATAAGGACATCACTGGAATCTGCCACCGAGGGGTTTCTCAGGGAAGAGGAGGGAGTAAAGCTCCCGGGGCCAAGATGGAGCTGCTTGGACCAGTGTACCAGGCTGCATCAGGCACCCAGTGTTCTTAGAGCTAGGGAAGCTTGTCCAGATCACAAGAAATCAGTTGTGAGCAGTTTTTTCTGCTGCACACCACAGGCTCAGCTGGAAATGTTGTGGGGATCTCTCCAGATAGAGGCAAAACCAGTCCTCTGAAGAGAAAGACTTGAAAGTCTTTACCATGATGTGCTGCTTAATGAGTCCAAATTGATTATTCCCTTCATTATTAACCCCTGAGGATAAGGTGGAACAGTGGCAGATTAGCCTTTGACTTGAGAGTTTGCCAAGAAATTATAAGAGTTTTGGGCTCTGTTAGATGATTACTTTTCCCCAAGCCGTATGTACACCATGAAACTGTGCCAGCAGACAGAAGCAAGGAATCTGGAAGATGTTTTTGGTCTTTTGGGGGGTTTTGTGGTTTTTGGTTTTTTGTGGGCTTTTCTTTTCTCTTTTCTTTTCTTTTCTTTTCTTTTCTTTTCTTTTCTTTTCTTTTCTTTTCTTTTCTTTTCTTTTCTTTTCTTTTCTTTTCTTTTCTTTTCTTTTCTTTTCTTTTCTTTTCTTTTCTTTTCTTTTTTCTTTTCTTTTCTTTTTCTCTCCTCTCCTCTCCTTTCCTTTCCTTTTTTCAAGAAAAAATTGGTACCTTTGGGCTTCATAGCTATCAGTTTACACCCCATCTCTGGGCAGTCTTTGAGTGACAAAATCTACTGACAGCAAACAGTGTTGCTACTGCAGTCAGCTTGAGGAAATGGGCTCCTTGGAGTCAATACAATCAACTGATGCAAAATGAGATAACCCAGTTTTGAGACTGCTGGATCTGTAAAAGAAAATAAGAAGAGTTGGGAGGGGAAGAAAGCAAAACAAACCCACAAAACTCCTTTTCTCATGTCAGGTTTAAAAAAAAATAGGAAAAGGTGGTTCATAATCCCATTTTATTAAAAGCCAAATATAGATAGTGTGCAGGTTTTCAATCTGATGAAGGCAGACACTGGGTGTAGGGAAGAATCCCTGAGCATTTCCAGCAGAAGCAATCTGATGAGAGTTTTGTTTGAAGAGATATGGGGCTATTGCACATTCCTGTCCAATGCTCTGTCACAGTGCACTAGGATATGACACTGCCAAATGGGATTGACTTCTCTGACAGCACCAGAGCCTGCCACTGGTACCCATGCCTTTGTGACCTATTGCAGTCTCACTCTTACTACTTTTTTCTTTTGCAGTTCTAAATCTTAAAATAATATATTCTTCTTATTAGTAGTGGCTTGGTTAACAAAAGCTGCAAAGAATCTGAGAGTTCCTCTTATAAATGTCTAAAATTCGTGGGTTTTTTCTTCAAAATAGCTGGAAAGAAAAAAAAAATACAGTCAAATGTATGGTGTAGCACACTTCTAAGGCAAAGCTACACACTGTGCTGCTGCTTCTGTTTGCTGGGAAGGAGATAATGCTGTCTCCACTGTGCATGATTTTCTTTGAAACCCACTACACAACGTTTAACAGAAGGCGTTAGTATAATCTGTGTTTTGCATAAGGGATGTCATCACATTCAGCAGCAACAAAGTTCCTTTGAAAAAAAAAAAAAGAGGGGGGAGGAATTTTTTTTTTATTTGAAGTAGCTTAGTAGCTGAACAGGGCAAAAATTATCATAAAGTGACTGCAGCATTCTCAGAAATGTCCTTAGTGCTGTTTGCATATATTCTTAAGTGTCTGCACTGGCGTTTACATCTTTGCTGCTCCTTAAAGCAACATTGTAGGCGGTGGGAACAGCAGCAGTCTCTTGGCTGGGTTCCCATCCCTTGGGAAGCCCCAGATACTGTTATGTCAGTAGGTTTCCCCAGTGCTTTGTGGAGGCTTACACAAAAAAGCAAACTCAGAAAGTGCATTTGTCTCTCCATCTCCAACTCACCTTTTGTACTTTAATCCCCAATTCCAAATTAACCCAGGGTGCTGCTTCTAGTTAACTCCCTGAAATTAATTAGGGTTGGAGGTTTGTCCATGACACTGATTTTTCTCATGATCTTGGAACAAAAGTGAATCTTGCTTTTAATAATTCTCAATTGCCTTTTTTGTTTGTTTTTTGCCCTTTTTAGAAAAACAACTGACTGCTAGCAACTGCTTAGGAATATTAGCCATGGCTGAAGCCATGCAGTGTACTGAACTATACAACATGGCCAAAGCTTATGCCCTGCAAATTTTCCCAGAGGTGGCAAACCAAGAAGAGATCCTTAATATCTCCAAAGATGACTTCATTTCCTACATGTCCAATGACAGCCTAAACACCAAAGCAGAGGAGCTGGTGTATGAAACAGTGATAAAGTGGATTAAGAAGGATGCCGCCATCAGAGCTCAGGTAAAAATAATCTCAGCAGCCTCACTTTGCTCCATTTCCATTAATATGTCTTTTAGAATAGAAACCATCTTCATGCAATTTTAACCACACAAGTGTGTGGGAGATGGGATGGGCAGTTCAGATAAAAAAAGACAAAGGGAATGCAGGCTATGCACAAAATGTATGTAATTTCAAAATCTGATCCCTACATCTGATCATTTAGAATGAAAATCTCATTTGTGACATGCGTGGTACAAAGTTGTTGACTGTAGGCTCAGTCAGAGATAAATTGAGAAGAATTACAGTTTTGTGAGATGCTGCTTTAAGGGGATGCATTTTAGTAACAGCAGGAAATAAAAAATCTGTCAGAAAATCTGTATTTCTTTTGATGCCACATACTAAATGAGTATAACTCCAGTTCATAAGATACAGATTCTGTATGTTTATTGGCTGCTTGAGTTTTATGTATTTATTAGAGTTAGCCTTTCCTCTGCTATATGAGTTATGCAGTCTGCTCTTGTGTAAAGAAACTGAGTCTGTAACTTTCCTGCCGCTGTCTCGATATAATGCTAGATACAGTGACTGGAGGCTGGTGAGTGTCCTTGGGAACAGAAGTCATCCCTGGTGATATCTAAATACCTGCTGCTTGCCTTGAGTCAACTCTGTGGTCTGAACCCCAAACCTCTCCATTTGGAGGCCAGTTCTCTGCACAGACCCCATAAGGGGAAGATTGTTTTCCCCTTCTTTGGAGGCCAGAGTTGTTTCTGTTGACACCCAGTCACAGTTTTGGCTGTCTTAAGGTGGACAGTTGCTCATGGACCCCACTGTATCTCAGGGAGGCACTTGGCCGTGTTGCTGATGCCATCCCACATTGTGACAATCTGTACCTTCTTGACTGAAATGTGAATTCAAGCACCTGAACATGCAGTTGGATGTTAAATGTGTCATTGGATGTGGTCCAGAGCAGCTGCACATCCTCACCTCACCTCTGAAGTGAGAGAAATAGTAATTCCTGCTCTCCCCAGGCTGCTGGATAAGGGCATTAAGGACAGTGGGGTTCTGCATGCCAGGCCAAGCCTTGCTGCCTGTGCTGTTTCACCAGCTGAGCTCCTGGTCCTGCCAGAGCCTGCAGCCCCTGGAGCCTCACTGCTGCCCTGTGTGCCCAGGAGCTGTGGCTCAGCAGGACAGTCCTGTGCTGGGGTTCCACCCCAGCTCTGACCACCTCCTCCATGTGTCAGCAGTGCCATTTAGCATTGCCCAACGTTATTATTGCCTAAAACATTCACACAGTACCATGGATTCACTGAAATGCATGCCTTTTTGGCACTTGCTGGCCTTGAAAAACACACTGTTTTAGAGTGTTTCCCTGAGTGCTTGAAGTTGGATGGCTCTGTGCCACTCTGAACTTAACACAACCTCAGGGACTGTTCCCAGGGAGTTCAGGAGCCCTGCAGGCAGGAGCCTGTTTGCCTGGTGCCAACAGAAGGTGTCACTCACCAGACAGTCTAGGTTGTGTTCTCAAAATTGTGGTTTTAAATATTTCCTTCTGCATCCTGCTGAGGCAATGTTGGGAATTTGTTTTTTTAAGTGGTGGTTTTTCTTGCTGCCACCACTGCCATCCTCTCCTCTCTTCCTTTCGTGTTGCAGTGAGTTGCTTTTCTGGGGTTTTTCTATTCCCAAGTTTCCTTGCCCTATACCCTGGTTCTGAAGTGCTTTTTGTAGTTTATGATGGCAGTTCTATTTGCTTCTCCAAATTTCTCTGTGGTGCTTTAGTTTCATGCATTAGTTTACAGGAGCTTTTAATTTTTAATTTGTATTTATCCAGAGATAAGGGGTTTGAATAAATTACTCTTAAAGATTCCAAGAAGAAACTATTTTCCTGCCCAATCCTACCACTAAGCTAGTTTATTTAAATAGTAGCTCTCACTTTTCTTAGTACTCTGTGCACTGCTTGATCTATTATAAAGCTCTTAGTTAAATAGGTACTTATTTTTTAAAGTAGGAGTTCACATTTACCATGAAAAGTACCATCTTTACAGTAATGACTTCTGCATTTTCAGAGCCTGGGAACAAATATCTTCCATGGTGCATAGGAGGGAAGATAGTCCGAAAAGATCTTATTTCTAATGAAGACGATGATGAATAAAAATTTGTGCATGATATGCAGCATGGCCCACCATGCCAAGAACTGCCCAAGCTCCTGTGAGATGCACAGGCTACTCAGAGCTTTGCAGAACTGGGCAGCTGTGGCAATATTGAACACAGGATGAACCTTCCTGCAGGAGCTGTGCATGGATATTTTTATTTTATTCACATTTTGGAGATAGATTCTATGAGCTGCCTTTAGACTCTTTGGGGTAGAGGACACCAGGACTGTTGGGGTGTCCTGGGAGGGTTGATGGATGCCATGAATTGCAGCAGTCCTAAGACATCACTCCAGCTCTACTGCACTCCTCAGGTGACCCAGTCTGGTTTTATTTCTCACTCCCAGAAGTTAAATCCTTCCAGGCATGGATTTCCAGAGCCCTTTGCTCCATTGTCTCCCCATCTCCCTTTACCTTGACAGTTCAGGCTCTATTGTCACATTTTTATTCTCAATAGCTCCAATGGCAGGTAACTAAAATGCCTCTTTGGCAGCTTCTTCCAAGTCCTGTGTTGGTGATTCTCCCAAAGGTGGAGGTCTGGCACAAATGGGAAAGGGCTGTGCTCTTCATCTCACCTGCATGTCCATCTTCCCTGGCAAGCCTGGCAGGGGCTCTCTCAGCAGAGACATCCCCACAGAGGAGCTTCTCTCTGAATCAGCACCCTCTGCCCCCAGGGCAGCTGCAGCTCTCCAGAAGTCCTGGTGCTGCAATGGCTTTGTGTCACTCTGCAGTGCCTAGGGACAGTAAATCTCACCACTTGTGCTCCCCCACTGCAGCCTCATGCCGTGCTCTTACAACAACTTATCCATCACTGCCTTCCCTCCTGCCCGATCCCCTGCTGAAAGCCTCTGGGAAGGAGATTTTCAACAGAGCCTCCCGTTCTCCTGGAAAGGCGTTGTTTGCTGTCTACCTGCTCTCCTCTGCCATTCTAAAAGCTTTTCTTCAGATGTCTGACTGTTTCTGCTTTTGTTAATTCTTTCCCACCAGGCTGGAGGGCAGTGACAGGGAAGGCAGCAGGATTTTCTTGGAAGGCAAGTTGAAAAGCTGTGCTCTGGCTGATGTTTAATGGTGCACATTGTGCTCATATGAACAGTGCTCATAAAAGTGCTCTGTGGCATTACAAAAGACAGCACCTGAGCCTTGTTACAAAGAGAGAACAGCAGTGCTTTAAGGGTTGCTGATCATCTGCATAAGACAAAGAGGCAGTTCAGAGAGTGACGTGTTATACCAGGATTTGGTAAATAATTGTATCCCCCTAGCATGTTGGAGCAGTGCCCCAGCTCACATGGTAACATTTATGAAGCTGGCTTATTGCTGATGGTAGTGCATTTTAAAATTGGTCTGGCCAGAAAAAGCAGCCTGTGAGGTGAGGTCAGGACTAGTAGGTAATTTCTAGTGGACACAGAGCATTGGTTGCAGGAGTCCTTCTGATTGCTGGCACTGAGTGCAGAGCCTGCATTGACTGACACATCTGGGAAAGCTGAATCTACTCTTTTTTTCCTATTTATTTCTCTTCTTGACTGATGGATGAGATTGTAGGGTTTATCCTAACAGTTATCCCCTTGATAAGCTTATTACAACTCCAGCAAACTCATGCAAAAAAATAGATTGCATAATGGAGGCTTTGCTGTCTGAAGCCAGCACAGTCTGAGCTGCCCAAACAAGGAAAGATTTCTGCCAGGCCCCACACAGTCTTGACCTGGGCATATCCCCCAGCTCTCTGCATGGCCTTGGGCAGGTTGTTTCACCTTTCTGCTCCCATTTCTTACCCTGTAAGCTGGAGGGAAGTGATGTCTCCCACGAGGGCTGTTGGGAGGATTCAGTGGATAATGAGCCACACTGTCCACAGGTACTGACGACTGCCAAAGCTGCTCAGAGTCATGCCCAGCGTCCACATGGGATGGGAAGGATGGGAAGTTGCTGGATGCATAGTAATTTGCTGCCTGTCCAAACCATAGACATCCCAAAGCTCACTGCAAACATTCCCACTTTCTCTTCCAAGTCCAAATTTGTATGTTTACTCTGAGATAAAAAAAACACACTACCATGTTTATTAATGACAGAAAGACTGGCAGAGTCCCCATTGCATGAAGCTTCCCTCTCACCGTGAGGAGGGACAAGACATGAGGAGAGGGCAAATATTCCAACAAGTTGCCCAGAGAAATGCTAGAAGAGAGGCAGATACTGCAGTGATGAATGAAGGACAAGAGGCTCAGCTGAATGACAGCCACCTTTCGTAGCACTCTGCAAGGATACTGTTAAAAATGATCAAATCGGAAGCCAAATTTATAAGAAAATTTAGCAAAGATTTATTAGATCGTCAGCAAAACAGAATTTCGAAAAAAAACCAACCACCACAGCCAAGGCAGCGTCAACCCCGGGATCGGCGCTGGGTGAACCTGGATCAGACCAACAGTGTCAGAGCCTCCCCTGTGGTTCACCCTGACTGCTTCTCGCAGCGAGCTTTTATATACAGTTTATTCTGCCTGCGGCAGAGCTGACCGAATGTTCCTTTGTGTCCCTTCACATGCAGAACCGGGGCCATACACGTGCAGGGGTAGACAAAAGTCCGGTTCCAGGTGTCCAGATGATGTCAGAGCACTCAGGAGAAGTCAGTATTCACATGTAAAGGGTGGCACCAGTAGTAGATGCAATCTCCAATGAGCAGATCACTCTTGAGTGGCCCGGACATTCCAGGGAAGTCAGTGATAGTGGCCCAGGAAGGTTCCATTCATACATTAACCGGCTTGATATTATTTTAACGTTGTCCAGGAACTAATTGAATAAAAATAAGGCTCTGCTCCTGGACGGGGTGGTCAGAGACATAGCTTGGATTTTACAATATTTTATACATAAATATCATGAATTATCGCTACCATATACTACAATACCATCATGTGCCCTTTTCCCAAACCTTTAAAATATTGGTGACCAGCAGCAATGCAAAATGTCTCCTCCATAAAGGCATTAACGAGCTTTTTATGAACTTGAGTCCTCAGAGGCAGATTTATCTAAACAGCATCTTCATGGTGTCTGAGAACCAGAGATGCGTAGACAAATTTGAGGTAATTTAGAGAAGAGCAACACAAATGATTAAAAGACTGAAGGAACTGATGTGAGAAAAAAAAAGATTAAAAGATGTGAATATGCATGACTTGGCCTAATGACAGCTAAAGAGGGATAAATGTCTACAAGTGTTTGAAGCCCCAGGGAGGGGGTTTGCCTGGAAGGATGCATGGGAATAACAACAGTAAGGACCACTGGGTTGAATTTGAGACTTGGCAAATTAGTCTAACACAAAGCCCACCTGTAGGCTCTGTATCTGTCAGTGAGGGTAAGGAAAAGTGATGGAGAGAAGGAGAAGAGGATTTATGTCAAAAAAGCTACAAATGCCCATGAGCTATATTTTGGCAGTGATGGAGAGTGGCAGTTTGAAGGCAAGATGCTACAGAGGAGAAAGGGTTGGTGACTGTGAGAGAGCACATGGAAGATGCCTTATTTCTCAGGCACATTTTAAAGAGCCTCCATGCAGAAGAGCAGTTTGCTTCAGGAAAATGGAGAATCTGACAGGTAACAATGGCAATTCCAACTCTGCTCTGTGATGACAAGGAGGTAATGATAGAAGCTGATGGCCAATACCAGCATGTACAAATTACTTAGTTCATCATAAGAAATTAATTAATCAATCAATGTACTCAAGGGCATAAAGTTTCAGGAAAGAATGTTGGAATAAATATGAAAAAGGATGCTTCCGAGGGAGCCTAAGTGAATTAGGCACTAATGCTCTGTAACACTTCAATTAGGCTTCTTTGAAAAGCCCACACTATCCTGGTGCTTTGAAATCCATTTGTGGGAAGAGCAGACAAATACAGAAAGATGCCATAATGAAAGTACAAGAAGCTTCAATTTCTCTGAAAGTGAAAAATGCAAGGTTGAGCAGTAACCCCTGTGATTTCCTGGGGATGGGCTGCTCAAAGAGCTCCAATTTGAATGAAGCTTTTGCAGACACTCAGCTCCCATACGAGCTTACAGAGGGAGAAGAAAAGGCAGCAGCAGAATGGAATCAGTCCAGGAACATGCCCTTAGCTATATATTGGAGGAAGAAACTGCATTAAATAACAAAGAGAATGCAGGTGACATAAGCAGCTCCCGAAATTCCCTCTCTACTGAACTTCTAAGTTTTTTTTAAAGGGATACCCTTGACAGAAAATCTGCAGAATTATTTCTCTGAAGTTAATTGGTTTGAGGAGCTCCCTTGTCTCTCAGTCTGATCAGTCTCTTCATTTGTGGCTTTTCCAACACATTTTTCTGTTTTTTACAAATCTTTCTTTGCTGTTGCTGAAGCAACGGCCTCACAAAGACCCACATCCTCAAGCAGCTCCTCACAAGTGCTCCCTTGCCTTGTGCTGCATGTGGCCCCAGCATTCAGGACCAACCTCCAGAAACAAAATCATTTTATATTCTAGTCAAAAAGCATTTTAGAGAGTTATGGCACATGGATTCACATGCCAGTGTATTGTAGGGACAGAGAAGTTTACTTGGTTCTATGAAGCTCCTGAGAAGCTGCAGCTGGTTTGTTTTTGGCAATGTGCATTTGAGGGGCATTGTTTGCTGTGTTTGAATAGGTGACTGCCCATAAGCAAAATAAACACCACTTACCCTTGGTATCATCTGGGGGAACTTCAAGGGGTTATTTCATAGAGTTTAGTCAGCAAGCTAGAGAATGCATGGTAAGAGTGAGGCTTTTTTTAATCCTTATCAGGCACATTCCAAATATGATGGATCAGTGATTTATCTTCCTGTGCATTTAAAAGCCTCTCATCATATTACTTCTGGAAATACCAACCTGAGAGCTGCTTTGCAAACAGGAGAACAGGACAGCCGCTCGCTGGTGACATTACAGTGTTTAGTCAGCTGTGCTGCCATAAAGATGTCATGTTGAAACCTGATTGCAGGAAGACAGAGGGGCTGCTCTTTCCTTCTTGCTGGGCATGAGATTTATGCACATGGCACCCTGCCACCGAGCCACCAGCTGAACCCAATGCCTGCAAACCAGATTTTCTGCTGCATGTTTATCTCATGATATTAGGAGGCTGTTGGCTGACGTGCTACCAAGCCTTTGGGTTTAATCTGAAGGCAGCATTGCAATTCCAAGAAGTCAATGTGGGTGATTAGTAAGTACTCCAAGCGCAGCAGAAAGCTTAGTTGAGCTTGGATATGACCTTGGGTGTAGGAATGTGCAGGAGTTTGCTGAAAAACAGTGTGTCTTTGTAATACCCACAGGTTAAATATATCGAAGCAAGTCCCTTCATTAGCAAGTAGCAGGGCAGCACTGGGAAAATCTAGCAAAAAAAATACTTATTTCTGAGAATGGCAAAGCAGTGTACCAACAGCTTTGGCTTCCACAAATCAGCCAGTTCCCTGTTGGGCTTGCATTTGGCAACTCAGAGATGGCAGTATTTTGAATATCAGGTGGGGTGAGCTGTGGGGTAAGCCTGGTTTGGGCTGGAGATGGTGATAGGGAGGGACCACTCATGTTGCCTTTCCAGCATGCCAGCTTGAAAGGTCACTATGCCATATCCCCAGCTGTCACCATTGGCAAGGCCTACTGGGCAGTTTGTTACCTGACCACAACCAGGTGTTTTTTAATTACCATGTGCAGTCCTCATTTGAAGGAATCTAATGCACTGGGGACTTGGTTCTGCTTCAGATCTGCCTCTGATGGCTTCCTCCATCCAGGGATGTTCTTGCTCTCACACTGGGACATTGCACAGCATAAGGGAGTCTGGACAGAGGATTCCTATGAGACAACACAAGTCTCCTTCAATGAGAATCATATCTATTCCTGTTTCATAATGTTTTGAAAACTATTTCAATTATGCATAAAGGGCTGAAACAGCAGCCCTTTTCTTGGAGCAAAACCCTATAGTAATGTGGGTAATCTACCTTGTGTATTTGTATTTCTAGCTGAAGCCTGTTTCTCTAGGCAGAAAGTACAAAGGGACCTTTGTAGGGAGAACAGTAAACTGGAGAGACAGATGAAATATAGGGCATAAGGGAAACATTATTTTGACGTCTTTAGGCATTATTTCAATAATGTTAAAAATCTTGAGAGCTTTCCAGTGGAGCATTTAAGGAGCAGGAAATATGACTCTGTAGCCGTAGACATACTTCCTTTAAAATCTAACTGTGTACTGTTGTGGCACAAGTCTGTGCAGTAAATGAGAGTCCTTTTAGGAAATACTTTTGAGGATTTTACTGGATTAGAGATTTGAGAATAAAAAGATTATTTTTAATGTGATAGTGAAGTGGGTTTTGTAACTGAAACTGAAGATGCCAGAACAAAGCCCACTTGCAAGCAAGCATTCATAATACTGATGTAATCAGTAGGGAAGAAATGTCATAAAAAGTTTAACAAAGTAAATATTCTCACTCAAACTACTAGTCAGGAATTTAAAAAAGCATTAGAGGCTTTTGTTGTCTCATTTGCTGAAGCACTGGCCTGCCTGATGAGATGGGAGTAACTAGTATGTGAACAGATTATTAGGGAAAGGCTTGAAAGGGTCAGCCTCAAGGTATAGCTGGTCATGTTGATCACATATTCCTCAGAGTCAACACTGACCCAGTGGTAGCACTTAGGCTTCCTCATAGCCTGATCACAACCTTCTAAACACACCCAGGACAAATGGACACAAAAATTCCCCCCAGAGGGTAGAATTAATGCCCTCCAATTTGGATTGACATATGGTTGTAGACATCTTAGTGTGTTGTGGTGTGAGGCATGGTCTGAGGAACACAATCCATTTCCCAGGAGCCGATGGCTCACAGTTCTGGCCTAGAAGGGGACATTGATAATCTCTGCTTCCCCTGGTGCTCAGTGCATCCTCTCAGCTTACGTTGCCCTGGGGACTGTTAAGTGTGTTGACTAAATCTCTCTTAATTATAACATGAGTTTACACGTGTCTGGCTGACAGGTAAATACTTGGCTTGTATGAACCCATTTAGGTGTCTGAATCTAGAGCTGAATCTCTCCCTGGAAATGTTTAGTTAATTAGGGAAAGATAAGATCTCTTAAGATTTTTCCCTCCCTGTTTCATATGAAATACACTTGTGATTACAGATTGGTTGAAGATCCTGCTTTCTGTTCAGGATCACTGAAATATGTACCTTGAAGCAGGACAGATAGCATCTCTTAGAAGCCTCTGCTCACCTGTGTCCCCAGTGACTGTCCACAAAGACTTTGCTCATGTGGCAGCAGGGCTCTGGCTCCTGCAGAATGACCCTGGCCATGCACAGGGTATCTGGCAGCATCACTCAGCAAGGACTTTATGGATGAGATCCTCTGCTGGGGCAAAACCTGAGCAGTTCCCTTTGCCCAACAGGAGCTACAGTGAGGTTCACTCAGATCACCTAAAAAACAGTCCTGATGGTGTTCAAAAACTTCCCTAGCATTTTAAACAATAAATATTTAATTTTTTGCATAATGGTGTCCATTCTCAAAGAGCCTGATGCATGGTCCTACATGTTTATGAGTTAGTAACTCCTAATTTTACGCCCATAACGGGTATTAATATTGTCTCCTTCACCCTGACATGTAATGCAGGCTATAGAGTAGTATTGATTCCCAACAAAGACCTGAGAAATATTTCTACTTGTCTAGTCAGCACCTGCAGCCAAGCAGGGAGAAGCAAACATTCCCAGGGTTACAGGCACAAACCATGACTCCAGCAACCCGAGGTGGATGAATTTGGCTTTGTGCCCTGTGCATGTATTCTGCTGCTTTAGTCATAACTGGTAACATCAGTAGGTGCAGTAGATATTTCATAGCTGTATAAGGCACAACGGAAAGACAAGAGAGAATGGAGAGCAAATAACAGATGGTAAGGAGGTTGAAATGCTTTATGGTGCTTATTCCAGTCTTAAATGAAAAGGATAATAGTAACAGGATATTTAGTACAATCATAGCTAACAGAGCTGGGAAGTCTTCACAAGGGAGAATCCTAAAGAAAAAGGCTGCTGATTGCCTAAATCACTTGAATATTCTTAAATCAGTGAGGCTAAATGAAATTCACCCTTGTCTATAGTGCTTAAAAAAACTGGTGCGAAAAGAGGTTGCTTTATAAAAGCTTCTCCTGTCTTGTGAAGATGCTGCCATGGTTCATACTCCTTAAATCTCTTGGTGAAAAACACTGCAATTCTATGTACCCTTAATGCTCTCAGCACCAAGCCTGAGTCGTGGCTGTGTGTGGTCCTGTACACACAGACACACACACAGAGCCAGCTTTCTGTAGCTGTTTGAGCAAAGGGAAGAATAAGAGAGAAAAGTGACATTGGTTTTGATATGTGACATCAGCTTTCTAGCTGATGAAAGGGAGCAGCATGTTCTAATTATTATTCCCCTTCAAAATAAGCCACGAGCTCAGACAAAAGAGGAGAGAAAGGAGCGGGGGGGGAATCCAGGAGAGAAACAGAATCACATTTTCTCACTTATCTAATTAAAGCAAGGTGGGCGAGCGAGAGGGAGAGCTCGCTGTGCTCAGGGAGCAGCGCTGCCCCATTTATTCAGGGAAAGGTGGGAAATGGAGGCAGTAACTCCACTGGGCCCATGGGAATCATCCCATCCCTGACAGAAAGGAGCTGTTCTCCCCATGCAAATTGGCAGTCAGCTTTTGGACCCGGTGGTGAGTGGAACACCATGTCCCCGTGTAGTGGCACACCCGTCTGTGCTGGTGTTTGGCATCGCTTTATGTTGTGGCTGCTTCCAGTGCAAACCAGCCTTGGGACTGTCAGGGGTGGCTCTGGCATGTCCCACTGCACCAAGGGAAGGTGCTGGCTCCTGTGTACACTCCATACATTTTACAACTTTATTTAAACTGCCTTTAGCAGCTTGTACTGCTTCCTGAGCAGCCTGTAGTGGGAATTAGCCTCCCCCGTGGGATTGTCTCGCCCACTGGCAGCGTACCCTCTCTCCGCATTATTCCCCTGTCCCGATGCCACGTTTCGTTTTGGCTCCCATGTAAGGTTAAACGCCTCCAACCTTCTTAAAAGAAGCGCTTCCTGAAGTCAGAGATTTGCCACCCACTGCCATATGTCCACTGCTTCCTCTCTTAGGTAATGACATTAAGATATCTGCAGCCAAGTGCCTGACATTTGTGGCTCTGGGGAAGGAGCAACCATTGTACCTCCTAGAAAGCACCTCAGAAATGGATTTCACCAAGGGAGGAGTGTATTCTTTTATGTTTTGAGGTTGATGAAGTGATCTCAAGCCCTACTTGGCTCTGTGCCACACTACAGGTAGTAGCAAGTAGTCAGGAATGAACTGCTCACAGGGGTTTTTTTTCCCCTGAAGAGAAGCACTGTCACTTTTCCATCCATTTTATATCACCAAACAACTTTTTTATCCCCAAACAATTGCGGAGTGGCCAGGCTTCAAGTCTTTAAGCTGTACCTAAAATTGTCAGCTCTAGTGTTGAGGAGAGCTGATAAGCTGGGGACTGGGAGTCAGCCTGACACCCTTCATCTCCTCTGGGCCACAGATCTGCAGGCACATTTGGAGCTCAGCTGTTGCAACCCCATAGGTTGTTGCATTTTTGCTTTGGCAGAACTTGTACCATGGTGATGTAGCTCTCCAGTAGGAGAGCAGTGTGAATTTGGAGGAGACATCCTCTGTTTTTCTTCTAAATTTAAGCCTGCTTCTTCAGTTTGGATGGGGAAAGGGAAGGCCCTGGAAGCCCTCACAGGTGTCACTGCATCCTCCACCTGCTTGGCCAGCCCATCACCCAGTTCAGGCCATATCCCTACCCTCCCTTCTCACTATGCCCCTGCTCCATTCCCATCCCTGCTCCTGCTCCTGTTCCTGCTGTGACTTGGCTCTCACACACTGCAGGGACAGGCATGCTGCTGAAAAAGAAAGTAAGAGCCAAGTGGCTTCTGGAAGACCAGAGGCATCTGCAGGCCAGCAGATGCTGCTGGCGCCCAGAGTTTCTTGGGACCAGCACGGACCTCAGGAATATTTATTTGCATCCTGGCCTCAATCCCAGTTGGGATCTTTGGATGCTGCTGCTGTATGAATATTTATTGCAACAGATTATTATCTTTTCTTGCTGCTCACCCTTAGTTTGCATCCTGTTTGTCTGCCTTGTTTCTGGAGTTGTATGTTTCCCCATTCCTCTGCTTTTCACTATATTCTCATGCAGTGTTGTGACATACCCAACTATATATAAAAAGAATAATCTGGAGATGGACTCCTGCTTTTTCGATTGCAGTTTTCTCTCTTGGGGTTTTGTTGTCCTTTAAGCCGTGTTTGGTGACAGACAGCTTCATTTGCTCAGATGTACTTTACCCTCTGAGGTTTAATGTATTTGTTTAGGAGATAAAACTTACTGTCAGTATTTCTATAGCACCCTCTGGAGTCAGACTTCCCTAAAAGCTAGAGCTACATAATTTGTTTCACCAACAAATAAACTCTACTAATTGAAAGATTTTTAGCAATTGGTTGACATCATTCAGGCTCTACCATAGTTGTTGAAATCTACCCTATTAACTGATTTCTGTTTCACATTTATAGTGCCAGAAAAGACCTGTTTGGGGGTTTTATTACAGTGCAACAACCACACTCACATTTCAAGGTTAATTCAGATAACTCAAATGCTCACTCCTTGTCTCCATTGTTTCCAGTTCATAAGTTGTTCCATTCAGCCTGAGTTCAGAATGAGTTTTTATTTCCAAAAATTCCTCCACGCAGTGCTGTATAAAAGGAGTTGCCACTTTTTGAAGATTATTTTTAGTTTCTGGGACCAAACCCAGCCTGGGCCAGGGAGCTCTGAGGGCTGCATTGTCTCTGTCCCACTCATTCACTAGGCAGGGCTTGTATGCAGCATCCATGACAAGTGTGTTTCCATGCTGGATGACAGCGGCTGGTTTACAGGCAAGGAAGTGGAGATGCCAAGTGGCTGAACTCTGACCTGAAGGCTGCATGTGTTATTATTTGCCCCCCTCACAGTATGCTGCGGAGCTGCTGGCAGTGGTGAGGCTCCCCTTCATCCATCCCAGCTATCTGCTGAATGTTGTTGACAATGAGGAGTTGATAAAGTCCTCGGAGGCTTGCCGGGACCTGGTGAACGAAGCCAAGCGCTATCACATGCTGCCACACGCCCGCCAGGAGATGCAGACACCGAGGACCCGGCCCAGGCTCTCTGCAGGTAAAGGAAAACTTCCTTCAACCACAGCAACCCACTGGTTCCACATTTCCTGGACATGCCCTGGGACAGGGCACGTACCTTGGCTCCTTCCCAGAATCTGCTGATATTTCTATCTCAATTTTCCATTGTTACTTTCCTTCAGAATTTAGGAGCCTCTCCTAATAGGTGGACATGGGTGTTCAGATATATGGTTCTGAACTGGGATTTAAAAGGAGCCTAAATTTGAGGAATTATTGTCTTTGACAGAGACTGTAACGTTCCTCTGTTATCCTGAAAATACGCCCTTTTCCCTTTTGCCTCAGTTTCTCTAGTTGTAGAAATAGGTGAAAATTTTGATATTTTGCCATGGAGCCTCTTGTGGGGAGCATCTCTCTGATCTTCATCAAACACCTTCATTTTCACAGCCCTTTGTAAGTATAATATTTTATATGGTGAGGCTGGTGTAAATATGTTAATTTTATACTGATGAGTACTAGATCAGACTGTTTAATGCCTCCAGAACAAATGGATCACACATAACATACTCCCTTTTAAAAACACAGCAGCTGTGAAAAACTGACTCTTCTTAAAAAGTTTCACACCCATTTTTCCTTTATGGAAAAACCCTAAGTGCCCACCTTGCCAGCTGAGCCCAAATCATGGTGAAGTGAGAAATGTCCTAAATATTCGCTGAACAGAGAATGCAGATGCCACATAGGAAAACTGCATCCAAGAAGGAGTCTGATGAAGCAGGTGAATTGTTTTAACATGCTGCCTGTACTTCTGCCTCCCATAAGTACAACAGAAAGCCAGACAAAACTTTCTGTCACTGCCACTGATGCTAATGTGGCACGGAGATGGCATATCAAACCACGGCATTTGCAGCTTCAGGAGGCTGCCTCATCAAGGCACCTTTCAGTAGGACGAAGTGTAGAGGACTTTCAATAACAATCTACCCTAAAAAGTCTTTCATTGAGAACGACTAATGGTGTGATGTTTGAAGGGATTTTTGAAAAGTGCTTATTTTATGTATATAAAATTGTAGGTGTAATGTGATCCATTTCCAGAAGCTTGTTGATGAGGGAAAAGTGATTCTCTCAGGGTAAAGGAGGGTGATTATAGTTTTTTAGGTCAGAGTCTAATTATATAGAATCATGTTATTTTGCATATCAACAGCATTCATGGAGGCACAAAGGATCTCTAAACACCCTTTGTGGACTCGCTGCTGCATGTCACATGCCCTCTCGAGGTCATTGATTATAATCAAGTTATGTCTTGCACAGGTGATTAGATTTTCTGGTACGGCGCAAAAATAATGATCTCTTGTTACTGAGAAATATTTATTTTAAACTGTACAGCACTTTATCTCAATAACTTTTAAGAGAGTAACCTTGCTTGAATGACACAAATATATTTTTTGAAAATGCTAATGAAGAGTGACGATAATGCATTACTCTGCAGATGCATTTCTCTCCACTGCTGCTCCTAATCCCTCTCGCTGGCAGTTTCACTCCTGCCCCTCACCTGTGCACACTTGTCTGTGGCCTGGGAACTGTAACACATCTCAGCAATGGCTCCAGGCAGGAGACAGCTCCTGAAATGGTGATGCCTTCCAGCTTGTGGCCTCCTGGTCCTTCTTCAGAGCCTACCTCTCCTGGCAGCACATTGCACAGGGGCTTCCAATTGCTGCAAAAGGGTTTTTAGCACTTCAGCTAAATGCCAAGTGCAAACCATCCCCCACACCTGACTCTTGGATGGAGTCAGAAAACATCCCAGGGTTATACTGTGACCCATCTCTGTGGGAATGAGTCTGGAGAGGAGTTTGGAGTAACACAGAGATCAGATATGACTCAGCTCTGGCTGTGAAGTGGGAATAAAACCTCAGAGATGTGGACTTGAAAGTTTTGCATGAACAGGCAGTTTGGCTTGCTGGACACCTTGCATGTAATGGGCTTGGGGGAGCTCTTCCAGCACAGAAAGCTCAGTAAATAACTATATTAAGGCAGGGGCCATCTTTGTCATGTTTCCTAGCACCTGGTAGACCAGGACCATGATCTGTGACTTGAGCACTGTTTTCTGGGTCTGGAAAATGTGCTTTCCGTGGGGAAAAGCAAAAAAAAAAAAAAAAAAAACAACCAACCAACCAGCCAAAGAAAGCCCCCAACAAATAAAAAATAACCCACCAGAAAATTATATATTAATAAACTGCATGCAGAAAGAATATCAGGATGAAGATCCAAAACCATTGCTTCACTTTCTCCAGACATTAGCTTTTAATGTGAGAAGACTTTATTTAAGTTAAAGTACAAACATGCTTTTGCTGGATAATGACCAAGCTCCAAAGCTATCACAATCCTTGACAAAATGCCCATTTTCTTCAATGGAAGAGAAATTTGCTACCTGCAAGTCTCACTCACAGACTGTTGAAATGAATGGACATCTTTACATGGAACTGCCTTTTTATTTCTTTCCCCCCCACAAGTTTTGCCCAGATGGCATTCTCCCTCCCTAGTTCTCCCAAGAGTGTTCATAGTGTCATTCCTCACCCACTGCTCCCCCTACACACACATTCCTGTTTTTTCTCACCCTTCGTGGTTTGATTGCAGACTCTAAAACAGATTTATATACGATACATTAAAATTTCCCTGACTGATGAGTATTTTTGGATGGGTTCCTGGTTGAGAGATGCCACTTTTTTATAATACTGTTTTTCTTCCTTGAATCCTAGGAGTAGCTGAGGTAATAGTCTTAGTTGGGGGTCGCCAGATGATTGGCATGAACCAACGTGCTCTAACAGCAGTCACCTGCTTAAATCCTCAAAACAACAAGTGGTACCCATTGGCCAGCCTGCCCTTCTATGACCGAGAGTTTTTCAGCGTGGTCAGCGCTGGAGATAACATCTATCTCTCAGGTAAGCAGCAGATTCCATAGAAACAGAACCACAGAAGGGTTTCGATTCAAAAGGACCTTTAAACGGTCACCTAATGCAACCCCTCCATGCCATGGGCAGGGGCACCTTCCACTAGCCCAGGTTGCTCCAAGCCCCATCCAATTTGGCCTTGAACAGGGATGGGACAGCCACCGCTTCTCTGGGCAACCTGGGCCAGGGCCTCACCACCCTCAATATAAGAAATTTCTTTCATATGTCCAATCTAAATCTCCCTTCTTTCAGTTTAAAACTCTTATATCTGATCCTGTCACTACAGGCCATGATAAAAAGCCTCTTTCAATCTTTCTTATAAGCTCCCTTTAAGTATTGAAAGGTCACCATAAGGTCTCCCCAGACCTTTCTTTTCTCCAGGATGAACAACCTCAGCCTGTCAGCACAGGAGAGGTGCTCCAGCCCTCTGACTATTTTCACACCCCATCCTTGGACTCAGTTTAACAGGTCCATGTCCTTCTTGTGTGGGGACTCCAGAGCTGAACACTGTACTCAAGGTGGGGTCTCACAAGAGCAGAGCAGAGCGGGGAAACCCACCTCCTCAACCAGCTGGTCCTGCTGCTTTTGCTGCAGCCCAGGATACGCTGACTCTCTGGGCTGTAAGTGCACTTTGCTGGGTCATTTCCTACTTTTTGTCCACCAGTATCCCCCAGTCCTCTTCTAGAGGGCTGTTCTCAATCCATTCACCCCCCAGATTTACTGGGCTGGGAGAAAAGTTACAATACAGGCAGCCCATACGAAGCAGGACCTGACGGAGTTTTACCCAGCTGCTCCTGGGGAGGGGAAAAAAAAAAAAGGTAGGAATAATGCTGGGAGAGAGGGATTTCCCTGCTTTTATCATTCTCCATGTCTCTGCAGTGTTAACTTACTCTCAGAGCAGTCAACAACAATATTTTACAGTTGCAAAGTGAAGAAAATAGGTCTGACAACCATCAAGCATGCAAAGAGGTTTCACTGCCATAGAAACACAATTTAAAATACTCTCTGTAGTTGAATCTAAATGGTAGGTTATGGAATTTGAGACAGACAGACTGAACTGCTGAATATGTGACCTACACTTAAAGTATTTGCTTACAGGAGCATTCATGTTTTGTACTTGTTGAAACTTCTCTTCTGACAGTAGTCACTAGCCCTATAATCTTCTTAGTTTTGGTGAAACTGAGACCACGCTCCTTAAAAGGCCTTAACTCCCAAAGTATCTGACAGCACCATGCTCTGAGCATCACAGTATCTGGATTTTTGCAGTCTGTTGGTACCTCTGCTTGGCTAGAGGGGGAAAAGCAATTCCACCAGACAATGCAAGAATGCTCTGATGGCAGCTGAGTGAGGGCTGCATGATTAGAAGAGGAGGCTGGGCAGGGAGGTGCGGATGTGTGTGATCCGAGGATGTCGTTGGGAGCACAGATGCACCTGGCATCTGTACCAGTAAGGGGTTACAGCTGTTGCCTTTCCCTTGCAGAGCTCTCTCAGTACATTTTCTGCAGTAAATTGCTGCCTGTGGTGTTAAATTCCATTAATACTGCATAGAGACCCTAAGAATTGATTGGAAATTATTTCTTGATGTTTTTTTCCCCATGCTTGTTTGCCCATGCTTGAGAACAGCTAGAGCAAAAGTCTTCTGGGGAGGCTTTTGTCAGATGTTGGCTTTTAGTTATTCTTAGCTGAGGTGCTTTCCAATATGTACAGCCATTTTAGGCTGTGCCATACCTAGTAACAAAAGCTTAGAATCCTAATTTTAAAGCTCATTTCAGCTCTTTCCCTTGAATCTGGATGAGTGACTGGATGGTATTTGGTGGCTGCAATCAGGAGAGCTGGAAATGCAGCTAAGAGTCAGGTGATATTTTGCTTTGCTCAGATGTAGAAGACAGAGGAAAAATGTGAAGGGGAGCCAACAGAAGTGAGAATGGCCTGCTGCAAGCTCCAAGAACTGGACTTTGCACTGCATAGCATAGGTTTGGAGAGCAAAATACCAAGGAGGAAGTCTGGTTTTCTCATTAAACCATGGAACTGTGTCTAGTTCATTTTCCTGGCTTGACCATTGACTCTGAGTGTGGTCCCAAACAAATCATTTCACCTCTTTTTGCTTCAAAACAGGATAGTAAGACACCCACTAAGTGGCTACCTTGGAAGCTTCAAGCAGAAGTTAAAAAGTGATCAATATAAATGTTTCATGAGATCATCTTGAACTGTTTTACAGGAGTGGTACAGCTGGTTCTGTCTTTTATCTGCAAATGAAAATAAATAAGAAATTTGCCCCGAAAATTAGAAATTAAGCCTACAGTCCAAGCACTGACTTTATTGTGCCCATATATGTGCTGCTTCAATCCATCACTGTATTAAGCATTTTAGGTTTCAGGCTGGCCTATGTCTCACAACCCAAGATACTCTCAGCCTCCTGACACCTTCTTGCAAGTGTTGCAGTAATTTAATAGACTGGAAGTTATTTATGAACACTGAGAAGGGTCTATCCCCTTATGTATGTGTCCCTCGTAGTCTGATATCTTGATTTCTTTATGTCATCTTATTAAAAAAACCTCAGCCTTTGGGGCACATGAATAAATGACACAGATATGCATCATCGGAACAGATGCTCAGTATTGAGGGTGATTTATTTTAATTAGTCAAATGTCATTTGAAGAGTTTTTACTTTGTGACTGGCTTTGATTGCTGTGTGCAGAGCTGCTGCCGTGGCAGGATCTCTGGTAACTCTCCCTTTTCTCTGGGTGCCAGGCGGGATGGAGGCGGGTGTCACGCTGGCCGATGTCTGGTGTTACATGTCCCTGCTGGACAACTGGAACCTCGTGTCCCGCATGACCGTCCCGAGGTGTCGACACAACAGCCTGGTGTACGATGGGAAAATCTATACCATTGGAGGGGTCGGTGTGGCAGGCAACGTTGACCATGTGGAAAGGTAAAAAAGCAACAATACCCACACCTGAAAAAAAGAAACCCACAAAACCAAACCATGTGGTGTTTGATGGAGCTTTTCCTTCATGCTATGCTAAAGGACCGTTTGCCTTTTAAAGGACATCAAATGGACTGTATGTGTTAAAATAAGCTTTTATAAAAGCTAAGAAAGTAGGAAAGTGGCAGGATTAGATTCCATTTAAAAGCTTCAGTGGAAAGCATTGTTTCAAAACCAAAGAGGAAAGTTGCCAGCTTCTCGCTTTGCTCAGGGGAGGGAAGAGAGGAATTAAGCTTCTTTGGACATTTTTCCAGGTTATACAATGAACTAATAAACTCCTTTTGAATTTAGTATTGATGAAAGTCTTTACAGACCACAGTAGTATTTTTTTTCCTTTTAAATCCAAAAAAACACCACAGCAAGCAAGTTTCTTGTATGTGTTTTCCTGGTGTAGCACCTCAGCCTTGACCTGGCTGGAAGATCCTCCCTTTGGTGGTCTTGGCCTGGGGCTGGGACCTGCCAAGTTCACAGTAAAACAACCAATAATAAATGGAAACAGTTTTGAATTCCTGGCTGAACAAAGATGGGAGAGAATGGAAATTTCTCTTTTCAAGTAGACTCCAGATGTAATTCTTTTCATGTGGAACTTAAAATAACACAAAGGAACAAAAATGCAAACAAAATATTTCACTAAGCAAAATTCCAAAACCAACTGATTTCTTGTCACCTATAGCGTTCAATAAAGCCATAGATTTTATATCTATATCAATGTTTTCATTAAAAAAATAGAATTCACTTTAAAATGCAGTTTATTTTGGAATATTCTATTCCAAAAATATCAATACAGTCTTGGCCTTCCCCAAACACTTAATTGGGAAATATATTTGGGAAATGTTTTTCCTAAGTGAATGTGGCAACAAAAAATATTTTTGTCAGTTGAAATGCTGAATTTGAATACTTCTTCAGTAACATTTTGAAGCAGGCATTTTCCAGTGAAAGTTGCCTTAACAGTCAAGACAAATAGAGATAGGCCATTAGGAAGGATTTCAGGGGGAGAAAAAAACAACACATTTTTCAAGAGTTTGGGAACTGGTGTTGGTGATGATGCTCTCAGCCATCAGGGAAGTGCAGGCAGCAAACAATGAACGATAAGTCATAACAGTGAACACAACATGTGAACACCGCTCCCCTCCTTCACCCAGAACTTAAGGTGGGCACTGCCTATGGAACTTGCTTTGAAACAAATCTCATCCTTTTCAGCAGATTTGTTTCTGGTATCTGAAGGTATTCATCCCATAATTTAAGTCAGTAAATTTTTAACTAGCAGAACTATTTTTGTGAACACAGGAAAAAGAGGGCCTAGGAAAGAGATGCTGTTTCATTCCATCTCTTGATAAAGATGAACAGCAAAAGCATGCTATTGAAGAGTCTTGATAGTTGTCATTGATTAAATTGTCTCTTTTCAGTTTTCCTTGGGCCTGATTTCTGTCTCTGCTCTGATTCTCATGGTCTCTATTAAAGCATCCAAAATGTTGGTCAGCTGAATGAACCCTAAATCAAGCAGAGTCCCCCAGTCCTTCCCCTCTCATGTCAGTCACCCAGCCCTCACCACAGATGACATTGCAGCCTGCAAAGTCACACTCAGGCCCTTGGTGGCCCCTGCTTGGCTCAGTGAGAGCAACAGTGCTGGTTTTCCATTGTAGCAAGCCCACTAGGAGAGCTGGATGTGGGAAAGGAGCAGATTTCCTCCCTATCATTTCAGTGCACACTGTCTCAGCCACAATAAGGATGTCTTGTCATGGGGATTTGCTAAACCCGTGGTTATAATTAATCTGCTGTTGTCTATAGAGTGGCTTGTGAGACAGAGCCATGGAAAAAGTGCAACATGGCCTCCTTTGGGCTGTGCTGGGAAATGAGAGAAGTTTGGGGATGTTTCCTTTTTTATTCTTCATATTAAAATGACAGTAGGGGGTGACAGAAGTGAAGCACAGCATGGCTGAAGCTGTGTTTTGGAAAGGATGTCTCAGGGTCTGCTGTCAGAAATGAAGGTGAGGGAAGGCTGACTCTCCTAGCAGTGCTGAATAAAGTCAGGCCTTTTCACATAAAAGCACTTCCCATTTGGACAAGGCAGGGTTCAGGAATTTAAATTGCTGTACCTATTTTTGCAAGTGGTGAGGATTTCTGAATTTGGATTGCAGCTTTAGGAAAAAAAACCCACTAAAATACAAATTAAAATTACTTTTAATTGCTGAGTTGGCTGCTGTGTTACGAGCAGTGAATGCCCACTTTTTGTTTCTGCTTTTCTTCCCTCTCCTCCTCTAGAACTACAAGAAACCAACTTTCTTCTACCATATTTCTGTGTGGATTGCACATTCCTCTTTAAAATACTGTGTTGGTTTGGATGGGACAGTGTGATACAATCTCTCAGTAAGGGGTAAACCGCTCTGTCATTTCAGCAGGTCATATAAAAGCACTAAATTAAAATAATGTGGCATGGTCATATATATGCTCCATGTCAAGTGATGCCAAAAATTACATTTACCTCTATGACTCCTCCCCTCAGTGTGGAATTGCAGACACACACTCCTGGGTTTTGGGGTAGTTTTTCACCTTCTAGGAGGCCTCTGAGATTATAGCCCTGTTATGCCCCCAGATGGAGGTGCAGGGGCTTATCCAGGCCTGACCCCGCAGTCCTGGGCTGTACCACCAGTGTGAAGGGCAAGGCACTGAACATCCTCCCTCGCTGGACCATTTACCACCTCCCCTGGTGCACATGCAGCTTATCTTTCCCAACCACATTTTGCTTTCTGCTTGCTCAGTCAGCCCAAGCGTGACCATGCCCAGCTTTGGCCAGGTTCTGACGTGTGTCTGCTGGCATGGTGAAGGGCATGTCTCCAGTCCAAAGTGACTTACCTTGACCTCACCAGGGGATGATGTCTACAGGGTGTCTTACCGCAGTGGGTCTTTGAAGACAGAGAACATAGCGTTTCCTCCCAGTTTCTTTCTTGTTCTCCACCTGTTTTTCATGGAATTCTTGTAATATTTGATCCTAAATGGTTAAAATCTTACAGATATGGTTTTTACAGCATCTTACTTTTTAAAAGCAAATGTCAGGCCACCTTAGCTATACATGATGCCACATGCCTGCACTTGATACATCTGTTGCACCATTACAAAGCATTAAAGCAAGTAAGGACCAGTGGACTCATAATGATTAATGGCATCAGCTCCTGTGTCCCTCTCTCCATGCTTTCAGTTGTGTCATTGATGCTGAAAGGTGCAGCTTCCCCCAGAAATTCTGGTGCCACTTCAAACAGTGGGTGTTTTCCCATCAAATTCAACAGGGCTGAGATTCTTTACCCTTTATCTGCCATTTGTCTGTAAGGAGGCAGCAAAAATTCCATCTCGATGGATAATATGGGACTATCAATCACAAACAGATGAATAGAAGTCATTCGTTACTCATCTTAAAATAATATGCATGTGCCAGAGGGGCTGAGTTATAAGTCCATTTTTGTGGCTGTGCATGGGTATATGTTCAGGGAAAGTTATGTTTTTGCAATGAGTGTTTAGGGAAATAACAGCGTGGCTGCAGTTCTCCATCAAGCCCCTCTGGCAAGGTTCTGTGTGACAGGAAGCAAGTCATTAGGTGTTAGGCGAGAAGGTATTACACTTTCTGTCTTCTTCTGAGATATGAGTTGAGTTGGGAGCTGGTGAAATGAAGTGGATCCACGAACTAGGTCTTTGGATAATGGATGGGCCCTGTAATATATGCAATTTGAGAGCCGAGAAGGCTGTGTATGCTGACAAGACAATGAATGTGACTGGAAGTGTGGAAATGTGGGTGCTTTGTGGTTATTATATGTTTGAAGGACAGAAGAAGATGAATCCGCTTGACCTGACAGCACTTTTGCAATAAGGTTGTCTAAAATTGGGAGATTACTTTTGTTGGCAGTGCATACGTTGAAGACAGCCTAAAAAAAAAATCCATGTAAAGAATAAGCTTTATACATTTTAAAAACTGCTTCAGAACTTCTTGTTTTACTGAGATATGATCATGTAGGAATTAGGTGTTCTCCCCAAGGAGGGTGGACATTTTTTCACCAGGATTGCCATGCACTGGAACAGGCTGCACAAGGGAGCATTGGAGTCACCATCCCTGGAGGTATTTAGAAGTCATGTAGATGTGGTGCTGATGGACATGGTTTAGTGGTGGGCTTGGCAGTGCTGGGTTAGTGGTTGGACTCGATGATTTTAAAAGATCTTATGTAGATGAAAGAAAATTAAATATATTGCCTTGTCTTAGGATAGTTACTTAAGCCTGTCAGAAGAAAAGAAAAAAGGCAAAAAATAGTAATCCATTACTGTGATTTTCAAGATGTGAATTATCTGAAGAGCATTTCAATAAGACACTGTACTGCTTTAGTTTAAATAGAAGCTTTCTTGCAAACATAATTAAATAATGCTTAAATAACTGAAGGATTTCCTGCAGACTGACAGAAATGGTCAGTGTGTAAGCAGCTGACCATGATGTAAGGATCTTATAATGTGAATAAATGAAGATACGCATACGGCTGTTTAACCTAGGAGGAGAGAAATTAAGAGACTGAGGAGGAAAAAAAATACTGTTTTCAGGTACTGAAGAGATCAAAAGTCAAGAAGGCAGTGAAGCGAGTGGCACAGCTTGAAATGAAAGGTTTGCTGCTGGTAATACTGAGGTGGTAGGGAAAGAGCAAGGAAGGAGGAGGCGAATGAAATGAATGAAGGACAGGGAAGATCAGTCCCACAGATTAAAAAATCCTAAGAGTGAAGAGTTGTGGAAACCAGCAAGGTTTTATTTCTGCATGTGCTCTCTTCAGGCCTGAGCTGTATTTTCTGCTGGGTTCAGATCATTTGTGGTATCATGGGTATATAAATTATACATATACATACATATATACATTATATATACAGATAATGTGCATATACACATATGTAAGAGATCTAAAAATATGTAAGGTATGTGTGAATAATACATAAATCAGCAGGTAGTGAGTGCACAAGGGTCAGATGAGATCCTTGTGCCCAGTGCAAGTGACACATGAATGACATGTGGGGACACGTGTCCTGCAGGGCCGGGGACCATCAGGTTGCCGGGGCAGAGAAGGAGTGTGAGGGCACTCCACAGTGTAAAACCACACACGAGTCCATAGCATGCAAGGACTGCAGACTAGGAGTCAGCCATGGGAAAGGAGATGTCTTTGAAGATTCAAGTTCAGCAAATTGGATGGGCTCAGTAGGCCCACGGCCAAGGACAAGCATGGACGCACCAGGAGGGAGCAGTGGAGGAGAGGGAAGAAAAACCTTGGCTTGGCTTGAAGCCAGCTCGCATTATGTCTCCATCTACAGCTTCAAACAGGGGATTCGAATGCAAAGCTTGACTAATGGAAAGAGATCAAAGTGATTATTCTTTAAATCAGTTTCCTCCCTGCTGGCCCTTGAGCAGGGCTGATGTGACAGGCAGCCAGGAGCCCCACGAGCTCCAGTGGCCATGGTGTGATCACAGTGCCAGGGATGACACAACAGATGGAAAAGCCCTAGGGCAGGGAGGTAAAGCAGGTGTCAGTATTTTCTGTCCTGGGAGGTTACAAAGGTTCACCTTCATTCATTTTTAAACCAATTTAGTTAATCTGGTGCAAATCCCTGTGTGAACACATTAAGAGCTGACTTGAGATTGACCAAAATGATGGAAACCTGCCTTGCAGAGACTTAAGGAGCTTAGACTACTTAGTTTATCCCATAGAAGGTAAAGAGTTGACTTTATTATTTCCTGCACGTCCATATGTGAAAGAGAGAGATTTGATAAGCAGACAGCTTTATAATCCAACAGGGAAAAAGAAACAAACTTTCTGGTGGGTGGAAGCTGAAGCAAAACAGACTAGAAATCAAGTCTACCCATTTTGCAAGGATGGAGTGAACTGGAGGAATAAATTCCCTGGGGATGAAGGGACTTGGTGAACAGCTGTCAGGAAGCCTTGAAGGCATCAATTTCTCCTCTTCAGCCTCAGGACTAGGGTAGACACTCAAGAGAGTTGCTTCACTGAGCAGCCCATGTAAAACCCACATTAGCTGGCCATGTTAGGTAAACAAGGACTTGCTACCACCTGCTTTATGGTTCACTGATTTTTTAGACCAAATGACCTTCAAGAAAAGAGTGGGGGTTTAAGCTTCACCACATGCACCCGTATCCAGTAGATTTTCAGCCTTTGGCTTTCAGCAGATAAAGTGGAACTCGTCATTTTTGGTTTTTCAGTGGCAGGTGAAGGACAGTAGGGAAAGAAAGATCAACTCTGTCATCGCAGAGCATAAACAGAGAGCAGTGGAAGTGGGTTAAAAATGGGGTCTGTGGGACCTGAGGCAAGGACATTCATCTAGAAAAAAAGATGATTGTTTTTGTAATTTGAACCTTTCTCTAGAATTCCTACGCATGCAGGCCTCAGCCACACCCAGCCCCTAGGATATGTGAAGGATATAACCCCTTCTTCCCAAAAACATATTGGGACACCCAGAAAGTCGTTGCCAAGAATCTCCTTGTCTTGGGAGCTGAAATGTGCCAGGTACTTGTGCCAGCAACAGGGAAGGGACTTGGCTGCTCACCACCCCCATCTCAGACCACTTTGACTGCCCACAAATGTTCCTGGTGCTAAATCAGAGTAGATGGTGTGAGACAAAATGTATCAGTTGACAGGTGGAATGGTCCTAAAGGAGGAACAAGAGAAAGAACACTACTACTAGGTCAGTTCTCAGCTCTGTTGTTTTTCCCATTCTATACCCAATTATAGCCAATTTTTTTAACGAGACATCAAGAATTAAATTACCAATTACTGCAGTAGCTGAGTAAGCAAAGTATGTCCCAAAAGCAATGTGTGAAACTTTATATTATGTGAGATTCTTTTGCATATCTGCTCGGGTGGATGTGAGTCTTTCTCCCTCTGAGTGCTGTGAGTGAATGCAGGAGATGCAGCATGTGGTGCTTTCCTGGAGGAGCTGCTTGTACAGTCAAAATGCATTTGCAGGTTTAGGTTTGGTACAAGAATTAGCCCAGCAAAGGTGTGTCACTGTGAATGCTCCCAGCGCCATGTTGTTTAATCTTGTTACATTTCTTCCCTTTGATCACTTGTTGTAGATGAATTTAATTTCTCTGTAACTAATTTAGAGCATCATACAAGGCAGTTCTCCATGCTCATTATAAGGGACTTTCCTAATTTTTTTTTTTAGTTAAAATTTGCCTCCCTCTTGCTTTTGCTTCAGTTTTATGAGTGTGTTAATTACTTTCAGTTATATTACTTGGAAACTCATTAGTGCATTTTTATTAAGCACATTATTTTTTGCTGTTTATGCCATTTTTATCATTCCTCCCTTTTATTTTCCCTAAGTTTGAGCAGTGAAAATTTGAGGGACATGTTACATGGGGAGAATTCCCTTGTTGCCAAATCATATTTTGCAGATGGGTTCATGTTCTTCAATTCATTTCATGTTTGCATATTGCATATCACTGTCTTTAAGAGCAAAAGCCCTGAATGGGTGGTGAGGGCTTCTGTTCTGGCAGTCAACAATTCTGAAAAATCACTATGCAGGAAACTCCTGTTTGACTGCATCTGTCATTACATGGAAATACAGAAACCTAAAAATCACATTATTCTCCACTGTCTCCAAGACTCATTTCAGCACAGCTATTTGGATCCCTGCCACATTATCTTTAAAAAAAAGGGATGCCTGTACTTGTGATGTTGTCTAAAATGAATCTTCATCCATGGACTGTTAACTGTACATCCCTTATGGTCAATGGCTTAATTAAATCAGATACTGATGACCTTAAAACTAATTTAGCACTTTCATGCATACTCTTTTCTGTTTGATTCACGTCAAATACAAATGCAATGCTAAAATCTTACTCCAGCATTAACAGCTGCAGCATCCTGAAATGAGGCACAGTAGCTTGGTTTGCACACTGAAAATTAAATGGAAGCAACTTATTCTGGCACAAAATGAGAGTTACTGGTCAGTCAACTGGAGTAAAAGGAGCCATCATGTTGCATTATGTTGCAGGTGAGATGCGTTCCACAAGCTGAACAACTGAAGTATATTAACAGTGGCCTGCCCACAGTCACTACTGGATATCTCCGCACTGATTAGCAAGAATAATCTCATTGTATACTCATTAAAAGAAATTAATCAGCGGAAGACATCTCAACAAAGATGTCCCAAGTTTCTGCACCTTGGACTGTAATGTGATTTGAGAGGCATATACAGAAAAAAGAACCAGCTTTCTCTGGGCTTCTATCCATGTTTTAAAACCTTAGAGAAAAGCATTCATTACACCGTTTACCAAGTGGCTGAATTTGCAAGATGTTAAAAAAAATACATTTCCACCTCTGCTTTCCTTCTGCTTGCCAAGCCACCTTTCTTTGCCTGTCTGTGCTGCCCAGTGCTGCTCAGCTCAGCTCACTGCTCCTGCTGTCATCCCCAGGTACGACACCATCACCAACCAGTGGGAGACCATCGCCCCCCTGCCCAAGGCCGTGCACTCGGCCGCAGCCACCGTGTGCGGGGGCAAGATCTACGTCTTCGGAGGGGTCAACGAGGCCGGCCGAGCCGCGGGGGTCCTGCAGTCCTACATCCCTCAGACCAACTCCTGGAGCTTCATAGAGTCCCCAATGATTGGTAAGTGTGTGTGTTGTCGCAGCAGATCTCTGTGCTACAGGTGTCTGAATGCCTTGTTGTGGGGTGGGAGGGGACATCCCTGTAACATATTATCAGGAATGCATGGATACTGTACCAGAGAAGCAATTACCTGGATTTCCGCTGAAGGCAATTGTCACTCATTAATACACACTAGTTACCAAACAGCAGTGATGAGTTCAAAGCAGAGGAGAAAAGAAATCAGTTAACTAGCTATGAACAATTAGCCATTTTAGATTTAAAAAATCTCCAAGCGCAGTGAAACTTCATGCTGGCATCCTGTGTTGTCCCATGTGGGCCCACAGCACTGCTTAAGTAGTGGATTATCACTCATGGATTTGTTAAAATGTTGCCTGTCCTGTGAGAAGTGACAGGCATTCTGAACTGGGATTTATCAGTGGTGTCCACAGGCATATGTGCTTCAGAGGCTGACAGCTTCAAGATGTAGTTTATTAAAACTGTGTTTATTAGTTTATGAAGCCCTTGAGCTCACCAAACATAAAGAGCAAGATGAGAAACCAGGTTTTCCAGTGTACCAGCCAATGTCAGAGGTGGTGACTTCCTTCCAAAATTAGAATAGCACTCGGAAGTTTGCAACTTACTTGCTTTCTGTGGCAATTTGCACCCTGAGTGTTTAGGCTGCTTTTGGCAATGAAGTTTAGCACTCAGCCAGGCAAGGATGCTCCTGCAGGCGACGGCTGACCTGGGTCATCTGCTCTGCAGTGGGCTCTGCCAGCCTTCGGTCTGGCTGCACCCAAGTGGCCAAAGAAACAACTCACACACAGTTATTGCAGAGAAGCTGCTTTCAGAGTGGTTTGCCTTCACCTCCTAGTTCAGAGAATCATACAGTGGTTTGGGACCTTTAAAGGTCACGTAACCCAAGCAATAACCAAGGACATCTTTCACTAATTCAGTTTGCTCAGAGACCTGTCCAACATGACCTTGAAGTTTCCAGGGATGGGCAACCTGTCTGGGCCACCTGTTTCAGTGTTTCTCCATTTGCGTTGAAACTGTGACTTCATCTTTAAAAAAATTACTGAGCCTTAGAGCAATAGGAGTAGCAAGTAAGTAATCATAGAAGGATAGCTGTAAGGTATTCAGGTAAGTCCTAAGCAAAATCAGAAACTTAGAATAAGCTGCTTTTTCCTTTGCAGCTTGTTACAATGATTCCAACCCTTTTGCTGGGGGTCCAGGTAGATCAGGACAGGAGGAGCTGGCACTCAGTGGCCAGAGCCTCCCTTGCCCAGACAGAACAGCCGCTGCCGGTCCCGCGTGCTGTGTGACACGCGCAGGATGCAGCATGAGGCACCCAACAGGAGGGTGTTAGCCAGCCAAAGGCACATCTGTGTAAGACAGCAGCACAAGCAACCCTACTGCCCAGCTTTTTCCATCACATGGCTACAGCTATTGCTGCTCCTTTAAGAAAAAAAAAAAAACTGCAAAAATGAGTGCTTTATGTAGAGCCATATTCCCCTTCCTTACTGTAATAGTACAAGTGCCACAGGAGCTAAGGAATCATCTCCTGGGCTTGTTAGAGTCTAGCAAGTATCAACACCATGTGTGCTTAAAAAAAATTTATCTTAACCATCCAGATTCATCACCCATTGTTCTAATTGAGTTGTACTATTATTTCTTAATAGTACAAAAATACATTAAAGATACTCGTGAAGTTAAAAGATGGTATTTGTGTTTTCTTGGGGTAAGCAAAGTTCATTAGTTAAGCTGAAGGCATAAAATAAATGATAAAACAAAGAGTTCTTTGTTGGGTAATGTATAAGGTCAATTTACTTGCAAATAACTTAAAATAACACAAAGTCTGAAAAATGGCACCACCATGGTGAATGTCTGGGAATGTGAACTGGTGTAATGCCTGATCTTCCCTACAAGGCAGCGGGAATTTTGGAAACATATTTTAATTTCTCCAGCTCTACAGAAACTATAGTGTCACCAGTATTTTTAAAGTATCCCCCCAAGAAGTAGATGCAGTGCCAGGTACAGTACAGACTAAAGGAAAGAGGAAGTAGAAGGAGCCTATTGCAAAATGGAGCTGGGATCAATCCTGACGTGATCACTGCCAGGGTGCCTCTGACAGTATCAGAGCCTTTTTGTGTTGATTTGTGAGTTCCTAGGGTGTACCTCTGAGCTAAGGCAACTGAGATGTCTGATGGTGAGTTATTACAAAGTCACCCCAAAGATCAGTGAAACCTGTTTGACCTCAAATAGGACAACAGTTTATTTAAAAATGCCTCAAGCATGCTCAGATATGCAACAGTAGCTGCAGCTATTGAAAGCAGCCAAGGTCTGTGGAGATTTTTAGACCAGTAGCACCTGTCTCAGTTCACTGTGGTATTTTATGATAGTGAGTTGAATGTGGTGTGGCACACATTTGAACCCAAAAGGTCCATCTTTGTCAAAGCATCACATGCCAGCCTAACCCAAGACAGCACTGGTATCAACCGTGGCTCGTGTTTTGTCCAGTCTGAGTGGAGGTGAAGCAGGCTGGACACTGACATCCTGCGTGTGCAGAGATGCAGACTGGGGACTGATAGCAAGTCCATGCAGCTCAGCCCTTGCTCTTCTGCCTGGAATTCTAGGAATATGCAGTGAATTCACTCCCAGTTCCCATTTATTCTTTATGCTTCAGCTGTCAGGAGGTGTTGGGATGGGGATGCCTGTGAGCATGAATATGAACCCAGGCTCACTGACACACTGCATGCAGATGCTGTGGAAACCTTTGGGCAAGTGTTGGTCACACTCATCCACATTTGGGGAGGAGAAGGCCTTCCTCAATGGCCCATCCTCTGCCCTGTGTCAGTCCTTCCCACCTTGGAGTGGTCATATGTTCCTGCAGCAGTGCAGCCCACAGCTGGATGTCACAGGGAGCCTCACAGGGCTTTCACACTGCATGTTTGTAGTAAACCACGTTGCACATCCCCTTCTCATGTTTTTAGGTGTGAAAACAAAAGTCCTACATGAGTAAATGAACCAGGGCTATGTACGTGCAGCATCTGCCTTTCCATTTCTGGACAAGATGTCCTATATAGCTGTGCTAAAAATATATTCCATGCCCAGCTTCCTGAGTTTTGTCTTATTTAACAAGATGGCCATGGACATGCTGAAGTCAGGGATTCTAAGTAAGCCTAATTACTTGGTCACTGCCTTTTAGTTCACATTGTGCCTTCAGGACAGGGCACTAAATTATACCTTTTGTTGATACTCTGAACAGTCAGTGTGGAATCAAAAGTTTTTATTAACGTTTTTGGATAGTAAGAAAACCAGTATTTAATTAGCATGATTATTACATTTTTAAATCTGGTGAGAACCAGAGAACAGAGATCTAAGATCTGTGGGTATTTCTGGTTTCTAATCCCAGTATCTAGTTCCTCACCATACAATTTATTCCTGCAGTATGTCAGATGTCCCACCAAAGTGGGACAATCACAGGCCAAGAATGCAAGACCTCTCTAGAAAACAGCACTAGAAGCATCTGCACATTTTTACTGCACCATTCCATGGCTTATTTTGGCTAAAATGAATAATAATAATAATAGTAATTAATTTTTTGACTTTACAAGAAAAATCAGATATATGTCTTGGCACTCTCCCAAGGCCAATAGTTTGGTATTTTTGCAGGGGAATATGGCTGGCTTTCACCTGAAAGTCCCACAGCAATGAGTGTTTCATCTCATTCTTCAGTGTGTTTTTCTTTCCATGGCCAGTTCTTAGTGTTTTTCAACCTACTAAGCTTGAATTTCTTTATCACCCATTTCTCCTCTGTACATGCCATGTGCTCCCTTCAGAATGACTTTTCCACTCCTCACTGTTTCTCTACCTACTCTCTGCCCTTTGCCCTGAAAAATCAGTATTTTTGTGTTGCTGTTTATCCAATGTCCTCTTCACTCCTACCTCTCCTTCATCTCCATGACTGTTCTTTTTGCAACACTCTGAAGGACACCAACATGGTGCCCATAAATTTGATGCTAAAGCTGCCTGTCCTGTGGTGGCAGGTGGAGCCTCCTGCTTTTGCATGGTACATGCCCACCACACATACACAAAATGTGGTGTTTGCAAGTGAGGACACTCCGCTGTGGGGTCTCCAAGGAGGGTTTGCTCAAGGGTCAGTGGGGAATCCATAGGGCTGGCAGCCAGTTGTGTATCTGGAAGAGATCAGCTCCCAGGAGAGCTCTGAGCCAGCAGGGTGACATCCAAGCCCTTACTGATCATGCAGCAGCTTCACCTGGGCCTCACGAGCTGTGTTCAGGATGAGATCACAGTCTCCTGGTTATCCTGTGGCCGTGCCATTCTTGAGTTTGTCTGCAGGGTGTTCAAGGAGGAGAAGAGGCTCTTACTATTAAAAGCAGGCTTAGTTTGTATTAACCAAACTCCTTTCTCTAATCTGCTCCATCAAGTGCATCAACCTCCCCACTGGGCACCCACAGCTGCCAGGAGACAATTTGGTTGGAGTTCTGCCTGGACTGGTGGCCCTCCTGCATTTCCTCTTCCCAATAAAAATGTTTAACCAGCTTGGTTATAATAACCTTTTTCTGTATGAAGTGCTGCTGTCATTCACTGCAGTGCCCCTTCAGTCTCTGACCAAGTGCATTACTGGGAGGCTGTGTAAGATCTTTGAGCAATCACAGAAGGGAAAACAGGACTGTGCTGCTTGGACATGTAATGCAGGGAGAGATGTGAGAGCCACAGACACATCCCAAGGACAGCCTGTCCTCCCTAAGTGAGGAGCCCAGCAGCAGCAGGTTAAATCATCAGCCCCACATGAAGGACACCTCTGGCTCAAGGATTGTCATGGAGAGCACACTCCTTCCTCCAATGGCCTGTCACAGAATAGAAAAACTGGCTAATCTTCCTGTAGCAACAGAAAAGGAGAAGGATGTTACCATGTTATCCACTTGGAGAGAAGATTACCTTTTACCTATTATTTCATTTACATTTATTCTGCCTTCTAATCTCAAGCGTGTTTGCTGACCTGGACATATCCCATTTAAGATTTTCCAGCCTGAAATGGATTACTATATCAAACAGCCTCAACACTTATACTTTGGAGAGGAAAGGAGGCTGCTTCTCTGTTTCCATGCTTCCTCTCCCCTCTTCTCCTTTTCTCCAGCAGCCTTTTGAAATACGCAGTGGTCCCACTGTATCCCACAGAAGCCTCTGGCACATAGAAGCTCCTCTCCAGCTTGCTGCACGTTGGCCAAAAAGCCCAACCAGAATATGCTTTTGCAAAACTAGGCTTCCCAGCAGCTACCTTGCACTGGGACCATGTTAAGGACTTCAAACAGTGACAGAAATTGGAGTCTCCTGAGAGTTTGCATGAGCATACCAAGCCCTGAAAAAGACACTACCACAGGAGGAGTGTGGGTTGCACCTGGGATGAAGTAAGGTTAAAGATTGAAGGTGGTCATTCACACCGAAGTATCAGGAATGATCCTGGTATCCGTGAACAATTTCTGTCACCAGGGTAACCAAAAAAAAAAAAAAACCCCAAAACTGCTTCCTCTCTACCTGTTTGTTGAGGGGTTGTCCCTCATCTCTTTTTGCTGTATCTTCATCAGTAACTAGAGACTTTTCTGTGAACAGCTCCCTTCCTGAAAGAAACAGCAAAGATTTTTCTGTTTCTGTGTCTCAGACTTACTTGATAACCAATTTATGAAATTAGAGCAAAAGACAAAAGCAGTAAAAAGACAACAGATAGGAGATGTATTGAAAAATTGATGAGTATCAAACACGATTGCCTCTTAAAAAAGGAAGAAAAAGATTATCAGACTGTCGGCCTATTCAAAAAGGAAAAAAAAAAGCCACTATAAAAATACCCAAGGGGTTTCCCTCTCATTCTTTAACAAAAGGAAATGTGAAGTCACTGATTCAGTCCCCTGAGAAGTCACTGTTTCTGCCATGAGGGAGCCCCAAATAATTTCCCTGTGAGATTTGGGAGCTGAGGGGATTTTTTTAATGTGCAAGAGTTTCATTCTCCTTCAAAACAGTGCTAGTCAGAGGAAAAAAAAAGCCACCCAGGAAGATGTGATAATTAAATATGGAAAATTTCTGGTGAGTGTCTTAAGTGGAAAAAATGTCACATATGCAAGTCTGATTTGGAAAGGGATGCGAGCCGGGTTGTTGGGATAGATAAGCCTTTCTGATGAATTACAGTGGCTTAGTGGCACAGTGAAGAAACTGAATACTCCTTGTTCTATTTTCTGGATGAATTAGTTTCTTGCCATCTGTTCCCAAGGATCAGTGACATTTTCCTAATACAGCCATGGTTTTTTGACATATGCCTGTAGATACTCGGCGTAGTAGGAGCTCAACTTTAACCCATCACACGGGTTCTGTCTGTTTCCCTGCTGGGTGCTTCACCCCTGTAGGTCCCCCTGGGCATGTGCCACTGTGGGGTGGGATGAACTGAGCCACACCACCCCATGGCCATGCTGGGACAGAAGCAGACAGCACAAAACCATTCTTTTCATTCTAGTTTTACCAGCTGAAACTGCAGTTAAGGAGATACCTCTCTTCTGGAGATGTTCATCAGCTTTTGCTTAACTCCTGTCAAATTAAACGTCTATTAAATATTTAATGGAATAAGGTAGTTTTACAAGAACCTCAGGGTTACAATACACCATGCAAGAGGTAAGCAAATCCCAAAATAAAGCTGCTGGATCTGGTTTAAGCCCATGCTGTTCTGTGTTCTTAAAAGGACACAGTCATAATGCTGTAGCTTTGGGAGGAACATATAAACCCCTTTGGTGTTATGTAGAGGCTGCTTTCAGAGATGTAAGAGCACAGTAAAGGTGGTATCTCACCTCCTCTCCAGCTTCTGCCTGCAAGTCCCCTTGAGAGGAGGCTGCAGGGGCTGAAACCAGCAGGATTGTGTCCTGTCTGATTCCTTGTTGGAGATGCAGGGGGATCAACCTTCCCTGAGCACATGAAAATGCAGATTTTGGAAAAGCTTTAATTTATATATAACTACAAATGGAGAATTTTTATGTGTCCCCCAACCCCAGGATGGCCTCCCAGGTAACATGCCCTTCACACCCCAAAGGGCTAAGCCACCTGCCTCTTAGAGAACTGGTTGTGAGGCTTATTTTAACTCAAAGAATGTATTTTCCCATCTTTTGTTCCCAGGCACTACTGACTGGTTCCACAGAAATGTTGATTAAAAAAACTGTATCTCATCAAGACAGACATCATCATGAGAAATTTCAGCCCAACTGGCTCATATTTAATAATGTGCATATGGTGTGCTAGCAGCATAAGGGACAAGCCAACTAATTAGATTAGAATTATTTTATTCAATAATTTATGATTAGTTTTACTAATATTTCTAATAATGCCACAGCTAACAAGAATTTTAAAGTGTCCTCAGAAGATCTGATTGAACTTGACACAGGATGAGAGATTTGCTTAATTTCAAACTCCAACCTCACACAGTTTGTTGCTAAATTACAGGACTGCTTGGAGATACACACACATCTGAAAATAAAAATGCAGGTGAATTTATGAGACAGATAAAGGTGAAAAAGAAATCAGGTTGCAGAAAATCTTCTGGAAATGCATGGGTGACATTCCCACAAGCAAAAGCTACTTTAAAAGAGTATCAACTATTGGATATTATTAAGGGGGTCTCTGTGCTATGGGTTTCTGCTATACCTAGCTGCTGCACGGGCATGAGAAGCACCTGAACTAAAATTTGCAGCAATTCAAAATTCTGAAAAAATCTGACATCTTAATTTTGTAACTGTGGAACTTTCTTGGTGACTCCATTAGGCTTCAGGAGAAGATAATTGTTCTTTACCAGTTTAGAGGGAGGCACATACTGGGGGATGAAGAAGTGATGAACTTTAAAAGTGCCTTTGAGAACTTGGAGAGAGGAGAACAAAACCAGGAAAGGTTTCCTCATTTTTCTTTCCCTAGCCTTGGAGGTTTAGAGAAACGTGACTTATCTATAAATAAGGGGAATGTATAAATAAAAAAACAGTCTCCAAACCTGAGCCTAAAACTGATCTCAGTGTTGCTTTCCATTGACAGATAACAAATATGCTCCTGCAGTCACTCTCAATGGGTTCATCTTTATTCTTGGAGGAGCTTATGCACGAGCAACCACCATCTATGACCCAGAGAAAGGCAATATTAAAGCAGGTCCCAACATGAACCACTCCAGGCAGTTCTGCAGGTGAGAAAAAACATTAAAATGGAATTACCGATGCCTTAACATTTTCTGTTGATAAATAAGCTACTACAAGTGAAGGGGAGAGGGGAAGGGAGGTGTGAACTATTTGGGGTTTTTCCTCATCTCTTTTCTGTACGTGTTCAGGCACACAGCATTTCCCAAAGTGTACATTCAGCAGTCTGTTATGGTTCACGTGTCTCCTCATGTTCAGGCACGATGGATCATGGGGTGGGATGTGAGTTGGGCTCCTCCAGTGATTACAGGAATGCTGTTCTCAGTTTGCCATGTGCAACTAGAGGATGATTAATACCCTCTGTAGGAGAGACCACCATAACGTGGAATGTTTTTGCTAACCAGCTAAAAGATCCTTGAAAGAAAAAGAATCCTGAGTAAGCACTACACACGAGTATTAATTACTATTATTTATTAGGTGCCTGTGATTGCTTTTCGGGCTCCTTTCCCTGATTGTGGTCTCAAGTTGAACAAATTTCACCAATTGCCTGACAAAAATAAAACTTGGCAGCCATTGCAGGTACTGGCAGCACTTAAAGGCCTTTTAAATAGTTTTACATGGCTGCTACTGAAAGACGGGCTTGTTCTGCACCGTTCACAGCCAGCCCTTCCCAGAGCAGATTCCCAGGCTGGGGAAGGGCTGAGCTGCTGGTTTCTCTGGAAAAGCCACAGCTGGGCTCTAGACACTGCCACAGGCATCAGGTGACGGTTTGTCATCCATGTCTGAAGCACCCTGAGGCACTGAGCCAAGCCAGGATGGAGGGGCTGTGCCAGGCACTGTCCTGGCAAAGCACTGGCTGGGGTGGGAGGAAGAGCAGCAATGGGCAGCAGCAGGGCCCACAGCAGACCCACTTCTTCCAGATATTCAGCCAACTGCACCTTGCTCCAGGAGTGTCCCTGGCCCCCATCCTACTGTTGGAAAACACCTCCATGTTTTAACTTGGATTTAGCCTTTCACTTCAATGCCCATGAGAAAATGCGTTTTAAGAAATCATGCTCAGTTTTTCTCTTTTTGCTGGTTTTTTTCTCATTTTCACCTTTTTTACTTCCTTTTATTAATGTAAGGGGCACCCTCTCTTGGCTGTTGGAGCAGATATTGCTGTAAGCAGAGGGGTCAGAGCACCAGCTCTGTCCCAAGCCAGCTCCATCCCAGTGGCTGCTGCCCTGTTCCCCTTCTCAAAGGAAACATGCTCCCAGTCCCTCTACTCTAGCAGGAGGCAAAGCAAGATGAGTAGTGCAGTGCTCAGGCAGCATAGAATGATATTTTTCTCCTGAAAACTAGAAATAACGGGCACAATACCATACAGTATTAGAGCCCTAAGCTGTAAAATGAAACATGAGGGATTTGGACATTTGATACATTCCTGCATTTTCCCATCCATCATAGAGAGGTATGAGCTGCTCTTTGAACATCTTGGGTTTGTAAAAAGTGACAAGAATCTGTTAAATATACAAGAGAAATTGCATGGCTCATTTCAACTGTTGGCTGAACACCTCACCTGAAAACTTGCCAGGGTTTCTGACATGAAGGGATTCTTTGCTCTGCACCCTACAGTACAGAACGACCAAGGAAAGTGAACCAGTGACCTAAATATTCCCTAGTGCTTAGGCTCCATAATAATGGGCTTTGTTTAAGTAGAATTTGCCACCCATCCATAAAAAGTAACTTCAAACTTTTAAATGACATTTTTTTCTAATGCCTAAAGCAACGGTGGTCAGGAAACCTACAATTATAGTGGAATGGTCACCAAAAAAAAATACATACAATTGGAAGCAAAAAAAGCACCATTTCAAAGATTCTGAATGCACTGGGAAACAGTCAAGGAAAAATATTTCAGCCTAAAGACATGTAAAGCTTGTGACAAAACCTAAATAAATCGGTGTGTGTGGAAATAGGGAAGATGGGTGATCAGCAGTAACAAATAGGTTTAAAACCTGCTGCAACAAGAGGCTGAGGGAACCAGTGCTGAGGGCTGATGGGGGTAAAAAGAAAGGCACTTAAAAATTTTGGGGACAAAATTTGTCATTTGGATCAGTTATAAAACCACTGCTGATGAGACTGATGAGGTAGCAAAGTAAAATACAGACCAATTGGGTAGGTGTTTCTCATCTGTATTTGGAAGGATACAAGGAGGTTTGGTTCTGTGTTCTGCTGCAAGGGACCAAAAGCAGTTACTGTTGGCAGCAAGGAAAGATGGGAACTCTGAAATTTTATTCTCAGATCCAGCAATGCAGCTGTCTTAGACACAGGTGTCTTTAGAGACTTCATTGAGAAGCTGATTGAACCGCTAATGTTGATTTTTAATAACTTTTCAAGTTGAGGATGGATCAGGGCACTGCCAGAGTGTTTCTGTACTGTGAAAAGGTGAAAAGGAGAATTTCAGTGCAGCAATTAATTTTGCAAAGTGCCAGCATCAAGGTAAGTGGTCTCACTTAGCCTCATGTTGGTCCTCTGCAAAATACCAGAGTGGTTAATTTGGGATTTCATCAACAAATAACTAGATGCTAATAAAATAATGAAGATCAATCAATGCACTTTTCTGGAAAATGAAGCTTGTTAAACCACCCTGTTATCACAGACTCATTTAGATTTGAAAAGACCTCGAAGGTCCTCAAATCCAGCCGTGAACCTGACACTGCCAAGTCCACCAGAGGTGTTGGGAAGCATGGTTCTTTCTTAGCCAACATTCCTGGCTGCTAAAGACAACTGTGATGCTGTAATATACTGCAATTTCTCCAAGGTATTTGGCTGGCATTAGATGGAATTAACAAGGCACATGGTAGAGAGATTAAATCTGCCTCACTGACAGATCTCAAAATGTAGTTGTTAATGAGAAGGTATCATTCGGCAAGGCCACTGGCAGCAAGCATTTCTTCTTCTCCAATGCTATTTAATACATCTATCAACAATCCAGGTAATAGAAAATCTCTCCTGATAAGGCTGCAGGGGGCTTAACACTTAATGGGTACAAAATATTACAGAAGGAGCTATTTTATCAGTTCCCTGAATATCTCTGTTGAACTGTCTCAAGCCAGCAGTGGTATTTTAAATACAAAGTAAGACACAGAGCAAGCACACTCATAGCAGCCCTGCTGCCTTAGAAAGCCAGAGGAGGACATAAACGAGATCACTCAGAGCAGCACAACATGAGCTCACATCACAGTGCTCTGGATAAAAGGTCAGTGCAATATTGGGGATATAAAACATGTCCCAGCACCAAAATGAAAACAAGCTGAATCTGGGTAGAGTGAGTGCTGCTGTATACAGTGCCGAGAGATGAGTGCAGGTCCTGGGTCCCACATCAACATGTGGAAATACCAGCAGAAGTTCAAAGGGAAGCTGCCAAAATGACCCCAGATTGCAAATCAGACCTTTGACATGAACTCAAGGAGTTTATCAAAGAAAGGCTGAGAGGTGATTTGATCACTGGGAGTAAATGGAGAAGCTTTCAGTCTCGCAGACAAAGGTGTAGCAGGTCACAAGGGCTGGAAAGTCAAGTTACACATCTCGTAAGTGAAGCACTTTTCCAACAGGAAGGATAATTAAACAGAGAAGCAGCAAGGGAAGGGTTGAACTCACCTACACTCACTGTTTCTAAGAGGAGATTAGGTATGTTTCCAGGAGAGATGCTGCCTGGGGAAATGTCCATGGCCTGCGTATACACAAGCTCAGATTAACTAAGCACAGAGGTCCCTTCTGACCTTAGCCTGTGAATCTATAAATTCCTCATTCCACTCATTAGCATGGATCACAAAAAGCATGGTTTAAAAGCAGCAACATAAACAACTTAAAAATTAACTGCATGCTATTGATCTCCTCTCACCAGGAATCACTCAATACTGAATTTGCTGGGGAAAATCTTGACCGCATCACTTTTATTTTTATCTGCTTTGTTTCTACATGTTAGTGATGAGGGAGCATGATAGCCTCAAGCAGAGGGAAAAGAAATGTGTGTGACATTCCCTGCCTGTGAAAAATTAAAGGTCCATTCAAATGGTTTTAATATCAAGTTAAATTACTTTTAATGAAAAATGAAAAATAAATGGTTCGGTCTCCAGCTCACAATCAACAGAAGAGCAAATTGAGGATCATTTTCAGATTAAGCCCAGCCTGATGGAAGTCAATAAGAAATTCATGCTGATGTAGAATTAACCCTTTGAAAGATGGTGCTAAATGGAGCTGTAACAGGCCTGAAGCATTTTAAAATTCACTGAGAGCTTGAACACCTTCCACACAACAGGTGAGGGAAATACTTCACACTTCCCAAACATCAGGCAAGTGTGAGCTTTTTGCCACACACCCTTTCTCAGTTTGGCAGCCCCTGTTTATTTGCAGGATCTTGAGATGGTGGACAGCAGCCAACAGGAATGAAAAGCCAGGATGAGATGATGACACCTCGCTCTGCCAGACACCTCCCTCCAAAAAGACTTGCAGATATCCCTCCCCTTCAGCGTGGCTTTGCAGGTGGGAGTTCTCCCTTCCTGCAGTGCCCTTCAAGGGTTTATTTTTCCACAAGTGAAAAGAATACCAAATGCATTCCTGTGCATGATTAAAAATTCCATATTCTGCTTGCTTAGAATGCAGGCAGCGTGCAAACAGGTTTGTGCTACAGAGAGCCTCCACGGGGCAACAGCGGCAGCATGGTGGTGCCAGCAGTAATTCCAGAGAAGCTAATTTAGTACCAGCAATTCCCAACAGACACCAGAAAAGCATTTTCTTCCTCCTCCTCTGACTGCTAACCAGTAAGATTTATTAGATGGTTCTGCTGAATGGAAATCTTTAATAAAACTTTGACTCAGGCTGAACAGCACAAAACCAGGGTCAGTGTGGGGATTATTTTACACATACACACACCCCCCACCACCACCTTTTCTTTTCAAGTAAGGACTTGTTTTTGAACAGCAAAGCATGGTGCTTCCTGAAATGACGTGCCAGGCATTGCTGACCTACAGCACCAGCTACAGCCTCCCCAGGCTGGCTCCTTTCTGCCTTGCAAAGCTCACGGTAACTCCAGGCAGTGGAAGGGATTGGAACACAGCTCGTTTGGATGGATATTCCCAGGTGCAACTATTATGGAACTATTATGGATCCTCAATGGCCATGGGATTCCCAAACCTACAGGCAGGAAGGTTGGTGTGTTCAGCAGCAGCATTTGCAGCTGGAGCTGTTTGTAGTCCAGAAGGGAAAACCAAAACCTTCCAGCCTATCTGGAAGGAGGCATAGGTCTGGGGCTCTGCTCCACAGACAGCAGTGAGAACTGCTGCACCAGACTAACTTACCAGGCAGTAATTTCTGTAGGAGCTGATGACATGAAGGATTGTGGTGGGCATTAAAGCATAACTGATACAGACAGAGCACTCAGGCCATTACTGATGTGCTGTGGACTGTGGAGTAAAACACTGCTGGATTTCAGCAGCAAGTAACAGTGCCACGTGATGGCTTTGGATCATTAGCAAGGGAAAGTGCTTGTGGAGTAGGGGAGAATATAACTGGAGCTTGGCCAGAACACCCACACTAATAATCCTGCTCCAGGAAGGGGTATGATATCCTCCTAATTGACCATGACTAATCTGGACCCTCATTTATCCATCTCATTGTAAAGATGACACTTCTGGCAGCGTGACACGGCCACCCGAGCTCGAGCCCTGTGCTACACAACACCCTGGCTGCCACCACTGGGGGCTGTCAGCACTGCCACCAAGCAGGGACAGCCACCAAGCTGCAGACAGTGCCTTGGCTCCCTGACCGCCACCACCCACAGACACAGGGCCAGCAACGCCTTTTGTTCCAATGCCTCAAACCACCGTGCAGGTGTCTCAGAAAGGTCCCAGGTTTAACAGAAAACTTAAGGGGCACTTGCAGCTCTGCCTGGCACTGCCCAGAGCCACACCCTGCAGGGGCTGGGACCCTGGAGGCTTCCCTGATCCTAACACCAGCTTCATCCAGTTGATGAGCATCCTGAAATTACAGAATATCCTCAGTTGGAAGGGATGCACAAGGATCATCAAATCCAGCTCCTGTCCCTGCACAAAAATCCCATCAGCATCATTCAGTTCCACCTCCAGTAAAGCCCTCCTGAAATCTTAGAGGTCAGGAAGGAAATTCATCCACTAATAAATGCAGGGATCTTTTTTTTTCTCCTTCTTTTAAGCAGATCCTGTGTCGACCTAACTGATAATACTCAATAATGTTCATGGAACTGCTTGAAATAAATGTGTGCTTCTGCGTGCATAGCCAGAAATGAGGAGGGAGAAAACATTGTTTGAGGCCTCAGTAGATACTAAGCTGCAGGCAGTCAAAACAATACACTAATTCAGCCATTTCAAATCTTTTGCAATCCTGAGAGTTAAAAGACAGAATTTTTAACAATTATGTGTTAACATTTCCTGATGAGGCTGATGTGATATTTAGGACTGAGCAGGAAAAATTTTAAAGTAATAAAATTACCATTTCTTGTAATCCCACTGCTTGATTATATGTCCAGTATGTCATTGGGAGAGATAAGTGCTGGAGCAAGAGCACCCAGGCATTCACCTCTCAAACAGAGAGAAAAAAAGACAATGATCCTCTGCTTCCAAATCACTGCCCATCAGGAGACTTCCATCTTCTCACTCTACTCAGCTGTTGTCAGGCAGCACACAATTAAAAAAAGACACAGAAAGAAAGGAGAGGGTCCAGAGGAGGGTTGTGAGGATGTTCAAAGGATTAGAGAGCCTGCCTGATGAGGGAAGACTGAAAGTATTTTCTCCCTGGAAAGAGATGGCTCAGGGGACCCTCACAGAGTATTCCAGTGCTAAAAGAGCAGCCACAAGGAGGATGGAAGCTCTCTATTGACAAGGAGCCACAGGGAGAAGACAATGGGGCAAGAGGTAAAAGCTGCACAAACAGAGGCTTCATCATGATGCAAGAATTCCTTACAGTGAGGTCAGTCATTCACTGGAACAACCTCCCCAGGGATGTGGTGGAGTCCCCATCACCAAAGGTTTTCAGGATGTGATTGGACAGGATGCAAGAAAATCTCATCTGGTGCCCCTTTCCCACAAAGGTTGGAGCAGATCATCTTTCAAGGTCCCTTCCTGCCTGGGCTGTTCTTGGATTTGTTGGTTCAGTGATTCAGTTTGTCCATCAAGAGAGGTGTCAGAGAGGGACCTTCTCTGCCATTTGATCAGCCTTGGCAAGGACTGAAAGGTGGATAGGCAGGGAAGAGATGTAAAGGGTGTTTCGATTACCCAAGCACACCAGTCAGGTCCTCACCAGCCCTTGGCACACCTCAGCCTCATTGGGATTTTCCTGGGAGTGTGATCCAGAGCTTCATGGAGGTCAGCAGATGGATCAGACCACCCATGGCAGTGTCAGGGGACAGTCACAGCATGATCCTCTGACACTGAGCATTGCTTGGGAAATGAAGGATGCCCAGGCACCTCAGGAGAATCAGTCACAGGGCAGGAGAAGCCTCTCTAATGAACAGCAGTAATTACCTGCAGAGTAGAAAGCTGGGTCATTCATTAGCCTGCATGGTAATAATTTGCTGTAACTCATATTTCTGGAAGGAGTGGCTGAAGTGATCTGGGTTTGGATGCCCATTACCTTCTCCCCAAGCATTCTGCTGGAGAGGTGGAGGTCTGGCTGCTCCCCAGCCAGGGAAGTCACTGCCCCAAAGCCATCAGGGTTTGTGTCCCTGCAGCAAGGCTCTCTGGCACAGAGCTTCCTTCCTTCCTTCCCAGGCTCTGACAGCCTGTAATCATTTTATCTCTCTGGATTAATGGCACCAAGCAATAAACTCGCATCCTAATTATTGTAATTATTTCTTTCTTTGTCTGTCAGCCTCGGTAACGATGTTTTTACAGCTGATGGGATGGAGGGGAGGGGAGAAACGAAATATTGTCACAGTAAAGAAGAAAGAGCAATGAGCATACTCCTTTCCATTCACTTTTCTTAAGGTTTTAGAGCCCACTTGAGTTTTCTGTTCTCTCAGGTCCCAGAAATTAGCAGTGATTGTCCTAATGCTACAAAGTAGCAGCAATTTAGGATTAAATTCCTAATTATCTTAAGCATCTACCTGCCACTTTAGCCCCAGAGATGGCTGAATATCTCCAAAGTTCCCTGTTCAGGAGGACCCACTGTGTGCTCAGAACTATTTCTTCATGGCAGGAGCAGCTCAGTGCTTTGCTTAACCTCAGGCATGACTCACAAGCATTATGCCAATCTTATCTATGGGCATCGCATACAGAGGGAGCAGAAGTTGTTCTAATCAACATTTAAAATTCATACAGTCTTCTAGAGGGTGGAATTCAGCATCCATTTCTTCCTCACTGATGGGAAGGTACAGGATTGAGCTGGGCAGGAATTCTTTGCAGGGCTGTAGCCCAGGTTCCAGAGAACAAGGGCAGCACTTGCGCACTCGCTGTAACCCCAAATCCAGAGCATGGGCTGGGGAGGAGCCCAGACCCAGATCATTTTGAGAAGGTTTCCTTGGCTGCTCAGCTGCTCTATGGTGGCAGCAGCTCTGTCTCAGAGTAGCTCCTACCAAACATGCCACAGAACAAGATTTCACTGCAAGGAATGTGGGTGGCTAAGATGCGACACAAGAATTTGTAAAGCACCCACATTCCTGTTTAGAGACCTAACGTGAGATGCCTGAGGGAACACCAGCACTTAGGGCCAGGTTTCAGCTGAGCAGCACAGAACCAGCAAGGAAGGGCTGGTGCCTGCTTGGCTCCTGCTCCTATGGCCACCTGTAGAGTCTTCCCTCTGGTAATGACTCCATGCAGAGGAATTTCATCACTTAATGAGGAGGGAGTGGTGAACCAGCCTTGTACATCAGTGGTGACTGAGGTCTGAGATCCTCTCTGTATTGGTGTGAGGTGCTGCCATCTACACCAGCATATCCACACCAGGAAATCAAAACTAAGGACATTCATGGACAGCAGACCTTGATCATCAGCACTGATGGAACCAGCCCCAGTCCCCGTGCTCCACACTAATACTTGTTTCAATTGCCTATTATTGATAGTTCTTCAGACAGATCTTTTTGGGGGCTCTTTTGGAGTTTTTTCATTTTTCCCACTTAACCCAACAAAACTGATCACCCATTTAATTTTTATTTTCTTTTTTTGCATCAAGCATTGCCTAGGAGTACTGTTTTAATTAGTAGTCAGCATTTCATTAGAGAACCAAGGCAGTAGAGGTGCTTTGTACCACAGTCCATCTCTGACATTAGACCTTCTTCCACATCCCAAAAAGCATATCCTAACCAAATAAGCTTCCATCTTCTTCAGCTTCACAATCCAGAAAAAAAAAAAAAAAGTTAAACAAAACCAGCAACCACTGCCCAAGAGCCTCATCTCTCAACTCTCATTCTGCTCATTTCAACAGCCCCTCCACCACATTAGGAGCCTGGGGTGGAGCAATCCTTCCCCCTCCTCAGGCCACATTTTGCAATCTGAAATTCCCAGCCTGCCTAAAGGGTAACTTTTTCCTGTCCAGAGATGGGCTTTCCATCCCTCAGCAAATATCCTAAGCCCAAAACTGTTGTTTAATTGGCACATTTCTTTGATTTACTGGGTCAGCTGGTCTTGCCACCTCTGCTTCCTCCTGGGCATAGAGACTGAGCCTTGGCAGGAGTTCCTGCCAGGCAGTGCCTCTCTGCCACCAGCTCTGGCTCCTTTGGAGGTGAGCTCCTTCTCTTTCAAAGCCATCTTTCAGGATGTCACTTGCTTTACTCAAGTCCTTATTCTTCCCTGTTTCTCCCTGACGTTTGAAAAATAATTACCCGTGGTTCAGTAAGTTCATTAGCAAACTCCCTCAGGAGCCTGGGCTATGCATCATCCAGCCCTGCTGATTTGTGGATAGGCTCTAATCAAATGTTTCAAGTCTCCCTCTCCTTCCTCCTCCTTTCAGATTAACAGTTATTTTGACAAGATTCTCATTATTTCCTATTTCCTGGCGGTACCCAGGGACTAGGCTTATTTGAGTCCTCACTGTTGTCATTGTGAGTTTATTTTTAACCTCGGGCTCTGCTTCTCCACAAGGACAGCAGAGTCTTGTGTTCTTCAGAAGCACATGGCATTGTCGGTGCCATTTTAGTCTCAGTTCATCCTGTGTCTTCCAGCACTCTCTGGCTTTTGCCTTTATCACTTTTTATCTTTCCTCTCCCCAGTACTTCAAAATTACCCAGACAAAATTACTTTGTTTTTACCAAGACTAGAAGTTCACTAAACTTTTCTACATTGTTAGATCTAGGCCACCGTCTTGGTTGCAATTAGTTTCTCTTCTCTCCCTCTTGTTCTCCCTGCTATCCTTGCCAGGTTCATACTCTCCAAGTCTCCCTTTTCCTTCCTAACGCAATCATTCACCAGCTGCTCTCCAAACAGACCAGAAAAACCACTGCCAACCCCATCCAGATTAGAACATGTTTAAATCAACTTGGAAGGCAAATTTGGGCTTCCTGGCAGATAAAAAGCAGACAGTCTCAGTTTTGGGTTCCCCCCACACAGTGCGAAGGCGGCATGGAGCACACGGCAGGCCCTGCATTGGCTTTTCCTCCCCAGATGCTTCTGCCATGCTCTGACATTTCCAAATGCACACATGGGAGCCCAGCCCCATCTTCTTCAGCCCAAAGCAGTGTCCTGCTGTGTGCTCAAGAGGCCAAGGCACAAAGTGGAAGGAAGAGGAAGAGATGAGACCAAGGGACATTTTTTCTTTCAAATACCTTCCACACCTGTGCACCTTCCCTCTTACCAGGAGCCTATGGACCATGGGATTAGTCCAGCCCCTTTATTCCTGATTTACATGAGGTATCTGAAGTCAAACACTTTCACTTTAGGAAAGCAGTAAGGTCTTTTATCTTCTTTAGATGCCAACAAAGAGCTGCCCTGTCATTCCCTCAGCCACACAGCCCCAGCCATCAGATCTGTGTGCCCCAGATCTGCTTTCCCATGGACAACTCTGGGGTGCACAAGGACAAAGTCAGCAGGATCTCCAGGACCCCATGCCAGGACACAATCATGGAAGGGGCTGAAGAAACAGAACACACTTGAAGATTTTTACCCCTGATTTTGTAGCATTCATTAACAATTAAAGAAGTAACTTGAAGAAAGACTTTATTCCAGCTGAGGTGGTGGGAACCCCAAATTGTTTGGATTGGTTTTGCATGTGCAAAGTATTACAGGGACAAAGCACCCTGCCACTTTTGCTGCAGATCCCAGGTGTGGGCTGGAGAAAGATCTTACTTGGAGTCTCATCTGTTGTTTACATTAGAGACAACAGTTACCTACCTGGCAGGAAGACAAAAAGGATTAATTTTGGGGAGAGAAAAGGAGAGAGAGAAGTGCCCACACAGTTTTATACAGATAAAAACAAAAGGTGTATTCATTGTTTACCCATTGTTATAAAAGACTGGGTTTGTTTTAAGCCTAAAAAGAAAATTGCTCACTAAGACAACTAACTCTAACTTTTTTTCTTTTTTTGAAAAACACAGTGCTGTGGTTCTGGATGGAAAAATCTATGCTACTGGTGGGATTGTCAGCAGTGAAGGACCTGCCCTGGGAAACATGGAAGCCTATGACCCTAAAACAAACACATGGACACTTCTACCAAATATGCCCTGCCCTGTTTTCCGACACGGCTGCGTAGCAATCAAGAAGTACATTCAGAGCGGCTGATGTTCCCCAGGAGTTGGGTGGAGAACTGTTTGTACCTGCTGAAAGCAGGCAAGAAGAATACTGTTACTTAAGGAACAAAAGCAGCAAAGCCAGCCAGTGAACATATTGCTCTAAAGTCTTGAATAGTGTCTACATTGAATGTAGAAAAATCATCCTCACCTTTTGGTGAACCAGGAGCAGAGAGCTCCGTGCTATGTAAGATATTGTAACTTAATAATGCAAGGGTGTCACTAGATGTTATAGTGGCACTTGTTCTGGACATCGGCTTTTGGTCAACCCAGGTGCAATAGAATTTCTCATATTTTTTAAGCTGGGGAAGAGAGGAAAAAAATAATCTGCATTTTACTTTAGAGCTCAAGCTTGATTCTTGAAATAACCATGCAGATTAGTTTTACTATTACACTTTAGGCATCAGTCTATTTGAAAGGTCAAAGTGTCCTTACCACTTTGATTCCTACATTTGTTTCTAATACATGCTTTTCAATACCAATGACTGAGAGAAATTTTGTGTGACAGATGGCTTATGTTGATGTCAGTCTTCCATCAGATCAAACAAATATTTCAGTTCTCTAGAGAAGAGCCCAAAAGCAGGGTGAGGTGGGGACTAGGGAGAAGAAGAATAGCCATTGGTAATAAATTCCATGTAAAATGATGAAAACAAAAGGTCTGTTGGGCTGGATGAGTTTCTGCTCCTGGTGATTCTCGTGTGGGCACATGTGGCTGTGCCCACGGTGGGGGGTGGGAGGCTTCTAAACCTTTTCCTCTGGGTTTCTGCTGATGCACTTGGCAGTGAATTCCCTCAGTGCAAAATGGAAACAGCTTGGATTCCAGAGGCATTCTCCTGATAAACCCACTCTTCACTTCTGGCTGGAATCACAGTAAAATGCACAGCATAGTGTGGGTTTGCCACGTGTTCCTCAAACACAGAAGATGCCTCCTGTGGCTGCGCACTCGGTTTTGGCTCTCAACCAAAATTCCTTACATCGGGATACACGCCACTATCTTTTATGTAAAGGCTGAGAAGTTTTTTATTTTACTTTATTTTTCAAGTTCCTTCCTTAGGTGTGGAAGCCTTATACTTCTTATTTACAGATTTTAAACACTTGAATTTAAAGCCCATGGTAGAAAAATGCATAGACTTAAGCCCAGTGTAAGAGACTTCAAATTATTACTATGTAGAGTTGTACCTATATGCACAGCACAGGGGTTATATTTTTATATATATTAAAATATTGTCTATCCAGAGAGCATTGTGATGTGGAAATTCTTTATAAATTTATACATAAAAGGAACAAATGGGAGATGGACTGGGTAACATAGAGGGGACAGGGGAAAGAATCTTAAAATTCAGCAGTAGAAAGTAACCCCAAGCTAAGGATTGTCTGGTTTCCTTCCAAGGAGAGGGAAAGAAGCTGCCATACTTGCCTTTGCAGACTCAAATCCCAAATGCCATACCAGTAATTCAAGGACAGTCCTGTACAGGGTGTGGGTGAGATCTTGCATTCAATATCTAGTTGAATTTCATACCAAATACAGTAGCCTTTTTATATGAAGGGAGGTCTGCCTACAGCTTTGGGGAATTCAATGCAGATGTTTAGCTAATCATCTTATTTTATTAATAACCATTTATAAAATAAAATTTAAAAAAAAAACAAAGACATTTGTATCTTGCAGTATTTAAAGAAAATGTGCTCGAGTCAGCTGAGTCAAGCTATAGGGTGACTCAAGCCTCTCATTTTGACAGTGAGGTTCCAGCCTTTGTTATGCAGTTGTTTTATTTATTCTTTAAAGAAAAATAATAAGCACAACAAAATTATATACTAGTATGTCATTTAAAGTATTTATGTCAAACAGGGTGCAAGTGTGAACCTAAAGATTGGAGCACAAGTTTCTAACTGCCTGGGGCAGGACTAATTTTAGTGTTGGTGTGTGTCTACCTCCAAAGGAGGTGCTACCTGTCAACAAGACTGAAACACATTCGACATTTTCAATTTAGCTTATTTCTTCATTTCTCACACTGGAACAAAACTGGCTATTTCTGTGAATAATATTAAAAACAGGGTTATCTGTAATGGTATTGTATATAGTTTATGTTTACTGTTAAGTTCTTGTTATATTATAATAAATATATTTATAGATCTAGATTCAGCAGCCAGATTGGATTAATTTTGTCGTGATTGATCAAGGAAAAACATTGCACAAATGGGGACTTCATATTTCAACCCAGCCAGGGATGAAAATGTATTCATTCCATCTAGTTTCTCTTGCAAATACAAAACTTTGCTGTTAATACTTAAACACTCAGAAGCTTCCAAAGTGCTTTCAATCTCATTTCAGAAAAAATCTCTTAGAAGTAATTTTAGATTTGATTCAGAAGGACTGATTTTTTGTTCATCTATTTTCCCAAATGTACTATTAAGTAAAGAACAGAAGGGCTCAAGATAGTTTAGGAAATGATCTTGAAGAAAACCCCTGATAAACAGCTTCTTTATTTTTTTAAATGAAAGCAAAAATTTGTGCTGCACTGCTGCTGCAATGTCTAAAAGATGAAAGCTGCATTTGCCCTATGGTCAAAATTCCTTCATATCCAGTGTGCGAGCTCTGTACCTCACTGGATGCATCGTTCAGAGAGCAATTCCATGCAACTGTTCATGGCTTCTTTGATGTTTCATTAGGGTGTCATCTGGTAGTTGTAAAACTGGATCTGGAACAAAGATGAGCCAAATATAACTAGTCTCAAATACCACCACAGTGGAACATTTCAGCCGGATCTGAGTAGGTAATTTCTGTTCTGCACATTAACAGAAAGAGCCTAACATTTATTGAAATTGTCTCCAGTTCTTACAGAGTATTTAAGAACATGAACTGCAGTTTTGAAACATTTTAGTTTAGGCTTAGTGGCTGAGGTTGAACAGCCTGTGAAGATTACTAAAAGGTTTGCAATTCAATATTACAAAACCATGCTGCAATAATCCAGACCAAGTGGGGTGAGTTGCCAACCTCTCATCAAGGCTCTGCACGGATCTCTTACTCAGCACTAGTCAATAATACTTGGTAGGATGAACAAGACACAGACTATTTACTTTACTCGTATGTGGAAATTATTTTAGTACCCTTCTGGGAAGTTGGCTGAGTGCTTATGCCAAATGAATCATATGCACATATCTGCTCAGAGATTTATCTTCTTAAAAGCTTTAAGAAATTCAGGGGGACAGGCTGGCCCAACAGCCTCTTTGGCTCGCTGGTGTGACCCTCCCCTGGCCCACCTGGGAAGGACAGCGATCTCCAAAGGGGCTGCTCACTGTGTTCAGGGAATCACCCACCCCTGACAATTTACACAAATCATCCCCCTTCTCCCGTTGTTTCATCTAGCTGCAAACACACTGTACTAATAAAACCTCAGCAACCCCATCTTCTAATTAAGTGCAGGTAGGTGTTAAGGCTGAGCTTAGCACAGTGTAAGTGCAGCAGCTAATTAAGAGCGCTGGGTACACTCCAGCTTGCCCTTGGAGGGGTGCAGACAAAGCGAGCCAGCCCGAGCCCCACGTTCTGCAGCTGCAGGGATTAGCCAGGAGAGCAGCTGCTCCCACCCAGCTCCACCAGCACAGATCTGTTCAATCAGCAGAGATGGAACTGGCACAAGTGGCTCCAGGTACTCGACCACCCTCCCGGCTTCTCATGAAGGATTTGTCTGGGAAAAAGGGAACGGATCCCAAAGCTTTTCTCTGCAGTTTCCAATGCAAGGGCATGGTCTCAGAACCACGCTGCTACTCTGTCCCCACTGAATAAAGGTGACCTAGTGTAATGTAATATCAAATAAACTACACACACCACATGCAGTCAGGACTTGGCAGGATACAACCTGTGCCAGGTCTGAAAGAAGACACTGACTGTATCTACTTGGACATTTTTAACTTGTCATGCTAATACAAGCTTTTTAAATTGGATGAGACCCTTAAGCTCACCCCTTAATGCCTTCTTTCCCATTTTAAGTCAGCTCAAAAACAGGAGCTGAAGCGTGCATTCAGCTGAGGTAGAGATGCCTGCACGTACAGAAGGCAGCACTAAGTTCCCATCATCAGTGAGTGCTCTGGGTTGATAACTTTAGACTGCAGAAAAGGCCAGAAAGAAAATGGTCCGGAGGAAAGCAGATGGATACATCCCAGGCATGGTGTTTCCATCACTCATTACATTGAGCTGGACAGCAATACCAGAGCAGAAACACCAGTTTTCCTCCAAAAAGCAAAGCTGTTTGAGGCATGATTAAACACTCACTGAGGTTAGGATTCATGATAGCAAGTGCTGACATTGTGGGCTCCTCAGCCGAGCTCTGGAAGCCTGAAAACAAAAACCAGAGTGGCAGACTACCGTGAAAAACAACTCTCCCTTTGCTGGTCACCAGTGTTTTTTCTTTTGATAACATACACTACTTTCAGGAAGTCCTGTTTAGCCAGCAGATTTCTCACAGAGTAATAAATTCCAATTTCCTTTATCTAAACAAATTCTACTTCAGTCGGCAGCAGCTTTACACACAGAATTAAGTGTTTTGGCTCAGTTACTACCTGGGAGAAGGAAGCTATAGTGGTGTCATCAAGCCATATCTGCTTCTGCGTTTTTCATTAGTGGTGGGCTGTACAATGAAGGTTTGAAAGGCTTCCTGCTTTTAATTTCATAATCTGCTGGTTTTGAGCAGTGTTCTTTCTTCCTTTGGAGTCATACATACCCCAGATCTTACACAGCAAGATTCATACTGGCAAAATGCAATATCAAACCTCTGCTGTGGTCCAGCATCAGTGACTTTTTCCTATGTTTTTGTGGCTAAAGAGCAGACACCTACCTAAGGTCACCTGTGACATTCCTAAAGAAGCATCTGCTTCTCACCTCATTAAAAACAATACATGTTAATAAAAAGTAGGTCTTGCAGATAAAAATGAGCCAATCCCTCTTCCACATCTTGGGAACTTCAGCAGTCTCTAATTTCTGATGCAATGTCCCTGTGCTGGTGAAGGGCATCCAAATAAAGATCAGGGAATGGAACAGGGAAGGGGACAAACCAAATGCTCTTAAAAGTATCCTAAGCCTGATGCTCCACCAGAATCACTGTCCTTCTACCACAGAAACAATAATCAGCTCTCACAAAGCAAGCCGACAATGCCAAACCCACTGGAATTTTGGTAGCTATTTCCATTAAAAGAGATAATCTTTTAGTAAGTTACATATTCTTGTGTCCAGTGAATGCAGTGTTCCATTACTTGTTACATCAATTTCAATTTTACCTATTTCAATTTAGGCCCAGCTTTTCTGCAAGTTCCCTGTTTATGTATTGGAACATTTCAGGCTGAGAAAGCTGAGGCTGTTGAGCCTGGAGAAGGCTACAAGATCACCAAACAGCAACATTCCAGTAACTGAAGGGATTCCCTAGAGGGAATCCAGAGAGGCACTCTTTGACAGGAACTGCTGAAAGAAGGGAGATTTAGATTAGATATTGGGAAGAAATTCTTTCCTGTGAGAGTGGTGAGACACTGGTACAGGATGTCCCAATTCCTGCAGTGTTCAAAGACAGGTTTGATAAGGCCTTGAGCAACCTGGTCTAGTGGGAGGTGTCCCTGCCCATGGCAGGGGACTGGGACCGATGATCTTTAAGGTCCCTTCCAATCCCTAACATTCCCTGATTCTATAATAAAAAAGTCACACATAGCCTTTCTGGGGAAATTAAGAGTGGAATTGTGGCAGCTTGGGAATGGCTCATATTTCTGTTTACTGCTTGGCAAGAGGTATCCCCTAGGGAGATCAACATGCAGACTGCTCACTACCTGGAGAGAATATGAGACTTTCCCAATTGGATAAGGGGTTTTTAATTCCAGAGGTAACCTAACACTCAACCATCTCCAGAAAGCCAAGAAGTCTCTGCCCTGCTGACATTCATTTTTAATAACATGGGGGTGTTTCAGAGAGTGCCAATAATGTGACAGTTATCAAAGGGCAAGTGAAATGACCGGGTAATTACAGGGCATTCACCTGACATCAAGCCCAAGTAAAAATGGAAAGATGATATCTAACTAAAGTGATCATGAATCAAATGGATAAGAAGAAATACAATGATTTTCTAGAAAATTGGCTGTATCACACAAAGCTGATCTCATTCTCTGACAGGATTACACATTTGATTGATAAGGTAATAGATTTTCAACAGCATGTGACAAAACACTTCAACTTCCTCATGGTACAGTATGCAGACAGCAAATATTAAATGGGCTAAGAAAAGGCAGATTAATTGAGGAATATCCAATCTACTCAAGTAATTCTCAATTTGGTACTATCAGAGTGTTTCTAATGGGGGAATCCTCTTCTCCCAAAGTTCTTGAAGGAAAATGTTGACATAAATCACAAGTCACAGACCTGTGGAAAAGGAGATTAGCCAAGGGAAAGATAATGAGGCCTGAACAAGTCATACATATGGTGCTGGCTCCTCTGGCTGCCTGGGACCCATAAAACTTCTTTTCATAAAGCTAAGCAGGACGTCAGAGAGGTGGGAATGGGGAACAGTGACATTCAGGATGGAGAACTGCATCATGAAAAGCTGCAAGTCTGAGAAGAGTCAAACAACAAGTGTACCCAGCGCAATTTCATGGTATAAAAGGCCTAAATTGATCTTTAGATGTGCAAAAAGGGGGACAGGGAATAGGAATCAGTGATTTTTCCCTCTATAAATGGCACTGGTGGGACCTATGCTGGAATATCACATCAATTTCTTCTGTGAACAAATGTTTTAGAAGATGTTGAAAAATTGACCTACTGCAGAATAAAGCCACAAAATTGACTTAAAGGCTGGAGAAAATGCAGTGAGAGCCATAAAAACCTTGTTCTTCAGCAAAAAGAAGATGGAGAGGCTACTTGATCACAGTGCATTAGTGTCTTCATGGGGGGGAGAAACAGGTATGAATAGTCTAAAACACCAAGAGATGACAAGAAGCAGAGCTGGGAAGGTGAAGCTGGGCCAAAACAAACCAGGAATGAGGCACATGTTTCTACCCACAAGTTTTAACTACTCCATGAAAAGTTCAGAGAGCAGACTAAATGTACTCTGCATACTAAATGCCTTCCCCACAACACTGTTAAGCCATTCAGATGTCAGCAGGCCCTGGGCTTGCAGGAGATTAAATCATACGTGCCACAGCATCCAATTCCACAAACCAGTGTTTTCTGCTGGCATTATTCCCTGTGAATAAACCCAAATTTTTGTTAACACATTCCTGAACATTTAAATCATCATTAGATGTCAGCTCATTTCCATTTCCACAATTTATTCTCATGCATTGACAAGATTAACAGTACAAAATTTATGCTCAGCTTGTGCTTTCGTGGCTGTCCTCTGAATCTTGTGAAAAGGAAGCTTTTTAAAAAAAAAGCTTTTTTCCTGCTGGACAAGCTTTAGATCTTAGAGCAAGACTCTGAAGCAGCCTAGCCCCAGTATAAAGGTGAGACATTAATTTTATACCAGTTAAATCTCCAATGCTTTATGAAAATGTAGTCTTACATGCTTTTATTTACGATACTTCAAATGTCTACAGGACACAGTAATTTATCACTAAACTGATGTTAGCCACATTCAACATGCCACTTTCCATGTTACATTTCCTTTATCACACTAAACCTTTTGTAATGTCACAGAGAATACAGTGGGCATCACTTCAAAACTTATGTTGGAATTATGTTCATTAGAAACCTAAAACATACTAGCAATTTTCCTTTCCTATCACCAAAATCAGGTATCACTGTTCTTCCAAGCAGCCTCCACACAGAAGGGATTCTACAAGGTGTAACAAAGTCAGCAGGAGAATGCCAGATCTTTACAACAAAACTGTAGCTGGGGCTTTCACAAATAGGTTCTTAGCTAAAACATAATTTTCTTTTCCTTCTACAGCAGAAAGATTCCTTCTTAGAAAACTAATTGAGTCCAAATTTAATGTATTTTCTAGGATGAATCAATCCTCTATATTTTTTCACTCCCTTTGATGAATAAATACTTCAAAGGGAGTCCTCTTGAAACTTGACCTAAAGTCTTTCCTTCCTCCCAAGGCAGAGTCCCAAAGTAGACAGGTCATCTCCCACAAACTCCTACTTTCCTGTAGACACAGTTGAGCATCTCTGGATTATGGCACAAATCAGATTTTACACTGATGCAAAAGGGTTTTCTCATGTCCACAACAAAACCAGGATGACAAAATGGTGTGAGCACTCCCAGAGCCACCCAGGCCGAGGGACCTGCACATTTCTCACACATACTCTGCCAAAATCCAGATTGCTGGAGGACAGAAGCAAACCCAGCAAACCAGAGGAGTCCAGCACAGCAGAACCAACCCCACTTCATCTGTTGGCCAACACATCCTGGGGGCTGCATCACTGACATCCCAAATGTGGAGCATGAACAGCCCCTGCCTCCCCTCTGTAACTGGATGTGAGGAGCCTCTGAACCCAACTCCACATCACCTTTTGCACCTCAGCCTTGAAGGCAGCATTATTCCACATCAGCATTCCAGTCCAGGCAATCACAAGGCAAATGGCCAGGTTCACACTAACATTCCACCAGAAGTGATGAATCCATTTCAAATCTTAGCTGCTTATCATACTTTTAAAGGGAAAGGATTTTTCCTGATATAAAAGTAAGGCTTAGCATAGCGTAACTCAAATGCAATTCTAAAATAAATGGAATTTCACAGTAGTCAGAACCATCTACTGGCAGTGGGTTCAAATAAAATATACTTCCTATGCAAATGATCACGCTGGAAAAAAAATAACTCACCTAGAAATGGAATGAGGCTGAATTAATTAGTGTTAAAGTTTATAATCCCTCATTTTTACATAATAGTTACATGACCACAAGTGAAGCATAAAAGGAGGCGGGGGAAAAAAAATGAAGTGTTTGGCTTCATTAATCAGTTCGTAAGTTTACTGATTTACCTTTCAGAATTTATTCACATGCAGTGCTGGCTTAAAACCCCATATATTACAAATCCAAATCCTACCCAAGATACAGAAGAAAAGGATCTCATTTTTAATTTATTTAAATAAATTACCTGAAGAGCTTAAGGAGGAAACAGAGAAGGTGCAGCGCTGCAAATTTAAGGAAATATGGGAAATTGGATTTCAAAACTACATTCAAGGCAGAAACTAACAGCAGAAGGAAGCAGCATTAAGCCATGAACACTTGACAAATATGAGTGTTGCACAAGCATCTACAAAGGCTTTAGGAACACCCACCCTAACTATTTCTTACTAAATCATGCTTTTCAAGTACCACTCCAAATTCACTAAGTATCTTTACAAGAATCCTTTTGTCAGGTCCCAAATATTTTGTCTCTTTCAATGGGTTATTTTTACAGCCACTGTCAGAAATGAGACCTCAATCTCTTCCCTGTTACCATGGCCATCCCCACCCCTGAAAGACAAAGAGACACACAAGACCTCAAACTCCACTTCCTTTATTCACACTGCAAACCCAAGCTGGTGCTGGAACCTGCAAGGTGAAAACACAGCAGCCCATGCTGAGCCCAGGCTCTCACCAATCAACTTCATTATTATACAACAGGTATTGTATTTCATATCTAATTGTGCTTTCAAAGCTGCATATAAAAGTGGAATTGGAGTCAGACATGAAGTTACTACTACCCAATTCCTCACCTACTCTTTTGCCCAGGAGCTCTACAGTTTAAGGTACACAGAAAGGAAAAGAGGGAAATGTCCAGGGGTGTTCTGTGTCCTATAACTCAAGAGTTCACCTATCAAAAAACAAAAACCAAACAAGCCAAAGCTGTAAGAACAACTTTGCTAACTATAATAAATAGAAAGGAAATAGTCTTTCCTTTTAAAAAACCCTCTAATTAGAAGCCATTTCTCTAATGGACAAACACTGAAAGCAGAAGTTGGACCAAACTGCTCAAAATAATTGAACAGCAAGATCCCAAAGTGTCACATCTAAACTGCAAAACCAAGGAGGTCTAGTAAGGAAAAGACTGTTTCCAGCCATTTCTTTTAAATACATTTTTGAAGGAGCTAAAGCTGTGTTTTCTTGTCATCTTTATTCAAGTATTTCACAGCAGTTATATTACAAATTACAGTAAAATGTTCAAAATTTCCAGAAGTTCAAAAAAATTAAATAACTTACTTCAAACTAATGTAAAATGAAGTCAAAATGCAAAACATCAATTTAAACACAATTCTGAATAAAACTATAGAATCCAAAATATACCATAGCTGATGAAGGAAGTCTACTTAATCCACAAAGTAGACACACATTAATGAAACCAAACAGGACATCCTCATGTCTAAATAACCCAATGTACAAGATACAAAAGATGCAAGTACAAGCCCAAATTCAAGCTTATGGTGTGATTACAAAATAAAACAAAAACAAAATAAAAGACTATCAGCTGCAGGACCTGCCATTCACGACACTGAAGGTAAAACCAGCGCTGACTCACCAACTTAATTAAAAAAAAAAAAAAAAAAGGAAAAGATATTACAAAACCCAGTAATCCTATAAATACATTGGCATATGAGGAAATCAAGTAACAATACAGAGGACACAAAACAAAACAAAACAAAACAAAACAATCACAGGTGAGATTCAAGCTTGCAAATACAATTAACTCCAGAGTCATCACCCAAGAGCAACTCTATCACTCCAAAACAGCCCCCCCAGCCCCCAGGGAAACCTCCTCCTCCTCCTCCTCCTCCTCCTCCTCCTCCTCCTTGTGGCTGGCCACATTCCATAGAGTCCAGGACAAGGACTCACAAAGGAGTTTATTTGCAATTTTCACAAGAAACAAGGAAGAGAGGTCAATTTGTACAAACTCTTGCCAGTGCTATGTGGCAAAAAAATTAAAAACATACAAAGAGTAAACAAGTTTAGACCACATGGATAGATTAACAGCTGTTTTAACTCTATAACCACCAGACATCTGTAAAGGAAAACAAAAACTGAAGTGTGGTTATTTGGGCTAAGAAGGCGAGTATATCATTTTAGGTAAGCTGTCCACTAGAACATCTGATATTAGCTACGTTTCTCTAAAACAACATGGCAGCTCCTCAATCAGTAAAGTTGCCTCTTAATGATTTTTCCCAATCAACAACTGACAGTAAAAATTTTCCTTTAGAAACCTGACCTTTTAGAACCTTTTTTAATGCTAGGCATTAGCTTAAACTTGCTTTTTACACTCACTGGTGACTAAAATTCTCAACTGTTTTAGTTTATATAAATTTATTATCTTCTTAAAAATGAATGCAGTTTTATCTTCCACAAGTGCTGCTGTTACTTGAACAAAAACTTCTTTGAGTAAGTGAAACTGGAATAAATATTTTTAAAAAATTCTGCAGCAAGAACCTGAGACTTGCAAAAAACCCTTTTATCAGAAACTTGCTACAAAAAATCTGCTACATTTCATTTAATCAAATCTTAAAGTTTGTAACAATTTCCATCAAAATACAAAATGCTGTTAATGTACCAGACACATAAATATCTCAAATAGGTATGATGCTAATAAATACTAAATGAAACATGGAAAAAAATCCCATAATCAAATCTGAGATCAAAGAATCTCATTTAAAATGTGTTTTCTGCTTGTTTTTGTTGTTTTTAATCGCACTTTCCCACCTAAAAAATACAGTGTTTCTGCATGGGTTGCATTTCGGTGTAACTAGACGTACATGAATGCTTAAAATCTTTTCCTGCTATTACCTATGAAGAAAAACAGTGGCATTCAGGGGTGAAAAAAATCTAAGATAGGCTGATGTTTAACCACAATGGACAAAGCACTTTGGATTACTGCAGTAGCCCAAGGCCCATGTTTTCTCTCTCTGCAGCACTACCCTGGGATGAGCCGGAGAGGTGGAGATGAGTCCCTAAGCCTGGGTTTGTACAGGGAGCAGCAGCGTGATTACAGTCCTCCATAAACACTGTTGGTAACTAAAATACAAAAAGCTGAGGTAGCTCAGGATCTCTGCAGTAGTCTGTTTTGTCTATTAAAAACTAACCACACTGCGTTGCATATTTCTGCACAGACACTTCTGCAGCTACGTAGGGACAGCCACGATGAACGGTACAGGATGGGAACACCACCAGCCAACTGCTCTAGAACACTTCCCACGTGGGTGTGAAATAAACCAGCCCAGGTAATGTTCTAAATGTGATAAAACATAAAAACTGCCTAGACTGCTCTCTCCAGCTGCCAGAAAGGAAAGGTGTTGAACCACACAATTCAGACCCAGAGAACTCTTAGCACAGATGGATTCAAAAGGCTCTCTTCCAATCCTCCCCACAGTAACAATGCTTTGCACAGAACGACTTGTGTAACCTAGGAGAAGTTTTTATTTTCAGCTGAAGTTGGGCTCCAGGACTTTGACCAACTATAGTGTCTTCTTGCCTGCATTGCACAGTCCAAGCAATATTACAAACACAGACCTTCCCAAAAAAACCTGCCAGTATTAACCTTGCTTTCCTCAGAGAACTCACACTGGAAAACAAGGACACGGTGGGAAAATGCTTCATTTTTAGCAACACAGAAGAGTTTCACTGTGTAGCTTGTTTCTAAAACAAAATATATACCAATGAAAAAGGAATTTCACCATTTTGGTAAAGTATGTGGCTTTTTCAGTGTGTCTTAGTTTAGTTCTGTAGAGTAAGACAGGCATTACAGAACCATAATACTGGCTGCCATCCAATGAAGAGAATACAATTCATCCTTTTGGAGATCTTCATTCTGCAGACAGCTTTCTAACATTGCCATTTGCTATAATCCAAACAAATTGCTTAGCCTTATCTTTCTCAATTGACTAAAAGGCACATTAAAGGCAGTTCTAGAGAGCCTCATCTTCAAATTACTGTACATCCAGTTACTCAAGATTCCTACCACAATGCATCACTGCCTTCTTTAGGACAGATTTTTTTTGTCCATAACCCCAGAGAAGAGAAAAAATTGGAAAAAAAAATAAAAAAAAGGTTGCCTGTTTAAAAATATTCAACTTAGATCTGCTCTTTCCAGTCCTCTTGTATGTGTTGGTCTTCACTTTGCCTGAAGTTTCCCCATAGATAATGCATGTAGAGTGAACAAGAGCAGGAATGAGAACAGTTTCTGTAGCACCAAAAATCTCCAAGCTGTGGCATTGTATTCTTTATTTATATCAGATACAACTATATGAAGTTCCGTTTGGTTCTTGTAGGCTGGTTGGTTTCAGGTACCTGAGACAATAGCACCAAATTCAACAGAAACAAAAAGAGAGAGCACTTAAGACCAAGGCTCTGCACATACTTGGTGCAAATGGAAACTGAATGGCTCAGAGGACTGCTCTCCCATGAGCAGTTTGAGAGGATAAACCCACCCATCTTGAGGAGTTCACAGGAATGTTTCAAACACATGAACTGTTCTTTCCATCTCCTGCAAGAGACACAGACCATTAACTATTCATAAATATAGAGAGACAGGAATAGAGTTACTTTATGTAATAATACTTACTGTGATACTTTTTTTAATCTGAACAAATAAATATATGAAAACAGGCACTTCTGTTTATTAGCTGCTATCTGCTAGCAAAACACGATAAAAGAGGGAACTAATTAGAGAAGCATTAATGCAGAAAAGCCCTCTGCAATGACAGTCCATGAGAAAAATCAAGAGTTATTAGGGTCACTTATATAATTAATGTGCTCAATATATATTAGGAAAGCATTGCAGTGGCACACTGCATGAGTTCAAGTCTTACTGCACACTTCTGCAACTGGTGACCCAGCTGTAACCACAAGTCTGCACAGTTTGGATAATCTAAGTAAAGATTGGTCTCTACACACTCCTGCTGGACAAATGCCTTTTTAATCTACCTAACATCTTGTTCAGACTTTCAACACATTTTTAGGTGAAGACAGCAGGGAATAGCATGAAAACAGATTGAAAAGTATTCTGTAGGAACTCTACAAAACCCCCCACTATGGCTTTTCCAGGTTTTGTTGTAAATTATTAATGGAGAAAAATACTTAGTGCTCAGTGATCCAACTGGAAAGTACCAATTGTTGTCCTTTTCTCAGCAGGGCTGGTTATCAGTTGAATCAGCAAGCCAATCCAAACCCTCTGCAGTTACAGCAGTGGTGATGGAGAGAATGCACACCCAGAGCTGGCACCAGCCTGTGCCAATGGTGAAATGACCAATTTGCTGCTGATGTACAGGAGGCCTTGGAGGGCAAACACTTCACTGACAAAGGATGATGGCAAGGCAGACACCTGGCTTCCACCATGCTGCACTGACCTTCCTAAGGCTGCACTTACTGATCAAGAGAGAGTGTTCACATTTCTAAGGTCTCGTATGAAAGTCAGAATCTGCAACTGCATGGAACAGAGGGGGGTAAGTTAGTTTTGGCCTAGTTACACCAACGCAATTAAGGGCAGCAGCAGCAATGCCAGGTCAGGGTGCCTATGAAATCACCACTTTACATCCATTGTTAGTCATGCCACAAACATGGAAACTGCTTCCACTCAATTTTACTCTGCTATCATGTCCTTTTTATACTGCTGTATTCTCTCCTCTTTTTCCTCCCCTCTTCTAGGTTAAATTCTTAATCCTCTTCTGCAGAAAGCGTTCTTAGAAACAACTGCCAGTTTCTAAGTTACCACACTAAGCTTTTTCCTTTTTATAGATACCTTCTTCAAAGTCTATTAAAGGCTTTTGCCTGCTAGTAGAACAATAAATTGACAGATTAACAGTTTCTGAAAAGCCTATCTCACAATATTCAGATAAAGAATAAAAGAAGCTGTACAACATTACCTCTATAAGTTGTGATTTGTCATAGTCTCTACGATGTCTGTAGATGCATTGACTGAGGAGTGAATACAATCTCTCAAGTTGGTCAACAGTCAGGTTGTCACTTTTCTTAACCACCAAATCAAGCAGTTTCTGTTGGAACAACAAAAGGTGAAGTTAAGAGGGTTTCTAAAATAATTCTTTATTTTTTTTAAGGACAAATAAGAAATACAATGTGTTTCTGAAGCCCTCCTTCAAAGGAATACATACAAATGAAATGAACCACACCTGGGTATCAGCAAGGCCACTGCTTCAATGTTTATACAAAAAGGACTTGATGTCTCCTTTCACTTCTCTGCTTATACCCACACTTTTCTTCTTGTCTTAAGATTCTTTTACTCAGTATAGCTGGGGCAATGTTTGGTCTTATGGAATGCTATTGCATCCTATTTCATCTTGGTTGGTCATCGTAACAAAGCAAAAACTAAAACTGTTTTGATGGCCAAGGCAGACATTTTTAAGCACTTATACAAGCACTTATACTGGCAGGGAAAAAAAAGTACCACCACAGGAAAACATTTGGTCTTCCACAAATGTTGTTAAACAGAACAAAAAAAAATAAAGAGAAGGAGGACACAACATATGCAAAATTTCTCATAACAAAGGTGAAAGTATTTTACATAGTAGCAAAGAGTGACATTTAAGATTATTTTTTCTCCTGTCATAACAATTCTGTGGTTTCTGAAGAGATCATCATCTGTATTCCACAGAAAATGGGATCTAAATTTCATGGGTCACAGTAGGTGAAGCTACTTTTTACAACAGAAGACAGCAAATTTTGTTGTAACTTTAACTGAAAAAAGCCTTGAAGCTTAAAGAAAACTGGAAGAAAATTAACTAGCAGTTTATAATGCCAAAACATCCACACAAATTTCCATTTGCTTTCCAATCCACTGAATTTTCTCTACCAAGTATACCTTGGTATACACAGGAAAAGATGATATTAACTCCCAATTACCAGGCACCCAGCAGTTTCTTGGTACTTTGCACGGCCAATTAACACATGTGAGTACCTGCAAAAATGGGCAATTAAAAGAGTGGACTGCAAGGAATCCAGTGTCATTAATGGATTATAAGGGTAGTAATGATGGGGCAGTAAGAATTCAGTAGTTTTATTAGCCTTTCATCCAAAAAACACTGATTGACAAATCATTTCCAGAAGCCACTCTGATCATAATACTTGTTTGCAGTCAAAACTAAAGGAAATGGTGCTTCAGAACACAGAAAGGAAGCTTTTTCAATGGAGTCTGTTAATAGTTCAATTTATTTTTTCAGTTCTGTTACCTTTAGTCTGTCATGGTCAACAACCACAGACGGTACGGGATCTGAAGGTTCCTCTGGAACCTGCTCCAAACTTGTGGGCTTTGACTGCTCCACAGCAACTTTTCGTGTTTTCTTGCTTTTGAACAAACCTGTAATTTGAAAAACAATTATCAGCACTGTCACTCCCACAAAATACAGCCTATTTCTTCACTTCAGTTTGATTTTGCTTGTTTAGTTTGTTGGGTTGTTTGGAATCAAGCAAGACTTTAGCAGTGCTCATTATTCATCAGCTTTGCCAATTCTAATGCTTACAGGTGCACAAACCCACAGTTCAGAAGGCACACACAAAATGGCAATCCTTAAAACCCAATTCCAAAGTGCCAACTTTGAAGGAAAACTGAATCCCACGACGAGTTTTCTCATCGTATCCCTCTATTCAACAACAACAAATTAAACAGCTTCAAAGACAAGTTCACACACTAAGCAAATGCTGAAATTCTTTCTGCTCAAATGAAACAAATCTTCATTTTTCTCTCTAAAGCATCCCACGTCCTCATCACCACAGTATTCCAACATCTGCTCTATTCCAAAACTCATGCTTTTGTTACACATTTCTGTTTTCTTCCACCTTTGTATTCAACCTATTGACCAAAATATTTTCTTATCTCCTTATATTCTCCCTACATTCATTCACTATTTTTCTCCTCAACTATTTAAAACACCTTTTCTTCTGAGGACCCCTGCTATCATAACCATCCTAAAGCATACAAAATTCACCCACCAAATTCAGAAATGTAAAGGCTCTTAACGCATCATGCTCTTCTTGTGATATTCCTAGGACCTTTCTTGTATTAGTCTCCTTACCCTCAGAGAAAATGTGTATGTACAAACACAGCCAACATGTACACAGTAATCTTCTCATAATTCAGATCTCTCATTAAAGCTCATTTACTTTGTAAATCTCAGCACTAACTTTTGAAGTAAAGATTCCATTCTTTTAGATAATTCTGAAAGCTCATTAAAAAGGCAATCATGCACAAGGCTTCTATTTCTGTTCCCTGAGGAAACTCTCTCTCTTGTCTTCAAAGGACATGGCCCCTTCTTTTATACACCACCAGGATTTTTCTTCTCCTTCTCTTATCATTTTCCTGCACGGTTATTGTGTTCACTGTGACTCCAAAGCCAGATACCTTCTCCAACAGATGAACAACAATGTGGCTTTTGTGATGAGTTAAACTGCTTCAACTTTTGCTACGCAGTTTTTTAAAAGAATGCATTCTTTATTTCTATGCTTTTTTATCCACTGTAAATGATATTGTTATCATATTCTCTAACAAAACAAGTCAATATCTATCACGTAGATCAAAATAGAAATCAGACAGAATATACAGACCAAAATATGTATTGTATTTATTGCTATTTATAATATTTTTAAATACTTAATTATTGTTTTAATATTATCTCAGTATTTCCTACAAAGCTGACAAATATGAACAGAGTAGTGTTAGTGCGGGGAAACAATTTCTTGCCTAGGACAAAAATATAGCAAGTCAAAATTGCACTTCTAATTTTTATATGTGAAATTAAATGCTATAAGCATACCAAGAGTTCAAATAAATAGTCAGCAATTAATAAAATATTACTATATAATAATTGTAACATATTAGAGTGAAAAATACACACATTAACTTGGACACTGAGATAAAGACAGAAACATGGAAAACAAGCTATACCTTCTTTATCTGCTTCAGCATCTTTAGTTTCAATGTCTATGCTCTGTAGTGTTTTCTCATTATTGCTGCAATGTGGTAACTCAGCTTTCACCAGATCAGTTCCTTGATTTTCACTGGAAGCTTCCATTTTCTCCTTTGACTGATCTTCAGATAAAGATTTTTGCTTGTTACTAGACCAATCACTGTTGTCACAGGGTGAAACAGCATCAAGTGATTCTACTTTACCATTATGACAGGCTGGAACAGGTACACCTTCAGAGCCGTGTACAGATGTCTCTCCATTCACACAGTCCCCTTTCAATGTAGAGTCCTTCTTCAATTCCTTTTCAGCACCCAGGGTAATACTGTCAGTTATTAACAGTGATTCATTTGAGCTCTCCTCTTCTGTGGATGCAAAATTGTTTTCCTTTCCTGATGTCCCATTGTTAAGCCTCTGCTCTGCATCTATATCCATAATATCGCAAGAGGATTCGTCATTTGTCATAGAGAGGTCTCCTGTTTCCTCTCCATTCTCCTCAATGCAGTCAGTGCTAATCTCTAGCTCTCCATTTTCCAATAATTTATTGTCCTCACCGTGATTTTCATCATCAGCAAATTTTGCATCATCTTCATCTTTCTTTAAATTATTGACTTTCCTCTTCTTAATAATGCCTTTGCCCCACTGGGAGCGCCGTCTTGATTTTCTCCTTATTCGAACTGAAAACAAAAACACCAACAAACACTTTAAGATGCACAGGTAGCCCTCAGTACAGAGACCAGCATTTAAGAATATGGTGTTGTGTGAGGCAATCAAGTATCGTCACTCTTCAAGGAAAAATAAGGTGTCTGTTGATATGAATGTGAGCAAATTAGAGGAAACAAGGCATTTTAGAAGGATAAGGAGTGGACACGCAGTCATCCACTCAATTCCTAAACTATGGAAACAAGAAATTCCTACTTAAAACAGCTAAGCAATGGTGTAGTCATTTGGGTAGCTCATTTGGGTAAATGAGGACTCAAAGACAGTTATTCTCATTTTCCCTTTTTAGCTCCTCAGTGATTTGAAGTGATTATACAATAAAACAAATTAAAGTGCAATCCATGGATTCATAGAATAATTCAGGTTGGAAGGAACATGAGGAAGCTTCTAATTCAAACTATTACTCCAACCAGAGTCAGCTGTGAGGGCCATATTGTGCTACTCAACTTCACGCAATATAGGCATGCTATTCCCTTTTTTTCATTATTTCACCATGAAATTTTACTTTTTCTTATTTCTTAGTTTTATTTTCTGTGCCTTTGAAAAATTACATAATAAACTATTTTTCAGAAAGGTCACTTTATTTTATTAACCTATCTGCAGTGAGATACAACTAAGGTACTGATCTGAAGGCTTTGGGGCACATTTGTAATTTGATGAGCAAATGCAGAAGGAAGACCATTCCAACCTAATGCTATTGTCAATATCCTTTTCAAAAGCACTAACTAGACACAGCTCAGAACACCAAGGAAGACACTGAGACAAAGTGAAGCTTCTACATTAAAATCCAAGCAATGATAAAGACTTCTATTTTTGCAAAATTGCTTAAGTTGTGGCCAACTACAATAAATGAAAATCGCAGCCAATAGTAACCAGAGACTGACAAATTTCCATCCCTTTCAAACTGAACTCTTATGCTGAGCACCCCCATAATGTTCTTTACATTTGTAAGTTGCTCTGATTTATGGGTATTAAGTCCTACACCTGTGCCTGCCAAGCACACACTGAGTTACCAAGATCTCACTTTGAAGATACGAGCACTATGCAGGTACAAGTGTTGAGAATTAATTCACAGCCACTCAGAAGCACAGTTGTACTTCAGAACTTCTCCCCATGAGTGCTGTATGTAAGCAGGTAGTTTAACAACTACATTAGGAGTAAATCCTCACCTTTTAGCTTTAAAGATATCTAAAGTTACAATCACACTGCAATAAAAATAGTCTCACTTGGAATTGTATTTATTGTTACAAATAATCTTTATGGAGAACTGCAAGACTTGAGGGAGGGGGGGAAATCCCCTTTCTTCAGCCATATTCAAGATCTGATAGCGACTTCTACAGTCAATGTCACTCTTTTATTGATGACAAACTACAACCTACTCACATAACTTTTCAGGATTTCGTGTATTTTTTCCCTAGATTGTGCAAGAGATTTTCATTAATCACTGAAGCAGCAAATCTGAAACTAAACAGGGAAATGTAAACTTACAGACAAAAATAAAAATAATACTCTATTAGCCAATGAATTGAACCTCAGCACAACTCCAAAGATGGGTAAATAAAACAGAGAAGGAGAGCAGAAGTCTTTTAAAGGAAATCTGGTATATCCTAAATGTATAAATAAGTAAGTTGAAAATTTTAAAGATACACTGATTTTCAGCTGTTTAGGCACACTTTGCTGTAATTCAGATAGATATATGAGATATATTGTGAAGTATATTTGACATCTTTTACATCAGTGAGTTGCACTTCAAATATTTACTGTTAACATTCCCACTGTGAGTTCCACCTGGGATGAGAATCCATAATTTCCCCAAACACACAAGTACATTCCTAAAATTCTTAGGTGTGAGAGAAATCACTTTAAAGCAAAATGGAATTAATCCTTGTATTAGCCATCTCATTAAATTTCAAGTCTTTCCAAATTGAGAGTCAGCAAGTCCAGCTCACTCAGTGTCTCATCCAGTATTTTTGAACAAACATTATGGGTGTTGTTTTTTACTGCTGTTTTTAATTAGGACAAAGCAACCACAAAAAAAAAAAAAAAGTGAGACAGCAATGTCGTTTGGGATGACAGAGGAAATTCTGGTTCCAGATCCTTAGCAACCAAAGCATTGTTACACAGATTTTTCTTTTACATAGAGTCAAGCCTCTATATTAGTGAAAAGTTGAGCAAGGAATACAACATCTGAAAACAAAACCTTGCACCAGTCTTTCTGTCCTGCTTAATTCCCCAGTTAAGTTAAGGGAGTGGTACAAGGAGGAGTTTAATGGACCAGAGAACCATGTGACAAATTGCAGACACTGACACCAGATTTCATCACCTATATTGGTCCCCTTTACAGTTACTGGAAATAAAAAAGGCACTACTACAAGAGTATCATGGATCTGAGAAGCTGCCATAAGAGGCAGGAAACTGAATCCTACAGGACAGTTGATCATGACCTTAAAAGGATGAAGGAGCTACCACAAGGTAAAACTGATGCAAAACTGATGCAAAGGGCCACTAGGGAGGAACTAATGGGTTAACAGATTGCTGTTAAAAAATAAGCCTGGAATCCCATCTTAACTATCTTAATGTTTCTATTTTAAAAGATTGTAAACTATCAAGAGCAGAATGCCAAACTTTTTATTTTTTATTCAGTATGATTCATGACTATCAGCTTCCAGCAGGTAACAGAAAGGGACACCTATTTACAGAAGAAAAGCCTAGAGTGAACTTTGTTTAAAAAATGAACACAGTACATACAAATGCAACTTACTGTCTTAACACCTTTTCAATTACTCCTTTTAAAACTACTCATCAGAAATCTCCCCATTGATACCCAGTCTTTTGGCAATATTTGTGCCAGAGGCAGTGGAAATACTATTGTCAGAAGAATCCTGCTTTATAGAACTGAGTTTCTCTAACTCAAAGTATTATAATAGCAATTATTCACACATGAATACATTCACTTACCTTCTAAATTGGCCAACTATTCACTCTATAATCTTCACATAACCTCTACAGATTTGCCAAAGGGATCTTAATTTTAGTTCGAGCTTCTGTCTGGTTTGCTTTTTCGCAAATCACTACTAAGCATTTTTAATAACAATAAATATCCGTCTGACCACAAGTCACACCTAACATTTCACTCAGGTTCACATGAAGTTGGTATCAAAACTAAATTTTGCCTGCTCTTTTTTTCCTAACATGCACAATCTATGTAGACAGCATTTTTTAAGTGCTATGTAAGACAATGCAATTAATCGCTGAATAGAGATTTATTGTAATTTTGTTAAGCAGTATGAAGTTCCTCAATTCTTCCATTCCTATGTTAAGACAATTTCAGAGTCATCTGAAAGACCCATGAACAAGGCAGACAGCATTTCGCCTAGGTATGATTAAAAATAAATTCTGCAATGTCCTTACTTCAGAAGGACTAGTCCTCTAGATGAAGTTAAGTAAAATGAAACCTGTAGCAGACTTTCAGAAATTCTGAATTCTTGCCCACTGACAGGTGCTGCTTGGAGATTCTCCAGTCAGATACACTAAGTAATAACAACATCATCTGGTGACATAAGTACCAACCCTGTCTAGGTCAGAGCACTGCTCTTGGCTATTAAAGAACAGAAATAGTGGAAAAAAAACCCCAAAACTAAAAACATCCTAAAAACTATGAACCAAAAAATTAAATTCCTTCCCAGTTTTCCAAAGCATTTCTGCAAGACCCAGAGGTAACCGTGACCTTTCTGTTTAGGGTCTCAGGAAAAGAGATCTCAAAAAAATGGGTGAATAGTACAGAAGTTTCAGAGCTGAGGTATGCACTGTTGCTGTCCCCCAAACCCAGCAGTACAGTGATAGAACTGTAGACTACAGAGAAATAAAAATAACAGTGGAAAAGAAAGCAGGCATAATTAGATTATTCAAAGACTGTCAATTACTAACAAGCAAGTCTGCATCTCTTAATGTGGAAGAACTCTAATAAGATGCAGCAGAGATCTTTCTCTTGAAATTTCTGTAGTTTGACTACTACAGTACCATGAGTGCAGCACAGTATTCAAGGCTAACAAGTTCACTTTATGCTGCAGAGAAGACACTTCCATGCTTCCACACTGCTTAAAACCCATGACAGAATGTGAATCCTCCGTCAGTAAATGATAAAACTGACATCCATCAAACAGTAATTTCTCTGTTGTAACTGTATTTCATGAAGAATTCCTGGGGATTAAAACCCAAAGAAGATTCTCACGGCAAGGAAATCACCATGGATCTAGATTTTTAGTCTGTACTATCAAGAACCACTTAAAGCAATTCACGTGTTTTAAGTTTTTCTTCCATGATCAAAACCCTCAACACCTTTCTGATGTCTTGTGTGTAAAGTAACTCAAAGCCTTGAGAAATCACTTATAACCAGCAACTTACACTCTCTTATACAGCATCCAGGATATCTATGTACCTGACAGAGTCATTTAGCTGCTTCCAGTAGCTCCACATTCCTTACCAAGAGGCACTAAATAGTCCACTTGAAAGTCTCTGGAGTTTCTACTCAAAGTCCCAAACTGCAGTCAGAGATAAGCAGCAAGAAAGAACAGATCACAGTTCCACAATGGCTTAAAAAGCAAAGTGAGGTGCCAGCTTCCACTAACAAAGCCATTTCTCCCTCCAAAGCCAGCTATAGCATTTCCACTGCCTCATTTGTGCCGGCACTACTGTTCCTGCAGTAAAACAGATAAGGGAACTAAATCCATCTGAAACATTAGGTTGTTGGGGTTTTTTCTGGCTTAGTTTTCAACATCTTTGGTTAAGCTTTCCAACTCATGAATGACAATGCTGGCACAGGGAACATGGTGGGAATATGCCACCAGCAACAAGGCAAGACAGCTCTTTAGTAGTGACCTGCAGTTTGACCACCTTAAAGTGACAGTGGAACCAACCCCTAAAAGGTGTCATTTTCTTCACTTAGATGGAGGGCACTTAAGGCACAGAACTGACAAACACATGAAAAGAACTCCATGCAACAAATTCACATATTTATGATTTTAATCACCTTATATAACAGCTTATGTTTTGTAAGCAAATACTTGAAGAATCTGGGCATTTCTACTCAACACAGAAAGTCAAGTTTCATAAGGAGGAGCTGAAATAAGTAAAAACCAAACTTGACTGCAGCATTCCCAATATTTTCTTCCCCAGTCAACTGCTTTCCCCTACCATTCCCAATTATGTTCTCCACCCAAGCTCTTCCCAGGGTTTCTCATGGAACTATCCCAGTGTCTCCAATTCCTCCCCACCCCAGCTGAACAGGACACAGGACACACTCCATGTCTGAGGTGTGCATGCCATGCCTGGTCAATACCAGGTTTTACCTGCTCAAATACCTTTTTCAATCTAGCTCCTTTTCCTGCAGTAGACACATGTATTTTTCCAGCTACCAATTTTCACAAAACCCGCAGGAATCTAATCTTTCAGCTCTCAGCTCTTGTCAAATCCGTCTGAACTCCACTAAATGATTTAGAAGTTATTAGGGGAGCAGAGATGGACAGAGAGCACAGGTATGATTTTCTTGGGAAACCAAGATAAAAATATAATTTACATGAAACCAGAGTAATTATATTAGTAAAATACATGGCAAGACTGTCATGCTGGAAAATTAAAGAGGCAAATGAAGTCAAAAGACAATCAGATTATATGTCATCTGTGGAGATAATTTTTAGACTTTTCATCTCTGTAGATCTGCTTATTTCCCCTCTGCTCTGTACTATAGCAACTATTGCAGCTATACACATCCTTGGTACCTTCAGCTAGCTCTTAAGGACTACTGAATGATAACTTCCTTGCAAGAGAGCCATGAACAAACACAAGAAAGAATCATGGCTACTGGGTGGTTTCTCTGTCAAAGAGGCAAAATCTGAAGTTAATAAATGGATAATAATCCCAAGAAAATCCACTACTTCTGCAGACAGAAACACTATGTCTTAAAACAATTTAAAGCAAACATTGTCACAGTTTTCAGAAGGGAGGAAGGAAGGGATCTATCTGGTCTGAAAACTGTTTTTATTACATGTCTTGTGCATACCACTTAGAGGGAAAAAAAACTTTAAACTACTTCAGAAGATGGTTTTACCATGTTTACAAGAAAGGTGATGATAATGCTTTCAAGGAAACCTTAAAAGAGGCTGAGCCATCTTGCATTACTCAGTTATAAAGATGAGAACAAGAGAATATAAAAAAGTCACTGATCAGGTAAATTGTAGAACCCACTTAGCCCTCTGTCAGAGAAAAAAGACACTTGATTAATTCAATAGGCAGGTTTTTAATAGTGATGAAAGAAAATTTCTTTGTCACTAGATATCACTGAGTTCAAAAGTTTGATGCGATCCCAAAAAAGAACAGGCAGTCAAGATTTATTAGAACTCCCACAAATTCACTAAATTACATTTTAAATTAGAAGAATTTAAAAGCCTATGGGGTTTTAAAGAACTGTTAACCAACCTGGAATCATCAGCTACATTGATATTTCCTTCAAAATCAGGCATGAAAAAAAATTATTTCTCAAATGTTTGAAACTTTCTTTTAAGGCATCTGGTTGAAGGCAGCACAAGAGATCAAACCACTCCCAACCAGAATGCCAACTCCTACGCTACCCAGAACAAAATGACAGAGAGACAAAAAGAGACAGTTGTCCCAGCTCTGAGTAAAGATATCCTCACATTCCAGAAAATCTTTTTGGATGGTGCTTATCAAGTAACAGTACTTGCCTCTGTCTCAAGTGAGAATTAATCCAAGTCAAATCTGGAAAGCAGGAGGAGAAAACTAAACAGTAGCAAATACAGGGTAAGTGACAAAACAGCAGCTACTAGGATTTTCATGTTAGCATCTGAATGCTGTTAATTTGCTAATATCCAATTCTTGAATCCAAACTCAGAACCACATCAAAAGGAGAAAACAGTTCAAAGCATCAAAACCATATGGCATCTGGTCTGCCATGTCCTTTGATAAGGCACTGCTGCAGTCCCAGAAGCCTAAAGTACAGCAACCACTGACACCACTGTCACAGGTCAAAGAAGAGCCACTAAACAGATGAAAATCGGACAAAGACTGAGAATAAAACAGTTTCTGAGAAAGACTGTAAATGAAAGACCTTTTCTTTCTAAATATCTTTTTTAAAAAGTCTCGAGACAAGACAAAAGCCTTTCCATTATAAAGCAGAAACAAAGTGTTCCACAGGACAGCAAAGATCACCCATTTGGGGGTGAAAAAGAGCAAACCAAAAACCAATGAACCAAAAAAATCCAACACAAAAAGGCAAAGAAAATATTACTTATTTATAAACAACGTTTTCTGCCACAGTTTTTTAGATCCTTGCTTGATTTCCCTACAGTCATTTCTAGAGAGCCCACTAATCACTTAAATTACTGAGAAAGTTAGCAGGGTGTTCACTTCATATTTCATAAAATGACTTTCATATAAAACTTATATTTTTAATAGTTTGCATAGCACAAAGGATTTAAATTTTCTTTATTCGCTCCAAATGCCATTTTCACAGTTATGCTATTTATCATATGGCATAAAAAATATCTTTTCTATGAAGAAAACATAAAATCTGCAGTCTATCACTACAATATATTATCATTAAATGCTGCAAAAAAAAGATAAGAATGCAAAGCCAAATCTTCCCCACAGAGTTTATTTATATGTAACACTAAGGGAAACAAGTGCAAGACAGTAAAATGGTATGTACCATGCCCCATCTACTGGCAAGATGGAGCAGCTGGATACAGTTTTATTATACAGGATCCCAATGATTAAAGAGATGCTAATGCTTTCTGAGCTAACTGTATCTAAAGCACTTAATTTAGCAAACACACTGAACTGCCCACTGTTGGTAGTTTCCTTTTCCACACAGCTCCATAAAAAGGCAAAATAAGACTCTTCTCAGCAGTGCCCAGTGACAAGAGGCAATGGGCACAGACCGAAATACAAGACACTCAAAATTAAGAAAAAGAATTTATTGTTTGTATCCAAGCACTACAAGAGGTTCCCCAGGCATGACACAGAGCCCTCATTCTTGGGAGATTTTCAAAACACAATCGGACAAAGCCTTGAGCAACCAGTTCTGAGGGGAGCTAGACTAGAACATCTCCAGAGGTTCCCTCCAACCACTGTAATTTTGTGATTCTATAATCATAAAACTATTTATATCAGACTTCTGACATCTGTCCCATTCCAAGTTCCCACCAGAATACTTGCACTTTCCTCAAAATACACAGTCGATAATGGAAATATTTTAAATTGTGGCAGAACTTCCCCAAATAGATTTCAGCAACTTCTAGTAATTCAATACTTTTAAAACTCATCTATACTGTCAGACACAATCCACACAGCTGTACCTTCAACAAGGGAAATGGGAGTTGCAGATGAAATGTAACTCAGGAATGTGCATCACTATGCCTTCTAACAGAAAAATTACTTATTCAACACATTTCCAACAGCCCATCTGGTCCAATCAAATTAACAAAATACCTAAATTATCTAAAATACATCAGAAAAATTAAATAAATCACAAAATAACAGGTAACTAAAAAAACTACGTAATTTTTTATACTAAATATAAAACCTCAGAAAACAAACCAACAAATATTAATCCAACTCTCACTCTCTACTGTACTAGCCCTGAGCAGGACCCTAAATTTGGCAAGACTGCTGCACTGTCTGCAGTCCTCTCTGTTTTTAGAGAAGACACTTGACAATAATTTCTTTTAGAGTTCTCAGGTTTGTCATCTGAATTAACCTTTTTGCAGCTCTTTTGTAAAATACTGTAAAACAAAGCCGTTAAAAATAGTAACAACTGATCAGGAAAATAAAGTTATGATTGGTGTTTCTTTCTTTAGATTCCTCTAAGGGAAAACATTACTTCAAGTTCGAACAGCAGAAAACCTGCAATTATTTTCAGAATTATCGAAAAGTATGGTTTTATCCTGTTTAAATAAAATACTTTAATAATTTTTCTTGTTACTCTGATTGTGCAATACATTATAGTTTTTAAAAAAATACTATTTCATGACCATAAAAATATTCCACTCGCCCCCTAAAATAATCCCTCTTCAGAAATCCCTTCTCCAAACTTACTTCTTCCATTTAAACAATCACAATCTGGAGTTTCATTTTCTGCTATTTGAGCTCCCCACAATCTCCTCAGTTCTGCTCTCACCTTTCTCTAGCTTATCCTCCAAATACCCTTTTAAGACCGTTTCTCTTCCTCATTTTTAGTCTCTGCTGAACTGACCACATCAATCTTCAAGAGTGCCCATGTACTACTTGAATCCTTTCTGCAGATTTCTGATTGCTCATCAATTCCTGGTTCTCTCTCTTGATTACTAGATGCATCACATCCCTCCTGGACTAGTTACCTTTCCTGGACTCAGCCTTAAAAGGCAGATTTTCATTTGATCGTAGACCCAAACACCACTAAGCCTCAATTTTTCTTGCTTTCCAAGCTAGATCATGAAAATACCAACAGGATCAGTGCCTTAACAGTAACTTTGTTGTTTGCACAGAGACACTGGCAATTTCCTGCAGCTGATGGTTCGAGTTTTCAAACAACTGCTGCTGCCTGCACAACAGAGGGGAAGTGAGTGAGGTACTGGAGCTGCTTTGGATGCGAGTCACCAGCAAGGGCTGCTCTCCCCATTCCCAAGGGATGTCCAGCTTGGAGGTCTATAAAAACCCCACCGTCTGCTGCTCAGCATGCACAGCCAGCAAAGTGCTCTGTAGGGCAGCCAGAGGGAAAAGCTCCATCCTGGACTTCACAGGAATTAAAAAAAATTAATTGGGAATCCCTTCCCTACACTCTCTGTTTTGCACGAGCTGCCAAATGAATAAAGAACAGCTTGGATCCACATCATCAATTTATTATATAACAATTTATTCTAACCATAATTCTGTACAATTGACTTTAATTCCTTTAACGGAAGAAATTACAGCTTCGGGAAATAAAATCATACACCTCTAATTAATTAAACCATTTGACATCAACACTATCATTCATATATAAACAATGTTCATCTCTGGGCAGTTATCACCATGCCTAGAAAACGATTTCTCATCAAGGAAAAGCACCATGAAGGAGAGCACATGAAGAACAAAATGAAAATTTGACCGCTTCCATCCGTTTGCCATCAATCAGCAATAATTGATAACGCTACTAATAATATATTAATAATGGACTCCACATCTTCAGCAGGAAAGCCAGGTGCAACCATTAGTATACCCCCATACTAAGTGTCTCTCATAGTCTTTATTTGCTTTATAATGAAAATATCTGCTATGTATTCCCCTGTTCTAATCAACTTACCTCTTGAAAATAATTAGCAGTGCCTCTGATTACGCAAACACACCTCACAATCCTAGAGGTTCTGATCACTTAACTGGATTAATTCAGTAGGCTCCAGGAAGTGTATCTTAACATCCTCCAGTAATGGTTACTGACTGTTGAAAACCATTGCCATAAAGGAAAATACAGTTAAATTTGCAATCTCCTCTCTAGCTTTCAGCATGACGCTGAATGTATTGAAGGCAGGAATTCAATGCAGTGCAGGTGAGAAACTATTAAGCAGTGTAGAGGTATTTACCTGCTAATACACAGAGTAAACAAACCTGAAAACTCATCAAACCACTGAAAAGTGTTCTTGGATCCATGTTGTCTTATACTGAAAACAGCGTTTTACAACAAAAAATGCAAAATACTATGCTGCATTAGAAAAAAAATTATTCTTTATCATAAAACCAGAAATCCTGCTTCTTTACAACTTCTTGGGCAGGGATTTTATGTACTCCTAGAAGGAGCATTTCTTAGTTCCATGTGCTTCATGACTAAAATTACTTCTGTAAATAACCAGTAAGCAGCAGTAGAGACACATTTCCAATGTCTGGCATTGAAAGGACCTCTAATTTTGCACAGTTGTCACCCAAGGTACTTACAAGCACATTTATTTGCAGAGTTGGGCCACACAGCCATGGTGGGTTTTTGCTTGCTCCGAAATGCTTCTTCAACTCTGGCTTCTGTTTTCCGTACAGTGGAACCGTGAGGATTTACCTGTTCTGCTGGCACTGAGAAGCCTGCATGCAAAAGACAACCATACCTATTTAAATAAACCAAGCTGCAGGAACCTACCGAATCAAAGAAGAAACTCAAAACACCATACTGCAATAGGAATACATCCATTAATGTTTAGCTGGACATTCAAAATAAAGATTTCCATCAAGAATATTTGGTTTCTGCTGACAAAACAACTTACTGGTTGCATGGTCTTAAACTGTCAGCTCTGATGGATTAGAAAAATGTGACTGCCACTGGTCCCCAAAGATTGACCCTTCTATTCATATTTCCTCTACAAGCAAATTCTTACTGACCATTTCAATCTTTTCCTTATTTTAAACAGTTTTAAAATAAGTGGCAATTCATAATGGCATTGTATGCCATATCAAAAAGAGTATCTGAATAAGAACCTTGTATTGTCACTGTGATCTGTGTTATGTAAAATGGATCCATTTCAGAGTCAATATGAGCTCTTAAATTAAGAAAATGCAATTCTGCTTTTAACAAAAAGCATGGTTTGCTTCCTGTAATATAACTTCATCTCATAGCTTCTACCACTTCATAGGTTTTTTAATTAAATTCTAAAAAAGCAAACTTTCATATTGGTTAAGCACATTTTGAAGACATAAATGAATATCTGAAGTTCTGTATTTGTGAACTAGAATTTCCTATCCATCCACTAAAATGGTCTTCAAAATGTTATAACACATCTCTAATAGAAACCAGAACCAAGTGATCAAAAGCTGAAAATAAGCTCCAAAACTGATGGATGCAGAAATTAAAAGATTCACACAGAATCTCACATCTCACAATTAATAATTACAACATAGGTTTCTAGGTACTGTTATAAAAATTTTAAACTGCATATCAAACATATTTCATTACTCAAAACAACAATCACTTCTACCTTTCTATTAGCTGGTTTCCACAAGTAGTTGCAAATTTCAATAGTCTAAGATCTAGATAGTTGGTTCTTATTTACCAACTTAAAACTTGCTGTCCTTAGGATTAACATTTTTCAACAACAGCACCTCATTTCAGTAACAGAGGAACAAGAAATTCTAGTTTGACTTCTACATACTGATTTTATTGTACAGTGCTTTTGAATCTGGTCACCAGAGTACTAAGTAAAAGTGGCAGATGTGTGGAGAACAAAACAAAACAAACAAAAAAACAAAAACAAAAGGAAAAAAACCCAAAACCAAAAACAACCACAACCCCACACCCTCCAAAAAAGCCATGTAGAACATATTTTCCATTTTACAACTACAAAAGATTGCTAAGTAACTTGCTGACAAAACTGTGAAGAAAATGGATATGAAGCTTTTTAGCTTTTTTCATCCCTTGCCCAAACTTCTCTGAAACAGGGTACATGTCAAAGTCTAGACAAGCAGATGCACTGGGATTGACCAGATCTGCTGTCTTGCTGAGGCTGTTCTTTACAGCAAAATGAGAATTATGGCAGAACTGATCAGCATTCACATCCTTTCCATCCACTACAAGGACCAGTGCCAAGACTATACTCCTGAAGTGTCATCATCCAGGTGCTCTGCACCACCATAATCTTTTCACACAACTCCTGATCCCTTGTGACTGCCTTCCAGCAGGAGGCTTCCTCAGACTCTAGGAGCTTGATACATTTTCCTCCGTCAATAAAGAGTTCATCTAACACAGCTTCTTCCATGCATTCCAAGTCTTTTGGGCTTGCTTTGGTTAGCACTCCTTGCTAACCCAGTCAGTGATCCTAGCCTTGCACGTTGTACAGCTGGACCGACTGCAGAGCTCAGTTGTCACTGAAACCACCATGTGTGGGCCAGAAGCACAAGCATCTTTAAGTGTCACCTGCAAGTACCTGTGACATTGTAACAGTTTCCATGCCAATGTACTGAATACACTTTGAATCCTGCCCATTCCTGTCTGTGAGTTGTTCTGTCCCACAAACCGGTGCTGCTTATCATGTACCTGTACCTCAAGGCCCTCTCACACCAATGGTACCTGCTTTTTCTGATTTAACAAGTTCACTGCATGATACCATCAGCCTTAAATATGACTTAAGACACTGCCCTTCTTTCAACAGAGTTTGCAGGCTTTGTCTCCAGAAATATCTATTACTGGGCCACTGCCACAAAAAGGAGGGCAGCATTCCAGTTCTTGCAAACTTGCAAGAAAGGACTACAAGCCATAGAGTCATTCTCTGTAACAAAGAGCTCTTACAAACATTTACTTTAACCTCGGAAGCAATAACCTTTAACAGTCATGGGGACTTGGATAATTAACTGAGCACAGCTCACAGCATGATGCTGTGGCCAGAATTGTGAATATTCTTGTAGTTCTAATAGAAAAGTACAGAGGAGAAATGAAGGCATTATATTAGCTCTGTTTTACAGCCACAGTGAATTACAATTGGTTCATTTATCCACAATTCAAGACACACATTGGAAGCTTGCACAAAATTAGACAAAAACACGCATGACTGAATAGGAAAATACAAAGAATTCTATCTGTTTTAATCTGAAGGAGAGAAAGCCTATAGATACTTGCATAGTTCAAAGAAGATTATTAATAAAGGGTCTTCAATCTACCAACAGAAGTATTTCAAGAATCAGCAGCTGAAAGGTAAGACCAGCCAATTCAACCTAGAAATCAAATAATGGAGCTTTATACCAAAGCAGGAAACAACTTGCCAAGGTAAAGTTGGAATTATTGAAATCAGTGATCCTTAAATCAGCATGAAATTTTGTTCTAATGTTATAGTTCAGTGATTTTCCTTTTTCAACTTTCAAAAGTTTAAAACTTTTCCACGGAGGTATACTCTTTTTATGTAAACTGATCACTGCTGCCACACCAGGAATATGTTTGGACTTTTGATAACTTTTCCTGATCACTTTAGAAGCTGTACACAGACTTACAAGGGTTGTTTCTTAATCAAAAAAATCAATACATTACCTCCAAAATGACAGTTGTACACAGGCCAAGGTGAACTAAAAGTCCTGTGGCTTAAAGGCTGTTCTCCTTTACCATACTTCTTATTATACTTTACTACAGGCACTTTCAGAACACAGCTCTGGTTCCACCACATCCACATCAGAAGTTAGTATAGCAACCCTAGCATTTACTTGTTCACCAGGTTCTGTAGTACTGTCTGTAACAGGAGGCAATGTATCCTTCTTCTGGAAAGGATGATGATATCCTATCAGATCAGCTCACAAAACAGGAAAAATGTGGAGAGGTTTCAAGGTCACTCACCCTTTAACCTGCACTGTCTGAATCTGACATGCATTCATTATTTCACATTAAATATAAATTTTTGTATGGAGATCTGTAAATTCTATCCTGTATATGTACAGAAGCTTTTCTTGTTGCCCTTGTCCCTGGCCAGGTTGAATTCTCTCAGGGCTTTAGCTTTCCTAACTTGATCCCTGGCTGCTCAATTCCTCTGTAGTCTTCCCAGGCTACCTTTCCTGTTTCCACTCTCTGCAGGCCTTCCTTTTGTGTTTAAGTTCATCCACCATCAACTTGTTCATCCACACAGGCCTCCTAATGTGTTCACCTAACCTCCTCTTTTTTGGGAAACATCACTCCTGAGTTTGAAGGAGGCAGTCCTTGAGTATTAACCAGCTGTCCTGGGCCCCTCTTCCCTCCAGAGCTTTATCCCATGGGACTCTACCAAGTAGATGCCTGAAGCCTGCTCTCCTTTAGTCCAAGGTACTGAACTTTGCTGTGCATGCCTCTTGCTGCCCTTAGGATCTCAAACCCCTCCACTCCATGGTCAGTGCAACCCAGCTGATCTTGAGGTTCACATTCCCCTCTTTGTTGGTGAGAACAAAGTCCAGCACAGCATCTCTTCTTGGTGGCTCCTCTATGACTTGGAGAAGGAAGTTGTCCTCTACTCATTCTAGAAACCCTTCGAATTCCTTTTGCCCTCTGTGTTGTCCCTTCAACACATACTGGGGTGGCTGAAGCCCCCCACAAGGTCCAGGGCTTGTGAACATGAGCCCATTCCTACCTGTCTGTAGAGGGTCTCTATGTGTGCTGTGTTATGATAACTCAAGTTAGACATACCTCTTTTTCTTCTCGCTTCCTTGATTTCTTCACACATCTTATTAAATTCTGGATCCAGTTCAGCAGCAATGATAGCATGAGCAGTGTCCTTCAAAGTACAGGCTCTATGTCTAATTATTTTATCTAGAAAACAGGACAGCACATTTTTTTATCACAATTACAAAAATTCCTTAGCATTTCTATGTTGGTTTGTAATGCATATTACAACACTGATACAAACAGAAGTAAGTGGGAAAAATTACAGATGTCTGAAAATGCAGATTAATCAATATCAGTCAAGAATCACAACCCAGCTACTGAAGAGATATAGAAGTATAAATTGGTACTTTAATCCACGGTGGCAACTATAAACAAATGTAAACAGTGAATGATGAACACACCTAAATCAACTTGCCATAAGGTGTAGCCAGTTTCCACAGGCAGATCTACACAGTATAATGGAGTGGAGTGCAAAGAGTCACAAAATAACAGGAGACTTGTCCAGGAATTAATTTACCCACTGGGGTCTAGGAATAGTCACAGTTATACTGCCTGCACAATCATACTGGACATCATCTGCATCTGTAAGGTAGACCTGGCTCACTTACATTCCTTCCCTGTTGTTTTTTTCTTTAACCTGAAATTATTGCTTAATTATTATTTAACAACTGATCAAAATTGTGCTAAAACACATTATTTTATTCCTTACATTGAATAGCTGTTGCTCATTTAAATTAATTTTTTAAAAAAAGGGCAAGAAACAAGCCTCAAGTGTGCTACATTTTCAGGCCTATTTGGGGAACAGAACAAATTGCCCATGCTGGAAGCCTAAATGAAACTCAGGAAAAACCAGACCACTTCCCCTACGTTTGAAACACACAAAACAAATGATTCCACCACTGAAATTTGAAAAGTAATCATAACTTAATAACTAAGCCCATATGCAGAGAAAATTGACATCTAGAACATAGCTTTTCAATGAAATCTACAATAGTCATTGTTTGACTTCAGTAGAAACATATTTAATTTGTCAATCCATCCATACTGAATTACTTTTTCCAGCTGTTGCAGGTACTTAACAGTAACCATCAACATTAATGTCTAGAACATATTCTACAACCAGCAGATTTAATGTTTTAGTAATCTTTAAAGACAACAATTAAGAATATCACTAAATACTTATTTCACAATATTTGTAATTCTAGAAACAGCAGGTTTTACAGCTGGAAAAACTGTTGAGTGAAAGAGACTATCCAGTATCTAGCTCAAAAGAGTCCAACATTTTCTGGGGAGAACTACTGCCCATTAAATCTACTGAATGTTGGAAGGTTTTGCCCACATATTTGTGAAGCATTATGTTTTATGATCACAAAAAACCCCACACTGCATTAGTACCAGATGTAATTCTGAAATAATAAACTTCAAACTTTTGGTCAGATAATAAATTTTAAGAAGCCCTTGCAAAGGAGGAAGGGATGGGAGAGAAGAGAAATAAAAAGGAATCAAATTGGGGTGTTTGACTGAGCCACTACCTTCCTCTAACCCTGTGCTGGGAAAGGCTTTCCCCCAGACAGTGCTTCAGTGAGGCAAACACTCATCTCCAACATACAGGGGTTATATTCCCATGCCTTCAAAAACATTTCCCAGTCAAACAATGGAGCAAGAAAACCCCAACCTGTCTCACTACAGAACCTGTCTGACATTTTACAGCGAAGTACCAGGAAAAAAAAATCCCCAAGCAGCCAGTTTTTGATATCCAGACTGCAGATAAAATCAGCCAGTCTGGTCGTCCCTTTGCTTTTCCAACTTAACAACAGGACAAAAGCAGGTACAGTATGAGTCTTCTGCAAGCACAAGCAAGCAGGTATGTCCAGCTTTAAAGAATGTGAACATTTATAGGTTAATATTCATTTAATGAATGCATCTGAATGCATGGAATGCTTCCTCTGAACAGCCATAATGTGCTGCTTTAGGTGTGTTCACACAACAGCCCAAAAAATCCTGCATGCCAGAAGAGCAGTTGACAGCAGAGGACAGAACAATTTTTCATTACCTGCTATCCAGAACTGAGCCTAGAAAGAGCCAGATCAATTTCTCCCAGTTCAGTTCTGACAGCAAGGAAAAATCAAAATATCACTAAACAGGTGCTCTTCAGATAAACTCTGAATGCCAAGTGCCCAACAAGGGCTTTAATTAGTTCACATCAACTGCACATTAGAAGTCCTCAAAAGTGTGTTATCAAGAACACAAAATAAATGGACTTTTCTAGTTGAAAGAAAATAGCATCATAAACTGAAGAAATAAAGTTAATCTTCTACAAATATGAACTGGGTTCAAAAGGCAATGTATAGCAGACTGTACAGTACAGCAGACTATACTGTATCTGGTCCACACATGAGACACTTGAAAAATGCCTCACAAAACCAAAAATTTGAGAAGAAAAATACAGAAAAATCAGGCTTTAACCTGCTAAAGCAATTTCACAAGATGTCATGAAAAACTTTCTAACACATTGCACTACATTTGTAGATGGACCCCGATATCCAAGTACCACATATATTAATTCTACATTAAAAGGGTGCTTTGTGTTGATGACTCTTGAAGCTGCAAGCTGAAAGGCTTTCTTTTGGCAATGTGCACTGTAAGACAGCCCTAGCAAAGAGCACACAAGATCTTCTATCCTTAGTTTGCAGTGTGAACAGCTTTTACATGCATTTCAGTCTACAAATTCCTTTTTAATTGAAAGCATCCCATCACACTTTTCAAGACAATACTGTCTAATCTCTCCTAATCAGCTGCAACTTACTTCCTTGCCTGGTGATTTATCCTGTTTTATTTCTATCCCCAAATATGTAGATTTTGATTTCTGTGTATGAATTTCATGTTCTAAGCTGACATGGAAATACAGCAGACCACTGCCAGATTGTGTGTGTGGATTCTCTACAGAGCTGTCCAAATTACGGTGGGGTTTTGTTGCCTATAAAAATCTAGATACCCAAAAGGAGCTATCAAATTTGAAAGGAAACTATGAAACATAATTTATTAGAACACAGCTCTGAATGCTGCAGTTTTCCTGCTCTTCTCATGTCCCCAGTGCACTCCATGCCTTAGAATACTAAAAGCACAGATCCTTAGGACTTGCTTATCCTAATTATCACAAAGCATGCAGCTTATCTAAATGCCTGAATAGCAACAGAATATGGAATTAAGTACCAGGCTTTCAGGTCTAGGTAGACCAAAAAGAAGTAGGTTCTTACCTCCAGGATCTTTGTCTGGATTGTACTCCAATGCATTGCTGCAGATCAGGTCAATGTCTGTTAGAAAATCCTTGGCTGTTAAGTAGTTGTGTTTATCAATTTTGGTTATTACTGTTGATAGGTCCATTGGCTCTTTGATAACCTCAAGGTAATCTGAAACCTATAAACAAACAGCACACAAAAATGACACAGATCTATTGAATACTGACAATCACTTCTTTATACTTGGATTCATTCCACATGCTTAGCTCTAAGACATTAACTAAACATCTTGATTTCTAAGCAAATTTATGTTAAAAATTGAAGTTTTATCAGGCTAAAAACATAAGACTTCCAAATCTGCTTTTCCTTCAGGAGCTCACCAATTTATCTTTCAAAATTAATTAAACAGTATTTTTGAAGCAGTACAACTTAATGTAAATGCATTTTTCATTTTAGACTAATTTAGTTATAGATTTTTATGGTGCTATAACACTGTCATGGAACTAAAAACGCAAAACCCATCAGTCTAACTTGAAGCCCTAGGAAATATTAGGGAAGCTCTATTTTTTCTATTTTTTTTTAATGAGAACTTTACTTTGTAGGTGAAGTTCTCATTAAACTTAACAGCCAAATTATCAGCTTTTAAATACCGTCTATTAAATAGTTTCTTCAATCACTTGTTAAACAAAGAAAAGTCAGGTTTTATTGACTTCAGATGTTAGATTGGCTGTACAGAAGGACAATCTAAAGAAAAAGCTTTGTGTCACAGTTTACTATGAGCTTAGATCATAACTGGAGATTCAGCAACCAGTGGAGCACACTAAAAAGTGTTTAACATAATTCATGATACCATAAGGGTCTCAGCCTAAATAGCCAAATGCATCAGCACAGCTGCTGTAATGAAGTTCACCCAAAAAATCAATAAATTTTTTATTAACTTCACAGAAAAAAAAATGTATCAATGTTTCAGTGTGATTTAGATTACATTTAATTAAACACACTGGCAGCCTCTAAAACAGTACTGTATTTTTTTCTTTTGAAATCTTCCAGATATGACAGTCACTGTCAAAGCACTTAAGAGTTAAATACAGATTCAGGTCAAGCCATAATGGCTCTATAAGATTTGTTTTTAATATAGTGCCTGCAGATATATATTATAACATTATATATTACATCTCTCTCTCTCTATATATATATATATAGATATATTATAAGATTAATGCATTACTTCAGTGGACAGCAATGTGTCACCTAATTCCTTAAATACAGACATTGAAATTCATATTGACAAATGAAAATGGCAAAAATTCTCTTTTTTGTCTCCCTTTATGGAAACATGATTGTATCTGGTTCAGGGATTGGAAAACTAAGCCAGAGACTTCCTTTTCTTGTTAGCACAGCATCAGAAAATCTTCACTGGAAGCTGTAAATATTGCTACTGCTTTAGTCAGGGAAATTCTTGACTTATCACTCAGCAGCATTCTCTGCAATGCAAATAGGAGTGAAATAAACCTAACACATTTTTTAAGGAAGTCAAGCAGACAAGCTGTTGTAGAAAAAGAAAGGCTAGTCCTGTGCTTAAATGCAGCAGGTGGGACGAAAAGGATTACATTTGATTTCTGGTGCTGGGATATATTAGCAGGGTTCTGGCAAGTCTTCAAATAACAAATTCACATTTTTATTCTCTTCATCTACAAAACATGGACAGTTACTTATTCTTTCTCTATGTGCTCTTATTCAGGTAAGTTTAGACCACAAATTCTTGATAGAAAGGAAGTACCTACACTACAAGTATGAAGAGTTTCTACAATAATGGACCTCCCAGTTTCACAAGAGAAATTAAACCAAGGTACTGCTGAGACCATGCTCATACTGTAGGTTGCCACATTAAACATCTCACCAGGTTTTCAAAACCAGTCAGCTATGGAACACTATGGAAAACTCAAACTGAGAGAGGACTGCATCAGCCCATAAAAGATGGGTGTTCCATCCTGCAAGGAATTTACATTCCAAATCTGCTTTTTACAATGCTGGTCTTCTGATGTCCCATATTCATCTTTTAATGTCTTCCAAAAGAGATGCTTCTCTCTTCAGAAGCAATGAGGGATTTCTTTTCAGTTAGTAAGCCTGCAAAGCTTGCAGGGGGCCAGCATCTGATCTCAAAGTCAGACCAAACACAACCCTAATCATACAGCAACCCCTGAAAACAGATTTGCAGATCGAACTGTCTCATCAGTTAGTTGTGTACAGTCCATAATCGACCAGTTAATGCCCTGTAATGTGCTACCATCTGTGATTAATGGCATCCACAAGCATTACTGCTGAAATTATGCAACAACACTATTAATGCTGAATGCATTACAGAACACAGATCACTTTCCCAATATTATCATGTCTATGATTACAATGCTGTAAAAGCTTTCATTAAAGAATTATATTTATGGTTTCAAGTATTTCAGAAGCACTGGCAAGGGAAGGAGTGTTGGCATTTTAAAATGCTCATTTCATTTATAAAATGGACAGGAATGCACAAGGTTTTTCCAAAGGCCAGTGGCAATAGAACATGTTCCAAATTCTTGCAGCATGGATGATGAGGCTGTGACTGTACCACCAGCTAAAAATCTTAGATTGGACAGATCATGGATCAAACATCTATTTTTCTAATTAATTTGACCATTTCCTTTTTTAAATTTGCATTCTTTTTCTAGTATTTTCAACTTCATTGTTTGCACATTACTGAAACAAGACCTCTTCAATATCCACCGGTTTGCTGAAGATGTTAAAGCGTTTGTCTGTGGCCAGCCTCTTGGTGACATCCCTAAGAAACAGGCGCAGCTCCCGCAGGGTGTTCTCCTCCTGGTCCTCCATCCGCTGCTTCTCCGCCTCCGACAGCTCCCGGGCAGGACACGGCAGGGCAAGAGGAAGAACTTCCAGGGCACGAAGAGCTAGGGAAAAGAACAAGAAATCAGACAATGGAAACGTCAACAATAGAGTGGCTCTTTGCATGACGCCATTCCAAATTTCATTATATGTATTCAATAGGCATTGTGGGTCTGTCACTGCATGCTTGACCCCACAGCTCTCCACCTTCAACAACTGTTAACTGTAAGTATGAAATTTATTCTGGGTACTGATTAATGCTGTCACATGGTAATTAAACTAACTGTTAATTACCCGCACCTCTTTAAAAAGGAAAGTAACACAAAATAAAACATTAGGATCACATTATTATTGGTTTTACTGTAACTTAGTTTACCAGCCTGTTTCCTTCTTGGTGGGGGCATTGCTGCCTCATCAAGGATTAAGCCTTTGAAAAATCGCAATCTGTCTTCTTCACTCGGTCTTTGAATATAAAAAACCTCTTCATACTGGATTCTGAAAATACATTTCAGCTAAAAAAAAAAAAAAAGCCGTAAGAAAAATGAGCCCTCACTCAAAAATACGCGAATAATGACCATATTGTAATACTAGTAACAACTTTTCCAAATCAGCCACAGGACAGGAGATGCTAAACTCTACCTAAAGCTGTGCTCACAGCAAAGGGAAAATAAACACTTATAATTCTCACTGAATTTTCTATAGTAATGAAACTTGCAGTATCCAATGATCCTAACAATGGCCAACACTGCAGTAATAGGAGAGTTAAAAGGGAGAAAAAAAAATCACAGAAAATGTTAAGGAGAAAAACCAGGAATCCTCCCCCTATCCAGAGCCTCAGAAAATGTAAAGTTCAAGGTCAGGCCTTTAAACTAAATCTGCATTTAATTACAGTGGAGTCATTTGTCAAAAAGAACAACTGGCATAATGAACAATTTTGTCTTCTCAGCAGAGTGGCATGGAACTTATGAAAATCAGTAATACAGACATACATCCCTCAATAAGGAAAATTATTAACATTCAGTAATTATTACATTTTATGTCTGACACATTTTAAATTAAGTTAGAAAGCCACTACAGAACAAAATTATTTTACATTATTAAAACATTCAGAAGAGCACAGAACCCCCTATCAATGTCTCCTTCCATGATAAACTTACCTCTTCAGGCAAATCACTAAACATGGACTCAGAGGTAGACAGTAGAAATATAGGTGAGAAAGATGGTATATCTTGCAGCAAAGTTAGGAAAGTAGCTCTCACAGTTTCACTGACAGCTTCCCACCAATCACCAATATGAGGCATGTAAACTATACTTGGTACTGTTCTTCGAGCTTCACGAAAGATCTAATTAAAAAAAACAGTTGTATTTCAACTAAGGAACTAATTGTTACCAGCAGTTGTGAGTAACAAAGTTCTTGCACATTAGAGAATGATTCATATTTGTGGTATTTTCTAGACAAATGTTCCAGCAGAATAGAATTATCTAAAGACTTTTCAAACAAGTGTTTGTGACTCTTAGCTACAGAATTCAATTATTTTATGTCAATGTGCAGGGAGACTACAAAGCAACTACTTTGTTTTAAAAATATATATGTTTTAAAAACTTGCTATGACTGAACAATCAAGATGAAAATTAAACTGTTTTGCAATTCATGCAATATTTACCAAAAGCTAGTTGGAAATGTAAAACACTTAAAACTAAGCAAACGAACCTAGAACCACAGCACATCAATCCATACAAAAGTGAATAAAATGAGTATCAGGCACTGAATACCCAGATTAAACTTACTTAGCTCTAGGTATGTGATGAGGGGGCAGGTTAAAAATGTAATTACATTCACTAGTCACTAGAGAGTTTTCCATCACCCTCTAGAGACCTCTTTACTTTAAACAGGAAAATAGAAGGAGCCTATGAAAACCTGGACTTTAAGTTACACTCCAGCTGGCTGCCTTTATATTGATACAACCAGAATTACATAATTGACTCATTACAGGGGAATCTGAAATCTCACCTGTGCACATGACTCTTCAGGTGTTTTGGCACTGACTGAATAAAGGGCTGGCAGGTCCAGCCTGTGTACAGAGAATTTTTCCAGGGTGTGCAATAGTGCTGGAGCAAGGTGCGAAGTCTGACCTGAACCTCTTTCCCCGGAGAGCAGTAATCTGGGTCTGTAAGAGGTTGGCTGGTGATAAGCTGACCTGCAACAGAACAGTAACAGCAGCCAATTAACACACCAGTATTATCAACAGATGGATATATAGGAGATCATTTAGAATCCATTAGACTTTCAGTAATGGGTAATAGCTTCCTACAACAGCCTAAAAGATCAACTAACATGACTACCCCTGAATACTGCTTCAGGTGCCAATAACTCAAGATTTCTCTTATCTTTGGTTTCACAACCATTTAATTCAAACTCATCTGTGGGAAGCTATGCATATATTAAATTCATTACAATTTTCATTATAACCAGTTTATTTAAAACTAATTCCTTGATCATATAAAAAGACTTATTGAACATCCAGTAAAGACAGCAATTTAATCAATCCAGTTCAGTCCTAACTACTTACAGATCTCTTCAGTAGCCTCAGGAATCCCAGGTCAATCCTTTTATCCCTTAAGTGCTGCCCAAGATTTTCAAGAACCAATGAACATTTCAATAGTTTCCTTATTTAAGGAAAAGGACCTGAAGTAGGGTTGAATAACATCACTATGCATTGTGTATTTTAGCCTATTTGTACACTTCTAGTCAATAGACTTCTGCACTGAAGGAAGACTTCAAAGAAAAACTGCAAAGGTAAACTTATTTTTTGGTTTTTTGTTGTTGAGAAGAAACTCTAAGCCCATAGAAGGGGTTTTGAGATTTTGTGTTTGTTTCTTTCTCTTGGGTATTTTTGCCCAATTTTATGGACAAATGATACATGAAGAAAAATGCATGAAGTTTTTCCATTAGAAGTCTTTTCCATTTATAGAAAACTGGTTATAAAACCAGAAAGTTTTTAATTAATTTGCATTTTCTCTCATTAAGGCATTTCTATCTGCCCATCAGTGAACTCAGGCAGTGGAACAAGACTTGCTGGTATTACTTCATGTTAAACATTTTGGGACAGTAATGAACATTGCTGACCTTTGGCTTTCAGTTCTGGTGGTGGTGGTTACACACACAGGTAACAATCAGAAATGCTCAGAAAACAGACTGAGAGAAGCTTACATATGTTGCAAAAATAAACACAGTCTTGAAATTCTTTTATTTAAAGACACACATCCATACAAATATATACTGTTATTTTGGGTTTGGCTTCTCCCTTTCCAACCTTGCAACAAAAGCTTAAATTTGGCATTAGAATACTTAACTATGTCCCTCCAACTCTTTGAACTTATTTTTAAGCATAGATATCCACAAATTCTGTTCTGGCATTATTTAGCACAAAAAATTTAGCAGTTTTCCACAAGATGGCTCTACTAAACAGTGCCACTAATGAACAGTTTTTCTAACTTCATTTTCTTTATTCAGCAAACTCCCTGCAGAAACTACCACATAAAGTAGTCTAAAAATATTCTTAACACAAAATCAAGAAATTTTAATTATTGTTAATTACTGTAGTAAGTCAAATTTATACAGGAAATACTCATCCAAATTTCACACGTTTTCTAAATTCCTGTTTTCCTGAAACTTTCTATGAAACACAATGAAAAAAGCACATCAGAAATGCTGAATACAATCATTATACATGATGCTTCCAAACAGCTGCATACACAGAAGCTCGACCATACTTTGAACCAAGAAAAAGCACACAACCCCTCCAAAATATTTCTACATACATCTCTTTTCAGTTCTTCATCTTTCAAATCAAAGTAGTTCGTTAAAATTGAAAATTGCTGTTAGCATCTTTATTCCTAATCTACATATTGAAAAACATTTCTGATTCCAGTGTGTAGGATGTGGCCTTTCCCAAGAACACTCCCACATCTAAAACTCTTGTCTGTGCACGTACATGTTTCCATTACAGAACACCACTGCCACCCCAAAGCAAAAGAACAATTTTTTTAGCTCTCCTGATGTAAGAATCTCTTGGGTTTATCTATCTAATTATATTCATTTAGAGAAACACTCACATTGTAAAATGAAGGTAGGGCTTATGTATAGCAGCTGATGACTGTTTCTTTGGTGATCCTGAGTGACAGCTCGTCTCAAAAATTGATGAAGCATTCTCATCTTCACTATCATCTAATATTAGACTTGGTACATCTGTTCCAAGAGATGTATTAATTAGAACTTTATCACTTCTAAGTACAAGTACAACAAACAAGACAAGATATTACAATTTTCTTTGTGTCAATTATAATAAATCCTCAAATGTAGAAGAAATTAGTTAAAACTGTCTAAGTATCAGCCTTCAGAATAATAAGTACTTATTACTTCAAAAACCAAAACAAATTAAATAGTGTAGAAGTCTAATCATAATTACAATTTTATTTTTAAACAATCAAGCTAAACAACTTCTCAAGTACAAAAAAGTTTAACTTGTCATAAAATGCTTCCTTTGGGTTTATTTCACAGTTAGAGGTTTTTTCAAGGATGAAGCTATAAAATTTATAATTCCTCAGACTACATAGAATTTTGTAATTATTTACTTATTCCAAGTGTCCAAATTCTCATAGGTACATGTCTTCTAAAATTATTCTCAGCATGACTACCTAGACAATGTATGTTTATGAAGAATTGCTTTCCACCTTCTGATAATCTGCTGAAGAGTATCAAATTACTTTTTATCAAAATCAGTTCAATGCATTCCATGTTCATCTACTATACCTTTACCTATTTTAATTCCCTTGCTAATATATTAGCACAATCAGCTGAAGTGCTTTCTATACAGACTTTAAAAAATAAAAACTTCAAGGACTCATATTCACAAGACACACTGCAGAGACAAAAAACTGCAAAAATACTAATATGGCACTAAAACAGAACAACCAGGTAACAGCTGAAAATCACGTACATTATCTCCCAGAGATGCAATGGGATTAAAAGTTACCTGGTGTGATTTGATAATAGGAAAGAACTGCTGCAAGATCTTATTTGCCCCAGGAAAGGAGCTGAGTTGCTTTTGCCCTATGCCATGGCACTCATTCTCATTTCCACAGGGAAGGAAGTCTGCAGTGATGGGATGAACATGGCCACAGCCACTCAGCTGTACAGCAGGAGCACTGCAGAGCAAGAAAATGCTCTGCAATGGATGGGCAGCATTTCTGAGACCAGCCCAGAGTCACTGTAGCACAGTGCTGCCCAGGACAACCATCAGACATCCCAACAGCAGCTCAAGTTAGCCACAGCCATTTAAGAAAAGGGATTGCTGTGAAATGAAAAGTGTAAAATAGAGAGATCCAAGTGTTATTCTCAAATACCCAAACCACTGCATGACTTGTTGGATTTTCAAGAGGCAATGGCACAGGTCTGGCCACATGACCATGATCAGACAACCACCACGGGACAAAGGAATCAAGGCAGTGTTAAGTGTCAGATGGAGATGCCATCTAAGCCACAGGAAAAACTGTCCCATTATTCCAGGAAAAATTGTCAAGAGACAACAAAGGTTCCGTGTAAGAAACCGAATTCAGAGTAGGCTGGGCAGGAATGATATTCTGCTGCCATGGGATGAGGATGTGATGCAGTCACCCACCTGACAATCATTCCTCGGGAGCAAAGATGAAAAAGGCTTGCAGACCCCAGGCAGTGGCCAAAAGCTAATCCAGAGTAAGAAAACATGGCACAGAAACTGCTGGATATTTAGCTAAAGCTAAGGATGGAGACCTCCAAATCAACTGGACATATGCCTTCTATCTGTGGGCTCACTAAAACAGACAGTCCCTAAAACAGACAGAATTTCCAGAATACCAAATGCAGACAGAGAGAAGTCCTGTGCTCATGCACTGGACAAAGCTTTCTCTCCCTAAAATACATCACTATTTTAAAAGGTAGCCCATCTTTTAATCCCAAGCATCAAGTTTCTGTGACATTCTCTGCTTGAGCATCTGACTCACTGAATTACAAGAAAGAGGAATTTTTAGTGAAATGTAGAAAACCTGATGTGCAGATTGTAAGTATAGCTGTAAGCATGTTCTATATATTTGACTTTGAATTCAAGAACATTTGAAGCCCTATTGTATAATCTACATTTATGTATAATCATTGTACATGAAAGTGGATTTTTCTGGTTTTAACAAAGCTTAAAGCTTGTTATTCCATATTTTCTTGGATTTAAGGGGGTAAGAAAAAACTAAATGTTAAAAGAAAACTCAGTTCATGCATCTTCAAAATCAATTATCTACAAACACTTAAAACTACCCATAGCAGCAAATTATCTAGTAAAACTACTATTTAAATCAACTTAAGCTTCCAAACTCAATTTGTTATCAGTAATGAGCAATAATAAATAGGAATGCAAAAAATATAACCAAAGAAAATATTGTGAACTTAAACCAATTCTTCAACAAGAATGACAATCTCTAAATTGGGTGCAACTAACAGGTTAGCAGTAGGCAGAGACTTAAGCATCATAAATAACTTTCAGCTGAAGAAGCCCAATAGGATCTAAATGCAGCTGCAAGCCAGCTCATTTCCCTCTACCCACCACCACATGCTCCCAGGACCCATCTCTGGCCAACTCCAACACTTGTTAAAACCTCCAGATACCCTGCAGTCAGCAGAAAACACATAAATACATCATTTTTGGATGAGTTTTCTGGCTAAAATCTGGTCTAACAAAGGACCTGAGGTACTCAAGAAAGTGGAAAGACAGAGTAAAAATGCACAGCTGGGCTGGAGAACTGCAGCAGCCAGCACAAGGATCGGCTTAAGCTGCCTGGGCTGCAGGCTGAAAGCGGGCCCTGGAACAGGAATGAAAGGAACGTCACGGCTGTCACAGATTTGCTTCATAAGTGGGCTGTTTTCAAGTTAATCACACACAACCCCAAGCACAGTTTAAGGAGCTGGGGGGTAAGAATGATCCTAGATAAGAACAGTAGACTATATCAGAATAAACAGATCTCAAACCTAAGGTATCTTGTTCAACATTTAACTTCCAAGAAATGACCACAGTAACTATTAAAGTATGTCTCAGAGAAGAGCGGGGTAGAAAAACCCCATAACCTATTGACTCATTGCCAGCCAGTTGGTCACAGTCCTTCTTATTCCCTGCCTCCTTGGTGCACTCAACACTGCTCCCACTGCAGCAGGTTTCTGGCATTCACTGACCCCTTAGTGAGTGGATTTTACTCACTAATTCAGCAAAAAAAGCCAACTTGACAAACAGCAAATAGTTCTCTACTTGCTAAGCTGACAGAATCAGCTTGGAGGATCAGGAGCGGATCAGGCCAGTTCAAGGACATGGAAGACTCAGGACTTTCTTCTAGAATCGACACATGACCATTACATAAGCTCAGGTACTAAGCTGCTGAGCTGTGAGGCCCCTAAAGCATCTGCACCACCAGCAAGCAAAGGACTTGGGATAGCTAACCATTGTTGAGGACAGGAGCACCAATTTCAGGTTGTGCTACACTCAGCAACATTGTCTCACCTTTTTTTTTTTTTTTGTTCTGACCTTTAATTATGCCCATCATTTCTTGTATTTAAATTGCAAATTATTTGTGAGTTCTTTTTATGGATGGCCCTCACACCTATGGGACCTTGCTCTGTATAGGTCAGGTCATTAGATTCTACAACAACTTGGAATCAGCAAAAATAATTATTCAACATCCAAGCAAAGAGTACTTACACCCTAACAACACCGAAGGAAATACACACCAGACTTAAGGCTAGGCAGAGAAGCTGAAATCCTTGCAAGTTGAAACAGCATTTGCAAAAAAACCCACCCCCCATACCTTCACTTTTGTCAGCCTGGCTGAACTCAGCATGGGGGAACACTTTGTGCAAGACCTCGAGGAGCTTGCTGAAGGTGCGCTCCAGGAGCGGCCGGATGACGGGGGACAGCGCATGGCCCGAGGAGGTGACGGCGCGCTGGGAGGCCGGCACGATGTTCTGCATGGCATGGTAGAAATCCTGCGCGCTCAGAACCACCGAGGAAACGTCCAGCTGCAGCTTCTGGCTGCTCATGTAGATCTGGGGGTAGCGGCGTCTCAGGGCAATCAAGGCAGCCTCAGTGCAAAGTGCTTTTATGTCAGCTCCACAGTACCCTAGTGCACACAGAAACACAAACACCTTCCGTGAAACAGCACTGCTGTGCCACACCTGCAGCAAACACGCATCCAGCTACAAACAAATCAGGAATACTTAATTGTCAAGGACTACAAAGCATCTAACAAAAGGCATCGGGTCATAATCTGATGACAGCGCTGTATATCAAGAAATCAGATATGTTTATAAGGTATACTAAGAAACTAATTGCACATGGAAGTTGAAATCATGTCCATTTTCACTATATCATTTGGTATATAGTGTATTTCCAGTCCTGGGTTATAGGTCTGTTATTGCTCTTTCTTTTCCCTTAATATTGTCTAACGTATGTGTGCAATTTTAACAGCCTAGTTCCTCTCCTCCTTTTTTCCTTTAATACCTCCACATGAATATAATCTTTAATAGCAAAGTAATTTTGTTACATTGAACATCACCAACTTTAAACTTTTACAGTCTGAGAAAATGAGCAGTATAAAGAAAAATGTTTCATGAGTAGAATAGGGAAGAGATAGAATCTCGTGTTAAAAAAAGCATTACTCTGAATTCTTGGAAAAATGTTAACTTCTACTATGAAGAGAAATGTTTCAGACTTTTAAGAGTTTCGTAACTTTACTAATATAACCAAAGGTTGAAATTAAAATGCATTAAAATTTTAATTTAGCCTATCTTCATAAGTATCTACAGGTGGCTACCTATAATTGCTTAATCATCATTAGTGAAAAACATAGATCTGATAATTATGAAATACAGAGAGACTTAATACCTCTGAGTCTTCTGCAGTACTAATGGTTTGGGGGTTTCCCCCAGAGCTAGAAATTAGATTTCAAGTTTTTCCATCTCTCCCAGCAAGACCCATTAATATGCCTCTGTATTTTGAGGCACCATAGCTCCATCTTTCAAAAACTGTAGAACAGTATTCCAGTGAGAAAAGTCATTTAGAGAATAAAGAGTCACTATAGGAAAATGTGTTGCACTGAGGTACCGCCATATAAAAGTTCATGGGTTTGTAATGAAGTGTTTATAGAAAGTAATTAATCAATTCTTTAGTTAATTCTCATTCAACTGTTGTTTTACCAGACTTCCTCCTCCTCACAGTGTCTTACATTACTTGCATTTTTTCTACTCTATTTTTGTATTAAAACCAAGGAGGGCAGGTTTAGATTGGATATTAGGAAGAAATTCTTTACTATAAGGCACTTGAACTGGCTGTCCAAAGAGGCTGCAGGTGTCCCATCCTTGGAAATGTCCACGGCCAGGCTGGATGCAGCTCTGAGTGACCTGGGATAGTGGAAGGTGTCACTGTCCATGGCAGGGGATTGGAATGAGATGAGCTTTAAGGACCCTCCCAACCCAAAACATTCTGTGATTCTAGGATTGATCTTTTGGCAGCACCAGGTTGCAGAACTGAGGCCTGCCTTGCTTCTCTCTCTTTAGCCTCTGATGTTCCTTCAGTGCTCCTGGCACATATATTTTTACAAGATCCACACAGAAATAAGAAACAAAGGTGATTCCATATACAGTGTTTAAAAATAAAAAAGGAAGCAAGTAATATGGAGGACTGTAGACACTTTTCCATCCCCATCTTTCAGATATATTAATTTGGGGGATAATAATAAAAGATACACACTTTTCAGCTATAAAGGTGACTTAAATTGGATGAGACTTCAAACTGCACCTTTCTTATATATACGTGAAAATAATTTTAAAAAAACAAAAACAAAAAAACGCCAGATGGACAATCACCATAAATATTGGATAATTCCTGCAATTTTTAAACCAAGCTTTGCAATTTTATAAAAAGGTCAATAGCTACTCTTGTATAAATTTGGTGAGTCCACACCATGACTGCTACCTAAAACATATGTAGCAATTCACATTCCCAAGCTACCTTGAAATAAATACAGAATACATTTGAAATACGTTCAGATATATCCACTATATGAATTAATAGACAAATAATTGTTTTCAGCACTGAAGTTATGTTATTTATAGGGTTTTTTAACTTTCATCTAACATGGAATCAAAACTATACAGGGACACCCCAACCACATGAAACTATTAGACAGTAGCTACTGGTGCATCAGAGAAACCAAACCAGGGTTCTCAATTTTGCATTGTTCTTTAGGTATCAGGTATCAAGTTCCCATTTAAATTGGTCCACTTCTCATCCAAAAACCACACTAGATTAAACAAAAAATGAGTGAGGGGAGCACTAAACCAAAGCTTAAATCAAAGATGTGCTGAAGATAGGCAGCACCCTGAATGCCTGTCACCTTAGAAGCTAGTTTAGTATCTTTGTGAAAAGATTCAGCAGCTCAGGAGCCAGATCCTTCCCAACTTTTCTATTAACAAATGCTGTAACATCACTTTCTAATAGTCATTTTAATCACCGCTTGTACATCTCCAAAGAATTGCAAAATTAGGAAATAATAGCCTGTAGCCTATTTTTAAAATTAAATTCTCAGGTGATCAGATGCACAATTAGTCTCCATTTCTACCTCTCATTTCTCAGGAGCAATTACATTTTAAGACTAATAATTGGTGTCTCTTTTTGAGGGACTCTCTTGTGCATACTGTACATCCATTTCAGTGACAAGGAAACTGCAAAAATCCTGTACCTTGAGAAACATGAAAGAGCTTTTTATTGCTAAGAAGCAAATGCACACTGATTAAGCAGAAGAAAAACATAAGTGAAGTATTGTCAAAACAAAATAAAATGTATCATGCCAACAGTAAATAACCTGATGCAGATTTTACCCAAATTGACACTGTAATATAAACTCAGGGTTCAGTGCATTTGCTTCCATTTTTAAAGCATCTCAAGAAAGATGTTCAATTTGCCAAGTAAAAGGTACTGGCACACCTCAACTTAGAACAAAATGAGGATTCCTGTCAAGTAGCCCATTTTCTTCTACCCAGCAACATCAAACTCTGCTGAACATTTCTGAAGTAAAACTTTCAAAGAGCAGGACAGCAAATAAGTGGATTCCTACACAGGTTTCCAAAGAATGCACTTTGATCACCAAAATTTTCCAGCCACCTCTACTGTGCAGAAATTGTGTCCTCTTTAAAATGTCTTCTGCCTAAAACCCACCCTAAACCCCACAACAAAGTGCTACTGAACAGGGTGAAGCATTTAGGTGAACAATTTTGACCACTTCTTCCACTTTATGTTGTGCAACTCCCTACAAAACTCTCAAAATGACTGCAGGGAAAGAGAGTTAGCAAACAACTCAGCATGATGACAGAGATGAAAAATAACTACAAGGTTTATTTTAAAGACCTGTGAAACACAGGAATGCTAATGCCAAAATCTCCCCCACCATTATTACATGAGGATGGGAATGAAAAATCTAAATGGTATCATAATTTTGCCACAAAACACTCCTGCAATAATAAGCACAGAGTATTTTTAACAAGCATCTTCAGCAGAATAGTTTGTTTCTTTAAAATTCTATTAAATAACATTATTTAAATAACCCTTACTACATTGTAAAAAGATTCATCTGCAAAATGCCAGATGGAGGAATTCACACTTTTTCAGTTGCTAGTATGTTTTGTTTCCTGCAAGACTGAGTTTATAGGTAAGTCTCTCTAGCTACAGAAAGTTACCATTCCAAACAAGGGAATAAGCATGAGAGATAAGATGGGATTTACGAAGTTAAGAGTATCTGGGACCCATCTCCAGTAAAGAGAAAAAACATAGTAATTATGTGTATTTACTGAAAGTACTAACAGGACAGAAGTGTGTGGTCTTCTGAGCAATGCTGTGCTCTCCCCAAGCTGCTTCGTCTCACACACACTGCAGTCATGAGGCCATTCAAGGAAGTGGAGTCTTTAATTCTCACATACATAGAAATCCACTAAAAGGTAATCCATAACACCTGGGACAAAAATCAACCCTCAGGAAATAACCTATTTTTTGCAAGTCCTGGGGCTTTTCCCTTCCAATTTCCTTCTAATTACACCCCTGGATTGTAAGGAGTTCTGAGTTGCACAAAGACCTGCTTCCCAAAAGGCATTTGCTTTGGGAGTATTTCAGCAGTTTTCTTCATTAGGATCCAAATGAAGCTTGGAGTTAAGTGTTGCTAAGCCTGATGAACTGGAGAGAGGTATCGACCATGCTGTGCCAAAAAGCTTGCCAAGTCTAGGCATCTTTTACATGGGGAAGAGGTGGTGCTGTTTTTTCGGGAGGAAGGTTGTTTGTTTGTTTTTAAAGAAAACTTGTGCACAAGAGAAATATCAGACTGGTATAAACTACATCACAGACATACATGTGTGCCAATGAGTCCCATTGGTAATGGCCACAAAGAATCTGGAAAAGTCTCTTTAAATCTTTGTCGCAGATTTCACATACAGAAATGATGAGGCACTCTCAAGGTGAAGAAGATACACCAGTCTTACTTCAGCTGTTTTGAAAAGACTTTGTAATACTTCAAAGATTTTCATCTTGGATGTATGGAAACACTTAAATTCCAAGATACAGACTGGAGACTGTCAAGTGTACAGTAACTGGAGAGCAGGAAAGCCAAGGAAAACAGAAAAGGATGTTTCTTTTTGTTAGCTGACTTCCACAGAACTGACAGGCTTTATGGAGCACAAAGAATGTCTTCCAGTCAAATGTACAAATGGCTTTCTCTATTGTCTGAAATTTTAAAATACTGTGTTCTCAATGAAAAAATATGTTGAATTTTAAAAGAAACATCTGTGGGCTTTTTCCCACCTATTCCCCTCTCTCCCACTAAGCAGCACCACACGTTTGCACAATTCAAGCAGAATTTACATGAAAGGGGTTTGTTGTGTGCTGCTATACCCGGCAAAGCTAAAACTGGAGTTTCCTGGATAGTTATGTGCTCTCCTCACCAGAAGATGTTGAGGTCTTTGTGCATCGAAAGCAGAGGGATGCTGCTTCCATGAGAGGTGTCCCTGCAGGATGAAGAGGATAATTCGGATGTACTGCAGCTGACTGAATGGACTGATGTTCAGTTTAAAGTTCTTACATTCCCTGATGATGGATTGAAAGATATTTCAATCTGCACTTTGTCTGAGAACTTCAGTGCTCATCCAAGCAGATGACTTACAGAGGATGTATCTTTGCATGCAAGTTGTTGAGAAGGTATTGTAGTGTGTGCTTTAGGGTCATTTCCTCTGTTAAATTCACTATACAAATATTTGGGTTTGTTTCTGATTAGATTTAAACAGCAGGCTTATCTTGAACAACCAACCTCCATTCAGTACAGCAGGTCTTTGTGAGCTCCAAAAGTGTATTTAATGTATTCATGTTGCGGTGCTTTTTTTTCTCCCCTACCTATGTCTACACTTTGAGGTTTTTCTGTGCTAGCAATCTGAAAAAAAAATTCATCTTTAGAAAGGCTGGTTAGTTTGTTGGATTTATGTCAGAGGAGAGCATGTCAGTCAGTGAAAAATAAACAAAAATCAAAAACCCCACACACAAGTACTATTTTTTTTCTCAGTAAGCAGACAGAAAAAAACCTAAGTCTGCCTAAGTCTCTTTTATAATTTACCAATTTAATGGGAAGTCTACCTAAAGATTCCAATTCCAACTTCATTTTGCTTCTCTTTAAGGGTAGGCACCTTATATAAGGACAGTGATATCACAGAAAGGAAATGTGGTTGTATTTTCAAATGACTACTAGCTACTCATTTTGTGCTTTAGTAAGACAGAAACATACTTGTTACTACAAAAAGAGTATTGTTCAAAGTACAGAAGTTTAGAAAGGCAGGGATAAGAAAATCTTCAAACATTTAACATACCTTCCAAGTTTTACACAGAAGAGAAAGACTCTACAGTAAAAATACTAACAACATAACACTCACCAACACATTTTTCAGCCAGTTCTCCTAAGAAAGGATCTGACAATTTGGGGTTCCAATCCCTGGTATGAATTTGCAAAATGTGCTTTCGTGCCTGATTAAAAAATAATAATAAAAAAAAATTAGATTAAAAAACTAGCAAGTCAAATCCCTATCATAGAAAAAAATATTCTTTATTTGTGTGAATCTATAGTTACTTTACCTGCTTTTGCATGTAACTGAGACATATAAAATGGAACTTAGCACTCCATAGTCTTAGCACTTCAAAGAACAAAGCTTTTCCCTTCTTTTTAATTTCATATATAAGCAGTACTTTTTTCACCAGTTACACATTTTAATTTCTGTTTGATCAACATTATTATACATGAACTGATCAAAACTCATGTTCTATTAGGAATTATCATAGTTTTATGATTTCATTTTTAATTACCGCACCTATGAGTAACAGGTTCTACTGTCAAAGGCCTCACCAATTAATAGGTTGAGTAGCACATCACATACACATGAATCCCAAAACAATTTCAGTTAAAAGTTATATAGAATTTAAATAAATCTATCCATATACAAAGCACATTTAATTTTAGGTATAAATTCATGAAGCATTATGGTTGAGTTTATGTAAATTTAGAAAAAAAAACTGAAACGTTCCTGTTGCCAGCATTGTAATGCCTGGCTGTGCATCTACATTTTTTACATGCTTAGAAGTCTACAAGATTTAAAGTTATTTTGTCTTACCATAAGCTTTCAGCCCCCAGATAGTTAAGGTTCATTATACAAATCCATAGTTTTGAGATAAGCAATACAGCTTATTGTGAATAATTTACCTCTGTTTAGTTTTAGCTATATCTTGAAGATCTGAAGCTCAATACAATTTCATGTATACAATCTGTTTGTACTAAAAATGCCTTCCTAAATTAAACATTCTTACAAGCAAGAATTAATATTTTTATTTCATAAGCTTGGTTGTCAGGCATTCAGATGTTTAGTATACTACAGATGTTTATTAATAAATCTCCTTTCCAGGTTTTACCTTCTTGTCAGGCAAGTTGAAAAGAAATTCCCTGTCAAAGCGACCAGGTCTCCTGAGTGCAGGATCTATAGAATCCAGTCTGTTTGTAGCACCAATTACAACTATTTCACCTCTATTATCCAGTCCATCCATGAGGGCAAGAAGAGTAGACACTATAGAGCTACAAGAAAGTTTTCAGAATAAGAAAGTTTTAGGAACACTGCAAGAACTTCGGCATTTACAAATGCAACATTAATATATTCAAAAGAAAAAAGCTAAGCTACAAACATGTGCATAACAGTTTCAAGTCTCCTAAGTTCCACTGGCCTCCTGGTCTGCTGGCCCCAAATTTCTCTCAGCAGAGTGGAGGGACATGGACACATAAATACCACCACCTATAGAATGACAAGTACAAGTGTGTTGCCATACAGAGCACAGCAAAACTGAGATCAACAGCAGCCACAAAAAAATTCAGCCAACAGCAAACTGTTGTAAGAAATGTTCTAAAAAGTGACAAGATAGCAACACAAGATATGTTTGTACATCACACCATTAAGAATAAAAGTCACAGGTGAGCTCAGTTCATTGATAGAACATTACAATTCGTCGTGCTAGAATAATATTTTTTCAACTGGTTATTCTATTGGGCTGGTAACAGACAATCTGTTTACAGCACAAAACAGAAAATCAAGGAATAGCTGTGGAAATACTGTAGTTAATAATGTGGTTGAAGGGTAATTGTCACTGCAATTCAATTCCCAGCAAATTACAGTTTGCCTGAAGGACTGAAAAGATGACTTTCAACACCAAAAAACCAATCTGTCCTTTCTAGTATAAGTGGGCTTCAGAAAAAGAAAAAAGCTTTCCTGTGAAATGAGAAAAAATTACATTTAAGAGTTTACCAAGATAATGTACCCTATACCAAGATAATGGCAGCATAGAAGAAATATTACCTGTGAATCTGATCTTGTCTGCTAGAACGAACTGGAGCCAAACCATCTATTTCATCAAAAAAGATTATAGAGGGTCTCATCAAGTATGCCTGGTATGCAATAAAAAAAAACCAAAAACTGAATTCACTGTTAATTTCTAATTTATCCATCAAAATTGAACATTGGTTTCACTAGAAACCATTAACATGCTAAACTAACACATATATTGAGACATCTTTGTTAGAAAGTGTAAAGTCTGAAATGAAAACTGAATTTCCAACTCCAGCAGTGTTTCAAAGCAAAGCAGAGTGCAGTCTACTTTGAGTAAGCAAGATGGCACCAGTGTACCAGTTTTACTGTGTGCTGGACAGGTTAAAGACAAACACACACCTGACACTCAGAAAACATGATCTTATCTGCTCATAATCTGTTTGTTTAGACAGCTCTCTCTGATAACTACTTTTCTTTGAGCTACTGCTTTACTGCTTTGTGTAACTCTCTGTTTGTCCAATCTCTTCTAAGCCAAAAAAGAACACTAAAATAGACACACAACCAAGGCAAGCATGCACTCCCCTCTGTAGCATTTATCTTGAACATGTCAGTCAAACTCAAACTGACTGGTTTTTTTTTCCCCCAATTTTTACCCAAACTACTTTGCTTCATTAATGAAGAAATCAAGAGACTTCTTCCTCTGAGTTTACAGAGCAAGTAAAGCTACTGTCAGCATTCCCCTACTCTTTTCATCCAAATATGACATTTGGTAAAATCCTACTTAATTTACAAAAATGTAGTTATTTAGTTTGAATTGGAAATACCTTTGGCTACCTAAACCACAAAACACAACATACAGAGAAATTATATCAAGAAAAATATATTTTCTTCTAACCTGATCAAAAAGGAGTCGAAGCTGACGTTCAGATTCACCAACCCACTTACTGAGACAGTCTGCTCCTTTCCTCATAAAGAAAGCCACCTTTTTGTCTCCTTGACTGCATTCATTAGCTAGAGCTCTAGCTACCAAGGTTTTACCTGTTCCAGGAGGACCATAGAATAAACAGCCCCTGAAGATAAATGGATCAACACAGTCACAAACTTATTTTACGTCTCCTGAAAAACTCCAAGTCAAATTTTATAATGAAGACAGGGAGCCTGGAGAAGAATGACTTAAGATCTTGTATTATTATTTTGTAGTAGTATTGTATTATTAAAATGTTGCAGTATTAACATGACTCCATAAAATCTAAGTTTGTTTTATGCTTTCAAATCAGTAAAACTTTGATTTGTAAAGAACATTAATCAAAGGCATATTAAGTTTCCAAAGGATTCTTCTACATTAGTTAAATACCACCTCTTCAAGTATTAGATTTTAAGTAATACCTTAATCAATATTTGTTACTTCTTTGGAATGAAGTAATTAAGTGACGAAAATACCCCCAATTTTTCAATTGACTTAAACACCATTTAAATCACATACCAAGATGCCTCATTATTAAATATTATAATCCCAATATACTATTATAGAAACATCAGCATTTTGCTTGATTAAGTAAAATATTTAATAACATAATGGGAAAAAAAGGCAAGGTACTACTAAATAAAAGAAATGAGAATTCTTTCTTTAACCAAATCACAAAGTTTACCTTCCTCCCACAAGAAAAATATACTAGGTTTTTTTAAATCTTCATCCTGCTCATTACATATTCTGATAGACAAGTTGGGTAGCAAACATGTAAATCTATTCAAACTGTAAAACACTTCAGGGAAAGAATCAACCTCCTATGTGTTTTCAATTCCTCAGAGCTTAATTAAAAAAATACAACAGTGAGAGTAAATAGACCTACCTTGGTGGCTGAATTTTGAATTTTTCAAATATTTCTGGATAGAGAAGAGGAAACACTACCATTTCCTTAAGTGCAAGGATATGATGGCTCAATCCCCCTATACTATCAAAACACACCTTAGGGAAAAAAAAAAAAACCATATTAAGTTTATATTGTAACAGCTTTCCACAAAAGCACCTTTACTTATAAAACATTTGAAAACAAATTAGAAAAAATATTGCATTGATCAACAGGATTTCCCTGAATTTTGAATGTGTGAAAAACCAGCTAAGCAAGTCAAGTCTTGGCTGCCCACATGAGGCTTATCTGGTTTGCAAGTTAACTGTGCCAGGGCTGCCTGGACATCTACAGAGATCCAGCCTAAGTCCCAGAGCAAATGCTTTGTAGTCCAAAGGAATAAGGAGACAAAAGCTTTGGTAACAATAAAAATTTAAAAAAATCAGTGAACTTTTTTATGAATTTACTTCAACATCAATAAAAGGCTGTGGAGAATTCTGCTTATGCATAATTCAGGGAAGGAAGATAAAAAGCTCTAACAAAACCTACTGATTTATCAACAATCATTGGGTCAACATCAGCCAAACTCGCCCCAACTTTCACACGTTCCCGAAGGATTCCACTAGCTAAGTCTTCTGCTCTGAAGTTTAGAGGCAGGCACCTGTTCAACAATAAACAAACACCAAATAAATATTGCTTTCATTGCTTGGAGGTGAAGAAACAAGAGATTAAATGCCTTTAACTACATAAAGAGATAACCTTCCCAGACTGGTAAAGAAAACTAATCTTCTTTTTTTGTGGTTAACTATGGTATGTATCTGGAAGTTCCTTAACATTTATGCATCCATACACATAATTTAATCTGAAGAACTAGGCTGGATAGATTATTTTGACTGAACACAGAAAAAACAGTATTTCCTTCCTTTAAGCCCCTACACAGATACTACATCAGGCCAACACATAGTTAAAGGGAGGAAGAAAGGTACTAGTAAGAGACAGGTTACACTCAGAACTACACTTCTGGTCATTGTACATTGCTTGAATTCATTGCAATGGAAAGGGAACAACGTGGCAGACAGGAAGAGATGGAAAAAAGATGAGGGAACTTTTTTCCTGCAGAATTTTCCTACCTAGTATGAGTGAAAAAATTTACTTATAGATCTTCCATTTTTAGATTACTGCTAAATACATGTAAGGTCAAAAAACTGTGCATTAGGTGTTTAGAATGCATGAACTCTTACACAACAGGACGAGTGAAGAGCTGAGAGTACAACTGAATTAATTAGAACCAAGTTACACCAATTTTAACCAAGAGGAGTTGATTTTTATAACCCAACTGAATCATACAGCTACTCTTATATTTCATCTTTTTATCACTATTATTAATTATCTACTCATAAGAGTCCAAAACCTGAATTGATATATTACCATCACTCCTCCTAAACCACATCTGCAGGTAATTACCAGCAGAATCAAAAGTCTGCAGAACTCATAAAACACTATAGACTAGTTCTGCTTGTTTTCTCATAAATAATAAAATCAAACCATTCTAAAGACCAAGGATGTTTTGATACCTATTTCTTGCTCTGGCTATGCTTTTAGATTTTCTTCTTTCAAAACGTTCTTCATCTGAAGAGGTTGTATCGCTGCTGTGAATGGCATGCTTCTTTCTCCTGTTGAAGTGGCAAAACAAACAGAAAACTCAGTCTTTTTTGCAGTGGAATGGCATGTGTTGGTCCTATAAAAATGAAACTGAAATGCTAAGTACAGTATTGTTCAGGTTTGAGATGCATGCAAATTCTAGCTTCATCAAAATCAAAATAATCTGAGAGGGAAACAACAGCTCTTACTGCCACAGTGATTATCTGAATTCAACATGAACATTATTAGAACAGCAGAGCCCTATAAAATGTGTGGTCCAGTCCATGCTACCTCAGCAATGTGATTTGAATAATCAGTCAATAAATTGCAATTGTACTTAAGAAAATTTCCAACTACTTTAGCCACCTCTAACATAACAAACATACTGAAGTCTCCTTACTCAGTTTGATGCTTCCTTTACATATTCTTTGAAAAAAATCCATACTTCACTAAGTATATAATCTCTTTTTACGAGGTTATTAATTCTGAATAGCAGAACAGGCTCTCAAAACACCTTTACTTCGGATCTGAATCCAAGTAAAATTACTATCCAAAGTCTCAATGAACCATTTCTTATTTTAGTATCACAGTATTTCACAAAAAGGAGTATTTCAGAAATATTAGAGAATGTACATTAAATCTTCTGTACAAAAAAGTGTTGAATTTGATATCGGTTGAAATACTCAGCACTTTTGCATGAAGAAGTTGGTTACTAGTAAAAACTCTTGGATTTTAAGTGAATATGGTAAGCTGCATTATTTGTGTGAACATGATAGTGCACTGAATTAACTGTTTTTTGCCAATGGATAACATGGTCTATCAATTTTACTGTTCAATGACCAAAAATGAGATACATTTCAAAATATATCAAAGAGAATATCAAGCAATTGGGAAGATTTCTTATGACAAGAAGGTATAAAATTAGGGCCAAGTAATGAGCAGGCTAAAACCAAAGGGATAATAACTTTCACACTCTTCACATATGAATAGTAAGTACAAGTACAAATCCAGATATTACCAAAAAAAATGTCATATGCTCTTCAAGGAAAAAAAACAAACCACCAACTCTTATCTGTATTACGAAGAAACTTTAGAATCCTAAGATTCAGCTATTACTTTATTTACTTTATCTATTTTCAATATGCCATTAAACTGAGCAATAAGACAAGAGTTTCAGCTATGACTAGTATTCATTTACTTGGATTCTGCTCATGGACAGATTTGTCTTTTTGAAGCTTTGAGTAAGTTTATTTTTTAAAAAATGTTTTAAGCTGTAATCTCATCTGTTTTGTTACATAAAGCCTACTGACAGTTTCCAAGACAACTTGATACATTCCAGACTTCTCTGACACAAAACATAAGAGTCAAAAATTATGCTTGCTAAATATTTTATTAAATTGTTGAAAATTCTTGCATGAAATTTGAACAGAAAGAAAACAAAAAACATTAACCTACTTTGCTCAGTTTTATAGAACAGAAAGGGGCTTTTTGTTAAACTGGTGCATTGGATTTAAATTTTCAATATATGGCCTTATAGAGAAAGCTACAGTGTGCCATGCAGAATTCTTTCCAGTACTTGTAGCACACCTGTTTCCATTCTGTGTAGCACAAAGCTTCTGGTAGGTTTATACAGTGCCATGACACCCCTGTCTGGATGCTGATCAGGATCTGAATCCAGGATACAATTCAAGAGCCACTCACATGCGTGAATGAACTGTGCAACTAACTCAAGAATGGTTTGAAAATCAAAAGCTACCAAAATGTACCAAAGAAAAGCAAACAATTACACACCAAAAGACTGACATTTACCTGATATGGCTTCTTCTTGCAGGAGATCTGTGAATATCGAACAGCGTATTTTCTCTCTTTTTTTGATGAGCTGGCACTGTAACATCAATTACAAAAGAATAACAAACTAATCTTAATGCAGCACAGAAGTGCTGGATTATCAATTTTCATCAATAAGGTTATCATTGTTTCTCTAAAAGCTTAAATTAAAGAAAGAATTGGGCAGGGGGCCTTTGTCACAATCACCGTACTTGGCTTGATGCAGGCACAGGAATTTCATCCTCACCCTCCCAAAATTCCTAGAGCAGTGTCTATGATAGCACAGAATGTAATTCAACCAGGGCACTATCATTTTGAGTTCATTTGCAGGACATTGAAGTCCATTCAGAAACCTCTTCAGAGCTGATAATATGGGATGTCTTGAAATTTCTCTGAACAAATAAATCACAGCAGTTCTCTATCAAAGAAATCATACTCTGTGATCCTCTGATTTGCAGAAATGGTTCAAAGCTGCACCAGGGAAAACACAAACTTAAGAGGAAGAAGCATTTCTTTACTGAGAGGGTGGTCCAACACTGTAAAAGGCTTCCAAAGAAGTGGTTGATGCCCCAAGCCATCATAAGAGGCATTTGGGCAATGACCAAATAAGATGCTTTTTGTAAGCCCTGAAGCTGCCAGGCTATAAGGCTGTAAGCCCTGATGCTGGACTATATGATCACTGAAATACCCTGATATTTCTCATTTGTGATAACTGCTGCTATGCCATTTATGTACAGTTATGAATTAGGCTTACCACTCAAGAAGAGAAGCAGGCATAACAGTAACTATTTTTCCTATGGAATCACCTAATTTATTAGATTGCTTTCTGCCAAGTATTTCTTGACCTAAACCCCATTCACCCCCAGCCCTGAGGCCAGCACAGGGTGGTATTTGCAGAGTTCAATGAGGCAGCAATGCCACCACCACTGACAAACTGACAGACTGTGTCTCAGTAGTCCTATCCACATGGTGAACCACAACAGGTCAGGGTGGAAATCACACAGTGCCGCATTCCTGTTATTCTGTCATGGGTGAGACACAGCCATCCAACAGCCCTCCCCACATCCATGGAACTCCTGCAGGTCAAGCACTGTCAGGTTCCTCACCTATTGGAGGGGCCTGGTATCTCTCAACAGTTTTTCTCTGTCTGAGATTATATGGCCGATCATTTTCTTCCCCCTCAGCTTCTTCTACTTCTATATCTCCATCTTCTTCCTGAGACTCTGTTGGGGGGTAAAAATATTTTCAGAACACTTCCACTTCATGTCAGAGCTACCTTCATCCTAAAAAATTAACTTTTTAATAGTCACTGAGAATTACTGCCCGTTTATTAATTAACACTAATTGTCAAATCAGTGGAAATTTGAAGGTCATGATAAATCTACAGCACATTGTCAAACTTCCTTCTAGTTTTTTACACAAGATTCTGGAAAGGCAAAAGAAAGAAAAATAAATGCAGTCAAAACAGCTTTAGTTTTAAAATACTTCAAATATCACTTCTATCCACTGTATTTTTCCTTCAATAACTAGCCTTCAAATTAAGGATTATTCCTTTAGTCTCTTTTCCCATAGGAGCCTCAATAAATCAAATATTTGACACAGCATGAAAATAAGTACAACTTTATTATTCACAGCATCATTTTTAAACAAAGCAAAGAACACAGAATACACTTTATATACTTTGTGTATAAAGGCACAACATAGATACATCTGTTAACAGGATCACAACTTCCATCCATGGATCTCAGAACCAGGACTGCATTCTTAGTCATTGGGACAAACCATACCTTCCACAGCAGTTTTAATTAAAAATTGAGATGCACTATGCTGAAACCTGTATGGATGCCTGAAGTTTAAGTAGGATTTTTTAAGGAGCCCAAGCATGATGCTGATCAGGCAATCAAAGTTAGGCACAATCCCTTCTTTCCTGGTAATTTTTGAACCCATTGACCAGTTTCATTCAAATTTTTAAAGGAAAGTAGAATTTCAAATACAGCTGTGCACCTACAAGCCTCCTAAAATGTCAGTGGACAGAAAGGAGACTTTAATTAATACCTTACCCCAAAGGAAGGATGCAGGCCTAACTATTACAAATTCTTTCTGGTAAATGCCACTCAGCACATGAGAAACACCAAGTCAGTTAGAACACACACAGTTGTAGACTAGACTCATGAAACCCTGATTTCCACCAGAGGATTGTTACACTGAATGGAAGGAAAGCTCCAATTACTTAGAATTAAGAAAAACAGAAGGAAGGAAATTAACTATACAAACATTTTGAAACCAGGCTTTGTTCTGCTTTCTGAAGTGCAATATATTACTATCTTATGAGAAGGATAACTTTGTTATATAAGTATTTTGGACAAGCCCCCACTATTTTTTACAACCCCTACCTTCTTCTTCCCCTTCTGTGGACACTTCATGGTGGTTCTGAATCCCATAGCTATTTCTTCTCAGTGACTTCCTCCTTCTTTTCACTCGAGAATACATATCCATGTTTTCCTGGAATAAAATTCACATGCACTTCTATCAGTAGTGTCCCATGTCACTCAGTATTAGTCCCAGTGCAGTAAATAGTGCTCCACACAATCTCTAGTCCTCAAGTGTTTTTGCAGCAGAGCTCTCCATAGGTAGACTACAAAAGCAGTCTCATACAATAGATGCTAAAGTAAATCTCTCGGACAGTACCTAGTCCACCTAATACAAAGTAACATCAGTATCAAGTTTTCATGAAAAAAGCAGATGACAGTCCCTGGTCCTGCTGCTTCCAGGCTACCAGAGTATGCTTCAAACCAAAGAAACACCACAGCACATCAGGAGAGCACGACAATGAATTTATCAATAAGGAAACAATGTAGTGTATATCCACTAATTTAGTTCTGAATTTTAGTTCATCATGTTTTTTTAATGTTATCCACCGAAGAAAATCATAAACCTTTAGACAGAGCTATAGATAAATGTCTGGTGTTTGCAAAAACAAACATGCTCTGCCTTGATATGACTTTTATCCAAGATCTCAGAAACTCTGCACTTACAAATTCAGTATCTGTCCACATCCGCAGCCGTTCTACCTCCCCAGATCGCCTGTTCCTCCTGATGTTAATATTATCCATTTCCTGCAGGACAGCTTCAGCAGTACTAAAATATATGCAACAGTTAACACACACAAAAAATCAGTCTTTAAACAACGCCATGCAGAACTTTGACATAGCATTCAACATCTTAAGTTGTCTCTCAATGAACTACAAACCTAACCATAATAAAATTGAAAGAATATAAACTAATAAGTATGTAAAAGAAGAAATGCTAATGCTATTTAAGTTTGGAGTTCAAATTAGAGAGTAGTATTTTAATAAACTTTTAAAAATAATTTGGCTCAGTATAAATTGTAGCATATAAATCTGCAACTGCTGAGACATTAGATTAGGTGTCAGGCAAGATTAAATTTGAAAAATAAGAAAGTAAAGCTTTTCACCTATTTAATTATAATAATGGGAATGCATTTAATGCCTCCACCCCATAAGCTTTACAGTTTCTTACCCTGGCCTCAAAGAGACACTAGAAAATATAGGATTTTTATTAAATCAGTAACATCTAGAATCTCATAATTCAGTATTTGACCTCATGATCATTTCTCATTTACTATTTAGTCAGCATTTTCATTATCTGGAGTATTTGTAAACAGCTGTCAAAACAGCAGTGGTATGTAAGTGATAACCCTGGCCAAGATGCTTCACTGCTAAAGAAGAGAACAGCACAGTATTAGCCAGGCCAAGTCAATTATTTGGCCACCTGTCCTGAAGACCATGTTACTGCTCTCCATGGTGATTAGAGTAGCTTTTAACTGGAATTCTGCTATATTTGGATAATATTTGTACTAAGACAGAAACCTTCATTTCCTTTTTTTCAAGCTGGTTAAAAGTAAATCTAAAGGGTCAAAGACTGCCTAGAAAGAAGACAGTGGAAGTTCTGGTGATGTAAGTCAGTAAGGCCACACTTTCATTATGAGAGCTCCTCTCCATTTTAAATAATTCTTCCAAAATATCTGTGATGAGTGACAGAACCATTTCAAGTAAAATCATGCTGCAGTTTGCTACCAAAGAAAATAGGGTTGGAAGGGACCTGGAAAAGTCAACGTGCTCTGCCAGGCAAGAGCACACTACAGAATGATTAAATCACTCCTGACAGACTTTTGTCAAACCTGTTCTTAAAAACCTCCAATGATTATGGGACACACTGTTACCAGTAAAAGCTCATATACAGACTTCAGTACCATGATCTTATCAAATTACAACCTTCATGGTAGACTGTTGATGAGAAGAGGAAGGTTCAATTGCAACTAGAAAAATATATGTAACTCAATATAAGTTTGCACACTGATACCAAGTAGTTACTGAGTAAGTAGAAAAAAAAATTAAATTAATAAAAGATTCAACAGAATACATTTAAAAATAAAGATCATACTTGACAATTAAATGTTTACATCATTTTCCAGCTCTGGAGAAAGCAGTCTCTCAGAGGTGTGACTGCTAAAACCTGCTTTACAGGTGGGAAGATCAGGACATATTAAATGACCTGCCCAGGGCTACAGAGAAATAATATTTCAGAAAAAGCATTTCTGGCTCCCATTCCTATGCTCAGACCAGACCGTGCCTCCCTGACCTACTTTGTCTGCACAGTAAATGTCAAAAAGTGACACCCACCCTATGTGAATTATTAACAAATGGTAAAAAACAAAAACAAAAGAAAGCTACAAACTTTTGATATTTTATGATCAAATCATACAAGCAAAATCTAGAATGCTTCCAAGCACTGCTGCTAATCACCAATTTACATGACATTTAAGGTATCACTACATAAACAGGTTACCAAGAAACAAACTAGGGTGTGGATTTACAGCACATCAGGCACTCTGCAGTAACTGCCAACACACAGCTTTATCCAGGTGTAAGGACAGAGTAACTTACTCCTCAATGAAAGCCTGGGAAGCTGCTCTGCATTTAGAGCATGGACACCATGGCAATCACAGCACAGACCCAGCTGTAACTCAAACCACAGTCTAGCTTGTCTCAGTGCATCCCCACAATAAAACACAGACATGGCACTGGAACACAGGGGTTTCTAATTTAAAAAAATCATTAAGGTGCTTTGTGAATACAACTGTAGTATCCCCACATACCTGTTTACTAGCTGATCAAACAATAAACTCTGATTCAAAGTTTCAAATCTGTTTTTCCTGGACCGACAACTTTTTCTGACTTCTATATCTCCGTTTATGCAAGCATGGTCCCCATCTCCCTTTTTTTCCCCTCGAAGGGGGTGGCTTTTGAGAGCTAAGAGAAATTTGTATTACTACTTCAAAATGCAGGAAACAACATTTTCACAAACAAGAATTAATAAGAGAATACTTAGCAAGGACAATAAACCAAAAGTTATTAAGCATAGTATGAACTAAAGAACTGTATTTAATTCCTATCAAAGTTATTTTAAAAGTTACTTCTGCATATTCAAGCTTGTTTCCTTAGATGATAATCTTATTTTATGATGAAAATTTGGCATTCAATTAAGCATTCAATATTTTTAAGTTAACATCAATACTAAAATGCACACTTGGCCCACAGTTTCAATTCTTAGTCTTTCAAATATAGTATCAAAAGACCAGATACAACATACTGACTTCACAAGCAAATCTATACCAGCTACTCTGTACAGTGCCAAACAAAGAGATCCCACTGCTAATTGTTCCTTAGGCACCACAATAAATAATAAAATACCAAATATGCCTAATGAAATAACACTTTACATAGAGTCAACACAAAATTAAACAAGACGGAACTGATGAAAAAGGGACACAAAAGACAAAGTGGTTTTAGCTGAGATAAGCAATGAAATGGCAAGTTTGTAAGGTACAAGCTTTTAAGAAGACTGTTCAAGGTAGCAGGAGCTGCAGACAAGGCAGGTCTCTCTAAAGCAATAGAGTTAAGTAATGTTAAGAACCACAAAAGGCCAAATTTCAGATGAGCAAAGAGACTAAATTAAAGAGACCAACTGAGAGAGGAAGGCCAAAATTAGCTCATAACAGTAATTTGGGAATTAAGGAAAACATCAAGATCATGGCCAAGAGGTCTGAATTGAGAAGAGAAATGGATTTTCATCTAAAAATGTTCCCCATATCCACAGAGAGTATCCAAGATGGCAACAGGAAAAAACTGAGCAGCTTTTCTGGTCAAAACGGTCAAAGGAATCAGTAAAGTTATCAAAAACATATGCCACTGAATATCATTGACATAAAACTGTTTAATGCAAAAGCTGATACAAAAAGCTTTGCTATAATTTACTTACATAAGCTACGTCCATTTGGTAGTGCAGCACCAGGCTGAGAAGTTAGCCTATGAGACAATCAGACATACAAATAACATTAACATTCCTTAGCCAAGCAAAAGGCACACAGTGAAAACAGAACTTTGACTGTAAAATGCTCCATGATACTCTGATTTCAAAACCTTTCCAAGACAAAGCCTTGGAAGAGTCTACTTCATGCCCAACACCTTAGTAAGGACAAAACTGCTCAATACCAACTGTATGAATCCCCCCAACTGTCAAAGCACCTCTTTGATTAATCTCCTTAATCCTTCTTCATGCCCTTATGCTATTAACTCTCTCCTTAAATTTCAGAACTGAACCTTGGTATAGCTCTCCAAAGGCAACCATCATTCCAACACTTTGGATAAACCAGTAGCAGTAACAGAACTTTTGGGAAAAGTCTTAGTGACTGAAGATCACTGTTAAGCACAGTGCTTTGGATTGTGGCAGAACCAACATAAAACTTCAGATGCAAAGAAATGTCGCAGTGGCTTCTAAATGAGCAACAATATGATTTTCAGTACCCTGGCCAAATTTCATTTGACACAATGATCTAAATTCTCCCAGCTGCATTAAATATTTCTTTTTGTATATTGACATTTCTAGGAGCTCCAGTACAAGTCTACTCTTACAAACAAAAGAAACAGAAGGTGCACAAGTTTCAATACATTCCCAATTACCATGGCACATTAATACGCTAGATTTAATTCATTCTGTTTTAAAAGAGAAAAATAAAAATAAGAAGAGGTAAATCTATCTAAAGCTTTTAAGCAAACTTCATCCTAGCAGTCAAAAGTGCAGCAGTGACTTACAGTCACTCTTACATACAAATCATTTCAAGAATGATTTTGACATGTACATAAATATGAAATACATATCTACAAAACAATCAGTATTAACTGAAAGTTCATGGATCAGGAACATACTGTGTACATTGTCTCACAGTTACCTGTAACCACGTGAGGAACCTTATGAATACAAGGATGCTTTGTAAAATACAATTAAATCATTTCTAAAATAAAATTAATTACTTCTGCTTCAAGTTACAAAAATGTGGCAAGGCTGAGGCTATATTCAGTAAAATTTACTTACGAGGCTGAAGAACAATAAACTTGACTGTTACGCGTTCCCTAAAGATGGTAACACTGATTCCCTAATTAAAATATCATGTCTTCTTATAGCTTGAGTACATAAAAATACCAATTACATTACTAAATTTGGATGCATCAAGAATCCAAAATTCAGACTGCATCTCAAATAAAATTACTTTATATTTTTTGTGCAAATATGTATAGAAAGGAAACAGAGATGAGACAATTGATGCAATCCACATTCCTGGAGTCTTAAAATGAAGAAACTTTTGTAAAAATAACATGTTTCAAAAGTATACTCCTGAGCTGCAGCTGACTACAGAACTAGCATAAATGGGGTAACAACACAGAAAAAAATTGGTTTAAGTTCTTTCTTCTTTTGGCACCAATTACCTGGACTGTCCAGTTGAGATGCTCCATTCCTCTCTCTGCCCAGTACCGCGTGATTTTGATTTGTCTTTGCCCACAGGATCAGCATGTTTTGAGGTACGTTTGGCAGGAGGAGATATGTGGCTATCACTCAAACTAGCATCACTACCTTCATCTTTCTGAAAAGAAAAAAAGCATCAGATCATATTTACTTGGCTCATTTGCAGATATCCTTACAGAAAAAGGTTAAACTTCAGCTCAGTAAAAGGAAAGTGTCTGTCAAACTCTTAGTGACCAATTTGTGTGCAATATTAAAAGTGTTTATTCTGAAAACATTACCAGAAACTATGAAAATATTTCATTTCAAATATTAAACTTCTATAGTAGTTTTCCTGATTTCTGAACAAGTATTGTTTGTATAACTCATTGTGTTTTTTATGTATCATACACGACACTGCTATTCTCACCTTACTTGCCAAAGAGCTAAAAATGCCATAAAGAGAGAAAAGGACTGTGAAATATTAAGATACTTAAAACCACAGCAATTATTTATTCTGCTGATGTTGTTTTTGTCTTTAAAATGCTTAAACAAACACTCTTCCTTCCTGTAAGAGTTTTCCAGTACCTTGTTCTACCCATCAAACTGCCCAGCACATAGCCAGGAGATGTCCAACATGTTCATTAATAGCATTATGTACATTAACCACATTACTCTTAACACCTTTTAAAAAGCACCTAAACAGTACCAAAAGGGCCCTTTTTTCCATTGCATTTATCAAAGGTAACAGAGACAGAAACTCAAAGACAGTAGCAAGGTACACAAAAAATAGAGAGACACTAAACTTCAGAGGATCTGCTTCTATTTAGGTGAACTACCACAACAAAACATAAAACCAGGATTCTATTAACTACAAATTTTAGCTCAAAACAGTCTTGATGCCATTCAGTGGGACCCTGGGCAAACCTCACGAAGTTTAACAAGTCCAAGCGCGAGATCTTGCATCTGGGTCCGGCAAGCACATCCCAAGCACAAGTACAGGTTGGGTGGAAAATGGATGGAGAGTAGCCCAGGGAAGAAAGACTTGGGGGTGTTGCTTGACAAGAAGGTCCCCACATTGTGCTCCTGCAGCCCAGAAAGCCAGAAGTGCCAAAAGCAGCAAAATGGGCAGCAGGTCAACGGAGGGGATTCTCCCTACCTATGCCCCTACTCCTGAGATCCCACCTGCAGTCCGGTGTCTAGCCAGGGGGCCCAGAACATATGAAGGACATGGGAATGTTGGACCGAGTCCAGAGAAAGTCACAAAGATAATCCAAGGACTGGAGCAGCTCTGCTGTGGAGACAGGCTGAGAGAATTGGGGTTGTTCAGCTTGGAGAAGGCTCCAGGGGGATCTTATAGAACCTGCCAGTAACTAAAGGGACTCTAAGAGAGCTGGAAAGGGACTTTTTAACAAGGGCGTGTATTGACAGGACAAGGAATGGTTTTAAACTAACAGATGACAAGTTTAGGTAAGATATGAGGAAGAAATTCTTCCCTATGAGGGTGGTGAGGCCCTGGCACAGGGTGCCCAAAGAAGCTGTGGCTGCCCCATCCCCAGAAGTGTTCAAGGCCAGGTTGGATGGGGTTTTGAGCAACCTGGGATAGTGGAAGGTGCCCCTGCCCATGGCAAGGTTTTCAAACTAGATGATCTTTAAGGTTCCTTCCAACCCAAACCATTCTATGATTCTATGATTCGAAAACTAAACATCCTTTATTGCAACAATAGAGAACCAATTTTCAAATATTAAGGTCCAGGAATTGTCAGTAAGAACTTGAACTATGACAAAGAGATAGTTTTACTTAAACACAAGGAGATAACCACAGAAGTCCCATTTGTTCATTGGGCTTAGTAACAACAACAATCTGATTTGTACTCCAGATACTTCAACATCACATGTCACATACTCAGAAAATTTAATAAAAAGGCTTATCTTTTAAGAGAGGAAGACAGAATAACACAGCACAGTATTTAGAAAGGGAAATCCAAATGTATGGGTGCAGTTTGACAAGACAGCTCAGCACCACTGTGACACAAGAAGAGCCCATGCACTCCCTTGCCTGACTACACAGCACCATTCCAACCTCCTCGGATCCTCTTCTGATGTTTCTCTGATCCATCCATAAACCAGACCAGCTCACTGAGCTTCAAAAGCTCACTTTCCTTCTTTTAGATGAAATTCCTACCTTGTCGGTGATCTTAATCATTTTCACTGAGGGATCACACAAGTACAAAAGATAATAACTACCACCATTCCTAAATGCAAAACACCTGCACCCTGCATAGCCCTACAAAATACATGGGCAGCACCTGGCTGTTTTCCATAACCCTCTGAAACTACAAAATACCAACTTTTTACAAAATTTTAGTAGCTTTCATATTCACTTCTGAACACTGTAAGTATTTGTGCATATACTTCCTGCTTTATTATCAGTTTACTTGTGAACTTAGAGAAATACAACCCTGCTTAGGTCAATTTTAGTAACTACTTTCCAAAACTACACAAGCTCCCTTGTGAAGGATAGAAGCAGAGTTTCAAGGTAAGCCACAGAACCAGCTTAAAACCGGCTAAACAAGACAGAGAAAATGAAACTAGGAAAGATGAAGCAGCACGTAACAAAGCTTTACAGCAGTAACATTAAAACTAATTGCCAGCAGTGAAATTAGTAATGCACAGGTTCCTGTATTCCATCTCCACCCCTTTTCATGCAAAAAGCCAAACTCGTCAGAGTCCCCTATCATCACCTTTCTCTGCATTTCCTCCAGTGCCTTGCCTCTGGTCCCAAGTCTCAAGTTCAGCTAGGATCTTGCTCAGCTGGCAGTTAAAACAAAATACTGACAATGGAGACAAATTCTGCTACTTCAGGTCTCCCTCTGCTACAAATATTCACAAAATTCATAGAAGTTGAGTATCTTGGAGAACTCTAATGCTGTCAAATGAACATATGCTGGCAAATAGCTTCAGAAACTGGAAAAGCAGGCTGTCAGTGTGATCACGTGAGCGATCAGTTCCTTGCAGCTGCCTAAGGAACCAGACTAGCAATTAAGGGGGTTATTTAATTAGGTTATTCTTTGTTTAGGCTATTATTTTCAGCTGAGCCTCACTTTCCTGCATATTAACTCTATGCACAAACTCAGCAAGTACAAACCAAGTTAAATCTTAAGATACTCAAGTCCAAATACTAACCTATATTGGAGTACATGCTGTGCAAGATGCACTAACACAGAAAATGTTTTATCATGAAGTAGTGACAAAGCTACTATAAAGTTGAAATCACTGAAATTTTAAATACATTACCAAGAATCCAAGCTCCATTTTCCAGTTAACAGACAATTTTAAAAATTCAAGCTCTGGGGAATGAAATCAGACTACTATCCAGAACCTTCACTACCCACAGTAAAATACAGATATAGTTTTCATAACACTCAAGAGATTATCCAAACTGGGATACACTAGAACAAGGAAGAAAATTAATTTCAGTTTGGGAAGCCTTTACAGAGAGCAGTCTATCCACTGCTTCCTCCCATTTATAGCATAACAGGTCTAACGATTCCACAGGAGTCAGCTTGCTCCCTCAAGGAACTGGGTCTCAAACCATTTATACCTTTAATGATTAAAAATAGCACTTCAGTTTCAACCCAGAAACTTATTACTTCAGATTAGATATCACGAAAATGTTCTGCGACTAGAAAAATATGATATAAGCATCAAACTTAAAAATTAAGAAATTAATAATGCAATTGCAGAAATAGGAACCAAGGCACTGCACTCAAAGCTCCTAATGAAACACTGGCACTGAAGCAAATGCAACTCACATGCTGAGAGAATGCAGAGAATATGAATTAATAAAATCTTAATCATGTCAGAAATTGCCTTCAAGCATACCAAAGCAACAAAGAAAAAGCAAGCAGAGAAAAATCAAAAAATTACTTTACATAGTGTCAGAAGGTACAAAGAGAGAAACAAAATTTGGTGCAACTGCATTGATCCAACAGAAAAGAGAGACCCAGCAAACTCCATCTGTGATCCAGAACAACCAGAACCACCTCTTACAGAAAGCAGTCTTGCTACAGTAAGGAAATAACTGGCATTAACATGATACCATCCATGCTCTAGACTGGCAAAACACAGTCTTATCTTTGGATTCAAAAGCAAAATGGAATGTGACAGCTGAATGAATACCACAAATCAGCTGCTGAGCTAAGATTCAATTTAGGCAGAGGCAGTGGGGGCAAACTGGTAACACACCTTCACTGAAGGCACTTGAACGATGGCACTGATATATCTAGAAACAAAAGTTAAAATAAATAATAAAGCAAGAAAACATATATAGCCGCATGTTATCTCTATGCTTTCTCTGCTTTGTATGAAAAGGAGAAAGACAGAAACACTGTTTAATACCTATCTATGAGCAAGCTACAAATACACTGGTATACATTATTACCTGCAGTCTCTTCTCTATCCATCCCTAAATTTCAAAACACTAATTTGATACTAACAGTTTTATTTAAAACATGTAGAGTCCTCAAGTTTTGGAAAACACAAACTAGAAATCCATTAATAAAACTGGCCTTTTCCTTCTCAATTTATCCTCTTAGAACATCAACTATACCAGCACAGTCTTTCAGCAAGACTGAAGAACACACATAGCAGGGCAGTACTCACTGACAGTGCCTTCAGGTATGTCACAGGAAGCAGTTGGCTAAAGCATGACATTTGATTAATTCCCAAGTTAAAATACAAAGATTACTTATAGCATCTTTGAAGGGAAAGGGTGGGGGGGGGGGTTGCTTCTTCTGTTTAAGTTGAATTTCCTGGCTAAGAGAATAACCAAAGAAGTCTTCTTAAACTGCTGGTCTGAACACCCCAAAATAATCCTAATCCAGTAGTCTTGGACACAGAGAATGAGTACAAACCATCTCTACCACTGGCATCTCCGAGCATGTGAACACAAGTTCACAGACTTCTCAAGTAAGAGATGATATAACATTCAAACCACAACCACACCTTGCAATTTCTGAAAAAGACTCTGTCTGGTTTGCCACAGGTTCATCTCTACACAGACACAGGCATGCAGACATGAATATCTGAGTTATTCACCATGGTCAGACTTGCTGTCCCCGCTGTACAGTTTGTGGGGCACACCCTGCTGAGTGTCTGCCACGCCCTGAACACTCACACTACTGCTCACACAGCTCCTCACTCAGGCAACTTTTCAACCTATTCTCTTAAGCACTGCAGCAACTGTTTTTTCTATGGCCTCTTCCCATGTCTAAGACACAAAATTAATGCACTGACATTCAATGTTCAGCTGACCAATCCTATTTCTCTGCATTCTGTTAAATGCATAAATAGCTTTTCTTTTTAACCCACTAAATAAGCACAAAAGACCCTGAAAGTTAATTTCTCTTAATAATAATGAAATAAACATTTTCAAAAAATCTGTTTCAGCCACAGGTTTTCAAAAACCTCTGCTTCTAACTTTAGTTAAATCCTAGCTTCTGATATTGAAATGTAACTTCTTCCACTTCTCTGAAAAGACAACAATTTCAGACATGTGTCAATCTTATTTTTAGTGACAGTAGAGAAACTAAATCCAGGTCCCCTGGTTATTTCTAACTTTCTATTTTCTAATTTAAAATACAACTTTTGATTAACAACACATCTTCTTGGATGTCCCAGATTATTAGTCTGGATTCTTATCTTAAAAATGCATGTGAAAAAAACTGGTGTGCCTCTTCTCCTACCAGTTCCTGCAAAGTTCTTGAAATGAGCTGTCCATCAAAAGATCTGAAATACTCAGGGCTCTTTACTGCATTTAATAAACTTTTATATCCTACAGTATAAAACGATAAAATTGTCTTTCCAAACTGAAACAGTTATTCATGAAAAAAATGTGACTGTGCCCCCAGCACCCCAATTAGTTAAGCTCATGTCTCATCCTTGCCCTCATATAACTATTCAGTTAACAAATAACTTGCTTTCACTGAAACTATAATGCATTTCAAACACCAGTAAAATACACCAAAAACATCGTCTAGCTGTCTGTCCAGTGATTCTGGAAAAGATGCTTGTTCCTTAGTGTATCCAGTTTCTGCAAAGGTAAAAAATATGGATTAAAACATTATATCCTAAAAATTTAATTGCATTAAAGATCTGTGTTAAGATTTATTGATGAGAGTTAGGTAAGAGCTAGGTTTTGCTAACATTAAGTTAATGCATTTTAAGGCTAGGCATACTAAGCAGTTTTAAAAAATCAGAAGGCTTCACAATCTCTTTGAGATTTAAGTTTTGTTTGGTTGCAAATTCTACGTACTAGATCAAAATAATTTTCTTAGGATGTGATCATGTCATCTGACCAGAATCTAATAAATCCTTTCAAATCCTATTTCTTTTTTTTTTTTAAGTTCACCACTTTGTTTTAGTTTTCTAACCAAAAAAAAAAAAAAGGAGGGTAGGAAGGAGTAAAACTCTCCTTATGCTGGTACTAACGTTTCAAGTAGCTGAAACTTTCTCATGATCATGCTCAAACCAGGTACCACACCTTGCCTTACACATCCACAATATGCCCTAATTTCAGGATGACACACCACACTACCCACTCTCTCCAGCACCAACACATCCTCACAAGCTCCTCTCTTCCCCACCCCAATGCACATTTTCCTGGCAAATGCCTCCAGCCCCTCATGTAGGGAAGAGCTGGCTGACTGCTTAGTGGGAAGAGGTAAGACCTGATACACTTGTCTGGGGAAAGAAGGTAACATGACTGAACTTGAGGTCGAGCATAATGCAGCACCCTGTATTTGTGATGGTACACAACATACTGCTGCAGGATGAACACCTGCCTTTGTGTCCTAAAAAGCCAGTGTGAAAGCACTTTTACTTCAAGGCTAGACTGGATGGGGCTCTGAGCAACCTTGTCTAGTGGAAGGTGTCCCTGCCCATGGCAGGGGGTTGGGAAGAGATGATCTTCAACATCCCTTCCAAACCAATTCATTCTGCCTCAGCCTTCAAATGACAAGAAGCTGAGAAATAAATGTATTGGGATTAGAGCACATTAACTACCTTAGTGAGAACTCCAAGTTGCATGAAGGCCCTGATGCGTTAACCTTGCTGACAGCGTGAAACAAAACAACATCAGCTTAAAAGAACACATCTCCTGGTTGCAGTTCTCTAATTTCCACTTGTTTGCACACAGTCATTTATCAGACATTGGCTCTCCACAGGTGTTAAGGAAAAATAATGTTCATGCTTAAGTGCTTGATGATCTTGGAATAAACAACTATTAACGATGTATTTCATTAGTGGTAATGATAGTAAAGAATGCCTCAATTGCAGAATGATCGGAATCCTTTTAACGTTCAGGTTCCGTTTTTGGTTTGTTTTTTTTTTAGTGAACAATGCTCACGTCAATAATAGCCACAAAGAACACAAAGAATACCATCATCTAGACCTTTTCAGAAGAATAAATTCTTCACCATTTGTTCAGATTAAGAAAACCCCAAACATATTTCTTCCACAGGAAGATCTGCTTTATTATTTCAACAGATTTCCATTTTATTTCCTGAAACTCTTCAACCCTAGAATTCGGGTTATTTAATAAACGTGAAAGCTTTTGAGAAAAGCTAAAAGTTTACAAGTTAAAAATATAAGCACTGTTAATTAGGGATTTTCACACCTGCAACCATTCCCTCTGTCTGTTACAGAAGAAAGACACCTGCTTGTATCCACACTGAGTGAGTGCCTGTCAACAGCTTCAGTGTGACACACACAAAAAACTCTTGCAACCTAGAGGTTACTTGGTTCACGAATGCAAGGGAGAGTGACCTACAGAGCAGCCTCTGCCAAGCTGTGACAGAGGCCATATATAGTGAGCTGAGGTTTATCCTCCCATCAACAGCAGCCCGCTCCAAGCATTTCACCACGAGCGCTCCTCTCTGTGCCTTCACCAAAATTAGGATGATACTGTGAAATTTCAGCTGATAATCAAATCAGAAGGATGGAGGGGAAGCAAGGGGAAGCCAGGGGATGTGGAGAAGAGGATTAGTTTCAGCTGGACCAGTAACGTGATCCCGATCCCGCTGATCAAATGGCCTGGCAAGCATTAATATTGGCGAGTCTGTTGTTTTCACAACTGCAGAGTTCACAGCCAGAGCTCACAGCACATGTGAAATCACACACCTGCAGAAGAGCAAGTCCACTGAGAAGAGTTCTCTACTTGCTGTATGGGGTCCACACCTCACTTAGAAGTATTTCTAGTAAATCCACTTAAGGGAAGTTTTTAAAACCACTGATCTTCCTTATTCAACACTGAAGGAATAATAAAAGGAACACGTTTTTAGTCAGAACTACATTAACCATTTCTGTGAGTTTCTAGACTCAGTTAACAAAGACTTTTAAAGCAGAAATTATATTTATGTGATGAATTGAGAATCAAGAATGATTACAATTCTGATGTAGAAAAAATGAAAACATTCAAATGTTTTTTCCTACCCTCAGTCCTCGAAAATCCATCTTGTTTCTGCTTAACAGTCACATCCTAAACAAAGCTTATAGGATATGGCCTCCTTCAATACTACTATAAACCTAAATAAAGATGCAGAATTATGTAAATGAGGCTAGCAAAGAGGAAAACAGAGCGAGAAGCCCTGAACCAGACTGCTCCTCAAGGTTTGGACATGACCAGGAAATAGACTCAGTAAGCTAAGCAAAGAAGTGTCTGTAGCAAGAGAAACTAGGAAGGTGGCCTTCCGTGTGGTAAAAACATAGGATTAAAAAACACTTCTGCACCCCTAGCTGCAATGCACTTGAAGACAGTATTTTTAAAAGAGAAAAAAGAAATTAAAATTGCGCACAATTGTGATAGAAATCTTAAGATTAATGTACTGAAATTTAAATCATAAAAAAATCAAAATTCTAAGCCTGAACAATACATTAGAGAAATAATAAAGGATAGTTATTAAGTATTTGAAATGAGGGATTGCTGAAGCACAGCAACAAATTTCACTGCAAGTAATCTCTTCCACATGTACAGAATGAACAACTTCTTCATTTCAGGTTTTTTAAATAGCTTTGGCTCAACCATTTATCCATTTAAAATAAAGGAACTGACTGGAGGCTGGAGAAAAGCAAAATGCCCCCTTCCCACATTATGAAAACAACCAAACCAAAGCATCTGTTCCAAGTGCAACTGAACACAAACTTTCTATCAAAGCTTTACATCAGTTAGGCCATCAACAGACGCTACTAGAAGCACAAAGGTAAAACCAGAAAGCTCAGTACAGGCTACAAGAACTATGGAACCTGGAGACATTTCTAAGTTCTGTATTTCTAATAGGGGAACTAAAGCTGTCTCCTTCATAACTAGCCCAGCTGGAGCTGAAACTATTACAGCATACACCTAGTCAGTGCAAAATGAAAAGGCTTACAGAAGATTACACATTAGTCTTACAACTGGTTGAAAAAGTTGCCTGTTTAGTACCAAGCAAAAAGAAACTAAATTTATTCAGAAAAAGAATCCAAGCACGTATAAATGCAAACCAACACTTGAACAATTTAAACCCGAATTAATGGTTAAAATAAACCATGAAAATCCCATCAAAGGTAATGAAGACAATATTTCAAGAGTGAAGTTGGACTGAAAAATTGTTTTGAAAAACCAGCAAAGCATGAAGTGTACACAAAAAAGGGATAAAAACATATTGTCAGTTCCCTTTGCAATAAATGGGTTCATGAGTGATATTACCCACAGAAAAAGTAATCCATTAGAGCTAAAACATCTAATAAACAATCAGCAATCTTTCAAAGGGTCACAGCTACAAAACAGCACACAAAATTCACAGCAATGAAAGCTTCAGCGCACTGATGTCTACTTGCTGCATCCTTTGTTTCAAGATGGGTTTTATAAGTCTTACAGAAAAATCATTCAAAGCATCATTAGATTGGAATTAAAACTCTTCCACAGCATAGCAAACATTCAACAATTTAGGGCAGGATGTGCAAAACCATACTACATGCAACTGAAACTGCAGGGGGATAGAGGTGATCAGAATATAATTACCTGAGCTAATTATCTTGCATAACCCCAAGCTGTATGCAACTCTTGCAAAATTGTCATGGGCTGTCTCACAGCCATGGGTCAAACCTTCTGTTTGAAGTTCAGACAGAGACAGTAGTTGGAGAAGCAGCTTTTATTAATAATACTTTGGGACAAGCCCAATGTTCAGAGGAAGCAATGCAGCACACAAAACATCAACACCATTTCCTGAGTACTCTTTGGAGGTCTTATCCATCCACTGGATTAGCTCTTGGATTGCTTCCTTTGAAGGTCCTGGAACAGTGTGACAGCACTTGAACAGGATACACCACTGCCTCCCAAAACAAACCACGGACACTTCACGTGTCCTGACTGCTGAGAGGGGCCCAGACTGATCTGGCATGATACGTAAGAAGAATTCAAACTCAGGACAGCCCTTCAGAACCACAAAAGGATCACAAATGCCAGCTGTATGGTATTTTGACAGAATCCTGAACAAAGACTGCTTCCAACAATTGCTCCATTTCCCACTGCTCACAGCTGTATTAACACCATACAGCCAAGGAATGGCCTGCATGACTCATTTTAGAACACTGATTTTTCCCTGCTAAATCCCAAAAGAGCAGCAGACCACTAAAACAGAAAGAACCCAAGATTTTATTACTCACCAAAAAGATGAGCTTTCCTGGGCATCTTCCTTTAAATTAAATTGTTTGGAATAACTTCACAAGGCTTTATATTTCAGGATGTATTTCAAAGAACTGTAAAAGCATTAGCCTCAGCACCTTTACTGATGCTACTGCAAACTCGAACACAAAGGCAATGCAGTTCTTTAAAACATAGATATTGGACAGGAGCTTTTTTATTGAAGAGTTTTACACACAGGTGGCCAGCAAGTGTCATTTATCCAGCAAAAGGAGGAAAATCTAACTTTTTTCTATAGCGTTATTCTAAACACCAGAGCATCCAGAACACCGTGACACACTACATAGAAAATAAATATGCCAATCAGGGTCTTTCATAAGGGAAAACTTGATTTTTAGAAAGCTCTATTGGTTATGTGTAAAACTTGTAATTTAAGAGAAATCATAGTAAGTTTTACATTTTCTATGTTTTCAACAGCTGACCATTAAAGGCTTTTCGAAGAATAAAATGTAGCAACAAGTTTATGCTACAAAAGCTGAAATGATCACCCAGAAATCAGAAAACACTTCTATTGCTACAGACTGAGAAACTACAGTGAGAGACTCTGAAACACACTGTATCACAGGGCACACTGCTTCTCTCCACCTTTCCTCACTGCAGCAGCCCCTGATCGCTCCCATCAGCGATTAAGTACAATGGAGAGCTCTGGGTTGCACGGCACAACTTGAACAATGTTGGCAGCACTACTTTTAGCGAGGATCATGCCTTACAATTATCACCATGCCCTCAAGTAGCTCTTAAGGCACTGCTAATGCTTTCTTGGCTAATTAAATTAAGCTAACCTTGTATACATTGCTAAAATGTCTAACTAGTACGCTGACATGATTTAAGTGTTTATTACACAATAAATTCTTGATCAACACTTCTGATTTGTGCTTTGAGATGACTAAGAAAAATCATTTCAGTTGCCAAAGAAGTGTTACCAGCAATCACAACTCAGTGTCTGAAAACATCAGACATCAGTAGATACAAAGTGCAAATTTAATCACTTATGGTCACAGGATCCTCCATTTTTTCATACTGTGAACAAAGTCCACTGAACCTATAAGCCTTGTGTTAAAATTCTGTGTCTCTGTAGAAGATTTTGATGAGCTTTTCCTGTCAGAATGCTTTAATATAAAGCTAGAACACTTCCCAAATTTTAATGCCAAAAAGAAAAAAATCTGTGTTTTTATACACATATGTACAATTTGTGTAACAACAGAATATATATTTATGTAAGCATAGCTTCAAAACCTACTAAACAGTGTAGTACTAAACATCAGTCCTGGAAACGGGAAGAAAACAAAGCCCAGTTTTTCCCCTCTGTACCCTCCCTATGCACTCTGCTATGACATCATCTCAGACAATAAACTTCTTGGCTCCTTGATCCATTTAGTGAGGGATTTTGTTCATTTTAATCTGGCTTCTGGTAAGCAGACAGACACACACGTATTCATCTCCCTCACTGACTGCGTGGTCGCCAATCAATAATTCAAACCAGTTTACTTTTCAAAGCCTGACGTCATTGCTTTCTCCAAGCTGAGTGAGTACTACTGAGGGAATACACTGAACATGATAAAGGCATTTAGACTATTACAGTCCATTTCCACAAATGTTGCCTTTAGATTCAGATCAAACAAAAAAGGACACTATTCAACTATACAACTCAGCAGAATATTGAAGCAGAAGACTAGAAACTTAAGTCAAGTTCTTGGGAAAGAAGAGAGTCAAGCCTATCCTTATAAATATAAGCAAGAAACCCAAACAAATGGAAAAAAAAAAACAACAAAACAACACAAAAAAAGTACATCAGAAAAAGCCAAGTGGAAAAAAATAAGAAGGAAATAGATACAAAAGAGGTAGAAGGGAAGTCCTATCCCCTCTTCTGGTCTACTCAGCATCTTACAGGATGCCATTAGGTCATTAACTTGGCTTTTGTTGCTAATAAGGAACAGACAGATGATCTTTTAAAATACATTCTGAAAGGTGGCTGCAAACATTCCCACTGAAGAACATTTCTCAGGGAGTCCCAGTCAAAAGTTCCATGCAAGAAAATTAAGTCACACACTGCAAACAAGAAGTGTCCCATCTCTGCCAGAGCTCCAAACTCTAGCTGCCCATTAACCCGATTAACTGCTGGTAGCAAGGCTAGTTTCCTGATGTGACACCCAAAAGATTTAGAAAGGACAGACTGCTCCAGTCAACTACAAAAAAAAAAAAAAAAAAGAAAAAAAATACAACTGCATGAAGACGATCCCAGCACGCTTTCTGAACACAGCCTCACTATCTGTCTCCTGACAGTCACTTCCAAAAGCAAAGGCTTTGTCTCCCTACTGCTATACTTATTCATTTCCTAATCACTGAGATCCTTCTCTGGCACTACTTCAAGAAGATTCAGAAGCTCAGAAAGACACTGTATTGCTGACAGTACTTACATCTGAAGAATAAAAAGAGTTTTTCAAAAACAACTTTAAAATACAGTGAGATATACATATTTTATAAAACACACTGGATGGAGGAAATAAGAAAAAAAAAAACCTTCTTGGATAACTTCTGCTCATATTTGGCAATTACATCTTAAAAGGGAAGAAAAAATCCACCTCAAACACATGAGACGTACTTGAAGTGAAACAAGTTCATTCCCATACACCAAAATTTACATTTAACTTCAGAATAAATGCTCTTTTAGAAGTGTGGGCAATATCTTGAGAAGTATTTACAATATTTTACACTATTTTGCACAATCTCCTTTCCTTACACCATGACACTAACATAATTTCAATATTTTAATGATTTGTCGTAAAAAAACACTGTTATGAATTAAAAATACTTGGAAAGAAGCCCAAGCTAGTTTTCTTAGCAGCAGTAAACTCCCTGAGAAGTAAGCCAGTAAGGGTTACTTCAAACTTTGCTTCACAAACCACAAGACCCACGATATGAATAAACAGAAACTGCAAACTAGAACAAGCAGAGCAGCTTTTTACAGCTATGGGGCTGCATCCCCAGGAGTCCACTGAAATTAAACAAGGAAGAAATAGGGAACAAGGAAAAGTAAGATGGGGGAAGGGAAGAACTGTGAAGTATGAAAGACCTGAAAGAGAAGCACAGAAGGTATAGGATATCTCATCAGTGATTTGTATTTGTTTTAGTATTTTACACCAAATGGATGGGGTAAAAAGGTTTTTTGAGAATTACAGGTGACATCCTTGACATGCCTCTGGCTGCTGCTGCTGTTTTTCTACTCGGCTGATTGACTTCCTCCTTTGCACGGCAGGGACATGGTCAGTTGGTGCACGACTGTCAAACACTCGGACCCTCAAATTTCACTTCCATATTTGCGTTGCTTTTATTGATTTTTATTGCTTTTATTGAAAGATCCCTTTAAAGCAATACGTGAAGTTTCATCAACCAAAGAAAAAGTCCTGCCTACAATTCCTCCTGTGGGAGGAATTTCTTCACAGACAGGATCATTAAACATTGGGAACGGGCTGCCCAGGGAGGCGGTGGAGGCACCGGCCCTGGAGCTGTTTAAGGAAAGACTGAATGTGGCACTCGGTGCCATGGTCCGGTTCACAAAGTGGTGATCGGCCATAGGTCGGACCCGATGATCTCAGAGGTCTTTTGCAACCTCATTGATTCTGTGATTCTTCGATAATTAGAAACAAAAATTACAGGTTTTGTCAACAGAGCTGTTTAGAGACGAGGAAGAAAGGAGACTCCCGAATTCTTTCTTCTAATTACAATTTACCAAATGTTAATTCTCCAAATCGGGCTGTAGAATTTAACTTGCGGTTAGCCCGTCTAACCCAAGCAATCACAGCGAGTTCGGCTGGGAAAGCATTCAACTTAAACTTGACGGCAAAAATCACACCCTCCGTGCCACAAAAAACGGGGCGGGGGGCTTTCCCGAACACCAGCTTCCTCCCGTCGCAGCCGCCAGCCGAATCGAGGTCATTTAGGGAAAAGGGGAAAAAAAAAAAAAAAAGCACACACACACACAAACCAAACCGGGCCGAGGTTTATTGCGAAGTTGCTGCGGGCGCAGCTCCCAACTTTTGTCTGGCGGCGGCAGCGCCGGGCGCGGCCGCAGGGGGAGCCCCGCGCCGCCGGACCCCGCCGGACCCCCGCCCGCCGCCGGCCCCGCCGGGCACCGGTACCGCGGCCGCTGCGCCGCCCGTGTCCCCGCCGCCCCCGCCCCCTGTCAGCGGCCCACGCCGCGCCGGCGCTGGCCCCACAGGGACTGCGGCTCTCCGCAGCTGCCCCCCGCGTCCCTGCCGGCTCCGCGGTGCCTCCTCGCCGCGGACTGCCCGCCGGCCCCACCGTCCCTCCGACAGCCGACAGCCGTCTCGGCACCCGCCCCCCGCCGGCTCCCGTGCCCGCAGCCCCCCCCGCCGCGGCACCAGCGGCGCTGTCCCCAGCAATTCCCCGGCCTCGCCGCCTCCCGCCCTCCGGTCCCCCGTGGAGCCCCCGGTCCTCACCCGCGCTGCCGCCGCCTCCTCCAGCCCGGCCGCATCTGCCTTGGTGCCCCTCTTAGAAGAGCGGGTGCGGGACGAGATGAAATGGCTGCCGGCCCCGGCCGCCCCGGCCGCCGCTTTGCCCAGGGGGCGCAGAGAGCTCTTCCTGGTGTTCACCATGGCCCCGGCGAGGGGGGACACGGGGGGCGCCGCCGCCGCCGCCGCCGCCGCCGGCGCGGAGGGAGGAGGGAGGGCGGACAGGCGGGGGCTCGGGCAGGGAGGGGAAGGGGAGGGAGAGGGGGAAAGGGGGGAGGAGGGAGGAAGGAAGAAAAGCCCTCCGGGGAAGCCGCTCTGCCGGGCAGAGACGCAACCGGAGCCGCGCCGGCTCCTCCCGCCGCTGTCGCCGCCGCCTCTCGGGCTCAGCCCGGCTCTAACTGGCCGCCATTACTGTCCCTGCTCCCTTTCTCTGCTCGCTCCGCGCCGCCCCCGCCAGTCGCCGCCGGGGGGCGCTGCGGCCCCGGCGCGGCCGTTCTATCCCGGCGCCGCGCGCTCTATGGGCCCGGCCCGGCCCGGCTCGGCCCGGGGGAGGCGGCGGCGGCGGCCGCGGGTCTCTGAGGAGCTGCTCCGGCCCCGGCTCCGCGGCGGGCACCGAGCGCGCACACAGCCTCACGGCCCCGCCGCGGCCTGGAGAGCCGCCGGCCGGGCCTGGCCCGGCGTGACCCCGTGGGGCGGGGGAGCCGCCGCCGCCGCCACCCCCTGAGGGTTGAGCCGAGGACTGGGGAGTTCAAGGGCAGGGGGAGCGGCTGCCCGGGGCCGCGGGGCGCGAAGGGCAGCGCTGGCACCCGGGAAGGGGCTCGGCCGCCCGTCCTGAGGGGCTGGAGCCGTCGCCTCTGCTCGCCCAGGGAGGCTCTTGCCAGGAGCTGACCGGACAGCTTGGGCGAACAGATCTCCCGAGGCTGAGATCTCCATAATTCCCTGTGGAAAGTCTTTTCACAGTCTGGTGAGCCTCATTTTTAAGAACTCACCTTGCTATCCAGGCTATCGGGAGTGCGCCCTTGCTTCTCCCATCGCGCCAGCCACCGGCAGCGTCCCCTATGTTTTGCCTTAACCTGCGCTTCATGTTCCTTCCTCGGTCCTTGGAAAGCTCATTTCTCCCCATTATCGCAGATGCAGGTCAGAGGGGCAAAGAATACAACGCATTACTCTACACCGGATGCTTAAATGCTTTTCAAATTACTCACAAACTATAACCCTTAGCCTATTCACGAACCCGATCCCTTCTCGCCGATGTAAGAATCATTCTCTTACCACTTGTTGCCCTATACAGAACTTATAACAGTACCTGCACATAAGCCCCGAAACCAAAAGCTTTGTGAAAGAAACGTAGCTGAGAAAAACAAGCATACAGCTGTAGGTGACAAAGTCTCGACCTTTTAATTTTCACACTGACTGGTTTGGCACTGCTGGGCAAGTCATTTCAGTGCTTCTTACTTCTTTAACCAAAAAGAATAGTATCATGAAATTACTGAGCACGTGACTCTGACTGTTAGGCTCAAGCAAGCTTTCTCAAAGTATTTTTACTGTTTAAAGATTGAAAGTGCGATAATCTTTTAGTAAAGAACAATAAATTTAAAAAAACTATTATTCTGTTTTACCTGCATACTCCCACATCTTTCTCTTCAAGATTACAGTCTGTAAAAGTATGGTAGAATGTGTGCTTAAAAATAGAAAATATGCAACAATGACATCAGGCTTTATAATAAGAAATTCAGCTTTTTAAATATAAAAAAAAATTACTGTGAATAGCAGCAAATTTTTAGTTTTATGAGATACTCCAAAATACAGGACGTTTCAGGATGGGAACTGTAATGTCTCATCTGACATTCTCTATTTAGAGCTTGTAATCTATATTAACAACAGTGCTTCATCTCCTGTCCCAGAATCTCCAGTGTCTTTCAAAATTAGAGTAGTTCTGCTCCATGAGATTGGTTTTGGTAGGTTTTATATCCTTTGTTTCTAAATTTATTTGTTCAAGGCTATGAAGGGATGTAGTAATTTCATACACTTGCAGGCTAAATGAGTATTTTAATTAAAAACCTTCAAGGGGTTTTGTGAATGGTATTTGGAAATCACATCCTTTTAGCCTTCAAAAGAAGGAAACTGCAAGAGACTGCCCCTTACCAAACACCAGAAGATATGTTCAGTAACAGTATCACATCATACATATAATGATAAATGATAAACTTTAACATTTCTGTCCTGTAGTACCGATAGGCCATGAAACTCAATTACGGTTTTCAAATTCTTGTTGGTCTAGAAACAAATGTTGATCTTCAAGTTTTTGTACTTGTCACAAAAAGATCCCCATTTTGGGAAAACCAACAGATGAGTGGCCCAAAAAAGGGCCCAGGCTGCAGCAGTTACAGTGAATGTCATAACTCAGGATTGCAGTCATTGGCAGGACTGTTTGGGGAAGCTTGCATAACATCTGCTTGCAACATGCCTGATTCAAACCAGCACTCTTCCTCTCATGAACAGTGAAGGCTTGTTAGAAGTAAAATAAACTTAGTCAATATGCATGCAAACTGATTTTCCTGGGTGCTTGACCAGATCTGCTTGAAATAACAGAAATTCCCCAGCTCAAAAGCTATTTATTCAAATTTGCTAGATATTTATACCACAGTTATGTCCTTTTTTTGTTGTTATTGTTGGGTTTTTTTGTGTATGTGTTCTGATCTCATTCCTGTGAGACATACCCAGAGAGCACTCTTTATGACACCGAAGGGACTACTGTGGAGAGATTGATGTAGTTAAAAATCCCTGATCTGTGCTTTGAACATTTGTAGTGCTTCATTCTCATTATGTTAGCATGGTAGGAAACATGGAAAGACATGCATTCATTTTGGATGTTTACTCCCTGTGTTGCTTTTCACAGATGGTTTTATTTACAGGTTTCTTAGTTGTCTTGTTCCTCTTAGAAGGTGTGGCTGGTTATTTTGACTGAAATAGCTTGTGGCTTTATAGCTTCCATGTCAGCCTCATCACCATTTTTAGTACTGACAATATAAATAAATCAATCATAAGTTACAAGGTTTGCTTGGGTAGCTTTGATTGGATTTTTTTTTTAATGCTGAGAACATGTTAACATAGGATTAATATTTTATATCACACATACTTAGAGATTTAAATGTGTTTTTACAATGAAAGATGAATTACTGTAGAAAGGGATTTAGAATAATTTCACTAATCCAATAATTTACTTGTTCCCATTTTTTCTATCTGTTGTTGGTTCAAGTGTCATATGAAGATAGAACAGCATTAGAAATCTATTCAGACTCCCTTCAGCACTCTACGTGCAGGAAATACTTGGGGGAAAAAAAGTAAGAACTCTGAGTAGTGAGAGACAATGAAAAAATTAGGGGGAGAAGGACTGAAGCCACATTCCACTATGTATTACATAAAAAAAAAAAGGTATAGTTAATTCAGTGTCAAGATTTGTAGTTTGGTCTTACAGACCGATGTCTAAATGCTTCTACAAATAAATGCCATTGGGAAGGACCATATTTCAAATGGAACCAGTTTATAATGAATGCTGAAGCTTACAGCAGTATTCAATGTCCTTTTACTTCCAGTTGTTCAGAAAAGAGATTAAGGGATCTGAAAAATGTATTAAGAAGAAGCCACACCATCTGCCAAGGCAGGTACACCACTGGGAAATTGGAAAAATATGAAAAATGACTTGAGCAAAAGAGTCCCTTTCCATTAAAAAAGAGTTGGGGAATGAAGTCATATCAGGACATCATGATGTAAAAAGACATTAAAAAATTACCCAGGATGGAAAACCTTGTTTGCTATGTGAATGATATTTAATGACACAAGAAATATTTGGAGATGGAAGATTTTGTTGTCACATGTCCCTATTTTACCAGGAAATCAGGAATTACAACAAAAGAAAAAGTCCTTCCTCCCTTATTCAGAACTTCTGCAGAGTTTCTTTTTAGTAAGGACCAGAGGGCTCTATTCAGTGAATTACCATTTGCTTCAATCATAGGCAATTTACCAGAGATTACTTTGCAATATCTCTGAATAGCAGTAACATTCCAAAGAATGGAAATCAAGTCATCTTTTCAGGCCTCTATTTATAAGCTCATATGTGTGCCTCTCAATCATGCTGTCAACTCCCCCTGGTTTCAGTTGAATCTTGAAATAAAAAAAGATTCACAAGAGATCTTGCTTTTGTAAATGCACCCTAAGTTTTTTCCTGAGGGGCATATTAGGAAATTAAGATTGTGTGGTTACTCGTTTGAGAATTGTCCATTATGAAGAAAGGCCCATGGGATATAAGTTTGGAAACTTCAAACAAGCAGTGTGCAAGAATCAGGATTGGTACTACCTTGACCTGGAACAGAGAACATGATACAATCACTTCACATTGCTAGCATTTTGCTATGTTATTATAGAAGGCTCATTATTTGAAGACTACCACTGTCATTTAAAAATGGGTAATAGTTATGATTTCAAATTAAACACTTAATGTCCAGTGCCATTATCAGCACACCTATCTGAAGATTGTTTTCTACATTAGATAACATCAGTGCAGCTTGAGAGGGATCAGAGAGTAGGTTTCTTAGATAACATTAAAAGGGAGTGGTAAAACTTCCCTCCTAATATTTCAAAATTATCTTGCCATCACATCTGGCCATTAGCTTCCATAATATTTTTCCTGTTGAGCTAAGGTCACAGTAGATAGTTTTTCTAATAATAATAATTGTGTGAAACTCATAGGCTGATGATATTGCAGCCAGGCATCTGCAAGGTCTGTTTTTCACTATCATTCTGGCTGTAAATTACTTCCATCTTGGACAAAAGTGGCAAATCATCTCACTTTGGTGCTTATAATCATTAATCATATGAAAGTAGCACCGCCAGCCTGTTACTATGCTGGGTGATGTATAGCTTTGTAGTAAAAACCAGACTCTGTCCTAAAATGCTCACAATAAAAATAGGCATTTATAAACATGTGTGTAGATAAGCTTCAGCACCATACAAATGCATAATGGCTTGATTAGGATCACATGGCAAGTCCATCAAAAACATTATTGGTTCATAAATCTCTCTAGTCCTCACACACAATCTTAGGTTTCGAAGTGTGGTTTTTTGTTACTGGTCCAAGAACAAGCTCATAAAATACACCACCATGTCATCATTGTAGTTTCACTTAAAAGTGTCTTTGAGAATTCACCATACATTATTTCCAAATGTGTGTTATCTGGTACAAACAGTTGCTCAGGCTGCCTTGAATTTTTCATGGGCTTATGCAATTCACACAAACTTTAAAATTGAAGCTATATTCAATTTTCTTGTGTATTTACAGTCCAAGAGTCCAGCAATGTGTGGATACTTCTTTCAATGCATGGGGTTAATACCCTTGGCATGAAAGCTGATTCACCCATGAAACAATGACTTGCTTTTCCAGTGCATAGCTGACTTCCTAGAAACATCAGTTCCTTAAGCTACTCCCCTCTGTGTGGCAGCCTAGAAGGTTTAACATTCCTTCAAGGACCACTCATCCTATGCAGAGGAATGTGCTGTTTTAGTCAGTGGAATTGCCATTTACAGGATAACCAGACCCTGTTCTCCTATTTATTTTGCAGTCCCAGTTCCCTTACAATGTGCTCCTACTCTGTGTGCCCACACTTACAAAAGGCTTCAGGCAACAGCTCCTCTCTCAAGTTAAGGTCAATCAATACGGCTGATGTTTAATTATAGGTAGCTGACAGTGTCCTCTGGCATAGGCTAACGTTGTTAAATATAAGGTTTAAAAATATCCCTTCAAAATTAATTTTCTGCTTGTTTTTAGATGCCCTGTGTGTGCTGGTTCTTCTGTGACCTTGACAGGTCTGGCAGTGACAGCTAAAACCCTGCTTTACTTTGTCAACACTGAGATTCACTCCTACATTATAAAACAAGTCTGGGGGTTGTCACTATCTTCCACGCCACTGCATTTGATCTCGTCTGACAAAGGGGCATGAGATGGTTGTATTCATCTCATGAATACCCTGTTAGAGGTTTTTCAGCAGACACAGTCTGGGCTGTTTGCTTCTATTCACCACACGGTAAGAAAAGGACCATTTGCTTCTGTTCATCTAGTGTACTGCCAGAGAATAAGCTGTATTAAATGCACAGAGTCTAAAAGGATTTTAGTGATGTCTTGATTGTAACACTCTAACTTGAAAATTTCCAGCTTTAAAGAAAATATACTTTACATTATACAAGAGTTGCAGATCTTTCCTAAGATTTTTGTTACTCCTATGCTTTGTCAACAGTTTGGCTCCTAAGGGAGGACAGCAGTACTTAGAAGAGCTTTTAAGAAACCAAATTCACTAGGACACTGGTTCCTATTGTAGTAGGTCAGCATGTCTCCAGCTGTACTCTGATTTCCAGTAATAGACCTAATCTTCTAAAGCAATAAGTGATTGCAGCCAGGACACCTGCACCATTACACCAGGTAAGTCTAACCTCACCTCCTTCTATGCTTACCTTTGGGTCGGTCAAACTGTTGCTGAAAGGGCCCCCAGGAAAGGGTTAAGCATATTATTGAACTTGTGTGTTTAATGAAATGGAGACAGTGTACTTAAAATACTGAAAGTAAATTTAAAACAGTTCAGCATTGCAAAACAACTTTATGATGTTTTAGCTTAGAGTTTTGTAAATTCCTTGACTTCTCTACAGTCATGATATCCGTGGTTTAAGTTCTAAATATATAAAACCTGTTTAATAGAATCAGTAACACTTGTAACAAAGAAGTACCTTCTATTCTAAAATGTCAAAGTATTTTAAACACTAAACAAAACCAGGGAGAATAGAATCTCTGCAGTCAGTGTTTTGAAATATAAAACTCCATGTATTTTAACCGAAACAAAAGGCAAATTTCTTACTATCTTCCCTGAAGATTCATAAGTAGGAGCTCTAATTAGATCTCATCCAGTTAAAACTTAACAATTAATCCAAACTGTCTTCAAAAGGATCAGTGCATTGTGATGTGCATTATAAAGAGAAAGAAATTATAGCTGTCAAGTGTCAGATTTTACTTCTGTTACTCACCCATCACTGAACCTTGAGACTAAGCATCTTATTTTAATATTTCTGAGCAATGTGATTTTAATTGTTGTGATTAAGGGATTGCAGAAACGTGTCCCACGTGAAGACGACACTCGATGAAGTATTACCTCTGCTTTTAGAATTACCTTTGATCGCACTTGTAAATTCGCAGTGGATTTTCCATTAATTAGTGTGAATTAGATAGTTGTGGCTGTTCAGTTTAGGTTAATTCTAAGTGTTTTACAGTGCATCACTAATTATTGGGGGAGAAAAAAATCCAACCCTTATTAAACAGCCCGCAGGTGCAAGGGATGCGTTCACCCTGCTCCATGTATGTTTCTAGGGGCTGGCAGCTTCTGCGCAGCGTTGGCCTTGGATACTTGCATAGATCCTGGCACCACCACCACGGGACCTCCTCGTCCCGCAGAGAGCGGTTTCTCCAAGGCCAAACACAGCGCAGGGAACTCAGCTCAATCCTTCTTCCCTCCCCGAGGATCCCATCCCATTTTCCCGTCCGATTCACCCTCGGGAGCTCTGCTTCCCAGACATCGCGCCGCTCTTTTGTCCTCGGTGCGAGGCCTCGGCTGAGCTCCTTTTTACATGTGTCAACGCTGGCCCGTAATTAGCGCTCGCCGCACAATGAGCCATTGCCGCTCTGCAAAGGGCTCGGCGTGCGGCTGCTCCCGCCGGGGCCAGCCAGGTGCCCAAACATAGGCACCATTCCCCACTCCTGTAGATGTCGCGGCTTGACAGACGGACACGCAGACCGCGTCCTTTGTTCCGCAGTCGGGACAGAGCTGCCTTCACAGTCTCAGGCTGGGCAGAGATATTTATCTCTGCTGTGCTGTGCCAGGTCCTGCCCGGACAGCGGCGCGGGAGTTCCGGCTCGTAAAGGTGGGCCGCAAACACGCCAGCCCTCGCCTGTCCCCGGAGAACAGGACAAGGCAGGGCAGTTCAGGGCAATCCCCGGGGAAGCCGCGTTTCCCCCGGCACGGCGGGTGCTGATCCTTACGGACACCCCTTCGCTCCCCCCGCGGTACCGGGGCGGAGCTCTGCCCGCCCCGCCCGGCGCCGCCGCGCCTGCGCCGCTCAAGGCGGGACACCGAGGAGTTCCGCGGCGGGTGGTCGGTCCCGGGCTGGGCGCTGCGGGACGGGCGGGTGAGTTCTCTGCGGGCACAGGCTGGGCAGGGGCAGCGCGTCCCGCAGAGCCTGCGCTCTCTCGGCTCCTGCCGGCGCTTGGACTTTGCCCGCGGCCGTCCCTGGGCGGGCGGGCTAAGTCTCCCCGCTGCCTCCGCCCTGCGGCTTCGCCCTGCTCCGAACCGGCCGCGTCCCGCAGCAGGAGCGACCCTCGGGGGGGGGCCGGCCTGGCCCCTCCCGGGGCGTTCCGCCTCCGCGTCCGTACCGTGCTATTGCCTCATCGCCTAAAAATACCTTCCGGCTGGTTTGGCAGCGGCGGGAGGCGCGGAGCGTGTGCCCGGCCTGGCTCTTGGGGTGCGGGTGAGTTCAGGTGTCGCAGACGCGGGGTTGTCCCAAAATAGGTTCTTTGACCTGCTGTGCATGAGGCTAATCCGCACACAGAGCCGAGGTGCTTGATTTATTTGTGGTTCTGAGCATAAAGAAGGGCTGGGTGGTAAATCCACAAAGCCAGCACGACCATCAAAACTTCTCACGCTTTATACGTATTAGCAAGCATAGCCTTTAATGTTCACTGGCTACAAGTTTGCGTAGTTGTCTTATTAGTGAGTATTCTGTCTTTCTTGGTTAAATTATTCTCTTCTTCTTATGCTAAGTAGCCTGCATGCTCAGTCTTTCTCTTCTTTTAGGTAGGTGATTTTCTTGAGTTGGTGATCTATAAGTTGCTTGTCGTGATTTTGCCCTGCCAGAATTACCTTTTACCCACTTGGAAGTGATTTCAGCACAGTTGCTGAGCTGGCTTTATTAGTTTCTTATCGTGGAAGTTCTGCCCAATGTCCTTGTGGCCTGTAAATTGTGCATTCTTTGTGTCCACCGTCAGTAGTATATCCTTCTTCCCAAGCTTTGTTTAGCCTCTTCCCCTTTAGATCTGAGATAGTTGAAGCATGTCAAGTCCTAAACCTTAACAAGGCAATTCTACAGACAAGTAATGTATCTTTCTAACACCTGGACATCAAGGTTGGGGACAGGTTTCTTTCTGAGTGCACAGCTCCTTCCTCCATTCCAGCTGGAGAGGAAGCGTGAATGCTGTGGTTTGTACCTGAGCACATCAGTCATGTTCAGGCCATTAGGTTTGATGCTCATCTCGCTATTAATTTGTACTTGCTATTTCTCTGTAGCCTCCCATCTCTCTGTGGCATGGTACAGTGCAATTTTCAGCTGTAATTTCTGTGCTGTGCAGGGACAGACTGTGCTGTGCTGTGAGCAGCTCTCAACTGGAGAGTTTGTTCTGCCAAAGTTAGTAAGGGGTTAGCAGGCTTTCAGGGGAGGGGGCTGCATGTGCTTCTGTGGGTATTTCCGCCCTTCACAGCAAGGACAGCCTCACAGATAGTGTTTTGTTTCTCCTGTGTTAAAATAACTGGAAGTGTGGGCTCAAAAGTATTGACCATAAAATTATTTGCCTGGAAAAATATGCCTATTGAGGGCTGTCTGTTTGGAAATCCTGGCTGTGAAAGGCCATTGCTGGGTCAGTGGCCCATCTTGGTGGGGCTGGAAATCCCTGGGGCTGTGTGGGAATGGCCAGGAGTATCCTAACCCCAATTAATAGATGTAGCTGTGGTGGGCTGCTGGCATTAGCAGCTTCTTATGTTTTAAATTTAGTTTCTGGAGGTGGTAGTTCAGTTCTGAGGTACTTTTTGCCACTGACGCAAGAATTACGTACCAAAATTCTCACCATTTCCAGCAGCAGCTAGGGATGTCTGTCAGAAGTTGGTGGGAGGAGGTGGTTTGTGCTGCCTGGGTTGACACGCTGAGCTAAAGTGCTTGCAGTGCGTTCTGATGGCTGTGTTCTAGCAGCTTTTGGCCATAATAAACATCAATATGCTGTATAGGATGATTCTTCACCTAGAGAGATTAGCACAAACATTTCTTCTAAGTGTAATTGCTGTTGTACTTTAGAAGGAACAGCAGCTTTTACAGCTGACCAGTTTTGAATACTATTCATGCACATTTGAGGCCAGCCTAATGTAGCCAAAGAGCTAATTTGAAGAGCTGCTTCATTGTGTCTGTTTCTTTTTAACAGCTCTGATGACAAGTCACAGAGGATCAACAAAAGCAGATGGCAGGAGGTGGCTCTTGTTGCTTTGGGGAGTAGCCTACTGGAGTGAAAGATTAGAAGATAAGCCCATTAACATAAACCACAAATAATTACTTTTGGCTAAACACAAAAAAACCCTACATGCCAGAGTGTTAAAACTGAATTTGAGAGAAGTTTGAAAAAATTATACTTTTTAAGCATTCTGGTTTCACTCTGCTCACTTGATACTGAGAGGGTTTTTTTTTTCCCCAAGTTCACTATGGAGTTCCAAGAGCAATAAACAGATATGCCTATAACATCATCATGTACCAGCACAGGCTTGCCTGATAGATGTAGGGCTCTGGCAGAACATTTGTGGGGGGAAAAAAAAGACTATACCTCATCTTGTGTGACATGTCAGAGGTGTGCAAAATACGTTTTGACTTAATGTGTAACAGCACCAGTTAAATTTAACGTTGACTGTTGTAGGGTTTTTTTTGGAGGCTTACATATTTTTCTACAGAATGTGTCTTACATGGATTTTAACTTTCAAATTGAGAGAATACCAGTATTCAAGTACCAAGGAGAATTAGTACTGCATGTGGTGGGTTTTCTTGTGGTTTTTGTTTTTTCTTTTTTAATTTGTGCTGCAGTGGACATTGTTTTCCCCTAAACTCCACATCTTGTTAAATTAGATCTCAAAATCACGTAAAATTCATATTAGTGGTGTTGTGCATCCTGCTTTGTTCAGGAGTGTGATGGCTATCACTGCTTAGTTTGATGCCACACACAATGTCATAACTTAATCCTCAACCTGCCAGGTGCAGGCCATCATCTTTGTAAGCAGTGGTTGTCAGGGTTAACTCTCCGAGCACAGTTGCAACTGAAAATTTCTGGTTTCCTGTGGGTTTTTCCAATTTTAGAGTGATTTTATTTTTTAAGGGTGTTTTTGGGAGTTTCTGGCTTTTAGTGACTTACTGTGACTTTCTTCAGAGCATTCAAAAGTGACTGTAATGAGATCAGTGTGGGATTCTTAATTTCTTTTGACTCAGCAGAGTAATCCTGTATCATATTTAGTACTTACAAATCCAAGATTTTCATGCCAGCTGACAGTAGGCCAGAAATGATAATTCAGAGTTTCTGAATTGCTGCAACAATGTCTTGAGGTAAGGTAGGAAGGGTAACCTGACAAATCTTGCCCCTTTAAGTAAAGCACAGTTAAGGTGAAGGTCACTCAAATGCCTGCAGTGGCAGTGCAGTTTTTCTGCAACTATCTCATAATGCTGTGTAAAATCAGGGAAGTTTTAAACCATGCCACTCAGAAAAGATTGTGATTTTTTTCCCCCTCCCTTTACAGGAGTATGGGCATGTGTTTTCACATCATACTGGTATAATTGTGAAATGTATTTTGTACATTTATGAAAAAGTAACCTTGCTCCTGAATGTCTGGCACAGATGTGTGGTTCATGTGTCATTAAATTAGAAACTGCAGGAAAACAAAGAACCATCTGGAGACTTGGTGGGGGGCAAGGTTGAGGTTTCTGGTTAAATGTATTACCAACACAGGAAAAAATATAAAGAGTGCTTCAGCTACAAAAGGAGACAAAGTGTGATAGGCATTTTGTTTTGTTTTGGCTTTAAACCATTTTCTTTTTGTAATTAGGGGAAGCACCAGAATGAAAGACATGGATAATATCAAAACTGTAAAGAAAGAATGGTAGGTGCCAGTTCTCCCTATTTTTTGTCTTCCTTTCCCATTGCTGTTTGTGTGTCCTGTCATTACTTTTCAAACTTCATGTTAAATTCTAAAATACAGTATTTTTACTGTATTCATCTGTTCCACATATACAGAAAAATCCTGTTGTTTTGCTGAAAGATTTTTCATATACCTGAAATGTTTCCTAGATGCAAGAAGCTGTGTAAATATTTTAATTTAAAATATTTAAAGGCAAGGCAGCCTTTCAAATTGCTAACTCACTGTGCAGCTCTGCATCTGACGCGGAGGTGTTTGCTTTTCCAATTCTGTTTCTGAGGTAAAGCATAGTGAATACCTACATTAATGCTTCAAGTTTCTTTTGTTCTATTAGAAAACTAAAATGTGGACAGCATACTTTTGAAATTTCTTCTTTAAAGTTATTGAGGTTTTCTTTTGTTTAAGATGTTAATCTCCAGGGATTCTTAGTGGTGCATAGGTGCATTGCAAACAATTCAATTTTATGCAAATGTATCTAATTAGCATTCCAGTAAGTATTGCTGCTCTTGAATTCAATGCAGAGTTTTATGTAAAATTGGATAATTTTTCAGGAGCTGGGATTTTTATTTTCTGAATTGCTGAAAACAGACTTTTCTGAATCTGCCTTAGGAGTAACTCCTGCAATGTTTATGAAAAGCTGCATAATCTTCTTACTATGCAGAGAACCTATACTGAGATAATCATTCAGTTGCATATTTCTGCATTTTGATTGGTGAAAATCTTACAAACAGCTGTCACATATACAGTGTTTAATAAAAGATATGATTGATGCATCTTTTTTAATATCCTGGCAATCTCCACAGTGTTGAAGGCTTCCATTGTATTTCTTCAGCGTGCTCCAGTGGTGTTGAGTTACTTGAGTTTCCCTAATGCACAGTCCAAAACAGTAATGGTGGTTCTGGGATGGTGCTAGGAATGGGGAAGTTCAAGTTGGGGGTTGATGAGTAAATCCTAGGGCAATTTTCTTGGGTTTTTTTTAACTTATGGCAAAGGAGCCGTATCATGGAAATGCTTTAAGGAAAGCATTTCATTGGTGAGCAGCTAGGTGTATGATGGTTAGAAGTCTGAATAATTTAACTTGCATTCCTGGCTCTGATACCAGCTTTAGAAGCTTTGCATAGATTAGTTCATCTTTTTTGATGAAGTTCTTTAGCTTGTGCTTTTGAAGTGCAAATTGTAGCAGTTAGAGATTGGTAAGAAGTTTATAGAGAAGGCACAATGCAAAGTTGACCTGATGTTTATACTCAGTAAACTGAGTAAGCTGGGTGCAGGAGAGTGTGCCTTCTATATTTCTTGGTACTGAGATTCTGAGGTACCTACTTGTCTTCTAATGTGTCCTCTGAGAAGTCATTTATGCTTCTGTCTTTGTTCTGCAGGGTGTGTAAATCAGGAACTGATGATCAGATTTTGAACGGTACAGAACAAAACTGTGACTACTTTGTAGATAACCTTTTTGAAGAAGCTCAGAAGGTTGGTGCTATGTGTGTGCCCCCAACTACAGTCAAGAACCAGGTAGGCAGTGAAGAAAAAAATAGTCATGTTTGTTATAATAGCAGTCCAGGACTATTCTGGAGAACAGATGCCAGAAGTCCAGCATTGTTTTCCAGTCCATCAGTAAAAAAATACAGAATTCAGAAAGCTGTAGGAACAGCCTCCTATCTCCCAGTCAGCCAGGCCTTTGCTGCTGGGCTTTTGGCTCTCACTGCTTTATAGTTGGTTTAGAGTCATTCTAGAACTGATGCTGGCATTAGCTTATGTGCTTCTGCTTTATTACGAAGGAGTGAGGTGAGCAGAAGTTCAAGGAATGACAAGTACTGTTATATAAGAAGTTATTTAAGGAGCTGCAGCCTTTTTATGCAGAGGCATAGCCCAAATATTTTTCATTTGGTCTTATTCATATAATTATGGTTGTCGTGGGATGTTCAGTGTGGGTTTGTATCTCAGTGATTCTGTCCTTTTCGTGTTTTTCTGTTACTCATCAGTGACTGGTAAGGGGAGGGAGAAAAGGTCATGTAGGACAAAAATGACAAAAAGAAATTTGGAGTGGGCATTGCTAGAAATTATGTTCATAGATCCTTAATTGACCCTGGAAGAAATGAAATGTCAGGAGCAATATCTTAAATTGCAGTCCTGAAATAGTGTTCCATGGCATTAGTTGTGTCAATGCTTAAATGGGAAGTTGGTATGGAATAATTAGTCCATGTTAAATTTGCATTCTGGCTCACTGTAGAGGAACCTTCCCAAAATTAGAACTCTTTCCATATGCATTGGTGCCATGAGACACAAGAGTTTTTGATGGAATCTAATCTTGCTGAGTGCTGTCTGCTTCTTTTGACAGATCACCCAATGGAAAGACAAGGAATTCCATTCAGCAGTTTGCACATGCTGTTTATTTATGTAGCAATCACCTAACAAGTCAAACTGGGGAAAAAAAAACCAACAAACTTGTCAGGTGCTATCAAGCCTCATTCAAACTAATTTTCAGCTGAGGTGAATTCTGCATTTGTGGCCTCATCTGTGGCCAAGTATCTGCCAAGACAGTGTTATTGCAGGGATCAAACCTCGATAACCAAATACTTCCTTAAATGGCATGATGCATTAATATGAAAATACAATCTCAAATATCCATCTTACAGTTGGAGAGATTTCAATAAACATTGCAATGGCTACAGGTTGGAGTAGTGGATGATTTCTGGCAAAGTTAAGGAATTACTGAGAATTTATTTTTTCATTCCCCTAACCACCAAGGTTTTGAATATGCCCAGGAATTCTAGGGTAATATAAGTATATGACTGTCTGAAAGTAAAGTTTCTGATACTTGCTTCATTTCCTGAGTGAAAGGCTTCTGCATGCATAATCTCAATGCCTTTACTTTGAGAAAATCCTCCTGAATGATTGGAACAAGGCTTTACCCTAATAAATCCCCAGCTGGACTATTCTGGCACTTGGTGTTCCAACACCAGGCATGTATGCTCTCAAATTAGCTCTTGAAGAGTTGCAGCTGGCTGGGATAGTCCAGCTATTTTATTTTTTTTCCTCTGCTGAATTGAAGGAGTGTTCTTGATCTAGGAAGCCAGAATGATTGGGGGAAGGTTTGTTTATAACCCTGATTGACACAAGATACTTAAAAATGTCACTTAGCCCTTGCAGTTGCTGTGCCTGTTGGCATGGGGCCAAGGCAGATTACAGTGAGCCTGCTCTCAGTATTTTTAGTCCATGAAGTGGATGATTTATAATCACAGGGTATGTGTGTGTACCAAGCTTCTTTTTCATCAGTGTTATAATGAGAACTGTTCTTACTCTGTAGGTTGATGTAATCATTAAACTTTGGAAAAATGGGTTTACGGTAAATGATGGTGAACTTCGGAGCTACACTGATGTTGCAAACCAGCAGTTCTTGGAGTCCATTAAAAAGGGGTAAGTGAGTTTTGTGTTCTTAACCAGCCTGAGTTAATGTGCTTTGGGCAGCACTTAGCTTATGCTCTAAATTTTTTACGTGGCTTTTCTGCACTGCAGTGTCCCTGTAGGAGCACAGGCCCTGCCAGTCTCGTTCCTGCAGTGCTAATGGCTGTTGGAACATCAACAGGTTTAACACAGCTCTCAGTGGCAGTAGTTGTACAGTTGCTGATGAATAGATAAAAGCCAGTGTTGGCAGGGGGCACAGCAGGTGCACAATGAAATAAAGAATAAATCAGTGCCCAATAAGAGCTACAGATCAAATGGTATTTTGACTAATGAACTCAGTGCAAAAGGGGTTGAGCATTTCTGGTTTTATGGTCTTTTTCTTTTTGTTGATGAAAAGCCTAAAATGGGCACAGATGTTCTGTGTATCATCAAGTAACTCTGATCAGTCTTACATTTCTGACATTTTTCCAAGTACAAACTTGCTGTTGTGTATATATAACAATCTTGCATAAATTCCTGTGTTAATAGCCATCTTACATTTTTCCCTGTATTAAAAGTTTACATGCTGTCCTGATTTCTGCTACTGTTTGCAGTTGTTGCTTTAAAAAAGGAGTTTGACCATACTAACCAGTGTTATTTTGAGCCTTTAGTTTGTAGTCTGTTTCCTCACCGTGTACAAATGGAGAGAAGAATATAATTTTATGGATAATGTAATTTAATACCTCCTTATCAAGCATGTGAAATTACTAAGTCATTATATTTTTCTTTTCCATATTTTGCTAGGCCGCCAAAAATACTAATTTTACACCATTTCTCCTGTATGTCTGTCACCTGTGTTAGTTGTAATAGCAGTTAACTGCACTGTTTAAAGCCCTTTGTGTGCATTCATCAAAAGTTTGCCAGTTTTATTCCACTGTTTGCCTGTGAAGATGCTAATTATGAGATGGTATCTGCATAATCATTGATGGAGGAGAAGCATTCAGTACAGCCTCTGTGCCATCTGAGCCCCACCACCCAAAATTGTACTGTCTGCCTCAGAGCTCAGAGACAAAGGCATTGTTATATTCTGCTTCATGCAATTAAAGCATTACCAAGTTGATGTTACTGCACTAAAGAGTGGAGCTGTTAGTGATGATATCATTTTTAGAAGCTGAGATCTGTGTTTGTCATTAAATACATTGTGTGTAAACTCAGTTCTTCCTCTTTAAAAGCCTTTTTCTTTTTTTTTCCTATGGAGATAAAATAATTGAACCCTTTGCAGCAGTGTATGGTAACACTGAACTTCCTACACATTATGTGTTTAGAGTGGTGACTGCTGAGTAAATTTGAACATCATTCAACAACTTGCATCATAGGGGTTTTTTAATTATATACTTTCTAGTTAATTTGCTATTCAGGAACTTGAAGTTATTTGTATGCTATGTACTTAACCTAACTCTTAGTAAATACTTGTGAAGATGTTTTTTAAAAGCATCATCCTTGAAGGGCCAAATGTTGAACAGATATTAATCATTGGTCTATTTTGTGTACTGAAAACAGCATAGTACTTTTTTTTTGACCTTTTGTTTTTTTTTCTTAAGGGAACTGCCTTTTGAGCTGCAAAAAGTTTTTGATAAGGAGGAGGTAGAAGTGAAAGTGGAAGATAAAAAGAATAAGGTGTATTTGTCATCGAAAAAGCCAATGTTTCATCCCTTTTCTGGACATGGTTACAGATTAGGAAGGTGAGTAGGCTGGTGTGATCTATGATTGAGTAGCTGAAGGGAACTATACCTGTGGTGAAAGATCAAAATTCAGGTGGCAAGCAATCTCTGGAGTTTTCTAGTCTAAACTCCTGCTCAAAGCAGGGTCATCTGTGGAGACAGATGAGGTTACTTAGGCTTTTATCCAATTGCGTCTTGAAACCCCATAAGAGCAGAGGCTGTGCAGTCTTTAGTGCTGGACTGTCCTTATGGGAAACAATATTTTCCTTATATCCAGTCTGAATGCCTCTCATTGGAATTTCTGTCCACCATAATGAGCATCACCTCCTCCTGCAGACCCTGGCAGGCTGCTTTTATGTGCCCCACAACGACCACCATCTCTTCCACAGACTGAGCAAGCTGCTCTCCTCCAGCATCTGCTGACAGTGTGAATGCTCCATCCTGCAGGCATCTTGGTGTCTCTCCATGAAGCTTGGGGGATAATTGGCTCCCACAATCCACTGGACGTGTTGCTGTGTTGATACAGCCAGGAAGCTCTTGGCTTTCTTTGTTCAAGGTCTCAATATTAGCAGAATTGTTTCCAGCTGAAATGCTGTCACTCTTCTATTCCGTGATTTTAGAGAAAATAATCTCTTTTTAAGCTGTATTAGCAATAATTTGAGAAGGGGGGGAATATGACAATCCCATAAAGAGAACCAAAGAAGTAAGAGGTTATTAGCATTCTCTTAAAATTGTTCAGTAATTAATCATGCATGTATTGCAGTAAGGCATTTTAGCATTCTACAATGATCCGTGTCTTTTTTGTAGTTGGAGCGTGTCAGCCGTTTATGCCGATGCTGAATCTGGACTTGATTTATGACCAAACAACTATTGTCTTTTGGAAGGCTGTTGTAGGACAACACGCCAGGAGTTCGTTTATTTGATCCCTGTGACTTTTGCTTACTCCAGCCACATTATCTGCTTGAATATCCCTGTCATGCAAGACTTGTGTGCCTATAGAAGCAGGCTTTGGCCTAGGGACCAGGACATGTTCAGTGACCAGTTGGCACTGCTGAGTGACCTGCAGGCTGGAGTTCCTAAGCTGTGGTGCAGCCTTAGGTGAACAGCTTGTTTCAATTACGTGGGAAGGGTTTGGCTGCTAAGGCCCAGAGCTTGTGCTGAGGGAAAGCCTGACCTGGGCAGGAACAGCTGAGGCAGGGGAAGATGATAATGTGCAGAGCAAAAGACTGATAAAGGTAAAGGGTGAGTGGTTCCAGGCTGACTCAGAGAAGCAAGTATCTGTTTTATGAGTTTCATCTGTTTCTGTAGTACAGACCATTGAGTAGATACAGTGGGAAAACCTTCCCTTGAGAGATAGGTGAGATGCTGGAAGATTTGCTTTTGGTGGCATGGAAATCCTGAGCAAACAGGTGTCAAGAACTTAACCTTGTTATATCTACAAGTAGAGCTGTTCATAACAAAACCAAAAAGATCTTCAGTGTGCTGCTAAGCAGTGCTAAATGCTAGGTTGTTCAGTCACTTCTTGTGCTCTGCCATGCCTACAGCAAGTAATGATCTTGCTTCCCAGTAGGCAAGTTAGGTTTCAGAAACATGCTAATCTGTGAATTTTGGTTCACTGGTCTTGTACACTGAGACATTCTACAACTTGCTCAGCATTTTTTATTATTTTCCTACTCTTCTTTGTCTATTCTGTGCTGTGCTATCAAAGCCTTTTCCTTAAAAATAAGTTGATATTAGGGCTGATGTTGGAAACATGAGCCATAAGTATTCCTACTCCATAAAGTAGTGCTCACTTTCTGCTGTTGATAGATGTCCATTGCATGAATACACCACACTTGGAGCAGAAAAGCTTTGTGGGGCAGCAACAGAGCTGACTGAGACCTGGAACAAGTTTTGAGCTATAGAACTCCTTTTCTACAGTTGCATTTGTGTGATTAGTCAGAAATGAGAGAGACAAATGACTGAAGAGTTTACTTTAGCTTATAGCCTACCTAAACTTCTGCTTAGCAAATAAACTTATAAAATTAATCTTGTATATTTTGTCAAGTGTTTCCAGGATTTTGTAATGGATGAACCATTTTGAATTGGTCTATTGACTAGCTCTCAGAACTTTAGTTGGAGGATCTGGAAATAACATATATGTTGATATAGCTCAGACAAGCTTGATCCTCTGCCTTTTTGTTCTACAGGAGAAATAAGTAAGACATATCAAAATTTTCCAATGTGCCTTACAAACCTGTGTAACTAATGGGTATACTCTGTTTTATCTATCACTGTCCAGCTGAATTTCAAAGTTTGGGATTTATGACTAGATTTTCAACCCCACTTTTCTATTGAGCTAATCTATGCATCTCCGAGACAGCCTCAGAAACATGTTAATTGAACTATTGACTGAAATCCCTTGTAGCAAAGCAAGCTTGCTCTGTAACCTCATTAGGCTAAAGCATTGTGTGTCAAGCTGCCTAACCATCAGTCAGGGTAAGGCATGACACCTAACTGCTGGACTTTTTCTTGTCAGAAAATTGACAGGATGCTCTTAGGTCTCTTCAATCTCTAGTTTACATCTTCTGTTGATAATCTTATAAAAGAATAAGCCTTAAAAGGAGTTACAATGCTTTGATCTCAGGCTAATAATAATTACATTCTTGGGTTTTGGCTTTAGTCAAAGCTCCCACCACTAGATGGCTTTATCTGTCAGTTCTGCAAGAGAAAAGTTTTTACATATAGAAGTGCTTTAGATCTTGATGAATACAGATGCTCTAACTTTCTCTTAAAGCTTCATTTAATGTGCTGGCTTCAGTCTCACACACATTTGCTATCGAAAGAATCACCTCCAGTGCCTGCTGCATATGGAGATGTGACTGTGAAGGAGGTTGGTTTGGAAATGACACCAAAATCTGTGTCCTTCTAGGCAGTTGTCTGAGCTACAGCTGAGACTGATGTAGCCCAGCCCAGCTTGAGCCAGACCCTACAGCTGGACACATCTGCAGCCTCTGCTGTCCTGGAGGCAGCTCACTCACAGGAGTTCTGCAGTGTCTGAACCAGCAACTGAACAGCAAGAGCTGGGCATGGCTGGACTGAAGTATGACTTGAAAATATTTTTTTTTTCTCTGCTTGCAAAACTGTTTAACATTATCTTGCTGGTACTCAAGCTTTTATTCCTGATCTGGAGGGCAATTAAGCTTTATTTCGTATTGAGGTCAAGCACGAACAGAAGCTGTTTGTGAGGCAGGTAGGTGCTAGTACATCACCCGTACTAGAAATGCCAGAATATTTTACAGATGTGCCTCTTGTAATTTGTTGGTGCCAAGTCCTTGTGCCCCAGCTGATTTATGTGTAATGCAAAACAGTTCTGTACCTTTTACCTGTCTCCAGTCACAGTGAACATCTCTAATTGCTCACTTGGAAATGAGATTTCTTGATTCTCATTCTTTTTGCTGTTTCTGTGGAAGATACAAAAAAGTGCCTCTGCTGGCTAATAACCTAGAAGTTAGGGCAGCACTTAAATGGGCAATAAAAGTTTTTGAAATAGCTCTGACTGAACTTGCACTTAAGACTCCAGCTTTATTAGCCTGAACATATTAAGTCTTTAGCTAATAATAAATTGGCTTTGACTTTTCCGCCTTATGAATAAACTAATACAGGTACAAGAACATAAGAACGGGGTTTGTCTGCAAAGCAGGTGTGCAACATAGTTACAACTGTTACTCTGTGGACTTCAGTTACCCACTTTGCTCTCAAGAAGCTGTAACTGAACCAATTTTCTGTGCAAAGAGAGCTTTTCTGCAAACTGCCGTGTAGTGCTCATGTAGTCTGTGACCACAGCTGAGCTCAGAGGAGAAACTCCTTTAAATCACTGCTATTGTTCTGCAAGCAAACATCTGGTTATACTCACGGGAGCTGAGAATGTGCCCATTGGATCAGGCCCAGTGAGGATTTAAACTGTACATGCTGAACAAGCTTAGTCATGAAAGAAGCACTAAGCTCTAGGCATTTCTTCAGCATAACATTTTTTGCCAGCAGTTTTTTTGTTTGTATTTTAAGACTATGCACTTGGACTGAGGTTGATTTATTCTGTTAAGTCATTTTATGAACCTTTGCCCCTGTGGTTTGGTCAGCTGTGGAAAATGCCTTAGGAAAAAAAATCCAACTGCTGTGTGCATCAGTCTGGGTTTTTCACATTAAGTCAATTTTTCTGATAGATGAGTAATTCTTCTAAGCTGAGATAGATGATGCTGGAGTCTAAATCAAGGCTAACAACATTCAGTTAAATTGAATTACTGTAATCACATTACCCTGAAAATTAACTTTGAGTATGCAAATTCAACACTCAACCCCCTTTAAATTTCACCTGTGTGATTTGAGTACAAAAATGGATGAGGAATCTTCAGACAGTTTTGTCTCTTGTATATTCATATTTAATCCTCTGATATTTAAAGCTCCTTTCTATCTTATAAAAATGTTAAACACAAGCAAACTGAAATTCTTTAGCATGTTTTAGTCTGTAAGTGAAAATAATGTCATACATGTAGGAAATAAATAAGGAAGAAAGAAAAAAGCTGATATTTATGTTACTGTTCCTATATTTGTTAAAATAAAAAGTCATCAGCACATTCTGCTATGGGGCAGAAAGCTCCAGAAGCAGAGGTCTGGGGGGAAGTTTGAGCTTGCATGTGAATACAGAAGCCATAACCTCATGTGACTTTTCTTTTCAGTGCTACTCCAAAGATAATCTCTAAAGTGAGAGACGATCATCCAGGACCTGATGACAAAAGACACCTGCCTTTAGTACCCTTGAATGATTTGGAGCCTATCACCAATGTCCAGATCTGGTTAGCTGATGGGGAAAGGATAATTCAGAAATTCAATGTTTCTCACAGGTAGAATTTATTTAACTGTCATATATATTTGCATCTGAACTATATATCTTAATGCCTGTACATTTAAGTCTTTAATTTTTATGACTAGTCTACCTCCTCAGTCCACTTAGCATTGGACTGCCCTTCAGTTGTATTTGGAAAATCTTTGAAAATTTGAGAAACCTTTTAGCTGACAAGCAAGCATAAGAGAAATGTGAACTGTTAAAAGTCAGGTCATAGCTGAGTGTAAAGGAAAATCTGAGGAAACTGTAGGAGTTCTTTGTAGGTTAGTGAAACTTAAGGTGTACATATTGCTCATTACTAGAAGAAATAGCTTTTAACATGATAGATCTCTCACAAAACAAATACATCTGGAACAAATGGCATAGTAAAAAACCTGCTGGTCATTGGGCATAGGCAGCACCACATGTGAGAGCTGGAGAAAGGGACTTAGAGTTAAGCCAGAGAAACCTCTGGGGAGGTTGGGCTGGAGTTGGTGCACTGGGCAGGGAGGTTCATCCCCTGCATGTCAACATGGACAGAACAGAATGCACACAGTATGTTTAATTCTTAATTAATAAAATTTCTGATTCCCAAAGAGGCTTAGAAATGAGGATAATGTCAGAAGGTGTCAGCACAGCACATGTATGAAGGAGCTTTGAGAAAGTGGGATTAACACCTTACCATTAAATTGCAGAGCTACTGTCTTTAGAGACCTTTCTCAATTCTGAATTTGAGAAATCACTGAAGTACTGTACACTCATGTCACGTGGAAAGGATATGTTGCCTGTGCTTCTCTGTGAAGCAGTTTAAAGGTATTACAGATTTAATACAACCCAGGCTGCTGTCAAGATAAACTCTGTATGTCTGTGGCTGGTCAGAAGGAAAGCTCAGCTCTTGAAGGTTAATGACTGTAGTATTTTCTTTGACTTGTACTAATTTATTACTGTTAGCAGCCTGATCTATGAACTGAAACACTGTTGTGATGTACTGTTGAAGGGTAAATTGCTATTTTAATTATTAATGCTTCATTGAAGGGCTTCATATCTCAATTATTCCAGGTCCCACACACTTAAGTATATTTAGAAGCGTTTTGTCTTCATAGTAAATAACCATTTGAACAGCTGCTAAGTGTTTTTGAGAGGAAAAAAACATCTGAGATAAGCAGAAAAACAGCTTTACTGGTGTAATGCTCTTTTTGAAGTACTGTGCAATAAATATTCCATCATAACATAGCCTCTTGCCACAAGACCAGCACGTTTGTGCTGTACACAGTACTTGTGTACAGCCTGATAAGAACTAGAGGGAAATCCTTTTAGAGCAATACCCTTAAGAGTGATGATTGCATACACAGCACTCCTTTCAGTGCACAAGACAGCTATTTGTTAACTAAGGTATAGATTAATAGCATGTAACACATATGTAGCATATTACCCAGTGTCTGGGTAAATTGATGACTTATAGCTCTTGGCAGTTAGATTGTGTAGGTGCTGGCTTAGATGTGAGTTGATTACTGGTGAAAGATGGGAGCAGAAGCACAGGAAGCATTGTAATGTTGCAGTGTGGGGAATTGAGACATGAGAGTGCAGCAGCTAGGAGAGCAGAACTGTAGGAACAGCACACAGAGCTGTGTCCTGGATTGAGCTGTGTCCCCTCTTCAGCACTTACTATGTTTGGAGCATCAAGTATGGAGCCTGAAAGGAACTTGTTCACCCAGAAGCAGAGAGCTGGTGGCTAATTGCCTGAGTTGCTCTTAGAACCCAATGAAATTTGATATAATGCATGCAGACACCTGTAAATGTCCAACCAAAAATTTAGTCCTGCTTGAGGTTTTTCAGGCTGTTGACTTACAAGACCAAGCAGTGTCTCTGTGTTGAGGTCTGTTGCACAGGAATCAGTTTTTGTTTTGCTGGCTGTGTCTGTCCTGGAGAGTGTGGCTAAGGCTTGGAAAATCTCAGGCATCTGTACTGCTAAAATGTTAGGATGGCATTGCCCCAAGCCAGCCAGCACTTCCTCAGTCAATACCTAACCATCCATGGCTCAGCTGTTAGCTCAGGTCATGGACCATTCCCAGGAGACAGTAAACCTCATGGGAGACCCTGTGCATGGGGGAGAGGAAGGATAAATTTAGGAATTTCCCAGCAGCCAGTCTGCCAGTTGGCCTCAGGACCAGGGAATGGACATTGATACTATGTTTATTTTATTCATACAGATGTATCTTCTCATCTTCATTTTCTAATTAAATGAGTCGATCCTGATTCTTCCACAGCAAAACTTATGTCTTGCTCAGCTGTTGCAGGGCTCTTCACAGATTGAGTCTGTAGTGAGTTCACCATGCCCCTGCTTTGGGAGGATGGGACCCTACTTAGTCCTAGTCAATGTATCAGCTGTCCAAATAGTTTTTGCAAAGCCTTTTTCTTAATTTTTATTGTGGTTCCGCCACATGAACCACACACTGGAGGCATCTTTATTCTAGCTCTTGGCTACAGGACCCACAGGTCAGAGCTCCACCAGGTGGTTAGGAATTGGTAGGTGTGTGTAACTACCATCTGAGCCACAATGGTGTGTTTGAGTGCTCAGAATAACATACTCATGTGTTGTAGTGCGTTTTTATATTTTGTAATACTTTGAAGTAGTTTTGTTTTGTATCCCCATATTTTTCCCAAATGGTTTATCCCAGACTGTACCCCCCTCCCTTTACCTGTGTTATCCCTCTCCCAGGATGAGATCATCCCCAAACGCCCACCCTGGCTCTCTGTCAATCACTCAGCATCCCATCCCCTCCATCCAGGAGTTTCGGTCCAGGTCGTCAAGTGATTAGCCAGAGGCCAGGGGTCAGGCCCCCAAGCCTTGCCCCATACGCTGTCCTAAATGTCTATCCCCCAGCATCCATCCCTTAGGGTCACTCATTGGTTGGTAAAACGTTATCTACTTTTGGTTTCCACCTCCCCTTAAATGTGACCTTGGCACATCTCCCGGGGCGCTCGGCAGGAGGCCCCCTGAGGTGCAGGAGCTCCTTTGGGACTCCTAATAAAACCTTGGATTAACCCCTGCTAAGAGTCGGCCCTTTCTCTTCTACCGCTGTCTCTGGTGTCTCTTGTGCTGCACAGGCGCCAGCCCAGGTGCCCTCAGTACCCTCGGGGCACACACAGAGAGTGTCTCCCTGCTGTCAGCCCAGGTACCCTCAGCACCCTCGGGGCACACACACAGAGTGTCTCCCTGCCAGCCCAGGTGCCCTCAGCACCCTCGGGGCACAGAGAGTGTCTCCCTGCCAGCCCAGGTGCCCTCAGCACCCTCGGGGCACAGAGAGTGTCTCCCTGCCAGCCCAGGTGCCCTCAGCACCCTCGGGGCACACACAGAGAGTGTCTCCCTGCTGTCAGCCCAGGTACCCTCAGCACCCTCGGGGCACACACAGAGAGTGTCTCCCTGCCAGCCCAGGTGCCCTCAGCACCCTCGGGGCACACACAGAGAGTGTCTCCCTGCTGTCGGCCGTGTCGGGGCTGCCCCCGGTGTCTGCAGACTCGGGACTGGCCAAGGGCTCCTGAGAGGCTCGCAGAGAGACAGAGACACTCATGCTTGGCCCCTTGGGACTACTCAGAGCATGCAGACTTTGGTCCTTGCCTCCCAAGTGGATCAGGCATTTCAAGATACCCCCTCATCTGTACTGCTCTAGTTCTCTGCTCTCAGGCATTCCATGCAGTGGTGTTGCATTCCTGTCCCATGGTGGCTGTGTGTGTTATGCACGTGTGTGGGGACTGCAGTGTCAAAACTCTGAGTTTTTCTTTCTCTCTTCTCAGAATCAGCCATGTCAGAGACTTCATAACAAAGTATCAAGGATCTGAGGGAAGTGTACCCTTCACACTGACCACCTCTCTGCCTTTTCGAGAGCTGCAGGACGAGACACTCACGCTTGAGGAAGCAAAGTTGCAAAACGCCGTTGTTGTTCAGAGACTTCGGAAAACAACTGAACCTTTCAGACTCTTGGTGATAAAAGCACCTGACAACGACTACAAAAGTGCTGCTACACCTAATGGACAACTCAAGAATGAGCAAAAATCAATATCAATGCTATCAATAGTACACGATCAAATTAGCTTTACAACTGACCAAAAATTATCTGCAGGGTGAACTAGGCAAAACCAAAAATGTAACCAGCAATATGTGGATGCCCTCACATCCTCATGCACTGTGCTCTTAGAGAGCAGAATGGGTGCTGTGCTGTCGTCTGCTATAATAGAGGTATTTTCAGCTACATTGGGTAGTCAGAGCCTGGCTGTATAATGTAGCAGAGCTAACTGTGCAGCGGATCATCCTTAGAATTTCCTTAGGTTAAAAGCTTCTTAGTATTTAATAAGTGGGTCTAGGTGGAACAGTTCTCTGAGACTTAACTACTGATAGCACCTTTTAAGGAAAAATAGTATTTATTTTTGCACTTTGGACTAAAGTGAAACATTTCACTTACATTGTAGTGTAAACTGCTGCAGTTTGCATTCTTCTCACAGTAACTCTTTGACAACCAGTACTACAAGCAAGCTCACATTTGAACTCTACCTTGAAAATCTTCAGGATGTAACTTTTGTCACAAGATCTGCAGTGTAATAATGTTCTGTCAAGTTTCCACATGGTGGTTAGGTGCATGTGTGAGAAGATACAAACGAGATAGTTTGGTGCATACTGCATATGAAGTGCCTCAAAGTAAGCTCTGAAGGAATTGTTCTTACCAATGGTTGAAGTGGTTTCTGCTTCTTTTGGGCTGCTACGGGTGTCTTGCAGATCAGGTGATGTTAAACTACCTAGCTCATCAGCTTAGGGACCCACTTGTAGCTTTGTCACACAGAAACTTCAGCTGTTTTGGCTATCACCAAGTAGGAGTAGTAGTTGAGAGGGACACAGTTGTTTTTGTACTGTTTATCTGCCTCTGTCCTGAACTGCCCAGCTGATGGAGACACTAATTGCATGTGGTCAAGTTTCAAAGCTGTTGAAAATCCTTACTTGAAAACTGACATTTTTCTCTCCACTTTGCCCCATTTCCATCCAAATCTTTTATTTTGCTGTTCATGTACTTGAGGAATAAAGTTTGTAGCCAACTACTCCATGTTTTGCTGAAAGAGAAAACAACAGAAAGACTTAATATTTTGTACTGTGTTTACTAAGCCTGTGGGTTTGTGAATGGAACTAAAATCTCCAGGTAAGACATATCCCAGGATCTTCAGCAAGTCCTGACTCCTCTGTGCTACCTCTGCCAAAGGATGGTTGTTGGGGTTGTACTTCTTCTGTATGGTTAAGTGAAAGTTGGGTTTGGGTTTTCCTGGTTTTGTTCTAAATAGAAAAGTACTTAATTGGAGCAACTTTTATTCTAAAAAGTAGTGAGACTTCAGAGTAGGGATGTACTCTCCTTCATTCCCAGTGATATATATAAAACTGGTTTGCTTCAGCATCTCTCATGGTGTGTTTGAAATGAAAGTCAACTGGGGAAATATCTATTTAGTGTCCTCAGAAAACAACTCTCTGGAAACTATGCCTTTAAATACTTTCCAGTGCTATAAACTTCCTGTGCTACTGTGCCATTCGGCTTTATGTAGCAAGTGGTACAATTAAATTTTCTTTGTTCTTGCACTGACTCCTATATGAAAAAAAAATGTGCAGACAAATACATTATTAAAATTGAAAAAACAAACTGTGTACATACACAGCTCCAATCCTCAGTACCCAGAGCTTCCTGAACAGGGAATTTTAATCAGTGCTTTCAAATTTATCTTAATATAAAACGTAGTATTAGAAAAGCACATGTGGTTGATTGTGAGTTCAGTTGTTCTATCTAAAAGGCACATGAAATGTCAAAAGTAACAGTGTACTACTATTCATGCATTTGCAGCACAAAAATTGGAAGAAGTAAATAGTGTAAGTTTGAAATGGAAGGGGGGGGTGTAAAATTCTGAAGTGGGTAAATTTTTCTTGTTATCCATTGGAAGGAGCAGTAAATTTTGTATTTTAACGTTGATTCATGTCTGCTACTAGCATTTTAAGAGATAGGACAGTTAGGTGCTTGACTAAAACCAGCTGTGTGACTGCAGCTTTGGTGTACTTGAGAGTGCATTTGCAGTTTGAAAGTGTTATGATCTTAATTACAAAATGAGAGAAAGTCTTGGGGAAGTCTGAAGTGATGCTGGCTGCATTAATCCCATGCTAGATTAGAAACTGTCTTATTTAAAGGCAACAAACTGTAATTAAATAATTTATTTCCTAATTTGGATAAAATCTTTGAAATTAATAGAAGACTTTCCTAAATCTAATTGGTTTTGGTTTAGCTACCTGTAGTGTCTGTAGATAGCAATTTTGCATTGGTCAAATAACAGCATAAGTGGCTTGATCAGTGCTAGAATTTGTGAAACACACAAATACCATCAGTTATTCATTGTTTCTTCACAGCTTTTGCTATTTTGAGTAAAGCCTTGCCTGAAGATATTTTACATTAAAACTGAAACAGCCAAGAGAAGAAGAGCAAAAGGAAATGTTTTCTGTAGTTTTCCCTTTATGAAGAAACATGCAAATGCAGGAAGAAAGTGTTTAATGTGTTATGAAGACAGTGTGTAAAGACAAAACAACCTAAATGTTGAATTTGAATGTTAGATGCATACCTTATATTTAGCTTGGTACTGGCCAGTCTGTCTCTGTTTTGAACCTCATCTGGCATCAGCCTCTAGAGACCCCCTTCAGAGAGTTTTCAATAAGGTGTGTTAGGGCCACAATCTCAGTTTTTTGTTAAAGGTCTGGTTTTTAGAAAATCCTTTCATATCCTGTTCAGAATTTGGCAAATACGCTGTAATTATTCTTACCAAACGAGGCTGCACAGGATTTTAGTCAGTACTTCATGGCATGGTTTGCAGTGCCTGCCCAGTACCCACCAGGTGCCCCTGTCAGGAGCAGAGCCCTTCGAATCAGTCGCACCAAAAAGCCCTGGGTGTAGAGATTGATTAGTCATCATCTCCCCAAGACAAGCAAGTCACAAGTCCTGTTGGCTTCGTTAAACCCTCTTCTCTTAGGCTACCTCACTGTTGAAAGGATTCATACTTCAAAATGCAATTTGTATTTCCTCTGATGCAGGGCATGCGTGCAAGAGCACTTTCCCAGGGGCAGGGTGGTGGTGAACTCGTGTATCCTAGATAAGAGTGTTGGCTCGGGGGCAGCAGAATCATAGAATCAGTGAGGTTGCAAAAGATCTCTGAGATCATCGCGTCCGACTTTGGGCTGATCACCACCTTGTCAACCGGACCACGGCACCGAGAGCCGCATCCAGTCTTTTCCTTCAACAGCTCCAGGGCCGGTGCCTCCACCGCCTCCCTGGGCAGCTCCTGGCCATCTCTCTCCACCCTAAGGGCAGAATTAGGAGCCTCTGTCCCCGCAGTGTCCCAGCTCCAGGGCGGCTGCTGTGTGATGACAGCGTTCTGTCCGGCGTGGTTCTGCATCCCTGCACGTCGGGAAACTGCGCATCTCTTCAAGGGGCAGAGGAGGCGTTTTGGGGCTGGATGAAAACAGCCCCGGCCCCCTCCACCCCCGTTCCCCGTCCTTGAGCCCCTTGAGCTGTGGAGCTGTGACCGCCGGGAGCTGCCCCGCTCCTCTCCCCGCAGAGGGACCGAGGGCGCGGGCTGTGGGGGCTCGGCGGGGCGGGGGATCCCCGTCCCGGGCCGTGAGGGCAGCGCCGACGCCTTCGCCCCTCCTGGGCGCTGGGAGAGGGCGGCGAGGACACCGCCCGCTGTCCCTGGGCTCCGCTCCCCGCCCCGCCCCGGGCGCGCAGGTGTCGCTCGGGGTGGGATGGCCGCGGTGCCATGGCGGGGGCTGCGAGGGACACCCCGGCAGGCGAGCAGGAGGTAGGGGCTGCGAGGGGCAGGGCGGCGGTCGGGGTGTTGGGGAGCCCCTCGGACACAGCCCTGGGCGAGAGCAGGGTCCCGCCACGCCGGCGTTCCGCTTCCATCGCGGGCGGGTCGCGGGCACTCGGCGGGGCCGGGGCAGCCCGGACGCTCTGAGGCCGCCCGGGTCTGTGCGGGGCTTCGTGCGCGGCCCCAGCCAGTGCCTGGAATAGCTCCTGGACCCTTCTCGCCGCCCCTGCGCCCGCCGGGCAGCGCCACGACCCCGGCGCTTTCCCTGGAATGCCCCGCACGGGATTCGCTCGCTGGCCGCTGCGGTGCCAGGGAAAAGCGCCTTCGCTTCCCACCTCTGTCCCCTCCAGGGCTGCCTCCCGGACAGAGGCAGGTGGGATGCGGGAGGCAGGTGTGTTGGATCCCCCGGAGCCTCAGAAACTCCCAATTTTCAGGGGTGTGTTGGGATGTGAGCGAGGGTATCCCACGCTGCCTGCCCAGACTCGCTGCTCGCCGCGGGAGGAGCGGCAGGCAGGTGAGGGTGAGCGAGGACTGCCCCACTCCATGGCTTCTTGAGGTGAAACTGGGAAGGGGCAGCTTCCAAACGGAGTGGATGAGGAAGCCTTCCACAGCATGTTGGGGGCATTCAGCCCACGGAGCTCTTCAGACCCCTGGCACGTCCCGTTCGGGCTTGAGTTTTTGTGTTTGGAAAGCATCTGGGTGAATTCATGGCATAAGTCTGTCTCATGCTGCACAGATGCACCATCTTTGTCTCATGGAGTTCCACAGAGCTGCATTGCCAGGAGCTGAAAGAATATCCTGAGAAAGCACCACTGTATCCCACCTTACTCATACACCCTTTCCTAGGTGTCTGCACACAAGCCCTGCTCCTGTTTTCTTCCACTCAAGGGCGGGCTGATGTCACTAACTAACCTGAAACCAGTCCTCAAGATGCTTGCTGTGAGGGACCTGGGATGCAACCCATGGCTGCCACACTCGTGCTTTCAAGAGGCAGTTGTTTGGTCACTCAGAACAGAAACATGACCAGTGTTAATTCCACGTTGAGAGAAAAGCTGACTCAAAAGCTGCTCCTCGCTAGCTACATTTCATTGTTTCTCAGATAAACCTAGACTAGCATTTATCTTTGAGTCACAGGTTTCGCTCTCTGTTCTTACTGCTTTTAAATTACTTGTTGGTTCAGTTCTGGACTCCACTGATAACGAATAGCTCAGGACAAAACTCTGCGGCTGCTCCCTGTCCCTGTAACACAGTTGCTGAGTTGTTTTCAATGAGCTGAAACACTTTCTGTAGAAATAAGATGTTCTGCTATAAATATTGTATTCAATTTCTGTTCTGTTGGGGAAGGGAAAATTTACAAGTATGGTTTTAACTTACAAGAGAATTAAAAATAAAGGAACTACAGTGTAGGAGAAGCATTAATTTTCCATAACAACGTTTAAGCTTTCTATTTAAGGAGCAAAATCAAATCTCTCAGCTATTATGCTTTCTTGGTTTGCCTTGGAACACAATTAAATTTGATATGATGGGAGCGTGTATAAGTGAGAAATTTTCAAGTTAATCTGAGAACAAAAAAATGGTAACTTTCTTTGACCTTCTGTCCTCTTTCCTCTCATGCCATCATCTCACATTTCTCCTAAAGCTTGTAGAAGCAATTTGATGTTGATGTTCAATTAGGCCACAGGGGTCTCAAAAAAAATTTTGATAGTACTTTTATGTTTCATTCCTGATTTGACCTATGCATTTCTGTCTCTAATGATGTGGGGAGTACTTTCAGCTTGCTGACAAACCTGCACAGATGAAGAAGCTTTTACTGGATTTCACAGGAATAAGGCATTTGTGTTTTTTTGAGGAAGCAATGCAGCAGGGACACCCAGCCCTTGGAGGAAAGCCCTGCCAGCTGCTGATAGCCATAGCTCTGCCCTGCTCAGCGTTAAGCTGCTGCTGTCAGCATCTGTGAGCAGTATCATGCAAACCCAACCAAGGCTGGGGGACTTGCTGCTCTAGATCCTGTAACAGACAGCTACCATCTGCTGTAGATCCTGTAGCAGACAGCTGCCATATGCATTTTGTGTGCCCTTAATTGTAGGAAGTTAGAGAGAAGGAAATGTGTCAGCTTTACTGGTGCAGGGTCCTACCTTCATTTTACCACTTTCCATTGGGTACTGAGGCAGAGAATGTGGTCATCATCATATGAATTCAACATGGAGAGGCAAAAATCTACTATGGGCTGCTTCTTTTTGAAAGACACTCCAGAATGTAGAGTCTGAGGGATTGCTTCTCAGCAGCTAGAAGCTCAGAGACTCTCAATGAAATTAGCAGGCAGCAGATCTGCAGTGACAGTGGCATTTCCTTTCACAGTACGTGTCATTGCCATGCAGAACTGCTGTGGTGTTTATGTCTTAATGTACAAACAAGTTCCAAAAGCAATTAGGCAAAATAAAAGGAAAACAGGTATGGAACAGTGATCAGGATGTAACTTACCTTCCAGGGGGCTCATGAACTGCAGATTCCCTGTGTTTCTGTGGGTGACCAGACAGGACACCTCTGTATGCCATTTCTATCTGACAGCTTGTTTTATTCTGAAAATAACATTCATAACCAAAATTTAATTAAAACTTAACTACTGCTGTGACCAAAGTATTAACTTTGCTTCAAGGAGATCTGGGAGCACGGTTCAGAGAGTAGTTGAGCAGCATTCTGGGTGTGTGTGGAATTGCAGTGAGACTTCAAAAAATATGTACTAAGATTGTCAATTTTCTAACCATGAAACTGCTGTAAAGACAGGAGTACCACCTGCAGCCTGTAAGTTTAGATTTTGGTTGACCATTTTGTGTACCACAGCTTTAATTAGATTACTTCATGAGAACTTCACATTCTTCTAAAAACATTTTGATCATGTATGTTCTATAGAGGCATTTGCTTTTTCTCTTTTACCACAGCCTTCGCTATTGAAAGGACAAGGGGCAATGGCTTCAAAGTAAAAGAAGCATGTAAGAATGAAATGTTTCACTATGAAGGTGTTGTGAACCTGGCACAGCTTGACCAGAGAAGCTGTGGCTGCCCCATCCCTTGAAGCGTTCAAAGCCAGGTTGGATGGGGTCAGAGCAAGGAAGGTGTCCCTGCCTATAGCAGAGGGGTTGGATTGGATGATCTTCAGAAGTCCTCTCCAACTCAAACCATTCTGTGAGTCTATGAAAATTACTAGTGAAAGTGAGTGTGAAGGCAGCACCACAGATCTAAAAGGTTTTTCAGTTTTTGACGGTTGCAATAGGACACAGGATTTGCATAGCAGTGGTTTATATCTCTTGATTTCAGGTGAAAGTCATCTTGCCAATGCTTGGAGATCAGGAGGGAAAGTATCGAGGGAAACCAAATTTTTAAAGTAATTTAATGACTAAAAAATAAAACTAAAAAAAGGGAATGCCTAAAAAATAAAAAATGAGACAAAGTTTTAAAGTACACAGCCCCTGGAGCAAAGCTCAAGGGCATGGGAATGAGTCAAGCAAGTTGTGTGGGCCCACAAGTCTAGTAAAGCTCATATTTATTAGTACTTATGTATGGAAAATGAAGAGTTACTTTGGACAGCAAATACAGCAAAATAGTCTGTTTGTTTTGTTTGCAATCTCTTATCAAATTAAATTGTATAATTGTTACTATGAAGTCTGCTTTGTGACTGTTTATCACTTTTTTTTTCCCCTGCAAATAAGAAAATTGCCAATGCAGTGTAAAGTGAGGCCTGCTGTGGTGATAACATTTTGCAGTTCATGCCCTGACAGTGTCCACTTTCCTTGGGTGTAGTAATGGGATCCCACCCCTGTCTTTTTCTGGGAAAACACAGAAAGGAAGGAGTGCTGATACTTGTGCTTGTTTGTTCACACCCACTCTGATAAAACAGTTCAAAGGGAAATGTTTAGATGATGAAAGGCATTGCCTAGAAATCTAAAACTTCTCAAAAATGTTACAGAGTAAAGATGATAGGTTATTAAATTTAAAAATGTTCAGAAATTAGGTAATGTGTCAGAATATCATTGTGGTGGATTTCATTTCCATGTCTCTATCTTTATGCCAATCTAACATAAGAATTAAGGGCTTGTGTAGTCAGTTCAGAGAGAAGACAGACCCAGGAATAATATTGCAGCTCCTCTTCATGTTTCTTGGCTCCTGTTGGCAGAAAATTTTAAAAAGAGACTGAAAGCCTCAAAGTTAAAAATTTGATTTGATTGATGTGTTGTCCCTCTGAAAGGAATACAGATTAACAAAGAGTCATTTTCTTTCTTCATTTTGAATTTTATGGCATAAAATTAAATCTTACATTTTTTTAAAGGGCTTTCCAGTATCCTGGGCTTCTACTGTTGGGGAAAAAACCCTATGTTCTTCATAAGAATCTCTATTAGAAACTGTACAATTTTTGTATTTTAATTACTGGTGTGTACCCTTATTTTCAACATTTATCTTATTTACCTATTGTATTTGAGAATATTCTTGCATGTTTATGGTACTTTTCAAACATCAAATGACAAATGAGAGAGCACAGTTTTGCAGAATGTTTTAAATACACTTGGAGCGATTTTCTAAAAAAATCTTGGGCCCAAAATTACTTACCATATGATGCCAATTTTCACAAAGATATAGAAAAGTCAGGTCAAAAGGAAGATATGCAAAGTCAAGTGATTTTGCCAGTGTCACACCAGCATTTTGTGACAAAGGAAGAAACAAAGCACAAATGTTTGAGATCTGTTAGGTCTGTGGAACTTTCTGTGAATGATGTTTAATTACTGTGGTATGAGTGTATTTATCAATTATTATCTGAAAGGTTAATAAAAGAAATATTTTTTTAAGGTACAAGTTTTCAACCTTTAAAATATGAATTAAGCATTCAAAGACAAAACTAAACTCAAATAATAGTAAATAATAGTATAGCACTTCTCTGCTGCTTCTTGCTTGTTTCCTTTTAATAGCTTGTGAGAGGAAGGTAGGTAAACCTGAGGGTCATCACAACTCACTTTTAGGAACATTGTAATCTGTTTTCAGGGGCTGAATTAGAGAACAAACCCATTAAAAATCAAAGTAACGAGCACCCAAATGCTTGTTGTTGATAGGGGTTGAGGGCATACAGATTTATTAGTGGAAGAGCTGTGAAGCAAATACATTAAAGTGGTGTCAACTATAGACCTTAACCTTATCACTTGTGTAGCTTTTGACTTGTGCACCTTGGTTTACTCATGGTTTGTTCTGCTTCCTCTCACACAGGGCCACAGGCTCTCGATGTGCAGCAAGATCTGCTACGCCATAGGAGGGGCCCCAAACCAAGTGGCAGGGAGTGCTGCTTCCTTCTTCCTGCAGATCTACCTGCTAGACATAGCCCATGTAAGTAGCACAAGAAACATTTTCAGACTGTAAACTTCACTCTGATATTGTCAGCCATGTCCCTGGAATGATAAAAGAGGAATTAGTTAATAAATATTTTAAATTGTCTCATTGTCATTGCCTCTAGCTGTCCAGCATCCTGGAAACTGCATAAACTTGTCCAGAATTAATTTTTTCCCTCTAGTTTTCTTTCTGTCTTGAGATGTCTGTTGTTCATTTTTAGTTTGGGATCATTATTAGAACTTTGGGTGCTGTAGGGCTCACACACTTGCAGACACAAGGAAAATCAGTTCTCAAAATTCAGTGTCAGAAGTCGAAGAGTGTAAGATAGGAGACATATGAAAACATTAACAGCGTGATGCTGAAGTTTTGTTCAATTGGTTTAGGTTAAAAATCAGTCCAGTTGCAACCAGTAGCCACCACAATCTTAAGCTGTGCCACAGGAAATATAGGTTGGATATTAGGAAAAAGGTTTTTATGGAAAGAGTGATAAAGTTCTGGAATGGTCTGCCTGGGGAGGTGTCAGAGGTCTTTAAACCCCTCCCTTTTTAAAAAAAGACTGGATGTGGCACTTAGGGCTATGGTATAGTTGAGGTGTTAGGGCTGGGTTGGACTCTATGATCTTAAAGGTCTCTTCCAACCCAGTGATTCTGTGATAATTTCACACAATTTTTATTTTGTTTGTCTAAGGTAATTTTGTGGCAAATAAAGCTGAGTTATCCTTCCTGAAGGTTCTTTGCTTCCAGTTGCTCTCTGGTGCAGAAGCAGACCTGGTGAAACAAAGCATTAGGAGTCATCCCATTCATCTGACTTTCAGCTGCTCCAGCTAGATTTCAGAACAGCAGAGTCACAAAGAAAATCAATCCATAAGCAATTTTTACTGTTCTGTATTTTCTTGTATGCATGCATGGTAACTAGGACAAGGTACTAGGATAGAAAAAAGGATTTTAGGAAGCTGAGGTCAAATTGCAAGGACTGTGTGAACAGCTGTGAAACTACACGTGGGACTTCAGCACTGATGACTGTTCCTATTGGCTGGAAAAACCAGGATGTTCTGGGTCAGATATCATTACCCATTTGCTGTCTAAAGACATGATATTGTTATTGGAGGTGTCCAGAAGTTTGGTTTTATGGTTTTCCTGTAAAAGTCTGGTATTAAAAGCTGACTTGTAACTTGATAAAATTTTCAACACAGTAAAGTGTGCTGTACAGCTGAGATCATCTTGAGTGCATTGTTTTGATCAAAGATGTAGATGTAGAAGATGTAGATGTAGAAAAGGAGCCAGTTTTGGACAGCAGTGCCCAAGATGTCGAGTGGATGGTGTGGAATCTGAGGAGCTGGAGGTGGAAAAAGGAGCTTGGGGGTACAGCAGGGAGTTGGAACAGCTCTAACTAAAGCTGTTGCACACTGACATGAAGGATGGCAGTGCAAACCATTGGAGATGATGAAGCAGGAACTAAATTAGAAAGCTTCTAACACCATTTCCCCAGGGTGCTTAGAAGTATGGCAATTTCCCCATTCTTTGCTTGTCACAGAGACTGAAAATTCTGGAAGCAAGGGACTGATCCTTCCTGTGTTTGTGTGCAGTGTCCAGAAAGCTGGGATCCCATCCATGCATCTTTGGGCACTAGCTAAAAAAGTTACAACAAAATAATTATTTTATTAACAAGCTTCTACTGAAACCAAATAATTTTGCTTAATGTTGGTGGTGATATACTTACACTTTCATTAAGGGGCTTAATTATTTGTTCCCTGGTGGTTTAATTTGTTCTTTGTAGTAGTCCTGCAGGGACAGGATTTATTTCAAGGCCTGATAAATAGGTCTGAAATCCTGTGCTCTTTCCCATACATTTTCAGGGGAAAGAATGTAATTATATAGTCACTGCCTGGATTTATTTCTTGCCCACTTAGAGAGCAGAATTGTTTTAGCTACTTGAGAGAATGTAAAAGTCACCAAGTGTAATCTTTCATGCATAATCTGGATCTTTTCTAAGAAAATTGTATTTTCTATTAATTTTCTGTAACTTCCAGTTTTTCAATTTGAATTCCTTGTTCCACCTAAGTTACCTGTGTAGACTACAGACATAAATGGAACTCCAAACCACATGGGATCCTTGAGACAAATTTGTAGAGGACACAAAAATTCTCTGATTAAAGGATCCTGGTCTTTATTCCTTTTGAGATGGGTGAAGTTAGCATATTTTATCTTGTATTTTATTAACACTGAGAAGTTTCTGGCATTGATGCTGACAGACACTGTCTAGATTTAGGAGATAAGAAAATGCACCCAAGAGATGTATAAGCCCAAATCAATGACAAAGTCAGGGTGACCATACACATTCCACTTCTAACATGAAAGAGGTTTTGCTTTTTCCTCAAAGCTTTCTTTCACAAAATGTCCGAACAAAATACAAATCTGGAACACACCTAATTTGTAGTTTTTTGTTCTTGTCCCCCTCATAAGTGCAGTATTTCAACCCCTGTATCTTTCTGACTGCTATTTTGTGCTTATTTTGGCTGCCCTGTCTCTTGAGGAGCAGTAGTGGTCTGTGGACAGTCCTGGTGCAGCCCCCACAGGGAGTTTGTCTCAGGGCTGGTGGGCTGCTTGCCACCCTTTGGTGGCTGTGGGAGGGCACAGGCCAGCTAAGGTGGATCAACAAGAAGGTGGGACACAGTCCTGTGCTCATCCCAGCTCCATCCCACCACGCAGCAGTGGAATGGAGAGCCACTGTTGTTATCTGCTGGACACTGCCATTCCCAATCCTTCCCCGTTCACAGACTCTCTGGGGTGGAGTGTGTGTCTTGGAGTTGGTGGTGACAGGAACATTGGCTGCCACTGCAATTTCACCTAATTTGGGTTAAAATGTAATGGGTGTGATGTTGGAAGTCTGTAGCACCTGCTTTTTGTGCTGGTCATCCAGGACATTCAGAGATCACTGCTTCCTTCTTTCACCTCTGAGAGAACACTTACAGCAAATTCTGCAGGCCGGGCACCTGCACCAGCTGCATTCCTGGTGCTGCTGCCTGGGAGACAACATCCTTTGTAGGAAAGCAGGGGGTACCTGCTCAAGCTTGGTGTTGCATCAGCTGTGTTTTCCAGGCCTTTGGAGCACTGATATGTTGAAGCACAGAGATGAAGGGACCTTGTCTGCTCTTGCTGTTTAAGCCACAGAGACTCTTTCAGCAGCTTCTCTCAATAATTGATGGGAGGAACATTCACATTTATATAGGTTTCAATGACTTTTTTTTTTAGGACTATAATTGCAGTGACGTGAACTGAACACAGGGAAGAGAACCCACCTTTTTTAACCATTGTGTGATGGGAATTCCTAAGCTGTGTACAGATAAAAAATAACTGCCTTGCCTAGGATAAACCGCATTTCTATATAGGCACTAACGTATGGTCCACTTGGGTTAATTTCAGAGGTTTTCCTACTTGGCCATTTTGTTCTTTTGTAATCCATTAACATTTTTGAAGTAATATGTGATGGACAAGTGCTGGCAACTTTGATTTGAGCAGATGTGCCTTATGCAATTCACTTGTCACTGCTCAGTCCCAGGTGGATAAAGTCTGTTGTGCAACAACCTCTTCCTCAGCCCCATGCGACCAGTTGGTAGCCTTGTGATCTCAGGAGAGGAAAAAACATTGCTGCATGTAAACAACCCCCTCTACCATTTTTTTAGATCAGGTCAAGATAACGATATGGGGAGATGGAGATGTGTGGGGGGAAAGCAAGAGGGTAATTACAGAAGGACTCTGTCAGATTGTATGACTAAAACAAAGACTTTGCTATTTGACTGCTTCATTTTCCTCATCCCAAAGACATTCTGGATGTTTCCTTCCTTGCATTTTTCCCTTCTGATCCTTTAATTCACAACACCAATCTCAATGTCTCATTTGTTTGCTATGGGTAACCAATAGGAATTTCTATGATAGCAGCAGACGTGTTTTGTAAATGATCATTATTCTTTAAAACACTGAGGTGTTTTTTTTCTGGAAAGTTGCTTTATGCTGTTTCATTGTATTGTGAAACAATGGCTCTTGTTTACTGTATTCTGTCTACTTTCAGATTACTCCATTTCATGCCTCTTTGGTGCTGTTCATTGGCAAAGCCTCAGGTGCAGTTACCGATCCTGTTGCTGGCTTTTTTATTAGCAAAAGTAGATGGACAAAAATTGGCCGGCTCATGCCTTGGTAAGTACAAATGTGTACATATATTTACATATATATGTGAATATTGAGTGTTGTGATCATATAGCCACATCACTGAATTAGTCTCAGGGATTGTTTTCATTCCACATATATAAAATAAAAATTAAAAATTGCCATGTCATCTTTAGCTTGTTCACACATGAAAACACAGAAGAGATGTTTTATCACTGGAGATGCAAACAATTAAGCCAAGAGACTATTTTTAGCAAAACTCGAAGCTGAGGTCTAAAACTTTCTTAAATCTGTGGTTGAATTTTCATCTTTGTCTAGATTTGTTTTGTTTGACTTCACTCTTTCAGAAAGTTGGAACTTATTTCTACTTATGTCCTAGAGTGCCTTCACATCTCACAATCAGCCTTCCAGGAGCTCCTGCCCAGGCCTTTCAGTTCAGGGAAGGATGCATGCACAGCTGTAGAACAGATGTGTGCATGGGTGTGGAATAGATGTGACACCATGGCACCAAATGGCCCAGCAGCCAGCACTGCCATGGCACTGTGGGAGTGGCACTCATCAGAGTCCTGCTTCTCTTACATCTCATAGTCAGAAAAGTTCATTAAAAAACCACCATGACTCTTACAATGAGTCATGTAAGACTCTCATGAGTCACAAGATGCTGCAAGGTTTTGGATTTTTGTGAAGGAAGTGTGTGATGTTTCGCTGTGACATCTTACCTGCGTGCATGTGCTGTCCATGTGCTCCAAGGAGAGGTTGGAGCAATGAATGTTGGCCATATAGGAATGAGACTGACAAATGTGAAGCAAGAAAAATTGGAAAAGATTGAGCCGTGCTAGAGGAACTCACCTATGCCACAGGGCATGTGTTTGTTGGTTTTTAGTATTTTGGAAGCCAAGGGGAGATTGATGACTTTGTGAAATAGGGAGTCTTTCATCATTTTATCTCATACATTATATGGATGTATTTTAAATTAATTTCAAAATTTTAATTGATATAACCCACAAACTTGATTTACAACAAAAATCTAAGACTAAATGTGTCCTGAGCAAGGAAGTTGAAATTTCAGGGAAAATGAACACAGTTTTTAGCTGGTTCTTTTGCTGTTATGCAGTTTTATGGCTACAGAAACTTGTCCATGAGCAGCTTATATCTGACAAAATAGAGAAGGCAAGTACTCATTGGAAAAATGCTGAGATCAGCTGCTCTTGGCCCAGTAGACAGGGTCTTCAGGTTGAAGTTAAGCTTTTTGTCAAGACTCGTGGGAAAAGACGAGTTTACTGCTGTTTCTCTTTTCAAGATTTGGTTGGAGGCCAGGTAAGTGGTGTGGTTTTTAATGACCACTGAATTAACCAAGTAAAAAATCTACCCAAAAGGAAAACAATGGAATTTTTGTACAAACGCCACTAGAATTCTGATGCTTTTATCCCTTTTTCCCTTTTTTTAAAGTTCTCTGAAAATACAGCGAGTGCATGTGTTTATTGTTAGTGTTACATTGATGTTAGAATGATTCCTGTCCTAACACCAGCATGGATTTATCAGCCCTTTTCACTGTAAATCAGCTCCAGCACATCTTGCACTTCTTACAGGAAAAGTGCTTATCTAACCCCACCTTTCATCAAACAGCTGCTTTCTTTACAGGAGGATTTTGTCTGGATTTTTTTGGTAACACTAATATTTTCATGGAAATTCTGTTCCTAGACTTTGAGAGTCAGGCCATTTTTTTTTTTTTGTACAAAGCAAAAAATGTGTCTTCCCTTAGCTTAAAAATACTTCAGTATTTTGATTTTTTTCTGACTTCTTAACAATCTAGAATGAAGCAATGGATTTTTTTCGGTCAGAAAAGCTTGCCAGCAAAGCAAGAACCTTAGTAAGGGAGGTGAATGTTTAACTATTGCTTAATACTGTCCTCAATATAACACAAAGTCATCAATCACTTATTTAATGGCTTTAAAAGGCAGAAGCAGACATTGACTTGAAATACTGGTCTAACATTTTGTCAAAAGAGATAATAGCTGACAATCAGATATTCAGCAACTCCAGCAAGGCTTTGAAAACTCCCTGGCATTAGAGAAGAAAGGAGAATGTGGGAAAGGGGAGAACAATACCAAGAGGGTTGTTGCCAAAAAGTTGCATGAAAAAGTGACTGTGAAGATATTTAGTGTGATGACTGCCTGGACACCATCTGGAAGAGCTCATGCTTTTGGAGAGGAAGTAGATTCCCTGAGATGTGTTAGGAGTTTACCCTTGTTTATGTTTTCCATTGCTGTGGGTGAACTGTGGGCTGGGGACCAGAGGGGCAGAGAATACCAGAACCTGGCACTTTCCTGGTAAATGTTCAGCTCCCAGTGATGCTGTCCATCCCAAAGAGCAGTGTGGGAAAGCCATTGTTTTACTAAACTATTTACCCACATTACTCTTTTGTATTCCAGGTTTTCAGTTCACGACTGCAAAATAATCAGCTGACCCCCAATGTCAGTAGTGCTGTTGTGAAGGGATTAATCTGTTTTCTCTTTTATGTGTTTGGAAATTTTTTGTCAGGATCTTGGTCATCTAAATACATTGTTCAGTGCCTGATTTACAAGAACACAGGACAGGCCTAATGCTGCAGCTGAGACCTTTAGGAAATAACAGCATCTGACCAGTTCTGTATCATGGAGTTTGACAAATGCTATTTGCCTGAAATAGGTTTTAGACTAATTGCTTGTTAATGGCAATGCCTGGAGTATAAGTTTCTGTGGTTCTTTTTTTTAAGCCACCTTCCTCTCTGAAGATGATCCTTTTGTGTTTGAAGTGATTAGGAGTTAAATGGAGGAAATTATCATCTACCCAACTAGACACAGTGTAGGAGCTTTCACAACGGGTTGTCCATTGTCTCTTTTGCTTTTTTGAATGTTTTTAAGTGTATCAACATATTTACACTTGCTTGAAGTAGCAGTGAAGAGACTAAGTTCAGGGAGAAACCAAAGACACTAAAATTAGAAGGGGGAATCTCAATAATAAGTAAACTCATGTAAAAATTTCTGGAGTATGCAAAGACATGATGAGAGATCTTAGTTTTTAGTGATTCTTTCTAATAAATGTGTAATCTGAGAGATGTGCCAAGGAATGGTAATACAGGTGTGCTGTTACAGTGCATGTGAAAGGAAATTATGTCTCTTCTGAGTGGGATATTAATTTAAGTGTAGCTCTTTTCTTTCAGACTCACTGAGTTTTTTTCCTCTTTATGAAAGTATTAATCTGTGTATTTATATATTTTATATTAATATTAATATTTTATATTAATCTGTGTATTTAATGCACACTAAATTTTGATATTTAAAAGCATACATTACTGCAGTTAGAAAAACTGCACATAAATTGTGTTATATTGATTATTAGCAGGAAAATTTAATGTGCTTTGCTATCATATTTTAAGATTGTTGATGTGTGTTAATTTTCTTCTCAGGGTGCTGGCATGTACACCCTTCACAATAATCTCCTATTTTTTAATGTGGTACCTGCCTCCGTTTGTCTCAGGAAGAGTTGCTTGGTACCTGACTTTCCACTGCCTTTTCCAAGCACTGACCACAGTAAGTAGATTACAGGTCATGATGTTCTCAGCAGGGACTTGCTTGTTGTCTGTCTATATTAGAGCATTCATATTTGGTAAACTTGTTTTCACATTTTACTTCAAGTTCTAGTGAGTTTAAGGGACAGGCAGATGCCCTTTTATCAAACCATGCTGGTTGATGGTTTCTGCCAATGCTTTTTCTGGTAAATGAACTGCTAATTCATCCAGGTTACCTCCAGTGCCCTCAACTCATTCTTGTATAGATGTTCAGATTCCTAATTCCAGTTGGACATCCAACTTCTCATAACTTCTCAGGAGCAGATTAGGAATTCTGTATTCCTATGTTAAGCTTGAATATTTCCCTAAGTCCTTTATTTTCCCAGTAGAAAGATGGTCTTTCATAATTGTTTTAAAGGCATCCATAATTGTTTTAAATAATTTCTTTCCTCTTTCTTTTGAAAGAGAAACACAGGGTTTTCCTGGCCATTTTGAAAATGTACACACGTACCATTTTTGATGGAGGTGAACAGAAAATCATTTTGTACAAACATTGTGGGATGCAGAGTGCAAGACTTAATTTGGCTATAGATTTCTGGAGTGGTGGGAACACCACAGAGAACTTGGTTATTCAAGCAGGTTCACGTCCCAGTTCCACTTTGCAATGGTCTTAACTTATGCTTAAATTAAGGAGTGTGTGGTACAGTGGTGCTGAAAGAGTAGTTTTCACTATTAACTCCTGGATTTACATAATTTGACAGATATTTGAAATATTTTGGGTATTTGTATAGTCTTCTGGCTTGAATAAAGTGGAAAAATGTATTTCTTCTTTATGGCTTGACTTCCTGTTAGTTAGCTCAAGCTAGGAGCACAATAGTGTCCTAGTGCAAAGAAAGCAAAGTTCTTTTGAGTCTCTCGGTGAAGGATGTTTTCCCAAGGAAACTGAAGGAGCACAACATCAAGGTAAACTCTCTGGGTATTTTATTATTTATTATTTGTATTCTGAGAGATACTTTTTTCCTTTTATATGCTTTTCAAACCAGAAAGAAAAGGCAAGTCTTTGTGTTAAAAAATTGGTTGAGGGTTCTTCATGTTCTGAATGAATGTTCTAAATTATTTCCAAGGTCCCATTAAACCATTTTCTTGGATATCAAAGGAATACTGCAGTTTTACTCTGACATTTCCTATGTTCTTTCTTTCCATAGTTATTCCAAGTACCATACTCTGCCCTCACCATGTTTCTCAGCACGGACCAGAAGGATAGAGATTCTGCAACAGCATATAGTGAGTGTGATCTGGGCTCTCTCTTGGGGATTGGGCTGAATTTTATTGAAAATACTTAATCTATAGGAAGTTCTAGTGATTTGTGTCTCTAAACTGGACTTCTATAAGAATGTTTTAATATGTGATGAAAACTAATTTGTCTTCAAAGGAATTGCATTTTTCTAGTTAAATAGGAGATGTTAATATTTAATAGTTTCAAATTGTCTGATCAGCTATAAACTCTTTTTGGTTTATTGCTAGCCAGAGGAAACAATAAAAAAATCACTCCTAACCAAGTCAGGGTAAGGAATAATGATTTCATTTCAAGGTGATTTGTAGGGGAAAAACCAAGAAACATTCAATTAAAGAAAGTACGAAAGTAATTTTGAGGAGTTTATTATTTAGGTTTTGTTTGGGGTTTGTTGTTTTGTTCTGTCACCTTCTTTTTTTTAGTTCATATTTCCTTAGATTTATGTGTTTTATGTTATAAATTCAGATGCCAAACCTGTTTTCTCAGAAAAAAATTTGAGAACTCATAGAACCAAGACACCTAACCTCACCAAAAAGGAAAGTAATTTTGTGTGCATGTTCACACCAACTGAAATATGTTTTTTCATTTCATTTGTGTTTTTTAAATTAATTCTGGCATACACCAGGTAGTTTAAAGGCAGATCTTTTTGTAATACAGCTAGCACTCTGAGTGTATTAGTTAAAAGAATGAGGCTTTCCAGACCATATCTCTGGCTCTTCAACAACCAAAACCAGACAAACTTTTAGCTTTGAAGCAAATCAATCAGACAAAAAAAAAGTGCAGTGAAAATATTTTCAAGATTTCCTATATAGATCACAAATTGAATGCAAGAACAGTTTCCTCCCCTCCTACTCTCTTCAGCTCTGTTCTCGTGCCTTCTTTACTGTGTAACTGCATTAAGCAAGATAAAGAGAAAAAAGTCAAATATTACATGTAAGACTTCTCTATGTCTTAACTTGTCCTTAAAGTGTTGCTTTAGAATATCTTTTAGGTTTTTTTGTTGCATTTGTTTTCTCTTCCTGTCAAGATTCCTTTTCTCTTCCATTAGTCCTTCTAACCCTCGACATCTTTGATTATGTTGAAACACACAGAGGCACAGTGAAATAGTGAGAAGAACTGAAAATGTAATGTCAAAAATTCTAGATATGATATCCCCTGAGCAACCCAATCCCTCTTCAGAGATATGGAACTGTTGTAATTTGCATTACCATCAACTATATCTTTAAGAAAAAGTCTGGACTGGCAGTCATAGAACGGGACTAAACAGCAGGAGATTCCAGTTGTGTTATATTCTTTGGCACTAACTGTATTCTGAGTCATCTGGCCTAAATTCTAACTAAATCTACGTACCTAGTGTTTTCTATTGTCTGGTTTTATGTCTTCAGAGGCTCTGATCCAAATAAATGTGCTTTCTGATCTGCTAGTCCCATGCAGGGCTTCACAGGCATGTGAAACTTGTACTCATAAAAGCTGTTGAACTCCGTGGCTGAGAGGTGTCACACATTTATGGTGTCATTTATTGTTCAGAAAGGGTTTAACTTTTGAGTGTACAGCTGTTCTCCTAAACCAAATTAAAGTGGTGGAATGAACCATAGTTTTGACTTTTCAAATGTTGGTATTTTTGTGCGTGCTGATATAATATTTGTTTGGAGCAAAGGGTTCTTGTAATGGTTAAGCTTATGTGAGAACCTTTTTCTTTACCTTTTCCTTTTTTGGTAAGTGTTTTACTTAAACACTTCTGCCTCTCTTTGGGCTTCATAGAGAATTCTTCCTGTTAACAGACTGTCTTGGATGCAGTCAGTTTTTCAGGCATTTCTTCAACTGTAAAAGAAAAACAGCTGTGTCATATGAAGTGTGTGCTTAAGAATAAGGTTGGGATCAGAGGATCCATTACCCTCTGCTGGAGACAAGCAGAACTGCTTATTATAAATTTTATTCTGCTGCTGCTATTGATGCAAGGTAGAAATACTGGATTCCAAAGTTGCTTTCACATAACTCCTACTTATATTCTGGTCAAAATATAACCTACTTCAGGATACAATCTGCTGGCAGATCAGCTTTCTTGGCTGGTGATGGAAAGTAATACATCATAAATTCTGGGCACATAAGAACTTTGAAGGATACCTGCTCCTCAGCTCTTGCTACTACTTAGAAAATAGTTTCACAGTGGTTGTATTTCTGGTGCCTGTAATGATGCTTCTGGGTTTTATTCCATACAAGTTCTTGATAAAATGCAGATGTAGAGCCCTAGACAAAGGTTATGAATGTGTAGGTGGTGTTTGAATGAAAGGTGTGATTTGAGTGCATTGCCTTTGTACTGAGTTTGGAAGCTCTGCAACGCCCAACTGAGACCAGTTTGTGTCCAAACACTTCAGACCAGGCTGGAGTTCGATTTCCACCATCTGCCAGGATTTTTGTGTGCATGGACTGAATTGCAACATTGCTGGTAAGATTGGATGTGAAGTTTGGGGAAGGGGCTTTTTTTACTTCCCATTGGTTTAAATTAATGTTGCATGGCACCTCTGATTTTCCACTCAAAAGCGTTTTCAGTTTGAAACAGCTGTCACATCCCAGAAGGAGCATGATAACCACCAGGACACAACCTGCTCTGGAAGCATCCCTTCAGAATCCTCCATGGTGCTTCTCAGAAAAGAACATATGACCCTGGGAGCCACTGAAAGAGGAAAAATAGAAAAAAACCCTGAAGTTTGGGTCAATGAGAAGTGCATTCCCTCACAAATGGGAAGACTTTTCCCCCAGCTTTAATCTGTTCATGCATTCAGCCCTAATGTATCTTTATGCAAAATGCGTAAACAGTCTCTGGAGCTAGGACAGGAATTCAGTTTATCTCCTGGCCATGGGGATGCTGGATATGGCCATATTGCAGGGAAACAGGCACAGCAGGCTTGAAATCCCTCAGGCTGAGGAGGGTCTAGAACCTAAATTTCCTACCATTTGCCTTAACACAGCTGCAACACCTGGTCAGGTTGTTGATCGATTTCACAAGATGATGCCCATGGTTAGATTTTTGTTTTCCTAAGTGAAGGCTTTGGTTGGTTTGATTTAGATGATCCCTTTTTCTGGTGAGAATTAGTGATCTGAATTGTTCTCTGAGGTTGAGGTAGATAGTTCTGCCTGACTCTGGCCCTAGGCAATTAAGAACAGCACCCTCTGTTTCCAAGAGCTTTGTAGCTGTACTATTTCCATAAACCTGAGGCAAGTATCACTTTATTTTACAGTTGGAGGACTCCAAGGTCTGATTAGATAAGTGTTTCACAAGTTGCTGCCAAGTTTGAGATGAACAGTCTGATATCATGACTCCAAGACCTACTTTGGAAAAAATGGCATTTAAAAAGTAGTTCCACTCTGGTCCTCAAGATTAAAGATCTCCATGTTATCCCCTTGTGGCTCCTAATCTCAGCATTCACATTTCTCATGCAGCTTGTATAAAAAAGGCTCTTTCATGGATGTTTCTTCTCAAACCTGATGAGAAAATAAATTACAAAACTCTCTGCCCTTGAAATGTTCTATTACTGACCTTTCAGTTCTTCTGTTCTTGGCATTGCTCATTCCTGTGAGAGGAAATGATTTGATAACACTTCCCTTCAGTAAGACAGATGAGCAAGATTCCCAACCTCAGTGCACATTTGTGCTTCCATTCTTTAGGAATGACCATGGAAGTGCTTGGGACCTTGATTGGAGCTTCACTTCAGGGGCAGATTGTGGCCAGTGCTCATGTCTCTCCCCACTGCACTGTGAATCCCTCAGTAAACACCACTGACTCCTGGCATGACACTCCCAGCATTCCAGACCCCTCAGATCCTCTGTCTCATCAAGTAAGTGTCTGTGAACACACTAAAATATCCTATGGAGAAGGGTGGGGATGTTTCTCTAATACCAGATCATATCCAGCAGGATGAGTGTGAACATGACTCCCTTAAATCGATGATGCTGGAGCTCAGGCAATGACCTTGTTGCAGACAATGTTTTCCATCTTTGCTGTCCTTGCAAGCCCTCCTCAGTGTGACACCAGAATTTCTTTGAGGAGGTACCAAACCCATAAAGCAGCTGGGAGGGACATGGCCACCCTTCCTTTTCACTAGGGGCTGATTTACAGTTTATAGAAGCTTAGTAAGAACAGCACATTTTACCCTGCCAGAAACACTCCATCCAGTTCTGGGGACCCCAGCACAAGAAAGACTTGGATCTATTAGAGCAGAGCCAGAGGAGGGTCACAAAAATGGTCAGAAGGTTGAAAGACTTCTCCAGTGAATACAGGCTGAGAGAGTTGGATTTGTTCAGCCCAGAGGAGAGAAAATTCCAGGGAGAACTTATTGCAACCTTTCAGTACAAAAAGGGAATTTTTAAGAAAGACGGAAAAAACTTAAGTCCCACCCAACCCAAAGCATTCTATGATTCCATGAAAAAAGGGTGGCTACAGCAGGATCTTTCAGTTCAGCAACACTGATTTCTAGAGGAGTTACTACTGGAGATCTCCTGAACAGATTAATGGCAATTTTGTGAAGAAAACCAAGTCCTATTTGCAATCTGTACTTTTGTGAAGGTACAAAGCACTGTTGAAAGTAAATGATTGGTAACACCCCATTAGTGGGGGCAGATCTCAGTGGTTAACATGTGGAATGAACCTAGGGATCCATGCTTATTTATTTAATTTTCCATTACAGGTTTTTCCTGTAATTTTGCACAAATAATTTATTCTCCTCATACTTGAGTTTTATATTTTTTGAGAAACAAAGAAGGCTTTGTACCTGGGAGGAAAACCTAAAACCTGATCCAAACCTCAGTTAACACAATTTGATAGTGTTCCATTGTTTGCAGTGGTCTTGAAACAGGCCCTGAATTAAAGAATTACATGATGTAGTGGGTTTTTTTTCCTATGTCACTTGTGAAATCAGCAGATTGTTGGTTCCAATTTACCAATTGCTGGATTCATCCTTTCTTTTTATACTTTCATCTGTTGCTATATCAGTGCATTTACCAACCAGTATATAAAACACCCTATGAAGAGGGTTCCTTGACCTGAATCTAATCTCAAATGCTTGATGCAAATGAGGAAGTACATATCTGTGCTCTTCCTAACGCAGTGGAGTAGCTCCTATTATCATGCTTCAGCAGCAGTAAAATCACAGGCTAAGGTATGTTTTTATCTATGTTTTGGATTTGCATAGTCTGGCATCAGCACTGGTGGTCCAGGAAGGGGTCAAAATCTTGCCTCCCCCCATTCCCAGACCCCCTTCTTTGCCTCTGTGCCACCTGATCCTTCTTTTTTTGGCACAGGCCTCTCATAGAGCTGATCTGGCAACAGTCTGAGGACAGCTGGGCTGCTTCTCTAGGTGGCCATGCCATTCTTTGGTTGAATAATGTCTTTGGAGATGCTTGTTTGGTAACTTGTAGAGTGCGTTTTAATGAGACACAGAAATTCATCCTGCCTTCCTTTTTAGCTTCTGGGACAACGGTTTGATGTAGAGCACTACAGTGTTTATTACACCTCTGTGAATTGTCAAGACAAGTAGTTTGAAAAGTCATGGAGCAAGCTGAATTTCACTGCACAGCAGATTCCCTGTCTCAATCTTCTTCAGACTAAAATCCCCAATTTCTATTTTGAAACCTCTGAAATAGCTTTCAAGGGGAAAAAATACACAATCTTGATTTATTTCCTTTCTGCTTAACCATATGTGCTTTCCTGTCCTTTTTGAGGTAGGAGGGAAATGGAAAAAGAAACTTCACAATGGCTTGAATGTCAAGTCGTTTTCTAATTTGAAAAACTAGCAAAAATCCATAGTCTAAAGTAGCCAGAGTTTATAGGTAGAGGCAAGATCTTTCATTAAACTAGATACTAAAACTAGGAAATTATGGGAAAGTTTTTAGACACAAACATTTTTCAGATCCTGAAGCTGCAGTGTGACTGGAAACCTGCCCTTTGTTCACACCACACAGCAGAACATGCACCTAATTAATTGCACAATAAAGAAGAGATCTTGATGGATCTTAATTTTGGTTGTATGGCTGATGGATATTAAGTTACGAGTTGAGGCAAGACTAGATTAATTGAAGACTCTCCATCAGGAAATATTTAGATGAGCGCAAATATTGACTTTCTTTTAGTAGCTATCAGGAGTATGACCCTGACTCTTTTTGTCACAAGGATTAATTCTTAGCTACTCAAGAGCACACCTAGTTTTAAAAAGCAATTAGTGAACAATTGGCATTATTTTGCTCCTTACTGAAAAAAAGGAAATGGAAGAAATGGTAATTTTTAAGCTCTCCTGAAGTTGTTACTATAAGCTTATAAATGGATCTTTATTACTGGAAACCAAATATGGGTATTGATAGAGTTTTGTTCAGGGTTAGAGAATCTTATCTGGCCGACCATGAATATCCTTGATAGTTTAAGCTCATTTAATGATGGCCTATGAAACACAACATTTAATTCAAATGTTTCAAGCAAACTAACAAATACATAACAACAAAATATGAAAATCATAAAGGAGTCCTGTTACTATCCCTTTTTTTAATCCCCTTCTCTCCTGCCCCAGCTTTATTTTAGGCCAAAATATGTTTGCTTAAGTGAATTCAGATATCGCCACTACTGCACTCTGTATTCTGTGCAAGCCATAACCAACAGTGTGAAAGTACTCTGTGACTTAATTTATAGGTCTGATATAAAAAACCCAAACCTTTATTCCGTATAAAGAATAGTCCTGCATTCCTGTTGTCATTATAGTGCAAGGGTTCCATATTGCCAGAGTTCCCTACCTCCTTGATGTTTCTTGTAGGCAGCTCCTCCAGGCACTGACTCTTCCTCATCCTCACAGCAGCCAACTGACTCCAGTTCCCTCAGCCAACCAATCCACTCTTTTATAACACTCTTCTGATTGGCTACAGCTGTGGCCTGTTAACATCAGGCCTGCTCCTAATCTTTAGTAATCAACCCAGCTGCAACTCTTTAGGGGATACGATTACATTCTATACCACCTTCATTTACTCATACTATATCCCCCTACACATTCCTTTATCTCACCATGTTATTTTCTGCATAAACATCTTAATAAAAGCTGTTTTCTTGAAAATTTTGTATTCTTACATGGTTCATCTGAATGCATTTGCACCTATACTAAGTGTCTTTATATTTTGAACTACATTCTTGTAATTGCATTTTTTTGCCAAATTCTTCTTAGACTTATAATAATTTCATCTACAAGATATAACCAATAATTTGGAATTCAGTTTTCATATCAAGTAATAATTGTTTTATAAAGCTCTATTAGCTATCTTTGATAACACAGTATAAGGTAAATTATTACATCATACTAAAGCAAAATATTTTTTAAAGCTTTAATTCAAAGTCAGTGTAATCAAAGTTAGAGACAGTAAATGTGAGATGGTGGTGTGGGAGGTATCCCTGGAGGCTTTGCCCCCCTGGCTAAAAGGAAGCAAAGATTTCTGAATATGCTTGGATATGTCACTAAATAACTGGGAAAACCAGCATGCAAGGTACCATACTCTCAAAACATTAGCATGTAAGTATGATTTCTAAAATTCATTATTATCATCATGTGTCATTATTATCATTATGTGTAAATGCAGAAACTGTAGTAACTATGTTTACCTCAGTACTGAGAACTCTCCCATGCACCATGAAATTCCAGATTGCAGTTTGTGTAGCCAGATCAACTGGACTTACTGAAAATTAGAATGTCTCTGTGGATGATGCATGGTTTTGATTAGGTGACTGTGTATGTCTGTGGTTAGTCTCAACATAAGCAAATTTTTAAAACATTCAGGTTGCCAACACAGTAACCTTTTTGTTCACTGCTTCTTATTTTTTTTTTCTTCAAGAAATATATATTTATATGCCCTGAATTTATCCTAAGGCAGGTGTGGTTTATAAATGAACTGCAGAAGTGAGCATTTTTCAGAGAGGCAGCAGATGCATTTGGCTGTATGTAGATGGGTATTTCTTCATTTGCAGGTGGCTTACCAAAAAGGGACTGAAATTTTCATAATGACTTTTCATTCTCCTGTCAAAATTTCAAATGTCTTTTTTTTTCCTTTTGAAAGGCCAAAGTTTACATGATTGCAGCAGGGGTCATAGCAGGTGTGTATCTCCTTGGAATTGTCGTTCTTTTTCTTGGAGTAAAGGAAAGGGATGGTAAGTTATATTTAAATATGCCTCAATTTAATAATAGTTAGTTCACATTCCTTTATTGAAAAGGTTTTTTATTTTATGTATTCTGTTTCTCTTAGATCCTTATGCCTTAAATTCAGACAGAGCAATTCCTTTTTGTAAGGGGCTTGCACTCACCATGAAGCATGGTCCATATGTGAAGCTTACAGCTTCATTTCTTCTCATCTCGACAGCAGTTCAGGTAACTTCAGACCCTCTCAGTCTGTCTGCTGGCCTCATTCCACTCCCAGCATGGGAGAGTCTGAAATGCAAATAACCTTTGGCTGGTGACTGGAGGGGTGATCTGGGGGGTGTTGCCTTCCCCTGTAAATCAGTAGGGAACCAGAATCCTCTTCTGGTGCCTGGGGTCCTGTGTGGCTGGAGATTGTTCTTACAAAGGAGGAGCAAAGCCAAAGTCATGACCATTTAAAGACTTTTTTTCCCTTTCTCTTCTTTTTTTTTTTTTTTTCATAAAAGGTGAAGAACTAGTCCTAGTGACCCAGTCTGGGTCATTCTGTGTTATCCATGCACAGTCTCCTGTGGTTTCAGTTGCTTAGAGAATGCTTTTTCTCTTCTGTCTGTTCCTCTCTCTGTGTGCCCTGTTTAAACTGTTGCCCCTCTCCTTTGTGGAGGTGACTGCTCTCAGATAGTGGCTGAACTGGGTCTTGTGGAGTCTTTTGTGGTGGAAGGCATTAGGTCAGAGTAAGAAGACATTCAGAGGCAGGAGGTCTCACCTGTGTCAGAGTTAGGTAGAGCTCATTTTGAAATGAGGACCTGCAATTGGATGTGGCTCTCATGAAAAGATGTGGTGCATCCTCCCGAAGAGAGGAGCTGTAGAAAAGCCACTCAGTAAGAAACCCTCACTCCCCATAAGTACAGCAGGCTTTTTAAGCCTGACTTTTAGCACATGTTCAATTCAGTAAATATATATTATTTTACTCTGAACTTGTACATAACAGTTGAAGTTTGCTTTATTTTGAAAAGCAAATAATTATTACATTTTTACCAAGAGACTCTTAGTCACATGAACCATTGATCAAAGGGAATAGCAGTACAGAAGGCAAGAAAATGACATGTGAGAGAGCAGTGCTGTGCTCACCAGCAGTCTTGGTGAATTATTAAGTTCCTTGGAAGGACTGCTTAAAAGTTTGTTTGCCAAAGAAGCACTGAACTTTTTTGTTGGCCTGGATTTGGGCACAGCATCTGCTAGTCCTTGCTGGAATACCCAAGGGTGAGAAACAATAACAGAAGTTATTTCTGCTCATGTCTGGGATCTGCAGGTACTGTGAGCAACTGCAGAGACAGGGAGGAGATGAAAGATGAAAGGTCCCTTATTGTCCATGTCCTTCCAGCATCCACTCAGCCAGCAGGGATATAGAGCACATCTGGTTGCTGGCAGCCAGCTACTTGCTGACAGCACCCAGAGAGGAAGAGATCATCTGTCAGTCCATATCTCTCTGTTTTGCTGTTTGTGCAGACTGAAGGGAAGGTGTGAGGGGAGGCAGAAGCTGGAAGCTCTGTTACTCCATTTGAGCCAGCATGAGCAGCCCTTGCTGCTGTTACTTGAGGGAGGGGCACTGATTTTGTGAAATTTAGAGAGTGGATTACTGCTCAGCAAAAGGAATAGGCAGGTAAAGATGCATTGGCTGTAATTCCAGAGTGTGATATCCTGTGTCTAAAATTAGGGCAGCATAAACAGGGACACAGACTAGCGAAGGGTTTTGTGGCAACAGAGACAGGATACAACCTTTTGGATATCCTAATTTGTATACAGGTGATTGGTCACCTGTAATCTGCAAGCACACAAAGGAAGCAAGAATTGATCGTGCTGCTGTGGCATGAGTATTAAATCCTCCTCTGTCACTCTGCTTCTGCAGAATTGCTGAAGCTGGCCCTCTATCATATTCTGGTGTTCAAAATCCCCCTGAGTTCTGCAGAAGCATGGTGGTGGCAGTGGCTTCACCTGTCATATAACACAGTGCAGTTAGATCCTCCCATATGATGAGGATTCAGATGTAGAGAGATATCTGACCCAAAGCTGCACTCCATAGCTGAGGGTGCATACAAAACCAGCTGCTTTACTACAGGAAGTTGGCAGGAGTGTTATTACAGCTGCAATGTTACTTGTTTTGGAGTCAGAGCTTCTGGAGAAAGATTTATGGCCTTGCTGGGGAAGAGAAAGGACAGTTTCTTGCAGTAGCCTGCAGCTGAGACAACACAAGGCAACTGGGACATGGGGAATAAAGCCTCAAGACAGAATCCTTTCATAGGGCCATTTCTGTTCTGGTCAATTTTATGCTCTGTTAGGTGTGGCTTACCTCTTGCTTGCCCCAGAATTACTGGCAAGTTGTTCCAGTGATAATGGGACAATTAATGCTTCTTTAAATTGTTGCAAACAAGGGAAGAATGAGACTCCCAAACTCTACATTTAATAAATCATATTTATATATTTAACTAACAGAGTTATAAATAAATATATTTAACTAATGTGGAGTTATAACTAACACTCCATGTTAGTTAAATATACTATATTTAACTAACATGGAGTGTGATGCAATTTTTGTCTTTTTAAAGTTTTCCTTTGTCTTTTGGTGGTCACCAAATGTCTTAAATTCGACAGCTGGAGCAGGGAAACTTTGTCCTGTTCTGCACTCATGCTGCCGGCCTCCGCAATCACTTCCAGTATTTGGTGGTGACCATCTTGGTGAGTTGCACTTCTCTCCCAAATGTTACCAGGTTTTCACTGGGCTTTGGCACAAAATTACAGAAGGCAAGAAGAGTTTTGTGTCTCAGCAGAGCTGTTAGGAAGCTACACTATCTTTTGCATTGTCTGTTTGAAGTAAAGCTGGTGTTCCCTACTGCACTTCTAAAAAAATAGTGGTTGGCGCTTTTAATTCATTCCTTGTTGTTTTTACCTGTAAGCCACAGCTTCTATAAAAGGCAGAAGCTGCTTCTAGAAAGGAGGTTTGGAATTTTACCTCCTTTGTCCCTTTCCCCAGTCCTATGTGCTGAAAATTAAACAACCTCAATTTGCATATTCATACACACGACTCCTCTGGGCTAGGCAGCTTGCAAGGATAAATATTTAAAATACCCAGAAATACGAAGATTCCTCTCTAGAGCAATTGGCAGTGTGACAAAAAGATCCTTTTACAGAATCATTTTCTTAACATGCAGACGTAGAATTCTGCTTGCTTAGGTGATACTTATCCTTTCCCACATTGTAAGACGTATCTTTCCAAAACCATTAAAAACAAGATGTTGGAGAGGAAAAGAGGAGTGCTGGGTATCTTAAGGCTCTGTAAGTGATGGTCACCAAGAAGAGAGACAAGAGACAGTAGAGTACTTACTTAAAGTAAGTAAAAACTGAAATATAACTAACAATTAGATGACATTTAAATAAAGGTCAAGTGTAAGGCTGCCATTAGTAGCAGTACTTCAGTGCATAGGTGAATGACATTGCTTGTGGTTGTTGCTGCTATGGGGGAGTATTTCAGTGTCTGAAACAATAATGTCAACTGCAAGCAACTATTTCTCTTACAGATTGTTCCTAAGAAGGGACACACAGTATGGAATGTACTCTTAAGTGTATCTTAGGAAAGGTTTATCTTGCACTTCAGCTTTATTCCTGTACCATGGGGTAGAGCTAAGTTCACTCATAATTTGTCAGGTTCAGGTAGTGTGGCAAAAGGCATTAGCACAAAGTGTGGCTGTTTGCAGTATGTTTGAACTTTAATGAATGAGCACAGCTTTGACTGCTGTGGTTTACATTAGAAAAGGAAATTTTAAAACACTATCTTCTGAGATTTGACTGTGGAAAACCCTCTGCTGGATAGCTTAACAATGAATTTTAAAAAGTCAGTCAAAGGATGAGGAGAAACAAGAATCTGCATGTTCACCTTCCTTTCAGGCTTTTATGTACTAGACAAAAAGATGTCTGTGAGCTCTAGAGCTAAAGAAGACAGTGGAAGTAAGCACAGTACAGATACGGGTTTTTGTCCCTTGTAGGTATCAGCAGTGGTGAGCGTTCCCTTCTGGCAGAAGTTTCTGCAGAGATTTGGCAAGAAGTGTGCAGCATGTGGGATTTCGGTAAGCAAATCCTCTGAGAAATAAAATTCTGCTTTTGCTCATTTTGTTTGACAACGAGCCACTTCAGGAGCTCTTTCAAGTGCTTATAACATCAATCTATGTGAAATTTGCTCCGTTCCAGAGTTTGTTTTAAATCACTGTACCAAATTTCAGACAGATTCCAAGTTTCCAAGGGAAACTTTAGAGAAATGGATTGATGCCGGAGGGAGGTCCCAGTTTATTTAAGAATCTGCACAAATTCTCGTCATTTGAAGCTCTCAGAACTGAGCTTCAATGAGGTTTTATAAATTCAGATCTGAGTTGCCTAGTGTTGACAAGTTACCTGTTGTGCAAGGCTTGTTTTGTCTTTGTTATATGGTGCTGAGGTGTCTGTAATTCAGTCTCACAGAAGGAAACAAAAGTCTGTTAGACACCCCCTCTAGGAGCATCCACATCCCTCTGAATAGGGAGGGACAGTTATTAGTGAAGTAAAGAAAAAGGTGACCTAGCTGAGGAAAGAAGCCTAGTTTAACTCTGACACATCTCTGCAAAGCCAGCTCAGTGAGCCTGCCCTTGTCACTGATGGATTATTTTAAGTCCCTTACTTAGTGCAGACAGCAGCAATTTTCTGTCATCATCCTTGGTGAGTTATTGTATAGGCCTGTTCCTCTCCATTTTCCCCCTGTTTACCTTCAATTACTTATGAAAGAGGAAAGAAAAATTGCCTTGTGCACAACAAAGCAGGAGGACTTGAAAAATCCAGACCAAAGCTATATGTCAAAATTTAAACAAAGCTGAAAAATTTAGGTCTGGTGACAGAGTTGAACAGTTATAATTTTTGGAATTAAAATCTGTTTTGTAATGACTTCCAGAGAATCAGAAGTAACTTTAAAACCCAAGTTCCAAATATGCTGAATTGTTATGTGTTTTGAAGTAGGCATCTGGAATTCGAGCCCCATCCTTATTTCTTTTTACCACTTTAGCAAAGAGAATTGCCAAAAGCAGTATTGGCCCATTGACTAGACCTGGGAATGCAGATTTCCTCCTTAGGAAATCTACTCCTCTGTCTACTTGGCCACAAAAAATGCTTTCTTCAACCAAGTTGGCTCTATAAATTTAGTTTTACATGACTGGAAAGCCTGTCAGCACCTCTGTAAACATGGTTTAACTTAATTTTACAGTTGAGTTCCTTGACTGTTATGGTCTAAGTGGGGGATGGATTGAAAAAAAGCCACCTCTCTGTTTCACCTTGGAGACATTTCTCAGGGGACTCAGTGTGTGCTCAGTGATGGATTTTGTGTCTGACAATGCATCACAGGAGCTTCCTACCCTACCACCTTGTGTGATCTGTACAACTAATCTGTACTCTCCCACTATGAAATACAAGCACATCATTTAAGGCTCCTAGGTTTGTCATTGGGGAATGTTCTACTGGAAGGGGAGACAGGGAAGAAAACTTTTTTTTTCTCTAAAACCTCACTCAGCCTTCAGGGTGAACATGTGATTGTAAATTCAGTTTCCTGGGAAAAAAAAGTCACAGTTCTCCAGACTAATATTTCCTGTTAAGGTGAGTCTATGTTGAAGAGAGACCTCAAAGAGTTTAGAAACTGGTAGATAAGCAACAAGAATCTTGGGTTTCTTCCACTGATATTTCTCCCTTCTTACCCATTCCCCCAAAAGAGATGACCAGCAAGTCTAGCTACTGATTAAGTATCTCAAGTTTCTAGAAGTTTAAAACCTAGAATTTCTGGAATTATCAGGAATTAGCCTGCTCACAAGCAGGATCCTTGGGAGGATAGGAAGAATGCTATCAACCAGGTTGGTGCACAAGCTGGAAATTATTCTCTTCTGTTTATTTCCTTCAGCTTCCACGTGCTGTGTTCATTTAGGTGTCTGCTCTGCCCTCACGGGGCAAACACTGAACTTACACTCAGTGAGTCTCAGCTGGTGACAGGAGGTGAAGTTGTCAGGAGAAATTTTAACAAGTGTGGCATCTTCTTGGTTCATAGTTTTGGCAACGTGTCTAAAAGCAAAGACGGCTCTCTCCCACAACTCTAGCTTCCATCCTAGCCAATAATATCTTTTGGCCATGGGTTTTGCAGGATTTAGTAAAAATAAGAGCACCTCCTCACAGATATGCAATTGTTTATTTGCCATCTATGAGCACTGTGCAGCATGGAGAGACAGCTTTGGATGAGTCCTGGCTCTGCAGCCCCATTTCCACTCTCCCATCTTGTTTCCACTCACATCCTCCCTGCACCTTTTCCTGATTTGCCCTTCATACTGTGCTGCTGCAGAGACCAGTGCCAGCCTCAGCATCCCAGCAGGGTCAGCTTGCATGGCGCTGTCAGGGCACGGATGGAAGGCACGGGATAACTGTGGGATGTTGTTTATAACTCAGAGGGCAGCAGCCCTGTGACAAGGGAGCAGATGCCAATAACAGAGTATTTGCTTTACAAGTAAGAAAGAAGGAGCTGCATTAGCTGTTTATTGCAGTGGGAGCACTGCCCCCATGACTGCACTGCCACTGCATGAGGGAGGCTTTAGGCCATTGTAACCTCAGTCCTGCTGGCCCTGCTTCTCTTCCTCTAGGAAATTACAGTTACAATTATTATTATTATTATTGATCTAGAATTTTGTTTAAGTGCTTTGGTTTCTGAGTGGGTGCCCCATGTGGAGCATAAGGCAGTCATAAAATTGCTTATAGACAACATAAAATCTGATATTGCTGGAGTGCTCTCTTGTGGTGAAATAACGATTTTGCCACAACACTGGGCTAATGCAAGGATTATCTGCCCGTGCTAGGAACTTGCAGTCAGGAAAGGTTATTTTTTGCCTCCTTAGCTTGGGAGCAAATGCTTTAGATGGGAAATGCATTTAAAACATAAACATAATGGATTAGACTGCAGGACTCCCAGAATCACTTATCAAACAGAACTGTAAATAGCAATGCTTTGGGGAATCACTCTCTGTGAAAGCTCTTCTCATGCCCTCAGCTCCCAAGCTGCACGTATAGAGGATTGAAACACTTAATGTTAAACTAATCCCCATCATTAAAAAGCCCTGTAGATAAGCCCCTGGCTCTGGATTCTACATGTGTTGCTGTGCCTGTGGTTCACAGGCGTGGGAGATGGACCATGTGATGGGTATAGGACAGCTGGGCAGTGGCATTCAATCAGCATTTTAAAAAGTGGATTTTCAGTCCTGTAAGCCCATTGCTTCAAGTTGAAGTTGAAGAAATCTAGTGACTATAACTACTGCCAGAAAATAAATCCCAAGCATCCCAAATTAATTTGGTTTTGAGGGTAACCTCTGTGGCTTGTCATGCAACGTCATGAGTGGATCCGGCTGTGGGGAGTGGAGTGAACCACTCTGACTTTTGGGTTTATTTATTGCTGAGTATGTATATGGCTTTAAAGAGGTGATTGGAAATGAAAGCAAATTCTTCTTCATCAGGACTGAAGGTGATCTGTGAAATTATCTATGTACAGTTTAAAATGACCATTGAAGTCCTGCCACTACCCTTGAAATGCAGTGTGAGGATTTTTTAAGGCATTGTCTCTAATAATAAATTAAATAGTTCCAGTGGCCTAGAATAGAAATGGACATTTGGTCATCTCTGTTATTTAACTGGCAGAAAAATCTTCACCCAAGCTGATTAGCAATCTCCTGAGAATTATCAGTGTTCATGGATAAGGGAAGAGCAACTGAAAGTGTCTAGCTGAACTCGTGCAAACCATTTTACACTGTCCTGCATGTCATCCTTGTCTCTAAGCTGGAGGGGCATGGATTCAGTGGATGGACCATTCAGTGCATAAGGAATTGGCTGGATGGTGGCAAAAGAGCTGTGGTCAATGACCCAAAGAGTTCTGGTCAATGGCTCAATGTCCAGGTGGGGGCCAGTGAGGAGTGTCATCCCCAGGGGTCTGTACTGGGGCCAATGAGGAGTGTCATCCCCAGGGGTTTGTGCTGGGAGTGGTGCTGTTCTACATCCTTGTCAGGGACATGGAGAGAGGGACTGAGGCACTCTCAGCAGGTTTGCTGGTGACACTGAGCTGTGTGGTGCAGGTGACATGCTGGAGGGAAGGGATGCCATCCTGAGAGGCCTGGACAGTTTTGAGAAGTGGGACTGTGGGAACCTCATGAAGTTCAGCAAGGCCAAGCACAAGATCCTGCATCTGGGTCAGGGCGATCCCAGGGACAAAACTAGTCTGGGCAGTGAATGGATTGAGAGCAGCCCTGAGGAGAAAGAAATGGGGGTGTTGGTTGACAAGATGATCCAGATGACATTGTTCAGCAATGTGAACTTGCAGCCTACAAAACCAAATGCTTCAAAGTCAGTGTGGGCAGGAGCTGGGGGAGAGGATTCTGCCCCTCTGCTCTGCTCTCATGAGACCCCTCCTGCCATGCTGCATCCAGCTCTGGGACCTACAACCTCAGAAGGTTGTGGGCCTGGTGGAGTAAGTCCAAAGGAGGACTGCAAAAATAATCAGAGGGTTAGAGCACCTGTCCTATGAAAACAGGCTGAGAGAGCTAGGGTTGTTTAGCCTGAAGAAGAGAAGGCTCTGGGAAGACCTTAGAGCCCCTTCCAGTGCCTAAAGCAGCTTCAAGAGAGCGGGAGAGGGACTTCCTACAGGGGCATGGAGTGATAGGACAAAGGGGAATGGCTTTTACCTGACAGATAGGTAGATTTAGATTGGACACTAGGAAAAAATTCTTTACTTTGAGGGTGGAGAGGCCCTGGCACAGGTTGCCCAGAGAAGATGTGGGTGCCCCGTCCCTGGAAGTGTTCAAAGCCAGGGCTTTAACATTTGGATGGAGCTTGGAGCAGCTTGGTCTAGTGGAAGGTGTCCCTGCCCATGACAGGGGACCTGGAATGAGATAATCTTTAAAGGTTCCATCCAAAACCAAGCCATTCTATTATTCTACCTAGCACAGTTTGGGAATCAACCGCTTTAGGGCTCTTCATACAAAGTATTTATATGGCTTTGGGTTTTTGGAGACCATGAGTGTTTAGAACTATGAATGTGGCCAGGATCTGTAAGTTGGCTTCAAGACTGGTAAATAGGCTCTTGGGTCTGTTTAATTTACTAGTTCAGTTGTAGCCCTAATACTGCTAACAGAGACAACACTACTATCACTTGTCCTACTTTTCTCCAATTATTCTGGGTAGTTAAGTACAGATTGGCTCAGGGCTTTTTGGAAATGCAATTTGACCAAAATACTGAAGTGTGAGACATTGCTGTGTGTGTACTGTTCTGTAACACAGTTTTGTATTTTGAAGGGAACAGTCTATATAACATTGAGCAGTGCATGCTGTAACTTAGATATAATGCTTTTCTTCTTCAGTGGATGATTCCTTTTGCAGTCATGCTAGTGACCATTCCAAACCTGATCCTGGCTTACTTCGTGGCCTTCGTCTCTGGTCTGAGCATTGCAGCATCTCTTCTGTTGCCATGGTAGGAGAATTTTACATTTGAGCTGGGGAATGGATGTATTTCTGCATTACATGTATGTACTACTGCATGGAATTTGCCTCTGAAAAAGGCAGAATATGGCAAGAGTCACTTCTTCTAAGAATCTTTTTTTGGTTTTGTAGTGGATGCTATATGCAGTGATACAAGCTTGGTCGCCCTGTTGTTAACATCCACTGTAGCTGTAGCTGCTTTTTGTACACAAGAGTATATAAATTAATCAATAATCTCAGTAGCTGTACAACGTGTGATAACATTACTTCAGGAATTATGAAGTTAGGCAAATCAATTAATGCTGAGCAATTAAGAATGTAACAGAGGACACATAAGGCAAACTATGTCTAACCTTACTTTTTATAAGGCCACGTACTTATAGACCAAGGGGTAATGGCTTTAAACTGAAAGATTATAGATTTAGATTAGGTTTTAGAAAGAATTTCTTTACTGTGGGGGTGGGGAGGCCCTATCACAGTTTGCCCAGAGAAGCTGTGGATGCCCCATCCCTGGAAGTGTTCAAGGTCAGGCTGGATGGGGCTTGAAGCAACCTGGGATAGTGGAAGGTGTCCCTGCCTATGGCAGAGGGCTGGAATGAGATGAGCTTTTAAGTCCCTTCCAACCCAAACCATTCCATGATTCTGTGTGTCCCTGCTTGAGTAATCCTTTGTAATGGATCAAATACACAAGGTTATGATTTTAAGAAACCAAGAATTCAAGGTCTTTTGCACTTGAGGACTCAAAATAATGGGGGAAAAACTCCTCAAGGATGAGCATGGCAGGACATTTCCTCTTCAGACTGAATAATTGTTATTAAGATCACATTAACCGGAAAGCAAGACCATTGCTGAGAGCACTGTTTTTCATAACTTGTTTGTACAGTGCCTTGAAAACTCCAAGAGATCATGGAATACTTAGTTTGAAATTAGTTGTCAGACTATGTAAGCTTTTCTGAACAGAGGGTGAGAAGACTTTTCTTTTTCCAACAGTAAATGATTACATATATTGGAAAAAAATGTCAATTCACAATTAATATTCAAGCAGCTTCCATTCTAATTCCCCATTACCTAATTCAGTCTCTTTGAATTAGAGAGAGAATATGTTTCATTGGTTTCTGAAATTGTTGTTACCTTGTCAAAAGAGTTATTTCAGAGTGCAACTATTCAGACATTCAGACATTCAAAGTCCCTTGAAATCTTAATAAATGTTGGGGGGGGTTGTTGTTCTTTTTTAATATCACAACTTCTGATTGGAATGACAGACAGACTAGGAAATTCTGTCACCTCTCAAGTGTTTGATGGCTTTTCAGTGATTTTCCACATTGCAATATATGGCCATGCTTTTCTTACACATTTTTTGCCCTCCTTTCCAGGAGTAGAACCTTTTGAACTGGATTCTTTCATGTGCATGGCTACATCAATCAGCTTAAAAATGGAGGAGGGCTGTGCTCTATTTCATTAAGTTTGGACTTTGAAAAGAAATTTTGGCTTGAGTTTTTCTTTTATCTTGCTCACTTCTAGGTCAATGCTGCCTGATGTTGTTGATAACTTTCGCCTGCAGAATCCCCATGGGAAAGGACATGAAACCATTTTCTATTCTTCTTATGTTTTTTTTACCAAGATGTCAGCAGGAATTGGCTTAGGAATTTCTGCAGCAGGACTGGAGTAAGTAACACTGTGTTTCCACTTAGTGGATCTACTCTGAAAGCATTCTGAGGTTACAACACTTTTACCCTGTGGAGTTAATTGCATGCACTGAGCCTGAAAGCGCCAGCAGCTCCAGATGGCTGACCACTAAAGACAGGATTGGTGCCATCTAGGCCAGACAACTGAGCATTAAGTTACTTGCCCTGACATGGTTCTATTCAGAAAAACCTGATTTCCCTTCAGATTTTCCTCCTTTCAATTACTTATGTAAATTTTAGTGGCTTATATGAATAAAGAACTAAACACAAAAGTGCAGCAGATGAAGGTCCCCCACAGGTGATACAGGTACTTTGTGCACTCCCTGTTGCACCTGAACTGGACTATCTCTATGAACTTGTAAGATTTTACATGGACTGGAGTGCTTTTGGGGGTGCCAGAAACCTGTTCAGCATGAAAGGATCACCAATTCCTGCATCATTTTAGGGAACTGGATACTGATCAGAGTCAGGAACAGCCTTTCTCACAGCTCTGCCTGTCACCTAGACCATGTCACTTTAGGAGAAGGTTTATGGTCTCTTCCCATTTGGTCTTGTCTGTTCTGACCAGACAGGCTGACATCTCCTGCCCTGCCTTTGTGCAAGACCTGGCAGAAAGGGCCTGTGCCTGTCCCTGCTACAGCACACAATAAATACTTAGAAGGGAAATCTATCCCTCAGCTCCAGATTAGGTTCTGGTAACCAGAATGCTTTGCTTTGGGGCCTGGAGCTGAAATTGCTAAATAACAGGCAATGTTGGCTGAACATTTTGGGCTTAGGAATTTTAACTGCTTATTGCTAAAACCCTCAAACAATTTGCTGTTCCCCAATTAGCCCCTTTTCAATTGCATTCCAGTTGGGTCCCAGCAATTTGCCAAGGCAGATGTTTGTGGGAGAACACAGAAGACAAAGTGATGCCAAATGAGTTTTTATTAGGTGGATGTTCAGAAGAAAAACTCATTCCACAAATAAGAAGTAGGAATTTGAGTATATCAGCAGTTGTGGAACTGCATGGAAGCCCTGAACCAGTGAAGTGTACCTAACTCTGAGCACTTGAGTAAATTTGTCTATCTTGAGACGAGTGCTTAAGTGTGTGTTTAATTTAAAGTTAATTATTGCTGTTGAAATTGGTGAAATTACTTCCATGCTTTTAAAGCAGAGCTTGAATACTTTGCTGAATATTAATAGGAAACACATAACAGATTAATTTCACATAACCACAGAATCACAGAATGGGTAGGGCTGGAAGGGACCACAGTGGCTCATCTGCTTCCAACCTTCCTTGCTCAAGCAGGGTCATCCCAGAGCACAGGCACAGGATTGAGTCCAGATGGTTCTGGAATATCTCCAGTGAGGGAGACTCCACAGCCTCTCTGGGCAATCTGTTCAGGGCTCAGTCACTGCACAGGAAAAAAGTTCTGCCTCATGTTCAGGTGGAACTTGCCAGGCATTGGTTTATTTCCTTCCATGGGATTCCACAATCCTTTCTTTAAAAGTATGCAAGCAATTTGATCAATTTCAACAGCAATAATTAGCTTAAATGTTATATATAATAACAAGAAAATACAGAGATAATGCAGTTATCTGAAGTTGAGCACAAAAATGAGGTTTGAAAAATACAATTTGAAATGTAGTGGAGAGAAGGAAAAAAGAGAGGTGTAGGGAAAATCGAAGAAAAGTCTTGAAGAGTGGGGGGGTAGGGAGAAGGAAGCCTTCAGGTGAACAGCCTTTTAGCTTTGGACATACACACACCACTTGTTTCCATTTGTTTAGGTTTACTGGGTACAAGCCAGGGATATGCAGACAGTCAGATGATGTGATCCTCACACTGAAACTCCTGATTGGAGCAGTCCCTGCCATCCTCATCCTTTTAGGTTTGTTTATACTCCTTTTCTACCCCATCACTGAAGAAAGGCGGAAAAAAACAAAGCTTGCCCTTGAAGAGTTAAGGTAAGTTTGGACTGGCAGAAAAACAGCAGCAACACCCCCACAGCAGCTCTTAATCATACTGGGAAATGTATTATTTTAAGGAACCCCTATATTCCTTACAACAAAATAAAACAATGTGCTCTTAGTCAAATTATTAACAGAATGGTACCATGACATGTTCCAGTATCTCTTTTTTGTAGTGCAGTACAACCTGCTTAGAGGACCATTTATCAGAAATTTCAGCTGCTGTGTTTATATTTTCTCTGGAGTGGCTCACAAAGCACTATTGTGGTACATTGTTTCAGGCCAGAAATGAGGAATATTCTACATAGATTAAATTTGTGGGGGTAATGTGAATAGCTACAATTTACTTTTATATAGAAGAAAATGTTATGTTGTTGACTGCATTCTTGGTGTTTATGGCATACAAGAAATATCCAAACCATTTAGAAGTGTAGGCAGAAAAGATTGTGGGAGAAAAAAAGAGGTCAGTTTTGAGCTATTCTTTCCCTTTTTACTCTGTCACTCTCCCTTCCTCCTTTTTTCTCCTTCTCCAAGAAAAATCTTGTCTAGCTCAAATTCATCTACCTCTGTCAACTCTTGAGGACATACATAAGGAGAGTCCTAGCAGACTGATGGATAAAATACCAAAAAAAAAAAAAAAAATAGGTTGTTCCTTTGTCTTGGTTTTATTCTCCCGATTTACTGGAATTGGAAACTGATTTCCATGCAAAGAGGTCCATTCCAGGACCTAAGCAAGGGTGCCTGGGACCACTTCATGCCCTAAAATATCCAAGATATGTGCATGGGGTTGGCAGATATGACAAAGGCCTCTATGCAGACTGGAGGGGATGGGGTAAATAATCTAAAATGGGACTGGTTCCTCTGTTCAGCAGCTTCAGTCCAGAGCACCACACCTTGCTGGGGGTCCTCAGCTGTTTGAGATTGCCAAACTCAGTGAGTCAGCAGTGAAAGCCAGAAGTGGGTTCATGTATCATTTGTTCTGCTTTTACCAGGAGGAGCCACCAAAGCACAGAGAACTTGGACAGCCACGAAAAGGACACCTCTGTCTGAAAGCTCTGAATGCAGTGGCTTTCCAAATACAGACTCACATCCCACCAACAAACTCTGTGAGAGTTTTCTAGGTCATTTCTCCACTCACATTTTATCAAAAGGGACAAAGGGTGGTTCTGACAAAGCCAGCAATGAAATCAAGAGAGGACACCATTGTGCAAATATGCACCTAACTCCATGCACTGTGCTAGAAAAGATATTACACGCATTCAAAAATGCAAGCTAATGAAGGCTTGGGGATTTTGTTTGTTTTTTTCAATGATTAATGGGAAGCTGTGATCTTGTTCATGAGAGATTTTATGCATTTGTAACTTAAGAGGAAGAAAAAAGAGTAAATGTGACCAGAGAATCTTTGAAGGTTCTGAATTGGAAAATACTCTGAAGGGTCATTGAGTCCAATTCATGATGCACCATCCAAACATTAACTCACAATATACTTCACCCTTGGGGGCTGGGGTGGATTTTGAGCACAATCTCTACCTATAACTTGCACACTCTTGTGTCTGGAAAGCACTTGGGAACCTGAAGTATACTACATGAAGTTAGGATTTATTTGTTTTGAAATGTAGCAAATCGCTCATGCAGACATATTTTGAGGATTTTTTTTCATTTTTTTGAAAGAGATTTTGAGGTAATCTAAGTTTATAGATTCTACAAGAAATAGAATCCTGCATTTCCTGTTACTGATGTTTCTTGCTTCTGAAACCTGTAAACTGATATCTGTCAGAGAATGAGAACTTCAAGTTTTCAAAATTAACATCTCCCCTGAGGATATGAAAAATAAGTAGTCCCTTCCAAAAATTATGTAATTCAATTTTTCTTTGAATTTTGGCCTTTAACTTACCACCATACCCATTTCTCTCTGCCTCACAAAAAAACATGGCATGGGTATTAATCTCAGCTTGCACCTATTTTGTAATAATGAAGCTACACCAGTCTTTTAAATTGTGATTTTTTTTCAGTCAGGGATGTTATCATGCTTTAGATACATCAACTTATTTCTACTATAGATTTATACTGTTGAGCACACTTTTTAAATGAAAGACACACCTAATCTCAGGCACCTTCTGGAGCACTGAAGTTCAGACCTGTTCATTCTTGGTTTCTGTGGTGGTTCCAGAGAATGGAGACTCCAAGCCTAAGCTAAAATGATGGGACTCTGAAGACATATCTAAATCTGGAAGGAAGAGTGAACAATTCAAGAGGTTTGTTCACCTTGAAGAAATTAGCAATGCAAGACAAGACATGAATTTCATCCCACTGCCTTCCCTGAGCGAGTCTGTGAGTGCCTTTTTGCTGCACCAGAAGTGCCTTTGGAGGACAGGCTTGCTGCTGTTCGGGAGCACCTGGAGGAAGGGGCCACCTGAAATTTGCCCAGGGCCATCTGGGAAGTGGCTCATAGTGCTGGGCTGGAAAATTGGGAAAGATTTTGCTGAAGGACACTGGGATGTAAAATCGGTGCAACCATGAAGCATCTCATTACGTTTGATACTGAAACCCTGTCAGGCAAATTTGAAGTCAAAGGCCTTATGAACTCTCCTCAAAATGCTTAATTATGAGGAAGCTTCTAAGGGTATATTTTGAGTGTGTGTGGGTAAGAATTAACTTCATTTAAGATTTCTGTTTACTTACCATCTAAGGCTGGGTTTTTATGTTTTCTTCCTTGTTTCAGTTTTTGGACAAACCAAGATATGTATGCCTGGGGCATATGTGTTTACAACAATAAAAACCATAAGCCTGTTTACAATTTTGAGTCTGATGGAATTTGAAATAGCAGATTTACTGCACTTTGAAGTAGGTAAGTTATGTAGGAATATCACATAGCTCCAAAACATCACAGAGAACAGTTTGAGGCATTCAATTTATTCTGTAATATTTGTGTATTTCTGAATAGCCACATTTAAAAATAACCAGAAGGCCCAGTAAAGGCTGTTAATGTTTTTTAATGGGTTATGTTTTCAGCTACTATAAATCTCTAGCTACAAGGCAGTGGGTCCGTGTCAGTTTCTATTTACTGAACACTCAGCCCAGTGATAAAGGGGCTGCAGAAAATGCTGGGTGGGGTTGAGTGGAGCCATTTGAATGTGGCTTACAATACTATTTCTAGATCAGTTGTGCAGTTGCCTCTAAAATTGCATAACACCCAGTCTGAATTCAGACTCTTGGAAGGTAAACTTGGTTGATTGTAAACTGTTTTCTTCTTCTCCAGAGAGACAATGTGATCTTTATCTCACTGAAATATACTCAGTCCTCACTTTGCATATGGTACCAACAGGAACTCCCAAAAGAAAAGATAAAGCTTCTGTAGATTAAGTGAAACAGACTGTTTTTATATTTTGAAAATCTCATTATTTTATTTCATTATCAGAAATATAACGTTGATGTAATTTTGTTGAGAAAATGGGTGTATTTTTGCAAGTCAGAAGAATGGAGGATTAAGTGCAGGATAAGATTATTTTTGTACATTTCTTTTCTTAGACTCAATGTTGGTGCAGTAAAATGAAATAGATTTTTATATATCTTGTCAGTTTTAAATGATGTATATGCCTTATGCATGTTCAGAACATGTGACCAAAAGGAGCAATTTTTTATGTTGACAAGCATTTAGATTAAACGCTAATCTAATGTAAACCTCTTGCTTTCCCACTGACTGGCAGTAACAGGGGCTGGGTTTAATTCCCAGGGGTTCTCCTTCAGGTAATATCCAAATACATTAATAAGAATATAGGAAACTGGATTAAACCAGCTGGGTGCATAAGGGACAGCACTTCCCCACCTGCACACAGGCAATTCCAACAAATAAGGAAAGAAAAGAGAAGGATAACAGAGTAGTGTGTCACTTGGTATTGCTCTGGAAGCCAAACCATGTCCAATTCCTTGTCCTTGTTGAAGTGTAGTGAGGGCAGCCCAAATCTTCCATGCTGGGCTGGTTACTGGCAGTCAGTAGCTGAGCTGGTCACCAGTCATTGTATCATGGAATCACTACAGTTGGAAAAGACCTTGAACATCATCAAGTCTAACCATCAACTCAGTCTTCTCTTCCAGTTTCATTGCTTTTCCTGCCTAACATCAATGCTGGCACCTTCCAAGGTTACCCCACCCCCCTAAAGCTTCCTGCTGGTGATAGGTAACTCCATATCCAAGCTGCTGTTCCCACCAGGCCCTGGTGGAGAGGGTTGCTGTTGGCCACCAGCTGTGCCTCTGTGTTCCTCTCCTGCCTTGCTGTCCCTTGCCTGTGCCTGAGCTCGCTGACCGACCTTGGCTTAGCTGGATCAGATCCCTTCTGCCAAGTACCCCACATTAACAGGTGGACACCACCTTGGACATCTGTCCCTGGGGAGTCTCTGAAGGCTGGGACCTCCTGTGTCAGGTCACTGGCTTTTCAGGAAGAGCTCTGAAGATTTGAGTACTAATTCCTTAAGTCACTCCTGAACCTTAAAAGAATTGCTGCTTGATTCAATCCCTGCTGCATCCTCTCATCTTTATTCACTTTCAGCATTCCAAGCAAAGTAGTTGAAGAGGAAAATGTTTTAAAGCAAAATGCTTTTGGGTTCTGAGTTTGTTTCCAAATACCACTTGTTCATTTACTTCTCTGCTTGCCTTTCTGGGCTGTAGACAGAAAGCACAGAGTTAAATCAATCTTGTTGAGAGGAGGAGTTTCCACCAAGGCAACTTGGGTCCTTTCAGACCTGGTATCTGTTGTTCAGCTGTAAGATGAAGAAGAGAGGGCAAGTAAGCTCAAAGTCCCATCCAATAGATTACAGCAGTTTAGTGGTCAATCATATACATAATATGAATTTCATATCATAGTTGTGTAAAAACAGTCTCAAAGTGTTACAATAGCCTTTTCCTTAAGAAATCTTCTGGACTGATAGGAAGCTCAGTTGGACTCATACAACAGGTGGGTGCAGGAGGGAATTTTGTTTTCATGCAATTTCACTGAATGTTTTTTTTTAAACTCTCTGCAATTCCACAGTTCAGCTACTCAGCAAGAGTGCTGAATGTTATGGTTACAAGAATGTGTATATGCTGTAGGCTTAAAATATGAAATCAGATGGCTTTCACTTCACAAACAGCAAACCTGCTGCACAAACCAGATGCTAACTCACTGAGAAGCTTCATTCAGAAGATGAAGCAGCAGCATCTGTCTGTCTCCAAGGCAGAGGAGGAAAGTTTTTGCTATGTAGCACCTGAGAATTTACAGTCTCTGAAGACAAAGAACTGGCATGATAGAGCTGAACAAAGAGAGGACACTTTTAAGCTGTGGCACTTTTCAGGGCGGCTAGGTCCTCAGTACCACTTCAGAGCATTAAAGAGGGCAGCCTCCAAGCCCAGCTGGAGATCCTGATCTATTTCTTACTCCAAATGATCTTAGATGAGACCATGAATTTCAGCTACACAATTCAGATGTCTGTTCTGACTTTTGCTGTGCTCTGCTGTAGATGATGAGGAAGAATTGCTCAGGTCTCATGGAACTGATGATGGTTGTTTGCTCAGCTTCACTGATAAAGCTCCACTTTGGAGGCCCAGCACCCATCCCCTGCTAGCCTGTTTTTGCTGATGTACACAGCATCATCTGTATTCAGCAAAGGATCAAAATAATTCCCTTTGCACCTTAGAATTTCATCTGTTTTACCTAGAGGATGTTTTTGTCTGCCTAGGGCTTGTCACCGTGATGATGTAACAGGTTTACATTGGCTGAGAAGTTTCTGTTCAAACTGGCTGAAGCCCATGAGGACTTAAATTCCCTTGTGTTTCCAAAATAAACTCCCTCTCTGGTCACCTTCAAAGTCATAGAATAGAATCTGCACATTTCCACATCCAGCAGGTTCAACAATTTCCACAGCTGCTGGACACATTGGATCCTGAGTCTCAGTGCATGGAAGTACCTGCTGACATCAGTGTGGGATGAAGCAGAACTTCAGCCATCCCAGACTCCTGGCAAAGTCTCAGCTGTGCTGAGCTGGCCTAGCAGAGAGAATGGGCAACTCAAGAATTCACAAAGGGACTTGTAGGCATGAAAGAAGAGCCATAAGAGAAGAGAGTTTGTTAAAACCTGCAGTCTTCTCTTAAGGATTCTTGGATTAGGCTTGGTACTTTTTCCAACTATATGGACCTTCTTTTAACATTCAGCTTTGGTGAAAATCATCCCATAAGTTTAGAAATAGCACTTTGATTTGAAATCAAGCAGCCCTGAAATACTTGGGTGTGTTAGTTGACAAGAAGTTCAACATAAGTTGGCAATGTGTGCTCAGAGCCCAGAAAGCCAAATGTGCATTAATGTGCTTTTGTTGTTCATCAGTGTGCCAAATGTGTCCTGGGCTGCATCAAAAGCAGCATGGACAGAAGGTGGGGGAGAAGTCCTGTGTCCAGCTCTGGGACCCCCAATATATGAAGGACACAGACTTGTTGGAGTGAGTCTAGGGGAGGCCATGATGATGCTCTGAGGGCTGGAGCAGCTCTGCTGCGGAGACAGGCTGAGAGAGCTGGGGTTGTTCAGTCTGGAGAAGAATCAGGGGAGGCCTTAGAGCTGGAGAGGGAATTTTTAAAAAAGCATGTGGTAATAGACAAGGGGAAAATGGCTTTAAACTGAAAGAGAGCAGGTTTAGTTTACACATTGGGAAGGAATTATTTTCTGTGAGGGTGGTGAGGCACTGACACAAATTGCTCATAGAAACTGTGGATGCTTCATCCCTGGAAGTGTTCAAGGCCAGGCTGGATAGGCTTGGAGAAACCTGGTCCAGTAAGAGGTGTCCCTGCCTCTTGTCATCTTATTGTCTCTTTATTGCAAAAGTTTCATACCTTCTTGCTGTTTCTCATGGGCAGTTCCTCAGAGCACTGACTCCTTCTCCTTCACAAAGTAGCTAACTAACTTCAGTTCCCTTTTCAAGGGCCCACACCACTCTTTTATAGCATTCTTCTTCTCATTGGTTATAGCTGTGGCCTGTTAAAGTCAGGCCTCTTCCTAATCTTTGCTAATTGGCCCAGCTGCAACTCCTTAGGGGTAACATTACTTTCTACACTATCTTTATTTTCTTATATTCTATCCCCCTACGCTTGCCCACAGCAGGAGTTGGAACTAGATGATCTTTCAGGTCCCTTCCAAGCCACATGATTCTGTGATTCCATTAAATAAGCAAGTCTGTCAACATAAGAACTTTATTCTTCAAGATTCCTAGGATTATATTTTAAATGCAGTGTTTGTCCACGTGCACAGAGCACACCATGAAGAGCCAGTGTAATCTGTTGACCAAACTATTAACAGCTTTTAGCAGGTGTCTTGCTCTTGCTGTGTCTGCTCCACTTACCCCACACAGCACTGCCCTGTGTACAGGTAAGTCCTTGGTGCTTACATGGGGAGCTGGAAGAACTCCACGGGTCTGTTTGGTGTAGCCTGAGACTGAGCACACTTCTGGTGGGACACTTTCTCTTGTCAATCTAACACAAATAGGAACAATTCCAAAATAAGCAGCTAATTTTTATATATACTTTGGCTGCATAACAAAATTACAGAAGCAGCATTTGAGACATGAGAAATTCAAAGTCAAGGGGTTCTGCAGAGCCAAGAGTGCTCAGCCCTGATCCTCTCCTCCCATGGGTTAGTGGGATGTTGGAATCAGGAACAGGCATGAAAAAGGACTGTCGGGCAGCTGTGAAGAAACATGGACCATCCCCAGCATCCAGCCTGCTTTGAACCCACACCGAGTGCTGAGGTTTCAGTGACTTTCTGGTAAGGACAGCTGTAATCACGGTCCACCTTTTGATGAAACAGTGACCATTACTGGGAAGATACGTTATGTAAAGGATTGAGCCCACAACTGCCAAAGTATTTCACTTTGTTTTCCTTCTTCCCCTGTTCATCAAGAGCTGTAACTTGTAGTTTCACCACCCAATGCTGAGTGCTCTCTGCAGCTTTTGCTAGTGTTGTATCTTTAATACTGTGTTTTTGTGGATATATTTAGTTTGACAGTGGCTAAATTTCCAAATAGGCAATAAAAAAAAAGGAGATTATCTTTGTCCTGAGACAGCAGCTCCAATTCTATAATCTAGCTGCTTGATGCCTTCTCACACAGTAAGTGCCACTGTGAAAGCCTGATAAACTGCTTAAAGTTATCATGCTGTGATTTTATGGGGAGCAATCTTGGATTAGTCTTTTCTTCAGTGCTGCAATCATGTTACATAAACTTGTGCTTACATAAACTTTTTCTACATTTCCCCATTGCATTTTCTCTCTCTCTCACTACAAAAGCCCATAGAACATTTTCTTCTGTCAGACTTTAGCTGGATGAGACATGTGGCAACCACTTCCCCAAATCCAGAGATGGAAGCAGAGAAGTGTTATGGGCAGGTACAGGAGGGGAAAAAGATCTTGCTTACACACAATATGGATATTTCTCATAATCCTATTTTGTCCCAAACTCCATGACCTTCCATTGGTGCTTACACCAGTGCAAACCCAGGTGCACTTCTGCAGGCACTGCTCCTAAACAACACCAGCACAATATTTCAGGCTTTGGCAGAAAAGAGGAAATGGGGGACAATGCAGCATTTTCAAAGATTTCTTTATTATCCAAGTTTACTATTATCTAAAACCACCAATGTATTAAAGACCAAGATGGAAACTTGAGCTCAGAAATTTGTAAGAATGCACATTTTCAACCTCATCTGTACCTCAAGAGACATAGTTAAAAAACACTGCTCAGTATAAAAAAAAGTTAACGTTTCCAAGGATCAAATAAATAATTTACAATGCAACAAAAAATTATAGAAATTGTACAGACATTTGAGACTGTTATTAATAATTTGCAGTCCCATACAGTAAACATAAAAGCCTCCCATCATCAGAAAGGTATTGCAAAACCACTGTCAAAAACTACATTTTATTGCTGGGCTGTTCTGAAGGGCTGATGCTGTCCAAGGTCTTGGAGGAGCAGTCCCTCAGTACTTCCAGAGAACTGGTGATGTCCAGGCTTTCAGAAGAAGTGGATCTACACCCCTGTGTGGAACTGATGATGTCCAGAGTTTTGGAGGAGCGGGCACTGTAGCCTTTTGCAGTGGCATCTCTGATGAGGATCTCCTGTGTGGATGTGAACATTAACGGGATGAAGCCCTCGCTGTCTGCTGTGAGGACGATCCAAGAGGAACCTGGGAAGACAAGCACATGGCTGTTGATAAATCTTTGTGTAATTAGGGTACCTTTAAGGTAAAACCCAAATTTCTTCTAGAATTAAATGTTTCTGTATATTTACAACTTTCTAGAAAAGAAAAGGTATGAAAATATACAGGTTGTACAATCTCAAAAATAAAGGACACTTGGCAACTATGATGGATTTTGCCATTAGGAGAGGAGACAATAATAAATGCATGCTTCAAATGAGGAGGAGAATTGAAATTCTGAGCAGAATTCATAAGCATCCACACTTGGTTTTAATTAGGTATTGATAAGCTACTTCACAGTGCTAAAGCTATGCAGATACTATAAAAAGCAGAGATTTAGTAAATTAAATGACAAATTATTGTAATAAAGACAATTTAGAAATTGCTTTTATTACATAATTTCACTATACTTAATTCCAAGAAGTACAAGGAAGGAACACTTTACAATACTGTATAAACCCAAAATCTCTGGGCCATTTGCTATTTGACTTCATCGCTAGTTTTTTCTCTACAATTTGAATCTGAAATCCTGACTTCTGCCAACATAAATAAACTAGAAAATTTTTATATTTTTATCCATTAAGCTGATAAAGCAAGAAAATAAAGCTCACGAGGGGTAAGGAAATTCAGAGGAGCATTTCCAGCTGTTTGTAAATTTGTATTATGTAACTTTACGTCACAAGAAGATTGTAGCTTAAAGGCACACAACCATCTAATCTTTTGGCTTAATTTGGACCAAACTTGAAAATCAATACAACTTAGGATTTGAAAAACCATTCCTACTTTGCATCTGTATATTTCAAACAAACATACTCCCTCTAGAATTCTTTAGGAGAAATAAAACTTGGCAAGAACAATGGCAAGAACAGCAGCCTTAGGCTTTGGGATGGCTGCCCAGTGATCTGCAAGCAGGGGGAGAGTAGATACAGGGGGCAAGTAGATGGAATATAGCACAGGGAATACCTGTAGTAGTGAGAAATCATACCCCAAAGTGTGTTTTCTACTTCTGCCCAGAGTGAGACACTCAGAACTGACATGTACACAGACACATGGAATGGGCACAGCATGAACTGGTAACAGCAGAGGAGCACACAGCAGGAAGAGAGGCAGTTTTCTTCACAGCAAAACCTGATGCACTGCTGAAGTGTACAGAGCTGCTTCTGTGCTACAGCACTTCCTACAGCAAGTCTAGATGCTGGAGCCACAGTTTCAAATATAGAACACTGTACTCCCAAAACCACCAGTCAACTCTCCTTGCTACTCAGACTTCTCTCTATTGAGCAGCTGAAAACAAGTAAAACACTGGCTAAAAGCAATTTTGCTGTATAACTAGTTACTTGATAAGAGCATCAATATGAAAGTTTGCTCTTCTTTTTTTTTAATAATGAAAAGACTCTTCTCAGTAAAAGAAGATTCAGAGAAGAATTTTTACATTATTAAAAAAAAACCAAACAAACAAAATTTTATTCATCTTTCATTATTTATTTCTTGGGTTTTTCCCTGGATGGAATATGCATATTGCTATTGCTCACTAAGAATGACACACAGAATCACAGAATGGTTTGGGTAGGAAGGGACCTTAAAGCTCATCCAGGTCCACTCCCCTGCCATGGGCATGGACACCTTCCACTAGACCAGGCTGTGGGACACTTCCAGGGATGGAGCAGCCACAGCTTCTCTGGCAAGGTGTATGAAGTGTTTTCCTCTTGGATAATCCCAACATACCGTGCTGCATTTCTACAAGGGAGAGGTTGAATATCTGCTGGACGATGTTTAGGCGGAGTTTACCACCACAGAGGAGAACAGCCCGACTTTCATCTGCATCACTTTTGGAAAGCTGCCTCTGAAAATGCAAGCAACAGTCATTAGCTACTGTGATGTATAGTTAAAATGGCATTAATCACAACAGGATCACAGACGTGTCTTCAGTGGCATTATTTACAGAAAGTCAAAACCTTCACACATTCAGGCCCATTTGCAAGATTTATCCTTTGAAGTCTCAGCCGTCAAAGTGTTCATGAGTGACAGCAGCAAGGAACAGTGCTTATCCAGCATGTCAGAACAGGGGAGAAAATCCACTGCTGCTGGAGGAACCATGAGCTTCATCCACAGCACAATCCTTATCCCCATCCTTCCATCTGTGAAGGACTTCCCCAGGGAGCTTGAAAAGCTTCAGGTTTTCTATCCCCACCTTTCCCCACCCATCCCTGATCCAAAACTTCAGAAGTGAGAACCCCTGCTCATGAATGCTGGGGTGAGGAACAGACTCACAAGTCAGAAGGGCTTATTTGTCCCACCCCTGACCATCACTGCTCCAAGCCTTAAATCCAAAAAGCATCTTCAAAGAATATGCCCAGTTGGGCACAGGAAGGCATTTTTTAAATCTGTTATTACAATTATTAAATGTTTACAATGGAAAACAGTGAAGAGAGTGAGGGAATATGATCTAGAACTTGAATTCAATGCTACAAAAGTTGGAACTTTTTTCAGTAATAAAGCTTAAAAGTAAGAGCTAATTGAAAGGAAAATGGCAGGTTAAATTACCTTGAATATTGACTAAGGTTAATTAATTGGAATTCTAGAAATGACATAGTAGATCTCTGCCAGGTTTTGATAATCAGGTAATTTACCCTTTCTAGCATGAGATTTGCAAGAGCAAATCTTTCAGCCAAACAATGTGTTTTTCATGTGAAATTTCACTTTAAATCCATTTTTAAGCCATGTTAATGGAATTATCTATTGTGTCCCTAAAGGTCTCTTTCCTCCTTGGATGGTGCCCTCAATGCTAATTAGCAACATTTCTGTTTCAAAGCCAAGGCAATTTGCTTTTGTTTCAGTCTCCATTATTTTAGTTTTCCTCACAGGAGAGCGGGAGATTGATACCAATTCCCACACATGGAAATCTTCACTTGTCTAAATTTCTATACAGAAAGCTTTAGATGTTGCCTAGGAAAAGCATTCCCTTCCTAGATCTCTATAAAGGGCTTTAATTCTGCAGCTGGGCTGCAATATGTGAGTCCTCTGGAGTCCCTGCAGCCTCACTGCAGAGCTGAGGGGTTTGGCCCAGGGTAAGGTGGGGCAGGGAGCTTCACATTCCAGGATATCCCATTGCTTTAAAAACACTGGAAGCCTGCAGAGTAATGGGATTTATAACCATATATAAATACCTGCAGAAACAGGATGGAAATCTAATCCTACTGACTGTTACTTGAGCATTACAAAGAACATACAGCCACAAACAGGTTTCACCATTAAGGCTTCCAATATTAAAATTACCTGGCAGGTGATTTTAATAAATGATGGTTCCTGAGAAGATGGGTACACTGCAAGATTTCTCTTCCCAGATTTTAGCAGCTCAGTTAATTCAGAAAGATGGTGCTGCAATTCTGCGAAGTTACCAGACAATTTTTCCACATTTTTCAAAAAGTAACTCGCCTCCTTCTCACTGAAGAGGTTATTCTTGTAAGAATTGGGTATTTTGGAAGCTGCCTCATGCTGCCTTTTTGGGGACGTTGGCCTGTTTGAAGCATTAGATAGTGCCACGCTCCGATTAACTGGCTCAGCATCCAGAGTCTCGACAGCTGGAGGAAAATTCATGGAAATCTTTTTCTCTTTGAAGTCGCTGATGTTCAACACCAAGTTTTGTTCATAAGCAGGACTCTTGATTTCTTCAATGAGTTTCCTTCGGCTTGTGGGGGACTGAAGGGCAGAGCGATCTGGAATCAGGAGCCCACGGCTGAGTGGGTGGACATCTCTAGAGGGATCAGGAGTAACACTGGAAAGGTTCAAACTGGAGCTGCCATCAGCTGACACAGCCTTTGAAGGACACATTTCAAGTATCAGTTCTTTAATCATCAATCGGATCATGTATTTGTCTGATCTTGAAGAAGGAAGAAAAGCAGGGTCAGAGAATTTTTGTCTTCCAACCAGTATCAGTAACAGTTTATTGGTTAAGAAGCACAACCCCTTCGGCTTCTCACTTTTCTCTAGCTGAATTTGTTGAATATTAGGTAAATTGGATGAAGTCAGTGAATAGACTAAAATAACATTACAAGTATTGGAGGCAACAGATACAGTTTGAGTTTTGGAGTCAAAAGCCATTATATCAGGAACAAGAATGCCTGGGATGCTCACTTTTTTAGTAGTGGTAACCTTTCTTTCAAAAGTCACCAAGATGAGGTGTGAGGAATCTTGGCCACTTCCCGTCAGGTAGTCCTTGGGCCTCAGGTGGAGGAGAGGGCTGGAATCAGCACTCTGCTTGCTAGAAAGTATGTGAGTTAGATCCACAGGAGATGTAACTACAGACAAGGGCTTCTCAGAGTCCAGTGACTTCTTCCCCCCATCCAAAGAATACTCTTCCTCCCCACACAAGCTGGACTGTGAGGGGAAGGACTCGGTTTCAACGCTTGATGGAACTTCGAAGGCAACACCAGCATTTAAGCCACAGATCTTGTCCAGAGGGAGCTCGGTGGCAACAGCGACTTGTAAATTCTGCGTAGCTTCCACGGCACAGATGTAGCCTCCCACATCAAAGATTGGGCAAAAAGAGCAAGCGCTGAGTGTTTTCTGAGCATCATCCCAAATGTAGGAATGGAGGGCACTGCCCACCCCCACAACCAAGCGGTTGCCTTCCTTGGTCCAACAGGCGCAGTGGATGAGCCCGCTGCCCTTGATGTCCGCGTTAATCCTGGAGCTATCGAGGTGGACAGAGGGCAGGACGGAGGCGTCCCGGGTGGTCAGCACGGCCAACACCTCCTTGCTGGGATGCCACACGCAGCCCTGGGGGAGCACGGGATAGGGCTCGCTGATGTCGCAGACCTGGGAAACCAGGAGCTTGTTCCTGTCGGCGCCGTTGAAGCAGAGCTGCCAGATGGTGATGTGCTTTTTGTGCTGCACGGCCAGCAGGGCTGGGGCCTCGGCAGGACAGGGGCCCCAGTAGAGCCCGTGCACGTGCTCAAACTGACCCACCACGCTGGAGTCACCGAAGGTGGGCTCCCCGTTGTGCAGGTGCAGCGCGGTCAGGATCACCTGCTTGCCGTCCGTCCAGGCCAGCCCGTGCACCGGGTGGATGGCCTGGTGCAAGGCGTTGAGGCCGGTGCGCAGGAGCTTCGCCTTTCCCAGCTCCATGGCTTTCAAAGTGGAACATCTACACAGAGCGGAATGAGAAGGAAAAAGAATTATTGTAGAGGACAGTACCTGGATTACCATTTAGCTTGTGACCCTGCCAGTGCTGGACTCTTCCTTCCAGTGAAGTCAATATAAACATAATGTTCACCTATGCTTAATTCCCAGCCCAGTAATTTTTTTTGTTTATGATGTTTCCACCATGAAATGCAATTTTAAGAGAAAGAAGCTTTGCTGTTTCTATAGGCTTACCGTCAGATTTCTGCTGCATTTCCATCACAAGATCAGTCCCTACATTCTAATCAGTAATTCGCTGTTCTCAGAATATTTTCTGTTTATTTCAATATCAACAATTCTCAAAATATTGCTGCTCTCAACTTCCTGGAGCACTTGTGGCCAGATGAAGTCATCCCTTACAAGTATAACCAAGCATTAATGTATTATCTACAAATCTGATCCTGTATTAAGCGTGTGAGAAGGAGGCATTTGGATGGTTATCCCAGAAAGCTGTCTAAGAAAGCAAATGCAATTTTGAAGAGAATTAGGATGAAAGCAGATTTTTCTGAGGAAATGAAAGAAAAAAGAATTTAAAAGAAGGCATACACAAGGCATCAACACTTGGGAAAACTTCAGGATTTTACACTAACTTCTAGTTTTTGAGCTGTGAGCAATCCCTACTCCGTGCACAAAAGCCAGTTCAAAGGAATCAATGGTTTCCTAATTTGAGATCTGCACAAAATTTGGCTCAGATGTAAAGCCATGGCACAGAATGAGCTACAGTTTTAGTAGGAAACAAGAAGAACAAGAAAGTTGTTGAGACTAAAAACTGTCAAACTGGAAGAGTTTATCACAATGTGCGGGGCCTGGCACCACTCAGTATTTTAATTATTTGTGGATGACCCTAAACTTGAAGGAAGAGGATTGCAAGAATGGATTTAAAATATAAAAATTGTATAGAAAGTTATGTTATTATGACCGAAGTAACCTCTCAACCTAATAACAAGTGCAAGATAATATACTTAGTAAAAAAAAACCCACCAACTTGGATACCTCTCCAGGAATAATTCCCTAGGTAGAGGTATAGCAAAAAAGGATGTGGCTTACAATGAATCACAAACTGAATATTTCAGTAATGTGAGATATGTAGCCAAGTAAGAATAATTCATTCTGGAATGTTTTAAGAGGGATGGAGATACACAAGGGAGATAACTGCCCTACTTCCTCATTGCCAACAGCACCTCCATTGAACCTACTTCTGAGTGGAAGATGATAGAAATGCTCAACAAAGCTAAGGGATCAGAGAAACACAGGAAGTGGGTTCTCTGTCTGGAGAAGACTGTGAGTGGGAACCAGATAACATTCACCAGCCCAGTGACAGAACATCCATCCATTGGTCTCCAGGTATACTCTGGACAGGGCATGATAATAATCAGCTTAGTTTCAACAAAGATTTAGGTCAGCTATTAAGGAAAAATTCTGACTATATGTAATAGCTAAGCATTGAAGCAGGTTACCTTGGAGAGGAGGAGAAGGCACTACATGAATTTCATAATCTGTAAGAGCCAATTAAGGAATGTCTGTCAGGGATAAGTTTAAGCACACTGAATCCTGCCTCACAGGAGAACACTCAAGATACTTCCAATGCAACTTCTCCACCATCTACCTGGCCTCTCCTCTATAACCAAACTCAGTCCTGTTAAGCAGTCACTAGTTCCAGGAAAATTAACATTGGATGTTCCCTGTGCTCAGAATCCACTCTGCTGGGCAATACTTACTGATGGCAGGGAGATGCGAGATAATGTGCCTCACAAGGCACTGAAAGATGCTAAAGCCTCCTGGGCCGTCTGGAGATGTTCCTGTGTCACAACGGGCGTTGTCACTATCCCAGCTGCCCTGGAAAAGCAAAAAGAGCAAGAGTGGCCAGTGCATTCCTGTGTCCAAAGCCACACCGCCTCCTGCAGCGCCCGGCCCGGCCGCAGCTCCCCGGGCAGGTGTCACACTACAGGCCGGGTGTCGGCGAAACGCGGTGCCCGTCCCACCCCCAGGGACAGAGGAGCCGCTCTAGGGACCGCCCTGCACGGAGCGGCCAGGGCAGCGGCGGGCCGGGGAGCCCGCACAAACCTCCCGCCTGCGCCGCCGCTGCCCGCGCGGGCCCGCCCGCCCCGCTCCTCCCCGCCTCCCGCCGCCTCTCCGCCCCGCCGCGGCCGCGCTCACCCGCCCTGCCGGCGGCCCGGCCCCGCTCCGCTGAGGCGGCCCCAGGCCCTGCAGCCCCGGCGGCGCTGGGCTGTGGCGGGCACCGCCTTCCCGCAGGGCCCGGCCCGCCCCTCTCCGCGCCGCCCGGCCCAGCACGGCCCAGCTCCGCCCGGCCGCGGGGGGCGCCGGCGCCGCTCCGCCCGCCCGGCCGCTCTGTGGTGGCGGCGGCGCTCTATGGCCCCGCGGGTGGGGCCTGCACGGGGCGGGCGCCTCGGCCGCTGCCGCCCCCGATCCCCACAGCGCCCCTGAGGGGCCGCGGACGCTGGCCGGGCGGCGGGAGGGGATGCGGACTCATAAATCAGAGCATATCTGCAGATGGGAGGCACCCATCGAGCCCAGCTCTTGTGCGCAGCACCCCCCAAGAATCGCACCGTGTGCCTGGGAACGCTTCCTCAACTCAGGCTTGGTGCTCGGACCGCTGCCCTGCGGAGCCTGTTCCAGTGGCCAACCACTCTCTGGGTGCAGAGCACTTTCCTGATATCCAGCGTAAACCTCCCCTGACACATCTCCATGCCATTCTCCCGGCTCCTGTTACTGCTTGCCAGGGGGATCGGTGTCTGCCCCTCTGCTGGCCCTCATGAGGATGTTGAAGATCACAATGAGATGTCCCCTCAGTCTCCTCCAGGTTGGACAAACCAAGTGACCTCAGCTGCTCCTCATAAGGCTTTCCTTCCATATCCTTGCCATCCTTGTGGCCCTCCTTTTTATATTGTGTGATGTCCTTTTTATATTGTGACACTCAGAACTGCACATGGAACTCGAGGTGCAGCCACACCAGTGCAGAACAGAGAGGGACAATACCCTCCCTTGACCAGCGATCAATGCTGTGCCTGATGCACCCCGGGGTATGGTTGGCATCAAGCAAAGCATCACCTGCCAGGCTAAGGAAGTGATTGTCCTGCTCTTGTCATTTCCATTGTCCCCAGGGGTCATCCACCGTGTGACACTTCCACACAGGACCTCCAGCCTGCTCACACCCATGTGGCTCCTGGAGAGGCCTGAGGAAGTGGCACAGAAGAGCAGAGATGCCTCCAGAGCGAGAACATCAGGGCCCTGGTGTTGTGTATCCCATCCCATGAGGTGGTCACACTGAAGCAAGAAACCATCTAAATTCAATGCAGAACTACTCCAATACAACCTACCTGGTCCTGATTTATTGTGTTGAGCATAGCTCCTTATAAATCTCTGAGGCCCTTTAAAAGTTAATTATATTGTGTGACTGTGCCACTTTGCCACTCCTCGGCACTGCAGAGCAGTGTACCAGATCATTGTACCAGTTTTGAAACCCACACTCCTGATAGGATGCTGAAACACTGGAAAAGGTGCCATAAAAAGAGCTGCCAAAGGTGTGGGAAAAACAAAATGCTTAAAATAGTTGCAAATATGTAAGGTCAAATATGTAAGTAGCTCCAACTTAGCCAAAGAAGAACACTAGGTGGTGACTTGGCCATATAGCATGAGTGCCTGTACAGAGGGGAAACAACAGCACAAAAAAGCTCTGAAGTTAATGAAGGAAGGTTTAACACAGAGCTGTGGACAGATTCAAATATGTAAGACACATCTGTGAGTCTGACTGACCAAACTGCCATCAGAGCATCTTCACATTAAAACTTGGTAATTTTCAGAGATATACAATCTTAAATAGTAAGTCATAGAATGGTTTGGGTTGGAAGGGACCCCAAGATCATCTCGTTCCAACTCCCTGCAGCAGGTAGGGAGACCTTCCTCTAGATCAGGTTTCTCAGCCCCATACAGCCTGGCCTTGAAACCCTTTGGCAAAAGACATCCCCTCCACCCTCCTCCCCACCACTGGCTTACCTGAACAGCTCAGTCAAGCCAATTTCCCAAGAAGTTCTGTTACACAAATGTGTGATCTGTTCTTACCTTCATAATATCCATTTTCCTCAGTGGTGAGTCTGGCCAAGCAGGATTGTCACTTGGTGTCTGGGACCCTGACCCACCAGCTGGCTTTATTAGACAAAAACAGTTTTCTGACTATAATTTTAGTCTCACAAATAATTCTGTTGAACAGCAATGATATCACTATTTTTTAAATATAAAACTTAAATTGACCATCCATATTAATAGACAGAAATAAACATTTAAACCACAGAGACCACAGTTTAAGAATACCTCAGAGACATTTTTATGGTAAATGTCTATTTTTGTTTCCTATGCATATAATTATACAGTTAAGTACTTTTAAAGACTTATTTTCATAATGTAACTTGTGTTATATGTAAACTGCTAATAGAGTTCAACAAATGAACTGAAAATATCACAAAAACTCAGAGTTAGTTGAAAATCTGCAAAATAATATTTCCATTGAAACGGAATTGACTCAACCTACCAGAGTGCCAGACTGGTGTGCATGTAGTTATTATTACACCAGTTGTTTATTTCCATGCCCTACAGTGTGTGTCTTATTTGTGTAACCACAGCCTGGTTATTTTGACATGTAGAGCAGCATGAAAAAGGCTGGAGGCTGCTTGGCCAGCAGCCATGAGCCATGGCTGGTCACACAGCCACAATATGCACAGGCACAGTGGTTGTTCCTCAGCAGCTGTACTGCAAATAAATATCTCTGGTTTTCTTTCTTTCTTTTCCAGACTTTCCAAGCTGTTCACTGCTGATACATATGATGTGGCTGTGACTTTGGGGGTTATAACAACCTAGAACCCCCTGGGGGAAGTCTGTAAGGTAGAAAATGGCTCAATGAAATTATGCAAGGAAGTGTTTTTTAAAGGCTGAAATGAGAGAAATCATTTCCTGTGGTCATGCTCATTTAAAGCACACATCTTGGCTTTTAAAAACATGTGATTGCATTGAGTCAGGCTTATCCTTTAACACTGAGCAGACACACAAATCTGTTCTCAGGCCCTGCATGGAGAGCAGATTTGCCTTCTCATAACCTAATTTGTTGTATCATTTGGGTGTCTGCTTTTCGAATTAGTTGAAACACAACATTAATAAGAATATAGGAGAGTCAGAGACAGAAGAGTTATGAATACCTTCTGGAGGGAGGGAATGGCAGGGAAGGAAGGTGAAATGGTTGTGATGAGATATGTAGAGTTGCTGGATTTTCTCTCTAGATTTTTTCTTTGCTCTTACTGAACTTGTACATATTTAAAGAACATGATGTTACAAAGGAAAAGAAAAATTTAAAGATAGTTTCTCTTAGCTTCATAAGCATAAATTTAAAACATATATATATTTAATCTAGTCTATGGACTCTACTGAATGAGCAAATTGATCTCATAATTGTATTTCTTAATGGGAAAACTTAATGAGGCACTACCATGTAATTTAGACCTCTAAAATATTATATGGTAAAGCCTAGGATCAGCAGCTAAAAGATACAGATGTTTTTTGTGTTTTTTATTATCAGGTTTAAAATGTTTCTTCTTCATTCTGGGAGCTGATTAGTAATGAAAATAAAATCAGATGAGCAATTTTGCAGAAAATTGCCTCGTTCTGAGTCAATATCATGTTGTCAGAAGAAGTCAGACAGTGCTGGGGGGTGTGTGAACAGGATCATTGTATTGTGTCTGCTCGGCTTGGCTGGGTACAGCCAGACGGGCTCACAGGATTTCCACAGCACAGGCAAAAATGAATTTTGTGCTCTGTAGCACAAAGTCTTGCAGGGGGTTCCTTGTGGCTCCACGCTTTGAGGAATGGAGAGGATCAGTGCAAATTTTGGGGATTAGAACAGCGGCAGGGTGGGAATTGCTGCTTTTCTCTGCAGCTGTAGCTACCACACCTCTCCTAAAGCAGCTACCGTACAGGTCACCTGAGGCCTGCCCTAGCAGGTTGTACTGCACAGATACAACACTTTGCTGGTTGCTGTAGAGACAAAGGAGACTCAGAACGTTGTGTATATTAGTTTTCAAACAGTTGGTTGTTTCCTGCACCGGGAACAAGGCATGGGAAATGTACAAAACTCACACAGGAATGTTTATCACCCCCTGCAGTGGTTCACGCTGTGACAGCCTATTTTTTCTGTGTGTAAAAACCTGCAGCAGTGCTTTTCAGTGTCTGAAACAGTTCTTCAGCTGAGTTCTGCCCACTCTGTTGCAGTTCAGGAGAGACGATGCACGCTGACAGAGGGCAGAGAAATGGGATCCAGGGTGGATGTCTGTGAGAGGGGCTGAAGAGTGGTGTTGCATAGAGAAAAGGAAACTCAAAGGAGACCTAATGGACAGAAAAGCTTTCAAGTATTTAACAGACAGCTGCCCCAAACAAGGATCCAAACTGTGAATAGTCAAAACAGACCTTCCAGACCTGGAAGTAAAGACCCTGGAATAAAGCTTTATGCCAAGCTGATACTCTTGTGCTGCTGTGGAAATGCTACAAAGTGAAAATCAGTCTTGTGACTTCTCAGTTTGTTGTATAAATAACACACGAAACCAGAATAGCATAATGTATGTTGAAAATAAGATATCCTCTTAAGAGTCTTTCCATTTTAAAATTGAGTTGTGTAAATCAGCCATGTTGTAAACAAGAATTTTTGATATGACAGTGTGCCTTTGGAATAATCTTTGCAAGGGCATTTCCAGGCATACATCTTCAGAGCAAACAGTATCTTTTTTAAATTACACATCCTTGTAACTGGGCTGAATCCAGAACCAAGTTGATACACAAATCACATAATTACAGATACTTAACAATATCTTGTGAAAGAGATTGTTCAAATCTTAATCTTTCTGGTAGGCATCTGGATTCCCTTTTCCTTGTGCCCCCATATATACACATCTTTTCTCCTTCTCTGTAAATGTTGCTGTGAGAACCCTTCCTTGTGCCTGTAAACAATTCAGTCCTAGATACTTCTGTCTCCTACAGATAAATTTTCTATTTTCCTTTTATGTAACTAATCTGCAAAAGTACTTCTTTGATCTTTGCTGCTGCTTAGGTTAATCCTGCATTTCTGGCACACTGTTGTCGTGCACAGTTTTCTTTTATGCTATTAAGAGGTTCAAGTGCTTTGAGATAACAGTGTATCAATGAAGATCAGTGTCACTACATTTTGTGCTGATAACAGTATCATTGATATCTAAATAAAATGTTAATGAGGAAAGGTAGACATGAAAATGGAGCTGACAGCTGTGTACAAGTTACATGAGCATAAGAATATTTACAAACTGAATGAAATCGTGACTTGTTTGAAGTTCAAGGGAAACTTTGACAGTACTTTGCAGTGGAGCCAGTATTCTGACTTTTCTTCATTTGACTTAGGTGAACTAAGTTTCTGAGGGAAAGATAGCAAGGGAAGCAATTGGCATTACACAAATTAGATGGTGTTATGCTGTCTGAGGTGGGAAACGTAATAAATGCAATGAGCCATATTGAAAATGCTCTGAAGTGTTACAATTAAAAAGAAATTTATTGATATTTAGAGAGACATGGAATTCACTGACAGATAAAAAGAATGAGCTATGATAGCAGGAGGCATGTTAGTATTTGTTGGTCTGCCTTCTCTGCTGGCACAATTGTGCAGCTGAGCTGTGGGTTGGATTGAGAAATGGATCCACTTTAAAAGTGTTTTGGTTGGTATTTTTAGCCCCATAAATGCTTGGGTCTGTGTATTTTCATCCAGACTGCAGGATGAATGAAGAGGGGTCCAATGGAGAATGAGAAATCCTATCACTGGTATTGCTTTGTAAAACTTCACCTCCAGCTAAATTTCCATAAGGGCATCAGACCTTTTCTTACACAGCAAAAGTTTATTTTTTTGATGGCTAAAATTAGTAAATCATTGTGAATTTTTTAATATTTTTATAAAATAATGTTTGAGAACTGTGTCTTTCTATACTACCTTTTATATTTTTAAAATTTATTAAGTGTGTTTGATTGGAAGGAAGTGACTGTTGCCTCTGAAGTGACCTAAAAGTTTGCATTTGCCCAGAGTTTGTTTGGTTTTGTCTGTAGTGTCATCCTGTGGTGTTTGGATGCTCTGCTGGCTGTGTGCTGCCTTGTTTGGTAAGATGCCATGGTACCTGCACAAGAGGGGTGGATCCTTCCCACTTTGGAGACTCGAATGAGGGGTGCATCAATGTCATTAGCTGGGGGAAAATGGCAGCTCTCTCCTTATCAATTAGATAATAACACTGTCAGGAACTACTGAACCTCAGCAAAGTGTGTTTGCATTTAACATCAAAATTGTGAAATTGCCTCAGTCTGTTAAAAAAATGAAACCATAACATTGACTAATTAACATATATATAAATACATAAAATTACTATTAACATGAAACCACTAAAACCACTAAAATTAATTTCAGTTGTGTGTGACAATGGAAAATAAAGTAATACTTGCATGTGTGAAATTTCATAACTCCTGGGATTTACCTTGTCTAACTTCACATGCTTAAAAGTCAGCTCAGATGAGTTCAGCTCCAAAGGATGGGTTAGTCCTATCAGGTATTGTATGTTGGGTTTTTTAAGAAGTTAGGCAAACATCTGACAGGAGTTACTTCAGAATAATTGGCACTGGTTTGGGTTAGAGAGATAGTCTTTTCAGCTACATTTTGGGTAAGAAAATGGTCCAGGACTTGTGGTTTTCTGTTAAGGCAGGAAAACCTGAAAGTAAAAATAGCTAAAAATAAGTTCATTATCCAAGCTTGGAAATACAGAGGAAAATGAGAATTGGGGGAAAGGAAATTAGGCTTGATGATACTGTTGATACTATTTCAGTGATTGAAAATATATTAAAGAAATTCACATGAGTATAGAAAATACTATTCTAGAGTAATAGAGGGAAGAATGGAAGAACTAGTTGAGGGTAATGCAGGGCCTCCTTTATACACTTCCTGCTGTGATATCTTACTTTTTAGCTACTATAAAGAATACCAAAATAATATTTCATTGTGCACAGTCAGCATCATAAATTGGCCAGCAGAATTTCAGACTACTTTGATTTTGCTGGGTTTCATTTGTATATTGTTTTATTATTGTTCTCATGAAACCATTTTAAAAATCAAAAAAAAGAAAAAGTCCATGTGGAATACAGAACTTCTGTAGTTAGCACTTTCTCAAGAAATGGGCCAGTACAAAAAAAATCATGAAAAGAAAGCGACTGTTGCATGCTTAGCAGGCAACTTATGGAAAGTGTAAGGTGAGTTTTAACTTTGAAGCAGATTATACTTTTAAGTAAAGCTGTAGCAACTCCTAAAAATATACTGGGATGCATACAAATGTGCTGGCTAAAGATGCAGAGTAATTAAAATGGAAATTTAGACTTTGTGGTATGTTGTTTATTTCCCACAGGGGAAATGTTTTGGAGGAGTTGGTACCCCATTTAGACTTCTGAGTGCCACTGGTTTGGCATACTGAGTGTCATCATTCTGCTTCCACTTCTAATTTAAGCTCCTAGTCTTCCTAGCTTTCCTCTGGTTTAATTACAGACTACAGACTTCCCTGCTGGGTGGCTCTGGACACGAGCTTAACACCAGTAGTCTCCTTATTCTTCCAGAGGGCACTGTCCTTTCTGGTGACTGTCTAGTCTGGTGACTGTCTAGTCTGGTGACTGTCCTTTCTGCTGGTGAAAAAAGGAGCTAAAAAAGGGGGTTGATGCTTCATGACGTTTGGATGATCTGAACAACTCCCCTTTCCTACACTGATCAGTTTTGGTCCTGTAAAATAGCATTTGGGGAGGATGGTGAAGGCTTCTCAGTCTATGCTTTTGTCCTTTTCACAATCTCCTCTCTGCTCAACTTGTTTAGTACAAACTCTCTCTCCACATGCCTTTATCACTGTTTTTGCAAATATCTTCTGTACAGCTTGTGCTTAATAGAACAGTTGTCTTTTATCTCTCTACTTCACTGATTCTCCATCTGTTCTCCATCCAAATCAAACCTGAAAGTTTATCCTCTGCTTTGCATAAATCTCTTCAGCACTTCTTCCAGTGCTTTTATTGCTTTCAATTTTAACTTTACAGCCCTGTGATAGACACTAGATAAGATAACTCTGTACTGTGCTGTTCTCCTTAATTATTACCTGAAAACAAATATTTCTTTGTTCAATTTTTGTCCATTTTTGAGTGTATCTATATGATTTAAACCCTTGTTTTCAAGCATATTTATAACAGTATACTCATAAATGTGGGAGCAGTTCTATTCTTTAAGAGTATACAATTTTAATTGATGTACAGTATTTTTCTTAAGCCTTCCTATAAAATTTTAAGTGTCCAAGATAAACTGGAATCCTTGTTCGTTACCAGACTATTTGTGCTGGCTGATGATGGCACTTTCAGGTAGAATGGCTCCTACTTAATCTTTGAATCATACAGCAGGGGAAACAATGTCACCAATATATAACAAATCCAGAAATTCATTAAGCATCACAGAACTAAGTTTTTAATTTTATAGCTAGTTACTCCCTGAAACGAACTGTTTTGTCATCTGAATATTTGTTCTTTTTTAGCTCGACCAAACAGAACCAAACCAAACTTTGATAGCTGTTCAGAGAATCTCCTTTGATTTCTGATCTCCTCAACACTCAGACTGTTTTATAGAAGAGTAATGCATGGAAAACTAAAATGGTAATGTGACAGAATGACACAGAAATGTCTGGTTATAAGTTCTGGGGGATCTTTACTGCCTGGATAGTTGCTGATCTCTGCTAGTTCAGTTTTCCACCTTCCTAGAGTTCCCCTATAACATTTCCTGTGTTTCATTAGCTTCAATTTGAGCAGGCCAAACTATGAGATTAGCACCCATAGAAGATAATATTTGTGAAAAAAATTTATTGTAGTTTTTTCCTTTATTTGTCCCTAAGTAGTCCTCTAAAATAGATCCTCCCATCATTCTAGTTAGTTATAATTAAGTTTTATTTTGCTTGACCATAACATAAGCATTGTAAATACCCAAGACTTATGAGCCACAAAGATGTTATTCAAGGGTATTTGCAGGATTAGATACATCTGCTGTCTTGAAATGTGCTATGTCCTTTAGAAATCTGATCATGTCTTCCCTCACCATGCTATGTCTGTGAATCTTTGTGTTACTTATTGTTACTTATACTTGTTGCTTTCAGTGAAGGAAAGCACAACTTACATCAAATTCTTAAAGCAGTAGTAATACAAATACCCATTTGAACACAATTCTAATGCAAAGAAGCAGGAAATCCAATTAACCCAATAACTATAAAGTAACTGATGTGTTTAATACTTAAAAAGTCATATTTATTTGTTGTTTAGGATTTTTTTCTTTTTTTACAAACAGGGATGCTTCTTGAAGCTACTGAAAGATATCTTTACAAACAAGGTAGTATAAATATATTCCATGGTATTGCATGTCTGTGGTTATAGGTGATTTATAGGTCATTTAGAATGATGATTCCTTTGTTCCTCGGAGGATACTTGCATGAAGAAGACATTTAATTCAATGAAATGAAACTGCTTACTTATTTCAAGAATTGAAATAATTCCTTATGAGATTCCTGGCTGCATCACTGCAATGGTACTAATACCAAACCTCCAAAGCCATTAAGGTCCTTCAGAGCATAGCTCTACTGTCTTGATCCAGCCTTTGTATGGGGTGAAGTATTGTAACTAGATTTTAGTATCTGTGCACTATGAATGGGCTTGTCATAGTTCCCAGGAAGAGAAAAAAGACTCCCTAGGAGTACAAACAAGACCCAAAATGCACAGTATGAAAAATAACTCCTAATAGTAGCTTAAATGTCCTTCCTTGTCTGTTTCCTGGCTGTACAGGGTGAAGCAGGCATGACTTTCCATGGTTCCAGCAGTACAAAATGCCCTTGCACACATGGTTGCTCACTCTACTTTATCCTTCTCTTTGCATTTCAATGAGGAAAAATTAGGGAACTCATTAAGTTCTTCCCTTATGCCTATTTCTATCACCTTAATCACGACAGTTTCATTCCCATGGACCTGCCTGCCTGACTCTCACCTGTATCTGTATTGTCTTTTGTCTCTCAGGGTGAGGTTCGTCTAGCTACAAGCAAATGTTTGTGTTCAAACCAGTCCCCCAGCTTGTGTTTGCAGTCAGTGGAAAGGAACAGGCACTTATTTACTTTTTTAACAGGGACAATTCACCACAATCAGTTTTAGAAATCTCTGTTAGGGCATGAATAATCTGCTGTAGAAGTGCTTTTCTTTAATGACTGATCATGCAGGAGGGTAGATGAAACGTTCAGTGTATACACCTGCATTTAGCCAAATGAAATTTACATTCAACAGCTTTGATCAACATCTTTGATCCTCAGTTAATCTTGCAAGATTTTTTCTTTCTCTTCTGTGTGCATGTTTAAATCTACATGCTGTGTAAGACAGTGACAGGAGACAGTGATGCAGCCTTTTTAGTATTTGAACATTTTCATATAAAAATTAGGCATTTCTGAAAATATTGCAGGTTTCCATGGGATCCAGCTGGAACAGAAAAGAGGCTGTGACAATTTTCTTTCTTTTTCTTTTTTTTTTTTCCTATCCTGGTTTTCCTTAATGAATATAAAAGCTCTTTAGTTGTATTTTGTTCAGGTTTTATGTTAAACTGTACCACCTGCACCAGCTAGATTTGTTGTTACTGTTCCTCCAAGAACATCCTGACCTCAAGGTAGACAATGGTCTCTTGGCTCCAGCCATTAATAACAGCAGCTGTGGTGAACTTCACTGTAGGTCCAGTCCTGCCAAAGGAATAGTGAGGGTCCAGCCAACCCCAGGATGCAGCTATAGTGTAACCATGCCACAGATTTTGCAGTTACAATACACAGAAAGCAGTGAAGACAGCTTTCTAGTCTCTCAGTGTCTGAGAGCACAGAATGTCTCTGTATTGTAGGAGAAAAGAAGGTCATTGGGGTTCTTTGTTCAGAAATTATGTCACTCTGCTTGGTGGTCGCATTGGGATGCTTTTTTTGTAGGAGTGACCTCCACAGACTTCTGAACTGTCAGTTCCATCCCTTATGATTATCTCTTGTGTGGCTTTGAATATTAATGGCACAAAGCCGTCCTTGTCTGCCGTGAGCACAATCCAAGAAGAGCCTACAAAAATTAAGTAAGAAAAAGAAAATGAGTGCACTGCTGTGGTTACGTAAATGTAGAAGCACGTTTCTAAAAGTCAATGAGCATGCAGGCAGAGCAGGGTTTCTTTTTGTGCACTAAAGCCTTATTACACTAATGACATTAAGGCCTGACAATCCATGCTCAACACACCTTTGTCCAGATGCAGTGAGGAGCTAAATGAAAGGTCTTGCAAGGTTTGAGGCATTTTGTCCCTTATTTATATTAAGTTCAAACACAAGGTGCATCTTTGCTAGTTCTAATGAACTAAAAGTGTCTTCATCTTCTGAAAACCCAGCCAGCCTTTCAGCTGACTTTTGTTCTAATGACATCAACTTCTGCTTAGCCTTTCACTCATCTGCTCTACTCAAATAATGAAGAGATTATAAAAACTGGAAAAGTTGCCAGCAAAAATGATTGGCTGTACTTGCTCTAGAAAGGAGTAGGGGTCTCCATCTCATTACCATCAAGCCAAGATTGTTCCATGTATTTTCAGATTCATATAGCAAATAGAATAAAGTTACACCTTGAAGATTATTTACAAAAGCTGCTACAGTAAAATTTCTTGTCTTTTAATTATTTATAGAATCTTCTCCTAAAGAGAATGAACAAAATATGGATGACATTTTTAATCCTTTTTTTCAGAAAAAAAAAAGGGATGAGATTTAAAAACCAAAATACTTCAAAACATTTTAGGTTCTCTATCTGTATTGCATAGAAGAAAATAGACCTCCACCCCCTTTTTTTTTTTTTCTTTACTTTTCTTAGCAAATTGGCTTAAAAATGAAGCTGTATTTATTTTCTTTAGTGACTCATCTGGCTTTCTTTCTTGCTGGATATTGCAGTTCTCATAGAAAAAAGTGAATTCTCTATTTTTTTCCAGTTTGACACTGTATGGAAAAAAAAATCTGTGGCAACTTAAAACCATTGGGGGAGCCTTTATATGACACAATTTCCTTAGAGCGTGTGATTCTGTCATTATTGAGCAGGGGCATTAGCTGGGATATGAGAGAAAGAAGACCCTGTTAGGTTCTGTGTTGGGATTTTAGATTTTGGGATATAAAACTGTTTTTGAAATGGTATATGAAAAAAGGAACTGTAGAAAGTCCAAATGAACCATCCTTATTTTTGTCAGTCGTAACAAAGCACGCTCCTGGAGAAGGTAAATCTCCCCTTCTTTAACCACTAACAAAACATTTTTTCAGGCTGGTTGTATGTTGTCATGTCACCTGTTACATCATAAGAAGATTGTCTTTCCAAACCATGGATCTTTAATCTTCTGCTCTTAATACTTTCTTTCTAAATCTGAACAGACTTCAGATTCTGTGAGCAGTGGCCCTGAAAGTGGAATTTCTATGATCCAAATGGATATTCCATTGTTAATCAAATTGATGAAGCATACTTTTGTATCAGACTCTTGAAATTATTTTCATCCATTGAAATGCTGGAAATTCTCAGTGTCATTGATAACACTTGCTTGGAGGCATATCCCATGGAATAACCATAGTGTGTAGAGTGTAGTACCCTTTTACTGTGAACAATTATTATGATGATATGCCAAAAAGAGAGACTCCTGTGTGCTGCTACCAGGAGCACTACACAACAGACTCTATTTAGCATAGGTAATGGTATTACAGTCCTGGGCTTAAAGGGCAAACAATGAGGCCGAGCTCATTGCTCTTTTAACTCTGATGATCTTGACAGCATTGCTGTGGACATGAATTTGACATACAGTTGTGAAGCTTTTCCCTCCAATCTATTACTGCTTAAGTGTTTACTCATTGTAATAAATGCCAGGCTGTCATTATAATACAAGCATGCTCTTCATTACATACCCTTTAATTATGTAGTATTAAAGGATGGGAGTGATATTTTTAAACTTCACATTTAATATTTATGTCATGTGTCAAAAGAAACTTTAAGAATATAAGCAAGTACCATCTAGAACTGAATAAAGAGCTACACAACTGCTTCTGCTCCAAACCTTACAATTTTGCAGGATTTTGGTGAGTTTTAGAAAGATTGTTTCAGTTTTTGTTTTTGCTGAAAGCGTACAGACTCAATATCAGAAAATCCGAGCAGAAAGAGGGACATATTAGGATGATTCTGAGACATTATCTTTTTGATATCTCTGAAGTCTAATACATAAATTTGAGGAAAGGTGTTCTGCTAATTAAATATTCAACTGCTCTGTAGAGCTGAAAATTGGTTTTCTCAGTTCCCTTGTTTATTATGGGCACTACTTTCCAAAATCAAGAGCTGGAAATACAGGCCAAAAATGGGCTCCTCCTTGCCCTGCAGCTCTGCATCATGTTGCTGCAGAAGCCTGCTGGGAAATAGCTCAGGTCTCAACAGCAGGTAGAGTTTTTTCATATGTGTGCTTCCACTACACTGCACAGTCGAGGAAGATTCCTGACAAAAATATGAAACATGCATGTCCTTGTCTTCTGAACAACCTCAGAAAGAGGATCATGGTAGTCTGTGATGAGAAAAGCCATCAGAAGCATTATAGTGAAATGGCTAAGAAATGGCAGTTTGTGTGTTGCTGAGAGGTGTCACACAGGAACAGACAGGGACAAAGCAATTCAGAGGCCAGTCTGGGGCCAGGGATCCCCTTTTACACCTGTCCTTATGAGTTAATCAGTGGTGGGTGGTAAAAATGGGAGATTGGCAAATAGGAACACCAAGCTTCATTTTTTATCTTACATTAAAATAATCCCAAATGCTACTTATATATATATATATATATATGTATGTATGTATGTATATAATATTCTGAGAGTGAATTTTTGAATTTTTCTCCAACCTATTCTCTGTTGTCAGGGCTGAGACATGCTAGTAAGGATGGATGAAGCAAAATGCCAAAAGGTTTTAGGAAAGCAATTCTACTATTCTCCTTCCAGGTAACACAGTGTACTGATTATTTTGTCAGACTTCCTTTGCAGAGGCACCTAACATATTACTCTGCTAATAGGTAGTTTTGCAGTTACTTAGCATTTAAATTATTTCAAGAGTCTCTGCTGTATTTCAGACAAGGGAAAACACACACTTGCCAAAAGAAGTTGGTTAGCTCAGTTTACTAAAGTCTAGGGTAATTATTCTGTCACAAATGCTTCTTTTATATGCTAAAAATCTCAGGTGAAACCAGATAGAAGAAATAAAAAGAACGTACCGTGTTTCATTTCAATAACAGGCAGATCAAACAGCTGCTGGACTAAACTCAAATGGATCTTGCCATCACAGAGGAGAACGTCTTTTGTTTCTTCAGTAACTGATCCATTTGAAAAGCTTTTCTTCATATCCATGTATATAAAAGAAAAGATCTAGTTAATGGCTTAGACACTGAGCCCGAGTACTCATAAGCATTCTTCTGCTCTTACTCCTTTCAGTTCTTTAGTCATTTTGCCTTTTCTTTGTCTGTCTTTCCCATCATCATGCAGGACCATTCTAAGCACAATCTCATAGCCCAATGTGAGGAGGATAAAAATGCCTCTTTGGTTTTTGCTTTGTGAGCTCCTGCAGCTCAAAGCTGCCTCAGCCCTGTACATGTATTGTCCTGGGCTGGGTATCTGTGTGTCTGTGGGGCCTCCCTGCCTGAAGCCAGTTCAGTGGAAGGGAATGTATCATACCTGGAATAATGTTGTTCCAGATGCTGCCAGAGTAAATGAGCACTCTGCTCAGTTTCAGCTGTATGTGTGGGTGGGTTTGAGAGCCATTGGGCAGCTATTCCACCCTGGCGAAATAACCTCAGGGTTATTTTGGCACAGGGAGTATTGCAGAGAGACTGGACCTAGCAGCAGTCTCTGAAAAGCTGTCACATCAAGGTAGCTTGGGAATCCTGTGACTTGCATTGAGACAGAGGGAATGTATGGATTTACAGCCTTGGAATTTGCTCTGATATTCACTGAAAGAACACACTTGAATATAAAGGTGGCTTGTTTGTGCTTCATGAAATTTAGGTGGCCCTAAGAATCAACATCTTTGTGTTTCATCTTTCTAGTTACTGCAAGGTGCAAGGACAAAAAAATTGTAGAGCTGCTATAGTCATGGAGTGGATATATATTTGAACTTACACTTCCCTATCTGCTATAATTTAAAAGTCCTTTTAACACTGAAAATTTTCCAATGACTAAATGTTATTATGAAATAGATGTGGATGGGACATTTTCTTCTAACTAATATTGCTAAATAATATTTCTATACTTTGTCCTGTGAATTTCATTTTATTCTTTCCATGCTTTCTCCCTGTGTAGTTCCATGTGTTATGTTTTGCTTGTTTCTTTTTCTTTGGCATCTTTATGTTTGCAATACCCCCAGATTTTACATATTTGTTATGAATGACAGTCTATTTACCCAATTTCATAGACCCCTCTGTTTCATACATTCAAAAGGGTCCAAGGTAATATTTCAGAATGGATTGACAGGATCTCATCTATCCTAACTCCTGTTCTAGTCCTACTCTGTCTGTGTCTGACTTCACACCCTTGAATTTTTCTTGCTAATGTAAAACTTATGGTTGAATGAATTCACAACTGCATCTTCAATTTGTAATCTAACCTCTGACTAAATAAATGTCTCTTGTAATGCTTGTCTTCATTTCTAATTGTGCTGTCTTTTCACAGTTGCTCTCTGTGAATGTGTGCTTTTTTGCTGTGTAACAACCTTTCTAAATCAATCTCTTTCACTTTTCTGTACACAGTTGTGCTGTCATGCAACTGCATTGAATTCTGTAAATCAGAATGTCTGCTGACTGTTGCAAATGTCCTTTCTCCCACTCTGCTATTATTTGCTCATGCAGATAGTCTATGGCTGATTTTTATTTATTTATTTATTTATCTATTTTTTATTTATTGTGAGTGATTTTATTAATAAAAACCATAAAAAAATCTTTCCATTAAATATGTGAACTTTCCAACTTTCAAATGTCTTCTCATCTTTTTTCTACATTCAGAATAACCAGAAATTTGTTGGTGCATAATTAATAAAGGATATACCTAAGGAATACATCAAAGAAGTATCATTGTCTTAGTCATAAACCTATAGCAGCTTTTTGTTACAGCTGCAACTATATAAGAAAAGTTCTTTGTAATTTTAAGTATTTCCAAGTTATGTAGTACTTGGAAATTTACCAAAAACTTGGAATTTCCAAATTATGTAGTACTGTATTCTATTGAACCTAAACACACCTGAAACTCAATGGCCTGAATGTTCAGCAGTGAGTTTGTGCTTTTATAGGCATTGCAAAGGTGCTCTTTGCCTGTGCAGGTATTTGTGCAAAGCTTTGTCATTGCTGCAGTTTGTGGACTAGCACATCTAACAACTATTTCATTTTCCTGAGTTCAGGTTGGAATAACAGAGTTTATTCAAACTGGAACTTCAGTTCATGAATTATAGAAAAAAATGGACTGTACATGAGACAAGCTCATTGACTTGACCCAAGGGGTCCATTTTTCACATAGATATGCTTCAACTTAAGAATTATCAGAAAATAATCTAGCTCTGTCTGTCTTGACTTGAAATCAGTTGAATGGAAATGTATACTCAAGATGATTTTGTTCTAGTTTGTTTCCTATATAGCATTGCACATTATTATTGGAACAGCCATTGGAAGTGGAGGACATTTTTGTATACACAAAACTGCACAACACCTATTTTTTATCTGAAACAGTTTTTCAAGGACAGACCTGAAAGATCAAGTCTCAGTTGTTTGTCTTTCATCACTTGTCAGTGTTCATATGAGCTATTTTCTCTGTTACATGCTTCTGTTTGTAATGATAAACATAATCATCTTATGCATTTATTTTTGACTTTTTACAAATTCTGTCAGGTCAAGAATCTTTCTCTGTTATAATCTTCTAATTATTTAGCCTTTTTGCTTAATGCTTAGTTTAAGTGGTGATAATGTGCCTTCTCTTGGAGGAGTGTGTTCACAGATGTCATATCACAGATTACCTGATTTAAACCTGTTCCTTCTTGTGAGGCAGGTAACTCTTAGTATCCCCTTCTTACAGATGATCATACCATTACACAGGGAGCTTAAGAGATTTAGTCAAGGTCATGGAAGTAATTTGTGACAGAGTTAGAGGTACAACTAAAAGCTTGCCTTGGTGCCATAACCCAAAGACAATTTTCTAGCCAAATCTAGATTTAATCCACCTCTTCCCAAAATCTATGTCTGTTTTTGCTATGTTGTTATTTATCTCAATAGTAATCAGAGGACTTGAAATTCCCAGATTAAAATCCCTTGTGTTAGTTGCTTTATCCTAGAACAAAGTTTATTGGTAGACAAAGAACATGTTAATAACAGAAGAAACAAATATATTTCCACATACATTAGTTGTATATTTTCAGATTAAGTTTCTTTAGCCAACTTCCTGTAGTATGTCAAGTGCAACTCTTCCTCAACAAAAACCCAGCAAAAAGAAATGATCAATAATTGTTTTCCCTCACCCATGTCAGCCTGCCCAGATCAGATTTTACATCCTATTAAGGGTGTTCTGGGCAGCAGCCAGCCAGTCACAGCAGTGCCAAGCTGTCTTTCAAAACTCACATTTCAGATTGCAGATATGTAGGAGAAAAGCATCATTTACTAAGGCAAAAGGATTCCTGGATGAGATGTTATATATCTCACGTATTTGCAGTTTTCATACTGCACAATAAGTGAACATGCCTTCTCTCCCTTTTTTGAACCCCACTGAGCAGTCAGCTGGAGCTGGTTCTGCCTCTTGACCTTTTCTTCATTTTTCTTGTATTTCCTAATGCACTGCCTACACTCTCCTGCATGCTGAGATCATCTTAACGAACTTAAATTTAACAACTGATGAACCAGTGAGGTAAATGAGAATATGCTACCACTCAGAATTGTTTTTATTGATGCTGGGTTAGTGATCAGTTGAAGTCTCAGTGTGTTCTTCTTGCCCATGGATGTCTAGGAATGTAAAATGTTTTTCAGATGAGACCTGCCAGCTGTGTGCCCAGTGCTCATCACCTGCTGAAGGATATGCCTCACTGATGTGCCCACACACTGCCTTTGTTCTTTTCGTAACAGTATTGTATTTTAAATTCACAGTCATCTTGTAGTCAAATAACATGTACAGAAGCAGAAATTTCATCTCTTAATCCTGGAATATATTACTATGCACTTTATATTAGTTCATTTCATTAATTTCAATCCTTTTTTAAAATTTATTCTAGATGTTAAATAATAGTCATCCATTTACAGGTGTGAAATCCTGATCCTTTACTGAGAATATTACTGACTTTATGTCATATGCCGATTTTATAAGCGTAACTCAGCAAATCATTAATGAAACTTTTAGATGACACTGAAAATCCTTCATGAGAAAATCCACCAGTAATTTTTTCCATTTTCTTCTATATTGGTATAACTATTACTGTCTCCATTGCAGCTAATTCCTTAACCATCTTATTTTTCTTCTATTAATCCCTACTCTCTGCTGTTGAACAAATAATTTCCCCTGTGGCATATTTCAAGTACTGTACTGAATTACAGGTATTTTAAATATTCTTCATCTCCTTTGTGTTAATAATCTGTTGTTTTATAAGGGAAAGGTATCAGGTTAGCACATGCATTGTACAGTGATTAGTGCTGTAGTTGTCTAGCATTCTGTTTTCCTTCTTTTACACCCTTGATTTCAACTGTGTTGTGCTCCACTGGTGATTTCATATTTGATACCTTAGTACCCATTAGTCAGGTTGCTTTTACCTTGCCCCTATATTCATTGTGCAGGGTGAGTAAAAGCTAGTAGATTAGCTAGATGTGGGAGTTCTGTCCCAGAAGACAATGGAAAGACACTTAAACAGCTAAGGAAGAGAGCATTGAAGAGGAAGGAGAATTATGATTTACATTCTCACTGTGCCTCGTGCAGCATTGCCACAGGTGGTGTTCATAAGGTTTGACAGCTTGCACTGCTCCCCTTCCCTGTCATTATTTCTACTGTTGCTGTGATTCCTGCCTGCTTTTTGGTAGTTTCTGTTTTTATTGTGGTGGAGATACTGATATCTTTCCTTTCCTTACCCTTATGTGGGACATTCCAATTGCAACCTTAATTAACCTGGCAGAGAAGCATAAGCCTGTAAAATGTTTATGCTGGAAGAGACCTGAGGTGCTCAGAGGTGCTTAAATCCCAGTGCAGTTTGCATTTATAGGGCACATCAGCATTCCTGGTGACACAATGCTGGGATTTCTCTCCTCTTGGCTCTCTGCAGCTACTGTTTCAGGTGTGTTGTCATCTAAGATACACCTTTTGTGCTTCCATGATATTTATATGTGATCTCTACTTTCTTTGTGCAGTATGATAACTTGGCTCTATTTTTGACATTGTGTGTTCCTTTCCTTTTACACCTGTGCATCCAACAAACAAATCATCTGCTTTAACAAAAGGAATTGTGTCTCCTCTACAGACCCTGCTTGCCTGCTATTGATCAGTTTCAGAACGCTGTTGACAGAATTTCTTAATATCAAATTCCCCAACCTTTGCTCAAAATGTTATCCATGCATTAATCACACAAATTCTCAACCTTTGCTCAAATGTTATCCATGCATTAATCACACTTTCTCTTGAATACTGCAGGTCTTTCTTTTACAGTCATCCTAAATCTCTTGTTTCTAAATTTCAGGATAGCTGACTAGTTTCTTACTCCAGGGAGCAGTCATATCAGCTTCCTCTTCCATCATTTTCATGACTTACTTTCTATTGCTCAACCCAAGTCAAAATTGCCCTTTGGATTTCAGAAGGGTTCATGGTCTTATTACAGCTCATCATTTCAGCCTGGTCTTTGCTCATTTTTTTTGTGCGCCCCTTATATTCCCCTTCTTTACATCATGTATTTCTATCAGAGCTTTACTGCCATATGTTTGGATCCTTTCTGTTCATCTCCCAGATATCCGTAAAAAAATTATAACACCCACGTTTATTTTGTAGCTGACCTTTGTAGCTGGCAATAAAGCTTCCCATAGCAAATTGTATGAAGATACTATAAAAGTACAGATTGACTTATGTACAATTACTGGTCTGTGCTAAGAAAAGAAAGTAATTGTGACTAATTGCTGAAAAGATATTATTTCCTATTTAATTATGCAATATATGCTATCAGTGATATAAACTGTTGACATCATACTGCTTGTGAACAAAATGTAGGAGTTTAAAGATGTTCTTCAGATTAAGATGAATGTTATTCCTCCTGGAGAGGTTTGCCTAAATGCCTTTAATTTGAGATCCAGATTGGCTTTATTTCCACTGTAATTAGCTTCTGAATGAGACTAGTTTAAATATTCTGCAGCTGTTTCTTTTCTGGGGGAAAGGGATTGTATAAGTATCTTTTTGCAAAGTGAAACAGAAAAAAATCTGTGACAGATCCTCTTTTATTTTTTTTCTTTTTAAATAATGTCTTCTTATTGCATTTGTCTGTCTGCCCTCCCACATTCCCCTGAATCACAAACCTGCCTGTGATGAAAGAGCAATAATATTTGCTTTCCAGGGTTGAATGATCAAGTTACCTCCGGTGGCTGAATGCTATTACAAAAGTGATAGTGCAGTGACATTTCCAAAGTGTGAATGAGCATGGTTTTCCTCTATGGCTATGGGCTACAAAGAATACAGATTCTGGTAGCACTGCATAGATGTGACTTCAGAGGAGTTACAGGCAGACTTGCACTAACAGTATAAACAAAGGTTATGAAAGACTGTTAAATGAGCAAACATTATGAATTATTAAGTAATAAATGTTTCTGTTTTTTTAGTTTCCTAAGCAGAACAGGAAGTACACATAAATATGTCAATAACGCTTCTGCACAACAGTGTTCATAATTGCTCATTAATTATTGCTACATTTTTAACCATTATGTTTTAAACTTTCATTTTATTTTCTAAATGTATAAATATGGTTATGCAGTTCTGATAATTATATTCTTTAGTGCAATAGACTTCTCAATCAAGACTGAGCCTCTGCTGTGCTGGGGATTATAGAGACACTTAAGAAGACATGCACTTGGCACAAAGAGCTGGAAGATAATGGGCATATTATTGACTGGACTGCAGTGTTCCTAAAGCTTAGAAAGTTTTCCACTGGCTGATACTTATATCATAAGGCAATAAAGTTATTTCCTGACTTTCTGCTCTGTGAACACAGAGTCTGGCTGGAGCTCACAGCCCAGCTGGTCTCTGAGCTCACAGTGTACTAAACAACTCCTGAAGGAGGAACAAGGTTCAGATGTCTGAATAGAAACTAATCAAAACAACTATTTCTCTGAAAATTATTAGCTGCCTATGAAGCAAATATTTCCCTGTCTGTCTGTAGACCTTTCTCCCAAGTCTACTTTTCATTATTTTTTGGCATCATGCTGTGATCCTGTTAGATTTCAGAAGAGGGGCTGAACTATACAAGGCATTAGTGGAGACTTCGCCAGGAAAGCTGTGTGTGGGAAGGCATTAGTGGCACTTTTTTGAGTCATTGTAATGTGGTGCTAGCAGTGCTTGCTGCTGGCTTAATGTGAAACTAACCTATTCAGATAAATAAGTATTCCTTACTAAACATAGTTTTTCTAGCAGTATTTTAGAAGCACTTAATTTTTTTGTTGTTCTTTCCAAAGAAAAATAGCAGGTTAACTAATTCTTACTTCTAGTGCAAGCACGTGCACAGCAACTTCAGATCTTAGATTAATGTTATGTGTCACAAATAAAACTTCTCTTGGGAAAGGTTAATCCAATTGACTCCTAGAAACAGGGCTGCCTGCTAAATAAATAAGTTGATTTATGTTAAGAAATCAAAATTAATTTGAACATACTGGAGAACAGAAGGGCTTGCTTCTTGGCCAATAAAATCCTGAATTATTTAAAATAGACATGCTACTTTTCCACCAGAATTTGTATAATGTGTTCAAGTTAAATTATTGACTAATTCAGATCGAAAGCTTTGCTTTTATCCAGAAAACACAACACACCCGAATCTGTTTAAATGCCAAGTAAACACTTGCTAGAAAGTAATGACCATGATTGAATTGAGTCACCATTCCCTTAATGGCTTTTTAAGGAGGGGTACTTAGATGTCTACATAGATTCCTTTAAAGTTAAAGGAAGTAGAATTTGCTTCAGCATCATCACAATGCAGTGTATTATGTTGACATAATGCTGCTTATGTTGCAGTAGATAAGAATGCATTTATAATTGGCATTTACATCCTGAAAGTGATACCAGTTTTATCACTACCATCAACATGTTCAAAAATCTGATCAGTGTAATGTTAGTATTCCTGTGAATACTATTAAAAATAGTACATAGAAATAATTACCCAATCTACATTCCTTAGTTGAAATTCTTATTGAAGCCAGGAGGAAATTTGCCAAAACAAGGGTAATAGGAACATGGTGGTTTGAAATTCTTATATTTATCTATTGAAATCATAATTACATATTGATGGATTAGAAGGTTTTTGTTTGTTTGAGGGTTGTTTTTTTTTTAATATTTTAAGTGGTTATGTGCTTTACAAATTGAGTACATCTTATTTTGCAAAGAATAGCGTTGAGAAATCAAAGCAGAAATAAGCCAAATTCATGTCATATCCATTTAAATTTTCCATAAATTGACATTCAATACTTTGTTTCAGTCTTCCTGTGAATCTGGCTATCTTCAGACTTTGTATTTGAGCTCAGGTTTAAATTTATTAGATTTCTGGTGAGCTACTGTAGCCCCCCATTCATCGTCTTATCTCTGCACTAAACTAAAATATAAGCCTTTTGTAGATTAACAACTCTGGCTCTGTTCTCTCTGACAGATGCACACAAAATCAGCCAATGTCCAAGACAATTGTGCATGATCAAAGAATAAACAGACAAATCTCCCATGTTAAGTATCCTGTAAACTATACACATCATCCTGAGTTGTCATTCCAATGACAAATTATAATTCCATTTTAAATTAAGCTTGACTCCAAACCAAGGTTACATTTCTTATGGGTTGATAAGAATAAACTGCATCCACTTGATTTAAAGCTAAATAAATGCAAGATTGTTTAAAAGTTTGGTTACCTATCATAGTATTTCTAAGCTGACAAAAAGTTACCTGGTAGGTGACATGCACGACAGGCGGTTCCTGGGAACACGGGTAGGCTAAAGAAATCCTCCTGCCATTCCTAGCCAAGTCTGTTATTTCAGAAAGGCTCAGCTGTAACTCATTGAAACTGCCACAAAGTCTCTCTAAATTTCTAGATATGTGACTCATTCCTCTTTCACTTGGCAAATTGTTGTTTTTAGGAGAATTCGATGCTTCTTGGATCACATTGAACTGCACTTTAGGGGATGTTGGTCTGCTGGAAATTCTGCTGGGTGATCCAAAGCCACGAAGAGACACTGAGCGATTCATAGGTTCAGCATCCAATGTTTCCAAGGCCACCGAGGAGTCACCTGGGAGCCTTTTTTCATCCAGGTCACTCACACTTGATGAAGAGCTCTGCTCATAACTAGGGCTCTTTACTTCTTCAATGAGTCTTCTCCTGCCACTTGGAGACTGAATAACTGTGCTTCTTGGTATTAACAACTCCCTGCTTTGAGGTTGGTCTTCTGTGGCAAGGTTCTCAAAGAATTTTCTTCTCCCAGGTATATTAACAGAGGATTCAAAGTTATAAAACATATTCTGCTTAGTCTCAGGCAATGCTGAAGAATTTTCTTCCAGCATCAATTCTTTGACCATAAGACGCATTACGTACCTGTCTGAACTTGAAGATGGAATGAGATTAGAATCAGGGAACCTCTGCTTGCCAATCAGAATCAATAAGAGTTTATCTGTTAAAAAGCATAGGCCCTTTGGTCTTTCATTTTTTTCCAGCTGGATTTGTTGAATGTGAGGCATGGAGGAAGAGGTTACTGAATACACCAGAACAATATTAGAAGTATTAGAGGCTACTGCCACAATCTGAGCTCTAAGATCAAAAGCCATTATATCAGGAACCAAAATACCTGGGATGGTGACTTTTCTGGTGGTTGTTACCTTCCTCTCAAAAGTCACCAAGATCAAGTGAGAAGAATCTTGACCATTTGTTGCTGCAGAGTCTTTGCGTTTCAGAGTAATGAGAGGACTGGGATCAGACCGACGGTGGTTTGCAAGGATATGGGTCAAATCCACAGGACCTGATGAAGAAGAAGCAACTGAATCAACACCTGATCTATCTGAATCTATGGACTTTCTTCGTGTGTCCATGGAGTATTCCTCGTCACCAAGCACCAAAGCAGACTGTGAGGTTAAAGAACCAACTTCTGTACCTGAGGGCACATCAAATGCAATGCCTGCATTGATACCACAGATGTTATCTAAAGGAAGCTCAGTAGCTACAGCAATTTGGAAATCCAGAGTGGCTTCTATAGCGCAGATATAACCTCCCACATCAAAAACTGGGCAAAAGGAGCAGATATTTAGAGTTTTCTGAGCATTATCCCATATGTAGGAGTGCAGGGTACTGCCTATAGCAACTACTAAACGATTACCATCCTTAGTCCAGCAAGCACAGTGGATGAGTCCGCTGCTTTTGATCTCTGCCTTAACCCGCGTATTGTCAGTACGAACGGCGTGCAAGACTGAAGCATCTCTTTTTGTAAGCACAGCCAGGACCTCCTTCTTAGGATTCCAGACACAGCCCTGAGAAAGCAGTGGAAATGGCTCACCAACCTCACAAGTCTGAGAAATCAAGGGCTTTTTCTTCTCTGCACTGCTGTAGACCAGCTGCCAAATGCTTACGTGCTTTTTGTGCTGAACAGCGAGCAGAGCTGGGATGTCTGTAGAGCAATATGGGCCCCAGTAAAGCCCATGCACATGTTCAAATTGACCAAGAATGTTTGAGTCTCCAAACTTCAGCTCTCCATTTTGATAGTATAAAGTAGTCAGTATCACTTGCTTCCCATCTGTCCAGGCAATTCCATGCACAGGGTGGATAGCTTGATATAAAGCATTGAGGCCGGTTCTCAGCAGCTTTGCCTTTCCCAAATCCATCTTTTAGGCTTTCTTTCTAATGAGGATAGTTCCAAAATAGAGAATCCATGGAATTCACTTGCAGATCACCATGAGAAAGTTTTTTTCTCATGCCTCCTTCCCTTCCTTTCCAGCATGAAGCTGCTAATTTTCTGCTAATAATCCAAGAGTCTATATTGTGAACTCCTTCTCAGGAGGCCTGCAGCTGCTCTTCTAAGTATAAATCCATGTCAAAGCTGCTTTGGCTATGTCTTTTCCTGGGAGGAGTTATCATCTTCATGTGATTGCTAACAAGGTTTAACCAATTACTGTGCGTTTTCGTAGAAGGCTATTTTTAACTCTTCAGTGCTGGGAATATATTTAAAAATAACACTAATACCTTGACCTTCAGTGAATGAAGGTCTTTACCAAAGAGAGAGATCATATACTGGTAAGCCTAAGTATTAAGCTACAGCCTGAAATAATGACCTGACACTTCTTTCAGCCAGCCTTTGAGGATGAAAGAAGATTTAAACATAACTGAGAACTGTACAAGGCAGATTGCAATCTGTGATGGGCAGCATCTTTCAAAGAGACAAGATCTGAAATGGCTATGAAAGGAAAGTAGAAAAGGGAAATCATGCTCTGTTCTATTAGTAGTTACAAGAGAACAGAGGAAGGTGACATGGAAAAAAAAAAGCAAACACCCAAACTAAAAAGCCCCAAATACATAGTCTAGAAGCAAAGAGACCTGATTAGTGTTTAGTGTTCATTTTACTGGGACATACTTCCTAGCCACAAATATATATTGATTTCTTTCTTGGTCATCCCAGCCACTTGTATCTAAGGGCTGTTCCCTCATTATACAGACAGAATGCAGAGAGGAATCCAAAAATTTCCTATTTCTCCTAACCGTGCATTTTCCCTGCATATGTGTAACATAACATCATGCAAGATCCTTGAGTTGTCAAAGACCAAAGGACCCAACCAATAAATTGCTGTAGCACAGTGGGGCTGTGGGAGGATACAGCAGTTTGGGTGGGCTGTGTTGTTTCAGGCCCAGACCTGTGCCAGATGAACTGGCTTGGGTGTCTCCATCCTTCCCTCCTCAGCACAGCCCTCTCTGGGGTTAGCTTGGACAGTGGATGTGTTTGGCTGAGCATAAATAGTCAGGGTGGGATTAATTAACTTAAATATAAGCAACCATTACTATTTTCAGCTCCCCAGGATATCTCAGACAGCCACACTGCTCTGGCAGGTACAACACAGGACTTAGAGAAGAGTAGTGCCATTCTGGGGTGGCAGCTGGCAACAAAGAGATGATCCCCAGATAGTCCCTGGGCTGCCTAAGATGGCATTAGAAGCTTATAAGCAGGTAAGTGAATCCCATCATCAGCATCTTTCTGTAATTCTTGTTTTGCCAGTGCATTTCCTTTCAGCTTCCATGTAGCTTGTGTCTCTTTCTTTGTAAATTAACAAAAAGGGAATAAACTAAACCTGGGAAAAGGTTCACAAGCTATCAATGTAATCACTGTGGTTAAAGATGTAAGGCTTAACAATACACATTCTGCATCCTTAACTCATTTATACATCATATATATATACATTATATATCATATATATATATATACACAATATATAATATTGTATATTAGCACCTGAGGAAAAAGTTGAAGGCAGTTGGACCTCTGTTGTAAGAATTTTTAATACCCTTTTTCCAGGTGTATTTACTGAGGATGGGTATTACCACTAAAGAACTCCCAAATTGGTGTAATTATATCTCATGCTCATTCCCAGCTACTTTTTTTTGGTATGAATTATTTAGTGAAGACTACATTCACAATAAAAACTTTTTTATATTCTTCAAGAACAAGCCAGCAAGGATGACTGGAATAGGTAAAAGTTAAAAAGCTAAATATACAGGTTAGAAGATTCTTTTTTACGCAAGACTCGTAAATTCTTTGGTCTCTGTCTGTGCCTGGGGTGAAACCATGATTTTTAATGATTTTACCTTACCCTTTTGAGGCTCGAATGCCATTCTGCCATACCTGTTTCACTAGGAGTTCTGACAACTTCCTCCAAGTTGTAGCAGGATTATTGGTTTTTTTCTATATTAGTGAAAGTTTCTTACTCATAGTAGTTCTAATGAACAGATTGACTTAAAATGCAATCCCAGCAGCTCCATAAATTGACAGTCTGTATAATATATATTTATTTTACTTTACAATATTAGTCTTTCACTGCTTTGTTGTCTTCTGGGTGTATTTTGCTGAAACTGATAAAGCTATTCTTTGGCACAGTATCTCATCTATATTCTGCACCACTGTGCTTTTATTATCCTAACAAAACTGTGTCACAGCTGGATTCTAGCCACCTTAAATGTGGTTTGGATGCAGAAACTTCTGCCTCAGTGTGACTGAAATGCTCAGATGTTTTGCTAGGTATAATGTGTATTCTGCTAGCTATGCTGGCATCTTGAGAGCATGGAATGATTACTTGTGTGGAAGATTGGACTTGATTTGCTGTTGTTTTTTTTTTTTTTAATTTCATCATCTCGTAAAGCTTTCGCTCTTCAGCAGTGTCTGTCACATTATCAGAGGATAATACAGGGCTGAATATGTGAGGTTTGCTGGTAAGTTTGTCATAATCAACCTAATTTCTGGAATTCAGGTCATCTCACAAACACTGAAGTCTTGAAAAATATTTGCAGCAGAGCTACAGTGAGATTTTCAGCCATCTCTGAAGGCTTTAGGAAATAGGACTTCATCTGAAGTCATACTTATGACACACATATGAAGACATACTTCATCTGAAACATACTTATTTCTAATTAATTATCTGAGATACACAGATACAAAGATGGCAACATCCACAAAGTTCCACTGGCATTGTAATGAGCTGGGGAATCAAGTAAGCAACAATTTGCTGTGGCCTTTTCAAAACTCTCTAATTCTCAGTGTTTGTTGAAATCTGCAGGGTTTAGACACCCTGCAAGCTCTATTCTGTAGCAACTGAGTTGGAACTCCAGATTCCATTTGGGATAACATTTGAGAATTTCAAGGAGAATTTCCTCTTGTGGTTCTGGTGAGAGGCAATAATGTGGGGAAGGAACTTCTGTGAGAACAGAATCCTCCGGTACCCCCATAAACACCACGTATGAGAAAATGAATTTGAGATAAGGTTATCTTTCAGATTATATCTTTAAAAAAACTGTAAATAATGGAAGACTTGTAAAATATACAGTGGGGAATAAAGCCTAAGTTATGCCATGATTATGGATTTGAGCAAGCTATACTAGGGATCAAAGAAGGCACAAAGTGAATAAAAGATACATTGAACTTTTGTTTGGAAAAACCTCATTTTTTAAAAACAGGATTTAAAAAGAGTGGAAAAACAAGTTGCCTTCATTCAATTATCATATTTTTCTGAAAAAAATATAATTAATATTTTTCCATCACCTTGGCATGCACAGATCTCTATAGCACACACTCAAAATAAAGGCCTGTAATTGAAAACTGTCCTGGAAACACCACAGTTAGAAATCTGAGACACTTCAGTGAGCAACCACAGTCTTTACACCTACAATAAGCTAGATTCTGATCTATTAGCATCTCTGAGCCTCTGATTAGCTCTGGTGTAACTGAGATCAGAATGTGACCTTTGGCTTAAACAAGGTGTTTCACTGGTGGCACCTTGGCTGGCTCTCTCCTGCAGAGTAATTCCAGCCAGCCAGTCCTTGGTGCTTTGGAGGAGATGGTTTTTAGAAGTACATAAATTGAACACTGAGTTGCACATGGCTGCCAGTTGATAGATATGAGTTCTCATGGTTCATAATGAGTGTTGGAAAATTAATCCAGCCTTCATCATTGCAGAGGGTGAGCTGCCTTTTCTTATAATGCTGATTTATATTGATGTTTTTACACATTGCTCTACTTGCTATTCAGAGAAAGAGTGAATACTTCTTGTGTCCAACTGGATCAGAGCTAATGAGTTCCAGGTTCTTAAATATATTTACCTGTCTATCTCTTGTCTATCTCAGTGGGAGATTAATATTTAGATGTCTAAATATTTCTGTGGATCTGAGTTCAGTGCTTTGCTGGAAAAGCTGAATTTCAGACTTCATTTTCCTCCTTTAGTCATGGTAAAATAACTCTTCCAGGCTAAATCTTGCTTCAAGTTAATTAAATAGATGTTAATATTCCTGGTGACTTCAGAGGAAGAGAGATTCAGCTCAATATGTAATAAAAATGTAAGAGTAATATTTTTTCTAATATTAATTTAGCTCAGCTTCATGAAATGTCTAATACTTGGTGGTATTTTTACTTCAAAAATATGTCTGTTTAAAGCTACTCACCATTAATTCACCAATTTAAGTAGGTGTGTCATTTACTTCAACACTTTTGAGAAGCTTGAGTATTTATTTACGTAATAAATGCATACTAAATGTCTCTATTCTTTCACACTGACATTTCTTTGCCTCAAGATCTGATTTTAAAAAGTACTTATCTGTCATAAGCTAACTTGAACAGAATGTAAAAATTATGCACAGTTAATAAAGAAACAAAATACGTAATCTGTCAGAGCAGATCCACTGATCCACGCCTTGTAAATCTGAACAGGGATATGTCTGTGTGCTCTCCCTGCTCTCAGAATACGATTTTACTCACCAACTACACATTTTTGTATGTATGTCATGTAAAGTGGGAAACACCTAATGAAATACTGTAATTTTTACATACATTTATTTAAGAAATTGCTAAGAAGTTTGGTTAATTAATAAAAAGTCACAAATGCAAATTATTGTGTAAAGGCAAGCCCCTCATCTTTTCTATGTGGACTACATTCAGGAGGCAGGAGGAGACTTCAGGCAGGAAAATCACCCCTTCTTTCTAAGACTGTTTTTTTCACATATGCAGACCCTTGGTGTTACCTTTCTGGAGCAACTGCCTGGGCCAAGGGTACCAGGCTGGCTTGATCTGTCATCTGTAAATAGAGGCACCTAGCATGGGGACACATGTCGGGTTCAGCTGTCTGTCTCTGCCCCGACACGGGTAGGGTGGTTCTTGGGTGGCACGCGTTTCAAAGGACGAGTCTGGACTCTTCAGCTTTTCGATCTTCAGATTGTTTATTATTTCTTATCTACAAAATTTTCTGTCTGCCCAACAGAGGTCTGATCTGCAAGCAGTCACAGGCACTCTCTGACCACCCACGGGGCGGTCATGTCTTTTTATACTAATATCTACGTACATAATATTTACCTTTATTTCCCAATGCTTTTCACCCATGTTAGCAAGTGCACCTTCACCATAAACCAATCCCCAAGTGCCAACATCACCACAGGAGATGGAGGACAAGAAGAAGAAAGAAGAAGGACGAGACACGCCCTGATCCCTCCATCTTGTCTCCATAACCCCCCTGTACCAAAAACCTTAAAGTCTATATTTCACCCTCTAAATGTGTCTCTTTTACACCTTTCACTCTAAAGTGATTCTCTTGTCCTCAAACTCTTGTTATTTCTGTGGATGGATCAAAATCAAGCCACCAAACACTTCTGGCAACATTCCAGGATTTTCGAGACCCCCCAAGGGTTCTCCTGGCATCTCTGGACATCGGGAACGATGTGCTGAGATCCCACAGACACATATGATGGACAAGACGCTGCTACAGCAAGACAAAAGTTTTGCCTCTTCTTGTAGAAGTTTATAAATTCTGTGAGCTCATTTCTACCCTCAGGGACATGCTGCTAGATGGCAACTCTCCAAATGTCATACGTGTATGACTGACTGCAGTGACCTCTCTGACACCAGACCTTGGGTTCTCTGAAATCACTCTGGGTCTCAGGGAAGGCACCAGAGATGCTCCATCATTTGAACTGGAGCTGTCCATCATTCCTGCAGGTGTGTTCTCAACAGCTTTCTTGATCTTTGTGGCTCATGAAACTCCCTTTCCTCTGTAACAGAAAGGCAAACATGCAATTCTTACACAGAAATACAGCAAATCGGGGGTAGTAAAGTTGGTGAAGCAGTTGTTAATCACCCAAGCCTTCCCTTTTGTGGGTTAGAATGAGACTCTAGTTCACTGAAGTGGAGAGAAGAGTACCAAGTCTTTTCAGAAGGCCATTTAATTCTCACTCTCATCAAGGGCTTAATGTTTTTGGGCCTTCACAACACTTAAGCAAAACTGTTTAGCAAAGGAGGATGATTATGCAAACATGGTCACAGAGAATGAGACTCATGCCTCATTTAATTGTAGGTGTGGGATTCATCCCACAAATTAGTATTTTTGCATTAAAGTAAATTGGTATAGCCCCCTACATGAAGCTCCCACTAGGCAACAGCATGGAGCCTCAGCTCTCTAACATATCTCTGCACATACACGCTACAGTTGTCTAAGTCAGACCCTTCCTGATTCACTTAAAAGTTAGTGGTGAGAAATAGATACTTTTAGGGCATGATTCATTCCCTCCTAAAGTACCTAAAATAGATTAAGAACTCTTGCTTTATGAGTCTAGCTGAAGTACTCGGATAGGAAATGGGTATGGACAGATGAATGCCAAGGAATGGTTGTGTAGTCATTACGTGCATGTCTGCTCTGACTAGAACATTTATCAGTGATCAGCCCACCAATAGCTCTTTCTAGAGCTACATGATTCCTACCGACACCCTTCCCACTGCAGAATGCCCTCTCTGTCTCAAACCACTGTTTTTTGACTTAATGCTCCCATATGTACATGCGAGTCTCTTGTGCCCTCTTTATAAACAATCAGTTTTCAATAGAAACTCTAGCACTTATGTTACAAAAATTATACTGGGCAGAAGAGTATGAAATGTTCTTTAGGATATATTTCTGTCTTGGCAAAGAGAGGGAATGAATGATCTAATGGGTCTTTCCATCTGTAAGTCAACATTCAGCTTCCAAATTATGACAGTCTTTTTCTTCATAGACATTAAATGTATTTGTTTTTGAAGAGGTCTCTTATTAGTACCTTCTTTTTTACATGATGATGTAAATTTATACCCTTGAAGTGACATTTTTATAATTCCTACCAGACACATCAGATAACTCAGGAACCTCTTGCATGGCTAAATGCTCTTTGCCACAGTGTGCATACTCAGTTAGATCACTCTCAGTTGAAAACCCACTGAGACTTGAAGAAGAACAAAGGATAGCAATATTTTTAGCAGATTCATGTTTGTCCCAGCTTGGTAAGTTGAAAAGGTCACTAAACTCTGTCAGCTCTGGGAGAATAATTTATTATTGTAAAGGAACTCAGGACAGCATGAGCTGGACATAATCCTGTATCCAAACTGGTTGGTTGACAATGACAGAGTCAAACTCAACAACACCTGTTTTGGAAAGGGCACTAGAAAGCAAATTTTATAAAATATATCAAAATTGGTTACTTCTGAATCACATGGGTTCTATTATCTATTCAGACAATTAAACTGTGTTTGGGAATATTGATTGAGAAAGATTGTGGGGTCTCTCTTATTTTGCTCGATGCACAGGGTGTGTTTGGTGATAACACTTCTGATGCCCAAGACAGTTGAACAGTTTGCTGTTGCTGGTTCTACTTGGGACAATTTCAGAAGTGTCTGAAGAAAGATGAATCCCTGCTGTATTTGTAAACCCTTGTAATAAAACATCTTTAACTTTGTCTCCCATAGAAATGTTCTTGCTAGTTAGACCGAATAGGATCTCCCTATTTCCCTGATACAGACAAAAATATTGGTGAATGTGTTCTAACACAAACCTGCTAATGAAAATGAAACAGTGATAACATTGTGCTGCTATCCACCTGCTTGTTTAAGTAATCCACCTGTAACTTGTAACTGTCTGTGTAGGCTGAAACTGAGCTATACTGGATGATATTTTTAATCCACAGCCCTTAAGATAGCAGAAGCATTAGCTAGAATTGTACTGAAGGTCTGGTGGGGTCTACATTTTTACTGGAAGGCTGTGATGGTTATGTTTTGGCCCTCTTTTTTATCTTAGATAAGACCTTCAAATGTAATGGAAAATAAAATTAAAAATACTTTTTCTGCTTTCCTAGTAGGAAGGATTAGAAATGTTTCCACTGGGTCAGTTTAAGCCTAAATGCTTGTTTCCCAGGATTCAGCCACCATAGTTGCACAACCTGAAACGGCTGATCCAGCCTTGTCTTTCTCTAAGAGACCTGAAGGCCAAATACTGGTCAACCCTGATGGGGAGCTGAATACCAGAGAGATTAGTGTTTGTGTTTCTCCTACAGATGAATGTAAAAACTGAGATTTTTAGTGGCTGTCACTGATCTGTTGACACTTACCTAGAATTAAAGCCATCCCTGGAGCATTACACAGAAAAAACCCCAACTTTTTACAATCTTTCTATGCTCTCCTACTTGTAGCTGTCTGGTATGTTACAATTTGCCTCTCTGGCTGCTGAACTTTTAGTTATAACTTCAGATCATTTTGGTCAGGAGGTTCTAGAAACTCATTAAATGGTGTTATAATTGCACATACAGAATGAAGGAAAACAAATACAACCTTAATTTTCTGAGTCCATTAGCCAGCTCCCTTGATTCATTTATCTGGAGGATTGAGAACGCCAGTTAATTTCATTTCCACAGTTACATTTTCCAAAATCTTAGAAAGGCTAATCAAAAGCTTGTAGCTAATATTTGCAGCTTGTTTGGTTTTCTCCTGTTGTTTGAACTGCTTCCAATATGTCTTGCCAGTGACATTTCTCCAATGAGCAGAATAAATACCAAAATTACAGAGAAATAGTTTTACTGAAGAAAGCAGCAAATGTGTTGCCCTGTAAATACAAAGTTTCTCAAAGCCACTGACGTCTTTCTGTAACTTCCATGGCAAGGAAATGACAGAGCCAGAATAATTAGTTTACAGAATAGATGCAATATATGTAATTCCAGTACTCTTCCACAGTTTGAAAGATAGATTTACTTACATTTTTTAATCAATTTTTTGCTATGAAATATTGGGTGGAAGAGAAAATCAAATCCTCTTGGACTGTCTGCTTAAGATATTGTTATTATTGAAAATTTTATTTGTGAGACTGCACTGCATGACCCTGAGTCTAGGCTCTGCTACTTGCCCTAAGGTGTTACCTGCCCTCTTTTATTTATGATAAAAGAGGATCTCTTCCCCTGAAGTATTTGGAATCTAAACGAGGTAGAATGATCATTCAGCAAGCTGCCTTCAAAAGAGTAGGCAGTGAAGCAATATCACTGCAACAATCTGCACGTGTGCTAATTAGTCTGGATGGATGCTGCAATTTCATATTTATATTGCATCTGAGGTGCTAGCTAGTGTATTAGCCACTTTGGAGCATTATGCATTGCAAACAGATCCAAGGTGATTTAGGATCATGCAGTCAATGTTGGAATTGTGGTTAACCTCACTACCATTTTTTAATTTCCTTCTCCACGTTGCATGAAAAATATTACAGACTCATATATCAGTTTAAGGGAAGGGATCTTTGGAGGCCACATGGTCCAATTTCTTTCTTGGAACAGGGCTGACATCAGTTTGTTCCAGTTCCTTAAGGCTTTGTTTGATAACTCATTCTGTGAAGATGTTTTTATCTATATATAGTCAGAATTTCCCTTGCTATGACTTGTGTCTATTGCTCCTTGTCCTTTTGTTGGGCATCTCTGAACAGAGTGTGACACCATCCTCTCCACCAGCCATTATGTAGCTGTAGACAATAACTGAGATCCTTCCTCTCTCTCTCTTCTGCAGGCCGAACAAACCCAGCTCCCCACTCTCCACGCTCTCCAACCACTAACAACATTGGAATGTTTGGGCTTGCTCCAGTATGTCCTTGTACTGGGGAGACAAGTCTGAGAGAACATGAATCTGTTGAAACTCATGTGGGTTTGGAAGTGTTAAAATGCATCAATCTCTTCTGGAAGCAAGCTCCATTATTAAGATCCTGGTCTTGTGGAATTTTTACCTCCATTCCAGAACACAAGCTACCAATTCCTTGACTCTAGTAGCTGTGGCATATATCCTGATGAGCTGGAGTCTTCCCTGTGCATGCCTGAGGTTACCTCACCTGGTCCTGTAAAAGGCTTTGAAGATCAGGTCTAACACCTTCATATTGACTCACATAAAAGTGTTGTGAGAGAGAATATGTGAATATCTGAGTTGGGAAGAGCTTGGTGAGAGAGGTGGTGGCTTTCAAGGCAGTTTTAGTGCTACTGAAAAAATCCAGCTGCAGTTTTGCACTCAGAGCTACAGCTGCAAGAGGAATCAATAGATACAGATGTGGATAAGGAGTTCCAAGAGGGAGATGAGGATTGCTTCAGGAGGAAATTTTATCCTGTTTCAGGGCATTTGGAACAAGGATCAGTTGGGAGGAGGTGACTGTGCTGCAGACCTGTGGTAACCAGCAGTGGTGAGAAGCAAGACAGGCACATGGAGATTTTTGGGTTTAATCTGTTAATCACATGGCTGTCACTGTGGGTGTGCTGTCAGACTTACCCTAAGCATGTGCTTTGAGAGGAATCAGGGATTCTGGCTGGCTCTCTTTTGTCAATGCTCATGTGCACAGGAACATTCGCAGTGACACGACCTGCTGAGCTCTGCAGGCTGCTGTTTATTTTGGTCAGGATTTTTTCCAGCGAGGTGCTGGTTTTGCATGACCTGTACACTTTGGGATTAAAATTACTTGGTTGCACATGTTGGTTCACTGAATGGGAAGGTCAGTATTGGTAACACATTTTTAGTTTGTTTTCACTGTTCACATCACACTGGTTGGATTACAAAGTAATGCTGGTTTTTTATCCATGGATGCTGGTGAGGGGAAATGTGTATTGTTGGGGGCGTTTTGTGGCCTCCATGAATTTTTACATTTGCAGAATTTGTGCTTTCCATTTATGGGCAATTTAGTGCTTTGCCTTCCAGGGGTGTTCTTTGTGTGCATATGGAATCTATTACACATGATTTGTAGATCCTTTGTAGATTTAAAAACAATGAAGAATGGGATTTCACAATATAGGAACTATGAACTAAGTTAAAACACCCTAAAAATTTTGAAAACTTGAAAATTTGTCTTCCTAAAAGTGGAAATGCACAAATATTTTGTAAACAGTGCTGGCTATAGGGGTTTGAACTAAAGAAAATGGGATGGATATTCATCTGCTAAACTTTGAGGTTTTGGGTTTTTCTCATAATGACTGTGGCAAATTGTCCTCTTTGTGACCATGGAGTAATCTTAGATGTTGGAGTCGTGTGGTTCCATCAAAACATTTGGGAATGAGTGTCAAGAGAACCCCCCACTTTTCCAGCTCAGTCTTTCTGGTGCCAGGATAGAAAAACATGCTGTGGGAAGGTCTTGTGGTAAACAACTGTTCAGGAACGTGACTCTACAGAGCTTTGGAAAGAGAGACTACTGGACTTTGCCCTTGATAAGTGTTTTGCTACAGATACTCTGGATCCCAAAGGTGGTGGAGGTGGATGACATGCAACGACTTTCAAAGAGCATTCTTAATACACTAATCTGGTCTGCTTTGATAATCTGGTTTTAGCCATTTCCTTGGTCATGAACTTTCCCTCTTAGTCCCTTTGTCCTTTCTGTTTCCCCTCCAATTCCCTGCCAGTTTTAAACCACTTCATCTTGTATTTCAGAGCCTTTTCTGAAGATGTGGGCATTCCTTGTTTCAGTCTACTCTTCCAAGATCTTCATGTGCTGTAGACTTGTTAACACATATTTAAGGATCTCAATGCCTCCAGTGAATACTGTGAGGGGAAAAATTACATTTTTTTTGGTTCAATATCTGTGGTGTCAAAGATTTTTTAACATATTCATCCAACAACTTTGATATGCTCTCTACAGATCCTTATTTTCTGTCTTGGAAATTGACCTTACCTTTCTTTCCATAATTTTGGGAATATGAGTGTGGGGGATCTAATTAGCCTCATGCCCAAAAGAAGCATTTAGTCTCACCATGGGGCAAGAGGCCATGGGATAGGATGGTTGTAGATACAGCATGTTTGACTTAGGTCACAGCTTGGTCCTTCCTAATCCCATTTTGTGCCTTCTGAATTTTGCTGTTGGTGGTCTTTGCTTTTTTATTATGATTGTCAGTCTGCCTGAGGATTCTGTGGTCTGCCTTTAAGGCCTCTTACTTGTGATGACACTTGCAGCAGATATTCTGTGATCCTGTCTGAATTATGTCTATTATGTGATTAGGTCCAATCTCCTGTCACAAGACACAACTTGAGAACAGCTTCTCTCCCATTGTGGAGAGATGTGTGGCCTGATCAAAGGAAACATGTAATTACAAAAGCTAAAGTGAACCCAGCAAAGAATCATTTGCTTTCATTCACTGGATTTATGCCTTCTGATGCTCTGATCATCTGAGAGGACACAGAATCTACCTGGAGCCTGGATGAAAGCAGTCCTTTCTAGTAAAGTCAAGAGGGCAAATAGGACACCATGTACCGAGAATTTCCCTTTATAACTCCTCTCATGCACTCAGCTTTTCTTGTGCTGTCCTTTTTGCTCTGTAATGACTCAGAGGCACCTCTGGAATTAGCAATGTTCATGTGTTCTTAATGCTTCTGTGCCACTTGCCTCCTACCTGGCATTTTCCTATTTCTCAAATGCATTTTTAGTATCTTTCTACTGATTAGAAATCAAATGACACTCTGACACTGGCAATGGAAGAGATTTTCAGAATTTCCACTTTTCAGAATTTCCGCTGTTACAGACCTCCTCTGATAAACTGCAGTAAGTGCCTGCTTATTCTGTACATGCTACCTAAGATGCAGAATTCAGTGGAATGGGAGGCAGGTGAAAGGAATCCATGTTCAGCCCTCATTACTGCTTCTGAACTCGTGTGAGTTCATGATTTTCCTCACTTGCCCATTTTTGGGGAACTTCAAGCAGCCAACCCTGGTATTTCAGAGTATCTGACCCACAAGGAAAGATAGCTAGAATCGAGCACCCAGGTGAAGGAACAGTCTGATGAGAGTAATGTGAAATGCTGTGTGGAGATGGTCAGTGTAGTTCAGAGCATGCACGCAAGGGCCACATTATCACAGCTACAAACCAGCACAGTAATTCCTCAGTTCAGTCATCCTGACAACTGCCCATATAGAGGAAGATCTTTTTACCTGAAGAGAACCCAGCTTGTAACAGATAAAAATATTGAAGAAGCAATGTCAGAAAAGTTCAGGTTGGAATTAGATGGCTACAGACAGCTCTTTCAGTTGAGAAACTGATGATGTTGTGGTTCCATTTTTATTTTTAACTCAGAAAACACAGAACTGCAAACAGAACTATTCCTTTAGAGGCAGTGGAAACTCCTGAGATTCAAATACACTGTAAGTGCATGAGGAAATAGTCTATTTCAGGTGCACTGCCCAGAAGTAGTTGTAGCAAGGTTGAATATGTAAATCTCACATCATGGGAACACCATACATAAATAGATTTTCCAATTTAAAACATGGGTATGAAGAAGGACTTAGAAATTGTTTTGCACTGAAACTCAAGGTCACTGCCAGCCTGCTGGAGACCTGCCGCTGCTGCTGCTGCTGCTGTGTGGGGTCAGTCACCAGCGGTGGGTGGCACTGCCCAGCGGTGGGTACTGCTGCCCTGATGCTGCCGTTCACCAGCAGAATCGGGGGGACATTCCCTTCAGCGCGCACGTAATGTGCGAGCGCGGATGCCTTCCTCCATGGCTCTTTGTGACGGGAAATGCCGACCCTCCGCTCGCACTCAGCCGCGTCCTGCTGTCTGGACGGTCTGAAGCGCGGCGCTTGGTTTCCCTGTGTGCCCGGAGCGCCTGCAGCATCACCCCCAGTATCCCCCGCTCCCGCACACGCCCCGAGCCCTCCGCCGCTCGGGCTCCGCACGGCCAGGGGCACACGGGGGGCAAAGGCCGGCGAGACCCCCGGAGCAGCGCTCCGCCGAGCACCACCGCTAAAGCGAGCCCTGCCCGGGGGATGGCAGCAGCATCCCCCGCACGGCCGTGGCTGCGGGAGCGATGCCGGCGGGGGACGCCCCCTCCGCAAGGCTCCCCCGGTCCCCGCGGCCCCCGGGCGCTCGGAGCGGGGCGGGCGGACCCCTCCCCTCCCTGCCCGTCCTCCCCGCCCCTGCCCCGCATTGGCTGCGGGCGCTGACGGGCAGCGGGGCGGCCCTGCCCAGGGGCACTGCCCGCACTGGGGGTCCGGCCGCGCCGCGGAGCGGGGCTGAGTCGCGCCGGTGCCGCCATGGGGGTGGAGATCGAGACCATCTCTCCGGGAGACGGTACGAGGCCGTGCGGGGAGCAGCCCTGCGGCGCGGGGACGGGCACCCGGGGGCTCCGGGAGCGAGGGAGCCGCGTCCCCGCCGGGGCAGAGCGGGGAGGCGGCGGGGCGGAGGGAGGCACGGCCGCCCCCGCAGCCCCGCGGGCACGAACCCCCGTGGGGAGAGGCGGAGCGCGGCCACGCGGCCGCCCGGGGTCGCGGCGGCGGCGGCGGCGGGGCGGCGGGGGCCGGGGTTTCTGTGGCATCCGCTGACAGCTGCACGGCCCGAGCGCGGAGCCCGGGGTCAGCGCCCGGCGGGGAGCCCAAACTTTCCCCGGTGGCGAGCCCGGCCTCGCCGGGGCTGCCGCCCGTTCGTGCCAGCATCCCCCGGCAAGGCACCGCCGCCTCCCGGTCCAGCGTGGGATGCTGGCGAGGGCTGATGTGCAGCCCGGGTGGCAGTCATCTCTCCTTGGCGCACGCTTGGCTTTCGAGAGCCAATTCGCAGTGTTCTGCTCTTCCTTGGCATTATAATTCCGTAAGGTGTTTGTGTTTTGGGGTTTTTTTTTAAGAGAATGTAATTTCTAGCATATGTATGTAGCTATATAATAGCTACATCATATTCATCGTTGGCTGATACACAACCGTAAATAATTCGTTCAAGTTGATTGCAGATTAAGTTTCTTGGCCCGGTATATTTCCTTTCTTTGTATATGCTTTCAAATTGGCTCCTCCCTCTGTGCTGTTTAGCTCTAGAGATCGAATTCTTCTCTTGTTTGCACAGATGTAAAAAAAGAATACTTATACCCACATAAGTAATGGTGCTGAGTTGGGAGTAGGAAGGAGGGTGGAACTACCTCATGGTAGTACTTTCTATCTATTAAATAGATCAAGGCTGTCATTGTAAGTAATATGTGATTCCAAATAAGGCTATATGGATTAGATCTCTTGGTTGCAAGTCTTAATCAAAATCAGCTGACTTTAAATACTGTCTTAAGCCACAGTGAGTCAGTGGTCTTGCGCATCTCTGCTTTTGATTTGGTTTTGATGTGAAATTATGTATCTTCATTGGCTTTGCTGGTAGTAAACTCACACAGCAGAGTGTGTGGCCATAAGGTCTGAAACTGCTTTTCTCAGATCTCTGTATAATAGTGGATCATTTTAATAATATCTGTTTTACTGGAGGTAGGATTCATCTCACATAACTTTCCTCAGGTTAGCTAGCTACTCTAAAGCAGTCTTCTGGGTTTTCTGTGTGGCCATCTCCAGAGAATAATTTGTCTTGCCTTTCTCTGGATACGCTGGCTTTCTCTCAAAGCACTGCTAATTCTTTGCTGTCCATAGAGGAAGCCCAGGAGACTGGCATACGATAGTTGCCTGTGGTTTAGATGGCTGTGAATTTAAAAGAGATTAATCCCACTTTAGCATACCATGGTGACCTTACCAGATACCTACTGTACTGCATTTTGTGCAAGGTGCAACTGGGGATATTCCAGCCAGTCAAGCCAATGAACAAGGCTGTTCAGGTGGCACTTGGAAGCACCACTTTCTCAATTTTTGTGTTGTAAATCTTGGTTCATTATGTTAGCCTGCCCTCTGCCAGGTACTGCTCATGTGGTGTTGGCACGTGAGCCCCAAGGCCATGGCTTGTGTGTGACCTGCTGGTTTATACCCTGTGAGGTGCCCTGTAATGCACAACTTGTATCATGTTAATTCTGACCAAAGAGCCAGAAAGCCAGCTGAGAGATGAGCCTCAGTTTCATAGAATCATAGAATGGTTTGGTTGGAAGGGACCCGAGAGGATCATCTTGTTCCAGCCACGGGCAGGGACACGTTCCACTAGACCAGGTTGCTCCATCCCCATCAAGCCCGACATTGAATATTTCCAGGGATGGGGCATCCACAGCTTTTGTGGGCAACCTAACTCAATCCCCAGTATTTAGCTTTCTAAGGATGTTCCTTAATAATTAACCTCATTGGTACTTTTAATTTCTTCTGAACCTGGGCACTCCCCTGGCCAACCTTGAGAAATCATGGTTAGCATCTTTAATACACCATTGGCACCTAATTGAACCTTGAGAGTAATGCCTTAGCTTTTAGTACCTTTAGCAGTACCTAGAACAGGAAATGGTAATTTCATTTTGTGTCAAGCTAATAATTTGAGCTTTTTTTCCTTTCAGTATGAACATTTTAGGAGGAGCTACCAGGCTTTTAAAAGAACTCAGTGTACTACTGCTTTACTGTTGCCTGATACTACAAAATTAAACCGCTTTTGTCTGTGACAATTTCTGTAAAACCCATCCCTGCTAATTAAAGATGCCCTCACAGAGCTGTCTTTCTTGAGTAGAAGGCATTAGACATGTGAATACAAATGGATTTTCTCACAATGTCAGGCTGAGACTTTATTTGAAAAATGATAGCAAAAACATTCTAAGAATATTTAAAGTTATAATCCATGAAGTTTTGACTGTCCTTTTGCACTTACAGAATGTAAATGCATATTTAATGCACACATATATAGGGAGAGTTATCTAAGAAAAATACTACTTGGTCTAAGAGTTAAACAGCATCCAAACTGGGACCTTTTACCCTAAACCATCCCATTCCTGTCTTGCATATTAGTGATTTGGTAACACATAGTCATAGAATCATGGAGTTGTTAAGGTTGGAAGAGACTTCTAAGATCATCAAGTTCAACCATCAACCCAGCACCACCACCATGTTCACCATTAAACCATGTGTTCTGATGCCATATGCATGTGTTTTCTAAACACTGGAAAGGATTGTACTCCTCCACTTGCCTGGGCAGTCAGTGTTTTACAACCCAATGCTTTACAACCTTTTCTGTGAAGAAATGTTTCCCAATGATCCAATCTAAACCAAACCCAGTGCAACTTGAGGCCATTTCCCCTCACTTTTACCCTCCACTTTTTGTCTGGGAGAAGAGGCTGATCCCTGCTTCACTACAACCTCCTGTCAGGGAGTTGTAGAGAGCAATAAGGTGCCCCCTGAGCCTCCTTTTCTCCAGGCCAAACACCCCCAGCTCCCTCAGCCACTCCTTGTAAGACTTGTGCTCCAGTTTGTATGAGGAGCCACTTGTACCTACAGCTGTCATGTGGATGTCTCAGGTATCCTAATGTAACCAAATGGCTAATACCAGATCTCAGTTCAGCATTTTCCTCTTAAAAGATAAACTTGCCTAGCCAGGTCAATCAGAGAAAATAAAAGATGAACCTTTTCTAATTTTGACAGGACGGACATTTCCAAAGAAGGGTCAGACGTGTGTGGTGCACTACACAGGTAAGGCATGTTCTGGATGTTCTTCTGCTTCACATCAAGAGTGGTTTCCCATTTTTGATGTCTGTTGTATTTTTTGTTTTGTTCTGTCACCTGTAATCCATTGGATAATGCTTGGGTGGGTTTCCTGCTTGTTTCACTTCTAGCTGAGCTGTTCAGGCTACAGTAGCTAGATGTGCCTGCTGGCACATTTGCCATGGCTAGCGTTCAGCAGAAGAAGCTCCAGACCTGATTCATTAAGCCATTTTATTAGCTAATGAAATTGAGCATGAAACAGTCAAAATGCTAGGTTCATATTTTTACAGCCTCTTGTCTTGATACAGACAATTAATGATTGTATATATCTTAAGAGCATGTGTCCATGTATTGGCAGTAAAATTCATTCCAGATTGAAGAGATCAATACCAGGTCTGTTTAAACACCTGTTTTATGGACTTGTGTTAATCTTAAGTAGTGAGCTGGTTAATGGAGCTGCTTATGCTGAAGAAGAAAATGTTCTTTAAATCAGTTTATGGTGTTAGCTTTGTGTGTAGTTATGTAAGTTGTCAAAGGGATGCAAAAATCTCTGCAGTCCGAGTCTCTGACTGGGAAGTTCACTTCAGCAGCTGCCATTTGATGAGACATTTTCCTTAAGAAGCTAACATGCAGGTTATGTAGGGATTGAAGCTTCTGATCTAGGCCTAGATAGTGAGGTAATGTTTTCCTCTAGTGTTCAGGATGATGGGAAAGTTCTCTCTGGTAACTGTTGCTTTCCTTCAGCTTTGTATTTGATTCTTACAACTGGAGCAAGATGGGAACATTTTCCAATAAATATGACTAATGAAGTAAACCTGTTTGTATTGTCAATAAACCTTTTATATAATTTCAATAATACCACCATTCAGAAGGTTATGTGGGAGTTAGTGCATTGGCTTGGGGTGGAGGTTGTCTGGGTTTGAACTCCCATATATAAATTTATATATTCAAAGTATTTTGGTCTAATGAGATTTCTAGTTTGAATTAGAAGATGTTAAAGACATGGGTCTCCTATTCCAGTCTCAGCTCTTACAGGTATTTCTCTGTAACGTAGATATGAAAATAGATGTTTTGAAATTATTTTTGTGAAGATGCTTAACGATGTTTCTCTTCGTGTCCAAACTTCAAATGGTTTTATGAAATAAAATTGTCACCTCCCACCCCTAGTTAGTTCAAGATAAATTTAAATGTAAGAACTGAAATAGGCAAAAAAAAGTGAGCCTGTTGGCTCCCACAAAGCTCATTTTTTCTGGATAACTTCAGAGAGTGTGAATGGTGAAATGTGAAAAGATAACAAGATGCTGCATACTGCTATTGATATTAGGTAGTGTCTTAGATGAGGCTGTTGTGAGCTGGCTTTGACATAAAAGACTTTATAAAAACTCATTAAATCAATCTCTAGTGTAAACTGTGCTTTCTCCATGTACCTTGCTGCTGGTGCTATGCAACCTCTCTTGCCTCCGAGATTAGAACAGATATCAGGAAGCTCATCACCTCAGTTCCACTGCTGCTGCCAGCAGTCTTTGGTGATGATGTTTTTAAGTTGAGCCCATGGTTAGTGGATAAAGTGTTTCCTTCCAGTGATCTATAAAGCATGTGGATAAGATGACATGTAAGTGTTGAGTTTTAGTTTAGAACAGTTTTATCTGGATCCGGTACAGTTTCTTTTTGTACTGATGAGATTCTGGATGTGCCTGGTAATTATCTTGGAATGATCTCTGTCTTATTTATTCAATATGCTTATCCTCACCACACTCCTCTGACTCCTGCTTTAGGAATTGTATAGCTAAGTAGAGGGAAGTCTGCAGAGAAATGCAGAACCTCTGCCTTGGCACCTAAAAAGGGAACTAGGAAAAACTAAGACACTTAAGTACAAGGAAATAATCCAGAAATGCTGCTTTTCAGAGCTGCTTAATATTGTATAACATGTACAACTCTCAAATGATCTCCAGATCCAGCTGATGTGACACTCTGGAGCTGGGCACAGATACCTGTGAGGAGGTGTTATGTTATGGGAGGTGGGGGAACCATGCACTGACTGACTCCATCAGGATCCAGAGATTGTTTGGATCCCCAGAAAAGCCTAAACTCTCTGGGGTGCTTGGAGCACAGCTCTGAATCCAGGATCAAGCAGAGCAGAGAGCCAAAACCACGGCCTGTGGGAGCCCATTTGGTGTGTAATAACTGAATAACAGTTGCTTCAGGCAAGGCAAACCTATCCCCAGCTGGCTCTTGCAGGAGAAGAGGGTTATAACTCTGCCTGCCACATCCTGAGCTGCAGCCATTACATTCCTGGGGAGAAGAAAGCTGAAATTGCCCACTCCCTTCAGTCTAGCTTGGGACACTGAGCAGTGAAGAGTGCAGGAGCCATGGGCAAGGAAAGGAGCAGGCAAGAGGGTGAGTATTTGTTGCAGGCACTCATGCAGGGATAGGGAAGGAGTTGTAGTGCAATCCCTGTCTTTGGGGATTAATTCAGTACCTTTTTTGTTAATCCTAAGGTTTTCCCATGTGGTGGTGCCAGCTGGGCAGGCCATGTAACTCCTTGCAGTGGCCCATCTGCTCTCACACCAACACACACTGTGGTGATACAGCTCCTCAGCACAAGCGTGGTGGGTCCTGGGTTTTTGTGCATGCATAGAAAAAACCTTGCCTGCCCACTAATTATTCCTGTCTCAAAAGGAGAGGAGAGGCTAAAATGGGTTCTCTTCTGCCACAGCAAGTTATGAATCTTTGAGGCTCTGTAGTGTCTTATTTCCCCTCGTGCCTTTGCTCTTGCAGGCATGCATTTAGCATGTGATGGGAGTGATGGCAGACAGCGAGGACAGGAAGGGACTGCTGGCACTGCAGGAGTAAAAGGCTCCCAGCAACCTCCATTTTTTAGGAGTAAGCTGTCTGTATGACTTGTCCTGGTGGTTCATGCAGGAAAAGTCAAGGGAGGACCAAAGGCTGGGACTCCAGATGTTTGGCAGAGCTTTAGAGCTCTGTCTGCTTGTCCTCCAGGATTTTATGCTTCATCACCAAGATACAGATTCAGCAGGGTAGTTTCTAGTCTGACAACCCTACATGTTCTGGAGGAGTGGGAAGTGAGAACTGGAATCTCCTCAAGATGAAGGAGAACTGTGATTGAGTTTTACACTTCTTCTGTCAGCACTCCAGCTATTAGGCTGTTACATGTGGCAGCTTTTCCTGATTCTCTCCTTGCCCAACTGGATACAGAATCTCAGTGTACAGAGTGGTGTGATTCCCAAAAGCATTGTGGTGCCTGAAGGAACAGACCTAAGTTCCAGTGGCAGCAGGAGTGAAGGTGCAACCTCACTAGGGAGCAATTTACAAAGGACCTCTTCATTTAAGGAGATTGTTTTTAATTATTTTTTTCCCCCTTAGGAGTAATTCTCTGCTGCTTTACAATTAGAGCAGGATTTTTAGATTACCCTTCAGAAGTACCTAATTGCCCTTTCATAAGATGCCTTAGTGCCTAACTTTGGTCCTGTAAATCACCTGCTAATTTTTCAGCTTTGCACAGCCTGATCTAAGTACACAAATAGATGTCCAGATAATTATAAAACATTACATAGGGGGACTGTGATAGAACATGAAACCAAGTCCCAATCTTAGTATACGATGGAAAAATGTGGTCAGGTTCCTGTATTCTTGTGTTTGCTAACAAATATAACAAATATAATAATTTCTTCTTAGCATCCAGCATCCATGTTGAGTCTCAAAAGTTACCTGCACAATATTACTGTAATGGGATTAATAGATAAGGCAGAGCACTGGCACTGAAATGCACTTGCAGCAGCACTGGTTTATGTCATGTTTTTTGTCACAGATTTCCTGGAGCAAGCTTCTCAAAGCCTTTGGCAATCTGCTTACTCCTTCTGTTTTCCATCTGCAAAATGATAGTTGTACTTTGTCTGCCTCCTGTAGAGAGATTGCAGGCAGTTTGAGATATGAACTGCCTCCTTCTTCATGCCTGTTGTGATGGTGACCTAGTCTTGATTGGGTCTTCAGGTTACATTGGACCACTGACAGTAGTACAAGCACACTAATTAATCCTGGAGTGCATAAAAGGAATTAAGACATTTTCTGCAATTTTGATTCCTGTGATTTAAATTTGTTGACTCTGGCCATGGGAATTAGCAGTGGAGAATTTTCAAAGATTTATGAACATGATACAAAATGTGACTTTCAGTTAGAAATGCCCCTCAGTAAAAGCTTCACTGAGGAGGGATATGCTCTGTCTGGAGACTGTGAGGTAAAACCTGCACTCCAGGAAGCTGAATCCCATTCCCTGCCCTCCTGCTGGACGATGATGTGCCTTCACACCAGCTTTGTGTGTACTGAATCTAAATCTGCTCATGATAATGAGAGGGCAGCTTTTTTCCCAAGTTATTCAGAGTTGACATTGTCTTGTGTTGTCCCATGTAGCTTGTGGCAGAGCTAAATTCTTAACCTCTTAATCTTTCTCCTTGGCCACCTGTAAAGCTCTGATTATAATGCAATTACTCTTTTTGAGGAACTGATGATAACCAGTGTTTCTAGTGTGCTGGAACTGATTTATTTGAGTGAGACTAAAAAGCCACAGTAAATCATTAATTATTTATTAAAGTGGACTTCTCTCAGAAGATTTTTCATAGACTTCTTAGGCTAGGATTATTGCCCCAAAATTGCACTAAATAGATCTCCAAGAGAGTAGAATACTTCAGTTGGAAGGGACCTAAAATGATCATCTCTTCCAACTGCCTGACAACATCAGAGGTGACCAAAAGTTAAAGTATGTTGTGAAGGTCATTGTCCAAATCCTTTAGACACTGACTGATTTGGGGGATCAACCACTTCTCTGGTGGTGGGCCCCCCACTCAGTGAAGAAATGCTGCCTAATGTCCAGTCTAAACCTCCCCTGGAGCAGCTTGGAACCATTCCCACATGTCCTGGATCACAGGGAGAAGAGCCCAGCACCTCCCTCTCCACTTCAATGTTTATATACTGAGAAATTGCTTTTTTATTATTGTTTTAATGCGTGAAGTGAAATTCCACATTGAAATAAATGAATACTATTCCATTTACTGCAGCTGAGCTGAACAAATTCATTCTGGTTTAGGAAGCAGGCTTTTATTTAAAGCAGAACAAATGATTAATTGTTCTTTTCCTAGTGGTCTGAGGACAAATTCATATCATCTTCTTTTCCCATATATTGCCAGAATTACTTTATATTGTTTCTTTAGCTTTGGCAGGGGTGTAGTGTTGAGAATTATGGTTATGTCTGTGAATTTGAAAGCTCTTTATATAACAAAAGCATACTGCATAGATATAGATGAACAGCAATTCATAGAATGTGCTTGATTTATCATGATTAAAAACAGTATTTTCCATTTAACACAATAGAAATGTAATGCAGTTCCTTTGAAATAATCCTTGCCTTGAAGATCTGCCTGTTTTTCTTGGATCAAAATCAACTCAGCCTTAAGTGTACATAGTAATAGCCAGAGATTTGTCTATAGTGACATACTCTCAAAAAGACTGAGGTAAATTCAGAGTAACTTTACAGAGTGTCATCTGTCTTATGAGCATGACTGGATGAACATCAGCCTTGTGCAAGCATTTGTGCCAGGTGAGTACAGGAGGATGCTATTTCTCTGGTCCCACTTTCAGAAACAGCTGTGCTACTTCAGGTTGGAGCTCTGCATGTGTAGCTGAGAGGAAAATTGAACTAAGTGAGGCATTTAATCAAAATTCTTTGTCTCCAGGAGGCTGTCTAGCTGGGTTTGGAAGAGGATAGTGAACACTGCAATTAGAATTATCATTAATAAGAATTGTATTGTAACAGACATTATAATTGAACCTTGATTTAAAGGCAGCTAAATCTTGCTTACCTAGAAGGAATTTAATTCTTTAATCAATCATGTTCCCAAGATAAAATATAACAGAGGAGTGTGATGCCAATTTTTTGTTGTTTTGTTGTTTTGTTTTTTTTTTTAATTTAATGACCTGGTTTAAAAATATGAAAGCCTTTTGCTTCTATGGAGATCTTGGTGACAACTAAGCACTTAGAAACATCTTTTTTCTTTGGTGGATCATAACTGCAAAAAGTAGTTTTAGTTCTCCCTAAGGAATGTGGTCTTTTGCTGCCCCTTAGAAACAATCTGCAGGTCTTAAACTCTGTCAGTAAGGAGATAAAAATTCTCATCTCTGCTTATTTAATTATAGATTAGTTATCCCTGGAAGTATTTTAGCAGTGACTTTGGCCTGATAGTCATAATAGTGGTCAGAGTCTAGAAGCAAAATCTGAGCAGAAGAGATTTCTCCTACACATTTTGCTGCCAGCTTAGTGACTGATGTCAGGTATATTACTTGCTCTTTCATTTTGTAAATTTAATGTAAAACTAAGCTGTGGTTTAGTTTTACATTAAAGGGACTGTGCTCTCAAAATTGTCTTGCAATTAATGTTTGAAAGTACAGTGGGACTCACTGTAAGAGGCTATTGATGTGAAAAAGTGATTTGATGAATGAAAAGATTCAGAGATTTATAAGAGAAAAAGTAGCTGCTTCAGTGGCAGAGTGAGTGAGTTTAAACTGAACACACCAGATTGTTGCCTGATGGAAAAGGATCAGTGTAATAAACTCAAGTTTCCCAGTTGCTCCTCCTTTGCTGTGTTGCTGTGTATGGTTCCCATTGGTTTCACTGGAATCACTTGTGCTGTTAGATGTTGTTTATTGTGGATAGGTGAATCAGAAAAGGACCTTGAACTATTTCAGCTGTGTTCTTACTGGCAACCTCAGCTGTGAAGCCTTGGTTTCACTGAGAATTGGAAGTTTCTCCCCTTGAGGGTGCTCCCCATGGCACTGAGGTGTTGTTTGGACTGCTGCTGATATGCTTTGGGCAAAGAAAGCTATGGGTCCAGGATTGCCCATGAACACTGTCTTATATTCATTTGGGAAGAAGACAGGATGAGTTTCATTCTTGCAGAGTAAAGAGGATTATAAATAGATTTCTTCAAGATAGCATACACTGACACTTTCTCCCCTGACAGGGACTTCTCTGTCAGCATGAGATGTGCTGAGTGATTTGGTGACTGCTAGCTTCAATTTTGGAGCACTTGCTAACCTTTACAGGATTTCCTTTCATGGTGGGGTTGTAGCATCATGCTCTCTTCCCATTGTGCCCAGAAATGAAACTGCTAGTGAATAATTAAAATTCCTACTCCTGCCTCACAAAAGCCTCAAGGAAGTGAATTTTGAGATATTAAAAAAAAAAAAAGCTCACAAAGCAGATTATCTAAAGTACCAGAGAACTAATAGCCTCTGTTCATCAAGTTTTTAAAAGCTCAGAGCTGATCCAAAAAAGTGCCATCTTTTAGAAAATTAGATTTCTGTTTCAAACGAGGTATTTTTTTCTGGAACCTCTTTCCACTTATTTTGAGTGATTCCAGTGTGCCCTGCTTACAGTTCATACTTGTATTTTTGGACTTAGACCTGAAAGATTTGCATCAATTCTTGATCATCAGAATTCCAGGTCGTTACAAGAATGACATCATTTTCTAGTAATTTATGCAGCCAAAAATCAAAGCATCATTGAGAAGACTGTGCAATGAATAGTATTTGTTAGTGTAAAATGTACAAATGATCCTACATCAGCCAAAGAGAAGCTCTTACAGCCGGCACCAGTGATAGGCTTGTCTCTCTTTATTGACAAAATAGAACTGACATCACCGTATTTACCTAATTAAGAAGTCTAAATTGAGAGCTTAGTTACCTTGGGTTACCTAAACAGTTAGATTGTGGACATGCCTCTCTTTCTATTGATTAGATAAAGAGCTTAATACTGTTCCTAGGTCAGGCAGCTCAGCTGGGCAGGGAGTGTGGACGGGGGAAGATTTTCTCAACTGCTCAGCACGCGGTGTCCTCCCTGCGCAGTGGATCCACGGCAGGGCTGTGTGTAACACCCCACATCCCAGGGCATTACCTGAGCACATGCTGTGCAGCCAGAGATCTCTGCAGCCTTGTGATCTCCAGCATTGTGTTGGTCCAAGTGCTGCAGGGATGTGTGCGGGAGATCCCTGGGGAGGGCATTGCCAAGGAGCTCACATGGTCCCCATTTTGGCTCTGGGAAGAGGACACGCGCTCTGCCGCGGGAAGCAGCAGCAGCAGCTTGGTGTTGGCAGGAGTTCTGCTGAGTCTTGCTGAACCAGGGCCAGGGGCTGGGGGGGCTTTATATTGAAAGCAGCATCTCTCAGTTGAGACGTATTATTTAGCTTTACTTACTCAAGGGCACTGTAAATCTTCCTTAATTTTTTTTCCCACAAGACTGCTGGCTGCAGAAGTTTGTACTCCCTTGCACATCACTCAGTGTGAGGGATCTTAAATCTTGTAGCTGTGGTGTCATCAGGCAGAGCCAGAGCATCTTTGTAGCCAAGGCAGGTCCATGTACTTAGGCAGTGTAGTCCTTTCTCTCCCATCCAACACCCTGGGACTTTTGAAACTCAGGGTTACAGCAGTGGTTTTGAGGTACATTTGATTTGTTGATCTCCCTCTGTCTCATTTTATGATATCCCAAGTGTGGTTACTCCTTCCAGATCTTTTCCATTTAATCCTGCATAGTTATTTGGTTCTTAGTTGTCTCTTCCTGCTCTAATTCACTTCCCTTTGCCCATTTAATGAACTGACAACCTTGATTTAGCGTGATTGTCTTCTCTTACTTTTTTTCTCAGTTACAAATGGAAAACTTGTTTTTTGAAGGTGGTTTCCTGCTGGACAGCAGAAGATACCTAACACCTGAGTAGTTAATTTTCCAATTGGTGATTGCTACAAAAAAAAAAGACACTCTCAGATACATTGGCATTATCTAGTTTTTAATGACAGAAGTGAATATATATTTTGTTACTTCCTAACTTGTTGAAGTTGCTGCTGTTGCAACTTTGGAAGTAGCAGCTCTGTGTTGAAATTTTTTACACTGTGTTAGAAAAAATCCAACGCAAACAGAAACCAAATATCCAGTTGTTTGGAAATTACACTAAAATACTATATAGGGATTGCAGTTTTATGAGAACTTACATTTTTGTTCTGTGGATAAATTTCTGGTTTTACTACAGGCAGGGATTTTCAAGAAGACAGGAGCACATCATACTTTTGGAAGTGTAATGTAGCCATATCTAGAGTACATAAAAGAAAATAGAAGGTGGGTCCCACAGTGGACAAGTTCCTGAGGCATCATCATCAAGTGTTGCCATTTTCAGACTGGAAGGTACAATTTTCAGCCTGAAGAACTGAAATAAATTATCTTATTTGTAAAAGCTGCAATTTTGGTGAAAAAGCCAAAAAGCTTCTGATGCAGCTCAGGGTGTGTTTGGTTTCTGGGCTAAAAGCACACATTAACAGGTCATGTCCAGCTGTTCATGCAGCAGTGCCTCCAAATCCTTCTCTGCAGGGCTCCATAGGCCATTCACAGAGATGAATGCTTTTCTGCAGTGTCATGCTGAAACACCTGACCTTGGCTTGTGCTTGAGGTCACTCTCTGGCAGTGTCTGTCCAGTGATGAGAGCAGGAGCTGCTCCTCTGTCACTCTGCCTGGGTGACAGCTCCCCACACCCTTGTGTCTCTCAGTGGCCAGCTGGCAACAGCTCTGGAAAACTATGGCTATGTCTGTCCCACTCTGTCAGGGGAGATTTGGGAGAACACAGACAGCCCCATTGAAAGCTTTCAGTTTATTCTGTCCTTTGAATTTCTTCTGCCATCATTTGCACCTCATAGTAGCAGGGACAGGTTCAGATGCTTGCTGAGTCAGTGGGCAGTGCTCCTGCAGAGCACAGCTGAGGGCTGTCATCTGACTGTGCCCATTTGTCATGTCCTACCTTTTCCTGCCTGGAACTCAAGAGTCCTGACCTTTTATGTCTTAACACTGTGGACTTCCAAGGCCTGTAACTGTAGGAAGAGGTGTCCAAAAGTCATTGGAACAGGGTGGAAATGCCTCATTACAAAATGATCCTTACCTGTGCCATTAAGACTTGTTCTTTGTGAAAGCAGCTATAAAGCTCATCTCATTTTCAATATTTTTTGCAATCCCTGGCTGAGAGTGTGGGAGTTTTAAATGTGTATGAGTCAAATGCAAATTTGGAGTTGATACAGTCATGAAGAACTGCCATCAGCAGTCCCCTGTGGACAACTTAGAAAGCTGAATCTGATCAAAGAGCTACTCACTTCATTCATAAATTGCTTTGGAAAAGGAAGACCTTTTTTTGTTTACTCCCCTTTAAAGGACAGGGACATTCAGAAGGGAAATGCTGTGTCCAGGGCACAAAGTGAGCCTCTAGAAAAGTTAAGGCTAAAAATTCATGGGCTTTTAAATTCCTTATCTACTATATTTATCTTACCACTTATCTATTGCATTACCCACCTATATATATATTACATATAGGGTATACCAACTCTGTAGAAGAGCTGTTTGTTTTTATTTCCAGACCTCAGAAAAGTGTTTAAATTTTGAGAACAAACAATTTAAATTAAGATAAATGGTGGAAAAACACTATACTTTAGTTTTTATTAGGTTTTCTCTTTGTCTAACCAGTCTTGATTTGACTGGTTACATAAGCATTGTAAACAGAATAAGGGCTCAGTCCTTCCCTGCTGCAAAGAATAGGGGACTTGATTGTAACGATTCACTGTGTTTCAATAAAGTAACTAAAGCTTGCAGTACATTGATTTCTTAAAACTGCAGAACCATTTCTGAAGTGCTTTCCTAAGACGTGCTATTGTAGCATATTCAAAGCTCCTCTTCATATTCAAAAGTTTCTAAAGCATTTGGGAAAGCAATAGGAAACAAAGTAGCCTGGACCTGAGAGAGTGTGGAGCTATAAACACAGGGGCCAGAGATGATGGAGAGCTGAGAAATTATTTGCCTTAGAGCAAAAGAACAATAAAATCTTGGGCTGGGATTTTTCCCTGCAGGAGTGCGAAAAGAAACATTGACTGATTGCAAAGCACCTCCATACTGTAATGGAGTTACACAACCTGTAATCTTTCTATTATTCAGCCTGTCACTGCAGGACTGGCCCATTTGGAGGCTACAAAGCATTTAGATGCTGACAGCTGTATGAGGCTGTAGGGGACATGGTTGGCCATTGTGTTTATAGAGGGCAGTGAGATAAGAATAGCTCCCAGTCTTCAGTGCCTGCCACATTCACTTGAGGTTTTGGACACCTCTGTACGTCTTGTGGACAAGTAGCTGTGTTGAAAAAGCAGGGGCCACTAGGGCAATACTTATCTTAGCTCTTCTTTTTCCCTTGAGAAACTGCTGTACAATACAGGCCAAGAGGGTGTCAGCTGATAAAAGTCAGACAAATGCAAAGTGTTCTCTGGTTTTGATGTTGAGAAGCCTGGCATCCAAGAGGAACTGGACACTGTCTGGCACACCGTGGCTAAATTAATGTCCCCAATGTGCCCTTCCACTTCCAACCCTCCTGTTGGTCTCTTACTATGCAGAGGACCACCCTTCTTCTTCTAGTTTTTTTTTTTTTTCCCCAATACTTTAGCAAGTTGTAATAGACTTCTAGAAGAATTTTCTAATATGTTTGTTTAGTCACAGGCAAGTTTTTGTTAGTTTTCAGTGTTATTTGTTTTGCAGCTTCTTAAGCACATTCTAGCAGTATGTTAAGCTGAGACTTGTTTTTGGATTGCTTCCTCAGAGGATGAAGCAGTGGAGATTTTCAGTTCATCCAAAAGAACACATGAGTGCAGCCCTGATTTGAAAATATTTCTTTTTGCTGCAGCATAATTGCTTGTCACAGTCACTGAAGGTGCCACAGTGTGATTTGACAGGGCTGAAACAGGGGATGCAGGGACATTCCCAGCTCTTTCCTCCTGCCTCTGCATCACTCTGTCTTGTGTGTAGAAATGTTGCAGTGGCTGCACTATGAACTGGGCTGAAATCTGATGTGAAAGAAAAGTTGGGGAAGGAGGGAAGAAGTGCTTGTGAAGGACATCAGGAGAACAGGATGGAAGTGCAGGGTGATAGAAAGATCAACAGCCACTTGTTGATCTGGCACTGCAGCAGGCCTAGAGTTTGGCAGTGGTGTAGGGAGCCAAAGCACTTGGGTGGCTGTAGAGAAGAGAAAAGATTTGCCTGTGGGAACAAGAGGGAGTATTTATTTCTGCTTCCTTCTCACCTTTCTGCCCTGTCCAGCTTCCCAGCAGTGCACAGTTTGGGGACCCTCCCATAGCAAACTCTCAATCTCTCCATTGCAATAATGGTCTGGGACAAATTTGTCTGGTTAGCATGGTTCATATGTATAACACTGCTGTGATGAGGACTCTCTAGTGCTGCTGTTATTTGTTTATAGAAGTGATCTCAGAATAAATTTGCTTGACTTTTTTTTTTTCCCTAAGAAAGAAGACAAAAAATTTCCTTCTTGAAACTTGGTACTAAAGAACATTTTTGGTGTACGGTTATTTAGTGGTGGGTGGACAATCATTCCAGGGCTAAGACTGTGGTGCACAATGAGAGCATTTTGACTAGGAAGACCAGGGTCTATACATGGGGAAAGAATTATTGCTATAAATATATTTACTAATACAGTGTGCATGACTTTTAAAGGAAGTACTTTGCCCTTCTGCTGAGCATTTGCAAATTTCAAGCCTTTATAATTAGCTTCTTATCAGAAAATGAATCACTATCACCAGCCAAGGTAACTTCTGAGCATAACTTGTATAAACCTGTCACTGGGCAGGATTCATCAGAACTACATTAGATCCTGATGAAGGTATTAACTTGAATGTCAAAGGCACTACCAGGGTGAAGTATTTAAAGAAACCACCTTACCCTGAAGTAGTGACAGTGCTGCACAAGATGATGGGGATACCTTTTCCCCTGCAAAAGATTCATGGCTCTTGGATTTAAAAGTCATAAAATGGTTTTGCTGAACCTTCCTTTTACTGCTCCTTGTGAAGCAGCATTTAGTGATTTAGAAATGCTTCTTTTGGCCTAGCTGAGTGAGGGTGGATTTGAGGACAGGCCCCTCATATGAGGAAGGTATTTAGGACTTTTTTATGGGGAAAAGCCACAACCCATGGATGCTTTTCTCCTGCTGTTTGTCAGAGAGCTGGGGAAACAACTTAGGAAAAAAAATCAGCCTACCATATATTTTTAAACTGCGATGCATATCTTATACAAAAGATTATGGTATTAGCTTAAATATGGGATCAACACTTATACATTTAAGATGGATTAAGGTGGATGTTTACAATTTGTTTTCCTGTTTTTTGATGTATTTGAGGAAGACATCTCTAATTCAGGTGTATGTGTGCCATAGTATAAAGACAGTATAAGTATAAAGACCGTAGATTATAATGTTAAAAAAATCAGGTCAAAATGAGTGTGGGTTTTTAGTGTTCAAAACATTTTAAAATAAATTCTGACTCTTGTTTTGTGTCAGTATTGCAGCTCTGAAATGTGTTATGTTGTGTTGTACCTTGTTCAGCTGATCTTTCTCATCTGTGTTTTTGGTGAGGAATAGTGACAAAATTCTGCTTTAGGATGTCATAGAAATGGAATAGACTATTTCAGTTGGAAGGGACCTACAACTATCATCTGACCCAACTGCCCAATCACTTCAGAGCTGGCCGAAAATCACAGGGTATTATTAAAGGCATTGTCAAAATGCCTTTTAAACACTGACAGGCAATTGTGGGGTCATCCGCAGAAAATCTTGTCAAGCTGGCTCTCAAGGAGTTGGTGTGTGGATGCCTGGATAACATTTCCAGAGCATCATGAGGTTTTCCATCATGGTCTGCAAGGAATTCATGGTACCCTGAATAAGAAACTTAAAAAGAAAAAAACCATGCCAGTGGATCTAAAATTGACTTATTCAATAGAGGACTTTCCAGTAGACCTTCAAATGGGCTGGTGTCAGCCCCTCTGGGATGTTTTTATCAGTGGAGGAAGATATCAAGGTGATAAAAATTAATAGAGACATCCTAAATAAATGTTCTCATCCCATAGATCATTGATACACAGTAAGAGGAATCATTAGTTAATATTGTCACCAGTAAATAATTTGTTTCAGTTGCTATAAAACTCTTTACAAACTTGAAGGTGGAAGAGCAAAGATTGACTCCTGTACACTTTAGGAGCACTTTGTCATGTGAAGCAGTGCCTTTAAGACAGATTTGGGGAGTTGTGGTTGGTTATCAACTGAACACATGCTCTGAGCTGCTCTTTGGCTAAAAAGCTGTCTGCAATCCATGAATATGAGGATATTCATGGATTGCACACAGCAATCTGAGGAGAAGAGAGGGGAGCCAGAGATCTCACAGAGATATTTCAAAAACAGTGTGCTCAGTTCTGTAGTCTACAATGCTGGAAAGATACATGAGGATGGTAGAAGTGCTGGGAGACCTTTCTGAATAAAAAATGCCTAATTTATTCAGCAGGGGTTAAGGGATAGTTTGCTACTTACATGGGGAATAAAAAATTGATAGGACGATTGAATTGATCTGTTAGTTCACCCAGAGACATAAAGATATCATAGCTGGAAAGTGAAATTTTGTAAGTTCACCTGAAAATAAGGAATACATGTGAACTGGCAATTCTGATTTATAAATTAACACCAATCAATAATTGCAATCACTTCATCTCCCTGAGAAATCTTTAAATCAGATCTAATTCAAACAGGAATTATTTAGTGAAAATTCTACAGCCTCTATTAAAGTAAGGAGTCAGAAGAAGAAATTTCAAGGATCACTTCTGGCATATAGGTGCATTAATTAGCAGTTTTGTCATGTATTTTGGAAGCTTTGGTAGCATTCTTGTTCAGTAGTGTTTTCCTTGTGTAGATTAGTCCCAGAGACTTCACATCCTTCCTAGATTCATGATTCTTAGAGCTGGGCTGGTAATTTGTCCAACTCCCTCCATAACAATGTTTGAACTTGAACTCATTTGCTTCCCTAGGTTTGATCATGCCAGTTACCTTTCTTCTTTTGCATTTCATTTTTTTTTTTTGTGCGTCTGGATCTTTGATACCTTTTCCTGTATATAAATGAATGACAACTAAAAGAAGGTGTCAATCAAACTGTTACCTGCTTTTCCAGCTTCTGGGTGATGGTCAGGTGAATCTCAGAATGGGTCAGGCTGGAAGGGACTGCAGTGGCTCATCCGGTTCAACTTCCTGCTCAAACGGGGTCATCCCAGAGCACATGGCACAGGATTGCATTCAGACATTTCTGGAATATCTCCAGTGAGGGGGACTCCACAGGCTCTCTGGGCAGTCTCTTCCAGTGCTCAGTCACAGCACAGGAAATAAGTTCTTCTTCATGTGCAGGTGGAACTTTCTGTGCATCAGATTCTGCCTTTTGTCTCTTGTCCTAATGCTTGCCACCACCAAAAGGGTGCCCTCCCATGGGTGGAATTCACTGACACCAGAGGACAGTCAGCACTTTGCACAAGATATTCCTTACTGTGAGGAATGAGCTGGTACAGCTCTGGAACCATTTACATCCATTTGCATGCTGATCATCAGCTTGCACTGGACATCCTTAGAACTGGTCACTTCTCAGAAAAGTAATTGAAGTGTATTAAAGGGATATTAAAAAAATGCTTGGTCAATTATAGAATGTAAAATCATGTTTCAAAGTAATTTTCCATGCTTAGTCAGAGGACTTAATTGTGTTTTTAGACCACTTTCGTTGATACAATTTTTATTAGATAGTGCTTATTGTATACGAAAACCAAAACAGCTGCATTGAAACAGATGGATGTCTGACTTCAAGGTATATCTTTGATGTGGGGATTACTGGGCAGAAACCTGGGATTGGAGCTGGGAACAGACAGCTGCAATGGCTTTTTCTATAAAAAATGGTAAGTATTAGACATGCCCAGCAGAAGACAGCAACGCCTACGAGAAGGGAGCCTTTCCAAGGGAATCTGCAACACACAGGAAGATTGACAAGCCATTGTGCTGCTCAGGGTAACAAACACTGTTTGCATAAATCCCCTTGCAATCATCACGTCTCATTTAATTGACATCCCACTGCTTTGTTCTTCTTTAAAAACATTTGATTGACTCTTCTGGAAAACACTGCCTTACCAATGTAGTATAGGCAAAGCAAGTTTCTGCAGCAGCTATTCTTAGGAGTGGCCTTTGACCATCTGAAGCCCTGGCCCCCTGTCAGCTCTGCCCTGTTTTGCAGCAGGACTTTTTGACTCTTACTCTGCTGTGTGTTCCTGCCCACAGGGCGCGTGGTTTTGGGGTTCTCTGTGTCACACACACATCAGAAATGTCTCGTGTTACAGGAAAACCCAAGGGTGACAAGCAGTGTTCACTGGTTGGGCTTTAAGCATACTTCAAAGACATCCATGTATGGGAAAAAGAAAAATAGTCACACCAGAAAGAACATGGAAAAACTCCCTACAGAGTGATTGTAAAATAAAATTATCACACCTATAAATACTCTGTGTACCTTGCACAGAAGTTCACCTTGATTTTTAAGTCATGTTAACACTGGAGGTGGTTTGGGAGCAAATTCTGGGGTCACTGGATGATCTGTAGCAGTCTGACTACATAGAGAGGACTGGCACTTGGGTGGGGCTGTGTGGACACAGCAGGATCCTGGGATTGCCAGGCATTGGCAATTGCCCACATTCCTGGGCTTTGGCAATTGCCCACATTCCTGGGCATTGCTTGTGGCAGTGGTGCAGTCTGCACATGGTGATACTGAGCACCTTGATGCCTTTCCCAAAGTAGGTCTGCATCATAGACATTATAAGGAATAGCATAGATGGCCTCTTGCTATTGGTAAAATACAGCCTCACCCTGTGGACAGTTTGGGTGTAAGATTTTTCACTTGATTTTGTAACAGTTTTGTTCTGTTTAAGTATAAAATGCTACCTACTTTGTGTATTTTCTAAACCTAGTGATCAAACCAAATCACAAAAAAAGCTTTGTGAAAGATGTCACAATTCTCATCTGTTAATGTCACACAGCAAAACTTCTCAAATGCAAATTCACCTGTAGCCCTGATTTTGCTGATTTTTCTCAAGGTATCTGTTCATCGTTATTTCCAATAGAACACAATTCTTCTTTTCTTGTGTTGGAGTAACCCTCAGAGATTTCCATGGTGCTACTCACAACTGACATAATGAGGTTAATTTTATTGAGTGTATTTTGTTCCCTGCACCCCAGTGTTCATGATTCATCATTTCTTTTGTGAGTGAATAGTGAGATAATGAGATAGCAAGTTGACAGGGGCAGAAATACATTCAGGTTTAAAACGATGGATGTGCCTTGTGAGCAAGTTCAGCCAAGTAGGATGTCAGGCTGTTCCATGGGAATTGCCAGGTCAAAGCTGACTCAGAATTAGTATTTATGAATACTCCATCAAAATACAAGCATGAATAATGATAAATGTCTGATTAACACACACATCAACTGATATATTCCATATTCCACTACCCAATACACACCAAAGCTGAGAAGAACAATATGAAATTTCAGTATTAGAATTATGCCTGCCTGCTGTGATGCAGTGCAGGTTCTTCATGCTGGGTAATAAAAAGAAATGTTTTTTACTGTGTGGACATCATGAACTTTGCAATGTTCTGACTTGTCCATTTCCTCACTTTTAAGAGTTGGGGTTTTTGTAAGTGTTAAATGTCATAGATGTTTTTGCACAACTTAGGAAGTTAAACTTTTAAAAGAGATGTGTGGGCTTTGAAGTGATGGTAATTACTGTAACTTTGTGCTAGTTACATTTAATGTCTGGGGAAAACGTAAGAAAATATTCAGAGTTGAAAAGTTTCTAAAATAACTGTGTTGAAATCAAAGGAGTTTGATGCCGAGGTGCATTTGAAATGCCTGCAGTATAACTACTACATCTTTAGACACCTAATTATCTTCGAATATCTGCCCTTTATGTCATGTTTACATGCAAAAATGCTTGGCAGTGTTAATGGTTGGACTTGATGATCTTAGAAGTCTTTTCCATCTTAAATGATTCTGTGATTATAAAAGCGGTGCCACTTGTCACTACTGTTGTGTTTCTGACATGGGTGTGTTGATGTGAGCATTGCAGAGATGTTGGGAGAAATTTGTATTTTCAACCAACATTTTTATATCATAGAAAGTGTGTATGAGACCAGATATTACATTCTGCTATTCTTGTTGGGGTGACATTTTAAATCTGGTTACTACCTACTGCATTTTGTGTACATTTTCAGTTTAAAGGAGATAGTGTGAGTGGCTCCGCAGCAAGCACTGCATGTTTCTCAGCTTTTTGCTGGACTTCTTGATGTTATGAATCATGGAGACAGGTCTGGCCATATTAAATGAAGATTGGTTCCATTTGGCTTGCAATTTTAAGTACTTACTAGTTTATTTAATAGAGATGTTGAAAAGATGTTGACTGCCTTCTGTTATGTACGTGTGTGTGAGTCACAGCTGTAGGAGATGTGGCACGTTCAGCCTCTCTCTCTGGAGACTCTGCTGGGCTGGGGACAAGCACGTTCTTGTTCTCCAGCACCCCAGGCTGTGTCTACATTACAGCTGACAAGGGCTGGGAGCAGGAAGGTGTGTGAGCCGAGGCTCCTGATCACAGGCTTGCCCCAAGGCATGCTGCAGACTACCCCTGCCCATGCCCACGGCCTGGCAGAGCACTGAACTGCCAGACAGGCTTAGACAGAGTGCCTTGGGCTGTGCCCAGGGTTGCACTTGCATTTCACTGTCTGAATATAGAGTAGGTCTGGTCCCGAGGGCAGCCTTGGGATGACCCTGGTGTGCAACATGGAAATGCCCCAAGTCTCAGAGCACAGACAGCTCTCTAAGCTGCACAGTTAGGTCAGATACATGGCTGCAAAGGAGAGAGAGAGCAATTTCAGCTGAGGAAACATCCATGACCTTGACATGCCCCAGCCATGATTTTGTAGCTCTTCACTGGTGCTAATCCATGTTGGCTCAGGCCCCAGTTGGGATCAGACAGGTCAGCGCCTGCTTAGAGATTTCTGACTGGAGAACAGAAGCAGAGCTCAAAACAGAAGGAAAAGAATGAAGGGTTTTAGGATTAGAATGAGAATGATTACATTTGTCTTGGCAGGAGTGATACCACACGCACACACAATGTTGGGGAGCTGCTTCCTGGCAGCTCCACACCAAGCGCTCATGGAGCAGCATTCAGGCTGTGCACTGGAGCATTCACTCGACTCACCAGTCTCAGCATGGCTCTGGAGCCAATCCAGAGCTTGCTGCTGGCCTCATGGGGCAGTTTATCGCATCTTCTATTTAATCTTACTCTGGGCAGACTGAGAACCCGATGACAAGAATGTCCCATGCATGATTTAGCTCCTGCAGATGGTCAGGACATGCCTGTTTTAATTTCTGGCATGTGCAAGCCAGAGGGAGAAAAGGCAAGGAATTTGATGGGCACAGTAGAATAGTTGCAAGGAACACCCTCCTGCTACTTTGCAATGAAATGTGAGAGTCACAGCAGGTAAACAGTGTTTTATCTGTGAGGACACAAGGTTGTGTTTGCTTCATGGGTCTCCTTAGGGCTACATAGGAAGGATGTTCATCTACTTCTTGAAAGCTGCATGTTGCTGCAGTTTGTGACATTTGTGGAGTTACACTATTGATTTTATTTTCTTAGTAGAAAAGATAAATAGGAAATTACTCATTTGTACACTTGGGCATGCCTTGGACATCTGGACATTAAGGCATTAAAGCTCAAAGTGATCGAGAAGCAGAAGATAGTTCACTATTTAACATCCAGCTGGAGAACTGTGTTTACTCCTGTATTACATAACTGCTTTTTCAGACAATTTCTGTATTTTTCCATGCATCTCTGAAAGTGCTTCCAGTTATTCCAGTAAACATGGGTGTGTAGGAAGAAGGGGAGCAATTGCTTTTGAAATGGTTGAAAATAATGCAGTTATAGCCCTGTAATCAGATGCTTCAGGATGTGGCTATTTATTTCACAGTTCTGCTTGCTAAAGATCCATCCTGCAGTGATCAGCCTGTGGTCCTTCTTGGGTTTCAGACAGAAATATTCAGGAAGGGAAATTTGGGAAGATCTGCAGATTGAATTTATTCACAGTGATAAACTGCTCTTCAGGGTGAGTGACACATTTAGCTCTGGAAAAATAAGGAATGAGCTAACCAGTTATCACAACCAAACAACCATTTTAATGGTTCTTTGGTTGCTTTCAATGCAGATGCTTTTGGACAAAGTTTTGCTCTCAAATGTCCTCCCCACTACTGTAGAGTTATTATTTTTTTAATAACATTTTCCTTGTTTCCTGGAACAGCAAAAGGAGAATATGATTATGTTTGTATTGTAGAATCATTCAAGAGCTCCATTGTGCTTAACTGTGCAAAAAATGGATTAGGAGAAACTCTCATTTTCAGACAGCTGAGGAAGATGAACAACAAAGAGGAAGGGACACAGTCAGATACATACATGTATTACTATGATATTTACTTTATGGTTTCAAAGGCAAAGTAAGAGGCATCTCTCAACCAAATTATCCATTTAATAACTCATTTTCCTGTAATGTTACAACACGTTTGGGTGTTGAGAGAGCCTTACAGAGCGAGGTGGCCTCAGAGAGATGCATAAAGAGAGCATTCAGGGCATGGAGCACAAGAGCCAACGCCTCCAGCGGGTCTCCAGGACCATTTTGTTTGTTTTGGACATGTTTTAGCCCATGGGCAGCCTTGCTTGGGCTCACACCAGAGTGAGGTGGTGGTTCTGTAGGATGTGTAGTGTGGCTGTGCTGCTGCTAATCCCCAGGGAAGGGAGCTGGCCATGGATGTGTGCACAGGCATCTTGTGGTGTTGAGTCAGCCCCTCCTGTCCCGTCTGCAGCCTGCACCCACCGGGGCCTGAGCACTGCAATAACCACTTCAGCCAGGGTCTGGCTGCCCCCATTTAGTCTCCCTCCACTTTTGCTCTGTAAATATTTGTCCTGTTCACATCTATTGTTGGCACAGAGACATCAGTAGAAAGTTCTCTTAAGCCTGTGCTTGCATATTTGGATTCAGGCCAGTGAAAGTTAAACCTGATCGTCTTAGCCTCTCACTACCACTGCTCCTTCTTTTTTTTTTTTTTTCAGTAGTAAATGATGACTCTCCTCGAGATGAGCCAGATTTTCCTGGGGGCAGTTTGGCATTTCCCCAAGACATACACATTTAATGGCATGTTCTGGTGCAAGCAAGCAGCAGGGTAGAGGGGTTTTGTTCCTTTTGTACCCACTATCTAATTTGTTCCTTGACACTTTCCCTCCCCACAGGGGAAGGATGGCTGCCTCTCTATACAAGCCAGAGTTTGATTTATTTATTTATTGCCTTCTTTCCTCAAGTTGCCTGTAGCAGGCACACCAAATTTCCAAAAGTGAAGGTGTTAATACAAGTATCACTTACTGCCCTTCTGTAACATCCATGCCACTGTTACCCAAAATGAGAAATGCAATTTGGATGAGTCAGGGAGTCTGCCCTGACTCAGACTAACTAATGTAGGAGTGTCTCGGGGTCAGGCATATTTCTATTAATAGGGTCAAACTTGAGTAGGGAGCTCTGGTTTGATTTACCTATATTTAGCAGTCACACCAATGCAGCAAACCAGCCAAAATAAACCTGGCTCAATTTTCTTTCAATTTGTGATAAAACAAAATAAAATACAGTCATTATCTAAAGGTAATGAAACATCTTCATTTTATTCTGTGCTCAGCCACCACACTAATTTTTATGTCATGTTCTGCTGTTGCAGTAAAAAGAGTTGAAACTGAGCTATTTTTGTGTCTCATACACATCTCTTTTTTCCTTCACACAAATGAAACCACAAATATCTCTCTTGTATTCTGGTCCTTTCAAAGTGGATGTGCAAGGACACTGGGAGAAACTCTATCATTTCTCCTTCCTACCCTCTCAGTAGACTCTTGGTACAAAGACAAATGAAGAAAATGTTTCTTACTGTTAAGAATGATTTGTGGGCAGATATTCTCATTGTATCTTTTGTAATACCAAGGTTTATTAGTCCTGGGTCTAGCAGAGTAATTCCATATTAGAAAATCTTTGTGGTGCAAGATTTAGAATGTGTTTATTTTCTGGCTTCCAGGAAGGCAAATTGTCTTTAAATACAGTAAGTGAGAAAAAAAATAGCAAGAAATTGTATAGACTATCCAGGCAGCTAGGGAAACTGTGTAGGAGAGTAGAAAATATCTATAGCAGACTGTATGGTGGGAAAAGCCTGTATCCCAAGTCCCATATCTATGGAATGGCTCAGTGAGAATTTCTCCACAGCCAGTATGAGCTCACATTGCTCTATTGACCTTTTTGAGGTTCAATTGATTTACCCCAGCTTGAAACCTGACCTTTTGTGTGCAGATAGCAAGGTGGCACAGAACTTCTGTGTCCAGATAGCAAGGTGGGAGAGAGCAGAGCAACACTTCCTAATCTCCACAAAGGCTCCTGAAGCAGATAAAAACCAGAGCCCCTGCTTTGCATTCTCTAACACTTCAGCAGAACCAACAGGATGTGAAGCTGCTCTGAACAAGATCAGAATAAGGGTTCCATGTTCCTGTAACCTTAAAATTACAGGTGACACTGATTTGTGTTCTCTTCTGAGCTGAATGTTTGAGATGTAAGCAACCAAACAGAGACATGGCCCAAGGCACTCAGTCGAGTGGCACTGTCACCACAAAGACAGAAATAAAGATCATATCTGGGCACCAGCCTAAAAAGGTTCTATGGACTGTTAAACCAATTAGGGATCAGATAACATGTTCTCCCAGTCACTGGGATGGAGTCTGTCTGCCTCAGAGTAAAAACATAATTGTGCCATTACTAGAAATCCTCGCTGTCAGCTTCATGTCATGTGTGAAAGTCTGTATCCTTTTAATGGCTGTGCAAAGCATTAGACTTAAAAAAAAAACCCAACAACAACAACAGAAAACCCCAACAAAAAACTGTAGTTTAAATCCTCCTTTCCATTTTATTAAGCAATACCAAGAGTCAACATAGATCTTGGAGCTCACCCAGAGGAAGTTTGGTATTTGATTTGAACATGCACAGTGCAGCCCTAAAATTCAAACTTGTGGAGGCCAAGACAAATTTATCTTGCCTTATAGCTCTGTGTTACATGGCAGCCAGATGTCTTGCTCTCAGTCTGTGAAACATTTGCAGCAGAAATTGTCTTTGCAGCATGGCAAATGACCTTTCTGCGTTTTGTTGTTTGTTTGTTGTTTTTCTTTTCCCTGCTAGGGCTTCACCTCCAGCCATTATTAGATTACTAGGCAGAGAACATGACACAAAGCTCAAGCTGCTGTGAGAAAATAGAATTTTATGTATCCACACATGCACCAGCTCTGAAGAATTGATAGTGTTCATGTGTTTATTGGGTGTAGATATGATCAACCTTCAGGCTGCACTACAGCAATAAGTGCATCACTGCACAAGATCACAGGGCTTCCTGTGATCTTCCTTGCTGATATGATTCTGTAATTTCCTCTTCCTTTGCATCCTTCAGTCTCTTACTTGCAGCAGGAAGACTAAAAAAAAAAAAAGAAAATATGCTATTGTTGGATTTCTAGTCAACAATATCCTGGGAAAAGCAGCATTGGCTGTTCCACTGAAAAAGTTGCTACAAGATGATGTCATCTGGCAGTAGGGACCAAAACAAGACAGGGTATTGCAGCAGCTAAAAATGACAATCTGCAATGCACCACAATTTAGGTTTCATGGTCCTCCAAAGGAGTTTGGGAAAAGAGATGCAACTAAACACTGCTGGAGTTCTGGCTGCTTGCAGGGTGCACTGTACCTGTATTAAACACATAATTTGGTGTAAGAGAGGTAAAAAAATATTACACCTGAACAGAAGCAGACTGTTGTATTTTCTTCAAGATTACTTCTCTGCTTAATGCAGTGTTGCAATCCAAATGCATGTGGTTTATAAATCACCTTTTCTTTCTTTTTGAATCATGCTACTTTCTTTTAAACCCTTGGGAAACACCGATGGAAGATGTGCTTGGGAAACTGTTTAACAAAATATTAATTTGAGATTTGCTTTCTAGGAGTCTGGTGTCATAATCTCCAGAGTCAGATGCTCAGATTTTTGCAGGAAAGGCTGTTTGGGTTGTGGAAGGCACTTTAGTACTAAGGGCCGATCACAGAAGGGCTCACTGGGTCATTTTTGAGCTGTGCAAAAATTTATATGCGGGTTGGTTTTTTTTCTTGGAGAGTTGGCTGCTGAATAGCAATCCCACTGGGCTTTGAAATGTGTGATCACCTCTCCAAGAAGGCTGTGAACAGCAAGTAAGAAAGTGAGGATCCACGGGGACAGAAGGCAGTATTTAATCCTCCTGCTAGAAGGCAAACACCAGGGCACACAGTGCACAGGCAAGGCAGATGATGTTGTGACTGAGGAGGGCAAAGCACACAAAAATTACAGAAGTATGTAGAGATCAGGAATTGAATTACCAGAATTGTTATGGCTGTCTTAGACTTTTGATACAGTAAATATTATAATAGCTATAATTTCCCATTTTATTCCCTTTTTTCTTGACAAGTGTTTTATGACACAAACAGCCAGAATACTTTAAAGTCTGATGAATGATTTGCAAAGACCCAATGTCCTGGATGATTGCTGCCCTTGTGAGCAGGATCACTGAAACTCCCTGTGCAGGCAGCCAGTAAATCAGCAGATCCGTGTGTAAGCATTAAAATGGTTCCTAAAACAGAGAGAAAATAACTGCCACAAGCCTTTTTTTGTTGTTGTTGTTGGTTTTTTTTTTTCCATTTTTTCCCATTTTTGTGCAAAATGGGAAAATCAAAGCAGCAACTCAAATGAATTGAATGTTTACACATTCCGTAACATTAGATCTTATGGATTACAGAGTGAGCCATGTTACCTGCTCAGGGAAGATCTGTTCTATTATTTTTAAAAGCAATGTAGAATATCCAAGTGTCTGGGTGAATGATTATTTTGGGCTAGATAACTGTATCCTTCTCACATAATTCTCAGCTTCTTTGATCCAAATTTTAGCTCAGTTCTGCCTTTCTTTTGTCTGGTTAGGCTGTGTGGATACTTGGATTTTATCTGATATGCCTCCCCTTCAGCAAGCTTCTTATGAATTTAAACTTCTCTGTTTTCCTTTTATGTTTTCTTCTTAATAACTCTGGTGTCTTTTACCTTGGATGTAGCTAAACAATATTTTCAAGTGTTATATAATTGGAAAGGTGGTGGTGCTCAAGAACCCCTTAGATCTCATCCAAGCTGAATTTTAAATAGATTTAAATACTGGTAATTGGAAAGCCAAGTAATGAAGTCTTTCTAGAATGTAACATTTCAGATGGACATAACTCTTTTCTTTTTATTATTTTTTAAAGCAAAATATTTCATTCCATTCAACACTGAACTGTATTTTCTCTGAAGTTTTGATATTGAACAGGACATTGATTATTTTTTTCCAAAAACACCCTTTGATACTGTGGTTTGAATGTTTTTGCCACTTGATTGCTAGGAACAGATCTTTATTGACTTCACATAGTAAATTGCTCATATAGATGCTGCTTTTTCAGTTACACATGCTGAGATTATGAAAGATAGTGTGACCTGGGATGGAGCAGAGTCTGGTCTACAGCAGTCCCTGTGAGTTATGCAATGTATGCACCATCTCAGTCTTTGCTTTTACAGATTATATTACACATTTCACTGCAGAGTCTGAAATCTTCAGGCTTTTCATTGTTGGTGTAATAATACATTTTTTTATGTAGTGCTTTGCTGTTTTGTCCACACTCAGCTTGTCTTGCTCTCCACTCCGTTGTGCTGTTGAGGTATTTTTGGCAATGTTTATCTCTGTTGTTTGTGTCTATGGACTGACTACTATTTCTATTAGTAGTATCTAAACTGTCTTAATTTACAATGTCTTCTGTTTGCTGCAGTCCTGAGTGTGAAAACACTTTTGCTTTTGGGAGAAGGGTATGGTCTGTGCAGTCCATCCTCAAACTGCCACTGAAGGCAGAGAGGGCAGTGCAGGGACAAACCCTACACATCAGGCACTGCTGATCTAACAAATCTTGGGAGCAAGGATTGGTTGCCCAGAAGGGCTGTGGTGTCCTCATCCCTGGAAGTGTTCCAGGCCAGGTAGGATGGGGCTTGGAGCAGCCTGGGCTGGTGAGAGGTGCCAGAGGGATTGGAACAAGATGTCCTATCCAAGGCCCCTTCCAACACAAACCATTCCATGGTTCCATGAGTCTGGGAACTGGGATCCAGATCTCTGCCCATGCCACTGACTTCCCCAATTACTGCTTGTTTTGTTTTCTCCTGACTCCATTGTTCTCTACTTCCAGCTACCACAGTGATTCAAAGAGGGAGCATAGAGCATGATACCACTGAGTGTTTGGTTGTCTGATGATGAGAATGCCATCAGAAAAGGTGAAGAAAATGAGTTTAAATTCAGGGTTAAGGTGGAGTTGAACTCACAGTGCCTTGACAAGTGTTTGTAATAGGAAAGGTGGGTGGCAGTGCCGTCTCTCCCGATCACCCTTGAAAAAGGATGAACTTTCTCAGCCTTCTTTCTGTCTTTAAAACCAGATTCAAAGCTCTACATCCAAAATTAATGATGATGCTAAATTTTAGAAAGAGATTAAAATTGAGGTTCATCCTTGTACTTATTGTGTCCTGCTACCTGACTGTCAGCTGCACTTCACTTGGTGCACAGGCTTTCTGTATCTCACCTTCTGGAAGTGCCTGCTTGTCCCTCTTGCCTCTGTAAGAAACTTCTGATTCTTTTTCTGTCTCTCAATTCAATAAAATGCAAGGGGGAAGTCCCTAATGGGTGATATCCCTCTTCTTACCCCTTTCTCTGACATGTGTCCCCTAAAATGTTTATTTTGTGTTCTTGCTTCTCCATTGCCCAAGACACGAGTGGCTTATTAAGGAGATGAAAATAGATACAGGCTCTTGGAAATTCCTATTGTTCTTCAGAGAGACAACTAATGTCCAACAGAGCAATGCCTGAGACCCATCTGTCAAGATAACAGCTGCTACTTTTTCCATAGTTCATTTATAAGATCACTGAGATCAAAACTTGGAGATGGAAAAGACCTATTTTTAAGAACAAACTGTGCTGTTAATAGCTCCTTTCCTCTGTGGCTCAGAAGATGCTTTAAAGGCTTACTGAATGAAGCCTTTCAGGATATCCAAGGCAAAGTACATTAGTTAATAATATTATTGCTGGAAATGCTATTGACTGGCTGACCTTGGTGAAACTACAATGCTTATTTCACAGGGTATAAAATAAAGGTGAGTTATACCTCTTCTTTTTGACATGCAGCTTTTTGCTGTGATCACAAATGTACACTATTCCATATTCTTGCAGGATTCTGCTCTGGAGAATAGCCCCAAGTGCATGATTCAATGTAGATTTAAATTACTGAGATCCAGGTCTCAAGCTGTTGCATATATTTTTGTACTTTCATTAATATCAGGGGAACTGTGCCAGTTCACGCCAAAGAGAATCTGCAACATCAGGAATGATGAGCAAAAATAGGAAACAAATGTGGCAAAAAAAAAAATAATCTCACAGTACTATGATTTCAGAACAAACTCAAAGTTTACAGGCAGAGTGATATTTATGACACTGACAGTGTCTGCCTTGGAGCACATAAAACACTGTTTACATTGAAAACAATACTGCAAAAATACTCTTTTTTTTTTTTTTTTTTTTTTTTTGTAAAAGCGGGTACATTCCTAGTAGGTGGGAAGAGCAAACTGTACATCCATGGAAAGATTTGTCCCTTTGATGAGGTATCTCATCTACCTTTTCAAATGAAGGTCTAGAAAAGTAAACTAAGACATTCTCTACTGGAGTCCTGCAGCAAACACCAAGCTTCTCCTCAGCAAATGCTGGGTTTATCTGGTGTTAATGGTAGGCTGAACTTCTGACAATACAGTAAGGGTTTCCCAACAAATAACTTATAATGAACCCTTCTCAGAGTTTATTCAAAGTCTAGATGGGGCTCTTATCTTCTGTTATTTCTGCAGCAGAGTTGCTTCAGGCAACAAAATCCACTGAAAGGCATTTGGTGCACAGATCAAAACCAGCTTGGTTTTAAGCTGTGTTTTTTCACTAATCTTGACTGTCATCAACTGATTTTGGATGGAATTAAGCTCGACTGTCCTAGCTACCTAGAGGTCTACAATCTCTCCATGTCAGTGAGGAGGATGCAGCATCAAGATGCCTTTTCCATCCCAGCAAGGGACTCATCCCTTGAGTGAACGAGCAGTGTGTTCCACCTGATCACCCTGGAAACTCTGTGTGTTATGCTGGAGTGAGGCCTCACAGCGGCCTCAAATTGGTGTCAGTGAAGTAATGTCTCATTTTTCTGCATGGAATCACAGGCAGGAGGAGATGACTCCCCAGGAATTCTCCAAACACTTGTGAAGGGAGGGGCTATTGCATAATGCCAGCCGGGAAGGTTATACCACATCTCTAAAATAAGTATTACAGGGATGTCTGACCAGTCTAGATCAAAAAGTTGGACACCCTGGATGAAAAGCATTGGACTTCTGCATTATGTATGTTTTATGTACACATGAGATCATGGTGGAACAGCAGTGTCTGCCTCTGACTTACTTAGAGTATATGTAATGCTGGCATATTGACTATGGCTGGCTGACATACTGGCTCAGTAAACACCCATTTTTATTTGAAAAAACTATTTACTTCTCTGGTTGTGTCCTGTGTGTTTCTCTCTTTTTCCAATAATGTTTTTCCTTTTCTCCATCTTATTTAAGAACAGAGTAGCTGCTGAGTCCTTTGCATGATGTTAGTCGATTGCTGTGTTTGTCAAGATGAGTGTCAGTAAAACACTCCCTGTCAAGGAGCTGTAGCCATGCTGAGCATTAAGAAAGTGGGATGTGATAAAGAACCAAGTAAACAAGGACCTATGGGAGAGAAAGAGCCTTCATTCACCAGGGATGTGGGGAGAAATGTTATTTTTCAGTTCCAAATGCCCTAAAAGCCAACATTCCATCTTGGTGTTAAGTGGTAACACATAAATAATATACTTTTTCATGCTCAAATTTATTGTCTTTGGGCATGCCCAGAGAAGCCATGGATTCCCTATCTGTGGAAGTGTTTAAGACCAGGCTGGATGGGGCCCTTAGCAGCTGGATCTAGTGCAAGGTGTCCCTGCCCATGGCAGGGGGTTGCAATGAGATGATCTTTAATGTTCCTTGCAACCCTGACTATTCTGTGATTCTCTCCATAGCCCTTTAATTCAGTGCCCTGGTAGAGATGGGTGAAACTCTCACTAGGCTGTTGCTAGCTTAAGCCAAGGGAATCAGAAGTCTTGCACTTAAATGAAGATTTTAGCACAAATTTTATTCAGAATGGAACATACTACAAGGCTGGATAGCTGAAAACCAAAAAAATGCCCAGTCTGAGAACAGCTTATTATTCAAGCACATCTAACTGCTGGTAAGATTGTCATGTTGGGCTGGAAGGTGATTCTTCTGGCAGTTTCTTCCCTGGCACAGAAGAGGAATTAAGAACCTGGTGCTTTTACCCCAAGTCCCCTCTCATGTGATCTCACAGCCAAGCTCAGAGCTTTCACAAGAAACCTCTGAAGATGCTTTTCTGGTGTTTTCCCATGCTCCCTGCCCCCAGATCTGTGTTGAGAACTCTGGAGTTCCACCTTGGGCCCTTCTGGTGTGGTACCCTGAGAGACAGTGGCTGGCACACTCACACCTATTTCAGTGTGGTTTACCTGCTACACAAGTGTGTAACTTCCCAGTGGGAGGTCACCTGCACAGTTGTGTATGTGCCACAGGCTAAAATGTCAAGCCCATGCCCCCACAACACAGGCAACCATGAAACAAAAAGGGAGGAGGGAAGGAAATACATGTGCCATAGTATGAGAATGAGAATGAAACCAAGATGAAAAAAAAAAAGATATTTATTTTATTGCTCTGTTTTCATGGTGCACTGGGTGCTCAGAATTCTTTGGGTAAGCTCTGCTACTTGTGTTTGAGTGGGAAATCTTGCAGACTCTTCTCTTTGTATTACAGCCATGCCTGAACTGTTCTTTGTGCTTCTGGGCTGCTACCAGAGGGTAGGGACAGAAAGACCTGGACCTGCGAGGAACATTCCCTCTCCCTGCACACCCTGTGTTACAAGACATGGTGTTTGGGGATAGAGAAACAAGAGATCCAAAGTACTTCTCTATTAATATATTCTCTCTAAAATGCTGCTTTAGACATTTATCATCCCACTCAGTAGCATTCCCACACTGACCTGATTCTGCCATGCTTATTCAAATGAAATTTGCCTTATGCTGCAGTACATGTATATTTTACAGCTGAACTTTGTAACAGTAACAGACTCAAATTCTAAAATAAAATTACTTTTTTAAGGTGATGGGATACCAGAGGAATTGTTTTCTCTTTACAACTTATGTAGAATATGCTTAGTGAGCCCCAAATCTCCCTTGAAGGTAAATCTACTTTTCCTTCTTTTAAAAGTATGCAAATCGCTAAAGCCACTAGGACAGAATAATGCCTTTCAGCAGAGTGAGCTAAACAATTGCAGGTAATTTTCCTGGCTGTGAAGTCGAGCTATGTGCAAGGTTCTTTCATTTTGCCTTGTGGTTGTGTAGCAGTGATTCATAGCCCACGGTGATGCATTATTGAGGAGTTGTCTGTTGTGTCTTCATTGCACGCTCTCAGCTGCATAATAAATAATTGATTGTGCTGCTCTTACTCCACATTAAAGATATATGAGTATCTAATACAGGAAGAAAATGAAGTAGCAAGGCAGCCAGTGTTCAAAAGATGAAGCATGAAGTGTGCTGCAGTAGCAGGAACTGGGAAGTGCCCACCACCACTATCCATTTCCCACTTCTCCTATTGAGTCAGTTTGTCATGGCAACAAATGGCACATTCAAGTCCTTGCTGTTGCCTTTCTAGACAAAAAGAAATAATTGTGGTAAAGGGCTGATATGCTGCAGAGTTGTGCTTATCCCCTTCCCCCTTTTTTTCAACTGTTATCCCTCTAGACTGAAAATTCCCTTAGAGTATTAATAATTTTTTCTTAAGTGGCTGCAAACTGTGAGGAAAATGCAGTCTAAGACAGTAAATCCTTTTTTCCACATAAGACTTTGTTTATATTAAGCAGAGAAAATGTTAGCAGGATAAAACTGAGTGTTTGTAATAGTACTAAACCTCCATTGTTGAGCCTTTCCCTGGAAAAGTGAGGCTTCCTTTGCAGTTCAGTTGCCAAAGTCCCCAGACAGGACACAGTAAGGTGGCCCCTATTCCAACACAGTGAAGAGAACAAAAGCATCTTCCAGCTCACATTCAACACTCTTTGTTTCCATTACAATAGCCATCAGTAAAATTAATGAGACAACAAATTTGTCCAGAGGAGTTTCCTTTGGAAGTCCAAGCAAGGGAATCAGAGGTGTGTGCTGCTCACTGTGTTGTGGCAGGAGCAGGCTCAGGGCCGGGTTACTGGGAGCTGTTGTTATGACAGAAATGTGTAAAACAGTGAGTTGAATTTTGAGATAATAATGACATTAAGATGGAAGAAGTGTGAGATGTCTGAGTGATGCACATCTGGATTCTGATGGAATGTGTTGGAAGGCTGAGTTAGGTCCTGGGAAGAAGAAACACAAGGCACTGACAGTATTTGCCTAGAAAACTGTTGCTCAGATCTCTGCACTTCCCACCAAGACATAGGGGAATTGTTTTTGTTCCCGAGGGAGCCACACTTTTTTCAGGTATGTTATCTTGAGACTCGGCCACAAGCTAAAGTGGGAACACCACTGAATGCAGGGAATGCTTTGCCAGTATTTCAGAATTGAGTCCTGAAGACAACTGATCTACTTTAATGTTAAATGCAAGTAACACTACAGTGGAGTTCTGCTGGTGTGAATCAAGCTGGGATGTGATTTGTGACTTTATGGATGTGTTTCTCTCCCAACAACTTCAGGGATTGTACTGAACTGTGCCTTCCTCTGTACATTGGGAAGGCATCAATGTTTACACAAGGACTTTTGTGCAATTACTAGAACCTTTCTGATAATATATTTTCCAGGCTAAAACTCGATATTAGTAATAGTTCCATGTTGTAAATGGGGGGAATATCAGAATTTCCAGCCTTTGTGATATTCTCCTGACAGAATATGGATATATTTTGACATAGAAAGAATATATTTTATGAGGAAAACAAAGAAACACTTGAGATAAAAAATTCTTAACCCACAGCAGCATTAACTCCTCAGAAAGTCCTAGGAACCAAACTGAAAGATATGTTCCTAACAGCATAAATTGATTACAGGGCATAATTGGAAAGGTGATGGCATTGAGTGGCATCAGAATATAGTCCCTGTCCTGAAGAGCCTCCGGTCTACATAAAATGAAATAGCATAGTGTCCTAGAAACTGCTGAATATCTGCCCCTCTTTCTGCTGCCAAAAAGTGTTCAGGAAGTAGCTGTCTTCAAGCATATGTGTTGCCTTTACATTCTGTAGGTAATTACTGTTTGAAAAAATATAGGAATGGAATACTTCCTAGGTGGATGATGCTGTTTTTTGAAAGTCACCTATTTAATTCAGTTTATCCCCTCAATACTTGTGGGATAAGTGAATCCCATTGTACAGGATAAAAAGAGAGCAACTAGTGAAATCAAGAGATTTGTTCTGGATTAGGATCTTCATCTTCTGATTCCCAGAATTTGTCAACACTGCAGAGACAAATGATTCAGTAAACACTGGAGTCAGTGAAGCCTGGGATGCAATTTTGCCTGTTTCATTTAGGGATGGATGGCTGAGTTCATACTGCCTCTCTAGGGCCCTCTAAAAACCTGGCAGTCTAGCATTTGGTTTAAGGTACCTTACCTTTTTTAAGATAGTTGACTGAGAATGATAAACAGTTCCAAAAGGTTATTTCAGCCCTAACATCTAAATCTAGGTGGGATGCATCATTCTTGGAGATACTTCTCTTTCTCCATTAACCAAGGAGTAGCCTAGATGCCAGGTTGAGACCCAGTTTGTACCTTTGAAGTGGATAACCTTTGCAGTAGAATTTACACATGAATTTTCCAGGTTCAGGCCCAGAAGCTTGACAGTCTATCTGTGGATGGCCTCCAGTGTTCCCTCTCCATCCATCCTTGGTGTGGATAACAGTCATGGTTTGGGGTAGGGTTTTGTTGGGACAATAGGGGCATTAGGTGTCTAACACCTGGGATGGCTCCGTGGATTTGTGCTGTGTGATTGCTTATATTCCCAGCTGAATTGTTCTCAGATGAAAGAAAAAGAAACTAAGTCTGTGCTCCAGGCTTTCCGTTCCTGACCTCTCTGAGTTTCTCTGATAACAAAGACTGAGCCTTTCTCTCGGTAGAAGCTCTTACAGGCTCTTCTTTCTACACAGATCTTTTTCATTGCATGCATTGGATCTTAATGTTGGTATGATCCCTATTCCTCTGCCAAATGGGGTTGAAATTGGCTCAAAGAATCTCCCATTATTAGGCAAGTGCAGACAGTCTGATTTCATCAGCCCTCTCCCCTTAGGAAACAGACTTCAGTGATGGGATCTTAGCTAAAGTAGTGCAGTGTTAAAAAGCAGTGCAGACACAGCTGCAGGCACACCTGTGTTTTAATAAGAAGTAATAACTTGTGCTGAACCTCTCCTGAAGTTGTGTTTTCACTGCCAGTTTAGCCCAAATGGCATTGTAGTCCTGGCAGCTTGGATGGATCTGTGGTCATGTTCCTTAATAAAATGATCCAGCTGCTCTTTAATCTGCAGCTTCAATGAGCTGAACATCAGAGATTCAGTAGGACCCATGATCTGAAATGTCTCCTTTTCTACAGCCTTTTAATTTTTAAAGCCTGGTTTTCAATTAGGATGCCTTGTAGATCAGAATGTTTTCAAATCTGTGCCATATTCTGATAACCATGTTTGTGCAATTAATTATTTTAATACAATGATTGTTCCCTCTCAGGAACCTAAGGTTTTTTTCACAAGTAGCCTTATAGGCATATAGATGTCCTTGCTCAGTCAAAACTCCTATTGATTGTTCTGACTTGCAAAACAATGTTATTGCTGAGTTCCAGATTGTGGGGTTTTTTCCTCCTTGCTGTTAGCTAGATAAATAAAGATGTAGGCTGAACATGGGCATCCATCCTTGTTGAAGAATATTAACTAAATCAATTTTTTCACCAAAAAATTCAATTGGTGCATTAGCAAGAGAGAAAATAAAGCATTGTGCTGTTTTAGCTCCCAGGAGCCTGCAGAGCTAACTCTAGCTCTCAGAATCAGAGATAAAAAAGATCTAAAGTTCACATCTAAATCCGCATCGGAACTTCTTCAGGGCACATGGAGCCTCTGACTCATTTCCAGACTGGATGTACATTTAAAGGGCACTCACATAAAAACTGACCCTCCTGCCAGAGCTTCAGTGAATACAGACACATTTGACTCTGCATTCCAGTTTGTCTTCCAAAAGCAGTAAGGTGATGGCAGAGGAAGTTACATTTGTGAATCCATAACCTCATGAGTTTTCAGTTGTTGCTGAAAATAGGATGTTGCTGTAAATATAGAAAAGCCTGATTTCTTCTACAAGGCCTAACACATCTTCTATGGGCATTTTCTAGTGAAATGAATTAGTTTTTTAAATGGTGTATCAAGCTACCAAGCTCATGGGAAGATGGAAATGTTGCTTTAAAGGGGAAACATTGTCCAGGAGCTGTTGTCAGAATCTCTGAAGATTTAATTTTGATTCTGTCGCTGGTTTGATGTGGGGTGTTTGTAAATCATCAGAGCTTTAAGCTAAGAGTTTTAATAGGATTTAGTTACAAAATGAGATGAATGCATAATAAAGTGTTGTGGAACTTTGCATCTGAATCTGAACTTTCAGATTGAGGCTATTTTGTAATAAATATCTTCTTTACCTCCTTGGGCTAATGTGAAGAGTAATTAATGTTTGGGTACTTTGAACATGCAAGCTGTAATGACAATACTAAGTTTTAATATTAAAAGTATTAAATATTGCGATTCTGTAGTAGTCTCCTTCCATTTCATAGAATCATAAGGTTTTATGATGTGTTTAAAAATAAAAGTGCTCTGAGGAAGGACTGTCACTTAAATTTAAGATCAAATACTTCAAAAAGGATTATATTATATGCCTGAGAGCTCCCCCTGAGCTGCTTCTCCCCTTCTCTCTGCCTTCCCTCCCCCAATATAGGCTGAATTTCTGTATTACAAATGAACCCATCTTAGTCTGTAGCTGGAAAATCTTGTTCAGGAGCTGCTGTGGCTTCCCAGCCTGCCTGGAGGGGTTTGTGGCTATCCCAGAGCTGATACATTGCACAGTATATGGGAATTTCCCTCTGTATTGGTGAGGCCGCTCCTTGAGTTCTGTGTCCAATTCTGGCCCCTCAATTCAGGAAGGACATTGAGGGGCTGGAGTGGGTCCAGAGAAGGGCAATGGAACTGGGGAGGTATCTTGAGGGTAAATCCTTTGAGGAGTGGCTGGGAGAGCTGGGAGTGTTCAGTCTGGAGAAAGGGAGGCTCAGCAGGAGCTCATCAGTCTCTACAACTCCCTGACAGGAGGGTGCAGCCAGTGGGGGTCAGGCTCTGCTCCCAGGGAACGGGGGACAGAACAAGAGAAAATGGCCTCAAACTCTGCCAGGGCAGGTTTAGGTTGGACATTAGGAGAAATTGCTTCACAGAAAGGGTAATTAGACATTGGAATGAGCTGCCCAGGGAGCTGGTGGAGTCACCTGGGTGTGGTACTCAGTGCCATGTTCTGTTTGACAAGGTGGCATTGAGTCAAAGGTTGGACTCAGTGGTATCAGAGGTCTTGTCCAACCTCATTGATTCTGTGGTTCTGTGATTCTATGTACTTGCATGAGAGCACACATACAACACCTCATTATTTGACTGTGAAAAACTAAAGGATTATGTCAGGCACTAATGGTTATGAAACATTCCTTATGGGCTGGTTACTCCACAGGTTTCTTTCTAAAACCTTGAGCACATGCACAGGCGTGTCTGAAAGACCAACTTGGACAAATGTTGGACTTTACTAATGGCTAATGTGCCTTAATATGGCATTTGATTTTAGTATTGTAAAATATCTGGACAGAGAACCCCACTGGAATAATCAAACACTGTGTGCTCATAACTGCAAGTCAAGAACTCCATTGCCACTGATTTAACTACTAATGAATTTGGAGACATCTGTGTCTGAGCTGTTGTTTGGACTGTCCTTTATTCATTGCACAGAAACAGGCACTGCTGGGATGTGATTCATTATGTCCTAATGTACATCCCTAGATTTGGTTAGATGAATTGCTCCCTGAAAGTGCATTTTTCTCTGACTTGATTATCTATTTTCTCTGAGTAATTAGCTCAGAAGTAGCTGGCTATATCTTAGAAGCCTAAAAGTTGGCAAAATGAATCCTACCTTTTTAGTCTCTGTTTTTCATTCTGGCACACCTCTTCATATTTACCTTTGATTCACAGTACAGACTTTTTAAGCAAGCAGAAGATGCCTCTTTGTTATTGGACAAAAATTGATGGTTTTCACTGAAAAATAAAATTTGTGCTTCAAGCTGATCTGTTAATATAACTGCTTTAATGGAAAGAAACTAGTAAGACTGTATCTTTGATACTGAATCTTAAAGGTCCTTTTTCTCAGCATTTTCTTTCAAAGCTGGACTTGTTAATGTTCTTTGCAACCAAAGTCCTTCTCAGATTAATTAACTTCTCTTTGTGCAACCGCTTGCATAGAAGAATCATGGAGTATACCCACAACACTGGCTCTACAGCACTACAAAGAAAGGATTGATTCTAATATATGAATATCAGCCCAACCTTGCAATATCCAGAGTAAAGCATTTTAAGTACCAGGTACTTCTGAATTGAAAGCTACTGTAATCAGCCACAATTTGAAAAGAGAAGGAGAATAGCTGATCATGTGCTATGTGAAGGTTTTGTCCATTTGCTGAGGAATCTGGGCATGTGTTCAAAACCCATGGATTGAAACAGTGCCCATGCAAAGGAACAAGTCATGTCTTCTGGGACATGAAAACATGAAAAACAAGGGTAGTAGAACATTTATATAAATGCCTCTGCTACTTTCATATTTGTGACTGCAGAGTCTCTTCTGTTCTGCCTGTATGACAGAGATGCAGTTGTCACGTTGTGTAGAAGTTTCACACACATGGTGTGGGATGGCTCTGTTTGTGTAACACACGTTATTAGGGGCAGCCCTGGATCAGGCACTGTCTTGGGATTCTCACTTCTGCTGCTTCCCACTTGTTCCTTGCCTGCTTTTATCCACTTAGGCAGGGAGCTCCACTGTGCAAACAACAGCTCTTCTATGTCTGTGCAATGTTTGGTGCAACATGGGTCATAAGCTATTGCATTGAGAACAGTAAGAATAATTTCCATTTTAGAGCCTAAATTACAGGAAGGCAAAGGTAACAATATGGTACCACTGCAGTTGCCTCTCCTGCCTTTTGAATGAGGCTTTAAAGTAAAAATGGAAATGAGCAGCTGATGTGACCAAGACATTAATTTTTCACTCCTTCCCTCTCCTCCAGCACTTAAATTTAGATGTATCTCAGACTGAAACCATGTGTCTTTTTTTGGCAGGAATGCTACAAAATGGAAAGAAGTTTGATTCCTCCAGAGACAGAAACAAGCCTTTCAGGTTCAAGATTGGCAGGCAAGAAGTCATTAAAGGATTTGAAGAAGGTGTTACACAGGTACTAATAAATTGTTCTGGCTGAACCTGGAGCTGGCTGAAGAGTGTGTGAGCTCAGCAGCGTGCAGGGCAGTGGTGACAAGAGCGAGTGGAAATCACAGTGAAGGATATGGAGTGTTTTTGTGAAAGCGTGGTGCATTTGAGCACAGTATTTCCTGTAGTTTCCATCCATCCATCCATCCATCCATCCATCCATCCATCCATCCATCCATCCATCCATCCATCCATCCATCCATGGCTATCCCCTGCTCACAAGCCTTTCCCCATGGTATGCATTTGGGAGGGGAGAGGTGAAGTCCCCTCCCCAGGTGCCATGTAAGCCCTGTCTCTCTCCCATGGGCAGCTCCACAAACAGCAGTGGCCTCTAAAACGTTGAGGTGGCAGCTTTTTATGGAGTGATCTCTATTCAGCTACTCCATAGAGGCCCAAGCTGCCCTTTCTGATGACATCCATGACCCAGCTACAGGTTCTGACCCTGACTGGATAAGGTACCAAACTGCACTGGTACATTTTTACTACTTCAGACTCCCAGCTACAAAACATTCACTGGCCAGCCCTGTGCTGAGAGAAAGAAAACTGCCCTCCATTGATTGCAGTTAGAGTACCAGCACAGTAAAAGCCCCAAATTACAATTCACTGCCAGGACATGCTTTTTGTGCAGTGCTCTGAGGGCCCCCCACACATGAGGAGTGTGATCAGGCTGCTCAAGAGCACGAGTGAATGAGATCAGGGTGCAAATTCCTCCTGACTTCCCATTTCAGGATCCAAGAGCTCAGTGTAGGAGGCAACTGTTCAAATACTCTTACAGGAACAACTTTAACAGGAACAAGTTCTTATGCTTGAATAGAGAGAAGGGAAGAATGCAAAACCTGAAAAAATCCACTGAGAAATGATGCAACCATGCTTTTTCAGAGAAGGGTGGAAGAGACAAGGGTTTCCAGCCCTGTGGAGAAAGCAGTGCAAGCATTCCCCTCTCTCCAGCCAGAGAAGTCCATTTGAGGAATCCTTGACTGTGAAAAATACCATCTTCCTCTGAAGGATTTGAGTTGGACTGTTTATTATTTGCTTTGCAGAAAGACCTAAGAGAGCTCAGGACTGCAGAGCTGTAGGAAGCAGAAGCCAGTGCAGATAAAGCAGCATCAACAAGTGCTGGGTGAATCAAGTAATCCCTCCCTTGACTGCTCTCACTCCCCAGCTCTTGTCCCTTAGAAAATAAGTGGCCGAGAGCCATGCCAGGAGCCCGTGTGGCCACAGGCTGCCCTCCTGCTCCTCCTAGTGGATCACTGACACAAGTCGAGCTCGTGGCTGTCTCCTTCCAGCCCAGGTTTGAGGGATTTGGGGAGTATGCTGGACAGAGTCTCTTGGAACAAGGCAGTTCCCTGTGTCCAGCTTGCAGATTTCACAAACCTTGGTGTAATGACTGTCAGGTGTCAGCAGGGTCTGTCTGCATTTGTCTGCTCAGCTTCTCAAAGTTCAAGTTTGCCTCATCCCTAAAACTCCAGGCATGACCTACCAGCTGCCTGCTTTGCATGGACACATCCAAGCACTGGACAGCCAGCCCCATGCAAAATCTCTGTGGGGACCAGGGGAGGCCATCAGCTTGGACATCCTCAGCCCCATGCCATGAGTACTCCTCAAATGTGGGAAAGTTCATATCCCCATTTTTCTTCTACCCAAAGTAATTGACTCTCTAGCTTTGTATCTTTTATAGAACCTGAAAATATTCTCAACCAAGAGGTATCACATAATCTGTAGTCCAGTGATGTGCCCAATCTTGGGAGAGAGGTCTGAATTAAAATCGCTGCTTCAAATCAGGGGATGTTTCTTGGCCAGTGAATATTCCATCACCAGTGTATGATGCATGAACAGCAGTTTGAAATTGTTCCAAAATACTCAGTTAGAAGATAACTCCACATCTCAGTGAGCAGTTCCCTTCAGAGCCAGCCTGGAGTGAGGGAAATCAGCATTCCTGCCCATCCAGAGACAAGGGCTCTGTCTGGATAAGTAGCATAAGTGAGATGTCTGCCCTGGGGCTTGGACTGAGTTTAGGGAAATAAGTGCCGAACCTGGCTGTGTTGAGCACGGATCTCTCAAGAATAGAGAGCTCTGAGGGCCTTTCCCAGTGCCTGCTGATGGTGTTCTTTGTACCCTGTGCTCCACAGGAGGAGCTCAGACTGCCTTCAGCCTGCACCAGTATGGGCAGGATGGACCAAGCGTTGTGTTGAAAAGACTTTGTGTCACTTCCAGGCTGGTTCTGGCAGTTTAAATAACTGCTGTGAGAGTGCAGATCATTGAGGAGGCCCATGCCCATGTCTGAGCTCTTTGTGGCAGATTCAGCTTGAAGTGAAACCACTTGGACTCAGAATTGTAGAGTGGCTTGGGTTGGAAGGGACCTTAAAGATCTTCCCCTTCTAAGCCCCAGACTCAATAATCTTAAAGGTCTTTTCCAAACTAAACAATTCTATGAACACTCCTTGATTCTGTAAATCTGCCAGGTAATGATTTTTTTTTTTTTTGTTTTCCTCCTAATCCTGTTTTTTTGTGTGTGTTCTCTTTTCCTTTCTCCGATGTCCAAAACACAGATGAGCTTAGGACAAAGAGCGAAGTTGACCTGCACACCTGAGATGGCCTATGGAGCCACAGGCCACCCTGGGGTCATACCTCCCAATGCCACACTCCTCTTTGATGTGGAGCTTCTCAGGTTAGAGTGAACCTTCCCGAGGGAGTTGGCTGGAGACATCTGTTAATAACCATCCGTTCTTTCCCGCCTTGCCAGCGGTGGGAGGAATCTTCACTGGAATCCCAACCTTCCCTGCTCAAGCTGTCCTGTCAGTAGCGCCTGACTCTTGGTTTCCTATGCCTTCCTTCTCTTTTCTAACTTTGTGGTGTCTGTATTTGCCTTTTATTAGAAGCTTTGCTCTGAGGAAAACTGTCTCCCGCTGTAACATTTCCGAGTTGTACATTTTATTGAATTTGCATGTACGAAGAATTCATGGTGATGACTGAAAATATATATAAATATAAATATAAATATATATATATATATTCCTTATTGAAAAAACCACTGCCTTACTGTACACTTAAACCAAGAAAAAATAACCACAAAAGGTGCTCAAAAGAAAAAAATCCAATGTACGCCTTGTACATGAACGGGCATTAGCCAAACAGAGTTACCTGCGCTGCCACTTTTCTCAACTTGTACGTTCTGCTTGCTGCTGTTTTAAAAAAATACTGTCTCATTTAAGAATTATAAGTATATATATAAAACAATAAAATCTTGATACTTTACCATTTCTCATCCTGTTTTTCTCTTCTGTCTACCGGGATGCTTTTTACTGTACAAGAAGTTCTTCAGTCATCAACCCATTTTTTGTTAATTATTTCTCTTATATGAAATACATGTAGCTCCATGCACTGCTTCTATTAGAGATGGCTCAGTGGAAGATCTCTGTGGGATCAGAGGTACCAGGGACATGCAAGTAAGGGGTGCTGGGACAATTTTCCTGACTCTCCATATGCCCTGCCTCTATGGCCTCTCAACTCTGGCCAAAATTGGGCTGCTGAAGAGATGGAAAGTGCTGCTTGTCAAAGACATGCAGTGCTGGTCTAATTCTGTGCCTTTACAACAGCAAAACTAGTGTAATATTTTCTACTGGAGCTGAGCAAGGCTAGAAAAGAGCAGGATTATGTGCATCCACCTTTCAAAAGAAATCTGAGCTGTGGGATGATGTGGCCACTGAACACTCTGGGGCTTTTAGGCTGTAGCAGCTGCTGCTGTTTACAAAGCCTGCAAACTGACCTTGTGCACTGGGCCTCTGGCACTTGAGACTCAGCAATATTTATTTAATTTGCTGCTTATATGAATTCATGAAATGCTGGTTTCTCCTCTGGAGGCAGGAAAATGTGTTGGCTTATCTGGATTTGGAGCAGGACCTGATCAGCAAGGCTTTCTCTGTGCTGTTATTTTGCCTTGTCTGATAGGCTCATTTTTCCTCTTTGCTGTAGAAGACCCGGGTCGTGATGTTACTTTTATTTAACTTGACTGTAAACTATTTGCATGGTTTTCTACTAACAGATGTTTTGATGGTCATATTTCAAACAGTTGTGCTGTTCCTATATCTGTGTAAGGAGAACAGTCCCAGCATGAGCAGTCAGACAGCAAAGCTACAGAGATGATCCCAGGTGACACCTCCTGGAGTTGGGAGAGAGAATGAGCACAGAGAAGCAAGACTGGTGATCTGGCCAGAGTCCATGGCTTGTGGTCTTCTCTCTCCAGATGTTCATTTTACCCCCAGAGCTGCATTTATTTCAGCTTGTTAATTAATAAACCCATAAATCCATATCTTAGGGATTTTTATACACTAAGTGGAGTAAATCTTTTTCTCACTCTGCTTTCCATAAAGAAATTAAGGGATTTTCAGAACCCCTTTTTTGGTGGAAATCTCAGTCACTGCAGCAGCTGGGTTAGACCTCCACTAATAGTTCTTTTATTTAGGGCATGCTAATTTCCCGTTAAAAATTGGTAATTGGATCTCTCAAGATCTGGTGTCCACCAGCTTTCCCAAATAATTTGAAAAGGTTCTGCTCTCCTTTGCTACTGCCCTGGCCTCTGTCACTGGCCTTCCTTTTACCACTGGGTCACAGACTGCACTTCCCAAAGTCTTGGTTAAAGGTGGTGTGGCTCTGTTGTGCCTGTCAAACACAGTTTGATTCAGCACATTGGTCTAAGCTGTTCCTATCAATGGCTCAGTTTAAGTTAATTGCTTATTAAAAAAATGAAAAAAACCCAAAGTGTGATAGAATCACAGAATGGTTTGGGTTGGAAGGGACCTTAAAGATAATGTTGTTCCAGCCTTCTGCCATGGGCTGGAATATTAAACCAGGTCATTCAAAGCCCCATCCAGCCTGGCCTTGAACACTCCCAGGTATGAACACCCCCAATCTCTGTGGGGAGCCTTTGCCAGTGTCTCACTACCCCTCACAGTAAATAATGTTTTTCCTAATCTATGATCTAACCCTGCCTTCTGCTAGTTTGAAGCCATTCCCCCTTGTCCTGTCACTCCATGTCCTTGTAAATAGTCTCTGCATCTTTCTTGTCAGCTCTCTTTAGGTACTAGAAGGCCACAGTTAGGCCACCCCCAAAGCTCCTCTTTCCCAGGCTGAACAATTCCAATTCTCCCAGCCTTTCCTCAGGGGAGAGGTGCTCCATCCCTCTGATCATCCTGGTGTCCCTCCTCTGGACTTGCTCCAACAGGTCCACATCCTCCCTGTGCTGGGGCCCCAGAGCTGGTTGCAGGTGAGGGTCTCACTAGAGACCAGCACCTGCTTTGGGCCCCTTCCTGAATGTCCCAACAGGGAATGGCAATGCCAAGAGTTGTGTGAGTGACCCTGGAATGGCCCTGTGCTCCCTCCATCCCCTCTTGGCCTTGCTGTTGGGGAGCTTCTGCTGCATCTGAGCAATGGGCAGGGCATAGCTCTGCCCTTCTGCTCCTGTGGGTTTCTCACCAGGAAACCCAGCATGTTCCTGCTGGGCTGAGAGCTGATCATACTTGATCTTATCACTTTTATCTGCAGAGCTGCCACTGTGCCCTTCCCTCCTACCCTCCCAGCACAAACCAGCCATTACCCACTCTGTAAAATCCTTATTACAGCTGGCTGATTAAGCTCTCCCTCATCGCCTCCTCTCTGCAGAGACCTTGGTTGGAAACAGGGACTATTACATTTTTCATGCCAATTTCATTAAAAAGAAAAAATCTGAAAGGAAAACTAATTGTGCTTTGTGATACTTAGGGAAATTAAGTCTTCAAGGAAATGTAATCTTCAGCTCTTTATTCGACTGCGAATGCGTTAATTTATTTAATTGTATCATCGATCAACACAGTACATATAATTATTACCTCTATATAATAGAATGGAAAAAATTTACTGTCATTGCCTGTGTAATCAGATATACTCTTGTTACTAATTTCTAAACAGTTTCAATGGGAAAAAAATGACCTTCGAGTCTTAATTTCATGCCCTACTTCCTGAAAAATTAAATGGGAAGTGAGCACACACAAAACCAGCACAGATGCAGAGTGCGAGCCTGGTAACATCTGCTTTATTTGCTGCCCCTCTGCCATTCATGAACTGAATGGCAGAGGGGCAGCAAATAAAGCTGATGAACTCATTTCCCTGTTCTTTGATATTACATTTCAAACAAAATCTTGAGTAGATCTCATCAAAACAGTCCTCTGGGCATTCCATTTCCATTCCCTCTGTCTTGCAGGTACAAATTATTATTTCATTTTACATGTGCAGGGACACTGAAAGCCCTGAACAGGCACTGGAAGAAAAACTATGAAATGGAATATTTAATGAAAGGCGGCAGCTGAGCTCTCAGAGAAATCAAAAGCTGCTGATCTTGAGGATTCATTAAAGGAATTTTTATTAATCTTATTACCCTAAAGAATTGCTTTTTATATATGTTTTTCAAACAGCATCAAATCCTCATCAAAACAGACACTGCAGTGCAAGCACCATGCTCTCTGCTATTGACAGAAGGAATGTGGTATTTGCATATGATTTAAAACAAGGCTGCCAGCATACAGCACCATTATTGGCACTCTGGTATTTATTATCAGTGTTCATTATTCAATAGAAGCATAAATCCAGCATGGCAACAAGCACCTCCAGTTCCCCTTTCAGCAAGGAGCCTTCCCAATGCCCAGCAGTTGGTGTAAATGATTTCTGTTATCCAAGTGTTTGGTACATGGAGGTGTATGTATATACATGGCACATATAAATATATATATTTATATATATAAAAGATACATATTTGGCAGCAGAGCAGTTTGTAACCCTTGAAAAGCTATGGATGGTCACATAGAAGCAAATCCCCCAGGAGGATTTAAGTAATTTAAAGATTTTTAATGCAACCTGGTTCTTGCCTGAGAGCTCTTGGTCTGTGTTAATCTGATGGGTAGGATCTGGAAGCCAGGCTGGCCATGGAGGGACTGCTCAGCTAACACAGCTCCTGGGCTCCAGGTCTCCCAGTGCCTGCTCCTGACCTCAGCTGGGGTTACTGCAGCCTGCAAGGCTTCTTGCTGCAAAAACAGCATCAGTTTCAAGGGACAGATGCAGATTTGGGGGAATTGTGCACTAAGCATGGCTTAGTGAGCTCTGGCTCACATCCCCAGTGCCTGTGTGCAAGGGAAGGCAGGGCAGATCTGTTCCAGTGTGCTCCAGGGTCAGGCACAGGATAGGACTCCAAGCACCCACCCAAAGCTGAAATCACACCTCAGCCATCATGGCTGCTTTCCCCCAGAGCTGGCTTGGAGCTCACTCTTCACGAGCCATCACTGATTTATTAATGTGTAATTGTTTATTTGAGGAATGAAGAAAATAGGACCACTTAGTGCAAAATCGTGAGTGTTGAGTTTCTCACTGGTTCCAGCTAAATGTGAGTACTGCTGTGAGCCCCTCCCAGCTGCCAAAGGAGGTGTCCAGCACAGGGTAGTGCCAGGGATCTCCTCCAGGTGAGATGGGCATTGTTGCCACAGCTGGGCACCCTCCTGTCACACACAGGGTCATCCCTGTACCCACACAGATGCATTTGCTGCAGCTCCTGCCTGCATCAAACACTCAGGTGATGAATGACTCCCATCTAACAGCACAGCCTTGATGAAAAAAAGCAAAATATGCATTTATTTTTTCACCAAATGGACACAGCATTGTTCCCAAAGTGACAGATTCCAACAAAAAAGTAATTTCAGAAAATGGAAGCATTCCTCTACGACAGTACAATGCACTGAAAAACAAAACTGGGTTACAAATTCCAGGCAAAGTATATTGTTATCTGCCCTGGTTCTGCACTGGCTGGAAGCTGTCTGGTCAGGGAATGGAACATCACATCCATGCAAATAAATCCTCCTAAGGCAGGATACTACCCACATTCACACAACTTCCAGCTGGTTCAGAACACAAGCAGAGTTTATTCTTTCTCACTTCCAAAAGATACTGGCTATGCCTGGATTACACTCATTTTTACACACAAGACATGAGTACAGAAAAAAGAGCCAAAAAAAGGTAAATTTGTTTTCCTTCACCACATGCTACACCTAAAAATGTACATACAGAAAATGTGTTACAGTTCAACCATGCCAAGTAGAAAACAATCACACTACAGGTATCAAAATGAAAACCTTCATCTGCTGTCTCATTTTGGTCATGTGTTCTTCAATTCATACCAAATCCTCAGTCCAAACCTGGGACACCAAACAAAGCCCCCATACACTTTTTTTTTGTAGTGTGAGAGCTGGGTTGTTTCACTACAGCTGATCAGAGCTGGTACCATCACTGGGAACAAGGTACTTGGAGTCCCCTTATCAGTTGAATCCTTTTGAAAGCCGTTATCTTCTACAGTTTGTGAAAGAAACTTTGTTACAAACACGGGCTTGGGCTCGCTTTGTTCAGTCAAGCGCAGAACCTTCTCAGTCCCTTCTTGAAAGCTCCTGCTAGAAACAGGACATTGCAGCCTTTACCAGGTCACTCTCAGCACAGGGAAGCCATGTTGCCTTGGGGAATTTCATCTTAAAGCAGATCTCCCTGTGTTCTAAATTTATTTAATCCTAATCTGAAGATATAAAAACTCATATTGCAGTTTATCAAATTCATAAGAGAAAAAAATTACACTTTGTTAAGAATTCCTATGTTTAGGCCAGGAACTCAATGACAGGGCTTGAAAACAGTTTTCCAAAAAGGACCATTTTATTTTGGTGGGTCTGTGTTAATTCCATATTTTTCCTTGAGAAGCTTAAGCTGTTCTTCTTTCTTCTTTGTGTCCATCTTTTGGAATGCCTGTAATTAGGAAAATAAAAGTTGTAAGAAGACAAAATAAGTCTCTCATCTCATGACAAGTTATTTCCCAGTATCTGCAACAAGCACCACTGTGAACTCCATCACCATCACACACACAGAGCACTGTTTGATTCTTGTCTTCGGAGAATGTCGCAGGGCCCTGGATGTCATCAATGACAGGGAGGACACAGAGAACTGTAGACCTTTTAGCCATAAACAAGATCTCCCCTCCTGCTGCAGCTGTGCAGTTGTGGGACCTCTGCACCCTCTTCTCCAGAGTACACTCCCCACAAACATCTTTTTCCCACCCTTTGCCCAAAGGTACTTTTTTTTGCACACAAACCACCAAGTAAATATGAAACTCTGACGATGTATCCCGTTCACTCCCTCCAACAGTTTGGGTTCTATTTCTTAAAAACACCCAAGCAACAGTCTTTACAAAGTGATGCTGGGGTTGTTTCTTTGTGACAGCTCTGCTCAGAGGTGGGTCCCCCAGCCCAGGTGCACATACCCTGTTGGCGTTGTAGTAGAGCACCACGAGGTATCTGTTGCACACGTTGAACCCTGACAGGTGGTCGCAGGCGTTCTTGGCATCAAAGATGTCCTCGTACACCACGTAGGCTGTTCCTCTGGTCTCAGGGGTATTCCCACTGCTCAGCAGGGCAGCATCAGTCAAATAAAATCAACAAGAAATAGTTTATTTATTTCACAGTGACTGAGATTAGATGAACCAATGCAACGTCACTAAAAACCAATTTGTTATTTTTTTTTAGGTATTAGACTACATCCCTGCTTTCCACACCAAACAGTTCAGAGCCAGAGACAACAGGAAAAGGTGCTATATTTTGCTCCATAAGGGAAATGCACCTCTCCACAACAACTGGGCTGTTGCAGCTTTTGTCAGGGCTGCCATGCTGTGTCTGGAAATAATTTAAATTTTTATTACAGCAACTAGCTTTTATTTAGTATTACTTGGCAGACAGTCGGTGGCTGTCTGGATCAGATGTGTCCCCAGGATGGAACAGGGCTCCTGGCATATCACAAAGTGAACTTAAGAGGCAGAACAGCCCTGCTGGTGCAAGCCCACTGCTGAGGCACATCATCACCCATGGGAGCACCAAATCCATGTCCTTTTCCTGAGGATGGGACACAGGTCTAGCACGTAACAGTAACGAGCCCAGAGGGGCTGCAGAGATCCCAAAGGTCTCAGCTAACAGGCAGTGATAGAAACTTCAGAGTCAGAATAACCTCCCTAAGGTGCTTCTGAGAACACCCAAAGACAAATGGTATCACAAATATCATACTGGGGTCTGTGAAAAGGTGAGGAGGAGAATGGGATAAACACTGCACAAAGCACAGAAGCCTTTACAGAGGGGCTTTGTTGGGATTTCTGTGGGAAATTCCAGAATTAGTCGTTCTGAACAAAGTGCTGGGTGCACACACCAGAGCATCAACACAATAGAGAGCCCCTGATACATCCTAATTGTGTCCCACTATCATGCTGTTGCAGCCCACATATTTTCAGAAAACTTAAGTACTGGCTCTCCTTTATGCTCATTAGCAAAGAGTTCCATCTATTTAGCCAGGCAGTGTTTACACTGCCCCTTGTTCTCTCAGCCACTTCTCCGGTCACATCCACTGCCCTTCCTTGCTCGACAAGGGTCTGTCTGGTGTCACATCCCAGTGTGACAGCAGCAGCACATGTGCCCTTGTGTCCTTTGCTTATTGAGAGCAACTCTGTAAAACTCACTTTACACAACAATCTTTCAAACAAGTCACCCAGGGAAGCTGTGGATGCTCCATCCCTAGAAACGTTCAAGGCCAGCCAGCTTGGATGGGGCTCAGAGCACCTGGGCAGGTGGAAGGTGTCCCTGCCCACTGCAGGGAGTTGGAATAAAATGGTCCCTTCCAACACAAACCCTCCTATGATGATCAAAGCTCAGGTCCTCAGCATTTGAACTAACCAGGAGAAGAACATCAGAATTGCTGCAGACTTGTACAACCTCCACACAATTCAGAACCAAAGGCACAGTCACACCTCCCCTACATGGCATGGCCCCTGTCTCTGCCATGCAGGGCTTGCTGCTGGTATTTGTTTCTAGTGAACAGATCCAGCAACACCACATACCCGTTTTCCCACTGGTTAGCAGATACTCATAAAACAGGAAAACTGTTTGTGCTCAGCTTCTGCCTTTCCTTTTTTCACCCCAAGTCGAGGTAAAACTTCAGCTGTATTTGAAACTTACTTAAGCAAACAAGTTTGTCATGTTTTATCAACTTCCCCAAGTTCATTTCAAATTTAAGTTCATTCTCTACACCTCCCAGCAGAATCATTCTCTAACAAATTCATGTGTTAAGAGCATCATCACATCCCTTCTGGTACCCGGGGTGTGCTCCAGCACATTGAACCTTCCCAGCTGTGAAACCCTTCACGGTCCAAAGGAACTGGAAATACTCACACTCTGATCTGCCGGATGGGCCCGTACTTCCCAAAAATGTCGTACATCTCCTCGGCCGTGATTTTGTACGGCAGGTTCCTGATGTACAGGATCCGGTTGACCTCCGGAGGGAGCCGGATCTGAGCCGGGGAAAAGACAGGCGGTGTGTTAGGCCCACGGCACGTACTGCAAATCTTAAACCCAGCAGCCTACGGGCAAAACCATGGAATCACCGAGCCACGGAATGGCTGGGGCTGGACGGGCCTTAAATATCCCCCAGTCCCACCCCCCTGCCGCGTTCTCCTCAGAGCAGCGGGGTGCCCGGAGCGGGTCGAAGCCGGAGCCCAGCCCGGCAGGGACGGGACAGGGCAGGGCACTCACGTTGGCTCGTTTGGCTGCTTGCATCGCCATGTCGACGGGCGGTGAGTGGGGGGCGCGGCCTGGGACAGAAACACCGGCGGGGAAGGAGGCTGGGGCGGAGACAGCGGCTTGGACGGACCGTGGAGCGGGGACACCGGCAGCGACCGGCAGCGACGGGCGGCACACCCGGGTCTATCCCAGCAGGCACCGCGCGCTGCCCTCACGGAACCGGATCTATCCCAGCGTGCACCGCGCGGGAAGCGGCAGCGCGCTCGCTCCCGGCCCCGCCCCTCCAGGGCGGCCCCGGCCCCGCCCCCCCAGCCCCTCAGGCCCAGGCCCCGCCCCGGCCCGGCCCCGCACGTTCGATCCGCGGTGCGAGAATTGCCACATGAACCTCTTTAATAAACGCTTCCTCCTTGTCCTTTCCCCTTCCCCGCCACCCACGTGAATCGGTCCCGGTGTGGAGCAGACGTGGCGGGATGGCCCAGTGCGGCCCCCGCAGTGACTGTCCCAGAGCATCTACTGCGGCGGCCCCTTCTTGCCGCAAACGGGAATTTCGATGACGATTTTGCCGATGTTCCTGTTCTCCTCCATAGCCCTGTGTGCCTCAGCGATGGCGTGCAGGGGGTAAACGCTGTCCACGAGGGGCTGCAGCCGCGGGGAAGCCTCTCCGGAAAAATGGGGCAGCACCTCCTCTGTGAAGGCTCTCACCAGCCGCTCCTTGTACTGCGGAATAAACACCTGCAAGGTTATTTCCAGTCGCTTCGCTCACCGAGGCGTCTCAGAGCACGGTGTATAAAATGTACACAGCCCTCAAGGAGACACCTTCTGACATTTTCACAGTGAAACGGAGATAAAAACACCTGACAGGTCTAAATTAAAAACAATGAAGAAGCTTTTAGATTTATTACATCTTAATTGAATGAAATTCTGCAAAGCAAGTGGTGTGAGCTCCTTGCAGAACCATTTAAATCAAACTGATAAAGGTCTTGTAAATATTCTGTCTTAAGCCATGCACAGAATCCACCTTAGGGCTCTGCACTGTGGGTCTTTTACTGTGACATCTGAGAAGATTCCACATAAAATGAGTTTTCTTTGGTAAGTGGGCATCCAAATGGCCTTGGTTTCTACTTTGAAGTGACCTAATAGAGATTTTTATTTTTCCCTCCTCAGGCTTGATCAAGTTGCCCGATCACTGGAGTTTTATTTCTTCTAGGGCCAAATATCTAAATTATGGTATCCATGAAGCACATTAAGAAGTCCTGGGTGTCATTCCTCTCATTCAGGGAGGAATTTGATAAAAATAGGAAAAAAAAACCCATTACAACCTAATTTTGTGACATTTTCCAAAGAATGTAGTAACAGTTCAAGGTGGGGCTTTTTTGACAAGAATGTGTTCAACACTGGTTTTAAAAGAAAGCTCTCAAAGCTATCATAAATTTTAAGATCAAACTCCATACACTGCTGATAGCCACTACTTGCCTCATTGTCTCGGGACCGCAAGAGGCTCGTGTGGATGCTGGCTCTTTTGGAAATCAGCCTTGCCAGCAAATCCCCATGGACTTCACCTCCACTCAGCAATCCATAAATGATCCACCGGCCATCAGTGCTCAGACAGTTGAGATTCTTCTCCCAGTATGAGGCCCCAACACAATCTAAAATAATATCTACTCCAGAACTTCAGGTAGAAACAGAAGAGATTTCATCAATGAAGTCCAAGCTGCATTAAAGGCAGGATAATTTCAAGCATGACTACAACCTTGTTATTTATAGGTACAGAATTTACCCTAAAATTCTTATTTAAATCTTTCTACTGAAATTAGAAATTGGCACAGTGATTTGTAAGGAATTATGGAATCAGGCACAAAAAAAAAATCATCAGTTATCCATAAGCAAATTCAGGCATAAACCACCCCAAATGCTTAGAAAAGCTAAATTTTTCTAATAGTTTAAGAATGAAGTGGCACTGGCACAGGTTTCCCAGAGAAGCTATAGGTGTCCCACCCCTGGAAATGTTCAAGGCAGGTTAGATGGGGCTCAGAGCAAGGTGGGGCGTCCCTGCCCATGGCAGGGGGTTGGAATGGGATGATCTTTAAAGCCCTTTCCAACCCAGGCCATGCTGTGCTTCTGTGATGACTCAAACACCAAAATGTGAGGATTTGTTCCTTTGGCAGTTCCTTGGGGAGGCAGCAATAACATGGCACAATATTTATGCCCCAAATAAACACAGCCAAAGAGAGCCCATGCAGAAAACAGCACAGTTAAACTAAGGAAAAGCTCATTCTGGGCTGAGCAGGATATTAGCTTGTGCTTCCAGGGTCACTACTGTCTGATCCCTCACCAAGTGACAGCTGAAACTGAGTCTATGTCCACATGTTGGGAGGTTCATTTGCACTTTTACAGAGAGGTTTTTACCTTGGGTGAACTCCAAGACCTTTTCACTGAAGTCTTCATTCTTGTAGTTGAAACCTGCAGCTGCTCCAGCATTTGCTGTTGCTTCCAGTTTCTCCTGAGTTCCTGCTGTCACAATGGGAATGGCCTTGGCCAGTCTCACCAGCTGAATGGCTGCCATGCCAACCCCACTGGCTCCAGCATGGATCAACACTTTCTCACCCTCCTGTACTTTACCTGGAGGAGGGCAGAAGGAAGTGGTCACCCTTTGGGCATCACCTTTTAATTAAAATATGAACAATCTGTAAGATAGCAAAGAGGAGGTTGAAAGAGTTGTCCTTGACTGGACTTTGGACAATTGGACATCTTTGTAGCCTTCATAAAAGAGAGAAATCCAGAAGCAGCAGAGGTTGCAGTGTGCTGACAGGATGTCATTTTCCCAGCCTCAGGGGAAGAACTTTGACTGTGTGCAGTTCTGGGCATCTGTGACCAATGCTTAAGTGAGGGCAGTCACAGCCTTTTTATACCATCAGTAGAAAACACACTTGGAGATATTCATACTCCAGAAATCAGGCACTCAGCAATGGAGGAATACCAGAAATGCTGGGTAACATTAAAGACGAGTCCTACCAATCATTTTACCATCTATTGGTCGCATTCATTTGTGTTTCACCACTTGCTTCTGTAAGTGAGGCACCAAGTAGCCTCCCACTGATCCCCATGAGACTTGAAGCAAGTGTGCAGGGAAGTTATGTTTGGAACTTTTTGTTCTTATTGGATCTTTCAGATGCTACTGCTGAAGAGTGTAGAAGAAGGATATTTCTCACAGGAGGAAAACTTTGGCAGGTTTACTACCTTGGCAGCGTATTTTTAAAATGAAGAGTGTAGGCTTCTGTCTATTTTAAATCAGCTCAGAGTGGATTTTACCTACAAATAATATATCTGGTAAACAAAGGTACAAGATGTTGCCTACTGTAGATTCACAAGAACATAGTGATAAAGTTCTTGGTATGGTCATGCGTGCAGTGAAGCCAAATCCTTAGAAGTAAGATGTGGTTTTGGGTGTCTTGAAAAGGTGGGAATAATTTCAGGGCTTAGGCTTAATGGAATTTAGGCTTAATGGAAGGTGTCCCTGTGCATGGCAAGGGAGTAGAACTAGATCACCTAGCTCCTTTTCAACCCAAACCATTCAGTGATTCAAACTGAGAAATACAGATGAAAATAAATTGGCCATCTTTCCATATCCTTCCTTGTAAATATGTAACCAGCATGGTAGGTTGGCACTGGGGAGAGGTGGCCAAGATTCAAGGATTTCTGTCTGGCATACTGGATTCTGACCCACAAGAATAAAGTGACAGAGAAAAGGTTCTTTGAAGGCAAGCAACATTCAAGTAGAGGCAACAAGGAGAGGATTTTGTGACAGAAAGGAAGATGAGCTGTTTTGGTGGGATAAATGGGCAAATGCACCTCTCACCTACAAAATGGAGCAGCTGAAATGCTGTTAGCCAGGCTTCAGGAATGGCTGCAGCCTGGATAAAAGTCATGTCTTTGGGAATTGGCATCAGGAGGCCTTCGGGCACTGTCACGAATTGTGCCTGGCCCCCCCCGGGGAGCAGAGCCATCACTGCATCGCTGATCCTCCAGCGGCCCGAGCAGCCGGGACCCAGCCCCGCCACGCTCCCAGCTGCTTCCAGGCCTAAAATGTCACTTGCTCCTTTGGGGGGAGGGTACTTCCCTCTCCTCTAAAATAAAAATTAAAAAAAAAAAGAGAAGGCAAGGAAGTAAAAACTATCAATGAGTGTAATTACCTGCAATATTTCATTCACACATCTCCAGTCTAAATTCCTATTTGTTTAATCCTGATTTTGCCCTGTGCATATGTTGCAGTAATTTGAGGATCTTCTAGCCTCTGGAAACATGTTTGTTTCCTAAGTGTTATTCTTCCTAAGTCTTATTCTTAAAATAAGAATAAATTGAAATATTTGTGAGTTTCCTCTGTCCAGGCTAATTCATGCTGAAGAGATACTATGATCTCCATTTGCAGAGCGTGGCCTTTCCATGCCAGCCCAGCACTGCACTATCTCAGATAAAAACATTTATCTGCTGAATCAACAAACATCTCCTCTTTCAGCCCTATGAACTCTCTAATCCAAATGCTCACCAGGTTCAAACTCTTTTAGCTCATCAGATCTGTCAGGACTTCACAGAGGGACTTGAAAACTGTGTTGGTTTTGGGTGCAGAAATCTGCTTAACCTAGACATACCTGGAGTAAATCAGCCCTATTCAGAGCACTGGCAGAGACCTTCACAAGAACTTCTCCTTCTCCTGGATTTGGTTTCATCACTTCTTTCATATAGAGATTTTCTGGGCCTCCTGGGCAATCAAAATAGGCTGCAAACATTTTCTCTAAAAAAAAAACCCAAACAAAACCAAACTGAAAAAAACATTGCACGAATGCAGGCATGGGCAGCGGAAAAATCTCAGGTAAGAAAGGTAACAAATAGCTTTAAAATTCCTATTTATTTCCCTTGCCTCAGGAGGTGATTGCTGTATGCCTGATTTGCTGTGGTACAGGCTCTCCCTGCTGCAGGAGTCTTTCAGGTACCTCCTCAGATGCTGCTCCTGGGATCCTTTTGGCACCAGCAGATGGGCTGAGCTGTCAAGCCTTCTCCTGCCTGGTAAAATCAAATGAGGAACAGTCTTCTCTCTGCTCCCTGGGTCCTGGGTGGAAGGAGATGAGAAGGAGAGGCAATCACAAGGGGAACAGCTGTTAGTTCCTGAGAGCTGGTACTGCACTGATTGCAGCACAGGATAGGCTGCAGGCCAGAGCCTCTTCAAGTGACCAGCACTGTGTGACAGACAGTAAAAAATCTCTGTAAAAATCACTGATTTCTGCACAGGAAAAGCTAAGTGCATACCTAATTACTTGTAAAACTGCAAATGCAGAATGATGAACAGCTTAAAACCCCAGGGATGTCAATCCCCACAGGGTGGTGCTCTATGGCTATTTTATGGTGAATAAGCACTTTGTATAAAGTGCAATTTAAAGGATTTTGTTTCTGAGGCTGGCTTTCTAGTCATTGTTATTAATAATTTAATCCAGTCCCACAAAATTTGCCTGTATCAGCAAAAAAATTCAATGGAAAGCCCACCTGGTGCCACCCATAGCAATTGTTTCTGCTGCCTTTAATTGGGTCCAAATTTAGTCAGTTAAAATAAGATGTGAAGGAAGCTTTTGTCCCTCTTTTGTCAGAGTTCATTAACCTGCTTTTTAATAAATGATTGTCTTTTTTGCTAGAAGCAGGCACACAAAAATGTTTAAAAAAACTCCAAAAAAAAAAAAAAAAACAGAACCAAAAAACCAAGAGGATCTGAATATTTACGTTACTCTGAAACGCACAGAAAACCGCAGAAACTGAGATACAGGTTTCCAACCATTTCAAGCTCTCAGATCTGCCAGCAGCGGCTGAAAATGACAATTTTAAGAAGCTCTATGGCTCCCGAGCCCACTCCCGAGCTCACCTTTTTCCTGTAAGGAAGGACGGACAGTCTGTGCCCCGGAACAAACCCAGCCTGTCCTCGGGAGCAGAGTCCGATCCCGGTTCCTGCCGGCACTCAGCTACTCCCCTGCAGGCCAAGGCGAGGAACAGTGCGAGGCTGTTCTTCTTTGGAGCGACAGATACGAGGAGTCAGAAATACGAGCACAGCTCCCCATAGTTCCTGCGAACGACCTGGATTATTCCATGGCTTGGCACAGAAATCTGTTTTCCCGCTTGGCCTTGCGGCAGAGATCGGCCGCTGCCCCAGCACACGGGGAGCTTGGCCTGCTGCCCGTGGCTGTGCCAGTGTGTGTGATGGGTGTGCTCCAGCTGTGCAAGTGCTGTCACTTCAGAGTTCTGTGTCTCAGACTCGATTTGCTGCACTGGCACTGAGAGCGTGGGAGCTGTGCCAGCCCTGATGCCGTGAATGCGCTGGGGAGGCTGCCCTGGGCTCTGCTGTTCCTGGGGGACAGCGGCGTTCAGAGCTCGCTGGTTCACATCTTTACACCCCGTGTGTTTCTACCTCTGAGGGTTTGGAATCAGAATCAGTACTGCTCTAAAAGTCTGATGGTATCTCCTTGAGCTTTGCAGAAGGATCAGATCACGCCTTTCTCGGTGTCCTATTCACCAGCTCTTGAGTGTTTGAGCTGTCAGGGAATAAAACTGACACTTCAGACTATTTAAAAATGGTAACTCATATGTGTGGGATTTTTCTGTGGATTTTTTTTCCTGTAATAATGAGATTTTTGGATTCAGGCTTTTAAACTCCTCTTTGAAATGGAACAAATTTCAAATCAAGTATAGATAAAATTCTTTTGTTCTCACGTGACTTGAAGAGCTAAGAATTGATGTGTTTCTGAAGATGGAAAGATGGTGAAGCCTGGTCTATAGTGCAGACAGCCTGATTCAGTGCCAGTACTGGCATTGTTCCTCCTCCACTGTCCCCAGAGGACTTTGCAATCTGCTGCAGTTTAAAATAACTTTCTATTGCAGTCATTGACAATGCAAATTCACATGATAAAAATACGTTTTATTATTTTATTATTCAAGGATATACAGGATAGTCTGAAAATGTGTTAGTTTAGCGATTTCCTTTGTCCCTTGGGTCTATGGCTCCTATGTAGCTATAATGCCATTAGAGAACTTATTTTGTGAAGTGAGATTAGTAACTACGTTATCTGGAAGCAGGCTAAAATACAGCATTAGAAAGATAAAGCACAACATCTTGAACCAAATAGTGAAGACATCACTTTCAATTCCGTTAAGAAACATAGAAGGCAAATGCATAGGGTAGTCCTTTTATGAGAAGCAAGCCCACAATTGTTCTTGAAAAAACAGAAGGGAGCTCAGCAGCTGTAATGTTGTAAAGCAGCAGTTTCTTGTTTAAAGTTTTGAACTTCTGTACTTCATTTCTTAATGAGCACTCTTGAGGTTGATGAAGTCCAAGTTTTCTGCTGATTCAGCTACCTTTCTCTCTAAAGTAGTCTGCTATAATAACACAGGGACATAAATAAATAAAAATTTAAATCAATGATTATAAAAGTCATGTACAGAATTGCTGTAATGGAGATGCTTTTTTTCAAGTACAAATTCCCCTTGCACTATACTGCACTCAAATGATGACAGTGCTGTTTCTATCTGAAAATTTAAAATACCTGTATTTGTGAGGTATTATCTGCTCTAAAGAATAAACACTAAGCAGAACTTTAAATAATTTTCAGAAATATCTTGTAACATGCAAAGAAAAGTTACTCTTCTTTTTTTTTTTTTTTTTTTTTCAACAAAGAAATCATCCAGGACAGCAAGAGTAAACTCCAAAGAATAACTACTGCAAATCTGGCCCTGGAAAAACTTAGCATTAGTCTTTGCTAGGAACAGTGGCCAGTTTTGAACAATGTGAGTATTTGCAAGAACAAATAATGAGTGGATATTGTTACAGGATTTTGAAAGTGCTGGCATTTTTTGCAATCTTTCAGCTTTACACTTTCTACCTTCCCCCCATAGCAGAAAACAAACAAACAAATAAACAAACAAAAAACAAACCTCACATCAAATATGATATGGCTCCTGAATTTATTACTGAGCCAGCCAGGCAGACAATGGTGCCTGTTGGATCTGCTCCAGCTCTGTGTGTAGTCCTGCTGAAAATAATAAGATAGAGCCAGTCTGAAGTTAGCTTATAGGAGAAAGCCTTGCTGTTAGATTTAATAAATCCCATTCCCCAAGGCTCTGGGGCCAGCTCTGTTTAATGTCTTTATTGATGGTTTGGAGGAGGGGACCAAGTCCATCCTCAGTAGGTTCTCAGACAGCACCAATCTGAGTATCGATCTGCTGGAGAGTGGGAAGGCTCTGCAGAGGGATCTGGACAGGCTGGATCCATGGGCTGAGGTCAATTGATTGAGGTTCAACAAAGCCAAGTGCTGGGTCCTGCACTTGGGTCACAACAATCCCTGCAGTGCCACAGGCTGGGGGCAGAGTGGCTGGAAAGGTGTCCAGTGAAAAAGGACCTGGGGGTGCTGGGGACAGCGGCTGAACATGGCCCAGGTGTGCCCAGGTGGCCAAGAAGGCCAAAGGCACCTGGGCTGTACCAGCCATGGTGTGGCAGCAGGGCCAGGGCAGTGACTGTCCCCTGTGCTGGGCATGGCTGAGGCCACCTTGAGGACTGGGCCCAGTTCTGGGCCCCTCAGTTCAGGAAGGGCACTGAGGGTCTGGAGCGTGTCCAGGGAAGGGAACGGAGCTGGGGAAGGCTCTGGAGCACAGGTCTGAAGAGGAGCAGCTGAGAGAGCTGGGAAAGGGGCTCAGCCTGGAGAAAAGGAGGCTCAGGGGGAGACCCTTCTCTTCTCTGTACAGCTGACAGGAGGGTGAAGCCTGGTGGGGGTTGGGCTCTTCTCTCAAGTTACAAGTGATAGAACAAGATAGAACAAGATGAGATGACCTCAAATTGCATAAGTGGAAGTTCAGATTGGATTTTAGGAACAATTTCTTCACCAAAAGGGCTGTTAAACACTGGAACAGACTGCCCAGAGTCACCATCCCTGGAGGTAGTTGAAAGATCTGTAAATGTGACACTGACAGAAGTGGTTTAGTGCTGAGCTTGGTAGTGCTGGGTTAATGGCTGGACTCCATGATCTTTAGGTCTTTTCCAGCCATGATTCTATGGTTCTGTGATTCTGGGCACAGAGAGAGCTGTCAGTGGATAGAAGAATGGGCTTGTTTCATGTGCTGTATCAGTGATAGTAACTTGGCAGCTACAGGTGCTTTCACTGGATTGTTTCTCCAGAATTAGGCAGAAGATATTTCTATATCGACTCCTGGTATTGAATCTAGATTTGTGTTCCCAACCAGCATCCCAGTTCAGCCACAGCTTTGGGGTAGTTGCATGGGCACAGCACATTCCATTCCAGTATAGGTGTCAGGGCCAGAGAATGGACCTACACCCATCTGCTTTACAGTCAGGATCACTGAGCACAAAGTGGTTAAAAAGGACTCCTTCAAAATGCCACTTAAATGGTGTCTTTGCTCCAAAAAAATCAAAGATGTGAAATTAGCAATCACCCTGCAAGTCAGCTGAGCTGTACCTCGGCAATGGGCTCTGAAGCTGAGAGAACAAATGGATTTAGTAGAGTGCTGTGCTCCCTGCCATTATTTCTGCTTTATGCTCTGATGTCAGAGTTTCCACCTCTGCTGTCACTTACCAGGAAGCTCTTGATCTCTCACAATAAAGCCAAAGGTTGATGCAGAGACTTGTCTTTATACCAGTGATAACTGTATTTTCTACATGCTTTTTATGCTGGCAATGCTGTCACTCAGCAAAGCCTGAAGTTGGTTCATTTTCATTCTGTTCTGTAAAAAGATAGATGTATAAATGTTCATTCCCCCTCCCCTTCATATTGGAAAACATACTTTCCTCCATGTGAAATTCAGGAGTTTCAGCAGAAGAAATGTAAGGCCTCAGATAAGCAAAATAACAATAACAACAACAGCATGAGAAATGACCAGCAGGAAACTGGTCCTCTTTCCCAGAAAGGCCATAAAAGTCCAGTTACATTTTTATAGTGTAAGTATTGCTGATTTTTTTCTCCTCGCATTAAATTTTCATCTTGCTGAGGAAACAGTCCACAGTGAAAACACTAAGAAATGAGATAAAACTTGCTACAACCATTAGATCAGAGCAGAAAGAGGGAGCTGAGGGTTTTTTTCTGGGCTGGGCTTGACCCAAACAAAAAATTATTTTCTTTTTAAATAAGTAATCAGTTCTAGCACAATGTGGGAAAATTACTGGGGGGAAATTAAAGAAAACTGAGACGTATCTTGGGGCTAAAGTTATGGTCACATTATCACTGAAACTATGGGGAAGACAGAAACTCTCCAACAACATCTTTTCAGTGTTGGAAAATCGAGGCATTAGTTTTTTCTGGCCAGGATGTTATTTTGGCCAGGATGTGCAGTAGAAATTATTTCATTCACACATGCCTGGGTTGTACAGTGAAAATCTTTCCATCACATATGGTTCTTTACTAGACTTTTCACATATTTATACATACAAACTCCAAAGAAATTCATGTTCATTGGTCTTAAATTAGACAATTCTTAGTGTTTGATATCCTATTGGTTATTGATTCCTTCACCTTTGACATTAATTAGGACCTCATTCTTTGGGTCTCATCAATCTTTTCCCAGACCAGGTGTCTCCACCTGCCCCAGAGGGTGATGCTCATTAATGCTCATTTATCTCCTCTGTGTCTTCTGGCTACTCTTAGTCTGTAGATTTTAAGGCTTCTTCAGGCTTTGCCTGGTGAACAGAGTCTTTTGGAGAGAAACTTCCAATTCCCTTCCCCATAAACAAAGGTGAACAAAACAAACCCCTGACTAAAGTTACATTAACAACAAAAAAAAAAGAAAAAATAGTTGCATCATTTCCAACAAACTAAGGGAGATAAGAGAAGACATCTTGCTGCTGTGTAATTACTCTCCTCAGGTGTAACACTGAGCACACCCCCATCCCAAGGTTAGCTGAGTTGAAATGCTGTGACACATTTCCATCCCAAAGTTACCCACCCCGAGGTACAACCACCCCTTGCTGTATGACTGGAACCACTCAAGCTCCACCTAAACATAAAGAAAGGGGAGAAGTTGGAGAAGTCTCTGATATTGAACCATATGTGATAAAAAATATAGGTCAACAACAACTGTTGTTTGACCTGCCACAATCTCCAAACAAGTTGAATTGATGAAGCAAAATAATGTTTCTACAATCCAACCAGTTCCCCATTCTTGAAGACCTCTTATGCAGAATGGACAGCATGGCTGCATTAAATGAGCCCCCTTTCCCCAAAAGTGGGCAAAAATTTCATGTGCTGGGTATCTTGGAAAGAGGACTGGGAGTTCAAAATAGCTGAGACTCTGAGGGATTAATGAACAAACTACTCATGATAACTGGTGTCCTGAACAAATTGAAACACCTGCCACAATCTTCCATTTTGGCTCTGGCAACTAAGCAGTGGCTTCTATTGGAAATGTTAATTCAGCAGGAGGGTGAAAGAACACCAGCTGATCATAGGTGCATTTGGTGTACTCTAAAACAATGTTTGTGTGGTCTTTCTTGTGTCCAAGCCCAACTGTGGATGCAATTGATGACAGCTGCAATTATAAGAGGAAGGTACCTTACCCACTAAAATTCTAAAAGTGCTTTGGGAGGATAATGTGATTGAGTTTGGAGAGAAATTCCAATTCTGGTGCTACTTAGTCAGTTTAACCTATGATGCCATTGACAGCACAACCACAGCTTTTGTGTTGACTGTCCAGAGTGCTTGAGTGTGTATTGTATACCCAATCATTTTGTGAGGGTACAGTCACAGTGGGACTATACTCTGGGAGCAGAGAGTATGGGCCCAAAGAGATGGAAAAAAATGGCAAGGCACTGATGTCATTGTGCAAGGACAACAAGGAGTGCAAGAACAACAAGATGTCATTGTGCAAGAACAACTTTCATTTGTGAAAGTAACACAAAGCTTAAGACATTTGTCTTGACACTGAACAAAAATGTTTGTCATTTTGAGACACATCCCAGGGAAATCCGTGAAAATGTTTTCAATTGTACAAATTGGTAACAGAAGAATGAAAATTCTTTATGATTCCATGGTAACTCTTAGATAGTGTAGCTACAAGTAATCACTCAAATATTTGTGTTTGTAAGTTCATTGAAATTATGGGATGTGGTTTTATTTATTCAGCTCCTGTCACATCTTACCAGTTGTTCCAGTTTAACTAAATGCTGATTCCAGACCTGCTGCCCACCCCTATTGGAATGAATCTCACCTTGAGCAGGAAACTGCTACAACATGAAGACTCAAAACAATTGCTGAAACAAGCTCAAGAAAATGGACAAAGGACTCTGGTCCTTGTCCATCATGATATGGAGAAAATAGATAATGTTTTGGAACCAGTCAAGAAAGATGCAGAACAGTGGTGGTGGAATACCCTCTTCAGATGATCACCAACTGCTACAGAAATTTGTTGTATTAATATTAACCCTTTTTCTTTCTGTCTTGATAAAGGTATTATATGTTAAAGTTTGTATTATTATGAGGCAATTAGCCTATTGGCCACCCCTACAAACATCAGATAATCCATGCAATACAAATGCTTGAAACACTCTTGAACTCCATTTGGATATTGGGAAGCTTGAGTGACTACAGTCATGGGGCTGATTAAGTGGGAAAATGGGGGAAAATTAGAGACATCTGGGGGAAAATCTTGAGGCTAAAGTTATAATCCCATTCCGACAGAAGCTGTAACATTAGGAAATTTTAGAGTAAAATGCAGTTGCTATTTCAAGGAGGGAATGCAGTTGGCAAGCATAGAATTAATTCCATGATAATTCCCCATGCAACACCCGCTGCAGCCTGAAGAAAATGCTGAGGAGGGATGAAATGGAAGGTGGGGCAGGATGGAGACTCCATGGCCAGGCTCTGTTGTGATCCCTGCAGGAATGGGAACTCTGTGGTACCTCATAGCTGACAAACCACACAGCAGCTGCCAGGCACAGGATGGAGGAGATGTCCTGTTCCTCAGTCAGCAGCTGTGGGGAAATCGCTCTCCTCAGATGAACTCCACTTTGTACTCTCATTGTGAAGATGTGACACACCTCCATCCCAAAATTACCCACCCAAAGTGTGACCACCCCTCCCTGAGCACACACTCTCTATTTTATTAACTATGTCTTTGAGAGCAAAGTGAGGGAATTTTGCACCAATCGAGAACAAAAGTATGTTTGCCTAGAGTCACCCAAGCTTCACCTAACTGTAAAGTAATAGTCTAACAGTGAGTTAAGAGGGGGACAAGTTAGGAAAGACTCCACATAACTTCTGGATGGGTTGATGGGCTGATCTTGGCTTTTCCCCTGTGGGCACACCTGTTGGGTAGGATCCCTACTCTGTACACATTGATTATCTCAAACTTTCACTGGTGATCAGGGCCTGTGCATCTCTTCAAACTTGTTCTTGCAGTCAGTGCACTGTCAGTGGCAATCTCTGCCCCGACTCTGTGACAGTCTTCTGTGATCAGTGTATTTGTTAATAAAGTGTGTTATTTCTTAAATTGCTCAGCCTGAGTCCTTCAAGGATACTGGCAGACAATGACAGTGGATAAAAATGACAAAATTAATAACATAGAGACTAAGAGTGTGGGGGATCCAGGAGGATGGGGGTCTTTCTTTCCAGACTGATATCAGGGATTTGACTCTGACACGCTGCTGTCACAAGTCCCTGGCCAGGTTAATGAACGCACCCTGGGCACAGCGGGCTGTGCCGGGGGATCCCATTCCAGGGCAATGGCAGGCGGCTGGGCACAAGGGTCTCGTCATGCCTGGGGCGCTGACAAATCAATCGTAATAATATATTTTAAAAAATAAAGCATAAAGGGCTCCAGGAAACACCCCCTCTACGTGGCACAGTTATTGTGAGATCTGTGTGTCAGTGCAGCACTGCTGGGGGAAAAAGCCCTGACATTTCTCTCATCTGATGGTATCTCTGGCTGATTGCAGTTTCTAATTTGGTGGCACGGTCAGCACTGCAGGGGAATGTGTGAAATCGTGTAATACGATTTAATGAACTTTCGATAATAAACCAGGAAGCCGGACTGCGCCGGCTCGCTTCGGCTCGGCCCCGTTCGGCCGCGTTCGGCTCGGTTCGGCGGAGCCGTCCTCGCTCCTGATTGGCTCGCTCACCGCGCGCTCCCCTCTCTGATTGGTGGGAAGCCCTGCCGGCGGGAGCGCGCGCGTTGGAGTTGCCATGGCAGTGTGGGACGCTGCGCGGCCGGGCGCGGAGGGATCCGACCGTGCCGCCGCGCCGTGTGTCTTCGGAACGAGATCAGGGCTGCCGCAGCGTTGTCCCCACAGGTTTCTGTGCCCTGTCCCCACGGGTAGCCGGACCCCTGTCTCCTGGGGCGGCATCTCCTCATCCCGAGAGGCTGTGGGTTATGGGTGAGGGACTATTTTTTTTCGGCCACGGAGAGGCGGTGCGACTGATGTGAGGAGCGACCAGGAGGCGCCGCGCAGCCATTTTCCCCTCAGCGGGGCGGGGCCGTGCAGGGCGGGTTTGGTTTCAGTTGTAGCCCTGTGTCGCCGCCCCTGAGGGTTCCTGGGGCTGTGTTCACCGCCCCAGTGAGGGACCCCGGCACGGGCGTGGTAGATGTGGAGCTTTGCTGGCCGCCTCCTCTTCCCTGGGGCCTGCAGGACCCGCCTCAGCACCTGGCAGGGTGCGGGGTGAGCCGTGCCCAGAGGGTCTTAGCCTTTCCCTTTGGCCGGCCTTTATCTCATCGCTGCCTCTGAAGTGCAGGGCCAGGCCAGGCCCGGCCCCTCCGGGCATGCACGCGTTACCTGTTAGCTCAGCATTGACAGTGTAAAAGGTTCTGTTCGCAGAGCTGCCCTGCTCGCACTGGAGACTCGTTCTCACTCGGTCTCACCGTTCTCTGCGCCTGCCCCTGAGGCGATGCGGGGGGACCAAGGCACCAGTACAGGCAGCCGGCTGTGCTTGTGCACGATGACATCCGTGCGGTGACACGTGGCTGAACGGGGTTTTGAGAGGACTGAGGCGTATGCGAGGGTGCTTTATTTGTCACAGAGTGATTAAAATGCGTTTCCTCAAAGCTGCTGCAAAGCCTCATGCTTGGGCACAGAGGGTGTGAATTTTAGCAGATGGGTGTTTGGGGAAGAACCTTGTTTTACTGAGGAAAGAAGAGAAACCTGTCTTTAAAACTTACTGGTACAGAGCTGCACAGCTGACAGCACGGAAGGATGCATGTTTATCTAGCAAGGATTTTTAGGTTGTTCTCAGGTTTAATCATCACAGAATGGTTTGGATTGGAAAGGACCTTTAAGATCATCCTTGTTGGATGATCATCCAGTTGGAACCTAGTTCCAACTCCCTGCCATGGGCAGGGACACCTTCCCCCAGACCAGATTGCTCCAAGCCCCATCCAACCTGGCCTTGGACACTTCCAGGGATCTGGCACAGTCAAACAAATGTCCTGATAAAGGACAGCCAACCTGCTCATGGGATTTGGCATCTGCAGACTGCAACTGCTAGATTGACTAAATGCTTGTTTTATCCACTCAGATTCTGGAAAGCCTTTACTCTATTTCTGTCTAAGCCTGTGATTAAATCTGTAGTGTCAAGACCTGCAAAGCAGCTGCTGTCTCATATCAGTGAGCCCTGCCTTTGCAGAGAGGAGGGTTGACATCTCCCAGCAAGAGTACAAAAAAAGCAGAAAAAGAAAGGATTAAGATTCAGTAGAAGCTTGAATTATGAAGATTGGTGGTGGGGGGAAATCTGCAGCTAGAGTCTTTACCCCTTGTGGGTTCCTGAAGGCAGATTGCTGCAGAGGCACATTCTCTATATTTGCTCTGTTTTATCTCCCCTGGGATCCCAATTCTCTGAGGAGGCCAAGCACCTCCTCTGCTTCGTGCTCAGTCTGTCTTTGTGAGGTGGGTGGACTGCTTGGAGTTGGAGGAAATCTGTAAATGGTGGCATGACACAGGAGCCTGTGGCACCTGTGCAAGTAGGCAGGATATATTGCTTATAGGAAGGTGTGTTGGATTTTTCGAATGCCAAATCTTTAGCACATCTGTACCCAAATCTCTTTAGCCCTTGCTGCTTTCCCTGGTAATTTTGTATCAGAAATTGGTTCTGTGAGGTTTGCTTTTCTTCTAGCTGGCACTGAGATTGATGTCCTTTGGGTTTTGTCCTTTTATTTCTTTTATATGTTCTCTGTATTCTTCACAAATATATTTGTAACTCTGTCACCTATTGTATTAGTAACTAGTTTTCCCAGTACTTTTCCATGGCCTTTCTCTAAGCAGAAAGAAATTTGAATCTGCACTCCAGAGAGGTAAGGTGGGGGTCAGATATCGTCACTAAAGTGCTGGATTGGACACAACAGACTCTTAAGTGTTGTCTTCTACCAAAAAAAAAAAGGTATGTCCTATGAATATCCAAGAGTCTTTGCAGATTCTTATAACTAGATACTGCAAAAAATAATTGAATATCAGATTTTTAATTTTTTTTTAATAACTGAAAGCTCTGTCTGAAGACTTGGGGTCAGTATCTCTGCAGAAATAAGCTTTTCTTTTGTTCCATTCTTTACCTAAGCAATGTTGTGAATCCATTGCTTCCTGGGAGCAGTGTGTCTCCAGTGAATCTGAGATAAATAGGGGTTTGAATGGAGGTTCCTGTAAAGGGCATTTTGCCTCTGTGGTTGCACTGTCTGCCACATATCCTGATGCACATACAAGAGAGAAGATGGAATTTTCTGACTGGAGCTGAGTTAGCACTTCAGCATAAGCTTTATCTGGTAGAACTAACTTTAAAAACCAATAAAATGTAGCCATAGTGGGATGTGGCAGTTACTTGAAAGGGATTTTATCTGATTGAAAAAGGCACAAAGGAAAGAAGTAATAGTCTGGAGGTGAAATTTGATAACTCTGAAATGTTTCCAAAGCTGACAGGCCTTTTCAAATAATTTGTCAATCACTGTTCTTTGAAACAAAATGGTGTGTGGAGATGAGGACAGATGGTTCCACCAGGGCAGTGTCTGATTGTAAACCTGGTACTTCATCTCTGTGTTTTACTGTGACAGGAAAATGCTGCAGGTATCAGCAGTTAGAAGTCCTTCAGAGATCTGTTTCACTGATCAGTAGGAATTGTAAGAAAAGCTAGATTTTGCTGTTAATACAATAGTTTTTTATGGATTTTCACAGTTTTATTGTTTTTCCCAGACTAATCCAGCCATGGGTAGTGTGAATTACTCAAAAGGTTCCTGGCTACAAAGATTTGCAAATGGGAAACCTGTGAGAAAACCCAAGCAGCAAGAGCCTTGGAAGGTGAGTGACCCCCAGCATTCCTTCAGCTGTAGGTTCTACTGTGAGCAACACAGAGAGCAGTATGTGTAACTGGGAGCCCAGGTGTGTAACTGGGTCTGTGTTGGAACTGGCCACCAATCCCACTGAAATCCTGACAGTGTTTTCTGGTCCGGCTGTGCTCCCAGACTTCCATGCCTGGCATGTGCCTGAACTCATCTGTGAGCCCTGAGCAGGAGCTTTGTGCTTCAGTCTGTCCCTCCACAGCACACTCAGAAATGGGTGTTGCAGTTGTATTAATTCTTTCCATTCCATCCCATCCCAGTTTGTGCCTTGGTTGTGGAACCTGGATGAGAACCTGATCTTTGTAAAGCAGGTTGTCCTTTTATGCAAACCTTTTCCTTTTTTTACATTTATTCAGAGGTTCTCCTCAGCACCAGCAGAGTGGCACAGCCAATAATTTTGATTTCAGTAGACATTTTGGGAAGGAAAATATTGCCAAAGATTGACTATCACATAAGGAAGGGCTTCTGTTGTGTGAAGGTGTGAGTGGAGGAATTAAATGAAAGTTATGAAGGGAAGAATGAAAAATTGTTATTTTCAAAGTTCAGTAAAATATTAGAGATGTTTGTCATGGAGAAGGAGAACAAAGAATTATGAAAAAAGCAACAGATTGAATAGGTTTTATTGAGCTCTTGCATCCTTTTGAGCCAGCTTTATTGAATTACTTGCAGTTTGGTGTGATAGTGTTCACAGGGGTTTTCAAATGAGGGAAGAGACAAGAATGTTGACTCCATATTTCAGGAGGCTTGATTTATAATTTTATTAGATATATTACATTAAAACTATACTAAAAGAATAGAAGAAAAAGTTCTCATCAGAAGGCTAGGCTAAGAACAGAAAAGAATGAATAACAAAGGCAGCTGTCCCAGACTCTTGGTCCAAGACAGCTGTGCTGTGATTGGCCATTAATTACAAACAAGCACATGAGACCAATCACAGATGCACCTGTTGCATTCCACAGCAGCAGATAATCATTGTTTACATTTGTTCCTGATGCCTCTCAGGAGGAAAAAATCCTAAGGAAAGGATTTTCATAAAAAGATGTCTGCGACAGTTTGGTGTGTGGAAAAGTTTCCCATAAAAGCTGAAACAAGCTTGTGACTAGTTAGAATCACAGACTTATGGAACAGCCTAAGCTGGAAGGGACCTTGGAAGATTGTCTGGCCCAGCCTTTCATGGGAAAGACACCAGATGAGGGTATCCAGCTCCCTGTGCAATTGCACCTTGAAAACCTTCAGTGATGGGGACTCCACCACATCCCTGGGGAGGTTGTTCAGTGAATGATTGATCTCACTGTAAAAATTTATTTCTTACATTGAGATAAAAGCTCTGCCAATGCAACTTGTACCTCTCATCCCTTGTCTTCTTGCTGTGGCTTCTGGTGAAGTGAGGGCCTCTGTCCTCTTTGTAGCTGCTCTGTAAGTAGCACTGTGATGAGGCTGCCCCTGGGCCTGCCCTTTTCCAGGGAGAAGGGACTTCATTCCTTCAGTCAAAGGACACCCAACTCCTTCACATGTGTATCATCCTGAAGGAAAGCTCTTCTGTTCACCGGTGATGGTTCTTAGCTGGAGTGGTGGCCATGTCTTTGTACTGCTGACTTTAGAAAGGATCTGTGACTAGGTGAAGTAAGTTCATCAGGCATAATACAACCTACTAGTTGTTTCAAATAGTGGGATGTAAGGGTCTTGAAACATGCCAGAAATTTAGGTTTCCTCTTTCTCATTTGTTTTTGGTGGAATTTTTAATACTTCTTGTCTCTTCCTTGCTTGCTCTGATGTGTGATGTTCTGCTCATCTTAGTGTAATAAACCTTTAGGAGTGTGGAGCTGGTCAGCAGGGCCAAGGCAGACATGACTGAAAACTACACCATCAATTGGAATTAAAAATCAATATTAAGCACAGGGAGTAGCAGGCCAATATTCCATTCTATGCATAAAATGCATTCTGTCCCCAGATGATATATTTGGTCTGCATTGCCTGAACTCCTTGTCTGGAGTGCAGGAGTTAAAGAGCCACGTGTTTGGCACAGGTGAGAAACAGTGGCAAGGAGGAGGTGGTGTGGTCATGGTGAGGAGCAGCCAAGGAGGCCTGAGCATGTACATTCCAGTTCTCCTTCCAGCTCTTCCAACACTCTTCTATTGCTACTTAACCCAACTGTTCAGAGCAAACCTTGCAAGGATTTGCCAGCTGGGTTGTGGTATATTGTGCCTTTAATCATGACACTGGTAATTATTTTGAATTCAAAAGTAAATCTAACTCCTGCTCTAAGTCCTGCTTTCACCTCGTGGGTTTTTTTCATGTTTTGTTAGGCAGCACCTGATCAAAGCCGAGACATCATTGCTTCTGCTCAGTGCATCTTGGACAGAGAAAATTTTGTGAGGGTAAGAAGTGTGCTCTTTTCTCATTTGCTGTGTGTTTTCCTGCATGTCAGTATTTTTAGTTCCTAAACAGTGATTCATGAGAAAATGGTAATTGCCCGTATTCTTGAAAAACTATTTTAGAGTTATGAGCTTCTAATCTTTTCAGTCCACTCTGGATAGGACTGAAGTAGTAACCCTGAATGTGAATCCCAGGTGACTTGAACTGCCTGTTTGCACTAATATTTGTTCTGTGGGTGTGGTAATTTGTGACAGTGGTGCTGTGTGAGCAAAGGGCAGGAGGGCTGCTCTGATCTGATCCGGCAGATTGCCAGTGCTGCAGGGTAGGTCGTTCTGCTGCCTGTCTTGCACAGTCTGGTGCTTGCAGCCCCCTGCTCTGCAGTGATTTCTGCTCAATAACCTGATGGGAAAAAGTGAGTCATTTTCTGCCAAATTTGCACCGCAACTTCAAAAATTAAGGGTCTGAATGCCAGAGCTCTTGAAAGGGCAAGCTTGGAAATAAGTGGTGAGAAGTGGAGAGAGGGAGGAGCAGACGGAAGGGCTGGAAAATAGATGACTTGGAGCAGTGAGCAGTCAGGTCAGCCAAGCTGCAAACCTTTACATGTGGAATCTTATTGATCAATAGTTTATATGGTTTTTATTTTCCATTTCTTACTTAAGGAGCTGGACAGATATTTGAAGCACAGTGATTTCCTAGATCTGAGAAAGACAGAGCTTCTGTACAAAAAATATCTTGAGAATGTTTCAGAGCCACTTATGCAAAAAATGAAGAACAAAATGGACAGCCAGTTAGAGAAAGAAGTGTGGAAAAGGAGACAAGAACAATTCTCTCAATATTTAAACTACTGTACAAAGAAGGTATCAATGAGAAACACATTTCTGTCATGGAGGGGGTTGTATACAGAGGGTTGTGGACAAGTTCAGGGGTTTAGCTGTTATTTTCTGCTTGTGAATTAACCTGGAGTTCAGTTATACCTTGCCTGTAACTTACTTTTCCCAAGGACTTCTATAATGGTGATGTCACAACTGTGTGCGTTCACCATTAGCTATGAACAGCAGCATTGCTTGGTGCAGTGAACACGTGCTGGGGTCTGAATATGGTGAGACACCCTTCTGAGCTGTGTTTGCCTCTGTGGGCTGGACCATTTAGTGGGAAAACCTTGAGCTCTGTCAGCTCAAACCAAAGGCTGAGTGAGCAGGGTGTGGGCTGCACTCCCAAGTCTCAGGAGTTCAGCTACAGCAGTACTGCAGCTCTGTTGGCACAGCATGAGTGAAATGATTTTGTGGCCTTGGATGCTACTGATCAAGTTCATAAAAGAAAAAATATGGGAACAGAGAGATGCAAGCAATTTTGTTAAGTCTGCATGCAGGTAACAGACCCATTTCATGGATTTTTTAGTTCTGTGTGTTTCAGTATTCACAAAAATTGCAAGTTGCAGTCACTGTAGAAAATACTTATTGGTTTTCTTCGTTTTGCTCCTAATTTCACACCACTCTTGAATATCAGATCCCACAAGTAAACTTTCTTCATCTCAGGAATGAAAAAAAAGAGAAAAATAAAAGCAGTTATGTAATCTGCCACAAAAAAAAAAAAAAACAAAACCAAACTTTATGAGAGCAGGCAGTTGTTGTCAGTGGAAACCACTGCACAGTGGAGTTGTGAGACTGTAAACAACCTACTTATCCAGAAATGAAAATACCATGGGAGCTGTGTTGTTTTAATGAGACCAAACAATCTTTTTCAAAGGCCTGATGTGACAGACCCAGGCATTTAAACTGCATGGAATGAGAAAGAACTGAAGCAGTCCTACTGCTGAAGTCCTGGGATTTGGGCTGTGTTGGGTGTACTGCACATATCTGGGTCTGCATCAGTCCATCTTGCAAGCTGCTGTGCCAGGTCAGGAGTTTGCTGGGTGCCCTCCAGAAGCAATGGCTGATGTACTGGGATGTGTCCTTCTGCCTGAAGGGGAGCAGCAGCATCAGTGATCAGTTTCTACCTTTTCTCCTTGCTCTGTGCTGTCAGGTCTGTCACCAGCATGTCTGAAAAGCAGGCTGAGGCCCTTCATATTTACAGGACACATTATTTGCATAAGTTTGCATTAACCATGGCAGCATATGATAAATGTTGCAGAACGTGAGACACTTGTGTGGGTTAGTTAATGTGGTTAATTCTGGATGTCTTTTCCCTTCCCTCCCTTCTTTTTGCCCATTTTCTTTTGCTCCTTTCCCTGCTATCAGCCTTCTCCTCCACTTGTGGCAGCATTGTTGATGAGATGGAGCTGTGGCCTGGACCATAAGACCCACAGGTTCAGGTCTTTATTCCAGTGTATAGATGGAAAAGCCAGCTCATGAACCCAGATGTGGAACTCTGGTATCTTCCAGACCAGTGACCTGCCTAAGGCTGTGGCTAGTGAGGGGTAACTCACTCCTGTTTTTCCTTTTCTTTTTAATATCTGTCTTGCTGACATCACAGAATATTTTGAGTTGGAAGGGACCCAGAAGGATCATCATGTGCAACTCTTAAATGAGTGGGATCAAACTCACAACCTTGGTGTTATTAGCACCATGCTCTGACAAACGGAGGCAATCTCAGGGCTTCCTTCTCTGGAAAAACATTTTCCAAAAAAAAAAAAAATTCCTTTGTCTTGACTGTCCTAGTTAAGATTAGCATTTTAGCCTGTCATTATTTCTGGATGCTTCATGAAATCATTTGTTATTTATTTATGCCTGTGAAAAATTAAAATGGATGGAGGAATTTTCCTGTTACAGTTCAATCACTTTCTTTCTGAGGAGCAGTGTATGAAATTGGGAATTCTTTTTTCACAGAATTCACAGATTTCAACCACCTCTGGTGCTGTGTTATGCTGTGCCTGGCTCTGTCCCACCTAGGCTGCCTGCTCTCGCTGCTGTAACCACCAACAGCTTCTGAGACCTGACCCAGTGCCTGCTTCTCCCACAGGGCTATGTGTTTTTGGATGATTATGACCCATCAGAGTATGATCCATTCTTCCAGAAGACGTGCACAGACTGCTGGAAGGTGTGAGCAGGTTTGGAATCCCACTTTGACCAGCAGGAGGGTAACAGAGCATGTAACTGATGTGCTGCTCTAGGGGAGTGTGTTCTAGTTTTACTAAGTCACTCCTACTGCATTTAAGCCCAGGAGTGTTTGAACATGGTTTTCACCAGGAACACAGTCTGGATCTATACTAAGCCCAGTTTTTGAGGCACAGTAGCAATGGCAGGGAGAGGGTTGTTTTCCTCATTTCAAATCCATCATGGCAGCATGGAGGAGATGTCCTGTCTAAGGAAGGCTGGAGAGTTCCCAGACATGCTTAGTGTGTACTGTGTAGAGGGAAATAATCTGACAGCTCAGCTGATCTTTACAGAAGCATGGCAACAGTTTTTCCTTCTCTTTAAAGGATGGAACTCATCAACCAGCACAATGACAGAGAGAGCCAATGATGTTTCCTGTGCTCCAGCTGACCACAGCCATCAAAGGTACCCCTTACAAAATAGGTTACATGCACTGCCAAAGCAAGTGAGAAGAGGCCAGGCAGGTCTTTGGGCAAACTGCAATAAACTTACTGTCTTAAACATGCAGTTCTGAAATGTTGTTACCCAGCAGCCAAAGAAATGTCTGAGATGCTGCTCCTCTTCTTGCCAGATCCAGTTCAATGCTCTACAAGCCAAAACCTGCTATTTTAGGAGGTTTAACTTGGGCTGAGCTCAGTAAAGACAGTGCTGGTGTTCTCTCCTGGAGGCAGTGTCCAAGCAATAAAGCAAACTTTTCACATACATTGTAGGTGTTTTGACAAGGCAGGAAATAAGTAGGGGAGAGGAGATGGGAAGTGGTGTACAAAACATCTGGTGCTTTCTGCAGAGCTGGTGCTGAGCAGCAGCTGCTGCCAGTGCCCTCAAACCTGACCCTCTCCTGTGCCAGTACAGTCCCATCTCCCTGCTGCTGCAGCTGACCAGAGCTCTGGGCTCAGAGCCTGGAAACAGAATTTTCTCTGTCCTCCAAACTCCCATTGTACAGACACAATCTCTCAAGAGTTGCCAAGGTTGAGTTTTATTTAGGATTAGAAATACTGAACCACAGAAAACTGTTAAATGTAACAGAGGTTGACTCAGTAATAGGAGGGTGCACAGATGGTGACGGGGTGGGAAACTGCCAGACGTCAGGAGGAATTTCTGCACCCGTGGAAAACAAGGGCACAGGCTGCTCAGAACTGCATGCTGTGCTTCTGCAACAAAGCAGTTTAAAGGAGGAAATAGAATGGTTACAATGTAACAAATATTTATAAACAAACTTTCTTTTTTTTTAAACCATCCCTGATTTGGTGCCAAGAGAAAGTTTTCGCTTTCATTTCAACCAGCTCATTTTACATTTTATATTGGGGTGACAGCTCCCCAGAACAAACCTTTTAAACTTATGATAAACTTTCCTTGAACAAATCCTATAAGTTTTTCTCATTATTTCACATTCCCCTGTACAATAAAATATACTTTTTTAAAATCACTATGCATCAATAAACATCTGTAGACAAATTAATAAACTTATATTTTACTCTCTATATACATGTTGGCAATGTCAAAGCTTCAAGATTCACATGGAGGTCTGCAAGACCAAGGAAATGTACACAAATAACTTATACTTAGGAAAAAACCCAAAGAGCTGAAGAGTATTTTGCCACATTGTTGTGGGTCACAGTATTTAAAATATTTTTTCCTAGCTATTCTTGACAACCACATTGTCTCAGCAGAGAACGATAAATCAAACTGAAGCAGAAAGAAAAATCAAGTAGCAGTTACTGATTCCAGTGCAGAACTAAAGTCAAGTAAAGAACTATGCTTGATTCTTAAAAGAATATACAATATATTGGAGACTTCTCCAGTGCTAAGGCTTCTTCAGCATTTAACCGTTAAAACGATCATCCTGAGATGGGAAAATTCCAGTGGATATCACTTTTAAGATTTCAAATGGAATGATTCTAGTGCTGAGCTTAAACCATTCCTCAGTCTGTCTGTCAGACTAAGTGGTAAATATACAAATAGCTTGGTGCCACATTTCTACATAATACTTTTTATGGCCCTGAAAATGGAAACATTGGCATCCAAACCCAAGATATTCCAAAATAATAAAAAGGCACTGAGCTATAGTACTGTATTTACAGTAACATTTGTGTTTGCATAGATCAACAACAACTGGGAACACTGCAAAGAACTAAGGAACTAAGAGGAAATACAGAAGCAGCAGGAATTCTTGCTTAATAACCAGCACAGGACAAGGAATCTTCTACCAAAAGATGTTCAGGCTGTTAGCTTCAGTTGTCCTTCATAAAATAAAACAAAAATGTTCTTAGAGGAGTGTTTTCTGATCAAAGAGCTGCAGGTCAAAGCGCACCCAAACTTCTCCTGTTGGAACCTCATGCAGCAGTAAGTGTTTAGTTGTGGGGCCTTTGCTCTCTTGTTCTGTTCTGATTTTTGCTACTGGAACTTCGGTGCGACCCAAAAAATCTGTCGGGCAAATGAATAAGAAATTTCATTAGGCAAAGATATTGACCATAGAAAATCTGAGTGAGGCAGGGTAATGCAATGCTGTGGGGTACATGCTCTGTTCCAGAGCACTGCTCCCAGGCTTCCAGTCAGATGGACCCCAGCCCTGTGTAAACCAGCCAGCAGTGACAAAAAGGGGCCTTTTTAGAAGAGGACAATGCTATGGAATTAGGATGTCACAGTTTGAGCTAAGGGCTTTGAAAACGCTCTTAGAAAATACCCTTTCAGAAGCACATTTTCAAGTGTTCTTCAGTTTCAGAGCTGGCTGGTCAGAGTTAGGTGATGGAACTTGTTTACAAATCAGCTGAGGTGCTCAAAGACAGTAAAATAAATCAACTGTTTTGGCTCAGCCAACTTTTAATTATGCCTATATAGCATGCTTTTTACTAGAATGATTTTCAACAATTACCTCTACTAGTAGGTTTACAGTCCTGTTCAGAAATCATTAACTTTCTGTGTGACTATTTCTTACATGACATCTTTTGTGTGTGTATGCATTAAAAAGTTCACCATGGACTGAAAAAGAAGACTCAGCTGTCCAGCCAAACTCACATTAACTCACAGGAGAAAAGACTGAGCTATGGTTACACACAAGGGATCTCAGGTCAAGGCAGTTCCCTGCAAATTTGCAATAATTGACTGTGTGTCAGAGCCCTGAAAAAGCACTTAACCTTTCAGAGAATATGAGAAGCAACTGACTGCCAAAAACGTGCTCCGTTTCCAAGCAACAAGAAAGCTGATCAAGCTGTTGCTGTGAAAATATAACCCAGGACCTTATTTTTGAGCACCTATTGTGAGTAGAACTTTTGCTTTCAACTTGTCTGTCTCCTCAGTCTGACAAGAAAATTATTGTGTGTCTGACACAGAAGCCAGACTGGGATCAGATCTGACTGCCTGGAGTTACTGGCTCTGGAAAGGCTGTTGGACCTCCTGAGTACTGAGGCATTGTTTTTACCCAACATTTCTCAGGCAGCAGTCAGACCTACAGGCTCTTGAAACTGCTGCTGAGGAACCAGATACCTCAGCTAACAAAAAAGCATTCTTTGCCTAAATACTCACACTTACCATCAGGTGAGAACTGATCCCTGTCAAACATGGTGATACACAGGACATCCTGATACAGATCCTTGATGAAGAACTGGCAGTTGAAGTTCCACTTGGGGTTCAGGGTGTCCTGCAGGGTCCTGGTAGTGTAGCTCTGTGAGCCCATGCTGATCTCACAGTATGGGTTGCTCTTCCCTAAACACAGAACAGGGAGTGAAACCCCTCTGCAGTGCAGAACCTCCCCCTCCATCTGGAGCCTGCCTGAACACACATCAATGCTGCTGCCAGATAATGTGGATCAGGCAATCCTATATCCCAGAGCAGCACAGGGCTGGTTCTTCACTCTGTCCTCTGAAACCAAAGAATGACTCTTTCATATAGAAACTGTAGACAAGCCACAGGGATTCCCAAATGACCAGCTGCTCTCAGCAAGCCTTTCCAAATGTTACAGGAATAAAACTGCTCTGAGACTGTTTCCCTCACTTACCATTGGGCTTACAGGCCTTTAGTTCTGTTGCTTCAATCACTTGCACCATCAAGCGTCCTATTCCAGAGGTTTTCTGTGAACGAGCTGGGAACAAAGAGGTCAAAAATAAACAGATTGGTTGGAATGTAAGAACTGGCAATAGATCTGAAGGAGACACTGGCATAATCCAGGAAATGGCCTGCCCCTGTATCCAGGTGGATAAAGGGAAATGCAGAACTCAGTGGGTACCTTGATAAGCCTTTTCACGTTTCCTCTTCTCTGTTTCAATGTATTGCTCTGATGCCGCTTTGATTTTCTGGACCCAGGCAGTCCTGCAGGGAGCAATCCCTACAGTCAGGGTCATCCCACAGGCAGCAAAATCTTCAGTGACTCTGCCCACTCTCCTTCCCCATTCTCCCCTCCCTAAATTTTAGAGGCATCACAAATCAAGTCAGTTCATGGACTAAGGTGATGGAGTTTTTTGACTTAATTTTATGCCACATTCCAAATCAGCCTCAATAAATGGACATGGAGTTGCTGTTTTATTAAAGACTGTTGGGTCACATTAAAGACTGCTCAGGACTGGGGAAGAGCCCTTTGGGATGCTGGATTTTGCAGCCCTAAACGGTTCTTTAATACAACTGAAACATCAAGGAGCTGCAGATGTGGCTGGATGCCACTGCAAGAGCTGCTGCAGAAGCAGAACAAAATCAGAGAAAACTTCTCATTCAAATGAGAGTCAAGTTAGTTTATTTCCTGACCAAGAGACAGCTCTGTTCCTGAGCTCAGAGTCCCTGTGTCTGCTCATTGGAAACACAGCCTGCAGCATCAATGAACAAGTTTAAGCTCAGATTTGCATTTTCACTACTCACCGCTCATTAATGTTGTCAGTTTTAAGTGTGTAAACTCTGTCAATGTGTGATATGTGAAAAACTGGCTCATCACTTGAAGGGTCTGTGGGCAGCTTCACAAGGACTTCGTTAAGGAAAACCGGCTGAAAGAAAAGCAAATGTCACTGTGGCAGCATCACCCTGTGACAATAGGCAGAAACTCTATATGCATGTTTAAATACACTGTTTTACTGTAGGGAAGATGAAAGTCTTAGGACACAGGAAAAACAATGACATCACCATGTAAAGGATGCAAGAAAGGGCTGAGAGAAAAATTTCTCTGGCAATTCACCCCATTCTGCTTTCCAAGGCAAAGAGCTTTGTGAAAGGGGAAGGAGTGTGCAAGCAGAGCTGCAGTGTGGAGCTTGGAAATCCAGGAATCTCAGGTTCTCTGTGGGAAAGCAGCCCTGATACTTAAGCTTATGTCTTCAGTCTCAGAATCTTGAGAACACACACTGTGTGGGCAGAGAGATTAAAATTTTGCATCTTCTACTGTGTTCTGAAGGACAGGAATTTTCTTGTAGATTCAGGAACCTGTGCAAACTGAAGTCAAGGCTCCTGCTTCTGAACATCCTACTCAGCTGTTCATACATGATGTTACTTCTGCCTCTTCCCCCCAAAGTGGATGGAAGTGTTAGTTAAACCAAGATGCAGAAGTCTGTCCTTTTCCAGGTACTAAGCCAAACGTCATTTGTGCAAGTTGTTTGCCAGAATGTGCCCATGTGACAGCAAAAGAGGCCACACAGCTAATCCCAGTGGAGAGCAGCATTCCTCATCAGAAGCGAGGACCCACTGTACCAACACTTGGAGCACCTTGACTCACTCACCATTTTGTACATTTTGAACTGGGAGTTAGATTTAGGGCTGAACAGTTTATCGGATCCGGAAGACACAAACTGTTTAACCATGTAGGTGAGCAGCAGGAAGTCATTGAAAAGGAATCCATACAGCTCCTTGCTGCTCTTGGCCTTGTACAGCTTCCCACTGTGCAGGAGCTTCCGTGGTCCCAAGCAGTTTGTGAGGGAATTGAACACGGGTTGCTGGAAGAGACAAAACCCATTAGCAGCAGCAAGTCTGTGCAGACATCAGCTCCTGCTCCTCTTCACTGTGGGGATTGACCAGGCTGCTGAAAATGCTCTTCTCTTTCTTTTAATGAATTCCATTCTAAATGAAGAGAAGGGAACTGTTCTATGATCAGCCGTGGCCACAGCACAACTCCCACCTCAGAGGAGATTTAAGCTTTACCAAAAACACACAGAGAGATGACTAGATGGAGGCATTTCCTGCATGGCCCCTTCTGTGTTGTCCAGAAGCTGTGTTTAAGAAGAGGCTGCACAGGCTGCAGTCAGGTCGCCTCTTACAGGTGATTAGGTGATGGAACAGGACAGACCTGGGTCTGTCAAGCCCTGGTTCCTTATGCAGTGGAGAACTGTCACATATACCTCAGTTTGAAGGCTGTCCTGAAAGGTACAGGAGCCTGAACACCACATATCCTTGTGGATCTGAGGGCAGCTGTTCCCTGCCTGCTTGAAGGAAAACCCTGGGAAACATACACTAAGTGAAATCCTCCATAGTAAGACCTGACTTAGCCCAGTGGCAGCATGATCAGGAGTTCAGAGAGAAGAGTTATTTCTGTCTGTTTAATGGTCTAAATGGTACCAGTTTTTAAGCTGATAAATCAAGATTTCTCTGCCACTATAGCCATGCAAAAACAATGGTTCCTCACATTATGGCTGTGAGTAGAATTCAATAAATGCTTCCCTGCCTAGAGCTCAGCAGTGGATCATGTTCCAATAAGGGCTGTCAGCAAGGACTCCCATTCCCTCCCCAGCCTTGCTGAAATGACTCTGAAAAGCCCCAGCCCTGCAGGGCATCAGTGCAGGTACCTCAGCAAGGCCTTCACACTGGACATGGGCCTGGATCCATTCCAGCCTGTCTGAGTTCTCCTTCTCACGCACGCCCTCGTTCACCTGGGAGCACAACTCCTCCGCACGCTCCAGGGCGAGCCGGAGGTTACTGTGGTCTGGGTGGTTTTCTGCAGTGTTCTCTAGAATCTGGTGTGGATCAAAGAGGGGAGAAAGCAAGATAAAAACAGAGGTAAGCCTGTCAGAGAAATCCTCATAAAGAGACAAGCATTTATCTTGGCTTTTGCTACGGAGATCAAATTCAAAGTGTTCACCTACAAAACCTCACTGGGGTACTCACACTCTTTATGAGCAGGGGGTAGCGTGTTATCCTTTGCATGGGTTTCAGGAGGAAGCTGGAGAGGGGCATTCCTTTGCAGCGAGGGTCCAGGGCAAGTTTCTGTGGTGCAACCCAGAGATTTAGCAGAGACATTGCATTAGTCATCAGAAAATAGTTGCATCACTGGCACTGAATACTGAAAATTCTCTGAGCAGATTCATTTTTCCAGGCATTCCAAGAGATCTCGGATTTTTTCAGTAAGTGAACACTACTTGTATCTAGAACAAACAGGAAAGCTGGCAGTGTCATTGCACCCAGATGCTTTGCCAGCATAAATCACAGGGTCATTGCTCATGCAGAATCCTAACATTCAAAACTGTTCCAGCTTTTATTTTGATACCACAGGCTCCACTCAGATTGAAGAAGAGCAAAGCAATGAAAGAAATAAATGCCTGATGTCAACTGTTCTGGCAATTTTCCTTTTATGGCCTAAGTAAATTAGCTAGAGGGAAAGACAGTGTTATAAATAAAGAGCACACACAGTGTTAGCCATGGTCACCATGTAAATACACCTTGGTAGTCTCTTAGCTATTTTTGCAGGATTTTACTCTTCTGGCTTATTTTGATGTAGTTGATGCTGGTTAGACAAGCTCCTATCATTGTGGAAAAGAAAGGGCACAAAAGCCACTGAATAAGATACCTTTAAGAAGTCTTTGAAATCAGCATCTTCGTCAGTTTTCTGCTGCAGCAGGGCCGCTCCGTTGAGCTGGCAGCTGCAGAAGCGGATGTAGGCCTGCATGTGGGACAGCTCTGCTGCCAGGATGTCCCCGATCATCTGCACCGGCATCTTCTCGCCTCCCGTTTTCTTGCGCACCCGCAAGGCTCTGCAGACAGGAAAGAGATCAGCATCCAACTCTGCTGCCAAGTCACAACCTTACAGATCCACCTCTGAAAGGACCCAAACCTGGCAGGTGAATTTCCTTACACAGCACAGGCACTTCCAGGAGGTGCCGGGGTCCTGCCTGAAACCCCAGGAAGTCACCCTGACACAACACCCTGAGCTGAACAATCTCCCTGATGGGGTCTGGGGGACTGGGACTCTTCTTTGAGGTTTCTGGGACAATCAGCATCAATCTCTACATTCAACCAGCATCCCATTCAGTGAATTACTAGCCACTGTATCTTTCTAAACATTATTTTTAGAGAATAAAAGGTTGCTTTGCAGAAAACTGGGAAGAAAAGCTCCCTACTTTTGTGTAGGGCCTGTTACTAAGATATTACAGCAAATGTACATCTGTTCTTGCTGTTGATTTCTCCCTCTCTCTTATTATAGCTCCTTTTGAAGCAGTCTGACTGCATTCAGCTGTTCTGAATGCAAGCACCCACAGGAAATAATCAGCAAGAACAGAATATTGACTGTAAACCCAGTGAATTTCCTGAGGAAAGAATGACAGAATAATGAAAAGGAAAATGTAAGACTGCAGGTAAGTACTCACTTCAGTAACTTTGTATTTGACATGATGAGTTCCTTCCAGTTAACAAAGATCAGCCCCATTTCTCCTTCTGTGAGACAGCCTGAATCAGCCATTGGTTTTTGGAAAACCTGCAGCCAAAAAATGAGCAATTCTTCAGAGATTAGAAACAGCTCAGCCTCTTGCTTAGCCCAGCAGTGACTTTTTCTGAATGCTCAGTGTCTAATTTCTCAGCAGTTAACAGCAATTTCTTACTAGTACTTGTGACAGCTGTTTCCCCTGAGCGTGTGACCCCATTCTTGCAAAGTGAGGACACTTGCAAAGTGAGGACAAGCACTGGGACCTGCAGGCTGGCAGCTCAGCAGAAGAGCATTCCTGTGATTTCAGGGTCAGTCACTGCACAAATTACACTCAGGCACTGCTCCCCTCCCCTGACCCACAGCACTCAGGGTCACCCTGTGTGCAGAACCACAGCTGCTCTCAGGGGCCCTCAGCACCTCATCTCTGGGGAGCAGAGCACCCCTGTGACTCGACTATTTAACATCTGCCACACTTCACCACACCACTGTTCTGTACAGAGAGGTCAGGTTGGACGCCCAAGAGCACTTAATGCTGCCCAGCTGAGGGAGGTGGTCTTGCTTCCAGAAATAAGACGGGGGAGAAGGCACATGAAAAGCTTTTATGGTGCTTCTACAGCTCTGTGCAGCTCTGCTCAACACCTGGCCCCAGCCCATCATCTTTTTACTGAGCCTGAACACCTAAACACAGGATTTGGAAAAGAGGAAGGTGTTTGTAAGTTGATGGGTTTCACAAAGTGGTGCCTTTGCCTGATGAGCCACCACATATCATTCACTGGAAAGGGAGGTGCCCACACACCTTTCTTCCTCCATCATCTCACAATTCATAAGAATCCCTTTATTGTTATTACTCAGTATAGAGGCGTTCTTTTGCCAAATGCACTTTCCCATCCAAGACATCTCACCTCTACGACGAGCTGCAGATCGTCCATGTATCTTTCTTCTGTCTGAATGAGCTCATGAATGTAGCCCTGCCTTTTCCTTTCCATGGGCTGCATGGTGTCAAGGCTCTGGAGATCAGCACACCCTGCAGGAAGTAAGTCAGGAGTTCAGATCCCACTCAAGGCATTAAATCTGATAAATTAACAAAATTGCACCAGCATTCAGCAGTCTATGGCTCAGACTATACAGGCACTGGTAAACCCTCTCAGTGGGTTTCAAAATCAAGTGATGTAGCAATCGACCCCCTCCCTTCTTTGTGTCAGTCTATCACCTTTTTATTTCTTTGAACACCCCTTGTACTGTGATGCAGAATAAGAGTTCCTGATGTCTTGCCACTCCATTTATCTCATGACTTTTCTCATCTCTTCTGCCACACTGATTTGAAACTGTGATTTTCGCTTACCTTGAGCAATGTCTTTTTGGACTTGATGATCTTAAAGGTCTTTTCCAACCTTAATGATTCTATGATTCTAAGTGCCTTTTGTGAGATGAAGTCACAGAAAATGTGGCTGGTCCTGACTTAAGACATAGCACCTTTAATCCCCACCCCATTTCTGAAGTTCTCTGCCTTACTTATTAATTTATGATACATACCACCACTACAAATTTGTAAAGCTGTAACACAACATTGTAGTTGTGTAACTCACAGCTGCACAACTTTTTTTTTTCAAAATGAGCTGGAAATATATTGAATTATTTTCATGCATCAAGGATGAAGAATCAAAATCATGCACAGGAACACGCTGACAGTGTCACAAACCCCATGTCAGAACATGCAAACCCTGCAGCTTCACACGACTCTATCTCTACTGGATGTTAGTAAACAAGACAACAGTGTTCAAACTTTGAACCAAAACCAAACCAAAAACTGGTAAAACCAGAGTGGTGAATGTGTTTAGCTGGGTAAAGAAGAGCACAGAAAGTCAATCTGATCCCTCTGTCAGCCATCACACAGCAGAATATTGCGAAGCAGCGGGGGGGGAAAGAAAAAGAAGGAACAATTACAGAGTGTTTGAGAACATCCGTCTATCCCTGGGTGTGATGGCATCAGACTGCAATACCAGGTGAACTGTGGGTTTGGCAGGACAGCAGAAAGGACATCGCAGGGACTCACTTTGATCCGGCAGTTCTAGAGGAACAATACTCCATGAAGGGTCACAGGAGTTGTGAAAGGCACAATGATCTACAGCAGGAAGGGCTGTGTCTCCCTTGGCACCCTGACACTCCTGGCACATAGGGATGTGACTATTCACTGCCAAGGTATAGATCTGCTCATGGGAAGGTGAGTTAGTAGTAAATTTGAGGGAAAGAAACCAAGAAACACTAAACATTAGTCTGGACTTGATGTGACAGTGGCCTAATGGGAACCTCACAGGCTTCTGAGCTTCCAGCTACACCAGCATCAAGGTGCTCTGAAAGAGCAACTGTCAGCAGAAGAGAAACTCTTGCCAAGTGAAATTTTAGGACACCATAACAAGGAAACCCTTTGAACAGCACAAAAGTAAAACAGCAGCAAAGACGACAACTAGATTCAAAATCAGGACTTTTCGGTTCTGCACCCTAAGAAGGATCACAGATCTTAAGCTTTCTGACAAGGTTTGAAAAAACACCACTTTTTAAGAAGGAATGAGGGATTGCAGCTCTTTTGATCACAGAGAATGCTCCTTCTGGCCTTAGTTATCCCCAAAGCTACAACCAGGGCAAAATTAGATGAGAAAAAGAAGTGAAGTTACAGATAAAAGTGATTCTGCAAAGCTTGATGTCTTAGTCCATTGAGACAGTCTGTGGCCAATGCTCTACTTCTGGATTCTTGTGTCTCTCTTCAGTCTGTACAGGACTGAGGTTAAACCCACCTGTTTACTAAGACATGAAATTTCAGGACAATCCACGGGCTTGCACAGTAACCAGACATTAATTGGCCAGATTTGGAAGTCTCAGCTCTGGCCAGTGGCTTCCTTTCCTACTGCAAGGTGCACTCCTGTGACAGAAGCAGGGATGGACTGAAGCTCCTGTTGGCTTGTCCCAGCTGCTGGAACAACCCACATGCTGGGCCTTGGGTCTGTCTCATGCCGACCACTGAAAGTTGGGGCCAAGCCTAGGAGAAAAATGGGCCCTTTTTATGCATTAAATTAGATTTGGTTTATCAATTTGTTATCAGATGCAAAAGTTCAGTTACTTTAACTAGCTCCTGTACGAACCTTGTGTTTGGACTGTCAGCTTCTGGGATGAATGCAACTTTCTATTTAAAACTTTATATAATTTTATTTAAACACTAGTGTTTACTAGTGAAAACACTCCTAATTTTGTTAGGTCTGATGATACTGGCATAAAAACACATTATGCAATCCCCTCATTTGATTTTAGAGGGTGAATTCAGGCATTTGAGTCTGAAGGGAAAAACAAAAACTAAAAGAAGAATAAACCAGCCCAACAAGTGCATTTGCCAATGTTTTTCCTAAGTGGTCACAGCAACCCACGGGCTCACTGATGCTCAAAGGGTGGAGCTACATCTCCACCTCTTCTCCTCCCACATTGCTGTTCCCTCCTTTCCTTGCATCAATTCTGGCACTTATCTGATTTCCTGCTGGCAACAAACAAGTCCCAAGGGGAGTAAAAGAAAGCAGTTTTCTGCTGGTTTAACAGCCAGGAATGTGCATGGAAGCAGTAAAACTGCCTTGTTTGGCAGCAGAAAATTCTTGGCTTGGCTTCCCTCTGGTGAAGCTTCATCCCAAACTCCCCAGGCAGCTCAGGAAGAGCAGTGGGATTTCTGGGAGTGTCTGCAGCAAGGAATTGCAGCTCCTCACCTGCTCTGCTGACCAAGAGGGATACCTGCTCCCTGGAGGGAAAGCCAGCCTGCCTCTCCCAGGCAATGCCAGGCTTTCAGCCAGCCTGAGGCACAGCCTGCCCAGCTCCTGTCCAGAACATTCACCAGAGTGACCAGGGGGTGCCTGGAACCTTGGAAACTCAGGGCACAGCAACAGAGAGATGCCTACACTGACTGTGGTGCCCTCTGGGCTAAATCCTGCTCTCTGAGCTGAGGAAGCAGCTGCCAGGGTAAAACAACCTGGAGAGTTTATAAACAGGAAATCCCAGTCTCTGAAGTTGTGTTTAAAATGATACTTTCCAAATATACCTGCAAAAGGAGCATTTTCTCCTACTAACATAACTACTCCTGCATGAAAAACTACTGAATTTCAAAGTGAAAAGTTGCTCTCTTCTGCAGGAGACTCAAAGCCCTGAAAAACATGGGGGGCAGGGGGAGAAAACCTTTCCAATTACTGACTCTTTTGGTACGAGCCCACTCAAGGGGAAGAGGGACAGTTTCTGAAGAAAGGAAATCCTCCAGTGAAAGACAGATGAACAACATATATCACTATTTCTCCAACAGACTTCCCCACTCAATGGACAGGGGAAAAAAAGCCATTAAAAGTGACAGCTCTGAAAAGACATCTCAACCCTCCAAGAGGAGCTCAGGCACTCATCTGGAAGGATGTAGCTACACCAGAGGCATTGGGTGACCAATGAAGACTATTTAGGGATAGAGAAGAGGGTTTAGATTTGATATTAGGAAAAATTTCTTCATGGAAAGGGTTATAAAGCTGCCCAGGGAAGAGGTGGAGACCCCATCCCTGGAAGTATTGATATGGCACTTTAGGATGTGGTTTATTGGTGCTGTGTTAATGATTAGATTTGATGATTTTAAAGGTCTTTTTCAACCTTAATGACTCTATGATTCCATATAAACTGCTTTTTTAAAGGAAATATCTTGGTTTGTTTAGGGTTGGATTTTTTTTTTTGAAGGGGTTGTTTGTTTAATTGTTTGTTTAACTCTGAAGCCAGCTGACATGGCTGGGAAAAGCAGGTAAAGGTTGGGGGTCTTTTTCCTGCCTCCATTTTCCCAGCCATAGAAAGACCAGGAGTCCCCTTAAGGACCAAGGGCTGGCATTGGCACAGTCCCTTCAGGACAGCCAGAGAGCAGCTGATGACATCAGGGGACACCAGCACAGCCAGGTGCAAGCTCTGCAGCCACACACAAGGCCAACACTCCTGTCACTCCTGGAGCCACCAGCAGCCTCTGAAACCCACAAAAGGAACTAAAACAATAAATCTGCTACTGTGGAAAAGGCAGTTTCCATCAGGCCCTGGGAGAAATAATAAAAACTTTTAGCCAATTTCCCCTAATCAGTAAAAACAGGAAATTTATGAATCAATTTTCAAGAGGTAAAGAGCAAAATCAAGTCACTCCATCACAGCTGACACAATGCTCATTCCAAGCTATTCAGCTGGGAAAAAATATCCTCCCCAGATGGACAAAAAAACCACAACAGACAAACTAGATCCTTTTATGCGTCCCTTTAATAAAATACATTTGCATAGTTATCTTACAACTTTGTTCAAATCCAAAGGTGAACAATTGCCTCATGCTAAGCACAGCCTGCATTTGCACATCTCAGCAACCATCCCACAGTGACACTCAAGCTTGGGAAGGACAAGGAGGGGCTTTAAGGCAGCACACACCAGAACACAGCAGTTTTATAGGGTCATTACACTGAAGTAGCACAACCCTGCAGCAGCTTCCGCTGCAGGCCAAGGAGTGTTGGCATTCCTACCAGCAGACTTATTTACAGGTGTTCCAACCCTGCCCAGGAGAATCACACAGGGATACAATCTGACAAAGCTCTGAGATGGCAGAAATGTTCAGTGACCAGAGGGAGACGTTTCAGTTATTAGTGTGCAACTCTCTGATGGAGCTTTGTGCCTTCTGCTCCTGACTGCACCATCAAGCGCGTGGAGACAGAGCTCTGGGTGCTCCAGCCCTCAGCACCACGGGCTCCTCACACACCCAGCCCTGCCTCTGGTCCCAGGGGTGGCACAAGGCCTTCCTGCATGCATCCAGCTCTGGAGCAGGAACTAAGCTTGTGTCAAACCAGGCTTCTGTCGTTTGTTAGTCCATTATGCAAACCAGACAGTTACAGAAGCAGCATTTTGGTACCTGTTCTTGTGCATTTACAGCACTGTTTGCTTCTCACCCCTGTGACACCAGGGCCCCTATTCTCTGCTGGCCCACAGGAAACAATATTTAGCAAGTACCACACTGCAGGCAACAGCAAACAGCGTATTTTGCTTTCCATGTTGGCTTCAGTTTTACTTTTTAACCTTGTGTGGCTCTCAGCAACATTTAGACTCTCAGCTCTTGCCTAGGAACCATGAGTTCAGCAAAGGACTCTGTTGTCCACCTTGCCCTTCGCTCCACAGCCAACATTTTTCACCCAGATTAGGGTGATTTTACTTGACTGGCTGAGATGACCAGCTGAACTCAACTCTACGGTCTTTTATCAACAAAGGGATGGATTGCACATAACTAGAGAAAAAGTTGCATTTTTAAAAGTAAAGTCTGATTTAAATGCAACTTCCAACAGCCACACTGCTTCATTGATACAGAATATTATTTTTAAATAATCTCGCTGTAAATACATCCTTGGCATTGCACGATCTGATGTGTGTATCCAACTCTTTCTGCACCACTGTGCAGGAGAGCAGAGCTCTCAGGCAACTGTGCTGGAGCTGTGCTAGGCAGACTTTTGCAATACAGATGAATACTGAAGGCAGGGACTATGTCCCTCTCAGCATTATTAAGGTGTATTTTTTTATTATTATTATATTTATTATTACACTTAAGAGAATTTAGAGCATACTCAGGTGATACTGAAACATGAAAAGATAGCTGTGAAAGCACAAAATGCTTCACACTTCAATACTTTTCAGTTCAGACTTGGAGGCAGAGGTTTCAATAATTATCAGTGCTCATACCTACACAACAACACAGGGCTACTACTTGTGTGAAACTTTGCCAACAGTACTGTAATCTCCAAATGTATCAGTTAAAAAATTTAAAAATTAGTAAAATGCCTCGTTGTTTTGGAAAATTCCTCAAATACCTCAGTGAGGATGGGAAGTTGTTTTTAATATTTCAAAGACAATTAGTAGTAATATAGTATTCAAGGAAAACTGACTGAACATTGATTGTCAGTGTGGCTCAATTCCCACAGATGAACAGTGCCTTTCTGCCTTTTAGAAATTACATAATTTAGAAGATCACCTAATTCTTAGACTACAGTACATGACTGCTTGATGCCACTGATGCAGCACAACACATTTCAGCCTGTATTAAAACAGGATTTCCAAGACAGAATTCACAGAAGGCAATTCTGGGTGAGTAGTGTATTTTAGTAGAAACACTTAAAACGTGGTTTCAGAAGGAAGTCAAGTCATTTGAAATACTCAAAGGATTATCTAGCACATTATTTGCCTACAACAACATGATTTCATTCTATAACAAAATACTGGTTCAGACAAAATACATCCAGAATAAAAACCCATTTGTAGTTTTCTGTAGGCACATGGCATATCCGTATTGCACAGAAGATACATCTCTGAACTAAAGGGCACATATACATTATTTGATCAAGGATATAAATACATAACATGGGATTTTGGAGAAAGGCTTTTAAATCTCTGCAATTGGATTAACCTTTTCCTGATAGTACCTTCACAACATTCATCTATATATATATATGTCTATATAGTAAACAAGCAGTTTGTTTTGTAAACATTTCTGATTGCATAAGTGACCTTTGCTGTTTCATAACCAAGTTGAGGAAACCAACTAAATTAAATACTGTGTCTAGAGATCTCTCTTGTTGTTACAAGAGCACAGAACTATTTAATCAGAGAAGTAGTCTAGAATCAAATTAATCCTTCTATTTAAAGGGGAATCAAGGTTACAAGTTCCTCCTTCCCTCCAAACATTACAGTAAGACAAGGGCAGCTCATACTGCACTGCATTTCCAACAGGCCAGGACTGTGGGCTGAGGAGCACAGCTCCATCCTAAACCCAAATGCTCTGCCCTCACTCCAGGTTCCCTTAGTGTCTCTCTCCTGGCAACACATCCTCAGTGAGGTTACCTCTGCATTAGGCTGCTGCTCTGTTTACCAGGAGGAAGAGCAGCAGCTTTCAGACAGTACTTTAAACGTCACTGCAGACCACAGCCAGAGACAAACAATTCAGTACCATGAACTATTTAATGAAAAGAAGGGGCAGGGGAAGGGCCTGGTCACACAGAGGCTGTGCAAGTACTTACTGCAGCAACTAAGCACATCTGCCAAAACTGAAAGCAAATATGAATGATCAGAATTTAAGGAAGGAGGCTGTTTAGGGATAGAATGGATTGAGCCAAAACAACCTGAATTCCTGCCATAGTACTACTGTGAAGGAAGAAAAACCATTAAAATATCCTCCACTCTACACCTAATAGTTCCCCTGTTAAAAAGGGTGTGAAAAGGCTGGATGGAGTGCACCAGATCTAACCCTTAGATCCTGTAGCATGTTTGTAATCACAGTGACTATCAGCAGCACACAGGTAGGGTTTGTATCTGGATGAGCCACGAAGGCCCCCAATTTTAAAAGCTCAGTATGTAAGAGATTAAATCAAGTCCATTAGAACAATAATCAATGAACATTTTAATTCTGCAAAATATGTACATAATAACATTAAAAGAACACAAGTGCCCATTCCAAACAGCTCAGATAAACTGTGCAAATAGTGGGTCTTTGTGTGTCTGCAATCCCACCATGCAAACAATACTTGATTATGCATGCTAATGACTACGATTATCAATCCCAAAGGAAATACTAAAGGAAACAAGAATGAACAGCAGTGAAAGCCACACAAAGACCCACTATCCTTTCTGCTTTTACAAATCCACTGAAACTGTAGATTAGAAGAAAACCCACGAAAACCTAATTTCTTGGTTGGATCTAACGTTCAAACGAAGCAAAAGGATTGTGTCAGACACGTGAGCAGGGCTGGCCACCCTGCCTCCACGCTAGTCAAACTTGGATAGTGGGTCTCTGAGGTGCTTTCACACTGGAAGACAACATTGGGTCCTAAAAAAAAAAAAAAACAAAAAAATGAAGGATAAAATGAACATAAATTTGAAGAGTGAAACATATGAATTCTACGGACAAAGACAGAACAACACCAAAAAGGTCAGAAAGGAATGATGAACATTCAACTTTCTGAGAACAGACATCACAAGCTTCCACCCTTGCAGTTTCATACTTATAAACACACAAATTTAAGTACTTATGACCAGCCATGGCTGACTCTGAAAACCCCTGCAGCTCATTCATTTGAACAAAAAGTTTCTTCCTAAGGAAAACTTCTGTCACGTAGACTTCAACACAAGGTCAAGCCCTAAGGGTTTTTTTAAAGGCAATGGCAAATTCCCTGGAATTTCAACAAAACCAGAATCTCTCTTGAGAAACTTCTACTGGGACATTAGAAAACCAGATAAAAAGTAAACTTGTAACAAAAAAATCTCATTGGAATTTATTTATATCAGCACATACAAATTAACCTGTTCAATTCTGTTTGAGCCTGAAAGAAGTTAAAACCTCGCCTCTAGTCTTATGTGTCCATGGAACAGGAGGTACCACATCCCTCAGACCCCAAGGGCTACATGGTCTGAAGAGGGACACACCTTGTGGGCAATCCAGAGACTATTCCAGACCCCAGGATTACAACCTGGAAGTGTTATCAAGCCCGACTGACATTCACCAAATAGTTTTAGAAACACGAAGTCACTATATCACTATGAAGTAAGAGACTGATTTCATATTTGATCTTTGCTGTAAGAGGTAAAATTCTGGAGCTGTTGAGTAAAATCAGAATAAATAATTAATCTTCATGTATTAATATCAATGTGGAACTGCAACAGGCAACACCTCAAAGCCACTGCTACCATGAACTGCTACTCCACAAAGAGAAGTTACTTGGCAAGAACTAGAGAACTTCCAAATGTGCTGTCCATACAGACACAGAAATGCACCAGCCATGAGCACCTTAGTTCAGAAGTTGTTTTTTCACTATGAACACCCCTGAAAGTGAGTCAGCTTCATCCACCTGACAGTGTGGACAGGAATTACTGAAGATCTTTTGTGCATGGAAATCAACTTCTGGATATACAGATCCTTGTTGCAGGACTTGCCTCATGTCTCCAACATGTCACATCCACAAGTAAGGTTTGGGGAAGACAAAAATGAGGTAGGTCTAGAGATATTGCTACAAACAACAACCTGGAGCTCAGGCTGAGCACCTGAAGGAGCAACTCTGATGTGTGAGGATTGAAGCAGTGCTGGGCTATGGAAAGCACAAAGAGTGAAAAGGAAACAGTCACTACACGTAGATTAGAGCAGAAAGAACTGGCACAACATTCAGCTCTGAGAATCTCATGGGATGAGATACTTCAGGATGAACCAGAAGCCCCTCTGCACATGGAGCACAGGTGTGTGCCCCTGGCTGAGCTGTCCAGCCTTGAGCAAGAACATCTCTGAGGGATGAACTGATCTCCAATACCAGAAGACATTGAGCAACCAAGTATGCAGACACAGCTGGAGCAGCTGTCTTCCCTCCTTACACTTCTCTCCTGACTATCCCACCTTAAATATCCCTTGGGAGGAAGGGGAAGAGAACTTGGTAGATGTGTCCTTGTCAGATCCTGGTAACACAGCAAAGACCTGACTCTTGACATTTAATGGTTGAGATTTACCTGAGGGGAGAAAATCTCAACTAAAGAAAACAAAATGACACACTTCACACTGGTTCCATGGATTACAAACTTGAAAAGGTACCTCACTGAAAAAGCCAACAAATAATAAGAGAACAAGTTTCCAAGTGCAAAGCAGATGAAGATTGGCCAAAATAAAATTATCTCCAGACCAGGGCACTGGGAAGAACTGTGAAGTGGTGAGAGCACCATGCCTACCCCCCCTTACATACACTTTGGAAAGGATGGAAAGAGAACCTGGCACTAGAGAGGTACTAGCAACACACAAGATCTGATCCTGCATGGTTATGCAAACACTCAAAGATTTATTTTAAATCTATTTTGAAACCTGCTGAGTATATTTATTATTTATGATAGCTTTTGTGCAAACATTAGAAAAAAGGCTATTAAAACTGTAATTAAAACAGGAGCAAGTCTAACCACCACCACAGTCACCAGGAACACGACTTAACTGTCCTGAGTTCTGCAATCACCCCATGTTTAAGAGACAAACAAACCTACAACACCCTGAAGTCATTTTGCTTTTCTTTCCTTGCAGGGTCCTATGCCAGGATGTACAGCTACACCAAGAGGAAGAGTGATTTTGTTCTTTTCACAGAGCTATGTCAGCAACTTAAGAGAAAGGACATCTCACTGACCCCAGTTCCTTCTTTGCTAGGGAAGTTTGCCATTACAGCTACAACTAATAACTCCCAGAAAAGACTCCAGATACAAAGGTCTTTAAATCTGGGGGAAAACCCACAATTTTCCTGAACTACAAACCTATCTGAGTAAACCAAATTTGCCTGCTTCCTTTCCAATACCATCATACTTGTTCTAGAAAAAACAGTAGGAAAAACTGCTATTATTCAACAGAGACATTATAATACTCAGATCAGCAGTTCTTTGAAATGCAACAATGCATTTTTAAAATTATATTCTCTCATATCTCAAAGCTGTTCGTTGAGGGCCACATCAACATTTCTGTGGGACAATTCCTTAGTGATTTCACAAGAATACTTGTGATAGTTTCTCTACTCTATTTAAACAAGAGCCAAAAATATTGTAAGGAAACCCAAGGAAGTTTGGAAGTTCATTCAGGACACATTTAAACATTCCTCTGGTTACATAGGAGAGCTACAGAGCAGTGGCTTACTGCTCACACAACTGACCAGCAGCAGCAGCCCAGCTGAAATCTGGGAAATGGTATTTGAACAGAGATCCTGAGCTGTGCTGGGTTTGTGCAGGCTCTGGGCTTGAGGCAGGATTTTTCCTTAAGTTTCCAAATGCCTATATCACAACAAAGTGGCAAATCCCAGCACAAAACTAGTGTGGAACTTAGCTTATTTGAAATCCTGAGAGAATCTGAAAAAATGAGAATAAATTCAACATACTCTTTGTTCACCAGTAGGTGGATTTTGTAGAACTGCTTCATAGAGTAGTGATTAGGGAAAAGTTTAATGGCCAGGTACAGATGACCTGGTGCACATCTGCACATCATTAACCTTTGTCAAAAGCCAGTTTGATGTGGATGGAAATACTCTTATTTCACATCACTGAAATCTGAGGGAAAACTTAATGATGTACCAGCAAACAATGAGAAAAACTTACTCATTATCCAGAAAATTTCCAATTACAGCATGGTCTTATCATGGCTTTTGCTGAAAATCAGTGGTTTATGTGATGACCTTGCATTTGTCATATTCAACAACATAACTTGAAATAACACACCTGGTGTGACAAGCTGCTACCTCTATCATTTTTGAAAATTCTTAAGTTTTAATACTCAGCCAGAATCTTAATTTTATAGCCCACCTGGTATAGTCTATACTGTTTCTTTAAAAGTGAGATTTGCAAACAAATTAAAGCTTTCAAAGGACCATTTTAATGATTTAGCTATGTCTCATCAAAGAATGTTAAATTCAATCTAAATCCAGAAGTTTCTGACATCCCAACCACATTGGCCAGAGACATTAAAAAAAAAAAAGCCAGAACAATATGTTATCAAAAATATGAGCTCAGAAGTAATTTACCTAAAAAGAAAACCTCAAGAATGGTGCACACTCTCTTTTGCCCAGGAACCATAACAAGTTACCCAGGGAAAATATTTTTACTTTCCAACCCAAGCTGTACCTTCATTATGAGTTTGTGAATTTTTCTGTAAGAACATGACTATGAGATCAAATCTGAAGTGCAGACTGATCCTACAGTAGCTACAGGCTAACAAGAGTGAGGCTCAGCCAGATTTCCAGATGGGTGTTTTTATCCCAAGAGAACTCCAAACATTGTCTGGAGGAAAACAGCAAGTGAAGGTCTGTTGTGTCAAAGCAGCAACTCTGGCATCATGGTGTGCTCCCAAACCCACTGGGCTGATGTAAAAGTTGGTTTAATCACAGGATGAAAAGCTGACAGAGTAAAAATTGTGCTAAATTTCTCTGGGAGGAGGATTTTCTCTGGGGACAGGGGGCAAAAACCAGGGTGTGTGAAGGGGGCACCAGAAACCTTTACTGTGTTTATGTGCTAAAAATGCAGAGAAGATGCTGACTGTCAGGTGTACAGTTTGGGATCCAGTTCTCAGCCTGCTGCTGGTAATTTTCACCTCAGCCTATGTCCTGACATATATCTTGTTTCTCAGGACTGGATGACAGCTGGAATGCTGGGAGCCAGGAGAAGGACAGACCACGTGCTAATGCCAAAATCTTTTTCCTATCCTTTTTATGGGTATTTTTACTTAACTGATATATGTGTTAAAATTACTACAGCACTTTTCCTTATTTTACAAAACTTGAGCAAGTTCTGTAATTGCAGTGTGTCTGCACTGCTTCCCAGTCCATGTTAATTACCAGAATCTTGTTGGAAGGAGAACTCCTACCCAATCCAGTATTTTTAGCTCACCCTACAGCATTCTTGCTATCCTACACTGGCTGGTTGGTTATGTGCTGGTTGCTTGTAGGTTAACTGGAAAAGGGTTTAAAGCACCTTGTACTATAAAAAAGAATTTAAAGAAGGAGTACTTGAAGTAGTAATCAATTCAGCTGATGCCTGGAACACCAAATTCTAAACACAAAGTAGGAGAACAGCAATGCACCTTTGAAATGAAGAAACAAAATTAATCAAAAATAGAGGTTGCTTACACTGCTGACTTGGATCGGAATCTGTGGTCATCTTCACATAGTTTGAGGGGAAGAGACCTGTCACTCCATTGATTTCTCCTTGCCACCAGTCAGCATCATCCTTGTTCAGCACATTAATCAGCTGCCCCTTGGAGAAACTGAGCTCATCCTCATTGTTGGCCGTGTAATCATACATGGCTATCACCTGGCACACTGGGAAGGAAAGAAGAGCAGAATGGAGTTATACCAGTGTTAAAACTGTTTTCTCAGTGTTTTACAAAACCACAGGAAAGAAACAACCATCTCACATGCACTGTTGCATGAGAAAAATGCCACATGATTTTATCTTGGTACAGAACTGCCTTCCCTTTTCTTTTACTTCTTTAAAACTGAGCTAGCCAGTAATTCTTACTTCCACTTTATATATCTGTTTACTTCTATAATGAATGGACTGCATCTACTGGCCTTCCAAACACTGTAAAATGTAATCAAGTATCCTCCTCTCTTTTACTGGCTGAAAAGAGAGTGAGTTTGATTATCTTACTGCAGACACTTGTGGGGAAAATGTTGCAGAGGAAGAGGAAACATGCATTAGCTAATCATGAGTTGCTGTTTTAGTCACAGGGAAGTATTGTCCAGTAAAACCCAGGAAATTGTTGTATAAGCAACTCTTATCTGTGGAGAACAGCATAATTTAAGCACATAGAAGCAAAAAATCTAATTTTCTGTGAAATATCCTCATTTGTACCCAACCATTCAAATGGAAAAACCTAGAAATAACCTGAAAATTTGCTTAGTCTCCCTCTTTGTAAGAAGCAGTGCATGTAATTCCATATGGTTTGCCAATGTTTGCTAGCTTTAAGATTTTTGCTAGCACTTGGAAACATAGGGTTTCCAAAAGAGAGGATTATGGCTCTTCAGAGCAATCATCAAAATTAAAAAGCCCAGAAGATGGATGCCTGACCCTCACAGATACATGAACATTTGAAATAGTTACATAAAATTCTAAATTAAATACAAAATCTCTTTTTTTCACCTGAGGGAGCAGCTGATGTGGTTCTTTCACTGCTTGGACCCAGCAGCTTCACATGGCTGGCAGGGAACCATCCCTTCTGTCTCTTTTTCCCTCTTGCCTGTAAATGTTCAAAATGGTTATTACACAACAGAAAAACTGAATAGGCCATAGACTGGAAAAAAAATGCAACATATATGTCACAGATTTTTCCCAACAAAAGACAAGAAGTCAGGCTTCTAAACAGCTACTGAATGAATCTCAAAAGACAAAAATCTGACTAAAGCATAAAACAATGCAATTCATATAAAGCTGCACCCTAATATGTTCATCCAAAATTTTTAAGTGAGATTTCAGAGTACAACTCAAATGTAGGGGTGAAAATTTGTTCTATGAATATTCCACCTATGCAACATATCCAGAGTTTCTAATGAGGTCAAGGGCACTTTAACAGGACATTCTTCTTAAATTTAGGTGGGGAAAGGAGAGAAGTGGGAACAGAACTTTTGCATTAAAGAAGCTTCCAACTCCAGCTTCCAAACCCACCTGTTCCTTCATTAGAATAACTTCACAGTTTAATGTTTCACCAATTAAATCCTAACCAATTAAGTAACTGTCAACTCATCTCTTCCTCCTCCCGCCTGTTAATCGACAGTTTTACTATTCTATGTGACCAAGAAAATCGACTCTAAAAAACCATAAAACCCCCAGCAACCCAAAGTTTAAAAAAGCCAACCAACCAATCTAACAAACAAAAAAAATCCACCATACAGCTTCTCTTCCCCTTTGGCTCATACAGGATAACTTTCTGACCAGCTTTTCTATAACTCTATACTTAGTTGTTTTTTTGAATTAAACCTGAGAGCACCTCCTTGCCATTCATGAAGTTACAATTATTCCTCCTTGAATCATTTACCTGCAACTCTCCTTGCCACCATCCACTGGCATTTTTCTTCAGAATAAGTATCAGCTGTCCTGGAGCAAGACTGAGCTGTTCAGTTCCTGATGCAGCATAGGCAGTAGTAACCTGAGCGATTTCTGGAAAGAAAGCGGTAATTGCCCTTGTTATTTTTTCACTGCAGTAAGAGCTGGATCCACAGAAATATTCTGATACACAACTTTCAGCTAAGAACATCAGCCACCATTAAACACTGCTATGAACCTAAATACTCAGAGTTACTTAAGAAACAGCCTTAAATGTTAAAAGGTTGTCATACACTTACCGGGTTTCTTGTTTATAGTTCCAGTTTTGCCAGCATAGCTAGAAGCCTACAAAGACAAAACAACAATCACCTTTAATGTGCAATAAAACCAGTACAGTTTACACTAAAAGCACATGGAGATTTTAACTTTAAACCCATATTTAACAGATCACCATCCTGTACAGAGAGAGAGGCAGTGTGACACTGGCTACAGCTCTGATTTAGCACTCAAGCTACTAAGGATTTTCTTTCCTGTCAAGCATATTAACCTATGCTCAAAATCCCTGTGTGGGAGCTGGGTGCCAACAGAATAAAATGGAGAGAAGACACATTGAGAATTGTTAATTCTCAGACTCTGAACTCACATCTGGATCTTTTGGTCTGACGTAATTGGAGGGGAAGATTCCAGTTCTGGTATCGATGCTCCCGGTCCACCACTCGCCTTCCTTCTGGGTCACCAGGATCTCCTCCCCTTCCAGGAACGTCAGGTCTCCGGGCTCGGAGCTCGAGTAGGGATACAGGGCAATGTACTCTGTGCAGGGAGCACACAGGGGAGAGCACAGCTTCAGAGGGGCACAGAGGTGCAGATAAAGGGTATCAGCATTCTCCAGTGTGTGCCCAACAGGGATCATAACGGTGTGCTCATAACAGGGATCACACCTTCACAAGTCTGTGAACTGACCTGTCCACCTGCTTGGCTGAACTCACATTTACTCCTACAGGTACACAACTTTGTAATGAAAAAACACAGCTGCAATTACAATATAATCAGGGAAGCATGGAGATACACTAGACATTTTTAACAGTAATACTTGTTTTCTCTGCTCCTTACTGACTGCAAGAGAACGATCCACATTCAGGAGATTAAAAATTTTTTCTCATGTCTTTACAGAACAGCATAACACAGTAGAGAGCAGCAGGAAGAGAACTCTGCTTATAGGTTTTCAGACATATATTCAGGCTCGAGCAGAAGTCTTAATAAGAGAACCTAGGCCTATGCTCAACCTGAATTACTTATAACCTTCCTATTTTAGAACCTATTTTAGTACTTTTGTATCAATAGCTGAACATTTGCACTGTCTGTTTTGGACAAGCATTCAAAGTGCTGCTCAGAAACTCCTCACAAACTGAGCTGTATTTACAAGTCATTGAGCAGAACCAGACTGTAGCATTAGTTGGCATTTTTCATGCTCTCTTACCCTCTCCTGCTGTGTAATTCTGGGTATAAGGCCTTTTGTTTACAGCTGCATAAATAGCTTCTGGTCTGCAGAAAGAAGGAAAAAAAAAGCTTTGTGTTACCAAGAGACTGATCAAGAGCAAATCTCTCAATCCACATGAGACCAAGATCACTTTGGTTATATCAGAGATGGTACTGACTCTGAATTAACTACAAAGACTTCCCTATCAAACAGTGCCAAGTATTACTGGTATATAATCTATTTATGGCACCCAAGAGCACACCACTTAAAAGTATAATGTGATAAAAGTGAAGAAATACATTCACAAATTATGTTATTCAAAAGAAGTAAATTAAAGATTTTGACTAAATTCTCTTATTCTAAAGAATTTCTAAGAAGTTTTAGCAAAATACATGAGCAGAACAATTTACACACCATGGTGCAGCCATCCCAGCAGTAACCAGACTTTACCTGAACAGGTACCCTGGAGCATTAGAACAGGCATAATAATCTTTTCAAGTGAAGAAAACCACACTACTGCTCTGTGCAGAGCTTACAATTAGTTTTGGGTCACTTAAAAATTGGCACCTTTAGAGGCAGAATGCAACTGCACTGCAAGAGAGGAGACCTGGTAATGAACAAAAAGTCTGGCACTTGATGAATAATCAAACACCACTGATGCTTCACAGCACTCAGCCAGCAAGACTGTCTGTAGTTACACAGCAGTGAGCCCAACATTACTTGCCTTGCCAGAATGAAATAATAAATGACTAAAATGACACAGTGTAAATTCTAAATGGCATTTATGTTCTGCACATTAAATCACTGCAAGAATTTTGCATTCTAAACCACCTCTTTTTGCAAATTGATGAATAAAACAACAAAAGTCACACTTACTCCTCTTTCTTGGTTTCGCTCCCAGGTAAAAGCTTGACATAGGACTTTGGAAACCAACCCCTTCCTCCATGTACCTCTCCAAACCACCAGTTCTCCTGCTGCTCCAGGACAGTGATGATGTCATTCTTTGAAAAATTCAAGTGGTTATCTTTTTTTGCAGTCCAAGAACAAAGTGCTTGTGCTTTTAGGTTCTCTACAGGCTGCCCCTGTAAGACAGAAGTGATGCTGATTGACCACGCTGCCCCAGCTGTTAAAAACACTGGTGTATCTTCTATTGAAGGTTAAGCAACTTCATTCCTAAGTGATGGCTGAATAACTTTGTTGACATCAATGCAGTTTCTTATTTGTTAGAAACATCTTTTGTGTCTAATTGTAGGTGAAAATTATTTTAGAATTATGGAAGATGAGTGTTCTTGCTCAGTGGTGTCTGGAAATATTTGGAATTATATCAATGCACACTATTAGAATATTTAGACGAGCTTCTTAATCCTCCAGCCCATTCAGTGCACCCAGCACTAGCAAAGTTGTGTGGTGTTCTGGTTTTCTTTTAAATCATTTTCATTAAGATGAATCTGAAATACATCAAGTTCTGCACAAGGTACCTGTCCATGAACAGGTGAAACAGATCCAGGGGACACAGTACGAGTAAAAGCTGATTTCTGCTGCCAGGCTGTGTTAACATTCAGGCTGGAAAAGGGGATGTTTTGGTAATCAGATTCTTCTGCAGATTTACTTGGTGAAAGTGGTCTGCAAATTGAACACAAGGCATAGTTATCAAATTACAACTTTTATTTACAAAGTACCTCAAGCAGAGAACTTTTTTTCCAGCATCTATAAAACTGATATTCTATACAATTCAAAGCAGACTATCAAATACTTAAATTTTCCAAGCCAAGACATTTGAGAAGGTTCTTCAGTAAGTTTTCTGTCTTTGTATTTTAAAACCAAGTGAAACTATAGAGCACATTATGTGCCAGCTAAATTTAGAAAAAGCAATTTAAACACAAACATAACAACAACTCACTCTGAAGCAGCTGAGGTAGTAGATAAAGATACTGTAGGAGGAAGTAAGGCTTTCTTAGAAGATAAAGCTTTCTCTCCTTCTGGTATTTTTTCTACATAATTGCACGGAAACCAACCAAAATGTCCTTGAAAACTCCCATAAAGCCAACCAGGCTCTCCCACAGTTTTTTCATCAACCTACGGACAGGAGGAGAAATACAAAGGAAAGAGAATTAGCAGCATGGAACAAGCAGGGTACCTGGTGTGTCAGCACTTGCTGGCTCTCTGACCTGAACAGGGGCAGTGCCCACACCAGGATCAGCAGTTTCACTCTGCCCTGGCAGAACTGAGCTGATTTTGCCCTGTGATGATGCAGCTGCACTGGTTTCAGACACAGGTGCAGACAGACCTCAGGGACTCTGCACTGCTTCAGCCAGGCCCCAGACGTGCACATGGGGGTCATGCAGTGCCTCTGAGCCACCCTGTCCTGCCAAAAATGCCAGTGCATTGTGCTGGATTCTGCTGAATGTGCCGCCAAGAGGAAGGGTCTGGTGAGCCCAGCAGAGCAGGAAACAACTGCTGCTGTTCTGCTCACAGATATAATTAACTCTGTCAGCTGACTGCTTCCAAAAATTCTGTTATTTACTGTGTGATTAAGTATAGAGCATTCTTAAACATTCACTGCAATCCTGAAGCTTCCATTATGCTGCAAATTAGCCAGTTAGTGAAAATTGGCTAAAAATTAGCAGCCCATCAAACATTATCAGCCGGTTGCTTAGCTGGGGTTTGGGATGCCAGAGGAGGACGAGATGGCAGCTGTTAGCCTATTTCTGAAATCAGTTATCAGCAGTTCAATGATACAATTACAGCTGAGAGGCAAGTCAAAGCAAAACCTACTTCTCTTGTTCTCTCTTCCATGGCTCACCGGTATGAAAATGCAAATAAATGCTTTAACACTGTCAAACTGAAAGCTAATTTAGTCAAGTGTTTTAGTATTTTGTACCACATTGCTTTATAAATTCTTCCTTATCACCTACTTGTACTACTTACAGTCTGAATGAGGAGCAACCACACATACTTATACATTAGAAACTGTATTAGCACAGTTGTAATCAGTTTTCACCCATTCACCTGCAGGCAAAGATTTTCAAACAAGTGCTAATAACTAATATACATGAAATAACACAGACTTCGACTGAGAAGCCACAAGGCATTTCCAATCTTATGGTCCTGCTGTAATATTATAGACAGCAAATTCCAAAAAGCGCTGCAATAAATGGACACAGAACAAATTAAGTATCTGCCTGAGGGAGGATTGATAAAGGGAACACTCAGAGAATCACAGATTCACAGGATGGTCTGGGTTGAAGGGGATCTTAAAGATCACCTGGTTCCACACCCTCTGCCAGGGGCAGGGACACTTTCCACTAGACCAGGTTGCTCAGACAGGCAGAAATGTCTGTTAAGAATACACTGGAAACAGCATTAAGATTCAAAAGAACCTCTCACATCTACTTGTTATATAACTAATTTGATTTTAATTCAAATTCCATCAATGAATAATTCATGTGTCTATTAACTATACTCATATTTCAAGCAAACACTCAGAAGTCAACTTGTACATGTGCAATGAGCTGCAACAACTACATTGTTTCTGATCTACTAATTTTATAAAGTTAATGTCTAGCATTCACTGTTCTTATATTTAAAGAGATGGTCAAAATATCTGGGATATGTAAAACTCAGAAATATTTTGGCTGAACTGATCTTAATTTCGCCCGTTTAGAAAAACATAAAGCAGCAATCCAGTTTAAATTTTGAGTAAACCTTACAATACATCAAACACAAGGCTTTTGACCCTTAAGACTTTGTGCATCTCAAGGCTAGAGAAAAAGGTTAACTTTTGCAAGTTAAATGTGAATAGCCAATCTTACCTGAATTACATCTCCAGTATTAAAGCTCATCTCATCGTGGTTCCTTGCCTCAAATGGATACAGAGCTCTGTAATTTACCAAGGCAACGGAATTCCTCGACTCTGCAGCACCAGCTGCCTTGCCTGGAAGGTAAGAAAACCAGTTACCACTCTGACACAGCTGAGACAAGCACTCAGCTGGACCCCCATCACTCCAAGCAACTGGTAGGAATATCAGTTCTTGCCCCAGACACAGTGCAGGTATCAGAGGAGATCACCAGGGCATCAATTTAACACACCCATCATGGAAATGTAACTGAGACAACAAAACGCATTGACTTCTGCAGGGGAAAAAGCACAAAAACACAGAATGGGTTGGGCTGGAAGGGACCTTAAAGGTCATCTAGTTTCAGCCTCCTGCCATGGCCAGGGACACCTGCTAGACTTTGTTAAAATGACATTTTTATGTTCTCCTCTTTCCTTGCCATGCTGCTCTAACTAAGCCAGTGCTTTAATAAAACCTCATTTAATGCACTATAATGTTCCAAGTTGAAAAGATCCCACTGTTGAAACAAGAAGCGCTCAGCAGCATGTTGTGAAGATTTTATTTAGAAACCTATAATAGCAAAATATCATGATTTCTATTTTCTTTGCATCTCCATTCTCCAAGTCAGTGACTGATGTTGCAAACAGGGAATGTCATACAAGGTATAGCTGAGGTGTGCAAATATCTTTCAGCCTTGTTCTAATTTGATCCTTGCTGAACTCAGTGAGAAAAGTGGCTAATAAAAACTGACAAGAACTAATGAAGGATGAAATCAAACGTGCCTTTAGTGAAAATATTGTTAAAGCACTATTTTTCCAAGTCCCACAACTAGTTAGGTCTAGTCATTCAGGTTTTTGGGTTTTTTTCATTTAAGGCATTGAGTAATGCAAAAATAAACTACATTTCACTGTTATGAAATCACTTGTCTGAGCATTACCTGCCCATGTCTCGTCAATGAACAAACCCCCTCCATATTAGCATTCTGTTTGAATGAAAGAAAGTACAAGCCCTAGGAAAAACCTAAAATATTACTGTTCCCAGCAACTGCTATTTGTTGACCATGATCAGTGGAAGATTTGTCATCAGAGTCATAGGTGCTGAAAACTGACAGAAGTAACTTCAGTTTATAGGATCATTTGTAACTGACAAAGACAGGAAACATTGCTGGTTTGGGTTCTTTTTAATTGTAATTTAGGCAAGAAGTCTGCCATAGGGTCACATCAATAATAGTACACCTGAAGAGTGAAAGAACACTCAGAGAAGTAAAAGTCCAAAAGTCTAATGATTTTAAGATTACCTTCATTTTTCCAGGGTGGCTTAAGATTTTTCCCCTCTGTTGGCTTCAACAGATCTGCAAACTTGTCATTTATATTTATTTTAGAAGTGTGTTTCTCCGCCTCTTGAGAGTTGGTTGCTTCTTTTATCTTTTTTATCTCCTCGTTCTGCTTGCGCCTCTCCTCAGCTTCTTTTGCTATTTGTTCTTGTTTTCTTTTATCTTCTTCCAGTTGCCTCTGCCTTTGTTGTTCCACCTCCCTCGAGATCGTGGCTTGTCTATTTTTCTCCTCCTCTGCAAGAAGGTGTTGTTTGTTTTCCCTTTCCCTCATCATGGCAGCTGTTTCTTCAGCTTTCAGCTTTTCTTGGACTTTTTCCTGCATTCGTTCTTCCTCCAGTCGTTTCTTTTTCTCTTCCTCTTCCCTTCGGATATTTTCCTGCCATCGGTTCTCCTTCTCCCTTTTTGCCTTCCTAGAAGAAAGGAATGAGAGAGGTAAGAGAACATCCACATAAAAATGAATGAGATTGTGTTCCTACAGTAATCAGTGACACTTGTCAGCAAAACTGAGTTTATGACATTGATCACTTGCTCTCAGGGTCATCAGCTCTGCCACAGACCATGGCTTAACATGAATGCTAGAGTGCTCCACATAAAAATAACAAATTGATTAAAATCCAGTAATTTTAGTCCATCACCTGATCAGTGCCTTCACAAGCACTTCTGCCCACCTGCATCCTGATGAGCAAGAACTGATCTGATAATTGAACCAAGCTGGATTTAAGCTCTCCAGCAAGGCAGTATCCAAATCTTCCGACTGGAAACAATGACTTCCACAGAGATTAATTCCACTCAGGTACATAGATAAAAATAGCCTTTGCATACTGATCTTGTCAGCTTGGTATTTTTTTCTTCAGCACTTGTAATCTATCCAATGTGCTTATCCCTGCCAGGACCACACTGCAGCAGACATGATCTGGAAACCTGACTGTACTCTCTATAACTATTCAGATGTTATCCTATGCCTCAGCTGTCTAAAGAAGTTAGTATCCAATTCAACACAATATTTTAGCTGTCAAGACCTTTTTTCTGAAGAGAAAGGATCTAACCCTTTGGGCCATCTTCTTAAAAATGTCTAGATGAGACCTTTTCATCCATTTCCTGTGGGACATCCACTCCTCTGATGGGCATTTTAGCATTTCCAATGCATGTGGCAGGATGCAGTAGGAGCTATGCAGGGATGCTGTTACTCCATCACACAGCTGTGTCCAACCAAAAAATTAACAGGCCATCACCACACATATGGCACATGGCTTTCTGAGACTGTCACAATGTTATGAAACTTCATCTCAAGCAGAAAAATGCTGTGATAAGCAAAGCCCATGAATCACCCACACTACAAGGTCACTAGCTCTGCTTCTTCAGTCAAATCAAATATAAACCATTGAAAATCTCAAATTCAAACCCTCTTACACAAGTTGTACTCAACATAAAATGCTTCCTCTAAGGCAACATAGGATGTATTTTTTACATTAAAAACATAGATCTTATCTTAAAAGCCACAACAGCATTATTTTGTTCTAAGCACTGCCACACTGACACCCTCAGCCACGATTACCTTGCAGCCTCATCTTCCAGTCGCTTCTTCTGTGCCAGCTCAGCTCTTCTTTTTTGTACCTCTCTTATTTTGTCCTGTTTGATCCTGTGGAGCTGCTCCAAGGCTAATTGCTGCGTGCTGTAACTTTCCCTCAGGTCCTAGGGAGGGAACAGTGGAATACATAAAAGGGAATAAAGCCATCCAGGTATTTAATGCTTTTTCAACCAAGTTTTAATACAAATGGCAAAAATAGTATTAAGTTATTAATAGTCCTTGGAGGTCACTGCAAAGGAAGTCAAATCATTGGAAGTATAAAAGGAGATGGCAGGTTTGCAAAGTCAGTGATGTAATTTGGGCTTTCAAAGAGCCCTTCCAGTCCTACACCTGCTGGAAATGCCAAATACAACAGAGGAGAGGGGAAGATGCAGAATTGAATGTTCAAACACAACATTTCTGAAGGCAGTGAATTGTATTTTAAGTAACTACAAGGAGGTAGATTTCAGCTGAAAGCCAACACTGTACCATAACCTGAGAAAGCATTCTGCAGTAGGGTGCTCACCCTTGATACTTCCTGAGTGATCAGTCCCATGTTTAAACTGAAAACTTCAGAAATACACCCAGCAGTCTTACCACTGTGGGAAACCATAGCTTAAAGGCACTAACTCTGACTGGACTTTTCCTGTACTTGTAACCTTCTCAGTTTTAGTCTTTTTCTTTCTGAACACATCCTTCAATTCCTATCCCACCTCCCTCTGATAACAATCTTTTTTTCCAAACAAAAAATCAGAATGCATCTTTTGGATAATTAAATTTACAGACTGAAAAAGATCAACAATAATAGAATTACTTTCGCCTGTACTTCACCTTGTTGCAAAACACCTCTAAGATAGTTCAGTCTTTTTACTTAGGAAAATCCTGCTGATATACAACAGGTACAACAGCAATACAAGAGGTAAACTCTGATTTTTTGTATCTGATCTCATAAATACAAATAAAGCAATTAAGAATGAAGCATTCCCACTACAATATGCAACTCTACCAAGAATCACGTTGCCTAAGGCATATGGTACAATTTAGATTGCTGTGGCATTGGAAGTCTCTGTAGCAACAATCTAAATCAAGCAATTGACTACAATTTTTTCCCAAATATATTCAGCTGGGAACATTTTTCCTTCTTACTTTGCCCAGAATTTCGGAACACTATGGAAGCGAACTTACATGAGAAAAATTCTCTACCTTTAAGGACAGAAAAACCCTCAAGCAAAGCAAAATGAAAAGCTCATTTAGGTAATTCTGTTGGGTTTTAGCTTCATACATTATTCTAAAAGTACTTCTGACCTCAGCAGACAAAAGTAGTGTTGAAAGACAGCAAGTAGTTTTTAGTACTGGGTTAATCTGGAGGTTTGACAGCACTGTGTTTGCCATATCATATTCTGCACCCCGGACAAGAACTTGAATACCTGACTCACAGCTCAGGATGGATGGCTACAGGTACAGAGCAAGAGATGGAAAAGTGGGAGAAGACACTGTTTCCATCTGAGACTGCTTTTTTGATTCATGTTAACTAACGAGAAAAATGTTTGGGTGAAACAACTTAGAGAACAGACCATTAAGAAACAAAAAAATTAAAAGTCAGGGTTTTGCTCTCAGTATTCTGCAGTTTGGATTTCTAAGCAGGTAAGGATATTAAGTCTTGAAGAGGATATAAAAGCTAGCAGAAAGAAAAGCAGCCTACTGATTTTCTTTTGGGAAAATGTATTTAATTAGAAGTTGTACATCCAAACAGAAAGGGTAAGCAGAGAGAAATTGCGAAATAATTAAAAAACAAAAAAGCCAAAGATTAGAAAATAACCTTAAGTAAGAGGAAGAGGTTGTTGAGACAGCTTAGCAGAGACAAAAGGCACTGAAGAAGAGAATCATCCATATTCTCACACTGTAAGATAAGGTAGATAAAAAGCCAATTAATCTTTGCACTGTATTTTGAAAAACATATTTTAGGGAAGACTGAACTGTGGATGCAGCCACTGAACACAGCAAGCCATGCAACAAACAAGTAACTGAAAATGCCCATTGCATTAAGCCACTTTTAAAAAGAAAATGAATTCCTTACACATTTACAAATTTTTGTGGCCTTTTTTTTTACTGGAGAGTGCAGAGCCCCTGTGCTGGCCCAGCATCAATCCATTATCTAGGGAAAAAGTTCCCACCAGTGCCACTTGGAGCAAGCTGGCAAATAAAGCTAAATGGATCAGTGCTACCCTGTGAGAGCTGCCTGAGCTTTTAGGCAGGCCAAGAGTTGCCTCAGAAACAAAAATTCAGAGCCAGTGGTCAACAACTCTTAGCTTACAACAAATTAACAAATATTAAGAAATAAGTGGCCTACAGTTACTTTTAGGCTTGTACCCAAATCTGCCACCAGACCTTGCAGAGTGTGCTGTGAAACCACACAGGTCTATCAACAAAAGTCAAGTGTTCAGTACACAATTCAAAAATAGCAGCAAATATGACCTCATACTGTAAGAACAGAATGTGCAAAGGCCTGGGAAACTTTAATTCTAAATCAAAATGAGTTCTAGAAGGCAAAAGGTGAGAGGGAGCAATAGCTGAGTCATGCAAAGCAATAGTTAGCAAGAGACTCATATTTTAGTACATTAGCAATGCATTTGCATTTGTATTGTGTTATTTACTCCAAGACTTTTGATAATTCTTATTTGACACTGAAATTGGTGGAAGCCTGGTGAAAGTGACACCAATCTTTATAACTGGATGGAGAAATAAAATACAGTGCTCACAAGTGTAGGATATTTGGATAATGCAAGTACCTTAAGCTGACTGTTAAACTCATCCATTTCAGCAAGTTTAGAAGCAGTTTCCTTCTCAAGGGCATCTAGTTGTTCCTTAAGTCTTTGGCATAATTCTTCCTTTTCTTGGGACTTCTTGTGCACTGAATCAACTCCTGTACCTGCATAAGGAAAGACATACAATTTTACATGTTTCTGGGGTTTTAAAAAAATTTTTCCCAAGTTCTTAATCATTGTTTGTTATTTTCCTATTGTATACAAAATCCAAACCTCCTTCCTCACAAAAATTCCTTGATTTACCTTTTTATTCATATACAGCACAAGGAAGAAATATCCCCAACACTGAACTAAGGCACACAGGCATTACATGCAATACATACAGAATAAATTGCAAGTTGTTTTTTTTAATAGCAGAGTATTTCATACCAAGTTTCTCTAGACAGAGACTTCCAGTGTAATTTGAAACAAAGACCAAACTTTACATAAATTAACTCCCCTGAGTTTAGACTACTAAAAAAAGAACAAATTGTGATAGCATCTGTGAGCTACACAGCCTGTATAAATTAAGTTTTAAGCAAAATCTGTGCTTTCTTGCCAAGATGTGTTTGTTTGTCCCTTATTTGGAACATGAAGGAGATAATGGAATGCAGATGAGACAATGGCACTAAACTGGGAAGATGTAGAAGTGAAGCTGTTATTAACATCTCTGTAACCCTTCAGTCTTGATTACAAAGGATGAGAACTCAGCAAGGCAATCAAGAATAGAACTCATGTGCAAGCACTTACTCTGAGTGTTTTCAAGTTGAGCATTTTTTATCCTTTCATTTAACAACTGCTTTTCAGGAACCAAATAGATTAGTTTATTCTGATAATCCTGTAGATGTTGAAGAGAACATAACAAAATTTTAATATTGTTTATGAATCATTAAGTAAAACTGAGAGACTTTTCAAGCATAGCTACAACTCATGTTAATGAAACAGGGATGCAAGTTATTATTACTGGATAAAGAAAAAAAATATTTCTATACTCTTAATAGAAATAATATTACAATTGAAAGATTTTGACCCCAAACCATTAAGACAGATGGAAAAATATTTAACAAACATGCTAGAAGTGTAAATATTATCACAAGACCATTTAAGGTGACTGCTCCAAGCCTAACATAAAACAGTAACAACATGAAAAGAAGTTTCCCTGATGAGCAGAAACATCACATAAAAATATGGCAGAGGATAATTTGGGGTAGTCAAGTGATTAGAAATAATTAATGTCTTGTAACTCAAATAGAGAAAAAAAAAGATAAAAGAGCAGGAAGGTAATTCAACCTAAACACCAACTTGGTTGGAACACAGGACAACATTCCTCAAAAAAATCTGAGTCTGGAGCCATAGAAGAATTCAAAATTAAAGAGAAGTCTCTACTATCAGTCCACAAAAGAATAGCTGAAGTTTTCACAACTGTTACTGAACTCTCAGCTCATTTTAATACGTATAATCATTTGTTTAACACCACAGAAAAAACTAAAAGCCTCTGCAATGCTGACAGTACTGCCTATTTCCTCTCTCCACTGCAATCCAACTGACTGCATATTCCTCTCGATGGAGATGCATTTTCAACAGCATTAGGAAACACAGAATATGGTAAAAGAAAACCATAAGCTTAACAAAGCTACACACCTCCAGCTGTTGCTGTAGTTGCTTGACTTCCATGATCCCTTGGTCATATTTCCTATCCAAAGCCTCCAGCTCAGTTTTTCGCATTTGCTTTTTGCTACGAATATCCTGTAACCTGCCTGAGATCTGCTGATGTTTGTCAGTCTGGAAAGAAAGCAGAGACAGATTACACCACATATGGCAAAAATCCCTTTGCTAAGCCTGTGGGCAGGTTAGTTCACAACCAGTTCTCTAAAACAACCCAAAATACCTGCTTTGGATTCATTATCCAAAACAGAATGGAACTCCTAGTGGGCCATTAATGCAGGTATAGTATTTGTATAATTTAAATACTGTATTTCAGCATATGTGGTGAAATTCCTGTCTTACCAGGGCTTCTAATTCAAGATTAAGGCTCTTCTTTCTAGAGGTCAACTTGACAATTTCTTCTTGCTCCCTGTTGCGCTGATTGAGAAGTTCTTGGCGACGGATCCTCTCCCATTCCAGTCGTCGCTGGCGCTCGAGCTCCTGCTTTGCTGCCTGAGGAAAAGTTGCATTACCTTAAATTACAGTGGAGATGCAGAACTCAGCATGATTTAATATGATGTGCTCTATTTCTAAGCAGCAACACAACATAATGTCTTCTCTAAAGTGCTCTTATACACTTCAGCATCAAAGAACGCAGGAAGTGATCCTACAAGGTTCTTCGTGCCACACTCCTGACTCTGGATGAAAAAAAGCTTCATAATTCAGAAAGCTTTTGCAGCTTGGAATATTGCCCATAAAACAGCACATTGACAGATACTCAAAGGAGGTTACAAGCAGTATTTCACAGAACTACATAAAATATGGAAGCGTGATGCATGCACTGAGACACCAAGTAGAAGCAAATTTGTCTCAAGCTCGGCTGTCAAAATGTTATCAATTATGAATTCAATAGAGTCTTGTTTGGAATACAAATTTTTGCAAAAATGCAAGAAATATGCTCAAGAAAATCTCATCTCTCCTATGAAGCATCTGAAAATCTTTAACCTATACCAATATTTATAACAAATGGTGTTCTCTCTCCAAGACAACCTGGCATCAGCCAGGCAAGGAGACAGCACTCAAACCCTGGATGCTATATGCACATACACATTCCTTGGAGCATTAAAAGCAATGTTAAGCAAACAACCTCCCGCCTTTCTATTTCTTTCCTCCTTTCTTCTTCCCTTTGTCTCTCCAGCTCTCGTTGTCTCTCCAGCTGCCTCTCCATTTCCAGCTGCCTCTTCCGCTCCTGCTCCTGGCGTTCCCTCTCTCTTCGCTCCTGCTCTTCCCGTTCCTTCTGAGCCTTCCTTTCAGCCTCTCTCTGCTGCTGCTCCAGCAGGACCTGTCGGCGTTTTTCCAGCTCCATATTTCCCCTCTCATAGTTGGCTTTCCTTTTGTCCTCAAATGTCACTAAAAGAAGGAAAGGTTGTTATTTCTGCCCTGTGCAAAACACCACTCTCAAACAAGGACTTCAGTTATGCCACTAAAGATAGAAACTTGGCAAGCTCAGGTTGTTCAGTCATGGATGATGTAAGCATCTTCCATTTGTTAAAGTATTATTTTGATTTTTCTCTTCAAAAATACCTCTAAATTTTCCTAAGTATATTCCAACTGGGGAAAAAAATAAAAGAAGAAAAAGTTCCAGCTTAAAAATGACCACGAAAATGACTTGAATGTTACAGGAAAGCCTTTCACTCTAAAGAATGAAAGAGGAAAGAATGCTAGAGGAAAACATAAAAGAACAGCTTTTATAAGCTGGGAGAAAACTCTCTGCTGTTAGAAAGGTTTTCCAATGTGCAGGAAACATTAACACATGGATAAAGAGCTTAGTTTTTAATGGTGCTCCCTGTAAGAGTTCCTGGAGCTAAAACTATGAGTAACCAAAACAGGATCAAGCTCAATTACTGCACACAAGGATAAAAAGAGACACAAAGGAATGGTTTAGGCCCTCGCAACCACCCTTCCAAAAGGAAAGGCAAGTTTTGTCTTGCAGTGTCCCTGTAACATTGTCAGTAGGAGAATTTATGTTATGTCCAAACTGCTTCCAGTTTGCAGAGAACTAAACTACTCTGGACCCCGCTGCTTTCAGAATGGCCAGTAATGCCAGGAACTTTCAAATGAAAAAAAAATTTGCAGTAGCACAGCAGTGTCTGGCCATGAAGGGTTTATTTTCCAGAATACATTATTAATCAGCACACTTTTCCTCTCCTACAGCTAAAAATAGCCCCTTGTCACTGCCTTCTCAATTCTATTGGATGAAACAGGCTGGCTACATCCACTCAACAAGCTTCCTACCATCCAAGTTAAAAGGGATCTAGCTCCTGAAATGAAGCTCTCCATGGATTGCATTCCTTCTTCCACTTCCTAAAGGTTTCAGTGCCCTTCAAAACCAGCCCCATACACTGAGAACATGAACCCTGTTTTTTACCTGGCTGTTTTTTCTGTGGCTCCTCCTCTTGCACAGGTTGATAAGATGGCAGAGTTCCATTTATATTTTCAGTATATTTTCCACTCCTGGAGGGGAAAACAACCCCACCCCACCATTGTTAGAGGAACAGCACAGTTGTGTTAAATACATTACATTTCACCGCCCTCAGTGATTACCTGAAAGAAGGTGGCACCAGCTCAAGGGGCAGAGTCAGAGGCAGTGGCTGCCCAGCTTTGGCCATGTCTGTGAGGTGCATGGCCAACACAAACTCATCAGCTTTCAGCTGCCCATCTCCATCTATATCAGCCAGGGACCTGCAGGGGTTCAGCAGCAGCATCAATTAGAACCAAACACCAAAATCACTCACAAATTACAGCTGAAACAAGGCACTGTGGAAAAACAATTTTTAAAACTGACAATTCCTGTGGAATGTTTTGGTAAAAATACTTACAATTAATAACATAAATAACTGATGAAGGGAGATATTATTTGGTTTAATCATGTACTGTTATTCAGATCATGGAATCATGGAGTGGTTTGGGTTGCAAGGGACCTTAAAGATCATCCAGTTCCAACCCCCTGCCATGGACAGGGACACCTTCCATTAGCCCAGGTTGCTCCAAGCTCCATCCAGCTTGGCTATGAACACTTCCAGGGATTGGGAATCCACAGCTCCTCTGGGCAGCCTGTTCCAGTGCCTCACCATCCTTACAGTACAGAATTTCTTCCTAATATCCAATCTAAACCTGCTCTTTTACAGTTTGAAGCCATTCCCCCTTGTCCTGTCTCTACAGGCCCTTGAAAATAAACTCTCTCCATCTTTCTTTGGCTATTTTCAGGTGAAGCTTTCTTTTCAGCTTCACTGAAACATTCTCTTCTCCAGCCTGAACAAACCCAATCTTCTTACATTTCCATAAAACACTGAAAGTAAGAAGTATCTCTTGTTTTACTGCATCACAAATAGAAGAGCTGGAAAGTGAAACCAGGACTGTTCTTAACCAGCTCAAAATGCCAGAAATCACTTTTTCAATTATTTTTTTGAAGCCAAAGAAAACATTACATAAAATTACATCAAACTCTACAAGAGGGAGCTTTGCATAGAATTCTTTCTTCCCCTTGTGTCCCCTTGACAGTGCAGGGAAGACACAAGCTGGTGCAGAGTAACTTGCAGTGGGTAGGAAAAGGATCACCTACTCCCTTCTAAGGAGCAGGAGATCATATGAGCCTACAAACTGTTTCCAACAAGCTGGGGGGGGGGGCTGGTGGGGTGTGTGTGTTTGTGAATCCAGTGAAATGCAAGAAAGCAGGAGCCTCTCTCAAAGAATCGTCTATGGAGACAGAATCGCTGAAATGTGTCGTTAGACTGCGTGAAAGCAAAATGCTTAGTAAAAAGCACAGTTCATTTAGAAAGCAGTTAAAAAAAAACTATGAAAAACAAAAAGGAAACAACAAAACAGACACCAAAAAAAAAAAACCCATCACACACACACAGTGAAAAACAAAAGCAGGAGATGATGAAATTTTGTTATGTTCACACACCAGCACTACTCACACGTAACAGCACCATTATTTCAGTAATTACCACTAATAAGCACCCAGTAGAAATACTGGTAATTTCTTAGGGCAAAACTGAAATTTGGACTGTTATTTCTCTCTACAGGGGAACACAGAACTCCTTGCATTGGCTACTGATACCTTCAGGATACACACCCAGAAGGAAAAGAAACACTGCACACCTGATTTATCCCCCAGACTCCAGAGAGGAGCAATACAACCCCACAGCCCACATTTATCTTCACAGAATGAAACCAAACAAGCTGAGCTTTGCTGCTGCTACAGACACAAATGACTGTCCAGGGACAGAGGAAGAAGAAAGGGAACTCAAGAGGAGATGTAAAGCTGTTGTGAATTCTTCTGAGCCACTAAATTTCATGTATAACATCTGAGTTATGTCTGAAGGTGTAACCTAAACTGCCATGTCTAGCAGAGCAGATCATTCAAGCCTTCAGACAACTCTCACCACTTTCATCAGCACGATAAAGGCAAGTCTTAAAACACATGCAATATGCAGATATCTTTATGGAAACTGCAGTAAAACTCAAAAAAATTGAAGGGTTACTTAATTTTTAATCTTCCTCCATACTTTAAAACTAACAACCTAGATTTCAGATTCCTACTTTTGAAAGGAACAAGCCCTCAGCTCAGCGAGAGCATCCCTGGGTCAGAAATTGAAGTTAGCATCTTCTATTACAGAGTTTAACAAACACACACAAAGAATGGAAAACTGAATTATCTCAAGGTGTCTTTTAGAAATGTAACTAGTGAACAAACTTAGTTTAACTAGCAGCTCAGTTTCTGTTTATGATTTTAGATCTGTGGTATCTCTATCATTTATTTAATAAAGTACATTTCTTCTCTTAACACCATGAAGATTTTGCATCAGTAACTAAACTCACCAAATAGTAGCCAGCTGAGTCTGTGAAAGATTTGATTGCAGAAGGGCATTCCTTGCTTGAAATCCTTAGTGAAAGCGTAGAAGATTTTTATTAAAATAAATACTTCATTCAAAGGTTCACATGAGGCAAAAAATGGGTCATGAACTGGGGCATGTTTATTTTTAATATTAATCTAATCCATTTTCATCAGTTGGTTTTACTTCCAAGCTTAACAACAGGCATTATAACCTGAACACAATGAAGATGTAAGTATTCTCCTGTACCTTTTTCCACCCAGAGCACCTAACAGAAAAGCTGACATGAAAAATGGGTATTTATGGTAATCCCCACAGCTGTCACAACAGCACAGCTGACTGTTTGCCTAAACCTTGAGCTATCACCTGGAGAGCTTTCCTTGGTAGCAAAGAATCTGATACATTTCTAGGCAGGTGGAGGAAACCTTCAGTCCAAAATCAGCTGAACAAGATTGAAACATTGAGACCCTTTCCTTAAAGAAAGAATTGTCCTGCTCTTTTGTAGGCAAGGGAACTGAGGCAGAGTGCTCATTCAAGATGGGAAATCTAATGCAGACACAAAACACACATAGTGACTTTGCACCTCCTGGCTGCTCTCTGAGCACTCTCTCTACTCACTGCACTGAGGAATCCCATTTTGTAAGAATTTCTGAAAAACTCTCCTCTTGTATTAACTTGGTATGAAGTCTTTTGAAGCCACCATAATGCTGTGGCCCAGCACAGATGTCACTGGAAATCAACAAGGACTCTCTTAAATTACTTTGGAAAAACTCCAAGCAGGTGGCTGCAGTTCTGCAGTCTTTTCCAAGCTGCGTTCTTTCAAAAGACAAAGGCCAAGTATCTGAGCATTGACTGATACAGGAGCACACGGCACAAAAATGATGGTGAATGTCCCCCAGTGTCACAAGAAAGAGCCTCAGTCCAAGGAGTGATGTTTGAAAAATGCCTGCTGACTTTACAGAGCAGAACTCCACAGCCTTGTGGTTCTCAGGCTCCTCTAGTCAGGTCCCACCACTCCAGGCTTCTCCTCTTCCCTGCCACAGCTGCTGTAGCTTCCCCAGTGTGTTTGGCTCCTCCAGGTCTAACACAAAGCCCAAGCCAACGAACTGATGGTTATTTCCACTCCTTGCTGGCTGAAATCCACTCTCTCCTGCACAGGTCTGAACACCAACATTTCAGCTTTTATTTCACATGGAAGTCAAATCCCAAGCTGGGATTCCATCCCTCAGCCTGTGATGTTCAGAGGCAGGAAACACTCTGGTTTTCCCAGTCCATACCAAAAGTCATACTCACCTGATAAATATCCACTCATGCTTTTATCAAGACTGTTAAATTTCTGTCTGTATTTTAATCTGGAGGCCTGAGGAACTGCCCAGTCTGAGGATGTAATCTTTGGTGAATTCCCAGCTAGTGATGCACTAGAGGAAGAATTTGAACTGCAATATAATTTCAAAACAAAACAAAGCAAAAAAAACAAACCAAACCAACCAACCAAATATTAAAGGAAAACCAAAAGAGAAAAAGAGATAAAGAAATAACTCTAAATCACTTGGTTTAAAAAAGAGGCATTGGAACAGAAGATACATAGAATGTTCCAGTAACATGAAACAACTTCCACAATGTTTTACCTCTGCTAACTTGCTATAAATAATTTCATCACAAATACGGAATTTTACAGCCAATGTAGGGATATATTTGTAAGGAAACATGTGGATTAGAAAATCATTTTCCTTTGGTATCACAGGCACTAATGCACATAATTGATCCTTCTACCACTGCAGAATAATAGTAGAGGAAACCACAGGAAAACACCTCCACTATCCCAAGAGTGTTAGGTCATTGTTTAAGTAACTTTAAGAGGCATGTTAATGATTAAACATGAGAATAAAAATGGATCTGATGAACCCATAGCTTCTAAAGCTGTTTAAATCACCATATTCCAGCTCTACCTCTTCTTTCTGTGACAATGACATGCTGAGTGGAGCTTTTCCAACTCAGCCAGTTTCTGCAGAATAGTGCTGATGGAGGGTTTAGATAAACCCATCAAACTTCCATCTAAACTCCCAGCATTTTCAGTGTCCCATCTCTGAAAATCAGACAAACTCAGGAGAGCTGAATTCAGCCTGCCTTGTTAGAGGTGATCCCCGGTCTGTCAAGTAAAAAACCCAAACTCTTTGAAGTGCTATCCAAGGCAATTGAGAATGCTGACAGAAACAAAGCCTCTCCAGCACAATGCTGGATTGACATTCCCTGCATGGAATGAGACAACATGATGGTGACAATGCTGCCAACAATAACACTGGAGAAGGGCTCCTTTGTACAGCACCAGCAACAGAAGGCTTTGCAATCCAAAAAAGACAACCAACCAAAAAAAAGGATGTTTCCAGGCACATGCCATGCTTACAGTCACCTTACAGGACATCTGCTGACATCTGGTGTGAGAGGAGCCCAGATCATGCACCCCACGTGCCCTGAACAGGCAGCAGGGAGGTGCAAGAGCCTTTGAGTCACTCATGGAACTGAGCTGGGGTGTAGGTACCCTTGGTACCATCCTTTGGGAGACACCCCTGGATGCCCAACCAGATACATAAGCCCAGTCCCTCACTATGTGCAAGTCCCTCTATGGCAAAGCCCTAAAATCAGTGAACCAGAGCAGCTGATCATAAAGATTCATAATCTTCTATTATTCATAAAGCAAATTCACAGATAAATATTGATAAAAAATCCTATTCTAACATGCCTGCTGATGACATGGTGCTCTCTATAATGAATGAGCACATAATGCACAAACATTGCTTTTATAACCACTTAGCAAGGCTTGTTTCTCTTTACTAATGAGGTACATTCCCTTCTTTTTGGCACTGCTCATCTCAACTCCTCACCTACTTTGGATATTTTGTCAATTTACTGAAAATTACTTCCTGTGCATATAAAAACAAAATCTGTTTTTATACTTGACAGGTCATATTATATCGACTAATTTTTAACAAATGTACTTTGAGAACAGAAATGCTCTGTAAGTTTTGGAAGGTATACTACTTTAGTGTAAGATACAACAATTTTAAACTTAACTTCCATACCTGCTAGATCCTAAATCAATTAGTGACTGTGCCTTCTGCATACTGGAACCACCAAATCCTCCTGCCATGGGGCCTAAAGAACCAGTATGAGGCAGCGCTGGAAGAAGAAGAAACAAAAAATTAACCCCAGAATTATAAAGCAACTGGGTATAAGATAATGCTTCATAATCAACATTCACTTTGACAGAAGTAAGAAAAGCTAATCAATGTCTTGTTGTTATGATTAACTAGTTAGAACAGAATTAACAGATGTGAACTTTGGAGAAAAACCATTTGTAGGGCTTTCTGGGGATTTTTTGTTGTTTTTTTTTTTAACTCTCATGCATGTATTAGGACTCCTGTCTGAAATTAGCCACAGAGAAAACAAGATTCACAATTCTGAGAGCAAGTACTGGACTGTGCTATACTCACTTGAGGAGAAAGGAACAGACAAAGGCTGCAGAAGGCTGGATGTTCCATTTGGCAACGAGGAGGTACTGACAGAAGGCACCAGGGGAGCAGAGATAACCAGGGGAGGAATGGAAGTCATGGAGGTCAGAGCCATGGGAGCTAACGGTGCGATCGCAGACACAGACGTGGGCATGGACAGATTTGGCATGCTACCCATTCCTAGAGCAAAATCCAATAATTCAGGCTTTAACACTGCAGAGGCTTCAGCAAGAAACTGGGTCCCCTTATGTGGGTCAAAACTACACAAAGCAACTGGTGTCTGGAATACAATGAGGTAAAATAGATGCTCATGTGCAATATTTACTTTTTTGCTAAATTTAGGCAAGACAGCTCACAGGGGAAAATACACCTGAAGAACAGGAATTTAAAAAGAAAAATCTTGACAAGCAAATTCATTCTCAAGGTAGGCTTAGCTACTATTTTCACAAGAGAGTAAGATCTGGTTTTCTATAATTGCAGCTATACCTATTTCTTCAACAAGCCTGGCCCCTGAGAGAGAATTACAACCTCAAAAGCTGTGACAATCCTCCACGGGGAAAAGCTGCTGCTGTTTCTGAGCTAAGTCTCTTCCAACTATCAGCCTTGGAAGAATCCACAGGGGTGAAAAGTCCTTATTAGTACCCATGCTTAGCAAAGGGTTTCTAGAGGCAGCTGCCTGAGGCAAATTAGGGCACTTGAATTACTGGCTGCACCTTGTGGAACACAGCAGTGCTGCTGAGATGATGGGAAGTTGTAGAGGTAACTGTATGCCATCCACAGCTCCCTGTAAATGCATGCCCTTGTAGACAAACACGAGATTTGGTGATGGGCAGACATTTTAAATAATGTATGTAATTAATATATGCATACATTTAATTTCTTCATAGACGTGTATGCGTATTTTGTAATCCAGCCCAAGTCATTGTGGATATTTTATGCTATAAAATAACATAATAGCAAGCATGCACTGACTGAATCCCCAAACACTATATAAAAAAAGAAGAGTCAAAGTAATTCTATTCAGTTAATCATATAACCAAAACAGTCTGATTCACTTTGAAAAAATATGTAAAACAGCTGTTCTACCAAAACTCTGACCTTTGCCTAAATTTAACTTTAAAACCCCCACGTATAAATACATGACTGAGTAGGAGGAAGAAAAAAAAAGATCACCAGTACAAAATGAGAGCCTGCAAGGGAGACAGTAGACGTGAGTGGCCTTTTTGTCAAAACTGAATAAATGTTTTTCTCTATTAAAAGTCTTTAAAGAATCAAATTTTCAAATATATCAAGAAAGTGACCCGGTGAATTTCCTAAATCAGAATATCCTTTTTTTCTTGTTTCACACTGATTCACTAAACTTTCATGGTCAGATTAATGCTTTTATTTGGCTGCAATTAACTGTGTTTGTTTTACCTCTGAACACTAAGTAATTATATATTCATAAGTACCAAAGCGAGCTGACATTAGTGGTGAAAACACTGGAGTTTGTTTCATGACAGGAGGGAGAACTGAAGGCAAGTGCTGTCCTTGCAATTTCAGCTTGATGAGTTTCATAGCTATAGAGAACTCCAGCTGATCCATTTTTCCATCCTTGTTCAGGTCCGAGAGTGTCCTTAAAACAAAACAAAATAAAATAAAATTAGAAAATAAACAGAAATATAACATTTTGGTCTATGAGAGGCTTTCCTACTAGATTTATTTACTGTTTTTTCACAGGAAAACAAGAAACTTACTGCAAAGTAAATTTTCAATTTAGGATAACTTTCTTACCTTTGAGAAGTTTGAGTACCCACTTCTGCAGAGTTCAGTTTTGAGGTTCCTATATATTAAACATGCAATTCCCAAGAAAGCAGGAAAGCTTTTGAGAAAGCAGAAGTCTCCTGTCCAGTGGATACAGTTGTTGCCTCTGCTGTAAGCCTCTGCTATGCTTTTCTTTATGCTCCCAGTCAGAATAATTATTTTAAATTAATCCTTAGTAAGGTAAGAAATTAATGCAAGAATCTGGAACAAGATGCAGGAGGATGCAGAAACCTCCTAAAGGGACCATCCACTGCTATGAAAACTTCATTAATTTACAGTGGTGAATTAACCTCCCAGTGGTGTGGTTTTCTGAGCCTGATACTCACACTGTCTTCCTTCTCACAGTTCTCCAAATAAATACAACAGGAAATAGAGACAACAGTGCATACATAACTTCAGCATTTCTGGTCAGACAGATAATATGAAATTTTATTAACATTTAAGCATGCAAGGACCAAGCACAAGAACGTAAATAAAATTAGGAGAAAAAAAAAATCAGACTAATGTTAAGCTTCATTTTTCCTTTGATTCTGTTACTGCTCAGTACAAAACCCCAAGGCCCCACAGAAAAATCTCCCTGCCCCTCTTTTCTAGGCACTGAGGTTTAATGGTAAACATGGTGGTGATGCTGGTTTGACTTGATGATCCCAGAACACTTTTCTAACCTTAACAACTCTGTGATTCTATGTTGCTGAAGGAAAAACTAACTTGCCTTTAGTTATTTGCTTTAACATTTTTTCTTAAAGTTGTTCTTAATTATTATGAACCTCCAGTATGTGTCTTTTAGCACACACCCCCCAAACTGAGCACAGGATTCTAGTGAGGACTGAGGGGTTACAGAGAAGAAAACATTTCAAGTGTTGCACTCACCACATCTATGCTGTAAGGAACAGCACTTTTTCCAGTTCCTGTATTACAGCATTGCTTGGTAACTCACATATCAAAACTGTCCTTCTACTTTTTTTGTGACTTTAGATTTTTTTCTTGTCTTCTACTTTGCGTACTTCAAGCCCTTAATATAGTTTAAAAATGCTGCATTCAGCATGATCCAATTTGAAGTAACATCATTAGAAAGATGTAAAAATTACTGAGTTTTAATTAATTGTTGGTCCACATATGGGCTGAAACCTTCCTCTATATTTAATAAAATTAAAACAATGACTCAGACAACACTTTCTACCTCGACTGAAAGCTGAAAGCCTCTGTGAAACACAGCACAGCAAAGGTAGCATTTGAATACTATGAATATCCTATCTTAGAAAAAACAAACAATAAAGAATACCTTACCATATTTGAGCAAGGATTGAAGATGGCAGACCTGATTGCAAAAAAAAGGTACGTGCTTGATCACCTGTGATAAACAAAGAAAACAAGACAGGCTTTTATACCAGAGACAGATTTCTGAGGAGCTCAGCATGCTCTTGGGGGATTAGGTTTTTGAAATAAACCCCCATGCTGGATGCCAAGCTTTCCAGGGCTTTTTTCCCAGCTTTTAACATTGGTGACAGTGATTGTCAGACATCCATGTATTCCATAATTCCCAACCTTTGCTCTGAGAAGTGATTTCAGATAGCTGTAAAAACTTTAACAGGTCACAAATTGATGGCTGCCAACATCTTAAAAGATGCATGGATTAAAAAATGAATGAAAATTTAATTCTGCCCCAATTACATATGCAGGAAAGGATAAGAATGCTGTTTCTTTTCTTCTCTATCCCATCTAACCTGAGCCAGTATTGTGTCTCTGATAGGAAAACCATCAAGTTCTAAGTAATATTCTTTTCTGTCAGACAACACTCACAATTTCAGTATTTCAGGAAGGGAGTAGGAACTGTTGTGCAATCCCATACCAAGTTCCACATCAGCTGGTACACATACAAAGCAGGGACAGTGGTGTTTATGCCTACATCTGAGTGAATTACAGATGCTTAGAGCTAAGACTTCAAATTACTCTTTCAGCTCTCTCTTATATTCATACACAAGCTTTTATTTCAAGCATTTGCCAAATAAATAACAAAGCCCGCAGATGCAGATGCAGGTAAGAGCCCAGATGTGGCCTGAGGGTAGTTCCTGGCACTGCACAGTTTCCAGCTGGAGGCAAACATCAACCTCCCAGTGCTGTCTGGCCAAAGCAGGAGTTAGGTGCCACTTAGCATGTTCCAAACAGACAACTTTCCACTCTCTCCTCAGTCCTTTCCAGCCCCAAAAGAGGAAAAGCAGGGCCAGTAGAGGAACTAGACAGGGCATTATGGATAGCTGGGAAGGTAGGAGCCGTCAGGGCTGGTCCTTAGTGCCCAGCCACCCACCAAGAATGAGGCATTCTTAAATTAAGACATCTTTGCCAATGAAATTGGGTCTTGATATCAAAAGCAGATTTTAGATTTAAAACCTCCAAATTGTGAGGTGCATAGCAACGTGACCCAATTGTTTCAGAGGAGACACAGCTGAATGCAACTGGAACTGACAGCAGGCCCTGCAAAATGCCATTAGTCCACCCTGCTGTCAGTCCCTGCTGAAGGCCCAATGGCCCAAATTTCAAGCAGTTGCTAACAAGGACAAGCTGTCAGCATCCCTGTCCCTGCCTCCTCCTCCCAAACAAAGATGTCTAACAGCACAGCATTCTCTCCTCACACTGAGGAGAGCCACTTCTGCTGTGTCTGGTGTCACCTGCCAGAACAGCTACTGGAAGTGCTCCCTGGCAGCCTCCCATGTGAGCACAGATTTCACCTGATCTTCTCTGGTTTCTGAAACTAGACAGAATGGCAGCACACAGTTGGTGGCTGCAGAAGTGACAGGGTTAAACAGAACAGCATTCCCGTGCCAGACTTGAGAGGAAAGCTTGTTAAGTTTACTAATAACCTGTGGCTGTTTGCCTGAAGAATATGGTGATTAGTCACACAACAAAGGGCTAGAAATAGGATGCAGTTCTAAAAGTGTTCTGCAGAGATAGGTATGCGTACACAGAAGTTAATGTGTAATGCAGAGCTCAGACCAACCTGTAATGAAACCTCCCGTGGGTTTAAGGCTATCAAACTGCTTGTCATGCTTGGCCCGCTCTTCAGAGGTGATGGCCCAGATGTTTGGCCCCCCTGGAAAAAAAAACCAAACCAAATCAACAAAAAGCCAGTGAACAACCAAATAGACTGAAAACTTTCAGAAATAAAGCAAGTTACTTGCAAAATAAAAGCTTGGCTTTCTCAAGAGGCAAAGTTAGACACACCCAGCTCCTACCAGCTTGGCAAGGACGTTATGCAACACAAACCTGCTTCCCAGATGTGCAACCCAGCTGAGACAATGCCCCAGCCACACTGCTTCAGCCTGGCTTTCAAACAAGCTCTGTTGTCCTTCAGAGCTGGTGCAGAGCAGTTTCCTGTGGCTGCTGATTGTTTGCAGCCCGGGCAGGATGTGCCTCACCATCCCCTGTGTGAGCCAAACCCTCCCCTGGCTCTCTGGTGAACAAATGGCATTCAGTGTCACCCAGGTTCCCATGCACAGGGTTAGCACCCTCAAGGCTTACACTTGTCTTGGCAGCACTCTAAAAGCAAAATTGGGACAGCTAACAAAGAAATAATTTGGTTTTGTCTGACAAAGAAGTGACATTTTGGGTTGTTTGTTTTTGTTTTTGTTTTTTTTTTTTAAACAGCATGCAATGGCCACTTCACATTTTTCAATACTTAATGAAGAATAAAATATTACAGCCTGAGAGTAGGAATGAGAAGTTACAGGGAATAACTGTGTTTACAGTGCTGGTAATACCAGGCACAACCAGACAGACTTTCAGAAATGCTGTAACCTGCTGCATAAAGGTCAGGGTGTGCATCCTTTGCAGGAAAAGCAGCTTGCCAGAAATAATTTGGTTTGTTTTTTAAGTAAGTTTTAGTCAGGAAGTTCTTGACAAATATTTAATTTTTCAAATCAATGAATGCAAGAATTAGCCAAAATTCTGAATGGAACCACTCAAAACAGCATTAAAAGGTTATTATATGAAAAACACTTCTAAAATTACATTCTGCTGAGTATTACTACTTCCAAAGAACTGTTAATCTGTTCAAGTGTTTGTATTGCTCCCTAAAAGAGAGTCAAGGGAATAAATAATTCTTCTAATAAGATACAAACAACTTGCTTTAAAAGCCACAGTACTTGGAAAAAAAAAGTTAGCATAAAAGGCTTCCTCTTCCTACATAAACCTTATTTCAAAGCTTTGAATATCCAAAATTTCAAGAGGTTTTTGCACTGTTTTTCAATGTGTAACAGCAAAGTGAAGGGACTATGAGCTGATATACTTGCCAATACAGACACAGTAACAATGTTAATCATCTCTCATCTTTGTTTATCTACATAAAGAAATACATTTTCCAAAACAGACTTATTTTTTCCTCTTAAGAAGGTCCTGTTAAAACTGTATTTCTCCTTGCATGTGTACAGATTTAATTCTTTACCCTTGCTTCCTTAATAGAGAAAAAAAAATAGTTAAAAAGACCAAAACAAAGCAGAAACTCACTGGGGAGATGTATAACAGAAAAGATATGAGGGCATTAGGATACAACCTCTGCACACCTGAATTTGTAGTTTTGCTTCTCTCTCTTGAGGATATACCTTTTTTTTTTTAGTGTGGTGTCAATGAAAGAGTCTTTTTGCTGGTTACATGTGAAATTGCACTTCAAGAACACCTCTCTTTTTTCTTCTGATTAAATAAGTATAAATTAATCTAGATTAGATATTGATAATAAAGTGAAGTAAATCTGAATCAGATGCCTAGAAGTCAACGGGCACTGTAAGCATTACTGCAAGACACTAATGAGGACAACTTACACCCTGAGGCAAAAATTAGAGCAGCAGTTAGATTTCTTTAAAGTGCTAATTTTAAGCTAGAAATGGGAAGTGCTTAAGATGTCGTTGTGATTATAGAAATTATCTCGAACAGATGAAAAAATGCTCCTAAAGCTTCCAGCAGCAACTTCAGAGAGATTGACTATTTTTTTGAAGACAAAATATTAAAAGCATTACATTTTCCTTCTATTAAATACCCCTGTTTGAACATCTTTTGAAGCAGATAGCTGCAACACTCCTCAGCTTTTTAAAATCAATGACAGAATGATTAAGACCACCATAAAATAATCACATGGTCAGTGGCTACAGAGTGATAAAAACACAATAACAATTTCTTGACTGGAGTTATGACCATCACCATGGCCCCTCTAGAGAATCCAATTTACATTGTAAGGCAACTTTTGTTTACATAAGTAGTTTCTTACTTATCTCTCACAGATTGAGCAAGAAAATGGCAATCAACCTTGAAAATCTCACATATTTCTGTATTCAAGAGTTGCTTTACTATCTGGTAAACTATATTTCCTCTCCAATTATGAAATTCAGCATTCTACACAGCATTGTCTCAAATGTGCTAAAACCTTGCATGTCAGCAAATCCCCAAATTCACACCTGTAGCTGCATGATGATTAAAATCTCATTCAACAAGTGATTCAAGATCCACATTCACCCTTCATTCTCATTTTTGCCTTCCTTAACACATCCAATAACACTGCTCTTTTTTGCACACTTGGTATTTGGCACACTTTTATCTCTGGACCTACATCTTCAAGGTTCTTTCTGTTCCATGCCTGTGACTCTGTGATTCAGTCCAACACCCCTGCAAGGAGCAGGAACATCCTTATCCAGCCCAGGTTGCTCAGAGCCTCATCCAGCCTGGCCTGGGACACTCCCAGGGATGAGGCAGCCACAGCTTCTCTGGGCAGCCTGTGCCAGGGCCCCACCACCCTTGTAGGAAAATTCTACCTTACATCTATTTGAAATCTACAATTTTTAATTGAAAACCATCACCCCTTCTCCTATCTCAACAGGTCCTGCTAAAGCGTTTTTCCCCACCTTTCTTATAGGCTTCCTTTAAGGGCTAAAGAGCCCAGAAAGGTCTCTCTGGAGCCTTCTCCAGGTTGAACAACCCCAAGTTTCTTGCAAGTATAAATTTTATTTTAAAAAATTAATCTTTGACTAAAACCACATTATTATATCAACAAATGCTTCTACAGCCTTCCACTACAGTCCTAGTGAGTCAGTGCAAGCAGCTGTCATGGAACAGTGATAACTACAAATATTATCAAAAGCACTTTGTGGGAATGTTTCAAGGAACTGAAAACACCAACCTGCTATTAAATATTGAATTTATTTTCAACAGTAAGAAAAATTTCAGATTCTCACTTTCCCTAAGGACAGAGACTGAGAGTCTTACTTTTTTGGTGATTAATTCCATAAAGATATGCTCTCTGATCGTTTCTTTATAGGCATGGAAGAAAATGCAGTAAGTTTTAAAATCCAATGTATAAAAAAACAGAGTTTTAAAAATATAAATATTCATAGCAGGAATTAGGATCTAGAGAACAGCACACTTTTAAGTCAGCACACCACTCCCAGTGAAATTTTAGTGCTTGTCTATAACTGAAGAAAGGCCCAGAAAATTAAGTTTTATCCTAACATCACTTGAGAGGGTGTCTGCCATCTGCAGCCTGAACTAGAACAGGTCATTGTTTTCTGAATAGAGGCTAATAACTGTTGGACAATGAAAGTATTTGTGTAAAATAATAATTTAAAAAAAAATTAAAAACCCATTGCTTTTGGTAGGGATCCACAGTGAATGCAGTCAAATCCCACCCACACTTATTATTTAAAGGATTCACTGTTTTTTTTCAACTCCCACCCCATATGCCACAGAAACAAGATAAACATGACAGCACAAGAGGGAAGGCTAAAGCACTGTCAATGATTGTATTTAGCTAATCAGGTGCTCACAGCACTTTTGATGGTGCCCTTGGTGACACAATTAAGAAAAGTAAAATTTGTGTACAGAAAAGCTCATATGAAGATTTCTCAAAAGCTCATATGAAGATTTCTCAAAATAGCATGTGAAAATACCATACCAGTCTATCTGAAATAAACACTTTCAACAATGGGACTCACAAGGTCTTGGCAATTCCACAAAGCACATCACAGCACAATTCTCCAAAGTAATTGTTGTATTTACCTATATAGTACAACCAAGACCATCACAAAAACTCAGCCAAAATTAGTCTGCAACTCGGTTCTCCTGTGCCATCACCATCAAATCATGCTACAATCCTCACAAACACTGTGTTTGCTACCCAAAACAACCACAAGTGGTAAAAATGGACACTCAGTGCAACTGCTGAGAGAAGTTACACTGCCTGGTTTACACACAACCACATCCTGGGCATGCTATGATGAAGGGAAGATATTCCTTTCCTGGGAAAGGCAAAACTGCAGGAGGAGTCAAACATCTGCCACCCAAGATGTATCATCCAAACTGATCTGGCTTAGCTCAGCCGTTTTTTGCACTAACACACCTTCAGTTCCAGGGTTGAGAAATGTCTTGCCTGTAAACCAGATCAAATGAACTCTGCATAGAGAAATTGCTGTTCTTCTTCCATCCACATGGCCCCAGTCCTCACTCATGGCAAGTCATGAATCACAAACCAAACTGCAGGGTCTGCTCCTCACAGCCCTCTCTGACCACAGGATGGGCAAGAGGCAGGAATCTCCTTGATGGAGCAGTGTTGAACTTTTGGCTGCCCAAGCAGCAGTGAGCTACAATGTGTAAAATCAGATTTTACAGATCAGTTCCCCACCAGAAATCAAAATACAGTTGGCTACTACATGCTCCCATGAGAGGCTTTGCTGCTGACAAGGAATAGTACATTACTTTTCTGACTCAGCTTAAATTTTCTGGACATTTCGACATCATTTTTCCCAACTGTAGCTGATAAAATTTTGGAGGGGAAAAACAGTGCAATCTCTCTGACAAGAATATATTAATTCATTATTCTTCAAAACAGAGTACTTTAGAATCTTACAACTTCATACATGAAGCCAACACTGTATTTGACTACCCTGCATTTTTAGGAATCAAAACTCAAGACATGGTGAACCAGAGAGATTTTCCCCACAAAGATTTTGCCTAGAACAGAGTAACTACTGTCTTCACCTGCTCTTTTTGCTCATGAAAAACCACAAGTCTATCTTAATAAGACTTCTGGAAGACAGAGGCCAAGTTTTCTTTCTTTCCTAGAGAAGGCTGGTACTTTCAGAGAAGACAATAAATGTCAGCACTGGCAATTGTTTTCGATATCCAATATTGGAAACCTGGACTTCACATCCAGGTATGTCTCCACAGATTCCCTACTCCAAAACAGAAAACCAACAGTGAAAAGTCCTTTACTTGCCCACTCTAAAACTCCACAACACATTCAAGAGTTCAATGTCACATGTGGAACCTGCCCCTGTGGGATGACAAAGACCCAAACACCCAAAGCTAAACACACTGTGAACTTCACTCTCAAGACTTCTCTGAAGACGAGAAAATACAGACAGACCTCCCTTTCATGTAACAGGTATTTCTGCAATACCATGTGGCAGCACTCACAGTTTTCTATTATTGGAAACTAGTGACTATGCCGTTGATTTGATATCTTCAGTTCCTTTAAGTTCATTTTAAATAAAATACACCTCTTTAGGTGAGAGAAGGGAGGTCTGCTTATGGCAGGATCACAGCATTTCAGGAAAGCTCCAGAAATGTCTTTACAGCATTGCATCAGACAGATAACCTTCTGAATAAAATAAAGGACTTGCTTTGATGGGCTGCCAACATCAAAAGGGAAACAAACACTGTTCTTCCCTTAAAACAGTAAATCACCATTGAAAGAGAGGGGAGAAAAGAAAGTGCAGCCATAGAAGAAAAGTAAATAGAATTGAAAATGCTCTGTTAAGACCCCTGCCACTGATTAGTCCTGCCCATAGGCAAAGGGTACAGAGAGAAAAGCAAGATAACTGATAAGGAAAAACCATAGGACATTTCTCACATTCTCCAGAATATCTTTGTTTCTCACTCACAGGCATTGCTTGTTTTTCTCTAATAAAAACTATGCTCCTATGACCTACAAGTTAATTAACTCCATAGAGATAATAAACCTAAAATGAAAGAGCATTCCTTGTACATGAAAGTCATGAGGATCATACCATCACCTCTGTAACCATCAAAAAAACTAGCATGAAGCTTCATAATGACCTTAAATAAATATTTATCCCTGTGTTTAAAGAGAGGGAAATTTCAGCACAGACATGCAGCAACGTGCCTCAAGCTGTATAACAAGGGGTCTTCCTTAATGCAACCAGTAATCACATTACAGTCTCCTATTAGGAGCCTCCAGAGACTTGTCTGGTCGAGGACAAATTTGGATTAATCTAATAATTCCAGTCTTTCTGTGTTTGCAGATAAGTTTACCACAGAGACATTTATCACAGATTTGATTTAACACTCCCAACTGAGATGTTGAATCAGGCTTCTAATTTTTCCTTGGTGGTGAGTAAACACTCCAGGAGTCTGAAAATACACAGAACATTTTACCATTAGTCTGAATTTGAGATTCTTTATCAGTGTTATTGCTATTTTCAATATTTGCTTTTCTCCTTCACTGTTAATTCCATATCTCTAACAGGAGAAAAATTACTAATAATCAGCATTTATCCTTATTTAGGTGTGCTAATGTGTATGAACTACTGCTGTGGAAGCTTTGGGTCCATCCCAAAGCATCACCTGCTCTTCCTTGAGGTTTGCACCTGCTCTTCTCAGCTTGCACAATCTCAGGCCATCACAATACATACATTAATCCCCAATTACTCATCCTACCAGAAATACTCCATGGAGGCTCTCATTTTTATTAAGCAACACCAAGGCAGCTGCCAGAGGAAAAGGGTATCTATTTCTGTGCTTAACTGTAACTTCAGCAACTTCTTTTTGTGTGCACATAGATAAAAGGAAAAATTTGTAGCTAAAGAATGTTCAGTACAGGGAAACGTGATTCTTCTTCAATTTTGTAATGTCTATATTTACAAGAATTGTGCCCACTGAAGCCAAGAGAATTTTTAAAGATTTTCAAGCACCTCTTGCACAGCTGGTACCTGCAGACAGGTTGTTAAATAGTGTCAGGCACATGCAAGGCTACAAGATTTGGCCAAGAAAAGTTTGTCTAATTGTAGAGCAAAGTTACAGAAATGGGGACAAAGCAACAGCAGTCACATTGCATTTTTAGAGTACAATTAATATTCTTTGCATTATGTACAGAATTTCCAGATATTTGGTACACTGGGAACTCTCAGGTTGGACAGTTCACTGAAATCAAATACTGAGCTTGTTTAAACTATCCACTTGCTCCTGTGAGATGTGGTGCAGAATTCTGCCTGGAGATCTTGTCACTGGCAGCCCCCACTCTGCTACACAAAATCCATCCATAAAGGAGGAACATCAGAACACAGGACACCCCGTGCCACACAGTGATCCCAATGTAGAAACATAATCCATGCTTTCAGGAGGAGTATAGTCCCTAAAACAATTTAGAGATACATAATAGTGTAATCCATGCTAACAGTATAGATCCAATTCTTTTCTGAACTCTACAGCACACTTGGCTATTCCAAAGCACTTAAAGTATCAGTTTATAATAGCAGGATAGTATTTCTATACTTTATAAATATCACAGAATCTTTTCGCTCATTAAGGCTATCCATTTTCAGAAGATAATTTTTTATTAAATTATTGCCAATTCCACTGAAGCAGTAAAAAAAAAAAGAGAACAAAAAAACCCAAAAAAACACCAAAAAAAAAACCAAAAAAACCCCAAAAAAAACAAATAACAAAAAACCACACCACCCTCAACAACAACAAACCTACATCAAGGAAGAAAAATACTGAAAAACAAAAAAAAAAGTCAAGTTTCGTTAATGTAAAAGTACATCAGGAAATGCGTGCTAGAAACGTGTATAAACTATTCTGAACTGCAAATCAATATGCTACCCTTTACACAAGTTTTCTGTAAAGTTTTTGACAATTCATTCTATAGTGTGTTTTTTAAGTTTCATTGAAGCAAGTTTCCTACATCTCATCAAAAAGTGCAATCACTGTAAAACACAATGTTGGTAAACTCATGTTTTGTTCTTAAAAGTTAATTAACTTTGTCTTTCCTTACATGAAGACGTTGGCACACAGAGCTGGGCTTAACCTAAGCCTTTGCCAGATTTAGATTCAATACCAGCAATTAATATAAAATTATTTTCTGCCTGATTCTGGAGAAACAATGGCAGTGAAACCAACCATAGTTGCTGAGTTACACTGCTGCAGCACATGAAACAAGCCCATTCTTTTAGCCTGACAGCTCTGTCTGTGCCCAGAATCACAGAACCACAGAGTCATTTAGGTTGGAAAAGACCTTTAAGATCATGGAGTCCAGCCATCAACCCAGCACTGCCAAGCCCAGCACTAAACCATGTCCCTCAGTGCCACATTTACAGGTCTTTTAAATGCCCACAGGGATGATGACTCCAGCACTGCCCTGGGCAGCCTGTCTAATGCTTGACAACCCTTTCAGGAAAGAAATTTTTTCCACTATTCAATCTAAATCTCGCCTGGTACAACTTGAAGCCACTTTGCCTTGTCCTGTCATTTGTTACTAGCGAACAGAGCCCTACCCCACCTGGCTGTCCCCTCCTGTCAGGAGCTGTGCAGAGCCAGAAGGTCCCCCCTGAGCCTCCTTTTCTCCAGGCTGAGCCCCTTTCCCAGCTCCCTCAGCTGCTCCTCATCAGACCTGTGCTCCAGAGCCTTCCCCAGCTCCCTTCCCTTCCTTGGACACGCTCCAGCCCCTCAATGTCCTTCCTGAACTGCACACAGGATTTGAGGCACATCCTCTCCAGTGCCCAGAACACAGGAATGGTCATTTTCCTAAACCTGCAATTCATACTTTTGGATGGATTTTAGAAATGGTAAGAAGAGAGGAAAAAAGTCACACCAACAAAGTCTTTCCAATGGAAGGTATGAAAAGGTCAAGTAAGCAATATTATCATGGCATAATATAATCATACTTTGCTAAATTCTCCGGCTTTAAGCCCTGCCTCCATTTGCTTTTAAGGTGAGCAAACCTCCAGCTGACAGAATCCATGGCTCTCCTTCCCAGCCTGACACAGGAGATTGAAGGGATGCTTACCCTTCAGTTAAGGACAAGTCAGAAGCTTTTTCGAGTAAACTCATCAACCTGTATTGTAACAAAGCCTTCCAGGAGAAAAATAAAAATTTTTAGTTACCATGTTTGTGGAAAAAGATCACCAGAGCTTAGACAAAATATTTCTAATCCTGGAAACTGATGCTTTATGCTGCTGCTGCTCACCAGCATTCACAAAACAACCCTATGACTTAATTAAAATTTTACAAAAGAACAATTTGTTTAATTATTGTCTAGCAAATCTCTGTGGAGTGCAGCAAAACTAATAAGATTCAGGTGAGTTTCCATCTGTGGCAGCCAATAAATCTTACTGCACCAGGAGAAATGCAGGCAGTAAAAATACCAGGGAAGAGGATGCAAAGTGAACCTTGAAATTAGGTGTGGTAAAGGAAATTATTCTCCCATGAAGACATACACTGACAAGATCAGAACAGAATTCTGTTTCAGGAATATTAGGTCCTTTCCAGTAATTTTTGTAGTTCTCATCACTATCTGGCCATTAGACTAAAAACCACATTTCTGGGTTCTCAGAGCTGAGGAGGAAGTCTGGGACTAGGAGGAAGGCTGATGGGTTATCTTTGCAATGAAGAACTGGGACACAGACTTGAAAGAGGAGAGGAAAGCAGACGAACAAAAAAAAAATATCCCCAAAAAATTACACAGGAAGGGTGGGATAGAAGAAAAAACGAAGAGGCATTTCCTGAATGATCTTGGAATAAAATAAAAATAGGAGATAATTCAGGAAACAAAACACAGTAACAGTCCTTCCAGCAGAGACTGAATATCCCCCCAGCTGATATCCCAGCACAGTGACAGTGTGAGCCATGCATGTGGTGGTGCTGCTCCAGGATGTCTCCTCAGCCCCAGCGCAGCTCCTGAACCAGAGAACTGCCTCATTACTAGAAGGAAAATCCACCTATCTCTAATGATTTAAGGAATCCAAGACCTTTTGTCATCCACAGCTTCCTACAGCTTACACTGTTTTATCTGACACAGTGCAAAGTGCTCTGTATGACTGAGATCTATGGTACTTTCATCTGATACTGGATAATCCTTGTGTTAGCAGAGAGTAATTACCATTCCCTTGCCTGAAAAACAATGGATGACCTTGGGAAGGTGACATCTGTATTTTCCACCATCCCCACCCTTTCATTTCCAAGCTGAAATGTCCTAGTCAATTCAATTAATCCACATATGGAAGCTGTTCTGTATCTTTAATCATTCCTGTTACCCTCCTCCTTGTAACTTCTAGTCCTGGCAGAAAGAAAAAATGAAGGGGAAACGAAGGAAACACAAAGGAAACAGAAATAAGAGAGTTTGCTCAAACAGTTCTCCTTAGAAGGATAAATTACTAATTAGCAGAACCTGCCAACTATATCCAGCACACATACAACATTACTTTCCTAGCACACAGGGGGGGTTGATTTGAAATATAATAAATATAAAACTGCTTCATTTATGTTCATACAACCATTGGTATCAGTTTATATCATATCATATCAATATATATATATATATATATATATATATATAAAGTTTATATCATAGTCCCTAATCCTGCCTTGCCAGCAGGCTCACAGGGACAGTTAGGGGCTAGAATTTGGAACAGAATTCTTCCCTGAGTATTACAGTTGTTACAGTTTTTTAGTTGCCAGAAACCACTGATTTAGCAAGCCTCTTGAGCCAAAAAAAGCCCCAAAGGGAAAGAAAAAAAAAAAAAAAAGGCAGCAACCATTTAATAGCCATGGCACAGATCTTTCCTCCTCAAGTTTTGATTCCATGTTTCCAAAAGATCTTAAAGACAGTGAGTCCTAAAAATGAGTTGTAAGTTGTTCACCATGTTAAACAAACTACCAAACCAACAAACAAACCCACTTTCTTCTGCTAGCCTTAAACTCAATAATTTCCCTACATATCATGTTGCTTTGCAGCTATGAAAAAATACAGTGAATATTCCTTCCCTTGTTAGCATTTTCTATACTGTTATGGCTTTACAGGTTTTTAGCTGTCTCTAAAAAACAACCTAAACTATCCTTAGCTGTCTCTAAACTAAACTAAGCAACCCTCATCCGTTAGTCTCACTTAGCACAGGAGCCACAATCTCTCTGTGGCCACCTTTTTCACAGGTATCCTTACTTTGAGTTTATTTCCTTTTGTTTAACAGATTCTGGCAGCTACAGAGTGGACCATTTCCAGAAAAGGGAGCTTGGTGAATGTTATCTTCAGGCCAGGTTAAAAAGGACTGTCTGTGTATTTCTTAATCCAATCTGAGTACAGAGTACATGAGAAATAAGAGGAGAGACTCTGCTGGCCTTCCAACCCACATCATCTCCATCAGAAACAGTTTATACACTAACTCACACCTGTAAATTTTATCTCCCCAAGCCTGAGGATTTCCTGTGAGACACTGAGCTACAGAAGCACTATTATTTGTTTCACAACAAATTTCACTTGTAGCTGGTAAGAAAAAATAAGTGTACCCTTTTCAGTACAGTTATACAAGTATCAACACACACCGTAGCAGGTGCAGAGCTTCACAGCAGTGAAACCAGGACTTTTCAGGAAAGATCTGTTTCCTACAGAAACAACTGTGCTGCAGAGATCATGGTTCAATGCTAAATCATGGTTATGAGAAGAAATGCAGGAGAAAATGTCGGTGCATAATTTAAAAATATACCACGTCTTATTTATATTTACATAGATATAAAAACTTTTAAGCAAATTACTTCAGGAAGAAGTAAAAGAGCAGCAAAAGTTCTTGATATTCATTTAACCTTACCTGTTCTTGAGACTTGCATACAGAGAACCTCACATCCAACTAAAGCACAAATGTTTTTAGCTTATTAAAACACCTTCTCTGAAGATAGCCAGTATGAATGCTAGTCCCATGGCCACTGACATTCTTTCAGCTTTCCAGGGTTTCACCTCTTGCAGCTCACTCAGTGATGGTTTAAAGCTACTGTCCCATTGTCAGAAAAACAACAGATGTCCCAAAGAACTGATGCAGTACACTGGAAAGCCTGAACACACAAGATTCCTAATTAAAGTAATAGGCATTATATAAATATATCTGACAGACCACAATGCCTGAAAAATGTGTTTGTTCTTGCCATTATAATTAGTGGGCTAAACCTGAACTCATTCTGCCAATACTGATTAGTATTGTCTGTGGCCTGCTCAAAGTGATGATCACAGATGATTTGGAATTTAGTAGATGTTTAGATGGTGCCACTTCACACAATGCTCATCAACCCTAAATTGCAACAATCACATGAAGTGGCTTATCAGAGTAATGTATTTCACAAACCTGGGAGTTAAACCTTCAAGGAAATGAACATTTTAACAGTCAAAGCACTTTGAAACTTGGCCATGTATTAGATTTATGTTATCTCAACTAACCTTCAGCCTTCTGCTCCATTTTGGGAAAGTATTTGTAGATTTTCTTCTGGTTTTTTGTTTGGGGTTTTATATGCTTTGAAGAAAAAACATCAGGAAGTCTCTCTGACATCCAAAATGAATAAAGAAGCTTACATTATTGTATTAGTGTTCCAGACAAAAACCATCCTGGGTTTCCCACTCAGTGAAAACTTACCTCATAAAAGCTAACACATGATAATAACAAAATGAAATCTTAGCAAGACAAAACTATAGGCCTAAAGTAAGCTAACAGCTCAAGATCTAACACTAATCTTCATTATTATCTAATTCTTCATTACATTTTAGGAGCACCGGATTGGAAAGGACTTCCAAGGTCACCATGTGCAGACTGCTGCTTCTCCAAGAAACTCTAATACATTAATTCCTTCCTAAAATGCGACTTCTGCCTTAAGGCACTCAGATTTCCTCCTTGACCATGGTCCAGAATGTCACTGCTGACAGAACCATTCCCATTTCCAGATCAACTGCATCAACAGCTGCTTCATCTCCATTTACCCCTGTGCTAACACTGTACTTAAAGACAAGTTTATTTCCCTCCTTAAGGTTGTTCTTCCTTGTAAGAAGAAATAAAGAGCAAATTTATTTACTGAGCAGGAAATGCAATAAAATTAAAATTTAAACCCAAACCAAAACAGTAAGCTTTTATCTGGGCAGGTTAACAAAGGCAACCCCTTTATTCTTTCTCACCACTTTAATAATTACACTGAAGCCCAGCTTTGTATCTATTTCACTTCCTGGGTTCTTTTGCCCCCCTCTTAAGCAGATAACCCAAATTCTACCCTCTAACCCACAACATGCCTCAGCAGGGCCTGAAGCAAAACACACAGCACTCCTGATTTCATCCACCACATTTTAGGATGCATTTCCTTTCCCTCAAATCACATAATGACTACGTGATCCTCTAACACATCCGGTTTCTTCCTCGTTAGTCACAGCCAGCACACAGCAGAAATTCTTCTAGCCCATAATGGTATGGCTAAAAAGCTATTTGAAGTCAGCACAGCAGAAATGTGATGAAATTTAACCAATGATATGCAGCCCATACTGTATAATTCTGGCTAGAAAATTACTCCAGAGTTTGTCATCTTCCAATTTAACCAGCATATGTTTTCTTTTTACTGATGATATTGCCATAAATAACCACTAAGACTGGCATCATGATAAAATCCAAGACAAATAACATGACTACAACAGTCTGCTCTAAAACTTGCATTTTCTTTCCCTTTTAGCCATTTATTTCTCTAATGAAATCCAACCATGGGATCTGTTACATGTTTTCTACAAAACTCAGGTATTGAAGAAGGCACAAAGTACAATATTCCCTTGTTAAAACCCATTTCCATTTACTCTATTTAACATACACCTCCATTTTTTCCTTCTAAGATCTCCTCTTACATCCTCCATGTGAATCATATTATGCTCACAATTAAATATAAATAAGACACCTTGTATTCTGAAACCCTACAGCACTATTTCTGACTTACAAGATTAAAGAAAACATATAATATGGCAGACACACGGGAAATCCAATTTTTTGCAGCGTGTGTGACAGTGGAAGATAAACACCCCTCTGACTTGAGCATATGAATTTTGCTCCATATCAACTGACACCACTGCCCTCACCAAGAGGAAGCTTTAATTCATAAATAAAGACAGAGAAAATATTTGCTCTTGTCTTACAGTTTCTTTCCCTTTCCTACTTTTAGATGGGAGAACAACTTCTGATATTTGTTTTGCAAGGTCTAATTCAGCTTTGTGTCTTTATCTACACTTGTTGACATTCAAGTCTACAGTTTCCATATCTACAGTGCACACAAGGTGAAGAGTCAGGTTGCACTCAAGCAGGTTTCAATTGAACTCTGATGACCAGAGTTGATCCTAATTCAAAAGCATTCAGACTGCAAAGCTTGAGACTGACTTTTCTAAAGAGAAGGTGCAGCAGAACCTGTTGGTGAGTGTTTTGCCCTTGACACCTCACAGAACCCCTTCATGTCTGCTGCAGTCTCCAACACACCTAAGTGTGAAGACACAAAATTCTATTCACAGCAGCACAAAATCCAGTCTTACTTACGGAGGTTTGGAAGCACATGAATTGAGTTACAACTATTACTTTCTACACCTCAGTTTATCAGAGATTTTCCTGCTGGACCACAGAAAATTTATATCGAAAGGAAACAGGTGGTAGAAGGGAAGAGAAATGGCAAATAAAAACATAAACAAAAAAAGCACAGCCCAAAAATTCCAATGGTACTTAAGTACACAATGTGAAAGATACTGATCAGCAAATACTGCTTTCCTTGTTCCAGGTGGTCCCTTAAGATTAAATCTCCCCAAAACCAAGATCCATCAGCATGGGTATCAAACCCTGAACAAATCTGGCCTACAGAAGAAGGAAGGAGAACTAGAAAAGAAACATCTTGCAACTCCTCTCCAGCTGGAAAGAACACACCCCATGGCAGTGAAGGTTACTTCTTGCAGTGACAAAGGCAGCAATCACTGAGACAAACTAGATGGAAGTACACTTTAACCTATTAAAAGGTTTTTTCCTTTTAAGTGTCTTTTGCAGTTAGTATATTAACTCTTTCTTTAGAAACACAATTGCTGAAGTTGTTATTTAGTGTAACAAAGTGCCATTTCCAAAAGCTTTTGCAAGACTTGGGGCGGGCTCCTAAGCAAGCTTTTTTCAGATGGAGAACTGTTTGTAAGAAGAATCAACTACTATAAACTGGGTTTGTATTATCATTTTGACAGGAATAATGACCAATATTCAAGCAGTTACAGTTACAGGATAGAACTAAACTCTCAGTAGGGTATCCTCAATCTTGTTTGCTGACTGGGGAGAAGGAAATGCCTGGAGTGGCTCTTTGATAGAACTGGACTCCACACAGATAAATGTCTCTTATCCATCTGGTGCTGTATAAGAAACATGTTGCTCAGCCTTGCCTGTTCATATAAAATGTCACCATAACCTTTACATTTTGCACGGGATATAAATTTATAAAAGTCAGCAGGTCTGCGCTGAGTTCCAGAAAAATCAACACCCACTCTTTAGTCCTGACTTCCTCTTTGAATTTCAGCTTGTTAGTAAGGCACCCACAAAGGTCACCTTGGACAGCAATGGAGAGTCAAAGGGAGCTCCTTTCTGGGCACTGTGTCCTTTCATGACTCTAAAGAGAGGTTTATCACAGCAGGTGCCCCCAGAGCACACAACATTTATGCATGGCCAGCTCCCAGCACAGCACAGCGGCTACCAGGCACATGCCAGGCTCAGGACCCTGCTTGGCCAAGGTAAGTTCTGAAGGTTCCTCAATGAAGCTGAGTCTCTCCACAGGAGCTCCACACACAGCTCAGTTCCCCTTCCTTCTCAGGATCCTGTACAGAGCTGCTTTCTCTGCTAAGGCTGGTAAATAAAGTGTATTGGCATCTCCCACTTGTATTTGTTTGAGGTTGAATATCATGCTTTGAACCCTGCAGCTCTCAGAGTGTGTCACATAATCGCACACTTGTACACATCCCCTCACTTTGCTGTAACACTGAACACCAAAAATAACCCAGAAACGGAAACTACTTCATGCATTACGCTGCTCATGAACTAAAAGCTAAGTACATTGTACCTTGGTAAGAATAAGAGGGTTTTTTTCCACAGAAGGAACCCACTATTTCCCCCAGTGGCATACAAAAGGGAAGGGTCTAGGCAGTGCTAGCACAAAGGTGAGGCAGACAGCCAGTGCTCCCAGGCTGCAGCAGTGCCTAATGGCTTGGTTGCCTCACACATCACCTCATTCTTCATCTCATGCTTCAAGTCACTACCAAGGTCTAACAACATAATTAGAGGTTTCCTGCAATGAGTGGCAAATGCAGGTGAACTACTTTGAATGCAACCACTACAGCAGTGCTTGTAAGTGGTAAGCAGCATGGAAGAGGAACAAAGATTAGAGAACTTCAACAGCTCAGTATTTACCTAAAAATCACATTAAAACTTGTTTAAAACACCTGACTTGTTTGAAATTTTACCAGTTTTGATAAGAAATATGACTGCAAGACTCCACAGAGTTGACACAGTCATCCAAACTACTCTGTGAGGAGCAACAGCTTAACTACTGCCTGGTGGCTCTCTTCCCCCTGCTCTTCCTCTTACTGTGCCTTCCAACACAGTAAAATGCTGAGAGGGGAAAGGCAGCATCCCCTGACACCACTCCTTTTGAAAGTGGAGACAGTACTGCCCAAGGGATTTCAGATCAAGGATATTCTCCTAAACTAAGGCTTCTGAGAGCAGTGTATGTGGTCAGCACTGACAGCACACTTGTCCAACAGAACCAAGGAATAAAAAGCCAAAACTAAAAGACATCAAATAACTTATGCATACACCACAGAGACAGCCAAGAACATAAAGCTGTATCTTCTCCAAAGAGAGCTTCTGACTGTTTATTTTAAATTAAGAAGCAAAAACCATATGGCAAAAATAAAAAAAAAAAAACTTCCATTATGTCCAATTAAGTGAAAAAAATAATTTGGTCTATAGGATTTCCCCTAGTATTTATTGACTCCTTTAACTTGGCTTTTATTGTAAGGTGAAACAAAGTCTGGAAAAAACTGCAGCTGACTCTATATTAAAAAAAGTATTGATTACACAGATTTTTTTCTAATGAAAAGCCTTACACTTATATGAAACAGGTTTGTAGGTTTAATGAGAGGTTTAATTTGAAATCTGAATGTTGTTCTGGGGGAAAAAAAAACCAACCCAAAAACCCTTTCCCAATTTATCTCAGTGACAATTTTCTAAATTAGTTAAAGACCTCCCAGTCCTGCAGTAACCTTCACAGACAAATGAGATAAATACTCATTCCTGTACCTATGTTTCTAGTTTTATCAAGAAAAATACTCTATCAGGAGTATCTGAAGTACGAAACATTGCTTCTATACTTGTATTTTCATTTTGGCCAGCTCTGTAAATAACAGCATGTAAATGTCAAATTTCTTTGCAGGTCTTTGCAAATCATGCCTTCACAAATAAGCCTCCTCTAAAAATAAAAGCTCCATCTCATACATATACAGAGGAACAATTTTAAGGTTCCAACTCTCATGTCTTTGAAAGGAAATCACCAAGAAACAAATTTAAAAGTTTCTGTAGTGCAAAGAGCACAGTCAAGAGGAAAATGCTTTTTCTCTTTTTATTTTTGAGAAGGACTGATTGTTTTCATCAATGTCACAAACTGCTTGACACATTCAAATATTTTATTTAAAATAAACAGCGTAATGGACCATAATGGAACACACTTTGTGCCGAATTACATAACAGAAAAGGTATGCAAGTTTAATCAACTATTACTTAGCATATTCCCTGCCTGAAGTCAGGCAGGCTCCACTACAACTCGCACATTCCTCAGCGCTGTAAATGCCCCGGGATTGCCATCGCAGCCCAAATGACACTGCAGCGCTGCTGTCCCCTCCCAGCCCACGGACAGCGATCGCATCTGCAGCAAAGCACAAAACCCACAAACAAACAACAACCCCCAAACCTCCAGCCCTGGCTGAGCACCCCGGAGCCACTCACCATTCACGGCTGCGGGAAACTGAGCCATCATGGTCCCGACTGCGCGCCGCTAGCCCTCAGCCATCTGCAACATGAAAACATCGTGCATTAATAATGCAGCAAGGGCAGCGCCCGGCCCCGCTTCGACAGCGAACAATGCCCGGCCGGGGCTGCTGCTCAACCAGCGGCATCACACCGGGGAGGGCTGGCGGGATCCTTTTTTGGCCTTTTTTTTTTTTTTTTTTTTTTTTTTTAATAGCGTATGCAGTGCAGTCCTGAGCCTCGTGGCAGTTCTTAAAGGAAAACAGTACCAACTGTTGGGAGCGATGCGCACAAACAGCTCCCGGCTGGCTGGGACACACGGCTGAGCCCCAGCACATCCCTGCCAGCGCTCCCCGGTAAATATTGTGCGTTTCACTAAATAAAAAGTTCAGTGCTCAGCTCGCTAAGCCAAAGCTGCTGCTGAGCGAAGCGGAAAACTAATTGTTATTCAAATTCATCCACTCCAACACTCCACGCACTATTAACAAAGAAAACACTCTTACATGATGTGTTCTGAAGAAAGGGCTTGTCCCAATAAAAATCTGTCATCAGCCAGTTCTGCAGAAGCAACACAATGAAGTTACTCCTTCTCCTGAGCTGCTGCATAAACACTCAAAAGTAGCATTTAAATGGGGTCTGAACAGAATTTACTTTCATAATAAATATCAGAGTACTAAGATTTTCCTTTTCTAGTACACATTCTTTCAAGTGTACCCATATAAAGAATTCTTTAGAACTGCAAAATGGTTACTAACAATTATCTGAGGGAAAAGCATGAACAATTCACTGCTTTACAAATATAGAACTAAGACAATGAAGTGAGCTTGTGCTTTGGATGAGATAATTTTACTTAAATACTGAAATTTATACATCATTATCATTGTGCTCTCTGTAGAGAAACTACTGTACAGGATGAAGCTAGAAAAATGAAATATTTATTTTAATTAAAAGAAACATGAATCACATCTTGCCCACCCCCTTTTCAGACACCAAACCTCCTACCCACACACATACACAAAAAACCCCTTCACCTCAATACAGGCATGCATTTTAACATTAAGTACAGAAATATCACATCCCCCATACTCCCTTCCTGCAAAGAAACTCCTGCACATCTCAGCACCAAATCACACAACTGGAAAGTAGTCCAGTTCCACCTGAGGACAGGAAAGCATTTTTGTATCTATTGCACATTTCTTCAATAAAATTAAAAATGTCTGGGATCAGTTGTTAACAATTCTTTCTCTATATATAGTTCACATAATAATTATACATATATATTTTTTGGCTACACACACATGTATACATATGTATTTAAAGAAAGTAAATGGAGTGGTTGGTGAGTCCAGATGATCCCTCACAATGACACAAGGTATCAACCACAGAAAGATGAAAAAAGGAAGCATGGAACTGTTCCAAGACATGGACCTACCAAGCAGCCTACCAAGAGACACTTGAGATCTATAAAGAGCCTTCCTGAAATGTGCTGCCAATGTTGTAAAACATTTCTACAGCACATTTCTCTACAAAAGCTGTTCTGTCAAGGAGGTCTAAAACAGAACCTGAAACCATGACACAGAAGCAGGATGCTGGAGAACACCCCCAGAATCAGCAGACTTCTACCTTCATGTGACTTGTTCCACATTTAATCTTACTGGTTAAGTGTTACATATTTGATCTTTGCTCCAACTCATTTTATTCTCTTAATTTCAGGCAGCTTTTAGGTTTTGGAGTTTTATTAAATGAATAATCACAAAAACATAGACTATCCCAAGTTGGAAGGGACACAAGAGGTTCACTGAGTCCAACTTCAGACTCCACACAAGACACCCTAAAAGTGATCCTGCCTACGTAAAGAGCACTGGCCAAAACTTCATGAACACGAGCTGGGGCCATGACCCCCTCCCAGGGGAGCTCCCTGGCATGTTTGCCCCCTCTGTGGAGAACTTTTCTTATATCCAATCTCAATGTGTTCAGATATGGCTTTAAGCCATTCCCTCGTGCCCTGCTACCAGGAGAGACCAGCACTTCCCTTGCTGCTCCCATCATGAGGAAGACGTAGTCAGCAACGGGGTCACCCCCTCAGTCTCTTCTCCAAACTGAACAAACCTCACATCCTCAGCTGTTCCTCAAAAGTCTTGCCCTCCAGTCCTTTCCCCATTCTTCTTTCCCTCCTTTGGACATATTCTGGTATTTTTATATGCTTCTTACACTGTGGGACCAAAAACTGGACACAGTACTTGAGGGGAGGCCTCCCAACACAAGTCAGATAATTATCAGACAATACAAGTATACTGATTAACTCTTAAAGCCCCAGATCTTAAGATATACTTTTTAAATACTTCATACAACTCACAGTTATACAGTAGCATTTTGCATGGGTTTTGCTGAAATGGCTTGTGTAGATTCAGCTTTCAAAATCCTCCACTGCTGAGCACATGAGTGGGAGAAGTAACCCAGGCAGCTTCATGCACACCAAATGGGGAAACCTCCTCATTTTAATGTCCCTAGAGTCATAACTATACCACATTTTAAAATCAATCTCAACTGAAAACTTTTGAGGACTTTGATGTCACTTTTGCTGGGTGAAGGTCATTCCTATTTATGAAGGCCCTGCATCTCTGGAGGACACGTGTTGCTGGTTCATTTTCATCAGCAAAAATAATGAGCATCCCTGCCCGAATTATCAACACGGGATTTTTCAGTGTGCCTGAAAATTCCCCAAGCCTGGGCTGAACCAGCCTGGCAAATCTGTGCTGGGCATTGCCATGTAGATGAACCAACACCCAAGGTCCAAAACCAGGGAACCCCCAATGGGTCTGTACTGAAATTTAATCACATCACACATTACAGCAGTGTGATATGATTTAGCTCTGTTGTCTCACTATTATGTCTATACGGAGACCTTGTGGCATTTCAAATAAACACTAAACTTGAAGGGAACCAAACCCTCCTACAGTAACCCCTAAAGAGGAAAACTATGACCTTACAGAAGCAACCAAAAAATCATAAATGGGACTTTTGCAGGATTTTGTATCTCACCAGCATTGGGAACGCAGTCTTATCCCTTTGCACAGATCCATTCAGACACCAGGACTACACCAAGCACAGATACCTCTACAGTGACAGCTTCTAAATTGTACCAAAAAGTGAAAAAAGAAAGAATAAAAGTATTGCTGCAGTATAATTTCCCCTCAATTTTTTTTAAAGAAGGAGGAAACAGCCCAGTAAACTTGAAATCTATGCACATTTTTCAAAAGTCTGGAAAAACAATCCTTCTCAATGAATGGAGCTTGCCCTCAACAAGTATTTTGACTTCTGCATTTCTCCAGCACATCCCAAAGTCTTGGAGATTATGCATATATCAAAGCTAAAAGCAGCTTATTTTCACAAATTGCAAATAAAGTTGCTGCAGTCACCATCTATAAAGATTACAAAGGTGTAAAAGCACCTTAAGCCTTTAGGACACAAGTGTGAGCCACTGATTTTCCAAGGGGAATCACAGCAAAATATTCTCATTTTAAGACAAACTTAGACTTTTTTAGATAGATTCTGATAACTTTTAATCATTAATGGAGGTGGAAGCTGTACACTTCCAAGGACCTTTTTTACACAATGTCATATAGAAATGTTCACTGAAGAAAGAAAATAAGAATCAAGAAAATACTATAATCAGTATCCCAAACAGATGATATGGATGAAATAATGGACATTGCCACCAGAGCATTTCACAGAAAGTTGTTTCTGCAAATTGCTCTAGATGTGCTTGGTGAACTCAGTCATCAGTTGTAAGAAACCGTGGCAGACAGTACAAAATCCGTGGTGTAACAACAGGATCAAACATCCTTACAAACACTGTAGATGACATTAAGTCCTGCTGCCATTTAGGGTGAAAACAGGAAAACTTGGATCTCACATTTAAACAGCAGAACAGCAAGTTCTTGTAAACAAGCCATCTGACTAGCCCAAACCTTTAAAGCACTAATTGTTTTCACAAACTGACCTGCCAGACTGCAACTTCTGTTCCCTCTCTCAGTGTTCATTATAGTTGATACAAGTGCAGAAAAGAAATGAGGAGATTGCAAGGAGCAGGGGGCACATCAGGACCATGCTGAAAGCATTAGAAAACATTAGAGCTGGGCAGATTGCAGGAGAAAGGAAAAAAGCTTTTTGTTTTTACTATCATAGGCATATTGCCATTTTATGAAGGGCAGCCTCACCACAATCTTTGTTAATATTTATACTTGAATCAATTTTTTTTTTCCAAAACATTTCTCAGAAGAACCACAGCCACATAGTTTTAGTAGGAATGAAGGTCTGGTGCACCAGGTTCTCTCTGGAAGAAAGCAAATCCCATGGAAGCAGCATGTGTGGTCACACTATTACTCTTTTCCTTCTCTCTGTGGCAGGAGGAAGATATATTGCAGAATTTTGCTGCAAGAGCCAATTAGCAAGGACAGAGACTGCAGCACTAGTTACCTGATTTACTCTTTGCAACACCTGTAGACCTGGACAACACAAAGACAACTCATTATATTTGCAAAGCAGTGACACTGCAATAGCCCATGTAGTTGTTTGCTGCTTTTTTTGATGTACTCCCTTAAAAATGGGACAATAAGAAGCATTAGTAAGGCATTATGAAGCAGCACAGACTGTAACTTCTCTTTGTCTTTCTGTTCAAAACATACTGGTATGAGAGTTTACTGATTAAAAAAAAAAAAAGAAAAACATCTCAACATTGTGGCAGGCCAAGCATTTATCTCCTTTATACAGTACAGTTATACACAGGCACATGGCCTTTTCAAAATGCACTGTGGCCAGCTTACAAAGTCCACCCACTCTGATAACAGATGAATGACATCAGTGACAGAACGGAGGAGTTGACTGTGGGTAGCACATTGCTGGCTCTTCCTGCTCCCCCTGCTACTGTAGATAACAGTACTGAAAGCCTCAGTTAATATTTTGATATTAAAAAAAAAAAAAAGTCTTAAACATTTTACTTCTTAACCCTAGCGTATGAAGCCCCTTCCTTGTTCATTGTGAAAGAGAAACTTCCTACCCAACAGTGAGCGCATCCAGAGGGGGCAACAAGGCTGGTGAGGGGCTTGGAACACAAACCCTGTGAGGAATGGCTGACGGAGCTGGGGTTGTTTAGTCTGGGGAAAAGGAGACTCAGGGGTGACCTTATCACTCTACAACCACCAGAAAGGTGGCTGTAGTCAGGTGGGGTTGGTCTCCCTCTCCAGGCAGCAACTGGCAGAACCAGAGGACACAGTCTCAAGCTGTGCCAAGGGAAATACAAGTTGGATGTTAGGGAAAAGTTTTTTATGGAAAGAGTGATAAAGTTCTGGAATGGCCTGCCCAGGGAGGTGGTGAAGTCACCATCCTGGATGTGTTTAAAAAAAGACTGGATGTGGCATTTGGTGCCACAGCTTAGGTGAGGTGTTAAGGGCTGGGTTGGACTCGATGATCTTGAAGGTCGCTTCCAACCCAGTGATTCTGTGATCCAGACAGAACACAAAAAGTATTTTTCTGACAAATACCTTTCTCCCCACCTTGCTTGACTAATATGCTTTCTGAACTTACTGACCATCCAAAATACAAGGATCTCTCTTTCTGTTCAAAAACCAGAATTGTGTGGTCACTATTGCTGGGCTTACTCTGTTTCTTACACAGCTGCTCAGCTGTGAAAGCACCCATTCAGAGTGTCAAGACACAGTTCAGCTCTCTCCTCTCTTTCTGGAGATTAAAACTGATCTTTCCTTCCTCCTTTCTAGGAGAAGATTTCTCCCATTTTATTTTTAATTCTCTACATTAAGGCAGAGACCTGCAGGTCCCTCTCTGTCTGTCCGTCCAGCTTCAAACCTTCTTTGCAAGGAAGAAATTGTTCTGAGGGAGAGAATCAGAATCCCACTTCAGGAAGCTCACTATTTAATTCCCTGGCCCTTCTCCCAGGAGACACAAACTTCCTCAGGAAAAGATGGAAATTGAATCCAGCTCTGTCACGCCCTGGGAGAATATATTCACTCACCTGATCCCAGACAGACATCACCACCTCTGCTTGCTTTGCTTAGAAAGGAAATGAAAAAAAACCCAAGAAGTAGAGGGTATACTATTTATAAGATATTTTTTTTAAAGGCTCTGAGCTTCTACCTTCAAGAAGCAACTCTAGGCTGCATTTTGTAACCCTTCCAGAGAGCTGAGTGAGATACGCTTGCTCCTCATGGGGTGGTAACTTAAAATACTCTTGTGGTTTTTTGGGTTTTTTATGCTTCCTACTTTCCAATTCACATGACTCCACACTCCATATGCCTTTTTTTTTAAATTCTGTTTTAAAGCACATCAATTCTCACATGTAATCATTTGCAAGCTTTGTGCAAGCACCCTTAAATGCTGTTTGGTGAGGTCCACACACCTTGAAACTTGCAGTTCTCCATTTTCACACTGTAACTCCTAATATATGTCAATGGGGACTTGGGCAAGAGAAAAGTATTTGATGAGTTGTCTTCTTTACATTGTTTTCTTACTTCAACCAAGACTGGAAACGTGAGAGCATATTACTTTTAAGCTTATTCATTTAAAATCTTGCCACCTTAGAGGAAAATTTTAAGCCCACTCCTGTCCTTCATCAGAAGCACAAGTAAAATGCTAACAGAGAAAAAAAAAAAACTAACAGAAGAATTCTTAATGTTATTTTCTTCTTATGATAAAAGAGATGCTGCTTAACTTGCTGCTCAGTTTCAGACATAGATAACAATGCAAAATACATAGAACATCTAGTGGGCTGCTATAGCAAAGCATGAAACAAAAGATATGTGAGAACTCTTCTGTGCTCAGCAGAGAACAATCTTGGAGTATCTGTAAAACCAATGAAAGTAAAACATTCAGTGAGACTGGATTTACAGTTTAGGTATCTGCTTTCAAGCTGGACAGGTGCACAAAACCATCAGTTTTAACTTCTCAAAATTGAATGAGATGACAAGCAGAGAGGAGAAAGCCACAAGAAGCCTTTAAAGCACAGAAATGGTGTTTATCTCTGATGAATCAAAAAACAGGGAAACCTTGTGGGAGAAGAAGCAAAGATTAGCATATGGCAGTCAAAACAGGAAAAAGTAACTAGGTAGGAGTATTTTAGTTGGATAATGATGGGTAAAAATGCATTCCCCAAAGTGACACAGAAAAGTGTGGGTGTAATGGAGATGCCCCCCAGCACAGGGGCTCTGGGACCAGCACACTGGTTCTGAGCTGGGCTCAGCACACAGGCAATGTGGCACAGCATCTCCCACCTGCCCCAGCTGAAGACTCCTGCTTCTGACCCCACTCCCACCCACAAGTCACATCCATGCTCATATTATCAAGAACAGTCCTTCAAATCATCCAGCTGAAATGTGGTCTCTTAAACCTTTAGCACAGAGCTCTAGAGCACACAGTAACAATGTTCTGACCACCAAATTGAATTTCATGATCTTAGAGAATCAATTATCTATTGCTCATGTTAAACAAACATCTCAATATCATGTAAAATTCCAAGGGGCAAATGTATCTCAGTCAGAAAGACACATATCCTACCTTAAAGTTGTAAGAGTGTAGTGGAAAAAGCTAGGAAGTTTTAGCTTTTGATTAGTAAAATTCTTGAACTTTGAAAGATAAGACCAAAGTATTATTTAAATGTGCTCTGATTTTTTGATACATTTATTAGTATAGCCATAATAGGTAATTTTTTTCCACATTCCAATTGTAATATTTTTAGAAACAAAGAAAAGTTAACTCCCATTTCCTGTTCTTCCCTTACTTCATGTGTATGCCGTTGAATCACTAACTGCAGATACTGCTCATGACTGATGCCACAGCATTTCACAAGCTCCACTTGCATCAGCCTTGAACATTTTCACTAGTAGAGCCAGCTCAGAATTATTATCTGCTACTTGTGAAGCAGCAACATCCCGTATCAAAGTGTCTCAAGTCAAACTGTCTGCTCTCAGAATCGCTGTTCCAAGGAAGCAGTGACTTTTCTGGATCAACCACACCTTTTCAACTCTCTGTAACTGCCAAAATGTTTAAAAATAGTTCTCAGATACTTGTCCTCTATTAGGTAACTCCAATGCTTTGTGCTGCTACTGTCATCAGGTTACATCATTTGAATTTTATGTGTTGTTCTGAAAATAAGAGTTACCCAACACAGTGCTCACCTATATATTAATGTTCGATCCATTGTTTTAACTATAGGATCCGAGTAACCAGCATGGGCAGGCTCTGTTCCTATACTGACAAAGTTCTAAATACTCTCAATTTGAAGAAAAATGACATTTCACCAGCTCCATTTTTACTATATAATTTTTATGTGACCTAATCCTCACCTTTACAACATTTGGTGCTGATGGCACAACAATACCAGAAAAACTAGTTACTACAGTCCCTGCATCATCTTGCAAAGGGCAATAAAACAATGTATCCGTAGAAGTAAGAAGAACAAAGAACTACTCATGAAATAGCCTCCTGTTTGTTTTCTAAAGACTTATCCTTAAATAAATCTGAGAATAAAAAAAAAAAAAACCAAAAAAAACCCAAAAACCCAAAAACCACCATCCTGATAGACAAGTGAATTAATGAAAGCAGCAGCACTATAGTAACCAAGCAACCAGGATGCCTGAATTCTTAGCTTGACTTTCTCAGAGTATGAGACATGAGTAAACTACTCTGATGAACCCCATCACCAACATGAACCAAGCTTAACAGAAGGGTGTCCTTTGCAATGATCTTAACTGAATATAATATTCATAAAAAGCAGGCAACCAGACAGAGAAGGCACAACCAAATTTAGTACCCTCAAGGGAGAGAAAGACTGCAGTATGTTTGAGTGCCTATATTAGACACCAGAGGATCCACATGGCTGAAGGCTGGTCTAAATATACTGACCACAAGAAAAAATTCAACACAGGCTCACATCTGATCAAACTCAGACAGCTAATGCCACAGAAAACAAGGCTTCCCTGCTCACAGCTGGCTTAAAATTTTGGCTTACATTGGTCTGTCACTGGAAGGAACTTACACGTAGACATAAATCTCCCAGTTCTATACTGATCAGGAGTCAGACACAGAATACCAGAGAGAATTCAGCTACCTGCAATATTTGCAACTAAGCATTTGAAAATTTCAGGATCACTTAAAACAGCTGCTTAGCCCTTCCAGAAATCCAACCAGGAACTCTAACATGAATGTTTCCCTTCAAAATAGCCTGATGTGTCATCTATCACCAGCCAGGGCACACAAGAAAAGTGCAATTTTAAAAGGTGAAGTTAAAGAGTGATAGTATGTTTCTAAAGGTAAGAGGAATACAGTAACTACCCTACTACTCCCAATATCTAGGCTCAACCTCTGAACCTCGAAGTATACTTTGTGTTGTTCTCCTGACAAGTGATAGTGCTTGAGTAGGTCAGTCCCTCATAAAATGAAGAGGACTCTACAACTCTATCTTTGTTATCTTTATAACCACCAATCATCACTTAAGACAAAAAAGCCTAAGAAGGGTAACTGACTTTCTCAATCAGTCAGCCACATAAAACAAACCTTCCAATCCAAGTAACACCCCAAACTCTGTCAGCCAACTACTGCTCTCATGATTTTCACAGAACAACTACATCAAGGTTCACCCCAAAACTTAAAAACATGGCAGTATCCATCATCTAATATCCTTTACCAAAAGATTTAACTTTGCAGTGGACTGAAAGCAGCTTTTGAAAGTCAAAATAACTTAAAAACATGTAAATAGAGCATTTGCATACATGCGCATATGGAACAAATCACAGCCCCAGGAACACTGGCTAATGTCACTGTAAGACTAAACTCTGTTATTTTTGGGGGGTCTTGGTGACTGGTCAAGGATCCTGGTGACTTGAAAAAGGCAAACTGAAGGCAGCTAAGTCTCACTTCAGTCCCTAGAAAGATTATGGAGCAAATCATCGTAGGACCCACCTACAGATGCTTGAAGAAGAAAAAGGTGAAGGGAAACGGCATGTGGCTATTGAGGACCAACCACACCTGATGATTGGCCCTCTGAACAAAGGCACAGCAGCTTGTTTTGACACCACAAAGGCTTTTAACAAGATCTCCCACAGTGTTCTTACAGCCAAACTGGTGGAATATAGTTTGAAAAAGCTGACTGTAAAGTGGGTGGAAAACCTGCCTGACCAGCAGAGTCCAAGGGCTGTCCTCAGTAGTCCCAAATCCATCTGGCTGGAACGGGCAATGCTCCCCAGGAGCTGCCGCCATGGCCAGTATTGTTTAATGTCTTCCCTGGCAGCCTGGGCAAGGGGGTGGGATGTACTTTGAGTCAGGGTAGGTACCAAACTGGAGAGGGCTGTCCAGTGAGTTTTTGGGATCTCCACCCTCAGAGATAATCCCAACACAACCAGACATGGCTCTGAGTGACCTGACCTGGCCATGCTTTTCATAGGGTTGGACCAGATGATCTCCAGAAGTCCCTTCAAAACAATATTTTTCTGTAACTACATTTGAGGTAAATAAAAACAAATCAAATCAGATAAAAGCTTTTTAAAAACTGAAATAGTGGAGGTATTTCCTTTCAAGTGAAAATAGGCTAGAAATTGACATTACAAGTAAAGATGTCCAATTTTTGAACCAGTTTTTAAAAAGACAAAGAGAACAGCTCTGGCCTTTAAAAGAAAAATCTCATTAAATGCTTTTTTCACATATTTTGCATGCTAATCAAATTAAATCTTTTGAAGCAACAGTAGATAACCTGTTAGTTAAAAGTCTGCAAGTAAATTATCTCTCAGACCAGAGACATCTGTCTCAATTTGTGACAGGAACTAATCTGGACTACATTGCCTTTCAGGAACTAAACCCACAGTATTTTCCTGACAGATGCCTATTCTCAAAGGCTGTGAAGGTTTCTGATAACACCCCAAGCAAAGCATGCACATCACCTTTCACTTTCCAAATGCTGCCTCATTTTCTTCACCAGCTCCTGACAAGCAGCTCATTGAAGAAATACTATCACCTACAGACTTAGCTTCATTTTTCATAGCTTGCTACTTTCCTATGCTATTAAATTAATTCACTTTTCAACATTACAGACTACAACAGAAATATCTGTAAAAAAACTTTACTGTAAGTACTCCTGTGGTACAAATCACTGTAATACCTGAGTCTCAATAAATAAAGCCTTATCAAAAACACAGATCAAAATCATCCACACTCACTTTCATCTTGATCTATCTCATTCTGCCTACAAGAATGGTTAAAAAATAAGTATCCATAAAGCTTTGGTGCTTTGACCAGCACCTATGGTAGATAACCCCATTATTTTTATGATTAGCCCAAACAGACCATAGGTACCCCATTTTGTTATTGTTACTGCTATGGGAACATCATCCTCTCGGTTTCTATTACAGTGACTGCTACAACTCAGCCAGGGATTCATCCTGTACCCCAGATCTTGTACAGATGGAGGAGAAAAAAAGTAAACGCAATTCCCTCAGGATAGTAATTAAAAGGATAAGCATATTCACTTGATCTAATTTAGGCATCTGAGTTAAGAGGCTAATCTAACAAAAAATTCTGTTCAACAGAGAGCAAGGAGCAGCCTAAATCCATGTCTGCAGGCATCACACAGTTCACATCCCAGGGAGCCCTGAGTCTGAGTTAAGGTTTCTCTGAATACTCAGAGGTATGGTGGTGTGAATGCCCCTCCCAGATGAGTCACACTGAAAAAATACACACAAACAAAACAGGGGAGGTCGAGTAGAAACAAGGTAACAAAAATGAACCAGATTTGGGAGGAGAACGAAGCCCAGGTAGCTGCTTATCCAACTAGCTCCTAGCGCTCCTTACTTCTACATGTCACCGTCGCACAAATATACATATTTGTTACAAGCCAATTTCAGATGAATGATTAGAAGTTCTTGAGAGCAAGCAAAAATTTATGCAGCACCGTTGTAACCTACAGCACATTCTGCTTCACACGCCCTCCGAGCCTTCCTGTGCACACTCCGGCCACCACAGGCCAGCACCAACAGCAAACGAGCTCAGAAAACATCATTTTTCCAAAAGAGCAACGCACAACAGAGGGCAGCCTGGACACAAGGGCAAAGAAGCTTGAGACTTCTCATTCCCGTGCTTAGATGGGGAATTTCCGACTGATGTTTAAGAGAACCGCTGCAAGAATAACTTCAGAGAACGCAGGCACTATCTTAAAGCAGGATCTACTTTCGAGTTCTGCGATGTGACAGATGTCAAAGCCCCAACTGGCCCGAAAACCATTTACTGTATTCAAAATGGTACCTTAATGTTTAGGAAACCGAATCACGTACCTCAGCCTCATTTTATTCTCTGAATTACGACATGCCGCGGTGAGAAGTCGAGACCGAGAAAAGCCAGTCTATTTACAGACAGAGCAGTTTGCAAACTTTAACTGCGGAAACCAGCTGGGTTTCTCCAAACCCCGCATTTTCACAGCTAACCAGACGGAACAAAATCACCATCACCACAAGGAGCGGGGCTCTACAAACGCGTCCGAGTCACCTCACCTCGGCAGGGGCTCCCCCGGGCGCTCCGGGAGCTCTCTGGGCACGGGCACCGCGATCGCTCCGCTCGCAGCGCGCCGAGGGAGCGCGGGCGAGCAGCGGCAGCGCCGGCAGTGGGAGCCGCCGCCGCCAAAGCCCGAGACACCACCCCCACCCAAAAAAAGAGGAGAGGAAAACAAAAAAAAAAAAAAAAAAAAGAAGAAAGAAAAAAGCCTACCTAAAAAAAAAAATAAAGGGAAAAAAAAAAAAAGAGCCTAGACTCAGCTAAAGAATAAAAGACAAGTAAAGCGGCTCAAGACAGTGGAGCCCGTGGAGCCCGTAGCGCCCGCGGCCCATGCCCCCCGCGCCCCCCGGCCCGCCGGTACCTGTTGCGCTGCCCCGAGCGGCGGCTCCGCCGGGCCGCGGCCCCTGCGCCTCCCGCGGCGCTCGGCCCCACAACATGGCGGCGGGGGCGGGGGAGGAAGCGGGGGCGGGCGCTGCCCGGGGCCGGGCGCCGCCGCTGCCAGGACGGGGCTCTCGGAGCCCCATGGAGGGGTCGCTGTGCTCGGCAGTGCAGCCCCCGGGTCTGGGCCGGGCTCGCCAAACAGTGCCGCGGTCCGGGGATGTCGCACCGAGCTTGTCGGTGCCTTTGCTATACGGTAACAGCTACCGCTTAAAGAGCTGACAGAGGATTTACCCCGTCCTTGCTCACCTCTCTCTCACTCGATTCCACCCGCTGCCTCCTCATCTGCTCCATAGGTTACCTTTGCTTTAGCTTTCCGGCTGTACCCCAGCCCTATCTCTACTAGAAGCTGAAAAGCCGAGGCCTCTGTTCTGCACGGGCAAAGCTCCCAGAAAAAGCTAATTCTTCCCCCTGGGAGCAGGTAAGAGCACCCTTGGTGCTTGTCCATGGGAAGGAAGCGTGTCCCGCTGGGACCCCACAGCGGCGTGGAGGGGGCTGCACCAGCAGCTGATTTGGGCTCACGCCAGGCACTGCTCGGGGACTGAAACACGTAGGATTTCAGGGCTTTATCTTTCCAAAAATTAAAGAATCCTGTAGGAAGGCAACACGTCGAAAATGCCATAATTTTTAACCACCAAACGTTTTCCTTCTCCAGCGAGGGGATCTCGCTGCGCACAGACGATTACAGCGCTTTTCTGCTGTGCTTTTGCTGGGTAGATAATAATTACCTATCACCTTCGTACAGCCCAGATTTTTCCACTGACTCATTCTTCTGGGTTCCTAATGAGCCTTTTCCAGATGGTTACACCTTCTATCATTCACGGTGATTCTAGAAGAGTCACGTTCCTGTGCCATGCAATGGCTGTGGCCACATCCTAGCACTTCCATGGGCAGGATTTGTGCTTACACACCTGATGTCTGCATTTGCTGTTGCAGCTGCCACATTGCACATCAGGCATTTACCCCTTGTGACCTCCTCAGCCCTCATCTGATTCACTGCTTTTGAAGATACAGCATTCTCCTCCCTCACACCGGGCCCAAAAACATGCTTTGTATTTTTATCCTATGAACAGACAGCAACCTCGGCTTTGATGCACAGATATTTGCTGTGTAGGTGGATTAAAACATGTGTTATTCAAGGGGCCCAGGTGGCCCTGGCCTGTTTTGAAGTCATCTGCAGATTTCATAAGCAGTGCTTCATATAATTCCAAATAATTATTTGGGATAACAAAGCAGCCCTGGGTGAAGAACAGGCTTCTCTGAAGCCCAATTAAAAAGTCTCTCATCTGACATTTTTCACTTGAATTACTTTATAACACCTCTTAATGCACAGCCTTTAATCTGTTTAGTACACATTATAGCGATACAGTTGTAAATGTGACTTTGTTGTGTTGGCAACACCTCCGGCCTGCTCTGGACTGAAGGCAAGTGCTTGCAGCAGGCATAACAGTTTACAGAAACACTATTGTAGGAAGGATTAAGATAACAATAAACCAGATAAACATGTTTCTTCTCGTAAGACAAAATTGATCACAATAATGATTACAGTAGTTAAGGATTCTGAGGGCAATGTAAAAATCTGTGAAGGAAAGTCTCTAAGAACAGCTTAGGCAGATGTTGAAGGAGTTTGGTAAATACAGTTGATTGTGCCTTGAACATTGAACTCGGTGACTTTTCAAAGAAACTCACAGTTCCTTTCTTCTGTAATTGATGTTACTGCCACATTCCACATGCAAATGAACTTGGGCCATGTCTGTGCTTAACCACTGGCTTAGAGGTGACAAAGTTCATAAAGCAGGAATTGCATAAAGGATGTTGGGATATTTGATTCCATAAATATGACAGATAGGGAATGAGCTGTCTGCTTTATTAAATGTGAGATCCCTATAGGTAAGCAATGTACCTCAGTTGGGGTAACTACACCTCCTCCTTTGAGACAAAACTGAAGCCAGGAAAATCACAGAATAGTAGCATAGAGTTGGAAAGGACCTTTAAGGGTTATCCAGTCCAAACCCCCTGCAATAAGCAGGGATATATTCAACTAGATCAGGTTGCTCTGAGCCTGGTCCAACCTGGTCTTGAATGTTTGCAGAGATGGAGCATCAACAACCTCCCTGACAGTGTTTAACCCCCTTCATTGTAAAAAAAAAAAAAAAATCCTTCCTTATATCTAATCTAAATCGATCCTCTTTCAATTTAAAACCATTACCCCCTCTCCCACTGAAACAGGCCCACTGAAAATACTTCCTCCCATCTCTCTCAGGCCCCTTTAAGTACAGAAAGGCCACAATAAGGGCTCCCTGGAGCCTTTTTCTCTTGGGCTGAACAATCCCAACTCACTCAGCCTTGCTTCTTACCAGAGGTGCTCCAGCCCTTTGAGCATCTTCATGGCCCAAACTGGACTAACAGGACCACATCTTTCTTGTGCTAAAAACCCCAGAGCTGGACACCCAGTGGGGTCTTAGAATCACCTCTTTTGACCTGTTGCCTGGGGAGGGAGGAGTTGTAGGGAATTAAAAATTCAGCTGACTCCCTAGCAAGATAACCTGGTATAAAAATTTAGCACATCAAAGCTTTATGTGTTCTGATTCTACACAAATTGAATGCATCTACATTATCACAATGAACTGGAGCTGATCAGAGATACTAGAAGAATAAATATCTCTAAGATTAATTAATTATCAGGAAGAGGAGGAGGACTCACAATCTGTATTACAGACACATTTAAATGCAGCAGCCCCTCAAGTCACTCTTCCTTGGAAACAGAGTACGTAGACATACAATGTTGTGTCAGCTATGAAAAATGCATCCTTGAAGTAAAGCTGAACTCTTACTCAACCTAAGAGTCTTACAGAGATGTTTTATTAGTAATGTCTAAGGCACAAACTAGTATTACATCTTTAAAATGGAGAATGACATTTGTTTCCACTCAGAGTTTGACTACTGCTTGAAGCATGTTCAAAAGAAAAGCACTGCTTTTATGAAGGTGGAGTTTCTACAGGCACTGTTGCAGATACTGCCTTTGGGCATCTCAGGGTTTGGAAAAAGTGCTTTTTACAAGCTTTGACCTGTAGTTTTGGGGGCTGATGTCAAATACATGTGCCTTCTGATGACAGTACCCTTCTAGCAAGGAGTAGATAAAGAAACTTAAAACTGCAGGAACGACTTAGTTTGTTCCAAAAAGCCATTAAAGTAAGAGAAATTGTTTAATAATAACTGATAATAGAAAAGGGAGCTGAAAGGAGGAGAAACCAAAGGTATGATAAGATAGAGGCTTGTTCTAGACATAGGGGCAGGGTTGCAGCACAACAGCTACTCAGAGGAGACTAATTAAGATGAAAAGTGTGGGAGGAGCAGAAAAGAAGTAAGGTTTACTCTAAGCAATGTTTCATCCTCTAGGATTGTTATGGTATCATTTTTTTTATCCTGGGCTTTTAGTGGGAGGTGTCCCTGTCTGTGGCAGGGAGATATGAACTAGATGACCTTTAAGGTCAAACTCAACCTCAACCCATCCTATGGTTCTATGATATCCTTGTCATGTCTGAGCCAAAACCAACACACAACAGCAAAACCTAACAAGATATAATGATGGAGAAACTATTCCTATTACTAGCAACTCAATTTTCACATTAAGGCTTTACTTGTTGATCATTATCTGTACTCTGTCTCAGTTTCCTGTTAGAAGCAATTTTCCTATCTTTAGAGTAATAAGGAAAGATCTCCACCGACATAAAAAAAATCATGAATAAAATTGCTTAGTCTGAACTGAGTGGCAAAAGGTAACATAACTTCTTCTCTGCTCTTAGCTTACCCCATAATATTGCTCTTTTTCTTTGCTCTGCTGCAGGAAAACACACCAGAAGTGAATGCTTTATTCTCCCTGTGCAAGCCCTCTGACCAGGCAGTGTCTAAGCTTGATGACAGCCATCTTTCTGTAAATGTATGTTTAAAATACATAAAGTTAAACCAGGACCAAATATACACCTGAAATCAGTTACTGCAAGAATAAGCCATGCTTTGTGCACTGGTCAAAGGACGTAAAGTGACAACTATTTCTGAGTGGTCAAAAAGCAGTAATTGCTCAATAGTGACCTGCACACATTCCTCCTGTAGTGACCTGTTTAATTTTGTTTCCTAGTAAGTGGCATTTCCTCATCTGGAGAGTCCAGCTCGTTGTCCCAGCTATAAAGAACTACTAAGGAACAGCCACACCTACCTGATGAGTGACAGCTCTGACCCCTTTATTAGATTCATCTCTCTTATTCATGCTACATTTTCTTTTCTACCTCCTCTTTTTTCTCTCCAGCAAACAGATAAGCAATGAGCCCTCACTCAGTGCTGCTGGAGGTTCCATATTTACAGCAGTGCCAATTGCTTTCCTCCTTTTGAGTAAATGCTAGATACTGTCTTTTGACCCACATCTTTATTTAAAAATGGAGGCAAAAAACCAGAATGGGATAAACAAAAGGACAGGTTAATATTTGCTTTCCACACCTAACAGAACAAGAACAAACATTTCTGATATAGATTCTGAGTAACAATTTATCAAAAAGGTGTAGAAGGCACAAAGCACACACTGCATCAAAAATAGAAGTTCTAGAGGTGTTGGTTTGGTTTCTGAACCAGAAGCCCATATAGGTTTCAAAATAACAAATGGCTACTGTATTCATTTTGCAGGATTTTCTATTACTTCATAGCTGTATGAAATAAAATATTCATGTCCCATCTTTGCTCCCTGCCAAGCACTGATATTATTTAGTAGGGGATGGGGAGCTGGACTGTATTTGTTCAGTGTGGCAAAGGCTTCTTTGCCTACTGCACTGAAATTATTTTGAGATTTACAGAACATCTATGTAACCATAGAGAAAGCAGCTTTCCAGACAGGCCAGACCATGCTGTGAAGGGAGGCAGTGCTGACTCATGCAGACTGAATTATTGCAAATAAAACTTTGCCAACTGCTGAGCAGACACAAGGATTTTACTTGCTATCCCTAGCTGCAGTGCAGGCAGGCAGAAACGCTCAAGCACACAGGAATTTCACAAGTGCCAAGTGCTGACAATAGCAGAGTAATAGGGTTAAGCAAGGTTATTTGTTGCAATTTTACAATCCTGATGCCACAATTAGTAAATAAGACCTCGGTAAGAGAGAGTTGCAGGTTCATTTCAGACACGTTTGTTTGTCTGTGCTCAGGTTTTGATGCAAGCCAAGAAGCCACTCTGATCCCAATAGGCTGGGATCCCTACTGCATTTGCAAATGTGAGTTTCTTTTCCCCAAATATTTCACTTTTGGGTGCTAAAAACCTGTTATTTCATACATACAGTTGGGTTCTGAGGACCAGTACTACTTTTGAGTAGTGTACCTCTCGTATACTGAATTTTGTGAGGTTCTCTGGAATTACACGTTGCTTTTAAGGGATGAATAACATAAATATTGTGGAAAATTTGAAATAAATGGTCTCAGATTTCAGAATGTTTTGTGAGTTGCTGTGAAAAGGAAATTTTTTCAGATTCACAGATTTCTGGAAAGGTGCAGGCATGCTATGAAACAAGTATGTCCTATGCTAAAGATATGCAAAACAGTGTAAAACAGTAAAGTGAGTTTATGATTAATAACATAATTAATAAAAACAGGGTTTCATTGAAAGGGCAAAGAGATCACTGTGGTTTTAAGCTGGCTTATGGAAGTTTACACAAAAGCTCTGTGTTGATGGGACACAGAAATTTCCCCTGGCTGTAGCTCTTGCTTGCCTGGTGTAAAGCTGAGAGTTTGAGGTGCTGCTGCCCCCATCTGCCTGACATCCTGCAGGACTTTTCCATGAAAAACGGAAGCAAAGGCAAATTCTTCCACCAGCTGCAACTAATAAGGTTGTGCTGTACCTCGAATCAGTGGCAAACTTGTTGCATTCAGGGGGTTAGAGTTATTTTTGCAGTCTTTCCCCAAGACAGAGTTGACCTCTTAGGTTTAGGGTTTGTTTTTTTTTTTTTGCAGTTGAAAGTTGTTTTTGACCAGAGGTAAGTCTGTCAGAGCAAGTCACTTTGTAACTTACATTGACATTAAAGTTTAACAGAGTTCAAGCCAGAGCTGAAATCAATGGAGTGTGAAAAGAGATCATACTATCAACCATTAATGCTTCACTTGAATTTTCATGCAAGGTTTGTCTTGCTTTTATCCTGCTTCTTGCTTTGGAAAGGGAAATCTATAACAATTTGCTGATCTACTTCACTGATCTACTCCAAGTCTTTCTGAAAATTCATTTCCCAGAGGAATTTTGGCTGCAGAGTCACTAAAACACTTAAGAACAAATGATTCTAATATTTATGACCAATAAATCCTCACCTGTCTGTTAAGTTTAACCTTCATGGCTAAATAGTTTAAGGCAAAATTTTCCTTCTGTTCTGTGTCAGCAGTGTCAGGAAAAGGGCTTTTACTGCCTAACAAGATAAATCCATCAGCACTTAGCATTGGCAGTCCTTCCAAGAAATACTGTGCTGCGTTGTTGAGGCTGAATTTGCTTTTCCTCTTCTGAACTGGGATCATCATGGACTGGATGCCACTGCCTAGATCAGTATCTTGGCATTTAGTGAGCAAATTAACTGGAGGGACAACTGCAAACATGGCAGTTTCAACCTGCAGGAAAGACAAAGAGTACAAGGGTTGTGTCCCCTGTTTCTGCCATGCTGAGGTCCTGGCCCATTTTGTCTAACAAGGAGCCAGCTCAGTCCTGCCTGAGTAGTGCTCACAAGACTGACAGGATTTAAAATCAGATTAAAAAAACCCCACTTAAATACAGAGACACAGCCAGGCAAAGAAGCTCTGTCATTATTACAAAGATATTAAAGGCTCCTGGTAAAACTCCCATCTTTGCTTGGCATGATGAAGCCTTCATCAGTCATGGAGGGGTAAATGAGAAACAGGAAACTTATGGGCATTATTCCAGGTAAATGTACATCTGCAGACTTTGCTTTGCCCAGGTTGCAATGGAACAACTCAAGATACCTGTGCATCCCCAGACCATTCTTGACGCCACCTTTCACTCAGAGAAACTACCCATGGAAGTCCATATCAATTCCACAGCAATAAGGCAGTTTTGAATCAGAGCCTGCAATAAGTCAATTTAAACACAAATCCATGGACAGGTTTAATTTCAGCATTTACATAAGTACTTTATTTTTCCACCAGACCCCCACCCTTTTTCAGTGCAGAAAATGAATAATGCTGCAAGATGAATTGTGTTTCCTGAATTCTTAAAGTTTTTATAATCTTCCTTATTCACTAAGTAGCCTTGGGTTTTATTTAATAATAATTCAGAAGCTGCACTGAATAAAAATATATTTTAGTTGATTTTCTCTTGGGTTTTTATGTTATTCTTACTGTAACTGGTACTTCACAAATGCAGCTTTTTCTTCACAAGATTCCTGAGGCAAGTTAATATTAGCATCCTCATATTACAGCTGAAGAACAGAAAGGTGGAGCAATTTGAGCAAGAACGCTTCAAACGTTTGCTATTCTTGGATGCTTCTCTTGGGACACAAAGGCTTACTTGAAGGACTTGCCCTGCCTGGATTCATGGTTTCATTTGGAGTGGGATGCACTTTCTTTCCACAGAGCAAATCACACACAGCTCAAGTCAGCACGGCAGAAATCAAAGGCTGGTACAAGCTACAGTGCAACTCCTCTCCAAGCAAACCAATTTGTCATCACTTGTCACATTCCCACCTTCCTTCTGTTCCCAGCCATATGTTCCCCTCCCCTTCCACCAGCACTGGCACCTGCCTGCTCCTTCTGTGAGCTCAGCCTGAGGAAAGGGAAAAAAATGTGTGATTACTTTTTGACAACAACAGAGTCAGTTTTATATTTATAATAATTGCAGAATCATAGAACGGCTTGTGTTGGAAGGGACCTTAAAGATCATCTAATTCCATTTGTCCCTTCCATGGGCAGGGACACCTTCCACTAAACAGGTTGCTCAGAGCTCCCTCCAACCTGGCCTTAAAAAGTGTATTTATTTGTTTGTGGTGTATGTTAGTACTAATTCTAAAACAGCTATTTTATTTACGTGTAGTTAGGCATTAGCAATTACCTTTCAATTTACTATTCACTTACACAATACATAGCAATCACAAAAGTTTATCAATATTAATTAGTAATTATCGCCATATAACTTTTGCATACTGAAATAATATCGTACCATATATTATTTATAAATTATATTTTATAATACCAGAAGTCCACAAACTTTCGATGGTACTGCAGAGGAGGGGGAGCACCCACCCAGCACGGCAGCCCCTGCACTGAAGGACTCACGGTTTACCCAACAAGTTACATTTTTAGGCATCAATGAATCACCAAAAAACGCCTTTCACATTTTTTTACACCTTTCCCTTCTGCCCCTCCGTCCCGCCCAAGCTCCCGCCCAGCCGCGGGCGGGGCGCGCCGAAGTCGCCGCGCGTGCGCGCCGGGTCCCACGTTGGGATCGCGGCGGTTCCGGCAGCGATTCCCGGTCGCGATGTTCCGCCGTCCCCCGCGCAACTTCCGCGGCCGGCGGCGCGCAGCCTCCAGCGGCAGCAGCGAGGGCGAGCCGGAGCCACAGCCGGAGCCAGAGCCGGAGCCGGCCGCAGCCCCGTCCCCGGACTCAGCCCCGTCCCCGGACTCGGGCGCCAGCTCGCCCTCGGAGCGGGAAGCGGAGCCCTCGGAGGCCGAGGGCGATCCCGGCGCGGAGCGGGCGCTGCCCGCGGAGGAGCCGGCCCGCAGCCGCCGAGGGCGGGCGCGCAGAGCCGGGGCGAGCCCGGGGCAGCGCCGAGCCGGGGCCGCAGCGGGGTCGGGCCGAGCCGGGAAGGAGCTGCTGAGCTTCGGCGGCGAGGAGGAGCGGGAAGGTGAGGAGGGATCGAGTGTGTGTGAGCCGCAGAGCACGGCCCGGGAGCGGAGGGGCTCTGCCTAGGGCTGCCGCCTCAGCGAGCCCCTCCTGCCTGTCTCTGTAAACACACCCAGCCGTGCTCTGTCAGGGGAAGGGCTCTCGGGAGGGTTTGCACGGTAAACCCGGACTAAAACCTGGGCTGGGCCTGGTTAGTCTGGAGAAGCCAGAGAGCTGGGCTCATCAGTCCATCTAAATATCTCGAATGAGGGTGCGAGAGAATGGTGCCGGACTCTGTTCGGTGATGCCCAGCAACAGGATGAGGAGCAATGGCCACAAGCTAAAACACAATAAGTTCCACCTCAACACGAGAAAGAACTTTTTTACATCAAAGGTGGCAGAGCACTGGAACAGCTGCCGAGGGAGGGCGTGCAGTCTCCCTCTCTGGAGGCATTCCAAGCCCACCTGGACACATTCCTGTCTCACCTGTTCCAGGTGACCCCGCCCTGGTAGGGGTTGGCCAAGGGGATCTCCAGAGGTCCCTTTCAACCCTGACAATTCTGTGATTCTGTGAAAAGTACTTTGGCAATTGTGTATGTCCACGTTCTTTCGGCTGAAAACATCTGAAATCTTCTTACAGTTGGAGAAAACCAGAGAGAACAAGTACTGTGTGGTTCCATGACTGAACAAGCTTAAATAAATGAAACTTGAATGTTTAACTGACACTTCTGGGCTGTTACTGTTGTGGTTGATGAGAAGACATCAACCTTGGTGGCCACAAGCTGCAGAGAGACCCTGCATTTCAGCAGTGCAGTGTTGCTGTGTAGAGGAGGCTGAGCTGCAGCTTTTACTAAGAGGTGATAGATCATGAATGATAAAGCCACTGTAATATTCAGAATTGATCCAGCCAGAACTGAAAGACTGGACATAGATAGTCCTTAGTGCCATGGCCTTGTTGACATGTTGGTGTTTGGTCATAGGTTGGATTTGATCTCAGAGGTCCTTTCCAACCTAATTGATTCTGTGATTCAGAAGTTATGCTGTGCACACATGGAGTTTACGTGCACATTTGTATGCAGTACATACACATATATGTGTGTATATTGTTGGCTTTATGAATGTTACTCAGAATCACTTTGTTTTATCTGGTAGGTGAAGAGTTTTTTAAAGTTAAAAAGCCATCCTTCAACGAAGTAACCTTTAGAATTAAAAAGAAGGAAAGCTTACTGCCTGCGCAGACAGAAGCTGAAGAAAATAAAAGTAAGTACTTTTTTTAGTTAAATATTTTATGAAATACATGAAGAGTGATGTAAAAATAATGCTGTTAGATGTTTTTTGCTTGTTAATTGAATGCAGAATTATACTTGCAGTTGTAATTTACAGGTTTATAATTGTGATGTATTTGTGCTGAAATTATTTTCAGTTTGACCTTGGTAAAAGTTTATCAGAACTTGGAGGCTGTTCTTGAGAAAACCTGATTATGCAGAGACATGTGCTACATCAAAGTTAACAAAGTTTTGATAAGTTTATACCTCAGCATCATACATTTCAAACTATTGGCCAGGTATCCACTGCTTTTTGCTGTCAGATTGCAGTTTGATCTGAGTATTGGCATTGAGGGAAAATGTGAGCTTAGTTGCATTTTGTCTGATGAAAGTTAATGCAAACATTATTACTTTGTGTGCTCTTACAGCATTTAAATGTTTTCATTGAATTCAGTCAATAGCCTAGATTATTCTGGTAGTATCCCTAGTTCCATTGAAATACAGTCAGTTGCCCAGAGAGGCTGGGCTCCCCATCCCTGGAAGTGTTCCAGGCCAGGTTGGATGGGGCTGTGAGCACCTGGTCTAGTGGAAGGGGAATTGGAACTAGATGATCTTTAAGGTGCCTTCCAACCCAAACCATTCTGTGGTAACTCTCTTGTTTGAATATTTGGAGTTGGTGTGTTTTAGAAACAAATGCATCTAAAAGTTCTCTTTATGTATTCCCCTTTTGACACTTCTGTTAATTCACAGATATACCATATTTGCTAATGTTAGATAAAAGTAAATTAGATTGAGATTGGTCAATAATTCCCTTTGAGGTTGTGATTCAGCTGAGATAGTAAATTTTCTTAGTAACTTATAAAATCATATCATGTTCTTATAAAAGGTGGTACATTCTGTTGTTCAGTAATCTTATGATTTACTGAAAGTGTAGTGGCAGATGAAGAGAAATCAATATTTTTAAAGTATTTGATAATAACTGGAGACAAGATAGATATAAATGTTTATAGTTTAACTAAGACTGCTTTCTAAATGCAGTTTTTCAAGTCAAGAATCCAAATACGCTGTGAGCAATCAGAATTAATTAGTTGTTATCTGAGAGCTGATCTCATTGCTTTTGTGCATGTAAATACACTCTGTGTCTCAGAAGGACTCGTAGTCTTTCTGTGGGAAGCATCATCAAAGATGCTTTTATTCAATACAAGAATTGGCTTGTAAGTGACTCTCTTGGAATGTTAAAATTTGACATGTTTTGGTGAGAACAGGTGGAGATAGACAAGTGACCAGTCTTTGCAGCAAGGTGTAAATAATTTCTGGTAACCAGTTATGGCACATCATATTCCAGCAGCTGAAACTGAAATAATGGATCATACTTTTTTCCCCTATAATGAAGAAATCTGTCAGTTGGAGCCTGGAGTTGGCAACACCAAAGATACTCATGAAGAGGATGAGGACAATGAGGATGAAACTTATTCTTCACTCAATGAGGATTACAACAGCTCAGATTCTGAAAATGAATCCAGCTCTCCACAGAGGGGGAAGGATTTATCACCAGGTTAGTTCCCTAGCTTTTTTTTTTTTTTATCCAAGAAAGCTATTTTAGAACATTTTGTGTTTGAAGGACATGACAGGTTAGGTGAGATGAGTTCCACTAAGCTTAAACCACCTACAATATTGGCATCTGTTCATCTGTTTATCCTGAGTCAGGGCTACCCTTCTGGAAGAATAGGGGTTCCCCCACATTTTTAGTTGCAAACATTTGTTGTCTATCTGTGCTAGTTTTGGGAATGGAGCAGAAATTATGAGCTCTGGTTATAGAAGAAAGGCAGCAGAAAATTCCTCTTTGGTGATGCACAATTCCCTTCATGAGGAGAAAATAAAACCTCACTTTGAGGTTGAGAGCCACTTTTTCATCTCCTCATATTCTACATGGCAGCCATCTTGTGTTCTGTATCCAGGGTTGTACAGTGGTGCTGAACAGTTGTGATGATTGGCATTAGATACAGAGTGTTGCATTTAGTCTTTTCTTAGATTTTCTCTCTCTTTGATGCAGGCAATATCCCCAGTGCAGCTCACGTTGAGGCTGCTCGGAGGAAGCGTCACTTAGCCAGGGCAGAGGCTGATTATCTTGCCCTGGATGTTTCAAACAGTCCTCAGGTCCCTCACAGAAGAGGAAGCAGTGATTTGGAGAGTGAAGATGAGTCTGAAACAAAGAATCTCGATTTTGCTCCTAAAATGAGACCTCTTAGGCAGAGGATGACTGAAGAGATGGATAAGATGGGTGAGTTTGTGGTGTTTCTCCCAGAGGCTTTGCTTTAGTCTCTGGAGCCACATGGGACTTGTCCAGTTAGGAAGTGAGGCTTTGCCTCCTCAGGGCTCTTGGAAAAAGACTGTGCAGTTGGTACTTGAGGTTTATTTATATGGGTCATAGGCCTGGTTTAGGTCTCACTGGTGGTGGTGCAGGATACTTTGAGAAATGTTTACAAAATTATTTTTGGCCTTGTTGACTGCAAAAAAAAGGCCTTGTAAGAGGCACATTTACTGTGAATAAAGTTACTCTAAGTCCTGTCTCCTGCTTCTGGTCTGGCCTTCTAAGTGCTCTTCCTGCACTGACATAAATTTCAAAAATGGAAAACAAACAAACAAACCAGCATTCCAGCCCTTCAGAAGTAAACAAACCTACTGCATGCAAAACATAATTGGCTTTTCCATTGTTTTTATTCCCTTAGAGCTGCTTATAGTGTTATGAAGCACAGGTTTACTTAAGTATTTGAATAAGGGCTATAAGGTATGCATATCTATGAGCAGAATCTGCCATTCAGGTTAATGCTAACGAGATCTTTTTGTATCTGTAGTTGAGTGTATGTTCTGGAATGCTCAAGGGTGTCATGTCTTGGTCTATACTTACACTCTTGTTTACATGTATTATGCGTGTAAACTTTGTTTTGAGAAATAAAAACAAGATGTTTATGTGCCTCCTACTACAGTAGTAGTTGCTTGAGAAACAGTTGGGGGAATTAACGTTGGTGTGAATCCTACAAATCCCAGTAGCCTTTTCCAAGCCTTTCTTGCCTTTCAGTTTTGCAGTCCTCCATCTGCAGGTTTTTCATCTGCTGTTTTTTGTGTGTATCACTTCTCAGTATTGGCTGGGAGACCCATGTTGCTTTAGATGGAAGGGAAAAACTAAAGGGTGTAGTTAGATCTAATAACAGTTGTTTTACCTTCCAGTGTCTCTGGGTGATGCATCAAGTGACGATGAAGCCAAGTGGGAAGAGCAGCAAATAAAGAAAGCTGTTAAGCTCTCTCAGGTGACACACATGCTTTCCTAACCATTGGAAGTTGCTTTTTGCTTATAGGCAAGAGAGATTGTCTGGAATACTGTTGTGTCTCTGTTCTGCCCTCTTGTTAGGGAGGGTCTTAGGAAGTTATTCCCTGATTCTTCAGGGAAAGATGATTAGAAATATGGGAAGATGACAATGAAAATCTGTAATCTCTGTCTGCGCGTTGAGAAGCAGTGTGGTGGTGTCAGCCCCAGAGGCAGATACCTGTTGTGATTAGAGATCACAAGAAGCAGAGAAGAAAATTCTGAACTCTGATTTTTTTGCTGCTGTGCAAGGGATCTTGAAAGCAAGAGTATGCAAGTGATACAAATGTTGCAAAGTTGCAAAGCAAAAATTATTGTTTTATTCTGCTGAATTTCTGTTGAGTGGCAATCTGGGAGCTCTCTTCACAGTTCAGCAGAATGCTGTCTTTTTCTCAGTAAGTAATTGGCAAAAACTAACTATATTCTGATATGCTGGCTTGGATCACTTGCTCTGGATCAGACTTAGGAGTATTTGAATAACCAGCTCTTTATTGAAGTCAGTATTGATAGTTGTAGAAATTTTTCCAATTTGGGGAGTAGAGGAATGAGAGAAAGTTACATCCTATTGAGACCGTGTTCAAATCCAGTATGATCTTAGGTCCTCATACTCCACTTGCTTATGGAAAAGTTAATTCTACTCTTCAGGAAACAGCAGCAATTTATAGCTGTAGACCTTGTTAGTTATGGATTTAATGCTTGAGTTGATTGGGTTTTGTCTAGATTTTTTTGTGGTTGAAATATATAGCTTTGTATTGGATGTTTAGTATTCAAATGGTATGTCTTGATGATCTGTAGAGTTGCAAAGGGAGAAATTGTGTAAATGGTGTATTAAAAATTGACACTTAATTTTTGTAGGAAATTTGTGATGACGCCTCTGTGCGTAAATATCAGCCAACCAAACCCAAGTTTGATACCTCTGTTTCTCTACCACCTGTGAATTTGGAAATTGTGAAGAAGAGACTGACTGAAAGGTAACGCCTTAACTTACTAGTTGTCTGAGTTTTTGTCACAGAATGAGGCAACAGCTTTGAAGTCTTACTCTTTTTTCCAGAGTGTTGAGCTTTGTTTGGGTTGTTACCAAGTGTAATGATGTCTAATGGAGTGCTACAAATTTTTTACTTTATGTGGCAATACTTTGTTTCAGGGGAGCATTTGGACTTTCCAAGAGTGTTTCTGTCAACTTGAACTTTAGAAAGTAAATTTTTTATTTGGCAACAGCTTTTTATGGTTACTGGTGGTTCTTGACAGGAGCCTTGGCTTGATGTTACATTTGCCCAGCAAGCAGAACTTCTCTGGGGGCAGGTAGAGCTGGCACTCCCAATCCTCCTTCTTTTAGTAGTTCTTCTGGTAGTTCTTATACCAGCTGCAAAAATATTTCCTAAAGCAGCCGAAGTTCTTTACAGCCTGTTCAGAACATGCCTGGATCTTTTTCTTTAGTTGTGTGCCAGGCTGTGACTTCTTTTGAGCAGCTCAGCTGCTGTGTGGGCAGCTGAAGTGGACATGGGAACCTCCTAGAGGGTGTGTGGGAAGGACAGCTGGGTCAGGCATCCCAAGGTAAGCCATCCCCTGTCATCCCTCCCAGCACTGGGAAGCAGCTGTTCAGATAAGTTTAGACAAGTAACTTAATACAAGTGAGACATAAATTCTGCTGTGAGCTTGCACCAAGCTCTTTGTAATCTTTACTTTGTACAGACCATCATTGCTGCATTTGTTTAGAGAAGTGAAACTAAGTTGGACTAAATATTTTTGTGGAACTGTATGCTTTCTTAATCACCTGAAAGGAATTGATGTACAGAGTTATGTACAGAGTCAAATAAGAAAGCATGAGAATACAGCTGTCAAGAGTGGGAAATTTTTCTGGGAAACAGCAGGAAGGGGAGGAGGAACCTGTTTGGTGTAGGTACAAACCTGTTTTGTTTGTAGATGTTTTTAACATATTAAGTGCTGAAATAAATTAATATTTTTTTATTTATAATATGTAGCACAGTAGAACACAATAGCTTAGTTCATCTGTTTTCTTTGGAAAGTGTTTAGTTCAGGGAAGTGAAATAAATTGTAGTCTGTGCTTTGATTCTGTTACAGACCTGCTCAAACTGAGCAAATACTTGGGATATGTAAGGAGGGAAGGGGTAAAAAAGAGAGGAAGCAGAGTTGTAATATATGTAAATGTTTGTATGCTACCTGTCTGCTAGAGACAGGTGTTGACAGAAGTTTTTGGTGTTTATCACACAATAGTAAGAGTTGTCAGTTGGTTTGTATTTAATAGTGAACACATAGTGAATGCTTACAGGTACTTCTGTCCATACAGCTTTCATTAACTGGTATGGACATGCTGATGTGAGTTGTAGTTTTTACCAGATTACTTTGGGTAGAATCTATTTAATAATGTGATACCATGTAATTTTGGCTTTTATATTTTTGGGAAGTGTGGTATATTGAGGAGTACAGATTAAATACCTGTGGTGCTTTCAAAACCAGCACCATATGAATGACATTTGGGTTGCCAAAGTGTGATGTTTGTCCCTACCCTGTAAATGTTGGCATGAGTAAATCTTTCAGTGCTGCTCAGGTCAAATGCAAGTGCTATTATTAGCACAGGCAAAGATTTTGTATGTGGTTATAATGGGAGAAATGTTTTGGAGTGCATCAGTTGTTAAATTGGCAATAGTTCTGATTGTCTGGGTTTCTCTCTTTCAGGATAACATCCTTACAGGATGTGCACCGTGCCCACCAGAGAGAGTATGAAAAATATATGGAGGATATTGAGAGCTCAAAGATGTCTGTCCAGGAGCTGGAGAAGTCTTCAGATGCAGCTATGAATTATAAATTCTACAGAACCATGAAAACATATGTAGAAAACTTGATAAACTGTTTGAATGAAAAAGTATGTATATTTTTTTTTTCTTTTTTAAAGATGATAAAGGTGTATTCTGTCAGTGAAAAATGAGAGATACCACCCAGTTAAAAATCAGTTCTATCAGAATCAAATTTAATTTTAATTTAATTTTGTGTCACTTTGCAGTTGTGTATTTTTTCAAGTAACTTTAAAGAGAAAAAATGTTAGTTAGGGAATACATTTTCTTCAGTGGCTGGTGCCTCAAAAGCAAACTGCAATAAAACAAGGGACACCAGTGGTGTCCTGGTGAACCCTTTTGTATGAAGTCTTAGTCCTTGATGTGTAACTGGCATACAGTTTGTGTTTTCAGCCTGAAAACTCCCATGACCAGGAACTTACTTGTCAGTCTATGATACTTCTGTTTTAATTTCACAGCCATACAAAAACCCCATGGAAGTTGGTTTTTGCTCATTCTTGTGAGATTTAAACTGATTGAAAGCCTGATTGGTGTTTGCTGTATTGCAGCTGAAGGACATTAATGAGCTGGAATGGGCTGTGCATGCCCTTCTGCAGCAACGAGCCGTGAGAGTATCGAAGCGAAGGCAGGAGGAGCTGAAAAATGAATCTGCTTATATTCAGCATCTGACAAGTTAGTACAAAGTTCAAATTTTCAGTGAGAAAGTAATTTCTGTCTTTGAGCAGAAATACAGTTAATTCCTGGTTTAAGATTTTAATTTTCACCTTTGATCCCCTTTCCCCTTCCCATTGTCAGTAGGTGTGTTTCTACTGTACCTCATTTGAAATTCTTGCCTCAGTAATGCCCATGACACTGTTTTTCTCTGGCTTAATTTCTCTGAATATGAGGTGACCAAGTACCTTGTCAATTTTTAATTGTTCAATTTCCCATCAATATTTAAAAAGAAAAATGGGAGTCAGTTTTCCAGTAGGTTTCAAGTTGGAGAAAGCTTGCTTATTACTGAATTCTGTGAATACCTGAAAAAGCTGAGTGTGTAATTGGCAACATCACTTTTACCTGAGGGTGTCTGTAAGGCTATGTATGTGCCCAGATTGGGGATTTCAAACCAGGAGGTGACACCAATGCGGCAGAATATGAAGTGAGAAGCTACTCTGTGTAAGGGTTTTATCTAAAAGAAAACTGTGTTTCAGTCACTGTAGGAAAAATTAGTACAGTTTTCTCAGCTCATATTTTCTTTCCTCGCTAAGGTATTGTTTACATGCTGTGCGAATCTCTAGCTGCTGCTATTTAAAAAACCCAAACAAACCAGACCTCCAAAACCCTTTAAAACTGTTCAGGCAAAGCTGAGAGCAATCTGCTTGGAGCTGCTGGGAACAGATGGAGGGCAGATGCACTGGATCCTGGTAAATACTAAATCATATGGGTTCAGTCTTCTCACTTGAGGGGATAAACTGCTGATGAGAGAAAGTAGCAGCCAAGATGGTTTTGTAAAATGGAGTGGCCAACTGACAGTAGGTGTAAGGAGAAAAGAGTAATGCCACAGTAAGAATTGCTATTAAAATGATTTTACCTCCAGCTCATTACAAATGAGACTGTAGTTGCATGTTTAGCAGCACATAGCATTGTTTTTTATGTTCCTAGTTGTATTTAATATAGTGGAAAGGCTGTTTTTTCTTACATGATAGTACTTCAGTAGTAGTACACACTTTCTCTTTGCCATGTTTTGCACATCAGCCAGTTATTAAGGCTACAAGCAATTCACTCTGACTTACTCTGGGTACTGTTAGACTTTTGATTAGGTTTGTTCTTTTGTTGGCTATTTTCCAAATTAAAAAAAAAACAACAACTTCAAAACAATAGAAGGAGATTCTTTTTTTTCCTGTTTGAAAATATAACAGGAACTTTAAAAATGTACCACTTTATTTTTGGCTGTTTCTGTCGTATAGGTGGGAATGACAAACCAGTGAAAAGCAAATTGGGAGGTGATGAGAAGACACAGGTCCTGGAAATGTGTGAGCATCGAAGGTAACTCTTACACAGAGGTGCACTCAATTCTGATAAATGTGCTGTGCACTGACTTCCTGTCATTCCTGCAGTCATGAATGTAAACCTGTAGGATTACTAAATGAGATTACTCTAAAAATATTTCAGTATTTGCTTTCCAAAACTTGAAGTACATGGAAGCCATCTATGCTATAATGTCATTCTCTTCATATTGATTTGAACCTGAATGCTAATAGAGCTGGATATTTTAAACTAAAAAGTCTTAAGTGAGACAAAATTATGAGGGGAGCTTTTTTCTTCCTATTTTAATTAATAATATTATTAATTTCTACAGAAATACATTTCTGTATTATGTATAAATAGCAAAATTGGGCAGAATTGTTTCTGCTGGAGAGGCAATGGTGAGTGAAACAAATCAACCTGTAGCCCTAGGTCTGCTATCAGTGTAGGTCAGACAGATGCTACATTTTGGATGTTAGTGTTCACAGATTGGTACCAATTTTTTTTTTCATATTATTGGGAGCTTTGAAAATTTTATAGTTGGTACCTCAAGTCATAACTATACTTTGAAGCAGCAAGTACCTTGAAATTTTACTGGAGGAAAAGTGGTATAATAATAATAATAATAACTTCCTCTCAAAGCAGTTAACTTTTAATGGTAATGGATGTGAATAACTGTTTAAAAGTATTTATGTAATATCACTTCCATATTATTTATCATTTTCCTGTGGTAGAAATTCAAGCCATTGACTTTGCAGTCTGTTTCTCTTGATGCCATGGCAATAGTTTTTGGAACCCCACTGGCACATGGGTGCTATCACCTTTTTCCTGTGGGTTGTTGAACAAGTGGTCCAGGACTGGCAGGACAGTCTGAGAGCTCAGTAAATACACATTAAACTGTCAGACAGGATCTGGTTGAACCACCAGATGCTCAGGTGGGATGAGTTGTTAGCCTCATCAGTGGTGATGAGGTTAAGGGAAGGTTATTGCAGGGCTCATGGGGGAGGTCAGAGATGTTGCTCTAAGCTCTTGGATGTCAGTTTCCAAATCCCCTCATTTTTCCACAGTTTAGGAGTTCTTTCGGTTCTGTAGTCACTGTTGCTCCCCCATTGCCTCTCCTCAGGCTGTTGTTCTCACGACTTGTTTTAAGTACATTTTTTGAAGTTGGATTATTTTTTTAAGCTGTCTCCTGCAGACACAGGAGAGGATAACTCATCTGAGTTCATTCCCAAATGCAGGGCTTGCAGGAGGCAGGCGAGGGAGCACTCAGGAGAAGAGATCACCACGAGGGCTTGTCCAGTGATGAGGAGCTGACTCCCACAGAGGAGGACGAGTTCCAGAAGAGCAAAGGTTGGTGACAGGCCTAATGTCATGTCCTAGAACAAGATCTCTTGTTGATATTTCTTTAATGGTTTGGTTTTTTTTTTTAGGGAAAAGTAGAGGAATATTTCATTTGAGTTCCATGTTTGTATTTGCACACTGTAGAAAAAAATGCACCCAGGCAGTTCTGACTAATGACTTAGGAGGAATGAATGAATGGTTGTAGATTTCCTGTGGTGGCAGCACTCTACATGGCTTTTTTAACTAGAGGTTAGCTGTGTCAGATTCTGCCAGAGCTGATCTGGCAGTACTCAGTGCAGTGCTGCAACATGTTTTGTACAGTCAATTTATTTCCTGAAGCTGGAGTGTGAATTAAAGGTTGCTTACAGTGTTTTAATTATCTTGAGTGAATGGATGAAGAGGAGGAGAGAAAGGTATAATAACTTTTCTTAACGTAACAGCAGAAGGGATTTTCATGCCTGAAATTTTATCATTCTGGAACGAAGTTTGAAATACAGTGGTTATATAAATCTGTGAAAAAGGTCATGTCTTTCCTTGGTCTTCTGACACTATTTTTCTGTACAACTGAGTTTTTGTGGGAGCTGCTTTTAAACCATTTCAATGTCAGGTGTGTCAAAGATAAATAACAAATGCAATTCTCATAAAAATATCTCTTATGTCCTATAGATGCATAAACCCTTCAGCTTATGCCTCAATAAGTTCTGTGATTGTTTCTTTTTATTCCCAATGAATATTATCCATAGATAATGTTTTAGAGGATAGTAGGAAAATCTTTGAAGATGTCCACGCAGATTTTTGTGACATCAGAAAAATCCTGTTGAAATTCCAGGAATGGAAAGAGAAGTTTCCTGACTCTTACTGTGATGCTTACATCAGTTTCTGCCTGCCTAAGCTATTAAACCCATTGATCAGAGTTCATTTAATAAGTTGGAATCCTCTTGAGGTAGGTGCATCAGCTGACATTTTTGTTAAAAATTGTGTCTGTGTGTGTATGATGTATTAATATGAAGAATGATTTTTTTTCCTATACCTAGCACAGTGAATTAGAAATTAAGAAAGCTACTGTGTTGTCTCCAAAACTGAAGCATATTTTGGAATATTCTTAAATTTCCCCTTTCCTTTTACCTCCAGCTCCTTTTACACCTCCTGTAAAAACAGTTCTCCTGGGTTCTTTGAAGACACTTGAAGAATCCTACCCATTAAATTGCAGCTTTTAAACTAGTTTTGCTGTTTTGGCCCATTCAGTGATGAGGATGAAGCTGAAATTAAGTGGGAATTTGGGTGTTGCTGGATTGAGCTTTTCTGTTAATGCTGACAGCTGAACAACTAACAGGATTCATCTTTCAGCAGAATTTTACAGAGTTAGAAGAGATGCCCTGGTTCAGAGCTATAGAAGAATTTGGTGATGCAGAAAATATATCTGAATCAAAAAGAGATGATGATCATGATAAAGAAGTTTTGCCTAGAGTGATTGAAAAAACTGTTCTTCCCAAAATTACAGGTATGATAAGATTGTACTGAAAGCGTTCACTGCAGCTACGCAATCAAACCTTAAATAAAAATGATAATATCAAATAATGTGGGTGATATCCCAGTGCTCCAAGATGCAATGATTGTGTAGTTCCACAGAGTGGCTCCAAGATGTAATGATTGTGTAGTTCCACAGAGTGCGGCTGAGGTGGCCTCTTCAAAATTATTGGGGGAGGCTGAGCTTTTTATATGTTTACCTTTGTTACATTGTAATGGCTTGAAACTAGGGCAGATAAGTAACTTGCATATTATGAATGAAATAAATTCCTGGTTTTTTTCAGCACTTGTGAAGAGTGTGTGGGATCCTTTATCTACTTCACAGACAAAGAACCTCGTACAGCTTTGCAATAACATCTTTGGGAAACAAATCCTTGCCAAAAATGAGTCCAGCCGAGCAAGAGAGGTAAAAGCTGTGGTACCGAGAAAGGGGAACTTCACCCACTGTGTACTTCTGTGTGTGCTCCTGTGGGCACTGAGAACATTCTCCTGAAGCTGTTTGGTTCTGATTACTTTTTTGTTTTGCCACTTAGATGATTGAGCAGTTAAAACTTCCAGCTCATTGATGCTCTCCTTGCTGAAGATGATGAGGCAGAAATCAGCTGCTGTCAGTTAAAAAATTCTGCCTGTATCTATCCAGAATCTGTTTTAGATCTAATCTTCCTTCACTGCAATAACAATGATTTGCATTTAATTATCTTTTCAAATTTGAGCTTTATATGCTAGTAATGCTTCAGTGGTGCATCCCTTAAGCTTTTATTTATAAAGTAGGCCTAAAATTTTAAAACTTGAGAATCCCCAAAGGTTGGTTAATTGGTGAGGAGGAAAACTACTATGTAATCCTAGCAATCCTTTAATAATTACTTTTATATACACAGTCACTCTAGGAAGCCCTTCTTAGCCTGATTCTGGGTTTATTCTGATGTAAATCAGGAAGTTTATCTAGTGAAAATGGGATGGATTAAGTGGTGAAATGGGATGGATGTTTGGGCCCCGAGTATGAAAAGAAATATTTTAAAGAAAATGTTTATGCCTTCCAAAGTCTGCTGTTTTGAAACCATGGCTTAAAGTCAAGTGATACAACTGATCTTAGCAAGAACTTAAATAAATAGGCTTAAAAAAAAAAGCTAGGTGGCAATCTATGGCACCTGAAAACATGTTGCTCAAAAATGCATGCTATCTAGCTATGGTGATTTTTCTTTACATAAAATTTAACATCTTTTAGTGGAGATCCCATGTGTATAACTTGCTTTGATTTTAATCTGTACAGTTTTCTTGCTGCCTTGCAGATTAATGTGTAAAAACAGGCCTCACCTAGGGATATAGCTTAGGGATATAGCAAAACCCTCTAGGCTAAGCCTATAGATAATTACAGCTGTGATTTGTCTGCTGTTTCTATTTTTTATTCAGGGTCTCAATGTGTGTTATATTCAAATGGCAGCTGCACTTATCTCTAAGATATCAGACCTCTGGAAGAACTAAATAACCTTTGAGGTTGTTACAAATGGAATATGAAGTCTTTCTTCTGAGGACACATTAATAATTCTTTTTTAATAGGATTTGATGAACACGGTTGTCCTAAGAATGAAGAAATCTGTAGAGGAAGATGTCTTTATTCCTCTGTATCCTAAAAGGTAAGCTAACCCTCTGACTCTCTTCAGTTTGTATTTTTTTAGTTCCTCTACCTTTCTCCCCTACAGATGTAAATGAAATATTGTACGCATCCATGTCTGAGAGATCAGATGTCTGTTTATCTCCTTTTAAATCCAGCAAAAATAATCTTTATTTTGACTTTTTCTTCCCATGACCAGCACTGTGGAAGACAAGTCATCAGTACGTTCCAAGTTTCAAGAGAGACGATTTTGGTCAGCTGTTAAGGTAGAGAAAATAGGGCTGTATTTGTTTTGTTTGTCCTCTCTGAAATTCATTTCACTGGAAACATTAACATCCCAGACCATATTTCAGTTTTCTGCTATTCATGTTGCCTGTCCTCCTCCTTGGCTCAGAGTAGTTAACTTTCAGGTAGCTTAACCTCAAGGTGTTTTCCCTTCACAAACACAGCCTTACACCACACTCAGAAATTACAGTTGTAAGGATTTATAGTGATAGAGGCAACAGAAAAAACCCTCAGTGCCTAATAATACTGATATGAACTACAAAAAAACCTTTGTGATGCCACAAACTGTAGCATCATCATGTCATGAGGGACTGTGTGTAGTCTTGTCCTGAGCAGTTGATGTAACTTTTTCACTTCTGTCTTTGCTTCTCTGACAGTTTTCTTACTTGCCTTCTGTACTTAGCAAATTGTTAAACCCCCTAGCAGGGTAAAATTTTCTTCCCACCCTTGGGAGGTCATGTATAGACATATACAGGTGTATCTATACATACAGAGAGATCCACTTGTAAAATTAATTAGGTTATTTACTGTACTTGCATTGGATGCACATATTACCTTTCTATGGTTTTTTTTTTAATTAAACTTGTAAGAGTTTTGGCACACTTAGAGCCAGCAGCTCTACAGATTCTTTGTTTCTTCATTACCTGCAGCTGCTCTCCAACGTTGTTCTTTGGGATGGGATTGTCCAGGAAGACAAGCTCCGTGATTTGGGCCTGAGCAAGCTGCTGAATCGTTATCTTCTGCTGAACATCCTCAACACACCACTAGGGCCAGATAACATCAAGAAGTGTGATAAGGTAAAAGATAACAATCAGTGGAAGAGGGTGTATGCTCAAAGCCTTTTGTTTTTTATGAAGAGGGGTCAAAACTGAAAATGGAATATTTAAAAAAAAGAAAATGTAAACATTTAAAATTTTATTTTATTTTTTTTTAGCAACCTTGCTGCATAAGAGCATTTTAGAGCAAATACTGGTCTGTAGGTTCTTAAGCATAACTACTTAGAGAGATAATCAATATTGGTTTGAAGGAAAAAACACAGTAATAATGACTGAACCTGCCAGAAGGTTCCTGTCAGAAATGATGTGACTTGGTTATATTGAAATGCTTGTTAAACTTTTTCCAAATACTCTGTTAACAGGTGGTTGCATGCCTCCCAGAAAGATGGTTCCAAGATCTCAAGGGTGGATCAACTCTCCCTGAATTACTGAACTTCAGCCAGCACTTGCTGCAATGTGCCCGTGCACTACACAAGGACAATCACAGGTAATGGATGAGGCTGTCCTTGACATTCAAGTGCTTCCCCAAATACTTTGTGTTAAAATTTAAAAAAATTCCTTAAATACCATATATTTGACACTTTAAAGTATGCTCATGTCATGTATATATATATATATATAAAAGAAAAGACGGAGTCTAATGTGAAGGAGCACTTGAGCAGTCCTTGTTTACTGTGAGAGTTTGAGGTGGTTGATGTTGGGTGCTGTTAATGATCACGGTAGCCAAGATCAGGAAACAAAAATTGTAGTTTACACAGGTCAATAAAAGTGCTGCTATATTTTTAAATTTTTTTTTTATTATTCTTAAATAGTGATGAAACAAAAGAAGTTCTTCTCCTGCTGGTGAAAATTGGAGCTTTGCATATTGTAGAAGACTTCATTGAAGAGCATAAACTTGAACACCTTAAAGCAATGATTGGGAAATAGAAACCTTTGAAGGAATGTTTACATTACTGGAACAAGCCTGCTATGCACAGTAAACCAGTTCTAATATGAAATTTAATTAGTTGATCCTGCCTGCTCAGAGGTAGTGGTAATCACTTTCTTGGTATTAAATACATGAGGTGTTTGTTCAAAATGTCTTTTACGGCCATCTACTCCTAGATTATGGAATATTTAGAAGTTGCAGTTGTCAAAGCAATGGTTCAGGCATTCTTAAATGTGTGACAGTGCTTTAGTGCTGTATCCTTCTTGGATGGAATCCTGCAAACAGAAAGTGCCTGTGAACTTCATCACTGCTAGCCAGTAGGCAACTGGAGAGGTTATTTTCAGTATTAATTGCCAAATGCCATTCTGACTCAGCAGTCACTGAGCTTTTCTGACTTGTGGTCCACAGTGATTTTTGGTGGGGTTATTGTTCAGCCATTCCTCGGCTGAACAAGGATTCATGATGCCCCTGATACAGAAACAAGGGGGGGGTCAGTGTGCAGGTAAGGAATCAGGATTGTCATCACAGACACTGTGATGATGAGAACAGAACAAGTTACTTTCTAGTAACTGCAGTTCTAGAAATCTCCCTTTGCTTCCCAGTAAGCTCTACAGAGCTTTACTTCTTCATATCCTTATTAGGATATTATTGCTAATGTTTTGTAATTTTGTATATTTGCAATGAATATTGTTACAGAATAACAGGGATGTGTCATTGTAAAAACTGTAATGCATCACAGAATCTATGTTTGTGACTATTTCTCCAAAATCTTCTGGGAATAGAATTTAAATCTTGTAGACTTAATCCTTATGCCTTCTTTTTATATTTTTTTAAGTTAAAAATATATTTTTGTAAAATATTTCAATTGTAAATAGGTTTGATCAGTATTACAGACAAAAGATTAAAAATAATTTGGGGTTTTTTTGAAAATAAAATATTTTACTTTGGTAATGACTCTTACAGCTCAATTCTTTAACATGTGACAAAATGTTATTAAGTCGTATGAAAAGAAGCTCCTCCAGCTCCACTAACTTACAGTAGCTTCAGGATTTATGTTGCAGATGCTACTTTCTAATAATCAGTTTCTGCTGTTTTTCCTCTCAGAATGCCAACAAAAATGCAACTGCTGATCAGCAATCACCACAAGCTCATGATCTCATTGCTTTTCTCTTGTTCTGCTTTGCCTCATCCCAGCTTGTCTCTAGCACCAGCCTTGTGCTATGACAAAAATGTGATTGATGTTCTGTCACAATTTAGCTCTGTAGATGTTTGTTCCTGGAAGAAAGATTCCTTGTAATGACTTGTAGGCATTGAGAGGGCAGTGGACACTTAAGCCACAGAAATCTGTTCATGCCGAAATCTGGAAAGGTTAACTTTATTGTTGCTTTACCCATGTATATACAAAACTTGACAACTGATCATTCATACAGTAAACTAAAAATATTAATTTTCTCAGGAATTCTAGACCACAAAAACCCATTATTTTTCAAGTTCTTCACTCAGTTCTTTCCGAATCTTTTCCTCTATTTTTGAAGTATCATATTCTCTCAGCATGTCAAACTCCAGCCATGGCTGGCTCCACTTCTGTGCTGCTTGCATTTTATGTTCTGGTAGCTCAAACTTGATTCCCTTTATATTGTATTTGGGTCTTTCCCACCGTTTTGACCATGGTTTAGGTTTCATTCGTACCTGCACCTAGAATGAAAGATTAAAAATTTTTAAAACCCCATAACAATAAAAAGGTACTAAGAAAGTAGATTTTTGATTGTGATCTTAGCAAAAGTGACAACTCCTGCTCTAACAGGAGGAAAGTAAGAGAAAACGGACCAATCTGTCAGTGTGTTGTTTAGAAACTATTATGATACTATCATTGTTATAGTAGTATCTTGTAAAACTTTTTAATTAACTCTGTCTTGATTTATCACAGAAACATAAACTGAAGCTAACTCATCTTTTCTAGTTTTACTCCTTATTAAGAAAAAAAGAAAAGTAGCATGAGAGGGAAAGGGGGGAATTACCATACTGAGTTTCTACACAACACTCTGGCAGGGTCTGATGGTTTCTGGATCTTCCCAGAGATGCAGATTTTAGGTGACTCTTCTATCTTTCTTACCTTGTTTCCTGACACCAAGCACTCCTGAATCAGTAACTACATTAACAAAAACATTCCTGTAAGAAAAGCTTTCCCTTCTGCACAGTTCTACAGAGGAATGTAGAAGCTGCTCCTCTTTGTGTGTCTTCAAAATGAACTCCAGAGGATGGTAGGTGTTTACATTCTCACCATTCTTTCATTATAGAAATGGCACAAAGACTTGCCTGATTTTATCTACTTTTGTCACCCTGGTAACTGATGTAGAGCAAAGAGCTGCTCCAGCCTGCCAGGATAACAGTCATAATGGAAGCTGTAAACAATCCTGTGCTTTGCCCCTGACACACGTGGCTCCTACCTTGTTCACAGGGATTTCCTCATTGTCCATGCGAGGCACAGGTTTCATATTGACATCGACAGTGCTGTACTCGGGGAGGGCGTCCCGCAGGTACATCAGGTTCTCATCCAGCCTCTTCTCCAGCTTCAGCACCTCGATGGCCTGGATGCGAGGGCTGTACAGTTCGTAACAGATTTCAACCCCTTAGAGACAGAAAGCCTGGTTTAATGGACCAAATTCAGGAGCAGTGTTGCTTCAGTTACACATTTCTGTATCATTGCAAACTGCTGTTTACTACTCAGAGCACTACAGTGCTGTGTGCAGTTGTGATTGTACTTGTGCACTGTGTCTGCACATTTCTTTGTAAATCAAATCTATGAAACCATTCTGTAGAAGAGACTTCAATGGCTCGAATTTAAGGAAGATGAGCTTGGGTTTTCAATTTCATTTCCTTTTGGTTACAGTGGGTGTTAGTTACACATCTCAGTGTAGGTGTAGTGTGTCCGAGGAGACACCCACCCTTTTCATATTTGCTCTCAGAACTCCACTATTTGCACTGTCCCTGATTTTGTCATAATCCAGAATATGAACCTGTGATAAAACTCTTCTAATCTGCTGCTTATTAAAACAGTTCACACCTACATCCCTAGTTTATGAAAACACACAGTGCTCAAACTGGGCTGGTATTTACATGGTAACACACAACCCAGGCTCAGACATAAGCACAACCTTCACAAAATGTCTGAAAATTACTGTGCAATTCCATACCTTCAAGTACAGAGCACATCAGCATTTCTGTGTACACAGTTTTAAACTTGCACAGTATACTAACAGGCAGACTCATACTTACACTTCAATCTGCTGTTTTCCTCCCCACAGACTAAACTTCTACAACATACTCATTTTTTGCTGAACATTTGCAGCACAATTACCACAGCTGAAGCCCCACCTTGGTCTTCTATGACATTGCGGAGGACAAAGGTGGCGCCGAGCCCTGTCCCTCCCCTCTGGATGCAGATCCCCACAAAGCGGCTGGATTTGTCACTGGCCAGGGGATTCGCAGTCGTCACAGCCAGTATACTGCCTACCAGAAAATGGATTAGAATTAATAGTTAATATGTTCATTTAATACGTAAATAAACAGTTAATGTGTGCCAAAATGTGGGAAGAATCAGGCAAAGTGCAACGATTCAGGTGCATTTTGAAAATACTTTTGCTTCTCATAAAAACTACCAGAAACAGAAAAAGCTGCTAAGGTGACCTGAATTAATATAGCCTGATACTGCAGGTTAACTGCAAACTTTCTTCATCTTTTTTTTTTTTTTTTTTGCTCTTCTCAATCCAAATTGAATATAATTAATCTAATGTATTTTTTTTTCCTTAGCTCTACTGGTAAACCATATGCTCAGGACTGAAAAATACCCACATAAGGAACACATTAGGATTACTCTTTTAGTTAATCAGGATACAAATGTGAGATTAAAATACAAAGTGTTACATATAGAAACACATCCAGTTGATCTAACACACCTGAGACTTTATGTTTTGTGCTATTCTACATATGACCACACCCCACACAATATAAAATACTGACAGAATTACAAAAGTTTTAGTGCTGACACTGACCAACATAGAATTCTGGGATGTTGAAAACTTTTCTTCTCTGTATCATATCCTTTCTTTCTATATAGTATTTAAGAGGATCTTTTCTCCCTCTGGGAGGTATAAATTCAGGGCTCAGGAACCTGTAAGAAAAGCCAGACTTTTAGAAGTATGAAACAAAAGCATTTGCATAAAAACTATGAGACAATTCTAAGTATTTGGCCTAAGAATTACCAGCTGTTGCCTTTTCAGAGATATGAACTGCAGTCTCTGAAGTCACCAATTTTATTTAATTATTGGCTTTGTTATCTAAAAGGATTTTTTGTGTGGTTTTGATGTTGGTTTTGGGTTTTTATGTGGCTTTTTTGTTGTTCTTTTAAACAGATTTTTTCCCAAACCAGTAATACATGTTGGTCTCAGAGGAGCTGACTGAAAGAGGCCAGTTCAATTAGTGCTGTCACAGCTTAGAAACAGGTTATTTCATGGTTTAATTGTAATCACCATGACAAAACTCTTACTATTTGTTGACTTTAATAACAGATATGGAAGAATCTATTACAGTTTTCACAAACTGATTCTACAGGACACACCACATAAATGTCCTTCTGTGTTACAGAAGCTTAAATAGACTGGTAAAACTATTTTTTGCTACTAAAAAATTACACCATGCCAAAGAATTTCTCCATGGCCTGGACCTCAGTTATTGACTGTTGAGCTGAGTGCATATTTCCTGACATGGATTGGCTACAGCTGAGAACCATTTCCATGAGATATTTGGATGTGCTTACTCAGGTTTGGATGGCAAGACCACCTGCCCTCAGAGCAGACAGATGAAGGTAAACTTAATTCAGTTGTACAGATGCATCTTAAAAGTCCTGGATCTGGCCAGGAGAGAAGTGCCCAAAAGAGAGGAGGACAAATGCAAATCTGCCCTACAAACTTTATGGGGCTGTGGGGGCAGCAGAGGTTCTGGCTGGTGCTGCTACCCACAGGCAGCAAACAACACCAAACCTCCTCATGATCTTCAAAGTGAGGTTTTGGAGGGGGCAGATGAATAATACAGTGCTACCACTCTTCTTCCAGACACAGCACTGCACTTTGAACCACTGGGTCACTTAAAGTAGGGCAAATTTGGTTTAAAACCCAGGGAGGTTGTGGATGCCCCAATCCTGGAAGTGTTCATGAAGAGGCTGGATGGGACTTGGAGCAAGCTGCTCTAGTGGGAGGTGTCCCTGCCCATGGCAGGGGGGGGTTGGAATGAGATGATCTTTAGGTCCCTTCCAACCCAAACCATTCTGTGATTCCATGAAATGGGCTGAGGTGACATCAAAAGTACCCAGAATGAGGCATCTCATGAAGGCTACCAGAGATATCAGGTCCCTGTCACAACCAGTGATGCACAACCAGCACTGAAGTCCAAGGCAAAGGCAGACACAGGACCTGTGTCCCTGTCACAAAAACATGCCTTTAACAGACATGATCTCCCACATTAACCCGAAATTTGCAAAAGTATTTACTGCTCTATGTTTTTTTTTTTTCATGTTTCATGGCTTTCAGAAACTCCAGAAACAGTGTTTTAAGGTGTTTTGAGCATATTCCAACTCAAATGTCTTTGCTAGAATTTTACAAACCGTGTTGGGTTTTTTCATTTTTGTTATAGTAATTCCTTGATTCTTTAAGTGAGTGCTCACACAGTGAGAGCCCGAGCACGGCCCAGGTGAGGCTGTACCAGCCCAGGTGAGCAGTGCGACACCCTCACCTGCTCTCCTCCTTCTTCGTCTTCCTGTCGATAATGACGGGCTTCGGAGGCGGCTGGAATTTCGGTGTCTTTCCATCGCTGCTCACTCGATATCCCGATAAAGAAAAACACCCTGTAAAATACAACAGAGTGTTTAAAACACTCGTGATTTCAAGTTTAACCTCTCCCCACTAAAGCAGGGCATGGCACCACAACCCGCCCGCCAGGCCAGGAGCCTCCTCCCCCCCCGCTCTGTGGGCCAGGGAGGGCAGGAGGAAGGCGCGGGGCCCGGGGAGGCCCGGGGAAGGCTCCGGGGTGAGGGTGAGGGCCCGGGCGGTGCTCACGGCCGGGCAGGGCGATGGCAGCACCCCTCGGCACCAGCCTCCCACAGGCGGCCGCCATGGCGGCTGCGGCGCGGCCGCTACGGCGAGCGCGGGGGGACAAAGCGCGGCGGGACGGAGCGCGGAGGCGGCACCGCCTCACGGGGCGGAGCCAAACTGGAGCAGGTTTGGGTGAGATACCGGGAGGGAATTCCTCGCTGTGAGGGCGGTGAGGCGCTCTGGAGCAGGTTTGGGTGGGATACCGGGAGGGACTGTGAGGGTGGCGAGGCTGTGGGACGGGCTGCCCGGAGAAGCTGTGGGCTTCTCATCCCTGGAAGCGTTCCAGGCCGGGTTGGAAGGGGCTGGTTTAGTGGGAGGTGTCCCTGCCCCAGGCAGGGGCTGGAAGGGACATTAAATCCCAACCCGTTCTGTGATTTGAGGATGAAGGGGAACAAAGCGGCCCCTTTCACCTCCATCCCTCAGGGTGTGGCAGGAGGCCCCAGAGCAGGGGAGAGCGGCAGGGGCTGTCCCTGGGATGCGGAGCTGGAGCTCCCAGTGCATCCCCGGCATCATCACAACTCAGCACAGGCACATTGTAGGAGCTCCTTGGACATCACAGAGGTTATGAATTCACCAGAGGTTATGAATTCTGGCTTTGCCATATGAAAGTGATGGTGTGTTTTCCAGGAACACACTTCTGTGTGTTTTCATGATAAAAGCACTCAACTAAAAATTTTGTTGGAGGCCATTCTGTCCATAATTCAGATATCCTGCAGTCCCAGTGCTTTTCACCAAGATTAGTTTAGAAATTATTATATGCAAAAGTACTGCTTGTGTCAGTTGGGTTTCCTTGGCCATCAGTCTGGATTCAATTAGTGCCTACAGAGACAGGAGGAAGGTGAATTGTAAATGCAGGTCTATAAATAACACCCCACAGTTTAAACTTTGCAGAGATTCACTTCAAAATATCCCTGACCCCATGAACTAATTAGATCCATCATGTTATCTGTGATGTTCCCCCAACCCTTTTATTATTTGCAGATAACTGCCCAAGCCCCCTCATTAACACGAATAATTTCCTACTTTGTGATCTGGTGCTTGGCTCCTTAACTGTGCTTCAGCAGACGATAAGGTGTGCAGAACACAAGTCACAGGTTCTGTAATCTGGTTAACAGCGAGTTAATCAGCAGGACATGGATGGTCCAGAAGAGGGCACTCTGACCCTTAAAATACAAAAAAAATCGCCCGTAGTGAGCACACACTCCTCAAGTTTAATCTTTTCTTTTTTTAAATGTTCTTATCCGTTATGTGAGCATTATTAAAAAGGCAGCATAATATTTTTCAGGGGGTGAGGAATTATCATGTAGAGGTAATTCCAATACCTTAATGATGATTGAGGAGATAACAAAATAGCTGTAAGGAGATGTGTGGGCTATGACTTGGGAAGTTACAGGTTTGTAGCTCACAACTGTCTTTATGGAAGAGAATTGGATGTTTCAGTGTCAGGGAGCCACTTTTAACTCCCTGACTGACCACTGTGGATTGCAGGCTAACAAAACCACTTTGGTAGGCTGGAACTGCCCTGAGCTCAGGGAACTTCCCTTGAGGTGCCCTACAGGGCCCAGTAACTTGCCCCTGTGTATTTCCCAATTCCCGTGTGGGTTGTTGAGGCACCCTGGCATCGAGACACTGGAACATGTGTTGTTGAGTCTCTTTTTTTCAGGAACAGTTTCCTTGAGTTTGAAATGCAGGGGCAAGACACTCCCCTTGAGTTTCTTCATTCTGTCATATCAGACAGAGTAGGAGAAGGGCTGCCTCCCTACTCTTCTTGACTGTATAACAAAATCTATGAGAATATGGATCACTTTACTATCACTGGGATAGGGTGAGGCTCATAAATGAAAGGCATCACTGTTCTCAGGTGTGATATAACAAGGAGGGCAATGAAGATGGTGAAGGGCCTTGAGGGGAGGCCACATGAGGAGTGGCTGAGGGCACTTGGCTTGTGCAGCCTGGAGAAGAGACTGAGGGGAGACCTCACTGCAGTTACAACTTCTGGTGAGGAGAGAGGAGAGGCAGAGGATGATCTCTTCTCTGTGGTGACCAGTGACAGGACTTGAGGGAATGGCCTGAAGCTGTGTCAGGCAAAGTTTGGGCTGGATATTAGAAAAATGTTTTTCACCCAGAGGGTGCTTGGCACTGGAACACGATCTTCCCCAGGGAAGCGGTCACAGCACCAAGCCTGACAGAGTCTAAGAAGTGTTTGGATGATGCTCTCAGGCTTGATGATCCTTGAGGGTCCCTTCCAACTCAGCTTATTCTGTGATTAAACAGACTTTGGTACTTCTCTGAATTAATTCTGACTGAGTTAAACTTATTTCTAGTCCCTCCTGTCCAATCCTGGGGACGCTCACTTATGGTTCCTTACTAATCAAATCTGAGTTTCTTTGGGAAGAAAAGGAGGACAGGTAGTAAATAGTGCTTAGTCTGATCCTCTCTCATCTGTGGAATTAGAATGTGACCAAGATCTTCCATTGAATGCCATCCTTCATGTTAGTGTCCTTGAAGTCTCCTCCCTAATTTCAACACCCTTCTTGAAGTATTTGTTTCAAAACTGAACATGGCAGTTCAGCACTGCTTGCAGTCACCCTAAACACCCTCAGTTATCCAGCTGGACAAACTTCCACCTCCAGCCTATTTCAAACCCAAATCTCTTTTGACATCAGCATTTCAGTGTCTCCCTCCCATTATGTATCAATAATGTCAAGAGATTCTCTCCCAGGTCAGCAGTAAAGAGATCCCTCTTTTCACTTCCTTGCTGAAGATTTCACTGAACGATGGTCCTGCTCATTAGAGGAAAAAAGGCCAATGTTTAAGGAGGAAGGAGACCTTGTGTTTTGCTCCCCACATTCTTTGTCACTCTGAGCCATTAATTTTTGATTTCTTTGCTTCAACTCAGCTTTGTTGTAACAAAGGCTGAAGAACAGACCTTCTCTGACCATATGCTGCATTTGCAAGGTAAAGGAGGGGTGCACATTTTTGGTGTGGAGATGCCCAACAGATTGTACTGGCCTGAGCTGACCTGCTTACCTGGATTTAACCTGCTCATGTCCCCAGGAATGCAGTGCTTCAGTCCCAGCACCACCAGGATCAGGGCTGTCAGTATCACCTTCCAAAACAGTCTGCATTGCAGGCTGAGATCCCAGAGATTTCTTCTGAACACCTGAAGCCACGTTGCAGCAGCCCCTGCACAGCTGTCTATGGCCTGTCAGAGGGTGTGAAGAAGGGAGTGAGTTTTCATGTTGCCCAAGGGAACATGGATGTCTTTTTGTAGGAAACACAGCCAAAAGTGGTGACACCTGCTGTTATTATTACTGTGTCTCTAAAGAAAAAGAGGTATCTGTGAGGGGCTAAGCTGCTCTGGAGATCTGGTCTGTTGTCCCTTAGGAGTTGAGAAGAGGCAGCTGGATGTCCCCAGATTACAAAAGAAATGGGACTGGCTCATGGAGCGTCTCTCCACCTCATCTTCTAGCTAAATTACACCCATTTCAACCTGTCAAGCTATTCATAGCTGCTGTAGCCCCAGCAGTGGCTGGTGGAGCAGACATATCTCCTTTCAGACCTGTCCAGAGGTATCTGAATCCTTCAGGCTCTCTTGCAAACCTGTGCGAGCAGAGACACAGGCCATGCCTGGATTCCTCTGTGTCCTGTTTATCCCAGGTACCAAAGCAGCCCTATAAACTACTCTGGAAAGGTTTGAGTATAGTGGATTTTATTAGAACCTTGAAACAATCTGATGTAAGTTCTAGTCTTTCTGGAAGATTCCCTTTAATAAGACATGAATTATTGGTTAACTTAAGGTGATTCGACCTAGCTGAAAATAATCAAAGAAATCCCAAAATGTTGCTTAAAATGACGTCAGGTGCCAGACCCTTCTGGATAGAGCAGCTGCTCATTAAGGTGGCCATCAAGCATCCACAATTACATTTTTTCCTTACTGTAGAGCAAGCAAAGAGGAGAGGGAGAGCTGTTCTTCTGACACAGCATCCCAGCACTGAGCTCAGGAAAGCGATGGACTGGAAAATCTTCCGCTCCTTCTGTCAAAACAGCCCCGGGCCTCAGTTGTTTTGGAGCCTGGGTTGTTTTGGAGCGTGCATCCTGCTGGAGCCACACACAGTTAACCCTGCCAGGCCAGTGCCTGCTCTCCCCTCTGTGCAGTGCTGGGAAAGTGCTCACATCTGCTCCTCTGAGCCTGAGGCTTCCAGAGGGCCTCTGGCAGCAGGCATGGCTTCCGTGGCACATCACTGCCATGTTCATGCACACCCATGCTCTTCCATTTCCTTTTCCCTTTGTTGCATTCCAGCCCTGGAGGGTAAATTGTTATTGTATAACCTGTATGGGAAAGGAAAAAAAATGTGTGCCAGTGATTTCTGTCAGGGTGCAGGGGATGTATGAAATGTGGTCTGGTTTGTTGGTAGCTTTGCCAGTGCCTCAGTAGTTACTGACTCTGTGTTCAGAGTCAGAAGTGTCTTTAAATTCCTCTTGGAATCTGTGATGTTTTAAGATCATTGAGAATTTGAGCTGTGTGGATTTGTTGTTTTTCTTGTCTTATGCTCTTGATTATGTCCCCACTCCTCTTGATTATGCCCCCACTCAGAATTCTGTTTCCTATGGGATGCGTGGCACCCTTACAGGTTACGGAAGGGAACTGGCTGACTTCAGCATTTATAAAACACTTGATTCTACTAATTTTCTGATTTAGTAAGAAATTTTAAAGAGGAATTGTGTCTAATATGGAAGACAATGTTGAAATTACTCCAATAATCCAATAAACTGTGTAGAAGGTATATAATTGCTTAGAGGTTAAAAGAGTGAGATGTTATGAGTTTGCAGAGTTATGAAGAGTGTGTGACAAAGCAAGGTTAAGTTCAGTAAATGATGCCACAGGTCTTTCCCTTAGGCAGTAAATTCTTAAAGTCTCCTTGGACTTCTTGAGTCCTCTATGGGGCAAGATGCCAAGAGGTGTCCTTGCCTCCAAGCTTCTATAGTCTGAGTGATGGAGGCCAAGTTCCAGAGCCATTTTACAGAAAGCTGCCCCAGGAACACCATTAAATAAATAACTCGTTGATGAGTCCAGGCAGCTCCTTCAGTACTTATCTCAAACTGGAAGACATGTCTTGTGTTGGGAGCATCTATCTCATTCCAGAAATTGGAAGTCCTGTCCTTCAGAAACAGTTGGGAACCTAAAAAGACCTCCTGTTTCCTGAGATGCTTAAAAACCCAATTGAAATGAATTATTAAAGAAATCCCATTTATCTTGAAAGGCAAGTGTAATCGAAAGACTGATGGGTGAACTCCCAGGTACCTTTACATTTCATAGAGTCAATATTTGTTCTTTCTCTGTTTATAACCCCATTACTCTCTCTAGGTGGGCAGGAGATTTCAGGGGGAACCATTTGTTTTTCTTGATTAACACATTAATGCTGGTGGTTTGTCATAGTAAATTATATCTATTATCTCAACCTCTGTATGCAGGAGGAAAAGCAAGTGAAAAATTTATGATCATATTGCTCAAAGTCGTGGCTTCTCATTATTTTTAACAAAGCCAATCAACTTCTGCTCTTCATTTTTGAATGACTAGTGACTAACCTGAAGAGAAAATGTCTTTTATATCTTTTGTTTAGCAAAAGCCCTTAAGAAATCATAATGTTATTTTCCAATGCACTGGCTCAGCTGTATGCAGTTCTATTGTGTGAAAATAGGTGGGAGAGAGAAACTGCTGCCTTGTCTTATGTCTCACTTTGCTTCCCTCTGGACTCACAGCAGGGCTTTCACCTGAGAACTGGGCTTTACAAGCTTTGAGTCTCTGCCTCTTCCACCACAGAAGGAGCAGCTCTGGACACTGGCTTCCTAAACCAGTTGAAGAAACTCTCAGCTCTCCTAGTTGTTCACAGCACCATTTGTGGCAATCTTCTTTCGGTGAAAACCAAACTGCCTCAAATCAGACTCCTTTTAATGGACAAAGCTGCTCTTCCTCTACCAGAAGGAAGCTGCTCTTCCTCTATCAGAAGGTTCATTTTACAGAATGAGCATTAGGTGGAGATGAGATGGGATGCTGTGTTGGGATAGATTCAGTGAATGGAAAAAAAAAACTGGTTTACCTTTCCCTGTGGGAAAGAAAAAGGGAATTTGATTAGTTATGCATGTCCAAGATGGGGTTAGCAAGTGAAGCAAGAAATTACCTGCAGTGTAGTAATAAATGTAAGAGATTCTCCATGGGCAGCAATACCTGAGATTGAGAATGACCAGGGAAGGGCTGTGCATGAAACAGCACCCAGAGGATAAGTGCAGGACAGGGCAGAGCACAGCGCCAGTGTTGGGCAGGGTAAGGCTGGGAGGGTGATGCTGGCTTGTCAGTCTTCACAAGGGGATAGTCCAGCAAAAACTGAAAATATTTTGGAATCTAAGTGGGCTCTAGTCTCTTTTTGCCTCTGCTGAGGTGTTTCTGAGGCAAGTTACTTGTGTTAGAAAAGCCATTTTATATACTTATTTTATGTAGTCTCTGGATGCATGCACCCACTAAGCTATGCCCATACACACGCAGCTCTGCACATAACACTGCTGTCAGTCCAGGCAATGCCCAGCCTAGTGAACTCTGACATTTTCAAATCTCACGTAAAATAGCTGTAAAAACCTGTAAAGTTTCCTTCCTTCCTCTGCATCCTTTCTAGCTGGTCTGATGAGTAGTGTTACCACATTAGGTATCAGTGATGTGTGGGCCAGGTGCCCAGAGACAATGACTGCAGCCAAATTTCAGTATGAGCTTTCTGCAATGAGAAGCATCTCTTGCCCTAGAACCAAGTTAACTAATGATAGTGTTGTGGCTACAGAGTGTGGAGATTTGACTGTCTTGGACTTCAATGCCCTTGTAAATTCCTGGGGTTGTTTTAGATGACATAGTCCAGTGCTGTACTGCCCAGCACACCTGGACTTTGTCACTGGATAGTCTCTTGGGACCACTGTGAAAGAAAATACCTGGTGATATTTTTGGCCTGAGTACTAAAATGCATGTGAAAGCATATGGTTACTCTTGAAACAGCCCTCTCAAATGGAAAAGATTTAAAAGAGGAAAGGAAAATGTATATTTAAGTGCATGTGAAAGGAGAACACAAACCTGTTCTTCTTGCAAATGGTAGATGTAGTCCATTGTTGAATTTGCACTGATGCCAGTGAAATTACACTTGGGATTAATTATCCCCATTCAGCAGAAAAGCATTTCCTCTGATTCCCTTTGATTTTTTACCAGTTTGTGATCTGTGAGCCAGAGGTTTTTTGTGTAATTTGCTATCTGTCCAAAACCAAGGGAAACACCCTCTGCTCCGGAGGCAATGATAAATCTGAGGTGAAAGCTGATCTGTCCGAGTTATGTTGGAACCAGGGAGCCCAATAAGATTTTTTCATTGACTTCTCCAGATCCAGCTTAAGCACAGTCCATGCTGAATGCTCCTGAAGGAATGGTCTGTCCTGCTGATGACTGTAAATAGGTGGAGCACAAACTCATGGCAACCTGGGCTGTAGCTGTGCTGGAGTCAGGAGACTGCAGGATGCCCTGTCATTCCTGGGCAGCTGTGATCAGGCTTGCCAGAGTAGCAGAAAGAGAAGATGCTGAGCATTGGCAGACAGTCTGCTCCGGGGTTATTTTTTCAGTTCTCAGCCCATGCCACTGTGTCTTTATCAAGGATATTACAAATTCCTGAAACACTCTTGGGTCTCTTAGAGCACATCATCTGTTTGTGGTCACGCTATTAAACTCCAAGCCACGATTCCTTCCTGCCTATTGGGAATGGCCAAAGCTCCTGCCAACTTCCAAGCCATGCTCAGAAATGTTCTGGATTGTTTGATCCAGGTGGCCTGGATCAAAAGTGAGCCAAGGACTAGTCCAAAATGTGAGTGGCAGTGCCGGTGTTCAGACCCTTATGTGGTTCAGACTATTAATATAGAAGTGGATTTTATGAAAAGACTTCATGACAATGTTTGGAAACAGTCTTTTTTGTGGGAAAGGTCTCTGGCAACAAAAATGGCTTTTTCAGTGTAAGTTATAACAGTAGTTTCCATGAGGATGGGCTGTGTGTAGAGGATGTATGCCCATGAGGACAAAAGAACCTGGGGAATGCTGAAGGATTCTCTTGTTGTCCTACAATCTACTGCCTGCCCTCAGAGTGGAGTACAGAGTTTGTGATAAATGCCCATGCTATCATTTTAAGAATGAATGTTGAGGTTATTCCTTTTTTAAATCAAATAACATAATAGCATGTTACTTCCACAGGACAGGCAGAGAACTTCTAAACAAGTTAATCTGAGAAACAATTCTGGTTCCTGTGGAAATTAGGGACAATGTAAATTATTTGTGAGGGTTGATAGTAAAACAGGAAAAACAACAGGGAAGAACCTAGTGGAGTTCCAGATTAAAAGGGATCTGTAACCTGAAGTGACTCATGCCTACATAGCTGTAGGATTGAGACAATTCTCCCTTGATTACCATAGGTGAGATAATAGGAAAAACATACTGCTGCTCACATTGAACCAGCTGGGATGTTTCTGCTCTTCAAAGCCAAGACCAAGGAGGTCAGAGATAGGTATCCTCAGGTGTCAAATTCAGCCTCTCATCTAAGAAGCCCTCCCAGAGAGATATTGAACATACTAATGGAAAGATAGGGGTGGAAAACAGTAAAGCCAGTACCCACCACCATCCAATTAATGGAGAAATCTACCCAGAAAACCTGTTAGAAGAGGACTTATGAGTCAGGTCAAGTGGAGAACAGTTTCACTCTACAGATATCAGAAGACAGTGTAGATCCTGAAGGTCTCAGTGAAACTTGTCTCTTTAAACCTTTATGTGACTTGCAGTGTAGTACAAAGATCAAGATGAGTCCAGATTCCTGTAGTTCTAATACAGTGAATATTAACCCAGGAACATCCTGTGCACAAGATACCAACTAAACCCAACTGGATATGCTGCTCCCAGAAAAGTCACCAGATTACACAGCACCCTCTGACACAGACCATGGAATTATTAGAATAAAGAGAACTGAGAGAGGTTTCAACACCAGTTACTTGGTCAGGCATGAGGAGAAAGTTTTCAGCTTTTTTGTGGATCACTTTGTAGTCTTCAAATATTTTACTTTTTACATTTTCATGCATTGGAGGATTTTGCACCACTTTGTTCAGTTTCCCAATGTTTCAGTGGGATAAGTGCATCACTTGAGGCTTTTACACTACACAGAATTTGGTTGAAGCATGACCCCCACTTGAAACCTTTCCCAGTATGGAGCAAAGTCCTCCAGGTTTTATGTTCGTTTTGTAAATTGAAGTGATTGAGTGACACAAAATGTGAAAACTTCAAAGGCTTTTGAGTTTGAATATTCTGCACAGCTGTTGTTTAGCATTGAATATGGATTTTACTTGTGAGATACTTGGTGTTGTATTGCAAAACTGCATTATGTGAAGTCCTCTGCCTTCAAATTGATGAAAGCAAACAGTGCTTACTTCCATGAGTAACCCCATCTGTTTCCATAATACACTCTTAGGGGAAAGATTGAGAAAAAAAGGAAACAAAGAGCTGTACTCTGCTGGGAAACTTTGCTATTTTATATTGAAGCTCTGACCACCCAGTTTACATTTCTTTCTGTACGTATAAATGCACATATATTTTGTTATTAATTTACATTCATTTAGAAGGAATATGGCCAAGTGGAAAGAGCTCTGGCTGGACTTAAAAAGTATTTAATATTTTCTTATCTCTGTCAATTTCCCCTGGCTGACGTTGAAAAAGTATTGACCTTAAACATATGACTGTTCTTTGTCCATGTGTGAAATGGCAGAATGCAACAAGGCCTTTTGGAGAGTGCTTTGAGACTTTATGGAAAAAAACAGTAAGAAGTGAGTAATGTTAGTAGGGTTAGAAAGAAAGAGTAGTTTTAGAAAATTTTGTACTAATAAATCTGCATGTGACTGTGTAAACAAACAGGACTTCAGTCCTACAACTGGTTCTCTAGCTGAGTTCTATTCCTAGTCCAGCTCTTCTACTGACCAGCCTTTGGCTGTTGATGGTTTAATCAGAAAGGAAGAGGTTAATGGTGCCAGGTCAGTAAAAAATAGGAAAACATTACCAAAAATCAGCCCTGAAAGGAAGCAAGATCAGCACAAACAGCATTAAACTTGGAATCATCCTAACTGGGTCCATTCCTGATTACTATTTATGAACTGGATAATGTTGGGGTCACAAAACTGAATGACAAATTACTTTCTTTCTCACTGCCTCAATTTCCCCACTTGCAGCTGTACTTAACTGTACTTTGGGAATTTACATGCATGTTTCAGATATTACAGTTTTATGTGCAGTAGGAGAAGGAGAGGATCTACAAGAGAGGAGCATGGGAGGAGAGAAAAATGCACTTAAGTAACATAGTCTAAAAGGAGGACTGGGGTACAGTTGTTAAGCATCTTAGACTTAGTGAGACTTCTCCACAGTTAACCTGTGGAGGGAAAGAGAGCAAATATCATTCCTCCAAGCTAAGATGTAATGCTGGACTGCATCAGTACTGGCCTATTCCCACTTCTGGGTGGCTTTGGGAGCAAGGGATGCAAGAGAATGTATATCATTATATGTGTTATTACCTATCCCCAGGACGTATTTGAAGGCATGGATGGATTTCAAGGGCTGTTACTCCTAAAAGTAAAGTTCCATTTTGGTGTTGCCTTGATTCATGTTTACCCCATGAGACTGCCCATGACAGACATCCTTTATCTGTGCTGTGCTGGGACAGGTGGCCTCTTTGCCTTGCAAACACAGCTGATGTTCCCACATGCCCCAGGGAATAAGGGCATTATGGAGATGGACTTTAACTGAATTGTCTGTTTCTCAAAGGCCAATGTTTCTTTTCTTCTTTTTTTTTTTTTTTCTTGTTCTTTTTGGCAAGAGTTGCTTTCTTCTTCCTTTTGGAAGGCATCTGTACAGACTTACTTTAAAAAAAGCCCTCAGAGGACAACACCCTCCCCTTTGGTTTGGCTTTTTTCACATTAACCTTAAGGGCTGCTCAAGCACACTGCCCGTGTTTAGCCTTAAGCCCTTTGTCACCAGAAGTTTTTTTTTCTTCCCCATAGACTGAGTCAGCCAAACCTAATTACCCTTTAATCAGTAAAATCAACACCTGCTAACAGGGTGGGCTCTTTTCAGCAAATAGTGCTTCCCTTTTCCAGAGGCTGCTAAATTTCCAGGGGTCCTATTGTTTCTTTGTCTTGCTCATAAGGAGCTTTGACTGATAATCTGGTAATGGGTATGGTTATCTCATGCCTGTAAAACAGCAGTGGTGAATCTTCCTCTTGGCAAGGGTAGCAGAACTAGATGAGACAAGAATTATACATAGATGCCAGGAGTCAAATCTCCTGGTATTTTCCCTTTAAAACTTAGGTCTGCCCTGGAAAAATATGGGTCAGAGGGGTTTGGCAGGTGGGATTAAAGTATCAGGTGAAATAAAGAGCAAGGCAGCCTGTAGAAGCTCCTGGTTTTTTATCTTGCTTAAGCAGCCCTCTGCAAAAAAAAAAGTAAGGGGGCAGAATTGTCTGCAGAGAGCAGGGACTGGGGCTGGATTTTACAGAGCCCGTTGGATCTCAGGCTGTGTCTGTGCTGTTAGGGCAGCCCAGAGCCACCACTGTCCTTGAGGAGACTCATCTGCAGCTTCACGGGGACCCTCAGGGTGTGAAGAGGTGTTGTGGGAAGGAGGTGCTTAGGTGCAGACCAGGCCAGAACAGCCTCTTGTTCCTGTGGTCATGGACAGGATTTGAGCTCGAACTCCAGATTTACCACTCTGCTCTCCTCTGGGTGGCTGCTTGGAACCTGAGCAATTGGCATATGGGCAGAAGACAAACAGGGCCACGGGACTTACAGCTCCCTTTGGGGTCTGCTTCTAGTACACAGACCATCCCAGGACAGACTTCTGGTGGAAAAAATTACTCTGGTATTCATGGCAGCACTCTTGAAAATGTCTTTCACATGTAATCAGGCAGCCAGTCTGATATTCATCTGAGAACAGCTGAAACATTGTTAGAAATTTCAGAGTAAGAAACACTTTACAAGTTCAGTCAACTCTGAAAAAACCTTGGAGCCCTTTGCGCTGAAGTTTCTTATACTTGTTTTTAGCTCTAAAATCAATGTTTTTGGAGAGCTCCACTTAATTTCTTGTGGATGAACAGGACAGAGGAGTAAAAACCACTTGTGGTTTTCCTTGGATGTCTCCAGTGAGGTTGTTTTTGCTGGATAGGTGCTGCAGCTTTGTTCAGCAGTTGTGTGTGAGCCTGGCCCTGTGGCTGCCACCCTTGGCAGCCCACACAGTGCAGCTCCTTAGTTTGAATGTATGGTTACACAGGCTGCTAAATTGCTGGTGCTGGCTTTGCCTGTGAAATACATCCTCCTCTCTCTGCACCAACACTCAGCTCCTGCCCTAGCCTGGATATGTGGGATATGGCCATTATTTACATGCAAACATATGCCTGAGCTGCAGCTAAAGCTGGTGACCAAAGCCTAGGATCTCCTTCCTGTACCCATCTATCTGTGTCCCCAGTTCTCAGCTCTTTCAAATTAACATGACTAACTTGATGCTGCCAGGATATGGATGAAAATCAGGCAGGATCAAATACTGGATGTGATTCCAGGTGAGGTGGAGCCTTCATTTGACTCCACAGGGTGAGCAGTGCTCAGTGAGCATTTAAAGCCATGCTAGGAAGTTAAAGTAATTGCTAAGGAAGGAGCCAGGACTCCTGGGTCTCAAGGCCAGGTTGGATGGGAATAGAACAGAATATAAAAAATTATATTCTGAGCCTGTGTTCTCTTAAGAGCAACTTGGTCTAGTGGAAGGTGTCCCTGCCCATAGTAGAAAGGCTGGAGTTAGATGATCTATAAACTCTGTTCCAACCCAAACCATTCCACAATTCTATGAAAACCACAGGTCTGGATCTGCTGAAAAACCCTCTGTTGAGTTTGATGGAGGATAGAGGAGTCCAGTGGGTTAGGGGAGACTGGCATGGCTTTCTGCTGTCAAAAGATAAGAGAGTTTTGGATATGTGGCTGACACTAGTCCCAGTCCTGCAATGAGATCCAGGAGGGTTTGATCCCTGGGCCTGTGCAAAGTCTCTCCACTGTGGGATCACTCTCAAGAGGGGACACAGAATTTTCCTGTCACCAGTCTGGCAGGACACTGCTGCTCACACTGATTTCAGCAGCATATACAAATACCTGTCAGAGCAGAAATCCATGTGAATTCAGATGCTTTGCTTTGGGCTCCCTGCTTTGAAAACTCTGCTCATCCTTCTGTCTGTCTGTGCCAGAGAGACAAGAGCCCTGCATATCTAATCCAACAATAGCTGGGCTCCTCCAACCCAGCCCCTCGGGGCACCCCTTTCCCCGACTGCCCCCCCAGCAGCTTGCAGTGCCACAGCTGGACAGCTGCACAAGTCTGCAGCACATTTGGGCAAAGATGTGAAGAGGTGCCTTTTAGGACCCTGGGAACTCCGCCAAGGCTCAGGTAGGTCTGTCTCATTCGTCAGCCGGGATTCATTCACTCCCAGGGATGTGTGTGTGTGTGTGTGTGTGTGTGTGTGTGTGTTGTGTGCGCCGAGTGCTTTTCCTTCCCCGCCGCTGGCTGCGAGCCTTCCCAGCAATGGGACTAACGCTGCTCTCCGGGCAATGAGGAGTGCTGGGCAGGGACAGGAACCGCTTTCCTTTCCTCGGGAAGAAAACAAGCTGTGAGGACACCTAAGGATGTGCTGCCCAGATGTGCTGCCCACCTCCACCTTCCTCCTAGGACTCATGTGCTTGACAGCTTTCAGCAACTTTGCCAAGACTTCTGCAGACTTCTCAGGTAGGGAGAAGCTCCGATCCCTCCTATCCCTCCGTGTGCTGCTCGTGCATGGGGGCTCTTATCCCAGTGCTCAGGAGCAGCTCGGGGAAAGGGGATGTGAGCAGATCTGGGATAGTTATGTGGGAAGTAATTTTAATCTTTTAAAAATAAGCCAAAGATGAGAAGTGTCTTCCGTAAGAGGATTTTGAGTTTCTTAAAAGCCTTTCTCAATAATTAGCAGACCTATTTCAAAAGAGTTAGTCTGACTAACTTTGGGAACAAGAGAAACAATAGTGTTAACTTTTGTAAGTTTGTAGCAGGAATGGTATTAACCTGTGTAAGTTTTTAGCAGGTTTTGTGCTGTGTTTCTCACAGGAGTGAAAAGAGGTGGATTAGGAGACTGGGATGGTTTAGGGCGTAAATTAAAGCTAACATAGCAAGTCTGAATTATTTTGTAGTGCGCCAGATTCCCTCATCTTAATATACAGCTCCTGGTTGTTGCAAAAGCCCCTTGAGCTGAGATAAAGGAGGTGCATGCACAGAACAAATTATATTCTGAACCTGTGTTCTCTTAAACTGCAAGAAAAAGTCTCATTTAATAATATCTTCTGAATCTAAAAATGTTGATAGCACTTGTTTGGAGTTGTACACAGCAGGTAAATACCCAGTACTTTCAAAGTCTGGAGCCCCATGTAAGTTTTATAACTTTATAGCTGCACTAGTTGATTTAAAATTATGTTTCTGCTTCTGTTCTTTCTGGATGTGCATGTGGATCTGAGAAAACAACAGATTTCATTTTGCAGCTTCAGCAGGGCTGATCAGTTTGCTTGGGAGTGCCCAGTGAGGGCCACTTTTCTTTTAGGATATTGGTTCTAATTTTGGGTCTTAGTGTGAATAACTAGCCTGGCATACTCTTTAGGGGTGTTTTGCAAAACTCTTGTCATGGATAAGAGCTGCCAATTATAGTTTGCTGATGAAAAAGAGTCATTTGCAAGGGTTGAACCTCACTGGACTTGGGTTTCAACACATCCCAGCACTGCTGCTCACTGCCTGGGAGTGCATGTGTCTGTGTGCTGTGAGAAATTTGTGTTAGAAAGGAGGAGCTTGTGGTGGAGGGTGGGGGAAAGAATATGTATGGTGCTGGAAGTCTTAATGTGAATTGAAGGGGGCTGGCTTGCCTGTGATTCAGTCTCTTTTGGGGGCACATCAGTCCTGGGGGCTCCCATTCAAGGCAGATCTGCCTCTGAATGGAAAGGACTGAGGCATTTCCCTGTTTCTTGTGTGCTTTTATCCTTTTCTTGGCACTGAGCTTTCTCTGTGCTCCTGCTTGCAAGCAAGTTGATTCAGAAGGGGTGCATGGACTAGGCATGATGGGAGCAAAAGCTGCAATGGGGAAAGGAGTTGTCTTTCTGAAATGTAGATAAAGTTTTCCCAGCCAGGCCAAATTGCTAAGTGTTAAAATGTGTCCAGGTGTCCCAGGGCAAAGGTGCTTTACATCATGTTTGTACAACATAGCTGCAACAGTGGAAGGAAATTAGATAGGCTTCAGTGCTGCTGGCAGGAGGACCAGATGCTGTTCTTTTAAAAATGGATAAGAAAGTTGCTGATAACAAAATAATGTTTTCTGTAGCATCCAACTGAACTGTCATGCTTTGGGAGAAGAGGGGTGGCTGGTATCTCTGCATATGTTTGTGGCAAGACTGTACTCTGAAGCAGGGTCTGTAATCCCAGCAGCACAACCTCCCATGAGTTTCCATAACTGTTGAAACCTTCTGCCAGGTCCAACCTATGTTTCCTGATAGCAGGCTTGGCAAATGTCCCCAGTCTCGTTGGACTGACTGTACCTTGCAGGACAGGAAACATGATTTGCTGCAGGAAAGGGCTGTACCCAGTGTGTAGCAGCTCAAATGTAGTTTTGTAAGCTCAGGAGCTGAATACCCACAAGATGATAGGGGGTAGGGAAAAGTACAGCATTTCCCAAATCACACCTTATGCTTTCCCAGCACATTTGCATTCCCTCCAATGCATGAGGTTTTGCACCGTGTGCCTCTCTGAAGGAGCAGCAGCCCAGGTAACTCTTCCTACCTGATGGAGCATCTTGTTTCTCACTGTTATCCCTATGAGTGAATTGTCAGCTGGCTTAAGGAATGCAAGGAGGACATCCTTCTAATATTATTTGACTGTAATTGTTTCTGGCGTGTTATACACTTTTCTATACTTCAGCATGTTCTGAATTCTTCTCTGGCATGACTGGAATTGAGCAGGTAAAAATCTTTGGGGACAATTTATAGCTTTACATGTATGCCATCCCACCTAGAAGTGGTGCATCCAAAACATAAATTGTCTGCACCCCAGGGAGATGAGTGGATTTGTATTGGGTATTACTGCTACGGAATGTAAGGCTTGCTGCGATCCCTCAGAGTTTTCTGCAGCAGTTGGTGCTGCAGAGAGATGACACAGCTCTTTGGGATGTAGAGGCTTTTCCAGCTTGCAAATGAATAGCACTACTGTCCAGAGACAGCAGCTGATGCTCTTTGGGGAAGAATGGGGGCTTAAAACTCAGTCCTGTAGACCTTGTATAGCAGCAAAACCACTCTGGCTTCTCAGCTTGGTTTCACCCAGCATTACCAGGAGGTGCTGCTGTTTGTAATAGGTCATGGTTGTGTGGTGGGGGCCAGAGTTTTTGGATTCAGCCCTGGAGGGAAAAGCTCAGGGATAACCAGTCTTGAGCTCTAAGAGATCATAAGTCAGCAGCACTGACCTGACTCTCATGCTGCAGCTCTACAATAGGGCTGGATAAAAGACTTACCAAGGATTTCAAACCCAACCACATCCCACTGCTCCCAGTACTCTCCACTGCCGGGGTCTTCAAGGGATGTGTCTCTCAGCTGCAGGAAGATTTGATTTTTATGCAGGTCATGGCAAGGCACACCCTGAGAAGGTGGTCAGACATGTGGTTAATTGAGTCTCAGCTCTCACAAGAGAGCACAAGCAGAGCTGGTGGGGATTTCTAATCCCTGAGCACACAGCACACTCCATATCCCTCCTGTTTGAACAGCTCAAATGCCACAACGTGAACATGAGCAGTGCGTGTCCTGCTGGGGACTGGTGCAATCTGAGATGTAAGAATTCAAATTCCTTTTAAGTGAAGTATTTGAACTATGTGAAGAGTTTTGAAGTTGTTTTCTTTAATAGTTCTTTAAACATTGATGTTTGTAGCAGGGTGTGGGGGTAGGAAGCAGATCCTGAGGGAGAAAGTGGACTTATCAGGCACTTTGCAGCCACTTCTTAAGAAGACCTGGACTTTTTCTCTGTGGCTGCTTTTAGAATGGACTCTTGGTTTAATCTCATTCTGTGATCTGTTCTTGTGCTCAGGACTGTTTGAAGACTTAGAACCTGCTGTCTTGATGTGTCACTTTCCCCTAATGTTAAAGGTGATACTTGAGGACTGTGATGAGGTGTGGGGTTAGAATCTGATCTTTTGAATCTCTGTACATTAACCATAAACCTCTGGTGCTAATCTCTGCAGCAGCAATGAATTCTCCAAAATCCTTGCTGTTTGATAAAACTTGACCTTTGTTTTAGTCCCTTTCTAATTTTAGTGAGAGTCTAAGACAGAGCAATACCCTTGGCCCTGCCAGGGGAAGCTGTGCCATAGCTCCTCTGCATGGGCTCTGGGAGGCAGTGATCCATGTGCACTGCACAGGCCTTGCTCCTCAGAGGGACAAAGTTAATGAAAATGGGGCCAAAATTAGGCTTTGGTGCTAACTTTAAATGCAGGCATTGAAAGCTAAGTCAACAGCTATTGCTCATATCCTGTGTGCTCTCTCTGCTCAGCCAAGATGTTCCTGTCTCGGAAGCTAAGTCATGCAAACACATTTTGAATTTTGCTCTGCCCAGTGCTGCCAAGGTGACCATTTAATTTCCAGCTGCATACCTGCAAGGAATTAGTGTTGTTATCCTGCCATGCTCTGATTCTCCTCAAGGATTTTCCCATTCATTAGCTGATTTCAGGCATGTTGGGCAGGAGTGTGGTGGCATCGGATCTATGGGATTGCCACAAGTTTCATGTTAGTGCAGACAGGTACCTCCACTACTGCAGAAAGGGTTGTGAACTCAAGCATTTACAGACATCAGAGAATCCACTGCAAGCACCTAATCCAAAAACTTAGGTTTCTAGGCATGGAAACAGCTTGGCTGGGAGCAAGTGCCTTTTTTTGACACAGGAGAACCCAGCTGAAAGAAAAACCAGCCCTGGTATGCTGCTCCCCTTGGGCCTGCTTTAATGTTTATGTTCTTTGCATTAGATTTTGGCACAAGCTGGATGTGAGCAGCACTTTGCTTAAGGGAGCTGATGTGGCATTGAGCCAGATGAACACAGGTAACTCCCATCCACACCCTGCAGGTGAGCCCTGGGTAGCTTTTGGAACCTCTCCCTGGGGGCCCATCTTGGTTTTGAAAGCATAAAAATTTTTGTTGCTGTTGTTATTATTATTGGTGGTGGTGATTGGTTGTTTTTTTTTCCTTTTCCCCAAGAATATCAGGTTTCAAGTGAAAGCTGCTCTTGCCACCTCCCTGCTAATTGGCTCAGTGTGTTTGTTTGAGTGATGAGGGTTGGAGTTGGGGAGGGGAAAGGCACTTCTCCCTGATTGCATTTAATCAGTCCATAATAAAGGCAATTTGTTTGACAACTCCATTCACCAAATTATCATCAAAATCTACATGCTAACAGGTTCTGAATGCCTAATAGCCCTGAATGGGTCCATGGTGTCAAGGGGGATCCAGGATTTCCATGTGTTGAAGGTTTCAGGCTGTAAAAGAGGGAATTTTCAAGAGAAAGGCAGCCACACTGGAAAATAAATTTTAATTCAGTAATGAGGGTTGAGTTTTTGACCTCAAGGGCAAGCAGACATACTTTAGGCTTTGCTTAAAGCCTGGGCCATGTCCAGGCCACCTCCATACCTTGTCTTAGGGAAGGGCTCCGAGTGATGAGGTAGGATGGACCTCAGGTTGCTGCATAGAGAGGTCCCTGCCCCAGGTGATCTTTTCCTCTTCAGCTGGAGGCTGAATGTGCTACCCCATCCATCCATCCATCCATCCATCCATCCATCCATCCATCCATCCATCCATCCATCCATCCATCCATCCATCCATCCCAGCTGCCTGGGCTGCAGTTTGTCTTACTGAAGGCAAACTGCCTGTGCTGGGGCAGAGAAATTCTCCTTTGCAGAGCTGACAAAATCCAAAACCTCATCAAAGCTGCTTTAAAACCACTTGGCTTCTTCTGATAACGTTCTGGAGATGCGGCTGCATGGGGTGGGAGCTGAAGAGGGGATGACCGTGTCTGGGAGCCATGGCTGAGGGCTTCTCACAGGGGGAAGCTGTAGCTGGGGTTTGTGTCACATATGTCTGTTTGCCAGTGGAAAAGAGTCTAAAGACCTCAGAGAGCTGGGAGATGTTGGAGGAAGAAATCAGTAGGAGTTTGGGTGGGTATCAAGTGCCAGATCTGCTGCTCTTGGGAGAGCAGGAAAAGAATCAGCATAGAGGCTGGGGCTATTTGCATGCCTGAGAGAGTTGTTCTGGTTTATCAGCAGGGATGCAGCTTCATGTTATCAACAAAACCATGTTATCCACACCAAATACCATTTTAAGCAATGATACAGGTTTCTGTCCACCTCTGTATGGAGGCATGCTCCAGAAAACACTGTGGCTTTCCCAACAGTTGTGATGAAAATGCTGTGAGGGAGGACTCTGTGCCTGCTGATTGTAAAAATATTCAGCATTTACTTTTACTGACAGCTGAGGGGAGCAAATTGAGCTGCAGGATGACAAACACGTGCTTCCAATTCCTTATGTTTGTAGTCCTGGGCAGTCACCAGGGGCACTGCTGTTACTGCTGCAAAAACACAGCTGCTGGCTGGTGTTTGTGGAGCCAGGGAAAGGAGACACAGTCTGGGAGGGATGGATGGGGCTGCTGTGGGTGCCAGGATGTCTCATGAGGGGTCTCTGTGAAACCTCATGTAGGCAGTGACTCCATGCTCAAGAGCCATGTGTGTGCATCTGGCTCCTGTGATGTGGAAATCCTCTGGTTTGGCCATCACAGCTGGCAGCAGGAGCCAAGGGACCTCAGGGATCCCAACATCTGGGTGATGACTGGCAATATTTATATTGTATCTACTAATTGCAGGAGCCTAGAAAATGATGAAGAATTTTGTTAGTACCAGGAAGACTTTATTTAACTAGTAGTAACAAAAAAAGGAAAAAAATAATCTGCTGTGGTAGTTTTAATAACTTCAGAGTATCCCAGTATCCCACTAGATGCACAGACAATTTGAGGAAATGGTCCTTGCAGCATTCTTCCTATGTCTGTGTGTTATCAGGGATACAAATGCTGCAGAATTAAAGAAAGCAACTGTTTATATCCTCAGGTAAAATTTTTCCCTGACTTAAGGCACTGTGAAAGCAGATTTTATATGCCACAAATTTTATATTTTTAGTTTGGTCAACTAAAAATAAAAAAGTGAGAATTTTGACATTCTTTTTTCGACTGAGATACTTAGAAGCTAAACTCACAATTTCATCTGGGGGATGGGGAGAATAAGCTTAGTCTCTGCAGGAGGAGAAAAACTGTGTATTTATGCTTGGCACTGTGCTGATCCTTTGTTGATGCTAATTTAAACACAGCCTGATCTCCCAAAGGGCTCAGTGTTCAGAGCTGAAGATTGGCCTGGGCTGTGTTTAGGTGGGTGTGCAGTGATTTAGTTGGCCAACACCAGGGCTGTTTACATGTCTTATTTGAGACTGGCTGCTTGTGCTTGGCATGTTTGTGCAGGTAGAGATTGAACTTTCTGTTTTCTATTCCAAAATAGCAATCCCAATCCCTGGGGGTGGGGGGACGGACCATTTAAAGCAGCTACCCATTTTGTTTTGGTTTTTTGTACTCTTGTAATTTCTTTATACAGGTACCCAAGAGTTTCACAGATTGTGTCCCTTGAAAGGCATGTGACTGCCTGCAGGAAGAGAGCCAATGTGCCCCTCAAAGTGGTTGAGGGGATTTTTTGGTCAGGATGTTTTGGTACAATACTACAAGGCTCCTTGTGTCCTTGCCAGTGCTGTGCCTCATTGATCCAGCATTGCTGCTGTCTGGGATTTTTGTGTTCTTTCCAAAAGGCAGCCATGGGCCAAAATCTGCTCAGCTATGAGGCAGCTTTGCTGGCTTGCCAAGAGCTGTGCAGAATGAACAGAAGCACAGAAGTTAATCCCAACTCATCTTCTTGCAGATTAAAACTAGTGTAGGAGTAATAATTAGGAACATGCTTAAGAGAGCTGCTTGGGTTACCTGTTATTATTATTTATTTACTTTTCTGCTTCTTTTGCCCAAGGATGGATGGTGAATTGTGACTCTTTCAGCCTGGGTTTGGGCTAATCCAAATATGCCTGGCTCAGCTCACTGACTGAGGGTATGAACTCATTTGTAGTAATTAAAACTGTGAATGTCTCCTCTTTCAGTGTGTGCAGTGCCTGGCTGCCTGGAGCTCAGTGTGTCTCTTCTCACATCAGAGAGACAATGATGAGTTGGTAGTTCTGGGTTGCACAGGAAAATAAATCTTGGCTGAGTCTTTTCAGATATACTCTGTGCTCTTGAATTGTGGTGTCAGTGTTATTGGGGCTCCTTTGGATGCTGAGGCTTGCTGTTCAATAATCCCTCTTGGATCCATCTGGATTCTTGCATGAAGATGGAGCAGTGTGTGTGTGAGCTGCAGTTTGGCCAAACCCTCTGAGAGCTCAGGTGTCAGAAGTGTGTTTGAATGAACAGATGCATGTAGGTGCTGCTGAGGAATTTGCAGTAGATGTTGTCCAAGCACTTTAGTTGTGGCAGGCAGGGGAGCTCACATCCAGCTCCCTGTTGGCAAAGTATCTCACATTCTTAACAAAGAGGAAGAAAGATTTAAAAATATATTTTCTTTTTTTCTAATGTTATATTTAGAGAAGGCCTAGAGACCTAGAAGAGATTCCTCAGCCATTTACAATCAAAAAACTTCACTGTGTACTTTTGTGCACCAACTTTTGACCTGATATCAATACACTGTTTGCCAGAAGAGGGATTTTTTCACTCCCCCAGCAGCCCATAAAAGAATCAGAATCCTCAGGGTGTGAGAGGGAGCTGACTTCAGGTGAAATAGACAAAATCCTTGACAAACTGGGTACCTGATGGTGTTGCTTCTCAAGAAGGGGCCATTCAGACCACCTACTCTGAGACCCCCAGTGTGCATGTGTTATTTTATTTTCATCTGCTATCAGATGCCTGTGGTTTTGCTGCTATGATATTATCAACATGTGTTGTATCAGCCTCAAGGGTTTAAAGTGGGCTTTTACTCCCATTAGTAAATATGAAAACAAACACAGCAGTGTGGGGATTTTCTGCTAATGTTTCCTCTGTGATTTCTGTATCATACTGTGGCTGGTGTTGAAATTAAGGGTGCTCTACAGCAGGTGCAATTCCTGACATTAGTTTCCCATGTTTGCTGTATTATGCAAAGGCTTTTGGCTCACACGCTCTTCCTAAAAGTTGTGGTGGGCCAAGAGTGCAGACACTTGGTGCAATTAAAGTGATAGGTGGTAACTTGAGCTCCTGTGGCTGGGTTATGGATTATTGTTTTGGGCCTCAGTCTTTGGGAAATCTCCTCCCTCTGTGGTCTGTGTGGGGCCTGTACATGCAGTGCTGCTGTGGCCCTGGGTGCCCACAGGATGCTATGGGACAAAATTCTGCCGTTCGGTTTGGAAGAAGGTTAGCTTTTGTGTGAAACATTTGAATAACAGTATTATTATTCAATCAAACATTTGGAAGTTAAGAAATGTTAAAATTAAGGTAGTCTTAACTGCTTGAGTCCAGCCCTTTGGGTGTTTAGGTTACTCTCTAATGAGAACATTCTTTTTCTCTAATTCCTTGGGATTCCTATGTTGTCCAGGGCACGGAACAGTGGCCTTAAAATTGCTTTCTTTATTCTTCTGTTCTTTATAGCCCTGGGGCCTTATTTCCTGTATGTTTAATGGTATTTAAATCCTATTATGTTATTTAAACACTATTCTGCTTGTTGTGAGGGATGTACTTACAGGGATGTACTTACCCTTCTGGAAGGAGTCTGGAATGTTACCTGCATTGCACACATAAGGATCCAACGCAGAGAGATTGGCATCAGGAGCTCAAACTGCCCAATATTTCAGAGATTGTTTAGTATCCACCTTCTTCTCCAGGAGCAGCCCCTTATCTATTCTCTTAAGCTGTGGTAAACAGGAAGAAATGTACTCAGTACACAGTTCCTTCTCCAATATTATGTTATCTGTGTGCAAATGGATGGCACAGGTTAAAATGGACATTTCAGTTGCCAAGTCAAGTGCACAGAACTGAGTGTTGTGGGTTAACACTTGTAGGCAGCCAAGCACTGCCCAGCTGCTTGCTTGCCTCCACTTCCTACCTCCAAGTAGGACAGGGGAAGAGGGAAGACTAAAAGCAACAAAACTCATGGAATGACATAAAAAATAGTGAAAGAGAAGTGGATGAAATAAAAAAAAAAAAAAAAGCAAAATAAGTGATGCAAAGGCATCACCACTGCTTCCCACAGGCAGACTGATGCTCAGTCAGTTTTTGCTCTAAGCTGATTTACCCCACTCCACTCTGTTTTATTGCTGAACATGACACTACATGGCATGGGAGATCTCTTTGCTTGGCTGGGGTCACCTGCCTGGCTGTATCCCTCCCAAAATCTTGTGCACCCTATAATCTATTTGCTGGGAGGGCAGAGTGAGGGACAGACAAGGTGCTGATGCAGTGCAAAAGCTCTTCAGCAATAGCTAAAACATTAATATATCATCAGTAATGTTTTGGCTGTGGATCCAAAGCACAGCACTGTACAAACTGCTACAAAAAATTAACTCCATCACAGCCAGACACAGTACACTAAGGAAAGGGCAACATTACACCTGTATTTTATGTGTAATATGAGCTAGAGGTTGATATTATAGGAAACCTTCAGCTGGCTGATATGATCTGAGCCATAAAGTGCAGTTGTGAGAAGGGTCTTGTTTTGCATAGTTTTGGTTGAGGTTTCCTTTTTTTCTTTTTCCTCTATTTTTTTTTTTCCCTAGAGCAGTCATCCTTTGAGGGTACTTTTAGGATGAGATAAGAGTTCTTAAAATTGAGTTACAAATCTGGGGTCAGTCCTTGAAACACATTCTAAAAGATCTTTTAAAATGAGTTTTGAAGACATTTCCCCCTCCAAATAGTTTTTTTTTTTTTTGCTTGCTTCTGTTCCTCCATAAAAGAAGAAAAAAAAAGTTTGTGTGTCTATTCAAAGGCACAAATAAAGATCCTGCAGTGCAAGTGATATTGCTAAAAATAGATCCTCTGGGATTTGTTGAGTTTATTTCTCTCTGGATTTTTATTGTGTGGGTAACCCCTTGGAAACCGAGGTTGTTGATCTGACTGTTTCCAAAGCATGCCCCTCTCTTCATGTATCCTTTGTGCAGGGGCCACTTCTGTTGTGTTAACACCCTTTGCTTCCTGGTTTATGTGCTCATCTGAATTCCAGCTGAAAGAGGTTCCAGCCTTGTAAAAGTGAGTGTGGCGAGGCTGTGGCTTGCGGTGGTGCCGGAGCGCGCACATCTGTGACCCACGCTGTGCTCACATGCTCCTGCATTGTTGGCCTCACAATAAAGGAGAGAGCTGGGGTTTTGTTCAGCTAAACAACTTGGATGGAATGGGTTGTATGGGAAAAAGAATAGAAGAAGCTTGGCTGTTATTTGCCATAATGTTCTTTGTTTTAGCTGCAGTGTGGGGGATGCAGCACTCCCAGAAGAGGATGGCCTCTATAGCAGCCAAGGGGAGCTGATAGGTTGGAGAGGGATGCAGAGAGATGTTCAGCAAGAGGGGGTGAAGCATTTTTCTGATTTGGATTTGCTTGTCTTTAGCTGACAGCCCCAGGCTTTCACTTTGGCTTTACTACAGGAGCAGAGACTGCTGTACCAATAAGTTGGAGTATTAATGTGTTTGGTGCCATTTGCCCTGGGTTTGGTGCAGAGTTACTATGCACAGATAGTAGTTAGTGCATTTGGCAATGGTACAGCCCAGGGGCTGGACTGTAAAGGTCTATCAGCAGCTGCAGGAAACTCAATGCTTGGTGTCAGACAATCAATTCTTCTTGCTGGATAAATGAAAATCTCTTTATCTCTCTTTTCATAAACATTGTCCATATAATTGGAGGGCAAGGTTCAAGTTCAAACTGATAAGATTATTTTGCTTCCCTAAGCTCTGTGACAATGGTCCCCTTGGTAAATTAAGCCATAGATCTCCTTTTGCTGTAATGGGAACCAATCTCATTAGAAACAGAGCTGGATTAGTGATGAGTCCAACCTCCCATACAGATACACATTCTGACCCCAGCAGGCCTGAAGTGCCTTTTGTTCACTCAGCCTCCTGTGTATTTTCCCAGCGCTCCTGCATCTGTGTGATGGAGCTGAGGGTGATTATTTCTGCTCAAGCAAAGCCTGCTGAGGGTGGAAAACAAGCTGATTGGTCAGCATGGTATCAGAATAGGAATGATAAGGTGTTTTTAAAATGTTTATCTTGATTTAAGTCATGGGAGTACAAGACTGATTAAGTTGCCTGTTACAGGGTATTGAAGATTAAAGGCCAATTGTCACTGCTTTGACCTGTGAGGAAGATGATCCTTTTCTGCCTCTCAGCACTGCTGTCATCTACCCATCAGAAAATCTGAATCTATTCACACCAGCCTCCCCAACATCTGAACACAGGAAACTCTTTTTTGGGGACAAAGAAAGACAAACCTTTTCACCTCTGACCTGTGTTTGTTCTGTCTGTCCTTCTTCATGCCAGTTTTGACTCCTGAGGGATTGTTTGCAGCCATGTCCAAGCTGCTTTATCAAGGAGGTGGGACTGTCAGTCCTGAGCTGGCTCTGGACACCAGTGCCAGCAAGAGAGCAGCATGGCTGTGCCTACAGCAGCCTCCTGGGCAGATGTTGTGGCTCAGGAGCAGTGCTGAGCTCTGGCGGTGCTGTGCTGGGATCCACTAACTCTAGTGAGTGGAACTCTATCTAGTCTGTCTATCTATCTATCTATCTATCTATCTATCTATCTATCTATCTATCTATCTATCTATCTATCTTATCAACAATTTTTCCTTTTGCTAAGGGTCCTTAGCTCTGGGAGATTAGAGGTGCAGCCCTGGCTGATTACAGCTGTTCCCATGAGATGGAGCCTTGCTAAGGATGCTAAGAGGGGTAAATCCCACTGCTTCCTGGGTTAAAAGCCATTTTCTGATCCTTAAGGAAATCCTTATGCCCTTACATCTCTCTTAGATCCTACTTTTCTGATCTTGGAGGTATTGCCAGGAGCTTGATTCCTGGATGGAAGTTTGTGCTTGAAGCAATCTGGCAAGGAGGGCAGACTGTGAGTGTGATATTTGAAATTGGCACCAATGGAAAAATGAGCCTGATCTGTTATTGTAGTAACTATTTGCTATTGATTGGCCAGGGGGCTGATGCTGAAGTGGAGGAGAGTCCTGACTTGGTGAGTAATTCACTAAAAATCAGTGGGCCTATTAACATGAGGGAAAGTTGGCTTCTCTATATGCCCACTCCTGATGGGTACAAATGGGTACAAAGTGTTTGTTTGTTTTTTTTTTTTTTTTTTTATATTATTCTTATTAAGTGTGATTTTCAAGAACAAGGGTTAACCAGGTTAACTAGCACTGCTAAGCTGTAGTCTGTGTCTCACCAGCCAGACTGCAAACAGAAACAGCTCTGTTTTCTGCTCTTGTTACATTTCTGGATTTATTTTGAGATTTCTCAGAAAGATCAGAACAATGAAACACCCTTTGACAATAGCAATCTCTTTTCTCCGTGATGCAGCCTGAGGAAGCATTCAGACCCTTTCCTTCTGGGATTGCTCATTTCCTCTTTTTTTTTCTCCTGAAATAAAAACAATACTCTCCCAAAAGCACAACTTCTGCAGTGCTCTGGCAGAGCCAGCCTCTGTCACTCCATCAGGGAGGCATCAGATGGGACATTGTCTTCTGTTTTCCCCCTCTAAGCTGCAGCTCAGGGACAACAAATCACAGCAAAAAAACCTCCACCAAAAATAAAGCAAAAAACCCCAAACTACTCCCTTTTCATATATTGTTTAAGGGCTGTCAAAAATAGTAACTAATGCCCACCCTGAATTTCTCTCAGTCTTTTTGCCAAAGTTTCCATCCTTTATGTGCACAAAGGGGAATGAGGCGTGTGGGAAAGAAATCACATGCAGTGAAATGAAATATCATCAAGTCACTTGGAGCCACAATCCTTGGGTGTCCTGAAGTCTGAGGCTGCAGCCCCAAGCCTGATTCAAGTGTGAGAGGAGCCTGTGATTAAAGAGACTGTCACAAAACTCCTGTCCCTGCAGACACAGCCCTGAAGCTCACTGTGAGAGCTTGAGATCTGTGGGACTCTGCCTCTGTTTTCATGCCTGTCCCTTTTCATTACATGATTCCTAATTGTCTCCATATGTCTTTCACTGTAGCTTGAGTTTTTGCTGGTTTTCTTGGAGCCCATATTCCACAGTTACCTGAATTGTGGTGACTTCTAAATAGTTTGGGGGCTGAGAAAACCTCTCAGACTGATGGTGGCTGCCTGCCTATGCCAGGCAGATGTGGCTGGTGGGAGCATTTTCTTGTCAGCTTGGCCTGATGATGGGCTGTGCTACCTTTTCTGTTGTCCCCAGGCATTTCTGGTGGAGGTGGTAGAGCATTAAACTCTTCTACTACTTTTTTTCACCACTGCAGCTGTGTCCACCCTCTTCTGCTCTCCAGTACAGTATCAGAATTATTTTGGTTCAAACTTTATTTTTGTCTTATTAAGGACTAAATCAGCCTGACCCACCCTGATCCCTAGGGGACACCTTGTCACAGCCTTTCAGTAGTTGTAGGGGACTTAAAGACAGAGAGAGAGTTTTTGCCAAGACCTGCAGTGACAGGACAAGAGGTAGTGGTTTTAAACTGAAATGTTTAGATTAGACATAAGAGAGAAATTTTTTATGATCAGTGTAGTGAGACATTGGAACAGGTTGCCTGGAGAAGCTGTGTGTGCCCCCATCCCTGTTCAAGATTATGATGGAGAGGGCTTTAGGCAATCTGCTCTGGTGAAAAATGTTTGGGGGAGTTTGACTAGGTGGTCTTTGAAGATCCCTTCAAACCCAAATTATTCTGTGATTCTAAGATTTCAGAATTCTGTTTAAACTCAGACTTGTTCCTTTTTGCAAAACTTTTCTGTTGGTTGATAACCACTTTTCTTCTGTAGGGTTAGAGAGGGCTGCAGGATGCTGTAGTACTCTGGGTGAGAAGGTATTACCCTTGTATCCATGCCTGTTGGATGTGGAATTGCCTTATAAAGCCCTCCTCAGCCTTGTCAATATTGGTGGATTAGTGCAGAGCTGCATTTCTGTCTCTGCTGGCCAAAGCTAGAGAATGCTGCATGGGGAGGGAGGCTGGCCAGATGCCTCGTCCCTTGTTTCAGGGCCTTTGTGGCCCAATTCCTGGTATAGTTTTCTGAAGAACATCAGAGCTGCCTCTGTCCCAGCTGTGTGTCATTGGCACTACAACAGCACTGATGGATGGGGAGAGAGATCACGCCTTTTCCTCAACACCTGGGCTGGTGGTGGTGGAGCAGGAGGGAGGTCAACACCCTCTTCTGCTCTGAAGGAGTAGGGGCAATCACTTCATTTAGGGTTTTTCCCACTGGTGACAAAGAGTCTGATTTGCATTGTGGAGAAGCTGACATGTAGATGGTGTCTGGCTCATTTGATAAGAGAACTCATCTGTGCTCCAGCCCCTGTGAGATGTGCAATGAGGGCATGAAGTTTTCTTGGACATTAGGCATGGGGAAGGAACAATTATCACAGAAATGTGGTGGGAAATGTCTGTCTGATGGTGTGTTTAAACAGAGAGTGAAGATGCACAAAATTGTCAGACAGAGGTGAAAATTTAGTCTCCCAGACTCTTCTCCATCTTAATCTTGCCTGGCTATGTGAGGGGAGGACCCAGGCTTCCTGCTGCCCCGGCACAAGCAGAGCTTGCTGTATTTTCAACACTCTGAGGAAGGATGTTTTTTTATCAATCTGATGGCCTGATCATACTAGTACTTCACTGATAAATAATTATTGGTGTTAATGAGGCTTTTAGGATTGCTCTGGAAACTTTAAAACTTGCAATAATATAAGGCAAGGCTGCAAATGAAACACCTTAGGGGCTTGGTGTGCCTCCAAGGCAAGACGGGCCAGGTGCTTTTTTGTTTGTGACTTTACTAAATGTTCTAGCTTTACTTGAAAGTTCTAATTTTCCTTCCTACTTCTTCCTCTAGTCCTGAATTTCCATCAGATCTCCAGCTAACATGTTCAAGCACATTAAATAAATCTATGAAGTGGAACTCACAGAGATCATTGATCATTCATGAAGAATGAATGTAGAGATAAATACCAATAGCACTATTTTTTAGCTGAAGAAACTGAAGCACAGATTGTACCATTAGCAGTGGAATTCCGTTTTCCTTGGCTGTCCCAGAGACCTTCATCTCACCTAAGTTGTTGCTTTGGACTTCTAGGGGATGCATCATCTGACTTATATTACGGCTACTTATAGAGATTATTGGCATCCCATCCATGGTTGCTGGTTCCTTCTGACTGTCTTTTTAGGATTTTCTTTTCAGGAAACTTCCTATTAGGGGTGTGAGGTGTGAACTGGAATACCACCCTCTGTCAGTGTCCTTACAAGGAATGTCTGGGCTGCATTAGCCTTGCAGTTGCTCCCTTACCCTGAGGAACACCAGATAAAACTCCCTGTACTGCTTTGATGGAGCTAAACAAGCCCAAAGAGCCTCGCTAGCCTCAGTGGTTTGAGATGAGTGTATTTGGGTTTTCTATTTTTCACTTTCCATCCTAAGGATGTTTTGATTGTTTTGATGTATGTGCCATCCCCTATTCTTAGAAATGCTGTGCTTGTTTAAAGAACAGAATGACATTCATTCACTCCGAAACAACCTGGGGATTTGTTTTCTTGGTCATTGTAAAGCAGACAAGGTGTAACTGCTGCAATTAGGAGGTGATGGGCTAATCTCATTAGTCAGTGGGAGGATAACTAGGGTCAGTGGGCTGGATAAAGAAACGTGAAGATGGATTTTGATGTGCCAGATGGCCTGGCATAGTGGTTCCACTAATTTGGGAGGAAGGAGAGCCAAAAGTAGCTTTGAAGAACAAAAGCTGTAGCAAGAGTTGGCATGTGATTTCTCTGAGCAAAAAAACCTGTAATTTCTCAGCTGAGTGGGGACTTGTGGGATCCATCCATGCCTGCTGTATTTTATTTTATCTTTTTTTTTTTGCCTTATAGACCAGTTTTGGGCAGTAAGAGACAGTCCTCCAGCAAAAGTTAATGAGGCACTGGCATTATATCGATGTGCTTGGATGATTAGTGGCTGAGCTAGAAGAAATAATCCTGACATCTCATTCTTTTAGAAGAGGTTGATAATTTAAATATCTCTGTGGGGAAAGTTGTGTTAATGGTGTCCCCTTATCCACAAATATGTAAGATTTTAGATTTAGAAATACCAATACTTCTTTTGGGGATGAGATTGTAGGCTTTCAGCACAATGCTTTGGGCTCAGTCCTTCATTTTCTGACATTAGTCTTTTCATCCTTATGGAAGTAAGCAAGAGATAGAGGTTTGGGGGATGAAAGAATAGAGAAGAAAAAAACCTATAGTTTTCAAGAGTGAGCTCTGAGACAGGAACATCTCTGCTTTGGCTTCGCCCAACCTGAGATACTGTCACCAGATTTTGCTTTCACAAAGAACCCAGTGTCTGCTTTAATTTCCACTCATTTTTGTGTTCTAAGTACAAACAGAAGCATCAGCACATGCTGAGGCACTTTCCATCCTGAGTCTCTGCAGGGCTGTGGCCCAAGAGATACCCACAGGTAGGTAGGAAGAAGGTAGATGGAGCCCTTCTCCTTCCCACTTTGCTCCACACTCAACACAAATACTCATTCCTTACCTCTGTCACCTACCCTCACCTGTATTTTTCCAGGAAAAAACCAATAAGTAGTCTTTGCCAAGCTTGGCTGTATTGCCTAAAACAAAAGCTGAGGAACTCAAATTACACACTCTGGCCACTTCACCTGGCAACACCACAGTGCTCTTTTCTTTTAGTGAGCATCCAGCACAGCAAAAAGCTTGTTCTGGGCTCTGGGCCATTACAACAGTTCTACTGAGGAGTGCCCTAACTTGGAACAGTCTGATAAGAGCTCTTAGTCTCTATAGCAATGGCCAGGCTTAATCTGGCTGTGAAATAATGAAAAGTATATTTATGATAAGAAGCCTTATTGAAAAATGTACTTGTAACTGGGACACAGCCAGTCAGCACCTGTATTTCCTGGCAGTAGGAAAAGGAGGAATTTTTCACACTGGTTAAGTGTGTTTGGTATTATGAATGTTCTAGGGGCTGGATCTTCAGCAAATGGACATATGTGGGTCTAATGGCAGTAATAATGATCTGTGTACAACCTGAGAGTGCCTCAGGTTAAACATAGCTGCATCCTTTCCATCCTCAAAGAGCAATAAGGGCTGGAGTTTCTTAGCCCCCATCTTGAGTCCTATTTACATTATCATTAGTAAAAATCAACACATTTTTTAACCTATAAATGCCATGCACACAGCAGCACTTTGACACAATACATACAGCCTAGCCATTTCTAACCTAATGCCTTCCTAAGAGTAAGCCATGTAGAATTTAATGTGGAAAACATTAATTTGGCAAGAGATTTCTTCCTTCTGCAAAGGGTGTGGATTCTGGTGCTCAGAGGACGTGACTGCCAGGCACTCCAGTGAGCAGAGGCACTCAGTGTCAGGGAGAGTCGCCATCAAGATGCAGCCCTGGGGAGGCTGTTGTAAATCAGAGTGGCCCCAGATGTCCTACAGGGCAGAGGGGAGATTGATGGGGTGGGTGGGGAAGCCGAGGCAAGGAAAGTTCAAGCATCACCCTGACCCTCAAGAAGGGAGAATAGCCCCAACCCTCAGCTAGGTTTGATTGAAGACTGCTGTTCCCCCAAAGGGGAAAGGTCAGGCTCTGCTCTGTCAGGCTCCCTCAAACAAAAAACCTGTTTATACAGGACCCACCCCTGTACCTTGTGAGGTGGAGGGTAAGTGGGCTTGGAGACATTCAATGCTCCTCTCTCTGGTAACCCTTGTGTCAATGAACAGTGGAAATTCAGATGGGGCTGGTAGTAAAAGCCTGGAAGGAAGTGGTCAGCTTAAACCCTACATAAACATTAACTGGAGTTAGCCCCCATGAGCACTCCATTGGTGGTCCTGGGATGGTTCAGCTATGGATCCCTTGCAGAAGGGATGGTTTGTGTCTGGGTGGTGGTGGTTGCTGGCATGTGCCTGAAGCAGGTCACCTCTGTGCCCAGCCCTGTGCCCCACAGCCTGAGCACGGCTCAGGGTGATGCTCACCTGGGCAGAGGAGGGTTCCCACACCTCTCTGCCAGCCCAGTGACCTGGAGCAAAGTTTTGCCAGCCCCAATGGTTTGGCTGGAAGTAAGATGTATGTATGCTGTGTGTCTGGGGACCTGTGGTTAGGAGGGCAGACAGAATTCACAAAACAATTAAAGAAGAGACCTTAAAGATCATTGAGTCCAACCCATGCCCTAACACCTCAGCTAAGCCATGGCACTGAGTGCCACATCCAGTCTTTTTTTAAACACATCCAGGGATGGTGACTCCACCACCTCCCAGGGCAGGCCATTCCACAACTCTGTCACCCTTTCTGTAAAATATTTCTCCTAATATCCAACCTATATTTCCCTTGATGCAGACATTTTGATGTGTCCTGAATTTCCTGCAGTGGAGGTCTCTGCCAGAAAAATTGACCTTCTCTGCTCCCAGACATCATCTTTCCTGAGTCCACTAAATGTGTGGACAGGGAATAGCTTCTGGCCACCTGAACTATTAACTGTTATTGTGACCTGTGGGAGTCTTACAGAGGGACTCTTTTGATCCCATGTCACCTGATGAGCACTTGTCCAAGTGTCATTTGATACAAAATGCTTCTGTCACTTGTATATACAGGACAGAAATGTAGATATTTGGGTTCAGGTATGATTTTCTTGTCCTGTCCTCCATCTGGCTTGTGCTCACATTGTAATAAAGCTGTTTGGAATAAGCAGCCTGTTTGACTTGCCCTAGCCAAAGGTTGGGCACCTCTTCAACTAACCACAGTAAGAACTGGCAATTTCTGGAGTGAATTGGATGTTTCCATCATAGGAGAGGAAGCAGGAAAGTAGCTTCAACCATCTGATTTTAATGTAGCACCATGCATCTACTGGAGCCCTCCCAGCTGCTTTCCAAACTCTCCTCTTCCTTTCTACCCTTAGAAGAAGCTGAAGTAAGTACAGCTCAGCCAAGCATGGCACCTCTGCTCTGGTCTGCATAGCTTCTTTCTGTTTGAAAGGTACCAGTATAGAATACATTGATTAATAGCCCAGTAAATTAATTGGCAGCCTCTGTAGCTTGCTTTGCAGCTGATGGCTTTCAGGGAGCTGTTGGAGTGGAAAAACATCACAAAGTGCCAACTTAGCAGGCGTGGTAGTGCCCACTGTATGGCAGGCATTTTCCTCACAGGAAAGAAAACAAAGGCTTTTCTCTCATGAATGTTGCAGGCAGAGACTGACTCACAAGTAGGGTGAAGGAAGGAGTTTTTAAAAGTCTAAAACCAGGGGGAACTCCTTAAACATGTAGCTCAAACACAAAGTTGGCACTTTTCAGGTAGTGGAATTTTTTGCCATAAGATTGTAGCTGAAAACTGACCTGGATTTATTATTTACAGAATTTGATTCTATGGGGATTCCTGTGTTGAAGGGAAGATAAAATTCTGCCCAGATCTGAGGCTGTGAAATTTTCCTCCTGCTCTTTCTTTCCAAGGCAGCAGAGGTGTAACTAAAGAGGGAAGTACAGGCTGTATCTCTGCCTGTATCTCAGCTGCTGCTGAGGCACTGGCTTTCCCCAGCTCTTCAGAGTCACTTTTGGAGTAGCAAGCAGAGCAGAGACTGGGAAATATGACCTTAGAATACTGTCCATGTGAGCCAAATGAACTGCTGATATTAAATATCAAAAGCGAAAATTTCTGTGTTCCTGTAATAAATTGATATTCCGATCTGTGTGGGAGCAAAAGGTACCATCAAGAAAGAAAAAAAAAGACTTGTCAACAAGAAATGAAATAAATTGTATAACATCATTTAAAAAATGTTAGGGAGAACATAATTTTGTCTGCCTGATGCATTCACTCAGCTCTTTAGTGTGAGCCCCATTGCTTTGTTTCTCCAATTTTGTATCAAAATGTATTGAGGGTTATTTGAGTTGTCTAGGTATTGCAGGAAATAAAGCAAAATTGCCTTGCTCTGCCCTGGTCTGAGGTGGTTTCTTGTGCGAAAATACTGCTCTGCAAAGATGCCTCCCTACCTGGGATGCTTCTACCACATTCAGTTTTGTTATTGTTGCTTTAATGGAGAGCAAGGAGCAAGATGCAGCTCCAGAAATCAATTCCTCTAAACAGACTGTGAAGAACTAAGACTTAAGTTGGATCTTAACCAAGTAGCATTTTAGCTCTTGCTTAAACTCCTGGTTTCTTGGTTGTGTTTTGGTGGGAAGTAAGGATTCCAAGCAGGACTGGAGAGCCAAATATTGTGTTAAATCTGGGTCTTAAAGTCATGGGATGGTTTGGCTTTGGCATAAGGAATGGAACAAAACTTTGCTGTGGGAGTCTAATCTTACCAAAAAGGAAATCTGACTTTATGGCTTTTGTGATTCAAAATGCTGAGCATTGTAATACAAGAACTTCCTCTGTGTGTTCAAAGTTGTTAAAAATGATTTTGATGGGTTTAATTTTATATTAATTCAGAAGTGTGGTCTTGTTCAGCAGTTGGGATAAGAGAAATGTGTGGAAGGGATCACAGTAGAGAGCAGATTTCCAGCTGTTTCCTGGCCCTATGCTTTTTTCCCCACTATGTGGCTTGCTGTCCCTCTGCCTGCCATGTGAGGTCTGTGCATGGAATAAAGTGGAGCACGGTTTGGAGGTGAGAGCTAGAGATAGTGGGGCAAGTCTGCTTGTGTGATGTTGGCTCTGGGTTCCTCGGAGAGTTGTGAAAGACCAGGAATATTTTGCCTGAAAGACCTTGCTGTGACTTTCTGCACATTGTACATCCAAGGTGGTTGATCAATAGGATTCATTATAGGAAATTAATGCCCCAGCCAGCAGATCTTTATTTAAACACAGTTGTGCCTCACACCAGTTTATGTGGAGACAGACTGGCAGCCTTTGTGTTTTGCCTTGTCTTTGCATAATGAGACACTGAGATATTGCTTGTCTTGGCTAAACAACAGAAACGGGCTGTGATGAATTGCATTTATGCCTGTTCCTGATTGTTTTAAGGTGCCTATTTCTGGTGGCCAGGAAGAAATATGAGTGTTTACATTTTCTTTAAATGCTGACACAGACTCTTTGCCCCTGAGTAGTCCAGATTAAGGCATAGCCAAGAGTTCTGGCGTAGGGCCACAAGGACAGATTATTCACTGTACTTTGAAAGGGTGTTGGGTTTCTGTATCTGACCTTTTGGGTGGATAAATGGGAGGATTAGCTGCTAAGGAAGCAATTATCCACTCTCTATAATTAATATCTCCTTCTTATTCTCTGGTGTTACTTGACCTGGAACTCTGAGAGTCTGTTGGTGTTGCCAGTTCTGTAATTACCAGCTTTAGAATGAGGCCTGGAGTCCCCGACCTTCCAAAGTCAGCGCGGTGGAAGTGGAGAGGAAGAACACAGGGGTGAAGTTAGTGAATCCAGCTCCAGTGACGAAGACAATGGAGATGGGGATGATTAAAGACTGTAGTTTTGTTCCTGAGGTAACTCTCTACCCTTTAATGCCACAGTGGCTTTTGACATGAAGATGAAACATGCCTGCTATTCTTGTGAAACAAAGCCCGCCCTGTCAATAAAGCAAACAGGTGCCTAATGCCTCTGCACATGCCTTTGGGAAGGTTGCCTTTCCCATCAATCCCACGGTGTTTTCAGCTGTCACTGCTGAAAATGCCATCTTGATCAAGTGCAGCCAGGGATTGTCATTCTGCACTATCATTTCCCATTTGCAGATGTAGCCAGAAGCTGATACCATCTGACAGTTCTAGGAGGAGGATGCATTCTTTTTACTCTACCTTGGAAAGCAGTTCTGGATTCCTCACTTATCCCTCTCTGTTTTGAGGTACTTATGCTGTCCATTGCCATTGGAAAGGAGATTGAGACTCAAATATTTAATGACTCTTGGGAAATCTTAAATTTTGTTGTGTATCTGGATTTAAAAAAAATATATATACATTTGTTATATATAAATCTATCAATATATAAATATAATTACATACATAATAACTAAATCAATTATTTATATAATTTTACATAAAACAGAGCAGTGCTTCGGCCAAATCAAATTGGAATTTTTTATTTGAATACATTTCTTGTTTTCACAAAAATCACTTTTGAAACAAAAAGCCAAAGGAGCATAAACTTTTAAAACATATAAGTATAAAGTTAATATTTAACTTATTTTTCAATTTCCAAAAGGATTAACTGGTGTTTTTAAATTGTGCTTGTAATTTAGAGATTTATGGCAGACTCTTATTTGATGCCATTGCTGAAGAAGCAGCATAGGTGGAAGTTAGTTATTTTTCCCCTGCACTGTATTTTGAGATAAAGGGCAATCAGAGTTAATAAATTAAGACAATTAAACCTTTTATATAGATCTTGTTATTCAGGTATGTGCTACCTGAATATCAAGGGTTTTCAAGGGGATTTCACCTGAGTGAAGACTTGGGAAAATTTTCTGGGAATGATGAGGCTTGAGCAGGTAAGGTGGGACTTTGTACATCACAGAGGTAAATGGGAAAATCACATAAAAACATGGTGAGATTATGCACCACATCTCAGCTGTGGGATTATCTTCTGCCTGCCACACACTGAAAGCAAATACAAGCAAAAAGGGTGAAGCATTTACAGTGCTGAAAATCAGCATTTACTCAGAGGAGACCGCCGAAGTTGTCTCCTGGGACCACATCTAAGGAAGAGCTAATCTGTCAAATGGTCTTCTGCAGAGCACTAATTCAGGAAATAATCTGTTTATCAAGCCTTGAGTGAATAGAAATTTTCATTGAATAGTCAAAAATAATGCAGAAATTTGCTATAATGTGAGCAAAGATTTTTTTCTCCTACTGAGCAGGGGAGGCTGAATTCCCAGAGAAAGCACCTTCCATGCTTACAGCAGACAGTAGAAAATGTCACTTTATTGACAGAAGAGGGTGTCAACTGCTACTAATAGTGTGGAGTCATTCTCAGAGCAGTGGGGTCCCCCCTACCTGGGCTGGGCTGTTTGTCTGAGCTCAGTGGGAGACAGATTGAATTGGCCTGACTTAACCCTGTGCATCACGGGAACCTGAGGACTGTGATATTACCCTTGAGGCAAATTGAACTGGGAGACAAACATTGACAGTGCAGATTCAGAAGAAGAAAAACACTTGAGGAATGTGAAAGCTGAACATCCTGTATGCTCTTGCTGCTTACTTGGTGCTGCCTTTTATTAAACCATGGAGGTCACCTTGTGTTGTAAAAGATGTTTGTCTTGGTTTTCAGAATCCACATGGACTAGCCTATATGGAAGCTTCAATCAGATCTCTGCTGTCTTCTGTTAAACTTACTGATTCAAATAAAATAATAAATTCAAATCATAGAGTAACACAAATCTTCTTCAATTAATGAATCATAATTAAGTAGTAGCAGCAATAGTTTATAGGAATCATCATTTCTCAGCTGCTGTGTAGAACTTGCATGTCTTGTGTCAACATTTGCTTTTTATTATCAGGACTTTTTAATATGCAGGATGTGCATCTACCTGGACAATCTCAGATCAGGAGCATACTGAATTTTCTGCATCTCAGCTGAAATTGCATAGAGCTATAGAAGCACAGAATAGTTTGGGTGGGAAGGAACCTTAAAGATAATTTATTTCCAAGCCCTCTGTCAAGGGCAGGGACACCTTCCACTAGATGAGGTTGCTCAGATCCCTTCCAGCCTGGCCTTGAGCACTGTCAGGGATGAGGTATACACAGCTTCTCTGGGCAGCCTGTGCCAGGGCCCCACCAGGGCCTTCTCAGGGAAGAATTTTTGTAGACTTTCTTGGCTAGAGAAGATTTCCTTTGGCAAAGCAGTCTTTGGATGTTTCCAGTGATGAGATGCTCAATCTCTCAGAGCTACCAGCAGTGCTCCTTTGGTGCCTGTGTCATTTCTGCCAGTGGTGACTGTCCCAAGTCTCAAAACTCATGGTCACCTCTTATTTTCTCAGCCCCAGAAGAAGAGCTTTCTGGTTCTTTTGATATTCTCAGCCTTTACTTGTCTTGGGTATAACTGCAGTTTCTCTCCTCCAAACATTCAATGACAGCAAATCATGACATCTGCTAGAGCAATAATAATTACTTTATTGAGAAATAAGTAAAGTTAGAATAAATTCAATCTGTCTGTGGTTGTACCCATACATCTAATGGGGTTATTCAAAGCACTTTTAGATTTTTCCACAGTGTCTAAAATGTACTTTAAAAGTAAGTAAAATAAGGGTTCTCCCATAATCACCTGTCTCCAGGAGATGGAGCTCCAAGAAAAACACCAATTACTGTTGGGTTTGTAATTTAAATTATGAAGGTTAGCAACACTAATTCTATGTCCCTGGCTGGGAAGACTTGTCAACAGCTCAATTACCATGAGTGGATCTCATTTTGTATTCCAGAAGTGTAGGGAAAGAAACTGAGAGGACTAAAATACACCAATTTACCTCAGCTACAGAGTGCCTGGGCCTGTATCCAGTTGTGAGTACTGCTCACTGGAAACAATACATGAGCATTTAACAAGGAGAGTAATTAACTGTTAGTGTAGCTTATGAAGATTTGCCACAGATTTTTTGCTTGTTTGGAGCTTTTCAATCTGAAGCTCAAGGGTTTGCTTCATGAATGCTTCTTTTTGAAGTTACTGAGCCTCAGTGAAAGGTTTGCCATGTGAACACCTCAGGCCTGTGTTACAGTGGAGGTCTGGCTAAACAGCCTTAATGGCTGTGCTTGGCTTTGAAACCTCCGTAATTGGGTTGCACACAGTGCTAAGATTTGCTCTTTACTGATTAAAAATAGTCATGCCAAAGAGACCCTCTGCATTTGGAACTTGAATAGGCCACTCGCATTTGGCTCTGACAGCTTTCAAAGGAAAGCCCTGAAAGAGGGGAACCCATGGGCAGCAGAGCTCCTGCTGTTCCCCTGCCCCGGCTGCTTCTCCTCCCTCCGGCCTGGAAGTGCCTCCCTGGCCTTTGGGAAAGCTTTGCCTGGAAGGGGCTCTGCTTCCTAAGGGACAGCTGGCTGGGCACAAATGCAGCTCAGCAGTTCCTGGGAAGAGGTTTGATGGAGAGAAATCCAGACTGTTCAGTGCTGGACTTTGCAAATGGGTTAATGCAAAGGTTTGCTTCTTGAGAGGGACTATGACTTCACCTTGGCCACAACAGACCAGCCAAATATTTCAGAGCTGTCTAGCAAATGACTACTCAAAAGTGTTAATTATTATTGTGGGGGTGGAAAAACATCTCATTGTAAAACATAAAGCCAAGGAACAGACACAGTTTTTATTTAAATAAAAAGGAAAATGGGTTCTACAAGTTTCTTTTTTTTTCTATGAGTTTTTCTCCACCCTCATTTTTTAATTTGAAAATTTTAAATAAGGTGACAAATTTAAATTAAGAAAACAAAGCTTTAAAAAAAGGAAAAGTGATAAAAAAAGAAAAATCAATAACAAAGTGCACAGTCATGTTTTTAAATTTCTTTTTATTTTAAATGATCTAAGACAGGTAAGGGCCTTTGGTTACAGTGAATTTTTAAGTGCTTTAGGAGTTTTTTAACCATCACTAAAATCAATAGTGAAGATTATGAAAGATGGCAGTTCAGCCTGAAAAATAGCTGTTGCTTGTGCAGGCAGAAATGTTCACATATACTCAGCTGGAGCCCTGAATATGTTTTTATGAGTTCAGACCAAACATCTACCCCAATAATATTCCATCTAGGGGATAAAATCAAATTAACAGACAGCTTCACACTGTTGGAAATATTCAGAGCTCTTTTTCTGACAATGAATAACGCAGAAATTAAGATATACCTTCAGACAGTGGAACCTGCTTTAGTGAGTGCAATATCACTGTTCTTTAAAGTTATTTTCTGACAACGTGGGAATGCTTTTGTGTGCAGGTGATATTTTGGAGTGCTGAGTTCTGTTTTTATAAGCCATAATTCTTCCTGGATTTTATTATTTGCCATAGATTTTGGGCATTGATATCCTCCAGTCACTTTTAGACTCTGCATGAAGTACAAAAACAACTGAAGTGCTCCTGAGAAGTTCCTGCTAAGTCACAGTTTTGGTATTGGCTGTATCCTCTCTCTGGTTTTCCCTTGTGATTTATAGATGAAATCATGGATCATGACCATAGTGCCGAGGTTTTTTGATGGTCTCTCATACTGTCAGACACTTGGCACTTTCCTAAACAGTTTGAGTCCAGTTTCTGGAGTTAAGGATGGGCACACAGGCCCAGAGAGCTGCTTTGAAGGCTACAAGGCTTTAACCACATAGCCAAGGCCAGGCCATGTCAGTTGTCTCAGGGCAAGAGAATGGCATCCACCACTCATTACTTTTGAGGCTGTGCAAGAAAAATAGGTGATCAGGGCATCCTTTATTGTCATATTGCAAATATGTGAAGCCCAAAGAGGGTAGGAAATCAGCCAGGTGAGGATTATGGAGTCTCTGGTGGGGCCCGTGTACACCCACAGGTGCCTGCATGGTGTGGCAGCTGGAGGAGGAGCTTCTGTGCTGCAACTCCGTAACTGCAGGAGCTGCCTGTTAGGGAGATCTCCAGGCAGTATCAGTGTTATGGAATTACAGCAAAGGCAAGTAGGATAGATGGGCAGAAATAAAAAGTTGTGAGATAAGCAAGGCCTTGAACACAACCTAAAATTTCGAATGATCTTGGGGCTGCCTCTAACATCACCAGCTCCACTGGTGCTGCCATTGCAGAGGGTTAAGTTCTGTGGACAGCCTCAAATAAAGCACCAAGGCTGCCCTTGGGTAAGGGTGTGCACACAGATGATATCATGTTAACAATCACTAACACGTTGCTCTCTTCAGGAGCTCAGGGATCATGTCCTTTCTGGAAGAAGGAACAGTTCCTCTGGTCCTTCTGTCATGATCTAAGGGCAGCTTGGTGAGGAAATATCCCAAGTATCACGTATTCATGGGGCCAGACTGTTTAAGAAATAACTTGGTGCCACACAAATTTTGGACCAGTGTTTCCAGAGAGTCAGTGGTCCTCATAGCTGCCATTCTTAGTTCTGTGGAGTGTTTGCAAGCACCAGCTTAAATTCAGCTGTTTTAATGGTTGGCAAGAAATTGGTTTGCTTTGCTCCTTCTAGAATAATAAAATTGCTAGAGGTTGGAAAAGAACATTCAGACCATCAAGTCCAAACATCAACCCAGCAGTGCCATCATGTTCACCAATAAACCATGTTTTCAGGTGCCATATCCACACATTTTTTGGAATGCTTTCAGGGATGGGTGGTGACTCTAGCACTTCCCTGGGCAACCTGTTCCAATACTTTACAACCTTTTCTGTGAAATAAATTTTTCTAATATCCAATCTAAACCTCCCCTGCCACAACTTGAAGCCATCCATTTCCTCTCATCGTGTCATTGTTACCTGGTGGGAGAGATCAACCCCTACCACACAGACGAGCTCCTTCCAGGTAATTGTACAGAGCAATAAGGACCCTCCTGAGCCTCCTTTATTTCCAGGCTGAGCCCCCCCAGCTCCCTCAGCTGCTCCTCATAAGATTTCTGATTGAGGTGCGGGTGCTTGGCTCCTTGAGAATTGCTGATCCTCATTGTTTATTACTAGGGAGAACTGTCAAAGGCTTGGGGGTCTGTAAAAGCAGTTGAAGTGCATTGCCTTTCTCCCTGATTTTCCATGGCAAATTCTAGAGGAGGTCCCTCACTGCTTGTCAATGCAGAGTCATGAACTGGGCTTTCTATGAGCCCAGTGTTTCTTGGCAGCCTCCTCACATGGGGTGTCTGAGGAAATAGATGTTGCTGCATGCATATTTTCCCAGGATATTCCAGGGGTGATTCAAAGAATCATGGAGGGGTTTCATTCCTCACCCCAGCAGACCGTCTCTCCCACTTCTCCCACCAGAGCAGTGGAGCTGCCACTAATTGGCCTGACAAGTGGAACAGCTCCTTTCTGAGGGGACTCCACACTCCCTTGTGGAGAGGAATTTGCTTTGAAGTCTTCTCCCTGCCCTGCATTGACTACACACCTTGCTTTGTGTGAGTGTGATAAATGGAAATCAAACAGTCCCAGATCAAGGAAACAAGCACTAAGTCCTGCCTGCCTTTCCAAAACATTTGCTGTGTTTATTACAAAGCTGTCAGGACTGCACAGAACAGCCAAATTCAAAGCAGCCAAAATGCTGAGTAGCCAAATGCTGCTCTCATCCTTTTGACTCATTTTTTGGTGTAAGAACACATCAGAGCTGATGGAAGTGGGCTGAAGTGAGCTTGTTAGTACTAATGTCTGTGTGTGACACAGTGTCAGAAACACTGTGACCTGGCACAGCTATACTGTTGCAGTAAGAGGCCCAAATCAAAGTTTGTAATTAGGATACTCAAATGGATTATTCCTATTATTACTGCTTAGAGCCCTCAAATTCTTCTCAGCCATGAAAAAATGGAGATTTCATGGTCTAATGGTTTGATGAGTAGAGCAGTATCAGGAGGGCACAAGGCTGGGCTTCTGTTCCCTGTTACTTTCACTGAATTGCAATGTGAACTCCCTAAGTAATTTCATCTCTCTGTGTCTCTCCTCTTCCTCTCTGCCTCTATTGTCTGTTCTGAATCAGATGGTAAGAGTGAATTAGACTCTGCACTTATAGGGGTAATAAATCCCTCAATTTTCTTTATTTAGTGCATCTGGATGTGGAAAAGGAGGCAACTTTCCTTAAGAAAATAAAGGGGGAAACACTCATTAAAAAAAACCCCAAAGGTGCAGGTTTTCAGCTGCTGCTCATAACAACCTCTGTGGCTTGAGAGGGAGCCTGGGACAGAAGGGGGAAATCAATATTTTTCAAAAGATGGGATTTCACTACAGGGAAATCATGGATGACAAATTTGGTGACCCTCTGTAATGGGGTTACAGCAGAGGTGGACAAGGGAAGCACAACTGATGCAATCTACCTGGACTTGTGCAAAGCATTTGACACTGTCCCATGTGACATCCTTGTCTCCAAACTGGAAAGACATGGATTTGACAGATGGACTGCTGAATGGATTAAAAACAGTCTGGATGGTGGCACTCAAAGAGTTATGGAAAATAGCTGAATATCCAAGTGGAGACCAGTGGCAAGTGTGATTCCTCAGGGCTGGTATTGGGATTGCCACTTTTTAACATTCTGTCAATAACTTGAACAGTGGGACTGAGGCACCCTCAGCAGGTTTGCTGGTGACACTGAGCTGTGTGGTGCAGGTGACACGCTGGAGGGAAGGGATGCCATCCTGAGGGGCCTGGACAGGCCTGAGAGGTGGGACTGTGGGAACCTCATGAGTTCAGCAAGGCCAAGTGCAAGTCCTGCACCTGGATCAGGGTAATCCCAAGCACAAATACAAGCTGGGTGGAGAATGGATTGAGAGCAACCTTGGGGACAAGGATTTTGAGTGCTGGTGGATGAAAAGCTCAAATGTGACCTGCCAAAGTGCACTCACAGCCCAGAAAGCCAAACGTGTCCTGGGCTGCATCAGAAGCAGAGTGGGCAGCAAGTCAAGGGAGAGGTTTCTGCCCCTCTGCTCTGCTCTTGTGACACCCCATGAGCAGTGCTGCATCCAGCTCTGGGGCTCCCAACACAGGAGGGATGTGGAGCTCTTGAATGAGTCCAGAGGAGGCCATGAGGGGATCAGAGGCAGCAGCTCTGCTGTGGGGACAGGCTGAATGAGTTGGGTCTGTTCAGCCTCATGGAAAGAAGGCTTTGAGGAGACCTTGAAGCAGCTTTCAGTACCTAAAGAAGCTACAAAAGAGGTGGAGAGGGACTTTTGACAAGAGCATGTAGTGATTGCATGAGGTGGAATGGCCTATTGGCTCAGCAGAATTTTAGTTTCTCACCTAAGAGATTTCTCTTTCCCAAAGATGTAAACTGTGCAGGGAGGGAAATTATGTGGCTGTTCAGCCAGTCCTGCTACTCTGGAAGTGTGGAAGAGGATCTCTACCAGCTGAAGAGCCTGAGCTGTGTGGGGTGGGGTGCAGTGGCATTGAATGCCAGCAGCTCTGTTATCCAAACTTTTTGTTTCCTGAATAACTCAGTTTCTGGGCACAACTGGGCTTTGGTGATGTGGGAGGAATCTTATTAGGAGGTTGCAATGAGGAAAGACTGGCTTTTGTAAGAGGTAAATGAACTAGTTATTAAAAAGGAAGGACAAAGCTACCAAAAGCCTCATTCATGTTACAGGTTCAGGCATGGGACAGAAGAGAAATCCACAAAAATCTGCCTTTCAGCTTTTTCTATTGCCTGTGTTTGAATGGGAAATTGGATATCCCCAGGATCCTGGGAGACAGCACACATGAAAACAGCACTGAATTCCTTCAGGGGGATGTGAGGAGGAAGTGACATCTGTTTTGCATCCAAACATTACTTGAAGTCTAGTTAAAACTCTTGTTGTGACAGGGAAGTGAAAAAACACAGAGAAAATCCCCCTTCCTTTATGGTTGGGAATCACTGCAGCCAGGCAGGGGGAATACTAATGGGATCTCTGATCTTTCCTCCACTTACAAATCAATGCCATCCCAGTTTCAAACAAGCCACTTAGTCACCCATGATCAAGTCTTCAGTAAATGTGGAACAACTTGTTAGTGATAGATGGGATCATTCATGTTGGGCTAACTTGGCCTCTCTGTATGAGAAAGAGAACAATATTAATCTAAGCAGGTATTTATTTGCTGTTCTTCAGTTAATTATCTTGACTTAATTTGATGTATGGAGAACAGTGGCTCATGTAAATTAAGGCTGGTATTTCAAAGGCAACATGGGGATTTGGGATGTTGAGACCTCTTGGATGGGAGGGACAGAGAACAAACCTGTACGTCATGAAATGTTTTGAGGCTTTTGGCTTTGAAGATCCTTTAACTTTTTCACAATCAGAGCTGCTAGCTCTTTGCCTTTATGCTTTTTCTAGATTAAGCATTCTCTTTGTATGCTTGCCTTGAAGCTGGAAGAGCCATATACAAGTGCCTGAAGGCCCAATTTATAGGGTCAATTTCTTTTTGAATCCCCCATTTGAAGCTCTTCTATCCTGTGAAACATCCCTTTGGTGTATGAGATATTACCTGATCTTCACCATGTTCAAGAAATGACCTGGACATGGCACTTAGAGCTATGGTCTGTTTGACAAGGTGGTGATTGCTCAAAGGTTGGGCTTGATGATCTTGGAGGTCTTTTCCAATATAAATGACTCTGTCTTGCTTATCATACCACCCAGGTAAATCCTCCTGACTGAATATCAGCAGTCCCTCCCCACAGTGGCCTCTGACTGCAGTTACCTGAGATAGAGAATTCATGGACAAGGACCTATCCCATACAGGACAGCCCAGGGATTTCCTTGTCAGCTGTTCTAAGGCTGTAGCTACCCTAGCACCTTGCTTTGGAAATCAGGAAACATCCCCATCAAATGAAACCATAATGAAAACAAGTTTGGAAGCGTGGAAATATTGCATTTTTCTTTGGATTCTTACACACAGAAGTAACTTTGGGGTTTTTTTTAAAGGGTTCTAGTTCATTCAGCCCGCAGCTATGCAAGTAGGCACACCTAATTTAAAATATCCCCACGTTTTGCATGTGCCCTCCACTCAGCTGCTGTGGTGCCCACGTGGAAGGCTGTGGTGAAACAAGAGAACAGCTGAAGGCTGCATGTGAGTGCCTCCCCCAGATCCTCTCTTTTGGGGCACTTAGGTGAAGCACATCTCTTGCCCTGCTTGCCAGGGGCACTTGAGCTGCTGCTTTCTGAACCAAGATGCCTCTAAGCACCCATGTAAATCAGGCTGAAAGCTGAATTATTTCTTTTTCTTAAGCAGAAGGATTAAGCAGGCAAGTTTGGGCTAAAGATTACTTTGCTCTATGGGACCACACAGCCTATCTCACCTGCTGTCTACTAGACAAAGCACAGAGCCTGGAGGTGGGAACAAATGCTGGAGGAGGCCAGTGTGGGGAAGGACTGCTGATATTCAGTCAGGAGGATTTACCTGGGTGGTATGATAAGCAAGACAGATGTGCTGGCTTTCCTCTTCATACAAAAAATGAATGATCAGCATATAAGCTGCTGGCATTTTCCCTGTTTCATATCCCAGTTTGGACTACACTTCTAATTAGCAGAAGACTGAAACAGCCTCATGCTTGCTCTATGTCTAATCATGGCAGCAGGTGCTTAGGAGATTTGTAGATTTGTCTGATAAAATCCTACTTTCTCCCTTCTTCCTCATTCTTGACACAGTTCCACAGTCTCCTCAGGCAGGCTTGAGCTCTTCTCTGTGGAAAGCAGAGAGGGAAAATGGAACACCAGAGGTATCCTGGCATGTGTGAGACCGAGTGCCATCAGTCAGATGATGTTAGTGTGAAATCTGCAAGGAAGAAGATGCTGCAGTGCAGTTATATTTGGCCATGGAAAATTGCCAAAGAGCAGCTTCTGGAGCTGAGCTCCTAATCTTTGTTGTTGTCGTTGTTGTTGTAAAATTATGAATAGTATTAGCATGAAGGAGATGATTAGAAGGTCAGACCTTTGTGTGGTGTGGGGCGTTAGTTTGACTCTTGTAGAATTAAGGTGCTGGTGTCTTGCATGGCCTTTCTCAGACTGACACAGGTAAGAGGTACATCTGCACAGACCCCTCTTTGGGAGGCAGAAGCTGAAGAGTTCCCCTTGCTCATCATGGCAGAGATGGTGATTTAATGCCTCAGATCTGCATAGACCAAAGACCTGGTCAACCAAGACAGGAGTGAGTGCATGCTCACGTTTTCAGAAGCAGTATATCTTGTCTGAGTTGAGGGTCAAATACATAAAATATTTGCCTGGATTTAGCCCTAAATGACCTAATAGCACTAGGTTCTGGCTGAAATCGCAGTCCAATGTCAGGAATGATGCCCGTTCTTGATCATAACACTTGATCAGGCTCTGACTACCCCAGCAATCAGTATGTATAAGGCTCTGGAAGGGAATAATTCTGTTAAGTTTTAGCTCCTCAAACTGCTCTGCTGTGGTTTTGTTCTCCCAGGGGGCCTGATGTACTCCAGTGGCTGTTCTTGCAAAGAGCTGGATTATAAAAGTCTCTTGATTCTTCCCTTGTTAGAGGCTTGTGGTTTATGAGGTTAGATACCTTTCTGGCATAAGCTTTCACTTTGTCATGATAAGCTGTTTTACATGAGTGAAATTAATTTCTCTTTGGTTAATTTCAACTAAATGGCCCCTTTTTCCCTACAGCAGAAGAGAGACCATCTTTGGGATTTTGAAATAAAGTCTTGCAAGTGAGAAAATCAAAAACAAACAGTGGGCAGCTGTTAAACTTCCTCTGCACAGAAAAGCAGAGGAAGTTTATTGAAATCAGGAGACTTTTTTTTTGTTGAACTTGGGAATTGAACTTCAAATTTATTTTTTCATTACCATAACACCTTTGCACAGAAGACAATGCCTGATACAGCTCTCCTGCAGAGACTGGGTGGATTGTGAGAGACTGGATTTCTCTGTGTGACTCCCCTAGCTCATGGATTCTCCAAAACCTGCCTAACAGTTTTCAGAATCTAAGTGTTAGTCTTCCTGTGGGCGTGTGTTCTTTGTGCTGCAGACTGTAAGGCAGCTGCAGCAGAGAGTGGATTTGAAAATTATTAATTTTGGTGCTGAGGTATTGGTATTCTAATACTGGAGGCAAAAGAGGTGCTGTAGGAGCACCTGTGAGACTTTCAGAAGCAATATCTGGGGCATAATGGGAGAGGATCGAATGGGAAGTTACATGAAGCAAAGGAAGACTTCAAGAACATCACAAATTAGTTCAGTGACATGGCTGGAGCCCCAAAAACCCAGTCTATCCTTTTCTCCACTAGACAGTGGCCCATTCTTGGCACATTCATGTTTTATGAAGGTTGCATCCTCACATTTCCCTTAGCATAGCAGCAGTAAGTGTGATGGGGTGTGGAGTGAGCTGTGTCACAATTGACAGTGTCCCTTGTGCTCTCCTGTTCAAGGGACCCTGTGCACATCTCCAGAGAAAGTGATGGAGGTTCATCTTCACTTCTTCCTCAGCCTCAAAGTGTTCCTGCCCTGGGAGTGACCCTGCCCATTGGAATTCTTGCCCAGAGGGCTATGTGGGGACATTCTCTGAGGATTTCTTTTCCCCATCACATTATGTTCATTCAGGCAGTGTGTGGCCCTGTTGACTGCAGAAGGTCTGGCTTCCTTTCTCTGTCTCCCTAGCACTCTCTAATGTTTGGTACTGAAAGATACAAGCAAAAGAAAGCCAAATAATTAGCTATCCCAACCCTAATTCCCTGGGCAGAAGTTCACTTTTCAGTAACTGAAACTGGCTTAATCCTAATCCCCTGCAAATCCCCCTTCCTAAGAGTCTTTGTGAGGCTCCCTTATTGGTAAGAGCTTCCAAAAAGACCAGTGCTGCTTTTAGGCTGCTTTTTTTTTAAAGCCTTTAAGTGTTGTACCTGATGTGATGTAATTCAAGGACAGTGAATCTCTGAAGCCACAAACCCCTTTCTGTGGGTTATTAATGTACAAAACAAACTGGAAGAAGAGCTCTGGTGTTGCAGGCACAAATCTTCTCCCCTCTGTTATTGCTATAAACCTCGTTGCTTGCCCCTCCTGCAAGCTGGCCATTTTCTAGGAGACAACCTTCTCTGAAAAACTCTCACTGCCCCTTCTGCTTTGCTGACTGACAGTGGTGGATTTGAGGGGATGCTCTGGGATAACTTGTCATTGCTGCTTTATTTAGCCAGTGAAGAAAATTTCCCATAACTGATACATTTGGTACTTGTTTCTGATCATCTGAGTCATGGGTTCTGCTTCTCTGTGTTGTCCATGTAAGGAACCAGAGCCTGACTGCCCAGATCAGATCTTTGTGCTCTTGATGACCCAGTAGTCAGGGCACTGAGTTGGCCTGTCTGAGTTGTAATTCATGGGCTGTGTGTCTCAGGCATGTATGGGAGTTAAAAAAGGTGGAAATCTCAGCGAGGAATTCTCTTCAGCTTCACAGGGAGGGGGGAAGAGAAAGATTTGAGGGAAAATTAGATGTTCCTGTCCTTTGCCTGGAGTGGATATTGCTGATGAAACCTACACTTTTCTTTTTGCAAACAAATGGGTCAGATTTCCTTGTCTCCTCACATCCTTCTTTTACCTCTTAGTTCTCACCTCTGCTGTTCCAGTTTTCAGTCCTGGGAAAGGACTGGATGAAAGACTCTGAGTTTTACAGGTGCTGCCCTCACTTCCTCTACCTTCTTTCTCTGCCACAGGGATCAGGTGGAGCACACCTGGACTAAGGGGAAAAGGCCAGTTATTTATTATGACAGCTTGATAGGTGAGCACCTTTCTTTGAATAGACATGGTAATTAAAGGCAGTCTGTGTGCTAATTATGTTTTTCTGCATTGTAACCAAGGACTCTAAGAAACTTGCTGGTCTCAGCAATAAAATGGAGAGAGGTTGGTGGTAGGAAATTTACAGTCTAATGCTGAGGGAAACTTTCCTTGTTATCACCACAGATTTAAAGAGTAGTCTCTTTCTGCTGTCTGCTTTACTTATTTCCTTCATAAACCTTTGGACTAATTAGCTTCTATGACTTTCCTCCTGAAAAAGGATTAGGACAAGGAGTTAGGAGATAAATGAACATGGAATGTGCATTTTTACAGTGTTGCTGGTATTCTTCCCCACCCCTTTCTCCCTTTTTTTTTTTCTTTTAAAATCCCAAGATACTTCCATCTCCTTTTCATTGTGCACTTCTGATGAAGTGTCAGGGGTCTGATACAATTCTGAAGCTTCATCCAGGCCTTGTGGCAGAGTTGTTTGGTAATTGCTTCTCCTCCTCTATGAGCTTAAGTCTCACCCCAGTTCAGCACATGCAGCTCTGAGGAGCAGGGTCATGGTGGCTTGTCCCAAGCTAAATCCTAGATCAGTCCTAGATCCAGCTGCTTGGGAATATCTGGGTAGGATCTAAAACAGTCATGGCTCAGATTTGTGAAGCTGTTACTCAGACATGAAAAAGATGATGTTTCTTATCTTTAGATGAATTCACACCTGTCAAAGGCTTAAACAGCACTGGCAGAAGTAACCTGCTCACTCCTGTATTTAAAGACAATGTCTGTGTCAGGAATGTATGTGTCCTGGGCACACTCTGGGATCTGTGGAGGGACAGGAGGCCAACTTGAACCCCAGGCTGGCTGAAATGCCCTGCTGAAGTGCCCTTCCATCTCCACAGATGGCAGAGTGACCCTGGGGTGATGCTGCTCCTACATAGCTCAGTAGATTGGCAATATTTGATAGTTGACCCTGCCTGACCAGGACTGCAGTGCTAGTTTTAGAGATGCTGTACAAATGCCTAAAAAATGCTTCTCCCTAACCTAAAGTGAGCATGAAGTCCTAGATTGCAACATGGCCAATGCAGTGCCAAATGCATTCCCCCACCTTGCTTGCAGAGGAAAAGTTGTTTTTGTGCTGAGATAGCCACTGACACCCCTGGTTGCTGAGCTGTCTCATGGTCAATGAGTGAGCCTTAGGATGTTTCCAGAGCCTCAACTAATCCAAATAGCTCATCTGAGGGAGAAGAGATGCACTCATGTGACACTGGCTCAGCTATCCTTGAGGACTTTCTATTTTACTGGCTTTTGCTTCTTTAGCTAAATCTACCAGCCCTTACCTTTCTGCAAAGTTGCATTGGTAGAAGTTGATAGCCCTAAGGTGAGGGACCCTGGCTTTAATGAGGGAGCTGACTTGAGTGTACTGATGTGCAAAGAAAGGCTTTGTGAGAGGACCTGTGCTCCTGAATCGAATTCTCTGTGCTTCACTGCTCCAGAGACTCACTTGTCTGGGACTGGGAGAGTTGGATATTGTTATGCTGAATTTTAGGAGCTGTCTAGGAAATGACCTTCCCGGCCTCCAGGCTGAATAGGGCTTACACCAGCCTCCCCTTGTGTCCATGGGTCATTTACATTTTATGTTCAGGGACAGCATAGCTCAGATCATAGTGCTTTTCAGAGAAAGGTGATAGTTCCACTATCAGCTGAGATTTAATACCTCCACAGCAGGCAAAGCCTGTCATATCAATTTGTTGTTCTGGCCCATTCCCAGGCAAAATGCCATTCCCTGGTACAAAAGCTCCTATTGTTGGCATTGGGCTGATTCCTAACATGCTCAATGCTTCCTCCCTCACAGAAATGCAATGTGCAGTATGAAATACAATTTTAAGGCTTGTAGATTATAACTAATTCTCAGTAGTCCAACAGAGCAGACAATGATAATTATGGAAATCTTAGGAGCTGCCTGAAGATAAGCAGGAGATGGAGAAATTAGTCTACTATTACAAGTTTTTATTCTTCCAATTATTCAAAACACATTTAACAAAACATTCTATCTTTTGGCAAGAGGAACTTTGATTAAATTTTTTGGGGGAAAGAGGAGGTAAAGAAACAGCTCCCTGACTCAGGAAATCATACCTGTCCTGTGGAGAGCTGCTTACCATATGGTTATGCCTGTTTGAGAGAATTAAACACTTTTAAGGGATTGGAATTCAATCAGAGAATAATCAATGGATTTAGGGTGGAAGGGACCACTGGAGGTCTTGTAGTTCATGCTCCCACTTAAAGCAAGGTGCACCTCAAAGATGTGTTAGGGGGGTGTGATCTTGCCCAATATACGCTGAAAATATCCCAAGGATGTGGCTTCCACAGGCTCTCTGGGCAACCTGTTCCAGGACTTAACCACTCTGGTGCTGAAAAATTTAGCTTGGTTGGCTTTTCCCTTGTTGTAACTTCTGACCTTTGCATCTTGTCCTCTGTCTGTGCACTTCTGGGAAGGATCTGGCTTTCTCTTCAATAACCAACCCCATTAGGAAGTGCAATCTGCAGTCAGGTCCTGCCCTTAATCTTTCCCAGACTAAACAAACATACTTTCATTACCCCTCTGTGTTATGTGCTCCAGCCCTCTAATCATCTTGGTGGTCCTCTTGGTGAACTCCCTTCAGTTTTTCAGCATCTCTGTCTGACTGGGATTTCCGTGAGTGCTGGGGAGATAGGAATCATCAGTCCCTTGGCTGCTGAAGTGAGGAGGATTTCAGCACATTAGTGTCTCTAAGTGCTTTCCTGGAGCTGGAACAAAGCTGTAACCACAGAGGTTTTGAAGTTGCTCAAGGTCTTGTTCAGCTAGGTTTTGAGCAACACCAAGAACAGAGATTATACAAATTCATGGCAAAAGGATCTGGGATAGCTCACAAATCGTTCTTGGGAGGTGACTGCTTCTCATTGTTGACTTTAAAAAGATGCAAACAGTGATAGTCCAGATTTTGATGTAAATTTAAATGCCCTATTATGAGGTTGATGCCTGCAAGATAATGTCCTTACACAGTCTGTCTCAGCTTAGATCTGCTCCTGTAGCCGTGGGTGCTGAGTCAGGTGCGAGCAGGGCAGAGCAGGTATGCTCTCCTCTGCTCACTGGTGTGGGAGTTTGGGTTTGAAGGAGGATGTTTTATGGGTATTGTAGTGGTAAATTTGTTCAGTATTCCAAATAGGGAAGGCAGAAATGGCTAACCTTTGTATCACCGACATTAGAACTGGGTAAATTCCTATTTCCTGCATTTACTCCAGTTTTCAGATGAGTGGATGTTTCACCTGGTGACTGAAACGTTCTCAGATGTGATTTTGAGGAGTGTGATGTGCTGCTAAAATATGAGTATTTTTTTTTGTTTTTAAAGCTCCAAGTCACCTGAAAACATCAAACTGGCTTTGACTCAATATTACCCTTCTCAGTGATGGGCATATTAAGCACTTAAAAGCTTCCAGCTCACACAAGCCTTCCTTCTACCTTTGGAAGGATTGCCAGGGATCAGCTACCTCCAGCCCTTTTTGGGAAGACTGTGTCCTTCAATCTTCCTTTGATATTTTGATTGAGAACTAGGTGAAGGGTTGGAGTGACCATGAGAACCTGATAATAGCCATATGCCCTGTCTGCATGTGAGCTATGCTGAGAGTTGCTCCAAGTATTTATAACCCTGTCCCCTTCTGCCTCATCTGAAAAACATCTTGATAGCCAGGCTGGCTCAAGCCTGAATGAAGAACAATTCAATTGCACTTGTGTTAGGTCTAGTGCTGTAATAGAAAGAAACAGACTTTAAAACTCTTCCAACCAGCCTTTCTGCCTGGGCTGGACAGGTTGTTGAAAGGCTCTTTGTATTACTGTTGGTTTTGGAAATCCCTGGATCACAGAGCTGTATGTGAGGCTCTGAGCAGCAGATCAATCTCTTTTAGCTGTTGTTCCCAGATGGGATGTATCCCAGTAACCTACCACTTTTTCCTTTTCCTGTGGGGAACAAGAGCTGCTGGGAGGAATTATTTCAGTCTTGTGAGATCTTAGAGTCACTAAGCTCTAAAAGCTGCTTTTTGGAATTGTTAATTTGTGTTTGGCAATTATTCCTTGCTGTCCTACTCTTTGCAGTCCTGAGGAAGGTTTCCTTCCCACCTAAATGCTCTGTTTTTCTTTGGAGAATAATTCTGCTTGACCCCTATGACTTTATAAACAATATATAGAAGGTTTTTGGTGCTTTTCCCTACAGCTTAGCCAAGATATAGCAGTTCTGTTGTTTCTCAATGCACAGAAAGTAATGTCTATACTGAAATTGTATCCAAGAAGTTTCTCTCCTTGTTATGGTGCAGTTTGTGGAAACCCAAGATTTGTGCCCTTGGTTTATCCTCTGGGAGGGACAGTTCTGCTCCACAGAACCCGAGGCATTCTGCCAATTCCCCACTGTTGTTTTCATCCCCTGACCTTTCTCCTGGCTAACCCCCCTCCCACCTCAAGGGTGAGAGGCAGTGGAAGGAAGATGGAGTTACAGCTTCCTAGACATTTGGCTGTTTTGTCTTTTGTACATCACTTTGTGGCTGACAGGACGTTATTTTTTTTCTTCAGAAAATGCCTTGCATGCTAATCTCTGTGCATTAGCTGATCACAACATAAATGCTTGTCCATTATTCCAGTGTCTTCCTGTGTGTCTTTCATCTCCATGCTCTCCAGCGTTCTCCTGTTTCACATTTTCCCCTCTTTTGTCATTAACTCTGCTTAATACAATCCACCTCAGTACCACAACTCCAGGCTACAGAAACAGGGACAGATACTGTAATCAAATTGATGGACTCAGTTAATAAACCTATTATTAACTGACTTAACTATTATTAACCTGATTCTGAAGTGCTCTGCAAAGTCCAGGCTTCATGGGACTGTGACAATGATGTCCCTTTCCAGTATTTATTTATCTGCTAATAATAGAGGCCTATTGACTTTTCTGCTGTACTAAAAGCTAACTAGTATGCTCCAGCTTATTTCCAGAGAATTGCTGTTATTATTATTATTATTATTATTATTATTATTATTATTATTACTCTTTTACATTCTGATATTTTGGGTAGCTTGAGAGCAAAACTCAGTGCAAGTAGGCTTGGGGTTTCTCTGTCCTTACTTCTGAGTCTACCATGCAGATTTCTATATCTAAGATCCTGGGCTCTCTGTACAGGCACTGCAGAGATGGATGCATTCTTACATCATGCAAGAGCAGCTGTACCAGCCTGAACTGAAGGAACGTCATAATCACTCTGTTCTAGTGTCTGACCAGCCTCACAGCTCAAGGACTTCATAAATCAAGAGCTGTATGTGAACTCATTGGTTCTTGCTGGGGTTTTTTTCCATTCATGGATGTTTTAGTGGTTTTGGTCCTTGTGAATATTTGAGATCAGCAGAAGGGCGGTGGCAACAAATGCCACAGTTCAGCTTCTCAGGTGGTAAGAAAATCCCCCCTTGTGTTTAATCAACCTTTTTCATTTAAATTGAAAGAAACAGCACTTTCAATCCCTTCATCTCCCTTCCTCACTTCCACTTTCTGTGTGGTCTCTCACCTCCCAGTTGCCTGTCTTCCAGGTAGAGGAGGGTTAGTTGCAGTTTAACACCTTTCTCTTAAATGTCTCTGAATTCTCTGCATGATTTCTGAGTGGGGAGAGGGATGGGACGTGGATCTAGCAATGTAGACACTCTTCTGGGTATGAATATGGAATGGTTACGCAGTGACACCATGGTGCTTTCTGCATTGCCTTCTATTCCTTCCTAACAATTCCTAGGTTTTTTTCCTCTGTTATTAATGAGTATTGTTTTTTATATTTTCACAGAATTTTGACTACTCCAAGACTCCTATCATATGTTCCTTTGTTTTACTTACATTGTCTTTTATTTGGGATTTTTGACTAAACTTCAGTACCTGCAGTAAACTTGGCAGAATTTTCACTGTGTGACACTTCAGACCTGGGCTAGGTGTGTGCTTTAGCATGAGACATTACAGGAATGCCTGCCTGATTTTTCTCCATTTTGCTGAGAGATTGCTTGTGGTGATCCAGGAAGGCATTTGTTGAGATTCGGAGACAGAACTTCAGGAGGAGTAGTCAAGCAGGCTACAAGGGAATGCTGTTGGTTGTGAAATATCTGGATGCTAAGTCATTATGTAAAACTCATAACAAATTTTTCAGATTTCGTTATCTAAAATTGTTCCTGTAGCTCTCTCCATGTTTGCATCAGAATAAACCTAATTAATAAACACAGATGTGAAGACTAAACAAATCCTGAAAAGTGGTATTGTTACAGTGCTTACTCAGCAGTCAGAGTGCCAAGTGCCATTTCCATTGTCTGGAGCAGCAGTTTGCTTGAGTGATAACATTGTTTATAAAGGTCAGTGATGCTGTTTGTGCAGGAGATGTACCTGGGAGGGCCTTTTCTTGCTTCCCTTCTGTTGCAGGACAATTCAAGTATAACTAATAGGCATCTCTGTGTGAGCAGAGCTGAGATGATGCTGAAATGCACCTGGGGTCATAACAAACAGAATTTCTACTCTGAATAAAGTTGTTTATTTCCAAGCTGTTTTAAAGGAGACTGGGGCTTGTCAATGCATCCTGAGAAGTGATTATATCACAGAATGACTGAGGCTAGAAAATCACAGAATCATAAAATTATTTAGTTAAAAAAGACATCTAGATCATCTTGTCCAGCCTATCTGCTTAGAGCAGGGTCACCCACAGCAGGTTGTTCAGGGCTCTGTCTAGTTGGATTTTGAATATCTGGAAGCTTGGGGACTCCACAATGTCTCTGGACAACCCACTCCAGAGTTAGATCACTCTCACAATTACACATACATGTTTAAATGGAATATCCTGCATTTGATTTTGTTCCCACAGCTTCTTGTTCATTCACTGGATACCAGTGAGAATACCAATCTGGCTCTGTGTTCTTTACTCCCTGTCCCATCAGTTATTTGTAGACATTGATGAGATCCCCCTGAACCTTCTCTTGCCCAGTCTAAGCAGTCCCAGCTTTCTCAGCCTCTCGTTATGTAACAGATGCTCCATCCCTTGAGCTTTGTGTCCCTTTGATGGACTCATACCAGTGTGTCAGTTCCTTTTTTGTGCAGGGGAACTCAGAACTGGGCACAACACTGCAGCTGGCTCTCGCCAGTGCTGAGGGGCAGGCTTTCCTCTCCTGACCTACTGCTGATGCTCCTCCCAAAGGCTGGCTTTGCTGTGAGGGCCCATTACTGGCTCATGGTCACCTTGGCATCTGCCAGAACACCCTGGTTCTTTTCTACCAAGCTGCTTTTCAGCCTGTTGTTCCCCAACATGGTGCACAGGGATATTCCTCCCTATGAGCAGTCTTGAGATTTCCCTTTAGTTAAAATTAATGAGATTCCTGTTTGCTCATTTCGGCAGACTGTCAGAATTCCCTCTGAATGATGGAACAACCATCTGGTTTCTCAACTGCTTCTTCCTGTTCTGTGTCATCTGCAAGTATGCAGATGCCATGCACAGGTTCAGAGGTGTTCCTTAATGTTAGAAAACATAACATTTACCTCAACAGCAGAAAACCTGGGTGCAGGTGCCTGTCCTGACCTAAACCAGGATAATGTAGGAGGGAATATTCTTCAATCTAAGGTGTCTGAAGAGAAAAAAACCCAAACAAACAAAACCCCAAAAAAACAAATCACTTTTTCTGGGGAGGGATGATGTGTCTGAATCCAGCATGGGGTTGGGATACAGCTGGGACATGCACTCAGATGCAGCAACTCAGAAATGCTCCCAGGTCTTGCAGTTTAATCCCAGCCTTTAGCTGTAACACTGTACATATATGAGCACAATCCTCACTGACTTTTCCAGCAGCTGCCCCTGAAGCTGTTTGGGCCTGGAATACAATAAGTACAAGGAAAATGTGCACTGTGGATGTAGCTGTTACAGCTGTGAGGCAAAGAACCCATCAAAGTGCTACTCTGCTAAAGAAATCCCTTCCTCTAATCTATTAGTCAAAACAACTGCTCTGTGTCAAAGCAGCACAAATAGCTTTTAGCCAAAAAGCTTTTCTAGCTGCTGTTTGGCTGGGGCCTGTCTGCCCTGCCCGAGTGCTGTCCCTATCCAAGGGGTGACTGCAGCACTGGGGTTCATAAATTCCACTGTCAGCTTTCCATTGTCCCTTTGTTCTTTGTTGCCAAGGAAGCCAAATATTATTTCTGTCCTTGAAAGAAGTTGCAAATATGGGGAATGGCTTCGGTAAAAGGTGGGGAGAAATACCTTTTGTGTTCTCTCTTATTGCCTTTAAGGAGCTGATTTGGGTGATGTGGTAGAATGGGGCTGTTCTGTCTTTTCTCTGTTAGTCAGATGTCTTTATCATTATTATTAACTTATATTCCAGACTAAGCAGTTCCCTCTCTTTGTGTATCCTTTCATGCCCTTTGTCACATCCTGAAGTGCTACTGAGTGGTCCTGAATAAAAATCAGCCTGCATTTATATCTCTTTATCCCCAGGCTTTCTGTGACCCCTGCTACTTCACATTCACAAGCCCTTATTTTTTTTTTTCCTGGTCTTCCCATGAATATAGCTGTAGGATCATCCTCAGCTGACATTTGGAAAACTGAGGTGCAGGTGAAACTGATACCAGATGAAGTGTACTGGGAACTCCATCTGGTCCTGTGGCTTCCAGACAGAGGTGACCATTTTTGATCACAGGATCAGAGAATGGTTTGGGTTGAAAGGAAACTTAGAGACCCTCTCATTCCAACCCCCTGCCATGAGCACAGACACCTTCCACTAGACCAGGTTTCTCAAAGCTTTCTACTTGAGCACCAGGAAGGTAAAGCTTGTTTAGCAGGTAGAAAGGAAACTCCTGCATTAATACTTGATCTTCAGCCCAAGGTACAGAGACAGTCCTGCCTTTACTCCCCAGTGCTAATTTCCTGTCTTTTCCAGGAGGAACATGTGTAACTTGAGGTTAGGTGACTTCAGGCTGCCTGGGCAGTGTTACAGCTTGGACTGGTGATGCTCAAGATGCCTGTCTATTGATAGTATTGTTTATATCAAACAATAAAAGAGCAATTTACCTGTGACATCATCATTCCTGCTATCCTGACTACATTTATCATGGCTTAAAGTTGTCCAGTTGCTGGTGAATAATAAATTCCCTCTTGGCTAAAGTCAATGGCTTAAACAGCAGATGCTGATCTGGCAGTTTTGCCTGGTTGTGTCCTGTTAAGACAGTACTTGAGGTTTGTAGCCAGGTCATCAGAGACAGAGCACATAAGAAATCAGGAGAGACTTATGCAAATCTACTTTTGATCTTCATTTTTTTTACCCCCCTCTTTTTATAGCCTCTCGGAGATCCCATTTTTCCCTGGATTTTTTTTTTTCCTTTTTGCAAGCAGGTATGATTTGGAAATAAGAGATCACATGAGGACATAAAGACAGGTCACTTACAAATGGATACTCTCACTCAAAATCTTTATCTTTTCTCCTTTTTACTATTTTAAGGCTGCTCTCTGTTCCTCCAGTTTCAAGTGACCCAATCTCCACAATCCTTCCAGCTGATTCTTGCTGTCAGGATGAACTCCTGAGACCACCCTTCTAACTGAAAAATGAGAAAGAGATTTTATATGTCTATTCTAACCTCTGTCTTCTTTCATTTTCCCTTTTTCATTTCCTTCTTTTTCCCTTACTCTGCTTTATCCTTTGACTGTTTAGCCTCTTCTATCTTGTCTCAGTCTCTACTCATTTTCTTTCCTCTCTTGAGGTTCATAAAGCTGCCAAGGCCTGGCCAAAGCAAAGAGAAATATGCATTTCACAGGCAAAGGTCATGCAGAGGGCAGCATCATAGCTCTTACTGCAGGTCCTGGGGAAAAGGATGCAAGTTTGTTTCGGAGCTGTTGCTTTCATTAAATTTGACAAATCTACTTTCAATAAGAATAAATAAATAAAATATGGAATGTAAAGCAGAAGGAAAAGGGAGATGTGAAAATCTCAGTGCTGGAAACAAGCTTTTGCCTAACTTTTGGATTGTCCTGGGAGGTGAGTTCTGGGAGAATTAAGCACGAGGTCTCTATTCTGGAGGGAAATCACCAGTGTGGGTTTTCTGCAGTGTCTCAGCAGAGCTCATGCAATATGACTATGAGCAGTACCTACCCTTCCCAACATAGGCTGTGATTTTTCATTATCCTCTAAAATTTTCTGCTTTTTCACTGGAAAATTTGCCAGGTGAGAAAGCAATCCAGTGATTTGACCTCTCTGAGCTGTGGAGATTGCCAACCTTACTTATCATTGCACAGCAACAAATGAGAGAGGCCTTGAATTTTAGTTTGCAAGGCAAAAAAGAGTCTAATAAGAATGACCATTGCAGTGCTGAACTACTTTTTAAAAACAGTGGGGGAGACTACAACCTGATTGGAAAGTTTTTCTGTAGGAAAACTCTTCTCTGCCAAGTTGGTATTTGCACATGTAAGTCACACTCTATTATTTCATGCGAGGTAACAGGATTTCAGATTTGCTCTCTGGGATCACAAGAATTGTTCAACATTTTCACCTGCCAGTTGAAATCTACATTTTTCAGGGATGTGTGGTCACTCAGAGAGCCCCAGAGCTGGCTCCTGGCACTGTGTGCAAAGCAGTCATATCTGCTTGTGATGGCTTTAGCAGCAGCTCCCATGGGGTTATGCACTTTTGCCTTCCCTCCTGCCACTTGCCCCAGTCTAAATAAATCTGCCATTGCCCTGTACTCACAGTCTTGTCAGAATAATTTCTTCTGAATGGGCAGAAACCTGTTTATTCAGTGTTGGTGTTTCTTAGCCCTTGTCAGATTGTCATGGCTGAATTCTTGATTTGTTTAAAGGATTGGTCAGTGTGCATAAAGTCTTGTCTGTCACTTGTGTGGTCAAATAACCACTTTCTTTGTCCCAGTGTGATATGCTGTGCAAAAGATTTCTTTTAATTTGGGTGGTAGCAGGATACTTCCCTGTCACTCCCAGTAAAGCTCTGAGCAAAGGCCAGGCTGATTTTAGGCACATCTTCTGCTGTAGCTCTGCTGAGGCTCACAGTTATAGAATGGCTGATTTATAGTTCCCTTACTGCATGTTCTGGTGCAAAAAAAAAACCCCTGCCCTCTGTGTTTGCAATGGTGACAGCCTGGGTTTGGGTAAAATCTGTTCTGTTTCTCACTGTCACACTGTGTGGGGACATGAAGGAGCTGTTACAGACCTTAATAGAGATAAACACTACCTGCTTTCATGACAAATGCCAAATATTTCCTATTTCCAGAGTAGATTTGGGATAAAATTTTCTTTGGTGTGTGGTGAACTGGTAAATCCCTTGCTTCCTAAATACTAGAGATAAAAAAAAGGTGCATTCATTGTGCATAAGGGGCATCAGGGGCTGCTGACAGGCTCTGTGCTTGCCAGCATTCACTTCTGACACAGCTGAGGGCCCAAGAAGGGATTTGATGGAGATCGAGCTGCCAAATGACACAAATTTGATTTCAGGAATTTTAGTGTCTGGACCAGAAGGTGCAGAACAGTTATCAGTCTCTTGCCCTAAGACATAGTGATGCTTCAAGGACAGGCTGAGTATGGGGACAGATCCTGTTTGAGCTCTTAAACCTGGCTGCTGAAAGACACCAAGCTTTGGGATTGTTTTTAATTTTGTAATGATGTTGATTTTCAAGGTTGAATTTTTCATAAGAATTTATCACCTGAAGGGGTGGGATCAAAAGGACTTTAGTAGGAAAATGTAAGTCCAAATGAACACCAATGAGACTTTAATACATGAGGAAAGGTGCATTGGTAGTTATGCATGTATCATGAAGTGTTATATGGGTATAATTATGGCAGATTAATTATATCACTGTAGTTTTGCTGTTAAAAATCTCTTGTATATAAACCACCTAGATAAAACTGTCTTTTGAATAAAATAAATCTGTTATAACTTAATTTAGAAGAGCTGCATGGCCGTGGTGGTGTTAAGTTCTTTATTGCTACTTAGAATGCAATGGCAAGGCCAGAGTGAGCAGTGCTGTGATTTATGTGTGGGATGACTGTGTTTTGGAAAGGACTTGGTTGGGAGCCAAGGATAAAGAGCCAGCTGAAGCTGCTCAGGAAGTATCACCCATGCAGTTCCCTCAGCTGTAAAGCAATGACCTTAAGCCTTACTGCAGCTGTATCTCTGGAATGAAATAGTGCCCAGCTTGTCACAGTGTATGGAATTGACCTTTGGGGACTGTTGGAAGTATAGTCTAAATCTCTCTCAAAATCACAGCACTCATTCTCTGAGTGCTGAACAAACCCCATAAGGCTTCCCAAGACGACCTGGATATGCTATAAGATGTATTTTATAAATTTGATTGCACTATATGCAATATAATTTATGTATTTGACACATAATACATACCACTGCAAGTTATCCTTTTTTCAATTAAAGCAAGACATTAATATTTATAATGCTGTAACACTACCATATTACTTATATAATATATTAATATTTATGAAGTTATGACATTATTCTAACAAAGTGTTATAAGAAATATAGTACTGCAAAAAATGAACTCCTCAATTGTAGTGAGGTTCAGGTTCTTCTGCAACTTAAATTAGGTAAAATATTCTGCAAAGTTGCTTGGTTTTTTTAATACACATGTGTGTGCATATGTCTACATGTAAATATATTTTTCATAAATACACATACCCACATGTACACACACATGGAATTTTGAGTGGGAAGGGTTAGGAGTTGCCAAATCTGGCAGCCTGATAGAGGCAGAGAAACAAGAGCCCTGTGTCCCCGGGTGCAGGCAGCTGTGGTGCTGAGCAGCTGCTCCTGACAGAGCAGGGCTGGGTCAGGCCACTGGATTCAGGCAGGAACACTTGGCTTCCACACAAACACAAACAGCACCAGTGGCCTCATCCTGTTCCCCTGTCCAGCTGAGCAGGATGAAAGCCTGTTAGTAGGAAATGTAAAATAAATACATTTGATGTGGCCCTAGAGTGTCCACTCAGGTCTGTGGTCCCCAGTCACCTCACACAGATGGGAGCATGCAGAGAGGCTTTGTTGACTCCTGGTCTTGCCGTAGCTGTCCTGGACCTCCTGTAGACAACTCAAAGCCTCTCTGGCCTTGGCAGTATTTGACTTGTGGCTGCTTTCATACCTGCCTCCTAAAGCTTTTATTCTACTTGCCAGCCAACCCAGCTTGACAGCCAGCAGTGGCCACAGATGTACCTACACACTGAGCACTCCATCTCTTGCTCCAGTGGCTGGCAGGACACATCCATGGACACTGACCTTGCTCCAGCTATGGCTGCTGTCAGCTCCATACATCACATGCACACAAATCACTGGAAGAGGCTTAGATCTGAAACAAGGGAGCAGGAAGGAGTAGCTGGAGAGAGGGTTGCAAGGCTAGTGAAGTCCTTGTGCACTGCCTTCCAACCAAATTCTCTGTACTGTCAAATTTCTTGCAAAATTGTGGCTGCCTGCAACCATACAGCTCAGCAAACAAAAGTTTTTTGAGAAATTCCTGAAATCCAAAGGAAGTGGGTGGACAGCACCTTGAGTCACCAGCCATGATACTGGTGCAAATTCTAGGAGAAACACTGACAAATGGAGGGAGTCCAGTGGAGGGCCAGAGGATACTTTGAACCTGAAGCACATGGCATAGAAGGGATGGTGGAGAAGAGAAAGCTAAGCAGTATCCAGATGCTTCCTTTTGCTTCCTGAAAATGGCTATACATAAACCAAAGCTGGGCTCCTCTCAGAGCAGCAAACTAACAAGGCAGGAGGCAAGAAACATGAATTGTGGCAGGAGAAATTATGAGCACTTATTTGAAAAAAAAAAAATGGAAAAATTTGAATGACAAGGGAGGTGAAGCCCTGGCAGAGGTGCCTCAGAGGCTGGGGAATCCCTGTTGGCAGCCCTTGCTCAGGGCTGAACAAGGTGCTGAGCAGCCTGATTTCATTTTGGTGTTGACCCTGCTCCAAGCAGCGGTCTGGGCTGGGTGACCTGCAGGAGGCCCTTCCAGGATAAATATTCAAACATTAAAAAAAAAGATAATTTTTTAAACTCTGTCCATTTGTTTTTTCAAAACATAGAATTTCAGGAAAAATAAATCTCCATAGGTGTAAAGGCTTAAAAAACTTGTTTTAGGAAAAAAGTAAGCTCTCAAGAAAATATGGACTTATGGGACAGTCAAAGAAAATCATCAAAGATGATAATTCAAATAGCAAAAAAAAATGATTTTTGGTATTGAATTTTTAGACTGATTGTTCAAAGTTGTAGACCAAAAATACTTGCAGTTGGAGTTGCTTTTTAATTCTCCAGAGTAATTCCAACTGTCTGTGTAAAAGCTGTAGTGTTTTATTGAATTTTGTAGAAGTTTAGAGTTAGAGAATTTAAGGGAATAATTAGTAATCCTCAATAGTATCTGTGTTGTATTCAAGCCTGCAGAATTGAAAATGACAGTGTTTTTATTCCTGCCACCCCTAGCCTTCACCAATCTAACTTCCAGTACTTTCTCATCCCTACACAAACCTGCTATGAAATACCCATCAGCATTTACAAAACCTTACCTTGTTTAGACTTTAGCTGGCACTCAGCTGCAGTTCTAAGTTCACTCTTCTTTCAAAACCATTTTTCTGAATTAACACTGGATGCTGCTTGGAACTGTAGCTGAGGTACAGAAGATCAGATAGTGGGCAGGGAACTGTTGACTTAAAATAAAAATATTTTCCTTAATATGCTTACAAGATGTTCAGGTTTGTTCAGAGTTGTATGGTATCTGAAAGGTGAAAGGCTTGGGGAGTAGCTGAACTGAAAGCAAATCTCTCTGTAGAAGGATTGTAATAGCACTTTCAATCTCCAGCATTAGTAACAAAGCAAAACAAACCCTACTTGTCTGTACCTGGGCTGCTCTGTGATTTGAGAGAGCTGCTTTTGCTGCCACCACCACAGGATTATCAGTAATGCCTGGTATGAAATGCACTCATTGAGTCCCTGCTCTGGCTTCAAGCCTGGCCTGAGGTCACATTTCAGCCCTGTTGGCCCATCCTCGTGGCTGTCACTCAACTCCCCTGGCTCAGCTCTGTTTCTGTGAGATGTTACAAGGATCAGTGCTCTGCCCATAAAGGAAAAAGCTGAAATTCTCCACTCCACAGCCTGCCTGAAGACCAGTGTGGTTTAGGGGTTGTCTGAACTCCAGAAAATCTGATTAAGGTATCTCCTGGAAAAAAGTTCTGTGACACATTCAGTGTCTCTATAACATCTGCAAGGAAGCTGAGGAAATTAGAAGAAAATGGCAGCAGATACTGAAAAAACAATATGGATTTGGAAAATAAGAGGATTATAAATAAAGAATCTGTGTCAAGCAGCAACAAGGGAATACTTTATTCACTAGCAGTTAATTGCAGTGACTCCATGTGTTTCAGTGATTGGTAAATCACTTATTTCTAAGTATAAAGTCCTTTTTTATGAGGTTGATTTGTCTCTATGATATGTATGTACTCCTGTATTTGTAACCACAAGAGCTCAAAATGGGATATTTTAAGAAGACATTACAATAGCTTGGATGTAGCTCGATGCAGATGTTTATGAAGCTCTGGCTTTAATTATATGTAGTAATTCATTAACCATTAGGATCCTTTGAATTTTCTTGTAATTTATTAAAAGTTTTGGATCACATCCAAACTGTAAAAAGAGTTAGTTCTATTGTGATTTTCTCTATTCTTCCAGCACATTCCTACAGGGATGTTCCCTGGTGAAAGATGAAATCTCTGTTCTGAGGATTGGTGAGCTGGTGAGTTGCTATGTGCCTTGTCAAGAAAAACTAGAGCTGGTTTTAGTGGAAGCCGGAGAAGAGAACTTGCTGGTTTTAGACAGCCATGGTTAATTGGGGTACATGAGTGAATGTTTGTGTGCTCTGCTGTTATCAAAGAACAGTTACAGACTCATAGACTCATGGAATCATAGAACAGTTTGGGCTGGAAAAGGACCTTAAAGACCATTTCATTCCAATCCCCTGCCTTGTGCAGGGGCACCTTCCATTATCCCAGCTTGCTCCAAGCTCTGTCCAACCTGGTCTTGAACACTTCCAGAGATGGGGCAGCCACAGCTTTTCTGGGCAACCTGTGCCAGGGCCTCACCACCCTCACAGTAAAGAATTTCTTCCTAAGAGGAGAATTTTCTAGTTTAAACCCATTCTGTCTTGTCCTCTCACTTTGTGCCCCTGTGAAATGCCCCTCGCTGGACTTGTTGTTAAGCCCCTTTATGTACTGGAGGCTGTATTTTCCTACTTCTGGATGGGGTGGAAGCTCCTATGCCATCTGTGCTTTTGTGAACTGCTCCGTCAGCTGCGTTGGTTTCAAAAAGGAAGGGCTGTAGCTCCATGAGAGTAATAAAGAAGGATGTTTAGATTTAAAGTTCCTGTAAAATGGTGATATTCTGTATGAAGCTGTTATGTTTCTCTTCCTCCATATGTGTTAGGATTTAGAACTGACTGTTAGATGGGAACTGATCAACAGTTTCCTGGAGAGGCAATGGTTCAAATGATTCTTGGGAGCTGACATTACTGGGGGGATAAAGTTACAGTCAGGATTAAGCATTGTGTTTGGTGAGTAGTGTAAAATAATTGCTGGTGACTGATAGCCGGCAAACCCCACACTTTGGAAAAATAAATTGCAAGTGGTGTTTGAAGGGAACATTTCCTTCTTTTTTGAGGGAAAAATGATCAATCATTTCATGATGCATTTCTTTTGGTTGTTTATTCTGTCTCCAGAATGTAAATCCCTGCTTTGGTGGTGACACTGTTTTTTTTTGAATTGAGGAGATGTTTAACTCTGTCGCTCTATACATTGATTTAACTGGGGAGTATGAAAACCCACCATCAAAGATTCCACATCCTTGACACAATCCTTAAGAAAAGAAAAGTGTTAACATTCCCAAAAACCTTTTGAGATTATTTTTCTTATCCCAGGTTTTCAAAACATGAAGCATTTCAAAAAGGTTTAATGGGCTTAATTATTTAGATTTCTTTGTTGCTTTTTACATGTTTTCAAATGAAATTAATATTTTTTAAGAAAAGCTCAAAAAAAAAAAGCTCATTGCCACCTGCTCTAACATTGTCTTACCCTGGTATACAAGTGCCATTAAAGTCCTCAATCACCTGCCATTGGCTTCATGTTTAAGTATTTCATTCAGCAAAGAGAGTCCCAGTAGTTCCCTCCCTGGTACCACATGTAAGGGTATAAAAGCTTACTTGGAGACTTGTTATTGAAAATTCAACAAGTGTCCTGAAAAGAATTCAGATTTTGGGTTACTGAACAATGAATCAATGAGTAATGAAATGCCAACACTTTCAAAAGAACTACCAGTGAATTAGTACAAATCTGACACACCTAAAGAGAAAAAAAAAGCAATAATTCTCTACAGCCTCTTCCTTTTGCACTTTGAAGAACATTATCTCCTCCATGCCCATGCCCATGCCTAATCCAGTCTCTTCTCTCTGACAGTGGTAGTGCCAGATGTTTCAGACATTGTGCTTTGTGTATTATGAGTCAATCACCATCAAAGCATTCAATTCCATCAATATCTTGAGCTTGAGTGAACTCAAGTTATTTTGAGATTGCTGATGGAAGATGAGAGGAAGGAGCTGTTTCAACAAGTGATCTGCACTAATTGCAGGGGCTGAAACCCTCCTGATTCTGAATTGGCAATATGAAAGGCATGCTGTAGGAGGCTGTTCTGACAGAGTAGTTGAATATTCAGAGGAGACAGCAGAGTCCTGACTGCACTTTGGTTGTATTTCTCTGGCTCCTTAATAGGGTGGCCTCGGGGAAAAGTCCTAATGCACTGGACTAACAGCATGGAAATGCATTTCAGTATTTTGTGCTGTATTCTGATTCTGTTTGTGGTTTGCCTGCCCTGATGGCCATCCTGCATAGTTGCCCTACTTTTGAGGGAGAGAGCTGAACGAATTCAGGACTAGGTGTGCAGCACCCCCAGGGCATGTATTCTACCAGCTGGGAAAGCAGGTCCACCCCAGTAGTTAATTTTGTCCCAGAGTGCCTCCTTGAACAAGTGAAATAAAGGCACTAAATTAAGTTGTGTTTTTTGCTGATCTGATGCAGCCCTGTCACTCACTCTGATAACTGAGGCTGTGTCTCAGCTTTTTTCTTATGAGCAAAAGCTGCCGTTGGGACTTGGAAATTAATATGCTGATTTGAGTAAATATTTATTTGGCACACACCTCGAGGCACTGCAGCAACGGAACTGTTAAGTAAGAACTACAGGCTAAAATTTAGAGAAATCAGAGAATCCAGCCTCCACAGTGGCAGCTGAGCAATGATGCTAAATTACTGTGTGTTGGTTTTCTCTAAAACCAGTAATCGTAGTTGTTTTAAACACCTTGAAATTTGTTGAGGCTGGTGGTCTTTCACAGCACTCATGAGCTAGGTTTTGGTGTTGGCATGGAAGAAGAGCTATTCCCAGTAAAAGGTCTGCATGTGGGAAGTAAAAAATTAGGAAAGTGGGATTTAATTATTGTTTTAAAGTACCTAAAGGTATAGACAAAATGGAAGCAGTCTTCTCTCTGAAAGGTTTCACTGTGACAGCTGTTAGGCTTTGGCACAGGGTGCTCAGAGAGGTTGTGGAGGCTCCACCCTTGGGTTCAGAACTGGGAAAGCTGGACTAAATTGGCCCTGCTTGGAACAGAAGGCTGGACTATATGTCTTGCAAAGGTAAGAACCTGAGTCATTCTGTGATTATGGATCACCAAGAGAATAGTCTTTTTTTTGAAAAAACAAGTTTTATCTTCCCTCTTAGGAATTTGTCCAGGGATTGTTTCTTTTAATTGCTCTGAATTTTTTTTCTACTGTATCTCTTAAGAGTATAGCAGCAGCCATCCCACCATGTCCTCTCTTTGTCTTCCTCCACAGAGGAAGAGGAATATAGGGACAGGCATTGTGGGGTGGCTGCTTGTAGGCTTGTGTTGGTGGCAGTAGTGGGAAGGGGACTTTCAAACCCATTGCTGAGAGGTCTGTGGGGTTGAATGGAGCCATGGCTGACACTGACATGGGGCATGCTCTAGGGTTCCCTGTATGGATGGATGTCTCTGTATCAGCAACCAGGAGGCTTCCCTGAGTGTGGCAAAGCCAGGATTGTTAGGGAGCTCCCATGGCAACCTGACTGTAATCAGCCCTTTTGACTCAGTGTGATTTTAATGAGACTTTGTCCCCCTGCTTCATTCTTGTCAACAACTGCATTATAGTGGATAACATAATCCTCTAAGAAACAAGGAGAGATTTGGTTTTGTGCAGTGCTTTTCTTCTAAAAATATTGTGACTGTTCAAAATGAGAGAGAAAGTAAAGCTCTGAGGAAGTGTCAAAGGTCTAGGACAGAAGGTGCAGCCAGAAGAATTAAAATGGTATAATGTGAAAGGAGATCAGAGATGGGACTGATGTGCCAGGATGAAATAGGACCTCATACAAGCAGTTGTACCTCAACCTTCCCCTTAGTGACTCTGCATTTGGGCCTTTTTGCCCATGATCATTAGTTTATAGGAGAAGTGATGTTGGAAGGGACTTCTGTTCTCTAGTCTAACCTACTGCTCTAGAATGTCAGACCAGGTGGCTCAGGGCTTTAGCCAGTAATGTCTTGGGAACTTCCAATAATGTAGGCTGCATGGCTTCTCTGGGAAAGCTGCTCCATGGCTTCACTGCTCTCTGAAGGAGTTGCTGCATATATCTGGTCTAAAACTCTCCTGTTTCTCATTGTGCCAGTTATTTCTCATTCTCCTACTGTGAAGAGCCTGGCTCCATCTCTTTGATAACCTCAGAGTAGATACTGGCAGGCTGCTGTTATTTTCCCCCCCAAAATGTCTCTTCTCCAGGCTGAAGAAACCACTTCTTACAGGGAAAGTGCTCCAGCTTCCAGCCTTTTTGGTGGCTTTCTGTACTCACTCCAGTTTATTCAAATCTGTCTTGTATTGGGGGGCCAAAAATTTCATGTGGCATCTAGATTGAGTCTAAATGATGAGTCTGGCTCAGCATTTCCTGTAAACTTGACAGATATGCTGATGTAAATAAGTTGTGTGATTCAACTAAGAGTTAGAGCATCCAAATGTTCTTTCCACTAAGGATATGAAACATGGCTGAAGGTCAAATCAAAAGTGTACCTAATGTCCCTGTCATCGTATCTCTCCTTTGCACCTTTGTGAGATGAGTAATAAATTTCCTATTATTTTGTATTTGTTGGCTGCACTGCTGTAAATCAACTAATTGTTAACTACTTTTCCCTAATGATGGTTTTTGTTGTATTTTTTGCAGGTTACATATCACAGGTACTAAAGAATTACACTGACCATGCCTGTGATGGAGAATATGTGTCCCTGAGATGTCCCCACAGAACCACCATCAGCATCCAGTCTTCTTTTTATGGCCGAATTGTACCAAGTCATCAGCTGTGTCCTTCTCGCTATCCCCACTCCTATGCAACTTTAATTAAAGAAGATGTTGCCTGCTCAGTTGGCACTTCTCTTCAGGTATTGTTAAAATGCATTTCTTAATTTTGAACTTCACCTTTCCTTGGTCAGGCAGCTGCTCTCAGTGTTGGTGCAGCACAGACCTGCCTTAAGCAGGGCTACCCAGCATGGGAGCTTTGATATCTCACACAGATTAGTGGATAATTCATCCTTGTAGTTTAGACAGGACTGAATTAGATTTTGATAGTGAATTTCTTAGTTTTCCTGCAACTCTAGTCAGTAACAGTTCAGGAATGTGGTTGAAGGAGAATTACACTTCAGGACTGCATTATGTTTGACTGGGTTGAAGAGCATTATTTTTATAGTTTTCCTTCCCAATTACTAGCTTTTTCAACACATTCAGAAATTGCTGTAGCATTCTTTTTACTTTAGATACTATTTCAAGAGGCTTTTACTTTGGTAACTTGAAACCCAAAAAGAATCCTTGGCTTTGCTTTTTGTGACTCATTTGGCTCTTAGGCCACTGTAAGTGGTCATACATCACTTAACTCGTAACATCCCCCAGTAGTTAATCAGCTCTGACCATCTGTGTAGGGAAAGTTGTCTCTGTGTATTGTCCCAAGAGCACGTGTGACGTCAGCAAATCAAAGGATTACTTGGAAGGTGCCAGTGTTACTCAACTGTCAGTAGGAGCAACTAAAATTAGAAACATGAGTTGGCTGATGTTTTGAGATGAATAGGGTCTGCTCCTGGGTATTGGAGCAAGCACAAGTTTTTCCAAGTGCCAGATTTGGGACTGTGAAAACTTTTGGGCAAAGCTCTCAGTCATCCAGTGTGTTTATGGCTTAGAATCAATAATAACTCATAATAAAAAATTATAGCAGACTAGATTAATGAACCTACAGGGTTAGTGAGTAATTTCTTTTATAATTTGGCTAAAGGCCAGCGTTTTCCACATCACTTCTCCCTCTTGCATCCAGGGTTTTTAAAAGACATTTACAGCATTTTTTAAAAAGTTGATGTGAGTGCTTTGGCTTCCAAATGCCAGTGGTAAGTTCTCAAGAATTTGCACAAGGTTGGTGTTTGGCTGTAGTGTAACCCTTAAGCTGACAAATTTGAAGTTGCCTTCCTGACACTACCACTGCTCAGCGAAGGACTGGGCTGTAGTATGGGAGGATGTGGTCCTTATCAGTGGAAGGTTTTCCCAGATATGATAACAAAAGTTCATAACGAAACAGGCAGTTGTGTTGTTTAGGGTGGGAGAACACAGAGAGAAAGCTTTGGCAGAGGCTAGCCTTCCCTTCTTTTATTGATTTACTGAAAAATTTACTTGCAACATTTCATTTACCAAGGTGATTGATAGCTATGAGCATCACCTGAACCCTTGTGGGTGAATGGCCCACTTAAGGCATCTGGAAGAACTTGAGAAGAGGGAAGATATTACCCTAGGGTTTCCATTTCATGATTTTATGTGTAGGAGGGATTGAAAATAAATCCTTACCTGCCTCTCTTAGCTTTTTATGTCCTCAGACCTGTTCCCCATTAGCTTTGCCTTCAATACTTTGCCTTCAATACTTAGGTGGCTTGTAATTCCCAATCCTTGTTTATCAGAGTGAGAATTGTGTTCCCTGTAGGTAGTCCTGCAGCAGATCCCTTGTGCAGTACATTTCTTACATGACTGTGACCAAAACACTTTTATTAACCCATTTTGGGGGATGCACATGTGCTGGGAAAGCAGTTGACATTCTCTCTTCTGCCACAAATTTCTTGGGAGACCTTTGGCAAGTTCCTGAGCCTCTTTGGAGGAGACTCACAGCCTCTTTGGTGCCTCCAGATGTGGCTTTGATTCTTCCTGTCTTGTGGTTGCCCAGGGTAGGATGAGTCCAAATGCCAGAGATGAATCTCATCTTCTCTCTCAGTACTGGAGGGGGTGAGGCCTCTCTGAGGGGTAAGCCAGGAACTCCACAAGCTGAATGGCAAGCTGCCTGCAGCTCACTGGTAGGAAATGCATGTGTGTAGGAAAATTGGAAAGCTGTAGACAAGGAAATTGTGTGTATTTTTGTGGTTTTGCAACTCAGATATATGGCTGCTACAGGCAGGACCAATTGTGTGTATATTCTGCTTGTCAGTAATTGAAAAAGTCAGCCAAACCAAACCCTTCATAACTAAGTATATAAAATCACTGTGTCTAATCAAACCCATGACTGTATAAATTTGCTGCTTCTCTGGAGAGTGGTCTGGAGGGAGTGAGCAGCATTTATTAACTGTGCTCTGCAAACACTAGCTGTGCATGTAAACTCCCTTTTACAATCTCTCTCCACTGTAAATGTCCAGTTCAGATATTGTTTCTATGTTAAAAAGGGAAAAGAAGAAGTTGATTACACTGAGAGAACCACTACTAATTCAGCTTTAAGGGATTGGCTGCCAGGATTCCTTGCTTTAGTCACTTGTTTTGTTTGCAGACCACCTGGGAGAGTGTGTATGAGACATTAGGGCAGTGACCCAGTGACCCCAGACTACACATTTCTGTTGTTCTAACACTGTAATGTCAGATTCAGTAGGAGCTTTCCAAATGCACAAAGAATTTGGACATTCATAGAATCATCACAGATTCATAGAATGGTCTGAGTTGGAAGGGATCCTAAAGATTGTCTTGTTCTAACCCCCTGCCATGCGCAGGGACACCTTCTACCAGATCAGGTTGCCCAAAGCCTCATCCAATCTGGCCTTGAACACTTCCAGGGATGGGACAGCCAGAACTGGGAAGTCTGTTCCAATGCCTCACCACACTCTGAGTAAAGAATTTCTTAGTATCTAATCTAAATTTACCCTTCTTCACCTCAAGGCTTTTCCCCCTTGTTGTATGACTCCACTCTCTTCTTGTAAGCCTCTTGTAAGCCCCCTTTATGTACTGGAAGGCTGAATTCTGGATCAGTATTTCTGATGCCACTTGTTTTCAACAATGAAACACTTGAGGTTTGTATGGAAGAATGTGTAATGGTTGGCTAAAATTATTGCTTATTACCAGAAAACTATATTACACTTTATAGCTGATTATCTGCAATTTTCTCATTTTGATAAATTGGCAGAAAATAAAACCACAGCTTATTTGTAAGGAAAACAGAAAACCCTGGAGAGCCACTTAATTTGTTGTGCTTCTGCCCCCTGATATTTACCAAAGACATTGAGGGCTAACTTATCTCTTCATTTGCACAGGTACTAAAATCAGCAGATAGATGCTCTTCCAAGGGCAATATTTTGCCATGTCACTTGTTTTCCCAAGAGGAGCTGTGCTTAGAAGGTGCTCTGGAGCTGAATCCCAACTGTCCTTAGAAAGACTAGCTAAGCTAGGGAGGGCCTGTGGGCATGGCCTGTGCCCTGGGTCTCTTTCAACACTCTCCAGGACAAGCAGTCCTTGGTGACAAGGATCACTAGTGCTGCTGATGTGGTATTTCCTTTTGTCCTTTGGGTGAGAGACAGGACACCTTTGCTGCCACCTGTCTCCTGCTGTTGCTTCAGCAGCCCTGCAAAAAGGAGCAGATTCCTTGCATGCTGAGCCCAGGATTCCCTGAACTCTTCCTCCCCCTTTTTTTTTTATTTTCATCCACCAAGAAGGTTTCTGTGAAACAAACCAAAAAAAAAAAACAACCAAAACCAAAACAAAAAAACCAAAAAAACAAAAAACAAACAAACAAACAAACAAAAAAACACCCAAAAACCAAACAAACAAAAAAAAAAGGAAGCAAAAAGGAGCTACCTCTTTGCTGATGGAAAGATGAGACAAACTTTCCAGAAATGGCTCTCAAAGCACAGGCCAGCTGTTGATCACAAGAAGAGAGGGCTGGTGTTGCTGTTTCCAAAGTGGATTTTGTTTTCCCCAGTTATTCTGGATTAAAGGTAAAATACCAACTAAAAGGAAACATTCCCAACTGCCCCAGCTTTCTTGGCAGGCCAAGGACAATGGCTCCTGACATGTCCAGTCACCGATATTGCATGGTCCCACTGATGTCACAGCCCTAAGCGGCCTCAACAAGAATAGAAAAGGGCCCTTTCTCATGACTTTGAACATCTAGAAGATGATGATGGTCAGGGGGAAAGAAGGAAGAAATTGGTAGAAAGGAAGAATAATGGTCATCAGTACCACTGGGAGGAGAACCCATTGTTATATTGAATATTAGAACTCCACAGTTTCTAGGCATTTTGGACAAGGAAGGTTTCAGTCTAAAAAATGTCAGTGAACTAAAGAGCAGCGTGGGAAACTCTTTTTCAGACCACATTAATTACCTTGCAGAGGATGGTGAGCAGTGAGCTCAGGGTCCAGAAGAGTTTTCTGCACTGCCAAAATTGCAGTTAAAATCACAGAACCAATGCTGTTTCATTCATGAATCTTGCCTAAGCTGAAATAGAACTCTCTGGCAAGTGGCTCCTCCAGCTAGTTATTTGCAAGTAGAACTGTTGGATGCAGAGGTCACAGACAATCTCTAAATTGCTGTGTCTGTGAAATCTTTGGCATGACTGAAGTAGCTCATCAGAGCAGAGTGATTATGTCCTGCAGGAGAAGAGGCACTGGAGGCAGAGGTGGCCAGTGCAGCCTGTCTCCCTGATGAGGCAGGACTGCTCCCCAGGGTGTAAGCCTCCTAATGCTTTGTTTACTCTAAATTTAAACTTTCCAAGTCATGGGGCTTCCATCATTGCCACTAAGACCCTGCTTGACAGTGTAATGGTTTGCTCCCAGGGCTTTTTTTTTTCCACTTTGTGTTTTAAGCTTTCCCTTTCTTTAATCCCATGACTTTTGGTTATGCATCCTTTTGTATTTCTTCAGCTTAGACCTCCTCTCCCTTTGAAGTTGACCCTGCATACAGATTAAGTTTCCTACTGTTAGGAAATGTAGGTAATGGTAATTAGGTGATATTTGTAATGCAGCTTTTATCAGGCCCTTCTATTTGGTGAACATGTTGCTGCTCTTTGTGAATTGCTGTTTCTGGGCTCTTTCAAGGCCCTGCCAGAGGAGCACTGGTGAATCCTGCTGGTGTTTTAACATCCCAGCCCACTGCTGTCTGCTCTACTGTCCTGCTGGCATCTACTACCCCCATAGCAGAGCTGGTGACAAGGAATGCATGCCCAGTTTTCAGTCCTTTATTTCACAGTCTGGTATGTTTTTGTGAATCTCCAAACATGTGGGCATAGTTCCCTCCTGCTGACTCTGCTTTGAGCACTGCAAGATCCATGGGAGAGTGATAAGAGATAGTAGAGCACTAAAACCTGCTAAAGATCAAGATTCAGGGCCTTGATCTCCTCTTCAAGTGATGCACAGATGGAATGCAGTAATTTGGGCAAAGCTGAACTAGTTTCTAGTGGAGCAGGCTGGGAAGGTGGCTCAATGAAGCCATAGGCAGGTCACCTGCACCTCATCAGCATGGATTTCACTTCCTTATGTAGTCTGTGCTTCCCTGTTTCTTATTCTTGGAAAATCTTCCTCCATGGACTTCAGTAATTTGCATGAATGGAGATGAATGTTCAGTATTCAGAAACAGGACCTGTAAATAAGTTTTCAACTTGAAAGCACTAAGTTTATAGCATGTTTTAATGTATTACCAGTGTTCAAGGGTACATAAAAGAGTATAAAAATTCGAATGAAATGTGACATGAAGACATTATGAATGCACTGTGCTGTAGGGAGAGTTCATGCTGCCTTGTTTATTGTATTTACTTCTTTCCATTACAAGAATTCTGAAGGTGCACCAATATAAGTGTCGGTGTAACTCCACCATAATGTCCATGCCTGGACTGAATTTGACCTAAAAATACTTAAAATTACTGGTATCTTCTTGCATAAATGTCTTAATACAAAGCTATGTGCATCTTCATTTGACTGCACATGGCTCTGATACATTCATGCAGCTTGCTCTGTGAGTTACTCTCCTCAGCAACACACAATTTGGGCAATTATTTAGTAGGGCTCCTCTGTGTAATTTCATGCATGACTGATATGCCCTGCAGTCATCCTTATGGTCCTTTGAAGATGGAGGCTGCACAGGGAGCAGCCCTGTGATAAAGCCCTCGTTCCCTTTGAGTTTCACCATTGGCTTCTATGGGCCCAAAGTTTCACCCTCAGTGTGTTGAATCTCTGAACTGCTCCAAGGGACCAAGAACTGAGATAAGTTTAATTGCCTTGGGTGTTAAGCTCAGTTGTGGTTTATTTTAAGTGTGCAGGGGAAGCACTTCTTGAAGAGTGATTTGAAGAGACAGGCTAAAAACGAGCACACCCCTGGGAATGGCTGAGGATGGCCTCCTTGCAGAGCTCACATCCAGCTCCTCATTTAAAAGGTTGTTATCTAATGAGCACAAGCAATTACTTAGCTAATGAGCACAACAAAATGAGCACGAGAATGCTGTTTCATCTGCAGTGGCTACTTGAAAGACATGATTTTGAGCTTGAGGCTGCCCTTGCTTTAAGACCCAGTCGCTGCAGGGAGATTAATCCAGGGCATAAATCACAGGGGTTAGATTAGTGTTTGTTTTACTTGAATTCACTTTTCTTGCTCTCTTATCTCCTCTAAATCTTGCAGCTTCTTAGCTCAGTCATGAACCAGGGAGTGGAATGGGTTTAAACAGCCACAGCTTCCCTCCTGAGCACTGGCTGTCAGCCCTCAGGCCTGATTTACCACTGCAACGCAATTATAAAATGGCACAGTGCAATTAATGTGTCTTCCCTCCCCTTTCATGCCAGACAGGAATTCCTGAATTCCTCCTCCACCTTCCTCAGTTGGAGTGATTGTTATAGTATAATCTAAACTGAGATGACTTTATTTGGCTTTAGTCAGGGATACACCAGACTTGGAGACATTAGGAGCTGGTTGTACTTCCCAGTCAGGGACAGTTCTGTGGGCCTATTGCTGTTCCTGTGCAAGTCCAGATTGTTTGTGGGCCTCTTTCTGGCTGGTTTTGTGGTTGTGTTTTCCCACCTTTTCAGCTGACAGTTACAACCAGAATAACAAGGAAAACATAGAATTAATTGCCTACATTTTTCCATTGATTGAGCAAAAACCATGTGAGCTCAAGATATTCCCTCACTACCAAGTGAACTCCCAACCTTCCTGGTGTCAGTCTACCTGATCATCTGCAAATGCTTCAGAAAAAACATCTGACATCTGCCAGAGCTCTGATACTGCCTAGATGTATGAATTTTGAGAGTAAGGCCAGAAAGTCAAGGTCTTGGCTTCTGGTAAACACCAGAACCTCTGGACCTGCAGGGAGCTGTACCTTTGGGGGATCATCTGGTCACACATGTTCTGCACAGTGTTTGAGATGCTGGTATATGTACCAGCATACTGATGAAAGCAGTGGGAAAGAAAATTTCTGTGCATGCAAGGATAGGTAAAAGTTATATGTGCAAGTTTTTAAGTTAACATTAAGACTGGTGTAACAACATTTTTTTTTATTTTTAATCAAGAAAATGCACTGTCAATGAGAGGTATTTTTCCCTGCATTTTTTCCTGATATATTTCAGGAAATATATACATGATGAACATATATATTTTTTTATTTTACTTCTTATGGATATGTTTCATTATGCATGAGACATTACTCAAACTGTGTACAAGAAACCAGAAATCTTAATGATTTTTTTAGATTTTCAGGAAAAAATGTTGTCCTTTGGGGGAGGTAAAATAGAGTTACATTAATGAAAAGGAAATATTGATTTCTTTCCCCCCATGAAACTTTTCAGTCATGGCTATTGTCAAATTAAATTGGAACTGTAGCTAAACACTATAACAAATTACTAAATGGCATATTGAGACTCAAGGAAACTTCACTTTTTTCTGTGCTCTCACAATGGTAGGGATGACTTTTGCTCCTTAATTTAGTTACAAATTTCTCCCTAAGGCTTTGTTTTTTGCTGCCCTCCATCCTTTGCATACCACAGGAAGTAAACTCAGGAGGTTTCACTTATGTGGAGTACAAGGAATAAGCAGGAGCTGCCAAAAGTTAGAGCAGAGCCAAGACAAAGTGGCACTGCCTGAAGGCTTCCCATGTCCATGGTTCTCTGAGGTCAGTGAATTGTTGTCTTTGTTCCTGATGCTGAGCCTGAGGACAGATGAACAAGTGCTGCAGAAGTATCTCAGCTGAGGTTTTCAAACTTGCTTTCTTGTTGGCCTAACTCAGTCTTGCTGAAACCCAGGGAGGTTTTCCAACTGGTTTTAACAGCACCCATGACACAATGCTGAAGGTTCTTGAAATGCCCACCTGTCTGCTGTGAACAGGTTTGTAGTTCAAAACCCGTCTGATGCCTTTGAGGAGAGAAAGCTTCCCTAGAGGGAAAGGAAACATTTGGGATCCTGCTTCTTTTCCCTTGCTCAATATTCTTAGTTTTACTTGTATATAAGTGTGGCTGTCAGTACCAGAAAATCTTTTCAGGTGCACAATGATTTGGAGAAAATTTCTTTCAATATGTGTAGCCCTTCAGAATGGTTTCAGTTTTTCTTTGCTTTTTTGAGATGAAAAGAGTTATCTGTGCTGGAACCATTGCTTAAATTCCTTTGCAACTCACTGGATTTTGCATTAAATTAAATTTCACATGCTGAGTGAGCAGCCAACCCTTATGAGCCTAGAGGAAAGAATATGCTCTTTCTATGCATTTTAATGTGATGGTCAAGCTGGGGCTAACGCTCCCAGGCACCTCCTTCAGTGTTCACCTCACCATCCTAAATCCTGTATTTTTAAATGAAATGCCTGCATTTTATTACCTTTGTAAGTGGAAAACAACAGCATATGTTCTCTGCCTGCTAGAAAAGGCCTGGATTGTTTTGGTTTGAACTTTAAAATAAAGGTCAGACTTGAGGCAGGCATGAATTCTTGCATGTGTCAGCCCAAAAGGTGAAAGCTGTAGGAAGTTATGAGCAACTGCAAATGAGGCAGCTTCAAATTGCACTTGAAACTGGAACAGCTGTTGTTCAAAGCATGACATTCAGAGTTATAATGCTAAAGATTCTATATATTACATTCAGGAAGAACTCAAAAATAGAAAGTACTCACTGAAGCAGAGAGAAAATTGGTTTGGGTGGCACATGGTTGAGCAGGAACAGCCTTTATGTTAATGGCACAGGGAGAAGATTGTGGGAAAGCCCAAATATCGAGGTAGGTATAAGAAAAGTGAACAGAGAGAAGACAAAAGAGACCAGGGGAGCCTAAGGGAATTTCTGAGGAAGGATTTTCCAGTGCCTCCTTGCAAGTGAAATTAATTGTTTTGGGGCTGGAATTCACAGCTCTGTATCACAGGGACTTAACGAGGCTGGTGGATTACCTCGCTCTGTGGTCTCAAAATGCTCTGACAGGTTCATATGTGTCAGGCAAACATTATGGTAATTTTAGTGCTTTAGGGGCTCTACAGGAGTACATAAATACCACCCTAGCCATCCAGCTGAATTTAAAACTTAATTACTGCCCCACTCAATAATATTCTCCCCCCCTACCACTGCTTTAGAGGATCACAGGGTTAAAAGAAATCATTAATCTTCCTTAATGAAGCTATTTTCTAGCAGGAGACAGAATGTCTTGCCCCTGAGGATTCTGAGATGGAGTTTTTGTGAGTGTTGTGAATGGGGGAGTGGGGAGCAAGTGCTAGAGGAAAAGCAGAAAAGGGGGTAGGACCCAAAATGCCAGTAGTGGGAGAAGCCCCTGACTCACAGTCCCTTTCTGAGTTTAGCTAAATGAATGTAATAATCATGGGAGAAGAGGAATGAGCCCTATTAAAAACTGTCTAAATTGGCTGTATAACAGTGTTCCTACCACAACTACTAATTATTGGAATACCAGCAATTTATATCTATGTATTTACCAGCTTTTATATAACTGAGACAAGAGCTGTCTTGAAATTGTGTATCTCCAGAGAAATCTAAAGCAGTTTGGTGGTGGCAGAGTTCAAGTCTTTACTTTTAACTGTCAAGGTGGATCCATGTCCTCAAAGCTGCTTTTCCTGGGATTGTACTGTCTTGTATTATGATTAAATGGCATGCAAGTGTTTCAAAATATCTGACCATCCCAGTGCAAATCCTTCCTTTTGCACCCATACAAGGGGATGAAAACCTGCTCTCCAAACAGTGCAAGGAGCACTGGGTCCGTGGCTCCTGTGGCACCCGCTGTGTTGGACACCATCACCTGCCTCCTGCCAGGGCTGGTTGTGGAGGCAAGGATGGCCTTCCCTCTCTGCAGGTTGTGTCTGTTTGATGTTCCCTTTAGCGGGGACACTGAAGTGCTTTTGTTTCTCTGTTTCTGGTGCCCATCCCCGGCTGCAGAAGATGCTGGATGAGTGCCAGGACAGGCGGAGCTGCCAGTTCCTTGTCAACAGCCGGCTCTTTGGGACGGACCCCTGCCCCGGGACCGGCAAGTACCTCCTCGTCTGGTACAAGTGCAGGCCAAGTAAGTATTTCTCTATCAAATCTCTTTGCTCTGTTGAGACCAAAGCATTTTCATACTTAATACTCACCAGAGAGCCCTTCTAGGACTTGTTCCTTTCCACCTCTATTTTCAGTGTAAGACAACTCCCAGTGTGGAGCATTTCCCTTTCGCCCCTCACTTGCTGCCTTGCTGGGATGCTCCTGCTCTGCCTCCTTCCTGCTTGCCAGCAGCCCGAGTTTCTGCAGGTGCCAGTGCCAGCCTTTGCCAGTGTTCAGCTCATGGTGTCAGTAGTGGGTGGGCTCCTCCTGTTCCGTCCTGCTGCTGCCTTCCTGTCTGGTGGGTAGAGGGACTTGTCCCATCTCTGCTGGCTGCTCCAGGGGCAGTGGGAGCTCCTTGCCTGGCCCTCAGAGCTGGGTGCCTCAGCAGGCCCTGGTGGTGGTGTGACAGGAACCTCACCTGCCCACACCATGCCAAAAGCGAACTTTTAATTGCTCCCAGATCAGGCTGGGAAATATTACCCTGTGTTTTGCATGATCTCATTAGCTGTTTTTAAATTAAATGGGGCTGTATACTGGGGTGCAGTCATGTGTGCTGCAGAGGAGTGAGCCCAGAGCAGCTTTGGCTCAGGACAACCAACGCCTTCTTGGCCAATTCCTGGCCCAGCAGGGGAGTTAGCACGGCCTAGACACCATTCTCCATCAGGGCTTTGGAAGCAGATACATTGTTTTGGAAACTGATCAGGTTTGATGTGGACAAACTGTGCCCACTGATGTCAGCTTGAGAGCAGGACCCATTTCTATTTAAGCACAGGTCTGATGAGGAGCATCTGAGGGAGCTGGGGGCATTTGGCGTAGAAAAAGGAGGCTCAGGAAGGACCTTATCACTCTACAACCACCTGAAAGGAGGTTGTACCAAGGTGGGGGTCAGCCTCTTCTTCCATGTAACAAATTATATGACAAGAAAAAATGGCCTCAGGATGCACCAGGGGAGGTTTAGGTAGGTTCTAAAAACTGGAAAAATCTCTTTACTGAAACAGTGGTCAAGCATTGGAGCAAGCTGCCTTGTTCCACTCTTCCAAGGGAAGTGGTGGAATCACTGTGGTTGGAAGTATTCAAAAGTGTGTAGATGTGGTGCTTAGGGACATGGTTTAGCAGTGGACTTGGCAGTGCTGAATTAATAGGACTTGGTGATCTTAGAGATGTTGTACAACCTCAATGATTCTATGAATTAACTGGTTATGGCAATTAATCTGGACATGGCATTTCAGACCAGCCTCAAGATTTTTAGATGACCTTACAAACATGGCCCCAGCATCACAGCAGCAGTATTTTTGGGGAAGAAACAAAAAACTGGAAAGTTTTCACAGGAGAGAAAAACAGATCTGACTTCAGAAAAGGTTTAAAACAAAAGCAGAAACATTCAGACTGCCAGCAGCAGCACAGAAGAAGACTTTTTGCCTCAGCAGGCAGAGACCTGTGTTAATGAAGTGAGGGGGTCTGGCCAGATCTGTGTGGAATTCAAATCAGAAGTAGGTAATGAAGCACTTACATTTGTTGTGGGATTTTCGTGGGTGATTGTAACATCTCTTGTTGGGCGAGAAATGCATCTCTTTGACAAGGGTGTTCTCACAAGTCCTCCTGAACCTGCAGTGGTTGTATCAAAGCTCACTTGAAAAATGTGACTATTGAGGCCTGAGCTGAACTTCTGAAGGTACTTCAGAACCCTTCTGTGCATTAATATTTATGGCTTGGCATTCTCTGCTAATTACAGATATAGTAGTAAAGAAGGAGTTTGTCAGTGTGTAGAGTAGATGATTTTCCTGAAAGAGAGCAGGGGAAGCTGCTTGAAAATATTTCCCCCAGACCTTTTTCAGGCAGCTCAAATTTTGCAGAGTGAAACAGGATAATCTGACAGAAATTATTGTTTCTTAGTGATTGGGCAAACTTTTAATCGGAGCCCACTAGATTACTAACAATGTTTGAAATATGTGAGAATTAGCCCAGTGATACCAGGTCATAGTCAGCCTTTCCCTGGTGATTCAAAATGTTAATTTTGAGTCTCACAAACAGTATCTAGTGCTGTTGTGAGTTCAATAAGCCTTTCCACCTATCTATAGGGAGAAGGCTAATGAGGGGACTGAGGAATGATGCATTCATAAAATGCGAAATACAGGACAATAGAGAAATTTTGGTGGGCTTTTTGGGTTATTGACCATTTGTGTATTGTTTATGAGCTGTAAGTAAATATATGCTTAAGAACTGAACCCCAAGACTGTGGTCCTATGAAGTTTTGAGCTGTTCCAGAAAGTGTGAGCACACAGAGTTGTAATCAGAGTCCTTGTGAAGAGCTCACTGCCTGGCACAGAATTTGATCATAAATTTACCAAAAGACAAATATAATCTTTTGTGTTATGTTTCTAAATTTGTCTTTCTTAACAGCAGACATAAGAGAAATACTTTAATAAGAAGCTATTTAAGGTCTGAATTGTCTTGAATTGATATTGATATCTATTTCTTTTTGTTGCTTATTGAGGGAGCCTGTTATGATCATGTCTCTGAAGTAGATGTTTTGGTTAAGCACCTACTAGGTAAAATGAGTGTGAATTTTCTGGCATACAGGTGTTAGAGGCACTTTGGGAAGTGGCCTGCAGAGTTTGGACAGGACATCTTTAATATAAAATAAGGATACCCAAGCTCCTCCATTGCCAGAGTCATGCTGAAGCCTCAGAAGGCCTCTGATCAGAGGTAGTTGTCCAAAGAGAAAGACTTCCTTGAAAGAAAGCAAAACTGAAGGTTGTGGCATTTGCTTGTACCTTTGCTGAGGGATTAAGAGATGGTGGAGTCATCCCCTCGAGCTACTGTCACTGCAGCTTTGTCTCCCTGACATTCCCCTGCGTTTGAAATCGAGTGGTTCCGATGCTCGGTGCTCTGTGAGGTTCATGCACAAGGCAAGGTGCTATTTTTGGGCAGAATTTCAAGGAGATGGAGGACAGTAAATCAAGCTGAAACTGAAAGACAAAGATTTTTCAGGTGATGGGGCTCTGGGGGGCAGAGCAATGAGGGGATGTCTCCTGTACTCATCCCTCACAGACTGCTCTTGCTGGATGCAGGGAAAACTTGTGCAGAGGTGTTGCAGCTCACCTCCTCTAGAAATTAAAATAAATAATTCAGAGAAGTGCATGCTTAACTAGAAGCAGTGAGAAAGGAATTTGCTTGTGTGTTTTTTGGAAGCCTTGTGCTATTCATGGTCTCCTAGGATCCAATAGATGGACCTGGGATCTAATGGGCACTCATCTTGCATGTACAGGACTCAGATATGTGCAAGGAACCTGCTTTTAAGTGTCAGGAGTTTGGCAGTCCAGTAAATTCTCTGTGCCTGTAAATAAATAAATATATGTGCGTACTTTTAAAAGTTTAGGATGTGTAAGGAGATCAGAAATGATCAATAAAATACTCTGTTCTGTCTCAGTTTGGGGAAAGGGGGATTTACTTACAACTACCAAGTGTCTTGAGGGCCAAGGTCCGTCAAAGTGTAGAGAAGCTTAGATTTATTTTCAGCTGACGTGGTGGTGTTTGATCAAAGCTTGGACTCTATGATCTTGGTCTCTTCCAACCTCAATGATTTATTGGTTATTGATTTATTATGGTTTATTTTCTTTTTCTATATCATGTGTGTCTTAGTTCCTAATGTGTGCCACCCTTTGGGGGGATGGTCAGAGGCACAGTACAGGTCTCAGCAGAGCACAACTTGTGCTTCTTCCCTTGGAGGTGCCTCTGCAAATCTCCTGCTGTCCACAGTCTCAGCAGAGCCCCTGCAGGCTCCCTGCAGCTCAGGGTGGCCATGTGCTGCTGCAGCACTGAAACCTGGAATTGTTCTCTCCTAGTGTAGGTTTAGTTTGGAATTTAGCACTGGCCAGAGATGGTTTCCAGTGGGAAGTCTGGGTATGGGCACCTTGTTTTAGAAGCTAAAAAAGTTGATGAGAATGGTGAATGAAATTTGGTCCTACAACAGTGGGCCTTGGTGCCAGGGAATGGGCACATTCAATTTATCAGGGCCAATGTATCCTGAGATCCACATCCAAAGTGCATTGAAGCCTAGGATCAAGCCCTGAACACACAGGGGACTTAAATCTCCAGGGTACCTTTCAGGATCATTAAAAAATAGCACATAAATCCAATTATTTCCCAGGTAACATGCTGATTTGATTTAGACCCATTAAGTGTAATTACCGGGTGGGCTGCAGGAACAGATAATTAGAGGGAATTGACATACTATTTAATTGGACTAACATGAATTCCCTCTAACTGAAATCTGGATTCACCAATATTATTCAAACAATTCAGTGTTTGTTCATCCCCCTCACTTCAGAGACAGAGAACTGTGTAAGATTGTGTGTTATTGTAAGCTAGGAAATATTTGCTCCGTGTGCCAGACTTTCTGGAGGGGCTGTGTGATCTAATCCTGGCTGGGAACAGGATCTATGGAGCTGCCCAAGTCATGCTGAAGAAATAACTTCACCTCTCTGCATCCCAGCAATACCACTGCAGGTGATTTTATTTGGTTTGGTTGCTGCTCTGGGCTATTGCACCAGCAGAGATCCATCTGCCCCTGCACAGCAGCTCTTTGCCCATTATGGCTTTTTGGTTGTTTGATTATTTTTTGGCTTTGCTGTTTCAAAAGTGTCAATGCTCCTGAACAAAATAGGGACATAAATGTTTGTCCTGCTCTGCAGAGGGAATACTTAGGGTGAGATGTGTTGTCTGAGTGGCCATTTCAGGCAGTGCTGTCGAGAAAGGAGATGGCTTCTACCTTATTTATTTGACTTACTCATGAGATCTCCACGTAGTGCCTTTCTTTTGTGTCCTTCTTTGCCATTGCCATACTGTCCTGGATGGAATGATTCCTTCTCAGCTCTGAAGAGCCTAAAGCTGTAGCTTCCCATAAAATGCTACAGTGATATTTTCCCACATTTCTCTTTGGCAGTTACTACTTTAGCTTATGACTTCAAGGATTCTGGGAGGGATAGTCTACAGCCATTTTTTAAAATTATTTTTCTTTCATTTTAAAATGCTGAGTGAAGCAGCTGATGTGATAATTGAAGGATGGTGACTATGAAGCTCCTCTGTACTAATCATCCCAGTCATGTAACAAAGTGTAAATCCAAACTTTGCTCCTCTACGTTCTATTCACAAATGTAAGCCTGAAGCCTTTGAAGTTTCAGAAAGACTGGATTGTGGAGCCTAGGCTCCAATTTCAGCTCAAATCCCTCTGTAACAATACAAAAACTTATTTGGGAAAGGAACATCAAGGCTCTGAGAAAAGTATCTGGAAGGAAACGTTTGCTGGCAAAGGGTGAAGTGCCAAAAGTTTGTGAGGAGTTAGGAGGAGGAAAGGGGGTGAGGGAGGTCCCTTTGTCCTGGTTTGGAACCTGTAGCTTTGATTTACTGGAAAACCTTTGAGCTGAGAACCAACTGGACACATGTTTTGAGGAGAGCAGGCTTTAATTCTCTTCACCATAGATTTCACAAAATGTAAGATACAAATGTAAGAAGCCCAGTTAATTCTTGTGAAAAGTCAATGACTGTTTTTCAAACATGGGAATGACCATCCTGAAGTCCTTACCAAAATCTTACTCAGACAACTTTATTTTTCTTAACAGCCCTAGGTAGCTTTAACTAGAAAGCAAATGAATTTAAAAAACAATTAGGAATTAATCCCATTTAGATCACCTTCTGATAAAAGTGTCATCTTCAAAATTCTGCTCTCTATCATACAGTGACAGCACTGCCATTCTGTATCCCAGAAGTGTCTGCCTTATGGTGAAGATGTGCAAGTTTTTTTGCCAGGGCAAACAGCAGAATGGCATCAGTGTTGCCAGAGCCATTCCAGCTATCAAAGAACAGTGAAGAGTCCTGTTCCATGTTGTGATTTCATGTCTTTTGGTGAAATGGTCAGGTCTGCTCATCAGATTTCAGCTGAATTGGCTGAAAAGTATAGAAAGGACATTTTGGAAGGACCACCTAAGCTTGCAGTGAGTGCCTCTTCTTCAACTTTTAATTTTCCTACAGCCCATTCCTTCAGTATTGAATCTTGTGTCTTCTTTGCCTTTGGCTTTGCTTGGCTGGGTATTGCATCTTTTCTGTTAAATTCAGTGAACACAGCCTGAAAAGCCACATCTCATCACACATCTTCAAGGCTTGCATTCCCTAGACAGAATTTGTAAAATGCTGTGAGGAGAGCAGAAGGCTATAGAAAGTATAGAGGTTTTGTGGAAGTTTAAGATGAGACCAAAGAAGGACCTAAATGTATTCCTGGTTGCTTTAATGCTGGTGATTGATTCTGGTGCTGGAATAGATTGGTAATTCAGTGGTCATCAACCCTTTCAGAAAAGCATTAATCTCCTTCATCAGACAGTTTTATTGGTGGCAAGAGAAGTTCACTGTATTGTTTGCTGCATTGCTTTTTGGTGGGCCAGGCTTCCCAAAGCAGCATGACGGAGTTGGGGATGTTTAATGGGCACATCCCCCTGGCCCAGCCACTGAGGCAACAGAAAGAGCCTTTTGCTTCCTGCATTCACCAGCTCTCTCTTGCTTATCTGTATTATTTCAAAACTGTTAAGGTGATGCAGGGAGTGGAAATTTATAAGGGCAATAAAACCTCAGGCAGCAACTGCTGTGGTGATGAAAAGGTGTAAATAAAGGAATGGTGTAAATAACAGAGGTCAGATCTATCAGCCCACAATTGTGGCCAGAGAAATGCTAATGCTAATGATTAATACTGTTTTAAGCTGTTGATGCACAGAGATTTTCAGGAGCTGTCAAATAGCCCTATCTCTGTAGCACATTAATCACTTGACTGCCAGAAGGAGGATTAACAGGAATATGTGATTCCAGTGTCAGCAAATGCAGAGATTGTTGTCAGTTTAATTATAAATATGATTGCAATATTAATACAATATATTAACTAATGTAATAAATGGAAATATTATATTATCACTAATGTAATTATATTACAGTATTTTTATTATAATCATAATTTCCTGCTCCTGCAGAGAATGAAACTGCTGCTGGACCTTGGAAAGTAAAAAAAAAAAAATAAATCCCATTTTGCTTTCAAACGTAATAGTCAGGCCCCATAATAAGGAGGCAGTGAAAACCATGGTGTTTCCTACTATGTAGATATAAGGATTCCCTTTGCTAGATCAGGTCTCCAGTGTCCAGATGTGAACCACTAAAAAAGACAAATTCTGAAATCTGCCTAAATTGTAGAAATTTCTGAGCTGTGACTTTACAGATCCTCTTTGTCCATTGTCATTTAAGTTTTCTGTGGGTTGGGGAAAAAAACCCCCACAAACCAGGGATAACAATACCCTTTTCTAAGCCATGAATTTTAAGTGGAGGAAAAGGAAGGGTTAGACTTTCAGTGCTGGGATAGGTGAGTCCACAGCAGTGCCAGGAGGAGCTCCCCGTGTTCCTCAGGAGATCCAGCCCATCCTTGGGCACTGTGGCACCCGTGGTGCCTTTCTGTGCTGAGGGCAGAGGCTGTGTGGTGGCTGGTCCTGCAGGTGTCAGAAATGGCATTGGCTGCTGGCAGGGGCAAAGTGATCAGGGAGTCTTCTCAGAAGATCCAGGAGTGTTGGAGTGATTAACTGGAACACAAGGAAACCAAGTTGTGAAAACAGAGGCCATAAGTCTATATCCCAGCAGAGTTCTACAATGGTAGAGGTTTGCAAGCTCTGAATGACAGATTTCAGAATTTTCTGGTGCACTGGTGAAGAGCTGAGATGAACAACTTGCTCCAGAAACCATATTCTTAAAAGCAAACTGCGATGCTGCAAAAGTTAACTTCTGTGGAAGTTTGGGTCTGTTGTATTACTCCACAGATTAACCTGTGAGTGTAGGACTCACAGAACAGAGTAGTAAATTTATACAGCACTCCTGCAGGATGTCCTATATATGGACTAATTCAAGACTGAAAATATGGACCAATTGTTCTCCTCAAATAAATGTCTTTTAGGGGAAAAAAAAAAGAGGCAAAAAAAAAAAAAGCAGAAGAAAAAAGGCAGAGAAGAGTAAATCTCTGGGGTATTGTCATGGTTATAAACTCTTTCCATTACTGTGCATTTCCTCATTATTTTTTCAATATCTGTCCTACACTTGGTTTGCAAATTGACTACATATTTTTTAAAACAAGTATCTCCTGATAGTTTGAATGTTTTATCATACTAATGGTGTATCAAGCTCTTCTAACTTGCACACTGATTTTTCTGACTACTTCAAAGGCACTGGAGGTTGTCACCTATTCATGTATCTGTGAACTGCGACCTCTAAAGCGTCCATGATGAATTTTGGAAATTTGGTTACTGTATTTCTCTCAGCTACATTCTTTTTTCCTTTCTAGACAAAGCCATTGAGGGAATACTGTGTAGTTAATTATTTAGGACAGTAGTGAATTGGCTTTTAATCTAGTAGACCTCATTTTCCCATATTGTATTCTCTAGGCAACTCAGTGGGTTATATGTAAAAATATCAATCAGGTGTCCTTTTAATGTTCCTGTGTCAGAATTATTATCACCATTATTTTAACGTCTGGAGAAGACTATTTTAATGATATAAGACTAAGTTCTCCCTTTCAGCTATTTCAATAATGACTTTAGCAGCATTACTCCAGATTTATATAATCACTGGAAGAGCAGAGCAAAACTGCTGTGAGCAGTGGTGCTAATTAAGTATTTTTCCTTATGTATCTTTAAGCTACTTTCCCTTATTGCATCTCTCTCATCTTTTCATTGGAGTACAAAATTTTGGCTGTGCTTCCCATGTTGCCTCCTATAATGTTGGTAGTCCTGATTTAAGTCCATGATAGCTGGCCAAGTTTACAGTTTACAGTTTATTAATTGGCTGCTTTACAGGTCATAAATCCATGCTGGTTGACTGGTGGGACAGTGCAATGAATACAACCAGCTTTGGCACTGGTTTGGCTCTCTTCTGAAATTGGCTACCAGCTCTTAAAAATGTACAGGGACTTCACTACATTTGTCATCTCGATGTTTCTGTCAAATCTCACTGAACTTTGGCCAGCAGGTCTTTGGAAGCAGAACTAACAAATGGTGAAGCAGAGGCTTAGGCAGCAGAGCACCAGTAAGCCAGAGCTGCTTCAGAAAATCAGCCCAATTTCAGTAATGGAAGAAATAGGAAGAAAATTAAATTTGTCCTGGGCTCCCAGGTGTTATTTTTAACTCCTACCTCATAGTCTAGTGCACATATTCTGATTTTTTCCTTTTTTTTCCCCTCCTTAGATAAACATATACCTCTCTTTGTCCAACAGGAAAGTGCAACTAGGTGCATCTGAACTCTGCTTTGGAAATGAAGTGTAGCAGTTAATTTGCAGCACGGCCAGCCTTTTCACAGCAGAATATAAAAGGACAGCTACTTCAGACTAATGAAAGTGACAGTGGGGAGAGGTGCCTTTTAAACACTGCAAATTGGATAGGTGCATCAGGAGTGTAATTTTAAGGGAATCTGACAAGGTCGTTTGCAAAGAACAATCTTCTTACTTGTCAAAAGGGTTTCAGACCTCCAAAACTTGGCACTCTTGAGTTTTCAGGGTACTTTTGAAGTTGGCAGGCTGCCTGTTTAATATAATTTTGGACTGTCATCTGAATTGTATCTTTCAGAATTTCAGATTATCTCCTGTAGAAGTAAGTGGTGCACGCCAGGCTGCCGAGGGTGGTGAACTTCAGTTCTTAAAAATTATATGAGACCATCTTCACAAAAATTTTCTCAAGGGAAAATTGAACTGAAATAATGTTAAAAGATATCTGTATGCAAATATATGATTTTGTGACACTGACTTTTTTTAATGCTCCAAATAAAGGTAAAATCCTTTTTAGATTCCTTTGAAATGAAAGAGTCACCTGGTAGCCCACAGTAAAATGCTTGTGGGGGAGTGGTAGTGAGGGCTGTACTCCAGGACTCTGGAGACTTTTTTGTCCTGGAAAGGTTTTCTCCATCCAGCCCTGCCTAAGGGAATGCTGACTGGATTGATATGGATTTATTCAAATCCTGATATGAACAGAAAGTTCTCATTAGTAGCAGGGTCGCATGGAATTGGAGGAAGCTCTGGAAGTCAGGATATGAAGTGCATATCATAAGTAAATTTAGAAGAAAACAGAAAAGAAGGGAGCCATAGCAATGTGAACTGGTCTAAATGTAGGCTTTTTGTCATTGGGAGAAACTTCTGACCTTTGTTGACTGTCCCCTGAAAAGATGAGGGGGAATGGCTTTAAACCACAGATCTAATTTGAGTCTACTCTTTAAAGGAGGGTAAATTCAGATTGGATATTAGGAGAAAATCCTTCACACTGAGTGTGTCGAGACACTGGCACAGGTTGCCCAGAGAAGCTGTGGCTGCCCCATTCCTGGAAGTGTCCAAGGCCAGGTTGGATGGAGCTTGGAGCAAACTGGGATAGTGGAAGGTGTCCCTGCCCATGGCAGAGAGTTGGAATGGGATGATCTTTAAGGTGCCTTCCAAGCCAAACCATTTTATGAACCTGTGAATCTATGATTTACATTCAGGGTCTTGAAGGCCAGAACCTGCTTATGTCTTTCAAAGCTCAAAAGAGGATGAAATACTAGAATAATAAATGCTTTCTTCAAATGAAAAATAAGTAAATATATAACATAGGAATAGAAGCATGGGGAAAAGATTTGAAGTGGTGCATTGACTGGAAAATACTCTTTAATACAATTTTTTCTTCTCTGCAGGGGTGTAGTAGCAGTGAATGCTGTTGAAGGCACTTTTTCTCTCACTGCTTGAGATGCACTCCCTTATTTTAGTTTTGGGATGGACTTAGTTCTACTTAACCCTAAAATTATTCTCTATGTTTTACAAAAGTTCCTGGAAATTAGCTGATTGTGGAGAAAAAGAAAATATAAAAACAGGGTCACAGGTTACTAGGAAGGGCACTGGATTGGTATCTCCAGGATGAGTTGTTCATGGGCAGTCCTGTGCACAGCACTCTTATTCAAGATGCTGCTTAAAGGTGTTTGTCCTAGTTTTTAATAGGTTTACTGTCTTGAAACTCATTTTTCCACTTCTCATGGAAGAGATGTAAGCAGGTTCTCACTATACTCATCTCTCACATGACTAACAGGATTGCTGGAACAACTTGCCCAAGGAAGTTGTGAAGTCTCAGTCCTTGCAAATGTTAAAAGCTTGAATGGATATGGCCCTCAGCCACCTGCTGCTCCAGTTTACTCTGGTCTGAACATGGGGGTTGGCCCAGACATTCTCAGAGGTGCTTTCTGTTCTCAGTGACTCAGTGAATTATGGTCTGGAGTGACAATGTCCACAGTAAAAAGTTCAAATTTCCATGGTTAACCCTTACTTTGGCTTCTCTCTTTAGGCTGACACAAAAAAATTGATGTGGTGGCTTTGCAATGTAAGTATTCTGCCCAGGCATGTGCTGAAATCACCAAAATCTCACCACATGCTTTATCGCCATCTTTATTATTTGGGGATGGTTTCCAGTGTCCATAAAAATTTGTTGAAATTTAACTGGTGGCTAAAAGGTTGTGTATTCCACTTGTGCATCTCAGCTGTTCCACTTTAAAATCAATCCATGCCTGACAGGTGCAGTAGGAGCTGGAGGAGGGAAGAGTGACATCAAGCATTGGAGGTGTGCCCACCATTACTTGTGGAGAGAGTGGCTGGAAGAGAGTTCTCCCTATGTTCTTTTTCACAGACCAGCACAAACCACCATCCAGTAGTTAAATGTAGCTATTTGTCAGCTGAAGGGAATTAGGTGATGGTGGAATGGTCACAAATAGCTACATCCATATAATGAAGAGTTATGAGTTTCAAGGCAAAAAGTGTTCTTTCTTTTGGGTGGCATGAAGAGGAACATATAACAAAGCTGCGATGAATGTGAGTGAGGCAAAAATTGGGTTACAGAGAAATTACTGGCTAAGATGATGTCCAGTTTGGTTCTGAAGTGACACTTTGGGTGCAGTCATGTTAATTTAACAGTTATAACCTATATAAGAAAGTCTTCTATGGGAAACAATCCTGACCTGATAAAGAATTGGGGAAAAGCATCTCTGTTTCCTACAAATTCACTTTGCTCAGATGCTCAATTCTAAGATTTAAATCCTTTAGGATTTTGTGAAGAAAACAGATTTCTCTTTACATGTATTTCCAGCTCTTTGATCTGGGAAATAGGGTCAGCTATTATGCACTGATTAAGTGAAGTATGCATACTTGGAATAGCAAATTTCATAATGTTTTCCACAAGTTCTGTTCAAAATTATAATTTTAGGCAAGGTGAACCTCTGGCATTGATGCATTTCATCATTTTGTTAGAAGCAAAATATCTTTAGGAGCTTTTGTGTCTAAGGTCTCACAGAGATTGAGGCAATTGACATTTTGTTTTGAGATTCCAAATCAAGATAATTCAGAAAATTCTTGTGAGCCAAAAGGGAAATCATTCTTAAGATACTGGCTAAATGTAATTGCTAATGGTCATACAGGTTAATATTATTGTACACATCCAATAATTACTAAAGGTCTTCTTATTGACTTTACTGTTTGAGAGAGACCATTTTTCTATTAGAAACATTTATAATTGTTTTCCTGTAATTGTCTGAGATAAGTTACAATTGTGTCATATAATGACCTTTAAAAACATGTCTAGAAAAGCCTGCAGCTGTTCCCTCCTTGGGTTCTCTCTACCGAGTTATATTTAAGCCAGTGTCTCTGAAACCAGGCGGTAATAAAAGGGATATTATCCTTAGCAAATATCTTAATCATGGTAAATCTCTGTTGCCCTACAAATGACTGCATGGGGGATTAGAGTGGAGTAAGCCATTTGCTGAATATCACTGCCACCTTTCCGAGGCCATTTAAGCGTGTTTAATTTTTCAGGGTGAAACATGAAACCCACTAATACAAATGTTTGCATTTGGCCTGAATTATATCCAGACTGTAACAGTTAGAGCAGGCTTAGGACCAGATTGTGAGTGATCTGTAGGAGGCCAGTTCTGCTTAGGAGAGTGAGAGAGAAAAATGCATTTTTGTTCCCAGTCCCAGCTCTCTTATGTCACTTACGCTGCCTTGCTTCTTTTCAATATTTATGTGAGGATATCATGGGGTTAAGTACCAGTAAATATATGGATGATGCTTAGCTCTGTATTTTTTAAATATCAATCCTTACTGTCATCCAGTGCCTGGGAGCCGTGAGTGTCTGACTTGGGTTCATCCTGGCTAAAATGGAGGTGACAATGCTATGAAGTACAAAATACTGTCAGGGACTTGTGTCCTCCATTGCATCACTTCCTACCTGTGTGTTTATGCAGATTTCTATCAGGTTGCCCAGAAACACTGAGATGCCCTGTTTTCCAGTGGTCAAGCTTAAAATCTTTTGGGAGACTGAAATGCTACTGTGCATTTCATGCTTTCTTTTTTCCCTTTTAACAAAGCAGTGTCTTCTTTCTGTGCCTGCCCAGGCAAATGCAACCCTAGCCAGTCAGGACTCAGCCAGAGCCTTTGGACTGGCAGCTCCAGGAGGTGTTTCCTGGGACAGAATTCAGTGACTGGGAGGTGATACATGTTTCAGGTGGCACAACCCTCTTATTCCACACTGCAGTGTGCCAGGAACACATCACCCACATTCCTTGTTTCCAAGGATTCTACACTCGGCTTCACCTCCCCAGCCTGATTTCTTGAGCTTTCCATCAGGCAGCTTTCCCCATAAGCCTGAACATGACTTCCCAGAGTGGCTGTGAGGATAAGAGCTGTGAGTGTGAGAGGCAGTGTTTTGTTGTTCATAGAATCATGGAATCATAGAACAGTTTGGGTTGGAAAGGACTTTAAAGACCATCTAGTTCCAACTCACTTGCTATTATCAGAGACACCTTCCACTATCCCAGGTTGCTCACAGGCCTATCCAGCCTGGACTTGAGCACTTCCAGGGATGGGACAGGCACAGCTTCTCAGTTCCAGTCCCTCACAGTAAATAATTTTTTCCTAACATCCAACATAAACCTGCCTTCCTCCATCTTAAGGCCATTCCCCCTTGTCCCTTCATACACGTCCTTGTGAAAAGTCCCTCTCCAGCTCTCTTGTAGCCCCTTTAGGAACTGGAGCAAGTTGTTGTTTATGGTCTCATGACTGCTGGACAGATCTTCAGCAAAGGTGTGAATGTCTGTCCATCCCAGTGTTTACTGTGCTCAATGAAATATTCTCTGTTTTTAAATCCCAGGCAAGTTTCCAAATGACAAGCCTTGACTTTGAATAGTCAGCAGACTTTAATAAATATTCTAACGACCTTAAATGAGACCATAGGATGGGTGGTTAAGCAGTTATACTGTTAATTGGGAGATGTAGCTAGTAATAACCAAATTGAGAGAGAAAATTGAGTTAGTGCCTGTAAGAAATGAGACACTCACAGTGGACCCTCTCATCAGAGACTTAAAAATGATTATTTTTCTAAACTTAATTACCTATTTCATTTTTCAACCACTTCAGCCAGACATAAGTATTCTTTTCTGGGACAGTGGTTTAACATAAATTACGTATAACTTGTCTTATTGGAGAGTTTGTGTCTTTCTGCTTTTAGCTTGAATCCATGTTTTTTCTCTAAGGAAAAAATAAATTCTGTTAAATGGATAAAGTTTTATTATACTCTGCTAAGTTTTCTACTGTATAGGAAGGTTAAAGCTTTTATTTAATTTTCCTCACAGAAGAAATGAAATTCCTGTGGGAGACAATCATAGGTGAAGATGAAAACCCCTTGGTGTTTTCAGTATACCTTTCAGATGCTTTCATGGTGATTTTGGATGAAATACCTACATAGATAAAATGGACATAGAATAATAGAACTATTTGGATTAGAAAAGCCCTCTAAAATCATCAAGTCCAACAATTAACCTGACACTATCAAGTCCACCATTAATTCTTCACAGGTGTATGAGGTTTCTGTCTCTTTACTTTGAAGGTGCAAACTTCTATTTCTGATTCCAGCCACTGTTTCGTACACTCAGTGGTTGTGGGTTTATACCTGTAGCTGCTGCTGAGGGATGTCTGCTCTTTGCACAGACTCTCCCATGAAAGAGTGAGGCCTTAATTGCTTCATCTAGAGAGGTGGATCAGAAAGTGTTTTCACATTCACTAAATATTTTAGAGGTTTGAAAGTTTCTCTGCAGCAGGATAAAAACTAGAAATGTTCAGAGATTTTTGTAAAAAGGCTGCAAAGTGTGAAGAAAAATGATGTACTGGAATAGGGTCCAAGGTTAAGCTTCTCAGCTGGACTGAAGGTTCAGAACAGGGTTTTCACATTCCAGTCGATACTCTCATCGATCTCAGGTAATTGGCTGTTTTGAGGAGGGTATTTTTTGGCTTCAAGCAGGAATTTTCAAGCTGAGCATGAAAAGTCATTTTGTTCTCAGATGTTTCTTTTAAATCAGTATGCCTCTGTTTTGGTATAATACATGTTTTCTCCATACAGTTTCTTCTGAAAAAATCTAATCTAAGGTAGAAATTAGCCCTTCTTTGAACATGGATTTAACCAGATGACCTCCTGAAAAGTTCTCCAACCTAAATTCTATGACTCAGCTTGGAAAGATCACCCTTGATCTCTAATAAGCAAAAATGATTCCTGAACCAAGAGTTACAATACAGTAAAAAATGTCACATTAAGTGCTGAATGCCATGGTCTAAAGACTTAAGTATTAACTTATAAACAAATTATTAGCTAGTGTTCTCAGTTGCTGAGTAGTTTTATGCATATGAACTTTGCATAAGTTCTCATATATATATATTATATATATATATTTACGTATATATATTTATTATTTATTTATTTACATATAGATAGATATATAGATAGATATATATGTGTGTGATATTACACACAGAGAACTGTGTAAGGGAAGGACAAAAATCATGTCTATGCCAGTAAGTGATGCAGGGCCAGGGGCATCTCCAGGCACTGGATGATGCTCATGTGCTCTATGGCCCCACTTTGACCTGGTACAAGTGGAAGCATTCAAGAGGAAATGACTGCTCATGCCTGGGATTTTACCATGGGCACAAAGCCTTCCCATTTAGCAATCTGGATGCTGTTGTGGCTACATTTCAAATGGTAAATAACACAAGGAAGTGGAAGGTCACTCTACAGAGGCTGGGGAAGTTGAAGTTATATTCCAGTCTGTGTCCTGAGTTGCCTGCGGTGTCCATAGACAAGCCACTTCAGTTCTTATAGTCCCTTTATGCCACTTGCATTATCTTAGCCTCTTTCTTTCATATGTGTAAGTGTCTTGCTTTAAAAACTCAGCTTTTCAAAATAGTTTTTGTTTTCTGTGGTATATTGGCAGGCACACATGGGAAGGGCCTGTTCTAGGTTGGGACCTCTAGAGGTTCCCATAAACCAAATAATAAAGACAAGGGAATGACATGTGATTTCTTATGAAATGACCATCCAGTGTCCTTGAAAGATGTAAACTGAGTGATTGTTCTGTGTGTACCAGCTTTACAAGAGCAAGAGTGCCCATTTCAAGAAGGATTTGGGGACAAGCTTCTGCATATCTGTGTTTGCAACAGGCAGGAGCAGCTTCTGAAATTATTAAATTTAGTATAACTTCCATAATTATTAAATATAGTATAACTTCTATTGGATCTGTCATGGAAGAACTGCTGTGAAAAACAAGTCATGGAGCATGATTATGTTTGCATTTGAGCTGCTGTGATATAGAATAAATGTCTGGCACATAAAGGGCTGCTTCATGGATGAGATAGGTTCCTAAAGATGGGCTTTTACCTTCCCTTTCCATATTACCATGTAGAAAACACTCAAATGCCATGCCTCTTCACTTATCTGTCTGTAAAACGCAAACATAGGCTATTTAAAAGAACTGACATGTGCTGGGTTAAAATACATTTTTAAATCTGTTAATAATGCCACAGAGGGAATGTGTAATGGGAGAGATCAATGCTCCTGTAGCAAATGCAGTGCTGAGGCTGAGGCTGTGCTGAGGCTGGGGCTGTGCTGGGAGCTGAGGTGTATCCCTGAGCCCACCCTGGATCAGCTGAGTAATGAAGTGTTTGTTTGCTTCCAGATGAATACAAGAGTAAAGTAGCCTGTGAAGATGACAAGCTGAGGCTGAGCTGTAAGAAGAGCATGGTGATAGCCATTTACTCTGCTGTCTTTGGGAGGACACAAGGAGGCAGCCTGGAGTGCCCATACCAAAACCTAGGGATGCCCATGATTGGTAAGCAGGGGAATGGCTTGATGACACACTGATGTGGGCAGAGCTGGCACAGACCCTGGTCAGAAAAGCAGGACTGGGAGGTGCAACCTGCCATGGTGGTGCTCCTGATGTGTGGTACCTTGTCAACCATCAGTGAGCTTCATCATGAGCACCAAATGAGGTGCAACTATTTGTCCTAGCTGAGTTCCCAGGCCACAGGCTTTTCACAGATTCACTGATTGTATGATTGAAGGTGCTTGAATTTATTGTTCAATCTTCTGTCTTTGTGGTGGTTCATCCACTGAGCCTCTGCCTGTAATTTGGAGGAACATATTATCTGGGGATGTCATGTACCATCTGCAGCCACTGAAGCCTTGACATTGCATTTAAACTTTTACTGAAGTTAAAGCAAATTCAAAAAGCAAGTTGTTAAGTTTCATCATATTATGGTTGGCTTACAGTACCTTCAAATATCTTCTTTACTCTCAGACTATCAGGGTCTCTTACAGTCATGAGTTAAAGATAAATAATTGAAGAACATTCACTGGAACTTGAGCTGATGTGAAATGACTTTGAATATTTTAGGCTGTGGCAGAGAAAGCAACAGTCACAGTACAAAATCCTGTGCTCAGTATTTGTCAAAATTCTTTGCAGAGCTGAGAGGGAATTAACAGGTTTCCCAAAGGAATTGCCTCCAGAGAGGGAAAGGCTTCAGAGGAGACTGCGCAGGGAACCTTGATCTGCTGCTATTGCCTGTGCTGGGATCTATTCAGCTATATCTGAGGATCTTTGGCTTCACAGCTGCTGATCCAGTGCCCTTAAGGAGTTAAATGCTATTCAAATGGAAGCATGTCAAGTGAGCAATATGATATTCAGATGATGGGTGTCAGTAGAAACCCACAGGTGGAATGAGGCCAGTCAGGTTATTTGTGCAGCGTGGTGAGTGTCTTGCTTGTGTGGCTGTGCAAATCTGAGCACTTGTAGCACAGCTGAGTTGTGCAGGGTCTCCTGAGGTGACCAGTGTTCCTGGATGTGCTCCTGAAGTCCCTCAGTTGCCAGAAGCCAAAACAGATGTGTGTGGCAGGTTAGCCTGGACCTCTTTGCTGTGGTCTTTGGGGTGGGCTGTCTGTGCCCTGGGTGCTGTGGTGATTGGGCTGCTGGGTGAGAACTTGCCAAGTCAGTAAAACAGGATGGGTTTCTGGAGTAGACCTGAGCACCCCATCGTGTTGTCCTTGCTGAGAGGGCAGGAACAGGCACTTGCCAGTGACAAGGCACCAGCACAGGGACCCACTCTTCAATGCCAGCATGAAACAAAACTCTATGTGAAGCCACAAAGGGTAAAGTTTTATTCTTCTTTTCCCAGCTGCAAAATCATGAAACTGGTACTGGCTGAGAGCAGGGTATGAGGGACCAGAAAATGGGACAGCAGGCACAAACAGGGACAACAAGCAGTGGGGTCTGACAGCAGGGCTGCATGTGCCATATGATCTCTAGCACCTGTATGCCCTGGTGTTCTCAAACTGGGCTTGTGAGCTCTACAAATTGGGATGTTTGCCCAAGGAAATGAGGTGTCAGATCCTAGAGTGCAGCACTCGGTCTGCTGCTGGGATGAGGCAGGGCCTTCCTCAAATGTCAGCTCCTAAATGAAATTACTTACATGAGCAGGCTCAGTGTAATGCCAAGTCAGGGGTGGGAATGCTGAGGAAACTTTACACTAAAAAACCAGCTCAAGGTTTTAAGCTGTGAACAGATGCTAAAAATGACAAAGTTGTTGTACAGGGGCAAATATCCACATGTTTGGAATTGCTGGGGTCTCAAGTATCTTAAGTGAATCTGGTGCTCCTGGGGTGCTGTGGGAGTTGGTATGTCCTATCCATAAGAGCAAAGGGAGGGTGGGAAGGGGTCTGGAATGTCTGCTGGCTGCATGCCCTGCAGGGCTGGGGAGGAGATGTGAGGAACTCACCATGGAGCAGTGACTTCCACAGGCCTTGCCCGCCACTTGGGCTCTGTGTGTGTGGGGTGAAAGACAGACTATGGCTGTTGATGTTTCCTTGAATGATGAAATCCTGAGCGAATTGTGGGGGCAGGGTGAGCTTAACTAAAAGAAAATTGGAGGTGAGCAGATGGTCATTGCCAATTCACCATGCTCCAGCCCTTAAATCCCAGTCATGTTTGGGAGTGTTTGTTTAGGTTTCCTCAGCTACAGCTCAGGGATCCCCTTGGCATGAGTCAGTCTCTGCTTATCACAGCCTTCCCTTCATCTGCCTGTGTGAGCTGACCCAGTGGGGCAGAGCTCCAGTGCTGCAGGAATGGGAAGGTGAGCTCTGGCTGTAGTTTGCACTTCTCTTGGTCCCACAGGAGAAACTGGTGTAGGATCCTCCTCCAACCCAAATCAGCAAAAATCACATTCACACTGTGCTTCCCCATGGCACCCTGCAACCCCCCCATTCCTGTCTCCAGGGACAAGAGCAGGTTGTGCTCCCAGCTGCCAGGAGTGATTGTGGGAGCAGCACTCAGGGTCCCCCAGCTTGCTTCAGAACTGCTCTTCTAACAGGCCTGCCTAGCCCAGCAGGCAGCTCTATTCCTTCAGGAGCAGGTGGAAACATCAAAATTTATAAATCAAAGCTTCTGCTAGCTGGAGAACATTTCCCTGCACGTTTCCACAGCCCTGCAATGTGGGGAGGGCTCCTCCGTGGCAGACTTTGATCCCAGACATTCACAACAAGCTGATCTTACAAACATGACTGTATGAGTCAGACTTTGCAGCAACATCCAGTTCCTGTAAGGCAGAACCCAGCTATGTTCTGTACATGGGAGATTTATTTTGTTTGAATTTCATGGGTGTGATGATTTGTGTCAAGTCTGAACCTTAGCAAAGGGCATTTTGCTGGAAGTAGGACCTGCACAAGTTTGCAGTGATTATTTTTATCCATGCAGCCTGAGCTACTTGATGAGTGAAGAAGTCCTACTTGCCTCAAAAGCAGTGAAGATTATCTGTTCTTCCTCTCCTAATGAAAAGCAGTTCAGAAAATTTGGTTCCATTTTTCTTTCTGTGGACAAAATGCACATTTTGTATTGAATTTAGAAATATACAGCTTCTACAGGTGAGGATTTTAAAGAACTGAGGTCTAAGATGGGCAGGAGAGTTGACCTAATAGAGCATTGCATATGTAAGGTAAACCAATTCATTGTGTTGTTTCTGCCTTGTACTCCTATGGAAGTGTTGAAGTATACTACCTGAATTTCCTGGATTCTGCATTAGGTGCTCAGCTGGTTTCTGAGGTATCCTGGTGTTGCAGACATTTTAACCCAGCTATTGCTGTGCTGCTTTTTGGGTGATGAAAGATCCCCAAGTCACCCTTGACATGCCATGCCAGGCCAGACACAGGCTTTCTCTTTGTATAATGTCTATGTGAATGTTCTTAGCATGTATGAGGAGAAAGTTATGGTGGAGAACTCCATCTTACTGCTGTCATGTTAAAGTGAAAATCTGTCAGGATCCTCTTTTAACTGGAAGCATGCTGAAACTTGCATCTCTGTCCGTAATGGGAAACCCCTGCAAACAGCTGGAGCCCTCCTTGAATGCCTTGGGAACTCTGAAAAGCTCCTAAAAGAATTTGACCTTATTTGTAACTCTCTTAATAAAGCCTCCACTTTCCTGCCAGCATGTGCAGTGAGCATACACAGAGCATGGAGAGGTCTCTGGGGAAAGGGCTATTTACAAGCAATGAACCATTAATATCCCTCAGCCAAGTGAGCCCTTTGCCCCCTTTTCCTGCTGTTTACAGCTGCCTCTGCCTGCATCTCCAAGTGGCTTGTTTATTCTGAGAGAAGTAATTTAAAAAATGGCCTTTTTCTACATGTGTCTGAGTGCAAGGTAGTGATCTAATTAGGAGGCTGAGGAGGAAGATCTTGATGTAAAATGATTAACCTTTTTGTTGCTTAGTGCAGGAATATCTTTGCTCATGTTCAGGACACCTGACTCGTTCACATTATTCATTTTTAGTGTCTCTCCCCCTGAACCACAGGGAGTGAGATGGACGTGTTCAGCTGACTTCTGACACAGGATCCAGGACTCCTTCTCAAGTACCCTGTCTTTCTCCATCATGTATACAAAAAGCCCAAAGCAATTTAAGGGCTCATCCTGGGTAGAAGGAATCTGGGCTTGGTTTTGGAGTCACAGCAAGATCGTGGGAACCCTGGCTCCTCAGCCTTGCTCTGGGTCCTGGGGTGTGGATTAATCTGAGGCTGCTGAGACTGAAACATCCTTGTCACTTAACATACAAGTTGTCTCCTGTGCCCCTGTAAAGGGGAAAAATGAATGTGTTTACAAATCCCTGAGGAAGCTCAGATGGTCAGTGGCACTCTCTGACTCATGGGATCTGATAATGGAAGAGCACAGGAAGGAGTTCAGCAAATAAGCCCGTGCTTTAGGTGCTCATTCCCTGGCATTTTTCATTCTAATGCAGTGACAGAAGGTGATCCAACCCAGTTTGTTTTGATTTCCCTCTCTTAATGTAGATGTATATAAGACTTGAAGCAGAGTCCTCATATAAATATTTATTACATCATATAAATAATGGATCGTTCTAGTTTGTTTATCTGTGACCAGATCTAGCATGTGAATGAATATGAATTACATGCAGTAAAAACTCCATTCTATTCCAGGGTACATGTTCCTGCCAGCAGAAGAGCTGGCTTTAAGAGACTGCTGCCCCTCCAGCTGTGCATTTCTGGCTCTCTTCTGCTTTACCATCTATGACCATTTTCTATCCTGTTTCCATCAGGACAAGGTTGTGGCTGTGCTCTAATCTTAGTCTTAAGTCAAATGCTTAAAAGTGTTGAGCTGGACAATGAGGAGTAGCAACCCCTGACACTACTGGGGGAAGCAGAGGATGGCTGGGACTGCAGGAAGGAATGGGATATCCACAGAAATCTGTGATGGCCAGACAATGCTATGTAGCACAGCTGACCTTCAGCAGATCCAAGTGGCTGAAAGACTCTTGTGCTTCATCCTGGTTTCCCTGTCTGGCCTTTAAAGCAGCTGCAGTGCTGGGTCTGTGGGATGAGCAGCAGCTGGGGGGCTCAGAGCCTGCCATTCCTCTCTATGGAGCACACCAGGCTTCCAAAGCACCCCTGCTGTAGGTGTGACTCTGTGTATGCTTCATTTATATTCAGGGCAGAAACTACTTTATTATGTGTATAGCTCATAATTAAGAACATGTTTTTAGAGGCCAATCTGTTTGTATGTAATAAAACCCATAAGTATCCAAATCTGAAGGCTAAATAAATATCAGTTGCTTTTTAATTCACATATCATACCTTGTTAAATTTAAATTGAAATGCAGTTCCCATTTAGAATGCTGAGTTAAAGTGGGACAAAGCCTGCTTTCAGAAAGTTGTTCAATTTTAGATACTTTATGTGTTTCACTTTTTGTTTCAAAACAGCAGGAGGTAATTAAAATCACTTTACAGCTGTTTCTAGAAGACTCCAACTATTGTTGGATTCCATAGAGCCATAAAAATGATTTATATGAAATTGTTTTTATATGCACACAATAGCTATTTTAAAAAAATAATTAAAAAGTACATTCAAAATGTGAGTCTGGACAAGATCTTTCTCTAAACCAAGGTTCGAGTTGGTTTTGAAATGCTGTTTACAGTAGAGTATGACCCCACAGAGTGATTGTAATTAAAAAATCTGAAACTAGTAATTGAAATAGCACTAGCAGGCTCTGTGATGGTATTTGAAGAAGTAAAGTATTTGTGTCAGTAATATCAACTTCTTTAGTGGCTGATATTATAAAAGTTGCTTATTGCCCAACTGTTAGTTAAAAGCAGCCCCAAAATACAATCCTAACAATAAAAGGGCAAAGTTCAAGAGATTTAAATGTGTAGCATCTCAGTTGGTTTCCATGGAGTTGCTTTGAATGAAAACCAGTGTAACTTGTTCAAAACTGATAAAGTTCCTCTTAAACTAATTCAGATGTCACTCAAGAATATTGCAAAATTGCCACAGTGAGAGCCTGAGAAACAAAGGTAATGTGAAACCTGGGAGTTTGCAGGCATGCCATGCTTTATTTTAGGGACCAAGGGCAAGAAGTGACTTGCAGGCTGTGTTAGCTGGGTAATCTCTTTAGAAAATGGGCCAGTCCTGCAGCTTGTGAAGTTCAGACCTTGCTTCAGACTAGGTCTAGGCACTTGTTGAATATCCCCGTGTTGAATAAAAGACTTTTTTTGGGCTATAATGAATAGGAAGGAGAAATGAACTCAAGGACTTCACAGAGAGTAGATACATTGAAAGCACTATCTCTTTATTCTGATATCTTCTGAGTGATGCTAAAACTGTTACCTTCTTTGCTTCTTTTCTTGAATGTCTTACAGCCCACGATCTACTCTGCTGCAAATTAAACAATAAAATTTAACTGTTTAAGTGATTTGCCACAGCAAATCTTTTTTGTTCTCTGAGACTTGGAGCCACGTTTGAAGCTGTCCTTGGATTCTCACTTCAGCCCCTAAACCCGAGAAATGATAATAATTTGATCAACTTTACAAACTCTGAATCACTCCCTGCAAAACTGGGGGCTCGTATATTTTATGTGATTTCTGGTTCCAGATCCACGGGTGATAAGATGATTTAAGTTCACATTACTAAACCAAGTGTTTCTAAATGTAACTATAGGATATGTAATTAAATCTGTAATCGATCCTTCAGTTGCAGTCTGTAAATGTGATAGGTTTCTTTTGAGATAATTTTCTCTTTTCTGACCTACTGCTGAAGTTTCCAAAGTTTTATGAACTGTATAGTGACTAATTTTTCTCTCTCTTTCTGTAAAACATACTTTTTTAATGTAAAGTTGGCGTTCTCTGCATATCCTTCTAATGTTTGGATATAGATTTCCTTTCTAGCCTGTTCAGTGACATTGTGCAAGTCATATGTTCTATATATAGCTGTATCAATGTGAAATTCTCTGCTGCTATTTGTAATATGATGATGACCATTTATCATTCTACAAATGCCAGCAAGGAACTTCACCTTTTAATTGTTTTGGGTTCCTGCTCCTGAGCTTCTTCTGTTTATGTAAATACACTTCTGCTTCTGTACCTTTTTTGTTTAAGGGCAGTTTTTGGTTTCTATTGGCTGAACTTCACATTGTTTGGTCTTAAGGATACTTAAATATTTAAAGTTTGGTTTTCTCCCTCTTGTCTTGTGGATCTAGACCCAACTCACTTCTTTTGTTCTCTATTGAGACTTGTGTGCCATGGCAGGGAAGAGAAATCCGCTGTATTTCAGTTGCCCCCAACTGAAACTGACAACTTTACACTGATAAAGAAATTAATTCCCCAGGCTGCTAAATGAGAGAGAAAGTGGACAAAATCCATCTTTATTAACAGTCTTCTGCACTGGCTTTTAAAGAGAACATTAAACTTAATGGGTATGGGCTTAGTCGAAAATGCCTGGGGTTTGATGTACTGCACAGAGTGCAGACTGGCTCATTGATATTCAGTGAAGACATCCTTCACAGGCTGCTGGATGGCTAATTTTTGGCTGAAGCTGAGGCTTAGGCACCTCTAGCAGCTGCCCCTCTGTGAAGGAGCTGATGTTTGTATCAACCAGAGCTAATGGAACATCTTTAGAATGGATGAGAAACTGCCCAAAACCAGGAGAGCTTCCTTCCCCCCTACTTATGAAGGAGGTTCTTTTTCAGATTGAGGCAGTCACTCCTAGGTAAAACATGAAGGAATTTAGGCAGTTGCCTCACCTGAAAGGTTGGAGTTACTTCCTGCTTGTGTCCTTCCTGCCATTCTATTGAAATTTGCTTTCTCTTTTGGCAGATAAGTGGATAACCACAACACTGATTCAGACATCTGTCAGCTTTCTTTGCAGGAACGAAATTTCTCTCGTCTTAGTTAACTGACTCCTTCCATCTTTCATTCTGTCCTCTCGCATTCATAGCTCCCAGCAAGTAACCTTTCCTCTTTTGTTCTCGAGCAGGAAGTCAGGCTGGCTGTTTTAGGGGAAAATCCTGTCCTCTGCTTGAGGAGTGTCCTCCTCAAGCTGTCAATTGTTTGTAAATTACATCCCTTACAGGAAAATTTATCTTAAGTTGATCCTTTCACCTGCTCCTCAAAAGACAGCAAGGAAAGCTAAGGTTCTGCTGATGATTTAATTTTGAGATTTGGGTCTGCTCCTGATGCCTTTACACTGAGCCAAAGCATCCCACAGAATTTGTCTCTTGATCGGCTACCACGAGTCCTGTTCCAGTTCCTAAACATTTACTTCCTGTGTACTGCTGGAAATAGTATTTTAAGGCAGTAATCCCCTTTCTGAGGTCTTTAATTGTGGCCAACCATTTGGTCCTTTTGACACCTCAAGGTCTTATATTTTCTTGGCTGAAAAAAGTAATATGAGTGCCCCATTTTTCTTGAAAATTCACAGACTCAAGAGTCTGACTCATCCACTTATGAGTGGGTGGAGTTTTTTCTCAGGCTCCAGTTTTCTTTCTTTTTAAAGTGTGTGCATGTTAATATTGGGTTTAGCTCCATGTACTGCTGCCTCTCCAGCTCCATGGACAGCCCGTGGTAAACTCCTGCCTGGCAGCTTCACAGCATGCTAACAGATTCACCTGACCAGCTGTGTGTGGTCCTACTTGCTCTGGACAGCCTGTCTCATTTGTGCAGGAACCCACCTTTGCAGGTTCAGCAGGGCTGTGACAGGTGAGTCTGATCATGAACAGATAAACAGATGTTCTTGAACATCTGCAATATGCCCAACTTCACTGTGGGATTAGTCACCCTTCTCAAAACTCGGGGTTTAAATCTGTTTGTGAATCCATCTGTGATGGCTGCTGCCTTGGAAGAGGCTCCAATCTCCAATAGAGCATTTAAGAGTTACCAAAATGCAAAAATTAAAGAGTTTGGAAACATTCTTTCAAACCCAGATAGGTTTTGCAATCAAAGCAGCAAAGCATGGCTCGGATTTCAGATTTGGATGTATCACCCTTACTGGAGAAAAACAAGTAACAGGGAGTAACCAAAATTAAGGATATGATTAATAGGCATTGGCTCCAGTTTATTTTATTTTATTTTTTTACCATGAATAAAGAAATATTCATGCTGGGAAGCAGCCTTAGACTGACTAAAATCCATTCATTGTGGTGAGCTTGATGATATGGACATTACATCACCAAGACCAATTCCAGTTTTAAAGCCAACATGGTCTGCAAGCTGAGCCTGGTAAAATCCTCCATCATCTCTGTTGCCCTGGTTTGGGTTTTTACCCTGACAGAGGCTGGGCTGATGGCGTAAGTAAGGTGAATTACTGGTAAGGTGAATTACCCACCGAGGACTTAGATGGTTGTGAAATCCTACTGGCCAGTGGTCTGCATTTGTGAAGTGATCCTGGGAAAGGGAATTCACCTTGCACCAGGAGCAAGGCTGGAGGGATGTGCAACTTCTAGAAATTGGGGCCAGAGGTAAAGAGAATAAAGTGAGCTGATCCCACTCCCCCACAGCCCCAGTTTTAGCTGAAAATGCCATGTTTGAAAAGCACAGATGATACTTTTAAACGCTTTCACATGTGAAAGTTTCACATAGCCAGGATAAGTATGTGCTCTCTGGCAGTGTACTCAAGCAATCCAAGACTAATGAAAGCCAAGGGTAACTCTGGCCCAACCTCTCCTAGAGGGCTCTCTATCATCTATGAGGTCTTAAAGCAGTTTTTATTGCTGTATCATGGGATTTGAGCTTTTTTGGCTTTAGGAGGTTCTCGACAGGGGCCTGGCTCTGCTTAGCAGTGCTTACCTCAGACTTAGTGATACGGTGTTGGCGTTTGTGAGCATCCTTCCCACATCTCTGACACATGGAGTCACTTGTTTGTTACTGGTGCCAGGGTGGTATTTCATAAAACATTTGGAATTTGCATTTAGCAAGCAAACAAGCAGCAGAAGAAAGGAGATTGTGGAATATAAAATCATTAAGGTTGGAAAAGACCTTAAGATCATCTAATCCAACTGTCCTGACTGAGCATGACATCTGGTACAATAAGTGCCATGTCTAGTCTCCCACTTCTGAAGACCTGGAAAAAATGAATTTGACCCACTGAAGGGGACCACAGCCCAACTCTGCTGCACCACATTGCTGGGCTTGGCTTCCCCGCATCTTTTTGGCAGGATAAATGCATGATTTATGGATAAAACCCCTCTGTTTTCTTGCCTGTCTGAGCTCTGAGGATGGGCACCTGGAGGTGAAGATTTCTGACCTAAAATCACCTTCTGAAGAGGTATTAATATAATTGGAGCTTTCACTGCAATGATCTCCCCAAGGATTTATCTACATTTGGAACTTAAATTACCTATGTGCACTTCATAACATCTAACAAGATTGAATTCACTGTTTTTATAAGCCCAAGACACAGGGGTAAAAGAAAATACCATGTTGTCCCTTCTAGAGCTCCAAATGCCATGGTGGTGACTGTGATTTATGAAGGTGCTGTAGTCTCATCTATCATTCAGCCACCTCTCAGATGTACTATTGACATCTTCAGTGCCCATTAGTGAGGGAATAAAGATGCTTGAATACGACATTTTGGCAAGCAGCTAAATGAACTCCTTGTCAGAAACCCTTTGAAGTGTGTATGGAAAATGGTCCCATTTGGAGGTTGTGATTGCTGCTCTTACATTTTCCAGTTCAATATGTTATGTGGAAGATGAACGTGCTGACAGACAAAGAAATTCAAGATGGGAGACAAAGCTAATTTCAGCGTTGGTGTAGTCCTCCCTCAAAACACTGAAAGCTGCTTGCCCTGGCCCTTATGGGAATGTACTAGGCACTTTTGCATAGAAATTGTATGGAGGCAAAACCAGGGAAAATTCCCTGTTGTGAGCAAAAGGAAGTCTTTGAAGTGAACACTTGGTCAGAATTTGTGCCTAGACTGCATTTCTGTTTTTTCAGGGCTAGAAAAATATGACTGTTTCCATGAGAATGGCTCAGGTCTTTCCATGGGGAAAATGGGAAGAGTATTTGAATTTACCATGTGGGACACTGTTGCTCCAGTAGAGTTTAGCTGGATCTTGTAACATGGATACCTCAGATGACTTTCTGCCACTTCTGCATTCACCAGATTCTGGTGTTCATTGGGTCTGGAGGTGAGGGAAAACAGTAAGACATTCCTAAATTGTGTCTGTTTGCAGCAAGAGCCAAGGAAATGGAGCACTACAAGAAACCTCCACTGTGCTATATTGAAGTCACACTGGCAGCCACTTAAAAAAGCAGTCAGAGATTGCTTGAAATCTTCAGTAATGACCTGGGACAGGGTTTGTAGGTGGTACCAAATTGGGCAGGACTTGTTACAGCTTAACTAGAACACTGAAGTGTCTGGTTTGGGGTTCTCCAGGTAAGAAGAGATGTTGGAAAACAGGAGCAAGTCCAATGGAGCTCCACCAACCTGTCAGGGGCTTGGAGCATATAGCATATGGGGGAATACTGAGGGATACAGGGTTGTTCAGTTTTCAGACGAGAAAGCTTTGGGTGGGATATTATTTCTGTTTTTTACTAAGGAATAGGTGGTTCTACAGAAGATTCTTTTTGGGAACACACAGAAGGAAACAGCAGTTGAACACCAAAAGCAATGAACATGAGTTGCACCAATAGAAACCTGATTATACACAATGAAAAAATTATTCACCTGGAGAGGGGCTTAGCCCCGGATCAAGTGTCCAAGGAGTTTGGGAAATATTTCTCTGTGGAGATTTTCAAAACTTGCCTGGGCGAATTCCTGAGCAACCTGATGTAACATCAAAGCTGGCTGTTCTTTGGGCAGGAGGTTGGAGTGGATAGGATCCAGATATTGCTTTCAGCTAAATTATGGGATGGTTTATGTGCTGCAGTCCCAGCAGGTGATGTTTTCCCCAAATATATTTTTTCATGCTATGGTTTGCAAAAAGTCCATGTCAAAGAGCCTTTTACAATCTTGATGCCCTATTTTCTATGTGAGGGACTTTCATCTTCAGCTGTAATTGAAGCATAGAGAGCTCCTTCTACTCTTCTGCTCATTGTGGCTGGTGCAGCTTGAGCTGGAGCAGCCTGGGAGTTGGAGAGTTGAGGACTTCACTAAGGGTGTTTGTGACTATGGTGGCCTGGTTTGTGCCCAAAGAACTTGGGTGTCTGGGGTTATATGTGTACTGGTAATTGAGTAGTATCAGTGTCACAGGTACTGGAAGTAGATCTGTACTGTGAAACTGCAGCATGGTCCATGGCTTCTTGTCTTGGCCGAGATAACTCTCCCAGGCAGTCCAGAAGCTCATAGAATTCTGGAATGGTTTGAGTTGGAAGGGTTCTTAAAGATTATCTTGTTCCAATCCCCCTACCATGGGCAGGAGCACCTGCCACTAGACCAAGTCGTTCAAAGCCCCAAAAATACAGTGGGGGCCTTCTGCAAATTGACTATTAGCACTAGCCCTGTTATATCTCAGGCTGTATTACCTGTTTGGAGTAATGCTAGCTGGCAAGATCATTCTGAGGTATAGGGTATCACTTAAACATAGGGGGTAAAGGTGTGTCCATAATTTAGCCCTCTTTGGTTTCCTGATACAGATGCTGCTGATAATGTCAGTTTGGGTGGAGACCATGGCCTGTTCAGAACTGCTTGGGAGGAAGGAGGCCGTCAATACCAGGACATGACTAGTGAAGGCTAAAAAAGCTGTGAATGTTAGTGTGAGAGTGTATGACAAATAAAACTCCTAGAAGCATTTTCAGTCTGATGAATCTACAGCTTTGGCACCTGAAGAGTCAATTTGATCTGTTAAGGTGGAGAGCAGAGTCTGTAGTTTAGTGCATACATATTCCTAAATGAGGAAGGTCCCAAAGGCTGCCCATCTCTGGGGATGCTGGATGCAAAAGCCTTGTTGGGACTCTCACAGGACCAGCAATATGTAATTCCCCATGGATACAGTATGCTCCTGTGCCAGAGGGCAAGGCCCCTAAGCAGACAGCTGTGGGATGTTCTCTATTATGTGTGAGAACAATAACAAATAAAAAGAATAGGCACCCTCCAAGAAATCCTCTGCAGCATTTAGATTTGCTGAGTTTCTCTAGTTGGACATTTGCAAAAAGACAATGAATCAGGATTGCTGCATGCCAGATGTTTCCACTGAAACCTCTGACACTCATTGGATCAGAAATCCCCTAAGGAAGTTTGGGTCATTCAGTATGAAAATGTTCACATAGAGCCTTCTTCTTTTGTCATTTGCAGCATGTGAAATAAAATGCTGCCTTTGATTTGAGAAAAAAGGCATGTTACCCTGTAGGCTTGGTTTTCAGTGGCTTTCCCGTGTCTCTCATGGCTTTTATTTTTATGCTGGTTCTAGCATTCAGTACCTTTTGAGGTCCATTTTTAATTTCCCTTCCTCCTAATTAGTGACCAAAAGCAGTTTGTATTCCATTCTCTGTAGCTGTCCTGTTCCTTTTAGCAATGATTTGATGTTGAAGAAATGTCTCCTTGCAAGTTTCCCCCTCATCTTGGTTCTGGCTAGACAGTGAAAGCAAACTGTCAGTCTTGCACCTTAAAGCTCAGGACTTTATCTGTGCAAATTGTTCTCACCCTAGGTAAGAAAACAGGCAAAACCACCTGGTAGAGAAAAATATATGGGAAAACAATTTTGGAACTTCCCATATTCTAAATTTCTAATATGAAAAATGTTTCTACTTGCATAGAATGAATGTGATTAAAACAATATTTCTGCTTACATGGTAGATGATAATGTTATAATTATTACACCTCATACTAATTTTCATTAGATTTAGAAATGTAACATCAAAGAGCAGAGACACTGATCACCTTTGTATTCAAGAGGGGTCAGAGAGGGGGATTTGAGACACCTCTTGTGGTTGTTACAAAGATGAAACATCTTTTATTCTCAGCCTTCTTTGTATGGATGTGTGATTATTCAATATTCTTTCAATTTATTAGAGGTGTGTTAGAGTCAGATGCACTTTCTCATGTAAACATAAAGACTTTTAAACATGGAAATCTTGTATGTACTCTCACAGTCTGCAACTGGTAAATTATTTTTAGGCAATTTCTGTTGTGAATGGACAAATATTCACAGATAGGTATTGTTTTTCCCTTTTAGAGTGTCAGTCAGCTACTGCTCTGCAGCTCATGATCAAGCGTTGTCATGGGAAAAGAAGCTGCAGCATATATGCCAGCACCTATGAATTTGGAGATCCTTGTTACCCAGGCATCCAAAAGCATCTTAATGTCATCTACACCTGTGGTAAGTTACAAAATTCTCTAACTCTCACTGGGCTCTATGTTTGTTGAGCAGTGGTGTGTGGAGAATAAGAGATGCAAAAAGTTGTTGAACTTCCAGTTGGCTCCTGGTGATTCATATTTGGTTGACAAGGAAAAGCTTTGGATCACCAGAGTAGTTTAATTCTGTCACTTTTTGTACTCATTGGCTCTATAGAAAAAGCAAAAAATGTGGAAATTATATTTATTAACCCATTCATCTGCTTCTTCAAGGCAGGAAGATCTGGCAGTGAAGTCAATCTGCTCAGTGGACATTTACACACTGAATGTTGGCATCCTGCAGCAAAGCTGTGGTTATCAGTAGGATCCTTATTACTTTATTCTGCATTTATTTCATTTTGTACCATAGAATCAGGTGATTACTAAACCATACTCATTCACTGCGTTAGTAGAAAATCACTCCCAAAATCCTCAGGTAAACATTGCAACAATTTTTTTAACAAAATACTATTATTAAACAAAAAATAAACAGTTTGCTCTCAGTTGGGAGCTTAGGTCATAACATTGAGCAGACACTCTGCTGTTACCTGACTAGTCATCTTATTTTGCAACAGAGGAAAAATTGTTCCTGTCTGAGCTCTGTAGTATAAAAAACAACATCTGTCTTCATACTGTGATGACATTTTGGTCATTTGTAGCTGACATATCTTAAAATATTTCCTTCAGGGTTTTGCTTACATAGTTGTCACTAGGATCAGCTCAGTCTCTCTCTCTCAGTGTTCCTTTCTGTATCCATCTGGAAGTGCAAATTTTGGTGCTGTACTGAATGTGCTGAGCAGACAGTGGCTCATGTAGTGAAAGAGAAGCTGTCTGTGCCCTAAGACAGCAAAGGGTCTGTGGGTCACTCTGTGTGTAACTGCAGCACGCTGAGTGTGACAGAAAGCATTTGAGATGCAGTCACTGTAACATTTTGTGTAGTGGCTACAGCATGGTGGCTGTGCAGCACCCTGAGGAGCAGAGACATTGATGTAGGAGCATCAGGCTCTCAGCTTGTCTGGCTGTTGTTTCATTTGGCAGGAAGTTTGGGTTTTGCTTGAAGTGATGCAGCAAGAAGTAGCAAAGCTATCCTTGCAAAGCCCTATGAGATTTCTAGTCAGGAAGGTGATGTTTTAATATCACTTTTCTCATAAAAAGGCTGGGGAGAAGCTTATCCTCATGGGGATTTGACAGAAACAAAGGCAATGTAGAAGTCAAAACAGGAGCTCCATCCCTCAAAAATCCAGGGAAAACAAACAGAGCCCCATGATGTATTTCCAAGAGGATTTCTCCTTCAAAGGCCTCCAGGGCCTTATTCTAGAATTGTGGTCCTGGTCTCAAAGTCCACTATAAAAAGCACTAATGATCTCTTAATCTGACCTTAACTCTCTAGTCCAAGCCTAACTGCATCAGGAAATGAGTCACACTTGAGAGCACAAAATGGCATGTTTTGCTTTTCTGTGAGTAAAATCTGCCTCATCCTTTGAAGGTGGCCATGGCTCCTTTTCAAAACCATGATCTCAGACATGTCTCTGAACTGGATTTTGTGATCAACAGACACATATTTCTCGCCTCAAATAGCAAAGTCCTTCAACATGTGAAAATGAAATAAACAAGAAATCAAATTCCAGTTTCATGTGCTTGTGCCAGACAGAACTAAGTCCTGGAATTCTTTTAGAAGAAATGATAAAACCAAACATTTTGGTATTCTCATGACCTAGAGAATGATATCAGTGTAGAAAACCTCCTGCTGGCTGTCTTTGTTTCAGGTTTCCTTAAAGCTGTACACATTATGGCTCCTGGCATAGTGCTCTCCTACTTTCACCAAAACTGAGGGAGTGAAAGGGGACAGGCTGGGATAAATGGGCATGACTGCACTTCCCTGTTGCCTGTATCTCAATACATATCCCTGTTTCCCACCTCTTGCACTTGGAAACATGTTGTCTCTTGCTGTTGTTGTCTGGAGATCTGTGAAAGATGCAGTGACCCTGGCATACTTGGGAAATGTGATGGGTGTACAAATGGGTTTCTCCAAGCATCACTTCAATGCTTTTTGCTGCTGCTTCAAGTAAGTGACCCCATGTCATGGTTTGACACTGGCACAATGCCAGTGCCCCCATGAAGATACTTTCTCTCTGGTTTCTGCTGTGAGATGTGACCAGGAATAAGTAAAGCAGGCTCTTACTTAGGGAAAAAGAACTAGAACTTCATTAACTACTCTACAACTACAGATAAAAAGGAGCACACACACAGGGAAAATGAAAACTTCACAAGTGCATTTCCTCCTCCCCCCACTAAATTTCTAACACAATACATTTGGTTCTTCAAATCACTAACTCTCAGTCTAGCACCACTTTTTAGACAATCAATCTTCAGTTCATCAAGAGGAGAGGAGTCTTTCTTGTGCCATGGGCTTCTCTTGGAAACACAGCTGAAGCCTCGTGTGTTTCTGTGTCACTCGTGGCACTGCCCGGAGAACATCTGTCATCGTGACTTCTTCTTTTTCATGTCCAGTGCTCTCACTACTGAACACGGACCAGAACTGCTTCTAAGGTTGTCTTTTAAGGATGCTCTGTCCTGATCTAAAAAAGGCACAGTCTCTCCTTTGGGACACCTGTCCTCACAATCTCTCTTTTGGGACACTTGTCTTTCTTATATTTTTTCACCCTCTGGGGCCGAGGGGCATCAACACTGAGCAGTCTCTGTATCACAAGGAACATGGGTCTGTCTATCTCTCTTTTGGGACACCTGTCCCCTCCATATTTTCACCCTCTGGGGCCGAGGGGCATCAACACTGAACCCTCTTGGTTCTGAGGCTATTGCCTCCCCCTAGAATGCAGTTTCTGTATCACAAGGAACATGGGTCTGTCTATAGCTGTACAAAAAGAGTCCAGCAAAAGCCACTCCATCATCTCTTTCCACTTCTTCTCTATTCTTCTACTATCTCTCGCTCGCCCAGACCTCTCTCACACTGGCCCATTTCTTTCTTCATCTTCTACTCTATCTTCTAGGAAAGGTCAATGTTCTGTAAAGTTCTCATTCTCCAAAAAGGGGTTAAAAGCTCCTACAAGCGGCCGGCTGAACCCCCCTTTCTTCTCCTCTCAGCCGTGCTGCCGGCACAGGCCCATGTTTATCAAGCTTCAAGGTTACAGTCTCAGGCAGCAGCTCTCTTTCTCTCTCTCTCTCTGTGTCTCTCAGGGGGGGCTGCCCGATGGCTCCCGGTCTCTCTCTCTCTCTTCTACCCTTCTACTCTCGGGCTCAGGCCTACTTCTCTCGGCCTCATGGCTTTCCCCTCCCCCTGCCCAGCCAGCAGCTGGGCCGGGGGAGAGACCCGAACTCTTTCCCACCGGAAACCCAAGAGGACCCTCCCAGGGGAGAGCTCTGCTTTTAACCCTGTGTTCTCAGAGGCGTGTCCATGTCTCAATGGCCAGGTTAAATGCCAATATTAAAGTCTGAATATCCATTGGCCAAAAACACAGCATCCCAAAAAACACATTTCCTGTCAAACCACTACACCCCATTACTCTCTGAGGTCAGGCAGTGCAGTCAGCCTGCTCCTCTCTGTCACTCCCTGCCTGCCCAACTGGGGTAGAGATGTCCTGCCATGTGTCACTGGTCTTACCTGTGAGAAAAACTGCCCTGTGTCCTTGGCCAGTGCTGCTGACCTGCTGAGCTGCTTCAGAAGAGTTGGTGAGAGCAAGAACTGTGATGGCGGTGGCTGTGGATGGGAGAGTCTTTATGCAGACATTTCCTTTGTGAGGAACTTCAGTATCTATAGGGACAGAGCAGCTGAGCTTGGCTTCTGGTGCTAAAGCATGGGAAGGACTGGAAGGAGACCAATATTTCTTCTTCTCATAGCAACTAATGAAAAAAAGTCTGCTGAGTAATTTATGAGGTGACAAAAGGTAATAATAATGAAAAGCTCATGAGCTGTTAGCAGAAATCACAGCTGAGATGGACCCTGTGAGAGATTGGTAGTGTTTATGTAGACCAAGGCCTAGTGAAGAGCTGGTGAGGTGTCTTATCTCCCAGTCCTGGCAGGAGAACATCTGTAGGGTCTCTCAGGTCATCGTGTCCACTGTTCTTCTCTAGCCTGACAGAAGGACCTGGGCCCTATTCCAGATCTCCAAGAGGTAAATGGATGAGGCAAGAACTTTGCTTTCTTTAAGCTATATCCATATTTCTTGAAGGTTCATTCCTCCAGCTTCCATGTTTTATTGGACATGAAAATTCCTGCCAGATACACACAATTTTGCCAGATGAATCTGTTCTTAAATAAAGGTGTCATCTAACTTCTTGCCCAGCTGTATATTTTAAAAATATTGGTTGTAATTACTTCAGCCAGTGGGAATGGCTCAAGTCAGCAGATCTCCATATCAAATTATATCCCTTTGCACTGTGGGCTCAAGGTCTGTTGGCATCACCTAGCTGAGAGGGAAATGCCACCAGTTTGTGTGTATGTATGAGATGATTGAAGCAAACAAGCACCCAGCAGCATGGTGTGATAGAGATCTCTCATGTGCATTAGGGTCCCATTAGCCCAGCCAAGGAAACAGATGAAAAAACCTCCAACATAAAAACATTCCAAACCTGAACCTTGGCAGGAGCTGAAATACAAATATTTGGCCCAAAGCCACATTTAGCTAATGAAATGGTATGGAAGGTGGGATTTTCCAGTATGTGGGTCCCATTCCTGCACTAATAAATACATTAATTACTTTTTCAAAAGAAAAAGACAAGTTCATTCTGGGAAGCACATAAGGCCTGGTGAGGTTGAGCTCTGAGTGTGGCAGCTGTAATAGAGGCAAATGTAAAAATTTTAGTTCTGCCTTTTCTTTAAAATACCCTTAGAGTGGAAAAGAAAATAAAAAAGCAATTATGCAAGTGAGAAAAATAGTACAATAAAGACTTACTAGAAGTCTTTCTCTCCTTGTTTCCTCTTCCCCCAAACTTCTTCTTTTGTCTCTGTATAAAACATTGTAATTTTTTGTAATAACTGTGAGTAGCTTGGTAGTGGTTTTGTACTTACTGATAAAACTTACTGTGCTCACAATCTTTTCATTTTCTTAATTGTCCAGTTATTAACTTCAAAGTCACTCTTTAATTCTCTCTATCTCTTTCCTCTCTAGTTTGCTAGATTAGGTTTTTTTTTGCCTGTGCTGAAGTCCTAACTGAGCACTGCATTAAAACCTGTGGAATTTTTTCACACACACAGTGCCACTTGGACTCAAGGAAGCGTTGAAGTGTGTGCTTTATTTTAGGACCTACGGATAATTACCATGAAAGTTAAATATTTTCTCAAATTCTTCCTTGAGTGGGGATGAGGGACCTGTCTGTGTGTAAAGTGAAACCTTATTCTGAAAGTCAAGGGAGCCATTCAGAGAGCCCACTGTCCCCACTGCCAGACCTGCCTCCCTGTGCATTCCATGCAGGCTGCAAATATAAACCCTCTGCTAAGGACCTGCTGTTCTTTAAATGCAGGCATCCATCAGAAACGGTTTGATGAGAATAAAAGAAAATAAAAGAAGGGGGATTGTGAATTTCTTTGTGTCTAGATGTGCTTCAGTGGGTTGGTTATCAGTCCTGATAACTGGTGACTTTTTAGTGCTGCAGTTGGACATGTGCTGAACAAAATGGAGGAAATATGGCCTTGGATGTGTTTTTGATGTGAATATCTGTCTTACATTTAGATGTGTACGTGCCTCCTGCTTGATTCATGCTTGCCAGGAAGGGGTCATTGGGCTGAGAGCTAATGAACTGCCATGGTAACTCATAAATTGCTTAGAAAACCCTGCAGTTCTGCCACATTAATAATCCTGCCATCCTGCTTTATGAGGCAATAAGCTGAGTCCCAGGGGCCAAGTGCTGCACATCCCAACGAGAGAATTGTGCAGGTAAAGAACAAAGCCTGAGCACAGGAGCAGCAGCTACTGTTGCTTTGGGGTGTCTGGTGCTGCTGGGAGACCAGATGGGGTCAAGGAGAGGTGGCTGAGGTGCTCTGGGGCAATGGGGGGGTGTTGACCTTTGCTTTCTCTGAGTGCTTGGGAAAGCAGCCTGGCTTTCTCTAAAATGTGTTTAGAGAAATGTTCTTTCAAGCTGGACTAGAGGCAGGGTCTTTGTTGAACAAGGCAGCTCTGAGGTGGTTGCCCTCATGATGATGATGAGGAGGAAAGGAAAAAAGCTGCACAAATTCTCTCCTGTCATCTCAAAGGGACTGTGCTCTGGTCCATTAGCTCCTGTGCAGTAAATCTATCAATGCCTCAGGCTGGATGAATGTAATGGTTCCTTTTCCTCTTAAAATTTATGAATTCATGAATGTAGAAAATGTATTTTTATCACTGCAAAAAGCGCTTTCTGTTGCTATAAAACTCAATTCCAAGACCTACATAAAATAGAAAAGGAGCAATTCCAGACTTCCAAGAAAAAAACAAAAGCCTTTTACACCCCTTTGAAACAGGGCAATGCAGGCAGGGTCTTGCTAGGGAAAGACACACAGAATGTGTAATGCAGACTTTCTTTCTTCCAAAGTTGAAATAAAATTTCTGTTTACAAACAAATAAACATTTTAGGCAATCTACCTCTAGGGATGTTCCACTGAATGTATAATGTCTGATAATGTTTGTTTAACTGGGTTTCTTGTATAATGCTGTGAAACAGAACTCACAGACATGTAGATTTGAAATGCATGGCCACATAGGTTTGACCTACCAAATAAATAAAGAACAGAATAATGATATGATATAATTCCATGTGGCTACTTTCATTGTCAAGACACTGAGTTCAGATATAGTTTAGGACATCTATTCAAATCCTTTGTCATATTTTCCTAAGTTAATAGAGGTTTGTCAAGCAATTTTTGTATCAAGCCTATGCTTCTCTTCAAGCTATAGAGTATTTTAAAAAAGCTATCCAATTTTCATGTAATGACTACAAATATTGAAATATTCATGAAGTGGGATTCATTTGACCAAGTGTAGACATATAAGGCATAGAGATTTATAGTGTGTACATCACCTTCTGAGAAAAACTCCTTTTACAGATAATGTGGAGAAGCAGCTGCTTTTGAGGCACAAATCATCTCATCCTAAAGTAAGTGCCTGAAAGAGATGAACTGCATATTTGAAGTGACAGTTCTCCTGTACTGACTGTAAATGGGGTTCCTGGTGCTTAGCTGGAGTATAGTTATCTTACATGTAGAACCTCTACAATGCAGACGTCTACATCTACATCCATTCACCCCTGGAAGTGTTCAAAGCCAAGTTGGATAGGGCTTTGAGCAGCCTGCTCTGGTAGAAGATGTCCCTACCCATGGCGGGGGTGGGTTGGAACTAGATGAACTTTGAGATCCTTTCCTACCCAAACCATTCAGTGATTCCATGGATTCATGACCTGGTTAGATGCTTTCAGCCACCGTGTTCTTATGCAAATGTTTTTTTGGTCAAAATTATAATTTCTATGTAATGATAATACCACTGTTTTCCATTCTAATACCATTCTAGTCCTTATTTATTGGTTTCCACTCCCACTCTTTGACAGATCTCCAACTCTTAAAGATTCATCCAGGTAAGAGAAGAACATAATGTTTATTTAAGTTCTTGAGAAATTACCTCTAGCCATGAGTGTTAATGCTGAAAAAGTTCTCAAACAGCAGCTTGGTCTCTCGCACCTCAGCTCATAGTTATATCAATCTCTACATGTAGGTTTGGAGAGGGGTTTTCCTATTAACTGGTTTTGAATGGGACTGAGGTCAATTTTCTGCATTTTATCTTTTTTAATTCCCTAAATGTTTCCAGGAGTTAGGATGGGATCAATATATTTGCTGACTTCTTTGAGTGGCTGATTGTTCTTTTGGACTTTTGTTCTCAAGGTCAGATTTGTTCTAAACTGTCAAGGAATGCATCTGGTGGTATGGCAGAGGGGGCAGAGTAGATGTTCCCTGGTGATGTAACATTTGTTACCAGGTTCTGCAAACAAATGGATTTGTTGACCCTCCTCCTTCTGCATGTTTCCATCCAGGTGAAGAAAAAGCAAAGAACTTGTTTTCTTTTCAGAAACTTAGACCTCACATTCAGAATTACTCATACTTCAACAGACCCTGTTAAAAAAGCTGTGGCAGCGTAACTAAAAACTGCACCATGATAGGTGACCAGATAGATCAAGGCTGATGTTTTCTGACTTCTGAGGCTGTGATTTTATCACCTTTGGTGATGACTTAACAATTTTTGTGGATGCAGTTTCCTGCATCTCAGTGAAAAGCAAAGAGGAAACCCCTCAGTCAGCAAGACTCATAATCTGGATTCGTGGCATGGATCTGTTGGAGTTCACGGATTACCTGAGGGTAAAGGCAAGATGCCATCTCTTTTGCTTGCCAGTGCTGAAGTGAGTGGGGCACATGTTTTACTAATGGGCTTGGAGGTACCTGCTCATAACAGGCCACAGCAGCTCTGCCATCCTGCACCAAGGAGGAACATGCTACAGGGACAAAGAGCTGTTTATGTTTAACAGTAGTGATTGCACTGGGATGTGAAACTTGACACAAACAGCCTCATTAGTTTTAAGATGAATGTTGGTAAATCAGGTAATTGAAAACTGTCATTGTGCTGCTCCTGTTTGTCTTTTCTTGCTGCACAGCTCGCTGTAGCTTGATATGAATCAACCCAGGAAAGTCCGAACACGCCTGGCCTGGCTGGCCCAGACACAGCAACTCTTCATTACCAGGGCAGAATGAGCCTGTGTCTGATGCAGATTAGGATAAATGAATATTCTGAGGAAGCAGAGCTCTGCATCTCAGGTGGAGGAGGAACAGGTAATGCTGTCACCTCAAGGGAAAGGCTTGAAACCCCTTTGATTCCTGCAGAGAAGAAATGGAGTCTTGGAGATAAAGATCATTGCCTTGGGAATGGGGAGGAAAGAAGATGGGTCTGGAGGAAGCAGAGAGGGAGTTCAAAGGACACTTTTTATGATGAGCTTAAGCAGAATGAGCTGTAAAACAAGTGCTACCTTACAATTAGGGAAGGTTTTCAAGCCTGCTGTGGTCCTTCAACTCTGGGAGAAAGAGTCCCATAAAGAGTTAGCTAAATTACTCTGCAACCCCTGAGCTCCGTTGTTCATGAGGTGTGTGCACCTGAGACCTTTAATCCTTTTATCTCTGTGTTTCAAATGTTTTAATTTGTTTTGTTTCATTTGGTAAGGCCTGTGGCCTAAAAGTCACAGGGGAAGACAGCAGGGAAGAAGGGTCAGTCAATTGTAGTGAAGTGGTGATAAGAAGGAGGCAGGTGGGACTTTAGTTTTTCATTCTGGTATTATTAATATATTTTATAAATTTAGAAATTTAAGAAATGTTTTATAATGGACCTGTAGTTTCCACTGTAATAACTGTAATGCTAAACTGTAATGTAACCAAGGTTTTATGGTGGCTGACACAACTTTGAGGTTACTAAATAGATTTTCTCATGGAATGATTTCCTCTGGCATAAATATGCCCGAGTCCTTGAAGCTGAACAGCAATCTGCCATCTAGAGAGTAGATTTCAGGCCTGGGGTGGATCTGGAGGGTTCTGCCTGGCTCTCTTGAGATCTCCATGCTTGAATAGGAGGGGTGCAGTCTCAAAATGACTCATTATCCACCCATGATTTCACCCCAGAAAAGCAGTTCTACCTGAGAATGATTGTGCAAGATGACATCTGAATGTCATATGTCTAAAGGAAATCTTTCAGAAACTCTGGAGAGAGAGAAGTGGAGCAGAATTAAAGTTATATTGTTTCTGTGGTGATTTTTTTTCCCTGTAAGCTTAACCCTGCTCTAGAGACGTTCTATTCTTTGTCATATCGATGCCTTTAATGGTGCTTTAAAATTCTGACCATGAGTAAGTGGTAGATATTTATAATTTTAATACCACAGGTTATTTTTTTTTACCTGGGAACCACATTGAATAGCCTCATAAATAGGGTTACTCTTGTGTCTCCATGACTGCTAAGACCTGTGCAGATTTCAAATATAGTAATTAACTGTAATGTTGGCAGGTATGAGACTTTTTTACTGGTGAGGAGTTTGGCAGCCAGTCTGCCAGCCCTTTTGAAGCAGGAGACTGCAAGCTGCAGCCAGAGGAATGTGTCAGCAATGAATGGCTGACCCTTGATTCAGTGATCACCCTAACTCCTCCTAATTGAGGTTAATGCCAGAAGCACTGACACCTTGATGCTCACTCATTAGTGCCTGGAGGCTAGTGGAGATTGCTGACAGCTCAGTGAAACACACATTAGATTAAATGTAAAGGGAGCATTTGACACCATGACCAATTAAGATATATTTGCATTTATGTATATTTGCCTTCTCTTTTTTAAAATGTATCAAGACAATGACATTTCCTTCCACCCTTTATAGAAGGATTCATGGCCTGTGCCCTACTGCCAGCACATGCACATTTGTCTGCTGTGCACCTACCACTGCCCTGCTGGTTTCTACTGCCCTCTCTCCACTTTATTGTGAAACAAATAGGAAATCTTCTGGGATTTTGAAAATGAAAATTTGGAAAATTTGTTCCTGACCATGAAAAGAGAATTAGAAGACCAGGACAGCGAGAAGAATAAAAAATAGCAGTTTTTTGAAAGTTACCAAAGATGCAAATATATGTGACCTCTGTAGTGGTGTCTTGGTACAATGGAGGTTTGTGAGCTGTTTCTGTAATAGAAAATCAATATAATAGGCACTCAGGGGTGTCTATAGCCCATTGTTGAGAGCTACATGGGCATGGGTACATTTGAGGGATGTGGTTTACTGGTGAACTTGTCTGGGTTAATGGTTGAAGTCAATCTTACAGCCTTTTCCAAGCTAAATCATTCTATGATCAAATGTGTAATTTAATTGCTGGGAAGTTCACTAATGAATGTTACCACAGCTACAAGAATCAGCAAGGATTGTTGTGCAATGTACTCAGTCCCTAAGAAGCATTTCCTGCTGTGGGTGATGTTACACCGGCAGGGCCAGCCAAACTTTGGGAGAAAGTGGTAGTCTCATTTTGGGTGTGGAGAACATTTACACAGGGGTTGTGTCATGGCAGATGAACCAAAGAACTGCCAACTCTCTTACCAATGTATATTCTGTGCAATATATATATTCAAAGTATATTCATTGTTAGATGAGTAGATACATACTTTGTTCTCCAGGTGGAATTCTCACCATGCAGTGTTTGCTGCCCAGTCTTTGATTACATGAAAGAAAAGAAAGCAGTAGGATATGGCAAGTTAATTTCTAATTCACTGCTGTTTTGAACCTGAGGTGTGGCTCTCCATGGTCAAACCACTAGTCCTGTGTGGACTAGGCAGAGAGGAGGGTGCTGTGCCTTGTGTGAATTATGTGATTTATAACAGCTGAATGATGACCAACCTGGGTCTCTTTAGTGTTACTAAAAATAATTTCCCTTATTCTAGTTCAGGTTCTTGGTTTGGGAGAGGCCAAATAATGGCAGAGTGTAGAGACTGACATTTATGAGTCTTGTCACTACCTGTGTTAAAACCCAGCCCTACATCATCCTTCAGTACTATAAGAGAACTCCAGAGAATCACTCTTTCTCCTCACTTTGGACATTTTCTTCCTTTTCTGCTTGATCTCTGAAGCCCAAGGTATGGGTATTTTATCTTCTGTTTGTAGGGAAGTTTTGGAATCGGCTTTTATTGTCATGCTGTCTGGTTGTCTCTGCCCTGGTGCTTAGAGATGGGGATGCCAGTGAGGCATCCTCCATCCTCTATCCACACCTCCCAGAAGTTCCTTCGGTCATGTCTGCTCAGCACAGATGACTTTTTTGGGGGCATCCCACCTTAGAATGGGGAGGAGTTTGCCATGGAAGTTTTGTTCTTCAGGAAACTTTCCTTAACATTCATCTGGCACTTGCATTTCCGACCTCCTTTTCAAGACCTCCATTTATTCAAAATATCCACACCCAAACAGTTAATGCCCCTTCAGAGAGACACTTCAAATACTGTTGACAGGGGCTACTTTTCATGTCCTGTTTTAGTCACTGTTTAGCTAAGCCATTCATGTTCAGCTCCTTTAATCTTCTCTCATAAATCAACCTGCCCAGCCACTCAATTGTCTTTTTGTTGTTTTTTTCCACAATTACCTGTATCTTTTAACAAACACTGAGACGGCTTATGATTATTTTCTCCCTGGGGGCCAGCAGAGACTTACAATCTCTTTGCCATATATTAGCCATGACTTGTGTTTCAGCATTGGGCAGCAGCAGCACCATTACCTGGGAAAAGAAAAAAGAAAAGCTGACTCTCTGCAGTTTCAGTCCCAAGTATCCTGCTGCTCAGTATTTCACTTATTATTTCTTGTTTAGGTGAAATGAGCCAAAAAATGCAGGAGTTTCTGAATGTCAGAGGAGGGAAGCATTTCTGCATGGGGAGGACAGGATCCTGAGGAGCAGTATCAGGATCCTTTGCTGGCTGGTTGTGTTTCCAGCTTTACTGACACACAGGCCTGGAGTCTTAAGGATGACCGATACTGCATAATATAAACAAGGAAGCAAATCCTACTAGATCCCTTCCACAGATATTTTACTAAATTCCTTACCCTTGAGCCCACCCTGGGCCATCTCTTATCTTTGAAAGCCATCTCACAGCTGCCTGCAAAGACTCTGAAGCTGGTTAATCCCAGCAGATGGACCTTGGCGTCTGTGCCTGGAGGGGAAGGAGCAAGGGTGGGAGGGCAGAGTCTTGGAGGTCTCTTTGTTAATGGGTGTCACTCCATTTTGGTTCAAGCCAAAGCCTCAGGGAGAGGCAGAAAACTGGTATGCAGCTTCATTTGGAGTCCAACAAACCTGCTTTGGGTCAAAAGTTGCCCCAGCCTGGATAAGCTCATAGCTTGCAGGGACCCAGGAGTGTGTACCAAGGACCAACCTGTAAATGAGGATTGCACTATTTAGTCTCAGATCATATGTATTTGCTTCAAACTTTGATGAAATTCTCAAAGTATTTTCTTTAGAAGAAAAAAAAAAAAAAAACAACAAACCCCTTCTTGGAATGGACAAGAAATGCCTTTTTTAAAAGGGTCCATGAAAAATTAGAAAGAAAATAACAGCTTACAAAAGGGCAACCCTCTACTACATCTCTTCCCCAGGCATGGTAGCCAGCATGGCCCAGTGGAGGGGTGCTGGCCTAAGGGCAAGAGGTTTTCTGCTTAACCCTGATCAATCATCAGCTCCTTGGGCAGTCACTGTGCTTCCTCCTGCCTGGTGTGGTTACACCCTGGGGCTGTTTGCTCAGCATCTGGCAGAGAGAGCTGCAGCCTCCCCACCTCCCTGGTGTTTTGGTTTATGCATCGAGTGCAGACATGATCACACAGATGTGAGGAGTCTCGGCTTTCAGTGCCTACAGTTGCTGGTGAACTTTATTGACATGAAGCTTCAGAATGATTGGGTGTTAAGCTCCTGCCTCACATGTCCATTGCTGTCATGATCATTCACTCAGTCATTAATTCAATGACAGTCTCACATTTATCTCACTTTTTTGTTATTGTTTCTTATTGTTATTGTTTCTTTTTTGTTATTGTTTCTTATTGTTATTTTTATTACTATGAAAAGGAACCAATAAATTCTCCTCTTTACGTTTTCCCCAGTGAAAAAAATCACTAGGGATATAACTCAGGATTACATACTAACACACGTTTTTAAACATGCTACATATTGATCAAAGGGTCTGACTTCTGCTGTGTGAAAGCTGTATCTGATTCCCATAAGGAGGAAAGGCAAATTTTCTCCTCTGTGCTATTAGAGATGATCAAAACCTTCTGCAGATGCTTTGAGTATCAATGAAGAATGAAGTATAGGATGTTGGTGCAATGCTGTGGCCATTTTGGGAGGATTGAACCACCCAGAAAATTGGAGTTGGAGCACATGTAAAGTAAATTTTCTGTCAGATATTTCTTAGCTTGTTACAGTACTAACAAACAAATGGATTTACTTTCCTTCCTCACCTCATAATTCTTTGTCCTTTAAGTTGTGCTGAATTAGATATGAGGGTTCCTCTGACAGTACAGAAAATTAAATGGGGAAGGCATAGATACTGGTTTGTACTTTCTGTTTTTCTTTTCTCCCTGTCCTGTTCAGCGTTGTCAGGGTAGTGATTTTCTCTTAAGCAACACTTAGGCCTATGCATATGTTTGCATTTAATTTCCAGATGGGGAGGCAGGCCTCTAATAACAGTGTGAGCTGCTGCTTTATGGATCTGGCTGGCTGACTGAGTTACCTTCTTTTTGCAGCTGGCCAAGAAACTGCACCCCACACCCGGGATGCCGACACACTCATGGCTGAGCCAGGCTTTTGGACTCTCAAGCCAGACTAGTGCAAAAAATTATTTACCTGTCCCAGGCTGTGCAAAGGTTCACCAGCTCTTTACATGTGTGGGGCTGTTGAACCCAGGATCATACAAACTGCTTTACTTTCTGACTGCTCTTCATTCATGTTTTTCCTGAAGTCTTGGGCAGATTTTATTCAAGAAAATATATTTAACCATTAGCATTGACATTTTGGTTATGGCAAGAATATTTTCCTGTGTAGAGGGACTTTTAATGATCCCTGTTTCTCTGTAAGTGCTCTTCTGCAGGCTTCCTGAAGGGATTTCTGTGTTTCTGTGTCTCAGGGGTCTCATCCTGGCTTGGAGAATTGGGTTTTCCTGAGGGACCTTACTTAGCAAGTTGTAGTTCTCAGTGTAGCTGGGTCCAACCCACTTTGAAGTTCAAGACTAAGGTTTGGACTAGCAACCTGGAGTCTAAGTAGAAGGCTGGAGTACTGAGTGCACAGACATATTGATCTGAATAGGAATGCATTTGCAAATAGGTGTGTTATTAAACACGCTCTAATGCTGACCAGATGTAGCTGTCTATGGTATAATCAGATACATATGGACTAGATACCTTGGCCTCCCTTTGTAGTCAGTATATGAAAAGAAAAAGGCATTTCTAGGTTGCAGCTCATCTCATTTTCAAGTAGATATCTCAGGTACCCCTTACAAGTGCTTGTTTCTCTCTCATTTTTAAAGGAACCCATGGTGACTGGACCAGATGTGAATATCTTCATTGTTGACATCTGAAGTTATGCCAGATAGTTCTTATCTTGAATATGTTTTGTAGAAAATTGTCTATTTTCAATAATTATTTCTCATTACTTTCCTGTCTTCAAACCTCATGATGTCTAAATTATCTTCAAGCACATTGTTGATTACAATTTTACTAAATTGCTTCAAATAATCTCTCTTTTTTTAAACATATTAGTCTTTGACAGTTTCACATCTTATTACCAGACAAGTAGAAAATTAGTGCATAGTTAAATAATATCTGCTTTGTGTAAATAACATCTCTTCTGAAGAGTTCTTAGTCTTCAGTGGGTTTGAACCATATTTTGCAGGATGGGATTCAGGTTTTCATTATGATTCTGAATGTAACTGTCTAGAGGTTTCGCAGCTCTTGCTGTAGCCAAGGAAATTTGTTTTTGTACTGACTAGATACATAGAGCTCAGTAGCCCATATATACTCATAAAGTGATATTTTAGACAATTTGGTTTATTTATAGATCCTGCCTAATATTTGCACAATCTGTCTTTGATGCTTCAGCCTAAGGCTGTTCAAAAGCACTCAGCAGTCATATTTAACTGGATCATGGGTATTGGACCAGCTGGATTATTCTTGGATCAGTGCTGACAATAATGGGTTCTCACACACGGAATGCCCATGTGGACAGTTACATTTTCACTTCCCAGCTTCTTGTCACTGTGCAAAGATGAAACCTTGGGAAGAGTTTATCTTTGAAGGATGCAGTGGTCTTAATATAGTTTCCTTGCTCTGGCAGCTGTTCCTGTGAAGGACACAAGAATGCAGGAGAGAGGCATGTTGCTATTTATTTCTTGTTTTTACCCATCTTTGAAAACAGTGAATCCCAAAAATGGACATGGCAATGATGTCCTTCTTACAGCGCAGAAAAGCAAAGATTCTCTTTTCTGTTGTGGGACATCAAAGGAATCCATGTCCTTCTGAAATGCATTTCCTTTTCCCAGTTCATGAAAAAAGAAAACCTTTCCCAGTCTTTTGTTTCAGTGGAAGCTTACCCAACTCAGAAGCAGGAGTTTGCTGTTAGGGCTAGAGTTTGTAACATTGAAAACATGAGAATTCTCAACCAGAAATGCCTTGAACCAGCACAAGGATAGCAGTTTATCCCACAGTCAAAGCTCCTGGTGTGTTTATGCACTGTATCAGGCAGAATGCTCCTGCAGATCCAGTTTCACCAGCTCTGTGTGATGTTTGTCCTCATGGAAGCAGCTGGGCTCACGCCACTTCCAAACCCTCCTGCTTCCTGGCTGCCCAGCCATCCTGTGTGCCCAGCTCTGCAGGGGAGGTTCTGCCTGGCTGGAAGGATATGCTGCAGCCAAGCCTGCAAGGAACTGCTTGCTTGGACAACCTGTGTCACCTGGAGAAGGGACCAGGCCCCTGCAATGAGGTGAACACCTCCAGAAACACAGGGAAACTCTCCATTCTAAGCAGAGCATTTGGTGCATGCAGCTTCCAACTAGGTCCAGTGGTTTGTGAGGCTATACCAGGATCTACCCAGTCCTAATCTTGGCAAAAGACAACACAGCCTGATTAGGGCCTTCTCCAGCTGGCTCCAAAGCCATCAGCACCATCAGCCAGTCTTGCAGCATGCCATGCTTGGCCACTCCACTGTCCCTGCCCCATGGAGGTGTCCTGGGAGTTACTGGCGTTGGTTTGGTGCCTACTGGTGGGAAATCCCTGTGCCAGGGTGAGTTCCCCAACCTGCAGCTCCCAGCATCTCCTGTGCACTTGGTGTCTCCCAAGCAACAGAGGGGGCAGGGAATGAGTCTGAATACATCAAGGAGGCAGCTATCACCTGCCAGGCATCCCTGATACTGGGCAGCCAGATTGGAGATTTAACTGTGTTTTGGAGAGAATCCCCATGGGCTACAATTGTACAATTAAAATGTTCCCTGGCCCTAAGGGCAAGTGGCAAGGCATAGCTCATGTCTGAACAGAGGAAATCTCTATATGCAAACTAGCTGCAGTGAAAAGCTGTGCTGTCCCCTGCACCATTCCATGGCAGAGAACAGACCAAAATTCCTCTGGAAATTTTATGAGTTACAATATGTGTACAATTCCAAGCCAGTGCTTGAACCCTTTAGTTTTTATATATATATATATATATATATATATATATATATATATATATATATATATATATATATATATATATATATATATATATCTCCTGGATTTAAAGTTCAGATCAAGGAGTTTTATTCATCTTTATTCTTCCTGTCCCTCTTTGTTTATTCTTCAGTCTTTCTGGGATAACAGGCTATGACATTCATTATCCTGGCATGCTAAAAAACATCCCTGCTACAGATCAACACAGCTTTACTGTCAGAAAAGGCTATGGAGCTGCAAAAAATATGGGGGAAATATTGAGACTGCCCTGTGAGCTGGAGAGTGAGTCTGGCATTGGCCAAGGAATGACCAGTGAACCCTGAACTTGGCTCCCATCATAGTTAGAGAGCAAGAGAGGAGCAGAGGTGAGGGCTGTGCCCTGCCACTGCAGAGGATGCTGCCCCATTTTTTGTTCTTAGGCTGTTATCAAATATTTTTGTCCAGTTCTTTCTCTCATTTTTGTTGCCATAAGGTTGGCAAAGCAAAACCAGCTAATGCTAGTTGTTCCTTCTGTCCACAGGACACGGCCACTTGGCTGCTCAAGTTTCCTCTTCTCCTTTTGCTGTTCTCCCTCTCTGAGAAAGGAGCAGCTGTTCCATGCACCTCTGTTTGGGATATTCAGAGACGGAGAATGCCTCTTCTCTCACACTAATGACCTTGTCCATGATTCCTCAGCCTCCTTGGAAGGAAAAGAGATTAGACAACATCCATCATTATTTAGACAGGCAGTGGAAACTAAACTGGGCTAATTTGATAACTTTGAAAAATACAGACTTCTCAGACCAGTGTTTCTTTTGGACATGTACCTTCTAGTAGCATTTAATTTATTTCTTTAATTACCCCTCCAAATCTTTATTAAATATTACCAGTTCAGTCTGAACTCTGGTTTTCTTTGAAGGTTCTTAGGATCAGATCCTATTGCCAAGAGAAGCTGGAACATTTCTAGTCATTAACCAAAAATGACTCTGAAAGGGGCTTTGGGATCAGAAATATGGAGATATTGAAGTAACCTTTCTAGTCAAAGTTTGAATCCCTTCTTAGATAACAGCTCTTGCAGGGAGAAAGTTCAAACTCCCTAAACACAGTGGGCAGAAAAAGTCAGTAAGAGATGATGTCTTGTCCAAGTGGCTCCTAGGACCTGCTGCAAAGTACTTCCAGTGGAGTCAACAGGTTTTGAGTCAGGTCTTGGGTGACTCTGTTCTGCAATAAACATAGCAGTAATTGTAGACTTGTAGACCATGGTGCTCATTTTGGTTACCATGATATTATTATAACAGATTCCCAGTCCATAAACACACCCTTTCCTTTGCTAGCCCAGCAGATCCTGTGAACCTAACATGCTGTTGAAAGAGAGTTCCAGATAATGTGGTTTCCCTGAGCCTTTCAAACACGTCATAAAACCAGAGGAGCTGCAGTAATCATCATTATTAGTAACCGGACTTGGAGCCTGAGTCTGAATCTGCTGTGAGTATAAACAACCTGTGTTCGTGTGCATCCTCCCTGCCTTTGGTGATGAGTGTTTCGCTGGAAGATTAGAGGATGAAGGCTCTGAGATAATGATTTCAGCTGTGTGCCTCTTAGCACTGTAAAGCCCATAGAATATCAGAAAATTTATTGCTGTGACTTAGTTGCAAACTCCCTGGAGTGGACAGGGGTTGTGGACCTCATGATAAATAGCACACGCTAATATTTAGCAAATGATAATGCAGACCACAGAAAAATGGGAACAGAGGAAAATATACTCCCAAGGGCTGACAACTAATGCAAAGAGCCAAGAAATAGTTTATAGTGGGAGGGAATTTCCCCAGCTTCCCTCCTCCATGCATAAGTCACTGCATTATGGATGCATTGCACAGGGCCCAACATTGATCCCTCCAGCACCAAAGTTACTCCTGGCAGGAGTTCAGAACATACAAACTCACAAAGCCCTGCAGGCAGAGCAGACCTGATGTTTTCCAGCCCCAGCTGGAAGGTGGTAGAGCCTATATTTGAAGCAGATGAAAGGGCTTGTGACTGAAGCTTAACTGGTTGTTTATAGGGCTTCTCTGATGTGTCTGTGCCATCTGCTTCATGCACAGGGCAGGCATCTTACCAGACCACTTCTCTGTCAACCCTTCTCACTTAGCCCCTTTCCAGAGAGCTAAAAAGTCCTCCATCTTCTTTCACCCAACCAACAAGAACAAATTTGCGCTAGAAATCTCCCTCTGCCTGGGGTATGCCCTCCTGGAAGAGTGACATTCCCTGACCATAAACAGAAGTGTGTCATTGCAGGGGATGAGACACATACAGCATGATGTCAGAGGGTGGTGGGTGAGCCCTTCTGGGATCAGGATTCCTTGGTGAGGTATTGGACATGCACTTGTACAGACAGCACTGCTCTGGTGAGTGCTGTGCCAAATTATGTCAGCCCTTGAGGCAGGAGGGTTTGTGCAGCTGGTAAGGGGTTGGGGTAAGCTGGGGGCTGGGGTGACCTACAGCCCCTTTTCCTTTTTATGACCTTTAAAAGAGGCAGCTGAAAGGTGGATGATGCCAACCAGCTGTGCCTGCCACTTCCAGTCTGGGATGGGCATGGTGAATTCCTGATGAATGAGTAGAAAGGAAGGAGAGGGAGGAATGAGGGGCGGGCAAGTCACAGTCTTGAGACATGACAGGTCTGCAGTGGATGAGGCAGCTTCCCCTTGATGCCTGCAGGAAATCTGGGTCATTAGAGGGTGATGGATGCCTTAGCAGAGCTGTCTGTCCTGTGGTGATGGAAAATGTCCACCTCATGCAGCACCACTGTGCTTAGCCCACAACTGAAATGAGAAAACTCAGAGGCAGAAGGTGGCAATGCCCAAGGGCTTTAGATGTTACTTTGGGATAGAAGGTGAAAAATGATGTGGGTAAACAACTGATTGTGAGAAGCAAGGCTCTGATTGCAATTGAATTTGATTTTTCCTTCATTTGTGGGAAATACAGACTGTTGGAAATCAGACATTCAGTCATGATACTTGTGAGAGACAAGGATTAGAACTGCAGACTTGGGCTCATAAGGTGAGAATTAAAGTTTCCTGTGTGATTATATGGAAACTACAGTAAAACACACATAAAACCAAATTGCGAGTCATGCATTTCAGATGCTGGGAAGGGAGGAATGATGGATAGCCTGTGGCAAAATCCAGTGTATGTACGTGTGACTGCAAAAGATCAGAAGAAGGCATAAGCATCTGATTTAGAATACTTGTAGTGCAGAGGCAGATTCGTAGCATATGTTGAGAGCTTATAGGGAACAGGCCATGCAATATGTGATACCACACGCAGAGAGCCAGCACTCTGGAAACTTCCTTCTCCTGGGAAAAAGATCACGGAGCAACATTTATTTTTAAGAGGCACCCTCATGTTTTATATATTTGCGCTTTCTGTCATGATATTTGATATCATTGCATTTCATCACTTGGAGACACATTGCTTGGGAAGGCAGGCCTGGAGAGTATACCTGTGCTCTGCTCAAACCCCTTGTTGTGGCTGCACGCCATACTAGTCCCTTTATTTGGCCATTGTGTGTTCTGAGAGCAAATTGTGTGTAGTTGGGTTGAACTGATGAAGTATATCTTGGGAGACACGCACTGGAGGAAGACACCATGGATTGATAGACCCAAGGAGTAGATCAGTGAGATGCTCACAAATAGCAAGTCCAACCCTTTCTCCTGAGTTCAAAAAGAACTTAACATGAAACCTGTATGCTTTCAAAACCCTGTGTTCTCAAATCAAAGCAGCAATGCCCTAATTAAAGCCATGTCTAACCCTGACTCCTTACACATAACAGCTCCAGAGGAGCTGGCTGTCCTGCTTGTGCCCTCCCTCTGCCCTCCCTGACAGCCCTTTTTATGAGCAGACTGGAACACTGTGCATTCACCTCTGGCTGTGGGCAAGCAGGAGCTTCTGATAGTGTCCTGCCTCTTGCTGGAGTGGAGGTGACTGTTGGAGGCACATCTCTACCAGCCAAAATACCTCATCTGTGATGACACAGACCCTTCTGTCAACATCTCCTTCACGCTGGATGAAATATTCTTTGGTTGAGGCCAGGGGAAGCAACCTTCCCCCTTCAGATCCATTTTCCAGTGAGTAGGGGCTGCTTTCAGGTATTGAACAGGCAGCCAAGGCCTCTTACTGCTCTTTGCTGACACCATCACTCAGCATCCTCCTGCAGCATAGCTGGGGGGGAGTGGGGGCCCTATGGCTGCTTTCCAGCCACCAACAGCTGCACATTCCCCTCCAGAGAGGTGACTCTGGTCTCAGGGAGAAGGCCTGATGCAATGGTGTTTGGAAAGACCTGCAGCAAAGAAGCAGAACTGGGAGGAAGGGATCATTACTGGGGTAAGAATGTTGGAAAAGACTCCAGGAAGGAAACTGGCAATGAGAGATGTGGTTGGCAATGGGAGAGAAGTGGGAGTGATGGAAAAGGAATGACAGAGAAAACTCTGAGAGGAGCAGTTCAATCACTCTGTAGATAATACAGGATACTTGAGCCAGGATTTCAATTTTTATTTTTTCTTTTTTTTTTTTAATATTCCAGCTCTGATCTGAGTTACTGCAGAAGAATTGTTTTATTGTTTTGTGCCTGACTTTCCCCATTTATGAACCAGATAATGGCCATTAGCAAACCTATAGCAGGTGAGGGCATCTTCAGATCCAAGCCTGGAAGTGTTGACACTTGAGCATTATTGATAGACAAGTGGAGACAGGCTGTCTCGGTGAATACTTCTACAAAAATCTTCTTGAGTCTCTCTAAATTTGGCAGCTCCTAGAGCACATGCACCAAACCTGAAGAACCTTCCCAAGGTCTGACACTGGTACTTATACCCTTAACTGTTCTGCCAGCTCATGACAGATTTTGCAGTGCTGGTGTCGTGAGGGGAGGGAGCAACAGAGCTCCGAGCACATCCTTAAGGACCAAGTACCCATAAGATTTGTCTGCAGTTTCAAAAGTGCAAGTGAAGTCTCTGTCTGAACCAGTCGGGGAAGCCTGGACAGGCCTGGGTGACCTTAGACAGGTCAATTACTCCCTCATTTGTTCATCTCTGCATTTAAAAAATAAAATATGAGGATACTTTGCAGAAGAGTGATGAAGGTAAGTAAGATAAAGAGTAGGATGTGATGAGATATATTCAGAATCAGTGGAAGTGCTCAGATAAAAGTTCTCCATGAAGGTGGATGCTGTTATATGCCATTCATCTGCCATTCACCTCACTGCACTCTACCCTTGGTCACTAATTATTAACATCACTCAGAGACTTGAAGTGATTTCAACAAATTGTCTGAGATGTGCTGCTCTCATTTCAATAAGTCTTAGGCAAGACAACAGGAGAAACTAATGCAATGTCACAATGCTGATAGCAAGCGAGTCACAGATGCTGATACCAAGAGACTTATTTAGTCCATTTTGATCTTTTTTGCCTTGCTTTTCTGATCTCATCAAACAATCATTGCTGTACTCCACAACTGTGTCTCCCGGAGATCCTTCCTTATGACCCACAGCCCAGGCCTGAAGCTCCTAAAGAACTGGCCATTTTGGAGATCTTCACTGTGTCTTCAGCTTTGTTCACATCTCTGTTCAGAACCCGTGTAAGTGATGAGGTGGAAGTATTAGACGCTTCAGATGGAAACATTATAGACACAGTCCTGACTTTGATAGGCCACTGCTTGTGCTTCACTGGCCTGTGTGTGCTGCAGAATGTTGGAACTGGTGGGAGCCAGGGATGTTCAACAGTCTGGTGTTCAGTTACTTGAAAGTTTCACATCTTCTGAACCGAGGCAGTACTTGGCCTTTATTTTCTCCCCACTTTGCTGTCCCAGAACTGTCCTGGCCAGTTCCTTATGCCAGTCTGAGTCACACAGCAGCTGGAACAAGCTTCTTTCTGCATTAGTTTTTGGAAATGTTTGTGCTTTGAAAGAGCAGGGCCCACGTAGAGGACTCTTCATTTTGTCCAATTTACATAGTTTTGCTGCTCAGATGTTTGGTTGTTTTTTGGGGTGTGTGTGTCTTCAAACTTCCAGAACTCTGTTGAAACAGCTATTTCATGACCGGTGATGGAAATTTGTATTTATGTTTAGTGGAATGACACAAAGAAATAAAGAGTTTAGACATGAAGCTGATACAGAATCTTGTTCTTGTACTGGGGTGACCCCATGTCCATGGGGGAAAAGGAGTTCTGATCTGTGCAAAGGGTGTCTGTAGGCACTACAGACAGAAACTTTTTCACATGCCAATATACCTTACTGGACTTCTAATGGGTTAGCTGACTTTCACCAAGTTGGGGAACATCCATAGAGTGCCGTGAGTGGAAGTGACATATTTACCTCGCCTTGTCTCCTTTCATCCCATTTTAGACCTCAAACTGTCTAACAGCATTAGGAGGCCCCACAGAATAAGAACTTGAAGTCAGTAGTGCTGGATTTACTGAATCTCTGTGCTATCTCCTGAGACTAACATTAACTGAATGCATCAGGAAAGGGGCAAATTTTTAGGGATATGGGAAACAGGAAAATCTTAGAAATGAAACTTCGGAAACCAAATCTGCCTGCTGTGTTTGTCATGCAATTAGTCAAGGAGCTGGCTCACAAAGTTGTCTCTGAAAACCAGAAGAATCAAATGAGAACCAGAGGACAGAGGAGAATATGTTGTATTGATCTTTACAAATGAGCAGCAGTCACTAAAAGAGTTAGTAACTATCCGATAAATTTGGCTTCCATGTCTAGTGAAGGAGTCTAAATAAGGAAGGAAGAAGAATTTGCTGTGCCATGCATTCACATGGAGCCATATGTATATTAGTGAACCCTCAAGAGAGTTGCCAAAATGGAATGTAAATGATGGAAAAAAGAGGGGGTGAATTTTGTTGTCATAGAATACTGGAGAAAAGACTAAACAAAGTAAATCTGTAAGCAGTTAAAGCAAACCTCATCCCTGGTGAAGAAGAGTTTATTGAATTTTCTGTGTGACTCAGAGCACACTTAGTTATTAGTTTGATTCCTTTAGTAGCATGTAGGAAGTATGCTGCCCCTCTACACATGTTGACTTCACCATTGAAAAGGAACATGGATGACACACACATTGATTTGTAGGAAGGAAATCCAGACAAAACTTAATCACTTAGGCCAAGATCCAACTGCAGGCCAAGTAGATGAAAAAAATATGGTCATTTAATCTGTGTAAATAAGATGTCTATTCGTGTACTGAGGCAATTAATGTATTGTTTCATGAAGACTGAGCTGAAAATTTAATTTAAATTGACTGGAGATGAGGATTATAAAGCAGACTGAAAACAGGCTGGAGGCACCAGAAACACATAGCAATGAATAAATGCCAAGACTTGGTGGAAGATACCTCAGGGGAACAGAAGGGAACAATGTTAGACTGCTTTTGTTTAAGATCCCTGTTTATGGCTTGGAAGGAGGGTTGGCTATGGTAGCTCATTGTGGGATGGTGCTCATCTTGGAGAGATCATCCTTTCCAAAGCCCTCATACTAATAATTTTTGATGTGGCAAACTTTGGATGAATCAAAATCACAGCAAATGGTGCCAAAAAGTTCAGTCTGGAGACCTTACCCAAAGTCCCAGTGAATGTACCTGTCTGTAGGTGCTTTCTACAGAAATCTCAGTCCATGTGGTCCACCATTTAGAGCAAACAAATTCTCTTAGTTTCTATTAGGCTTCAGCCTCTCCCATTTATTTATTTATTTAGTGTTTGTCTGACTTTTCTTGCATTGGATTCTCCAAACCAGAGCCTCCTGGCTGACCCCATGGACATGCTGTTTCACTGCCCTGGTGTTTGAACACATATTGTGATTCCAGCAAGAATCTTGATACTAATAAATATTTCAGACAGAGGGCTGGTGATGCAATAGGGACCTATAGGATCTCTGTTTCCTTACTAAATTTACTGTTCTCCAGCCTGTTTCCAGAGACCTGGGAATTACTCAGTGAAAGCTGAACTTCAGGACTGTCCTTTGGGAATTATCACCATTGCTTTGAGATGGGGATTCAGTCCCTGGAGTCATCAGGCCACTGTTACTTCTGATTGTGGGTGTTCAGCTACCCTGCTGAGGGGACAAGGGCATGGTGCTGGCTGAGAAAAGGGATGGGCAATGCAGCTGGCCTTGCTGTGCACATCTGGGCAAAGGAGCTGGACAGGTAAGCCTGTTGCATATCTGGAAAGAAGTGCAGGGAAGGAGTTAAAGGGAACGCAGAGCAATTTTCCCATAATTTTGCAATTCATTGCCTGGTACTGTCCAGCACAAGCTGTAAGCTTCAGTTTTTATTTGTTCATAAGACATTGCTGAGCTACCCCAGAAGTCCTACACCCCTGTGTGTGTCTTATACAAGGCTCAGGAAGAAATGCAGTGAGGTTGTCTGTGCTGGACCAGTTCTGCAAGGCTGGCTCATATTCATATTATGAAGTCCCTGGGGCAGAGAATGTCCTAATGGGTTTCATTTACAAAGCAGTACTTCCCAGGAAGGGGGTATAGCTCAGTGGTAGAGCATTTGACTGCAGATCAAGAGGTCCCTGGTTCAACTCCAGGTGCCCCCTTAGGTGCTTCTTTTTAGGCAGATATTAGAAAAACAACTCTTTATTGTGTGCGTGGTGAGGAACTGGAACAGGTTCTCCAGAGAAGCTGTGGATGCCCCATCTCTGGAAGTGTTCAAGGCCAGGCTGGATAGGGCTTGGAGCAACCTTGCCTAGTGAAAGATGTCCCTGTCCATGGCAGGGGATTGAAATGAGAGGATCTTTAGAGTCTCTTCCAACCCTAACAATTCTTATGATTTTATGATTTTTGTGGTTTTAAGGAAATAGACATGGTGTTTAGACACTGAGTAGCAGGATCGAGATTATGAAGGAAGTTAAAGCATGAGCAACCAAAGGGACAAGCCACAGCCAAAAAGCAAGTAAAGATGGAGAGAAGGAGTGAGTGTTAACCACAGGAGCACATTTATTTCTACCCCTGCAAGAATCTCCATTTTCTCTGCATAGTCTTCTGGTTTGGGTACAGATACGGCAATCTTAGGGTCAAAAATGCCAAATTTCCCTCTTTTTCTCTAGTGCTTGGCTGAAGGAAACATTCCTCACATATTCCTGTGCTTAAGTGAACATTGGTTTGGGTCTTGAGTGGGAGGGATGACTAAGGACTAAGAATTAATTGCTTGATTCATTCTCTGATTATTCTTTACAAGTATTAGAAAAGGTGTTATTATCTGCTGAAAGATCATTATTTTAATTGTGCTTTGATGAGAAGAGAAAACAAGGGAATCGGTTACTCCATTAGTAGTGTATTAAAGACAAATGCAGAATCCCATGAAACTTTTCCCAAAGATGACATTTATTATGTTGTAAAATAACCTCCCACAGAAGCATTTGAAGCCCTGTCACTTAACTGATAAATTACTGAGGCCAAGAGGCCATACGACCTCCCTAAATTAATTGCTGTTTGAACTGGAGTGAAAATTAAAAGAAGTTGGTTTGAAGATTCCCACTGACTTTAAGTATCCCACAAAATTGTCAAAGATACCAGATTTATATCTGTTCTGAATGTCTAGATTTAACTTCTACCTGCTGGCCACTATGAGATCTTTTAAGGTTGAAGGAACTTTGTTAGCTAATTCCAGTTCTCTCTTTGAATACTTATAGTCTGTGATTAAGAAACCTCTCAGCCTTTTCTTTGTAAAATTAAAGTGGTAAATCTTTTCATGTCTTTCTCCATAATGAGATTTCCCATTTCTTAATTCATTCTTGTGTCTTTTCCCTCAATTATTTTTTGTTCCTCAGTACCTGCAGCCTTTAGAATAGGCTCTGAATAGCAGCAGCAGTTGCACCAATGCCAATTTGGGTTGTTGTAGCATTTCTTTGCTTCTTCTACTTGGTATTACATCTCTAGTGCATGCATTATGCTGCTGAAGATGTCTATGTTACACCACTTAGATTCTATCACTTTCTAGGCTTTTTCCAATTTGCTTCTGGCCTCCTTTCTCATGCCTGAGAAGCAAGTTCTCCACTGTTTAATCTTACATTCAGGACTTTACTGAAATTCATACTGTTGGCTTGTGTTCAGTTTACTGAATTCCTCTCTGGATTGTTTTGCTTTATTGTCCTCTGTATTCCACAAACTTACTAAATAATAATCTAACCTTTTCTTCTGTGTCAGCAATGAAAACACTAAATAGCACCTGGTAAGATAACATCTATAGGGGCCTGAAAGTTCACTTGCTGAGTGAACATTTGCCATTTATTATTTAATTTGGAAAGCTATCAGCTGGTCTCCAATTAATCTACACTGTACTATGTTTATTTTAAACCAGCACAGTATATTACTCAAGAATTCAAATTTGGTGCTCTTCAAAAGCCCATTGCCTCAACGCTATTACTTTTATCAAGCTCATTTGTAGCCTGATCAAAACATGAGACTGGATTAATTAATAAGACTCCTTTTCCATTACACGTTGTTAATGTATATTAATTATTTATTTGTTGAGCCCTGTCAGGATGTTCTGGGATTTTGCCTGTGATTGATGTGCTGCAGACAAGCCCAGGATGACAGGCCTAATTATCCCTTTCTAATGTGTGTGGTGTATGGAGAGCATCCACTTATTTATCTCCTAAAATATTCCTCAAGTTTCAGGGAAGCATTGTGTTGCAGTGAGTTGGACACATACATAGCAAGCAGCTACTGGATTTCACTAAGGGATTTTAATTTTTAATACTATTCTAAATGTGTCTGTTGGTTTTTATTATTGTATCATGCTCCCTTCTGAGTAGCTGTTTGCATACAGAATCTCTTGGGTATGTGCTTCTTGAGAAAAGAGACAGGAGCAATCTTCGGGAAGATCACCTGACCTGGTCTGAACCCAACTATGTTATTTTCCATTCTTTTCCTGCACCCACCAGATGAGCATGGGAACATCTTCTGGTAGTGCATTAGTCAAAATGATCATACATCTTTCAACTATTATTTTTATAACCTCTCCTCTGGGGAAGAGTGTTTGAAGTGCAGCGTATTATTTTCTTAGGATTTTAAGGCAGTTTGACTTTTATGAAATGTGTATCCTCTTACATCTTTTAGAATCACAGCAACATTAATGTTGGAAAAGACCTTTCAGGTCATTAAGTCCAGCCATTAACCCAGCACTGCCAAGCCCACCACTAAACCATGTCCCTCAAAGCCACATCACATCTTGCAAATATCTCCAGGGATGGAGACTCCACCGCTGCCCTGGGCAGCCTCTTCCCGTGCTTGACAACCCTTTCAGTGAAGACAATTTTCCTAATATTCAATCTAAACCTCCACTGGTGCAACTTGAAGCCATTTTCTCCTGTCCTATCACTTGTTACCTGGGAGAAGAGACTCATCCCAGCTTGCTATAACCTCCTTGCAAATACCTCTGCCTTTTCCTCATTCTTTGTCATTATGTTCTCCTCTGCTTCCAGTAAAGGATGGAGATTCTTGACCCTTCTTGGGTTGGTAATATATTTATAGAAACATTTTTTATTGTTTTTTTAAGAGCAGTAGCTGCACTTTTATTTCACATAACAGATGCAAAAGAATTGAACCATGTATCTTTAGTGAAAGGGAATGGGATTTGAAGTAGTCTGCAGTTCCTATAGGAATTCATTCCACCATTTTGATAAGACCCTTTTTTCGTTTCCCATTGATCCAGAAGATCATAGTTGTTAACCATTGTCTTCTTCTGGTCCTTGACTAAGTCTTGGAGATGTCCTAAATGCAGATCACAAATATACAGGCACAGATTTCCAGAGTTCTTCAGGAAGCTGGAATAGACAGTGGAGGAGGGATTTGCTGTGCCATGATGCTCTCAGCCAGATGAGTTTCTTGTATCAAATATCTCTGTGCCCATACCTGTCCCATGGATATATCCATCTCTCTAGCCTAACATGACAGACATTACTCAAAAATAGTAGGAGATGGGAGCTTACCATCAGCATTCCCTGTCAGCTCAACTACTGCCTGTTGGAAGGAAACCTTCCTTCTCTGAGGCACTGGGGATTTCAGGTTGAAGTGTTACTATGGTATAAATTAGGAAGGGGGAATATTTGATTCAGGAATCTTAGCTCAGAGTGTGGAACATGTTGGCAAAGCTGAGTTCTGGGTATGCAGATGCGCCAATGATTAATGGCTAAAACCCAAGAAGAGCTGCATTATAAATGAAGAGATTTGTGTTATTTCTCACAGAATATGACTGTGCTTCTTTGCAATGGCCAGTTTTGATACACACTGATAACAAATTGGGGCAAAATTTATAGGCTTCAGCGAGGTCAGATGTGTTTTGTTTTATTTGTCCAGGTGTTTTTTTTTTCTTTTTCTTTTTTTTTTTTTCCCATTTCTGTCAGCTTCCTTACATGGTAAGCCCCTTGCTCAAATTTGTCACCTTCCTGAGGGTAGAAATGCAACTCTGAGATATTGAAAACAATTAAAACTTAACATGACATGATTATAGGCATCTATAGGCATCTAAATAAAACTCCTTAAGATCAGCAATTCCCAAAGGTTCCTATTTTTGAAACCGTTTTTGCGACCACAGTACAGTTTCCCTTTGCACATCCAGGTCTATGATCATTTCCAGTTTGGGACTCAGGATCCATCCTGGTTTAGGAACCCCTGTTCTTGTCCTGTAGGAATGTCATGGTTCTGTCCATGGCTATACAAAAAGAGTCCAGCAAAAGCCACTCCATCATCTCTTCCCACTAGGATTCTTCTCTATTCTTCTACTATCTCTCGCCCAGACCTCTCTCACACTGGCCCATTTCCTTCCTCATCTTCCACTCTATCTTCTAGGAAAGGTCAATGTTCTGTAAAGTTCTCATTCTCCAAAAAGGGGTTAAAAGCTCCTACAAGCGGCCGGCTGAACCCCCCCCGTCTTCTCCGTCCCAGCCGTGCTGCCGGCGCAGGCCCATGTTTATCAAGCTTCAAGGTTACAGTCCCAGGCAGCGGCTCTCTCTTTCTCTCTCTCTCTGTGTCTCTCAGGGGGGCTGCCCGATGGCTCCCGGTGTCTCCCTCTCCCTCTCTTCCACCCTTCCACCCCGGGGCTCAGGCCTACCTCTCTCGGCCACATGGCTTTCCCCTCCCCCTGCCCAGCCAGCAGCTGGGCCGGGGCAGAGACCCGAACTCTTTCCCGCCGGAAACCCAAGAGAACCCTCCCAGGGGAGAGCTCTGCTTTTAACCCCGTGTTCTCAGAGGCGTGTCCATGTCCCAATGGCCAGGTTAAATGCCAATATTAAAGTCTGAATATCCATTGGCCAAAAACACAGCATCCCTAAAAACACATTTCCGGTCAAACCACCACAAGGAAGTAAAAATTCTCCTGCTGAGCCCCTTGGGTCACAATCTGCACTTTCTATAACCTCTATTAAAATGAGAAAGCATCAGCAATGCAATGCAAGAGAAGGAAGGATTTAATCACTCCTCTGTCTGTCCCTACCTTTTCAATTTTCAAGAACAGGATCCTTGATCTCCTGTTTTCTTCTATAGCACATGGGACACACTCATGGCTAAGTATTTACTGGATGGATTTGGATTTGGGAACAGATCTTTGGAATCAAGAGCATGGAGAATTTTGCAGGTTGCCCAGTCAGTTTTGCACCTTGATTTAAATAATTGTTCATTGAAAATTTATGTCACTTTCATCAACTTAGTGCAGCAAAGATGATGTTGGTATCTGAGGTACAAACTGACTGAAAATCCATCCTGTTATTAATAAATGGTGTCTGCAAACACAGTGGCATTTTACTGCTCTTAAATATTTGCCTGCTTTTGGCTGTGCTGTGGAAAAATAATGCCTGCTGGAGTGTTTCTGCCTCTGCCTGTCTTCTGCTTGTGACCTAACATGAACTGGTTTATGTAATGCTCCCTAGCAGCAGTGCTGCTGCTGGAGACAGGGCTGTTCCTGTGGCCAGAGTAGCTCCACATCCAATTTTAAAGGGTTTTTTAGCCATTCAACTTAACAAATGCGATGCCAGGAAGAAGGTTTTTTCCAGCAGTGTTTTATCTCCAACTCCAGTTAGGTGAGATTGCTGAGAAGGGCTGTGTTTGTTCTTTGTCTTGTTCTCTGTGGCCAAAGACTCCTCATTTTCTTGTGCTCAGTTCCTCCTCTCCAGCAGATAAGGTGAATATTGCAGTGAGATGACTCCTGTTTGATAGGTGTCACTGTGTGGGATGGGAAGAGTTGATGCCTTAGCTCAGGATGGTGGAGTTTCAATCAGTTGCCTTCACAGGAGCATTGCTACAGCAGTCCAAGGCTCTGCAGCTGACGTTTCATGGCTGTGGTGTCATCATCTCTGCAGGAGTCAGTTTCAATGTGACATAATATAAAGCAATATTTAGTTTCAGGCCAGGAATTTTCTTCATCATTTATGTTCGTGGAAGCCATGATTTCTTTAATGCAGCACAAATCTAACATATCCAGGGAATAGATACCCTCCAGATGTGCTTCCAGGCCTAAATCCAGGTCTAGAAATCCATACCATACTTCATTCAAGAGTAGTGGAAAGAGGGCCTGGATACCCCTTGATTTCTTTGAGCTGCCTTCGTATTTCAAGAACAGAGGCTTTGCAGCATGAAATTGTAATTCAAGGATAGCCTTTTGCTGATTTCAAGCAGTCAATTATTTGAATTTTAAGAATTAAGTGCTCTCGAGGTGGAAGTGATGTGTCTCAGTTGAAGTCTATTTTAAAATAATTTGCTGGTGATCAATTGTCTATGACCAGACATCTGGCAAGAATCATGTGGCAAGAATCAAATCTGTAAGTCCAACATAACCTCCCTGAGAGGAGTTTAGACTGTACCAGTGGAGTGTGTTCCCTGGGACAGAAATTCTGACTCATTTCCATGCCACAGACTTATGCATCCATACACAGCAGACCTCAGACTGCAGCACTGGGCACCAGGTATTCTGCTTGGTTTTTCTCAGATGCTAAAGCCTATATATAGGGCTTTCCCCCCCTCTCTTTTCTTTCCTCATTGTCTTTTGTTCTTAATTTTCTCTCTTCTCCACTTTCTATATGGGTAAAATGACACATCTCAGCTTAGAATTTATATTCACATGTACTTGTCTCCTGTTCATGCTCGTGATGGCTTAGAAAGCCTGAAGTGATATTCTGTAATTCAGTGTCCATTCATGTGTGTTTTCAGTACTTCCCATTAAACAGCAGCATGCAGAAATGTTGGCAAAAGAGAGATAACAGAAATGCTGTCCTCACTATTCCAGGGGGTAAAAAGCAGGCATTACAGGGACAAAATCGCCTTATTTTCTTCAGGGACATCTAATCACTTCAAAAGCTCTCCCTCTGACTTCCCAGTTTTTCCATCTCTCTGTGAGCTGCTGCAACCTGGAATTGGGAGTTTTGAGCAGATGGTGTCAGAGACACCTCAGCTGTCTTCCCAGCCAGGGAAGCTCTGAGAAGTGCCATGAAACTCGATTGTATCCCTGTTTAAATTCCCTACATCCCTGTTTATATTCCTAGAGAATACAGAATAGAGTATGGTATGGACATGTTTGGACTGGCTCCACACAGGGTAGGACTGACACCCATGGAACCTCCAAGCTGATGTGCCTCTGGACGGGGTCCAGCAGTTCAGCAGATGATGTCCCTGCCATAATTTCACTGCATCTGGACCAAGCTGGTTCATGTCCCTACCAAGTGCTGTCCTGCAGCATGGCTTAGCAAAGCTTGGTGGGGCATCAGCTTGGAGATCTCTTCGTGTTGTGACACAAACCAGATAAAAGCTACAGGGCAGCATCCAAATTTGTATTTCATTTGGGAGCATCCTCAAAGGCATTCAGTACACTTCTGTCCTCTCTTTCTTAGGTGTCTGTTATACCTCTGGCTCTCATGGCTTAAGGCAAATTTTACCTTAATTGGCAAGCTACCTCATTTTAATAACCTTTTATTTTGAATTTGCAGGACATAAGCATCGCTTTGGTTTGCTTCAGATGGCCAGGGCTGTATTCTACAGCATAAAAAACACTGGTAGAAAGCAGGGAGTGGAACTGATTCATCAGTAATAGCATCTCAAATGCATTTATTTATTTCTTAAGTGCTCTGGGAAATGCTTTCCTTGAAAACCACAAACTGTGACACATGTGGATTGATTTTTGTGGGTTTTACTGAATATGGAAACCAACAACTCTGTATCTAGAGTGATTGGAGGCGTGGAGACCTTGCTGACACCTCTGTGACATAGGATCATTCAAGCAGGATAAGGTCATACCAGAAAACTTGCAGGAATCTCAAAGCAGGATCTGACAAATCTTGCAAGATCAAAACCCTCAATGTTCTGCATTCTCCTTTCCAGCCTCTGGAGCCTACTTCCTCAAAAAGAGGTTAAAGGAAGAAAGGTACTTTAAAGTTCCTCTTTGTAAATTAAATCATAATTGATGGAAAATTAAAGCAATTGATGTAATATAAACCTCCTGGTAACTGGAGAAGGTGCTACAGAGGCTTCCCAGCAGTTATACATCAAGAAACATTCTTAATCTCCTAGATAATGTGGAAAAGGAATGATATTTATTATCTACAAGTCCTTACAAGCTGAGGATGCAGTTTATAAAACTGTATTGCGCTCCCCCTCCTTTTCCTCCTTTATTGTAATCCTTCACCATGGATCATTTTACATCCAAACTCACCTTCATCTGTTATCGTACTTTGGTGATTTATCGGCATCATGAAGTTCTGATTAATAAGGCTAGAAGGACATCCATCAGAAGAACTAAGAATCTGTGATCATTTCCTCTCAGGCTCTCATTAGCTGTGGCTGTCCTTCTGGGAGTTTTATCTTTGTCTTTCTATTTCCAGACTAAAGCACATGAGGCTTAAAAATAATATCCTAAGATTAATCTTTTGTTTCTCTTGCCTTTTAAAACCTTTGGTCAAGATGGAATATGATCTCCATGCTGTCAGCTGAAATAAGTAGAAACAACACAAACTGTACAAATACACTCCTAATGAATGAGCAGGCAAGTCAGAATAATGGATGGTTTGATTCAGCCTCCTTCATTCTAGATGGAAAATACAAAGCTCTACAGATAATCCTATGATCATATAAAATATTTGTGGGGTAGATAGGAATTACACTCAACAGTTTCTTTTCCACGAGAACTTCCTTTTTCTTTATGTTGCTTTGGTTTTTAAAATGACATGAGTGTGAAATACCCCTCTGGTACTTTCAGGTTGCTGTGCTTAGTGAAGTGGGAAAGGTTTTGTTTCAGAGTTTCTATACTAAGCTCTCTTTTTAATGAGACACTCCTAGGTTAAAAATACCTTCTGAAAGCAACTTCCCACGTCTTTCCTACATCAGTGACAGATTGGAGCAGAAAATGTGGAGTACGCCTGAAAGTGATAAGTTGAGGTTAGAGGTCTAGCCAAAGTCAAGTGCTAGGGAGTTTCAGCTGTAGAGAGCTGATGCTTTGAATTATAATAATGTGATTAATGTTTCTAATGTAAGTGGGTTTGGGAGTTACAAGGAGTTGCAGCAACAGCTTGGATAAGAATGGTGAAACCTGCTTTTAGAGTTTTATTTATAGCACATTCATTAGGTTGGGCAAAATGGACAACATGTGCTTATGTGGTTAATGATAAATCCATATGAGGACTAAACTAGTCTGCTGAGTTATGAGAAAGCCATTTGTAGGTCAGATTTTTCTGGAGAGAGACAGACTTGAGAGGAACAATTCCTATCTGTTTGAGGGTAGGGGGAACAGGGAGAGGGGAGAAGAAGAAACCAGCTTTTCTCTTTTTGTAAAATACATAGGATGTTATGTTACATAAATGTTACAGATCTTCATTAGTTTTTAAAGGTCATTTGCCCCTAAAGTTTATGTAGATGGCTTCATAAATGCCAAAAATAGCATGGGAAGGAGCAGATATGTATGGAAATTATTCTTTTTTTTTTTTTATAAAATGGCAGATAATCTAATGTTAACATATGAAAACTGCAAAAGCCAGAATACATCTCTGATGCATTATATTTTTTCTTGTGAGATTCAGACAATCTAGAATGAAATTAAAGTTACTGAAGGAAAAAACCAGTTATATAAGACTATTCCTTCTGTTTGAATTCACCACACTTTAATCCTGCTGCTGTAAGCAGTTTAAAGTACTCTTTCAACAGAAATAGTTTCCCCAGGTGAGAGTATAGTTAATAAACCCAGTATTTTGGCACGTGGTTCATGTTGTGGTTTTAGTTATAGATCTTCCAAAAGGATAAAAAATGATTGGTTCTCCTCCTTTATCCTTATCCAGGGTTGTGCAGGTCCTTCAGCCACAGGTCCCACTGGTTTCCACCAGAGACCATGATGCCATTTGGACTGAAAAAATAAAAAAGAAATAAAAGCAAGAAAAACAAAGACAAACTAGTAAAAGAAAACCCTTATAAATTCCCTCTATATAGCAGCCAAATGCATAAGTTCCATGCTAGAATTTCAGTAGTTGCATGCTGCACGTCCTCACAAATAAACAGGCAAAACCTATCCATCTGCAACAAGCTATTTCCCTTCTCTGCTCTTATTCCTTGGTAGAATGTAAATGTGATGTTCATTTTCAAGGAAACAAGTTGCTGAGTGAATACTCTCAAATGTGTTCCCTACCTCAACTGGGTGTTGCTGCAGGTGCTATTTGTGAATGAGCTCAGATTATCAGAACACACTTTCAGAAAAGCTGACTGATTATAGTGAGTATTTTTAGCAAGAGAAAATGGCACCTAGTGCAGAGATATTTAATGATATATATGTATATGTACAACAAAAACAAGCACAGGAAGCTCTCTCAGATGAATTCCTTTTGAAAAGTAATTTATTACTCTCAGGACAGTCACTTAATAAAATACATGATGGCTTTCCCCCACCCTTGACACCCTGTAATCCACAGTGGATCCCTGCTGAGAAGATGTACTTTAGTACATCTTGGGCTCCAGTGGTAACTGCATGAAAACTTAATGGCCTAATCAGAGTTTACCTCATTTAGAGGCTACAGAAGATGACTTGTTTCTGCCATCAAAAGTCATGACAACACTATTATAATATTTATTTGATAGATATGAAATAATCCATGTTTTGCTCCAACAGGTAAACACGTTTTATTTTTGACCCCCTTGGTAGACACAGAAAATTAGGTTCAGAGATTGCAATAATTAGCTAGGCTAATAATCCCTGGTGCAGGAGGGTCAGCTCCAGAGGGGATTCATCTCACCTGTGTTAAACTGTGTTTGGACAAAACAAATTATCTTCCACAAGGACCAGTCTCTATTAATTAGAGAGGGTCACTACAGATATTTAGCTCAGATCTACCCTTGAGCTGGCTAAGCACAGTGCAGGTACATCCCACCCCATGGATTAAAACACTGTTTTTTTGAATGACAAGCAAGGACCAAGCTTTAGGACTAGATGTGCTCCTTACCTTGGAGAGCTTACAGACTAAAACCAGTGTCTTAAATACAAAAAATAAGGATGTTAAATCTGTGTGGAAAGGTCTGAGACTCACAGGGCAAGGCTCTATTTACCCAAGGCTTCAGGATGAAGAAAAAGTCATGTCATTCTGAAATTAGCTATATTTAGTTTACTGGTTAAGTTAATTAAACAGCACCGGGGCCCTGCCACTGGAAAACTTTTATGGTGTTAAATATTATCATGGTCCCTGTTTATCCCAGGGTGGGGTGCCAAGTCTCTGGCGTAGCTTGACCAGTAGCATGACCCAGAGATTGTTCCCAACAGGAAGTCTGCATGGGGCCATTCTTTTTTGGAGGTTAAGGGCATTTAGCCCCCCTGTACATGAGGCTGTGCCTGCTGGCCCTGGGACCAAAGACCAGCCCTGACCCTGTTTAGCTAATCTCTTCCTCTTCTCATTTTGTTATTTGACCTCTTCATGATCAGAACCATGGGGAAGCAGCTATGGTGTGCTGGGCTTGATGCAGGGCTAGCCTTACTTTGAAATAATGTGGTGCTATCTAATTCCCTTCTGCTGTTCTCTCTAATCTGTAAAGACCTCACAAATCTGATTTTGGCCTGGTTACCCTAATCTGCATCATGGGCTGCCCAATTCACTGAATTCAATGGGCCACACTGGACTGTGTCAGGATTTTGAGCTCATACTTGGTTTTTTGAGCTGGTTGAGCAAACAGATCTGCAAGATCTCTTCTTGACAGTGCACTAGCTCTGATCTGAAAGGAAACACAGCTTTAGACATCTGTTTTAAGGGCAGGACTATTCTGAGCTTATTTAAACTTGATACAAGGCTCTGTTTATATTTCTTTGATTAATTGAAAATAACCTCTCATTAGGGAAGTGACAACCGATACCGTATGATTGTGCTCAAGTCATTCACAGGAGCGAAAGAAATACACCAAGGGTTAGGCAGGTCAAAGCCCTTGTTTGGATCAAAGCATATGTTGAACACTGTATAAATGCCAAATCTGAAAGTGTTTTGTGTTTAAGGTTGAAGTTTGGAGTAAAATGATACTATAACAATAAATCCCTAATTCAGCTTGGTAGGTCGCTACTGCATTCACAAAGGCACAGCAAAGAGAGGGATGCATCTGATGGAGCAACTGGATAGGAGTCCAAGTCTGTTAAAAATTTACAGTATAGGTGAGGTAATACCACATCCAGGTCTGGTAGGCACATTTGAAAAAGAACTTTAATGCAATGGAAATGGATCTTGAAAGAGTGACAGGCACAGTTTGTGGTTTGTCCATAAATCTGCCTTACCGTGAGAGACTAAAAAAGCTCAGCTATTTTTATTTATTCAGGACAAGGTTATGAGATGACTTGTCTGTGGTTTTGTAAAGCTGAGCTTGCAGGGAGAGGGAGCAGCAGGCTCCAGTTTCCACTCAGAGCTGCATGGCTTGGCTGCTTTCAACCAAAATATTGGAGGGTCCCCAGCTATACCTAGGCTTGAAATATTCCTGCTGTTCTGGGGGTAAACTGAGGATGGGCTGTACCTTGGTGGGCTCAGCCTTCTCTGTCCATGCCTGATCTGCAGCTTCCTGGAGAGACTGGTGAGTGATGGCCAGGGTTGAGGGTGGAGAGTGAGACAAATGCAAATCAGAAAGGCAGCCCTTCTTCTTGACAGGGTGATAGCCACTGAAATAACTTATCTGGGGTGGATTGTCCTTCCCTGAAAGCCTCTGATTTGGGGGGGATGTGTCCTTGCATGATGTGCCATGATTTTGTAATGAGTCAGGTGTTGCTTTGGGACACCACACCATTCTGTGGCCTCAGCTATGCAGGTGATCAGGCCAGGTGATGGAAATGATCAAATGAGTGATCTCACCTGGCCTTGAAATATTCCTATTAAATAGGAATATTTAAATATTCTTGTTTTAGTGGGAATATTATATTCTTATAAAACTGATTGGTAAATGGAGATGTCTCAGTGAGGCCATCCTTAGCCTGAGGAAGGTCAATTTTTAGGAAAAAAAATCTCTCACCACTTTCATATTTGTAGGTAGAATGGCTATGTTTATATTTGCTTTCCAGGAAAGAGTTAAATCTGAGCTTAGACCTGGGTTCCAACTGTCCCTGTGGTTTACTATATCTGGTAGGACATCTTTCAGTAGGATGAGGAGTGATACAACTACTTCCAAACAACATTTGACCTTCTGTTCAATCTACAGTGACCTGGTTGTGTGGGCATCTCATCCACCTTTCAGCAGTGTGTAGGAACCAAATCAGGAAGATGAGGACCCCTTAGAAAGTCCCATGGGCTCCTGTCAAAGAGTTTATGGCACTGCCTACTGCAAGGCCAGGTGGGATTTGCAGAGAGCCCAGAGTCAGGCTAGGTCTGGGCTGACTGAGAAGGGCACATTTTAAGTTTAAAGGATACTTTAAATCTGCAACCAAGTTCAATAGCTGCTGTGCCCTTGCACCCACCATGTAGAGAGGTGTTCAGAGGGTTTCCCTTGCTGGAAGGTTAGAGTGGATATTAGGAAAATAATCCAAATAGATTAGGAATGATGCTATTAGAAAATCCATTGGCTTGGATATCAGGAAAAATTTCTTCACTGGAAGGCTGGTCAAGCACTGGAACAGGTTGGTCAGGGACATGGTGGAGTCACCATCTTCAGAAATGTTCCGAAAATGTGTAGGGTGTAGGTGTGACAGTTGGGGATATGGTTTAGTGGTGAGCATGTTGTTACTTGGACTTGGCAACATCTCCATTGCAACATTCCATTCCATGGTGACATCCTTCCATTACAAAGTTTTACTGTATCTTGATTAGTAATCACTACACTGGAGTGATTATTCTGTGATTTTTTTTCCTACTAATACTCTTTTTTTCAGCCTTCTGACTTCAGAATTCAAAGACCAGAGGTATGAAATACCTTGAGGTATATGCTCATGGGACATAAAATCCTAATGACTTTATATGATTCTGAAGTATCCATCCAGTTTTATTCAGTAAAGGCAGTTTCTTGCATCTATCCAAGCAAAGGTTTGACCGCACAGTGTGATTTTCTGCCTCTGTGAGTCGTGCCACTGGCGCATCTCGCGGGTGCCTGGGCTGTCCCTTGTCCTGTCCCGGGCCGTGTGCTCCTGTCCGGGCTGGGCACAGCCCCAGGAGCCCGGCCCGCCCCCCTGTCCTGGGAGCTGCTGGCAGTGCCGCATTTCGGAGCGGCTCCTGGGGCAGCAGCTGCCGCTCAGGATGCGGGGGGGACCTCGCTCCTGCCTGCTGCCCTCAGGCACACGCTGGAGCATCCGAGAGCTTGGAAAAGCCAGGAAACTGCTGAAAATGGCATTTTGCTCTTCGTGTCTAACATCATCGCACCACTCCTGCTCAAGTAAATAAACTCTGATGGGAATCCCGCCCCTACCCCCTTCATTCCTTGCTTTAATAAAACTTGTCACAGTGATTTTTTTTTTCCCAGTCAGCAGATTTTTACGCTCGTTAACGAGGGCGAAAAATTTCTCTTCCCCCCCAGTCGCCCCCAGTTGCCTCCCCTCTCTTTCATGTCAGGGGCCAAGTTTGGATTGGAGCCTGGTGAAGTTTCTGTGTCATTTCCTGTTGCTGCCCTCCCCGACACTCGCTCCGCGCTCCAGCCCTCCCGCAGACGCGCAGGGCGTCCGCCCTCCCTCCCTCCCTCCCTCCTGGCCGGTGGCTTTTGGGGAGGATGTGACAGCGCTGGGCACACCTCACGCTCCCGCCTGTCAAGCCGCATTCCTGCTCCTGCTGTCGCCACGGGCTCAGCTCCCAGCCCGCTGCCAGGAGCGCCAAGAAGCCGAACGCTGGAGCAACTTTCTTCTCTCCAGGCAGCTCGCGGTGCGTCCCAGGCTGCTGGGAACCGGAGGCGGTGAGAGCAAACCCATCCTTCTCCCGCAAACTTCGCCCGCTCCTGCTGTCCGTGCAGGAGATGGGGAGCGAGGGGCCGGGGATGCCGGCGCTGGGTGTTTGGGTGGGCGAGGGGCTGCGGCGGGGTGGGGAGGGGACAGGAGCCCCGTGCGTCTCACTCCGTAGAGCAGGTCAGCTGTGAGGGCTGGCATTGGTGCTGTTGGGCTGGTGGCTTGATGTGAGTGACGGAAAAAGGGCTGTTGAACAGAGGGGGAGAGCGGCACGGGGATGTTCGGAAGCCGGGCAGGCAGCGAGAGGAGGTGAGGCAAAGAGCAGGGGCTGCTCAGCCTTTTCTCTTACGTGTTTGTCTTTCAGCTTCAGTTTAGTGCTCACAGGTTTTCCCAGGGCTGGCTTGCGGTAGCGTTCACGGGGTTTGTGAGTGTGTCCAGTCCCGAGGACTGCTTTTCTGAGCAGAAATAGCTGATACATGTGGAAATCTGTGTTACCCTCGCTTGGAGGAGCGGGCACGACTCAACTGGCATCTGTAAAATCCTGCTTGTGTTGCCTTTCCTCTGCCATTGCCTTATTTGCTCGCTGAACACACGTATATTTGGTACGAAAACGACACAAATGCTTGTGCTTTAAAGTGGAGCAACTGTGACTTCATGTACTATTTCTGTCATTCCTGACTCGTTCAGTCTTGACTGTTTCTTGGACAAATAAGGCATAACAAAGTGACAGATAAATCCCGAAGCATGTGCTGGAGCCGGTTCCCGGAGCTTCCAGAGTTAAAAGGCTTTCTTGAACTCACTGACACAGGGCAGTAAATCTCAGTGTGTCATTAAGCGAGGGAGAAAAGCGCTTGCAGAGCATTGCACACCGGCAGATAGAGTCGGTGCTGCACAACCCCAGGTCTTCACAGGCAGGATCAGCTCCCAACACCTCCAGCTACCCAGCAGCATTTAGAAAGGTCAATTTTATGTACAATATTTACCAGCTAATTGTAAGTGGGGCAATAAAAGCCTTGGAGTTGGCCCCAGGAGAAATGATCCCCAGGCGTTGTGTACGGTGTGTTTACCTCCCAGTCACTGCTTGATTCATGTTGCTTTCTCAGCTCCCTCATTTTATGCTGGTTTGGCAGTAGAGTTCTCTCTGTCCCTCCTTCCCTAATGAGAAAGTGGTGGAAAAAGGTACAAGATGGGTATGTAGGAAAGGGGCTTTGGGCTCACTCTGAGCACTTCAGTCACTCTCCCCTGCCCCCAGCCAAGGCATATCTCCTCACATGGCTGGGGAAAGTTCAAGCCCCCTGTCCAGCCTTGGCACCCCTTGTCTTGCTGCCATAAGCAATAGGGGACCCAGGAGACATTTACTGACAGCTTTGCCTGGAGCCAGTTTCTAGGTAAAAGCTCAAAGTTTCTTTCACAGCTCTTCCATGAAAGGCTTTTTTTTTTTTTTAATTGAGTTGAGTAGGAAATCCTTTTTTGGGTCTTCCAGTCTCCCAGACTCTTTCTGGGTGTTGTGCTACTGGAAGATTTAACAAAAAGTATTCACTTTCAGTATTCTCACAACAGGCTTATACATGTACTAGTGAGGTGGTCCTGAGGATCTGTGCTACACACAGGGCTTGATCTGAGACAACTTCTGGGTGTTGCTGGAGTTCAGGAAGGGCCAGGACACTCCAAAGGCAGTTTGGATGTAGTCACCTTGTTTCAGAGTATAAGAGAGTTTAATACTATGTAGGCGTCAGGCTGTGCCAATTGGCTTCAGGGCTGAAGAATGGGCTCTGGCAGGGGTTAGTTTACTAGCAGAGACACACATAGCCAAAATTGAGTAATGAGCTCATGTAACAGAGGGAGGAGAGAAACTGTAGCAGGAGTTGCTCTCAGCACCTCCTAGGAGCCCAGGAAACAGCATTTACCTGGAGATGTGCTCTGTATTCTGTGTGTGAAAGGAAACGGGGTGACAGACTGGCATTTTCACAGGGGTTCAACAGGCAAGTCAGCTCTGAGGTGAATGGAATCATTGCCTGTGCAAGGTGACTAGGGGGCTGACTGAGCTTCAGGGGCTGCTTTGGGTACTTGAAGGGGGGATATGACCTCAAGGCCTTTGGAAATGCACCCATATATACAGCTGTTAAGAGATGAACCTCAGTCTCCAGTGAAGTTTTTGGGAGTGCCTTTCTAAACTGTCCCAAAACTTTACCTCTGTGTCAGGGAGGTGAACATAATTTCATCCTTAATTTTTTTTGGATTTAAATGTTAACCCTGTTCATTTTAAGCTGAGATCACCCTGCTGATTCCAGTGATGTTATTTTTGATTTACAGCAGTGGAGAGCAGGTAAAAATCAGTCCCTTAATACCAGTCCCTTAATATTTTTCTGACACTTGCAAAGAAGAAAGCAAAACAAGAGAAAACCCACTCAGGGTGAGATCATGATGGGAACTGAAGGGTCTAAAGTACCACCAAGACTTTTCTGACTTTTTTTTTCTTTCTTACTTGCCCTACATCTCAGCTTTTGCTTTTGTCAATAGAAATCTGTTCTGTGCATGAGCAAAAGCTGGGTCCCTATTTTTACACAGAATGCTGTAACAGCAGCAAACTCAGGGTCCCTGTCTCTCTCCTTGTGTGAGCGTGCTCTCCACACCACACAGTGTTCATGTAGCCTTGACAGATGAGCCAGGGGATGGCCATTCCTGTTCTGCTGCTTACCTTGGGAAAGTGCTCTGGAGCCCAACAGACTTTACTGTCTGGAAATATTTCCTGTTGCACAACATAAATTGTCTCTTTCAGTTTAATCCTGTTGTCTTAGATTACCTCACCAAAGTACTACTGTGAGTAAAGCCTCTCTCGACAGCCACTCCACTGCAGTTCTAAGAGGCCACAGGGTGTGAAGACTCTGCAAGAAGGTGGGGTGGGTATGTGCTTCCCTTCCCCCTTTCTCATCTTGCGCAAGGGCAGGGCAAGCCTGCTTTTTAACATCAGGTCTCTGTGACTTCTCCTCCCTGAGCCAGACCCCTCTGCAGCTCCACAAACCCATGATGGCCACTGAGATCCCCAGGAGAGATCTCCCATCACTGGTGGCTTCTTGTGGTGCTGGTGGTCCTTTTCTCTGAGCTGCTTTTTCCTGCTTCAGTGCTTGAGCTTGGTGTGGTGCTCCCTGTCCTGCCTGAGGTTGCTCTGAGGATTCTGTGCTGCCCACCAGCATGTTGGCTGCCATCTGCTTCAGTTTCTCTCATCTTCTCCTGGGGAACAGCAGCAGCATTTGGGGTCGCCTTGGCCCAGTTTGTGGGTGCTTCCCAGCTCCCTGTGCTTCCCCATCTCCCCAGGCTGAATCAGACACTCTGTGTTCATCTGCTTTGCTCTTGCTCAGCTCCAGCTCCAGATCTCGCGGTATTTAAATGCTGATGCACAAATTTAGGTAACATTTACACGCTCTAGTGAGTCTTCAGCTCGCCTGCACAAATTTCTTGTTTTCCTTCTTCTAATGCAGTGCCACTACCTGAGGACAGTGCTGCCTCCTTGCTCCAGGGAGCTGCTGATCCCTGCTCTGTTTATGGGACATTGCCATAGCAATGAGGATGTGTAGTGGAGATGATCAGGATTAACCAGGCCATATCCCTGCTGCTGGCCAAACACAGCCAAAAAGGTGCCTGGCTCCTTCCCTCCCCAAACAGAATCCTGTTTGCTTTGACTATTTTTAAACGTATTTGCTGGTGGAGCCTGGAGCTCACTGTCAATCTGAGCCTTGCCACATGCAACCCACAGCTCTTTAAAATGAATTATTGTGGCAATGGGAAGGACAGTTTTTGGTCTTCTGTCCACTGGCTTGGGGCTACCTGACATGATGGTGGTTGTGGCAGTCACTTGCTTCCCAGTAAATCAGCTAAAGGCAACAAACTTCTCAAAGTCAGAGGCTTTTTCTCCTTCCTCCTGACTCTGGACTTGAACTGGTGAGAAGGAGGTGAGAGGCCTCTGTATCCCATCAGCAATTCCCTCAATCATCCTCTCCCTCCCTGGAAGTGTTATTTTTGGTTAATTCATACAAGTCTGGGCCTCCTTGGTCTATCCTGTGGGAGGAAGCTCCAGGCTGGAATTTTGTAATAAAAGCCAGATTTTTCTCTGGAGGCAGAGTGGAGGAGGCCACTCCTGTTGCTCCTCCAGTTCTTGTTAGTTCTTGATCAGCTTAATCTGGCAACTGTGAGAGGTTTTCTTTCTCTGCTGAGAATAAATCTAGCTTCTGAGGAAGGACAGCATTGTGGTGCTCACTCTGAGATACCTGATTTCCACAAAGCCATTGGTGGAAATCACAGCTCAAGCTGTTTGGACCTCATCTTCCTGAAGGAAGTTTCCAGAAGTTCACTGGGTCTCTGAGTGCATCACAGGCCATTTGCACCCATGCAGAACCACAGCTTTCCTAAAAACAAGGCGTTTCCCTCCAGTGTCCTTGGCCAGAGTTAGTTTGCTCTTAACCTTAGGAGCACAGGGCAGTCTGTCCCCTGCCACACCACGGAGAGGCTGGTTTTCACTGGAGTGAATATGTCTGTGTACCTGCACCTGGGAGAGTTCTCAGAAGTGTTCTGTGGTTATGAAAAGAACACAGATCTGGCCTCTGATTCCCTCTGTGAGCACGATAATTCAGCGTTCTCCTCCTTCACTGACCATTGGCGATAGAAAGACCACTACTCTCTGCTCTCTTCTCTTTGCCTGTCCTTAAAGTTGGAGTTGTTTCCATAGGGGCTGGTGCAGTGACAAGCTGAGAACATCTGAAGTTGCCATAATTTAAATATGCAAGTGCTATCTTAAATATATCCTGGGAGCTTACTAACAAAATTTGAGTTTTCTTCAGACCCAGTGCTAAGGATGGAGACAGCAGCTGAATCTGACCTATAATCCTCACTGGTACTTCTCACACTACCTGTAAGACAGTCTTTTGGAGTTTCCCATCCAGGCTTTTTTCACTAACTTAATAAAATCTATCTTGCGCTCCTTTTATTTTACTAGTCACTGTGATTCTCCTCTGACATAGCCTAAACTATGCTTGGACTACTTTTTTTTCCCCTTCTTTTTTATTGAAGTATCCATGGACTGTATAGTCTTCAGAGATTTATTTTTCTTTAATGAAATCAGCCTATTTTCCTGGCTAGGGTACTGCATGAATGTCACATTTAAATATGTGCTTTCAAGTCCAGTCCTTTCCCTCAGATATATTACTTTACACTACATTTGTCTGTGTTAAACTGCAGTGCTGATTTACTACATCAGTGACCATTAAAGACTCCAATTCCTCTGACTCCTGTTTTGTTGTTTCTCACTGTTTATTATCCACAATGATCTGATTTTTAGAATAGTTGGCGCATAGTAAGCTGTAGTTTCTTAATTCTTTCCCTCTGCTTGATACAATGGTTACAATTAGATTCAAGCGTATTTAGTGGATTTGGATGGCAGAGCAAGTACGAAAAGCTCTCCTGGGAGCCATGAATGTCACAGCAGTGTGTGGTGCCAGGTGTGCACAGGAATGAAGGGGTAAAGATGTGCCCAAAGTGTAGGGAAGATCCCTTACCTCTGTCCCACAAGAAGGAGGTGGAAGCAGAGAGTGATCAATTGTCAGAGGTCAGTCCTTTTTTTTTTCTTGAAGGCCTCCCTTTTTTTCTTAGAGAGCTCTGTAAGTGTTTTCTTCCTCTGCTGCAATTCAGAAGTCAGAAGGGTGCTCTTCAGCCTGCTAAGGAGGCTTGAACAGCACTGAGCCTGCAAGATCTGAGATACAGTCAGCAGGATCCTAAATAGCTTTCAGTCTTGCTGTTTAAACATGCAAAATTGGGAATTCCCTTCGTTCCCTTCATTTCCTTATTTGAAGAAGCCCAAGCTAGGCAAACCTGCCAGGCATGCTAATGCCTCCTGACAAACTGCTTCAAAACACGAGTTTCATGGAAGGACAGCATCACTGCAGCACAAACCCTTCCCAGAGAGACAGAAGTACACCTTGGCCATATTTTAGTCGACCTCCACCCTCAGGCTGTGCTTCCCTGCATGGCTCTGCATCACCTGTCCTTCAGGAGGGTACTAGGCCAGGTGGTGAATATCTCATGCACCACTTGTGAGAAATTCCAGCTGATATTTAGGAAATGCTTCTGTGCCATGTCAGCCAACTTCTGAGAGGAGCAAGCCAGGAGGCAGGTGCCTGTTCAGATACATCCCTGGTGTTCTAGCTGGCTGGCTCTCAGCAGCTCCTCACTGGGCACACAAGGGAACACCTATTTGCCCTTCCCAGACCCCCTGTCTCCTTGGACCCTACATGTACAGTACAGGTTCTGAGTCACTCCTCAGAAATCCAGTGCTCCTGACTCCTCTGACTCTGCTGAATGCCTCAATGCTTAAAATAGGTGCTCCAGGTCATGCTGCTGTGTGGGATGGCTGCAGGTTCACTATTGTGACATGCGGGTAAGGCTTTTATTAAATGTGGCCTCAAGTCAACTTTCCATAACTCAGGTTTTGCAGGTGCAAAGGGCAGGCTACAATCTGGGGAAGTATTCTTGACCTTAATCATTATTTGCAAAGCCGTGTGTAAGGCACTGCCTGCTGTTACTAAGAGAAATGATGCATGTTAGAAGGGGATCACGTGGCTATCAGGCTGTGCAATCTGGCTTTATTTTCCAACAACACTAAATACTTGCTGATTCTGTCCAGACCTTGCCTGTAGTTTTCTAGAGTTGTCTCTGAGGCAGGAGCTTTCTTGCAAGAAAAAAAAAAGTATGCACCAGGGCCCTTGTTTGCTCTCAGCACAGCTCTGACTGTGCAGCTGGCTGCCAAGCATCACACAGCAAGGCAGAGCAATGCTTGTGAATCACCATGGAACAACATCAGACGAGCCAAACAGACCCATGTGATTTTAGGCAGGGCTCAAGAATTTTGTTCTTTAGCTTCAACCCAGAGGGCAAATTTGTTCATTTTCCTGGCACTGCAACAATGATAAAGTCTCTGCACCCATTTGCCCTGAACTGGTATGGTTTGTTCTCTGAAACATTTGCTGTTCCCGTTTTGTGTGACAATAGCTGTTACAGGATAGGTAGAGATTTTGTGGAACCAATTGTCAGGTACATTAAGCTACTTTCACCCCCTCCTGAGCATATAAAATGTCCTTAAAGCAAGTGTAAATTGTATTGACTCCAGAATCAGACAAATAGGTTCCCAACTCTGAAGTGAGTTTGTGTTGCAAACTTTTGTTGGGAGATGAATAACTAAATTATTGTCTCACCCTCTGAGACAGGTGCTTAGGACAAAGTGCTGATGCCTGGTGGCCACAATGGATGTTGGAGGAAAATTTTAGGAAGGTTGAAGAACCTGTGCCTGAAGACATTGAGGGCTCCAGTGGTTCATGCACTTGACATATGCAGGTTCCTGAGCCTTATCTGGTGGCTTGGACTAAAATCACAGATCATGGAAGCACAGGGCTGGAAAAGACCTCTAGTTTCATTGAGTCCAACCATTAACCGAACACTACTGTGTTCACCACTTATCCATGTCCCTTAGTGCCACATCTACACCCTTTTTGGATACTTCAGGGACTGGCAAATTCCACCAATTCCCTCAGCAGCCTGTTCTAATACTCAAGAACAAACCTTGTGAGAAATGTGTTTAATAGCATAGATGATAAAGTTCTGGAACCTGAAATGTTCATTACTACAGAACTCATTACTACATAAAGACCACTAGAGCTTTTTTCGCCTTTGATTTTTTCCCCTCATGGCAGAGATCACATAGTGTGAATCAGCTCAGAGATGAAGGGAAAGCCTACAGCAACCAGCAACAGAAAACTTGACCTAGGGAGGAAGGTAGGTATTTTTTGTGAAATACAGTAATGCAGGCAAAGACATGAGGAAAACCACCTACTAAAGAGAAGCAAGCTCGTGAAGCGGACATGAAACCTCCTATGTTGACTTTTCATGTCTCCTAGACAGCCTACAGTTATTTCAAAAAAGCACAGCTTGACACAAGCACCCTAAATTATATCCCTGTCTCAGTGGTTTCTTGGGACCCAATCTGCCACACAGGACCACTATGGACCTGAGGAGGAGCCCAAGTGCAGATGGAAGAGCAAGGAAGCCCGTGACCTCCCCCAGTCCAACATCTATGACATGAGGAAGATCATCTTATCCAATTGCGAAGTGGAGGTGCTACCTCAAAGCCCTCTGTCAGAGGTTTCATTCCTTCTTGCTTGTGGTACCCTGGAGAACTGAAAAGCTCTATGTGATTGCTAGTGTTAATAAGGAGGAAAGGGTGGAAAAAACCCCCATGACTTTTTGTTTCATATGTTGCTTGAGAAAACACGTGCTGTCTGCAGTGAGATCTCACTGCATGCTAATTCTTAAAGCATATATGCAAAAGCTTGAAACAGGAGGTTTTGTTGACCCTGGAAGAAAAAGCAGATTCCAAACAGAAGCTCAGGAAGAAAATCTGTGGTTTCATCTGTATTTGTTTTTGCTTTACTGATAAATGGATGCAGCTTGCCTGTGTCATGGTTTTGTCCTGCTTATCTTCTGAATCTGCATAAACTTTATTTCTGGACAATTATAATTTCAAGACCTGGTCACAAGGTAGGCAGCTGAGGAGCTGCATCAGTGCTTCCATCCTCTCTTTCATTGAAATCCTGAGCTTTGGGTCTTGCTTTTGAGCAGAAATTTTGTGATGGAGACTGTAGGGACTAAATGGCTACATGGAAAATGTGAACCTCCACAAGGGTTTGAACTTGGGTCTACAGAAAACAACCTGATGATTTCAATCTGCAGAGGGCCATAAGGACATTCAGATTAAAAACTCAGTATGGGAAAACTTAAAATAAAATCTCCGTGGCTTTTAGGGGAATTAGTTCTACCTTTGTTTTCCACTGGACCATGGATTACTCGAGGGTGTCTGAGGGGTTGTTTCCCCTTGGTGCATGCCTGGCTCGTTGATTCAGCTGTGGCACTGCTGTGGTGCAATACCCAGACAAGTCATTCTTGTGAGGCTCGAAGGAGAAGGAGAAGGAGTCAGTGCTAAGGGAGGCTGCAGTGTTTGTGAGGTAACACCTGTGATCCGTCATTAGTTCTTCTAAGTGTTTAATCTGTTACATCATCATGCAGAGTCTGGTGCTGTAGGATGAGGTGGAATTGTTCTGTTTGACTTCAACTGAGCTTTTTTTGGCCCCTTCAGTCTGAATGTAGGCTCTTCATGGCTGCAGTTTACCAGGACGCACTGTAGAAAAGTTCTAGCATGCATTTATTTAAACATCTGATACATTCTGGAGGATAAATGGTATGGAGCAGCTCCAGTGCTGTTTCCAAAGACCATCCTTGGCAAGAAAACAGAGAGGAAGGAAAGATCCGTTACGTGTGCCTGTGCATTGCCCCTAGAACAGGATCAAAGTTATGAAAAGAAACTCTGGTTTTGTTTCTCCACAGTTGTTAAAGTTCACAGGCCTCCCAGGATCTACATTTCAAGGCTATCATCAACCAAATTTTGTACATTTACATTTGTTCAAAATAGTTTCCAGGCAGTGAGTAATTAGTGGTTAGAAATGGCTTGCAGTTTGGTGATGATTTGATTAAGTGAAATCCTTAGGAAAATGAGCACTCCAGGTTCTTTTGTGTTTCCCTCCTTCACCTGTGGGCCACAGCTTCTTCCCCACCCAATCTCACAGGAGGCATCTCCTGTGTTTCAGTAAGGAATGGATGGATCCTAGTCAGGAAAGACAGGAGGATGCCTCCAGCCAGAATGAGCAGCAGGAAAAGACATTAACTCCAAAAAATTGCCACTTTAACATTCTTCCTGGAGAACTTCAAATGCAGTAATTACATCCCTCTCCCCAAGAACTCCACGTACTCTGGTCTTTTGAATTAATTAATCCCTAAGTCCGAGGCATTCTGCAAACAAAAAAAGAAGACCCATCCCTGTACATTTCTATGCTGGCCAGTGAGCTAGTGAAGAAAAACGGGGGAAACAAAAGTAAAGAGGTAAATAGTCAAAGTTTACCAAATTATGTACAAATAAAAATAATTTTCTAATGTTGTGCAAGGTGGGATATAGATTTTTTAAAATAAGATGGTGGAGTGATAGAAGAGTATAATTTGACCTGTCGGTCCTTGTTAATAAAAAGACCATTTTGTGTCCTGCTCCTTTATTCAGAAGTGGGGACAATGGAGAGTTAAGTACTTAGGTAGGTTCTTTTATAAAAATCTTTGTTTTGCTCATTTACTTCAGGAAATTTTGATTAAAAATATTGATTTAAAAAAGGATGGTGTCTTTATGCCTTCCTGTATAACTGGAGATTTGTCAGATAGTCACTAAGCCATGTATTCCCAGCTGGTGGGAATGGATTTACAAGTGTTTGGACCTAGAAACCCAAATGGATTTACAAACTGTTGCTTGAAGTGGTTTTGCAGATCTCGTTGTGACAATGACATATTGCTCATGATTCCAAACCATAAGCTTACTACCAATGCAGTGCTACCTTGGGTGGCAGAAGGAGAGAAACAGCCTCATTTTCTTGTCTCTCTACAACTCCCTGACAGGAGCCATGTGGGGGTTGATCTCTTCTCCCAGGAAACAAGTGAGACGACAAGGGGAAAAGACATCAAGTTGCACAAAGGGCAGTTTAGATTTGATATGAGGAAGAATTTCTTCAAAGAGAGAGTTGTCAATCATTGGATCAGGCTGCCCAGGGCAGTGGTGGGGTGACCATCCCTGGAGAGATTTTTAAGAGACATGTAGATGTGGCTCTGAGGGATATGGTTTAGTGGTGGGCTTGGCAGTGCTGGGTTAATGGCTGGACTTGATGATCTGGAGGGTCTCTTCCAGCTTAAATGGTTGTATGATTCCTTGCACCCTGGAGAATTTTCCAGTATTTGGCAAGCCAGCAAGGTCCAGGGTGTAGCACCCATCACAGGCCACCATCTCACAAAGTACATCTCACGTCCTTCTGGACACCATCTCACAAAGTAGGCAAACCCAGCTGTTTAGGTACCTCAGTAAAAGGTCAAAAAGGACTAGTGAGACCATTCAGCCCATCTTCCTGCATAACAGCAGCCACAGACTTACCTTGGCTTAAATCCCATGGCAACCACAACCACCCCTACTTTTCAAGTGGTACTATCCTTAGCAGTGGTATTTCCACCACTGCCAGCAGCTGACCTGGGTAAAGCTGTTACTGTCTCTCCCCTTGGCCCTGTTTCCCTCTGAAGCAGCACATGTGACATTAGTAGTCCCTGTATCCTTGCTGGGAACCCCCTGAGCTGTAGTAGATTCTCCCAGGGAGTCCATCCAACTTCATTTGCAGGACCTGTGTATGCAGAACACATGAGATCCCTCAGGAAAATCTGCAGTCTAAACCCATTTAAAACTTTATATGGAAAAAGAAAAGTCTGAAAGTCCACGCTCAGCAATATTGCATGCATGAGGCTCAGTTAATTCACCTTGAAAGAGGCCTTTAGGAGGACTTGCACATTCCTGGTGCGTTTGGGACAGGACATGGGTGAGTGCCCAAGAGCAGCACCAGATAAGCAGAAATCATTGCAGCAGCCTGGCGAGGGGGCCATGGGATCTGCAGGGCTGGCGGCGCTGCCAGAGCAGATCGGTTTGAGCTGCAGCCGCTCTTTCTCACAGATGGGATAAAAATAAGATAGATTAAGTACATCCAAGAAAAAATAGTTATGCAAAGGCTTGAGAAAGCTGCCAATGTCAGCAAAGGGAGGCAGTAATGTAAGCAAACTTCAGAGGAGGGGAGCTGCAGAGCGTCCTGCAGGAGTGAGCAGAGGGGACTGGCTCTGAGTGTTGGCTGGATGTGGGGTGAGGGGCTGGCCGGGCGATTTGGTTGAGTTGTGTTTACCAAGGCAAATCCCAATGGAGGGGGAGGTTTTTCTTTTAGCTGAAAAATGTGCCTGCCTCTATATTAAAATGTTTTTGCCCCTTCTGTGGTTCTTTGAGTCAATTTCTTCCTGGTTGAGTCACTCAGGCTGATAGGTAGATGCTGAAGTCTGCTGAAATCTGGAGCTGCCTGTCAGTGCTTTTGATGTCTATTCTGCTTCTCTGGGGTTAGATATCATCAGCTTTCAGCTTTCATCTTGCACCCAGCTTTCCATCAGATCCTTGGGAATGTCCAGTTTAGGCAAGATGAGGAGCTGCTGCCTTAAACTGGATCTTGTATGAGTGAGCAGCAACACCTCAGCTGTCAGAGCTTTAGGATGGTCCCCAGTGAGCACAAAGCTCAGTTTGGATGACTGATGGAGCATAAGCAGATGGAATATCAGGGCTTTGAAGGGCTCAGACAAGCAATAGTTGCTGCTTTTCAGTGGCTCTGTAGTAACTGGCTGTTACTAGATCTCAGGCAATGGCAGATTAATCTGCCTTGATTTAGTCAGCTGTGAACCTGACTTCTAGATTTCTGCACTTTTTTTTTTTCCTTTTTTGTTTTTTTGGACAGTCTCTACAACTGGGTCAAGGCTAATGCTGTAAGGGTCTCCATACATTAAGTTTTCAGAGGGGCTGAGCCATAGAAAAACCTCTTTCCTGGCACTAAGAAGGAAAGACTTATAAGTGCATATAAGTATATGAAGAGAGAGTGTCAGAGGATGGAGCCAAGCTCTGCTTGGTGGTGACAAGCAATAGGACAAGAAGCAGAAGCTGATGCCCAGGAAGTTCCACCTGAATGCGAGGAAGAACTTTTCTGTGCAGTAACCAAGCATTGGAACAGAAAGAGTCCAGAGAGGGTGTGAAGTCTCCCTCACTGGAGGTATTCCAGACCCATCTGGACACAATCCTGTGCCCTGTGCTCTGGGTTGACCCTGCTTGAGCAGGGAGTTGGACCAGATGAATCACTGTGGTCTCTTCCAGCCCAACTCATTCTGTGATTCTGAGACCAAGTCTGAAATGGTGCTTCTCTAATTTGTCAACATTTACTCTCCTCTGGGGAGGTGTAAACAGTGAGGGGCATGACCAGAAGGAATGAAGTCCACAAGATATCATTCTCCACTAAGGAACAGTAATTTTTGGCCTCTGGAGTAGTTGCTTCAGACAGGTTTTTAAATGCACTTAATTTAGACAAGAAATAATCTCGGTGAAAGGGGGTTGAGAACGTGTAGGGAACATTCTGGGGATAAACATCTGCCTCTTTTTGGTTAACAACCATATTTATTACTTTAAAACAAATACCTCTATCTGACCCAGAGAGCTTGTGGAAGGAGGCCAGAAAATAAACTGTGTTGCTACCGATGAGATAATGGATCAGAAAAAAAAACCCTAAAAAATTTCTGCTAAAACAAAAAACAAACCTCAGTCAAAATCTGTTTCTCATTTCTTTTTACATTCCTCTGAAAATTAAGACAAGTGTAGCTTTTTCAGCTAGGTTTCTCTTTGTAGTTGGTAGGTTTTACACTTGCTCAAAGAGAACTACAACTTTTATTTCCCACATTGTTTGAGAACCGCATCAGAAATGTGTCTGAGCAGCAAAGTTCACTCCCCCCGTGCATTAGGGCTGGGGAATTGATGTGCTCTTTACGAGAAAGAGTAACCAGATGCAAAGATTGTATCAAGAATCTTAGATGGCCAGGAGGGAGCTGGATCTAGGCCTTCCCTTCAGCCCTCTCCTCTAGAGCTGTCTGTCTGTCTGTGTCTGTGCAAGCAGTGTCACTGATGCCAACGCAGTGATCCCTCTGTCTGCCTGGCCAGCCACACTGCTCTCCCATCTGGGGATGATGCAATTTCCTTTGCTTCTTTATTGGGAGATTAAAGGAGCTGCTTCTTCTCCCTTTTCCTTGTAGATAATTTATTGTTTCTGGATTTAATAACTTTTTGTATTTGAAGGTTTCCTGCAGATGGATTAGGAGGCAGTGCAAGCAGTGCAATGACAGCGTTGTCAAAGCAAGTATCTGCAGTGTAGGCTACCTGTTCCCTGATCCTTCTGTTGTATACATTGAGATTCATGTGCACATCCTGTCTGTCACTTCAAAGGCAACTTTGGCTATTGGACATTGTTTACTATTGGAATTGTAAAAGGGAAATTGTCTTGCATGTCTTTCTGGTAGCTGTTGATAAGTTAAGTGGTGACTTTACCTGCCTGAAAGGAGGCTGTAGACAGGTGGGAGTCAGTCTCTTCTCCCAGGAAACAAGGAAATGGCCTCAGGTTGCACCACATAAGGTTTGGGTTGAATATGAGGGAAAAAGTGAGGTCAGGCATTGGAACAGATTGCCTAGGGAAGTGATGGAATCACTCCCTGGAAGTGTTCAAAATGTATAGATGTGTCACTTTGGGACTGATTTAATGGTGGGCAGAGCCATGCTGGGTTAATGGTTGGACTTGATGAACTTAGAGGTCTTTTCCAACCTAAATGATTCGAAGATTAATAACTGCATCAAAATTTTCAGAATTTTTCTCGTCTTGGTGTTTGGTCCATTGGTAATATATATTCTTTTGAAACAGTCAGACAGCACTCATTACCACCAAGTTTTCTATCTAGGGGACCCTCCTACCCAGAAGCTTCTGTTGCCTCTCTTGTGAGCAGCAAATGGCACCTGCCACAATGAGTTAGGAGGGTTATGTAGGGATTTGCATTAATAAGACATTGAGCTGGAGATTTGGCTGGAGGCTCCAGCCCACCTGCTGTAGGGGCCAGATGTAAATCCATGAGGTCCTGCAGGGGTATGCTATCCTAGCACATGCCATCCCAGCCCTGGGAGCCTCCCCTGCAGCTGTGAGTGGAGCTCTGCTGAGCTGCCTGGGAGCAGGTTGGCTCCCCTGAAGCCATTCTGTCACCGCAGCCTGGCACCCCATGGATGAGCTCTGCTTGGGGGATGAAAGGGACTGCTGGTTCTTCAGCCTGTGTTGTGCCCTTTTGGGCTCTCTGGGGCCCAGTTTCAGTCCTGACATCTTGGGGGACTTGCCACATGATGTGGCTGTTCTTTCAGGACACAGATAAGTACAGCTATTGATTTATTTTGTTGTTAAGCACAGGAGGAGCACAAGGGAATGCAGATGTCTGTCAGCTTTGCAGCAAGTTGCCGAGACCCCTTTGTGGCAAGTTTGGGTTGCTTCTGCATTTCCAATTGTCCCATTTTCTTTGATGTAGAAGACTCTCCTGAGTCTGAAATTCTTCCCTTTAGGTTTCCAAGGTCTGATTCTTTCTGTAACAGTTCTCATGAATGTTTGTTTTTTTCTTAAGCAAAAATCTGCATGGGAATGCTCAATATATGAAGGGCTTGCAAAGGTCTGTCCTTTGAATCCATGGACACTCTCCCCTGTGGTAGGGCAAGGATTGATATGCAAGGTTTAGCTCCTAATAAACCTCCATTTGGGGTGGGAAGGCACTTGGACCACATCACAGAGGATTTTAGGAGTTCCCTCTGGTAGAAAGGTGGATCCATCTCTAGTGGCTGTTCACAGCCCTACAATGAGCACATCCTTTGTAATGACACTTTTTTCTTCCTCCTCAAATGCAGGGGTTGCTTTACTTAACTTGATTTACAACTCTATCAACCATACTCTATTAATACATTTTCCCAGTAAAGACAAAGCTAGTCTCTGACAATTTTTTTTTTTGTTTAACTCTATTGCTTAGAAGGAGAGATTAAGCAGCAAATAGAGTACCTGGCCCCAGCATGAGCTGCTCTGTTTGCATATCCCTGTCAGCTGTGCCATTTTTCACACATCTCATGGACAAAGTGTTACTGGCAAATTGTTTATGTACAGAAGGAGCCAATGTCACGTACCTTCCCCATTCCTGCTCACCCACCTTTTACTGAAAGCTTTATAGAGAGAGCTGCAGAGCAGCTGATAGCTGCAGTAGAGAACAGAATGAGTCCAATGCCAAGTTTTGCTGCAGAGATCTTCCTTGTTGGGACAGTAACAAGTGGAAATACAAACTGAATAAATGGGTCTGATGATGCTGGACTGTAAGCAGGTTTTAAACCCCCAATTTTCCCAGTACACCAGCATTTAGCCCTCAGTCTCTTGAGTTACACAACATTACACAACCCTCTTAAATAGGCCAATTATTTCTCTATGCAAGAGTGACTCAGAGAGATTTTCCTGTCTGTTGCATATGAAATATATATTTAATTTTCTCCAAGAAAGCCCATTTTTATTTGCAACTCAAGTGAAATCAATATTCCAAAATGGCATTTCAATAAAATCAAAGTTGTAAAGTAAACAAGGTAATGGGAAGAAAAGTACTGTAAATAGATTTTTAAATGTCAGACAGTTGATATATATTTTCAAATATGCAACTTGACTTTACAGTGATAAATATGGGAAACTGGGAGCAGGTGAACAAGAACTATGAAAAGAGAGAAATTATGTGAAGGTACCTGTGCTTTCCTTTTAGCTATGGCAGCCTGCAGGTGTGTGGGACCCCCCTGGGTGGAAGGGTGAGAACAGGTATTGTTTTTGGAACAGAGTCATAGAATTAAAGGATAGTTTGCATTGAAAGGGAACTTAAAGGTCATGATGTCCAAGCTGTCTGCAATAAGCAGGGACATCTTCTGCTAGACCAGGTTACTCAGAGTCCTGTCCAACCTGACTTTGAATGTTTCTGGGGATGGGGCATCTACCACATTTCTGGGCAACCTGTGCCAATCTTTTACCATCCTTATTAAAAAACAAACAACAAGCAAACAAACAAAGAAAAAACCCTGAAAAAAGGCAATTTGCAGTAGAGCCTCTATTGTTTCAGCAAGCCAATTCCTGGATTTTTTTCTCACCAGGGAATTCATAGGGGTTAAAGAAGGAAGAGAGCATTAAGGAAGAGCTGCGGGGGTCATTGCAGGAGTCAGTACTGCACTGATGGCCAAGCTGATGGTGCTGGAATCACCATCTCTTCTTCAGCTGTAAATCCCCCAGCTTTACCTAATGTTTCACATGCTGCACAAATGGCATTCCCTCTTGCTTTTCCCAGGAAGGCACAGGGTGTTTGTGCTCTGCTGAGCAGTGGCCATGTCCCAAGCAGCAGCAGCTCGTCTTGTATCGGGACAGGACTTGCATAGTTCAAATTGTCACTTGCAGTGACCCACAGCAGAAACCCTCATGATTAGAAACTTGTGAGGACATCCCCGCAGCTTGCAAAGAAGGTTTGTCATCTTTCTGGGGAGAAAATCAACTGGAAGACTGAAAAAGTGTTACATCCCCAGACATGAAAATTGATGCAAAGAATACAAGTGTAGAAATGCTACGTAACTCCAAAATGATTTTGAGGTGGTAGAAGAATAGCAAACAATGCTATACATATTTCTGCTTTCTTAATCACAATATCCCTCCCTAAAATCTGCTCCAGATTTACCACATGTATTGTGAAGTCAAAACTCGTTAGCTTGCAGGTCAGAGAGGTTGAATGGACCTTAGTCACCTACAAATCAAGATTTCTAAATCAATTGCTATTATTTTGGTTAGAAAGTTTGGGAACACTATAACATGAATGAAAGAAACAAGAAAATAATTGAACTAATAATCTGTTTGAGGGCAGAACTGGGACATGGTTTCAAATTGTTTAAAAAAAAGGCAAGACATGGAGGCTGAGAATCAATACAACCTGTATCTCCTATCTCTGGAGTGGTGGTAAGCAGGAATGGGACATTTGGTGGAAGAAGATACCATTGCTTTGGGACTGGAGTTCTCCATCCTGGTGCATTTTTCGGGCTTTTCAGGTCACCCCCCAAACAGGCATTTCTGAGAGTGGGGTTTCCCCCCATGAGTGAGTGATCCGCAGGGTTGGTGTGCCCGTATTGTGATGTCCAGCAATGGGCTGAGCTTGGTTGAGCTGCCTCTTGTCACCTCCTTGGTTTTACCTGGGTGCTCTGGATTTCTGAGCAATGGTGATTTTTTTTAGTTTGGGAAGGTGCTGTTCACATCACCCTAAAAGTGGGCTTGGGCATTATCTTTGATGCAGGAAGCAGATGTGGTGCTGTCCTACTTTGCTGCCAGGAGTCCAAGATAAAACTCAGACCTCCCAAGCTTTCCTGTTGTTTTGTCTTAATCCAGGAAATTCAGCTGGCATCTCTCTTATTCCTGCTGGTTAGAGAGACTTAGAGTTTTCATTAGATGCTGGATCTTGATCTTGGCTAATGAAAAGCAGAGCGAAATCACACTCACAGTCTGGCAGGGAGTTTGAACACTTGTGCAATAGGAAAGGTCCTCTCTCAGGTGCAGTTTGTGCTGTATGGTTTGTGTAATGCTCAGCAAAGCCCTGTCAGTGCTGAGGTTTCCTGCTGCTCATAGAATTCCTTTACTATTTTTTTTTTCTTTTCCTTGCTTTGTAGAATTTGATCTCTGCTTTAAATTATATCATCAATAATGTGTGTGCCTTGATAATTGCAATGTGCCTTGCTGGATCGGGATCATTCCCTTCCTTAGTCTCAATTTGCTTCACCTTCACTTCTAACTTTACTTTCTGGGGAAAGGAAAGGATTGTTTTCCTTTGGGATTGCCAGAGATGACGATCTTTGATTTCTACGTCCACGGCCCTGAAATTGTTCTCAAATCCAGCCTGTCATATTGAAATGATTTACTTCTTTCATTGTTTGAATCTCCCTATTATTCCTTGCCAATTTTGTGTGTGAGAATGTTCATTCCTGCATTTACCAGGGTTTTCTGCATCTGACTGGACTGGCAGGTTCACATCTGTCTTTCATAAGGAGGATTTTACAGACAAGAACTCCCTGGAAAGGGATTAAGCCTTTTGGCTGTTGTTGTTGTTGTTGTTCCTGAGTTTGTCACTGCTGAGAGGATGATAAATGCTGTGCACGAGGCCCACCATGAGCAACTCGTGTCCCTGCTGAGGGGTGGATGTTGTCTCTTTGCCCATCATCACCTGGATTACAATTTTTGTTAATGAAAAGCCAGCGAATGCTCACAGTGCAACAACCTGGGCAGTGCAGAGCAGCTCTTAGGCTGTGGCTGAAGGCTGCTTGGTGATTCTGAGGCAGTGTCCAAAATGGATAAAGCAGGGAGGGACTGCATATCAATATTTTCCCCATCTTAAGCCTATTTGTTTACTAATTCCCTATGGAACAGGTATCTCCTGCTAGTGGTGGATAACATGAGAATTATCACTCTGTGCACTGAGCTAGCTGTTCTTATATTTCTGGGGGTGCGGCTAGATTTTTTAAAAAACAGATAAAGTGGTAGATAGCTGGAGTTTTTAATATCTAAATCTGCCCACTTGGCACAGCTGGAGTGCATAAGCCCAGAATTCCAAGTAGTTGCCATCATTATGTGGTATCTGCAGGTAAAGTTGTGTCTGAACATCTTGAAGGGGTTTGCTGAAAGCCCTCAGAAGCAGAGCAGTCCTGTTCTCAGCCCTGTGATCACACAGCAGTGTGGGCAGAGTGAGGAAGCAACTTTGCTGGCTTTTTACCTCGACACAGATTTGCCTTGGTGGCCACAGGCAAGTCAATTAAGTTCCATAGTTCCGCTTTCTCACTTGTGAGAGGTAAATGCTATGCTGCTTTTAAAACATTTACGGTGTTTCTGAGAATTAATTAGTTGGTGTTTGAGGCACAATAGTTTTCCATAGGGGTTTTTCACTGACTTCTTGGTCCCTTTGCTCTGGAGGGTGTTAATTGCTGTATGCTTTTGGGATGGCCGTAACGAGATGAGAGTAAAGGCATATGGAGGTGAGTGTGTGATTAACAAAACAAGCCTGGGGTAGAACAGAGTTCCCCAGGTGAGAAACTGAGTTGCTATTGGCCTCTGGCTTTCCTTTTGGCATGTATTCCTGAAAAGGCCCCAGTCCAGAGAACATCCCATGATAAATCCCACTGTTCATCTGTCTTGGGGCTCTCAGGGCTGCCCCTTTGCTTTCAGAAGTGCTCAGCCACGTAAGGGCAGGAAGGATCTGAAACTGCCTCCCCCTCCTATCTGTGTGGCCAGGTGAGGAAGTGAGGAATGTAATTTCATGCACCATAAATACTAATAATTCCAAGTACTTAGGACTTGAGCATGCACATTACTGTGGTGTGAGCTCTCTCCCCTGGCTGCAGTTGGAGCAATCACACTTAGGACCTGTTTGTCTTGGCAGAGCTGCCCTCAGGAATGAGGTAACTTTGGAAAAGACATTCCTTCACTCATGGTAAATGGATAAAAATATCTGAACTTCCACAGGCCTGGGGAGGAGAGCAGGAGCCAGGGTAAAGCACAGAGCACAGACCTCTTGAGCAAGGGCTGCAGGTCTCCAACACTTTGCCACAACACCTTTGTTGGACCAGGAACTACCACGGGGTGTGTCATGGGCTTCATAATGTTTTGCTCAATTTGGCCACTCAGAGCATGAAAGTTACAGCAAATGACCTCTGTCCTTGCTGAAAACCCTGTTTTGCAGCTCAGTGGCTGACATACTGAGTTTACAAGAGTGATATAAGAGCCTCTGCTCTGCCAATAGCTGTGAGAGTATCTTGGACAGTGCTTTGGGACAGAGTACACAGCACTGCTGTTAACCAAAGATGGGCTGAAGATTAATGTGCTTTTCCTCCTTTAAAATAAAATTAGGCAGCCTTTCTCTTCTATGACGGAAGAGATGCTGGTAAAGGCTTAAAGTTAGGGATGTTAAACTATGTGGACATGCAGGAATGGTGTAGTGTGAACTGACTGAAGGCTGATAGTTGCCTTTCTTGTATAAAAGGAGCTTTTCAGAGTGAAACAAAAAAGACATAATTTCACAGCTTGAAGGAAGGTAAGGAAGTGCTGCAGTTATGCCTCTCCCTGAAGATCTGTCCCCAAGCCTTCACAGGCAAAGCAAAGGGCTTGCTCAGGTAGTTTATTATGCAGTGAGAGTTCCTGCTGCTGCTCTTCCCGTGCAGCTGGAACCCTAGCCCTGGGTGTTCTTATGTGTGATGCATGCATTTACTTAGAGACACTTCGTAAATCATGTTTGAAAAGTGACTTTTTTGTGTGTATGTGTTTTGCTTAGTTTTGTTTTGGAATTTGGCAATAAACAACCCAACTAAAAGAAAAATCAAGCTTGGGATTGGCTCAGTCATAAGCTGGGGGAAGGGTGGCTCTGGAGATCAACATATTTATAAGTGTGCAGTCGTTGGATTGGGTGTATTGGCTACTTTTTTGGCAAGGCTGACGTTGCTTGATTATTAAGAATGATTCTGTATTATTTATGTCACCCATCTGAGGTTGCTCTATCTTTGCAGATGTGCCCTAAAGCAGGGAAGCAGCGCACAGGCAGTGCAGCCAGGCTGTTCAACTTTTATTGGAAATCACTGCTTTCATTGTAAGAACAGCTTTTTACAGCCAGGCAGCTCCGTCCTGTCCTTGTTTTCCTTCCAGGAATGCAAGGGGCTGGGGGGGGGGGGGAAGAAGCAGAGAAATGCAACTTTGATTGAAACTCAGGGGGACCATGAAAAAGAGCAGAAAGGAAAGCAAGAAAACCATAAAAACGCTGTAGTGGGGGCCAGTGAAATCAAGATACAGTCCTGAGAGCATGATGGGGCTGTAGGAGCTGTAGTTCCTCTTTCCTCAGGATGCTTTTGGATTCTTGCTATGAGAACTCCTCCAACTAGAAACCTTCACTAAGGAGGTTGGAAAGAACATGGACATGGTTTCACTTGTTTCCTCTTGTGGTGATTGCAATGGAAAAGGCTGTACCTGTCTGTGAGGGCAATGTATGGGTCCCACTCACTGTCCCTGAAAATCTTGATGTCAGCCCTCAGTGCCCCACAGAGGTGCTGAATGCAGGACTGAGGCCAGGAGAGGTGTAAATCCTGACCCGCATGAGCTCTTAGGTGCTTGTGTGCATGAGCCAGCAATTGGGACCACACACCCATTCTCCCAATCCCATCTTGAAGGCTGCAGGAGCCAAATTCCATGCTGCCAGCAATTTTTCTGCCTCCCTGATCAAGGCCCACTGGACGGACCGAGTAGTTGTGTGCCTTGTGTGGCTGATGTCTGAAGCAAGGAACAGTTCCTCATATTTACTCACATGGGATGACCAGGATGGCCAGGCTCTTGTTACTAAGAGAAGGGCAGCACTGTGTATCACTGTGGCTGCTGTCAGGGACACAGCCCATCCTCACTGGAGTTGCCAAAATCAAATCCACCCATGTGGTGATGAACCTTCGCAGCAAGGCTCTGCCCTGTGCCTTTGGGGCTCAGGGCTGTGCAGAGCTGACCTTCCCCAGGAGGAGAAGGCAACTCCTTCAGCAGGGCTCTCTGCTCCCTTCAGGATGTGGAAATTATCAAGCCCTCCTGAGGCTGAGGTGAGGTTTGGAAGTGCAGCCCTTGTCCCCTGAGCTCCACTGGCAGTGTTGCAGAAGGTGGCTTTTATGTGCACTTGTTTGATGGAGAGTGGCTGTGACTGCTGGGCTTTGCTCCAAAGCTGGGGCTGTCACTGTGACAAGATCCTGCTGGAGAAGATGAGTCCTTCAGGAGCGAGTATCTGAGCCAGTGGCATTTCCAGGCATGTGCAGAGGATGCCAGCCTTAGATGTCAAAGTAAGCCTAGGTGTGAAGGAATTTAGTGAGGTGCTTGGGCAGGAAATCAGTATTTTTTTTGTGACTCATTTTGTTAGTGTTAAGCACTTTCCTTCTCCCTGAAGTGAAATCCACAGCCTGCTTGCTGTGTCACGAATCCTACCTCCAGTGGTACTCCCAGGGTGAGAAATAAAATGAGGGCAAAGAAAAAGCAGGCAGAGCCCAACCTTAGGGCTTTGTCTTTGCTAGAGCTGATATAACACCAACAAAATCCTTTATGCCAGTGGTCACAGCTCTGGAGCTCTCCTCTGTCAGTTGTGGTGTCTACAGAAAAAGGCCACCTTGTCTGCCTCTCTTCTTTTCTGCTTGTTTTGCCAGGATGATGTATTTATTTGGGTTAGGTGTCAAGCAACATCCTCTGCTAGAACAACACCACTGGCTGCCAGAATCAGGTCACTGCTGGTCACTCCCTGAATGCTCAGTTATTTCAGGCTTTGTCTCTCTGCAACACTTAGGTGATGATTTTAGAAATGCTGCATTGTGGAAGCTCCTATTCCCAAATCATGGTTTGGGAAGAGCTCCTGGTCAGCTGGGAACATGACACCCCAGTGACTTATTACAGACTTTGGCATTGCCACCTGAAACTGAGGTGACCAAACCCAGTTGTCACATCCAGGTAAAGGGATTTGATGTTCAAGCAAACAACTTTGACTGAATTAGTCTGGATTAAGTCTGGAAGGCTCTGGAGATCTGGGGAAAGTGACTGGGAAACCAATAATGATTTTAATAGTACTGTGTCTATGATCAGCAGACAGTTAAAGACTGCTGATGCAGGTGGGCTTTGTCAGCATCTTCTGGTTCATGTGGAGAGGAAAGTGCTCACTCCTGAGTCATTAAGTGAGCACTGTGAGCTCCTCTTAGAAGCTTATTAGTCACCAAGCAGGGTGGACACTGACCACTCCTGCCAGACATTCAGTCAGGGGAGACTCTTCTGGCAATGCGCATCCATGCTTTGCTTTCCTTTCCATTAGAAGTGTTTTCCTAGTGAGTAATCAAGGTTTTCCTGATGTAACTTCTTAGCCCATGACTTGTCACATGTCCAAATGAGTACAGAAAACAGATTTTTTCTTTCTGCTATCTAGCAACCTCTGTATTTTTGAAGGCTGTTTTTATGTCTCCCAGGTTCCTCCTCAGTCTCCTGCTGTTGTAGTGACAGTATCAGTGCTGCCTAAAATTTGTGATTGTTCTTTCTCTTTCCTCTGGAGTCTCTCATGGAGCTCCATGATTGCATTCCAGAGCACCAGACCAGGCAGAGGACTCTAGCTGAGATCTTCCTACTGCTGAGCAAAAGAAAAGGGTTTAGATCTTCTGGTCTGAGGTCCATCAGCCACTTGACATCACTGGTTGTTGTTCACCATTCTGATCTGCAGGACAGCTATGCAGAAAGCTGATTTTCATCCTGTATCTTCCTTGAGGAATGTTCCTGGCTGATTTTGGTATCTTGGACTTGCCTGTATCTCCAGTCTCTCAAGATCACGTTTGAATCCTCTCCCTCTCATTTTATTGGAGTCCTTCCTAGTGTGGTATCATCTGAAAATGTAATAAACATTATCTATATTCCAGCATCCTGGTATTCATCCAGGTACTCTGTGTTCAGGAAAATGAAAATATTTTCATTAGAACTGGATCTAGGACTGACCTCTGCAAAACCCTGCTTGATGTATCCTTTCACTGTGAGAAATGAATCCTTGATAACTACATAAACACTTTTCCAGCTAGTTTGATTCCTGCCTTAAGAATACACTGTGCTTCTGTAGTTTGATTATGAGAAGGTCCTGAGAGACACTGTTCTTTCCAGAGCACTGCTGATGTGGAGCCTCTGAATAGGGAAGGTTCAGATTAGCAGTAAATTAATCCTCTGGTGAAGGCAGACCATAAATGAGATGCTAGAACACACAGTGGGCACTCTGAAGGCTACTGTTCATTTTTCCTCCTCATTTTCTGAGCAGCAGCACAGCTCTCAAGACCACACAGCATTTGATGCTGCAAGGCAGACAGTGCATCTTTCAGAACATTTCACTGACTTTCCTACTAGAGGCACATGAATTTTTCCCTCTCCAAAACACCTTTCCCAAGACAGGGAAATACTGTCTAGAATGAGTGTTGGTGTTCCCACACCTTTCTGAAGAGCTGCACAGTTGGAAGTCAGCAGCCAGCCTTTGCCTGGAAAATAGATTTTACTTGCAGAATTGGCAAGTCCTGGTTTGCAAAGACATTTTTCTAGATTAAAACATAAGAATCAGATACTTACCAACAATAATAAATGAGAAACAGCCAGGAAGAATTTATTATGAATTCCACCCTAGAGTACTGCATCCAGGTCTGGGGTCCTCAGCACAAGAAAGTGGTGGACCTGTTGGAGTGGGTCCAGAGAAGGGACACAAAGGTATCAGAGCAGCACCTTCCCTACAAAGACAGGCTGAGAGAGCTGGAGTTGTTCAGCCTGGAGATGTAAAAGCTTTGGGGAAAACTCATTGCATCCTTCCAGTGCCCTAAAGGGGGTTATGAAAAGGAGAAGAGGGACCTTTTATACATGCAGACAGTGACAGGACAAGGGATGATGGTTTTAAACTGAAAGAGAGCAGGTTTAGATTAGATGTCAGGAAGAATTTCTGTACTCATATCACAGTGAGACACTGTAACAGGATGCCCAGAGAGGTTGTGAATGCCACATCCCTGGAATTGTTCAAGTCCAGGTTTGATGGTGCCCTGAGTGACCTGGTCTAGTGAATGGCATCTCTGCCCATGGAAAGGGGATTGGAATGCGATGATCTTTAAGGTCCCTTCCAACCCAAACCATTCTATGATTCTGCAGTTCTATGATACTGCATATAAATATAGGTGCTCAGTAGGAATTTGCTGTTAGGATTTTTTTATAGTACAAGTGCATTAGCTAGAAGAGGAATAAAAATTAATTTTCTTTCTATGTTGTTTGCATCACAGATTCTGACTTTAGCTCACTTCTGATCAAACGATTCATTAAAAATACAGACACAAACTTTTTGCCTGTGTTTCTGACCGCTCTCACTGGCTGCATCCATATCAGCAAACTGCACAGGTCCAAGGTGTGGGTTCAAGCATCATCCAAATGGTTTAATTGTTCCTGTGCTCTTTGCCCTGGCTTTGCCCCCTGCGACATAACCTTCATCCACACATGGTTTGGGAGCCAGCATGGCTCTTCCCTGTGAGCAATAAGAATGAAGCCATACCATGTGGGAGGGTGTAAGGGAGAAAGTTTAGCCATATGGACACAATCTGTGCTGTGCCTGTTGCCCTGGGGGTCAGAGAATGAGCCTTGACCTGTCTTATTTATAAGCAGAGACATAGAGGCTGCAGAACTCTTGCATTGTACGTAAAGGCACAGAATAGTTCAATAACATTTTCATTTATTTGCAGGGTTTCCTTCCCCTTGTGCTTCTGCCAGGTTTGTTTCTAAGTCCAGATGCTAATACTTGCACATAGGTGAGTTTCACGACCACTCACATGTGGCTGAATTTGTTTGGACAAAGGCTCTTTTGTGATTGAGGCTTAGCACTTTGTGAGCCATGGATTTGTCTTCAAAATAATTTTTTTTTTTTCATTGATATCTAATTTATGGTGTGGAGGAAGAGAAAGACAAGTTTGTTGTTTGGATTTTTGACTCATTAAATTTATTCTGTGAGCAGCTGAATGTACAAGGATGCTTACACATGTCTTCATGCCATGACTGGTGCTAATTACGAACTCTTGAGCACAAAAGCAGGACAAACCTGGCTGATTGCTCCTGCACACTGTTTGCTAAATTGGCTCATTCAATTCACTGAAATGGTAGAAAATTAAAAAGGCAAAAAAGTGACTGCTTGGATTTGCAAGTAAAACCAGCCTACTTTTGACTGGGCAGGGGAAGAGATCAAGTGTGGGTGTGGGGATAGCTAGAAGTAGGCAAAGGGAGGGAATCAGAAGGAGTGAAAATCACAGAAGGAGTGAAAATCAGGACAGAGTTGAGGGTAAGTTAAGCCCCTTCTTACTGGTAACAGTAGACTCTCAATTGGCTTTACTCTTTTGGTGAACACTTACTTTTCTAGGTGATGGAGAAGGGTAGGTGACTTCAAAGAATCAATCAGGCCAAGAATCAATAGCACCTGTTGCAGGATGGGTTGAATTGCCTAGGGAAGGTGAATTGCCTCCACCTGTTAGTGACATAGGGGATTTCATCATCTAGTTTAAACTAACCTTTAATCTTAGACTGATATTGGATAAAGCCTGATATTGGACCAGTTCACATTAATTATTAACATTAAAAAGTCAAGACAAAAATGAAGCCTGACATTTCTGTATGCTTAGTCTCAACCCGGGTTTCTATCCGTTCTGTAATGGAGCTAACATTTGGTACTTTGAATGATGCAAATACTGATTAGCAGAAGCATTTCTTCTTGCTAAAAGCCATTGGTCACCACACAGTCCCACACCAGACATGTTGGACATTGTGCCTGGTTTTTGTCAGCCAGTGGATGATACCAAGATGAGCAATGCAGCTGATGAGCTTGAGGGAAGGGGTGCCATCCAAAGGGACCTTGGCAGTCTCCATGAACTTCAGCAAGGCCAAGTTCCAGGTCCCACACCTGCGTAATCTCCAGTATCATTAATGACTAGAGAGAGGGTGAAGGGATTGAGAGCAGCCCTGTGGAGAAAGATGTGGGGATGAAAACTGGATGTAAGCCAGCAATGTGGACTTGCAATGTTAAAAACAGGAGAAGAGTTTTTTCCAAGGTCCATGGACAGGACAAGGGAAAATGGTTTTAAGCTGAAAGAGGGTAGATGGGGTTAGGTATAAGAAAAAAAAATCTCTTATGAGGGTGATGATACACTGGACCTGGTTGTCCAGAGAAGATGTGAATGCCCCATCATTGGAAGTGTTTGAGGTAAGGTTAGATGGGGCTTTGAGCCATCTCAGCCCCCATGTCAGGGGGCTTGGATTTAGGTGATCTTTAAGGTCTCTTCCAACCCAAACCATTATATGATTCTATGATTTGGACTCCTGTTAACATACCTTGAGTGGTTTTTAGTTTGTTTTATACACCAGATTTCTTTGCAACTCTCTTTTGTAGATATCATAGAATCACAGGATCAAGTTGGAAGGGACCTCAGAGGGTTGGTCATCATGTCCTGATGGGTCTCTAATATCTCCAGTAAGCCAGGAGCAACCTGTTCCAGTGCTTGGTCACTGCACAGGATAGAAATTCTTCATATCCCTGTGGAACTTCCTGGGCATCAGTTTCTGCCCATTGCTTCTTGTTCTGTTACTTGGATTTCAGGCTTGTTGTTCTGAAGTGTTTCTGTCAGGTCAGGAGGGTGGTCTGGGGAAGCATTCAAAGTCAAAATGTGAAACAGAGAATAACTCTCCCTGAGCTACAAAGAATACCTCAGTGAGAAACATTTCATCAGAAGAGTGGTTTCTGTTTGGAGTTCAGGTGTGTTAAAGGTACCCTCAGTCACTGGCCTGCTGTTCCCAGGCTGTCATTTCTTGTACTGGAGCTGTCAGCATTGTCTGTCAGTTCTTGCCTTGAGAGGCCATTTCAGGTCTCCAGACTAGGGATGAAACTGCTTTTCTTCTGGCTTTGTGCAGTAATGGTCCTGAAATGGGCCTATGAACCAGCACCTGCTCTGTCACACAAGCACCTTTAATGAAGCATATGAACTACCAGGGTAATTACATCATGGAGCAGGGTGGAAATGTATTGGGATATTTGTTTTTTTTCCAGATGATACTTCTGAAAGTTCCCAGACAGGTCTCTCTTAAGTCCTCATGTTGATCATTGCCAATTAAAAAACTTTCTGAAATGTCCTTAGCAGCTCCAACAGGAACTGTCCCACCCTCAAGATTTACCAGCTCCATGATGTTGATTAAGGGTTGATTTTTTCACACTTCTGATTGATTGGCAATTATAAGGTCTGCTTGTTACAGGTTTCCAGCATAGAATCAGTGATTGTTTTTTGCTGTTAATGATGTTATGAGCCAAGCCCTAAGCCTCTGGCAATTCTCTGAATTGCTCATCATCATCTTGAATTTAGATTTCATGATAATTAGGATGTCTGAGTTGGACAGTGAAAATGGGCACTCTAATCTAACCCTCTACCATGTAGGTTGTTATTTTCCAAGCCATCTGCATGCTGTGAAAGCAGGCTGGGAAGCTCCTCAAATTTTTAAAGGTGAAGAGGATAAAAATAAGTTTTCCTTAACAAGCCATTCCTGAGTGCTTTGCAAACCACATCTTGAGTGTCAGCAGGACATCAAGCAGAGTCTGGTCATATAAAGCCGTAAACAGGAATTAAACAGACCGTGTTTTGTAGCTGCACATTGCTGAAAGTTGCTCCCCACTTGCTTTTGGGAAGACTCAAACCCTGTCCCAGCACAGTGTGGGGTGGTTTGCCCCTTCTCTCAGTGCTCTCAGAAAAGGAAAGAGGCCAAAATGGGGCACTAGTCACTACCAGATGTTGGGCTGCCTCGAGTGCCAGGAAGTGGAGGGTGATAAATCCCAGGCAGGCCTGAGCTGGGGGGGAGATTACACACCCCCTCTCACATGTGATTGCCATTAACCATTCACTCTGCAAGAAGGGAAACAACAGGGCAGTGAACAAACAGGGCTCTGGGTCTGAGGGGCCTCAGGACAGCTTTCAGAGGTGGCAGGGTGAGACACACTGACTTACGCATTGTCTCCATGGGGCAGATGAAAGTGCAGGAGGGTTTTAAGTAGCCTTCAGGAGTCAGGAATGTGAGAAATGAGCATCAACATGAAATAAACACATGCAAAATGCATTTATTTATTTAGGTTAGAGGGTTTTATTAGCTCATCTTGGAGAAAGAACTATGCATAAGAGTCCATTGCCTACTTTAAATGCTATACCTGGTCAGGTAGACCTTCCTGCCTTTTTGCTAATTTATTTTTCATCCCCCAAGCACGTGATCCACAGTGTTGGAACAGAAACAAACCCAGAGCCAAACCAGGTAAAATAAACCCTGATTCTTGCAAGTGGCTGCAGGCAAAATTCCATCACAAACAGGCAATGAAATAGGATCATGGGATCACTTGCCATATGGTAATTCAGGTTGGGAGGGAGCCCTGAAGGGCTCTGGTCCTACCTCCTGCTCAAAGCTGGATCAGCTGCAGGGCAGACTGGGTCGCTCAGGGATTTGCAGCAGGCAGCATATAGGATGTTGGGAAACAGGACAAATGCTGAGATGGTTATATAGCCTTTCTCTCTGCATAGTGAAAACCTCAGCCTTTAGCTTTGGCCCAGTCTGGTTTTAAATTAAATGTTTTTGTTTGAACCACAATTAAAGAGCTTTGAACTCTTACCCTACAGTCATATTCAGCTACCACTTTACACATGGACATGGATACAGCACAACTGGTGCAAAATGCCCTAAATTATCTGTCTGGGAGGTCTGGGTGGGAAAAGAGAGAGGATTAAAAGCTAAGGAGGGGTCATCCCTAAGTGTACTGGGAGAAGGATGGTTCCTGGAGGACTGGCCCAAAGCAAGACAGAGAGTTTAAGAGGTGATGTCTAATTTGGGGAATTCTTTAGGGACAGTAGGGTGGAACAAGCTCTGGGGAGCAGGAGAAGAAAGAGTGTTGGCTACATGAGAATGAGGGGAAGAGCTGGGAGGGGACCAGACAATTCTAGCAGAAAAGAAAGTAGTCTGATGGTGCTGAGATCACAGGAAACACTATCTGTGTGTGCACAAAAATAGCAATAGTAATGCAGAAGCTGAAAGTACAGGACTATAGTTCATGTTTGGAAAAACATGAGGTTAAGTGATGTTAGAAGCAGAGTTGAAGATGCATGCTTTAGCATAATGGGAAACTCATTACACATACATTTAAATATCTTCTCCAGTACATCCAGTGCTTTATAAAGGTCATGGGCTCATTTGTGGAGTTTAAAAGCCAGAAGAAACCGTGGGATCATCCAACATGATGTAATACATACAAATCGAATTACATCTTATCCATGCACCTTTATACTAATCTCAGTACAATAAACACATCCCATCTTGGGGTTTAGACCTTGTCTGGAGAACCCATAAGAAGGACAAGGCACCTGTGGCAGTGATAGTAAAGATTAGTGATCCTGACTGTTTAAGACCTGCAGTGTTTCCATAATTTGGGGACTGTGCTATGACTGATATGTTCACTGGAAGCTGGCAGTTTCCTTCTCTTCATACATCAAGGGATCTTTCACAGACTCCATGCTGATACAGTAAACAGCATTCTCTTTTCATTTTCCTGCATTAAGCATTTTTTCAGGTCTTGAATCACATTGATGCCTTGGAGTGGCTACCTAGAACAGAGGCTGGACAAAGTTAAGAGAATAAAGTGGGTGTTTATTAAAGGCCTTCAATAGATACACCTTGGGCAGTCAGAAGCCTCTGAGAGGGGCTACACCCAATATGGATGATGGTCATGAGTTTTTCAGATAGATATAAATTTTGTCTATTTGCATATCAGGGGTTAATTCTCCAATTACAGCTTCATGTTATGAAGTCATATTCCCCCAGTTTGCTCCTCCCAATTCACTTTTGTTTATGCTTTTTGGAGCCTGAGGCTGTAGGATGTCCTTGGGTTCCAGGCCCAGAGGAATTGCTTTGTCTGACCAAAGTGGGAAGACAGTAGTTAACACTTTATATGAAGTTTACAGTTATGCACTAATGCAGCACAGGATTTGAAAAATATAAAGGCTAAAATCTTAAGGCATCAACACAACAAACTCATCTCTGTGTCTTCATTCATCTTTTTTTTCAAGTTAAAGCAAAAGGACTGCAAGAATCATAAAATCATTAAAATTGGGAAAGACCCCTGAGATCTGTTAAACCAGCACCACTGTGTTCACCACTAAACCATATCTCTGAGTGCCATATGCACACCTTTTTTAACACTTCCAGGAATGATTTTGCCATCTCCATGGGTAGCCTGTTCCAGTGCCTGACCACCCTTTCAGTGAGGCAAAACTCCATCCTTTGGGTAGGATTTAACTCTCCTCCTGCTCTGCTGCCTGATGGTTTGCTGCCGCAGTTGTGTGGGCACGAGCAGGCTGAGGTCATCAACCCAAGCACACCCTGTGGCTAATGACCAGCAACAGATTTTCTATTTGGATATTTCATATCTGAACAATTCAAGATTTATTGCTTCCCCTGAGGTTCTTTTAGGACCAGATTTTTTCATCAAGTTGTTTGTCTAACTCCATCCTCACATGCAACTTCCTACCCCACCACAAAATCAACTATGTAGTATTTATGTTTATTTAGAAGCATTCTGTTCCCTGTTTTTTTGTTTTGTTTTTGTTACTGGTTTGCTATTTTGTTGTTGTTCATTAGAATTAACTTTACATTTATTACAATATATTCAGGGTCTAATAAATTCTAATATTGCTCCAGATTGGCATAAACAGTCTGGTATTCTGTGGATATGCTGGAATTATACTTGCCTCTCCTGTGTGAGTTATTTGAATTTGAAACCATGGCAGTCCAGGGCATGTAAAATGTTGCTAAAGCATAAAATGACAACAATCAGGGAATTTATGTGTGTGCTAACGTCCAAAAAAAAAGAATTCAAATGGAGATTGCTCAGTGAAGAAATTGGACAATAAGGAATGCATGTACAAACTCAGAAGGCCTTTTTGGAAAATTCCAAATTTTACCATTCGGACAATTATTAATGTTTCTACCTGAAGGTAATTTGCATGTACATTAAATCCTATATGCAGAATCTTTTCAACTTGTATTCATTGTTAGGGTTTGCCTTGCATGTAAGTGTCAGGCAAGTAATGATCATTTTGTCTCAAGCTCCCGTAGAAAAAATATGATCTTTGGAGAGCTTTGAAAAATGCCATTAATCATCTCTGCTTCACCCACAAGGAAGAATGGTTTTGAGATTAGGGCTTTGGAGGGGCTCTTGGAGGATCTGGTTTGTGTTTCCCAGATCTGTCACGAACATTCATACACATCTTCAAGCTGTAATTCAAAATAGTTTGTCTAGCAGCTCAGTAGAAGCAGAAATAACCCCATTTTCAAATGCAATAATTTGGTTAGATATTAAGCCCTCTGTAAACTCCTTTGCAGCTATGGGAGTTCTCAAAAAGACTAAACATATGTCTCTCTGTACCAAGTTCCTACCTTTAAAATAGGAATCATGGACTTTGACCTTTTTGCCTTCATCTTCCCTTGATTTTCTGTCAATTATAAACATTTTGGAGGAGAAACCCCCTTAAACTGTGTTTATGTGGTTCCAGGGAGAACATCAGTCTTGTTTTTGCCTTTGGGTACATTTGTAAAATGAATCCCAGTTTGCAGTTATTTAATCTAAAATTAGAAGTCTGGGAAGAGAGTAGGTAAGGAGTTTTCAGACACATTAAAGGCTGTGGCAGAGATGTGGAGATGGCCTATTGATCACCTTGCATGGGAGGCTAAGAGCGTTGAAGGCATTTTGCAGGTTGAGGAGTTTTTGTAAGACAATAGCCATATTCAGCCGATGCACAATCCAGCCTGCTTGTAATAATGGACAGTAGACACGCTCACAAACAATGAATTATGGACATATTCAGAAATGAGGTCTTGAAAAAGATACTAGAAGAAGAGTCATCAGGACTCAGCAAGTTTGTCAGCAAGCTTGGGAAAGTGAGCCATGGGTGGGCCAAACAATCACAGCAAGACGCGTGAAAAAATTGGATGATCCAATCAGCATTCTAATTTAGATGCGTGAACAGCTAGGATTAACCAATCATTAGCTAGAGATGTGTAGACAGTAGAGACATATTATAAATAGAGTCTTTTTAGGAATAATAAATTTGGCTTCACTGGATCATATTAGTTATGGTGTGATGTCCCTGAACCTCTGCACCCCGTATAAGAGCATAAAGTGTAGCAAAGGAGCTCAATATATTCGAGCTCTATATTCAAAAAAATGTTATAGAGCTGAAAAGAGAGATGTTCTGAAAAAGTCTGAATGGTTGTCACTGTGTCTACACATCACTGAGGGTCTTTAAAAGCAAGCTAGATGGGATCCTGCTACAGGTCTAGAAGGGTAGACTAGATGGCCCAGCAAACTCATTTCCAGCCCTGCTTCTCTGTGACACTCAGCTCTAATTTACAATTGCCTCAGGCTGAACTAGTGACTTTCCCAAACCCACGCGGTGTGCTGTTCAGAGGGCCAGGATTTGCTCTGCTTTCCTCTGACTGTTTGCCAGTCGAACTCTCCGTGGACTTCTCCTCAGCAGTGCCAAAGCTAATGCTGCTCTTTCACTTTGGGATGTTTTTTCCTGAAGCACAAAACTCTACCTTGAAATATGAGTTTTCCAGCCGTGAAGGCGAACGTTTGTTTTCACACAGAACTTGAGGCAGGACAGGAGAAGGTGTTTGGTTTTTGGTGACGCTACCCACATGTGATTTTTGGCTGGGTGCAGAGTGTGGAGTGGAAAGCCTTATGTTCCAGCTGGCTTCACTCTACAGCACTGGAGCGCCTGCCAGATTTCTCAGGACAATTTAAATCAGCTCAGGCTGTGGTGTGCTCTCTCTTGTGCAAATGGGAAGGTATGAGCATCTGTGCTGGGGGTCTTACTCCTTACCAAAACTCCTGGAGTTAGCTGTTAATGAATGGTGATGGATGGGCACTGCTCAGAGCACAGGGACTGCACTTGTCCTATGAAATAAAATGTAGCAAAGCTTCTCTTGTCCTAGGGGTGAGTGGCACAGCAGGACTGACATCTAGCCAGATGTTTTTCCTTCAAAACAGGGCAGTCACACGTATCCCAACTGCCTGAGGGCAATGATCCAGTCGATGGCCAGCTGTGACTGGGGAGAGTGCTCGCTGGCATGGACCAAGTTGCTGTTGAGCACTGTTTGAACATTTAAAGAGTACAAATGATCATTTGCTGTGCTTGGACCAATGCCCTGGGCCTCCTTAGTTTGCAAGGAGGACCTACAGCAGCAGTGCCAGCACACCAGGGAGCTCAGTGCTGGGAAGGCCCTGCAGCTGAGCTCTGTATGATGTGCTGGAGTTCCATCCTGGCAGAACAGCATGTCACTCAGCTGAAGCCTGTGCTGATGCAGCATTGACTCACACCAGAAATCCAGTGTTTAAACCTTCATCTAAACTCATGACAAAGCTCTGTGCTGTGTTCCAAAGGCTTTGGCTGGGTATCCAGACTCTCAGCTGGGAGCACCCAGACAGGTGGGGTACCAGCTCTAACCCCATCTTTTGCGGTTGCTCTGAGAGCTGACAGCACTTGTGGTATGAGCCAGTGCACCTCTAAGACCTGGTGCCTGGGGGGAACGTGCCTGTAGATTCAATGTACCATGTATTTGGGAGATGTTTTGGTTGGGTTCATTTTTGAGGAGAAACAGTTGGTAATTGTCAGCTATGGTCCAAGGCTGTCTGAAGACTTTAAAAGGAAATGTTTTCTTCTTGACAGAGGATACATTCAGTCAGATTTGGTGGTAGTGCATCTATGGCACTGGAATGAATCTTCTAATTTAATATACAAATCAAATTTACTTGAGTTTTTTTGGGTCACTGGCTTGTATTCTTTGCTACACTCTCTGAGTCTGTTGCAGGCAGCCACACAGGACCAGTCTCTAACAGTTTATAACATTCAGCATTTGATTTACAAATGGGGACTAGTGAAGGCTGTGGAGCTGACAGTCCTGTAGCCTGGGGTGGATATGCACTGGTTGTCAGCAGAAATCACACAGTCTCAGCCATGTCAGCTTCACACATCACCTCCCTGTCACAAGCTTGCTTTGGAAGGACCATGTCTGGCTACGAGAGCCATGCCATCCCAGGGGAGAGGGGACATTCATTATGTGTTTGGTATTCAAACCATGACAGCCAACAAGTCTTCCCTTAGAGTTGTTGGTAATTGTGATTTTTCCTGCTGACTGCTGAAACAAGGGTAGCACATTCATTTCACTTAATTCATCACTCAAACATAATCTTGTGCCTTTTTGGCATATTTTTGACTGACATCTCTGTAGTGCTTGAATCCCAGTGTGTTGATGCCTGACTGGTTGTGTCCTGGGGAAAAGAGCAATTCCTGTATCCAAACATTCCTCCCAAGAGGCCAGGATGCGGTCTGGCTCACTCTGGCCTGGTGATGCCTTTTCCTGGTCTTAGAAAATCGAGAGCCAGACACAGGTAAGGGATAAGGGGGTAAAGGATAAGGGGTTTTTACCTCAGTGTTTTAACAAGGATCCTTATGGTGCACCACTTTGCCCGGTGAGATGTGCTGCAATGCACACACACAATAGCTTGTGTATACAATTTATAGACCCTGCAAATTAGCATATCTAACAAGGATGCCCCAAATGGGAGGCCTGGAGGAATGGTGTGATATTCCCCCATCTGAGGAATTCCCCCTGGATGAGCCAAATCTCTCGTTTACAGGATATGTTCTAGAGAGCACTTTGGTTTCCCAAGGCAGCATAGGTTTTCTGGCCTCCTACTACAAGGCCTTTAGGATGTTTGGTCTCCTGGCCTCACCAAATACTAGGGCTATGCTAAGTTATCAGACTTAAGGAACTACAAGTATGCATGCTAAGAATACTGAGGATACATAGAAGTTATATAAAAGGTGTAGAAAAGAAAAGGCAAAAATCGTCTGGGCATCACTGGCAATCAGAAACCTCAGCAAACTCTGTTCAAATGCCACAGTGGTCACTTCTACCCTATGGATGTAGAAGGGCTCAACTATTTTGTATTTTCCCTATATTTGTAAAAATAAAATTATTCCTAATTAAATAATTTAAAGTGCTTAGTTTGATTAAGGCTCACATTTATCAGCAGTATTTTTACAGCTCTTTGCTCCCATTAGTGCTAATGCTGGAGAACAGAACAGAGAAGAAGGCTGGGTCAGGACTAATGCCACAGCCAGCTTTTAATCCCTCTCCTGACAGTCCATTTTTCATGGTGGCTTATGTCCATCTGTGTTCATGTGCCAACAGTAGCAGAAGCCAGCATAAGACATCCTATGGAGCTTTTTGTCAAGGTGTCTTTGCAAGACTTCCATTAATAATTTATTCTAAGAGGAGTTTGTGCTCTCAAGAGTTGGAGCCAGGCCTGGGAGCACAGCCATGGTAAGCTGTACCTGTATTTAGCTTGGGTGGAAGGCTTCTGTCTCAGGAGAGCTGCAGTTCTTGTAATCTCTGCCTGTTTTGGAAGTGGGAGGATACAGTTTGTTGTGTCTGTGGGTAATCACCTTGCTAGAGCTCTATGTCTGCTCCACATGCTCAGTGCTGACCGGGACTTATTTCTCTAGGAACTGTTTCCTCTCTTTTGTTTTTTTTAAATTTTTTATTGAGAGTACAAACAGGGTCTTCTGTGCTGAAAAACACTTGATAAATAACAATAGAAGTACAAGAAAATAAATAAATGCACAACATGTCTGTAAGAGATAAAAACTTCATTGCATCATAGAATCATAAAGTGGTTTGTATTGGAAGGGACTTTAAAGATCATCTCATTCCAACCCCCTGCCCTAGGCAGGGACACCTTCCACTATCCCAGGTTCTCCAAACCCTGTCCAGCCTGGTCTTGAGCACTTCCAGGGACAGGACATCAAAAACTTCTCTGGGCAATCTGTGCCAGGGCTTCATCACCCTCACAGTTAAGGATTTCTTCCTAGTGTCCAATCTAAATCTACCCTCTTTAGGCAGGGCATTCTTCTTTCAAGAGCTCAAAGTGTTGCCTGAGGGAGCTCCATCAGCAAATGGACTTTTATTTAAACTCAGTCAAACTGAGAAGGAAGAGGATTTTTAATATCTGACCATAACATCACATTTTTGGAAAAATGCAGTCATGGTTCATTGTGTCCAAGTGTGGCTCTGAAGCCTTGTCTAGATGGAAATGTTTGTGGGCTGAGAGTATGAGAAAGGATGTTATCTTTTATCTCTACAGTTTGCTCTATCACAGGAAAAAAACACTAATGGGAAGCAATCTTTGCTCATTAAATCAAATGATTGATACAAGCATGGCTTAAGAATAAGTTCCACTGTAGTTTACAGAGTGGTTGTAGTGGCATTTACAAGAGAAATCTTGGGGACCCAAGAACATGGGGGAGGTTTAGCTGCACATCTATCATCTATTTTAGTTCTCTGTCATTTGCATCATTTAACTGAGATATGGAAAGATTAAAAGTCAAAGACTTCCCTTTGGCATGAAAAGGAACAACATTTATGAGTTGAATTTGACCCAGGAGATGATTTTATCCCACCATCTTTCCCTTAAACCCTGCTGGTGTCCTTGATGGATGAGATGTCCAGTATGAAATCCTTTTGCAATCACACGAGCCTGCTGAACTCTCTAACAAAACCTTTGTGTTCCTTGTGTTTAACAGGACAAGAGGACATTAGGGAAAGATGTGGTAATGCATTTCCTTCCTGTTTCTGGGCAGTGGCAGCTCTATGCTGTGCTAACAAAGTGGTTTGATAAAATTGGTTTGGTAAGAGTGTTCAGCTTGGGTTGGCTGAGTTCAATCCCTTCATCCTTGGAGGAGGCTGAGAGCTGCTCTCCATGGAGCTCTGACAAGTGGAAGGGATGTGTCCTGCTCCATGAGGGCAGATGGTGCAGCACAGATGGGCTGTTGGAGCAGGCACCTCTGTACACAATCAGTATTTTTGCCACAGATGTGGCTGGAACATGTGCAGGGACAGTTCAGACGAGTCCAAATTTTTTCAGCCATGTTCTTTGCCTGTGGAGCAGTTCAGCATTCAGTGTTTCTAAAGGGCTGTCCATTCAGATAACACACAGCTGATAACATCCCTGAGCTGAGTAAGTGTCACGGCCCTGTGTCTGGGTACAGTCCCACAGGGCTCTTCCAGCTTTCTTTGCTGTGGACAGGCAGCAAATTCAGCTCTTTGCTTGGCCTGACACATCTCCAGGTCATCACTGGGTCCTTTGTCCGTTGTGCTGCCACAGACCTGTGATGTGATGCCCCACATGCTCTGAGCCCTGAGGAGCAGCAGTGACCTCCCAGGCTTGGGCAGCTGCTTAGTCTTTGTGTTTGACCTCTGGACTTCACTGAGCACTTCTCTACTGATGAACAAAATTGTGCCAAAGCCCAGCTCTTGACACCTTGGTGAGGCTGGTGGTGCCCTGGCAACTTGATCTAATGGGTGGCATCCCTGCCATGACAGGGGCTTGGAACTAGGTGTCTTTAGGGTTTGTTTCAGCCCAAGCCATTTATGATTCCATAATTCTATGATCCATGACACTGGACTTCCTGCTGAGTTACAGAAATGACCTTTTATGTTGCATAGTCTGGACGTGGCTTAGAAGTCAGCAGGGAACACATGCTGTTCCCAGCACGCATTTTGGATGGAGTCACCTTGTTTTGAGTGTGAAGACAGTTTAATGACACAAAGGCCACACTGTACCAGGTGAATGGTGTGTTTAATTTTCTTGCATCACAGCAACCACAGTTTACCTCTTCTAGAACGTATAAGAGTGGAAGTTAATGCTCTTTGTGTCGTTGTAAACAGTTTCAAGGATAAAGTGATCCTTATTTTATCTATCACAAAATCTTCACAGGTCTAAACAGAATGCTGGAAGGACCACACACATTTTCCTTCCCAGGTTTCCTCATTGTTTATGGCAATCAAGCTGGTGAAGGGTCTAGAAAACTTCTTATGAGGAGTGGCTGAGAGAGCTGGGGGTGCTTAATGTGAAAGCTCAGAGAGGACCTCACTGCTCCCTGCAACTTCCTGAAAGGAGGTTGTAGCCAGGTGAGGGCCAGTCTTTTCTACCATGTCTCAAGTGAAAGGACAAGAAGAAATGACTTTCAGTTGCGCCAGGGGAGGTTTGGATTAGATATTAGAAAAAAAATAAATTCACTGAAAGACAGTTGGGCATTGGAATAAGTTGCCCAGGGAGGTGGTGGAATCACTCTCTGGAAGTGTTCAAGAGGTGTCTGGATGTGGATATGTTTTAGGGGTGATTATGGTGGGGCTGGGTTGATGGTTGGACTAATTCATCTCGAAAGTCCTTTCCAATCTTGATGCTTCTGTGATTGTGGGATGATTTCAGGCACCCTTTGCTTGAGGGCCAGGGTCTGCTGATGTGAGTAGAGACATCACTCCTATGTGTGGAGTCCTTTTCAGATCACAGCATCCCCCTTCCTCCTCAGCCAGGTGTGTGTTAACTGTAGATAATTGTAGGTATTGGGTATTTAGTCTCTGACTTTTCAGGAGAAGCTAAGAAAACACATCTTCAGATGACATCAAGATACCACTGAGGCAGAATATTTTCTGCCTCTGAAGACGGTCTGGGGAAATACAAAATCTGAGAGTGGACATTGTCTTCATGCATAACAAGCAGCACCAACCACTTCACTGCCTGCTTGGCCTGCAAGGAAACAGGGAGGCTGGGTCTTCGAGGTCAGGTACATGTCCATGCTCATTCCAGGGGTTTGCATTAGGTGATCTTTAAAGGTCCCTTCCAAGCCAAACCATTTTATGATTATTTGAAGAGTCATCTGACCATTCATCTCATCAGTGTCCTTTCAGTCCTGTGACAGCAGATTTACAGAGTGGTATGAGCTGCATGAAGCTTGGTGCAAGACCCTGCAGTGCAAACTGCTATAATTCCCCTTGGAAGAGCCTGGGAAACAAGTGAGAGATCAGAGTTACTGCTTATATGTCCCATTAGATGCCTGAGTTTGAATAATGTCCCAGCCATTTCACTCATTTTATCATCCTGCTGTAGGGAGACCAGCCTAAAGATGGATTTCGATTTCCAGCTCTGTGAAACTTGTCTGCAAACTGATTCTTGGGTGCCTCCAGAGTTTGGGTTGCTGTTGGGAAATGGGCAGGCAGTTCCTTTCACCAGCTGCTGTACAAGCACAAAGATGCCATTTCTTCTCCATATAGTGTTTGTAATTAGTGTGTCACTTTCACAATGAGCCTCACTTTCAACTCTATTTGTCTTAGATTTTCCATTACCTGGAGCGTAATTGGAAATGAGTTATTTGCCCAAGGGTGAAAAAAAATAGCTTTGATGCAAGATTTTTTTAAAAATACAGATTTTTAAGATAGGTTCTTTATTTTATCACAGAGAAAAGTCTGAATCAACTCAAAGGTGGAAAGCCCAGACCAGCCAGAATAGTGATCCAGTTCTCACCCTCTACTGTAACATTGATTTTAATGGAATGGCAGAGGTCTAAACAAGGCAGTGATATAACAGACTTGTAGAGTGGACTTGCTGCAGTTCTTGCTGAACTAGGAGAAAATTAGGAAGGAGGTTTACCTGAGTGTAAATGAGATTAATCTCCTGTCTTATTCCACTGAAACAGCCAATGCTTTGATCCTCGTTCAATTATTTGTTGTATTCCCCCTGTGCCCAGGAGTTATGGGCATGAATCACAGCCTTCTCCTGCCAAGCTGAGGTCAGTTTTAATACTATAATATTTGATATATCTCCTATCAGCAGTCTGCATCTGGCAGTCAACAAGTTAACAACTGTTCTTCTCCTCTAGCTGTTATGATCCCATGCAGTTATTAGAGTTAAGGTAATTAAGGTGGATTACTTCAGATTTTAGGTAATGTGGATGGTTATTGGAATTGCAATTAATAACATCTTGTCACTGTAACCCAAGCAGGTTGTGAGGTAGATTTTATCCTGTGCAGTTGCATTGATAGGGATTAGTTTTCCTTTGGCAGCTCCAATTTGTGAGCTGAGCCAATCCTGCAGCATGTCCCTTTACAGAGATGGGCAGTGGCTCCTGTGGTATGAGGTGGGGTCATCCCAGCATGGGACAGAGGTACTTTGAAGAACTGTATTTATGAGTTTCTCTGCTGTTTACAGGGTCTCATAAACCATCCCTGTCTATCTCCCTCTACAGGAAATTTGTTTGTTAAAGGTTTACTTGTTCAAAAGGTGCTCACAGCCTCTTTGTGCTGGATTAATCCTTTTATCTGATGATGAGATATCAGGGTTGGTGGGCTCAAGATATCCAGTGGAGGGAACAAATACTGCAGTACAGAGCATTATATTCCACTTGAAAGAAGTGGCACCTTAAACTGAGTGCATGCCAGATAAAGGCTCTGCCCTGGGTTCAAGTTGCTAGCAGCAAAGGTATGTGTTAAAGTCATGTTTTTTCTAAGAGTCCCAAAAAGGAAGCCTAAAAATAGAGGTTCCACAGTATGGAGTTCCTTGGCTGAGTTAGCAACCTGCATTTCCTTTGGAATATGTGATAAGAAACACTTTCAAACACATGGCAGGATAAGATGTGTCTCCATTTACGTGTTTTAACTGATTGAATTTAGTAATTTTGAGAGGGGAGCAATGCCAGTGGATGGGCCTTTCTATCCAAACAGGCAGAAACTGGGCAGTGCTTAGCAAAGGCCACCAGCAGAGGAGCGTTGCTGACCTTCCCAGAATGATCCGTGGGGCTTGGCTGCAGTGGCAACCTGGTAAATCAAGTATTGCAGGTAGCCAGGGTCCTCAGAGACCTGTCAGCCTGTTAGAGAGGTCTCAAGGGAGACCCAGGCAGTCCTGGAATAATTTCTGTACTAATAGATGGGCAGGATTTGATTCAGGATTGTTTACTTCTGTTAACTTTGGAATAAATGAGAGAAGCTTTTTGCCCAGCAATGTCCTGAATGTATATTCATACATAATGTGCAAGCTTGCAGCTCAGTCTTGCCAAGCTTTACGTGCACTAATGCAGGTATTTACCAGAAGGGGTTAAACTGAGGGATTAGTCAGCCTATCTGAACAACTGATGGAGAGACAAATTAACCCCCTCCCATCCCAGTAAAATACCTTCAATTAGGTGGTGTGAATCCAGGTATCATTTAAGATATTCATATAAATGAATCTTAATAACATGTGTGGAGAGTGGGAAAGAACAGACTGGTGTGCAAGAAATGTCCCTGCTGAACATATCATGAAACCTAATAGAAACAAACACTTAGCTTTAAAAAACCTTGTGTTCTCTTAAAAAAAACCAACCCACTATTAAGTACTGGAAAGCTGCCACAAGAATCCAGTACTGAGTATTCCCACAGTTTCTTCCCAGTGCTCCCAGACTGTAGCTGCAGGGCAAGTTGCATAAGAGCGTGGGGTAGGTGCTCAGGAACATCCTCACTGGGCTGTAACAAAACCCTGGCATTGTTTTCCATGGTGTGTATTTGCTTTTATGTGGGGTCAGGAAAGTGACTGTAATTTGCTGTTTCACAAAACTGGCAGTTACTCAGTAGCAATTGTAGTAAGATTTGGGCTTGCAGTCCTTACTGCTCCCTTGGGCTATGCATGGAAGCAAGATGATGCATGCTACGTGTTTTTCTACCAGAAAAATAAATAAAATAAAATACATAAACCATGCAAAGAACTTTTCACAGTCTCCAAGCCAGATTATTTAAAGCTGATGCTGTGTGTCAGAGAGGTTCTGCCTGTAAATGTACTTTGAAAAAACAGGAGAGGCTTAATACTCATAATTAAAAAACATCTATAGGGTTTTTCCTCAAACTTTCCACTGTGCTCAGGAAATCTCAGCCCCAAAGGGGGATGTCTCACAGGTTATAACCATGTGAATGGAAGGATTTATATTGAAAACAGTTTTGCCACTTTGTTCACAGATCCTTGGATTTCAAGTTTGTTAGTGTAGCCTGGTTTCTATAAGCCAAGTGCTGAACCACTGAGGAGCCAGTGATCCCCACACTGAGTTTTGGGTCTCAAACTAAGCTGTGTTTTCATTCAGTAAATACTGATCTGCATTCATCTGTGTATAATTGAAGGGCATTTAGTCCTGTAGCTGCCTTACACAGTTTTATTCACTCCTAATCTTTATTCCAATGCAATTGATAACCTTTCCCTGTGCAGGGTTTCCAGTTTAGGCATTTCATGGGACCCTGAGAATTGCCACACTAAGTCAAACATGTGACCAGAATAAGTCACTGCCTTTAATGGCAGAGGTTACCAGCTGCTTTCTGATGACATTCCTCATCTCCTGCTATCAAGACACTGCTCTTTTTGGGAGAAACTTCTAGCCCCTTGCTTAGTTCTCTGCTGTTTGATTGCAGAGAGGAGAAGGTGATGAACTGATAAAGAACTAGCACACACTTTTGGGTTAGTAGCACGTAGATAGAAAGAAAATATTTTTGTACACAGCATAGTTTTGCTGCCGTAATTACCAACAATTTACTTATGCAAGGAGAACAGATGGAAGAATCTCCAATCTGTGCCTGCCAGCAGACGCTGAGACAAAACATGGGGGAACTTCCAAACATGTGCTGGTTGTGGTTTCTCTTTGAACTAAGTTTCTTTTCTGGATTGCTCTTCTGGTGTCTCAGAGGTCATCAGTGCTCAGTGGACTATAGGGTGGGTGACATTGCTACAGAGCCAGGCACAGAAAATCCCCTAAATATCTATCTTGGTCAGTAGCCTTGGAGGACAAATTATATTCCTAATTCTTGGAATATAACGATTGGATCATACCAGGCTAATTGTTGGCTCAAATGCTGAAGCATGAGGCTTCTTTATTAAAATATTTGGGCAGTGCAATGTAGTTGTAGATGTTATTTTCCCTGGTACCTTCCTTTCCTGCCTGGGTTCTGCTTCCTGGCTGCTCCTCTCCTGTGCTTGATGGAGGCTGGCATGGCTTCCCATCAGCTCTAGAGGGTTTCAGGACCTCTGGCCCTTTACTCCATCCCTTTCTCCCTACTTTATCTTGGATATTCTTGTCCTGGCTCTCATTTAAGTGACTCACAGTGATACATAATGCTCACCCAAACACTGCTTCTGGGTACACAGTCATGAAGATCTCCAAGGGCCACTTTCCCTGACAGTATTTGTGTACACCTTTCACTGAAATTTAAGGGAGTGTCTTTTGGCCCAGGTTTTACAGAATTGGTTGCTGTGACTCAGCTAGTTCCTGATAACTTGCAGGGCTGGAACCACTTGGGTAAGGGCTGGCATCCTGAGTACAGAGACTCTCCCTTACTGGTGAGCAATTCCTCACATGAGCAATACCCTGACTCTGGATCAGCCACACTTGAACACACAATACTCACTGCTCTGTCAGTGTTCTCCTGGGAGCCACATATTGTGCCACACATTTCCTGAAAAATAGATAAGCAGCACAAAAGAATTTCTGCCAAGCCCTATAGCCTAAATGTCAAACCAGTTCTGTATTATAAGAGGAATCCCCGTACTCTGGGTTGGAAGGGACCCACAAGGATCACCAAGTCCAGCTCTTAAGTGAATGGCACAACCTTGGCATTTTTAGCACCAGGCTCTGACCAACTCAGCTAAAGTCTTGCAACGTTAAATGTTTGACTAAAATGAGTGAAGATGATGAAAAGAAATAGGAGTGTGTCCAAGTCCAAAAATTGGTGAAACTCTGATCCAAAGTGGAGTGGATATATTCAGAGCATTGCATAAAATTCCAGTTTGTAATAAGTCTCTCTGAAGAAACCAACAAACAATATTCCCTAAATGCCTAAGAAAGCCAGGGCTGGTTTGCAAAGTACCAATGAAAGTATGTAACAAATGCAGCCCAAAGAGGGGAAATAGACTGGCAGAATGAGCCTGACTTCCTTGTTAGTCTGATTCTTCTGGGCCTCGTGGAGATGAGATGCAGCTGTACTACCAGCAAGATGCCATGGTGGGATGTAGCTGAGCATGCTGGAATTTGGACAAGAATCAGCTTGAGTCTCATCCTTCTCAAGATGCGTTATCTTGTGAAAATGCAGAACTCTCCTGACTTTGGGAGCAGGCAGAAATTTACCAGATGAAAGTAACTCTTTGTATCTGCAGGTATCTCTTACAAGGCTTTCTTCCTTTTGATCCATTTTTCTTTCCAAATAGAACATGTAGGGAGCAGACTGGCGCATGCGATGCTTTCCCCTGTGCCCTTTGGAGACCAAAAGCCACATCAAGCAGGAGATTTATGAGTTGCTGGCAATAGATGCTTCATATTCTGTTATTACATTTCAGATGATGAAAGAAGAACAACCGACTTTCATGGCTGTGAAAGCAGTAGGAAAACTGCCTGTGGACAGATCGAGCACATGCATCACTGGATAGAAATTAAGGTGTTTTATAGCTTCAAGTTCAGATTTGGAAAGTTCAAGATAGCAGAAAAATATCTGAGTAAAAGATGTGAGGCAGTTAGTAAGATTTCAACTCAGATATACTCAGGAGAATAAATCCAAAGGTAACATTATGATTCATTAACTATCCCTAATTGGGCTCCTAAATTTAAGTAGACAGAATCTTCCCTGGAGGCTTTCAAAGGCACCCACCATTCACTGTTGATGATACAAGGAGCTTAGGAGCATAGCTTATTTAAGGAGGACTTCTTCCTTAGGTATCTACAGGGCATGGGTTGAGTTCCCAGATTAGGTGAATTGGATCTTCTAATAACGTTATTGCATTTCTGGGCAGGCAGAAGTCAGAGGAGTCAGAGAAAAGTGATCTGTTGCCCTGTGCAGGAGGAGGAGAGCCTGGGAGGGGTGGTGCTCCTGTTTGTCTCTTCCCCATGGAGTCTCAGTTGGATGTTAAGCGTTTCCTAAATCTCCTTCATCTCCCAAAGCCTCTGACATCACTGAGCCTTTCACCTGTGAGAGATTTCACTGGAAGCAGTGGTGAGATTGAGTTAATTTGTGTTCCACAGCCTTTGTTCCTGGACTGCAATTGCTTCCACTTTGGAAATTGCTTCTCTGATTGCAGCTGCATGAGGAAAGGATAAGCATGTCCTTTTCTGTGGAGGGCAAATAAGAGAAAGGGTTGTCTGTATTATATTTATATTCTTATTGCACAACACTTCTCTAGCAGGCTGCTGCTGGGAGATACAGTAAAAGGCAAAGCATCTGGGCTGTCTCAAGAGGAGTCTTGGCAGAGTGATCTGAAAGTTTTTATGGGTTGTGTTAGACATCCCAGCTTGTACCACTTCCCACCACTCCCAAATCACCAGCAGAACAGAGAGATTCCTGCTTTGGGCAGAGTCTGGGGGGAGGGCCCTGGTGCAGGCTGCGGGCTCGGGGAGGTGTAGGTGGCTTTGATTGTGACAGAGCTCGTTTCCCAGTCAGTCTCCTTGCTTTCTGCATGGTGCTTGGAAGTGGCCTTACTGTAATTGGCATGAGTCACTTCCTTGTTATTGGTGGTTTGGAACACCATGGAGTGGAAACACGGCTGCAGCAGGCTGAGGAACTCCTTCTTGCTCTTAGGCTTTGCATTCAGTTTCAGGATTGCAGCCCATATCCATGCTGAGTGAAAAAAACTTTTTTTCAAAATAACTGAAGGAGATGGAAGCTGAGGTTTGGACCACTTGCATTTGTTAAATCTCTCATCTGGTGTTTGGGGTGTTTTTTATGATAGTGAACACTTTTCTTGGCAGTTTGTTGATCAAATCCCAACTTTCAGACTTATGGTCTGTTGCAGAAAGTCCCTTCATGTCTCATGGTGTCTCCTGGGACAATTTACACCTCCTGTTTAAATGGTATTGTACCTTCACTCTAAATAAAATATGGGATGGTATGACATACCTTTGCAGCCAAGGTACAGAGGGGATGTCAAGGGTGCTCAGCCTTTTCCAAGGCTCATGGAGACATTTGAGAGCTGCAGGACCTGATGATCTCCTATCAGGTGATTGTACTCCTATCTGACCAAAAATCCAGGATGTCTGGTGGCGGGCAGGACTTGAAGGTAGGCTTTGGATGTCTGACACAACAGATGTGATCATGAGAAGAGGCAAAACCTCTTTCCATGTGAGGCCCTGAGCTAGATGTAGCATGGATAGCTGGAAAAGGTTTCAACTTGTTCCTTGGCCATGTCTGAGGCCCTTGGGATAAAACCAAGGGGGTAGGCTGTGCCTCAATTTATTTTTGTTAACCAAATTATCATCTTCCCACCCCTGTGTTTCCAGCTCCACAGTGGTGTTACTGTTGTCACCAGGCACAGAGCCTTCTCTTGTAAGGGATTTTTCCTTCTTGCTCTCTGACTGTTCTGTGATACTTTATGGTCTGGCACAGCCAAAATCCATTATTTTAATAGGTATTGTTGACTGACTGCTTAGTGAATTTAAGTTTTACTGCATAAAACCCACTGTTAGTTCTGCAGTTTGACAGAGCCATGTACATGTGTACTAAGGAATTGCTTTCTTATAACAACTTGGAGTCATGAATGATCCTATTTCAGGCTGAATTCTGTGAATTCTTAAGTCTCAAAAAAGAATACTTCAGAGATGCTACCTCTAAAAGCATGCAGTAGTTTATATTGGGTGTTTACTCACAGGAGTATTTTTTTATTATTATTATTTTAAAAATATGTTGAGCACCAACAGTTCCTGGCCCCAACGTGCCCAGATAAAAGGCTTGGTTGTAATTTTCCTTGGTGAGGGAGTAATGTTTTTGTTCAAACTGCACTCTGCTTCAAGCATGCTCAGGAGAGTTTGCTGAAGGTCCTGCAGATTTGCTTTAATCATGCTGAGCTTTGAGAGCAAATGCACAAGAGAATATAGAGCAGAGGACTGGAAAATGACAAGCCCCTTGTCTGTGCGTTTTAAACACTGAGCTTTCATTGATCCCCTCCAGCTGACTGATGTGTATATCCAGTGAAGATGGAGGTCAGGGGATAATTGCTTCCTGGGAGTGGAAGTCTTTAAGCCTGTTTAGGACAGAACAAGCATCAGAAAACACCAAATGATCAAATTAGCAAAAAGAGGGAATGGTTTCAGTGCAAGGCTGAGCTTGTTTCCTTTCTTTGGCACAGACTCCCTCTGTGAGATTGGACAAATAATTTTGATATTTAAACACTTTCAAAACTTTGTCCCTGAGCCAATTCCCCATCCATAAAATATGGGGACTATAGCATCAACTGTTTGGATTAGGGGAGTAATATATGTGTTTAAATTGAAACACTCAGCAACCCTGGAAAATAATTACACAGAAAGAGCAGTATTTCTCTGAAAATAATATATTGTGGCAACTGGTTGAACCCCCAGGACTGGAGTGTTTAAAACTAGAGAGATCAACATAGGAAACCCAGCAAATTATCTCATTATGGTCTTTTCATACCTGAAGAGGGCCTGCAAGAAACCTGAGGAGGAACATGGGCATGTAATGGCAGGCCAAGGAGGAATGGCTTTAAACTGAAAAAGAGTAGGTTTAGACTGGGTATCAGGAAGAAATTCTTGATTGTGAGGGTGATGAGGCACTGGCACAGGTTGCTCAGAGTTGCTGTGGCTGCCCCATCCCTGTAAGTGTCCAAGGCCAGGTTGGACGAGGCTTGGAACAACCTGGGCTTGGTGAAGGTGTCCCTGCCCAGGAGAGGGGACTTGGAATAAGATGGTCTTTAAGGTCCCTCCCAACCCAAACCAGTCTGAGTTTCTCTGCCCTTAATGAACAGTGGAGAGGTATTGACTGGCTTTTTCCATCTCTTAGCACTGCAGTTCAGAATGTTGCTGCTTGTAGACACAGTAACTTTTTCTTTTCATTAGCCCTGGCTTTTCTGGCCACACAAGAAACTGCTTGTGTGAAAATTCCAGCAGAAGGCGTCTCCACCGAGTACAAATAAGGATACTGTCAGCAGCACCAGCATGTGCCTTTTCACACTGTCCTGCTGGCTGCTCCTGCCGACTCTGATGGATCTGCTCTGCCCATGAGAGCACACTCTGGCTTTGATTTTCCTTCACCTCTGTTTCTGCAGTGTGGGGAGGCTGCCAGGCAGCAGAGGAGATGTTTTATTGTGAGATGGGTGCCATTAATTCATTGCAAATGGGTAAGGCAGCTCTTGGGTTGGGAACTGGTATAAATTATTGCTAGCATGATGTTGATTCAGACAGATGAGCAGTGGGAGCTGGGATTGCTTTTAAAGCAGACACAGAGGGGTTATGTAAAGACTTGAAAGCCCGTAATGGAAGAGGAATGAACCTGCTGATCCAAAAGAATTGCAGATTTATAACCTAGAACCAACTTCTGCAGGTACCTTCATGGAGTGTCACAAAGATGGTGACACTTTGTCTCCAGATCAAGTCCTGGCTGGCATGGAATCTATGTGGTGATGTTTGAGTTGAACCCCAGGGTGCGTGGCTGAGCAAGGCTTGCCATCTAAAAAGTTACAGCTCTGCCTGTGCTTCTCAGATGCTCAGCCCAAGTTGCTATAGAGTTTTATAATTTGGATAAATACCCACATTTCAACACTGACTACTACCCCCTGAGAGACTGAAAGTCCTTAGAGGTCCCCAGAGCGACTCATCTCCTCTCTTGCAGATGATCCAAGCTCATTTCTCATGTGCATTTTTAAGTGCAGGGTTCCTGACTATGAGATGTGTGAACACTTTTATTGAAGCTGTTTCTTCCCCTCTTGATCCATCACTCATTCTGCTGACTGAGTTGCTTTAACTTCTCTGCTCGATTGCATGGAGCAGGACAAGTGCCAACCCTTCCCTGCCAGGATTTCTGTGCTTAATATTGAGATAAGACTAAAATCCTTGGTACTTCTTTTCTGATGTTTTTAATAATAAATAACTTTCCTTGACACTTTTCTTCAACTCATGCCATGCTTTGTGTCAGATGCACTCCTCTCCGGAGAATTTAAGGAGGGCATTTCAAAGGAACCAGATGTTTAATCTTTCTTGTGGAGTTGGCTGCCACACAGGAGCTAACTGGAAATTGTGAGGTATTTTACACTTGAGAAATGCTTTCCATTTCACAGTCTTTCTAAATCAAAAGAAAGCTGTGTATCGGCTGAGCATCATATAAACTAGAAAAAGAGCAGAATTGCTGCGTGCCATCTCTCTGTGTACTCATTGCAAAGATGGGCCTTTCCTGGCAAAGTGTACTCGAGATGTTCATGGAGTCCACAGAGAAAAATGATCCCTTGAAGTGGAAAAATCCAAGTTTGTGTGCTGTAGACATCCTGTGCTGCTCTAAGTTGCTTCCAGAGTTTTAGAGGTATTTACTTGCCGATGTGAAGAAAAGCACCTCTTGGAATTTTCCAAAGTACCAAAGTGTGTGCTAGTCACAGGTGTTAAGCACGTGCCTGCTTTTGGGAATCTCACAGCCACCTCTGTTGTAAGGCACCAAATGACTACCTGATAGTGTTCTTATGTCCTCAGCCACCCCAAAGAGGTAACAGCACAGCCCTACTCCATAAGGTGCTGTGACAATAATACTCTCTATCAATGCTTCTCCTTGAATACTTCTCCATCTCTGCTCTTCCTTGGGATACTGTTGACCAGTTGCTGACTGATTTTGCAGTAGTTTGCTTTACCTGGCTCCTCCCCTGGTCCTGTAGGTAGCATTCAGGTGGTGGTGGCACAGATGCCAAGATGGAAAAGCCATATCTCAGTTCTCTGGGCGTGCTTAGGAGCACCCAGAGATGATGGTGTTTCTTTCCCCTGCTTCACTCAAATGTTTAAGTGTTGGGTAGTGTCACTTTTTCTATGAAAGATGCAGGTTCATCCAGCCTGTCTTGTGCCCTGGAGATGGTCGTGAATGCTGAGAGGTAAAAGAGATATTTATGAAGAAGAGTAAGTCTGAAACATGAAAGCTTTTTGCTTCATTTTCTTCACTGGATGCCTATCAACAGGTTTTTGGGATGTAGTTTGGGTGAAAAGTTTATAAAGGAAAATGTCCTGTGTCTTTTAAATACTTATCACGTCCTGAGTCTGAGATACAGCAATAGGACTCTTTATTTTTGGAGGGTGCTGAGCCCTATGCGCTCTGCCTCCTTTTGGATGCCTCAAATTCATCACCCAGAGCTGCAGTTCTCCCTGGTTGTGGTTTGCAGGATAATCTCTGTTCTACTCACCCCCTCTCCAGACTTTCTGATATTTCCCTGGCACAGGTATCCCCCTCATTCCTGTCTGGTTCCTATCAGGGGATGTGTTTTTTTGCTGCCTTCCAACTGTTGCCAGTTCAGGTTTCACTAGAAACCTCTGTGCCAGCTCTTTGATATTCAGAAGCTGAGGGGTTTTCTGTGTGTTTCTTGACCTAGCATGACTCTTAAATAATGCAAGACCTTCAGTGCTGATGTCCTGGCAGCCTAATACAGGAGGTCAGTCTGTAAATCTAGTTACAATTTTCTTTGCCTCAGCAAAGACAGTAAGTCAAACATAATGTAAACAAAGTGGTTGGATCACTTCACCCACCAGTAATGTGGTGGGTGATGCAGGCAAATTTAATGGATGCGATTAAATCTCCTGTTCCAGTCTGGCAGCTGATTAGCTGCAGGGGGCAGGCAGGAATTTCCTTTCTGATCCAGAGTTGCCCTCTTTCCAAGTTCTCCTTCAAGCTTCTGCCAAGCATCTCAAAGTGCTTTGCATTTTTAATTGTATTTCTTCACGCCCCTGTGAGGGTGGAGATGAGAGATAGCATGATCCCAAGTGGAGCCCTCGGGAAACTGAGGCACTAAGAGGGGGAAGCCTGCTTGAAATGAGAGAGGAAGGTGGCCTTAGACTTGGAGAAAGGGGAAATGGGCATCCTAGAAATCTTCTCTTGAAGCTCGTGTGAGTCTTCTGAACTTGTGCCTAGTGCTCAACAGTCTGTGTCTAAAGAACCCTAAAGTCTTGGTTGTCTGCTAGGCATTAATGTATAGTCACTGACAGGAAAAGTAAATCTTTCTCCTGCGGAAATTTTAATTTATTTTTGTCTTTCGTCACTCAATTCCTCTACTTTCTGAAGAGAATGACCTGTATACATATTTCTTCTCTTTGTATGGAGAAGCACTTTGCTCTGAAATAGCCTGAGGTGTTGGCTGTGGCTGAGGAAGAGAACTGGTTCAGCTCCATTCTTTGTCCTACAGGGGAAATTAGTGAATTCACTGTGTGGATTCACCTTCAGTGGGTGTACACTGAGATAGCTACACCAGCTTTGATTTCTTTACCTGGTTATACAGCTGAAGAACTGGCCAGTAAGGAGGAGAAAACACTCCTGTTATTAGGGCATGCTTTGGTCCAAAGAAGAGACCAGAGATGTCAAATATTAATGCATCATTCCACCTGCATATTGCTCATGCTGTGGCTGACAAAACAGAGAGCAGTAGGGGTTAGCTGAGTCTTCATGTTCCTTGGGATGGTGGGAATGGGCCTTTCCCATCTTACAACCTACAACTCAAGGGGAAACAGTGTATTTTGGATCTCACAGAGTGGGGAGGGTTTCTTACAGCAGGAACTTATTTTTGTGGTGGATTGTTTAAGCTTTATGATTTTACATGAACAGCGTCCTCTAGAGTTCGGTTTTGTGAATCTGAAGTGGACAAAAACTTCTGATGTTCAGTCTTGAGCCAGCAGCTTGATGGCTGAGAGAGGCAGGATTTCAGGCATAGCTATAGCTCCCATTGCTATAGGGCATCCTGTCCAGCCTGCTGTCATGGTAGGAGCAGAGAGCTCTAACTGGAGTGCTTTGAAGCCTAGAACTGAGGCCAAAGCCTGGCTTACTAACCTCTGTTTCAGTTTCTGAGATGAGTGTCTAAATAGAACATCTGAATCTGATCCTTAGCCTAGTCTCAAGGCTTAATTGTAAATAAACTGTATCTTAATTGCTTTATGGTTTCCAGCATTCTCTCATTGAATGTCTCTGTGCTGGCATTTGGAGAGCATTCATCATAGTGGAAAATCAGTGTCTGTTTGGGCTGCCCGTGGTATAATTAACTATCAGCTGAGCCTGTAGCATGACGTGACAATTCTTATTCTGACCAGCTGAAATAACTCACTCTAACAACTGTGCTCTTCTTGCTCCTCTCTTTCAGTTCCCAAGAAGCTTCTGCATGAAACTCAGGCAGGACCAACCAATCAACAAGGGCATCAGAAGTCACATTTTCCACTGCAGCCAAGAGTGTTTGACCCCAATGTTATAGAGGACGGTGTGCTCCTTTCGGATGTCTCTCCTTCCAACATAGAGCCAGCTCTCCCAGGTAGCTGTGACCATTGTCATGTTGGCCAAACCTAAGGGTGTTGTGTTAACTGTTTCTTCCCATCTCCTCTTTTCTGGATTTCTGTATTGCTCCTAAATCCCATCCATGTCACAGTCAGAAAGGGTTGTGACAGCTTCAAGGTGTGACCAGCAATGGGCTGAAGTGAAACTGTTCAAGAAACACTGGGTTTCTTGGGATAGCAGTCATGGCCATGCCTGTTCAAACTCATCACAGAAATACTTTCCAGACCTGTCTAGTGGCAAAGGAAAAATAAAAAAAAACAACAGGGAAGAGACAGTAGATCTGCCTCATGGGACAGAGAAGTTTTCAACTGAGCTTTGAAACACAATGCTATTTTCATAAAATGCAAAGTGAAAAGATATGAATGAAGTCAGATCTTAGCCATCTCTAGGGATAGGTGAGTAGGAGGAAGGGGTGGTGTATGAATAAAGGAAAAGAACAGGTGAGCACGTGTTGGATTCCTCTGTGGTTTTGTGTTGTTTCCCAATATGCAGGAGATGGTTTATGACACTACTGAAAATCCCAGTCTGTGCTCCCAGAGATTCAGCTTGAGGGTGGGTATGGGCAGAGCTTGTCTTTGTCTACACTTCTGGCAAAGTTAATCTACAGCTTGGATAGTCAATTCAAAAATAAACAAGAACTGGCAATAACAGGTTTGTCAGTTTGGAGGTCTTACTGAAAAACTGTCAAGGAAAAGAGTTTTAAGTTAGCTCCAAATAAATATTGTGATCCTGGAGATTCTTTTAAGCAAGGAAAAATATCCTGAACTCATTTCACTCATCTAAACATTTTAACTTGTACTAATGACACCTTTTGTTTAGTTTTCACATAGTTTATTCATTCACTTTCAAAATATGCACCACTTTTAAACAAAGATGTCATTTTGAAATTAAAGCCTAGAAGAATGTTTCAAAAATAACAAAATACTTGAAAATTTCTGTAATCTCCCTTCCTGTTTTATTTCTTTTGTTAAAACTATTTGCTAACGTCAGCCCTGGTATCATGAATAACCTCTCCTGTGCTTATACTGTGGTGTTGGGCAAATTTACTGCTGGCTGAAAGAATTTTGTTCAGCTTTGGTGTAAACTCACAGAGAAATCATTCAGGTAACTGGCAACAGCTAAGAAAGGGTGGTAAGGAGAAAACCAGTAGTAGTGAGCTGATTAGGCATTGAAAAGTCTCCAAAGCCAGCAGGGAGGAAAGGGAATATCTTTTAGCATGATCCTTAAAGGAATGGCAGACCAGGGAACCCCATAGTGTAGTAACACATGGCCCTTGAGAAATTGTGTGCGTTTGTTTTTTCCTTCCTGCATAAGTCCAGTCATTTTCTGCCTTCTGTGTCTGTGCTTGTACAATCCTGCCAATGATAAAACCAGTTCTGTGCAGTTCTGTGGTTTTGTGGTGCTCTTTGCTGGAGTTTAGGGTATGCAGGCCACTATTAATTTAAAAACATGTTTGATTGCATCTGTTCATTTGACAAGTTAGGAGAAAAAAAAAAAAAAAGGGATTCTTCTTATACCTCACATCTCGAGAGGAGTTATCCCTTACTCTGCCTCCTGAAGACACTGCTGTGGCACATGGTTTACAAGGGCTGCTCCACACCCAACAGAGTGGTGTCCCTCTGACATAGGAAATATGGATGAGATTATTTCCTGGTGGTGCCCTTCATTTTCCTCAATTGTGAAGGGATCTTACATTAACTAGCTCAGAGCCAGACCTCAGTCAGAGACATCTCGGGCAGGATTCAGTTACCCCCATACAAATGTGTCATTTGTGATCACCTGGGGTGTTCATCTGGCTTCTAGAAGGGTGGGCATTTCCCCTCCATCCCTTCTCATACCTGCCAACTCTGCATGGATGTCCTCCTGACCCTGGGGTGTCTTAGATGTTTTTGTATGAGCAAATACATTGAGCTTCAAGTGTTTGCTGTGGGGAGAGCTGAATGACTCTCTGCTATCCATCAACTAATAGCAGGATTCTCTTGCCTTAGTTTAGATCCATGGTGCTACTTGAGATGCTCTGAAATATCCAAGTTTTAGGTTCAGTTTTTGGAAGTTAAATATTTACCATGCATCTCTGGATTTCCTTGGAACAGCAGTAGGGAAAAATTCGAACACTTGTACAGGCAGATTTACCAGACAGGGAGGATAAAGGATATATTAGAGGGCATGTTAATGTGAATTTTAAAAAATTCTGAACTAAAAAATATTGTGAAATGTTGCTATTGATTTCCTGCCAAATGTGCCCTTGGACCTTCTGTGTCCATTTTGCACAAGGGGTCTGCAGTAACCTCTATTCTCCTAAAGCAAGAGGCTTTTGGGATATCTTACTCTTTGGGATATGACACCCAAGCACTCATGTTTAAACATTTTGCTTGGAGTCCAGTCATTAACACCGTGGTAACCTTGAACATTTGGCTTTCCCAAGGCCATGCAGCTATGCAGTGGCAGAGGTGCAGCTGTGCCCACATTCCTTGGGGCTGATCCCTCACAGTGACACCTGGACATCCATCCCCGCTGGTTCTCCTCCAGGCAGATCAGGAGTTGGCATCACTGCACACACATTCCTGCCCTCAGTCCCTCTCCATCCAGTATTACCTGTTCTCTTTGACACCCCTCACTTTCTGTTACTGCTTCCTTGGGCTGAGCTGCTTCCTGGCACCCACAGCAGGAAGCTGAAGGTGATGTCTCACTCTGCTGGGTTTGCAGGGAAAGGAGATGGATCAAGCAGCCAAGGAACAGAGACCATCTCACATCACCACTCCTGACAGAATGCCTTTGCTGCATGGCACTGATGGCATCATTGGAGATGGAGCTGGCAGTGTCCTGAATTTAATACCTGCAGATAAGCAGAAGCCAGGTGCAAGTCTGTGATTTTACAGAGTGGTGCTTGCTTTTGGCCAGAGCTAGACACCCAGAGAAGGGAGCCTGGAAATCTATAATAGCTACAGTTAAAAACTCACATGGATGATGGAACTGGATCCTGTGCATTGACTTTTTCCTGTGTTGAAAACAATTACTCTTCTGTGAGTAGTGGGGGTGTCTTCCTGCAGATCAAGGTGTGGGGAGCCCTCAACAGCGAGCTGATAAGGTCTGAAAGGGTCTCTTTGAGCCTCCTGGAATGAACTGCCTCCTTAGCTCTAGTCCTCAACAAATAAAATCAAATCATTAACCCATGTTCACTCACCTCTCCAGAGCGGAAATGGTGTCTGGGTGAAACACAATACGAGCAGGCTTCTGAAGGAAGTCATAAACTCAGGTCTGCCCTTCCCCACCAAGGTTGGAGAGAAAGCACGTCTGTTTGCCAGCTGTGGATGGATCACTACAGCACCACAGCAGCAGAGGGTTGTGGGCCCTGCCTGTGTTTTCCAGTCATCCTTACAAGCTTAGCTGAACCCACTGTTGATAAAAGCTCCTTTGATTTACATAAGAGAAAAGAAACCTGATTATATATTTGCTGTAGCATAGGTGGGTGTGTTTAAGCGGTGACATGAAAGAGCAGGAGATGGGGGAGAGATGAAGATGCCTGGATGCAGAGGAGGTATGTGCTCAGCTGAAGCTGCTTGAGAAGGTTTAGTTACCCCCCAAAAAGGGGCAAATTTGGGTGGCTCCCTGTCGAGCAGCTCCAAATTTCTGAACACAGATGCTGACCTGGGGATAAAGCGAGGTCGGGCTGGGTCACGTTCTACATTCCTCATTCCTCATTCCCTTTCTGTGTCAAAGCAGAGAAGAAGAAGGGGAGGTCAGCCACTTTCTACCCTGTAGACAACACTCCACTCCTGCTCCCTGTGGATGAGACAGAACCTCCGGGGCTCAGCAGCAGCAGCAGCAGCAGCAGCAGCATGGAGCCCGTGGGCGTCAGCACAGAGATGGCCCTGCTCAGCAACATCCTGGCAGCCTATGCCTTCATCACAGGTACTGTTTGCCTGGTGCCTCACACCTCCCTGAGCTCCTGCAAGCTTTTTGTAGACCCTCCTTTCACAGGTACCCGGGGATAAATCTGCCTCTCTGAACTGTTTGTGTATTTCATTCTTCTCTCAGCGAATTCTCCCTTGGAAGGCTGACCGGGGCAGCTCTAGCAGGCAGTGTATAACTGAGTTTATTGTGCACTGCTTTCCACTGGCTCTGCTCTCATCTGCAGTTAAACACAATGTAATCTTACATGTGGTATTATTCCTAATGCTTCATTTTCCTGGAGATCAAAGCCTGGCTCATTAGGGAGGCAAGTTTGTTGTCCTGTAATTTGGAAAATAAGCAGCACTCAAATCTTTACACTGCTTAAGAGAATTTGGCTTATCTTCAGTAGAAGTGTGAAGATGAAGTAACTTGAGAGTCTACTTAATTGTACATTTAAATCTACTTTAGAGTGAGATTTCCTTGGATCACAGTTTATCTTCCACCCACGTGTATCTTTCAAGTAACGGGGGAGCAGTCTTCTAAAAAAATTCACGTTAAAAGGTGAATGAAAAGTGACAGAACCAGGGGGAATGCCTTTAAACTGAAAGAGAATGGGTTTAGATTAGATATTAGAAAGAAATTCTTTACTGTGAGGATGGTGAGACACTGGCACAGGTGGCCCAGAGAGGTTGTGGCTGCCCCATTCCTGGAAGTGTTCAAGGCCATATTAACTAAATCTCCAGAATTTGTGAGCTGCTTTTTCATGTCTGCCAGCTCATTCAGTCTTGCTAATTCATTAAACAGTGTGCATTCTTGCTGCCATGCTCTTGCTCTTGCTGAGATGCCCCCATGCTGCTAATCCAAGTATTTGGATTTGAAGCAGCTAACTTGGGCTTTGCACTTTGGAACCACTGAGTAGATTAATAAGAGTGTTTCTGCATATTATTTAGTAAAGGATTCTTCTAAAAGGACCATGAAAGGTCATACAAATTTCTGCTCTTCTACACATCCAGTGCTGTCATCAGGATGCATTTTTTCATGACAGCCCTCAGAGTCAGGCAGATTAAATGGAATTAGTAGAGTTCTTCACAGAAGATAGCTGAGTAGGATAGATTTGTTTTCTTGCATGGGTATCTCCAAGGAAAAGTTAACAAACAGGCTTTAAAGGAGTCTTCTGTCTATCCACTTCTTCCCCCTTACCTACAGCTACCAGTTTTAACATGAGAATACCTACCTTCCCATCCCTACTATAAAACAAAATGCTGTTAATATTGTGTTCCCCATCTGAACAGTAATGGGCAGAGAAAGCTGTAGGATTAATGGTCCAGGATATTTGGAACTGTGATTCAGGGCTGCTGACAATGCTCCATGGACTTTGCTTCCACTGACCATAGCAGAGCTCTTTGACTCTATGTTGGTTCTGGGGCACAAAGTGTTGATTCATCCCTGTCACAAGGTGTCAGCCTTGGCAGGAGCCTCCAGATTTTACTGCAGCACAAACAGCTTTAACTGTCCTGTTGCTCTGGGATTTGTCTGCCCTGTCTTCGCATGGTTTCCTTGCGTGGTGTTCACGTCCACTGGATGTCAAATAGGTAAACTCAGATCTCAAGACTTTGGTTTCATATGCTGAGTTCAGGACTTATGTTTTCCAATATGTATCATGGAACCATAGAATGTTTTAGTTGGAAGAGCCCTTAAGGATCAGCTGGTTCCCATGTTCCTCACCATGGCTGTTAGATGGGTTTCAGTCTCAGTGACATATATGTCCAGTTTGTTATTTATTATAAAAATATTTGATGACTGACCCGTGGATTGATACAGCAGATGTCCTAAACCATCTTTATCTGCTGCATGTAATTTAGCCTCTGCTTTTAGTTGAAATGATGGATTTGTCATGATTTATTTTGTTATATGTGAGTATGGAGATGTTTTAGCTTATGACTTCAAAGACAAACTGTGTCACAAGACACAAATATAATTTACATAAAACTAGAGCACTGCTAAGCCATCCTTCTTCATAATGCATTTTTTGAACAGCAAAGCAGTTGAATTTTTTTTTTTTGTGCCTCCCTGAGTTTGGGGCCCTGAAGGCAGCTCAAGCCACAGCTGATGTCCATAGAAGATCCATTATAGTGGCTCAGGAAAGTCAAGGTATTGAGCAGCCAGGGAGGGCTGGTTCTGGGTCACACATCTTCCCACTGCTCCTGACCACAGTCTGGTGCCAAAGAGAAACAGCAGTGCAAGAGCTGCTCTGTTCCATGACACTGACAACATCCCTCAGGTGCTCTCTGCAGACTGAAAGTGCTGCATTCAGGGCTTTCCTGTGCTGATGAGCTGTCTCAGAATAGGAGTTTGCAAAAGAAAATTGTAAATAGGCAGGGGCAATATAAAAAAGTGTTTTTTCTCTTGGGGCAGAGGGTGGTGGGTACTCTCAGATCCACTGCAGGGAAATGAAGCTGTGGGTTTTTGCTATTTCATGGGTGAAGTGCAGGCTTGAAAGGATGATCCTCTCTATTGCCTTTCCTCTCTCCTGGCAGCAGGGTGTTTTTTAGCGTGGGGAGAGCATCCACAAATAGTGGAATCCCTTCTGTGCTCAACAGTGTTCAAATTTTGTGCACAAAATGGCAGTTTTTGGGTGGGCAGCTGCAGGTGAAGAGTGTGCAGACTCAGTCACTCACACATGCAGAATCTTACAGTGCACAGAGAAGTGCCAGTATTAGCAAAAGCCTCTGTGCTCATTTCCACCATCTTTTGGACTGATATTCCCACATAAGAGCTGGGAATCTTCCTATGGACAGCTGAATAGTAAAAATCACAGCAGGAAGCAAAAGAGTCCTGATTTGCAGCTGTCATGGTTAAGTATCAGAGCCGGTTAGGTGTCAGTCTCATCACAAATTCCAGAACCTATTTCTTCAGAAACAGGGAGAAAGTGTGAATAATGTCAATGAGGAATGAAATTAGTAGCTGATCCAACAGATAAATATTATTTAGAGCTTAGTCTTGCAAAAGACTCAGAGACACTCTTTATTTGAAAGCTGATTTTCTTTATAAAATTAGGTTTTTAATTAGAGGCTATCTCTGCCTACAAACCTCAGACCTGTAATTTGTTGTGGTCCTGTTCCTGAATGTTTGGAAAGTCTTCACCAGTCTCAGTGACAGCTGGAACTGCCCTTGCAGTCACAGACTATCCAGACCAGAAATGTCCCTCATGATTATATAAATATTAAACATTCAAAATGTATCAGAGCTCTTCCAGTGCCTCCTTTTGGACAGGAGACTTATCCAGTTTTTGACACTACATTTAGGATGAAGCAGTTGGAGGGAGACCTCCACAAATTCCTGTTTTATTCTTCTTTCATAAGCAAAGCTTTGCTGCCAAGTTATTAACAAGGGCCTTCCAAAATACAGCCCAGGGGAGATAATTCCAAATTTTAGACTGGTTGGCCTGAGCCTTATTAATAAGGGGCTCCTGGAGAGCTTCCTCTGTTCTGTCAGGGGATTTCAGCAGCCTGTGGGGCTGACTGCAAATTCCCTAGAAGATATTGCTCCTACTGTTTGTCTGGCCATGCTTAGTGCTGAACCTTTTACTGGGGGCCCTCTGAAATTTTCCTCCCCACAGAATGCATGAAGCCATTACAGGAAGCCAGCAGTGTTAATGCCTAGATTGTTTTTTATTTATTGAAACAATTTATTATAATAGCAATAACAGCCTTGGCCTGGGGCATTTCCTGGGGAATTAATGGCAGTCTGGGCTGATGCTCCCAGCAGATTGCTAGACCTCAGGAAACAAGCTCCATAATTGCTGCTGGTTTGGTTGGAAAAATAAAATAAAATGTGTTTTTAATTTTTTGTCCAGTTTGAGTACCTAGAAAATAGTGGCTTTTGTGTAGAGGGTTATGTAGAGCATATATCTTTTGTCTGCATGGACTAATTTTAGGGTTAAATCAGTGACATTTTTATCAATCCTTCCACTCCAGAGAGAGAAATACAAGGAAGGAAAAATGTAGCCCCAGCCAAAGAGATTGGCAGAAACTGGGTTCTGCTAGAAGCTGGGAGATGTCATCTACAGCATTGGAAGAAAAAGCTTCAGTGGTCAAAATCTATGTTTTAATGAGTGTAAACACACATAAGCACACAAGAATGCATATCAAAATTGTGCTAACTCCTGATACTCATGCCAATACACATTAAAAGAACTTTTTTCCCAGTATAATGAGTGTTTTGAGAAGCTTCGCTGTTGATGTGATGAATCTGGGCCACCTTCAATCTTTTGGAATCTGCTGAGCATCCATTTGCTGAAGAAGGTGCCTGGTTTTGGTCTTTACAAGTAGAACATGTAGTGGGTTAGGCTCTCAAAATCACCAATCAGCCATCAAACCCCCAAAGCTAGGCTATTGCTGACTTGGCTACTTTAAGTGAGAAAAAGCAGAGCCTGTGGTTTTTAGCTTAAGTTGCTCTTTCTGCTGTGAAAGAAAAAAAAGAGATGCTGCTGTGCAAGTGGATTGTATGTACGATAAATGTCAAGACTGCAGCTGAACACAGGGTTACATCTCTGTGAGAAAGTCCACTCAGTGTCTCAGATGTTGACAGAGTAGCTGTAGGAGCTCATAAATGCCACTGGAGCCCAAAAGTTCGATTACAGCTCTTGCACTGCGTGAAGGGCTGAACGGACGAGCACAGGCAGGGGAAGAAAAATGGTTGCATAAGGAGCAATGGAGGTAAAATTGCTCATGTACTGGATACAGTAGCATGAAAAAAGGAGTGTGGAGGAGAAAGGAAAGGCAAGACAAGGGCAAAATTGGGGGCAGAGAATCCACATGTGTCTGTGTCTCAGGCTCCAATCTATGTTTTTTTAATGAGTTGCTCTAAAGGAGTGAGCAGTGGAACTAATGCAACCAAATCAAGCCCATGTGTGTGCAGGACTGGTGCTCAGGGAAGTGCTCATGGCATCCTCTCAGCCAGGCAGAGCCAAGGCAGACTGCACCCAGTGCCTTCCAGGACAAACACCCCAGTTCTGCTCATTTGCTCACACTCCCATGATCCAGGTGGTCCCAGAGCCCTTCTTAGGGCTGCCCGCAAGGGGAGCTGGGTGATTACTGTCCTCAGTTAAATTGCACATAGAGGTAAAAGTGTTATCAGGTAGGGACTCTGCTTTTCCTGTTTGTTTTTTCTTTACTGTTTACATAGGACTGGATGGACAGCAGCATCTTTTGCTTTTTCCTCCTACTGCACAAAGGAGGCTGCAGTTTTAATTTGAGTCTTGACCCTTGCATTCAGAGTAGCCATTGCTTCCAATGGAGGCAGGATTCCACTCAGCCAGGCTGCTGCAAGGGCCATTGGCACATTCTCCATGCCTGCTCTAGTATCTTTTTTACCTTTGGAATTTTGCTGTCTTGCTTTTGTCAAAATATCTTAGTTTAAAGCCTGTGGCTTTGGTCTTACTTGACCTTCCAACTACTGCTGCATTTTGTAGAATATTTGGTTGGAAGAGACCTTACAGACCATCCGAAGACCTGAAGGCCATCAGTTCTAACCCTCTGTCATGGGCCCACTGGCACATTCAGTTCAGTGTCCTGCTTGTTCTTTGCATTACAGCTAAGTTTGCAGGAGGTTGGTCCACCCTTTTCTTTTTTTTTTGACTTATCTGCTGCACTTTCCTTATCTTTCTTTGTCCTGTCTTCAGCCTGATTTTTTCCCCATGTCATCCACACCAACCACTCTTGGATCAGTCTAATGATTTATTAGCCAATTTTCAGACTGTCTTGACATCTTCTTCCACTTTGGCTCATCAGTCACCTCTGAGATTCATTTGGAAGAGAAGTGAAGAGCACAAAGGCATTTAATCTCTTTAACTGCTCCATGAGCACCTACAGGCCCGGAACTACAGGCTGCTTAGAACAGCACAAGCCAGTGTTTGGGCTCTGACCATGTAGTCAAAGAATAATTTAGATTGGAAGAGGCCTCTGCAGGTCACCAGGTCCAATCCCCTGGTCAGAGCATGGCTAACTTCTAACTTAGAGCCAGCTTTGAAATTAGAGCAGGGTCTTTCCCTCGAGTTTTGAACATCTCCAAATAGTTTCCAGTTCACCTTTGACAAACTTTGTTTTAGGAGATTGGCTGGAAAGGGCACTTCTAAAAGCACAGTGCAGAGAAGTGAAGCCTTTTAGCTACAGAGATCTTTTGGGGTCAAATGTCAGGGTCTCAGCTGGCAGAAGATGTTACAGATCCATCTCTGGATTCAAGGGAGTAAAACTCATCTGAGGAACTGACTCCATCCTTGAGCTCAAGAGACTCAGCAGACACTGCAGAGTAGAGCTGGCCTTGACACTTCTGCTCAGTTCACCTTTACTCATTTAGTGCACCAATAAACCAGGATGATTCAGCCCAGGGGAATGGCAGTAACACCATTTATCATAATTACACATCTAAGTAGTCCCATGAACCAAAAAAAAAGCTAAAAAAAAATTAAGGAGGTGGTACATAAACAAGATGACCTAGTTTGAAAGGCATTGTGGATCCTTTGGAGTCTCATTATATCACCTCAGAAATGTGGTTGTGCAGGACTCATCCTGTTGGTGCACTGACTCCAGTTCTGCCTGTGGAGCACAGGTAGATATTTTGGTGGTCTGGGCAGGGAGCCAGCACTCTTGCCTTAGATAAGCAAATGAAGTCTATGAATAAATAATGTGCATTTTTGCCATGCTGCCAAGCCTTCCATTTCAGCTGGGCCACAGCACAGGGCACATAAAGTTTTGCAATCATCCTTATGCCTGGTGTGCAGGCAGAGGATGCGACAGTAAGATGCACTTACCGGCAGCTGGCTGTGCAGCAACCCTGTGGGAATCAGATTTAATTCTGGGGGCTGCTCCCTTCCTTTCCAGACAACTCCAAAACACAACTGCAGCAAACCCACATTCTCCATGTGGGCAAATGCCTTGGCAGCAAATCCAGGGTTTAAATTCCTGATTGCCCTGGGGGGAGGAGAGAGGAGGGCATGGAAGTAAAAGCAGCCATTGGAAACTCGGCCCCTCCAGAAAGTGTTGTGGTGTGTGCACGGAGGGGCCGCGTGTGTTCTGCTCTTTAAAGGGTTCTTTTCCTCCATCATTTCCCTTCTCCCTGCAGAAAACCCCGAGCGGGCTGCGCTGTATTTCGTGTCCGGAGTGTGCATTGGACTCGTGCTGACCCTGCTGGCCCTGGTGCTCCGGGTGTCCTGCCGGACGGACTGCAAGCGCTCCTCCTCCAAAAAACCTCCCCGGGAGCGGGAGAGCGACAGCGACAGCAGCGACAGTGACGACGACTCGGACACCACGTCGGACCTGTCCGCCCGCAGGCACCGCAGGTTCGAGAGGACTTTGAACATGAACGTGTTCACCTCGGCGGAGGAGCTGGAGCGGGCGCAGCGGCTGGAGGAGCGGGAGCGCATCATCCGCGAGATCTGGATGAACGGGCAGCCCGACATTCCCGGCACCAGGAGCCTCAACCGCTACTACTGAGCCATGGGGGCTCCGTGCTCCTGCCCTGCTCCCCGGGGCTGCCCCACACCTCGGGGAGGAGAGGGAGGGGACAATACAACACAGGCATCTCCCCTTTCCCCATCAGGTGTGCCACCTGGAGTGCGTGGATGGACAGCCGTGATGATTCCCCAGATCTCTCCCTGACATGTTGGTATCACCCCTCTTCCTGGACACTTTCTGGTTTCAAAGAAGTGAGTGCCAACTTGCCAACTTCATTTCCGAGCAGCAGGCAGGGAGGAGACTATGGCAGCTCTCCCGTGTGGGATGTGGCATTGGGCACATCCTGGTGTGAGTGCTCCTTTCTTGGCTGGACAAGGAGGCTCTCCAGGATCTGGTCTTCATTTAGGATTTTTTGGTTTCCCTTTCCTGAGGACTGCGGGAGAATTGTGAACAAAATGACAACTCTGGAAAGATGATTTGGGGGAGGTGCATCCTGACCGATTGTCTTGTGACTTCAGAAGCCATGAGATTAACCTAATTACAACCCAACAGCAAATAGGACTTGTTAAGTACTGGGGGATGGGAGGGAGGGGGATTCTTCCATCGTGAAATCATCTCGGTGCTTGGATGTTTGCCATAGCGTGTTCAGTTATTTATGGCTGTCTTTTCATCTTCCTTTTCAATGGGAACAGTTAATTTTTTTACTGACACCTCAGGGATAAAATCCTATTATTTTTTTGAGTCTGCTCTCCCTGCTGGCCCCTGTCAAACACAACCCAACCCATCTCCAACAGTGAAATTCTGGTAATATAAGAGATGTGTCAGTCACTAGTAAGAAGTTAACAACCTCAAAGAGGTTGAAAAAGGTTTTCTTTTTGTTTTAAATATATATATATATATATTTGAAGATGCTGCACAGGAATGTGCCTTATTCTTTTTGTTGTTGTTGTTGTTGTTGTTAAACTACAGTTTTCCTATGGATAGCAATGCACAATGTTTTATATATTTTATTAAAAAAATAAAATTTAAAAAAATTCTGTGTTTACCAGAGGAAAACCAACGCAGAAGAAGCCATGTCTGACAACAAAATGGGTAATAAATGCTAAATAAACTCTGGTTTCCTTCAATACAATTGAATTTGCATCCTCACTTTTGGCATAGGTGTTGCTTGAGGGAGAACTCTGGAAGAGTGGCACACCTCTGCAAGCAATCAAGGCTGATGTTTTCTGCATGCGGGGAACTGGCAGCACCTTTTTTTTCAGCTGCGGCCCATCTGTCAACTTGTGTGGTGCACATGGGCAGGAGAGCTGAGCAACGTGTTGTGTACTCAAGGGGTCACCTCAACGTGATATCATGATGCTTTGAGTCTGTCCCCACACTCACATCATACCTGGGCCAGAAGCAAATGTTAAATGAACTGGAAAAAAAAAAGTGTGGAAGAAAAGGTGCAATGTTTTAAATGTTTTAGTGCTTCTTCAGTCTTACCCTGGAGTTTTTAATGGGATGTCACCACCCTCTTCACTCCCCAAGCAGCAGTTCACATCACCTCAGCTGAAGAACTTGGTGTTTCTCACATCTGCATGGCTCTGCTGTAGCCTGCATGGCTGTGGGGTCTGCTCCTCTGTCATTTAGGCATGGAAATATTAGTTCCAGAATCTTAAGGGTTTGCAAGGAAAATAAAGATCAAAAGCTCTAACTACCCAGAGCTTTTCCCAAGCTTTAAGGAGAGGTGGAAATGGGTGGACCTGCCCACAAGATGACAGGATGTTATGAGGGATGGTGTGCTGTGCCAAACAGCTGCATGGTGGGACAAACCCCTGGCACCTGGGGCCTTCCTGGCACTCTTTGGGATCACTGGGGCTTTTCCCTTAATGAGGAAAAGTGGTTGGGAGTACCCTAAATACTCCTCGTGGCTCTTGCAGGGTGAGAGCAAAGCTGAGTACCTGCAGCTGGTGGCACTGGCACTGTCTGAGGTCAGGCTGGCTGGTCAGAGGTGGCTTCACCTGGGAAGGCAATTTGAGCCCTGTGGAGTGATTATTTGGTCTGGTCCTGTGAAGATTTGAATGAAAAGGCTCAGTGTTGGAATGGAATATGATTTTTGCATCTAATATGTAGAAATAAAGCAGGAGGCAGGTCCCAAGCCAGGTGCTTTAGCTGGAATATTGAACACATTCTGATGAGGCTGTTGAGGAGCAAAGACAGGGTGAGGTCAACGGGGTCAGTTCTGTTGGCCGTGTGTTTTCCCCTACAATGACACAGTTCCTCAACCCTGGTGATTCAAGGACAGCATGTTTTCAGATTTAGAATGCTCTGTCCTGGGACATAGCTCGCAAAACTGATTTTGAAAATGTTATAAATTAATGGATTTATGTGTATGATTTTCCCAAATGACTTTTTGTTTGACCAGAGGAAAGAACAACTGTGGTAAATCTAAGTATACCTGATATGCAACTGTGGGATTAAAATATCTGCTTCAAATGTAAATCACAGCCAAACTTGAGTTGCAAATGGATGAACAGTCTTCCCTTAGCATTGCTAGTGCTGCTGTAAATCTTCCAGATGAAGTTTGAAATAAAAAGGAGCAGGGTTGAGCAGACAAACCCATCATAGCCTTGCCCTAGGTAAAAAAATGTAATACAAGTAGTCTCACTGTCTTCACTCCATGAGCAATACCTTCACATACTTTCTAGCTCCTATTTTGTGTCAGGGACTTGCACTTCTAAGAAAACTTTGACTAAAAAAAAAAGAAAAACTGCAATCCTTGGAGCTATGGAAAAGACTTTAAGTCATTGGGTAACTATTTCTCAGTTTCTATCAGAAGTTCTCAATAGTTTGTCTGGGGAACAAAACAGCCAAAATTCATGGGGCAAGAGTTTGATGGTTTGTCTTTAGCTCCAGCAATGGAGCAAAATCAGTCTCCTGGAATATGGAAGAGCTGGATTCACTGGGGGTGGGGTCAAATCTGTATTTCTTACCCTGCAAAAGAATTTCTTAAGCACACGGAGGTTTGGACTTGTTTGGTTTCCACCTTCATTGTTGTGCTCAATGTGCCATGTGAACATTAAATCACTCATAGAGCCAGGGAACAGAGAACAATTGCTTTTCTACAAGCCTACTGTGAATCCCTCTTGTAGGAGGTTATGCATAGCTCTGCTCTCCTCCTTGCATGCTTAATTAATTTTTTACATTAAAATAAAATATTATTTCCAGAATAACACTCTTCAAATTCACCAGGACAGATAAAGGAGTTGAAATAAATTTTTCCTCTTTTCTGAATGAAGTTCCTAATTTACATTTTGGGTAAAGAGATGCTGAATTCATTTTCCATGTGGATCTTGTTTTTGTGCCTCAGTTTAACTGTAGAATTTTATAATGGGGATAACAGAGCAATCCTGGACTTGATCGTAGTGAGAAACACATGACATTATATTTAAAGGAGCAGCATTGCACCTGCTGTCCACATGCTGTCTGCTGGACCCAAGGCTTGGGGCAGGTGAGCCTTGAGCAGTGAAGTGCTTGTGCTGAACTCTTTCACAACCCTTTGGAGCTGCAGGATACTTGGATTAGTAACCACAGAGCCATGCAGTTGTACCATGTTAGCTTAGTGAATGAGTATGATGGGCTAGAAATCTGAGGGTTGCACTCCTGGGAGAAGATGGGAACACATGGAAGAGATGAGTCAGGTTTTCAGAGCCTCAACTGCACGTTCATTGTCCTCCTGTCTGGTGGGGCAAATGGTTACAGAAGCCATGGCTGTGCATGGAGAGGTGGCAGAGTGAAGGTTGCTCCAGCCAGACCCCCACCCTTGTGTCCCACTCTCTTCCCATGGCTCCTGACTTCTCTGCCACCATCCGGCCATGGGCACTGACCTCCTATGAGGACCTGTGTTCAATGTACCCTGAAAATCACAGTAATGTGGTGTTTGCTGCCTTTCCCATGTCCACCCTGGTGTTCATACCCTCAATGAATTCCAGCTGGTTAATGAGGCATGGCTTTCCCCTCCAGAAACCATGGTGCCACTACTTAACCCCTTGCCTGCCATTCTTCCCAGCACCCCAGGGGCTACACAAATAAAATGAGCTCCCTGAGCCATGGTGCTGCCAGGATGTACAGCATATGCCTGTGGTGCTGCAGGGAATCTGAATTTCCTTTTGTGCTGCATGGAGCATCTCAAGTTTCTGGAGGTGTCACAAGCAATTAATCATCTAAGACTGGCCCAGAAATCCTTCTGCTCAGAATCATTGTGGAGGTTTTTTCACAGTGAAGTTTTAATAATCTGATCTGAATTTCTACTGTCCTTAGATACCCCAAAAAAATAACTCCCATTGTTGCTTGCCTTTGCTTGTACACTCATTAGAAGTGATGCAGCTTGCTCCTTCACACAATTTCCTCTATTTTTTGTGGTTGTCTCAAGGACTCTCAGTTAAACACAACCAAGCCAAAAGGCAGACATGGTTTTGGTTCCTCACAGGGCAGCTCACCATTGTTTGCTTTCCTACACCCCTGAGCTGAAGGGCCTGTCTTACTCTGAGTGATGTGGTGGTTTAGTAGTATTTAAACAAATATTTAGGCAAATCAGTTGCTTTGGGGGTTTTCAGTTGCTGGGCACTGAATGGATCTATTCCAGTGACAGTGATGTAATGTCACCATTTGGATCCCTGTCACCAGGGAGTGGGGTGATGTCACTGGGAATGGTGTGTGGGCTGAACCATGACGAGGGAAGCTGCCTGGAGGGGTGTGTGCCATGGGTGCTCTAGGGGCACACTTGCTCATATCATGAGAGCCAGCCAGTTCCCCAGGTGGATCTCTCCAGAAGGATGGATGGCTTTGTCCTCAAAATAAACTCAAGTGCAACTGGCCCATGATTTCCCTTGGGAGGTCTGTGTTTGCTGAGAGGAGGGGTAAGATACATTCCTTGTTCAGGTTCCTGGAAATATGGACAGAACTCCTCCAGAGTCAGGTTTAATGGATATCAACACTGATTCTCTTTTCCCTCTGTCTGATCACTGGTGGGGAGCTCAGGAAGGTCCCCAGAAGGAGGGAGGTGCTGCACCAATGTTCTCCACACTGAACCTCTGATGAGACCCCTTGATGGTTGGGAGTGAGGGACAGGGGACTCCTGCTGCTGATTTCCACACCTGTAACCCCCAAACAAGGCTCCCTGGGGCTGAGGCTTCACCAGGAGCCAGGGGAAAGGGGCTACTCTTTGATGACCAAAGGCTGTTGACACAGTACTGGGCACTGAGGTCAGGACCATGAGCATGGCCAGGCAAATGTGACACCCACCACTCCTACTGCAACCTGCCAAAAATGGCAAGGTTTCCTTGGCAGGTCCTGAGGGACAGGAGGGACAGTCTGATTTTTTGGTGCTAAGAGAAGTGTCTGCTAGAGAAGACACTAATTTGGGGGGTGGGAGTAGACTGGTGGTAAGTTGCCCACCTATGTGTATGTGTCAGTGATGGCTTCACACTGCACATGGGCACTTGCAAACATGTGGCTGCTTCCCAAACCACCCAGGACTGTCAGAATCATCCAGAAAACATTTCAAAGTCATAGAATCATAGAATATCTTGAGTTGCAAGGGACTCAAGGATCATCAAAGCCTCATTCCTGGCTCTGCACAGGACACCCACAAGTCACACCCTATGCCTGAGAGTGATGTCCAAACACTTGAGTTCTGTCAGGCTGGTGCTGTGACCACTGCCCTGGGGAGCCTGTTCCAGTCCCCAGCCACACTCTGGGTGAAAAACCTCTTCCCAATGTCCACCCTAAACATCCCCTGCCAAAACTTCAGGCCATTCCCTTGTGTCCTGTCATCACAAAGCAGAGATCAGTGCCTGCCCCTCCTCTTCCCCTCTTGAGGAAGTTGTAACTGCAGTGAGGTCTCCCCTCAGTCTCCTCTTCTCCAGGCTGAACAGACCAAGTGACCTCTGCTGCTCCTCCTAGGCTGAGACCCTTCACCAATATGGATACATTTTTAATTCCAGAAATTCACCGCCTGATTTTATGTTTTGTTACACCTGCTTTGTCTTTTCACCTTCTACCCTAATGAAGAAATGAATTGGTAAAACTAAAGCCTCAGGATCCCTCCCAAGGTCTAAGCCAATGCAAGTGTATTTTATTTTATTTCATTCTACAATAATAGAATCTAAATAAAGTGCTTGGAAAAGTATTCCTGTGGGGATTTTTATTCTTTTTGATTTAAAGGCATTCATTTTAAAAGAGAGTTCTTCGAAGAGTATATGATGTTTTCTTATCAGCTGTACTACTAGAGGAACTTCTGATCAGTAGAGAGGGGTATGCTACTGTGTTAGTGCCCAATCCACCATTCTTTGGAAGTATTTTTAATTTTACATGTCCCAGTCCCTCCTATGTCACTCCTTTGCTGAGCAACCTCTTAGAGTCCTTCTCTCATCTCACCCCTAGATTGCCCAGCTATGGCTAGGGCTGTAATTTGTGGCAGACCACATTCCTGTGGCTGATTTTTCATCCTTTACTTTTCCTAGGTGACTGGGATCCTGTGCTACCTGTTTTCTGCCAGCTGCTGAGGAAACATTGAGTTATGGCACTGGGATGGAGCTTGGCTTTCGATAGCTCATCTGCCACTTTTCTGTTGAAAAACATGTGAACTGGGGGCAGGGGTGGTGGTGGAAGGGAAAAAATAAAAACTTGGATTTGGATATTTTTTTCTAATGAAGGACGTTGTTCTGAGCAAAGCTGGGTGGCTGAGAAGGAGAGGAAATCCTCTGAGCTTGAACAGGGGAAACGCATTCTTGGGGGGAACCTGTTTCTGCCAAGCTTTGTGTCCTTTGCCAAATGCAATCATTGCTTCTTTGGCACCTTCAGTCATTTCTCCTGCATAATAAGTTTATGTTTCTGAAGCAAAAACTTTCTGAGGACAAAGAGTGACAGCAGATGGGGAAAAAAGTCAAGTTTATTTTTCTTTGAGCTATATGAAAACACCTTTCCCTTTGCATTATGACTTCATGAAGAAATATGAGCTATGAGGATGGATGGAAATTGGCATTTAACAGCCCTGAAATGGGACATCTGAATATCTTTTTTTGCAGTTTCTGACAGAGCATTCATTTGGCTTGTTTATTTTCTGGTGGTGTTTGGAGCCTGATGTTACTCTGTATCATGAGTGAAACCAAAACTCCCCCAGGCACTTTATGGGGATGCAGTGCCATGCTGGAAAAACATCCTTTGGCTTTTGAAAAGGCAGTAATTTGTACATTCCATTTCTTGTAAAAGTCTTTGAAATTCCCTTTTACGAGGAATGGTCCTCTCCTCATTTCTGGTGTGAGGGGATTTTTTAAATGAATGGATTGTTTAGAAGGGACAGAAGTAGTTCTCTTTCCTCCTGCATTTTTGAAGCCTCTAGACCACCCATGATCAGCAGAGTTCAGAGGCATCTGATGGTTTTTCAGAATTGTTCTTTGTATTAATTTCTTTTGTTGCTGGCTGCTCTGAAGTAGCAGACCCAACTGGACCTCTGTGTGTTGCTGTTTCAGGCCACAGCTCTCCTGGGTGTCCAAGCTCCCAAAGTGATTACAGCACCGGTAATGTATCTGTGCATTCCTAGCATCTTTTAAAAGGACAATTTAAGAGAAAAAGTTCAAGCAGGATCAAGCAAACCAATGTGAGTCAGAACGGGTGACTTTGCATCCAAACCAATGCAGGATTTTTCTCCTGGAGCTGGAAGTGGTCTGGCAATGACAAGTTTTCTTCTGAGAACTGACTGAAAAAGCAGAAAAATAATTGCTACTGATAGTGCCTTGAAGATAATACATTTCCCCAGACAGCAGCTCCAGAGGATGCTTTTCCTGGGAAGGAAAGTTTAATGCTGTCTGACAAGACTCTGAAAGCTGCCACTCACAATCTTGGAGTGCTTGTGGATACTCCCCTGATCCTTCCTGTAGTAAATCAGCATCTCAGCAGGCTCTTGTGCCTGGATCTGTGGTCAGGGCTGCAGCCCCAGACATGCTGATCCCTTGTGCACCAGGGAGGACAAACAGCAGCAGCACAGGCAAGGATGAGGCTGGTGAGGAGGAACCTCTCCCCAGATCTTGCTGAGGGCTGGGGGCCGCCAGGGAATGGACTCTGGCTTGCTGGTGAGGTGCGGAGAGGAGAGGAGAGGTCTGAGAAAGCGGAGAACTTGTTGAATCTAAGCACTCTGCTTCCCAGGTCCCTCTCCCCAACATCGAGGCATTCCAAAACCCCTCCCAGCTATAGCCCTCCTTCTGGAGGCTTCTTTGCCTGGTGACATAGGCCATGGCACAGTCTCCACTAGGTTGCTTGTTCCTTTTGGATGAAAGCTCAAGCCTCAAAGCTTTATTTCCAGAACATAAGCCACTTTTGTGGGAATCCTTAAAATCAAAGGTTTTGGGAAAGCTGCAAAAAGGCAGGCCTCAGAGACAGCAGAACTGTGATTAGAGCTAAGCAGTAGCCATGAGATTGGTCAGCAGAAAAATTATGTAAGGAATAGAAAAGTAAGGACAAATAGAATGGTCTGTGTATTAACACTTGTCTAGAAAAACTCCCTAAGCTGCAGAAAAGTTTATCTAGTGAGATATTAAGAAGTTCTAAGCTTAATAATGGAGCTCTGTGCATTGTGTTTTAAGGCTTACAAGCAGGTTTTGTATTTGAAATAATCAAGCATTGTTTTAACCAAAGGTACGTGTCCTTATAGTGGTTGGATAGAACTACTGTCAATATGCTTTTGCTTTGTGTGATTGGTCAAAAAACTTTGAAAGTAAGTTGTAACATTAAGTTCTTGGTCTGCTGCCTGGGATGTGAGCTGATGGCATCTTCCCACTGTCATAACCAAGTAATGAGACTGATGCTGGAAAATAAAACAGCTCAAGATGCATTCCTCAGCGGTCCCGTCCCGCTTGTGATTTGTACGCAGTCCCTGACCGATGATAACTTTCAGCAATAAAAAATTTTCTGTTGAGGAATAAGTCCTCTCTACCTTCCAAAAAGAATAATCTCATTTCTTCTTGGTGTGGTGGAGCTGTATGGCCAACCAGTGGGATGTGATTTACCACAGATTTATTTATACACTGGCAATGAAATATGCTCAGTTTTCCAGGATGGAAAAATGCCATTTGAATGTGAACTAATTATATTTACTTCCTTGCTGTAAATTGCCATTGAAAAGCAAAAGCAGCAGTGAGAGCAGTCAGTGTTTATGTCTAATACACCCCCACAGATCTCCTCCAGTGAAAGGATGAAGGAGTAAATAGTTTCAGAATGTGCCATTTTGATTTGGGCCATTTCTAGTTCATATCAAGCTATTCTAATGCATTTCCACAAATCTGTTTTTTTTTTTTTTTTTTTTTTTTTTTTTTAGGAAAATAATTATTTTGCTGAAAACTACTTAGCTAATCCCACACACCCACACACTAGAGCTGAAACTAAAGTCACGTTAGGCTGGACATAAAACCAGACTTTTTCAATAACAGCAAAAATTAGGGATTGGAGAACATGTGATGATTTCTATGTGAAATTTTTAATTAGCATAGAGGGTTTCTGAATTACATTCTTCCTTCTGGATCAGGTACAAATTCAGAGAAGGTCTTGATGTAAGTGATATGAAAGGGGTATTAGATGGTCTGGACAGCTCCTGCTAAATGTATAATGTGTGACACTGAGTGTCTTCCATGGGCTAAGTGCAGAGTGTGCTCTGGCCCACACGATGGTGATAGAGCAACCCAGAAACAGCATAGGGCGATCAGTACCCCTGATCAGTACCCTATCAATGCCCTGAGCTATCAATGACCTGAGCTATCAATACCCTGAGCTATCAATACCCTCTTCAAGTGATGGCCCTGCCCATGGGGTGAGACTTCTGTCCCTGAGCAGTAGCCTGTCCTAATTAATTGAAACTGGCTTGTTATGAAAGTCGTCACAGGAGATTTTCCTTTTATTTAAGAGCTGAGAAGCAGAAATCCTGAGTTCACTTCCCTGGCACCATGCTGACCAACTCACTGGAGGCCCTTGGTGGGACCAGGGTCCATCACTGCTTGCTGGAGTTTGTAGCCATCAGTCACTGAGCTCAGAGAGGAAAAAGGACATCTTGTGTCCAAAGCAGGTTTTGGGGCTGTGAGAGACTAGCAGGATGGGGGATGCTGGTGTGCATGGAGCACTTTGCCACCACTCAGGGATGGAGCCTCTCCAGCCACTCCTCTCTCATGGAGACTGATGGTGTGGCAGAGGAATATTGTTAGTGAGGAGCTGTCCTGCCTCCCCAAGGTCTGTGAAAGCCCTCCAGGCTGTTTGGATGAGGCATTCAAAACAAAAGCAGGATGAGGGCTGACAGCCACCTCTGAGTCCCCCAGGAAGGCTAGCATGATAACAGAGTTACATGCTCTGGTTCCATGACTGCTGGAACCAGAGCATTAACGTGGTTATGAGGTGTTTCTTTGCAGATACTGCTTCCTCAGGCTTCACTTTCTGGATCTGAGTGCCAACACCCTATCAAAGCCTGTCATGGCTGCAATCACTCCTTCGTCCTCTTTGCAGGTCATGGGAGTGTTGGGGCGCTTTGCAAATGGAACATTTCCAACGTGCCTGAAAGGACAGCAGCGTGTTTTTTCTGCCCATTTCAGAGCTGGTGGGGAGGAAAAGCAGGGAAAAACCCCATCTCTGCAGCTTTGTTTGGGCATGACATCATGAAATGGTATTGTGTCTAGTGCCTGGCCACCACTCAGAGAGACTGACCATCAAGTTCAGCAGACAGGACAAATATTAAAAGAACAGAAGAAGGGAATTCAGGCATGCAGGGGGATAACAAACACCAGACAATTTTAGTGTGTAGGTAGGGAAAGGATCAGTGCATCTTAAATCTCCTATTTATGATTCTCAACCTCTACTTCAGAGGTGCCTTACATGTCTCTTGAGTATATCGCAATGGCCAGTATTGGATATTAAAGATTCAAAACTGTGAATAACTGAAGAAACTCTCTGCATCCAAATGCCCTGTGAGATCTGCTGCACTGAGTGTGTTGGCTGTGTAGTCATTGTGCTCATTTGAAATGACACAGGAGTTGGGGCACTTGCCTGGGAGAAGGTGGCTCTGGGCTGCTGTGGCTCTGCTCTTAGTCTGGTCCACTGATGGAAACCAAGGCCCAGACTCAGATCTCTCTGGTTTCTCAAATCTCCTTTAGATGTCCAAGCCACAGGAAAGTCTAAACACCAGAGAGTAATGAGACATATAGATTGAAGTCTGTGGAGTGGAGCAACCATAAGGCTTAAGACAGGTCCTGTTTAGGTCATGGCAACATGACCTTAGTGTGTTTTATCAAGCAGAGGTTTTTCCTAACTATGCTTGGGTGGAAAAGCACTGTCTACTGCTCAGAGCTGAAGAAATCTCAAGATATTTCGGGAGGACTCTAACCAAATTCTCCTTGTGATGATTGTGAGATACTTCCTGAATGTATTGATGTTGTGGAAGAATGATATTTTTGATTTCTAAGCAAAGTTCTGAATTTATTGCTGAGCCTATGGAAATAACAGAAACACGAGTGCATTCTTGTGTAAAATAAAACTACTTAGGGCAAAACAGCTATAAAAGCTGTTAGAACTTTCTTTTGAATGTATGAAATATTGATGGTCTGAAGGTCCAGGGAAGTGACTTGCACTGATTAGCTCAGTGCAGACTCTGAATATTGCTTTAGAGCCATTTATCTCAAAACCAACTATCTCCTCTGAGAGAGGACCTTTGCAATGTGATTTATAATTGCAAACTTCTAAATACAAGATTGCCTTGGTTGTGAATTTTTTAATCTTTCAACCTTAATTCCATGTCATGTGGTTCTAGTGTAGTAGAACCACATGACATTTATCTTTGGTTTTATTCATAACATGGCCATAATTTCCTTGCTGACCTTCTATCAGTGAATTCATTATGTTTCAAAGGGCACATTGTCCTTCACTGCCTCATAGCAGCAGAGGCAAAACTACTTAATGGTGGTGTGTATTTAGAATAGTCATTGGGCAAGGATATTTTATAAACATGTCACAGTGAATGGTGCAACAGCTCACTATGCCTTGAAAAAACCGACTGTCTGTGATTTTTCAGTGGTGATAGAGAAACCCAAAAATTATTTTGTGACTCATGTTAGAAAGATCTGAGAATTAGCAACGTTTTTGGTGTCTTTTATATCTAAAGTTCTCAGCTTGATTGCTGCTGTAGAAGTTACTCCTTCTGCCTTATGCATATGCACTGAAAGGCTCAGCACCCCAGACAGAAGCCAACCTTTGCTGTTGCTCTTCCTTTTTGGAATGAGATGAGGTGATTCATTAATATTGAAGTTGTAGCAGTCTGAAGAGACAACTCAGTTGTTGCTATAACTGCTCATTCTCACATTTCACTCACAGAACTTAGAAATATTTTTGAGATCACTCCTTGTTTCTGTTGCAGGGAGAACTCTTATCTCACACAGAAAGGAAAACTTCAGCTGGAGAACTGGAAGCACATTAAAATGCATGCACATGTACACCTATGTACAAAGAAACACACAAAACTGTGTGATGCCTGATGATCAGCCACTCCTCTAGAAAATGGGCAGTGTATTCAGCCACAATAATAACAATTTAATTTTACTTTTTGGGGGTCCACCTCAAAGAATTAGTAAGATTTTTTTGCCTTTCTGCATGATTGTGTTTAAGGATTTTGTATTCAGCACTGTAAAGTTGCAAAATTTAACAAGTTAAGAGTTTGTCGCCAAAACTTAAGAGGAGCAGTTACTTTGGGGTGGGGAGTTCTGGTGGAACAGGATCTCAGCTTCCCTTGGGGCAGCAGCAAACAACTCTCCTCTCAAAGACTGCTGAGGTTTGTAAGGAGCTATTTTTTGCCACATGAATCTGCAGCATTTGAGAATGTACTCCTGCATTTACCAAAAAAAAAAAAAAAACCAAACTAAAAAAACCCCCACTGTACATCCAAATCAGGGCTTCACTGCTGGTCTCTGCAAGCTGCTCCATTGTTCCATCATGTTTAATATTGCAGTCTTGCCAATTATTCCTTTGTTATTTTTCGTTCAATTGTCATTGTCATTTGCTCATGAATTTCTGACTCAACCCACTCAACATCCGTGTTGATTTATGCATTTCTTTATTCAGGTAAAGCAGATGAGTGTGCTGTAGATCTTTCTTTTTGAATAAAGAACAATCAGGAGAACAGATGGCAAAGGAACATGAATTGCACTTCAAGTGGAACATGAATTCCACTTCATGCTGCTTTTCCCCATCACATTATTTTTAGTGATTGATGTTTCATCTGTTTTGTGAATGTATACATAAGAGGTTAAGAAGGTCCCATGCTATTAATTCATTAATTAAAAGCAAATGAACTACAGAGAAGCTTCTACACTGATCTGTTACAGGATGCAAGAGAATAATAAGATCATTAATATTGGAAAAGATGTCTAAGATCATTAGGTCTGGCCATTAGCCTGACATTGTCAATTCTAGCACTAAACCATGTCCATAAGTGCCACATCTCAGCACTGGCTTCAGTAGATTTATGCTGATTTAGGTTGAACAAGAGAAAGTGATCAATAAATGCATCAATGAAATCAGCAAAACCTCCACTGCAATTACTGAATTCTCAGGAGTGAGAAGTACAATGTTCTGGTTTTGCTGAAAAGGAACCCACCTTTATGTCTGAATCAGACCTAGTTTTCTCATTTACCTCATATACAGAATTATGTATAGACTCACCTGTGGCTTTGCAGATGGGGCAGGAGGCAGGGACACTTCCCTGTGGATGTGCATGGACTGGGGGACAGTGTCTCTGCTACAGCAACCTTTGTCTAGCTGGGAAAAAAAGTGTTGGACAGACAAGCACATCTTCCCATACCTTTTATCTGGGCTCTGTGCTATATTGAGATTGTTACTTCTATGCTGTCCTACAGATAAAAAGTCACACAGAGACAACAACTTGATGCTTTTGTGCTGCAGTTTTGCACTGTGGAACAGAGATGGTTAATTCAGAGCCTGGGGTGAGACAGTATGTGTCTGCCTGAAAAAGTCTTAGACCTGCTCTTTGCAACCATTTGTTTTGATACCTCTGTCCTTCACTACCCCAATGGCAAAAGGCTTGAATTTCACCAAGCTTCTCCTCAGTTGTCTGGGACTTGATCCTCATTACAAGTTCATACTGGTGTTAAGTGAGAGTCAGTGTTAAACAGGAGCTTACTTAGTGAAATATTTCAGGGCTGGTATCCAGTGCTTGATTAACATTTGTGCTGTGTATTTTTTTGGGTGTCCCCTTCAGGCTGCAAGTCAAGGACAGATAATTTCTAAGAACCAACAGTTGTGATTCTGGCACTGATTAGTTTGGGAAATGTTGCTTGGTTGTGGAAGTAAGTAAGCTCTGTCTGAGATACATCCTTTGGATCTTACTCATGAGCAGCAAGCTGATCTCCAGATGTCCTCAAAAGGTTCCTGCAGCTCTGTGCCACATATGGGCTCTGTCTGTCTGCCCACAACTGCTCTCAGCTCAGCATCACTGGCTTTTCACAATGAAGCCTGAAGCTGGGCAGGCTGCATCCAAGTAATGGGCTGCTGAAAAATTAATCCACTCTGACAAATTAGCAAAAAGAATCTTTGGACCCTTCTCAGATCTGTGCTGATTTGACCTAAGCAGTGTCAGCTCTCTGGTGCTAATCATAAGCAGAAAAACATGGCATGGCCATCATTAAATAGGCTGTTTTCCTGAGTTTTCTCTCTTTTAACTTTTCCAAAGGCAGAGCCATGTACACAACTTAGAGGCACTTTCCTGTGTGTAGGAAGCAATTTATAATGCTCATATTGAGCTTTAAAGGGGAAAAAAAAGTCTTTTAAAGACAGAAGTGTAAAAACAGAACTAAGAAGTTGTGGGCACTACTTAAAGGGATCAGTGCTTTTGTTTAGGCTGAAAGAAGTGAAGTGCTCTGAATAATAACCTTGAAATTGAGCTGGTGCAGGAAAAATACTTTACCAGAGAGTTACTCTCAGTCTGTAACTGTTCAGTCAGTTTGAGCTTTGGCTTGTAGCAGTGTGTTGGAAAGTTTTTCATTGTTTTTACCACTCCTCTCTTGTGAAAGGTCTAGAAGATGTAGCCATAAAGTGTTTTAGGCATTGCAATGCCCAGCTCCTAGATAACACAAACCTAGGTGAATCCCCAGCCCTGAGTAGGTCTCTAGGTCTCTAACAAAGTATCCATCTTCAGCATCACCTCCTCATCACTTACCTGCTCCAGGACTCCATGCTCAAAAAATATGTATATACTCTGAGGGCTGTCTCATTGTCTGACTTATGTCTGCTGCCATAGGATGCTTGGCACCATGTTGCAAAGACTCAGAGTCAGGAGAAGTTCATTGCTGTGGCCCTTGTCCTGTGGCATCCTCTGATCTTGAACCATGAACTGTGACATGGGTGGTCACATGTGTATATTTTGGGAGAACAAGAGGCACCATGTGGTCCTTAGATATTTTGTCCAAGTGTAACAGAACCTCTGAAAGGTGATTCAGCTCATCCTGAGGTGGGTATCCAGGGCAGAACAGATTAATTATTCTCTGAGGACTTTTCTGGGCACCACCAAGCCCTTGAGACTTCAATGTTTGGTTTGTTCCTGGTCCAAGGGGGCAATGCAATGTCTCAGCACTTTTGCTTAGGGTCAGTGAGAGAAACCTGAGCCTCTGGAGAACTTTGGATGGAGGTGGTTCAGAGAGAGCCCCAGGCATCCTGAGGATGAGCAGAGTTAAATGTTCAGGGTAGGAACCTACTTCTCCCTGCAGCTCTTGCCGCCATTACCTCATATTTTGTAGCGTGTTACCCCAGAGAATACTGAATCCAATGCTTTGGCAAATGTTGCATTTGCATTAATATTTTAGCAAATAAAAGAGAGAAAAACTTTGTAGATGTTGCACTGAATCACCCGGCTGGTGTAGCAACATGGAGTTTCTACATAAGTGACATAATTAATTCTGACTAAATTAAGCTACATTTCTAATTAGATTTGAGTTTCTCCATATCTTGCATTGCCTGGGCTTTTGGAGCAAGACTTTGCCATTTAGTGCTGAGGGCAGCTTAATCCTGCCAGAGAGGCTCAGGCTATGTTTTCTTCACATCACTTTGTTTTAGTTCATCTTTTATGATTTCACTTTAAAAAAAGGTTTGTTGTGTTTTTTTTTTTAATTTTCTTTTTTTATATATTTAAAAACAACGAATGAAAGCTGAAAAAAAAACCAGTATAGAAAAAAAAATATATATATATAAAAAATTAAGGCAAAACTGTCTGGATGAGAAAGCACAGCTTGCATGTCTGCTGAGAAGCAGTTTAAAGTTAGACATCTGCCTTGTAATAGGTTGCGTCTGGACACAAAATACCAGTGCTCACCAGTAAGCCTCAAGAAATGCAAAGAGCCTAAGCATAAATTTTTTAAGGTCTTTTATAAATCATGCATTTTATTTCCAGGTGCTTTTAGTTCTGAAAACAGATCTTCCCCCTCCCTTGGGAAAGAAACTAAACAAGACAAAACAAAACCCTAGAACATTTCTGTGGAGATTAAAAAAAAAATAGTACTTTATTAAAAAAGAAAAAAGTTATGGGAAAAACTGATTATTTCTGATGAGCTCTGGCACTGGAATTTCATAGCTCATTTTATCTAATGAGCAGAAAATATTTCACCTTTGGAGGACTCCTCAGCTCTCAGTGTTAACTTTTCCTGAGGCACCTGTGAGAAAGTAGCCTTACTCCTCACCCCTGGACAACAGACATGGACTGCAACTGATGGAGCAAAAGGAATTTTACAGGCAGATCCTCTCAGGTGCGGGACAGGGAGGGTAATCTCCCTGCTGGGACTTCCCAAGCATACTCTGGTATCCTTAGTTGCCTTTAGCAGCTCCACCCACAGCAGCAAACAAAATAGGGGAGGAGCTGCTTTTGGCTGAGGCCAATTTGTGCCATTTAAGTTTGTATTAATCCTTCTAATCCTCAGTCCAGGATGGCTGCATCCAAATCACCCACTGGTCCCTGTTCTGTGTCTTGAGCCCTGAGAGTGGCCCAGGTCTGACCCATGCCAGGGGGATGCCAGTAATCCAGGAGTGTGGATGGCTGAGTGACACTTTTGAGGCACATGTCCTCATTTCATGTAGTCCATTAAGACAGAGAACGAGTTCCTGACAGGTGCAGAGATGAGGACAAGGCAGCAGGACTTCTCTGGATGCTCAGGCATAATTCAAGCACTAATTCCTATTGCTGTAATCTCTAAAGAGAGAGGTGGACCCGGACCCTGTTCCCTTGGAAGGGTTGCACATCAGCCTGAGGCAGCAGCTCTTGGGTGACTCTCCATGGCTGGGATTCTCCAGTGACCTGGCAAATTGAGTGGGACTCAGATCATCTCTTTTGCCTCCAGACAATGAGAGGAGGAAACCACAACCAGATGGGAAAGAATGGGGAGAAATTCCCATGTCTTGGTTTTTCCAGCCTCTTACAATGAAAGCAAGGATAGAGGTGATACCATGAGGAGCCTGCAGAATGAGCAGATGTGGAGGAGAAGGGTAGGAGAGCCACCAGATAAGGTTTAGCTTAATCCCCAAAGGGTAAAGCTCCAACTGCTTGGGGCATTGGGACCACATTTAGCTGTGAAAGTGTTTAAATGAGTTAATCGTGGCTAAGCTCCTTGTTGAGGATACCAAATCTTTTCACCAAAAAGCAGATCATGTTAATCCAAATAAATTTCTCAAATCCACTTTTATTCAGATTATCAAACTTTAGGGCACATTAACTGTTCTCTAACATGTATGTGCAGGCTACATGGCAGGTCTCCCCTTGTTAAATCTTTTTTAAACATCTGGATTGAGGGACAAAGCAGTGTTTGGATTAACTCTCTCCTTTCATGCTCTCTCTTTTTTGGAGTTGATTTTGGATTCAGTTATGAGGATGGCCTGGCACCTGATCTTTGGGAGCTGTTTTTGGCAGAAGGAGGATGAATCACCCCAAGTTAAAGGAGTTGTGAATAATGTGAACACATAACTTGCTTCAGGCTTCCTTTTTACAATGAGGACAAACCCTGGAAGTCACATAATCCTGTTGATCTCTGAACTGGCACTCAAACCCAGGCTGTTTGAGATCTGATTCTGGATGGTCATCTTCTGGAACAGACATTATTTGCAAAAGCTTAACATCATCACCAAATATCTTTCATAGCTGGAGAGGCTATTAGATTTATAGATTTTTGAGGCAAAATTCATATTGGTTGGAAGTACTGATCTGCCTTCTTTTGACGCTCCAATCCTGCAGACTAGGGCAGAAGGACTAAACATTTCCTCACTACCTAATGTGCTGTAAACAATTTATTTAAAAGCAAACGTCCAGATGTGCTAAATAATGCAGTGGGCTTGTCCAAAACTCCCATTTCTGAAGCCTGTATGAATAATACATACTAAAATAAAATGGACAAGAATTTGTAAGTTTGTTTAGAACTGAATTAAGTGCTGATAAATTAACAAACACAGTTGTCAGTGCTGGTTTGGGAGCTGAAATATTCTGGGACACCAAAAAAAAAAAAAGAATCACAAACATTCCATGTCCTGAAATAAGCATCTGCAAAATGTCAGCATTAGCATTACTATTATGAATTTAGTCTGAAGAGACTTTCATGCCAGAAGGGGCCACTGGATCCACTTGACTATCTCCATAACACAGGGTGTAGAGTTTCACTGAATGATTCCTGTCTTGAGTCTTCAGGCTCTGGCTGAGCCAAAGCAAAGGGAGGCAAAAAAGAAAAGATGAATCTTTGCAATGGCTTGGATGAGAATTGAGAGAGGAAAACTTGAGAAGTGGAGGGAGATAAAAAGTGAAGCTCCAGATCAGTATCTGAAGGTCACTCACCATATGTTGGTTTAAGATCTAAGGTGCAGCAATTGACCCGCAAAGCAGGGAAGAAAGTATTTCTGTCTCTGGCCATCAGTCACTCTGCTCAGGCTACTGTCTCTTCCCATCTTTGACTTTCTGCTGGAAAGCCAATTCCTTTCCCATGAGCCATCACGTTGGAGCAATAAATCTGAATTGTTTCTGGGATCAATTGACAACTGCATGCCAGGAGAAGGAAATCCTCTTAATTTCCCTTTCACTGGAGCCACATAGTCCAGATAACTGGAAGCTGAAATTAAGGATGGGACTACACCAGAGAGTTCAGAGCAGGATGTGAGTTTCTCCAAAACATGGGAGTGTTTGGAGGCAGGCTGAGCCAGAGATGCAAGAAATGAACATATCAGGAAAGATATTCTGGATATCTATTTTGGAAAAATGTTCATTGTCACTGCACATTGCTAGACTGACAAATCCTGCTGGTTCCACAGGATGTCCCTGCAGATATAGCTCAGAAATGCCCCATTAGCTTTTTCTTCTACTTGAGAGTTTCCCTCCTGCTCTGTTCCTCTGTGGAAGGTCTCACAGACAGCTGAGAATTAATGGGAATTTTTGTGTTGCAGATACCAGGCTGAGACCCCATGGTCAAACCATTAAACTAAATCATCAAACACCAAACTTCTTCATCACTCATCTTGCTTCATTAGGCTTGCAGTTTAGTTGAAAACCACAAATGGAAAATGGAGATAAACCAAAACAAAGGGGGGGAGGGGAAAGGAAGAAAATGGACATTTTTGCAGAGGCAGAAATTAGGGAAATCTGTTGAGAGGTTCCTTCTGACTCTTTTTCAGATTATAATTGGAGACAGTTTCCTTATCCTCACAATGTGGCCCAAATTAGATTCAACTGCTCCTGATGCCAGACTGGTATCCTGATGAGCTTTTTCCCTGCCTGGGCAAAGGGAGGGTCTTGCAGCTGTGGGGGTGTCTGCCACGACTCCTGGGCTCTCAGTTTATCCTGCTACTTAATAGGACCCTGTAGTGGGGGACAATCTCAACCCAGCTGCAGCAGCAACTTAAATACCCAAGGCAGGCAGGAGAACCAGGACTTTTATTCCTACCCTATAGAAAGGAAAGGGAGACACACAAGGTGACAGCCAGCTGTGTCCCAGTTTGCATCCAAAGCAGGTGGGCTGCGGAGGAGGGGGGAAAATCTGTCCCTCTGCTCTGCTGGGACCCCACCTGCAGTGCTGCATCAGCTCTGGGGTCCCCCGCACAAGAAGGACATGGACCTATTGGAGAGAGTCCAAAGGTAGGACAGCTCTGTGAGGGAAGATGGTTGGATGGATGAAACACCTCTGCTCTGAGAAAGGTTCAGAGAAATGGGATTGTTCAGCCTGGAAAAGAAAAAGCTTCAGGTGACCTAATTGTGGCCTTCCAGTACCTGAAGGGAGCTGACAAGAAAGAAGGAGACAGACTATTTACAAGGGCCTGGAGTGGTAGGACAAGGGGAAATGGCTTCAAAGTGACAGAGATCAGGTTTAGATTGGATATTAGGAAAAAATTCTTCCCTGTGAGGGTGGTGAGGCACTGGAATAAGTTGCCCAGACAACTTGTGGATGCCCCAGAGATGTTCAAGGCTGGGTTGGAAGGGGCTCTGAGTAACCTGAGAGGTTGGAATTAGATGATCTTTGGTATCTTCCAAAACAAACCATGCTGTGATTCTATGAGTGCATTGGATCCAAACAACTGGGAGGACTCAGCAAACCAGAGACCCACGTTCCTGCTGGCAAACCAGCGCCAGATTGCCACTGGTATGTGTGGAAGTTCAGTACCTGTGTGTTATGGAAAACAACAAGCTGAAATACGCCCTGACCTGAGCTAACCTGCAGAGCCCTGGCCCAGGGCCCAGTGCAGGGTCACCCTCTGCTGTTTGGTTAAGCCCCAATTTCTGTGTACACAGACCCAATGGCACTCAGATATGGCCATGCTGACATGCAGGAGCAGATCAGCCTGAATCTTTCACCCCAGATTGGCTTCAGCCTCTGGTAGCACTAAGCCATCTCATGGCCCCTGCTTACAAACAGGTCCTTTTTTCCCCCTGCAAGAAACTCGTATTGAGTGTTTGGTCCTCTGGAGCTGCTGTTCTGCAGTGCTGGTTCTGTTTCACTTCAAAATCAAGAAATATTTCCCTAGTGCCCTCTCTATGCCTACTGCAATTTATTAGGTTATGCTTCAAACATTTCAGATCACAGTTGGGCTGCAAGGCATTACACAAAATAGGAGCATTTTGCTTGCAGAGTGCACAAGATGTTTCTTTACTTGTGGGATTCTTTGTGATGTTTGGCCTGTCTCTAGTTCAGTTTATATTGATGGGCAAATATTCTGCTTCTTTTATTTTGATGTAGATTGTTTCCTGGGCCAATCCCATATTTTAGCTCCGTAATAGGAGAGTAGGGTGGAAGCAAATAAACTGATAAAATCTCCCTTTGCTGCTGGTGAATTTCTGAGATGTTTACTTCAGCTTAAGTTTTGGGGGTTTTTTAATATTGTGGTTAGGAGTCCACATTTAGTGCCACACTGTTTGATATTGAAGAAGCCCTGACCAGGTTTTTCTTTGGTTAGGGACAGGAGGATGCCTGGAAGGCAAAGAGGAGGTTTCACTAAAGTTCATGGGTATGTTCAGTGTGCAGGGATCATGTGTTCACATGGACAGCACTGGAATTGCAAGGAGCTGACTTTTACTATGTGTGAAAATTATCTGTCTTCTGGTTTGGGTTGAGATTTGGACAATCTTTCTCTCAGAGCTAGGCAGCTTGCAATGGGATGACTGCAGAGGATTCCTTGGATATTAGGAACAAATTTCTTTCCTGTGAGGGTGGTGAGGCCCTGGCACAGGTTGCCCAGAAAAGCTGTGGCTGCCCCATCCTGGATTGTCCAAGGCCAGGTTGGATGGGGCTTGAAGTGACCTGGTCTGGTGGAAGGTGTCCCTGCCCATGGCAGAGAGTTGGAACAAGGTGATTTTTCAAGTCCCTTCCAACCCAAACCTTTCCATGGTTCTGTGATTTGCCCCTCTCTGTGTCGAATCCCCTTTGCACAGACACCTTGAACACTCATCTGGCAGTGCCTGAACATTCCTGGCATCACAAAATCCCAGCTTATAGGGTAAAACAGCAGCAAATTCAGCTTGCTTTGAACACCAGGCTGTGATGACACAGAGGCAGCTTGGCTGTGATGGACAGGGCAAACAGCCCAGGGTGGCAGATTTTTCAGGTGGGCTCATTGTCTGACCTTGATCAACAAGGTTTTGGCACAAGTTGCTCCTGCACACTGCGGGATGGAAGCCAAAATAGAGTTTTTTGAGGCTGCCCTCAAATGTAGATGCACCCCATGCTTGCAAACATCACTCTTGGATGAGGCAACATGCATCCCCCAAAACTTGCTTTGCCCACACAAGCTCAGAGGGTCATATCCAAATGCCCTTGCTATGTGGCAGAAAGGAGGACAGTGGCTGGAAGCTGTCCCCAGGCATGGTGGCCTTTCCACAGGCTGCTCTTTTGGAGCTGCTGAAGCTCACAGAGCTCTGCTGGGGGGAAGAGGAGTGAGGCGGATGCGAGTGAGGCTGCCATGTGGGGATGTGTCTAATGCTAAACACGTGCACAGATCTTTCCAGTGATTCACTGGAGAGCAGGAATGTCGTGCTCCTGGTGAGCCGGGGCAGGAGGGGCCTCACGTGTGAGCTGAAGCAGAGCCAGGCCCACGATGGAGCCCAGCAGAGGAACTTCCGCGAATCAAAGGCGCACGTGTTTATTTACAGAGCTGCCAGCAGCAGGGGAGCCGCCCCAACAAGCTCATAAACATATTTACAGGGCTTTCACAGCAAGGTTTGTAAGGAACAATAAAGCAATCACTCATCACCTCTGCTTAGGAGCTCTTTATGGTGAGGAGTCCTACCCAGAGCTGTGAGGCACTGGCTGAGGCCTCGGGCCCAGCCTGCTGCACTGAGCTTTATTGCTTTTCTCTCTCGGAAGCTTTCCCAATTCCCTCTGCTCCTGTAAGGAGCTGATCTGTTCTTTAACTCAGCTGGGATAGGGATAAGGATAACTCAGCTGCCTGTCCTTCTCCAAGGGGTGGAAAAGCATCTACCTTCTACATGTATTGTCTTTGAGTTTCCACATTTTTGCATGTGTGAGCACCATGTCCAGTCTCCTGTAACCATTTGCTCTCCAAACACCAACACTCACCAAGGAAACCCCCAGGTGCTCTCCCAAACACTGTAAATCCACGGCCCTTGGTGCTTGCATTGGTACTTTACCTAACATCTTATACCCATGGCACTTTGCTTCACCTCTGGGCTCAGAAAAGGAACCAGGTAAGACTATTCAAGTTTTCAAGTCCAGGGGATACTTTCTTTCTGTATTAATTGTTTTCCTTGAGGGGGATGTGATGCCAGAGGTAGAAAATGTCCCAGGACTTGGCACCATGATTACACATAGGGTCAGGAGGAGTGGATTGAACAATGCAGGAGAACAATGGAAGGAGAGCAGAAGAACCAAGGGACAGGACTGCTTTCCTCCTCCATTCATCCCTGAGCTCCAGGCCATCAAAGCACACACAGTGCTGCCACCTCAGCTTGGCCAGCAGCCTCAGCTGCAGCCTGGAGCCTTTGGAGCCTGTGCAGGGCTCCTCCCTCTGCAGGGCACGAGAGTTGAAAGGGCCTGTGGTGGTATTTTTAGCAAAGAGCACAAAAGTATGTGGGAAGGGTCATGAGTTGTCCTGTGGAACAGCAGATGTTTCTCAAGACATCACGTAGGAGGGCTGACGGTCTGGAGGAGGAATCTGCCAGGCTCTGGCATGAGTGGAACCCCTGGGAAAGGGCTGGTCTCTCACTGCCTTCGAGGGCAAGTGCTTGGAATGAAAACAAACTGAAGGGTTTTAGTGGTCCCAAACAAGAGGCAAGCTGGGCCCGTTGCAATTTGGATATTCTCCATTACTGACACGATTCAGTGCCCCATTTTATTTTATTTTGTTTCTACAACATCCAGCTAGTAGCATGACCTTCTTAGGCCTTTAAAAATGGCCTCTGTGTGAAAGGAAGAAGGGATTTTGGCCAAGATTTTTATTCTGACTGCAAGCTGAGGAATCATTTGGGTTATTGGGCTAGTGCTTGGTTTCCTGAAGTGGTTGTTGCTGCTCTTCTCTTTTTGGAGAAGAATGGGGTGGTGGCAATTCTTGGACCTAAGGCTGGAATCAGAGCTGGGAATGAGAGGTTAAGAGTGGTGCAGAGGCTCCAGACTTAGACAAGTCTAGTCCTGGCTTTGTGAGTCATGGTCCTGCTGGGAATTTGGGTTCAAACTCTGGGTAGTCTCCTCCAGCAGCCATGGTTCTGTGCAGAGTCAGCTTATGGCATACTTGAGCAGAGAATCATATAATCATTAAAGCTGAAAAAGACCTCCAAGATCATCTGGTCCAATAATTAACCCAGCACTTCCAAGTCCACCACTAAACCACGTCTCTCAGTGCCTCATCCACATCTATTAAATACCTCTGGGATGGTGACTCAGCCTGTTCCCTGGGAAGCCTGTTCTAATCCTGTCAACCCTTTTAGTGAAGAAATTTTTCCTAATATCTAATCTAAACCTGGTGCAACTTGAGGCCATTCCCTGTTGTCCTGTCCCTTGTTACCTGGGAGAGGAGACTGACACCCACCTGGCTCTTGTGCTTCATCTGTTTTAGTCATGTGCAAAACCCTTGGGGGCTTTTCATTCTGCATTTTGGGGCTGTTACTGCAGTTTCCAGCTAACAGTTTTTAACTGACAACTAACATCCATGGAGTCACATATGGGAGCTTGGGGAATGCCAAAAAATTGCACTATTTTGAAGGTCCCTTTCTGACTTGGCTTCAGAGTTTCAGGACATCTGTAGGTGAGCAAACTCACAGTAAATCACCAGTAAAGTACTATCAGAGACACATCTCTTGTCCCTGATCTTTGCAGGACTAAATGACCTTTCAAGGTCCCTTCCAACCCAAAATATTCTATTGTTCAATGAATTTGGATGCCCTTAAAGAAGCTAAATGTGCCAGGATTTTTAAGATGGATATTGATTACAAGCAAGGGTCTTTTACACCATGTGAATGCATGCTCTTCAGAAAGACAATTTCCCATTAAATTCTCACAAAAATATCAAAAGTATTACCAGTGTTAAGAAATGGTACAGTCATGCTTGGAAAAATATCCTGAAATCCTGGTGGGGTTTTTTTCCCCTTCTTTTTTTTTTTTTTTTTTTAATGTTGCCTTTATTTTGAATTATTACTAGTATGTTTGATGATTTGAAGGTTTTACTTTCATTGCTCTATTTCCCTTGTTTTCCTGCATTTTTCACTGATTGGCTGCCAGGGAAGTGACGAATGGGTTATTGATGTGAAGAGTATCAGAGAGTATTAGATTAGAGCTGTTCAAAGGGAAACAATTTGGGCAATTTCTATTCCATTATGAAATTTAGAGCATTGTATTTTCATCCCAGGTGGGACTGGGAAAAAAAAAGAGGAAACAGTAAGAAATTTTTGCTAGAGAAAATTGTCTTGTCAGCTGTTTCACCTCAGTAGAGTTCTGAAGGAGCAAACATCTTCTATTGAATGTCACCAGCCAAGGATTTCCTTGGAGGCTGCAAATGCCTCCCTAAGAGCTTGAGAGCTGCTAAGACAGGTCTGCAAGTGTTGTTGAACTGGAGGTTCACATTTTACAACCACTTTTTAGAAGTCCCTATTCTCACTCTGAGAACCCTTGCAAATGTTTTAGGAGCAAGAAGATATTTGGTTAAGCAACCAAAACCACAAATCTGCATGGAGGCCATGACCCCTCAGGTAGCAGCTTGCTCACTCCAGGGTTGTATGAACTGTGATTTAAATTAAAAAAAAAAAAACCAAATTGTTTCCTGAGGTCTGTTGAGGCATTGATACATCCTTTCTCCTCCTTGGAATGAGAGCACAAACCAAACAAAGGTGAGAAAATACAGTCTTGCTGTGCATTTCTTCTGCACAGGAGACGAATAATTGTTGCCTAAATTCAGTTTAATCAGCACGCTGTCCCTTGCTCCCAGGCTTTGCTCTGTATCAGCCAACCATAAAGCCCTAAAGAATGGGGAAAAAGTTATTTTTGGCTTTAGAATTGCATAATCCTTTAGGTGAGGTGTTCAGCAGATGACAGAGCAGAGGGGGAAGCTGTAGAACTGGCTGTGCAGCTCATCCCACCGCAGAGCTGAATGTGCTGAGCCCCGAGAGCCCTGGTGTTAATGGGCTGCAGCACATAGGAAGTGAGCAGGGTGAGTGATAAGGTCTGGATCTGGGCTCTGACAATTCCCCCAGGTGCCTGAAAGATCCAGTGTTTCTGCCTGAGCTGTTAAAGGGTCTGCTGCAGAAGACAGACTGCATGATGATTAGAACCATCTGTTCTTCACTCTTGCCATAGCAAATTCAATATTAAGGACTCACAGAGCCTCCAATGGGGTCCAAACCCCCCTATTTGCTGATATATACCACATGTAGCACATCCATTTCTGACCAGCTTCCTCTGGCCTCTTTTGGGCCTGGGGCACATACCAGGCAAGAAAGACTGTAAAGGGCTCTGCCAGTGTGTGACAGGCACCAAACAGGATCAGTAAACTCTGCAAGCCCTGGAGAAGGGATGTCCTGTGTGACCCTGCCCACATTCACTGAATCCTTTAACAATGTCATTCATGGCTGGAGCTCCTCTTGCTTATTCCCGTCACAAGAGGGAACCCATGGTACATGGCTTGCTCATGGCCAAAGAAACCACCTGGGAAATCCATTTCCACATTTGACCATCAGAACTAGGGTCTGATAGGAAAGGGCCATATCTCTGTCTCCAAGTCTGCAATGTCAGGCTAGTCATCGAATCAGAATAGTTTGGGTTGGAAGTGACCTTTAGAGAACATCTAGTCCAATCCCCCTGCAATGACTAGGGACATCTTCAGATAGATCATCTTGCTGAATGCCCCATCCAACCTGGCCTTGAATGTTTCCAGGGATGGGGGCACTTCTACAATGTCTCTGGGCAATCTGGCCCAGTGTTTTGCCATCCTCAATATAAAATACTTCTTCCTTATATCTAATCTAAATTGCCCCTCTTTCAGTTTAAAACCATTACCACTTGTCCTAGCACAATAGGCCCTGGTAATAATTGTCAACCCCTTTCTTCTAGATCCCGTCGAGGTACAGAGAGCTGCTATAAGTTGTCCCCAGACTTTCTCCAGGCTGAACAATTCCAGCTCTACCAGCCTTTAATCATGAGTGACTATGTTATTTCTCCTTTATTCAAAACAAAACAACCAACCAACCAACCAACCAAAAAAAAAACACAAAGAAAAAAGAGGAAATTTACCCAAGATGTCCAAGTTTTTGGCTGCAGGAGGCAGCATGTCTCTTAGCATGATTTTGACCCTGAACCAATGTTCTGTTCACTGCTGACCTCAGGTGATCCCTGTTGGTAGCACCACCGGGGTCTGTGGAAACCCCAAGAGCTTTTCCCCATTTTGTGTTTGCCTGCCTGCCACATCAGCACTTTCTGCCTCTGTGTTTCTGTCTTTGCACCCTTCTCCAGCAGTTCCCTGGCAGCGATATCCAAATAGAAAATCCTCTGCTCTACTGCTCGTGGAAATGCCCTGTGCAATAGATGGCTCTGACCAACCTGCAGAATAGCTGACACTCAAGAGAAAAGCTTGCTCCCAGATGCATAAATATGGATTATCTCTAGTCCAGGGGGAATAAAATGCTGTTGGTCTGTGCTGTGCATCATGACAACACCCCTCAGAAGCCACCTGGACACCCAGGGATCCAAAGTGTGGAAACCAGTACTGCAGGGAAATGATGCCAAGAGATTACAAAAAAAATTAGAAAATATAAAAATCTAGTGCTTAGAGAAAGGCACTGAGATCCATATGCAGGCACCTAAATGAGTGATTTCACAGCTGAAGGTATTGAGCATCCAAAGTGGCCATGAAAGAGGATGATATAAAACTGATGTGCAGATTCAAACAGAGCTGAACACCTACTTGATTGTGCTCTTATCTGCTAAATCACTGCTTCTATTGCAAAATAATTCACGTCCCTGTACTTAATACATGTTATTCAACAGAGCAAATTACTCTGTTCCCCTAGGTCTTATTAAGAGCTAAAAGCAATTTTCAGCAAGTTACCAGATTAAGAAGGCTGTGGCTGTGACAGAAAACATGAGAAACTGTTTCTTAACTCATAGAGAAAAACATCCATGATTTTAATTATTAAATTTCACCTGCTGCATTATTTTTTGTAGTTCGTGGTTTAATAATAAACTATTTTCCCTGTTTGGTGATCCAGGCTTGGCACTGAGAAGTGGGTAAGATTAAAAATGAGTAAATTCTAGTTAGATTGAGCATCTTCTAGCCTGCCTTGGGCTTTCCACTGACTTACTGATTTAAGAAAGCCACTCATTCATGACGGGGTTTAGATCCAACAAGAATGACTAGCTATGCCTCTAAAGCAATGCAAATTAAAACAGGTATCTGTAGGGACAGCTAAATGGTATGTCAGCTCTCATTTTCCTGGAGAACAGGATTTTCCCACACCACCTTTCTCTGCCCAGCTGCTTTGAATTAAAGCCAGCTCTTCATGAGCCCATTTTTCTCTCCTGGTACCAGTGTAAATCAAAAGCTAACCCTGTTAATGTCACTGGTGTAAAATTGGAGGAAATGAGAGAAGAATTAGCCTGAGAAAAATCTAATTTGCTTCTTGTGCTCTGTCTTTCCAAGTTCAATCTAGATTAAAAATATTCACCAATGTATACAAATGGGAAACCAGCACAGCACACCATCTGTCTGGGAGTGGAAAAATCAGGACTTTTTCTCTACCTTCCAGACTTGCTATAAAGCAAACTAAAATGGACAAGGCACTTCAACAGTTTCATGCTAAGAAAGCACAACAAGAAAGCTGCACAATACCTAGGGATTACAGTTCAAGGCATCTGGTACAAGCCAGGCTTTGGAGTTAACTGAAACCTGGGACCTGCAGGGTTAATGTGTGTTTATATAAGCACCAGAAGCTGTCATTTTAGTTCTCTTCCATGAATATTTGCCGTGGCCCACATGTACAATAGAGCTCTTTTCAGAAATGACATAATGTAGTGTTTTACAAAAAAAATAAAAAAGAAGGGGTGAAAGTTTCCTTTTCATCCTGCCAATGGGAAATGTGTCTTATGTGCTTCAGCAAATTACTGCCTGGAGGCAGAACAAGCTCTTTGTAATATTTTGGTGCAAAAAACAGGTACCTAGTCATCCATCCAGCAGGGTGTCACATAGCTGTGTCCTCTGGAGAGAGCTGGATGCCTTTGAACTTTCTTTCCCAGCAGTGCTGCTGCATGGAGTTATACTCCAGAATGCCATTCCCCTCTCAGGAGGTCTGCAACAGCTGCAGCACACGTTTTATGGGTTCTGCAGAAAGAAATAGTCCCCCAGAAAATACAGTAGCTACATTCAGGTGGGTATTTTGCCCCCTGTGTATTCTTCTGACAGCCACTGACAAATGTGAATGCTGTGGTTGTAACAGGGCACACTCGGTGCATCTTTCTCCTTATGAGGAGCTTGACTGCAATAAGTCATATTTTCAAACAGAGTTTGGGTGAGCTGGAGAGGGGAGGGTGGCCACTATAAAGAGTTTAATGCCTTCCATGAGGAATGCAGGGGACACCTATGGAATACATATATTTAATGCCATGTCTCTGAGGGACAAAGCAGTGCTCCTGAGCTAAAGTCATCCTAGGGACTGGAAATCCACAAAGAAAATGAGACCAGACCTGGACATTTCCAAGCCTCGAGTCACACAAACTTGTCAGGTCTTGTCTACTTCATGGAAAGGTGAATTTGTCTGCAAAGCAGTTATTCAGGCAGCTGGGCTGGCGTGCTCCTGCTCCAGCCTGGCCTCACAGTGCGTGTGATGGATTCAGCCAGAGGGAGTGGGATGGCATTTACCAGAGCAAAGTTAACCCATGGTTATATACTAAGGGGTTCATATCACAATGGACAAAACCACCCATCCTGTTCTTTCTGATGTTTTTGTGTAAATAAATACCTAACTTGGAAGAAAGAGATGCTGAATGAAGTGAAAATGGTCTTTGAAGTCTCCAAAGACAGAGTTGTTTGAGCAGTTGTGATCTAAGTACATGACTGGGGCAGAGTTTGTGGACAGAGATCTTAACTGGCCCTGCAAGACTTGTCTCACTCAAAAATCACAGCACTGAACATTCCTGTCAGTAAACCAGCCCTGATCTCTCATTACTGGGTCACAGAGTGGGAAGCAAAATCCTTTCATCTTGCTATGGCTCAACTTGATTTTCCAAGTTTCCAGTGGATTACTGAAGTGATCAATGGTGCAGCCTTAGTGATCTCCACCAGCCTTCCCTTGCACAGCTCCATGGAACTAAGAATTGACTCCTCACTGAGGACAGTTACTGGATAACTTGTGTTTCTCTTTGTCCCACTGTGTCCCCCAGTAGAATGCATTTCTCAGGGAGGGAGAGCGGGCTTTCTGTTTGTTTGCTTTGAAATTTCATTTTCTTAACCCAGCCTGGATTCAGTAGGGCAGGCTGTTTAAGATTTGTTTCCATGAACTGGTTGTTACTATGACCTTCTTAAGAGCATGGAAAGCTTGTCAGTGTTTTCTGATGTTTTTTCATAAAAATGTTGGTTCTCTCACTCTCCAACATTTTACACAATATATATTCATAGTCACAGAGTGGTTTGGCTTGGAAGGGACCTCTAATTCCAGTCAAAGTTCTTAATTGTTAGGTGTTTTTCTCAGTTCTTGAATCAATGGCCCTTTTCTGTGCTTGCTGCCATTGCTTTTTCAACATGGTTTTAAAACCAACTACATGCAGCTTTCTTTCAGCCATCTGTAGATAGGTATCTCTGCTTAAATACTTACCCATCAGATGAAGGTACCTCCACTCTCCCGTTCAGACTCTCTTAAGTTTTACCAGACGATCTAATTAAATATCACAAGACTTCTATCAAACCAATTCTTGTTAGGGCCTTGTGTTCATGTGGTAGAAATGTGGGTGAGCAAGTGACCTGGCCAAGGTGGAGGCCAGACTGGTGCCTAGTGGTCCCTCCTCTCTGGCTTAGAAGGCAGGGTTGCCCACATGCCCTTTTGCCTTGAACTCCAGCCCAGTGACACGTTCAGTTCAGAAACAATCCATTTTATTGCTCTCCCATGTAAATAAAAGCTGCATATCGCCACTGGGTGACAAGCAATTTCCTCCTACTCCCACACGTATAATAAAGGAGAAAAATTGCAGATGAAATCGCTGTAGACTGACATAGAAAACAGCAATTTATGTATTTCCCAGGGGAAAAAAAAGAGAAAGATTAGGGAAGACTGTGCCTCCCTATTAAAACTGCAGCTGCACATTTCCAGTGCAATGCTGTGCTTGCAAATTATTTCTTGGAAAGATACCTTAATTTTTTTGCCCCATGATACCTATGGAAGGAGGGAAGAGGAATAAATCTGGTGGCAAAGTGCACCCCTTAGTGGGAATTGCTGCAGCCACCATCACAGGCCTGCCTGGGAGCTCTGAAAAGATTTTTCATGCTCTTTGCTACACACTGGGATGCCCAGACCCAAAAACCTGCAGACCTCAAACCTGATTCTCTGTCATCCTTCTCTCTGGATGTAATAATGTGTCAAAACAGGACAAGTCTACACAGGGGTAAATATGGAGATTCAACTGTGAAGCCTGTGAGTCTCACTGGAGTTCCCCTTCAGGCCAGCAAAGAAATCCTCAACCACTGAAATTGGACTCTGAGCCTCATCTGAGCCATGCCAGGCCCAGATTAGTTTGGTTCAGAATTAATCTTTTCATTGCTACAAAGAATCTGCCACTCCCATGTGCTGGTAATACAACATCCTTCAAGGTTTACCATAACAAAATGATGCTGTTTTTTCTGTCTGTGTCTTGGCTGTGTTGTGCCTGGTACTCAGAGCAAATTGATGCCATTTAGTTTCTTTGGAAACTTCAAATATTTTTCATCTCCCTAACTTTAAGTGTCAATCAGGAAGACACACATATGAAATCCTTAACTCACATATGAAGTATTTAAAGTGGGGAGTTCTTTTCTAGTACCTGGAAAGAAATGCAGCTTTGCTGGTGGTGCCAATACTGTTCTATTTTAGATACCTTCCTCAGACCACGAGGAACCACCTCTGTTCCCTTCATTTGTCTATAAAATGTCTTTGGCCAGTTCTGACAACATTATCTACAGAAAAATTCTGCTCCCTGTGCATCAAAGCTCAGTTTCATGCTCTTGTACTGTTTGTTTTATACTCCACTGAGAAGGGCCACTCAGGACAACAAAGTATGGCAAAAAATTAAAATACAATGAATAAAGGAGGCAAGAGATCAAAGATCTTTTAACAGAGAAGGACATTCAGCTAGCCCAGACTGCACTTAATTAATAATAATAAAAAAGCAATGTTTTCTGTCCCCATCTTGTCTGACCATAAGGCAGCACAGCCTCTGCAAGAATAGCCACTGGAATCTACCTGCAGCTGGCTGAGTCCCTCTCCACCAAAGCCTCGACCTCAGAGCAAAGTAACTGTATTATTCTAGGGGAAAGCCCACGGCTCCATCTAGAGGGGAGAAAGAAATAGTGGAGCTTCTGGATGTTTTCTCTTCTTCTGCGAGGAGTGCTGTTACCTGAAGGATCAGATGGACATGGAGGTAGGCTGGAGGGAAATGGGAGGGCAGGTTTTTGAGGCTGGAGAGGGAACTGTGAGAGGAATAAAATAGATCCAATTACTTTCTCGGTGGCTGCCTGCAATCAATAATGCAGTGGCTCAAGGATTAGATTTGAAACAATCTGTCTGGAGATGATGGAAATGTTGCAGGCAAAAAAATATCCATCGAAGCCATCCTCTAAAGATGCACCAGCCTCTTGAAAAGTCTGAACAGTCTCTCTGTTTTATTCCAGCTCTTTCACCTCCAAAGTTTCAGTAAGTTTACTGAAAGGGTGGTGATTTCCTGCAGCAATCCTTCCCACCTGTCCTTTGGTGACACCCATAACCTGTTGTGGCCCTTTTGCTGCCTTGTACATTCTCCAGGGTGCAAAATACATTTTCACCTTTCTAAGAAGCTCTGTTATTATCAAACTGTGGCCAAATGCCAAAATTATGTGTTGGGAATTCTGTGGTGTGAAAACCAGTAAATTGTCAGGATCAGCTGATATCTTGTGTTTATGTCCAGTTTACAAATGGGTGACATCATCTGTGCTTGGCTGCTTCTCAGAGCTTGTGCATCTCAAGGTAACTCAGTTGTTACTGAGTTATCCTACACTGTGACATCAGTCATGCTCACAGCTCTGTGCACTTAAAGCTGCTGTGGGGTGCTGTGCATCCCTGTGTGGGTTCTGTCTGCAGCCCTTATCCCATGGCAGTGCCCCTGCTCTGGTGTCTTGGGAAGGACCCGGTGTGGGCCCCACTCAGCCAGGAGAAGCCCAGATCAGAGGGGTGCAGGTGGGTGTGGGTAGGCTCAAGACATTTCAGCCACATCCACAGCAACGAACCTCTGAACCCAGCAAGATTCACTTTGTCCAGAGCTTCTCTGCAGAACTGTGTTGGTGAAGCTGGAACCCCCATCACTGTGATGCCCAAGAGACACCAGAAAGGGCTGGTGCAGAGGGCAGAGCTCTGTGTTCCTGCCTGGTTCCATCTCCGTGCTTCAGCCCAGCTCCAGCAGGTGCAGTGGGAAAGCCAAAGACCTTGCCTGTGAATAGGGACCTGGGTCCCTTCTGCTGGCCAAGGAGTGGAATGGAGAAACCACCCTCATCACAGGAGGATGAGGAAGCTGGCAAGGTTCAGAGAGGGTGGTAGCAGTTCTAGGGGTCCCTTCTGCATCACAGGAAGTCACAGCTTCATGGTGGCACCCCAGCTTTTAGCCTCAGTGTGTTTTTCGCTGGTGCTGACCTCCAAAAGCTCTGACCAAATGGACAATACCACAGACACACAAAAACTCTTCAGACAAAAAATCAAGGGATCAACAAAGATTGGAAAAGTCCTCCAAGATCAAGTCCAGCCTTTGAGCAAATACCCCTGTGCCCTCTAAACCATATCATGAAGTGCCACATCTACTCATTTTTTGAACACTTCCAGGGATGGAGATTCCATCACTTCCCTGAGGAGCCTGTTCCGATGCTTTACCATTTTTAAAGTGAAGAAATGTTTCCCAGTATCCAATCTGAACCTCCCCTGGCACAACTCAAGGCCATTATTCCTTGTCCTATCAGACATCTTTCAAGTATTAGAGGGAGCAGGGAAATTGGTAGTGCCGGGAGGATCGATGATCCTAGAGGTCTCTTCCAACCTCATTATTCTGTGATTCTGTGATTCTCCCTCCCCGTGTATTTTGGCTCTGTCCCGTCCGTCCGGCGGTGGAGGCAGACTGAAGTGCTGGGGCTGCATCACCACACGGTGGCATGAGCTCTCTTCTGCTGCTGGCCCTGCGCTGCAGCACCGGCGCTGGAGCTGCTGCTCCGCCAGCCCAGAGCGTTTGGCTGCCTCCTGAAAAGCGAGGATGGAGTTTGCAAAGGCACAGGCAGCTGCAATTCCAATCAGAACTGCGGTTCCACTTATCCATCACTTTAGAATTGTGCAGGCTTGAGGAAGATATGAACACCACAGAAATATTGCTGAGCTGACATAAAATGTTCTGGTGTATGTGTGCAGTCAGATCTTTCTGCATCTGCTCATCAATGGTATGTTCAACACCAGGAGAATTATGAATATATTCATTCCAATCCTACATTCATTTGTTTTGCTTTCCTTCCCCCATCGTCTTGCTGATGCAGGCAAAAGTTTTTGGAACATGTGTTAAATACATCTTTGCACAGAGGGGTTCTGCTGGTTTGGTCCCACTGCAATGTATGTGTCAAATGAGGAGACAGAATCAGTAAAGCACAAGCTGCCGAAGAATGTTGTGAAAGTTTTAATGCTGGAACTAGTGCTGATCTTAGGATTATCTCTAAATCATCTCAGTAGATGGATGCCAATCTATCATTTTATTTCGTGATGCTGCAAAAAACTTCACTCCATGTGCTCAGGATGAGAGCTGGCATTTTTCAAATGAAAACTGCAGTTTCATCAATATAAAAACTTTCCATAGGAACACGTCGATTCAATGACTTTATACTCAGAAAAAGCCAATGGTCTCAATTCCAACCATTATTGGCAATGTCTGGAATGGAACCCTGGGATTTTTTCTATTCCCAAATGATTGGTTTCTAAATCACTTTCATTTAACAATTAAGTTATAAATTTTAACAACAGTCTTATTTGCCTTTCTAGGTAGGCTGGAATGAAAATTAGAGCAATTTTTGAGTTTGATTCCCAAGTAAAAAGGGAGGGAAAGGACTTTTTTCTTTTGCAGGAGAAAAAAATAACTGTGGTTTTCAAGGCAGTTTTCATTCTGAGACTGAAACCTGTGATGAAAAGTGTTTGATGAAGATTGGGTGTGTATTACAGGGCCTGAGAGAGCAAATAACTCTTCTCTCCTGAATTCAACAGCAGCAGAATCAAACACAGCAGGTGTCAGGACTGGGACCACTCACCACTTCTTACTGCAAGCACTGGCAGCCTCAGCAAATCTGGGAAGTTGGAAGGATCTTGTTTTTCCAACTATGTAACCACAGAGGATGTTTAAGCAGATTTGTTCCTAGCTTTGTTAGGAAACTTCTCCTTCCTTTCTACTTTACATTAGCCTTGGTCTTGAATCCAGGTCCAGCCAGCCATCATCACACTCCCCCTTGCACTCTTTCAAAGCTTTATCACATTAAACCCTCCCTGTAAAATGCAAGTATTTGCTGGCTCACCAGAGAGGATGACTTGGAGAAAATTGACTACAGGTAAATGCATTGAAAGAAGCAATTAAAAAGCAGTTCAGCACCATTATGGAACTCCTTCCAAGTGCACTTCTTCCTGCAAGACAAGCCTATGATGAATGGATTGCAGAAATGTCATTGTATTATACTGTGTAATAATAGAACAGGTCCAGTGGAAAAGTTCAGGTAATGCTGATATTGTCCTGGAACAAATATAAAGTAGGTAACACACAAGCGTCAATTTTATCCCATTTTTCATGATTCTATGGATTTTAAAATGTAAAAATAACAAGCCAAGCCAAATACTCATCAGCCATAGCTTTAGCTAGTAAATTAAGTGTGGACTGTTGATTTTCACTCACATGGCTAATCCTTCTAACTCCCTACTTTTCAAAAGCAGCGGCCATGTCCAAACTTTGTAACAATGGTCTAATGTTCCAATCCTTGCACAGTGCAAAAATATCTCTGTTAGGAATAAATAATAAATGCTTAGAAATATAAAATAAAAAGATGGGAAATACCTTCAGTATTTGAATTCGCTCTGGGTCTGGCAACCTGTGGCTTTGTGATGTAAGGAACAAGATGGATTTGGTTTCTGCTTCATGTTTGAGTCCTAAACAGACCTGCAGCTACTGTTAATAGTAAAATTAAATGCTGAGTCTTTAACAACAAGCTTTTTTCATGATTAAAAGATCATTTTCCTGTTTACTGAGAGCTGTTGGCTGGGTGTCACTTTTGCCTTCTAGAACCACTGGCCCCATCTGTGTCTGATGGGGTCCATGTGTTTTTCTTGGCAGTACTGTGTCCAGGCTGTCACCATAACCTCTCAAGATTACATCCCTGTGCCTGTTCAGGAATCCTAATCCAGCAGCACCACTCAATGTTCAATGGGCTCCTGCAAACACTTTCCCCCCCAAAATGATTGCTGCCATTACTAGACTTGATTTCTCTTTGAATTCTTTTCTAAGTCCAGGTGTTTCCTTCCCAATGACATAGTAGGCACAGGGGACAACAAAAGTAATGTGTGAGATTTATTTACAAACTGGTAAAATCCACATACAGAAAGGGGAATAGAATCACTGACTCTATTGCCAACTTGGATAGAAATAATTCCCAGTAAAATGGAAGGCAACACATTTTACACTTGTATGTTGTAGTAAAAGATATTAAACAGGTAATATTTATTAAAGTAGTGCTTTTTAAAGGCCTCCTTCTTTCTTTGATGTAGGTACCTGTAAAAAAGTTAGATCCGTGTAAAAATTCTACTTTTGGATGTAGACAAGTTGACTAATTTTCCATTTGGACAGAGAGGAAATAGAGAAAGGAGCCTGCTTTTTTATAAGAACTGTGTTGGTTATTGTTTTCAGCTAGGATAACCGACATCTGATCTCCTCAGTCTGAAGTCCATCAGGTTCAGAAACTCCTTTTTCAGCTAGAAGTGCCTGAAACAGCCAACTATTAACTAAAAACATCTGCAGGAACTCCCTACTTCCTATTGCTTGAAACTGTGAAGACAAGACCACAAAATTTATAGACACAGAGAGAGAACAAGAAGTGAAAATTTGGTCATGAGGCATGATTGGCAGGCTCTGCTTTCTGCTCCCAGGCTCTTTTATAAAAGATTTCTAAATAAAAATGCATGGAGCTCCTTGAGGTTCATGAGCACAGCTCAGAGAGGCAGCAGCCAGCAGATGTGGCACCTTGTGCAGCAGCCTCCGACTTCTCTGTTGGGACATTTTTTGGGGGACAGTGGCACAGGAACCCTCTGAGTGTGTCTGCTGCTGCCAGGTAAGGACAAGGACAAGGTCAGGGGAACCACAAGGCTCTTGGACTGAGGGAGCTCTCAAAGCTCCTACAGAGAGTGGTCAGCTGTCCCTGGCCCAGAGTGCCAGGAGGCTTTGATTCAGCTGCCACTGAATGGGAGGACCAAGCAGTCTTTGAGCTGCTCTTTTCTCCAGGATGTGCTACATTTCATGCATTCAGATCCACACATGGAACCCTTCTTTTTTGCCATAGGAAGAACCAGGTTGTGGAGCCATAAACCACAGGCTGTGCAAGCCATAATCATTCAAGAAACCCTAATTACCTCACCCTTTCTTCTCATCAGCTCCTGACTCTTACACAATCATGAACACAGATGGTTATAGGCATATACCTCTCTTTGCACCGCAGCTGTTTGAATTCTAACCTTCCTTTTAATATCTTCTTATAAAAAAATGTGCAGTTATTTTGTTGCCCTGTTTGTTTCTAGGTGACCATCAGGTGCTCAAATACTCTGATCTGCAGTGAGAAGGAACATTATGAACACCTATAAAAAGACATTGCTGGCTTTAGCAGATGTGCATGTTTTGTAGTTGGTCCAGAGATGGCATTTCTCATATTCAGGAAGGCTCAGTTCATATCATGAATTAGTGATGCTATTGTACATCTTACAATATTTTACATAATTAAACGTGACAATGCCATTTGATATGGACAATTAAACTCGTATTTGTGAGCAAAGTGTAATTAACAGTATAGACACTGTGCCATTTTGGAATTTGCTTTCAGTGAGTCTAATTACTTCACATAGCTAAAACACATTTGAAAGTTTATCTTTAATTTAGTTCTATCCTTTGCAATTAAACCTTTTAAGACAGCTAGATTAGAAACAGAATGTTAAAACATGAAGACTGCTAGAATGCATACCCAAAACCTCTCAATTTTAGGCTATTTCAATAAGATACTGCAAAGAAATTATACTCTTTGCACAAAATGCATTTTATGACTTTATAGAGAAACATTTTTCTTTGGAAGATCCTGGGGAAATGTACTTCCTGAGTCATACTCTCTGTCCCTGACTTTTTCTCTGTACATCTAAATGTTTCTTTGAAATTACTGAAAGATTTATCTCAAAGTGTGCACCAAACTTGTTTTCCTAAAAAATAAGGGATATCATCTATAGCTGCAGTGATGATTCATGCATAAAAACGTGGGGTATTTTACAGCTATATTAGGAGTTTTAAGTTAAACAGTGCCAGGGGCTGGGCATTGGGACTTTATTGTCCAATACCTTTAGAGGGGACCCCTGTTACTTGCCCATATGATACCTGTGCATGCTGAGGAGTTGTTATTTGCTGAACATCATCCACAGTAAGCATTTTGGTTGCATTTACCCCCTTCTTTTTTTTTAAATATATATACAATGAGAATTTAATAGCATGTCTGTGATCATACTGGGCCAGTTAAGGCAATGTCACTAATTAGCTCAGAAGCACAGATGTCAGCTGCCTCTCACAGCAGTGGACTTCCTTACACACTCAGCTGATGCCATAGGGCTTGATAGGTTGAAATGCAAGACTGTGCCAGGAGATGCAGAGCTATTTATTCAGCTTCTCCATGACTTTAGTCTCAATATTTCTAAGTTAGACCATAGCTGAGAATGGCATTAAAAAGAATTAGCTATTGTTTTTGTCTTACATAATATTATTGAAGCAAACAGAGCAGAATCTTTCAGATTTTATGAGTTTTAAGCAGAGCTCAGAGAGTCAGAACACTGTCTGTCTACCCACTTCTCCGAAGAATGCTTGTAGGAGTCTGCTAATCTAATGAATCTAAATGTTTTCAGTTTAAATGTCTACATCTGAACTGATTTTCTAGGCTTCTTTCATAGATAATAGAGAAAAGCAAATACTTCTAATCTCCTTCCTTCTCACTTAAATTTCCAAAACAGCTCAGATGACTCACAGGCCATTAAGTGCATATTTATGAGAAAACACCAGAAAAATTTTTTTCCTGAGGAAAACTAGGCTGGAGCTGATTCCTGGATGTCACTTAGAGCACCCCTCTGCTCAAAGCAAGACCAACTGCAATGCTAGATCTAATTGCCAGGGGCTCTCTATGAACTGTTTTTTGCTGGCCTAGAAAGGGGAGTGATTAGCTCAGACGTGGATGCTCATATTGCATATGTCCTCATGCAGGCACAGGAACTCTTTCCCCTCTGGCTGTTTTTGTGTGTGTGCTTGATGAGTGCTCAGATGGCCTAGTCTTCTAGCAGCTGTCAGGAACATCTGGAGCACAATTAAAAGTGGAAGAAAAACTGTGATGCTAAATAAAGAAAAGCTATATATCAGCCCACCAGAAACATGCACAAAGCTGAACTAGTTCCATAACAATTTACCAAAGAAACACCTCTCTCTAGAGAAGTCATGTTCAGACCTTTTCAAAATGCACTTGGCATGTCAAGTGCAATGATTTAGGGATGTGATTGAGTTTGAAATTTAAACTAAATTTAAACAGTTTGCAGTTTATTGTCTGAATTTTGCTACTGACATAGGGGTGTGTGTAGGCTCTCCAGGTATCCTAGCAGTGCTGGAGTCAGCAGAGTTGAGACATTTAGGTGCCCAGAGACTGAGGCTGCAGCATGAACATGTGTCTTTTGTCAGTCAGGATGTCCTAGGATGTCCTATCTATAATTCCAGATGGAGAAGTCTTTCCTGTAGGTCTGATCACTGTCTGGTATCTTCCATGTCCTTCCATGATCCTGGGTGTCCTCAAAAACCCCCTATGGTAACTTAATATTGAATTGTGTATATTTCCACCCACCTGGCTTTTTTAGTTGGCATGTGTCATAAGTACCATCATTTCTTTAAGAATTGAAAATTGCCCCTTGGAAAATGCTGGATTATCCACAGTCCTCATACAAGCTGCAGGAAAGTGCACAGGACATGAAGGTTTCCCTTCTGAGACCAACACAGCTAAGCAGGGTGTCATAATAATGGAACTGAAGTCCTTAGAGACCTTCCACTATTCCCTGGGAATTAAAAAAAATAAGTGAAAGGCTTAGTAAAAGCATCTGTGCAAAGAAATATAACAGATATCAGTGCCACTGACAATCTGCCTACTGGTTAGTGTGGGTTCAGTTCCTGTATTGCTTTGAGTCTTCATTTGCCTTAAATTAAATTGAGATAACACAATTTCTAAAAGTTTGTAGATTCTTCAATGGCAAGGATGTGTAAGAGCTGAGGAAAATTGTTTAATGCTTAAAATAGGAAATTAGGAAAGATTTTAGTTCAAACGACTGCTGGATCTTTTGAAAAAATAAATTTCTGAAAAAGAAATGCTGGGCAATTGAAAGGAAACTATGCTGCAAAACTTTTAGAAAAAAATAGAGAATCATTAAACAACCAGGAGAGGAAAGGCAGTTATATGACTCCAAGTAAACCACTCAGTTAAGTAAAAAAATTCACCTTGTTTTTAGCTCAAAATTTTACTTATCAGGTAAACAATTAATGTCTCTTTTTATTTGTAAAAATATTAATAGGATGTGACTGCAGAAATGACATTTCCATGCTAACTTCTCACTATGTTTATGAATGTGAAAAACTCTGCTGGATTTTTTACAAATCTGGATCAACAAGACATGGCTGGAAAGAATAAAAGAAACAAGATGCATGAGCAAAATGTTTCCAAATTTTTTACATTAGAGCCTCCACCACACTCAAATATCCAAAGTGCCTGGTCAGTTTTAAAGACTCTATTCTTCTCCATGAAATTCAGAAGTAATTCTACTGATATTAATGTGATGAGATGATACACCATTCTCACCAGATGAGGTCTGGGACCAGATCTTTATACACAAACATTTTTCCCCCCACTTTCGTGTGTCTCATAACTTCATTTGCCAAATGTAGTAATATCCTCCTAGAAAAGAAGTTGATGCACCAGCTGGATGAAAGCAGACAGTGGATTTAAAAGTCTGAATGGTCATGCTCAGAGGATGGTGATCAGTGGAACAATGTGGAACAAAGTCTTATTGTAGTCTAATAACTAGATTTTTTCCCTATTTTCAGCATGCTCATAATTTAAAACATATAAAAAATCCCACTGAAATCGGTCAAAATTCCTTCAGTATTTAAAATGATACATATTTAAGTGTTTTGGATGAAAGAGCAATTCCAGATTAATGGGAAGATAAAGCTCAGCTGCACAGTGACACTTGGACAGGATATTGAAAAAATGCCTAATGAATTTATTGTGGAACAGAATATACTGCAATATCTGAATAAGGAGAGCAGATTTCATGACTGCCACAGAATCTGAGGCTGCTTATAAAATTCTAAAATAGAGTGCATTTGAAATGCAGTAATTTTCTTTTTTTAATTGAATACCAGGAAGGAAGTGAGTTTTGCTGAAAGCGAGCCAGCTATTGGCATGCTTCTTCAGCAATCCATCATAGCTTTCCAACTTTATTTTCTTGTACAGCACAACATATAAAAAAGAAAGCAGATACATTTATTTAACTCGAGACTTGTCTGAACTGCCCACATGCCAACACTGGAAAGCAGGAGAGCAGAGTCACCAGTCAGGTTTTGTTCTCCCGTGTGTCCTGTCACATATCTGGCAGACCTGTGGTTTGTCTTGGGTACCCACAGGTGTCTTGGACTGTGCCAGGCAGTTGTGCTTAAGCAACAGAGTTGGGATCTGTGCAGATCTGGGAGAAGTTGCTTAGACTTCTATAGAAGTCACCTGGATATAGACACCTCCATAGAAGGGTCACTCTGGATGTCAGAATCATAGAATGGTTAGGGATGGAAGATCATCGAGATCATCTAAAGAAACATCTTGTTCCAACTCCCCTGCCATGTGCAGGAATGTCCACCAGACCAGGTTACTCAGAGCCCCATCCAGCCTGGCCTTGGACATCTCCAGGAGTGGTGAATCCACAAACTCTCTGTTTCAGTGTCTCACCACCCTCCTAGTACAGAATGTCTATTTTAGACACTCTGGGCTATTCTGTGCTCATTCCTTCATCTGCAAGCTCTCCAAAATGAGCACCTGCCTTTCCAGTGAAAGCAGAAGTGCTTGCACTTAATTGCATTATTTTCACATATTCTCAAGAAGAATCCCTTCATCCCTGAACTCAAGTCCTCATATCAGCTAATCCATTTTTAGGATTTCAAGCAAGGATGTTTCTAAAGCAGTGGTTTGTTTTGGAACTCCTGTGATATTCAGGAGCAGAGTTGCTTCAAGTCTCTAGAAATCTCCACCTACCTGGAGTTATGGAGTTATCCCAGTTGCTCATCTTCCCTGGGGATTAGAAACTATGAAGTTACATGACAGAGCTTCTGTGGATCTTTTCAGATTATTGGGTTAATGTTTCATTCCTTGATTTCAGGTACTTGCACCAATCACCCACCTGTTACCATGCTTTTTTGTCCTACTTCTTATAATATCTATTTTCAGTTGCTCAGTTGAAGCAAAACAAAACTTTCTATGCAAATTCCTCCTTTAGAACTATGGCATTTCATTCCATAAATGGAACTAGGTCATGGAGCTTGTCAATATTTTAAGCATGTTAAGACACAAAGGGATTAAAGTATTAAATACATGCCTAACAAACAAGAACACAATGAATTATAATAAACTTACACTAGAATATAATTTGCTCAAAAATACATTTCTTAACCTGCAAAATGCATATAGCTTTCAAGAAAAAATACTTTTGGTTATTTTCTAAAAGGTGGCCTGTGAATTGAAACAGTAAACCTTTACTTGAAAGTAAAATACTGTTCAGCCTGGAGAAGAGAAGGGTCTGTGGAGACCTAAAGCCCTAAAGGGGCTACAAGAAGTCTGGTGAGGGTGTTTTACCCTCACCAGCGGGTAAAACTTTCACTAGAGGGAAAGAAGTGACAGGGTAAGGGCTTTAAATTGACAGAAAGCAGGTTCAGATTAGATAGTAGGAAGAAATTCTCCATTTTGAGGGTGATGAGGACCTGGCACAGTTTGCCCAGAGAAGCTGTGGCTGGCCCACCCCTGGAAGTGTTCAAGGCCAGGTTGGACAGGCCTTGGAGCAACCTGGTTTAGTGGAAGGTGTCCCTGCCCATGGCATAATTTTTAAGACCCCTTCCAACCCATCCTTTCTATGATTCATTCCCTTCACCTGCACATGTGCCTGTTGTTGTTTCACCTGAGGTGTTTAGCCTGTTATGAAACGTGGATGAAACCATGACTGATCCCTCCTGTTTCCATGTTAACTAAAATGTTAATGGTGAGGATCACCCCAGCTAAGATTAGCTGCCTAAAAGCAGGCATCTAGTCTATACAAGGCATATAAGCTTTTAAAAAACTCTTAGAGATGGGTGTCTCCTGGAGGTGAGATATCCCACATTGAGCTAGACAGCTACGACCCTTGTCCAAACACAACTCATAGATTACATGCTTTTATTCATCACTTATAAGCACAAGTAACAATTTTCACTCTCTAGAAGTTCAGTCCTTACCTGTGTGTATTAACATTGCTGCTGTTCAAAGGCATATGCTACAATCCCAATCTGATTGGATTCATTAATGATTAAAAATAACTTCCTCCTGCATGGTAATGCTGAAGTCTCAGCATTTATGGGAGCTGAGGCACTCAGCAGCACAGGACAGGCTGGCAAACCCCAAATGATTCCTGTAGATACACAAGAGAAACCTCTCTTAGACCATGTGTTTCTGTCATTTTCAGACTCTGAAAGAGGTTACTTGTGCAGGCAGTGTTGACTTTGAGGAATTTGAGGCAAATTCAAGAGGAGATGTTAAGAATTAAACATGCAGTGATCAGAGGCAACAAAATTGATTTAAGATTTAGGCAGGAGGCAAAAGCCTTTAAATGAAAGGGTCAGGAGTTCTGTTTTTATGAATAGCAAGGCATCAGGCCAAGCAAGATAGAAGCATTTCTCTGCATTTCCTAAGATGACTCTGCAGAATTGCTAATCCAGTAAATACACAGACCAATGCACTGTCCTTCCAGGTCCTTATCTGCTGATCTAGGAAGGCAAATGTCTTTTCTTGTATTTCTGCAATAGAAAGAAAATATGCCAAGTTCAGACCAGAAGTATGAAATGTGTGCTGCTAAGACTTACATTAGGATATTAAGATAGTAAGTGCAGACCAGACAGCTCCCAAATAAAGCAGCTATTCTGATCTTTTTTTCTATCTGTTATATCTAAAAACAATTCAGTGCAATTTTGTGTCCATGGCAGGCTCCAACATGATGTATGGTGATAACACTGTTTATTTTCATTTAAGTTAGATTTTGGGTTCTGAGTTAGAAGTGAGCTAAATGTTGTTGGGCAGGGCTGAACTGGAAATACAAAGACAGTAACCCATTGTTAATTTCAAGGTTTTGTGCACTAAATGCTGTGATAGCAAAGTTTCCTTCACCACACTTTGCCCACCATGCTTAAACATGCATTGAAGCACTTTTATTGTTGAAGATGCTCCTTTTACCTAGATCAACTGACAAAGATAGCAAGAATATTGTTTTCTCCTAAATAAACCAATCTTTTGTGCCATCATAGAAAGCAATCATATTGTGCAGCTGTTATTTCAAATCATATTGTCCAGTTCTTATCTCAAATAACACCTACCCAAGATTAATTTCTATGTATTAAGGTTTCACTGAGGGCTAGATAAGAGGAATGTGCAGAGGAAACACTCACTCAGACACAGGCATGTGAGTACATTTTTAGAAACACAGGAAGATGCTTTTGAAGCATCCAGAGGGGAATTTCATCTGCCTCAATTTGGAGGTTTAACTTAGGCAGATGACTAAGTTAAATAATAGATAGAGTTTATATTGTCTGTTATTTCTCAATGAGTTGCGGCTCTTTGAGGTTCAGGCAGTTTAATGCTCTCTTTACTGCACCACACCATTCACAGCCTGTCTCTGCTCATGGCTTCCAGCACTTTTTAAATACTGAGGATAAAACCAGAATGCTTCCGATCATACAATCATTTAGGTTGCAAAAGAACTCTAAAACCATCAAGCCCAACCATTAACCCAGCACTGTCAGACCCACCCCTAAACCATATCCCTAAACACCACGTCTACACATTTCTTGAACACTTCCAGAGACAGTGATTCCACCACTTCCCTGGACTGATTTCTTGACAGATTCCACTGATGTCAAATAACTTGGCACATTTGTAACAGACTTGGAAAGTGAAAGAGAAAATGAGTATATGCTAACTATTTTTGCTCATGTTTAAACATAGCTTGATTTATTTATCAAGTCAGCCTATTGTAGAATTTTCAATTGAACAATAATAATATTAACACATAAATACTTTTTAAATCTAATATGAATCTAATATGAATATAATAACTAACTTTTCTGAAACTCACACCTCTTTAGAGAAGATAGATTAGCATCTAAAAAATGCATTCAGTGAGGGGAGATGAAAGGTTTTCATTGCTCATACAGGTGTTATTTTTAATTTAACTTGTCTCTCACCTTTTCTCAGAAATCTCACCTGCTTCTGCTGATCTGTTACAGCAAAGCTGTCAGCAAATGCCAATCAAATGCCAAATGGAAATAGTGCACACTGTGAAAAAAAATAAACTGAAGTGAGTGGGTGTAGAAGTCTGGGTAACCAGGAGTTTAAGCATTGCAATGTCTCAAAATCCAAAGAGTATTGTGGAAAATGGCAAATTAGAACAGGATCTGGCTGGAGAAAAGACCATGCAGAGGTAGGGCAGCACTTCTCTTGGAATCAACTTCCCTGTTTTGGACCGTGGAGATTGCCCTGCACAGAGCAGTGCAAGTGCAGGAATGGGGCCAAGGAGTGGGCAAGACCAGCAGGGTGGGATTGCAACCAGCCAAGACCCTGAAAATGCTCCAGCCCATTGCCAGAAGGATCCAGGAGAATGGACTGTGCATGATAACTCATTTGCACGAGAAGTGAAAAAACCAGCCCCAGAGCAGGGAAAGCTGTTTAAAAAACAGGTGCTGCCCTAGACCCTGGACACCCCAGGGCTGGGGTTTTACTGTCCTCTCCTATCTGATCTCTCTCTCTCTCTGTGTCCTTTCATTTTTTTATTCTTTTACTTATCTTACTATTCAGAGATTGGTGCAGAACAATACCAATTTCCTTGCTGAGTGTGTAACTTGCTAACAAAACTTGTAAAGCCATTTGGATCCCTCTGGCTTTTGCTGTTCTGTTTTGACAATAGGCACCTACAAATCTTGGGTGGTGTCTTTTGCTTAGGAATGGGACACAACAGTGGGGGATTCCAATCTCCCACTCAGGACAACCTTCATTTTGGTTTCAGCTTTGCTCCAGGGTCACTGGGATCAGAATCTGCCTCCTGGCATCTGTTTTTGGTTGTACATCACAAGGTGAATGTTCAGGTCATATACTGAACCATCTTAGAAGCAATTCCACTGCCACATTTCTAAATACTTGTTCTTATCTGCAATTAATTCTTTTGAAAACAAAAAAAAGTGAGCCGACATAATGGTTTAAAAGATTAAAATACATATTCTGACAAAAGCATAGGTTTGATTTGTCACTATTTTGTATAAATGATAATTTTTTTCTGTGAAAAGCTGAATCAGATCTGGGATTGACATCATGATATTTGGGTTTGTTAGCAATAAAAAAAGATCCCAATAAAAATGCAAGGAAGTGAATGGAAGTTTTTATGCGGAAAAAACCAATACATTGAAAAAAGTTAAATTATATGAGGCCTGATGAGAACATTCTGTTTGATTTGTGGCAAAAGTTTTATTTGTCCTTAGCATGACTTTGGATTTTATTGGTTTGGAGACATCTGAAAGAAATTTCAGGTAAATATAAAATAGAACTCTTTCATATAAGAAAAAAAACTTAAATGTTTAACTTTCTCAAAGAGGTGCTTGACTTTCTTAAAGAATATCCTTTCATCCCAAGGCATCCAGAAAAGTCATGTCCTCCTGACCAATCTTCAGGGTGTTGGCCAGGTAAGTACTGATCTTCTTCCCAGAGAAATCCAGATGTCTTTTTCTTCCAAAGCACTTAATTTGCTGCTCTGCAGACATCACCCTGGTGTCTTTGATCAGGCCCTGATGCAGGAGGTGGGGAGCAGCCTGCAGCTGGAGGGAGCAGGTTACACTTGTACCTGCAAGCAGGAACTGAACCTGTAACCTCTTCTGGGTGTTTGCAGTTCAGTGAGAAGCCCATTAGTGCAGTACTTCCACTCACATGCATTTTCCTCTTCACTACTACTTACCTTTTATTACTTATCTTATTTATTACCTTCATCAGGCAAAAGTGTCCCACAGGAAATCTTTCAGAAAATACAATTTCTGCAATGGGAGAATTAATAGCCCACTAACATTTTAAAAATTGTCAACTAAGAGAACCACACAGGCATCGGTTAATATATATTTTTAATGTCCTTAATGAATCTGTATGCAGCAATTACAAACAAGGGAGTTAATTTAAAACATATGGTTTATATGCGCAATATATCTTGGAATTAATAAAGCAGAAGCAGACAAGTGAAATCAATGTGAAGAAATATATGCAACGTCTTATGTTGAACACCATTTCTGGCAGAAGTCTGTGTCAAAAGCACCTTATAATAATCCTCCTGTGCTTTCTATCTCTTAGCAATTCTCTGTTCCAAAACCTACAGCAATACTGAAAATGAGAACTCTCTGCTAACATGAAATCAATGTGTTGCTTAATGGCTCATGTCAACATCTCCATCAGGAAGAAGTGGGCCCTCCCATAATTGTTATATGTAGCTATTTTCTACACTAAGTATTTTATGTGCCCCCATTAGCCCAGGAATATTCCCTGCTTCCTAAAGTAGGACTGCAGATCTGAGGTACAATACCCTGCATAAAACCTACCAGCCCAAATTCAGTCAAATAACAAAGATCAAAAGTTGTTTCCATTCAGACAAGCTTTGAGTTGCTGTTTTACTGAGGAGGAAAGACTTGTGTAACTTTTATTTGTTTCAGGCTGAGTCCTTTGATCTGACATCTCCCTCAAACCTGCTCCAATGCCTGCTGTAATATGAGAGTTGAGAGTACTTTGTTTCTAGAAGTCAGGTGTTTTCTGTGCCTTTTGAAGTTGTGCATCCAAGTTCTGATGTCAACACTGAACTGCAGAGAGGAGAATCATATTAGACTTTTCTTGAGGCACAGGGTGAATTGACATAAGTATGAGTTATCTGTTAATACTGTTGTTTTTGTTGCCTGGCCTGATGACTGTGACTCCTATCTCCAGTGCTGCCCAATATATTCAATCAAAAAAGAACTATGTCTTACCCTTTTGGGTAAGCTGTTGCCAATAATTTCTTTGAGTCAGTTGATTCATTTTTATTACTGTTTTTGTTTTCTTTGTGCTGATATTTCTGAAGCTTTTCCTTGACCCTGGGAAAGCTATTTGAAATGAATGTATTTAATTCTTTTTTGTAGTGAAAATCATACTGTGACTTCAATTTTAAAATGAATTGATAAAAGTTAAAAGTGTCTCTATTTGTTAGAATTTCTCTTCATGACTATTTGCAAAAAGAGTAAAAAGTTCTTAAATATCTTTTAACAGAGTGAATTAATAATTTTATTTCCAAAATCCATCATAATTACAATACCTGCATTCTTTCTTTCCTTCCTGCTGTAGAATGAGATGAGGAGTTTTAAATTTTATTACAGGAGAGCCACTGCTTTGGGTGTATATAACTGTTTCTAAAAGATTGCACAATTTTCAATTGCCAGTGCTTAAATAAAAGATCACAAAATGAAAGTTCTTCAAAGATATTTTCTTAATTTTTCCAGGCCTAACACTTTGTTTTTCAGTTCTGTGTAGAAACCAAGTTTGTTTTCAATCAAATTTTCTGTATTAGAAGTATTGTTGTACATCCTAAAATTTATCTTATTTCTTCCTTCTGGTTTATTGTGATTTTTTTTTTTTGGTGCTACTGTTAACTGAGAGCTGCCTGCTGAGACCACAACTCTACATTTCTAGATGCTTAAAGTAAAGCAGCCATCACCCAGAAAATCTTCTAATCTAAATTATGCAGGCAAACAAAGCATGAGAAGGAATCAGTCTGATCCTTATTATATTGCTCAGGCACTGAGGTGCACTGGAGATTAATGACAACGTGGATGTTGGGGTGTAAGGAAGATGAATTCTTCCCTCTCATGGCTGCAAGGCTCCCAGGGCTTACACTGAAGGACAGATTAGCCGTGGATAAGCAGGTACAAGCTGTGACCCCATGGGTTCTGTACCAAGGTGATTTCTCTGCTTGCTGCTTCTGTTAAGAAAGTATGAACCATGCCAGTGAGAAAAAAAAATCAGAATTCTCTGTGGTATTTGCATAATGACATAGATTATGAATTTACCTTGCATTAGAGTATATATTGACAAATTTACTACAATTTTCAATTATTACATTCACAGGCTACAAGGTTTCTATAATATTTTAGTGTTATATAATGATCTCTGAAGTGCTCAGAAAGCATCACTGTTTTTCTGTCTCTCCCACCTAGACCCTTTGATCATTCCAAGGAAACATTCTCATGGACTGACACTTCCTTCTGTCAAAATATATTTCCAAAGGAAAGCTGGGTGATTGCTGCAAGAAACTACTCTATAAAGAGTTGCTGGGAAGTTAAGAACTAGAGTTTTGTATTTCTGGAGGCTTTATTTTCTGAATACTGATGGGACATGGCTCTACCTAGCAGAAATGATTGCCCACCCCTGAGATGAGGTTGGGTGCATCTGCCAGCACTAAAACCATGTCAGCTTCTTTCAGTGGGAGGAAAGGGCACCACCTGCTTGATTAGGCCAGATAAGATGCTGAGGAGTAAAACTGCTAAGACTGAGAAAGTTGTGAACCCTCTGGGAGCAGGGATGGCAGCAGCTTTTACTTTTCTTCCATGAGCTCAGGCAGCACACAGTTACCTGAGCTTGCAGTGGAGAAGTCTCTAGCACAGCTTTGGATGAACTATCTCAGGGAAGATAATTTGCTCTTGTTCTCAGCAGGCTGAAATAAACTGATTCAAAGTCTGCATGGCTAAGCCTTGCTTTGTGTTTTGAGTATTTCTAATTTATTTTGCAGCCATTCCTGTGGACTTGCCTCAAGTTGCAGGATTTGATTTGCTTGCACTATCCAGCAGGCATGTGAACTCCTGTGGCATTACAAATGGGGTAGATGGATATTTCTGCATGGAGCTTTGGAAGTATCTGAGTTTCCTGCTTCTTAACCCCTTTGGGTGCACACATGTGAGATTTTCTGAGCAGGAGGGAAGGAGGCAATTGATCACCTTGCACACATGCTGCCTTTCCCCTTGCTACAGGAACTCACATAGTACTGCTAAGAGAAAAGGGCAGTACTGTGAAAATGAAGGGCTCTACTCCTTTACTCAAATTAGTGATTGAGTTTCCATTTCCTTGAGGCCTCAATATTCTCATAATCCTGCAAGAAAATAATTGTTTATGGGCTGGGAATTAAGTTGCAGGCCAAGCAGTTCTGCTGACTGTGTAGACAGTAAATTTGGAGGCAGTGCTGGAGAGCATCCTCTGCAGCTTTCTGCACTAAGAGCAGCCCTCTTGAAAAAGGCTTTCTCAGGCCTGTTTAAACAGGCACACTGTTCTAGAAGATGCTTCTGAGATATCCACACCTATAGTAGAGGAAATGTATTGCATTTGAATATCTGTATAGACGCTTTGCCCCAGGAGGTCCCAGTTGCCCTTGATGGGCTGCAGCTGCGATGTCCTTAATTGGGCTGCAGCTGTGACCAATGAAGATGACTGGGATAAAAGGGGGTGGGTCAGCCAGTCAGAGAGAGCCTTGGAGGGGCTCTGAGCTGAGAGAACAGTATGCAGAAGAAGGAGTCTGTGAAGATCTGCAGCCATAAGAACACACTGAGTAGGTATGGGACTTTAGAAATCTGGTAACAACAATATGGGACTCTAGAAATAGAACAACAACACACACCTGCTGAAAAGGGTGGAAGGTGGACTGAGACTGGGTGTGGAATCTCTTTTGCTCATTATTGCTCTGGAAACCTGGTCCTGGCAGTGGGGAAGACATTTCTGTTGTTGCAAACAGTAATCAAGTGTCTACTAGAAAGCCCAGAGGAGAAATGGAAGATGATTAAAAGGCTGGAGCAGCTCTCCTGTGAGGAAAGGATGAGAGAATTGGGGCTGTCCAGCCTGGAGAAGGCTCCAAGAAGACCTTCTAGTAGACTTCTAGTGAAGGGAGCTTATAAAAAGAGAGCAGGAGAGGGAGTGGAGTGATAGAAGAAGAAGGGCATGGAGTGATAGAAGAAGAAGGAATGGCTTTAAACTGAGAGAGGGTAGATTTCTATTAGATATTGGGAAGAAATTCTTCACTGTGAGGGTGGTGAGGCACAGGTTGCCCAGAGAAGCTGTGGATGCCCCATTCCTGAAAGTGTCCAAGGCCAGGTTGGATGGGACTTGGAGCAACATGGGCACAGTGGAAGATGTCCCTGCCCATAGCAGGGGAGTTGGAAGGACATGATCATTAAGGTCCCTTCCAGACCAATCAATTCTATGATCCCAGGCAAATTATGCAAATGGATTCAATAATTACATCTAGAAGGCAGTATAATGTCATGCTTCTCTTATTAAGTCCTGGCCTTCTTATTAATTTATCCCTCTGGGATTTTAGTCTAGGAATAGTATTCTAACCCTTACTAATGGCTGATGGGCTTTTAGTGTTTTATCTGAGGATCATAATTCTCCTTTCCAGCTTGTTTTGAACCCCTGTTTCCTATATAATGTATGTGGAGACTGGTGCTCTTGAGGTTATTGCTCCATCATAACTTGCTCCTGACATCTGGAATGAATTGGAAAAGCAGCTGAACCAGCTTTTGAAAGAAAGGCAGTAGTTCACTTCATAACAGGCTTTGCTGACCCAGTGATATCATGGATGTATCACTGACTTCCAGAGGAGCAGTGCAGAAGCTTGCTCCATAAATTAGGCATAAAAATGCAAGGAGGATTTTTTTCCTGCCTGGTTAAGGGATGCAGAGCAGCTGACTGCCCCTTGCCTTGTCAGCAAGCTCCTCCTAGATGCTTTTATTGGCTGGGGTTTTCAGTCCCATGAAACCTTCAGCCACTCAGCCCCTGGGCAGACTCTGCAAAATTCCTTGTACTTGCCTCCCAGGTATGGGAGAAACATGAACAAATAAGGCAATAGGGAGAGAAGGAGGCTTCCTGGAGCTTTTTCCTTGATTGATAAGTGTGATCACAGATAGGTTCGATGTGCCATCTCCAGCAGAAAAATGGGAGACCCTGCTGCTCTCCAGATCTGCTTTCAGCTCAGGCTCAGGGGGTCTCAGGTGGGTTCAAAGCCAACTTTAAAGCTGTGTGTTTTTAAAGCTATGAGTGACCCAGGAGCCCTCCCCCATGACCAGGAAAAAAGCTGGAAAGGGAGCTGGATTTGTCATAGAATATCACAGAATCATAGAACCATAGAATACACTGAGTTGGAAAGGACCCATCAAGATCATTGAGTCCAGCTCCTGGCCTCACACAGGACACCCCAAGAACCCCACCAAGTGACTGAGAACATCATCCAAACACTCACTGGACTCCCAACAGGCTTGGTGCTGTGACCCCTTCCCTGGGGAGCCTATTCCAGTGCACAAACACCCTCTGGGGGAAAAATTTTTTCCTCAATCCAACCTGATCCTGCCCTGACTCAGCGCCAGCCATGGCCTTCAGTCCTGACACTGGTCACCAGGCAGAAGAGATCAGTGCCTGCCTTCTGAGGATGTTGCAGACCACAATGAGGTCTCTTCTCAGTCTCCTCTGGGCTGAACAAATCAGGTGACCACACCCAGCTGTTTCTTGAGTAGTCCCCGGGATGGTGATTGCACCAAATCCACAGGCAGCATGTTGCAAATGCTTAACCACTCTTTCTGTGAAGAAATTCTTCCTGATGTCCCACCTGAACCTTCCCTGGCACAGCTTGAGGCCAAGGTACTCTTGTCCTGTCACTTTTACCTGGGAAAAGTGCCCAATCCTCACCTGGCTCCATCCTCCTTTCAGGGAGTAGATACTGATAAGCCTTGAGCCTCCTTTTCTCCAGGTTAAACAAATCCCAGCTCTCTCAGAGGCTCTTCATGGGTCATGTGCTCCAGAGCCTTCCCCAGCTCCGTTCCCTTCCCTGGACACGCTCCAGCCCCTCAATGTCCTTCCTGAACTGAGGGGCCCAGAACTGGGCCCAGTCCTCAGGGTGGCCTCAGCCATGCCCAGCACAGGGGACAGTCACTGCCCTGGCCCTGCTGCCACACCATGGCTGGTACAGCCCAGGTGCCTTTGGCCTTCTTGGCCACCTGGGCACACCTGGGCCATGTTCAGCCGCTGTCCCCAGCACCCCCAGGTCCTTTTTCACTGGACACCTTTCCAGCCACTCTGCCCCCAGCCTGTGGCACTGCAGGGATTGTTGTGACCCAAGGGCAGGACTCAGCACTTGGCTTTGTTGAACCTCACCATTAACCTCAGCTCACCCATCCAGCCTGTGCAGATCTGAAAAGCATTCTCTTAACTGAGACCGGAGGGGGTCAGAGGGGATCCTTCAGGCACTGAAAACCTGGATTTAAAAATGTATTTTGGTATATTTAGGTGTCAACTGGATGTCTTGAAAGGCTTAGAGCATATTCTTCACAAGTTTTGCAGGTGGAATTTTTTTGCATAATTATAGATATCTCTGTCTGACCAAATGCCTGTCAAAAGCAACAGGAGGGAAACTGGTGATTTTAGAGAAAGTTTTGTCTGATTGCAAAGTAGATGAGGTGAGAAACAGCTCATATGTTTCATTTGGTAGTGATGCCCACGTCTCTTTACTGACTTTGAAGAGAGCTTTCATGACTAGATGATGTTTAGAGAACTCTACTGTTTCTAAAGTTATGGATCCCACATTAAGTAGCAAAATAACTTCAGAAATCAGGCACTTGACAAGCTGAGGCTGACCTTGGACTCTCTCTGAAGCAGGTAGTAAGTTAATGAAAAAGAGAATGGGCAAATCAGCCTGGCCAGGTGAATGAATAAAGAATTGTGACTACCAGAGGGCAGTGTTTGCTTCCACAGTTCCTGTCCAGAGATGCTCTCAATATATTTCTGGACTGTAGTGAGTGAATCCTGACAGGTCCTGCCTGCAGCTGGTGTTTACCAGGACTGCCAGCTCAGCTGGGGCATGGAGAGGTGCAGCAGCTGCATTTCCATAACAACCACGACAGAATTATCCCCAAACCCTCCTATGAGCACCCTGGTGACTCCTAAAGAGGCCACATGGAATTGTATGTTAAGACAGGCATGAACTTGAGAGGGAGGGAATTAAAATCAGAGCCCCTCAGCTCCCTCTGCCATAGTTTTCTATATGAGAAGTCAGACTAGTTTCACTGTTGATAGCCTTTAACATTTTGTGCATGCAGATCATAAATTCCTAGGAATGGGTTTTATCTCTTGTCTATACAATAAGGGCTTAATCTCAGCAGGAATCTGTGGGTTATCAAGTCACTCAAGTAGTGTGGTATGTGATTTACTTACTCATAAAGGAGCAACTCATTTAACTTTGTTCTAGAATTTAAAAAGACCATATACCCAATACTCTGCCCACCACAATAATGACAATAACAATTCCCAAATGCACCATATAAAATGGTTAGATTTATGAGAGTGCCTGGTGCTTTTTTGGACTTAGTTCTCACAGATGTCCTGCCAATAATTCAACTCTGCTCTTCCCCCACCCCTGCCAAACCTTAACAAACTTCACTGTGTTGGAACTGCAAACAATTTCTTAGATATATAGCTCTGAAATAAGTATTCCAGACAGTATGCTTTTTATTAACTTTAAAAAAAAGAGATAGTTTCAGTGCTGCTAGCTCTCAGCCAAGGAGCATGTATCTTTTAAAATGGTAGATAATGTAATATTAATTTAGAAGACATGGGGCCTCTGCTTTGGGAGTTCAGGATATACAGAAGGTTCAAAACAAGTTAAAAATCAGAAAGTTAAACCCAGTGATCTTAAAGGGGGACATTATACAAATGCAGATAGAAAAGATGACTTTAGAATGAAACAATAATTTCTGAAAATGGGCCTCAACGAAGTGGCGGAAGGAGCACTTCACAAAGAACCAGTCCAGCCCTGGTCACCAGGAGATGAGTGGGGGGGGCTCTGTGCCCAGGACGATGCTCAGGTCCCAGCAGAAGCTGGCTGCAGCTTGCCCTTGGTGCCACCATCTCGGGCTTTATCTGCAGACCCATGGTGGAACCCTGTCCCCTGGGAGATGCTTCTCACCTCCTCTGGTTGGGAGGCTGGGAAGGGATGGGGATCAGCCCTGGTCAGGCTCCAAAGCATGGCTTAAAGCCTTGCCTGGTCTGTCAGCACTTGTGAGGCCTCCCAGGATTTACTGTCAGAGCTGAGCTTTCTGCTGGATGGTGCCTGGCTTGGAGGGCAGCAGGGATTTACCCATCTGTGCCTGCTGGGAGGCACAAATAGGCCATAAACTGATTGCACATGAATATTGGAAGTCCTACCTATCCCTGACTACATGTGGGGGTACCAGTTGTTGGTTTCTCTGGGTCTGGATTGAAGGTACTTGAGACAGTAATTCATGTTCAGACTCAGGTGTTTATTATTTCTTATCAGTAAAACGGTCTCACTACTGTGAGAAGGCACAAAATGGCTAACAATATCTTGTTACAAGGTCTTTTAAGACTAAACTATCCAATTAAGAACTGACACCTAGATTATTTTCCCTTCTAACCCAATAACTGATCCCAAAGAGCCTGCAGTGTGGACTTTTCTGCCCAATTACAAAATGCCACCCAAACCCATGAAGAGGAAGGAAGAAGCAGCATGAAGAAGAAACCCAGGATGGCACCCTGTGCCCTCCATCTTGCTTCCATCCACAACATACTAAAAATCCCAAACCCTAAATTTCTCACCAAATGATACACCTACACTACTCTCTATAATCTATTTCACACTTTTGTGGATTCTAGTCTATCTTGAAGTCCAGGAAACTTTCTCCATGAATGAGTGTCAAAGTCAGTGCTCCCCTGGGGGTCAAGGCACCCCAGAGCAGACAGAGAAATATTCCCAGTGCCCTGAGTTTCCACAACTACATGGGCTGCTTTCACTGTATTGGGAAGGAAACACTGCAGATGTCCCTGGAGCAAGGCAAGGCCTGGCTCCATCCCTCAGACAATGGGCTGTAGCCAGGCTGAGGGGCAGAAGTGCTTGGTCCTGCAGGGCTTGGTGCAATTCTGGGTATGAATTTAGCATTAGTCTAAATACGTGCAAAAATATTTAAGTAATTGAATTTGGATGCAGAGTGCAAAGCAGGGTTGGGTGTATTTTCCGAGGGTGAATGTGCCATTGACTTTCAGTTCCACTTACAGACCTGGTTTTTGGTAATAAAACAGCCATAAATCATCTCCTTAAAGCAAAAGAGGTGCCACTGGACTTCCTCAGCTCACAGCTTCTCATTAAAGTCTTTGAAATTTAAGCTTGGATTTAAGCAAAATATACCAGAGCTTAGCACAGCAACAACAGAGCTTGGATCTAAGGGGTCTGGCAGGCACCCTTAGGAGGGAGTGGGACTCATGAAGGATTTGGGGGGCTGAACTACATTTGCAAAATATGTTGAGAATTGAGTGGATGAGTTGGAGGAGTTTTGTTCTTGTGTAAGCAGCTACCACATTATCTTAACCATAAATCTTGCCCTCTCAATTTCATGAACACTCAGCATGCAGCAGGACTTGCTTAATTTTCTCATTCGATTACCTGTCTCTGTTTAATAGGAACCATGGAATTCTACAAACTAATGCAAATACATTATAAAACTAATTAGCTGGAACTACTGTGCTTGGAAAAAATGTAGGTTGCCATATGCATATGGCATCAAATATGCACTTTGGTTTCTATTATAGTGATGGCTTTGTATCAGCAGCAGTCACAGATTGGCAGACAAATGAGAAAGGATTTCAAATGCAGCTTTAATTGATGAAATAGTTAATCTGGAAATTAGGATCCTGCCTCTCTGCAATTGTCAGTCACACATGGTGAGTTTCCAGCTTTTGAAGTACATTTTGCAGATTTTCTGCTGTGCATAATTTAATGTGGTTTTCTATGCACCTGCCTCCCAGCCTTGTTCTCCCCACAAGGACTGACAAATTCTGAATCAAAGTGAGAGAGAAAAAAACCTCTGCTTCTAAAATGGGCTGAATTACCATCTGGATCAGAAAGGGTTGCTCCTTAGTTGTCTCCCAAGATACAAATGGACAAGCTCACTGTCTGCTTATACCAGTTTTGTCATCCTGATTCAAACCACTGAAGAAAAAATGGGGCATGTTATCAGCTGTTGTAAATCCATAAAATTCTGGTGACTTTAACCTATTCAGATTTACACTAATTTCCCCACAAATAATTTAAGGCCATAAAAGTTTTTTATGTTCATCTAGCCTGGCAACATGAGCTGTAGAATTTCATTAGGAATTCCTGTGCTGAATCCAATAGGTTGTGGGTGAAATAGAGCATGGCTTTTAAGTAAGACATGAAAGACTGGAAGATTATCAAGAATAAGTGACCATAAACCCAAGATATACTGTGGTTGCTGTAAGTTGACATTCCATAATTGAACCCAACTTAAGAACTCTAACAAGGAGAAAGCTCATCACATACCCATGTTACCCTCTCCTGATTCCCTCAGCTATAAAAATACACTTGTGCTTGCATTTTGAAATTCCCCAGGGCTGAGATACATCTATTGGATTTGATTAGCCCTTCAACAGTGATATTGGAAAGCTCTCTACATATCAGATATATTTTCCTTGCATACAGTATTTTAGTTCCTGATAAAGACTTTTATCAGGAACTAAAATACTGTATGCAAGGAAATTACTTACTTTCCCCCTAATTATTAGGATTCAGTGAGCTCCTAAAGTCACACAGAACCAGTCCTGGCTTGAACCATCAGGAAGTCCAATTCCAGGGGAAGAAGATGAACTTGAGGAGTTGTTTAGGAATTCTGTGTGACTGGGCAGCCCTCCCCTCCATGGTGCTCGAGATGGTTGTCCTCTAGGGTAACCACTCGTGGTAGAGATGGAGACATGGAGCAATTTGTCTTTTCCGTAGAGTTTAATTAAGAATTTAGCAACACAGAAAGATCATGTCCTGGCTGCTGTGCATGTAGGCAGTGATATTCACACCATAGCTTGGTGGAGACCTTGCTGGTTCTGGCTTTGGTGAGGTCTTAAACTTCTGCTAAAATTCCCACCATCAGCTCAAGGGGTGGTGAATGCTTGAGTAGATTCAACGAGTCAGGGTCTCCTGCAGAAATCTTGTAAAAAGAGGGATAATGTGTATCTCTCAAACATGGACAGAGGGATAGCTGTGGAGCCAGCCAAGGATCGTTGGTGATAATACACTGAGAAAGAACAGGATGTGCCTGGAGAAGGGGCCATATAGAGGTTAGGCAACATTTTTTTTCTGGGACAACTATACTCGTTCTGGCTTCTGGAGAAAACCACAGTACAGCACAGGGTAAGAGCAGGAATGAGCTTGAGAAGTGTGCATGGACTGCATGGGGGAGCAAGACCACCAAAAACCCCTGAAGATGCCTGTTCCATTTCCAGAAAAGTCTGAAGAATGATGGCACATGGTAATGAATTTGCACAGAAAGCTGCCAGCAGACCCTCAGTTACAGGAGCTGTCAATTGGTCATTGGAGCTTCATATTGATTTCAGTGGAAAGATGCCAACCTCCATGGCAGGTTGTGGCTGTGATCCTCCACATCCTCTGTCTCCCAGGTAGTGCCACTTCACTTCTGCTTTGCGTGGCTGTCAGAACCAGGCTGAGGGTGCAAGGCAGTGGAGAGCCAAGCTATTTATTTGTTTTTTTAAATATCTTTTTTTTTTGAATGGTCAAATTACAAAACAAAGCTCTAACCCCTGTGCCGACGGGCAGGAGTGAGTGGCAGCCCAGCCACTGGTGTAACCAATGAGAGGAAGCCTGACCAGGGAGGGATTGATTAAATTGGCTTCTTTGCTCCAGCTTTGCCCCAAGCTGCCCTTGCTTCCATCTGCTCCATGTGCATCATCCTCAGGAGCAGCTGATGCAGAGCAGACACATCCACAAGCCCTAATTGCCACAGATGATGTAGCTACCATCGTGGACTGCTCTCTGGGCTCTCCAGGACATGGATGGGACAGCTGTGGATGGAGCCAGCTCACAGGGCACTGCACAGTCAGATCCTCTGCTCTGTCTGGTTTGGGAGATGGGATCAGCAATGCTTCAGCAGATGAGGAAACATGTCCCTGGTTAGGAGGTGATGAAGGTATGGATTCTACCTCATTTGCAGCAGGAAATTGAACGGGGCAGATACTTGCTTAAGCAAGTAATTTGCCTGGTTGTAGCTGCTCCACTTCAAGACAGGAAGATATTTATTTGCTTAGTGATTGATAACTGTACCTTGTCAGTGGCTGAGCATTGGCCACAGGACAAGCTGGTTCAAATCCACCCTCTAAAATCTCCCAGTTAGGATCTGTATTGGAATTGTCCAGTTCCCAAGTGAATATTCTGGTCTCAAGACTCTTTCTTTCTGCATGTTCTGGTTTGTTTGTTTTGTTTTCCTTGGAGGGACTAGATGAAGAAAGAAAAAATAAGATTTTATTTTTTGTGAATTAAATGTGTTTTCACATTCTGGTCAGTCTTTTATTGCAAGTCAAACATTGTACATGTAAAAAAGGCAAAAAAAAAAGAGAAAACTACCTTGTAGTTAATGTGACTGCCTTGGTGATGAACCTGTCATATCCCTGCCCTTTGTTTTTCCTTAAAACCTACAAAGTAGATATTTGACCATTTCTTGGAGATGTTGAAAGGTACTTGAGAGCTTACAGGTTTCTGCATTCTTGTGCAGGAGCCAGATGGACTCTAAGTACTCAGTCACTTTTGCACATGTACAGCCATTTTCACAGACTCTCAGAGACTGTTATGAAGTGTCAACCGTATTGATGATTTCATGAATGAAAGATAACTCTTTGTTTTGGTCCCATCTATCCACACAGTTTCTGCTGAGTTTGAGGAGTTTCAAAAGAAATACACTTTCCTGTTGTGTACAGTCTTTCTAAATGGTGTAATTATCTCAAACACAGCATGTGCTAAAAGCCCTATGGAGAGCTCTGTGAAAATCCCTTCATTGATTTTAGGCCTTGAACCAGAGCTACATTTTAGTGAAATGGTTGTGGGCACATTTGTGCCTTCTCAAGCATCAGAAGACACTGGCTTTCCCTGGACATGTCCTGTGACAAACCTTCCATCCACTCCAAGAGCACTTTTACCCCAGTGGCTCCAGTGTGAGTCACCTCCTTCATGGTTTCTCACAGGGATGCAGGGATAGGATGTGATAGAATGTGCAGGAACAGCTCAAAGCTGTGCCAGGGGAAGTTTACATTGGATATAAGGAAGCATTCTTCACCAAGAGGGTGGTTAAACACTGGAACAGCAGTTTTGGAGAGGCAGTCAATGCCTCAAGCATTTTAAGAGGCAATGTTTAAGATTAATTTGGACAATGCCCTTCCAACATCTGGGTGAGTGAAGTACACAGAGATTCCCTTGCTCAAACCATTGCTACTGGCTCTAACAGATTTGGATCCTCTCCCATGGCAAGTCTGCAGGTCACTGGGGACAGCAAACATCTCCTCTAGATGCTTAGAAGTGGCTGAGGTGAGTTTGTGGGTTGCAACTTCTTTAGGTATAAAATTAGGCATGGAAGAAGTTGTGCACCATGATCACAGAATCACGGAATTATTGGGTTGGAAAGAGATCATCCAGCCGAGCCCCCTGCCAAGGCAGGGTCACCTGGAGCAGCTGGCACAGGAACGTGCCCATGGAGGTTTGGAATGCCTCCAGACCCTCCCTGGGCATGTTCCAGTGCTCTGCCACCCTCCATGTAAAGAAGTTCTTCCTCATGTTGAGGTGGAACATCTTGTGTTTCAGGTTATGGCCACTGCTTCTCCTCCTCTATATCTGGGCATAACTAAAAAGAGTTTGGAACCATCCTCTTGACATCCACCTTTGAAATATTTCTTAGTTTCCTGCACCCTGAGGTTAGGGGCAGCCTTGGGAAGGGAGGATGTGACCACTCACAGTCACAAGACCCTTGTCCAAACCATTTGTGGCCTCAACTGTCCCATGTCTACCTTTTTCTAACAGACTTTTCTCCTGCTAATGCAGCACTTAGGATCTTTCTCAGCACTAGCACACATATAATGTGGGGGAAGGAAGTTATTGTTCAGATTTGTTTACTGTTGCACCCTCTGGGTTTGACAGTGTGCCAGAAAGCAGGTGCATCATTTGACAAATGCCTTACTGTGGCATCTGCCTCCTCTCTACAGCCTCATCTTGTAATTTTCAATGGATTGATGTACAGCATCTAAAATACAGGAAATTCAGCTTATTGACAATTTGATTTCTCAGTTACTGGAAGAACAGGGGAAAAAAAAGGTACTGAACAATATTACTGGACCAGATGGGGAATTTACCAGGTGCATCTGTAACTCTGTAAATATGCAACATTCCTCCTGTGCAGTTACTTCACCCTGTGCTAACTGCCTTATGCACTAATGAAATCCTTGAGCACAGGATCTGGAAGAGAAAGTGTATTGCTGAATAACAGCTGTTTTACACTCTTCTACTCACAGAAAGAGAGAGGTCTGCACATGAATGACTTCTTCAATTTCCTGACCAAAGGGGATGGAAGGGAAGACTGTGTGACAGATGAATATAGTAGGCAGAGTGGAGGGAATAAAAAGTAAACACAGTTCTACTTTAAAGCAATATTAAGAAAATGGGTGATTTGGGATAGAAATTCTGATTTCTGTTTGCGGTTTCTCCCTTTTTGTTTTTGTTTTCTTCCTAAATTTACTCACTCTTTTGTCAAAATATTTTGCTCTCCTTGGCTTCCATTATGCCATGGTTTTCATCTCACCCAAATCTTCTCTTTTGTGTGTCACACAACTCCTTTTCTTCTCTTGCATGTTTTGAGTCTACCTTATTTTCATGATATGAGAACCACATGTTAATCTTCTCACCCAGCTGGAGTTCACTGCTTAAACTATGTCTTGTTTCCACCCATGTCCAAACTGTTTTCCTTTGTGCTCCTCTCATGTGGCCTCCTGTTTCGGATCTTTTTGTTTCTCTGTGGATACAACTACACTGCTTACAAAATCATGCCAAGGTATGAGCTAGGGCCAAGTACCACTGATTTTTCATCCTGCATAACTGCTGGTATACGCCTAGAACAGCTTTATTCCATCTCAAGATGCCATTGATCACACAAAGTCTAGTAAAAGGGTAAATCATACATCAGGGAATTAAATGTGTGTTGGGTTGTATATTCAATATCAGACTAGGTTTGGGTCCTGCCTTCTTATACCATCCTTCAAAGCTGTCCCTGAAGCTTTTTCTCCTTGAACGCCCCTCACATATCCTCAAACCAGTGCCACCTCAAAACACCTGCCCTGATTTTCCTGCTACCAAAACAGCAGCCCCATGGGGTGCAACAGCCCTCACAGATTATGAGCTGGAATATGCACAGCAAATAACAATAAATGTATCTTCAAGCCCCCTCAGGGACCACAGGGCCATGAAATGTGCTAGGGGGCAAGGTCAGCTCTTTTGTCTCCTGCTTCATTTAGTGGCAGAACTACACCTGTAAGTTCTTGTGACAAGGGCCATTGTTTGTTTTGGGATTGTAGTGATGCTACATTGTCTTTCTTCTTCTTTTGTATCTTTTAACTTTAATTTCTTAAGGGAGCATAATCTGATATAGAGCAGAGGTTTGGAGACAGATCCTTTGCCCTTTACATCCATCTCTGTGCTCTTTCATCATAAACAAAAAACAAAACAAAACCAAAAACACACACACCAAAAAAAAAAAAAAAAAAGGCAAGACAAAGCAACCTAAAGCTTTGTTCCTGGACACAAGGACAGTTACAGAGCCAGTCAGTGGTAGTGGAAGGAGGCAGCTGATGCCTGGTGTGATCCTTGCCCATGGTGGAAACATGAGGAGAAATCACACAGAGGTGCCTCATGTGGAGGGAAGAAGAAAAAAAAAAAAGGCAGTTCTCAGGAAATAGAATCACATTTTTCTGCCATTAATAAGTGAGGACCCTCTTTCTGGCCTGGAGGCCAACTGGCATGGTCTGGCAATAAACCATGTAGCTCCTTGACATCAAGGAAAGCAAATTTAATGTGGAGCTAAATTCATGCTTCTCCTTTGCTGATAAATTCAGCTTGTTTCCTGCTGTTCAGCTGGAACAAATGTTTCCATTCCCTCTGCCCAGATTTCAAGCTCAGGAAATAGCTGAAACCCTGGAAGGGCATTTTTTTTTTCCTTGCAAAACATAAAGAAATGTAAGAAATCTTGTGGGGTTATTTTTTGTCAGTTAAACTGTTTTAAGGCTTTTTTTTATTTGTGGGGTTTTTTTTGGTCATTTAACCTCTTTTAAGACTATTTTTTCCCTGAGAAATACCTTTCATTTTGTAATTTCTCACAGTCATATGAACTTTATTTAAAAATGCAGATATGTGTGAAGAGTTGGTTTTACTGACATCAACAACAGAATCAGAGAAACAATTACATAATGCTTTTATTTCAGCTGCTTACACTTGTTTTAACCAATTAATATTTATGGTGGACAACTAACTCCCATGGGAGCTGAATATGATGGACTTAGGGTTTGAAAATACAGCTGCAATAACTTAATTTGTTTGCTTCCAGGAGCAAAGATATCTGTTTTTCTTGTAGTAGCAAAAAGAGGAAATAATGACAAAAGGAGCCTAATGAGAAAGCTAAATACTATCATATTTATACACTGAGGTGAAAATATGGAGGAATCATCTCCCTGTGGATTTGTTCTGCTCTTAAGCCATTAGAATTGTCTCAGATCTCTGCATCTGCTCTCTGCACACAGTGAAGAAAGGAAACTGAGCTGAAGACTGGGTCTTCACTTCTTCTTCTTAGACCAAGGCCAAATGAGGCTTTTGAATTAGGAAAACAATTACCATTTCCATTTAAATTTTCTGGAGAAAGAACTGTTATTAAAAAGCACTCTGTTGTCAGTCTGGCAGTTTTTCCATTGCAGACCAAACTGATATTCAGAACTGTGGAGCTCCTACACTGGAAGCTATTTTAGTTTCTAGGTCCCAAATTTTCTTACACAAAAGAAATCCCTATCAGACATGAATTTGTTTATAAGGGCAGCCCTCTCTCACTAAAACAAGCAGTGCATTTTTACAAAGAAGTGCAATATTTTTATGAACAAACACGTTGCAGTTCAGTCAATGAACACAGTACTTTTTAAGTGGCTGCTGCAGAGAAAATCTGGAAAATCCCAGTGGAGGAATTTTACAAAGAATAATTCTGGACCATGCTATCAAACCCCCTCTGTTGAGGTCTAAGAAACTAAGACCATGTTCAGTCTTGTGAAACACCATGGATTTCCAGCCAAATTAAATGAAATTTATAACACAGGTGAAAACCAAATTCTTCATGTATCATATCTGTTTCTCTGCTTGTTTCTGCTATCATGGATTGGGTGTGACTTTACCAAAATTGTCAGAGTTATATTGCTTGAAGTAAGTTTGAGAAGAGATTTGGAATTTACATAAGGTTTGACATTACCTCTGTACAAATGCAGATGCTTGTCTAGAAGGGGATGGACTTTGGTTGTGCTTCATTGCTCCCTAGACCAGCAGCAAGCTGACAGAGATGAGATGGAAACAGTGAATCAGGACATCAATACCACCCAAATACAATTCACAGATGAAGAGAAATCTGCCTTCATGAAGCCCAAGAATCTCGTTCTTACACCATTAGATATGCTGGGAACATGTTCTTCCAAGACACTGCAGCACAGTGATGATTATTAGCTCAATTCAGTGCCACAATTGCTACAGGCCGTTTAGCACAAATGTTCCCCCTGTTGCCATCCATTATTCCAGTAGCTTAAAAAATGTTGGTGTGTGCAGCTGAGAGCATTGCATGTCATGATAGAAATATGGTTATGTGTGACCAACAGCTCAGCCACACATTTATAATGCAAAACCTCTAACAACACCTTTCTCCTTGTATAATAAGGAAAAGGCTACCACTGAAATCAGGTGTTGGACCAAAATTTGATTTTTATCATCATCATTAGTCAGTTGCTTATCACAGGAGCGATTTTTCTGTCCTCTTGGATTGGGTTCATCTCACCTGTTTTCCTCATCTAAAATTCCACTGTCCAAATCTGAGCCACTCACCTTGGATTATTTGCAGAGTCGGCACAGAGAAACATGTAATTCCAGTGGATGACTTTTTCTCACCCTAAAATAGATATCTGGGATGGAAGAGAGAATCATTTGTTTACAAGTTGTAGGAAACGAGGTAAATTTGCCCATCTTACCCTAAATATATAAACAACAACAACAACAACAATAATAATAAAGATTTTATTGCTTTGTATTCTAATAAAATAAATTCACTCTTTTCTCTTAAAGCCTTCCTAGCAGAGTGACCCAGGGGAGCTGGGAAGATATGGAACTTGGATTCCCATGGGAAGAGCAGTCAGAAGAGGAGGCACTGCTCCCTCCTGATATTGCACAGCATCCTTCACTCAAATTCCTGAGATCTACAGCATGTGGAGTGTTACTCCACTGAGCTGCAGAGGGATTTGGGTACCTACTGCTAATTTGGGAGATGTGCCTTTCAGTGTCAACAGTACAGCTCTTTCTGTCAGTAGACTAAGGAGAAACACACCTGAACTTCCAACCTCCCTTTGGGATTGTTACAACAGTAGCTGTATTTGTTTAACAGAAGTAATTTGAGTGTTTAAACTAAATATATTAATTGAGACCTGGAAATAATCTTTACTGAGTATTTCAAGCTTTCTACCTTGCAAAGGAGTCCAAGCTCACTGTGCAGAATGGTTTGCACTGATGGGAACTGCATTTCTCCTCTAATAAGGGGCAGCAGAAATTATTCTAAATGCAAAAGGGAGATAAGGTGATGAACCTACAAGATGCTTAAATCTCTCTAAAAAGGCTCTTAGGGATGAGATCCTATGTGAGGGTCAAGTAATGACACTCAAAGCCAGAAGCAAGGTCACTGAAGAGCACTGCAGCCTTCACACTGTCACCACCTCAGAGCACATGGCTGATGCTCAAACCTCCAGCCCTGTGCCTGGTCACACTGTGGTGCTCTAGAGATGCTTCCACCTCTCCTGTGCAGTCCCCTGAGGCAGAAGGGAAGAAGGGAACAAACAATGATTCCCCCACAATATCAAGGAAAAAAAACCCATTAAAGTGCATTGCATAAGAAAAAAAAAAAAAAAGAGGATTTGCTGGGTGGGTCAATGGTGGCAGGCTTTGCAAATCCTGGCTTTAAAGAAATTACTCAGAAACCCATGTAACTCCCAAGAAAGTGCTGAGGAGGCTCTTGAAGAAATCCCATTTCAATATGCTTATTTAAGTTAGTAGAAAAAAGACCTCCTTGTTACTTAATTTGTTGATGAGTTCAGACACTTTCTGGAATGATTTCTTGCATAATTTACCTTATTGATACATTATTTATAAGTCCTCATTCAATTTTGGGTTCAGGGTTTGGATGTGAGTCTTACATAATGAGTAGCTGGTGTCACCTCGTGTCAGAGGAATCAAAAGTGGTTTTGACAACCCTGGGATTGTCACTAAAACAGCAATATAATCAGAGTTATAGTTTTTCACTGCTGAATCATTGCAAAATGCTCCCCTGCCATTCCCTCACAGGAATCTAATAAATTATAATGTCCTTTATCTGTTGAAGGAAACAATTTGCTCAGGAGCAGCAGTTCCTAGCTAAAATGCTCCATAAACTGAGATCCTAAGATTCCATATCCTCCCAGGATCTATGACTGGAAGAAGTGTTTTCATGATGTATTTTTTAAGATTATACATTCCTTTCAAGTTTAATCTGGATACATGGATTTGGGAAGACCCATGGTTGCACCATGAACTTCAAAACATGGATATTCTGCAGACTCCTCAGTAATACATATTGAATTTAAAGAATTCAGTGAGCCTTTGGATTCTCCACTGTCCCTGAGAGCTCAGGATTTCCTTTCACTTTCTGGAAAAGTGGTTAAAAATATATATACATACTGAGAAGAGTATATTGACAGAGTCTCCATTCACTGTGGATGGGAAACACCCTTTAGTGACAGGCACATAATACATTTCATAAGGAAAGAGGATCAATTCGTTGCTTGAGATACTAAATAATTTTCTCTTGTACAAAAGTCTGAAGCTAAATAGCAAAAAAGTGTTAAGCCTGTCCCACTGTGATCTGAAATATTCTGTTTTTGCCTTGTTGTTTTGTTTAGCAAAGCAGGAAAAGAATTATTACTTGAGGTATATTCCATGCAAGTTTGTTTTCTAACCTGTCGAGCTTTGAATCAGACTGGCCTGATTAATGTAAAAATCCTTCACAGGGTTCCCTGTGAAGTGTGCTGGGTATTTTAGATGGCATCAAATCCCTGCCTGTCATAAGATCCACTGTAGGAGCCTTTGCTGCTAACTTCAGGCAAAGTGAATTTTGAGTTTTCAGATATAATTCAATGACTGTTTAGAAATAAAGATGTAAGTTTGAAATGAGCTCTCAATTTCCCTTCAAAAGGAAATCATTGCTTCTTAGTTGAAAATTGCTAGATTTGCACCCATAGTTGCCAGTACTCATGGTGTGCTGCTCTTCATGGAATTCATGTGAGGAATCATGTTAAAGTTCTCTCTGATGCCCAAGTACCAAGCACCTTGTGCATTACTGCTTCTTGGAAACAGATTCTTCATTCTTTTTGCCTGATGACTTCCAAGAGATGAGTGGAACTAATGGTCACATTTCCATATGTCCCTGAACCTTCAGCACCTCCTTTTTGAAGGAAAGGGCAAGTGCAGATTCCTTCCAATTCTTGGACTTGTGCTTTGAAAAAAGTATCTTTTTATCGGACATTTTTTTAATTATTCCTTTTTTTAGAAGCTGGGATTGGATTCAGTGAGCATTCATACTGAAGATTAATAAAACCCTCAAACTCTACATAAACAGACATAATCACCCAGCAGGTTCAAGAAGGTTGGCAGTGAGTCAGTGGCCAAACATTAACCCCTTTGCTGGATCCCTATTGGAGTCTGAGGGACATCACTCCCCAGCCCTGTCCATAATCACCCTCCCACACCACAGTCTAGTGGGAATTTGCTAAGTGGTGTATTTAGGATGTAAGTACAATGGCTTCTGCCTGCCCTCCATTTGCACTTGCAGGTTTGTTTATGCACTGAAGGCTGCTCCCAGCTCCAAGCTGTGCCTGGTGAGCCTGGAAGGGAGCAAACACTTTCTGCTACAGATCAGGAGGCAGCAGTGCAAACAAAATGTCCTCATTGCAACATTCCCTCAGGTGAAGACAGCCCACAAAGGGAAAGAAAAAGTGAAAGGTGTTGGTTGGGACAGGTACTGCTTTGATACCATCTGTCACTGCCAGTGAAGTGCATCTTTGCAAGGACACTCCTGTCACTCACAGGACACCCAACCCTGACACCAGGGGTGGATCCAAGCCAAACCAGAGAACTCTTCAGAGGGCAGGAGCTTGTGCACATACTGTACCTGAGGAAGGATGGATGAGCTGCAGCTTTGGCCACCAGCAGCTGTCCTGCTTCTGGCTTTTCCTGGTCACAGTGTGAGCTCTGTGCCCACCTACCACCAGGCTCACAGCCCAGACTGAGCAAAAAGGGGCATGGAAAGATGCTGTGCTATCCAGCTACCTCATTGCAGAAAACACTGGCACAGAGGTCTCTGGAATGATTTTCCCCCCAATTTTGTGAGATTGGGATAAGGGGAGCATCCATCCTGACTCGTGTTGGCTAGAAAAAATTTGCCTCCTTTTTTTTTTTTCTTCCCTAACCCCTTTCATTCTAGAACAATGTTTGCTGTAGTAGGGTTTGAAGAACACAATTTAAGAGAGTTTATTCATATTCATGGAGAAATTGTCTATACTAACAACAGCAGATAAAAGTGTGGAAGTTGTACTGCATGGGAGAAAAACAGCAGAGGATTTAGAAATGTTGAAGATGCCCACTGTGCTCTGAAAAGGGAAAGATGCTCACCTGAGCCAAGGGGCTGCAGATGAATCACAAGATGAAAACTCAGAGAGGGAAGTGCCCTTGTAAGATCAGTCCAGTAGCTGAGTGCAGGTCAGAACCAGGTCCCCAGGTTAATGCAGGCTGCCCTGGCTTCCAGAGCTGGCACCTCCACCCTGGTACAGCCTGCCATCCTGGGTGTTGTCCTTTCACTGGTGTTGGCATCTCAAGCAGGACCACTCCCAAATCCTTCTTGTCTCCTGTACTATGTGCACACTGGAATTCTGTTTATCTGTCAGAGGGATCAACATATTTCAGAGGGCCTTGACTATGGCCCCCAGTATGCTGCAGATTTCACAAGGATGACCATGCCAGACTCCATTTGGTTAAGGCTTATGAATACCTGAATGGCAGAAAAAGGGTGAAAATAAGAACTTTGAATTTATGGGCACCCATTAGCTGAGTCACTGTGACTACATCTGGTTTCAGATCACCTTTATAAATTAATGTTCTGAAGATTTTGTGCACAGATTTTAAAGTTTTTTTCTTTTCTCATGTGCTGATTGAGCACAGGCTTATCTTTTCCACTGGTCCTACAGGAGAAGGTGACACAAAAAATAAACCCTTGACTTGGAACAAAAGCTTCATTCAGACTTGCTGGATGGCAAGACGCTTTGCTTCAAGTTCCTGAATTTTAGCGATGGTTTAATTGCAGCAGGTGTGTCAGAAGCTTGCTAAATGGAAAAAAAAAAAAAAGAAAAGCAAAAAGAGTAAAAAAAAAAGAAGGTGCTACTTAAGTTACTTTGAATAAGAAAGGAAAATGATACACAGATGCATTTCTGAGTGTTTTATTTCTTGAAAGTGCTAGAATAAAGCAAAGTTTTCTGTGTTATCTGACTGTGATTGTCAGTTAAATAGAAGAATTTTGATTTGCACTGGGAAGCTGAGCAAAATATTCTAAGATCAGTTTTCGGAGGATGTACATTCAAATCTTATGCCTGGGCTTTATCTCTCAGATGGGTAATTTCTGAGGTTTGGTAAATATAATCAAAAGGGCACAGACATATCTTGCTGCACCAGTTTCTAACAGCACAAGCACCTGGATTTTGTGATGATTATGAAACAATTCTGTCATATTTGCAGACCTATTTGCATTGCATTTTCAATGAAAGTGAAGCAGAAAAAAAAAGAAAGGGGAAACCTCAAAGGAAGAATAGAAAACTAAAAATATACCCACTCTCTCTGTGTTTTCAAACTAGAGCAGAGCATCAGAGATGAAAGAATCTTCTTTTCTTTAATCTCACAGTGCAGGTGCCTCATCTGCTGCCTGCGACGTGTCCGTGTCACAGGAGCAAGTCTCACCTTTCTCCAGAAGCCACATCCTTCTGACAGCTCTGATAAACAGCAGGCAGCCAGCCAGGCTCACCAGATCTTTCAAAATACCAACCCTGTGAACCCAAGAGTCATTTCTCCAGGAAAGCCGTAAATCATAGCCCAGCTCTGCTGCTCCCAGGGATCTCAGGCAAGCAGAGAATAGCAAAGCACCTCGCCCTTGCTGATCTTTCCAGCTTGCTCCCCTGTGAGCATCCCAGCCCCAAGCAGTGACACTTTTCTCTTGCCCCTTTTCAGATAAGAAATAGTTTAAGCTGGACAGCTGCAGAGGAGGGACAGGGTTGTCCCCTTTTTGCTGCAGATGGGGAGGCAAATCCCTCTGGGATCTGGCCATTCCTACCCTGGGCTGGGCCTTCACCACAGGATAACAACAGGGAAAATATAGAATGGAGCTTTTTGGGCATATTCTCTGAATTCTCATTGCTTTAAGCTCAGGGACCTCCTGAGCCTTTTTTTGAAGAAAGAACATCAAAAACAGTTCTCCCTCATCACGTGCCACTCGTACATGATCAGGCACATCAGTGGATTAGGCAAAATGGTGGAAAGCAGCTGAAGAATCACATCCTCACAATCTGCGTGAGCTCCACCAAGACAATATTTAAAGATTATAACAAAATTTTCGTTGTGTAAAAGGAAATAAAAAGAATCTCATGCAAAATCTCTATTTATTGGCACTTTTTTCTCTTTATGAGTAGGGCAAAATTAGCACCTGGGGGATACTGTAAATTTGTCTAGTCCTGATAAAAAATAAATGAATACCACAAATCTTCAGCAGTAAACTAGTTAATAATGTATTGATCCCTGAATTACTGGGTAAAAGTACAATATATCTTTTTTGGAGGGCACACCTCCATTTTCAAGCATCCTTATTCACCCTGGATACATAAATCTGCATTACTGAGGAGAAAGTTTTGCACAAGGTAATAGTAGTTGCTTATCAAAAATTTATTAAAGAGTGACTTAATCATGTAAATGACACCAGGGCATGCAAAGAAAAAGAAAAGATGAGCTGGTGTTTTCAAAGTAAACACAGCAATGCAATATTTCTTCTGACTCCTGTAAGGCATAGCAACTAGGTACCAATGAGGTGTAGACCAACTTCACTTTCTTTGTTTATGCAAATATTTATTTCCATATACAAATATATGCATAAGGCCTAATTATAATCAGAAAACTTAATTATAATCAGAAAGCCTAATGATTATCAGAAAATTTAATTATCACGAGCAAAATTGACTTTCTCTTTTCAAAGCTCTGCCTTAGTGAGGTAACTGGGATGTGAACCTGTTACCACTGAAATCATGGATTAAAAAAAGTCATTGTGAGGCAAAGGTCAGGCTGCTAATTCTCACCTGAGTTGCTTTGTGGCTAATGCAGTTACTCCTGGTTCATCAGTCCTATGCTTGTCTTTCTAGATCATGCAAAATATCTTCGTAACTCACTGTTTGTTAAAATTGAGAGTTGCTTGGGTTGCATTTTTCACCTAGTTAATGATGATATTGCCGCACAACAAACTGCAGCAGGCACCTCCTGAGCTAATTCCAGCTGAATTCAAAGAAAGCACCATGACAGAGGCTTAAACAACCTCAGTGAGGGATGCACAGGAAGGTTTGTGTCAGGTCTGTTGAGTCAGGGCTGGACATTTAATTATGAACAGGCCTTAGAAGAGGAAACTATATAGGGGTCTCACAGAGTATCAAATGATACCAGAGGAGAGATGATCTTCCTCACCTTCACTTTGCTTATATATTTTATTAACTTGGACTGTCACTTTGCCATAAAACTGAATGAAACTTGCAGAGAGAATAGGCAGCAGAAGGGAAAGTTTGAAGGTGGGAAGAAGATTATTCTTGTTGAACTTATAGAATCAATCACAGAATGGTTTGGATTGGAATGGACTTTAAAGTCCTCCTCATTCCAACCCCTTGCCATGGGCAGGGACACTTTCCACTATCCCAGGTTGCTCCAAGCCCCATCCAACCTGGCCTTGAACATTTCCAAGGATGGAGCATCCACAGCTTCTCTGGGAAACCTGTGCCACTGTCTCACCACCCTTCCAGTAAAGAATTTCTCCCTAATATCTAATCTAAACCTGCCCTCTTCCAGTTTAAAGCCATCTGCCCTTGCCAAAAGTCTCTCTCCATCTTTCTTGTAGGTCCCCTTTAGGTACTGGAAGGCAGCCATAAGGTTCTGGGTCTTCTAATACTCCAAATACTTCCTTTAATAAAGTGTCATTTACTTTACAATTGTAAAAGTCTCTCATGTTAACCCCTAGCACATGGAGAGGAGACAGAAGAAAACAAAATGTTCTGCTTTTCTGCTGCAATGCCAGCCCCACGGCCAGGAGTTTCAGGAGTGCAGCTCACTCTGAGATGTATCCACTGCTCTCAGAATTTTCAAAAGATGGCAGGGCCATGGCCTCTGTTGTCTAAGCTTAGACCAGTTCATCTATGTTCATACTGATAAAGTCTTTATCTTCTGAATTAGGAATGGAGCTGCACATGGGGAATGGTCATTTGCCCAAATTAACCCTCAGGGTAAGCTTGGGAGGTTTGTTGAGTTGTGCCTACAGTAGTAGCTAAGTAGCTAAGAAAAGTCTGAGTGCAGGCTCCAGTGTGTAGTTTTTGGTGTTACTCCATTGTAAAAGTGAACATTTATGCAAGCAGAAGTGTTCATGGGCTCTCTTTTCTGTGTTTCTTGTTACTACTGCAGAGATTTCTGTATTACAGAGGAATTTTTTAATATCTGTTTGCTTATGACAAAATGAAATCATAACCCTGATTTGGACATCACTACTTATTGCTGTAGATGTGACAGGGATGCTACAATGTTATCACCTGCCTCATCTGATATGTGTCCCTTAAGTGCTAAGTGTACATTCCTTTCCCATCCCCCTAATATGTGTCAAATTAATTATAAGCTTTTTACAGCACAGACTTTATCCTCACAAGTATATTTGTGTCACCTTGGTGTCATTTTTACTTCCTGGACAAATGAATACAAGGATGAGTGAATCAATTAATTCTTGGGAGAAGAGATTGTCCTTTTCAGGTGGTCCTGAATGAAAAGGACAGTTCTGAAGTAGCCTGGCAGAACTTCCACTTCTGTCTAACTCAGAACCAAAACTGTGATTTACACACAAAGCTCCCACTAGCTTTATCCTGACCTGTGTTCATGCTTGAAATGTGTCTCCATTTCTCCATCTTTGGGTTGTGGACAGCTCATTTTTCTAATGCTTTGGAAAAACTATAAGGGTGACACTGGTGCAGAATTGCCATCAGTCTTCAGAAGGATGTTCTGTTGATTTCAGATTAGCAAACATCATCTTGGAAGGGCTAAAGTTAGCCTGGTCTAAAGAAAACCAGACTGGAAGAAATGGTGGGAAGGCTCTAGCAAAGCACAGTTTAACTCAGGCCAGGGGCACAGGGGCTGATGGAACACTGCAGGTCTCTCTCACTGCTGCATTTGGCAGAGGGGGTGTCTGTTTACGTTTTTGTCATTTTTCAGCTGGATGGATGTGCCAACAGATGAGGGAGGCACATTGTTAGGTTTAGACACTCTGTAATTGGTAAAGAATAGAGGTTTCTCTCTCAGAGTGGGGACGTACTGAGGAGTTCTGCTTGCCCTGCAAGACCAGCCTTCTCTTGGGTGCCATCTGACAAAATATTTAGGTATGAACTATTCTGTAGGTCTTATGCATGTGGGTAAAGTTAAGTAGCAAGCCAATCTTTTGAAAAGATGGGAATTGCAGATGCAGGCTCTTAACTGCAAGAAATAACATTACACTCTAAAGGCAGCTCTTTTTTGTATTTATGTTCTGAGCACATTAGGAATTTTTCATTCATCATCCTTCTGACACTGGAAATAGCACAGGGTGAGGCTAGGCAGAAGGGCAGATTTCAACCTGAGCACTCTGATGCCTTTGTCTGTAGATTTACATGATCTCGGGTGTGTACTCCTGCACTTAATTACATTTATTCATCATCTTTTGATGACATATTTCCATTACATGGCATCTTCCCAGTGTCACTGTGTGCCTCTCTGCACAGATTGGTTTGCTCTGAGGAATAAAAGGGAAATAATAACAGTCTTTCCACCATCACCCCTTATGACCTGAACTTTTAATGTCCATAAATAAAAACGATGAGGCTATTGTGCAATCCCAAGGCCTTGAAGTTTTCTTTTCCCATTCTAAAGAAAGGGTTTAAAGCATTGAAATATTGTTTTCTTATGAGTTTAAGATTTTCTTATGGGAAAAATTAGATTTTCTGCTGGTAGAGAAACTTTGGATATCTCCCCAGACTTTCTCTCTTGTAATGTTAGAAATCTTGGCTTGCTGAATGATGAGGGAAGAAGAGACTGAACTGCAATAGTATTTCAAAAAGTGCAATATCCAGGTCATCCTCTTCAACAGCAAATAAAAACTGAGGTGCAGAGCAATGAGGTGACTCCATTGAAGTCACCCAAGGGCAGACCCTTGTCCTTTCCAATGCAACCAGCAACCTCTCCTCTCTACTCTTACCAATGTCATGTGAATTTTGGATATTGTCAGCCACTCTGTCAAACAAATAATCTTTGGAAAAAGCAAAAAAAATGCCAAGGGGATTTATCTTCTTTTTTTTTCCCTTAATAATTTCTAAGAAGAAAAAAGGAAATTAACTGAGCAACTCAATAATTTGTCATGAAATGTGTGCTCAGCCCAGGCTACGGGTGTGAGATTTCCTAGACACACTTGAATTAAACTATCCCTGAGTTCCATTGAATAGAGCCCCACATTGGTTCTAGTGGGTGATGGATGATGCCTCCCTTCCCTTCCCTTCCCTTCCCTTCCCTTCCCTTCCCTTCCCTTCCCTTCCCTTCCCTTCCCTTCCCTTCCCTTCCCTTCCCTTCCCTTCCCTTCCCTTCCCTTCCCTTCCCTTCCCTTCCCTTCCCTTCCCTTCCCTTCCCTTCCCTTCCCTTCCCTTCCCTTCCCTTCCCTTCCCTTCCCTTCCCTTCCCTTCCCTTCCCCTTCCTCCATCCCCCATCCCCCATTTATTTCGGCACAGAATTAAAGGAGCACCTGGAAAATGAGAATGAATAACATCCACTACTTCTTTTTTATGTACAAAATCGCATAATGACGATAAAAATCTGGCTTCCAGACACTGCACATGCACCCTGCAGTCTTAAATACTCAAGACTGGAAATAAAATGTGAGCAACTTCATGCACATGCAACTGTGTTCAAGGAAGACTCAGTAAGAGACCAAGATTTTAAAAATGTCAAAGTTAAGATTTTAAAGGAATTTTGATTTGCCTCTCTGTGTGCCCATGTGTAGAAATGGTCCATAATTCCATGGGCACATTTTATTTGGTTACATGGGGACTTGATTTGCTTGATTTGATGTGATCCTCTCCTTATTTAGTGCAAAGATGAAAAATAAGTAGTGATGGAGACAGATCAATATTCTGCTTCATTAATCAAATGCAAGTCAGCATAATTCCTTTGAGCAGGTTCCATCCTGGTCCCCCCAGCAAGAAGTTGATGATCAGAGGGATCAAAGAGCTCAAAGCAAACTCGGTGCTGCTCAGGCTACCTATGCTCTGTGCAAGTGAACTGGACCCATAATTTATGTGCTGAACTCTTTGAACTTTGGAAAGAATTAACAATGAAAACTTTTGCAGTTTTAAATATTTAGTCAAAAAAGTGGGTGCTTTTCAGAGAAATAGTAAAATGTGCATATCTGATACTCACTTTTCCTGTCAAAGCTGAAGGATGAACGAACTTTCTCAATAAAAATCTGTAGGATGTAGAATATTGTGTACACTCACACATTAATATTTTTTGCATGCAAAAATAAAACAGTAAACTGATGCCCCTCTTCCCTCCCTTTTTCAGCATGGGGGGAAAAAACCCACAACTTTTTTTTTTTTTTCCCCTGTGGCTTTCCATTAAAAATCTTCTTTAAATTAAAAAAAAATTCTTCTTTTATGGACATTGATTCTTCTTCTTCCCCATGGAGGTTGAAAAGGATGCTAAAAATTATTAAGTTTTCACCACAGGTTTTCTCAGGGGCATGATTTTCATTCAGAGTAGGAATGTCTGAAGGATGAATGACTAGGGATCAATGTTTAATTTTACACTCTGGACTGGTTTTGCTATAGAACACATCAAATATAGATGACAATGAATTAAAATAGTTTCTATTCTCTCTTCACACCCACATGCGCCTGAATAAAGGGTTTGTTGTTGCCTCTTTTTTTAAAGTTGTGAACCCAATTAGAAATAGGCACTGTGAATGTGTACATATGATATTTTTCCACTGGATCCCATTAGAAATTTTATATAAATCTGAGGGATTAAATTATCAATTTTTCCAATGCTCATAGTATTAATTTCTTTATGAAAAAGGAAAACATAAATCAGAAGAGTTTTTAGGGCATAATAGGAAACTAAAAAAATCTAAAAAACTTTCCTTATGAAAAAATGAATTATTCAAGAGCAATTTTCTTGGGTTCAGGGTGTACTGGGCTGTGTTCTCTCAGTTCACATTAAAACCTCTGAGTTGCAATGCAGTGATGTGAGTCAGGACCTCATACCCTGTTCAAAAAACTGCATTTGCTCTTCTGACGTGACTTTTGGGGAGCTTTTGGAGAGCTATTATTATTTCAGAGAGGAGCATGGGAGCAAGGAACACAAGAGAGTAAAGAATAGATTTTTCCTAAGTTCTAAAAAATAAATGCCTCAGTTAGGGGCATTCCAGAGGGGCATGATGACATTGAAGTCATAAAATGCTTTTTCTATCATCTCAAAAGACTTTATGTCACAGATCTTCAAAGTAAGAATTTTTGTGTGTCTCTCTGTTGATGATGGAGGGATTTCAAAGAGAGAATTCTCCAAGAGGGCAGAGTAACACTTGGGCAGCTCACTCACAGAAGTTTGACATCCCCCTCCTGCACAGCTACCTTTGGTAGCCACTGATGTTAGTGGAGTTAGGGCTGTGCCAGTATCTCTCTTCTGGGCCATTTAAGCCAGGGGTGTTTAGAGACACTGCAGGTTTGTACCCATTGCTCTCTTTCCCCACATCATCCTTGGTTACAGCCCTAGAAACCTATGCTGAGGTCTTCAATTCTTCTGAATTTCAGTGAGTGAAGAAATACCAGTTTTATGTAATTAATCAGGAATTATATTCAAGTATATTAATCAATACTGTCCTTAAAGATACCAAACAATGAAAACTCTAGATACTAGTTCTTTGTTCTCTTATTAGCAATGGTCATAATGGCCCAGCTGTTTTCCTGAGAGGATGTTGAAGCATCTTTTCTGGTTACTTAAATTCTACTCAAAGCACCAGGTTTGGGTGGCTGGGGTCTAGGTTTGTAGAAGAGCCATTTACTTCTGCCACATAATTGCAGTTTGTATGAAATTTTTTCTCACAATTTGTGTGAAGTTTTTTTCTCACAATTTTCTCAAAATTTGCATGACTTTTTCTCTTGTTCTAAACCAGATAACATAGGTGAGGACACTCTTTGTCAAACAACCCTCTCACCCCCAAAAGCACTGTTGCTCCTGATAGTCAGATGAGATGGCATCCTGAGGCTGTAGAACCTCATTAGTTTTGGCTCTCAAATAAATGCTACAGAAAACTATTGAATGTCACTGTCATATTTTATGAAAAATCCCTTCACCAGGATTTTTCTCCTGAGAAGCCTCAGAAAAGAAATGTAAACAATAATTACCTGATTGCTTGGAATGTGGTTTGGAGGTTGCTTACCAACAGGTGCATCTTTGATTTGTTCCATGTGAATTGTTTATAATTAATGGCCAATCACAGCCAGCTGTGTTGGGATGCTGGTCAGTCACAGGTTTTTATTAGCTTTCCCAGCTTTCTGATGTCTCTTTTGTCTTTCTTTAGTATAGTTTTAGTATATCATTTTCATATCATATCATATCATAATAAATCAACCTTCTGAGAACTTGGAGTCAATTCTCATCTCTCACCTTGTCCTGGGAACCCACAACAACTCCGCAACAATTGGTGACCACCAACAATTGAGTAGTGAGTGTACTTCTTCATTAAGAGAGTTGGTACCTAAAGATATCAGACTCTAAACCTCCCATGACTTTCTTTGGAAACCAAAGTTTTACATGTGTTCACATAACACAACAGCTACTCCATGGCAGAAGGAGAGAAAACTGAGTAGTGGAGTGAAATCAGCAGAAGCCTCAGTGGTAGGGAGAGACCTGTGCTGGGCTGGGGAGAGGAAACAGGTGACTGTCAGCACCACAGACATCACATACATTTGAAATAAAATGATTTGAGAAGAAAAGCAGGCATGGAGATAAGGCTCACCTGCAGAGATGACAGCCTAGCAAGGGTAGACCTGTGCCTGTGGCTTTTAGGACCCTACTTGTCCTAAGGGACACTTGTGGCTGCTCTCTACAGACACCCAAGGTTGGCTCCTGAAAACTGAGAATGAGACCACCAGGGTGTGTTTGCCTCCTGCCTGAAGTGCTCCTGGACACTCTCTTTTTGCCAGAAGCCTAAGCAAGTGCACAGATTTCTCTCTTTCAGCCCCCTGCACCCTTTGCAAACTCCATGCAAACGCAGGGGGGGGTTCCTGCAAGGTGCTGGGAGACTCTACTGTCCTTGAAGTTGGAGCTTTATGACTGAAGCGTGTCATGCTTCCAGCATCTTTCATGATGTTTCTACCTTCATCAATTCCTGCTTCCAGGAGGAAATCCTCCTTTTAATGTAGAGGGATGCCTCTGGCTTTGCCCTGTTGCCAGTGTCTTCAAAAGCATCAGCGTTTTTCATTCTAATTAAAAATGAAAAGTCATCAATTATCTATCATTCTTGGGCACAGATCTGAGCTGTGCTTGAAATACCCAATTTCCTGGTTTGCCTCAGTATAGCCATTCTACCTCATGGTTAAAAAAAAGGGTGATACTAGTGACATAAAAAAGCACCATTCACACTTATTCAATCCAGGATCATTCATACTTTAAAGCTTTCAACCGCAGGAGATGATTCCTCTTCATTATTCCTTTACTCTGTGTCCTGCAACCCACACTTAATCTCAGGTTTCCAAGTTCCCTGAAGGATTCTCTTTGGATACTTTGCTGTTTTACTAATCCCCTAATAACCGAGTAGAATGGACTGAGTGACCCATATCCATGGAAAAACACAACCATGTGCTCAGTTCCAGACTGATATTTTTCATATATTTGTTCTACTTTTTGAAAACACTCACCAAACTGAAATAATAATAATTTCCCTTTTCTGCAGGGTTTTGTTGCTTCCCAATCCTTGCTTTATTTTGCAAAAAAATATGATCTGCCAATTTCAGTGGGGTTAATTATGTGCTAATACTTTACAAAAGTCTGTGTTTAGCCAGAAATTCTTTGAGAAATATTAGGTGCAAAGAAATGTAGAATATTGCCCATTATGCCTCACTGCTCCTACTGCTTCAGCAGCTCACTGCTGCAATAGCACATTTATCAAATTGCACCTGAGCAAGGTATGAAATCCATTTCTACTAACAGAACCATGAAGGAAAAAATGCTTATTTTTTGGAAAGTGCCTGAGTACTGTTCACATTGTGAAAATGACAGGCAGTTTACAAAGAGAATCTGTAGCTTTCTAATTAATTTCAATTGGGTAGAAACATATTTTTACTTGACAGTTTTGTTGCACTCAATTTTTTAACAGTTCAGCTTTTTCTGGCTTTGAATATTTCTGATCAATATGATCTCATTAATTTATCTTAAAGAGTCCTCAGTTTTGATGGTTTTCAATATCTGACTTGGTAAATCAATCAGAACTACACACTGATAAGAAAGGAAATCTATCAGAAATGAGATTAAATCCTTGAAATATAATAGAAAATAAAAAAAACTTACAAAGTAAATAAAATTTCAAAAGATACTATAACAGCAGCTGAGTTCTAATAAGAAGCAAATATTTCATAATATCCCAAATGAAATATGAGCCAAAATTAGAAATGGCTATTGCTGATGTGGAAGAAAAGATGTGCTAGACCAACATCAACAACTGAATTGTGAATTATTATGCCTTGTTTAAGCCATAGAAGCTTCTGGCCAGGTGGTAGCCAGCATTATTTGCCTTTGATAGCAGTAATGTGTGTACTGAGGTGATGGGGGCTTTGGCAACCACCAAAAGGCACTTGACAGCCAGCAGAGCCAGCCAGAGCAGGCTGGCAGTGCCAGGGGATGGTCCTGAGCTGGGAACGGCACCACAGCACTGACTGCATTGGCAGGGCAGGGAGGCAGAAATCACAGAATCACAGAATTGTTTAGGTTGGGAAGTGTGACCATGTTCACAGGGGTCTTAGGATGAGGGAAGAGACGAGGATCTGACGCCATGTTTCAGAAGGCTTGACTTATTATTTTATGATATCTATTATATTAAAACTATACTAAAAGAATAGAAGAAAGGATTTCATCAGAAGGCTAGCTAAGAATAGAAAAAGAAAGACTGAATAACAAAGACTTGTGTCTGAGACAGAAAGTCTGAGCCAGCTGACTGTGATTGGCCATTAATTTGAAACACCTCTATGAGACCAATCACAGATCCACCTGTTGCATTCTACAGCATCAGATAACCATTGTTTACATTTTGTTCCTGAGGCCTCTCAGCTTCTCAGGAGGAAAAATCTTAAGGAAAGGATTTTTCATAAAAGATGTCTGTGACAGTCAAGGACCTCCAAGACCACTGAGCCCAGCTGTTAACCCAGAACTCTGTTCAGCACCAAACCATGTCCTCAAGTGCCATGTTCATCTTTTTTTGAGACATTTCTAGAGATGGTGGTTCCACCACTTCCTTGGGCAGTTTGTTCCATTGCTGGATAACCCTTTCAGTGAAGAAATTTTTCCCTTTTATCTGATCTAAACCTCCTCTGGCACAACTTGAGTTCATTTCCTCTTGTCAATCATTACCTGGGAAAATAGACCAACCCACCTGTCTGTCCCCTCCTGTCAGGAGCTGTGCAGAGCCAGAAGGTCCCCCCTGAGCCTCCTTTTCTCCAGGCTGAGCCCCTTTCCCAGCTCCCTCAGCTGCTCCTCATCAGACCTGTGCTCCAGAGCCTTCCCCAGCTCCCTTCCCTTCCCTGGACACGCTCCAGCCCTGTAGCAGACCCAGGGCCTGCAGTGCCGCCATGGTGTTCAGCAGCCTAAGGTAGGAAATGCCAAGTCATGATGACTGGACCTTAGAAGCCCCTCTCCTGCCTCTAGACCCTTGCTTATCTCTCTGTAAGACCACAGATCACTTGCCTTTAACCCTTACTATTGGACAATTCCTAAAACTGCTATACCCTATACAAAGGGCTACTTTAGCCCAGCTCAGCAGAAGAGCTGTCCCTGAGAGCCTTTGCAGAAGACTTCAATAAAGACGCTCCTGTGGAGCCCCACACAGCGCTTCTCCTCTCTCTCCCTGCGTCTGCCTACGACACCCAGCAAGCAAAGAGCTGACATCGCAAAATGAGCTGATAATCACTAGAGCTGATATCACCCAAGCTTGCTAAGGTGGCCTGCATCTGGGAGATGTTTGGGACCTGGGACAGGCTGTGCTGAACAGGACTGTGCTATCTGGATCCGCTGCAGCCCGCCGGGGATACCCCGAAACCCGGCCGAGGCCGCAGTACTGTCCCTCAATGTCCTTCCTGAACTGAGGGGCCCAGAACTGCACACAGGATTTGAGATGTAGCAGATGCTGGCAGTCGTTGCATAAATTCATGGAGATAATGTGAAACTGGAATGAGGTGTCTGAGGACTGAGAAGGATTGCTCTAAAAGACATTTTAGAGCAATCATTTCTTCCTGTTTCAAGCAAGGGCCATATGTGGACCTCCAGGGAAGAGCTCCTGGCTGTTGCCCAAGAGGAGCCAGAGGATGTCCTGCATTGTCAAACACAGGCTGATAGAAGGAATAGGTTAAAAATGCTTTTTGCCATCAGTAGCAACTGACTTACTGTCTGGATATCTCCCAGAGCCGTATTTTCTGAGGTACTCACCTCTCAAGAATGACATTAACTAAAAATTGGTGTTAGACATTGGGCTTCTGCTTGGGGCTTCCCCCTCAACCCACCAATGTGCTGCAGAAGTGCTGCACAAGCACAGCTCAGAGCCCCACGGGAACTATGTGCTCTCTGTGTCACTCCAAACTGATCTGGAAACCTGAGCTGGGAACAGAAAAAAAGATTGCAGTTGCAAATAATAATAGAAAATCAGCAGAAAATAAGGGCTAGGTTTAAAAATTGATCAGTGCTACTTGTTCTGTGGCTTCCAGATCTACTTTTTTTTTCTGGGTTGTTTTAAGATTTTCAGCCTGTGTTATGAAACCTACTGTGCAGTCATGTGGATCAAGACAAGCTGAGCACTCCTCCTGCCTGGGGTTTTTGGGCCACTCTGACATTTTTCAGACAGACACAGCTGTGCCAGAGAGGTTAGAAAACTGGAGCAGTTCTATTACAGTGTTAATTTACATGGGGTATATTTCACTTTCTTCTGGGTGAAATGAAATTAGTTGGCTTTTTTTCTTTTTTTTTTTAGTGAACTTTAAAAAATTGTGTGAGTTGATCAAAAGTCTAAGTGCTTTTAAGTATTGATGGAGCTGTTGTGCTTGCTGAGGACGGGAATTCTTTCTCTGCAGTGCTCAACAAAATCAAGACCTATTTCTGTGATGTGTTATTCTATGTTTTATTTATTTGGAGTCTTTCACTGGATGATTTAACACAAGATGCTGTAGATAGTAAAATGTCCATTAGCTTAAAAAAAAGTGTCCAGAGAGCTAATTAAAAATTATTCTATTAAAAAAATGAAATAAAAATTCTTTGGCTTAGGAATTAGTCTCAGTTGCAAATGGTTAAGTTCTGGGAGGGTGTACCAGTGAAATATTAAAATATGTTACACTTTCCTTGGACAGCCTCATCAGTATGGACTACAGTGTTGGTGTAAGTGAAGAGTAATATGCTTATACTTCATCTCCTTAAAAAAGTGCCACATGAGGATGGAAATTGGATTTGGATCTTGCTGTTATGGCCTGTGCAGTCCTTCATGGCACAGAGGTGATGGGATGTGGGTTAAGTGAGCATAAGGACCTTCTCTGTTTGAAGCTGCAGGATGCAAGCAGCATCCTGTGGGTCTTTACTTCTTTAGCACCCTGGCTGAAAACAAAGTGCATCTCTACCTGATCAGGGCAGCTATTCAGGGTTGCATTAAATTCTGAGAAACTGAAGAAAATAATGAATAGATTCACAGCATATCTTGCTCTGGAAGGGAGCTTTGCAGGTCTCCAGTTCAACCCTCTGCTCAGAGCTGATCTAACTTTGAATTTAGCTTGCTCAAGGATTTGCTTCCTTTCAAGTTTTCAGTGTCTCCAAAGGCCAACAATTCATTATCTCTCTGGGACCTTGTCTTAGTGCTTAATCACTTAGAATTTATTTTCCTCTTATAAAGCCAGAAATTCCCCTGCTGCAACTTCTGTCTGCTGCATTTTTCCCTTGCACCACTTAGTTATGAGAAGAGCTGGGCACCCTTTCTGTGGCGGAAGAAAGCACCAAGAGCCATTTTTCATAGAATCACAGGATGCTTTGGGTGAGAAGGGACCTTAAAGGTCATCTAATTCCAACCCTATGCCGTGGACAAGGATTCCACCCAGCACATCAGGACATCCTCTTTAGGATAAAAACCCCAAACAGTTCACTCCAGCCTCTTCCAGCAGTGGGTTTGGTAGGGATCTCATTAAAAGACAAACACCCCCACAGAGGGTGAACCAGCCCAATCCTGCTCAAAGGCAGCTCTGAACATGATCACTGTGCCTCAAGAGGTGAGAAACAGCCTAGGACAAACCTGCTGAGCTGTCAGCTGCAGAGGCAAATGGGGATGCCATGATTCAGATGCCTGATCTGGATCTGGTGGAACAATTCAGCTGTGAAAGCTGAAAGCAGTGGAGGTAAATGAGCAGTGAAGGCTGCTCTGGCTGGTTTTTACAGATTGAGTGAGGAGGACAGCACCTTCTCAGTGCTGAGGTGAATTTTGGGTCTGTCTTGGTACTATAGAGATGGAAGCACCACTGCATAGCAATCCTCTGGGAAATAAAACTGCCGATTACAGCATACAGAGCTGGATAGGATTTATTTATTCATTTTTTATCAAGAGTTTTTGCCATTGAAATTGCTATCGATAATTAGTACGGATGTGCAGAAATGTTCTCAGATTGGTAAAAAGTTCACTCAGAAAGGTTTCTCTTAAGTGAGATGTAACTTTAGAAAAGAATTAAAAAACAAAGTTCCTTTCAATGTCGAGGGAAAACTCACCTGATATCCCCCGTGGTGACCAGGTCATGTTGCAAGGAGTGCGAGTCTCTGAATATTTTGTGTCAGGATCATTGAACTGGTATTTTTGCAAGTGAAAATCTCTCCTTTTCCTCATGAAACTCTGCAAAAAGCCTCTCTTTTGTCTGCTGCAAAATGAATCCAAATAGTGAAGAATCAATAGTTTTTCCTCCCTGGTTGGCTCTGATATTATGCAGTCACAGACTTCCAGCCTTAAGTGACATCTTGTATCCAGAGTCCACAGGATACAAGAAAAAAACTTCCCAGCAACAAACCAACAGCATCTTCTTGTTATTTGCCATTTTATTTCAGTGGGTTTATACATTTATTTTACAAAGCATTTTTTTAAAATAAGTGTTTTATTGCCTTAAAATTGGATAAAGCTGTTCATATGAGAATGATAGAACTGCTACAGGCCTTTTAGCAAATAAATAACCGCTTAGAAAACTCTTCTTCTGTTATGAAAACTGCAGCAAATAAAGGCTTTATCAGCCATGAATGAAAGTTTCACAATCACATTTATTTTCCTGAGGTTTATTTCACCTCTAAATCTGTAGAATATTTCAGATTCTAGAGCTAAAGTTCTGGAATCTTTCCTTATCACTGAAATTCACTTGTTTATGCAAAGAAATAGCAAACAGGCAAGACATGCTGCTGTATTTTAGGTCATAGCAGCACTGAACAAATTTCCAGTTCCAAGAATGACATGAAGCACTCAGTTATGCTGGGCTATACTGGGCTTATGTTTCTTGATAACTCCTATTGCTCCTTGGGTTTTCTGATTTCTCTTTGTCAAAAAAATGTAGGATTTGATCTTTGGCCATAATTAAGTGTGAACTGTGTAAAGAACTGGGTTTCATTTATAGGTCTTGCACTTCTGAAATCTGTTTTCCTTTTTAGTGCAAAACAAATAATGAGTTTTAAAAGTTCTGAGGTGAACTATGTCTGATATTTCTCATCTTGATTTGATGATCTGGAGGTCTTTAGTGGGCTGGGCTGTACAGTGAAGCAGGAGACCTCTGATAAATGAAGCCCTGCACTATGAAGCCCTCTGTGGATAATTTTCCAGCACAGGTCCTGTTCGTATTTATCATATTGGTATTAAAAATGACCTTTCCACCAGCAAATGCATATTTTCTAGTGCTTATAAAATATGGGGCTTTGGAGTGTATGCTGCATTGGTTTGAATCAAAACTGACAGAGAAGTGGGGGCACGTTACCATCCCCTGCATCTGGTGTCTCATTTTCCACAAAAGATCCCAGTGTTGAGGAAGCTGATGATGTTGAAAGCTGCTTAAAAAACCACTCTTTTTCCTGAAACTGGGTCACACATAAGAGTTCAGCTGCTGCTAATTAATTTTTCTGTTAGTCCGCTGTCACACTCAGCTTATCATGCAGTGGACCTTCACTGTCAGTGCTCTCTCACCCTCCAGTGTGGATCTCAGCCACTTTGTCCCAAGGTCAGACATCTTTATTAGCAGCTTTCCCTTACTGTGTGTGCAGCGAGCTGGCTCATCTGCTCTGATGGTATCAGGCAAAACTTGACTGCAAAGTCTCCCTCAGAGGTGACCTCCTGAAAGGAGTAAGGCATCATTCAGCCATGAAAGTGATGATTTGGCTTAAGTTGTTAAAAAAAGGACAAAACAAAAAAATCCCCACCCCATAATTAAAATCCTACCCAGTGGGCTTTGCTGCAGCTTTTGTGTTGCTCTGGGGTACTTGCTGTAGAAATTGTGCGTTCTTCACTGCCTGTCTACGGTGGAGGGATGTATAGACCCATGTGACAGACAAACCTTTGCATTCCCATTTTTTATGTAGAATATTATGAGATGAAAGGGACTCACAAGGATCATCTAGTCCAACTCTTAAGTTTATCCCATACAGAGATGAACCCCATGACCTTGCTGTTATCAGTACCATTCTTAGACCAGCTGAGCCAATCTCAGTGGCTGCTCTCTGCCCCACTACAAGTCAAATCTGGCAGCATGATGAGAGACCCAGCATGAAAAAGAATATTTCTGACCATTTTTGGCTTTCATGTGAGAACTAATGTTATACACACCTTGGTTGCTGTTAGAAAAATGCCGCACCAGCTCCTGCCCAGACTGAAAGTCTGGGTTATGATGGCTATGGCCTCAAATTGTGCCAGGGGGGGTCTAGGTTGGACATTAGGAAATATTTATTCACTGAAAGAGTGGTTAAGCATTGGAACAACATTTCCAGGGAAGTTCTGGAGTCACCATCCATGAAAATGTTCAAAAATGAGTGAATGTGGCAATTTGTGGTATGGTTTAGTGGCCATGGTGGAATTCGGTCAAAAGTTGGACTTGATGATCTTGGAGACCTTTTCCAATCTTCATGATTCTCTGACTCTGTGACTTCATTCTATTGTTCTGTGACTTCATTCTGTTATTCTGACTTTTTCTGGGTGTGAGGAGTACAGGAGTAATACTCATTGATATTGATACACTGGACCCTCACCAGCTCGACATCTAACAGCCCTGGTAGAGCGGGGAAATTCTCACCTGATTTATGAAAGGCTCTCTCAGATTTACTGCACTGCATTATAACAATTTCTCTGTACTTTACAGTGGAAAATGAAGATGGGGATGTATTTGTAAATCTTAGAGGAGCACAGAGAATAGTACAGCCTTTGATTTTTTAGTTACTGCCATGCTGGTAAAGGGCTTTTTTATTTTTTTTCAACTGTAATTGTGGTAGAGTTACTGTAGAGAAATTACTTTTTATTTGTTTGAATAACAAAGGCTCTGGGTGATGTGTTAGATCACCTATTGAGGTCTTTTCCAGCTTATATTTCTAAGTTCCTGTAACTCTTTAGGGATGACAAAAGCTAAGGACAAAGATTTGTCTCCTAAGAGCTTGCAGTAAATGCAAAACAATTGTCCAACTGTCGAAAATGACCTTATAGATGAATTTTACAGTTTTGGGACAATGGGCTGCTCAATTCAATAACTTTTTGCTTTCCCTTGGTGCTGTTTTTCACTCTTGATGAAGTGCTCTCTTGGTGAAGCATACTATCATCTTTCATGAGCACCAATTGGGGGAGCATTAAGTACACAACAGAAAAAGCCTGATTGTGTTTCCAGGGTGCTGTGGGTAAACTTTATGGTTGCCTTATGTGTGAGCAGAATCTGGCTCCAGGGACAAGCTGCTTCTTGCAGGGAGCAGCAAACCCTTGTGTCACTGCTCAGACTTGCAGAGGGCCTTGCACACAGGGAGATGTGGAGGTGGGTCCCAGGGTGCTGAGCAGAAGGACCCCAAAGCACCAGAGTTGACCTGATAATAGGACAATGAGTTTTTCTTGCCTGTCCATTTCTTTCTTTCTCCCTCAGCCATCTCACCAGTTCCAGGCACTTCTGTGAGCTTCAGCCTCTCACCGTGGAATCAGGGCTCCAGCCCTCCCTGTAAACCAACTGCAGAAAGTGCCAAGGTGGCTCCCTTAGTTTATCAGCCCCACATCTGCAGGAATCAGGTTTAGGTTTTTCTGTGTTCCCACTCTAGATGTGAGACATTTTCAGAAACATTCTGATGGGTGATGTACCCCATCCTAGACTAAATACCTGGGAGATCCTGTCTTGTGTATAAGTTTCCAAAGACCAATTTAATTTCAATATAACTTGGTCATAGAGAATTTGTGGATTTTTCCACCTGTTTGGCACTCCCTCATGTGTGCTGCTATGAAAGAGTCCTTTTCTTCCAACTACAAAAAATAACATAGGTCTTGTTAATTGTCTTGCATTGGGTTCCTCACTTGATTCCTGAAAAGCAGGACTGAAAATTGGCCAGAAATTGTCCAAGGAACTGAGGCTGTCAGCCTGAACCTAAATTTTAGGGTAATAGTGAAACAGCTTCTGCTGAAAGTAAATATCCCCATTTATTGAGTCACCTGTGTCTTGCATGAGCTGCCTTTGAGGCTTCTAGAGGGAAATCCTGTCTGACATTCCTTGGCACCAGCTGCTTAGGCAGGTGCAACATCTCACTGGAGATCCTGCAGAAAGATTGGCTTGCTGAGCATCAGAGAACAATTAATCTTGTAAACATGTATTTCAGGGTAAGAGAAATTACCCTCTGCTCCTTTATTTTCATCAGGAGCAGCAGGATCTAAATCCTCCATCTAGACAGACAGACCTTTGATACCCAATGTGGTCAGAGGAAACCACATCTCCTGAACCTCAGGCCTCATTTACTGAGGGAAACTTGAAGCAAACTTTTACTCACAGGCAAGTCTAAAGCCATTCTGTAGTAAGGTAGGTTTAATACTTTCCTATTTTTTTCCATCCAGGTTTTGTAAGGTTTATCTAAAATGATAAAACATCTCTGCAGCCATCCCAACTGTTCCTGTGCAAGTGAGAACTACTTTAATTGCTTCACATTGTTCCTTTCTGGTCTGAGATTCTGAATCAGATCCCTAATTCACTGCAGAGAGAGTGGTCAGGCATTGAGCAGTTTGCTGAACTCCACTAGAATTGCAGAAGTCTCCTGCTGGCAATTTATTTTTCCTGAACTGTTTTAACAAGGGGATGGCCACATGTTATAGATCCCTTTGAGTGTGAGACACCTATTACCATTTCTTCTGTGCATGTTGATGTTTTCCCTGACTTCAATTTTGCTCAGGCAAAGTACTGACACTGGGAGAGTCACATCTCACCTCTACTCAGCACAGTTTGGGAAAGTAAAGTACCATCAGTCATGAGGCCATGGACAAATAAATTAACTTGCTGGGAAATGCTGCTAAGGAAAACCACAAATTAAATAATTTTTTCTCTCTCTGTTCTCTTTCTCTTTCTCTCAGACATGCAAAAATTCATTTGCATATTGCCTATAAGGAATACATATTGTGCATCCTCTTGCAGTGTAGTCTGGGGGCTGTGCCTTTCCTCTTTATATTAAATGACAATAACTTATGACATAGTTTAGTTACACTTTTGCCTTTTTTTCCAGTCCAAACTGAATGCTTGCTTTATGCTGAAAAAATCTTGGAGCTCTTTAAGTATCAGTAAAATTTGTACTGCACAAAGATATTTTGGAACAGCCTGTAATAGAGTGGGCAATGTGATCTAAAAATGAAAGAACTGATCCAATTCTTTTGCAGGCTGTGATGCTTCACATTGGTCAAACAATAGATTTGCTTCCCTATATCTTGCTTTTGACTTTCACTCCCTGCAAATCTTCAGGGGAACATTACTGCTGAAATAAAAAAGTGAGTTGGAACTTCATTGACGTTTACCTTTAAAAATAGCTTGTGTGATGAAGGAACAAGACTGCATTGCATTTCAGTCTAAACTTTTATTTGTCATAGTCATCAGCTTCTGAACCTGGAAGAAGGGAAGGCAGGTGTGTTAACCAGATGGACAGTTGGAACAAAATGTCACTGAACTGTGCAGGTGTGGGAACAAAGACCCAGGGCAAATGACATTTTGGATGGAGGGTGACCCAGCCAGTCAATAGTAGGCAAGTTTTATTGTAAACATGGAAACAAACATCTAAAAAGAAGTTTCAAGATACAGGGAATGCTTCTGAATTCTTGCAGCTGTTGTGCTGGGAAAAGGAGGAACACAGGCAGATCTTAAACTGGGAGCTTAATACACAAGGAATGTGTTGGAGGATTTCCTCAGAGGAGTAAGATACAACTTAATTACTCCCGTCAGCCATCCTGGCTTAACTAGGACATCAACTGTAGTAACTTCAGATCTTTGGGGAGCACTCCTCATTTCAGAAGGCCTGTGTCTGGAACTATCAGGGCTACATAATCAAGGAATCACAGAGTGGTGTGGGTTGGAGGGGTAATTCCAAGCCAATTCCAACCCATTCCCTCATCTAATTCCCTACCATGGACTAGATTGTGCTGTTCATATCCCCATCCTCCTTTAAACTCCAACCTCTTCAGAGCCAGTTCTTCCCCTTTTCCATCTTCAGCTATATCAACCCATATCTGAATGTCATTTCCTGGTTTCTTATTCTAGCACATGGTCTGCTTATTCTTCAGTTTTTATATTTGTTTATCTGTTTGGTTGGCTTTTTTACCAGTAAAAAATAAACTTCCTAATTCATGTAATGCACAAAAATTTATAACAAGGAAGATTCTATTATTACTCCTCTGTGCAAGATTTTAGTTAAGGGCCTTTTCTGTTACTACTGTTGTATAATGACTACAGAGAGCCTGAAAATGACAGCTGCAGTGAGATTTCCATTTTGGCTGGACAGCAGCAGGGAACGTGGCATTCTGGTAGTCAAACTGTTGTTTTTGAGGGGCCACAGAGACCCTACAATTGATTGTTTTTCACTAGAATTCTAAAATCTATTCTTTAATAGACACAATCCTTGGAAAAAACCACATCAGCCATAAAAATGACCTCAAGTCTTTCAATGTCAAACACAGAAATTTGATTCTCCCTCCCCCATAATTAAAATGAAAAAAAAACCCCAGAAACTTCAAATACTTTCTTTGGTATTGGCCCAAAGAAAAAGAAAAGAAAATGTGTTGGTTTTGGTCTTTTTTCAAAGTGACTGGCTTTGCAGTCTGGTGTACAAAATAAGCTTCCTAAATATTCTCAATTTACTATTCAGACACATGATCAAGCAGTGACTGAGGAAGACCAGAAGACACCCTCATAAGCCCACTGTGACTGGACTGCAATAAACTATGAATATAAAGGAAGCTCTGCTAAAACTTGAAATTCAGACCAAAGGCAACAGAAAATACAAACCAGTGGCTCAGCACATATATGTAGATTTCATCTTCATTCAATCTGATTAATTTGCATTTAAAAAGCAATTTTTATGAATACAACTGGTTGGGGGGGAGGGGTTGAGTGGTTTTGTTTTTGCACTTCCTGATGCAAGCTTATCAGCCAAAGAAAATAATTTCTTTCTATATCTGTACAGAACATCTTCAACAAGAATGTTTATAACTTAGTAGGATAAAACTTTGACATATATGTTGTTTGTGTGTACAAACCTCAGTTTTTCTTCCTCTTAAGAAAAGTGCAGCAAATGATCCTCTGCAGAAACCACTATTGGTGTTCTCACTCCTTTCCATTTAATAACCCTCAATTTTTTCAATACAGCTGTCATGTTCAAAGACTTTAGTGAAATAGGACCACCTATTTATCTTGCAGTCGTTTCCCTGTAAAACAAGATATTTATGTTTTTGTTACAGTTTTAGGAGGCTGCAAGACAAGGTATTGTAAAACTCCAAGACACCCATTCATACTTGTTCTTTTTTCCCAGAGGTTTCCCTCCCCCCAGCAGTGTTCAGTGTCAATATCAAACTTTATGGGTCTCTGCTTTAATTATGGGAGATAGGAGGCAGAAAGGCAGGAGCAGCTTTGGTGACAGGGAGAAAGGGGTAATTGCTTTTTCACTTAGGAAGAAAGTCAGTCAATCGCACTTCTAGGGCAAGATTAAAAATCCTATTTTTCCAATCCTGACCCAGTCTTCCTGTAGGTCTGCAGGATGGTACTGCTGACTGTCATGGCTGTTTACATTCATCTATTATAGGCTTCAAATCAGCACTTTTTCCACAATACCAAGAAAATTCACTTATATATATTTTAGTGGCATGCAGACTTCTACACTGTGGCCAGGCTTTCCAGCCAGGCCTTTCCTGGCACAGCCTGTTCAGCTGATTTACTTGAGCTTAGCACTGATATTTGGTCTGTTCTTCCTCTTTCCCCTGTGACAGGGAGTCAGTGATTACGTGGAAGGTAAGATCAAAATTTACTTTATCTTTGGTTAAAATCATCTTCCCCTACCCAAAACTGTCCTTCAGTCAATTCCACTGCCTACAAAATGGAACAGGCTCAATTTTTGAGAGTCAATGCCAGTGGTGTTGCAGTTGTTAATGGGGACCATCCTCTGTGGGCTGAAATAGCTGAGCTCTTTGGGACAAAGAAGTCTCTGCATGTAGAAAAGACTTTCATGCTTTAATTTATACCAGTCCAGGTAAAGAGTCCATTTGGGATCACTGTCTGTTTGAACAAGGATTTGCAACATAATTAACATCATAACTAAAAAAAAATAGTTTAAGTAGAGCCACCTGGGGTGAAGAAATGAAACAGTGCAGGACTCCAGTAAACTTTTTAGGTCCCTTGCTATGTGCAAGTATCTTTTCAAAATTCTTCTGCCCTTGAAACACTGATCTAACAGACCCCAATACATCCATTAACGCTGGTATGGATGTCATGCTCCCCAAAGGGCATCCTAGCAGGACTGCAGAGCAGAAAACAGGAAGAAGAAGACTGAAGGACATCTCCAGGTCGAGAGGAAATGGCCTCAGGTTGCAGGGGAGGAAGTTTAGACTGGATATCAGGAACAATCCCTTCACTGTGGTCAAGCACTGGGGCAGGTTGCCCAGGGAAGTGGTGGGGTCGCCATCCCTGGGATTATTTAGAAGATGTGTAGATGTGGCTCTGGAGGACATTGCTTAGTGGTGGACTTGGCTGTGTTGGCTTAACTGTTGGACATGATGACTTTAAAGGTCTTTTCTAACCTGTGGCTGCATTTCTCTTCACAGAGAAAAGCAAGGCACAACTCCCCAAGGATGTTTTCTAGGAATCACAGTGAGAAAGAAAAAACAATTCTTATCTCAATTGCTGCGCCTCTTGCTGTGCACAAGTGGAATGCATCGTGGAAGATTGTTTACCTGAAGGGAATTGGTAATTGGATTCTGGTGTGAGTGTTTTGATTCATTGACCAATTGAATCCACTTGTGTGTGCGTGTGTGGGAGGACTGTCGGCTGACAGTCACGAGATTCTGGTTGGCTGAGTGGAGTTGAGTCCCTGTGCAGATTCAGTGTAATACAGTGTGATATAGTATAATAAAGTTATTAATTAGCCTTCTGATATCAATGGAGTCAGATGCATCATTTCTCCCTGCATCGGTGGCCCTGCTTTTACTATACCAACCCACATAATTCCATGGTTCTATGACACAAAGAACAACAGAGGAGGTTTGATGTGGGGGAATCTTGTGATGCACGTGGTTCTCTGAACAAGAGAACAAGTGGGGAAAGGGCAGTCTGTCCTGGTATGAAGCAGAGAGAGTGAGCAAGAAATCTACCTCGGCCCTGTAGCTCCTGGAGGAGCTGTAAGTCCAGCAGTCCTCTAGTTTAGGAATCCAGAGTGCTTTGACATTGCACAAATCACACCCAAGGGAGATATTATCCCTAAGAGAAACCAGGAAAAGGCAAGCTGTCAGAGAATGTCCCCACAGGAAAGGGAGAATGTGACCTTGTTTAGCCTGCCAAGTGTCACAGCAGTGGGATTTCCCTGCCCCAGGATGAGAAAATACAGCAAAATTTGTCACCTGAGGAGGGTTCAGAGGGACTGAAAAGGGATCTGTGCATATCAATATCTAGGGAAATGCCCTGCTTTCGTACGTGGTTACCTCTGTCTTCATTCCTCATACACTTTTCTGCTCCCAGTAAATCTTCCCACCTCTCTTCAATTTTGCATCCTTATCAGTAGGGAGGGGGAAGATGGCTCCTGGGCTGCAGGTTGTTAGATTTATGTTCTTGTCTTTGATCCTCTGAGCCTGTCACTCCCTGCCAGACAGTGCTATTAGTTCTGAATCCCTTCAAAGGCAGCAGCAGCTTCTGTCTGACACAGAGGAAACTTTAAGGTCAGGTGCTGAGAAGCCCAGATGCTGGGGAAAGTATACCAACTTCTCAATGACAGTGGAGAAATCCTATGCGTCCTTACAGAGGAAAGAGGGAAAACATGTGAGTTGCAACATGGGAGAAAAGCTGGATTTGCTTCTGAATTGGTTGGGAAAACATTTTCACTTGTATCACTGCCAGCAAAGCATGCAGCGCTGGGAGCTGCTGTGGAGCTTTGGGACCAGCTGGCACAGCCAGGCTGTGCCACTCCATTCCCTTCCCTCCAAAGCTTCATGGGGAAGGTCCCTGCTCTGAACTGATTCCCAAAGCGTGCTGGGGAACCAACCATTTGGGAAACCACTGGCTGATCTGGGCCAAAACCAGAGAGAGGCTTTTTTATCTTTTCACCATCATGGATGCTAAATTCCTGCACCTGTGCCCAAGTGTTGTTAATTTTCTGGTATCAACAATGGCAAATGAAAAAGAAGTTCATGCTTCACAGAGGATCTAATTTCAGAACATTGCAGAGGTGCAGGACCAGGAAATCTTTGTTTTCTCTCAAGTTAGAGGGAGCCAATATTTAATATTGAGGGCTCAGAACCTCAATAAAGATCTCTTCATTTAGCAACAATACTGAAAAGAAAATAAAATGCAAACCTCACACACCCTCCATCGGTCACTGAGCTAGCTAAGACCTTCAGCCCAAGTTCCTCATTTTTTTGGGCCACCTGCCCATCATTTCAAGCTGGAAACACAGAATTTGAAGTACAAGAAAATAATGCTAGTCATGGTATCCCTTACACCTCTAAGGCACAAAAATAATTTCTCTTCTTACCACAGTTGTATATGTTTGATATATTTAGTGTTGTCAATGCACAGGAGAAAATGCTGCTTGTGCTTTCATTGACATTTCAATGTTTTTTTATGATTGATGTCAAGGGAATATTTAGGTGCCTAGATGTCTATGACATCTATTCCCACTGTTTTCTCTCTTAAAAAAAATAAAATCCAACAAACCAAAACATTTGAAATTGAGCATACTGCTTAATAATCAATTACCATCTGTGATGAGGAGACAAGGGAAGAAATTGTGAAAAATTTTCTGGGACACTGGGCTTGGAGAGATGATAAGTGGTACAAATGGCAGCTGTTTTTAGTGGCAACCCTGAATGTAAATTGCTGGGGTAAAAACTGATTAATATCTTTATTAATAACCTGGATGATGGGGCAGTGCAGTGTCAGCAAGTTCATCAAATCTTATCAATCATCTGGGGTTGATATATGGAGTGTATGTGCTGTGTCAAGGGGCATAGGCAGTTTGGGAAAAGGTTTTGACAGGAGGTTTCATGAAAGACATGAAGAGGAAATAGCACCTTTATGAATTGGCAACCCATGGCCTGAGACCAGTCCCTGTCCCAGTAAGCTCTGAAACCAAAGTTGTTGAAAACATCAGATTTGGAGTTAAAATTGTGACTATAAGATGAGGGAGCAAATTTCAGTTTCCCAGCATGGCAAAGGAATATCTGGGGTTGTAGGAGATCTTTTTGTCTGTAGCACTGCTGATTGATCCAACACTTGCAGGCATTGCATATTTTTAGCAATAGAGCCACTGTGCTTGGAGGTTGACAGAATTTTCATGAAGAAAAATGCCATTTGTCAGTTTATTGTCCTTCACAGTTGCCTGGCATCCCCTAAAGAAAATAATCAGGTATTTGTGGAGACATTGGTGATTACTGCAATAGCATTTTTCACATGATCGCTACTAGGGAGTTTCTACCCTGACAATCATACTATGATATTCTCTTTGGTCAAGAAGCAAAACCTATAAAAGTCAATGTATTTTCTTCATCATCTTCATTAGGATTTAAACCAGGCCACTGTTTAAAACATGGAATGAGGGGACACAGATAACTCTGTGCATAGGGGGTTAATTGAAATGGATATTTTGAAAGTTATATCATCTTTACTGGAATCTATTTGGTGGATATTTGAAATTCATAAGAATGTTAGATGAAAAGTCAGCGCTTCTCATGAATGGCTCATTAATTGGAAAGGTGTCTAAAGTCAGCAATGATCACAGTTAGCCCAGCCAAACTGGGCCTTTCTTTGCATTTTAGCAATTTACTACTGCCAAAAGCAGAATATTGAATTAACTGAGCACAGACTCATACTGATAGGATTCCTCTCACCTTATTCAGGAATGGAATTCCATCCTTCCTGTTTTTCATGCCTTCAATGTGTGTGTCTGCATCTGAAAAAACATCTTAGACATTGTTCAGGCAAGATGGAAAGCAATGGGCAATTTTATCTATTCTAGCTGCCTTTTCTAAAGTGAGAGTGAAACAAAAGGACTCAGGATGGTTACACTATCCACTGAATTCAAAGCGAGCCTCCATTGAGTTCAGAGCCTGGACAAGTAGAACAAATACTTATATTTACTTTGTAGATGACAGCATATGGCCAAATTAAGGCTGTTGTTAGCCCAGGGTCACTGTATGGCCAAAAGGAGCAAGCACAATGAGTAGGAGATTCCTCCAATATACCCAGGATGTGAGGATCTCCTCCCCTCAGGAGTCTGCTGCTCTGAATTTCTGGTGAAACGGACCACCTCCCTCTTCCCTTTGATGGGAGGCGACAGGCTTTTAGTCCTGACACTGTGAGCACTCCATTTCCCCTCCCTTTGCTCACGGGATAGGGGGGCAGGCAGTCTAACCACAAGCTAAGGGATCTCAGCCTCTTTATCACACATAAACCTAAAAATGGCTAGTCTTAGGCAGGTGGCTTTGGATGCAAATTTTTGCTGTTCAGGCCACTGCAGTCTCTTATTTCTTTGTGTCCTTGTGTAGTTAATGGTGTGTCTCCACTTGCCAAGGGAAGGAAGATGGGTTGTGGCTTTTCTCTGTGTGGTGCATCTTTCCATGGTATGCATTCCCTGTCTCATCTCCTGGCTCCACCGGGGCACACCTCTGCTGTCCTCTGCTCCAGTGGAGGGAGGATGAATGATAAACATGTTCCCATCAGGTGTCTTGGTGTCTTCATGGCGTTCTTGAATCTGCCTTGTTCCTGAAATGTCCTATTTTCTGTTGAATCAGTAACTGCTGATGCAACATCTGCTAAAACATGTGCTTGAGGGAAGGTGACTTCTGCAGTTCTTTTCTTAAATTCAGGTGGCAAATGTCCAAAAAGCTGTAGATGCACGTGAAGGACTTAGTTATAGCTGGAGTAAGGACTCATCTCATCCTCTGGGCTAAAAACCTTTGTTCTGTCACTTAAGAGAACAGACCAGTATGGGAGTGCAGCAAACTTAAATCTTTGTTAAACACTGTATCCAGAGATACTTCAGACTTGAGCAGAGACTTTCAAATGTTTGGATTGGGCTGTATGATAATTATCTCCTCTATGGCAATTATCATTTCTTGGTGGCATTTCAGTTCCAGGATATAGACTACCACACTAGAACAGCAAATGTTCAAAAGCAGGTACATACTTCTGAGGAAAAAAATCCATAGACAGCTATACAAAATAATTTGACATTTAGTTTAGGAAGACACTGACTGACAAAGAACTGAAAAAGGGGAAATTTTTTCACTTTGTGTATTTTAGACAAGGTAGAGCTTTTAGAAAAACTGGCTGCTGCAAAAGAGAACTTGAAAAAGCATAAAAATCAATAACCAGGAAAACATTCTGATTTTAAACATTTTCTTTTACAGTATATTTCAATTAAATAAATTATGAAAACACATGTAGGTATTCCTAGAGGAATGGTTAGATGAAAAGTCAGATCTCTAACCTGTTTTTGCTATAAAGATTAAATGGTTTTCACCCTGTGTCTCATGTTCTCATCCTTCAAGAGGAAACAGCTTTTGAGTGTCTCAGAAAGGAAACCCATTACCTACAAATGAACACAGCAAATGTTTGAGCTCAGCCTCCATCAGGGTGATGCATACATGTACCCCAGGGTTACCCATCACTTACCAGGCAAAGGAAACAAGGCTCTAGGGATTTGGATTTTGCCATATCCATTTGCAAAATTGCTTCCTTAAGCGGGTGAAGAGGAAGCTGGCAAGGTTCTGCTTGCAGTAGTTGGGTTCAGCATTAGATTAATTTAGTCCAATATGTTACTGTTGAAGAAGAAGGAAGCATAATGGCTGCAATGCAATGGCTTGCCACATTAGGTCTGTGTTTTGTGCAGATCCACCTGGTGGTTAACTGTAAATTGGTTTTGAGGCACTTTAATAAATGGATAAATGAGCTACAAGTTTTAAACCAGAATTGTTGCAGTACAGTTTTGTTAGATCCCAAGGGGTGAGGATGATGCCATTACACTGCAGGGCTATTACACTGTATTTTATGTTCCCTGTGAGACCTAACAAATGATTAGTGGAGCTGAGCATCCCAGTCACCATTAAATATGACGGCGTGTTTTAATGGTGGAATGAAAAATCATGCCACTGTTTGTTGCAACGAGTCGATTCATATGCTTTAAACCCAAATCATGTTCAAGGAAATATACTAATAATGACATGCCATTAGCTGATAATTGCTGAACAGCACATTTAGGTTCAATGTCATTTAGTTCAATGGATCAGCCTCAATAATAAACTTGGGGTAACACTCAGGGTTTGGTGTGGGTTCTCTGGATGTACCTGCTGGGGTGAAATGCCCTGGGAGGTCCCTCACAGCCCCTGGGGGCTCTGCTCCCCACCCTGGCTGTCCCTTGTTGGGCAGGTGCTGTGTCTCCATTCCAGGGGAGGACACTTGTCCCAGCCTGGGCAGGGTGGTGATGACACAGGGTAGCTCCTGGCAGTACCAACCCAGGTGCTGCACTTTTCACTGGAAAGTGTCTCTTCCCCCATTACACACTTCCAGGCTTCTTCTACACTTTTATTCAGTCTGATCCTGGCTGTGCTGTCAATCTCTTTGCTCTTTAGAGTTTATATGTGGAGATAAGAAACTGGGAATAGAGCAACCCCCTGGAGACTGAAAGGGTCCCTTGTCCTGCACTAGGAACTGAGTGAGTCCTTTCCCAGAGGGGCTTAAGTGGGGGCATGGCAATGTGTGACAGGATTGAATGCTTTGTGGTAGCAGCTGCTGCAGGAGAGTTTTCCAGCTTTGCAAGGGGAGAGGAGGAGGAGGAATGCATACAGCATATCCATACATCAAGACCTCTTTTCCACTACAGACCTTCTGTTTGCTTATTTATCTGAAAAAACCTGAATTGTCTGGCATATCCGGAGACCTCTGGAGGCCTCCCAACAACTTCATGCTATACAAATACTTCAAGCTATGAAGTTCCTTGCTCTAAAATGACCTCTTTTTCCAAATGCAGCCTTATCTTGTCTCACACAGCAGCAAAGTGCATCTGTGCCCAAATACCTCTTTGTCAGCCAGACTGCCACCCCTGCTGCAGTTGTGTGGAGCATATCCCCAGTATTGCCGGCATGGAAGCTAGAAATACTCCAGATTTATAACAGGTTATCAAAAGTGTTTATAATAAATGTGGGTAATCACATCTGAACAGAGCAATTCATTCCTGTACTAACTCCACTGAATTACACCTGGGATAAATTTAAACTATTATTTATTGTGCAAGTGTTAGCAACCCAGCACAGTAACTGAGATTGTGTCTGGGGATCCAGATGGAAAAGATCTATGTCTTTTTTTTGTCCCCTGCCTGTTTCTCATATTGTTCATAGATGGATGTCTCTGCTAGAAATTAACAATGAAGCTGATGACTTTGTTTTTATTAAGCTGAACAAGTCAAACAACTTGTTTTCTCTTCTCAGAAGGTTTATTTTGGCCTGTCTTGAGACTGAGAATTAAACCTTGCAGCTGTTCCTAGTATTGATAATCAAAAGCACAAAAGAGACCATTTCAAAGTCATGAAACAGTATCACAAATTCTTTTTTTTTTATAGAAGAAAAGGTCTCCTAAGGATTTTTAAGCTTCTGAATGTTTTGGGTCCAAGGAATACACAATATTTGTTTTTTATGAAATAGCTTCTGCCAGGCATTGTAGGAAACACATGAAAAACAGAGGTGGTTTGATATTTCCATACTGTCACCATTCTTGTAGCTGGAGGTTTATAATAAATGTCAAATATAGCAAGACTTTTAAGAATGTCAGGGTAGATAACACAGCTTGAATAGCAAGAGACTCAAAGGCAGCAGTGCCAACTTTTGTCTTAATAATTCTAAAGAAACAATGTCCTGTTGGGAATGCTGTGTTTTCTGAGCCGAGTACTTCTCATTTTTTGAGGTTATAAGTAGCAGTTTCTTAGTTAATTGCATTCCCTGTTAATTGGAGTCAGAGAACCACAGAATGTGTTGGGTTGGGAGGGACCTTAAAGACCCTCTCATTCCGACCCCCTGCCAGGGCCAGGGACACCTTCCACTAGCCCAGGCTGCTCCAAGCCTCATCCAGCCTGGCCTTGGACACCCAGGGATGGCACAGGAATTGATCACCACTGCCAACAAAACACACCTTGCCGTAAGCCCTCCTTGCAGGTTATTTCTATTTTTCTCTTCAGTCAGCATTTAACTGAGGAGTACTCTCAGATGTACTCTCTGCTCAGAGTTTGTCCCTTTCAATTTGTTTTATTTTTTTGCTGTGGAAGAGTTTAGTCATATTTATCTTTCTTTATACTTATAGCCTAATCACAGGAAAGAATAGTTTCATATATCAAAGTCATCCACTTCTTTCATTTCTTCTCGGAAGAGCTACTGTGCTGTCATCTTTGAACTTGAGCTCAAAAAAAGCCAAAAAATCCCCCCCAAAAAACTCCCAAAACCCCCAACTCCACACCCCCTCCAAAAAAAAAAAACAAACCCACCAGAAAAAGGGCAGCTCAAAATAATCCTATGACATTCTGAATGTACCACCACCACATTCAAACCTGTCTTAATTTCAGACAGGTTTTGAATGTGTCTATTTAAGTAGAGGCTCATTTTAAATTTGTGAGTTTCTGCTCTTATAACTAAGAATGTTTGAGAAAAAATGGGAGGAATGCTGGGAAAGGGTCTGTTTGTGTCTCTCTGTGTGGAGAAAAAAAGAAGGCAAAGAGATGTGAAGCTTTTTGAAAAGAGGAAGAGTTAAAGGAGAACGTGGTTACTTTTATCTACCCAAGCTTCTGATGAGCCATGCATGACATCCCACTGATTGGAAATCCAGCCACAGGACATTGAAGATATTCAAGCAGAAAGTTTTATATTTTCTAAAATCCTTCCAATTCAGCTATTTCTGTGCACCTGGCACTGAATCACAGAATTTCTTGTGATAGTTTTGGAGTCACACCCCATCCTAACAGAGATGCTGAGGAGTTACATATGACTTGCCAGGGGGAAGGGACATTTTAGGATACCAGGGAAGTGGTAAACACATAAATAACCTTTCCCACCTCTTGTGACATGTCTGTGTGCCCTGCCTTGGGCAGAGAGAGAGGCAGAGAGCAGTAAATCATTCTGCCCTCACTCCTCCCAGAGGAGAAACACCTCAGTGTCTCTCTCTGATGGGCTTGATCGGAACATTTTCTTCACTTCCACAGCAAGAATGATCCTGCCAGAAGCGTGGGAGATGGAACTTGTGAGGAAATAATTTCCAAGACTACTGAAATCCACCAGCATCACTTCTGAGTGCAGCCTGTCCTCTCACCTGGTCTCAGGTGCCTGTAGCACCACTGCCTGTCTATTTCAGAATGCTGCCATGGAGGCAGCACATCCCAGCCTTCCTTGCTGGGCCTGGCTTGTAGCACAGCACAGAGGGCACTCCTCATGGCAGAGGTGACAATCCTGTGTCACCAGGGGTCCCACAGCTGGCACTTGCTGCTGGTGTGTGCAGCCAGTCTATAAAACATGTGCTGCTCACCTGCTTTGATATCTCACACCTGGGGATCAAAGAACGCCACCTTAACTGCAGAAATGGTGACACACTGCAGGGACAGACTTCATTGTCTGGCTAGGTTAATATCAGCTCAGAATGCTTTGGGAAGGAGAAAAAAAGGAAAAATCAGGGTGACTTTCATTGCTTGGCTGTCAGTGTGGCATTGGGAGATTGCATGGAGCTGCTATTGAAGGTCAGTAATACCCAGGGACATGCTGAAATGACTATTTAGTAATAAAAGTAGAGGAATTCTTGGGGTAATTTTAATTGCTCCATATAAGGCAGAGCTGCATCTCAACCTTGAATCCTACTTTTTGATTCTGTATCATAAAAAAAGATGTAATAGACAGAGAAATTGTTCAGGGAAAGGTGATTGAAAAAGGCTAAAGAAAGAAAAGGTTTTCTTTTGGGGTCAGGCCACTATGGTATCTTTAGACTGGCTACACAGAAAACACTAATTTAAAAAATAAAGGTTGTGTACAAAGAGCAACTGGATTGAATGATCTTACTAATGTTATCCAGATGGTCAAACCTGGGACCTTATTAATCTACCAAAGTTTTAATGTGGCTAATGGCAAATTGCCATTTATAATTGCATTATTCCTTCCAAAAAAACCACTCAACAAACTTAAACCCAAATCATCCTACCACGGTGATGCTGTCCTCAGATGGAATGGTCACTGTGCAGTGAATTCCTGATTTATTCCCTTCCACAGCTGCTCTGTAGCTTGGGCCGACTAAGGATCAAGGTACCAAGGTGCAAGACTGGATTTTTTTTTTTCTAGGTCTCTTTATTTAACTGTAATGCTTTTTAATTCAGAGAGATGGACAGCACTGTCCTTCCAAAAGTGGACTGATAACATTTTGGTTTCTCTTTGAGACCTCTGACTCTAGCTTTTAGAAGTTGCCACAGCTCCTGTGATATCTGTGGTAAGGCGCTGATTTGTGTTACATGATATCCTGGTATTATTTTTTTCAACAGCTCTTTTAAAGTTTCTCTGTCTGAAGACCTTTTTTCCTTTTTTACTATTAGAACATCTAGAAAGGGAAGAGCCTTTTTGAAGACCTTCCTTCCCTGGAAAATTTACATGGAAGCCATTGAGCTATAAAGTTGAAGTTCAAAAAGTGCAGTCTCACCTGACTGCGATCTCAGGCTTCTCTTTTTTCCTGCCTTTATTAATGTTGCAGCTTAAGCACCCCAGACTTGTATATTTTTCATCCTTGGCTTTAGTCATTAACCTGTATCTAGCTCCATGTCCCTCTAATTGGGTTTTAAACAGGTTGGTCCCAAATCTTTTCTATGCCTCTCTAAAACATGGTTACACATAGACTGCTGGCAAATTAAGCCAGATCTGCTGCAGACTTCTATTCAAATGAGAAAAATAAGGTTTTGTGTACTGTATCATCTGTATCACAAACAAAATTCTCCCCCGAACCTTCCCCTAATATAAAAAATTATATGGCAGAGGGAAACAGTGGGAAAGAAGAAGAAGGAAATTAATGAACAGAGGCAAGGAAAAAATGAGGTCTTCTGAGCACAGATAGTTAATGAGATGGAGAGGTGATGCATTGATGAGATATATTGCATATGCTGGAAAGAAAAGGAGATACAAAAAAGGAACATCTTATTACAAAACCTACTTGTTCTGTAACAGATGAAAGAGTGAGTATTGCATTGTACTCACTATCAATAACACTGCTTAAATTGGTGCTTTGTGATGCTTATGACATAGAGATGATAGAAATCTCAAGTGTTTCAGTAGTGTCTTAGGCAATACAGCAACTAAATAAATGTGAACAGTAGAGCTACAGTTCAATTGCATCTTCTTACAAATATCCTCTAACTGCAGATCCTCTGGAGTGTTAAATAAGGAGCTGTGCTGATTTAGTAACCTGGATGACCCACCTCAGTGTGTGAGCTCAGAAAGAAACCTCTCTTCCCTGACTGCATTTTAAAAATCTATAGGAAAGGCTTTGATGTTACTTGCAGCAGAATCCATCATGGCCAGCTCCCAGCAGTGTGGTTCTCCAGGTAGAACAGCCTACATTGCTCTCTGCCAGCCCAGGACACCACTGTGGCACAGAGCAGGACTTTGGTTTGTGTTTCAGCTCAAGGATTTTTGTGTGGTGATGGGTGAAAAAAATTGCGTTGGTAAACTCTGTCCATTACCTACAATATATGATAATTAATAATTAGTGGGTTTGCCACTAAAAGTTAATGACCAAAACTGTCTCTACAGGTTTCACTTTCTTGCTTGGGGTTTATGCCGTGATACCTTTGACTGAAAAACCAGGGCTTTGTTTGGTAAGGTGTCAATAAGCATTTGCAAAACCCAATCAAAAAGGCAGCAAGGTGATTCCAAAATTTCTGGAAATATGCTGATGTAAGGCTTTATATTTATGTGCTAATTTATTAGCAATAGTTATTACATGTTGGATTTGGTTCATTCTATAACTTAAATATAACCCACAGACTGCTCTACAGTCCTCAGAAGATAAAAATATCCCTGCAAGCTCCAAGTATTTTCACCTTCCCATGCCTTGTTGGAGGACCCAGTCTGTCATTTACTCAGAATACCCGGGTCACAGGGAGATGCATTTCCCAGATATCAATCCTACAGGTACTCCAGTGGGACCAGTATTAGTGTAAGGAATTCTCCATCTGCACTAAAGAGAGTGACAAGGACTCTTATTTTAATGCTCTGGTAAATGTGGATCACTGCACATGGCACAGGAACTAATATTTTCATCAGTAACGCCACAAATTACTTTACATGTTCATAATCTTAAAGATGTGGAGAGTATAAATATTTTGAGTCATTCAGACCTTTGGATAATACAGATCTAGAACTAGAGAATTTGTGCTGAACTCTGTTCTAAAGGTACTTCAGGAGGATGAGTAGAGTTTGTGTGCAAAATTTTTTTGTTTTCATCCTCTGTAAGGAGTCTCAGATGAAATCCTTTCCTTTGCTGGACACCGAGAATGAACCAAAGCTGGTTCTGACAATGCTGCTGCTCAAGAGATGAGCAACAGAACAGTCTGTAGAAGCACAGTTTTCAGCATTCAAAACCTTATTCCTAACCATGGTTTATAATGGCTGAAAGACATAAATCTCAATGCTTCACTGATTTGGCAGCAGAGACCCAAAGAAGGTGCCCAGGTTACCCAAACTGCACTGCATCCAGCACCTCCAGCTTTCCAGCAGATGGTCACAAGTAGAAATGTGGACCTGCATGGTTTGCTAGCATTTACACTGGGGCAAAAACTTCAAAGCCTTGCTTGACTGGAAATGAGTTTGATTTTTTTTTCCCTCAAGTTTGCAAGGAAAAAATAGTTTAATGAGGGACTTTTTCCCCTCTTACAGAAGTTCCAAAGGGTAAAAAACTCCTCTTCACCTGCACTGTTTCTATCTTATTCAGAGATTTCTTTTCACTGTTATGCAAGGTTTTGACCTTTTTTGCCCTGAAAAATCACCAGGCTGATAACAAAAATTCAAAGCAATCAAATGTACTTCCTCCTCAAGGAGAGATAAAGAACATAAAATTACCATTGTCAAAGAAGACTTTTATTTGCCAACAACTTGGAAAGGGCTTTGAATAATGAAAACACCACCACCTCCTTATGTCTTTTCAGATGATTTATTTCCTTTGTCCCTTAACATCTAACAGTGATCATGATTCAAATTGAAAAATCATCTATCATCACTCACTTTGTAGTTGGGTGTTAAAGGACAAAGAAAACACATAAAGTAGGAAAAAAAAAGTCAGAGCTGAGGTTCCATTGGCTTTTCAGTTGCCACCACATTCATTTGGTACCTTTTGGAACATCAAACAAATAAAAAAAAATATGCATTTCAGTGGGGCTAGAAGATTATTAAGATAGTTAGCTCAAGGAAGTAAGGACGTCTGGCCCTACATTTCACCTGCAAGTTGATGAGTGATATTAAAGTCTTAAGGAATCCAGTTAGGCTATGGAAGTGCTGTTTCAAACCTATCTTAGGAGTTAAAATGTGAACACCTGATGAAGGTGAAGCAGTCATTCCCTTGAGGAAGGGATGAGGCTAAAGGCCTCTCAGGACAAGACTTAGTTCAGATGATATTACAGCCAAACCAGAACTGGGGGCATTGTATTTTGGAATGGGTGTATACAAGCTGTAGTGACTCTTAGAAAGGAAAGACTCACACTTTGGGAGGGTTTTTGTACAATATCCAATCTCAGAGCCAACTTGGGCTGTCTGCTTCACTGTGTAGGGAAGATATTTGCAGAAACCCAGTATTTTTCCAAGAACTTGTATCATTTTTACTCACACACAGTTCCCCTTAGCTCATATCACAGTGGCAACAATGTAGAACAAAAGCTTGGATTTAGAAGTTGCACACTTCATGGACTCAGATTCTCCTGGCATTCTGGCCATCACAGAACTTACCTCTGCCACAGCTTGCCCTTTTCCAGAAGCCGAGATACTTCTTTTAGGGGCATGGTTTAGTGGTGGACTTGCCAGTGCTGGGTTAATGGTTGGACTTGATGATCTTAGAGGTTTGTTTCAACTTAAATTTTTCTCTGGTGTTGCTTTAGGACACAAAATAAAAGAACACAGACACTGGAATTTCTAAGGTAAAAAGAGGGGAAGTTTAATTCTGGCTGTAACATTTATAGATTTCCAAAAGTGACAGTGGATTGGAGGATGACAATGCTATCTCTCCAATGACACTGGACAAACCAACAGTCTATCAAATTTCTCCTCCTCCAGAAAAGAATGCAGAACAATAAGTATTTACAGAAAACCGTGTGAGACAGTTCATTACAGGAATGTAAACCTCAGAAGGCTTAGAAGAACTCAAAAGAACAGGGCAACACTCTGGCTCTATGGTTTGTAGAAGAAGGGTAATACCTCCCTGCAGAGAGTGCTTCTATTTTTAGGGAGGCTGTGTATTTGCCTTGCTTGCTGCTGCAGTCACATGCTTAGACATCCTCTGCTCTAGCCCATCTGGCAGCTGCACATGGAAGCAAAGCCCACATGCCAAGCCTTGCTTTTTATATCTTCATTTGCAAGGGAAACCTTTTGATCCAACATATCTGACACAGAGGCAAAAATGGGAAATTGCCATTGTTTGACAATCTGGTGTATAAATATATGATGAGGTAACTTTTCATGATATTAGAGCATATAGAAATGGAAAGAACAGTGGGAAATTGAAATCTGTTTCATAATTGCAGGCAAACTGGATTATGGACAGCTGGGTCTAAGGATGGATGCCATGGAACACGAGTTGCAAAGGTTCAGGAGATGGTTAGCAAACCAATGGCAAAAAGACCATTGCACCAATGGCTTTTTGTGTACCTAGTCTGAGAGCAAAAGAACACAACCCAACATGAAGGCTCTGGAAATGTCAGGGACCTGCAGCAAAGGGCCTTGACAAAGTAGGTACTGCAGTAGCAGAGGACTTGCCTGTTGAAAATACCTGTATGATGCATGTTCTTTGCTACAAAGGAAGGGAAAACTCCCAGTTTTGTGTTATTTCCCTTTGCTGAATAGGTCTCACCTGCAGAGATAAAACTTAATGCAGATAATTCTGTGTATTGACACATCAGCAGGTAAGACAGCCTTGCTAGTGTATTTAATTGCATACAACACCATGTTTCTATAATTTACAACTATTCTCTGGCCTTGCTCTGCATGGAAGCAAAAATTCCTCATGTCCTAATTCTCACAGCTGTCTGTCCCACATTTGTACTGAAGGCACATATTTGTCTCCTTTTACCACCTGGATCATGAAAGTCTTCACTTAGAGTGGTTTTGTTTCAAGCAACTGTGATTTAAATGTGTTAAGCTCAAGATTTCACTCCTTATGACTCATGACTCACCCAAGCATATGATGCCATGGGAGCACTGATGGAGGACACTAAATGTCCCTTCTGGAATTATTTGTGGAAGGATTGGGAAAGACCCACCTGCCATCCTTTTGTGTGACATCTGAGTGATTTAAATATTCTGTCTTGCCTGCATAAAATACTACCAGTGGAAACACCAAAAGGCAAAATATGTCCAGAAAATGATGATTTAAATTTAGCCTGAGAATTCTGATTTGCACATCTATATTTTTTTTCCTCTGTGTTACATTGTTGTTTGGGCTTATGCTTTGGACAATAAAGTTTGGCCCTTTGTTATTCAGCAATTAAAATTAGCTATTATGTTATTCTCCTCTTCTCTTGACTGACCCTCATTCTACTAATTCTCCAAATAACTTTACTGTTTTACATTTAGAGTTTCCCAAATCAGCTCTTTTGCAGATTCCAGAGTAATTCCATTGTCTATACAAATGCCTTAAAATACATAATTTATATGACAGGCAAATATGAGAGTACTTTTATTCTGACTTTTAAAATACCATGCAAGCCTTCTAAAAAAATAGGTATTGATCAGAAAATTGTGCATAAAAGTTGATTCTTGATGGGTTTTTTTTACAAGGAGTAGTTGTATCCTGAGGATTGTTTTCAAAGACATTTTCACAAAGCCCTTGGATTTTAATAAGGAAACATACTGAGTAGTCAGGCACTGAGAAAATGAAAGGTCAACTTGTAAGAATCTTTTGGTCAATACTTGGCAGTGTATTTATTAATTATAACTGTTATTATTGCTTCTAAAAGCACTTTCTAAGACTTATTCCAAATAAAGTTTGAAATACTAATAACTTATTTCTCTAATATTTTTCTCGCCCTGCAGTCACATAGCACCCAATTGTAGTCATTATTACACCTACCCTGTTCCATCTAACAGAGGAATTAGTCACACAGGGGCCTTTTTTATTAATGAAAACAATTCTGTGTGAACCACTGTGTAGGGGGAAAGGCTCATATGAGAAAGGCTTAAGGTGAAGGAAATCAGAAGGAGGAAAAGACGGGTCTGCAGTGAAGTTATGTGAGCTGACCTTGAGCAGGAGATGTGCTGGAGGAAGCAGCTTTGGGCTTCTAACTTGGAGAACTTGGAATCATGTTCCTTCCCTGGCAGTGTCCAGGGCCAGGTTGGATGGGGCTCTGAGACACCTGGAACACCTGGGTGCTGCTGCCCATCGCAGAGGGGTTGGAACAAAATGAGTTTTGAGGTCCCTTCCAACCCAGACTTTTCTATTATTCTATTTTTCTTCTCACAGGATCAATCCTTTGCCTCATCTGCAGGGAGAATGCAGGAGCTGGGATGTGGTTCACTATAGGAGAATAAATTCAAGCTAAGGTGAGACATTAGTGGGTGCCACTGAAAGGAAGCTCTTGGTCTTGTGCCTGCCCTGCAGATTGTATGAGAGGGTATGGAAAAAGTGCTTTCCTGCCCAACACAGTTCTGGGAGAGGGGAAATTCCTGTCTGGTTCCATTCCTTAGTAAGTCTCATCTCTGTGGTTCTCAAGGAATTTCAAAGCACTGTTGACATGAACCACTAGACAAGTATGAGTTATCATTCTCCCACCCAAGACATTGATGTAGACATGCTACAAGCAGAGGGAGCTTAGCTCAAGGCATGGTCTTTAGGAGATGAAACATCTTTAGCATAAAAGATTCTTTTAACTAAAAACCTAATAAATTCTTGCTGTCCTTTAGCTCTGTTTTGACTCTGCTTGCAGTTACAACAAGTTATGAGGCTGTGGATAGACGGGAAAGGAACATACCTGGTCAGCAGATTGATCAGCTCTGCTCTTGCTGTGGTGATGGAACCCAGCTCTAGTTCCAGCCTTCAGAGAACTCAGTTATGGGAACAGTGCCTTTGTACAGGGCATAGAGGCCCTGCAGGGGAATGAAGAAGGATTTGATGTGTGTGCTAGACAGAGCTAGAGCAACAACCTGACAAATCCAAAAGGATGGAGGAGGAAAGCATTGTTGCTCACTATAGCTGTCTTCTTTTCAACTGGAGAAATTGCTGATGCATATTTTTACTATTTAGCATTCAATATCCAGCTCCTTTTCAGAGCTTGCTCACATGGGGGGATGCATTCCTGCCCAAAGAAGTGTTCTCTCTGCCCAGATGGCTGGGGGTTTGCAAAATACTTTGGGCAGGCATGGGAGCATTATCCTGTGCTCATGCCAAGGCCAAAGGCTTCTGTTCTTGCTTTGGGAACAGCATTAGAGAACTCTCTGCAGCCTCTGCTCTCAAATGCCAGGAAGGGAAGTCCAGAAGTGAAAAATGCCTGTTTCAAAATGGTACTTGATTGACTCTTTGGAAGATGGTAATGCTACAGATTGCCATGGTCAAGAATGCTGATGCATTTTCCATTGTCAGCTGGGAAAACAATCTCAGTTTCATTCAGCTGAAAGGGAAAAAATTCTGTTTTACTCTGGTGGTATCAGGTTGTCACTCAAAGTGTTGAGATGGTGAGGTATATCTGGAGGTTGTATTTTGGAGAAAAGCAGGTTTGTGCTGCGCTGTGGCTTCACTGGTCTGTGCCACATCATGAGCATGGATTTGTGCTGGAGTGGTAAAACACAGAGCAGTGATGAGAAGCTCTCAAGTTGCACATTGTCCTGTAACCTACCATCACTGCAAATGGTCAAAAGGCACTGGGAAATTTCATTTCTCAGGAAATTTCAATTTCCTGTCCCAAAATAAAGTTTAAAAAAAGTCCTGAAAAAAATGCTTCCAGGCAGAATGTTCCATGGTTCACTGGGAAAGGAAGGATGTGAGGAGGAAAATTGGTGTTTGCTTTCTTCTGCACTGTCTTCTGAACTCCTGTTGTATGTGGTTTGGAGTAGCTGGCTGGTGTTTTACACAGGTTAGCCAAGAGAACTTCCAGACTCCACAATTTTCAACATTCCTGAAAGCCTCATGCGTATGTTTAAGGGGATTATATAAATTTCTTTTGTGAGTCAAACAGATCTCTTGCCATCTTGGCTGGATCTGCTCACAGACATAAAGATTTACCGATGACCACCTGGCATTTCCTTTGCTAATTTCATAAAACCTGAGAATCAGAGACTCATTTAGGTTGAAAATGACCTTTAAGATCTTTGAGTCCAACTGTTAACTCAGCACTGCCATTCTACCACTAAACTATGTCCCCAAGTGCCACATCTCCATGTCTTTTAAATCTTTCATGGATGGTGACTCCACTACTTCCCTGGGCAGTCTGTTCCTGTGCTTGACAACCCTTTCTGTGAAGAAGTTTTTCCTGACATCCAATCTAACCCACTCCTGGTGCAACCTGAGGCCATTTCCTCTTGCCCTATCATTTTTACCTGGGAGAAAAGGCCGATCTCCACCCTCCTGTCAGGGAGCTGTGCAGAGCCAGAAGGTTCCCCCTTTTCTCCAGGCTGAGCCCCTTTCCCAGCTCCTTCAGCTGCTCCTCATCAGACCTGTGCTCCAGAGCCTTCCCCAGCTCCCTTCCTTCCCTGGACACGCTCCAGCCCCTCAATGATTTTCTTGCCATGAGAGGAACAAAGCTGAGCTCAGGATTTGAGGTGTGGCCTCACCAGTGCTGAGCACAACGTGAGTGATCCCTTCCTCAGACTGCATTTATCTGCCCGTAATTATTTCCTTAGGGAACATGTGCCTGTTCCCCTAGTTTACAGATGAGGATGTCACCCATTATTTCTCTATAGGATGCATTGGGATGAATGGAAAAAAGGGAAGTCAGGTGTTTTTCAGATCTTTTCTGAAATTTGTCTCCCCTTTTAAATATTTCAGTGAAGTTCTGAGGTATAAAAGAGTAGTTTCACTTCAGTCAAAATAGGTCACTCTATTTTTGCTTAGTGTATAAAAAATGAAAAAGGGTTCCAACAAGGTAAAATGATAAGGTTTTGTTCTAAACATTAGGAAACTGGACATTCAAATATCATAAGAACTGTCCTACTTGACTGTTTAGTCCCCTTGAATCTCTCTTCAGTGTGATTTCATCAAGTGTCTTGTCTGTTGAACAGGATTTTCTCTCTGGACCTTTTTCTATCTGAGGAGTAAAAACAGCATTGCAAAGGTGTAAAGAATTTTTTTTTCGAGCTGCTCAGCCTCATCCCACCTCTGCTGCACTGGCTAGCACTAAACTTCCTCAATAAGAGCAGAGATTAATCAATGTTTGTTTCTTGGTGGCTGCACACATGCAGGCAGACTGACTGCTAGCCTGCATTATCAAACTTCCACAGGCTCCTTTGGCTCTTTTCCCACTGATTTCAGCTGGGGAAGAAATGCAGGATTCAACCATCTGAGTTGTTTGGCTTATTAACTCCACTGACAACAGAATGGCTGCATTTCCTCAAGCCTTTAAATCTCAGCAGCCACAGCTCTTCCAGCCAAATTAGCAGGAACAGGAGGCAAGAGGGAGGCAATTCTGCTGGAAGACGTGGCTCTGCTTTTCCCCTGTGGGAGAGGAGCAGAACGTCATGCATTTATATGTCTGCAAATGAGCAGGGGCACGTTTCCTTCATGAGCAAATGATCCTTGGTGGTATCCAGTGGGCAGCTGGGCTCGAATTAACAGATTATGCTCATAACAACAATTATTCAGGGAAAATTGCGTTATTTGGAGCAATGGAAATGAAGAAGTGTTGGCAAAACACGACGATTTTAAATTATTTTATTTAAATGGGCATTTAATATGTCTGGACTGCTGGACATGGTTTAGGATGCTGAAGAGAACACCTCAGGTTGTGCTTATCTCTCTTGATGTCAACAGCTTAATCTGTGTTTTCTCTTCTCATGGACTGGTTACTGCTGGGTGTGAAATGCCTTGAATTACTTTACCAAAATCAACAAAAAAATTATAAGGCAGTTAGAATCCCTGAGTGCCCCTTCCACACATTAGAGTTCAATATTAGGGATGGACTAATATACACAAAGCTGATATTGTCTCTGGTGTATTCAGGGAGGTAAAGAGCGGAAAATTGGGAAGAGTCTCCCTGCTCATCTGACTTGCTTCACTGCATGTATGTGAAAACACTCTGAGTAAAGAGATATGAAAAAGGTTGTTTTTAAACTAGAAATTCCTAAATAAACAGCACAAAGACTTAGCAGAAGGACTAAAATATTGTGACATAAGAAAAAATCTTTAGCAAGGCAATCAGTTAAAGGTTAGTGGAGCCCCCAGTGAAGTGAACAACTCACCTGGGTAGGTCCACCAATGCATATTTGCCTAACCTGGGCTGTAAGAAGTCTAGAGCCAAGTTCCTCTGCTGCAGGCTGCCTCTGTAATTGTGGACTATTTCCTTTGTATCTCCTATCACTCAGAATCCTCCTTTAACACCTGTAAATTGATTTACATACCCAGCACAATGTTTGAAGTATTTGTATTTAGTGTTTTTCTTACAACTAAAGTCAAAGGAGTAAAAGAGATTACTTTGGTGGTCTTGGCTGCATCTTCAATAGCTAATTAAATGGTGAGGAAGAGATTTAAGTAGTTGAAGCCAACTGGCACAGAATGACCTGCATCTATACCATTAAACTATCTTAACCTTCAAATCAGGGTGAGTGCATCCAAAGCTCCGATTAGGAATAATTCCTGCCTTATGTTAAATTCTGAACCACATCCAGGAGTTGTCTGGGGGAACTGCATTTGGCCAGGCACCACTCTAACAATATAACAGTAGTTAGACAACTGGGATTTAGCACCCAAGTGTTAAGCACAGCATAATTTTCTGGTGTGAGGTTAGCACTTAGGATGCTAATAACACACTTGGTGATTTTGCAAATGCAAAATATCTCTTTCCATTGGAAATAGAGGTCTAGAGCATGTACTCTGGGTTATTTTTTAACCAAATTCTACCTTTTACCTGCACAATCCATTGAAATAATTACAGCAGCCTGGTTTCTGACCCTTCCTATAAGTGCTTGCTCCCAGCTATTTAGAAAACCTCTCCAGCCCTACAACGTGACACATCATGAAGATCAAATGCTGTTCCCTAGTTTATCTCAGAGAACTGTGGAGAGGCTCAGGGCTCTCAATAGAGCAGTCTTAATCAACAGCTGCTTCGTTTGTGACTCTTGACTTCTGTCTTTCTATAATGAAGAACACTAAAATATTCATTATCTAGGTGCAAAAGTTTGAGGGTGATTACATGTGGATATGGTGGTGCCTGCAAATTCTTAGCTGAGGAGAACTGGGGACCTTCTCAAAATTTTGTATGTCAGAATCAAAACTGTAATTTGGAAAGACAGAGACAGTATTTCTCACAAGTATTGGAATGCAAAGAAACTGAGGACTGCAGTGAAAGAAAGTCAACAGTTTATTTACAAGCCCAGTTTTCAGTAGTAATGATTTCTAAAAAGTTTAAGAAAAATGTGACAAATAGAGTAGTTACTAAAAAAACAAACTTTAAAGAATTTATGCTGCTATGGCAGTCAGCAGTTTCTTCCTTGACTGGTAAGTCCAACCCATGGGATGTGTTGAATTCCTGTTCATGTACTTATTAGGAAAATATTTAAAGATCTCTCCTAAATTATGTCAAAGAAAACTATAAAGTCATATCAGTGCACAGAGTAAGATATTCTGTACTAACTAGAATTATTGTTCATGATGCTAGGGAATTATGTTTCTTTATTAACATCATTCACTCTCTGGGCACAGAGGCCCAGGAAACCTCTTGTTCCCACAGCAGGAGTGGGGGGCTGATCTTGAGCCAAATCATTGCTTTGCTTCCAGGCTCAGTGGTGACTGGGAGCATTAGTCTATCACAGGAGACAGATTAGCTGAGGCTGGTTCATCCATCCCGATGAAACAACATCCAGGAGGACAGAGATCACTGGAAAAGCAGGTGAGGAGAAGAGAACAGGGGTGTGTGACCACCAAGGAAATAAAGACTGGAAGGTAACAGCATAAATGTCAGAAAAGGCTGTGAATTGGCCATTTAGCCTAGAAAGAAGGAAAAAGCTGGAAACTTCTGAAAAGGTGCAGTGTACAGCACAGCTTTGTAAGAAGAAATTGAAATGTGTCCAGTGGCAGACACTGCACCAATGTTCACCCACCAGCTCTGAGGTCAGCTGGCATGGAGATGGCAGCAGAGGACAGTGCCAGGTGTGCCACAGCAGGGGTGACACATGCACTGCTCCTTGGCCTGGGCTGCACAAGGGACTGGTGGCCAAGAGGAAAGAGTGGTGCAGAACTGTTATAGCAAGGCAGCATTGATTTCCAGCACCTGAGCCTGGCAATTCTAAATTAACTATTACAGACACAGCCTGAAAGTCTGTTTTCTTGTGCACCCTTTGAGTTTTTAGGATGGAGCCCCACACATCTCTTTCCACAGGGACACGAAATACACAAAACAATAACCTCATATTTCACACACTTTATCCCAGCTCACAGGGCAGTAGTTGAAAAGCAAGAGAAAACAACAACAGCTCCTCATGCTGCAGGAGTTGCATCTGTTATTTGACTAATTAGTGACACATAATAACCCGTAAGAGCCTTGGCAATACAAAAGCTGCTTTAATTCTGCCCAGTCTCCACAAAAACCTCCCAATCTCACATTCCATTTGTAACTGCAGAGGTATGTGTAGGGTAGCCACCCATGTAGTGTTGGGCAGCAATGCATCAGTGTAATGATGCTTTTTGAGGAGGAGGGAGAATAAAATTGCTGTGGATGGAAAGGCAGACATGTCTTGCATAGTTGTGTTTGCAACCAGATTGAAGATCAGTCTCTTTGTGCTTCACATGACCCATGACCAGTCCTGTATTAATCCAATGGAGTGGGCAGGTGCTCAGAGAGCCCAGAGTGCAGGGGAGGTGAGAGGGCTCTGTTATCTGGGACATCATAGAACTGGAAAGACTCAGGATCACTGATCTTTCTGTCCTTGTTTGTTTTGGTTGAGCTTTGCTTTTAGGTAAAATGCATTTACTCAGCACTTTTCATTTAGACAGTTACTGATCTTATCTGGTGCTAAGGAAGAAAACCATGGTCACAGCAGAAACTGGCAGTTGTGAGTTAATATTTTCTTTTACATGTATCGATTACAATGTCAAACATTCAAAATCAATTCACTTAAATGTCGCTCCAGAAAAAAAGAATCTGTCAGTGTAACAGAATATTGCCAAACTAGAGGAAAAAACAAGCCTGACTCCCCCATCCCTGAATGCATGGATACATATGGTGACAATAGGACAACCCTGTCTTATATCAACCACAAAAATAAGGATGAAAAATAGATAGGAAATATATCCTATCTCCTCAATATTTATATTGAAGCATATGATGAATTCAGAAAGGATCTAAAATTCTCATTGCAAAACTTTCTAACAGATTTCACAACTTCCCCAACTCTTTTTTTGCATCCTCTTTTCCCTGTTGCAGGTCTATAAGCTTGCTGTCCTGTTATCCCAGCAGCATGCACATTTCCTTCCTCCCATGGGATACAGACTTACCACATCTCTGCAGGGATTCAGTGCAAAATCCTCCTCCTCATTGCTCCAGAGAGTGCTAACCCAGCATTTTCATTTCCTGAAGCTGCAGATGTGTTCTGGCCCCTGCTGTGAAGGGTAGCTCAGAGCCTGTAGGACTGTCCCTGCTTTTTATTCCATTCCCCTCCTTGTAATCTGTAACCAAATAGGTGAATCTATCAAAGTACCAGAACTAGAGCAGGGCAATTTGCTTTTCACTTAAATTACATGAATCAGTACAATTTTGCTTTTAGGCTGTTCACACAATGGATTATTAATGCCTTGGGTGTTCAACAGTCTATTCCATTCCATGGAATCAATAGATGCTCCATATACCTATTCCAGACAACATCTTCCTATCTTTAATCATCAGAGATGGTGCTGTGGAAAAGATCAAACCAACTGTTTAACAAACAGATTTTGACTGCTTCAAGTCTGGATTATGAACAAGTCAAAGTAACTGCATTTTAGGTACACTCAGGTGTTGAAATCTAACTTTAGGGCCATGGTTATTTTATTTTGATTTTAACACTGAAATGTTTTACTAAGAAAATGTGGGAATGAAATAGTTAATCTCTTTTTCTGTCATAAAAGCAACCTAATGCCATCAAGACAAACTTGCCAGCCCTCATTTCCATAGCTGAATGAGAAATGGCCTAAAATCTGTTGCCCAACTCCAGTCTGGACAAAGCTTTATATGTTTTTGATGATAGAAAAGAGGTTTTCATTCCCAAAGGGCTTTATATCCTTGACACTGATGGGCGGTGAGAAGGAAGCTGTTGCTGGGGCTGGGGTGTCACTCAGTCCACCCCCATATCCTTGCTGTGTGCAGGACTATAAATGTGGGACTTGGACCCACTTTGGCTGGACCCCAGTGGATGCTCTGCTGCTCTCCACCACCTCAGGTCCCTTCAGGGTGCTTCTAGCAGCACTGAAGCAGTGTCTGGTGGGCAAAACTCTTATTGCCACCTAGTTTGGATTTCAAAGTAATATTTTTTCCTTTGGGGATAAGAATACAGAAATAAAGGGTTGAAACAACCTGAATAGCTTGTGCAAGTCTGCTGGCAGAAGGATTCTTCTCTGGTGCCCTTGGTGATGGCATCAAGAGAGGCTTCCATAGCTTCCTTGGAGATGGCTGCAGGAAGACCTCTCCCAGTTATCTCTGGGCTCCTCTAACCTTTAAACATGGCCAAGGAAGCTGTGCTGCCAACACATCCATCCTCCAGGGATTCCCCATCTGATTGAGGCTGGGCCAAGGAAGTGAGTCAGAACTGCAGCAGACAGGCTGCTCCTGCCTCCTGCCTGCAGCCTGCCAGCCAGCCAGGAGAGCCTTAATTGATGTGGGGAAGAATTAGGGATGTTTCAGGCTCCCTCACTGCAGGGGAGGTGACAGCTATGGAAACAGGCTGTTTTTAGCAGCAGGACAGAGAATCCTGACTCAAAATTCTTTTTCTGGGGAAGTCAAGCAGGCAAGTTCTGTGTGTGTTTATTGAATTTGCTTGAAAATGGGTTGCAGGGAAAATGATGCTTCTTGTGAAACAAGTAGCTTTACCCAAAAATGAGAGAAATGGCTTAAAGGTTGAAAAGCTTGTTTTGACCTAAATGAAAAAATGGTTGTATTTTTTTTTTGTTAGAAACAGCAGCTTATGTCAAAATTGACTAAGTTGAAAAAAAAAATCAAAGGACGTTAATAATGGAAAATGAAAAGAACAGCTTTTAGTCTGATGCAAAATGAATTATTTGGAGGGGTTTGCTTGATTTTTTCTTTGTTTGAAAAGAATAATTGTCTTTGAAGCAATAGTCCCTTTTTTCCTCCCTTCTTCTCACTTTTGGGAACTGACCTTTGAAATGAAACGTTTCACCATTTTCCAAAAGAACCATGAGGGTGTCCCTACCCTGGAAATGCAATAAATTATGTCTCTATGGATTTGGGTTTTTTTTTTTACTTGAGCTCTATAGCTCTCTTGTTATTTTTCTGCAGTGCCTTGGCCTAGACCAGCATCCAACCCATAGTCTGATGACAGGAATGCAATAGATTGAGCTACACCTTGTCACCAGCAGAGATCAGCTGCTGGCTGTCCCCTCCCTGTGCAGGGCTTCCTCATTTGGGCACTCTTCCCTTGCTCTGCACTACTGGAGGATACTGCATGCTGCTTCTGGATCAAAAACATTTTTGATTGGCAGCTTTCTGTGAAGACAGAAGTTGTTAGTGGTGAGTTAAAACTGTGACCTGCAAGCAATTTAGTCTAAGCAATGCCTAATTGTCTGGGGTTAGTCATTAGAGCCAGCTATTACATTTTTCAGTGTTGTTACCTCACCCACCATCGGGAGGGAAACAGGAGGACACTTGATGACCAAAGAGCTATCAGCCTAATTATACTATGATGAATTCCTTTCAAATCTGTAGAGCATTTAATGCATTCTTAAATCAAGCCATCCATAATTAGAAACCTTCCATAACACACACAGGAATCTGAGTCCCAGAAAAGCTGATTAATTGTTAATGAGGTTTCTTCACCTGCTAGACAGGTTGGAAGAGGAGAGGAAGCAAAGCTGGAAGCAGAAGCTGGCATTGCTGTGCAGATGCAATGAAACTTTGCTGTTTGCCAGACCAAACTTCTGTTCTGTGGCTTCTTGTGGTCCAAGCCCTGTGGCAGTTTTGCCCAAGCCAGTTTTGTCCATTAGGGAAGTGATTTCTGTTTTTCCCATAATTTCAGACAACAGATGAAACAAAAATTGCCCCAACCTGATGGATGCTTCTGGAAATTGTAGAAAAATGATTTTTTCACCACTCTCTGAAATTCATGCTCAGCTGGCAAAACTTGTGATGGTTTTTAAAATGCTCATCCACATCACTCATTTACTTTGTAAATGTGATGTTTTCAGCAAATGTTCAACTAATTCTGTCCACAAAAGGATCTGATGACTCTGATACCAGAACATGGAGAATACTCTGTCTCAAAAGGGAAAAGCAAGAACTACAGGTGTTTATACATGGGGAGTGCACATAAAAGGAATGTCTTTTTTCACAGTAGGAAGCTGGAAGTGGGCCCATGGATGCTCAGTTACTGCACCATTTTGCTTTCTGCGTATTTTGCATGTCCCCCAAATATTTTCCCTTTTATTTTTCTCAAAAGAAACAAACTCTAAAGGGCTCCAGTCATTCTTCATACAAAAGTCAAATAACTCTTTATTGTTGTACAGTGGTTTATATGTTTTTGCAATCTCTGATGAGTTTTGTGGCTGTCTTGTCACAGTATTCATAGGAAATAAAGCTCAGACCTTGGAAAATGTAGACATTTCTACTAAAATATATATATTTTTTCTGTCTCTAAAAGTATTATAAGTTCCAGGCTTGATAGCTGAACATTTCCCAAAGCAAGAACAAAATGCTTTGTGCCCTGTTTTTTTTCCTGGAGTGTATTTTTGCTGCAGAGAATATATGTTTGGAACACAACATTTGAGAAGGGCTCCTGAAATGAGTCTTTATATCTTGAGTATTATTTGAAAAATAAACTTGGAAGAGGGAACAGGCTTTAAAAACCATTTCCTAATATGTTGTTTATGTTCAGCTGTCTGAGTTCCGAAATGTCTAAATGAGTGAAAGTCAGAGATCTAGTCAGAGTTTATTAAAAAACCAGTGAAAATATATACTTGAACTCTTACTTCTGCAAAGTTTCTTGGTAATTCTGCATTTCTAATTATTCTATAATATGAATGAAAGCTGCACATCAGTATAATTCATAGGAGATAATGAAAAGGAAGTGTTTATTGTTCCCAAACTGAATGCGTTGTGACGAAATGGAATTCATGGCATGTCTGTTCAAACAGCATCAATAACGCTGAGCAAAGCTACTCTAACATGGGGAGATGCCTCCTGAAATTTAATTGTGGGGAGCTGTGACTGAAACTGAAGACATATATTTATTCATATTGCATATTTTTTTCATTTTTTAATCGTTTATTCTTGCATGAAAGATGGAAGATGATGGGCACACCGCAGTGATGCTTGAAGCTGCCCACAAAGCTCTATCCTCTGTGCTCTCATGGTCCTTCAGGCATCTGGAAGCTTTCTGTAGCCATGAATAAAGGCAGCCTCACAATCACACCACACACAGTCTCTGTGTGAAGATTTTCCCAAAATAAAGCTTGACATTCATATTTTTTGCTGGGGAAAGGGCAGGAAGGCTGGTTGTACAAGGAGTGCATAACTGGGTTTTCTGCTTTGGAGAAAAGGAGGCTGAGGTTCAGTCTCATGCTCTGCAGGTTCCTGAGGTGGGGAATGGGACAGGGAGGTGCTGAGCTCTCTTCTCTGGTATCCAGAGGCAGGATTAGTTTGAAAGTCTCAGCAGTGCCCCAGAGGAGATTTAACTGGACTTGTGGAAGCCTTTCTTTATGAGGAGGGTGCTCCAACACTGGAACATGCTTCCTAGAGATGTGGTGGATGCCCCAGTGTTTAAGAGGCATTTGGACAATGCCCTTGGCAGAATGCTTTAACTTTTGGTCAGGTCTACTGTGATTGGGTGGTTGGACTAGATGATGGTTGTAGATCCCTTCCAGATGAACTATTCTTACTCTATTTCTGTTCTAAATAGACCAGAAAACCTTTCTTCTGTATTGCCCCCCAAAAAGAAATTAAATGAAGTTTTACTAGGTGTAAGCATGTGTATGGGGGTCAAATATATATAATTTTTGATTCAGATAAGGTTTAAGACCTAAGCACAATTGGAACATGACCTGCTAAACTGCACAAGCAAGTCCCCTTGTTTTTCTTTGCTTCCATTCTTAATCTCAGTTATATTTATTCTTTGGAAACATGATTTACATTCAAAAAATTCCTATCAAAATACACAGCTTCTAATAAAAAGACTTTTTATATTTAAAAGGCCTTTGTGCTTTCCTGATTTCTATAGCATTTAACCCAGCAGTTAAAGTTAATCTTCGTTCAGGGCTTGATCTGCTGTTGAAATGAGAATATTCATAGCATTTTTTTCAGTGAGTATTTATGTTATCATCCTAAATTGTTACAGAGGAAGTACAAATGATGCCTTCTGATAAAATACTTAGATTGTCCTTTGTTATGTATATTTCATCAGGGCAATACAAAGGCTCAGTGTTTGCAGAGGAGTTATTTCAGCCTTATCAGAAACATGCACAAGTGGCACACAATAGGTGAGGAATTCACCATAAAATGAACAAAACCCAGCTCTAAAGTGCACAACTCCCATTAACAGCTCTGCCATGGGGGCTGGATGCTGGCTGACACTGGGCTCTATTGCACCAACCACCCTTTGAGAGGTTCCTGGTCATGTTACAGCACGAGTAAGATCAGCTCCTGTGGAATGACACTGGAATTACAGAAACACAAGGACTGTTAGATTCATTCCAGGAAAACTAAAACTGCAGTCCATCTTTACCCATGGTTTTATAGCCCAGAGTTGCATGCTTAGCTTGGTTCCTGTGGATCTGGAGAGCTCCTTCCCTGCACAGCTACTGCAGCAGCCCAGCTAAGAGCAGGATTTAATATGAGAGAAACTTCATGAGTCCAAACTTATTTAAAATTATTCTGCCTTGATTTTCAACTTCCTTTTTTTGGGAGGAGTAAAAGAATCACTTGGAAGCTTTTCCAACAGCCGGAAACATAATTCTGCATATTATTTTTTATACTTTGATAAAAATACTTTTCATAAAACCCAGCAATAAGATGCTTTCAGAAGTGTAGCTTGAAGCAATGAATCACTGCCTTTTTAAAGACATAAGAAGAATCCAGAGTTGATGTTCATAACATTAAAATACTTATTGCAGTCATAAGGACTGTCAGAGAAAGGGTTCGAATTATCGTTTGAGCTTTAGGGGTTTTGTGCCTGCAAAGAGTCAAGGATAGCATATTATTTTGTGCAACTGTCTCTGACATTTGTCTTTAGGGAACAAATGGACTAAAGCAATCCCTATGGTGATTTTACCACCTCCCTGAGGCATAAATTAGCTGTAATGTTTTTGTTCCTTACTGTTAGTGGATTTTTTTTAAAGAGGGGAGAATTCCACAATTAAGTAACTGTTCTGCTGTTGTTTTTTGAGCAGTGCAAGATATGCATCTTCTACTATGAAATAAAGAAGGAACTTAACACACATGGTCTGGATGGAGCCTGAGATTCACAGACCCTGGGGCAAGGTAGGCAACCAGCAGGGAGAGGTATCTATTTTTGTTAATGCAGCAGCATTTCTTTTTTCATGTGTTTTCCCAAGATCTTACCAAAGAAATACATTCTCTGTACTTCTCATGCAAATAGAAGCTTATTAGTAGTGTTTATCCTGCTTAAGAGCAACAATATTCCAGCCTATGGGTTCTGCAGGGCTCCCTTACCCCACCAGCAACAGCAATTGAGTACCTAATTCTGACCCCCTAAGATTGCAAAATAATTGCAATTGACTAGAAATAGAAAAGACCTTTGGGACTTGAGGGAAAGGACAATTTAGGAAAGACATCTGCAGCCAGAAGAGGAAAACCAAAGCATTCAAATTGGAAGTGGTTTAGGAAACAAGTTCAATGACAAAGCATCTTTGGGGCAATAATGTTTGGGAACCCTTGAACAAAAGAGGAATGTCAATTAAAGTTAGGGAGAAATTAATTGAATGAATGTGCGAGGAAGAGAGAAACATCAAGATTTACTTGAGTACCTGAAGCACAGCCCAGATCAATTACTTGCTGCTGTCAGCATCATCAGTGCAATGTAAGAAAGATTGAATGCACGCTATAAAATGCACCGTTTAACAAAGTTCAAGCTATTAAGTAATTAGAATATAATATGTGAACATGCTGAATATGCTTATTTAAATGTAAATGTTTATTCACTGTTTATTTTTAGTGCAGAAAAATCGCCCAGCTTGTTTAGTTGTCCTTGCTGTTTCATACACTGCTGATCTATTGGATGCCTCTAAGCCAGCATCCAGAGGCAGCTGCTCCTTTATCAATGGCATCCAGGGACTCCTCTTGAAAGGTGCAAAGTAACCTGTAAAGGAAACAAATTCAAGGTGGATAATAAATATACTTTGCTCCAATGGGCTGAGGGAACAACAATATTACATTTCCACTTACAGAGAGATCACTGATATGGCCATTTGTCAGTGATGTAAAGGGACAGGGCCTGAATGCAGAATCATGGAGTAAGGTTTGAGTTTGGAAGAGACCTTAAAGTTCACACAGTTCCAACTTCCTGCCATGGACAGGGACACCTTTCACTAGACCAGGTTGCTCAGAGTTCCAACCAACCTGGTCTTGAACACTTCCAGGTATGGAACATTCACAACTTTGGGCAACCTGTTCCAGTGCCTCACCACTCTCAGTGTAAATAATTTCTCCGTAATATCCAATCTAAACCTATTATTATTCAGCTTAAAGCCACCTCCCCTTGTCATTGTCCTTCCCCTTGTAAAGAATCCCTCACTAACTAACTAATATGCCTCACTGAGTGGGAAAGATGAGCCACATCAGTAAAGGGGTTTGTTAGTAAATGGGGAAATAGTAAATTCAAATGCAAAAAAATGGAATTTATGCTGTTGGTTGCTGGCACTTGGCAGATCAAGCTGTCCTAAATCTGCCACTGGCAAACTGCATGGCCTTGGGTTTATCATTTCACCTTTGCCTTGTGAAATAATGGCACAGCAATTCATACATGTAAATAACAGAGCAATAACCACTGCAAATTCCCAACTGGATGTCACAATTTTGCTGCCAATTATGTCTTCCAAAATAACCATGGAAGATGAAACACAGTTTATCTGCAAGGTTTTTCTGATGTTAACACATGCTGATCCAGAACTTGGCAGAGCTAGGCAGAACTGTGTTCACAATGTGGTTGCTCCCATTATTGATTATAATCCCAACACTTTAAAATCAGAGTTTGCCAGCATCCAGTCATCCTAGAAGAAAGGCAAAGAAAATGCTCACCTGCCTGAAAGCAAAAGCTGTAGAGATACACACATTGGCCAGTAATATGGAGAAATAAATCTGGGTGCATATTTTGGGGTGTCATATTTAAAAGCTTACAGTGAGATACCAGCTTTAGTTCTAGAGCTTTTATTCTAAAGGTCTGTGATGTTCTTAGTCTTTTATGACTGCAAGCCTTTCACCAACTTCCAGATTCTGAAAAGCACACTAGAACCACTTTGTCAGCAGCACCTCCTGACACAGGCTGTCTTTATAGTCTCTCAATCTCACTTACAAAAGAGGTACAGGGTTGGAGATTAGTATCATAAAGAAACAGTTGTGTCTGAAAATATTCCAAAAAGAACCACATCATAGCTACAAGCCATGTCAAGGTTCCATCCAGTCTAAGCTGGATGCTCCAACAAATGAGAAGAGGAATGCCAGGGACGCAGAGTAAGCCTCAGACAGGAGGGTGGTCAGTGAAGCTTCTCCTCTGTTACAGACATTCTAAATGACTTTGAGAACAACAGCACCTCTTTCTATATCCCTAACCAGCAACAGAGACTATCCCTGAGCACAGGAACTTCATCCTCTCCTCTGTTAAATTTTTAGCAAAGTACTTGGCATGGTTTTGTCTGGACCATAAACAGGCTCTCAAACACTTCCCAAACACTGTCTGGAAGTTTTAGCAAAGGCCAATGACCATTCCTACAATAAATTTCATTTATTTCTACAATAAATTTGGCTGGGAGACAATTCTGGAAATCACCTGGTCTTAACACCATGTTTGAAAAAGGTCCAGTGCAATGTGTTCAGAAGCTGTGCCCAGTCAAGATCTGAACATCTCCAAGGATGAGCTTTTCACAGCCTCTCTGGTCTCCTCTGTCAGCAGTTAAGTGCTCTCAGGATAGAACAGTTTTTTTGCAGGTAATTTACATTTCCCATCAATCTCTAGTTTTCCTATAATTGTATGAACTCCCCAAAGGCAGTTTGGATGTGTTACCCTGCTCTGGAGACCAAAGGGGTGTGACAATAGGCATGTGGGCAGACTTTGTCACTTGGTCTCAGGGCTGGAGAACAGGTTAATAGATATGTAACCTCCAAGTTGTGGTTCCCATTGGTAATTTGAATGTATTAGCACTTAATTGGAGGGCTCAGATCCCATCATTGTGCTTGAATGCATGGGTACCACAAGGGATAAATCCCTGTGCATGGGTATGCAGAGCACATACTAAAAAGTGTGCAGATCTCTACAAAAAGAAATAAAAATCCATTGAACTGTCTTTGTATTGTCAAAAATTGCTCTTGTTTATTTTCTTTTTTCTTTTCTTTGTTTCTTTGTTTTAAATCAGCATGTCCAGAAATGATAACTCCCAGAAGTCCTGTTAAACACTTAATAATGTGTGGCTTGAGCCAAGAAACTGCAATGAGAAAAATAACTAAACAGTCTGGGGACATTCAAAACATTTTTGGGCCTTTCAGGTTATGTTAGGTCTGTATGGGAATACTTAAAAATATTCAGAAAGAGGAGGAGTTTATTGGTATATGAAGCCTGACTTTTGCAGTGTGTTCCTTCATAGTGCTACTAGGAAAATACAGGTCACAGGGAGGGGGTGCCTGGAGGACACATGTGGGATCAGTTCTTATGTAATGACCAGCACAAAATCTGTGTACAAAGTCAGTGGTGTGTTGGGCCTAATGCTTTTCCTCTGTGTAAAAGCAATTACATCTTCAGGGAAGAGAAACTGTGAGCTGTGAGTTGCCATTTTCCTATATAGTCACCAACATTCTGCACATGTATCTTAGAATATGATATAGAAGTTTATACTGATATGAAAGTTTGTGTCTTGCAAACAAAACCAGCTGAAGGGATGGGTGTTGATGCTGAGGATACTGGTGGAAGATAGTTATTATTTCAGGCAAAGATAGGTTTTTGTTTTTAGAATAAAAATTCACTGATAGACCTTACACTGTGCCAAACAGGTGAGCACACACCTCACTCCAGTCAGAACTGCAGACACAATAAATAAATATACCAGTAAAAGACATCTACCACATACCACAAGAAAGCAATGTAAAAGAAGCTTGGGAGTGGGAGGCATACAAAACACTTTGAGGAAATGGATTTCACCCTGCAGTCTCAATGAATTTCAAACCCACCTGGTCCTTTACAGAGCCTCAGAGGATGGTGGGTCCAGTTCTGATGGATAATATAAAGCCTGGCTTGGAAGCATTCGTGGTGCCTTGCAGGATGTTATGTTTGGTGTCTCAGTGCTTTGGCCACTCCTGTCACTCTGTCAGTTTTGGGGCAGAAATGGCCCAATTATAAGATGTGCTTTGATAGAAGTCAGCTGTAGCCCTCACATTGTGTTAACCCTGCTGCAAAGAGAAAAAATGTTAGGTAAAAATCAGTTGGAAAAGAATCAGATAAAAAAAAAAGTTTGCTGGTTTTCTGTAAATACTAGTTTTTAATAAAAGACATTCTGGAATGATTCTGCAGGGAAAGTTCTCTGGCAGTGGAGGATGACAAGAGAACGATTTTATGCTTTGCAGTGCTAAGAAAGTGTTATCTTCCCTCTCCATTTTGATTAAAAATATAGACACTTTGTGGTTTCTGTCTTTGTAAACACATTTATAAGGTACACTTAACAAAAACTGTGTACAACAAGAAGGACTTTCCCAAAGATCATTATTTTCTCCTGAAACTTCTTACAGACTGTCTGGAGACTTCTATTTCTAGGTGCCAGACTTTGTCTCAGACATAAATAAACCCTGTAGCTGTAGCCCTGATGGTCTGTGCAGGAAATAAAATTTTTGTCATGTAATCCCCCACTTTAGGACTCATAGACCAAGACACCATCATCCTGTATCATTTGATTGTATTTAAATCTATGGGAATTGAATTTGAAGTGTAGCTTCTTGCTAATCAGCATTGGATGAACAAGATGCGTTCAAATCTTATTGGAAAATAGAAATTAGGGAGAAACCTGAGAGGCAAAAGGAGTATTGTACTAGACTGTAGAAAGAATTACAAAACCATGCCCTTTTTTTAAAAAATATGACAGGAATGTCAGCAGATCAGTGCAATTCTATAACATCACATCTGAAAGGAAAATCCATTGTTTGATTCATAATTGCTTTCAGAAACATTGAAAACTCAAAGCTGGAAGATTTTTCTGAGAAAATAAGATTGGAGATTTTAAAAGAGAAAGATCAGAGGGAGTAATGCACTAAGTTCCTTTGAAAATTCTACTTTATGACCTATAAATAGCTCCAGTTTGGTGGAGTTGTTTCATAGTATTGCTGAGACTTTGGGAAAAGATCAGCACTCCTTTGTGCTGTCCATGGAAACAAAAAAGTGCCCAGGACATACAGACCTAGGGCAGGGCGGGCTGGTGATCAGGCAATGATTTATCCAATGTGAGAGGTAAAATGATGATTTTAGTGTGACTTAGTATGTAATGTTACCTTGTTGATAAAAGGATCGAGGTGCTGCTGTGGGAGGTCTTATGAAGTTATGCAGAAAATTAGGTTTTGCAGCCAAGCTACATCCAAAGGACAATTGAAAGAGTCCAGCAAAGACAGGATATAGGTGTCAGACTCCACAGTCCCTGCTCCAGTGTCATGTTTTCTTCAGTACATTAGGCAAAGAGAGGGGGAGAGAAGCTGGGAATTAAGGACATCAATCATCTTCAAGGTGGGGATGAATGAAATGTGGAAAACCATGGATACATGCAGAGATTGGGAGAGTGAAAAAGAAAGGAACTGCTACTCTGAAGGACATGGTGGAGTGGATCAACAAAACAAACTGAGAAAATGCTCTGCAAGGAGTGATTGGGCTCTATGAGCTTAATCTCCTTCTCTTAAAATTCATTCAATGTGTCTAAGGGTTGTTTTTTTGTTTGTTTGCTTTTTATTTTTATGATATGTCAGGATTCAAAGCTTAAATGTATAGTATTGCAAGATTATAGCTTGATCCCAAAGGAAATACCAGGCAGTGACTGCTCTGTGGGCTGTGTTTATATATCAGCAAGCACAAAAACATGGCTCAAATAGATTTTTTAGCAGCAACACAATCCCTTCAGACAACTTAGAAACTTTCAGCCAAAGTAATTGTACACAGTCAGCTTCTAAAATATTGAAGTCTTTGTTTTAAATCAGAACATCTTTGTTTACTGCTTTTTCCCTATAGACTCGTCCACAGGTACTTCATTACCTGTGCATTTTGTTCTGACTGTGTAATATCTAGGAAACTGGTGATTTAAAATGGCAAAAGTCCATTTTGGACTAGACTTTTGCAGTCAGGAAACACTGTGAGATAAAGTAAAATATGTTTAAGAAAGACATCTTTCCCCAGGATGGAAAGACCTTTAAGAAGCTGGGATCTTCAGATGCACAGGATTATAAATGTGGGCTGGATATGGGGTGTGAAAATACAGAAACTTTCTGAGTCTTCTAAAGACCAGAATAGTTTTGAAGTTTCAAAAAGTTTTTTAATGGTTTGAGGCTTGTTCAGCTTTGCTGTTTCTGGATTCTTCTGCTCAGAGTTCTTGTACCTCCTTTTCTCTGACCTGATCTTATTCCATATTAACAAACCATCCATAATTGACTTTTTTCCCTAATGGCCCCAGTTTGCTACATCAATATCAAAGTCTGGTATTCTCAGAACTGTTGCCTATGGATACTGTACACACTGCTGCTGGTATGACTGACAGGCTCCTTAGGCACTGTGGCCTTGCATGACTTTATTCCCCAAAAGAGTTCCTTCAATTATCTGTGAAATTTGGCCACTTCTCACATGCTAAATGAGAGGTTTGTGAAATGGGAACCCAGTCATCCCTTGAGGTGCTGTGACTTTTGTCAGCTTTGCACATTGTTCTTGTCCCATCCAGCACTTTCACTGTCCTGTTCAGTCAACTCATCCTCAGCTTGGGGCTGAAGGAATGATCCAGTCATTTCCTTACAGCCCTAAAAACCTACAGAAAGCTGTGATGAGACTGAGCAATACCAGCCTGACATTTCCATGATGAATGGTTTTCTCCTTTCTTGCTGAATCTGCCTTTCTGGGACAGAGGAGGTGCCTGCTTGTCCCTAACAGGGAAGTTCTGACCTCCTTCTTCATTATCCTGAAAGCCCCATACCAGTATTAGCATGTTTGCCTTAGCTAATAATGTGTAAATCAAATAAACTGAAGGGTATGACTCCCTTCTCTTTTGGATTTCTTAATTTCTGTTAGTGCTTGTGAAACTCTTGTGGGTGTATCTGAGCTCCTGTGTGCTGTGCAGGGGAATTAAATGTATGGTTTGAGTCAGCAGTAATGGAAACCTCTTGCCAAAATATCCCACACAGGGCTGGGAAGGAAGACCTTGACCACTGCCCCTGTACCGCATGGAGAGCTCAGAGGAGCAGATGCAAACACCTGTGGTCCTCACCCTCTAATTTTTTCAGTTCACTTATTGAATTCTGTAACTTTTCATTTCAGAGAGAGACATTCCTCAGCTTGTTTTCATCCAGAGCTACTGCTCATTAAGAACAGGCACAAACATTAGACTTTTAGGATGTAGATTTACAGCTATTTTGGTGGCAGGAAAGGAAGAGAAAATGTATCTGTGAAGCCAAGAGAGGATGAGGACCAGCTCTTCAAATGTGCCAGTGATTTCAAGAGCCTTTGTTTCCTGCTCCTCAGCAAGGAAAGGAATAAGTAATTTACAGGCATGGTAAAATAGAGCATTAGTTAAACATGGATAGTTACTAAAGTGATTATTTTCATTTTTTAAATGGAAAGTCAAAATATTTGTTTCTGCCTAACATAGAAGAAAAAATTAAATAGAAGCGGGAATCTTGCCAAAAGGTTTATTGCATATTAACAAATGTTATTTTTGGATCACTATGCAACTGGACAAAGCCCAATTCTTCAATATAGTAGCTCAGTAAACAAGTGTTTGAGGGTTTTTAATATTTTGATGGCAATAATGTGTCTGATGCTGGGTGCCAGTTCTGCTAAGGATCAAATCGATGGTTAAATTATTAAGCAGTAGTGATGGACAATCTTTCAGGGGTAATTACTTTAACAGTAATAAAAATGAGTGTATAAAGTGTAAATTGTACATGCTGACACCTTTGTAATAGCAACTGCTGCTTTTGAGAGCTCTCTCAGCAGCTATACCATGTTGTACCACACAATTGCTAAAGTAATAGCACTCTAACATCCATGGAGGGCAATAAGAAAATCTGGATGAAATGAATTTGGATGTTCTTGTCTGTCTTCACATGGCAAACCTCTCCTCCAGGAAAATACTATTACTCTTGGGGATCTTGTAATTATCCTCAGAAGAATCCAAGTAATTTATCCTTGAAAGTGGAGCTGGGGATTGAGTCTGGGAGATATTATCCATGAGTGACAGCCCACTGAGGTGCTGCAGCACAGGGAAGCAGCTGGGTCCACACTTCCATCCAGAGGATCCCTTCTGTGTGTGTTCATCTCTCCAGTAGTGTCCCTGTGTTCCTTCCCATCAGTGGAGCCTGTCCCAGGATTCTCCCAAGCCATGAGCTTTGAGACAGCACCTGTGATCAATGCCATCTCTTCCCAGAGGAAGAAATGTGTGCAAGGAGTTCTTCAGTTTGGGGATATTTTAGCTTTCTCCTCACTGGCAGCTCTTTTGATGAGGAGATGTGGATTTGTTGCTGGGGACACATCTTTTCCTCTTGTTTTATGTTTTCTTTTATTGTTCTTCATGTCACCAGTCCTCTGTCAATACATATACTTTGATGTTAATCCCTTTATGACCTCATCTGATTTCTGCCTGGGGGCCACAACTTTTTTTTTTTTTTCCCCCTGGGGATATAATATTTGTGTGAATAGGTCCTTTAGGATGGTTTATAAGGAGCCTGCTTGCCAGCAAGTAGCAGGTCAGAGAGGCTTGGCTGCTGTCTCTTTTTACAAAATCTGTTAAAATTTGTTACCCTTTCACTGGGAAGTTGTGATGATAATCACTTTGCACCTGGGAGAAATCCTGTGATAGCTTAGATTGCTTTGAGCCCACCATAGTTATGCTGCCCTTTCTTACAGAAATATGACTTTTTTGTCCCAAAAGAATGGGATCCATCAGCCTCAGTTAGTTCAGTTATCACCCAAATGCTCCTGGTGGTGTCAGGTAATGTTTTCGCTCAGATTACAGAGTGAGGGTGGCCTTTACCTCCATGAAGCTGACAAGCAGTGAGTAGTTAAAGTGCAGAAACTCCATTTCTGTCACTCAAGTGTCAGAAATGATAGATTTACTGGGCACAAACCTCCAAGAACTTTGAAGCTGAGGGCTTGGCTGAGCTTGAATGCTCTATGATGTTAGCTACCCTTAGTAGCATGAACAGCTTTGCAGCTGTGTGTGTTTCTATATCAGCTTAATCTCTTTTCTTCCAGGGGTTGGGCCTTACCCTTTAATACTACCTTATTAAAACCTCATTATGGTTTAACTTCATCATATTTATTAAGGGGCACTGACAAAGCTTATGCTGGCATTAGATAAATAAATCATAATAAGAACACTTACGGCAGCTACCTGAGTCATCCCTAAAAGCTAAAAACAAAACAAAACAAACAAACAAACAAAAAACAAAAACAAAAAAAGAGAAAAACCAAACAAAGAAACAAAGTATCCAAACCCCCATGCTTTTAAATTCAGGTTGTTGGTGTTTTTTTGTTTTGGTTTTTTTTTGGGGGGGGAGGAACGACAGGGGGTTGCTTTTTTTGGGTTGGGTTTTTTTTTGAGGAAGACCCTAAATTTCTAGTCTAAAACTATCTAACTATTCATGGATCTTTAATGTTCCCAGTCCCTGAAGCCAGAAGCAGAGACTAGAAACACTCTGGAATGCTGAGAGGAGAATCCACCATTTGCATCGACCTAATTTGTTGCAGGACTTTGGGAATTGCTTTGCATTTTCTTCTTTAGGTTTTAAGAGGATTTTAGCCCACACATTATTGATTTATTTTGTATATTAGGTGATCCAAGGTGGTGAGAAGAAGAGGAGATAGGTAGACAGATGTCAGTTAAAACACTCCTTAAGGGAATCTTGCAAGGAAAATGGAAATGAGGCATCTTTGGTTGCAGTTGTTCTCATCAGAGGTGGCACTCAGAGCTAGGACAAAGGAGAGCTTTATGTTTGTTTTGTACAGACTTCAAAACCATGGATGCCTCTTGCTGAACCCCTTCTGTAAAGTGATGAGGGAATTCTATGTTTACTGCAAAAAATGAAATTATTTTAAACTGCTAGAGGGGGAATATGAAAAAATACCTAGAAGAAGTGAACCTACAAAAAGAATTTAATAATGCCATGTTTACTCTCTTAGTTTCATGTATCAGTCTGTCAGTCCATGCTGTTCTTGTAATGCCTTTATCCCTTGCCAGAGGACAAAGCCTGACCCATTCCCACTTCTGTCAGCAAAATTGGCCAGTGTCAGACCTCAGGTTTTCCATGGCTGCTGTATCCACCTCCTGCTCCTGCTGTAACAGCCACACCAGCTGCACCATTGCAACTCTGCCACTCCAGACAGAAATGCTTGCATGCAAAACCTGCTGAGTATTAAATCACTCAGTGCTTGTGGCCATGTGTGTCTGTATCACCTTGCTCATTCTGTATCAATAAGCATGGAAATTATATGATTGCCAATATAACCCTACAAGAGCTGGGGCACCTGGTGCAGTCACTGTACTCACAACACTCTCAGCTTACCCTGATGGTAGCAGGTATGGGATGTATTTTGGTTTGTATGGATTAGTGAGATTTTTTTCCTTTCTCAATGACAGGCATGGCCTTTAGGGCTGGCCTGCTAATGAGAGAGTTTCCAGCTCTACAGCCAGAAATTTGGCATTCTCAGTTTTATTTGACATTGATCTGTTATCTTGAAGTGAACAAGCTGTTAAAGGTCCAGATTTCTGGATAATAAAGATTATCTTCACTATCTTTGACAAATGTCTCATTGACAGGGAGGAACTCGTGAAGGATGTAACAAAACTGAGTGAAAGGTAAAGAACGTGGCAGAGGGAGATAAATGTGCAATAGTTCATCTATTAAATAATGTAAATAATGTAAATAATGGAAAGTAATGTAAATCATGTCTCCTCAATGCTTGCAATCAGCTCACAAGAGATACCTTGGCATCACTGCTGGATGGCTCTGAAATCACTGCCTCTAAGTGCAGTGACAAGCAAGAAGACAACAGGAGCAGAGGAACCGTCAGGAAGGGCAGTGAGGAATGGACAAGGATGTCTTTTTACTGCTACAAAGAACTTCCATGCACTCACACTCTGGGGACTTGCAGTCTTGGGGTCTCTACATCTCAAGAAGAATGTCGTGGGGTTTGGAAAAAGAACAGTGAGGAAACAAAATTTTAAAATCATGAAGGTAGGGGAAAAATTCACTGCAGAGCTCTTATTTATGAAACTCTCTGTGAAGAGCGGAGTATTCCTCGATAGTTGTAGGACATAAATTTGGAACAAATTTTTAATGATGTAGGTTTTTTTTAACACAGTGAGTAGTGAAACTCGGAAATGAGTGAGGATGTCTGTGGTATGTTCCTTGCACATGAAGAAAAAAAAGATGTTTAACCCTCAAAGTCCAAACAAAGCAAAAAGACAAACAAATACAAAAGCAGTAAAATATAATACTTTCAGTCACCTCTATCCAGTTCTTAGGAACTATGGGACATGGCCACCTTCTACCCTTCAAAGTAGAGCAGGTTGTGCTGTTAAACAGCAGTTGTTTTGGATAATTTGGATAATTAAGGTAATCAATACTAGTAAATCAAACACTGCTTGGGGATTTCCTAAGCACTAAAACTTAACCCTCTGTATTGCCAAACTGTCAGCACAATTCTTGGCACACCTTTAGCAAGGTTGGCTTAGCAGCTGATGAAAGATTTTTGCTTTCATTTTGGGCATTAGCAGAGACCAGGGACCATTTTCAATAGACATTTTGGATGCAACCACCCTGGGATGGGAGGTGGAGATTCTGACAGCCTGGCTCTGAGCAGAGAGCTCTTCTTGGCCTAAGGATGGCTCAAAGAACAAATGTTGGCACTGCACATCTTACTGGAAGAGTTATAACCAGAGTGGGGATGATCTGTGGCTCAAATATCCCTGCTGACAATGGGCTGTGAGTGTCCTGTAGGATTTTAGTGCCTCTGTTCCCACTGAGGCTGCCATCCATTGTGTGTGGCAAGTCAGGCTGCAGTGTCTGATGAATCAGCTGCTCTCATCAGGTAGAGGCATTTATTTTTGACCTCTGCTCTTGCTTTTAGTTCTGAAGGACTTGGGAACAAATGCTCTTTCTGGTGCAGCCCATGTTTACTGATTGTGTGACCTGAGCCATGCATATTTACTTGCATAGACAATTTTTGCATCTCCACTTTGACAAGCGAACTGTCCCATTTTTCTTGTTTATTTACACAAGAGGGTAGTTTTGCACAACTGTGGTTCAGTGAGCTTGTAGAGTAATCAGTTACCAGGCTCATGGATTTTCAGTGCACCTGTGCTTCTGGGAAGTGCCCAAAGATTCCTGTGTGGAGCCCTGTATGGCCATCTCCAACTCTTTCTGTAGCTGTGAAGGAACAGCTGCTTTGAGGTCTGTGTGATTTGCCAAGCATGACTGCACCATTTGTGCAAGATGACAATTTTAGTGAGGAAACCACTTTGAGGGGTCAGCAGGGGGAAGGTAAAATTTGAATGAAATCATAAAGGACTACCTGAGACAAAAACACTGTAAGCAATTCTGGAAGTGTTTCAACCAAAGAAATAAAAAGATTTTGAATTTGGATTTTGTTCCCTGACCACAGTTTTCAAAATTAATGTACACCCAATAATCAAGGAACCATTCAGTGTGAAATCTGACATTCAGCAGGTGGATGTTGATGTCCTTTGTTTATCTCCTCTAGAATGAGTTATACAAATCAGTTAACAGAAGCTATATTGTGCTTTGTGGAATATATCAGAGTTTTTGGATGTCAGGTTAAATTTCAGCTTACCAGAGGGACTAGAGAGCCTTGTGTGCCTCAGAAGAAGGTGAGCAGTTAATCAGAACAGAGTTTCACCTTTTAGTAGCTTTGAAAAATTGTGTTATTTTTCACTTTTGTTTAGGGTGAGAAATGCCATGAAGAATTTTAGTCTTGGAGCTGTTCCACACTTAGAACTGTTGTACCAAATCAGGCCTGAGGTTTACTTGGACAGGTTTCCAGTGGTTGACAGTGGGCAGCATCAAATGACACAGAGTGACACTGAACCACAGTAATCCTCCTTCCAGCAGCCAGATGTTGAATAATCTCCACCTACCCCAAATAAACACAGCTAAGCTTAAGATGTGAAGAAAGAAAATTCTCTCACAAAATGTTCAGCATCACCACTCAGTAGTGATTTAAGATAATGAAATTGTGAACATTAACAAATATTTTTTGATCTGTGTTTAATTCTTGCCCTCAGGAAATATTTTTGCCTTCAGACACCACCATAAAATTTATTCCTGAAAAGCAGGTTTGCAGAAAAGCTCTGAGGGTCCTGTTGGACACCAAGCTGAACATGTGCCAGCAGAGTGCCCTGGTGTCAAAGAGGGCTAAAAGTATCCTGGGCTGCATTAGGCAAAGTATTGCCTGAAGGTTGAGGGTGTCTGTGATCCCGTGATTTTTAGGCAATGGAATCAGTTCTGACAGCATAGGTGGAGAGGCACAAGGCTTTGTACCTGGGCTAGACCCTGTTATGGGCACACCTGACCTGACAGCTCGTAACTACAGCCTGGGCAGGCAGGAATGTACCCTGGGACCCACAGTCTGCCCACGTACTGGGTTTAATCCCAACACCCTCAGCGTGAAATGAAATTAAAAACTATTACATTGCTGTTGTCACTTCTCCATTACAGTAGTTACTACTGGTACAAAACATATTACTCTGATCACTAAGAATTGTAAAATTCCTGAAGCTATGTTAGTTCCATTGCTGTCTGTAATGCATCAAACACAATGGTGAGTTTTCACAGACACAATGGCCGTTATATAGGTATTATTACTGCTAAAAATATGAATAGATAGGAATTATTTCTGAAATCTTAGGCATTTCTTGGGCATGTTACTCCCATGGAGAGGTGTAGTCATGCACATATACATCCACATTTTCTGACAGTCCAGACACACCCTCCTGATATAAAGGCATTGTTCTTTCTAGGATGAGGTATGGTATCCTTGCTGTAAGTGTGGTCATATAATATGATAATATGATAATATGATAAGAAATGATGTAATAAATATAAATAATATAATATACTATGTATATGCTAATATAATTCTTACAGTCTAATATAATAAATATATGATATGATACGATTATGATATTATAATTATTATATTTTATTTATTATCTTACAATATGTTATAGTGAGTCTGTGATGGTGACAGTGCAGACAAGTTTTGAATAAGCTTGGAAGGCACCTAAATACAAGAAATCAATTCCATATAGATGTAGTTAGATCTTTCACATGATTAACCCACACAGTTTCAAAACATGCCTTTGGGTCAGCCTATCCTACTGGTCTTATCCAATAGATTTCAGGATCAGCAGAGCTGGACGATGTCCTGGTTATCCCTGTGGATAAATTGAATTATGGTAGATGCTGCAGACTGATCTTTGCACGGGAGAATTACCTGCACTAAAAAAATCTCTGCTGATGAAAAGCAGATTTGATTCATCCAGCCTGAAATTTTGGGTTAAGTAACAAAACCCCAGTACCTCTACTCCATCTGACCTGCTAGAATCCAACTGGACTTTTATTTTTAAAGTGTTTACTGGGTTTTCTTTAGATAATTTTGAAAGCAACTTAGGACAGCATAGAAATAGCAGGTATTGAGGTTCTCTTACTTATAGAAATACCTTCAGCATCTAAATACTCTCACCAAACAGAGCTTTTTTCCTTATGCTCTTGGTCCATCTGGATGAAGTTTTGCTTCAGGGTGGGTAAGTGTGGGACTTATAACTGTGAGATGTTGTGGAGACTGAAGATTATCTGACTGTCTACCTACACATGAGGTATAAATCTGTAAGCTGTGGGTGCCCCATCCCTGAAGTGTTCAAGGACAGGCTGGATGGGGCCCTGGGCCATCTGATCAAGTGGGTGGCATCCTTGCCCATGGCAGGGCAGCTGAAACTGGATGAACTTTAATGTCCTTTCCAACCCAAACCATTCCATGATTCTATGATAGGCTCAAAAAAATTAATCAGAGGAATTATTGTGGGGGAAAAAATGGCCATAAAATTACTATTAAATATGCTTATCAATAACATTTTTCTCTGAAAATCCCAAAACTGCAGCTTGCCAGAAGCTTCAGGGCTGTAATGGGTGGATTGCTCTGTACTGACCTTCCTTGTCCCTTTCCTGAGGCTCATGCTACAAGCTTTGAAGAGAGACTAGCAAATTTGGTTTGACATGGGACAGGCATTCTGAGGAGTCTCCTTGCTCTGAGTGTGCCCTGTGCTCAGTAATTCCTGGGACCAGGGCTACTTTCAGTGCTCTCCACATCAAACAGAAATTTCTTTCAAGAGAGAAGTAGAGTGAGGATATCTCAGTAAGGCAATTACATAAGAAATTGAAGAAGAGAGGAAAACTAAAATAATTACAACTATTTTAAGGATCTGTATACCACAAGCTATTGTGGTATTGTGATAGGCAAGTGGAAATTAGAGGGACAGGTGGTAGGGAATGATATAAATAGCAGTTTTTCTCATTTTTTAAGACAAAAATCTGTTGTATTTGAAGGTCAAGTGCAGGCTACTATTATTAAGTATTTAGGATAAATTTGTTTTGGAGAAACACCAGATGCTTACTAAGTATCAGTGAGGGAATGTGGAAAGGAACATTACTAGCAATGGCAATAACAAAACAGAAGTAGGATATAAAAATGCAAATAAACTGCTTTTTACTCAGCATATGGCATTGTAGAAATACAGAATCAACCTAGCTATGAGCTAGGCTAGCAAAAGATGCTTTGCACTTACATTCTACAGAGTTAAATTAATGAGATTGCTATTAGAAGCCATATTCGAGAAATGCTAACCTTTCAATGAGCATTTAGGCTATGAAGATTTTTCTTTTTCCAAGCTATATTCTCTCTGAAATGTGGATGCCTTCCAAGTTTAAGGAGCATGATATAAACAAAAGACATTATTTTTCTGCCTGCACGTTTAAGATGTAAAGTGCCATCTTTAGAATTGCTACATAATTCACTTTTCTGCTACATTTCTCAGAAAACATGGTCAAGTGGCAATACTGAAGACAAAACAGCATCTGCATTTGAAGTGAGATACAATCTTCTCAGGCTGTTAACCGAGGAGATGCCCCTGCCTTTCTGAAAGGTTGAAGTCAAGACCTTCAGCTGAATATGCTGCTTCTTTCATAATAAAGCCTGAATTTTAGCTGGTATTTGCCCATTTATTTCCTCTTTGATTACCTGCTGGTAGCTGTTTGTGCTTTCCTTAATATTTATTTCCCCTTGGTCGGTACTAAAACCCCTCAATACTGTAAAATTCTTCCCAGCTGAAAGCTGAGATGGACTTTGAGGCATCTTTGACAATCACTGCACTAATATTGTGGTTTTGAGCAATAGCACAATACATATTTAGGTTTCACTTCAGCTGGATTGTCATGTTTTCTCCTGCTCTGGATCTAACCAAAGTGATATAGGGCCTCATGGGGAATCCATTCAGAGTAATTTCATTTAAGCACTTGCTGACTTCAACTCTGCTCTGAATTCAGCTGCACTGGTAACTAAAAGACTGATATGCATCTGCCTGCACATATTGCTTGATGATGATCCAAAAGCACAGGTGTAGCTACTCCCCCATGGTTATTTCCCATCTTTAGGTATTCAGCTGGCTGCTCTGGGCTTCCATTTCCTTACCTTTGTCGAGCTCCTACCAGCATTTTTTAGTCTGAAGTCTTTCAAAGCCCTTGAATTCCCTGTCAGCAAAAGGTACAAAAATGCAAAGCACTGCTAGCATGTTCTTTATTCCAGAGAAACAGGGAAGTCTGCATGAAGGAGAGAGATTGATGAGAGGAGAGGAGGTAGAGGATGCATAAAAAGCAGCCTCTTCAGGCCTGCTGACCTGTACAGAATAGAACAGACAATTTCAGTTGGGAGGGACCTCATGATCACCCAGTCCAGCTTTCTGACCACTTCAGGGCTGGCCAAAAGTTAGAGCAGGTTATTAAGGGCATTGTCCAAATACCTCTTAAACACTGGAAGGCTTGGGGCATCAGCTCTCGAGGAAGTCTGTTCCAATCTTGGGACACCCTCTCTGCAAAGTACATCAAAGACCTTCCCTTCATCCCCTGGGCAGATCATCTTTTCATCAAAGATATCAAATGAGTTCAACTGGACTTCTTCTTTGTTGTCCATGCCTGATGATAGAATCTTTCTTTAAATGCCTTTCAGTAGTACCCAGTATGTTTTCCACCATAATTTTTTTGGGAACGATACTTAGATTAACAGACCTGCAGTTTCCTGGGTGTGCCCTCACATCATTCTTGCAAACTGGAATAACCCTGGCTAACTTTCATCAGCACAGACCTTTGGTAGATGATCAGGATGCCATAACATCCATACTCAAAAATGATTCCTGATTTTCTCTACTCTTGAGGCTTTACACGTCAAGCTTACAAATAGAGTGCTTCAGGAAAAGAGGGGCTCACAGGAGCCACAGGATCAATGTTCTGACTGCCCTGACCAAGCTGCACATTCTTCCCCACTGCATTTCAGCCAGTGCTCCCCACCTGCAAGCAGCTGTGGTCCTTATCATCCTGTTTCATGGTAGACTGTGATCTCCTCCTGAGGAAGAGCAACCTGGAACCAGAGGAGGAGACACAGAAAATGTTGTGATCATCAGCACTTTGGAGAAAGTAGAGGCTGTTAGTACTTCTGGAAGGAGAAAAAAACCTCTCCACCTTTTTCTTTGTTATAAAATATTTAATCAAATATTTTAGTGTTTTGTTGTGTTGGGGTTTTTTGTGTGTGTTTTGGTTTGTTTTTTTTTTTTTTTTAGATGGAGCTGTGTTGAAAGTGGTTTACTTTTTTGATCTACGTGGCTAAAAAACCCTATCTGTTTCCAGCAGTCCTTGCCTCACCCTCCTTTTTATCTTTCTCTCTAAGTGCTTGAGGTGGGCAAAAAGGATCTCTGTACATTGTATTCTCAGCTCCTCATATCTGCTGATCCAGCTCATCGCTGTGCATTTTATTGTAAAGAATATAACTAATATTTGCCAATCCTGATCTTGTATCTTTTCTGTGGGGCAGACTGTGTCTGCAGTGTGGTGCCTGGGTTTGGAGATCAATTTCTTGTGGTGTCTATTCTGATATATGCTTTGGATAGCAGTTTGTACCTTGGAATAAGTATAAATGATCCTGAGTTCCTGCATTGTCCCTGACAAATCTCAGCTGTGCAGAAAAGCTTTACCTGTCTGTTCAATGTTATCACTCCCCTTGAGAAGTGGAGTTGTCCACTCTGGGCTCCAGTTCTGAGCAGGAAAATTCTGTTGCTCAGGAGAACTGAACAATTGGATATTGAGAGGTGAAGGAAGAGTTTCAGCAGGGGCAGCTCTCCATGGCAGCAAAAGGTTAATGCATTTTTAGTTCCTTCCAGGAAATTCACAGAAGTCAGAGCACTGGCCTGGCCTTTGCAGATGTCCCTGGCTGAGCTCACCTGGGGGAGCAGAGCTGAGCTTCCCTTTGCTGATCTGCAGATACAACAATGTCAATTTGCCTGCCCAGTGAACTGTCAAGGACTCCTCTGTTTGGAGGGCACTTCTGCAGAACAACTCATATCGTTCCTGTTGCTCAACAAAGCTGTGAGAGGGTGCTTAAATGGAGGCACTGGGAAGAAATCTTTGAAAGCTATTTGTCATTAAAATAAATTTTTCCTAGCTTTCAAATTAAGCCAACAAACAAAAAAAGACCAGAACAAATTGAGATGGCTGGTCAAAAAAAGGGATAGATTGCAATTCTCCTTCTTTCTGGTTACCTGTTAATTCCCTGCAGAACTACTGCAGAGGTTATGCAGAATCCACCACAATAAAGAATTGATTTTCTCCATTTCTGCATTTGACGCTACTATAATATTAGTCACTAACCAAAACCAAGATGCTTTTTCAGCTGGATGATTTCTTGCTGATTTTAACTTTTTCATGCCTCTTTAAATGAAATTAATTTCTCCTTGCACAGGACTGATATGGTAAAGTTTTATGAAGAGAAAGATGGCTAATGTTAATAATTTCATCCTCAGGCAGGGATGTGGGTAGCAGAAGAGAAGGATACAGAGCCAAACTGTGAGATGCAGGGGGCTACAAAAAATGGAGAAAAGTAGCCACATGCAGTGGTGGCTGCCTGGACCAAACCTCTGTTTAATTCCCAGTCATGGGCAGTGCTGCCTGAGAGTCTTGGTGATCACAGATGGCTGCTGGACCCAGCTAGAGGAGGACAAGTGCTCACCCCGGAGCACAGAGCATCCTTTGTGATGCAGCACAGAGGGGATGGGGCTGAGCAGTGCCAGGAACCAGCACCAGAGAGAACTGATTGAACAGCAGGTGTGTGGGACCCAGGGGATCTGGGTCAGCCTCGTTCCTCTGGGCTACAGGGGTACAGCCAGGAACTCATGGCAGAGACAAAACCCACGAGTCTAGAGGTAATTACGCTTTTATTTAAGAAGTCCATCTCTGCTGAGAAGCACAATGCACCATTCAGACAACACTGTAGGGTTGTAAAGAGGTGTTTTACTTGTAAGGGGTTTAGAAAGTCACTGTGAGCTTTAAACATGAAAGATCTCTGTTACCCACTGGTGTGTGTTTGCAGCCACAGCTCTCACCCTGCTCCTTAAGCAAAGATCTATTCCTTTCCCTGCTTACCTGTTTAACAAGGCTTGGGAAACAAAAATCTTCCCCATTGCACCGTGCCCATGCTGACTAACTTCCCAATCACTGCAGCTCCTTAACAAAAATATCATGATCCAGCAATGAAGGAAAATAAGTGTATAGACAAAATTTAATTAGAACTTGCAAAGCTGCTGTTTGCTGTTTGGGAACATCCTTGACTGTGTTTTCCTGTTGTTTACTTATAGAATTTATGTGTTTGAAGAATGGGTCTGAAAGGGTAAAAGGGACAGTGTTTTGCTTTGACCCTCAGACATGGAGCCACCCCAGGGACAGCCCAGAGAGACCCAGCCTGGGCAGTGTGCTCAGCCCAGAGCCCACCCTGAGCCTGGGTCAGACACACTGCTGGATCCCAATATTTAACTCTGGGAAACGAGGCTGGAGTGTGGGAAAAAGAGGAGACTGCAATGCAGAATGCTAACTCACACCCAGGTGCTTTCCAAATTATGCAGTTTGTCCCGGTAATTTTCAGATCCATGATTTCCTTTGTGCCACCACCACCCTTCCCTTTTTCCTGCCTTGTCCTCAGTGGCTAATTTTCTCCATTCTAGTTCAAGAGGAACAATAAAACTCCTCTTCCAGCTTCTTTGATGCATTTCTGCATCCATCATTCTCAAATTTAAATTTTCTGCCTGCTGTGAAGGATGCAGCATAGCTCAAGGCTTGACATCATCCTAGCTAATTTGGTTTCTGGGTTTCGGTTAATAATTTTTTTGCTAATGATAATGTAGTTTTTTCCTACCTTCCTCCTCCACCATCTTCTTTCTCTTCTCTCTGACTCCCTCCTAAAATCCCTGTCTTCCTGGGATGAGGTTATTTTAGTCTGAATGCCTGTTGAAATTCATTTCTTTCGCCTACCACTCCAACTCTGATCTCTGTACTTTTGCAGTGTTATGTGTTTTTTCTTCTTCTGTTGATTTCTAAAACTGGGAAGACTTTTCATTTGCAAATGGCTTCAGTTCTCTCAGTCTTTATTCAGAGCACCAGCTCACTTTCTATAATTTACCATAGATTTCTGATAGACATGAGGCTACAAAGCACTTCCACTGACTCACCAGATGAAACCCCTGAATTTTCAAGTCTGTGAGGAAAACATGGTGATTGCATCCTAATTCTCAAAATGCCATATAGAGTGCAATGCACAAGTTGGAGAAAAATGCTCTTGGAAAATGAGTGAGAAGCTATTTGAATGGAAATAGCACAGCAGATATTTAAGACCACCTGGGAAATCAGTGACCACTTAGCTTGACTTCAGTAGGCTAGAATATAGCAGAAGGGGAGTGAAAAAGTAAGTATTTGGGGGAAATGAACCTGCTGAGCAATAAGCACCATGAGTTTGAGACATTAATCACATCTGACAAAAACTGTGGCATCTTCGGTTATTACAGGGTGTGTGGGTGAAACTCATGGTGGATGCAATCCATCTTTTCTTGAGTATTGTATTTGATGCATTGCAATCTAAACCTCAGGACACTGCAGAAGGATGATGATGTGATTAACACTGGCTGACAGATCACATTTGCCAGTGCACAAACTTGTTAATGGAAGTAAGGGTGGAGGTGCTAATATTTGAGCAATAGCATTTAATAAAATTGTGAGAGATAGTGGACTTTGGACCTCAACAAGAAATGATTTTAGACAAGGTCCCAAAAGTATGCATTGGACCAGGATTTTTCAGGTTATTAATTCTTGGAATTACATTTTGATGAACATGGTGCTGTGATGGGAAGTGGTGCACATGGCAGCCAGAAGGAAAACTAAAATAGCTGTTAAGTGCTCTGGTGACAGTAGGAGCTGATAGGAAATATTTTAAAATAGAAAGAAGCCATGTGATATACATGAGTGCTCTGGAAAGATGACTACTGTGTTTCTTTCCAAGGAATCTTTGGAAAGTGTTGAAACACAGCAGTTATTTGAAAGAGTGACCTATTAACAAAAGCAAGTGCTCTGCAATCAAGAGGAGATTGCTGCAGAGCAGAAAGTGACCTACTTACAGCTTTGTTTCTGAAAGTCAGAGGTCCTTCAACTGATTAATAGTGCAGCATTAAATAATGTTCATACTGCAACACTTAATGTTTTTATATGTCTCAGGCTGGTTTTAGAGCCCTTTAGTTAGCAAGTACCCCTCAGGGAGAAAAATCAGCATGAAAATAGTGAAAACCGAGTTTAGAAGTCGCCAATTTAACTTAAAGTGTTTATATTATGATTTAACAATAGGGAATTTTTTACAAGGGTAATTTGGGTGGGATTCCTCTTACCCTGTGATGCTGAAATTTGATTTCCGAAATAACAATCCCTTTCTGAATGATATTCTCAGACCTTGTTACATGCAGAGGAGCAGATATAATCTGTGACATCTGCTGTGAGCTACTCAGTTCACTCTAGGTAGGTGTCTGAAATGAATCACCCACTGGAGCTGCTGAAATCACCTCATTTTCTCCAATGCCAATAGAGCTGGCCCAAGTAACTAAGCTTAGATATGGTAATTGTTTTATATCTACAGGATAGATCCACTAAGACTTCAGTGGACTAAGTCTTCAGAGTTTTTAGAACTGGAATATTTTATTTTTCATCATTTTAAGATTCACTTTCTCACTACAGGTGCCACCATCATTGTGCTGATAAAATGTATAAGCTGTGGTCATAGTCAGTACACTGAAAAACAGTCAAAGAATAGAACATGCCAAGAATGTACTTCTCAAAAGTTTTCCCCAGTAGCTGTTCTGATTTAAAAACTTAATATGATTCTCATCAGTTATTTCTCATGGCTCTCAATTAAAACAGATATAAATCTAATAACTTCTGATCTTCATCAGGAAGATGAAAAGCAGACTTCAGATCTGTGGGATGAAATCTCTACTTTCAGTGCCTCATCATTCTTTAAACATGTAGTAACAGGACAGCATTTTCTTTCAGACATCAGAAACATCAGTTTGCTATGTTAATATCTAATCCTTACCATCCCTTGACGCATTTGAAAGTCTTCATGCTTCTTATGATGAAATAAAGCATGGAGAGCAACTTTTTACACAGGCATACAGTGCTAGGGCAAGGAGGAAGGATTTTATACTAAAGAGGAGAGATTCAGATTATATTATAGAAAGAATTCTTTGCTGTGTGGATGGTGAGGAACTGGAACAGGTTCTTCAGAGAAGCTGTGGGTTCCGCATCCCTGGAAGTGTTCAAGGCCAGGTTGGATGGGGCTTGGAGCAACCTGGTCTGGTGTAAGGTGTCCCTGCCCACGGCAGGGGGTTGGACCAAGATGATCTGTAAGATCCCTTCCAACCCAAACCACTCTATGATAATGTGGTTTGATGCTGCATACTTTGCAGAAGCTTAGAGTAATAAAAATTTCAAGTCAAAATCTACCACATGTGTAGTTTTGGAGTAAGTATTTGGCTATTGTGCTCCTGCAGCTCCAGCCCTGAAGGAGGCCTGCTGAACACAAGCACCCAGGTTTGCACACTGAGATTTAGGTCTCTGTAAGGTACCTGTCTGCTGGGGATCTGGTCTCCCACAACAGTCACTAGAAAGGAGATGCCGGAGGAGACAGATGTTTTAACACCTCCCATAGTGTTTAATTGATTTCAGTTACAGCTGGATCAGGGAGCTGCTAATGGCCTGTGAAACCATCAAGAAGAGAAGTTGAATTTGAAAAAAAATGTCCAAGGGCTGCTTGATGCCCTAGTTAAACAAGTGGACTTTAGGGGTGAGCTTTGGTATCATTTGTATCATTAGTAAGGAGCAGCTCCTTCCCGTGTATCTGCAGACTGCTGCTCACTGAGGGTCACTGGGCATTTTCAGCCTTTTGATGTACCTTAAAACACCTGAGACATCCACAAGAGAGTGGTTGGTAGAAGTGGCTCCTCATAAGACTGGGATCTAATGATTTAATCTAATCTAATGAGGAGCAGCTGAGGGAAATGGAGTTTAGCCTGGGGAAAAGGAGGCTCAGGGGGACCTTGGTGCTCTGTACAACTCCCTGACAGGAGGGTCCAGCCAGGCAAGGGTCAGGCTCTGCTCCCAGGTAACAGATTTCCGTTTCACATGGGGAGGTTTAGATTGGATATTAGGAAAATTTTCTTCACCAGAATGATTGTCAGGCATTGGAACAGGCTGCCTAGGGAGTCACCATCCCTGGAGGTATTTAACAGATGTGCAGACGTGGCATTTAGGGTCATCACCCTTTACTGCTGGGTGTGGCAGTGCTGGGTTAATAGTTGGACTCGATGCTCTTAGAGGTCTTTTCCAGCCTAAATAATTCTGATTCCATGTGACACAGGACAAATGTGAGATCTATGCTACTGTGCAGAGGACTCTGGAGGGCAGGTGAGACACTCTAGCACATCTCAAATGACTTGCTAAGTTATGCATGAGCAGCTGATTCAACCTCCAACAGGGATCCTCCACAAATGAGCTATTCCTGTGTCACTATTTTAATTTTCTTTACCCCAAAGTAGAAGAATGTGGGTTTGAATCTGTGCTCTTGTCTTTAAATTCCTAAACCTACAGAGCCCATTTCTTGAGATACTTTTATTCAATTTTCTCCTGAATCATGCCAGTTTGTCACAGTGGCATTTTTGTGGGGAAGAAGAACAGTGTGAAGCACAGGGCAGTCTTAGGGATATAAAGTGGATATCAAATACTGTTGTTCATTGAAGTTGCACTACTTCTTGGTGTATAACAAGGAAAACACTTAAAAATCACCATCCAGAATGTCAGGGTCTGTGTGTGCCTATTTGCACAAAAGAGTGGAAGACATGAATAACTTCACTTATTGGACCATTGCGAGGTCCTTGCATATTCTGGGTTGAGAATTCATAGGAAAACATCCAAAAAAAAAGGTTTAGATGTGATAGATTTATGTGAAATTGAAAAGTGTGTGAGAGAAAACTCAAGAAAACCAAGAAAAAGATCAATGCATTAAATTAATTTTCCTATAGTGTACAATTAAGACTAAAAATGCAATAAATTAAGAAAAAAGGCTATCCATGACATGGATAATATTTCTTACATTGCTCTGGACACCTGGAGGTGATGTCAAACCTCTTGCAGCAGCATTGGAAATAAATAATAAACACCAGATGAGAAGCAGTTCATTTCCTTCTGGTGCTGGGCACTCAGGTCCTTCTCAGCCCTTGTTAATGCCCTTAGCAGGGGTGGCTTTGGGATTAGATGTGCTTTATCTCAATGCAGAATAACAGTTTCTGCCTTCCCAGGTCAGCTGGGAACCAAGGGCATTTTATATCCCTCTCCAATGTTGTTTAGGTATGGGGAACAATTCCTACCTGGTGAGGAGGCTTAGACTGCAGATTAGCTGTGTAAGGGAAATGGTAAATGCTCTGTCAAACACAGTGCATGAGGACTGAATAAAACACCATGGGAAGTGAGGAGCACTGCATTGATGAGGAAGTGATTATTTGACCAAGAGAGAACTTCATTACTCTTGTAACTTTTGCACATTCCCCTCACCTTGTCTTGTTCCTTAGCAAGAAAAGAAAGAACATTTCTCCTGTTTTACATGCACCCTCCACAGTGCTAGCCAAAACAGATCGGGCTGATTAAAATCTTCTAAGGTGACTTCCTGAGATATAGCTTCATATTTTTTCCTTGTCTTGGTATTATATTTATTGTAGTTTTACCATTTCCTTTGAATATTAGCATTTACTTAATCTTTCCCTGACTTGTACAGTCACAACCATGAAAACTGATTAATCAGTGATAACACATGGGGCAGTGGTTTTAAACTGAAAGAAGGGAGGTTTAGACTAGACATGGGGAAGAATTTTTAATGATGATGGTGGTGAGACACTGGAAGAGGCTGCCCCACTCCTGCAAACATTAAAAGTCATGCTGGAAGAGACTTTAGGCAACTTGATGTAGAGATTAGATTATCTTTACAGCCCCTTTCCAACCCAAAGCTTTAATTAAATGAAAGCCCTCATTAACTAATCAGAGTGCTGTGCTGTTTTGTGGCACCAGATCAGTCACTGTGCTTTCCTTTCTGCTCACCCTGCTCTGGGTGTTGGAGGTGGCAGAGGCAGTGATGATGCATCGGTGAACATGCTGCAAACACAACAGAAAATGCCGAAGTTCTTATTTATTGGTCAAAAATATAGTAGTATGTCCTATAAAAAAGGGAAAGCTTGCATATATTGGAGAAGAAGGAACTTCATCTTCCATTACTGGGAAGTGACTTAAGCAGCAATTTCACAGCAAATTATGGAAGTTAAAAGTATTTTTTTTATTTGGCCTATGTTTAAATACACTTTTTGTGAAGTGCTTGGTGTTTGCTGATCTCTGGCACTACTGAAATGGCTTTTATGGTATGTTACTTCTGTGAAATTAGGAGAAAGTTTTACTGTGCTGGTTTCTTAACTGGGTAGTTCTCCACAGCATCAGGAAAGAACATCTCAAGGCTGATAAAGAGAGGAAATGTAGCCAGCTGTTTGAAGGACTCAATTGTTATCAAAAACTTACTTTTAACAATGTTTAAATTTATAAGATGCTTTGTAGCAGGGAAAAATAAGGAATAAACAGTTCTTCCGTGCTGTAGGCCCTGGGGGAAAAATATTGTGCTCTAATGACCAACAACTCACAAGCCTGAGTAGACTAAAGTTGCTAAGGGAAAAAATATATGACGTTTCTTGTTTTGATGTTCTTTGCCAGCAGGGAAAAAAATGATGTAAATATTTGTGTTCTATTGACACATTTAGTCAGAAGCCCCAGGGACAAGCTCTCAGATGGCACAGCGTTACATAGGATAAAATCAGGCAACTATTTTCTATGGAACTTAAGCTTACCTACAGATAACGAGAGATCCAGCCTTGTTTGGACTGTATCCCAAAAATCTGGTTAGTGCAGGTGCATGTGGTGTAGTTTATAGACAACTTAGGAAGCCCAGATGCAATGAGAAATGGGAATCCTATTGATATTTCTAGCTTGAAGGGTATTTCTGCAAGTGCTGCTTAGTGCTATCTTCAGATATTGTCCATGCCTGGTATTTTTATGGGAGACTTTCTGGTTCTAAATCACTTAAATCCAGTGGACATATCCTAAAAGTCCTAGGGTTTGAAGTCAGTTCTGCTCTAGAAATCCTCTCTGTCCTTGGGCATTCAGTGTGGTTTTGCTGCATAAGTTTTGTCCATAAAATGAGAACTTCAACGAGCCTGTTATCTATTTATTCTGTAACCTCTTTGAGGCAAGCATTGTCTCTTGCTGTATGAATATACAATTCTTTGCATAATGGAGTTTAATCTGAGTTTCTTTAAAGTACCTCTGTTGAATAATAATGATTAGTCAAATTGAGTAAATAGTATTTAGAAAAAGATAAAATGAGTGCAATGGTTTACTTTCTTTCTTTGTAGGAAATGAAATGCAGAATTAATTAGAACTGAATAGCACCACCTATTTAAAAATGATGAAAGAAACTTTTTACATACTGCAATATTAAACTTTCAGTCTTCTTATTGAAAACTCTTACTTGGGTTTGCATTTCAGCTGAATGAAGGGAATTATTCTCAATGCAAGTTATTTCTGGGTATTTTTTTCCTGAATGCTATCCAATGTTCATCCTGTAAATGAATGCTCACACAGAGACATACACAGGATTACTCATGAATATGTGCAACACATCTATCTCCACAAAATATGTCTTCTCACAGAGTGTGGAAACCCAGGGCACTGGGAATATTTCTCTGTCTGCTCTGGGGTGCCCTGACCCCCAGGGGAGCACTGACTGTGACCCTCATTCATTAAGAAAGTTTCCTAGACTTCAAGATAGACTAGAATCCACAAAAGTGTGAAATACATTATAGAGAGTAGTGTAGGTGTATCATTTGGTGAGAAATTTAGGTTTTGGGATTTTTAGTATGTTGTGGATGGAAGCAAGATGGAGGGCACAGGGTGCCATCCTGGGTTTCTTCTTCCTTCTTCTTCATGGGTTTGGGTGGCATTTTGTAATTGGGCAGAAAAGTCCACATTGCAGGCTCTTTGGGATCAGTTATTGGGTTAGAAGGGAAAATAATCTAGGTGTCAGTTCTTAATTGGATAGTTTAGTCTTAAAAGACCTTGTAACAAGACATTGTTGGCCATTTTGTGTCTTCTAATGAAAAGCTGCAGAACTCACAGTAGTGAGACTGTTCTACTGACAAGAAATAATAAACACTTGAGTCCAAACATGAATTACTGTCTCAAGTGCCTTCAATCCAGACCCAGAGAAACCAACAACTGGGACCCCCACAACAGAGAGAAGGTGAATTAACGAGATGGTGAATTAACGAGACAAGGCACAGGATAATTTGGTAGGAATAAGACAAGATGTCTTATTCCTACCAAAGATCCATGGATGTGTTTATGTGTCCATACAGTCTCTGTGGGTAGAATTCACCTCTGGTTCCGTCACCCCCCACTCCACCCCACAGCTTGAGTTTCCTTGGACAACTCCCTGTTTTAGGGTGCTGTCCTTCTCACTGCACTGGCACAGCAAGTCCAATAATTAAAGTAGATGAGATGTAATTTTTTTAAGGCTGGCATCAGGAAATTGTTCTGTAATTATGTAGCACAGACACAAGAATCAAGCTAACATTTAATCATTCAGGTACTTCTGTGATAGCAGAAAACCTGACACCTCCGGACCGAGCTCACTGGGTGCCCTTGCTGTTGCAGCACCATCCCATTGCCTGTCTTAGGCTGCTTTAATGGGAATGTGTGCCCATGTAAGCTGTGATCTCACAGCTTTCTGGGGCCTGGTCACATCCTTCCTGCTGTGGATGGTTGAGGAAACCTCCTCAGCAGCTGTGAAATGATCCCTCCCTGCTGGCTTTTCAACAACAAGCATTGCTCTGGATTTTTGCATAAGGTTGGAAGTAGAAATAGCAATTTTCTGAAACACAAAATCCTATGTATAGTGAGAATAGGGGTTCACTCCATTTCTATTCTGTATTATATCCCCTTATATTTGAATTTTCCCCTTTATGTTCCTTGGCACGGGTAATATAAAAGACAAGCACAGGAGTAACTTCAGCAGTTCATCTGCAGGCTCACTGATGTTATGGTTGAGCACAGCCTGCAAAAGCGGCAGAAGGTGTTCTGAACCATCCAAACACACCTGCTGTCCTGGCTGCTATAAACAGCCCTGAAGAGCCAAACACTATTACACTTCCTGAGTCGAAAGAATGCTCCTGCCTTGGCCTCCTGCAGCCCAGGCACATCTGTTCTCTTCCAAACACTGAAAGCAAGAGGAAAGTCAAGGAGATACAGGAGGCACTTGAGTGTAGAGGATGGGATGCTAACATGTCAGTGAGATGTCACCTTCATCTTCTTCGTCATGCTTAAATTATAAAATTTCTTGATGAAGGGAGTGCTTCTAATGGTATGTTTATACAGTGTTTTGGAGAATGGGGTCTTGTGCAAGACTGAACGTAGCTCATCATGAAAATTTGGGATGAGAGCTATTGTAAATCTTTATGGGAAGTGGAATTTTGGTACTGGATAAAATACATGAATCTTAAATAATGGAGGCTGGAGAAAAGGACTTTGTAGGAAGAGAGGGGAAAAGATCAGGAGCTTTATCAGAAGGAGTTATTAAAAGGCAAAGGGAAACTTCTCTCATCCAGATGGGGAGAAACAGAGGCAACCTTGAATTAGGGGTTGATTCTGAAAAATGCTGAAATCTGTCCAGCTCTCATTGCTTTCATGTCAGATTTTCAGTAAGCTGAGAACTGGACACGAGAGGGTTATAAAGTAGATTGTTGTAAGGTAGATAATTAACCGCATCTAAGTCTTGCACTTCATATATCTGTGTTTCATGGAACTGGAAAGCCCATGAATGAGGAGTTGATTCTCAGATAACACAAATCAACGGAACTGTTACTTTACAGTAGCTACACAAGTGATAAGGTCTGACCCATACAGATTTTATTTAGAAATGAAATATGCCTATTCAGAAATAGTTAGAAAAAACATAACTAGTTGATGCTAGTTGAAAATTTCTAAAGTTCTCTTATTATCCCAGCTGTAAATATAATGAAGACCACAGTATCCTTAAACAACAGGTGAGACATACCTGAGAAAAGTGTCTTGTCTTTCAGAGCAGACATTTCTCATACAAACTGGAAAACTACAGGCATTGAAAAGACTCATGAAAAACAGAGTCCTGGTCTTGGACTGTGAATTGGGCATAGTACAGGTCTGGTGAGTGGACAAAGGTAGACAGATGGGGGGTGTGCAACAAGTTTCCATTTAGCAGAAAAGAATCCTGGATTACTAAAGGAGAGTTACAGCAGCTTCAGAGAGTGCCATGAGCAGCTATTCATTTGCAAACACAGATGATGACATCCCCAAGAGTAGTGACTTGTTATACTGGAAGGAATGAGGTACATGAAGAAAGAAATGGCTCTGAAAGACAGCCTACCTGGGAGGGCTGGAAATTCCCACTTTAGCTAAATGTGACCAGCTGCAGGCAGTAAATATTTCTTGACACTTTACCTCAATGGTCTTAACCCCTCCCCTCCCCTCCTCTTTTTGTGTTTTCCTGGCTGTACCATTAGGACACTGATTCAAGCAGAGAATACCTGTGGTGCACCCATCTCATGATGGAAGCAGTGGCACTGCCTCACACCAGAGCTGGATGTTATTATCCATAGTCCTTTACTTTGGGTGTTCTTTACATCTGTGCAGAAAGCAGGACAAATGGAAAACACAGCACTTGGCAGTAATTTCTGCAAACACCTGCCCCAACTATGCTGCTGACCTACAGAACTGTGACCCTCTTATGTTTCTTATGATTTTGCACAGGTACATAACATTTTTCTGTCTGTGATCTTCTGGGTGTGCTCACAAAGGAATATATAGAAAAAGAGATGATGAATGGAAAGGACCCTGCTGGAGTTTCCTTCTGGGATAACCAGTGTGGAAAAGGCAAGACTGAGTCACTGAAGTGAAATCCAACATTTCACTGAGGTGTCAAGGAATGATTTACTCCTTGGCACACACTGCAATAGCAGGCATGCTGCCTTATATTACATTTAGCTCAGTCTATGTTTTCATTTCTCTGTTTTTAAGGCTGATTAACAAAACCAGTAAGGCCACAGGGGAATTGGATGATCTCCTTCCCAAGAAATTTTGTTATTTATGAAGCAAAATGTCTATTCTAAAGGAAAGGATAAAACCTAAAACAACTGAACCTCCCCAGTTGTCTCTACAATTCTGCAATGTTCCTCTTGTTTTAGGCTTTAACAACTACTTGTTATGGAAAATGGTATCTTAAAAAGTTAAAAAGAAGTAATTTGGAAAAAGGAGTTCAGATACTCTCAAAACATATCATTATATCTTCACTTGTTTCAGCAAAAAAGCTCATCCTTTGCTGCTGATGAAGTACTATATTTGGAAGGAAAAATTGCTGAAAAATATCTGTGTGGCTTCAAAAAGCATTTTCACGTTTTTTTTTTCCTTAGAATGGCTAAAGTCATGCAGTTCCTCAGAGCTATAAATAATTGTACTTACAATGGTGCTTGTGATGGAGAGTTTGCAGGCAGGAACACAGAAAGCCTTGGATCTGAATGCCTGTAAATGAGAGGAAATGAAGCTGGGTGAGGCTGAGGTCCAGCTCTAGCTGTGATTCTTGAGGCAGAGGAAGTTCCCCTCATTCTGCTCGTCTGGCACCTGCTGAAGTTCACAGGCCATTTGTTTCAGCATGACTTGTGACCAACACCATCCATCCACATCAACATGTGAGTTCAATTGTTGTCTCTAATTAGGGCAATACTGTGAAATTCCAGTTCAGGGCTTCATTCAGGAGGTAGAGATCATAAAAATTAAATTTTCCATCCTGTTCCTTGTGTGGCATTTGTTTTAATCACTGTGTTCTGCTTGGGCTTTTTACCTCACATGGTGGCCTTTGCAGTAAATGAGATTTCAATCAGCAATGAGAAACCTTACCCAGACTCTAGCTGCCATTGCAGAAAACCAGACATTCCTCAGAGGTCCTGCATTTCCCACTCTGCTGTGGGTGCCACAGAAACCCTCAGGGACCTCAAATCACAGCTGATGCCTAAGTTTGGATGGCTGTCCAAAGACCTACTTTGGACCACCACCTCAGTTGGGGAAGGTCTTTCCATAGAGCTGAAAATGAGAAGGGTTCATTATGGTCATTTAACTTAATCTCCCGATTATCAGAAGCCATAAACCTTTATCTTTGACCAGTGGGAGGTGGGGTGGTAGATTAAATGGATTAGTCTTGGTCTTTGTGGTATTATCTAGTTCAAAGAGAGTTACAATCCCTTAATTACAGCTATCTGCAGTCAGCTTAGGTGGTTTTTGTGCCCTTTTTCCTGCAGAGAGGTTAATTGTTCCATTTCAATCTTGCTTTTTCATCCTTTTCTCTTTTGCTGCAGCTGCTCCAGCTGATCTAAAGCAAATCAGTGCACACTCTTCTGAAAGGGTCTGGCTTCTTGTTTAACTACACTGATGATTTCAAAAGTGCTGTTCATTATTATCCTGTTCCCAGCAATTCAGTGTCCAGAAAGAAAACACAATGCTCAGGCAGCTAAACTGCAGGTGTTTTTCTGCATTGGAAAGTCCAAATTCAGTTTACTTAAGTATTAATTCAATAGATTAATCATAATCTGAGAAAAGTCAGATACTTGATGGATACCTGAGAAAAACTACTGTACAATATCATGCATATTTGAATAAATTCAGACAAACCATTCTCTTGGAAGATCACTATGTTTCCCTATCTGGTTAGGGACTAATCTCTTTATATAGTGACTGTTGCCACAGCTTGTATACTGAAAAATGATACATCAGTTTTGGTATAAAACTTGCATCACAGTTTATAGATTCCAGCACTCTGAGTCTCTGAAAAGTTCTTTTGACTTGAGTTTTAGATGGTAATATGAAAAGAAAAAGGTGGATTTAGAGATATATGACCTGCAGAAGAAAATGACACCTTGGAATTCATTTGGGAACTGTGATGGAGAACAAAGTTCCTGCTAATACTCTGCTTGCTTTTTCCTCACAGTCTTAACTAAGCTGGAAATATCTTTTTTCTGCCACATCGCATCTTCATTAGATTGTTCTCTGTGTAGACATAAATTTCTTTCTGTCCTAAATTTAATGTATCTCAGTTTGTAATATGTGGTATTCTATTCTCCTAAGTTTGGGCCTAGTATAATCTCGAATGTACTTTGCATCTACATCTATCTGCACATCCATGCAGTGCATTTAGACAGCCCAAAAACTCAGTATTATGGCAAAGACCACCTGAGGGTGAGAATCATGATCATCCTTGCAAAGGCACAGAGGAATTCAAAGTTTGGTTGAGAATTTGTGTTTACTTTCCAAACACAGAGTTTCAGAGGAGGCTAAAAATTTGAGAGATGTTGTAGAAGAGATGTCAAAAGGTGAATGCTTGAAACACCACAGACCTAATTGTTATTCTCTTATTGCTTGAGATTCAAAAAAAGGACCCTGAGTGAATTTTGATAGGAACTATTAGAACCAAATTCCACAGGATAGTAATCCTGTGATAAAATAAACCACAGGGTAACTTCTAAAAGCAGAGGGCAGCCACTTACTCTGTTTTGTGCTGCTGCACCAACCACATCAGAAGGTGCTTTACACATCTCCACTGAGCACGTTTTTTGTTTTAATCCATTCTTGTTCAGGTTCAGGCCTTTAAAACATACTTTGTTTATTGTAGTATTCCCACCAAGAAAGCAGGGTAGATTTTTCCCCACGATCTTGGAAGTTGTTCACACAATTGTCCAGCACAGGAGAATGGTGCCTGGGAAAATGATTCATGATTCTAGAAGACTGGCAATGTTAGCAGGTTTTCAGGATTTTTCAGGCTGTGAGCACAGACCCACATTGATCTCATCTCTGTCTCCTGTCAGTGTCTGTTATCAGCCAGGTCAGTAATGAAGGGATTTGCACTGCTTCTCTCTGGCACATGTAAAAATCAACCAAGATGAAGTACCACATGATAGCCAGCACTCTGAAGAATGCAAACTCATTTCCTCTTGGGTGATGGGCAAGTAGGATGGCTATTCCTCATTGCCTTTGCTCCTTGTCATCTCTATTAACTTCCAATTCACTCACCTGTGAGAGGCCCTGGTTGTTGAAGATAACACATGCAGGTATTTGGGTATGAGCAAATCCATCCCTGCAGCCCTGACAGGCCAAACATGTAAGGTGGGAAATAGAAGTGGGGAAAAATAGGAGAAGTTAGAACATTGTTTATGGAAAGTTGTCTAACTTTTGGTCTGTCCATAAGACAGAGGAGCTTACTCATGACCCAGGCCCTGGAAAATGTCAAGTGTAATAACAATCACATGAGCAACAAAAAGGAATAAGAAGGGTTGAAGGAAAAGAACGGTTGTGCAAGAAGAACAAAATAGGACTTAAATAATAAAGAAGTTGAAGTTAATTCAGCAAGGGGACAGACTATCAAAAGAAAGGTCCTGGAAGAGACTTTTAAAGATCTGGTGGTGCAGATCTAATGGACTTTTAGCAGGACATTTGTCTGTTACATTAATTTGACATGGATGTCTTGGACTATAAAGAGTGGGGCTGAGGCATCTAGTCCTAAATTCCTAAATCTATACAGGTAGCTGGTGTAAATGTGTATTTTGACCCCTTCTCCACTACTCTTTTTCACTGGCCAGCCAAGCTAGAATATTGCATGATGGGGAAAAAGCCATCCCATGTAAAAAAAGTACATATTTTCAAATGAGATTTATGATTATGCTTCACCAAGCATAACTTAGTGTCACTAAAGTGCTTGTCACTGAAATGGGAGCTCCTACATAACCTCTCCCTCCTCCTTTTCCTGCATCTTTCTCTCCATCCTTTAAAGCCTTCCAGTCTCAGGTTTTGTGACTGACAAAATCCATGTCAGGTTGTTTGGGTGATCAGCTTCAACTGTCAGGACAAGACAGCTCACTGGAATTGAAGTGGCAGGAGCTCTGGAACGGCAAGGAGAACCCTGGGATCACCCAGGATGGTATTAACAGTTTTAAAGAGAAGCTGCTCTGAGCCAGCAAAAGTTTAGTGTTTCTACCAGCAGTGGAAGATTCCAAATTAAGTTCTACTTATAATTCCAGGACACTCTTTTTAATTGTCCTTGCTGGAAACAACAAAACCTCACAAACTTTTTCTGAGGTTTAACACAGTGAAAGCACCAGTCAGCAAAATTTGAATTATTTTCATGGGAAAAATCTTTGCTAGCTCAATATTAATATTTTATATGGTTGAGTTTTAGGGATTTTATCTATTTACTTTGCTTTAGAATCTGTGCATACTCCCATACGTATAAAATTGCAGCAAGGCAATTTATAGAGGTTGTTCTAAAATCAACATTGCCAATATTGGCAAGGCATAGAACTTTCCAAGTAATTTGAAGGAAGCAGAAGGTGCAATCTTGCCTTGCCTCTTTTAAACAGCTTGAATAAAATACAAGAAAGAAAAATGGGAGCAGGTCAGCAAGTGACTAAACCTGTTGAGATCCAGATGAATACCTGACACTGCTCAGGTTCCCCCTGCAGGTTCCCCCAGCAGAAAAATGCTGTAGGATCATCACAGAAAAAAATGTTTTAAAAGGGGGAGATATAAAACTCACTTCAGTACAAATTTCCAGACTTTTCCAGACTTTTATCGTAAATGAACTAGGAAAAAGTGCTTAAAACACTGAGAAGAGCTAAAGTTTGTATTATAGATGTATGTTGAGACAAAGGTACCAAATCCTTCTTCAAATAGAAACACTAAAATCTGGGAGAAATGTGGGAGCTGACAAAACACCTTGCTCCCATCTCTTGTCATCTCTAGCTACATCAATATTAGTCAGAGGCACATCTGGCTTGTCTCCAGAACAATGTGACTACATCCAAACTTTCTTTGGGGTGGCCTCTCTTTTATGTGACCTAAAGGTCTCAAATCCACCCACTAGCAAAGTTCTGGCACTTTAAAGATGAATAAAAAAAATTTGGTACATCCTCCTAGATTAAAGCACTAAATGGGATGAGGTGGACTTAATTTAGGAAATGAGATGCCCTGGCCTGTCTCTCTGGTGACCACCTTCTCCCTCCAAATCTACCTGCCCTTCCCCCTGGAGGTGCATCTGACTGCATGGCTGGCCAGGTCCTAGATTAGGCACACTGCTTAGTTGTTTATTTTCAGCACAATAAACAACTGCAAATTTCACCCCTTGGCCTTGACTTTGCCTTGGTCACTTTTGCCACTCAGCCATGAGGTCACTCCTCTGAAAGTCACACTCTCATGGGGCCAGAAGATGGCCATACAGAGCTGGAGATACCCATGATGTCACTGCCCATTCTCCTCCTGTTTTCTGCTGCAAGGAGGGGAAAAGCACAAAATAAAACACAATGTTATTTTGGGATCACAGACACCCCCTCCTCACCACCCTCTGATCTTGGTTTTCTTTTATTCATTTATTCAAAGCTATATAGGGAAAGCTAACTTAGCTAAGGTTCAAGGAAAAGTTAATGCTAAAAATGATCCAGCAGAAACATGTTTAGAAACATCAGAGTCACAAGTGATGAATATGGGTGCAGTCCTAAATCCATATCTGAATTTTTCAGTGGCCTAATTTTGAAAAATGTAGAGCATTACATAGTTTGATCTTATCATAGAATCACAGAACGGTCTGTGTTGTAGCGGAACTTAGAGATTCTCCAGTTTCTATCCCCTGCCATGAGCAGGGACACCTGGCAGTAGAACAGGTTGCTTCAGAGCTTCATTGATTGAACATTTTCAGGGATGGGGCATCCACAGCTTCTCTGGGAAACCTGCACCAGAGCCTCACCACCCTCACAGGGAAGAATTTCTTCCTACTGTCTGATCTAAATCTCTCTTTGAAACACTTTTTTCCTCTGGTGAGCCTGCAGCAATTATCACCATCTCTGAAAGAGCTCAGGTTTACCTTGGCCAGCAGGTACCCACCCACACACTGACTCAGTCCCCCTCCCAGCAGGATGGGGAAAAGAGCTGGAAGAAAAAAAAGCCAAAAAATCTTGTGGGTTGAGGTAAAGGCAGTTTAAAAGTGAAGGGAGGAGGAGGAGGTGTGTTTGGCCATGCTAACTCATGGCTGTGTAGTCAGCACTGCTTTAGTCATGGATCCAAAATTGAACCCTATGGAGAATATCAGCTCAGTCCCAATCACCCTCAGTACACACCCTTGCAATTCTTCCACATAAAAGCAGATATAAAGTTAATGAGCCTCATTATCCCTGTCTCTCACAATTCTTGTTTTATGCTAATCTATGCTAAATGGCTTCTATAAAGTTAGCCTGAATTTGTAGAGAAGCGAATGAGAATATATTGAATTGTTACCCCTCTGCCCCAAAACACTGCTGGTAGTTTTGGCTGCAGTGTTCTCCCTTGAGGCACCCTAAAGTCAGCCAGACGAACTGGGGCAGAACCTGCCATGGCACCAGTGTCTCTCTGTCACCATGATATTTTCTGAAAAATCCCTTTACCAGGATTTTTCTCCTGAGAAGCTGAGAAGCCTCAGAAAAGAAATGTAAACAATAATTATCTGATTGCTTGGAATGTGGTTTGGAGGTTGCTTACCAACAGGTGCATCTTTGATTTGGTCCATGTTAATTGTTTTAACTTAATGACCAATACCAGTCCAGCTGTGTTGGACTCTGGTCAGTCATGGGTTTTTATTGTCATTCTTGTCTAGCCTTCTGATGTCTCCTTTCTCTTTCTTTAGTATAGTTTTAGTATAGCAATATAATATAATATAATATAATATAATATAATATAATATAATATAATATAATATAATATAATATAATAAATATATCAGCCTTTTGAGAACTTGGAGTCAATTCTCATCTCTCAGCTCATTCTGGGGACCCTCACAACACCACAACATCTCCCCCATAAACAGAGTGCACTCCTGAACAAGACCATCTGCGCTGGTGTGTGTGAAACTGAGGCAGATGGGCTTCTGATGAATCCAGTTCAGGCAGCCACCTACACCAGACTCCCAGGAATGCTGCCCAGCCATCCCATGGACTGTTCTGGCCAGGAACAGTCAGACCTGTCTGTGGTGTGCATTGGAGGATGGATCAGAAACCACTGAATTTCCGTGGGATGAAATGCTGCTGGGGTAGGCAGTGTTGGGCTCCTCAGGCTCCTGCACCATGTGGATGGTGTCCCATGTTCAGATTAAGCTCTAGGTTCTCTCACTCCTCAGGGTGGAGTTGCCTCACTTTTAGATTGGCGAGGGAGGCTTCATTGTGCGCAACAACCTCTACTTCTCCTGTCACAACACAGTGAGGGCTTTTTTGGAAACATAATTTCAATTAGGTGGAGTACTCAAAATTAAATGCATAAAATTAGGTTTTAATTGCTTAGGTGCCACTGGCCCTACCTGACTACCTTTGACCTGCTGCAAAGAACATGAGTTTCTTTGAGGCTCAAGTCTCTCAACATGCAAACGTTCAACACCCTCCAAACATGCAGTTAATTGGAGGGCTGTGCCATAACTACTCCTGGATCAAAACTCTTTCCAAAAATCTTTTCAGTTCCAATATCACCTGTTCCAATATTGTTACACATCAAAAGCAGTAAGTGCAGAGACGTAATTATTTTCTAATAGGATTTTAAAATAATGGAATCAAGCTACTTTAGGCATATACTTAATTTCATTGTCTTTTCTGTCTAATTTTACATGAGAATTCTATTTATTAAACAAAGGCTGGCAGTGGTATTAGCACTAAGTATATACAGATAGCAGTTTCAATCTTTCTTGTGTTTTTTAATTAATCTCTTTGATCTAATAGACCTTTCCTCTGAATTGTGGGTCACAAATACAATTTTAGAAGTATATTTGAAAACTAATAATACTGCTATGTTTTTATCTGCCATTGAAAAAATTCCATGCCTCCTCTTTGGAGAGGAGTCTAAAAATACAGAACAACTGTTATGACTCTGAAGACACTGATACAAAGATTGGTGAATTGAAAGAAATTCAAAGAACAAAGAAAATTAGTACATGTTCTTGGCACTGATTGCTATCAAAAGGGTTACAGACCATTGGGAAATGGGAATTTAACTTGTTTTTATTTGTGCACAACCCAACGTGAGTAAAAACAGAGAAAAAGAGTAAAAACTGCAAATATATGAAGGCTGCAAATTTCAAGGAGGAAGGGACTATAAAGGCACTGTTAAAGAACACGAAGGAATAAATGTCTCTTTGGGAGAGAATCCATGCCAGGAATTGTTTTCCTTTGCATACATCCTGCTGTGATGAACAGTTAGCTGGCAGTCAACATGGAGATTCACTGGGGAAATTAGCTTCAAATTAATTTTTCAGGACATTTCTGAATAATATGAGTTGTCTCCCAAGCAAGGACTGCACCACCCACCAGCAATATTTGGCTTAAGGAACCCCAGGATATGGATGAGATAAACTCTTTACAGTCATCCCCACTTGATATGTACATTAGGGCTGGATGAGTCCAGAATGTGGGGCAGGAAAAAAATAAACAAAATAATAAGAATGTCTAGGTTGTATGCTAGAAAAGGTCCATTTGTTACTTTCCCTTTCTCTTATTTTTATGGACATGGTTTATCTCCTTCCAACAGTCTGGAAAACACAACACTTACAATAACCTAGAGAAAAAAAACCAAAGTAAAATATCTAAATCAATTTAATTTCATAAACAGAACTTCTTAGACAGCAGATATAGCATAGAGTTATTTAATTCTGCTTCATGATACATAGTCAAATTAATATTCAGAAGCTTTACATTAAAAAAGAACAAGACAAGGAGAAACACTTTTGGAGAAAATAGCTCTGTTGGGATTTATGCAATAATTTTAATTATTCTACTTGCTTATTACAAAACTATTTTTTGTAACAACTCAGGAAGGAGAAATTAGACATTAATGTAGCTGGCATCTTCTGGGTGCTTCTTTCAGCTCTGTCATACATTTCATGACAACAAAGGTTAATGTTGGGGTCTGAGATGGTTTTTAGGTGTATTCTCCAATATCTCAGGATATCCTGCCTCAATATTTCTCCTCTTTCCTTTTTCTTCTTCTTCCCTTGAAGTTAAAGCCCTGTGAAGTTAAGCCAGGACCAAGGCCAGGACTAAGGCCAGAAGAACAGCAACAAGAGGTGTTAATTCTCTGGTAGGACACTGACTGGTGAGTGGGCACAACGGGGATTTGGGACTCAGTTTGCAGGAATGGGTTTTTCAGGTGATGTTTTAATCACAGAGTCACAAAATTAACTGGAAAGGACCACAGGGGCTCATCTGGCCCCACCTCCTGCTGCAGCAGGGCCATCCCAGAGCACATGGCACAGGACTGTGTCCTGATGGTTCTGGAGTATCTCTTGAATATCTATATTGAATATATAATGCACAAAAAAGGTAGGACTGCTGGGACTCTGCAGCCAAGAGTTCCTTAATTCCCAAGCTAGGACAAGACTCCCTTCAGCCTGGTCATTTTCTGGTTCCATGAGATTCGTTCTCCTGTTTCAACATCAAATTGCATCAAATTTATCATGACATAACCCAGTTTTTCAGTCTCTCCCCCAGCATTTTGTACACAATTCTCCATGGGTACAAGGCCCTCCACTCTGTGGGTGAGTGCACTAAAGAGAGGCAATCCTGTGGAATAACTGGATGCAGGCACAAGTGGCCAGATTACTTATATCTCTATCAATGTTCAATACCTTGGGGTTTTTTAGAGCATCCAGGTAGTCCTGAAACCTGGAAGTTTGTCTTGGTTGGTTGTGCATATCTAGGGAAAAAGTGGTGCCCATCATGAAGAAAACGGAGCAGGGAGCTGTGCTACATGCTCTGAGAAGTTTCAGCCTGAGCAGGGTGACATTCACAGTTTTGAGATTCTTCCAACCAGCTAAATCAACTCTGAAAAACAGATGGGACTGTATGTCAGGGGGGTCTGAAGGCTTCTGCTACAGCACAGAAAAGTGCTCAGAAGTACAAGTTTTTAAAAGGGGTTATTATCCAGTTATCATAGTCCTGAAATGAAGGAATTGACAGCAATGAAAACTGGTAACGGCTTTAGCATTTTTAAATGGTCAAATAATGTTTGGAATGGTTAACTAGCAATATTTAATAGGTACAATTTTTTTAAAGATGCTTTTCTGGTCTGGAAAGCCTATGATTTCTCCCTTCAATTTACCACAACCAAATGCAGCCTTAATGAACAGATTCATTATTGTAGCAGTTTGGAAGGAAGAAAAAACCCCAAAACCCCAAAACACCAAACCATGACCCCCCTGCCCATTGCATTAGGGCCATATTCCTTTCTGGTTTTGGATTGAGGACTACAGATATGGATTTCATGTCAGCTGTACAGACATTGTCAGCATTTTGTTTTGAACTTGTCTGCTTGCTCATCACATTTTAATTAATGAGGGCATGAGCCAAAACAGGTGTTGGTGACAGAACAGACAGCAGCTGGCAAACAATTTTTAGATCTACAATTGACTCATTTATACTATTGTTCTGGAACAGAGGATTCATACAATTTTACAGAGCAGGAGTTCATGTAATTTTACAGAGGAGGGTATTATCAGGCTGAGCTGTAGAGGCACATTCATTTTTTCTGTTTCTGTTTTGCTAGATTTTTTAAAATGACTTTTTCTCAGGCTTGGTACTCATGGTGAAAGTGCTTGAAAAGTTTAGGTTATTTTTTTTCCAGCAGCAGGCAATTTATATTACTAAAACAATCTAATCAAGGAACTAAATGGCCTTTGAATAAAGAACCCTAAATTCATTTCATTACCATCTATTTTTCCAGAGAGAAAGTGGAATAAATTGCTCTGGAACTAGAGCTCAGCAAAACTCTTTTCCAAATCAGTGTCTGTATAAATCGCTAGAGAATGAAAGTTGTATGAGTCCATCAAAACTTCAAGCACATGAAGAATCTAATCAAACTCTAAACTTTCTCATTCAAGTGTCCCAGGCTCTTTAAATCACATAACTGACTTTCTACATCCTTGCTGTTACTCATCCAAGACTTTTCAGATATAGCTCTTTAGTTGTGAATTTCTGGCACTCCCTGGTGTGTCTGACATTCCCTGGAGGTCTAAAGCTGGGTGTCTAAAATGAGCAGGCAAAAATCCCATTGATCCACAAAGGCATCAAGGGAAATAACGATGCTATTTGCCATCTCTACATGGTTTTGTGTCACAGCAAATTCCATGAAGTAATTAAAGAGGGAGTCAACAGTCTGAGAGAGAGCAAAGACCAGGTTGCTCTGATCAAATAATTCCTCAGGTCAGTTAACTGATTATTTTGAAGAAATGTTTTGTGTTATAGAGATAATCAGTGGCTCCATTTTAGAAGCATTGCAAGGGAAACAATGAACATCAGTCTGGTGACACAGCAAGCACAGAAAGGGTGGTAACAGAGGAAGATGCAATCAGCTTCTATGCCAGATCTGCAAAATGTGACCTCTGAGGCTTAAGGAGTTGAAGAAAACTTCAAGGAAAACTTTAACATCTCCAGATCCTTCCCTACCCTTCTGAGCCCTGGAGAGGAAAAGATGCACCCTGAGATCCCTCAGGATGGTCAACCTGCTTGTCCAAAGAGTGGAACATCTTGACATTGCTACTGATGATTTCCATGAGACAGCTGTGGGGATAAGGAATTCCCTGATCCTTGAGACATTGTTCCTTGCCCACAAGTAGTTTTTTAAGCTACCTGGCTTTGACACCTTAGAGTCTCAGTGGTACATAAACTGCAGCTGAGATCAGCCAGGAACAAACTGGTGTCAGGATTCAGGCTCAGGCACATCCTCCAAATTCCTGTGTGGATTTAATGGCCAGCACAGCTCCTGGCACACTTTTGGCATGTGCTAATTAGCACAGCCACAGACAGGGCCCTGGCACTGGCTGGGGATCACATTTCTCAGAAACTATTCCCATTGGTAATCTGAATTTAGACACTTTGTTTCAGGGGAAGGAGAATTTTGATATATGACCATCAGTAAAATCATGTAGTTTTTTGGCCTCAGAGAAATGTCCTTAATAGCTTTACTTGAGCAGGATAGGCAGAGCTTGGGGGACCAATGGAAAACTAAAAAGCTTGCAAGCATCCCTTGAAATTGAAGGTTAGATCTGTGAGTTATTGCATGAATACTACAGCATAAGGGAGTGCAATCTTTAAGCATTAAGAGTTTATATCCTGAATGACCCAAGAGGCCAAATGAATGTTAGCTGTTATACAGGATATTATTCTGTGCACATAATATACCTGGAATAATTAGCAAAGTAATGAATTTCTGTTACTACAGTAAATTTATACTAGCCATAATAATTTTAATTTATGCACATGTCTTTGTGCATCTATCAATAATGATAGCAACTGTAAAACTAGTGCTTTTCTTTATTAAAAACACTTAGATCAAAGAGTTCAAAGAAGGGCCAAGGACCAGATTTGTCAGGTAGCATTGTGGTTTAACCCCAGTCAGCAACTGAACCCCACACAGCCTCTTGCTAATTCCCCACTGACTAGGAGTATATTTATGATTGGTTAAATAAATAGGATGGAAATTAAATTTCCTTGGACCAGGAAATCACTAGATTTAGTATTATTTTGATGGGGAATTCTTTCATTAAGTAGTCAGGTATTAAATGGGTTAAAAACTGTCTTAGTGCCAGATCTCAAACAGGTGTTATTCATTAGCTGTTACCTGTATGGGTCCTTTGATAATTTTGCAAGTGCATTTCATATTTTTATCAATATTTTAGGAAATAAAAATGCTTTATGGCCAGACTGACAGATGATGAGAAGACTGACATAGCAGCAAATATGGGGCAATTTACAATTTACTAAGAATGGCTCGAATATCTTGGTTTCAAGCCTGGAGATTTCAGCTTTTCCAACAGTAAATCTATATTAGATCAACTGAATTTCTGGATCTGATTGACTGCATTGACGAGATCCTCATTTCCTGTCTAAACTTAGACATTTAACCTTTCAGTGCAGATAAACAAAAGTAATACACAGGGAAGGAAGGGGGCAGACTTTGTCATGGCATGTGGAGACTTGCTGAGGACTTGATGAACATCGGGGTCTCTAAAGTCAAACCTGCAAAAACCTACATTTCAGGCATAAAAAAGTGATCCTTCCCATAAATAAGGGCATGATAAAACTGGTCTAAGACATTTCTAGTTGTGGGATACCCATGTGAAAAAGATATGAAAAAATTATTAGAGAGAATTCAGCAGAAGATTCAAGTGTTGGAAACCAGCCTTACAGAGTAAAGCTCCATGAACTTATCTAATCACTTAATTAAAAAAAAAAAAGGCACAAGTTAATCCCTATGTGCAGCTATTTACATGTAGAAATGTGTGGCAGCAGTGAGGTTTTCAAATTTATGGACAATGGCTTAACAGGAATCACAGGCTGCAAAACCAAGGTAAAGAAAATTGACCTTCAAATAATCCATTCCTGTATCTTATGTAATAATGATGTTTAAATGCAGGAGTAGCTTTTGGGGAGAGGAAGGTGAAGGTACCACCATCAGAAAGATGGTGAATGGGGTCTTTTAAGAGAAATTATTTACTCCCTGATATGTTGTTTATGCTGGTTCACTCCGTCACTAGATTTTGTACCTATCTTTGTTACATGCAAACACTTCTAATCCTTTGAATAGTTCAGATGAGATATTAGCATGAAGATAACCTGCAATTAATTAGCAGGGCTTTCACTAGTCACCAGGAGCAAAGCAACTACAAGAAATGGTACAATGGAAATTCCTACATTGTATTTCTGTGAAATGTATTGTTAGCCATTCATTTGTGACAAAATGATGAGTGGTGTGATGCAAATATTCTGAAAAGTCACATTTTTAAAAGTCAAATTTGGAACATATGCCTCAAAACTCAGCATCACTTTTTCTGTGGAACTGATGTCTTGATGTGTTGTTATTTAGTCCTTCTAAAAGCTAAAATGAGGGGACATGTTAGGCTGGTAAGAAAGAAAAATGTCACTTACTGTTGATATGAGATTTTTAAAGCACAAACACAATTTGGCACATTTACTGGAAAGTGTTTTTAAATGGTGATAGTAAAAAGGGAAGAAAAATGCTTTCTCTGCTTCTATATTTTTTCAGTGTTTTACTTTAGGGTGCAGAATGCACCAACCTACAAAACCTCCTGTGAAATGAGTATCTGGAAACACTAATGTACCTCTGGGGAAAGTGCCATGTTTCAAAACAAAATGTTTAACATATTTAGTCCAACAGCAAAAGCTGTCACACACTGACCTGCTGCTGCTATCATGTGCAGGCTGCAGCCATGCTTTAGTGTCCTAGAATTAATTTCCTCACCCTTTGGTGTGGAGCAGAGTTGATTTGTAATCATGTCAAAGCCCCATTCCATTACTTTGCTCCAGTTTTTCCAACACACATTTTATTTTACTTTCACTTTAGCCAGGCTCTTGCTCCAGCACACACTTTTCTAAGCAGTTTTTCTGGCTTTCCTAGCAGTATAAAGTAATGTCTACTTATGTCGGTGCCAGGGGGGTTGCCTTGTTTTGGGTGTTGTGGTAGCACAACAAACCAGGCAGTTTTCCTTCCCTTTGTCAGCTGCTGAGTTCCTAACTGCCTGTAGATACTTACAGCTCACTTTCAGAGCCATTTCCCCTGGATCCCATACAGCCCCTTGGCAAAATGAGAGCTGCAGTGGACAAAGCACTATAAAGTAGGCTCCTGAGAGCAATGTGCAGTGCCCTGGAGCCCTAAGAGGTGCCTTGAATCTGTTTTCTGTATTTCATTCCCTTTAGCACATTAAGGTGAAATGTTTCCCAGAGAGCTTTCATCCAAAGATCTGAGAGTAGTGCAGGAAAACAGCACAACAGAAGTGAGCTCTCAGTGGGCTGGGGGCTGTTTATCAATATCTATGTCCTCTCCAGCTTGGGCTGCAGAAAACATAGGTTTTTCTTGCAATAATATAGACTATGAAGGTGAATGGATGCTTGGAGCTGGCTTGCAGATATTATCAGCAAACAGGTGATAAGAGGATTTGCTTTCTGTGTTTGCCACAACAGCTGTGAATGGTAATTCCCTCATTAGGAAGCTCTGGAGGGTAACAGTGATGAAGGACTTACTGCTGAACTGGAACTCACAGTCCATGGTAGAAGGACAACACAGCAAGAACCCAGATACTAATAGGGTAGTGGGAAAGGAGGGAATGAAAGAAGAAAAAGAAGGTTCTATTTATTTATTTTGCTCTTGCTATCCTTGTCCCTTCCATTTCCATAATCTGGAATAAAAATGAAGATGTAGCACAGAAGTGTTTCTCTAACAAGGCTGAAATGTATGTACTGGATCTGCTGTGTTAGATCTGCAGACCAGCAGTGAAGGTGGTTTTCCCAAAAGGATTTCTGTTACTGATGCAAAAAAAAAACCTTAACTGTGAAGAGACAGATGAACATACAGTTGTGTATCCTTCCTTCCTTCCTTCCTTCCTTCCTTCCTTCCTTCCTTCCTTCCTTCCTTCCTTCCTTCCTTCCTTCCTTCCTTCCTTCCTTCCTTCCTTCCTTCCTTCCTTCCTTCCTTCCTTCCTTCCTTCCTTCCTTCCTTCCTTCCTTCCTTCCTTCCTTCCTTCCTTCCTTCCTTCCTTCCTTCCTTCCTTCCTTCCTTCCTTCCTTCCTTCCTTCCTTCCTTCCTTCCTTCCTTCCTTCCTTCCTTCCTTCCTTCCTTCCTTCCTTCCTTCCTTCCTTCCTTCCTCCCTTCCTCCCTTCCTCCCTTCCTCCCTCCCTCCCTCCCTCCCTCCCTCCCTTCCTCCCTTCCCTCCTCCCTTCCCTTCTTTTTAAAAAATCTTGCATAAATTGAGGGTTACTTTTGTGCAATAGATTTGATGTCAAAGCCTTTCTAATGACTTTTCTAATTTCTTGCCCTTTGAGTGAGCTGCCTCTTTCCCCTCTGCAGGAATACCTACAAGCAGGAATACCTACAAGCCTCTTTGATTCATTTTCCTTTCTGCTTCACATGGTTTGTCTGTCAGATTACTCTGACACCTTCCTATTTACCACCAGCTCTCCTGCTCCTGAACTCTGTCCTTCAGAGCTTTGTCAGGGTAACAAAACTTGCCAGGGAAGCTCTCCCACCCCAGCTGGGGGTTTACCTTTTAATGGCCAAAGCCAATGAAGCCACAGCCTATTTCTGTCTGGCACAGAGAGATGAGTACTTTATTCAGAGATAGCTCCAGCCTAGGTGCTGTGTAGATGGCAAATAGAGCTGGTTTTTCCCCCTAAATACAGAGTTTAGGTATTTCAGAGCAATTGCAAGGCTGGAAGTGCCTACTTAGCTGTGAGGGATGGTAATTTGAGACAAAGGGTTCAGTTCAAGAACCTTTAAGTAGAGCAGTCAAGCACTTTTTAATGAAAATTAAGATTTTCCATGCCACAGGGGATATCTAGACCCATCCTCTGGTCCTGAATTCAAAGGCATGGTGAGGTGTGTGTATACTACTGAGCTCTCAAACCTCTCAAGTCATGCCAGTGACTGTTTTGGCAAAGGAGCTGAGCTACCTACCATGTCCCTTCTTCCACTCTTCTTTTTTCACCCATCCTTTTCACTCTATCCCACTTAAATCTGACCCTGACTAAATTTCAGCAACTAAAGCGAATGCTCAGATGGTTTTACGCAATTTTTCTAACTGGTATCACTATGGTCAAGCTCTTTTCACAAAAAGAAAATCAAAGGTGAACTTGAGTTCTGTGAGGGTCTACTCCACATCCCATTGACTTCCCTTGGTATTTGTGCGGGTCCTGTGTCATGGCTCAGGCTGGTATTTTTCCATGTTGAAAAAACTCACAAACACTCTTTTGGGAAAGTTTTCAGCAGATCTGAAAGCAACATGGAATATATGTGCTCTAATATAGCTACAGTATTTTAATTGCAGGCATCTGCCATCCAGCTAATGCAGATATTCGTGGAAATGTTTACTTCATTACTGCATCACAAGAACTTAATTAGGCTGACTGGAGACTTGAACAAAGGAGGCTGAAAAGGCATCAATTATGTGTGTTAGCACACTGAATAGGGCTCTGAAACTCACACCCGAACTCCCATCAAAACGGGCTGTTCAGGAACAGGCTGGTGATCTCAATCCCTTCATTTAGCGCGCCCTGGGGCAGGGTTGAGCTCTTCTGGAGACAAAAAGAGCTTCCCTTTCCCTTTCCCTTTCCCTTTCCCTTTCCCTTTCCCTTTCCCTTTCCCTTTCCCTTTCCCTTTCCCTTTCCCTTTCCCTTCCCCTTCCCTTCCCCTTCCCTTCCCCTTCCCCTTCGGAATTGTGGGCTGCTCATGCAGCAGGGGATGGATGGGGACGAGCTGACAGCACTGATGTGACCACCGCGGGTGACAGCAGGGATGTCACAGCCAGGGATGTCACTCACAGCCAGCAGTCACAGCCTGCCCGCACCAAACCCGCAGTCAGGTGTGGTGCATGGAGAGAGATTTTCCATCAAAAGCCTCTGTGAGTTTAAATTATGACATGGAACCTTTTCTTAATCAAAATATCCAGCAGCACTGTGAAGAAAAATAAAAAAAACTTCTGAAAAAAATTTGGATATGCATGAATTTGGATATAGCATGTCTGCTCAGCCTTATTGCTCCCAAATCCCAATGAAAACTACAGATACATCCTGGTAAATGTGTTTGAAATAAGATGTTTATTTCAAAGACTTCTTGTTTCAAATTGCTTGAAATAAGAAGTCTTTGAACAACAGCCAAGACAAACTAGTATTATATATTTTGGATTGGAAGAAATTATTTTTATTGAAAAGTATTAACATCACCATTTTTTTATCTATCCTTTAAAAGTTTCAGAATTTCTGTTGTTTTTTACCAAATTTGGGTTCAAAATAATTTGGAAAGCAATCAGTCTTTTGTTTCTTTCATGACAATAACTATATGATTTAAATATTTTTATATTAATGGGATCTTAGGTCTTATTGCATTATATCACATATTGTATTATATTGTATTATCTTATTGTGTTATTGCCTGTAAAAAAACCAGGCAATTAATCATAAATAACATTCTGAAGGAGAAATAATGAAAAAGTAAATCAAATTAATTAATACATGAGTAGCAGTAGTTAACAACAAGTGGAACTGGATTTAAGTGTAAAAATACTGCAAGGGCTACTGAATGCTCTCAACATTTTTTATATTGTTTTGGTAAGAGGAATTTTCATCTGATTCAGATAAAGCTGCACAATTGTTTTTGTGACAGATGCTTTTAAATGTGTTACTTTGTATTTTGGATCACAACATACTGTGAAAAAATACTGTCAAAATACTGTCAATACTGACAAATACTGTCAAAAAAAGAGCAAAACTGTGTGTTTCCCAATGATATAACCCCACATCCAGTTCACCCTGCTGCTCTGGAAGTCACATGGTATTTAGAACTACATGAGATTCAACTGACAGAAACTATCTCAATACATAACTTTATTACTTGTGTGGTGGTCTGTATTAATTGTGACCTTATTTCCACTAAGGTGTTTTTCAGCTGGGTGGTTGAACTAAAACCCAGTTTAACTGATTACATTTGTGTTTTTTTCTGATTCTTTCCTGTGTAACATAGTATTAATTCTGGTTATGGTTAGTAGCACCAACCAATTTGAGACACTCTGCCATGTGATGTATGATAATATTTTCTCTTTCTGTTGTGCTTTGCAATGATCTTTGCCATTAACACTGATAAGAACAAAAAGAAACCAAGAGAGGCTGCTGCCGCAGCAGAGACCAATAAAGATAAAGCTCTTGTGTGTGTTGGGGTTTCTGTAGGAGCACACAGCACTGTAAACAGCATTCCTCTTCCATATAGAGGAAAGCAAACAAGGCTGGCGTCGCTTTGAGCATTGCAGCCCCGTTGTTATTTGTGTGTGCATCTTTCTTAGCTGATTTTATTTAAGAATGAGGATTTTTCCCCCTTTATTCTGCAGCAGTTGTATTAGATGGACCTCTTAGACAGAATTCAGATAAGCCATAAGCTAATGATCCTGCTCCAATACTGTGGTTTTGACTCAGTCCATTGCTCTCTTGAATAAAATCGTTCTGTGCACACTGACAGTGATGTGGGTCACTTGATAAAGTCTCTTTTCAGAAGATCTTCAATCCAGAATTTCTCCTGCTTTGAAGAGAATCTGCAGTACAGAAGAACTTACAGAAACTTCAGGGGAACTAAATGGCATTAAGAAAATAAAAGTCATTAAACAAATCTGCTTTCTATTGGATTTCGCTTAGTAAAATAGGCATAGCAACATCAAATCATTGTGCCCTAGGCTGGCATTTTTGGAGTGACAAAATGTTTATTGCTTCATTTAAAAATGACTATTTCAGATTTTTCACTTGCATTACAGGAAAGTCAAAACTCAAACCATATATTTTGGATATGTTGTAAGGCTGTTTTTATTTCTCCTCAATGATTGGTTCAGTACTTACCCATCCTTTGCAGTCGTTTGAAATAAAGATAATTTTCAGTCTTGAAACCTGGAGTTGATCTGCTGTTTTCTGTAGACGGGCAGAATTGCCTTACAGCATGGAATTAACCATTTTTTTGTTTGTCTGTTTTTAATTTCTTAGGAACTGGGACTACCTCAGGCTGAAGACCATGATTATCAACATAAAGCTGGATTTTCTTCTCTAGATGCCTGGGAATGAAGAATTCAGATTAATTAAGATCCCTCAATTTAATCACTCCTGAGGCCTCTTCTGGACATCTACAGTTTGAATATTGGGCCTGCTGTGAAGACACTGGTTTTGTATTTGAATTCCAAAAATTATCACAATAAGATGTAGAGAATGATTTTTGAGTTATCATTGTGAATTAATTTCTCAAGCAACAGACAATTGTTAAATTTAGTATGACTGGGAAACAAGTTAGTTCATGCATTTTGGTGAGAGTTCAGGGTATTTGTTTTAATGCTGATATAAAATTTAAGATTAAAAAAAACCCAGCACCCCATGAATCTCATTGTAAACCCAGCACCCATGAATCCCTTGCTGATTATACAAAGCATTTAGTTATGAGGTGCAGCATTTCCTTTACATCCAACACTCATGCTTTGATTGAATTTTAGAAATCAGAGTATTGGCATCCTATTTAAAAACACCCCACAGATATTTCCTTTCTGTTCCCATGCTATTCATTCTTTTCTGCTCACAGATGGTATTCTGACATTTCTAATATATACTGCATTTGTGTGATAGTTTCCCAGAATATGTTGATAAGGAACTCCAAAACCAATTTAGTTGGTGAGCAAATCTGATGTCAGACTGAAAAAGATTTCCTTCCTATTTTATTTTACTTTTTTTTTTTTCTTTTTTTTGCTAAAAGGAAAGAGAGAAACAAGCAAACTTCTTCCAGGAGATGAAAAGATAGACTTTTTTTCTTGTAACAACTGAAATCTCTGAGATATGTCAGGTTTTATCCTGACATGATTCTTTCCTATTTACAATTAAATATGAGAATCCTTTTGATGGCTGATATTTCTTACCTCACCTGCAACCTCTTTGTTTCTGACCTCACCTCCCAGATCACTTAGGTGTTTTTAATCCAGTTTTGAAGGTGAAAATACAGTGTGAATTTAATACTGCAGCTAGCTCTTTGTCCAAGTTTTACTCATAGAAGTACTCCAATTCCTTTGGTTTCCCTGAGTAACATTCATCCCTCTGGATGTCCAAGAAAACTTTTGGATGTCCAAAAATTAGCTGTACTCTCCAAGGTGGCATCTTATTTCCCTCTGCAGGCAGGGCAAGAGGATTATTCACTCTCCCTGTGTGAAATATCTTTGGGGGGAGTCGAATGCTGTTTGCACCCAACAGTCTTTCAGTACTGGCTGAGCTGGAAAACCAGCATGGCTTGCCAGCTGGAAAAGGAAAGGAGACTCCCACTTCTTGGATGCAGGAAGTTGTCACACAAGAATTTGCAGAATCTGTCTTTTTCATAAAGGTCACCAAAACTGAAAAAAAAAAAAATCAGAAATGTCATCATGAATCTCATGTGCTCGTTTTTCAAAATATTTTTTAAGAGAAATTTCCTAATATTTGAGAAAGATCAAGAATTCTGAAATGTCAAAGTGATTATCTAATGAAATCTAACTTTCAGTATGTAGAATCATGGAATCACTGAGGTTGAAAAAGACCTCTATGCCCATGGAGTCCAACCTTCAGCCCAGCACCACCAAATTCACCACTAAACCACATCTCTAATAATATTTCATGACCATCTGAAGGAATGATTTCAGCCTCAATGAAGTACAAATGTGAATTCTTTTTGCAACCAGGGCAGCTGGTAGTGCCACATATATTTTTAGCTTGGATTTCAGCACAGAACAGATCTCCTTTGTTTAGCTGGAGTAGCAGTTTCCAAATGCACTTCCATATGGGAATCTGAGATTTCAGCTGACTGATGTGGTGATCTCTCAGCTTTGTGTAGAAGCTCAGCTTGTAGGCTACACACAGACAGGCTCCACAGCCCCAACCAGACTTTCAGAGTAAGACCTTGAGGTTTTGCTGACCTTGTCCTGGAAGCAATGCCAAAATCATTCTAATGATTTCAAAACCCAGAGATGAAAACCTCGAGAGCAAGACTTGTGAGAAATCAATTCAGAGGAGAGAGAGGGAGTGGGGATAAGGTTCAACTTCCAGATTTTCTGGCAGCACCACATGACATTCATGTGAGCCATGACATACCTCCAAATGACAGAACAATTTCTTTCCTTCTACTTTATTCCTTATCCTAAGAGATGTTGTTCAATCCTAGGAGTGATGGCAAAGCACTGAGTGCACATGAATAGTAATTATACACAAATGTGACCATTACAGGCAAATTAAGTGCTAAGGAAAGAGCTGTGCAGCACAGAACAGAGGAACTGAAAACTGCAGGAACTTCTGCAATCTGCAGAGATACTCACCAGATCCTAACAGCAGGCAGCAACAGATCTGGTGGGGTTTTTTTAATAGGAATGCTATACACAAATTTCGATAGTCAGTTATTTGTTCCAAGACGCTGAGTGTGATTGTACTTACTCATTGATATTTTCCAGAAACTTTAGTCAATACTTTCAATATTGTCCATCAAGCCTCATTGATTTTGATGAAATTTTGTTTCAAAAATCAAGAGAAAAAACTTCAAAACACCTCATGTTAACATTTTAGAGGTTTTGGAAATTAAAAGTTTTGGTGTTTTTTTAGAAAACCTCTTTTAATTACAAACTGACTGCTATTATTTTCATAAATAAAGATAAAATATGAGACTGTTCAAACAAAATTATAAGCAAAAGTGTTTCTGTAAATGTGAAAATCTGTTGTTTTTTTTTTTCAAATACAGCTTGTGTATTTATCCAGCGTTCAGCAATGCTCCACTGACATTGCAGTTCTCTGATAAGCAGACACAGAAACAGACACACAGACATTGTCACCTTCCCAAAGAAGTCCCTTCCAAGTAAAATATTAATTAATAATGTTGTTGTTTCAGGGAGGGGAGTAGATGCAGTTGATAAAGCACCAACTAGAGGGTGGGAGAGGGAAGTGTCAAGATTCCATGGCTGTGAACTTACAAAGCTTTCCTGGACTTTACTGCTCTATACAGAATTGCACTGCTGAGATGTGACTGGTTAACTTGCAGGCTGCATAATTCTTTTGCAGCTGAGAGGTCATTTAAAGACACAAATACCCCCTGAAAGTCCTGAATATTAGCAAAGTGAACTGGCTAAAGACACAATTGAAGGAACATTGGGATCTGACAATTGTAAAGAAAATGTATCAGTCTAGCACTTGGCTTTCTGTCCTCTCCCTCCACAGACTTGCCAAACTTGCACTGAGCTTGAGGTTTTGGCCTTCATTTCAAGCTCTCCCCATTATTTTGCAGTACTCCTGACTGTCCTCATGCCTCTCAAATCCAAAGCAGAGAGTGGTTATTCCCTGTTCCAGAAACCTGTGGTCATCCCATCCAAAGACGAGCAATAAAGGCTCTGGAGGACAAGTCTGATGAGGAGCAGCCAAAGGGAGCTGGGGGTGTTTAGCCTGGAGAAAAGGAGGCTCAAGGGGAACATTCTCACTCTCTACAACCACTGAAAGGATGATGTAACGAGTTGGGGTTCAATCTCTTCTCAAGTAACAAGCAATTGGATAAGAGGAAATTGTTTCATGTTGTCTCAGAGAAAGTGTAGTTTGGATATTGGGAGAAATTCTTCACCAAAGGGGCATTGTCAAGCATTGGAAGAGACTGTCCAGGGAAGTGGTCAAGTCACCATCCTTAGACATATCTAAAAGATGTGCAGGTGTGGCATGAAGGTGTTGCTGAAATTGGCAGAACAAACTCCTCATCACAATGTTGCATTAAGGAGCAGGAATTCTTTATTGTAGCCCAAGGATATCTCCACATATTGTACATGCTGAGTACAGAAAAAGCTCCTGTTGAAATACTGTATTTTACATGCATATTCATAAGTTTTCCCAGAAGAAACATGCATATAACAATAATTTCTCAGAAGTCATCAACATTTGCCCTCCCCTTGGCCTGTGCATTTTCTTATCTTCTTATCCGAGGTCCCTCCAGTGGTCCCAGGTGGTTGTTAACCCCAAAGTTCTCCATGAACTTGGTATCACTTCCCAAATACTGGGCTGAGTTGGCATAACTAGTCTGGTTCAGTGTTTTGTGAGACACTTGGTTAATCAAGAGCATGTCCTTGTTCCTTTCTTTGTTTAATGTTTAACATGATCCTATGGAATAAGCATCGTATTTTCCACCAGCCAGGCGCATAGTTCTCCCTCTGGCAACATTTCCCCCCGCTTTGCTTTGGGGCTTTTGAAGTTTGTTTTCCCCATCAGACTTCATAGGCCTCCCTTTGCTTTTTTACAGACATCACATCTGTTCTTTGTGTTGCACTTACAATCCCATTTTTTACACAGCTTAAAGCAAGTATCATAATCACAATTATCACTACAATCACAATTATACTTTGCAAGACAGAGGCCAACCAAGATATCCAAGCCCTTTCAATATTTTATTCAATCAACCATTTTCTAATCCTACACTTAATTCTCTGCTGGATAATGCAACTGATTTTATCCTCTCTATCTGATCATCCAATTTGGCAGTTGTAGTTGGAATGTGTATAAGATAGGTTTTTTTTTTTTTAATTTCGGTAAATATCCTACCTCTAGTTTTACCTGTCAGCCAGGAGACTGCCATGGCAGAGCCCTGATCATAGGAAGTTTTAAAGAACGATCACCACATGGTGTAAGATGCCTGGTGAAGCACCCACAGTGCTCTGTTCCATACAAGAGTTCACTTCCATGACTTAGGAGTCCTCTTTGACAGGATTCCTGTGGCTTCAGAGACATCATTTAGCCTGGTGTAGCTGAGGGCCAATGGTTCTGTCATGTAAAGAAAGACTGAGGGATGGAAAGGCTGTAAAATAGAGTGAAAACAATCAGGCTCACCACTGAACTAACAATTCATATTTATTTATATTAAGGATGACCATATTGTCACTGGTATAGCTTATATGGAACAGAAGTGCTGCAGCAGAGCTCTTGCCAGTGGCAGGCAGACCATGGGGGAAAATGTAATTTACTTAGCTTTTTGTTACACTCTTACACAATTTGTATTTGCTTGCAGGTGTTGTTGGTGACAGCACGCTGCTAAAAATGGACATTTACTATTGCCTGAAATAGGCATTTTTCTGCTTATATGTGGTCACTTAGGAAATTTATACAGCAAGATCACCCATCCACGAGTTTGTGAAGACTTCCTGGAGCCCCCTTAATCTTCAATGTTTCAAATTCATCTCTGATACAGTTGCTTTGACGTTTGATATGGCGCAATTTCAAATCCTTCCAAGGAAAAAAACTATTAAGGAAATCTGTCTAGTGAACAAGCTATTTGGAAATAAATTTTGACTGCTTTTTAACAGTTCTCAACCTTTAGAGTCCAAAATGCATAGGAAACAACAGAAGTGTGCTTACAATCACATATGCAATTAATAGCTGATGACAATCAGGGAATAGCAGTGTGTTTATATTTCCAAAGATAAATATTTATAATGGAAACATTTAATGACTTTAGCATCTTATTTAACTGGCCTTCCCTTTCATTGCCCTGTCTAAACATTGTACAGAATTCTACTGGCACTAATTTCTGGAGTAAAACATTTATATAAGGGTTGTGTTATATGCTGGCCAGGTACTCCCCACACTGGTTAATAGGAAAATGTCATTCCCTGTTGTGGTGGCAAAGAAAGAAGATGGTAAACTCATTCATTTGGTGTTCCAGTGTGGGCTGTGAAAACTTGGTACAATGTCTACTGTCCCGTAGGGGTGGGTGAACTCGGTACTTAAAAGCTACAAACAGAGTGATCCTCCAAAGATGGACATGGTCTTTCTGAAATTCACTTTCAGGTGATGACAGACTCCTCAGTGTTTGAGTCCTGACACTGGAATACCTGAAAGAGTCTTTTTTTCCACAGGGGGCAAGCATATGCTTTTCTCATCAATCTAATTCAGCAATTAAGTATGTACAGAAGGCAGCCTTTATCGTTACACAGTTTAGAGGAGATGGGCTGCAGTCTAATGCTGTCTTGATACTCTTCCAGCCTCCCACGTGGCATTTCCCTTGGTAATTTTCCTCCTTTTTCTGTTACTAGAACACCTCTAGCATGTCTAAGCAATAATGCTGCCTTGTACATGATGCTGAGTTATCATCCTGTTTCAATTTACAAATATTTTCCATTGGTGGACCCCAAAGCTCTCCATAACAACATGGAATTTCCAGTAATTTGAATCAAAGTGAACCAAGAAAGACTAATCCTAAAACCAATCAAGCCATCAAGTGTGTTGGTATTAAAAAACCCTGTTTAAATCTGAAAGAATTGGTTCCTTTTGGCTTACTAGGTCAGACCTAAGATGTGGTGGATTTCTAACCCTGTTGTGTTCAGGCAGCATTTTCACTCCTGTGTTTCAGAAAGATATGTTTGTCTGTTTTTGTATATATACAACATATAGGCATACATTTTAAATGTCAGCCTGTGTAAAGAAAGCCAGTCTGAGAGACTGAGATGTAGACAGCAACTTTTAGAGGTCTGTTGTCTTCATTTTCCAGCAAATAGATTCATCATAAAGCCAAAAGAAAATGAAACAGGATTATTAAGTATGGGAATGGATTTAAGGAAGGTCTTTGATCCAAACAAAAATAGACACACCAGCCAAATTGTTGAAGGGAGGAATTGTGTAAGCATTAAAGATGAATTAAAATTAATCGTGGAGGGAACAGTGACTACATTTCTCCACCTGAGCAGACAGTGCTTCTAAAAGAAATCTAATAAATGTGGCATGAAACAGAAGTGACAGAGCACTGGAGAAGGAGAGGAACAGAGTTAACAGGCAAGACAGGCAGCAAAGGGCCCTTTGGGATCTGGAATGGAGTTCACTTAAAAGGAGTTCACACAGGCAGCAGTGCAATGTGGCTGAATGAATATGCTGCATTCTTGCTTTGAAAATTCCTGTAATCAGATGCTCCATTCCAAAAGACATCCCCTAATGTCCTTACTCAGAGGCAGCAAATAGAAAAAACTCGGGAAAGATGCCATGGGACAACAGAGAGTTTGAGAAAATGAATTTCAGCTCACATCAGTGGAATGTTTGGCTGTTGCTGCAGGTTTCTGGTGCTGGCCTGGAGGAGTGATTGGAGTCAGATATAATGGGAATGACATCAAGCATGATCAGGGGATGGTGTCCTAACAAGAAACCTGCTACCAGCAGCACCACTGCCCCTGCTCCTGGATGCTGTCAGGTGCTCTGCTGGAGGAAAACAGACATGTTTGCACCAGAGCTTTATACTGTGTTTATAATTAGGTCATAATTTGTACCACAAGCAGAGCTTTTAAGGTGGTGAAGAGAACGCACACCCACCCCTTAGAGCCCAGGTATTATAACTGATTTATAGATGTAGTTAACTTTATGGATGGCAAATGTTCATCCTTGTGATATATTTAGGATTGTGCCTGAATATTTCCCAGGAAGGACTTTTGTTATCAGCCCTCTTCTGTCCAGACAAGGACAGATCATTTTCTTAAGGTTATGCAATAACTCAGCAGGGTGCTTTTCTCTTGTGGTCTCCCTATACCATTCAGATAGGGATAATAACAGGAAATAATTTAAAGAAAAACCAACAGTGTTCTACTTCAGCATAAGCAACGTTAAAGTTGAGAAACGTTACTGCTCTGTATTTACAGAACTGTTCTGAAATCCTGATGCTGAATTCACACACACTGAGACTTTTCTAACTGAAAGCAAACTCCAGAGGAATTCACAGACAAAAATGGACCATCCTAATAGATTATTTGGCTTGCTTCACTCAGTTTAGTCTGAGTTGATTGACTTTATAGAACTAGATAAAGACTAGTTGTAGACTAGTAATAGGTATGACAATAGCTTTAACATACTGATATTGTAAATTATATTAATTGGTTTATTAAAAAGTTTTATCATTATAAGTAAGAAAAATTCTCAATGTGTAATTTATCCAAGGTTATCCAATCAGCAGAGGCACTGGAAACAGAGCCCAACATAAACATTATTAATATCAGTTTACTTCTTTAATCTAGAGCTGGCCACTAATTGCTGTAGACATATTTTTGATCATTTTATTCACATATGTTGTGTTTCTATCAGGAAATGAATTCTTCCTTTTTATTTTTTCCTTATCCAGAACAGATTTGATGAAACTAGAAAATGAAAAAAGGTTAAACAGTAAGTGATTCAAAGTGCTAGGTCCAGCTGGTGGCTGGCTCCTGGTGACATTCAATGGGGATCCATACTAGGACCAGTGGTTACTCTTTAACCAAGTTATTAATGAACTGGATGATGTGACAGAGCTGTCTCTCAGCATGTTTGCACAAGATATTTGCTATTCCAGGAGACCTTGCCAGGCTGGAGATATGGGCTGACAGGAGCCTCCTAAAGTTCAGCAAAGGCAAAGCAAAGTCCTGCCCCAGGACAGAGTAACCCCAGCACCAGATGGGGGCTGGGAATTCTGAGAGCTGCTCTGGAGATGAGCAGCTGAGGGTCCTGGTGGAGCACAGGCTGACCAGGGACCAGCAATGTGCCCTTGTAATAAAGAAAGCAACACCCTCCTGGGCTGCACCAGCCAGAATTCAGTGATCACGTCTTGTTAAACTGATCCTTCTCTCTAGTCAGCTCTTGTCACACCCATCTGGTGAAGCATGTCCTGAGCTCCCCAGTGAAAGATGGGGAGATGCTGCTCTGAGTCCAGTGGAGGGGACTCACTGGGTGGAGTCAGGGTAGGTGAACCCTCAGGATGGATGGGGAGCAGCAGTGCCAGATGTAGAAGAAGAAACAGAGGAAATTGAGTTTGTTCTGTGTGAATTAAAAGAACAGAAATCTTCAGGGGTGATTTTTTTGCTGTCTGCATCTCTCTGACTGGAGGATACAGAGAAGACCAAGAGACTTTTCAGAGAAATGTGCAGTAACAGTATGAGAAGCCGTGGATCCAATATGCAACATGCACAATTCAAACTCAATATAAAGAAATTAGTTTTTACTTTGAGAATGATCAGAACTTTATCATAGGTTCTTGCAGAGGATCTGTAATCTCCATCTTTGGAGATGTTCTCTTCCTTAATAATACAAGTTCCAAAAAAAATTTAAAGGACTGTCTTTTTGTCAAAACTCTAAAAATTACTTCTTAAAACACTTTGGATGCAGCTGTTGTAGAAAGGAGGTCAGAAAATTGGTCCAATTTCAGTGTCTAAATAGAACCCATTTATTTTCCCAAATGTATCTTTTAAAAATATTTCTTTAAAGAAGTTTGCATGCCAAACTTGCCTTACTGAATTACATCTGGGATCATCTCATCTTCTTCAGAAGCACAAAAAAAACATTGATTTCAGTGCTGTTGCTAACTCTAAACAGAAGGTGAAGATCTGGTTGCATCAGTTCTTTTGCCAAAGCAGGAAAAACCTGACTTTAATCCCTTAGATAGTGGGATAAGTATTTTTATGGCATTTCCACTAGACTAAAAACATCTAAGTGGACAATTACATTGCAGATGTCAATGTTGTGTCAATTTAATGCCATCCTAAATGGTGCTACAGCACCATGCACAAATAGGGTAACACTGGGGCACTACAATTCAGCCTCCTCTGTTTTAAATCATTAAATGACTTGTTGAAACTTGTTTTTTTTCCCCAGTCTGGCTCTCCCAGAAAACTTCTAGGCACAATTTGAAAGTGAGCATTAGGCAGACACTAATTCAGACATCTTTGGAGGTTAAGAGCGTTTAAGAGTGGTTAAGATTGTTTTAGAGTGTTAAGGGACATGTGGGAAAAGAACAGAAAATGGGCAAGAAAGATTGTAAACATGCTCAAGTGACCTGCAGCTGAGGTGTAAAATCCACAGATATTATGTTAGTTGTTGTTTGGCCTTGTCTGTTGGACAAATAGAACATCTGTATTTAGATAACAAGCTTCTGGCAGGCTTAGAGGCATCCTATCAAACATGCCTGTGATTTCTGCCTTGCTGTGGAAAAAACAGAGCCCAGCAATACATTAAACCTGTGTGGAGTAGAGATGAAAACAGCAAGTTTGTTGGTCTTCCAGCATGGATCAAGCTCCATGGTGCCTGCATTCTCATTTGTGTGCCTCTGCCCAGGTATGCTTTAGGGATCCCCTGTTTGAAAATGAAAATAAATTTATTCTTTGCATTTATCCATAGTTTTGTGGTTCCTGCCCTTTATCCGTGCCAGGTCTCAGAGGACACAAAAAAAACCCCATTTTATCTCAGATTTAGGAGAAAAATCTCTGGTGCTGGTTGGTTTGCTAGTAGAAATGCAGCCAAGGTCTTCTCATGCTTATTCTTCAACAACTTATCTGTACAATAACAAAAAATAAATCTTTTCTCTCCCTCTTACCTATCAAATGGCTCTTTCCTTGTCCAGGAACCATCTCTTTCACTGGGAATAAACAACACCTCACACAGCAATATTCTCATCTCTTTGGAGTTCTAGACAAAAGAGAAATATAAATAATCAATAGAAATACTAATTACAAGAGGCCATCTGTCCTTTTGCAACTGTTTTACATTCTACAGAATGTTAATACCAAAATACATTCATCAACTTTAATAGACATCTGGAGCATAATCTTCCAGCAACCACTTGTATAAAAGTTACTGCATGAAATAATTATCAGTGAAATATGGTAAATAAAAAAATTGTCTTTGAAAGCACTGAAACAGAAGCTAGATTTTTCAAGCTCCAAGAATTAACACGAAGAGAAGTACAGCTACTCCCAGATTTTGCTGCTGTATAGTCTTTGGTGTCTCTTTTTCAGACAGCTTAATTAGTCTTTATATGAAACCCACTGGCATGAGCAAAAACTTCTAATGCTGGGGAATTTGATCTTGATCTGACTGTTCTGGTTTCTTCCTACTTCCCTCCTCTTCTTTTTTTCATGCAGTTTGCAAATTTAAGAACATGGCTTACATTCAAAATGTCTCCTGGCTCGTTACAAGACAGACCCAACAATGCTGATTCTGTTCTTTCCTCTCATTACTGCTGATCATTGTGGGGTTTGCAAATAGCTCGTGGGACACAGAAATATCCAAGAGAACAAAGGCTGTGTCAGAAAGATGAAGGGCACCTGAATTGCAATGAGGTAGCAGACCTGCTTTTAGATCAACTGTGGTGTTAACTATTGAGCAAAATCTGCCTTCCTTCTGTCTGAAAGTAGAAAATAGAGCAGTGCTGAGACTTTATTTCTGCATAAGAGTATTGCCAGGAATGTTGATCTAGGATTGGTCATTCTGTGATGTATTTAGGCATTGGCACAGGGCAGACCAGAAGCCTCTGAAGCCAATGTGTTATGTCCTTATATATTTCAGAGTGCTCTCTCATGTGCCTGAATCCTTGGAAAGCAAATAAGGTAATTTCCATCCCTTTAGCAAGAAGAAGTTTTGGTGCTATTTTCTCTGGCCTCCAGGCACTGAGCAATTTGCACATGCAGTACAGTCTCATTTAGATGAAGTAGAAAATACCATGTTATAAATAAGATACACGACAGTCCCTCCTCAGGTATCAGATGTCTTTCTGGAGACTTGATTTGATCACCCATGTGCCTAGGTCATGCTAAAACATTTTGGAGTAAAGCAGAGACCTGTCAGTCTTTCCCCATAAATTACTACATCAGGAAACTGCTTTATCATTCTGAGTCCCAAACTCTCTCTTCCCAGAGCAGCAAAAGGCAGTAGGTTGGTTAGATATGACAGAACAACACACAAATAACCTGTTCATTGTTAAGCTAAAATACCCCAAATCCTGGATTAATTGTCAGTCCTTAGTCCCCATGCCCTTTTAATTTTTTTTTTCTTTTTAATCCAACATTGAATCAATGTAGTCACTGAATGGTAGCACCACAGACTTTGTGATTAAATCCAGGTTTTATTTGTTTTCTAGATCCAGTCTCACACATATACAGTTGCAAGTTACTTCAATATTTTCCAACAAAATAATTAAACCCCAAATACTTCAGAAAGTCTCTACTGAAGTGTGCTCTCATCGGAGACTGAACATAGGCTGTTGTAGGGGATAAAATAGCAGGAGAACAACAAAACAAATCAGGTTCTCCTGCTAACATGGCAAAGATCACCTCTTTCAGGAATTGTCTGGTTAATAGATGTCATACTGGTCTCTTTCTGGCCATTTTAGGAAGTTTGTTTCCTGTCATCAAGCACCAAATGATGCAGCATCTCTTCTCAATATGAAAATTCTCGAAATAATTTGCATTTAGCATGGACAAAGCACTCAGAGTGTGAAAGGGAAACTGGTAGCAGATGTATGAGGTTCTCAGATATTTGTTCTGTGCTGATATGTAAGTAAATAGCAGATGTTTTTGAAGTTTCTCCTCATTACTAAGTGATGAAAGGGGGAGAGGACACTCTAGATTACATATTCACTTGCTCATTTTGAATGCCAATCATTACATCCATTTAAATACCAATTAATTAAACCCATTAAAACACCTCTGTAGTTCATTAAAAGTTTTTTAATTGCTGAATTTCTGCCTTTTCATGTTTTCCTGAGAGCTACTAGTTACTTTGAAAACCTTCAGCAGGTTTGTGTCTTTGAATGAATTGGGTCAAAAAAGTCTAAGAACCAATGGGCTGAGTTCACCAGGCGGATCAAGCAAGATGTGTCTGCCTGGGCACAGCTTTTGCAGGCAGGGCTGCAGCCTGTCCCTGCCCCAGGAGAAAGGGAGAGCCAGGCCCTTCCTGCAGCCAGAGCTCTGCTCTGCATTGAATCACAGAGCTCCCTGAATGGGAAGGGATCCACAAGGGTCACTGGGTCCATCTCCTGGCCCTTCACAGGGCAGAATCCCTAAGAGTGACACCATGGATTGTCACACGCTCGGAGTGTGTCCAAGTGCTTCTGGAGCTCTGGCAGGTTCAGTGCTGTGACCATTCCTGGGGAGCCTGTTCTAGTGCCCAACCACCCTCTGGGTGGAAAACCTGTTCCTCATATCCAACATAAACCTACCCTGATTTCAGACCCTTCCACTGGTCGCCAGAGGGACTAGATCAGTGCCTGTCCTCCTCTTCCTCTCATGAGGATGCTGAAGACTTCAATGGGGGCTCCCCTCAGTCTCAGCTACTCCAAACTGAACAGACCAAGTGCCCCCAGCCATTTCTCACACAGCTTCCCCTCCAGCGTCTTCATCATTTTTGTAGCCTTCCTTTGCATGCTGTCTAATGCCTTTATATCCTTCTTATGTTGTGGCAGCCAAAACTGCCCCAGGGCTCCAGGTGAGGTGGGCAGTCCCCTCCCTTGTCGGGCTGGCTGCTGTGGTATTCACATATTCCCTGAACAGAGAGAGACTTAATTCTCTCCCAGGATTTTCCTGAGAAGCTGTGAGAAAGCTCAGAGAAAAAAATTCTTATCTTAATCTCTGCACCTGTTATGGCGCACATGTGGAATGTGTTATGGAGATTGCTTACCAAAATGTAGCTTCTTAATTAGACTCTGGTGATGGTGTTTTGATTCATTGACCAATTGGATCCACTTGTGTATTGGACTGCCTGGCAAGGGCCATGGGTTTTTCTTAGTAGTATAGTGAAAATAATATAATATAATATAATATAATATAATATAATATAATATAATATAATATAATATAATATAATATAATATAATATAATATAATATAATATAATATAATATAATATAATATAATATAACATTGTCAGAACCCAGGACATCCTTCTGGGTGCCCTGGATGGCTCAAGCCCCTGGCTGGGGGCTCAGAGACCTTGGCATGAAGCCAAAGACACCTGTGCCTTTGATTTTAACCCATGGAAAAATATTACTAACTTTATATGAGGATTTACAAGCCACGAGAGTTTAAGTAGAATGATAGGTTGTCACAAGACAGAAAAGCAGAATTTAGGGTTTTTAGAATGAGGGTTCAGAAGCTAAGATGGAGGGATTTGGGCATCTTGTCCTTCTTTCTTCTTCTTAGCCTCCATCTTCTGGGTGATGGTGGCACTTTTGGTTTGATTTAGAGTAGAAATACACTGTCTAACATAGGTGATAGGTATTGGAAAATTATTGTAAATAATGCAGTTTTTAGTTTAAGAAGATAACACTGCCCCGAGGGCGGTCAGTGTGCCATGGACTGACTTGCTAGACAGACCTCAGCAGGTCAGGAAAAGAATGTTATAGATAACAGAGAATAAACAACCTTGAACACCACAGCCGAAGAATCCTGACTCCTTCTTTGATCTCAGGGCTGGGAAAAAGAGACTTTCTAACACCTTGGGGTCATCTTGACCACAGAGACTCCGAGATAGCAAAGCTTAATAAAGCAATAGATCAGCCCTCTGCAGTCATGGAGTCAGTGCACATTATTCCCTGGCCTCGGGTCCACTGCTGCTACAACAGGCTGCACCCCAGGGCAGTTCCTTTTGTCTACCAAGGCACTGGTGTGACATCTCTCATCCAATCTCTGCCTTCAGCAGCTCTGTCTCTGCGGAGGTGTTGGCCAGCATTGGGCACAGCAGCAGCCTTTCCCCACTGCTCTGCCTGCAGGGGAGGGCAGGGCAAGTGCCCTGGTGGGTGGCCACACACACACAGCAGCTCAGCTGCTGAGTTATGTGGGCTTTAAGTCTCTCCAGTCAGCCAGTGGAATGTCCTGTCAAAAATTTTCCCTCTCTGCACATCCTCCTGCCTCAGAGGCCACACTGAGGCCATCCTGAGCCTTGGCACTGGCCCTGTGTCACTGCCCAGGCCTGTCCTTGGTAGGGGTGGGGGGTAGATGCCATTAGTCCTGCCCCCTCAAAGCCTCATTAGCTGCTCTGGAGAGCTTCTGGAGGGTCTTGGAACTCCCCTGGACTTCCCCTGCCCAGGAACTCATGCTGGGATCACATGCCCTGCTGTGGAAGGTGCCAAGATCCTCTACAAGTGATAAAATACAAAAAAGTTAATTAGATTGCTAATTAAATGCCATCCAAGATTAAATGATTAAACATTTATAGGAAATTTTCTAAAGATATTCTCCTTCAGAACTAGGTGAGCCAGCGTGGATTATATTTTTGCAGCAATATGAAGTGCCAGTCCCTTAAAGAAGTTCTCCTGCCTTCAGTGGGTGCTGTGCTCGCCCAAGGGCAGAACTTAGTTCTTCCAGAGGTTTCCAGCCCCTTCTCCTGCTCTTCTTCCCAGAGGCTCCCCTTAGTTACTACTGACAGGACCCTTCTGATGCAGTTAAACTCTGCCCAGGTGCTGGATGTGCAGCCTAATGATGCCACGAGGTCTCACAGACACATCCATGCTACCACACCTGGGGTCTGCAAGGGTTTCTCTCTCAAGAGAGAGGAGTTCTTGCAGGGCAGGTCCCAGACATTCAGCTTTGCCCTACATTCCATAAAACACAATGCCATGCAGAGATTATCAGCACAACTGCTGGGTGAGAACCCCTGTTAAAAGTGAATTACAATGCTGATAGCAGATTTCATTTGTGCTTAAATTCTAGTCCACCTATTCCCATCATCAATGAGACAACAGCACCTTTTCAGATGTGGGTGGGGGAAGAATTTGTTCTTCAGTGCCCTAAAAACATTCTAGTGTTTTTGTAGAATATTCTCATGAAATAGTTTTGAAGTGCAGTAATACCTCTGCAATCCCAGAGATAATGGGATAGGTTAGACAGACATTAGTGCATTACAAACATCCCCCTGAAACAATTTCAGCTGCAATTCCTAACCTGCACTTAGAACATGTGTATGAGAGCTGCTATTTTTGCTGCTGTTGCAGTCACTGAATCAGGGATCTGAGAACTAAAGAGCACCAGCTATTAATTTTAGGAGCTGAGGCTGTTTTTGTCTTGTCCTTTTGGGATTAGGGCACAGGATGGATTCTGTGACTCCTCAGAGCTCTGCCAGCACAAAGCTGTTTTCTGTGTGCTGCCCTCAATGTTTTGGGTAGTTTGACTTTATGGAAAACAGAAGTTAGTAATTCTGCCTGCAGAAATACACTTAAAATGAAAACAGCTTCCCTTGAGCCAAAGTGCTGTTTTATAAAAAACATTGTATTTGAGGCACAGCCTTACTGCCTTACTATTAAATTCAAGTGATTACAACAGAAGGAGTATTTGTAACTCGAGTAACAGGGAATCTTAATATATATCACATACATCACATTCAGTCCCAGACTGAAACTGTACAAAATGCTTCAGATTCATATTTTTTCCTTTGCAAAAAAAAAAAAAAAAAGACAGATGTCATGATATTGCACGGTTTTACAAATTCTCAGTTCCTGAAACAGCATTAATAATGTAATTAGAAAATAGTCACCTTTCTTTAATAACAATGGCCAAAAAAGTATTGATCCAAAACTATATAAATTTTCAAATTTCTTTGGATTTAGCATTGGAGAAATGTCCAAAACTGAAATAACTGTAGAATCTAAATTACATTTATTTCTTGATTTTGACTTGAAAATCAGCTGAAGTCATCTAAAGGATTTTTTGTTTCAGTTCAACCAAAAGTCTTTTTTTTTTTCTTGAGCTTCTACTTTCCAGAAGCATCAACAAGCCACAAAAAATAAATGAATCTTTTACACTGATTTACCCCAGCGTGCAATTTCCAGCACCTGCAGGATTGAAATACGATTGGTTTTCTTTGTCCCATTTAAAAACAGCAGGTGACTCATTCTTGGCTCTGATTGCCAGGAAATCATTACCACTGTCATTTGCAGTCACCAGTCTTTGGGCACACGGAATTGTAGGCATCTGCACATTCTTCCAGGCCTCTGATGACAAAATACCTTCAGGCTGGACGGACTGAAGGACTGAGCAGAAGACATCTCGAGTGTCCTGGAATCACCTCCAGTCTCATGATGGCACTGAGTGCAAGCTCTCAGTATCTGATGGGAAAAGGGAATGAAGGCAGGCAATTTAGGAGCTGACAAAAAAAAAAAAATCAAGCTGGATTTTCTTCTGTTGTATTGATTCTTTTGTGGATGGTTTGGTTTTAGTCATCCCTTCTCACTTGGGAATTTTTATAAAAGGGATTTTCAAAAATCAGACCTCTTCTAACTAAGGACCTACTGTTATCTTGATTTAAGATTTTATCAGTTAATACATACTGTCATAAAATCCATGTGCCGTTGGAAAGAATTGGATGAGTGCACTGTAGTTTTCTTTGCTTAGATATAATCAATAGATACTTATTAATCTCTTTTCATAAACTTCACCCAACCTAAAAGCCATCCCATATAACAACCCCAGGTGGGCCTTGAAATGACAGTGAGACTCAAAGAGGGATGGATTAAACTTGTACGTTATCAATTCCCACGTTATCAATTCTGATTTTTGCCAGAGTTCTAGATTTATTTCATGGCACCTTCTTTATTGTTTGAACTCTTATCAGATGAATATGGTGCTGGAATTTTAGATGACAAGTGCATACTACAATTTTGGCCAAGAACAGAAAAGGGAGAGAGCAAAGCTAAACAGACAATGAGGTCCAAAAAAGCAAAGCTCTGACTCTGCAAAATGTGCTTGCCCAAGTAAAATTGATGTTCATCCAAGCCCTTGGGGGACCAGGCAGTAAAATCCTTTATAGTTTTCTTGACTCTCTGATCAGACTGTAATACAGGAGTCGCACCAATTTCTCTCAAATATGAGCAGAAGTTTCAAAAAATAGTTTTGCAACAGGTATCAGCACTAATTTTTCTTGTCAAGGTATCTAACCCTACTGATTCCTGTGTACATGCATAATCTGAATCACAAATTTTCATCATTGTTTTGGGGTTGCTTTTCTGATGATTTGTGTCAGGAATGAATTTCATGCTGTTTCCATTTTTTAAAAGGCAACATTTGGGAATATTCACATACTCTTTTAGGCCCTGTGCCAGAGAGGTGTTGGCTACTCTTTGCACAAGGGGCAATAGAGCTTTTCACTGATCACACTTGATTGCTGTCTGGATAGGAATTGCATGCTTCCAAAAGCACAGGCTTCTGGTGCAAAGGGCTACTATTGTGTTTTTAAAAGTGGAAGGAGAGATACAGAAGTCTGGTGCTGCAGCTGAAGGTAAAAACAGTCTCCAAGAGCTCCCAAGTAATCCTACATACGTACAGCGCACACAAATCAGTCCAAGGTCTAAAGTAGACCCCACCGCTCTTAAAAACACCATACAAAGAGTAAACTGAAGTGGAATGACACATTTTTGGTTTTCATTGAAACCAGAAACCAAATTTGAACAAAGAAGTATTATTTAACCCCAGGAAAAGTACCTGGCAGGAATTTCAGGTGGTCTGCCAAAATCCATGTACTTTCTCCACAAGAAGCAAGAGCAGCAGCTTCTTTATTCAGTTCACCCAAGAAATAATTGAGGGTACTTTCTGGAGTGAGGAAGAGTGCATTGAACTGGTTTCAACGGGGCTCAATCTCAGGAAGAGGTTTATTTTCACAAACCCAGAGTGTCTGTGCTGCACAGGCACAAGTCTGACGCCAGGCAGCACCCACGGTCTCTGATAGTGGCTGGAGTTGTTTTTCATGGGAGGTGTAGGTGGACCCCAAGCAGACCCCAGACCCCCTCATCAACTCAGAGCCTGCAGGCAAAGCTGGTGCAAAGAGCTTCTAGTAAGAAGGAACAGTCCTTTGGGAGCTGGTGGCTGTGGCATAGTCAGACCAGAAAAGTTATTTGCACAGAGATTTGCAGGAGTTGGTTCACAGGATTTGTCTTTGGTGGGTTAACATCATGAGAAACAGCTAACACTGACCAGGTTAACATGGGCAGAAAGCAAATCATAGAATCAGTTAGGTTGAAAAAGACTTTCAAGATCATTGAGTTCTTTGAACAGCTTTCCCCATACCAGCTGAACCATAGCACTAAATGCCATGTGCAGTCATTTCTTAAACACTTCCAGGGATGGTGACTCCAAAACATCCTTGGGAAGACCATTCCAATGCTTGACAACCCTTGCAGGGGGGAGCAGAGCCAGCCCTTCTCCAAGGATGATCTGGAGTTATATGGATGATGGCTTTCTGCTGGTTGTTGACCTCTGGGGAAAATCAAAGGATTCTGGCCAGTGTCAATTTGCAGTGACAGAAAACTGGCAAAGGCTTCCGACTCTCAGCATTTTACATTTGTGACTGAATATTAGTTTAAAGTGGGGTGGCTGTGATAAATTCTACCAGTGGTCCCTGGCATTTCAGGGAGTGCAGTGTGTGTATTTGAATAGCTACAGGCATTATACCCCAGGATTCATGGGCTTTGCCCTTCCTTGGAATCCCATCTCTGGGGGATAAAGCGAGGAGCTCTCTGTTAGACAGCCCTGAGGCCAGGCAGCTCTGACAAACATGCTTGTGTTGTTGGCTGAGCACTTAGCAGAGCCTGTGTACCTAACCCTTCCTCTTTGCTTTGGCTCTCTGGCAAAGTACAAGTCAAACTCCCTTCACCACCAGATCGTTTCAAAGAACATTTTGTAATACAGATACCACACAGCTGAATGCAGCCACTTCTATCTAGGGCAGACTGATCTTGAAGGGATTTAATGTTCAGATGAAGGGAACACGACCTTCCATTTTTAAGCTTCCATTTCAACACTGTTTATAATTAACTGCATGCATAGGGCTTCATGTACTTTGAAAGGCTGAGGTTATGCTTGTGTTGCAGAGCCAGGGGAGGCAAGCTTGTTGTCCTGATATACTTAGACCATCAAGCTGTTTTTCAAGGAAGAGCTGAAAAATAGTTTTAACAAGTAATTCTGTAATGCTGTAATGCTTTGATGTGTGCAATGGGATGATCAATTGACTAACCTGGTTGAATTTTTAAAGTAGACCGTCAGATTCATCGTGTTTGTGGTTCTCATTTGCTTTGATCCTTACAGCCAGAGATGGCTGAGCAACTGCCAGAGGAGGGTGCTACCAAATAAAAATTCCCAACAAGTTTCTCTTTCCAGATTCTTTTATACCAAGCTTTTAGAAATTATGAATAGGCAAGGAAAGTTGGAAGGCAATGGAACATCAGTCCCAATACTGGTTGATTCAGACATATTCACTTCAACAGTCTCCTCTGGATTCATAGATAAATTTCTATGCATCTTTTAGTGACACCCTTCCCCTGAAGATCAGCTTTAATTTCTGGGAAACAAAGCAGCAGCACTGCAGCTTTCCATGCTAGGTGCAAGTACAAGGATCTGTCTGCTTCTCTGCCTCCTGGGCAGGAGGAGGAGATAACTCCAACAATAGTTGCAATTGAACATCTCAATTACAGTAGCAGCAATTTTCCAACCTGATTACTTGTGTCAGGTGTTTATCTGTGAGCCCTCATGGACAGTGCCACTTGGAAGGACAGGCCCTTCTTGCAAGACTGGCCTGTCACACAGCAGGAATGTGATGCTTTGCTTCAATATTTTTTAGCACCATGGAGTCACTCTTTAAATATTAGCTGAATGCATGGTTAATGTTTGGCCTCAAAAACTGGCTCAAATGAGCTTCATAACAGAGTCCCATTTGAAATTAGCAGGTAACACATTTTGTCTTGATCAGGTATTAGAGCAGGTGGAAAAAAACACTAAGATAGGCAAGACTGGTTAAAAATACTGACTTTGCTGGCTTTTTTCAGGAAATCTAGTGAAATTTCATTTAAAACCCAGAGAAAAACCAGGATAAATTGTTGAAAGAGTAGTTTTGACATTTTCAAAATTACTTAAAAAAATTTTTACAATGCAGTTCAGATTCATTTTCTAAAGGCTGAAAAAATATTCCATCTGTCATGAAGAATATCTTTCTGTTCCTTCAACTGAACATTTTAGGTGGATTTTATCTAGTTAAGTATTTGTTATATAAGATCCAGTGCAATGTAGTGGAAAAAGAATTGATTGAAGAAGCAAAAGCATTTGATTCTCCGCTCAGGTATTGAATTCTATCGCCTACAAAAGCTTTAATTTGTGGGATTTGATTTTGGGGCGGCCCAATCTGTCAAATTTGGGGGTACATACACAGGGAACAAGATTCCTTGTCCTTGCAGGAGACTGTGGCAAAGGTACTCCCTTCAAGCAGCTACGCTGCCAAAACCAACAAAAATTGCAGGAGCCATTCAGTAATCTTTCACTCAGTTCCTCAGCAGAGGAAAATATCCTTTTAGCTTCATTTTGGAGAGGAGCCATTTCAAGGCTTTTCAGCACTGCAGGCAGGAATGAGATAAACTGCCTTAGAATGATATCCAAAGGATGACAAAACTCACTTTTGCTGTGGTAGCAGACTTGGTTCAGGAAGAAAGGAAGGGCTTGCTGCAAGTTTGGGGAAAGGACAAGAGTACAGAGCTGAGTGACATCAGCAAGCTCAGTGTGGGTTTAGGGTGCTGCAAAGGTTTAGTGGGGTCTGAGACAGCTTAGGTGGAGAGCAGAGCCTTGCCTTGCTTTGGGCAGCTGCCAAGGAGGCAGCAGAGCATCGCCTGCACTGCGGGTGAGAGCAGGCAGCCCTGCCACCCTGCTGCTCCTGCTGCTGGGCATTGATCTATTGATCTGTTGATCTGTGCTCCTGGAGTCCTTCATGCTGTCCTGGTGCCTTCCACAGGGCTTATAAGTGGCAGGATGCTCACTCCCAGGAGGTCACAGGTGAGAGCTGCTGCGGGTGAGCAGCACTGAATATCACACAGAACTGCTCCCAGCAGGAATATCACAGCTCCAGAACCTAAACCCCACAATTCCCCATCCCTGCTGCATGTCCCAGCACAGCTGTTCTTACACTTGACCTACAGCTTTTCCATGAGGGAAGAAACACCAAAGAGCTGGTATTTGTGACTCCATCATGTTTCATGGGCTGGGGACATTTCCTTGGCTGCACTGTCACCCATGGCTGTGGTCCCCCTTCTGGCACCAGGGTTTTCTTTAGTGACCCTGTTGGCTGTTTTGTTATATATATTCCAATTCTAATTCCCAGTTACTGGTTTATGATGACTTGGTTGGATATTTGTGCACTAAATTAATTGTGCACAGTGTATAACCTATACACCATACAAACAGCATAAGACTGTTTTAGAGTAGCCAACTGTTTTTTTGAAAAAAATGCAAGAGAGAGAATAATAGAATTGGCCAAGTGTAAAATTCAGAGCAATTTAATATCTGGCATAACAGAAGTTGATTCAATCTAAAGAGAAGTTGGAGAAGGACTGAGAGCATGTGCCAGTGGGTAACTCCAGCTCTTCCCTCTCATTAAACCACGCTGCTGAGCAGTGATGCCAAGAAACTTCACATCAAGGGGATGACAGAAGTTAGCAGACATATTTCTGGGAAGATGAAAAACAATCAGCATCACCAGAAAATGGAAACAACCCCCTATGATTCTCTGAGGAATCAGAGGAGCCTGGATAATAACCATATTTCTCTTGCAATAAAGAAAGAATTTTAGTTTATAAAACAAATGTTTCCTCCTGTAGTCAAATGTTGTTTCTTTGGTGTTTAACACATTGACTGATGCAGGAAATCCCTTTGCTAGGAAGGTTTGCCAATTCCAGTTCCTCCCCTGTGTTAGCACCTGGCATTAGCACTGCTAGTTCTACAGATCCTGCATCCCCCTCATCTGCAGCTGGCTCCTCTGGGAGCTGTGGGTGGGAGGCTCTTCCTGCAGTCTTTGGGTGGTGGAGAAGCTCAGAGCACATGCAGTAATTTAGATCCTCAGGGATCTGGGCATGGGGAGGAGGCTTCTGAGTTTTATTTCTCCCTGAGTGTCCCATGGGCTGCTTGTGCTATGGGAGGAGGTTGCAGGAAAGGTTGCAGAAAGGGTTTTTAGGAGTCACCAGGGAACTGGGAGGGACGAGGGCTGGGACTGCTGCTTTGGTGAAGGAGCTGAGGCTTTCTGCAGCCTGGTGGTTTCATGGTTCTGGAGCAGTCGAAGGAACAGAGCTGTGATGGACATGCAGATTTGTGGATGGCTGCCCAGCCAAGCCCTGTTTATCCATCCTGTACCTGAGCATACAGGACAAACTTTTCCACACACACTCAAATGTTGACTGAATCTCCCTGCTGACTCAGGTAATGTGACATGCAGAGGGCATTAGCACCACTTTGGTTCAGGTGCCCCAACTCTCTTATTTGCCAGATACTGCCTGGTTTCCTGCCCTGCAAGTATCTATACCCCAGTATGAAAGAATAAACCACACATCTCCTCCAAACCAAAAGCCTTTTGGCCATGGAAATGAGGCTGTTGTGCTGGCAGAACTTAACTCTTGTCTTTTTTTTTGGCAGTTATCATATAGAGGAGATCTTAGAAGGTGAGGAAGCACTAAAGCTGGCTCCCAGGTGTTTATGGGGATACTTAGCATGACAGACCAAGCTGAAGGTGTCTGAAAACTTAACATGCTGCTGAAATCAAGAGCAGCACTTGTGCTGCACTGAATGAAAGAGCCCTGGCAGGTCTGGCATAAACTGTCATTCCTGAAGTTTGATGTGTAAGAGAGCAGGAACTGAAAGAGAATCTCAAAAAGGAGAATATTGACACATGACAGGGACGTTTCTCAAACTGTGGGTCTCCATCTCTGAGGCTGGTGTTAAAATGGGACAGAAGGCAATAAAAGAGATTGTTCCCATAAATCCTGGCAGTGCTCAGGGAACAGAACAGCAACTCCCTCTGAGCCAGGGAGTGAGGATGGCTGCAGCTCTGTGACCACACACTGGAGAGTGGGGAATGAACTTCAGACCTGATCCTGGAGAGGATTTAGCTCTGGAGGCAGAAGGGGGATTGATAAACCTATTTCCCATGGGAAACAAAAGTAGAGTTGTTTGGAAGGTGGGCAGAAATCGAGACAGGATAACAAGGATCTGACTGAATTTTCTGCCTGTGAACAATCAGGAAAAGAGACTGTGCAGAAGTAATCAGAGGTGTTTCACTAGTTCTGTCTGTCCAGACCTGAAGATTGGCTAGCCAACTGCAGAGTCTCCCAACTGATGAATTTGCAAATTGCCTTAGGAAACTGTCTCAGTAACTGTCCCTTCTAATAGGAATACATTTTCTTAACCATTATGGCACAGTATTATTTTTTTGTGTTACAATAATGCTGTGGAGCTCCAGGCATGCAATAAAGTTTATCTGCATTAGTGCCCCATGAGTCTGTATGTCTGGAGACTGTTAAATAGAAGACAAGCCAGCAGGTGGAATGCTGTGCTGGAGATACCACAGAATATCCCTGTACCCAGAATATTCTGGGTACCACAGAATAAGCAAAGAGCATGCCAGGAAAGCTATTAAAAAGAATTCAGGGTAAAAGAAAATCAACAAATTTCACAGAAAAGGGGAGAAATAAAATAGGAATGAATAGAAGATGAAAAAAACAGCTGTGAAAATTAAAAAAAATCTGGTTTTAATCTGAGTTCTGTGCAGCATGGAGACTTAGGAACACACTTGTCTGCTGCACCATTGGCAGCTATGCAAAAGGAACAAGGGCAGCTCATCTACTCTTTTCTTACTCCTCTAATAAGAGAGCCATGCTGCCTGCTGGAGGCCAACAGGAGCTCATGGGTCAGTTTATTTTGCTGCTCACTTCCAGTTTGGCTTCTGAAAATTTTCCAGGAGAATGTTATTCTTGCTCTCTCCAAAGCTTTTCCTACTTTACATTCTTCAATTTATTTCTAAAATTCTGATTATTTTTTAAAATTAAACCTTTTTGGTTTTATTTTTAGCCCTTATATCCTCCTTTATTTCTTAGTAATAGCTAGAAAAATAGTACTTTAATAATTGTGATATGGAAGGGAAGGAGGGAGAGCTTCCCTGCTTTGAATCTGCTGACTTAATTCTATACAAGCTCTGGCTAAGGGGAAAGATATTTCTGAGCTCCCTTTGAAAATGTAATTATAGATTTAATTCTATACTACGTGTTTTTTATGGTGCTGTGGGAGTTGACCAGCTTCACTGAAGCCACTTTCTATCACCTTTAAAAGACTGTGGCCATCGGGGTTTCCCTGTGGACTGCATAAGATAAAATAAAATAAAATAAAATAAAATAAAATAAAATAAAATAAAATAAAATAAAATAAATTAAAAAGGGATAATAGTTTATCCTGCCTGAAAAAACATCAAGGTGTAACTGGCTGTCAGTCTCAGTTCTTGCCAGAAATGGCTGCAGGAAGTCTCTCAGGAAGCGGTTTCCATGTGCATGAAGGACACAAAGGTGACTGAGAACAGCTCAACTGGATTTATAGGGTTAAATCTTGCTGTACTGACCCCATTGCTTTCTGTGAGAAGAAGAAGGGCTCTGAGAATGACAGGACAGAAGTGATTGTTTTTTCTCCTTGTTTTTAGCAAGTCCTTTCACAGTCTCCCACAGTGTCCTTGCAGACAGAACAAGGGGGTGTGGCTGGATGGCTGGACAGAAAAACTGCAGATAAACTGGATGAGTTTGGTAAATTTGTGGATTACAGCAAATTGAAAAAATCGGGGGAATAACTGACCACCTGTAGGACAGGGTTGCTACTCCAACAAGAAGCTTTGCAAGAAAGGTCCTGGGGGAAGGCAACAGAACAGAATTCAGTGTGCTGTCATAGTGATCTGGAGCACCCAACCTATAGAGGGAGGCTGAAGGTATTTGGTTTATTCAGCTGGTAAACAGAAGGTAATAGGGGGGATTCGCTGAAATCTCCGATGTCCTTATGAGTGACTGACAGAAGAAAAAGGCTCTTTACAGAGACACACAGTGAAAATGGACTGCAGGAAGAAGTTATGATACATTCTTTTTACATAATGAAAATGTTAAACACTCGAACAGCTCGACAAAAATGGCCTCAAGTTGTGCCAGGGGAGGTTTACATTGGATATTAGGAAAAATTTCTTCACTGAAAGGATGGTCAGACATTGGAATAGCCTGCCCAGGGAAGTGGTGGAATCACCAACCCTGGAAATGTTCAGAAGGTGTGTGGATCTATCACTTGGGCATAGGGTTTAGTGATGAACACAGTGGTGCTAGATTAACACTTGCACTTGATCTTGGAGGTCTTTTCTAACCCCTTAACAACTTTATGATTCTGTGATGATAAGGTTGGGGATTTTCAAGATCTGAATGACCTTGAGCAATCTGACCTTGCTTTGAGGATAGCTCTTTGAGAAGGAGTTTGGACTAGACCTCCAGCTATCCGTTCAGATCCAGTAGCTTTTCCTATGATTCCATGGTATGAAGGACTTTTATGGCATACTGACTAAAAAATATAACTCTGCCAGCATTACCTAACACAGCCTCTAGAGAGAGTGTGGGAGATCAGGGAGCGGCCGCAGGATATCGCGATGTTACGGGCAGACAGAACCCCTCCCCTTTACCGTTACTTAGCCCCACGTGCTGTTAACCCTTAACCCCTGTTATAAATGACCCTGTCCAACCATTAATAAATGCCACTTACCATCCAACCACATTGGTGCATGCGAGTACTTGGACCGAGTGGCAAAGGGGTTGCCGCTGTGCTGTTCCTGATCCAGGCTGCCTTGCCTCAAGCTGAGGCAACAAGAGATGGGAAAATGAAGTGTTCTTAGTAGCATTTGTCATATCTGTGTGGTCAACGCACCTTTGGGGAACAAATCATAGAAACCTAGGCTGGAACAGACCTCCAGAGGGATTTAATTCAACATCCAACCTCAAGCAGAGATGTTGCTGACACCAAATCATGTCAAACATACATTGCTTGGTTGGATTTTGAGAACCTCAGAAACTGGAAATTCAACAACTTCTCTCAGCAAGCTGTTCCAGGCCTGCACCACCAACCTAGTGAAAATGGGTTTCCTACTCATCTGCCTAAACCACCCAAGCTGCACTTTGTGGCTATTGCTGAATGTTTTACCACCAGTCACTATTACTGAGCTGAATTTGGCACCATCCCTTTTAAAATCCTTCAAGTGGTCTGCTGTTGTGGTTTGTTCTATGTTTGTTCAGTTTTCCCCCGTTGTTGTGTTAATGGTTCTGCCCGGAAGTTCCAGTACATGTCCGTCTCTGTACCCCTCCCACGTTGTCATGGTTCCCCCAATGTATCTTGTTTGTTCCCCTCCCCTGGCCGCCTGCCTGTCACGCGGCACCCCTGCCTCTTTTTCCAGAAGCTTCTGGCTGGGGTGTTGGGTGATTGGTTCAGGGGCCAGGGCCCCACCCGCAACTGTCTCCCGTTGGTTGTATGCTGCTGTCAGTCCTCAATGTATCTTTTGTACCCCTCTTCTGATTTGTTGTTCCCAACCCCGCCTATTCCCTATAAAACCTGAGGCTTTTCCCTGCCTCAGGGCTCAGACTTCAGCTCCCCGACCCATCAGCACCCCTTCCAATAAAACCTCCTTCCCCCAAGAAGCTCTGAGTCGCCCATTCTTCAGCGCCCTGCAGCCTTGGAGTTTCTACCCGCGGCCACTTGCCCTGAAGCATAACATCGCTTGAGCACAGGGCCTGGGTTTTGTGCCTGGGCAGTGCTCGACTGGCTGGAGGTTGGCTGGACACTGCTTCCCTAGCCTGGGCACTCTTTATCATCCGGCCACTGCTCCAGTCTGTAATTAGATTCTTCTTTGGATTCCTTTTTCCAGGTTAAACAAACTCAATTCCCCCATCCTCTTGGCAGTTGTATCCTCTAAATCCATGACAACTTTGTTATCACTCTGCAAGAGTTTTTCCAATAAACTCTCGAATAGGAGACCCAAAGCAGATTACAACATTGCAGGTGTGAATTTCCTATAAACAAGCAAGAGAAGTTTACTGCTGTAGCAGCCAATTATGAAGTTTCAAAGTCCCCTGTACAGAATTTTGTGTTGTTTCATTTCTGAACATCGTGAGATTTCTGTTGTTTCCAGGCTCAAATTTATCAAGTTCCTTGTAACTTGAAGTTTTACTGCCATTTGACATATTTCCACACACTGCATCTTCACCTGCAAATTTGCTGAAGATGCATTCTGTCTGATCGTTCAGGCCAGTGATAAAGATGTGGAATAATATTGTCCCAGAATCACTCCCTATTGTACTCCACTTAGTGGTAGCCAGCTGGACGCTGAACTATTCATTGCTGCCCTTTAAGCCTGGTAATCCAACTAATATCCAGCCCATTTAAGCCCATTCATCCAGCCTGTATTTTTCTCAATCACAGAAAATGCTTTGCAATCACATGTCAAAAGCTTTATTCAAGATATTTTACCACCACTGCTTTTCATTAGAGCACTCCCTCAGGATGATGGGATTCAGCTGTAAGCAGTGGCTGGATGGGGCTTGGATAATGCAGAATAAATTAATGATATCAGCCATCAGGGTGGAGGTTCTCAAAGGGCAGTTAAGGTCTCAACTCCATAGTGGAGGTAGGAAGTGGACATAGGAAATATTCCCAGACAATGTGACACAAACTGCCTCAGCCTGGAAAGTGGATTTTGTGCATGAACTTTTCCTCATCCTTGGCTGAGCTGCCTGGCTCCAAACCTAGTCTGGGACTCTTGGGATCAGGGTGCAGTCAGAAGTGCACATCCCATTCCCTGACTGCCACGCACTCCCTGTCACTCCTGAGGATGGGCTATGGTGTCTTGTCTGTGGCTTAGCACACTTACCATTAGCTCTTCAAAATTTGGGTTGAACATGTTGTTTTGGCCATATTTTATAGAATAGACCTACTACTACACAGTGTTGCCCCTTTTTCATTTGCAACCACCACATATCACTGAGCACAAGTGTCACAGACATATTTTCTGAAAAATCCTTTTGCTGGGATTTTTTCTCCTGAGAAGCTGAGAAGCCTCAGAGGAAAAGAAAAACAATCATTATCTGCTGCTGGGGAACGCAACAGGTGCATCTTTGATTGGTCCAAGTGAGTTGTTTCTACTTGATGACCAATCCCAGGTCCAGCTGTGTTGGGACTCTGGTCATTCACAAGACTTTATTATCATTTCATTCTTTTCCTTGCTAGCCTTCTGATGAAATCCTTTCTTCTATCCTTTAGTATAGTTTTAGTGTATCATTTTCTTTTAATATAATATATATCATAAAATAATAAATCAGCCTTCTGAAACATGGAGTCATGATTCTTGTCTCTTCCCTTGTCCTGGTACCCCTGTGAACACCACCAGACACAAGGAAGAGGTTTCCTGTTAAATCAGATGTGTCTGTGTTAATTTATTTTTCATGAGGAGTCAGGTTCCACAGCTGGCCCAAGCACACCTCACACTCTTTGCAGTACACTTTGACAAGCCCCTTTCCTAACACTGGGCCCACAGCTGAAGATGTCCATCTCACAGACCTGTTCACCCACCTCCTTATGAAGGAGGCTCTGCTTCCTTTGGGTAAAGGGTAAGTGATGTGAAATGAGCTGCTGGGACTACAGAACTGAAACTGCCTGAAGTTAGATGATGCTCATTTCAAAGCAAGATTCCCTCAAATTAATGCGATGTCCCAAAAGAGTGCATCACTAATCCTACTTCTGCACTTGTACAGAGAAAGTACAGCAAGGTCACTGCTTCTCAGTCCTCTTAATTAAAAAGCGCATAGGCAATTGTCTTTCAGGCCCAAGGATTTGCTTATCTCTTACAAGCTCAGTAGCCAAAACCAACTTTATCCAGAAGTGGGATGAGAAGAACTGAAGAGCAAGACTCCCCACCCCGGCAAGACTTGTACTAAGCCTCAAAGAAGTAAAAAGATGTCTGCAAGATGATTTTTAACCTAGTGCAGGAAGCACAACAGCATGTGGCATCTTAACAGCACTGAGGCATCCCATCATGAGTTGCCTGAGCTCCAAGTGAGGCCAGAGACCCCTGTCAGCTTTTCAATTCACTAATGCTTGCAGAAATATTAAGTGAGGAGCAGGTAGAGTCAGCTGAACCCAGAAACTAATAAACTTGCCCAAAAAAGTGGAGGTCTGTGTGTATTTTACTGCCAGCTGCACCGTGCTTCAGCTATGTGAAACATAATGCAGTCCGCTGGGATCCATGAAATTGTGTTAGCACATCAGTAACATACTTGAAGATACACTTGTATCCTCTCTTGTGTACACTTTTACACTTGTAAATAGTTCCCGTGGTACTACAACTCCTTGCCTGGCCTGCCAAAAGATACACATCAGTACTGCAGAAAAAAAATCTGATCACAGTAAGGAAGTCTGAGAAAAGCAAGTTAAAACTTTCTATAGCCCCTGCTTCTCATTTAGCTGCCATCCTTCAGTCAATACTGACTCTCTTTGGGATCCTAATAACATTGTCTTTTCATTTGTCTTTGTGTACAGGGAATGTTAACAGAAAGATCACTATCTGTATTTATTTCTACAATAATAGATATTCAAATTCATTATGTACACACATACCAAAGGTATGACAGTGTGCAGCTACTTTTTTCTCTCTCAACATGGCAAAGAGAGCTGTTTAATGAGGTTATATGGCAGGGAAGGAGCAAAGAAAATGTGATAAAATTACATGGGGATTGGACCAATTAATCCATAGCTCTCACTAATGTGATTTGCATGGGCAAGGAATATACAGTTTGCTCTGTAATATTTTCTTGAGACACCTAGGATAATTTCTATCTGCCTTTTCTATTCAAAACAAAGGGAATAACTGCACGTTTTCAAGGAGAAAGCTAAACACATAAGTCTCCTTTGCAATTTCTTCCTGTGAACAAATGTAAAATGGCTGCCAGATGCTCTGGTTATGGCTGTTAGAGATTTATGGCTTCAGCCCACAGGCAGTGAATAGAATAAGCAGCTACATTTAAAGACAATTTTATCAGTATAAACACAGAGACGTGAAAAAAGGAAGACTTATTGTATGCAAGGAATAAACTTCAAGGGGAAAAGACCACTGGGAACTCAAGCAGGAAACTATGAGAGCAAATGGCCTCTTTCAACATCTTTTAAGTAGAACAATCAAAATTGTAGCATTAAAATTCAAAGCCAGAGATGCAGTTTAAGGAGATGTGGCTGTCATCCTTTATGGAGAGCTTGCACAGCCCACTTGGCAAAGAGCCTGGACAATCATCCCTGTTTGCCTCGAGTGTCAGAGCACACAGGGACCATGGATAAAACACACAAACTGGAGGCCAGCGTGCCCCAAATTCATCATTGTAAGAAAGAGGATGACCATCAGCCATATGAAATAGTAACTGGTGAGTTACAAAAGGATTTCTGAAATGAAAAGTCATCCCAAATAGAACTAAAGGAGTGGCACGGACATTTGTATTGTAGTAGAAAGCTCTTGAAGGGAGAGGAGTAGCAGAGTGGGCCTGGTTTGGGTGTGCCAGAAGTTGCCCTGTGACATCACCAGCCTGCCCAGGCTGGGCCAAACACCCACCCCAGGATGCTGCAGGGATCCAGTACCCAGCCAGGGGGGCACAGTGAGAAATCTGTAGGAATTAACATCTGTAAGTATCCAGCCCCGTGCTCATCTGTCACACAACTGCTCCTGACTCTGAGCAGACAGCTCATAATCTGTGACTTCTGTCATCTGAGAGTACCTTCATACAAGCCCAAGTCATCTATCTCCCACCAAGTTTTAGGTTCTGTGTGCTGGCAGATAAATAATGCACAGACTACACATTTCTGGAGCTAAATTGGCCTCCTGTGGAGAAAACTATTTGCCTATAGCATGTGCTTACTAATTTTTTTATATTTTCCACAAACTCTTGCTTTTGCAAGCTATGCTCCCCTTTCCCAAAACCAAAGTCACAAGGGCTCCCAGAAGGATGATCTCTAAGGAAAAAAACGGAAAAGCAGCCAAAACTCTTGTCATCATTGTCTCACAAAACTCTTTGATTTTCTATTCTTCTTCCTCCTGAAATATGTTATTTCAACTGATATTTAAGTGTGGCACTGTGAAAGTCTCTCACACTTTCTGCATTGAATTTTATCCCTTCGAGGTTCTGTTCCTGTGGAAACAGTTGTTTTTAGGAGTGGGGATCTTTGGTTTCTCAGAATTTACTTTTGATAACCTTGGCAAGATGGAACATAACAATGTTAAAACCAATGCATCGATGCAAGATATAGTACTGCAATTTTAACAAAGCAGTAGCACTGATTTACACTTTTAATTGAATGCCACAAATAGACCTGTGCTGGATGAAGAAATATGGCCAACAGAAGCTCTCATTTTATTAGCTTACTTCTTTTAATTATGACTTTGTCTCTCTATATGGAGAGACAGTTGTTAATTTCCTGGACCACTGTCACTCAGAAACGTTTAGGACAAGCTGTCCCCTCTGATCACACGTTAGCAGGTATTGTTCTGATTAGCCTTCTGGTCTGGGCATAATTAAAACTGGAAATATTAACAAAGCCAGATTGAGAATTATGATTGATTGTATTTTTCCCTAGAAAAGTAATTTGGGAGAAATCATCCCATATTTTTGTGTTCTTCTCATAAATTTTAATTTTCTGCTTTTGTCTGTAACTGTCATACTCCCATTCCCCCAGTTTTTCAATAAAAATTATAAATATGGCAATTCTGATTGATAGTTGTCATAAATAAATTTGAAGTTAGAAAACCAAACAACTTTAATTCTAAAATTTTTGAGATGTTATCACTATGATAAACAATTGTGTATTCTTGGGCTGGTTTTCCCTATAAAACATTTGCTCCATATCTACGTTTACCCAAAGCTGGCTTGGAGACAGCCCAAAGTCAAACTATCCAAAATCAAGGTGTGTCCTTGGCTGCTTTGTTACAGTCATTGTATTTAAGGACAGATTGGATTATCTTTCCTAGGATACCGAAATTGCCTTTCGTTTCCCCAGGGAAAGTTTGCATTAGATTAACAGGGAAAAAAAATCCTCATGGAAAGGGTTGACAAACACTGGAACAGACTGCCCAGGGGAGTGATGGAGTCACCACCACCCAGAAGTGTTCAGAATACATGGAAATGGTACTTGAGGAGAATATAGCTCAGAGGTGAATATGGTGGTGGTGGTAGATTCACAGTTGGATTTGGTAATCTTTTCAGTATTAATGATTCTATGTTTCTATGATAATAAGTGTGGATGTCCTTAGTGTCAGAAAAGGCTCAGAAACCAGTAAGAAGAACCCAAGTATTGTATTTTCTCTTTGCTTCAACCTGGGTAAGAAAATTAGGCTAGGAAAGTTTATTTTATCACTTATAATTACCTCCCAAAGCAAAATGACCAGGTACTGGCTACAAAGCTTAGTAATGTTCTTGTTTATCTTCTGTGCTGCTTACTGTTGAGACAATTTAACTTTTCAACCAGATTCTTAAAACTTGACTTCTCTCCTAGCTGGGCTGTGCAGCAGAGAGGAAGGAACACTGGTGCAGTTGTGTTTGTTCAGGGTGACAGAGCCAGGGCAGGTCGGTCTCACACTCTGTTAGGGATGCCCAGTAACAGGAGATGCTTCTGCTGGTCTTGGAGCATCATTAAAATAGTACCAGTGACACGCCCAACTGACAAGAATATTCAGAAGCAGACTTCAGGTTTCTAAGTAAAAAAAATTCTTTAACCCTCTCTTTCTCCTTGGGATTAGGTGGAGATCTCCCCATCTGCCTGCTAACCTGTAAAGCCCTTGTTTAGGACTTAAATGGATGCTTGGTCTCAATTATCTTAAATATTGTTAATGCATAAAATATCTGGACATAAGTAGAAATTACGCTGAAGAAGGAAGTGTCTTTTAGTATGAATACAAATTCTTGCTGCAGTGTAACAAGCATGGGTCATGAGGCTCTAGGGGTACAGTGAACACTTGATGTGGGTTCCTCCCAAAGTTGTGTTTTTTAATGAAATCTTTATATTCAACTCAGCCAGCCTTTACTTTGCCGAACCCACTTTGCCTATTTCTAGTGGAGTTGTCTGGAACTTCACAAAGCAAAGTAACAGCTGTGCCATTCCAACTTCTCCCTGCTGTCCCCACCTTTGTTTTACTCTGTCATAGGCTGGCACTGTACAGAGCGCACAGGAGTGGAGAAGGGGGGCAGGAAATCTGTGGTGTGAGCTCATGTGAGACACTCCAGTTCCAGCTCCCTGCCATGGGCAGGGACACCTTGCATTAGACCACGTTGCTCAAGCTCCATTCAACCTGGCCGTGGGCACTTGCAAGGATGGGACACCCACAGCTTCTCTGGGCAACCTGTTCCTGTGTCTCACCACCCTCATAGGGAAGAATTTCTTCCAAATAGCCAATCTAAACCTGCTCTCTTTCAGTTTGAATCCATTCCCCCTTGTCCTGTCACTCCAGGCCCTGTAAAAAGTCCCTCTCCATCTTTCATGTCAACTCCCTTCAGCTAGGCACTGGGAGGCCACAGTCAGGTCACCCTGAACCTCTCCAGGCTGAACAATCCCAGTTCTCCCTGTCTTTCCTCATGCTCCATGCCTCTGATAATCCTCGTGTCCCACCTCTGGCCTCACTCCAACACGTTCACATCCTCTCTGTGCTGGGACCCCAGCACTGGATGCAATTATCAGACATTCCACAGAAGGAGTGTCTCTGAATTTAACCAATAACAAGTCAATTACAAAGGAACTGGAGCTATTCAGACTCACTTTGAAATGCCCACAAAATGTTAACAAGGAGAGGAGAATGGAAACAGAAAACAACACTTGTAAGTTTGCTAGACAAATATTTTCTCTTACAGGTGGCTTAATACTTGGGAAAGCTCACAAATAGAATTGAACAGGAAACAAAGTAGATTAACTTCCACAATGAAGTTCAGTTGCTGAGCTGTTGTTCTGATTGGGAAAAAAAGATAAACTTTTTTTTCTGCAAAAGATCCATGTTAAACGTTGTTAAAGTTTATCATTGTTTGTTTATAATCTGGTTTTATGTTACAAATTATTTTAAAATAACTTCAATAGATGAGAAATTTAAGGTATTTTTAAACTATTTTACTGCTAATATTCCGAAAGTGATGGTTTTAAGGGTATTGTAGATGCTTCCCTTTATACAGAATGGATGCAATGCTTGTTTTCACTGAAACTGAATTTCTTAACCAAATATGAACAGGTTCTCCAGAGAAGTTGCAGATGGCCCACCCCTGGAAGTGTTCAAGCCCAGGCTGGACAGGGGATAGTGGAAGGTGTCCCTGCCCATGGCAGAGGGTTGGAACTGAATAATCTTTTAAGGTCTCTTGCAACCCAAGCCCTTCTATAATTCTATAGAATCTTCTTCCCTCCAAATTGTTGGGTGTATAATGCTAACCCCTCCTGCACAAAAAAGCTGTGAGAACTGAGGTCAATCAGATGATTTCTAGGATTATTGCAAAGCATTTACTGGCTCTGCAAAAGCAAATTTAACCAATCTACAGATACACTGGGATTTGTGAAAGCAATGGTGCTATGGACAGTCCTGAGATGTGAATATGCTGATCAGGGCATGAATACTTCCAGATTTCACAGTAAATTTTACTGGATGAAATCAAGCTTTTTTGAAAGGAAAAAAAAATAATGTAATCAGATCTGCTGGAACGTAATCTTTTTGGACTATTAAATGTCAATATAGGTCTCACACTGGGTATTAGTAGAGTCAAGTGTTAAATCAGTGCTGCCTTCACTGCTGGGTGCTGTGAGACTGCAAGACAGATGAGTCTCACAAACACAGAGACTGAGAATGGTAAAGAGGATAAAAATGCACCACGAACACATTGAGCACTACTCATTTTTAATGGGTATCTAATGTTATTCTCCTCCATCCATGGGTCTAATTTGGTCTTAACAGAAACAGCCATAGCTCCTGCTGCATTTGACCTTTAACTGAAATTATAAGAGGGGATAAAGGCCAGGCTTGCAAGGTTACAGAATTTAGTGATGCCCCATTACACTCCAATTAAAAAGGGCTAAAAGTGACACTTGTAATCATTTGAAAATGAATGAAAACAGGGCTGAGATGCATGCTTTTGTAAGAACTTTTTTCCTTAGCTATGAAAAAGGAGGTGTTTTAAAAAAATACTTATTTGAGGATACTAAAAATTAGAATCCATGACTGGCTTTTTTACTTGTTTGGGTTTTTTGCATGTGGAATGAAAGAGAGGAGAGAAGAAGCCCTCTATAATTGGTGAATTGAAAAACTGGACTGCTGCACAAAGTGCAAGACAATTTAGTCAATTTTATAATCCAATACAGCAATTCACAAGCCACAGGGTCCCCCAAATGATGTTTAAAATGCAAATTGCACTGATTTTATTTAATCTAATACTTTGAATACTTGAGGGTTTTTCTTCAGTCCCGTGCTTTCCACTCTTTGATTATCCATTGTGCTCAGGCAGGACAGCAAAAACTCTCCCACCAACACCTAGAAAATGTCACATATAAGGTCTGGCTTGCATTTTTCCAGACAATCCCTCTCAGTCCCTTGTTTCTTGTGTGTTTCTGACTGTCTACCTCCACAGTCTCCAAGCTGTGGACTGTGGCCTTCCAGTTCTTTTCCTTGGGTTCTAAAAACCAAAAATTATCAAAGCCACAACTCCACATGTGGCATAGGCAGGAGAGATAATTTGTTAAACTTTACATGCTGACGAACATAAATCAAAGGACATCAAAGAGTTCATATTATGCTACAATTAAATAATTTGTTTGATGTATCATTTCTTCTGAATTTTACAGTTATGTAGCCCTCAGCTCTGTGGCCAAGCCCTTAAGCAACACCTTCCATCCCCTTGCTGTCAAGGTACAGCTGCAAAATCCCACAAAGTGCTGCCATCCCATGGCTGATCCTGGAGCTGAGCTACTCCTGGGATCTGCCACTCCTTCCATAGACAAAGGTAAGTTTGCTCAGCAACACCGCAGTAGTGGCAGCTGAACAAGGTGATTTCGTGATTGTGAACTCTCACTTCCCCCATGTGAACAGCAAAGCAGGGACTGCTGCCAGCACAGGGGCGGGAAAGAAGGCGCAGATCAGAAAATGTTCCAGCTTTGGAGGACGAGTGTGACTGTTCCCAGAGGCAGATCTGGGGCACTGGCTGTCCTTTGCAGTCTCGTCCCTTGGCCACTGGAGCTCACGGGTTTGGCTAGCCGCTCCCGGAGTGACCGGTGGAGACCATGAATCCCCCACCACTCCCAGGTCCCTCTGCGAGAGCCCCTGGGTAGTGGCTCCGTCTGTGGCGTGGTGACGCAGGCGAGAGCAGGACTGCGAAGCACTGAGGCGAAGGAAAAAAGAGGAAGGGAGGAAGTGGACACGCATATGGATGCCAAGGCGCCCTTACCGACCCAGGCAGGGCCAGTAAAGGTGTCAATAAAAACCCGTTAGGGAGGCACTTATAAAGGGGAAGGGTGTAACGGAAGAAGACAGGAGGAACAAATGAACGAAGCCCAGGGGAGGAGCGAGGGACACAACTGAACCAATAGGAATGGCGCAGGGGAGGGAAAAGGCTCAGAGGACAAATCATATGTTAGGTAAGGGAAGATTGACGTAGAAGTTTCTAGAAATGAAAGGGGGTTGGTTACAATGAGGGACAGGTAGCTGGTGGAAGGAACGAACCATTATGAGGGAGAACATGGGGGGAACCGAGGGTCAAACCAAATTCTTAACTTATAAAAAATAACCAACTTTACAATAAACCCATACTGGACACACAATGCTACAGTCCTTCAGTCCCTCTGCAACCACCTCACTGCAGAGTCCTTCCCAGGGCTGCCAGTCCCAGGTGAGTGTGGCTTTACTATTTCTAACAAAGGAAGCCCTGGTTCCTAAGCCTGAGCCAGACCAGGAGTATATTCTCTGCAGCACAAAAGGAAAGCCAAGCAAAATATTTCAGCTGAACAACCTGGTGTTCCTAACTCCTCAAGGCTCCGCTTCTGGGTCTGCTTCCCCAGTCCTGGAGTGTGAGATAAGTCTTCCTTTTACTTTGAGAATTAATAGGGCTGAAGTAAGTAATTATTGAAAATTCTCTCCCTCAGGAGATCAAAGCTCTCTAGTCATTTGCAATTGGCTTGAGGAGGGACATCAGTATTAAATGTGAGCTCATCTCCATAGTGCTAAAGACTTCCTCTAGCCAAGGTACTCCATGGAAAAAGAAAAACACAGAAAGAGGAATGAAAATTTAAAACCTAAGTCCATCTATTGCCTCACAGAGGCTCAGCATGAAGACAGTTAAGAGGTGATAAGGTCCATCTCAAGGGGTGGACAGGTCAACTGCAACTGGGAATGAGATGCTGGTAAACTGGGAGCTAAAACAGGAAACTATTTTCTGAAAGGATCTGAAAATTTTCTATGAATATGTACGGATGCTTTGATTATTGTACTTTCATTATAGTGAGAAATATTGTCAGGCCAGTACTGAATTTGTACAAATACTGCTTCATTTCACAAGTTTAAGAATAGTTGGACCTTAGTATGGGAAAACTCAGCCCCTGTCAACCATGATCATTTCAAGACATATCTAATTCTGTAATAACATCTTGTGGCTGGATTTTGGCTATAATTGTTTGTTTTCCATAAAGTGAGAGAGACAGAGAGCAGGACACCATAGTCAGAATTTCTCTGGTTTTCTGACAGGAAAGCTTGGGAGTAGAACTATCAGAAAGAAACAAACAACTGGGCTGAGCAGGAGGGTAGCCTCTGGTTTGAAGGGAAATCATGGAGAGCAGATTGGGAAGGTGTTCACTGGGGACATTGCACAAAGTTTTAGAAGAAAAGTAAGGTACGAATGGGATGACGTGGAGAACAAAAAAATAGGAAGGCTCACATCTTCAAAAAAGTCAAGGGAGTGAAAGAAATATTTACAGTTGTTAGTCTGTGAAAAACAGGAGCACTGCTGCATCAGCCTCAGGCCAAGTCAGGTTGAAGTATTGTTTGAGATCATCTGAGCCTTATGATGCTTTGCTGAAATAATTTTATCTATATCTATATATATATGTAAAACACAAAACAATCCAATGCCTCAGTAACATCAAATCATAAAATCATAGAATGGGATGAGAGAGACCTTCAACAACATCTGATTTCAAACCCCCTGCCATAGGCAAGGATACCTTCCACTAGACCAGGTTGCTCCAAGCCCCTTCCACAACCTGGCCTCGAGCACTTCCAGGAACCTGGGCATCCACAGTTTCTTTGGGCAAAATCCAGCCATTAGATATTATTGCAGAATTAGGTATGTCTTGAAACGATCATCATTGACTGGGGCTGAGAAACTGTGCAATATCCTGGCAAGAAAACCTTCCAAGGTGAGAGCAGCACAGTTGTGTGTGCTGACTGAGGAGGGGAAGGTTTGTCATGTAGTCAAAGCTGAGATATGGTGCTTATGATAATTGTCTAATTTTAATACAGACTTCCTTAGGTGCTCACAGTGCAGCTCCACTGAGCATAGGTGTCTGAGATGTCTGGGGTTACCCTCCCTGGCCTGAGGGTGACATCCCAAAATGTAGGCTCAATGCTGCATCTGCCAAATGTGTCTGGTTATCTTTGGATATCCCAGTGCATCTCAAAGGCATGAGATTGCTTTGTGTCTGTGACTGAACTGAGTCCTGATGTGCCACTTCATTCCTTCTGAAACAGGTCTAGGATTTGAAAGACTTTCTTTTCTGGAATGAGATTTTTAGAGAGTTTGATGGGCTCTGTGGGCAGGGTTCAGTCTCAAGTTCAAGTACAATAAAAGAGTCTGTATGGAAATGTCTACATGGAAATCAAGTGTCTGAGCAAGCAGAGAGGGTAAGAGAGCAGCAGAGTTTGGAGAGTAACTCAGCCAATCAGTCACCAGGTGCCGGGTTTAGGGAGATCTAAGTCACTGCTCCCAAAATGAGGAGTGGTAGAAATGTGTTTATATATTACATCTTTGGTTTTGGCAAAGTTGTTTCCCCTAGAGAATCCTTCTGCTTTTCTTTCTTATTAGGCAAATTACATTTTTCTGTCCAACACCTCTGCAGCAAGAGTTGTTTGTTTGTTTTGGTTTTTTTTTAATAGGTGAACAGATGTTGGTGGGAGTGTCTCAAATATACACTTGAAAATTCTGTACTTGAAAATGAAGTCTGAAAAGGCCTAGAATTTTTAATGATTTAGGAAAAAAAAAAGACCTATCTGCACAAAGAAAACCTTGCAAGATGCTGTGAGGACAAATACTGCTGCAAAGCTGGAAGGAGTCCAGGAGAACACAGTAAGTCAGAAAGACAGAAGAGAAAGTAAATGAGGGAGTGAAAAAATAAGGCACAAGAGAAGACAGCTGATAGAAACACAGAGAAACAGGCAAAGTACAAACACAGACTTGAGGAAAGATGTAGAAACTGTAGAAGACACATAGAAGGATGGTGAGAAAAAGAGCAAACCCCAAATCTGGTGTGCTGTAGCACCAACTGGTTGAATGGGATGCTGAAGGAGAGGGCAGATTAAACAAAATTCTACTTTTGATAGTAAAACTGTCTTAAAAATACATGCCTTCTCCTTCTGCTCCCACACATATCACACATATTCCCACCTCCTTAGCTACTCTGCTTGGAGAACTTAATTCTGTTTCCCTGTTCATTTTAAAGGGCTGTATTTCACTTCTATGCACCTTGAATTTCTGTGCTTCTGGTTCCAGAGTGGCCTCATGAAGAGTGAGAGCAGGACAACCTTGACCTGCAGAGCAGGAGAAGAAAACCACTGTCCATGGTGAAGGCCAGGGACAGTGGTAGTTGCTATGGCTTTGCCATCAGCAAGATCCAAATACTTCTTAACACAGCAAGTCTTTGGTTACCCTGTTCTGTTTCTCTTTTCCCAAAGCTCTTCCCAGCTGGGGAAAAGTTGTGATCCCAATATCTGGGCTAATTCTGGTTCCTCACAACAGCCCTTGTTGTAATGCATGCCAGGTCAATAGATATGATCATTCCAGAAAACTAAAATCATAGAATTTAATTTTAAATGTCGGGTTTTTTTGGGTTTTTATCTTGTCCTTACCAGGTAAACTGTTGGTAAGAATGCCGCAGAGAAAACAGCTGCTGTTTGAAGAGATGTGATTTCAGCCACTGTGTGCTCTTCTCAGATGTGGCCAAAGACACCCTAAAAAAGGCTTTATCATGGTTCTGTATGTGGTTGGTTGTATCTGTATGGTTCTGAAATCTCAATGCTGCAGCCACACTCTGGCTGACCCCAGCCCTGGGGGTTCTTAATATAGGTTGTTCTCCAGAGAATAATGTCCAATGCCATCAGTGTCACCAGTAAAAGGATAAAAGGAGGACAGATGTAACTACAGCCATTACTCTGTAGCCTGCAGCTCAGAAACCACTGGTACATGACACTCCTAGGTATTTAGTGAGGCACCATTCAGAACAGGCTTAATTCAAGTGCTGTCCACCACCAGAAGCTTGGTGGTGACCATGTTTCAGGAATGCTGTTGGTTGTGTACTCTCAAGTGGATCACCAAGAACATGAAGGCAGCAGCATAAGGGACAACACCTTGAGAAGTGGCTGCAGCAAGGTGAATGAGTAAATTAGGAGCTATCAGTTTTGATCACATTTTGATAGTGCTTTTCTTCATGAAACAGGATGAATGTTCAAGATTCTGTTGAAACATGAGGATGCTAATGATGTCAGAGTTCAAGGAGTGTTTAGACAGTGGTTTTAGCCACATGGTTTAGTTTTGGGTAGTCCTGCATGGAGCAGGGATTTGGACTTGATGATCCTTGGGTCCCCTCTGACTTGCCAAACACCAAATCCTTGCAATCTTACTAATGATGTCAGTGATCAGAATGTACTGAGAGGTTCTCTCCCCTGAGTCAGTAAATTTTTTTCTTCCTAGTGTCAAGGCTTTACAGGGTTTGGCCTCTGCAAAATGCCCCATCAAAGAGCAATCCAGGATAAGTGATGAAACACAAGGAGAAGGGTTAATATTGCGCTGAGAAGCAGCGTGTGTTTTTCAGAAACAGATGGCATGCAGAAGTATCTGTCAGGTCATTTTGACCCAGATAAGTGTGATTCCTCATAAAGCAAATAAACTGAAAGTATTACTTGCTTCTTATTGCCTACACTTAATTATATTGTTAGAGCTGGTGCCATAATTAGAGCAGAGACCAGCTCTGCACCAGCCCTGGAGCTCACACTGCAGAAGCAGATGAAGCTTCTTCAGAGAGCTGTGCTGATCAGGGCACAAAGGCTTCCAGAGCAGAAGTTCAGCCAGAAAACAAGAAAAAATGTAACAGGAAGGGAAACAAAGGCTGTAAATGTTTGGATGCATTGGGGAAAGTAGCAGAGATTAAAACAAGTTCTGAAGCTTGGTGACATATGACAGAAAATCAGAGAAGCTTTGTTGGTTGCCTGTGGTGGCACACTTACAGCAGTGGACAATTTTGTCCTTCTGTGTACTCCTACAAGTACAAACACCTATTTAATCCATAAGAGGAATTAACAGTCTATGCAAGTTGAAAGAGCTAAAGTAACCACTGATAGAAAGGAACAACTGCTACTACTTTGAGAGTCTGCTGCTTTTTGGGTTGTGTTTGTTTGGCACTTTTTTGGTTCATTTTGTTTGTTTGTTTATTTGCTTTTTATTTTGTTTTGGTTTTGTTTTTTGTTTTAAGCAGCTGCTGTGAGCTGGAGGACAAAGGGGCATTTTTGATGTTTCTGGAATTCTTTCTTGAAGCAGAGTTTTGAAATATTTGATGTGACTCAGAAAACATTTAAAGCAGAATGTTTGGGCATGGATCTTAGGATCTTCAGGATCCACGAGGATGTCTGGGGTTGCACATGATTACAGTACCCTGTGTTAACCACTGAAAGCAGGTGCATCATTATTTGTCCTCCATGTGTTGGAGTCAGACTCTGTGCACCAAGTGTCCAAGTACTGAAGGGAAATGCACACACTTGTAAATGTCTGATTTAGAATATTTTATTTCTTTGAGACATACCACATCTGCCAAAAAAAATAAGCCTCACAGGTTATGCATAGGCAAGAGGATTGAGTCCTGGTGGCCTTTGGGATAATCCTAGAACAAAATTATTCAGAGAACCTTCACAAACGCTGGGAACGATGTTCTCCTTGCCTCATGGGTAAGCAGATGAGCCCCTATATTCACATACTGCCCTGAATATGGTGAGTACAAGGCAGAGTTAACTATGTTTAGAGCAAATCATGAAACCCTATTTGAATCTAGTGCATGATCATAACACTGAAACAGTTAGAAATTTAATTGTCAAACTACTGGATGACAGTTGAGTCTAAAACTCTTCTGACTTTCCACCAAAGCTTGGTTTTGTTTGCTCTTGTGAAATGACAGATCTGGTCCTACTTTTTTTGTCCTCTGTCCTTCATTAAGACTGTATGCCTGAACAGTGTTGTTTTTTAATGAAGCTGTTGTGGCATATGCAAACCCTTCCATGGTGCAAACCCCACATAAGAACCTGCATGAGAAAAGGGACTATGCAGGAACAAATCATGGGCAGCAAAGTAAAGTAAGGTTTAATCTGGCAGCAAATGGGGAAGTTCATGCATTTTGCTCATTAAAACACCTTTAATGCATTGAATGGATCTCTTGTGGAGAATACTGCTCCTGTACATTAATTGTAAGTGTCTCGTGGGAGCTGTAAGAGCAGCTTTGTTCAGTGTTACCTTGGTGCTGGCACCTTGCTGACACCACCAATCTGTTAGGAGGAGTTTGCTGTGGAACCTTAAAGTGCTCTCTGCTCTAAGTGGGGTGTGATCAGAGCTGTAAAGTAAACTAAACTGCTGTAGTAAATAAAAATCTTCACTCCTCCCAAGCCATGCTACCTCAAAATTTGTTGACTTCACTGACTTTTAGAAATTCCTGAGTCAGCCCTTCTGCTGTGATTCACTGTGGTTTTGCATTAAGGGATGAAGCTACACACACTCCAACAGGCTCCAGGTTTAGTGGCTTCAATGACCCCTGAACTTGAATAGAATTATCATCCATGAGAAATACTTATTTTTAAAATAATTTGGACTCTTTTCAACCTCTGCAGTGGGATGAGGTAAATCCCAGTTTCTGTTTCTCTCTACTGACTACAAATAAAAATGGTTGAGGGACTACCTTAAAAAGAGGCATCTAAAATATGAAACACATGAAATTAAATTAATCCCTTCTATTGTATCCGAGTATTGTATTTCTATTTAAACATTCTTAATATGGGAGGCTTGGGAATTAATTAATCATTCGTCATTTGGGAGGTTCAACAAATAGAAACTCCACCTAAATTTCCTCCTTACATAGAGTATAAAAGATTATTGCCACTCTTTAAGGTTTGGAGGAAAGCCTTTACTGCATTTAAAATAAATATGTAAACATTGCACAGTGGTTATCTTGTTCTTTATAGATATCTGCCGCTGTAATGATAGATAAATATTTACAATTATTTTTATATTTTAGACTTTTGGCTAACAGAAAGAATCATTAGAGTGTTATTTAGCAGCAAGGACTTCAGCCGTGTATCCTTGAGCAGCGGAAAAGCACTGCAGTGCTGAATATTCACTGAGATTCTCCCATTTTATTTCAATGCATTTTATTTGGATGAATGTGGTCTAATTTTATATGGAGTCCCTTCCAAAGCTCATAAAACTCTGTGGATTAAAAGAACCATAATGAACTATGTTCTATTCAAAACATTTACATGTCTCCCTTGATCTCTGATGTGTACAATTGTAAGTGCCACAGTTCTGATGATAAAATTCCCAGCAATCTATATAAAGAGCAGGAATATTTATGTATTTTAGTGGTGAATTTTTAAGGATTATGTTTGATCTCCACAGATGCACACATTCATATCTAATGAATTCTGAGAAAAGGAAAATTCATATCAAACTGTACTTGGGATCAGCTTACAGTATGAGACCTGCATTTCTAAAAGTTCTTTTACATTTTATTCAAATTACAGTTTGGAAAGTTTTATTCTCTTTCTTGTTTTATTATATACTTTTTTCTATGACCTTCCCAAACTCTATTAGCTGCCTGAGCTAAATCTTTGCATAGCATTGTTTTACTTCCTTGTTTCTGGCACCATTTCCAACTATAAATATGAAATTACAGAGTAAAAAAAAAACAGAAATATTATTCTTATATGCAGATATTTAAAAAACAAGGGTTTTTTGCAAAGAGAGTGCTAACAAGCATGAAAATAACAAATTAATAGAGGTCTAGGGAGCCTTAAATCTCTTCCCACTTGTATTGTATGTGTTGTCGTGAGAGTGGATACAGTTCTACCTCAGCTCATATCCTAGAAATTCATTCCACCCCTCAGACAGGAATTGCACCTATCTCCTCTCCTCAACTGTCTGTCTTTGCAGCTCAGTTTTCAAATGTTTTCCTACCTGATCATGTATTTTTTTTGGTTTAACTTTTAAAAAATATTTTTTCCTGAGTTTACCAATGTCTGTTTTGACGAGAAATTTGACCATTTTCCTCCTAAACCTCTGCTGCAATCAAGGCTGATGACAGGAACCTTAGTGCTTCATAACTCCCCCAAATAAGTTTGGAAATCTGGAGTAATTAACAGCCTCAATTAGGGCCATGTATATTGTCTTTTTTTGCATATTGTTTAAGTCATTAAAAGACTTCCGAGAAACAACTGAACTTGTGAGTTGGCAAGTTTGGGAGGCAATAAAACTGATTTCTAATCAGGATTCTCCTTGATGCCATTTATCATCCTCCTGTCCAAAGAACACTCTTAACTTCCAGCACTCCCTTGTGTGCGTTCTTGTACAAATATTTAAAAAGAAAGTGCAGTCCTAGAAAGATTCAAATATTTCACAGATACAAGGACCAACAGTGACACTGCAGAAGAAAAAAGACAAAATTATTAGAGAATTAAGTTATTCTTGAACAATTCCAGTAATTTTGGAACACTTTTTACAGAATAAATGCTTTTTAATGATGGTTCTTAAATGACCTTCCATTGAACCTTGGAAAAGACACATTTTCAACCTCTTTATCTCTAAAATGGAGATTTTGCAAATCTTGACAGTTTTGAGAACTAAAAAACCCCAATTTTCACTGACCTTTGCCTACTATAAATATGCCACCATATTCGTGCTTGTTTGCATTTAGATCAACAATTAACTTGTCAAACAACAGTGATTTCCCAGAGGATGGTTTTGGAGCCAAGTCCTCACACTGACAGTGATCTCATTCTAGCATGGTCTAAACTCCAGTTGTTAAGAGTATTTATGAAATTGAAAAGTTGTTCTATGGCAAGCAAACTCTTGTATGATAGTAAATAAATGAAACAATTCTTTTTTAATAACAGTAGTCATATGTACAGCAATATTAAGATAATTATACTTTATGAATGTCCTGAAGTTAATACTAATTTCAGCATATATCTTTGTACACTATTGCAATATAATATATATCTAATTTTTAAAAAAGGTTATAGGTAAATACAAATAGTAACAGTTAGTTTCCTGGATATTTTGTTCTGTCAAACAAGCAAGGAAATATAAGATGTGATCCAGCTTACCTGATACAGATGTCTGCATTTAATCAGTTGAGCTTTGACTGTGCCCAGACACCCACAAAAGGAAGACTGTTATGATGAATAGGCAGTTTACTTATTTTATCTGATTTTTCTGCCTGTGATATCTCTAAGAATCTGCTGGTTTTTACAATTTCATCTTGCTTTGCACATCCACCTACTGCAGTCCTGTGGCCACACAGGCTTTTTCATTGCTGCAGTACCAGTTAGCAAAGTAAAAAAAAAAATAAATAGAGGGAAACTGAATTTATTGTAATTATTGGGTGGCAGTGACCTGTAAGTCCTTGGTTAAAAAGCTTGCACAGCACTGCTACAATTATAGTCTGCTCATAACCTTCTTACAGAGTCCTATGTAGGAGGCTTTTCCTCAGTGTGTATTTGTTTTTACTGTAGGTAGCAATGGCAAATGAGTGTTTTTGGGAGTGTAAGGAATACTTTAAGCATAATTTTTCAGCCTCTGTATTTCCTTTCCAAGGGAAATGCCACAAACACATCTACCTCCAAGAGCTGCTGCCCCTGTGAGCCTTGCCAGCTAACATTAGTCATGGTTAGCAGCACTCGACTGGTTTACAGAACACAATTACATTTGGAAAAATAAATCTGCATTTCTAATAATTGTTTATATGGGGTTGAAATGGAACAGCAGAGAAAAGTGTTTGCAAATAGAACAACTCTGGTGAAAAGAGCCACATTACTCTTCATCCTTTTCCCCCAGGAAAAAGATGAAGCTGTGATAACTTATTTTCTTGCCTGTCAGGCTGTCCTGAGTTGAAAGAGTTCAGGATTCCAAGGAGTGAACCATGTCCCATGAGGAAGGTGGCAGCAGCCACCCTCACAGGAGCTGGGGTTTCATGGTGTCACAGCCTCCCCATGGTGGGGTTTTGCAAAGTTCTGCCACTGACATCTGACCCAGTTTTTTTCCAGGGCTGCTGGAGCCTAAGCAGATGGAAAAAGATGGAAATACAGGGGGAGGGAAAAAAAAAAAAAAAGAAAATAGAAAAATGAGCCATGTTCAAATCATCTTGTATTCTGAAATATCTGAAACATCACACTTTCCTCTCCAGTGGTGTGCAGGGAGCAGGATCCAGCCCATGGAGCACCTTGGTTCAGTTGTCATTTCTGAGGGAAGGAGCATTAAGTGTATCTGGAATCCCACTGCAGACAACCTGGATTCCCACTGCTTACTTTGAGTGGACTTGGAGAAAATTCTTTAGAATTCCCTGGTATTAAGGGACATGATTTACTTTTGTCCACTATAACTGACTTTTTCTAGTGCATGGTTTCAAACTGAGATAATTTCACCATCAAAAATTAATGAGTTCATTGAAATAATGGCTGGTACAACCCAGTGATAAAAAACCCAGTCAGGTGGAAGGTTTTTTTGTTTGGTCTTGTTTGTTTGTGTGTATGGTGTTGTCCATAGAAATGGTGCAGGAATTCACATTCTCCATTGAAAAATACTAAATCCACTGAGATATCTCCACATCACATACAATACCAGTAAGTGGAGTGCATGTGGTTGAAAACCTTCCTCCAACAATTTCCAATTCCTGAAGTGAATTAAATACAGCTTGTGGAATGATTACTAGTATCACAGTGGTCACAGTCCAGCATCACATTTCATGAATATGTTGTTCATATTTTCTCTATTTCCATGATAAAGAAAGATGAACAGCTCAAAAAATAGGTTTATTACAATATCACTTATCTTTATGGGTCATCCTAGACCATGTTAAATTCAGCATTTTTTTCTATACAGTGGAAATTGTCTTTTCTAAAAACACTTTGCTCCAGCATTTCTTTACTTTACAGCAAGTGATTCTGAGATCTTTACCTGCAGATGTCTTTGCTTTATGGAGTTATAGGATGTGCTCTGTGGCAAAACCAAAAGCAAACTGGAATTCAAGCTGAGGGGAAAGCTGGGTGAGCCTGGAGCTGCAGCTATAATGAGTGTCTCCTGATTTAGGAATGGCTGTGATCCCAGCTGTCCTGGCAGGAGCTGATGGGGTTTGTGTGGGGAGGGAGGAAGCCCATTAAATAGGTATGTTTCAAATTTACTCTGCTTTTTTTCCTAGATGTCTGCAACAACTTGAGAAACACCATTCAGTTCTTTAATTTATTAATTTAATCCTAAATTTAGAAACTGATTATTTTGCTGCACTCATTTCCACATGGCTTTGTTTGCTTTCTTATTCTTGCCTTCAGTAACACTTGTCATCAATGTTTCCCTTCAAATTTAAAATATCATCATCCCATTAGAGATCTTCTATATGAAGGAAGCTTCTGGTTCACAGCACAAAGGATCTGGTTGATGCTCTTATCTACTGAATCTGACTTTCTGTCTGCTGCAGTGTAAGTTGCCTTCTGAAAGAGATGTGAAACAGTTGGACAAACAATGACTCATTTTTTACTTATTTCAGTCCATTTCTCACAGTGACAATGATTTTCCACCTTTTGCAGTCTGAGGACCCTTATAACAAGATCTGTGGAACTGTGGAGCTCTGCTCAGTAATCTAAGGCAGTGACAATAGGTTTGTCACAATTTGTGGGTTATTATGAAGTAATACAGTGGGCAGGAGATGAGTTTATAACTACTGAGCTTGAAGACATCAGTTGAATCCATGAACACACACTTGTATGAAACTTACAGCTGTGGTGCTGTATCTTCCTTCCCTGATTTCTGATGTGCTGCTTTCTGATCCCATTTTTCCTGAAAATTTTTGCTGGATATTTAGCTGGACTTGAACTCCAAATTTCTTTGATTAAGACAGGGATTTGGATTTCAGAAAAATTTGCACTCAGTCAATCAGCAGAAGCAATACAACTTCTTGGAGGGTGCACATTAATCTGCCTCAGACTGAGAGGGTCCCCCATACTGCAGTGTAGAGTAGAGAATTTGAGGACAGAAAACCTTTTATGCTGTTTTCAGGAATGCCTTTTGAGTGGCTTCTAAGCTGTGTGCTGCAGCAGTGATGCTGTTGCTCTGCAGTTCCCAGAGAAGAAAATATATCAGCATGAAAATGAGCTGGACCAGTTGCTCCCCTGTGGATATGTTCTTCAGCTGAAATAAATCTCTCATTAATGGAAGAGAGCTCTGGATGTTTGCTGGAAGGTGGAGGGCAATGCATTTAGCTGGAATCCTTCTCATTCTGCTGGGAGGGGCAGGAATGTTTTGCTTGACAACAGAGCATCTAACAGAAAAGGAGAGAAAATGAATTAAATGTACTTCTGGAGTGGGTTTAAATTTGTTCCACTTTAATAGAGGGAAATTTTAAGAAGGGCCAGATGCCAAATTGGAAAGGAGTGAAAGCTAAAAGTGAGTCTGCTACAAGCTCAGAAAGAACCTATTTAACTTGTACATTATGTTCTCTTGTGTTCAAACCTGTCCTTTGCTGTATTTCTTGAACAGCTGTACCCAGGGTTCAGTGTTCCAGCAGGCAGGTCTTCTCTTCCTTTCTTTAAATCTTCCAAGTGAGCTATTGAATTAATCTGCCTATCATTTGCATATAAAGAGCCTCACTCAGAGCCACATAGTTAAAGATGTTTAAGGACCTGAAACTCAGAGAGAACAAAAATACCCTTAAAATCTGGCTCCAATGGCATTCTAAACTGCAGGTTCTTTTGCATTCATACTCAGGTCATACTTTGTTATGTATCTAGATTAAAATTTCAAACATAGCATGTTAGTGTTCTAAATTTGAATACGCAGGAAAGAGCAGTTGCATCAGAGTAGGAAACACACACCAGATCTGGAAAGATTTGAGTTTCTGTGAATTAAGGAGGATTTGAGATGGAAATTCTGGGGTTATTTGACAATGTTATTTGCTGGAATTTGTTCATCTCAGCTTAAGTGTAAGGAATTGTGTTTAGCTGCTCTAGCTAGAATTAACCCAAATCATGTAATGGTCAGTCATTTTGTTGTCATTGTTGCATTCAGGAAGTTAAAATAAGTGGGACATGTTGTAGTCATAGGCACTATTCAAATAGCATGTAGTGGCTCCTTGTTGATCCATAATTCCTTTCCTTCTACAAATGCTTATAATCAAAATCTTAACAAAGGTGGAGGCTACCACTAGGAAATCTACTCCCATTTCCATGGAGAAAAAATTGAGATCCAGGCCTCCTCACTTGCACATGGCTATGAAGTGCTTATTAAAGCAACCTTCGAATGTTGGTGTCTGTGATACCTGACAGGTGACTGCAGTGAGACACAGGGTTTGAAAGGCCTCTCATTCTGATGGTCTGCTGAGAAGTGAAATGGGAGGAATTTGAAATCTGTGAAGGAAAATGCCTGTAAGGCAAGGATGTGTCTGGCTGCACTCTACAGCTGCTTGACTCTGGCACCTCCACTGTCCCTCTGTTGGCTGAATCACAGAGGGACATGAGAGGGACACAACCCCTCACAGGGGTGAGCCATGCACTGCTTCATTGGTCCAGATGCCTCCATTATTGCATCCTTATGGGCAGCTATAGCAGCTGGACCAAAATGGACCTTTAGTGCAAAACTGCACATTTTTCTCCATCATCATTGATGCAAAGGTCCTAGCAACATTCAAAGACAGTTAATTCCTATAGGTGGCAGAAGTATACATTGTTCTAATAGTTATTACTTGAAACTGTAATTAATCACTGTTTTCTAGTGAAAAGGGAGATCAAGGAATGTTGAAACACATTCTTCAGCTCACGAATTTCAGCAGAGGATTAAAGACCTCAACTGATGCTTCTTCTAAGGTGCTCCACAGTTTGTTATATTCCTCTCATTCCATTATGTCCCAGGAAGAAGAATGCCCTGCATATTTTCTCTCTTTCTATGGAATCTCTTTGCTGTGCTTTGCTCTCTAACTCCTCTATTCCTTTGGAGACTGGGGAATCAGGACAGCATATCACATGCAAACTGTGGATGCACCATCCATTTACAGAGCTGTGTAATAACATTTGCTATTTTTTTAATCTTCCTTCTGAGGCGGTTCCTAACCTCATTCCTGCCCTACAAAGCACAGATGTAATATTTGCATTGAACTAGTGCTGATGATTTTGATGATTTGTGAAGCGCAGCCCTGATCAAACAGGATGGAGCACATCATGGGCAAGGCTAAGGGATTTTATCTATTAACAAGATATATGGGCATATTGTGGCACTGCAATAAGGGAATTGTTTCAAACTGAATGAGAATAGGTTTAGATTAAATATTAGGAAAAAAATTCCTCGCTGTGAGGGTGGTGAGACCCTGATACAGGCTGACCAGAGAAGCTGTGGCTGCCCCATCCCTGGAAGTGTTCAGAGCTGGGCTGGATGGATCTCTGAGCAACCTGGTCTAGTGGAAGGTGTCTCTTTCCAAAGAAGAGGGGTTGGAACAAGATCTTTAAGGTCCAATCCAGGCCATTCTGCAATTCTTTGTGTCTATGATTCTGTGATTTTATTGGATCTCAATGGACCTTCTCATCCCCCTACATCTGTTATGTCATAACATCTCCCTTGCCATGTGGATGCATGGATAACTTGCATTCCATATGCCTTAAGGTGAGAGCAAGAGCCAGCAATAGCTGTGATCCTGTCATTCTGTGTTGCAGCCTACTGAGATTTGCCTTTCTCTTTCTTCCTTGAAAAGAAGTATCGAGATTCCCTGGTGGGGAAAAGAATTGTTTGAAAAAAAACTTGGAAACAGCAACTTTCTGAATGCTTGAGCTGAAAAAGAAGCACCTAGAAGATTTGAATATATGATACAAGAGAAATATTCCCACCAGAAGAAACAGGAGAATGCCAACAGTAGTGAGAAGTAAAAGCATTCTGACATTGAAAGCATATCAGGGAATGGGAAGATCCAGAATCCAGTTAGAAGTCAGAATACATTAATTAGTTATATGGCGTTTTCTGAGGTTATTTTTTTCTCACTCATAACCCCCTAAAACACATGAGATCTAGAATCTTTAGGGGCCACAAGGTTAAACTTCTAAAAGAATTGGTTAATAATCGACTGGTGTTCCAGTGTAAGGGACAAATGTTGCTCTGAACTGTGATGGAAGAAATTGGGGTCATCTTCTGTGTCAGTGAAAAGGCAGCACTGGAACATCTGAGCAGGTGAGATCAGTATCAAGGCCAAGGTGTTTTACCTGACAAATGGTAAATTTCCTATATTATGAAATGTTCAACTTTCCAGGGTCTCAGCAACTGCTTTGCTCATTATTACATGGACCATTTCCCTAAGCCTTTCTGCAGATCCCTTTTATTGTTTAAAGCCATTTTCCTAAATTCTCCCACTTCCCAGATGCTGAGCTTCTAACAGCTGTGTGTTGTACAGGATATGAATAATCTTTTACAATATTGGCTGACAACCAGACTTTACCTGAGCCTTGTTTCTTCTTCCATGGGATTCTCCTTTTGCACTGCTATTTTACACTTAGAGTAACTCAGCAAGGTATAATGAGACAGAAATATGTGTTCTTTAAAATGGATGGAAAACCCTGGGACAATCTGCTGAAGTCTCAAATAAAATCAGCTTAAACTTTTTGTGTCTTCACTGCTGTAAAGCAAATGCAATCTAACAAAGGAGCTGAGGAATACACAGAGGTCACAGTTTTAGAGAAAAGTGCTGTATTTTAGTAGAAGGACAGAATAAGCCTAAGTTAACGATTCACTTGTCTTTAACCTGCTATTTTAAGCTTTACATGTTTTATAAGCTAAATCAGGAAAGGCAGTGGAGAATGTACAGTAAATAACAATACAGTTCCATGACAAGGAGATGGATAGATAAGCCTAATATAACTCTTCCAACTCTAAAATCTGTGATTGTAGAAAATAGTGCAACTGAGCACAGTTGGGGTCTATTGATTTCTGTCTCCAGAGACTTCAAATGGCAGAGAAATTTTTCCTTGAGCCCAAACAATTCTCTTCTTTATATCTTCTTTTCTATTACAAAAGTGTAGACACTTTCATAAGTATGGACCATCTTTTCCAAATCACATGCTCATTTTTTAATGCAATTTTTTTTCTATTTTTTGATATTTTTGATGAACAGGGTGCCTGGGCTCTGCAGACAGGATGGTCAAATGACAGATTGACTGAAATAAAATATATGTGCATCTGGGATCCCAGTCACTAGCTGGGATCCATGTTCCAACAGAAAGGGAGGAAGCCCAAAGTTTCCTCTGCATTGCCAAGAAAGAAAAAATCACCAAAACATCCTATACTGACCATTGGTAATGGGAGCAGTAGGTTAGAATTAGAGGCTGAAGTCATTGCTTGATCCATGCACTTGCAAAAGGAATTAAAAAGACGAAAGCACTTGCACTCACAGAGGAAAGAAAAGTCTATTCAGAAGAAACCCAAGCAGGTTGGTCGGAGGAAATACATGAAATAAGGAATAGGGGAAGAGTTTGCTGTGCACAAAACACTGGACAGAGCAGTTGTGTTTGCTGTTTGATGTCTGTGGGGTAAGAGACTACACAGAAAAATTATTCAAGTTAAGTGAAAGTCAAATAAGAGACACACAGACCTAGATGCAGCTAATTAAATGACTAATACTTGGATGACTATGTATTTTCCAGAAGAAGATGTCCTGAAGTGGACAGAATAATTTGGAGGAATCATGCATTAAGGTTGTATATTTGGGAAATTTTTGGTGAGCTGAAAATTCTGGAGGTAGCTGTGTACGTACTGGTTGTCTAAATGTACGTTTGATGAATCACAGTGCCTGGTTTTATCTGCCCTCTACACAGGACTTTTGAAAAAAATTGTTTTGTAGCTCATATGGGTATATAATAATCAGAAGAGTACTGCAGACTCTCTGTTGTATGAAGAAAGGAGGGGAGGGAGGGAGAGGAGAGGAGAGGAGAGGAGAGGAGAGGAGAGGAGAGGAGAGGAGAGGAGAGGAGAGGAGAGGAGAGGAGAGGAGAGGAGAGGAGAGGAGAGGAGAGGAGAGGAGAGGAGAGGAGAGGAGAGGAGAGGAATTCATTCACAGTAAAATTGCAAATCTCAACAGAAACGTCAGCCACACACAAAAGTATTTGGCATCTGCCTAAATATTCAGGGCAGATGCTATATATTAGTAGAGGAATGCTTAAGTAATAATTAGGTTTGTCCCTGGTGAATGTTCATTTTCTCCTGACAAAATTTATTGGGAAGACACTAAAGAAGCTGCAGCGAATTGCAGAAATACCTAAAAATTTGTCTACTATGCTTTTGTGCTCTTTTGGATCACTAATAAACAATCTGGAAACAGGAGAGCAGTGTTAACCTTGGAATTCAGCTTTAAAATAAGTAGACATTCAGGTAGTCTAATGTTCTGATGAGAATAATTTGTCTGCCTTCAGCCAGAGGCCCAAATATTTGTGCTAATGGTGTTCCCTAGGATAGCAAACAGCAGAAAACATCACTGAAATAAATATTTGTTCCCAAGTTACTATGAGGAATCCAAAAGCTGTGGCAGTGACAAGTATGTTGATGGGGAGACCACGACATGGAATATGGTGTAGGTGCATTTCATTAGTCCAATTTATCAGTGAATTCCCTAAGAAGAAACCAGTTTTTGAACTGACCCTAATCAGCCAGCCGGTCCATGCTGCAGGTATCCTAATCACTACAGCATTTTATTCTGGCAGAGTGATTTTTTAAATTGTATTTATTTTTCCTGTCATTAAATCTGGCAAGATGAAGGTAGCAGGAGGTGAAGTATTTTGTTCTGATTCTACTCTCTGTTTCAATAATTCTGTGAAATTTATTTTCTCAGCAGAAAGGAGGCTTTATATTCATCACACTAGGATTTTGTTTTGTTGTTTTCCAATCTTTGCTGTAGTTAAAATTAAATTGATCAAGTCCAGAGGAGGCCACCAAGATGCTCAGAGGGTTGGAGCACTCCTCCTGGGAAGACAGGCTGAGGGAGCTGGGGTCGTGCAGCCTGGGGAAGAGAAGGCTCTGGGGAGAACTTACTGTGTCTTTTCAGTACCTGAAGGGAGCCTATAGAAAAGATGAGGACAAACATTTTAACAGGGCCTGTGGGTACTGGTTTTGAACTAAAAAAATGGTTGATTTAGATTAGAAAAGAAAGAAGATTTTTTTAGAGTGGAGGTGGTAAAACACTCACACAGATTGCCCAGAGAGGTTGTAGATGCTTCATCCCTGGAGACACTCAAGATCAGGTTGGACAGGGCTCTGAACAACCTGATCTAGTTGAAGAGTTGAAGATATCCCTATTCTTTGCAGGGGTGTTGGACTAGATGACCATTAAAGGTCCCTTCCGATCCAAACTATTCTATGATTCTAAGATTCTGTGATTCAATGTTCTATTTTCTATATTTCTATGATTCTGTGATTCTATGATTCTAAGATTCTATGTTTCTACAATTCTATGTTCTTTCTTCCATGATTCTATGATTCTGTGACTCTGTGATTGATTCTGTATTTCTATGATTCTCTTCTCTGGCTCCATGGCCAGCTGGCCTGGGAGAGCTTTTCTCCCAGCTATTAAACTTCTCAATCTCCAAGGAGGATGGCCACATATAAACTAATTTTTGAGAGCAGTTTCTTGCTCATACTAATTCCCGACCATGCCCAAGGTTTTTTTTGGGTCAGTGTTCACTGAGGGGAGGCAAACACAGGATGCTGGAGGTTGGTCTGACCTGCAGAATGGTTCTCACTGGAGATCTTCTGCAAGTGCCACCAGCTCCTTGGAGAGGAGCATTTGCAATGGGACAGGGCTGTGTCAAGATGAGCAGAAATACAAGTGCGCTCACCAGGCAAGACAGATCTGCTGATTTGTGAAGGATGAGGGCAGCTAATTCCTGCTAAGCTTGCAGCCAAGCTGGGAACATGGGAGCTGGAAGGATACAGTGAACTATGAAAAACTAAGTAGTCATTATTTTTGCTGCTGGTGGAGTCTGATTTAGGGTAAAATTCCAAGTTAATTGGATAAAACTATGAAAGTCACTAATAAGGGAAGCACAGTGCCCAGCCTCTTATTGGATTATATATTAGGCACAATGAGTATCATGCAGCAAGTAAATTCCCATTTTTATCATAAAGCAGGCAGTGAGAACTCCCTCTTTTCATCTTCAGGAAACTTTTTCAATGCCAGCTTTGTAAACTTCATTCAGAGCCAGAGAGTATTTTAAAAATCTAGCAATGGCAAGGAAATACTTTTCAAAGAGAAATTCCCTGCAACACAGTGCCATTGTTGTGCTACATTTTCTTTTGAAGTGCCAGCAAGAAACAATTAAGGAGCAGCACTTGTAATGTATAATTGATGGTTTGCAGGTATCTAAAAACTTCGAGCAATTAGGCCCAGGGTGCAACATTACTTATTCATCACCATCTGGAACTTATAACTTTGTAAGCCCTGCTATAGTTTATGTTTGTCTGGCAGAAATGGCAAGTTTAGTGTTTAAGTGCTGCATTATGCTGCAGAAGGTAAATATTTAATGGTGTCCCAACATAATGCAGCTGACTGGGATAAGAGGAACATGTTCTGTGTTCAGAACACAGCAGCACGTGGATATTGTGAAATATAAGGAACAGAATGCCCTCTTGAGAGAGAGGACAGAGAATACATCCAAATAAATCCAGAGCATTTCTATTGCATCAATAGAAGGATGTGTCATTGATCCTTGGGTCACAGCATGCATTATGTGGTAACACCTGGGATTCAACTTCAGATATGATTCAGATGGGTGAAAGAGTATCACACTATCTTTTTTGATGCTAGAGTAGAAGCAGATTTGAGATGGGTGGAAAATCTTGGAGAAAATATTTTCTTAAAAAGAAAAAAAAGTCAATTTATCAAGCATCCTGTGCTTCTTGCTGTTTTGACAAACCTGTCAGAACCTTATTAAACTTGTGCTAGTTGCTGTTCTGACAAATTTCCTACTTGAAAACAAAATCAAATAAAATCAAACTCCAACCAAAAAGACAAACACAAACAAAAGAAAACTACAAATCCAGAAAATTTAATTTTATGAGTCTCAAAGTTTTCTAAAGGGTGTAGTCCCTCCTTAGACAGCAAATTAATTTTTCTTTGTCGTATTACCCCCCACCTTAAAACCAAAAAGCAAAATCTGGGTGAAACATTCTGCCTGGATCTGTTCCAGCATTCTCAAGATCTTGAGTTCAAAGTAATGTTCAAGAGATTGGCTCGATTTGTTACTAGGGAAATTCTTACAGCATAGAAATTATTATGGCTCTGGAGGATCAGCTTGTACTCTGCTCTGATCTGGTAACCCACCCTGGCTCAGCTGAGCTGACTAGCAGTGGATTTATCTGCTCCACCTCAACCAGCAAAGAGAAAGGGATTCTGCAGTTAACTACTACCTTTTAAAGAGGTAAGATTGGTAAGATTAATTGATTTTTCTGCACTGTCACTTGTCTTGATGAGTACAGTCAAACAGCTTAAAGTATTTGGTAGATGACAATGTCCTGCCTCAATGGCTGCATTCATTCAGTGCCCAGTGGTGTAAAGCATATGTAGGGGGTAAGATAAAGGTCCAGTTTTAATTGTTCCCATTAAAGAAGGGTACATTAGGACACAATTGCAAAGAATGGTATTGTGCAGTAGATTGTATTGACTCACAGTGTGATTCAGGGGGGTGCTGTGTTGTTCTGACCCTCACAGACCAAGTTTGACATTGACCATCCTGGATTAGTATTATCTACACTATCAAACTGAATGAAAGCAGGGTTCACTTTCCTATCTTCATTTATTATTTCTGATTTACTTAGTTGCCATCTCTCATGCACTCTTATTTACTTGATTTGTTTCAAATGCCCTCATATAAATCTATAGTTGTGCAAACAAACAGGACTTTCTTCTGCAACTGAGTTTATACACCAGCCCTTTCACTCATTCAAATAGTTCTGGCTCTTGTGTCAGTCTACATGAGAATAGAACCATGGAATGACAGAATGGTTTGCGTTGGAAGGCACCTTAAAGATAATCTTGTCCCAAACCTGCTGCCATGGACAGGGATGCCATTTACCAGACAGGTTGCTCAGACCTCATCCAACCTGGCCTTGAACACTTCCAGGGATGGGGCAGTCATGACCTCTCTGCCAACCTGTGCCAGTGTTTCACCATCCTCTGAGTAAAGAATTTCTTCCTAACATCTTATCAAAACCTGCTCATTTTCAGCTTTCAATCACTGCCCTCTGAATAGAATGTTATTGCCAGTGTGAGTTCCAAAATGTTGTCTGTTTTGCAAATAGCTCCAGTTCCTGTAATCCAGTGATGACAAAAATGCTTTTGTTTTCATGGTTACATAGAAAAACCAAAATATATGATCTATAAATTATCAAAATCTGAAAGTGAATAAAAGCAGCACTTTTACTTGGATTGTTATTGCTATAATCTCCTAATTTATTGTGGAGCTCAGCACATGATGTGTAACTGTTTGAGGATAATAATAATTAGCCTCTTCCCTGTTCAACATTTTATCTAACAATATTACAACACTAACTGAAGCCCTGAGCAAAGAGAAACTTTGCTTTCTCATGTTCTGCTGCAGAGGAGATTAAAAGTATGCATTATTAGTGTAACAGCACAGATTGTTATTCTCTCCAAAGTGCCTTAAGCATCATTTATTAACACTGCTAAAACATTTAACAGCACTTTTAAAAATTTGCAGGACAGTAAAATCAGTTTTATTTCAAGTGCAATTTTCACCTGGTAGATGGTCCTGTTCTGGGCAGGACTGAGCTATATTGGTGCCTTATGCTTTCAAACATCTCATGTGCAATGGCTGAGCACTGAGACACACATCACAGGAAGCTGGAGAGTGGCAGTGTTTATCACAGCAGGCTCAGGGGTTGATTAAGGTCTCTCCAGCCCTGAGATCTGCCAAGGTCACCATTATAATACTTTTTTTTTTTTAGGTCTGTGTATACAGTGTTTGTGCAGGAGAATTCACTGTCATGAATCAGACGAGGTGCTGCACTGATGCCCAGACTGAGTCTTCTGAGAGAGTGAAACAATCTGACATGAACTGACATTAGCACCATCCCAGTAAAGAATAAACCTTTGTGGAGGAGGAAAAGCACAACCCACTACTGCACTCCAAACACAGTGGCTCCCTCGATTTTTGAGGAGCCAGAGACAACCCATTGTGGTTCTTTCCAACCTTACCCATTATTTTCTTCTGTGATTTACCTTGGAGGAAACCATCCTTTGGGGAAGAGAAAATGGACCTTTTCTTCCATCAGTCCAGTCTGGAAACAGCAGGGCTGTGAAGTACAGAACCCTGTGTCCCTGGCATCCAAGGCTATGTCCCAGCTGTGCTGTTTAGGACACTTCAGGTGTGTTTGAATCCAGGGGGATCATTGCACTTCAGGGAAAGTCCAACACTTCCCAGATCTTCAGAAATCATGGAATGAGCATGTACAGCCAGTCAGTCACAGGACATTCATTCTTCTCCTGCTCTCACTCAGGATTCCTATGGGATCAGGTGCATCTGAGGGGAAGATGCAGATTTCTGATGAAAAGATTTCCACCTCTCATGGAAATCTGCAGGGAAAATCTCCCTAAAAACTGTATAGCATATTGATTACCAGCCAAGACATAACAAAAGTGAGTGAGCAGCTCTGTGTTCCTGTTTTCCCATGTGGCCTTATGCCAGTTGGGATTTGATACTGGGAGCTGCAGCATGGGAAGCTGACCATAAACAAAAGAAACTGTGAGGCAGTTACAGCTGCCAGGGAGGGCTGCAACAGAACTTCATTTACATTCTGTTTCAAGAAAGGTCAAAATTATGGTAAACAACAACTTTTAGTGCAGTCATAGAGTAGGGAGGCTGGAGATCCTCATAACTTGGAATAGCCCTTGCCATAGATGGTGGGCATAATAAAAAAAGGAATCTAAACATCTTCCAAGCATACATTATTTATTTATGAATAATTTGAATGCAAACATTCAAATTTAAGTGGTTTTGTCCATGATGAGTATTTGTTTATGTCACAGACAAATGTAGGAATAATTTCCAGCCTATACAAGAGGTAAACTTCAGCTGGATGAAACCTGGCAAAGAGGTGTGTGCTTATTCCAGAGACCTGCCCCCCTTCCAAAAGGCAGCAACAGCCTCAGCGGATCACAATAAGTGCAGTGAAAATCGGGAACTGATTGAGAACAGCAAGCAGAAGTACTCCAAAGCAACTTAGCAGGGACTTTTGATCTTTTTTGTTAGCAAATAATGACATTTACTGTCAAAAGCTGCAGAGGTCATCAGCTATCCATCTCCTCCATTGGGTGTCCCCTGGCTATTTTTGATTGGATTCCCTTTCATCAGGAACTACAGACCTGTGCTGTCCTCTAAAGTTTAGCTATTGCATCACTTTCCCTTGTGCAGCCTTTGTTACACAACTATTTTTCCAGCCTAGATTTATTTGTGAAGGTCACAGAGGACTGGCTGTGATAAGAGCCCAGAAGCCTTCACTTTGCTTCTGAATTGTTCTTGTTAATTCAGTGCTGATTGAAGATTGATACAGCCCTGGAGATCAAAGTCTCCTATTCCCCATGACAGCTCAAGCTTCTCCTCAGGGCACTTTTGGCTTGACCCAGAGGTAGCACAGGTTCCAAATCCATTAAGTCCTTCACCCTTTTCAGATGAATCTCGTTCCTGTAAGTTTTGGTAATGGTTTTGTGCTGTGAACGTCTGTTCTCCTGAAATTAAACTGTCATCTAACTCCTTCTGGTCACTTGGCTGAACTCAAATCACACTGAGATTGCTCTGGAAGCCAGTTCTATTATTTTTCATAATCATTCAGTTGCTGAACTACACTTTGAATCTTCAGGCACAGTCACTGTCAAATTTAACATCTATGAGAAAAGTTTTTACCTTTCAGTTCGTTTCTGTGCAAGTAATATCACTTGTTTAAAATTACTCAGAGCCTGAGATACTTCAAAATCTATATACAGGAATTTAGATGAATAACACATTTGAAGTAGAAAGACCGGGCCACCTCAGATAAATTGCTTTTTCACATGTACAGATCAAGCAAAGTAATAGAGCAACAACATGGCCATAGAAAGCCTTGTTTGGTCAGTTACCACAGAAATACAAAAAAGAAACAGAAACATCACAGAAACAGAACTTCAAATTATAGGTGTTTTCTGGAGCTTTTTTTCTTGTTATTAAAATATATTTATTTTATGTATATGCAGATAGGCAGACAAATATACAATTTAATAAGAACATACCCATCTGTTATAGACTTAGGCACACAATGAAATTTCTGTGAATTTAAACCCTTCTTCTACATTTCCATAGGTGACAAAAAGTTATTTGCGTAACTTTTGTGTGCTTTCATTTTGAAAGAATCGTGCTACTGTTATTATTAGTCCTAGATCTCTATTTTTTTAAACATATATTTATTCATAGAGAGATTTGGCATTTTACAATTTGAAGTAAATTTCTTCCAATTTTTGTCTGATGCTCCAAAACCCATAAAGCACTTATGTGTCTCTGGTTTATCAGTTGGTTTTTGACATTGGAAAAGGTAACATTTCCTGGGTTTTGCTGGAATTCAGGGACTGCAGGGCTACTTGACAAAGAAAGTAGTGAAAGAAGTGCCAAGGAAAAAAGCTCCCCATGCTTTTCCATGTAGGCAGGGGACTATCATCCTAATGTGGCTGTGAGCAGTACAAGCACAGTTTGTAGGGTTTGCAATGTGCAAACATTTAATGGATTTGTTATCTTCATAGAATTGTAGGATCATGGAATCACAGGTTGGAAGGGACCTTGAAGATAATTTTCTTCCAACTCCCTGCCATGGGCAGGGACAACTTTCACTGGGCCAAATCATTCAAAGCCCCATCCAACCTGGCCTTGAACACCTCCAGGGATGGGGCATCCACAGTATCTCTGGGAAACCTGTGCCAGGGCCTCACCACCTTCACAATAATTGCTTTTTTTTCCTAATATCTAATCTAAACCTGCCCTCTTTCAGTCTGAATCTCCTGCTTCTAGTCCTTTAAGTCAAGGTTCCTGTAAAAAGTCTCTCTCCATCTTTCTTGTTGGCTCTCTTCAGGCCCTGGAAGGCCACAATTAGGTTACCTTGAAGCTTCTCTTTCCCAGGCTGATCAAGCCCAGTTCTCCCAGCCTTTCCTTGTGGGAGAGGTTCTCCATCCCTCTGATCATCTTGGTGGCTCCCTCTGGTCTCACCCCAAGAGGTCCCCATCTTCCCTGTGCTGGGGACCCCAGAGCTGGATGCAGAATTCAAGGTGGGGCCTCACAAGTGTTGGATGACACAGGACCAGCACAGATAACAAAGAGGCTGAAGGTTCAATCTGAGGACAGAAATGGGAGGTCACCAGGACCTTGTTACTGATACAACAAAGGAATGGGGCCAGATGAGTTACACAAATGTTCCCTCAGGGATGTTCCTCTCTTCTTGATTTACAAGTCATAGTGATACAATTATTTGATAAACATCTGATGATTAAGACTATTAATACTTATTTTTGGACCCAACCTCATGGTAACTTTTCTGTCCTTCAAAGAAAGTTGTTGAATGTTCCTATGACTAGAATGGACACTCTGTCCTCATATTTGCAAAACTCACATTTGTAAAAATAAAATGTTCCTGTCAGCCAGCTCTGATTCTTGAGATCTCAGTTATGGAAATTTACAACAAAGAAAAAGGATGCATTTTATATTTGTACAGTCATAGCAAAAGCACATATTTTTCTTATTTCCTAAGTTGTCATGAGCCTGCTTATGCAGCTGTGAAGAAAGAGACTATGCTTGTCAATTTTGCTCTTAAATCTTGGAATAGAAATAAGTAAGAAATCATTGGGCTGAGGCTGGGGTAGTGCAGGAGACACAGCACCTTGTAATTCTCCCACAGAGGACCAAACCAGGGCCTGAGCAGGCAGAAATAAAACCCTATGCACATTAAGGCTCTTGTTTTCAGTTTGTCTTTTCTGTCACTAGCAGAGCATTTATCTTAATTTTCTGTGGTTTTAGATTCATGTCTGCAACACAAGTCTATAATGAAGGCTGTGAGGAGATCCCAGCAGAACAAACCTCTGGAAGAACATCCTTAATTGCAAGAATGTGCTTGTGCCTGCCCCTGTTCAGCAGCATGAGGTGCCTGCTCATCTTCAGCTGTTTTGAGGCCTTCTTAACAAATGTACAGACTTATATGAAGGGTTTTTAATGAAGGTGCATGCACTTGGATTTCTGCAATCCTATCCAATCTACTGATTGAGCTTTTTGTGTGATGAGGAGTAAAAGGCTTTCTAGTCATTCCTTACCTGAATTAGTATTGCTCCAACTTTCACTAGAACATATGGTTTCACGAGTTTTACAAATACATAGTTTTTATTGACATCTGCTTTTTGATTTCTTTTCTGGAAATACAGTATAATTTCCTTCTTAAAAAAAAAAATTGAAGAGTGTCCTGACATCCTGATATTTGCCTACTGATTACTGAGACATGGTTTCTGTTAAGGAGGAGTATTAAGATATTTGCATTCAAAGTTGAAACATAAAAATATGTCAGAACTGTCTGTAACAACACTCAGTTTCCTGTCCACACAGCGTTAGCATTTTCCTCTTTTCTCTAGCTGTGAAGATACTACAGGGATAAGTTCTGCACAAGGACTAGAAGCTGTCATTGTGTTTTTCAGTCTATTTGCAGTGTCAGCTGAGAGTGCTGAAAGATAAATTTTACTTTTTATGGTAAACTGATGCCCAAGCTGCCTGGAACAGCAGTGGAAGCTGTCTGTTAGAGGTGTATTTGCATCCTTGTGTACATCGAGCTATGAACATTAGCAGTCTGACACCCTTTGTTGCAAACCTAATGCTATTTCACACTTAGCAGGATTTGAAAATTGAAATGAGAACAGTTTAAGTAAATAGTTTACTGTTGGGCTGTGCTCTGTGGCAGGTGGACATCCAGACACTCAGTGGCAGGTAGAGAGCCAGACCTGCTGCTGCTAGCTCTCCAGATCCTGCCATCACAGGTCCCTCCTTCACCTGGCAGCTTTTTCAGGCAATGAAATTGGGGTTTTGCCCACAATTTTCCACCACAACCAATTCCCCTCTCTCCAGAAAATGTAAGTGGCTCCTGTATCAGGAGGCCATAGGTGGGCAGAGATGCCTCACCAGATGGCATCAGCTCTGTATCTAAGCCACACTAAACATTCCTGAGCAATTAGAGGCATGGCACTTCCAAAGACAAGCCTGGAGAAGCATAATGTTCTTTTCTGTCTGTTTTCTCAACCATCTTTATTGAATATAGGCTATTGTAACAGATGCAGGCATTCAGATTGGCATTTAATTTATCCTCTGAATTAAAATAGGATGATAGAGTTTAGTTCCAGTTAAAAAATTGCCAGCACTCTGTCACTAAGCCTTACTTCTATCAAAGTCACATTAGGATTCAGCTGTTTACAATTAGCTGAGCTTCCCATGCACACTACCTCAATAAATAGTTTAATAGCAATGAAAATACCATGTGGCAAGAAGGATCTGCCCTTCTTGTGGAAGAATAGTTAATTATGTAGAGAAATTAAGCTGCAAACAGTTTACTTGAAGATTATATTTTTCCTGATTTTAAGTAATGAGCTGTAAAATCTAATCAATGTGCCTCCAAGGTAGCAGTATCTTTGGACTAGAGCTGACACCACTTGATCCATCTACCTGGGAGATTTCTGGCTGATATGGCATTGGCTTTGCTTAATTAGAGATGTTATAGCTATACAGAGTCTACTGAGCTCAGAGGACATACAGAAATAAAGACCTTGCAATAAAGACATGTCAATCATGAGAAGGAGAAAAAAGCAGATTTGAAATTAAATTGTTTATATTGTTTATATTTACAATCTGTTCCTGGCTTAATAGATTACTTCATTAAAAAACAAACCAAAAAACAACACAAAAATTTCCAACCCAACACCAGAAACTAATGAAAACAACAAAAAAGCGCATCCCAGAGTTAATAGAAAGTCTGAAGAATTTAGGGGGGGAAATGTAGTGTTCAGTTAACTGGTATGAGACTACTACAGAGGGCTGTCTGCTGAAATGTTAAAAAAATATTCAGTATCTGGAGTTATTTGAACTTTTTTTGTCAGAAGTTGTGATTTTATATACTATGAAGATGAAATTGATTTTCACCTGAGTTTCTTAGTCTAAAGAGATATCAAAAAAGCACCAAAGATAAAGAGTTTTATGTGAACCATAATATAACATAGCTGGTGTTAGGACAGGTGAAGTCCTGGGAATCCACGTGATGACAATGAGGCAAGAAGGACATAAGATATTTTCATATTTAATCAGTAGGAAACTGCCTATTACACTGATGATGGTGATATATTCATTAAATAAATTGCCCTCTGATTTCTTCAGGGGATTCTCACAGGACAGTGCATGGTCCATTTTAAACTCTTAAGCACTCAAAATAGGAATGATTGATGAATGAGTTGGGGATCAAAATTTGACTTAGCCACTAAAATGAAGAATGTCTAAATTGAAAAACATGACATTTTCTCTGCATTTCATACCTGTGTTTCAAACTGCTGTCCAAAGAAATTTATTTATTTGCCAGGAAATTCTCTTGTCAGAAGCAAATCCAGTGGTGTCTGAGGAGACAGAAAAAGAACATGCCAAAGGAATATCTATTCTTTGGTGTTGCAAGCTGTATAGGAGTTAATGGAAGGAAATGAAATGAGGAAGTCCAAGGGAAAAATCACAAGCTATTGCTCTCTCCATGCATATTAAATATGCACAATGAAGACAGATTGCTCATAGCAGAGTTCTGGTACTAGAATATTTCCATATAATATGTCCCAATGAAAACATGTAACTTAAAACTGCAGTTTCGTAATAAAATTTCTCTTTGCTTATTCTTCCTCCTCCCCCAAGAATATTTTTCTTACTGCCAATCTGAAAGATATACAAGAGATCAGGTTTCCAGAAAAACTCTCCTCTCTTTGCAGGCATCTTAATAAACTGGAAATAATGACATTTGTGGCAGCACATATGCACCAAGGGAAGAGCACATAATTAAGGGAGGTTCACAGAGCAGCAGTTTTTGCTGAAGCTGGCCATTTTTGTATGCTTATATCCCTTATAACGTCCTGTTTTTCCAGGAGACATCTTATCAGGCAAACATTGTTCTGGCATCCCAGAACATGACAGACTGTCATTAGATAAAGGAGAAGGTTAATAAAATATAAATCCAGGTTACAAGCAATGTTTTAGCCAGAGGCATCCCATGGGTTGTGAGGAAGCAAATAGCAGACTAGTCAAATGCAGCAAATTACTGTCAGGAAAAGAGTGCCAAGTATTCAGCTCCTATTCTATAATTTGCACTTGTCAGCAGAATCTCAAATAAGTCTTTTTTTTTGAGATATTTGGACTGAGTTTCCTGTGGTCTGCATATTCCTCTTTCAATATCCTGATACTCTGGGAGCACAATGCATTAGGAGTGGCTCCCTCAGAAGTTATTGTGGAAGTGCAGAATAAGCAGGGAGGGCCTTTTTCCTATTTCTTTCATTTCTTTTCTTAAAGCATTTCTGAAAATGCCTGGTAGGGCCTGTGGATGTCAAGTGGAATCAGAGCACAGACTGGGGCAGAGCAAGATTGTTTCTCTGGCTCATCTCTGAAGAGTTTTCTATTTCATTAGTGATGCTGGCAACTGCAAAAGATACTGCAAAGGAAATATGTTTTTCTGCTAAACAGTGTTGAGACATACAGAACTTACCATTGACCTCAAGCTTTGGTGTGAGATGGAAATCAAACATTTCAATGAATCAATATGATGAGGAAAGGATGCTGCTTAAGTAGTGGGTTGGAAGGTATGATTCACCTCTTTTTTTTTTTTTTTTTTTTTTTTGAGGTAATGGAGAAATATAGAAATATTAGGCTGGGGACAGAGAAATAGAGAAATAACTCCAGCAAGACCTGAGCAATGCACTGTGTTTTCTGATGTTTATAGTTATAGCAACATCAAGATTTCAAATTGTACTTGAAGAAGAAGGTGCTCATTGTTTAAGATCTTATAAGACTATTTGGTCCTGTTTTGAGGAAGAAAGAGAGGAACTAATGTCACAAGCATTTACAACTGAAGTTCCTAAGAGAAAGTGCAGAGGTGGAAGAAGATACTGGAGTGGATCATAAATGTGTTTACTGTCAATGCTGATTTACAATAATCCAGGATTGGGCCTTGCATCTCCATCCAGGCAGATTTAACTCTTCTGAAGGAGATTTTGTGTTTCTCTTCCTTGGCTGTTCCGTTTGTGGATGTGATTTCAAAAGAGATAATGCAGCTTAGCTTTTTCCCCTTCAAACTACCTGACTAAACCTGCCTTGAGTTTTGTAAAAGCAGAGTTAACTTCACCTGGACTTTGACTGAAGATTCTGTTTTATTTCTGAGGAGCACAGGTCAGAAGAAAAAGTGAAAAGCAGCCAAAGTGGATGCTGGAAAGAACTACCCTGCACAAAAGGCATATTTTATTTCTTAAAATAAGAAGTACAGGTGTGATCCTAGTGCATGATTGGTAAGGGAGGACAGGAGGTGAATGGTTACGAGGAGGAAAGAAACTGAAATGAGATGGACACAACCAGGTTTTATAAAATTGCTCTTGTGTCTGTCTGAACATTTTCTAGTCTCCCCAAGATGGCAAAGAAAAAAAAAAACCACCAAAACCCTTCTGCTGTCACTGTCACCTAACTTTGATGTAACTTTTCCATACAGAAAAGCATGCAACACTTCTCTCTCAGGAGACTGATCCTGAAGACTTTCTGCCAAAATGGATAGACTGTATGCATGTTTTAACTCATCCTTTCCCAAATTTTACACCTGTATTCAGGGTCATCATAGCTCAGTTAAAAATTAAGAATTTGGCATCTAAACTTTTTAAATGAATGGACTTCTTCCTCTTACCTTTTACCATAATTCATTATTCTTACCAACCCAAACCATTCTATGATTCCAAATGACAGAAAACCAGACACTCCTTCCAAGTCTACCTTTTATAAAAGTGTCAAGTTTCTCTGCAAGTTAAAGTTTTCATTGTAATCTCTTCAGCAGAGTGGTCAGGGAAGCATTACCCTTCTGGGTATACTTACAGCTCCTGATTAAACCCCTTTATCTCAAAAAGGAATCAAGTTAAGCTTAAGTGTTTCTCTTAATCAGCACTTCAGCACATTCTGGAAGGTCTGTGTAAAGACTTTTTTGTCTTGCCATAGTTTGCCTTATTCCCCCTATTATTTCCTGGCACTGATTCTTTTCAGAAGAAAGAAAAAATCCCTTGTATTTTGCTACTGTAACATCATTTTGATCAGATATGCTGGTGGGAACTGGATAAAAACAATGAGATATTTAGAATCTTTCACAAAGGCAGTGAGGATCTATCTATATGGGATTTTCTGCTCTCAGTGGAAGTGCTAATGACATTTCCTTGCTGCTACTGCATTATCGTCTCTGCAAGAACAGAAGAATTTCTGTCATGCAGATTTGCTGCAGAGAGCAGATTTGCTATGGGATGAGGGGGCTGCCCAATCATTTTTGCTTTATTTTTCTTTTATCATTGATTGTGTATTAGACATGGAATAGCTCCTGGACAAGGCAAGCATCTCCTTGTAATAAAATCCCAATGCTTTAGAGACTTAAAAACCCTCCTGTGATGTGTGTGCAGAGGAACAGGTGACTGGTGGGGAACCTGCAGATCAGCACCTGCTCCACAGTTACAGGCCTTTCAGAAATCCTTACAACCAGCAACCCAGTGTAGAGGTGAAGTAACTTAGTCTGCATGCATAATTCTACTTTAAATTCCTAGTTTAAAGTAAAAGAAGTTACAGAGGTAGCTATGGTAGCTATCACAGTGGAGGTTCATGCCATAGCTTGTATTTTTATCTGTCTGCATCTCAGGAGTGATGCTTAGATTGAAGAAGTTTTTCCTTAAACAAAAACAATAAACAAACTTTGAATCATATACATCACAGAATTAAAAAGCCTGCCCAAAAAATAGCTACTGAATGCTACAAATTTTTGCTGCCCAAAAAATAGCTACTGAATGCTCGAAGAGAGCTTGGCCTTTCTGGGAGAAACACAGGTTGTTCTATCAGTTAATTTCAAAGGAGTCAGGCAGTGATTGGATCATTGTCTCTTATTCCTACAGATAGAGAATAGTTTTCAAGGCTATGGATAAATCATTACAGTGGAAAAATTTTTAAGGGGATGCAACACCTAGATCTGAAGCTAGACAAGAAGAAATAACAGAATTTACTTTCTTTAAGGAGAAAAGCCCAGAGCATTCTTTAGGAGTGAAAATCTTTCACAAACCAAAAGCTTTGAAAGACTGAAATACAAGCATTGGTCTCCACTACATCATAGAACTACAGAATGGTTTGGGTTGGAAGGGATCTTAAAGATCATATATTTCCAAACCTCCTGACAGGGGCAAGGACATCTTCCATTAGACCAAGTTGTCAAATACATTTGACTTCATGCAGAAAAGATAATCAGATCCTAAGTTCCTGTCTCCAATGCTATGTGAGAAGTCAGAGATCACAATTGTGATTATTATTTTTGTCTTTCCCTGTCTTTGACATATGTTTTAGAGAAATTACTTCATGAACATGGTTTAGAATAATTCCTCAAATACTGAATGACTTTCACTTGGAGCTCGAGCCCCTTGACTTAAGGACATGGTTTTCTGAGCAGAAGTATTTGCCCAGTATGAAACAGATGTCCTTTAAAGACACTTTATTTTAACAAGAGTGCAATAATTTAAAAATATGATGTCAGTCTTAAGATTTTAGCCATTTTCCATCTGTCTCTTGCACCAGTATCTCCCATTTAATTGCTCACAAATGCTTTTCAACTCCAGTTTAAGGAAATGCTTTTAATCTTCTGAGACTATTGGGGCATATTTACAGTTATACACATGATAATTTGACAAACAAAAGACTTCTCAAGTTCTGAAATGACTTCTAATGTTATTTCGGAAAACCAGATCTAAAAAGTTATTTCACCTAGAAAGATCCAGAAAAACCAAAATATCCTGGCTGCACTGCTTGCAAAATCAGTTTCTGTATTGTCTGGAAAGATGGACATTAAGGGTTATTTTCTCCAAGTTAGGTGTTGCTACAAAATGCAGTGCAATGTAGATATATTCAAATTAGCTCCAAGTAAACCAACTTGTGAAGCAGCAAGGCCACCTCAGCTAAGTAGAATGTTTTAGCACAGCAGAGAACTGAGCAAACATGCTGTTTTATTCCTCTGATACCCAGTCTAGTCCACTGACAGTTTTTAAGACTGCTCAAGAATCACATCATTTGAATAATATATTACTTAGCAAGTGTTGTACAACCGGTTCCAACTCAGATCACCCATTCCTGTTCCACAGTTATAGCTGTCAGAGGCTCAATAACCACAAGTACAGCATATTGTGAAATCTGGGCTTTGTACAGAGAGCCAACAAAACCTTGATGGAGACCATCAGTCATTGTATTCCCTTCTGGGGCAAAATGTACTATTCTTTGTGTTTTTAAAGAAGAAAACATGGCAATGCAAAGTAGTAAACAGTTACATGAATGAGAATTTTATCAATTTTTTTTCCTCATGCTCTTTCCCAGGCAGTTTTCCATTGGAAAATGTAATTTGAATTAAACCTTATTTTTTTGCTGATTTATGATTTAAGAGGGGGGAAAAGCTCATGAATTTATAAGTATTTGTTCACAAAGTTCCCATAAAAATGAGAAATCTTTTAAAACAATGTTATTGGAATGATATAAAAGGATACTTTGGATTAGATGCTACTAATTTCTAAGATTCTCTTTTATCTGTAAGTGCAGCCTGCAGGCTTAAAATCCTTGCAGAAAAGAATTCATAATGGGATAGCTTTCTGTGTGAATCTTATCACAGGCTACACTATTCCATGTACCTAAACTGTTTTGGCAAGAAGCCTTTTGAAAATCCTGCGCATTGGCATGACACTGATAAAAATGAACGATTTACAAAATCATATTAACATTCATAAAGAGGAAATGAAGAAAGTTCCTGATTAAAACCTGGTTTTAATTAACTAGGGTCTAAATATTAGCTTAAAACATGCTGATATATTTGTGAACTTTATCAGAGTACTAATGTAGATAAAACTGACATTTAGGGTGGGAATCAACTTCTGAGAAATAGGGCTTGATTCAGTTCCCTAAATAGAAGCATCTCGTGTCATGTGAGACTTCCTGGAATGGCATAGTGTCTCCATATGGATGTTCTGAGTAAGGGAGGACACACCAGGTGGCTCTACATTTAGACAAATGAGCTGCTTTCCTAAATGCGGGGGCCAGATCCAGCTGATAGAACATGGCTGTGGTGTTACTGCCTGAATGGAGGAGCTGCAGGCGGAGATCAACATCTGAGGCAAGGTAAGAGCTTCTGCTGTGGTCAGTGAGAGCAGGCTCAGCTCAGTTGTCCACATGAAGTCATTCATCAGTATTCAGGAGGACCAAGGGGTAGCAGTGGCTGACACAGAACCTACAGAATGTGTGAGAAGGTGGAGAGCTGCTATAGTGACCATAATGCCTGAAGTCCCACTGGACCTCTAATTAAAGCACCTGCGGGGCTTAGATGGCCATTGAGCTCTCCTGGAATAAAATGCCTTAAATGTGGGTAAAATTCACCCACGTAAGCATAGACATCTCGTTCCCCTGAGATGTCTTGAAGTGCCCTACTCACCTTCACTGATGGCATCATTAGGGCACAAGTTTTCCAGAAGACCTGTTCACATCTGCTTTTTGGAAAAACACCAACTTTACTTGCATGTAGCTAAAAACATTTCATAACTTCTCCTAAAGTCTTGTGGCAAAATGTCAACTCTGTCTGGACAAAAAAATATTCCCCCAAGAATAAGGATGCCACTTCCAGAACTGTTTCCTTGGTAAGATTAGTGCCCCATTACAGATCAAAGCAGAGCATGTAAATGGGCAAGGAGCTGCTATATGAGGCATATCCTTAGGAAATATTAAAAGGTATTTCTTCAATTCTTTATTTTCTTTAAATGTGCATTTCTTTAGTTCACCAAGACTGAGGTGATCTGGACTATTCTGACATACATTGTTACTTACAACTGATGTTGCCAAAACAAAAAAATTTCATTTAACTGTTGTTATCCTTCAGTGTCATGTTAAAGCTCTAAAAAGTTGTCATCCTTCAGTGTCAGGTTAAAGCTCTAATTCAGCATCCTCAGTATTGGCAATTCTGGATGTAAGATGTACTTTCTCAATGCAGACCCTTTCAGAACACAGGTCTGTATTTTGCTGAGTTGTTTAAACACAGACTACTTCCTTAGAAGACCTGAGCAGATCGTTGTTTCCTCTTCTGTTCTACTAAGAAGTATAAACCAAAGATTCAATGAAATCAAACTAAGATTTCATTTAAATGATCTATTGAACTGCAGCACATTTTAATTTCTCAGGTTCTGTTGATGATCTCGCATGATGCACCGGCCTTTTGATCCATAGCAACGGCTCTTATATAAAAGGCATTGTATAGAAGAATGCACACACAATGCCTAGGAGAGATTAGAGGAATAGACTAAAAAAAAAAAAAAGATTTCTTAGTATATTCCCAGGCTTTAATATTTTTCAAGAATTGTACAGTTTCTATGCATTTAGTAAATTTAGTGTAATATTGTTTTGACCAGTTTTCGTTTGAGCATGTGCAAAACTCGCGGTATTCACAACATCCATTGTGATGCTCAAGCTCTCCATAGCTAATTGTGTTTGCTGAGAAAAATCGCTTTTTCCTTTGATTTAACTTGTCTCCCAACAGGTTTAATAGGTGACCCTTAGCTCCTCCTATGCTGGAGAAGGTAGGAAGCAAATAATCTTGTATTGACTCTATCCTTGTCATTCATTAATTTTTAGCTCCTTCAGGAGTAACCTTTTCCAGGTTGAAAAGTCAAAGCTAACTTAGTCCTACTTGTCTTAGTTGCTTTTAGCAAGAAAGCCAGTCCACACTAGGAATCATCCATTGCAGCCTTCTCTGTGTTTTCCTGGCTTTATTATAGCACTTCTGGGGTACAACAGACAAAATGTCGCTCTGACAGTCAGCTAAAGACTAATTATAAATATCTTACCTTCTCTTCCCCATTATTTTTCAGCACTTCACCAAATAAAGCCAAGAAAAAAATCCAAATCCATCCTGGAAACATGTTTTCAAGGTGATGAAAAACAGAATGGTTAAGGATACTGTTCCTTGCTAGATTTCTTCCAGACCACAGTATTAACTAGGATTTAGTAGGATATTGAATAGCTATCAGACCAAGAGAGAAGGGACTGCATCCTACGGAAAGACAAAGACTGGGAAGTATGTATGGTCACAAGAGTAATAAAATCTGATTTCCCATTATACATATATGGAAAAACCAGTCAGAGAATCTTTTAAATGTGTTGACAAAGTAAGGGAAGAAAGGTCACTTTCACAAGGGTCATGGCACTGGTGGGACTAGTAATGGAACATAATACAAAGTGCTAATATAAAATGAGTTTTAAACTAATGCTGAAATCCTCTGCAAGATGATGCAGAGCCACTTTTTTTTTTTTTTTTCCAGGCTGAAAAACTATATTTTTTTGGTAAAATTTGTTTCTCTGATGAACATAAAATACCATGGTTACATCTAATTTATCTGCTGGGAGAAGATGCCCTGGAGTGGAGATTTTTTGGTAGTCATGACCCATGGTTTCTACGCTGCTTGGAAGCCAGGATTTTGTTTACAAAGAAGTTGGAGTGTGGGTGATGGGAGGGGAAGGACATATGCCTTAGTCTCACTCTGATAAGGAGCTGGGATGGTGCCAGAGTGCCATATAGACAGGGCTTAAACACTGGCTTCGTTGCAGAATACATAAACCTCTGCTGGGAGGAAATACCAGATATAAAATGGGTCTTTAATCTTGCAGACAAATTCCAATTAGGAAAGCACCACACGCTTTTTACACCAGGCATGATTAATCACTGGAACAAACTACCACTAGAATTGATGAATTCACCCTTTGCTGACGCCTTTAAGTCAAGACTGCACGCACTCCTGGAATTTATGTGATAGCCAAACACATGTTATAGTCAAGTACAATACTTGTTATTGAGGTTAATATTGTGGGTAGTCTTTTTTCTTTTCTTTTTTTTTAATACAGTGGAGGGAAAGTTAGAGGTCTTTTCAGCCTTGGAATCCTTTAAAGCTGATAAAGACTCTTATTATGGACAACACTTCTGTGTTCTATACAAGATCATCCCCCCTGTATTCTTATCTTGCCCTTTCCCTATGTTGTATGTGACAGAGTTTCCATTTTAAATTTGAGCTCCTTAAATCTTTTAAAGTGCCTTCATTCCCAAATAAATTAATCATTGAATCTAGTAGGAACTTGGTAGATTAATAAGAGACCCTAAACACTTAACTGGATTTGAGTCCAAACACATTCCAACAAGCAATAAACAAGAATACCTATTATTCACCAGCAAGACTCATTCTATGTAACCTTTGTTTTGTAGCAGCTAGTTTGTCATGAGAGCACAAAACTATCAAATTTCTTGATATTGTCAAGAGGCATTTGAATAGCTCTTTTCATAAACTAATCAAACCCATTTTCAGAAAGTGAATTCCATAGTCCTAACTCTAATATTCTCCCCTCCATCTTATCCATTGTCATATCTCTATTTCCTCTTATTCCAAAATCTAATGACTATATACTCACATTGCAATTTTCAGCCCTCAAAGTCTGTAAATAACTGATTGTTCCTTACCCACATTTAGGTGCTCAGCACTTACATCTCTCTGGAGCGTAGGTGCCAATATATTTAGGCCAAGTAACCATACAAGATTTACTCTTTGTTTTCCTAAGCCAAACTCTTTTAGTTACTCCACTTAAAGACAGGTTCTCCATCTCTCATAACATCACTGTGCTGGCCTTCATTATTCTTTCAGTTATAATTGGTCTTTCTTAATTGTGGATGACAACAATGCTCTGAGGTCTCAGGAGGGCTGTAGATAATAGCAGGATCTCTACATCTCCTGAAAAAAGACAAGCTCTGCATTAGCTTTTTCACAGCTACATCACACCAGTGGCTTGCAGCCATCCAGTCACTGTGTAAGACATCCAAATCCCTTTACTTTTCATTAGTCGTGACTGATAAATTTCTGCCTAAAAGTAGAAATTCTTGTTATCGGTCCCTGAGGACACATGCCTGTACTTTTGCTATTGGATTTTATTCCTTTTCTGGTACCGTAGCTCTCACAAGCCAATACTTTTCCCAATAGTGTATCTGGCTTCTCCTTGACGTGGCCAGCACTGCCTATCTAGTTTGTATTGACAAATTTCAGTGGTGGACTTTTTTTATTCTTAACTTATTAGTGCTCACTGCTCTGTGTTATTTGTTCTGAGACTTCATTCGAGGGAAGGAATGGTGATGACTGTCAATAAAAGTATTGCCTGAAAGAATGCTCTTATAACAATCTCTACTGTAACAGCAACTATTGACTGATACACTTGGAGCAATACTTATGCAAGGATTTCTACTTGGTCCTTAAAAGGGATGAGAAATGAGGACAGGGGGCTTCCATTCCTGTTCTGGTAGTGACAGTGAATGTGGTCCATTCCCATGGGGAACACGCAGGGGTTTGTCTGGGCACACAGAGGCTGGCCAGGTGTTAGCACTTCCTCCAGGACAGGTGACTGGAACTCCATCTTAATAAGAAAAAAACAAACCTTCTGCAAAGAAATTCTAATCTCCTCAAAATAACGTGTCTGCAAAAGGATGATGTGTCTTCCAGCCCCACCTGTGGGTAGGTCATCATGCTGATTGCATGTCTGCTTGGGGGGTTATTTTCAGGTTAAATTTCCTCTTTTAAATCTGGTAATATATGTTGATGTTATGTTTAATCTTTTAACTTATGTGGAAAATTATTAAAATATTGAGTAAATATTGTTGACACAGGACAGTGCATATAAATTACAATACAGATCTGTCTTTGTTGGATATAAATACTGAGAGTTCACTCATCCTGGGCAGTTAATATAAAGTACACAAATACTCACTAAAAAGCAAAGATTATATAATCCCCAATTATCACAAAAAGGATGCCTTTATAATGTTCATCTGAAGGCAAATTCTGCCTACATTCTATCTCAGAGCACATAGATAAGTGCATTTCTCAAAATGTTTGGTGACTATAGAACTTAAATATGAAGACATATTACTGGTTTTATTAGAAGCACTAGACTATTTCATTTCAGAGACTGGATCTTTGTCACAAGGTAGGTTATTAATGTTATTTGGCATCTAATTATTTCCAAATGTTTTTATTGCTATATATTAAATTAGGAGAGACTAGAAAGGAAAGAGTACAATCTGAAATTGACTGCCAACTTTTAAATGAGATTGTTTCTCCTGAGACTATGGTGATTGGAACTGGCATTAGCAGCTCATTGAAGCACATATATTTCTTCTGACATATGTCATAGTTAGATCTTTTTATTGATACCAAAATGCTTTTCTGTTTTAAAGTATTGCCACATAAGACTCCTTCCTAGAAATTGTTTATATTGCAATTATGCATTTTGCAACACTTCAAATATATATTACTGTTGCATTTCATGGATATAACACCAGCTAGTAATATTATGAGTTGGTTTTTTCCTTTGCTATTTGTTTTGCAAATACAGAACTGTATTATTTGTGATTTTCTTTCCACTTAAAGAATGTTTCATTACTACATAATGAATAATAATCTCTTTCAGTATTTCTGTTGTGTACAAATATTACTTTCACAGTAATATTTGCTGATTGTCCTCCACAGTATGAAGCTGCAAATATTTGACCCTGACTTCCAGATTTGGGTGGAATAAATACAAACTACTGCCTGAATAAAAATTAGATTATATCTAAAAAGGCTGAGGTCCAAGTCTTTAAAGGTTTTAAAAAACACCTCATTAACATTGTGATTTGTGTTTTCAAGGGAAAAAAAAACAAAACAAAAACAAACCCTGCAAAACAAAAACCCCCAAACAAACCAAAAACCCCCAAAAACCAAAAAGACCAACATATCATGTAATATCCTTATTTATGTTGATAGTATCTCTAAAAAATTAGAAGGTTAACTCTAAAAAGTTAGAAGGAACAAGAGAGAACCTTAGGTTCTAAGTCTATAACCTTGAGAAGAACTTTGTGCAGTATTTTTAGGTCAAACCTAAGGTTGGAGTTTGAACATACTCATTTGTGTTTTTTGGTACATCTAGATAATCTGTGTTTCAATCTGAAGTAAACTGACAAAGGACTTGGATCTAAACCACGTCAAAAAGCAAGTCCTAAGGAGTCTTTTAGCACAGTGATACATCCTTCTTCCTGAAAATCAGCAGAGATTATTAGTTTTAAATTAATTCTGCAGAAAAAATATTTGCTCAGTTTCTGATTTGAAGTTGGTTTAGACTAGCCTATCCTGAAGCAAAAGACTGAGTTCCTAACTGCCTGGAAATTTTTGGTTTTGTGTCTTTACAACATAACTTTGATCCATAGTATGGCTTGAAAATGAGATACAGATCAACATGACTCAAACTGTGGAATTCATTTCCTCTGACCCCAGTCACCCATTCTGTAATTCTATGCCTTTGAAGTATTGTTATAGCCTCTTGACATGGACAGGGGTAGCAAAAGACATTTCTAGGTTGCAAACAATCTATCCAAAAATAGTCATTTGAAATAGGTCAGATGAATTCTACAGTTGCCAAGTTTTCTTCATTGACTATAAAGGAGGAAGGAGAATATCCCTCTGAGGAATACTTTATGATGTCCAGTATCTGTTGGCAAATGTCCAAATTGAACACCTCCTAACTATACAGCTGAATTGTTCTTTAGGCTCCACAAAGTAATGACAAGATGTTTTCTTTTGATAGATGTTTATACTCTTAGTGTCCATTAACCGAACTAGTGACTTAAATTTAGGTATCTAAATCTTGAACTCAGCTGAGTTGAAGGGATTTGATCGAGTTGCTCATAAAATAGGCACCTACCATTTGAGATATGCTTGAATACCCCAAAAATCATAGTCATTGAATGTCCTGAGTTGGAAGAAACCCACAAAGATCACCAATCCCAACTCCTGGCTGTGTAAAACACAGCCCCCAAAATATCACACCACATGTCTGAACCTGCATGGGGCTAGCAGGAGAGATAAGAGGCCTACAGATGGACCCATGTCCTCTGTCCCATCAGGCTGTGGGACCTGAGACAACAAACCACATTTCAAATGGCAGTAGATGCCTCAGCTTGAGGCACACTCTGGGTGTCAGAATATAACCTACCTGTGGCTGGTGAGTCACTGCAGGGGCTTTCTTTATATAAAAAGACAGAAAGTTTCTAATATTGGGAAAGAAAGAGTGAAAGACCAAATTCTGGAATACAACAGAACTGCTAGTCTGTTGTGGACTCACCTCAGGTTATTCACTTGGGAGGGGAGATTTGGGGAAGTTTCTCTGGAGGAATGGCTCAATGTTAGAGTTTAAGTACAGCAATTCAGGAAAGAGAACTTCAATAATAAAGGACTGGACAAGAAAAGGAATAGTCATAACAGCCTTGATGATTTGCAAGTCATAGTTCAGGTCCCAGTAGTCATAACATTAAAGAAGCAACAATACAATAGAGGTGGTCATGTATGGGTGCTGCTTATTTTTAATGTCTTTATTGGACCCAGCTTGCTCATCCTTTATTTCTCACCTTTAAGATTAGAAGCATGTATCTTGAATGAAACAACATCTAATGGCATGCCTCCAGAAAATGGCACTTCGGGAAAAATGCACCCTGGCATTTCCAAAAAAAATCAAAACATCAAGACTAACTTGCCCTTCACAAGTTTAATTTCCATTGCAATTACTCCAATGGCTGTTCCCATTTGGTCAAGTCAAGCACAGGCAGGAGTCTTTCCAAGATGCCACTTCCTAGTTTGCACACATCTGATTTTGCTAAAGAGCCCTGTGTTTTCCAGTGTCAAACCAGGACAGCCTGCCCTGCTGTCAGCCACCCTCGGAACAGGAAATCAATAGCTGCCGACTGTTTCCATGTGGGGCTTTTGCTGCCTTTCTCCTTGCACAGCCTGTGTTAGGTTCTGCTGGGGATGTGCAGCCTGATATAAAACTTTCTATTCAGATGAGCAGATTTGACAGATTTGTCTACTTATTAATAGACTAAGTTCAGCAGAATTTAAGAAGCAAATTTATTCTTGGCCTATTTTTCTTTTTGCACTTTCTGTCTCTGTTTTCTCCCCTGTGCTTTTTCCCGGGCTGTTTACATTCCCTCATCTCCTTTGGTCCATATCAATAACATTAAGAATAATAATCTTTTAATCTCCCACAGCTCACTAGATTACCTTTGCATGAGGGAAGATGCCAGTGAGGCTGGGAGTCTGTGATCTTTCCTCCTCACATTGTCCTTGTGGGAGGATTATTAATGGCACCTGAAGGGGAATGCCAGGCCTGCCTCCCTGCAGCAGGCAAAGACCACATTTGCAACAGCAGAGAGAATAAATGCCTGGCATGGGCAAGGGCAAAATTATAAGAAGCCAGCTGAACTTCTGTAGCGTCTGTACTGGCAGAGGTTTTGCAGCAGAGCAGGTCACCATGGTGGACATTTTGTGAGGAACAATGGCCACACCAGCAGCCATCTTGTCCTTGCTGAGGGGAGGGTGATTCTGTGCTTGGTGCTTCCAGAGCTTCTTTTCCACCGGGGCCAAGCACAGCAAATACACCAGTTCTGTCTAAATCCAGTCATCTTTTTGGGCACAGTGAGAGAGCCTGAGGGACAGAGGAATGTACTTCAGCCTGGTGAAGGAGTGACATGGGCTGCTGCAGTCCTCCAAGGGCAGCAAGAGAGTCACAGAACTGTAGAATCATTAAAGCTGGAAAGGACCTCCAAGATCACCAAGTCCAACCTTCAGTCTAGTACCACCATGGTCACTAAACAACATTGTGAAGTGGTTATATCTTTGTTTCAATATCTACTCATTAATTTAACACTTCCAGGGATGGTGACTCCACTGCTTCCCTGGGGACTCTGTTTTGATGCTTAATCACTCTTTCAGTGAAGAAATTATTCCTAATACCCAACCTGAACCTTCCCTGGTGCAGCTTGAGGCCATTTCCCCTTGTCTCATCCCCAGTTGCCTGGGAGAAGATGCTGATCCCCAAAGGTGCACCCTGCCAGCCCCTCCTGCTCCCTGAACTCCAGGGCAGGAGTCTGGCAGTCTCTTCCATGCCAAAGGATCTGAGGGCTGATGGATGCTGCAGGCATCTGCTGTGTGGAGTCCTCCAGATATGGCAGCTGGATAATGGCTTTGGCAGGACACAGGAGCTGAGTCCTTCCCCTGCCTTTTTCTCCTCAGCTGTAGGAGGGACAAAGCAGGCTGAGCCTGCTCTCCCCTCTCAGCAGGACAGGAGCTGCTGAGCTGATCAGGATGTACCTCACAGCTCTGAGCCAGTCCTGTTGATTTTGCTGATACAGGATCAGAAGGACACAGGGAGCTGTCATGGACAGTCAGCTTTACCTACCAAGGAGCAGTGACTGAGGCACTTCCCTTTCTCCTCATCGGCTTTTAAATGAGATGGAACATACATATGTAGTTTTAGAAAATAATAAAACACACAAGCTCAGTTAAAAAAAACGCATTATTCTTTGGGAAGTGATGAGAAACTGCTGATGGCACAAGGCCTGGACAGTGTGCTGGCCAGGAGCTACCAGGGTGCTTGATCCACCCAAGTGGATGGAGCACTGCTGGGAGCCAGGAGTTTTCCCCACCCATGGTTCTCTGAGCCCAGAGGCAGGATTGAGTCTTGTGGTATGGTCAGGAGGCGGGATTTTATCACCCTCACAACTTTTGTGATATTAAGACAAAGCAACACTGAAACTGGGCTGTAGTCTGAAATATTACAACAAAACTTTCTTCTGAGGAAGAGGGGTCTTTGCCAGCAACCTTCTTCAAAAGACTCTTTATGCCCATCTGTTTTCTGCCTTCCTGTGACTCAGACATCTTCTGTTTTCAGCACTCGGTATCCATCTTCAGCCAATAAAGGCAACAGAATGTGGTGCAGCAAATATGTTATCGTAATTCAGAATTATGAGGTTTTCCTTTGTTTCACTTTTTAGATTTTACAAGAACATGTTGACTCTTGTAGGTTTGTTTTTTTTTGAGACAAATAAAACTCTTGTGGCAAAATATTCTCAAAATATCTAGAGATGTATATGTTCTCCACTATCATGATATGGCAACAACACAATATAAAGTTTCTCTTTTTATCAGGGAGTTGACAGTTACAGGCTCACTTCTATGGTTCCTGTTTGAGATCAAATTTTTCAAGAGCTTCTTCAGTCTTCCTTTGAAAGTTTTCTGATGCCCTAAGGTGCTTCAGCTGCATACATGAGACAGAGCCAGCCAGGTTCAGTCTGTTAGAGGATTTGTCCCCTCTTGGCCACCTGGATGGAGATCCCAGCTTGACTCAATGTGGTTTCTGTGGTGGCAGCAGGACTCTGGTATAGAAGCTGCCACTCTAGTATGCAGCTGAAATAATTTTCAAAATGTTTTTTCACACTTTCAAGCTATTTCCTCCAGAATAGTGAAAAACAATGGTTGGAAAAAGACAAACCAGCATTTGCAGAAATTCTGCATGTCAGGGTAATTGTTTGCCAATACTTTGGATGTCAGGGATACCCATTGACTCACTGTGACTGTTGTAAGATCTGAGGGTCACCTAAACTACTCCTCAAAGGCTTTTCACCTCCCAGAATTCTTGAACAATGCAAATGTTTCCTAATAAATAGCATATTTTAGCTTCAAAGTTCTTTTCTTGCCAAATAATGAGATCATGGAAGCTTTGTTCTTAATGGATAGATTCTTTATGCCTCTTTTATGCTTTGAGATGGATCAGCCAAAACAGAGAATAAATACTGTGACTGTCCTTTGTTCACTTGTTTGTAATCACTCTTTAGCTCTCTTAAGGGCTTGAGGTATATTTTGGAAAAAGGGTTTAATTGCTCATGCTTTGTTTGATGCATGGTGGGTCATGCAATTACTGTTAAGTAGGAATGCTGTGTAGGCACTCATATAAATAAATAGCACTTTTTCAAATCTTCCAACTCTCAGTTGTTTTTATTTTTTAATCAACCACTGCAGAGCATTAAAGCTTGAAAGGTTTTTAAAATATTTTAAGCTTGAATTTTATTTTTTTGTTCTGTACAAATATTACCTTTTTCAAAAATTGCATTGAAAAGAAATGTAACATCCTCTTAAGACCTTCCTTTTACTCATCAAACCTAGGGGCCATTATTTTTTTCTGTCTGCAAGTGAAAGAGGAGAGACAAAGTAAAACAAGTAAGTTTTGAAAATGTCTTAGGCTTTAGAATTTCTTAAAATTATTTTTCACTTTCCATAAAAACCCTACTCTTTCTCCCTGAATCTTTACTGTTTAAACATGATCACAGACATTTTTTCTGGCTCTTTTTTTGATGCAACCCAAGCTATTGGCATAAGAAGGCAATTCTACATTATCTCATTAATTACATACAAATCCTAAATAATTTTCCTTTCATTTTAATCTTAAGGTCTGCATTAACTCTCATTTGTCCTTATTCTAAGGAAAATAAAGTGTATTTCTGGAATTTAAACCTTGATCTACCAGAGGAAGAGATTTGCCTTCAGGTAAGTAGAAATATTATAGTGGTTCATAGTTGCATTTTTACTTTATGAGTTATGAAAAAATACAAATCAATCAAAACAAGACTTTTTTATCCTTGACAGAGTGTTTTAACTCAAGCAAAGTGGGAACTGTCAAAATATAAGTTTAAGTACCATTTACAAGCTGACAAAGGATTTTCTTTTTCCATGCAATAGCTAGAGTTCTCCTTCAGAAAGTGGGAAGTCCAATAACAGAAGGGGAGCTCCTTGTGTCACTGGAATAGACTGATGCTCCTTCCTCTGGAAGGGAGTTTCCTGAGCTACTCTGGGATGATGTTGACATTACAGTACAAGAGTTCTATTGTCATTACAGGGTAAGGGTTCCACATTGCTAGAGTTTCATACCTCCTTGATGTTTCTTGTGGACAGCTCCTCCAGGCACTGACTCTTCCTTGTCCTCACAGCAGCCAACTGACTCCAGTTCCCCATAACTAACCAATCCACTCTTTTATTACACTCTTCTGATTGGCTACAGCTGTGGCTTGTTAACATCAGGCCTGCTCCTAATCCTTAATAATTAACCCAGCTGCAATGCTTTAGGGGGTAAGATTACTTTCTATACTGCCTTTATTTACTTATATTTTATCCCCCTACAGGATGAGGTGTAGGAAGGGCTGAAAGAAGGAGTGAAACTGAGTCTGCTTTTCAGCTACTTTGGGGGACTTCTTTTCTCCCAGAAATGCTTCAAGGCAAAAAGCACTATACCTCCTCCTCAGACTCCACCTCTGACTTCTTACTTTTGTTGAGTAAAAATTTTTAATATTTTAAAATGAAATTGGCAATAGGTCACAACAATAAAAACAGTATTCATTTTCCAAAGATAATAAAAAAGGATATTGCTTGGACAACTCTGTCCCTTTTTTTGTTTGTTTGTAGAGTGTCTTATTTTCTCCATCCTGACAATTTTGAGGAACTTGTTTTTCTATCATTCTAAGATATTTATTTCCACATGTGGGAGAAAATAAAGTTTGACAATTCATCTTGGTCCTTAGTCTTGCAAATAAACAGCTGAAATAGCCTGACTATAAAGCTGTGGTGTCTTCACTATCAGTTGAACTGAACTATGATGTGGCAACTTAGTACTCAAACAGACAGTGAAAACAGACCAGCTTTTGTAAAGAGAATGGAAAGATTTTTACTTACTTTTCTCCTTTACTAAAAAAATAATGAATGCATTGGGACAAGGCATTTGGGCTGCTGAGACTAAGAAGAAAAGAAGACAGACTCTGTGGTGTGCCATGGGGTCCAAACCCACAATAGTCCCAATGCCTATCTCAAAGATCCTACATAAGGACCAATCTGTGAAATGGAAGGTGTCATTTGCAAGGAAAATAAATGTTTGAATTAAAAAAAACCCCAACAGTTGTTCATTAATTGCATGAGCAGAGCACAGCCAGGAGAAAATAAATAGATCCTGTCATACCTGAAATAGGAAAAGGGAGGAGGTGATGGTGGGATGGAAGAGACAAAGTGATATAAGACATGACATGAAAGCCAAAGTCAGATAAAGTGAAAGACCAAAATAAGAAAGAACAGTGACACGAAGTCATGGTACGGCATTAACAAGCCAATGTCAGGTTAAAGGATCAGGGATGTTTTCAAGCTGTCTGCAATTTCCTTCAATAAATTGGCTTTAAAGATTTGCTAGTATTTCCCACAGGAAGGTCTTCAGCCTTATTAAGATGTATGGTATTAGTTAACCACAAGTTCCAAGTCCTAATGTAATGTTGTTTCCAGTTCACAGAAAAAGATTTTTTCTATTAGAAATTATCATTAATAGCAAGATGCCTGTCAGTTGACCTTTCTCAGTGAAAGTATAACTTGTAAAATCTTTCTCAAAATCTGTCATATGTCTCAAATATATAATTTGAATCTCCATTCTGGGGCCAAAACCAGTCTTAATCCTTGCTGTAGTGAAGAAAACTCTAGGGATTATTTCTGGTGTAGTTGCCCAGGATATTTGGGATGCCCAGGAGATGCCTGAGCTGTTTGCATGGGGTGGGAAGGTACAAATACCCATATTCTTCTGATCTGGCAGATGGAAACACGGTGGAATATCTGAGGGTATCTAATATAAGCAGAAACCTGCAGATTTTGGTGAGAGGTAGGAAGTGAGGAGGAAGAAGTTGGTGTTAGACAGACGTGCTGAAATCCTGTCAGCAGCCAGCTCTTGTCACTGCCTCTATATCATATAAACAGTTGACAGAACATATTGGCACTTTCCAGTGTAAAAATTGTCTCAGTGTTACTGTTTTCCAACAGTTTAAAGTGTTGACACTCTAAATGGTGGATCTCAGAGAGAGAGAGAGAAAGAGGATGCTGTGAAGGAAGCGGGGTGCAAAACGAAGATTTGTGGGCATAGCCTCTGGCTCATCTGGGAATGGAAAGTAATCCCATCAGAATGAACTCTAGGTGGCAGAGGACAGGGACAGGGTTGGGAAGGTCTCTTTCACCCCAGAGGCTCTGGGAACATGTTGATATGTGGATTACAGCAGGACTGATGATATGTGAGGGCCCTGAGGAAAATCCATTCAGGAGATGGTGGGGAGAGAGGCTGGAGGAGAGGGGTCTGCACTGGCTGTACTCCTAATGCTAAGCAGCACCAAGGCCTGTTCACTGGCCCCAAAGCCAGCTGGCACCTTTTGGACACAACCTTGTTGTTAAACACTCTCTGATTCTAAACAAGAAAAAAATGCATTCGGGATTGCTATTGGGAATATTTCTGGCCAGGACAAGTTCCTGTGTCCAGGCAGCACTGGAACAATGCTAACTGACTGCTGACAGCACCAAGAGGGACTGCTTCAGTAAAGGCCATGTGCCAAATCTCACATCTCTGCTGTAGCATACTTGATTTAGTAAATGATGTTTGTATTATCCATTTCCAATGCTTTTCCCAATGGCCACTTTGGATGTAGCCTTGTTTTGGGTGCCAGGCAAGTCCAGCTACAGAAACAGGAGCTGCTCTGTGCTGATTGCCCTGGGGGCTGCAGAACAATCCTTACATGGTGTATCCCCTTCCTACACACTTATGCTTGAACCACAGCTGAATTCCTGCCTGAAGCACTGGACAGATTTCAGGTGATTGCAGACCCGGAAGAGCTCTGAACACAGTGCAAGCCAGAACTCCAGCATCTGAAAACAGGAGCAATGAGGACCATTAGGACCTACTTGTAACCTTCAAAGAGAGGGTGCCAAACTATACCTTGTAATGTCAGGATTTCATACAGAGAAGACAAAAAGTAACTACCCCAGACTTTATGTCATCATTTACATAAAATTAATCTTTGCAGCATTTAGTGGAGAAGTTTTATTTCAAAGAGGTTTTAATATTATGAAATTTATTCATTTTTTTAATTCACAACAAAACAAAGCCTGATTACATAAGATGGTCTCAGATATTTGGACCCCAAAAGATCTGTGACTTTTAGGAGAGTCTGGTTTCCAAGATCCAAGTCAATCTACCTGTAGGTTTACCCGTAATTGTTGGTCTGTGACAGTCCTGGACAAATGTCTAGGCGGGAAACCAAACAAGCTTTCATCAAAACATTTTCAGATTCCTGGACCAACATTAATCTGAGCTAAACAATCCTTACAAAGGGTTTGATTGTGATCAAATGACAAATGAAGTCAGAATATCTGAGTATTTCTAAATACTTCTGCTCCTGATTAGTAAATCCACTCATGTCTTTCCCAGGTCTCTCATTTCATTCCATCCATTTTCTGGACAGAAAAAGAAAAGTGTTGCCTTCCACCACTTTGTTTTACTTCTCCCTGGCTTCCTAAATTATTTTTTGTCTGATAATTTTCTGGATATTTTTAAACCCCTTTATGTATCCTCAAATCTACTGTCACCTGAATTCTTTGGTTGTCTAGGAAGAAACCATAGTGAAATCTCAATTCCTTTAAACTCAAGTCTGTATGAATTTTCAGCATACAGAAGCCATCTGCATGGTTTCAGATAAAGAATAATCCTCTGCTGGGTCATATTTTGGTATTCTTCTAATTAGAAACAAGGACATGAGGATGTCTTCTACAACCAAGGGCGTTACTCATACTATACCTCATCAACTAAAAAGAAATCCAGGATATGTCAAGAGCATTATTTATTAAACTGGGGTAATTTCTATTCCTCTGTCAGTTATGGTTAGGGGCAGGAATTGCAGATAAAGGTAGCACTGGCCAGGTATGACATGAACACAGGAGGATATGATTGCAAGGCTCAAGGCCAGGGTAACTACATCACCTTGTGAAGACTGGAGGGAATGTGTGGGCTTAAAAACCAGATCAGGAAAATAGTTGGACACTTTTCTTCTGCAGTGAGCCCAGCTGGGTCAGATAAGGGATTTACAGCCTCTCAGCTGATTGAATTTTATCTTGTTTTGTCCTGAGGACAGATTCCTTACATAAGCAGCAACCCTGGAGGTGATCGGGACATTTGTAAGGGCATATCATTTGTAAAAGCCAAGCCAAATTTTCTCTTCTTGCCCCAAGTTATGTAGGTACTTACAATAGATACATAGGTTGTGTGTGGCCTTTTTCTCAAGGTAGCTTTGAAATTTCTTGTCTTTTTTCAGACTTGAAGAGGGGTTTAAGTATCTGAAACTTTCTCAATTTTACTTCAGTTAAATGAATAGAAAACAGTCTTCCTCTACCATTTCATATCTTTTATTATCACTAATAAATAATTACTGGAATAATGCTTAAAAAAAACCCCACAAAAACAAAAACAAACAAACAAAAAACAAAAACAAAACAAAACAAAACCAAAAAAACCCCACCCAAAACCAACCAACCAAACAAAACCAAATCAAACCAAAAAAAACCCTCAAAACAAAACAAAACAAAACAAAACACCCCCAAAACTGGCAAAAAGTCCCAGTGCATTTTGTCTTTTATCTCTTTCAGAACTAACGTTTGTCCCCATAATGTAACATAATTCCCTCTGGAGCTGTACTTTAATTCTTGGTACCCTTGTTCTCCTCTTACAGGCTAAGGTTTTTGTTAGATTGCAGACCTACAGTAAAACTAGTTTTTCCAATCTCAGCCAAAGGTCTTCTAACTGGTTATCACATAATTGTGCTTTTGAGAGACACAATCCAAGGCAGAAGCATCACCAGCAGGTGAAAGCTGATGACACCTGACTTCTGCTCCAAAAAAGTGCATAATTGCTGATGGGATTGCTACATCAATGAAGGAGTGCTTGAACTTAGTTCAGTAAGCTGAAGAGAAATATTTGAATTTCAGAAATTCACACATTTTGAACAGAACCCAGAAACAAAAGCAGATGAAAATTTAGGGATTCAGTATCTTGTATTTTCCAGAACCTTTTACTTGATGGAGATGTCAATATTGTGTCTGAATGAGAATATCAAAGGGAGGGGATGAGGATTTCTGCACATCTCCAAGTATCTTAATCTTTTCTATCTTAACTATTCTATAGTCATGAAAATCAGTTTGCTCCCCTGAAATGTTCCCTTGCATAGATCAATAATTGTTGCCCTTTAGCAGTTTTTCCCCCTTATTTTTTTGCTTAATTTCTGTAGCAAAACTGAAGTCCTGCAAGCATTTAATGCTTACATGAACACTTATTCTCATAATAAGTTGTACAAACTGTAACCTGAGCAGCAAATTCACATCCACATTTTTCCAAGGAAATTGACATTACATTACCTGTGCTCATCCCTCCTGGTATCAAAACCAACTCAACCCCTCACACTTCCATTTTGCTGAATTGACTTTAGAGGGCATTCAAGCAGCCTTGGAAAAATGTTCAAATTTTACTAGTTGTCTCTTATTTATAACACATTCTTATTCACTATTTTAATGCATAAATAGTTTGAAGAATAGCTAAGTAGATCAGATCACTAATCCCTGTGAGCTAAGAAAATGAATTATTTTCCCCTGTATTTTCTAATTTGACCTCCTTGTTGGCCTACATAAAATTTTTGCCTGATTTTTTTATAGTCAACAAGGTCAGGGATAACTGAAGCCAATAAAAAAGGAAGCAAACAATGGTGCAACAATAATAGTTAGAAAGATTAATGCTAGTGCTTGAGTGCTCCCAGCAAGATTAATTTTCCTGAAAGCATTAATTATTCCTTTTCCTAGGTCCAGTGCAAGTTGAGTAAATGCTGTGCTGATCAACCTTGAAGGTTACAGAGGTTGATGCAGCTCTCTGCTAAGCCTGTGTGTGTCTGAGACAGTGAGAACATCACACACAGCCTGAAGTCTCCACACTAGAGGCTCTTGCTGTTGTGGTTGCTGGGACCATACAAAGATAGAATCCTCAATGTTGTAAAAGACTTCTCGGGTTTTGTGTTGCTGAAAAGGCTCCCAAGGTATTAAAGAGTCTTTTTTCCCAGCCCCATGACAGAAGAAGAAGTCGAGAATCCTCAGCTCTGGTTTCAAGGTTGTTTATTCTCTGTTATCTAATGCATTCTTTTTCTGACTGCTGAGATCTGTCCAGCCGATCAGGTTGAGGCACAATGCCCGCCCTTGGGGTGGTGTTAACTTTTTATACTAAGAATTACGTGCACTTTATTTCCAATAATTTTCCAATAACTACCACCTATGTTAGACAGTCTGTCTCTACTCTAAACCCATCCAAAAGTATCACCATCACAGCAGAAGATGGAGGACAAGAAGAAGAGGGACAGGACACACGCAGATCCCTCCATCTTGCCTCTTGAACCCCCATTCTACTTTTTCACTCTCGCTCATTTTTCACTCATTTCTACAAAATTCTACTTTTTCACCCTGTGACAAGTTAACTGTCATTCTACTCAAACTCTTGCAGCTTGTAAATCTTCACACAAAGTTGGTAATTGTTTCCATGGGTTAAAATCAAAGGCACAGGTGTCTTTGACTCTGTGCCAAGGTCTCTGAGCCCCCTGCCAGGGTCTTGAGTCCTCCAGGGCAGCCAGAGGAATGTACTGGGTTCCAACATTTCTTAGATTGTGTTCACAATCCTTTGGATAGTGTCCACTGCTTCCCATGGATTCATTCTTCCTCAAAAGGTGGATTTCTTTCATCTGATGTTGGATGACTACCACAGAGCTGCTTATACTTGAGACTTAGATTGGGTATTAGGAGGATGTTCTTTACTATGGGAGTAGAGGGGTGCTGACACATGTTGTCCAGAGAAGCTGTGGCTGCCCCATCCCTGTCCAAGGCCAGGTTGGATAGGACTTGGAGTGACCTGAGCTAGTGGAAAGTGTTCCTGCCCATCTCTGGAAAGAGATTGTGTTTAAAGTCCCTTCCAAACCCTTCCATTCTGTGATTACCTGATTCAGTGAGCTGCCGTGGAACCCTCCTTCCAGGCACTAAGCAGCATTCCCTTTGGGAATGCTCAGTCTGACCTGCCTTAGAAGGAGCTGCATGGCTGAGAGCATCGCTCAGATCTCTGCTTGCAAAGGGGGGCTGCGGTGGCTGCAGCAGAGAAATCTGTGCTGAGCCAGGGGAATTTTGGCACTGTGCAGGACCAGAAGGATGTGCAGCAGAGTTCTCACAGGCTGACAGAGCCAGCTCATGCTGCCAGCAGGGTAATTCTGCATGGAGAGCAGAGGTCCAGCCCAGACACACAGAGATCTGCTCTGGCCAGGCCACACTCTGCTGCATCATCTGCAAACCTAAAGGTTGAGACCACTTTGAACACCTCTTCACTCTGCTGCAGGTTGTCTGGTGTCTATTTAGACCCAGTATACCAGCACTTGGAACACTGTCACTGCATGGAAACACTCTCCTAGTTTGCCATTGTTATCAGCTTTTGTGATTTTATGACAAACTTCCTAATATTTACTGTTCCCCTTTTGTTTTCCTGAAGTCCTGCTGTAAAATAACAACTTTCATTCTGAGATAAAATGTAGTCTTCTGACATCAGGAAATATTTGAAAATTGAGTTCCACAGAGCATCAATCAAGTTAAAACAAACAAACAAACAGAGAAGCCACACAAAAACAAAGCCCCTTGTATTATTTCAAATAATAAATAAAAGTGATTCTTATTTTTTAGAGTGAACTAGATCATGATACTGCTTCTCCCAAGCAGTCTTGGTTTTTACCAGTGATAATCTGCTCTTCTGATCTCTAGTTTTTTCTCTAGCAATTTTGGGAAAAAGAAAAAAAAACACTTTTCCTTCAGTGACAGACCACAAATCGTGATGTAGCATTCCTTTCCAAGGTTAAGTTCATCAGTTCTTCTCTCTGTGAATTTCCCAGAGATGGACCTGGCTACCCTTCACTTCCCTGTACTGCTCTTCTCCATGGCTCTTCCCTATTTATCCCTCCTGCCCTTCTGTCCTCTGATGGTTCCAAGAGATGTTTCTGGCAGTTGCAGGAGGTTTGCTGCCCTGCACTATGCAGGGACAGGATGAAAATAAAAAGACCATCTGCTTTCAGCAGCTTTGGTCACTTCAGCAATGTTAGGCATCCCTCCCTCCTGGTTCATCGGAAAAGGAAAGCGTGGGAGCTGCAATGGGTGGGGGATGCTATTTCTGCCAGTGCTGGATACTGAATGTGTGATCACCTACCAGGACATATGGCAATTACTTCCTGCAGCTCATAATATCTCACAGGAATCTTTTCTCATCTAGAACTACTGATCTTTTGACTCTTTCCATCAAGGGAAATAAAGGAGAAGACCACTAGCAGCTGCTAAGCAGTCTTCAATCTCTATTCAAATGCTGATTGTAACTAAGTTAGTTTGCCTTGTCAAAATGCTTTCGTGCATGGAAAAATGTGCTGCCAATATTTTCTGGGCAGCATCTGAGCCTTGCCCTACCTGTGCTGGGGATTTTAGATTTCTGTCATGGTAACCTGAACAAAGGGAGCACCAGCTGGTACAAAAACTTCTAAACTTCATTGGTACTATTTTTCAACTTTAGTGATATGATTTGCCCTTCCTTCCTTCCTTCCTTCCTTCCTTCCTTCCTTCCTTCCTTCCTTCCTTCCTTCCTTCCTTCCTTCCTTCCTTCCTTCCTTCCTTCCTTCCTTCCTTCCTTCCTTCCTTCCTTCCTTCCTTCCTTCCTTCCTTCCTTCCTTCCTTCCTTCCTTCCTTCCTTCCTTCCTTCCTTCCTTCCTTCCTTCCTTCCTTCCTTCCTTCCTTCCTTCCTTCCTTCCTTCCTTCCTTCCTTCCTTCCTTCCTTCCTTCCTTCCTTCCTTCCTCCACAACATAATTAAACAGAGGGTGGAAAGACTAAGGCCTACTAAAGTGTTTAAGGCTTTTCTTTAAAGGTTATTTTTTTCTTTCACTGGGCTTGATGGAATGCAGATTTGACTTTAACTGCATGTGCTATATAGATAAACCTCTCATCTAGCAGAAATCTACCTGTTTTCAACAAGCAGCCTGAAAGTCCATAATTTCACACAGGCATCATATCTCTTCCTTCTGTAATATCCCAGACTTAAAGGATTTTAAAATTGATGGAAAGGACCAAGGCTTTACTCCATGTGACACCTTTTCAAATGGTAATTTGAAAGGGACAAAAACTCTCAATTAGAAAAAAAAATGCCAAGCCCTTTGGGTATGATCTCCTAATTAAAATTTGCTCTGATGACATTGTTTTGCATATTTTGTGATTGGATCTGATGCTGATAGATTTGGGATGGGGTGGAGTTTCTGATGAATAGGGCAGAAGAGAAATTATTTCCTTCCTGCATTTGCAATTTAAATAAATCTCAGCAGAACTAATTGCTTGTGGTACAAATACTTTTTTTAAAGTCATAACTAGTTTTGTGAAGGTGTATTTCCACTTCAGCTGCACATTTTCTCCAGTGGATGTGTCGCTATGAGAAAAAAATTGCAAACCTCATTGTTTGTACCAATGAAATGAGAAAAATAGATCTTTTCTCTAATATTTTTTATCTTTGCATCTTTGTAAACTTTGAAACTTTTATTCACATGCTTTAGTGTTGTGTCACCTGTTAAATAGAATCCTATAAAGAGCTTGGAGCATTCCCATCTGAGTAGTTCTAACTGATGATTTAGCAGGGATAAAAACACAGGGTAATGAACCAATGTCCCATTAGTGACCAGCCAAGGTCAGCAGCTTCCATAAACAGTTTAATCTCATTGTTAAAGGAAATAGAGGGGCTGCTGTAATGTGAGCAATTGATAGGTGCTTTAGTGTGCATCAGAGCATGTTTACTGGGAGAACATTAATGGAAAGAGAACCAGGCTGTGAGCATTACAAGCTGACTGGAGGAAAAAATTGCAAAAATAAAAAGCTATAGCTTTTTACAGGAGTAGCTGCATCTTAACAAACAAATCCTTTATTTTTCAGGTGGGTACTCAAGTTTTTTGCGTGTCTTTCCAGTGCCTGTATTCATGGCTCTTTAAAGAGCTTCTCTGCTGCCCTCCTCCACTTCTGTTACCCAGCCTCTCCATGTGCCTCAACACATGTCTAAAACTGTTCCTGTCAGGAACTTCTCTTCTGAGGCTCCAGTCTTTTGGAACACCCTTCCTCCTTCTCTGCCTCATTGACTTACACTGGCTCATCAAACATCCACTGAGAACAAGTATCTGTTTCCTTGCCTAAATCACCTCATACTTTCCTTCCTCTCAATGATGATTTATCTCTGTATTTGATTAATTACATGTTTGGTTTTTGAGGTACAGTTCTTCTGCAGGATGTCACATAAAATGAAGCTTTTTAGTAAGTTTACAGGTGGAAAAAGAAGGATGGTAAAAGCTTCAGGTTTTGTCTCTGCAGAATTCCAGCTGCATTTCTGTGGACCTAGTGCACACTTTTTCATCTTGTTGAAACTGGTGAAGAAGAGAACATAGTCTGGAAATGTTTTCTGGGAATTTTGCATGTTTCATCTCACTGGATGTAGACACCCACATTTTTGACAAGTGCTGTCACCCTGGCTGCCTCTGTATTGAGACATTTTTAGAGCAATACCCTCCCATTCTAAAGCAAAACAAGTCAGAAGAGGTTTCCTAAAAATACTTTTTCTTCCATTTAACGATAAGAAAAGACCTAAGTGTTGACTTACTCCAATTTGCACAGCTGGCTTGTAGAACTCCAGACTAAATTGTCTTACCTGTGTTAACTTTTTGTGAACCATTTTCCTTTCCAGAGGAAAAGAAAAATCATTAAGAGGAATAGAAAGAAATACAAGGAACAGCTGTACTAAGAAGTTATTAAAATGAAAGCTGAGAAGCATCTGGGAGACTCACAGGTTGTACATGCTGAACCAAGCACGAGGGCAGTGACATCTTCACTTTGTTTGCATAACACATCAAGGGTAGTATCTGCCTGAGTCCCACATGGGAGACACTCTGGACTGTGAATTTTGGCTCCTTGTTTTCACTTCTGAGAGATAATGAGGAAGAAAAGATGCAACAAGGTTTTGTAACAAAAGGAAAGATGGCCTGATTCATATTTTCAATACAGGGCATGCATGCTGTTGCAGAACTCCTGATTAAGTACATGTTTTCATCTAACTAGTAACAAAAGCTTCATGCTGGGGTGAAAAATAGGATGAACAATCTCATTGGTAAAACCGTGGACAAATACAGCCCTTGAAGTTAAAGTTAAATCTGCATTCCATCAAGCCCAGAGAAAGAAAAAATAACCTTTGAAGAAAACTCTTAAAGACTTTAGTAGGCCTAAGTCTTTCCACCCTCTGTTAATGTTGCCCTCTGCCTAATTATGCCCTAGAAGTGTTATAATGCTTAGAAACTTCTTTGGACTTCAAAATGAGCCTGCCCATATTGAATTCTGCTTTTTCTATTTCTTTCTCAGATATAATTCTGAATCAAGGCATAAAAGCTGCAGCCACAGATTCTCCTGAAGGATTTTACAGAACATTGTGAAAGAACACTTGGTTTTGTCTTTATTGCACCACACATGAGTGCCTCCATCTCGTTAATGCAGGAAATGTGTTATCTGAGGGAGAGGAGCTTGGAAGCTTGGAACATCAGTGCTGTGTTTAGAGCCCCCTTTTATTTTCATTTTATCTATTAGATGGCAAGGCAAATTAAATGTCTCATCATGATGAAATAACAGATTCCCCAAATGTGTCCATTTGGCAAGAAAACAGTGTATTTTTGTCAGTGCACTAGCCTCAGTCCCACAAGGGGACCGACTGGCTTCCAAGCTGCAATAAAGGAAGTGATAAGCTGGGTTAGTTGCTGCTGGGCTCTTCTTTTTGTGCTGAAAGCATTTATTTGCTTGCTTTTGCAGGAGATCTTTCCCTGAGATCTTTTTCATCTGGAAGCCTGCTCCATCCACAGCAATATTAGCTGCGGAAGGAGGCAAAGGAGCATCTGTGCTTTTTCCTGCCCCTTCTGCAAAACTGCTCTTATTTGAGTCACTGCTTTTCCCTCCCCATGGCCTTATTCTGTTTGCAGACTCCCTCACAGCTGAGCATTTTGCAACATCTAATCAGTGATTTTCCAACACTGCTACTAATTGCTTGTGCCCATGCCAATACTTCAGTGCCTGGTAAACTCTTGAATCTGAAAACTTGTGAAATCCCAGAGCAAGCTCCTAATTCCACATCCACACACTCCCTTCTTCCCTTTCTTTCCTCCGAGATCACATTTTCCACTCCTGTGTTTTAGGTTGCCTCTTAAAGCAGAAGTACCAAGCCTGCTAGAATTCAAGATGACACTCTCAGGCACATGTGGGGACTCTTGGGGCTGTGAAGAGACAGGAGCTGGAATTTGATTATCCTAATGGGTCCCTTCCAACTCAGGACATTCTATGTTTTTGTGTTTCAATGTTTCTATCTTTACAAGGCCCATCAACTGAAGAAATGGGATGTGAAACTGCTACAAGGTTCCTGGTGAGTTTTTCTTCCAGTTGGTGACATCTATTTTTCTGAGAGTTCTAAGCTGAGGGACTGACATAAAATGCATTATTTTGTCCTTTACTCTCTCTTCCACATTCTAGACATTATTTTTTAACAGCAGCCATGTCATGTCTTGGCTGGAAAAGAGCATCAGCCTGTGCCTCAAGGTCTGTGGCCCCACTAAACCCCATCTCCATCAGGATCCTGCAGCACCAGTGAGTACAACCAGGGGTTTAACAGACCTGATTTCAACCAGCTGCTGTGTCCTGCAGGGACTGGAGTATCACATCTGAACATCCTGCTCTTTATCACTGAGGTAATTAGGGCAGCCCTGCCCCGTGGGTGTGCATAAACCTGAGCAGCTCTGCAGATGGAAATGCTGTGTACTGGCTGAATGCTCTTTAACAGCTTTGGCACCTCTGCACCTTGTTCCAAAGCATGGTGTACCTCAGCCCTTAACGAGAGGGAGGAAACATATTTGAAGGACTAAAGAGGGATCTTAACAGAGTTTTTAAAACCTCTGACACAGGGTCTCCATGGTATCTGGAAGTTCTCAAGAATAAATATCACACTGTGGACATCAGAAGGACCATGTGCAGTTAGCTCTGACTGGGCTAAGAGAAAGATGCAGGTTTGTTTTGAAGTTCAAAAAAGCAAAATATACCTGTTCTGGAACAAGGACACAGGCTCCCATTTCCCCCACCCTGGGAGAGGACAGCAGTGCATTCAGGCTCTCTGTGATCAGTCCTGTCACAGGAGAATGGAAATCTCTAATTGTAGAGACAGCCACGGGCTTGAACAAGGCACCACTCACAAAGGCACCATGGAAAGTCTGGGAGATGAGGTCAAGGTGAGGTTTGAGCTTTGGTTAAAAAGAAAATATTCTATTGTGCCCCTTTTCTTCTCCAAGTGTACTTTTCTCTCTCTTAAGTGCATCTGAAGATTATGCAGTAGAAAAACAGATCCTGGAATAACTGACATCCTTATCCTTAGCACCCTTGTACTATGTCAAATTCATCTGCACGTTTTTTTTTTTCTGTGGAATGTAATAAATTATTTAAATCTAAAATGTTAAAAAAGCTGGAGGGGTTTTCCACCTTTATGAAGAACCCAGAAAACCTGCAAAGAACAATGAGCAGTTTTATTTTTTTCCATTGCACTTTTTATTTTCTCTTGGTAGATCCACCCCTGGCTTCCCTCAAAAATTTCAATACAGTCTCACAATCATGTTTTAAAATGAAAACATTTTTTTTACATTTATTTTCAATTCCAGTGTGCCTCGTTATATAGAAGGTAACAAAGAAATAGAGGGGAGAAGGATGGGTGATGGCAATAGGTTCAAAGTATCATTTGGTGAAAAATTAGCTGCATCCAGAGATACTTAGATAGGCAATGATGTACCTAGAAAAGGTGTTTATATACTGACTCCTTTTTGCATTATAAAGTGCTGAATTCTGTTTTCTGGCTAATCAATTTACAATCAATATGTTGGATGGCTATAATTTAGAGCATAGATTAGACTGCTCCTGCTATTTATATGAAATACACATTGTGTCTCTGTCCTGAAAACTGAAGTTATTAGACCTGATTTCACTTGGATTAACTTGTTAAAGCAACTTTTGTTGTTCACTTTTCCTTAGATAACATCCAGTTTCATTTGATATGTATCTAATTAATGTCTATAAAGTTAGCTGAGTTCTGTTCTTCAAAAGATTTTAATTTAGATTAATTTGTTTCAATAGAATTGCTAATTAATAGCTTGTGTGGAAGATGGTACTTTGTTTTGTCCATAGGCAAGGAGAATTTCCATCTCATGGAAATTCTTTTAATAAATATGAAAAAAACTCACTGGAAAACATTTAGAATATGGTATTTCACTAAGAAATATTACCAAGTGTTTGGCTACTTAAACCAGGCCATCCCTGTTTAATATAACCCCATTAGATTCTATAATGTCTTTATTAGATCAGTCTTATGATATTTATACAAAATCTCGTTTTTTAGAAAAGGACATAAATCTTCAGAGGCTGCAGAAACTTGCTGAATGGACTTCAATTTCATTTGATTAAAGCAACTTGAATGTTTAAGTCCTTGCTTTTCTGTCCTCTAAAAGGGTAGTAAAGTGGTTGGGAGCATTGGTGCATGTGAAATTTTTACTAGTTTATAATGTACTTCTTTATTTATTGTGATGCCAGCTTTTTAATTTTGGGAGAACTATCATCTTTTATGATCCTATTGACCATCATTTTTTCAAAACTTGGCCTTATAAATCCTGGTGAAGCTTTTATATAAATCTATTTAGAAATTTTAATGACATATAAAGCTTCAATGATGAAAAGAGCATTCCCTGCATTTAATATTCCAGAACACAAGGGTGCAACCATTAATCCATTCTCTTGATCTGTCTTCTGCAATGCTTTTTTGAAAGAGGAGGAATAAAGTTATTTCTTTAACAAGATACTGTTGACAGCCAGAATAAATCACAGTTACAGTCATTTATGATGACTCCAGAACCCTCCTCTTCCTCCCAATGTTTTTGTCTTCCAGTTTACCTTGACTCACAGGCCATTTGCCATGGGCTTATCTGCATTTTAGGGTTAAATAACATAAATCAGTTTAAAAACAATCCAAACCTGGGTTATGGAGGTGGCAGTACTAAAGCTCCAATTGTGCAATTGTGTGTCTATATATATATATCTATCTAAACTCCATTCTTTCCCATCTGTACTGGGCACTGACTTTACTCAAATGTTGGCCCAACGGAGTATTAAACACTCTAATTGTTATGACTTCAGCTTGTTAAGGTTCTTAATTACTGACAACTATTTTTACTCATAAAGAAGTTAAATACTTTTTGTTATGACATTGACTCAAACTGGAAAAAAAGTGTTTAAAAATATTTAGTTAGTTAAAAAGTGGATATTTTAGAATGATATAAAAATAATATTTTGAGAAGATGAGGGTGGGTTTTGGTTGTATTTGAGGGCAGGAGGCAGCTTTTTTTGTTTGGTTGGGGGATTTTTTTTTGTTTTGTTTTGGTTTTTTTTAAAGAGAAAACACAATGGCAAAGCAATGGCTCCCTTGGTCACTACTTTTCTCATTCCAAGAGCCAAGCATGTACTCTCCATCTGCAGAATTTTCATTCCATACTCAACACCAGAAGATAAATTGGAATAAAACATAAGATCAGTTTATTCCCTATGGACAAGATTCTGATCCTTTACTTCTGCAGAGTCCTCCATCATCTTCTACTCAAAACTACTCAATTTTCATTGCCACAAAATTTTATTGTTCAAAAGTATGTTTATAAACACACAGAGAAGATGTTAGATACCAGTGAATGTAGCATTTTTATTACAGAGATTTTTTTTTTTAATGTATCTAAGAAATTTGGAATTGCAAGTCTCAGTTGTCGTTGTTAGAACTTGTTTTTCCTGTTCATGGAGGCTGGTTCCCCCCTGTGTAGCTTTGCAAGAGATTTCCATAAGTCTAAGTATACTTCGGGAATGACAGATCCAGCATAAAGTATCCTGTGATGACAGGGGAAATTTAATTTTCCTGCACCAGTGATGTCAAGTGATCTTGTTTCTTAATTTCTTCTATAGATAAAGTGACTTGGAATTTAACGATAGCTACAAGGAAAGGCAGTGGAGGGAACATTTTGGAGAGGTGAGGTAGGAGGATGAGTGAGGTCTGCGTCATGTGGAGGAGATAAGATGGAAGAGAAAGACTGTCTTTCTCTTGTCTAGATTTCTGATGGTGGTTAAACCTTATAGTTCAGGAGTCATTCAGCAAGATTTTTGTGCTAAAGGAACCACAGTCCAACTAAGTGGGTACTTTTTTCTTGAGCATCATTCCAGCACAGATCATTGTGAGCTCTAATTAATTAGTAAACAGTATGCTCCTCCTATTCCCCCCAGCTTATGGCAAAAGGAGCACAGCAGAAGACATTTCTCCTAATCTAAAACTTATGTTGCCATGTCAACTATGTTTAAGCATTGAAATATTGATTGAAGAGAGTTTGGAGTTAAGAGCAAGAAGTATGTAATGGTGTGTTTAAAGAAAAGGCAGGTTTCATGAGCACTTTTCAAGTCTGACTTTCTACCGTGAAAACGTTGCAAAGTATTTAAATAATGAAACTGGAGCAAGAATTGCAAGTTTATTTTCTCACATTCTCCCCATATCCCAAGGCAATGCAGATGTCACATCTTCACTGCTTCCCTGCTCCCTAAAAGTTACATCAGCATTAAAAGGCAAATGTCTACTTAATATTTATACAAAGAAAGACACTGATGGGTAACATTTCATCTGAAATGCTTTCTCGTTAGAGAAATTGCATTAGGAGCGTAACGCCTTGCAAGTCTATCTAGGCCAGAAGTCTGATCAAATTAACACCACTTCAGTGCTAATGACTGGTAGTCATTCACCTTAATTAGCCATTCTGAATAAATATATTTTTAGCAACATGCCATTTAGGTAGCTCCGTTCTATGATCCTGTCCAACTTCTCGTGACCTCAGTGGAGTTACAGAGGCAGAAGGAGCGTCAGCTGAGAAGTAGTTTTGATGGCCCCCTTTCACTCCTGACAAAAACCAGGTCATGTCCTTAGTGAGTGTGTTCCCAATATTAAATGCAGATGATCACAGTTATAAGCTGCTATATTTGAAGCACTGAATGGGACTTGCAGATTGGGGTCTGCACATTCCCAGTGGGATCTGGAGCTGCTGGGAGCTGCAAATCCAATTGTACAACAGAAGAGAGATGAGAGAGATAGCTGGGGACTGTGTGCAGGGATTGACTCACCTGCCAGTCTCTTACTCATTTTGAATTTTCCTTTGGAAATGGGATGTTTGCTGTATGCCATAAAACTGTAAATGGACACCTCCTATAAAAATAAATATTGTACATATACATGTGGGTATTTGTTTTACAGCAAGCATGCCCCAGGGGGCTCCAGACCATGGTTGTTATGAAAATGTTTGAAATTTCATAGTATTTTAATTTTTGTGGCATTTAGCTTTTGTTTTATTATATTAATTATATTCAGATTTTTTCCCTCACAGATTCACAGAGTGGTTTGGGTTGAAAGGGACCTCAAAGACCATCTAGTTCCAACCACTCTGCCATGGGCAGGGAAGCTTCCACTATAAGACAAGACATACTACCAGTTCTTTTTGAATAAAGCACAAACCATGCAGGTTCATTGCAATCAATTACAGGAGCATTTCAGTTTACTTAACAACTGTGAGGCCCATTTTAGCTGCAGAATTCAATCCATACAATTAAGATGAAATGAGGTGTTCAGTACTTGCGCAGATTCAAATTCAAATAAATCCCTTTAGCTTTACTAAGAACTTGACAGGCATTACATGGAGAAAATAGGCTTGGAACAGTTGGGGAAAGGTTTGTTTCACTTCCATGTTTTTCTTGATCTGATCACAATTTCTGAGACAGGAAGAAGACAGGCTGGGGATCTTCCTGTTTATATGTTCCAGAGGGAAACCCTTTCAAGCTGTCATTTAAAGCAAATGCTCTGCTGAATATGGATTTTTTATTTTCAGATAGGGATTTGGCATTATTATGAATTAATGTCACAAACCCAGTCTCTCATTCCTCCTTTATTAATTCTTTTGGAAGAAAAATCTTTGAGCATTTGTAACTCAAATTATGATTCTATAAATCCTTTTTCACTGTCCTGCATGTATTCTGTGCAGATGCAGTGATAATCCTTAATGCATGCATATCTTTAGATATACGGACAAGATTTGCTAAAATAAAAGAAAAAATATCATTATTTAATGATCTGGGTTCAGAAAAGGAGAAAACTCCTTTATAAATTTTCTCTGGCAGTAAAGCAAATTATGGTTTTCCTTACCGCAAACAAATCTTCCCATGGCAGTCTTTGGCAGCGATTGCAAGATATATGGATTCAGATTGCAGGTCCAACATGAATTTAGACACTAAAAATGACTCTTAAGGAAAAAGAAATGCCTGAGGAATGGGATAGAGATGGTAGAGGTGCTGCCATTCCTGTGCAGAACCTCAGAGATTTTGACAATAATATCTTTGTTCTTTCCTCCCCCAGTGATGAAGCAGCAGAGCAAATGGAGGAAACTCTCCTGTCAGACTGGCTTTCAAATTCAGAAGAGAAGGAAATCAGTGTTTCATGACATTGAACTGGGTGCTGGTGACTGCTCAGGCAATTGTCCTGATTTGTCCCTACTCTGATGCTGACTCATTCTTGCCCCTTGAGTCCATCATTGCAGATATCTCAACATTATTCAATTCCTTCAGACACCTCCATGACTGAAATTTGGCCAAAGTTTGCAGATAACTCACTGTCAGAGGTTTTTATGATGGTCCAGAAAAGAAGTAATTTTAAGCAATGTCTTGTGCCTCTAAAAATTGGCATCCTCAGGTATCTTACTACATTTGTCCCATGGCTTTTGTTCCCACACATTTGGGAATTGTCACACCAAAACCTACCTGGCCTCCACTATGTGTAAGTGCAAAAACCTAGAAGATGCCAGGTAAAATGCATATCTTTATCCATAAATAATTTTCTGTGTCATTCCTAACATGCTGTATGATTTATTTATCTTTGCAATTATATTCTTTTGAGGAGGAAGGTTAATATATATATTTTAGTTCCTACAAAGAGCACAAAGCTGAGAATCAGACAATGTCTGATCAAAAAGACTGGAGGTTTTTTATATAGCTGTAGTTTTTGGGTAAAAAGTGAGTCAAAACTTGCAGAGAAAGGAAATACCATTTCTTAGACATTCTTATTGGCAGCTAGAAAAATAGACAAGCTTTTGCTTTCACTAGGACTTTGGTTCTAAAGCAGAACCAGAGAGCCTCAAGCTAAGCAGAGTTTGGAAACTGCTCTGGATATAACTTCATTATGTTAGCTGATTAGACAATTTCAAAGAAAAAACGGCAGTTGGTATCTGAGCAGAGCAGGGTACTTAATCAGAACAGAAGTAATAACATTTGTAGCCCCTGTGGTTAGTAGAGATAGAAAGGCAGGTAATTATAGCACAAAAGCTGGTGACTAGCTGGAATGAGATTTGAGGGAAATTACTACATGTCAGATCACTGTGTCTCTATTGATACAATTATTTTTGACATCCAGTAGAGTTATGATTGTGTTTCCAGGCTTAGTTTTGAAGATCATTTCTAAATCTTTTATAAATAGAATGGAGAAATTATACACATAGAAAATACCTGGAGGTAACATGGTGTTCTTCACTGGATCGTTTGCCTTGATCAATTCCATGATGGTGCACAGTCCCAGCTTGGATTGACCCTTGTCATCTCCATGAGTACCATGATGCCATGAATTATTTATTTCTCATTTGGGAATAACCACTGCTTGTTCATATGTGGTATTCAAGGCTTTACTTCATTGTCTCAATGGTCTTGTCCAACCTAGTTGATTCAGTGATTCTGGATAAACAGTTTTTATTGCATTGCTTTTTTAGAAACCAGTTCTCCAGGAAATGTGTCCACATTTGTCACAAGCAACAAAAACATTTGATAGATAAAGATAAAAACAATCCTTCCAGCTGGGAGTTCATAGCACAGCCACTTTAAAATAGAACTTTCCTGTCATTTTAGTGTGTTCTGATTATATCTATATTTTATATATATAAATAAATATTATATATATATATATATATATAATTTTTATATTATATATAAAATATCTATAAAATATATAATTGTTATATATTATGATATATTTTATATATTCCCTATACTTATGGATAGCACAGACAGAATCTGCAATTTTACAAGCTTTCTGTGACTAGCAAAACTTATGAAGCCTAATTTCCTAAAATTTTGTGCATTGAGCAACTCTCTGCTGTTTAATAAGATTCAAGCATGTCCTCAGTCTTTACCACTGTCCAAGGTCTTTGCATCTAAACTGTATGAAAAATTTGTCTTGTACTCTAATCTTCCATGTGAAGGGACACTGACAGAGTCATTCCCTTAGTGTTTTTTTCATGAGAATTCCAGAAGATTGATGTACCTGAAGCTTTTGCTCCTCTGTCAAATTTGTGTGAAACTGGTCCTGAAGATTGATTAAGGTAAAAAGGATGGGAGAAGCAGCCACACAAACACTGACAGCAAGGCTGCCTTTACTTCTTCCCTCTAAGAAAGCAAACTAACAATCAAACTGCAAGATTTTATCTCTGCTTCATATCCAACTACAGGGAGAATGAGACCTTAGCTGGCAGTGAAGGCAACTGAAGGAAAACTTGCTCCAGTTGCCACTGAAACAGCATGATGGATTGTAAAACAGGGATGTCAACAACGTAAAATGCTTGCATGGATTTGCTTTAGAACCTGCTGAGTGGCAGAACTTGGATCTTAATTGAGTGCTCCTTGAGCAAAGGTGCAGAAATTGTTGGGACAGGGCAATGATGCCCTCCAAGTTTGAAGGGCAGGTGAGTGGTTTAACTTGCACAAGGGAAGGTTTAGATTTGATATCAGGAAAAACACATTCACCAAAACATTGGAACAGTCTTCCCAGGGAAGTGATGGAGTCACCATCTCTGGAGGGATGTAAAAGATGTGTAGATGTGGCACAGTTTAGTGTTGGCCTTGGCAGTGCTGGGTTAACAGTTGGAATTTATTATTTTCCAGCCTTACTGATTCTACTCTATAGAAAGGCTGGGTCCTAGAAGTGATAAAAGAAACCAAACTCTTGGTATTTCACGAGTCTGTAATTCAGAAGTCTGTGCAATTCAGGAAGTGGAAGGCTCATCAGTGCTTCCAGGGACTGATTGAAGCTGAGGATGCAAAGAGAAAGGACTGTTATGAGCTCCCTGGAAAGAGGAACCAGCTTCACCCTGAAGCACCAAACTAAAATCTCAGATCAATCAGGACCAAGCTGTGTTTGGTAGAGCAGAACTAGAAAACAACACTGAGAACATTCTAGTTATGCTCCTGAGTGCATCTGCTTTTTCAGAGGTAGAAAATAGAATTCAGCCAAGCACCGGGTATTTTTTACACTGCTGTATCACAAAGGAACCCCATTTGGTGCCTTTCATTGTGCTGTGTTATAACATGCTGGAAACAAACACACAGAAATCCCCTTTTCTTACCCAGAGAATTTGCAGATGAAGAAGAAGGTGGCCAATAGTTCAGGCACAGATATCTGGGGAAGGTAGAAATAAGAGTATCAGTCTGCAGACAGAAATAAAGTATACAGAGATATGGTGTCTGGATGTGGGAAATTTTATGGGTCTTATGGTGAAAGAAATTAAAGTGATCAATGAAGCAAAGGGAATACTTTCAGATAAATCCCTCTGAAAGGTACTGTCATGACCTAGGGCATAAGAAATCCCAAAGATATTTTTTAAAATGTATGGCACAGCTTTTTTTTTGCTCCCTATCAGAGAACAGTTAGGCGGAATGTGTAAGTTATGGAGATATTACGTTCTTTGTTTATAATTTGTTTATAAGACAAGCTCCAGGGAGTCTGACAGATACTCAGATTTATGTATTTATATAGATACAAAAATACAGTAACAACAACATGATTTGGAAATCCTACAGAAAAACAAGCACAAAGAGCAAAACCACCAACAGATGTAGAAAGAGCACCAGAAAATGCATTACCTCATACTGTTTAAATTCTTCTTGGCACTCTGCGTGCCACTAAAATCTCAAATTTTTCAGACATTGACACTCTTCAGGCAGAGAAACAACTCACATTTCATAGGAGGAGGTAATTTCCTTTAAGTTATTTTCCAGAAAAACTGGATAATGCATGGATATGTACAGCATTCTGCAGGGTTTTCCTCATAGCCCAAGCAGCTTCCTGCTCCTTTAGTACAAAAAAAGTGAAGGATTCAAAATACTGCAGGAAGGAGAAGAGGCTGCAAGGAACACACAGACCATGTCAGAATTTGGCAAAGACCTTTTCTATAAGGTTGCTTCCAATCTAACACTTTTGTGAAAGGGAAGGCAGCATATACTTCAAAGAATTGCTCTGTCATGGCTACCATTATCAGAAAACTTTGAGCAGCCACCCAAAAAATTCCTGTGAGGATTATGAGTTAGTTCTTCCACTGAGCAGCAAAGCTATTCTGTGATGGGATAAGGAACCAAGAGCATATTATTTAGACTGAAAGTTTGAAACAGCAGTTGCATCAGCCAATTTTCAAGTGGTCCCTGGGGGTGAAGAATGTTGTCAAAGGCCGTCACAGAATAACAAAATATGAAAATCAGTCTTCATAAGTTATGAAGAAGAAAAGGACCCAGTTCATTAAGGGGTTTAATGGCAATGACCTGCTCACCCCTGCTCCTTCATGAGCTGCTCACTCAATAACTGCAGTTCTGCAGAGATGGGTCATGAAGGGAGGGGGTCACCAGGGGAAGCAGCTTTGCACTCTGCACACCTCTCTCAATCCAAACCCCATTACTCCTGTCCTCTTTCATCAACTGCTGGCTCTTGTGTGATGTCAGAGCCCTGAGTACATCCCTTCCCCTCTGGGGATCTGGGTGCTCAGGGCCCTGAGGTCAGAGGAGGGATGTGGGGATCCCCTTCAGAGAACTTTGTTGGGGGACACCACCAGGGCTAAGCCCAGCTGGGGGCTTCTGCTGGCCACCTTACTGAACTTGGTTTCTGGTGGGCAGGATAAGAGGGAAAGGATTTGCCCCTTTTTGGGAGCAGCTAAAACCTAATCAGAGCATTCAGCATTTACAGAAGGAGGAATGCAAAAGCCATTCCACAAAAATCATCTACCTGTAGTAGTGCCTGCAGGCACATCAATTTAAAATCCTCCTGCCTCAGATGGAAGCCCAGCACAGCCACTGCTTTAGACTAACTTCAGCATTTCTGAAATTGGTTGGCTATAAAATAATTGTATTTCATGGTACAGAGCAAAGTTGTGATTAAACCACCTTTGGGACTGCAGCATCTTGGAAAGCTCACCTGTCATCCTGCAGTGTGAGATAGTGGTCTCATTTTGAATTCCCTCTGCAAAATCATCTTTGTACATGTATGGAATGGAGTCGGAGGGGGAGAATATGTTGTGAATTTGTGACTGACCTGACAGCTGCCCAGTCAGCTGTGACAAGCAGCTACAGGGGCAGTTATTGCAACAGGCAATGCCAATATTCACTTTGGAAAAACAGTAGAAAAAGAAAACCCAAAGAGATGATTACTTCAGTAGGTAAAATCAAATTATTAAGTACAAACAAGGGACAGAAGATGGATTTAAATGTAAAAAACAGTGAACTTCTTTGGGGCTTGAGTCTCACAGCTGAATCAATTGCTATCTTCATATGCTACGCAATATTAAAGTTACTTGAAAGACAAGATAGATTAAAAACCCCCCAAAAACACAACCAACCCCAAATCACCAATTTTATCCTGTGTGGGGAAAAAAGAGCATAACTAATTACTTCATCATGAGTCACATAGCTTGTATTTCCTCTCTAGAATCTCTAGGTCCTGTTTCACCACTGGCAGAAAGGTTTGCAATAAACTCTGAGCAGCCCAACACCCACAGCAGGCACAGGTACAGGGCAGCCCATTTATCTCAGTGTGTGACCTGATGGGTTCTCATCCTTTTCTCAGTTTTTGGGAAAGATCTGGGGAGAAAAACCCTAATTAGAGCAATCCAAGTATCTAATTGAAGGGTATAGAGGCATAAGAGTTAAACAAGTGGATTCTGCCTGTCCTGGTATTTTGAGCAGGGCAAGGGCAAGGGCAAGGGCAAAGGCTCCACAGCTCACTGGGGCATGAAGTGGTCAGAGCAGCCCCTGACAGTGTCCTCACTGAACAAACCAGAATTATTTTAGGCAATTCCCAGACAGTTCCTGAGACTTGGGCTCATTCCAGAAAGACCACTGATGTTTTGGATGTTAACAAAGTTTAGCTCTATGGATGAGGCCAGGGCATATCAGATAGGATCAGAGGATATTCCCAACATTGTTTATTTTAAAAGTACACCTTATGTGGGTTTGGAAACAATGATTTTCTAGTTCCATTCTGCCAACCACACTGGCATAAGGCAGTTTTTTGGCCAAGCTTCCCAGCTCCTTCTTGCATGTGTGGAGCACATGCAATGTACTGAATTTATATGGAGTATTTTTTTTAAATATGCAAAAACATTATATTAATATATAATTATATAGAATATTAATAGATACTATATAGACTATTGTATCATAGTCTATCTTAATGGCTATCAATATTCATTGACCTCAGTGGTAATATCACCTGAGGAAAAGCCAAGGCCATTATTTATTTAGTAGCGCAATCACTCTTCATATTTTTGGATGGGAGTGAGTCAGTGAATCCTGTGTCATCTACACTTGCTCAGCTAATCCAACCAATCACAAAGGTTGCTAGTAAAATTTTAATTCTTGAATTAGTTCTTGAAAAGAAAGATTACATTAGTGGCCTGAGGGGTAGCAAGGATGTGAAAACTGAGAGGTGAAATAACACCTATTCACCAAACTAAAATCAGGATATGCTTATTTGCCTATGTGCCTCCCTGATCACCAGATTTCAAAACACCAGTTTTGCTGACTTCCAGGAACAGAAACCCACTGGGTAAAAAAACAGGCTTAATTTAAAGCATAAATTAAGTATATATAAATTTTATCTCTATGTATGAATTTGTGTGCTGAATTTTATAATGCACTCTTATGCTGTAAAGAATTAATTTGAAGTTGTAGGGAAAGAGCCAAGGAGGTGGACTGAAATGGGATGGGTTTGAGGTCTACTTCTGGCCAGGCAATGTTTATCTGTATATCTTTTCATGAATGTCTTCATTTTCTCTTTTCTTCTATCATTGCCCATCATGTCTGACTGGTAAGTTAATTTGGGATTCATCTCACCTATCTTGCTGCCTATAATGCTGACATTTATATCTGATCTAACCCCTCAGGCTTCCTCTTTAATCAATGGAGAAAGATGGGTTCTTCTAGTCTGCATTTCATTTGAGCTATTTTAGACATCAGCAAAAGCTAATGAGATATATTCCCTCCTAAATATGCTTATTTCTCTCATTTAAATATGAAGGAATCCTGGCGTAACTGCTGTGGGTGGAAGTGTCCACATTTAATAGAATAAAATGAATGCCTTTGGAGCCAGCACTGTGCAGTAGCAGCATGTAGAAAAGGATGATGGAGCACCTTCCCTATAAAGAAAAGCTCAGAGAGTTGGGATTGTTCAGCCTGGAGAAGAGATTGCTCCAGGGAGAACTTAGGGCACCTTCCAGTGCTTGATGGGAGACTACAAGACAAGAGAGAGACTTTATAAAGGCCTGAAGTGACAGGGCAAGGGGTAATGGATCCAAAGCGTGAAATTCTGTTTCTTTGTGTTTATTTTTTGAGTCAGTCACTGATGAGAGGCCACCCTCAGCAAGGCATTGGATGTGATGCCCACCAGTCCCTGCCTAAAGAGGCATCTTTTGAGGGAGATTGCTCTGAGCACAAGCATCTGAAACCTGCTGGAAAACCCCTCCCCTTGGCAGTGGTTTGGAGCACAGGTTCTGTGTTCTGCCATCAGCCTCAGTCCCAGGGGTCTCCTTTCTGAGGCAGTGTTTCTAGAGATGCTGGGGATGAGGAAACAACTGAGTGTGAGTGGCATAAATTTGAATGGTTGTATTTTTCAGTAGTGACTTCCCAAAAAGCTGTGCACTGCAGCCCATGAAATGGAGGAAAGCACTGGACCACAAGGTGCTGCAGGCTGTGTGGCTCAGCCTGGGTTTCAGCTCTCCTCCCCCACGTCCCTTGCTTCCTCCCAAGCACACTTTAGAGGGTGGATGGATGGCACAGATACCCGTAGGATTTGATTCCAGACACATGAAAGGCTTTAGGTGTCTGAATGTGGTGATAGAGTCTGTGTCTGCACGCTACGTGTTCCACCTGTGCTCTACAAGCAGAAAGCAGCATTTGTTCATAAACTCAGGATTTTAATGCACTAATTTCCCTGCTGGGATTTGTAATAATGCATTGTTCTGATTTTGGCTTGTCCAGTAACCAGAAAGGCTTTGGAAAAGAGGTGAGAGAAAGGCTGAAGATGGATTCCTTTTAGTTATGTGAGAGGCTTCCTTCTGTTTGTGGGGAGGACTGCACTTCCATGATGTTTGTTATGAGGAAAAAGAGGATGTTTCTGTTGTACTGAAGAAGGAAGGGGAGATATAATTTTAGAAATACGAGGTAAAAAAATCATATTATAAGTAATATTGAAGATAGATGCAATCTATTAAAATACAAGGTTTGGGAGACTCCAAAGCTCTATTTCTAATTTCTCTATTAGCTGGTAATAAGCAACTATATTTTCCTTGCTCTAGTTTTCTCATTTTAAAATGAATATTATGAAACTTTCTTCATGGAGGCTGCTTAATTTATTGACATTTGTTGAGCATTTTCAGATCATTGGAGAAAAAGGTCTGGAGAAGAACTAAGCCTTATGGTAACAAATAGCTTGTAAAACTCAGGATTGTTCCCAAAAAACTCTATGCTAATGGAATTTAAAAAAAAGGCCACAGTAAATTTGTGTGATCATTGCAACACATTCTCCCCCTGTCCTTTAGCACTACCTATGGTAAAATAGAGAAACAATGCAAACAAAACTGGGTAGGCTGTGGAGTCTTGGGTGAGGGAGAGAACAAAAAAGCTCTTTTCGCAAGGGACTAGGTTCATAAGAAGGAAAAAAAAATCAATTAATGAAGGCAGAAGAGGAAATGAAGAGGTTGTGAACTGAATTCAAGGTGACCTTGCAGTGGGCCTGTGCTTCCTTGTCTTCACCAAAGAGCCAATGAATGGTACCAGCCAAAGTATTGATTCCTAATCATGGGGAACAGAACAGGGGCAGGGAAGCTCAGACTGACTCACTATTTCCCAGGATCATGTGCCTTTCTATTTTATCACAAGGGGAAGCTTCTGAAAAGAGGGAGATGAAAACAAATTGAGCTGTTACTCCCGATTTGTAAATCATTGATTCACTCTTTCACATAACAGGGATGTTTCAGATGTTTTAGGTAACAGCAAGAGGAAGAGGCTGCAGTGATGATGAAGATGGAGAATGTGCCATGTTGATAGTGTCTGGTTTGCTTGGCTTGATGAGCCAGCTGTTTTCTCTTTGACTGAGCTGCAACAGCACAGTTTCTTTTTTACCAAATGAGCTGTGATGCCAGATGCAGCTGGTCAGCATGACATGAAATTTGCTAAATGACTGATTTGATGGGTAATCAAGGAAGCTGCTGGATTGTGCTGGAGAGCAGGTGGGAGATGGTTTTCTGTAGTACCACATGTAGTGGGCTCAAATTCTGGAAAACTCTCTCACCATTCATGAGTTGCTAAAACCATCCCAGAGCAGTAAAGGATAGCGCTCTGCTACTAACAGGGCAATAGGAGCCCCTTTCCTTCCTAGACCTTGAGGAAGTCTGCACTGCCAGTGGACAAAATGTTTTTTCCTGGAGCTTTTGGATTTACATCACACAGTCCTGTGACATGATGGCATTCAGAAAATTAAGTGTGGACACCCTTCCATCCTCCAAATCTGTTCATCTGATGAACTGCTATTTTTTAAAAGCTTTATCTAACCCTGTTGTGGGGAAAAATAGGCAGAACTGGACTAGAAGAAACTTTGAAATTTGCTGGGAAGATGTGAACCCTGGCTTCCTCCTGCTGCAGGGACAGCTGTTGTTGCCCAGTGCTGCAGAGTAATCCTTTTCCTCCCACTCTCCAGGAAGGCAGGATCAGGAACAGTGAACACACTTTGCATCTCTGCCAGGGATGAGGAAACAAAAGGAAATAACAATAAATCCCTCCAGCACTGCAGCTTCTTGTCTCTGTTTATCATTGCTGTGGTATCAGATGAGATGTCAATTACCTGCCTTTGAGAATAAATGCAATCTTGGGGACACACATTCCTTGTCCCTCTAAGCTTCAGTTGCCCCACTGCTTTAAGGGTTAATGATGCAACTCTTTCTGGGCTCCATGGCATTACAGACTATTTTGATATACTTTTCATAGCTCCCAACACTATTTTCCCCTGCAGCTGTGAAATCCAGAACTCTTGATGCCAGTCTCTCAGAGTTTCTTTGTATTTTGGTATTCCATCTTCTCTCCATTGCCATCTTTAAGCTCAGGTTTTGTTCTTCTGGCAAAACTCCAGCCGTTTTCTGTTTTCAGAACACAAAATCACAGAATATGCTGAGTTGGAAGGGACCCACAAGGATCATTGAGTCCAATTCCTGGCCCTGCACAGGACCATCCCCAGGGTCAGGTCACACCCTGTGCCTGAGAGAGATGTCCAAACACTTCTTGAACTCTGTCAGGCTGGTGCTGTGACCGCTTCCCTGGGGAGCTGTTCCAGTGCCCAGCCATCCTCTAGGGGCAGAACCTTTTCCTAACAGCCAGCATAAACCTGCCCTGGCACATCAATCCATTCTTTTGGGTCTCATCACTGTCACTACAGAGCAGAGATCAGTGCCCGCCCCCTGCTTCTCCTCAACAGGATTCTGTAACTGCAGCGAGGTCTTCCCGCAGCCTCCTCTTCTCCAGGCTCAGCAGACCAAGTGACCTCAGCTGCTCCTCACATGGCTTCCCCTCAAGGTCCTTCACCATCTCCATTGCCCTCCTTTGGACACTCTCTAATAGCTCAATATCTATTTTGTATTGTGGTGCCCATATTATGGCATTGATTTGTTTGTGCTGCTGTTGTTCCTGTTCCCATCTTTCTGTTTCTTTCTATATTACTTAGATCAGAAGTTCCTTGCAGTAAGGAGTTTCTTTTCATCTGTGCTTAGCTTGGCAGGCATGGATCTCCTTTCATCTCTTCTCACTTTTGTAGTAAAACTCCTTCATGTTTAGGTGAGAAGTTTGGGCAAAGCAGGATTGGAGTCTGCAGTAGCAAGAACTGTCTTCTTGCAAACGTGGGTGCTTTCAGGTCCAGCTCCCAGAGTCAGAGCAAAATTTTGTTTCTTTAAATTGCCTTCACCTAGTTTAAATGCAGCACATTCACATGACACGCTTCATTCCAAATGCATTTATAGCATTTCTTCAGAGGCCTGTCTGTTATGCCAGTATATCTCTGAAATTGTCCTACTAATATCAGCTGAGCTAAAATTCAACAAAACTAGATCAGGGACAGTACATGCAAAAATAGTTTGCCACAACTTTGCAGTTGGATATTTACAGTTCTCTGGAAACCTCGTCCTAATTCTTGGCAGCAGTCAAAAAAGCAAATAAAATGTTAGGATGCATTAGAAAAGTAATGAAGAAAGAATCAGAACAGATCATTATGTCAGTGTATAAATCTATGCCTTGCCCACATCCAGAATAGCAATGAGCCCATCTGAAAAGGAGCTGTTTAGACCTGGAAATAGTAGAAGGATGGGGCATGAAGATGCCTAGAAACAAACAAAAAATGTTATGCAAGGAGAATGAAAAAGAGTGAAAATGTATGAACAAGAAATGGCTGAAAGGAAAATATGATGGAGGAATCTGCAATAATGAGTGCTGTGAAAAAGCTGAATTGAAGAAGAAAAACCAAATTAGTTTTATTTCAGAACAGTTATGAAAAACTTAATAAAGTAATAGTGTTTTTTCACCTAATGCCTAAAAAACCCATGGGCCTTACTGTTGGAAAATAATTGGGATGCCAAAAAATGGCCTTACACAGGTTAAAAATGATTGGGTGAGGAGGAAAATCTAGCAAGGAGAAAGGGCCACTAAAAACTATTAAATGTGATAATAGGAATGCTGTTACTACTTCAGAAATTCCCTAAATTAATCAGAGTTTGTAGCAGGATTAACTAATATGCCTATTCCATTTCACATGTTCACTAAGCATCTGTTATTGAGCATTATGAGAAACACTGGATTGTTCTAGAGGCAGTTTGCTCTTGCCTGCTATTGCTGTGCTTATGTTACTACAGCCTCATTTTGCAGGTATGAAGAGAAAGCTGTGTTCCAAGAAGCAAAACCAGAGACTGACAGTTTCCCAGCCAAAGTAGAGGTAAAATTAAGACAATTAGTTTCAGCTGAAAAAATAGGTCCCAAGACTAGACTTTCACTTTATTAAAATTTCAAGCTACAGCCAAGTAAATGTGTTTATGGGGGAGTACAGCTAAGGTACACACTATTTCATTATTAATGCAAAATTTTTTCATGCTAGGAGGAAAGAAGCCCAGAATACTTCTGAAATTTTTAATACATAATGGATGTGGATCTTACATATTCATCTTCCTATACATCCATGCATAGGTAGATTTATCTTGTCTTTCTCCTCCTCCTCCTTTCCCCAGTCTGAAAGGATCCTCTTGAAAGGCTCAGTCAGGTGTTACCCTCAAACTCCTCTATGTGAAGAGGCAGAGAATCCCCTTCAGCTGAGCAGCAGGGAAGGATTAAATTACTCTGTGGATGAATGCAAGCAGAGTGGGTTTGATTGCAGTGGAACATATTTTGTTTCAGCACTAAAGCTCTTCCAGAGCCACTGGAAACCTCGTCCAACCCTCAGCACTGTCCATGTCTGAGGGATTTCCAGCAGCTCATTGAGACCAGCATCTGTCTCATGAGGTTTGCTCCCTCAGGCATCCTCCATCAGGCTTTTTCTTGTGAGTGCCATGTTGTGTTTTGTTAGGCAGAAATTGTCTTGGGGCCGGTGTAGATGATATTTTCTCAGGTGACCTTCCATGGCATCTAAGATGAAGTCAGGCATTTATGATGTCATATGTATTCAGAGGAGCAAGGAACAACCCAGACCTTCTAGTCATCTGTGCTGTCAGATTCAGCATCAAATAGATAAAGATCTTTTGGAACCTCCCAAATCCTTCCTTCATCCCCCCCTTAGTTCCCTCTGGGAATCCAATACATATTTAGGAGGAATAGTTGAAAAAACAATGCAAGTCTCTATGCAAAGAGAGATTGCAAATCTCTATGCAAAGCACTTGAATCAAAGAGGGGAGCCAGGTGCCACATCCTGGCCCTGCACAGAGATGAGCTTAAGGTGCTCAGGTTAGGCCTTATATCTCACTTCAGGATGTAATATGCAGGTGGTAATGGGAAAATCCCTCTCCTCTAATCAGGAAATAGAGAAGCTTGGAGCCAAGGGGAAGGGAGATTAGTGGGAGTTCTGACACAGATGTAGTAAAGGGAGTGGGTGGTGTTTGATTTTCTGTTCTTAGAGTCTTTCTTTTTGAGATAAGACTAGCTAAGACACTAAAATTAAATTCTGAGGGGGACTCTGTGTTTCAGCATCTTCATTAGTTCATTGCTGTGGATCTAAAACAGGCTGTGGGTGTGGGTGTTTCTTTTCTATTTTAAGTTAGCAAATTCCTCAGGGCCTTCCCTGTTTTGTTTTAAAAATAGCTGATTATTTCTTAGCCGTGCAAAACCCCCTGGAATTTATCAACTTCAGAGCCTTGCAGACCCCCAGGAAGTTTTGGGTGTTATCTTTGGTCTGGGGCTGCTGTGTGGTAAAGGCCATGTTTCTGATGATGCTCTTTGGGACACACTGAACCTGCTGGTAGCAGCTGTCAGTAGGAGACTTGTGATTTCTTGTGCCCACCGACAGCAGAGTCAGAAAGGGACTCTGGATAGCACTATCTGAACCAGGGTCTTGAAGCAGAACATCCTAACACCCTGATGGATGGAGGTTTAACAGTTCCAGGTGGGGTAAGAATGGACTTAGCCAGGGTCAGGTCAATATATATAAGAGCCTTTGTGATTAATTTTGGTGTCTGGGCTGGTACTTAAGTGGGAAAATGAGCATTAGCCCATGACTCTGTTTTTTCTGTAGTGCCCAGCAGCTCATGCTCTCCCAGTGCAGAGAAGGTGGGATGCTCCTAGAGGGAGCCTGATGGTGCTGTCTGCTTTCCCTGCAGCATCTGTCTCTGAATTACTTGAGTAGCCACACACAGAGTGTGTGAGACAAGAGATTTTTTTTTATGTACACTGGGTAGTGAAGAGGAAATGAGACTGGTCAGCCTGCTTGGTTTCACTGATGAAAACAAGTCCTGGAGTCTCTTCTCTGAAATAAACAACATGGTGCAGTGACACTGGCCATACTTCTGTTCCCATTCTTTGAGGAGCTGCCTCACCCCAAAGCATGGCTGAGAAATTATCATTACAGCAGCATATGCAAATCTGGGCACAGATGATCAGATGCCTTCTGATTTCTCTCTTCCAAGGAGAATGACTTTTATTATCAATCCATTAAAATAGGACAGGCACATAGAGGGCTCTTGCTGGAGCATGTTGCTGGAATCCTGCATGGTTTATGGATCACTAACAGGACCATCTATTGTGGAGACAGAGCTGCTGTTTGTGCTCATTAAGTCCATAGACTGAGCACCTTCATGAATGAATAGGAGCAGCTATTGTTCCCATGCTGTGGTCTCTATACAGAAGCGAATGGCTCAATTAGGTTGCATCTTTTATTTCTCTGATCAAAAGCAATGGTCCTCAAAACACAATAATGGCCTTAAGCCTTTCAGCTTGAAAATTTATCTGCATTTGAATAATAGGAGTGAGAAAACAATATTTTTTTTAACTTTTGTTTTATATTCAGTGGCTGAAAAATAAAAGAAATTCTCACACACCTGCAGCTGAGCTGGGTGCCTTGTGATATTAGTCTAGCATTTGGGAAGATGGATGCACCACAGGATCTGCACCTACTCTGGCATTAGCCCTTGGAGTCTTTTGAGATGAACAACTTGAGCACTTTGCCAGGTGCTCTGATACCTGAATGCTGGAGGAAGCTTGTGCACACAAATTCACTTTTGCTTCTGGTCCTGCAAGCCCAGCCTGCCATCTGGTTTCAGTGTAGTTGTTTGCTGCATAACTAGTCAGAGAACGCTGCTACTCAAACAATTACCATGTGAAAGCAAACACAGCCTTGGCTTTGTTTCACAATCCACAGCTACAGGATATGCAGATCTACAGTGCACAAAACCTTCCCTCTTTAAGGGGGAACAGTGCTCCCCTCACATAGCTTTGGTCTTTTCCCAGCTGTTCATATGAGTTCCTGCTCTTTTGATCCCACTGCTGTCACCCAAGTGATGACAGGACCACTCTCTGCACTCAGAAATTCCCTAAATTTCTAAGTGCTCTGCACTGTAGGGTTTTGCCCCTCCTTGGACCCTATTGTGGCGGGGGGATGCCTTTTCTCTGACTGCCCTTGCCGTGTTAATCTTTCCCTTTCCATGACCCTGACCTGTTTTTAGGATGGGTTGTAGCTATCTCCGTTTGAGAAAACCTCTCAGGACTGACATGCTTTGAGAGCAGAGCCCTTCTAATTACATTCCTCACAGGATAACCATCCTGGAGGAGTTGCATAATCCTCCCTTGCACTGTCCTGATGATGAGCTGCAAATTGACACTATGTAAAAATAGAGGAAGCTTGGCCTCTTTTTCGTCTTTTGAAACTGTTTTAGAGAGCTTCTCTCTCTCCAGAGCATCACTTACAGATTTGGTTATTTGCATGTGGTGTGATTTCCTTTAAATTCTGGTTTATTCATATCTCTCTTTTTCCTTTGCATGCCTGTAGTGTTTTGTCTGGGGTTGGCTGTTTTTAATGTAGAGAAAAACCTGTCTGGCTGCAAGTAAAAGATTCTTCATTTGCGTAAGATTCCTTCATTCAAAATCAGCTCCTATTTACTGCAGTTTTATGTTATCAATAAAAAACTAAGAGCCTTGTAGATGACCAGGTCAGAAAAGGAGGACTTGGCTTAATCACATCCTTAAATGTATGTGCAAGATTGTGATGAAGTCAAAGCACAAGGACTGTTTTCCTCTCTGGAATCTTAGCCTAAATTAAAGTCTGTGATCCTCAGTGCACTAAAGAGGAAGAAAAAAGCTAAATAGCAGGGCTAAAATTTTGAGAAAGAGTTGAAGGAACAGAGATAGTATTTGCCTGATACCATGATGAAAATCTTTTCTCTGGGCCAGACTTCTTGAAGTGAGTGTTCAGAATGAAGGTTGAAAATACTCTGCAAAGTGATGAGTTTCTGTCTAGAAATCCGACTGCTTATGACTGATAATAATGAAAATGTGAATCACTTTATAATTTCATATCACAGATTTCATTCATAGAGTCTGAGTAAGCTGAATCTGTCTTTTTTCATTCCTTTTGCATGCTCACACTTTATAGAATAACAAAGACCATAGAAGTGTCTGGATAAGTAGACACTGAGCTAATTAAATCTGTGAATGAGATCAGAAATGCATTTGTGAAATATTTAGTGTAAGCATAGAAGATGAAAACGTTTTTGCCCTGACATGAAATCAACCTCCAATTAAATGGATAAGATAAAGCAATAAGTGGAGAAGAGGTAAATTGTAACTTTCACTTCTCACAAATTATGAATTAGAAGATTTATCTGAATGACTCAGATAAACAGTTGAGTCAGATTAGTTTAATAAATCCCCTTACATCAACTGAGTCTCAGTAATTTATTCTTCTGCTCATTAAAGACAATACTAAGCAGGCAGGTTTGCCATTGTTTAGCCTTGTGCATGGGGACACACTTAATGCACCTCAGCAAAAATGTCCTGATACCACCTGGGAGCAATGCTGGGATCATGCCTGGTGACCATGATCAGAAGGGAATGAACAAAAGCTGATCAACTGAAACAAGTAAAGAAAAGAATGAGAATATCCTTGTCTTTTTTTTTTTCTTAGAGGACTTACTGTGACATTGAGATCAGGTGAATGAAACAGAAATGGAAAAGCTCTTTATTTCCTGAGATACCAGAATGGACTATGGTACCCTGAGGCTTGTGTTATTCTGGGAGACATTCTCGCTGGACAGAATGAGGAAGAATGATCTGCTTTCTATCACATCTCCCAAGCCTGAGAGAGATCACAATCCTTGCTTGCAATGTGAAACTTGTTTCCTTCTTTTCTGATTACCTCTTATTTGCCTTTTCCCTCTCTTCCTTTATTATTTAATAATTTTGTTTATTTATTATTTTGTTTTTCTTTCCCATTACTGACTGAGTTTTGTAGAAAGCCACATCCCAAAAGCAAGCAATGTGCAATGACATACCCAAACAAGTATGATTCTGAATTTGATTATTCTCAAAGATAATCAGATATAACCTCATGGTCAATGCTGAGCTGAAATAATCACTGAAATGTGAGATTCTCTTTATGGCATGGAGGTGATGAGGTGTGGTTGTTCTTTGCAGTGGAGTAGTATGGAAACAAAATATTGCATCCTCTTCTTACTTCTGTTTTATTCTCTGTGATTATGTCATATCATGCTTTCAGGAAACTAGGGTGACTGACCTCCAGTAAACATGAAAGCCCCAGTCTGTCTTAACAAACTTTTTTTTTATTTCTCCCCAAAGGGCAGCTTGAGTGCTGTTGTGTCAGAGGGGGGAAACAGCATTTTTTTAAGAAGAATTTTTAATGATTACATTTCTGCTTCTGTGTCAGTAAATGATGAGTGGTTTTTAATGGTAATTTTTGATGTTATTTATTGATGGATTCAAAAGCTTCTATGACTAGAACTCCAGGGTAATTATTTGATCAAGTTTCATGTAGCAAGAATGGAAACTCTAGTTTTGGAGGCATGTTTTAATAGTGCACATTTTCAGACTCCTTCCACTGCCATTTTGTGCTTCTGTTGAGTATATGGGAATACAAAAACACTGATGTATTTGAGTTAATGCTCATTTTCATGGGTCATAATCTAGGTTTCATACACTTCTGAAGCACTGTATATGTAGATAAGGGCATACTGTCCGTGCAGAAGTAACAGCCATGTCTGCTGGTGTTTGTCTTTAATTTTAACCTTCCTGAAGGTTGCATTTAATATTTAAATTTTCACCCATCTTTTCTGTATCATGCAGGGGGAGGCATTTCTTCTCTAATCAACCATATGATCCTTCAAGTTGTTTCTTTGATGTTGAGAATAGAAACTGAGGGATTCATTTCTTTACTAAAGTGAAATTTTGAGTTCTGTGTCTCTATGCTCCTGAAAGCAGAAGCCACAGGCGTGTAAAGCACACCCATCCTCTGTCTTCTGTGATGATCTGAAGAATAGGGGAGGTTTATTGATGGGAAAGCAGTTTGGAGGCAGAGATAGGATAAAATTGATCAGATATGAATGGTGCTGCAGGAGCTTTAGCAAACGAGCAGGAACAGAAAGAATACAGAAATGAAAGAGAGAGCGAACTTCTTAAAGATCATATTTCACAGTTCTTTATAGCTGGCTGTTCCCTGTTCTATATGTATTGGGGAAGGAAAAATATAAAAACTGCAAGTACAGCGATAAATACTTCTCTGTGCTGCAAATGACTTCATAAATACTGAACTTGCACTTGTGTTTTATCATCCTTTCACCAGGCACCCATGGTGTGCTATTTATAGCTGTGTAATTCACAGGAGACTGTCAATTATCCTATAGGGAATTTCCTGACTGTTGGTTGGAGGGCAGTGGAATTCCCAACTGAATGGCAGCATTTGCTGTAACATTATGGCACGCTAGAAAATGTGATTTCATTGCAGGCTGCCTACGGCTGGGATGGAAATGTTCAGATAAGAGGGCACCAACAGCTTTTTAGCTTTCCTCCTTGGTGCCAAAACACAGCTATAATGAGTGCAGGAAAAAATCTCCATTCTTCAGCAACATTTGCTTCAGTCACATTTTTGCTGTCCTTTATTGCTGGAAGTACGAAAATGTGAGACACAGACAAGGAACAATGCTGAGGAAATATGAAGTTTTTCAGCTTGCAGAAAATAACTGGCTCTGTTCTAGCCAGTTCAGAATATAAATAGATGAAGGCAAGATTTCTTCTGCCCCTCTCAGTCTACATATATCATTTTTAAGACCACAGAATAATAGAAGAGCTTGGGTTGGAAGGGACCTTACGGATAATCTAATTCCAACCCCTCTGCCTAAATCAGGTTGCTCAGGACCCCATCCTGCCTGGCCTTGAACACTTCCAGGGCATCCACAACTTCTCTGGGCAACTAGATAGTGATAGTCCCTTACCATCCTCACAGTAATGAATTTCTTCCTAATGTCAAATCCAACATGTTCTCTATCACTTTAAAGCCATACCCCCATGTCCTGTCCCTCCATGCCCTTGTCAAAAGTCCCACCAGCTCTCCTGTAGCACCTTTAGGTACTGGAAGGTTTCAACCTTCAGGGCTGAGCAAGCCCAGCTCTCTCAGCCTGTGTCCACAGGAGAGATGCTCCAGCAAGTGCACATTGATGGGTCCTGCTGAGCCTCTCATCAGCCAGCACACCCAAATCCTTCCCCTCAGGACTGCTTCAATCCACTTCCACCCAGCCTTTATTTGTGCTCGGGACTGCCCTGACAAAGATGTATCTTTTTAAAATCTGCCAGCATAATGATTACAAACTGCCCATGACATCCATGCAACAAGATCTCTCCTTTACTTGGTTCAATGTCTCTAGTAGGCCATTGATTTTTATTCTGCCTGTGTTGAGCTTCAAATAAAATCTTAATTTTACTTTTTGCTGCACAGAACGTTGAAGAAAGATATTTCTTCATCTGGAGAGATGGAATCTGGAATTCCACCATCAGCTGAGAGCACAGTCCCTGGCTAAATACTCATTGCTGAATATTCACATCTGTTGTTTTTTTTTTTCCTGCTTGTCTTCTGGTATTGTATCAGATAGCTTTCTCACATATTTTGGAAGCCACAGTATAGTTTGTATCCACAGTACATGAATTCCCATCAACACATTCCTCTGCATTTCACTGTTCCTTATAAAATGTGAAAATCAAAACTATACAGTACCATTCTGGTCTCAGTTTTGTCAAGGACATATGAACAATTAACTTTTCCTTCCCAGCTTTCCTTTTTGCTTCATGAACACCCATCCAGAACTCCTAAATGTTTTTGTGGCTCCACAGACCCTGGTCTGTATACCTGCATTGCAGCCCTTGCTCGTGGAGATATATTGTGACAGTTCAAAAAAAAAAAAAAAAAGGAAATGTTAAAAAATAGTAATCAAGATCCCTGTTTTTGCCTGCTCTGCAATGGAGATTTACAAATTTGCCTATTCTTATTGAATTTACTAGCAGATATTTTTACTGGCTCAATGAATGTGTCATCCCAATCTCATAAAAAAGGACAACTAATCTCTCCATTTAATGATTTCACATTAGCAGCTACTTTTTGAGATTGGGTTGTTGTCTAATCTGTTTAAACTGGAATTTATTATTGATGTAATATTCTAAAATTTTCATCAGATTGTTCTGTGCTCAGTCAAATATATTGTAAAAATCTAAGCACATTATATCTCTACTGTCTCCTTTATCAACAGAACTTGTAGTGTCCTGAAGGATGTAATCAGGATTATGTGGTGTGATTTCTTTTTCAAAAGACACTGTTGAGAGGCAGTACTTATATCCATGTTCGTTACTACTCTCTTAGATAAATGAATGCTCAATCATGTTTTCCATTAATTTCTTGGGGGTTATTTTTTTTTTATTTGGGTTATCCCTGCTCACTTTCTGAAAATTAGGATGCTTTAGTTTCTCCATAATTTCAGAATGTGCCTGTACCAGGTATACTGAAAATAGACAGCAGGTCTGCACAATGCTCTGAGACAACCTTTTTTTTTTTTTTACCTCAAGTGCAAGATATTTTGTTTTGCTAGAGAATTTTCTTTCTTATAGTCATGGTATAATACACTCCTGAGTAACTTATGGACTGGATAATACTTTGTCATGCTAAAGTGATAAGTGTTCTGCTTCTTTCAAAATACAGACTAGAATAGAATAAGTTTTTGAATACATTTGACTTCTCTGCATCACTGCATATCTGACTGCTTACCTACATTTTTTAGTGGGGTTTTTTGTCTTCCTAATACATTTGAGTATTTTTAGTCCTGCAAGCCATTCTTTCAACCCAAATACAACTTTTTTTCAATTTTCAGCATTTGAGAAACAACACAAATTAAGTATTGCCCTTTCCTTTATACGTGTACATGTCAAGTAGACAGATTGTAGCACCAGTACTTCTATTTCTGTCTCTATTTCCATCTAACTCACTTGCAGGAATAAAAATAATAAGTTCCCTTTGTTGTGCTCTAAAATCAGTGTTGGCCAAAGGTATTTTTCAGAATTGTAGCATCAATCTTTTTGGCCTTTTTGTCACCTATTTGCAGTGCTTTTTTCCTGACTTTCATGCTAATTTTCTTCTAAAACATGTACATTCCAGCTGGTAACAGTATTCCTTATTTTCTAGTCATGATTTGAGGAATGCTCCTAGTTGTGTTACTGGTTTCTTGCTGCTTTTTGTCCATCTGGAATGCTGATTTTTCAAACCTCAGGTCTATGGCAGCATGAGGGAAACTGAATTTGCATAAACTTCTATCAAATGTGATGCTCCTTCTCAGACCCAGAATCCTGGCTCTGGAAAGGAATACTGCAGAAATTTTTCCTTAACAGCCTTTGATGCTTTTTGTTCCATTCACTTCTGAATGGGGTCTGGCTGTTTAAAATCTTTTTCTCTAACTGGCTGCTGCCTCCCTGTGTGCTCCAAGCAATGGTCTGTGACGGTGTTCACAGGGGTTCTTGGGTGAGGGAAGAGATGAGAATGTTGACTCCATGTTCAGAAGGCTTGATTTATTATTTTATGATATATATATATATTACATTATAACTATACTAAAAAGAAAAAGAAGGACAGGTTTTCTCAGAAGCTAGCTAGGCTAAGAATAGAAAAGAAAAGAATGAATAACAAAGGCAGCTGTCTCAGACAGAGAGTGAGACTAAGCTCTGCTGTGACTGGTCACTACATTTAGACATCCACAGGAGACCAATCATGGATGAGCCTGTTGCATTCTACAGCAGCAGATAACCATTGTTTACATCTTGTTGCTGAAACTTCTCAGCTTCAGCAGGAAAAATCTTAAAGAAAAGATTTTTCACAAAAGATGTCTGCGACAACGGTCAGCCAACCATCAGCCCTTCCTGCTCTGACATTGTCATTCTTGGTTGTCCCTCCCACTTTTGGAGCATGTGATAAAGCATTTCACAGAAATAATGCCTTGCCATGTATTAAAGTTCAGTGCTATGCCTACAGTATTTCCACCTGTCATTAGTTTTCAAAAGAAGGAAAGTTTCAAAGCCATCATGTGAATTTTCCCCACTCCATGACAAGGTCCCAGAAGTCTTCTCTAACCCTGGAGTTCCTCAAGATACTATGACCCTATTTTGCATCAGTTCCAGCTTTTCCCCTCCACCTTAAAATTCAATGTCTCAGTTGAGTCAAATAAAAGCTTATACAGAATATTTTAGATATTATCTAATATATAATGCATGCATCAAATTATATGATTTAGATGTTATTATTGGACACTTGGAACTGTCCACTTCCCATCTTTAACACACTTGGCCGTACATCTCAAAGGAATATATTCACTGTTGGCTGCTATGAGGCTTTGCTACTCCAAAGTTAAATGTATAAAAAGGCAACTAGAAGTAATTGCCAGTAACTATAACCAGTGGTCAAGAAGTAAATAAAAAAAAAAAAGAGATTAAAAAAAAAGAAAGAAAAAAACCCAAACAACTAAGAAACAAAGAGAGAAATTCACTTCAAACAGGAAAAAAAAAAAAAAACAGCAGCAAAGATATGTCCAGGACACAGTAGAAATGTGGCTGTTGGTCTATTCAGTAATTTCACTTTAAAATTTGTATTTGTGAATAAATCATCCACTTCCAATTTTTTTCCTGCTTCTTCCTGTTTTCATTTTTATTTATTTCTGTCTCCTTCACAACTTTTTTTTTTTCCCTGTAAAACTTTACCTTAGTAAATTTCTTCATCTCCCAGGCAGGCAAGTTTTATTAGTTCTTCTTGGTGTTCACTGTTTGGGCATGTTAGCATCCCAAATCCTCCATTATTTTGTCCCATTTAGTCTTTCAGGATTGCCTTCATATCTGGTTGTATACAGCACACAGAGCACTGCAAATATCTTCCAGATGGAGGACAGTAGATACTACAACTGCTTTAAGTTAAAAAACTCTCAGTCAGGCTGTAGACAGAGTTTAGTTTCCATATCCAAACCTTGGGGGCAGATATTTACCTTCTCTGGGTTTCCATGCCAAGATTTCTGTATAAATGAAAGAACGCTGATAATATTTTTAATTATTACAACAACCTTAGTGGCAAGGTGGTTCTGGAAGTAGGCTGTGAAAGCTTTTTTCTGTCACTAAAAGAAACTCCTTCCAAAAAGTGAAGAATTAAATAAAAATTTATTATAATGAAGAAAATTTTCACTCACAAAATGCAGGAAGCACCAATCCAATCACCTGAAAAGTAGAAAACAGTTTGTAAAGTGTAGTCAATTAAAAATTCTCTTAGGTTTCAGTGTGATAAATATCTGATATTGTCCTTAAATATGAAGCTTGGTATTTGCAGGGAAGATTTCCTATGACCACTATGTTTAAAATTATTCATAAGGATATGCTGAATCTTTAAGATTTGATTAAGATCACAATCAAATATTGGTTTCAGAATTTCATTATTTCACTCTGTGATGCCTGAGCTGTCTTTTATCCACCTCTTTTCTGATTCAGCTGAAATACACAGATCTGGTGTCATTCTGTCTTCCTTTGAGCTTCATAAATATAGCTAGAGGTGCCCCTTTTACTCTGAGGACACGTGTCCTATGAATTTAAATCACAAACACGATGGACAGATTGTCCAAAGGCACATTCACCTTGGACCACTCCCATCCCACAGAGGACTGGGCAACTGCTGTGGCTGAAATTGGATGGAAGTGATCCAGAACTTGAGGTTACCCAACCCAAAGATGTAGAGAATTAGAGAGAAATTTCTGTTCCTCTTGTTGCATCGATGTGTTCCAAGGCAATTCCAGCAGAGGAATCTCATGGTGGGACCTTTCTGGCTTTGCACTGCCCTGGAATTTGGTTTGATGGTGGTGGCTATCCAGCTCCTTAAGCTTTATGAGTGTTTGTTCTGTGCTTGGAGAGGTTGCCTCAGCTCTCCTTCATGGCAAGGCAAGACTCTTCATATTTACACAGCAGTCAAGCAGGTCTGATTGCTGAAACAACAATAAATCTATCTATGAAAAACCTGCAGAGGAAGGGATTTGCTCTGCTAATGAACATATCAATTATTTTCTGTCCAGCACAATAGAAACCCTGATGCAACCAGAGTTGAAATCTCCCCGTAAAAACCTATTCTATGGACATGCAAAGAAACATGGTTGTGGTATTTTCGGGGTCCCCCATCATGGGGAGGAAAGATGAATCTGAAGTACTTAGAAGGCTAATTTTTTACTTTATTATACTATATTAAAGAATACTATACTAAAAGGATACTAAAGAATATGGAAAGGATACAGACAGAAGGCTACAAAGAATGATAATAAAAACTCGTGACTCCTTCCAGAGCCTCAACCTAGCTGGACCGTGATTGGTCATTAAGTTAAAACAATTCACATGAAACCAATAAAACAATGTCCAAACCACATTCCAAAGCAGCAAAACACAGGAGAAGTGAATCAGATAATTATTGTTTTCATTTTTCTCTGAGGCTTCTCAGTTTCCCAGGAGAAGAAATCCTGGCAAAGGGATTTTCAGAAAATCTGACAGTGACATATGGTCTGTGTTCTGAGGGATGGAGGGCATGGAAGGCACATGCACATGTAGGGAGGAGGGAGAGTGGAAGGGGGATTGGAAAGAAGAGATGCAAAACATAGGAAAAGCACTCTGGGAGTAACTGAGCACCTGATGTTTGTCCTTGGCTTGCATTTTGAGGTCAGCAGTGAGGGAAGGGTATCTGAGGGGCCAGCTAGGGCAAGTGAAGGAGCCAGTGAAGAGGCACAGATGATAAGAGGAAATGCAGATAAAAGAGAGCATTTTGGTGATGTTATGCAAGCAACTGAGTGGCAAGAGGAAGGCTCACCACATACGTGCTCTGGAGAAGTTTGTGCAGTGAAGCTATTTGTGAGGAGAGAGTAGAATCTAATTTGTTTGAACTCTACCATCTGTGGTGTAATTGCCTTATTACCAGTGGGATTTATATGAGTAAATGAACACTAGAAGGATGAAGAATACTAATAGTAGGGTTTAATTTTATATTGGACTGTCTCTGTTCATCTGTGTAAGGAATATGAAAATAAGTCAATTCAGAACTATTTTATATAGGGTTATCTCATTCAGCTATGAAAATTATATAGAAAATAGGTCAATTACTACAAAACTTCTACTAAGGAGGAATGAACACACTATCATAAAAGGAATCTGATTGCTCTTTAATTGCAAAGAATAAAAAATCATGGCAGTTCTAAGATACATCTTCAAGAGAACAAAAATATAATTGGAAGCTGACATCTTTCTTCTACAAATAGTTTCCTGAAAACTGCTGGTTTGACAAGCTTCCAAACTGACATCTTCTATTTATACATAAACCCATTGCAAGATTTTTTCCCCAGCTGATATTTGGTAACAAGTCACTTAGCAGATGGTATGCCAAATTGGATCACTTCTTTTGTGATACTAAAGTGTGATTTTAAAGCCCCTTTCCCATTGAAACTGGTCTATGCAGCTACCATTGTGGTTACAGAGACATTCTTTCACCTTCACAAACCATGCCACCCAATATGTCAGGCAGATGTTGATGAAAGGCAAAGAGAGTTTCATGTTGTACAGAGAATTTGACCATTTCGCATAAATTGGGACACTTATGTGTGTGCATAAGGTCAGACTGGTTCTCCTTTGAGGACAGATTGATATCCTGGCATGCTTCACCCAAAAAAAGGCCTAACAGTGTTGTCCCAAAGCTGGCCTTCAGCAAAGCAAAGCAGCAGACAGTGAAGAAATTGCAGGTCACATTTTTATAACAATCCTGCTGCTGTGATTAGGACTGATAAAAGGAGACCAAGAGGATAGAACAGAAAAACTTTATCAACTGGACTTGTGTATTAGACAGTGTCCTACTCCTCCAGCTTCAGCTACTGTCTGCGTTTGATCTGGGCACTGGACTGAGCTGAGGTGGGTGTGCTGTCACCATGGTACACTGAGAAACTTAGGGGGGATGTGGAGTTGGCTCAAGGTCAGATGAGTTTCCTGCTGGAGGTTGTGATGTAGTGGAAGTGAGGGTTGGGAAGGGTTTGTGCCCTCCTAAGTGGTCATGGAGACTGAGCAATGTGGCTTAGGCAGGCTTGTATACTGAAAAATTTCCAATCTGCTGTCATTACCTTAAATAGTTGATGATTAACATCCATTTGAACGTTCCATTTTGACAGAACATTCCACAGGTTCTGTGTTTTGTTTTGTTTCAGGCTCCTGAGGAGATACAGGAGCTACATGTCTGTGGTTGAGACAAACAAAAAAGGAAAAGCAGAGACACAATGATGGGCTGCCTGTGAAAACCACAGGATAAAATCTCTTCTTCAATTTACTCCTGCTGTCCAATTTATTTCACGAGGAAGTAAATGTTACCCACAGGATTGGTAAATAAAAAAGGCTTGATCCACTTGCTTTCATGTAGGAGTCTTTAGCTGGTCACAAAGAGCCAGCAGAACCCGTGAGAAACAAGCACTCCCATGGAGCAGATGTGGGAGACCAGGAACACCCTGGGGCAGCTCAAATGTCTTTAAATTCTTCCTTACATCTGTGGTATCAGTGCAGTTTCTTACATATTGTTTCTTAATGTACTAATATTATTGTGATCAAATCAAATTTTTTAGAGTTTCATTCCTGCAATATCCAAGTACTGGCATAATAGATGATGATTTTAAAGCCAAACCCACTGCCATTAAGTCAAATTATAAATTGAGATCCTAACTGACTCAAGTTCCTCCAAGAAAGGTTAATTCAAACTGACTGGCAATCATTACTATTCAGTTCTTACTGTTACATTAGCAGAACCTGGTCATAAATCTATCTTAATCAGAGTCTTCCTGGAAAATGGACAATGGGCTCTGATGACTAATACCCTGGCTGAAATTTCATGGGGGACTTTGGTAAGTATTTAGGGAATTAAGTTTTTTCATAGTCCTGCACTGAATGCTCATCTACACATGTTGCCATTAATTAAAAAAAAAAAAAAAAAAGAGAGAAAAAAAATCTAGTGAAATGATGGCTTCATTACATCATGCTTGGAGCAAAATATTATTTCTGAGGTTTTTTATGTGGCTACAACTTCTATGATAAAGGAAGGTTTGTTCTGAAAACTGACTATGCCTGGTGCAAATTTGGGGGAAAGCCAGTGAGTATCAGAAAAGTGACAATTCCCACTGATATTTATCATCTGTCTTGCAGCAGATAAATACAGAAGGACATTCTGACATGGGAATAGTCTGGCATATTGTTCAGCCTACATGTACAAGTATAAAGAGCTGGTGTCTCGACAATTCCTCATTTTCTGGTTTCTGCTAAATGCTGTCTTTGTGGAAAAAAAAAACCACTTACTTCCTAGTCTTAATTCTGGTGCTTAGCCCTGATGCAAATAAATACAGAAAGCCTTTTGTTATAATGAATGTTGACTCATTTGTGTAGAAATTTCTTAACACAATTAAAGTAATTATTCTTAGTCAGTATGAATGTTAAACAGACTTCAGAAGGAACCTTGTTGTGGGATACAATTGCCTCTTTCTGTCCAGATACCTCTCACATCAGGACAACTCCCATTCATGTGTGTTCCCACGATATGAGGTCATTGAGTCAGAACTAGAATAATCTTCTGCGTCATTCACAATAAAAGTATAAAAAAATTTCAGCCGCTAAATGCACTAAACAGGAATTCATCTTTCATTTACATATTTGCAAATAACAGGAGGGACTGAATGTTAGACTCTATATATAAAGAAACACTCCATCATATGAGGATTTTAAGACTAGCTTTAAGACTAGAAAGAAAAAGAACATCTAAAATGTAGACATATACCTTTTCACACAATCTTAGCAATTTGGGGGAACATGGATTTTTTTACTGATAAACTGGTTCAAAATCTATTTGAAGAGGCTGGAATTTCTGTATAATTATCACCAGTGTTTCCACTGAAATTCCTGGACTGTGAATCTGCGTGCATTTGTTCAACTGAAACATTCTCCTGCTGGGAACTGTGAAGCTTCATTTCCTTTAAAATTTTCCGGGGACAGGATGTCAGCCTAGGCAGAATGCCCTAAGGATATCCAGAGGAACTCCAAACAATGCATTTTAAAAGGCTTGTCATTATAACTACAGTTTTACAAATCTTACAAATAACATTTATTGGGGAAACTTCCTTTTTGTAAATGTGATTGATACTTTGACTTTTTTTATTCTTTCAGGATGAGAAAAAATACCAAAACATTTAGAGTCAAGGGATTCTTTTTTTTTTCATTAAATACCTCACTATCAGTATAATAAAAAGGTCCAGTTCTTGTTTATATGCTACAGATTGGATTTCAGGCGAAAAATACTATTTTTGCTCACAGTAGATGTTTATATCTCAGTGTTAAAGACTGCTGTTGGCTGTTTTGTCACAAATTTCAGAGGGAAATGGTGCCTCTATGATCTGAAATGGCTGACAAGCATGAGATGTGATGTATTTCTATTTGCTACAGAGAAGTTTCTGTTTATCGCAGGAACAAAACTCCTCTTCTATGGTGGACATGTCAATCAGGATTCTTGAAAACCTTGTTTAATCACTCACCTATCCCAAGCTGAGACTACTGGAGCAAATTATTTATGTGGGAATTCACCCCCACCTCATTTTAGCATGATCTGAGGTGCCTGTGATGGAAGATATTGATATTCTGTGGCAACAGTGAGAGACAAAGAGGATTCAGGAGGAACCTGAACCCAGCTAAAATCTGATTTTGGGATGTTCCTGTTCCTCTCTGTTGCTCCCTCTGCTCTCTATGTAAAAAAGAGCAAATCTAGCCCTTTATATGTTGATTTTCCACATGCAGAATTAAAGCATTTCTATTCTGTTGTGTGTTCTGGTATTATAGGCTGTTTCCCCAGGTTTTTGAAAGTCAACACTTCTGCCTCTGAATTTAAGCAACAATTTGCCTTTTGGTAATACCTGAAAACAACAAAAAGGGATGTTCATGTGAGCAACATTAACCTCTACGTCATGCCACTAGAATTACTAAGAGAAGCCTCAAAAATATTCAGTTGGAACCAATGGCTGCCTAGGGCAAATCTAACAGTCCTCATTCTTTTTAGTCTGGAAAGCCAACCCTTTGCATTTATTTACACATCCATGTTAAACTGATTGCCCTTCCTCTGTGCAGCTCAGGAATTATATTAATCATCTGAGCCTGATGGTAGATCTGCCAGCAATGACATTGGTTACTTCAGTGCTTCTATTAATGATAAATTTAGCCAGCTAAAAGGATGAGGTATGTGCCTTCAGGTTGATGCTAAATTGAAATTACCACTTAGCCTGCGATGAATTGCCTACGTTTTTATTAATAGGCTAAATTCCAGATCTGACCTTTCCAAAATTGCTGAATTACTAAATCCTGGGACAGACACCAGAGTTCCTCTTACAAGGAGAAGTGTATTATGCAAACATGTAAGGTCACCTAGAGAAGAGCCCAGCTCTGGGTACCAGGTAACCTGTGCACACAGGTGTTAGCCAAGGTGCTCTGTTCATCCATAGCTGTGGTTTATAGCTGCAGGATAATGCTCCTTCACTTCCCCACCCTTCTGGGAGCGTAACATGTGCTCCTGCATTGTCTTTTCTAGATTAATCACCTAAATTAGCACTGCTTGCTATTTCTAGAACCCCCACTGCACTGTTACTCTCAGAACACAGAATACCCATCCTGGCTGGTCTCTGCTAAAGGCTGCTGTGCTGTGATGTATCCTCATTCAGGTCAGAGGCCTTTGCTTGCTGCTTCCAGCCCCCAGAAAACAAATTAAAGCACTTATTCTGTCCATGTTTACATATTGTGCAGAATTCACAGAATCACAAAATCATTGAGGTGGGCAGACACCTCTGGAGGTCAGCTGGTCCAGCCCCTGCTCAGTGCATGGTCAGCTCCAAGCACTGCTTGGGGCTGTGTTCAGTGGGGTTTTGGGTCTCTCCAAGGATGGAGACTCCACAGGGCTCTCTGGGTGACCTTGATTACCCTCACAGTAAAAGCTTTCTCCTTACATTTCAGTGAAAAATGGGTGAATTTTAATATTTCTGTGTAAGAGAAAGCACTCTAAGCACAGCTTCCCATGCTGAGGCTTCCCTGCAGAGATGCTGTTTTCAAGCGCTGAACGTTTTCCTACACAATAAATAAAAGACAAAGAATAAGAAATGGGCAATGAATTATTGTATTATTAACTAGTGAGGCTGATATGCTCAGTAGGAGTGCTGAATGCTTTGGTTCTGAAGTGCTGTGGAATTAAGGTGGTGCAAATGACAAAACAACATACTGGGTGAATTCTCTGATGAAAACAAACACCCATATCCCTCATGGCACCTTGCACTCATCCAGTTTCAGCCCCAAGTGGAGAACTCCGGAGATAAACAAATATTAGATGACTACTTGCAATATTTGCTAAGTCTTAAGGAAGCTGCAATGTGTTCATAATGAAACTGGAAATGCAGGTGAAGGTAAATGCTTGTAATCCTGCTGATGTGGACTCAAAGAAGAAATTGTTTCCCAAAGAGGAGAGAAAGTCCCAAGAAAAATAAAAACCTCATCATGATTGGCACAGAGAAAAGGATTGCATAAAAAAACCCAATAGACAAGGCTCAATTTTCTTTTTTTTTTTTTTTACTTTACCAAAAATGGAGACATTTATGATAAAGAAATTAGAAATTTGCATCATGAATTGGAATTACAAATAAGTCTGTAATAAATGAGGAAAGCCCTGGGTCCTCAGCTGTAGCTTAACACATTGGGGTAAGTTGGCTGCATGATGTAGAGGAATCACTTCAGGCCTTCTTACGTGAAAATTTTCAGTAAAATATATTAAGATTATCTGAGAAGTTTTTTGCTGGGTAAAAAGTACAGTTGCATTTCAGAGTGGTGTGGTGTTGGCTTCAGAATGCAAGGTGCCAGGCAAAAGGAAGAAAAGATGAGCCAGAAAAAGTGTCAGGTGAAGGAGGGAGGTGGGTGAGGAAGGAGTGGAGAGCTGCAGCATCACACTCTAAGGCAGGTACAGCACCAAGGATGCTGCTTATCCCAGTGTGAGACAGACCAGGCAACTGAGAGCACTCAGGGTCAGCAGAGTCCTGGGATTTCTGGGTTGGGAAATCTCCAGCTGCCTTCACAGTTTCTCCATTGGAAAACGAGGAGAGAAATGTGCTATTATATTGTTGTATAGAAAGGAAAGGCTAGCTGGTTAGTTTGTAAATTTTATTTCCTTCTCTTCATTTTATCTCTTCCCTCAGGATGATACTCTACTTTTAAGAGTCTGAAGGGAGGAAATGTCTGTGCAGAGACTTTAGGTTTTCCACATTTTTAAGTGCAGCCTCAGGATAGTGTTTATTATCCACCCCTAGAAACTGATGCTGGCCTCAGGGCTTGGCAGAGTGGCTACATCCCACCAAACAGATGATTCCTTATCAATCAGTCTTCAAAATTTGTGTGTCAATCAGGGATAGAGCTGGAAGACCCAGTTTATCCTGTAAAGTGGCTTTTTTTTTTCTTGTTTCCAGAACACATGAAGTGAGACTGACCAACACATGAAATAATACGCAATCCAAAATAAAGTTTTCTAAAAAGGAAAATTTTTACCAAATATCTCAATTTTCATTTCAACATTTCCAGGAGTCTTTAGAAAAGTGAAAACAAGCATAAAAAAGCAAAAGCAAAAGTTTTGCTTTGGATAACTTGATGCCAAGTCAGTGCTTCAGCAAGCAAGGCAGGATAAGATCGATTATTTCCATTTCACTGCACTCGGCTGACATCACTGGGGGTGCAATGCCAAACAAGCCCAAGCTACATTTTCATCAGCAATTCACTTTGATTCATTGGTTGATGCCTTTAGACACTGTGTTTTGTTCCTCAGATTTATTTTAGAAAAGATGATGCTAATTCTGGCTGGATAAAGGCTCTCTGAATAAAGCTGGGCTTTGCCATAACCTGTGGCCACGATTCTGGATGTGCTTTCTATACGTGAATCCAGCTCATGGTGAGTGTCCAGGAAAGTGCTGCTGAGCTCATTCTGCAAGCAGGATGGAAATAGACTGAACAAACTGGGACCATCCTAGAGTTTTTGCAGCCTCATCTTCCCAGGCTTAGATTTATAAAAGCTAAAATCAGTTGAGAATTTCCATGATTTCTGTGAGTTCTGTATTTTCTGTCCAAGGTGCTCCCCCCAAATGTCCAACATGCTGCAGACCCATCTCTGTAAGCAGTTGATTTCCCTAAGTTCTGCATGTCCCATATCAACATCTCCTCTCCTCCCAACAGCTCCCAGATTCATTTTGGTGTCTGTCATGGCTGCAGCTTTAGATAGTGTTGAGCTGCTCAGAGACCTCCAGCCCTACAGTCTTTTCCTGTTATTTTTCCTTGGGAGTCTCCCTTGCAGACATATCCCCACGTCGCCCTGCTCATGAAATCTCCTTTTGGCAATAGCTGAGACCCCAGCGCTCCCCCTGCTTCATCCCTGCCCTGACACTCCTGGGTTATGCCCTCCATGACCAGGCAGTGCAGACCAACAGAAGCAGATCCATGAGTGACACAGCTGGTGCTGAGGATGCAAAAACCTCCACGTTTCAGAGGGTTTTGCTTTGATCCAGATCCAGCCTGGTCCAAGAGACTGCAAGTGTTTGGAGTATGTTAGCAGTGTCTTGGAATTGTATTTTTTTGTTCAGTTTCAGACATAAAAAATCCCATTTGGGCTCTCTCATTCCTCTTTTCAGTGCAGAAGATGCTGGGGTAGATACTTGCCCAGAGCTTTCCCAATACTCCTTCCTGAGAGAGGAGTCAAGACTGAAACAAAGCCTGTTCCTCTGTGCAAACACTGCAGTGCCTGTGCTATTTTTTAACTAGAGGGGAGCAAAATTTGTCAGTTTATTCCTCCATAAGGAGAGACCTGAGTGTGCTGTACAGAAGCTGTATTTGCTATTGAAAGCCCTGTATTTGTCATAAGGCTCTTATTCTCATTAAGGTAGGAGCTGCAGCTTATTGGAAAGGCTCTTGATACAAACACTCCAGACAGGGCTGTCCCCAGATCAAATGATATTTGTCATGAGGACAGTTGTGCAAAGATTCACAGTGAGGAAAAAAATGCATCAGAAGATAGATTACAAGGTCACCCTTCAAGGGTAAATAATTAGGCAGAATTGTGCTGTTTGGCTTTATGTAAGAATCATTCTCTAGTCTCTATTCTTTTTACAAACCAGAGCTCTTTGCAGGGGAAAGGGAATTTAATAAGCAGTTTCTGCAGCTCCTGCCACAGGAAGGAAACTTTGGCATAGGAAAGCATATACTGTTCCTTACATATTTTCATATCACATGCAAATTTTACTGAGTGGTCCTGTGCTGAGTGAGAAATAGATACCCCTAGATGGGTTCAGAAATTCTAACATTTAATTTCTGACATGAGACGCTGTATTAGGAGAAAGAAGAATACCTCAGGCAGACAGGCAGGACAAAGCTGCTCATCAATAAGCCAGTGAACCACAAGAAAGTGGGGTGGTGTTCTTGAAGCCCAGTTTAGTGGGCTGTGCTCCTCATCCTGACAATGGCCCCTGAACTGAAAGCCTTCTCACAACCCATGAGAAAAGGAAAGAAACTGTGCAGAGAATTTGAACAGGCTGTTGTCATCAGTGGTAGAGGCACCTCAAGATGTGGTTTATCTTATCCAAAGAGCCAAGGGGCTCATCCCAGATGCAGCAGTTTTGCACTACAGGCCCCAGGAGAAGGGTGAATGTCCCATTTGGAGCAGCTGCCCCACATTCGGAGGGGTGAGGTTAGGACAGACTCCCCCCACTTCCAGAGGCGAGGGGGATGTAGACACTGCACAAAACCACAGGAATCATCCAGCACTTGTCTTTGGTACTAATTTGTGAAGCCTCTTTCTCTGTTTGTTTGTTTGATGAGGCTCATTAGAGGCTAGTTGAAGGCTGCCAGCTCAGACTGCTGAGCAGGCTCTCAGCTGTGCTGAAGAGGCTCCATTCCAGCCAGCTCCACACACACACTCAGGCCGGATGTTGGCTTCCTTTCATGATGCTTTTCTTTGTCTACTTGATTGTGGACTTGATTTCTACAAGTGCTATAAAAAAACCCCAACATTCTTAGTCTCAGCTGGATTCTTGCAGCTGTGGGGAAAGGAGGAGGCAGGGAAGCAAAGACTCCATGTTTTCAAGAGCCAAAATTCCTACTCCATAATTTGTGCTGATTGCTGTCTGATACTTAAGGAAGGAGTTAATTAGAGTTCCAACTCCATTCTCTTCCTTCTACAGTACCGAACAGCTATTTTTACTTGTGGTCTACCTGTTTAGTGTCCCATTTGTGCTTGCAATAAGAACTCACCTAATTGTCTTTCCCAATAGGAAGCCAAGGACTTTCTTTTGGTACTCCAAAACAAAGAGGTTTAGCTTTAGGACTATAAAGTCAAGTGCTTGAAGAACAAGGAACATATGGAGCCCAGTTATCCAGTCCCCTTTAGAGGCAGTAGGTGCATCCACGTACAGTGTTACAAAGCAGAAGGAAAATTTACATGGACATGTGTATTCAGGTGCTTTCCCTCCTCACAGCAGTTTCCTGGGAAGCAAAAGGATGCCAAAGTTTGGCACCAGCTTTGAATTACAGGGGACATAATTTCCCTGGTGAGAAATTATAACCCTTTCTCTTCAGCCTGTCCTTCATTTTCTCCTGCACCCTCTACACCATCTTTTGTAGAGTTTCTCACTTACAGCTTATTTTCCAAAACTTTTTCTATTTCTGTTCATCCTCCTTCTTCCAGGCCTTTACTTGCCCTTCTGTCCCACCCCTTACTTTGCTGTTACTTTGGATCTCAGTCCCAGTTGCCATTCTCCCCATTCTTGTGGTCCAGGCTGCCTTCTCCACTCTGCTCTGTCAGGCTGCCAGCTGCAGAGAGCACTAAAAGCTCAGGAGAGGAAGCTTCATCATCTCAGTGCTGGAGCTCATCACATGCAGAGCCCCTGAAGGAGCAACAACCACAGGTGAAAGTTATGCTTTGCTCTGAGATACTCTGCACAGAGTAGGTAAAATCAGCAGATAGGCACAACCCCTGCAGTAGGCCCAAACATCCTTTACAACAAAAAAAAAATCAGCTTTAAATCAACCATAATGAAGATCATCCTAATAAGAACTGGAAGTTTAAACCATGGCTGATTTGCCTTGGGTTTTCATAGCAAGGATAAAAAGTATGCTGACAGTGTTAGATAGGATCCCTTCCAAAATCACATGCACACACCAAATTTTGAATCCTGCAAGAATTCTCTGTGCAACTGTTCACATTTGGTTTGGATTAATTTTTTTTCTTTTTTTGGTAGGAAAAATCCTGTATTACTCTCTTTTTACTTTGGAAACACTTGAATTATTTTTGCTGAGCTTTCTGTAGAAAAATCAGCTTGACAGTTACACTTTTTAAGACATGGGTAAATATCAGCAGAAACCAGCAATTCTGGCAATCCCTTTAACACTGGAATAGCAGGTCCTTTTTTCAGCAGGCAGTAGCTGTGGCTCCCTGTATGCCTTGCCACAAGGTAGAATGAAATCCTGATTTCCCTGAAAGCACCTAACTCCTCACATATAAACAACTTTTGCCTAAAAATTAAATTGGTATCTGTATCTTGCCCATATAGGAAAATGAGGAAAGCCCAGCTCAAAGAAGATGGGCCCAAACCTTCTGAACCCCTTTGGAGTAGGCAGATACTGGCCCCACCTGACTTGGAGGAGGAAAAAGAAACTGTAACTTCTCTGATATTTGGATTTCATTATGTGGCAGCTGGTAAAAAGTCCTCTGAAATGAGTTTTTCTTAGAAATATAATAAAGTAAAACTGGAACATAAATAGAAACCATGAAAAAATATAAATCGGAAGGCACTGAAAATGCCAATACATTAAATTTTCAATTTAATCAAAGTCATGGGTCATTTAATGCAATATGAAGAAAAAATATGGAGAAATGAAATCATGGCAGTTTCTTATGCTGCAGTTTGTCTAAAAGACTCAAATTGTATTGACTTTCTGTAGATCTCAAGTTGTTTTAAACAAACTGACCCACCCAATCTAAGGCATGTGGGATTGTTTGGTCACTGTGAAAAAAAACCCAACAGAAAAAAACCCCAATAGTTAATAGGTATGTTTGCCTGTTCTTGCAGTGTGTGTGGGTTCCAAGGAAGTGCATGACTCCCAGGAATAAACTTCTTTTGGCATGGCTGAAATCTAAACCCCATTAAACTCAATATATTTCTGCTGATTTTGGTATCTGTAGTATTGGCTACAAGTGAATTAAGCTCTGAGCACTGCAACAGCAAATGTTTGACCCCAAGGCTAAGGCATGGGATTCTTGTGAGCACTCATGAAATGCTTGGGATCAGGAATGGGCTTCACTCCTCTGATTCCCCCCCCCCCACTTTATCCTTTTTTGGCAGGTTTTCTGTGCAAAAGTGCTCAAAAACTTGAAATCATATTTTGATGCTGTGGTAGGAAATAGGGGAAAGTATAAACTTTCTGCGAGACCTAACAACTAGTCATGGGAAAAAAGAAGGAGAATAAAGTTGATTGTTCCTGTGAGTTTAGACTGCTAAACTAGAACACAAATGCATCTGGATTTTAAATGGGAAGGATGTAAAAAAGATTACTCCTGCCCCATATGATATTCTTTATGGTCATTAAAATACCAAAGTCATAGAATTGTTTGTGTTGGAAGGGACATTAAAGAACATTTAGTTCCAATCCCCTGCCATGGGCAGGGACGACTTCCACTAGACTGGGTTGCTCCAAGCCCCATCCAACCTGACCTTAAACACCTCCAGGAACGGGGCATTCACAAGTTTTGCTTTTTGTTTGTTTCCCCCCAACAACAGCGTTCAAACCAGCTCCCTGCAGTGCTTGTTCCATGTCTGCCTGAGGCAAGCCACACCTGCACCCTGCACAGAATTCTGTGTGGAGGCAGCTGCTGCAGCAGCCTTTGCTCCAGCTTACTCTGGGCTTTGTTTTCCACTGCAATGGGAAAGCCTTGTATCTGCTTACCTCATCTAAAGCCAAGCTCAGAGTGCATTTGATTCTGCTGCTATCAGGGTAACTGCTGTGACTCTGAGGCTGTCACATCAGAAATCACCCATCCACACTGCTGATCCTTTACACTGATGGAGGGTAATGCACACTCCTTTCCCATGTCTTCAACCTAACCATGGGTTTGCTCTTCCTGAGCAATCAATGAAACACAGATGATAGATAGCTCTTTTCTGTCTCATTATTTTCCAGGTTTATCTCTCCAAGCCCGGCTGCACACTGTAAATGGCAAACACAGCTACAGTACTAGTCAGCAGTGGATGAGATGGTTCTGTCCTAACACCATCTAATTTAAAACCTGCTTTCACCCTTGGCAAATCTCTCAATTAAAATCCCAATCACAGCTTTTCTTGGCTTCTGGGTATCATAGGCTGAAGGGGAGAAACATAGTTTTCTACGAAAAAAATCAGGTGATGCTTCATCTCTGCCCAATATATTAGTCATGAAGAAAAAAAATGCATTAAAAGAAACTCAGGCTTCTTAGAATGAGGAAATTTAGAGCTTGCAAAGATGCCACTCTGTATTTTCAGCTCAACAGGATAAAGGAACTGGACATGTAATAATGCTTTTTTTGCAAAATGTACCAAGATCATTTTAAACAGCTAAATAATTACAATTACAATTACAAAGGCATTCTTTTCAGGCCTTTAAGAAAAAAACAAGGTTATGTAAGAATGAGGTGCAACAGACATACTAGTTCTTTCATATTTTTGAACACTTGGATGTGATTTGTCATTGTGTTTACATTTAAATGCTTTGTGGATCAAGGCATGCTGGAGGAATTAGGTTTCACGTATATGAAACTTCAGGTAAGTTACTAATTTTGTTCTTTAGCCATTTTTAAGCTTGGGTTTTAACATTCTGCATTTTCAGCCACACTGAGACAGGGGTTAGGTGAACATCTGCCAGTAGCGCCACAACCAGTATTGGTGATTTTGAGTAGTGACTGGAATTGGAAGATTTGCTGAAAATTGTGAGGTTAAATAACAACAAAAAACCAAAACATAACAAAAAGAGGTATTTTCATCTGTCCTATTTTCTTAGGCATTCACATTTGCAAACTTTTCCATGCATCAGTAAGAGCTGGAAAAGAACTTTCTCATGCATTAAAAAAGAGAAGCTGAGTTTCCCATGTTCCAGGAGCTGGAACTGCAGAAAGGACAACAGAATAAATTCTGGGAGTTACAAAGTTCTGTAACAGAAATAGTTGGTGGGAGTTGAAATAGCATCACGTTCCTTTGACTGCATAACTTTGATATTTAAATTAGCTCGCTGCATTTTCTTAGTCTGAAAACTGAACCTTATGTAATTGAGAAACAATAATCTAATATCATAATAGAGTCTTATCATGGCCATTAGCCAGCATCTCCAGTGGAAATAAATGCCTATTATTAGTCCAATCTATCACAAGATCTTGCAGCATTTGGGACATTCCCTTGGGTCATCATTGCACACACCTCCTATAGTAAATCTTAAATTGTGACAAATAATGTCTTTTTCCTATGGATACCCCCTCTCTTCTATAGCTATTTGTCTTGCAAAACATAGCAGATTTTTTTATGCAGCAGGGAAAATGGTGGCTAATGAATGATAGAAAAAAACTCATTTATCTGTTAAAGCCATATCTTTGTTTCCTGTATCAATGTGGTTTAGACATGCAGAGACAGCATGATAAATATTTTATGTGCAGGATCCAGCAAACGCAGAGTGATAGGATGCTGCCATGATTAAAAGAGGTGTTTAAACTTAGAGATAGATTCTGAGTCCAGCTGCCACGAAGCAATGCTTACTAACACTGGAAGAGGATTTCCAGAAACCCTGGATAGCCCTGGCTGTGCACTCTTCTCCTCTCCTCCACCCTCCACCCTCACAAGGTGTCTCAGATGCCCTTCTGTTCCTCCTTAAAGGTCAGCTGGCCAGCAGCACAAGCTCCTGCACATGCCCTCTCTGCCTCAGCTGCAGCCCCAGTCTGCAACCTGCCAACAGCAAAAGGACATTTGCCAACAAGTTCTGTGCAAGTTGTTCCCACCAGGAAAATCCCCTACAACACCAGCTGCATCCAATTCCTCACAGTTAGAGCAGAAATTTAACATCCCTCCTACCCTGCTTCCTTCAAGATCTTCCCACCAGGTCCAGCAAAGACATTATGACACCTGGCACAGGGGAAGGCTGGCTGCATCCTCCCTGCCCAGCAGGACCCTCCTGCCAGCCACCCTTGAGAGAATTACTGCTAATTGCAGCAAAGAGCTTCCTGCTCAGACTCCTGCCACTGAACAGACCTCCCTGAGCACTGCAATCCTGTCACCTGGCAGTAAACTCACCTCTCCCTCCTGGCATCACCAGCTGACTAAATGGAATAAGGACACATAAGGCAGGCTGTGCATTTGAAACAGTCTTTGCAAAAGCAGATCCCTTCCCTGATGAAGATGTGGTGGGAACAGAATTGTGGTACTGGTGAGTAGGAGGATAATTATTTTGGAAAACATGGTGGCCACTCCAATATCAGGATATCAGGAAGAAATTTTTCACTCTGAGCATGGTAAGACACTGAAGCAGGTTTTCCAGAGAAGTTGTGGATTTCCCATCCCTGGAAGTATTCAAGACAGGGTTGGATGGAGCTCTGAGCAACCTGCCATAATGAAAGGTGTCTGTGCCCACAGCAGTGAGATTGGAACTGGATGATCTTTAAGGTGCCTTCCAACCTAAAGCCATTCTATGTTTCTATGATTTTATGGGCAAAGATTTCTCCAGGCCAAACAAAACCAACTCCATGCCAAGTCAAAAAACAGGAGAACTAACTCTCAGTTACTGAGAAATATGGACTGAAAATCACTGGACCAGTGGGTGAAGATGGTGCATTCCCTTACCTTCAGTGTATTACTGTGTGACTGCTCTGTGGGTTGAGCATGGTGGATTAAAAGGAAACTCACGTGTTCCCTCACAGAGCAAGAAGTAATTCTTAGTGCTCATTATGCAAGAGTGAAGGCAAGTGGCAAACTAGTGGAAGTAAAATCCATTTTGTTATGACTCAGTTGGTGGGAGCAGCCTGGAAGTCAGCCAGAGGTTAAGGATGGATTTTCCTCTTTAATCCGTTCAGCGTCAGTGGTGGGGCTGGATCAGGAGCGGTTCACTTCATGCTCTGCAGTGCCTGCCCTACTGCAGCCTCTCTCCTCCTTCTCCTCCTCCTCTTGCTCCCCATACTCTCCTGACCCACCCAGCACCATCCCCTGAGCCCGTTCAGTGGCTCCTAAGGAAAATGCAGTCTCATTTTCCTTTTCCTGCTGGTTTTGCCATTTATTTGATGTTCAGCACTGAGGAGAAGGCCAGGGGATGAACTCCTTCCTTGCTGCTGGCTCAGAGGCCTTTAGGGAAGCCCAGCAATAACAGACCAAATCCCATGGGTGCAGCAGAAACCCCTTCTGGGCATGGCTGTGTCCCTGCCCTGTGTGCCTTGGGTGTACCCAGGTGTGCTCCTGCACAGCTCTCCAAGGCTCCCAGACAAACCCCAGGCACGGAGACTGAATACAACATTGAACTGCTGATTAAGTTGATTCTGCTGAGCAGCCTCCCTGTTCCTCCCCTTTCCATGCTGGCTCCAAAAGCCCCAACTGCAGAGGGCGAATATAGAAAAAGGTAAACAATTCTGTGAGCAATTTTGATATTGCCATAAGTGCTGAAAGTGTCATTGACTGATCCAATGCTCTTGGATAGTAATTTTCTGTCTCTAGAAAAAGGCTGTTCTTACACTTTCTTTTTCCACAACATTTATATGTCTCGATTTTCTGCAACAGCACCTTAATTCAGCCAATTTAAACATTAACTTCTAGACAGGGTTGAATTATTTGCAGATGAAATAACACATAAATTGCATTAATTTTTTAGAAGACAGTGCAGATCCCAAATGATACTTTTGTTCTAACAAGAAAGTCAATGTTCACTAAAAAGGTGAGTAGCCAGTAAGAAAACAGAAAAATCTTAGGAGAACACTGCTACTTGTTTTTAATTGTTTTCTCTAGTAAATAAAGTGCCCCCCTATGATGTCAGATGCCTGATATGCTCTACCCTAAGGAAAGACACAAGGACAATTAGTGGTACAGTGGTTCTTATAATGTGTCAGAACAATAAACTATGATTTAAAGTAATTCTTTAATAGAATCTCAGACATCCAGATACTCTCAGAGCAAAAAAAAGGCAGAAATAGAGTGGAAATAAAAGCAAATTGAAAAAAAAAATAGAAAGGGATATTTATATACTTTGAGGGAGGGGAAAAAAGGCCAGGAAATTGCAAAGCAAGCTGAGGACTTTGTGTCAGCTCTACATGGTTCATATTTGGTAACTGAAAGCTTATTCTCAATTATCACTCTGTAGTCCAGTGAAAGGCTAGATTCTCACTTCAAGCAATTAAATTAATCCTCTTTTTTTTTTTTTTGCACTTGTTCTTTGTTTCCTTAAGTGCACAATGTCATTAATTGGTATCAACCCAAATTGCTTGTATCAGCTCATTCATCTCTAAAGGCCACCAGCTTTCAATCCAATTCCTTTTCATTCACTGTCCTGGTGTAGTTATCTTTCAAGAATACACATTAATTTGTGCTCAGCTAATGTTTGGTTTTTGAAATATGTTTGGATGTGTGTGCAGTGTCAATATTTGATGAATTTAATCAGGAAATGCAAAGGTGGATTTATTGCCTGAATCATTAGACTTAGGGATTTTTTATTCATTAGGCATTTGTACCCACACCACCTTTTAAAAAATACTTGGTCACCACACAGAGGTGAAATAACATTGCTGGCAGGACCATTTTATTTATTTCAACACTTAAGCTAAGCCTGGTGCTTCCAACATCAGCTAAACTCCTTGATCCAAAGCCATCAGGCCCATGAAAATTATAATCAGCTATCCCTACCCTCTCTAACCTCCTTATTTCCCAAATACATTGTTTGCAGCTAAAGCTTTTTTATTCTTTAAAACAAGATGCTATAGAAAATGATTTTTTTTTTTAATTTGTCTTCCATTAAGGTACAGCTCAGCCAGGCAAAGATAATGCTCAAACTACTTAAAATCTTGGAATTGGTTTTGTTTAAATTCTTAGAGCCTCTTCTACAGCTCAGCCTGCTTTAACTGTTTAGAGTGATTTAAACCTCCTATAGGCTCATGACTGAAACAGGTACATGTGTGCACTACTCATGGCATTTGTTCAAGGTCATTGGAAAAATTCACTCATTCTTTGTTTCCACATCACTTGGCTCAAGTCTCTTGTCAAACAATAACCCCAAAGTAAAGTGATTAGAAGAACATGATTAGAAACATGGTGAATACTGCTTAAAAGTCTTGAATCCATTAGTGTCTCACTTGAAAGGGCTCTATCTTGTAGGTATAATAAAAGTCTGAGATCAGTAGAAGAACTGTGTCACATAAATCTCTGCATCTGGTGGAAGAGGTCCCTGCCCATAGTAGAGAGGTGGTTGGAACTAAATGATCTCTAATGTCCCTTCCAATCCAAATCATTCTGTAATTTTGTAATTCTGTAATCCTAGGACCTGAAAATCCTTCATGTGTGAAAGAAAAAAAAAAGGTATTAGGTAATAGCTTTCAAATTTGAAACTGCTCTTTTCAAAAAATACAGTTTTGAGCTCGAATTTTCCTCTCATATCTTGTAGGAAAACCTGTAGGGAAATTACCAGAACTTTGCCAGAACACTAGGGTGACCCTCCTTGAGCAGGGAGAGTGGAACACACCCACTGTGTTCCCTCCCAGCCATACCCATTCTGTGATTCTGTGATACAGTGAAATTGTAGTCAGAATCTAAATTCTCAGGATTCCTTTCAGCTGTTTTATTCCTTTAAGAAAACCTTGGCCTTCGAGTTAAAATCCAGCATGGGGAATTTGAATCTGAATAGAATTTGCTGAAGGATGACAGAAACAACAGGAATTCTGAAACAGTAGGGTTTAATGAGAGGGTTTGTTGGGAGACTCCAAATCCTGCAGATGATTGGTGAGTAACAGAGGGCATGTTCAGAAATTATGCTTTCATGTAATTTTACCATTTGTTCTGGTTATCTAAACAATGTAGCTAATCTTAGCAGCCACTATGAGCTCTATGAATTTGTATCTTGCACCTTCAAAATATCAAAAAGCCATTAGATTTGAAGCCAAAGAGCAAATGTAAATATATCAGATGTAAATATTTCAGATGTAAATGTTGCAGTCCAGAACAATTTCAGGGCATTCCATGCCATGGGCTCAGAGCATTTGTGAGTGGAGGTCAAATCTAATGGCAGCTGCACTCTCCTTGCAAGATATCCCCCTGGTTCCAGCTTTCAGTCTGGGGTAGGAATGACCTTGTTCTTGTTTTGAAGAATGTATGCTGGCTGGCTGCTGCTATGCAGATGATGGCTGAATGAAGGAGGAGGAATAAATAGGAAAAAGAACAGAGTATGGAAAAATAGAAATGTGCTGTTCCTTCCTTTCCTCCTACCTGCAAAGAGCAGCAGGGGAGCAGTAAAAAAACATCTTTGTCTTCTTGCAGAAATAGCACCAAAAGCTGTGCAGCTGCTCCTGAGCTAAGTCCAGTCTCTGAATAAATCTTGATAAATCAAGGAATTATTTCTTAAAAGTTACATGCACAACACTTTTTAATTTCAGTTTTAATTTCATCTCTGAAGCCTTGGGATGCTGACTTCTTTTTTGGCTGTTTTTCTTGGTGATCTCTTTTATTCTTCCTACAGAGTGTCTGCCACCATGGGGGATCTGAGTGCATCCCTCCAGCTGAGCAGAACTCACCCACCAGACCCCTCTGCATTGGTGAGCCCTGGAGCAGGCCAGCATTGACAGCTGAGGTGGTGCTTGGGCCTTGGCACTATTTAATTTATTAATGCAGGCAGAACTGAGAGTGCAAGAGCTGCAGGCAGCAGCTCACCCTGGCTGGGGACACCCCTGGCCTCTGTGCAAGGTGTGGGGCTCCCACCTGTGCCATTACCTGTGATCCCTGGTGGCCCTCGTGCACCCAGCCCTCAAACCTCTCTGCCAGCAGCAGGAGCCCTCCTGGACTCATTCCTATGAGCTTGCCAACTCCCACAAGCAGAAAGCTGTTTTATAAACTGCAAATCAGCAGTGGAGAATGCAGTCACAGTTTATCTGCGCTGCCTCAAATGTGTCACTCGCTGGGCTGTAGCGAGGGAAGAGCTCACATGGCTGGGTGGAAGTCAGCCAAACTTTCTCTGGCGGTGTTTTAGGGCTGGATGGGTTCTGGGCACACTGGGATACTGGGAGGTGTCCCTGCCCTTGGCAGGGGAGTTGGAACTGGATGGTCTTAAGGTCCTTCCAACCCAAACCATTCCATGACTGTACAAAACCTGCCTGTTTCATACCAATAAAGGTGGGAGAAGCTCTTCTTCTCCTCTCTTACTCCCTCTCCTTGGAACTCTTGAAAAATATTTTAAATGTTATTTAAGTGTAAAATAACTTAAATGCCTCAGAGAAGCAACTCCTTGCCTCTTGTGATGCCTCAGAGCCAAACTGCAGCACTTCCCAAGGGGCTGCTTCCACCTGGGGAAGGGTCTCCTGACAGGATGGGACATCTCCATGGCAAAAGGCAGGCTCTGGTCTGCCCCTCCAGAGCCTCAGCAGAGACACTCAAACCAGGGACCCAGCCAGGCTTTGGAGAGTTTGCTTGTCATTTTTCTTCTGTTAGGGTGACAGGAGCAAAGAACAATTACAGCATTTTTAGTCCAGCTGACAAATTACATGTTAGCTCAATTTAGCCTAAGCACAATTTCCCAATCAAAGTCAAACCAAAACAGCCAAACAGGCTTATGTTTCCTAAAATTCATTAGTCCTCTTTGTCTTTTGCATCTCTATAGATTACTATTATTATACCATGTCCTCAACCAAAGAAAAGAACATGAGTTTTAGGTTTGTTTTCTGGTTGTATAGAGTTTTATTTTCCTCTTCAAAGGTGTCTACATTGCAAGGTTACAAATATTTAATTAGCGAATGGAAATTCCAGGGACTGACCAAATGCAATTAAGCTATCCAGCTCATTTAAAAACTGGATGTGAATTTAAATAAGGCTCAGCTTTGTGGAAGCTGCCTCCCTCTGATGGACATTTTGGTTTGGATCAAAACAAAAAGAGACTAATTTCTTGCTAATTTCTTGCTAATTTCTTACTAATTTCTTATTAATTTCTTTCACTCATCTCTGCTATTAATACAGATATCCAGTCACTGTCATTGACAAATAGCAGGGATGTTGGTTTTTTTCTAAGGCTAAAGAATGCCAAAAAATGTCACAGATAATAAAGGAAGAAGAGTAGGATCTTAGACATATTTTGCTCAAAATCTGGTGTTGATTCCTCAGGGAGCAAGATCCAGAATAACCATCTGTGTGAGTGGGGAGATGCCTCAAGCTAATCATTATGTGATACCACACGGAGAAGTGGCTTTGAACTCCCAGATTGTTCCAGTTTTTAGAAGCTTGAGGCAGAAAAACAGGTCCATGGGATCCCACACCTTTAGCTCTCTGCTGGAGGTGAAAATTGTATCCATAATTTAAAAGAATTAATCTCAAAGAAAACTTCAAGTTTTCTCTACAAAGAAATATGCAACAAAGACTATTTTAGTTATAATAATTCTGTGTAGGCAATTCCTATTATTTTACTATACAGATGAGGTGAAAAATTGCCCTAGATTTCAATGCCCAGAATTATTTCTGACTTTTATTTTATTAATGTATTATTTTTATGTATTTTTAATGTAGGGACTTATTTTTTCCTGTGAAACACTTCAAGGATTTAGAACTCCCCTTTTCCCATCTGGTAGAAAATTCTGTCTCATAGATTTTGAGTTCTTCTACCCTCTTTTCTGAAGTTATGGGCCTCCTGAAACCTGTTTGATGGGAGAAATGAAGACAGGACAAGCTTGCATCTAAGTTTTCCACTTCTGTAGGAAGTCCTTATTTGATTTTCAGGTAGAAGATAGAGGAGGTAGAATTAAAAAAAATATACAAAGAATCACCACTTGACTTTTGTGAACATCTTAACTGTAGACCTGTGAGTAGACTTGTTCATTTTCACGTTTTATTGACCAACATACAGCAATGTCAAATTCTTGATGCTCACTGAGCTTAATCAAACCGGTTGTCGGAGGGCAGGAACTGGATCCATTTTGTCTTAGAAAGATAACCTAGTGAACCTGCCTGGCAAACAGGGTGATTTCTTCTAAGTCCAAGTGTCTCTCTTGGTAAATTTTCCTGGAATTGCAGAATGGTTTGGGTTAGAAAGGACCTTAAAGGCATCTTTTTCCAAACCCCCCACCATGAGCAGGAACCTTCCACTTGATCGGTTTGCTCAAGGAAATCCCCATCCAGCCTGGCCATGAACATTTCCAGGGATGGGATTTTGAACTTAAGTACCTGCCTCATCAAGATATTATGAAATTATACCTGCATCTTCCTAAACTCTTTGATTGACTCTAAATTTTATTTTGAAAATCTCTAAGATACTGGAGAGCACCTGGGTGTCCACCTGTGCCTCACCTTTTCCTTCTGTCAGCCCAATTCCTCACAGGCAACACTTGCAGACGGTGGAAGCACTAACTAAATCACAGGGGCTGCCAGGTTTTCCCAGATCTCAGAGAAGATAAATGATGCTGGGTAGTTCTTGTAGCTCATAATGCTTCTCATCCGCAAAGCATGCAGCTAATATTCATTCAAAACCAGAGAGATTTATGCAATAAAATTCTGCTTATAGACTCTTCCCAAATCACAATAGAAAAGATTGTTAGACAAAAGCCAATGAGGCAATGGCTCAGCCATTACACACATTGTAGATGTTTCCTAAATGCATAGCTGCTGGATTGTTGAGGAAATTGGAGTTCCAACAGTCAAGAGATCATATATTTTAGGGCATAGTTAATTTTGCATTTGCCCTTGGAGATATTAACTTTAGACATGCAGTGTCTGTGTGCCTGCATTTAAAACCAGACACTTTCAATGTATCTGCAATGTCTCTGACATCCTTTAGACATTCATTTTAGGATGAAATGAACCCATCTAAAAAGGCCAGACTTCTCTTCACTGAGAGATAGAGGTGGGCTAGTCAAAGGTAAGCACTGGAGACAACAAGTGTTGTCAGATAAATGCTCCTAGAAGTACAGTTGTTAAAGCCTAGTACTGTGCTGGAAGTAATTGTCCACACATTGTCCACAATAAATACATATTTTTCCTTTTGTATTTTTTAGGTTGTTTTTTTAATCTTTAAATATTTTATTGGGTTGTGGGGTTTTTTTTTTCTATAGTTAAGAGATCCGGAAGACTTTGCCTATATAAGTGAATAAACTGGGACTGGGACTTGGGATCAAGTCCTGCCTATGAGTGCCCATGCTGCTTAGTCCAACATCCATGCCAAGCATGGCCCATGACAAACAAAACTCTCCCAGACATTGAACAGGCCTGGAGCAGGGAACAGCATCAGCCAGGGACTGTTCCCAGTAAGCAATTTGAACTGGGGATGTGGAGATGGGAGATGATTCACCCTCTTTGACCTCAGTGCTAGAAAAAGATCCTTGGATAATTTTATTGGATAGTATAAATGTGGGTATTTCATCCCAAAATGTCGGAAAGTGTTGCTGAATACTTCAGAAGAAAAAAGCCTAAATGGCTTTGACATAATATGGGAATTTTCTCAAGTTAAGGTGTGGGAGCAGTGGCACAGGATTATGATGTGCCACAAGGCCATAGTTTTACTTCTGGCTTGGACAAAGCTCTTTCTTTTCCACTCTCTTGCATAATGCAAAGATATGGCTTGTATGCTTTGGGAGAATCATCTGTCAAATATTCCTGAGGAGGAAATATTGATTTTGCTTTTGAGGCATGATGAAATGAGAAGATTGGAGGTGGGCTGGATGGTGTGATGCAATGTCACTCACAATTCCTTCACCTGACATCCAGTGTCACAGAAAACACAAAATGCAAATGCATGTTCACCTTTATTAGTAAATACAGGTTGGAAAATTTATAGGAATAAATATGAGTTGCTATGGGCTCTTCACTCATTTAGTATCTTCCATGTTTTTGAGCTCATCACCTCACAAATTTATGAGAAATGAGAAAGCTGTAAGATTCAGATTTTAAACTTTCTTTTCACATGTTGTTTTTGACAGCTCTGATGACCTGATTTCCTGCCACTTCCCTGTGATTTCAATTCTAACCTGAGCACTTCGGAAAAAAAATTCACTTGGATGAGTCTGCAAATAACTTTGCATACTTCTCTATGTTTTTCCATATTCACATGATTCCACTCATTTCAGTGAGTCCTCGAACAGCTTTGCAAACTTAGGCACAAATTAATTAGGACCAGAGCTCAGCTCATGAAGTGCTCCAAGTGACTTATGAAAGTCGATGACACTGTGATGCAGTTTCATAGAGCAAGATGAGAAAACTCAGGAGGCCTCATGGACACCTGGACCAGTAGCACCCAGTGATTTAATTCAGCACCCAAACTTGTCTGCTTAAAGACAGCTCAGTTAACAACAGCCTGCTCTGTGTTTCTGGTGAAAGAGGAACAGCAGTATATTGTAGCATCAGCAAGATTCAACGAGTATGAGAAACAAGCAATGGGACTTTGCTTGAATTGTTAATGAATTATGGAAATTCTGACGTTACAGAAGGAGCAGAGATAAAGTGGATCGTTCTCACAACCAAAGAGAGGAGAAAAAGCTGAAGACTGCATTTATCAGAAGAGTTGATTCTGCTGCTGAGAACATTTTGCCAATGAAAAAATTAAATGCCACGAATTATGGAAATTGTTTAATGTATGTGACTGCTCTGAATAGAAGAAGGTACAAAGGCATGTTAAAAGAGTGGGAAAATTAGCAGCTGAATTTGGCAGCTAGAGAGGAAAGAAGGCCATGTGAGAGTCATCATGACAGAATAAACCAGTAAACAGCCAGGGAGGGCTGAGACGTGGTTTGATGCAGGAAGAGAAGACAGGATGTGTGTGTGGTGAAAAAGCCTCTCAGAAGAATGAACAGAGAAATTGTGCTCTGAAGAGGCTGGGAGGTGCGGGAGAGGTCTATCAGAAAGCTGCAGGTCAACAAAAAAAAATGTGGCTAGAACAGACCTCATTGGGCATGGCTGAAATTAAAAGATTTGAATTATTTGGGGTATTGTTCTTACAATGGTTTTGATGCAAGAACACTACCTTGTTTTATACTTTCCATAAAAAATAAGTTTTAGCACAAATTCTAATACCGCCAGATGTTTGCCTCAAAGTTAAGTCTTCTGTGTGAGAAATAATGTTATGCTTCCTCACAGAAGTAATAATGTGACTGATTTAAATCCTTCTCTCCTTTGTAGCTAGAACTTTTGTTGAAGCTTCATCCCCATGACCTACCACAATGTTCCTTCTTGCACAAGCTATACCCCCAAGGTATTGTAAGCCAGCCATGTAGCTGAGCTTGGGAAGAGGGACAGGAAGCTACTGACCCAATGTTCCCATGGGACACTATAAAAGTAAAATCACTGAGTTCCAGGGCATTTGGGTTTTCAACTTTGCAGACTTATCTTAAAAAAAAAAAAAAAAAACCTTTTATGGGAAAAATAGCTTTCATCGGCAATCCAGTCTTGGTGGAAAAAAATACCAGCATAAATTCCACAGATATTTCTGGAAAAGAGATCTAACAAGGTAAGAAATATCAAGACCCAGGTGCTTTGAAATGGGAGGAGGCTGGAGTCACTACCAGTGGCCAGGTGTTATGGTTGATCAATGAGATGGAAGATGATGAAACCAGTGGCAGTGGGTAAGCAGGGCTGGGGAGGAGAAGAATGAAGAGGAGGAGGAGGAGGAGGAGGAGGAGAAGGGGAAGGGAAAAAACTCAGCATTTCATGTAGTGGACTGGGTTCAGAAGAGAGGGTACAGGGAAAAGAGCTGTGAGCAAACCACTGTAACTTGAACATGGTACAAAGTGCAAAAGATTTTTGCTTCCTTCTCTTTGCTTTCAGAAGCCAGGTGATCCCACATCTCCAAGGCACCTGATCAGAGTTAAAAGCAAGACATTGGGGAAAAAAGAAAAAAATAAAACCCCATAAATTCCATTCATGGATAAACAAAGCTATATCCTCCTGCGTCCACACATCTATTAGTGTAAGTATTTAAACTGAATTAATGCTTTGGTCATAACTTCTCAGTGTGGCATGAAAGTAATTCAAATGAAGGAGTCTGCAGAGACATCAAATTCTATTCTCCCAGCTGTGTTATGAAGCTTAAAGATGGTTACATCCATAGACCAAGCATAGAAGTTTGCTAGACACTTATTCCTTATCTGTATTTTAGAAAAATGTGCCTTTTTCTTACCCTCACAGAAAAAGATCTTTGTGTTTAAGTCTGTCAGTGGGATTCCTTTGAACCTAAACCCTTATTTTATAGAACCATTTTTATTCATAATTGTAGCTATGAATTGTAGCTATGAATCTATTTTCACACTAGAAAATGCAGTCGATTTCAATCCAGCCAGTCGTGGTCAGACTTCTGTAAATGAGATTAGAATTGAGCCTATGTCAAACACAGTAGAGCCAGAAAAAGATTTATTTCTCTCATTGAACTCTTCGGGTGAGGATTTGTTCAATTAAAATATATTATCTATTATACTTTGGACAGCATGACCAAACTAAACTAACACTTAAAATTGGATGTTTGGAAGGGACAGGTTTCTGTTTTTCTTTTTCAACATAAGATCATTTGAGAGTTTTTGTTGATCTGGGAACTTTTTTAAGAGCCAAAGACACAATTTTTAGGGCAGGAAGACCTGCCCTAACACCTTTGGCAAAAGGCCTGGGCTGTTTTCTGAAAAAATGAGTAGGTGTTGCTCTGCAGGGTGCTCTGAATTTGAGGCTTCACACCCTTTTGTAGTCATTGGTGCATTGGCTCAAAAATTTATTTCATTCTCATGCCTTCAGGAGATCCGTGTTTGTGCAGTGAGCAGGGGCTGGTTTTTACTTCAGGTTTGGGCAACTGATCTGCCAAAACTTGGCCTAATCCCTGTTGAACAGTAATCAAATAAACACCCTTCCCTAGCACTAATGAGCCAAGAGATGCAGTCAAAAAAACTAGCCTCACCCACAGGAGTGCATCTCCCCATCTTACCAAACACCTAAAACTTACCACAGTAACTCTTGCAAACTTCCAGTGTCACCCCCAAAATGTCCTTGGGTGAAACCATGTCAGGCATGGTTTTCAATAACTGTGTCTATGTCTGCCAGCAATTTCCACAGAGGATTCCCTGTAGCCTCTGTGCTCTGCTCCCACTGCCAGGCCCATTTATGAATTTTCTTGTTTGACCTTGAAGATTTCTATTCCATCTCTGAGGGAGGTGGCTGCTGTGCATCCCACCATTTAAGGGATATTAATGCCTGGACAGCCACAGTTAGGGTCTGAAGTATTAAGTGTCAATAGGTACCTAAGTGCCCAGGGAAATCCAGGAGACATGATTAGTTTCAAGATATTCTAGACATCCAAATATCTTTGAGAGTTCAAGAGAGGTTTTTCATTATTCGTTTAGTTTATGTTGACCTTTGTTACTTTCCCTTGGCTTGTCCTCTGTTCCTTCCGTTTCTTGAGGTCTCTGTGATGCTCCAAACCTTTGGCTCTGTCTCTCAAGAGACACAAAAATGCTGATCCTATGGTGCTCCCCTGTCTTTTGCAGATCTCTTCTGCTTCTGCTGAAGTCTTAAAATAAAATTCTTTTTCATTACACTTTGGCATCAAATTTTGGATATGATATTAGGATAGTGGCAGTATTTACCAAAACTATAAAAAGAACATGAAAAAATGATGTGATGAAGGAAGAAGATAAACAGGAACACAATACTCCTTAAACTAGACCCTTTTAAACTTAGATATTGCATTCTAAAGGTGCCAGCAGTGCAGATAAAAATGAATCACATCAAGAAATGTGAACCACAACTCCATTCAAAGGACTGCTCTGTAATTAGGTTTTTTTCCTCTTGGCAGACTCACTGAATAACTGTTGAAAGAACCACTGATGGCATTGGAAGCATGGATCCAGAGCCCCTGCCACCACAGCACCATGGTCATCCTGAGACCCTTCTGCAGGGTCCTCAGGTCACATCAATGCACTGATACCCACTCTGAAAGGCAGATTTTGGTGTGAAATCTGTCATTCTCTTGTGGATCTAAGAATAGTTAAAGAGGTCACTGAACCCCAAGCTCTCTGCTACCTATTCTAGCTGAGAAATGATAAGTGATCATTAAAGCAGTCCTAAATCCATGCCAGTGCAAAGTGAAAGAGGTTTCATAAAGAAAACCTCTCCGTCTTTTCAGTCCATGTCTCACTCAAGTCAATTAAGAACCATTTTTCAGCACAAGGTAGGAAACAGCTCTTGAGGCTGAAGGGGGTGAGTGATGACAGTCACCTCATTTACTGCTCACACAGAGCCATCTGAGAGATGTACCTCAGGAAATGACAATTACTGCTGCCAGCTGCCCCTTACAGGGCAATTTCATCACAGTTAGCATTTGCATAGGAAAATATTAATTATTTATATTTACTGCAGCTTCAATAAAATTAGTGGAGCTTTTTAGGCTGTGCACGGTGACTTCCAGATATGAGCTAGAAATGAAGGAAGCCAGGAAATATTGTTGGTGAGAAATACAAATGGACATTACCTGTGTTTAAATAGGATACACTACAGTATAAGTAGGCATTTATTATTAGTCATATGGCATACTTTAGGCAGTATTCACAGGGACAATTAGTTTTAGACAGTTTACATTCACAATTCCATGTTTACCTGAGCAGGCAGTTAATGCACTGGGAAAAAATCTTAGCTAGTGTACCTGTGCAGGTACACTACACAGAGCTAGTGTAGAGGTGAATTTTGGGAGCTTTCAGGATACCTGGGAATAGGTTGCCTCAGCCTAATCACAAGCTCAGTATCAGGGAATGGCAACCCAGCATAGAAACCTTCTATTATTAGAGTGTCACCTAGTACACAATCTTCTGTACAAGTACTTCTCTGTACAAGTTTCAGGTGATTTTTGTATTAAATAATTGTAATTCATATAAAGTAAGTAACTGCAGACATTGGTTTTCTAAACAGTTTAAGCAAGTGCATCTCATTCAAGCTGACTTTCTGATCAGTGTGGGAAAGGACCCAACCCTTTGCTTATTTTTTAATATTCTTCCCACATTTTCTCATGCTCTTTATTTCTTAATAAGTAGCAGCTCTTCCTTGACATTTTATCAAGCAGTTTTCATACTGTTTTATTAGATGTTATGCAGCTCAAATATTGAATTATACTAAACAAAAATGTTTAAATGATAGGCTTGAAACACTGCAGATGCATCACAAAATTTAATTGTAGAATGTAGTTAAGTGCATTTAAAAAACAGAGAGCTGAAGCACAAAACTAGTCAGCTCTTCACTGTCAGTGAGAAACAGGGTTTCAAAAATACTTTATGTAGGGGCCTGGTTGTTGGAGGACCCCATGGTCCTCCCTGGGCTGAATATGCATCCTGCTTTCATTGCTTGGGGGATGAACAATGTAGATGTCTATTAATCATAATAAGGATTGCAATAAATCATAACAAGGATTCTGTCCCAACCAAGGAATGAAGCAAATTCTGAATCTGGGGCTGAATGCAGAGACAAGTTAATTCATCAGAGAATGGTCAACAAAGAATGTGCCTTAATCTTAATTACTGGTAGACCACCATGTTAAAACCCTGAAACATATCTAAGTGCTAATACAAAGAGCAAACAAGGTGTCAGCATGGAGTGAAGTGCTAATCTCCCATCCTGAGGTGATGCGGGATGCAAACAACAATTCTGCCTAAATTTGCAGGCACCTCAGAGCTGTCAAGCTCTCCTTGATTTGCTTGCCCCAGATGTAAAACATAGGAGGCAACAGCTTGAAGTTGTTGGGATCTTCCATAATGGAAGCTTTGGGATCTCAGGATCCCGTGGACATGGTATTTTTAAATTTGTCTTTGTGTACGAGGGTGAGAACATTCAGTTTATTGCACTCAGATAAGGTAATCTGTACAATCTTGTGGTCAGGCCCCTTGAGGGATATTAAGACAAGTATAGCCGACAATCATCAAATATTGATGATTTTAATATGTGACAGAGCTGTCCAAAATTCCCTCTATAATAATGGATAAAGGATTAGATTCTTCTACGCTGAAATGCATTTTAAGACAGATGTTACATGATTAATTTCTTTAAAGTCCAGAGGAGGTCCCAAAGATGATCAGGGGGCTGAACCATCTCTCCTACAAAGACAGGCTGAGCTTTGGCTAATTGAGCCAGAAGAGAAAGCTCTGGGGACATCTCATTGCAGCCTTCCAGTTCTTAAAGAGAGCATGTGAAAAAGAGTGAGAGAAATTTTCTATACAGGTAGATAGGGATGTGACAAGGGGCAATGGCATTAAACTAAAAGTGGAATAATTTAGATTAGATATAAGGAATAAATTATTTACTCAGAGTGTGGTGAGACCCTGGACCAGGTTGTCCAGAGAAGCTGTGGCTGCCCCATCCCTGGAAGTGTTCCAGGCCAGGTTGGATGGGGTTCTGAGTGACCTGGTCGAGTGGAAGGTGTCCATGGCAGGGGGTGGAATGAGATGATCTATAAGACCTCCTCTACTTCAAAGCATTCCTTGAGTCTATGACAGGTTTTGTTCAAGTGAGAGAGTCTCCTTGACCTGTGATGCTGAGTAAAGTTTTGCAAGCTATCCCGAGATGAAAAATCCATGAATTTGAGCATGTTAAGAGCCTGACTTGTCCCAGACACCAGCTAGTACTAGTTTCTGGGCACATTTAAAAATGTTTATTTAAGAAAAAGTATGAAGTAATCAGTCAAAAACATTCTGTGCTTCCTTGCCAAGATCTTTACCTCTAAGTGCCATCCTCAGCAGTGCATTGTCAATGTCATTTATTTCTTTGTCTAATTCCTATGCCAGAAACTTCTCTATCACTTCAGATCTTCATCTTCAAACATATGCAAGCAATCTGTCTTTTCCTATCAATTTCTGCCATCGTTATTTCCCTCTTTTGGCTATTAAAGCCTGGAAGATCATGCAAAGCAATTATTGCTCTTTTTCTAACTTGGCAGCTTTTGTCTGTAGTTCACAGTGTTTTCCTTTCAAACTTGTTTCCTCCCAAACTTTTTTCCTTCTTACTGCACTTCTTATTTTATTTTTGGTGCCTGTGAGCTTTTCCTTCCTAAGGTGACCTACAAAGGATTTTTTTTTTTAATTGGACTTATACTTTGTCTCTTTCTGGAATACAAAGATATTCTTTCTTTTTGTTTGTTTATTCATAGCAATTATTTTTTCTTGGCTATTTCAGGAATGTCAGTGCTGGCCTTTTCTGATTTTTCTGGATGCTACTTTGAATCTTCCCAAGGACATTTATTATTAGCTCTTACATTGCAGCTGACTGGATATGGGTGTCGAAAGTTTAATCTGTTATCTCCATAAAATATAATTACTTGTACCCACTAACCTTGAAACAAGCCCATATTTATATAAAAAACCCTAACTATTTATCAGTGAAAGCAAAATTTACTAGCTACCTCATGCCTTCCAGAAATATTCCCCAAAACTGCTTGCTTCATTAGATATATATCATCTCTTTCCTTAATCTCAGCTAGGCTTTCATATCTACGTACATGTGCCTAATATTAATAAAAGTAAAATCGTACAACCTCCCACTCCCTGTCCCCAGGAAGAAACATGTTGTACCTGATTTCCTTCAAAACTTCCTGAAGATTTCACTGACACTGTGTAGTTCTCTGGTTTTTAGTTTCTTTTCCCAATATTAGTGCCTGAAACAGGTTCAGGTAGATCAAACCTGGAATGCCTATTTCTCTTCATTGAGTGTAAAGACCAGAAACTCTTGCAACAATAGAAATTGCATCTTGAACACAAATAGAATTATTAGGCTCGAGGCCTTGTTTCCATTCTCTGTTTTCCCTTTCCCTCTCATCCTTCCTGGGCAAGAATTTGTGGTTTGCACCAGACCACGCCTCATGACAGGTACATCATGGATCTCTGTGCTCTCAGGAGCAGCAGTCAACTTTGTGTGACCTTGAAAACTGCACACATAGTTTATGCCTGGACCTACAGGGACCACAAGCAATTTTTGACACTGGAACTCCATAAAACATGTGGCCAAGCAGTGACTTCTGCCAGCCCTAAGGGGATGAAGCTTGAGCTGGAGGGTACCCCTGCCACCACAACAAAGCACCACCCAAAAGAAAACCTCCTCAAGTCCCTGTCATTTACATTTTCCACAGCTGATTTTAGAACATGTTTTTGTGACTATCAGGGCCTTTATATTTATTAGCTCTTCTTGTTTCTCAGGTTTATTGTTTCACTGCTGGATTCTCTGTCTCTCTTTTTGCAGTTTGTTTTATTACACTGTGTAGACCAAGATCATTTACTCCTCTCTTAAGAGCAAAACCTTTTTCCTTGTAGACCTGAGTAATTTCTCTTCCTTGGTGAGGAACAGTCAGGAGAATATTAGATATGAGTCCTTTACAGGGCCTTTTTGCAGGGCCATTAATAAGAAATCTCTCTAAATGGATACTAATACTTAACAGATAGGAAACTGCACATCAGGAAATTCACAGAACTATTTCACTCTGTGAAATATCTCTCCTCAAATTTTGCTATTATGGCTTTCATCATAAAACCATTTGGGTTAAAAAAGACCCATAAGATCATTGGGTCCAACCACTGAGTCTTACCGTTGCCATTTGTTGGAATAAACAACAATCCTGTGTTAAAATAAAGGGATCTGTGGTTTGAACACCAGAGAAGAGAAGTAGCTGTTGAATCGTGTCCTCTCCTGCTGTGACCAACAAGCTCAATGACAGAGATAAATGGGTGCTGGCAGCGTTACTGGATCCATATTTTAAGCAAAAATTGAAGCCTCACTTCTACAAAATGCTGACAAGACTATCTAGAAAGATGAACCATTAAGTGCAGTATCCATCCTCCCTCCCTTATCTGCTGTGCTGAGTGCTCTGCAAGTTGGTATTTCACATATCAGTGGAAAGATCCATCTGATGAAGTTAGGAAAGTCTTCTGAGTGGAAAAAAATACCCTAAAATGAATCTCAGTCCTGTGCCAGTGTTTTAGGTGTTCTGTTGCATCTCATATACCACCAGGCACTTATGTACTGAAAATGAGCTGATCCCCTAACGCACTGAGCCCCTAAATGTGAACTGTTGGATGTATTTGTCTTTAGCTCAAGCTGAATCCCACCTTCACATTTGTTCAGCTGAATCCCCCCCATATCTCTGACCTGAAGGTGTGGAAGCAGGACAGGAAATAAGGACCTCTGTGCTGGCCCCTTGGAGGACATAAACACAGTCCCTGAGACCAAAATATTGCCATTTATTATTTCTTGATTACTTGGTCCTAACTGAAAGGAACATGCCATTTGTTTCAATATAGCTCAGCAAATATTTGTGAACAAGACTCTGGTTACTTTAATCTTGTCCATTCTAAGAACAGGTTGATGAGAAAATCACTTATTTTGTGCAATAATTAATCTCTGTTTTGCCTTAGAGATTCATCCATCCACCAGGAGCAATTTCCAGGTTTGTCCTACATTTCCAGAAAATCCTGTCTGACTTGAAGTAAGTGGTTGACTGCTAAGTGTTGGCCACTTGTAGATGTCAGCACCTTCAGTCACATGTCTGAGTGATCAGCTATTTTGAAAATCAAGCACATTTTGTCTGAAGGAGTAATTCTGGCTTCCTGTGCATGAAATGCAGTGTCAGGATAGTCCTTGCAGTCCATGTTTCCTATGTTTTTATCCCTGCACCCACCATTTTCATGGAGGAATTGGCCACATTTCATATGTGCTAGCTGTTCAATTGCTTATACTGGTAATGCTGGTATTAAATTATTTGGAAAAGGCAAACTTATTTCACTGTTTAATATCACATTTAGGAAAGACCACAAGAAAAAAGTCTGGGGATTAATCTAAAGAAATATCTTGATTAAACCTTTGTATTAATTAGAGTGGATTCAAGCTGTAGGGCTGATACAGCCATGATTTTCCAACATTTCCCAAAGCCAGTGTTCTTTTGTGCTGCCTGCTGGGTGATTGTTCAGGATTATGTATTACCTTCAGCTCTATTTAATTTGTTCCCATACGAGGGGTGTCTGACAACGACAAAAAAGTGCTCTTAAAAGTGGAGCCATTATAGTATCTTCTTTTATTGTCTGGTGGCTACACTGTGTTCTATTACATTACCTGAAAAATAGAGTGTCTCTTCTCAGATTAGATAGAGGGGAAAGATGGGCACTGTATTTGTCAGAATTTACAGCAAGTGATAGGGGTAAATGAATAAAATATTCTAAGTCAGTGTTTACCTTGTGTCCTCCTTTGCTGGCTATTGAGATCTCTTCAAATTCTTTCCTTTTATATAACAATCTTAGCCAGAAGCACATTTTTCTTTTTTTTTTCCTGATCTTCATCATTTTTTTAGTGGATGCTGGAACTTATGACAGTGATTCCAGGTCTTGCAGCAGATGGCAGTTTTCTGAGAGGGCTGGCAGGAGGATTTCTCTTGCACTCCCTAAAATGAGGCATTTAAATAAAAGGGTGGCTGAAGTTGACCCTGAAAATCTTCTAAAATCAACACTAAGAATTGTTCACTCTTTCACTCTGCTCATGTGTGTGGAAGTGAAGAAGTTCTGTGGTGGAAAAATCTAAATCAAAAACCAGAATTGCAGATTTCTCTCTCCAGAAGTTTAGCCTTTAATGCATGTATTTGTCTCCTTTTTCCCAGCAGGGTGTGGAGACCTTTCACAGGAAAGCTGCCATAGGAAAACCAACCTATGAGTGAATAATTCCCACCTATTACTTAATATCTATTACTAGTTCTACAAAAAGCTATCCCAGTGGAAGAATGTAATGGTCTACATCTCTAAAGGAGGCTGGTAGTTTTGAGGGCCTAATTTTCAAAGTAATTAAGTTACCAAAAATGAAGGAAAATCCCCTCAGAGCCATTCTTGACAATTCACAGTCAAGTCATGTACCTTCTTTTTCTCATGATAGATTGGTTTGTTGTTTTTTGGGCTTTTTTGCAAGCCTGAAAATCAGAGGCAACTTTGGAAGTTTGTGGCATTTAGGAGAGAAGGAATTCCATTCATGCAAAGCAAAGAAAAATGAAACACTTCTCTATAAACGAGCTCTAATCCATCTCCCATGCCCAATTAAGATGTCAATACATGTCTTGCCTGACTTATGTCTCCGCTCAAACTTGACATTGGTAAAACAGCATTCCTAATCTCCACCCCTTCCCTGAAGTTGCATCCTTCTCTCCATTTCAGTCATTCTGAAAAATAACACTATCACACTCATCAGTCAAGCTTATCATTTGGGCATGATATTTACACAGATGGATTTCTCTCCACTGCGTCAAGCTGTTTCTAAATCTCACTGACACTTCCTGACAAAACGCTACAAGTATTCTAATCCATGTAAGGAGTTAAATTGTATCCAGGCTCTCACCACCTGATGTCTCAAGCTTCCATAAACATAGTTCTTCCAATTTCCTTTTTTCATCTCTTCTGCAATGTCTATAAAAACTAGATAACATTCAGATCAGGTGGGTTTTGCAAACTACTCCCTGTAACATCCTCAGTTTCTTTGCAACTGCTATTTTACTTATCTATGAGAAACTACCTGCTTAAAGAGTTTTGAAGGAATCACTTTTTCTTTCATGTATGTACAGTAGCTGTAGAAACTTCAGTAAGATTAAAAAAAAGATGGCTATTACCTTTAAATGAAATTATTGAAACCATTTCTAAAAGTGAATGGCTTTTAAAAATACATTGAAACAGCTAGCTCAATTCTGGCCAAATATCTGAGTAATCTTGTGAGAGTCATCCCCATCTTTATTGAAAATAATGACCTGAAATAAAGGTAAATCTGAAAACATTTGGAGCTATCCTTCTCTATAAGACTCCAAGGCACACATTTAAATAGGAGCAGCGTTTACCTCTCATCTTTACTGAAATGATAATTTACTTTATTCCAGCTTGGTTACTCTACAAAATGAAGCTAATGCCTTCTAATAATGGCTGGCACAGAATACTGTGCTACTTGGACATGTTTACATGAATTTTACATAAATGAATAAGTAAAGTAATGGTGCCTGTCACTGCAATATTTATCATTGCTTACCGAATTGCAAGTACATAGTTTAAAGGCCACAGCTTGCTAGCAGTGAGAATCTGCACAGGTTGCTCAAGCAAATGCAGTTTTTTCTGTGATTTTAGTTTCAGCTGCAGCCTAGTGGCCAGCTGTATTATCCGTGATTCAGCTGTCAGCAGAACAGAGCTGTGTCAGTGTAAAGCACCTGCAGCCTCACTTCTCTCCTGGGCTATGTTACTGGGATCCTGTCCAGTCCTATTCACACAGGTACAACTGACTGGGGACTTTTGGGGAGCTCCTGGAGGGAGGTGCAGGAAGGCACAGGTGTCCCACAGGATCTCCGGGCCAGGAGGGAATTTCAGATGTTTTGGTGCATCTCTAAAGGATTAAAATCTGGTGTGGGAGTTGTGATGAGTCCCTGGGTCATGTATAAACCTTCCTGTAGATGCCTGCCATAGCTGTGAATCGAGACTAAAATACCATTCAAGGTGTCTGTGTAGCAGACAGACTGACAGACAGACAGAGGGGAGAGGGACATTCCCTGAAAGTCAATCAGCTCAGCTTAAGACACAGAGAATTAAATCATCCCTGAATATGCCCTGAAGATTATTTCATCCAATTGGCCAGGCTCAAAAAATGTCATAACATTAAACTTATAAAGTGTGTGGAAATTATTCCAGTCCCAAAATGAAAAAAAAAGGAAATTACAAGGAATTGGAGCACAGGATTTTTACTTAATGTAAATCTGTCTGCTGACAGAGAACATGGATTAAGAGGGTGGTTCATCAGCACTGAAAGCACATGACCCTGTCACACAAGTTGCAGAAATAGCTCCTAAGGGTTGGTACAGATCAATCTGAATAGTCTGAGGTTGTGTTTTAGAAACATCTCTGCATGTGTCAACCCTCACCATAGTATTCCTATATTTAATTCTCATTGTTACCATGTACTTGCAGATAGTCCCTCAGAACTGGGGCTGAGGTTGAAAAAAAATCAGAATCACCTCACAACCCAGTCCTGACAGACTGAAAAGGTGAAAAATCAACCTTAAGTAGTTTATTTCTGAATTTACATGTGCAGAAGTCGAGGATGAGCGAAACACCGGAATGAGCCCAGCAAGAGGTGGCAGGAATTGGCAGCTGAACCAAACCCAAGCTCCAGGAAGGCAGTTAAACTCACTCCAGAGGAAAATGTTCTTACTAAGGATAGCCAACTCTCTCCAGATTTTTGTTTCTTTATTTTCAGTTTGCCTGCTTGCTGCTTTGTAGCCAGTGTAAGAGAGGCGGCACATCCCCCAGATCCCAGAGTGCTTCCAGGACATGGTTCATAGGAATATGGATAGATTCAAAGGAATAAGATTTCCTTTGGCATATTTCCAAAGTGCACAGGCTGGCATGGTGTAGGATTCTAGCCTTATGAGGGGAAGAAGGTCCTTTTTTTTGGTTACCTTTCACATTCCCAACATCCAGTGCAACACCCCTACATCTGCATTCAGCCTTATTGCTCAGGTTTAAATTTGCTTAATTAGTAGCATTGATTGAAATGAAGATCATGGGAGTGGGGGGAACTTACATAATAACTTTTCGTAATAGTTTTTTTTGCTAATTTAATTCTGAGTTGTGAAACACTGGAACAATTGTCAAGGGTACTCAGCCATGGAGTGGACATTGTATTGGAGCTTGGGCCAAGTTGTACCCTACCCCAAGCTACTTCTAATATTAACTGAGGTAGCTAGGAGAGCAGAGAAGAGCAAAATTTGAGGAGAGATGGTAGGAGAAGAAATGTTTTAAACCAGATGAGCAGCTTGTTGTGACTGATGCCTGAGAGCAATTCCTTATGGCTGCCTGATCTGGAGCCACCCTGGATGCAAGTCATTGCCATGGTGGATGCTGAGCTGGACTCAGCTGGCCACGGGGAGGATATTTGCAGCCATTCAGAGCTTACATCATCCTAAGATTTTGACTTGGTGAGGTTTTAGCAGATGATTCCCTCATGTCTATAGATTTCACAGTGTCACTTCTTACTAATGGACAAAATCACCATGACTGTGAGTTTTTTAAGCTCTAGCTTCAGCTCACACATGAATGTGCCTGGGGCAGGGTCTAGGTTGGCCACAAGGCTCAAAGAGAGGAGGAGATAAAAAGAACTAACCCATCAACAGACTCTCTTTAATTTGCCTTGCATTTAAAATATCTGTTCCAAGTTATTTTAGCTGAGAGATCACATTCAACACGCAGAGCTGAGATTTCATTACACAGTTTATCACACCCCTGAGTTTAAATCAGGAGTAACACTCCCTAGTGCTTATCATGGCCACTGTGCTGCATATAAAACCTACCAAGCCCCTCCTCCATGAAATGAAGGGGATCCACACAAACATCAGCAATCAAGGTGGCAGACCCTCCTGTGCCTCAGTGCCCAGGTTATATATATAATTACAGCTGTAATTTAGTTATAATTATATAAATATAACATTACATATCAATTAAATGCACTATAGTGTATAATTATAGATGTATAATATAGCTGTATTACGTGTATGATTTTATCTGTGCAAGAAAGAGTATAAATATAAATGTATATAAATGAAAATCATACCTTATGCTCTTTCATGCATAGGTAAGTACTAAATCAGGTCTTGCTGTGTATCTAATGAAATGCAAATAATGTCTCCACCAGCTTTTTTATCAACTTACCTACACACTTCCTGTGTGCTCTGTTCCTGGAGGGACAACCATGTGGGCGTGGGTGTAATCTTCACAAGGTGTATGGCCTGCACTGCAGTGTGCAGCCATTCCCTTCCCCAGGGTTTGCATTTTGGTTATGATTTTCTCTCTGGATAACACAGGAAACATCCTATTTGAGATTCTCAGATACTGCTTCCACAAGGAGCAGGATTGCAATGTCCCTGTTTCTCCCAGTGATCCCTCAGGCAGCTGCATTCCCTTCAACACCTGGATGTTCCACATTATGCAGACTGCTCCCTGTAAAGGGCTGGGATAAATGATGAGATTCAGCTGCTGGGGGAGTAACCTAATCAACATACAAGGTCACATTCAAAAGCTTGAATGTTGCTTCCCAATTAGAGCTATGTATCAGATGGAAGGCAAGGGATTAATTATTGATGATTTTCTTCACTGGGTTAGTGATTTTTTCAGGGAAGCAGTTGCAGTTTCTCAGCCTTTATCCATGTGCCAGATGCATACTTGCACTAGGGGTTTGTTTTGTTTTGTTTGTTTTTTTTTTCATTAAGTCAGAAGAATAAATCTGAAATAAAATTTGAAAAAATACCCTGCAGTGAAGACAAACTCAGAAGTGTTTTGTTCTGTTTTTTTTCCCCCATTATTCTTTCACATTCTGGATAGAAATGGCAAAGGTAATTAGCCACATTCCATTTCCAATTACCCCAGTTTCCTAATCCAAATTCTGCTCTACTGATATCATTAGGGATTGCATAGACACTGCAGAGCAGATTCAAGTTCACACATGTTCAAGGCAGTGGGTACTTCCAGGTGATGAGCAGGGTCTTTGATGGGAGATGTTTCTGGATGAGATCCAGAGGGAGCCGTGGTGCACTGAAACACCTGAATCTGACCACTGTGAGAGATGTTCAGGACAAGGGACTTGGATCACTGGCACTGAATAGGTCTTCCCTCTGCTGCTTATAAAAAGTGACATGGCAAAATATTTCAGTGACCAGAAGAGATTTCCAGCTGCATCTTTCACAATGGCAGTTTCAGGGCTGTAGCTGTCAGCACACTGTGCAGCCAGAGCCCTCTGTGCACCATTTCCCTATTTAGTGAATCACACAGAAGTCTGGGTTGGAAGGGACCTTTAAAGGTGCTCTGGTCATGAGCAGGGACATCTTCAGCTACATCAGGTTGCTCAGTGCCCGGTCCAACCTGACCTTAATTGTTCCTTACCCTTTTTACCAATGATTCATTGCCTTCCCAGCATCACACATTTGTGCTGTGGAAGATCTGGGTGCAATTTTTCACTGATTTGTAGACTCATTGCACGAAGGCTCCAGAGCAGTTTGAAAGTTGGAGAACAGCTTCTGACTACAAATATTGGCATTTATTCAAAAGTGTTTCTTTTCAAACTGAAATATTCACTCCCTCCCCCAATAAAAAAATGGTCCCACATCACCTTGTCTTATCACAGAATTACAGAATAGTTTCTGTTGGAAGAGTCCCTTAGAGGTCATCCAGCTCAACCCCCCTGCAATGAGCAGGGTCATCCTCAACTGGACCAGTCTGGACAGTGCTCAGACCACCTTGAATGTTCCAGGGATGGGACATCCACCGCCTCTCTGGGCACCTGTGCCAATGTTTTACCACCCTCATTGTCTAAAAATCCTATTTTATGCCTAATCTAAATCAAATATCTTTCCGTTTAAAACCACTACCCCTTGTTCTATTGCAACAGACCCTGATAAAATCTTTCTTCTAGGCCCCCTAAAAGCCAAAAAGCCCATGGTAAAGTTTCTCTGGAACCTTCTGCTCTCCAGGCTGAACAACTCCTTATAAAATGATCTGAAAGTAATGAAAGGGGGAAAAAAACCCCAAACTAACACTTTCATGTCAAGGCCATGAAGTCCATCCTGGCCTGAAAATACTTTGTTTGCCATCTCCCTTTGCTGAGACTCTTAACCTTTCTTGATCACTGGATATTTTTGCTGTAATAACTGCCTCATTGTATAATTAATTTCACTGGAGAATTCATTCGTACAGTCATTGCTTTGCATTTTTCAATAATTAATTCCTTGCAAGCAGGTTCATATTTTTTGTATATTCCCTGTAATATTCCTGACTTGTCTTTAAGGTTACTGAACCAATCTTCTCCCCAGACGTTCTCTCTGTCCTTTTCTTGTCTCCCTTCCTCTGCCCCTGAGTCCTGCAGCACCCTCCAGTCCTCACACAGCAATGACAATCTTTGTTCCTTTCTTTGAGGGCAAATGAACCCAGTTTCAGGATACACACAAAAATTAAAATAAAATAAATTGTGGATGGATGAGGCAGTTACAAGGCTTTTTGGAGAACAATTCAAACTAATGCCTAACTCTGATCTTGGCAGTGGTAGGGTAGTCCCAGGGCCAGCAGAGTGGGCTGGAAGTGGCCAGTAAGGGTTTGTGAGGTCTGATGTTGAGGACTTAGAGGACTTTAGAGGACTTTATAAGATTCCAAGGACTTGGAGTGAGTAAAAGGACCTGAGAGGAGATTTCAAGGTGCCTAGTGGGAGAAACATGTGATGAGGCCATTTAAGGGTGTTTTGGAGAGCTTTTGGTAAAAGGAGGTTGTTTCTCTCTTTTCATGGGGAATAATAAATAGAGCAAGTTTGGCAACTCTTGGGAGTTTCAGGAAATATTCTGTATATTTCTGGATCATATTGCTCAAGTCTTACTCATTTTTGCTTTGTTTCAAATGTTGTCATTCACAAAGTTTGTGTTTCTTCCCAGGATGGTTGCTTGTCAAACACAGCCTTGATCTCAATACCTGTTTCAGAATTTCACAGAAGGTGATTTTTTATCAGTTGCTGTCCCCACATTTGAGTTTTCTGATCAAACAAATCAATGTTAGTGCAACAGTGCTTTGGGGTTTTTTTTCTGTATGATACATGATATTGATCACTGTTAATAAGTAAATGGCTTCTTGGTAGAACTTGTTTTTGCAAAACTGATTCTGACTCCAGACTTTTTAATCTTATACTGGAGTTATGCCACTGTTACACAGAATGGACTTGTTATACCCCTTAGGTAGCTACAGTCGGTGAGATGGATTCTCCACACAGTCTCTTAGAAGAATTTCTTAAGTGAATTTTTGTGCTTCCAGGTTTTTAAATTTGGAAATATGTAAATTATTGGAAATATTTTCTATTTCCTTCTTTTTTTTTTTTTTCTTCCAAGTAAAATTCCTGCCTCAAACCTTAATTACTCTCTAAAGGAGGTGAAAAAAGAAAACTCAAAAAAATTAAATCAATGTATTATCTGGCTCCTTTGCTCAGTCCAGAGGATAGAATCCAAACTTTCCTGATGACTTTGCTTGCTTTTGGGTTAAGTTCTGACCACAAAGTTTGGGTTTCAGGCACGTTTCTGAAGCACAAAGTACTGTTCAAATCACCAGCCCCAAAGGGATCTGTGCTTCAGGGGAAAGCAGGCAGAGGACAATTAAATGATGATATCTGGATTTGACAGGCTTATCGAGAATTTTTGTATCAGAGCAGAACTCACATCTTAATATGTCAGGGCTCATCTACCTTAAATAGTCCATGATATTCCAAATATTAGGTTCTAAGCTGCATCTGAAATATTATCAGTAACCATTGTTAGAAAAGTGATACACTCTTTAGGGATTAATCCAAATATCACCGGAGTTGTTAGGAGCTTTACTTTAATACATTGGATTGGAGATACACCTGATTAATCCACTTTTAATCTGCTGATTTCATGGCCTTTTGCAGCCTGGTATGAGTTCACTCAACCCACAATCTGCAATGGCTAGAAGCTATTGATAATGGCAGCATGACACTGACTTTGAATTATGAAACTCTTTTCCCCTGTGCAGCATCAGAGCTGGCTTTTCACCAGTCATGACTCTGCAGCTTCTCCTCATCTTGGCGTGTGGACACTGGAGGAGCTCAGGTGTGCACACAGACCTGGGACTGGCTCAGCTGGCCACAGCCTGGTGCTAAAAACACCAAAGCTGTAGCTTTAATCCCTATATGGACCATTTACTTCAGAGTTGGACATGGTGATCCGTGTGTGTCCCTTCCAATTCAGAATATTCCATGAATTTGTGAATAGATCAGATCCTTGGCCCTACTGGAAGCACAAAACCTTTGCTGTTGGAGCTCCTTATGCAGGCACAGCACATCAGGATTAGCACATTAGATGGACTCAAGATGCTCAGGAACTGTGCCCTTGCTTATCCCTCATTAAAACAAGATTTAATATGAACTTTATTTGAATACATTAGCATACATATATTACCATTATTTCTTAATATTTCATTGTTAAAACATATTAAGATGGCTCTATACGGGAAATTAGTCTCTGCTGGATGACATTTGCCTGCATAATGCATTCACACAGGATTCAAGCTTTCCCTCATGTCTGCCAGAAGAAGGTATTGTTAATAACATTAAAATAAAATTTTAAAACTGTGAAGACAGAGGTGTACATGGTTCACTGCTATGGAAAAGGAAATTACATTTACAGATCAGAGAAGTTAAATTAAAAAAAAATAGGTTTAACATTGCACTATGAAATGACAATTCCAAATTGAAAAAGTTATGAGTTATGTGATATATTTGTTGAAATTTTAATTCTAGTTTAGAACTGAAATATTTTGGAAATTTTTTTTCCAATTGCGCAAATCTCAGTGTTTCCCTCAGGACTGAATCTCTCATTTGCTATTCCACAAATATTATGTACAAATTCTGGCAAAGACTATGTCTTCCATTGGAGAAAATAGAAAATATTCTCACTTGGCTCAGGGTCTTTGCACACTCAGTGAATGCCTGAAACAGAGCTCCAGCTCCCCAGCATTTCTTGCTTCTTCCTGCAATAACCTGTGTCCATGAGCCATGTGCCCTGTAACCCTAACAAGAGTTTCTCCCATGAAACCCATTCTCCCATTACTTTGTGAACCAGTAATGGTATTAATTCTGATCATTAAAATCAAATCTTGGAATGCATCCTAATCATGAAGAGTAAATATGTGCAACTATGCTTTTCTTGTCATTTCAAGGAGATTTTTCAATGAGATTGAAACTCTAAATTAATGCTCTTGACAAACCCATATCAGCTTTAATCTGAGAGGACTGCAGAGGGTTTATGCTCAGCCATCTCTCTCATCAGTTGCTGCTGTAGAATTTACAGGCTCCATAGGTTCTATCTTTCTTATACAGAGATAAGTGTAGACTCTGTAAAGATGATAAACTTTGGATGAAGTTTTCTCCTATAGAGGAAACTTGTGGTTTCTTCAGCAATTTTGAAGCCCTGTTATTTTAAATAAAGATTTCTTTTCTTCAAAGAAATGATTCCTGGGAAAATCTGCATTAAGACTAATTCGATTTGATCATATGTTATTTTTACAAAGCCGCATATTCCAAAGAAAATCCATCTTACTTTTAATTTCTGTATAGCTTTCATGTCCAATTGTTCATTCTTCCTACCACTCAATCACACTGAGTCTAGGAAGAGCAGCTGTGACCTCCAAGAATATCAACACATGTCGCAGTTTATTTATTAAAATATCCCAAACAAGCACCTCCTCCCCAGAAAACTCCATAGCTATTTACTTCTTGCTTTAGTTCCCTTTCATTTTAGTGGTAGCTTAATAAGATAATTTTTTAGACGATGTAAAGAAAAATTACATTTTACACTCTTTAAGCCATTCTCCAACATTTATTTCAAGCAGTCATATTCCCTTTCCTCAGTTTTCTTTCTGTCTTACACCTTTCTGCTCTTCACTTGCTGTCACAAGACAAACTCATGGGATTTGTTACAGTTATGCTCAGGACCAAGTTATGAGAACATATCATGTTTACATTTTTGGCTAAAATACCCACAAAATTTTACATCTGATGTTTTTTGATATGTACTGATCTGTGAAACTTGGTGTTAATGCAGTCATGCCAAAAAAACTTAAAAGAAAACAGAGACTTGTGACTGAAAGCTAAATTGTTTTCTTCTACAACCTCCTCCATCAGATATATCTTGTATTATGTATTGGGTTTTTTTTTAATGCACATACTCTTTAATGTTTCTGGAAAGTTCGGGAGGAAGAAAAGGGAATGTGTTTCAATGATGGATTCCAGCCAGACTTTCTTTGGCAGGTCTGAGTGAAAAAAGAAACAGTAAAGTTTTCAGAAACCTCCTTTAAAGAGAGATCTTTACCAGAAAAAAAGGGAAAAAAAATTAAATTGCCTTAGCATATTAAAAAAGCACTAAAAATTTTAGGAGTGAAATCCTGACTTCATTGAAATCCCTGGCAAAATTCCAACTTGTTTCAATGAGACCAAAAGTATTTGTTGTAAACTCTGTGATCTTGGAAGATTTTGGCTGGTGGAAGTAATTGCAGATGACCTAATTTGGAAAAGGAACAATCAATTAAATTATGAAGGATGTCACAATATTCAGCAGCCCACTGAAGAAAACAATCTTATCCTGAAAGATTGCAAATATCAAGTCAGGCAGGGTTTACTGTAAAGAACAAAATTAGACTTACCCAATGTTTGTTCTCCTAACTCAGGCCTCTTCTCTGAGCTTGTCAAGGCTGAGCTCCAGTTTCAGACATCTCCATGCTGGCAGAACTAGGTGGATTCCTGAAAGTGTTTAGATTGCTAATAGGATCAGAGGGAAGCTGGTCAAGCAACCTGCAAAGCAACTTGACTCATGCTACACTCAGTGTCATGAGTCTGTTCCCAATCATTCAGGGAGGAAAGCTGCTCCTCTGGAGGGAAATTTATCCCACTGATTTTCAGACAAGATGGACTGTGCTCCCCTACAGGCCATTTGACTCCTCATTGACCACAGAGGGAGCCCAGAAAATGAAAATAATTGAGCTTAGACCACCAAATTGTCTTTCAAATAAAAGAATCTTGTAACAGAAGGGCTTTTGCAAATGTTTGTGGCAGGCTGGCATGTCAGTCAAATTGATCCCTAATTATTACAGACATCTACTTTACTCCAGGAGCTTCTTGGCAGACAGAGGATGGTGATGGGATAATAGCCCAGGGAAAAATTTCTGGCTAGGAAAAAAAAGTCAGAAAATAAGTGGCAATGAAACTTTGAGATCAATAAGGTGCTTGAAATTTCTGTGGAGGAAAAGCATGTGAATGTTTATACCAGCCTTGAGCAGCACCATCATCATGTAACATCATAACTTCTGCATAAAAATATGTTTATTTTTAAATAAAAATAAAGGGGAGCATTTAAATAAAAATAAGGGGCAGGATTTACCTTCCTTGGAATGAGGCTTTTTTTTGACATCCTACTTAGGCATGAATCCTTAGTGTGCTTCAGAAGGGAAGATGGCTGAAAATAGAATCATTGCTGTTTTAAAAATAGGAAAGCTATTAAAAATAGGATGCTACAGCTTGAAAAAATAGTATTTTTATAAGTAAAGGCTACTGTGAGAAAGGCAATTCCAGGAGTCTAGCATTCACAAACTAGAAAATGACAGGGATGTAGTGTAAAAAAGCTATGCGTTTAGAACTGGAGATAAGGAAAAAATGTAAATTAGATAAATGCTTACCTTGCCATTGGAAAACAGAACAGATATTTATGTCCCTTTTGGTGGCTCTACATAAGTGTTATCTGATATCTATCAGGAGCTGTGCACACTTGCCAGAGTCAGGCAGGACCACAATGCCCTTCATGCCAAACTTTCCCCCTCTGAAGGTACAGTTAAGCAATTTGGAAGTTGTCAAATACCCTGAGGGACTGGAAAGTAGAAATTAGGGAGTCAACATGGCAAGATCAGCATCTTTGCAAGCAGGAGCAGCATGAAACCCTAAAGAGAAGAGACTGTGAAGCTGCCAAATTAATATCCACAGCCTCCTTACCAGGGCTGCACATCTCACACTAGAAATTCAGTCCCTCAGTGGGAAGTCTTCTTGTTAAAACTAAAAATATTGCCTCTGCTTCTAATGAACACCAAAATCCTAAGAGTAGAGCTTATGTTCTCTGGGTGGAGGTTCACCGGAAGCCGCCTCTGTGAGGGGTAACAGAAGCAGGAAACTAGACTGAAGGCAAAACATAAATGCAAGTTGTCAAACTGGAGAAGGAGCAGCTTTGCAAAGGTTGATGAAGGAGGAAGGAATTTCTGTATAGACACTACCATGCATTTTATTAATGAAATTGAACTAGATGGTCAAAATTCTGCTACAGACTCAGCACCCAAAAATTTATGAGCTTTCTACCCTGGGAATTGAGTCTGTGAATGTTATTAATTGGCTACAAATGGCTATGGTCTCTGCTTTTCATGGATTCCTGTTTATTACAACAGGAGAAAGCATCACTAAGGCTAACGAGAGGGATGGTCTTCAGGGGTCTCTGGACAGAGAAATTATCAATTCTTCTAAAACTGCACACCCTTGAAATACTGGAAAATCCTGTAGTTTCTTCCTGGGAGCACATATTTCTTGAGTAATTAGCAAACTAGAGACAGTGACTTTTCACTAGATCCACAATTTAAGAAATGCTTGCTAAAGAGTTTAAATTTTTTTTTTTTTTGTATTGGAAACACTACAAATCATTATGGCAAGAATAAGCATAATTTGCCTGTTGCACTGGGTTGGTTTTGTCAGGAACCATATCTGGCCAATCTCAGAATCTTGTATCTTCATGCAGAAGTAAATTGATGCAAATTAACAACGTGTTCTGTTTACATTCTATTTTAAAATTTCATTACTGGGCACATGGTTAGGGTGATAATTCCCCATAAGATATCTGGTGCTACCAGGTTGCTCTCTTATTTGTTCCCAGGCACAGCAGATGAATTATTAGCATCCACAGAGAGGCTGTAATTCTGCAGTGACATCTTGCTCCATGCCCTTCATGCATGTAGCTCCAGAGTAAAGAAGGAAATAGGTCCCCTATTTCCATCCAGCTGCCAGGACTTTCCCCACTTCTTTACCCACTCTGATCCATCCATGAGCATTGATTCAGCCCCATCACCTGTGTGCTCGAAGACCTGCCCTACTTTGCTCAGAGCCTTCATTGGTGTGAAGCTGGGAATACCCACAGAACTGTAAATTCAGTACCAAAATTTGCCTAAGGGATAATGTCAGTGCAATACAGTGCTGTGACAGGATAATGGTCTCCTGGCACAATAAAACTGCCAAAAAGAAGCCAAGCAGTTTATGGATAATAAATGTCAAACAGAGGTAGATGTTTATTTTCAGAACATCACAAGCCTATTATCCTGTCAGACCCTCCTGTTTCGATTTCTTTATTTCTGTTACAGTAAATGAATAAAGAAAAGTAAAGAACGAGGTGTCTTGCAGGCCAATCACAAGCTGGTTCAGCCTGAAGCCTCCAGTAAGGCATTAGTTTACTTCAACTTACATTTTCTTGAGCATCTGCCTTGCTCTGGTTCACTGTCACATGAGCTTCAGTTGGACAGGAATGCCCCCATCTCTCCCAGGGGTGTTTGTGTTCCAGTCTTCTATCTCTCAATGCTCTTAAAACTTTCAGTCCTGTTAATTTTCATTCCGAAGGCGGGTACATGTGGCATTCACATTTTCTGGAAAAATCCCTTCACGCAGGATTTTTCTCCTGGGAAGCTGAGACGCCTCAAAGGAAAATGAAAACAATAATTATCTCCTTTTCTTCTCCTCTGTTTTGCTCATGTGGAATGTGTTTGGAGATTGTTTATCCAACAGGTGATTGTTTCATTGGTTTCTGTGTGAGTTGTTTTTATTCTTTGGCCAAACAGTGCCAAGCTGTGTCAAGACTCTGGAAAGAGTCACGAGTACTCATTATTATCTTTTTAGCCTTCTGTAAGTATCTTTTCTGTATTCTTTAGTATAGTATAGTTTAGTATCCTTTAATATAATATAGTATCATAAAATAATAAATTATCCTTCTGAGAACATGGAGTCCGATTCATCATTCCTTCCTCCGTCTGGGGGAAATGTAAATACAATAGGCACACAGAGGGGAAAAAAGGAGAAAACATTTGTCCCTGTGTCACACTGCTGGCATCTGAATCAGCTTGGCAGAGATGAGCATTAAATGGTCTTTAGATGGGGGTAGATGAGGGTTGTGGGCAGAGTCAAACTGGATGTGTTGATGTGGGTATGATCCCCCCTGAGCTTCTAGAAGTGGATAATGGGTATCTCCATTTATGTCCACATTACAAATAGATGTGTGTTGAGTAAACCCAAAGTCATCTTTTATCGTAGAATCACAGAAATCACAGAATGGTGTGAGTTGGAAGAGACCTTAAAGTTCCAAATCCCCTGGAGGCAGCGACACCTTCCACTGGACCAGGTTGCTCCAAGCCCCATCCAACCTGGCCTTGGATACTTCCAGGGAAGGGGCACGCACAACTCTGGGCAACCTGTGCCTGTGCTTCACCACGCTCATAGTAAAGATTTTTTTTTGACATCTGTTCCTTCAGATGAGCATTTTGTACTGTTTACTCCTTTTTTGTTGTTTTTATTGCCGGTGACGGTATTTATTAATTCTTAATTATCTATATATTAATATTTTATGTTGGTGTTTACCAATTAAATAATCCCTACATTACTATTAATTTTTATTTGTATTAATCAATAAGTATGGTACTGGTAAAAACAATCTGTGCCCCAAAAGATGGCACAGTCTGTTGCTGAACAAAAAAAGGAAGTAGAAGAGGAGATGGTTGTGCTTTTATTTGCTGCTGCATATAATAAAACTCAGAGCTGCTGTAGTGGGCAGGGTGTCATGAACAAGCCATGGCAGGCTGGGTCTGGAGAGCGGATATAAAGGCAAGCAAGCAGGAGTACCTGAAATGGGGTGAAAAGGGTGTTTCCACTGGAAAATACACTGAAGTAAAGACCATCATGCGGGAAGAGTGCTGTGGTGACATTTGATCTCACAAACATTTTTTTTTTGTGTGCAGCTTTCCATTCACCATCTAAGTAAAGTCAAAAGGCCTCCAGAAAAAAAAACAGCATGACTAAGGGAACTCTCGGCAGTTTTCCTGTGCAGAGAATGCCAAGGGCACAATATTAACCTTCAGACTTCACTCTGGTCCCTTTCTCTTCCTTCACTGGTTTTCCTGAGATTGCTCCACCTTCTCTTGAGGGAAGGGCACTGCATTAAGATTTTTTTACTCTCCTTTCTTTATGGCTGAAAGAAAAACATCCAAGACAAAACCCCTCCACAGAGGAGTGATCTGGACATAAGCCCTAATATTCCATGGATAACGGTCTGGACTTCAGCACATGTAGTGCCTAGGAATGACTGAACATCCAAGGATCAGCATTTGAAAACAGCATTTCCAGGGGGAGATGGATCTGGGCACCAAGGGAAAGGCAGGAGGGTCATGATAAGGCTGCTTCAGGATTATCTCATAGTAGATGGATGCAGTTCTTTGTGCTTGCTGTGACTCTTAATTGCATATGTCCACAGAGCCTCGTTAATTAACATTGATGCAGAAAGGGAACAGATTTACTGAAACATTCCACAAATTCTGCCCATAGGGATCCTTCCATGCCCTTTCTGACTGGGCTTTTCTTCCCAGTTGCAGGGAGTGATGTCTTTGGTAAACAGCCTGGATGAATGATGGCACCTGGCAGCACAAGTGACACTTAGACTCTCTAAGAGTGAGGTCATCTCACCTGATTCAACCACCTTTACACAGGCAAGGCGTTACAGGGCAAGAGGGAACAGCTTTCAAGTAAGAGGGCAGGTTTAGATTAGATTTTAGAAAAAAACTTTTACTGTAGAGGATGGCAAGGCCCTCACACAGGCTGCCCAGAGAAGCTATGGCTGCCCCTGGATCCCTGGAAGTGTCCAAGGCCAGGCTGGATGGGGCTTGGAGCAACCTGGGATAGTGGAAGGCGTCCCTGCCCATGGCAGGGGTTGGAATGAGATGAGCTCTAAGGTCCTGTCCAGCCCAAACCACTCTGTGATTCTCTGATCTGAGGGATTCTCTGATCAGGCCAGGGATCTGGTCTGAACAAACCATCAAGCAGCCATCAATAGTACCTGGGAGCATACAGTCACATCCAAAGGCTGCTTCATCCCCATCTAAAAAGAGTTAAAACTCTAAGATGAATCCTCTGGTGTGTCACATTCATATTTTCTGAAAAACCCCTTCACCCAGGATTTTTCTCCTGAGAAGCTGAGAAGCCTCAGAGAAAAAAGAAAACACTTATCTCATTTGATTCTCCTGTGTTTTGCTTGTCTGGAATGTGTTTACCAACAGGTGATTGTTTCATTGGTTTCTGATGTGAGTTGTTTTCACTCTTTGGCCAATCAGAGGCAAGCTGTGTCAGGACTCTGGAGAGAGTCACGAGTTTTCATTATTATCTTTTTAGCATTCTGTAAGTATCCTTTCTATATTCTTTAGTATAGTAAAGTTTAGTGTTCTTTTAATATAATATAGTATCATAAAATAATAAATTAGCCTTCTGAGAGCATGAAGTCAGATGCATCTTTCCTTCCTTCGTCTGGAGGGAACGCAAATACAATACTGGTGAAGATGTCTTTTTGCTGATTATTAAGGGACCTACCTAAACTGATAAGACTAGGCACATATTTTAACAGCCAAAGTTATGTGAGCTGTAGTCCATCCCATAAATGAATTTCTTTACTTCCTATTGTGTATTATTTCAATATTGCAGTACAAAATATGCTCTGCAAACTGAAATCAGAGGAAAAATGAATAGTTGATAAAATTATGAAAGTTAATTATATCAGATGAAATGATGGGATTTTCAATTATGTTTTTATTTCAATATTAACAGTCCTTAATATTTAATTTTAAATTCTGACACCTCTGTTAATCTACTTAAAATAAGTTGGGACTGAGATATTACTTCCATTTATATAAATAATTTAAACTAATTTCAATAAGTTTAGGGTTCTTACCAAAGTTATAAAATGTGAAATCATCTAAACTGTGAAAAGCACTGAGCAAGTAGCAGGAAGTTGGAATTTAGGAATCAAAAAGGTGGGAAATTCTTTATTTCTGTCTGGAAGGATGACATTTGCTATGGCAATGCTGTGATAAAATCTTATGGAGTTCTAAAATTATCTGTTCAATTTATTTGTACATATTAAAGTTTAGCTTCATCACAGATGCAAATCATGTCATTAAAAGCTCTCCAACCTTGCTTATGCATCTAGGACATATAAGATAATTTTATTTAACTAATAAAAATTATTTTTAAAACCTTGGTTTCTGTACTTTAATTAAATTCTTGGATCCATGTGTAAGTCATTTGGCACCTATTATGTAAGGGGAGGGGAAGTTAATTACATCTTTAGAAAATAAGAAATTTATCATTCACACTTTTTTTAGCAAAAGAGACACAGAAACCCCTAGAGAACTCAAAACAGGATATTCTGTGTTATTCTGTATATTTTTTTTTATTTAAATGCATACAGATTAAAAAAATCCAATATTTGCAAAAGTATGTCCCAGATTCTGCCAACCACAGAAGGTGAACATAAGGATAGATAGATAGATAGATAGATAGATAGATAGATAGATAGATAGATAGATAGATAGATATGTTAAAAGTATTTATTCCTTTCTCTTTGTACTTTAGGGAAAAAACCCTCACCATCCATGTTTTCCCTTTTTTTCATCTCTGAGGAGGGTAAGGTTGGAGAAGTATGATCTGCTCAAAGTTGATGAGTTTTGCATCCACAGTTCAAGACAAGGAATATTAGGAAAGTCATAGCAGGCTCCTAAAACCTTCTGATGACGGAGGTTGGGCCCCTTCTCCACGTGGTTGGTGCCAGCACTTGCCTGTTCTGTGTTAGAAGGTCTTAGTGCAACAACCTGCTTAAAGAAGTTTCATGTTATCCCAGCCACCAAGGTCATGCAAAACACACTAATTCTTTCTTCCTTTATATCTGCTTTCCATAAATTTGAAAAAGACCATTGTGTCCCCTTTGTTCTTTGCCTTTGCATACACATTCTGCAAGGAATATCCTCAGAGGGACCAAGAAGATAGAAAATGGGTAAAGCAGGAAGAACTGAAAAGTTTGCAGAGGGGAGATGGTTTTGGATTAGGGACAAGTCTCATAAACACTTGGGAAGGGGAAAGAGTGTGATATTGGTGGTGAGACACTGCACAGGCTGCCCAGGGAAGCTGGGGATGCCCCATCCCTGGGAGTGTTCAAGGGAAGCTGAACAGGGCTTGAAGCAGCCTGGGATAGTGGAAGGTATCCGTGCCTGTGGCAGGAAGGTGGAACTGGATGATCTTTAAGGTCACTGCCAACCTAAACTTTTCATGGTTCTGTGATAATTCTGTGATTCCCAGAGTATCACATCATATTCAATGACTTGGTCCTAATATTCAAAGTGCTTCATGATCTTGGCATGGCATTCCTCAAAGACAAATTAATTCATCTCCTCTTGGCAAGACAGAGCCATTCACAAAAAAGACAGGGCAATCAGGTTGACTTATAGCAGAGCTCTGTGCAATTAGTTTACTGAAATTCTACTTCATAATCCCTCCCCATGGGAGAGTGTGTGACTGAATTCAGCTCAGCAAAGATAAAAGAGGTTCTTCATGGGTTTCATAACCAATTCAGCAGGGCAACTTAACTTTGTGGGAGATAGAGACAAATATTTGAACAGAGGTAAATTTGCCTTTGAAAAGTTTTGTTTATCTATCTATTTAATTAAAAGCCATTTATAGCAAATCATGAGGTTTCTGCTGCAACAAGTTGCTCAGGCAGTTGTTTTCATGCTGATGATAAAAAAATATTGAAGCCAAGTCCAATAATTAAACTTAGCAAAGAACATCAGAGGAAAATTATTTACTGAGGCATCAGTTCATGGTTTGTTGAGGTATGACATCTCATGACAGAACCTGCTTGTTATGAAGTCTGTCTGATGCATTTTGAGGCTGTTTCTTGGATAAATGGCATGAGGGAAGTAGGCATTGATTCCTGAAACTTGCTGTCGTGCAGATGTGATTTTGCAAGGGAGATAGAAAGAGGACTGCAATGACAGAGCTCTCTACAACTCAGGGAAAATGCAGAGGCTGTGATGATTTATGCCCCTTTTAGGGTGGGAGTAGAAGATGACAGCCACGTTATACCAACCCTGACTTATCTTGTCTCCTTATGGCTTCTCATGAAGAAGCAATGGAAATGGTGCTTCAGCAAATGAAGCAGAGGTGACCTTTTCAGTACAAAAATAGAAATCAAAGTTTAGAGTACACTATAACACAGCATTGAGGCAGGATCTTTCAAACAGCAACTTGTCCTTGAGCTGTTCACTCAGAATTAAAATTTCAACTCTGGACCATGCTTGCCCAAATCAAGTCTGTTTCTGGTTCATCTCTTTATAACTTCCAGCAGCACTGATGTTAAACCAAATCATGCCTTAAGGTGTAAGCAGCAGGATTAAGTGACATAACTTGGAGACACATTCCATATGAGGTTGGACTGTTTTGGAAAATACCCTGGGTTTTTTGAAACATGCTCAGGTTGTGATGAAGTGAAAACTCATTCTCCCTATTTGATCATAATCATAATTCAAACTACTTGGTGATACTAGACCAAAGAAAGAGTCTTGACTAATCTACCACAGTACATCCATTTGGAAAATGAACCCATGCATGATAATTACTTTCAGACAGTCATTTTCTAACCAGTTTTCCATCCATCTTACTTTAGAATTAGCATGACCATCTTTCTCCAGTTTGTTATTTGTGATAAAATGACATTAGACAATATTAGCAGACACCCTACAGTATAATAGTTAGCAACTGCTTTTAGCTATACTGAAGCCTGCTGCAGAAGAAGCTGACACTTTTTTTCTTTACAAAACCACGTTTATGCTCATTTCCTTCTGTGAGCTTTCAGATAGTTATTGTTTCATTACCTCTGGTTGACAGGTCAGTGGCCTTTGGCTTACTATTCCTCCTTTTTCTTTTTAAAAACCTCTACTTTATTTGCTTTATCCTATCTTATGGGACCTACCTGACATCTTGGAGTTCACAGACATCAGACAAAAATTCCAAGATATTTTTGATTTGTTATCTGGGAATCCAATTTAAATTCATCAAAGTGTTCTCAGAACCTCTTCTACTTTTGTTCTGCTTTAATTTGCATTCCTCTGCTTCTGGCATCACTTTTTTAGCCATGTGATTTGATCACACCTCAACCTCTTGTTGAAAATAGAAGCAAAAATGTTACCAAATATTTATAATACCCTGATGAAGAGTCAAGAGGATCCAGTCTGAAAAAATGTTAATTAATGTGGTGTACCACAGTGTTCATTCCCTCATGGAATGATTTAACCATCACACACCTCAGGTCTTTGGTGGGGGTTAGGATCCGTCAAAGGCAAAGGAAATTGCTTAAAGGAGAGAGTTTTAGAGAACCACTAAATGCAAATGGAGAAGGAGGGGGGGAAGCAGAGGGGGATGCATTTGTGTAATGGGGGAGGCTGTAGTGACAGTGTCAAACTTTCAAGGAATAAATGAGGTTTGTGTCAGGTCAGAATTGCCTGTTGATCTCCCTGTTCTATACTAATTCTGACATTTCAAGATTAACAGGTTCATTTGGGACTGGGCCTTTTTTATTCTGCAGTTGCTATCTCACTCCTTTCCTCTGTATTCCTCCTATTCCTCCCATCAAAGCTGTCTGACATTACACCTCTGAACACAATCACAAAAAAGGAGAGGCTTTGTAAAACACGGGAAAATTTACATACAAGCCAGAGTATCTTGAGTGCCCAAGAGATTCTAGAGGAATGTTTTCCAGAAAAAACAGAATCCAGGGGATGTTCCAAAGGGTGGGAAGCCTTGTCAATAATATATATGTCAATAATAAACAACAAATGATATCTCCTGGGAAAGCCACAGCAGCATCAATAACTGAACTGATTGGGGGGGGGGGGGGGGGGGCAGGGGGGAAGGCAAAATTAATGAAGTCTAAATAAGTAAGTAGGAATGTAATTAATTAATACTAGTCACCAATATTTTACAGAAAACATCCCATAAAACAAATGCAATTTAAATTTTTGATGATTTTCCAAGGGTAGCTAATTAAGGTAATAACAAAGCTATAATCTATTTAGAGTTCAGTCTGATGTTTGACTTTTTGCTGCATAACATTTAGATTAAAAAATTGGCTCCACATCATATTTATAAAGCAAATCATAGGAAGGAGATTAAGAGGGTAATGCAGAAACCTGCAAGAGGATTTTTCAAGATGGGAAACTTACTAGGATTCTGCACAGGCTGTTGCTTGGTCTGGTGCTATCCTGTGTTTCTGGAAGACTGGTTGCAATTGCCATTGGTTGGACTCACTGATCTTAGTGTTTTTTTCAGTCTTAATGATTCTCTGATTGTTCTTAAATATCTTTTCCTTAGGAGGGATCCAGTTTTCCAAGGTTGTCCCTCTAACCAATAGCTGTATTTTTGGCTCCTATCAGAGCAGTCCTACAGTAAGCACCCAAGTTCCCAGGCAAGAAGTGATGACAGGTGACTTGAAACCCTTGTAACAATCCACTTTATCTAATTTAGGTGATTGAATTTAGGCAGGCAAGACTTCTTCTTGGAGGCCTGCAGAGCATCCTGTCTATCTCCATTGACCCTGTCGGGAATTTCAGCTCTTCTTTTGGGAGGAGCTTTACACTGAGTCAGATAAACTGGATCACATCCCCTTGGATCACTTGGCCTATATAAATTTACAGTCCCAACTGATAGGGAAGTCTGTATCATTCACTCAGCCTTTCTTGCTTTTTAATTCATTAAATTAGTCCAGAGCAACAAAAACCTGATACCATGCATGGGAATCACCTTTACTCTCTGTAGTGCATGTGCTGTGTCAAGAGTTAAGAGCATGCAGAATTTTCATTAAGGGCAAAATATGACCTGAATTAAATTCTTGCTTTGCCAGGAATTTAGGGCATGAAAATTGAATTTCAAGCTGGTGTAAGTGGAGACAAAATCACCGAGTTCCTGGTTTTATGAAGAAATAACAGTCTTTCCTTTTTATAACATTCTGTTTTCCTTTTCTCTTTGCCTACGTTTTAGCTCCAGTCATTCATAATCTGCTCTTCTATTTTTCTATTTTATAGCCATCCCACAGGAATAATGTGAAATATAACCAATCAGTATTTGTAAAGCACTTTGAGGCTATCAGGTGGAAGGAAGTGTATAAATGCAAATTGTTACTATTGCTCTTACATTGCTGCCAAGGGACCTGCAAACAGAATCAGGTCCCCATATATTTAGATATACACAGGCTTAGTCACATCTGTGAAAGCCTCAGAAGATACAAGCTGAGGAAGCATAAGAGGATAGAAGTTTAATAAAATATGGGAAAAGGTCGTTCAGGGATTGTTTATGAGTTCAAGACTGAATCACTTTTCTGTCACAGATTTTTGCTCCATTTTGCTCCTGGCATTGTCCTCAATACCTGCTTTTGGAATATTATTACTGTGTTGTATATACTGGTGTAATCTCATGCAGCTTTTATGAAGCAATCCTCGTGACTGTGGTTAGACATTCACTTAGTGACAAGTAGATCTCATGATGAGACAAATTATGGCCAAGTGCTTCTTGTCACTGACTGTACATTGTCTGGGGCAGACCCAGACTACTGTCCCAGATGTTGGCATCTACATTTGATTAGACAAATATCATCCTATAATTACCTCTGTCAGTAGATTAAACACTGCCAGGGAACATTCCCAAGCACTGGAATGAAATCATGTAAATTCTTCAGTTTTAGAATGGTGCCTGGAATTATTCTGGCCTGAAACAACCAACACTTTCCCAATGCATTCCTGAGAGTGGCTCAGGAGCCAGCACCAGCCAGGGACCATTCCAAGTGGTTAGTTTGGATGCAGTTACCCTATTCCAGAGACAGGGATATTTCATGGCTATAGACACTGACAGGATGTGCCAGCTGGACCCAGAGTTAGAAACTGGACCCTGTCACTGCTTGGTTTACCAGGGGAGTCGTGCCCACAGCTCGACACCCATCACAACTGTGACTGGGAACATTCAGTGGTTCACAAAAATGTGTCCTGATGTCCAAAGCTGACAGAACATTTAGTGCCCTAATGGATCAGAGCCTTTTCAGTACCACTCCATGGGAACAATGTGGCAAAGGCAGGAACAAGACCATATTCCCTGCAGGCAGCTTTCAAACACTTCATGGTCCTGCAACCACAGTCACGCTGGGTTTGGTTTGGTTTTTTGATTTTTTTTTCCTGTTTGTTTTCCTGGGGTTTTGTTTGTTGTTGTTGTTGCTTTCAGATTGTTTATTTGTTTGTTTTTGCTAGTTTTGGTGTGGTTTTGTATTATTTGGGTTTGTTGATCGGGGCTTTTTCCAAATGTTGCATTACTCTGTAAAAGACAGAAAGAAAGAAGCTGTGCTGATACATTTTGCATGGACTCATGACCACATAGGTTTGCTATTCATGAAACAATTTCTCTAGCTCCCTGTTATAAATATCTTAAAGCAATGCAGGTTTTAGGAGTGAAAAGTACTTTAACTTCAGCCTCCTTTCCTAGGTAATAAATTTATTAGTTTTCATATTCTTTTTTACCTCTTATTGAAACCACCATGCCCTCATGATGTCTAATAGCCAACAATATCCCAAGAAGAGTTATTGCATATCTCTTCATGTCAGTCTAAAGGAGTAAAGTCCTGGATCTGGTTGCTCTTTGCTCCTCCCCATCAGTTTCTCTCACCACACTCATCCCTGTCCTCACAGGATCACAGCAAAGGCCACCTCAGGCCACCTCCAAAACAGTAGACTAAGGAGGACAGAATTAGCAGAGGCAACTGCAATAAAGGAGAAGTAAGAAGCCCCTTAGGAGGATGTTTTATGAAGGTGATCTCTTCTACAAGATCTATGGTATTGTCTTTCAATCCTGAACCCACTGTTGTAAACAGAAAATAACACTGCTGTGATCAGGGCATCACCCTCTGATCTGGGCTAAGGACAACACTGCCTTCCATCCTCCATCAGGAGGTGAAATAGCACAAGGCAAGCATCCAAGATGTTGTCAGACCAAGAATTAAATCCATCTATTTTCTTACTGGGATTCCTGTGCTTAGGAGAGGATTTCCACCTTCCTCTGGAGCTGGAACATTAAAAATACATTGCAGTACTTTCCCCAGCCAGTTTGACAACTCACAGCACAGCTTTGGTGTCTGTGTAAAGCCCTCACAGAGGACGTGGGGAGCGGGAGTAATCGACAGTGCCACAGATCTCCATCTAGGGATGGGTTGTAGCAGACACCTTTGTCTTCAGAGTACTTTTCCAAATAGGCAGAGACATGAGAATCAAGTCATATGGTGACAGAAGAAATGAATATTCATTGTTTGCCTTTTATGATAGTAGGAAGCACAGCAGCAAGAGCTGAAGAGATGGGGTTTAATTGTTGCAGAAGTGATAAGGAACACACATGGGAATGCATTCATTTGATTTTTTTCACTCCTATGAGGGAGCTTCCTCAGTCATTTCCATTTTCTCCAGATGAATCAATATTTTCTCTCTAACAAAAGAAAACAAAGCCACAACTTAACCTCCCACCCACACAGAACATATTACTTAACTGCCTGCTGCTCCCAGCTATCTTCACAAGCTGTGTTCCCGCAGCATTTTAATTTTTCAGTCCTCTCAAGAAATGTCATAACATTAACATTATGCATTTTATGATGCTCTTACTTGTTACAGATCTTGCAGTTCTTTTCTAACACTGGGAGCTTTTATCAGGTTACAGGGCGAATTAGCTGTAAAAGCTTAGAAAATGGCAAGGATGGATTTGCAACTAAAAAAAATCTAAACAGCAGAAAAAACTGTCTGTATCTTCCTAAAAAATTTTAAAGAGATCTTCTAATTTGTCATTAAAACCGTTAAAACCCTCAAATTTAATAAGATTTTCAGAATTAATCAGGAGGGAAAAATTACCCAAAGCATTCTCCCAAAAGCTGGACTGACAAGCTTTTCATTTTAAAACTAAATTTGTAGGAGAGACAAAACAATCCTCTCAATGTACAATAAAGCACTGTGTTTGCACACAATACTTTTCAAAATATGTTTTTCATATGTGAAAGAATTGGCCACGTTTATTCAACAAATATTAACCCTTGAAAACCTGTCTTGGCATTTTTTACTTATGTGAGCAGTATTTTAGCAACTTCCCCAATCACTCTGCAGCTCCTTAAGGAAATAAAACCCAACTGCAGGAGTAAAACTTCCACAATAAATCTAAATAGTTGAAAATATATCAATACATAATCCAATACTTGTTTCCTCCCATACCAGAGATTCAAAGGCTCTTTAGCTTTTGTTCTTACCTATTACCACTACAGCCTCCTGTGCCTCTTCTGACAGCCTGGCTGTCCAGACTTTTCAGCAGTGTCTGTGTTTCTGTATAACATCTCCAGTGCCAATGGGTGCAGGTTTCTGCTTCTGCAGGGCCTGACATTCTCCCTAAAAGGCACCTCAGTGTTTCATTCTCTCCCCTTCTTCAGCTGGAAGGGTTTTCTCAGCTATTTTCAAGACAACTACATAGCACAGGAACAAAACAGCCAATTCAACCACAGGTTTTGCTTTGGATTATTTTCCCTGAAGGGTCACCCCTGTTCTTTTTCCTTTCTCCCCTGCTCTCACCTCCCAGAAGGATAAACAAACCTCCTCTGTCTCCCCCTTTCCATCCTTGCTCTCCCTGAGCAGCACTGGCCCTGCTGTTCAATGAAGTTCAGAACTGAAACAAGGATTCCTAAGGGATTTTTTCTTATAATCCATATTTCTAAAACTAAACTGTATAGCACATAAGACTTTTTCTTTCCCAGTTTGAGGTAGAAAATCATAAAAGTGTATGAACATGAACTATTTGGTCTGAAGTTGTTTTACTTATCTAATGTTCATAGCCTCTGTTGCTATTCTGAATTATCCCTCTGCATTATTTTTTCATTATTTAATGTCTTTTTATACCATTAAGTTTTACTATATCCACCCAGCTATTAAACCATAACAACTTAAAATCACTATGTCAATAGGACCTTTTGTGCCTTTACTTGTTTTTGAATCTCCATATGGCAATCTGGCTCCTGGGCACCCAATATACCTTTTCTTAGTACCTAATCAGTGCACTTATGCCAACCCCTCAAGCCTGTTCATAATTCTTATTTAAACTATTGTGTCCCAGTAGCTCTTTGATCTGAACACAGTCCAAAAGTGCAGCCCCATCAGAGAATCAGAGGAACTGTTCCAGTCCTCCTTGCTTTAGGTTACCCTGCAAGTAAATTTGGTTTGCTTTGACTTTCTGCTCTTTTCCAAAGCTTTTTCCAAAACCATGTCTGCTTTGCCTTGTGCTGTAATCCCATTATTTTCTTTTGTTGAAATGCTGAATAATTTGTTTCTAAAGTTGTCTCCTTTCTGGGAATAGGCAACTTCAATAATTTTCCTCAGACAGACCTGCACTTTTTCCAAGCTGAATAGTCTCAAATATTTTGGAGTGTTTTTAGTTTCTCTCTGTGATTTGCTATTTCTCTGAGCTCCAGGCTCTGTGAACCATCACTCAGCTCCCCCAGCTAACATCCCTGACATGTCTGTTATTCCACTTTAAACAGGATTCATTGGATGACACCAGGGAGGATATAAATATCAGCATATCCCAGTACTGTTCTCAGAAAAGGTGCTGATGCCCTGCTTGTTTCTGAGACGTACTTCAAGCTGACTTTTTAGATCCTCCATGGATTTTGCCATTTGGGATGACCAATATAATGCACTGTTCACTTTATCATCCACGTTACCTGCGGGGTAACACTTGCAGGCACCTTCAGATCAGCAGTATCTGGGCTTAAAATCAGCCTGAATTTGAAAGGCACAATGTGTTTGCAGCACATATTCAAGTATCTAAAAATTAGGCCAGTTTTACTGACACTAATGTTGGATTACACGTTGTTACTGTGTACTCCCAGGGACAGGCAGGACCAGCTGGCAGAGCCCTTTATTCTTTACCTTCCTGCTCAGGAAGGAAGCAGCACAGTCCCAGCTGTCACTGCACAGCTTTCTTTGCCCCCTCTCTGTCTGCTCTGTGTTTCAGCCATGCCGTGCTGGATTGCTCCACTGCAGCATCCTGGCCATTATTGTCCTGGTGTGGTCCAAGACCTCGAGAAGCTGCAGTAAAAAATCATCCTTTTCCATATCTTATTCAGGCACAAGAGGGACATGCCTCTCCCAGGGTGGTCCAGTTCAGTTTGTGCTGTGTTCCTGAACTGCTCCTGTGGTCACTGCCTGTAATGAATCATCTCAACTACTGTCTGCAACCTAACAGGTCAATGGGGAATGTCTTTAAGCTTAAAAAGGTGCAGGTTTAGATTAGATATTAGGAAGGAATTCTTTACTGTGGGGTGATGAGTCACTGGATCAAGATGTTCAGAGACATTGTGGATCCCCATCCCTGGAAGTTCAAGGCCGGGTTGGATCGGACTTTGAGCAACCTGATCTAGAGGAAAGTGTCCCTGCCCATGGCAAGGGGCTGGAACTGGATGTTCTTTAAGGTCCTTTAGAACCCAAACCATTCTGTCATTTTATGATCTGGCCAAGATCCTGAGCTCCCAAGCTCCTCAGCTCTGTGAAGGACCCACTGGACAAGGCCACAGCAACCAAGAGAAGTGATTCCAGGTTTCTCCCTGCCAGACCAGCTCCCAACACCATCTCAGTCACAGGAGCAACAAGTGCCAAGGATCCAAAGGCTCCAGGCCCACAGCAGCCAGGTATCTCTGCCACCCACAGCTTAGACATGGTCACAATCCTTTGTCAAGGGCTGTTACAAGCCTGCACGTGCAGAAATTAGGAAATAGGCTCTAGCTTCCCACTCAAGGTCTCCCTTCTGATTTTAAGTACAAAGGCTCAGTAAAGCCTTTGCATTTAGACTTTATCCTCTGGGACCACTTAACCACTGGCATAAGTACATCATAAAATAGACAAAGAGCTGTAATATGTACCAATGGAGCTTAGCATTTCCTGGGGTTATGGAGGAAGGCAGTACCTTAAGATGTGCAGACAGATGGCTGACAGGGTCTTTTCTGCAGAACTTTCTACCTTAGACTTCTCCTTGTTGCTTGTAAGAACTCCAATCCACCTTTGCAGATCAACTATATCTAGGCCACTAAATAAAAACAGCCTGAATTTGAAAGCCATGATGTGCTTGCAGCACCCAATCAAATACCTAAACATTAAGCCAGCTTGACCAATGCAGTAGTTTCCACACTTCTGAAAGGCTTCTGGGTCCCAAACTGAATCACTGCCTCTGCAACCTAACACAGGCCCTCCAAAGCCATCTCAGTTTGGCTCCTTCTCCACCAGTCCTGTTCATCCACACAGAGCCATGGAGTCATAGCATGATTAAGTTGGAAAAGACCTCAAAGGTCATCAAGTCCAACTGCTAGTAGCAGTAGAAGCATGTGTAGAAGGGGTGTAGAAGCATGAAAGGGATTGCTGAATATGCTGCTTCTTCTCCAAAACATTGATAAGTACTTCAAACTGAGTGCAGCCTAGCACTCAGTTTTTGTCTAGTACTGAATGAGACAGAGGCTGATAACTGACATTTTTTGAGCTCCCCAGTTTCCACTCACCCTCCTGTTTCTGTAGGGGATTATTATGGAAGAGCCTTGTTCTCTCAGACTTTGCAGTGTCCTTGGTCCCATCCCAAGATAAATAATTTCTGCTGGACAAAACTCACTAAAAGGTAGCAGAAATTTGGTGGAAGGGGAGACACCAAGCTGTGGGTTTTGGGTTTTGCTTTTTAATTACACGTCTGTGATTTAGAATTACAAGTACAAAGCTCCTGCAAAGCCAGCCTGCCTTTCCTCCTGCCTTTCCTGCAAGGGGCTGTCACCCCTGCTGGGGCTGGACCTGCTGTCCCAGCCAGTCCTGGCTTAGGCTCCCAGAGGAGCAGAGATTTCTGTCTGGAGAGTTGGTGGGCAGCTCGCCTGCTGCAAATGCATTTCTCTGCTGCTCTCCTTTGGTCCGAAGGAGCTGCAGAATTCTCCTCCTCTTATGTAATGGCCTGCTGGTGTCTTTGCTTGGAAAACCTCTTTTTCAGCTGGAGGGTGTCAGGAGCTGTGTCCTACCTCTCTTGGGTCACTGCTGAGAGAGCATCTGGCCGAGGGAGATGTGCCAGGGTGTGGGGCAGCAGAAAGGAGCAGCTCCTCTCCCCTTCCTCCCCTTGTGTCCAGCATTTCCTGGGGTCTCCCTGTTCCTCTCAGGAGCATGGGGCATCTCCATCTGGGAGACCCCGGGCAGCAAATGGGGGAAAGGGGAAATTTGGGCTGGGAGCTTTGCCTGGAGCAGTGTGTACCGTGTGTACCCACGCCCCCAAGAGCCACAGCACGGATGGGGCAGAGCCGAGTGCGGGGGGGACGCGGTGGGACAGGGGGATGAGAGCAGGGCGCGGTGGGGCGATGCAGTGGGATAGCGGGATGAGAGCAGGGCGCGGTGGGGCGATGCAGTGGGATAGCGGGATGAGAGCAGGGCGCGGTGGGGCGATGCAGTGGGATAGCGGGATGAGAGCGGAGCGCGGCCAGGAGATGCAGCTGCCGCGGGACCGGGGGATGGAGAGAGGAGTGCGGCGCGGGGATGCTGCAGCCGCGGGACCGCGGGACGGGAGTGGAACGCGGCGGCTGCTGCTGCTGCTGCTGCTGCTGCTGCTGCTGCTGCTGCTGCTGCTGTGGAAGCGGATCGCCAAGTCTCCGGGCGAAGCTCTCCCTCCTCCGGCAACCGGCGGGGATGGGGAGGGGGAGCGAGGGAGGGGCACGGAGGGGTCAGGGGACGTTAAAATGCAGCATCATCCTCCGGCCCCGGCGAATTCTCTGTGTGTGTGTGTGTGTGTGTGTGTGTGTGTGTGTGTGTGTGTGTGTGAAGGGGCGGAGGGGTGATCGGCAGCGCTGCCCGCAGCTCCCGGAGTAGCGGGGCCGGGCGCGGGGCTGCGCGGGGCGCGGAGCGGAGCGGGCACTGCGGAGCCGGCAGCGCTCCCGGTGCAGCGCCCGAGCCTCGCCGGAGAAAGGGGGGCACCGGGCGGGAGGGGAGGGACGGGAAGGGGGGCGGCGATGCTGCCTGGCTTGGGGGAGGGAGGAGAGCGGGGGGGCAAAAAAAGGAGAGAAAGAGGGAAAAAAAGGCAAGGAACCCCCACCCCCCCTTTCCTCCCTCCCCTGCCCGGTCCCTTCCATCTCCGGCACACACACACACACCCGCACGCACACACACACCCCATTGATCAATATTTGGCTGTCTTGCTGCAACTTGCTGCAGTCTTTTAAAGGAGTAGTAGAGAGAGAGGGAGAGAGAAAGGGAAACTGGCAGGAAGGGGTAAGGAGCTACACATGTCACATGTGCTTTCTAAGACGGCCAGGAGCATCTGCAGGCTGGATCTGGTGGAGGATGCTGCGGCAGGTGATACACAGAGGGCTCCAGTCGTTTTTCTACAAGCTGGGCTTATTCGTGAGCAGGCATCCGGTGTTTTTCCTCACTGTGCCCGCAGTCCTGACCATCATCTTCGGCTTCAGCCTGCTCAACCGCTTCCAGCCTGACACTGACCTGGAGAGCCTGGTAGCCCCCAGCCACAGCCTGGCCAAGATCGAGAGGAGCTTAGCCAGCAGCCTTTTCTCCCTCGATCAATCCAAAAGCCAGCTGTATTCGGACTTGCACACCCCGGGGAGGTATGGCAGGGTGATTCTCCTCTCCAAACCCGGAGGCAATATTTTGCATCAGGCTGATGTGATCCTGCAGATCCACCGAGCCGTGCTGGAAATGAAGGTGAACTACAAAGGCTATAATTATACTTTTTCCCATCTGTGTGTGTTGAGAAATCAGGATAAGAAATGCGTGCTGGATGATATTATTTCAGTGCTAGAGGATCTGAGGCAGGCTGCCCTCTCCAATAAGACAACAGCCAGGGTGCAAGTGAGCTATCCCAACACTAAATTAAAGGTATGCTCTTACTGCATGCTTTTGCCAATTAAAGAGGCAGCACTTCATTTCTTGTCCTAAGCAGCAAAGAGAAATATAATCATATCTCTCTCTCTCTATGGAAATGTGTGTGATCTGGGCTTTCCTCGTGAAGCAGCTGAATCTGGTGCCTTGCTTTGCTCTGGGTGAGGAGGGAGGGTGGGGAACCGGACGCTGCTGCCAGAGCAGGAGAAGAAGGGAGCGGAGAAGAGCCTGAGCACCGGCAGACCTTGCAATGCCTTGAAGGTTCAATTCACGGGGGGAAAGGGACAGGAGGTCGGTGGGGGGTGGAGAGCTGGTTTGCACTATCACCTTTTCCAGCCTCACTGCTGTGGTGGGATAATTTGTCTTTAATGTGGCCAAGAAAAGCTTTCCTCAAAGGCACAGTGAGGTCCTGTGTCTCCCTGCCCCTGCCAGTGCTGTAAGAGCAGCAGAAGGTTGGGCCAGAAGCAATTTCAGGTGTCCTGCCTTCTTTACCTGCATGCAAAGAAGGTGAAGGGAAGTGGGATTTTTTTTTTCTCTCTCAGTGTAAAAATTGTTAATTCTGTCGCTGATGGATGGGCTGGAGTTTTGGGATGGATCCCACCAGCTAGAGGCTTCCAGCAAAGTTGAAACAAGGTGAGAGGTGAAAGAAGTTTCAGTCCTCCCAATTAAAAGAATAAGCAATTTGGCACAAATTATCTCAGGACTATTTCCTTGGCACACAAGCACCCATCTGCTTTCCCTCCCATCTGGGGCAATTCCACTTACCAGGACTAACCTGCTGTGAGTAAATAAGGTACAAAGTTTGCAGTTAGCTCATAAAAGAAGTTTTTGTGGATTACAGTCCATCGGCATGCTCCCCTGGGCATTGCACCAGAGGCAGGATTTATTTAACAGAGTGTAACAAACTCCCTAGGACACTATTTACTCGTGGCTCAGGTCACAGGGGAGAGGACATGCTCCTCCTTGTAAACCAGAGATCTCTGGGGTTACCTCTCCCCCTTTTTCAAAGAGTTCCTTGGGGGTAAGGGACATGCTCTTGCAAGTACCAGCACTAAGATCCTGAAGTTATAATTTGTTTCTTACTGTACATTTACCAGAAAAAGATCCCATAAAGTCAGTGCCTGTTCCGAAATCTGAAGCAGAGACATAGATTGATTTTATTTGATTGTCTTTTTTCCTTCAATAAAAGTGCCAGGTGGAACAGCTTGGATTTGGTCCCGTGGCTGTAGATGTTACAGTAATTGCTTTGTACAGAGTTGTGGCTGCCTGAGTGGAGTGTGTGGAAATGAAAAGGTGTCCTTGCTACTGCTAGAAAGTCCTGAGTGCAAAGAGTGCTCAGAAAAACAAGTTATTCTGGATTAAATATCCCTGAACAAATTTTATCTTCATGCTATTACTGCAGAATTAAAGCAAATCCTTTACATTTTGTTTATTTTTAGAATTAAAATTAAGGTAGTTCAGTGGAGAACACTGATAATCTAGACTAACAGTGTTATAAAGCAGCTTTATACAGAAATAGTCATCATATCCTCTAAATCCAGGTTAATTTTCTTCTCTAGACAAACCCTAACTGATCTTATCAAAACTAGGATGCAGTCACTTGCACTGTGTTTTTTTCATTAGAAGATTGCCTACAGCTCCTCCTTTTTTTAAAGATAAAAGCAAAGGAAAAGATTATGTGGTCTGGATTAGCAACATATTGGATTGCCAGATAATTCACATACAGAGAAAAGTTTTCCCAAAACATAGAAGTTTAACTGTGAGCACTTCCAAACACCATCCCAGCACCTTCAATCTCCCAAGGAGTTGTGTTTCATCTTCTGGGTGAGGGAATAAACACCCTTAAGTAACTCAGTTTAAAGCTGGACAGAGCAGGGTGGGGAGCTTTTTGTCCTCTTGCCAGGGAAAGAAGGTAAAGCCACCAAAGCCTGTGACTGCACTTCAGATAAAAGCCAGCAATTACAACTCATTTCTGTGGTTCCTGCTTTTACTGAGAAAGAGAAACACACTTTGCCACTATTTTCCTTCTTATTATATATTAAGGACTCTATTATGGACCTGTGGTCAGCCCTGAACCTGGGCTGGTCTTCAACAATGGTGTGTCTGCAGAGACTCACCTTCTCTGGTCTCTTTGGCTCCAGCTGTTGGGATTAAATTACTGTTTCGTATAAAATAATTCACTAGTTTATGTCTGTCATCTTTGCTGTCCCATCTACCAAGGGTTAGGAAGTTGTGGGCAAGATCTTGGTTTAATCCTGGCTCTCAGGCTGTATACTGACCTTCCTCTCTTTGCACCTCTGAGCAAAGGCTGTGGAAACTCAGGCCTGTATTTCTTGTTTTGATGTGTCTCATTGTGTTTAAACAGAAACATTTCAGATGCTGCACTCATTTGGGTAGATGAGTTTCTGGATGTCTAGCAAAGGCACAGAACCCCTGTGGCTGTATCTGTGAGGTTTTGTATTTCTTCACACTTGAACTGTGACATTAAGGAAAAGTTGTGGTTAAACCTCATGGGACTGCAAACAAGAGACCCAAATCTGCCTGCTCTTATTCAATGTGGGCCAGTGTTCATCGCATTCACTGGTCCATGCCCTTGGGATTCTTCTCAGCTAAACTTTCCTGCACCATTAGGACCCTGTAGGATCTTCTAGGTTGCCTCACTTTCTCAAAGGTCATGTTGCTTGGTTAATACTGGTAGGTTTTGCTCTTTTAATAACGGCCTCAAATTAAACAAAATTTTTCTGAAAACAATATGGGGATTTACAAACCATGAAGGTGCCCCATATGTGTTTAGTTTACAGAACAGTTTAGTTTACTTGACATGGGTCAAGTGTCAAACTGTGCTGGTCTGGGACACAATGACAGTGCTGAGCTCTTTCCCTCCTGCTCCATCTGGGAGCAGCAAAAACATCTTGTAGTTTTTTATTTCCCTCAAGCCTTGTGAGAAGCTTTCACTTTGTCTCTCTTCTCATCTCCTGATGGAGGCCAAATCAATTCAAACCTCTCAGGTGAGGCTGGCTGAAGGCTGACAGGGGGTGAGTTCTTGGCAGGTTTGCCACAGTTCTTTCTGGGAACCACTCAAGCAGGTTTGGGAAAACTGCTCCAGTTTTGAAGCAGCTGTTATCGGGCTGCAAAATCTGATGAAACTGCCTGGCTTTTCCTGAGGAAATCTGGATGTAAAGGACAATTGTTTAACCATTACATGCTGTAGTGTTGGAAGAACTTACAGCCCTAAATACTTCTACCCTCTGTAAGGCAGGAACTTGGTCTCTCCACTCACCAGACAAGGAGCAGAGACACAGCATTCACATTCAGAGCACAGACTGCAGGGTGGTTTCAAACGCCTGAGATGGGTTTAAAATCCACTCTGGCTACTGAGGGGTCATTGTAGGCAAGTGCAGGTGAACCAGGATGAAGGAAAATGCCAGCTCTCATTGCTTTGGGGACACAGTAGCCTGCTCACTGCAGTCTGCAGCCCAGCCAGAGAGTGACTTGCCCAAGGTCATGCAGATAGACCGTGGCAGAGCAGGAAAACAAAGCTGGATATATGAAGTCTTGATGAAGATTTTTGAGACACTTCCTAGAGAACATTGCTCATGCCTTCCTCAGTTCAGGACATAAAAAAGATGCTCCTGTGCTTGGAGTCTGGACTGTGCCCTAACTTGCACAGACTGAGCACTCAGCATCAGTCATCAAACTGTTAAATCTCAAGTTTTGGCAAATATCAGCTTTGTTTTTGTCAGCTGAGACTTCCAGAACAGTGACTGGGCATGACTTGGGAGACAGCATGGAAAAGAGTCCGCTCTGGCTTGGTAAATCCGCTTCATCCTGCTGAATGTATAACAGTGTGTGGTGTTCTTAGAAGTGAGCACATTGTGCCCCTGCCTCCAGGGCCAGAATGTGGTCTGAGGCACAGTTTATTTGTTGGTATAAACAGAATTATTGATTACCTGAGGATTACTTCTTGTGTACCATGAAATATGAGGGAAGAGATTGCTTTTTGACCCTGATTTGCCTATAACCACAGAAAATTTGCTGTCCTATTCCAGAAAAAGCCAAAAAAAAACCCCAAACAAAAATAATGAAAGTTATTTCTTAACACAGTTTTTATATGGAAGGGGAAAAAAAGAAAAGCATAAAAACATTTTTCAGGAATTTCATTTTATTGTTTCTTTGTTGCTTTTCATGTTTATTTGTTACTTTGTCTGAGAAAAGATAATAACTGAGAACTTGCCTGTCTGAGATCAAAATAAATATGACAACTGCTGGTTTAAAGAAACCTTTGTCAGCAGATTGGTTCCTGTAACATTGCCTTCAATTAATTAAGTATCAGTCATTTATGAACACTAGGCAAAATAGCAGCCAATAATCCAGAAATCTCTATTACCACATTTGTGATAAACACATCAGCTGGATATTGAGTCTGCTCTTGCTTAAGCTGAAGAATTACTTGCATTCATTTAACATCTTGAAACCTCTAATTGCAGTTTTGTTACTGGCCAGATTCTCAATTTTTCTCACATTAACAGCTGTACTTTTAAATGAGTCTCACTCCATTTGCATTTGTGGAGTCTTTCTGACTGATCTAAAATTAATCCCTCCTTATATGTCCCTGAGGGGGACAACTCTATGGGACAGAGAAGATATGAAACCAGACCCAACCTCCATCAGAGTAGGCATCTATGCATCAATAATATCCACAAACTGATTATCCCTTCAGTAAAAGCACTTGGAGTGTAAGATTGCCCTAACTCCAACGAGCAGATGCTTCTCAGAAGCAGTGTGGCTCTGCACCCATTTGTGATACCACCTGTCCCAGTCCAAGCATGTGGTTCAGGATTTTGTGAAGTGTTCTGTGGCTGGAAAAAGCTACCAAGTCAAAGCAAAATAATAAAACATGTGCAGGGAGAAGATCAGAAGAGGGAGGCTGGAGGCTGCAGATAGTTTTCATCTCAGCCTTGCAGATGAAGACAGGATGGGGCAGGCTGAGCTCAGAATAACTGCTCAGTAGCATGAAAGCAAGTGGAAAATGTTTGAAGCCCAGGAGCATCTTCGGGCTCACAGATTGGGAAACTACTTTAGGGAAAAAAAGACACTTTTACCCTTCCAACTGTGTTTCCATACCGTCCAGCAGCACTGGGGAGGGTTCCTGACCCTCCTCACCTGGATGGGCTGGTGGAGCTGTGCCTTTGCTGGGAGATAGCTCTGCAGATATCAGCTTTTGAGGATGTGATCAGGCATCCTGTCTGCTCAGTTTGGGCAAGAAAATAAGTGTTTCCTTGCATTTTAGGAGAAGTCTCCACTCCTCCCTTTGCTTAGTACATTAGGAAAGGTCTCTGCCTCGGCTCGGATAGGCCAAGCATTAAGGTAACACTCTCCTCCTGTAAAGCAAAGCCAGACTATGAGCCCTGACTACACTGGGAACATGAAACTGGGTTAACATGTACCAGGATAAGCCACTCCAATGTAAACAAACAGCAGAAAGGCAGCAGAAAGGCAGCAGAAAGGCAGCAGAGACCAAGCAAAGCAAGAATGAGTGTTTGGGTGTTCTTTTTCAATTGTTGTTCTTCAGTTCAGAGCTTAGTTCCTTGTCAGTCTCTGAGGGACATTCCACCTTCAGCTGATGAGGGGTGTAGAGACCAAGTTCCTTGGGTGTGGGGCTCATTCCTTTCCATCCAATAGCTGAGAGCTCTGGCCATGTAGAAGACTGCAAGGAAAGTATTCTCCATTGACCTTTTGGATGACCTTGGTTGTCTGCTTCCTGCCTTTCCCTCCCAGCTATTCCACTTTTACTTTTGTCAGCACTTGCAGGGGGACATGGCCTTTTGTGCAGTGCCAGGCCTTGATGTGAATAATAATAAAGAAGCAATTGGAAGGTTGTTTAGGAGGAGAGAAGAGCAAGATGCAATTATAAACCCCTTCTGCTAGTGATAATGGCTCATCTCTGGGGATCTGGGATGAATGTCATCTGCTTGCCAAAGGGAGAAAGCCCAGCAGAACTTTGCCATTTTTCTAAAAAGACAGTCCTCTGTGGACATAAAAAACCATTTATTTCCTTTACTTAATATTTTGTTAAGGCTTGCCAATGTTTCTACACTGACGTGATGTCTTCCTATAACAGCCATCTCTGTGTTTTCCCAAAAGGTCTTTGTAGCCCCCTACTGTACTGGCTGTGTGAGCTCTTGGAGGGCTCTGAACTTCTGTCTTCAGTTTTACAACAGATGGGTATTCTTGGTATCTGTAACAAGAATTAAAACAAAAATTAAAAAAAAAAAATCAGGTACCACCCAGAGAGGCAGGAGAATAAAATTTATTAGCATTAGTAAAGAAGGCATGACATATTCCGAGAGGAGAGGAGAGGAGAGGAGAGGAGAGGAGAGGAGAGGAGAGGAGAGGAGAGGAGAGGAGAGGAGAGGAGAGGAGACCCTCATATAAGTTAGAAGTCATAGGAACCTTGTAAGGATGAAATTAGACTGATAAATATAGCCAAAAAGAAGTTCTTACATTATTTAGCATCCATGTAGGTATGCATTTACAGGCATATCTTAGTGGGCAAAAAATGAAGCTGGGATAGGTGTTTGTAAAACAGTAAGAGCAAAACCCATATTAAATCTCTTCAGACACTGAGATAGAAAACCTCTATGCAGTGGTTATTACAAAAGAACCCACCTACTGGTTTTCCAAGAGACATGAATTGAGTTGGGGACACCGTGATCTCGCATTTGTATTGAAAGCTTTTAATTTATGCAGGCCCCACATCCACTGCCCCTTCACAGTGCAAACAGTGAGACATGGCTGGGACTTGAGCTGTGAAACAGCTTTAAACACAAATGAGAATCTTCAACAGTGCAGGGAAGCAGACACTCTGAGTGATGGAAAGGAGAGGGGAAGGAAATGAGATGCTGAAGGAGCAAGCTATGAAGTCTTTTATACCTCTTTTTCTCACTGTATTTGTCCTGTTCTCTGTTGTCCTACCTGCCCAGGGGTGAGGTGCTCATGTGGGGAATAGGCAGTAAAGGAAGTTCTTGGAAGTGAGGCTGTGAAGCATCCTACAAAGGGAGAGAGCAGTGACTGAGCTCCTGAGCATTGCAGAGATGATCCCATGCAGTGGCACATGTCACTGCCCTAGCCCTGGACTCACTGGGTGTAAATTGGCCTCACTTTTACACTGGTCAGGCCACTCGAGAGCAGGAGCTTAAGGTGAAGTGCTGGGGATCTCTGATGACACTGGCAAGGGTGAGCTGGTGGCAGCAGGAAGATTTCCATCTAAAAAGATTTACTGTGGGATCAGCTCAAGGGCAAACTGGCAATCATTTTTTTGGTGGCAGCCCTGGTATGAAATTTTGCTGAAGTTCTTTTTCTTCTCCTTAGCACCACTCATACATTGGTGGGCAATTCCTACACAACAACATTCCTGCATGCCAGCAGCAGCTCTGCAAGACACCAGACAGCCTTCACAGCTGTGAGCTGGCCAGATCAGCTTTTCTCCCTGGTTTTATGTTTTGCCATCAAACACTCCCTCCTCCAGTCCACTCTTGCCAGCAAACTGGCATCACAGACAGGGAACTGCTGGGTGAGCATGAGTTGTGAGACTGGCATGTCACTAGCTGGAGAATTTGCAGAAAGTTTTGGTCTGATAATCATCTATAGCTAAAAAATTAGTTGGCACTACATCTGTGTAACATTTCCTGGGTACGTATGATGGCAAGTATTTTGGTGTCTTGCAGACCAATTCTTTTTTAAAAATTATACAAACCCTAAAGCCTGCTTGTCTGTGCTAAGGGCATCTGAGAAGGTAAAGGGCAGTCCTGCCTTCCTGCCCCACACCTTTGAAGGCAACAGACACCACTGAGACTCCTAGTGCAATGCAGTGTAAGCAAAGAGGATTAAAGATCCATCTCCAGCCTGCCACAGTTATTTCCTTGTGCTAATGATGGGACGCCTCGGAGACCCCAGTTAATACTTCCACAGGGAAGCCCAAACACCTGACATGTATCTCTCACAATATGTAAGGATAAACACCACCTGCAGGGCTGGTTCTGGGGCACTGAGCCGTCATGCCCAAGTTTGGCACTGAAACAAGAAAGAAAAGCTTACCTTACACTTTGTGTAATTGTTTCCACCAGTGTCACACGAGTGTTGTCAGCCTGATGGGCAGGTGTTATTCTTGCCACATGCATGGTGCATTTTTACATACGAGTCAACATCTTCCTAAAGGGTGCTATGATTCAGCAGTGGCCATGGAGGGTTTTGGTGCTTCTGTTCTAAATGTTGAATTACCTGGACTAAATTTTGCATAACCCCATTTTTTGGGATGGCCCAAAAATCTTCAGCTGCATTTTTTTCTATCTGAAGTTACAGTACTCTTGAAACCAAAAGCATTTTTGAAACAATGTCCATCCTGCACCTAATTTCATTTTGAAGGATGGAAGGATAAGGACAGGTCCCCACAGTTTCATTTTGACATGCCCTAACAAAATATTCCTGGTTTTTTGTATTAAAAGGGGTCATTCTAGGTAGTCTTTCAAAATTATTCCAAAACTCACATTATACTTTAGATTAGAAAATAAAGGAGGAAAAAAACAATGTCACTTTAGGAGGAATTTTTTTTCTTATATTCAAACTTTAGGGAAGGAAAATCACAGCAAAATAAAGTCACCCAGCTGGCTGAGGACACAGCCCAGTGCCCCTGCACATGAATTTACCCACCAGGAGGGTGCTCCGGCTCTTGTTAATGCAGTTTTACACTGAAGACCAAGGCACTGTATTGATGGGACAAGTGATTCTGGCTTCCAGTTTTCCAAGCCCGTCTAGTTTGTAAAAAATTGTGTGGTTCATTAAGAAGAAAGATGTTGTTAGCAGTATTTCATTATGCAATTCCATCTCTTTGGCAGAATCTGTGACTTCAATATAAATCAACTTTTTCATAATCATTTTCCAGGATGATTTCTTAGTGCAGATTTTAATACATTAAACAAATACATTAATAAATTCAGTGCCAAGTAGATGCAACATGGAAATACTCATGTGCATTTTTCCCCTAAAATTTACAGTTCGGTTTGTTCATGTTCTTGACTCTTTGAGTGAGGTTTTATTCACAGATAAGCACAAAACATCCCTCAAAAGAGATTTCACCATGTAGACTTTTGCATCTACATGACAAACCCACTTCTCTTCAGGAATGCCTGGAATATGTGGTAATAAATATTCTTACAGTGGTGTTTCTTTGTTAACTAACCTTAATTTTCCTGTCCATAACTAATTTCCCAACTGCATGTAGAAAACACTGGTCACCCAGTGGATGCACAACAGATTTGTCATTGTAAGTGGCATAGAAATTTGGGACACCCACAGAGAAATGCGAACATTTCTGAAGATTTACAAATGTCTCTCCACTCTTTTCTATCCCCAGGCTTCAAGATTAGCACAAGCATTAGGCTTTAGGTATATACCCTAAAATAAATTTCACAAGCTTGACAAGCTTAAGAGCTCCCCTGGTCTCATAAAGCGTTTCACTTTTGGTTTTGAGAATTCAATTCTAAAGAAAAGGGTGTTTTGTTTTTTTTTTTATACTCCTAAAAGAATAAAGCCTGTATCCTTACAACTTTTACCATCTTCTTGCCTTAATTATCAGATTTTGGAAGTGGGAGAAGGAGGACATCCTTGAAGGGAAATTTGTCTCATATAAATGTCAAATGCTGTAATTGCATATGATCCATGGTTTTTTCATTACAACATTCACCTCAAAAGGCAAGTTAAAACAGATCATTTGTCACTACTTAACAGATATGAACAAAGCTCCTTTAGGAGCTATTCTGATACTTCCATTGTGGAAAACCCAATTACATTTTAAAATAGTAAAAATAACAGAAAAATAAGGCAGAATGGGATGTGTTTTCATTTCCTTTAGAGCAGCTAAAGAAAAGATAACCAGGATAGGGAATAGCCCAGGATGAAACTCAAAAAACTCAGGTTCACACCTAAACAATTTGAATTGCCTTTTCCCACAGCTGCTTCCATGAGGATACAGCAAACACAAAGGACAACATTCCAGATGTTTGGTAAAGGAGCAGTTTGGGATGTTGGATGGTGGTTTTGGTGCAGGGCTATACATTCAAGAATTCATATTCTGCTGTGACTTCTCCTTTACATTGATTTTTCCCATCATAAAGGAGGGCTGTGGTGCTGCTTGAGAAATTTAGAGCTGTTGGAGTTTTATGAGACTCTTCCATGTAACATCAAGAGGTCAAACACATAAAAGGTTTATAAGGTCAGTCTAACCCATTCCGTGGCCTGTGCAGGATTATGAGGAAACCCTAATAGAGAAATTAATTCATATTGGCTTGGATGGGAAATCAGTCATGTGGGTTGGAAACTGGCTGAAAATTGTAAACGAGGAATCATGATAAATGATAATGTAACAAGTTTATGGAAGGTATCTTGCAGGGTATCTGGAGAATTTGTGTTAGGTCTGGTCTCATCTAACATCTCTATTAATTATCAGGAAATGGAATTGAATTGCACAGAAGTGAAGTTCACAGATAATATTAAGCAAGAAGGACATGTCAGCAGCAGCTGAGTCACAGAATTTACACAGACAGATCCAGAGCAGTTAGAAAAATGAGCAGAAAATAATACAATTTTCTGAAGAGCTCTGTTTGCATTCTGGTGCCTAAAGGGCAACATAGACTCCTCCCTTGGAACTGATTCATGTTAGCTGAGTTCTGCCCATCTCAAAGTGAAGGTGCAGCACTTAAATGACATGACCAAGGTCAAAGACAAAGTTGAAGTTGAAGTTGGTTTTGCAACCCCCAGAGAAAAGGCACTTACTTTTACCTCTGACTCTGACACTGCTTTGCAAGTAGGGACATTTCAGTACTCGATGTTCTCCTTCCTCCTTCACCTTCTTGTAGATCAAGCTCAGCAGGACACACACAGCTCCCTGTATAGAGCTTGAACAGTGCTTTGGAGGCTGCAGAGGATGTGTGAAATTGTCAGGGAAGCCTTGATGGAATTTTGCTTCTCTTTGTTCCTTTTGTTCTGTTCCTTTCTAGAATGAAACAAGTCCTCTTCTGGAGTTTTGTGCTGACTGTGGATTTTTGATGGGTGATTTGATTTGGATTTGGATGATTTGTAAAAGTCCTTTTGCCATGTTGTGCATTGTTTGATTGTTCCCTAGCACTTCAAATTTGAAAATCCTCATACCCCTAATGTCACAAATTGGTCCATTTTGTCCCTGTTGAATTTTGTCATTTCTTAATTGTATTCTGGTTGTGCCAGGGGAAAATTATGGTAGCAGACAGTCCTAAAACTTAGTTGAACAGGATACTTATGAAATATTCAGCTGGATCATATCCTATTTCTTGTCCAACTTGAGCATGATTGCAGAACGATTGTCTAGGAAATGGCTGGTGATGTTTGTGAAAATAATTGTGGGGTCAGGCCATTTCTTCTCCTCTTTTTGTCCACAACATCAGGGCCTTTGCTGCAGTGGATGGGACCTGGTCTGGTCTTCAGAGTCAGGCTGGGACCCTTCCAGTGAGGGTCTGTGATGGAGCAATTTGTGGGTGCTCATGCAGAGAGTCACGATAACAACACATCTCTTTCCTCTAATATGAGCCCTTTCCTATTCAGCATCTAATCTAAAGTGTGCAAACAGAGGATAGAAGGGTGAATCTGCAGGAGTAATTAATTTCAGTTTTTCTAAACATCTACATTAGGACAGGAGAAACTCACCATTCAAAGACATTATGGACCAGAGAAATAATATTCATATTATGCATTAACCTTTCAGATGGTGAAAATTAGGTGATGTGAATGAATGCCACTATACTTTTATTTCAAATCACCCCAAAAAAAAATTCCATGAAATTTCTGAAGTATGAGGATATGCTAAATCTAGAGATCTTAACAGAAGAGACTCATGTCAGATGAAGATTTTCCAAAAATCCTAGGGAATAATTAGTGTTTGCCCTGACATGAGAAAAAAACCTACTAGAATAATTTCACAGGGAAAATCCAGGCTGCTTCTCAAGTCCATTGCAACTTCTTCTCACCCCAAATCTCTGGCAGGGCTTTGAAAAACTCTTTTTGGAAATTATTATTAGACAGTTGCAAAAGAACTAAAATACATTAATCTGAATAAGGAATTAGCTCCCACTGAAGGAACTGGAATTAAATGCCATCCTCATCCAAAATAGATTGCCAGATATTGGCAGTTTATTGCAGCAGGGAGACAGAGATTTTGCAGAGTGCTCAGAAGACAAATGCTGAAATTCCATCATCTGGAAGTGCTTTACCATTTGATTACTCTTTGGCTTACACTATCAGAATTTTTCCCTAAATATTTGCTTGAAATCCAAAGGTGGCTAGATACCACAAGGTCCCACCATCTGCAACATTTTTGTTTTATAATTAAAAGTCCAATCTTTCCTGTTCTGCCAGAACCAAAACCCTTCCAAATAGACTATACTAATATAAAATTGAAAAATCACTTTGTACAGCAGGTGATTTTGAAAAACCTTTTTTGTTTTTTAACACCTATGGCATTACAGTAATTGTAAAATATATATTTGGGGAGAAAAGCTTTGATGTATTGTAAGGAAACATCTGAAATAGTTGAAAAGTTGAAAAGATGGTTGTTAATATTATTTACAGAGAATTTCTGCATTTCTCCAGAAGTGCTTATACACAGTAATTAAATATTAATCTCACTTTGTATCTTGTGCTCATTCTTAACAGCATCACTACATTAACTTATACATCTAGGAACAGACATAACCTAACTTCAAGCATTTTATGAAGGTACATAAACTTGGCTTTGGGGTATTGTAGGCTTTAGGAGGACTAAAATCCCTAAGAATGAGAATCAGTCCATTTAAGATAAAAATTGCCCTCCAGAGGTGCCCTGTTTTCCTGTAGCAGCCAGTGAAGTAGTCCTGACATTTTCACAGTAGTCCTGACATTCCCAACCTGGTGCCTTGGTTAGACAGCCTGGCTCAGGATCTCAGAGCCTCAATTGGGGCTTCTCATGCTTTGTTCTGGCTGAAGAGGCACATCCAAATCAGAAACTCTCCTTGAAGATAATCGAGATTGTGTATCCAGAGTAAGGACAAATACTCAGCTGTGAAATACAGCCACCTTCAGGTATGGCACAGCTGATATCACCACCAGACCGGGGGGTCTGAGCAGAGAAAATTAAAGAAACCTTTTGTCAGATGGCAGTAAGGAGGGAATGAGGGGATTAAATCTTTGTTTTTTCATTTTTTTATTTGTTTGGTTTTTTTTTCTTTTTCCCTTCCTGTTCAGTTTGCATAAGCCTGGATTATTTCCCCAATCCATTTCACCACACACCACATGAGCAGCTGCTCCCATGCTTGGCAGGGAAGAGATGCAAGCTTAGGACAGAGAGGAAAGGGACCAGCATCACCAGCTCACACTGAGAAATACAGCTACTAAAGAAAGTCCAGCACCAGAATGGGAGGATTTGTGGAGCATGGGCAGCTTCTCCAGCTGTATTTGCACAGCAGGGTCCTGGGCCCTGCCGAACCTCACTGGTGACCAATGATTATGGTCTGACCTGAGACCTCAGCATCTGCTGGACTTTCTCTGTGTCATCCCAGTCCTCCACAGCACAGAGGCTGCATTGAGATAATTTTCTAGGCATGCAGACCTTGCTCAGTGGCACCCCTTGCAATCTCTAGGTGAAGGGTTTGGGATGATGTAAAATTTCCTGATTGTCTCACGCTGTTGTGTTACACTGGTATACCACTGCAATGTGCCCTGTGCTGAGACAGTGCAAGACACCCTCTCCCACAGAGTATGACTGAGAAAATACAGAAATCCAACCCTCCTAGTGCTGGTGAACTTCCAGTGTAAGAGCTCTGCAGTGATGAGAGCCACTGGGAAGCCCAAAGTGGAGAATCATAGAATTATTTAGGTTGGAAAGAACATCAGGTCCAACAACTAACCCAACACTGCCAAGTCCACCATTAATGTCCCCAGACACCACATCTACATGTTTTTGAACAATTTCACATTGATGCCATGGCATGATGTGGTATTACCTGCCATGATGCCACAGGCTTTCCTTTTTTAAATGGGATAAAATTAAAGAAGACCTGTTAGAGGATTGCACATGACAACACCTTCATCTCTATGGGCTACTAAGAACACAAGATTTTACCAAGAAGGGAACACATTCCAAGGTGATCTTGAGCTATAATTTAAAAATATAAAAGCTACCTGCTGATGTTCAAATGTGGGTGTCAAAAACCTCTATGAATGTACTGAATTCAAAAGTACCCTGGGTGGGAGTTAGCAGAACCCCAGCTTTAGTTAGATTTTAATGCATAAACACAGACCTATTTAAATGCCTCATTCCCACTTCCCCTTCCCAGATCCTTGTCCAGCACCATGAAAAAAAAAAAGAATAAAAAAGAATAAAAAAGGAAAGCATCTGAAAGTAGACATTTTTTTGGCTCTTTCCAGCTAACAAATGGCCAAACTCATTAAAAGCCAGTGTGTGCTGGAGAGAAGGGAGGGATGCTTCACGGTAGAGAAATTGCTGCACAATGCCAAATTCGAGAATAATAAAAAAAGAGGGGAAACTGATTAATTATCTCTTAGAAAAGAGGAATTTTCAGCTCGAAGTGTTAAGTGTCCTCAACTGTATCTGCTTTGTGCAGTGCCTTGTTATATCTTACTGAGCATTGTGAGAGTAGAAGTCCCTGCTAGGACTTGGATAAGAGCACAGCAGCATCTTGTATTCAAAGGCTGGGTTTAGCTAATCCAGTTACCTGTAAATTAACCTCAAAACTATTCTAGCCTCAAAATCTTGCCACATCACACTTGGCTCTGTCTGATTCTCAGTTACTTCTTTTCTTCCTGCCTTTGATAGAACATTTTTGCAGTGTTTCAGTACTTTGGCTGCTGATCCCTGGAGAAAAGAGGATGAGCAGAGACAGATAAAATTAAAGAGATGTTTGCCAACATAAAACATAATTTAAAAAGAAAAAAAGCACCCTTTTCTGTGTCATTATTGAAACTTCAGATTGTTAAAGCTTAAATGATTCCTGTGGATCTGCTTTACTGCTCACTTGTTATTCTCTGCTGTTTGTTTTTTAACATTTCCTTTAAATGAAGTAATAAAACCAGGCAAATCCAATCCCTTTCACTTTCTGGCAGATTTTCTTCCTATTTCTTCTGTGTATTGGACTTCAAGTGGTATAAGGAAAGCAATTAGAAGAGGCACAAGGTGGGATGCTCTCAAAGCAAGAGAGCCCACAAATCTGTCAGTGAAAATCTGTATCCTCTCTTTAGAATCTCCTGTCAGGGACAGTCACTGGATCCCATTCTCATCCACCCAAATCTCTTTAGCTTGGGTTTATGGAGTATGGGATGAAGTTTTTCAAGCAGTTTTTGTCCTTTTTTTTTGCTGATATGGATAGAAGACAAGAAAGAAGGCTTTCTATATTTCTGGTGTATTCTGCTGTCTTTTTAATTTAGTAATTAAGGTCTTGTTTAACCTGTATCTCCATGGACCTCAAGAAATCTTAAGATTAAATATTCCCAAGAGATAGAAATAATTTGGGTTGTCCTGTTTACTCCATTTGGAGAAATGCAAGACCCTCTTGAGATAACAAAACTGTTGAATTTCACTGGGGTACAAAGATAGCTTTAATTCATTAATTCATTTGCTTACTTTTTGTTGCTAATATAATTCAAATCACTGCATTTATGAGAAGAATTCATCTATTTAAAAAATTGAACAGTTCTATTCCTCCTCCTCCTTCCAAGTAGGTAATTTCATTTCCTTTTTTGTTGAATAGCTGGAAAATCAACAATACTCTGAGACTCCCAAATGCATCTTCCATCTGTATTGTGGAAGACACTGTCTTGGTGCATCATAGTTTAGAAATGGACAGAGAGTGAAAATTGGGCTAGATGGACCACTGGTCCGCACTGAAAAAACACTTCTTATTTTTTTAACACTCGTAATTTTCTTCCTTTCCTTTGAACATTTTTAATATTGCACTTAAGCTGTGGAGGAAATTGGAATTAATATAGAGTATTTATTGATTAAAAGTACACATGATATAGATTCATAGAGACTGCCAAACATGAGAGACAGTAAATGCATTCTCACTGACATTCCTGCATATGTCAGTGAGAGTGTTTAAATACAGTGTTAACTGTGTATATCCAAATATTGGTGCTTTATGCAATTCCCTCGAGGCATTGCTGTCAATGATTCATTCCTGTGTTTGCACAAGCAAAATCTTTTGAGATGAAGAGTAGCTGTGGGCAAGACCACAGAAACCAGCACCTTTTTCTTTTTTTTAATTGTATCTGGGCAGTTTTCATGGCTTAACAACTGGCAGAGGTTTGAATGTTTTCTCAGTTTGCATAGGTGGACAGTCACAGCTCTACCAAGCAATGCAGGAGCTTGGATTTCCCCCACTTGGCATCTCCTTGCAAAAGTTCTGATCTGCACTGGCTACTTTCATCATCATACTTCATCCTGAAGGACTTAGGGGCCAGATGCAGCCTTACCTTTGCCCTGGTAAAGAACAGGCTGTGAAAAGCAGAGGCTGGTCCCCAGGTTCTGCCTTGAGGGCTTGTGATCCTGGGCAGGGCAGAGCAGAAACTCCAAGGTCAGTAAATGGTGAGGGGGGAGCAGGAGCTCTGTGCCTGCTGGAAACAAGAGGACAATCATGTTTTAATACCTGGTAGATTTACACACCCAGGGTAACCTGCAACTTCAGAGGTCCTGCTGACACAGATCTCCTGTGAAAGGTGAACTTGTGTCACCTACAAACCTTTCTGAGTCACCCACATTCCTCCTGTGTGAGCCATCCCAGCGTCCCCAGGTTGCTGGGCATCCAAAGAAAGCTGTGCCCTTCACCCCTGCACCCATCTCATGGGGCTGGGATGCTGAGACCAGCTCACCTGCCTGAACACTCCGTGCCAAAGCTGTTTCACTGCTGTGCCTGTGTCCTGCTCCTGATGGAGGGCAGAGAAGAAAAAGGCAGAGAGACCAGATGTAGCCCAAAATTATCCCCCAGTCCTTGCAGTTCTCTTTGTGCTGTTGGTGACACCCCCATCTTCCAGCACCCTTCCCACCTAGGGAGATGAAAGATCACAGCCCACGTGGGTATTGCTCATCAGCTTCAAGGACACCACTGTGTCCTTGGGTGCACAGGTGCTGTTCAGGACAGCTGGGGACTAAGCTCTGCTGGGCACTTAATCTGTTCCTCTTTTCCAAAAGGAGCTGGGATGGGATATGAGATGGACTGAATGGGAATCTGACCTTGTGGGTGAAGGGATCAGTTGGGCAACAAAGAGCTTGAAGATAGACAAAGAATGAAGGGGGGACTGCAAAGGATGTAAGAATGAAATATAGTCTAGGAGGGAAGTGGAGTGAAACTGGTGTAGGAGGGAGAGAGCTTATCTTGTATTTTCTTTTCAGAGGGATGTGCAAGGGAAGCAGAAGGTGAAGTTAGAACCTTTTTTCCTTCCCTTCTGTCCTTCCCCTGCCTCGACAGCCATTGAGGCTGATGGGACACAGGGACAGCTTGTCCAAAGAGATGGTGGAAGCCCCATCCCTGGAAACATTCATGTCCGGGTTGGATGTGGCTGAGCAACCTGGTCTAGATTAAGATGTTCCTGCTTATTGCAGGGGGTTGGACCAGGTGACCTTCAAAGGTCCCTTCCAAACCTGATCACACTATGATTCTCAAAAAACCTGACAGGGTGACACTGAAGGAGCAAAGTGAGGAGCACCACTCAGAAACAGCCTGTACACTGCCAGAAGCTCCTCCAAAGAGAAAAGCTCTCTAACAGCAGTCACACTTTGCTATTGCACCCTTATGAATTCTTCCACAATTTGATTTACTTCTAGGGCCATTCTCTTATTCTCTGTTATTAACACTACAATATATGTCTCTTGAAACACTTTTCATCTGTTCTTGCTTCTTTTATCAAAAACTAGAAACAGAAAGCTGTTAAGGGTAGGGGTACAGGCCCAGAGTCATTAGAAAGAGGTGTCAGATGTTTCTGGCTCCCTTTTGGATGCTCTGTGTACTTCTCTTTTTCACTTAAAAATCACCCTAGAAGCCCATAATTTCCCTGGGAAGGGGATGAAGGGCTGTGGGTTTGTTAACCAGAAGTACACGTCTGTGAAGGGGCCAGCGTGAGCCAGGAATGACAAGGCAGGTCAGGGATTTTTTAGCATAATAAAATCTGGGGTCAAGTCTCAAGAAATCTTATGCCTCTGCTTTAAGGGGAGAGAGGCAGGCAACTGCAGAGAACAAATCTGCTTCTGACCTGTACCTCAGGATGGAGTAGATCATCCTTTAGATGTGCCTGACTCTTCACAATGACTATAAACCAAATTTTCTTGGCCAGCTGGTGAGCTGAGCTTCATCATTGCTGAGTAGCCAGAAATAAATGAATTCTTCTTTATTGCAGCAGAGAGTCAGACAATTATTTCCTGGATAACTTCTCATGCCACTTTCATACAATTCATTTTTGGTGTGTGAACAGATCCCTAGGCCATGCTCTGTCCCTGTTCCCAGCCAGACAAGGTGTAGCTCTACCTCAAATGTGCTGCCCTCAGTGTTCACCTGCTCTGGATGCTCCCTCCATCCTTCATCACTACAGAACAGCTGCACAGCAAACAGTGCAGGAGCACCTACACAGCTGCAAGGGCAGGAAAAGTCCTACATAAAAACATGTGGGAAAATGCTGACATGAATCAGCATTATGTGCTCTGCTCTGGAAAGGAATGCTGCAAGAATTTTTGGTAATTGGTGGCTGTGCAACAGGGATCGACTGGTACAAGGTCTCTATGCATAACTGTACTAGGGACAGGGACAGAAAAATCAGTCTGATTGAAGAGAAAAAAAATCTTCCTCCAAAGTTTTTCAGTGAGGCCGAAAGGGACATGAGCAGCCCAATATGTTAAACCCTAAATGAAAGGGGACTTAAATTTTTTATTACTTTTTTACCTTGAAAACTGGCAGCTGGCTGAAAAGCAACTTGCTTCATCCCAACTTCTGTGTTTTTTAGCATAATACTTTCTGTGACCTACAGTAGAGTAGGAATGTCCTTATCAGAGGGAGAAACAACTGCATTGATTTCATTAGGATGTTTATCACACAATGTATTTCAGCAGACTTTCCTGGTTGCCCTCTGTTGAACACTTTCAGCTTTTAAGATAAAATAGCATGCAAGTAGGATGGCATGCTTTATCCTAACATTTCTATAATGTAGCTTGATAATGATCTATCACTGATGAAAGGAAGCAGTTAAAGAAAAATAAAAATAGAGATAAGTTTGCTGGCTAAGGTCCTGTAGGTGTACTTGAATGAGAGTGATCAAGCAGTAGGGAACAAGGGCTCCTTTCCTTGTTGCCAGGGATCTGAAAAGAGTTTTAAAACCCTCACCAGCCCAACCTCTGCTGAGCAAGGTGCTAAGGAGGTAGAAGCCATGTCCTCTCAAAAATAGCTCAAACCCTCCCTTTTTCCTGTGAGAGGAAAGCCAGAGGAGGCTGATGCCATTCGGAGCAGAGATGAATGATGGAATAATTTATATTCGAAAAGACCTCTAAGATCACCAAGTCCAACAATTGAGTTGCCACTGCCAGGCCCACCACTAAACCCCATCCCTCAGTGCCAACACCCACAGCTGGCCCTCCCTGCCATTCTCTGCACTGACTACAGCCCCTTTCTTCCTGACTTAGAGTGATTTTGGACAAAGAAAACCCCCCAGCATAGGGCAAGGCCCTGCCGAGGGCTGGTGCTGCAGTGACCACACAGGCCCCCCCAGTGGGAGCTGGGCCTGCAGCAGCTGCACTGAAAATATTAAGGAAACAAACAAAAAAAAAGGCCACAGGTAATTTTAGTAGTGAGGGAGTATTTCTAGTGTCCCTCTGGGCTGCGTGCTGAGAGGATCTGTGCCTACTACTATTATCACTAGCAGAAGACATTTAGCTCAGTAGGAGCAGCTGGTTTCCTTTAACCTGAGAGGCCCTCAGCTCTGGAGCAAGCCAAACTTCCCATGCCACTTACATATCTTCTTAGGAAATTAAGGGTTCAAGCATCATTTACAGATAAGTTTCCATCCTGAAACATAGCAGGGGTTTATTCTGTACCCATTCATTCACAATTAGTGAATCTTGCTGCTGAAAAAACAAGGAGTTTGGATTTTCAACCACAAGCAAGGTCAGGTCTGCATCGACACCGGTGGCAAAGTCCATCATGCTGGGGGGAAAGGAAGGTGAAGCTGTTTATGCCTCTCATCTTAGTTCTCATTCTCCTCCCTTTCAGAGCCTAAATACATCAAATGCCTTTGAGGCAACTAGAAAAAGAGGAGGAAGAACACAAAAAACAATTTAATAATGTCCATTGAAGCAAAGAATTTTGCTTGGCCCCTGTTTTAGATGATATATCACATGCCCCAGCAGGTGATCTATATTTCATTGCATCTTTAAAAATGCTCAGGTCTGGAGAGAATTACCTGCCATGAGAATCTGGAAGAACAGACACTGTTAAGACTTCATTAGATATTTTTAAAAAATTGAAAAAGAGAAGGACACATTCTCAGCTTGGGAATTTGAAACAAGATTCCAACCATGCAAGTGACCTTGCTAAAGTCAATTAGCATCTTCTGTTGTAGATACATGGGTATAAAATCATCTAGGACCAATAATTATTATTATTACTTATTTTGGGGGTTTGTTTTTCTGTATATAGTATCAAAGAATAGCAACAGATGTAGGTAAAAGTATGAGGGGTTTGTAGTCTGGAACATCAAAATATGTTATGAAATTAAAAATAGCAGCATGCAGGCATATGCCAGGAAGGACGTACTAATTAGCAGAAAGCACCTTTTTTAATGAAGAACTATGTGGATTCTTATTCAAAACCTGCCTGGCTCTTCAGGCATCACTTACACAAGTCATTTTGGGCACATTTTGTTTCCCAGACCTTAGGCTTAGTTCAGGAATTTAGCCCTTCATGCCTTGTTCTTTCACTCAGTTGGTCCTGGAGGATAACAGAGGACTTGGGGCAGTGAATAATTCCTCTGAAGCTCCCATGAGATTCCAAGAACAGGTAGGTCCCTGTCTTGGACTCTGGGAGGTGCTGAAATTCATGTTAGCACTGGATCTCTATTTTCCTACACATCAGTTGCCATCCATAAAATGGGGTGAACAGAAGACTGCTGTCCCCCATATTTCTTCTGCTTTCCTCACTAAGATTGTAACCACTGCAGAGAAGCTGTGGCTGCCCCAACCCTGGACCTGCTCAAGGACAGGTTGGACAGGGACTGTAGCAATCTGGACTAGTGGAAGGTGTCCCTGCCCATGGCAGGGGGCTTGGAAAGATGATTTTTAAGGTCCCTACCAATCCAAGCTCTTCTTTGATTTTGTTATTCTCCAAGAGCTGTGTCAGAGAAAAGCCCCATTTTCCCAAGTGCTGTGGTGGCCACATTCGTGTTTAACTGCAGCAAAGGCAAAACCCTTGCTTGGATAGGAAACAATTTGCCTCCAGAAAGAAGGGAACAGACAAAATGTCCTCACAGCAATCCGGTGCCTGTGATTTCCCCGATTCCATCTGAAAGCTTACTCTCTGTTTTGCTGACATATGAGCTGGGTGCCCTATTGTACATCAGTGTAAAAAATAGCTGTTATCTGCTGTTTCACAGGAGATACAGCAGAACATGACTTATTTGTGCCTGCTCTGCTGCCTCCTTTGAAATGTGGCCGTCGCTCACTGCACCCTTCGCAGGGGAAGGCAGATGGTCATCACAAAGTTTCCCATAACCTTGCGGTGCCTGCTGCATAGTGAATCAATGAAACCTGAATTACAGTGCTCTGCCTGGGCTGGGAGCTGTGCTGCTACAGAATCCTGCAGCTCCTGCAAGCCTTTGAATGTCAGCTCTGCCCAGACACTGAGGAAATGGGAAATTTCTCTCCAAAATTTCAAAGAGGTGCCAAGTGGGGATTTTTAGCAGTAAAGTTGCATCCAATGTGAGCCAGGAGTCCATTGCTCAAGCCTTAATTACCAGCTTGGAAATGCACTTTTTGTGAGTGTTTGAGTGTTAGGTGTGACCTCTCCTTAGAGAGAGTAGTAATAAAAAATCCAAACAGGATTCAAGCATTAAATGCTGAGGATGAGGATTTTTTGGAGTCTGAACAGCAGCAGCTGCCCCTCTGTGATAGCTGTCTCTGCTTATGTGACATTTGCAATGAGGCTCCAGGTGATTTGGGAAGCTGGCACTAGACTGCAGTTCACCTTTTGTGTCAGCTCGTGCCAGGATACCCTTGCCAGAAGCCACTATTTTTGTGGGAATAACAACTGGGAATAGGGAAAAAAATGAACTTCTGAAAAGCACTTTGTCATGTTCCCTGGGCTTTGGCAGGCAAAGCTGGGAACAGTGTGAGCTCCTGCCATGAAAGTAGGCATAGGGAGACATTTCTCAGTGGGAGGATTACCTCCTTTACATACCTGATTGAAATCAAGGTGAGTACATAAAACATTTTAAACAGTCTCCCAATTTCTGATATTTATTTGCTCTATGAGTCAACATGCTGGAAGACATCTAAATTTTATAAAGCCTCATTTCACTGATTTTTCCTTAGGATGGGGGTCATTGCTATGAGCAGGTCTGGCAATTTCAGATGATGACCTGCATGCAGCACAGGTGCTTCTAGAAATGGGTAATGCTGGATGCAATACATGTTAAAGTGTCTCCCCCAAATGGTTCTGGCCTTTTGCAGATGACTGCTTCCATGTGTGCATGTGGAGGGCAGAGCCTCTCCCAAATTCAAGCTTTCAGCTCATTCCAGTATGTGCCTAGGCAAAAGATGTTATCTCATATAAGATAACACTGCTGTAAGATAGTTTAGACAACAATGTCTTGATAATTTTATGTTTTTATTAAAATACAAGAGGAATAAATCTGAAAACTTATAATTTATGTTGGGGAGAAAGCAAAATATTTGGTGTGCAAAAGACAATCCCTGGATTTAGAATTTTTGATAAAAGAGATTACTTGTGCCAGGAAAATTTTATCATTGAGTCTTATTCCTCAGTTTACAACTGGATTTGATCTTCTGAACCAACACACGCTTCCCCTGTCTTGGAAGGGGCACATACAATTATCCTACAACCAGTGGCTACAGAGAGAGGACCTTTCTCACAGGACTTTTCTTATTAAATCCTTCCAACAATAAAAGAAAAAAAACTCCAAACCAAATATTTAAATGGAGCCAGATAACTTTACAGAAAAAAAATGCCTGCTCTGGTTAACAGGCAGAGGTTGAGTGGACTTGATATGTCCTTTACTGATTGTCATGGAGTTTTATATGTCCTAGCATTTACTGAAATAAGTGAGACCAAAGTAAGGTTTATACTCTTGAAATGAATTAAAAAACTAAATCCTGGTTAAATTTAGGTTTAAGGTTGATTATTTTCTCTGTGCCACTGATATAAATCCATGAAATCTCAAATTAACAATTCAAAAAGTCTAATTTTAATTATATTTTTCTGGAGACAGAATAGCTATTAAACTTTGTGGATGTCTGTATCCTGAGGAATCAGGATTCATTTTCTGTACATTTTCAACTTTTAAAAATAATTTCTGAAGTGTCAAGAAATCACAAATCATTCAGAAATTATTCTTCATCTCAAACTTTTTGTAGTAATTGGAGATTTGTCATTGTCCAGCAGTTAAATGTGGAAGCTCATCCTCTCCCACGGGGTGAGGAGCTTGCATGCAACATTTTGGTCCTGGGTATCTGGGAATCCCTGAGACTGCAATGAATATCTGAGCAGTCACTGAACTGCAGCACAGAAATGCAAATGAGCCTGTAATGAGTAAGACAGAGTTGTGGCAGGGAGCAGGGACAGATCCCAAAGCCCAGTGAGGTGAGTGGCAAGGCTCCCATTGAGTGCAGTGGTGTCTGAGCAGAGCTCTTGGCATGTCTGTGAGAGGAGACTGAGTTTATCTCTGCATCACGTCACAAGCACGATAACCACACGCTCATCTTTTCTGCTTTCTCTCCCAGGATGGAAGAAGCAGTTTCATTGGCCACCAGCTTGGAGGGGTAATGGAAGTGCCAAACAGCAAGGACCAGAGAGTCAAATCAGCCAGAGCCATCCAAATCACTTACTACCTCCAAACGTATGGCTCTGTCACCCAGGACCTCATTGGGGAGAAGTGGGAGAGTGAATTCTGTAAACTGATGCACAAGATGCAGCTGGATCACCAGGATCTGCAGCTCTACTCACTAGCATCCTTTAGCCTCTGGAAGGACTTCCACCAGACCAGTCTCTTGGCCAGGGGCAAGATTTTGGTGAGCCTGATGCTGATTCTCCTGACTGCTACCCTCTCGAGCTCCATGAAGGACTGCCTGCGTAGCAAACCTTTCCTGGGACTCCTGGGAGTGCTCACTATCTGTATTTCCAGTGTCACTGCGGCAGGGATATTTTTCATTACTGATGGAAAATATAATTCTACTCTGTTGGGAATCCCTTTCTTCGCTATGGGTAATTATTTATCTTCATAATAATAGGATTAACAGAGTTTAATGACAGAATTGTAAATTACATCCTGGGTTATAAAGTGCAGATTTTACTTTGAGTGAAAGTCTAAGTCATTTTCATCTTTCTAAATTGATCTGTGCCTTGCCAAAAAGAAAAAAAAAAAAAAAAACAAAGAAAAAAAAAAGAAAGAAAAATGGAAACAAAACAAAACAGTAGCAACAATAAAAAGCAAATTACTTTCCTGGAATCTCAGCCAACATGAGAGAGGGGCAGTTCTATTGATCTCTGTTACAGAATGAAGGAGAAATTGTTATTGAAAACTAGTCAGCTCAGCAGACAAAATGGATATGTGTTGACCCAGCTTTGACGGGAGGCCAGCCAAAAGAGTAAGTTAAACAGGAGGGTACCAAGGAAGGGCAGATTTTAACATCCCTCCCAAGAAGGGCTTTTCTTCGAGCTCTGCCTGAAGGGCAGAGTGGGAGAGGTTGGTGTAAGAATAAGATTGATGGACTTTATCTCAGAGAGGAGATTACAGTTGTGGTGTTTGCCAGGCTGTGAGCACAGAGGCCTGTCAGGATCTGTGGCACATAATCCCTTGGTTTGTGAAATCCCAGATCAGCTGCACAGATTTCCTCTGCATGGCACCCTGACAGGGGAAGGTGTGGAACAAGAACAAATGTAATACCCAGCTCTTTAGGCAGAAGAATTGCTTTCAATCAATTACTTTCTAGTACTGTTTGGTTCCAAGCACTTCCAGTGCATCCGTGTGGTTGATGAGCTTGCTGGGAAGTTGCATTGGAAAGGCAGAGGGAAGGTGCCCAGCTCAGCTATGGAGGCAGCGTTGTTTGGTGCCTTCACATCCAAGCTTGTCAGAGTTTTGCCATACCATGAATCTGAACCCCAGTGATGACTCTGGGCAAAACCTCAGTGGTGGCAGCCCATAACTAAACATTTACATGCTCAGTTTCAGATGGCAGAGAATCTTCCCTGTGGCCAGAGCTCTGCATTCTTACAGCTAATTTCTTAAGTGCTGTTCATGCTTCTAGTCCTCAAAACAAGTACTGTGTTATGTAAGAGTCAACTAAATATGCAAAGTCACAAGCCAGAGTCAAGGTTTGAAAAAGGGTCTTATACTTTCCTTAAAACCTCAATCTTCCAAAAGACCATATTTTCTTATCTTCCCCTAAGAAAACATCCCCAATCCCAACCTCCTATTAAATCTAGCCCCTAATAATACATCTGTGTCACTAAACAAAAGGGCAGAGCTGTGGCCTCATCAGTCCTGCTCTCAGAATCTTTGGAGCAGCTACTTGAGGTGGGAAGGAGTGGAATGGAGGGACTGGTCAAGATTCCAGAAGGGAAAGAGAGGAGTGAGGCAAAAGACCCCAAGGAATTGCACGTTTTGTTCAGCTTCATTAATAGTGATAAACAAGGCTGTGCCAAACCCTCTAATTCAGTCATCTGCACTGTGGCAGTGGCCCCTGACATGGACTGCCCTGCCTGTGCCAGCTCTTCAGATGTTGTGCTTGGCTCTGTGGTGCCAGAGGAGTTGATGGAAAGAAAGTGCTGAGATGGGGAAATGGAAGAAAACCAGCAGAGAATGTGCCAGGTTGTGACGGGTGGATCCTGACCTGTGCCAGGGGGTGGGTTTGGGAAACAAAGAATGGAGAAAGGGATGAAGTGAAGGGGGGGTCATGCCTGTTATCAGATTTGGGCAACATTTTCCTTGTGTGTCAGGAAGTGCATACCAAAGGAGGAACCAAAAGACACTGCCTTGCTTGTGCAGCAAGTTGAAGTAAAGGTGAAAAAAACCTGAAGTGATGAAAAGCACCTTCCCTAAATTGTGTATTCCTCTGTTGGTGTCTCTTTTTAGATGGTTGGAGAGATGGTTAGCACATTCTCTTTGCTTGACAGGTCCCAGACTTGTCACTCCCGAAGGAGCTCCTCAATTTAAACCCTCTCTGCAGCCCCAGGGTGAGACACAGGTCAGAGTGTCTGAAAGCAGAGCGCCTCAGTTTCCCACCTTGGTAGTCCATGACTTTGTTTGGTGTCTTAGGAAAAGTAACATTTATAACTTTCTGTTGTGTTTTGCTCTGTCATTCTTGTCACAGCCACTGCCAAGAGCAAAAGGAAAAGAAAAAACAACCTCTCTTGAAGTGAGATGTTTGCAAGGATTGTTTCTATAATATTATATTGAATGCAATTCAGGTTGAAAAAGAAAGCATTTATGTAACTTCTTCAGAAATTTCATTCAGGAGTCTCAGACTGAATTGAAAATATCATTACAGAACAGCTTGCAATGCTTGAGAACTGCTGGTTATAAATATTAGACAACACTTTTACAGTTTAGTGGAGGAAAAGACAGGCAGAATGCCATACCAAAGTCTAACTGGGTTATAATCTGCAAAGTACCATGTGCCTTTAGTCCCTTAAGGGACACTGCCACCTAATGAGACCTTGCTCTGCCCAGAGTACACCCAGGACCTCACTCACCTGGGCCCTTACTGGGCTGGGTTTTCTGCTGTACTGGCTGTCATGGACTGATCTGACAGCCCAGAGCAGAAACAGTGAAGACCCCAAGACTGTTGATTCTGTGGGTCAATAACTCACCCTGGCCCACGCTGTACCAGCGTCCCTTGCTGCTGGCACTGCAGAAAGCAAACAGCACATCAAATGGTAATTGAGTGAATATAGAACAAAAGGTGTGCAAGGTGGGGTTTCCCTGAACTGCAAATGCCAGATTTGCAAGTCAAACTTTCAAAGTCAAGTTACTTAGATTAAAAAAAAAAAAAAAAAAGCCAGGCAATAACAGTGACAAAGACCCTGCAAGTACAATGCAGAGTACACAGGCAGCATTAATTCTGGCAGCTCCCAACTTTGGAACAGTTCAACCTGACATTTGCAAACCATCCATTTGAAGCACATTTGTTTGGTCAAAAATATGCAGTTTCTTCTAGCATTCACTTTTCAAAGGATTAATTTTAATGGAATTTTGTGATATTCTGGGTTTGTCCTTTTCCCTGCAAGGGTGGCAGGATGCTGCCATCTGAATAAGCCTGGATGTTTAGATCCACAATTCCTCTTGCAGTGCAGAGTTTCTGTAGGTTTCAGGAGGTGACAGAAGCCTATTGAAAAGTGGAATGTTTAATATTTTCCTAAATTTAGACTGAGTGACCTCCACCATAAGTATTTATTGTAGTCCTGCTGTGAGGGAATGGTCTGCTGGGATAAAGCACATCTCTGCTCTACTGGGGGAAGAGTGTTAGCTCAGATTGGCTTTTCTTTATCCTTGAAGGTGAAAAATTTCAGTCTTAAGTTAGACATGAGGACAGTGGTGGAAAATCCTGTTTTCTCTGACTCCCTCTTCCCAACCACAGTTTCCTCAGACAGCCTTGGAAGTTTTCTCAGTACAGTGTCTCTCATTGTATTTGTGCAGTCATTCAGGAGAAAATCTTTGGGAAGTTCTCCTGAAAATAATTCTCTGGCTGCCAGGATCTCCTGCAAACAGGAGCAAGGGAGACTGATTTTTAGCTGTTCATATCCCAGGTAAATGGATAAATGTTGTGAGTTAATGCAAAGGTGCTTCTTTAGATTCAGAGCTTCCTTGTTTATTAACTGAATTAGGCCTAAATGTTTTATTTCTCTTTTTTTTAGTCAGAATTTAATAACCTGCATGTGAAATCAGAATATGAGAATGTTCTACTTTGTATTTCTTTTCTGGGACAGATAAAACTTGCAGTTTCTTCTACAAATTTAACATCAGCAGAGCTGTCGTGAATGGCTGTGTTTCAGACACAGATAGAGGGTCATATAATCAAGTTTCAGATTTGTTCTAGCCCTGGTTAGATGTTCACATCTGCCTTTTGTGCTTAGATTCATATGCAATTTCAAAGGGGTGTTATGTACGTGACATAATTATGGTTTCCCATGCCTAATCATCACTAATTAATATAACCAGAAGGTTAACTACATAATTGAGATATTATTGCTCCCATGATCTGCTTTTTAATGCACAGGAACCAGACTGATATCATCAGGGAGATAATTATTTAAGTCAGCTGAGGTCCTGACTGTATATTTTTAAATGCAGGTGTACCAGTTACATCATTTTACATTGCAATTATTTTTGGCCAGTCCATGAAGTACTTCATTATATAGATTAGTGGAAATCTTATGATAAAAAACCACCTACAATATAATTATAGTGTAATTATGCTTTTTGTACTGTAAAGTGTGCGTGTTTCTAGAAGTCTGGGTTCACAGTGGATGTGAGAAATATTCCCTGTCATTTGTAAAGCCAGACAATGGAGTCCATAAGATATTTGTGGGAACAGCTGATTGTGGCTGACACTTTAGAGAACATTAATCTCCCTGAGTGCCCTACCACACATTGCAGTATTGCTGCCACTCCTGCCAGTAACCACACTGCTGGTAGAGATGTAGCAAAGAGATACAAAAGTTTTAAGAACAAATAGGCTTCCTGTGTCCAGCAGTAGCCCCATGCCTGTTTCATGAGCTCAAGATGGATGGCAGTGATTGTACTTTCAGTGCAGAATTCTCTTAAAATTTCCCATTATTCCTTCCCCAGAGTTGTTAAAATGGAAGGAGGAATCAAGGCAATAGCAGACAAGACTCCAGGCGGTTATTAGCATTTCAGATAGAAGCCATCTAACCTCTTTCAGATGGCAGTTGTTGAAATAATGACTGGTGATCATCTTTCAGTAAATTTGAGATGTCACAGTATTATATTAGCAGCAGAGTCATGGAAAATTGCAAAAAAAAGTCCTAGTTCAGATGACAAATTTTTTTTTCAAACCTCAGATGACAAATGTGAGAGCCAAAGTACAGGCTGTCACTAGTTTACCTGAACATGAGGTATTACAGTATTCTAACCTTTGCTTCAAGCAATGGACTTTCTGATTACAAATGTGACAGAAACATTTCAAGAGTGACTCAGACTATGGGTTTGTCATTTTGATGCAGCAGTAAAGTAAATCTCATACGAATCTCATGTTGCACCATCGCCTCCTCTCTGGATGAGGAGCAAAAGAACAATCCTTTAGAGAAAAGAGACCTCCTGACATAAATCCCCACCCCTCCATTCCTTAGAAATTCAGTGAATCTGCTGTTTAGATGTAACAGCAGTTCATGTCTCCACCCATTCACCAGATCTTTAAGGGCTTGGAAGTACCTTGTCCTTAATTATAAAATTTCTGGTTCTGACTTTTACAGAGAAAAATGGGAATAACAAAAAAAATTAATAAAATAGGAATAACAAAAAAAAATAACAACAAAAAAAAAGATAAAAAACCCCAAAACCAAACAAAAACAAAAAACACAGTCAAAATAAATTGCAAGATTTAAAAATGTTTAAGTTTACTTATTTGGACGAGCATCTAGCACAAATAATTCATATGAATGGGTTTAAAAATTTGCCATATATGTATATTTGTAAAGTTGATTTCCCTGTAACATGGTATATTTCCTGTTGCAGCAGGTGGGATTTTGTCATTTCTATGGGAAAGAAATTTCATCCAAGAACAATCTTTCCTGCAATTTGAGTAGAAGAATAAAGCCTTTCTGGGATAATTTGCTGGACTTTCACCATGCCTTGTCCTGCAACTATGTCCTGAAGTGGTGATGGTTAGGAAGAGGCAACTGGACTGGGACTGTCCTTTCCTCAAACACATGAGGGGAAATTATCTCTGAGCCAGTCCTTTGGGCCTTCTCACAGCCAGCAGAAAGGATGCACAAAGCAGCTCAGCCAGCCTCAGTCCCAGCAGAAGAGTTTGCAACACCCAATCCAGGTGTTCCAAATGTTCCCCCCTTAATCTCAATTTCCTTTGCAGGCAATAAAGAGAAATAGGAAAGCTCGGAGCTATTTGGAAAATTGCTTAGTAGATGTTTGGGATGAGCTGTGTTAATCTCTGGAAAGTTTTATCCATCTCTGAAAAAGAGTGACTTCTTAGGCTTCAGCATCTCAGGTTTTGTGGTTTTGGGGTGGTAAAATAGGCTCATTCCTACACTGGGTTATTTAAAGTTCTTCATTGCATGCACTTTTCTGTGTGTTGAACTCATTTAGGTTGGACATTTGGTTTGGACACGAGAACAAATTTCTTCACAGAAAGGGTGATGAAACACCCTTGGAACAGGCTGGACAAGGAGTTGGTAGAGTCACCATCCTGGAGGTGTTTAAGGAATAACTGGATGAGCCACTCAGGTCTACTCAACATGGTGGTGTTGAGTTACAGGCTGGACCAAATAATCTCAGAGGTCTTTTCCAGCCCAATTGATTCTGTGATTCTGTGATTCTGTGACTCTGTGATATACATAAGCTCTAAAACAAAGACAGGTGGATGCATATACAGCAGACTGCCTTGAATCCCTTAGAGGTGGAATTCTAGCCCTTTTTTTCCTGTAGAGACTCTTCAAAAGGTCTCTTATCAACCCAAATGTCATCCTCCAGGGATGCTGGCGCTGCAGGGCTGCAGGTCAGTGCTTCTGAGGCTCAGCACAGGTTGAAGCATTCATCTGTGGACCACAGCCCAAGCACAGACCATCACTGCCAGATCTATAATGACAGAGCAGATGCAAAATACATTTTCTGTGTTTGTTGCTTGAGAAAAGGCAGGTAAAGTCTGGCTTCTTCTGTCTCTAGCTGGAACTCAAGAGAAGTCTCCAAAAAATGTTGTCTGTTGTTGTTATTATTATTAAAACATCTTCCTCTGCTCTCCACCTGCAGCTAACAGGCTGGTAGCTGTCATTTGAACTGCTTCTAATTTTCTGTAAGCATTTCTAAAATCCTTTGTAAAAAGTCAATTGATAAAAGAAGAGACCATGACTTAAGCTAAAAAAGTCAATGGCTGAAAAGAGTCATTTGCTTTTGCACTTCAAATATATGATTACCTACTCAATCAATACACCAGTTCTGATAGAAAAATATATTTCCTCTTCAGATGCTTTGCACATTTGTCTGAACAGTTCTTGCTTTCATTTTTCTACTTTTTCATGGCAATGCTCATTCTTGTGACTGGGTTATTTAAGGTTCTTTATTGGATGCACATTTTCTGTGTGTTGATCTCATTAAAGCAGGAGTTTCATTCCTTGTGCTTATTATGTATCAATGCACATCACATTTACCTTTGGCTAATTTGGGCTGGAAAGGAGCTGCCTCATGGCAAAAACTATTTAGCTCCATGTATATCATCCTTAATAGAGCACTGACAAATCCAGCTTCAAATAGCACCAATAGCAATTCTACAGCCTGCCTCAACAGCTTGTTCCAGGGCTCAAAAAGCCATACATTTATAAAGGTAGTTCTTAAGATTCCCACTGCTGCAGTTTGCACCTATAAACTCCAGGGTCTGTCTCGCTCAACTGTGGAGTGTAATTTTTCACAGGAACTATGTATATGCAAATACCTTTATGATATTTTATATGTAGAGGGCTGTGCTTATTTCAATTTGGATATAATTTCCTGCCAGATCCTTTTCTCACAGATATTTTACTATTAGTTCACACCTTCCTGTGAGCTCCATACACACAGGAAGATTGATGATGGCTTCTGGTCTCTGCAGGAGAATGGTGGATTTGCAGGAAAGAACAGCTGTAGGGTAGGCTCAGGATGTGTCCTGTGTTCTTTGGTGTGTTGTGGAAATATTCAGCCTTGCCCTGCTGCCTCTTTTGATCTGGGAAGGAAGGGTGGGCTCTGTTACTCAAGGCAGCACAGAGTGAATATTCTAGGCTCCATCAAGCAGGCTGTCTGCTTGCCTTAGACACCGTGATCCTCTGTAGGGAAATCCAAAATTGTGCTTCTGGGTTTTGAGCAAAAACTAAAGCCAGCAAATGTATTTGTTTTTCTCCTGTAACACATTTAGTGTGCAAATCATCCCTAGAATTCACTGTGGTGAGATACGGTTGTAGCTCAAAATTAAGCATGAATTGAAGGTTGGAATGAAGGTTGGATTTTTTACACAGCTAGCTAAAACATCTTCATTATTTTGAATAATATTGCAACATTAAACCATAACCATAAGGAAGACACATAAAAATTAATGACCATGCTAAAAACCTGGTCCAAAAATTGGTATAAAGAAATTTCACTTGTGAAGAAATCTTCTCATAGCTGCCTTCTTTTAGCCTGATGATTTTCCCTTGAAGAGTTCGAAAAAGGATATTCAGTAGACCACTTGCCAAATGTTCTAAATCAATATTTATCTGCTATATCTGCAATGTTAAAAACTTTGCATAGAATCAAAGGCTTAAGGAGTCTATTGCAAATACCAAACGAACTAAAAAGACTTTACTCAGTATTGTATCATTTATATGTCCTTTGTGCAGCCAGTAGCTAGTTGAGCTTTTAATAATTCAGTTTTATCTTTCCATTCCTGATTCTTTTTCACTCCATTTCCTTCCCGTGAAGTGACTTCTCCTCTCTGGTGGGATAACTGCCTGCAGTCACATCCAGCATGCAGGACCTACACTGGCTCAGAGCTCACTGCTCCATGAGCTGCAACAAATGAAGCAGCATCCCATGTTACTCATGCCACCATCATGTACCTGTGTTCCTGGCCTTCAGGGAAAGGTATTCCCAGGTGTAACAGCTGACTTTCCATGTGTTAGTCCTGCTGGATATGTACAAACAGGTCATGTTCCATCCACATCTGATGGTGAGATGAGGAAGGAGATGTTATTTTGGATGCCCAACGTGGCAGGGAGAGCTGCAGCAGCTGAAGATGCAGGCACAGGTCTGAGCAGGGTGAAAACCTCAGGCCTTTGCAGCTGTGGATCACTAAAAATGCTCTTCAGTTTTTGTTCTGCAACAGTGAGCACACTGTCCTCACTGTCTTGGCTGGCTTTCAGTGAGGATAATTGCATTTGTCTCTTCCTCTGATCCCTGCTGCTGTGCAGGTCAGATGCAGAGCTGGTGAGCCCTGCCTGGCTCCAAGCACTGTGCAGGTGCTGCTCTGGGAAGCAGATGCTGGTTTTTACCCAGACATGGCTGAATTTCACTGGTGAATGCAATGGCCACATTACGTGGCTCAGCAGTCTCTAAAAATCATTCTGAGTTCCCTGAGAACACGTAACTGTGCCTCAGCATGTTGTCATTGCATTTTCCTGCAGTCAACCCTGGCATTTCAGCACTTTGCTCATACTCTATATTTCTAAAGTCCAAGGAAGAAAAGCATTCCTCTACAGCCTGATATGAAACTTAGACCTGTCCTACACACTTATCCCAATCTATATTCAAATGCAAATTTGCCCTGGAAATGTTAAATATCATAGCTTTTCCTGGTGTTCTGAACTCCATTGATGTTGATATCTTGCTTTTAAAGAAAACTCTTGTGCTAGCATTGCCATGAAACCATTCAGCATTACAGCATTTTCCAAACTTTGCAGACTCTCAGAAACCATAGGCACAACCTACTAGAGGGAGCACTTGCACTGTTTTTTAAAGGAGGACCTAGTGGCAGATTAATGCACCTGGTGATGACCTAGAGTGTGAAAAATTCTGTATTTCCTTAAGTTTCTAGCTGATATTTTTGCTGTCACTCTTGAGAAATTATTATCCTGCAGGAAAGACATAGCATTGCAGGAAGCTGAGGGTGGGGAGGTGCTCGGCATACTGAGTGCAGGGCAATGGAACCTTCTCTCCTTCTACCATAACTGGAAACTGTTTAACACAAAGCTCTCTGCTAATGCAATTTAAACCTTGTAAAACTAGGCTGGGAGACTTGGGAACAAAAACCTGTTTGTGCTTAGAGTAGATATCCCTGGAAAAGGAAACTGCAAAGAGCAAAACCCAAACCCATCTAAAGCACGATCTTCTTATGGGAGCAGCTGAAAGAGGAGGCTTCAAAGGAGAGATGCTGGCTGCTCTGTTGAAAGCATTACCAGAAATGCCATGTTGGACCTGTATAAAAGCTGAGTATTTTGGAAAACAACCCACCAGTGCAAATATCCCTCCCATCACTCTTCCAGTCGATTTCAAGATGCCATTTTTTGGAGGGGTAACTGCTGGGATCACCTCATCTTCTACTGCATAAGTAGAATCATAGAATCACAGAATGGCTTGGATTGGAAGGAATCTTAAGCATTATCCAGTTCAAATTCCTCTGCCATGGACAGGGACACCTTCCACTAGACCAGGCTGCTTCAAGCCCTGTCCAACCCACCCTTAACACTCACAGGGATGGGGCAGCCACAGCTTCTCTGGGCAACCTGTTCCAGGCCCTCACCACCCTCACAGGGAAGAATTTCTTTCTACCATCTAGGCTAACCCCACCCTGTTCCAGTTTAAAGCCATTCCCCCTTGTCCTGCCACTACATGCCCTTGTCAAAGTCCCTCTCTGGGCAGCTCAGGTGCCTTTTGTATTCCTTTATTTGGACTTTCAATGCCTCTCCCATCAGAGCTGAGAAACAGCAAGAACTTTATCATGCAGTTTCAATGAATAACCTTGGTAGGACATTGAAGCAGGGCAGGCTTTAATAATCATAGATGGAGATGTTCTAACGCTTTCTTAGGTTATTGGGAGTCAGACAACACAGTTAATGAAGCAAGTTTCAAAAGATCTCTCTTACGTGGATTTTGACCTCTAATATACTGATTCTTTCCGTGAACGGAAAGTAATAGAATCCCTTTACGGACTATTTAAAAAAAAAAAAAAGTTGTAGAAATTTATGATGATTTTAAAATTGGTCAGAAGGTGTTAAAGTAATTGGTGGTCGAGGATAGACAAACAAGAACAAATGCATAAACTGAGCAAAACAAGGCAAAAATGCTAATCAATTTATTTAATATTTTTTAAAGTAAAAAACTGTATATGTGGTTCAGCTTTATAGCAATGAAATTGATAACCACTTGGGAGTTTTGTTCACAAGCTGAAAAAGACACTTGTCAGCTTTTAAATTTCTAGAACATTGTCAGTGATTCAGGAGACCTTTTCTTGTCTTTTGAGACCTCCTCTACCTGACCCTGTCTACTTTGCATTCCACTTCCTAGGACCTGCCACTGTATTGCCAAATGCACAGCAAATAATTCATTCCTTAGGAAATCTTATATTTTAGCTATTGAGAAAGTCTCTATGGACTTCACTCAAAGTTTATTTGAAAAGACAAACGTACTTTTAATTTCTTCAATCAGTGACACAAATATCAATTTCATTGTCTTTTCCTGGAGCACATTGCAAGGTTTTTAATTCCCAGAGGGGATTGTTTTACCTGACATGAGTAAGGAAAAGTGAAAGCATTATGGAAATTGTTGAAAAATAGACACTGATTTTAACCTGTAGATCAGGTTCTTTACTTTTCCCTCCACAGTGAACTGTTCCCCTATTAGCTTAAACGGGCAAATGGAATGCACTGCTCTTATTGGCAACTCCTCAGCCCCAGGTACTCCTCAAAAAGGTCCCTTCCATCTTTTCCATGAGCTTTTTCCACCATCTCCTCTGAATTAATTCAAGTACCTTAAAGTTTTCAATTCAAATATCACCAAGTTCCAGCAAAATTAGACAGTTATTTCACACAAATTCAATTGGAAAGAAATGGTCAAGGATTATGTCAGTAGTTCATGAGCAGGAAGCCTTTTATTTTCTGAGGAAAAAAAAAGTTATAACTTTCTAGTTTTCATAATTTTCAAATTATTTATTTTCCAATCTAAAACCTCATTTGTCCTTAGAGTAGATTCCTTTTTTTCCTCTGAGGAAAAAAAAAAAAACCAGAAAAAATGGCAAAAAAAATCAGGCTGCCAGGAAATAAATAAAGGGAAACATCCAGTAATTCCTTTCACTTTTTAAATTGTAAAAACAAAGAAAAAAACCCCACATTTTGTTAGATAAAAGATTTAAGAACAAAAATTCCAACAACTTTATTTTTAAAAACCTAATGTAAAATATGTTGGTAACAGAAGTTTTAACACCACAAATCAAGCATGTATCAAAAAAAAAATCAGTGCATTTTATGCCATAAAATGATTTTTAAATGTGCATGATATTATGGAAAATACATCCTGTTAGATAAACCAGATTTTTAAAAATTAATCTCCATGCTTACAGGAGAAAAGAAACCATGCTGGTGTAGTCTATTTAAATAATGGCAATTTGACTCACTCTTGCACAACATTTTGATACATGCACGTATTTGTACTACATTAAATCATTGTAGCTTATATTAAATATAATAATGAAATATTCAATTGTAAATGCATACTCTTCCTGCTGGAAAGACATAAATAACTGGGGAAAAAATTCTATGGTATTCAACATCTTTCCTCATGTTCTGGAATGAAAAAGAAATCAATAGTAGTAAACTTCTTGGATAATGCAAGGTTTGGCAGATAAAAAATAATGAAAACACAGCCCAAGCACATCGTTAAGCAGCTCATTTTGTCAACATGTGCTCCATCACAGTTAAGTGCTGGATTATGCATCTACAAACAAAGACTGTATTCACATTTGCAAGATGAGCAATTGCATCCCCAGAACAAAAAACAACGAGATCACAGTAGATAATGCAATGAATATGAATTCCCAGTGTGCTGCTGCTGTTAACACGGGAGGAAGAAATGGGAAAAGTCTGTTAGGAAAGAATGGGAAGGTGACATCAGTGAGCAGAATGACTTCAGGAGGATGTTGGTTTGCCTACTGGGGGGACTCACCCAATAAAATGCAGATGTCTATCACGTATGCAGCATCTCTGTGGCACTGCTGAGCTGTTCCTAGTGCACATTTCAAACCAGACTGGAAAACTGGAGTCCTCTGGGAGGAATGGGATGTTCATGTAGCACTCAACAACTGTGCAGGGCAGGTGGAGATGGCATAACAGGACCCTCCATATCTGGAATCTGCAGGAAAACCACTTCATATGACATTAAAGACAGAATTCTTTCACATGGAAAGCATTTCATCACTGGGCCAGTTCTTCAGGGCTTGATGGACCCTATGATTAAAAAGAATTAAGACTAAGACTTCATTTTGTAGTGTACAGGTCAGACCTCAGGACTGTGATTTTGATGCAGACATGAATTGTTGCAGTGATTTGGCATGTGATGGAAACAGTTTCCCCTAGGCTCAAAATGCATGAAGTTTCTGTTACAGAAGAACATAAATTTTGTCTTCTGTCTTTGTAACAAATCAGATTTGCTAATGCTCAACCTAAATTTTCAGCTTCTCAACTTTATCACACTATTCCCATTTTATGCCTGCCTTTAGGGAACTTTGGATAATTGTCTTTAGTCACCAGACTCCTACAAATATTCTTTCAGAATAATCTTATGCTCATATCTCTGTTGTATATGCATTATTCTGCAAAACTGATAATAAAAACCACTCTGCTATTTAATGGTATTTTTTAAGACTGTTACATTACAACCAAAATCCAAAATAACTTCCAAAACCTTTCTTCTTAGAAAGTTTTGATATGTGTACAAGGTCATCTGGCCACTTGATATACAAAAATGTTTAGTGTTTTGCTTCATTTGTTCTCCAAAATTTCTAGCTTTTAGGCTCTTCAGAGCAGCTGTGACTCACACAACAAACTCTTCCAGGCCTACATATTTTCTGCTCATAGGAATTCATCATGTGCAGAAATTACTGGAAAGCTGTTATTGCTCATATGCTCTCTGGCTTTTGCTCACATTTTACCTGAACTCATACAACAGTAGGACTCTATGAGAGGCTGTATCACAACGATTTTCTCTAATGAAGACATACTCCATCTCTTCTATTGGTTTCTGTTTTCATGCTACATACTGATCTTAAACCTTTGCTCTTCCATAAAAAACCCTTCCAGTGTTTCTACCTTGTGGCTGTCCCAACAGAGAGCTGGTGAGTGCTCGTGTGTCTAATAAACCATGTGTTGCCTCTCAACACAGAGATTAATTTCAGCTACTTCCCTTAACTGGTACCTTGCTAATGATATTGCTCTTTAATACCACAATATTTGCATTTTCCTAGACATGAAAGCTGGTTTTTGTGGTTGGTAATTGCTGCACTTTATCTCTTAGGGTCAGCAGCAGGATTAGCTCTTCACATCTTCAGTTCTTTGACATCTTTTTTATGTCTTTCCAGTACAAACTGGCAGTGATTCAGTGAAGCTGGTCACAACATTCCCTTCACACTGGTATGGTACCTGAGAAGGCTGAGTATTTTGGATTTATGAAACACAGCAAAGCAATAAGTCTCAGTAAGAGTTCAAACTCAAACTCTTTTTCATGGGAATTGTGGCACTTGCTTCTTAACACACTTGCTGGTTTTATGATCATCACAACCTGGATTTCACAACAGATTTGAGCCTGTATACAGAGGGTCAGATTCTAACACAGGGCAGGAATAGGCTGCTGAAAGTTTTGTCTCATCACAGCTCTCCCTTTATGGCTTTCTTTTGGTAGCTTCCATTCCTCAGATCAGTGCTGGGTACTGGATTTACAGGATAACAGATTAAGTCAATATCCAAACCATTTGGGAACCTAGTACTTTCTGGAAATCAGAAACTGCTTCATAGTGCAGTCTATCTTTAGAACTACTAGCAGCAGGGAGCAATTTTAAAGGGAAATAGAAATAAAGCAGTGATAGTGCTTTTTTTTTTTTTTTTTACTTTTTATCCCTGTTATGGCAATTTTACTTGCTGCTGATCACCTCCTAGATAGAGTCACATTATTTTCCTCCTTCCACAAATTCCTCTAGTCATACCTTTTTTCCACTCTTTATTTTTGCCTTCTGTCCTCCAGGGTTCCCCTGATCAATCTAGTTCATCAAATATTCTTCTTTTATCCTTTCTTCCCACAACATTAAATGCCCTTGGCTGTTCAGAATAAAACTGTGGTCTTTTTTCTCTGTTTTCAGTTACAGCATTTGATCCCTATCTGCAGCAAGTGTATGGCATGTGGCCACGAGCCTCCTCAAACTATTCTGAAAATCTCTTCTTTGGTTCCTAAGGAATTCAGAATAACAGTGTTCCCCCACTTGTTCTTACAGGCAGCATCCCTGTAAATCCCTCTGTGCCAGATGCCTGCTGCCTGCATTGGTAATCCCCCCACGAGGTGACATTGTCAAACCATAATCCACAGTCTCCTTGTTGCCTCTTCCTATTTGCAAACACGGTTCTTTTAATAGTCAAACACAATAATCTTCCAAGTGACAACTAAGGCCTCAGCTTATCTGCGTGGAGCAGCAGAGGATCCCAGCAGTCAGTAAGGCTGGAAGGAGAATTTGCTTCTAGCCCTATCCCAGCAATCCTGGCACATGTGCTGCTTGCTCACCCAGGGGCTGGTTTGTGGTGTCTGCCCACACCAGCTCCCAGGGTCTGGGAAAACTCAGTTTCATGGGAGAAGTGGGAGTAGGACCATTGAGGAGCATTGAAGGATCTGACTGGCCAGAAGGTGCTTGGCTCTCAACTTCCTGACTTTCTTTCTTACATCTTTTGAAATTTCCTCATTGCTCTTGAGATGATCTAGTTGGTAAAATGAGCCTGGCTGTGCCTTTCATCTGCACTTTCATTTTTGGGCCTTGAGGGGTGAAAACCTGCCATGGGCTGCAGTAGCTGTGTTCCTGTTTGCCTAAGTGGAGTCTGTTCCTGCTCCTTCAGGGAAAGTCCAGCTAGAAGGTTTTAACTGTCTTTCAGACCCCCATCTCCTCTGATCACAGGTAAATAAATGTCTAAAGGAAGGTACTCTGCTGGCTCTGAAGAACTCCACAATGGCTGTGTCAGAAAAGACTTGCTAGTTTGTTCCTGTAAGAGCAGAGAAATGGGAACATCATGAAATAGGAGAGCTCCTTGTACAAGCGACTTCAAAATACTTGATTAAAATGTATCTGTATTTTTTGTGTTAGAAAAAAATATATATTGCTGGCTTTGTAGTCAGGCAAAATATGTATATGGTGTACCTGAGAAGGGGCTCCTCTACTTCACCCTTCATTGATCTTCCACCTTCCCAAAACTCTTCTCAATAAATCAGTGTGGAAATGGCAGAAATCATGCCATTTTTGCTCTGGCTTCTCATTGTTATGGTTGAGTTCACAAGATAAGTCCATCAAAGTCAGTGGAATTGCCTCAGAAATTAATTTGTCTGGGATATCTTGCAACAGATGTGCTGTTAGCTTCTGCTTTTATAAATGTTGTGCTTGTAGCACAGCCCTATTGTGTGAGATCCTTTCCAGGCTCTGAGGACCCTGCAACATAAAATCATTCCAGAGACTGAGAGAAAGGAAAACAGAAAGATTTCATCGATGCCACAGAGGAGACCAGGCTTTAGAAATTTAATGTGTCCTTGTGGCTCCCTTGCATGGTCTGGATTGGGACCACACCACCCAAGTGTTGCAGAGCCCAGGTGGGAGCAGCCATGGAGGAGGCCAGATGCCTGCTTGGGAGGGTGCCCAGGGCCTGCCACCACTGCATAAAATGAGAGAAGAAGCCACTGAAACTACTTCCTAATTTGATTTACTTGTGAGTTGAAATATTTTCTCTCACTACAGTGTTCGTTTGTAATAGATGCAGCTGAATTAGGCTGTAATGAGGCCATGGGTTACTTGGCTGACAAAGGTGTTGCTGCAGAGGTGGAGGTGCATTGCACCACTGAGGTAGAGCTGTTTCCTTCATGCCTGGCTGTGAGCCACCACCAAAACTCTGTCAGGAGGACTGAGACAGCTGCTCTAATGCTATATATGTCTATACTATGCACTCTGGGACCTCCATTCAAGGGCAGATTAACATTTAAAGAGGATAACGAAGGGTAGCAGCTGGCTCATCTGCTCATCTACACCCAGACACACTCACCCAAAGAGCTACAAGCAAGAAAGAATAACCATATTCACTTTGGAGAGCCATAATGATATTGGGAGGGTCAGTCCTGCTGGAAATACCTCAGACACACTAAACATTGGCTGATAAAGGGGAGTAGATAAAAATTCTTTTACTCAAGGAAAAGATATAAATGAGCAGGAGATAGCCCTGGTGCCAGCAGAACTGCTACAGGGACCAGCTTCACCAGAAAAGCATCAACAGCAACTGCAAATAGTTTAAAAATCCCTGGCTGATATCAGCATCCTTCTGCTCAAGTCTCTAACTGAAGTCAAAGAATAATTGACCTTGGCTGGGTTATAAGATCAGCAATGTCCTGAAGAGACTTGCACTGAAGGAATATTTGCTGTCATATATGTGGGCAGGAAAATCACATCAATTTCTTACTAGAAAGTTGACATTGGCATTTCACAGATAAACGAGCATTTATAGGAATGGAATATGCTCAAGGTGAGATAAAAGGGCTGAGCCTTTGTAAGAGAACTCTCTTTTTCATCTCAGGGATAGGTGCAAAGTGCATCCAGAGTCACCAGTGGGATGGGGTCCCCAAGAGAGTAGCATACTATGGAACTTTGTCTATCCAGGTACCAGAGATTTGTTGTATTTTACCTTAAAATACGCAGTTCCACTGCCACGTGCCTTCACACCAGGCAAGGCACTCCTCCCCCAGGAAACACCAGCAGGCAGTTTTGCACAGCTGTTCCTGCCTCATGGAGTGATTTTATGAAGAGACTCTCATTTTTTGGCTTAGTGGCTGCCGGCACATCTGAGACAGACAAACAGCAGCCGTCATTGCAAGACTATTGATAAGGCTTTATCCTGTTTCATCCTCCAGCATTGCAATGTGTTTAAGTAAGAAAAACCTCCAAAGTTATCATTCTAATATGGATTAAATCCAGATTTGATCCTTTAAGCATGTTTTTTTTGAGTAGATAAGGAGGTTAAAACTTCTGGGTTTTTTGATCTGAGAACTGAGCCTGAGAAACTATGAGGTTTTTTATGCTCCTCTGCCAGTAAAACCTCCTTGTATGAAAATGAAGCATCTACCTAATTGGGAGAAATTGTGGTGAAAAATAGTTTAGTTGAAATTGTGTCCTTGAATGGGTGAAGATACTCAAGATGAAGCTCAGGATAGGAAAAAAAAAAAAGAAAAAGAACAACAAATCATCCCAAAAGATACAACTTGAAACTTTTATCTATTCTGATGAAGTTTTAATGTCTTAAATTTCTTCTTCGTGTTAGCTGAAATATTTTAAATATCTTTCTATAGAAATAAATTCCTATCTGACAGAAGAAAAGGCAAAAGTGATGTATTCTCAGAAGCAGCTTCTATGATGACACTGTAGTTATGATGAGACAATAACATTGCAGTTAACTTTAAGACAATTTTCATGTCCATTTTTCACATAACTGGCAGTTCACCTACACGATGGAGTTATCACATTTTTTATTATTTATTTCTTGCTTAATAAGCCCAGTTTGTGGCATAGAAGAAGTAATAAAAGCATTTTAGTCTAAAATAGAAGTATACGGAAGCAGCTTAAAAATTACAACATAATTGAAATGCTATTACCCTCTACAAGCAGTTTTATATAATGAAGTGTACAACCATGAATGCGTATTTGGAAACTTTTGAAGTAATCATGGTTATGAAGTGGTCACACAGACTGGCAGATCTGGTGGGAAACCAAAGCTATATATCTTAAGTATTAGTGGGTCTTCCTTCAGAAGGAATTTCAGCTCCATGGCCTGTGCTCAAAAGCTGCAATTCATTAATTCTTATTTATTCTAAATAAAATATTCAAAAATATAGATTATTTTATGGCATCTTGCTGCTTTGCGCATCTGAGGGTTTATTATCATTTCAGCTTTAGCTTTCTGTCCTTCCAACATGCCCTTAACTCCATAAAAAGGAGTATAAAAAGGAACAAGCTGAAAGTAGGAATCTTTGACTTATGATTTAAAATGTGAGTCTGATAATTAATGAATTACAATAGAAACATTGCTGTCTGTTTTAAGCCAAATTAAATAAAGAGGTTAGGGGCATCCTTTAATAACAAGAAACATGGAACTCTAATTTCTTTTTATGCTCTATGATCTCATACAAAAGATCTAATATAAATAATTGCATTAGATGTCCTATTTTAGGAAAAATGCATAGCTAGTATTTAGGAAGAGTCTTATTGCTCTGATTTATCTATTAATGAAGCAAAACCCAGTTAATTACCTAATTTGCATGATATTTTGTATCCACATATATGCTGGGATGAGCACTGGGGAGAGGTTTTGCATCAATCCATTTTTAATAAGCTGATGAAGTTGGCTGGGCTGACACTGCAGATCCAATCACTGGATGGTTTCCTTTTGCTGGACTGAGAATTTGTGATCAAGGTACACATCAAATGAGCTTGTGAGCTGAGAAAGCGAGACCTTTCCTCCTCCAGGTCACAGATCCTGTTACTGCACTGGATCTGTGAATCTCAGGAGCCTGTTTGATGTCCCACATTCTTGTCCCATGGCCTTGAGTGAGGAGAATATTGCAGCTTGTAGATTCCTGTCCCTCACCTTCTTCCCTGCCTGCTCCTCTGCCTCATTGCTCTGAGACAGGGCAGGACCCTGAAACTGCCAGCCAGAGTCACTCAAATCAAGGTAGAAAGTGGCAGGGTCTGCTGTTGCTTTTGCACCCTTTTTACATCCCACCTTCATGCTCTGGGGTGTTTCTCCCCACTCGTTGTCTGTCCCTACTCTTTTTCAACCTGTCTGTCCCACCACGATCATGTGCCTGCTGTTGCTGCATCCCATGTGTCTGTCAGGAACTGCTGCCTCCAGGAAAAAGAGACTTACACAATTTTCCCTGAGGCCTTCCCAAGCCCTGTGCAGCAGAGGGTCTGATTTGCCATGTAAAGCAGATTTGTACAAGAATGCATCCTCTCTGACATTAACTATTTAAAAGCAGAGCATTTGGTTCTAAACCAGCTGGTTGTCCAGGCTGAGCCTACCATGGCCAGGCAGAGCAGTACCCCCAGGGAGTGGGGGCTTCTTCCCACACCCAGGTGAGAGTTGGAAATAGTTTTGAGTCCCCATTGATGTTCTCTTGTCTGTGTTTTGGACAAGAGAGGGAGTTAAGGACAACAAGTTTTGTGTGCAAACTAAACTCTGTATGGCTAAAGTTGAGAGAGAATAATTTCATCCTCAGGGCTTCTGAAATACTCTCCCATGCTCTGTGAGATAAAGTGCTCGTTCTGGAGACTCAGCTATGTTACAACCAGCTAAAAAAATATTGTCCTAATTACACTGGGTCATATATCAAAATATGGTAATTTGAGTGATGAGTCACTTAGACTGCTGAGGAAAAAGAAGTTTTTACTATTAAAAAAAACTGGTGAAGTCTGCGTTTTCTGGTTTTAAAGCCATCATTGGGAATAAGATAAAACTACATTGGCCTTTGATTGAATCAATGCAATTTTGCTTGATTTTAATCCATAATTTAAAAAAATACTTTTGGAGTTTTATTCAAATTTTTTTACCTTTGTGTCTAAGATGAATTTTAACAACTAACATGAGGATTGAAGCTCAAAGAGCAATTTGAGCTCCTTATTATTCAGGACAGAAAGATTGTAGATCCAGTGGAGACTGGTAAATGCCTTCATAAAAGTTCATCTTAGCTATTCAAAACTTAGTTTTATAGACCAATTAATTAACTCTTTTTATAATTGCTAGTGACAATCAGTTGCCCTAGAAAGTGATAAATCTTATGTATTTTACCTACCTAGTGTTATGGTGAGGTGCCTGTCTCTCAACTGACTGTAGTTAGACTGTGCAGACTGCTCTAGACCAGATGCACAACTTTTAGATCTCCAAAATCAGTGAAATTATTCCTACCTAGACTAATGGAGTAGATGCATTTCCACATGCTCCTAATTTTAAAACTGCATTGTGTTTAGAGCTGGCAAAGAATATATTTTCACTCCAATATTCTAAAGAACTCAATCCAAAGCTGAGTGGGGAAAAGGAAGGGTGATTTGTTTGAAATATTGTAGAGGAAGAATTATGAAATCACAGGTTGGCAAGACATTGACATTTCTAGCTTGTTGATATTAAACACAAATGTCATTTAAAGATAACACCTGCTTGAAAAATCTTGCAAATGGTGTTGTTTAATACCAGTGGAAGCAAGCAGAAAACCTATTAACTTCAATTAGTATTTACATCAGGACACCTGTAGTTCAGTGAAATGCCTCCCTTAATGAAAGTCTTTAATACTCATGTTAAATATGACAAAAGTCTCCTGAAGAAGAATGGGCTCAGCACACATTTAATGGTTGTGCTGAATTAAGGTGTTTTGGACAACACTAGAGAACAGGAGAACAATGAAATAACCATTTTCATCAAGAGCTCATTTAGCAGACCAAGCATATGCCTGAAATGCCTCCATGGAGACCTGCTTTTACAGTCAGTGGGGAGAAGGACACAGCTACAAAGGTCAGTCATCCCTTTATGGCCTCCAGAGGATACAGAGCATCTGCTGCTCCTTTGCTGCAAAGATCAAGGCTGTCCTCAGCTTGGACATCTCACCCAGGGGTTCCTGAGAGGACAGAGTGCCGCCTCCACCAGCAAATGTCTGTGCCAACATCCCTATCATAAACATCTGGCCTCACTTTCCTGTTTGGATGGAGAGATCCTCCCTCAATATTTTTATCTGAGCATTTTTCTGGGTTTTACCTCCAGCAGTGTGTGGCCTGAATAACCTGGTTTTTACCAGATTGTTGTTCTGCAACTTCTCTGAGAATAATGTGAGATCTGTGAAGCTTTCACACTCATGATACCATCCTCTCATACCATGCCATGTAAACATTTTAAGAGATAAAGATACTTCCAAATACAGGCTTTAAATAGATCTTGGCTGCATTGAAAAATGTTCTGCCAGACTTGGTCTCCCTTGCACTTTGCAAGGGAGGACAATGCCAGCTGACAACAAAGAAAGAATACAAGATGATAAAAGTCTCGACTCAATTCTAAGAGTAATTGCAAACTTTCTCTATTTTCTAAATGCCTTCCTGAGCTTAGTCCAATTATTGCCTGTGGGCACTTTTGATATTTTGATCCAAATTTCCTAGTTGCCAGACAGACAATGAAGAAGGGCTAGATCATGACAAAACGGAAAATGTAATCCAAAGGATTTCACTATCAGCTTAACTACTATTATAATAACATAGAATGAATAACACAACATAGAGACATAAAATTCTGCAGCAATGCTTCCCTACTGTCCTTCTTATTTTAAATTCCAGTGGTCTTGAGGAGCAACACAAAAATTTCCATTTCTATTAGGCTGGAATTTCCAGCTCAAAGTAGCACAGAAACGGGGTGGAGGGGGGAGGGGAGTTAACATCAATCACTCTTTGATGAAGCTTACCATGAATTCATCTCTGCTGTGATGAATATTTTTCCCTGAGCATTATTTTCAGCCCTGGGTGATGCTCTGATGGAGCCCATGGCCTCACAAAGCACAGGCTAATGGATCTGATCACATATATCAGCACTGTGTCCATATAAGCACCAGGATAGCAGCACTACCAAGTATGGTGGGCTCAGTTTTCTAACCACAATGCTGGAAAATTACACTGAAAAAAACAGGTCATAGAGAAACTGTTCTAGAATTTAATAAGGAATCAGCTGGTGATTTAAGAAGCTTACTTTCAGGAAACAGATAAATAAGAACAGAAATTATCCTCTCCTCTCCTCTCCTCTCCTCTCCTCTCCTCTCCTCTCCTCTCCTCTCCTCTCCTCTCCTCTCCTCTCCTCTCCTCTCCTCTCCTCTCCTCTCCTCTCCTCTCCTCTCCTCTCCTTCTCTCCTCTCCTCTCCTCTCCTCTCCTCTCCTCTCCCCATATTTTTTTCCCAAACACCTTTTTCTGTATCTTAGAAATCACTTTAAAAATCACCTCTAGGAATAACAGCCCAGGCATTCCAGAGCTTAAGCTCTGATCAAGAGCCAAACAATGGGATTCATCTTTAATTGCCATGGGCAGCACCCTTAGTGGAACTAGATGTCAAAATTTTAAATTCCCTACTCAGACTGGAATTTATTTACTTAATCCAATGAGATGGAAAAAACGATCTTAAAATAGAACTAACTATCCAAATACATGTTTATATTTCTGAGGATAGAATTAAGGAGTTTTGTTTCATTTGTGAGAGCTTTGCAATTTTTTTTTCTGCAGCTGAATCTGAGCTCTGACAAAGTAGGAACCTGCTCTCTGTACTGATTAAATCCAGCTAATTTCACAGCATTGGCAGAGTGGGGCTGAAGGTCTCCTGGTGCAGTAATGGTGCTTACTCCACTCCCAAGAGGTGGAAGAGTATTATTTCAGGTTTGCTGGAGGCTGGGTGTTTTTGTGAAGGTTTTTAATGCCACATTGAATTGTTGTGTGCTGAGAGATCCTTCCTCCATGAGAAAAAGCAGCTGACAGTGGCAATTTTCAGGAAAAACTCTTTGTAGGGCAGAATACCAAAAGCACCATTGTGGTTTTCTGATGTGACCTCCCTACAAGGACAGAAAAATTCCTGCATTTCTGGATCCAAGTGGATAAAGCAGGAAATAATGAAAGACAAATTTTTTTCATCTTCCTTGTGCCATTTCTTGCCTTAACTCCATTGAATTTGGTGTGAACCCTCAATTCACAGCCCTTTCCAAAAGGACAGACAAAGATTGTTTTCAAGATGGTACCCAAAAATAAGTGAAAACATTTGAAAATGTAGACTGCAATCTTATTATTCCCCAAGGACACTGCATTGGGTCCAAGAGAAGGAAAACAGTAAACAGGCAGAGAGTGGGGGAAGGAATGTGACCATGAGGAATAAACACACTCATGAGGAGGGGATGGGAACAAGGAGAAGCCTGGCAGCAGGTAGAGTTCCTGGGAGTTTGTCAGAAATGACACTCCAAAGGAAACTTGCCTCTTGCAAAGAGGGGGAAAAAAAAAACCAAAGCAAAACAAAATAGAGAAGGAACTTGCATAAAGAGGAGAAGCACTAAGCCAAAGGGAAAGGAAGAGTTTATTTAAGAGCAGGCTATGATACTTGAAGAGATAGAGGTGGAGGTGATGACAATGAGGAAAACACATTCCAGGCTTCTCACCACCTCAGAGCCTGTAACACTGACAATCAGCAGACACATCCTGAAAACCTGAATCCCACTGTTGTCATCACTGCTTGGATGCTTCTCCACTTCTAGCACCTGTTGGTACAACCAACCCCCCTGCAGACCTTGGGCTGCAGGGCATGGCTGAGGCTGCAGGACATCCCTGTCATTGCTGGGAAATGCATTTCTTCTTTCTGCTCTTAGATCATTTCTCATTCACTCCTACTTGCACAGCATTACCCCCCATTCCTCTAATGATTGCACAGTCCTTACTCAAACAGAAATACAACTCTTAGGTACTCCATCCCTGCACATGGAAAAAAAAAAAAAAAGATAAAGTTGGTGTGACCAAGTACTGCTCCTTCCTTGATGCACATACTCTTCTGATATTTGATATTGCATTACCTTTGCCTCACTTTTTATTTTCCTCAGAGCATGATACAGAAACTTCCACCTTCACTGGGTTGTGAAGACAGAAACTCAGCTGGAACAGCCTCCAAGTCAGGCCCCTTTTCAGCTCATGGCTGGTTTCCATGAGATGGAAATGGATCATATGTATTCAACACCTTCCTCTGGTGCACCCTGAGGCTCCACCTGTTCTCTTCTACTTTCACACTCTCATCTGAGATTTCTGCTTGCCCAAGGCTCCCTAAAGCCAAAAGCAAAGAGGGATCCCCAGCAGGTGTTTCTGATCTCAGTAACCACTAATCCCAGTAATTACAAGGAAGAACCAGTGCAAAAAAATACTAATATAGGTGCCTCTTAATTGCCTAAAATGTTGTGGGGAGTGAAGCCAGGAAGCAGCCCGTAAACTGAATGCAGAGGATGTAGAGATACTGCCCCCTCCGCATCTCTGGGCTGGTGCTAAACTGGATGAGCCTTTCTTTGAAACCATGGAACACAAAAATCACCTGTTAGATCTGGTCTCTTTCAGCATTAGCCATCCCTTGTTACTCCATCACTAGTCACACAAGTGTCTGGATCTTGTCTTCTTTTTTGCTATTGGATTGCTATGTTCATAACGATTTCCACTGTGACTTCCTTTTTCAATGAAAATAATTCTGTTGAGTTTTGCTGGTGGCATTTTTCAGAGACAGTCAGCTCAGGCTAGGAGAAAATAGGCAGAAAAGCGATGATCTCCTTCACAGTGAGACAGAGCCCCTACCACTCCTGGCAAACTGAAGGTGGTTTCCTATTCTTTAGTCTCTCTAAAATGGTTTTTCCTCTACTTTTGAATTAATGAATTGTGTACAACTCTGAGCAATGAAGCTGGAACCCACAAGACTAAAATATGAGAGAAAAGTCTCATCTAAGCTTTTCTGTAGAATTCTGTGATAATTGTACTCAGCATCATTCACCACTACCTGGGAATATTCCATAATTTATCACTTTAATTATTTGTTGACAGTTTTTGCCAAAAGAAAAAAAAATCTGTGGATTATTTATTTGACTGGATTAAATTGGAATACTTTAGTTAACTCTGTAGGGTTCAGTTCTCAAACACCATGTAAGGATCTGGGGCTCTTTATCTCTCATGGAATAATGTGTAAATACAACTAACTAAAAATACCTAAAAAATACCTCAAGACACCTGTGGTCTTGCAAAACAACTGAGTTTTGACTGCCATGTAGTCAAATAACAATATTAGCACAATATTAGTACAATCCTTTATGTAGTTGGTAATATCTATATCCTTTTTTTTTCTTTTTTTCTTTTTATTTATTTATGCCATACTTTGAGGGACCAGGCAAAAATTTTACTTTTGCTGAGCTGAAAATTGCGACGGGAGTAATCACATAACCTTAGCTGGCCTCACAGGGGAAATTATCTTCTCTCTATTTAGTGCAAGTGAGAACTTGCCTCATTTGATTGTATTGTGCTAATTGAGGAAACCTAATTTAAGAAAGCTGGTCTGTAAAATCCTGCTATTTTCTTTTAACTTCAAGGTGTTGATGTTTCTCCTAAGAATGAAGCAGGCACATAAATTTATGCTGTTGTAATTTTATAACGGATGTCTCTGGCAGGTGGCACATTTTAACAAGGTTGAAAAATCCCCATGGGCTCAAAAGAAGAACTGAGAACACAACAAACATTTCATAAGGAAGATAAATTCAATATACTTAAAAACAGAGGAGAACTTTTTCTGGTAGCCAACCTATATATTAAATGCTCTTATTCTCTGAGGTTTTTAAAACAAAACAAATCCCAACCATTTTAAATGTGCTTGAAAATCTTTTTTGTTCTCCTTCTATGTTGTTTTTCATCAATGTTTTTACCTCTGGCTTTCCACCATAGTCAAAGAGTTCTGTACAGGTTACTAAAAATGCCAGAGTATTTATATTGCCTAAGGGATGTGACAGAAGAAAATCACCCCTTCCCTAATTCCCATCAGGACACACTCATCCTTCATACAGCTTCTTCTATGACTGGAGACCAACTTTGAATAAAATGAAGCTGAACCAATGGAGGTCTTTTGCACAGGAGCGAATCCAAAGTAATTTAAGAAATTGTAGCAGATGTACTTGGGTTTAAGACAGTATAATTGAAACGACAATTCAGAAAAGTATTTAAGCACAGACATAACTCCATCTCTGTTCATGCTTAGCTTTAAACATGCATTAAAATCCAATCACTTAAACACATGCTTAAATATTTCCCTACAGGATTCTTTCTTGAATCCCATCCTAGACTCTGAAGCACAGTTTATGATGTGCAGTATATTTAAGTAATATCACACTTCAGAGGCATTTAGAATGGGAAACTTAAAATGGTTAGTGATATCTTAGAACAGCTTTTTTATTTATTATGCAGACTTGACTTGTGTCTCTGTGATTAAGATAATTTTAACTTTTCTACTAAAAATATAATTCATATTCATTATTTTCTCTCAGACAGCTTCAATTACTTCAGCATTGGGTAATTGGTTTTGAACTCTTAGATCTGAACAGCACCATGAAAGATGGTGAGGAAAATCAGGGACTGTAAAAAAGATGGGGGCAGATATTTTATGATTGGACAAGGAGTAATGGTTTTGAACAGAAAGAGGGCAAATTTAGATTAGATATAATGAGGGTGTTTTTTACACTGAGGATGGTAAAATACTAGAACTGGTTGCACAGAGAGGTGGTGGATGCTCCATTCCTGCAAACATTCAAGGTCAGGTTGGACAGGGCTCTGAACAGCTTGATGGAGTTGAAGATGTCCCTGCTCATGGCAGGGAAGTGGATCAGACAACTCTTGGTAAAGATCCCACCCAACCCAAATGATGCTGCATGGCAAACAATGTACATGGAAATTCAAAGCTCTGTTGGAATACCATTTCTAGTCCTAAGTGTTACCTCTTTAGGTTAGCTACTTTCGTTCCACATCCAAATATTTACAAAGGTCTCTCTTGAAACGCACACTATGTCAATTTTTTTTTTCTCAGACTCTGAACCATAAGACTTGTGATACTTTTAGATTTCAGATCTTGCCTACATATCAGTCTCCACAAAAACTCATTTAAGAGATTAAGCGCTTTAAGATTGTCCATTACAGGGAGGACAATGTGGAAAAATAATCTATACCCTGTGTACTGTCAAGCATGATTAAGGCTTTGGATATTATTTTGAAGCAACAAAGCCATAATAATCAAAAATCACTTCCTAATATTTCTCAATAAAAAGATGTCTTTATATCCACAATTTGGAGGGTCTCCTTTTTTCTCCAGTGCCCAAAGGGAGAACAGAGGTGATCATTTGGAACTAGATTTCCTCTTTTCTTGACTGAAGATAGGGAAGATGACCCAAAACCCCTGATGTCACCTTTGCTATAGTGTGATCCATTACTGCAGTAAAGGCATCTCCATTTCCAGCTGAGAAAGTGTGACATGAAGTCAGGCTTCATTATAGCACTTATGCAAGGCAGTTTGGGGGATTTGCATTTATGTTCCCTCACTTTTTTAGTTCAAAAGCCTCACTGGTCAGAAAATAATTTGTTCAAGACATTCCAAGCTAAAGAATTTCTATATGACAGCACAGGCTTTTCCCCCCAAGAGTAATGCTTGTTTGACAAAAACTAAAGAAAACAATCTCCTCTGCTTTTCAGCAAACACTTTATTTTAGACAAACAAAAAAACAAACAAAAACCCCATTTTGATTGCTATACATCTGAAATCTTAACCAATCTGAGATTAGATAAAAGTTCCAGCTACCTAAAACTGGAAACTATAAAAGAATTAAGGTTTCCCTTGAAAAGCTTAAACCAAAATATGAATTTTCTGATGGAAAATAACCTTTTTTTTCCCACTGACTCTGATAGTCAGAGCTGTTATTTTTAAACACAGCTTCTTGAAATACTGTGCAGTTTTATTCTGAATGAGATTTGCTGTGGGTGTGCAGCTGATTTTGTGGAAACACATCTACTGTGTTCCCCTACATGAGTTCAGAGATAAGTTGCGTAAGAAAAGAAAGTGGGATGATATTTCTTCATGATTCAGGCTCTTCTACACCCTCACATTTCTAAACTGATGGCACTGCTGGTGCCACTACCACAACACTGCAGCTGAATACTCCTGGCTAGTTTTGCAAATTAGATTTTTGTTTAGCTTAACATCAGAGAAGAGAATCTCCTCGATCCCCCACATTTGATTCTCTTCAGAAAACACATATTATAGTCTTTGAGCTATAAAGAACCTATGCTAATGTATCTCTAATCCTGACAGATGTCTTGGGACAATATTTCAGCAAAATATATTTACTGCCAAATGGCTTTTCAAAGGTAATGGTCCGTTGTTAAAAATGGTATTTCATGGTAATTTGAGTTCTTTCTGAATTTAGGACACTTCACCATGCAAGAATATAACCTCATCAGAAAGAAAAATGAATTGCTGTGAGTGGTATCCTGCTTTAGTTTCCATTTTCCGTCTTCTCACCCAATACAGTTTGATCTGGTTTGCAGGAGAATCATACAGTGAAACAAATGTTGATTAAATCTGAGTGTTTCCCAAACCCATTTTTATTAAAACTTGCAATGTGTTTTACTAGCATTATATCTGAAAGAGAAAAGCTTTGGGATTTCTCTGTTTCCTCTTTTAAAAACAAATATTGGCAATCTGATCCAAGAGAGTGGGAAAAGGGAAAAGCACAAGAGAGGCCCCAAAGGTTTTCTTGCCTCATGAGACACCAGGCATATAGGATTTGTACCTTGGTATTGGCAGGATGTCCTTTGTCACCTCTGCTTCCCTCAGATGCCAACCGCTCAGGTAAATGTACAACCTTTTATGATTTGAACTCATCTTAAGCACACAACCACTCTAAGATGCTGTAAATTTGTCTCCAAGATGAAATTCAGGTTTAGACCAAAGTAAAGACTTGCAGAAAATATGAAAAATAATGTTCCTCCACATCTCTGCCTCATATTTGGAGAGATTGAAAGGAGATTAAAAAAAAAAAACCATTCTTTGATCTCTTCTTTTCCACAGCTACAAATCAAGCAAAGTCTGAGTTTTCTGAATTAAACTTTTCAGTTTATATTTACTTTTTTTGTTCTTCCTGATATATACAAGATTCTGCCAATGTTTGCTGACCTGACAGAAATGCTTTGCTGAATACTGATTGAAAACTTGACTTCCAGACGCTTTAGTTAAGATGGAGTCTTCTTTTATTATAAGGCATACACTACTTTAGAAAAAAAAATTTCACCTTGGGACAGCGGCACCTTGAACCAAGAACTTTCTATTGTGATGACAGCTTGTTCTTCCTACGAATGTGTTGGAAGTAAGGACATTAATTAGGTGTCGCAGACATCTTTTCACTAAAAATCCTTTCTCTAAGATTTTTCCTTCTGAGAAGCTAAGAGGCCTCAAAGACAAAATGTAAACAATGGTTATTTGCTGCTGTAGAATGCAACAGGTCCACCTGTGATTAACCCATCTTAAATGTTTATAATTAATAGCCAATCAAAGACCGGGCTATCTTGGACAGAGTCTGAGAGAGCTGCCTTTGTTATCAATCTTTTCTTTTCTATTCTTAGCTTAACAAGCTTCTAAGAAAACCTATCCTTCTTTTTCTTTTTAGTATAGTTATAATGTAATATATATATCATAAAATACTAAATCAAGCCTTCTGAACATAAAATCAACATTCTCATCTCTTCCCTCATCCAAGTACCCCTGTGAACACAGTCACAGTTAGGCAATGTGATGTGCAAGATGCAGGAGGAAAAAGATGGAGAATCTTCTTGCCTTTTGAGGAAACAGGCTGAATGTGTTCATTTTCTCTGAACTGCAATAGTGGAGAGAGGCAGGCAGCAGAGGGGAATATCACCCATAAGTGAACAGGCTAAAGAAACATCGCTTCTGGTACCTGGTGACTTCTAATACTGCTAAGAATGATTTCCAAACATGTTCACGTAGTCCCAAAAACCAGTGGCCCTTTGGATATTCCAGACACCTGGAACAGAAGATCCAGTTCTTGCCTCCACAAATTTTTAATGTTGTATAAAAAAAATCATGACACGATGGGAAACCCAACCACATTTGTATTTCCTACTTGACAACTGCTGCTGCCAATATTAACTTCTTATCTACTTTATCTGCTTCTGCTCCTGCTTTCCCTAGTCATTGTCAAATATTCATTTTGCATATTTTCCTCTTCCTAAGTAGTAAATCTACACATGGAGAGCACCTGAGTCCCTCTCCTATGACAAGTCTGTCATGATGGCCCTGACAAGGAAGCTCAAACTCCAAGTTGGCTCTTCCAAGAAGAAAGCTTTTATTTCTGTGAATGGTTTCCAATGGTTGAACAATTCAAACAGTTCATCAATTTAAAATGATTCAGCCTGGTGCCAGGCCTGTGAATGAAAATATTCAAGGACTCTTAACGCCAAGCTGATTGCTGGAATGCATGAGTGTAAGTTGGAAATTTCACCTGGCAGGGAGAGAACTTCATATGGGGCTTCTGCTCCAGAAGAATACCTTATGATGGGGAACTGGAGAGGGCCTATGGGGTTGTCTGGCACCCCATGCAAGAGTTGCACAGGACATCATTGCCAGACCATGATATCTGTATGAAACAATTGACAGAGTCCATTTGCAATCAAGGAAAGGGAATCATGACCGACAAGGGAGGAGGAAAAGGTGAGAAAATCAGATTAATGAACAAGAAGAGAGAAAGTGTGGTATTAAATGAGATTTGCATCTCTCCCCTCTATTTTAAAGGATAACAGGCAACTCCATCCATTGCAGGATATTGCAGCCTCAATGAAGAAGAGTTCATTTTGTCTTTTGTTTAAATTCTGCAAAGGGGTAGTGTATTAGCAAAGATGTTTACAGTTTGCCCATCCAGCAACATGAAAGCAAAACCCACAAATAAAACAAACATCTTCTCTAGACCTTCAAGCCAGAGAGGAAATGATTCTCAGCCCAGGAAAGGTCATCGGACATAACAAAAACATGTCCGATGTTAAGATATCCAAAACCTCAAATGTATTTGGATATCTTAACCCACTGATAGGTGAGGGTTAAGTTTCTCTGTACCTTAGAAGATTCAGGAAAAAATTGGAGCGTTTTTTTTATTCATAAGACATCTCTACCAATCAGTTACAGGAAGGAAAAAGCACAGGACCACTGAACTTCATTAATTATTTATTCTGACAGTCTGAACAGGCAATTGAATTGAGATAGCTTGGGTGTCTCTGTTGACTAATAGGGGAGAAATATTCCAGAGTTTAAAGGCAAAGAGTGAATTGAGAGTGAGTGTTTATTAATACATGGTTGAATTTACTACTCCAAGGAGAAGTTTATGTTACAGCTATTTTGCTTCTCATCTACAGAAAAGAATAATTTGAGAAGGCTTTAGAATTGTTGCGCAGGCTCTGAAACATGAAAATGTTACGATAGTAAAAAGTTAGTGGGAAGCTCCCAAGCGCTAATAGATACATTGATCACAATTCCTATAAAAAGTACAAACTAGAAAAAACAGAAAAGAAATAAGGTAACTGGATAAAGGAACGTTTTTTAATGAAGACTAAAAAATAATGACACGGCATAATTTATTATCACAGAAAACCTGAAAGACAGCAGATTTATACTGAGCTTGTTTTATTCTGTTTTTGTCTCTTAGTTTCAGTATTATGATGCCAACTAATTCTTGTGGAGCAGCAAAAGCTTTCTATAAAAAAACTAGAAGGCAAAATTGAAATTCTGAAATTCACAAAAGCCTGAAGAAATAAAGGATGAGCTGTACACAGTACAGCAGTCTGAGGTAGATAACTCAGCAGGTCATTGTAGGTTCTCTCTGTAGTCAATGGGATGAAATATGTACTGTTGAGTCATAATTCATCTGTCCTGATTTAGAAGCCTTACTGCACTGAAATGAAAGCATTCCTCTTTTGTGGATAAAAAGCGTCTAAACAGTTCACAGTTCATCTGTGTTTAGATCACCTCACTCCACATGTTTTTTAAATGCATGAAATTCCAGGAAAGAAAATTGAGTCAATTCAATCCTAAGTAGAACCTATATGTAGCAAGGAAGCAAAAAAAATTAACAATAATTTGTACCTTGGATTCCCATTCTCTTAGTTTTATTTATCTTCTATCTCTGGAAGCAATGGCTGCATCCATAGCAGTTAGCAAGACTGTGCCACTGTTTATTCTTTATCCTGGAGGCCAGCTGGCATTATCTGACAACATCCATATGTTTCAATTCTCCTAGCCTTCAGAAGAGAGGGGCCATATCCAAATTTCCTATTGGGAACAGTTCCTGGCCTGTAATACATCCTCAACTGTGCCTGGGAACAATTTATGAGAATGTTACTTGGCCCAGCTAAAACCTCTCTGCCAATCAGAAATATGGCAAATAGTTTTGGGGCATCCATTCCAGGGCATTCTTTAATGCAATGATATAAAGGTACCCTCTGAAAATGACTGCATAGCACAGCTTTGGAAACCCAGGCTACAATGACCCGCAACACATTTCAATAGAGACAGTGGCAAAAAAATACCTCAGTGCATGTTGGATTCAGCTCTGTGCTATCTCGTCTCCATTTTCAATAAAATATAAGAAGATAGTTGGGAGCTACAAGGAAGCTGATAATATAGTGAGAATGACTGACAGCTAGTGCTGATAAAGGGGAATATGTGCTGGATAACCCAAGTATATATGAATACAGGAGATACAATCAATGGGAAATGGGCATTAAAGTGATCACTGTCAAAAAACTGAAATCAAAGCAGGCTGGAAGAACAGAAAATGACTATATGATTTATTTCTGATCTCTTTATATAAGACATGAATCAATCACAACACAGAGCTACACTTATAGTTTCTTTTTTATGTCAAGAAGAGGATAAATCTGGAGTTCTACAGTATTGCACATTGGCAGATGAGTAGTCAGGGGTCCAGGCTAGCAATGGGTGTTTCCAGCCTCGCTGGAAATAGGTTGAATAAGAATGTCATCAACCATAACATGAACTGAATATCTTGATCAATCTGAAAAAATAGACTTCAAGAAGAGTGCCAAGGAGATTAAAATCCAGATTGGGGAAAAATGGACAAGACCTGGATTGTTATCACCCATCTTTCCCTAACATCATCAAGATTTTTAATCATACAGTAGGATTATTGCAAAATATACGCTTTCTTTATAGAGGAATAGCATTAGAGTAGAAATTAGATTTGAAAATGAAAAAAAAAAGGAAAAATTAGTTTTACTCTGGAACTCTAGATCTGTATATATCTTATGTGACAGAATTTGATTCAGCTTCTCAAACAACTTGATTCAAGGTAAGGCTTTCTTGGTTCCCATTGTATCAACAGATGTCAAAGCTGGGATTCAGCTGCTTATTGCATATATCTTGTGCAGTTTAAGAAGCCCTGGGATATATTTTGTCTGGCTTTCAGCTACCAAAAGAAAAGGACATGAAGAAACATGTATCAAAGTATCTAAAGTATTAGTGACCATCTGCATTTCCACCACTGGATTTCATCACTAAACAAACAAACACAGTCAAATGCAGCTTTTCAGTTGATCAAATGTACTTCTCTTTTCCACAAATGCATTCCACTTTCAGGACTCAGGATAATTTTCCATGAGTATGAATTTTCTAAGAGTATGAATCTAAGTCATGTTTGGGTACCTCAAATACTCCAGTCCTGGATACCTATTGTTGGGCATGTGAATGGAGTCCCTACTGATTTTGTGTAAACCATATGTTGCCAAGCAAGAAAATGTCTCCAACAGCAGAGCCTGCTGAAAATTAATTTCCAAAGGTTTGAAAGACTACCTCAAATAATCTTGTAAACATTAGCAATTATTCCCTTAGAACTTGTGGAGACAGGCCCCAGAGGATGGGACTAAGAAAACATAATACTTACCTTTAAATAGCAGCATAATCAGAAGGATCCAGAAACTTGTAGACTGGCCGGCCTAATTGTGAAAGCCACAAAGACAGTGAAGAAGGTTGTTGAACAATCAGTTTGCAACCCCTGGCTAGATAATAAAGTCATAAGAAAGCATTAACATGAATTTGTCAAGAACAGGTCACATGCAATAAATTTGATATCCTTCTCTGATGAAGAATGTGATATCACATCATATATTTTCGTTTTCCCATAAAAAAGAATGCCAGATCATTAGTCCATCTTCATGTGGTTTTTTATGTCTTGCATGTGTCAAGTGCCACTGTTTAATGTGTGGCACATTTCCCAGGAAAATGTCATATTTTTAATTGACACCTTGCAGTAATTGCCATACCTTGGCAAGAACAAAACAAGACAATCAGATCAGAACTTGTGATGGAAGTATTGCCACCATAAGAAATTGCTCACATCCTTGAGGCATTCCCCCTTTTTGAATGACAGTTCTACACCTGCGTCTATCATGGGTAATATTTCCCAAGTAATAAAAAACTGATGCAGTCAATCATTGATGTTATCAGCCAGATTTCCCCAATACCTAGACTGGTATTCAGAATGCTGTGATCATTAAACTACACTGATATCAAAGAGGTACAGAGGAAAAAACAAAAATTCTTGATTTACAGAAAAAAACCCCACAACATTCAAAAGCCCCATTTAGAGCAAAAAGAACTATTCAGTAAAATGACTCATGAAGAACCAAAATCCTGAGGATTTAATATGAAAGTTATTGACTAGAGTTTGTGAAAGCCCAAAGCCTCACTCTTAGTGCTTTTCTGCTAAATGTACTATAAGATAAATGTCTACAATGTTCAGTGGTTTTTCCCACCTCAGAATTATCATGGTGGACTTTTCAGTATGGCCTTCTAATCTTGTTCTGTTACATGAAACCTGCAGCAAATTATAGGTTGGCTTGCAGTGAATTTTTAAGCAAATAAAAAGATACTTAAATATTAAATTAGCTTGATGCATTCATCTTTCTCTGCATATAGCCTGTCAGTGCTTCTTCAGCAGTTTTAGTTTAAAGAAATTCTCAAGAAAATTGTTAAGGTGACATTTGTGAAGTGGAGTCTAATAAATTTTCAAAAGTTTCTGACAGAAAATAGTCAAATGTCAATATGTCTACACATGCATACATAGTGGAATTTTCAAAATTGTCTTTGAGGTAGACGGAGAAATGACTTAGATGTCTATCCATCGGTTCAGATGTCTACATACATTTTTAATTACCTCTTTAATGTTAAGAGTGACTAAAATGCCATCTCACCTAGAGTAATCAGCCTGAAAATTAAACTTCTAGACTCCCTCAACAGTTGGTGATGTGAAGTGGGTGTCCCCAGAGAATCCATCCCACCTATTTTAAGATCCAATTAATAATTTCTTTGTCTAAAGAGGAAGCTCAGGTGCCTATCCTTGTCTCAGTGCCTTGAAGACTAAACAACAAATATCAGGACATAACATGTTCATCCTTGCAGACAAATCAGCTGGGGGTTGAAACTGAGGGACCATTGAGCTGGGTGCTTCCTGTTTTACTTAATTATGGACTGAAAAATGAAAGTGAACAAGCTGAGCATGTCAGATGTTGGAGTGAGAGTGTGTGTACTAAAGTACCTAGAATTCATTTGGAAGGGTTTACTAAGGCTGTTTTCTTACAAAGAAATGTCTAGGTTCTTCTCACAACTCTCAATATTTCTTTGAAAAGTCTACCAACTTACATTTAATCACCCAGGGATGTTCTATAGAAGTTCTTCATGCATTTGTAAAATTCAGGCTCAAGTTGAAGCATCTCAGTTGGAGCACCTCAACTTTGAAAAACTTGCATCCAACCCTCCATCCCTTTCTTGCCAGAAAAAGACAAGAAAAAAAAAATTTCTTTGACATAAAATGTTCAATTTGGCCTGAATCCCTTTCTTAGAGTCTTGGGGAAAAAACAGCAAAGGAAATGAAAGAAAGCTCTACAATAACAAATGATGAAAAGTATCTCCTTCCTGTCAGTAGATCAATGGAAGGAGCACCTACACTTGCTTAGATCCAGTTCCAGCATTAATTCTCTGACTATCTGAGAGAATTAGTGCCCACTTGGTTCACAGTCCAGCACAGTCTCTTCATCACCATGCAGCAGAAGCATTCTGGGAGAGGCTGTGCCTATCCAGGCACTTTTATTCTGTCCTGGAAATATTCCTTAAATCAGCGATTGATTTGAAATGTCACTGGATTTAGTCCCAGATGAGTGACATAGTCCTCAAATGAGACATTCTCTGCTCTCTTACTTTGTCTCATCTGCCTTGATTTAAACATTTAAAGGCACTTTTAAAGCCAACTCCTAAGATCATGAAAGGGAAGAGTTATGTGTTTCTACAAAAAAATATTTGGACTCCGTAAATTTACTGCAAACCAAACTTTATGGAGCAATACAGTAACTTGTACTAGCAATGGCATGGCCAGCTTGACCAGGGCAGTGACTGTCCCCTGTGCTGGGCACTGGTGAGGCCACACTTTAAATCCTGTGTTCAGTTTTGGGCTCCTCATGACAAGAAAGACACTGAGGGGCTGGAGCGTGTCCAGGGAAGGGAAGGGAGCTGGGGAAGGCTCTGGAGCACAGGTCTGAGGAGGAGCAGCTGAGGGAGCTGGGAAAGGGGCTCAGCCTGGGGAAAAGGAGACTCAGGGGGGACCTTCTCACCCTCTACAACTCCCAGACAAGAGGGTAGAGCCAGGTGGGAGTTGGCAATAAGGCAAGAGAAAACAGCTTCAAGTTTCACCAGGGGAATTTTAGATTGGATATTAAGAAAAATTTCTTCACTGAAAGGATGGTCAGGCATTGGAACAGGCTGCCAAGGGAAATGATGGGGTCATGTTCCCCAGAAGTGCACAGAAATGTGTGGATGCAGTGTTAGAGACATGGTTTAATGGTAGACATTGCAGTGCTTATTTAATGGTTGGACAATCTGCAAAGTCTTTCCCTACCCCAACAATTCTGTTATTCCAGAGTCAGATATAAAGGCAAAAATTCAGTCCTGAAAGAACAAAGATAAAAGAAAATCCCACCAAGATTTTTCATTGTTCTATATTGACTCTCAAATAAGACTAAGACACTCTTTTTAATGCTGAATAATTACCAAAAAGGCTAAAGAAATTCTTTAATTTTAATACAAAAGAGAGGTAGGTGGGAAGGAGACATGAAGATCAGCAATACAGATTGATGCATATAGCTACAATAAAAAGGTTTGCAGTTATATAATTTTCATTATCTGTTCTTTCTAGTCAATATTCAAGTCAAATTGTACCTGTGCAGGTTAGAGTCTCTCCAAAGTCCATTTCCAAGAGATAGCGTTTGTGGTGTGAAAGTGTAAACAAGGACCCTGGCTAAGTAACCTGAGAGAATAGGCTACCTTGACTTAAGTATCTTCTATACCCTCATTTTTTAGTTTAGATTCTTCATTCTTGTGTTCCAAGAACTTAAAAGTTCTGCTTTCTTTGAATGAAAACTTGTGATTTCCATCAGAAGTTTGCCTTCTGTTTAAGGCAAGCTCTGGGCTAACTGATCAGCATTAATTATTTTGCTCTTGGAGCCAAATAGGGGTGACAGAAGTGAGATCATTCACAGCAAGGCTGGGTTAAGTTTCCTAACAAGCTGCAAGAACCAGGGGAAATCACCAAGTGCCAGGGCATACCCTTCAACTATGGATTGGACCCTGGAGAAGAAGAAAATTACACCTGAACAAACAAATCTGCAAAAAGAAATTGAGAAAGGTCTGTCAACCAACTATGCTAAAAGAAATAAAAAAGAGGAAAAAGGTCAATATAGGAGAATGAGCATTTTGGGTCTTGTTCTACTTCGTTCATACCTAAGACTCAGAAACAGACAGAGGAGATATATGAACCCATCCTGCCTACATCTGGGCTGCTGACAAGTCTGCCTGGACACATCACCTCCCAGTTTGCTGTTCCAGAAGTAATAAAATCTGCCATCATCGTTGTTCTGTTAGTGATAAAGGCAAAGGAGAATTTTCTGCAGAATTGTTTGTGAGAAAATTAATTGACAGCAGGCTTCTTGGCAGTTTGAAACCATAACATTTGTATGATCTGCTGATGCCACAGTTTTATTCCCTGCTAATCAGATATTGCTCTCTTTACTGTGCAAGGGCATCTCTTGTAGCTGTTGTTGGCATGCAGAAGGCAGACCTCGTAACAGCAATAATTCCACAACATCTTTCTGTCTATATGGGCACATATTGTCTCAGAACACTCCATGGAGACAACCCCAACACACCACAGCCAAAATGTGACCATCTGCTTGATCACTTCATGATGTGGAAATTCAGCTTTGCCAACCATTTTCTTGGATCCAGTACAAATCCCTACCTCACCAAAGGAGCCAGTTCCTCAGAGATAATTGTGGACTTTATTTACATGCACCTGGATTGATCCCACTTGGCATAAATGACTTGTCAACATCTGAAGCTCCATCTCCTTGAGATTCCTCTGGGTCAATGGAAGGAGACAGATACCTGTAGATTTCCAGATAGGCAAGCTATCCAAGGTTGTCCTAGATTTGAAGGGCAAGAGGAATAATATGTGCCCTGCACATGACAAGCTGTGGGATGGTACACCAGGATTAGAGGGATTCAGTGCTATCCAGGACCCTCAGCTTGTTGCTCTGAGAAAAGCTGGGTACACTGGAGAGCACTTACAGAAAATCTGAAATTATACAGAAACAAGCCAGAGTCTCCTGAGGTAACAGAAGCAAAATGGAAAATATCAGGGAAATATCTCTAAGGTATTAAGAGGTGTTCCTTTAGAAAGCCCAGCTGAAGTACCTCTACATGAATGCCCTTACATTCAGCAAAATTAACAAAATGGAGAAATTGGAAGCCACCATGCTGTCAGAAAGCTGTGACCTAGAAGCCATTCCTGAAACTTGGTGGGATGAATCCCATGACCAGAACATGGCTATCAGTGGCTAAAGGCAGTTCAGAAGACACAGGGGAGGAAGCAAACACGGAGGAGATGTGGGTCAGGTGAAGAGACAAGATAAGCCCCTGAAGTTTAAGCAAATAAACTTCCAGCTCTTCAAGAAGTTTGTCCATACAACCCCACAGGAAACTGTCCTTAGGGAGCAGAAGAGAGCTAGAGGATTTTAAGGATTTCTTCCACAGAGCACAAGACCTGGCAATTCCCAGGAGCAAGAAATTAGGAAAGGAAGACAAGAGACCAGCATAGCTGAGTGGGGTCAAACTAAAGGCAAGAAGAAAATGTATGGGCAGTGGGACAGTGGGAGCAGAGCCAGGTTTCCTGGAAAGATTACAGGACACACTCAGTTGTGTAAGGCTGGGGGGAGGAAGACCAAGGGACACCTGGAGCTGAACTTGGCTAGTGACACAAAGACTAACAGGAATGGCTTCCACAGACATGTTGGCCAGAAAAAGGTCAAATAAGGCATAATCCCTTGGCAAAAAATGCTGGCAAACTGGTAACACCAGGCCAGGAGAAGGCTGAGGAACTCAGCAGCATTTCTGCCTGAGAAAACAGCACAGGACTGCAGTGATCTGGTGCTACAACAGCAGAACTCCATGTCCATGGCTATGTGAAGCTTTCGTCTTCCTATTTAAAATGAAAAGATACTTATCATTAGCATTTCACATGAAATAACTTTAAATCTAAAATGATGTTACAAACATGCAGATTGTGCAGCAATTTTTTCAGTGGGAACATTTTATGGGAACATTTTCTGTTTTCATTACTGCTTTTCTTGAAAAAAATACATTTCAAAATCATAGAAACAGAGAATGGTTTGGGTTGGAAGGGACCTTAAAGATCAGCTAGTTCCAACCCCCTGCCATGGCCAGGGGCACCTTCCACTTTCCACACGGGATATTTTACAGACCACAGCTAAAACTGTTTTAAGAAAAATAATTTTAATATTCCTTACTGAAACATTTTAGTATTTTGCCAGAGTATTCTGGTTTGTATTTAGCAATCTTTTAAGCCTGTACTGTGCAGTTGGAGCCTTATGAATGAAAACACCATTATAAGAACCATTTATCAGCTTGAGAGATATAGACTGAAACGGTACAAATTTCTGGCTCAGTCTTATAATGATAACTCATGACAATATCTAAAATCATTTTTAGTTCTTTAAAACTGAAGGGAAAGAACAATTTGCTATGTCATCGCTGCGATAAATGGGCAACATTCTCAGAAGCAATCAACTAAAATAAACTGATATATAGGTTCCTGTAGGAGGCAAGCAATCTTAAAATCTCTTTCTAAAACAAAGCATAACTTTCCATTCTGTCCCACACTTAAATTGCAGTGATTTACAAATATAGTTCATTTTATATTTATTGTTATTTGCCTTTCTGAGTAAATTCAGGGTAGTGAGAGCACATAGTGAAGTGCTTCTCACAACGCTTTGCTGACATAAAATTAATAAAACTAAGCATTCCATAAGATCAGTGATTTATTGGGAACAGCCAGCACCTTGCTCCTGGCATAGATTATAATTTTCTTTCTTCTGAGCTTTGCAAGCAAAACCTTCTTTTGGTAGCAGACTTATGAGGCTGCTTCTTTCCAGATTTTTTACATCTCTCAGTTACATGTACCAAACTATTAAATGGGATTTGTGGTCTGGGTTTGGGGTTTCTCTGCCTTACTCCCATCGCAATGACTGACAATACAATGTTTTAAAATCAAAAGCACTAAAAAGTAATGGTTTGAAGTAGTTTGATCCAGCAGTTTCCTCATTCCCCCTTTGTCTTTCACAGTGTTGAGCTTCCTTTAAGGGGTAATCAGACTTTTTAGAGAGGAAGGACAGCTGGAGCAGTGTATCAGATGGAAAGAGAGGCAGAGATCATCTCCCCAGTTCCTGCTGCCATGATACTTTTAATGGTCTGAGAAATTAATGATGCACACAGTAAAGGCAAGTGGGAGTGATGGGCTCAAAACAGCAGAGGGTTTGGTCCTAAAGTAGTAGGGACACCCTGTTGTGTCAGTCACCCTATAAAGTAAAGCAGCCCCTGGCCCTACCACCAGCTGAGGGTGCTTTCAACCACTGAAGCCATTGCTGTAAAAATCTGATAAACTGAATTACCACACTGTGTTTCTGCAATGTCCATGGCTATGTGAAACTTTCATCTTCCCATTTAAAATGAAAATATACTTATCATTACCACTTCATATGAAATAACGTTAAACCTAAAATTTAAGTTTATAGACACCACCCCCCCCCCCAAGTTTATAGATATAAACATGGTACCTCACCAGAACTCAGAAATTCAACATCAATGTGATTTTTTGCACTTGTAGTGGCAGAACAGCATCACCCTTTGGCCACAGCCTTTACTAGAAAACAGAACAGAGCCAGGGCTGGGACTTTCTATACAATATTAAATTTTTTGCATACTCCCTGGCATGCTTTTACTCTGTCCATGGCACTTTCCCAAATAATTCCCAGGTGCAAATTAAGGTTTGTGCATGGCCACTCTGTTCTAAAGGCTAAAGGAGTAACATACCATAGTTTACATGCTTAGATTGCACCAGCTGGCCTCTGTGACAGAAAATTAACCCTAGAAATAATTAATTCATTAGAATGGATGCAGATTAGGAATCTCCAATGACCACCATAGGGATGTAAGTGCAACAAAAGATTCATCAATGAAAGCACTACTTCTTCAGACTCCTTGATGTGCTAGGGAAACACATGTTCAAACTATTCTCATGTTCAAATTTTTTCTCATCTGAAAAAATGGATATTCAAAATAATAATGGGAAAAGGGAGGGCAGCCAGCTGACTCACTGCTCCTAGTATTCCAAGCAAAAACAATTCTCCCCAAAACTGAAAGGTGTCTCATCTATTGTTCCAGGACTAAAGTTTAGCATTAAATTCTCAGAGTTTAGCCAGAATAATAATTAAGTGAAAAGCTTAATGATCATCCCGCTGGGATGGACTGCTAAAGGTCAGGTTTCAGATACATTAATGAGCTGCTAAATGCTGCTAACTGGAAGAGGCTTTTTTTTAAGTCCTGCACTAGCCAACCCACTCATGTTTTTGATGGCAACACTGAGCATATCAGATGGCTATGGGAGTTTTGCCATGAAATGAAAGCTCCTCTTGTGCTTTATTTCCAACCATTTCAGCAGAGTTTATGAGAAGCAGCTTGAAGGTGAGGCCATGCCCTACAAAACTGAGAAAGAGCTTTTTGGTCTAATTCCATCTCGTCATGGAGTCCTCTGGTCAGTGATTTGGGGAATGAATCAGAGCCATGTAGAGTAGGAGTCCTTCACTAGTGACAGCCCTGACTCTTGGAAAGGCTGAAAAACAACATGGGAAGGAGTCAAGGGCTCACAGGAAAAGCAGCAGTCATGTGCTATCTTAAAAATTGGGAAAGCAACATATTTTAATAAATGTCTATGAGTTTGCATGGTTTACTTCTTCTCTGTCTTGGTCCAATACCCAAGGTATGAATTTCCAAAGTAAGATATATACATATATTGATTGGTTGATTGATTGATTGATAGATATCAGGTTTTAAGCATATAAATAGCAATAAAAATCCTGTGCTACATGAGAACAGTAAGGCTGAGCAATGCCGTGGGCTTGCTGTTGGATCCTTCTGATGGTTCAAAACTAGACAGTTTAAAGCTAGATAGATTAAAACCAGATTTCCTTTTGCCTCAAGTTCCCTGCCATAAAATTGGTGTAATACCCACAACAATCTCTCAGAGGTCATGGTATTCATTCATATATATAGTGCATGAGAGAATCAATGCATGCACTGCTATGTCATCCTACAGCAAAATAATCAATTTTTAATCACTGCTGTGCACAGGTGGCAAAGGTAAATGGGACTTGAGACCAGGCATTGAAAGAGGCGGGTATTTGTATCAATTCAAAGCTAGGTTTCTAAATGGTATTGCTACAATACTAAAATTAGTAAAGTAAACAACTTAAACACCAGATCTAAGGGCCTGATGAGCTGCACAACTTTAAGTCATGCTTCTCATGCATTTGGATTTTAATGCAGTCAGCCCCATGAATACAAAAGAACATAAAATCATTCAGACTGACTCGGGCCAAAGGGTTTATCTAGCTCAGCATCCTATTTCTGATAGCAACCAATGGGAAGTGCTTTAAAAATGGGGATTTCAACAGATCAAGCGTCAAGTCATACTCTCCCAAAACACTCCCCAAGGCTCCTGCTGCTTCTTGGCTCATTGACTTGTGTGTCCAAATAAGTTATCTCTGACTTTAATGACCCTTTCTGGGCAATTTTCCTCCATGAATGTGTGCAAGTTCTTTTAACTTGCTGAATGGTCCATATTAGTGTTACAGGGGTTTGAACCAATTTGATACAAGAGTAGCTGCAAGCTGTGGAGCAGCAGGCAGAGCATCAATGTGTGTTGCAGTTTTCATTTTTCAATAAAACTGCATAAAGAAATTTAAGGAAAATTATTTTATTCCAGTCATCAGATAAGTCATTTCTTCTCTCTTTGGTTCATTTTGCTTTTAACCTCTTGTCTAATGAGAGGAAACCCTTAGGTCCAAGGAAAGGCTTTTGGCTGTGAAGAGGAATGCTGAGCACCTTTATAACCATTTGGTAGCTTGTCTGAATGAATTCCTGCATCTACAGCATTGCCTGTCACTGCTGTCTGATAAATAGTATATATGTAACTTACACATCCTGTATTGGCAACTTGGCTAAATTTATAGGGACACGCTGGGAATGTGGGAGAGGGCTGCTGCTCCCCCAGAGCATTGCTGTGTGAGCAGCTCAGTTTGTGTTTCACAGAGCAGGGCAGCAGCCACAGTGCTGCATCAGCTGCTTGGCAGCTGCCTGTGATCTGGAGCAGCCAGATGTGAGGATGTGAGGATGTGGGGATGTGGGGATGTGAGGATGTGAGGATGCTTCCCAGCCTGAGCAGTCCCACTGGTGGGAGAGCCTGAGCTAGAGCCCTGGTGCTGCAGTGATCCCAATGCTGTCCCAGGCTTGGCAAGGGCAGTGGAGCAACCTTTTCCCATGCTCCTGTGCAGTGCAGGAATGGGGCTTTTTGGGAAGGGAAAGAGAGATTTAATACCTATTTTTCAAGTTGCTGAGTCAGTCCCTGTATTTCCTTCACTCCCAGCAAACAGAAGGAAAAGGCCCATGTCACCTCCCCCTCTGCCTTCCCATCCCTTTTCTGAAGTAAACAAATGTCAGCAAATCCTGCACTAACAACACTGTTAAAAATATCACCCTGTCAGCAGACAGGTTCATTCCCTTTGTCTGAAGCTCTCTTCATTGCAGTAAAGGTGTGCTGTTACATCAAGATAAGCAGTCTAGGTGGAAATCTCAGTGTCCAGGGGAGGAACAGAGACGTGCTCTGTGCCACAGTGTCACCAGCTGGAGTAATTTCCAAGTAGGAATCATTAGGGTAGGAATTTGACAGGATTTGACCTGGTAACTATCAAGGTAGAGGCTAGCTCTGCTTTACTCAGCTGGAACTTGTCCCTGGGATAGCAACTGAAAATGAGCTACTTCAGCCAAGATGCAGCACTCACTCTCTTTAGTGAGCTTCAAACCAAGTTAACCTCAGCACCAGCTCCACACTCAGTGAAAAGATGGTGCCCCATTAGATTTTGAGGATGTATGGAAAATATTCATGATCAGAGTGACTATATCCCTTTCAAAGGGAGATAAATCTCCACAAAGCTTTTCCCAGGTGATTTTCCATCTGTTTCAGGAAGGGGATGTTGGTTGTTACAATGAATAATTTCACTGGGGAGAGTTGAAGAATGAACTGTTTCTGCTCATTGCTTGTTATGTCAGGAATCTTGCAATTCAGAGACTTCAGATTGTGCAGACAAATGGATCTTGTCTCTGAAAGGTAAAAGTTTCGTCCCTTCACAACTGGGTCCCACGACTAATAACATTATACACTTGCCTCATGGATAAAACTCCAGGAATTTGTCCCACTCCTTCAAGCAGTGCTTCACTCTCTTCATTTGCTCAAACTTACAAAGGCACAGGTTATTTTTTGGACATATCTTTTTTCACATCTATTTACTTCTCCAGTTATTTTACCATCTTTCTTTGAAGAAGCTATTATTCCTCCATCTTTGCCAGAAAGCAGAAAATGGCCAAACATTGTTTCTATAATAATTCAAGTACAGATTATTTTCTGGATTCTGGATTCTGTATTCTGGATTCTGGATTCCAGAATCTACGCTTGATTGAAACATTTTCCTTTCTTGAGTCTCACTGATACTTTATTCTTTTGGATGTTACTGGATTATCAAATCCAGGTGATAAAATATTCTGATCAGTGCCACAAATTCATCCTATGCTTTTAGCCTAAATAAGTGTACAATAAATTCATTTAAGATTGATCTAAATTCATTACCTTGTCTTCTACATGTCACTTAAACGCTCATCAATAAATAGCAGTTTCCATATGTGCAGTTCTTGCTTACAGTGTTCATTAAAAGGCTTAAATGAGAAACAGCAAAAGCATTTTAATTCATTGCTAAGCACAGCAGAAAACTAAGCAGGATTCCAACTTTATGTACAATTTGCAAGCCATATACATTAGCTCAAACGTAAATCTCCCTTAATGAGGTGTGCACACCAACTATTAATCACATCCATTGAAACATTCCCCATGTTCAGCTCTATTTCAGTGCAGGGGGGTGCTATTTAATATTTCTGTTCCTACAAAAAAGAAGAAGAGTCTAGGCATGAAAAATTGTAAAATTCTACCTTAAAATGAACTGTAGCAACCTTGAATACAAAGAAGTGTCATTACAGTTTAGTTAGAAACATCTTTGTGTCTGGACTAACAGCTCTTTGGCTTATCTCCAGGGCTCATCCTGGGCTTCTACCCAGGGATGCTTATGGAGAAGCTCTGGAAATGTCTTTTGAATAAGAAAGATCCAAAACTGGATAAGATTCAAAATCAGAGATGCCAAATTCTTGTTAGCATTAATTATTCTTAATTTAAATCAAGATCAAGGTCCCTCTATGGTGGTCTCTGTGTAAACAAGAATAACAGTGTTTGCCTCCAAAATGAGAGACAGAAACTGATGAAAGATCAAGGATGTGCCAGAGGGATGTGATGTGTAAGTAAATGATCTCCATGTGATTTAGCTCAGTTCCCATAGTTGCTTACTTATGTTTGAGCTTCTGTGTGTAGTCCAGGACATTTATTTTAAGTTGGATTGGAAAGGGTAGAATGAGGGGGCTGTCAAGGTCTGTGGAATGAATTACCTGAAGAGGGAACGTATAAGAAAGGAGACTAAAAGAGCTTGAACTACCACTTGTAATCTGTGTTTCCAACAGAATGGTGTTAATCTAATTTATATCTTGGTGTTTCTTAGGAGGTTGGAAGGCAAGGGAGGAACTACAGCTGTGACTGCTACATCCTTACACCTTTTCCTTCCTGTACAGGTGTCTACAGCTGGGCTGTGGTTGAGAAGTTGGCAGAATTTCATGGGAGCAGTGTTAGGCTGATGCTGATCATTTCTGAAATGCAATTATACAGCCAACAGCCTCTCAGCTTCTCAGGAAGAAAAAATCTTAAGGAAAGATTTTTAATGAAAAGATGTCTGTGACATGTCACCTTTTCTTATTTAGTTAAATTAAAAAGAAAACTGTTTGTAATTTCATCTGCTGTACCCATGCAGAGGAAAGAACACTTGACAGGTTATCTGTTGCCAATCAAATCCTCAATCAAGTGCTGATGTGGAATGAACAGGGAAATTCTTCACCTGTTGAACATATAATTCTATCATATCACTAAAACAATCTTACAATATAAGAAAATGCAAAAACAATGCAAAGAAATTTCAAGTTCAAACAGCTGAGTTTCAGGAAAAGTCCATGGACCGAAGATGTTCCTCTTTGACATCTCTGAAAGTCCCTTTTGGTCCTGAAACAGGCTTGCAGAATCCTGAAACAACAAATTGCTAAAGAAAAATCCATCAATAGTTATCAAAAATCCATTGACAGTCATCAAACAATTTTGAGAACATTTCTGGAATATCTTGGCCACAGCCCCTTATTGGACCACTTGGGCTGAGGCTAAGTTTTGCTCTTCAATGCTTTCAAGCTGCTGCCAGCTCTTTCAACCCTTTTTATTTAATTTTTTTTTCTTTTTTTTTTTTTTTTTTGGAAAGAGCAGCAGCAGACAGCCTGAGAGACCCTGGGGGGCCCTGGCCCTCTTGGAAGGATCAGGAACCCCAGACCTGGCCCACAAAACGGTGGCCCAGGACCTGAAGGGGAAAGTGAAGCCCCCAAGCCCAACCCCAGGCGGCCGGGCGGTGGCCCTGGCCCAGGGATCCGAGCCAAACAGCCCAGGCCCAGCCCACGAGGCAGGCCCTGTGTTGCCATGAACCAGCACCCTGCTGCCAGTGCAATGGCAGCATGCGTGACCAAACACTTCCTCCTCCCCTGACTCCCAGTACAGACCAGCGCCTGGGGAAGAGAAGCTTTCCCGAGAATCGTCATCTCGGATCTGGGGATGGTTCATCCCCACAGCAAGCGAGCAATGGTCACCTGCCGCTGTTTCCTCTGCCTCTGCCATGCAAATGCAAAAGATGTTCCTGCCTCCTGCCCCACAGCACCACGCCAACCCTCTCTGGGCCAGGGAACAGAGGCAGAACCCCCAGGAGCCACCTCCCCCTTGCTGCTGGGGCATGTGAGGGATGGCAGGGATTGCAACCCCCAAGGGGGAACCACCGACCAAACACCCCCTAACCTGCCAAGAATGCTGAGTTTAAAAGCAGGCAGCGGGGCTGTGCCCGCACTCAGCTGTCGGGCCATGCCTCCTCCACATGCGCAGCCACAATCTGCGAAGGGCAGCATCATCAGGAAGGGAAAAGCTAACAGTACCTTGTGACAGTGTCCACCACTCTCTGGCCGGCTTCTTGATAATGCTGAGCTTTCCGGACATCTTCTCTAGAGGCTTTTCAAAAGGTTCTCTGTGTGGTCAGCCTTGGCTGTGAATTCTGTCCAAATCAGGATGTTCCGTTCTTCAGCTCCTGGCTAGAATCCACTTCTGTGGTCACTTGTGAGGTGACCATCAATGCCACACACTCAGGATTTACCCAGTGTAGCAGTGCTCCTCTGGGGGTCTCATCAAGTGAGGAATCTTCTCCACTCGGGGGTCACCATCTGTGACGCTGTTCACAGGGGTCTTCAGGTGAGGGAAGCGATGAGAATGTTGACTCCATGTTCAGAAGGCTTGATTTATTATTGTATGATATATACATTACATTAAAACTATACTAAAAACAATAGAAGGAAAAGTTTCATCTCAGAAGGCTAGCTAAGCTAAGAATAGAAAGGAAAAGAATGATAACAAAGGCAGCTGCCTCAGACTCTCTGTGTCTGAGTCAGCTCTGCTGTGATTGGCCATTAATTACAAACAAGCACATGAGTCCAATCACAGATGGACTTGTTGCATTCCACAGCAGCAGATAACCATTGTTTACATTTTGTTCCTGAAGCCTCTCAGCTTCTCAGGAAGAAACAATCTTAAGAAAAGATTTTTAATGAAAAGATGTCTGCGACAAGCTGCAGACAGAATCAAATGTTTGTCTCTGTCTTCACTGCTCCTCAGCCTCAAACAGTCATGGGGTTGCTGTCTGCCAGGCTTCCCCAAAATACCTGTCAAGAGACCAAAGCTTTTATGTTTTGGTCTCATTGGAAAGTCTCAGAATTATTTAAAGGGCTTTCAGAAGTGCTCATGCAAGCAGAAATAAATACAATTACTCAGAGTACACATGAAGGAATAGTCTGTATATTTAACACCAGTGTCCCATGATGCACTGCTACTTTTTAAATGAGGTTCATACTGTAATGGGGATATATCAAAATTTGGAAGCTGAAACAATTGACAAGTTCAGCTGTATGGTAAAGTGGCCATAGTCTGGCAGAAATATTTTTAAGGAAATCAAAGTATCTATTATATAAAACTGACTTTGCTGCTGATATTTGTGGTGGATTAAAGTGTATTTTCTGTGTTTATCAGAAGTGCTAAAATCTAGCAATAATGAAATCTCTTGTGCAGTACTGGAGATTTCCCTGAGGTCCCTGTCACTAAAGATGAGAGCTCAGCTGGCTGAGGTTTTATTGCACTTGGTTAAATATTCTTTCTATAAAACCAGCTTTAAAATTAGACAATTTATTATGATAGAGATCTGTTACTTAAAAGAAGAATTCTACCCAGAATACTTGTCAAGACAGAAAGGCACAGCAGGGCGTAAAACCCCTCTGTCAGCATTTCTACACAATCTGGTTAGAGAAGAAATTGTGCATGTAGTGACCTCACAGGAGAATGGACCTAGAAAGGATTTAATTTCTCTGTTTAATGCTTTTAAATATCATGAAATGCCACATACCAAATGAAATAAAGTATAGGTTTAGTGAAAACAAAATTCCTGCAGGAGCTTCAGCAGGAGATCTTGACTGGACTTCATTTTTTGCTGCAGTTGCTGTAAGCTCTGTGATATTCAGAAGATGTAAATACTGAAAATTCCTATTGTTTAAGGAGACTCCTCCCTTTGGACAATGCTACTCATCAGTGCATCACTGCCACAGTTAGACCCTCTATCCACAAAGTCTGAACCATTCCAGGTTCAGGTTTACTGGCAGGATGAGGTCTGACTTCGCCTCTAGTGGGAGATTCTGGAGAAAGGGTAAACCAGTAATCACCAGGAGAGTGGTTAATTCCTCAGCTGCCTCATCAGACCCTCCCAGTTACCACTAAAGCAGCACAACAGCCAAGGCAAAACTAAGTAAAGAAGAAATTGTCAACAATCCAAGTGTGTGAATAACTCAATTACCATTACTTTACAAGTACCTAGAGAGATGTAAGATTAAAACCATTTTTTTCCTACCTATATTTTAGATTAGTTTGAAAACATATTCTCTATCTTTTCCTTCTCCTTAATCAAGCTGGGAATTTACTCAGTGTTATAGTTATGGTCTACTTCTTAGCTGGATGCATTGTTCTGAGATTTACCTTTATGGAATGGGATCTAGATTAAGGTACACATTTCCTACTGCTACCTAAAGTATGACCAAGCTTCAAATTTTCTCTGCCTTCTACATCAAAATCCCTAAGGATTTACTGACTCTTCATAAAGAAGTGGTTTAATAATTTTTTTTCTATTGCTTCTTCCCTCCCTGAGATCCAGAGAGTCCTTGGTGACTGTGATTAATTTTTTTAATCTCTGTGCTTCAGTTTTTAAATGTAAATGGGGATACCAATATTAATGATACTACTATTAGTGATTTAGCAGAACAACAAATGCATCCTACACTGCAGTGTGTTGAGATGCAAAGTTATTCCTCCATAAAAAAAGTGATGATGTGAACCTAAACTCTCTAAAATGGGGTGTATTTTCTAATCAATAAACCTGGATAAGAGTCCAAAGAGCCAGCAGCCTGGTCTAGTAGGAGGTGTCCCTGTCCAGGGCATAGAGTTGGAATTAACTGGTCTTTAATGTCCTTTTCAACCCAAGCCATTTAAAGATTCAATTCTTCTGCACTTCAATATGCTCGTAATGATCATGGCCCCTGCTATTATGGGGCACTGATTAGATAAAACTAGATGAGTTTTTCTAGGACATTAATTGCCTATCCCCAGTGGAAAAGAAAGAGAAAAAAAAAAAAGGTGTTTTCCCCCTAGGCAAAATAATGTAAAGTTTATTTCCATTGGATCACAGCAAAGAATTATAATGTAAAAATATATTTCCTGCCCACTACTATGATTTAAAAGAAAGCTGCCTCCTCATCATTTGTATACATTACAAGTTACATGTGTGGCTGTTAATGAAAACTGAGGATAATACTTGGATTTCTCAATGCAGAAATGCTGAGTAATCTGTGCTATGGGACTTCTAAGACTTTTTTTGTTTGTTTGAAATATAATGTACAGGCCAAGGTTATCACCACATTGACTGCTGTCACCTATTGCAGCAAATAATCTTCTTTATGCCTTGATTCAAAAAAAAGTGCAGAGTCATCCTGATCTCCCTTCCTAGAAAGTTTACAAAAGCTGGCAGCAGCCAGCAGCTCTCCTTCCAGCAGAGCCTCATGGCCTCAGACTGGGGCACCAGTGGCTGTCATGAGGAGTGATAAATGCAGGATCAAACTCCTGTCCAAAGAACCTGACTGATTGTGGCAGAAGCAACAGCTAAATGCTGAATGGGCATTATTTGGTTAAGAACACACTGAAGACAGATTGTTTTCATGCTTAAAAAATCCTAAGCATTCTAAGCAGAGATAGGTATGATGGTACTAAAGAAAGAGACCTCAGGAATGTGAACAGAATCTGCCTCCCAGCACAGACAGGATGTACCCAGCACCTACATTAACATTTATTAATCTGACCTTTAGACTTGCAGTGAAGAAGACTTTATCACCTCCTAGATTGTGTGTTCCAGAGTTTAATGAAGCTTAAAGAAAACAAGAAAGCTTTGTTTTTTCTGATATCTAATTTAATGGTTTTGGGGGATTTTTTTTCCAAATGAAACCAATGACTTCTTCTCCTTCTCAAGTAGAAATGAGAAAGATTTGATTGTTGTCCATATTATACTTTTTTTAAATGTTGAATATTGTTGAGTCCTTACTGGCATTCCAGTCTATGAGGGGAAAAAAATCCAACTCAATCAGTTTCTCTTTGATTTTCATGTACGAATAACAGGGTATTGTTTGCTGGTTTTATTCTCCAGGACATTCAGCCTATTTTGCACCACTTTTTTTAAATGTCATCCACAACAGAGGTCTAGAGCTAGGTGATTTTAAAGGTCCTTTCCAAAACAAATCTTTCCATGATTCAGTAAAAAAAAATCATGCCCCATTTCAAAACAGTGCTCCGGTCCTCCTTTTTGAAGATGGATACTTTTCTTCTTCTTTCCATTCTTCTTGGACCATCCCATCTACATTTATCCCCTGAAATGATTTCTAATTGTTCAGAGATTGCTTTGGCTTAACTTTTAATCGATTCATTTCTCCAGGTTGATTGAATTTAACTCAACCAAGTTGTCTTTAATCTCTCATTTCACTCTTTTTGTTTCTGTCCCTATTCTCGTCCAATTTATCTGCTCATAATTAATATTTTGCTCTTAAATTGAGGCAGAAAAATGCATTATTTATTTTTGTCTTCTCTGTGGCTTCCCTTTCTTGTTATCCTACCCTCACAAATAATGGACTAAAAATTTCTTCTCTCCTTTCCTTTAAAGGAGTCATAGGCCATTGCCTGTCCAGCAAATAAAAAATTGCTGTACTTCATTCATGTCATGTTAGTACCAGAAAAACTCGGCAGTTTTGACCCAGAGCCAAAGACCCTCTGAACCTTCCTAGAACTGCTCAGTGAACTCAACTCCACTGTCAGTGTTGTTGTGGCATTAGGAATGAGGCTGAAGGAACAGAATTTTATAGAGTGACTATGTTGTCTGAATCTTGAGAACTGTCAGAAGACATTCAGGAAAAATGGATTTGTATCCTTGTTGGGAGAAGGGAATAGACCTGCTTATCTGGGGAGAGCAACAGAGGTTGACTGGAAAACTTGGTATCAGGCTAATGACATGGGCAAACCAGTCAGGCAAAGATTTCCTTTTGTGTCAGCAAGGGAATTACTGCTCTGTATTCCCCAATACCTGTGTTTGTGTGATAGAAATGAAGATACTTGTAAAAGAGGAATAAATGGAAATTTAACTTCTGTATAATAAGAATCATAAGAAAATCAGTGCCAATTTTGATACTCAAAAAAGCTACAAATATCAATACTTTTTTTCCTTAAGATAATATTTCTTCTACTTGCAAAAAAACCCTAGAGTTTAATCAGAGTGTTTTAATTTTAAACATTATCACAAGTTTGAGTACACACATTAGTGCATACTCTTGCATAGCTCTTCACACATATGTTTGACAATAAAGCCCCTCTCTATTATTTATTGTGTAGTTACACCAAGGCTAAATGCACCCAGGTACTCATCACTGAGAGTGTGATATGTTAACACTTATAAATTGATAACAATAAAAACATGGCAAAAATGCAACTGTGAACACAAACTTGCAGGAGGGCAGATAAATGAGATTTTGGAATAAGGAGAGAAAAGTCCATATTGTTGTTAATTGCTGATAGAGCCGGTAGTGCATTGCTTCACCCATTCCAGTGCTGGAGTTCATCCAGGGAAGGGAACAGAGCTGGGGAAGGGTCTGGAGCACAGGTCTGAGGAGGAGGAGCTGAAGGAACTGGGAAAGGGGCTCAGCCTGAAGAAAAGGAGGCTCAGGGGGAACCTTCTGGCTCTGCACAGCTCCTGACAGGAGGGGACAGCCAGGTGGGGGGTTTGTCTCTTCTCTCAGGTGATAAGCAATAGAACCAGGGGAAATGGCCTGGAATTGCTCCAGGGGAGGTTCAGGTTGAATACTGGGAAAATTTTCTTCACTGAAAGGGTTGTCAAGCATTGGAACAGACTGCCCAGGAAAGTGGTGGAATCACGGTCACTGAAGGCATTTAGAAGATGTGCAGAGGTGTCACTGAGGGCCATGGTTTAGTGCAGGGCTTGGCAGTGCTGGGTTAATGGTTGGACTCGATGATCTTTAAAGGTCACTTCCAACCTAAATGGTTCTGTGGTTTCTGTACCATTAAATTAGGCCATGCCAGGACATGGGCCCTTGAAGTGGTGACCAGCCTGGTCCACAACCTGCAGGAGACTTAAACACTTGCTACAGTCATATAAACATTGCATTCAAGTCACTTGATTCTGCAGATTTATTCAGCTGAAGGAGACAATCCTTTCTGCTTGATGGCCCAAAAATGACAGTGTGCAAGGCAGCCGTGCCTTGAGAATTTAAACAACTCACCCTAAACTTACCAGGGAATTCAAGGTCCCTCCTGAGCTGAGATGCTGGCTCTTAAGAGAGCAGCATTTCCACACAGGCTTTTTGCTAGCTGCAAGACTTCTGTATCAATGCATGTTTATCTTTCACTGGGGATACTGATCTGCAGTAGAGCAGGTAACATTCACAGAACCTGACAGTTTATGCTGTTATTTTCCCTGCCTAGAATGGCTGTCAGGAGTCTGCTTTGGGCAACATAAGCAGCTGTATGAATCCAAACAATTTAAATCTAAAGACAAACTCAACAGACCTTTCATTGCACACACTTGGTTATTTGCAAATCTCCTGTTGTCATATTTCTGGGTTTGATCTGAGAAAATTTGCTTTGTGCCTGCTTTGTTTCATGCAATTCTTCTACTACAGTGGGTGAAGGCCCACATACAGAGGCAGAAACCTCTGCAATCTACTCCTTTTTCTGCTCATAGTGTGTCTCCTTAAATTGGCCAGAATTTTCTCAGGGCTAGATCCAAAATGAAGAGAACTTTTCACTTTCTAATCGAAATTCAAATTTCTGGTTTTAATTGTTTAAATTTTTTTAATTGTTTTAATTATTATTTGAAAGCCAAATTTAATTGTTATTTGAAAGCCAAACCATTTTGGATGGGTTTTTTGAATGTTGACTTTTCTATTTTCCCTCAAGTTGAAATTCTCTAATTGTTAAAAAAAAAAGAATGTGTATGTGTGTATACATTCTTTTCAACATACACATTATATGAAAATGTATACACGATACATAACTTATCTGTTAAACTTTTTCAGTAAGATCAGCTTCAGCTTTATCATTCTGTCACAAAATATATTAGCTGTAGACTTCCTAGACTGTGACTGTGACAAGTCATATTAAAGTAAGTCTGTATTAAATTTTAATTTATTAAAATATCATACCCATAAAACACTTAGGAATGGAATACAAAGTCAGAACCTGTCATGGAATACTGACCACATCTGACTTTTCTGAACGTCCTCTCACATGAGCTAAGAGAACTCCTCACCACCAGGAGGAGCTCTGGATAGCAGAAAGAGACACAGATATAATCGCAGAAAATAAACCCATACATTTTCTAGACAAAGAATGTGGACCAATGGCTTAGCCAGTACACTACTCTCCATCATCACCACCAGCATGCCAATTTTCATAGTGTGAAAACTGTGTGCTATCATTGAGAGTTCCAATTTCACTCAGTAGGCAAAGAATCATGATACAAATTACTCTGGTTATTTGTATTTACAGCATAATTTTTCCTTTATCATTTACAAAGAAACAAGGTGTCCCATTCTTGGTCACAACCACTCATTTCTCAAATAATCCCTTTAATTTATACTCTTTGGAAGAAAATGTTACTTGTATTTTAAGTTTTTCAAGTTGAATCCCTTAAACCTTGAAAGATGTAATAGGATGAAAAAAGGAATTTTTAGAATGAACCCCAGACTTGAAACCAAACTTCACATTCTCCTGTATTTGCAGTCCATTTGTGAAGTAATTCAATGTCCACTAAAATCAATTAATATTGTCATTTTTTTTCTGAGCATGGAGAGTCTTAGAATGTCAGGGCTGTTAATTTAAGCACCTGCAGGTGAACGTGGTATTTAGCTTTAGACAGACACTTAAGAGTTTTCCATTTGTTTAACCGGTGACAAAAACATAACAAAAATTAGGTGACAAAATTTTTTTACTGCTGGAGGATGAAACACCTGGGGGATGATTGGACCCTCTATATTTATGCACGAATTCAAACTTTGTTTTCTCATTTCAGGTCACGGAACCAAAGGAGTGTTTGAACTTCTTTCAGGATGGCGTCGGACCAGGGAGAATCTGCCCTTCAAGGACCGAGTAGCAGACGCCTACTCAGATGTCATGGTCTCCTACACCATGACCAGCTCCTTGTACTTCATAGCCTTTGGCATGGGGGCAAGCCCCTTCACCAACATCGAAGCTGTAAAAGTCTTCTGCCAGAACATGTGTGTCTCCATCCTGTTGAACTACTTCTACATCTTCTCTTTCTTTGGCTCCTGCCTGGTCTTTGCTGGCCAGCTGGAGCAGAACCGGTACCACAGCATCTTCTGCTGTAAAATCCCCTCAGCAGAATACCTGGACCGGAAACCGGTGTGGTTCCAGACCATGATGAATGACGGCCATCAGCACACTTCCCACCACGAGACCAACCCGTACCAGCACCACTTTATCCAGCATTTCCTCCGAGAGCACTACAACGAGTGGATTACCAACATCTACGTCAAGCCATTTGTGGTGATACTGTATCTCATCTATGCCTCTTTCTCCTTTATGGGGTGCTTACAGATTAATGATGGAGCCAACATCATCAACCTTCTTGCCAGTGAGTCCCCGAGCGTCTCCTATGCCCTCATACAGCAAAAGTATTTCAGCAACTACAGCCCCGTGATAGGCTTCTACATCTATGAACCTCTGGAGTACTGGAATGGTACTGTGCAAGAAGACCTAAAAACTCTCAGCCAGGGGTTCAACACCGTGTCCTGGATTGAACAGTATTACCAATACCTTCGAGTGGGTAACATCAGTGCAACCAACAAAAGTAACTTTATCAGCATCCTCCAGAGCTCCTTTTTAAAAAAGCCAGAATTCCAGCACTTCAAAAATGACATCATTTTCTCCAAAGCTGGAGATGAGAACAATATAATTGCTTCTCGTCTGTACCTTGTGGCCAGGACTAGTGAAAACACACAGAGGGAAGCGGTGGAACTGCTGGAGAAACTGAGGCCACTTTCTCTTATACAGAGCATCAAGTTCATTGTGTTCAACCCTACTTTTGTTTTCATGGACCACTATGGTTTATCAGTAACTATGCCTGTCCTGATTTCTGGTTTTGGCATCCTGCTGGTGTTAATACTGACCTTTTTCCTGGTTATCCACCCTCTGGGAAATTTCTGGTTAATCCTCAGCGTCACCTCAATAGAGCTGGGTGTCCTTGGCTTGATGACCTTATGGAATGTAGACATGGATTGCATTTCTATACTGTGCCTTATCTACACTTTGAATTTTGCCATAGATCACTGTGCACCCCTGCTTTATACATTTGTATTAGCTACTGAGCACACCCGAACTCAGTGTATAAAGAACTCCCTCCAAGAGCATGGGACAGCCATTTTGCAGAACGTTTCTTCCTTTCTTATCGGGTTGGTCCCCCTTCTCTTTGTGCCTTCAAACTTGACCTTCACACTGTTCAAATGCTTGCTGCTTGCTGGCAGTTGCACACTTCTGCACTGTTTTGTTATTTTGCCCGTCTTTCTAACCTTTTTCCCACCTTCCAAAAAGCACCACAAGAAAAAGAAACGGGCCAAAAGGAAGGAACGAGAAGAGATCGAATGCATAGAGATTCAGGAGAATCCTGATCATGTTACAGCAGTCTGAAAGGCTTAGAAAAATATAATAGTATATTCTCTTTTTAAAAAAGCGTTGCACAGAGATGCAGGGAAAATAGAGCAAAGATCTCAGCTGCTTGTGCTGGCCAGGTCTGACAAGGCAAAGGAAGATCAAGAAGGGGTATTCATGACACCTCAAGGTGCAAACTTTTTTTAACAAAAATAATGAAAGCGAAATAATCTCAAATGTTTCCTTTGAATCCTCATTCTCCACCAGAGAAGAGTCTGTTGGCCATTAAGTGTTCCTGAATCTCAAACTATAGCTCTAATGGGAATTGCTTAATATGTCATATGTAGGACTAAAGCTAAGGTGAAAAAAAGAGTTGCCATTAAGTAAACACTAGGGGAAAAGGCAGATTTGCTTGAAAAAATTGTCCACGGAAGAGAATTAAACAATATTTCAAATAAGAAAAGGTTACAAGACCAAGAGAGATTGAAAATGCCATGGTAATTTTTTATTTTCTTGAGCAAGTTAGTTAAGATGAAACCTATGCACTTGGGAAGTAAATGTTTAAAACTATCTAAGCCAAAGTACTTCCCAAATCCAGTATACCTTGTATATCTGTAACACCACAATTATTGCAAATATGGATGGCGAAAGGATAGAAGTACTATTTATGCAGGAGAAGAAACAATCATAGCCATTTGGAAATCTAACATGTAGTTCCTTTAAATGTGACATATCACTGTTATCCCAAGAGGTCACAGCTGGTAGTTAATACCATACACCTATTCTGGTAATTATGAATTTCCCCTTGAATTAACAGATCTCACAAAACTAATCCAGGCCATCATCACTGCAGCACTGTTTGCAGTTCCTGCAGTGTAACACTTCTGAATCCTAATTTGTTGGTGTTGACATTAAATACTGAATATTAATCAAGCAGGAGCTACAAACGCAATGATGGATTGCATTTCACAGGCACAATGTGACCATGTAGCAGCTGAGTCAGCTCTGGAACACCTGCACAGTCTTAGCATCATATATTTGGTCCAAGGGATGAAGGGATATGTTTGCTGGTCCCTGCAATATGCTGCAGGAAGTGGGATTTTCCCCTTCTTTAAGCAAAATATTATACAAAAAACTTGCCACACATTAAAAAAAAAAACCACCTTGTAAATGTTTGCATGGGGTCAGATCAACCCCTAGTTGTAAGAAGACAGACTGGTCCCCTGTGGGAAGGGGAGGGGAGGGTAAAATGTCTTTTTTACTGTTATTATTATTCCTAAATATTTGAGTGTTGATCATCTGCAACATAAAGCTTTGTTATGGCAGTTAAAATTTCACAGGAGAGTGCAGTAAATCCTCAGTTACTATGTGGCACTAGAAATTGTACTGTAAAGGACTATGAAAGACTTTCTCTGCTTTGTAAACTATTCAGCTTGGTAGCCCAAGGGAAGGGATGAAAACAGACCTAGCCATTTCAGTTTGCTCTTGGCCCAGTTTTGCACTGGAGCTTGCCATGTCAATCTCTCCTTTCAGTATTTTAAAAGGGCTTGCTTTCTACTTCCTGGAATATGGTATAGCATCTCCTCCATGAGCAATGTCTTCCTGAACCTATAGTATCCATGAGGACACTATGTAAAGATATCACTATATGAAGTGTCTATGTCTACTTTGTATTACTTGTGGGTACCTTTAAAAGATAATCTGGAAGCTGTTTACCTTCCAAAATGTGTATACATGTCTATTTGTGGCTGATAACTCAGTCTCAAACTTGCAGAGTTTGCTGACAAGGAAGTGTACATATGTCTTACTAAAAAGCTCTCTGCAAGATGTTAATTCCTTGCTATGTGACATGTCTCACCTCTTCCTACTGTTTTATGGTTAGGAAGAGACAGAAAAAAATCACCTGCAGTACAAAAAAAAAAAAAAAAGCCATTTGAATGCCAGTTCTAATGTTCATGAGCTGTTTCTGCTTCCAAGGAATGAAATTTCACCTCTTCTCTATATTTTCTGTACTTTGCCATTATCATTTGCCAAAAATGACCTCTGTGTTGTAGGAGTGGTCAAAGCTCTTGATTGTTGGAGGAAACTTTTGAGTGCAACATGTCTTAGAGAGAGAGAAACTTTCTAGACAGGCAAAGCTTCCAAAGTTTGACTCTAGATCGAAAATTCAGGGGTAGCTAGATAGCTAGATCAAGGTTACTGGTTTGACCCAAAATATTCAAGGGCCAGACACAGAACTGACATATAAATAGTTCAGTAAGGTTTAGAAGCAGTGGACATTTTAGTGTTGGGTTATGGGTCAGATGTGCCTCTAGTTGGGAAGTTTTTATTGACCTTGATTTGTATCTTGATGACATTGTGCAATATCCATCCTATTTTGAACAATCCATTGTGAATGTCAAGCTTCCCAATCTTTTTAGATTTCCTCCACTGCCCACACAAAACCTGGATTGTTGCAGCACTGTGACCCTTGGTTATCACTTCTGGAGGTGTGACCTGGGAAGTTCCTGGTCTTCTCTTGCACTGCCCAGATGTATCCCAGGGATGTCTGTCATGCATTGTGTTGAGGCAAATAGCACTTTCCAAAGCCATCAAAGCCAGGATTCATCTCATCTAACTTCAGATATTAGCAATGTAGATATTTATATCCGAACTTCCTTTTGGGCCATAAGAGAGTGACAGACACTTCTGATCCATTTTACAGCTGTATCTTAGGAGTAAATGAATCACATTTTTTAAAATTCAGATTTCTGTCCACCGGTGATCAAGGAAGCTCAGCAACTGGTTCAAACACAGACATCAGGAATGCTGACTCATCCAGTCTTGGGAAGATTAACCCTACTTAAAATAACAAAATATCAAGAGGAAGAGAAAAGATTATAAACATGCCTCCCAAGCTTCAATTTTAGGCATAAGTTCCAGGAAGAACTCAGCCCAAATGTTATGTTTTGCTTATGAAGTATTATGCACAACAAATTGTTTTAAAAAGTGGAATTCCCATAGCAGAGTATAGTAAGCCAAGACACCAGAAAATGTCAATATTAAAGGTGGGCTCACACAAATGAGCAAGAATTTGATGAGGTGTCAAACCAGCTCCTCTCAGTGTCATGCATGTGCAGTAGCACTTGTATAACAGGTACCAAATATACAGATCACACACTGGGACTAGAAGGTTTTTATTTCTCTGTTGATGCAGGAGTGAAGCAGAAAAAAAACCACATCTTTCATGGATGTAATTTTGTTATTTTTTTCAACCAATTTCCACATCCACCAAAAAAGAACCAGTGCAGCCTTTACTTCTGCAAATAGATCAGTTTCTGTGGAAGAAGGAAAACTGGAATAATTTTGGGACGCAGAGTCCATATTTTTTAATTCTTTCTACTTGTGTTTGTTTACTTTTCTTGCATTTTTTTTCAGTACTCTATATCTTTTTCTACAGCATCTTTTCAGCCTAACTGGAGCTGCAGAGCACTTGTGAAGAAAGCACATAGCTCATGCCAAGCAATTTGACACTCTGATAACATGCTGCATACTGGATCTTCATTACACACATTTTTCCCCAGTTACCATAAATCCCCTGCAATACTGTGCATATTCCTTTAATGTCTGATTTTATATATGGTCTAGATAATCTCCCAAGAACCTTGTGTGCATCTCCTGCTTGGTTTGGTTTCATTCCCTCAAAGTATATTGCTTTGAATTTATTGTTGAGATAACTCTGTTGAAGTCAACAGATTTATTGCCATGATATATTTGACTTTGCATGTCTTCTACCTGGTAAGAAATGATACCATGACAAATGAGCCTCTTACATTGTTGGTGTGCTTGTTAAACAATATATCTGTCTATACTCTATAGCCATAGTTGCATGCTGCACTTGGGGGGCTGCAGTGAAGATTTATTTTTTTACACTTTGTTCTGTGGGCTATTTTAATCTAAATCTAATATTCTGTCTTTTTTTTTTCCTCTTTTTAATTAGAGTTAAGTCTTCATCTTTGTAGTCCAGTACTTGATGTAGGTTTAAATTAGATTTTAGGAAGAAATTCATTACTGTGAGGGTAGGGAGGCCCTGGCACAGTTTGCCCAGAGAAGCTGTGGCTGCCCCACTCCTGGCTGCGTCCCAGGCCAACATGGACAGGTCTTGGAGCAGTGCAAAGTGTGCTGCCCATTGCAGGTGGTTGGAACTAGATGGTATTTAAGGTCCCTTCCAACTTAAACCATTCTATGTTTCATAAATTTATTGCCTAACAAAGCAAAGCACTATTTAAGGTCAAGGTAGATATGGATGCATGACACCTTGCATGCATAATTTAAAGAGATTATCTTCAGGGTTATCACCCTCAACTTTTTACTTCAAACAATTCCTATTTAGATGTAACCTGCCACAAGTTAATGTCTATTCAAGTTCCTTGAACAACTCTAGTTTTGAAATTTTCTCTGATGGAAGGAAAAGAATCAGGGGGAAGGAAGAATATGCAGTTAAGTGGTTGTGTAATCAGCGTTCTTTTTTTCCCCAAAGGCTTTCACTGCTCTACTCCTAATTAAGTCACACTGAGTAGCAACTCTAGCATAATTAAGATTTATTTCAACGTAGTTATTCCATATTTCACTATGACAAGAGCTTGGCTTATTGTCTTTATGCAAGTACCATGCTAAGTCTCTGATTAATTTTTCAGTAATTATAAACTTTAATAAGTTATTTTTCATTGCCACACTAGGTTTTTGAGTACTTCAAGCTCCCATTTGATCTCCTAGGAAACACTGTGTAGAAGCAAAGTTAGGCAGTCAGTGAGCAAGAGACGTGTTGTAGTGTTGGGGAAATTGGATTCTTCACAAAGAGGCAGCGTCTCCTCCAACAGGCTTCAAAGAAACAGTGATACTCAGGATATCTGAGAAAATTAAGGTGAAGTGGAAACCAAGTGAAACATTGTTTGGAGTGTAACCAAATTATTATGGACAGATAAAGCTTTGATTCTTCTTTCATAACTTCTTACACAGGCAAAAGGCATTTGGAAAGGAAAGGAAACTGGATATGGAAAGCACCTCATCCATCACCTAAAATGATTCTTTTCACTGTAGTCTTGCATGAACAATCTCACACACCAGGTTAGTACTGGTCGTTCCACCTCAGCATGGGCCTCCCCTTGGCCTGTTTTCCATGGAAACAAAGGAAGGGATTCCATGTTTGCTTTCACAAACTCCTGGGGAGGGGATTGAGAACTGCTTCCTTGCCTGACAGAACTGTGTATGGATGAGAGCTGAGAGATGCAAGTACGGGTTATTTCATGCCCCACTTGCTCTCTCTCTGCCTCCTCAAGAGCAGCAATACCCTCAACCCTTGGTACCAATCCCAAGCTGAGTGCAGGAATTCATAACTTCCCCAGGAGGAACTTGGAATTTGTGACCACAGCTGCTCACAGGCTGACACAAGCTGATTCACCTCTGTCCAAGAAGAATTTAAGGGCTTTTTTTAGAGATGTTCTTTGAGAGATTCCACTTGTCACTACAGAGCCCCACACAACACCTCACCTGCCCAACACTGGAGTGGTGTAAATCCTTCTTCTGATATGGCAGTCAAGTAAAAGAATTTTCTGGAAGCTTTTATTTTTGATCCTAGAGGCTTTTCCCAAATGCAATCTTTTAATTTTTTTTTCCCTCAACCATTTCTTCATCTCTTTCTACTTCCTTCATTGTTTAAAAGCAAAGGTCCCAATGTGAAATTTGGATGCTCGTCCTACCCATCACAAAACATCATTATCTACAAATTTGAGGTGGGTTATGGATGTTCAGGTCAAACACAGGGATCAGGATTTCTTGCCCACACTGGCAGTCGAAACCCTACTGAAAACAAGTAAATGTGAAAACAAGTTCATCTTTCCTAGCTCTCTTTGTTTCCTCTCTGACATACCAGTGTGTACACAAAACTATTCTCACTTTTATCCTGCTTCCTCATTAAAACAGAGTTTCTTTTTCCTGCTCCCTGAGGCTATCTTCCTTTTGCAGCTCAACTTATTTCACACTTTACTCTTCTCTGGGTGCTCTCAACCTCTTCAAAATTTCCCTATTTATTTTTGAAAATTCTAAGAGCATAACTCTGTTGAAATAAATAGAAGATGTTTCTATGCTTCAAAGTGCAGCCTGTGGTACAGACCTAACTAATTTATAACAAAGCCCAAATAGCAAAATACTTTCTTCAGACAGAAAAGTGTCTGTAAGAAAACTCGGGAAAAAATTAGGCCTAAATTTCCATTTTTATGAGGTTTTTATCTCATAAACTTCTACTTTTGATTACTTTACTGTAGGCATTTATTTTTCAGCACACTTTTATCATAGAAATGCCTAGTTTTTCTCTGCTTTTCTGTCTCAGCAAGAAAAATAAGTGGACATTCCTTCATGACCTCTAAAAGAAATTATTGCCCCTGCATGGAACAACTTTTTTATCAAATTTCTGTCCAGAGCACATTTTCCAGCACATTAATTGTACAAATCACTGGAAATAAGTATTCTAGTGGAAATGCTGATACAGCCTTAACTACAGAAAAATGACTGGTACTTCATTAGTGTTCTGCTTAATTCCAACCCCTCAGCGTCAGCCTGCTGGATACTCCAGGCAGTATTCCTTACATGAGTTGATAATCATCTCCTTCACCATGTGGGCAACATCAGCACATCAGAGTCTGCCCTGCTTACACAGCAAAATCATTAACAGATAATCTTAACTTTTGCTGGAGAAGGGAAATATCCCAGAGTAAGGCAGAGTGGCAGCCCTCTACTCTGAGAGTGCTTCTCACTTTCCCGTCTGTGTGTTGGATTTTGCACTGAGCTGCTCTTTGAAGGACAAGCATCACTTTTCTTTCCATAAGCCATTTGAGAATAGGATGTGAAATATTTAAGATTTAGTTATGGATAGACATTTTTTACATGGGAATTTGAAAGGGATGTCAATCAAATAGAGTAAAAGTCCCCATGAAAAGAGAAATCTGAGTCCACAACATCTTGCAATTCTGACTTGATACTTCTCTGATCTTATTTTCTTTCATCAATAAGGACTGAACTTTTTTCGCACTTACCACATTGAAGATAATCCCTGACCTACAAAAACATCCTGTTTGCCAGAAGCAGACATTCTCTTGGAGGAAATCCCATTGGTTTCAGCTCCATGTCAAGGGAGATTTTGCAGGATTTGGACAGCAGTGGTTAGTATGTACCTCCCCAGGCACATGTCCTCATTCCCAACATGCAGACCCAAACACTAAATATGTAGGATTAGTAGGATGGGTGATTTTGCCTCTACAGAAAAAGAAGGGGTCATTGCAAAATCCAGTTCTGAATTCACCATAGGTGGAAAAGCAAAGAGTGGTCAAGGAGTCAGCCTTGCTATTACTGTACCTGTGTGAGAATTTCAGAGAGGACTCATCCAGCTGTGAAAGCTTAAACAGGGACAGCATCACGTCCTGAACAATAATTTGTTCTTTACTCTCTACCTCAGAGAGCCCGACTGCTCCTGAACAGCATCATGGAGCCTGTCCTAAGTCCTAGGTACGATAAAGTTAAGTACAGAACTTAGGGTGTAACTTCTTAACAGCAGGTTTTGTAATGACACAGGTACTGGAATTTAATCCTCAAAGCCATTAAATATTTAGAGAAGTCCCTACCTAGCACAGCTTTGCTCCAGCAAATCAGCTCTCTCCCCAGCAACCCTGGCACAGTCTGGGTGCTGGCATGGTCCAGGGACAATTCCCACCAGAAATTTAGTTACAGTCACCCCATTTTTAGACTACAGGGCTGTTTTACAGTATGGACACTGACAGACCAGCATCAGTCTCCTTCAGGCCTGCAGAGAAATCCTGACATTGCTCGATTTATTCTCAAAGTGATAACTTTAGAAAGCAATGCAGCCTATGTTCACAGTGATGTTTTACATCTGAAGATCTTGATCTGGCAAAATACTCAAGTAAATGATTTAGTTTAATCAAATTCTAAAGTCTCATGGACTGGAACATCTTTAAATTTAAGCACGTGTTTAAATACTGAGCTAAATAAAGATGCACTTATCTCTGTGCTTCGAGTTAAATAGAAGTTTTGCAGAATAGAAGTCTTAAAAGAGAAGGCCTTTATTCCCATAACATACTAAATTCTACAATTATAGTAGCAATTTCACAATATGTAGAAAAACTGTGCCAAGCACATATATTTTTCAGGGTTTCAATTTCCCTGATGTAAGACATCTCAGGGACATTTTAGTGATTTGTTACAGTCATACAACACTCAGGCAAGAACAAAGCCTTGCTGAGCACTTTTTCTGGGAAAAAAAATAGCAAGATATTTGACTCAGAATGAGAATACTGTATCTTGTGATATTAAAGCTCATTTCTAAAAGAAAAAATGAAACTTTTCATTTAATTTAATTCATTATTTCTTTAAAGTGACTCACTAGAGAAGTTCTGGATATGTCTTTATTATGAATAAGACAGGAATTGCTCAAAGAAGTTAAATTCAGCTTTGCCAATACAACTATAACAACACCCCACATTAAAAAATAAAATAAAATAAATTTTAAAAGGCTTTGTGCCTAGTGTAAAATTTTTCATGTCATCATCTATTGCTTTTTAATTAAATTAAATATGAATGGTGGCATAAATAGGACAGAAGTGAAGAATCACATGTCCTGGGGCTGCATCTAGTAAGGAACACATATAGACTGAGAAGAGAAATCAAGTCCCCACTTCTGTAAAAACAAATGCAACTGCCAAGCCATAAACATGGTGAATAATCCAATTGGCTTCAGTGGAGCCATCAGGATGCATATGAAGATATGCACATAAGTCTTTGTCAGTCTGAGGACTGGGGTAAACTGATATTCTAATCTGAAAGGAAACAGAATTTCTTAAGCCTGACATTTCCTCAAAACCCTCAGAAAGGTTCAGCGTAACTAATCTCTGTCTCTTCCAAGAGCAAAGCTTTTTGAAAAACTTGCCTAAAAGCATAAACTCAGTAGGTACAAAGGCTCCATATGCACTTAAGAGTGTAATGAAAACCATGGAGTAACTCCTCCCCTGGGATGCCTGGAGACAATACTTTGTGGAAGCATGGGTGGAAAGGACCGTGCAAAATATTAGAGGTGTCCCCCTCCCAGGCTACAGTCAAAGGAGAGAAACATGCACTGCAATTCCTGAGCTCAGATGGATCCTTTAGGATGAGGGCCCTTGCACAAGTCTGACAGCAGCTGCCAGAGCTGGGGAATAGTCGGGATAAGCAGTTCATAAACCTGAGAGCACATGCATAAAATGGGGTCAGGCTGATGCCTCTGGGGCATCTCTGTTCATTGTAACTGCAATGAAAACACTGAGAAGTGGCTCTGGGGTGGTGAGCAGTGACCAGTTTGCCTGTTCTCTTTGGTTGGTGGGGGTTAGGGCAGCCCCATTAGGGCTCCATGAGGGCAGCTCAGTGACTGGAGCAGCACAAACAAGGCAGCTGTGAGCAGCCAAGAGTTACTAAAACAGGGCCTGAATTAAGCAGGTTCTGTAAGGAAAATACAGGTAACTTTTTCCATTGTTTATTTCCATTTGCCCATTCTTTCAACATAATACTTGTTTTTAGGGGGTTTTTTTTAAGCTCATAATGGTCAGATTTTCTACCTCCCTTTAAGTTGCAGAATTTGCTTAACTCTTTTTTTTTTTTTTGTATGAATGTAGATTAGATTTTTAATTACTGAGATTTCTCAGGTGTAGGCAACTTTACTATGCTATGGATAAATAGCATAAGTAAATATTGATTTTCCTCCCTTGTAAAGCTCCCTTGTAAAGCTCCCTTGTTGCCGAAAACTGTTAACATTTTTCAAGATTCAACCATGACCATATTTGTATAAAAGCCTTTTACTGAGCTTGAAACTCTATACCAAATACTTATGTCTTTTAAAGACTGAAATCTTCAATAAAATGTTACTCGTAAATATTAGAATTTCCCCTTTCTTCAATAGAAAGATATTCAGTATTAATCCATATTACAGTACCATTTTGTCAGCTGCCTGTTGCCTTACATTTAGATTTAGAGGAAATGAACAGGCTTTTTTTTAAGAGCAAACGTGGAGCTAAGATGCTGGGCAGCAGCAGGAACTGGCACCTCCGTCCTCACAAGAGGTACAGGGCATTTCAGGACTTGGGAAGAGTGGGTCACAGCCAGGGAATTGGCAGCCCTGAGCTGGCATATGGTCCCTCACTGATTATCTGCAGATAGGCAATTTACAGGTGCCCCGAAGCTGTGTGAAATGCAACCAAATGTTTCAATTTCCCAGACAGAGCTGGCTACACAATGGCCTCCACAGAGCTCAAGCCAGTTCCATTCCTCACCAAACACTCCTGCCAGTGGATCCTTTCTCCCCACGTTTCCTCCTGGTTTCTCATTCAACCTTCTCCCTTCTTCTCACAGCCGCAGCAGCTCTCAGCTCCTCTTCCCACACTGGTAGAGTTGGAATTTCAAGCCCTTCCAAGTCAAAGGCATGGGGTAATCTTTCCCAGGACTTCTTGACCATCTCTGGGAAGAACAAGGAGATCTGCTCACATTGCACCCAGTGCTGCCCCATGGCTCAGAGATCTGTCTCTGCCTCTGTGTCACCTCTTCTCTTGCTCGCAGCAGTGCAGGTACCAGCATGAGCATCCCTCAGACCCTGCAGTTTACAGCGAGCTTCTAAGGACACATGAAATCATTCACGCTTTCACATTCCTCCATCCAGTGCAAATGGGAATATTTGCACTTTTCCTTCAAGTCTCTGTCTGCATCCTGAAGTCCTGGTCTGTGGCACCCTGTCTAGAGGCAACATACTGGACTCAGATTATGTGCCTGGTTTCCTTTCAAATGAAAACAGGCAGAAAACACAGCACAGCAATTTTCACCTGAATGTGAGGAAGAACTTATTAGCTGTAAGGGTGATTGGGCACTGGAACAGATTGCCAAAAGAGATTTTGGAATATCTTTGTCTGGAGATACTCCAAAATCATCTGAACATGATCGTGAGTAATACAATTTCAGGGACCCTGATTGAGGGGGGTTGGACTAGATACCCTCCAGTTGTCCTTTCCAACCTGAACCACTTCTGTTTCATTTAACTAGGTGGGTAAAAAGTAGAAAATCTCTATTTTTCTTCTAATAGATTGATTTCAAGGGGAAAAAGAATTTTCCTCTATTACATCATAGCTACTAACCCAGCCTTTATTTGGGAGAAGGTGTTGACACCTGCCAAGGTGAATGAAGCAGAGAGCCAGTGATGCCTCAAGGCCAGGTTGGATGGGGCTTGAAGCAACCTGGTCTAGTGAAAGGTGCTCCTGCCCATGGCAGGGAGGGTGGAACTAGGTGATTTTTAAGATCTCTTCCACCCAAACCATTCCATGATTCAATAATTCTATTTCTCCTCATCTGAGTTAGCTCCTGCTGTTTCTGTTTGTGTTGATTCTGTGCTAGTTTCATTTTCATGAGGGAGGATGCAGATTTGACCCAAAGTAACAGAAGTACCCGAGAGAACAAAAAGAGTTTTTCACTGTATTCCAAGGAATAGTTCAAAAACTCCCTAAACCTAAATTGTTATGAATAAGAAAAGGTAGCTTAGAACTGTGGCATGAATTTTTCCTCTTCATTGCCAAGGACATAGAAAACATTGACCAAGTTTTCTGTGCATGTTGCAAATAAAACAATTAGAAACTCATTTCAACCAGCAAGGCCCTAAACCTGCTGAGCTCCTAGAAACAGGGTAATCTATGTCTGGCTGTAAGAGAGAGATCCCAAAGGGTTGAGACTGCATGCAGGTTTGGTAGTAGCCATAATATGATGAGAGCTTTGGCAAATACATTTGCTATTAAAATTAGGGGTGAGGGGAAAACTTTAATATAAATTTTGCAAATACATTTCTCTTCCTCTCCGACCTGGGTTTGGTCTGGGAAATTACAACAATAAAGTAAAATTAATGACAACAAATCTGTCTTTCAGAGGCAAGTCAGACCTGCTGGCTGCAGCATCTCTTGTTTGCAGCTGGCCACTATAAAGAAGCAGCAGTTGCTGTTCTGGCATATAAAGTAACAGCTGAAAATACTGGGGTTTTGTTATTTTAGCTTATATTGGTACTTATGCTGCCCTCCAGTGATAAAGACAGTTGTTCCAACCTGTATTCTAGACTTCTGTAGCATTTTATTTCTGGTCTGCTCAATTTGCACTGAAAACTGCAGTTCTCATTCCAGAATTTTAGCAATTTCTTGTCTAAAACTAATTGTAGTATAGTTCCAGTTAATTTTATTTGTAGCATTTTTAAATCAAAAGAAATGTAGATGAATTTAATGTGAGAGATAAAATAAATAGCATGGATTTAAATATGAAAAAACCACACAAATACATAACTTTGGACCTACTAAAGTATCACAGTTAATAAGAGTTTCAATTAAAGAATTTTTTATTCAGATTGACACTTTAGTTTTAGTTCTGAAAAAAAAAAATCCATGTTCATTGTTGTTATTATGCAAACAGTACTTTCAGTGCTGAATTTTGGTGGTGTTTTGATGGATGGATCTTAAATTAACTCTGTTTTGAGTTCCTGGTTCTCTCCCATGCTCCTCTGAAATCCATGAATAGTGGGAAAGTCAGGTGGCACCTTCCTCACAGCACACAGACAGACAAAGCATTGGTAGCATTGAAGTTTCTGTGAGCTCATGGTGCAACAAAAGAGATTTATATGTTCCTCAGCTCAAAGGATTGGCACAGCTTCTCACAGCAAATTGAGTGTTCCAGAGGTATTATTGGTGCTGTAAGAACCCATCACCTGCCAAGAACTGACCTGTATTTTGGCTGATTGCAGTACCTGTAGAAATATGAGAGAGTGGAAAAGTTTGAGCGTATTTTACTCTGCTGTTTCATTCATGACCACTTTTGGATTTCTAGCTGCAATTTACATTTCATTTGGGAATGATGCAGTGGTGCTGGTTGCTTTTTCTGTTCCTCCTTTACTTAGTGCTTCTTCTCAGATATATGGCTGCAGCTCACACAGACATTTCTGAGTTTTAGAGTATGGGACGCACACAAAATATTTATGAGAAGCTGAATAAGTGCCTGAGTGAATGGCTTGTGTAGAAACCCCTGTTGCTCTCATTATCAGTGGTAACTTTTCTGTTGCTCTTAAAACTAAATGAACCTTTGGTTCCCACCCCCTTTGCAGTGCCCTGGGTTCGCACAGTGATCAGCAGACAGGTCAGAACAAAATTCTGTTCTGGACCTCAAGGAGTTTGCATGATCTCCCCTTGATAATTGAGAGTTTAGCCACCATTGACAGTTTAAAGTCCATTCAATTCTCCAATGAGAAGCAGCCACAGAATTTTTTAGGTGTAGGATCAGTCCAGGCTGAGCAGTTCTTCAGCTACAATGAGCAGAGCCCCACTGTGACGTGGTGTGTCCACAAGATCCCCCTATATAGAAAGAAATGATTTCTTGCCTTTTAGTAGTCTGGGGTAGTAATTTTACCAATCCTTCTGGTCTAGACTTCCCCAAAATAGTACTGAACAAGAGCATGAATGGGTGTGTGTAGCATCCAGGCAGAAAGCTTGCTGAGCAGATAATACTCCCTGAAAGAGTTAATAACCAAAAGGGTTTGCAGAGTATCCGCAGGGCTTGCTGGATGTAGGTCTGGTTTTCAGCAGCCAGCTCAAGAAACAATTTTATGTAAACAGATGATGTGCCTAAAGGTATCACTGAAGAACAGGCCCAGGGATGGAAAAATACAAGACCTCATACCACACCAGAAGTTTTTAATTCTTTACACAATTGGAGCTGCCCTCTTAATTATCTCAGTCTGGGCCAGGTTAATTGGAGCCTTCCCTGACGTGAGTCAGTCTCACACATTTTCTGCAACTTTGCTAATTAAGATAATTTTCACCTTTTATAGTTGCTTTAGTATTCAGAGCAGTTTGCCATAGGCTAATTATAATTATTGAGTGATGGCTTTAAAATTTCATGTTTGTGATGACATTTTATCACATTAAATTGGAATCCCATAATCCTTCTTGCTCTATGATAGACAAGGAGGTCATCTCTATTCTGGAAGTTATCCACTGTGTGATACTGTGCTGACATTGGCCATTTTCATTCAGAACCACTGCAATCTCTTCTACTCTTCAACTGAAGACATTCAGCATCCAGCTGATTCCAAAGGAATACAAAAATACTGAGTTCAGGATCCAGGGTACAAATCTGTTTGCTTTCATCCTATAGATGCCCTTGCTCTGTGTGATTTGGGTGAACTGGACATGCAAGAACTGAGGCACAGGAAGGAAGAAGCCAAGGCACCACATCATTTCTCCTCTGTGTGCAAATCCATGGCATTTTAAGAGCATAATCACTGATGTTTTCCCTTGAGATTTTCAAGGTTCCCTTGAGCTGGAGGAGCAAGGAGAAAAGCTCAGTCTCATCAAGCAGTCATTGCTGCTTGTAGGCAGGGCTGTATCACAGCCCACAGCAGCTTTTCCCCACCACTTTGTGATGGCGAAGGCTCAGGTGAAGGACAGCAGCTCTAATGCAGATGTTCTCAGGGGCTTTCCAGAACTGACACTTCCCTGGAGTAACTCTGAACAGTTCAAGGCTTGACAGCAAAGTCCCAAAACGTCCTCTTTGCTTCATGGCCGTGGCTTTGCTCCTTATCACTCTAGCTGCAGTCCCTTGGCTTTTGGTTCAAGTTTGAAAATGCTGTAAATAGAAAAATCAGGGCATAAAGTAGAAGAAAATTCATGATTGACATAAGCATAGTTTACTTGGATTCATCCTATAGTGTGCAAGGGAATTTACTTACTGAATTGCAAATCTGTGCCAACCTACAGCCTTGCAGAGGGATTTTCTACACTGAGTGGTGCTGGTGAGGAGACAGAGCAGTTTGCAAGCAGAGGCAGAGCTGTGTCAGCACAGCCTCAGGCTGGAGCTCATCCCTCCTGTGTTGAAACAAGGCTGTCCTGTGAGTAACACACACCAGCACAACCACACCATTGTCAAAATCACACCAGTACCTTTGCTCAGGTCCTCTACAGCTAACCCTGCTATCCATAGCCTGGAGTAGTTTTACAAGCACAGATATTCCCATTTTCACCCAAAACTTCCAAGCACATGCTCCCATCCCACTGGTGTCTGTGGGAGAGAACATGTGCTTATGGGCTTTGTTCATTTTGTTCACACAGGATTTGAAGACTTTATTGAACTGTAAGTAGCTGGGTGTTTAATTCCTTCTAAGGCAGAAATAAAGACAAGTTCAAATGGGATTTTCTTGTTCTTGGTTGAGGAAAAGAATCTACAAAACTAAAAATTAAATTTGGTGGTGCAGAGAAGCTGCCATAGCATAACCATGCTGTTACTTCTTGTTGGCTTCTTGTTAGAAGACTAAATGTTTCTGTTTGTTAAAGTGCCATCGTTTCAGCCACGTGATGCTGTAGCCTGTTTTACCAGAATTTCAAATAGACTTGAAAATTTGAATTTATGGTGGGTTTTTTGCTGAAGAAATAATGTAAGATATAATTAATGAGTCATGATGACTGCAAATTTGAAGCTTATGATTTGTGACTGATTATATAGACTTCAGATAAGGTAAATATGCCTCATATCTCTCTATTCTGTTGTGCTGTGCAGATCACAGTCTCTTCTAAGTAGGTAACAAAATATAGTCCCTTGAGTGTGTGTAGACCACTTCAAATTTTACCTGATTTCTTCAGTTCTTGGTCAAAGCACCATGAGATTTTGGAAAGGTAATGGTGTCAGCAGAGGTAAGCAGAAACAGCTTTGAAACACAGCCCTGAAAAATGCTGCTAAACATCTGGTTTTTTAGGACTGCCCAATAAACTGTGCACATGTGGCAATACAGAATTCTATTCTAGAAAACCTCTTCAGGCTCCTGTGCCATCAGAATAGTTTCAGAGATATACAGAATTTTCGTTCAAAGATGCTTGCATATATTTCTTAACAAATGGTTGGAAGTTCACAGTCCTAATAATTTTCTCAGAGTACATCTTAAAAGAGAACATCTCTGAAGGAGTCTACAGCCCTTGGAGTATAAGTAAATCTGCAGCAGCAGAAGGCAAGGGAAAATTCACTCCCCTACTACATTTATAATGTCTAACACCAGTCAAAAAGAAAAAAAAAGTTAATAGAAATTGAGATAGGAATAGATCTATTTTTAGAGCTTAATTTTTTTTTCTTTCCCTTCCTGGCAAATATCCATATTTTGGAGGTTGCAGTCATTTCTGTTGGCAGGAGAAATCAATAAAGAATTCAGCTATTTCTTCAGTATCCTCCTCTTTCACCTACAAAGCATGTGAAAGGCACAGCCTCCAGGCAGGAGGGAGCAGCTTCTCTGGCTCAAAGTCCCCTCTTCTTCCCAGATTCAAACTAAAAGTCTCCCACAGGAGTTTTCAGAACTAAATTCCCACTCTGGCTGTAGTGTGGATTTTTATATCTCCACTTTCCTGGTGTCTTCTACATCCTTCTTATGGGTTCTTCTGATTCAGAGGTTCAAGCACCCCAAACTTGTTGAGTCACCCGTTCCCACACAGACCCTCTGGATAACATCACAGGCTTGTGATGGATGGAGAGGTGAAGCTCCTGCCTCCAGGGGTGAGCTGCATATTCCATTTATCTCTCTTAGCCTTCTTTTTCCCTTTCTCCAAGGCATCTCCTGGAGTCACAGAATGGTTTGGGTTGAAAGGGACCTTAAAAGATCATCCAGTTCCAGCCCCCTGCCATGGGCAGGGACACCTTCCACTATCCCAGGTTGCTCCAAGCCCCATCCAACCCAGCCTTGAATATTCCAGGGATGGGGCAGCCACAGCTTCTCTGGGCACTCTGTGCCAGGGCCTCACCACCCTCCCTGCCAAGAATTTCTTCCTAATGACAGTTCTGAAATATGGGGGTCACTAATGTCTAATGGTAGACAGCAGCTCTAATGCTGTCACCAGTGGTGCTCATGCCACACTGCCCTGGACTTCTAAATCAATGGACAGCAGGGTTTGACCTCTGAGAGCTCCAAATGAAGCTAAATTCACGTTTTTGGATTTGCAGGCAGTTCAAGTATTGTGCTACATCCACTGAGCAAAACAATTAGTCATTCACTGAAATAATTTTTCCTGCTATCAGCAATGGTTTGGTCTTTGCTGTAAATTAAAATTATAACTGTGATCATAAAAATGCAGCTACACTGGAACAAATTACCTATCCAAATTCAGCCACAGAGATGACAGACACCTTTCTAAATAGAAATGTATCCATTTCTGCACTGTAGCATTAAAACTCTTCCCCAAATGAATTAGTACTTGGGTGGAATACAAATCAGGTTATCTCATCATCACTTTTTTTTGACATCCCTATAATGGAAAAGCCTAAGTTTAAAGAAATGTAGTTGGTAGCAACTGACAGCTTGGCAGCATAGAAATTTTGTGTATTTCTGTATGTTATTATTCTCTCATTTTTCAAGTATTTAATTCAATCCCTGACATTCAAACAATGGAGTTTTTCCCTAAGACTTTGTTGTGACATTATAGAGCAAGTTCTCTAAATAGTTTTACCGCATCATTTTGGCCATCCTGTTATAAATAGCTCCTCAGCATAAATTTGCACTTATGTTCTCAATCAGACAACTTTCTATTTTTAATTCTTCAGAGGAATTCCCAGAGGAATAGCTCTTTTAAGACCACAGAACTGTAAGGGATCTCCTGCTCATAAAATCTAACAAGAAGTCCCTTGACAGCTGGTTCCTGAAAAATGTGATTCATGTGCTGACTTGCTAAAAATAGATGTGGCTGAACCAAAATAAAAGTTTCAATGTAACAGAAACCCCCTTGAAACACTGCCAAAAGTATAAGCAGCCTCCACAAAGCATTAATGACCCACGGTGGCCAATGTCTACAAAAGTCAGGAAACAAGGTAGAATTTTTAAGAGATTCCTAAAGCTGGTGCCTGGCTCCCATTGAGGCTCAGTGCTTAGGAGTTTTTTAAAATCTGGTAGAAATGTACTTTTATCATTGCAAAGGCTTTGAAAAGCCTGGCTGTACAGCAGCTTTGAGATTGCCTTGTTAGTGGAGCTCCCCAGACGAAGAACTTTCAGAAGCCCATTTTTCTGAGCTTGTACTTTCATCACTTTCGTACCCAGTAAGGGCTATCTAATCAAGGACTCAAAAATCCTTAGATGTGATCAAATATCCTGGCCATCCTAATGTTAATGGGAGAACCCAAAAAATGTGAAATTGCCTAGAAATAAAACTGAAATAGAGCAAATAAATTTCACTGCTTTTGAAGAGTGTATTGCAGAAGGAAATGGGAACCAAAGCCAGTTAAAAATGCATTAATCTTTTAAAAAGTCATTCATTTTTAATAATGTAAGGTATAGGTTCCATTATTCATGCAGGTAAAGTCAACTTAAAGCAGCTTTTGCTAAAATCCTGACAGAATCCCTTTGATGTCTCAACCCTCAACTTTCATCAACAGGAAGGAAAAGCTCAGTTCTGCTCCCTAGATCCAGACAGAGACTCAGTGAAATCAGTCACATTGCATAGAGCCCTCCCCAAGCTGACCTACTTGCATCATCAGCTCCTCAAAAACAATAAGTCTGTGTTCTGGGAGATAAATCCAAGCAAAAATTAAATCCTGATTATGTCACAGTTAAAGTGCTCAAAAAGAAAACACTTTGGGAAAAGTGCTGGACACTTCTGTGGAAATTGAATGTAGGTGGAGCAGAGGCGAGACAATGCACAGCTCTAAATGATGCAGAGAACCTTTACAGATGAGGTTTTTAACATTGAGGCAGCATATTGCCCTCCTCCCTTCTGTTCTGCAGGTGGCCAGCACTGTCCTGATGTGTCTCAGGTAATCTGGAATTGTTCCAGAGATCTCACTGCTGACTTGAGAGCATTCAGCATGAGCCACAATCTTTGGATTACACCTTGAAGTGACAGAGTTCCTTATCTGAGAAATTATTCGTACACATACTGCCATTTCAGGTCATTCCCCAGTGGACACAATCTGGACCTGGGAATTTGGTTTCACTCCCTACAGCATTTGGAATTTGATATAAAACCATGCCCTGATATGGTTTGTACTTCTGCCTTCTGTTTGGAGGTTTGGGAACAGCTGTACCTGACCGCTTTTCGTCGGGAGCTGAAAAACCACATAAATAGGAGCAGAACAAAGATTGTCAAGTCACTGAGTTCTTTTTAGCTGAGTAAGCCAAGAAATGGAGCAAGTTTTTCACTGTGACCCAAAACTCAATAAACTTAAGTAGAGCAAAGCAAAATGGGAACTTTTTAATTAGATAAAGCAGGCAGAAGAAACAATATATTTTTACAGCGAGGGCCACTGTCAAGAAGATGTTTTTACCGGTGTGTCTGGTATAATTAACATCCTAAATGAAAGCCTTTGAAAAATGAGGGGTCTGTGCAGACCACATGGAACAGAGAAACTTGATGCCACAATAAATACATCCCTGGTGTCATCAGGAATGGCAGGAGAAAACTTGCTATGTGGTGTATTACTCTTGGAATATTATGTCCAGATACCATTAATTTCTCTAAGATCAATAGGAACAAAAGATTTCAAAATTTCTAGAGTGTGTGAGGAGCCAGATCTGAGGCTTTAGACAACAGCATATCAGAAATTTCTTTTTATTCTTAGTAGCTGACAGACTGATATTCCTAGAAACATAATTCCTTGACAAGAGAGAGATAAAGTGTGAAATGCAAGATAACACAGTGAAGAGTGTATTGAGGAGATGAAGGGCAATACAGTAGATAAGAACAGAATAAGAGGTCATTGTTAAGCGTTAATCTGCATGAGCAGCTTCTTGAAGGCATTGTAAGGCATTGTGCTAAAGCACATGAAAATATTTTGTCCTGTCAGAGATTATGTCTCTGAAAGATATTCATGTGCTCCTCAGAGTGCACATCCCCCTGCTCTTACACCTTACCCATGGTGTTACCTTTGTGTGAAAGCTTTTGCACAGCTGTAAGTACGAGTACTCTGCCTAACTCTGAAACAAGCTTCTCCTGGACAAAGAAGGTTTGCTTTGGCACCCATTGAAAATTCTTTTCCTGCACAGAAAGATGCAATTATTTACCTGCTGGCAGTGTGGACATCTCATGTCCTGAGAGGGGCGTGTAAATGTTTTGTGTGTGTATGTTTGCACATGGTCAAAGTCAATTCTTTGTGTAAAGAGGTGCTGAGAACCTAGGTTTTTCTGTATGATAAGTGTATTATCATGTCCCTTCCAACCCAAGCTATTCTAGGATCCCATTGCACTCAGCAACAAAACCTATCAAGTTTTCTCTATGTAAATTTTGAAAAAAATTTCAATCAACTGAGTCGCCAAAGCTGGGAAAACTTGATTGAGATGTTGTCAAGTTCTCAAGGCAGCAGTGGAGTTTCTGGCCTCCTTGAGGCTGTTAACCATGAGCTGGGAGGATTTCCTAAACTACTTGCCATAAACTGACTCTTCAGCATCAGTTCATTAAACCCCAGCTGCTGATGACTTCCAATACCCTGAGGAGCAGTTGTACAAAGTTCAATCTCTCCACCATGTGTTTGTCAGGCTCTACAGCCAAATAGCTCCTCCCACGGGCTGCTAAGGTGGAAGAATCTATAAATCTCCCTAAGAAAGGGGCTGTGGGAGCATTGAATCCCATGGGAATTGTGTAGGCATTGAAAGACAGGTAGCCCAGCTTTGAGCCATCCAGGATGCTGAAACTTTAATGCTTAAGAGGAGATAGTGAAGCAATGACAGGGAAATATAGTTTTATGTCCCAAGGACAAGGACTGAAGGAATTTTAGTTCAACAAACAAAACATAATATTTTCAGGAAAAATATTGAAATACTTGATTCCATTTCAAACACATGAAAATGAATAATTTATAAATCCATCTCTTTCAGGATTTAGGAATAAAATTAATAATAAATGATAATAATTACTAAATAGTCAAAACCAATAGTAAAGCCAAACTGTTCATGCCATTTGTAAGAAAAGCAAGTGTTGATAAAACAGCACTTTCCAAGGACAAGGACAGGGCAGAACTCACAGGGCTCTGATATCTAGGATCTCTTGAAGCAAAAAATACTCAAAGATTGCACCAAGGCAGACAAAGCTGGGGGGGGGGGGGGGGGGGGAGGTGAGGTGGGAAGAGGCACACAAATGTAGGTCCAAAAATCAATGAGAAAGTCCTGATAATAGCTGCCTATGAAAATTCCTACACCATCTTACTTATGTAATATTGCTCCACTATTGGTAAAATTATCAGTTTTGGATTAAGAGCAATGGATTTATTGTGCCAAAAATAAACAGGGATTCAGCCCTCACATCTTCCTATTACTTTCAGAATTATCTTAGATTTTCTCTTGTGACAGGTTAAATTAGATTATTCTCAACAAAAATAAAACAAAGAACACCCAAAAAAGATAGCAAAAATAAAGGACCAAGATGCCATTTCTTCTCTGCTTGAAAGCCTGTGCAAGGAGTACCACGTGTTTCCCCATCTGTGCAGAAGTTTTGCTTATTGCTCGGGATCCAGATTTAAGGGAGAAGGGACTCAAGGGATTTTAGTTCAGAACGAAATGTTGTACACTACAAGCAAGAAAAGTTTCAGTGAAATTTTGCATCCCCACTCTTGTTTTCCACTGCAGGGATAAATAATGGATGAGCAACCTCATGTTTTATTGCCAAATGTAAATAAATGATTAGTTTATATGTGTGTATATATGCATATTGTTTTAAGTTGTTTGTAATCAAATGATAAATTTTACTAGCTCATGACCCAGAGTTTAGGTCATGGTCTGTGAGGATGAAAATTTGCAGTATGAATCAGCAAAAGGTTCTGCTTTCTCAGCACATGCATTGCAAAGGGTGATGTCTTGTGTACATTTCAAACAGAAAATTCCTCATTTTCTGTTCCTGTGCCCCAGCATTTCCCAATATTAGTTACCACTGAACATTAAATTGTCCAGCATTTTAGTGAAATAATTTAGATTATGCTCTCCTAGGGGCAGTGTGTCTGGTGCTTGCTGAAGAGCTGTTTGAGACTCTCTTTGCAAGCTGTGTGCCATGGCCTTCACCTGAGTGGATGAGCACCAAATGTTTTGAGTCCTGCAAAAGCTTAAGAAAGGATTTGTTCCCTGGCAGGTTTTGAGACTTGAGTCTCAAAAAGGAGATAGAGGCTTTTGGAGACTCTTTTGGATAGAGGTTCCCACTTGGGCTCATCCTGTATTTCACTTCATTGCACTGAGGATTGTTCCACAGCCTCCTGGAAATGTTGGAAATGCTCCCTTTGTCTTCTGCAGGGTTTTGCATCAGTTTGTAGGGTGACAAGAGAAGGCTGTGTCCAAAATTGTTGGTATAACTTGACTGAAACATAAGAGAATGCAGCCTTTTATAGAGAGGTCGATGGACTGGGCAGTAATACAAAAGCAGATGCTAAAATAACACCCAGGGTAACATCAGTCTTATATTTTTAATCCAAATCTTTCCCAGGATCCATTCAGTTATTAATGATATTTTCAGGACAAAGAGGAGATAATGCCATGCTTTCCGAACTGTTTCATTTTGACTTTTCCTTGTTGTTTTTGAATTTCAGGACATAAATTAGGAAGGGAGACTGTGTTGCCCTTGTTACACAAAGTTACCTTCTGAACTTAATTTCATGTTTGAAATTGAGCACCAGATCAATGAAGCCCAAACTTCAGTCTCATTAACACCGGAAGTTTGAATATGTAATTTTTTTTAGATTTTTTTTAGTATACAGTACTTGCAATTATGAAACCTTCAGCATTTTGAAACATGTGGAAGAGCTTGAAATGCATCCATGTGTTCAGCCAAACCACCTGCACATCATAATGATGTTTCTTTTGATGATGATTAGTGACAAAAAATAAAGATAACTCAATTCCATTTTATTTTTTTGATAGAAGCTCTGATCCAGCTGTGCTTTCTTACCTAAGACAAATTCATCCTCCAGCAAAACACATGGTTAGGAACCTCTGTGCAATTTCAAGGTGTCAGTTTCCTGTAAAGTTGTCAAAATCAGACTTTTTGGTATGGTTGCGATAAACAACCTCATGGCTTCTGCAGTTAAACTTTGTCTGACCTTGATCAGTGCTGACAAGTAAATAAGGACTGCTTTTAAAACTTCCAAGACAAGCATACAAGCATGAGCCAAAACTCCAGCATGAGAGCCGGGATTTTCCTGGCCAAAACAGGGACATTTCTAGAGTCCATATTTGGCCCAAAGACAGAAGCAGGCATTTCCTGGGCACAATCCATTGTGTCATGACAAAGGTGAAAAAAAACCAGGAGAAATGAATTGTGCCCTGAAAGTGCCTGTTTCTTTCTGCTGAAAAGAAAGAAAGCTTGGGAGCACTAGTTCATGCACAGATGAATAATCAGATGTTATGCATAGATGTAGTAGGGAGGTGAAGTGAGTGCAATTCTGAAAGGATTTCTTTTGGAGTAAACCTCCTCTGATGGCAGCCACCAGTGGGAACAACAGGTACAGCCAAATATCAGCAAACTAGTTCCAGGGAATAACAGGAAAACTACAAACACCAAGTAAGGCACATCCTGAGAACTGCCTGAAGCCTAGAAACAAGAGTATTTTTATGAACATTAGTGGGCTTTAGAACAAGCCTGCTGAGAGAACAGTCTGAGAACATGTTGACAAATGCATCTCAGAAGAGGTGTGGATACAGGGAAATCAGCAATGAGGTGTCTGCCAAGAAAAGCTGCATTATTGGTACGTTCATTGCTGATCCCATCCTTGGGATGACAACAAATAATTATTTTCAGTGGGGCTCCCATTACAACCCAGACTTAAAACTGTATGTGTATTTGTAGCCTGGGGGGGAGGGGGGTAAAATAATGGAAAATTATCTAGACAGTGTCTAAAAGTTGGTAATTTAACAGTGACTATTTCAGTGCAATATACTTGCTCAGTGTAGTAATAAATTATGTGCAGTTTGCCAAGTAATTTACCCAGTCCTCTTTTCATCATTTCAGCTTCAAAATGCTTTAAATAAACTGTGACATTATGTAAATGACTGTGTATTTATTTAACTGTTTCTCTTAGACTCTAACCATGCAAGTGAGAAAATACCGGGTATTAAATGGACTATGCAAAATAGATACAAAATCCCAGAATTTAGACTCTGTTCTATTAATTAGATATGAATGATAAACTGTTCATTATTTTAATGAGGAACATAAGGTGATGTAGATACTGTATATTCATTTTTCATATGAGATTTCATTCCACCGCTCGGATTCCTTTTTCCAGGGAAGCAGCTGCTTTGTAAACATGCTGTCAAGAATCTTTGGGCCATTTCCAAGTGCCCTTGCATGTCAGTGCATGGGTGAACTCAGCAGTGGTCACATCATTTGATGCAGCTCTATAAAAATGTCCAGGTCACAGTCCTGCACCTTTAGTCAAAGTCTCTTTGTGTCAGTCCCGTGTGAATTCACCTGGAGCATCCTGATCCATAGGCATGCCCACAGCTCCTGGGCAGCCCAGCACACCAGCACCACATAAGAAGCACCCAAATCAGGTGCCAAATCTGTAATATAAAACTGCAAGCTCAACTCTGTGATTGAGTCGATGTTTTCATGCTAATCAGCGCTCGGAGTTTTCTTTTTAAAAAGACAATGTTGGCAATCATCGAGTTTGCCGTGTGCTCCCCTGCAGGTTGTTGTTTTGCTGAGTTTAGAACATTAAAATTCCATGTATGGGTAAGATCCAAGCCTGCTGTGTTTCCGCTCCTGCCATTTAGTCACAGGAAATGATTAATAAATCATCAAATATTAATATCATCCCTTCAAGTCATAAAAGGCTGCAATATACATCTATGGTTTTTAAATAAAAATTGATGACTATAAGTTTTTTTGTAATTGGGAACATAGTGGGAGGGGGGAGAGATAATCTGATGAATGCTGTTATTTATTTTAACTTTTATATTAGGTTCGTGAAAAAATATTCTCTCTATAACCTACCAAGATTTATCAGCCTGTGAAATTTTATAATAAAGAAAAGACTGATTTTCTAATTAAAGATTTGTCAAATAAAGAAAATAAGTGTGCATGTATTTTTTGACTTTGGGGGAAAGTCATGTGAAATGAAATCGAGTTGCATTTGCAAAGTGCTGTGACAATGCATTTCCTTGCTCTGTGCACATCCATTCCCACTGCCCTGAACTGGTGGTCAGTGCATGGGGATAAAACGTAGAAAAGGGCCACCTCTCCAAATGATTAACCTGGCATTAATTTCAAATTTAGCCTACCCATTTTGATGCATGTGCCTGATGCTCTGAAAGCAGCAGAGCTGTGCCAGGGGATTATGCCACTGTTACACTGGTGCATGGCAGATTATACCATCCTTATCTCCCTCCACCAACTGCCCAGAGAAACCAGAGATGAGATTTGTGCTTCAAATTTTGCTCTATAAGAGATGGGATGAATCCAAGTTCAGGATTTCTATGAGTGAGGTGAAATTCCTTATCAAGTCCTACTGAAAACAGACGTGCCACATAAAATTTTTGCTGTGGGAAGGACTTGTAAATGCCATCAAGAAAGAGTGAATTCCCAGAAGGTACAAATTAAATGTCTGGAAGACAAGGTTAAAAACCCTTGACAAAGGCAAGGCATGTTTTGTTCTTATTTATTAGAATTTCTCTTGCTATTCTTGTTATCCTTGCAATAACTCACTCCCTCTTTGAAGGTCACTGTGGTCCATATAGTACTGCTGAGAGCAGGAATTCCACAGACCATAAATCATCTGAAAAAAAAATCTTATTCCAGGGTGTGAAACTTCTCACTGCTTGATTTCAATGACAATCTTGTTGTCCTTGTGCTGTAGATTTCTCTTTTGCTACCCCGAAATCAGTCACTGACAACCCATGTCAGGAACTCAGCCTTCCAATGGGATCATGTTAATCAAAAAAAAAAAAACCAAACCTCAAACTCCTATTCTTTTCTTACCTTTCACAAGGACAGAAAATTCACTCCTGTGGCTCCTGAGACAGAAATATAATTTTCAGAAGGACCTGTTTATTTTGAGACTCCTGGACACATTGGCACTTTTGGCCTTTCAGAGAAAGGTTAATCCTATTTTCTATTTTTTGTTTCACTTTTCCTATATCTCTCTGCTCTTGTTTCCTTCATCTTTGAAACACACAGGATCAGCCTCACGTGAAAGGCATATCTTTGCAGACACAAATGTCCATTTACCCCACTTTGGAACACCTGCTATCTCTTATCTCTGTAAAAGCAGCACAGCTCCATAAACACCCAGGCAGGTGTCTGAAAGGAGATGATTTTCCCCACACAAAGTTTGGTGCGACAAATTCCCAAAGATGGTCTCTAAATCAAGGGAATTGGTTCCCATCTGTGTAATGATGGGGGAAAGTACCCAAATAGAGTCATATCTGAATCATCTGAGGTTTTTTAGCTCAGTCACTTTGCACCGCGGTAAGTGAGGAAGGATTTTGCAGTGGTTGCAACCCTGTATCTGTAATCTGCGTTGGACACGAGGCCAAGGGGACAAGCAGAGGGACACAGCCACTGCCCAGACTCCCCTGCCAGCTGAGATGCTGATGGAAATGTATGTTCTTCAAAAATGGGATTCTCTTCTCATACAGTGCTCTGTTGTCTGCATTTATTAGTGTCAGCATTAGTAAATGTAGGGAAAATTGATACAGAGAATTTGTTTTCAGCACACCAAATCACACTGCCTCCAGTAATAAGGGCTGCAAATGAAAAACTGGTTCAATGAGACGGCTCAGCACAGCTTTGGTGTGATGACTAAGTTCTCTAGGATCTCCAAAGGACCCTAAAACCCACATTTTTCTGCTATGCATTATGTATAAATATGAATTTCTAATCAAGAAATTCACTCTCCTCCTGGTATATATAGAATAGTCCTGAGTTAGTAAGAAATAACTTTCTGGTCTCTTAAAAAATGAGATTCTTCTCTAGTGGGTCTTTAAATCTTTGTTCCAGGAATTGATCATCCTGTTTTGACGTCAATGGCCCATACTGAGGTTATTGAGAACAGCATTTTATAGCCAGCTCCTCTCTTTTCCTTCATGTTTTACAATTAGCCAAAGTTTTAGCAGAAATATCAGCTGGGAAGAGAGCCTCTTGTAATTTCAGATTCATCAGCTGCAGAAGCCACCAAGGAAGGTCAAAACCAAAAGCAAACACGTGTCTTCATGTTTACATTTAAAGCAGGCAGCCCAAACAGCAGAGTGCTCTTTGCCTTTGTGAAGCACAAACAAAACCTTCTCAAGTAGTGAAGTGTGAAGGTGACTGGTAAATCAACCAACAATATTTTATCTTAAGTGTTTACAAAAAGAATAATTTAAGATGGAAAACACCACTACTCCCTGAGAGTATACTATCCTTTACTCTACCTTGAAAATAGCTCCACTTTAAGAAGAAGAAGGAATTATCTTACCATCACCATTTCTTTGCTTCTATTGTTTATCTAGCTGCCAAATTTTCCTTTTTGTTCCATATTTTTACCTCTGAAGATGAACCTTCTTTCCAGATTGTTGACTTTTTTTTTCACTAACACATTCCTTTCCTTCTGCCCCAATATATAGAGCTACACAGTTGATAAACCAGAGAAATTTTTACCTATTTACCCATTGTTTTATTTTTGTAACTTTTTTTTTACCTATTGATTAATTTATTTACCTATTTCTTTTTCATAAAAAATCACCCCCAAGATAAATTTCTCAATTCTTCTGTTCACATGAAAAAATCGTGTATACTTTTCATAGTCTGGGATTAAACTTGCTGACATTCTGCAGTGGCCCAAACTCTGACTGAAAATATTTTCATATTTTTCTCTTTGTATTAGCAGAGCCCATTGCCTGAACCATTTGCACCACGGGAGTTTTCTGGCTGCACACAGCAATGGGTATAAGGTGGGCTCAGGCTTCCAGCACAGTAAGTGATAAAAATGTGATGCGTTTGGTCTAAATTTTATTGTGTAACACAGAATCATATTCTAGTAAAATAAGGTCATTGCCAAACTGGGGAGATTCCAGCTGAATGTCACTGAGATGTTCAGGGGACCAGGGATGCATTTGACATAGAGAGATAAACTGAGGGAGTGGGGTTTATTGAGATTATTATAAAGAAAACTACATGGCAGGTGTCACAGGAGCCTTCCATAGCCTAATTTGGGTTAAGGAATTTAGATAAAGTCTGAATTTCCAGAGAAGTAAAATGAGAGCACAAGTGACACTGGGCAGAAAACACTACAAAGGAAACATTGATGAGACACAAGGTAAAAATGGTTTCACCATAAGGATAGTTAAATACAGAATCAGGTTGCTCGGGGAAGTCATGGAATTACCACCTCTGGAAACACTCAAGCTCAACTGGACATGGAACTGCCCTGTGAAACCCCACAGGCCTTGAAGACAACCCTATCTGAAGTTTGGATTACCTGACTTCCACCTTACTGCTCTCCACAGCTCCCTGGAAGGATTGTGTAGCCAGCTGGGGCTGGTCTCCTCTCCAAAGCAACAAGTGACAGAATGAGAGGACATGGCCTCAAGCTGTGCCAGGCAAGTGTCAGGATGGACATCAGGAGAAATTTCTTCATGTCAAGGGTTGTTTAACATTGAAATAGACTGCCTAAGGAAGTGGCAGAGTCACCACCCTGGAGGTGTTCAAGAAATGACTGACTGGGTGTGGCACTTAGTTGACAGATGGTGATCAGACATGATCTTGAAGGTCTTTTCTGACTTAAAAGACTCTGTGATTCTGTGTGAGTCTGTGGTCTCCAAAGATAACTCAGCTGAAAATAAATAGCTACACACATAGATGTTGTGCATTAACCTACACTGACACATTATTGGATTTCTCTCCTCAGCTCTTGTGCTGTGAGGGAGAGAACATCTCTGGGAGCGATTTGGAGGTCTTTTTCCTTTACCACCTTTCCTGCAAGGCAATGGATGCTCTGCAAGAGATCTCAGAGCACTCAAGTCCCGAAAAGCACTTTGGGTACAACATGGAAACATAATATAGGAAAGCTCTGTTATAACTTGGAATGATTCTATGTTTATTATCATCAAGATATTATTTGTAAGATAGACCATAATTTATTGACACCAATTAGCTGACCTTGATTCAATTAAAACTGTAATGGCAGAAACATGGTAGAGTTTTCATTATGTTTTCTAAATGAAGAGTTGGTCACATACATTGAATATTCAAGAACATGATTGTGTGAGACTCTGTTTTTTTCATTCTTTTTAATTTTCCTAAAATAGAAAGCAGCACTTATGAAAGCCTTTGTGGTTTTTTCTTTTACCTTTTAATCGTGACCAAAAGTTTTCAGCAGGAAATAAAAATAGAAAAAGCCTTGCCTAATAATGTAAAAATCCCTCCCTTCCTGTCCCACACAAAGGCTTGTTGATGTAGATTTATAATTTATATAGTTCCATCTAAAAGGCATTGTGAAGTCACAGAAGACATGGAAGGAAAAAATAGTCTTCTGGCACCCATTGCCTAATTTTTTGAGCAGAAAATCTCCATCAAGGATTAAATAGGGTTAGGAACCATTTTCTAATGCAGAAGTCAGCTGGCACAATCTGAACAGATCTATGATATTAAAACAAAGTATTAAAACATAATATTGATGTAGGATGACCCCCAGCCAGGGAATAACATGCAGTGACTGCAATGATTTCAGAAGGCTGTTCAATTGCTTTATTAAGCTATACTATGTTACACTACATACTATACTATACGATGCCAAACTAAAGAAAAACCCATGACCCCTTAGAGACAGTCACTACAGCTTTGACCTAATTGGTCAATCAATCAAAACAACCATCACCAGAGTCCAATTAACAAATCACTTTTGGTAAACAATCTCCATAACACATTCCACGTGTGCCAAACAACAGGAGCAGCAAATAGAGAAAATAATTGTTTTCTCTTCTTTCTCTGAGATTTCTCACTGCCTTCCCCAGGAGAAATCCTGGGAAGGTTGTGCCTGCTGCTGTCTGTGAAAAGAGCTGCAGCCACAACATAAAGGCAACATTACCTGACCACTTGTGCTCCAGACTCTTCCCCAGCTCCATTGCCCCTCCCTGGACCTACTCCAGCCCCCCAATGTTTTTCTTGAAGTGAGAGGCCAAGCACTGGCCACAGTACTCGAGGTGCTGCCTCCCCAGTTCTGAGTACAGATGGCCACGGTAAAGTGCTTGTCCCGACTCCCTTTTTGGTTTTCTCTTTGCTCTTATTGAGATCAATGTTAAATTCTCATTGGCTTTGCCAGGGGGAGCTGGATCTACCACAGCTGGATCTACCACAGCTGCATCATCTACCATGTGTACAACAGCTTCAGTGCTTGAAGAATCTGTAAACTCTCTTATATGAAAAGACACACATCCAAGTCTTTTCCTGCCTGATTAAGACCTGAGGTAGTTAATATATACAATAACCTCTGTACTGTGCCTCTATGCCCAAGGAACAATGACTGTGATTCATAAGGTCCATTATGTGCTACACCTGGCACATTGTCAACAGTGCTCCCTTTTCAAGAGCCAGGATAAAGGGTAATGGAATGGAAAATTTCCTTTTTTCCCATTGCTGGGTCAGTCTGGGTGTATCCCATGTATTAACTTGCAGCCAAGAGGCAGAGTGTATCTTCAAATCACATGCCCATTGGGAATTTCTGAAGGGAATACTACTGACACAAAGGGAAAGGAAACAAAGTAATGTCCAGCAACTTGAAAGAATTCTTTTCTTTCCTTTTTCTTTTCAGTTGGCCTTTCCAAGTTCTTACTAAAAGTATAATTCAGTCAGAGGCCGTCTTCCTTTTTAATGCTAAATACAGCATTATATTATGGTTGAAAAGCACATGTTGTCTGGAATTTGGGGTTTATCATGAAAACCATTCACCTTCCTTGGACAATGCAATCAGTGCCTGGCAATAGAACTCGGGCAGATTTTAGAAAAGATTGTAAGAATTGTTTTTGAAAAATAGACCAAAACCAAAGAGCTTTTTTTATTCAAACCTTAATTTTCAGTCCATCCAAGCCAGTATTTCCATATCTCAGTTATTATCTATTTTTATCTCAGACCTGGCAAACCTCTTTCCCAAATTACCCTGTCTACCTTGTCGTGCAAGGCAGTCCAACATCTGTGCCAGCTACAACATCACATCTGCAGGCTTGGGCTCCATGATCAGTTGTTGCTTTCCAGGATTCAGCTTAAGACAGAAAACTTAGAACATTGAGAATGTTCTAAAAATAAGCATTTTCAGCAATTTAACATTTTATACAAACTGCACATTTGCCACTGCTGCATCCTTAAACATGGAGCTGAAGGGAGTATGGATACAGTGGTTGTTGAATAGTCACACCAACAGGTTAATTTCAAGAATTTTGCACAAAATAAACAGTGATGAACACTGATTATTTATTAAATTCAGTGGCAGAAAACAACTGGAAAAAAAAATACCCCAACATTTTGAAGGGTCTCCCACTGTCAATACTTCTATTTAAGGAACCAGGTATTTCACATCAGAGAAAATGGCATCCAAGATCTTGCCCTTGGTTTTTTTCATTTTTGTTTTGTTGCATTTGCTACAGGCAGAAGCAACTTCACATTCAGTCCTTGAAAAATGCTGTTCCCTTGTCTTTTCTTAAGCTTTGTGGTAAATTCTCTGCTTCTCTGTCTTTCTAAAATAATGTGCACGGCCTTGGGAATGTCTTTATCTCATTCCTACTTCATGCTGGGCTATATTCTGTTCAGTTGGCTTGATCCATATGCATTTCTATTTTCCTGATAATTACATTGTTCTACTTGTATCATTAGTTTTATTGTTGCTTTTTCTAAGAAGCTTTTCCTATCTAACTGATTTTCAGTTAACTCTGAACTGAACTCCTCTATTCCTAATCATAATCCCCAGTCTCTGAAACTTTGAGGCTTTCTCATTACTACTTCTAACAAAAAGATTTAAAAGTCATTATTTCCCTTCTTGATGCTCTATAGCAAAAAGTGGCTTTCCCCATATAAAAATTCCAGGTTTGAACTAAGGTCATCAAGGAATGGGGAATCCACCCCTTCCCACCCTAATTTGTTTCAACTCATAGTCAAGTGACTAAAGCAGTGACTATCCCATTTTTTATTATTTATTATAGTTATTATTTATGCTCTCTATTTGTATCTGCAAACTCAGTCCCCTCTGAAACATCTGCCAGACTCCATAACTGGACCCAGTGACTTTCTGTTCTGGGGTGGAGGAAAAATGCTCACACCCAGCTGCTCCTGGAAGAGATGTTGCTGCCACCCTGTCCAAAGTTAGGAGCCAGCTGCCACTGCTTAACCTGCTGGTGTGTGCTGGTGTCTCCCCAGGCCAGAGCTCAGACTGGCGGAGGGTTGGTGTGCCCAGGACTTGCCCATGGCCTCCTCTATCAGGGGTGGATCCAGTCCTGGAAGGAGCAGGATTGCAGCAAAACTTCCGAAAGCAGAAATAGCATTTTCATGGAGACTTGAGAACATCTTCTGGGGTCTGGTGTCACTTTAATCTGATATTAGTCCAAATTTTTAGCTAGAATCCTAAAGGGGCTACTGTTGGTAATCATATGCACATTAAAAATGGGTATTCCCATCTTTGGGAATGATCAAAGTTCAGCTGATCAAAGCTCAGCTTTGATCCCATCTAGTTGGCAGCATTTTAACTTCAATGCTTGAACGAACACAGTGTTCCCTGTGGTATTCCTCGAAGTTTATTGGTGCTTCCTTTGCTGCTGGCATACACATGCACCCCATTAATGGCAGAGGAAAAAGGAAATTTAGTTGTGACTAGCAAAGCGGTTTTTCTCTGGACAATAGCTTTCCATTCTTAAGCACTTCCATAGGCTTGGAAGTCTAGATTTTTCCTTTGCAGAAAGACTGTTTTGCCAAGTATCTTGCTTTTAATAATTCAAATCTATCAGAGGTGTCACACCATTCCTACCTTGAGCTGAACCTGACCTTGCAGGAACACAAGGCTCATTTGGGTATTTGGAGACAGAACAACGCCCTGTCCTTCCCTAGTTGCCCCACAACTTCCTTTTCATCTGGTTGCCATCCTTTAATAAGCAAAGGAACTTCACATGAAGGCAAACAAATATAATAAACCAATATCTTTGAAGATTAACTGTGCCTTCTTTTTATTTTTTCTTCCTGTAAGTCTTCAAGACTGAAATTCTAATAAACAGCTCCTCATAAGATATCTCCTGTCACTTTTTATTTGTCTGGAACATTTTTTCCCCATTGGTATATCTTTCAGCATTTATCCAAGCCAGAAAAATGCTACTTACTGACATTAACAGGCTTGCAATATTTAAGTAAAGCATATAAGCTATTTACAAAAACCAGGTTGACAGCAACATTTCAAAAATGAGACTATAATGTAATAAAAACATTATCCTGGCTTGTGTCTGATCAGGGAATAGGAAAATGAATGAAATATTGCCACAAATGAGAACTGGGAGAATTTTCCAGAGAAGGGAAAAATAAAAGTGGAGCTAGAGAAAAGCAAGGCAAAATCTTCTGAAAAGGCCATGTTTGACTGCAAGAATTTATGGCTTCTCTTCTCATCTCAATGCACCCTCTGTGAAAGCACTCCCCATAACAAACCTGAATGATTTGCCAGCTGCCCACTAAACCCTTTTTCTTCAAAGGGCTTAACCACAGTTACATGTCCACTGTATTTCCACAGAATGTTGCACCCACGTTTCAAACAGCAGAGCTTAATACATCCCTGAAAGTGTCCCTGACACTGATGTTAGCAGCAATAAATGTGGCAGACAAGGATATATTCCCAGCAGTGACAGTGCTTAATATAGGTCCCTATATGCCCACCTGTGTGGAAACAAATCTGTTGCTTGATGATGTTTCTTTCTATTCAGCCATTCAGGTGCAAACCTTCCTCTTGCTGTCATTCCTTGGTGAGATTTTCTGTAAATTGCACCACAGGCTGATTTCTTCCTTCTGTTCCTTCAAGTCCTTAAGCAAAATCTCTGGAAGCAGCAGGCTCTGGCACCAAAAGTGGGTAAAGTTTCTGATACTCAACATGACTTTTATTATGCTATGCCCCACCTTGGTGCCATGAAGCCCTTTCTGGCATCAATCCCAGCAGCATCCCTGGAGAGTTGTTTATCTTAACCCAATCTCTTTGTATGGATGGAAGAGAAACAAGAGATAGAAACCTGCACAGTTACCTAACAACATAGCCAATGGACTGCTCCCAGTCTAGTGGTACACACAAGTCAAATTGACACTGTAACTGAGAGGAACCTTTGGAATAAAGGCAGATCCCTGAGGAGATGGAGAAAATGGCAGCCAATAAGAAAAATGGGGGTGTTGGAGTACAGCTGGAATACTGGTGTGCTGCAGATATTTTTGCTTGCCTGTCTTTGAGAGTCACTGTGACCTTGGGAGAGTTTGCAATGGCAGGAAGCTGTCCCACCCTTCTATGCACAGGGCAAGAATAAACAGATGCTAAACCAGCTTGGTGTGCTTCTATTTCTGCTCATCAGAGTTCAGCCAAAGCATATCCAGGTTTCTCTGTGCCGTGCCCCAGTAGTGGGGCATCAGGGAAAAGAGGGGAGTGGTGAGTGTGCAGCTCCTGCACATGCACCCATGCCCCACTGGTAGACCATGAAAGATAGGCCAGTAGATAAGGAATTTTATTTTGCTCTTTTAAGCCTCAAGTCTAGTTCAACTCACCATTGGATTGGACATCATCATTTTCTCACTCTTTTTTCCCATGAGACTGGGCTCACTGTCTGCTCAGAGATGACTGAGATTCATTAGAGCACTAATGCCTACCAATTTCTATGCAAAACTCCACATGACCAAAATCCAGTGCATATTTCACACCTCTGGAAGATTATGAATTGGATGAGAATGGAACAGGAATAGAAAACTTCAAAGCTACAAACTTCAAACTCTTTTATTTAAAGCTGGCGATTTTATCTTTGTCATTCATGGTGCCTTTAGCCTTTATTCCACTTCCTTCCAATAATCATCGACTTTAAATTTTTTTCCTGTTATCCCCAAATCTGCCTTGCTGATATGTGGACAGAGCAGCAAACTGCTTGTAAGTAGAGTGTCATTTTCATCTTTTTTTTTCCTCTTAATTTTTTTTTTCTGCTGATTTTCTTCTTTATATAGTAGGTGGTTCATGTGGGTTCCTGAGATAGACACAAAACTACATCCTGTAGCTATTGATTTATACAAAGCCCTAAACACCTTTCCAGGCACTCCACTAGGGGATTTCAAAACCCACACAGTTATTCCAGGAGAAATTCTAAGTATTGCAAGATTCATCTCTATTTAAATGAATTAATCCCTTGCTAAAAGGCTTTTCTTTCACCATGATAAGGAAGAACTGCTCTAGGAAATAATTCCAGCAAAGACCCATCTCATAGTTCAAGATACCAACCATTAAAGTGAATTTGGCAAAAACAGCATTCAGAGAAGTAGAAATTGAGCCTCACAACCATATGAAAAAAGTTTGCCTGTGGTTTTGGGGTAGTGATTTCAAATCTAGTTCCTTGGACAAGAACCCTCCTTGCAAAAGAATAGTTATTGTAAAGGCATGGATATGCATCTCAATTTCTCCTTCTCAGTCTCTTCAGGTAGGCAACTCACTTTGTCTAAGCAGTTAAATAGCAGCTGGGCCAGAGAAAAATAGAGAAACTGATGGCACAGGCATGTGACCAAGAGTCTTTGAAATACAGTAAATCCTGATTAAAATCCCTTTTCCCAACAGGAGGAAACAGACACTTGGACCTCCATCAACCCTTCCTCTGTGTGCACCCTACACTGCTCAGCAGTCTGGATCCTGAGTGAAGCTTTCAAAAGTCATAATAGAAAATGGGGGAAACTTCATTAATAAACTTGGTGTTTAGGTGAGGTATTTAGACTAAAGTCTGACATTTGACTCCCACTGGATGTGTGCAGCCTTGAAGTCCATCACAGCTTTCCTTCTGGCTGTCGTATTTTAAGAAGGAAAAAATTCTGAAAAGTTATTTTTAACCAGTATCGCTGGAATCAAAAGTTGTCCCTATCCATCAGCACAAAATCAAAGTTAGAAAAGTCAAAATATAAAATATAATCATCCAGATCAGTGACTAACCAACTTCAAACTTTGTCCAATTGAGTCATTCCACTTTCTTGTTTCATTTTTGTTCTTTTTGACTGTTAAAACTAAAGAGAAAGAATTGAGGGGAAAAAAACTAACACAAAACTTAATTGTTGTTGGTCACCCTGAAACTTCCTAAAAGGGAATTACCTTCCACAAGGTGAATATCCATCTACTTTAAATATTAGGTTCCTAGGAGAAAACTTGCATTACCACACCACCATCCTTTCTACATGCTGAACACCTGGAAAAATAGCAGTAAAACTAAAGATGGGTTCACACAAACCTGTTTTCTTGTTACACAGCAATTTTATGAGCCTATTTCTGGCCGAGCCAGATTCCCACAAACCACAGCCCTGCACCATCAGGGAGTGCAGCTATAGCCAGGCTGGGCTCTTAAAATCTCAGGGGTAGCCAAACCACTGACCCTGTGAGACTTAGGGCTGTTCCAGCATCACATTATAGAAGTACTCACGATTCACAGTATTTTGTACCTGAAAATCAAAATCAGATAAAGAACAAGTCTTAGTTTAATACAACAGTGAAACCAGTAATTCATATTAAGATTCAAACCCCTGTTTCATTTCTGACTGCAAACCTTGACTCTTTTAACATCCACATGTAGGTGTTAGATGCACCAGAACCACTTCTTTTTTTTAAATCCTCATTTAATTCTTTTCTTTTCAGCTTCAACTGCAGAAAAAGCTTACCACAAGCAGAAAGCTCCTCGTTAATCTCCAAATCTCCATGCAGAGTGCATCTGTTATGGTGCTCCCTCTGATCTCATAGTTTTCCTACTGATCTAAAAATAAATATTTGCTCATAATTTATTTTAAAAAACCAGTTTCTTTTTCAGGATATCAGAGTAATGTCTATGAAAGAAATGGAAAAAATCTGTTCTTTTATTCTGGCTTTGAAGAAAGCTAATAGAAATAACACCTGATTCACTCAGAGAGCTATTTTAAAGCCATTTATAAGCACGACCTTTAAAGAAAGACAAAATTCCTTCTTCAGTGCCTGTCATTGGATCTAAACCTGCCTCAATGAAATCAAAGTGCTCTGTTTTGCTGAACCCATAGGATGTGGGCAGGACCATCCCTCCCTGGGGTCATTAAAACCAGTCTGTCTGAGCATCCTTGACTGCTTTTTCAGGTAACACTCTTTATGTCACCTCTGTGGGACAAGGCCCTGCCAGGAAGAACTCCTGTGGCTCCTGCAGAAAAGTCACTTTGTGCCTTTGTGTGGTCACAAAGTGCCTCTGCACAGTCAGCCAGCAGCCCAAATCCCACTGCTGGATGAATGCTCCCTCACCTCTTAATGATGTGCTGCCAGGACAAAGCACATCCTTCCCTTTGCCTCGTGCCTGATGTTTTACACTGGGATGTTTTATTTGGTGCCTTCCAACTCCTGCTTCATGAAAAAAAATCTGTAAATACGATCCTTTCATCTTCTCCATGCTAATTGTGGGCCCTACTATATCCCATCAGATTCCCCCTCTTTCAAGGGGAGTCCATTTAACCTGCCATTGTACAGAAGCTGTTCCATGATTTTTACTTGGTTTTGCTGCCCATAAGCAGTTCTTTCTCTCTTCTGCTATTTCCTGGGACAGTGTGCTGGAGCTGTGCATGACTGATGCAGGTGTGGTGTGCCAGGACTCCTGGCACTCTTTCCTAGCTCAATCCCAGTTCCTCCTACCAAGTTTTTTACTTTAGCTGAGCTCGCTGTGTGGGCAGAGTAAAATGGGACTGAAACCCTGCCAAGCCCAGTCAATACCACCCAGCACTCAGGTTTGCACTGATGGAATCTGCAGTCTCTGAGCCTTGGCTGGTCACATTTACAGACAGGTTACTGCTGAGGGAGGCAGGATGAGTCTGGAGGAAAAGCCTCCGCCTGCCTGTACCTCTGCACCTGCTGCCAGCACTGCCTGGCAGGGTTCACTGTGCACCTGTTGTCAGATGAACAGAGAAAAGAGGATGATGAATCCTTCTCCCCAGTTTCCAACTCTTCTCAGGTGTCTCAGAGAATAAAGGACAAAGCTACCAGTAAGGAGAACATCTCACCTTGATGTCCTCTCAGGCAAGAGTGTGTTAAAAGCTGGTCCAGGTAGCAGCACTCCACTGGGTTAGGATGCCCAAACCATGACAACTCCCAAACTTTGATTTGTAGGATCCCTTTGCCAGAGATGCCAACTGTCTTTTGGGGTTGGGGAGAAAATAGGTGGAGACAGTATTTTTTCCTTAATTTAGAGAATCATTTTAATGAGAATATCTGCAAATAGCTTCTCAAGTGGATGTTTTGCTTGTTTCTCATTAGACTGAAATAGTCCTCACACACATTTTGCAGCCACTCAAGACATAGAATCATAGAATGGCTTGGGTTGGAAGGGATCTTAGAGATCATCGAGTTCTAAGTCCCCTGCCCTGGGCAGGGATACCTTCCACTATCCCAGCTCCAAGCTCCATCCAACCTGGCCTTGAACACTTCCAGGGATGGGGCAGCCACAGCTTCTCTGGGCACCCACAGCTTCTCTGGGCACCCTGTGCCAGGGCCTCACCACCTCAGAGGGAAGGATTTTTTCCTATTCTCTGATCTAAACCTACCCACAGTGAGAGCAAAAAATTTTACTACAGACAAGTGCAGGTTAAGGATTGCAGTTAAATGACACCAAAAGCAGCCTTGATGTAAAAACATACAATTTTGTGATCAAAACCCAAGACAAAACCACAGGTAACAGCATTGATCCATTCTCTTGCTTTATTTGAAAGCACATTCAGATAACAAAGTGCAGAAAATAAAGTCTGCCCATGATGTCATCCATCTGGTTGTGTGTTTAGGGGAATAAAAAAGGCAGAGAAAAATTAAAATCACCACTGTTATACCAACACAGTGACAGTAAAGTGTCCCCTGATGTTAAGTGCAGCCAGTAAGTGAGGTTATTTACTGCTTCATAACACAGTGTTATATATTAATAACATATTAACTCAGCAACACCACTTGAGAACTTACACAGTTATTTACAGGCTCGCTCCATAAATTTTCTCTTACATTGATGATTGCAGTTCCAGGACATTGCACTGACACACAGTGTGTTGGAAACATTGATGGACACAAACAATTGAATTTTATACCATGAGTTACAAAATCACAGTAGCTAATGAACTCTCCCACTGCTCTGACCTCTGAGGTCCATTAATTACCGTACTCACATCCTCCATTCACTTTGAGCTCCAGTGTGCTGAAAAAATTCAATAATAAATATTCTAGGAAGTTTTATATTAGTTTGATACAGCTTTGAATGTTGCTTACAACACCAGCATGCTATGACTGACACTTCAGCTGTGTTCTCCAGTGGGTCATTGGGAAGGTCGAGTGCCTCTCTTAAGGATTATAATGAAGCAGAGCATGAAGGAAGCCAAAATCACTCAAAGCCAGGTGCAAAGTGGCCTTCAGCCTTCCTCACCTTTGTGCTACCAGCCAAGTTAAATTTTTAGTGCAGACCTACTGGTCTCCTTAGCAAAAAGGACCATCTCAGCTCAAGGTCTAGTTGTTTGCAACAGAGATGGAGAACCAGCTTCCACAGAGTGGTCAGTACGTCTAGCATTGCTTGGGTCCCATAAAACTGAAAATATATTTTCTCCTTTAATTTCTATCACAATTTCAGAGAAGTACCCTGATTTTGGTGGGTTGCACCTGCTTTATCTCATCTTTAACTGAGAAAGAAGCACACATTTTCCCTACTTTGTCTTTTCCCTATGGACCAGACTTCCTGTTGTGGGTTTTGTTAACCAGGTGCAACTCCAAAAAGGCTGCTGAGGCTGCTGTGGTGGGAGATGAGCAAGGCAAAGGAAACACAAAACCTTTTATTTTTTACATTAAAAACTGGAAAGAGATGCAGACCATGGACTTCCAAGCAGGTGTGCCTGTATTTTCAGCAGGAAGGAGTCTGATCTCCTAAACATAACAGAAATCTAATATATGTCTGTGATTTCTTGTTCTACAATATTAAGCATAGACCAGTATCAGGACATTAAATGTGAACACAATCCTACTGCCCACAAACTGAAACAATAAATACAGCACACTTACACAAAAAATTACACTTCAAATTATTTCTTAATTGGATATTTCAATATTTCAATAGCAGAAATATATTTCTATACAATTAATACACCTAAGCTTTGAGATAACAATCATATTGTAGTTATTTTTGGGTCAGTATCACTAAAAGTCTCTTGGTATCTTTGTAAATTTAACTCTTTTAGAAATATAATTCCTAAGAATGAAAATGTAGATCACAAACCACTAATATATGTTTTGCTGAAGGTAATTTTCTCATGTAATTTCCCTGTGGTTGTTTGGTGTATTTTAATTTAATGACTCTGGGATTCCAGATTTATTATCATGTGCTCAAAAGCTAAATAGCACAGCTGAAAATATTTTATTCCAACAAATTGTCCATGGCAGTAATTACAGCACTTTATTTCAGCTTGAACTGCAAGTGTTGCAGAACGATACCTCTCTGAGAAGCTCATCTAATAACTGTGAAAGCAAAGCTTCTTCTTTCATAATAAAGTTTAACTCTGCATCTGCACATGACACTGCATTGCACCAACTTTGGATTTTGAAATCATTTCATCAGAAGTGAAGTTTCACGTTGTGAGGGATCTTTTGAAGCCAGATCCAGTGTAAACCATCCAGCTGTCTGTACAGCAAGGTCAGCAACTCATTGCTGCAGCAGCACATACAGCTCCTAAGGTGAGCTCCTACTAGTGTTTAAATTAGGAAAATGTTCAGAAATTCAGATATCAGGACTAAAAATGACTGCTCAGAAATATTGCCAATTGTTAAAATTTTTTGTTAGTAGATTAAATAATCTATTCAAGAGTGTCTAGTTAATCATGTCCCAACTTCTCCCCTTCAGAACTCTTCCAAAGCCTGAATGTTCCTGTAGCTCAGAAAGTCCCATTCCAGCTCTGCCTGCCTTAGCTTCCAGCTTTGATTTCTCATTATATCATCTTCTGAGACTGCAAATAACACCCTTCTTTCATTTACATTATTATTTCCTAGAAGTTATTTATAGACTGATATAATTTTCTCTGACTTTTCCTCTTTTAGACCACTTTGCTTAACCTTGTCACTCCCTCACCTCAGTTTCTGTTGCTTACACATTACCAATTTTCTCTCCTCCCTGTTACACTTTTTCTAAGCTTCCCTTAGCATTGGGGACCAGAACTGCAGAAAGACAGGCAGGTTCTCCGTCCAGTGATAAATCCCAGATAATGGTTTATAATTCAGGAATGAGGATCTTCAGGTGCTCCAGGGAAACATTTTTTGGTGTTGCAGACTGCCTCCATGAATGCAAAGCTCTCAGGAAAGATCCCTTCCTTGACACATTTTGCAAAATTTGTGCAGAAAGAGCAAGACTTCACACCAGCCTCTGATTTTAGGATGCAGAACCTCTATGTAGCCCCTTTTAGAAACCAAAAACGTCTTCCCATCTCTATTTTTTAGATGTACCTATTTTCTACACATACCTATTTTCTAAATGTTTCATATTTTCACTAATGTAAGATTATGCTTGATGCAATGTAAACATCATTTATAATTTTAAATGTTGTGTACCACACATGTATCCACCATCTATACCTGAAATAGTTATTTGCAATGTCAGGTTTTGGCCAGTGCAATGTTCACTTGTTATTTCACAAATTTATTAGCTCTATTCCACAAAGATTAGGAGATCTACTCCCAAAAGTCTCTACAAGTGCTGTTTTCAAAATACAGACCAATGACCACCTCACTGACTCATGGAAACCTTTATCACCTTGTATTTCGAAAGGCTTTGCTCTGGTTTACATGTCCAAGACTCTCTGCCCCAGCTGCAAATTGAAACAGGGGTAACTGGGGAAGTGAAAATCATTCCAGACAGTTACAAAAACAGCCCTCACCCTGTGCCCCGTGTTCCAAGTGAAGAAGAATATGAACCATCCTGAAAAGTAAAGCATGTAGATAAGAAAAATGTCATTATGGGATGCACAAGAGCTCCGGAACACATGTACACATGGTGATAGTAATGGTGGTGCTCATCAGCAGCTCTCCAGAGAATCTAGTTTCAGATAAATAAATGTTCTAAATGTTCTTCCTTGGGCCCAGAGACCTGCAAAGGCCTGTGAAATTTGGGGAAATACAGATGTGGAGGGAACCAACCAAACCTTCCTTGAGAGGAGGGAAGAAGAGAAATTGGTGTTATGGTGAACATCATTTGTCAAGAGCTTCTTACCCAGGGGGAGACTCATGTGGGGACATCCTGAGCTGGAAAATGTGACTAAAAAGATGCCAAAGCTGCTTTCCTGAGGGGTACAGCTTGATGTGTCTGAAAGTTCCCTGGTGGGAAGAAGAGGTAGAAACACAAACATAACATGAATTATGTAGAACTACAGGGGAAATAAGTGCCTGGTCATTTAGCAGCTATTCAGGTTGATTCTCATGACCATGAACACCCTGTACAGTGGAGGTGGGACAAGCTCTAAAAGACATTGTCAGCCAAGAGAAAAGTTCCACCAAGGAATTCAATTCACTATCATTGTGCCTGTCATTCATTAATCATACTCTTTGTATGAGAACACATCAATTTTCTCTTTTGCTTTTGATGTCACAAAGCCAAAAATCTTCTGCTATCAGCAGTCTTGTGCTGTGGGTGATAAATATTTTTAACAAATCCCTTGTTGGGTTAGAGTCTTTTCATTTTTATTACAGGTCTAGAAATAAAATTTGCTACAGCTGCATTCACCTGCATGGACAAATGCTCCCTACTCTCTTCCAAAGTCCCACAACCATAACTTACATTTTTAATACTTAATTTTTTTCAACTTCCATCATAAAACTTTGTTTAAATCTCCTATTTCAAGAGTCTCTTCAGGCATTTTAAATCCTGATATTTCTTCATTGTCAACGGACTTCCAAGTCTTCAGAAGAAGGTTTATAGTCATTCGTCATCTATGACTGAAAATGAAAAATAAAAAATTTCCATATCCACATGCTCTGCATAATTTCACTCTCCCTTCAAAATACAGTATTGCTCTCATTACTCTCTTACTCTCAATCTTGCTGTCCAGGTCACCTCATTATCTAAGTGGAGTCTTAGCCTGTGTCAATTGCTTCCTTCAAGTCATGGACAGTGAATTCAAATAGAATTTTGCCTCTTCACAGCTTGGCCTGAATGCACACAGAGGTTACATAATAAAAGATCCTCATTTATAGCTATTATCCTTGATGGCACTATTTTCATTGAAAAACATTTAGCTTAATGTTTATACATAAAAAGAGGAAAATTCGTAATATAACTAGGAGGATGAAATATTGAAAATGCAATAAAGAAATCTTCTTTCAGAGTCTTATTCCTTACTCATTCATCATACCGTGTAGGTTTGATAATGTTAGTGCTTTGACAAAGCCCAGATCACAAAATGGCATAAGTTTGAAATTTGTAAAACATTTAGAAGTTTTCTAGAACAGGAGAATGAGAGATTCATTGTCTTTTGATGACCTCAGACTGAGCTTACATATCTCAGTTTTATATAATAATCAATTATCAGCCTCAACACAGGAAGAGGAAGAAACTCTGTCCTGAGCATCTGTGGCAAAGTATTATCTTTAGAACCATCTGGCTGCAACCTTCAAATCAATTCAAAGCTGACCTTGAAAATTTGAATCCATAATAAGAGCCCTCATTCCTCTACCACTGTGATCCCAAACAGAGCAGAAATTGTGTGAGCTGCTTTATATACAGGTGAACAAAGAGAGTGCTCCAGTTCCCTTTTGTCATTGAATCCAATGAGATCCATTTGCTCTTAGGTTCAGATTCTGCATTTAAATTAAGCACTGCATGCTGAAATGTGCATGTCCTGCTTGATTCAGGGGAACATCTTCCACTTGAACACAAGCTCAGCATAAACTTGTCTCTAACTCCTGCACAAGCTGGACTCCTGAAGTCTCTCCTGGAGCAAGATACTGTTCAGTCATGACAAAACTGAGTTTTCAGACAAGAATAGTTACAGCATTAAATAAAATTTAAAAAATTAAATAATATGAAAATAAATAGCTTTAAGTCATATGAAATGTTTGTCATTATTCTGGAAGTTCATATTTAGATTTATTAAACTTCTGAATTCTTTAGGTAGCACGGGTATCTAGTCCATTTGCTATAGTGGAATCCAAAAATATCTTACACTCTTTAAAAATTTAAAATTCAGCCCTGCCACAAGTTTGGATCCACTTCTGGGATGACCCAGCAGCAATTCTGAGGTAAGTATATAATTTTAACAAATAAAGAAAAAAGCCCACCCAATTTAAATTAGAGGAAGGGCTCATGCACAAACTGTGAGTTGATCTACCCCTAAATCTGTCCAGAGTATTGAGCAATTCCTACAATTTTACCAACCGTGCTGCTCCAGCTAATCTCATTTATAGGGCCACTGTAAGTGTGATTTACACTTCAGTTATGATAAACACATATAGATACAAACAAAATCTTGTCTGGATGAAGGAAATAATAAAAGCTGCACGATAATGCAGGCAAGGTTGTTAAAATCTTCATAACCAAGTCTGTAGATATTGTAAAAGATGCCTTCTGCTCTGGAACAATTCATGGACTCAATTTGCGGACTCAATTTGCAACCATAGTTAAGGAATGGGTTGGTCTTTTTGCTGAAAGATCTGTAGAAAGGAAAGAACTCAACTTCTGGGGAAAAATTAACACAAAACCATGGATAGGTAACATGGCAACTCTTTGTCCTTGTGCAAGTTCTCTTTGTTTATTCAAACTTCTTTTGCTAAAGCATTGCAGAAGACGAAGCAATACTTTAGGAAAATCCAACAGAATTCTACTTCTGCTACATGGTCTGAATATCAGTTGGTAAAACAGCAACTGCAGAATGGGAGTGCTGGGACATGCCAACAAACATCAGATTAAACCTTTATGATATTATTGTATAAAGCAATATTAACATCACCATGGATCAGCTACAAAAGGAGTTCAGTTCAGGGTGGCAGGAAATGCATGTTAAACACAATTCTGAAATAACAGTAGAATAAATTAATGTTAAACAGGAAATATTAAACAGGAAAGTAATTGAAACTCTTTCAAATGTTTTCTTTCCTTAAAGGAACAACTCAGAAGAAATCTTTGCCCTTGTAACTTTGTTTTTTTTTAACAGTCAGCATAAATCTGTGTGGGAGACTCTTTGATTTGCAATTAACTTACTTTTCATAGAATTATATCATTCTTGAAGAAATTACACATAAACATCAAAATCATCATTTTAACCATTAAAAATCTGCTTTTACTGAAATGCTAAGTTTTGATCTATAGTGATACCTTCACCTTAAGATAAATCCAAAGGGGAAAAAGGAGACACGAGGAATAATTATGTCTCCTATCCAACACAACTGTTTCAGCTGCCTTACTCTGCAGGTCATCTTAAGACACATTGGTTTTCTGTTGAATGCATTAGGAACTTGCAGAACTTTGTTCTCTCAAATAGTTACTAATCCTCATTCTTCCAGGACTGAGTGTTTAAAAATTAATCTGCAGCTGCACTTTGGAAAGACTCCTCTGTTCCCAGTACTGTAACAACTTCTCACAAACACACCAGTTTTGAATCTGTTTTCATGGTTGGGATTGAGGAACATTTTGCCATTTTATATCTCAGTAGTTGATCTGATAAAGAATTGTGATAAGTAAAATACACAGTGAGAAATGTTTCTGCTTATTGCCATCATATTTCATTGTAATTTTGGCCAGATAATTATAAAAATGTGTGAAATATTGGTTTGCTCAGTTTAGTTTGGGCTGACTTCATTTCAGTTCTGCTTTTTTATTACAAAGTTATGAATAACTCCTAAATGAATCTACAATTTGAGCAAGAGACCTTTCTCCTCTCGTTTACAATTGAGTAAGGATTTGTTATTCTGTATCTCATCAAGTGATCCTATGTGTGAATGTGACACCTCTGACTTTGCCATGACTAAAATCAAAATATTTCTGAATACTGAAGGACTGAAGTCAAAGTGGGTTTAACACAGCTTGTAGCCTCATGATTTGGGAAGATGCTCACCAGGGAAATCCAGTCAGCTAATGTTTCCCCACTGTGTAATTCAGAGCCCTGAGAAATGAAGCTCTGAGTCAGATTTTTCCTCTAAGGAATCCTTTCTCTCATGCTCCAGGTCTCCAGTGACTGCAGCAGGAATTGAGGGAGATTAGCTTTGGTAAACTGAAACTGGTCTTTATGAATACTTTCCTTCCCCTCAGGGAAAATATTGCCCAGACTATCATTTCTGTTAGTGCTAAGAACAAAAAAGGGCATTTTAAAGCATCTCAAGTGAAGGAAAATTTTTAATAAACACAAATTTTCTCTGTTTCTTCTTCCTTTCAGTACTTAGAATATTTGCTCAATTCTAATGCACTATTTTGGTCAGGATGAAAAGAACTGTACATTGTACATAGGAATAGGGAGTAAAATAAACCTGTCACCATTTTTTAATTCATTTACAGAAAGAGGAACTTGAGCCAGTAGGGTTGTTTGTCACCAGGTTTTCATTTGCTGTAGGTGAGATGAGCCCTCAAGCTTCCAGCTGGGTTTCATTCATGGCTGTGGAGTCCCTGTGTGCAGATATTGTGTAAGTCCTGTGGGCAGAGAGGGTACAATGGTCATTTTGTCACACCGAGGTGGAAATTAAGTTCTTACTTCTGGGAACTGATTCCTCCAGATCATTTTTTCACTGCACAGGCCTAGAGAAGCCAGCTTGCATTCAGCTTGAGAGATTGGGTAAGACCTTCAGATATTAAACACAAATCCAGCTACCAAAAATCCACAGAAGACTCTTTGAATATGTGTCCCATTTGACTAACACTGCAGAAGGGATTTTGGCAAACTATAAATTCAACACCTCAGACATTTACAACATATATAAACTCTGTATGTTCTGCAGATGAAATAAATCTCAGTGCAAGATTATGGAAAGATCTGCTACAAGAAGCTGTGGAAGCTCAAGACTGACTGAGCTCACTGCGCAACGCACCAAAAATGCTGAAACTGTTGGGGAATAATATGAATGATAAAATCATCCTTCATGTTTCTATCAAGGCACATATGTTTTAGACCTTTGGAGTAAATTACTGGAATTCTATTGTTTCACAGTCACTTATGTGTGCTATGATGTTTGTGATAGTCTACACTGTCAGATTAACATCCATTGTTATCTCCTTGTTCAACCACAAAAGTAAGGCACTTGTCTGGCATAATACAGAACTATACTTTTCCCCTAAGTGCATAATTAGTGTTTTCAGAAATTCCACAGGTGTGCAGCACAAACTTTGCCTGAGGGTTGTAAGTTAAAAAAATTGAGACTTACTTATGAGATAATTACACTTTGATTTGTCTGGTTTGAGGTGGGTTTTTTGGTATGAATGGTACCTGGAGGGTCACTGAAGAACTACTGTCTCTCCCTATTGATTCTGTGGCTGAAATGTATAGTATTAACAGGTTAATTGTGGAAGGAATTAACACAATTCTCTTCCATTTGCTTCACTGGCAGTAGAGGTCATTAACACCTTCTGGAGGAAACTCATATGATGATGTGAAAGAAAAGGATTAGGAAGAGAGGATTGATCCAAAACCCATTAAACCAATAGGACTTTTTTTCCAAACTGTATCAATGGAGTTGCAGCTGGATCTAAAAGTAAGGACTGTCTTCTTTCTTCTCCTTATACACCTACAGCCACTTTACAAATTCTCATGGCAAGAAAAATCCCAAATCAAAATGGTCATGGTCAAACACAAGAAGTAAGATTCAATGAGCTGTGATTCTTGTAGGATCTTATTTTGAAACTTTTTGGAACATGGTTCTCTCAAAGGTATCCCACTCGCCAAAGAAGAAATTACCTTGATTTCTTCAAAGAGCTCTTGGCCTTCAGCCCTCCCGGCCGGCAGCAGGCAAACTTGCAATCAATGACCTGGTAAATGATGGGGTTGTACATGGCTGCTGACTTTGCCAGCAGTGTTGGGATCACTGAGAACTGGATGGGGACCGAGTCTGGCCGTCCAAAGGCTGACCAGACGGAGACCACGGCGTAAGGGATCCAGGCAATGAGGAACCCTGCGCAGATCAACATTGCCACCTTGTGAGAGCAGAAAAGAGACAGCAGGGTTTATCCAGAACAGCCAGACACTGGCAGAGCAGCACAGAGCTAGGCAGAGTGCAAGGGAGTTACATTCCACTCAATGGAAATGAAAAATGATAACTTGCTTTTTCATATAAATTTACAATATGAACAAAATCTGCCTCTTTATCTCGTGCCTGTGTTTCTTTTGCCTGACACAGAGCAGTTAATGAGTCTGCTATCAGATATTTAAAAATGCAGTAAAGTCTGGCTAAATATGAGGAAACCAAATGAGATTTCAGAAAATAATAATAGTTTGGTATTGAATTCAAATTATTTAAAGAGGGGACTCTTTTCAAAACACAGAATCTCCTTTTTAGGAGATTAGCAGAGCATGAAGGTTCTTGAAAAAAGATCTTTTGAAAATTGGGAATTTATCTGAGAGTGAGAATGCTAGTAAAATGTCTAGATTTATTCCTCCTAACCCAAATCATGGGTTTTCACTCCATTAGAATATGTAAGTATTTTAAAACACAAATTTTTGTTAAATATTTTAGTTCTGATAAATGGCAAATTAGTAAGTGACCTCCTTATAATGTAACAAAATGTAACCATAAGAAAGTTTAGTATAAATACCAAAGAAAAACTGTTTGGGGCCAAAATCTGTGATTTGTATACTTTACCTGAACCAGCCTGTCTGCACTCGGTCACAGCCTGATATCACTTCAAATGATGCCATGCCATCATACATCCTGAAAAACATCTGCCTTTATACTGCTGCCATTGACAGATTAGTGCTGCACCCACACTGGCAGCAGCACATCAGCACTCATTTGGAATAAGGCGATTAGCAGGATTAGAATATAAAAAAAAAAAAATCACCAGAAGGCACAAGGGGTTTGGACATTGCATAGCCTTTCCTGTAGCCTGTTCTTTTTGTTGTCTGTCACTGAAGGAACAGTGCAGGTGAGCCAAGGATCTCAAACACAGCCTGTTTGTTATGAATTGTGCTCTGGAGTCAAATGGCTTATAAGGGAAATGAATTTTCCATATTTATATTTACCCCAACAATATGTTCTCCAGTGTAGATCCAAGACAGGAGGGAAAATTACTGGTGTTGCAATTCAGATAACATTGAATTTTTACATGATCCTTCCAATATGCAAAAAAAAAAAACCAAACCTGCAGCCTCAAATCAAAAGTTTCCATTGCTCTTCAAAGGAAATTTGCTGAATAACCACCAAAAAACATAACAATTTGAAGCATCCTTTTGAAAGGCAAGTGAAGTTGTACCAGTTGTACTGGCAGCACTGGCTGGGCAGGTACGTAGCTGAGATTTTCAGATATGTTTAGACATAATGTCCCTTATTGCTACATGTTATGTAATTCTCAGTTCAACTCAGAAAAATTGTAATAAAATTTGATCAGCCAAGCAAAACTTGCTGCTTGTCTCGCTCTTGGCATGTCTTACAGAGGCTGGTGAATATTCTACAGCTAAGGAATCTGATTTTCTTCAATACAAGCCTTTATTTTGAGAGATTTCCTGGCACAATAACCAGTAAGTATCATGGCTGTCACCACTGCCAAACAGAAAATAGATTCAATCAGAAAGGGAAAACAGGATATGGTCTGAGATGGAAAATTAATTTTAGTAATTCAGTGCATTTTTATCAGCAATTCATGGCTGAGTCTAACTGATAAATTATTTGCATAAAAACAATTGCAGTGTCACAGGACCAATTTTGGTTTATATCTTCATTAACAGAGGAAAGTAAACTGCCTGAAAGTTTTATTTCCCTGCTACAATAATCTGCTCTCTATCTGTTTTCTGTTATAGTTCCTATAATGCACATCAGTCACCTTAAATTACTGTTTACAACAGTTTCTGAAAGCAAAGGATGTTTTATGGTGGGGAGCAGGGCCACAGGGAGATTATATGACTTTCAAGGGCATAGGGGAAAGCTGTGGCAGAGCTTCAGAGTAGGTCATGGTCTCAGGGACTCAAGTGCCCTAATCACTGAATTATGTTCCCACAAGTTTTTTCCTCATCTTGACAGTAACAGAGGAGAAAGCTACAAAAAAACACCTTCAGAGCATTGTGGTTTCGTCTCCAAATCTGCTTCTATGACCCAACACAGCAAACTGAGGAAAATGTTCCTACCTACCTTGGTCAGCTTCATTTCAAGTATGTGGCTGTTCTGAATCCTGGTATCGTAGTGAGCAACTTCTTTGGTGGATGATTTGACTTTTAAAATTATTTTGACGTAGGAAAACACAATCACTGCAGTTGGGAACAGGAGGCAGAAGAAAAGGATGCTCAGAACAAAAACCTGTCCAGCCACTGAAGCCTGTGCCAGCCACCAGTCCAGAGTGCAGGAGGTCCCAAAGGGCTCGGGGGCGTAGTTCCCCACCCCAGCAAAAGGCACTGTAGCCCAGAACGTAGCATAGGCCCAGATTATTGCCAGGCAGATAAATGCATGGTGTCTCTTAAGCCAGGTACCTGGAGGAAAATCGAAGAGTTACAAGTTCATGTCCAGATGTGTTTGGCACCATGGGATTTGTTGTGTCATGTGGAAGGGTTCAAGGCCAGGCTGGATGTGGCTGTGAGCAATCTGCTCTCCTGGAAGATGTCCCTGTGGGGCCTTTGGAACTGGACGGCCTTTGAAGTCCCTTCCAACACAAACCATTCTATGATTCTGTGAAATATGAGGTTTTTTGATTGTTTGACAACAACTCTGTCATGTTCATCTTGGCTCTTTCCAGGTCCATAGTGACCTTGAGCTCACCTTGTGCCTCATGAAGACAAAGGCACACTCACATGGAAGGCTTCACCCACCCTTATTTCAGACCTTTGCTTTAATTTGTGATGAATTACAACTGAGAAGAGTCCAAACTAAAGAAATCCAAACAACCAGCTCAGTAACAGTCAGGGAAATCTTATCCAGTAATTTCAATTCTTTAATGTAACTTAGGTTTTTTCCTGTTCTTTGTCTCCTATGTTACCTGACTAAAGCTCAAACTCTGCGACTGAAAGGCAAGGCTTTACAGTGGAAATAAGATATCTAAGAATTAATTTTACTTTCTCATTCTTTTCCAGTACAGAAAATCACCATGTGTATCCTGTCAGAAGTATCTGTAATATGTGTTTTCATGTGTCCTTGCCTTTTTAAATGCAAATAGAATTCCTGGAGATCAGAACCTTGTCTCTCTGCTCATCTTGCATACAGCTCTAATTCATCTAGAAAAAGTTTCAGTTTGCACGATTTTCATCACCATCTACATGTTCAACATGTAGGACTCAGATAGGACTAACAAATTTAAATCTTTCATTTTTGCAGAAACTTGCAATATGGTGTAACATAACATACAACATAACAGCTCCTTCCATCTTGGAACCCCCAACTCGTTTGTAGTTTCTGACTCACAGGAGATTTTTCACTCACTTCACACTAACATTAAGGAGATTTCTTCAGGGTTTCAGAGTGATTTAAAATAAAACCAAAGCAAAGAAACACCTTTAATTTGGATGTGTCTCTTTCCAGCTGATTTTACATGTCAGGATCACTGGAAGGAAAATGAACATTGCCTGACAAATGATGTATTCATATATGATGGCTGAGAGACAGAAAGGTGCTTTGTTGTGTTCAGGAGTAGAAAAAAAAAGCAACAATAGCACAACTATTAAAAGAGAAACATTTTTTAAACTACCTAGACTGAGCATGATAAACATGTTTGTTTATTGCTCTCCATCATTTTGTATAGACCACTGTGATCAGAGCCCTTGAGAATAAGGCTTTTGAAGAGTTTTCTCTCCCATGAACTAAGATGACCACAGCTGGTGGCACAAATGCAGCCAGCCATGAAATATTCACTTCAGCTCTCCAAGTCTGTGAAAAATTGTCTGTGGTTTGGGTTGCCACTGAATTATTTTGATAATAGAAAAAATAGAAATCCTTCAATAGAAAAAACTGAAATCCTGCTTAATATTATTGGTGTATATAACACCCAGCTAAGGAGACCCCCCCTGAACTCCCACTTAGGGTAAAAGTATGGACACACAGGGGTCTGTGATAGCACATCTTAGCACAGTACCACAGCTTTTATCTGCTTACACAGACTGGCTTATTTACACTTCCTATCTGCCAACCTTCCTTACAGCTTAACATGATCGATACTTCATGTCATCATAAAGAAATCTGTGGTGTCCCTCAAGTCACATGGGCAAGGTGTTTATTACCTGCAAAGTCACCTTGAGCATTCCCTGTATTTGGATGTGAATTTAGTCCCTTACAATGCAAGAGGAACATCTTGTCTATACTGTGACAATATCATTTATCTGTAAAGAATTAAGCATATAATACATCATATTCCAGAGGTACAAGATACTGATGGATATGGTAGTAACACCTTACACTGCTAAATTAATTTCATCCTCTCAGGTTCCATTTTCATATTTGAGAGACTATTTCACATTATGACTTATTGCCTTTCCAAATCTCTTAGGTGCGTTAAATAGCTTGCCACACACCACAGAGGAATTTGGGCATTTAATAAGGAATATTTTTATGTTTTGGTCCATAAGACCCTGCAATATGCACATTACTTGCATCTGTTAATGCAGATAGGCCTTGATAGACATAAAGTGATTTATCTATAAGGGATTACAAAAACTCATGGCTTAAGAAGACAGCAGAAGGACAACAGTGAGGGTGTTATGTCCAGCAAAATGAATTTAACTGGGATTTCTTGGATCATGCAAATATGTTTCTCTCCTCTGTGTACTCCCCTCTATATTTAAGAAAAGTATTATGAAGAACCTAATTAGTATTTCAGTGTAGTAAACTATGGCACTTAATACAGCTTTTCCACAGTCACAGATAATACAGTCATCCACATATAGACACATATTTGTCTTACCATAGGACAAGTGGCAGATTTTCAGGTACCTGTCCAGGCTGACAGCTGTCATGGTGATGAGGCTCCCACAGCCGAAGAAGAAACCAGCCCACCCATACCAGCGGCAGCCCATCCACCCAAACATCCAGCGGTGGGAAAAGAAGGAGATGATGCTGAAGGGTTTGCCTACAACTTCAAAAGGAGGAGAGAATGTCAGCTCACTGATAAACCACATCCCTGAGAAAATCTCCTTTTATCAGAAAGGCAAACCCTCTCCCTTGCAAAAACTAACACCCATAAAAGTGCTCTGCAATATGGAGAAAGGGCTTCAGGTAGAGTAGGTGATGACTTTAGGCTGGAGAGTAAATTTAGGTGGGATATTAGGAAGAAAATCTTTACTGTGAGGGTGGTGAGTCACTGTCATGGGTTGCCCAGAGAAGCTGTGTATGTTCCATCTCTGGAAGTTCAAGGCCAGGTGGGATGAGGCTTGGAGCAACCTGGTGCACTGGAAGGTGTCCCTGCCCATGGCAGGGGTTGGAATGAGATGGTCTTTAAGGTCTCTTCCAACCCAAAGCATTCTGTGATTCCATGGCTTGTGAGCACTCCATGCACAGGACTGAGCCTCAGACAGCTGTGGCTGGATCCCATGGCACCAGGGATGAGGTAGGATGAGAGCCAAGCCTGCAGAAGGGCTGGAAAGAGGTGCTTTTGCTTTTCAATAAACTACAGGAACCAGAGGTAAACCAACACTCTGGAACCAATCATGGGCAGGCTCTTCTCATTATGAAACCTTCAGAGTATGTGTTATGTCCACAGGCCAATACCTAAACAGGAAAGGTTTGAGTCAGAGCTTGAAACAAGCACAGATCTACTTAGTCTACACCCCTGTAGCCAATTGGGTGTCTTCAAGCACAAGGTTAAGAAATTTGCCTTCAAAAAGGACTTTTTCAAACCTGTCAAGGCCCAGCAGTAGGATACACAGTGAGGTGAAGTGTTAGGTGGGAAGGAAAGACATGGACACTTGAGCTGCAGAAGTGGTTTCAGCTCCTCTGCACACCACACATTACTTCAATGCCTCCCAGCAAGCCAGAGCACACAGATATCAAAACATTCTGAGCTTCCCCAAAGAGATGGGAAATGACTAACTATTTTTGAGGCTTTCTCTTAGTGGCACTTCATCTCATTCTTCCACAGGTAAAAGGTGAGTGCTGCATTATGGAAGAAGTGAAGTTTGGTCAAATGATATTCCATTCTCACCTTAAAGCAAGTTTAAATTTTTCATATTCTTTGTAAGCATTGTGACAAAGAGAAAGTTTGAAAATTTTAATTATATAGTTGGAAATCTCCCTTTTTTTGTCCCAATTATTACCTTTTTCTTGGTCTTAATTAGGCAAAGAAAATAAATCAACTTTAATGGAACAGAAGACTCAAAAATTTATAATCTAGGGAAATCTGTTTTCAAGCACTTTGGTTTTATATACCAGCCTGATCTTAAATGCTCCCAGGCCTGAACATTCCAACTGCAATATTCAAACAACATTAAATATTGAATCCACATCCCTGTGACTGCATTCCTTCCTGCATAGGAGCAGCCAGACCAGCCTCAAGGATTTGAAAACACCTCAGCTTTCCTGGGCTGGTTTCCCTGGCTGAACCAGAGTCTGTAATGTCATAGAAGCTCAGAGAATTGGTTTATGGAGATGGCAAAAATGATCTTGCAAACTGTATTTCCCACAAGGTAACCTATTCATAGAAACCAAGACAAAAATCTCTATTTTGTTGATCTTTTTCCTAGAAACATTCCATTTCACATTGAACTGATGTAAAACCATGCATTCTCTTTTCATTCTTAACAGAAGATTAACGCATTTCTTCCAAAACCGAATCTTGCAGAAAAGTACCTTTGCTCCATCTTCTATGCCAAAACCATCAGGATTGCAAACCCTTCAAAATCAGATGCATTTTTAAAAAAGGTATTTTTGGATTAGCCTAAGCCTGTAAGGAAAGTTCTGCCTGGACCTGCAGGATGTGCTCAGATCAATGCATGATGTGCTTTCCTCCAAGCAGAATAAATGCACTTTTAGTTTTTCAAGCAAAAGCTGATCTCGGTGATTAAGGTTTCTGGAAAAACATTAAATATGGCAAGGTCTAGGTTATGGGTTAACAATCAAGTCAGCAACTTTAGGCATATAAGTGACTGACAGCTTTAAAGGCTGACACATTTCTTTGCACCAAATCAAATTTCTCTTCAGCAGCAGGACTGGGAGCAGCCCCGAGCACGGTGCCTGTGCAAAATCAGTCTGATGCAGCTTTGAACAAGGGGCTGGTGCCACCCTGTGGAAATCTGCAGGAAGCAGAACTCTTCAAAAAGTTGTTAAGACAAGTGTGTGAAATACAGAGATTTCATGGAAAAAAATTCTATCTTCAGTTTGTCTAGCAGACAGAACCCGTCACATTTCTCAACTTAGCACCTTCCATTAATAAATAAATAAATTAAAAAAAAAATAGAGAACAGAGAAAACCAAGCATGGCTCTGGGAATCACTATTTTTAATTCCAAAATGTAAACCCCAGATAGATTGAGATGAGATCCCCATGGAAGAAAGCAAGGTGACCAAGTGGTGCACTGGTGACAGGCCATAACAGAGACACCTCCAGCCCTCACACTAAGAGGGGTCCCAAACAAGCTGTAGTTTGAGTGGTTGGGACACAGTTTATGGTTAGGTTTAGGTTTAGGTTTAGGTTTAGGTTTAGGTTTAGGTTACCTGTTAAAATGCATCTAATCATAGAATCACAGGATATTTTGGGTTGGAAGAGATCTTGGAAGACCATCTCATTCCAACCCCTGCCATGGGCAGGGGCACCTTCCATTGTCCCAGGTAGCTCCAAGCCCCATCCACCCTGGCCTTGGAAACTTCCAGGGATGGGGCAGACACATATTCACTGGGCAACATTCAGAATATAAAGCTGTGGGAATTCTCCTGAAGCACTCCTTCTCATTGGAGTGACTAATATGAGTCTTACAATACAGATTCTTAAAACACAAAGAAAATGGTAATATCACAGAGGAGGAAAAAGCCAACCCTTAACTTCTAAGGGTTGAGAGATGGAAGCAGTGTGTCCATGACACAAATGCCAAAGAAATAATTGGGATTTTTCTGTATGGTAGCTGTGATATTTATACTAACATCTTTCTTCTACTGAATTGATATTTCCTTCAAAAATCCATGTTTACTGACCAAAACCACTGGAATCTGCAGGGATGAGCAGATCTTTGGTCTTGTGCTGTGAGAGTTCAAAAAAAGCATCAGGGGAGGCTGGGAGACATAATTGTATATTGTTTAGTGATACTTTTGGAGTTTAGATGAGGGCAAAAGCATCTGGCAGAGACAAGGGTAGGAAAAGGGTGTGCTGGAGCTGAGGGCAGAGGTCTCAGTTCATACAACACACAGGGGACAGATGACCCTGCAAGCATGGGAATATAATTCCATTTATATGGCACTGGGAAGATCCCATGGTCAGCTGAGTCCTGATACCCATTGGATTGTCTGCCATCCAAAATATCCTTTTCTAAAGGACATCCAGGCATTTCTCTGTGAGCAGCTGAATCAGTCTCATGTCAAGAGCCAAAACAAGCATCTCTGCAAATCTGGATAAACCTCTCCAAAGCTCCCTCCTCCAATGCCAGGACATCCAGACCTCCTCCAATGACAGGACATCCAGACTGTGGGATTGAAATAAAAATCCTCCCAGTTGGCTCATACTCAAGAGATTGACACAAATGTTTGATCCAGAGACAAAGGAGGATGGCCACTAGAGAAAAAACTATTAGCTTTAATGGGCTGATGGCCACTGGCATTTTCCAATTATTTGGCTAAACTTGTATTTTTGAGGCATTTAGATCCATTCTATTCACCCTATGGCAAAAAAACATAATTTTCTGCACCTGTAATTCTGAGATATTTTGTGGTTATTGTGCCAGGGTGCACATGGCAGCTGCCTTTGGAGACCTGCCCAGTGCTGGGGTGAACAGGAGCTCTGTGTGTTTGATAAAATCAACCCTAATTTTTCCTCTGTACTGTTCATTTCTTCCCATCAAGTTGTTCAGGAATGTTGTTTTTCGTCCTCCCTTATTATTTACATGCAAAAAATAGAGCAGAAATATCTGTAGCAAAAGGCATTTGATGCTCCCATGACTTGCAGAGGAATGTATCTTGTTGCTGCCAGGCAGAATGGTGAGATGGTAAAAATGAGGGAAAACAAAAACATGAAATTACCTGAAATGCCCAGATCACACACTGCTAAATTAACAGTCATTATCTCAGCAGGTCTCAGCTTCTTTTTTCTCTTTGAGGACATAAAAATAACATACCCATTTCCCAGAGTTGAAAGTATCCCTGTAATAATGGAAAATAGAATAACATTCAAATTAGAATCATCCTCAAAACCAGCAATACTCCATCTTCCTTGTGAAATTCCCTGACATTTTCAGCCTGAACCTGTGGTCCCTATGGCTGGGCATTTTACCCTGAAATGTGATCCCCTCATTGTCACTATGCAGCTCACAGAGACCTGGACTGCAGACACATTTCCCCAAAAGCAAATGCTGTTTCCCCTCTGCAGGAGGGCATTGCTTTCACCAGCTGAGCCTGCCCAGACACAGACTGAATGCTCACAACAGAAACCCCAGAATCCCTCTGCCCTGACCAGCACAATTCTCTCTCAAAGGTTTATACAGCCAAGAATGAAATTCAGCTCTCTGTAATCACAGGAACCAGAATCTGACCAATCTCAACTTTATTAAATACACCAATCAGATGTTAAGGGATACATTTCCAGTTAATATATTAATATCAAATCATAAATCTTACATTAAAATTTATTTCTATCATAAGAAAGAAAAATTATAAAATAAATCTGATTAATCTGATTTTAACTTCCAGGTGGAATTCAGTGCATGGTATCCTTCTCATATTGGCTGATATATTTTTCTCCATATCATCACCCAATGACTCACAGCTCTGCAAGTGTACATCTGCCATGGAATTAATCACACCAGTACAGAAAATCGTAGGGTTTCCAGTTCCCTTAAAGAAAATGTGTCTTCACTAATTCATGTTTGAAAGAGTTTAAGGTCAGAGGGAGAGTTTTGCTGTGGAAACACAGGACAGCACAGAACATCCTTCTCATGGAGCCAGAAGGTGAAAATCCCAAAGGGACCATGGCCCACTGAGCCTCACACTAGATCAGGGGAGACATGTCAGAAGGAGGGAAGTGCAGAAGAAAAGAATGAAGAGCAAAGAATTCCTGTGCTGCCATTGCCTCAAAAAAGGGACCTACAACAGCACTGAGGGAAATGTTGGAGAGAAGTTCAGCCCAGGAAAGAGTGAGGAAAGGCATTTTCCATAAGTATTTTAGATTTAAAGGGTGAGGAAGAGTGATTGCCGTAAGTATTTTAGGTTTGACACCTTTGTTTCTCACTACCTAAACCAGTAAATAAACATTAAGCTTTGGGGGTTGGAACCACATGATGAAAGTTGGAATGAGATGATATTTAAGGTCCATCCAACCCAAACCATTCTGTGATTCCATGATTCTGAATTTATTCCCCTCAAGGAGCCTGTTTGCCCACTGCATAACTGGGAATGGATCTTCCTGTCTTTATCCCCACCTCTCTTCATCTCCACTGATTTTTCTCTGCTTGTTTCCTCCCTGTCCCACTCTGAGGCTTGTCCTGAGTGCTTGGCTACCTGCTGAGGCCAACTCCTCACACTACTCCAAAAAAAGTCATGAACAAAAAATGTCATCAACAAACAAAAGTCAACGACAAAAGTCATCAACAGCTTTCCTCTGTTGATGAGGCACCGAAGTCACCCTTTGTGCTGCCTTGTACAAGGGGCTCTGCTGGGGCAATCTCTGTTTCCAGAGGGCCCCAGCACCCTCCAGGCCCCCAGCACTGCTGCCCTCTCCAAATGTTGTACCTCTGAATACCACATCATTTTCACCTGAGTCTTCTGGCAGGCCAGACCTCAGCAAATTAAGTTCAGTAATTAAATGGGTATTTAATCATTTAGTGATTAATTTGGCAATTCAGTAACAAATAATCCAGTATTTAAATGGGTATTTTGTTATTTACTCTGGTCCATCAATGGCACAATCCCCTTGCAAAGCTGCCTTGTCCCCACAAAATCAACAAACCCAACCTGGGACCATCCATGAGGCAGAGAGAGAAATGGTTCCCAGATGCTAAAACCAAATTATTTATCAAGAAATATGAGTGACTGAGGAACCAAAAGTTTACCAAACTCAGGAGAAAAATACTTTGATTTTGAATTTTTTTGTATTAAATGCGACACATTGCAAACTTTTTATTTTTATATTGACAGCATTGTTTTCTGTATTATTTTACAAAATAAACAGAACAGAAGGTGGCTTATTATTGATCTTAGGTTTTCTTATCAGATTTTATTTACCCTGGGTAGATCAAATTCTAAGAACAACCTACTCTTATGGCTCTGCAAATTTAATATGAATTATAAGCAGATGGAGGTATTCATATGAGTCATTTTCTTCCTCACAGCTGAGTGAATGAATCTCAATGCTGTGAGCCTTTTTCATATATTTTAATCCTTTTCTCTCTTAATGCCATTTTCCTCTCCAGTGATATTTAGGCTAACTAGAGTGCCAGCATCTAGTTTGAAATACCTTTTGAAAGCATTTGACATTTTCCTGAATCTTTTTCAACTGACTGGCAGTCTAGAGAGACATCTCTATCAGCCAAGTAGCTCTGAAGTTGCCAAGCTGCTCTGAAACCACTGCTCATTATTAATATCAATGTTTTACAGAGCCCAACCCACTGACCTGCTAATCCCATGGCTGGAAGGGGTCCATTGATCATTTGTTGCCTTTTGTCTATGCCTGCATCTGAAAATTGCTTATCTGAACCTTTTTTTATCTCCTTGATCAAAATTCTATAATCTCTGTAGGTGAGGCATCTAATGCTCCATTTCTCCTGCTATGAAATGACTTTCCAGCAGTCAGCTGAAGCCCTTGCTGGAGCAGACTCCCAGCTCTGGTAGGTTGGAAACAGGGAAAAAAGACTTCTCAGATATTAAAAATAGGCTCTTTTCCAGGAGAACTGTCCATGGCAACATGGCACCATTACATATATACAAACCAAGAGCCAAGGATGTGATAACTAAAAAAGTGACACCTGCAGAGACAGAGCCAGGCTGAGACACACAACCTGCAGCGAGAGGGGAAAGTGTTTACAAGCAGCCAGCTGGAGAAATAAACTTCCACTTCTCCAACCTGACAATGGCACTAAACCATTAGAGAAAATAAAATTTAAAAAAGAAAAAAAAAAAAAGCTTCAGGATTTTGTTTTCAATTAAGCTGTTTCATAACAGAGGAAGTGTGCACACCAGTTTGTAAATCAATAGTGACTTGCCAAGGGGTTTCAGAGGAGCTGGCAGCCAGCAGGTCCCTCCTCAGTAGTTTGTCACCCTGCCTGGCTGTACAGTGAATCAATCAAGGCAGTGATGAAAAAGCTGGTGGGAGAAGTGACAAGGACAAAAGAATTGGATTCTCATAACCATGTGCATAGTCTGATTTTTTTTTCTTGACAATTAGAAAGCTACACATGGAAATTACTACTCAGGACAAAGGATCATGCACTCACATAGAATTTCTCAGACTATTCAAGACTCCTGATTTTCTTCAAAGACAAAAAAACCAATTATTTTTCTATTTCAAACTGGAATACTTCAGCTGTACACTCAGTCTGACCCTAAAACCTCTGCAGGATAAGATCCAGCCTTGTTCACTCACTATTCAGCTTCTTCTCCTTTTTTAAACTCACTTATACCTTCCACTGCTCAAGAGCAAAAAGATGCACAAAAACAGTCCTGGCTTCCCACCTCCTGCTTCCCTGTCCCTGCTGTCAGGATGTCCCCACAGGCCATCCTCAGGAGGGGCCACAATTTCTTGCAAAGGAGCAGGGAATGCAGTTCAGTGGAAAACTGTGACAAGTTTAGCCTGAATCACAAGTCATAATAAAAAAACACAGACGTGGAATCATAAAATCATTTAGGTTGGAAAAGACCTTCAAGACGATCAAGTCCAACTTTTGACTGAACACCACCATGCCCACCAAACCATACCACAAAGTGACACCTCCACTCATTTTCTGAACATTTCCAGGGCTAAAGATTTCACCATTCCCTGGGCAGCCCATTCCTCTGCTCAACCATTCTTCCAGGGAAGAATTTTTTTCCTTATATCTTTATTCTATAGATCCAAGGAATATGCAAATACAGCACTTATATGGATATAGGAAGACCATAATTAGCTCTAATAAAGCCACTAGTGAACCTTGTTATGCACACAAGGGCAAAGCAATTAACCAAGTAAAATGCATTTCAAAACACACACTTCAAAAATTAAGTTAGTTTAGAGCTAAATGTGGGATATTATGTGTACAGAAACATACAGGAACAGCAGAGCTACCCCGACCCAGGCCACTGGATACGAGTTCACAAGTCCAACATCAAAATTACTATGAGATCTTTTAAAATTATAATTTCAGTTTCCTCACATTGCTCAGAAAATTGCTCTGAGCCTTTATGGTTGGCTTTTGGCTTTTCACTGGAACTTTTTGATTCTTGTTCCTTGCCTTAATTTGATTATGCCTGTGTTTTTCAAGATGTTTCACACCTGACAGGGGTAATTTTTGGAACAGGATAAATCGACACTAAATACAGTGAATATAACAAGGCAACAGAGTGTATATTAAGAAGATTCATCCATCAGACATATTTCTTGGGATTAAAGCTAAGTTTACTTAACCAAGTGAAAAAAAAAACCACCAAAAGGGGGTTGTTTTCTACAGTTCAGTGAAAACTTTTGTCTGCAGAGCAATAGAAAAAAATATATGTGTGAAAAGTGAGAATACCTACAAACCAGTGCATGAACACCAAGAACAGCACCAAGATACAGCTTCACCTGTCACCTCTGCTGCTCTGAATTCTTTTTTCAATAAAGGCATAAGCAGAAGAGAAATGAGAAATAAACAGAAACATAAATAGAAGAAAAATAATAATAAAAACTCTGCTACCTCCACTATGGAAAACATTACATTAATTAGATCAGTCAGAAGAAAAGCAGTAAGACAGAGTAGAAGGGGGGGTTGTAAAGCAGTGAATGAGAAACATAAAGGTAGGACTGACTGACAGATCTTGGTATTTTGTGCACAACACATTGAACAAGACAATGAATCAAAACTGAAATAAATGTCAATTAATCACTGTACATCCTGTGTTCAGCCTTGTCTTCAGGCACCTGACACCTGGAGCCCAGGTTTTTTGTAGAACAGTTCTGTCCTCAGATCAATTTTAGTGAAAAAATTGCTGTTGAGCTGTGAGAAACTGCATGAAGTAAGACTATAAAGCATAAAGGAACTTAAAATATATAAAGAAGAATGGAATGGAATAGCATAGACTAGACTAGACTAGACTAGACTAGAATAGAATAGCATAGAATAGAATAGAATAGAATAGAATAGAATAGAATAGAATAGAATAGAATAGAATATGGAATAGCCCGAGTTGAACAGGACCCACATGGATCATCAAAGTCCAACTCCTGACCTTGCAGAGGACAATTCCAAGAATCCCACCCTGTGCCTGAGAGCTTTGCCCAAACATTTCTTGAGTTCTGTCAGGCTTGGTGCTGTGACCACTGCCCTGGGGAGCTGTTCTAGCACCCAACCACCCTTTGGGTGAAGAACCTTTCCCTGATATCCAACCTAAACCTCCCTTACTCAGCTTCATGCCATTCCCTCAGGTGTTGAGGCAAATGTGGATACAAAAAGACATGATTCTGCCCTTCTCCACAAAGTAAAGAAGGCAAATTATCAAGAATAATGTCCAGTTTATCCCTAGAAGAAATAGAAACCAGCATTTTCCTAGCTGAATGATAACTCCTTGGTATATGAATACTTTAAAATCAGCAATCACGAGTGTGCACTAGCCAACAGATAACTGTATTTATTCTGCTTGCAAGGTCACTTTGAACCTTTTAAAGGACTCCAACACAAAAGGATGGGGAGGGTGCTAGGCAGAAAATATTGCTCAATGTGATGTGTAACAGAGGACAGATGATGCCAGGAGCTGAGCAAGGGTCACATGAACACATCTGAGGGTGTTCAGGCTGTGAAAACAAGCCATAAAACCCACATGGCATAATGAGGGAAACCCTATTCTGCCCAAGGACAAATTAAACTGCTGAGTAGTAACCTATCACTTATTAAAAACAATGAGTATTTCTTCACTTTTTGCTGAAACATCTACTGCTAGTCACTTTTGACTACCTGCAGCAGCATTATATGTTGATATTAACTGCTGACACCATATTTCTAACACATTATCCCTCCTCCCTCCTAGATTTTTCTTTCTAGTATGAAAAAATGTGTAATTAACATCTAATGAACAGCAGTTTCTGCCTCTTTTCTGAGAGCTGCAAGAATGCAGCAGCACAGTCATATTTCAAAGACCAAATATAAAATCATTACCAATTATTGTCAAATAAAAGCCAGCTATGATGTCAGCTTCTCTAGAGAGCTTTGATGCAAAGGGGTCTTCTTTTTGGAGATTGTGTGGGATGTATTCTTCCTGGGAAGAATTGTTGGGATCTGATGCCATCCCACTCATGTCCAGTGAAGTGCCTGAAAAACAAAAGAACAGAGTTTGCAACAGATCACACCTGCTGTTAGAAAATATGAAGATATTTTTGTTCATACAGAGGATCCATCTTCCCATTTTCAATTCTGCCCTGACACTTCTCAGGGCATTTCAGGATACCATTCAAACTTGCATAAAGCATTGTGCCATGATTTGGGTCATGACTTACTTTATCCAAGATCATAATAATTTACATGGGACCACAACAGGAAAAAGGCATTGAGCTCTTGGAGAGTGTCCAGAGGAGGCCACGAGGATGGTGAAGGGTCTGGAGTGTTGGAACCAAGGACATTCCTCTGACTGCCCTGGAGGACTTGAGACCCTGGCAGGGGGCTCAGAGACCCTGGCACAGTGTCAAAGACACCTGTGCCTTCAATCTTAGCCCATGGAAAAAATTACCAACTTTGTGTGAAGATTTACAAGCCGCAAGGGTTTGAATAGAATGATAGTGAATTTAGCACAGGGTGAAAAAGTGGAATTTTGGGTATTTAGAATGGGGGTTCAAGAGGCAAGATGGAGGGATCTGGGCGTGTTCTGTTCTTCTTCTTCTTCTTGTCCTTCATCTTCTGCTGTGATGGTGACACTTTTGGATTGGTTTAGAGTAGAGACAGACTGTCTAACATAGGTGATAGGTATTGGAAAATTATTGTAAATAAAGTACATGTAGTTTTTAGTATAAAAAGATAACACTGCCCCAGGGGCAGTCAATGTGCCTCAACCTGACCTGCTGGACAGATCTCCAAAGATCAGAAAAAGAATGTATTAGATAAGAGAGAATAAACAACCTTGAAAACCAGAGCTGAGGAATCCCAACTTCTTCTTTGGTTGTGGGGCTGGGAAAAAAGACTCTTTAATACCTCAGGAGCCATTCCAGCAGTCTCCTGAGGTATTAAAGACTCCTCCAGAGTCTGGAGGAGAAGCCTCACTGGGGACTTTAACATCCTCATGAAGGGAAGAGGAGGGGCAGGGGTTGATCTGTTCCTTCTCATGAGCAGAGACAGGACTGGAGGAAAGCTGGGGCTGTGCTTCTTATCTTTGTCTATACACCTGCTCCTCACAATGCCAAGAGACTGGGAATTATCTGCAAGACAGTCCCAGCAGTTTCTTTGTATCCTGAGGGGCACTATATCTGCAGATGGCAGCTCTGCAAATTTTACAGCTAAGTGAAAAATTACATCCATAAATTCTCCTCAGAGTTCCTTAGGTGTTGTGTTCCAATGCAAATAACTTGTCATGGCCACGGTTATAAACAAGAATTGGCCATTGGAATTGTGAAGCAGCAGGAGCATTAAATAGTAGAGTCATCTAGGAAGGCTTGTTGGCTTTTCTTTCCATTTTCTTTTGTGTGGAAATGGGTTATTGAGGTCAAAAAAGTTCATATAAATAAAGGGAACCCTTTATTTAATAAAGGGGAAAAGCCTTTATTTAATAAAGGGGAAAAGGGGAATCTGGCAAACATCTATGAAAGTCATCCCTTGGGACAATGGAAGGGATGTAAAGTGAGGAACTCCTGCATAAGACAAAAACATTTCTGCCATGTTTGAAACCACCCAGCCAGGAGCTGTTTAGGGCATTCAGAAACCCCAATTCCTCTTGCTGGTACTGGCCGAGGCAGGAATGGCCCTCATGAACTAAACACTTGACTCAGGGCTTCCATAACTTCTGCTGTGGGACCTGGGAAAAGCTGTGAAGTTCTAAATTTTTCCCCTCAGAAGTCCTGCTTGGAGGGAGACTAAATGAGAAACAAAACTTGTTTCTTTATTTCACCCATTTGCTCTCTCTTCTGCATCTTGAAGGCAGGCAGTCTTGTCAATAACAGACCTGTGTGGCCAGGTACACCCATGTACACCTGAAGCACTCACAACTCTCTCCCTATTGTCCTTACAGCTTTGGAAAAAAGAAAAAAGAAAGATTTTACTTGAAGGGGATTGAGCCATGAAGGCACACTGCTACTCTAGAGTAGAGAACAAAAATCATCCAGGCATACGGCTCCATGCATCGTTAAGTATTCAAAGTTCAGCAGCCTGATTGTCTTTTGGGGTTTTTTTAATTAAAAAAAAAAAGGTTGATTAATTTAAAAATAATTTTTTAAAACAAAAATTCACTGTTCCAGACAGCAGAGCAACCATTTAGATTTGGATCAGGTACTCTGGTACAACAGCCTGGACAGTCTAAAACGATCTTGTCTTGTACAAAAGGATGGACTAAAGCATGAATCTGGGGAATAATCAGGATCATCCTGTCCATCCTATCAAAGCCACAGGTCTTGATCCAGGTTCCACCTGGCCTTTAAAAGGATCCTGATGCTTTTCTGTCCCCCAGCTTGCAGGGTCCCTCTGTGGCTGGAGCGTTTGAACCATGTGGGTGGCTGAAGTGATGCAAATGGAAAAGCACATCTGGGACCTGTCAGCACAATTTGGGTTTGATGCAAATACCAGAGTGCTTAAGGGCATGTTCCTCCTTTGAGCCACAGCAGAATCTCCCACTCCAGTCAGTATCAGGTGGCTCACAAGGACAATATTTTGCTACGTCCAAGCGGACAAACAAAATAGCTTTAAATAGGAAATTTCAACTTCTGTGTATGCTAAACCCAGCCAGAAGTGCAGACACTGGGTTTTTTAATCTGCCTTAAAGCAAAGTGCAGGTTTGCCAGACAAATCACAGCCTTGGGACAGGAGAAAGCCCTCTGTGGTCCACCTAGACATGGAAAATTTTGCTGCTTCACTTGATATAAGTTGTTTACCTGCTTGCAAATGTTAATGTTGTGAAAAACTATCCTCTCCAGTTCCTGAAAAAGAAACACTTTCTCTCAGCTTTAAGCAGAGAAAACACATTATTTATTGAAAATTTTCAACAAAAATAAAGGGCAATTAATGTCTAACTTCCAAGTATGTGCACAAACTTTTCTTATTATTTTAAAACATTTCTGGTGAATTAAGAATAAGTTTCAGATATAAGAAGATAAAAACGACTCAACTTGATTGATACAAAAATTGTTAGTGACATATAATTCAGGGAGTTAACACTTGATTTTGGCTTTAAAAAATGTTAATCATCCTGATTAGACAGGAATTAACAGTGCCCCCAAAATAAAGCTTTATTCCAGAATCAATCTCACTTTTAGAGTGCATAAGACAGAAAACTGTGTCACTAACAGGGCTGATCATTAGTCCTCATATTTCCAAGTCAAGAAAAGCCATAATCCTAATCAGCATCTAGTGTCTAAATGTTGACTAAAAAAATGTGGAGAGGGATAAGTTTCATGCTGGTAGGCAAAGCCTAGCAAATGTAGGGGATGTGCATTTTCACAAATGCATTATTTCAGGAACCAAGATTTGAACTGCCAATTCTGTTGGTTTTATTTCTACTTGTGTTTTATAAGGTATCACAGTATTAAATACCTGATAAAGGTCATAAATCCTCTGATACACAGCTCCTAAAAGTTAATGAGTCAGCAATAGGGACTATAAAGTATGATTTTAATAGAAATACAAATGATCCATGCTTGTACCAATCCTCATTGCTTGCAAGTTCCTGGGAACCCCTAAAACATTTTGGGAAGCTACAAACGGGAGGTGTAGCAACCCAGGTTCAAATTATTGTGTCTTCTTACATGGGGTTTAGACAAATATAGGTACATAGTAGCAAAATCTGAACTCCTTAAGTTAGTAAGAAATCTTAATTAGTAATTAATCTAAATTAATTTTAAAAAACAAACACTGCACCTATGTTTGCCAGCCAAAAGTGGATGTACCCAATTTTTGTATGACAGCCAAACTGGTATGAAGTGGGGAATGCATTTTCGTAAATTTGCAGGCAAATGAAGGAAATATTAATGCCAACCATTAAAAAAAAATCTGAAAAAACTAAAAGCATGTTGTAGCTCAATGACAAAAGTTATTTAGGGAAACAGCAGTGTGTAGGGAGTGCCATAGGAATCCCAGGAACTGAACTGTTCTCAGAGGCTGTCAAAATCCTCTGTGGAAGTTACCATGGCAGGGATGCTTTAATTTACTTGACAAGAGAGCACAAGAAGTCAAATATTATTTCCAAAGTGATGGCCCACAGACAAGTGTAGCAATTATTTGTAAAAGCAGATTAATGGCAGAGATAAATGGCTAAGTGAAACAAAAGATGTCCATGGACCCAGAGTCACCTCATAGAAAGAGTCAGGAGGGCTCATTTGAAAGATTAATACAGCTAAAGTGATAACACTATCAATTGTGTTAATTAAGAAAATAATTTTCTGCTCTCTTATGTTAAAAACAATAAAACTATTAATAATTTTATCTGAGTCACTAAAAGATAAAAGCTAAAAGGATAAATTAATGCCAGCATATATTATCTTTTCAAGAGGAAAAAAGGTAATTATCTCCTAATTTGTCCAATTACATCGTCAGTATCTCCACAGCAAAGTTATTCTGCTCTCAGTGCCTGCTGGATCCCAGCTCACACTGCCAAGTGTCCTGTTTATCCTAAACTTCCCCTGGGTGTTTTGAGGAGCTCCTTTCTCAGACTGGGGCTGTGGAAGCACAGGCAGAGGTCCCAGTGGTCATTGCCTCGTCCTGTCCCACCATCCTGGCTGGTGGGACACAGCCTGGTGACTCAAAACTCACATCTGGGACACACATCCTCAGCCAAATGCTTCCCAATAGTCCAACCAGACCCTCTATTTAGGGACATAAATAACAAGGATCAGAACTCTTATCTCAAAGCAGCTACAGCACCACACTTTTTCTTGTTTTTGTTTGTTTTTTTTTTTTTTTTAATCTCCTATTGTAGCAAAAGAGATTCTTTTAAGAAAAATGGGCTTTGTTTCATGTCACTTCAGGACTAAATCCTGAAGATTCAAGCTATGGACTGGAAATCTGTCTTTTGTCTTCAGCAGCCTAGTTCAGCCACTAGGCTTCTGGTTATTTTACAGTGGATTCCCTCTCCCCTGTTGAAGAAGAATCATCACTTTGAATGCACTAAATTAAAAGATTAACATTTTCTACATTTCAGGTGTGCACTGTGCTCCATCACATCACATCCCACTGCTGCATTTCTGTTCATAATGATATAAAACAGTAAATTTGGTATGTCTCATATTTCTCACACAACAGAAAAGAAGAGAGATTTTGAAACAACAACTTTTGGTCTGTTGATACCAGGAAAATGCTTCATGCCTACCTGTCACAGAAGATCTGCCCAAACAACCTCATGCAACATCCCACAGGAGCACCGCAAGGGCAGGGGTGAGAGAAAAGCTACACTCAGGTCACAGAATCACAGAATGGGTTGGGTGGGAAGGGACCTTCAAAGATTATTCCATTCCAACCCCCCTTCCATGGGCAGGGACACTTTCCACCATTCCAGGTCACTCCAAGCTCTGTCCAACCTGGCCTTGAACACTTCCAAGGATGGGGCAGCCACAGCTTCTCTGGCAGCCACTGTCCTCACTGCCCTCTGTGGATGTGGTCCCCATCTCAGGCTAAGCAACACTCAGCTATTTTAAATAAAGCCCTGGTTAGGAACTTCTATTTCTTTTCTGTTTCAAGACTATGCAGTAAGACTTATTACTGGGCTTTGAAAAACATGCAATAATTTCTAAAAATAATAATTTCGTGTCTGCAGCTACTTTCACTTTCCTAGGCAGGACAGACCCACAGCAGTGGATCTGCAGAGCAAAACAGCTGCCGTTGAGGCAAGGCTGTACACTTTTCAAGCCTAAAAAGAAAATAGAAAAACAAAAAGAAAAAAGAAAATTGTAACCCTGTTTATAACTGATTCCTTGATTCTGGTTAATAACCATAGATGAAAACCCAGGCTCCCAAAAGGTATTTTGTGACATTAGTGCTTCATGCAGTGGGGTAGGAGCACTCGGACAAGCACTGGGAAATAATCCAGTTATCAAGGACTGGTTTGTTTTTGGCTTTGCTGCCTCAGAAGACCAAAAGATTTCACACTGGTCTGTTTCTGCTGTCCAAAGCTGGGGGCAGAGAGCACAGCCCCACAGGCTGCCATCCAGCCCATCTGCTGACCCCTTTCCAGCACAATCTGTGCTGGAAGGACCTCAGTGCCTGTGAAAACAGATTTAAAACCACAACAAAAGTAACCAACTCACTCTGATTATTAGAAATGGGTTCAGGCTTATATCAGTGCTACAGACACTCATCTTTAATTAATACACAAACAATTCCACTTTTAAATAATATATTCTTTAAAATGGAGCAGTTCCACTACAGCAAGCCTCAAGAGATACAAACTCCTGACTCAGACACCATAAAATTCCAATATCAAGCCTCAAAACTTCTGAGATTAAAGGAAAAAAAGTGATTTGAGATTTCTTGTTTGGCCTAATCAATGCAGCTTTGCCAGCCCTACATCAGTTTTGTTCCCTGCTCTCTCCTCATCTCTCACCGGGGGTGGTTCAACGTGTCCTTCATGGCTTGGCCAGGCTGTTCTCACCCTGACAAAGACCAGGACACCCCATCCCCACCTCCTTCAGGACAGAAGTCACCACACAACAATGATTACCTTCCTGACCTCTTCCTCCTGTAGGGAGGGCACAGAAGGAATGTTGGGAAAAAAATCTTGGTTGTTGCTACAAAACACCTGATATCTTTCCTAAGGTTTAGGCAAATCTAGGGAATTTTCAGACACAGTTGCCTAAAGCATGATGTTTTGCAGGAGATGAGTGACAGCAACCAAAAGGACCTGAGTGTTACCTGTCATTTATCACAGAATCACAGAATAAAGGGGTTTGGGTTGGAAGGGAGCTTAGAGAGCAGCTTGGGATGTCCCATGGGGCAGGGACACCTTCCACTAGCCCAGGTTGCTTAGAGATGCATCCAAACCAGACTGGGACATTTCCAGGGATGGGACAGCCACAGCTTCTCTGGGCAGCCTGTGTCAGGGCCTCCCCATCCTCACATTAAAGAATTCCTTGCTGATATCCAATCCAACCCTGCCCCAGTTGGTTTATTTCCATTATTTATCTGGCACTGACGTTTGGTTCCAGGGTTTTGCAGACCCCTCAGTGGCTGGATCACAGCAGGCCCAGCCCCAGATTTTCCATGCCCCAAATAAACTCCAGCCTGTGAGGCCTTTAGGTTCTATGTATCTCTACAGCATCACCTAGGGAAGGTGGGAACTTCAAGGTAACTGCTGCCTCAGCACCTCTAAACCACTGACACAGCCTCTCCTGGCTGGGGTTTTGTCCATTTATATTTCATCAGACACCAAGGCTTTGCCACTGCCCACATTTCCATCCTGTTTTCCCATCTTCTGAAGGAAATTCGCACAACCCCCTAATTTTCTGAGGGAGCAGAAAGATCTGGAGGACCAAGAACAGAGCAACCTCCTGGGTCCTGCCAAGTCTCTTCCCTTCTTCTGCTTGATGTGGAATTTGCAGCAAATTGCTGAACCTCTTCCCCCCCAAAGAAGATCAGAGGGAATTTGCATCCATATGGGAAGGTGGACCAATGGATTGATGTGTTCTGGTGCAATGGCTCCCAAGTCAGTGATCCAAGCAAGTATAATGTGTTCTGCTGGTTTGGAAAATTATTATGAACCACAAAGTGTCCTAAGGGATGGCGAGGTACAATGAAGTACAAATGAAGTTCTTAGCTCTGACAGACTAAGATTTTTCAGATGTACTCTGAGATCTGAAGTTGTGGGCTTTTTTTTCCCCAGGGCAGCATCTTCAGAAGAAAACTGATTTATTTACGATAAAGAGATCAAAACTGAAATTTCAGATTAGTCTCAGCAGCCTGATATGTTTTTAATGTTTGATGTGAAAAACAAAAAGCATTGTTGTTTTCACAGTTTATACAGTTAGTTCTCAGTATCCAGAGGACACCTAGCAACATCCACAAGCCTGAAGTCATCCAAATTATTCCATTTATTTGTAGGTTTGTTTTCCCATAGCTCAATAAAACAACAAATAATGCTCTCTGGCCTGCAAATATCCCTGAAAATGGCCATATATATGTATTTCTGTCCAGGAAGAGAATCTGAAGTTGCTGAGGCATGCAAATTATGGAATACTTCTTTCAACCTTTATCTGATTTCACAGCAGGTTAAATCCTGGTTTTACTGTTACAGATGAGTGTCCAGTCTGTTCCTAATAATGGAAATTTCACAGCCTCCCGAGGTAAATTTTTCCTGAGGCTAATCAAAATTTTCAAAGAGAAACTTGAGATCACACACTTCTCAAACAACTTACTTCATTGGGTCAGAGAGACTAATTTTCCTCCCAAATCCTTAACAGAAGAAGGTCCTTTTGGGGAAGAATCATGTTAGGGATTCATGTCAGTATTTTAGGGGTACAATTATTGCAGATCAAATAATCTGCTGAATTCAGCCTTGATAAGAGCCTTGTTAATGCAAAGTGGATTATGAACATGGCTGTGTGCAACAAAGGGAAATTCAAGTGCCTTGAACAGGTGACACACATGCAGAAGGGTAGGAGAATATTGACTTGGCAATGGGGCATCAAAAGTGCTTTTAATGACTTCAGAAAAAATTTCAATTCACCATGATAATATACCACAAAATATGCATGAATTGCAAGAGGTCTAAGTACAGGAAGGTGAGTGGAAAGCAGTAAGATAAATTCACAGGAACCTGAATTCAAACCCATTCAAATTCAAAAACATTATTTTTTCTGGTGAATAGAAGCACTGAAAACAACTCAATCTGGGATATTAAAATTAAGAACCATGTAAAGGTAAAAGTTTGGTAAACAACAATAGAGATTTCCTGCTGCTTGGGCTTTAGGCCATAAACCCAACCTAACTGCAAAGCATCTTAGACAATAAGCCTGCAACAAGATCTGATCCCTCTTTGCAAAGTTCCTCAGTGATGACAGCTTGCCTATTAGGAGGAGAAGATCTGTGTTCCCACTGCATTCCCAGGGATCCCTCTGACACAGCAGAATTTCCTAACATCTCTGTTTGAGCTCACCTTGATCATGAATTTCATGGCACCCACCTCTGCTCTTGTCTGGGGCAGAAAGGGCCAGATTTTCTTGCAATATTTTTCCTGAGAGTCCTGGGAGTGACCAGATCAACGCTGTGACCCTGCTATAGCAAAGTAACCTGACAAATATGTGACAAATATCTGCCTCTACCCCTCTCCTCATCTTGCAGAGGGAACCTGGCTGTCTCTGTAGACCTGAGCCAAAAGAAAGCTTAAGAAAACAGAGGCAGACATTTCACAGCATCTGGAGAGGCTGTAAAGCTTTTATTGAATCTTTCTATGGTAGCGACAGCACAGCATTTCACACTCCTGCTTCCCTGAGGCTGACTTGTGAAAAAAGCATGTGCCACTCAAATGTGGGAGCTACATAATCAGCAGAAGAAAATGGAAAGCAGTCACAGCCAAGCATCATTTAGAGAGGAACAAAAAATGGCCTCAGTAACCCAGCAAGTGGTGTTTTAACCAAGAGAAAACTGTACCCCAATTGTAGCACCACTGGAGAACAAACAACAAGGAAAATCCATGAAAACAAGACCAGATGAAGAACAGAAAGGCAGTGCTAGATCACAAGATAGAGTACCTGAAATTTTGGTTTAGGCTCCTGGAGCACTTTTCCATAGAATTTTCCTATTGCAGAGGAAATCCTGTCGCTCTGCTTTGCAATCACTGCCCATTTGTCCACTAAACAAACGTCCTGGAGGCACACAAACACCTGGCTCTGTCCCAGGGACAAACAAGTGGCTTCCTGGCAGACCAGCACATGAAATCTCATCTGATCCTTTCTCATGTAAAACATAAGGCTTGGAGTTACCAAATGCACAACTATTTTCCAGCTCATAAACTTAATTAGAGCGGCTTAGTCATCATGTGCAGTCATGTAAGGAGTCAGGGGCTGGGAATGCAACCTTCTCTTAGTGGAGGATCTCTCTTTTCTTTTTACAGGCTCACCCTGATATTAAAATTGTCCTTTTGTTGCCTGTTTACTATTGAGGAAGTTCAGCACTGCAAATTGGGGTGCATGCAAGCACACAGAGCAGGTATCTGCATCCAGCTCAACAAAGAAACATGCTCCAAATGCAAGTGAATACAAGGATTTGCTGATGCCTGATTCTCAGGTGACTACTTCAATGCTATTTTATTATTAAATGAAGCTTAGAGTTCTGCTAAATACAAAGAACCACTTTTTCTTTGGTGCAAAATGCCATCACAACCCTGTGCTGACTTACACTTGCACAACTCCAGGCAGTTCCCTTCTGTCTCAGAGCAAAGTTTCTGCAAATACGTTCTCCCTTGTTGTAAGGGAAAGTTTTGGGATGCTAATTTTAATTTCTTGCTTTGAAATTAACCAATGATCAGCATAAAATCAATACCAATAATATAATCAGTATCAAATCTATCAATGTTTTGGGCTCCTGGTATTGCCCAAAGACACAAATGATCAGTTCTCTTCCAAATTCATTCTGTGATAAAGACAGTGCCAGATTTGGGCAGAATTTCAGAAAGACTAATAGAAACACCAGTCCACAAAGGACCATATTTATCAGAATTGCATTAGATTGGCCAGTCCTGTTACATCAAGAAATCATCCCTGGTTATATCACACATGCCTGGAGACTCCAATGCCTTCAGAAGGGGTGGAGGAGAGAAAAGGATTAATGACACCCTGCAATATCAAAACTTTCAGGAATTTTTTTCTGAATTTCTTAGGTACATTTCAGAAGGCTGCACCCTGACAGCTTCATTCCTACAATGAAATATTTTATTCCACAGAAAGGAGAAGAAAAATAGAATAGCAATCAAAAGAATTCTCTGAGAAACTAAGAATGGGCAAAGATAATACGAAAATGGCCCTAAATTAAGAATACAGTGAAAATAGGTAAGGTAAGCACCCTGGTGTTTATCTGTTTACCATTTTGCACCTGCATGTAAATACCCACACTTTCAGCACCTTACCAGAACAGGAGGAGAAAAAGGACTTACCTTTTTAATGAACTCTGTATAGAGCATCCCCCCTAGAGCTCCACAGCTGCTTTTATTTCAAAGTCTGGACCACAGTGATCTGTAAAAGCATAAATCCACAGGGCTCTTGCTGTTTCAAGTTTTAGAGTTCAAGAGGGAGAGGGGAAAATCATTCTGCTCCTCAGTACGAGCCAATCTCCCTCCTGCTCCCCCTTCCCATCCCGGCCTCCCTGACCGTGGATACTGCGCTGTTCCTCCCCCTCTCTCCCTCTCCCCGGCGCTGCTGCTGTCCATCATCCATCTCACCCCGTGAAATTCCCTCTCTGGAGCATCCTGCCCCTCTGCCCGTGCCAGGCAGCTTCCCAAAGGGCAGGGGCTCCTCGGGGGGAGTGCAGCAGGCAGAGGAGAGGGCTCAGCCAGAGCCAAGAAAGTGTCACAGCACATGTCACACGCTGCTGGGTCCCTCCTGCCTGCACTGCTGGAATCCTGTGCATCACCCCCCCACAGAAAGGGGGATGCTTTTAAACTTGAAGGTGCTTTTTCTCATCAAGTTATTCTTACTTTTCTGGTAAGAGAGGAAAAAGATCTGCAGTACTACAAGTTGCTTTCACAGAGGTAATAAAAGCTTCTTTCAGTATTGCATTTCACTTTTCTTCACCAGCACCACCAGGCACTTAGGAGACTGGGCTGGATGGTAAAAAGGTGTGTGTGTGAATCATCATCACTACTCCTCAAAAACTCAGAAAATTTTTACATTAAGTGGAGCTCTTTCAATCTACATTGTAGCAAAATAAAATCTGAAGCCTACAAAAGAAATTTGCAAAGATGAAATAGAGGGATTGATCCTCAATTTTCTTCACTGAGGCAGATTTTTGAGTCTGAACAGCTGAACCTCAGGGTCAGTTCTCTTTCATCAGCTGTGGTCAAGAATCACTTTCGTAGGTGACACAGCCAACTGAATCCAGTCCTGAATACAGAAAGAATATTGCAGCAAACATTTTTAGATGCTTTGTAACTCAACACTTACCCCTATCACCTTTCTGGCAGGGGCTAGGGATTAAGAGGCTGCAGAAGTCACTGAAAGATTTTAATAAGTGACTTCACTCAACATTTTAGTATTAAAGATAAATAGAGATGATGACAATCTTTTGGTTTCATTTTAAAAAATATTGTCATGATTTCATGGGTGTCTTTCTATGCTTATCAAAGGTGGAAGGATTGTGTTCTAGCTGTAAAAGACAAAAAAAAAAAAAAAAAAGGATTCTCTCCTAAAATGGTAAAAGAAGAGAAACAGCAAATGATTTCCAGAAATATTGAGATTCCTCTGAGCCAGGGCAGTCTCACAGTAAGGCTAGATACCACTCTCTGATGGTTACATAAAAAAGAAAAGTAACTTGTTTACTTATTTTCTTATGAAAGAACTGGGAGTAGCCCAATTTTTGTGTACAGGCTGGCTCCAGTCAGTTCACCCTTCCTTGGCACACTCAGGTCCTTCAGCCCAAAAGCACTGCATGTGAGGAGAGGAAACATGAAACTCCAGAAAGGCACTTTCTAACTGACCCAAAATCCAGGGTGCACCATCAGAGACCCTGTGTGGCAAGTGACTTGAGGCCAGTTCACTGCAGGATTAAGGAGCACAAAGCTTTATGCTCAGCTGGTTGGAGGCTCTTGCAGAACACACTCATTGTTAATGCCATGTTTTATTCAGGGGGTGAAGAACCCTGGCAGAGAAAGGTGAAAAGTACATGATTTTCCGAAGACAAAATTCACTCTAGGTCAGAACTTCAGTCTTCCAAACTGTCAGTGTGTGCCAAAACAGCTGCAGACACCAGGAAAGCTCTCGGGATGTGGAGCTTTGAGCCCCCCAAAACCACCCCTGTGCTGCTGCCCACAAGCCTGGGGAAGAGCCCAAGGTAGCTGCCTGCTTTGTGGTGTAAGTCCTGAGGGCAGGGGACACCTGGTGTCCCTTTCACCTCCAGTCCTTCACATCAGCATGGAGCAGAGCAAAAAACATCAGTATTTAGTGAGGGCTAAAGACAGCAGCATAATCCAGCATGGGCTGTACTTGGAAAAGGCACAGGTGGAGAAGAAGGAAAAGGTGAGTGTAATTTAGAGCACCATCCTGAGCCCTTGGCACCAGGAGAGAGCAGGAACATGGTTCTTCTCCAAACAGTAGTTGCTTTAAAGAGGACTTTGATTGTTGCTACAGAGTCAAAAACCAGTAAATGTGAAATATAAATCAAAGTCCTTCTGGGGCATGTCACTTATCTCTAGGAAAGAGTTTGCAGAAATCTTGGCTAGCAACTCATGAAAGATGACGGTGGGAGGAAATTGAGTTTATTCCCCAGTAGTTTATTGCAGGTGGTGACATTGTCATTGTTAGTAACAGATCAATGATGTTGTCCTCATCTTAACTCCCATCTTAACTGGTCTTACTGACTGGTCCTGACTTGCTTTCCTTGCTCAAGCAGCAAAGTAGTCAGGGCACTAAAATCTTAACAGCAAAATAAGAAAAGTGGTGAGAGGGTTATTTTTTTAATCACAGTCCTTGTCCAGTAACTTTAAACCCTGGACTTTCTCATATTTGGTAAGATTCAGTCTTACTACATATGGCAAAATCCCAGCAAAAAGCCATGTGAGTGAAAATCTTGGCACAGTAAGAGTTCATAGATGGCTGGAAAAGAAGTTAACTAACAAAAATAGTACAAAAATATCCCCGGACAAACCACAAAACTGAGGAATTTTAGAAGATTTTGGTTGGGCCAGGCCAGACTGAGGATGTAGTTGAACATTGTGAACTGTCTTATGAACTGGTTCAGGGTTAGTGAAGAGGTGAGACTCAAGGATTCAAGTTGTTGAACAATTTTTTCAGGCATCTCAGAGGAAAAAACCCCACAGTTTGGAAAATGTTTCACTGATTGAAGAAAACTAAGAAACTGCTGGTGTCCCCGAGCTTGAATGAACATAAGTGGCATGTACTATGAGAAACAGAGAAATACAAACCAATATTGAACATGCTAGCAAGGACAGAAAACTGAATACCTTATTGATTTTTTAGAAGAAAAATATATACAGGAAAAAAGAAAGGTACAGAGAAAAATATCCTTCAACCTACCAGTTCATTCATTCAATTATTCTATTTTTAAAGCAGCTTTTTCAAAAAAATATTGATTTAATGCAACAGGAAAAAAAGAATAATTTATAATGGCAGCATTTCCATTACTGATACACCACAGCCCTGCAAGGCATCTTTTCAACACACTCCATGAAGCACAGCCAAGCTCTATGCTCACTGCCCAGCACTGTGGGGAAATCCTGGTGCAGCACAAAGAACACCAGGGCAGAGCAAACGTGGTCATGTGCCAAGGGCAGGGTGTCTGAAATGCTCAGTGCATTTACTCACATGGTTATTAAAAAAATAATAATTGTGGCTTGATGCTTAATGTCACATTGGTCTGCTGAGATAAAAATTAACTCCCTGCTCTGCTTACACAATTTCATCCTCAGCTACAAGAACTGGAATGAAAGAAGGATTTGAGTGCAAGGCTTCATCCATCTGGACATGTCCAATGAAACTATTCCTGTTATTGTCTCATTGAGAAATGGATGCCAGGGCTCATTAGAGGGCCAGGCTGTGCAAACCCCCCTGTCATTCACTGCAGCATGTGACACAGTCAATTAACACCACTGCCAGTGCAAAGCCTGAGGCACAGAAGAGCTGGGTGAGGTGGGTGCCATCCTCCCCTGGGGGCTCATCTGTCTGCCAGAACGTGTTAACTGAGCCTTGGACTCTGCTGGGTCTACTCACTCCATTCTGAATGATATTTTAAATATCCCTGCTGGGACAGGATTTGCCAAGTGGAGCAGTGGTGGTCATGCCCAGGTCTTCCCTGTTGGCATGACACTGGAGGAGCTCTACTGCCCTCACCCTTGAGACCTTCTCCACAGTGCTCCACAGCCTCTGGAAGGGACATAGCTTGCTCAGCAAGTGTGTAGAGTAATAACCAAAATGAAATCTCAAAACACTTTTCCCCCACCCCTCCCTTTTTCCAGGGCTCAGCTTCACCCTTGATTTTCTGTCCCTCCTGCCCTCAGCAGGGGCACAGGGAAGGGGACTGTGGTCAGTTCATCACATGCTGTTTCTGCTGCTCCTTCCTCCTCAGAGGGAGGACTCCTCATGCTTCCCCCTGCTCCAGTGTGGGCTTCCTCTCCCAGGAGACAGATCCAGATCCCAGGATGAACTGCTCCAGTGTGAGCCCTTCCCACTGGCTGGAGTTCTGCTCCAGGGTGGATCCCTCCCACAGGTTGCAGTCCCTCAGGAATGGGCTGCTCCAGTGGGGTCTCCTGCAGGTTCACAAATCCTGCCAGAAATCCTGCTCGGGCCTGGGCTCCTCTCTTCTCTCCATGGGGCTCCATGTCCTGCCAGGACCCTGCTCCAGCACAGGCTCCCTGCAGGCCCACAGCCTCCTTTGGGCATCCCCTGCTCTGTTGTGGGCTCCTCCCTGGCTGCAGGTGGATCTCTGCTCCCCAGGGACCCCCATGGGCTGCAGGGGCACAGCTGCCTCTCCATGCTCCTCACCAGGGGCTGCAGGGGAACCTCAGCTCCAGCTCCTGGAGCAGCTCCTGCCTCTCCTTCTGAGCTGACCTTGGTGTCTGCAGAGCTGCTCCTCTCACACATTCTCACCCCAAAAGGGAGGGTTTTTTTCCTTCCTTCTTAAAATATGTAATCACAGAGGCCATTTCATCTCACTAAGAATGAAGAGCTGAGAGTAGTGAAGTGACTTGCCTTCTAAAATGCCAAGTTTTCTAGAACTGGAGAACTAGGTCTAAAATTAGTCCTAACTCTAACTTTTCCTCACACATCCCTCCAAAACACTTTGCACCAGCCTCCACTGCAAACGTAGGCAATCTCTCCTTCAGCAAGCCTGCATGGAGCACTGCATTTCTCTTACTAAGGCATATAAAATCTGTGTGATCAATCAAGCCACTAATTCTGTCCTCTGGGTGCGCAAAACTTGCCAAAGACAACTTCAAACTAGGACACCTGCTGACAGCTCTCTCAGGCCATCTGGGTACATATCGCTTCAAAACAGGCCTTTCTCCAGCAGAGAGGACACCTTGGGATGCTCTGCTTTCAGCCACTGGTCCCCAGCCTCCCCAGAGGAGGGACAGGGATGGCACAGAGCAAAGAAACAGCCAGTGAAGTGCAGGTGAGCAGAATTCCAGAGGTTATCCTATGCCATATGAAGATAATTTATGTGCAAGCTAAAATCCATCCCACCTAATGGGAGTTGATGAAATGTGAAACATCAAAATTTAAATATCTGTCAGCTTTTTATCTTTAGGCATGAGGAAAAAAGAAAAAACAAAAAATAAAAAAAAAAAAAAAAAACAGAAAAAAACCCCAACAACAACAAAAAACCCAGAAACACTTTTATCATAGAATCATTCAGAAGAGAAAATTGGTTAAAGAGAAATGGGAAAATGTATTTTGATTAAAAAATTGAAATAAAAATTTCTGAGGTTAGATACTTTCTGAAACTAATTTTTAATTTCTTCATCCCTGAAAATACAAATTAATTCTGAAAACTGAATGAAAGTTAAGCAGTTTACTTGCTTCTCAGTTTCTTAGGGGAATGAGGACCACACAATTGCACTGCCCACAGTTTCTCCAATAACTTTTGAACTTGTTGATTCCCTCAAAAACAAAAACTAGTGGAAATCTCTAATTTTATGTCTTTTAATGCTTTGAAAAAACAGCAAAAACATACATAAAGGAGATGCAGAACCATAGGTAACGCAAGGGGAACCACCAAATTCACTTTTTGGAGCAGCAAATCCCTTCTTTGATAGCAAATCCCTTCCCTTGTCCATCTTTACCTGAAGAGATGTGCTTGGGCTGTACCTGCCATTCTTTCAGCTGCAAACCTCCCTGCTATTTGTGTAAGTTTGGTCAAACTAATCCAACTTATGCCAGTTGGCTTAGCAAGTAGTGATAAGATTCCGTCCAAACCTTGTGGAGTCGCCACTGCTCCAACACAATCCTTTAGAGATAATAATGATTTTAACTTTGTGGTCCGCATTTCAGCTCCTGTTTATTCAGTTTCTGGACATACTGGCAGCCTGGTCTGACTATACCCTTTTGAGTCAGCAGCAGAGAGAATTGAGACTGTCTTGGTATCACATCCCAAAAAAATACAAACCGTTTGCAGAACTTGGCAGAAGGCATGAAATTAATCAGGGTTTTGTTTTGTTTTGATGAATGTGATCTGAAAGATTTCTTTGCCAAAAGGATTGTCAAGCACCAGAACAGGTTTCCCAGGGAAGTGATGGAATTACCATTCCTGGAGGTATTTAAGAGACGTGTAGATGTGGCATTGAGGGACGTGGTTTAGTGGTAGGTTGCAGTTCTGGGTTAATGCTTGGACCTGATGATATTCACCTTCCAACCCAGTCTTTTCCAACCTAAATGATTCTGTGATTCCATGAAAAGTTGAATTTTTTTATGGACTCCATATCCTTGAAGTGGACTTTTATGGACTCCATATCCTGGTTCTATCTTTTCCTATTACTCCAGGCTTTTTTCAGCTCCTTCCTCCTGGGAGAATGAGGGGAAAGAAACAGATGGAAATTTTTTTTTATCCACCTCTGTTGATTCATGCTCTATATACATGTTCATTTAAAACCAAAATTTGGTAATACCTGATTCCCAGGATGTCACATGAGTCTCCCCTGGAGTTTATTCACCACAATGAGAAGGTTTGATTCTTGCCTGCACGACCTCCAATAAGGAGCAGAGATCAAGGAGTTGCAGCAGCCATGTCAGGCAGTTTAACACAAGGATGACTCAGCTGCGGCCACCAGCTGAGATGTCCAGTGGCAACTACATGTGTAAATTGTATTTTCAAGTAATTCTTTACTCTGGGTACACTTTAGGCACAGCAAACAAGAGAAAAGAGGGGAGGGGAGGAGAAGGAATATAAATGAAGAATATGCAGCAACAGCAGTAGAAGGTAGGGGGAAAATAAATGTCTTTAACCTGGTAAAAGCAAGAGAGAAAAGTCTTGAAGTAAAATGGGTTGGAAGATGAAAGAGGCTCAAAGGAATAAAAGAAAAAAGGAGAGTTTCTGAAAATACATCCTCATTCATTTAAACTGCATCTTCTATGATGCAATGATCCCCAAAATCCCCTTTGGAGTTTCAGGGTAGGGACATCTCTTTTCAGCTCCCTATACAGTTCCACACCTCAGCCTTGTCCATCACTTCCCTTTTCTCCTCTCTCCCTGCTCCCTTCCTAGGCACTGCTGCTTCCCTGTGTATGTTTCACATTTTAGTCCTTGGACCAGGCTGGAGTTTATTTACTGTGCTCGATTTCCTTGGAAGGAAAACCAAGGAGCTGTGAGGTGTTTTGGAGACTGTTGTGCCCATTTTCTGGGTTATGCCCACAGTTCATTGCGAACACGGATTGTCCCAGCTGGGTAAGAGCAGGTGTGGGGACAGGCAAGTCTCTGCAGTGGCAAGAAGACTCTAGCATCAAATTAACAATTTTACCACCAAAAAAACCCAGTCCTAAACTGGATGACCTTCAATGCCACAAAGAAAAATTGTAAGTTTCTCAAGTCACCTAGAAGGCATTGGAGATGTGCTTGGACATGTGAAATATCAGCTTGTGGAGCTTTCAACGTTGATCCATTTCTAGTGGATTAATTAAAAAATAGAGGTGTAGCTAGTAAAAAAAAAAAAAAAAAAAAAAAATATATATATATATATATATATATATATATATATATATATAATCACAGCAGAAGATTATTGCCTTAAAAATAATTATTTGTTCTGGAAAATAGTAAAAAGGAAATGTTCCTATTTCTCCACTTGAATATGATTGTAATAGGTGTGAGATACTACACCCAGGGTTTATATTTTTTTATTTTATAGATTTTATTTTTATTTATAGCCCATACCTGAGTGATTCATTTTCTCTGTGTTTTTGAAAGATTTCTGTGATAAAACATAGGAGACCATACAGCTTTTTGACATCAGTGGAATGAGGGTTGTGTGGAGACCATGATGGGAAGAGGCTTTCATGTCAATATAAGCTGAGCCCAGGAAAAAACATAAGAGCATTTCCTCACATTATTTCCTAAGCACCTCCCTTGTCCTTGCACATTATCTATCTCACCCCATTTCCACTTATTTCAGACTTCAGGGTGACTCAGATTTCATTGACCCCATCACTGCTGGGAAATCCTTCCCTGGAACTCAATCTGTCACCTCACTTAAGGTGAATTTTTCACCACACTGTTGGACAAGACAAACCAGCACCCAACCCAGAAATCCCAACTCTGGGCCAGGAAATGTTGCCAAAAGAGGGCTTAGATGTAGCTACATCATGTTGGAGACCAGTGATTCTTCACAGAATGGAAATCCTGGCTGGCACCAGGGCCAAAGAGCTGCTGTGACCCTGATAATGCTCCTACTGCCAACTCACCCTGCCTGTGCTGGTTTAATCTCCTCCTGATGGGCACCAGGGACAGGTGCAGACCTGGTGTATTCCTGGCAGCTTAAATCAGTCAAAAGCAATATTTGCCTTTGGACTAAGGATGGTTTTTTGTCTCTGTGACAGTTAGATATGACTATATGGAACAACAAATGTACAAGTACCCCAGTTTCTGAGGAAATATTGACATTTTAATTTCCCAGTCTGTGAGGTTTATGAGCACTTTGGCCTTTTAAATATTAAAGTCAAAAAGAGGCTGAATTCTTTTTTAAAGTTCTTTATTAAGATAGCAATTAAAATAATGTCCTCCAATTATCCTGAGAGGCATTTTTGTGTCATCCCATAGCAATATTACACAGGTGCTAAAGGTAGCAAAAGCAAGTCCTGCAAATAAAGTCTCCTTTTCTGACTAGTCATTGTGTTTGGTTGATGATTGGCCTTGATAATCTTAAAGGTCTTTTCCAATTTTAATGATTTTATGATTCTCTCAATGCATTTCTAATAAAAGAGCTACTTCTTCGCTTCTTAGTAAGGGAAGCAGAACCAAGAATCTTTGCAGTATTAAAAAAAAAAGGCAGTCTAAGTGTTCTGAATAAGGACAAATTGGGTTTTAAGGGCTTTTTGATCATTAATATGAGAGGAGACAAAAGTACCTCTGCTTCTATACAAAATATGTCCTGATTACAACAAAAAAAGTTGCCTAATTCTTGAAACAGGCATTGTATGATTTGTACTTTTCTCCACAAGCAAACTAATCACCTCTTAATGACTAATTCTTGTTCACACTACACCAAGTGTTGCAAAGCTAATGCTGTTATTGCCCTCAAATTGTGAGCTATCATTAAATCCAGAAAGCTTTTATATAAATCAAACTACGGCTCAAGGTGGGGTTTTCATTATTTCAACATGCAACAAAGCAGGGAATCTATTTTCTGATTATATATCTCAGATATCAAGTATATGTTTAATGTAAGTAAATTTAGCATGTGTTTAAATCATTTACTATGACAGTATATTTTTAACAAGATGGTTGATATTCTGAGACCAAAGTAGATTAATTGGGAGATGATAAAATTAGTAGATAAGAATTAAAAGGTGAGAAAAACCAAATGAAGCAGTGAAATTACTTAAAACAGTCCTAACAGATTATACTCACTGAGAGACAGAGACCAAAGGAGAGGTGGAGCACTGAGTGACCCCAGCACAGAGAGGTGATGATGGAACTCATGGCCATGGTAAGCAGATGAGCTTGGCTCAGTCTTGGACAGGTCAATGAGAACAGACCAATTTTTTTTTCTAAACCACTCTTTCTTAATGTTTTTATTGCAGTATAAATCATAACATCAGCCCCAGGGAGAAAATGCTGTGTAAGAGCCCTATACACTCAGAGGATTAATTTTAGAGCCTTCACATTACAAGAGCCTAATGTCCCACATGGCAACTGAGTAAAGTCCCAGTCAAAAATGTGCAACCTGAAGTGTTACTCTCTAAAAACATTTTCTTCCTAAAGGAATAAGAGATTTGAAAACATGCAAACCCATGATGGTGGATGAGCCTTCACCTCAGCCATTCCAAATATTCAGGAGGGATCTATTTGTTTATTTTAAATCCCTTGCTGTTTGCAGTCTCTCCCTCTAAAATGTGATACACCAGTGTTAGGATCTCTGCTGGGATACTGGGAGCTCCCAGCCAGAGGCTGGACCTTATAACGCAGACTGGAACTTGAGAAAAAGTCTATCCAAGAAGCAGAAAATTATTTAATAAATAACTACATTAGAAGTGCAAACACAGCATTTGAAAATAATGTCCCCTGGAAGACTCAGAAGGAAGGATGGATAAAAGATAATTACTGGAATGAATGCTGGAATTTTTAGAACTTTGAGAGAAATCCCTTCTGGACTGGTAAATGATATTCAAAAAAAGACTCAAGCATAGCATGACAGGGAATTACACACTAACCAGCCACTGCTGAGCATGCTTAGATTATCCAAGGGCATCCACATAAATTATATATAAGCTGCACATTTGCACACACATGTGCTGGTAGAAGCTGATGTATTGCCTATTTCCAAGGTCCCTGAGCTTTTCTCTAGGAAAGAGCTTAATTAATTTCTGCAGAGAAAAATAAAGGAGCCATGATTTCATTCATTATTTCAACCTGACCAAAACCAGGAAGCACAGATCAAACTGAAACAGCACACTGGCAATTTCTTTTACCATAAGAACAGAAAAGTTTTCTACTTCTATCCAGCAATTTTTTTTCTGAGTAATTGTAACAAAAGTGAAGTACAGTGCTACTTTGGAAACTAACTCTAGGGAAAAATGCAGGTGTGAGTGAAGGATTCAGTGCTTTTCCTTCATTCCCAAGAACTTTAAGGGAATTCAAACCATTATATAAGAGACAGTCATTCATAAAATAACGAATATTTATAGATACTTCACAAAATCTGATCTTTGTTTTGATGAGGTCTCTTGTCTATCTATGCCATGAGAAGAAAACAGATTTACCTTTGCTTTGTCAAAGCCTAACACAGATCAGCCATTAAACCATTTCTGCAGGGATAATGTGTTTAACTCTGCCTGGGAGCTCCACACCAGCCCTAAGAGCCACAGCCTCCAGGGCATCTGTCTTAGGTTGGAAATGCAGGATGTGGCTGGGGGTGTGTATTCTATTGCCATCTGTTAGAGGTGGGGCAGTTTTCTTCTGTTAATTGGGCCACCTGTTAAAGCCAGGTGGAGTGGTTTTCTTTATCTCTTCCACAAACCAATCCTCCCTCAGGGGAGATATCATCTGTTTATGGGCCATTGAGTGTCAGTGCATGACTGATAAAATTACATCATCCCATGGGGAGATGCTCTGCCCAGGGGGAGGAGCCAAGCATTCCTACCTGGATATAATCTGACCCTGGGAACACCACAGCAACCTTTGCCCACTGGATTCCCAGAGGAAGACCGGGCCCATCTACACCACCACTGCACACTCAGAGGAAAATTCCACACTTCTACGGGATCTCTGCTCCAACAGAACCACAGCTGGCACTGCAAGTGGGCTGCAGCCACCATTTAATGGGACTGCTGCCACTACCCTGACCCACAGGGTGTCAGGTTGTATTCTGACTCTGTCAGTGTTGTTTTGTATTACTGCATTTTTATATTATTTTTATTTGTTTCCTTAATAAAAACCTGCTATTTCTACTCCTATATTTTTGCCTGAGAGCCCCTTAATTTCAAAATTATAATCATTCCGAGGGAGGGGGTTTACATTTCCCATTTCAAGGGAAGCTCCTGCCTTCCTTAGCAGACACCTGGCTTTTGAAACCAAGACAGCATCCCTAGAAACACGTTCACCATGACCTGCCTTCGTGTGCACAATTGAGGGATGTCTTACAATTTTACTTTGATGCATTACTGCATTATGGTCCTCTAAACTCCCAGTAAAATCAGGTTTGTTCAAGCTTGGAAAGGTTTTCTGGCTGAAATCTACAGTCTGCCAACTACATGAAGTTGAGATTGTGCACTATTATTTTTTTCTGAACACTTTATGGTATTATAATCCTTGTTTCTTACTTCAGATTGTAAACCTGTAATGACTATTCCTAAGCAGAAATCTACAGGTAAATTTTTCTTTCTTGCTCCCACAGAATTTGATGAAAGGGTCCCAGATATTTCACAGCAATGTTTTCTCCTTACACCCCAAGTCAATTTTAAAATTAGTTAACTACTGATCTTCTGTATCTATTATACTATCCATTCAATCTTCTTGAGATTTTTGGAATCCTGAAATATAACTAAACTATTTCTAATATTATTGTTCACAAGTCATCGTAGGGAGCCCTAAAAGAAAGAGATTTTTGTCTATACCTTTGTGATTGGCTTTTAACAGCTTTGCAAAGCATAATTTAGGGTTTTTCTTAATTAACAATTTGCCAGCAGAATTAGTGTGTGCCCAATTCACGCTAAAGTTCAAGATGATCAGCACATATGAGTGATTTTTCCTGAGAAAAGTTCACAGCCAGAAATTGCCTCAAGAATGTTAATTTAATCAGGTCACACTGACATTTTCCCCTAAAGAGAAATAACATAATAATAGGAAAAGTCACATCACCTCACATTTCTAATGAAAGCAAGTACCAACAGCATAAAATGTTCAGCTGCTGTAGCCATTGTACATGCAAAGATGAAATTGTGCTTTAACTTGCCAAGACAAAAAGATGTTTCCATTATTTTGCCTAAGGAATTCTTTCAGCCCTTATCTAGCTGTGATTACATCTTAGAATGCAACAGGCAGCTCCAATGACAAACTATTTTAGAAAATCCCAAATAGCACAGAAAAATCTAGAGAACTGATTAAGAAAAGAGGGTTTTCTGAGAGTACATTTAGTCACAGAGGCAAATCACTAGAACTGTATTTTAATATGAAGAAAAAGAAACAAATGTGTCAAGCATGGAGGAAGGGGGAGGGTTGTGAATTAATTCTAATGTGTGTCTTGGGCATTTTTTTTTATTTGACACACTTTGCCTAAATTTCAGTTAAACCTCTAGTAACTGGTATCAGTTACTCCATGTGGAAGGACTCTGGAACAAATACAAGGGTTGGGGAACAAAATGGAGTGAGAGAAGATGAACTGGCCTTGTAAAACATCTGCTCATGCTTGCCCATTACACAGGAAGCAGAACTGTTATTTGTGTTGTATTTAGAGTCTGTGGTACAACTATGCACGAGCCAAGTTCTGGTAGCAAGCAAATCTGGAAACGAAAGATTTTACAGGGAGAATGTTGGCTCACTGTTCCCATAAAGTGCTTAACCAAATGTTCATGAATTTGAAAGAACCCCAACTTTTTCCGTAAAATATGGGTGCAATGAAATTGAGAATAAAATTCCAGTTTTATCCACTTGTTGTTCAGTCATTTTTAGAAGTTTTATTCAGGACACAGAAAGATACAGATAGATGCAGAAAGAAGACTCATCCTGGACAACACTCACACCAAAAATTAACAAATCCACATGTACTGACCATGTAGTTTCTTGTGCAGATGATCCAGGAGTTCCTTTCTCTTCCTCCTCCCTGCCCATCTCTGGTCCCACCCATGGCCCCAGCAGATCCTCACAGTGCCCACACCTGCAGTGATGCTCTGCAATATTTCCTGCCTCACCCCCCCAGGAGGAAAAGACAGACATGGACTTTTTCCAGGGAAATTTCATTTTTCTTATGGAATGCTGCACAGTCTGTCTCAGAGCTGAGGGAAGGACAGAAGCTGAGGAAAGCATTCAGCTGCAAATGCCTCCATTTGCAAATTGCTCCATTTCCTCAAAATTTCCCTGTGGGAAAAGGCAATAACCTGTTTGAGAGTCCCAGGGAGAGGATGGCAAGGTCCAGGTTGAAGGCTGGGTAAATTTTTTGCCTGAGTGACTAAAGGTCTTTGTCTCATCACCTTTGCTCTAAATAGTTAGGTCAATATTTACAGAAAATACAAAGCCAAATGCAGATATCTGAAATTTCTGAAAGTTCCCAGTAAAACATGGCTGAATTTACAACATTTTTCCTATAAACAGCATCATGGAATCATAGAAAGGGCTGGTGCATGCTGGCATTACTCCTGATATATTTGGGTAGTGAATGAGGTGCTTAGCAGTGAGCATGGATTATTTCCCTGCACACAGAGAGACAGAAAGTGATTATAAATTAGTGAAAATGGGCTGTATTTAACAATCTCATGCATGCTTTCTGCTACACTGAAAGAAAAAAAACTCCCCTGTGAGGAGGTGGGCTCAGGGAGATAGAGAATTGTTTTACACACTCCCTGTATTTTCTTACTGACTTCTGTAAGAACCTCTTTAAGATCTGAGGCTATGCAGATCTCTAATTCATCTTCAAAATTGTTAATATCTGAAATAATTATTTAAGATTATGCCACAGTCTCAGAGGTGGAAAACCTGTTTTTTGGTTTTGGATTAGGTCAATAAAGAGATCAAGTTTGTGGGTATTATTCCTTTGAATACGTAATTTTGTGCTTTAAAAATCACTGCCTTTTGGATTTGCTTTGTGCAGCTGGCTCTGGTTAATAAATGAGGTTCTTCACAGGATGGAGAGCTCAGAGCTCACACTGCAAATTCCCCACAGGCCTGTGCTCACACTGATGAGAGGGTGAAAATCTATGACATTAAAATGACAGATTCCATTAGATTTGCACCTTCAGAGTCTGTCTTGTCAGGAGAAGGAAAGCGTGAATGTGCTGAGCAAGATGACTTTGACTTTTAAAAAATGCTTTTATCCAGGTCACACAAGGAGCCCAAAGTTTTACCTGGGTGCTGCTCCCTGACCACTCAGCCTGCCTGGAGATGCTCAGCCTGTCCTGGGCTCCTCCCTGGCTTCACATGGGACTACACAAGGCTGAAGAGCTCACAGTGTTTTCCATGTGCCTGAGAGTCAGGCCACCCATTTCCAAAGGTGCTCAGCTCACACTGAGCAAAACAAAATGTGTTCCAGGGATGGTTTTCAGCTCAGCACTGAGCACATTGAGTAAACAAGCTGAGAACTGAGGAGAACATAAAGACACAGCACATCTGAAAATCTACCACAGAGTTCCTGACAGAAAGCAGCAAACAAAAGGGTAAGAACGACCAGTGTTGGGTCCACACTACAGCCAGGAAATATTGAACAAGGACTCAAAACCAGATTTTCATCTCAAATTCAACACTTTCAAAAGAAAAAAAAATTGTTTTCACTGACTCTTCATCATGTGATTGCTTCCAATTCTTTTGGTGGATCATTTTGAAGAGGACAAAGGATCCTTTCTTCTGCTCCTCCCAGAAAATTCCTTTTTTGCTGATAATAAAAGAGCAAATCTCTAAAACATTCCATTTTTTTAACCAAAAGTTATGACTTCTTTGTAAGCAAAAGGACTTTATTTTATTCTATTCCATATTGTTTTCATATTTCCATGTTGTCCACATAATTTCCATCTCTAAAATCCTTCAGTCTGCCTTTAGGGAAAAACTTTTTGCCTTTACTTCAGCCTCTCTGAAAAGTTACTGCCTGTATCTTTGAAGACACACAAGAAAAAAATAAATTTGTTTTTCCTCCTCTTCCTTAGATGAGTGCAGGCAACAAACAATTGCATTTCTCTGGGGCCCCAGCCACACAAGCTCTAACAGATACCACATCCTTGCTGCTGGCCACAAATTGGGAAATTTTAATCCTATCAAAGGTAGGATTTGCTTAATTGGTTCAGTGATTTATTTGAAATGGCTCTACTTATCCAAAGCCATATAAAGACATTAGCAAAAGTAAATTATTCCAGGCACAGCCTCCATTGAAACTGCATGAAGAGATGTATTTTTTACTGCACAAAGGTTGTGCAGTGTATTTTGATACATGTGCATACCTACACACACCTTTAAGCCTGGTGACAAAGCCAATGAATGAATCTACTCCTTTCTACCTTTACAAGTCCTTACTAAAAAAAAAAATAAAAACAAAAGTCAAGTTAATATACCGAGAAACATGTTGTTAGAGAAAACAAAATCATGAACTTCATCCAAAAGCTGCTATAGAGATGTGCAACCTGATTCAGACTGACCCTCTCCAGGATACTTCAGAGACAAAACCTTCTTCAAAACCTAGAATTGGTGTCTTTCAGTCACCTTTCACCAGAAGCAACACAACCATAATGACACAAAATTATTAACTAACCATAATTCTGCAAGAAGAGAAAGTTGTGTGGAGACCTCTTTTTCAGGAACTGCAGTGTCAGGACAAGGAGTAATGGGTACAAACTGAAAGAGGGAAAAATTAGATTGGATATTAGAAAGAAATTATTTATTGTGAGGGTACTGAGACACTGGAGGAGATTGCCCAGAGAAACTGTGGCTGTCCGATCCCTGGAAGTGTTCCAGATCAGGTTGGACAGGGCTTGGAGCAACCTGGGATTGTGGAAGGTATCCCTGCCCATGGCAGGGGGTTGGAATTAAATGATCTTTAAGGTCCTTTCCAATCCAAACCATTCTGTGATTCTAATTTAAGATCTTAACCAGCAATACAGGAAGCATTCCTTTAGAAAAAAGGAAGCACATATTCATTAGGAGCATCACATTTTGCATGTTTATTCCTCATAAACGCCTCACAGTGAAGCATCCTCCACAGGGGCTGCCTTCTGCTGCTGCCAAACATGCTTAGATTAGAACTGTAGCACAGATCACCTGGGAGAGCTCCTTTTTCCTTGCAGGTTTTCACACACATTCATTACAGGAAGAAGACCCAAATTCCTATTACTTTAACACATCTTGTAACACGATGGGTGCATTTGTGTACTAAATTAATTGTTCTGTCTGCTACCAAAAATGGAAATCAATACAAATTCAATACAACTCCTCTTCTGAAAGGGAAACAAGCGACAGGTCAATCTATCAAAAGAAACTTGAAAGGTGGTTTGATCACATGAGAGAAGAGAAGCCTCTGGTTAATCTCAGCAGTTACTTCTGGTTTAGAATATAAAAGCTTTAAAAAAGTATCAGTGAGCCTTTTCCCCAAAGCAGACATTTTTAAGACACTTAGAGCTTGGCAGTTCATTTTAAAGGAAATTTTAGTGCTAATCAGCACACTTCAAAGTCAGCCTTCAAGTCTTGTCTTCAATAGATCTTTTGACAGAGCCTGACACACATTACACTCCAGGAGCTTTACAGCTTATTGATAAAGGAGTTAAAATCCCCTGTTCCAGTGCCCCATCCCTGCTCTGCGCTTGAGGCACAGCAGATAACCAGGGGATTTCTGCTGCACCTCTCCAGCTGCACAGATGAATCCCCCAGGCTCTCTGCAATGAGCAGGGATTAAGATAACATTTTGTAATAATGCAGGAGAAATCCAGGCTGTCCCAGGGCTCCCAACCCAACCATCTCAGCAATGTGGGAGATTTTCAGCTGCAGCATGACAGAAACAAGGATTGAGTGAGTAACTGTCATTACCCAGGAAAAAATGGATAATTTGCTGTGGGAACAGCAGAAAGGCACAGAGCAGGGTGAGGGATCTGATGGGATTTAAACAGGCCAAGGGTACCCCAAGCCCAGTTCTGCTCCTTTGTAACACAAAAAGCCAGGATGAAATATTGACATCAGTGGGGCATTTCTGGAAGATAAGCACTCTGAGAGCAAGGATGTGGGCCAAAGGTACTACAAATGGGCAGCAGGGTGTATTAAAAGGGTTGGCATCAGTGCAGGTATACTGATGTAAAGAAGTGCCCCAGCTTCCTTTTCCAGAGAGCTGTGCCTGGAGATGTCCACTGTAACCCCAGAAATTCCCATTTGGCTGCTGATATCAATACTGCAGTGGGAAGGACAGCCTGGGACAGGGATCAAGTGTTGAGGGCACCAGGGACCATTTCACAGGCTGGGGATCTGCCTTCACACCACTGCACAGAGCCCAGGAACTGGTGTTTACTGAAAGCTTGTTTAGCAGCACCAGGGTAAGGAAAACTCAGTGCTTCTCAAAACACTCACTCCTCTGTTAACTTAACCTTCTTAAACAAGGATATTTAAAGCCAAACTCAAGCTAAATATAGCTCCATCTTCCAACAGCCCGGTAATTGCAACAGTCTGCCTGTTCCCTGCCCAGAGGTGCTGCAGCATGAATAGGAATTACATGATAAAACTCAACTTGCACTGCCCAAGGCTTGGAATGATCTTGCTAATCAATCCATTGTTCAACACTTAATCCTCAAACAGCCCAAAGAGATGATTTATTACTGGTCTCAACCTGAAACAAAAGTACCCAAAGGGTACACATACATCTTTTATGGGGGTTCCAGAGCTATAATTAAAGATTGATGCTTAAGTAAGCAAGAGAGCACAGGGCTTTTAAAGTTTAGCACTGCTGAGCAAATAAAAGTGCCATTCCACTGACTGGCTGCAGTTAAGTAAATAAATAGACCTCTGATTATGTTTTCCAGTTGTGAAAAAGAATGGCCTTAGCACATGGCTGCAGTAATTAGTGGCAGATGAACTATTTTTGTCAGATCAGAAGGGACAGGCACCTTTTCCCAAAGCCTGAGGGTATCACTGGAGCCAGGCTGGGTTTTGGATACAAGGGGAACTGAGGAGCCTGAAGGAACACCCAGTGTCCAGGCACATCTGATCTGAAACTCACATGGCATGTAAACATGTTCACAAGCTTTACACCATTGGAAAGGCTTCTCTGCTGTGTCCAGGTGGAAGTTACTGAAGAAAAACATCTCCAACCACAGTGTTCAGAGAAAAAACATGGAAAGATTTCATTACATTAAAATCTAACAGGGAGGTTAAAATTCTAAACAACTGCAATGGCATTTTACAGAATCACAGAATGGGTCAAGTTGGATGGGACCACATTGGAGTCATCTGATCCAAAATTCCTGCTCAAGCATCATCCCACAGGACATTGCACAGGATTGTGACCAGATGGTTGTGGAATATCTCCAGTGAGGGAGACTCCACATGATCTCTGAACTTGAGGAAGAACTTTGCTCACTCACTGCACAGCAAAGTTCTTCCCCAAGTTCAGCTGGAACTTCTATCAAGTTCAGCTGATACAGATAGATAAACTACAGGTTACAGATACAGATGAGATACAGGTTCAGCTGGAACCAGTATCAATTTGATATTGATTGTGCCCCCCTTGAGAGAATGAAAACAAAAATAATCTGCTTCATAATACAGAATATGTTAGAAACTGTAAACTACATAATCAACATTCCCCTGCCTGCAGGATACAAATGGGACATCTGACCTGGGGAGCAGGGAAGAGGAATACAGATGAATTTAGCATTTTGACCCTGGCATTCACAGATTTCTGTGCCAAAAATACATTCCCATCATGCTGTTGACCTAAACAAAACCACTGAAATGAGCCAGAGAAGGAGGCAGGGCTACCAAGAGGCCCTTTCCTGGGTGCACATCCACCTGGGATTTTAGGAGCATCCTCCCAGTGGGGCAGGAGGTGAAATAGTGCTGCATGTCCCAAACTGTGCTTTCCCCCTGAAATGAGACTTAACTTTGGAAAGATGTGGCCCTGCAGACCCTGTTTGTGTGACCACATGCTCAGCCAGTGCTGTAAGCCATGGAGTGAAATGGGATGTGCAATGAATTGTGACACCCTGGCAGGGAGGGCACTGGGGGATTTCAGGGCTCACCACTTTGGCAGCCGGGTGGAACAGCTCCAACCAAGCTCCTGCACATCAAGGAGTCCAACTGTCCCACACAACACTGACCTTATTAAGCTGTTGCTACACAGATAATTTGTGAAACTGGCAGAATTCCAGCTCTGGTGGTTCCCTCTCCTCAGCTGCAATTAAAGCTGGGCTGTCAGCCCATGGCATTCAGAAAAACACCAGTTTACAGCCCACGAAGGACAGCTACAGCTTTCACCCCTCAAATATATTTATTCATTAAATGCTCCTGCACAGTTTTAAAAATTAAAAATAGAGGCTCAGTGCTCCTCCTCATCCAGGACCATGAACTGGTTCTCTGTAAAGCTTCCCCACCCCTGTTATTTTTAAATACCTAAATGACCATAAAACACAGGGGAAAATACTGATATGTGCCAGGTGCTGAAAATAAGCACCATGCTTCAAACACCCCTTGATAAACAGCAGATGAAACAGATTCCTTTCATGGTGCTTTTGCTGGAGCAAAATCCTGCTGAATTTCCTGGATTCTGGAAAGGGTCTGTATAATAAAGGAAGCCTTACCCAAGACCATCTATAAATTCCACAGTTTAACAGACTGGTTTAACATGCACACATGTGAGAGGAGGGCAGGTGCTGGGCTATGTTAAGTTTGTTTAAATTTTCAGGTTCCAAAAAAAAAACTCCAATCATTTCATTAAAAAAATGACACCAAGAAGCAGACCTTGGGGTAATGGTCTTTTTAAATTTGTTACAGCAGCAGACAGACCCAATTTTACCTCTATTTGAATAAAGCTCTCCAACATGCAGATGGGCTATGTGACAGGAGCAGGGATGGACTCCTGTAACAAGATCAGTCTACGAGGAAAGAAGAGAGGAGAGGAAGCAGCAGAGTCCTGAGGATAAGAAATGGCCCAGGCACAGCTCTGCCCTCCAGACCCTCCTCAGCTTCTCCCACCAGAACATCTGGCTGTGGGTTTTCCATGCCAGGGCATTTTTGTCCCTCTTCAATAGAGGCTTGTTGTTGACATTGAACTGTGTTATTTTGCTTAAATCTTCTATATTTCAAATGTATGGGAAGTCACGTAGGTTTGAGTGATTTTTGAGTTGAGGTAGTACTACAGGGCATTTATCTACATTTTTGGTAGAGAAGGGTAAGTACCACTTGTTAGAAACAATGACAAAATTTCAACTTTATTTTCATTTGAAACCATCAATTTATCCTGACAGGAGTCAATAATGCTTCCATCAAGGCCTTCCTTGGAAAGGGTTTCTCAGAACAAGGACAGATTTTCTGTCCACACACCCCATCTCACATGCAGAAATAATCTCCTTTGTTAGGACATTGCACAGGAGATTTCCATCATTTGATTCAGCTCTGCTTGCTTTCCCACATCTAAAGGGGGAAACTGATTATTACCAGAGTCCTCTCTCTTGTTCATCTCTGTCATTGTCTTGCAGGACAGGAAAAAGAATGAAAATTCTGTCCTGACAGATCAGAAAAGGGCTTTGTACAATTCCTCTGACACAAAAGTACAAGTACTGAGATGGAGACAACAAATATTGGGAGGGAGAGAACAGTGTTTCTGCAATGCAGAAACAGGTCCATCACTCTGGGAGGACAAATGGAAATGATGAATACAGTAGCAACAAATAGAATCAGCTTTTCCCAAAAGACAACCAAAATCAGCTAGATAATCCTCAACATTTGTACATCACATGAAAAATTAAATAATTTTAGAACAGCTCCACATACTGTACAGCTCCTTATTGCATTGCCAAAAAAAAAAGAAAGAAAAGAAGAAAAGAAAAGAAGAAAAGGAGAAAGAATTGAAGCACTGAAATGGCAAACAAGGACAATCTCTCCTCACAGCAGTTTTCACAAAGGTGAGAAACAAGTTTTGTGTTTCAGCCTGTTTCCTCCAAGGCCTGCAGCAACACTGATGGTTTCCTTCTCCTGACAGCAGGTTCAGGGCCTTTTCTCTTCTGGTTTTCATGATGCTTCCTGTGGTTGTGCTCCCAGACAGGGCTGTCCATGCTCTGAGCTGGTCAGGCTCTTCAGCTGCCCTCAAACCAGCATCTCTGCAAGAAGTCCTCCCTTTCTTCTCGCTGCTCAAATCCACTGAAGACAAGAGCTCACTGCTAGGACTAGGAGGGAAAACAATCAGGTCAGATTACAAGTATCATCTGTGGAGGTGGAGGGTCCATTTCAAACAGGAGGTGCCTCAGGATCCTGTGAGAAACATCACAAGATGGTCACCTTAAAATGTGACCCACAGGAAAGGCTCCTGCAGGTCTGGGGAAATTCAGAGACTTCACTGAAGGCACAGTCTGCATCACCCTTCCCGTGTTTTACAGCAACCATTGAACCCCCAGATGCACAGTCCCACTTTGGGCCCCTCAGTGCAGGAAGGACATTGAGGGGCTGGAGCATGTCCAGAAAAGGGAAGGGAGCTGGGGAAGGCTCTGGAGCACAGGTCTGATGAGGAGCAGCTGAGGGAGCTGGGAAAGGGGCTCAGCCTGGAGAAAAGGAGGCTCAGGGGGGACCTTCTGGCTCTGCACAGCTCCTGACAGGAGGGGACAGCCAGGTGGGGTCGGGCTCTTTTCTCATGTAACAAGCAACAGGACAAAAAGAAATGGCCTCAACTTGTGCCAGGGGGATTTAGATTGTATATTAGGAACAATTCCCTCACCAACAGAGTTGTCAACCATTAGAACAGGCTGCCCATTGCAGCGGTGGAGTCACCATGAAGTCCCTGAAGGTATTTAAAAGTCACATAGATGTGACCCTTGGGGACATGGTTTAGTGGTGGGTTTGGCAGTGCTGAGTTCACAGTAGGACTCGATCTCAGAGATCTTTTTCAACCTAAACAATCCCATGATTCTGAAGCTCTCTGAAACAAGACTTTTTTTTTTTTTTAAACAATCATCTCAGGTGTGACAAACTTCTTCAACTCTAATGAGTCAAACTCCATGTTTACACCCAAGTTTACAAAAATGGATGACTCACACCTTTCCCCTCTGTTATGCCACAGTAAACACCTACACGTGGTTTCTTCCACCCAGGTGAGTGACAACATCAACCCAAATTCCCAGGCACACACAGCCATAGTTTCCACACCAAGTTTTGCCCTGTGAGATCACTCAATATTTTTATCAAATGTTGCTGAGTCATGGGATTAGTGAAATTTCCATCTGTTGTTTCCAGACTATTATATTGATGGTGTCTTGAGAGAATTTTAACTTTCAAACTTTCAATCCTGACCCAATGCCTGACAAGACGTGAAACACCTTTATTGGATCTATAAAAGAATTGTCATCTCAAAGTTGCACAGTCTCTCCTGCCCCAAATGACCCATTTCAGAGAGGAGGAATAGCTGCCTTAACCCCTCTATTTTCCCCTCATAAGCCATGTACATTTGAACACAGAGTCACTAGAAGACCCTCTGCAGCTTTCAGTACAAGGATCATAACTGAGTAATAGACTGGAAAAAAAGCAAAGAAATTATTTTTCCCGTGTCCAAACTGTACTGACACAGTTTCTTTTGGCAGACAGCAAAACACTGCAGGTAATTCTTGAGACACTGTGTGAAACCACTAAGCCTTGGTACCAAAAGAAATCTAAGGACAACAGACAAAAGTTTTCCTGTAGAGGTAGGAAACACCAGCTCAGTGATGTCAGCGCTTCAGTTCTGCCAAAGTTTTGTAGGAAGCTGCTAAAACACAGTTTGTTTCCTTAAGGTTGAATTGCTTTAATGAATTGTTCTGATATCTGAAAGACCCTCAAGCTCTCAGGAGTACACATCAATTAGCACCAAAGACATTGGCTGGGCTCTGAGTGGTTCCTATCCCTCAGATTAAAGCAGAACAATCCTCTGACATCCTAAAGCAGCCCTACTGGTATACAGATCTATATTTTTGTGAAGGCAGGAAACAGGCCATTCTATTGGGATTTATGATTCCTAATTCCATTCCTTCCTTATTCAGTGACCTTAAAGCAAATCTAATATGAGGAAAAAAAAGTTACTGGGACTATCTACCAAAGGGGCTTTGATATCTGCAGGTGAAGAGATTGATTAAAAATACCCCTTTTTACTTTGTAACCATAGCAGTAGGTTATGCAAGAATCACAAAAATCTATTAATTGCCACTTCTGATATTTAGAAGTTTAATATTCTGAGCAGACTTTTGAGATACCTGTATGTCCTTCAGCAAGAATTTACATTTGAAAAGTGTTACATGGTGTAAGATGTAGTGGATGGTTCCATTCTTCTAACATACAAATAAGGTTTGTAAATTGGTAAATTAGCCATTAACAGGAAAATAAATAACCTTTACCTTTTCTAGACCCCACTTTCGCCTTGATGAAAAGCAGTTCATCCTTAAGGCTTCTCTTGTCTGCAGATTTAAATAAATAATATTAAAGGGACCAGTTTCTCAAGATGTAGAAAATGTTCATATAATCCAGAATAAGTACCTTTCTGTCCAGAAGTGTCCCAAACAACAGGATGAAGAATCCCTAAGAAATTGCAAAACCAGTTAATAAAACCAGCATAACCACATGATATTTCTTAAGTGTTTCTAGATGTCTTTTCATTAAGGAGAGATCTAATCACCTGTGATTCAGGTAACAGCAAAGCACAAAATGGGTTTATCCACCAAGGGCACATGGGCTCTCTGGGAACAGCAGGAATGGATATAACCTGTGTTAATCCTGACTGTGAACTGGACTGATGGGTAACCAACCAGGACTTTCTCAGCCCACTCAAGGCAGCCTGATCCAAGAAGAGCTAAGGCAGACTGGGTGTGCAGCAGTGCATCAGGTAACACTGGGTGTTTATGCTGATGAGTTAATCAAAACCATGGAATCAGCTGTGGAATGGAATGGGTTGGAATTGACCTTAAAGGACATCCAACTCCAACCCTCCAACATGGGCAGGAACACCTTCCACTACACTAGGTAGCTCAGAGCCCCATCCAGCCTGGTCTTGAACATTCCCAGGGATGGGGCATCCACAGCTTCTCTGGGACACCTGGGCCAGTCTCATCTTCACTGGAAGGGAGAATTTTCTGTGTAATTGTTAATTGATAAGGATCAGACATCTTTGCAGTTATGGACATTAACTGGTGTATTTTACATCTAACATAAATTAATCATGGGATTATTCCTTCATTCACTTCCAACCAGACCAGTTTGTCCCATGACCTATCTGCACCTAGAACACCAGCCCGGGATGCCTCGTGCATGTGCCATGGGAAAGCACCGGGTGGAAGGGAGAGCTGAGATCCCGCTTTTCACACACACCTGCTGCCAGCCCCTCTTTGATCTGATACCTTTATGCCAGGCTCAAGGTCTGAGCACCCACACTGCTCCCAGTGTCCCAGAGCTCACCTGGAAGGCGTTCAGCAGCGCAAACACGACGTGGAAGGCCAGAGAGCGGCTGTCAATGATTGTGGCTAACCCAAAGCCCCAGGTGAGGCCCAGCAGAGGTGTCAGAAGGGCAACATTTTTGCTGACTCGGATCATGCTGCTCAAATCTTGTGACTTGCAGCCATCTCCAAGGGAGGATCTCCCAGTCTTCACCACAACCACGACTACCACAATGAGATTCATGACAATGATGCTCAGGGCAGGTACAACAAAAGCCAAAAGGGCTTTTGTCTCATACCAATTGAGCCAGCAAGCTCCACTCCTTAAATACCCATTTTTTGGTTCAGTAATAGCAACAGTGAGGACAGATATGACCAAGGGACATCCATATCCAATAGAGAATGCTGCAGCTAAGAATACAGATCTTGTTATCTTAAAAAAAATTAATAATAATCCATAGAGAATTAAGAGGCCCAAGGTAAACATCCAAAAAAACAGGGCAAGATAGAAAAAGTGAAGGAAAAAAGTGGCTGCCACACACAGCTGGTAGTTCAGGGCTGCATTGTGCACAATGGCTGCCAGGATGAACAGGACGTCAGCAACAAGAAGCGAGGCAGCAATGTTGACCAAGCAGAAGTGGCGCATGTAGGTGATTTCAGTTTTGGTGACATGCTGCCACACCACGGCCTCGACGACGAGGCAGAGGACCAGGCTGAGAATGGACAGCCCCAGGCCCACCCGTGTGATGTAGTCCAGCAGGGAGCTCCGTGGCACGGCCGGGGCCATCAGGATGGAGAAGGCTCTGTAGGTGCGGCGCCGGTGGGCGCAGACGCAAACCACGGCGCTGGCGTTGTGCGCGCGCACCTGGCACGCCCGCGGGTCCCAGCGCCGCTCGGCCGAGTGCCACCCCACGCATTGAGCCCCCACCTGCTCCAGCTTGTTCAGCTTCTCAAAGGTGAGCAAAACGTTCTGGAACTCCTCTGGCAGCGACACCGACAGCACCATCCCGTTCACAACAGCGGGGTCCGGCCGGTTGGTCCCCAGGATGGCTCCAAGCGTTGGAAATGCAACGCTGATGGCTTTGGAAGCTCTGGGCAACCTCAGCAGCTCTTGCTCTGGAATCACCACGTGGCCAGAAATATTGCCTGTGCTGTTGAACTCCATGGAAAAGTCAAAGCTCTTTTCTGAAGTGTTTCTGTGTATGCTGTAGCCTTTGGTGGCGATGAAGGGCTCCTGGATACTTTCTGACCCATTTCTTAGAAGAAGTTTCCCAGCAAATAAATTCACCGAGTCCAGTAATATTGAACCAGCATTTCTGTCCTTCACAAAAGCCCAGTTGGAAATGATGGAGCTGTTCAGAATATGGTTTGCTATCCTGCTGTAACTCTGAAACAAACAAGCAAAATAGAATTTGTTTTGTGTTAGAAGAAACCAAATATTATTCTCCTGGCAGTGCCTCCAAAAAGGCTCATTTAATTCATGAGTGATTTCTATAAAAGGAATAATTCTTTTGACAATGAATATATTCCCATGACCCATCCCAGTCAAAACCAAACTTCTCATTACTAGAATTGTCCTATCCTCTTCATATCCTCCATCAAAAGGTGATTAGAGAAGTAAATATAAAGCAAAAAGGACAGCCTAGTTCTATTCCAGATGCTGACCCACAGTGGAGGTCTGATTTTTACTACCCTCTCTGTATTTCTTCCCCTGCTCTCTGATCTCTGAGTTCATCAGGCAAAGATCTCAGCTGTTGTTGTACAAGGCTGCCTTCCCTACAGTGTCATACTTTAGAAAGTAATTCTTCCTTGTACTGTTAGCCTGTGATGGTGTTCACAGGGGTTTTCAGGTGAGGGAAGAGACGAAAATGTTGACTCCATGTTCAGAAGGCTTGATTTATTATTTTATGATATATATATTACATTATAACTATACTAAAAAGAATAGAAGGAAAAGTTTCATCTCAGAAGGCTAGCTAAGCTAAGAATAGAAAGGAATGAATAATAAAGGACAGAGAGTCGAAGCTAATTGGGCTGGGATTGGACATTAATTATAAACATCCAAGATGGGCCAATCACAGATGCACCTGTTGCATTCCACAGCAGCAGATAACCATTGTTTACATTTTGTTCCTGAAGCCTCTCAGCTTCTCAGGAAGAAAAATCCTAAGAAAGGATTTTTAATGAAAAGATGTCTGTGACATTAGCCCATGCCTATAACAGCAGATCCTGAAAACCTTTGCTTTTAAAGACATTTAACTCCACAATCTATTTTCATCACACATGAATAAGTTAAAAAGTTTCTCTGCTAACAAAATATCCCACTCTGGAAACTCTTTCCAGGTGATCTCCATGTGACCTGCAGCCAGCACTTCATTGGACAATGGCCATAAGGACAAAATACTTGTGGATGCTCCGTAAAGTTCAGAAGCACCTCCCAAAGCCAATAAAAGTAAATACCTGCATTTTTCCTCTAGTCACATTCTCTGATAGCAGCAGGGAAATCTTCTTTAGCAATTCCACTATATCAGCAATGTTTCCTGGGATGGCTGGTGAAGACAGGATATCTGGGATGATGCATGAAAAATCAGCTTGGCAGCTATGATTCCCAGCACCAAAATGTTTTGCTCCATCTCCAGGCTTCCCAGGCCCTAGCTTTCCTCCTCCTACAAAAGGAAGATGTCCTCCAGAGCATGGGAGTTCACTTTGGGATATCCTCTGGAGAGAGGAAATAGATTTGAGAAAATTAATGAAAAGAATGAAAATGAAGCCACAGCTACAATTAGGCAAGAGATGCAGTGCTGGGTGTGCAGAGAAGGTGCCAGATGGACTGAAACCCAGGACCAAAGCTCACCTGAGAAGAACATCATGGTTATATTACACACATGAATGAAGAGGCAAGAACTAAATGCAGAGTGACTTGATTAAGTGACTTGATTAAGGATCTTGCAGCAGAGGAGAATTTGTCATAAATCATCTGATTATTACACACTTTGGTGTTGTTCTTTCCTCAGTTTCAACCTACTTGGTTCAGATCCACGTGAGGAACACCAGCCAAGTGAACAAGGCAACTTCATTTCTGAATTATGTTTCCACAGAAACAAAAGAATCCTCCCAAATTTATTTCATATCATCTGATTAAAGATTGTGAAAGAACTACAGCAAAGTCTGATGAGGAGTGACTGAGGGATCTGGGAATGTTCAGTCTGGAAAAAAGGAGGCTCAAGGGGGGCCATATCACTCTTTACAGCTACCTGAAATGTGGTAATAGTGAGGTGGGGGTCAGCCCTTCTCACAGGTAACAAGTGATAGGACAAGAGGCCATAGTCTCCAGTCACATCAAGGGAGGTTTAGATATTAGGAAAATTTCTGAAAGGGTGGTCAGGCATTGCAACAGACTGCCCAGGAAAGTGGTGGAATCACAATTTCTGAACTTGCTCAAAAAAGGTGTAGAGGTGGCACTTGAGGACATGGTTCACGTGGTGCTGCTGGGATAATGGTTTCACTCAATGATCATAGAGGCCTTTTCAAACATAAACAGTTCTTTGATTCCACGAAGTCAGAGCCTGTTATCAAAGTATTCTGTGTTTCAGGATCCCATCTCCCTTTGCTCAAGACTGAAAGTGTATGGAAGGAGGGCCTGTCTTTGCAAGAAGTCACAAGCACAGGCCAAGGTGCACAACAGCATCCTCACCTGAAAAAGGGACTGAACATCCAGGCTTGCACAAGCATCTGACAGCATCTGCCACTTTCTGTCCTCACAGACAAAGCTTGTCTCCCCATGGAAGGAGGGAGAGCAAGGCTGAATACAAATTGCTCCATTATCTTGGCAGGGAATGAGATTTATACAGGCATCTGGAAAATAAACAAAGCAGACACTGTTACATGGTGAAAGACAGTATACCATGGTCTGTGATGCATCAGGGGTGTGAAGTATTGATAACTGATAAACATTTCACAAAGCATTACCCAGGGCACTGTACCTTGCTCATAACCAGTCTTTGATTCGTTACCAAGAACCTGAAAAATAAGAAGTGGAACATAGAGTGAATGTTCACATAAATAAGTAAAAGATGACTCCTTGGTACAAACCAGAAAGGGTTTCAAGAGGAAAATAGTCCTTTTGAGGTCCAGAGTGCAGAGCTTGTGGCCCTTTGCTCACACAGACCAACTGAGAACTCTCTACTTAAAGTCTGCCTCTATATATGAAGCCTTCAGTTGGACCCTGCTACTGAAGTGACACTGAGATCATGCACAGATCTCAGAGGAGGAAGTTGTTTATGATGAGGGTGGTGAGACACTGGAACAGGCTGTCCTGACAGGCTGTGGCTGCCTCATCCCTGGGAAGTATTCAAGGTCACTTGATGGGGATTTGAGCAGCCTGATCTAGTAAAACTTACCCTGGGAGTGGTGTGTGGCACAGCCAGGAAGAAGTGCGCAGCCCAAAAGAGCAGGCAGTAGATCACCCTCACATCCATCACCACTCATTTGCTGATTTCCTCCTGGAATAAAGATGTTAAAGTTTAGACATCTCTGTTTCCACTTTTTGAACACAGTCTGATTACTTACTAGTAAAAAAGCAGCTAAACCTGTGCCAGAAAATGTCCTTACTGGACTTGCAAGGTGTTTTTTCAGGCATTCATAATTCAGTTCCTTTACTGAATGACTTGTGAGCCCTTTCTTTAAAAAAAAAAAAATCTGTTCAATGCTGTAAACTGCAAGCTGGAAAGCTTATTAAAGCCTCTCAGCCTGTGTGTCCCTTCTGAAGGGATTTAAGACAGTCTCATCTCCACTGCGTTCAATGCTCTGCTCCCTTGGTCAGTTCCTGCCATGTGAGTAGCAAACGTGGGCACACAGGGCCCAGAAATCAAACTGTGATAAACAAGGGCCAGAGTGAAGAGTTATTTCCTTTGCAAAAGGATTCAGACCTCTATTCCCTCCATGAAGTTCCCCACAGTCCTTAATAAAAGTTAAACATCCTGGGATGCAACTTGTTACAGGCATATTTGTTAGAGAAAAATAATCCAGCAAAGGGAATGAAGGAAAAACAACATGATACATCAAATCTCATAATTAGATGCTAGACATGTCCAAGGCAAAAACAGCAGCTGCTGTGGGCTCAGAAGAATTGAGACACTGATCTTCTATCATCACAAGTATAAAAAGATTAATTTAATAAAAAGAAATCAAAAATAAAATGCATAAAAGTTAGTGAGCTAAACCACTAAAGCAAGAAGCAAATGCACAGTGACAAAACAGGATGACAGCTTGATCTCAAGAGAAGGCAACATGAAAAACCTCATCAAATTACCATGCCTTGAGAGGAGCACCTCAATTTTCCACCTGACACATACTGATCAGCACAGATGATACTGATCAGAAGCAGAAGGGGTCCTGCACTGGGAGAGCAGAGATGTGTTTTCCCATCCAGAGGCTCCAGGCTCTCCCATCTGACAGCATCAAAGGCCTAGGCACACATCTGGCTGCCCCTTTCATCTGTGATGTTTGTCCACCATGTTATGATTTCAGATTTGTAGGGTTTATTACCTAATCATGAAATTACCATAAAAGAGTTCAACTAATGCACTGAATCTCTTAGGTAGCTCTTAAGGAGAATCTCATGCCAGCCTCTGAATTCAGCTGTTAATATGAAAAGCATTTTCTGGGTTAAAAGCTAGCAGCCACTAGCTCTTCTAAGGAAATAAAATGGATCAGGCAAAACAAAGCAGTATATTGGGATCAATATTGCCAAAGAAGGGGAGGTGGCTGGGAAACACCTACAGGTTTGGGGTGAAAGGCTGCACTGAATTCCTTTCTGATTTCTGCAGTCATTAAATGCTTATTGCCAATTCCATTTCACAGCTCGGAATCCTTGAGCTCATCGTGCCTCACCACTAATTAATTCACATTCATTTTGTATTTAATCACGGGTGGAACCCCACCTAGGGCTGTTACCTCTGAGTGAGGCAGAAATCTGGGACATCTCCAAGAATGTCGGGCTCACCGAGACACCGGCCCCTGCCAGCAGTGGAACACGGAGCTCGCTCAGCTGCATTGTTTGACTCATCTTGGAAACCACCCAGTCCCAGCACTGCAGCAGCCTGCCAAGGCAAGCACTGTGCAGCTGGAGAAACTCGGGGCAAAACAAGCAAGACAGCAGCAAGTCACTGTTACTTCAGGAAAAAACATGGGTATAGTGGCACTGGGACACATGAAAGCATAAAGAGGATGATTTGTCTCTCATCATAAACTATCAACTGCCAATAATCCCTGCCTTTGTAAGAAGCTGTAAGCATGATACTCCTCTGTTCCAGAGGTTTCTGCTCCAACCATGTGCCAGGACACAGGTACACGAGCAGCTGAGGTGTCAATACCCTCTCATGTGAAAAGGACTTTCTAGTAAGGGGACACTTCCACAACCAGCTCAGGAGATTGTCACCAGCAATCCTCCTTCTCCAGTTCATTCCAAAGCCCTTCATAGAAGGGAAAGAGCAAGGAGAGACTGGATGGGCAGTGGCTACAAGAGAGCAAAGAGTCTCTTAAAAGAGCAAAAAAAAAAAAAAAGGAATTTAAAAAGTAATCCCTATGTTGGTTAATGCCCACAGCCTTATGTTCAAATCCCTTACTCTGACTCCTGTTGGGTAAAATTGAAGTATCTTGTAAAACTCCATGGAACTGTCTTCCTTTCCTCTACCCCAACCATATTAATGCAGATTTTAACTACTGGCAGGATGCACTGTACAGCAGTCTGGCCCCACATGGACACAGCAAACAGAGGGATCTGTCCAAACAATGACAACTGTGGAAGTTAAACCCCCCACAATGCTGGACCCAAAGTCTCTGTCCAAAGAGTCCTTCATCACCTGGAGTCACCTCTCTCCCCTGTCCACTGCTCCAGAAAACAAACTACAGCTAAGTCTACAGGGAAAGGTGTCCTGCACAAAAAAAATTACAAGCACATTTTTTACAAAATTAAGATTTATACTGACTTTGCAATAACTTGCTCGAGAAATATATTTTTCCAAACACTACAAACTCGTAACTACAACATTTATCAGAAGTATTAAACCCATTATTACAGAACCTAATCTATTGGTTTTAGGGCTTGAATGGCCACATGGCTTGCTTAAAACTCAATAAACCACCATAACATGATAACCTGCCATTGCTACCAAGCAAGTTAAGGCTGCAGCAGGAGGCTTTAGTGTTCACATGGTCATCCAAGGAAAAAAAGTAAAGCTCCTAATTCTTCAGAATGCTGTCAGTTGTATTTTTAAAGGAAACATAGTTGGAAAGTGTAGCTTTAAGTGAAGCAAGCTCTAAGAGGAATCTTTATATGTAGCCATAAGAAAACTCCACATTTTCTTAAAAGTGATAACACTGATTAGAGACCAATTACAAAACTACAAGAAAAAAAAAAAACAAAACAACAGAGGTTAATTAAAATATCTATTTTCACAGATGTAAAAACAACATAAAACTAAGGAAAGAAGTGCACAGTAAAGACAGCCTTAGCAATTAAATGCATTTTAGATTATGAATTAACCAATTTCACAGACCACTGACAGTTCTCCAGCAGCTCTAATGAGCAGGTTTTATTTTATGTGGAAATACTCACTGTTTCCAGAAGTCTGGGGAATACTGTGAGCAAAGTTAACCCAGCCAGGGATCCCCAAGGTCTCAGACGTGACTCTCTAACCACTCATCTGCTGCCATCCTGCCCCAGTCTCAGTCTCACCCAGCCCTGCCTGGGTGCCCCAACGCATTTGGAGTTTTCCCATGAAGAAATAATGTTGGGCAGCAGCTGCCTCTTTTCTTGCCTGACTGGATTAAGGCTGAGGAACTTGCAGATGAAGGTATTGCACTGCAAAATGACAAAACACCTTACAAACACACCCACCAATCTGCCAGATTGCCACCTCTGCCAGGAGTCCACAGGGATGAATCACACCTGTGGGGTTGGTGCCCTTCCTCTGGCTGCAGGCAGCAGCTTCTGCTCTCCTGTATTTCACAGAATCATTGAAAGGTTTGGATTGGAAGGGACCTTAAACACCATCCAGTTCCAGCCCCCTGCCATGGGCAGGGACACCTTCCACTCTTCCAGGGTGCTTTAAGCGCCCTCCAACCTGTTCTTGAGCACTTCCAGAGATGGGACATCCCCAACTTCCCTGAACAACAATCTCTTAAAGACTTCAAAACACTAATGATCAACATCTGGTCAAGTTAATGTAATATCATTCATAAATGCAAGAGCACATTACTGACAGCACCTGGTGCAGCTAAAAACCTCAATGGGCAAATAATAACCTTTTTTCAGGGCTACCCCATCATAAAGGGTGACAGTTATCAGCTGAACCTTGTGCCATGGTCACTGCTGGCTCTCTAAATATCATCTCACCTTCAAGAGCCAGATTTCCAATAGTCAGAAATGTACAGCAAGTAGTTTATCACTACAGAAGAGCAATTCCTAACACTCCTTCACACAGGGCTGACTTGGAAGATCTCTGGTCACTGATTTTTTTTTCTACATTCCTGCAATGTGTTCATCAGGAGCTTATGGGGTTTCCTGTCATTTTGTCTGCTGTCACAACTCCAGCCAGTCCTCAGTTACAGGCATGTCTACAGTTTTAACCTAAAGACAGGTATGATTTACTGTTCTGCTTTGATACAGCCAGCCTCACATCAGGATTGAGTAGGAATTTAGCCAGGCACAATCAAGCACAGCCAACAGAACCCACCTGGGAAGGTGAAATTGATACAATTTGATACAATACAGACAGAGATCAATTAGAAAAATACTTTATAGTAAGAAATGCTAAAAACCAAATCACGTCAAGGTATGGACAGGTTTCAGAAAGCTTCTTGCCCATGTCTTGGAGCTGTGCTTCTACACACTCCCTGAACCTTTACTGCGATGGCAAAACTGAATGGCCCTTGATTCTCAACACCTCCTCAACATCAAGAGTTCTCTGAAGGACACAAAGCCCAGCATCCTGCAGCCCTCAGACACCCACCCGCTTCTCCCAGAAGGAAGCTGTGTCAATCTGGGCTCCCAGGGGGCTTGGAAAGAGATTGAAACCATGATTCTCAACAAAGAGGCACTCCAAACCCTGACCCCAGCAGCATCAGTCTGATGCTTTACAAGCTGGTTGGGGCTGTTTGCATTCCTCAGGCACATGCAGGGAGGGGTTTGTCTTCTCAGCTCCTGCAAAATCCAATTACCCAAGATCTGCAACCAGCTGTGCTCATCAACTGCTTTCTCAGAGATCAGAAACATCTCAGGTAACTTTTAGAGCAGCCAAAAGGCAGCTGTGTGAACCTAGGTTTACCATTTCCTTCGGAAAGAGGTAACAACAGACTTGTGCTATCTTAATGAATACAAGGTATTTATTTAAAAGTTCAACAGATACTTTGCTATACAATTCAAACCTTGCAATAACCACAGGTTTCCATCAGAAATTCACTTCCATGAATATTAATGAAAATAAATCATCTTTGCAGAAAAAAATCAAGTACACCTGTAATTTTGCTTTTTTAAACTATACCTTCTGTACTACCAAAAGATTTTTAGAGAATCTTGAGATTAAATGAAAACCTGGCAGTTTAAAAATGCCCTTCTGCTGTTTCATTCTTTATGTGCCTTTTCCCCCTTCCATATCCCTATTAAACATGCCATACCCTCAGTTTTCAGTTTTCACTATATACTTAAGAAGGGATTCAAACATGCATTTATCCATGTTACTGACTGGCAATAGGGATCTTAAATAAAGCCTCTGAAGATGCAGAGTAAGGTTAGTTCAATATGGGCCAAGAGGAAAAAATGGGGGGAATGAATAGATCCTGAAAAGTTAAAGTTAAAAATTCCCAGTTACATTTGCAAAGGAAAACAGAGCTTTCCAACTGTAAGGATCCTAAACCACCCTGATAGTCAGGAGCCAGAGCATCCCAGTGAGATAATGGAAATCTGAAAACTTTAAAGGGGTCTATTATAAATACTTTGCTTCTACCCCCCCCCCACTCCTCCTTGAAAAGAATTTAAGGGCATACAAAACAATCCTGAACAGAATTGAGCAGATGCCTGAAGAGGTTTTTATACTCATTTTATTTGCTGAGTTTGGATAGCATGCATCATTTTACAGCACCGGTAGACAAGTCAGTGAAGCACACTGCTCTTAGGAACTTGTACTGTGGAATGTCTCAAAACCATTACCCTCTCCCCCTCCACTCCAGTATGTAACACTAGCTGAAGACAAGACAGACACGCATCAGGGCAACTTCCTTACGGCTACAAATACTCATAGCAGCGACTTTTAAAGGAGGGTTTATTAAATCAAGTCATTGCACTTGGGTCATTTATTGCTAGAGCGAACAAAGGCCATTAAATAACAAACACCTCTCATTTGTGGCTTTAGCTGATTGTCTTGTTCTGGTCATCCTCTGCAAGCTCACATACAGGCACAATTTCTGCAGAGCAACCCCTTCCAAGATTTGTTTCATGCTCCAATCACAGTGAAGAGCTTGTATAACAAAATTGGGTCCTCCATTAGGCTCAATTCTTGTTTTTCATCACCTGCTCTACAGGCATGAATTCCAGGCAAGAGTTTAGTGTCTGTTGACAGCACATGATTCCTCAATTCATTTGTGATGCACTTGGGCAATTCAAGGTTAAAAGCATTAAGAGTAAATCAGCTTACTAGCAATTTGACTAGCAAATATTACTCCATACCTGCATAGTGTATTGAATAGATTTCAATGAAATTTCACAAACTATTTGAATCAGTAGTGGACAAACATTCCCCAATTAACTTTTTGACATTTGTATTTGATGACACAAACTGTAGAAGAATTTCATGGTGTGGGATTACTCTCAAAAAGTAATACTTCCATGTCACTTCAACAAGTGACACACTGAATAGTTACTGGATTTATGACTACTCCCATGAAGAGAAGCTGAATTACTTTCTTTTATTGGTGAAGTTGCCAAACTATGAGGCATGTTTTTGTCTTTTAAGTTACAGCAGACCTAAAGGAGATGAGCTGATTAACAGAACTAATGAATTTGACTGGCTTTCTAAAGCTGTATGTTTTTTAATTCTTTAATCAGACAAACACATCAATAAATACCATTGCCTCCCATCACTTTGCATATTATTTGTGTATTGTTCTGGTGCAAGTTTTGAGCCCAGGGGTTAAAGATAATGGTAATCCACAAGATCTCAACTTCTTTTCCATAAAGTAAAGACACCATCTTGGACACCAGCACAATGATGTCAAAGCAATTGTTCCAATCACTTATTAAAATACAAAGATGTTACTAAGTTTAGAGGTATGCAATATACTGAGAAAGTTTATGGCATAAATATATAAATATTGAGAGCTTTTGAGAGTATCAAAGTTCCAAAGGGATTTATTTGGAGATATATTATAAACAAAACCTGACTATTGTAAAAACAAATCAAGATGCATACTTGAACCACTAGAAAGACTGATGACTTCAGAAACAGAGAAGTACAGATGCTGTGACTTAAGGTTTACTCTTTCATCCTCTACACTGTAATATTTTAGGCACAACAGGTTGAGTTGAGACTGGACCCTCGCTTTGTTTCTGTATTCCTTGCATTTTGTGGTTTAACAGTTAATTTTGTCATGATTTCACAATTAAGTCTTAAATCCCTTTTTAATCCAATAGTGCAAGTGACAAACCGTTCTGCTAAACTACTGGAATTAGATCATTCAATCTTTCTACAATGCATAGGAGTTTCACCTGCTTCATTGCACTAACAAATTCCTATCTCATTATTCAGACTATGCTGTTCATAAGTTGAGTATTCTCACTGCAGACAGGCACAACAGCATAACCCTGGGTAAGACTGCCAAAATTATACAAATATTATATATTCCCTTTTGCATGTAGGGGAAAAGTAGTGACTACAATTACAATACAGTCATTCCATCCCTTCCAACAGACTATTTTACAGATTAGTTGCAAAGACAGATCACCCTATTTATAGTATAGATCTCTTTAAAAATTAAGCTACAGGTATTCAATAAAAATCTATTAAGAATTCCCTCTCCTTTCTATACAGATTCAGTAGTATTTTCAAGCAAACCAAAAAAATAAGGTCTGCAATTCCAGCACAGTATGAAATAAGGCCTCTTTTATATTGGCAAAAAAATTACACCATTATTCTTTTTTGTTTTCTTATCTCTCTGAATATAAGACTATATTCCTTTGTTTTTATTATATTTTTTCTTTAAGACTGTAGAACACCAGAGCATCCATTATAATGAAATAAGAGTCACTTCTCCTTGTGTTCAGCTTTGAATTCCTGGCAAGTTAAAAACATTGAGTCCATAGCTGTCTCATGTAGACATCACTGCTTTCTTCAATTTTTCTATTTCAAGCTGAAAAAACAAACATTTTGAAAAGAAAGTCATTATTAAAGTAGCTATAAAGTCTTCAGAGCTTCCACCAAAGTTATAACGTTTACATTTCAAAGACACTTAAGTATTACACCATAGAAGCACTTGACAGTACAGTATTTAAAGTTGATTTTGTACCACTATATTGCTAAAAAAACAGGAATTTAAAAGAATTAAAAATTTCACAACAGTTCTGGTATAATCTTTTTAAAATTTTAAAAAAAATCTGACTGACAACAGTTCTGGTATAATCTTTTTAAAATTTTAAAAAAATCTGACTGATAAATCAGTTTATCTGGATAAACTCTCTCTGAAAAAAGAAGTCAAAGCTGGGTTATGCAATCACCTGACAGGTCCCCATGTAATGCTGCACCACCCCTTTCATGCAGAACACTGCCTGGATTAATTTGTATTTCTTGACATGGACTTAGAGGACACCTGGAGTTACATCCTCTTCATCTCTACTGCGTATTTAAGGCACCATGATTGCTTTAGAGTCACATTAAAGAGAGACTCACCAGAAGTTTCTCTCATGTGTTTCAAGTAGCTTTGTAGCCAGCAAGATGTACTATTTCACAAATAAAATGTCCTTTTGTACCAGAATGAAATAATTTCCTACAATGAGCTCATCCTATTAACTACCTAATGGCATCATACTGCAATGCAGGTAGTGTTCTTCATCAGTAAATTGAGGAGTGGCATTCATTCATCAGGAATTTTTTCAGATGCATTCTGTTCTTTTGGCAAATCATCCATACTTAATATTTAAACAATTCATCAAAAATGCAGAGAAGTTTACTTTTGTTTTTCTTTTGATTACTTAAATTAAATAGGTCTTTCAATCTTATAAATGCAAAGTATTAACTGTGTCTCCTGGAAGTTGTCCAGTTGGACATATTTCTAGAAAAGAGCAGAACCCAACAGCACTAAACAGAACTGCCACCCCAACCCCCACACTGACTGTTACAAATAATATTCCAGAAAAAGAAAGGTGAACTTGGATCTTCTCTATGCATCCAAATGCCTCATGAGGCATTCATTCAATCACAAAATAAAACAGCAACACAAAAAGAGACTGAACAGGTTTGTTAAGACTTTCCTGTGACATCAAATCCCAGAACAAAGCCTACATAACCCCTGAACTCCCCATGCCCTCCCAAAGTAACATTACCTCCAGATTGCTTCGCAACAGCTTCTCTTCTTCCAAATCCTTCTTTAGTTTTTCCAGTTCTCTCCTAAAAGTAGTTAAGAGAAGGGGGAAAAAGAAACTTCACATTACTGAGGACAGGATGCAGAGGCCTTGTTTAAATTTTACAAGTGGGACTCACAAAACAAGGCACACGCCCACCTGTGAATTGTTACTCATATCTGTTGGACCACAAGTTTCCACCATCACTCAACACTTCTTACCTACTGCTTTTCACCTCTCCCTAATTTTTTAATCCCAATTTTAAGGAAGCTACTTAAATGTTTGTGCTGTTAATTTAATATTTAAAGTTGAATTCAAGCTAAAATAACCTAAAATAACACAGCTACTTCTACACACAGAATAAATTACTTAGAATATAAGTCATGTCAATACTGCAAGTACTTTTGCACAGTGTTACACAAGGTCTGCACCATGTACTTATGTCATTACCCCAAAAAATTAACTAGTTTTCCTTACAAAGAAAGCACAAACTGTTAAAGAAATACTTTCAAAAAGATGTAATGGATGCAGGAGTGCAAAGCAGGAGGGAAAAAATGTGTAAAAATTACAATACTACTCTGACATCAAATTTGTACGTATTCAGGGCATTTAGTAAGATTAATTTAAATAGAAAATACCTGAATTTATGTATTAATGTTATTAGCAGAGGATACCTTTCTTAATTTAAAGTTTGGCATTAACGACATTTATAAGATGTCTATATAAGCCCTTTCAGATTGACAAAGGAAATATTTACCCATGCTCTTTCTTCAGGGCATCTACTAAACCCATTAAATCATTAATCTGAGTCCTGAGTTCTTCCACAGAAATTTTTTCCTCATATGTTTCTCCTTTCAGTTGGAGGTCTCCAGGTAAAAAGTCGAGTATGACAGAGCTTGGTCTCTGAGATGAAGGTGGGATCAGTGGGCTGAATGCAGATGGCTAAAAAATAAATTGGCAGAAAGGTAAGAAGTAAAATCTTTATGAACTGAATGCTTACAGCACACAGGTTGTACCAGGATGGGAGCTAAATGTGCGTAAGTTCCCTTAATTTTCTACCTAAAAGGTAAAAAAAAAGTCCAGTTTGAATGGATTACTGGAGTATATGAGATAGTTACTTTATACAGCTCTTAATTAAGGATTTACCTGAGGGCCCTGTAATCACTAAAGAAAGTACTTACATTTCAGTCCCCTTCACTTAAAAAAAAAAGTGATTTAATGGATTCCACTGGATCGTTATAAACAAACTTTTGTGCACCCTGCCGATCTGCTGTTATTCTGTCTGTCAGGAGACTGAAGGCTGAGCAGATATGGAACTTATTTGGGAAATACCACCTGATACAGCAGTTCTCATCAGAACTCATGCACTTTGTAAGTATAAATGAACTTCAGTACTAAATTTCTTACTATGACTGAGCTCACTTGTACTCGACTACAAGCACTGGCATTCAGATGGTTTCATGAACCTGTACTGGAAATGCAAACAGGATGAACAGAACACCAAGCTGTCTGGTACTCCTCTGGCTCCTTGGTAGCATCATACCTTCTTTGTTTCAACTGGCTTTGGTTTGGCACTTTCTTCTTCTTTCTGCACCTTCAAAATTTTTTCTGGACCCACATTTTGACTTGCCTGGTAAACCAGTCATAAGGAATGAAAAGTTTTCAGAATTAAAACAACAAAAATTAAAAGTAAATTAAAAAAAGGAAAAAAGACTTTCATGTGTTTCTAAAAATGCAATAGTAAAGGGGAAAACCAAGTAACAAAAGTTAAATTGCTACACTATCAAACTTTTCTGTCCCTGACAGTCAGAACTTTCCCTCCCCACATTGAGCTGAACTTAAATCAAACACAGGAATCTTGGGCAGGATTTTCAAGCTTAATACTTTCAATACTTAAGTCTGTGACACTTTGAGGAGTCTGTAGGTGCTTCCACAAAACACAAATGGGGAGTAACTGTAGATGGTTACTGGCATAACTATGCAACATCCAGTGAGAAAAACTGATTTCAAGGACTCTGCATCACCTGCTTCTCATTATCCGACAACCTCACATCAGCACTAAGATCATAATCCCCCTGTTACAGCAGCATTAAATTACAAATTTATAGTGGCCAATTGTCAAAGTCACTACAGACCGTTTCAGAGCTGTGTGTATGTACAACACCTATTGCACCATCAGTGAGGCCAGAAGAGCTGAGCTTTTCCTGCAGCAACACCCCGTGAAACAGAAACACTCCTTCAGCTGCAACACAGTTCCAGTTGTTTCTCTGACATTCACTTCCCTGCTGGGCATGGATTCCTGCACACAAAACCTACAGGAACTGAACCCCTGCAGCATTTTGCCCTGGCTCAAAAGACTGTTCCCCAGTGTAGTCCTGTTTCCTGGGAAGCCAGTTTTTAGTTCCCTACTATGAGAACACCCCCAAAATACTCACAGGACTACTGCTATTGAAACGGGAAGGCAGCCTCCTACCAGGCATCTTGGGCCGGTTCGCAGTTGGGTGTGACAGATTATCTGAGGTAGCTATGACATCATCAAAGCTTAACAGATCTACAAAAAGAGGAAAACAGAGACCACCATCAAGACCAGAAAGTTTTGCTGAGTTCTTTTTATCACTTTTTTTTTAACTTGAGACACAAAAAAAGAATTATCAGAATTCTTGTTGTTTTGAGGATTTTCAGCCTATACGACACATGAGGTATCTGAAACACCTGCATGACTTTGACATATCTGGGAAACTCTATTTTCCCCCCTTGAAAAAAACATAAGGATTAATTCAACTAGGACTTAAATTCAAGTTAATTTGTGTGAACAGAAGAAATGCTTTAGCAACATGGCAGCATCTGCAGAAAATATATTTATTACTTTTTCTAAGAACTGCCATATTCAACTACTTGAGAGTATATTTTCTTGTCACTGAACTTGACTTCTTGTCACATGAAAAGCATGAAAATGCAAGTTTAGTGACTAAGACAAAAATAAAAGCAAAATGGTAAATTACATACTGGTGTACTCCATATATTGGTGAAAGCTAACAAGACATTAACTGCACCTATGTCTGTGCAGGGTAGATTTTTTCACGTCCAGTATCTAAAGATAATACACAACTTCATAAAGACTTTAATAAAACACTTCAAAACTCCTCTCTTGTACTTTATTCAATCACACAGATCTCTTTGCTCATTAGGCTCTTTATGCTCACACCTCTAGGAAAACTCTCTCTGTCAGATCAGCAGAAATGCATTACATCCTCTGGGAACAGGCAACTTCAGGAAAAAAGTTGATAATAGAAGAACTGACCACAATTAGTCTTAGTAATGTAGGTATTTCACCTAAGTAACAACAGGACTTGGCCTTTTCTCCACAAAAATAAGTATACTTACCTGCCATAGATGTTTTGTGAGATTGAGTGGTGGTTTTTATTTAAGCATTGACATAAGATTACAGTTATTATATATCATTTACAACCCAAATACATCACTTAGTTTATAGACTAAAGTCTATAGACTAACTTAAATACCACACAGTATTTACTACAGGCACCATAAACAACATTCAAGATTTTGGGTTTGATTTTTTTCATGACCTCTGATTCTTACTTGACATTATGATTTGGCAAATAGAACCTATGATATCTCTTTTCCTGCATTCCCATAAAAGGTCAGATAAGAAAAAAGCCTTGGGTACACTGAGCCAGACCATTCATACTCCTTCAGCGTCTGGATGTCTTAAAATCATCCGATTAACCCAAGTTTTACTCACACATTGTCAAAGCTATTTTATACCTGTAGGTACTAAGTAGGTACTAAGTTTTCCACTGAATGTTTAATTGATTTTAATCTGTTCTCTGCATGAATATCCTTGAAGGCCTCAGAACATTCAGGTCCTTTGGATAGCCCTGACCAGACCTACTTCATCACCCATTCCTTTATAGCACAGTTACCAATCAGTTTTGCTGCTTTTTACTTCTATTCAAGAGAATGTCAAGACAGTCTTGTGTAAACATGCAATCACACCTGCAGTTAAACAAGCAGGGGAGAAAAAAAAAGAAAGAAGAAACAGAAGAGTGATGAATAGCAAGCAGCTGACGGAAAAGAGGATGAGGGAGAAATAAATGAAAAGGGATTTCTGTTCTAGTCTGTGTCAATAAAATATTTCCTTTAATACACTGCAAGCAACAGTAACCATAGGGTCATTGCATGGTCTTTACTCAATTCTCAGTAATCCCAGAGTACAAAGCTGTCAGAATCACAATGGAGTTTGAGCTGGAAGGGACCTTAAAGATCCCCCTGTTCGAGCCCCTGCCATGGGCAGGGACACCTTCCCCTAGACCAGGCTGCCAAAGGTCAAATTAGGATTTATATTAGTTAGGGATCATTAAAAAGGTAACAAGAAAAACTTTCATGCCTTTTTCCCCTCATCTCCCTAATTTCTGACTTTAAATGATCCTTCTTTTGTTATTCCACAGAAATGACAAATCATTTTGCAAGAAATTTAAGTAAGAATTATAAATTTAGTTGCTATTATGATTGTAATGCCAGTCCTGTCTCCATGAATAGTAAACATCAGGCATATTAAACATATTAAAAATATATTAAGAAAAATGTAAAGTTTGAAAAAAAAAATCACAATATTTGACAAGGCTTGAAGACCGCTAGAGTCCTGAACTGTGTACTATTTAAATATAGATAGTGGGATGATACAAAAGCCAAGGACTTTTTCCACATTTCTATCATCTTCTAAAGGAATTTGTTACACCTGAGAAAATTGTTCAACATTAAGACTGATTGCCAGAAGATTCCAGTAAGAGGGAATTCTGACTCTACCTCAATTTTTGTTTTTACTTTTCCAATTTATTGCTTTGGTAAAGGGAAGAAATTAAAACACAGGTTGGTGGAGATTGGGGTTTGGGCTTTTTGGTGGTGGTGGTGGTGGTGGTAGGCTGATTGGTTTTACTGCAGGCTTAAGGGGTTTACTGATGAAATCCATTGAAAGTTCACAGTCTATGCCCGTTTCAATCAATAAAATGATTTACCAAATAGGATTCTTACAGACAGCCTGTCAGCAATTGTTGAAGGAAATCCCATCATAGTGCCAAAAGAGCAATACCACACATCTGGTGATAATGTGGGTCAAAAAAAGGAGTTTCTCACTGAGCAAGAGCACCTTTCTAAGAAGATGAACTAAGCCTAAAGTTACATAGCATGGACTATTAGAAATGTCTCTTCTACAAGCTTACCACAGAACTACCACAGAGCTGTTAGGAGCTTTGACAGGCACAAATAATGAGAGGCTTTGTTAAGATTTGTGAATGTTTCAAGTGTATTCATAGCAGCTTGTCTTAAAAAGCCTTCACAAAAAGAAGCAAAGCTGAAGGGTGGCTGAAGAAATCATGGTTCCACCATCTCATGTGGCTGGGGTTTAAATACCCATGATACAAGTGAAATGCATTCAATATTTTAGAAGATAAGAACTCACATTAATCTGTGGAGTAAAAAGATGCCATCCTTTCTCATATTACTCATCTTGCTGAGATTTGCCCCCAAAAATTCAGGGGACAGCTATAAGCTATAAAATATTTAAGTGCTCAGAAGCTTCATGACTGTGTTCTTTGTGTGTACAGAATGATAAAGCCATTCAACCTACATACACCAGATGTACTAAAGGTACTGAACACATTTCACTACAAACAAACACAAAGTTTGGCTTATCAACAGCTCAACTATAAATTTTTTCTTACTGTTAGTCCCCACCAGTTCCTAAAGGAAAAGCCTACTTAAAGTAACTTCTTTAACAGCTAAGGAAAACAGGCATTCAAACAAACGAAAAAAAGTGCATTTTTAATAGAAACCCCAAAATTTTAGTACCAATAATTGCAACTGAAAACCACATTCACGATGTTAGGAAGAGGATGTGTATGGAATAAAGCATTTGGATTTCCTTAGAGATTGTTATCTTACCAAAATGGAGAAGGGTAGGGTAATTTCCTGACACGTAAGAAGGGAAACATGGCAAACAGGATAGGAAACAAAATCTGGAAAGAAAAGTCAAGGAGAGGAATGTCTAGAAAAAGATTCTGAACAAAAAAATTATTTTACAAAGCAGGAAAAAGAAACATTTGTAGAAGAAACAGAATTGCTTTACATGTTCAGCATGCCAGCATTACAGCTTTAGTCTTTTATAGTACTTGATTCTAATCAAACAGAGAAACATTTATGCAATTTTTCAATTAAAACTTCAAGAGGAGTTGTTTCAATGTGATCAATGTTTCTAAACGGTTCTGATTATTTGTCCTTATCTGACAGCTGGTGACAATTTTGGCATGGGGTGGGTTGGTTTTTTCATAACAGAATATTTACAGCTTCTTACGCTGAACTGAAAGTGGCTCAATCTAAACTTCACTTCATCACTTCATGGTCAAACTATGTTGCAAAAAAGCAGGACCCATAATTAAAAAAAAAAAATCCTAAAAATTCATCAATTCATCTACCCCATGATCATAAACTGAAGAGGGGGGGGAAGAAATAAAAAATAAAGACTCTGGTAAAGCAGTTGCCAGCCCCAGCCATCCATTTTCCCTCATCTTTTATTAATACCTATTCTAGTTATTGTAAGGTTAAACAGTCTTAGAAGTTATATAAGGACCCAACATCTTTTTTTTTTTTTTTAATATAGACTTGGCTGCACAGGGTATGCTGCACAGGTCTTTAGCAGCACAGTATGTAGAGAATTAGAGCATGAGATTCATTACATTTTACTGGCAGGAGTTTGGATCAGTCCCTTTTCACAAGAGCAGTAGGACTGACTTATGCAGATTGTTTTAAGGAATGTCAGTTTGACAAAACAGAGGATTTCTGAAACTCTCCTTCAACTACAGCTCCTTGACCCTTCTTAGTGCTGCAGCCCCACGTGAACTGCCTGAGCCTCCTCTGCTTGCTGTGCACCAAATGCAACTGAACTGAACATTGTGTACCCCTGTGCCCTGCCTAGGTATTAAAATCTTTAATTTCTCCAGAAGCCTGTAAAAACTTATGTTAGAAAAAAAAATTCTTCTTTTTTAAACAATCTGTGTAAAATTATTCTTTTTCTATCACAGAATATTCTGAGTTGCAGTATATACATGTCAGGTGTTGTGTATATATATATATATATACATACGTATACACAACACCTGACAACACAGGTACTATGTTGCCACTCTGGTTATTAAAGATTTCAAGGTAACTGAATGTAAAGGAACAAAAAGATATTCCAGCTGTTTTCATAGGGAGTTTTTCCTGAGTTTAATGATACTATGCTATACAGTAACACAACCCTAGAGATAATCATAGAATTTATTATACTAATTAGAAAGCTGATAATCATAGAATGGCTTGGGTTGGAAGGGAACTTCAAGATCTTCACCTTCCACTACTCCAGGCTGCTCCTAGCCCCATCCAACCTGACCTTGGACTCTTGCAGAGCTGGGGCAACCACAACTTCTCTGGGCAACCTGTGCCAGGGCCTTACCACCTCCATATTAAAGAATTTTTTTCTACAATCTAACCTGAGTAGCATAACTTCTGTATTAGAGACATACATGAATTAACCTTTCCTCATATAAAGCATTTACACTTAAAAAGCATATTTTAAAATGCTCAATGAAAAAAAAGTCAGGAGTACTCTTTTCCATTCCTTAACTGCTTCAGCTCTTTCAATGCATTATTTTTATCTTCCAGATGAATTTATTATACTTTGGACCAACTATTCTACAACTAGAATATTTTAATTTGCCTTAAAAATAAACATATTTATACTATTTTTAAACTTATTATTACTGAAATCTTTTCTGAGACAAAAAGTTGCATTTGAGATATGCAAGATGAACACTGCAGGTATAATTCACTACAGCTTTTTCTGAAGCAGTTAATCATTAAAATACAAATAATTAAGAGTTTAGAAAAATATGCCCACAGCAGCTGATCTCTGCCTAAGTGACACACAGAGGTCTGGTATCAGTTGCACTGTCAGTCTAGGGCTAATGGTATCAATACAGTAGTTCAGAGGTTCTGATCATTAAATATGGGTGCTTTGACCACTATCAAGGGTTTTACTGAATATATTTAGAATTAAGGAGATGCCAGGTTTGGCTCAAGGTGCTTTAAGTAAAGCCATAAGCATGTATTCAAATGTACAATGCTCCATGCTTTTTTAAGGTCCCAATTTAAGGTATGATAAAGTCAAAATCTAGAATAGCTCTGAACTAAATCACAGGAGGCCAAAGGTAATGGCATTACCAAGAATTCTGAAGTTAGCTAGAAAAGCAGTTATCTGACTTGCAAAAGCAGAACAAACTGAACCAGCCATTAAGAAAAGAACTTCATAAAAACTCAAGATGAAAGTGGCAGCAAAAAAAGCAAGCTTTCAAATTAGAAGGACAAACCATTATCTCTGTCTCCCTTCCCACCCACTGTTTCAACCCAGAGCTCAGCAGCTACCTGCAAATATCCTGCTGACATCTGCTCATCCCCTCCTGACTCTTACCTTCAGCTGCCTCCAGCACTTCTAAAAAAATACACAGGCATAAATGCACTCAGTGGCATTTTGAGTAAATCACTCAAAAAGCTTATTCCAGCCCTGTAAAACACAGCAATCTAAACAGAAAGGCACAAAAGAGTATTTCTTTTCTTACCTGATTCTTTAGAGCTCTTTACCACAAGTGAATCTACCTCTACTGATTTTGGTCTGAGTGGCAATGGTTCAGAGTCTAACTTTGGTTTTGCTACTGGCTCAACTTCAGATTTTGGTCGAAGAGTAACAACTTCTCCATTAGTTCTGTGGTAAGAAAAAAAAAAAAAAAAACAAAACCTGCCTAGTCAAGAGATGAAATAGTTTAAAAGGGAAAAATACCAAGAATTAGAAGCAAACTGAAAAATTATGGTAGATTTTATCACTTTCTAAAGCCTTGTTTTAAAATCAAGGTTTCTGGAGATCAATTTTACTCGTATGAAAACCAATTTTTCTGTTCCATCTCTTGCAGAGTTGCTAGATGTGCACAAAAACCCGTGTGAAAATAATCCAGAACTTTTAGGACACACTTTGGCATTTCAGTTCAAAATATTACACTTCAAACAACAGGTGAGCTGAATAATATTTTCACTAATACCTCTTGAAATAATTCAGAAAGTGACCCCTTGACATGAAAGAAAACTTCCTGTACAGGAAAAAGGGCTGACAAGAACAAGGTATTTCTTGCTGGATATGGAAAAAGCCACCTTGTAGCTTTTGTTCTACTATGCATTCCTTCCATATCTGCTCACATTATTCACAGACAACAAAAACCCCAAGAACAACAATGAAAAAAATCCAAAGCAGTGCAACCCCCTCCAAAATAAATAAAAAATAATAGGAAACATTTTCCTTTACAGTTCTTGCCATCACAAACCCATGCTAACCAGGCCTGATTATCTGGTTGGCCTGTACATGTCATATATAAACTGTGCCCCTTTCATTAATTCACCTCCCAAAGCCTGTAAAAGTTTTATTGCAGTAGAAAAAAAGATAGCAGCCAGATCTTCCTAAAACAATGCTAAACACTTTAAGACATTTAAATATCTCTAAGATTTAAAGGCTTCAATTATCAAGGCCCACAGCTTACTACAGACCCCTATTTAACTGCACATGTGCATCCCTTTAGAACAACAATTATTTTCTAAGCTGGAAAAGAATATGACTTGTGGTTTTAAAAAAATAATCTTTACTTAGGAAAGCCTCCAAAATACCAAGCGAATATAACACAATTCCATACTGAAAAGTTATTTAAGGTGCAAGCTCTTTGATGTAGCAGCTTTATTTGCACAAGGCCAAGTGTATCACAACCTCACTTTCTCATGGTTCTTTCAAGCCAAAATCCCAAAGGGACAGTTACCAGTCAGCTGTTGGCTTACACTTCTGGGTAAGGGCCTAGCAACTGCTGCAGTGGAGACAGAAAGGAAAATTCTATGTGTGGGAGACTGTATGGATGCAAAATTAGTTTTAGTGGAAGTTTCAAACTCATGAGGAAAAAAAATAAGTGGATCTAGAAGAAGTATTTGTACCTGTTTATCCAGTAACTCAAGTGAGAAGGCTCAAGAGTAGAGCATCTGAATGTGGTTCTGTAATAAGTGCTTCCTTCCCCAGGAGCAGACAGGAGTACCACAGTGAGTACCTTTAGCACAGAACCTCAGTTCTTCCTTTCCATCTATCTTACCCTATACAAAGTGCTCAAGCCTTGAACACTGAGGCAGCTCAAATTTTCAGGGTTTTTTTCAACACAGTAATAATTCTCAAGGGCCATGCCCACATTCTTTTATTCTACCCTTGTTAGTGTAGCTACAGCAGCCATCAGATGAGCAATTTCATCTGCACCATGGTCAGTTATGCTCTAATACTGACTCTGAGATGGATTCAATGTCTCAAAGGATTTGAAAAGCCTAAGTTCACCTTCATAAAGACTTGGAGAACTAAGACAATGGTAGGTATAAGGCAAAACTTATCCTTGCATCCTTTTCACCCTTAAAGCACACATTTCTTCCCAACTCATCCATGAGGGAAGATCAAACAGCAAATCAAATTGAATATACTTAGTGTCTGCAGTTTCAGTCATACTGACTTGGATGCAGATGATGGCAAACCAGGTTTGTCTGGACGTTTTGGGTGCAGGAGTCCTGCTCTCAGTAGGCTGTTGGTCTTGCTTGGAGGAATCGGCTTCTTGGGTGGTACTTGAGGAGCTTGTGGCTTCAAAGGTTTCTGATCCAAAGCTCCTTTTTCATCTGACAAAGGAAGTCACATTTTTAAAACTCCACATTGTCTAGAATTCTTACACCGCTAATCAGTTAGAAAGCACTTGCTGTCAGAAACGTCTTCTCTGAAGATCAAAATGAAAAATACATATGCAAGTGTCTTAAATGACATCTTATCAAAACACACAAATTACTTACCTGAGCTCAAAAAGATTTATCTAAGAGTAAGATAAATCTTCCTACTGACATGAAACAGTAGTAATAAATTATGGATTCACATTATTGCCCTGCAAATGACAGCTAAGAACCAAAAGCCTATGTACTGCATTGTCTTTTCTACAAATTCATTTTATTTTCTTTTAAAGAGGTAGGGGTTTTTATTTTGTGGTAACTAGATTTCTTACACACACAAACAGCATAATTTATCTATGGACGAAGGGGAGGAGAGAAATTAATTTTTATCTGAATAGCTGAATTTATTTTATCTCAAGTCTGCCTTCCTACAAAGAGATGGAAATTAGGTATGAATAATACTAAAAAAAAAAAAAAAAAAAAAAAAAAAAACCAAACCAAAAAAAAAAAAAACACCAAAAACCAAAAAACAAAACAACCACCTATTTATTTGTTTAGTGACTACATGACCTAACTGAATCCTGTCCAGAGGAGCTGGCATACAACATACAGGACACTGAAAAATTCAAGCTGCCTTACAAGCAATAGTCGAACAGGTTTGAACCCATGTGTCCTAACTCTACCCTGCTGGATAGCCAGAGCAAACCTTCTACTTTTCCCTGTAAAACCATGCCACAGTTCAGTATACACTAAGTACTGAATATTCTAAAGAATAATTGTTAGGTTACAGCAAAGTGTTACAGTTCTTTACAGTTACTGCCCTTATAGGGCAGTAATTCAGTAAACTGGGATGGAGAGAGTGACCTTCAGCTTTGATTTTCCCCATCCTCCCCTTCTGCAATTTGCTTTTAACCAAGTATTGATCTGGTGTAAATTGTTTATGTGTGCTATGGACCTGGGAGCAGGGCTGGGTATTTGCTTCAGCTCCATGCCAGCAAAGTGTCTGAACTGCCAGGTCTAGGACTGATTCCCTTTGGACAAGTCCTGCAGCCACTGAGCACCCCTCCAACCCCAAAACAGGAAGAAGCCAACGTTCTTTCACAGGAGTATTGGGAAGCCAACAGATCCTAGAGACACTTCTGCCAAAAGCACTGCTCAGGGGCAGAACTGTCTTCCTGCTTTGGGACACTTGAACACCAGGAGGAGAAAAACTGGCTGCCATCTCCCTGCAGTGTCTCAGCATGGAGCTAAGAGCACAGGATGCTGAAGCAGTGGAAGGATTTGCCACACGGTGGGGCTGCCTGCCCTGTGAAAAGCAGCACGTCAGCAGCAGCAGCAGCCACTCCTGCCTCCCCACCCAACACACAACACTGCCAGTTTTAACACCGACCAGCCAGCACTAACTGCAGATCAATCGGCTTTATTGAAGCTGTGCTGAGCACAAGTCGAGAATTTGCTTTTAAGAGAGTTCATAAACAGGGCAGAAAAATTGCTGTCATCAAACCCTATTCCTGAACTCTCATCTGTCAGTTCTCCCTTCTATACTCCCACTCAAAATCTGAATATAAAAAATGTCTATAGCTAAGTGGAATAAGTTAATACCAAAGGCCAAGGTTCACCATGAACACAGAAACTGGGCATTTCTGCTGGACAAAATGACATGTCTTTTTTTGGATTTTGCTTCTCAATGAAAAAGTGTTGGCTAAAAATGAATAGGTTAGTAATGGAAATAGAAGATAGAAATCTGAAGACATTTACACTGGAAAAAAATTTCAACATTACAGACACCACTAAGTGCCCTTCATTATAAATACAGAAACACTCACAGAAACTCTAATTTTTGATCAATTCTTGATTGCAATTAAAGACAGATTAGTCTCCCAATAGGAATAAAAAATGACATGGTTTGATAGCTTCTGATTAGAGCTGCTCAATTAATTTTTTTTTTTCTGAGAACTAGTTACAGAACAATTTCATACTTAACGGATTCAATTACTAGTATTAACAGCGCTATTTTTCCACAAGTCCAACAGCACTGATAAATGGGTATATCTTCCAGTAAAACACTAGTGCTATCTAAAAAACTAATTCTTATGACCTGATCTGCAACTGAATCCTTAACAAATTTTTCCTCCTTCATTCACTGTAGCTCAGTAAAGAAGAGTTCTCTACCTTATGTAATTTTTTTTTTGTACAAGATTTTTTTTTGTACAAGATTTCCTGTGTTTTTTGGATGGTGTCACTCAATATTTTTTCCTATATTCCACCATGAACAGTTGAGCTCAACTATGCAAAGATTAACACTATAGTCCAAACAGAACCAGTTTAAAATTAAACTGGTTTCTGTTTAGTAGTATTTAAAAGGAGCCAGGAGATCAACATTTCTGGAATCATACAGTTGATCTTAATTCACACCTGAAGACACTGCTCCAACAGATAAAAATTACTGTTTTCTCACATACAGAACAAACAGAACTGATTTTAACAAGTGTTTTTCATATTCAATACCTGAGAGGGTGCCTTGTTAAAATGGGGGTTATAAAAACTGCCCAAGGAAGCCAAGAAACCCATCAGGAGCCACACTAGTAGAAATGCTGGTCAGCCACAGTTCTCCATTCACAGGACAGAGTGGTTTTGTAATTTGGTTAAGCTGCAGGATTTCTTCTGCAAGGCCCAACCAACACATTTGTTTAAGCTTCTCACTTTTAAACACCATCAAACATTTTCACTTGGCAAGTTTTTTCAAACATGGAAAGAAGCCTTTTAGAATCTGTTTGGGTGACAACAGTAGCTTTGCCTCTGGAAAAAGACATCCTTTAAATTTTAAGAATAAAGTAGTAAATGTCTCCAAATTCAGTAGAAATTGAAAATATGGAATATAGCAAGAATTAACAGGATAAGAAATCTCCATTTCTGAGACTGTAGCATCTATCTAAGGAGTCTTGTATCTGTTCTGTGTAGCTCTTTCAAATTCTTCTGACCAGACTGATTTTTGCAGCAGTTGACCTTTGCCTTTCTAATAACTTACTACTGCTGCTCAAAACTGCAGCCACTGTCACAGAACTACACCTTCAGAAATTTAATAGTAACTATGTTACTGTGCAATACAATAACCAATCTTCAGAATGTCATATAATAACAAGAAATAAAGATTTTAATAGAGTTTAGCAGTTCCTCTAACCACTCCAAAGATATTTTTTAACATCACAGACTTGACAACTTCAGTAAATGGTATCAAGGGAGTCTGTATGATGGCTCCTGAACAGAGACCCTATTGCCAGAGCAGCCAAGTCACTATGAAGAAAACTGTCCTTACCTTTTTCTTCTGGCCTCAAAGAAAGGAATTTCTTCTCTCCGGCTGGCAATTCAGGTCTTGAAGCTGAATGCAAATGCAAACCACAGACATTTTTCAAAGAGCTTTAATTATCTTGGTCACTAACTAAAAATAAAACTAATGCCAAGTTGTGTCTTCTCTTTTGCAAGGACTGTAATACCATTTACAAACACTCACTTGAGCCCAGAAAAAGGTTTTCTGAGCCATTGTTAAAATGTTTCCAAAGTAGGCTCCATCATAATTTTAAAAATATACAGCAACAGCAAAATATATAAAGTATGAAAAGTAAGCTCAAGGTGTGACTATGGCTGCATTACTAAGAAATAAAAAACTACTTCTAAATTTTCTTTTGAAGTCATACACTGCTTCTGCAATTTAGTATTTCTCAGACCACCAGACATGTACTACATACCTGGGCTTTTAACTGGAGGTGGAGGTTTCTTTGGCTTCTGCAAAATGAAGGGGAAAAAAACAAAGTCAAGCAAGCAAGCAGATATTCTCTGTATCCAAGACAGCCTCATTTGTGTTTTGTTTTGCATACTGTAACGTGGAGCTTGTTTACCAGCTGATTTTAAAGTATTTCACAAAGGAGGCAATCAATTCAGACAGGAAACACAAAGACCTGGAACAATTCCTCTGATATCTCCCAGACAACCAATTATAAAAATTCAGGAACAAAATTCAGGTCTGTTGAAATTAAATCAGTGCTTCAGCAATGTGCATAAACAGAGGGGAAAAAACCCTTAAATCCAGTAATTGCATCTTTTGTAGTCCAAAGAATTACTCTGATCACACTCATTTTGATTTCAATATGTAAAACTCAATCTTCGTTAGTACAATGCCAGTTTAAAAGAGTAACCAGGTAATTTTTTGAACCAAAAATGTTCACTTTCAATAAAAACAGATTTCTGAATTAAGTATCAGAGGAATGGCTTCCATTAATTGACTTTTAAATTACAAGTGTAAGAAAAAACGAATAGATGCTGTCAGCAATTGTCTCAAAGACTGCAGTTACATCAAAAACATTGATTTGAGCTCCCTTACCATTATACTTAAGTGGGAGAGATGGACAAACTATGCCAGCCATTAAAAATGTACAAAATATCCAAAATATCACAATGCAACACTTTGTACATTGAAATTACTATTTTGAAACAGTTATTCATCACTTTCTGATACACTTGGAAGCTGAATCTCTGTCCTGCTGAAAGGAGACTGGCACCTCCCAGGAGAGATCCCAACCACTCATCCTTGGAATGTGATTCATTAAATTGCTTTAGAAGAGGGGCCTTTCTGGTTGTACTAAGGACAAGATTCCCTGATAAAATGATACAAAAGCCTACAAAACCACTTGTTCTTCACACAGGTACTGCTGAAACCATACAGGCTCTGTGTAACACACCCCTCCAAAAACACCCTGCAGTGGGAATTTTTCAAACATTTACTATGGATGGATTTCACTTCTGTGCCCCTACAGCTATTGAATAACCTCTTTTTAATGCAACAAGATTTTATTCTAACATGTGAAATGTAACTAAGCAAGCAGGAGAACCTGTATTCAATTTCTTTCTCTGGTTTCAGAGGACACAAAAGCGAGTGTACCTAAGTAACAAGATTCTATTTTCTTTCTTCCCAAAAAAGTAACTACATTATCCAGCTGTGCAGCATTGCTGCCTGTACCAAAAACAATTAAACAGACTTCAGCATCAACTTGCCATTCTACAGTTCTGCTCTGTGTTTTCATGAAGTCAGTATCAAATAGCTGATTATGATCACCAGCCATCCAGTGCCTTGAACCTGAAAGCTGCTCAGTGCAAGGCGAATCCCTGTGCTGAGACATTGCACAAAGCAGAATAAAGGATCAAAGCAGGGAAATGCTGTTTAGGGTAAAAGAATGGTTTCGCCCCCCGCTCTGTAGGAAACAACTTTGTATTGTGAAATAGCAACCCTACCTACCCTCTCTTCTTGTATTTTATGGCATTTATGCCACCCTTGCACAGCTGAGAATCCATCTGTAAAGAAAATTCTGACCGGGGGTAGGTAGGTTTCTGTGTATGTGAGGCAATTCAGGATAAATGATAAATTAATAACTCCTGATCTGGAGCTGAATCCATTCCACCTGGGGCTGATGTACATTTGGGAATTAAAACAACCATCTTTGCTACACAAACATGACAGAACCAAAACATCACACTAATCTCAACAAAAAAACCCCACTGTAAAATGAGGACCAAAATTATAAGATCATTGAGAACCACAAGAAAACATGAATTTCTACAAGTTAGTACACAAGATGGTGAAAAAAAATTTCTAAATCCTACCCAAAAAATATCCTTCATATACTGCAGCCTACTGCAAGTTTTGACATGGAAAAATCCCAATCAGACCCAGAAGGGTCATCAGCATTCTGTAATTACAGTTACTTAAGGACTTGAGACGGAAAAAACCAACAGCTTATCTCCTTCCTAAACAGTAAGGGTTTAATTTAGTAATCAGTAACAAGTAACACCATGCTTTCAGAACTACATCCTTTTCTAAATGACCTGATCATCCTCATTAATTAGAGTTAATCTCAAAAAAGATGCCTCACTTTAGTATTTATGGACAAGTTAAACACAAAGATTAATCTTTTCATCTTTCTTCTTTTATACAACTAGGTCAAGATAAAGTTAAAACTGCCACAATTGTAATATTTTAAGCAGCATAATGTGCTGTGACCTCTTTTATTCTCTGCGTTTTCATTAATAGTTTTTTGTGATACTAAACAATAGGTGTAAGAACTTACAGGGAAGTCTTTATCAGACTCTTGTATTTGAACAGCAAAGTTATCTGGGAAGACTCCTTCTTTACCATTGAGCTCTCCTCTCCACCAGCCTGGCTCTCCAGTGTCCTAAAACAAACAACAGGTCATTTCAACCAGTATTTACCTCTTCCCCAGACCAGATACAGTTACACAACAGCTTCTTCCCTTTTACTCACAACAAAGTAATTGTTTGTCTGAAATTGGCCAGCTTAACAAGGGGAAACAGTTACAGATTGGATCAGGTTTGGTCAGGTTTTGTTTGTTTTCTAAAATGCAGGATGAAATTATATTACATCATATAAGATAAGGGTGTAAGGATAAGATCTGCAAAGGGAAGGAAAGTACATAAACCGAGTTAAGACCTAACACACAACATTTGATCTTCTCAGCTTCCTTGACCAGCAAGTTATTCAGTAAATACTCCAAATGTTATTGGCATGACGCACAATTCTACTAAATAAAAGTGATTCTGATGTGATGGATCAGCTCCACTGGTCTGAAAAGGGTGAAGAAGCAGAAGAATATACCCCCTGAGAGAAAAAATAACCACACTATGAGAAAAGAAAATACAGTATTGGATAATTAATTCAGTGGCAGAGAACTCCATTACATGATGTCACTGGATGAAGGCCTCTGTCCATAACAGAAGATGTAAGATGATGGTAAAGTACACTTTACCAGCATAAATAACAGCTTTCCCCTCTGCCTCAGATCCAAAAAAATCACAGAAACCTACAATGGTTTGGGTTGAAGGGACCTGAAGGATCACCCAGTTCAAACCTCCTGCCATGGGCAGGGATGCCACTCAGTCTGCACAACTCTTCTTAGCTCCACTTTGAACCAGTGTGTGCTTGGGATAAATTGGTTTAAAAAGACAGAGCAGCAAAAGATTGAGTGAAGATGGGGCAAGGGTTGCTGTTTTTACAAAAGGGCTTCCATAACTACTCATTTCTACTGTACTTATGATCAATGATGCTCATAACAGCAACCCCTTAATTCCATAGAATTAAAATTTTAATAAAGAAAAATGTGTTAAGTCTTCTTCTGCAATTGAGCGAAAGTTGAAGACTAAACTTTCCACTTTTTTAGGCAAGTCATTATTTCTTAATATAGGCAAGCATATAAACTAACAAAAGACTGCAGAATAGTGCAGGGAAATTAATTATGGGTAGGTTTATTTTCTGTTTAGAATCATCTCTGCATCAAAATGATCTATCAAAAAGGTGCTTTCAGAATTCAACACAAATGAGAACATTCAACTAAATAATCACGTTTCTCTTACAGACAGAAAGTATCACTAATTTCTGTCTGGTTATTCTGAATCCCAGGGAACAAGAACTGTTTCTGAAGGTAAAGGGACTGTTTGAAAGCTTTTCCCATTTCCTCACTGAAAAGGCATTTGGTACTGAGCGTACACTGATTGCACTGGCCTTTGAGGACCCCAAGATAACACCCACTCTGGAACAATCTTTAAAGTCATCTGTATCTTCATCAAGTGCACAAGCAAAGAGTTGACTCTCACATGAGAGAAATCAGTCTACAGGAATATCTGCTCCAGCAGACCCTCCTGTTTCTCAGTTCATACACAACCTCCCTGTACAAAATTCACCAAAGCCACACACATGGCCAGAGCAGACCCAGCTTTCTTACCTTACTGATTATTTGAATGATCTCGCCTTCTTTAAAGCTAAGTTCATCATTTGAGCCATCATAGGAAAATATTGTCCTGCAATATTCCTTGGCTGGAACAGAGGAGCATAATTAATCTGGATACCATGGGTAGTAACATTCCTTATAACAGCTTACTTATGCTGTCTGAGAGCTGAGAAATTCACACTATAATCATACTTTCCTTCTAGACCAGCCACCTGAGACTGATTTATGAATATTCAAATGAAAGCAAAAATAAGATTATATACTTATTGAGCAAAGGAAATAGATCCTTGAGAAGTTAGAAGTATAAGTCCCAAAGCATTTTTTTTCACAACAATAACTTTATTCAAGCCCTCTGATTTCAGAGGGAAAAAAGAGGCATTAAAAGTGTAACAGTTAAAAATGTTACAGCACACCTACCCCCCCAAGAGCATTTATATATTCAATTTTGAGCTACTTTACACAAGCTTATTAGAGTTTTATCTGTTTTCTCAAAATTGATCTAAATTTCAAATTTGCAATCCCAATTAAATACAGGCAGCTGTTTTCAAGATACATCCCTGATTAACATGTACAGCTACAGAAATTTCAGGCAGCAGACTACAGAAATTGCGCAGTGAAACCAAGTAACTAAAGCAAAGGCATTCCTTGGCTAAGCACCTGAAACCAGAGCTCATCTGAGCCATCAACTCTCGGCCACAGCCTCTTCTGCAAAAGCAGAAAGAATAATTATTTTCTTTCCTTTTGGAACAGTTCAAAACTAATCCATTTTAAATTGTGGTAACAATTGAAAAGGCAAGAGGATTTGTTTTCCTTCCCACACTGGCACAAAAACAACCATGAGAAAGGCCAAAATACATAAACATAGACTTTTTAACCCCAGCACATATTAAACAATTTAGCAGCTAAAAAGGTTGTATTTCTGTATCTGACACACTAAGAAAGAGGAAGCAAACAGAAAGGACTCTTTAGCTGCTGCCGTAACCTATCAGGTGTTTGGCACTGACAGCACAATGAGCAGCTGCTTCACCCTCCAGTTAGAGCAGCACACCATCAGGTCACAGAATCATCTGCAATTCTTAATGATAGCTTTTGCTGGGTGGCAAGAGAATAAATCAGTTGCAGTCAAACCTTTTTGCTGTTGTTGTGTTTTGTTTAATCAAGATACACATCTTTAGTTTAAAAATGCACAACTTGTATTCACAAAGAAAAAGGAGTAATAACCACTATGTTAAAATGCCAAAGTATGCCAAGCTTGAAGAGATAATATATATAGATTTTGTATCCTATTATAACTGGGGGAAAGAGGGATCAAATTGTGATTATTTTACTTTTTAAAAAAATATTTTTATATACTTGCACCAGAGGCCAAAACAAACTTCCAAAACCAGAAGAGCCTCACTGCAAAATAAGCCAACCTAGCCTAAACATTTCAGAGATCTGCGTTTATCTGCTAAGAGATGAACACAGTTTATTTTAAAACCTGGTCTCTCAAAACTGAGGATGAGACACATCAACTACACTATGGTCTATATTTAAATAAAACACTAAGGAAGAAAAACAAGCCTAAGGTGTAAGATGTTCTTTTGTGGTGTCTGTAGGTATTACCTACTGATGTTCTCCCACAGCTTCTATTACTGTCATATTTAAGTTCCTCTCTGACATATTTGCTTCTCTGGGAGAGAGACTCCGCATGGCTACAGGATTAGATCAACTTCCATGCTTTTAGCATGAGATGCACCTGAAACTATTAAAGGAGCTAAATACTGAATGCTTTGGGTGTCCAGCATTGAATGTTGGCATTTTTTTCTAGGCAGAGTTGCATTAATTTTTATGCATACTTTTAGACAAGTCAAATTTCACAATGCTCAGGGCTGCACATTGTCTTGCTGGTTCTTAGAGCAATAGCACTGGAATGGTTTAAAAGCAAGATGTTGCAGTTTTCTTATTTCTGCAAATTATGCATTCCATAGAAAACAACACACCAAAATAAGGTACTTCCACATAAAACAAAAATATACTTAAAATTACAATACAGAAGTTGACAAAATGTCTGCTATGGAACCGGGGAAATGAGCAGTCTACACATCACATAATCAAAGTTAATTTTTCATAGGGATTGGCACTCCCACAAGATGTTTTGGGTTCACTTAAAAATATCTCTCTTGATAAAACTGTGCAATTTGGCAGCTAAATGAAGTCATAAATTCTTAAGAGATAAAAAAGAAAAATAAAAAAACAGCATAAACAGAATCACAATGGAACTGGATTATGAAGGGAAGAGACCTCAACACAACCTAAGCACCAACTTTCAGATGCATGCTGCCACCTCCACAGAAAATCCTGAGCCTACAAAGGAACTTGTGTAACCTGGGGACAGAAATTGTGCTGGGAGACTGTTCCATGGAAATAGGTCTCCAGCATCCCATCAGAATCAAACCAGGCAGAAAGTAAACAACACGTCAACAGAAAATTAATGCAAAACAACTGTTGCAATAAAAGTTCCTATCCCAGCCTTATTTTGTTCTAGGAGATAACCCTACAAATGTTTTTGATTTTTTTTCTGAAGAAATGTAAGCAAAAATTACTTTAGACTTTTTTGCACTTGCCTAACACCTCAAGGGTACAGAACATTACACAAAACTTCAGTACAGGCAGATGTTTTAGATTTTAACACCAAAAAAACAAACTGATAACCAAATAGTTCATAAGAAAGGACTACCACATAACAGATGTAAATATCCATCAGCCTTACCTTTTGGTTTACTTTCAGCTTCTGGTTTTATTACTTCAGGTGTGTTTTCAGTTTTTGTTGTACTGGGAAAATGAATTAACTTTGTTCCAGGAGGATGGTTAGGTAATGGCTATATTAAGGAAAAAGAACTTTGTTAACAAAAATTCTTTCAAGTTTTGTTTGTTATTAGGCTACGGAAGATACTGAATTTTTCATTAGCTGAGATGATGAAAATTACCATCTCCAAGAGATTTAATGAGTTTTCCCACTAAGTACTTAGCTTACTGTATTACTTCATTACAGACACTGCACTTAGAGTTTGTCTGCTGGTCAAAGACAGAGCACAGCTTTCAAACTGGAAGCTGATCTCAGGACATGGTCAAATATACTTTAGCAATTGTATTTCAGCTGTTCCAGGTGTTACTCTCCCATTAGCCTGAATATTGCCTCCTCCAGCACATAACAGAAGCAGTTATTTAACAGCTCTGCTCACAGTAACTCTCTGGCCATGCTGACTCTTCACTGGAATAAGGCAGAGATACTCAGCAGCCATACAGCACTTCAGACAAGCAGTTTTTAACTACTCAGACAAATGAAAGAGAACATGAAAACCCATCCCAGCTTCCTTTCTCTCTCAGCAATTTGTACAGAACAGTTCAAGTGTCACTAGAGATTTCTCCTAAATGAAAAAACAAAGATGCATTGCCACAAGTTTCAGAGTTTAACATCTAACTAAAATAAATTACAGAATATTTAATTTTTCCCCTCAGAAACTTACTGAGCTGCCAGGCAGATTCCGACAGCTTCAGCTGCATCCACCTCTTCACACCCAGAGCTACAAACCCAGAATATGATCTTACAGTCAGTACTCACCGGAGCAGCCCTAACAGCATTACTGATATGAAAAATCCCACTGCCTTTAGTTACTCTGCTCATTTTCATCTACAGTTCAACTTTGCAGATCTTCTACTGTCAGAGAAACCAGATTTACTCTCCTTAGAGCCAGACAATGCCTGTAGGCTGATGCTTGGTGCCTCTGACACACCATAGAAGAAGCCAAGGTCATTTGGGATGTTCCTGCAGTACCTATGCAATTTAACTCTCTCCAGAATGGTATATGAAGGAAGCACTAAAATAACCCTCCTCTGAGATTAAACACCTCCAACATGGAAATAGTTCTCTGCATTTCCCCTTCCAATGTAAGATGCAATTAGGAATAAGAGAGGAAGTTTAGGCAGACAGGGTAGAAATAGCCTGAGCCCATGTGGGATGTTGGGAGAGCTGGAAGGATCTCCTGCAGCAGCATTTACACTCTTGGGCCCATCAGATCCATCAGTGCTCAGTCTTCCTGTGCTGAACAGCTTGAATTTTCCAAGGGAAAAGAGACCTCTCCTCTACACAGTTTTCTTATTTTTTTCTTACTGTCTTAAAAGACTGACAGTGCTCTCCAAGCATTTCATCAGCTAACGCCAAAGCAAGTTAAGCACAAATCCAAGGAAGCCATCTATTTTTACAAGAGATTCATGAGAATTATCTCCCTTGGGCTCTCCATGCTGTTCTGTAAGTCTGTCCACCTTTGGGATGACTTTGGCAACAAGTATAAGTGGAATATTAAGTGCTAAACTAAAATGTTTATTTCTCTGACATTAAGCTATGCAAAACTGTTTTCTCACTTCATTTCCTCTCTTGATGAGAAATTATCTACCAGACCTTTCCAGACAGGCCAACCAAAACTGCACAGCATATGTCACTGCATATATATAGTCAAATAGAACAATTCAAAAGGTCTGAGCAGACTTCATATTAATTGCACGAGTTTGGAAAGGCTCTTTAAATTCCCAAGTGACAAGGCAGACAGTAGGGAGGCACCCTTTTGAATGATCAATCTCATGACAAGAAAGCAAACTGGAAGCTAGGTTCTGAAAACCTACTCTTAACACCATTCACATGAACATCACAGTAGTGATCACAGCCTGCCACATCAAGGGACAAAGGGAAGGAATGAGGAGAATCCATATGACTTCACAGAATCATGGAGAAGTTTGAGCTGGAAGGGACCTTCAGTGACCATCCAACTCCCTGCCATGAGCACGGACACCTCCCACAGAACCAGGATGCTGAAAGCCCCATCCAGTCTGGCCTTGACCAATGCCAAAGATGTGGTAATCATAACTTGTGTGGACAATCTGTTCCAGCACCCCACCTCCCTCACCATGAGGAGCACCTTCCTTATCTCCTCTCTTTTCTTCCTAAGTCTCCCCTCTTTTAGTTCAAACCACTGCCCCTTGTCCTCTCATTACAGACCTCAGTAAGAAGTCTCTCTCCATCTATATATCCATCTATGTATTGAAAGGTTGCAGTGAGGTCTGCCACAGACCTTTTCTAAACAACACCTTCTTTAGGAAGCAACATTCCCCAAGCTTTAAACAGAAGGCAAAACACTTGCAACTTTTCCAAATCTGATGCTCTGACCAGACCAGAAACAAACACTACACACACCATACCATTGCTCTGAGCATTGCTACTGAAGAAAAACACATTCAAGGAAGTCTCCAATCCTCCCTCCTCCCAGGGACTCACCTCACGTATTGCCCTACATCAATACAATTATTACCATGGCAGAGGAAAACAAATCACTCACCAGAACAGCATTAATGACCATAACCCAGAAACAAAAATTGAAATAGACAAAGTCTTTAAAAGCTTTCTTTATCACCTGAGTCAAAACTGGATTATCTCAGCTGCCTTTAATTTACCAAAAGCTGAAAATCCATATATAAGCTCTTGGAATAGTAAACTCAAGTTAAAGGACTGAGCATTGTTGCTGTGCTTCCAAGGAGTAAGAGTGCTCTTGAGTTCAGATCAAAATAAAATTCAAACAAAGAATAAAAGGGCTCCTTTTCCCACTCAACCATAAAAAATGGGGAAAAGAAAATGCAAAATCCTAGAACTGCATTTCTGTGTAAGGCTTACAGGCTTACATAACCAGTAATTTATGAAGCTTGGTAGCACTCACTGAAGGTAATGGCAGTTGACACCTAGAACAGCAGTCTCAACATCCGCCAAAACGTGAGAAAAAAACCCAAATAAGCCAAAACACAAAGAAATGCCAAAATATTCCTTGTTTTAAAAAACAAATTTAACTTATATTGGTAGACTTAATCTTCTCCCATACTATACATAAAGTCTGTTACAAGGTGAACGAGAGGGACCTCACACTGCAGATGTGTTTGAGATGCCGCTGTGTCTTTCAGCACATGACTCTGAAAGAGTATTTATGTATCAGCTTGGTTTTTAGTCTCTAATGATTTAAATACCAAGACATTTGAATAGACCTTTTGAATCAATGTTAAATACAACTTGCTGTGAAACATATTCAAGGAGATTTGTTTTGTTTTATAGGCAAGAGCCCTATGAGAGGGGTAATGGTCAGATTCCACATCCCCTAAATTATTTTTACAGGAAATCTCAAAAGAACAATATGTACCACTACAAACCTTATCTTGCTTTTTATCTTCTGATTCATTACTGGATAATCTTGTTTTAAGTTTCACTGAGCCTTCCTTAAAGATATCTCCAAACCCAACACCTCGGATTTTCTTTGGCTGTGCTGGTCCCAAAGCAGGTTCACTCCCATTTCCTGGAGAGGTCACAGGTGAGGTAGGACTATTGAAAACAGGCTCTGAAAATAAAATAAGAAAGGGAAAGCTATTTTAAATGCTGAAATTATTTATTAGCTCTTCTGGGAAAAAAGTGGAAGCAGCACAGTTTTGTGCACTCCTTCTGATAAAGAGCTTTTTAAGGAACACCACTGTAGCTGTAACACCTCACATTTGTTCTCATTTTATATTTAATGTAAGACCAACTTAAATCACACCCATTTTGTCCTGATTACTCTGGCAACTAAGTCAACAGCTCACTAATATTCTTGCTATTTCAATTATCACTCAGGCTCCACAGCCTGTGAACATTAGTGGTTTCCATTAGTTTTATGAAACGCTGCTTACGCACTCTCTGAAAATGGCATTTTAGTCCAACATTTAAAAGCTTCTCATTTGAACAGCTACAACCACAGAAAGCAATAATCAATAAAGGCCCATAATGAATCCAAACATGTTTCAACTGTCACAGAAAAGAGTGCATTTCAGGGGCAGAGTGATGCCTCTCAAGGAACCAAAGAGACATTTTCCTACTGCTCAAAATGCTCCAAGCATTCAAACCAGATACAGTTGTTGGAAATTAATCACTGCTGGATAATTCAACTATTTACAATTCTTTTAATCTTTCAGTTTTAAGGGACAGCATTTATCCACCCCCTAGAAATGTATTTCAGAGAATAACTTAATTTTGTTGCTAAGAGCTTTGCAACTCTTTTTTTAAGAAGTTTTTAAACTATGGTTAGATCTGTTAAAGTCCACAAATTAGTATACATAGTCAAGCAACTTCTGCATGCAGAATTCCAGGAGACAGTCATGTGAAAGCAGACAGCTTTTATAAACCAGAGTCAAAGTGGCCTCCACGTCTTTTAGTCTTTGGGTCAAGTTCTTTTCAGCCCACGCAGGCCTGTGAACTGCAATAAAGATTAAAGCCTCTTCCTCCTATCATTAATTTAAGATATTTTGATGGTACCGTGAAGCTAAGTTCTCTTGACTTCAGTTGCTCACCTTTTGTCTACCCAGCTGCTCTTTATTTAGTTATACCCCGCTCATATGTCATAGGACAGCTAAACATCCCTTTGGTGGGCAAAGTCCAGGTTGCACCTTTGAATGACCACAAGTGAGTGAAAGGACTATTTCCCAAGAGTGAGATGGGAACCAAAAGGTACTCCAGACCCTGACTGTGAAAGTACTGAGCATTAAATACAACCCCCGGGGGATGAGAGGCTGAACACCCCAACTTGTTAGGTACTGACAGGAAATACAATTACTTCAAATTACTATGCACTGTCACTGATCTCAGAATCCACCAATTAAGATCAACATATACCCATTTGTAAATTCACTGCACCAGACCCCACTAAACTCAGGGAACTTGACCTCCAAGGAAACAGCCACTGAGCCATTTGGGACTGCTCAAGTCAAACTCTTATTTTATGCTACTGTGATTTCCACAATTTCCAAAAAAAAATTCCAAGCCAGGCTCTTCCCTATGTCTGAGCAAGACCTTTTTTGAAGCAATCAGTACTGGACACCACACAAATGAAGGTGCACATCACCACAGGGTAAAAAAAAAAACCCTGTTTTTCTCGAATGTTAGACCACTGTCTTTTAAAAATCAATTAACTCCTGCTACGATGTTCCCAAAAAACATTCCTGTTTCAGCAATACCATATGACAAGTCCACTTCAAATTGATCTTCACAGATTGAAATGTTTCTAAAGTGCACTTTCAAGGGAACAGAGAAATTGCCTGTAAAGCACAGACCTGCCTGGCACCACCCAGGCTACTGTCCAGCCATAGAGCATCTGCTTCTGCCCCAGCTATACAGTCATGGCCAGAAAAGGACAGCCAAATGTAAATCCTGCCTTAAAAACATCTTATTGTTAGATTAAAACATAATCTAAGGCCTAAGAACTGGGACCTGTCACGGTCATATTTTCTGAAAAATCCCTTCACTGGGATTTCTTCTCCTGGGAAGCTGAGAAGCCTCAGAAAAGAATGAAAACAATAATTATCTGATTGCTGCTCTTGTGTTTGGAATGTGGTCTGGACATTGTTTACCAACAGGTGCATGTTTGATTGGTTTCCTGTGAATTGTTTTTACTTAATGACCAATCACCATCAGCTGTGCTGGACTCTGAGGAGTCAGTCACGAGTTTTTCATTATCATTCTTGTTAAGCCTTCTGTCTGTATCCTTTCTCTTTCTTTAGTATAGTTTTAGTATAGCATTCTTTAATATAATATAATACCATAAAATAATAAATCAGCCTTCTGAGAACATGGAGTCAGATTCCTCATCTCTCACCTCATCCTGGGAACCTCACAAACTGAACAGGGATCTCCTTCCTTGGACTTATTTTAAGTTGAGGCTCTCCACACTGTTTTGATTCCTAAATGACTTGGTTAAACACTTGAATTTTCTGTTTTAGAGAGCTCATGTCTGTGAGAATAAGACTGAAAAAAGCTATTAAACAAAAGAATAATTTTATATCCAAGTCTAAAAAATATCAACTTTGAATATGATAAAATTTCTAGTGATAAAGTGTATACCACACATTTGCAAGATTAAGACTTTGACTGCAATTTTATTATGAGTGAAAATGGGAGCAGACATGTATCCTCATATTCAGCATTAACTCTTTCTGGAAAGAAATGAGAACATCATTCTTAGGAAGATTGAATTCTTTACAACTTTGTTGTACTTTAACCATAATACCCCAAATTATACCAGAAATCAAAAATTACTTTGCTAAGAGTTTGCAACAAACAGAACACTACCTGTGTCATCCAGAGCATCCTGTGTTTCTCCATCATCCGTTGATTCCAATTCTTTCACAAAGTTTGAAGGAAACATCCCTGCCTTGCCATTTAGTATTCCACTCCACCATCCTTCTTCTACCTGTATAGAAATATTTTGCACATTATCAATGGAGTAAAAGGAAATTGCTTTCAATTCCATACAAACTCTACAGCCAGCTTTGGGGAAAGTTCAAATTATCACAATTTCTTTGTACAGAAACGTACCAAACATGTAGAAGTATTAGACAAAAACAAGAGGAAGAACACAATTTAATGTTACTTGTATCACTACAGCAATGATCCTAACAGGAGACTAAGGCCCAGTCTAGTTAATCCCAAAAAGCAGAAAAATGTTCATCAACTTTCTCAAAACAGAATAAGAGGCATTGCACATTTAACATAACAAAGAAGTATTAAACTGTTAATGAAATGCAGATGAAACTTTGAGTCTGTGTGTCCATGGAAATTTTTATGTGCTCTTGCTGTCCATCTGTCTTTTCCTCTGTCTTGTCCAGTTTCCACCAGTCCTGCTCCAAATGGCCTCATATCCACAGGGCAGCTTCACACAATTTTGATCAAAAGATGAGTTTGAAAGATTAAATTTCTACAGATAATGTGAGGTAGAACACAGAAAAGTCCTTAAGGACATCAGAGAAATGGAAAATTAAGCTATCCACTCCATCTAGAAGGAGGCTGAACAACACAGCCTGGCCCTACATGCACCACAGGGGCAGGGACCTGCCCCAACCTCACCAAGTCCACAAGGATTTTGTGGAGGTACACCACAGTCCTAAGTCTAGCAACATATTGGAAAGTTTATCAGGAATACTCCACATGGTCTAAAGCAGAACAAATAAAAGCAGGGCAGGGAGAGGTGATGGGGTAAAATGATACCAAAGGACTAAGAATTGTGCCCTTTGAATTTATGAAGTTTTCAAAATGTCGTAAAATAATTCAGTTTATTTACCTAATGAGCACCAGTTAAAAACTATAATGAAGATAAATTTTCAGGATCTTTTATTTAGGTTGCCCTGTTTTGAGGCTGGAAAGCTGTTTTTAAGAAAGGAAAGCAAGAGGAAAAGGAAAAAGCCAACCAAGCAGCAGCTGTTTGCACTATCTTTTTATAGCCTGGCTTTTTAGGTCACTATGCCTGACACACAGGCATGGTTTTTAAATGCCAGTCCACCTCCAGGCAAGCAGAGCCCAAGGAGAACCTGGCAGCTGCAGACACAGGCAATGAAAATAGCACTGTTGTTTTTAAAGGCATCCTGGTATGAAAATACAGCTTTGTTGTGGATGGTTCAAACTCAGAGACTGGGCCTCTGAAACAAATTTTAAGCACAGATTTCTGGCAAGTGCTGCCCAGGCTCCGGCACCTCAGGTTTGATGGAACACATAACAGAAAATTAAAATACAAATGCCTTGACTCACTCACACCACTCACTCAGGAGCCATGAGAAAGGGACTTCTAATAGTTACAGTAGAGAAAGTGACCTGAGCATCCATTTAGTCTTCTGCCAAGAGATGTGGTCAGCAAAGCACTTTACAGCAAAGCAAGTGATGCCAACTCAGAGGCACTCGGGAACAAACCCAAAATTTCTTGGGCACACTCACTCAGCCTCCTCAACATACTGCCTTTATATAAACCCCTGACTAGACACAAACTGCATTGCCAGAAAAGGTTTCTTTCATCAACATTATGACAAAGGCTAAAGAAGCTCTCCATGCTTTGGTGGAGAACATCTGCACATCTGTTAGCAGCAGCAACACAGATGACAATTTCATAACCCTTCTCCTCCATTCCAAAATATTATCATATGATCCAATTTCCACGAGAGAGAGGTACACGCACCAGAACTTTTTTTTCAGTGTGAATCTCATCAACTTATTTGTACAAAAACACAGACTTCCAAAGAAAAAATGGGGAAGAAAGCTGGAATAAGCAGCTTTACCAATCTGTTGTGTTTTTCTTTTTTTTTCTAAAAACTTCCCTAATGATGTTATATGACATTTTATTTTGCTTGAAAAAACAGCATGCAAATACTAAAACTATAATACTACAAAAATAAATCTGCTATTTATTGCTGCTCCTGACAGGAGAGAGGGGAAGATATAAAGGAGAAACAAAGGTTTTAGAGCAATGACAGTCACCACCGTGCACTCTGTGCATGTTCTTCATGTGTAAAACCCACATGACTTTCTAGAATCAAAAAGCCCTGTGGATTCAGCCAGCACATTACACAATTTTCTTCCCAAAAAGTTACTTCTGCTCTCTTCAATATCAACCATTTAATTGCTGAACCCATTTGCCTTCACCTTTGATTTCATGATCAGTGGTGTCATTTATATCAACTCGATTTACAAAAAGCACTCAAGGGCTAAATATTGAATTATTCTCAAGTAACTGATAGAGCCAATCCCCCTCACAGAGCTGATTTTACCTTATTTTCCCCACAGAAAGAGGTGACCAAACAATTTTTCCTTGAAGTAAAAGTTACAAGTCATCTGCATGCACAGAAACAACACCTTTTACATATAAACATAGAGACGTAAACTATCTCACAGTAATGAGGACAAATTACCTAAGACAAGTTATCCCAGCATATTGCACAACCCATGGACAGTATTTTCTACCATTCTTTACATTTCTGGTCCCATCAGTACAGTTTCATGAAGCAGACAGACATAGTCTACACCTGTCAGGTCTTTTCTACATCACCATGAAAACAGTGTGCAAACAGTTCTGTGACCATACTAAGCTGCACTATTTTTCTATCAGGTAGCATTTTCCTAAAAATTTGTCAAAGAAGTAGCAAAGACCTGGTAGTACAAAAACATATTTTCAAATCATTAAAAAAGGAATAAGCATGGCAACTAACAGAAAAAAATCTAAATAATAAAATATAATCCACACTTCCTTAAGAAACCAGATGAGGAAATGCTCTGATTTTTTTATTCTGTTTGGCTACTTGGCCATCTCTGGTACATGACACCACACACCCCTCTGAAAATAATTCCAGATGCCAACATGTGCAAGCAAAAGAGTTGTTTCCACAATAGTTCACGGTACATGCTCTCTCATGAATGCTTACACTGGACCATCCAGTCACAACTGCCAGTGCAGGCACCATCCACAAATTAAACTGCTGAGGTTACCCAGGAACACTCCTCAAAAAAACACCCACACACAAAGGCATTTATGAAACTGTGAGTTTAGTGAGCAGGTTTTGCAAGTCACTTGCTCTGTTTACTCTCAGATATTAAATTCTGGAAGTATTAGTGCAAATGCATCTAAGGACATAGTTTTTTCCTTGCTAGGAAAATGGAAGAGTCCTTCCTGGCAACTGTCGGGTTAGCACTCTCTTCCAAAGAGGGTCATGCACATGGAAAACACAGTCCCATAAAGCTACTTAAAAAGCACCACCAACAGCACATGTCTAGGAAGAAAACTTCACTCTCCCTCCTCAGAGCCTCAGGGAGGAAGAGATGGCACCAGGGAAGGTCAGAGCCTGCTGTGCAGAAGTTTTCCACTGAGTTCTAAAAACGTTCCTTCCACAATCACTCTGATCTTTTCCACAGCTTCCCTGACAGATTTCACATTTGGAAGAGACACTCCTCTGACACAGACAAGCTTCCCACCACTGCTATTGAATGGAACAGACACCAAGGAAGCACATGGGTAAGAAAAGATAAGAAACCACCACTCCAACTCAATGGGTTTACAAGAGAACTTGAAACTGGCAAATCAAGTCAAATAACATTTTTCACCTGTATCAATTTGGAGTATGTCTGCCTAAAGAAACTGGTCCAACAGTTTTACCACAAAGCATCATAAAGCCAAGGATCACACAGACAGGGCCAAAGAACTGCAAAACCCTTTCAAAAAATGAATCTGTGTAATAGGTCACAATTTATTACTGTAATGATAAAATATTTCTTCTAAACATCTAGCATTCATAGTTTTAGTATTAGATCCTGAGAGAAAAAACTCCAGAATTATTAATTTTAGCTGCAAAAACACTACTGCCCATGCTATTTTCCCGACATGCTTGTAATACAAATAATCAGCCAAAAAAGTGGTTTGACTCTCAGCACATGAATGGCCAGCTCTGTAGAACAGCTTACCTCATCAATGATGTCAATCACATCCCCCAGCTTGAGCTCCAGCTCATCCTCATTCTGTGGGATGTAGTCGAAGAGCACTTTGCACTGCCGCTTCTTGGACCCTGATCCAAGAGAAACGCCAGAAGTAAGAACACTCATAAAGGAGAACCATCCTTCCTACACCCTGCTCCTGAAGACCCAGAAACCATTCCAAAAAGTTATGTAGCTTTTGATCCTGATTTTGTGGTTTGCTTGGGTCACCTTAGGCTAGGGAGCCATGGTTCTGATAAACGAACACTATACCAATTTCCAACCTGCTATAAAAAGCATGTTGACACAAGCAAGTCAGGTAAATCCCCACTACAGTGATTTCTCAAGCTGTTTCCCAACCAAATTTGCAGAAATGGCAATCACTGCCAGTTAGTATCTACTTGGAAGAAAATGTACAAGTTTGAGCTTCCAGTCCTTAAGTAATCCTGAAAGCAGGAAGAACTTTTGTTATGCACCACACTGGAGAGCTCACAGACCTTCAGGCCTCTAACAAGGACCTTGCTAACCACAGCTCTGCGGTAATGCCAACATTTGCTGGGCTCATATTTCAAAATCTGAACTCATTTTTATCTGTGAATTAAAAAAACCCCTACCTTTTTTCAGTGCCAGTATGGCATCCAGTAATTCAAACTGTCAATTAGCAGTCTTCGACAAAGGCAAGATTAAAATCAAGTGCAGTTTTTAGCTGTTTGCCCCATACCATTAAAGCACTGCAGACATTAAAAAGACTAAATGACATCCTGAGAGGGGAGAGCATTGAAGTGGCTTCTGAGAATTCAAGCCCTGCAGCCACAGTGGTGTGAACCCACACTGCCTAATTACTCTGCACATATCCTGGAGCGCTGCTCCTACTGAACCCAGTTTATGCACTTCTCCTTCAAACAAGAGGCCATGCCTTCAGACCTCTTCCACAACAGAGCAGCCAGCATGCTTTTGAAGACAATTATCATCTTGAGCTATGACCCATGCATGCTCCCTATCCTCCTCAAAAACAATCTGCCAGAGTTTAAATGAAAATATCAATCAAAAGCTTGAAGTGGTAAAGCCTAAGCTTACAGGAGCTGTGTGATTTCCATGCTCTCTCTCTTAGACTTTGTACTCCTTCCACACTCAAGCTTCAGCAATTAAGATTAGCTGTGTAAAAACATTTCAAAACACAGACACTGCCTCCAAGATTGATTCTTGTCTTTTTACAGCACTGTTCAAAGTCCAGAACAATGCATTTAGAAAACCACACCCAGCATTCTCAGTACAAAACAGGTCAGGCATCAAGCATCTAAAATTTCTGAGAGAGGGCTCACCAAATCAAGAATTTTCTACATGCTGGTATATGATCTATGCAAGAAACAAATAAACCAGAAGTATGAAGCTTTATGGGTTATTTCTAGTAACACATAATTGCCCACATAATATACCCTGCTTTTACCTCCACGGGAACTCATGCACGAGCCCAGAGGGATTGTTCAGCTCGGAGTAATTGCAATAAATGGTTCAATAGTCTTTACTTCCTCCTGCAGTGCTTTCAAGGCCTCTGTTTGGTAGGAGATTAACTGGTACCAAAAAAAGGCAAATTTAAAAGTCACTGCCATTTGGCATAAATCTGATCTCAGTGTTCCTTTTCATAGTGTAATTATATCTAAATGGAAGTGGGAGGGAACCCATGGATGCATTTCACATCCAGAAATCACATCCAGAAATCTCCCTCTCCTCTGAGGTCTGTTTCCAGTGACACAATTTAGGAAGTACTGCCTCCCACTTTCAAAAATCCCTAGAATAACCTAGGAAGGGAACCTGTCCTCTCAGACAACAGAACTCCAGCTTCACATGCTGCTGCAGGACTGCTGGGCTGGCAGCCTGCAGGCAATTCTGTCCCTTCCCAAAACAACTTGTCTGGCTTCAGGTTTTGTTTGTTTTGCATAGGGTAAACCAAATTTAGCTCTTTGTTGCTGTTACTTAGCACAACTTCTGTATTTTCTTTCTGCTAAACACAGGCAGACATCTCACTGATAGGAATTCTGCCTGCAGCTTACCACTCGACACAAAAATACCTGAATTCAGGGAGAGCTGCATGAAAGAAACTTAATTCTGTTTTTAACACTGTGAACCTCATTTCAGCAAGCGAGAAACCAGAAACACAAGGACAACTTAGCTCTAGAAAGCAAGTGATTGCCCAGGCACATAGCAAACAGGATCTGCAGGAGCTGTTCAAACAGTCTTCCAGGAAAAAGGGAACAGCAAGTGAAATGGAAATGCAGAGACTGTCACTGCAGCAGGTAAACATCTGTGTGCCTAAAGGGAAGTGCTTGAACACCATTTTCTCCAGAAGGATGAGAGTAGCCAGAGCCCTGCAAAGAGACCAAGCTGTACCTTCTACCCTGGCCACAGCCACCAGCATGAGGATGTGACATGGAAAATATGGGAACATTCCAGGGTTAAGGTGACCAGAACAATAGCTGACAGCTGAACTCGTATGAGATCACATTCACAGAATCCTACAGTACCTCCAGGTGGATGGACCCATAAGAGCCTGGCTGTATTTATCTAGGACCAGCATTAATCTCTCAGGTTATATTTTTTCCATAGTCTGCTGTATAAACACCCAACAGGCACCTACATGCTTTTGCCAAGGTGCAAACACAGATCAGAGTCACTAAAAAGTGATTTTAAATCCTAGTTTCCTGGAACAAAGTCTCAAAATATTTTTAAAGGTGGTGGTGGTCCTGTTTCAGGGTTTCAAACAACAACTAGTGGAATACAAGCATAGACATGCCAGAACCAGTAAGGTCTCAACTGTTTTTAAAAAGCAAGCCTAAATCATAAATGCCTTCAAAACCTTTTAAGACAGAGGAAGCCACAGTAATTTAAAGCAATATCTTACAAGAGATTGGTATGACCAAACACAAATCACAAGCCCATTTGCTGGATGCAGGGAATGGTAAGCTTTCTTCTCTAGCCTTTAGTCACCTTAATATAAAAACTGGCATTATAACAAAGAAATCACAGATACAGAAGCACCAGTGCTACACTCCTGCCATCCTGTTTGTTAGAACAAAAGGAAAACTACTATTTTTTGTTAATACCACAAACTGCACCTTATTTCACACCAGAAGCAAGCCTATCAGGAAAAATCTGAACTATACAGCCCTTCCTTGTCAAAGCCTTGAATTTGTAGCAAAACTTCAATTTTTCTTTTAAAATGACCACAGGAAAAGTTTTTATTATCATGAACAGGCCTGCAGCTCTCCATTCACATACCTGATAATACAAACATAGCTCACATGAAGTTACAGAGCTCTCTGACATCTGGAAGGAGTCTAAATCCTGTTCACAGGAAAATTCATCCCTATTACTGGTGTTAAAAGCTACATTTAAGCTTTCTGTCCATACATACAGGAGCAAAATTTGTCTTTGAATCAGTTTTTCCTCCTATGTTACTAGTTTTCCACGTAACCTTAAAACTAAGTCATGCATTAAATAATTCATGTTTATTTTTAAAATGCACGTCAGCAGCATGCACAATTGAAGGAACTGGAAAGACCACGTACTCTTCTTGAAGCCTTTGGATGGGGGATGAGGCTGAAATCCTCCTGCTGGAAGCCCATAGCTGCTCATTCGCTGCACAAGGATGGCTACATTGCCGGATTTCTCCCTCCTGAGTGGCACAGCATCATCCTTGGGCTCTACATCCTTCTTAACTTCCTGAAACAAGAGATTTAAAGACTCAGAGGCCACTTAAATCACCCAAGAGTTCAGTGGTTTTAAACAGGTGCACCTTAGACTGACACATTTCAGGTACTTACCCTTTGAGGTATAACAACATATTATACTCAAAAATCATGGCCTTCATCCTACAACTAAACATACCCAAGACTGTAATAAATTTGACCTTTCCATACAATTGTGCTAGTAAACAGGCAATGCACCGAGAAAATTCAGAAAAAGGGGCAGTATTTTAACCATCTACTCTAAATCTCAGAAAAGGAGCTTTGAATCCAGAGTCTCATATTACAACTTTTATGAAACAGCTCATATTTGAAAACATTTTTAAGAATATAAATATTACTTGAATGACAGACCATTGGGTAGGGTACTAAAATATTTTCATACAGAAAGCTGTATTAGGTGATCATCTCTGCCCCAGAAAGCTCCAAGGTGTTTACAGACAAGAGATGCAATTACACTGCTGAAAGATGTGAGCAGAAAAGAAAGTGAGCTCCAAGAAACAGAGTGGAAGCAAGTGAGGGGGAAGATCTAAGAGGAAAATAAAAGAGATACCATTTTTCTGGTTAATGTCTCCCGCTCTTCTGATCTTTCTAAATTAGAATGGTAGCACTGAAATTGATTGTGCCAAACAAGACTGAAAAGCCTATAAACATGAAAGCACCAGTTCTTGACAAAAAGGCCAAGCAGCAACAGTCACTCTACTGCATCAGCTCATTTAATGGGATTCCACTGGAGACCAGATATTCTGAAAGAAGGAAATCATCACTTTGCACAAGAACAAACCCATTAAGTCGGATCAATGGCTCATCTCTTGCAGAACACAGCTTCCAGCAGCCAAAATCCCAGATGCGCTTTAGAGCTCCTGCAGCTCAGATCCTCCCATGTTCCCAGAGCACCCATAAGGGTTCCATCAGGGAGATGGATCACCTCCCCTCCCTCCTGTGCCTGCAGCTGGAGCTGTTGAATCCCTTTCCTAACCCATGGTCCTGTCTGCTCCACAGCACCCCTGGGGATGCAAACACCCATAAGTACTTGCAGCTTTTTGTGATCCACTTCACAACAATTCTTGTATCCACAATCAGTAGCCACTGGTTAACAACTCCAGGAGTTATTGCAGCTGTAGCTGCAGTAAAATATTTAATACTTGAAAACAGAATTGGCAAGGCATATATATACACTTATTCTTGTCATGTGAACTCTTGAACATGAGCTTCAAGACAACAAAGCCCATACACTGATAAAATGCCAAAAATATGAGAAACATATTCCCCAGGACCTGTCTGTCTGGTGCTTTTTGGACTATTACAGCCCAGCTTTCTTACTTGTAGCTGTCCAGCTGGAAAACTCAGCAGGTCTGAACACCCACTGATGCTTTCAAACGTACTATGAACCTCAAGTTAAACGGACCAAAGCATCTTTCAATTTCTCAAAAGAACAGAGCGAGACTAGAGACAGCAGGATTTTTCCTCCCACTCATCTACATTACATAAAAAAGGCTTTTTAGAAAACAGTCGAGAGTTGTTCCTGCTGTTACTCTCCTTCCTCCACAGTGACTTCTGCCCTGGAGATCTTAGCTCTGCTGAGATCCATGCCATCTTCCAAGTTCAAAAAAACCCAAAACAAACGAAAAACTAACTCCTCTTGAATAGCACAGTATCCTGCCTACCTCCCATTTGAGTAGGCATTTCACATTTCAAAGATTTTGTCATTCTCAGGCCTACAGCTGGTTTTTGGCCCATTACTTAGAAGTCTGATAAAACCATAAGCAATTAAATTTGGCTACAGCTGAAAAGTTTGTCATCTCCAAAACGCCTTTCTAGCTGCCTTGCGGACAAGGCCATTCTGCTTATCTTAAAAACATACTGGTACTTGAAAATCTGCCTAGAGTGCTTCTGCCTGCCCCTGGACCTTATTTTTTTACTTTTTGCTATGCAATTTATACAGGCTCTGAAATCTTCAAGCTGCACCAGGAACTAGTACTTCCCCAGGTTTCTCAATTTTAACACTTTCCAGTGAGGAGTCAGCTCCAGGCTCCTTCCCGAGGTCAGCACTTTGCAAAAGACTTCAGAAGCAGCTGCTTCAATTGCTTTGTAAAAAGCACAGAGATGCAAAAAAGAAGTGGGCAAGCTGGGCAAGCTCCACACAGGCAGTTCGGTCAAAACATGACTTTTTTTTTTTAATTTATTTATTAGATGAAAAAAGAACAAAAACCAACACACACACCACTCCAAATGCTAGAAAATATTATGAGATAAGCACCACCTTATCAGTAATTTGAATTAAACAGACAATATGCTTTTAAGTCCAGCATCAAAGGCAGGAAATTAATGGATAGGTTATAAATAAAAGGAAATTATTTCAGACAAAAGCAGTGCCAACTACAAAAGACCAAAGACCCAAAACCAAAAAGAGGAATGCTTGAGCAACTTTCTTGCCAGGCTTGAGTGTCCACCTGAAGTAGTGACAGGTAGAAAATACTGTGGGTCTAACACAAGAGAATGGCAAATTTTAGCAGGAAGTACAGTGTAATTATATAAAAAAATAGGATCAAAAATAATTCTGTGTATAGTCATTACACACAGAAAATCTTGTTGCCTGATTCAAAGGCTGAAGATTTACTGATGAAGAATTTCCTCAGCAGACATCAAAAACAATCAGACAGTGGGAGAGCCCGGCAACACCAGGTACTCTCTGTACCTTCCTACCACAGCCAGGATAGGAAAGCTGGGAACACTTCAATACACAATTAAGAGAAATCAGCCTAATCCAAGACACACAAAGCAAAGAGGATGTAAGGAGAAGTTCAAGGTGACTGTGATAAAAACAGGAGCAGAGACTGCAAATGTGCCAGATTTACAAGGAGCAGACGTGAGTATGGGACTGGTACCAGCCAGGTTTGAATCAGAGTCGACTGTGACGTTTTACTTTGTGTATCAGAAAACAGCACTGGAGCATCACATGGAGCTGTCTGCAGCAAGGAGAGAAGAAACAACCACACAAGAGAGTTCTGCCACAGCAGCCAGGCATAAATCTAGTTTTGACAAAGAACTACAGAAGGTGTCAGTAAGCAATACCTAAATGGGCCAGGAACTGTTTTTTCATATTTAACCCTCTACCCTTTGTAACATTCTTGTAAAGCGAGAACATTTTTTTGTTCTCATTGTTAGAGAAGAACTGCATCATTAATTATCCTTCCTTGGGGCATAATAAACCATATTAAAATTAAACCAAACTGAAACAAATTCAGGAATCCCTGGTCTCCACACCTGCATGTGGTCGACTACACCACAACCCTGTAGTTCACATCAGTCTTCTAACAGCAGGGAAGTGCTCCGAGATTCATTTTCAAAAGCACACATCAGGATCCTCTGACATACACACCCATCACCCCGCCAGCATCTTCATCCTGGGTATCATCCTTATGACTCCTTTCACAAAGGAAGTAATTTCTACAAAAAGATCTCTCGAAACTGACAGTTATTGATGCAAACATTAATTCATGCCATATTAATAACATTTAATATGAGTTTGCAATTCTTACATCTCTTCCAAACAGCTTGCTTGAACTTCAGTGTTGGAAAATGACACTGCCTACAGGTCCCACAATACCCAACCTGAACATGCCCAAGACTCCTGTCCATGGGTTTCACAAGGCAGTTTTCTTGCTTTGTTTTTGGTGGGTTTTAAGTCAGCCTTGTTTACACAAATTATCAGAGAGTCTGTGTTGTGACAATACAAACAAAAAGCTCCAGGACGCTTCATCTTGTTCTGAGGTGTGGCCAATGCCAGCAAAACCAAAATGGAAATATGACATTAACTGCAGCTGGAAATTTTAATATTTTTATTCTGCCAGTTCATTGCAGTTCAAGGCTTGTCAGTGTTTCCATGAGCAGCGCAGATTTTATGCATTTATGACTTGGCAGTACAAGGTCAATACAGACTGTCTCTTGGCATGAAACACACTCCACTGGGAAGCAACCACCCACTTGCTCTGTTGTGAACTACAGCAGTAGTCATAAAGGTTTGAAGTTTTCATAATCTTCACTAAATATGTATTTCGCAACACTTACAAACTCACTGCAGCCTGATAGGCAAAAAACAAGTATATAAATTTAACTAGCCAAACAAAAAAAAGTGCTTTTTGCTTTAATTGCATCTGTCACGGTTTAATAATCCCTCAAGAAAATGTGTATGTTTACAAATAAAAATCTCAAAATCTTCTAAGTGCAGCAATATGTGATGCAAGAACTATTCTTTATATGCAGGCAGAAATGCAACACATGTAAATGCATGCACAGCCTCTCGATGCGGTTAAAACAAGCGGGCACTCCTGACCTACTTCCGAGGCGAGCAGGAGCAGCCTCCCCTCCAGCACTGCCCGCCCACCACGGCTCCAGCGGGGACAGCTGGATCCTCCCCGCTTCCCTCGCCAGAAGCCAAGAGCTCTCAAATCAGGCAGGCAGTGGAGATGCAGAAAGCAGGTCAGAGCGTCTGAAAGGCCAAGACTTAAAAATACAAAGTCTATTCCTGAATTATAGGGCACAGAGAAGTTCATTATCCAGCAAATCTAAATCCTTAGCTAGATTCTTCAAGCATAAATATTAAGGCATCAGCTGCCATCTCCTCCTATATATGCCATTATACAAGGAACAATCATCTTTAGACTTCTTATATTAATTCTACTGTAACATCACTTTGTGCAAAAATGATGTGCATTACTCTTAGTGGCTGAGTACATTTTAAAGGAAGATCTCAAGCAGCAGATAATGGTCTCAGTCTCTAAAGGGGCTGAGATAAAGAATTACACAAATGTATGTCTGAGCCTACACATACAATTATCTCATCTCTTTTCTTCTCCATCAGAATAGCAATGAAGAACCCATGGACTGACAAATTAAGCCCATGACTCACATTTTACTGAGTAGAAAATAAGTAACTCAGAATTGAACCTGTCATTTTAGGGGAGAGGGAGGGATTGGAAGCAGGCAATAATTCTGTTTATACAAGTTCACAGCCTGCAAAATCCCATTCCTGAAAAAGCCACATAGAAATGTGACTGTACATAAATATATATCACAATCTGTACAGCTGCCTAGAGAGGAGAGATTGTCATCTGTAACCTGTTCAAGAGCAATGAAACCTCAGTTCCTGGAGCACAAAAATCTTCACATAACTAATTATTTAGGCACCACCTTTCCAGTTTTAGTAACGGCAACAGACAAGCAGGCACAGGGCAGCCTTAAGAGCTCCAGTCACTTAAACCTTAGATATCCCACATCCTTTCATTTTGCCTGTGTCTCTTCTTGAGTAGAAAACATGACTTCTCATCCTCAATGCCGGTGCCCAGAGGCAAAATATTTAATAAAGGCAACAAAAGAAAGATGAGTAATGTGCAGCTATTCCTACCTGTCTCATTACTTTACCTGAGCTAAAGGGAAACATAAGAAAATCCATGGACCAAAACAGCTGAGAAGCTGCTGAGCTCCTTCCCTGGAGCATTCAGGAGATCAGACCAGGTTCCAGCTCCCAGGAGAAGAGCTCAGCTGGGAGAGGTGAGAGGCTGCCCCTGACCCTCCAGAGAATCAAACATTATTCTTGAAAATAGAAAAAAATCACCTAAGATGAAAACAGCTACCATCTGAACAACAGACAAGATGGATAACCTTTTTTTTTTTGCAGGACAACTTACCTCCTGGAGAGAGTAACAGGTGTCATGGATTTATTTTTGGGGGCTTAATTTATGGTTGAAGTAGGGAATATTTAACAGTGAATCATTGGGTTTAAGTGCTGACCCTCCATCACGCTGAACCAACAGAGGCAGCATCACTCCCTGCCTTTGTCTCTTCACAGTCTGACTTGTTGCTTTCTATTAAACCACACCCACATCACATAACACAGCTTAACAAATTACCAATATTTTTACATGTGTTATAATCTATGCTAAATATAGATCTTTTAATCACACTGTCTCCTTCTGTGGGAGGAAAACAATCATCAATCAGGCAAGCCATCACTTCTTTCTCACAATATGCAACATGTGGAGTAAGTGGGATCTCCAGGAAGCATAAAAAATTAACTGAATTGCTGCAGGTTTACAGAGTAATACCTGAGTCATCGAATAATTGTGATACTTGAAGGTCAAGAGCAGAGAAAAAGCTGAACTATCTACATAAAGAACACTCTATAGAGGTAATGTAGAAGTAGGCTCAAAGTTTCAGATTTTGATACAGATTATAAAAATACATGCATATAGTTTTTATATATACGAATAATTCAATTTTTTCATGGAGAATTGTATGTGTAAAAACTTTGCACCAAGCAACTGTCAAAACAGAATCTGACATGAAGTCTTGTTAATATTGGCAAAATACAAAAGAGACCTCAAACAAAACCTGAACGCCCAGATGCAGGAAAGCTCAGCAGTCAGCTCACCAGGTCTACCAACAGCAGAGCAAGGAATCCTAAATTAACAGGAGTAACTAGAGGAAGCACAGATCTTTACATCAATGTTTCCCAACCATTTAACTAAGAAAAGAGTTCATTTTAAAATACTTCTGAAAAGAATACCTTAAGAATATTTTATGGTGTTGTCATGTTCATAGCCAGATAAAAGCGTTTTAAAATGCTGATTGCGTTTCTTCTCTATTATATTTGCTAATACGTATATATGAAAATTTAATTCTATTTCTTGCAATTGTTTTATAGAATAACAGTTAATGTCCTCTCAACCATCAGCCACAAAATAGTGCTTCAGATCAATGAAAGCAAGAATCACACGTGGCAGAAGGCAAGACAGAGTTCCAGCTCCCACAGCACATGTTTTATCCGCTTCCCCCCCACGGGAAGGCAGGAAGACATTTCTTTCCCTTCTCCCAGTTAACTGCCTCTACTGCTGGTCCAGAGAAATGTGGGATCCAGTAACCACTACAGGTTCGCTTTGATGCTCAACTCAGAACATTCCCTGTTCCTCCTCACCATCACCTGTCTTTCTGCCTCCACTCTGTGGCACCCAGCTTTCTTCTGCCCTGCATCCTTTTTCCAAGGCATCATCTCTTTGCATTCCCTATAAAACCTTCAGCATTTCATTCATGGCCACAAGTTAAAACACCGACACATCCACATCCCTCCACAAGTCTTGCCCAGGGCACAAAATTAAATGCTTAAGAGATTGTCAAATAAGGGCTAAAAATATAAATCTGTAGTCTCAGTGGATATTAGAAAAGGTTTAAAGATTAGACATTACCAGAGATTCATACATTAACTAACAGTTTTAACTGAAAATGCATCTTGCTTTCTACTCCTGTTTTGAAAGCATCTATGTAACATGCTTATCACCATCAGTTTCTAAGAATTCAAAAGCTTATTACAAGTCCAGAGCTAATGAATTCACATACATACACCAAAATATATTTTTACAAAGTGAAGAGCATTAAAAAAGCTGGTTAAACCTAGAAAGTACTTACCACAATAAACTTTCAGATCAGCTCATAATATTGAATAAAGCCAGTGTTCAAGGAACACATACATTTGAAATTCAATACTGAAAGAACTACAGTAGAGAACACCTAACTTCCCTCTCCAAAAAGATGAGCCGCCAAACAAAAAATTCACGATTGGTGCAAATATTAAGAGATGACAGGACAGAGATGAGCTACCCTTGTGCAGCTTTAAGCTTCAAGTTCATACTTAGATTACTTCGTTCCACCTCATAAAAAGCAAAAGAATCGATTTATCATTAACTGTGTTCGGTGTATACACACATTGATTTAAGAGACATATGGCAAAGGACTACAATTACATGGCTGGAATGTGCAGCCAGAGCCTCCTGGGATGTAACAAACATTACAGCAAACAGTACCTGGATAACTGACTTCTTTGGTCTTATTACATATGCTAATTCCAGAGTGCATATTTATAGCTGCATTTTAAGACTTCTGTACACAGGGAAAGTCTAAACTTAAAAGTCATGTTCCTGCACAAGCCCACTCAGTCTCTGCTGCCTGAGCAATACTTTGTGCAGTTTACTCAGTGATGGTTGCAAACACCTCCTGATGAAGCACACCCTGTTTGCAGCCTCCAGGCAGGGAATGGTTGCCTTGCTCCTCTGCTTGGAGAGAAAGCTATAAAATTACACTGTGAATGAAGTGTAACAACTAAATAAGGATGGACAAAGGAGCAGACTGCTTCACGTGATTACATGAATAAGGACACGTATAAACCTGCTGCTCATTCCACACAAACCATCATGCTCAATCAGAGCAGCTCTGGGAGTATCCAGGAGTGTGCCGTTACCACAGAGCAACATCATAAGCTGATATGGCATTTAGGAAAGCAAGAGGCACAGGTACAAGCAACAAACCTGGATAACTCAAATCAGAGGGAATGATTAGCATATTAAGCAGTATTCACACAGGTCATTAATCACATTAATCACGCTTTATCCTTCTGTCCTTCAGAACAGCACCTTAAGTTCCCTAAAGTTCCATATCAGTGCTGCCACTGAGCCAAAACTTAGAAGCTTTTTCCATTTCTCTCATGCTCTTCACAACACAGTATCAACATATATATATTCCATATTTGAAAAGATACTAAATATTACAAGAATCACCAGTGTTTTCCCTATTCTGTGTTCACATTCAGCCACTGAAGACTTCACAACACCACAGATTTTTATTCTTACATATTCATACATAAAACAATAGTTTGTGAATGCAAAGTGAAATCTTTTTCTCAGGTGATTTTTTTTCAACATCTTAAAGCACATGTCATCTTGGACAAGGAAAGGGGCACATAATTTCAACAAATTTCCTGCAGTTAAATAGCTCACTTTTGAGGAAAGCATCTGTGACACTTCAGATCTAGCAGTCCATCAAGATAAATATTTCAAATAGTCAATTCACTTGCACGCTCTTTCTTACTAAACAAGACACTTATACTACCTTGGAATATGAAATAATTCACACATCCCTAACCAACACCAACAAAGGAAATTCCTGTGTGGATGTGGTGACAGCTGAAAAGACAACCTGACACACAGGTGCCCACAAATGGCTCTGTGGGCAGAGCTGGGTCAGCAACAGCAGCTCTACCGTGCTAAATCAAACACACCTCCAGACTTCCCCTCTTCATGACAGAGACAGTCACATCACAAAGGGACTTCACAGGGTTGGGACCCAACTGGTCTGAACCCAGGCAGTCAATCCAGTGATTCAACTGGAAAATCACAGGAGTGGGAATAAATTATGGTGAGCTCTGAAAGACAGCGAAAATGCTGACATATCTGTGCCACTCGTTATATCTGTCAATGTTTTCAGCTGATTTAATTTTCTTTACTGTTGTTTTTAGAAACAATAGTTTCCACATCCTAAGCAAGGCTCATCCAAGCCAATTACCAACATTCCAGTTGGAAAAAAACTGTTTCCTTGTTTATTCCAGCCAAAACAGTTGGATAGCAGAGACTTGTCTCTCACCCCACAAGCACAGGAATCATTATCACCATTCTCACAAATCCCAGGCATGTGCCAATGGATGGGATTAGCAGGTGCAGCTCAGGCAAACCCACAAGGTACCCCCTGAAATGACACTCTCCTCCAGTGGCCCTATTTCCCCTAAAAGCCTGAAGAAAAATCAGCAGGAACAATGGGTTGACATCACATGTACTGGCAACAGGTGTTAAAGTACCAGGCTGGGTGCTCAGCTTCACTCCTTGCCTGAAGACAAAGAGCCCAGCAATTCTCTCATATACTCAGCACTGAAACTGAAATTACTTAATATGGCTTTCAATCTTGCATGTAATCTTTGTTTCTGAGAAACAAGAACTGCCAGCTCTGAAGCAAACATCACCTTCTTACCAGCAGGGCTGCCTACTCTGCCTGGGAAGCACTGCTGCTCTGAGCAGTCTTCACCTCCCTGCACAACCCACTGCTAGTGGTGACAGTTTCTTCAAAACAATAATAAAGCAAAGAAAAAGGCTGTATAAACTGAAATTGTAATTTGACCAACAGGATTGATAAATTGCTGTGTATCTTGCTTTCTCCAAGCCTTACTTGGATGCAAAGATTTTGGACAGAATACTTTAAGGAGCACACGCCAACATTTTGGAAATAGGTATTTTATTCTAGTCCTTAAATACATCCTATTTATTTCAAACTAAATATGGCTTAACCTATACCCATTGCTGAAGAAGTTTAATTATTCATCTGCTTTTTTAACTGATGTTACTACACTCTTTAATCATGCCCAGATTAGAACTAACCTAGAAGAGTCTGTCTTGTCTGCGATCCCTCCCAGCTCCATGAGTCCTGTTTAAAGTTCTGGGTGAGGTAAATTTTTAAAAAGGAATTAAGGAAGATGCTATGCTTGGAGGAGCTTTCAGACAAAACTCTCACTGGCTCAGAGCACACTTGTATTTAACAGCATCCCAACAGTGGTAATACAGGACAGAGGCAGCAAACACAGGCTTAAGAAGGTAGGTCAGCTGTGCTACTCTAAAGTGTTCATCTAGGGGTGATGAAAAGGGAAGAAAAGAGGCTTGGGCTGTGTTTTGTTTCCACAAACACACAGACCAGGAAGTTGAATATAAAGAATTAACTAAAAACAAATCATCCTTTTAGAAAGGAACTCTTTCTGCAAGCAAATTGGCTGTCTGCAATCTCCAAGCATCTCCCTATACTACAGAAGGGGACAGGAGCTAAACAAACCCCAAGTAATTTTATTGCACAAACAATTCTAAGACCAAGAATTTACACCATATACTAAGTAAACTCTCAAAATCATATTGCAAGCATTATTTTTAAATTCATGCTGTCTCCAATCACTACCCCGAAACACAAAGTCTGTTTACAACATTTGATGTTAAGAACATATGGAAAATAAAACAAGCTTACCACTTCCAAGGACATATTTGCTCGAACACGCCCAGTGTTACAGATTTTTTTTATTTAGGGGGAGGAAGAAAAATGTCACAGTGAGCAAAGTTCACGTGTTAACCTGGAGAGGATCCAGGCTCGGTGCTAGAGCAGCAGCAGCTGCTCACACCTGTGCAGGCAGGAGGCTGCCCCTGCACCAGCTCCAAGGCTGAGGGGCTGCATGGCCCAAACTCGCTCAGAGCAGTGCCCTGCTCGCTCACCAGAACGTCCCCAGAGCCTGCTGGCAAACTTCTCTGCCTTAACTGACGAGAGCTACTGATTAATCTATGCACTGCTCCTCCCTCATCCGAGTTACTGCCGTGAGCTTATGATCAAACTGGTTTTACTACCATGTAAAGCCTATTACTCACAATACAACTATTTACAAAACTAAGATAGCAATAAATGAAATAAAACAAGGAACTTCAGTTCTTAAAAAAAACTTCTCAGCTATGTAGCGACAAAAACCTTAAGAAAATAAGCAGAAGGATGAATACGAAATCATCACTTTCAGTTATCAACACAACAGGTGTCTGGAGAGTGAATAGAACTACTCAAAACAAATAAATCAACAAAAACGAATCATAGTCCATCTTGTCAAAGTAAATACAAAAAAGGAGTTAAGACTCATTGGGCCAGAGAAAAGAGGGAGGTCTGGGGAATTTCCTGAAGGAGAGGAGGCATGGACTCTTAATCTTTACTTTCAGAGAACTGAAAGTAAAGTCTATATAAAGTCTAGAAGCAAACAGGTAAAACCCAACCCAAAATCAAAAAGTCCTCCACATTCCACACACATTAATATCTCAAAAAACCTCACACATTCCATCTAACGGCATTACTACACTTCTCTAAATCACAAATGTGTGCACATTTTTCACCGTGATGGATTTTAGAAAGGAAAAGCTGCTCTCAAAGAAAACAATAAAAGTCTGCTAGGTTCCATTGCTAAATCCTTTCAGGAATTTATGAAGTTGTTTATTTTAAATTGCCCATACAGGAAGAAGCAGATAAATGGAAGTAACAATGTCAGAAACAAGAACTCGATTTCAACCCCACTCAAAGAGGATATGCACACAGTTTAACCAGGAATTTCAGACTAGGTTTTGTTAATAACACTGGAAACGTGTGCACTCCAAAACCCAGCTCTGCAATACAGGCAGAACATCTTTAAGAAGCTGCAGCACTGAAAAGTGAATTCAAGGAAATGAGCTTCATAAGTAGGCAGTGTAATTTTTTGCTTGCACTTTTTTTTTTAACCTGCTTGTATTCAACTGTACATTTACCACCATCTCCTGATTTTAGGACTGCTTTGGACATCCCCCAAACAGAGTTCACAGCAAACTTTTACAACACCTCCGACTCCCCACCCCACACGGTGGCACTGAACAGTAGTATCTGAGGAGGTTTCAGAAACTTTATGAGGTTCCCTTTAACTGAGACTACCAGTTCTCTTTCTTTTAAAGCAAAATGATGCAAGTCAGCACCAAGAGCTGCACCTTTTAGGACAGACCATCTCAGACTGCTCATTAACCCAGCAAGTGATGGGTTCACAGAAAACATCCTGGTCCCAGCTGGCACCAGGAACCAGACATCACCAAGCTCGGGTCATTCTCCAGGATCTCCCTAGCAATATGGAAAAGGCTTGGGTAGAAGCCATTAAAACCCAACCAAAAAGTTACCAAATGATGTTATAAGGTACCAAGCATCAGCATTACATCAGTATCCACAAGAAGCTTCCATCAATTCCCTTCTCCACAGGAGTGCTTCAAAGTCACATAGTGCTTAGCACACCCACACTGTACAACAAATTAACCCAATTAAAAATACAGTCTCAGCTTCCTCTGCTGTACTTCTGACAGCAAAGATCCAACTGCTAACACTGCATGAAAAAAGCCTACCACCACAATTTAAAATTATTTTGCATATTTAGGAGACTTGAGAAATAAAAGGAAGACATAATCAAAAATCTATTTCCTGCTTTAACAACCCAAAATGAAGCTGACAGCACTTAGTCATACTTCAGACAGAAAAGATGCATTTGTCAAAGCAGGAGAAGTGACATAAAATGGCAGTAAATCCTATGTATGGGCAGAGCCCAGAAGGAGGGAACAGAAGGGGAGTGATCTGCTTTAGCAGTGAGGATACAGTCTGAATCTGGGGCATCCAACATATTCAGGCAGCACGCAGCAATAATCCTCCTGTCCACATTTTGCTTGTCCCTCTAACAGGTAAGAAGCAGCCTTGCACTGCCCAGCAGCCAAGGACAGTTTGCAGCTGGCACCAAGGCAAAAAGCTCTTTTCCTGCCCTCACACAGGATGAAGAGACAAACTAACAAAATTAGCCAAAACCAACTAGCTTGAATTAGAAACTTCCTCCCAATTCTCTACCAGTTGATGAAAATCAAAGGCTTTTATTTATTAAAAAAAAAAATCTTCTCTAATAGCATCTAACATTTTAAAAAGAAAACATGTTTGTCTTTATCCAGTTTAATCTGTCATATTTATTATATTTTTAATTTTTACACATGAAGGCAAATCTAGTGGATAACACGTGCACTTTCAGCTTCAAATTTTAATCTTCTCCATATCAGCACAAATTAAAATTTACTATCCATGGAGAGGCTATATCCTGGCCACAGTACAATTCTTAACAAACCAGTGTCTGTATATATATATGTTACCAATAAGCCACAAATTTAACCACATAATGCATTCAGGCCAGATCCTCATTTAATGCATGAAATTACACTCATAACAGGAGAGTAAGATGATCCTTTCAGGAAGTGATAAATATTTAAGTAGAGCCCCAGAATTTTACAACCAAACATGTAAAACTTGGTGCAACCCTTAGTACTGCCCACAGCAATTTGTGCTCTCTGGTCACATTTCTGTCCTCTTTCAGACTCTTGTGCTCTTTCCCTTTCATGTGGGTCATGAGAAGTCAGCAATACTCATTTCTTGTCAGCATCCTCGCTGTTCTTACCACTCCCAATGGTGGTGGCTGCTCTCAGCAGCAAACAAAGAAATCCATCTCTCCAGGGACTTTCCTCATTCACAGGGCCAAAGTCCAGCCTTGCTTGAGCTCATTTCCACCCCCTCCAGCAGGCCACCCACACCTTGCAGGTGTTAACAGCACACCAGGCCAAGAAGGGGCATTTGAGTTTAGCTGCTGAGGCTTGGTACTTGCAGCAGTCTGGTCATAGAAATATCCCATAGATCCTGCAGCATGATCCAACAACCCACCTCAGCAGCAAATGAGCATGGTTTGAGAGGAGGCACAACAAACAAACAACAACACACCACCAAAACACTTTTCTGCAACAGCTTTCCCAGAAATAGTCTCTCAAGCTATCACTATCTGTAAATTAACTTTTACAAAGAAACTATAATTAAATTAACCATGAAGAAAACACACAACTTTCACGTCCCTAACAATTAATGCTTTCCCATGATCTCACCACTGCACAACAGCCTTCCAGCCTAAACATACCATCTTGAAGAAAAGTTCCCAAGATCAGCCTCATAACTGCACTCAGCTCCAGCACCAAAAAGGCAAGTTAACCCCTGTTGTCATGAAACAAAAGTGATCATTTTCTTCTACACAACTTCCCTTCTGCTTCTCCAAACCCCTCCACCTTCTAGAAAACTGACTGTCCTCTGTAATTCAGGACATCCGACTATGCCATGCACATATGAACAGCTGGAAAGTTAAATATACCTGCAGCTGAGATATCAGGATGGAAATAATTTTAAACAAAATTTATAAAAGCCACAGCTGCAGAAGGGCAAGAAAAGACCCAACAAGTATGGTAATTAACACAGAAACATGTCACATCTGACCCAGGACAAGTTGCTGACAAACAGAGCAGCAAAGAGCCAAGGCTGATGCTTTCTCTCTACACAGCACTTGAGAGCTAATTAAGAACATCAGCACAGTGATCATCAAACACCAACTGAGGTCAAATTACTATTTATACAGGACTCAAAACCCAAAAATTACTTCGAACTAAACTACCAACAACTTGAAAATGTTAGACAAGTGAAAAGCATTTGTACAAACTTTCCCTTGGTAGGAGACCCTCTCTGAGAACAACTGGATTGTTCCCATCAGTTTTAAAAGGAAAATCTTAAAACCCCTCACAGTAAATCAGAAAATAATAATTTCACTTTTTCAATTTTTCAGAAAAATTGTCAAATTTAAAGTAAGTGTAAAGAAGTGCTTATAGCACTGGACCAATATCCCCTTAGGTTTTTGCAACATGAAAGTATCACAGCAAGATACAATGGACAATTCTGGTTTGAAAGGAATTAATTTCACTTCAAAAGGGGCAGGAATACCTACATTCACTTGGACTATATGGAATTGTTACACCAAGGAGTTTGCAGAGTCACAAAAAAAGGCAGTGCCAGCAGCAGAGTCCAGGGTAAAACAGAATTGCCCCTTCAAATAAAGCAGCTTGATCCAGGCTGAAGAATCCACATCAGCACAGCCTGAGGATGCAGTTTTTCATTATAGATGAGCTGTGACCCCACTTTGCTAACTCTCTCATGGCTGGATGTCTTCTGCAGGGGTAGGTTTAGGGGTTTTTTATATTCTTGTTTTTTTAATCACTTCATCCCACTAAAGCAGATAACCATAGCTACAACCAATTTGGTTGAAGTCAGAGTGACACAGAACACATAATGCAAAGATACAGGCCAAAGTAAATGCTAAAGAACAGACAGCAGAAGTTAATTTTAAAAATCTTCAAAACCATATTAAAAAAATATTAGCACCTTGAATGTCTTCCCATTAAAAAAATAAACCATCCTGTTACAAATACAACTTCTGTGTATTCCAACTATTTCAGTAACAGTGACCCAGCCACACCATCACAGTAAAATCAAGGCAATGCAGAAAACTCACCTTCACAAAATTGTCAGGGAACATGCCCCTTCTGCCATTTAACTCCCCTTCCAGCCATCCTTCTTCTTCCAGTTTTTTCACATTCCTGATGATTTCCCCAACTCGGATTGTTAACTCATCATCATGCACTGCATCATAGTCATATTCCACAATATAGTCCACTAAAAAGGAAAAAAAAAAAAAAAAAAATCAAACATGCACAATGAATACAAGCCAGACTGGGAAATCCAAGCTTGAAAGCCATGCATGTTCAAAAGGTAAACCTAACAATGAACGCTAACAACAAGCATCTCCCTCACAGCAATGCTCATTTGTGAACTGTGACGTTCCCACGTATTTTTGAGAGGGAGAAACAATTGGATAGTCACCTATTAGAATAAAGTAAATTCAGGAAGAGGGCACCAGGTCATATTTTTGTGGAGGTGGGTAAGTTTTTGTTCAAGTCTAGTGGAAGGAATTGCTGGCAATGATTTTTTCCCCACCAAGTTCCAGCTGAAGATTTACCAATTATGAATCACTGCCCACAGGGCAAGTGCTTCTGACTCAGTGCCCATTTGGGGCCAAGGATCAGACACTGTGTGTATGGTACATACTTGCAATGCCTTGTTAATCCTCATACTTGAGCCTGCTACTATGTCTGCAAAAAACTAATTGCTGCACACACAGAATTTTTGCAGGTTTGATCCAAGAAATTCAATACAGCCAGAAGGTGTGTGTGATTGACAATATCATACAACTTAAATTGGAAATATGTAAAAAAGCACCCTCCTTCAGAGTCATTTGGTTTGTCTGAAGTAGAATAAGCAAGTGAGCTTTACTTTTGATACAATTAAGTTTACTCAGAGGAGCACAGCAGTGTATTCACACACATGTCCATCTGTTGCACAAGATCCATGAGAGTTGCTCACTGGCAGCTTAAGGCTTGTTTGGCAATAAAGACTCATTTGTTCATCAAGAAATTCTGTTCATGCCTGAAATTTCCACAAACCTGCAGCAATCAAGTTATCTTCCTTCTCACTCAAATTCAGTCAAATATCCAAGCACTGCCAAATGTTAAAACACTGTCCTCACTGAAACCTCTCTCTCCTCTGCAGATCACAATGCACAAGAGCACAAGTTTAAAAGACAGAAATCCTGAAAGGTTGCAGAAGTTTTTTTCCCAGGTTAGATTGTTTCATCAGTGTATAATAATACACAACAATTAATTTAAAAATGAAGTAATCAAATAGGAAGAAGCATTATTTCCTTGTAATTGAACTTAAGGCTGCATTAAACCAATGTGTAATTCTGATCTGTGGGCAGTTTTAATTACAAGGGCAGCTGCAGTGATTGCAATTAAGCCTTTATCCCTCTGCTGCCTATGGACAGCCAGAAAACCCTTAGTAAAACACCAATCTACATGATGGTGCCATGAATGCAAGAGATGCTTGAATGATATGTCAGGCAAACTATTTTCTGAATGCACCCTTTAACAAAGGAACCAGTAGACATCAACATGAAGACTTAATTTTGCCAGAGTTAATGTGAAGACTTTTGAAGACTTAATTTTTAAACTTTCTTCCTTTAACAAAAAACAATCATTTTCCTCCTTATGAACAGAAGTCATCACCAGAGTTATCTGCCTATGATATGCACCTGGAACTTCTAGCACATCTTTCTGTACTGTATATATGTATCTTTGCCAAATGTACTCTTTAAACTTGTTTCAAAGCATCATATTCCCCCACTACTGCCTGCAGCAAGCAGAGTAGTTCTGTCTTGCTTCTGCACACAATTGTCTCTTGAGTGGCTGACAAAATATTGCCAAACATACAGGAAAGTCTGGCAGTCACAAATCATAAAGACAACAAGATAAAGACATAAAGACACAAAACATAAAGACAACAAAAGCCATTCATCACCTAAGAGTCTGAAAATGAAAACATCACCTTCCAACCAATTCAACCCAGCCATTCTGGAAACCTATAAATGTAGAAAGATGTAAGAAATATCCATGTCACATATTTCTCTCATGATACAATGTTTTGAAGCACATTAGCAGATAGCATATCCTATAGAACAGCTTTACAAAGCTAAACATGGAAAATGGATCACAACAGAGTGTCAGTCATGACAAATGCCCACAGCAGTGACTTGAACTGCCAAACACCTGGTCCTTTTTCCACAGCAGCAGTAGATAATCACACCCACACTGTGTTAACATGAACCAATTCTATTGAAAGCTTATTTATTCCCTCGGGAGAATGTTCCTGTATTTGTGTTTGAAATGCACAGAACATTCATTTGGTCACCTTTCCAGACTACAAAACACTTACTTGGTCATGCCAACAACAAATAGAGAACCTGAAAAACCTCCCAGTCATCATCCGCATGTCTTTATGTTCCAAAGACAAATAGCAGTAAACAATCATCAGCTTCTTACACATGAAATTGAGGTGATGAACTTCCTCCTGTATTTGTGAGTGATACCCAAAGCCACCCTTGCTGTCATGGATACATAGACAAAACAGGTATGAATACTGTTGCCTTGTCTGTGGAAGTGGAAGGGACCATGGGGAATGTTAAAATAGTTTCATCCCATAGATTTTTTTCATATGATGGCAGAGGTTTAGCAAGGAGCTACACATCCCATGTCTTGCTACCATGTGGTCCTCAAGAACACTTACAAGTTTTGCTTTTCAATATCAGCAAGTAGCACTAGTTGAATCATCCGGGCGATGGGCAAGAAATTTCTGTACTGCCAAAACAGTCCAGATTAAATAAATCTCTGAAAAATACTAGAGTATTATATTCACCCAAGTAAAAACAGAGTCCATCAATGACAGAAAATGTTTTTAAGGAATCACAACTCCTTATAATAACACTAACTAGAAATTACATTCGTTTACTGATTATACTTCTTAATGCTTGTACTAGTTCTGAATGCTTCAGGTACTCACTTTTAAAAGTTTTACTCAAGAACAGATACACTGCAATCAGTCAGCAGTAAGGTGGATTCCAGCAGTATAAGCTGGTCAAAACTGTTTTTAAAAATTCTCAACTGGTAGAAGGTGCAGAACCCCTCAGCAACACAAGCTATCAAATCCCCCTATCTTATCTGCCCTCTGCTTTTTTACACTGCTTTCTCCTTTTCAAACCTCACTCAAATCAATTATCTGGAGCTTAAAGTCCATAACGATCAAGTCTCAAATGAAAAATAGTCTTAGGCTTAAGCAGGAACACTGTGAGGTTTACTGTGCTTTTCTAGCACATCCAGAAACACTAAAGTTCACCTGAGAGAGGCAGACAACTTTCTCCTGAGTTTTCACAGTATCTGCATACAAGGAAAGGCTGAAAGAGCTGGGAAAAGGCTCAGGGATATCTCATCAATCAGGGTGTGGAAAAGACCAAGCAGTGCCCAATGAAAACACAAGAGGCAGTGGGACAAAATGAAAACAAACAAATGCCACTTAAACATATATAAACACACTGTCATCTGATGACAGCTTTCCGACGTACTCAGAAAACCTTCCAGATGGTGTTTTTTGAAGGTTCTGACCTATTTTCAGGGGCAACTGACTGATTAAAGCAACAGAGCTACAAAAAAAATTATTGACTGGATATACTTGGAGGAAGATGGCTCTGTGGGAGGGGTCTGCTCAGCTCTTGCTTTTTTAATAAGATGACAACTTCACTAACAAAACAAGAGTGAAACAATTAGGTTGGACATTAGTAAGAAATTCTTCATAAAAGGGTGAAAAGAGTGCTCATATATTGGAATGGCCAGCCCAGGGAAGTGTTTAAGGGAAGACTGAATGTGGCACTTCGTGGTCTGGATGGTGTTTGGTCATAGGTTGGATTCCATGATCTCAGAGGTCTTTTCCAACCTGGTTGATTCTGAGATAAAACACACCAAACCCATCAAAGCCAGTCAGCAGCAGCTACAGACTATGCTATTCCCCACAGCACAAAGTGTCCTACCTAACACCTCTGACAAAACAGCTCCCACTGTCAGCCAAGACAGCAACACTGCCTGCACCAGGCATTCAGCCACTGCTGGCACAGCTGGACTCCCCACTTGTCCAAACCTTACACAACCAGCTCTTCTGCCAACTACATCACAGTGCCAAGGCAGAGGCCAAGTCTCCCAAAAAGCATGGCCACATTATACCCATCTTCTCTGATTTTAAACAAAGGACGCCTTCAGCTACTCAGATACTTTCTGAAGTTGCCTATAAGAGGTAACTAAGTCCCTCTGGTAGCCCTAAAATAGAAATCAAAACACAAATCAAGGAAGAGTGGAAAATATATCAAAATTCTAGCATGCCCGTGTCTTCAACAGAAATAGGCACACATCCAGCAAAGAGCACAATTTCACATTCTTGGTACTTTGTTTAGGGTATTACAATGTTGTCAGAACCCAGTGACTTTTCTGTAGTAGACAAAAAAAAAGACAAACCAGATTTAAAATAAATTCCATTGAAAATACACTTTAATAGCTTATACATTTTTTTAAAAAGAGGGGAGAGGGATTCATCAGATGACTGAAATCCTTGTATATACTGGGAAGTCTTGCTGAAACTTGCTGCAGGCCTGGAGGGACAGAGTTCAATGTGAAGCAGCAAGAATTGCTGCAGTGCTCCATAAAGGTCTCTTCAGGCAGGTTTCAGGCCAGTTCAAAGTCATTTATTGGAACAACAACCCTGGAAAGTCGTGTGACCTCCAGAAGTACCTTGCCAGCAGAACTGCAGTTATGTTAGAAACTGAGCTTTTACTTTTCCAATTTATCACAACAGACAGCTGCTAGATGTCTAAAACTTCATTAGTACTGTTATTTCCACTTGTACATTTATCATGTAAAACCAGCCAAGTTTAGTCTCTTATAAAACAAAGCCTAACAATTTTGTTATTATGTATGAATAGAGTTACAAAGATATTTTATTTTATAGCAGACCAAGTTTAGGCTAAAGACAAAAAACCACAGAGGACACAATCTTACCCTTTTCACTACCATACTCTTCTTCACAACTCTTTCAAAATCAGGTGCCAAACTTAAGGAGAATGATCTTTCCAACTGCTTTCCCACAAAAATGCTTCTACCATTGATGAGCTATGGGAATTCCAGCTGGTTTAATACTAATACAGTAGTATATGTTCAGCCACTTAAGACAGACCTTAACACTGAAAAAGTAGCTCAGGTGTTTAAACGCTGAACAATGAAAACACTTCGGTAAGTGTTAAACATAAGACGTGATTATAAGAATGTTTTCTTTCCACTTCAATACCATATAATTTCCTGTCACCCAGACCTGACTCATTCATGACAACCCAGATGCTTAAATAGAAAGGCCTGACAGACTTCCCATTACCCTTAAAATTCTAGCTCCTGACCTCAAAACTGTGAGCTTTGTCTACAAAGCTCTCCTGTAAAGACACAGGCACAAGGTGGGCACCAGGGTTTGGGAACCAAAGAAAAATCCCTCCTGGCCAAGAGCTCCCACTGCTCTGCAGCCAGGCTTCCTCCAGGCTCTGCATCTGCTTCACACTCCTGATTACAAATGACCAGAATGACCTGTTCCCCAAAGATCCAAGTATTCCTTTGGGGTTCAGATGTAGGTTTGCTCTCCCTCAATCTGAGGAGGGGAGCGCCTCACATTTCCCACTATCAGGGAAACCACTCAGAGCACTGGTCTTGTGCAGAAGTCCTTCCCTTCACACCCCAATAACCATCCAAGTGAGAAACACCTGAGGGACTGAACCTTGAACAGATGGAAACATTCAGTATTTCCTACTTCCCTTCTCATGGTGCCCAATAAAGCTACATCACCAACAGAGAGCAGGAAAACCCATGGAGCTGTATTTCCAAGACAGCTTAACCCAAGGATGTTGTGATCCCCTGCTTTCTTCTGTGTGCATTCAGTGGTCCCTTCCCCTGCTCTCTACTTAAATTAGTAGTTATTTATAATACTGGGGAATCAGATAAATAAAACAGTTCAAGAGAAAGCTTGTAGTGACAACTTTCTGTAAGTTTATCTCCTTAAGATGTCTCTCTGCAGGGTCAGACATAGGACTGCTTCAAACCCACTTTAGATCAACCTCTACATCCCTGTTACATCCCAGATCAGGAGCACCCTGCTCAGTGAAGCTCCAAACCACCCTCATTTGTGGTGGTTCAGTTCAGTGTGGAACAGTCTCACAAAGTAATCTGGAATTTTCACTGAAACTAAACCCAGGAACACACCTAATGCACGTTAATCTTTAACAGGCATTGTGTTCATGGGACAAGACTAAAACTACAATGATATAAAAATGTCCAAAACTTGAAATCTGAATATGGTCCCTCAAACAAGCAATTTCCCCCTACAGATCCACTCAACTTGCCCCTCACCACTTGCTGCTTTGCTCAAAGCCAATATCTGCCATGAAATCACATCCTAATATAACACATCATTGATTTAAGGCCACTGGATTCCTGTCAACTCTGATGGTAAGGATGCAGTTCCGTGCTATTAAGAAACTGAACAAGTGTCATTGGCTAATGGAGACCATACAGTCCACACATATTTAACTGTACAGTCACCAGTTTTGAGCCACACCACACAGAAGAGCAGACATTTCACTGGGCTGAGCTATGCAGAGCCATCACCTCACATTCCACGTGGAGGACTTACAAACAGTTGCATCACAAGGGCTACAGCAAGCATTAAGCATCACCAATGAGATGTTTTACCTTCACAGGAGCTCAGAAGGAGGTCGGGTGTCTCCTGTACAGCCCCTGGAGTGGCAGTGACACATGGCAGAGCCATTTCTACCTGCGCCTCCTCCCCAGGGAGCCACACCAGTTGTGCAGCTCCAGACCAGATAAACAGCTTTGTACCCCAAGCAGTCACACTTCCTCCTGCTCCTGAAGTTTTGATCCCATGTGCCAGCCAAGCAAACTCTGCTGCCACAAGGAAGGGATGTGGCAGAGGAGGTTCTCTGCAGTTTAAGACAATGCTGACCTCATTTATTCAAATATTGACTTATGGTCTTATTTTAAGCAAAATGCCCAGAGCCATGAGAATTCTTTCATTAGTTTATAGTAATACAACACAATGCCAATAAAATAGAAATATTTTCATGCTGTTTTATGTACATTTTCTTTTAAGCATACACAATTCCCAAAGAGCTGTAAGCTAATTATTCCAGTCATGCATTATTTCAAAGACAGAGAACCTAAATCTGTACAATTTATTAGTTCAGGTTGCTGGACAAACAAACAATCCTTTCAAGCAGGATGCCTCCAATACATACAAACACAGTGTTGGACCCAAGCTGATTCTACATAAAACCAGCTCAGCTATGTCCACCCAGTCTCTGGAAGCACCACAAACACCCTGCTGTCACCCAGTGGGGACTCAGTTTGGATACAACAGGATTTGCTCTGTTTAAAGTAACTTCATGTTGAAGTGAGTATGAGCCTTCACTCTCTCTTCAACACACCCCATCTAAGAAGGCTCAGCAGTTCAAAACAGCATTAGATGAGTGAGGGCAGTCAGACACTGCTGCATTCAGGCTAAATTCCCAACAAACCCCTTTCTGCTTCCTCAGCACATGGGCTGACCAGCCAGAACTGTTGGATATGTGACAGTTTACAAGACCTGTTAAAAACTTTGTAAGTACTCTCTAGTGCTTACACCGAGGATATTTTAAACTGCTATAAAGATAGCTTTTAGGAAAAAAAATAATTAAGTCAGAATAAACACACACCAAAGAGAAAACCAGCAACAACATGCAAACCAAAAAATGGCAACAAAGCAACTTTGAAACTCAGTATCTCCTATCTCAGGTGAGTCTTTGCTTCCCCACACTTGAGCACCAACAGCCCAGCTACTGTCAGCTTCCCACGTTAAGTCCTTTGAGCTTAAAGGGAAAAAAACTACCATTGCAAGAGAGGAAGGAACAAGCTGGCACAAAGGCACTTCTGCTATTTTCCCATTTGGTCTCACCACATTTTCTCCTTTCTAGTGATAACTACCTTATTACATCCTTTCCGCATATACTTTTTCCCAAGGTCTGTACTGACAGGACTAGAGGCACTTGTTTTAAACTGACAGAGGGGGAATTCAGATTAGACCTCAGGAAGGAACCCCTGCTGCTGAGGGTGGTGAGACAGCACCAGGAGCTGGCTGGGGATTGTACTGTCTGAGAGTTTGTGATTTGGATGTCAGTGGCATTGCAGTGAGAAGGTACTTTTGGGAGAAGTGCTTAGTGCCTGAGACTAATTTCAGTTTGGCCAGCTTTTGCAGAATTTCCTGTCAGCTGTAAAGGTAAAATCAAAAGTGTAAGTAAGAAACTTCAGTGAGGTATATGAGAGATCTCTCTTATAAGAAATCTGACAAAGTTACAGGATGTCGCTGAAAAAGAACATGCTAATGGCAGGGATTTGTTAATTTATTTGTATGTTTTATAACAAAAAACATCATAAAATACATTTGTGCCTGAATCACAGGATAGCTTGGATGACCTTTAAAGAACATCCATGGGCAGGGACACCTGCCACCAGACCTGGCTGCTGCAAGCCCCATCCAGCCTGGCCTTGAACACTTCCAGGGATGAAACATCTGCAGCTTCCCTGAGCAGTCTGTGCCAGTGTCTCAAGTCTGTGACAAGGCAACTTTATTCAAAGTTTCTTTTTCCTTTTCTTTCTGTCCACCCTGCAGTATCCGCTATTTTTCCTTACTTATTTTGTAACTTGCTCTGTGCTGCATTACCCAGTTCTAGCTTTCCACTTAAAGCAACAATTCCTCTACATCCATAGCTTGCCTAAAAAAAAGGAAAATAAAAACAAAAATAGCAGTCTACCCTTGAGACAGTCTAAAGCCAGGAGACTTGGGTCTGTCAGCACAGAACTCGTCCATCTGGAAGCCGCCCTGGATCCGCCTGGCATTTTTAGATTGGGTAAGGCACTGATGCATTCTCCAAGATATGACTCACCATGCATTTTTAATAAAAAGTTTGTGTTGAATTTTAAAGCCCAGTAAGAATGCCTGAAATAATTAGGAAAATGAACAGTTGAAAACAGCTTAAAATGTAGGCTTTTCCTCCCAAATTATTTTAACTAATGAGAAACTCATTGCATTCTAACAGCAACCACCTCAAACATCAGTTTCTTGTGCCAGCTTGGGTGCAATTAGCAGAGACTTTGGGAAGGAAAGTATAGCAGAAACCCTGCCCAGCAGCCTGCTCTGAAAGACACAAACCACATATGCCTCATTTTCCCACTCCAGGTTCCTGTAATCTTCTGGAGTGCATTATAGTGCTTAACACTGTATAAGATAAAACACAACTGAAAATTGAATGTTTGTCAATTTTCACTTACCTAAAGCAAATTGTCTTCACACATACCCTCATAATTTTACAACTGTGCTTTTGATGATAAGTCACCACTGACAACCAGATGGGAAGAAAAATGTTTTAGGGATACCGCACTCCAGATTTATCAGCTCTAGAAGAAGAACCCCATCGTGTCTCCTCCAATATTATCAGAAATACTTGTCTTAAACTCAGTCATAAATTTAATAAATTTTACAATTTTGGATTTAATTTAACCCCCCACTTCTACGAGCAGCATTGCTGGGCTCTTCCCTTTATAGCACAAGACATAAATGGGAAGTATTACAATAAAACCTCAACTACCTCCAGGTATTTAATACTTTATAAGGATAGGGGAGGTCAAAACATTTTGCCTGGGAAGTGCTTCTGATGGAGCAGAAAGTGATGGTTTGTGCTACATGCGATTTCCCTCAGTGTGAGCAGAGCTCAGAGCAAGAAACCAGCCCAGAAATGAGAGGTGACACCTGCAGGAAAGGCAGCCAATGTCTCCACAAGCGGAAGTGAAAAAATGCTACTAATTCACATTGCAGAGAAAACCAGGGATCTTTGAGGGCACAGGGGAATGTATTTTAAAAAAACCACACCACATTTTCTGAAGCCATGACTCAGACATTGTTCCATATATAGATTTATGCCTCTTCCTCTGTTCCTTCCCTTAAGTTAATTTTATAACATCTATTTGGCAAAACATTCAAGGTGAGTCACAAAACACCAAATTACAAGTTCTGCTAAAACAAAGCCATGCCAAAAAGCACTGAAGAACAAAAGAATCATACCTCATCTATATTTTGTTCAAATCCAAAGCACCAAATAAGCAGTGAAAGTACCTTAAGGTCAACGCCATATTTATTCATGTTCCCTTAAAGCTTTCAACACATAATTAGCTCACAAAAATAAGTTTGAAGCTGTTGCTTATCTGAAAACTCTTTTAAGTCATTCCCCTGAAAAATAAAAAACTGTATTTGAAGTTTCCTTTCTTCTGTTAGGACTCCACACTACTATAAAAGCTTCAGCTTCTTCTGCAGATTTTTTTGTCCAGGAGTCTCCTAGCCAAAAAGGACACCATGATCATAGCTCCGGGTTATGAATTCAAGAGTTATGAAAACAAGAAAATCTCCTAAAGCCTTTTGGGTTTAAATGAAAACTCCTTTTACGCTCTGAAGAAATGCAGAAATGCTTTGACAGACAGCCTACAATTTGGCACATCTCTAATTCTGAATGACAATTAGTACTTGTGCAAACATGGCAAGAATCTGGCTTTGAAATAAATTTACAGGAACTTAAAAGCATTATTTGGAGCATGCACAAAGTGTTCCCTTCATCTGTAAAAACAGACATGATGCAAGAGTCTGAATGGTCCCAGACTGGAATTTTGCAAAAACCACAAAATATGCTTAGCATTACAACAGGAACAAGTGTGTGTATCTGACTCCATGCTGTCAGGGCATACTAATTGTGACATAAAGTTCATTTACTTTTTATTGTGGACATTTTAGTCAAGAAAATAAACTGAACATCTGATGGAAAAGCACAGAAAGAAATCTCTATGAAATGGATTTCACAAAAGCCAGTCAAAACAGCAGATGCTCAAGGGCACCCTACAATCTCAATCAGTTTTAAAGGAGGCAAAATTGTTTCATTAGGTCAATTATGTTCTAAAAGTTCAAAGAGCAAGTCCTTCAAATATCCATTTCCACATGTATTTAGAAGGATTTAAGTAATTCTTATTAAGATCATTATTTCATTCTGCATGGTTTGCAATGCTTCCAATCACAGGAAAATAGGGTTTCAAAAGACCTCTGGAGTTTACTTATTCCAAACTGGTCAGAACAAGGTTAATCCCAAAGTCAAATGAGGTTGGTTCAAGGCTTTGTCCAGCTTTATTTTAGAAGCCTTGAAAGGATGGAGATAAAACAGCTACCACAAGCACCTTTTTCTGATACTGAATTCTCATAATAATTTTTCTACATTATATTCAGTGGGAATTACCTCTGCCCTAACTTGCAGGCACTGGTTCATAATTTTTCACTGTGCCTCCAAGGAGAGTAGGTTGTTCTCTGCAGGCTACACCTACTCCTTGCACACCATATGCATCAGCCTCCCAACCACCCTCAACTCTCCAGTTCAGTGGCATTCCCTCTGCATTTGAGGGGAGGGAGGAGCAAAACTGGACACAGTATTTTACAGCCTGCCTGTGAGTGCCAGGGAGTAGGGAACAACCACTTCCCATCACCTGCTGGCTACTGTCCTGCCTGTGCCCCCTGGCAGACAGTTCCTTACTACTGCAGCACACCAATCATCCCCCACCCCATTCACTGGAGAGTTTTTAGGTACCTGGTCATAATCTTGAGCATTTGAAGAAATCAGTGTAATGTGAGCATCCCTACCTGCCCATCCTCCTGCTTCACTCCCAATAGTTCTTCCCCTGTACACCCATTTGGCTGAAACATGCCAGAAGAGCAGCATCTCTAAAGAAAGAGCTGTATATTTTTTTATTTTTAGTTTTTTTTGTAGAGTCAGCACTGAAGCACTCAAATCTCAGTCCTTCCAAGGCAAAGACTTCAGGACTGCCCCAACACTTATCCTTCTCACCTGATGGCTGGCTGATCACCAAATATGCAGCTTGGAAGCAGCTACAGCATGTGCTGTGTCTCACAGAGTTAATTGATAGTAACATCACCATTGGTATTTGAAGAATTTGAGAAGGGATCAGAGGCCTTACAGGAGTTCATGAAAAGCAGCCTGGGATAGCAGAAAAGCAAGGGATAGCAGTTGCTGCCATCAGGAGACAAAGCACCTGAGGCAAGTTCACAGAAAGCCAACCCTCACCTCCACTGTTCTCAACACAGTCACTTGAAGGCGTAGTTTGGATTTCAGAAACACAAAGGAAATACTCTTGGTTGTTCCCACATATTCACAAGTACAGGCATAATCCTGGGAACCCAGCAACATACACACAAAAAAAAAAAAAGTGAAATCAAGAGAGAAAAGTCAGCAATACAACCTCAGCTTTTTCAAACACCAAGGTCAGGATTTACGACTTCAGTCACTGCTCAGAACTGAAAAACCAGGATACAGCAGTGAACAGCAGGATCCAGCAGCTCTGTGTTGATGGGAAATCACTCCAGTCTCCTTGCTGCATGGAGATGGCAGGCTGTGCCTTATTGTACTGACAGCACATCTCTTGTTTCATAAACAGCTTTATTTCATCTACTGTTCATCCAGCCTGAGGCTTTCTGTTACTGGTTATCTATCAGGGCAGGTTTTCTCCTACAACCTACACATTAGAAGCTATTTACATTACGATCCATACATGTACCTTATAGTTCTCTCTCAGTAAGGATGAAGTGCTAAGACTGAAACAGCAAACTCTTCCACAAAATAAGCATCTAGTAAGGTGATGAGCACATGAAAACAAGAGGAAGCAATTTTATACACTCTTAATTGTGCTTTTACTTGACAACCCCACACAGTTAATTTTTATATATACATCCTATAGCACGCAATGATTTAAAAAATGCCTTCAAGCTCTCCTCAAGCTGCAAAGAGAGATAGTTTCCAATTCCCCTACCTCCTGACCCCACATCCTTATTCAGATACTGGTAGGCTGTAAAAGCAGACCATGTTATACTTAGGCTTCTGATAATGTGAATGTGTCAATGTAGTGGTTTTTAGTATAATCTTCCCCTTCACAGAGACTCTCCTTCCCTGTGCTGAAGGATGAGATGTATTTTCAGTAACCTGCGGGTCAGGCAAAGGAAGTCCTGTATTTGATTTTCAAGAGCAAAACAGCACAGTTCACGATAATTTATCCTTAATTAAAAGGCTACATTCTGCTGTTTGCACTTCTCAAGAAAATCCGCTGCCTGTTTATCTACCATACCCAGGAGACCATGGGGTTAACATATTTGCTTTTATCTTCATGGCTTCAAAAGCCTTGCTCACCTCAGCACTTCCACTGCCCCACTTGCAGCACAGCATCTCATTCCACCTGGCTTCTGAACAGCACCAACTCAGCTAAACACAGCAAGAAGTGTTGCTTAGGACACTGAGGTTTCAAACAAATAGCCCATGGCTCACCCTGCAGACACTCATGCAGCTTGTAAATCCTGCTAATTTTGTCAAGTCCTGTACCAAAATCTCTCAACAAAAGAATATTCTTCACTGAACCTCTTTGGAAAGGGAAACAGACAAGGCTCTGCTTTCCAGGAAGGACTGCTTTAGTCACTTACGGAGACCAGAGTTTGACAGTGACTCCAATCTGAGGCTAAAGCAGTGACCCTGCATGGTCTCTCCGTACTCATTCTCATTTCACCACCTCTTCCCCTGTGCTGCTCTCACAGTTGTGCTGCTCCAGGGTGTGTCAGTCTATTTTGCTGCCAAATCAACCAGCTGGTTCTCTTCCAGCTGGATTCAGCCTTAGCCAGTGTCTTGGACTAGATCATTGTATGGACACATGATCACTAAACCTGCCAAAAGGGGAGATTAAAGAACACACTGATATCTGCATTATCCAGGGATTGATCATACCAAGAAATGATGGATCTAGCATTCTCCTGGCAGTTTGTTCTAGCAATTAATAACTTCCCTGACAGAAACATTTAGATGTTAAAACGAGTGCAAATAGCAATGTGATGTACCTCAAGTTTTAGGCAGGCTTATTCTACTTAATCTTCCATTTACTGGTTTATGATAGTGCTAAAAACACAAACTACATAAAAGCATTTAAGTGATGGGAACACTGCAAGTCCAGCCCAATTGCAAAAAATCAGGATACAGAAGAACAGATGCATACTTTTACATATTGTATGTCTTTACATATGTGTATGTCTCTTCTCTAGACATACACATTATTGAGAACAACCAAAACCAACACCTACAGAAATATAAAAGGCACCTCAGTAACAGGTTTTAACTGTTTAGAATCTATTTTCTCTGTAAAGGTATTATTAAATCAATTAAAAAATGCAAATTAGAGGTACAGTTTAAAAGGAACATTTGGCTGGCTTAAAATGGATTGGGAGGGATTAAAAAAACCCTTTAAAGATTCAGAAAAAGAATGCTGTGAAATAACCAGTTTGGTTGATCATGAACACTTAGGGAGAAAAATTAATATAGACACACCGAAGAAACTTATGGAATTATAGCATGGATCTAGTGCAAACTGTAAGTAACTGCAGGTTAAAATGGAAAAGGAAAAATATTCTACATTCCCTGACTCCTGAAATTCTGTCCACTCTCTTGCCCAAGAGGTAAGGACTGCAGCCAGTGAGGCCATCCAGCTTGCTGGCATGATGGCCAAGCTGGCACAGGAGTTTCCCCCCACCAGGCAGCTGATTAGCTCCCAGCAGGGCCCATGGCCACTGGAGCCAGACACAGGCGCTGCACAGCTCCAGCAGCAGCCTGGAGTTATCTCTAAAGCACAGCCTGGAACTGCACCCACAGTGTGACAAGGGAGATTATATGCAAAGCAGCCTTCAAACAAATCTGTTCATAGCTCAAGGTGCAAGTTCAGAGTTAAGTGGTGAGATTCTTCCCCACTTCATGAAACTAGTGGTTTTATTTCTTCAAGCAGTAAAGAGGGAGACCCTTCTCCCTGAGTGCCAAAGATGCATTGAGAAGAAACAACTTGAAACATTCTGACAAGAATGTTTGCTTTTATATTTTTCCAGAAAAATGAAGAAACAGTGCAACTTAGGGAAATAAAAACACACTAAGAGGAATGAAGCTACACTGGTGTGTTACCAATACAGGCACAATTGAAATGAAGAGCCAAAACTGGAAGACACAAAACTTCTGTTGTGTCCAAACTGACAACTGCTGTAAGTGTGCCAAAGCTGGTATCAGTGTCAGTAGCATCCTCATCCTCCTCCTGCAGCCATGAGCTCAGTCTCAGTTTTTGGACAGCCAGCCTGGCTGAAAGCTGATTCAGAAAGACAGGGAAGTTTCAGATTATTTGGTTCATACAAGCAAGGGAAGAGAACAATGCTCATTAGTCAGAGGTAAGCAAAGGCTCAGACTTAACTCCAGTGCCAGCTTAAAAAGATCAAACTATATCCACAGTCAAAAACATTTGACAAAGGCCAACCACTTAGTAACTTTATCAAGGAGGCAGAAACTGATGACTTAAAAGTCTTCTTTAAATAGTAAGTCAGGCAAGTTTCCAGGAACTCTAGCAAAACTGCTTTATTTAAAATTAAAGTAAAAATCATTAATAACTGCCATCCACAAAAACCTATTCACAGCTGCTGCAGAAGCAAAAATAATGAGATTGCCCAGCACTGCTTAATTCCAAAACCATTTGCCTCTAATGACAAAATGTACCATGTTTACAGGGATTTATTTACTATTAAGAAACAGTGCAGTCTTAAGCCATTTAAATAATTTAAAGCAACACTTTATCTAGTTAAAACTAGAAAGCAATAACATTCATTTTGAGTTTCTTCAACAACAATGTCAAATTTAAACTCAATTTGCAATCACAAAGTTCTTCAGCACTAAGTGGAAAGCAACTGCAGCCCTCATCTGTAACACCACAGCTCAGCACTGCATAAACTGCTGAAATTACAGGAAAATGCTTCATTTTTTAAATTATTCAAAATATTATATTCTAATTTATTCTGCTGAAAGCAGTCCTGGTCTAATACAGATTTCACAGAAAGTTCTGAGTTGGAAGGGACCTACAAGGATCATTGAGTCCAACTCTTAAATAAATGGCCCATACAGGGACTAAACTCATAACCTTGCTGTTTTTAGCACCAGGCTCTGATGAGCTGAGCCAATCTCAGGGTCATGAGCATATTATAGGCAATAAATACTCCTTTAAGAAAAGTGAACTTAATATTTACCTTATATTATACTCTCTACAGTGTACATCACCCCAAAGTGGAAAGATTTAACTCATTTGGCAGACAGACACATACTGCAATTTTTCCTTCAGCCTGATTTAGGACTCTGGCAGTGGCAAGACTTAAATTTTTGTTCAAAAATCTGCAATGTATCCTTTTCTTTGTTCAAGATTTCTGAAAAAGAAGTATTTCATACTGATTGTATATGAAGAAAGGCAATTCTGCATGGAAGTAGTGAAGTAAAACACAATCCCACCCAAAAACTCTTACTGTCATTAGTCAGAGAAAGTAAATAGCCATGCTGGTGAAATGAAGTCTGAAGTTTATGGTGGGAAACAGGGAATAATTTAGGGTGAAAGGACACTTGTTAACATAGCAAGAGTTCACATCAGAAAATAGGCAACTGGAAAGGCAGTTTTAGTACTTCAGTCCTGCAGTCACCAGTGCACCAGGACAGCCACGGGTGATGCTCAAGCAGAGTTGCGCTCCCACACCACAGCACTGGGGAAATCTGTTTCTCACCATCCCACATCCAAAGTAAGGGAAAGCAAAGGCTCAGGCACCACCTCCACTGAATGCTGGGAACATTTTAGATCATTAGCACATTCACAACTCAGACCACAAACAAAAAACAACATTATGGAAAGAAAAAGCAGAATGGAATTTAGCTACCTTACAAATTACAGGATGCCAGTTTAAAAAAAGACAAACAAATACCCACTTTAAAAGGAGCAGAAGAAAAAGGTTAAACCCCTGCCAAGGCCCAGAACACATTTTAAGTGCCCAGAGAGCAATCACAGCTGATAGAAATCGCTACAACCCAGACCCACTAGCAACAAATTTCACCTGATTGACTCACCACTTCTGTCAAGATGATTTCAGGTCACTTGAAGCTTTTTCATTGTTGCTCTTTCCTAACAAATCATTTTTATCAAGCCAGGTTAAGGAACTAGCAGACCAGCAGCCACATGTGACAGCATCTCGAGGAAGCAAAATGAATGAGAAGAGCAGAGCTGTGAGAGCCAGAGCAGGACAGAGCAGCCACCTCGCTTAGCCCCAGACAGCACAGTGTGCCCGACCACACATTTCCTGTGTTTATGCAACAAAAACCCACTAAGGGAAAAAAAACAAGCACAGGCAGACAATGGAGACAGCCTGTGAAGGTGAGGGTAATTCGAGGGCAAAGTCCTACCTAGCTGAAACTAAAGCTCTCAAGAACTGTTAGAAAAACAAAAGAAATCAAGACACTAAATATAATTCCACCCCTACACAAAGTTAACTCTTGAATAACATGAAAAACTCTTTTCAACAAGAGGAAAAAATTATCAATACTAAATGAACTATCCAGTAAAGGTGACCAGCACCTGGAATGGCTGGCACATGATAAAAGTACATGTAGAGAGAGACTTGTCAGTATGAAGCCACCAAACAATCACCCACCATTTCTCAAAAACACAAAGAAGTCTGGCAGAACAAGGAGCAGTTTCAGGGCAAAAAAAACTCACGCTGAAAGGACATATTTCCCCCACTCACTCCCATATATGCTAAACAGGGATTCCCACTGTCACAGACAGTGGTTGGCAAAAACCACAAGGCTTTTTTGAGCCCCTTAGGGATGGACAACCACGGACTTGAACTATGTATAAAAAAAGATCTGGTGAAACCACAAACACCTCTGAGAAAGTTCATAATCACTTACTGCCAGACTAGGGGTTTTTATTAAAAAAAAAAACACAACAAAAAAAAAAAAACCAAACAAACAAAAAAAAACAAAAAAAAAAACACAAACAAAAAAACTTTCCACTACAAACCTGCCTTCCATATCCTTTTCCTCCCTGCCTGTCTCCACAGTCAGGACTCTCAGCACAGCAGTTCTTACATTCTTGGGGGAAAAAAACCCAAAAAACAAAAAAGGCAAGAGTTGAGCTGACAGAATCTCTAGCACCTTTTGAAGCAATTTCTGCTCAGTCTTCACCCAAAGTCAGGATCCATCAACTCTTCCCAGTTACTGTAATCTGGTTTCCCAGTAGCTTAGGCATGTATCTTCCAGAGTCAGTTTTACATCACCCTTCCTTATAGTTTTGTCTACAAAAAAGAAAATGGTAGTACGAAACCACTTTGCTGACCACCACAAATACAGCTGGTCAACATCATGCTCATCAAGTACCTGAGTGCAGAAGGGTTTTTCAACAACTTGAACTTCTGATAATCATTTTACTCTACAAAATGCACTCAACTGCACATCCCACCTTACATATTTCCTGGTAAAAATAGCAGCAGCAGCAGGACTCTTCATCTGTCCTACCCCATTTGCTTGGGGGTGTATGGAGTAGATTTTTGGTTGGGGGATTGTTCTGTGAGGGGGTTTTTGTTTCTTTTTGAATTGAAGAACAAATCCTGAAGTAATGTTCTCACAGGTTCTTGGAATACTACTGAGGAATACTGAAACTGACACTGTCTCCACAGCAGTATGTCAAAAGTATTAAGTCTGCTTACAAAAACCTCCTAGATTGTTTTTTGTTGCCAACATGAAGCTATCAAAAGGCTTCACACAAGTTTCATGTTCAATGAACTTACTCTGTAGACCAAATATATTTATACTTATTCTGTTGGCGATGAAGAAGTATGTCTGCTTTCTTAAAGTATCTGAAAATTATATTTTTTTCTGAAGAGAACATGTAGCAAATGCAGATATACTAACCATGGGAACCACAAATCAAAGTCTGCGTAAATTTTTGGAAATAAAAAAGATGGGGAGATGCGTATAGCTAAGAAGATACTGACAGATGTTCAGTGGATTGCAGTTTTCCACTGTGGCAATTTATCAGCTGCTGCTGGAATGTTTCCTTCTTAGTTATAAACCCATATGACAGTTAGCTGGAAGCTAATCTCTCCAAGTTAATATCAACCCAAAACAGCAAAAGACAAATCAATAAATAAAGTCTTTTCTACCTAGAACATCTGAATACATTTTTTTCCCTTTAATCTGTTTACCAAGCTGTTTCTAGAGTCATACACATATGATTACTCTAGTGCAGAAGGTAGAGAATTATAATGACAGGACCCAAGGGTGTCACTGGACATTACCAATAACTTTATATGGTCTTGTGTGTGTCACCTCTGATCACATCTCCCTCCCCATCCTTCAGACGCCTGAATGACACATGCTCTTGAAACATTAATTTCCAGCTACCAGAAGAACGTGAAAGAATTTGTTTCCAAGGCATTCTGTACTTCTGCCCTTCTCCTTTTGGTTCCTCCAGTCATACTGGCTGTTCTTACTTCTCCATAAATCTCAAAAATCCTTGAGTTCATCAAAGATACCTCAACACTCCCCTCTAAGCCACCTCTTACATGTAAAATCCCTTCCACAAGCTGACAAAACAGACAATCTCTTATCAAGAGCCAGCTCTACCATGAGACCAGTAATAAAATAATCAACTAATGACTTCTCAAGATAAATTGGGAGGCAACTACTAATTACAGTGAGTGCAGAGCACACTACAGTTACTTCTTTTTCCACTCTTACTTTTTTGTTTTATTGTACATTCCTCACCTCTTCTGACCACAATAAAGAAATACTTGAAAATCTGAATAAAGGACAACACCTTCAGAGAAAATCCCAAGTTTAAAAGGCTCTGGGATTATTATACACTCCTTTCTAGAGCTTGGTCACCATCCTGGCAGGAACTGCTCTGTAACTGCACATACACACAAATTGTTATGGTAATAAATAACCCACACAACAGCAATACTCACAGTGTGTGCACCCCCTCAGTTCAGTCATATCTAGAACAGTAATAACATGCTCATTATGCTCATCAGAAGAGGATTTCCTTTAGAAAAGGAAACTTAAGGACAAAAATACATAAAACCACGTCACAGAACAATCACATACAATCATGAACTGGACTCAGTCCCTATACAGTATTCCTAACTGTACTAATTGAGTATACTAAGGATGTTAATAACCCAAACCTACCACCATAGGTCAGTCCTGAGGTATTTCCCATTTCAATATTACAGCCTGAGTTCAATATGTTTACTTAGCACACTAAGCCTTTATGCTTTAGGAACTACCATCACAGGCCACTATAATGACCTGGGCAGAGATTTCTCACTTGCAAATAAAACAATGCAGCCTGAAAAGAAATTAAGAGCAAGTCTTACCTATTCTGAATAATCACAAAAAGCATCTAAAAGTGAGATGTTTGGCTTCTACCAGAATTCAAAACACTAATTTCATTTTCTATTTTCAGATTTCATTTTAAGTGTGCTTTGACCTCATAAGACAACTTCCACTGAGATGAACACACTGAAAGCAGATCTTGATAATCAGCAGAACACCAGCCATGAGGAGCGCTTCTCGCTTCACTAACTGCACGTTTGATCTGCACACCGTGCACTTCATTTCCATGCACAACGGGGAGGCAGAAAAGCTATCCAAAACCCAGGTACCCTTCCACTGAAAAAGCTTTACTCCCGTTCTGATGGAGCATGTTTGCACAGAGCAGCATAAGCACACAGGACACTGAAGCCGCAGCCACCCGCGCCCCTGCACACACTCTGCACGAGTACAGCGGTGCTGCACAGCAGAGCAGGGTGGAGGTATGACAGACAGACAAACCGATCCGCGCACCGTTCTGGACCCCAGTGAGGTCCGAAATCTCTATAAAGGGGAAGTCGCAATAAGCAAAGAGGGCTCTCAAGAGCGGTGTTTAAGTTCACTCGTTGATACTTCCCTATGCCGATGCTTACACTAAAAACCAGACCCATCACAAATGACTGTTCCCAGTGTGAACCTGAACTGGCACATCCTGAACACAGGAACATTCCCAGGGGGTCTACACTCACTCTCTTTAAAATACAGAGAGTGTTTCCGCCTTGGTGGAGAAATGGGCGAAGGCTCAGCTCAAATTGACGCTGAGTGGAAAAAAAAAAAAAAAAGGCGAAAGGGCTGGATTTAACCATAAAAACTTTTATGCTCACCAAGCCACTCCCTCCAAGCAGCACTAGGTATTGGTGTACCATTGTACACCTCGCTCTCCCCACCGAAACGCACGGAACCCCCCGCGCCTCCTCCCAGCCCGGGCCCCTCCGCAGCTCCTGGGACCGGCCGGGCGGGACGGGGCGGCCCCGGTCTCTCCCAGGAGGGAGCGCTCACCGAGCACCTGCCGCACTCGCCGGCCCGGCAGCTCCTCCACCGTGCCCCGGACACCGACATCGTTCCCGCCCCGGGCATCTCGGGGGCTGCCCCGGGCCCCGCGGGTCCGCGCCCTCAGACAAAGGGCGGCGAAGGCGCCCCCGAAGAAGCGGGAAGAGGGGGCCGGTGCCGCCGCCCGCCCCGCCGCGCTCACCCATGCTGCGACCGCCCGCCCAGGCTCGGCGGAGCGGCTCCGGGTCCCGCCGACACGCTCAAGCCGGGCACTGCGGCTCCATCCGTGGCGCTACGGACGTGGAAGGGGCGGCTCCGAGCCGCGGGCGGCCCGGGGCAGAAGCGCCACTCGCCCGTCCCGTCCCGCCGCTCCCGCTGCCGCCTCAGCCGAGCTCGGGCACCGGCAGCTCCGCTCCGCCCACGGCGGGGGGCGCCAAGTCCCGCGAGAGCCGCGCGCCGCCACCGCCCCCACGCCGTTGCCAGGCGGGGGTGACGTCACCGCCGCGGCTCCGCCCCGCGCGGGGAACTCGCTCCGCCCCTCAGGGCAGGGACCGCCCCCGGCCCCGCCCCCGGCACACCCTCATCGGCCCCCTCATTGGCCCCCCGTTAGACCTCGCGTGAAACGCCTCTTCCGCCCCTCAGCGCTCCTCTCATTACTGCCCTCATCAAATCCCTTCTCATGAGCCTCTCACAGCTCCCTCATCACTCCTCAGTCAGCCTCCTCTCTCATAACCCACTCACCATCCCTCACAGCCCCTTCATCAGCCTCCTCATCATTCCCCTCATCACCCCCTTCACACAATCACAGAACCGGACAGGTCGGAAGGGACCACAGTGGTTCGACCTCCCTGCTCAAGCAGAATTACCCAGAGCACATGGCATGGGATTTGTGTCCAGACAGTTCTGGAACATCTCCAGTGAGGGAGACTCCACACTCTCTCTGGGCAATCTGTTCAGTGCTCAGTCACTGCACTGTAAAGTCCTTCCTCATGTTCTGGTGGAACGTGCTGGGATCAGTTCCTGCCCATTCCTCTGGTGCCATTGCTGAGCCCCGGGAGCTGAGCCTGGGCCCTGCTCTGAGCCCTCCCTGCAGAAGGGACAGGCCGGGATGAGGCCCCTCTCAAAGCTGAACAGCCTCAGCTCCCTCAGCCTTTCCTTGTAAGAAAGATGTTCCACTCCCTTCATCATCTCCATAGTCTCCACTGGACTCACTTCAGGAGCTCCATGTCTCTCACAGAGCCCAGACCAGGACACAGCACTCCAGATATGCCTCAGCAAGACTGAGCAGAGGTGCAGACTCACCTCTCTGATGTGCTGGCAATGTTCTTCCTAATGTGCACAGGATTCCTTTTGCCTTTTTCCCTCAAGGACTCACGAAGAGCACTGTCCCCCTCACCACTGCCTTTATTGCTTGGGCCACCCCACATCCTGCCCTGCTTCCCAGCACACAGTCCTCCTCTTCTCTGGGTCTGGAGCACAAATCTTAGGAGGAAAGGCTGAGGAGGCTCGGATTGGAGAAAGGTTAATTCACAGAAAGGTTGATTACCCACTGGAATGGGCAGCTCAGAGACAGTGGAGTCTCATCCCTGGAGGGATGTTCAGCAAGCAGTGGATGTGGCACTTTGTGTCAGGGTCTAGCTGACCTGGTGCTGCCTGGTCACAGTTGGACTGGATGGTCTGAGAGGACTTTCCCAACCTAACCATCCCCTTGGCCAATGTTATCAACATCACACACGTGTTTGTGGGCTTGTGCACTGCTTTTGAAGAGTTTATGGGCTAAGGGTCTTTTTGGTTGGGTGTGGTTTTTTTTTTACTTCAGATGCATGTAGGAAAGTGCTCCAAGCTATATCAGACTGCCACTGTTTAGGTCTTTGTGGGAAACTCAGGAATGAGTGAAACAACTACTTAGAACTGAAGAAATTTAAAGAAAAAACCCTGACTCTGAGGCCAAAAGGACAAGTAAACATGGTCTGGTTTTGATGAAAATCAGAGAATGTAACACAGCAGGGCTCTCTGAAGTGAAAATATTCCCTCTTTTTGGCTGCAGACATCCTTTTATGAGTGGTTCCAAATGAGCTGTTTCAGCCAAGCTAAGGACAAAATTAGCCTGAAAAGAATGTCAAGTATTTCCAGGAGTCAGCTTTTGCTTAGCATCTTTCTCATGGCACAGAAAGGGAAAATGAGTCAGATCATGAGCACTAAAGACACAACATGAAGTCTGAGAGTATAAACAACTATATATCACATTTTATTATGGTATTTTATCTGCTTCACCATACTTTGAGGCAGGTGCTTCCATTTTTTCAACTGCAGAACTGAGAATATACAAGTCATAGTCAGAATTTCCTTGAAGCAGGTGCAGTGTTTTGCTGATAAATGGCCCCGTGATGCTACCTTTAAAAGGAGAATTTATTTTTTATAAAACTACAACCCTCCTGCACCCCCAGGTTTAAAGTACTTAATAAGAAGAGGAGGTTCGGGACAGAAAGGAAACATCAGCATTAGAGTTTGAAGCCTCTTCCAATAAAAATTCAGAAAATAACTTCCATGAGAATGAATTATCCTCATCTGTCTAATGTATCACTTTTTTCCACTTCCTTTGTAGAGCTATGTGCTAAAAAAGGAGGATAAAGGATATGAGGAATTATAATTTTTATCTAATGTAGCAGTTTTTACTTTTTAAAACTCTGCCACAAAGCTAAGTGTGCATGAACAAGAGGTGAGAAATAAAATGTCAATAGTGTACATGTTTAGAGAGCATCGAGGGAGCTCCATGTAGCCTTCTATCTGGAAGCTGGCCAAATCTCATTCCAGTTCATATTCACTTATGCTGACATAAAGCTGCCTTTGCCCCTCCCTTCAGCCTAGAACAGGCTGGAGAGCAAAGCCCTGGTTCTTGGTTCCTATGCTGTGGACAGGTAAAATACTGGCTTTGTGAAATTCTGTTTTATTTCAACATGCCTTGATAACTCTGGCCAGGTCTAGCTCAAAGCTTCTTAGCAGCCTGAGTACAAAACCTGAGTTTTATTCTGAGCCATCTGCTCCAGTGTGAAAGCACCAGCATCTGCTGGTCCTGTGCTTCAGCCTCCATCCTCTTTCCAGTACCAGTGAGGCAGAAATGGGATGGCTCCTGAGGGAGCCCCTCTGGGGGCTGCTGAGCCCCAGTCTCTTTCTCTGTGGGCAATGCTGCTGAATCCATGCCCTGCAGCCTGAGCAGTTTTCTGCCTAGAGCTGGGCTGTGCCCTGTGAAGTGTGTGGCACTGGCAGCTGTGTCTGCCCCACGCTTCGCTGAGTCTGACAAGACTTCACAGCACTGAGGTTTGCAAAAGTGCAGGAGTCTGCTCATGTGTGACTCAGAGCAGCATGGGGACCTGTATTTAGCAATCTCATATAGGTTGGCAATTGTAATGCATGTAAAGAAAATACATCTGTGCCAGGCTATTGACTATTTTCACTCAACTGTTAAATCACATGACTACTCAATTTCTTTTCTCTATGCTCTATGTCTGGTGGCATGTGCTAAATGCTTATTTACTGAAAATTGCGTTCTAAATCACCTACAATGACTTCCTTCCTCATTTTCCACTTCAGTAAAAGCTGAAAATTGTAATGAGCCATTTTCCCTTGAATATTAGCCAATAATTGGTATCTATGCAGTCCTTTGAAAATAGTTTTGCTCATATTCTGACAGATATACAGGGAAAACTGGCTCTTGCTTTTTATTCCGACCTTCCTCTCAGTTCCAGGTGTAGAGAATTGATATTCTGACTCTAGGGAATTATGAAAGTGCATATTTGTTTCAGAGTATTTTCAAATCCAATTAGGTTCCCAGAAATAACACAATCGTCTCACAAATTTGTTCAAGAAAACTTTTTTAAATGAAAGATTAGCATTTTAAGTGTTTTATGATTGAGCTTAATGAAATATCTGAATTTCTACCTTGCTTTTGAGAGAGGAAGAGTTGTGACATACTTGCAGATCAAGATAATATCCACTGTTAACATCAGTAACTGCTATAATTTTATTTTGCAAGAGAGGTCATTGTATAGTTCCTGCTATGCAGGTTTATAACACAAGATAAGAATTATACAATTTGTCACCACTAGAGCTGCTTTCTTTTCACTCACAAAAAAAAAAACCAAAAAAACAAACAAACAAAAAAACAAAAAAAAAAACCACCCAAAACCCCCTAGTAGTAATGGGACTCTTTCCCTGGTATTGCTACAGTGAACATTTCACTTGACCTTTTTTGCCACTGTGGTCATCTTAAAACTACTCCAGTATTTCCAAATAAAGAAACCTAAACCAGGAACTTTCAAAGCTTCTCTCTAGAGTGCAAAAAATAAAGGAACTGACTTTTTTTTTTTCAAAAAAAAAAAAAGTGTGTCAGCTGTTACCACACAGTGGTTTCATGCACTTTTGAGTGGCACATGCACTGCAATAATTGTACATTCCCCTTTAACCAAATAGTTTGCTCCCAAACATTCCAGCTGACTTGATTTTTCATGGTTTTAGTTCTCTATGAATTTTTCATTGCAGCAACTTCCTGCACAATGACATCCATAGAAATTGACTGGAAGCAACAGCCTCTAAGACTAAGGAGTTAAACAGTCTGGATGGTAAAATTTCACCTTTTCTTTTCAGCAGCAGCTCTTGCCAGGTAACAACAGTACTGAAAAAATAGGATTGTGTTGAGAAGTTTAAAAATTATTTGTATGAGCAAACTCCCTCTGCTGGTTTGAAGTAGCAGCAGATATATTACATTTAAAAACATACAAACTGGGAAAATATTCATTCAACACACACAGTACTTTTCCCTTCACTGCATAATCAGTTAAGAGTGAATCTGTTTATTCCTCAGAAGGAGGCAGGACTCTTATTAAAAAAAATAAGGGAGAAAATATAAAACCACAGAGAAGGGTTTTTTTGTAAATAAAAATTGTATCAAAATGCAGATTTTCAAGCAAGGGGAAAAAGAAGGTTGCATACTAATATTGAACCTTTTTTTTTTTTTTTAACCTTTTATGGAGGTGGTTGCATGGTCCAGGGAAGGGAAGGGAGCTGGGGAAGGCTCTGGAGCACAGGTCTGATGAGGAGCAGCTGAGGGAGCTGGGAAAGGGGCTCAGCCTGGAGAAAAGGAGGCTCAGGGGGGACCTTCTGGCTCTGCACAGCTCCTGACAGGAGGGGACAGCCAGGTGGGGGGTGGGCAGAACAAAAGGAAATGGCCTCAAGCTGTGCCATGGGATGTTCAGACTGACATCAGGAAGAATTTCATCAGTGAGGGGGGGTAGTCATGCACTGCAAGGGGCCACCAGGGAGGTTGTGGAGTCACCATCCCTGGAACTCCTCAAGGAAGACTGGATGTGGCACTCAGTGCTTTGGGTTACTTGACATGGTGGTTTCCAGTCAAAGCTTGGATTCAATGATCGTGGGAGTCTTTACCAACTTTAATGATTCTCAGATTCTATCATTATTCAAAGAAGCAAAGCCAACTTTGTTTTTCCTGTTCTTCCTCCCCACTGCAGACACTCCATTAGGGACATCTTAGCAGCTACACAGGGTCACAGGCTGGACCCTTTGGGTACAGCACAGCTCCCTCCAGCCAGCCAAGAGCACTGGTCAGAGTCTGCCTTGCAGATGATTGCTAAAGGACAGTGAAAAACTGTCACCAGCTGGACACAGCAAGGATCACCAGAATACAGCCAGTGATAGTAAGGAATTTGTGGGGCCATTTTTCTGGCTGCTGAAAGAATGAAGTCCTAGTGCCATATCTTCCAAACCATGGAATGTGGGTCAATGCTATATAAGAACTCTATAAGAAGCGGTCTGCAAATAACTGCAAATGACTTTGTAAATCAAACATATTTTGCATTCTCACTCATTTGGCTAGCAACCAGCCAAAATGAGGGATGCTGGAAGTTTATCCTAATTTGATTTGTCTTTAACTGGAAACTGTTGTGACAACACCACAAACATGGTTTGTTTTTTATTGGTTAAAATCTTAGTTGGAAAAGTGGAGGAACATCAGCCAGCGGAAACAAATTCCTCTGTCCTTTGTTTCAGCCACTCTTGGTCTATTTCCTCTACTATTATCAACCTCCTCAGTCAATCACATTCTCTTTCCTATAATCAGTTCAGCCTTGACTAGTGAGTACTGTTCCTCTTCCTCGTGTCATTTCTTTGCCACATGCCAGAAGCTCTATTTCGTTGGGCTGAGAACAAGACAGGGAGCCAGGACAAGTTTCAATTCTGTGGTCTCGTTGTGACATACAAATATACATCCTTCAGATAGGACCCCATGTTGATTTAAACATTGCTGTAGATGACAGCTTGTCCTGTACTAAATATTTTTGAAGTTCTGAATAAAGTATTAGAAATGTCACTCCTGCACAGGTATGGAATAAAGTACTTGTAACTGTTGAATCTTGAAAGAAAAGAGCTGGGGGAGAGGGAGATGTTTGTGAAATTCAGGCTAAATACAGGCAATGATTAATCATGTTTTTCTGCCATGAGGCCATTACAGCAGCAATCTGAAAGAGGAGTTGCCTACCCTGATGACAGCTATTATGTATTTTCTTTGACCTCTCTTCTGAGGATGCAATTCATTTATACTGGGCTATTACAACTAATTAAAACAAAGCTGCAAACAGCAGGGAGTGTGTGGAGCAGCTCCATCTGCATTATGTTGATAAAAACCAGTTCACATGGACATGCGGTCGTTAACTTGCAACCATATGTATAGCTGTGTTTCAAAGATATTCTGTTTGATTTGAACACAGGAGAGTTTTCATCTCATAGTTTGTAAATCACACTGTACTTAAGAAGAAGGAGAAAAAAAGCAAACTGTGCTTTCCACTGGATTTTTTTCTCTTCTCTAATAAACAACCATCTACCTCCTTCCTTTCTAGGTACATTTGGCATTTTGCATTTGTATTATGTCCCTTTGGCAGCCCCTGTTTGGGATTTCCTTATATTAACATTCAGCACAAAGGAATCTCATCTTCAGGGTCCAATGGGCTAATGGTTTCCTTCGGCATCTGAATAAATCAACAGCTGTGGCCTTCAGCCATTTTGTCCTTCCAAAATAAAAGTGACGGGAAGCTGCTTGTTGTTGTTGTAACAGTTCTCACACATGCTCTGCGAGCAGGATACAAAGCCTTTTTTCTGCACAGATGACTTCATACAAAACATACAGCATTAGAAATGTAATTTTCCCCTCACTCCATCAGTAACAGCAATGTAGCCCAACTTGAAGTGATTAGAAGATAAAGTTTGCACAGAAGTCAGTGAGTTTTATTAAAACATTTGATATATAAATACTCATATCACAGTAAATGCACACACGTTATATATGTGCCTGCATTTCTGTGCCACTGGCAGGATGATGGTATCAACTGAAAGTGCTTTTTTATTCAAAGACAGTCACTGATACCTGTGCAGGCCCTTTGTGCTGGGTTGCCAACAGCAGCTGAGGCACTGACACAGCAACTGGAATATGTCACTCTTTGTCACTGAACTTCTCTTTCTGGCGCTCTCACTCCTGTGCTGGTTCTGGTGCTCATCTGATGGTTATGCACAGTAAGTTCAATTTTGCCATCCGGCAGGAAAATTTAAAGCAGGGAACTATTAGTCTTTAGAGCAGTGTGGACTTGTAGTTGAACTATGTCTGATTGGAATTTTTAAAATTCCAAATAAAACCAGTCTATTACCAAAAGGCTGGATCAGGTGCAGAAACTCTGCACAAATTACTTGCACTCAGGGAACTATTTTGAGTGTGATTGTCTTTTGTGGTTTTGTTGTGGATTGTTTTTTAATGAAAGTACAGCAAAGACACACCCTGAAGGCTCCAGGTCACAAAGACACCGTTTTCGCTTGAGAGCCTTTAGGAGAAAGGGATGTGAGGTTACCTGTAAGTTTACATTTTCCTGCATTGATTTGCCTAAACTGACAATGCCATGAGCCAGGTGCTCCCATCAATACCCCAGGCTTCCACAGAGAGGCCAAGACAAAGCAGTGCGAACACACTTCATGCCTTAAGCTCAGCACAAAGCCTCTTCTCTCTTCATCCTCCAACAATGTCAGATTGTCATTAATTTTCTTGAAACTGGCAGCATTTTTGTGAGTGCTGTTCAGGCGCTTTTGAGTTTATAAATAGCATCCCCAAAGGGCAGTCATTCTGAATATCTGTGGAATTGCCAGAGTTGACCAAATACCCACTGTTAGAAAATTATATAATAAAAACACGATTTCCCCTGACAATTACGCACCCTCACCTTCAGTTATACCAGCTGAACTCTGTGTGCTTCTAGAGTAGATGCTTCAGTAGATGCTTCTGTGAAGTGTATAATTATTCCCAGCAAACTACTAAATTTTACAAAATAATATTTCCTGCATTTTTGGTTCTGAAAGTTATTATGTTAATAACAACTGACAAAACCATTAGGCATTACTAGAAGGAAAACATTGCCCGGTGCTAGAAAGAACACACATGCTTGGCCATTCCCCCTGCTTGGCCCCAGAAAAATAAAACCCTATAGATTTTCTGTTGTCAAAAAAAAAAAAAGCCAGAATTATGATTGGATCTATTAAATATTAAATATTTTCAATGAGAAGTGTAAGCTCTCCTCATAGTATGGAACTTGTGACTATGAAGAAGGGCCCCTTGGCAGCACTTTGAAGGCTTTCACTGATTATTTTTTGTTGTTGTTATGCAGAGTAAGAACTTAGATGTTTATCTACATTCCTGCAGGCTTGTATATCCTCTCCCTCGGGGCACTGATGCCTGATGCCAAGAATACACATCAGGTTTTCTAGAGAGGCAGCAAACTGAGCCAAACAGACTGAGCACTTCATGAGCACCTGATTGCCTTATATTTTCCCTCCTAAGAAGTTAAAGTATTGAGGATTATTCATTTTACCACAGTGTATTCCCTCCCGCAAAAGCAGCAGACTATGAGTTTTCTGTTTCACTCATTGGCTACAAGTGTAAATTTTGACTCTGTAATCCCATTTTAACTGTTACCAAAATCTCAGCCTGAAGGAGGAAAAGCAGCTCCTGTTTTGCTTTCAGAGCCAATGAAGTTAGAGACACAAACAGAAGATTGGATTTACAGAAGTTTTTTGTTTGCAGAGAAAAACACCACAAAGAAATTAATACAGAATAGTTTGTTGCATTTTTGGACTTGCATTTGCCCATGGGGAAGTGCAGAGGGGAACGTGTGACAGAGAAGGGGAATGTGCTCCAGCATGCCCCTGAGTTGCCAAAAGTGTATCATCAAAGGTATTTGCAAACCTGAGTGTTTTTCCTAAGGAAGAAACATTTAACTAACTCATCAGCTGATTTGTGAGTTGATTACCCACAAATTTGGACATGGGTAACACATACTTATCCTACCAAAAGTTAGTCTTTAGCTGACATTCTCCCAAAAACATCCACTGAGAGAACAGTTTGCAGACACAATGTTTCCTATTCTTTTTCACTTCTCCATCGGTGTTATTTCCAGCCCAGACTGGAAAATCAGCATATCTTCTTCTATGTAATTTGTCTTTATGCTTCAGCCCTTCACATCAAATTCCTTCTTTTTCAGAAATTCATGTTAATAGTTATTCCAGAAATCCTGCTGTATTCAAGAACTCCCAGTCTCCATTCATTACCTTTTGTCACAAAGAAGACGGAGAACAATAGTTTTGTTTAAATACAGTGGTCTGCTAAAAGATCATATTTTTTCAGAGCGAGCTCCTAGAAGATAGAATTGGTCTGATATAAGGGCAGAGAGCAACACATTATTGAAGGAAGGAAATTTCGTTTCAGCAATTTTTTCACCATAGAATCAGAGCTCTGTCATGTGAAATCAGAATTCCAAAACTTATTCTTGTTCCAATTTGTAATTAAAGCAATTTGTGCGATGAATATTCTAAAAGCCACTTGCTTCTGGGGAAAGAAAAATCGTTTAAACATTCCATGTTTTTCTTTCAGTGTTTATATTTGTCTCATGACTTGTCGATAAAGACCAGATTTAGGGAGTTTAGTTCTTTTAAAACAGTTCTCTGGCATCCTAGTTGACTTCTCTGTGATCCCTTTTCTTCTCAAGAGCAAAAAATCCAAGTGTCATTGACTGGAATATTCTTTTGGATTTTAAGATAAACAGTGAGGAGAGGCTCATTTCATCTGCTTTTAGGTGCATGTTTCATCTATTCTGGTGATGCAGATTCACTTGACAATCTATGTAAAGGAAGAAGCAGGCACTGATGGGAAACAGTTCTTCAGATCCTCAAATAAGTGCCTGAGTGATAAAAACCCTGGAGAGGTGCCAGCATCTTTCTGATGGTTGTGGAGGGAAAACACACAACCACCTTAGACTTGACTAAAGTTGGATAAAGCAAATGCCATCATACAAATTCATTTTGCAGCATCTCTGTGTTAGTTTTGCCTTTAGGTTCTGCTAAACTTCTGTTTTGCTTGCAAACAAAGTCAGCAATGCAGAGTTAGATTTAGCTCATGACTAAAGCTTACAAGCAGCACTGCTCAGAATCAATAGACACAAAATGGTGGTAGATGTGCTTAGACTGGAAATTAGAAAAGAGATATTATGGCAGAGCACTGCCATGATATTCTGCAACAACATTGATAGAGGAGTTTGGAGAGAAGTGACAGTAATGGTTCTCAGGATGAATCTTGTTCCTTTATGTACCGGATTATTATTCAGTGATTTGCTTTAGTAGCAAGAAAAAGGCCTTGGTTACATTGTTCCCTAAGTCCATATATTAACATACACACATATCAAATGTATGTTTGTAGGTGTGTGTGTGCTGTATGTATACAGCTCTTTATTCATCTTCTAGAAGTCCTGGGCACAAGGGTCACGTTCTTACCAGTCCATGGAAAACAAAGGGCCCAGGCATCTGTGTATCTTCACAGGCTGATACCATGTACAGTGTGGCTTTCGCTTTTCCTGTTTTGCCTTTGATGTCCAAACATGCAGGAGCAACTCCAACACAGCACACAGGTGCCAGAGCAAGCTTAGCAGCACCAAATCTGAGTCCTGGTGACAGCAGTCATGGTAAAGATCTCAGTGAGCTGGCCAGTCTGCAGTCTGAAGTCATAGCATGGAAGGATGGAATTGTTTCGGTTGGAAAGACCTCTGAGACCACCAAGTCCAACCTTTCACCCAGCACTGCCAAGTTCACACAACCAATAAACCATGTCTGCAAGGGCCACATTTACTCATCTTTTAAATATCCCCAGGGATGGTGACTCAACCCCTCCCCTGGGCAGCCTGTTCCAATGTTTGACAACCTTTTTGGAAAGAATGTTTTTTTATAATATCCAATCTAAACCTCCCCAGTGCAACCTGAGGCCATTTCCTTTAGTCCTGTCACTTTCTGCTTGAGAGGAAAAAGCACCCCCCACTTGGTACAACCTCCTGTCAGGAGATGTAGAGTGAGAAGATCCCCCCTGAGCCTCCCTCTTTCCAGGCTGAACACCCCAAGCTCTCTCAGCTGCTCCTCATCAGACTGGGTTTATTAGTGGGTTATCACAGTCCCACTTTCCCTCTGTTTCTTTTTCCCAGGAAGGACAGTCTTCAGATTGCCAGAAGGACATCCTTAAAAAGGGGCAGGTAGAGGCACAGACCTGCAGTAATGCGTACAGCTCTGTCCTGCTCTAAAAGGTTAAAAAAAAAAAAAAAAGTTGAAATCTTCTCTCAGCTTTGGCTGTTGTCCCACAATACTGAGACCACCCAGCCCAGGAGTGCTGGAACAGTGCTGTTTGACAGCTGCTGATTAACCCCTGTGCTCCAGCAGCAGTGATAGTGCCATACACAAGCCAGACACTTAAACTGTCTCACTTGTGCAAGCTGTGACCTAGAGTATCTGTTTCTGTAAGGTACCAATCCAGCACCTGCCACAAGTGTCTAGCTCAGAGCAAGGGAACAAAGGGAAGTCCCAGGGACACATCTTCCAGCTGCAATCCCAAGGAAGTGTCACAGGAGAACAATAGAATGCCTCTTCTGCAATGAACGAGTGGGTGTTATTATGAGACACATAAAATATGCACAGAGTTAAATTTCACCCCTACCAAAGACAAGAAAGAGACATAAAATATGCCTAATTTTACTACACTCTGGAGTTTTGCTATACAAGGTCCTTGAAGAAGGTCACAGTGGGATGAGTGACATGGCAGTATCTGGTAACAGTATTGTAACTTCCATGAGAAAATGTGATGCATGTGATGTAGTAACCACATTCTCCTAGACTGCATTTGAAGAGAGGGAGGGAGAAAAAAAACAAGACCCATTATGTCATTTTTGCATGGTGACTTCTTTTCTTAGAAAATGAGATTTTTGTTCCTACTACTTACTTATTTTTGTCACTACAACAGCACTGCCCTATGCAGTCCTCAGTCTCCTATTGCTCTGCTGTGTTGCCTTTCATATGTATTTGGCGTTTTTCAACAGCTTAATCTCCCTTTGCCCATTCAATTTTTCTCCTTGTCCTTCTCACCTCCATCTCCACTATTTATTTTTGTTTAAATTGTGTATCCATTTTTATTTCTTTCTGTAAAATCATTTACAAAAGAGTTGGTATCTAATCCAGATGTCTGTTCTATGTATCTTGCCATTTTCAGGAAATGCTGATAATTTTTGTAATGAGCTTCAGGATGACTCTTGTCTTTGAAGTACCAGCTATTCACCTGCTGCCTTAAAAACCCTGTCAAGTCAGTCCCCAAAGAAGTTGTAACAGTCACAAATGTGTTATAACTGCCTGTAATTTTGACTGTCTAATTTTATAAGTCATCTGGTTTTCATAAAGTAACCTCTAGCCCCAATTTCAGATAGTCTGCATGTGGGAGCACAGCTTGATCCCAGCAGCAGTGGGGCAGTACCAGAGCAGGAGAATAGAAAATCCATGATCTGGGAAGGCAAAGGAGCTCCAGGCACAGATGCAAACCAGAGAAGCTGAAAAGACAGGAGGTCAGAGTGAGGAAAAGACTGATAAAGAGTTGTAGCCCACACAACAAACACACACCAGGGAAACAAAGGCCTTCTCCAGGAAATGAGCACAAGTGTTGGAGAGGAAACTTACCTCACACAAGAGCTTTGTACCAGATAGATCTGAGCTGAGCCTTGGAGACCAAAGCCTTTCACCTAGGGAAATTGATTAATTTTTGTGTTTGAGGAAGCCATCTGGAAGATGTTGGAGTTTCATTTAAGTTCTTCATATTTGGAGAATTTCTGTTTAAAAAAATAAAGAAAGTAAAAAGACATGAGAAAAGGGAGGAAATTACACAATTACTTAACACAAGAAAAACCTGAGCCAATTCACCAAGCCAAAACAGGCCTGGAGTGAGTGATCTATCTTTCATAGCTTGCAGATTTAGGGCATGAAAGTACATATTAAACAAGAGAGAGGAGGAGTCACAGTAAGGAGGGTCTTAGGGGGAAATTGGGTCTTGGGGTAGAAATGATTGAAGAAGAGGAATAATGGTCAAAAAGGGGCTGCTTACCAGAGGAGCCAGAAGGGAGAAGGAGCTTGGGTTGGCTGAAGGGCTGTTCAGAATTGAGTCATCAGCTTTTTTTATCCTGGGAGGAGAGACAGGGCGCAGAGTCTGCCCTGTGGGTGTTAGTACTGGAGACACAAACCCTGAAATTACAGAAGGAGAATTCAAATGGTTTTATTTTGTTTATTGCCTAACTTTGGGAGAAGTGCTCCTGATCATTACATGCTATTTTTTTATCTTCTCCACCTTTAACAAGTTGGTGTCATATTTAACACAGTGATTCATTAGTGTGATGGGAAAGGAAATTTTCTCAGGTGTCTGGGCTGGGGCTCAAACCAATTTTCACAACAGTCCTTCACAGATATCAAAGCCAGCCCTTATGGCTGCCATCCAGGCCCTCCAGAAATATTATAGAAAAGCTGAGAGCACTTTTATGGTTTACTTGGGTGTTGGAAAAAGGCTGCAACTGCATTAAGCACTGTGAAACACCTGTTCCCAAAAAACCTGCTCCCAAAAGTCCCCCCATGTGGGAAATGACACAGGCCACAATTCTGCCCAGGATCAAACTTTATTCCAAGAAGTACAAGAAAATAGCACTAGTCCAGCCCAGGAGGAGAATCAAAAGGACTTAATGGAAGAAGAGGAATCCAGCAACAGGCAGATTTTAGAAAAACAGAGTTTAGCCCAGTAGGAGTGGAAGGCTGCAGGTTACTTCTTCAAAATATAAACCAAAGCTTCTGAGTATAGTTTTTGCAAAGTGCAATCAGCTTATGACAGTTTATTGTTTTTCTGAGAAAGCTTCCTTTGTCCCTGTGTTTTTTCTACAACAGATATTTATAGAAATTGTAGTCATAAAGTTGCTAAAAGCACTTCCTGTAAATTACATAAAGGTCTGTCTCCCAGTATCACAAAGACCTTGTGATATCACAAGCTTCCCAATACTTTCCAGACCTTTTCTTACAGAATAGAAGAGCTCTCTGTTACCATACCCTATCCATGTACTCAAGGAAAACACTTGCCTGTAGGAGACAGTCACTGGCAGACAGTAGCTGGAGCAGTAACTGCAAATGGTTCACTTTGTCAGTGGTGGTCTTGTTGTTGGGATTTTCAGATCTTTAAAATATTTTCTTGAGCTGCTTTTTCTTCAGAAGTTATTTATGCAGATTCACCAGCATACTCCATGTTGTTCATTTTCCCTAGAAAAAAAGTGCCTGTGATTGTGGCCTCTCTTTAATATCCATCAAAATCTTGTGTGATTCTACCTCGCCCAGTATTTTCACAGTGAAGTAGCTGTGCACCTTCTGTTTAGATCTATTCACCTTTATGGATGAGAAGACCCTGGCATATTCCCAGCAAAATTAGACAGTTTAGAATACAGAACATTCTGAAATAAAGCTAAAGTGCCTGGGTTAATTTTATATCCAACTGAGCATAAAATGGTTGATTGCAGTCTTCAAGAGGAAAACATGAGATTAAAGAATTGATCTAATCTGCATTGTAGTTTGTTAGAAAACATCATGTATTTCAGTGGGCCTAAACATGCACGCTGCCTGGAGTTCAAAGGAAAAGCCAACCATTTTTAAACCAAGCAAAAGGTTTGAAAACGTGCAGAGCACAGTTGCATAGTAAACAATCCCATGAGCTCATGCTGTGCCCTTTCTTTGTCTGCCTTTGATGTTGGAGCTCCCATTTTAATTGTACAGACTTGGTCCTGCTGCTTGTGAATTTGGTGGGAAGACCTCTCATCAACTTTGATTGTGGAAAAAAAGTTGCTTCAGATTCTTACACGGCTTTCTAGGACAATGAGGCAGTTTTGTATTTTTACTGTGTGATGGAATCCTAAATTCCCCCATGTGGAAAGGAAACAGAACCAAGGCTGTGTTGCACTGACTCTCTGCTCCCAGGGACAGGAGGAACTGCCCCCTATTTTCCACCTGTTGTCCTTTTTCCTTTCTTCACCAAAATGCCAAAAGGAGACAAGCAATGGAGCAAAAAGGATCAGTGGAGGTACAAGGGGAAGGAGCAAAGGAAGGATGGGGGCAGAGGGCTGTACTGAGTTGAAACAGCACCATAAAATCTTAGAGGGGTTTAGGTTATGAGGGAGCTTTGAAGTCCATGGCCCCTGCAACGAGCAGGGACATCCTGAACTACAGCAGGTTGCTGAAAGCCCCGTTCAACCTGACCTTGAATGTGCCATGGTGGTGGCAGAGAGGAGGTGGCTCTGATGCCTCCCACACTGTGCTGATGCTGTAGCACAGTATTTTTGAGGGGAAATGGGATACTACTTCCCAAAATCCAATGCCACCCACTGTGGATATAATGCTGCCTCCTTCTTCTCAAAGGTGTGTTATTAGTTCTTATGCAGAGAGCCATGAACACAAGATGTGTGATACTCTGCCTACATTTCCCAATTGCTAGAGAAGGATTTTGACAGCAAGCTTCCCCACAGGAAAGGAAGGAAAAATAACACAGAAAAAATTGGAAATAACTTCACTTGTCCAGCTTGCATCTTCCTAAACTCCATCATATTCAGTAAAGAACAACTTCCCTTGAATTTGACTCTGTCTGTGACAGAGATGCCTGCCAGGGGTCACTTCCAAAGGTGATCTCCACTAATTCAATAATCCCTGACATAAGAGCTGGTGGCAATTATTAATTGAGGAGAAAACCATCTGAGGCTACTCCCAAGAGCAGACTAATGGAGATTGGCCCTAATCTCTACAGATTGTTTGAGATTAAGGTTTATAGTGCTACAGAAAGGATTTAGAAAGTGCCAGTGGAGGCCAGCATTGTCCCAGCCTTGTCCCTGGCTGCTGCCACTGTTTTCCCACAGGAGACAGAAAGTGATGGACCCAAGCAAAGAGCCCAGAAGTGTAAAATGTCTTTAGCAGGAGCTGCAGGCACCATGGAATGGAGAAATATTCAGAGGGAGGGGAGCAGAGGGGCTTTGAGCATTACACAGCTCATTATGGCTTTCACAACGTCTGGCAGCATCACACACTTCTAATTTAATTTGGAATTGAGGTGATTTCCCAACACATTGTTTTGCTCTTGAAACCTCTCCCTCGCTTCCCCTTTTGCTAATTTATTAACAAACTAGGGTGTTTGCTGTAGCAGATGAAGCAACTTGCATTCACAACATTGGTTTAAAAATAGTAACAAATGTAATAGCTCAAATACAGGGTGTCTACTTGGAGAGTAAACATGTCTTCAGTGTTAGCTCAGCTTTTAAAACAAACTCAGTAATTGCTTCCAGAGGTAAAATATTTGCAAGCTGTTATCACAGCACACATTCATTAAAGGGAAGGAAACACAGTTGTCTCTTTGGAGCAGGCAGACAGGAACAGAGAAAGCTGTGCTCCATAATTAATCTTCAAGAGCTGTCAGGTACCTGTGTCTCTGACAACTCAACATTAAAACCTTATCCATGGAGAATTCATCCATGCTGCTGTTTCCCAAGCCAGCAAAAGAGGTTGTGAATTTGTTCATTAATTTCTGGGAAATGCCATGGGTCTGTCTCCAAAAGCAAATAACCCAGGGAGATGTTAAATGTCTTGAGCCGAGGATGTAAACCTGCAAGTGATTTCAGGGTTTGAATATTGTGTATTCTTCAAAAGCAATGGAAGGGGAGGGACTGTGCCAGCTAGCTCATGTCTTTACACAGATGTGTTTTTTCTTGAAAGTGGCTGTTTCATGTCAGAGAATATGATCCTGCAGCTGCTAAAATTGACAGCCAGCTTCTTCACACCAGGATGGGCTGGAATAGGGACTGTCTGAGATAACAGAAGCAGCACTTCACTTTTTACAGATTTCTTTAGAGTTGTGCAATAGAACACATCTCTGGCTTTTGTTGTTCACAGAAACATCCCTCACAGACATCAGCACTTTCGATCATGGTTGTAGTTCAACTTCTTCTGTCCTTGACATAATTTGGAACAATTTTGCACTAAAAATAACCAGGCAGGAAAAAACAACCAAAATAAAGAGCTCAAGAAAAACATAAATCTACATTGTTTCCTTCTCAAGGGATAATAATAAGGTGATATGGCAGCAGGCCACGGCAATAAAATGCCCCATATCTACACTGCACACATGCTGCATCAGAATGGCACAATTCTGTTCACAGGAGCACAACCTAAAATTAACTGTCAGAGGCTCCATACCACAGCAAGCTCAGTTAAAATTCTGATGCTTAAAAAATCAAGAGTCTCACTAACACTGAGGTCATTTGAAGCACACAGCCTGCTTTGGAGCTTCTAGCATTTTCAGTGGCAACGCAGTACATGTGAATCCCAGGGTTACTCACATGTTTTTCAGTAAACACTGGTCTGGATTAAACCTCTCTGGACTTAAATTTTAGCCAAGGGCTACTTAGAATTTAGAAGCTGGGCAACCCTCACAGGCCTGGTTCACTCCAGTTGTGTAACATGCACACCAATGTTGTGATCCCCCATACACAGCAGGAGCAATGCTTATCTTTTGTAGGAACCCCACTGCCCAGATCTCTTGCCCAGGAGGAAGACTTCATATTACAGCTGCAGTTTTTCCTGAAATGCTTTAAATCCCCACTGTACTGTACTCCAATTAACAGGACTGACTCAGCAAAGACTCCACCTCTGTTAAGGGAAGGCCCTATGGACCAAACATCCATGGCATGCAACCCTTTTTCTGACTTGGGAGGTGTTTATTTGGGGCTGGAGCCCCTTAGGGAATTGCCTGCTGGATTTTTTTTGTGTGGATATGTAAAGCCAAAATTTGACAAAAAGCAAAGAGAGACCTTCAGGAAGCTCCTACCCTTGGGAGCATCTTGCTGGTGGTCACCGTCCATTGGTCTGGAAACTTCCCCATCCAGCCCACAGAGAATTTGGGCTTTGTGAATTCTTCTCCTGAACTGTCTGTTGTACCATTTTCCTTGCAGGTCTGTCTCAGGAACCTGCTGTGGAAAGGAAGCAAAGATCTTCAGATTTCCACACTACTGCCCCTGTTTCTGCCATCTTCCAAGCTCTTGTGCATAGGTTCAAAGGAAAAAATCATAGGAAGATATTCTTTGACCAGGAGCAGCAGCGTATGGTAATCCTGGTTCCCTTGCACTCTATTATTAAGAAGGAGCCTCTGCACAGAGGAAGGAAATTTTATAATGATTGTCTGCAAGGATTTCCAACAATCAGAACTCATGATCCACAGGGATTATTTGGTTGATGGTGAAAAGTGTTTCATTTGTCCTGCTACAGAGGAAGTTCAGTGACTCACTGTTTGAGATATAACAATGATTTTTGCCAGACCAACTTCCCACAAAGGAGAGCATTTAGTGTAAACAAATCACTTACTGTGGAGCAGGACTGGTTTGCAGAGCAAGAGAGGACAGAATTTACTGCAGCAAATGCAAGCTGGAACAGCTCAGTCACTTGGGACTTCAAAACATCAGTGCAAGTGTAATTTCTGTAATTTGATTATTCTATCTCCCTTCACAGTGTACACGAAGAACAATTCTTTTCCTCTTCTGAGGAGTGATTTTATGTTTAAAGGTTGTTAAAATCTTTTCCAGCTGCTCTTTTTTCTAGAAATGTCTAGAAGTTTCTAGAAATGGATTAGTTGGCTATATCTTTGCTGAAGTGTTTTTCCCAAACCAAGGACATCTGCAGCCTTGTCAATGCCATCTAGACTGGCAAGGATATTTTAGCGTCTTACAGGTGGAACCAACTGATTGTCTACAAACCTGCCTTGGCTTTTCTTAATAAGATGTTTCCTGCATCTTACAAACACTGTTTTGTTCTTTTTTCAGGAAACGCAATCAGGTTGATTAGGGACAATTCTAATACATCTCCTCTGTTGCATTGTGTCTGTATAAGTTGGACTGTTCTGTTCCCCCTATCATGTAATGGTTCTGCCCTGGTTCTCCCTTCCCTCCTTTATGCTGCCAGTTATCCCAACTCCTCCCCAGTTGCCCTGGAGATTAATGTATCCTCTCTCAAATCCCTCCCCAGTGCCCTGTCCGTCACTCAGTGCTCCCACCCTTCTCTCTAGAAACTTCTAGCTAGAGCGTTGAGTGATTGGTTCAGGGGCTGGGGCCCCACCCTCAAGTTATCCCCACTGAGGTTTTCCCTAAGTCAATCTTTTGTATCCCACTCCCCTCTAAAACCTCCATTCGTCCAAGGACTGACTCCTCCCCTGTTTCCCTCCCCCCCCCCCCCCCACCCCGCCCCCCCCCAGACTTTCTCTTTGGCTGTCTGTTCCCCTGGGACCCAATAAACCTGGGTTCACCACAGCTGGAGAGCCTCTCTTCTTATTTCTGCTGACTGTAGCCATAAGCCAAGCCACGTCCTACCACAAGGTCGCTCTGCTGTCATAGCACAGAGCGTTTGCCTTAGGTGCTGTCCCGAACCACGGAGATGGGGATAGTGCCCCCGTACTGCTAGCGGTGCTGGATAGCTAGCCGGGATGTCCGAGAAGGACAATCCTTCCCCAGCCTGACTGCTTCAATCTACCTTCCTTCTTTTCTGAAAACAGTCACCCTAATTGTTCTTCTCCAGTGCCCTGGAACCTCATCTGTCCTCACCACGCTGTTCTCAGGGAGGATCACTAACATCTCATCCTGCTTGCAACAGCTACTTAACCACTTTAAATAAACTTCCTTTTTTTAAGTGACTACTGAAGGAAAAAAGGCCTTAAACCTGTCATCTATTATTACTTCTCATTTCCTTTCACATATTGGACTAACTTATCTTGGGAGAATGTCCTCATGTTATTTTTCATTCCATTTCCTGGTTGTATCTTATTCTGTCCTTCCTATTTGTCCCTATGGTTATAGTAGTCATAGGCATGAATTTATCATGCCCAAACCCATTTGATTCAGGACTTTTGTCACACAGGGCAGCAGCTTAGCTTTTCTCTGACAGATAACAGTAAGCAAATACATATTAACTAAAATACCAGAGATTTTTTTGCAATGGTATTTTTTCATTTTTATAACTAGGCATGCAAGAGAGGAACAATTTGATCACTGAAAGCACATTTTATTCTGTTTGAATACCTGAAATATAACTGTATGATTAAACAGCTGCTCTAGCAAAGATGGGATAAACCCAAACTCAAATATTTTCTGAATGTTTTCCACACTAGCCAGGAAACAGTATTTTGACAGTTCTGAAGTGCTTCCATAATACTGTTTTTCTCTGATATTTCTTATTTCTACTGTTTAATATGTTTTTATTTAAACATAATTGAGAGTTTTGATAGTAGTTTTTTGCAGCGTTTCTCTAAGCATGATTCAAAGCACAAACTGAACCTGTTCCAAAATGAATGAAAATGTGAAAGTCCAGATGATTGCCTTCGTGAGCTGAGGGCAAAGCTTGAGCCACCTGGTATTTACCAGTTGTATTGCTGCACACTTCCCATCTTTAAAATCCTCTTCAATCATTAACTGATCTCTCAGAGCTCAGCAATGCAGGTAAAGTCCTTTCTTCCTGCCTGGCAGGAAAAGACAAAATGGTGCAGTGAGTTGAAGAGGCACAGAGGGAGTCCCCATCCGTGCCCCCATTCAGAGCATGATTTAATTAATCTTTACATGATGGTAAAAATGGCTGCATCTTCCTTTTTAGTCAATGAGTTATCCATCTCTTTCATATCTATATTGCACATCTTTGTCCTCTAGCTTTTTACAAAGAAATTCTACTTCTTTTTTTTCCCATCTGCGTGGTCTCTACTTTCCCTGTGAAAGCTGTGGTGCAGGTAAAAGGATCCTGTCTTGCTCTGGGATAATCTGTGCATTTGTTGGCAGACAATCAGGTAAATAGCAAAGCAGAGAGATTTGGCACAAGACAAAGTCTGAGTGTTTGGTTTTTTGGAAATTTTTTTTATTGTTTCTAGGGGATTTTTTTCCACATCTCTTTTTGGGAATGTTTCACTTAGGCCGCCCTTCAGTCCAGGGAGAGAATAGGAGCCCATTATATGAAAGCCTGAGGTTTGATGTTACAGCTATTCACAGGAAAGTGGGACTTTCCTTTTATTGTTCACAACAAGCATTTTCCTTCATGAGAAGCATAATAGAAAGGCAGTTCTGAAGTTAGGGGAAAAAATTGTTTTGCCCAACTTTAATCAGATATTAATTGCTTGTGAAGTTTTACAAGAAGCATATTGTTTGAGCTGAAGAACGCCAGCTGATACTTCCTTTCCTTTCTGAATGCATCATTACTAAATAAATATGGGAAAAGATAAAGTGAAAGTATTCTAATGTTTCACAAAAAAACCCAGCCAAACCAAAAAAACCTTAAAACCAACACAACAACAACAAAACAAAACCAACCAACCAAACCAAAAAACTGCTAAAAATAGCTAATAACTGGTGGTGCTGAGTGTCTGCATATGGTCTGTCTCTTCTTGGGGGTGAATTGCTCTGTTCCTGGATCTGTAGCACCTCTGCATGGGCTGAGCCAAGAAAAGTGATTCCTCATCTCTGCTTGCAGGATTCACTGCTAACCCGGGGTCATTTCCCACCTGCTTGGCAGCTCTGTCATGAAACATCTTAGAGGCGTCCATGCTAACCCTTTGACAGTTTTTCATCCATAGGCAGAAATAAATCCCTGTGCTTTTCAGAATAAAACTTGACCCAGAGCATAAAAATTTTAGCATTTTTCAAGTCTGGAGTTTTGTTAATCACAGGCAAAGCTTGATCCATTCCCACCATACAGCCCCTTCTTTTATGGAATTTTGAAATCTTCTCTCTAACATATATGTTCTGGTATAACAAAGTTAAGTAAAACTGGAAGCCAATGAACCTCAAAAGAGCATTAAAAACAATATTCTTCTTTAATCTTAAAATACTTTTCCTATTCATAATGATTTAATGAAGTCACACCAAAGATTAAATTGCACTAATTACATAATTTTTGAAATTAAACCCTTTTAACTATAATCTAACAGAGTATAATTAATGCTGGCATGCACAACCCTTAATTAACCATGGAGCTTTTACAGGACCTGATGTTTTTAATGGGAAATTTCTTGTAGGAAATTTCTTGAGTAATTTTTTTTTTTTTTTGTAAAGTCACCCCAGGACAGAATATTAAAGTTACTGTAATGTAGGAAAGATCCTGTGTTAAGTAAATGCATGAATAATTTGCCTTCCAGCATTGCTCTCTAGAGGGATGTGTGCATCCTTTCCTAGGTGTAAATATTGGGAAAGCTCTCCAAGCAAAACTAGAGGCACAGAGTTAGCCTTAGGCCAAAAGTTCTTTCCATGTGATCACAACCCCACTTAAGAGGGCACTTGGCCATTTTTGCACATCCAGCAGGCTGGTCCACAAAACTCAGTTTGTTCATTGTCTTAGACAATGTCACATTACTTCAAAAAACCCATCCAAAACCAGGTCAAATTTAGGATCTCACAAGAAGTCCTCTGAGGAAGGGAGCATTGGGCAGAAAAAATCCATATTTTTCCTTGGTGTCTTGGTCATGGAACTCATTCAAAAAGAATTTTAGATGGAGAAGTTGCCTGAAAAAAAAATTATTAGAAAGATCAAAGGAGTGGTATATATTACACCAATATTCACTGTAGCTCCTGAGCATGGAGGAGAGGTAGCTACACAAAGCCTTCACCTTTTTCATCCTCCCTCAGCCTGTCAATACCATGAACCCAGCAGGAGAGCATCCCCACAGCTGATTTTTGCTTGGGCTCTGCACACTGCCAGTCCCACAGTCCTTTTGGTTGGGTGAGCATTGTGGCCTCCCACAAACACTCTGGCCATGCAAGATACCCCCCAGAGAAGAGGAGGGACCATCTTCACCACCCCATGATGCTCCTGCTGGAGCACCAGGCAGCAGGTTCATCCCTCAACCCCTGGATTAAAGGTTGGGCTTAATGGTTTTAAAGATCTTTTCCAACCTTTTACACTTAGGATGTACCTGTGTGTTATCAAAACCCGCCTGCCTCAAGCTGGCCCTGCAAACTTGAGTTTTCCCACCATGCAGAGCTGTCCAGTTTGGCCAGGGCCCTCATGCACAGCTCTGTGGAGGCCATCAGCAGCCACAAATCACCAGCTGATTTGTGTAGGGCAGTGGGTCAGGCCAAAAGGAATTGATATTGTTGATTGTTGTCTTGAAATGCTGCAGCCTAATCAAGGCAAACTGAGTGAAATTCACCAGGAAAACTGAGAGCTCCCTGTCCAGATGAATCTAAGAGGAAAACTGAGCAGGGCTGGCTGCAAACAAATATGTGGGAGGTTGTTTGTAGAGATGTCCTGTACTTCCCACACTGAGCAATGCCACCTTCATGTGATCTTGGTGCTCCCCACTGCATTCTGTTAGGGACAAAGCAGAAACAGGAGGCTGCAAATGCCACTGCAGCCTGTGGTGACCCAGCCTCTGATGCTCCCTGGGAATATCTCAGAGATGCTTTCCTGAGATGTTTTCCTGGGAATGCAGGGAGGTCTCAGCAGGGCTGCAGGGAAGCAGGTGGCCCTGCCAAGTGTTTGTCACCTGATGTATTTGGCATGCAGCAGTTCTGGGAAAGATGTTAAGTGAAAACAGAAAACAGGTCTGTATTGACAATTCAGACCAAAGTGGTGCAAAGTAGATGAAGATGACTGGCCCAGCTCAGAGCGGGGAAGTAGTGGAGCCGCCATTCCTGGAGGTATTTAAAGGATGTGTAGAACATGGCACTCAGGGACATTGATTCAGTAGTGGGCTTGGTGTGTTAGGTCAATGGCTGGATTAGATCTCAAGAGTCCTTTCCAACCTAAATGATTCTATGATCTGCTGTCTGATTTGCTCCATTACTTTTCTGATCCTAATTTGTTACCAGCTCCATCTTCTCTGAAGCCACACAGACCTTCCCAGAAGGGAATGAAGGGCTGTTCTCATCATCCAGCAAAGAAGGGCACCTGCCCCCCTGCAGCACCGTGTCCCTTTGGGTGTCTCACACTGGCAGCAGTGAGAGCAGCACTGCCACACTGTTGTTAGATGGCACTGAAGAATGTCTCTGACTTGCAAATGTTCTTTAATGTAACACCAAAATAAGACAATAAAACTTTAGAGGGAATGTGGTGCAAAGGACAGATGTGTCACATCAGTGGGGCAAATAAAGCACTTCAGTGATAGGTGCCTTAATGAAAATACTCCAGAAATACCATGTTTTAGCCCAGGCTTGCTATGGGGTCATAAAAAATCCTTAAAATCAAACAAATAAAATGTTATAAGTAAGTAACAAATATATAAAGGGCATTTTTCACACTTTGGTCTTGAAAAGCACTGATGACACACACAATGAGGGTGCATTTCAAGATATTGGGCAAAGTTAAGGCTCTGTTCTGAAGTATGTAACATGCTATTTCACACATGGTTGGTTTTTTTGGAGAGAATGAAGGTGTTTATTATTTATGCAACACATAGAACCTGCCCATTCCTATCAGTATTCTGTGCAGACACAGAACTGAAATATTTGTTCAATGCACATCAGTCCCTGTCCACAAAAGTGTAGATATGCCAACATGAAAGCCAGGCTGAGGGTAAAGAGGCCAGACCTGTGCTCTGTGCCATGGGGAGGGTCTTTGTGTCAGGAGTAGCATGATCCAGTTTCACCTTTTCTGCATATTCTAATTAGCCAGCAGCAGTCTTCCACCCAGTACCACTCTGGGCAAGCCAAAAATAGCACAAAGACTCAGCTCTCTCACCTTCCTTTTAAAAGCTTTCTTCTTCCCCCCCTATTTTTCCTAGGGGAATGGCTATTATGACTTTTTGAGCCTGGTTACTCTTTTTTTTTTCATCTTCATTTCTGATTTCATTTCACCTCTGCCAATGTATCACAAACTGAATCGCCAGTTTCTGTTGCAACCGCAAATGCAAGCCCAGCTCCTGCTGTGAAAGAGGCTCTCAGATGGAGATAGAGGCAGTGGATTGGTATCACAAACAGCTGGAACCAACAGTGTGAGCCAGGGTGGGAGCAGAGGGGAGATGAGCCACCCACAGGTGCTCACCTGGGACAAGATGAGCACCAACTACAGCAGTCATGAGAGCAACAGTCACCCTGAGGTCAGCTTGAGCAACCTGATCTAAGGAAAAACTTCATGGCAGGGAGGTTGGAGTCAAGTGAGTTTTAAAGATTCCTTCCAACCCAGACCATTCTATGATCCTCTCAAACTCCATCCTAATGTCCACATTTTGCTACAAAAGCAGCTCTTTCTAGCCTGCTGTAAGCTCTGCTTTCTGTGAAGCAGCTACCCTGCAAACCCAAGAATCACAGCATCTGTTTATAGCTTTAAAGGAAAGGTGAGTTTCTACCCCAAAGGCACAGAGTGCTTTGCAAAGGAGAATCATGCTCCTCCTGAAGCCTGCTGTTTGCACACAGATAAACTTGTTATTGTGGTGGAATAAACACACAGTCTGTTTTGCAGACCTAGGTCAGGCAGAAGAGGTTTGTTTGTGCTGCTGTTGGAGAGAAGGCAGCGATCCGTATGAGCTGATGCAAAATGAAAGTGCTGGGGCTTGTGTACATTTTCAGCAGATAAAAAACTGCCCCGAGAAAAGGCATGGAAAGAAATTTTGTTAGAGCAGATGTGCCCCTGCCTCATAGGTAACTCAGGGACTGCAGCCCTGTGGCCTCAGCACAGCTTTGCTCAGCCTGTCCCTCTTGCTCCAGATGCTGCCATGTCCTCAAACAACTTCCAGGCCTGTGTCCACATTATCTATTATTTCACAGTGCTGTGATTCCAGGCAGAGCTCCTGCTTGAGGAGGGAAGGATCTGTCTCCTGGCTTCCAAGGATACTTCAAAAAATATTTCATTTCTTCCTTCTTTGTCTTGCATGACAGATCCATAGCTAAAGATGGGGCAATGTTGGAACATTTCTTATAGAGAAGAGCAGGTATCAGGCTGGCAGAGTAATTCCTGTGCTGAGTTGTGTGCAGGAGCCACACCACACCGTCTGTACTGCCCATGGGCTGTATTGCAAAAAACCCTTCAACTGCATGGACAAAGTTGAAAAAAACCTACAGGAGAGGAAAAAAAAAATTGAAAATCCCTCCTTGTGTTGCATCTCTCTGTCAGTAGATGGCTCTGCACGCCGTGGCGCTGCCGGGATAAGCACGGAGCTGTGGCGGGACTGGGGCTCGGGATGGGCTCGGGATGGGCTCGGGATGGGCTCGGGATGGGCGGGAGGCAGCCCGGCTGCCGGCGCTGCTGCAGCTCCTGCTTCCTGCCTGGGAAAATTTAGAGGTGCCCCAAAACCTGCAAAACCCCACGGGTTCTGTCTAGCCACTGTTTTCTCTGTCATTTTTCTCAACCTGCCTTTATTCTTTTTTAACTGATGCCCATCCCACCCTGCTGGCTCCGGAGGTCCAGCCCAGGATGAGCACGGAGTCATCCATCACTGCCCATCCCAGCTTTGGCTGAGCGCTGCTGGCACTCGCTGGGTGGGTACCTCAGCTCAGCAGCTCCGGCAGCCCTGCCCTGCTGCCCGCAGCATCCCGGGCACCGCAGCTGCCTTTCCACAGCGGCATCGCATCCCCGAGAGCGCTGGGAGCATCCCCACTGGCCACAGGGCGCCCTCAGGCACCGAGCAGGTGAAGGCAGCAGCTGCCATCCGCCACACTGCAGAAAATACAGCTCAGAACAGAGCCTTGTAGCATCTCTTCCCATGCCTAATGCTGGAAGCCTCCAGAGGTCCAACCTGCTCGGCTTTTTTTCCTATCTGGCAACTCAATTTACTGGCGTTTGTCTCCTGTGACCGTGCAAAATCAAAAATTGAGTTTCATAGAGAACACACTTAGGTTGGGGATGCAAGCCAAAAGCATTCTTATGGAACAGGACAGGCTTGGAACAGTCCGGGAAAAGTGCAGCCTTTCCAGCTAAAGCAGATTGCTATGGAGATATCAGGAAGATTTGTCAAGGGTGGCAAATGCCTGAGTGGTATAAATCATATAAACAGATTTTTACCTACACAGTAGCATCCAGGCTGGCAAAAGGGGCTGCAGCTTTACCTGTTATCTAAAAAAACTGAGCTAGTTCTCTAAAATTAGAATCATAGAATCATTTAGGTTGGAAAAAAACCCTTAAGGTCCTCAAGCCCAACCTTTAGCCCAGCACTGCCAAGCCCAGCACTAAACCATGTCTCCAAGCACCACATCTACACATCTTTTAAATACCTCCAGGGGTAGTGACCCCATCCAGCCCCATAGGATCCTGTTTGTCCAAGTGGTGTAGCAGGTCACTGACCATTTCCCCTTGCACTTGGGGGGCTTCATTTCCTCCTCATATCTGTTTTCCAGCTCAGGGGCCTGGCTGTCTGGAGAACAGCTGGTCTTAAAAGACTTAAATATTGAGGTAAATAAGGCATTAAGTACCTCAGCCTTTGTCACTATGTGTCCCTTGCATCCCATAAAGGACAGAGATTCTCCTTAGCCCTCTTTTTGTTGTGAATAACTTTATAGAAACATTTTGTATTGTCTATTACAGCAGTAGCCAGATTAATTTCTAGTTGTGCTTTGGCCCTTGTAATTTTCTCCCTGCATAATCCCACAACATCCTTGTAGTCCTCCTGAGTTGCCTGCCCCTTCTTCCAAAGCTGGTAAACTCATTTATTTAGCCTGAGTTCCAGCCAAAGCTATCTTTTCAGCCAGGCCAAGTCCTCTCCTCCACCAGCTCATCTTGTGTCACATGGGGACAGCATGCTCCTGCACTTCTAGGATTTCTTCCCTGAGGAATGACCAGCCAGCCTGGACCCCTCTGCCCTTCAGGAATCCTGTACTGCACTGTAACAGTGATTTTTGTTCTCTCCCTCACCACACAGGGTATGATTAAGAAAGGTCTCTGAAGTTCCTTAGGCAGGGGATGGCACCATTTCTACACTGAAGAGGCACAGAAAAATTTTCCTCAGGGGATTGGAGCTGACTTGAAGGAGGTTGCCTGTGAATGGGGGGGCTTGGTCACTTCATTGGATCTGGGCTGGAAAGACCCCCCTTTATCCACACTGAGCCCCTTCAAAGCCCTTCCATCCCCAAGGGACACACATTGTTCTGCCTGTGCAGAGCATTTCTCAGCTGGAACCTCACCTTGAACTGGTACTACAACTCTGTTATCAATGTTTTGTTGTTTCTTTTTAAAGCCTGCTGCCTTCCCTCCCACTACCTCCACTTTTCTATTTATTTCCTCTATGTCTGAGTGTTTTCATTTATGAAGATAAAAGCCATGGAGAAGTGAAAGTGAGAAACTTTCTCACTTGAATTTCCACAAAGGCAAATCCTTGACCCTGAGCTGCCAGAGAAGACCCTTGCATGGTGGCAGCGTGCCTGGTCCCAAATAGGGACACAAAGGCCCCATCTGTGTGAATGCAGTGTCCAGGCACTGGTGCCCAGCTGTCTGCATGCTGATCTTGGTGGGACAGCCATAGACACAAACTTGGCCACAGCTCTCCCCAAGCAATTCCTGGGGTGTATTCAGGGCTTAACCCAACACAGGAGCCATGCCCAGCAGCAAGCTGGATGCACACATTCCTTTAAAAGGTAAAAGTGTAACAGGATGGATGCAGCCTTATCATACCATGCAACCTCAAGGTCAGGGAAAAGGCAAAGAAGACTTTTATAAGACAAAACTGAAAGTGATGATGTTTCAAAATGGAAATAAAAATGTTCTCTCTCAGCAATGCTGAGCTTTGGCTCCCTTGACAAATTCCAGACAAATCAAGGCAAGAGCGTGCTCATTTGGACAGACAGTGGCTGAAAGCCATTTCTTCAGGGAAGCTGGCACAGCATGCCCAGCAGAACAAACCATGCTCTGCCTATTCCCACCTGCCACCAGAGCCCTGTGTTCAGCAGGGTCAGCTTCTCTGGGGGATGTCCCTTGGGCACTGCAGGGCACCATTTGGAAAGGAAATGTAAAGAGCCCCATGTCACATGCACTATAAAAATAGCTACATCCATCTACAGAGCCTCTGCCCTGCTTTTCAACTCAGTCCCACGTCCTCCCTGGAGCTACAGCTCCCAAACAGATCTGACTGTGCAGAACTTGTGTCCACACCGTGGCTAGGCAGGACTGTGGTTCAGGCATCTTGGTGCAGACCACTTCATGGGCCAGTTTGGTGGAAATGCGGAGTTGTGGAAGGCACCAGGTGCCTTCCCTCCTGTCCCACCTGCTCTGCTTTGGCAGAAGGTCACAACAGGGTGGCACAGGAGCAGTGCCAGGCACCACAGCTGGATTGGGCAGCTGGTGTGTCACAAGAGCCCAGACTCCAGGATGTGTCCCAGGACCTCCATCCCCTGAATGCAGCTGTCGTTTGGGCAAGCCACCCATGGCAGGGGGGACTTCAGTGACTGCTCATATTTCTGCTCTTACCACAAAATTTGCAAAAGACCCCAAGATCTCTGGAGCTGCCCCATAGTTCCAAAAGGGCTGCCCAAGCCATGAGCAATTTGCTGCTGGGGTTGCCTGGTCTGTTGCTCTCTGAGATCCTCAGCCTTCCCATGCCTCACTTCTTCACCACTGAGCACAGGGAAGGAGACAGCCTCCTGCCATTTGGTCAGGCTGTGTAGGAGGAAAAAGCAGCCCCATAACTCAAACCAGGACAGCCCTGCATGGTGTGAGGGCAGTGCTTCAGGGGCAGCAGCCTTAGGAATGAGCAGCAGTGCCTCTCTCCCCTCCCATCTCCATGTGCCCTCCAGCCACTCCTTTCCCCTTTTTCTGGTGCCCATCTCCTTCCCACTGAGCTGAGCGGCAAACCACTGCTCGGCCTTTGCCTTGGCAGGCTCCACATTGACTCTGTGGTCAGAACCTGTGCTGGGGCCCTTCTCCCCAGGCTCAGTCTTGTTGAGAATCCAATCAGACAGGGGCTGGCCTCGGTGCTGGGTTTTATCATTACTCATCCAGCTTGGGCAGGATAGGACAGGGTAAAGGTTGCACAAGGAAGATGCTTGATGCCTTGTAAAGGGCTAGCCTGAAGAGCACTGAAATCCTTGGGGGATCTATTGCCTAAGGATACCTTCATGACTCACAGCAATGAAAAGGAGCCTTGCTCTCTTTACTGGGCCCTGGGCTGCCATACAAAGGCATCTCAAAAGCATCCTGGGCTGGGCTGATTGGTAAATGGCAAAGTTCTCAGGTGTTTATGAGTGAAAGGTGTGTTTGATGACTAGGCTTTAACGTGTTAATGCCTGCTGTGCCCTGATGTGCAATGTGTTGACTATTTTAGAATTAGCCCCCAAGATTTGTTTCAAATCAGCCCTGAAAGATAATAGCCTGTGTCTAAAAACCTCCTGTGTCTAAAAGTCTCCTGTGTCAAATTGTTTCAGGACCCTCACTGTGTTATCACTCAGGGACTGAAATCTGCAATCAAAAGCTCTGCTGAGCCTCCACTTTCCTTAAAACATTTCCCTCCTTGAGTAAAATCTTCACATCAGCAGCAGGGAATGCATCAGCTCCTTCATTGCTGAGAAGCACCAGCACAGTTGTGCATGGCTGTGATCTTGAGTTCTGATATGGAGGAGCTGATATGGAGCTGCTTTCTCAGCAGTAGAACTCCTGTTCCTGCTTAACCAGTCACATTTACCCCTGGCTTTAGCCCCCAGCCTCAAATCAGCATTGGGACACCCCGGGGTTTGTGCACAGAGAGGGCCCACGGGGTGTAGGAGCAGAAGGAGGGGCAGCAGATCTTGGGTTTGTGGCAGCAGATCTTGGGTTTGTGCTCACAGCAGCTCCTGCTGTGTTGGATGAGTGGAACCTGATGTGTCTCAGAGACCCTCAGCAGCAAGGGGAGGGATGTGGGAGTATTCCTGTGGTGCAGGCTGGCTGCCCACGAGTGCAGGAATGGAAGGGAAAAATCACATTGGAAAGAATTGTTCATCCATACCAGTCTCACTCCCAGCCTTGTCTGCACCTATGTGCTCTGCTGGCATCATGAGAACTCCAGGTGGGTCTAGCTAAATGCACGAAGGGCATGAAATTGGTTATTCCCTTTCCTACTAATCCTCCTTCCCCTCCCAACACCTCCACCGCTGGCCTTCTTCAAAATCTCATGTCAGATTCTCGGGATCTCTGTAATCAAATAACAAACCCAGCAATCAGTAAAAGTGTCCATGTACCTGTTGTACTGAACAGAGGCATCTGCCATGGTCTCTCCTGGCAGCTCCCCATCCCCTGAGCAGCCCTGAGACCCCTGGGCATTCTGTTATTTGGATCCAAAAGCTGCCAGGCATCTTGGAAGCCAGATTTGCTTTCAAAAAAAAATCTCTGTTTCCAAAACAAAACTGCAGGATTTTGCTTTCTTTAATGTTGTTTGAAGTTCTCTTCTAATCCCACATGAAAATAACTCTGCAAATCCTAGCATAATTTCAAGGAAGTGGGGCTTCCCAGTCAGCTCTGGCATTGTCAGCCTTCTTTTACCTCCTTTCTGTTGTGCCTCCACTTGCTGAGACTTGGAGGCACCACTGTGCTGGTTTTAGGGAACACTGTGCCAGTTTTCAAGAAGAGCAAGAAGCAAGAGGACAAGGTCTTAACCTGAGCCAAAGTCCAGGAGTTTCCATATCCTTCTATGAAATCGCTTCCAGCAGCTTCCTTTTCTTCTTCTGTTAAAGATGGGCTCTCCTTGAGGTCTTCCCATGGAGGGGCTGCTTTGGGGTAGCCCATGTGTCAGAGCCTTGCAGAGTGCAGGATGATCCAGACCTACTGAAGCAATAACCCCCAGTTAGCCTGAAATGGTGCAGATAGCTACAGGCAAAATAAAAGTCTCTGTTTCCCTAACTGGAAACTGGAGGGAGAGCTGCTAATTCCAGTACTGATCAACTCTGCCACTAGACTGAGGGAAAAAAATTAATATAATTGCTGTTAAGAGCTGGGGATTGCAGAAAGACTGGTGGGATAATCAGTAATCAGTGAGAGAGCAGTTGTACCATGGCCTGTCTCTCTTCCAACAGCGTAGGATGAATATTTCTCCATGCTGTGGGATGTAGAGGAGAACAAGAAACACAGGCAGTGCCTACAGAATGGGGACTCACTGTGTCTAGAAGAGGATTTGAGGGATTTAGGGGGATCATCTGTACCAGCTCTCAATGCGATGTTGCAGCAAAAAGGACTGAGACTGCAGAACAGATGGGAAATCTGTGCTTTAGTCAAACACAAGCTGTTGGACACAACAGGAGGAGCTGGTTACATCTTATAATTCTGTGTCAAACAAGAAAGCAAATGAGATGTTCCAATGGAGTGTAAGTTTTTGATTTGCCAAGGGTCACACATGATATTTATCATAAAAAAAGAAATGTGAAGACGTCTGTTAAGCCCCGTGGCCAACATCCATCTTCTGAATCTTTCTCTCTCTTGAATGAGGAATATCAAACAGTTTTCATTGCTTTTCCTTTCTTTTCCCCCCTTAGATTGGAATGGGCTGGCTGAGAAAGCTGTGGTTGTGAAAGGCTGCACCCAGCACTGGTATTGGGAAAGTTGCTTTTGAGCAGAAATTCTGATTACAGCAAAACTTTGTCCTGCTCACTTTGTACTCAATCCTGCCTGCATCCTATAGCATGAACCTTCTGCAGATCCCACTGCAATGGGAAACATCTCTCTCACTCCAAATGTTCTCCTGGTCCCTGCTATCATTGTCCTGGCTCTCATATAATTTGCTCTGCCTCCCTGCCCTGCAGCAACAGTGGGTCACCAGTGAAATGGGCTCAGAGCTTGGATTTGCTTTGGAAAAACATCCAGAAGGGGGAATGCTCCCAGCGTGCTGGCAGCACTTGTTAACTCAATGTCAGAGCTGCTACACCAGGGACGTGGGAAGTGACATGCAGCTCATCTGGGAAGCTTGGCAGCACTTTCCCTGCAAGCAGCTCAGCTGTGCTCCTCAGGGAGGGAGGAGGAAGTGTCCTCATTTCCCCACGAGCACGAGGCACAGTGTGCTCCAGCATGTGTGCATGAGAGCTGTACCTTCACCTGGGATGGGACCAAGGGACATTTCCTTCCCTCTTACAGAGCCACGTCACAAGGGAGATTGTAGTAATACACAAGAGATCAAAGATGTTTTTCTGCTAGAGGGCTGGGAAGAGAAGGGTTATAAGGTGCTTTCCCATCCAAGCCTTTGGGAACTCTGCTGGAATTGCAGAGAGCCTCTGTGTTCCTGCTGGCCAAGATGTGAGCTGCCTGGGAGGGACAGGAGCTGCTCCAGGGAGCAAAGCCATGGACAGGGATGCTAGCAGGTTCCTTGTAGTGTGAGATGGACCCTGGAGAGCAGCAGGGAAACCATGTGAGTCAGCAAATTCACCTTCTCAGTCATTGCTGTGCTCATGCTCCCAGCTCCTCCTTTCCACACCTTCTCACCCCCAGCTCTTCAGCACAAAGCCTGAGCCAATGTCACCACAAAAGCAAGGACAGCCCAGAGAGCTGTGGCTCATCTCCCCGTGGGGAGGTCTCCATGCTGACCTGCTTCTGTAATCAAGGAAATTGCAGCCTCCTGATCAGGACCGAGGATGACATTCAGTCCTAGGAGAAGAGGGAGGAGTGAGTCTGGTTTCCCAGGGCTGCTCCCTGTAAGAGAGAGACCTGCTGAATGCTCAGTAGTTTTGTTACAGACCCTGTATAAGCAGATCTGCTCAATGACCAGGAGAGGCAGAGCTTGTATTCCCATTTCAAGGTGTCCAGTGCTGTTGTGTGAGTGTCATCCCTCCGGGTGGCCTTGGAAATGTAAAACTGGGCAGTGGTGGGGGGGAAGCATGAGGAGTTTCTTCCCCATTTCTCAGGGGAAGGGAGGTGTCTTCAGCCCAACAAGTCTGAGGTCTGAGATGAAGGGATGGAGGAAGGACAGTGGTACCAGCACATCTCCTGCTTGCTGCTCCCCAGAGAGTGCTGAGTATTCCATTGATCCATGTGCCAGGACAAGGTGGGGCAAGCCAGTTGGGCCACAGGTCCCTGAAGGACACTGTGCACAGCCAGGGCTGCAGCCATGCCCTGTGCCTGGGCACTAGGAATTCTGTGGCTCTGTCTGGGCCAGCTCCCAGCTCCCTGAGCATTCTGTCCTCCAGTATTGTCTTTCTCTCCCTCTATCACAGACATTTTTGGCATTACTGATGCTCATTCATTTTTAACACTGAATACACTTTTCCTGCCCAAAGCCTTCCCTAAACATCAGCTAATGAAGCTTCTGTGCTCCCCTCAGAGACTGGCATTGGCCATGATGATCTCTGTACCAGGGATTTGCCCAAGAGCATGAAACAGCTCAGCTCCAGAGCTGCTCTTGAGCCTGGAACTGGAGAGCCCCAGGGCTGTGCTCAGACAGGTGGGTGTGGAGCATCCCACCCCTTCCCCTGGGAGGGACACACACAAGTGGTGGGTTAGGTCTTCACCCAGGGTTAGGGGACAAAGGACTGATGGTCTCTATGGGCTAAGCTGCACACCCAAACTGCCACAGCAGGTGTAAAATCATATTGGGGTACAAATTCAAAGAGGAGAAACTTAGGTTGGATACAAGTAAGAAATTTTTTTCTGTGAGGGTGGTGAGACACTGGAACAGGTTCCCCAGGGAGGTTGTGGATGCCCCAGCCCTGGAAGGGCTCAAGACAAGGTTGGATGGGACTTGGAGGAACCTGGTCTAGTGGGAGATCTCCCTGCCCATGGCAGGGGGTGGAATTAGATGATCTGTAAGGTCCTTTCCCGCCTCAAACACTCTGTGACTCTGTGGTATACAATATAGAGGATAAGTGTGGTCCTACCTGTCTGTACCAAGCCTGTCAGCTACAGCTGCAGAGGTGTTTTGTTCCCAGCAGAGACCATCCATCACCCAAATTAAGGCTCTGAGCAGCAGTTCCTTGGTAAAGGATGGGTGTTATTAGCTCCAAAGCTCCTGTGTCTAAAGGGCAAAATAATTCACCAGCCTGCTCCTGTTCCCTTGGTGTGCCTGGCCCAGGGAGCATCCCAGAACCAGGAGCTATCTGCATCCCAGCACTAACAGCCTTCATCATCATCATCATCATCATCATCATTATTAATATTATTACTACTGTGATGGTCTCCCCTGTGCCTGCCTGCAGTTTCCTGGAAAGGACAGGTCACTAAAGCAGTGAACAGCACACAGTACAAGCACAGCTGGAAGAGCTGGGAGAGCACTTCTGTGCAAATATGATTCCTATTTTCCAGACTGAAGCTTTGCTTCCAAGTGGCAGCTGGATCACATAAGACAAAACTAGGAGCAGGAGCTGCTTTGATCTGGAGCATCTCATCACTGGAACCCAGAGGTTCCAGGATGGCTCAGCACAGAGGGATGCCTGTGCCTGCAGGCTGCTCTGCACATTTCCAGCCAAGCCCACTGAAGGATACCTCACTCTTTATGTCCAGTTGTTCCTTAATGTGTTTCTTTCCTAGGTGGCATTTCGGGAAATACATAAATGTCACCCAAGGTGTGTTAAAGGAAAGACAGATGAAATACAGTGAAAGACCCATAGAAATGAAATGTATGTATGCCTCAGCCTCCCTCTTTTCCACTCACATTTTTCTTTCTTTTCATCTAGAGTGGAGCAGCTACAATAGGCACAAAACCAGCAGGAAGGAACTGGGCAGAGAGCAGGTGAGGAATGGGGCATGTCAAATATTTTCCCTGAGCCCAGAAAGTCCATGGGTTAAGGTGGTAAAATGTGTCAGTGCCAGCATGACCCTGGTGTAAGGTGTGTTTAATCAGAGCAGCAGAGTCCTCTCCCCTCCAGGGCAGGGTGTGCAGGGCCTGGCCATTCCTGCAGCCCCAGCCCCACACACCTCCTGCTCTCCCCCATGATCCCAAGGGACTGCATCCCCCAGCTCCATGTGTAACAAGGGGTTGCAGGGATGCTGGGTGTGTTTGTCATGGTTATCCAGGAGCAGGCATGCTGTAGCCATCACTCCCAGTGCTGTTCCACTGCTTTTCAGGTCAGTAGGGGCAAACCCACAAAGGATTGTGTACCAGGGCTTGGGCTGCTTAAAATCCTTCTGAATGGGATGCTATAGAGCAATATCAGCTTTTAATGGTGCTTTTAATTATCACACAAGTTCTTCCAGTGCCTTGAGTCACACCAGTTATTTGGAGTGTCAGTGAGGGGAAATATTCACAGGCACATATTGCCCAAACAATTTGTGAATGCTCCACCCCTGGAAGTGTTCAAGGCCAGGCTGGATGGGGCTTGGAGCAACCTGGGCTAGTGGAAGGTGTCCCTGCCCATGCCAGGGGGTTGGAACTGGATGTTCTTTAAGGTCCCTTCCAACCCGAACCACCCTACAATTACATAAATAGCACACATTGGGCTTTCCTGGGTGAGGCATATGTGGGCACTGCAGTACCAGGAGATGCTGCAATGGACTTGTGCAGATCCATGTGTTGGGTTGGCATGGCCAGGTTTTGGTTGGAGGAGAGCTACAGGAGTGGCTTCTGTGAGAAGCTGCCAGAAGCTTCCCCCATGTCCAGCAGAGCCAATCTCTGGCAGCTCCAGGATGGACCCACTGTTGCCAAGGCCAGGCCAATTAGAAATAGTGGTAATGGCCTCTGTGATAATTAGGAAGAAGAAAAAACTGTTATTGAGCAGGTGTAATTGCAGCCAGAGAAGAGCAGAGTGAGAATACGTGAGAGGAAGAGCTCTGCAGACACTGTGACACACTGCAGACACCCTGACAGCTCTGCAGGTCACTGGAGAAGGAGGAGCAGGAACTGCTCCAGGCACCAGAGCTGGGATTCCCCTGCAGCCCATGGAGATCCATGGGAGAGCAGAGCTCCACCTGCAGCCCATGGAGGAGCCCCCACTGCAGTAGGTGGATGCCTGGGAGGAGGCTGGGACCCTGTGGGAAGCCTGTGCTGGAGCAGGGTCCTGGCAGGGAGCTGTGGAGAGAGAAGACAATGCTGGAGCAGGTTTCCTGGTAGGATTGTGACCCTGTGGGGCCCCACGATGGGGCAGCCTGTTCCTGAAGGACTGACCCCATGGAAGAGGGACCCACAGTGCAGCAGTCTGGGGAGAACTCCTGCCCATGGGATGGACTCATGCTAGAGAAGTTTCTGGAGGGAGGGACCCAGGGTGCAGCAGGGGAGCGACTCCTGTCCCTGAGCAGTGGGAGAAGCCATGGGTGATGAACTGACCATAACCTCCCCTCCCTGTCTCCCTGAGATGCTGGGGGAGGAGGTAGAGCTGGGAAAGAGGGAGAGGTGGGGGGAATGTATTTTTAAGGTCTGATTTTGCTTCTCATTACCCTGCTCTGGTTTTGTTACTAATAAATGAAATTAATATCTCTAATTCAAGTCTGTTTTGCCGTGATGATATGTGGTGAATGATCTCCCTCTGTCCTTATCTCCACCCATGAACCCTTTGTTACATTTTCTCTCCCCTGTCCATCTGCAGAGGGGAAAGATAGAGAGGCTTTGATGAGTGCCTGGCATCCAACCAGCACCAACCCACTGCACCCACAACCTTAGCTGGCTGTTTTTTTGAAAATTAAACCCACAAACAAAATGTGCAGCAGATATTTAGTGTTCAGGTGATGTGTAATGATGCAGAGCTGTGTGTGTGCCTGGGGAAGTTAGAGGGGGGTCTGTAGCCTTGATTTCCTGGACCATATGTTACCCCAGATTTGCCAGGGAGGAGCAGCAGTGTGCAGAGATGGACACACTTAGAGGGCAATGTTTATTCCCTGAGACCTCATCTCACCCTGCAGTATTATGTTGGATAATCCCAGAGTGATAATGGGAGTGATTTTTGCTTCATCACCTTCTTTGCTTCAGCCTTGCTGGCAGGGGAGTGGTTATGTCACATCCTGACCTCAGCAAAGCAGGAACACTTCTGTTCCCAGTCACAGCCATGGAAACAGTTTTCTAGGGTTTTTTTATTTATTTTATTTTCATCTCTTCAGCCCGGGGATGTTCTTACTGCAACGAGTCACTGGGTGCATATATAACAGACAATACTTGGCTAAATGCACCGGGGAGCACAAAGAAACACTAAAATGTACCAGAAATCAATATATTTACACTAGATTTCACTTCTGGTGGTTTCAAGCTGTTCATCAAGCCAAAGCTGTTCTTTCTACTTTGTACATGAGCATTTATAAAATCAACATGTACAGCCTACAAGCAAGTGTATTCTTGTGTCCCCACAGTTTACTGCCTTCCTGGAATTACCCCTCTGTGAGTCCAGAACAGATGTCGACTTCAAACTTATAATAAATCCACCAACCGTCCAGCCTTGCATGCAGACATGGTGTAATTTTTTTTTTTGTTTAAATTGGACAGAATACAAACAAAGGAAAGAATTTGTTATCAACAACCAAAAAGGGAGAGAGTTTTTTCACACTCAAGCGTGTGAAAAGCCAGAAGGCAAAGCAGAGATGGGAATCTGGTGCCTTGGAAAGTGTGCGAGCAGTTTTATGTGTCAGTCATATTTTACTGTCTTGTCCACTGTGTCATGAATCTCTGCCTGTATCTGCATGTAAAAATGCCCCAGCCTAATTATTAGCTATTAATTATATGCTGGATTCAAGCGAGAATTACCATAATGTGCCACAGCATCCATAAATACGAGATCCAAGAGGGGCAGAATGGCCTTTTGTTTCCCTCTGCAGAATTATATGCATGACCCAGTTTTTTTCTAATACTGCAGTGGCAGGAGAGACATAGCATTGTTTGTTCCACACAAAATGGGGAGGGGGGAAGGGCTCTATTTTGAAATGTACAGTAAATAAACTCTCGCATTGCAGAATAAGACCGGAGAAAGGATGCTCAGAGTCTCTTGCTCCAGCCAGCCACATTTGCAGAGTTATCTCACAGTTAATTATAATACGTGCCTGAACAGTCTGAGGCCACTCTCAGAATCCAATTTTCATGTTAAATACCCCTTTGCTACATGCTGGGTCTCCTGTTTGTGATGCAGGTTGGCTAAACCTGCTGGTTTGGGTGGGGACTTGTGAGCCCCAGCCCCTGGTGCCTGCGGGGCTTCGGGTTCCCTGAGTGCCAATGGAAAAGAAGAGGGCTCAGTGCTTAGGCTTGGATGCCTGTGGGACACCAAAGCTGGGAGGTGCAAGTTCCTTACCCCCAAACACCTCATTCTTCAAACTGTGTGGTCACTGGGATGAGCAATGAGAGAAAAGGCAGCCAGTTCTGGCTGGGAATGAAGATTTTGGGGGCTGAATTTTCACAGCTGAGAACCCTCCACCTTGATCCACAATTATAGGAGAAGAGGGAGGATCCAGTTTTCTTGGAGAAATTGCAGTGCTGGTCTAAGGGTGACCCAACAAAGGGAAAAGGACAATGCAGTGATTATCAACTTCCCCCAGGAGTCAAGGAGATAAATAAATACACTGTGAATTCTTAGACACAGTCCCAATGATGAGATAATGCACAGAGAATGCACAGCACAGAAACCTATTTCTGTCCTTAAGGAGAAAATCTGGGAAGAGCAGAGGAAAGGAAGGCAGTCCCAGAAGGGCACACAGCAGGGCCTGGGATGTGACCATGGCAGGAGAGTTGAGGAGGAGGAGGAGGTAGGAGAGGATTTTCCAGTTAACAACAGTGATAGTGAGGGATGTTATTTTAATTCCCCACAACTGGAAATGAGACAGAATCCCAGTCCAGTGAATCCCTAGGATGCTGGGGACAACATTTCAGCTCAGATGAACAAACAGTACATTCATCAGGCTCTGGCCGTGAGGAGCCAGCTGGGAACTGAAGGAACAGTGATTTTGGGGAGAGCAATCACAGAGTGGCAGAATTAATCTTTCTCACAAACAGAGAGATGCAAGAGCAGGAGCAGAAGGAGTCTGGACCCAAACCAGGTGATTTTGGCACACATGGGGAAGCTATGGATACCTCCTGAGGGAGAAGGAGAGCCAGCACAGCAGGGAAAGGTCTAAGGACACTGGGTGGTTTATCCTACCAGGAGGAAGGCAGACAACATGAACACTGAGCTCTACACCAGAGGCCCAGCTGCAAAGCCAGGGCAGAGGGAGGTGGAACTGTGGGAGGTCGTTGTGTATTTACATCAAAACCTGCCCCATTGTGAAACCACACAGCCTGAATGAGTTTCAGCTAGCACGAGTTGGAAACCAATAGGAGGATCTGTAAACACATCAGAAGAAAGAAGAAGGAGAGGAACAAAGGGATGACTTGGGAAAGGCCAGTGCTGTGTTCACAAAAAAGGTTCCTTATCATCAGCTGACTGTAATTACCAGTTAATCAAGCCAAGGGGTGGAGCAGAAAGAAATCATCCAGAGGTGGTTTAGGTGGGACAGAGGAGATGGAGTCACCACAAGCAGAGGATGATCCTGAGGGAGGTGAGCAGTGGAAGGAGTTGGGATGTTCTTCCCAGACACCCTGGGCTAGGAAATACCATATGGAGCAGAAATCAGCAGGCACAATATCTCCCTTTAAAAAGCAAGATTTATACATCAGAGCCTAACTCCGAGTCTTGGAAAAGACCCAGAACAAATTATTAAACAAACAGCTGATACAAAGCCAGAGGAGATATAGACATCAGAATAAGAAGAGAAGATAAATTTGTCAAAAATAAATTGCCCAAACCAGAGTAATGTTCAACTCTGCTTCCCTCTTGGGCAGCTGAAATGTGCCATGATTTAAGCCAAGCTTTTGAGATAGTCCCATCTGACATTTTACCAATTTTCTTAAATTAAGGAAATACGAGAAAGTGAATTTAGGGACAATTTAATAAAATACAGCTGGAGTCACTGCAGATAATTTTCAGTCACACAAGGAGGAGATTTTGAGCAGGGTGTTCCTGGATCAGGCATAAAGGTGATCCTATTCAGCCTTTTCATTTACTGACTCAAGCCATGGCCCAGGGAATGCTTTTCTAAAATATGCAGGTTGTGCTGGATATCAAGCACCTGGGAGGACTGGATGAGAATTCAAAACTACCTGGAAAAAATTGGAGAAAAAGCCTGACTTGAATCAGTGGAAATCCAGTAAATAACAATACAAACTATGGCTCTGGCAGGAGCATATCAAACACACAGTACCCACGGGGGAGCTCTTACCCAGTGACAGTACAGTGTCCCCAGTGACAGTACAGCAGAAATGGAAGGGGAATGGCAATTCACAAAGGATGGGGGTGAGAAATCTGCAGTTGGGAAAACACCAGCAGAAGCAAATCTCCTTTCTGGATGCAATACTGGAGTGCTGTGTGTAAGCCAGAGGAGGTAATTGCTCAGCTTGCCTCCATGCTGATAAGGTCTCAGCTGGACCAAGTCTCCTATTTAGGGCACGCTTTGGCAAAGATGTTAATTAATTAAAAAAGATTAAGATACGAAGAAAAAAGTAGAAAGGTTGGAGGATTTAACTTTATTTTGCCAGGAAGGAGAAGCTGTGATAAAAAGCTCCTGGATACAGCCAATTCTTACAAAGAGCAGATATTCAAGTGTTGCAAGAGGCAATCACATTAAATTGCATCAGGGCAGGAGCTCCATCCCTGTTAACCTTTTATCTGCCTTCTTCTGTCCCTTGTCCCCCAGCACACCCTCTTTGGGTGCAGGGATCTGAGCAGTACATGGGGCTCACTGGCCACACTGGGGCTGAACACAGCAACAGGGGGTACCTGGCTCCCTGCTCTCCATCTCCCTCACCTGTGTCCCCTCCTGCCTGTTCCTGGGCTCTGGCAGGGACGTCTTGGCTGGACTGCCTCACCCAGACACACAGATCTGAGCACTGCTGAGCACAGAAGCAGGGAAAGGCAGCCATGGCTCTGCAGCAAATGCAGCAGGACAGGGGTCTGGACCTGGATGGTCCAGTTCAGGCATCAGATAATGTGTGTGTGTGGCCACCCCTGGAGTGGATCTTCCAGCCCCTGCCTCAGCCCCTTGGACTCTAATGTGGGCTCGAGCTGTTGGATACGCATCAGTTGAAAATAAACCCAGCAATAATTAAAACACTGTGCAGCGCTTTTCCCTTTGGGGAGCCGGGGGGAGGGAGGGGGAAATCTGTTTGTATTTTTGGCCTGGTTTTCCTCATTTTCTGCCACAGAAAACAATTCTTCTTAATGATGACTGTTCCACATTCCCGCTCGTGTTCCCTGCCTTTGTTAATGTGAAGATTTAAATGCACCATTTAATGCCAACATGGGCCAATGAACTCATGGCTGCACTCGCTCTCCCAGGCTGCCAGGAGGATGCACGATTCTATGACAGGCAATTAAAAACCCCATTATGGGACTAAGGAATAAAAAGTAGATGATGTATTAAAACAAGGAACATGTTTAATTTATAAATCCAAGTTATTGCATGCTGTGAAGTGCTAGGGAGAGAAATGAATAAAGAAAGGACTTTGTAGAGCTGCTCGCTATTAAGTATTATAAACAGCAATAGATGTCTGGCTGTCAGAGCCTCCTGGCAGCTCTGCATGCCAGGCAGACCTCTGCCTCCCCTTCCCCCAGGGCAACTAATTTCTTCTATTTCCAAATCCAATAAGAATTTTTGCTGCATTAGCCAAAAAAACTCATAGCAGCAGCATCAGGGAGTGTGACGCGAGCAACCTGGCCTAGGGGATGTGATCTAAAGTGGAATTGCACAATTGCTCTATTAAAATTCAGCCACAGTAATTAAAATTTGATAATAAAGACCTGCTCAGCACCTTGAAGCTGCAGGGATGAATTTCTCAGGCATGTGCCTGTCCCTGCTGTGCCCAGTGTGGTGGTCCCAGGATTGCTCTCCTGGATGTCTGGCTGGGAGAGTGGGCTGCCAGGGGCTCCCACATTTAATTTCTGGAGGGAAAGGGAGAGGTGTATCACACAGATTATACAAATAATTGCATGGATGGCCTCATCCTTCCAAGAAGGATCAATGATCAATGCAGCAGGGTGGAGTCCTGGTGTAAACCACCCCCCCCCCCCCGCCAAGGATGGCTGTTGGGTCAGATTGGGATCCTGAAGTACCTGAGCCCAATTCTCCCTCCAGATGGGAAAGCTGAGGCTTCTCCGCGCTCCCTTCACACATCCTGCAGTTATCCTCTGAAGAGAAATGCTTCTGGCCACAGCAGCTCTGGGGACAGAGGGATCCTACAGGGGACACTAGCCTGGGATGACCCAGCAGCCTGATCAGAGGAAATCCCAGAGAGAAGTCAGGGAGACAGATAAGGGGAGGGCAAAAACATCCAGCAAGACATCTCAGATCCACAGGGAGGGCTGGGAGAGGAAACGGCCCATTAGCAGCGTCTGGGGGAATCAAAGAGCCATTGTGCACCGGGCTCTGCATGCAGCTTTCTCAGCGTGTTTGCACCTCCTTGGGGACACTGCTCCAGCCTCTCACCTCCTTACGTCAATGCATTTCCCAGCAGATTTCCCCATCTGTTTATCGTCTCTGGTGGTGAAGGGTCTCATGGGGAGCTCTGCCTGCTCTGCATCTGCTCTTGTGACAGGCTCCATTCTGTCTGCAAGAGATGAATGAGCAGCCCTGGGGCGGGGAAGTCCTGGGAATAAATACTCTGGTCTCGGGAAGGGACCTTTCTATGGTGAGGGTGAGACCCTGCACTGCTGCTGTGGTGAGCTGGAGAAGAATGGGAGCCAAGGGGGTCTTTGTCTTCATCCCCAGAAAAGCAATGATGTGTTCCTACATGTCTCACTTCACATGAATGATGGAATGGTTTGGGTTGGAAAAACCTCTAAAGATCATCTTGTTCCAACCTCTCTGCCATGGGCAGTGATGCCACCCACCAGACCAGGTTGCTCCAAGCCCCAAACAACCTGGCCCTGAACACTTCCAGGGATCTACAGCTTCCCTGGCCAATTTGTGATAGTACCTCACCACCCTTTGAGTAAAGAATTTCTTCCTAACATCTAGACTAAAACTCTTGTCTCTTAGTATTCCCCTCTGTCCTATCAGTATCTACTCGTGTAAGAAGCTGCTCTCCCTCTTTTTTATAAGCTCTCTTCAATTACTGGGAAGCTCTCTAAGGTCATCCCAGAGCCTTCTCTTCTCCAGGCTGATCCGCCCCAACTCTCCCAGTCTGTCTGCAAAGGAGAGGGGCTCCAGCCCTTTGAGCTTCTCTGTGGTCTCCTCTGGACCCGTTCCAAAATCTCCATGTCTTTCTTGTTCTGAGGACCCCAAATCTGGACACAGCAGTCTAGATGGGGTCTCACAAGGGCCTGTAAAGATCCTGCTCTCCCTGGATATTCCTCAGGGAAGAACATTATCCTGCCTTGTCTCCACCAAGGCAATGCCCATCTCCTGACACACTCATTGGCCAAAGGACACACACGGCAGAGGAAGGTGATTAACAAATCCCAGACCAAAACACCAAACTGTCTGAGAGTGGGCTCCAGGGGGACCTAGGCACAAGGGGAAACAACCAGCAAGAAGAAGTCCAAATGATGCAAAGCTCAGCTCCTGCAATGCACGAATGCCCGACTCAGAAGGGCTGTGTAAACAGAACGTGTGTGGAGGGACATCTTACCCAGGCAGCCAAAGGGACTCCCAAAGCCAGGAAGGACACATTTCCCCTTCCCTCCTTTCTGTACCATGCCACTGGAGGACACAGAAGCCCCTAACTCCTGAGGGTTTTGCAATGACATACTGGTGTGAAAAGCCCTGTGTTCCCCAAGTCCCCACCTCGGCACTGGGTGGTTCTGATTCCTGGTTATATCACTGACCCATATTCCTGCCTGAGCTTCCAGCCATCACAACATCCCAAAGAAGCAGATTTTCCCCTCTACGGTGTGGGTATGATCTGCTAGAAGGGACTTTCCAAACCATTACAAAGTGAAAGTCCCTGTGACTCGGGAAAGTCCACAAGACGCTTGCTGCCTCCTCACTCTCTTTGACTTGGTACTGCAAGGATATTCATGGACCTCATCCAGGGCAAATACCAAGTCCAGTGTTTAGGAAGGAATAACCCCCAGGCTACAACACAGGCTGGGGGTGACTGGTGGAGGAGCAGCTGTGCAGAAAGGGCATTGAGTCAGCAATGCATCATAACAGCAAAGAAGGCAAACAGGCCCTTGGGCTGCATTAGGCAGAGCATTGCCAGCAGGTAGAGGAAGGCAACTCCTTCCCTCTGCTCAGCCCTGCTGACACCATGACTGGATATTGCAACAGCCTCCAGTACAAGAGAGATGGAGACACATGGGAAAGAGCCCAGGGAAAGGCCATCAGGACATTCAGAGCTCACACAGCCCTGTGGGATCACACAGCCTGGGAGGGGAGGCTGAGCGTGCAGGGCTGGAGAAGAGAAGCTCTGGTGTACCTGCAAGGAGGATATGGAGATGATGAACTCAAGCTGTACACAGAGGTGCACAAGGGGAACTCAACAGACACTGGACATAAGCTGAAGCCAGGGAGGTTCAGACTGGATATGAGAGAAAGTGTTCCCACTATCAGGAGGGCAGTTCAGCACCGATACAGGGTGCCCAGAAAGGCTGTGCTGCCTCCAGCCTTGGAGGTTTCTAAAAACCAACTCACTAAAGCCCAAGCAACCTGGTCTGACCCCAGAGCTGGCAGGATGAAGAGGTTGGGCTGGAGACCTCCTGCAGTCCCTTCCCACATGAGCCCTCCTGTCATCCTACAGTGCCCAAGGCCACCCTATGCCCAAGACACACAGTGCATCTGTGGCTCAGCAGTGCCAAATGCTGGCTTTCCTCTCTAGGAACAGCACTGGTGACTGCATCTCCTCCCCTGCTGGGGGACCTCCACCAAACCCACAGCTACCAGATGGCCAAAAGCTGCCTCCCCCAGCACTAGCAGGGAGAGGGGGAGCAGGGAGCCTCCCGGCGCTCTCCCAGGCATCCCTAACCACAGCACATTGTTCTGGGCATCACACAATAACCCCAGACAGAGCAGGGCGTCGTGGGAGTGTGGGATCCACAGTCACGTCCAGGAACAAAGCCCTGCAGGAGGGCAGGGGGCTGAGTGCCTGGTGTGGGGTGCAGGAGGGAAGAGGAGGGCAGCTCTCCTTCCTCTGTCCAAGTCAGAATTTGATTATCCAAACCCAGCAATCGTAAACGTCCCCCACTCATCTGGTAACAATAAGGAGCCAGGGAACAGCTTGTCCTTGCCTGGCACTGTGCCACTGACCGGGCCATGCAGCCAGAGCCACCTCCCCAGGCCCCTGATCCTCACCCCTGATCTCTGCAGACACCTGCAAAGGTTGCAGCAAGGTGGAGTCAGCCTCTTCTCCCAGGCAACTAATGAGGATTAGCCTCAAGCTGCCCCAGGGGAGGTTCAGGTTGGACATCAGGAGGAAATTCTTCACAGGAAAGGGTTGTTAAACATTGGAATGGATTGCCCAGGGAGGCAGTGGAGTCACTGTCCCTGGAGATGTTTAAGGAAAGATGGGACGTGGCACTGAGTGCATGGTCTGGTTGACAAGGTGGTGTTTGGGTTGGACTCGATGATCTCAGAGGTCTTTTCCAACCCCACTGATTCTGGGAGTCTGAGTCACTCCTCTTCCACTCCTGCTTGCACACAAGGTGAGCCTGGTGATGGAAACCGAAGGTCTACAAGTTCAAACTCCTCTCACTCCATGACCTTTAGAACTGGGCCCAGCGCCACCAGTATCAGAAATTGTGCATAAAAAATGGCTGCCCGTGGGTTTTGACTCTATTGAGTGAGTCTTATTCTGAGAGAGGACAATATGGGGCTCCTGCTAAGGGCATAACTGATGGGTAGTGGCTAGTGGGGATGGATGGATGGATGGATGGATGGATGGATGGATGGATGGATGGATGGATGGATGGATGGATGAGTAGCTGATGCCTGGGAGAAATGCACAGTATGCAGCTTGTGACCAGTGAACTGGCACAGTGGGAGGCTGCAGGATGAAGGCAGTAGCCAGTTTTCCTAGGGGCCATGGAAAAGCAAAGAGAAAGGGAAAGATGAACACACTTCTGTGTACTTTGGATGGGGTTGTTGTTTGTTGTTACATTATCTGCTTTCCTGTTTCCCTTGCCTCTCTTCCCTCCAGTGGAGCACTGTTTGGTTAAGTTTCTTTGGTCACAACTGGGGAAGGATAGCTGGGGAGGGAAGCAGGGGGAGGATGGCTGAGGCATGGTGTGAGGGAAGGGGCGCAGAGGCAGATGTGAAAGGCTTGTAGGGCAGGAAAGTCCCTTGAGTATCCAGGCTGGTTTGACTAAATTTTCCAATGTTTCTGGCTAGAAATTAGTGACGTGTTTGTGAGGACCCTTAAAAATTAAGGGTTCCTTAATTGCTCTCTTGTGCTGCCAAGAAAGGTTACATTTATTACAGAATTACCTCGGTTGCAGCATCCAGAATTTTGAGGGATGTGTCCTGGCTCATTTTCAAGGACAGTTTGCTCCACAGACACTTCAGGACTTGAAGAGGTTTCCAAAGGTGACATGGAGAAAACTGTGCTAAGAGCAGGAATGTGATAGCTACATGTCCAGCCCTCTGCTACCTCTAACCAGGCTTATCCCATAGCTGTGGCACTGGGGTCCCACTATCCCAGTGCCACCAGCCAGCAAGTGCCCTGCAGTGATGGGGCAGGGCTCAGGGTGAAATGAGCTGCAAGCAAGGCCTGGTGAAGCCACAGTGCTCCCAAGGCACTTCCCAGCCATGACCATGTCACAGGAGTCATTCCCAAACTGCTGCTGGGGCTGTCCCAGGAACCTCTCAGCAGCCCTGCCCAGTTCCCTCAGGCTCAGGCCTTTAACCCCAGTTGTCACTGTAGCCCCAAATGGCATCTCTGCTTCTCCTCTGACCTGAGGTGACCTTGTAACCAGCTCTGCTGCAGCATTTGTACCCACACTGATTATCTTCCACCCACAGGCTGCCTGGAACCATCCCTCACCCCCACCCTATCACTCTTGCATCAGCTTTGGTGTTGCGCAGCCTCCACACACCCAGACTACTAATCTGGCACAAAAATAACTGAGTGGAAAAAGGGAACAGGTTCCTGCTAAGTCAGGGCCGAGTTACCCAGCACAAGAGGGAAGATAAAGGGAGGATGGGCTGGAAGCCTGGAGCTGCACGAGAAAGGACAGGAGTGAGATCTCTCTGCTCGCAAGCTCCTAGGCTGGTTCAAGCTGATGTGTTTAAACCATGGATCAAAGTGATTTGAGCTCAGGGTGTGGGACTTATCCCTCCTTCTCCCTCACATCCAGCTGGAGTTTAACTGGTGGCAAACAGAGCAGAAACAATCACAACGAGGGTCTGACAAGCTGCTAAGGGAACAGAAAAACTGCCCAGTTCATGGGAAGGACCTGGAGGCTGGTGAGATGGGAGGGATGTGTCCTTCCCAGGAGCTGGCCTGTGAACTCCTCACTGCTTCACACATCCAGCCCTGTTATTCTTTCCAGCAAGAGTCCCCACTAAGGATCCTCTCTGCCAAAGTCATTTAGCACCGGGGCTAATTCTCAGTTTCCTGGAGGAGGATTTGCAGGCAGTTAAAATGTGTGAAGGCAGGAGAGTGCCAGACTGCAGGGAGCTTCCTACAGACTCCTCTTGCCTCCTAAACTGGTGTGTAATGCAAGGCTGGAGCTCTCCTGCTGGAAAACTTGCTCCCTGAGTTTTCATCTCCACTGAAAGCTTATCATGGCATAACCAGCTCCTTGTACAACCCACTGGGTTACTCTAACCAGTGTAAAGTATTAACTATAAAGGACTATAAATTAGTCCTTAAGCTCTTCTTATGTGATGATTAAATGGCCTGAAGTGATTTAAATCTGCCAAGCTCGGGCGAGGCTTTTAAAGAGTTGTGCTGGATGCAGGAGCCCAGGGGAGATGAGAACACCTCACTACCTCCAGGTCACCTTGCCCTGCTCCCCTCGGAGCTGAGGACACCCAGGCACTGCCTGGGGCCCGGCAGCTGCTCCAGGCACATTTCCCGCCGCAGAAAAGGCTGGGAACACCCAGCGCTGCCAGGACTGAGGCTGCACAAATCCCGGTGACTCAGAGACCCGGCGTGTTCCCAGGCTCCGTCACCTACCCACGCTGAGGCTGACCCGTCACTGATTTCCCCGATGGTTTCCTCTGTGCCATCTGGGACTTCAGCCTCATATTTCTCCCTGCTACTTGCCTCCTGAGCTATCCCCATCCAGGGTCTCCTCCATCCTCCTGCCCCACCCCCCCCAGTCATCTTCACGGATGCAGGGGAGGCTTTGCCTTCCTCCCTGTGCTGTCACCTGATACCCTTGGGAGCCTCTGGAAGGCTCTGGGTCTCGGTTTTGGGAGGCACTAATCCACATGGAGGCAGCCCTTGCCTCTTTTCAAGGACACTTGAGTTTAATGTGTGCTTTTATCGCCTGGTCAGGCACTATTTTAAGTTCTTTGCATGTCTTTGTTGTCACCCTTAACTGCCCTGAATAACTCAGTATCCAATATACATCAAATAGTGTGAGCAGGGACAGTGGCGCCCCATGTGAGCTACTTCTCAGCCCGACCATCCTCCCCCCATGAACATCACTACCTGATTAAACTGTGGCTAAGATTATCTCTGACCACTCAGCAATGAGATCCACTCTGCTGGGGGCAGCTGGGCTGCCAAGCATGGTCACTTGGGAAGTGACATTCTCCTGGGGCTCCAAATGAAACCCCAAGGCTGCAGAGCCAGCTTGAGCAGAGAGAGCAGTGTGCTGTGCTCAGTGCAATGAAGCCTGTTGGGTCAGAGATGGTGGGAGTAATTTGCTGGTTCCCCTCTGTACCAGGGGGATGTAGGCTGGATTAGGCAGTGGCTGTCCGTGCCACTCCGATGGCCCTGCAGGTGACACAGGCACAAAGCTGGCAGGATCACGTGTGCTGGGTAATCTGACACAGAGGGGATCTTGCATCCACAGCTGACATGGATAACAGATTGCCAGGGGGGGTTGCTTGCTATCTGTATTTGATGTTGAACGTGCAAGAGTGCACAGTCCTTCCTGGAAAGCAACTGGCTTTGGGAAACTCATACTGAGCTTTGCAGGGCTCTCTGAAAGCTCTGCAAACCATCCCATCTCTTGTCACCTCCCTGTCCCACTTAGGTCATGCTGCTCACAGAGGAGCAAGACAACACGTGATCATCTGCTTAGCATGAGGCTCTGAGCTCTGCTGCCAGTGCTCTGCTCATGGCTAAAACACTTAATCCACTGCTTCACTTCCTCCAGTGTAAACCCAGGGACATTGCAAGGCTTTCAGGTTCATCCATAAAAATGCTCTTCATCATTTTTCATTTCAGCTTCATGACCATCAAGATACCCCAGCTGAGAGCAAGGCTTGCCTTTGTTAGGCACTGTTCAAGCCTCAGCCCCAGAGCACTTGCACCAAGGAGAAGGAAAAGGATGAGGAAGAGAGGAGGGAGGTGAATGAGGGCACTGGAGGAGGTGCCCAGAGTCCCAGTGCTTCTGCTGAGGTTAACAAGAGCATTCTGGCTTCTGTATCCAGACCTCACTCTGCAGCTGAGCCAAATAACCTCCTGCAAAACAAGACTCCAAAGGGATAAAACCCCAAAACAAGAAGCTTCAAATGCATCTATTATTTTAACTTGGAGAGGTGCAGATGTGACTGCTAGGCTTGTTCCACATGCACCAAACTAGGCGGGCAGGCAGCTGTGGCTTTCAGTCAGATAAAAATTGTCCTGCTTGGCAGCACTTGCATGACTTGGGGGTCAGGAAGGAAACTTCTTCACATCAAGTCACTGACCTGGGAAGGATGTGAGATGTCAGCCTCGTGAGCCTCACCCCCTGATCTCACCAGGGGAGAAGATGTAGGGCCACCTGTGCTTCACCTGCAGCCTCACCTCCCCATCCCACCTGCTGTTTATCTCACAGCCCTGGGCACAGGGCTAAGGTGGTGTTCATGCACTTAGCCTGGCCATCAAATGCTCCTTCTCCTTTCTTAAAGTCCTCTGGGAAAACAGGCTCTCCAGCTGTGCACCCACCATTTCCAGAAGAGAGATCAGCTCCGGTGTGAGGCAACCAAACCTACACCCAACAGTGCCACGCTTCACTTCCCATCTGCCACCTCTGGCTCCCTGGTGCCTGGCCCTGAAATCCCATGGGGTTCTTGAGGAGGAAAACCCATCAGTGATAACACACCTGGCTCGAAATAGCTGTGCTTTTGTATATATGTGCGTGTGTATATCTATATATTCCTGCTGGGAACATCTGCTCTTGGTAGACATTTCCCTTCCCAGCTTCCTGGAGATCATAGGGAGGGTCAAAGGGGTGAGAACGCCCACCCAAACTCTCCCTTCCCTCACCCAGGGAAGTCTATGGGCTTTGTTGATTTAACTTCCCAATTCATGTTAATGCAAGTTGTAATTGTGGTTTCTATATGAACTGGAGTCACAAATTTTCCCATGCAGCAGCTACTTTCCCATAACAACAACACCAACACAGAAATGTTCTGTTTCTATGGGAGATGTGGAAGCAATGGTCCATGTACAGAGAATGAGGCAGTCTGAAAGGAAATTATGTCTGCCCCATTAGCCTGGTGTCTTCTAGTGCAAGTAGGGATGAGAAATCATTTCCTGGAATGTTTCTGGTCTCTACAGGGGGAAACAAGTGATGGTGCCCCATCCTCAGAAGCGTTCCAGGCCTGGCTGGATAGGGTCCTGAGCAATCTGGTCTAGTGGAAGCTGTTCCTGCCCATGGCAGGGGGTTGGAAGGAGATGATTTTTAAGGTCCTTTCCAACCCAAACTATTCTGTGATTCCACAGTTCTGTGGCATATTCTTCAAAATTTCCCAAATAACTTCTCTTGGCAAGACAATTCCTCCCATTTCATGAAGAGGCTTGAATAAGCCTCAGGTGAGTAAGCAGGAGCACTGGCTTTCCTCACAAGAGAAGAGACCTTGCTGTTGGAGAGATGATAATTTTTGGTGGCAAACGATGTCAGTGGATGCCTACTCGGACTCCTACCACCAGCTTAGCAAAGACCCAGCAGTCTTTGGTCAACATGAGCAGTGAGTTTCACCAACTCTGATTAAAAAAACCCTCCTTGTTTTTCAAAGTTACCAGTTCACTGACCTGGGTGTATTTGCATGACTCATGGGGTGGCACAAGGGGGAAAAAGGAACCGAATGCAGGGAGGCGAGGAGGAACTTCTTGAGCTGCTGCTGCTTCCAGCAAAAACACTTCACACGAAACTCTGGCCTCAGCCACCTGTTCCCTATTTTCCTCTCCAAGAGTGACAAAAGTAGAGAAGCAGCAAGCTGGTCACTAATAAGTAATTTACATCTCAGCCAGTATGAACCAGTCCAGGCAGCGTGACTGGGGTTTGTCATTGCAATGGCTCTGAGGGGAGGAGGGACGGGGGATTTGCAGATCAGCCCGTGCATTTTTGGATAATCTCTGGACTGCCTTTAGGTTCTATATAAATAATAATAATTAAAAGCGGATGTAACTAATTGGAATCCATTCCAAAGCAGTAACATGATCCATCTTATTGCCAATCCCCTGAGTCACCCTGTCCTCCAGATGATTATTTTTCTGCTTTTCCCTAATACAATCTGAACGCTGCCCTTCACAGTGCTGATGGACCCAGCGTGGGTTGGTGCTGTTGGGGCATTTCAAACCCTCTTCCAGCCCAGACACAACCAGGCCACTTAGTCCTGCACCAAGAGTTGCCTTGTTTTTCATCAGAGAGCTACACATTCTTAAAATTTAAATTCACTCCACCATCCACAAGCCTGGTGTTAATGCAGTTGTGTTATTGCCTATTATTTGCCCAATTTATTTTGAATTAAAAGCAGTGATGGGCATCCTATTGCTTTTGAAGAACTTTGCTGTGTCTTGGTTTGCATTTTGATCTCTCTTTGGGATGAGGCTCCCCTTTGTTGACCTGCTGGGAAGAGCATGTTGTTCCTGGGTTTGGGGGCCCCGAGGGAAGGCAAAGCCCAAAGCAGGGCTCTGCAGCACTTGCACAGCAGCACAGCCAGCTGTGGGGGAACATCTTCTCCCTGCACATGTGACACACTCGCTCTTATTCCCCCTGGGAACAGCAGTCCTGCCATCGCCACCCCAGCTCTGGGAGGGAAGCTCTCCTGACCCATTCCCAGGCTCCCAAGGGTCATTACTCCTCTCCAGCTCCCTTCCAGCATTAGAGATGGAGAAAGTGTGGGGAGAAAAACTCCACTTTGTCTGGGAGAGGAGCCTACTAGCTGGACTCAAAACTCCCTGGAATCGGAATGAGGCTTCTTGTGAGCTTCAGAAGGGCTTGGATGGAATCCATGCCTCTTTAGAGCAAGAGCACCACATTTCCCCCTACCCTCCCCCTTTTTAGATGGGATTTTATAAATTCTGTGCTGTTTCCTTTGGCATGGCACTGAAACCCTCCCTTAGTTCATCTGCCTTTAGGGCATCTCCAGAAGGTGACTGCTGGTCACCAGGATTTCTGCAGGCTCTGGAAATGAGGTGTTTGAGTGTTTTTCCTCAAAAGATAACCAGAAATGTGGAGACTCATAAATAGTCTTGATTTGCAGAACTCATAAACCTTGAAGGCCCTGATCAGCCGTACCTGCGGGTGCCCTGGTCTCCTGGTCAGACTTTGGAACAACGCTGAAGTCTCACTTCAGTTCCCATTTCCTGAAAGGACCGTGGACACAGGTTGCATCCTTTCCAGTCCTGACTCTGGCCCCATCTCCTGTTGCCCCTGATGCCCTGGACAAACCTGGATCTGTTTCCATCACTTGGCACAGCTGTCAATGGACACTGTGACCGTCATCCTGCTCTGCCCACCCTGCTCGGATGCTGCAAATGGGCAGTGAGGGCACTGTCTATGCTGTGGCCACCCTCAGCATCCAGCTAATCCTCCTCCATGGAGGGATGGGTCTGTTCCCTGATAGGAACAGGAACATTCCATCACAGGGAATGTGGTACGTGTTCATAGAGTCATGGAATGGTTTAGGTTGGAATGGACATTTAAAGGCTGTCTAGTTCCAACCCCCATTCCACCGGCAGGGATGCCACCCGCCAGACCAGGCTGCTCAGAGACCTGTCCCAGCTGGCCTCGGGATGAGGGATGAGGCAGGGATGGGGCTTCTCATCTTCTCCGGACAACCTGTGCAGTGCTCACCACCCCTTTCGTGAAAAAAATTCTTCCCTGTACGTCTGACATTGGACAACACGAAATACAAAACAAGCAGAAGTCCCCCCGGAGATTTCACGGTGCCGGACACCCACACCCCGCTGTGATTCCTCCGCGCCCGCTACCCCGGCACGGCTGACCCCCACCCCGACCCAAAGCACGGGGGGAAGCGGAGCGGCCGCTGTCCCCCGGCCGGGGCGGGCTTAGGGGACCGGGGCGGGCGATGGGGACCGGGGCGGGCGATGGGGACCGGGCGCTGTCCCCGCGCTGTCCCCGCGCTGTCCCCGCGCTGTCCCCGCGCTGTCCCCGCGCTGTCCCCGCGCTGTCCCCGCGCTGTCCCCGCGCCGCGGGAGGGCGCCCTGGCGCGCGGGCGGGTGACGCCACCATCGGGCCCCGCCCCGCGCTGTCCCCGCGCGCCGCCCCCACGTGCGCGCCGCCCCCGCGGCAGAGCGCGCGCGGCGGCCCCGCAGCAGGGCAGGGCAGGGCAGGGCAGGTGGGAGCGCGGCTGGGCCCCCGCCCCGCCCGGCCCGGCCCGGCCCCGGCCTCGGCCCCGGCTCGGCCCCGGGCCCGGCCCGGCCCCCGCCATGGGCGCCCGGCCGCCGCCGGCCCCGCGCCCCGCCGCCTGAGGCAGCGCGGCCGCACGGGCAGCGCCTCGCCCGCAGCCCCGGCCCCGGCACCATGGGGGCCGCCGCGGCGAGCCGGAGCTCCGCCGGGTTCGCCGGCATCCTCGCGGTGAGTGTGCGGAGCGCGGGGATCCGTCCGTGCCTGCGCCGCCCGCGCAGCATCCGCGTGTCCGCGGCGTGGGTGGGGATGTGCTGCAGTGCGGGTCTGCCCGCCCGCGCCTCCTGCCTCGCCCGGGGCAGCTTGGCAGCAGGGGAGGGTGTTCGGGTGTCCTGCTGACCCCGCTCCGCGTGTCGGGGGCCGTGCGGGGCTCCGCTGCGCCCTCCCCGGGGCTGCTGCCCGCCCCAGCCTCGGCTCCCGGCAGGGGACGCCGGCTGGGCGCGATATTCCCTGCGATATCCATCCTCCCCATCCCTACGTTAGCGCAGGCGGCGGCATCCCCCAGCCGGGGCTGTGCCGCACAGCCGGAGCTGAGCGGATCCTTGCTCCGCTCTCTGCGCTGCTCCGGGAGCTCGGCACTGGAGAGGGATCCATCCGTCCATCCGTCCGTCCATCCATCCATTCGTCCCTCCCCTCCGCAGCCGCTTTTCTTGCCACCCTTTGGACAGGCAGTAAAACTCCCCGCTGCGAATGGCAGGCGGCTGCCCTGGCTTATCGCGGAAATGTTTTCCGGCAGCTTTATCTCCCCTTTTACCTTCCCAGGTAGGGCACTTCCCAGTCAGCGCTTTAGGGCTGCATCCCGTCTCTTTGGGGAGAGACAGTAATTCGGTGTGTCAGGCAGACGCCGCAGCTGCTGCGGCTGGGTTGTGTAACCGAGGAGAGCACTTGCTCTTGAACTCAAGGTGGATCTGAGCAAGCTGGCGCTGGCTCGACAGGAATCCGAGTAAACAACAAATAATCTGAAGCTGGAAGGGCATTAGCCGGGAAGCAGCCTTTGGAGGCGGAGGGGAACTTGGAGCTGAGGCGGAGCAGACGGGGTCCGTGCTCGGTGCTGGCTGGGCGCTCCCCAGTGCTGGATTCCCGCTGGGAGAAGCGAGCCGGGAGAAGCCTGTGCTGCTGCACGTCTGGAAGATGAGATGCTGGTGGGGAGTTTGAGATATGCGGCTCCAGCTGGGATCCTGGAGGTCAGTTGGGAATGGTGGGTGTAGAGGGAAAAGGTGGAAAAAAAGGTGCGGGGAAATACAACAGCAATTTTGGGGCATGAAGCAAGACTCTGAGAAATACACATGTATGTTACTTGTGTGTGTGAGCGTGTTCTCACTCCTGTGTGTGGGATTATACAAGCAAGCAAGGCAAAATTCCCCATGTGCTTGTGAGCTTGGGTTTTCATCTGATACCTTCAACATTTGTTGGGCATCTCCCTTTGGTCACGCAAGGAGTTTGTGTCTTTCCAGCCTGAAGGAAGTATGTTCAAGGGAAGTATGTTCAAATAGATAGCTTGTGGCTCTTTTACCAGCACAGCGATCCCAAATCTGCCTGGCTGCTGGGTTTTGGAGCAGTAGCAGCTTGGCAGCAGTTGTGTGAGGCTGTGATTTCATTTGCTTGGTGGATTTTTTGGGACCCCACTGACTGCTGCAAGGTAGTTTCCACCATCTCCCCTACTACCCTTGCCTGGAAACAGAACAACATCACCTTACTCCGGCTTGGGGCTTTTGGAAAGCTGGGGGATTTCATCTGTTTGGAGTAGAACTGTGGCTGGCAGGGATGCTTCCGAGCTCTGGTCCGTGCTGGCTGCAGGGCTGGCTGCTGGGTTTTTCTTCATGGGGACCAGATGTTGTGGTGCTGCTGTTCTGGCTAGCTCCACTCCCTGTTTCACTCTTGAGATGGGTAAAGGAACTGCTGAGCAGTGAGTCCCAGACTCTCATTTCACAAACCCCAAACCAGCTGAAATAGCTGGTCATGTTGCAAGAAGCAGAAATTTGCCTTACTCTTCATTACTCTCCTTACAGGCAACTTTTTTGGGACTGAGTAATTTGATCCTTTTTACAGTGATCAGGGCAGGACGTTTTCTGTCTGCCAAGTTACGGTAAAACTTCCAGACCAGTTTATTTGTCTTCCTGGTGTTTTTATGTGTTTATTTCTTTTACTTTAAAGTTGCACTTTCCCAGTAGTGTTGGCAAAGGGTGCAGCTGACCTCTGGGAAGGGCGGCAGTCAGTGCAGCTCATCCCCAGCCTTTGCCAAGGTAATGCCACAGAGCCAGCTGCCATTCCTACCAAATTCTGCTGGTTTTGCTTGGAAACCATTCCCAGAGTATCAGTTTAGTGTTCTTGGTCCCTGCTCACTTGACGGTCTCTGCTCCTGCTCTTCTCTACCAGTATCAAGTGCCCTGTGTTTAGCTGCAGTTTGTGTTTTGGGTTTTTTTAATTTTAATTTTTTAAAATTTTTACTTTTGTTTTAGGTTTATTTCTGTGTTCCCACAAGTCTGGCAGCAGGGCAGCACTGTACACAACCTGAGATTATGACAGTCTCAGTGTTGCAGCATTTTAGGACACAAATTCCAGGACAGCAAGTTGATTCACCAACTTGCTGCTGGTGTTTTGACTCACTGTGCAGGTTTGGGTCCCTGAAGGAGAGCCTGTATTCATCAAATCGTAGAATGGCTTTGGGTTGGAAGGGTCCTTAAAGATCATCTAGTTCCAGCACCCCTGCCATGGGCAGAAATGCCAACCACTGGACCAGGTTTCTGAAGTGTTTGCAGCTGCATCCTCTGTGCACACACCAAGGCAGCTTGTGGCCCCTGAGAGCAGTTTGCTGTGCAGATTGCCCATCAGGTCTCCCTGCAGCACAGTTACTGAAAAAGGGTGATGGAGCACAGCACAGAGGCACCCTCTGAGGTGGAGTCATCAGGCTGGGTGGGGCTGAGGTGGGTCATGCCCGCACTAGCTGTGGGGTGCTGCTGCCTCCAGGGTTTGTTTGCAGCTGAATGTGGAGGTCCCTTTGTCTGTTTCCTGATGTGGGGAGGTCAGAATGATGGTGTCCCCCAGCCTGATCTGATTTCCTCACACCTTAAAGCCTTCATGTGCTGAAATTGGTGAAGGTGGCTGGGAGGTCCCTTTGCCTGTGTGGTACAGGGTGTTGGTGCTGAGCTGGGGATGCTCTTCAGGCTTGTGACCACCCTGTCCTGCTTCACCCTTTTGGAAAGGGACCCCACTCCATTTAAAACCCTTCTTTGTTCCTGCATTGGGCATGGAGAGCACTCCTGAAACTGCTGAAACCAAGTCTGCTCTTTAGTGTTGTCTTGCACCCATTCTGTTTTTTCTGTGTTTCTTTGTTACCCTGTGCACTTCCTTTGGTATCAGAGTAATGAAATAGAGTGCGGTGGCTCAGCAGAGCTCACTTCATTACTTAGTTGCTTTTTCCACTGGAACTGGGAGTGTTAGCCGGAAAGGTCCAGATCTGTGTGCTGCTGGGCAGCCCTGAGGGTGAGAGACCAAACCAGCAGACACTCCTTTTTGCTGAGGATGTCCTCCTGCTCCTGGCCTTCACTTTCAGAGATCTGGGTGCTGCAAAACCTGAGCAGATGGATTATTTTAGGTAGCAGAAATACCAGTCTGAATAAATAGCAGATGCTCAATGCTGCTTAGCCATCCCCCACTGGAACTTGCTGTTCTCCCTTGGAAGTGCAGCTCCCTTGGAAGCTGAAGATCTTGAGATGTTCAAAAATACCAGCACCACTTTTCTTGAGATAGGGTTTAAAAAAAAACCTCAAAAAAGCCAACTCAAACCTAGTGCTATTAAAGGCTTTGGTTACCCGGGTGAGGGATGGGAAGATGCTGGAATGGAAGGAGGGAGCCCATGGCACATGCTTGTAGCAGGGCTGTCCATGGGTTTCCCAAAATCTAGCTTGATGCAGAGCAAGAAATCAGGATCTGAGACAGCAGCACACTCTCCTGGCAAGGCAGGAGAGCCACTGCCTGTCCTGCCTCTGCTGTCACCCTGTCACCCTGTCCTGTTTGGCGCTGGCACCGGAGCAGGGTGAGTAACACAGGTGACCCTGCTACCACCTTAAGAGGCCAGTTTGCTAATTCAGGGATGCGTCATGGAGATTACAGGGGAGGGTGGCAGGTTTCCTTAGAGCCAGCTAAGCGCTTTGTTAAATCATGTCTTAGGGGAGGGGAAAAGTAAAATGCATCCTGTAAGCCTTTGCTGCCTGCCAGGGCAGCCCCGGTTTTTAATTTGACGTGCTGTAATTAGTCTAACCACTGCAGGATCCTCGTCAGCTCCTGCGGGCTTGCCTGCTTCTGCCTGCTCTGTAATTGCTGCTTCAGGGGCAGAAAATTAAATAAAAAAAATTAAAATACGAAGTGTTTTGTACAAATCCCAAGCTGTAAATTATTTAGCAGGTGAAACAGAAATGTGCTGTGTGTTTCCAGGAGGTGAGAGACTGCACCAAAAACGATGCGGCGCAGCTTGCGGCTCTGCTGCTATGTGCCTTCTGCAGAGTCATGTTGTTGGGAACCTTTTTTATTTTTTTTTCCTTCTGAATATATTCTTGTTGGCTGATAGCCCAGAATAGGTAGCAGAGCAAGAGGCGATGGATTGTATAACACTGCCAAGTGATTTATGTGCTTGGCTCTGCAGCTGAGCAGCATTAGGATCTCTGGTCTTTTTACCTTCAGTGTAGAAAATGTTTGAAAATTCAAGGTAACAGTGACTTGTTCCCTCTGTCCCTCCAAACTTAGCCTGTGGCTGTTTGGAAACGTGTTTCCTATTGCTTTGCATGATGTGAGAGGTTGTGTCCGCCTTTCTTTTGGTACGCCTTTTGTTCTTGCTGACTTATCTCTGCTGCTATAATTGGCATTAAATCCATGGACCAGAGGTCTTCTGGAGGAAGCAGAGATACTTCTTGGTAGATGGAACTTCTCTTGGAGAAGGAAGAAATTAAGGGAATAAAGCTTTAGGATTGGAGGTCAGTAGAGAGATGGATTTATAGCAAAGCCCAGTTGCTTCCAGTTCAGTGTCTAAAAGCTGGTGTCCTTTTACCTGTGTCTGATGCAATGAGAAGCTGAGTTACAGCAGAGTTTCTTGAAGAGTGTAAAAATAGCACCAGGTTTTTTCTCCTGTTGCTAATGCAGCTGGTTTAGAGTGGGTTCAGATGTGGTTGGAAGCTCAAAGCAGAACATTCCTTGTGGTCTCGCCAAACCCAACACTTGCACCAGGTCTTAAAAAGTCGTGGAAAGGCAGAGGAGCTGAGAAATAGCCCAGAAACAGCCGCTAGCCTGGATTACATCCTGGTTTGTGTTACTCAGAAAGGTAACTATTTGAACAAGTGCAGATTAACAAATAGGGAAGGAAAGTTTTACAGGTCAGAGCTGCCATCTGCGTGTGTTTCTTGTCTTGTCAGTGAGCGCCTGCCTCGTGCTGCAGCCTTTCAGCTTAGAAATGCAAAGCTGGTCTGAATTCTCCTGGGGTGGCCAGGTAGCACGTACTGCTGAAACACAATTAGCAGTATTTACCACCCTGGCAGGGTTGCAGTGTAAATGATGCTTAGTTTCACCGAGAAGTGTGGTGTCAAGTTTAAGCAATTATAATCGTAGTTGGGGATGTGTAAGGAGAGCGTGCTGCCACCTACACCGGTTCCATTCCACTTCAGCCTTTCTGAGGTCCCTCCTGTGGCTGTAGTAACTTGTCCATGGTCCCACAGCTCTGGGACATCCCATGTGATCCTACAGGGGGTCGTTGACAGAGAGAGCTCCGTTTGCATGCAGTTGTTGGCTGATATCTCCTGTTTGTTTTCCAGCTGCTCATGCTCCTTGGCACCACTGATGGTCAGTCGAAGCTGACCTCTGAGCAGAATGCCATCAGCCTCTCCCCTGGAAAGTACCGCCACCTCGACCGTGCCACCAACGAAGAGCTGACCTGTGACAAATGTCCTGCAGGAACCTATGTGTCTAAGCACTGCACGAAGAGTACCTTAAGAGAGTGCAGCCCTTGTCCAGACGGGAGCTTTACCAAGCATGAGAACGGCATAGAGCGGTGCCACCCCTGTAGGAAACCCTGCGAACTGCCAATGATTGAGAAAACTCATTGTACTGCCTTGACCGACCGCGAGTGCACTTGCCTGTCTGGTACGTTTCAGACAAACGATACCTGCGTCCCTTACACGGTGTGCCCGGTCGGCTGGGGCGTCCGCAAGAAAGGAACCGAGACCGAAGACGTCAGGTGCAAGCCGTGCCCTCGTGGTACCTTTTCTGATGTGCCTTCTAGTGTGATGAAGTGCAAACCCTACACTGACTGCTTTGGGAAGAACATGGTGGTCATCAAGCCGGGGACGAAGGAGAGCGACAACGTCTGTGGTTCTCCGGCGTCCCTTCCGAACACGGCTTTGACTTCATCGAGCACCGAAGCGGGTGAGCAGCCCTATGAAGTTCCACCAACCGCTGATCTTCCCAAAGGTAATGTCCACTCCTGAAACACAGGTGTGGTTCTGACTGAGGGATTGTGTTCCTGCCTTGGTCAGGGTTGCTGTTAGGCTGTTAACAAACAACCTGGTTTAAAGCCTGGGTGGTGCTTCTGCTTCGTGGCATCGGGTTGCCCTCACTTGTATTAAACCACGTTAAATAACATTTTCACTGCGATTGCAGTCCTGACTGGACTTCTGGCTGTCCTGCTGTTTGGCCTGGAAGGACATGGCTTTCCACAGCCTCTTTTCCTGTCTCTGTGATGTGCTGGCACAAGTCTGTGTAGTTATGGTGAACCTGGGTTGGGATGCAGCAGGAAAATCCCTGCAGTTTCCCTGCAGCAGGGAGATTCCTCCTCTAATGGATTCACTGCTTTTGTGCCTGTGCTTTCCTTGCTTCATTTCACTCTATACTGTGTCACAGTATTGGTTGAATGGGAACCATTGCTGAAACAGCCCTGCAGGAGCCTGGGCTGTCCTGTAACTTTTTTTCCTATAATCTCATAAGATTACTATGTGGAATTCCTCTTTCTCTCACTTAATTGGAAGTCTTTATGGTGATGCCTTAGCTGTGGCTGGTTTCAGGGGTGCTGTAGGATCCACTTAAGTTGGTACTCTGGACTCCCTGGAAAGCAGGTTCCCTGTAATGTCTTAAATGAGGCATTTTAATTAAAAAATGCAACTTTTGATGATTTCAACAGCTGAATTAGTAAATATAATAGCAGAGAAGTGTTGACAGTGGTGGCTTCCAGTGCTTCACTTTTGTTAGGTCTCAAAGCTTGTCCTGACATTGGTGTATCATTGGGAGTGTACAGGAGGGTGTTTCCTGAACTTTGAAATCAACTGTCGACAATTACGTAAAAGTTGAAGTGTTTTCCCTGTTTGTGTCCTGATTAGGGTGTTTTGAGTAACCAAATTGGAGGCAAAACCAGGTACAGACAAGTACACCCAGTGTCTGTCTCAGCTGGGATGAGACACAATCTGCAGAAGATGACTTTCCAAAATAATCTGTAGGTTTTGCCACAGCAGCCTTTCTTCCTCTTCTCACCAGGCTTTGGTTGCTCACATTTCGCATCTGGCTAGCACCTGAGAGGTGTTGGTGGATAAGGAGACTCAATAAAGATGGAAGGTAGCTCTTAGGGGGAAGTTTGGTTGCTTCAGAGATCTATTTTTTAGTTGATTCATCTGCAGCTGCTTGCAGGGCTAATAAAAAAGAGATTTTGCTTCCTTAACAAAGCCAGTGGAGAGACACTAAGCCTACAAATTGTCATGGTTTTTTTTGTATTTTTAGTCCAAATACGAAATTCCACAAATGAGCTAAAATTAGTGTTCATAAACCTAAAAAGAAAAACCAACTCAGTCAAAGTTATTGGTTTTCTGAGAAATGCTGAATGTGGGACAAACACAGGCTGACAACATGCCTTTAGGAACTTATTTTTTGTAATAAGCTGCCTCTAGCCTTACCCAGCAAGGGTCAGTTTTACCTTGAAGCTCCCTCTGTAACCGTACCCATGTGTTCCCAGAGGCAAACCTCAACTTCACCTCTACTCTTTCTTGCTGCCTGGCGTTGGGTTTCTGTCTGCTGGCCAAGCCGATGCTCAGGCAGGTCTTAGCCTGCGATGTGATGCTATATCGTGTCTCCAGAGCCGTGACACTCAACTCTCCTCTCCTCCCGCAGGTCTGAACTCTTCAGTTCCCGATTTTGTCCCCTCTCCGGCGCCGCACGCGTCCAGCAGCATGGTGCAGCGGGCACGGTACTACAACGAGACCTCAGCCAACGAGACGGACGGCATCGACGGGACCCTCGTGGGCTCCAGCACCACCAGCCAGGCCCAGAGCTACCGGCACAAGCAGACCAGCCAAGCGCTGGAGAAGCAGCCATCCCTGGAGATGATGGGGGGCGAGAAGCCAAATGTCCCATACAGGCCCCCCCGGCGAGGCTCGCAGAATGTCCACCAGCACTTCGACATCAACGAGCACTTGCCATGGATGATCGTGCTGTTCCTGCTGCTGGTCCTGGTGGTGATCGTGGTCTGCAGCGTCAGAAAGAGCTCACGGACTCTGAAGAAGGGACCTCGGCAAGATCCCAGTGCCATTGTGGAAAAGGCTATTATGAAAAAGTCCACCACCCCCACACAGAACAGGGAGAAGTGGATCTATTACTGCAACGGGCACGGTGAGCAGTAGTGACCGAGTGGGGTCCTCCCCACTCCAACACAGGGCTGTGGAGGGGCCAACCCCACAGCCAGTGACCTGTGGCTTTCCTCATTTGATGGGTCTTGTAGTGAGAACAAAGCCCTCACAGAGTGTAGTTCCTCAGATATTTCTTCATCCTTGGCTTCTCCTTCTTCTAGTTCCCATGGTGTGTCCCTGCTCCTGAAGGAAGGGTTAATGGAGCGAGTGTCACCTGCTTGCTCCACCGTCTCTTCTTCTTCTCACCCAGCTTGTACCCTTCTTCCATTGGTAGAATGATTTTGAATGAAGGCACTTTTTCCCCCCCTGTTTTTTTCTCTTCCTGCTTTTCATCTGTTTCATATGGTCCTTATTTTCTCCATGACTCAGGCATGGATCTGGTTGTCTTTCGTGTCGTCCTTTATCCCCTCATCCCTGTCTGTTTCTGGAAGGCTGAGTCATCCCCCACCTCTTGGCACTGCCTCAGTTTCAGTTCTTAGCCCTAAATCCCAAGTGCTGGCTTGTGTCCCAAGCCCTCTGCCCACACTGGAGCCAGAAAGGTTATCCTTAAAGGCTGAGTCGTGGATGTGTACAGCTCCACGAGTGTCATCAGGTCTGCCTGGACTCTCTTCTTGGTAGTGTTTTCTGTTCATTTAGTGGATGATTTGCTGTCAGCTCTCTGATGAGACTTTAAAGATGACATGTTGTAATCTTCAAGTTGAAATTTTTAAAAATCAATGATAAACTAATGGTGGCATGACTGTGAGCACCAAGCAGCCAGGATCTCCCTAGTGGGATGCGCAGTTCTTCCTCTGCAAAGCTCCCGTGGCAATTTTGACCTTCCCTTATCTTGTGCAGACTGACGAGTCCTTACTTGCTTTGGGTTGACGTTGCTCAACCTTAAACATCCGTTCACAGTTAACCTTTAGAAAAGCACATTTAACAAGGGGGGGGCAGCAAACAAAGAATTGATTGAACAAGGATTGGAAGGTTTAAGAGAGATCATTCCTTGATGAAAGTCATCCTTGAGTGCTCAAGTACAAAGAAAGAAGGTTTTGAATAGGGCGTCTTTTGTCGTGTACTTTCTTCACCTTCCTGCTGATTAACAGACCTACACTTTGTTTGTCTTCATTAATTCATTTATACAACCAGTAAGATCTTGTTGGAATTGGTTTTCTGCCTTCTCTTGTGTTTATGTTGCTTATCAGTTTCCTTTTAACTCTTTTGTGTTCTTGGGCTGCAGTTTCTTAAACTTTTTTCTGTTTCTGATAACTTGTTCCCATAACACCTGCACTCCATTGTCCCTAAAATCTGTGGCACTCAAAGCATGGTCCATGAGACTGATGAGTGATCTGCAGTGGAATTACAGAACCTTATTAGACATCCTTGTTTGTAGGCACTACCAGGAATACATGGGTTCGGCCATGATTCACAGGTCAAAAACAAGTGGTTGTTGCTAGTAGCCCTTTTCTCCAAGACTTTAATTACCAGTTGGTTGAATTTCTGATGCTTTCCTGTTTCTTGAAGCACTTTAGAGCAGGGCAGTTTGTACTGGACAAGGAATGCTCAAGTGCAGGGACCCAGACCATGCTGCTTTGAGTAGGTGCAGCTCTGGATTCTATCCTGGTGTTTCAGACCATGCTGAAGTGCCTGTGCTGCAGCTGATCCTTCTGGAAGCCACCTTAGAACTGCCTTTGTGGGCACTGCTGTGTGTTGGGTCACTAATCATGATTCAAGTTGAAGAAACCATGCAGGTAAGAGAAGGTTCATGTCAAGAGGGATGGCCTGTTTTAACCCATTTAGATAAAACCTCACCTCCCAGATCTTGTCATCCTTTGGGGGACATCGTGGTGTCATTCACGGGTCATCCTGTGCTTCCCAGGGTGAGTTTTTCCAGCCTTCTCTGTCACATTAACAGCTGCATAAATTTCACAAGATCCTTGCTAAGTTTTCCCCTTTGTCTTGGGAAATAAGCTGGGTGTAACAGCAAAACCACACTTAAGTGATAAACCAGCGTGGTGTGATTGAACCTCTCCAGTCTGGAGGTGAATGGCGCCGTTACTCCCAGTCATTCCTGCAACTGTCACGCAGGTTCCCGTTGGCACAGCCAGCTTTGTGACTTCCTCCTGCCACCACATGTCCTCAGATGAACTTTGTGCAATAATGGCAGGCAAACAGGCACAAACCAATTAATGCTTTGTCTTGCTTTTAGTGCAGACCAAATCGTGTTGCACTAGCTAGAAGGGCCTTGCTCATTAGCTCTTACTTGGTGGTGCTTCTCTGTCCATGTCAGATATGGAAATTCTTCTCCTCTGAGGTGGAGCATAAATCCTTCTCTGCCTTTCCTGTTGAAATGTCTGGCTCTTAAGGCTGTTTACTTGAAAGGAGAGGTGTAGTGCCATAAAGGAATTGACCTTTTATTTAATAACTGGCTGTACAGCTGAGATATTCTGCAGAGCTGCCATGCCATGGCTTAGCTTTCTGCTGCTCCAGCAGTGTTTGTTCCCAAATTATGCTTCATCCTGAAGCAGCATTTCAGACAGGGGTGAGTTTAGCCAGGAACAAACTTCAGGCTGTTGCAGAGGGGAAATCTTTCCTCTCCTGTGCTGCTGTGTGGATGCCTCCATGGTAGGCTAGCACAGCAAAGCCTCCTGAGATGTGAGGACCACAGCTGCTCCCCAGGTTCAGGTGGCAGCCTGGTTTGTGGTTGCACAAGGTGTGTAGAGGGTTTGTGGCTTTGTGGCTGGGGCTGAAGCCCCTGAGCTGGGTGCTGGCAGTGCACCGACATCTGTATGACCTCCATCCAGAGGTTGGCTGGCACACCAGCAAGGGTCTGGGATGTGTTTATTGCCTGTTTTTGTTGCTCTTGCAAACAGTCTGCCCCCATTTGTTCCTAGTTTACCATCTCCTCCCTCCTAATCCTTTCAGTAAACAGCTTTAACCTTTGAAAGGAAAGTCCGGGTCTGACGGGTCTGACGCAGGCACTGGAGCTTCTCCTCAGAGCAGCTGTCCTTGGGCTCCTGCCCTCACTGGCAACCCACTGAGCCTCCCACGGCACCAGGTGGGCATCCAAGGCTTTCCCTGTTTGGGGGATTTTATTATTGATTTCTCCAAGGCTGGTGAAGTGTAGTCAGGGTGGCACTAGCACTGCTCAGTGCTGGAGCAAAAACATGGCACTCCTTGGTTGGGCTCCTTACCAAAAGAGGAGGGGTTTACCATGGAAGCAGGGACTAAAACTCTTACCCAGTTCCTGAAGGGACTGAATTCCTGAATTGTTTAAATAATTGAGACAGGTGTGTGATCCTGATCAGCAGTTGTTGTCAGGAGGAGGTTCACTTGTCCTCATCTCCCCATGAGCTGGTATCTGTGCCCTGTCCTCTCTCTGGTTGTAATACATGCCTTAAATAACAACTCAAACATAAAAATAGAAGTAGCTTGGGAGGTTGGTGTTAGAACTACACCCGTGTCCTGAGCATGGATATGTTCCAGCCAAGGCAGCAAATGCCAGTGCTTCTCACTGGATTAAATGATTCAGAGGTCTGGGAAGAGCTTGCAGTGACTAATGGCCTGAGTTAGCAGCCAGCCTACCTCCACGTCTGTTCTTGTGTCCATCCTCACAGCAGGGGCTGTCCAGAGAGAGATTGAGAAGGTAGAACAGTGTAGCTGTGGCTGGAGAAGCTGGACCTCTTGCTGGCTCAGCTGGCTCTTACTTTGCAGCCCTGCAGATAGGAATCCAACAGCTGACAGTTTGTCAAAGTTTTCCTGAGAAATTATCCTCGTGGTGCCTGAGTGACGTGGGTACAGGGCTGATAGAGCTCTGTGGTTTAACCTTGTATGTATGACTTCTTTCTTTTAGAAGATCAAGAGCAGTCTACACACTAGGCTCATGCCTTTATTTTACCAAATACCCATTTCCTTTCTTCTTCCAAATACCCATTTCCTTTCTTCAGACGTTCCCAGAGGTGAGAAAATGGGTTTGCAGGAGCCTTTCAATAAACACTGAGAATTGGAGCTTGTCTCTCAAATGCCATTTTGCCATCATGCCAAACATGAAGATGAGCTTAAATTCTTTTTGCAGAAATTGCTGATACTCTTGCCTTTGGCTTTCATCCATTTAGTAGCAGAGGGTGAAAGACAAAGACTGCAAAATGTTAGGGTAAAACCTGTGTATAGAAGCAGCTGTCTGAAATGATATGCCAGGAGGCAAGAAAAGAGTTTGGTGATTTTTTGTTTTTTGGAGTTGAAAGACAGAAGATTAGATCTTGGCAGTGCTGGCCTGGCATGAGATGCCACTTCCCTTTTATTTTTCTTCAAGTCTTGTAATTGCCCATTATTGCAGTGGGTGGTGAGAGCAAAGCCAGGAAGCCTCTGGTTAAATAATCAGAGAAATTAACTGTTCTGCAAAAGCTGTTTGCAGCTGGGGTGGAGCTGAGGCTTGACTGCATGTAGAAGAGCATGTGCTTAAAATGGCTCAAAATCAAAGTGGGGAGTTGAGATGTGATGCTGGAGAGATGGGGAGCATTGGGATTTGGGGGTCTTGGTTTGTCAGTTCTCAGCACATTGAGGGCCGGGATCTTCTTGGTTGGTAGTGTTTAGGGAGTAGTCCTTGGCTTGTGTGCTGTTTGCTGAGGGGACCAGGGCTGGGCTTGAGCTTGGTCTGCTCCCAAGTCCCTGAGGGTGTTGAGGGGGGACCACATCTTGTACCTTGGAGAGCGTGGTGCTGTGCTGCAGCTCTAAAGCATTCCCACTTGAATATAACCAGTGGGGTGTGGGGACAGCAGGGTCATTGCAGGCTGGTTCTCAAATGGCATCAGGTGCTCATTTATGGTTAGTGCAAGATGCTTATCGAAGTAAAATTGCATGATTCTTTGCAAGAGACAGCACATTACGGTTATGTGTGGGCTTTTTAAGTCAGTCTTTTCTAGAGATCCATCACTTAATGAAGGGAAGCAAGTGCATGGAAACAGTCCAGCTGAGGATGTTATTCCTCGGGCATATTTAACTACTACTCTGGATAAGGAAACTGCTGCAGACTTGGCACTCACAGGTCTATGGGATGACACTGAATGCTACTTTAGGGCCCCTCCTTAGTGCTTGTGTGGGTAAATGAGATGAAAGCCACTTAGTGTAGAGGTTTTGTTTGGTAGAGGTAGTTTTCCTTGGATCAGCTCCTGAACAGGTCCCAGCAGGTGGCAAGAGGATCACACTGGGAGGCTGGGTAAGGATGGAGGAGCTGCTGTGGAAACAGCTGGGAAAACAAACAATTCTTTCAAGCCCTAAAGCTTCACCAGCCTCAAACTGTGGTGGCCTCGAGGTTTTGTGCCCAGGCCACAGGTAGGGCAGAGATGCCCAGATCATCTGAAGAGGGCAGGTGTGCCCATTGCTGCTGACATAATTCGGTAACTGCGGCTGCGCCTGGAGAGGAGCAGCCCTGGGCTTGTGTGCAAAGCCTAATACAGCTCTGGCAGGCAGAGCATGAGATGAGGGATTGATGTCTGTCCACCTGCCAAAACAGAGAGGCAGAAGGTGTTGTGTTTGTTTTTGTTTTCCAAAGCAGTCTCTCCTCTGGCATCTGCAGCTTGATGATGTGCAGATGATTGCTGCTCCTCTGATGACAGCCTGTCCACCTCCGCTGGGAGAGACCCAGGCACAAGGGGAGTTGGTTAAATTGGAAGAGGCAGGAATGTGCTGGGCACTACAAGGAGTATGGATGCTCCCTCACTGCAGCTTGTTCTGCTGCATTTCATGCTGTATTTGCTCCTGCACAGGCACAATGCTCTGCTTTAGGTGGGATAGAGCAGCTCTTCATCTGCAGCACAAACCTCTGCCATGGGAGTGTTGGGGTGGCATCTGACAAGTTCAGAACACCGTCCTTCTCAAACCACTCAGTGTAAAGCATTGCTCAGGTTTGCCCAAAAATCCTTTTGTCCTTTTGGGAAGCTATGTGATTTCCAAAGGGCATATGCAAGAGCTGACCAGGGCTTCATGATGAAAGGGAGCCTTGGAAAGTGCAAACGTGGGAGGCTGCTGTTCTGCTTAGAGAGGAAGAAACCTAATAATGTGCAGGTTTTATCATCTCCTGTTCCTCAGCCTTATTGCATTAGCACCAAAGACTGGTGCTTGATCACTTTTAATGTGTGTTGCTACGTGAGCTCTCTATCTGCAGCATGTACAGGGCTGTGAGGAGCTCCTCTTGGAAGCTGGAACATTTGCTCCCAAATCTGCTTCAGAAAAAAAACCCCAAATTATCCAATGGTCAAAATTCCTGGGTGGCCCTTGTATTAATTTAATGAGGGATTGGGATTTGTGCCTGCCCATTAAGGTGTAGAGCTGAGTGTGGGAGGCAGGGCAGCTCTGCAGGAGAGGATTGTCCTTGGAGAAAACCACTCTGAGCCTGGGGTGTTTTTGCCAAATTCCCGACACCGGTTTCAGTGCTGGGAGGGCTGTGATTTCTCACATCAGTGAGGCTCTCACACATCACTCCTCGAATAAGAAGGTTGGGTTTTTTTGTTTTTTTCCTCGCTCTCCAAGACTGGGAGAAAAAAAATGCAGGAGGTGAATTTAATCCTCAGGTTGGCGTCTGTGGGTGTCTGGATATTTATATGGCTCTGGCTGTGGCAGTGTGTGTGCTCAGGGTTACCAGCTGTCCCAGAGGGTTATAATGAAGATTAACTCTGCAAAAGCCATTTAAAATTTAATAATTACATGAAATACTTATGCTGGCCATTCTCATGCAAACTAAAGCAAGAGCAAGTTCACTCAGCAGGTCCCTGGTGTAGCATCCTGTGGTGGTGGGCAGGAGTTGAGATGGGTCCCAGGAGGGTTGGACCAAGGGGGTGTTACAGATGTGACTTCCACATAATGTATTGGGAAAAGAGGTCTTGTCTCATGATAATTTTCAAGTTCCCAGTTTATGAACATGTTCATAACTGCATGTGGCTGATCACAGGGCTCTCTCCACTGTATGGTTTGGTTATTTTCCAGAAAACTTGTGGGAAGTGATTGTTAGAAGTCCCTTTGCAAGATTTTCAGTTTTGTCTTTAAAAAAACCCCCAACAAACTCCAAGCATACCATTTTGTGGTTTTTTGCCCAAACAGCTCTTGCTTAGGATATGAATCACTGGGTCCTGGGAGGGTCTGATACCAACACTGTCCTTCGTAGTTGGGAAAACTGTTCTGTCACTAACAATTCTTCGAGTGTATCCTTTCCAACTGTCTGACAAAAAACTAGAGATCATGTAGTTTCTAACCCCCTACTGTTGGTAGGGATGCCACCCCCTAGAGTACATTGCTCAGAGCCTGTCCAACCTGGCCTTGAACACTTCCAGGTTTGGGGCAGCCACAGCCTCTCTGAGCTGCCTGTTCCACAGCCTCACCACCCTCACAGGGAGGAGTTTCTTCTTTATGTCCAATCTAACCCTGCCTTCTTTCAGTTTTAGGCCATTCCTTCTTTTCCCCTTGTCCTGTCACTTCATGCCCATGTTCAAGGTCCCTCTCCAGAACTCTTGTGGCCCCTTTAGGTACTGGCAGGCTGCAGTAAGCTCACCCTGGAGCCTTTTCTTCTCTAGACTGAACAAACTGTCTTCTTACGAGAGTTGCTTGTGCCACTTGACCATTTTTGTGGCCTTCTCTGGACCTGATTTAACAGCCTCACATCCTTTTTATGTCAGAGATCCCAGAGCTGGACACAGCACACCAGCACCTCCAAGTCCTTGGCAGAGGTGCTCTCAACCCCCTCATCCTCCCGCCTGTGCCAATACTGGTGATTGTCCTGACCCAGGTGGAGGACCTGGCACATCTTCAAACTTCCTCATCTAGGAGCTGAAGTATATTTTGAGTGGCAGGGGGAGGAATTGAGTTTCCAATAACTTCCCCTTTATGGCAGTGGTTAGTGGAATTTTTGCATTTTGGAAAGGTATTTGTGTTGTGCAGTTGGGATTTCCAAGTCCTGGTTTGGTTGAGCTGTGGTATCTTGTCAGCTGCAGTGTGGATGTGCTGCATCCTGGCTCTCTTGTACAGGCTCTCAGTGTGTGCTCAGACATAAAAATAGGCTGCTGTGGCTGTGTTTCACATGAGTCAGGAGGATATTTGGAGGAGGGAGGTGGGCTGAGCTCAGGAGAAAAGCTGGCTTTGCAGTTATTTGGAGCTTTTATCTGGGTGTAGGGGAGGGTTGGGCTGCATCACTGTGGTTTTTCTGTCTGACTTGTATGTGCCCTTGGGCTGTGCTCTCTCTCTGTGATGCTTCATCCAGCCTGCCTGTCACAGTCAGGATTTGTCACAGCATTTGCTGCACAGATTAATATTGCCCATCTCTGGAATACCTCTGTGTATGTAGGTGGTAGAAGCTCCAGGTGCTCCAGCTCAGACTGGCACTGGAATGGTGGAGGTCAGTTCCCCCAAGTGTCGTTGGGTGAACTGGTGGGACCTTGTCCCTGGTGATGAAGGGCTGGACCATGGAGTTTCCTGGAATCCAGCCTTTCATGAAGCTGTCTCTGGAACCTTGGGCTGCTGAGCTGCTCACTCCATGGGACTGTGTATGCCAGAGGTCCTGGGAGATCTCCTAAACTTTCCTTCCCAGCTGTATAAGGCACTTAGAAAACTTGAACTGATGTGTTAATCCTTTTCTATGCACTGTATCCCTTCATTACTAGTGGGTTGAAGGACACTTGGCTTGGAGGGGCTCTGACCATGAGGTTTCCCCTTAAAGGTGGCATTTTCTTGAGGAGCACTCTTGTGAAAAGTGTTATTTGGCTTGAGCTCTGAGAATGAAAACAATGACATTGTGAGAGGGTGGGGAGAGGAAGGAGCCTTAGCACCTCTGTGGCTGTGGTTTGACTTCTCTGCATCTGCTGTTGGGTGTGGGGCAGCTCTTCCTCTGCTCTTAAGTTTGCTTGAAGTTGTGAAAAAATAATAGCAGAGCAGAGAAATGGTGCCTTGCAGGTGCTGCGGGTGACCCTGCCAGCACTGCTGGTCACAGCCCTGCGCCAGGCTGGCTCCTTGCCCTGCTTGAGGCCAAATGATGCTGAGGAACTGGGTCCGTGTCCAACCTGCAAATAGCACAGCTTGGGAGACCAGTGAGGCTTGTCCAGAACAAGGCATTAAAGCTCAGCCAAGTCCCAAGTGCATGTTTGATGACCACCTTGGTGACGTGGAAGAACTGATGGCTCTGTCTACATCAAACTGTTCCGCAGCGAGGCGGGGCACTTCTGAAGGAGCAGGAAGTGGATGGGAAAAATCTTGAACCAGATTCAAAACAAGCAAGTGGAAGTCACTGAATAAACTGAAATGGTGTTTATGGGGAAGATGAGACAGAGGTGAGCAGTGTCCAGAGGAGGGCAGTGGAGCAGGTGTGAAGGGGATGGAGCACAAGGCTGAGGATGAGCAGCTGAGGGAGATGGGAGTGTTTAGCCTGGAGAAAAGGAGGCTCAGGAGGGACCTTATCACTCTCTACAACTACCTGACAGGAGGCTATAGAGAAATGAAGGCCCTGCTTCTCCAGGAAGGTGCTCCCTTCAGCTCAGCATCTTCGTAGATGAACTGAAGGGAGAACCTTTCTGGAGAGGCAGGACTTGTGTTTGCTTGTGCCACTCTGGTGGTATTTGTCCATTTCCAGACTTGTCTCCATTTGTTCCAGTTTGCCCTGCCTGTAGATGTGCCTCCTGGTTGTGCCTGTGTTCCCATGTGTGTACATACTCCCTTGGGCTTCCCACTGGCCTGTGCACAGCATCTCGGCCTTGTCCTGGCTTGAAGGTGTGGTTATCACCACCTTAAAATATTAGAGGGATACATGATGTAACCCAGCACAGCGTTTAGAGACCTTCAGTGTTAAGATATTGACAATTGAAATGCCACCTGCTCAGGTACCTAAGATGTGTGAATGTCCTGGCTCCTTCAGATCTGTCCTTTCCTGTTCTGGGCTGACCATGGAAAACACAGTTCAGCTGGATGCAGCTGTGGGTGTTCCTCTTTAATTCCATTGTCTGAGGCATGAGCAAAGCTGGGTGATCAGTGGTGATGGTTCCTGACATGGTGATGGAGAGGGGTGGAGCCGTCTCCCCTTTAGCAGCAGGATGGGGACAGCTCTCCTAGGCTGTTCCTGTGGCCTGTGGTAAAAAAGGAGGACGACTCAGGCTGTGGAAAGCTTGGAGCAACTCTAGCATAGCACCAACCTAGCTGTGAGCAGCCTCACATGGCAAGCATAAAACGTGTGGGTTAAAGCACCATCTCTGCTGAGCTTGGCCATTTTACTTGGGATTGCTGTGATCTGGAGGTCTTTGAGCACCATCTCCTGCCCTGGTGTGCAGATGGGCATGGTGGGAGAAGGTCCACATAGTTCAGGGAGAAGGAGAAGATCCAGCACATGTGGTGGAGCTGGGATTTTTGTTCCAGTTTGTAGGACTTCTGGAAATATGGAAGTAGTAGGATGATAAACTTATTATGAGTATTTTATTTTAGTGTGAGCAGTAATACTTGGCGGCGTGCATCCGCAGCTTGTCATGTAATGGTTTTAATCTTGTTTTTTAAGAGCAGAGGGAGCAATGTTTTTCTTACTGACTGGAGCCAAATCTGCACTCTTGTCCACATCTCTTCATATCGCTCTGGGTTTTGTTTGCACAATATTGTAGTGGATGTAGTGAACATACGGGCCTTAAATTCATTTAATAGTTGCAAGAAAATGAGTTTAAGGTTCTTATAGTATTAAGGTAGACATTTCCAAATTCATTTTTAATGGAACATTTGTTCTCCAAATGTTATTACGCACCATTAAGTCCTCAGCTGCCTGGTGTGTTCTTGTGCCCAGGGATGTTATAGCCAAAGGACATAAACATGTTTATGGGCCCAATTTATTGAACGGTGAGATTAAATATACTAAACTTGAAAATGTCAGTAGAAGCATGAGCGCTTTGTCATAAATCCTGAGTGAGAACATTTGGACATAAATGTCATGCTGCCACATAAAACCAGTGCAAATCAAGTTGTGAGCAGCTGAAAACTTCTCTCACCAGTACAGCAGTTGTAAGCACTGGGATTTGTCAGAATGAAATACATCCATGGGAGCAGGTAGTATATGGGTTTTTCCTTTTCTGGGCTGACTAGATGTCCACATGGGGATCATAAACCAGAAAATTATGTTTTAATGCTTCTGTGTGTTTGACATGCATGGGAGTGGGTATGGGCAAAGCTCCCACCCAGCCATAGCTCATTGTCTCACTGCAGGGCAGCACTGGCAGGGAGACCTGATGCTGCTCACTTGATATGTGTGAGTGCATTAAAAAATGGGCAGCATTATCTCTCTCATTCTCTCTCATTCTCTCTCTCTCTCTCTCTGTATGTGCATATATATATATATATCAAAGCAAAAATAATTGCTGAATATGAGAGCAAAGAAGCTCTGCAAGATTATACAGTGAGATAATGACTTAAATGCTCTCTCTCTATATATATACCTCCATATATATATCTATATCTTGGTGCATAAGTTATCTATATATATCTATATATGATATATAATAGGCAGTACCACACATGATTATCCCGTATTATCTTGGTGCACAAGCCTTGCAGAGCTTTTTCTGCCCTTGTGTTCATGGATTTTTACTTTTTTTATCCCCTGGATTGAGATAAAATCAAGCAGCGCTGCATGAATCAGGCATTTTGCTGCTTTTGTTCAAAAAGCAGTTGGGTTTTCTGCTTTAAAGGACCTGACTGTAAACCTGAATTGTCATTTGGGCTTCTTACCAACCCGGGTCTGTGATATCAGAAGGCACAAGGGCTTGGCTGCCAGTGTGGTCTGGGCTGCCTGTGCAGAAGCACAGGCAGCCTGGATGCAAAGTCATGGAGGGAGAGGAATTTGGGATTTGCCTGGAAGTACACAGCTCAGTCCCTTGAACTGAGGACCGCTGGGTCTGCATTTGAGTGATGGGAAGCAGTAATGAAACCAGGCTTTATTCCTGCTGCTTTGCTGTGATGCAATGTGCGCCAGTATCTAATGAGCTGAGTCACATCAGTCACCCCACAATAAATCCCAATAGCAGGTTAACAGCCTTTTCTCATAGTTAGAACCAAGCCCTGTGGTTGGCTTGGGTTTTTTGGGTGGGCTGCATGCCCCATGCTGGGCTGGTGGACCAAGCTTTTCTGGCAGGAGAAGCCCCAGCTCTCACAACTCCATGTGAGATGGCACAAGCACGTGTCTGGTAACAGCTGGGAGGGAGCTGTGGTGGTTGTGGTGGGAGGAGGGCGGGGAAGTACCAAATGTGGTTTGCACTTTGGTGTTCCTGATTTAGAGCATGTTTAGCACCGTCTGTGGATGCTCCAAGAACTGTGGGCTCGTGGCTGTGTTATCTAGTTTGGAAGTGAAAACTAAGGTCTATATATAGCAGGTTTGATAAGCTTTTCTTAAGTGAGAAGAGGTTTGGTTAAAAATATCTTCATGAAGTTTTATAGTTTTTTACATACTTCTTTTTATATAAGCATATGTACATACATATGTAAAATACCTATGTTATATATAGAGATATACAGAAGTATGTATAATATATACACAGATATACACAAATACATATAAAAATGCATCAGGCTGAATAGGTACTTTAGAGATGTGTGTGTGTATATTGTATTGGGTTTGTATGGTCAGGTTTGGGTAGTGGGGGGCTATGGGGGTGGGTCCTGTGAGGAGCTGCCAGAAGCTTCACCCATGTCCAGGGGAGTCAATGCCAGCCAGCTCTAGAATGGACCCACCGCTGTCCAAGGCTGGGCCCATCAGGAATGGTGGAAGTGCCTCTGGGACAACAGATTTAAAAAGAGGGGCAAAAAAAAGCTGGTAACTTCAGCCAGTAGAGAGAGAAGTCAGAACATGTGAGAGCAACAGCTCTGCAGACACCAGGGTCAGTGGAAAAGGAGGGGGAGAGAAGAGGCCATGCTGGAGTAGGTTTGCTGGCAGGACCTGTGGAAGGGACCCATGCTGGAGCAAGGGAGAAGTGTGAGGATTTGTCTCCATGAGGAGAAAGGAGCAGCAGAGAGAACATGTGATGGACAGACCACAGATCCCATTCTCTGCTTACTGCAGAGGAAGAGGAAGAGAATTCAGGAGTGAAGTTAAACCTGGGAAAAAGGGAGAGATGGGTGGGAAGTGATTTAGTTTTAATTTCCCATTACTCTATTCTGTTCTGATTAGCAAAAATTCAAACTAATTTCCCCAAGCTGAGTCTGGTTTGCCAGTGACAGTCGCTGGTGAGGGGTTTCTCCCTGCCTGTATTTCAACCCACGAGCCTTTTGTTATATCTTGTTATATTTTCTCAGGTGAGGAAGGCACGTGTAGAACAGCTTTGGTGGGCATCTGGTGTCCAGGCATATACATATATATGTGCACACATCTTTATAAAACATCTATGTAATGCATAGGTACAAAAATGTCTACCGTATATACCTGTGTGTATATACACATGCACACGTATAAAAAAGGATGCCTATATCAGTCTGTATAGTTTCTATGGGGTTTTTTTGTATGTATATATTTGGCTATATCAGAGCTGTGAACTGAAGGTGCAGTGGGAAGTTTTGGTGTAGGTTAAACTGCCTTAGAAAGTGTTAAATTTTAGACCAGCTGGAAAAACTCTCCAGCTATGATATCCTTCTGTAAGCAGCTATTTTTGCTGTTGTGCCCGCAGAGGGAAGGAGAAGTGCTCCCTGTAGCCATGGGGGCACAATGGCTCGAGAGGAAACCCGAGGTGTGGTTATCTCTCTGGAAAAAGTGAGTTTCTTTTTGCAGCTCACAGATGATGACCTTTCACATTGCTGTTTGAAACAAGGTGTTGCTCAGCTTGATAAAACAGGGTTAATTAGTTATTTTGGAGGAGATATGGCTTTATTTGAATCTTAGGCTCCTGACCTGGAGTAGACTCAAGGATAAGTGTGCTGTTTGCATTGCTCACTGACCTACACAGAGAAAACCCTCACGGTCTTGAGCCAGGATATCCCAAGTGCTTTTTTGGGGGAAACTCTGCCTTTTTGCTCTCTAGTTTCCTAGCAGATCTTCCATTCACCCAATGCTCACCTGGCACAGTCTCCCACCTCATGACAGAGTCATCCTGCCTGTCTGCACTGGAAATGGCTCTGAATGCAATCCTAGCTGCTGTATGCACTTGTTATGGAAATACTCATCTTTATAGAGGTGCTTTGGTCACTCACCTCTTAATCCAGCTCTTTCTCAAGGCAGTGCAGGTGTGTGGGTGAGCTTGTGCTCTTCTGCCCTGTTCCTGCAGCTGCATGGTGGCTGAGTACCCAGGGTCTTCCTGTGCTGAAGAGTGCAGGAGATTTTACAAGTAAATTCTGATTTACTAGTAAATCAGAAGAGTAGAGTGTGTTGGATTCAGTGTGTTGGATCAGAGTGTAGAATGTGTTGGATTAACTGATGGGTTTATCACCCTTTACATGCATAGTAGCTGTTGAACATGTTATTGGTGCTGCTTCTCTGCAGCCTGAACCCATAAAAGGTGTTAAAACAACAATAATAATGATAATAATTGCCACAAAATCTCAAAGACCTACCCAAGAAAAGCAAAGCGTGGCCATTTGGGGATGAGAGAAGCTCTGCTAGACCTGATGTCTGCAGACCCCCCCTGCCTCACCTGTGGCTTCTCTGCCCCGCAGGCATCGACATTCTCAAGCTGGTGGCAGCCCAGGTGGGGAGCCAGTGGAAGGACATCTACCAGTTCCTGTGCAACGCCAGCGAGCGGGAGGTGGCAGCGTTCTCCAACGGCTACGCGGCCGACCACGAGCGCGCCTACGCCGCGCTGCAGCACTGGACCATCCGCGGGCCCGAGGCCAGCCTGGCCCAGCTCATCAGCGCCCTGCGCCAGCACCGCCGCAACGACGTCGTGGAGAAGATCCGCGGCCTCATGGAGGACACCACGCCGGTAACGCCGGTAATGCCGGGCTGGGCTGTGGTGTAAATCTCACCTTGTGAGGTGTGGTGGCGTGGGACACGGCTGTGGCCTTGAGCTTAGCTCGTGGCCAGGTAGCTCCCTCTCTTCATGGAGGACTTGCATTGAAGCCACGTGTTGCTTTTGAGCAAGGCTTTGGTAACGTTTGCTCAAATTGCAGTCAGAGTTTTGATGGGCTCTAGAGTTCCATGTGCTTTGTGGATATCTTTGGAGGTCACCAGGAGGATCTGGTACCTGAGCCTTTGTGCTAGGAACATGGAGGAAAAAGCATCCCTGTTACCATAATATTTTCTGAAAAATCCCTTCGCCAGGATTTCTTCTCCTGAAGAGCTGAGAAGCCTCAGAAAAGAATGAAAACAGTAATTATCTGATTGCTTGGGTCTAGAGATTGTTTACCAACAGGTGCATCTTTGATTGGTTCCATGTGAATTGTTTTAACTTAATGGCCAATCACAGCCAGCTGTGTCAGACTCTCTGAGTCAGTCATGAACTTTCATTATCATTCTTGTTAAGCTTACTGATGTATCCTTTCTCTTTCTTTAATATAGTTTTAGTATAACATTCTTTAGTATAATATAATCCAATCCAATATAATATAATATAGAATAATATAATATAATAATAAATCAGCCTTCTGAGAACATGAAATCACATTCTCATCTCTCACCTCATCCTAAAAACCTCACAAACACCACATGTCCCCCGTTAAACTTGCTCAAATGCTGTGGATTTGTGAGAAGGGCCAAGTACCCTTGAGCACAAAGTATTGATTCCTCCAGGATGGTGACTGGTGGCATGAGGGAGGCCATGCATGCAGTCCTCCAGAGTTGTTGCTCTTCTTTGCCAGCACTGGCCTTAAGTTGTCCCATATTTTGGGAGAATAAATAAATTGCTGCAGAAGATCCTGCAGTAGGTTCTCAGCTGAGTGTAAGTCATCAGGAGGTGCTTCTGTGACCTTTGCAGGCCACTGCTGCCTTACTTGTTTCAGTTTTTTGGCTCTGATAACTCAGTGGTCTGCCAGAAGTGTTTGTAAAGGTGATGAGTGGGGCTTTTTCTGAATATAGAAGCCCGTGGGACAACATGTAGAGATGGCAGTAGTTGAGGCATGGCTCTTCCCCCTAAACTGGCTGGTGAAACATTTCCCATTGCCTTAGCACTGACCCAGACCCAAAGGGGAGCAGGTGGGTGCTTGCAGACCTCTCTGGGCTCTTGGTGGGGCTTTGGCAGGGTGGAATGTTGCTCACAATAGAGCTTATGAAACAGAGCATTTGTCAGGGCAAGGGATTCCCAAATTCTGGTTTGACCGACAAAACTTCCCCTTATCTGAAGGACTGTGATCCCTTCACTGTGTTGCATATCTTAAATTATTTTGTTTGATCCCTTCACTGTGTCATATCAATTATTTTGTTTAGTGTATGAAACACCTTATTCCCTTGTGACCATTGTATGAAATCAGAAGTTGAAATGTGTTGGCAGGAGCCCTGGGCTTGTGTTTCAGAGAGACCCTGAGTCAGGTGTTTGCTGAACATCCTGCCCAAATCTTGGATAGGTGGGCTTTGCCAGCTGCCTCATCTCTCCTGCTCAGCTGCTAGTTTTTTCCTTTCAGCTCCTGGTAACTAATAGCATGTGGCCTTCTAATTGGTGGAAAAAATAAAATTAAAAAACCCAAGATAAAGCTATGTTTAGGAAGAGAAGTGAGGCAGAGAAAATTGCCATTTTGCACATATGAGTTAAAGTTTCCAGCATGTGCACTGTCCCAGAAGGACATGTTGTCCTCTTGCTCTCCTGGAGCAGGTAGTAACCTGTGTCCTTGTATTTACTGCTTTGACTTTGAATACTGGGACAAAGCTCTGGGCAAGGACATTGGATAAAACACGGGACTTGTTCCTCAGCACGACACATAATTAACAGACTTGGGCTCTGCAGTGCTGAATGCCCCTGGCTCTTCTGGCCAAGACCATCAGGTTGTGCTTATCAAGCAGTACAGAATGCAGGTGGTGGCTCCAGGAGCAGAGTTTATGGGGTGACCTGTCAGGGTGAGTACTCCCAATGATGGAGTAACCACAAGCTGTGCCCATAACTCTGAAAATACAGCAAGCAGATGTTCCAGAGAATGAGCAAATCCAAATCTCAAGGATAACTGTATGCAAGTCTCCTGGACCTCCCAAACAGCTTTCCTGTGTCTCTTTGTTTTTTAAAACAGTGTGTTGTCTTTTCTAGTGTCCAACGTACCTGGACCCTGGGGTGGTTCCCCATCAGTTTCACTTGTTTTTCTAGAAATGAGTACAATTGTGTTGTTGATCTTCCAAGCAGGTGGCTCGAGTCCACATGAGAAATTTGGCTAATTTCAGCAAAGGAGTTGTTTTTTAACAAATTCACCCAAGCTGTCACATCCTGTTTCCCTATTCATCTCATTGGGCTTTTTCAGATAAACATCCCTCATGATCAACCTTAGGAGTTGGCCATTGCCCTGCCCTGGAGATCCTGGAGCCGTGTGTGGGATGTCACAGCCTGGCAGCACCCCAGGGTACAGATCCAGCAGGGCAGCACATTGTGTTTCTGTGAGGTGCTGCCTGCTGGAACCTGTCTGCCTCCTCTCCCTGAGCTGGCTCCTGTGCTGTCAGTGTGGGTGGTGATACAACAGCCCTGCAGGGAATGAGGGAAGCAGTTTGTGCATTGGAGAGCAAATCCCTGGAGAATTGTGCTGGTGGCTCATCATCCTCACAGCAGGCCAGGAAGCCAAGAGCTCGGTGCCAGGAGCAGGGATGGAGGTTGATCTTTGGGGTTTTTTAAATCTGCTGGTTGGAAAGCCTTTAATTAGAGCTAATAGAGGCTTGACTCTGGGTGATTTGTCTATCCAAACACAGATAAATTGAGGCAGTTTCTCTCTGTACCAAAGTCGTTTGATCTGGAGGAACGGGTCACCCTGTTGGTGGTAAGAGTGGGCGCTGTGGTCTCCAGCCCTGCAGAAGGAGTCTTGCAAAAAAAACCCCTAAAACGGCAAAAAAGAATGAAAAGAGTTTTTGGTTCTGCAAGGGGAGTGAGGACTCTCATAAGCAATGCAAATGCATGCATCCTCCTGTAGCTAAGCTGCCCAGAGAGGTTGTAGATGTCCCATCCCTGGAAGTGTTCAGGGCCAGGCTGGATGGGGCTTGGAGCAGCCTGGTCTAGAGGAAGGTGTCCCTGCCCCTGGCAGGGTGTTAGAACTAGATGAGCTTTAAGATCCCTTCCAACCCGAACCATTTTGTGAGTCCAGGTAACAGCATGATGCCCCTAGGGTGACCTGAGCCAGCAGTGAGTCTCCAACGTGTGCTGGTGTATCCTACATGGGCCCAGGAGGGATGGATGCATGGATGGTGTCTGGGATGCCTTTGGCTCTGCCCAGCATCCCTGGGTGCAAAACGGAGTTTCCCCATCTCTCTGCACAATCCCTGTGTTGTAAGAAAGCACTCATAACTCCAAGTCATGGGTAAAAATTGTTATTGAATGCTGTAGCTGTGAGATGGCAAATCAGTACCCTAAACATATTTCATCCCACCCACTATTGCACCCTTCTCTTTAATCCTTTATCTGGTGTCTGCCTTCAGCTTGTAAAACCTATGGAGGCAAGGCTGCTCTCTCTTGTAGTGCCCTGTTCCCTTAGCAGCCTTTTGTGCTTTGAAATCCCAATATTTACAACCCCTGATAGGAATAGGGAATTATGGGAGTCTCTGGAGTGTTACAGCATGAAACAGGAACATTTTCCTCCAGGTGAGGAACAGCTCCACTGCAGACTTGCCTGCTTTTTTAGCTGTGGGAGATTATGCTGGTTTTGCATGGCGCTGGATGAATTTAGGTTAAACCGAGATTAGCCCTCTGAATCATTTTGCTCAGGGTTTTTTGCAGCTGAGCCAGAAAATACAGTGAATGCAGAAGCTGTGGAAAGGTTTTTAGGGGTGCATTTAACTCATAGGGCTCCTTTTAAAGCCTGGCCCTGGCCACGAATGTTTGTTGGACTCAAGGTTTGCAAAATCTGTCCCCTCACAGGCAGGTTTGCCAGGCAGAGGCAAGCCTGGGCACTGCTTATCAGGCACAGGCACATCCCAAATTAGTGCTGCTGACAACAAAAACAGGGGAAAGAGTCGGGGGGAAGAAGGGAGAGATTTCTTCCTGCCATCCCGGCAAACTGCAATTCTCCATTTTTGGGGTTAAAATCAGAAAACTGATTTTTACCAGTATCCACTGGGTAATGAGATTTTTTGTGTGTGGTGCATAGCAGCATTTTGCAGCTGCCACGGGGCTCTGCGCTCACCTGGGCTGGCCTGGGGTGGAGCTGGCATAGCTGGGCTGCATTGGCTCCCCTGAGTGTCCTGCTGTGAGCAGTGCTTTAAGCTCTTAGCGTTTTATTTATGGCTCTGCTGGCCTTGGCTGAAATATTTCAGGGGCTGGATGGAAGGGAAGCAAACAGCCTCACTCAGGGCATTCAGCAGCACAGCCTCAGCAAAGCTGAGAAACAAACCCAAACCATGAATAAGGGAGATGTTGAAAGTGGAGAGGGGAAGGCTACAGCCCCAAGCCCAGGAAGGTTCAGTTTTGTGGCTAATTTCATGCTGCATATAATCCCCTGAGTCAGCAGATGTGTCAAGGCTGGGGCTGGTGTGAGGTTAAGCTGTGGGGTTTTGGGGTATTTCAGAGGAGAAGAGGATGTGAAAGCAACCCCATGTCCAGGCACGTGGCTGTGGCAGGGCCTTGTGGCTCCATCTCTTGCTCTTTCACAGGTCAAAACCCTGAGGGGGAAGTCAAGAGCCTGACATAGTGTTCCTCAAACTCAGCCCCTGTCAGCTCCCACCCATCCCCTTCACTTCCTCTTGTGGCAATGCAGGACTGGGCTGGGCCCAGAAATTAGGAATTAAGTTTGTGCTGTGTTATATTCCAGCACTGGAGTGAGTAAAGGTGTTGGATGGATTTCCCAGCCAGAAGGGCCTGTGGTCTGAGGGCTGGGAAGTGCCCAGGCAGCCAGGAAAATAACAAAATTGCCTTCTGGAGTTATATCAGGTTTTATTTGAGGCACAAAGCTGTAAGGTGAAGTGGCCAGAGCCCTGGGGAAGGTGTAGGGCTGGCTGGGTTTTGCTGGAGTGGGCATTGCTCCAGGTTTGCTCTAAGCTATGACTTGATTTTCAGCAAACTGGCATTGGGTTTGAACTATGCTGGAGAATGTGCAATAAACAAAATGTAATAATTCATAAAATAATGCAAAGAGAAGCAGCATAAACACAACAATATAAACTTTGTATATGCAGTGATATTGAGGTTTCCCTGCAGTGGTGGCCACATCTCTGGGGTCTCTGTGTTTGCAGTGTAATGGGTTTGGGAGCATAAGAGGAAACTAGAAGATGGTTTCTTCTGCTAGCCAAACTCAGTATCGACTAACTCAGCCTGTAATTGGGTTTGGAACTTCTTCATCAGGGTTTCATCACCTCTTTATTATGGTTTGAGTTGAAAAAGTGAGTGGGCAAATCCACAGAAAGGAGAAGCCACCAGAGGCTCTCCTGAAGAAATTATCTGCTTGAGTAGCACTCGGCCCACAGAAAGCCAGGGCAGGGTTGATGGGGAAGAGCCTTTTCCTCCGTGGGTGGCTGCAGTTTTGGTTGTGGCATCTAAACCCTGCCCAGACCCAGCATTGCCCATCCTGAGTCATCTGAGGCTTGGCTCGATCCCTCCTCCCCAGGGCTGCCTTGTGTTCAGGGAAGAGGCTCCACCACAGAGAGGGGTCGAGCATTCTCCTGAAACCACATGTGTGGGTTGAAGGGCACAGAGAGGAAATTTGGGCTTTCCCACCCCAGCACCCTCCTGGTCTTCCCATCCTGGCAGGGACATGCCTTCTGCTCTGCAGCACCACACACCATCACTGCCCCTCTCTGACACCTCGGTGAGACCTCATGGCCCTGCCAAGGTGTTTAACCTGCCAGGGTCTGTGTGCCCCCAGGGAGGACCCCCAAACACCCTGTGCACCATGAAACTGCTGATCCACAGGGATCCTCCCTACCTACCCCTGTGGGTCCACAGCAAGAGCATTCCACACCAGCACCACTCTGCCTGCAGCATCACCTGGGCTGCTGCCCAGCCCACCCCACTCCATGTGCCGGGTTTTTTCCTGCCGCATTCCCTACGGAGGCATAACAGACCTGGGAATAAGGGCTGGTGTCAGTCGGGTGTCATCTTCTGGCAGGGAATCTGGGAAGTGACTGCCTCGGTGCTAAATTTATCCCCCCCACATCCCAGAGGGTGCACAGCCACCCTCAGCAGCAGCAGCCAGCCTGCCACCCGCCTTTGTTCCTGCCTGCTTGCGGCAGGAGGAATTGCTGGGAAGCATCGCCTGAGGGAAGGGTGTTTTTTAGTGCCTGCTGCTGCTCCTTCCTAATATTAGCACAGCAGCTGCAGTTTCTGTTTGTCTGAGCTAAGCTTTTATTGCAGTACTGTAAAACGGAGGCAGCAAATGGGACCAACCCGTTCAAACAGAGCTGGTGACAGCAGCTGTGAAAGAAAACAAAGCCAAGCCTGTGTCTTCTCCTGACCCATCCTCTTCTGTCCTCTTCTCTCCTCCTGTCCCTATCCCCTTCTGTCCCCTTTTCTTCCTTTTAGGAAGGACCTTCAGACACCCTGCTTAGAGCTGCTTAGAGCACCCTCCCAGATGCATTGGGATCCAAGAGGATGCTGGTGCTTGAACCACAGTCTAAAGTACTGCAAGTACACAGGAGCTTTTAGGATTTTTTAAATTAATATTTTTTGGCATTGAAAATCTCTTGGTGCAGTGCTCAAAAAAAAAAAAAAAAAAACCCTGGCAGAGCACCTCTGATGGGTTCTGATGGGTTGTAGGAAGCTGCTGTTGTGACAAAGCCACTGCAGTGCCTTTGGTTTCCGTGCTGGACTGTGCATCTAACAGTGTCCCATGTGTCTCTCTCTGCAGGTGCAGATGCAGGCTCAGTGGCAAGCTCAGGAGCCCATCAATGAGGATGTAAAGGTGAGAAATCCCATAGTTCTGGAAAGGCAAAAGGTTGCAAGAGGGTTTTTTGGGGTTTTTTTCCCCAGCCAAAGCTTGGTTTCACCCAGTCACCACTCATAAAAATAGGAATGGCCAAGGTGGTTTCAATGCAGTGAGTCACAGGCTATGAATACTGTGTTTTTACACCTATTCCACAGGCTTCACCTCACAGCAGCCTTTTGCATTCCCTGGTCTTTCCAAGCCCTCATTCCCAGTTGCTTTTTTCCTGTGGTTTAAACATTAACACACATCCAAGCATCCTGTTTGCTTTGCCTCAAGCTTGCAACTGTTGAGCTATTTGGAAAGCTTTGGGCTCCCGGGACAGCTACAGTCAAATAACCTCGGGTGATTTTGTCTTTCCTGGCGTGTTTTAGCAGCTGTTTAATTAAACTCCAAATGAGTTGGTTCTGGGAAGACAGAGCTGGGGCAGCTGTCTGCTCCCTGCCCTCCCTTGGCCAATTGTTGCTCGGTCATCAGGATCCTTTTTGGGAATTGGTAGGTGGGTTTGTGGTTAAATATTAGGTAGATGAGGTGCACAAGGCAAAACTAACCCCTAAAGCCTATATTATTTTTAAAGGGGATATCAGAGCATATTACAATTTGGAAAGTGGCCAGCTGCTGTCCTGGTCCTTCCCTTGATATTCCCTCTTAATGGCCATAGCTGATTCTCCATGATGTGCTGTACTGGAAAGGGAATTTCAGGGGAGAAGGCAGATTCTTTTAATTAAAAATTAAAGCTGACTTTTATTTTTAACATGCCTATTGCATAATGCACTGTGCTAGAACAAATCCTCCCCTGTTTATTTTCAATAAGGGGAGAAAAAAAACCCCTTTTATTCTACCAGGAACAGGCTTCAATGTTAATTTAATGTGAACTAATGGGCGTCCCAGCAGACATGTGATTTGTGGGTGGTGAATTCCTCGACACGGATGAGGAATGTTCAGGCACATCCATGCTGGCGCGGAGGTGGCTCAGCAGCTCCCTTTCCCACAGCCTTTAATCCCAATTTTGCATTTCATTTCTGGGTTGTAGGCAAAAGCCTGTTAGCAGGAATAGCCTGATTTTCCCTCTGTAGGAGAAAACAGGGTTGTGAAATGCTGTTGGGAGAGGGAATTGCATGGGGACAGGGCTTGCAATTCTTTTCCCTGGCAGGTCAAGCAGGGACACAAGGTTGGGGAAAAAGGTTAAATATTGGATGGCCCTTAAAATAACCTATTTAGAAGGACTTGGTGACCTGCAGAAGTGCCCAATCTGCCGGCCAGGGATGTGAACATGCTGGCCCAGGCATCTCATCCCTGCAGGGAGTGGGAACAAGGAATGCTCTGCTTGAGATTTGCACCCTGAGGGGACATTGAGAGGCAGAGGAGGGTAGATAATGTTCGCTACTGTCTTGGAGGTGGGAAGAAGTTTCAAGAAGAAACATGCAGAGTACAGTCAGCATAGGAAGCAGGTTCACACCAGCACCCAAATTCATAGAATCATAGAATTCTTAAGGTTGGAAATAACATATAAGATCATCAAGTTCAATCCTTAACCCAACACTGCCAAGTCCACCACTAAACCATGTCCTCAGCTGCCACATGTTTTTTTAATGCCTTCAGGGATGGTGATTTCACCACTTCCCTGGAGAGCCTATTACAATTCCTGACCACTCTTTTGGTGAATAAATTTTTCCTAATATCCAATCTAAACCTCCCCTGGCACAGGTTGAGGCCATTTCATCTTGTCCTGTCTCTTGTCACCTGTCACTTGTCACTTGTCAAATGGTGCTGCTTTCCAGTGTCATGCTTCCCAGCAGCGCTTGCTTCTCCTGATCTCTTCAGAACTGTGCAGCTGAACATTTGCCCTTAGCTCACATCCAGGACAGGAAAAAGCAAAGGCACTTGGGTGACACTGTGGTCAGTGCCAGCTCCTGCCTGTCCTTCCTTGCTCTGAATTTGGAGTCTGGTGGGATGGACTTTTCCATCAGGCTTTAATGGGATGCTCACAGGAGCAAGGATGAGATGGGGCAAAACAGATCATTAACTTGATGTGGAGCTGGTCAGAGCCATATGCTGCACTGCAGATCCCTGAAGGGTCTCACAGCCCTTGCCTTGCTGCCTTGGCACTGGCTGGAGCTGTGGAGCCAGCTTTTAGCAAACAACAGGTGTGGAGCAGCTTTTGGGCATCATCACCTCTTGCCTCCAAGAGCTGTGCTTTAGCTTTTAATAAACTGAGTCTGAGAAGGAGGGCCCACCTAAAATGCTCTGCTGAGGTTGCACGTGCCATCCTGGTGCAGTGGTTGCTCCTACCAGGTGTCCCAAGGGTGTGGGTTGTGTTACTGCTCCTGCCTGATGTGCCAAATGCCAGTGCTGATGTCTACCCCAGGTCATCTCCCAGTGCCTGTTGTGGGCCAGCAGAGGGTGCGCTGGAGTGTTTTGAAAGCAGGGGTGCAGGTGGGTTTGGGCGTTACCCGTCGCATAGCGTCCCCCCAGTTAACTTTCCCTCTGTTTCCTCCCCCCAAAGCTGGAAGGTGACAAGCTGGCGCTGCCGGTGAGCCCCAGCCCGGTGAGCCCCACGCCCACGCCCAGCCCCAAGCCCCCCGAGGCGGCCGTGCTCACCGTGGAGCCCTCTCCTTCCGAGAAGAAATGCTTCTTTGTTGACGAGGCCGAGCCTCTCCTGCGCTGCGACTCCACCTCCAGCGGCTCCTCCGCGCTCAGCCGGACAGGCTCTTTTATTACCAAAGGTACCAAAACCAACCCAGGGCAGAGTGGGAGGACAGAAGGGACGCCATGGTGTGTCCCATGTGGTCAGCACACGTGGTAGAGCTGCCCAACACATGATATCATTAAAGTAAATAATTGGGAAAACTGGCTCTCCAGGATACGCTTATCACATCCTTGTTCCCAACCAGAATATCCTGTTAGCAAAGATGATAAAAATTTGAGACAGAAAAACATCTTTAAAGGCTTTTAACTCTTTGAAGTTCTGCTAGGGAAGTTGTAGCATCTCTGGGTGTTTGGGGGTGTTTCTCCTGACTTTTGGCTCTTGCGTTGGCCAGTGCATTTCTGCATGAGATTAAATCAGAGAATGTAATTTCCAGACTGATTCTTGTTTCGGGTTTTTAAATTTTTTTTTATTCTTGGTCCTCTTTGCTACAGACAAAGTACCATTAGTCACCCCCCTTTGTTTTAGGGGCTTTAATTTACTGCATTTAACTTGCTGCATTTAATTTCTGATGAAGGTGAAACACTGAGCTCAGTCAATCTACCAAATTTATACTTGGGTATGAAAATAAAGCTGACCCAACGAAAACAACTTGAAAGAGCAGGATTCAGCTTTTTTGGCTCCTCTCCTGCCCTCACTTTTCCGAACTGGCCATTCAGCATTTACAAATGCTGTGTTTGCTCTTGCAGGATCCTGGCTGAGGTGTCTCAGCAGCACTGCCTTCTCCATCTTCCCTCATCCCCATCACTTGTCACCCTCCACCTTTTCCCTCAGTTCTCCTTGTGGCATGTCCCTCTCCAGAGGTGCCATCAGGGGATGGGCTGAGAACAAGCCCTGGTTAGCAGAGGTTTCTTGGAGAGTTCCTTGATCAATCCCTTTCCTCCTACAGAAAAGAAGGACACCGTCCTGCGCCAGGTGCGCTTGGACCCATGCGACCTGCAGCCCATCTTTGACGACATGCTGCACATCCTCAACCCCGAGGAGCTCCACGTGATCGAGGAGATCCCGCAGGCCGAAGACAAGCTGGACAGGACTATTTGAGATCGCTGGAGTCAAGAGCCAGGAAGCCAGCCAGACCCTCCTGGACTCTGTCTATAGCCACCTTCCCGATTTACTGTAGGCACTGGGTCACCGCACGCTCTCCGAATATCTGCTAGATCTAGCTTGGCACTCGTTAAGATGACCAACAATACACAGGCGGGATTTTTTGTAGAATATACGGCCAGTATTTTCATTGAGGTGTCCTTGGTTTTTTTGGGGGGGTGCAGTTTGCCAGCACTGCACCCCTCCACCGTAACTCTATTGCTCAGTCTGAGTCTTTGCAGCCTCTGCCCCCTCCCCGAGCCTCTCTTCTCCTTGTTCTCATTCCAATCAGATCAGACAATGCACTTTAAAAAAAAAGAAAACAAACAAAAAAATCCAAAACTGCAGTTAATGAACTGAAAGACCACCAATCTGGTGTAATCTAACACATCACATTGGGGATTGCTCTGTAATCCTCTTCCTCTGTCAAAACTGTCGCTCAGAGTGACCATCTCCCCCCACTTCCCTTCGCCTCAGGGCAGTAAGTGGCAAAATCACGCAAAAATCCCACCCCAATTGTTGCTGGTTACTGTCTCTTAACACAGCTAAGCTTCCCACCTGAGCTGACTTTTTTTTTTAATGTACTCTTGTTTGGCTCATATCCATTGCTGAGATTTTACTAGCACGGTTATTTATTATATGGTTTTCACCCGGACAACGCATCGCGCTCCTAATGTGCTACAGCAGAAGCTCTTAAACCACAAGGAAAAGGGTCAAGCCCCACCAACCTTCAAGGCAGTGGAAAGATCCTTTGCCTTCAGTTGAATGTAAGGAGTTATCCTGCCTTGCCACATGTGGGAATGGTGGGGCCCCAAAGGGAGCCGGTGCTGGACGTGGGGAGGCGAAGGCCGCCGCTGGTCCTGCTCTCCTCGTGCTGTAAGACTTAAACCAAGCTATGCTTTTACACTCGTGTCTCTTGTTTTTTATACAGATGTGGCCGATAAGTTCTCCAAAGACCTTATGTGGTCTCAATAGTCTCTTCAAATCACACTTCACTTTTTATTAAAAGAGGTCGGGGGTGGGGGGTATGGGGGACAAAAAGCTGCATCGTAAAAAGTCTGTCTGATTATATTTGCAATTATTATGCTCCCGTAACGAACAGTCTGTACTATGCTCAATTTGAAGAAATAATGGTATGAGGGTGGCATGAGCTGCCCCATGGGATGGGGTGGGAGTGGGGGAAGAGGGGAATGAATTGAAAAATTGCCTTCCGGTGTACTAATTTATTAATAAATACTAGGTGTTTGTTACTTGACACAATTCTGTGTTAACCTCCTTAACAGCTGCCTCTGCTCGGGGACACCTGGGTTGGGGGAGGGGTTTTTTTGGGGTGCCCATGGTGATGAGGGGGATTATGCAGTTTGGGGGTTGTGAGGAGGTGGCTTTGAGGCCAAAACATGATTGCTTTCTGTTGGTAGCACTGCCTTGAGTCCCCATGGTCGCTGCTGGAGCTCCCAGCAGGTCCCCACCCTGTGCTGGGGTGGGGAGCCTGTGCTAATCCCCATAGCAGTGACAGATCAGATGGCTGATGGGGCTTCCAGGGTTGGTTTTTGCAAACTCTCAAAGGCTTTGCGGGCATTTTGGGGAGCCTGAAGTATTAATTTTCCAGGAAGCAGCTGCTGTGCTGAGTCACTCCCGAGCGAAGGTCTTGCAGTCACAGCATTTCTGTCGCTGTTACATTGCCCATGTCTTCAAACTCTAAACTGCCAAATAACTCATCCTTATTCTGCCTACAAATTGAATCCTTAATGGGAAAAATGCTTCTGGTTTATAAGACTGTCATTTTGTTTACTTGGTTCCAGAGTGATTTCTGTTATTGAGGGTGCTGTGTTTTCCTTCTGACTGGCACTGGAAATTGCTGGTGCAGGACTATACATAGGTACATGATTAAAACTTTTCAACACATGCACAGATGAAATATAGTGTGAAATAGCAAGAGCCTTTATTGGGAGCTCTGGGGTAGAGTTTTCCCCTGGTGACAATGAAACATTTAGCTCTCGGTGCCTGCAGTTCTGAAGTGGAACCCAGTATTGGCCTGTTGGCAGGAGGTGTTGGGACCAGTGGTGGTTGATCCACCTGGGTAAGAATTGGTAAGGGGAGGGAAGGCATGCAGTTCTGGGCTCAATCAATAGTTGGCTTTAAATTATCCTCAGCAGGTTCTTGGAGCAAGTCCAGCTGGGAAGTTAAAAATTGTCCTTTTCTGGTGGTCCAGGTTCTCCCAGGTAAATGCATGAAGTGTAAGCAGTACAGCCATCATGCCACCCTCCCAGGAGCCACCAACCCCACCCTGCAGCTGCACTTCCTGTCCTGACAGCCACTCATTTTCTGATGGGCTTTGAAGGTAAAGCGAGAAAAACCAGTCCTGGCAAGAGGATTTAGCCAGCTGAAGAGACACCACAAAACAGGCATATTGTGGAGGTGCCTTGGCCTGGAGCTGCTGAGGAGGCACAAGGAAGCTGTTTGGTTCCCTGGGTTGTTGGGATGCATTTAATTCATCTGGATGGCAGGTCGTGGATGTGGCCAGGACTTGGGCAATCCTTGGCTCTGTCTGTGCTGTGCACACTTCCAGCATGGTTCCTTTCTTTAATTGCACCTGGATATTGACCTTTTCCCTGGCTCTGTCATTTCAGATTTCCAACTTTTTGTTGCATGCATATGTATATGTGTGTACAGTATATTTATTATACATTTATCAATACATTATATATTTAGATAAACTACAAAAATATTTTAATATATTGTGCTATTTCTATATTTACATATTTTCCTACCTTATTACTATATATTTTTACAGGTGTAGAGTATATAAATATTTTCTGTCTCTGGGGGCGTGTAGAGAAAAAATATCTGAGAGCAGCTGAGCCCCACATACAGGCAGGGTATTTCCTGGCAGCGTGGGTGGTGTGAGGAGCCACAAGCCCTGTGCCCCCACCCTTCCTCTGAGCCAGCTCTCTTAAACCTTAAGAAAATAAACCTGGCAGGTGGGATCAATGGGTTCATGACCTGGAGGCGTAACTCCATGGCAGCAGAGATTGTCCTTGTTCTCATCTTTGTCTTAGTCAAGGCACGGTGGGCAATGCACAAACTGTGATGTGCATCTCAAATGGGTGAAGTCTTTGGCTAAAAAGGTAAAGGTGTGAATATTAAGATATTTATAAATATATGTGATATGCATAAAAGTGCATTTTTTACAAAATCTGCATTGAAAATGTACTTGAGAGTGCATTGTAGGTGAGAGGTGGGGTTTGCCCCTTGCCTGGCCTTGCTCAGTCATGGTGTTTGAGGGGTGGAATTTGGGTGCTGGGGTGGCAGTCCTGGGTGGCAGTGCCTGTGAAATCAGAGGGCACAAGGAAGCATGATGAGGGCACAGCCTCCTCTGCCTGCTGTGGGCATCTTGCTTCAGAGCAGAGACTGAAATTTCTGGTGTGGGTTGCACAAAATGTTTGCTGCCCCAGCCCTGCTTGCTGGGGCTGGACTATGAGTTGTAGACATTGCATTACACCTTAGGGTGACAGTGTTTGCTGGGACAAAGCCCTCCAGAGATGCCTCCAGCACAGCCTGGCATCCTCAGCATGGACTGGCTCTGCTGATCAGGGCCTTTTAATTCCTCCAGTGCAAATGAGCATTGGGATTGTATTTCTAAATTCTCTTTTCTTTCTTTTTTACCCCATGAATTGCATGAGCTCTCTGCAGAAGAACAAGACATCTTGTGCACTTTCCTCCTACCTTAGCCAAATTGGAGTTTATGCTAATGGGGAATTAATTGCAACCCTCTGGGTGTGGCTGCTTACATCCCGGTTGGAAAAGCACCCCAGGGTCTTCTGGGAGATCATTCACCCCTCTGGCTCCTTGAATATCAGCCAAATCTCTGGATTGCATCAGTGTTTGTGCAGGAGGGATGGTCTGGGCAGCCTTTGTGTGAACAACTTGTGGGGACATCAGAGGCGATGCTGAGGGTGTCCTGCAAGCTCAGTGTGGGATGTGGGGGTATTGTGGGATCTCGGGGATATTTGGGGGTCTGTGCTCATCACTGGGACCACAGGGCTGAGCTGTGCAGTGCATGGCAGGGAGGGAGGTTGGTACAGGCACAGCTCACCCCAAGATCTTCCCCTGACATCGCTTAGCCACAAACTTTACACCATGAAGGGTTTGCATCTGTTTTTTTCTCCTCTTGGACTTTGCTCCTGTGAGTGCCTCGAGGGGGAAGTTTCCAGGGCAACTGGTAGGAAATGGGAAGATGGAGGAGGAAATAAGAGCTATCATTTGTGTACTCATTAAGCACCTGCCTGATGGCGCCCCCTGAGGTGTTTATCACACCATTTAGGATACGGCTGCTGCTTCTCTGTGTGAGCATCCATGAGCTTTATAGTTTCTTTGGGATACTCTAATTAAATTTTCCTTACTTTCTGGGGTGGAGGGAGCTGGGTGGATAATGGAGGACTTGCCTGTTGTGGAAGCTGTGGGTGTTTCTGGCAGCTCACAGTTGCTGCCCCGTGCCCCAAGCCCTTGTAGCCAATGCACACTTGTGTCTCTGCTCCTGCTCCCCGGTTTCTGCTCCAATCCTCTCAGGGGAACCCCCTGGCTGCTGCACCAGCTTCACCTGTCTGCTCTCTGCCCTCTATGGATGAGATTAACTTCATCTGGATTTAATTTGAAGGGAATAATCTATAAGCATGGTCTCAAAATACATTTCTGGGCACAGGAGCTTTTGCCAGGACCTGTCAGGCTCAGCGGGAAACTGGGGCTGGGGCTGGACATTAATCTGCCTGACTTAGTTTCTGGCAGCTCTGAGTTTTCCAGACTAATACTTGGCAAGAATGATACTAACTAAACCATTGATCTTCCAGGGTCCTTCAAAAGCTGATGAATGCTTTTTGTGGCTTCTTCTCTTACTGATAATTTATTTTAAGAATAACAAGCTGTCTTGCCACTCTCCCTAGTGAGCAGAGCTCCAGGTGCCTTTCTACTGAGACTGGCAGTGTTATTGTCATTTTCAAGTGGGGAAATTTGAAGGACAGAGATCAAATGCCACATAAGAAAATTGATCAGAAAAAATTCAGAGTGAAATTCAGAGAAAAGTCCTGCCCTGACAGCTCCCGTCCCCCCAGGAAAAAAGGAAGGATGGAGGCAATGTTCCCAAATGTTCCAATGTTCCCAAACCATGCTTTCCATTAATTAATTTGCTCTTTAAGTGAGATTTTTGAGCTGGGAATAAATCTCTGGCCGTGCTGGCTCCCTGGTTAGATTTTTTTTTCTTCCTCTCACCTCATCTCAGCAAGCGCAGCTGGGAGGAAGGTCCAGCTCCAGAGAGACAGCAGCCTGTCCTCTATCTTCAGTCCCTATCCCTCCTAGAGAAAACCACTCACTCCTGCCTTTTCCCCCAGCCTGTCCTGTCTCCCCAGAGCAGGGATGCTCCTTCTCTCTGCCCTGATGCCCATAACACTGATGGAAGAAAGACACAAAATTGGGGCATGGAGCAATTTGACTTCGTAGAGCAAAACAACTCCACAGGGCCAGGGAACTCACACCTGAAAATCACAGCTGTCCACAAGTGGTGAAACCCCAATTTTTTCCTCCATCTGTGTTTTTTCTCCTTTTTCTCCTTTCCCAAGGACCTTTCCCTGCACCTGGACATCATTTCTGTGGCAGGAGGATGGTGGAGCAAGGACTGGCAGTGATGGGAAGAGGATGCACTGATGCTCTGCCAACTTCCAGGCCAGATGTCACCACCAAATTGGCCTGTGGGGAGGGAGCACCCACCTGCCCTCTGCTCCCTGGATGGGCCCTGCAAGCAGGCTGGCAGCCTGTGAGCTCTCCTGAGCTGAAATTAGGCATGGGAACTACCCCAAAAATTAAACAATCTGGACAGTAAAGATGAATTAAGCCTCCCATTAGTCACACCCACTAAGGAGGTGCAAGAATGGGACATGAACCCTTTCCCCTACCCCTGCTGTTGCCATCTTAAAAAATTTCCTTTTAAAAAATTACATTTAAACTTGAAAACTATTTTCCCTTTTTTCCTCCTTTTTTTTTCTATCACCTCTGCTTTCTTCTGCTCGAATACATGGGAAGTTTCTTCTAATTAAATGTGTCTATGGACAGATAATCCTCTTTTGCTCAAGTGTCAATATGGTCCTTTAGCTAAACTAAATATTTTCCCTGCTTGATATTTATCCTCCCCTGGCTGCCCCTTGGCTTCTTCCTGGAGGTATTTGAAGACCGTGATCCCATTCCCTAGCTTTTGTTTTTAATTCTTCTGTGCTCAGGTCAGGTTTTCTCAGGGTTTTGTGTCATGCCTGGGCACTTAAGAGGTTCCTGTTTTGCTGCTGCTGCTGCTGTGGACCTCAGTTCTCCTTGGTACACCCAATGCATGGAGACAGCCACATGCCATCAGCACACTGATAAAAGCTGAAATAACATCCACCTCTGCACTAACCTTGGATCATTCAGAATCAGAAAAACAGAATTGTTTGGGTTGGAAGGGACCTTAAAGCGCTCATCCCACCCCCCTGCCATGGGCAGGGACACCTTCCACTATCCCAGGTTGCTCCCAGCCTCATCCAGCCTGGCCTTGAACAATTCCAGGCATGGGGCAGCCACAGCTTCTCATGGGGCCACCTGTGCCAGGGCCTCACCACCCTCACAGTGAAGAACTTCTTAATAATTAATCTAAATTTCTCCTCTTTCATTTTAAAACCATCCCTCTTTGTCCTATCATTATCTGCACCTGTAAAAAGTTGCTCTCCCTCTTTTTTATAAACTCCCTTTAAAAACAAAAGGTCACAGTGAGGTTTCCCTGGAGCCTTCTCTTCTCCAGGCTCAGAAGGCCATGATTGTCCTCACACAGGTGGCACTTGCAGCCAGGCTCTGGTGATGCTGAGTCTGTGAGCTTTGCCCTTTTGAAATCAGGAGCCTTCCTCACTGTGGGTTTGCTTTCACTGCGCCTCCATCAAATGCCCTGTCTGGACTAATCCAGCCTTCCCCTCCCCTAACTTTCTGTGATTGTGACAAATAATTTATGGAACAGGCTGAATCAGGATTTGTTGCCTGGTATAAAGTGCACAGATTTCTGCAAAATACTCCTTGGTCTTGCTGTTAGCCTAGAAATCGGAACATTATTATAATAAACACGTAATAGCCCTGGCTCTTCTCCCTCCTGCAGTGACAGAAATTGGGGGTGACACTTGCTCAGCAAATGCAGCTACTCACTTGTACCATGAACGTGAGGGATAAAGAGCCAGAGTTGAATCAGTGAGATTTTCTGGATCTGGCAGGGAAATAAAAGCTGGTCTGGCAAGAACCAAATTCTGCAGGTCCCTGGCAGAACTTTGAGTCCTTTGAACTCACAAGTGTGGGCACACACTGTGGAAGAAGCTTAGTGTGTCCCTAGGACACCTGAGCAATTCCATGCTGAGGTCAAAAAAAGCTGTTTTGATGGCAAAATTAAAAGTAACCTGGGTTTTGTGCTCCTTGTAGTGAAAGACCCTCAAGTCATTATTTTTGTTTCCCACTCCCTTTGTCCTGCTCTGCTTTCCCTACTCTGTGTCCTACAGCTGCATGCCTGAGGATCTCAGAGGGGAAGGATGAGGGGTGGGAAGGGCTGGAAGGGGCTGTTTTCCTGCATCCACCCCCAAGGTGATGCACTCCTGTACACGATCCCCATGGGTGAATGATGCCAGCAGAGAGCTGTTGCCATGGATGGCCATGTGGGTCTTGGACTGAGCTTGACACTCTGACCCACAGGTGTTCTGTCTCATTCCAGACCCTTCTGAAGGAACCAAACTAGGATGGCATGCCAGATTTTAAATTAAGAGATGTGTATCAGTGGAAGAGGCAGTGATGCACCTGGTGTGCATCCTAAAAGAGCTCTCCACTACTTCTGGCCCACTTGCCCCAACGTAAAAAAGCCACAGGGGACTCAACCCTCCAGTTTGGGGTTTGGCTGTTTGAAGATGTAAAATTATCTTCCCTAAGGCAGCAAACCTCCCTTTGGGGTCAGCACCTCTAACACTGCCCCAGAGCTACCCAGGGAGGTTGTGGTATCTCCCTCTCCAGAGACATTCCAAAGCCACCAGGATGCATTCCTGTGTCACCTGCTCCAGGTGACCCTGCCTTGGCAGGGGGTTGGACAGGTTGATCCCCAGAGGTCCCTTCCAGCCCTGACAATTCTGTGATTCTGTACCCAGTGCTGCCCTGGGGCTGTGTCCCCAGGCCAGGTCCCGTCTCTCTTCTCAGGTGTCACCCACCAGGGTCACCATATAAAACCCACAGGACGATGTTTCAAATTCATCAGGAGCGTTTCCCAATCAGACTAATTGGTTAGCTGCCATAAAAAATCCACCGCTGCTGTTACATGGCAAACCTGCACTCAGAGGGGATGGACAGACACAGGGACACTCCATGACAGGTGAGTCACCTGAAATAACCCCTCATTTGTCTGGAGTCCCAGCAGCTCCTGGAAAATGAGCTGCGCGATCATCACTGCAGCGTCAGCGCCTGCTGACGCAGCACTGTTAATTATAGAGCTGGGGCTCAAGCAAGCACAGCACAATTAACATCTCTTAGGTGAGGCTTGAGAGCTGCTGGGCTCTCCCAGACCTCCCCCAGACTGGAGGTGACAGCAGGTGCCCTAGAGGTGATGGTCCCACGGTCAGTGCATGGATTTACACCCTGCTGCTCCAAGCCTGATGTTTGGGCTCACAGTCCAGTCTTTAATGCTGGAGCAATAAATTGCAAGTGGTTTTCAGAGGAAGGCCAGATGCTCTCCACTAGCAGCTCCAGCTGGAGGGAGGGAAGGGGTGCCAGTGTGACATTAAGGTTTGCAGCACCCATCCTCTGTGTCATTATTCACTTTTCTCCCTGAGAACTGGATAAACAGTAGAAGGTGTTATTTTCAGCACTGAAATGCTGGCATCTTACACCTCCCATCTCTAAATGTGCAGCCATTTCCTTCCAAAGGAGACATTTTTTCTGAAAATAGAAAGAAATGCGTATTTTGACCAGAGTAAGCAGTTGTTTTCCTGCACTTCTTGATTTTTGGAGCATCTGGCAAGCTGATGTTACCACATTAAAGTTGTACTACAGACTTCCCATCCTCTGGCTCTAGAAAACCTCGATGGCCAGGGACACTAAAGCACCTGAAATTCCTCATTCAAGGCCAGAGAGAGTCCCTGTGTCCCACACATGCCAACACTGCCATGTGCCCAACACACTCCCAACACTACCAGCCTGGCCACCAGTTCCAGGCTGGAGTCTGTGAGGGTTAAGTGGTCCTTTTTAGAAGGTCCTGTTGTCACAGAACAAAGGGTAATGTTTTAAAACTAAAAGAGGGTAGATTTAGACCACCCTCATTTTACAATGAAGGTGGTTAAACATTGGAATAAGTTGACCAGAGAGGTGGTGGATACCCCATCCCTGGAAAACATTCAAGGCCATGTTGGGTGGGACTTTGAGCAACCTGGTCTTGTTGAATATCTCGCTCAAGGGGATGGACTAGATGACCTTTAAAGGTCCCTTCCAGTCCAAACCATTCTATGATTTTGTGGTCTCTGAAAGGGCTGAGTGGGGCTTGCAGCATCTCCTTGTGGGATGTAGGTGCTCAAGTTCTGTGCCAAGCACCTGCACTTGCTCTCAGCTGGGCTGATGGTGCAGGGGGAGTCCCATCAAGCCCCACGTGGGACACGTGGTGTTTTGGAGGACATCCATCCCCATTGCTGCAGTGAGCAGGCTCCCACAGGTTTTTGCTGGGCATTTCAAAGGAGCTCAATGCCCAGCACATCACCCCATCACCCCATCCCTTCCCACTGCTTCCCAGTGGCTGCCAGCAGTGATGGAGCTGGTTAATGGGCTCTGCTGGAGAGTTTGATATTTAACTCACTCCCACAGTCAGGCTGGAGAGGTGACTCAACAAGGTCTTGCCCTGGTTCAGCCGGGAAAATCACATCCTGTTCTTTTAGCTTGAAAAACATTTGGCCACAAATACATCACATCATGTTGCACATGGAGGCATCTGCTCCTCACCCAGGCTGATGTCACCTCTCCTGACCCCTACGAGGAAGGGCCAAAAACTGTCACCCCCCCATGGGCTCTGTTATTGATGCACACAACTGCCTGGGCTGCTGCAGTTTCAAAGAGTGGCCCTCATGGTGCTCAGAACTCTAAAACAACTCTCCCTGTGCCTGGCACTGGGCTCACTCCATCTCACCCCAGTGACAGGTTTGGGTTTGTGCCTGTCCACGTGTGCAACTGCACATCCCCAGCACAACTGGTGTCATGAATCTGAGGAAACGAGCACAAAACCATTGAGCTGTACTGATTTTATGTCACTGCCAGGCTTTGCACTCAGCTTGGGAGCCAGGGAGATAAAAGACACTTGTTTTGTTGATGCCAGTGAGGTTTAAGACTCAAGACAAATTAATTGCATCTGTATTTTTTTATCGTTGAAGGCAATTTCGTGAAGCATTTGTTAAGGATGCCACTTAAGGAGGAATTTCCTAGCTGCACAAGTTAATAATTTTAAAACTGCTACTCAGGCTCCCTGCAAAGGGGCTTTGTGCTGCAAATCTCTTTGAGGCTCATAATTCAATCCTATTTAAAAGCAAATTTTCTTAGATTTAGAGCAATGAATATTTAAATGCTACCAGTTGAACAATTTTCAATTTTGAGATAATTTCAAAGCCAGGGGAGTTTACAGCATCCAGCTACTCTGCCACACTTCAGCGTCTGAATTGATCTGAACCAGTAGCTGACTCTTAAGCAGCTTAAACAGCTATAAAGGGTTAGAGTAGTTTAAAGGGTTAGGGTAGTTTAAGCAGAATATCGTGTTTTCAGGGCTTTGGTTAAAGAAATGAGAGTTCACAGGCTGTCAAGCTGAGCAGCTCCAGAAAAAGGATGTGACAAGCTTTGCTAGAAAAGCTCTCTGAAGCACTCAGCATCTTCTCTGCCTTCAAACCTTGTCTGGTTTATTTTTTTTATTCTGAGAAAAAAATAAAGAAGAAAAATGAAACGAAAGGAGCATGTTGAACATTGACAGAAAATGCAGAACACAGGCAAAATGTTTGGGAAATGCTGTGAAGGTGGGTTTGCACTGACAAGAGCCTTGTTCCGCTCCCTGTATTTGACACTTCTTCAGTACAAACCACTTCAAAACACAGTAAAGCTCTGAAAAGTGGCAGTGAAAAAAAAACACATGAGCTTTTCTGTGCTCATGTTTAGCCCTTCCAATGTCAGATACATGCAAATGAAAAATCAAAATATGAAGCTTTTAAAAACACTGTTGTGAGACCAAACCAGATCAGCGCAAGATTTTGGCCAGGGTGGTTATTTCAGATGGGAAAGCAGACAAGGAGAGAAGGAGAGGTTGTTGTTTTTTGGGTTTTTTTTTTCTTTTGGTTTTTTGGGGGTTTTTGTTGTTTTTTTGGGGGTTTTTTTTGGTAAGAGATATTGACACCACTCCTAGCCATAGAAATGGCCCCTGTGTCCATTTTAATTTATTCCTTTTGACTAAAAACCATGCATATGCCAGTATAGTTGCTCCATCTGTGCTGTTAATGCTGGACTGTGCAAAAAACAGTTCAGGTTTTGTTGCATACAAGAACAGCTGAGGCAGAGGGAAGACCCCCTTAGCTTGGCATATCACAGAAGGATGAACATGGGGAATCTGTTTCCAGGTGTTTAACTGCACTGGCATCAGGACAGCATCTGCGCTGGCACAAGCCTCCCACACCTGTGCCACAAAAGCAAGGTAAGAAGCAGCGCAGCTGAGGTGAGCTGCAAAGGCTGTGCCAGGGCTGTCTCTGCTGCAGTTACTTTACATCAGCCTGAGGGCTGCAGGAATGGGACAGGGCTGATGTACCAGGCTACACCATGTCCCATTTCCCCATGGTTCTGTCCCTGGCTCCAGAAGCAGATTTCTGGGAAAAGCATAATGAAAGGTGATGTAACTTCCTCTGCAAACCCTCCTGTCTCAGACTGACTGTGGCTTGGGGAGAGCCAAGCTCCTGGGCTCTCTGGGTGCTGGGTGACCCTCTGTGAGTTTCTCTCCTGTGACCACACAGGGCTCCCTGGAGAAAGCAGGACAAGCCTTTGCCATCCAAAGCTTCTGTGTCAGACCTTGTACCAAACACTGGCTGATCTGTCTGTTTTGAGCCTGGCAACCCCAGCTGATGCCCTTATCCATCTATTTCTTTATTTTTATTTGTCAGTGGCTGAAGCACTGAACAGCCTGTCTTCTCCCAGTTCCATAAGCGTCACTACATTTCTACCCACCTCTTTTTGAGGATGAGAAGTCCTGACCTACTCATGCTTGATCTTCCCTGCATCCCTTCTTTGAACTTCTCCCCTTCTGCCCATGGTGAGCTGTGATGATGGATGAGGCATGGCCACTTCCACATCAGGATTATATCCTGACAGCATCATTGCTGCAGAAGAAAATGTCAGCCCTGACCAAACATCCCCTCTGAGGGTATTGCCAGGGTTTTCATCAAGGATGGGATATTTAACATTGCCATGGTAGGATCCAGGCAATCACTCAACTGGAAAAATAACTCAGGTGCTGTGTAATGAGATCTGACAGAAATGTAGCAGTAAATGATTTAATTACTCAGCCTGTTTCAGTGATGCTGCCAGGATGGATGCAGCAGTGCTGGGTCCCTGCTGCTGACAGCAGCATCCTCCCACAGCCCAGCAGCATGCCTGGGGCAAGCCTGTGGCTTGTGACCTCCCATCTCACCATAAATATACTCCAGAATTGAATTATACTATTTAGAGTGGGTTTATTAGTGGTATAGCTGATGTGTGTGTATGTATATACTGAATTATTCCTTACACTGAGGAACCCCAGCAATCCCATTTCTTTAGTCTTCTTCCTCAGCACCATTTCCCTTTTCTTTACTCCCAAACTGCTCCTGTCTCATTCCATCTTATCTCCATACTCTCTTAGAACACTTTTTTTCAACAATAATATCACTATCCAAGATTATGATATTCCCACCAGTTCTTAATTTTTCCAGTTTCTCTGTAGACGTACACAAAAGATCTGGGTTGGTTTTGGGTTTTTTTCAGAGCAAGCACTCAGCACTTCCAGGAACTGGGTGTCTTCAACAAGCAGCAATGTGTGTGTTGTTTTAAAAGCATCCCGCCCTTGCTTTAACTAACTTTTAATATGTCCCAGAACTGGGTGTTCTGGGATGTATTTCTCCATGGCTTTGGGCTCTGGGTCAGGGTTAGAGCACCAGGATGTGCTGATCTGGCAGGATTTTGTACCCACTCCAAAGCAGGCAAGTGGCAGATCCCCTTTTTCCCCACAGCATTTTGTGAGGATATTTGGAAGCTAATGACTTCTGTATCACCAGCATTGGGACTTTTCCTGCATCCCCCGGGGTTTCTGGCTTGTGAAGCACCTTTTGGGACAAGCCAACAAAAAAATTCCCACATGATGGAAGGCACCAGCTGTTTTCATCATCCCTAAAGCTTTCCAGGAAACCCCGACTCAGAAATTCACATTCCCCTTCCCTCATCCCATCCACAGCAGTGGTCAGCCTTGGGAGCTGGAGATGTCGTCACAGAAATGAGTCAGAAAATCCACGATTTTAGGGAGGGGAATTCTCTATGACGGTTCTTTCTGCTGCGGTTTTGCAAGCCGATACCTCCAGCTTGGCTGGAACGATTCCCAGCGTCTCTCGGAAGGGTTTTCGCCCTCTGGAGGCTGACATTAGCAAATCAAATGCAAAATTTAAAGAGAAAAAAGCAGCCTTCATAAGAATAGATATGCAAAGATCTGGTGAACTCCAAAGTGCTTGTACTGAAAAGCTGGGCACAGACTCGTGGCAATAACAGAATCACAGAATGGTGATTTGGTTGGAAGGGACCTTAAAGTTCAGCGTGTTCCAACCTCCCTGCCATGGGCAGGGACACCTTCCACTGTCCCAGGTTACTCCAAACCCCATCCAACCTGGCCTTGGATGCTTCCAGGGATGGGGCAGCCACAGCTTCTCTGACCAGTCTGTGCCAGGGCCTCACCACCCTCACAGGGAAGAATTTCTTCCTAATAATCAATCTCAATTTCTCCTCTTTTATTTTAAAACCATCTCTCCTTGCCCTCTCACTATCTGCCCCAGTAAAAAGTTGTCGCAGACATCTTTTTGTGAAAATCTTTCTTAAGATTTTTCCTGCTGAAGCTGAGAAGTTTCAGCTACAAATGTAAACAATGGTTATCTGCTGCTGTGGAATGCAACAAGTCCACCTGTGATTGGGCCATCTTGAATGTTTACAATTAATGGGCAACCACAGACCAGATAGCTTGGACTCTCTGTCTGAGACACAGATCTTTGTTATCATTCTTTTCTATTCTTAGCCTAGCTAGCTTCTGAGGAAACCTTTCCTTCTACTTCTTTTTAGTAAAGTCATAATGTAATATATATATATATATAATAAAATAATAAATCAAGCCTTCTGAACATAGAGTCAACATTCTCGTCTCTTGCCTCATCCAAGAACTCCTGTGAACACAGTCACAAAAAGTCACTCTCCTTCTTTTCCATAAGCCCTCTTTAAGCACTGGAAGGGGGAAAAAAAGTGACACTGAAAATATAAGCTCAGACTTGTCTTGCACTAGGCTTGATTTAGCCATATTTGCTTATCTTATTTTATTTCCCTGTGTATTTCTGCCATGACTTCATCCCAGTTCCCTGAAGACTGTGATTGCCTCCTCAAATTCCTATGGAGTTTTCTTGTCAGCCTCTTTATGTCCTCTGTCAAGCTGAACAAAGCTCAGCCTCACAAGTCCCAGGAGAACAGAGAGAGGGCTGTGCATGGAGGCACCGTGCCAGGAGCATGCCTGATGGATGCTGCTGGCCAGGCATGGGTGATGTGATTCAGTGAGCTGGAGGCAGAGACACAGAACATCCCCTTCCAACCCTGTTCCCATGCAGGACACCCTGTATTTTGTGTTTTCTCTTTTCCAGCCAGCCTAGGTCCCTGCATATCTGCCAAAAAAACAGCTGGAAGGCAGATGTGTGAACAACAGCTAGCACCTAGCTCCTAGGAGAGACAGGAATTCCCATGGGTGCTGCCACACGTTAGGAGCCTATATAGGAATGGTGCTGCTAAACATCTTTTTGGACAGGATCTTTTTGTCCAGAGCATTATTGGAGGACAAACTCCTTAGCTGTGTGTTAGAATAACACACAGGGTGATGGTTTTCAACTGAAAAAGGATTGATTTAAATTAGATAGAAGTGCTTTATAATGATTATGGTGGAACACTGGCACAGATTGCCCAAAGAAGTTGTGGATGCCCCATCCCGGGAAGTGTTCAAGGCCAGGTTGGACAGGGCTCTGAGGAAACTGATTTAGGTGAAGATGCCCCTGCTTATTGCAGGGACCTTGGGCAAAATGACCTTTAAATGTCCCTTCCAACCTAAAGCATTCTATAATTCTATAACACAAAGCACACAACAGATGTGAGGGGTACCAAGGATTCCGCAGCCTCAGAAGTCTTTGCCGTTTGTTCCTGACACCTTCTCTCCAGTCTCCTGTGAGAAGGAAATGCCCACTTGTGATCTGTACATATCAAGAGCTCAGAAAGTTCCCATATTCTACAGTTCTACACCACTACCCATGGCTGGGAGAGAAGGTGTGAAACACCATGAAGCAGAACCCTCTTACCCTGCTCACCTTCATTCCCAATCTCAACAAGGTGCCCACCTGCACCTCAGCAACCTTCAACACTTCTGCATGGGGTCAGCTCCATCCCACAAGGCTGCTGAAGGGAATGGCACAAGTCTTTTCCAAAGGGAAAACCAAAGATTGTGAGAAAACAAGGTCCAGATGGGAGAGAAGCATAAGGAAAACCTAGATGGGATTTTCCACATTCTTGGTCCTTGATCCAGAGAAGTCACAAAGGTTTATCCAGTGCCAGCTGTCCAGTCCTACAGACCAGGCTTGGTTTGGCAATTAACTTCTCCATGGGACTGATTTGACTCCCCATTTCTGAGCTGGCTGAGGCTCTGCACTGCTGCCAGTACAAGGTCCACAGGTCACTCAGTCACCCACAGGCAGCTCTGGGCCAAGAGCTCATCACTGTCCAGGGCCACACCAGCCACCCTGGCTCCCTGGGGCCAACACCAGCAAGCCTGTGCAGGGCTCAGCTCAACAGGCTTTGGTTTTTTCCTGGCCCCTCAGCACCTGGACCCACACAGCCAAGAGTTCAGCACTCCGGGTCTTCCTACAGGACTTGAGGAGATGTTTTCAATGTCCAAGAGAGAGTCTTCCCATGCTTGGATAGGCCTGAACTTGGGAAAAAGCATTCTACAAGGCAAACCAAGAGAAAAAAAAAATCACTTGCATCTCCGTCTGTCTCAATAAAACAGCAAGACCGTATCCTACTGTGCATTATTGGGGTTGTTCTGTCCTGATTCCCATCTTAGGGGGTTTGAAGGCAGTTTTGGCAGGTTGGCTCCCTGGGTGTGGCACTGGTTGTGGGAGCGAGCTGAGAGAAGATTCCCCCCTATTTTCAAGGCTATTATATTGTGTCCATGAGCCAAATTAGATTTTAGCAAAAGAGAAAGACATGTCACCCCACAGCAGTGGGACAAAGCTGGGACAGGGGACACTCGTCACAAAACCCCCAGCAGTTCTGGGTACCACAGACAGCATCAAGACCAGGACAACATCAGTTTCTTGCATTACCTGTGCAGCCCAACACCTCCTCAGGCCAGAAACACCATTCCCTGGAGGCAGGAAATTGCTTAATAATTTAAAGCTGTGCTCTAGAACAGAGGTAAACACACTTTGGTGGAGGAGTGGAGGTGCATTCTAGTGCTGGGGTACATGTGGTGTGTGCTGAGGTTGTCACATTGCAGCAGAAGCCGGCAGGGCACTGTCACAGTTGGGTGAGAGGGGACAGTCACAGGGGTGTAATCACTGCTGCAGATTTGGGGTCAGCTTTGCCAGTGCTTTGCAGGGAGCCCAGGAAGGCGCCAGTGATGTTTTGTATTCTGTCTGCAGGGCTGGGATTTGTACAGCTGAGCAAGTTTTAATGTGATGTTTTCTGAGGCAAGAGACGTGGAAGCCTAAAGTGCTGCTATTATGAAATTCCAGTCCAAGCAGTGGCACATTTTAAATAAGCAATAAAGATGCAAGAGCAAGTCAGTACCAAATAGCAATTCCACTGTAAGATCACAGAGCCATGACCAGGCACAAGCTGATTTTTTATGCATGTTAAAGTAATTGGAAATTTGCCTTGTGCTTGTTCTTCATCTTATTAAAGGACTAGCTGCTATGAGGACATATGGGGGTCATTTCCAATGTTTTTAGTGCTCTGCACAGTTTCTTGGCCAGGGTTCACATTGTTCCAGTAAACAGTTACCTGGTTGTTTACTGGAAAAGCCAGGATTCCAGGCCTTCTTTGGAAGATGATTTAATCATCTTACACAGCATTTTGCACTTGGATAAGCAGGTCAGCAGCCAAGGCTCAAACCAACAACAGGGTCTGTCGTGGCCTTACCTCCTGCCTCGAGCAGCACTGGAATGCAGGAGCAAGGAACCCAAGGAGTGCACACACGTGGCTGGGTCTCTGCAGCTCTCGCACGTTTCCTCATGCCTGATGTGCACATGCCATATTAGCAAAATGTGAACATTTGACTCAGCTTGGCCTGCACTGAACATGAGTTGGAGACCCAACAAGTAAACAAACCCATAAGTCATCCTCCAGCCAGGCTGCCAAGAGGCTCTTCAATACCCAGGCAGAATTTAATGGGTGCCACTCTGCCAGACTGTGTCTGCAGCCCGCCGCTAATGGGGAAAAATCATCACCGTCATCATGAGCCCTCCTTTGGCTCATCTCAGCACACACAGACAGCTGATCCTGCAGGCTAATTCCCAGCTGGCCCAGTCAGGAGAAGGAAAAGGAAGCTCACTTCAGACACAGTAGCTCAACCCTGCCTTGCTCAGCCTGTGGTGACTCACGAGGCAGAATTGTACCATCTCAGCGTGACATCTGCGGCTTACACCAGACACAGACCTGCCACGTGATGTCCAGCACATTTCAGGAAGCAGCTGGTGCCTCCACTTAGCCCCAGAAACTGACTTTTGGCACGGTGATGCACTGTGCAGTGCCTGGTCAAGTCATCATCTGCTGGTAGTCATGTGTGTATCTGTGAATGATAACTGTTATCAAACTGGTGGAAAGTTCTCAGCTGTAAAGTTCTTTGCCTGTGGAAGAAGAAGAGGAATCAGGCCTATGTGAGAAATTAGACCCAAAACCAGGAAGACAAAAAAATATTTTCCCCCATTTCTAATCTGTCTCTGACCTATCACCATTTTACAGCTGTCCCTGCATGTCCACTGTGAAAGCTGAGTGAAGACTCCTGCCTTCCTGGGATCATTGAATCACAGAATGGTTTGAGTTGGAAGGGACCTTAAAGATCATCTAGTTCCAACTCCCCTGCCAAGGGCAGGGAACAGCTACCCCAGATGCCAGCACCCCTTGGCCAGGAGCTGCAAAAGTCAATACAGCTGGGCAAATGCAATTTTTTGTGAATATTTTACCCTGCCATCCTGCAGAGTCTCTGTACATCACACCTGTGCTGTTTGCCTGTCCCATGAGTGGGGCACATATGGCACATCCCACTACTTGAGAAGGAACAGAGACAGGAGGAAAATGGCATACCAAGGGCAGAAAGAGTGATGGTGAAGAAAAGAGAAATAAGAAAGAAGCTATGAAAGACAGGAGCAATAAAAGAGAATCTCTGTAGAAAGCTACAGCAGAGCTCAACAAGATGATGTCACATGTCCCTCTGGGTTCATTAACCACTAATAGGATTTATGAAAAGGATTTGTCACACTCTCAGGAGTATTTAGTAAAATAAAAAAAATAATCTGGAAAAAATCTTACACCCTATAAACATCTATCCTTTCTAATGAACACTTAATGCTTGTTAGGAGTGACGGAAATAAAAGGAGCCAAGGGGGAGGCGAGGAGGCTCCAGTTTGACATGAAGCCCCTGAGGTGTGTGAGGACCTGGAGTCCTTGGCTCACACAGATATTTAGGGCTGAGCAAGGTGCCCTGAGCATCTGTCCTGGCCCCCAGACACCACTTGGTGGCTACAAGTAGAACCTGGAGCTCATATCTCTGTCTCTGATGCCCATGAGCATCAGTAATCCCTGAGAGCTTCAGTAAAACAAAGCAAGAGAGCTTCCATGGGCATTTTTGTATGGGTGCTGCAAATCATGGGCCAGGTTCAAGGCAAGGAAGATCACATCCAGTTGCAGGGAATGCCACAACAAGAATGGACCCAAATCCTGCACTGTAGCAGGGACAGTCTTAAACATCTGCTGGGGATCCAGGAGTGCTCACCCTTGTTTGTGAGAAATTAATTTCAGGCAAGAACCTACCTGAAATAAGCTGTGCCACCAAAACCAACACTGGGGACATTGGGGTGGTTGCTGTTGCATCCTGGCTGCCCCACAGAGCGAAGCTCCTCAAGGTTTTCTTCATCTTTTCTGGGCTTTAGGAGTCCTAAATACAAATCAATTAAGTAACGCCTGAGGCACTTTCAATGCCCTGTGCTAAACCGCCCTGAAAACCCCCAGCTTTGAACACGAGGTGGCAGGCTGGCCCCAAGATGGGGAGCAGCCAAGGCAGCTGAAATGGCCAGAAACTGTCCTTTGTCACCACAGAAAGGTGGTGACACGGAAGCTCAGCTCCTTCTTGTCACCTCTCAGAGAGGAGAGAAAGGGCACAAGGTTCCTGTGGGTCTTGGAGTGACTTAGGGGGAAGAGTATGAGGTGAGTGACCACATACTATGAAAAGATGTGACAAGATGTGAAAAGATCTTGCCTAAAACCACCTGCAGCTTGGAAGGAGGATGACTGAGGGAGGGGAGCCCACCATCTGGTCGTGGGGATGGTGGGATGCTGTCCAGAAATTAGGTACTGGCAGCACCCTCAGCTTGTCCACTCGAGTGGTTCAGCTCCCAGGGCTTGGGGTGAGGCTGGAGATGGCACAGCCAAGAGTTGATCCCATTATTTGGACCTGCCTCACACGTAGGGGTGTTCAAGAGCACAAGAGGAAACAGCCTCGAGTTATGCCAAGAGAGATTTAGATTGGATATCAGGAAAAAAATTCTGCAGGAAAAGGGCGATCAAGCACTGGAACAGGCTACACAGGGAAGTGGTAGAATCAGCATCCCTGGAAATGTTCAAAAGGCACAAGGATGTGGTGCTTAGGACATGGTTTAGTGGTGGTCCTGGCAGTGCTGGGTGAATGGTTGGACTTAGTGACCTTAGTGGTCTTTTTCAACCTTAATGATTCCATGGATCTGTCTGGTGACCACTGGGCTGTTTCTAAGTCTGATTACCTTGATCCTGACCCTGACATGGCACTTGGTGCTGTAGTCTAGTTGAGGCGTTAGGGCATAGGTTGGACTCGATGATCTTAGAGGTCTCTTCCAACCTCATTATTCTGTGATTCTGTGACCCTGCCCCTGCCCTGCAAACTGACTTTGCAGCTTGACCTCGGGCCTGCCTCATCACCTCAACTTGCCTGAGGACTTGGACTGAACCTGGCCACCATCTTCAAACCTGCACCAAACCTGCACCAGCCCTTTTGGCAAGGGAGCAGTGAGGGCCAGGGTGCTCCCCACCAGGACCTGGGGCAGGAGTGCAGCACCCACATGGAACACAGAGCTCCCAAGGAGCAGGAGCTTTCCATGGCTCCCGGGGCTCCTTGCCCTGCAGTTCAAACACAGGGCAGTTTAGATCATGTTGCAAGGAGTGCAAGCACGGTGGGACTGCGGAAAGAGCAGTCTAATCCACCAAGTCTCACTGTAGCTGCTGGCAGTAGGAGACCAGAGTGCTGCTTTTGACTCTGGTGTTGGCACCTGAACGCTCTCGGCACTAATGGCTCCTCCCTCTTGCCAGCTGAGAGCATCCCCAGCTCATTAAGCTGATTTGCATACAGCTCTGTGTGAGGTCGTTAGGAAGTGCCAGGCACAGGAGTGAAACATCATGAAAGCTTCACCGGAGGGAACAATCCAAGGAAATCCCAGTGCTCGAGCTCCAGTTTGCCTCAACAGAGGGGAATTCAATTAAGGGCTGATTTGATTTGTGTAGCTCAAAGTAAAGCCAGCTGACTGGGTGTTGGACATATTTTTGGCTCTGCATCAGCCATAAATACCAAGAATTGCTTTAAGCAGGTTGGAACAAACATACTGGACCAAACCCATCCCTGGCTGCCAGCTGCTGTGGGCAACAGAGGCAGAACTGCCCCTCGCTGATGAAAAACTGATGTGTGACTGCTTGCAGGGGTTGCCTTCCCCACACACCCCTCTGTGGGAGGAGACTCTGCAGATTTTGGCTGTGCTGGGTCTGTCCTTCCCTCCGCTGCAGCTCCTGCCCTCCAGCGTGTGAGTGCTCAGCATGTGAGCGCTCAGAGACCTGCGCAGCTCATGGCACTGGAAACCCACCTTCCCACTTCCAGAGCTTTTGATCTCGCTGTTGCCTCCCTGGGGGCACTGAGATAAGGACAGCCACCAGTTAAGATCAAGCTTTGCAGAAGTGATTAGGTATCCTGTGTAACTCATTATCTTCCTGTTAACATTTTACTTTTCTTCCTTTGAAAACCCACTGTTTGTTAAATCAACTGATTCATCCTTTGCCAGCTCACCAGTGTCCAGTTTGGTTTCCTTCTTCCAGTTTTCTGACTGGAGTGACTCAAGATGGGTGGTTTCCTAGTGATCTACCCCACCTGAGCCCACCTCTGGTGGGTGCCTATTAAATCCTATTAACCACTGGCTGCACTAAAGCCTGAGCAGCTCGTCTCTCCTGTGAGTGTGTAGGGAATTTTAGCTCTTGTGTGCCAAGAGCTGCTCTGCTCATAAAATTAATGAGGACTTTGCTCCCTGAAAACAAGACCCCCTGCACAGGTGTGCTGCTGCATAAACACAAATCAGCTCACGCGACTCCCACGGGCACCTTCTCTGACCCCAGGGTCCCACTGTGCCTCAAGGTGCTCATGGACTTGTGTGAGCACCAGGAAAACTCCAATTCCTGCTCACACTGGGAATAGAAGAGCTGCATGCAGCTTCCCAGGAGCAGGATGAGACCTGGAGGCACATCCAGAACTGCTGCCTGCTCACTGCAGATGGCACAGGGCACACGGAGCAGCCCTGGGAAGCAGGGAGCAAGCATCACTCAGAGACTGGCACAAATGAGGTGTTCATTCCTTCCCTCCAAACTTCACATATGCACGGGGAGTTAGAGGGTCCTTCTTGTAGGAAAACTCATCTGCAGTACAAAGCAGTCCCCTGGGTTGACAGCATGGAGTGCTTTCTCATTTGCTTAGGGAGCAAAATGGAATTGCACAGCTCCCAAAGGGAGGAATGAACTGATTTAAAAGGATTTGCCCTTCACATCTAAAGAAAGTCATTGGAGCTGTGCCTGAGGTCCCATGAGAAGTATCTGTGCAAACATCTTGCTTGTCTGAATAAAACAAGGACTTCTTGGTAGCACTGAGCAAAATTCCTCTCTAAATATAATATTTAAATGGGAGGATACAAATTTTCTGCTGAAACCACTCAAACAGGAAATTTCATGTGAGTAAGTTCACTAGACTTTATTTCCTCTCCTCTGTGTGACGCATGGGGATTGAATGGAACTGATCATCTCCCCACACTCTTAAGCATGTGCCTTTCTTGTCCCTGACCAGTGGCATCTCAACCAGTTCCTCCATCTGCCACTTTGCTTCATCCTGCCACAGTGGCTACAAAAACCAGCTCAGAAAGCATCCACGAGGTTGCCTGCCAGTTCCATGGGGTGAATCCACTGCTTCAGCAGGGCATCCTCTGGGTGCCAGGGAAGGGGAGGCCAAAGGGAGCAAGAGCAGCCAGGCTTACTTACAGCAGGGATAACCTGCTAGGACAGCTTGACTGGAGCATGCCATGCAGTCCTGATGGGGCTTATGCCAGCTAAAACTCAGCTTAAAACTGGGACAAGGATCCAGGAATGATTGTGCTGTTTGGAAGAGTTGTGTCTCCCAAGGACTTTGAATATTGTTGGTAACTTACTGCCCCCAATGTCTTAGTTGTCCCAATTAGAAAGAATGGCTGGAGTTGCCGGGCAAATTTTGAGGCTGGTACAAAAATCTCAGGATTTCTGCAGCAGTTCTAACATAAAAGTAGTCAGGCTCTTGCTAGACAACTACAGCTAAACCTATCATTTTCAATGCCTGGCAAAGACTGCACTTTAGTATTAAGTAAATATTCCATTCTTGGAAACATTTCCCTTTAAAACAAGCAGGCTGGATGAAAGACTTCCCTGACTCTCCCTACCACAAAAAAAAAGGGGTAAGATTTATTTTCTTGCTCAGCCAGCAATGCTGCTGGACACCCATACCTCAGGTTTTCCTTCCTGCTGCTATCCTGTCTGCTTATCAGAGGGTATCACCTGTTTATTTGAGACAAGACAAACAGACTTTGCTCATCAGAAGCCTCTCAGAGTCATCCTACGAGCATCCTTAGTAGCTGAAACTGGACAACCTGCAACCAACAGGAGCACTCAGCTCAGGCTGGTCAGGTTTGCCATGTTTTGAGCTGCATTGATGAGAATTTCCAAGCAGAACTGAAGTGAAAGCTGGGCCGTGCTCCATCTGGAGCAGCTGACCAAATATAAAGCTTCAGAGCAGAAGGAGGAAGCAAAAGCTGCTCTGCCCATCAAGGTCAGGGAGGACTGGTGCCTTCTTCTCATCAGGGTCAGGGAGGACTGGTGCCTGTCCCACCTGACCTTGATTTTTGGCCATGGGAGTGGGCATTGTGGCCATGGGAGTGGGCATTGTGGCCTTGTGTGCACAGATTGCTGCTGCCCAGATGAATAACCATTGGCTGGTAGTGCTGTGTGGTCCTTGGCAGGACTAAAGCCCAGCAGCAGTGAGGGGCTCTGCTCTGAGTGTGCTGAGCTAGATGCTGTGGAAAGGACCTGGGGAAAGGAGAGAGAGAAGGGAATGTGCCACATCCACCCAACCTGTCCCTCTAATCCACATCCCCTTCGCCTGCTGCCACCGGCACAGCCTCACCCTGTGAAACCTTTTTGAGGGGTGTCAGGGGACAGAATGTATCCTCTGTGTTGCTCACTGGGGTTAGGACAGGGACAGTGCTTTCAAGTGCAGACCAGTCCCAAGAAATTTATCTTGCCAGCTTCCCTTTCGTAACAGGAAGGATTGCGGGCAAACAATAAATGCAGGAAATGTGCAACTGACCCAGACAAAGGTAGAAGGTTTGCTCTGGATCAGCCTTGTGTGCAGATGGGAACAAGGAGAAAAGCCAGTGCTGGGAGCTTGTTAGTCTTCTTCATGGATGTTTTTTAGCTGAGAAATGTTAGTTTGTCACAAATTAAGTGTTGTGGAAATGTGCCTGAGTCCACAAATCTATGGATGGAACACTGACAGCATTACACGTGCTAGAAACCAGCTAGAAAAGATGAGATAAATCCTCCACACCTCTGGATAAGGCTCTGCTTCAATCTCAGTATCATTTATCAGATAATTAGGGTTGGTTTTTTTTTTTACTTCAAAGTATTTTCTTTATATTTCCTTCTCTTGGAGACCCTATTAGAGATTTCATTTAAGGTCCCAGAGCAGGATATGTTATACAGCATGTGATGAATTTCAGCTGCAGGTAAAATCCAGCTTTCAGCCACCTCTAATCTCAACTATCTTCAGTCTCCATTCCCCAGTCCTTCAGACAGATTGGACACTCCAAAAATTGGGCTGAGAGAGAGCCTGTGAGGTATCAGCCCTTCTGTAAGGATCAGCATGTTCAGGGATGTGGGACTGAGGAGGAAGAATTCCAGAGGAGGAGCTCCACCTGCCAGTCCATAGGTGTAATTGTCCTCTCCATCCCCCCTTGTCAATGAAGGATTTATTTTTGTGCCAATGAAGTTGTGTTGGTGCAAAAATGGAATGAGAGAAAATTCAATAAATATTTCTGTCCTTTCTGTTCAACTGGGACCAGTTATAAGGTCAAACCCACGCCCAATGTCAGCTGAATTTGCTGAATGCCCTCTGTAAGCTAAGAGTGGGTTTATTTTCATATACACAATCCACTGTTGATATTTTTAATCCATTTGTGTGCTAACCATTCAGAAGGAACCACCTTTGTGTTGCACTAAGAAAAGGGCCAGGTGTGTTGATTAATAAACACAGAGACCTTTTAAATCCATAAATGGTATTTCTGGGATGTGTTAACCTGATTGTTTGGTATTGCCCTGTCCTGTGATCCTCTTTCTCTCTTGGAGGGGTTTTTTGGGATGTGCAGTGACAGTTTTCTGCCCAAATCTGTTCTGTACTGAGCCACAATCCCACAGGCTTTCCAGTCATTCCTAGAAGTGAGTTCTGGAAGGCTTCTGGGGGAAAACAAGTCTGGAAGGTGCAGCCCAAGGTATTTGGTTTGGCCAGGATCAGTCTGTAGTCCACACAAATGCCTCCCTGCATGGATAACATATGGATCTGGTGGAGCTCCTCAGGAAGGGACTCTCAAAAGCTTATAAAGCTGAACATGGATTTATCCAAATCAGTACTGAGCAGGCAGAGGTGTCTGTCTGTAGGCTTAGAGTAATCAAGAGCGGTATTGTTGATAAGGGACACAGAACTTGGCACCTGAAGTGACAATTAAGTACTGACATCCCTACAGGCATTTAGTTTTGGCCAGGGAATTGTTTCCTTTGAAAAGCACAAGCACATTCCAGCCAAAGCTGTTGTTGGACACAGCACCTTATCCCCATACCTGTTTTACCTCAGAAATACCAACACCGTGCAGTCCCAGCAGATCCAAGAGAATGAGTTTGTACCACCATCCTCATCTGGCCCAAAGCCTTTCAGGTTCAGTTTCAACAACCCCTTCATCAGCTCTGCATGGGTGGCAGATGTCAGGCTTAACCTAAGGGGTCAGACTGGTGTGACTCCATACCACAGAGGCGTTTTTGGTGCTGGCAAATGAGAGAAGGGCCAAGCAGAAGCCATACTCTGGTCTCAAATCTGGGGAAATGAGTGTCAAATCAGGGTCGTGTGTGGCATTTGACCCCTTAGGTGTTTACTCCTTTGTTCTCTCACTCTGAGATGAGTGTTTTCCTTGCTAATAAACTAATTTTTTTGCTGTTCTGATCTGTCTTTCCCTATTGGTCACTTTCATTTTTTCCTTACTTTTCCATCACAGAAAGTCTGGCAAACTAAAGCCCTTAATGCAATTGAGGCCCCCACCAAGGAAAAAGGCTCTCAGTGGTGCTGCTGAGAGAAGGATCCTGTATCTAGCAAGGTGTGAGTGGGTACTCAAATACCTGGTGTACAGCACTTTGCTCTTCCTTCAGCTGGATCTGAGCCCCAAGGCAACCACCTCCTCTCTTGTGTAATGGGAAGACAGGACACAGAACTGAGGGCAAAGTGTTGTGGTGGGAGCAGATGCTCAGAAATGAGGTGCTGCTTCTTGAGATGTTTGGTTTAGGTAACTTTGAGTTTTGCCATATAACTGCACCTCGATGCACTGAAATACCCCCAGTAGTCAGTTCAGATGTCTAAGAACTGTTGTGGCTCTGACAACTTAATTTTGGAATTAATTTTTGAAATTTAATTTTGGAGTTAATTTTGGAAACTCCATGTTCCCCTGAGTCTTCCCTCTGCCCAAGGTCAGCTCTGCAAGGGTACAGCCTGTGTAACCAGGGAGGACACTGCTGGGAAGACAGCCAAGGTATGAAGAGCTGGGAGACACCTCACTGGGAACCCTGCCTTGTGTTGGAGCCACATTTATGTTTTCCCTGGTCCTTGGCCAAGCCACATTGCACGCCTGCATGTGCCCAGCCTTACCCTGCTAATCCCAACAGAGACTTGCTGAAGTGACCTCCTGGCTTCACCTTGGACCTGCAGCTTTGCTATGGGCTCATTTGGTGGGACTGAGGTCTAAGCTGGTCAGCAGAGCTGCTCTGCTTTCCTTGTCTGGGTGCCACAGGGCTGTGCCCATCAGTGAGGGTGCTGGTTATGCAGAGCAGCTGGCTTCTGCTCCCTGGCACTGGGTCTCTCCTTCTCCTGTAAGCTGTAACCCAAGTTCTAGGTCTCTCAGAAGATGCCTTTTCATTGGTTTGTCTGTGAATTTCTCAGGGAAGATCCTGAAACTTCCTTGGGAACATGCTGTTGCAAGTCAACCAGGAGGTGTGCTGGAGATTCCATGCCAATGGAAAGCACTTGAAGGTCCAGGGTAACATGTTGCATAGCATTTTGGATATCTCTTGGTGGTTCTGATCTGCAGTAGAATTCAGTTTCTTATGGCTCATCTGTCTTGAGAAAAATCAGCAAATGGACTCATGAACATCATAGATCAAGTACAAAGCAAAGCCTCTTGGTGGAAGTTTGTCCAACACAAACATGCCAGTGCAAAAATTCTACCAAGTGGTCTCCTCTTGGGAGAAGTGGGAGTGGCTTTTGCCAGCATTCTCTTCATAAGCAGCTAAACTGTACCAGATTCCTTCACTCTATGAAGAAAATAAACTTTACCCTTCCTTATTGCTCTTACAGGACCAAGTTTCCTCATTTCATAGAGCTATAAGCAAACAAGAAAATCTGTTAGAAGACAGGAATTCAGGTGAACTGCCTCTTTACCTCAAGTATGCAGATCAAAATCTGCTTAAATGCTCCTCCAGTGGAGCCAGGGTGCCTTTATCTGCTGCTCTGGCTCCAGGCTCATTGCTGTGCCCCATATTCTGGTTACTGGCCTGGGCATCTCTGGACTCCTCAGGGTGCAGGAGCATTTGGAACTCTTCAGCAATTTTCCACCTGCTTTACATAGAACTGTAAAAAGAAAAAGTTGTTTTGTGAAACATAGAAGTAAGGAATTTTTCCCCAGCTTTCTATCCAACACCTTCTACTGCAAGACCTTGGAGTCCCAGCAAATTCCCTATAATATTCCCCATAGCAACAGTCAAGCCCCCTCACCTTCCCTAGACTCTGCTCTAGTCCTTTTGTGTCCTCTCTAAGTCTCAGGTCCCAATTCTCTCCTGCATTTCCAACAGATCTATCCCTTGCCTCCCAATGGTGCCTCCAACTCATTTCTGTACTTTCCATCCCTCCTAACACCATCATGCAACTCCCATGACTCCTGCCTGGCTCTGTCTGGCTGCTGGCCTGACAACTGTCTTCACCATGTAGTTGGCAACCACTTCCCTGTGTTTGACTATCAGTAACAGCTTTTCCAGCTGCTAAGCAGCCAAATAAAACATATTTGTCCTTTAGGTGTTTGTTCTTTAGCCTGGCCCTGAGAAGAAATGTGTAGGTATTTATTAACTTTGAGATTACGAGAAATGGCAAAGTGTCTGTGTGGTGGTGCATCCCCCACTCCCTCGTGGAGTTCACCATGGTCTCAGAAATGCTCATTAAAACTTGGCCTTGCCTAACAGCCCCTAGGCTGAGCTCCTCTGAGCTTATCCAAAACACTGTCTGCTCCCAGGAACTTGTGCTGGCTAAGGAGCCCCCCTGGGTTTTAGCAGCCTTGGGAACTGATTTTTCTTCCCTAAATAACCACCCAGGTGGAACATTTTTGGTTTTGAACTTTTAAAGAAAGGTACCGACCTGAACTGTGGCCAAGATGGAAAACTACTGTGACCAAACCAGCTCTGTTGTGACTCTCTGAACAGGGGTCCAAAGTGAGACCCTCTTGAGCTCTCCAGGACTCCAGTGGGCTGAGACCAGCACCTCCCTCTGAGTGGGGCCTCTCTGAGCCACACAATTCCCACACTGGAGATACCTGGGGGACCACAGCTGAGGGACGGTGACAGATCCTGAGCTGAGATCCCCACTCCTTGAGACTCAACCCCTCACCTGCTGAAAAGGTGCAAAGGTGTCTGGCATCAGTACTTCCCTGAATTCAGGAAATTTTTGCAGGTATGTACCTTATACACCTTCCTTCAGTGTGTCTACTTGTGAGTGTGAATAAGCAAACACACTTTGAATGTTGTGAGTGTGAATATGTGAGTGTGAATATGCAAACACACTATGAATGTTGCTCTCTTAGATGTTTAAGCACTTCAGATTTGTAAGTAGATTAGGCCTGTGAGTTACTGTTGTGTCTGTGGGAAATTCTATATGAATGTTTTGTTAAATTGTTCAAATTAAGCTATAGACTAGGTGCTGTTAAATTTAAGTGCTGTTAAACCTTTTAGGCCTAAACTGTTGGTCAAGTCTGGGGCTTAGTTTAGAAAGGGGATCTACTCTGAACCTTGTCACTCAGCAGGAAGATCTGAACCTTGTGACTCAGCAGGAAGATTTTTCTTAGTCCTTTCTATCCTTACCCTTTTTCCCCACACAGACTCTCCATCAGCCTCCATGTAGATAATTTTTGGATGAATTTCAGGTTTAGATTGATTGATTTTTGGTTCTAGTTTGCTTTTCCTCTATGTGCTTTAACCATCCAGTTAAGTAGAACAGTGAATCTTGCCAACAAACTTTGTTGCACTTTCACTTTTGTATTAAATCTGCTTTTCCCAATACTTTTGGTGGTGATTCTTTAAGAGACCTTAAAACACTCGTTCACCACACTCTGTCTTTCAGAGAAACTATGAGATCTGCCTAAAAGGTGTTATAGAAGAAATTAAGAAATGTCACAATACACAAAACTAAAAATCAGTTTTCTTCTTCCAATACACATGGGGTTGTCTCTTATGAGTGCCAAGGATGTGTGGACAAGGGATATTTGTGGCTTTGTTGTCTTCTTTTTGACAGCAGAAAGAGTGCTTCTTGTCCCAGAGCAAGGAAAGACAGCAAAGAATAATTTGATTTAATAAAAAAGATAGGTCTGGGTGCTGGACCTATGTGTCAGAAGGAACATGTGATGGTCTCATTCATGTCTGCAAAGGAGAAAAAAGATCAGATTCACACAAAAAAACTGCCTTTCATATGGAATTGTACCAAATACAAGGTTTCTTTATAGCCAGAAGTTTGTGCTTTGCCTAGCCATTTTCTATGCAAAAGAGTAATTGCCTTGATGAATCAATAGACTCTCTCTATATATATGTATATATGTATTTATTTATTTAAACATACTGACTCTGCAAGCTGGAATCAATAAATCCTTTCTGAATTTGCCTTTCTTTGTGCTCAATTACCTCTAGTCATCTGTGTGACTCCAAAGATCCCGTGGAGAGATCTCACCTCCATGGACATTTGGTGTGGTGGACATTTGGGGCAGAGGGGTGACTGGAAAGCAGCTGTATGACCAGAATGCTCTTTACCAGTATGATCCACAAAGATGTTCTGACTGGGTGAAAAGGTCTCTTCTCACTGGAAAGGATATGCAAATCTAAATATATACACAATGCCGTGACGTGCACTTCAGTCAGTGTGATGGGAATCAGGCATCCTTGCATAGCCCATGTTCTTTCAGCTTGGAGTCTCTCACAGATAGCCAATCCCTTCTTCTTCACCTTTTAAGCTTGGAAAATGCTTTGGAGACCTGCCCAAGGTATTGTACCTTAATCTCATAGGTGACATTTGCTGTCAGAGCAAGGATTTTAAAGACACATCTTCCTAGACAAGTTTATTTTCCCAACACTTATCTATGCAAGACTTCCTCTCCTGTAAATAAATCAATACTAAGTGAATTGAGTACTGAGTGAAAGGACATGAGACCATAAGGAAAGGCAGTATACACATAATCTATCTCCCCACTTTTGTGCCTGTCATGGGGACAGGAGGAGAAGAAGAGTGCCTGTAACTCTCTCGCTACACCCTCCCACCCCTTGCCCTGGGAGAGGAACACCATTTTTTTGAATCACAGTTGAACACATCAACTTTCCCACCACATTGGACTATGTGCCACTAAAACTGCAGTGGACTGAGAGCAGAGAGTTCATGGGATGCTACATGCCACATCGATCAGACTTCAAAAGAAAGATCTTGGCCCTGAAAGCAATCCCAGCTGAGTTCTTCGTGTGTGTGATGTGCTCCCATGCCAAAGTCTGTGCACTACTGGAACTTAACACTTCAAGAGATTCCCTGCCTAAGTCCTGCAGGTTCTGCTTGACTCTAGCACCAGGAGATAGCCTCTTCCCTCCATCTCCATGCGTTCTGTCCATCTCACTGGTGGCACCTCCTGGTGATGACAACATTCTTCCATCTCCTTCTGCTGGTGTCTGCTCTTGCACACATGTCTAGCCTGAGCATTGTCCCTTTGACCTGTCAGGACCAGGATCATTCCTTGTGAGCACACCCTGTCCCATCTTTGTATCTTCAGCTACTACTTTTCCCATTCTCTTGGAGCTCTGGGTCTGTACACCTTCAACACAAAGGTACCGTCCTTACAGCTGGGTTTCTCTGTGTTGTTACTATTAATTCCATTAATTACTTTTATGAGCAAATAATTACAATAATAAGTGGGAATTCCACAGCACACTGCATTGTATAGAGTCTTGAAGCCCCATGTTTATGTAGGATACAGCTTTGCAGAGCTCTCCACACCCAAGCCTCTAGGGTGATGATCATTTCTTCTTGGTAGTGCACCATTAAAAAAGCATTTTCTTCATTGTCCATTGTCAGATGAAACGATGGGAAAATAGGCCATTGCCTGCACCCATCCATTCTAAACAGGACCCAGCTAACCCAGAGGAAGCTGCTTGAAGTTTCAGAAAGGGATGGGTGGGTTGTGATTTGTGGGAAGGGACTCAGAAATCTCTGGAGGAATTACCGCATGTGTTCTGCTAGGGAAATCCAACAATCGCACAAGCACAAAGGCTACCAGTAACAGGCGTTTTCCACTTCCTTGATTGGCTTTCACAGAAGCTCAACGAGTTCTCCATCATTCTCCACAAATCCCTGCTTTGGCCTGGGTCTCTGCACTGGGATTTCCTATCAGCTATGAAGGCCCTTGGCTGCCTATTGTCAATAACTGCTTTTAGCAGATGAAGCTTTACATAACGTCAGACAAAACATGTTGTTAGAACCACAGTGCACTGAGGCAGACAGAGCCCTAATTTAATAATAAAAAAGCTCAGTAAGTCTAAAGGCTGAAAGAGTACGCCCTTTATTGAGGATGTCAGGTAGCTATACCTCTATCTAAGGCAAATAATGAAGAAAAATGAAGGAAAGCAGCCAGCTGTTACACAAATATGTCAAGTATTAGTGAATCACATTGAGGTTTACATGTAAGATTGATTACTGGGATTATGAAAAATATGGACCTTTGCTTTTCAATTAACTTTCTCAGCTTCAGTTTCCCACATTTTCTTTGTGGTTTTTTTTTTCCCCTCGAAGATTAAATATCCATTTATCTTTTTTGCCATTCACAACTAGATGGTTACATTACACAGTATTGTAGTGATCATCCTGCTATAATGAAATTCATACAAGTGTGGTAACTAGCCTAAAAAATCCTCATTATAAACCCAAATAACCTCAACCTAAAAGAAACCCATAAAGCTAAGTGATGGTAGTGTACAACCAAAGTACTCTGAGTACCAAAATTTGTTGTTCTGTCACTGCAATGAATTCCTGGTGCTTCCGGAAAAAAAGTCATCTTCAGAGACCTTGTTCATGAACATAAATAGTTTCAGTTGACCACTGGCTGCAGGGACACAGTGCAGGGCATGTTGCTCCTTTTGGAGACCATACAGCCTTCAGCACTAGAGTCAATTCTAAATATATTCCTCAAGTCAGATGTATAATGAGACATTTCATTACTTCCTTCCTTCTTGGCACACTACAGCAAAATGAGCCAGGAATAAAGAATTAAACTTTGGTCTCCCCAATATGAGCAAAGTTTAATTCTTTGCCATCTGCCAGGATCACGAGGACAATTGAAATATCCCTTTATTGTCCACGTGCACATTAGAGCATTGCTAGCCATGACATTCCTTGATGACAGGACAAGCTTGTGATGAAGGAAAATACCAGCTTTATCTTCTTTCTAGTGACCCATGGCAATAATAATTTCTATTAGATATAGGTAGTGCAATGCTCCAGATACTGACGTTGCTGTTAAATAGAAGGAAATATGGATCACACCATTAATCAAAAGCACATAAAGATGGGGTGTGTTGCCCAGGCTCCCCCCTATCTCTTTTTCTCCTTTTCTGTTGATAGAAAAAGTGTGTCAGTGAGCATGTGGGTGAGGTGTATTCAACAGTGAAATGTCCAAATGTTTGTTCTTGCTTTTGCAGTATGAACTGGATCAGGTAGAGTAACTTAAAAGTGATCCTGAGTGGAGATATCAGGTTGCTAAAATAAATTCTTGCTGTGTGCAGAAAGAAGGGTGCTATTATATGCAGAATCTGGAGTCCCAGATGCAATTCTCCATCTTAAGACATCCTCAGAAATATGACCCATGCATACCCCAGTCAGACCCTGAAACACAGAGGGGCAAGCTGTTCTCAGCTACTTGTACAGTCAAGAGGTAGAATCTGATACTTCTCATCAGAGATGAGAGATGCCATGGGCCATCTGATGGGTTGATGTTGGCCCATGGGACTGCAGTTCCCTTGCAAGAACAGCAGAGATGGTGCAAAGCCAGGAGAGACAACAGCAAGGAATACAGTGTCCAGGGAAGTGGTGGAGGAACTAAAGACGTGGATGTGGTGCTTAGGGACATGGTTTAGCACTGGGCTTGGCAATGCAGCATTAATGGTTGGTCTCCATGGTCTTAGAGGTCTTGTCCAACCAAAACCCTTTTATGATTCTGTGATTCTAAGGAAGCCATTACAGTGTCCTTTATTTATCAGAATAACCAGGACGAGCTGTGGGGCACCTTCCCCACCTTCCAGGGGTGCAGTCATTTGGCTAATTCTTGAAAAATCCACTCTGAGAGCCCCAGCTGGAGGCAAAAGGATGTGCACAGAGCAGTTTATGGGCCATTCCAGGAAAAGTTGTTCTTCTTGATGCCTGAGCCTGTCCAGATTTCTTCTGCACCTTGACAAGGAGCCCTTGTGGCCCAGCTGCATTGCTGGGTGTTGCTGAACACAAGCTCCATGTGGAATGGCTCTCCATTATTACTTTGCAGAGTACCTCAGCACCTTGGGGAATGAAAGGCACCATAGCTGAAAGTCTGAGGAGCACCTGTAGGCTCCAGATTATTCAGTATAGTGAAAACTGAGGCTCTCAGAACAGCTTACCCTGGGTTTAAAAAAAAAAGTAATTTCTTTTACTTTCACACCCCTGATGACCAAAAAAGTGTTCTGCTCACCTTGAAATCACACTCCCCAGAAGCTCTGTTAGCACCCCCGCCCAAGTGTTCCTTACATCCACTTTCCCCCCAACAGCAGGAAATTGCTTAGAAAATATTTCCAGGTTCCTTCCTGGCCAGAGGTCACCTCTGTGTTTCAAAGCAGCAGGAATCACCATGTTCTCTGACACAACAAACGGAGGAGGAAGACCTGTCCTGCCCTTCCAGCTTTCAAGCTTGTGCTTTTTAGTTGTAACTCCACCCTACACTGGTGGAGAAGGGATCAGTTCCCACTGATCGCAGGAAAAGGAGGTCACGGGGTTTGCTTGATTGAATCACCACAAGCCAAAAGGTTTTTTCTCTGCTCACTGAGAATTGCTCACGGGCTGTTTAATTTGTTCCGAAAAGAAAAGCAAGACAAAAAAAAACAAACCCCAAGCCCAAGAAGCAACAGCACACAGGGAAAAGCAGGTGTGTCTCCAGATCCTGGGAAAACAAAGGGAAAAGGCTGAGGCAGGAGGTGACACGTGGATGGGAAGTTTCCATCTCAGCACAAGAGGACAAGTTTGGAAAAGACTCGGAGGGGACCAGCACATGTTGCGCTGCAGGTATGGATGCTGTGTGTGAAATGTGGCATTGCTTTTATGCTTTGGGGAGGGCAAGGGTGGCTTGAAGGAATTTGATTCTGACAGATTCTGACAGTGTAGTGCAAGCTTTGCTTCATCAGTAAACCTGCTGCAGGTTTTTGCCAGGGGGACTGCAATCGTCACAGGTTTCATTTTGTGGTGATTACTTGGCAGTTTTCTGTAGGATGGTTTTGTCTGTTCAGGGTATGAATTAAGCCATCCAAGCTCCTGACAAAGTGCTACTGCCTTCACTTGGCTAGTGAATGCTAATAGAGGTTATGATTGCTTTAGTTTAAGCTGGGGCTGCAGGGGTAAAGAGGGACATGCACGGAAGTGCTGTGCTAATCCTCATTGCATTTATTACCTCCTAAATTGTGCTGCAGAGTTTCAGAGAAAAAAAGTCAACTGCAATAGCATTTAGAATTTTTTTCTTTTTTTCCACTTTGTTTTGTACTTGCAGTGGCTGGAATTTGCAGTGCAGATGCAAGCACTGTATTTTGTTGGCTGTATAGAATGGGTTTGTTTCTTCTAAGAGCAAACTCCCTTCAGTTTCATATTAGGTGAAACTTGCTGACAGGGGAGAGGAATTTGGAGCACCCAGGGCCGCAGTCTGAGGAACTGCTGTATACTGTCTTTGAGCATCACATTTATCTTGTTTCCATTCTTTTCTATCTGTGTTTTCAGCTGCTTAAATGAAAGCAAATTTTATGGTGTTGTGCTGGAGTGCTGCTGCTTCCAGTGTTCAGTGTCAGGGGGGGATACAGAGAAGCTTTCTGATGCTTTTGCCTCCATTGATGTCTATATCCCCAAAAGTTCTGCTCCATTTCCAAACATCTCTGGTGCAGAAGTATCCACTTTGCTTAAATGGTCATGGTTCAGGAAAAAAGCAGTGCTGTGATGTGATCCTGTACAACCTTGTTTCTCTCTCCCCATCGTAGGAAAGCAATGCTCACCTATGTGCATGAGGAGCTTTTGGATTTGGGGGAGAGAGGTGTTTTTGTTTAAATGCTGTAACTCACACTTTCAGTGGCAGTTTTACGAGGCAATGGGCTTGTGACAAGAAAGGAAATAACAAAGCAAAGGATGTTGTGAAATTGAAAGCCTGAGGCTCCATTTCTTCTGCTTCTATCACTTGCTGTTGCATGATGAAAATGGTATTTTGCAACCCATAGATTTTCCTCTCAACCAAAAACTTCCTCATCTATTTCTGTCACTTAACCTGTCTAGTGATGTCTGGCAACATTGCAGAATAAAGTGATATTTAAATAAATGTAGAGGCAAATCTTTAGCACCTGGGTAGCAGTGACACTTAACTGAACTCAGTTTTGGGTCAGCCAGCTCAGCAGGAACCTGCTGTGACTATTTGGCATCTGTCACTATTTAACTTCCCTAAATTCATCTGAGTTTGCCTCCGGTGATCCAGGTTTAAAAAACAAACACAGAGAACATGCGTAGGCACTGGGAAGATATCTTTGTCCTGATCTTCTTGGTTATTTTTATTTTTTTAACACCTCTTAGGCAGGCTTAATAAAGAAGTTCTCCAACATCTGAATTGGAGACGTGGGAAATTCCTCAAACTAGGCAGAGCTTCCTCTCATTGTTATAACACAAAAGACCAGTGCAGCCTTTACTAGAGTTCCTTTTTTTAACCCATTCATCTTGACCAAGAAACCTACCTGCTGCTGCTACTGCTCAGGGCTGTGATTCAGAGTTTCCCAGAAGACAGCAGATAAGCATGGAAGTGAATTTCATCATCCACAAAGACGGCATTATTCTGGGGTTTTATTGCACTTGAAACTGAAATAGTTTGCTGCTAGAATTAATCGCAGCCTTGAGCAAGAATCATGGCTTTTCAAGATCAAGTGGGATGAATCTACAGTAAAACCAAACTCCTTGCAGAAAACCATTTCCAGTTTTCCATGAAAGAGTTTCTCAGGACCATGATCTTCAAAAGGGGTTCAATTGACATTCATGAGCAGATCCACTCCAATTGCATGTTTATACAGAGTTTATTTCTCAAATGATCCTGATCCTGTGGCTCAGCCTGCCTGGGGGCAGTTACCGCCCATGGGTTAATCTGATCCTGCACCTGCCCTGCTGGTAAGGAGCAGCAGCAGCTCTACCCCTTATCTATGCTGGGCAGCATCCTGAGGGGACTGAGCCAGCACTGGGTGAGGGCAGGAACTGTGGGGCCGTGATAGTGGCCCTGAACTGGTTGTATTAAGAATGTGGACGAGATGGAATGCACAAAGTGGGTGTGCAGGAACAGGTAAAATGAGAAAGAGATAGCAAAAGATTTGCAATGGCTTGTTTCTCTCTGATGGACGAATGTTTGATTCCTTGTTTGTTCAGCTGGGCTTTTTTTTAGAAAATACTAGCTCCTGCAGAGCAGATAATTCACTGTAGCAGGTTGTCTAGTAATTACACTGCTATATTTGCATGTTATAATGCTGCACCAGTGGACTTTGTTAAGGAGTTTTTGACTACATTTGCAGCCTATTCCAAGTGCTTATCTGCTGTTGATGGTGGCTGGAAGAAGTTTCCCTTTCACAGCCATCCCATGACATGACATGGATGTTGTAGCCTTAATCCACCATGTCTACACACAGTTTATATCTTTTCTACAAACTTCAGTTTATTCCTGTGGAAGCCAGCAATGAATTCTGCCCCAAAACCCTCCCCTCTCCATCATAATTCCCATCTGAGCAATCCAAACAAGATGGGTGTGATGGGATTGAATTAACTTTCCTCATAAGGTGCTTTGTTTGGATTTGTGGCTGAAACAGTGTTGACACCATACCAATGTTTTGGCTATGGCTGAGCAGTGCTTGCGGAGTGTCAAGGCTTTCCCTTTCTTCCCACTGACTCTGTAGTGAGTGGGATGAGGGTTGGGAGGGATTAAAACAGGGAAAGCTGACTTGAATTCACAAAAAGGATGTTTCAAATCACATAACATCATGTTCAGCAACAAAAAAGTAGTGGTGGAAGTCAGGGTTGTCTTCCAAACCTGCCATTGCTTGGACATTTTCTGGATCTACATCTGCTTGTGGGAGGTAGTGAAGGATTGCCTTCACATCACTTTTTTTTTCTTTCCTCTTTCTTTCTTTATTAACTTTTATTTATCTCAATCCACTAGTTTTTGTACTTTTTCTCATCCTATTCTCTCCTCCATTCCTCTGACAGATGGGAGTAAACGAGTGCCTGTGTGGGTGTTTAGCTTCAGACCAGGGTTAGCCCACAACAACAGGATATCTAGCCCACCCTTCAGACATCTCCCAGTGAGCCACTTTTGAATACACAGAAGTTTTTTCCCAGCCCAGGAAAAGAACCTTTGAACTCCCTTGTGTCATCTCCATTGGCTGATTTACACAAAGTAATACTTGTTTCAGGAAGACCTCAAAGGTCATCTAATATCCTTCTCCCGGCATTGAATTCCTTCATTCTGGATGAAAAGGGAGCCACATCTCATTTGCCTTCTAGGTACTTCCACAAGTTTTGCTTTATCAGATCATTAGTGCAGTCACTGATGGGTTTTTCCTGTCCCAGGGTCTCTCTAAGCACCCTGTGAAGCAGAGACAGCAAATATCATCCTTGTTTGGCAGCAGAGAACTGAGGCACACCGATAGCCAGAGTCTGCTTACAAGGTTGGCTGCTGCCAACCCAGGGTCTGCCTAAACTCACCTCACCAGCATGGAGAATGCTATGGCAGCCAGGTTTGAGGGTGCTTGTGAGCAGCAAAGCTGTATGCATGCCCTATTTAAATCTTAATATGAAATATTAATTTCCAAATGCCTTCCCTCAAAACATAATAGAGCTGTGATCAAGTATGTAATTTACTGTCTTCGGAAATTCCTCAAAACGACAGAACTTCCCCCAATTGTTCATGCTTAGAGGAAAAGCTCTACTAGAGTTCCTGCTTTGGCTCAATCCTGTGAGCACAGGCTTGGCCCGCCATGACCATTAAACTGAGTGTGTGAAAGCCATCTTCATTCCTAAGATGTCCCTACGTGCCTTATGACAGGCTACTCACAGAATGCCCCTTGTTCCTGAAATTGTTTCACTGTGCCTTTTTGAGAGAGAAATTCTTTAAATTCCTGCACATGGTCCCTAAAATTTGGGTTGGCTGATCCTAGGCCTGAGGTCCCAGATGAGCCTGTGCATGCCTCAAGTGTCTCTGGCAATTAAACAGGACTGATGGCACTTCCTTCCTTCCTTCCTCCTGTTATCCATCCTGTTTCAAGTCTATGGCTTAAAAGGTTCAACTGCTGTTCATAAACACTGTCTCTTTTTGCAGTTAGGACACACTGCATGTAAAATCATAGAATCGCAGAATGCTTTGTGTTGGAAAGGATGTTAAAGCTCATCTCATTCCAGCCCTTTCCACAGGCAGCAACACCTTCCACTAGACCAGGTTGCTCCAAGCCCCATCCAGCCTGGCCTTGGACACTTCAGGGAATGGGCAGCCACAGTTTCTGTAGACAACCTGTGCCAGAGCTGCGCCACCTTCACAGGGAAGAATTTCTTCCTAATAATTAATCTAAACCTGTTCTCTCATAGCTTAAAGCCACCCCCCCCCCCTTTGTTCTGTCACTGCAGCCCTTTTGTAGGCCCTTTAGGTATTGGAAGGAGCTCAAAGACCTCCCTGGAGCCTTCTCTTCTCAAGGCTGAACAGCCCCAGATCTCTCAGCATGTCCTTTTAGGGGAGATTTTTATGTTACTATTGAAAATCTGCTTTAAAAGCTGCCTGCTCTTTTCCTGAACACCTTGTTTCTAACAGCCTTGCAATGGTTCTTCCAGCACTGCTCCAGCATCATAGTACCAAACTTTCAAATGCTTAATCCATCTGACAGCAGGTAATGGAACTTCCCTTGTCCCTAGTGTACATACAGGTGCTTTTGAGGGTGTTGAAGCAGAGGAGGTTCCTACTGAAGCAAGGCCTAGACTGCCTGTAGAGTCAGCAGAGAGAAGCACAAAGACCTCAGAAAAATTCTTGTTGGAGATGCAACCAAAGTTCAGCACCAATTTCATCCCATTGAGCTGGGGGATGAGGGAGCTGGAAGAGAACTGGAGAACCTTCCTGTTCTTGGAATGTGGATTTTATTTTAAGCCATGCTAGAATTAGGAGAAACAGTGTCCCAGCAGCAGGGCGGGGCGTGTTAACCCTGAGGCCATCAGCAGGGCACAGCTCCCCTCTACGGGCCTGAACTCTCCTTTTCTCCCTAAACAAGGAGCCCAGGCTGTGCTGCTGACTGGGAACAGCCCCTGGCCCATGCTGTTCTTTGAAGAATTCCTGTGAATCTTGGCATTAGCACTGGCTGAGACAGGGAACATGGTAACTATGGACAAGGCCTCCTAAAGAAAGGCAGAAAGAGACCTCAGCAGCTCATCTACTCAGGCCCTACATCTCATGGCAGGTGCTTGTTTAAGCTCTCCAAAGGCACCCTGTGGCTGGAGAAATGCCATTCCTTGGTGCTGTATCTCATGGTCAAACCTGTCATCAGGTTTAGCTTGTCTTTGCAATGTTGTGTTTTTATGCAATGTAAACCCAACAAGCACCACAGGGATTCACAAGTCTGGATCATCCCTGGTCTCAGTCTGAAGATAAGCATCTTCATCCTTGGCATCAGGCGCGAGATCAAGCCGCAGTATCATCAACACAGATGGGACTTGTTTGTTTTACTAGTGTTCAGAAGACTTTAATGAATAATAGACTTCAGACATGCTTATCTTCAGACTGAGAAAAATTTGAAAATATTATGGACAGGTGCAGCCTTCCAAGAAGTTAAATAGTAGCACTTTTTAGCCTTTCTGAGTTCTCCCGTGCTCTGAAAGACAGATCAGTACAAAAATAGTAAGGCTGGAAATGAAATCAGTGGAACAAAATAGAAACAATTATTTTTTTCTCTCAGGCTTCATCATAAGAGAAGGCAATTAAGAGATATGGACAACAGAGACCTGCCTTCACTGGTTTGAGGGATTTCCCTCCATCTATATGATTCTATGTGCAAAACGTGGGTGCTATTTTGTACTTCCATCTTTTTGTTGCTAGGTGTGACAAGCCAGGCCCTCAGACAGGAAACACCTTCTGTCCAGAGCGCGATTGTACAAACTCCAAAAGGCTGATACCTACACAACTTACAGGAGCTTCCTACACAGCCAGCTGCAGTAATAACAGGAAAAAAATCAAGAGGTTAATAAAATGAAATGAGCAGGAAGCATGCAGTCATCAGACTTTCTAGTACTTTAGTCTATAGAAGTAACCCATGTCTGGCCTGACTCAGGGACCCAATCCAAAACTCATTGCAGCCCATGGAAATTCCAGTGCTGCAATGGATATTGTGAGACCTCAGTCTTCACTACATTGATATGGGAGTACCTGGCAAGTTCCTCCTTCCCCAGTACTACTACAGTCCTGAGCTTCAAATATCTTGTTGTGTTACTTCCCACTGTGAATTAGGCCTGTACCCCACTGCAGATGCTCCAAAAAGCACAAGGAGAAGATAAGGTTCATGGGTACATCTCTTCTTCCATCCCAGTTATCCGATGGTGAGCTGGTGTATGCTTTTCCACAGTCTTTCCAAACGTCGTAACCAGCTGCAACAAAGGGCTGAAGTAGGAGGGTGGAATTAATTGGCAAGATTTTTTTTTCTTTTTTTCTTTGTTCCTTCTCTACAAAACTCCAACATGAAGCTCAAGGAGGAGGACTTAGGTGGAGTAGAGAAAAACACAAGTGGAAGTGAGAAAGAACTATCAGGAAGAAGACAAGAATTAGGCAAGGCTTTCTTTTTCCCGTAAAGTGCTGATTTAAATGCCATTTCACTTTGGTTGCAGCTATCACTGTTTTCAGTCTGGCATATTAACATGCCATGTGGCATGGGGAACATTCATCCCTTTACTTATGAGTGCCATGACATTTATTTGCACAAAACCAACAAAAATAAGAATTACCCCTCTATTCCCGCAGAAAATAAAACCTCTGCTCATGTCTGAGAGATCCTTGAGCATCCCATCAAACTCAGCCCCCTGCACCATGCTAGGCACAGAGCTGGAATAACACAGCTCCACAAACATCACAAAGAAAGCATGCCACAGCTTGTTTATTGCCTGTTTGAATCCTTATCACCAAGCAGTTCAGTTTTGTGTCCTTGATTAATTTCTGTTTATTTTATTTTTGTTCTCATTCAGATGTGTTATCTAAGGTCAGTGCAACTTCCCTTGTCCCCCCTTTCCCTTTCAGCCAACTCTCCCATGAAATATTGTTGTGCCTGGGTGTGTGTTTCTTAAAGGCATTGTGTGTTTTCTGTCTGAAACAAACATTGTCTGATCATCCAACTTATTACGCACTACTCAAAGGTCATGCTTTATGCAGAGAAAGGAAAACTCTTCTGTTGTGGCTGAGGAATAACAAACTGGACAGGCACTGAAAACAAGGCTTTAGCCCCAGAGTTCAAGACTTTGGGAAAATGTTCCTTAGCTGTTTGCAAATGGTAACCAAGATTCAGCTGCTACTGGAGCCAAACTGTGCCTGTGCCAGCAGCAGATCTCCCCCTTCACACCTTCTAACCTGTAGCAGCTCCAGGTTCCTCTCTCCAGGCATCCTTCACCCCCACAGATCTCACAGCACCATAGGCTTCATCCAAAATACCTAGAGGGAGGCAGAGTTGTTCAAGTCATAGGAAAATGCTGGCATGGGGGTAACTGAGCTTAACTATGTTGCAAAAAAAAAAATCCAGCCAAAGTGGAAAGATACAGAACAAGTACCAAAGAGGCAGGAGGACTGCTGTGCTAAAATGGCACAGGACTCTTCGTCCTCAATAGCTGATGGGGAATGTAAAAGTGATATACGGTGTGAGAGGCCATGGAAAAGTTTGTGCTATCTAGTTTGACAATTAAGGATCAAACTTGACCCTAATGAGTGGTAGATTCAAAGCAAGCAAAGGAATTTAGACCTCCTTGCTCCTGCAAATTATGTATTCTGCACACTCTCACAGATTTTCCTGTAATTTACTTCATTTATCTTAAAATGCCATTAGGGCTCTTAAACACCAATGACCTGCCTTGGCCTCCAGAAATCCCTGTAGCTCTGATAGCCAGAAGTGGAAATAACATTCTGAAGATGAGCTGCTGCAAACTTACTTCATTTTTGTAAAACTCTTTCCAAGGGCCTCTGCTATAGCCCTTGCTGGATAAGAACCAACTGGGCTAGACAGTCCCAGGATTCAACCAAGGGCAAATCTGTTTAGGACATTAAGCTAGCAGAGCCCATTAGAAAGGGGGGAGAATGGTCTCTCAGTGTGAATAAAGGAGTAAAAAGCACAGAGTTGAGGGCTTTTACAGTGAGGCTTTAAAACAGAATATGTCTGCCTGACCACACAGGGAGCTCTTGGCCTCAGTGACCCAGGACATGTCTCACAGCCAGAGCAGAGGGCCAAGAACTGAGGCTGTGGACTAATATCCACCTCACAAAGAACTGCTGGTTGAAGATGTGTTGTGCCTGCAAGGTTGGTTGTTTTCTTCTTCCTGGTGATGCCAAAGGTGTATTCATCTCCATTTCGGTAGAAGAGGGGCAGATTTCCCAGACACAGCATATAGAAAGGTTACAGCCAACAGGAAAAAGATACTTTTATGTGGGATGGCTGCATGGGGAAGCATAACTCTGTGTCTTCTAAAACAGAACTGCTTGTTTCCACTTCTGCATTTATAACCCCTTACCAGAGAACCCACTCCAGGGTGGGTATATCTTTAGGTCCCCTCACTGGTTATTTTTAGACATTGACAAGATCCCCCTGTGCCTTTCCTTTTCCAGGCTAAGCAGCTCTCTTGGCCTCTCCAGGTATGACAGATGCTCCAACTTCTTAATCATCTTCATGACCCCTTGCTGGGCTCACTTCAGTGAGTCTCTCTTGTACTGGGGAGCTTAGGAGCTGGATATTGTGCTTAAGATGAATCCAGAACCAGGAAATCTTTTTTTTATTAAGTCTATCATCAAATGAGAAATGTTGTCAGAAAGATTCTAGAAAAAAGACATGACGGGCAGGATAAGAAAAGCTTACAAATATGTCTGCCTGTAAGAGACAGAGTTAGTGAGTCAGACAGAAGCATAAGGTGGAATAGGCCAGGTCCCTCTGAGTGAACAGAGGTTACCTGAGCAAAGGAACCCAAATAAGGACCCCCAGGTCTGAGAGAATGTCTATAGAGGCAGCCCTGCTGCAAGGGATTATACAGAATGCCAACAGCATGTTATTTCTGGTTCTGGTAGAACCCAGGTGTCTTTATCATGCTACACTGCCAAGGCCACAGAAGCCATGAACTATCACAGAATCACAGTAGAAGCTGAGTTGGAAGGGACCTACGAGGATCATTGAGTCCAGCTCCTGGCTGTGCACAGGACCATCCCCAAGAATTCTGGGGACATCACCACCCTGCCAAAGATGCTCTTTCTGTCCTAACGCAGTGATGTGGCTGTAAGTGCAGATGTATTGTCACCCAACCCCATGGGAGAGGCTGGCCACAGGTCCAGCCGTGGTGTGGTACCTTCCCAAAGGGGTCAGCTGTACAGCTGGTCAGCAGCCAGGGCAGTGTTCATGCCTCTCCAAATGTGCCAGGCTGGTTCTCACCTTCCCCCTTCCCTGAAATAATGCTTAGCCAGTGACTATGGCAGTTGATGCTTATTCATGCAAGAATGCCCTCACTGATCTGGCAGATTGCTGTTCTCCAGTGACAAGCAGTAAGTCCAACTGTGAACTGTGCCAGAAGGGCTATGAAAACATTGCAGGACTGGCTGGCACTGTCCAGAATGCTCACTTAAAAATGCTCACAGAAACTTCTTTTGGCTGCTCTCTGAGTATTAGGAATGCATGGAGAATGTGATAATTTGGACATTCAGCTGGGCAGTGTTCTCTGTGCTCCCAGTTATCCAGCTAAATGGTTGCTATTTCAGCTACTATGCCCTGCAAATATGAGTCCTAGAGAGTTGTTCTCTCCTTGCAGGAAGTCCTGTGTGGTCATGGTATGATTTGAGCCTGATCCTCAGATAGCTGGGTCTAAATTATTTTCATTTTCCATGTAGATTATTTGGCTATGTAAAAAGGTCATCAACAATTCACGGGAAGGCTGACAGAGGAATAGAGGAATCTAAAGTCATAATCATAGGTCAAAAGGAAAGATAAATACTGCACAAACAAGGATGGAAAATGTGAGCTGGTGTGAGCTGATATAGAAAAAGGTGTGAACCATAGCCCTCCTCTGGAAATATTGTTTTGGGGAAACCCTTGATAAGGCTGTAGGTACAGTTTACCTCCTCTCTGCTTAAACCTGTGAGAATATTGTGCTGCAAAGGTCAAGAAAGGAATGCCTAAACCTGGATAAGGTAGAATAACATTTTGGAAAAGAACTCTAAGGTCATGAGTCCAACCATTAAGCCAACACTGCTAATCCACCACTAAAACATGTCCCTGAAGTCCACATGTGCACATCTTTTAAATACCTCCAGGGATGCTGACTCCAATACTGCCCTGGGCAGCCTGATCCACTGCTTGACCACCCCTTCCTCAAATAAATTTTTCTAAATGTCCAATCTAAACCTCCCCTGGAGCAATTTGAGGCCATTTCCTCTTGTCCTGTCGTTTGTTACTCAGGAGCAGGGCCTGACATCCACCAGGTTTCACCTTCCTGTCAGGGTGTTGTAGAGGGTGAGAAGGTCCCCCTCAGCCTCCTTTTCTCCAGGCTGAGCTCCCTCAGCTCCCTCAGCTACTCCTCACCATACTCGTGCTCCAGACCTTTCTCCATCTCTGTTGTCCTTCTCTGGACATGCTTCAGGACCTCAGTGGCCTTCCTGTCATGAGGGACCCCAAACAGAGCACAGGATTTTTAATGTTTCACCAGTGTCAAGCACAGGGGAACAATCATTGCCCTGGTCAGTCCAAACACAGCTCTGAGAACACAGATCCCCAAACAATCTACCCATCAACCCACTGCCACAAACCCACATGGAAGCAGAATCAAAGCCTCTCCTCCATGTCAGCAATTGTATAGTCTCTTCTTAAAAACCTCTGCTGAAGGAAACTTTGCAGCCACCCTGGGTAGCCTAATTTTGTGCTTCTAAATGTTATAATTACATATTTTCCATAATCAGCAGCATATTTACTTTTGCTTCAGATTGTGTGACTTCAGCCAGCTGCCGCTGTGAACATCTATGTCAGTCCTTTTTCAAGGAACAAACTGTTATTGTGTCAATACCTGAGTCTTGTCCTATCTAATCTGAACAACCTTCAGCCTGTTCACGAGATTATGGCTCTTGTCATTGAGGTTATACAATCCTCTTGTCTTAGCTCTCCTTTGGATGCTCTCCAATACAGCAATATCCGGACACAGGGCTCCAGCCAAAACATCAACAGCATCACACAGTGCACTTTTGTTACCTCCCAGGTCTCCAATTAAAAATGTTTGCTAAAAAAAAAAGAAAAAAAAAAAAAGAAGATATTTCAACATTTTTCAACATTGTTACAGTGAGTGAATTTAGATAGCAAATTCTTAAGACTCCCTTCAGAATAATATCTGCAAGACTGAGATGAGCAAAACTATCTAAAACAGATAGAGATAATAAATGAAGCCCCAGGCATTGTCAGATTCATCCCAAAAACTGTTATATCAAAGTAAACTACCTATTAGCTCCAATATACTTGGGATTCACTCTGTCCTCACATGTTAAAAACACAGTTTTGTGTGTCTGAACACACAAAATTCAGACTCAAGAATATCAGATGGTGTAAGAATCTACAGTGTTGCATCCAGTTTCTGAGAGGTTCTGGCATCTTTTTTCTGCATTTGGATGCAGTTGACTGTGGGGTTTGATTACACAAATTGCTGAGATTAATTTCTAGACATGAGACTGAAGGGTCTATGTCCAGGACTGGAATGAGGAAGAGTGAGTCAAGAGAGCTGCAACAGCTTCATTTCTAAGTTGTTTCCACATTTGCTTTCTCTTTGAACAGTATCTCCCAGGGTGCAGCTGTGTGGGAACCTTACCCTGGCCTGTCTTTCGTGACAGATGAAATGTGTTCGCATGCTTTTTGCAACAACACATTTCCAGTGAATTACAGGATCCCTGTAGCTCTGCCCTGGTTTGGATAGAGCAAGTGTCCTCTAGCACAACTCTTGCTTTCTTGAGCCTGTGAAGCCTAATGGCAGACTCAAATGTTTAAATAAAAATGTTGTGGGGTTGAGACTTTAGAATCCAGGAAGTTCAGTTTCTGGGGACATGACAGTATGTGATGAATGAGTACAGGAAAAAACATCAGGACAATCAGGACATCCCCTGTGCTCACATACCAAGTTGATTACATACCTAATCCTCTGACATTGTATAATTTTCACATTCTCCTGCAAAGTAAACCAAGGTTTCTCATACCTTTAGGCTGCAGCTTGATGATAAGCCTTGAGCAGAAACCCTCTTTTAAGAAAGCCTTGCTGACATTCTTTCCCATTCTCACACCCCAAGATGCTCTTTCCTAAAAGTTTTGGAGAAAAAAAAAAACCAACAAAAAAAATCACAAATGAAACCACAAAAAAAACCCCAAAAAAACCAAAAAAAACCAAAAAAACAAAAAAAACTCAAAAAAAACCCAACCAAAAAAAACCAACAACAAACAAAAAAAAAAACAAACACAAAAGCTTGGGGAAAGCAGGTTTAACACAGACCAGTTTTCTAGTCAATGCCTGGCAATGTGCAAAGTGTGACTCCACCACAGGCACAGGTGACTCAGCCTAAGCCAATTCTTCAGCCTCTTCATCTCAGCCTCTGCACTGGCACTGCTGATCATTCAAACCTACAAGCAGTCACCAAGGGAGCAATTCTGGGAGAAAAATTTTTTCTCTGGGGATAGAGCATGAACTCGTGTTGAGCAGCTTGCCAGGGCAGAAAGGAAAAGGTCCTCCTTGTCCTTACCCTCCTGCCCTGTCTGCCAACCCTTGTTCCATCTCCCTTCCCTGCTTGGGGCCGCTTAGGTGCTCCTCTTCTTGCTCTGGCTCTGGCACTAACTGAGATGTTCTCTAAGCTGATCAGACTCAGATAAAAGTTAGCTGGACACCTTATTGCTGCTTTAGTTTTCTGCAGGGACAGGGAGTTAAACTGAATGAGAATCTGGAAGGCCAAGGCCATCAATAAAACAAATCTACAGAGAGAGAGGTGGTGGCATTAAGTTCTGTAGATGTAGCCTTGGACTTCTACTTGTTGAGATTCCTGAACCAGCTTGAGTGGGCAATAAATCAGACCAATGGCACCACAACAGTGAGGACAAAGACATGCTGTAAGGGTAACCAGGGCATCAGTCATGCCAATTTAATCACCTTAAAACTGCTGCAAACAGCTGAGGTCTGACTCACCACCTTGCAGAGAACAGCAGGTGAGCAGGTTTGCAGAAAAGGAAACAGACCTGTCTCCTGAATGAATCAGTGTTTAAAAAATAATTCCCCCACAACATGAACTTAATCCCAGGGGTTTCCACAGAGCTCAGTCAGTCACTGCCTCACACACTGCTGTGGAAACAAATTCCATTGATAAATCAACTGTTATCAAACACTGTAGGGACAAGGGTTCCACTGTTACTTGGACAAATGTCCTCTTTTTGTGTGTTCTTGGCTCAGATATTGTTTAATGTAGGAACATCCATAACACATCAGAATTTCCCCTGCTTTCTGGGAATTCCCATAGCCATCAGAGCCACAGGTCTGCATCTCTGTGCAGCTTCTCCAAGGGCATAAATGTGTCTCCACAGAGCCTTCCAGGTCCAGCAAGCAGGCTGCCAGCTCAGGTAGAAAATTTTAGGGATTTCCTCCTTTAGAGTTTAAGTCATAGCCCACAGACATTTTGCCATAGCTACAAAACATGATTTTGCTGCTTTCAGTCCTCAACACCCTCTTTTGTTAGAACAAAGAAGGTGAGTAACAGCAGGGGAACAAGTTAGTCCACTAATCTGCAGATAAGACACTGAGGGACTCAGATCAGTGCAGGGGGAAATAATGAGTACAATCTGATGAATGGTATCAGGAAATATCTCTTCTTAAAATGCCTTGTGGGTTTTCTGCAGTGGCATATCTGCTCAGTCTCACACTTGAAATTTGAGTGCAGGCTCTAGAGGTAACTTCTTTTCTGGGCAGCAATAACTTGTTCAATTAATTATAAAAGTTCCTGTGGTTTAATATTTCTTTGAGAGAGCAGACTGGGCTATGGTGGAAAGCAGGTGATGTTTAAGATGAATCTAATTAGAAGATCTTCTCTTTGAACCACCTGAGAAGGTAAATCATACTAGATCTCTGGGTGTTGTCTTTATTTTCTAAAATGTGTGATGGTGACTGTTGTGCTGGGTGGATTTGCAAGAGAAGGTGTAATTATTTTACAGCATTCATGAAAAAGAGTATTTCAGAGAAAAATTAATAAGAAGGTCATGTATCTCCTTTATGTCCTGGGTTGAAATGAGACCTTGCTATTTACCTCTAGGAATCCTCAGCATTTTAGTATTAACTTTAAACAATATTTTCCTGCCTGAGTGCTGTGGAGAATGAGCATTTCATAGCAAATCTGGACTTCTTTATCTCTCTGGGTCTTTATAAGTTGAAGATACTTATTGTTTCCCAGGAGACAGTTTGTATGAGCAATGAGGAGTGTGTCTGCACATGTGCTTTGCCCACTGAAGGCAGACCGATACTTGAGAATTTTCTCACTAAAAGTTTTACACCAATGCTTTATTCATTGAGAAATTAAATAAACAAAGGGAACACCCACATTGCTTGAGAAGAACATTTAATACTTTTCCCCATTTGCAACTTGTTTGTTGGTTTTCTGGTTTTCTAGATACTGGCTTGGAATGTTTTGGAGCTTTAAATAGCTACCAAAGCCTGAGTAGCAGCCCAGGTCTCATTTACATGAGTTGTCCTCTATGTAGTGTCTGACACGTACAGTTAACAGGGTGTTTGCTGTCAGCTGCATAAAGTCACACAGAAGATGTGTTTGAAAATAGAGGCTGACCCACAGCATTTGAATATGAAGGCAAGTTGGGGAGCAGGGCAAAAGATAGATGCAAAACTGTGCCAGACGTTGTTTACTCTCATCATAAATTTTGTTTAATGACCCTTTTGCCTTTCTATTATCTATTTCATTAACCTGTTACTGGTGTAACACAAACTCTTTGTGCAGATTAAGTTTTTTTACCATATGTTCTGAGAATATCCTGAATATACAAAGTTACCAGAGACCTTTGTTTAGTTAGTGCTTCAATTATTAAGTCATGTCACTATCTCAAGAACTTATGTCACAGTTTATAATGTTTCCCTTATGATCCACTTTAATCAATTGTGATCTTGGGATCAGCCAGATCCATGGAAGTCTTGAGTTTGTTACAAGTGGATGATGTCTTCAAAATAGGAAAATAGTCTCTTTTGTAGAATTCTGGATATAGTGACAGACATGCCAAAGAAACTGAAAAAATTTCTCTACATTTTTCCCCCCGATTCTGTTAGCCATTCATTGATTGGATCAAAAAAAGCCTGTAACACTCTTTTATTTTAATTGATTTTGGAGTGGGGTAGGAAGATACTCTGAGTAACTGTGATTCCCTTTCTGGTTATTCCCGTAGAGGAGTATAAGAGCAGCTATACTGTGTTAGCTCAGATGTCTAGATAAAAGAGGGTGTTTTTTCTTTGTTTATTTATTCTATTTTGTTTTTATTTACTCTTGTTTTGTTTTTGTTTTGTTTATGTTGGTTTGGAGGTTTTGGGTTTTTTGTTTTGGTTTTGGTTTTTTCCCTCCATTAATATCCTAAAATATCTTAAAATTAATTTTCCTTCTTTAGTTGCATCTCAGAATTCAGTTGACAGTTTTCTTCAGATCCCATTTCTGAGTGGTAATTGTCAGTTCAGTAATTGTCAGTTCCATCACAGAATACAGACTGCCATGATCATTTCTTTCTACCTTACACTTATGAGTTCTGAATTTCATGATCAAGTCACTCAGTCTTCTGTGACCCCAATGCAGATCTTCACAGGCAGACTTTGCTTTTATTAGTCTCAACCAAGTAAAATTTTCCATGGTGTTGCATCACTGACCACTGCCTTTTCCACATCACTTGAGGACAGAGAGTAAGGTACAGGCTTACACCTCATTCCTGCAGAGCTCTGGTGATAACATCTCTGTATTGGAAAAGAAAATAATTTATCCCTACTTTTGCCTCCTATCTTTTAACCAGGTCAGTACCCAGGTGAAGTCCCACTCCAGATGGATCTCTCTAAGAACCACAATTGGTGAGAAAAGTCACGAGTCCCTGCTGGGCCCCCACATTGGTGATATCAAGTACATGCTTGGCTATAAACTCCTTGCCATCCTCTTCCAATTCACAAGGTGAGACCACAGATCATGTTCATATTATTGTTTTCTGTCATGGACTCATCAGAGCAGGAAAGTGCCAGCAAAGCCCCAGCCTGCCTGGGAGCATCAGTTCTGATAAATGATGGTTGCAATAGGCAGCCCCTGATCTCAGGAGGTGTTGATTTTTCTGTTTTCCCCTAGTGACTCACTGCATTGCAAAACTTGAGTTTGGATGAACAGCCTTTTCAATGTGAAAAGATTGTAATTTTACCAGAGTTCATGATTCTAATAATGAACTGACGTTATCCACTCAGGCTCTGTCCAGTACTGTGCTTAGAGCCTTTCCTCAGTGCTTAAAATGATTTTCACAATCCTCTTGGGTTCTGTCTTCTTCTCTTTTTCTTTAGCTCTCTACTAGTTGTTAATTCTGGAACTAAGAAAGTGCTTTGTTTGGAATAACCAGAAAGTGCATATTCACAGCAAAATATTTATCCTTTATGGATTCTTCACCTCCCTTTCTCTATTCCTCTTGGTTGCATAGATGTGTTAGCACTTGTTATAAGGGTCCATGAATGTTTTACCTGTCCCTTTATGTTTCATCATCCAGTCTGCTGTGTGACTAAATTAGCTCAGGAATTAATGAGGTAGAAAATGTTATTGGGGTGTGGATATGTGTGTGTGTGTGATTTCAGGCACCACATTATATTCTTGTGTGACATGGTCCTTAGATTCTAGTTTACTTATTAGTTAACTTCAGTGCATTTAATGGAGAAGTTTGCTAAAACCTCAAGACAACACAGATTATTTCCAGGAGATGCCACTCTTCATTGTGTCCATTGCTAGCCAAGGGGTAACAGACACACAGACATCTGTACCTGAGCCCACGGTGATGCTACAACCCTCTCCAGAGTGGGATACAGCCAGTAGCAGAGCTCTCCCTGCTGCAAGAGGACAGGCCCTGACTTGCAGCAACATTCCTTATTGCTCCCTCATCTCCTGGCAGTGCATTTCCCAAGTACCACCAAGAGGGATATTTGAAGATCCAAAGTCAACTTTTGTCATGGCAGATTTCCAGCACCTCCTTTGTCCCTGATAGGAATCTGCTCAGGACTCTGCTTTCTTCAAACAATTTCTTTCTCCTGTTTTGAGTAGGTACAGCTGACTTCAGGCTGGAGAGCAAAGTCACCAGGCAAAATGCCATCCCCAACAACTACAGGTCTCCACTGCCTCTTCCTGCTGGTCTCAGCCTGCTGCCAGATACCACAGCACTCAAACTTCTATCCATTGTCCTACGTAGTGAGTATCCTTCCCCACCCCCACTGGTTTTCATTGGATCTCTGCTTGTATCAGCCTGATGTTCTCCTTTACACCCACAAAACCTTGGAAGAAGTCAGAATAATATTTGGGGGGAGGGGGGGATCTGAACCCAGAGTGTATAAAAGAGGTGGAGAAATCCAGAACTGGGCTCTTCATGTTTCCCAGTTTAAAGTCTCTCCAGAAGGCACTGAATAAAACACATCTTGTTTCTCACTATGTTGGTCTGCAAGGAGTTTCAGTTACTGTCCCTGGAGCTAAGTCTACATAACATATATGTGTGCACTGCTTCTGGATGGAATTCACCCATCCCAGGAGAGAGGAACCAAATATATCTAGAAGTGACATATTTGCAGGTAGGTGACAGGACTGTCTCAACAGCAGGACAAGTGCACATGACCAAAACTCCACTCCTGGATGATTTGTGTTTAGATATTGCCCATGAACTGAGATTTTACTTTGTTTCCCACTTTTTCAATAATCCTCACAGATCCTTTCTGTTTCACCAACAGTATGAAGTATGGAAAGCCATTTTGTGCTTCATCCTGTGTTTGTTAACAGACAGTTTCTGCACAGTTTTCCCTAACAAAAAAAGAAAAATTTTCCCTAACAAAAAAGACAAAAGAAGAACAGAGAAACCAAGGTTCTAACCAAATGGAAGTAAATATAATCTGGTAAATCTACCAATTCTTGGTCATCACAATTAGTATTAGACCAGACAATACTTCTTTTATCTTCTCCATTGTGAGCAAATGGAGAACCTCCTTCTTTGAGAAAGTTGAAAAAAAAGGAAAGGAAATGTGAAGAGAAAGGTGGGAACTCCTTAAGCTCTTTCTACCACTACCCCCTCCTTTGGCAAAACAGGATATGTCTGGTTGCAGCAGTTCCATTTGTGCTTCAGCAGATGTCTAACAGTGGCCAAATATCTAATTTGTTCTGATTTTTCAAGCTGAGTCTTCATCTCAGCACTTAGGAGTTTTCATGAAAAAAAAGCGACACCTTTTTTTAGCACCACTGATCATGGGACAGCCTGCAGATGAGTCATTACTTAATGGTGTGAAATATGTGAAGTATTTAGCAACCTAGCAATTGTTTGGGAGAATAACTGAAAGAGGAAACCACTGAGTCCAAACCTGGAGGAGGACGTGGGTCACAGGGCACTTTCTGTAACTCCTGCAGCCAACCAAGGTAAATCCCAGCAATGCAAAAAGTGCCAGCACTCCTTGGGTGTGTGGAGCTTCACCCCAGCACAGCTGTGATACAAAACCCAGCTCTAATCACACACCAGATGGTTCCTTTATGTAAAGAGACGACTCAAGAGTTGCCAAGCTATTCACCCTTTCTGTAAATAAAGGTTTCAGTAGGAACCAAGAAACTGGCAAAGCTGCAAATTTCCTGCCTGAGTCTTTGCTTGTTCTTTAGCCTTTCTTGCTAACAGTGGTGCCAATGTATTTTTAGGGCACAGATAAAAAAAAGATAAGATGGTCTGAATCTGACTTGGCTGCAGCCTGTGTAAACCCAGCCAGAGTGAAATGGTGCTAACCCCTGCCATGGTCAGCTGTGTCTTACTGATGGCCCCAAAATAGCTGACCTGGAAACTGAGCTGGAGCCAAGGCTTTTCAGTCCGCTTTCTTCTCCTGCTCAGGCTGGCTCTGCTGCCACAGAGGAAAGCAAAAGGTGATCAAAGTCCAGTTTCTGGATTCAAATGCTGAGTGACCAAGTTTCCCAAGCAGTTCACAAGGCTGGCCCAGGACTAAGTGCTCTGTGACAGCCCCGTGGAGGTCTTGAGGCTCAGACACAAAAATCCTCCTGAACTGGGACAGTTGGCTTGCAGAGATATGCAAAGAGGCATCTGCAAACTCAGTACATCCTTTAGCTGGTGCTTAACCCTTCCCTGCTGGGAAGATAGAAATTTTCTGTTTAAAGAGGAAGATGGAGTGGGAGGTTGGAAACTTGAGGCCAAGATTAGTGGGAAAAAATTATCTATGTCAGTATCTTCTTCCCTAATTTCTTTTGCCAACAACAGCAGCTGAAGTTTCACTTTGTCATTGTCATGGAGCTTCACCTTTTTTTTTTTTTCCCCACAGATTGACAGCACGCTAGGGCAAGAAAGCTTCTTCCCAGAGATGCAAAGGCAGAAGCGAAACAGTATGTACACAAATATATGGTAACAGAGGAGGTTTCCAGTAGACCCAGGGTGAAATCACTGTCAGGGACAGTATCTCCTGATGTACTGAGCTGGGAACATCAAGGACAAGGTGTGGTTGTGGTTTAACCCCAGCCAAGCACCACAGCACCCCTCGCTCACTCTCCCTCAGTGCGATGGGGAACAGAATCAGAAGGATAAAGTGAGAAAACTCACAGGATGAGATAAAGACAAGATAATCTTATATGGCTCAGTCTGTGGTTGGCAACCCATCAACTTACTGATTCTAAGGAGAGAAGGGATGAGGCAGCTCTTCTATGAATATATTATGTCATTTGTATCAGCTTCCTATGCTCTGACACCAGAGAAATCTGGCTTTTGTCAGACAAGGAGCAGATAGAACAGAAGCAGAATATCTGCCGAGTGGGGAGCAAGAAGATTTCCTAAGCAGAATGCCACACTAAGCTACCATTAAATAGCAACAAAGACCCCAAATGCTAGAGGCCATCAATTTGTGATTTACTCTCAAACACAGCTTTGCAGTCTCATTCTATTTCTCTTTCAGTGCTTGTTCTTGACATCCCCTTTCCGGAGCATACTTTTGACATTGAAGTAAGCCTGCAGGATTCATCTTATCTGGAGCCAATCAAAGACTATTTGAAAAACATTGATCTTCCAATTAATATTTCAAATGTACAAACAACAGTTTCAAACATCAGCATTACAACAGGTGGGTTGGTTATTGATTTGTTTGTTCTGGATAATGTGGGGTTTTGTCAGTATTTGATGTCTCCCACTTTTACCACCCATCATGTTTCAGAATCAGCAAAACTGAACCATCTCTGCTCCTGCTGAAAGACCCAGCAAGGCTGAAGCTGTAGCACACAACAGCATATTTGTTATCTGTCTCTCACCATTCCTCTTTATATAATGTTGGCATTTGGAATAGCTCTGAATGCTTTTCCTAAGGAAGGGACAAAGCCAGAGGAAGCCTGAGCCAAAGGATTTTGCTCCAGCTTGGCTAACAAGCAGTCTGAGTTGCTTTCAAGTTTCAGGAAGCTGTGACAGCAGTTATCAGACTGTTTACTTCCCTCCTCCTCTATCTGGAACATAGATGGCTGTAAGAGGCTGTACTCTGACCCTGACAGAGAAAGGCTGCATGAAATAGAGCTCACTTCACCTATTCTTACAGGGTGAGACAGGTTTTATTACACGAGTTGTGGTTGTGCAACATCATGTCCAAGTAATACAGCAGAGCATATACAAGCACACCAAGCATTTACAACAGCAGAGGAGATTTAATACCTTCTTATCACTGAGCCATAAAGCAGCAAAAGGAAGTGTTCAACAGTTTCCAAAGCAAGATGCAAATGCATCTTATAAAGGCCTTCAGGCTCACATGTAATGTGTGAAAATCAATTTGTTAATATCTTACTTTGCCAATGGCATATTAAGAACAGAAAACGTTACAGTGATGTGCTCTGTTTTGCCTTTTTTTTTTTTTGAGGAGGGGGGTTGGTTTTGTTTGGTTGGTTTTTTGTTTGTTTGGGTTTTTTGTTTTTTGTTTGGTTTGGTTTGATTTTTTTTTGTTTTGTTTTGGTTTGGTGGTTTTAGTTTTGGGTTGGTTTTTGTTTTGGTTTGGTTTTTTTGATTGGTTTCTTTTTTTTAGTGCTTTAAAGCACTTAGTGATTGTGCTACCTCCTCTCACATAGCATCTGCCAGGGGACAGAACAACCAGAACACAACAGCTCATTAGCCACTGGGATTCTGAATGATCTTGCTCTTACAATCTCTAAAAGCTTATGCACTTGCTTTCAGCTCAAGTGACATAAAAACATTCAGTCTGAAAAATATTATGGGACCCTGGCCAGTATGCCAGGTAAACTTTTAGGATCAGACTTCACATCTCCATTCAGTTACTTGAAAGCAATTGATCAGACTTTTCCCTGTGCCAGCCTGGTTCCCATTTCTTGTTAGTAATTTACAATTACTAGAGTAAAATTTGAAAGCTGTCAGATCATCATTTTGGCATCATTCAAGTGAACTCAAAAGAAGGGCAACTTTTTGAGATCCCTGTCATGAAGGCACAGAAAGGTAGATATTTATCTTGCAATGCTATGCCCCATTTACCATTCTCATGGTATTTCTCTGTCTGTCTGACTCCAGTCTGCCTGCCCAGTGGTGAGAATAGCAGCTGCTGTTTCTGTGAAAACGGATATGCCTGGCCGAGCACGGTGTGCAGTGATGTGATGCCCTGCCCTTCTCTGAGCCTGGAACCAGCCCTGCCCTGTGGCTACATGCAGAAAATGCCTTTCTATGGACCCTACTGTGAGCCCCAGACTGAAGGTGAGAAGATAAAAGGCAGAACTTCATTGCTGTGCAGCTCACACACTGCTTAGAGGTCAGAATAGTGATGAAAGGTATGATGAAAAAGCACATCAGGACTGAGCTGGCTACCACTCAGCCTGTGAATGTGGAGGAAAGTCTGCAGTGATGGTCTAAAGCTCTTCTCCTTGTGATATGGGCCCACACTGACCCAAACACTTGCAGATATTTGGAGCATTTGGAGCCCCAACTCCTGGAATCACTCCCACGCCTCTTTGGGACTTTCAGTTTTCATTGAGCCAAGAAAGTTTAATCTCATCCGATTTTAGACAGATTTTCACCTCATAAGCACTGTTTTTTATTATTTTGCATTTATTTTTCTGTCTTTCCTTACAGAGTCATGTGGTATGGGAGAGCCCATTGTAATGAATATGTCAGTCAGACTTGGCTCAGACTTCCAGGATGATCTCAAGGATTCTTCCTCTCTGTTATACCAAAAATACAAAACGGACCTTGAAAAAGCAGTAATGACTTTATTTTTTTAATCTCTGAAGGTTGAGAGCCCCCTAAGTAATGTGGTATTTACCCCAAGTGCTTGGGTGGTCAGTGTCTCTGTGGGGAGCTGGGGAGTGTGCAGCAATGGGAGCTGCAAAGTGGGGCAAAGCTGACTCCATTGATGGCAATGGAAATATTCCCATTTGTTTTAATACACTGAGAAGTATTAGGAACCTTTTGTATATAAAACATGAAAAAAAATCCTATTATTGGTCCTATCTTAAATCCATGTGGGTACACATGGAATGAAACCATGAGAGAAATGTGTTCCATGACACCAGGAGAGCACCAGGCCTGTGGTATCAGATATGTTACATGTCCTTACTCACATCAGGAATTGAGAGTTTCCTATTTTAAGCACACTTCAGTAATACACAGAGGACTTACACCATCTCACCTGTCTTTGTTTACAGTTTAATGCCAGCTACAGATGTCTACCAGGCTTTGTATCGACAACAGTATTAGGTTTTAGGTAAGTAAATAATTTCATTTTTCCCTGGGAGACACAAATCTCCCTGTCCAGTCTCAAGGAGATACAAGTCAGCAAAGGTTACATTCACTCTGCCTAGAACCCACTCCCAGCATGCACACACTGAATAGCAGAATAATCACTGCAAAGCAAAGCCCAAGTATGAACATGGAAATGGGATTGTAGGTAGAATTCATCACTGTGCAAAAGTCCAAGAAACACAATCGTTCCCCATCTGCAGGAAAGCCTTTTATGGAAAAGATTGAGCTCCACCCAAGGGGGAAAATAATGCAAATAAACCTATCACTTTCTAGGCCATAAGGAAGGTGAATAGTACATTGACTCTGGATACAGCCTTGGATAAAAGAGACGTTGCTGCTATCCACACATATTTAAATGCAGCTGCATTTTAGGTTTCTAAGGAAAGTTTACTAGAAATGAACATCAGACAAGGAAGGTGTCACATAAAGGTGTTCCTTTTCAGGGAAGAGCTGTAGCACAACTTTCTGGTATAACAGAGCAAGTTTTGAGTCCCAAGAGGAGTCTTCACAGGGGAGTCCTGTGAGGTCTTCCCATCCATGCAAGATGGGTCACCACAACATAGAAAAGCACTAATATACAAGGATATTTAATTCTGGTGCTCATGTGATTCTTGTATCTGTTTAGCCCTGGAAGTGTTTTTGTGAACTATGAAGTAAGAACAGGAGCAGCAAGCTTCACTCAGGTTGGAGATTCCAACAGAGCTGTACCACAGTTTCTGGATTCATCGTACCAGCTAAACCCATTTACCTTCACAAGAGTAATCACTAGTAAGTTTAAAGCTCTCAGTACTTTCCTTCAACCTTTACTTTAGTATTTTTGCCTGAATCATGTAGCTGCCCTATACTGTTGATTATTTGGCACTGGACTTTCAAGAAACATTTCTTTTTTAGCTGTTTCATTTTATCCTGTGTCACCAAAGCTTAGGACCCTCATGAGAGGACCATGCATGCAGTACCTCCCATGAAAAACCAAACACTTCCAGCTACTCCACTGACCAGTTATTGGTTGGACTTGATTATTTCATGGGTCTTTTCCAGCCTAAATTATTCTAAATGATCCCTGATGTGGTCTGTCCAGGGGAGAAAGATTGAACACCCTTAATTCACCTCCAGAACCAAGACAGCTCTAAGAATGTCAGGCTGTCAGCACTTTCTACTCTTTAAAGCAAAACATAAAACTCTAGCAGTTTACATGACAACACATTCCCCTTGGCTTCCTTGGCACATTTTCCATGCTGCTGCTGGACAGTGTGTTACAACTCAGATGCTGATCAAGTGCCCTGGAGGTGTTCTGCTCTCAGTGCACCAAGTGCTGGACTGTCTGTCCCAGAGGATTACTTCAACCTGGTTGCTTCTCCTCCCAGCTAATCTAATTAGAAAGTAGTGCTGGTGATAATAATTCTTCTAACTCTGCATAAAACCTTCTGGAATTTTTAGCCGAGAAAGATACTAAAGAATATGTTGAGGGGAAAATCCCATGGCCTGTATCAGAGGTGGTACCCTGCAGCTGACACGAAGCACCTATAAGATGAAAGACACCATAAAGATGTGAGCTGAAGTGACAGTAATGCAGAATGTTGCTCTCTGTCTTCCCAGATCAGACAAACTTCACCGTGAAACCCTCGAACATTTTTGAAGGGGACACAGTAAGACTGACCTGTGAGATAAATTCAACATTTTCCAATGTGACCTGGTATCACTTTGACCAGACCATCTCAGCTGGCTCCCGGTACTCCATAGAGACAGTTTTAGCATCCACAAGATCAATTCTTAAAATTACCAACGTTACGATGAAGGATTCTGGTATGATTTTCCATTGTTAAAACAGCAGATTTAAATCTTTATTGTGGGTAGTTCTATAAAAAGCAAATATGAATGCAGTGGCTGCATTTTCTAGAGGAAATATGAAAATTACACTGCCCTTCATAATTTTCCTGTTATTTTCATTAGTGATCTACGTATTGACTGGCATTGCCAGTAAGATGTGAACTGACTGAAGTGATGGTACATGACTGGGTGTTCTAAGGGCCAGGCTTCATTTTCCTACCAGGGAGATAGTGGTGACTGCATGGCTGTGAGGCATTCCCACCCTTTTGGTGTGGTGGCTGGAGGCTGTAGTTGAATTTGTCCTTAATGCCCTTGCCCCCTACACACACATGACCTAACTAAATCAGAGCTCAGAGCTAGAGTTTTGCATGTTTAGGGATTTTTGAAAATCAGAAACAGGTAAACTGACAGCATTTTTCTGGGAGGATCTATCAGGGGAATTATAATGTATTATCAGAGCTTGGGCTCAAGCTTCCACTCAGTTCATGTCTTTGGACCATGAATTCTACATTCAACTTCATAAAGGGTAGCCTATGATCAGGTATTTGGGCACATGTATGTGAAGTAGGAATAGTGGATCCAAAATTCTTCAGACTGAGGATGCCCTGAACCTGGATGTTTCCACTCCTATGTAAGTGGTCTGCTCATTTGGCTATCCCAGTGGGGAAGAGAAGTCCACATACTTAAAATATGTGGGAAATTTGGAGCTCCTATTGCCAATCTCAAAACCAAGCCTGGCTGCATCCAGGGGACTGGTGCCTGAGAGAGTGGCTGATAAAGAGAAAGGGACCTGTGGGTCCTGGTCAGTGGCAAGTTGAATGTGAGTCAGCAGTGCCCAGGAGAGACAGCCATGTCCTGAGGGGGCACCAGGCACAGCATTACCAGACGGGCAAGAGAGGGGATTGTCCTGCTCTGCTTTAGGTTGGGGAGACCTCACTTCAAGTCCTGGGGGCAGTTTTGGGCACCAAAATACAATAAAGGCATCAAGCTATTGGACAGAGTCCAAAGGAGGCCACAAGGATGGTGAAGGGCCTGAAGGGTAAGAGGTATGAGAAGGAGCTGAGGTCATTTGGTCTGTTCAGCATTGAGGAGACTGAGGGGACACCTCATTGTGGTCTTCAACTTCCTCATGAGAGGAAGCAGAGGGGCAGGTACAGATCTGTTCTCCCTGGTGACCAGGGACAGGACACAAGGAGCTGGCATGAAGCTGAATCTGGGGAGGTTTTGGATAACTGAGAACAGTTTTTCACTCAGAGGGTGGTTGAATAGGCTCCCAAGGGCAGTGGTAACAGCACCAAGCCTGAGAGCTCAATAAGTGTTTGAACAAAGCTCCCAGGCACATGGTATCCTGTGCAGGGCCAAGAGTTAGGCTCAATGATCCTGACAGGTCTCTTCCAACTCAGCATACTCTGTGATTCTGTGATAAATACTCTGCTCTGTTTGACAGTGCCTTCTGAGCAGCTTGAGAGCCTCCACTCTGAGGCTAGTTCTGGTGGAGTCCACCCTGGGCACCTGTCTTGTCACCTATTCTCTGTAGTAATCTTTTTACCATGACATACTGCTGCCAGAAGGACTGTGGCAATATACAGATCCCAAAACCACCTACTCAGCCAGATTTGAAGTATTTTGGTCTGAGAACACAAATCTCAGGTACCCATCAACAGTGAATCCTAGTCTAGATCCGTTTGGCACCAGGGGTTTGCAGAAAGCATTCTGCAGGTGACCTGAGGATACATATTGATCAGCAAGTAGCAGAGCCACTGCAGAGCAGGGACATGTGAAAACCAGCTGTGGAAGTAGTTCCTAATTCCAAAATAAAGGCAAACTCAGCAAAAACTGTTGTTTATGCTTCACAGGTTCCTATAGCTGCGTGTTCATAAGGAGTGGTCTGTATCACACGGAGATACACAATGGCACAGAAACAATATCTGTCTTTCCACTGCATGTCACTCCAAACTTTGAGGAAATCGATGTCACATGTAACAGTCCTGAAGTGCAAGCAAAGGGTCTTCAGCTGTCCTGTTGCATTGACAGACACTTGACATCACTTAAAGTATCCTGGAAAGTAAATGGAACAATCAACATTACAGGTAAGATTAACAAAAGGTTGGCTTTCACCTGCTAGGTTTGCTCACTGATCAAAAGTCTCCTCCTAAGTGGCTGCCCCAAAGTCCTAGGATGAATACAGGGTATGCTCCAAAAGTGGCAGGGGGAAGGACAGATTCTGTATGTGTTGTGCAGGTGCCAGTGGGGTTTCAGGCATCTCCATACACTGATGCCTTAAACTGTGCCATCCTGGATGGAAACAGCTGCCTGGACCAGCAACACACCAGCTTCTTCCAGAAAGTTTATTTCTGCATGGTCTAATTTTGAGAGTAGGGATGAGAGCAAATCAGCCTGTACTGCTATCTCTGGAATCACCCTTGGGGTACAAAGATCTTTCATGTAGCACATACTGAGATTTGGCAGTCATGAGGTACAAGTGCTGCACTGTGAAACAGCTGCAATGCAGATAAATACGAGCACTGTTTGTCTCTCCACCCGTAGCTGTGATACTTCACATACCAGTTGAGTCAGAGGCATCCCGTAAGGCTCTCCAATATACAGAGTTAATAAGGCACCAAGTAAATGTGCTACAAAGAGCTACAAAGTAACATGAACAGAACTGCTCATAAATGTCTATGAACCATCACCCTAAATGGTCTATTGCCCCTCTTAATATTTTATGAGTATGAAGTAACTGTTTATTGTTAACTATTGGCCGTAAATGAAACTTTGCAGAAAGCAGGACAGCAAACTGAGATAAAATCTTCAAAGGTCATGCATGCCCCCACTTCCTCAAAGGACAGTTACCAGAGTGCAGCAGTGCTTGCAGGGAGAGGGGATCCTGGCCCGCTGCAATGGGCCGTTTTACTCCTCATTCCCTGTGGCCAGGCTTTCCCCCAGGAACTCTGCTCTGCTCTCATGTCAACTGTGCTGCCAGCTGCAGCATGGGACAGCTTTAGTGCTTGCAGCTAAACCAGCACTCTTCAGATTTTAAGTTGAATGAGTGTCAAGTACCTCCACATTTTTATTTCAAAATTAGACATTAAAATCTGCAGTGTTTACTCCTGTTTTACTTACCTTTACTCACCCTAAATATCACAGATAATGAGGTTAGGCTTAACCAGAATACTCTTCATTTTGATTGACCCTGAGATTTCCAAGCAGTGTGGTTGCGTTCTGGCTGGTTTTGGCAGGAGGAATCTCAGCACAGAGCTGTGTGCTGCCACTCTGTGAGTGTTGCCACAGCAAAAGATGTGAATGAACTTCAGTGATGATGAGTTAAAAGTTCCATGATGTCAATTACATACAAACCCACAAGGATTTCCATGGCTGGAGTAATTGCTTGTGCTTTTCAGAGGTATTTTTGGATGTCCATAGCCCTTTAAACAATGCTTATTGCTCCCTAGGAGTAACCATCTTGAGTGGAAACTGCACTGGATACCAGCTCAACATCAGTGAGTCCCTGTGCCCCCCTGAGAAGTCAGGTGCAGTGACCACATACACGTGTGAGATGGAGACCGGGCACGGAGCCAGGCGCGCTCAAAGCATCGCAGTCACATACCTGAGGAAAGGTGAGGGGCAGGGACTTGTCACAGAGCAACAGTTCTTTAATGCACAGATGGCCTCTGTGGCACACAGAATTTGTGAGAAAACGATTAAAAGTAACTCTCACTAATGTGACTTTTGTCCTGTGTTGTCTCAGCCCACATAACAATATCTTCAAGCACAAACTCAACAGTTTCCGAGGGATACGGGTTCAATGTAACATGTGAAAGTGATGTGAGCAATTATGACAGCATTAGTTGGAAAATCCAGTCTGGAAATGACACAAAAACAGTAGACTGTGATATGTGCATCCAAAATAGCAAATTCCCAGCCATGTCTGTGCTCACAGTGAAGTCTGCCTCGCAGGACTGGAGAGGTGAGTAAATCTGGTCTCATTGGCTACAAAGGCAATGTAATCTCTGTACCGGATAATTTACAGCATCCTGAGCCCTGCAAATCACTGTGCAGCCTGGCCACAATAAATAAAAAGCCCCCAGGGTTACAATTTTAAGTGTTGGAGGACACCAAGGCTTGATGTTGCCAACAGAATTGTATTTGTTCATCATTCATGACCATGCAAAAGCTGAGGAGCACTTCTGTTGACTGAGACATGGTTTTGTATCACTTCTTTTAGGCACCTACATCTGCACATTCTCCCAGAAAAACCTGGACAGTTCTGCCAACATTACCATCGAGGTGGTTTCCTTGCCCCTGAAGCAGAACATCCTGATAGACCCCATTGCAACATCGATACAGTGCCAAGTGCCACATGCTCTGGAGTGCTGCATAAGTGCAAAGACTGTGAGAGACTACAGGGTTACATTTGTGGTTCAACAAAATGAATTTCAAGTTGGTAAGACACAATAAATTTGCAGAATCATTAGTTTCACTCTGTGTCACAACCCAGTCTCTGGGTGTTTTGTTTTCAGTTAGGTCTGTGTAAACAAGTCATGCTTACTGCTTTCATGACAACCCAAGAGCACTTCTGAGGGTGCAAAAAAAGAGAAATGGACTTTTTTTAGGATGTTGAGCATGCCTGGGGAACATGTCTGGGATTAATACTGAAGTCACTGCTATAGTGAAAAATACATAATGGGTAAACTCAACATTTTGACTTGCTAGGCAGGGAGAAGTGAGCATCCTGATCCTTCTTCAGCTTGGAAATTGCTGAACTCTTTATATTTGCTTTTATCTTCCATTCTGTCACTTTTTAAAATGAATACTGAGAAAACATTACTTAAGAAAATCTACTAATTATTGAAAAATGTCGAGTAACCCATTAAGAATGCAATTCAAAAAAACTACTCCACTTTCTTTGAAGATACAGGGAGCACATCTTTAACAATACAAAAGCCTACGCTTCTATGTCTTCAAATTTAGGGCAACTCTGCAACTTCCCTGATGTGTTTTTATATACGATAAGTTTTCAAGCAAGTTGCTTTTTATACACCAGAATTTTTTGAGTGAATTATAAAAATGTTACTTTGAAAAAAAAAAAAAAAAGCAAATACGATCTACCAAAAATAACTCAGGAAACACGCAGGAGTGCAAAAACAACAGGCTGAGTAGTAAAGCAGGTGGAGACTGAGGAGGCCTTCAGTAGCTAAGAAAAAGGCAAGATGTTGTTGGAAGAGACTGCAGCTGGAGACCCACCCTCAGGCACAGGCATACTGAAGGGCAGTGGAGTGTGGCACAGATCCTGAATTCAAAAGAACCATGTAAGAACAGCCAAACACTATCCCAGCTTAACTGAAACACTTGTGGTAAAGGCGGGAAGAGTATTCTCAAAAACTATTTTCAAAGCAAATTTTGGTTACTGCACAGTTAAGAGGGTTTGGGGAGGATTTGCTCACACAGCAGTAAATGAAAATGTATTGATCATGCAGCAGCTGCCAGATTTATTACAGAGGGACAGATCAGCATACAGAGAGGGAGCTTTTTCACAAAGGAAAGTTGTTTTTTTTCTAGTACCCACAGGAAATAAAGTTTTGTCAATGCTTTCTGCTGGTTTTAGTTGGCTGACCCCAAATCCGTGTTAACCTGTCTTCATCCATCCATACAGAGAAAAGGGAAAAAGACAATTTGCTTTGCTACATGTACAATCACACAGAAAAAGAATGCAACAAAGAGAAAAAGGTTTTGGCGTATTGCAAATTTGTCAACCGCATCGGACAGGGAGTTGACAGTGAACAGATAAGACTGCACTTGATACCTGGTAAGGAGAAAAGTTACTGTTTATAGCTGTTATATAGGACATTACAATATCTTTATTGAATCAGGTGCCACAAATTCATCACCAGTGACATCTAACAGATAAAGGTTTTTGTTATCCATGAACTTTGTCTCCTTTTCTCATGGGAAATTTTTACACACAGAGGAAAATATCGGGTTTTATGTAATTAAAAAAAAAATAGACGAGATGTGTTGTCTTTGCTGTATTTGAGAGTGGACCCAGTATGTTCCAAAACAGTGACAATTTAATCACTATTGCAGGCTGCACCACCAAGCTTCATCCTCTGTGTTGAAATGTGGTCATGCAGTTTCCAGCTTCCTTGCTAACAATTTAGCAAGGATCAAAGACTGTGGTGCCTCATCAGGCACAGGAGGACAGCCTGTGGGAGAGCATTTCCACTTTGAACACAAGAAGGGCAACCTCTATGAGGTGCTGCAGAGACCAGGGCAGCTTCCAGTCAGCTCTGCGGGGAATGTTTTGTAGTTAGAATTCAGCATTGCTAAATCCAGCTTTGATGTTTAGTTCTGACAAGAGTTTGGGTATTTCAGCTCTTTTTATTCTAAATTGGAAAGGAAGAAATCTTGCACATCTCCCTGATGCAGAAATGTTCTTTTTTCCACAGCAGCGGTACCTACAGTTGAATCACTGTATCTGCCAGATTTCACTCTCTTAGGCAATAAATATGCAGACACTTAAATTACTTTAATCACTTTAATCAGCAGATACTTACTGATATGACTAAGCCAATCAAACACAATTAGCAACACCCACGGTTCATCAAAAAGGTGTTGAGGCCTCACTATGAAGGTCTTAATGAATTTCCTGTTAGTACTACAGCAGTACTGAGTACCTTAACAGAATAAATTTCGTATTAATTATTGTTCTCTTGATGTTCAATATAATCCCACTCCAGCTCTGCCTAACCCTGTAGTTTAACAGATAAATTTAAGTCTTTGGGTGTTGGTTTGTTGATTGGATTCAGTACTCAAAAACTGGAGCTTTATTAGGTTGCCTTTTTAATTTCCTGATTCATAAAAATAAGGAACGTGAGACATATACACCCTGAAAGATCATGATTAATGAAAACAGTAAACTGAAATCCTAATTTAAAGATCTTTGAACAGATCACAAATTTTGTGGGGGAAATTCATTCATCTTCCTGCTTCTTATTTTCTATCTCTGTCTCCTCTCTGTACAGGTCAGAAAGTTTCCTGCTCAGACAGCCTGGGCATTGGAACAGAAAACGCCATATTAATAAAGCCATGCTGTGATGTAAAAAATCCAGAAGGTTTTACTCGAGGCAATATAACTTACCGGTGCATCAACAGCTCATGGAAGCCTATAAGGAACAACTGCCTGTCTGGACCAATAAACGACCTGCTGAGTGGTGCTGAGGTAACACTCATGGGTCTGTGGAGGCTGGGATGGGGAGCTGGGTGGGGAGAAAAAGTATTGGTTACATGATTTTTGCTTATCATAATCTAAAATATATGAAGCATTTGAAAGTTTCTTTTTAAAGATATGAAGAATGTTTGGCTTTATTTACACCAGCCAGCAAAAGAGCTGAGGCCCCTCCCAGGACACAGAGGGCCTGAGGCACTGCATGGATAATGTCCATACACATGAATGCTCTGTTCCCAGGCAAGGTGACCTTGTCCATGGCATCCATAAGGAGCAGTTCCTGGCCTGGAGCATTCCCTGAGCTATGCTCAGGCACAAGCCCAGAGCCTATTATAGAGCACACCAACAGTGAGGCTGTAGGATTAACTCTGGACCACTGCCCAGCCTCATCCCCAGGCCCTTCCTACAGTGCCCACACCCTTGGCCACTGCACTTGACAGATGGGTGCCAGGCCTTGGTTTTTAGCCTTGGTATCATCCCACAGTGCTCTTCCCATCCACAAACCATCCAGAGTCACCTTTATGTCAGCCAGGTTAGAGGATTTCCTATGTGATGTGCTGTTATCTTCTGTTCCAGTCCTTGGTCAGCAGCCCTGAGGCAAAAGCTCAACTACCCTTCTACCTTGCACAGCTTAAGGAACAGACAAAAAAGGAGCTAACCACAATAAACAATTCTTCAGCAAACCTAGGTGCAATTGTTACCATCCTGGATATGGTCTCCTCTATCCCAGTTGAGGCAGAGGAGCTCCCTATGCAGGTAAGGTTTTATTTTAAGTCTTATCTACACCGACCAAGCCCTTTGGCCTCTTTTGTCAGAGAAGATGATGTTTTCCCTGAAGAAGTTTCACACTTGCTTAGGATTGAGATCAGGACAGTATTAAGGGAATGAGATGAAGTGACAGCAAAGATACAGAGAAGTTTATGAAAACTCAAAATGATGAGGACAAGGAGTCTATGCATGAAAGAGAAGCTGCTTAGCAACTAGAAATATTTTAGGAACACACGTGTTCCTAAATGGATATCTGCGGCATTCTAAGACAGGAAAGGACAAGGGATGATGGACAAAAAATTGGACGTGAGCAAGCAATGTGTTCTTGCAGCCCAGATACCCAAACATGTCCTGGGCTGCTTAACAGGGAATGTGACCAGCAGGTGGAGGAAGGTGATTCTGTCCCTCTACTCTGCTCTGGTGAGATCCCACCTGGAGCACTCCATCCACCTCTGGGGTCCACAGGGCAACAAGGATGTGGACATGCTGGAATGGGTCCAAAGGAGGGTCACAGAAATGGTCAGAGGGCTGGAGCAGGTCTCCTGTGTGGGCAGGCTGAGATAGTTGGGGTTGTCCAGCTTTGAGAAGAGAAGACTCAGGGAAGAACTTATTGCAGCTTTTCAGTACTTAAAGGGGACTTATAAAAAGGCTTTTTATCAAGGCCTGTGGTGACAGGACAAGGAAAAATTGTTTAAACTGAAAGAGGGCAGGTTTGGATTATGTATTAGGAATAAATTTTTTGCTGTGAGGGCAGTAAGGCACTGGAATAGATTTACCAGAGAAGTTGTGGATGCCCTAAACCCTGGAAGTGTCCAAGATGAAGCTGGATGTCCCTGCCACCTGGAAGGGGGGTTGGACTGGATGACCTTTAAATGTCAAAACCATTCTGTGATTCTATGATTCCATGAGTAGAAGTAGGAATAGGAAAAAAGGGTGAAATGGGAATAGGGAGAGTAAATTCCAGGAGCCATGATCAAGCAAGAAAAATAAGCTGAATGTAACAACAAATGAATAACAGAAGAAACCTTAGAAATAATTGGGAACCTTGATTATGAGGTCCAGAGGAAAAGCACTGCTCTTCTAACAGAAAAGTGCAAAAAGGTTTGATAGTCATAGATAGAAAGCCCTACATGAGACACCAAGAAATCAAAGACAGCAAGAACACTGAGAAAGAAAGGAAAGAAGGCTGGAGATGCTAAAAATGCCAAACAATGCCAAAGTACCAAATAATATATAAAAAAATAGTCACACAGCTCTGCTTTTGGAAACCTTAACTTGCAAACAGAGTATGCAGAGGGTTAACAACTGAAAAACTTGACCTGGACTGAGCAAAATAAGAAAATGCTGGGCTTTTTTAAAAGGCACTTCTAGGACCACGCATAAATTACCATCAGAAACAACAATTAATTGTGTGGGATTTCAGTAACTGCATTATTCTGTTGTTGTTCCAGAATTTCTTATCCACAGTGGACTTAATTGTTGACGATTCCACAACTGAAGTTTGGGAAGACCTGAATAAAGAGAAGACACGACAAAGTTCTTTGTTACTACAGTCAGTAGAAAAGTTTTCCTTGAGCCTCCAACCAGTTAATAACACCATTCCTTCTGTCTCTGCAAACAGCGTTCAGCTCCAAGGGGTAGTTGTCAAGGAAAATAACAACACAGCTTATAACAAGGACTTCCGCAGTGCAGGAAACCTCACAGTCAACGTGCTCATTAGTGAAGCTGAAATCCAGGCTCTAACCCAAAATTCAACCATTGTCAGTGTGATGTACTCAAAACTTGGACATGTTTTGCCCCGGAAAACATTTGAATATGTGAATGGTTTATTGATAACAACAACTTTGAGCAGCAACAGGAGCCAGAAGTTTGCTATTAATATGACATTTGCAAAGGAAAACTTGTCTCTAAAGATGCCCAAGTGTGTCTTTTGGAACTTCACACTCAACAATCACAGTGGGGACTGGGATAATCATGGCTGCACACCCACAGAGTCAGAACATTATGTCATTTGCTCCTGCAATCACTTGACATCATTCTCCATCCTGATGTCACCTGATAGATCCTCCGAGCTAATCTTTGAAAGTTATATTTCCTACGTTGGCCTGGCCATTTCAATAGTGAGCTTGGTGGTCTGCATCATAATTGAATCCTTGGTCTGGAAGTACGTGACAAACAACACAACCTCCTACATGCGCCATGTCTGTATTCTCAACATTGCTACATCCCTGCTGATTGCTGACGTTTGGTTCATTGTCACTGCCTCCATCATGGATCAAAACCAGCAGATGAGCAGAGACATCTGTATCATGGCCACCTTCTTCATCCATTTTTTCTATCTATGTGTCTTTTTCTGGATGCTGAGCCTGGGCCTCATCCTTTTCTACAGACTGGTGTTCATCTTACACAACACGAGTAAGACTGCTCAGAAGACGGTGGCATTCTGCCTGGGATACGTGTGCCCCTTTGTCATTGCAGTCACCACCATCGCTGTCACACTGCCAAAGAACAGTTACACAAGAAAGAATGTCTGCTGGCTCAACTGGCAGGACAGCAAAGCTCTCCTGGCCTTTGTCATACCTGCCTTGATCATTGTGGCCACGAACTTGTTCATTGCCGCAGTTGTTATAATAAAAATACTGAGGCCAACTATTGGGGATAGGTCAAGCGGGCAGGAGAGGAAATCTCTGTTGCAGATTGGCAAAAGCGTGGCCATCCTGACACCACTGTTAGGCCTCACCTGGGGTTTTGGCCTTGCCATCATCATCAAAAACAATCATCCAGCTTTCCACATCCTCTTTAGTCTGTTCAATGCTTTGCAGGTGAGTTGTGCGCATTTTTGTTTCCTCTATTATGATTTAACATGGAGACATTATTGTAGTGGTGTGCTTGGCAGGGCATAAGAACACCAGGGAAAAGCTTAAATTTGCCTAACACATCCTTATTCCAAAAGGGCTCTTTGGGAAAGCCATTCCAGGAATTCAGCAGTATTTCATATTCTCAGCTGCCTTAGCAGATGTGCCATATAGACAAAGCTGGCCTAAAGATAACTCCCTACTTTGCCAGTAGTTTTGGGATCAACTTCACTGCTGAAGACCAGGAAAACAGCCCTGTTGTGTTCAGGTGGGCAAACTTCAGCATCCCTGTTTCCATTTATAGTGCAGCTGGAGGTATCATGTTATGCCTTTTTTGGGTTTCAGTATAAACCACAAGAAAGTCACCAAGATCAGCTGAGAAGTACTAATGATAAAGAGAAGAACTGACAAAAATATACCATTGAGAGTTTTCAGTCACTATGACTTTTGCCATGTATTTAGGTGGTTAGTAGGATCCCAATACAAGGAAGTTTCTTAAGGACAATATAGTTATGTGTACTCTCTCTTTAAAGAGAATACTTAAGATTTCCCATTGTTAAGAGAGGCATCAAAACTGTTTTCTTCAAACCGAACTCACTGGCCTTTTTCTTGGAACCTCCTAGTTTGTCTGGAGAGCACAGGTAGGGCATGTCTTCCATACATACACATTCCTTTTTCCAAATACATTTAGTGCTACCAAACTATCTGTGTCAGTTTGTAGACCAGATCAACACAGAATTTAAATAGACCAGGCCTGGGGAACTGCCAAATGAGCAGTCCCTATGTGATAAGCAGTTAGAAAAATGCTCTGTATCAAAGAATTCAAAGTTTAAATAGTACCATTTAATAGTTTAAATGGACAATGTTGGAGATATTTATGAGATATTGAAATTAAAGATTGCTGTCATCAAAATGAATGTAATTATCTGTCTCCTAGGGATTATTCATTTTGGTGTTTGGGACTCTCTGGGATAAGAAGGTAAGGATTCCAACTATTTCTTACATTATGTCAAAATACTGTTGGAATTTAAACAGAATTTCTGTATTTACTGATTGACTAATTTTTTTTAACAAATAGATACAAGAAGCCTTATTGAAGAGGAATTCATCATCCAAATGGAGTTCACAGCAATCAAAGGTTAGAATCTTGACCTAAAAAAGCATTTCAGTTACTGCTGAGTAGTCTAATTTTGTCCAGTGCACTTTAAATTCTGGATTATTTATTAGAACAAGTCACAGAGGACACTAACAACATAAATATGATTATATCCCCTTTTTAAAAGTTCATTATTTTCACTATAATTGGTAAAAAATGAGAAGGCAGTTAGTGGACATTTGATTTAAATTCCACAAGAAAGAAACTAAAAAATGTAACTGAAAACTTTTAGTTAGAAAACAGAATTTTTTTTGCACTAGTATTTATTCACAATCTGAGAGAAATGCAAGGGGAACTTCTTGGGGAACTATTGTTTCATTTTACACTTCTGCATTTATAACACCTTAACAAAAAGGTGTGTAAGGATGTGTAAGAAACTTAGTAAGCTTTGAGTTGAAATGGACCTTCAAGATCATCTGGTTCCAACACCCACCCCCCCTCTTCCTGAGCTGCCAATGGTGCTGGCATCACCCTTATATGACAATAAAACTTGATTTTATATTGGTATCTGAACAGGGTTTATTCAGAAGAGCCTGTACAGGTATTGCTAAAGACTTAGGAAGCCGACTTAAAAGCAAGGATAATTAAGAAGATGAGAACACAGGCTCAAAGGAATTAAGGAGTCCATTAAGGTTGAACTGTCAGTTCAGAAGAACAGCATTGGATCAAATCACTCCAGTTTCTGCAGGAATTGCTGAAATTGGAAACTACCCTCAGAGATCATCTTGCACCACATTTCCATCAGAGCATGGTCAGCTAGAGCTCGGAGCTGTGTCCAGTTAGGTTTGAGTAGCTCCAAGGATGGAGACACCACAAGCTCTATGTACAGCCTTTTCCTGTGTTTGACCACCTTTACAGTGAAAGAGTTTCATCCTAAGTGGGATTTCCATTTGTTCTCAAAGCCTCTTGTCCTTCCACTGGGCACCAAGGAGAAAAGTCTGGCTCCATCTTTACTCTGTCCTAATCAGACAGCCCTGAGTATGTCCTGGCATTGGGTTTGGTCCTCCCCAGGGGCAGGAGGACTTTGAACTTCCCTTTGCTGAACTTCGTAAGATTCCTGTCATTACATTTCTCCAACCTGTTGAGGTCTGAGAATGAGCAAATAAAGCAATATCAAAGTCTTTGTTAAGCGTTTTATATGTGATTCATTTACCTTCTTTCTCTACCACTTTATGATATAGGTGACAATACAAAACACTGCCTTATTTCCCCCACCAAAGTACAACTAAATAACAAAGAAGGACTGAAGAGAAAAAGATGTGGTTTTCATGCCTTTTTAATACATCCTTGGAGGAATCACGTTAAATTCTCCAACCACTCCAGAACCAAAAACGAAACTTAATTTTAGCAGCAAAATGTTCCTTCCTTCCTTCCTTCCTTTGCATCTGGACTGCAAAGATTGTGTTCTAATGCCCTCTAGCGTGCCAAGTAAAATTTGCCTCGGATTATCTCAGGCTGCTGGCTGTCAAGAACAATTCCCATTAACATAAATCTTAGCTATTGTGGCTACCTTAATGGCCATACTGACACAGCTAAGAGAAGAGGATCCCATACTGCCTGTTAGGACAGACTCTGGAGCCTAAGCCATCCCCCCGGCCAAGAGTTAGAGACAAACAGATTGTGCCTTGTAGTTTCTTTTAAAGTTGATCTCCTCCTATCACCACCATAAACATGCAAATGTGTGAACTTGATACCTCACAAACATCTAGCTTTGCCTTCTGTGGATTGTTTGCTCATACTACTGAAACAAAGTTTATTGGAATCTTTTTTTCCCCCTAAAATGGGGCTACAAAGAAAGTCCTTTTGACAAAAAGCATTTTTCTCTCTTTCAGTCATCCTCTCTCATCCTGGTGACACCAATGCTTGCTATGAGCTACCCATTTTCAAGAACCTTTAACAACTTATGTGGGAAAACAGGTATGTGACAACAGATCTCCCTTACTGAAGCACAAACAGGATTTGGCCTTCATTCTTGCTCTCAGGGTCTGTCTGTCCTGATATCCATTAATCTATTTGTCTCTCCATGCATCCATAGATTGTTTTTAATCTTCTAATGCAAAGGAACTGCAATAAGTCAATTGTAGCATAATGCTAGCAGTGAAATTGTCTATCTCTTAAACAATTATTGGATGTTTCACCAATTCTAAATCCCACTAAGTAAGCTCTGTTTTGAGCTTAATGAGATCATGGCACAGTTCATCTGTCATTCATGTACTCTTCACCACCTTGAAACTGTATTTCTTCAAATGTTCTCTGGCTGCCATTTTGTGGACATCACCATTTTAGTGTTATGACTTCATCTTGCAAAAAACATTTCTGGAAATAACATTTAATTTCTAAGTGTCCAATTTTTGTATCTACACATTGTTCAGAGAAGATAGTAACACTTGGGTCTTAGTTTAGAGCCTTGTCGCCATAGGAGGGAGGGAGCTGAGATTCATCTCAGGAGCCTGTGAATGCGTTGTGTTCTGGATGTGTCCCTGTGCTCCGGGAGAAGCACTAAGTGCCTTCATTTGTGTGAGAAAATCATTGCCTTGTGGCATGGTTGGGAATTCGAGCTGACACATCCTGGCTGTGTCACCAAACACGCTGAGTTCTGTGGTTGCTGGTATTGCTGTAATCCAGGTAGTGCCAGGGCTGCAGGACAAGGCAGAGCCACCTTGGCCACCAGCACAGCTGTCACTGTCCTTACTTTGCAGTGACAACTTGTCTAACCCCTGTGCTTTGTTTTGCAGGCAAATACAGAGTATCATCTTCCGAGCCATCCACCTCTTCCACTGAAAATACTTCCAAGGCATATTCCTTGCTTAACTGAAGCACTGCCGGTGCTAAATCATGTAACTCTGAAAGGACCTCTTCATGACACACACAAAAAGTTCCTGGGAGTCACCAGGAAGCGGACTGCTTCATTTTGACTGAATTGTACCTTGGTGAATTCTTCTGGAATAATCATTTCTGGTTAATGTGTAAGGCAGGGAAGCTGAGAGAGGAGGAATTTTACAAGGCTGCCAATCCCAGAAGAGATGACAAGGATTTGAAGGCCTTCATGTGCAAGAAAGGACATTGGGAGTGAAGAACTCTCAGCCCTTAAGTGGGTGCTTAGCACTATGCCGTACTGAGACATGAATTGCAGTGCTTCGCACGGTTGTTGTCCAGTGGATTTGGTATTTCCCCTGTCAACTCTCTGAATGATCCCAAAGGCCTGTGTAGATACACAAATACCTCACAGTTTCTCTCCTACCCTCATATTAGAGTCTGAAAAGGCCATTGTGGTTTCCATTTTCTATTTAAGACTTTCTGGAACTAAAAATTTCCAACCGAGAAGGCCCATTTCAGATCTTCCCTTTTGACTTACATAAAATGAAGACCGTGATGATTCCTGCATGGTCTTCTTTCAGATGGAAAGACTGAAAGTTCCATGTGGCACTTTTTTGAAGAAAAGGAAGATTTATGCCCTTAACAATATTTTTCTTTCCCTTGATATGTAATGTGGTAAGACAGAGATGGTTGATGCCCTCTGCCACAGAGGGGACTGCATTTATTTAATGCATACAATTGTTTAGAATGCAAGGAGTGCCTTGTGTAAAGTCTGTATGTTTGGGTCTTCTCTCAGAGGAGAAACACGCTTGAAGGACTCAGAGAATAAGCTCTACAGTGAGTATAAATCATCATATGCCAGGCAGGATGAATGGTTTTATATAAATTATTGCTCTAATACTACATTTGTGGAACCATTTTTTTCAAGCCTGTACACCTTTAAAGGCAGGACCCCTGTCTTGAGAAGAACCTGAAAAGTATTTATAATGCACACAAATGTTGCAAAATTTAATATACAATATGGTAGAATCATGAAGATTTCTATTTGAGGTCAGTATCAAATACTCAGCCACGTGGTGCAGTTCTGTTTGATTGTCAGGGAATTTTTGTGTTTGCCAATGGTGAACCTGTTCCTGGAACTTCGGGGTGAATCAGGGTGGGAAACTGTTCTCTACAGTTAGAAGCACTTATGATGGCTTGGTATGGGCAAGGTGGTATGGGTAAGAGTTTATGAATTCTGTGTAATAGCTAATTAGTGTAAGTACACCAGCACAGCTCCAGGGAAAGTGAGTGATCATGTACTGATTTATATAAGTATCTGTACCCTTTAGGGTTCTTGAGCAATTTTTGCAGGAACATTTCCAGAATCTTAATACAGGTGTTTTGGTGTGATTTTTAACAGTGTTTTGAGAGGTTCAACCAGTTATTTAATCTAAGTTTGAACCATGGCTGAGAGTAAATGCATAGGCTCTCAACACTTCTGCTTGCTATGGGATGAAGAAACAAAACTTTCAAAATACACACAAGAAAGGGAGTGTATGAATTTTTATCAGACAGCAGCTTTACATGACACACTTTAACTGCCACATCCCTCAGAAAAAAAAACAGATTGCTGCCAAGCCGCTGGCAGAGCTTTTCATCCATATGATAACTGGTTTTCTCCAAGTTACATTCATCATTTTTCATTGAAAATGGGTGTCTTATGAACCACGTTGAAATTTGTGCCCCCTGCAGTTCTTTATCTTCTAGCCATCATAGAAACGAGGACGACAGTTAAGACAATGGTTCCAGCAATTCCACCAATCAACATTCCCAGGATGTTCCCATGGACTTGCCTTGACTGACACCTCTCCCCAGTGAAGAAGAAGGCTTGTTCTGATGGGCACCTGGGAAAACAAAGCACAGATTCAGTGGATCAGGAGCCTTGTCATGCCCTCACCCCAAGGTCCTCACACTCACTATCCCAGATGAGCAGTTCCCATTGGAGGGGTTCAAGTCACAACATTCCTACCTTGTTAGGAGGCTATTTATACACCCTGGAAGCACCACAGAATGGGGCTTCTTTGCTTTATGCTGAGAACCCTGCCCTCCTGGCTCCTGGTAGGAGCTAGCAACTGTGGTAAAGTACTTTGTTTCTACTACTCCTTGATGACCTGATGGCTTAGGCCTCCGAGGTCTGTAGCTCTGAGTATTTTTTAGCTGCATTACTTGAAGAAGAAGGCCAGGACAAGGAGGGAGGAGGTCTGTGGTACCTGCAGCTTGCTTTTCCTTTCACATTCACACAGACTCCATCATTCTGACAAGGGTTTGGGTCACATGGGTCTGGCAGATAAGGCAGCTGGTCTTGGACGGGCTCCATGTCCTCGGCTGCTCTCTTCTGCCTTTCAAGCACGAGGCCTTCCATTAGGGCAGATTGCACAGGCTCAACAGGAACTTCTGTGTTATTGAGGTGAATTATATCTTTAAAAAAAGGAGAAAGACATCAGAATCAGTCAATGATGCTATATGTAGCATGCCTTAAATCAGGGGCTCACAGGATGCTTTCTAGACCGGAGGATGCTCCTTGTCCATTTTCCCTTTACAGAGCTCTTGCTGTACCACCACAAGTTCTGTGTATTTAAAGCACAAGATAGAAAATAATATTGATATTACAGAAACTAGTTAGGTAAATCTGTGATGTTCTATGAGGCTGTTCTATTTGGAAACAAACACAGTGGGGATGGCCTTTAGTATGTTTGGTGCTTAGAAAGGACATAGCTACTGGTCAGGGTGCTTAAAGGTGTCCAAGAAGTTCACATTTCAAAACTCACTGCCATTTAGATCCCTCTTAACTCACAATCACTTTAGTCAACCTCACATACCTGACACTAAGACACAGAAATGCTTTTTAAAATTGATCCCCATTAGAAGAGATCTTGGAGACAGGTGTCAAGAATTATTTGAATGTATGAAAATAGAACGAATCACCTATTTTGTAAGGAGAATCAGGAAAGGGGTCCTTACCATTAAATTCTGCAAAAATAATAAGGTCATCATTTTTCAGGAAGCTTCTCCGTCTCAGCTGGCTGTGAGATATGAAGTTACTCCAACCCCAGGCTACACTTCTGTTGCAATTGCACGACTCATCAAACCTTCCAGCAACTGATGGCTTATCCCATATTATAGTTCCACTATCTGCAAAGAGAAAATGAGAACCACTAAGTCGTGCAGCTCAAAGCATGATTTGACTTTTTCCTGCATTACTGTGTTAAAGGCAATTTATGCTATAAAATCAAGTTCAGGCCTGAAATTCCCAAACAAACCCCAGAGGACTAACAAACTAAAGGTGCCAGGTGATCTTCAGGTTAGGTCTGCATGAGGATTCTAAGTCTATGTGAGGCCATTGAAATTCCACAACTTCTCTTTCCCTGAGAATTAAACAAACACAAACTGCCTCCTCATGGTTACCAGCTAAGAGTTCCCTCCTGAGTAAGGACACCCCCAGACCAGTTTGTAGGTACCTATGGTTTAGAATTTAGCTGATTTTTGTCATTACTATGATTTTTTTTAAACATATTCATATTTAGGGTTTAAAAACTCCTACTTAAAAAGTATGTACTTAAAATCCACTAGAAAAAAGTAGAAAGAGATGAAGATTCATGTGTAGTATTTTATTCTGCACCAAACTCAGTTTTGTCCTATTATTCTTATTTCTATCATAGAATCACAGAAAAGTTTGGATTGGAAGGTACCTAAAAGATCATATCATTCCAACCCCCTGCCATGGGCAGGGACACCTTCCACTAAAATAGGTTGCTCCAAGTCCCATCCAGCCTGGCCTTGAGTCCTTCCAGAGATGGGGTATCCACAGTTTTTCTGGGCAGCCTGTTCCAGTGCCCCACCATCCTCACTGTAAAGAATTTCTTCCTAGTATCCAATCTAAACCTGCTCTCTTTCAGTTTGAAGACAATTCCCTTTTGTCCTGGCACTCTGCTTTTGTAAATTGTCTCTCTCCATTTTTCTTGCAGGCTCCCTTCAGGTACTGGAACGCCACAATTAGGTCCCCCTGATTGTTCAGCCTTCTATTCTCCAGGCTGAACAATTCTGAATTAACACATCCATGAGAAAGGGTGAATGTTGTGCATTCAAACCATGTAGGCTGAGGTTCCCTGAGCGCATGTTGAAGTTGTCTGAGCCTCCAAATGCAGTTTTAACTTAAATTATAGTTTAGTGACAGAATACTGCACCCTGCTGTCATTCCATCAACCTGTGGTGATATGTCACCTATCACAATGGGCAAACCACATGTAGAAAGGGAATTACCAGCTCTTGGGAAAAATCTATATATAGAGTCAAGGTCAGATATCCCATAATAACATCAACCTTATATATGTCACTTTTTATCTTATACAATCTTTCACACGCAGGAATTCTGAGTCCCACACAGGGAAGATGTGCACAGCAAAGTGTCCCAAATTGGGAAACATGGCCAAAGTTTCTCAGCTCTGAGTCCTACACTCAGTCCTCTTACTCAGATTCCTTGGCTGTCATTGACAACATTCCTCCAGGCAGACATCCCTTACCTGAGCTAACATGGTCCTTGCTTGTGGTGAAGCTTTTGCTCGAGGACATCCTTTTCAGGACATCGGGGTCCTGGTCCAGCACTGTGAGTGTGACCTGGCGGTTCAGAGCCGGCCACTCCAGAACTGCATCGTTCTCTCCACTGCACAGGTGGAAGGCAACACGAGCATAGCTACTGTTCTGGAAGTTGGGCAACACGCTGATGCCAAACCCATAACCCTCAGGGCTGTAAAACCGGGGGCTTTCAACAAGGCTGATGGATGAGTTCTCAAGGATTTTGCTGAAGTTGCGAATGACCCACACAGCTGTGGGACAGGGGGTCTCTGTCAGAGTCACATCATCAATGGCAATCCCACCCAGTGAAGAGCTGGGGTTGCCCTTCAGCCCCTGGAAGAGGTAACGGAATTTCTTCTGAGCATTGAGGGTTATGTGGGCAATCTTCCAGTTGGAGTCACTGTCCGCTTTGGTAAAAGGAAAGAAAAATATTTCCATCAGTGGGATTAGAGACATTATGAAGCAACTTGCCCCTAACTGTCCATCCCAGCTGGACTTTTAGACAAATGGATCCCTCACAGAGTCCTGAAGGCCAGAGATCTTAAGTTGATATTGTGACCATAATATATCCACATTGTTTTGTCATCTAAATGCTTTGGACATGTTGTACAAGGAATTCCTCACATGTGAGGGAATGACAGCCTCCAATACAAAGGACAACAGCCTAAGGGCTAAGATTAAACAAGAGGATGGGAATCAATGACCCAATGTGTTCCTGACAATTTTTCATGTATTTATCCTTCACTGTAAACTGCTGTAGCCTCATGTAGGCAGGTTATGACAGGTCTTGTGTTCTGACCGCATAAATCACATGGAGCTTCAGTGGCTAAGTTTGTCCTATTTAGCAAATCACCCAAAGTGGGAATCCAGTTCACATTTCCAAAACTGCATATGCTTTTCCCAACTATCTAAAAATCAGTCTGGGATTCTTATTGACTGCAAAGGAGCACAGGTATTTTACACCTGAATAGCCCACTCTTAGATCATATAGCAGCCAGTGGAGACACAGTCACTTGGTCTTCAGCATGGCCTGGGGTCCCTCTCAGTCACTGAGTGCAACTTAATATTAGGAATGTTGTGACTTCTGCTGTGAAGCACTAAAATTACATTATTACAAGCCACAATTTCTCTGCTAAATGTGCTCATGTAATACCAAAATTCTTAGCTGTATTGCAAGGTATTCTGGTAACTTCAGGAAAATCTTTTGGTTTCTGAGTCAGTCATGGGCAGAGTAAGACAACTCATCCTCTTTACTCAAATGTTCATCTTATTTCCAGGATTACCTTGAAAGGTTTGAATTTTCCTCATCTTACGAATGTTCCCAGTGCCATCATCCTCTTTCAGCCAGATGATCAGCTTGTCAGAAGGGCTTCCTGTGGTCCTGTAGAAGAACTGGAGGCACTGCTGAGTTCTCTTTGGATAAAGGATTCGGGACTCTAGGATTGCCACCTCATCAGCCTGGCCAGAGTTGGTGTTGAAGTACATGAAGTAGCCAGCATCTGGGAATAAAGGGTAGTCTGTCACTGCCTGTTTACACATTTCCTGCAAAGCTGCATGGTGTAAATTCATCATTTCATCTGAACTCTTTTAGTAAACAGAAGAGCAGTACTTAGCATGAACAATAAAGGAAATGACACGTGACAACCATCCAAGACAGACTGGGATAAGAACAGGAGTAGCAGTTCAGCATATATATGGAACTCACTGCTGTCAGCTCATGTCAGTTGTGCATTTGTTGGTCTAATTGGAATTTGGATTCCTCAGGAATGTCAGAGATATATGAAGCAGAGAATTCAGTGTTGACTACAAGCAATAAGGAGATACATTTTTTTTACTTGATTTATACTGAAGATAATCTAAAAATGAGATCTTAGAGGTCATGTACTATATTACCTTGTAAAGAGTAAGATAATTTCTTATCAGCAATAAAGATAATAAAGAGGGGTTGGACACAAAACACTGTCCTGACCTTGAACATGCAGAAGGTCTATTTTTACAGCTTGCCCAAACACTTCAAAACTCAATGACTCACCATAAGAAAATTACTTAAGAATTCCTGCTCATCTATTTCCCATTAACATTTTTGAAGTGTTCTTTTCTTTAATTTTGAAGTGTCTACTTTTATCCTCATACTTACAAGGATTCACCATTTGCACACCTATCATATCTTGGTATCACACAAAATTTTCTGGATTTATCTGTATTGTGTTGCTTTTTAGTTATTCAATTTAGTCAATGATTAAATTAATAAGTTAATTTTTTTTAGCTGTTGTGTGAAAGTTCCATGGACTTTTGTCCAAGATAACATATCTTAGAATCACAGGATGGTTTGGGTTGGAAAGAACCTCAAGATCATCTTGTTCCAACAGTTATACCTGCAGCTGAATAAAGGCAGTGCAGCTTCCTGCAGGGTTAGTGAAGGGTCTTGAACTGCTTATCAGGTTCTCTCTAATCAGTCAGGGGAATTATCTTCATTCCCTTCCATATGGTAGCAGTATTTTGAACTCATGTCCACAGAAACCTTCCTAGAGATTGTTCTATGCAATGTATGACACTTAACCAACAGTTAAACTTATTTTAGTTTTAAGGGTATTAAATCCAAGTATGATCACTCTTGCCCCAAGTGAGAAGCAGGGCTGTGAGCCTGTTGTTGCAATTGTTATAGTAACAAACACCCAAATGATCTAGACTCTACCTGCTTTTCCATAAGAAAGTCAAATAAAGGCAATATTAAGTACCTATGGCAATTAGAATATGGCAGACTTCAGCAGACTCCCTAAATGTTTAGCTGAACTTTCCCTCCTTCAGTTTAGCCAGCAATAAGTCAAATACCCAGAATATCAAAACTATCTGGGGAAAATAGGATCCATCTATGTTAGAAACTTAGGATTTGCCCCCATTTGAAATTATTGCAGAACCAGTTCTCAAAAATGTCAGAAATTCCTGATGGTGTCAATAACCCTTTGGAGGTGCCAAAAGGAGAGACACTCCCTTCCCATGCAATTCATTTCTACACTCTGGAGATCCTCAGAGGTACCCACCCCTCTCCATTAACTCTTGAAAAAAACATTGATGCTTATTTTGTACTGAGTCACTGGATGTTAAAACCTAAGGGCACATTAAGTGCCCAGCTCAGGCAGATGTGATCATCTCAAAAACTCATTTAAATTATCTTTTTCAGTTACAATTGTACTGTACGGGGTAAGAAAGAGGTGAGAAATAATTAAGAATTTGTAATGAGCTGAGGGTTAGAAGCATGTGTTTCTAGAAAATATCAGGTGGTTTTCTTGAGTTATATTCTTGGGCCTGATCCATGGCTACCAGCATTATAAAAGGTTGTTAACAACAACAATTATAAAGGTTGCTAATAACACCTGTTATTTCGAGTTAGTGGGTCATTTGAGGGGAATAAACTACTCCTGAGTTGCAGCAAGACAAAGAGTAACAAAGCACAAAGGAATGTGCTTTAAGTCAGGAGTCATTCTCCTTCTACTGAGCCAAAATTTACCACAGAAGTCTCTTTTATCTTGGAATTGTGTAGTAGTTTACCCTCTCTAAACAATGACAAATTCAGCTATTTCTTTTCAGGACTGCCTGTTGGGAATTAATCCTTATTCTCAGCTGTAAACTAGCACACTGTGACTGAGACTCACTGCTCTATTTTTGAGAATGTCTTCCTTTGAAAAATGGTGAAATTACCACATCAAAATAAAAATTATCCCTGAACTCCTATCATAAAACCTTTGCAACTTTCTTCTACTTCCAGAACTAGAATTCCACAAGCTTAACTTCCCATTTGCATTGCAAACACAACATTTATGAGTGGCAACAAGTGCTGTATGATTCTTATAATGAGGTAATATAACTCTCACACAGACCTTGGAAGTTGCAGTAAATTGTCCAGGTTATATTTAAAAGACCTCTAGTTCAGATTGTTCCTTGTCCCCTTTGATCTTCCTGGTGTGGACAACATTCCACTACATTAAAAAAGTTTGGTGTGAGTGGGAATGCAAACACTGTCTAGAGTCTTTACCAACTTCTCTGAATCCATTATTGTAGTCAGCCTGGGGAAACCCAGCTCAGAAAGTGTTTTGTTCCCTTCTTTTACCTCTACAGTGCCCAGAAAGTGTGTGGTCCTCCTGCCCCATCACACTGCCCTGTTGGTGGACCCAGTCTTGGTCATGCTTGGTGCCCTGGATCATACCACAGATGTTTTCAAGCTCAAAAGAACACTGGTCCAAAAAGGTGTGAGTTGAAGCTGAAAAAAAATACACACATGGTCACCTCAGAGTGAGCTTCTAGCTCATTAAAATTTCTTCTTTAATTTAGGAGGGGTTTGTTTACAGTAGTATAACCATCCTGTGGAGAAGACAGCCCTCCCGTTAGCAGATGTGAGCCCAATGACTCAGAAGAGGAAGCATTTCATTCCTGGAGGGATTCCCTGAATAAAGACAACAATCTTTGACCTCTTTGCAGAAGGTTAATTAGCCCCCCGTGGCAGTGGCAGACGGTGACTGTCTTTGCACCTCTTTGCCAGCCTTGGTGTATTTAACCATTCCTCAGCTGAGGTTATTGTTCTTCATAGCAGTTCTCTCATTAACCTGAGCTCTGTCCTTCCACTCCAAGCAAAGTCCAACCAGTTACCTTGGGCTGGTTCAGATGAGTTTGCCTTCAAGGTGACGTTTCTGCTGGCAACACCAAGGGGACAATAACTTCTCATGAACAACCATGATCAGTGATAATATCTTCACCAGCTCAGCAAACACCTAGGCAGTGTGGGACTCTAGACCTAGCCAATCTCAGGTGCAAAATAATCTGATTAAGTCCAAATGTCAGTAAAAGAGGACAAAGTGCAGTTGCATTCACCTCAAAAAGTACAACAAGGCTGCCCACACACCACAGGCAGAACACAACCACAGGTCTCAACTTCTGGGAGCAGCACAGAAGAAAAAGTGTGGATGGTTTGACTTTCCTTGACTAATCTTTCCTATACTAATGACAGTGAGAAGAGCCAAAAAGGGATGAGAAGGGAACAAACTGATTGTGTTTATCTGCACACTACAGGTCCTGTCCCATGCCTCTTCAAGCACATCTGAGACGAGCTTTTGTGAGTTTAGAGACATAAAGGAGGTGAACCAGCCTGGCTCAAGTACAACCGAAGAAATTGTTTGCCATGGTCAAATTCTGACTTACTGCAGTTGTACATGCGATTCAGTCTTTCCAAGTCAATGGCACTGAAGTCTAGACGTTGTCCAATAATGTCATCAAACACTGGTATCTTTGCTGTGATTGTGGGGACACTTTCATTTTTGTTAAATGAAAGTGGTTCATAGTGCATCAGTGATTCGTAGTCATAGGGGGTGTTCAGATCAGTGATGTAGGTGTCATCATACTTCACAAAATTGTGCTCTTTGCCTGGTAAAAGAACAGAAAAGTGCTTCTTTTTTGGAGAAAATGGAAAGGAAATGGCATTACCATGTCCCTTTGGATACAGTTATCTAAGGCACAAATTATATACCCCAAAGCAATTACTTCACAACAAAATATTAAAACTTAGCAAGATTTGTGTTTGCCATTTGGACAGCAAAGAAGAGCCTTTGTACTGCATTTCCATTACTGAAGTAACAGATGACTTCAGTAAATTCAAAAATTAATATCAATGGGCTGTAAAGAATGGAATACATAGGAGGTGAGATTAGAATTAATAGGAATGGTTTAACAGTAATGATCCTGAAGGATTAAGTTTAAGGATTAATATACTCCATTCCAGAATCTGTGAATATTGATGCAAACATTTTCCAGGTATTAGATCATATATGGAGAAGGAGAGGCCCTGAAACTCATAAAGGAAACAAATATGAAAGCCCAGAAGTGTCTTCAGGTTCTGCTCTTCTTTGAAATAAATAATGCTCTAGCAATCTCTGGGGAAAAAGATATTTTTACCCTAGATTTACAACACTTATATGATATATCTACTGAAATGGCTTTTTGGAAACAGGTTTCTCATGGTTTCTTGGTGAAGTAATTTGTACTTAGAGAAAGTTTTTCATTATGAAGGTGTCTGCTAGGGCAAAAAGAGGGAGTCATTTCACATGCTTTGGTATAGAAGTAAAAAGAGCTTGCCGGCATTTACAATTGCAAATAATGTTTTCAGAATATTTGGCATTCTTTTTCAAAGACAAAACAGCACACGACTGTGTTGGTGGGTAATTACACTTTCTCTGCTTAACAGCTGCCCTCCCCTTCTGCAAATCACAAACATCTTCAGTTCAAGGCTTGAGATTATATGGAGCTTAGAATTGTTTTCTTACAGAGACTTGAATTGCACCTTTTATCAAAATTTTTTTTAAAACCCTCTTCTAGTCACTCTTTTTCAAATATATCATTGTTATGTAATAGAGAATCAGATATCACAGGGGACAACAGGAAAAACTGTCTAGGGATCAGGGAGACTGTGAAGAGTTTGTTGAAACTCATAAAGGTCCTGAATATGGTGATACTAAACCTGAAGGCAAGAGTCTGCAGACACACCTGGATAGGAGAGAGCAAGACAGAGCCATACTTCATATTTCCAATGTGATCTAATCATTTTAAGGGTTTTTTCATGTGCAAAGTGAACATTTTTAGTTTCAGGAAAGCCTGAATCTCTGAATATAAAACCTTTCAGATTTTGAAAGGATCTTGGCCTACAGAAGAGCTACCTCAAAACTCATAATCTAAATAAGTTTACAATTTGCATTACATGGCAAAAGGAAATAGATTCATAGAGGGGAAGTAATTTGTATAAAATAAGAGAACAGAGCAGTCCAAGAGCCAAGGGGAAATAAAGTCCTGATTTCCAAGCAGGGTCTCTCTCTTCTGTCCTTAAACAATGTCCGGGTTTGACCAGAGAAGTTGTACCAAAATTTCTTAATTACAGTAGTCTCAGATGTGGCTCACTGTTTTCTAAAATTCTACCCTTAGGAAGGTCTTTAAATCTAGAAGTGAAAATGGGATATTGATAAATCTACACTTTTGAAAATGTAACTCGAACGTTAAAACCCACCTGCAATAATTTCATCCCACCAGATATTGACGTAGTCATCCCGGTCCATCCTCGACTGCTCATGGTAAAATCCCAAAGCGTGCAGGATCTCATGTTCCACAATTGCTCTGTAGTCACACCCTGACCCAATTGAGAGGTTCTGTCCAGTCTGCAGGTCCCCCACCATGGACCAACACCTGAGAAAAAGGGAGAGCTTACTCTCTGTTCAGTTGTTTTCTTCTCAGTATTTAACTTTTCAATCTGCTCACTGGATTTAGAGTAAGATTGTAAAAGTTTTTAATATGAAAGGAGTCACATAAAACATTATTTGGATGCTGACCATGTGCCTCGATACCCTAAAAATACTCCAGCCTGAAAGCAGACTAAGCCCCAGAAACTATCACTTCATTACTTATCCTCTGTGTGAGGGAAGATCATCCTGCGTTTTTGAAAGCCAAACCAGAAGTTTTGTCCTGCATCAGCTGCCATTTGGCCAAGAAACATAAAACACGCAACCTACATGGAAACAGTAAATTCATTGAAACAGGCTGAGCATTTTTGTAATAACTTGAGCTAGAGAAAAGACCCAGGAGTACTTAGAACAGCAACATTTGGTCCTTTTTAACAGCAACCATGCTTTGCATTGGCCAGAGGTGTGAAAATACATTTCTAGTATTAAGATCTTCAACACTGACTTGTCAAAAATCATGGTGCTTGTAAACTTGTAAGAGAAGTGTTGTAGGACACTCAAGAGCTGAAGGCAGAAACATGAACTTCTGGGAAAACAAGAAATATTCACACCTGATACAGTGAGATTTTTGTGCTTTTCTACATTTTCTTCCAAAACATACTTAGCTGTAGGAAATAAATCCTTTCAGTTCTTGAAAAACTTGACTCTCTGTGCATAAAACCCTTTCAGATTTTGAGAGACCATTCATTAACAAGGAGCCATATCAAAACAATAGAAATATTATAATAGATTGTCTTTCCACTTCTTTTCTTTTCTTTTCTTTTCTTTTCTTTTCTTTTCTTTTCTTTTCTTTTCTTTTCTTTTCTTTTCTTTTCTTTTCTTTTCTTTTCTTTTCTTTTCTTTTCTTTTCTTTTCTTTTCTTTTCTTTTCTTTTCTTTTCTTTTCTTTTTTTTCTCTTTCCTTTTCTTTTTTTTTTCTTCTTTTTTTGTCTGCCTTCCAAAAATTCCCAGACTTTACTTCTAGTTATTCACATTCACATTCTTGGTAAGTTAAAAGGATGTACATGGAGGTCTTCATCAAAATGGAAAACAACCCTAGATGGAAAAGTGGAAGTAGTTGATGAAAACCCAGAGAGGCTGGGATTCACCTTCAGAACTCATCCTCCAAACAGCAGTCAGCAGAGGGAGCAGCTGCTTGCAAGCTTTTTGTCTAAGAATATAAGGCGAGCTGTTTTCCTGGTGGCCTCTTTTTGTCTGCTGACAGCAAACCTTTAGACTGCTGAAGTCAAATGGAATGAGCTCCCAGCTGATTCTACACGGCAAAACTAAACAGAAATTGATATTACCCTTACCCATCTTGCTTGCTAAAGAAAATGTACGTTCTTTCTCCCTCATATGGCTTGAAATCAATGCAGGACTTCAGGCGGAACATTTCAAATGCCTGGAGAATGACCCCTTTGGCATTCAGGTCTGAAAAACAAGGACTGAACCCTTACTACATTGCAGTTTGTTCACCTTGGAGAGGTAAGATATGTACAGATACACATGTGGAACCAAAGGAAAAATGATTGAAAAGAGAAATTATTGAATTTGATTAAATTGTGGTTTGCTATGTTAGCTGTAGAAGAAAGAAAAACAATTTTGATATAAACAAGACTACAATAAGTAGTTATTAGGGAAGTTTAACATTTTTAATTTGAAACAGTTCTGAAAAAGGGAAAATTTTAATCATAGTGTCTGCAGTGCAAATAAGGATTGGAGATAAAATCTGAATAAAGCATCTGCATTACCTAGGTCATCACCCAGAATATACGGAATGGGGAACTTCCATCTGTAGGTCTCATTTCTTAAGGCATTTCGCTGATTTTTCTGAAAAGGGAATTAACAGCTGGTGATGTACCTACTGTAGGGAGATGGGCTGATTTGTAGCAAAAATACAATTAGGACAAGCAACAGAAAGCTTTTAATTACTTACAGGGAGCAAGATATCACCCTGAAAGAGGTCCAGTCCAGCAGCTGAAATGGTATTTAATCAAAGATAGTGTCAATGAATTTCAAATATATTTCATTTCATAAACCACATTGAACCTGCTTATACAAAGTTAATGTCCTTGGGCATCTACAGAAAATAAATAAGGACCAGGCTCTATACACTGAGTTACAGGTAACAATAAAAGTAACAGCAGTTTCTAGTTTCTACTCGATATTTACTTCATGGCAATGTCTTCTTGGCAGTGCCTTTGTGGTGGCACAATTATCTGTGGTCACCTTTGGTGAGCTCTGCTTGCTCTCAGGCAGTGACAAGAGTCACACAATGGGACAGTGATCACTAAACATCTAAGTTGTGTAGCAAAACATGTTTGCAAAACTTTATAAAAATCATATAGAGATGGACAGAAAATGCAGTTGGGACTGCAGGGTCCTTCCAAATCATACAGTGTTTTTCTGCCTTAGCACCATGGGTCTGTCCAAAATTCAGAAGCAAAAGGCATCTGCATCCTTTGTTCACATAGACTTACAGTCCCGGAAATATTCAGGTGTCACAGAGAGTTCTGAGCTCACTTGATTTTAATTCTCTTGTTACCATGAGCTACCTGACCATCAGTCTCCTTGACAATACTGAAAATTCAGCATTATGCTCACAACTCTTCAGGCCTCATGAGAATTTAGGTGTGAACTCACCCAGGTTGATTTGGGGAATGTCTTTGAATATCTCACCAGCTCCAGCATCTGCAAGACAGTCAAAACATAAAGCGTTCAGATGTGGTGGCTCACAGCAAGCAGAAGGAAATGCTTCAGAACTCAAACCAGCTCACACAGCACTTACCAGCTTCACTGGAGAGCTGTCCCACCTGGAGGAGAGTGGAATACAACCAGTATAAGGTATGAAATGCCTCTGGACTGAGAGGAGCCTATAGAAATCAGGTTTTACTTACAGAGACTGGAGAACCATAGACAGAACACAACAGAAGTGTCACACAGTGTGGGAAGATGCTGGAGCCCATTTTTGCAGTGGGAACAGAAACTGCTCCCTCTCATCTCTGGCAATATATAGGGCACGTTGCTGAGCTTTCCATGGAACTTCAGCCAATAAGCATCAGACTTTCCACCTTTGAAACATTATTATAACAGTTAGATTTCTTCCTGAATGGCACCTGCTGGCATTGCTCTTATCAGCTACCTAAGTCCATTTGAAGGAGCATTGCAGAGAGGAATGTGGCAACTTCATGTCTTCAGTGCAGCTGGTGAAAGACCCACCCAGGCTTCACATAACAGCTTCTCCCTCTGGCCCAAAGTTGCTGACTCCATCCCTTGCATTTGTTTTCTGTCACCATTATCACCTTGACTGCACAGGAGAAAATCCACGCTCTTAGGCAGAATTATTTCAGGTTTATAGCACTCCAGTGCCATTAGAATTTGGCCCAGTGCTGCTTTCAATTAATAATTAACACCCCATTGTAAAGATTAGAAGTAAGAGAGATATGATTATGAATCCCCTGACAGTGTCTTTCCTCAGCTGATCCCATCCCAAATCTGATGGTCCATGCACAACCTGCCACTCTCTGCCTCCGGAACAGTCATTTAGAGCAGTAATCCTTGGCCTTCCAGGTGGGTTTCAGAGATCACAAACTCTTGTCCTGTATCTGGCTATCTTCTTTCTCAGGAACACAGGTCAGGAAGGGCTCCATAAATCTCTAGTTTGCTGTGCATCAGTATTCCCACCGCTCCCATGTGCCCTGGAGTGCCTGAGTGCCTTTAGCTTAGGCATGGAATCCTGCTCCTCCATTTCACATCTGAAATTACAAGTCATGGATGTGAGGATGTTCACCTCCATGTTCAGCAATTAGGTAGAAAAGGGCTTGTGCCATGACACCCCTACCCACAGCACAAGGCAGAGAGCTTGAGTAAGTAGGTTTTGAGTAGGAAATGGGCCTGTCCTAGAAAGAAGTCAGCCCTTCAAGCTAAGCAACATTTTTTTCTCTAAACAAATCAAAGTAGGAATCTATTCATAAGAGATAACATTGCAGAGGAAAAAGTACAGAGATCTTTTCTTGTTTAGAGAAGAAGGGCCCCAGAGCACTAATCCTTCACCTAACATAAATGAATGTTCTTTAACACTTTCTTTTAGGAAGGATTATTGCTGACACCTAAGCTGAACAGGACATACTACTAGCAAAATAAGCATGTCTCAAGATACAGCATGTCAAGGCTGTTTTCACAGGCAAGCAAAGAGGTCAAAACACAGCACCAAGGCCATATTTCCACATGTTTGGCAGTGGATGTGAGAAAGGAAGCAAAAAATGAAGCAAAAGCAGAACTGTCTGAAAACCACTTGGTTTTAGTACCCTTAACTTTAAAACTCAAGAACCTAAAGCAGATGTCTAAAGATAAGTCATTTTGAGAGCATGTATTTGCTTTCATAGATATACATATAGGGGGTCTCTTGGATGCCTTTTAGGCACTGTGCTGGGTTCTAAGGTCTGCCTGGAGCTCTCTCTTCTCCAGGCTGAACAGCCCCAGCTCTCAGCCTGTCTCCACAGCAGAGGGACTCCAGCACCATTTGCATTTTGTCCTCCCTGGAGGGCAATGCATGCACATTATTCCATTGGCTGCAGTTCTGGGAAAAACTCGGTGATGGGAAAAGCTGCTGCTCTTCCACTCTGGGAAGTACAGCAGGTGCCTTTTGGTCTTACTCCACACTGTATGAAGTGCCCAAAATTGCTGTGCACCAGTATTCCCACACCCAAGGGCAGATCCACCCTGGATTCCTAGACACAGGCACTACCTGGTGTCACTAAATGCAGATAATATCTTCTGTTAATCTGCTTGCACTGGTTTTAACTCCAATGTAACACAGAAAAACTCAGACAGAGAAATGTGCTGAAATTCATGTCCTACAAAAACAAATGTCTCCTGAGCTGGAAAACCTGGCATATCACAGTGGCACCAACCACATTTTAATAAAAAAATTACCCATGAACCTTCCCAATTTTTAGGTAAGTCTATTTACCTTTGCAGGGCTTGAAATCAACACAAGACTGAACTTGTCAAATGCCTACAGCTCCAGCATTCAGATCTGAAATACACAGCAGAGGATAACAACAGCAGTTGCTCTGCTTTTAAAGTATTATAAGTACCTATAATTCTAGGTAGAAAAAATGAATAGGTGTACATTAAAAATAGGAGCACATATATAAATATCTCCCTGGATGAAAGAGCAGAAGGTGGTTAGCAAAATTCCCTGACAGGAGTAATTTTGGCAAAGGTCATAGAAAGATAACATTTTATTAGATAAACTGATAGTGCTGAGAAAAACAAGCAGGATTTTGGACATTCAGGGCATTGTTCAGGTACCACTGGAAAATTTTATTGCATGTTATAATGTAATCTGAAATGTTGTCAACATGGAGCTCAGGGCCAGTAAAACAAGATACAAGACAGATACATCTGATTTAAAAAGGAATTTACTATTTATTTTTAATCTTGCATAATTCAAAACATAAAATAGTGTCTAAAATCAGATGGCAATAAAGATAATGCCCTGAACTACATTATGTAGAAAATATCTACATGTTCCCTTGGCCTGTATTGAGCTCAGACTGGTAGGAAAAGACACAAAGGGTAGAGCAGACCAATATAAATGTTTTTCAGAATAGAATTTTGTGACTTGATCACAAATCTCAGAGCTCTGGATGTGCTTTGCGCAGTGCAAACCCCACTCTGAGTGATCATCATAGGCAAAAAAGGGGACAGAAGAACCCAGATCCTGAAGCCTGACACTGATCAAACAGGGATCAGTATCAAAATCAAAACACTCTCCACTGCAGGAAAACATCTCCACTGTTTGTGTCACCCAACACAGCCCCCCCAAACCAACATTCAAATAGTCAAGAGTGACACTGGCCCTGGGTAAGGGGATACCCAGCACATTTACATCCCTGCACCTGCCCTGTGCCCACAGCAGCGGCACCAAAATCCCCCCAGCAGCAGCAGCAGCAGCAGCTGCTCTATAAAGCTCCTCTTGCCATCCCTAACTCTCCACCAGCAGCAGCCACTGACCTGCCTCAGGCTCTGCTGCCACAGCCCCCTTGGCCAGCACAGCTCTGCTCCCCAGCTCGCACCATGGAAGCTTCTCACCCTCCACAGCAATCCAATGTCACTTCCTATGAGGCCATGGCTTTGGCCATCATCACCCTGGAGGTGTTTGCTGGCACGGGGATAAATGCTTTCATCGTTTGTGTGCTTTGCATTGCCTGGGTCAAAAAGAAATCTCTGAACTCTAATGAGAAGATCTTGCTGCTGCTGGGATGCTCCAGGATTTCCTTTTTATGCTTTGCATGGGTATACCACTTCATTTCAAAATTTTTTCCCAATTTTCTTCATGTTCAAACCATACTTCAAGTCCTTGCATTGTTTGGAACGTCTTTTAATTATTCCAACTTGTGGGTCTCAGCCTGTCTTTGTGGTTTCTACTGCATAAAAATTGCCAATTTCAGGAACACCTTCTTCATCTACCTGAAAGTAAAAATTGACAGGATGGTGCCCTGGCTCTTGTTGGGGACAGAGATTTTAGCCCTGGCTATGGTCATTGTTACCTATGTCCTCAATGAAACTCTGCAGAAGAACAACATCACTTCCACCTGCCAAGAAAATTTTTGGGAAGTAACTATCAGAAAGGATAAACATCTTTTCTCTTCTCATTTTCTTGCTGGCCTTGTATTAGCTGCTTCATTCATGGTAGTCATCTTTTCTGCTGTTTTCCTACTCTTTTCTCTCTGGAGACACAAGCGCATGATGGAGACCAACTCCATGAAGGACCTCAACATGGATGCCCATATCAGAGCCATGAAATCTGTCCTCTCCTTCTTAGTGATGTACAGCATCAACTTTGTATGTTTGATCTTGTCAATACTTTATACCACGAAGAAAGAAAATATCATGACACTCCTTATACACATATATTTGTATGCTTTTCCAGGTGTTCATTCCCTTATTCTGATTTTCAGCAATCCCAAGCTGGAAAAAGCACTGCTGAAGATTCCCTCCTGTGTGAAGTGGGAGTTTTCCATGAAGTAGGATCTGTGAGAGAAGCTGGAGCCCATGCAAAATGTTGATCTTTTACTGTAGAAAACAAGTAATTTCATTTCTGATGCAGCTCTCCAGGCAGTGTAGATGATACTGATGTTCACTCTCCAACATCCAAGTTATGAAAACTTCATTTGTATCTTTTCAGCTCAATTATTGCAAGCTAAATTTTATTCTCATAGTACATTATTATCATATTTAGATTTAGCTAAACTTTGAGATATATTTTTGTTATTAACAAAGTCATTTAGCCCTGATGGTAGGAACGATGCCTAAGCCCCTGTGTGGTGAAGGGATTAATTTGGGCATGAGAGTCTGCTGGTGGGCTGATGGATCATCAGGCAGAGCCCCTTTACCTCTGCCTGGGCCCAGAGGAAGAGGGAGTGATGCTAATTAAGTGTTCAGCCTCTGCCCAAGGCTCACAGCCTTCGCAATCAGAACCCTGGGTATCCCTCATCTCCACGGCAGCTGGCTGCCCCCCACCATTCACCATGGCAGCAAGGAGGTATTTTGACTGCAGCCTCTCCTGCATTTCTCCCAAAAGTATCAATTTGGCATTTTCAAATCCTCCCTGGAAGAGGATGAGACTATGACCCCACTGTGCAGACAGGACAACAGGATTGCTTTGCTCTCCTCCCCAGTGCCGGGAACACCTCTTTGTAAAGATTTGCTCTTTTGATTTTGTCAGATTGTACCCTGGTGAAATTCTGTTCATAGGCCTACCTGGTGGTGAAGTTGAGCTTAATGAATTACCCATTGCTCTTCCTTACTTTCTTCTTTTTTCATAAATATTTTTAGGGCTAATCCAGTGAGTGCATTTATTAGTAGCAATTCCAAATTTGTATTTCTACAATAAAGTGCATTATTTTGATTATGTGACTCTGAAAGTTCTTATTGAACATGACAAGACTTACACGTTGAATTTGCCATAATCGGAAATTCAACTGAGCTGCACCCAGGTCCTTCCATCTCTGAGGACCAGCAAGGGCTTTATTTTCTCCCAAATTTCTAAACTCCTAATGGAACAGAAAAATGTGCAAGACTGGAACACAAACTGGCTGCAAAAACTGGAATAACAATACTGCCAACCAGCCACAAATGTTTTGGTACTCACAGAATGAAATGGCTGCAATGAATAGGTTTCTCTCTATTTTGGTTTACCTTTCCTTCTGCTGTGGCCCTGTGCTGTGGCATATATTATGGGCTGTATCAGTGCCTGGCAGTGGCTGATAGCTCAGTGTGAACTCGCTGAGCCCTGTCACTCACCAGAGGTGGTCACTGAGCCACAAAGAGCGAGGCAGGAACGGCCCTGGGGAGCTCAGGGGGTGCAGAGCCCCCTTCCCACTCCAGCCCTGCATGTCCTCTGCACCCCACTGCCTGCAAGGACAGGACTGCCTGCTCTGTGGGACTGCTCTCCTGGCCTGCCCTGACCTGGAGATGAGATTGGCTTTTCCCAGTGCACTCTGGCTCAGATACAGCCCCAGGAAGGCGGGTTTTGTGCTAGGTGCAGCGTAGGATGAAGCCACAGCTTCATCTCACTGTCACCCACAGGCAGATGTACAGGGTGTCTGGGCCAGGAGCTGCATCTGGGGGCCTGTGTCATCTCAACCAGGTGAGGTCAAGGCTGTCCCATGCAGGGAAAAGCCAATTCCAGGCACTACAATGGACCCAACACCAGACATTGCTCATCTCATCAGCGACCATTGTGGCTCCTCTGGGAAAAGAGAAGTCCTGAAGGACTGCAGGCCATGGGACAGAGCCATGCTGGAGCAGGAGAAGAGTGAAGGAGACAACTTTTTATGAACTGACAACAACATTCCCTCTCCTCCTATGCTCCTGAGGAGAGGACGCAGTAGAGAATCTCTGAATGAGTTAAATTGAGCCCGAGATTATTGGGGGTGAAGATCAAATATTCTAGTTTCGTGCATGTTCTACCATCATCCTACTCTGTTTTCAACAGGCAATAAATTAAACTGATTTTCCCTGTGTCAAGTCTGTTTTGTCTATGAGAATAACTGGGGAGTGATTCCCAGGTCTTCATCTTGAGTCATGAGCAGTTCCATCTTATTTGCCACCCCTGCCCTATTCCAGAGTGAGAGTCAAGGAGTGACTGGGTGGGACTCTGAGAGCTGCCCAAGGACAACTCACCGTGACAGTGAAATGTGAAATAGTTCCAGTGTGGAGGAACACATTCAGTGCAGACAGCTCAGGGAGCAGCTGCAATGGGAGGGAGCTGCAGGCTGTGGGGAAGTGCTGGGAGTCCCAAGCATGGTGCCAAGCCTTGCACAGCAAAGGGCACAGGGACCTGTGGCACCAGCCAGCTGACTGGACACTTAAGACACTCCAGTCATCATGTGCATAGACAGGAAGGACACAAAATCCCAGGGACCCAATTGTTTGGGTTACCTCCTCAGAGGCACCCAGCTTGAGCTGCTTCTGTGCTACTGTGCCATGATTGAAGTGCGTTAAAGATCCAGAGGCCTGAGACTCCACTATGGGAAACCCAGCGCCAAGCTGGTGAGGAAACCTGGTCTGGCTGTGAGCATGGTGTGTGTAGGGAGTGGAGTGGGGCAGCTGCCCACGATGGAGGGGCTTTGGTCCCCTCAGTGACAGTCTCTGGTGCTGGGGCGTGACTGTCAGAGGCCCCCTGGGTGGTGAGACAGGAAAGTTTCCTACACACCAGCATGAACAGAGCAGAACCTGATCTGGTCATTTATTTTACCAGCTCACACTCAGGGGGTCGTTTACCTCACACCCAGTGCCAGGTGTGCATTTCTCATCTCACCTGCCTAAAGCTTCCTCCCTGCTTCTGAACTGAGAGATACAACCATTTAGGCCAGAGCAACCTCTCAACCACTGATTCTAGCAGGCTGCCTCACCAAACCACCCAACTCACCTTAAACAGCAACTGCCCAGAAACAAGCAAACAAATAATGCCACTTTATAACATGCCAATCCACCTTCTGGGGCTAGGAAGCATTTGAATTTGAATTTATATTTCCATAACAAGTTCATGACACCTGCCCTGAGGAGATTTCATTTTGTTTTCCAGGATTGTATCCTGAAACAATTGTGGCCTTCTGTGCATTGAAGTCCAGTTATGGATGGAACATGTCCCAGCAGTGAGGACCGAGGAATATTGTGAGAAACAGTCCTGAAGAATAGGGCCAAGGAAGGGAGGGGATAGGTTGCTTTCTCCAATGTACTGGAGAAAGAATTCCCCTGCAGCCTGTGAAAAGGCCCATGGTGAGGCAAGTGTGCCCTGCAGCCCATGGAGGTCTGTGGTGGAAAGGAGAGGCACCTGCAGCCCCAGGAGAACCCCAGAGCACAATCGGTGGGGTGGGTGTGTCCTGAGGGATGGCAGCCCATGCAGAGGCCACGCTGGAATCAGCTCATGCCGAAGGACTGCAGCCCAATGGAGGGACCATTGCTAGAGCAGGGGAAGAGTGCAAGGACAGAGTGGAGGAGACAACTTGTTATGAACTGACTGCAACCCCCACTCCCCATCCCTCTGCACTGATGTAGGGGAAAGATGTAGAGAACCTGGGAAAGACGCATCAAACTGATCTGGGGAAGAAGGGGATGGTAGAGGCAGCAAGTTCTAATTTTCTCTTTGTTTCTTATCAACCTACAATATTTCCAATAGTCAATAAATAGTCAATAAATAACTTGATTTTGTTCTTCTCAAGACTCTACTGTTGATGACATTACCTAGTGATTGATCTCCCTGTCTTTATCTCAATACATGAGGTTTTCCATCTTATTTTCCACCCTGGCCCCAACTGTAGGTGAGTGTGAAGGGGCAGCTGACATGCTGCCCCTTCACACTCACCTACAATTGGGGCCAGGGTGGACAACTGCACAAGGCCAACCCATCACAGCAGGTGAAACATGAAATATTTCCAGCAAGAACACAGCAAAACCACTGTGAACTGATCATTTCTGTCACCAGCTCAGGTCCCGAGGCAGATTGTAAGCAGCTCTGCTGGACACATCTCCCCTGTGAAAGGCCTTGAAAGGACAGGAACAGCCACACATCCCTTCTTCCCCTGCTGCTGCTGCTCATACACTTGATCCTTTAACCTGAAAGCCACAGTTGATTACACAAAAAAGCCCTGAAAGATCCATCTCATTCCCTACATGCAGTGCAACATCCATCCCTCACAACCTCCCATGCCACAAGACTCAGTAGGCAAAACCCAGCACCTTGCAGATGTCACCACACAAAACACCACAGCCCCAGTGAACCACGCTGCAGATCCATTTTCCATCCCCATGAAACCCCTGAGAATGTGACAGCCAGCACAGAATCCCACTCCTGTGCACCAGCCCCACTCAGCTGGCACTGCAGGGGACAGGGCGTCCATCAGCACAGCCACCCTGCACAGCCCATGGGGACAGATGTGCCCAGCCTGGAGAAGCTGACACATGAGAGGTGTCAGAAGTCAATGGGAATGGCAGCCCAGTGCTGGCACAGTATGGAAAACTGCTCTGGGTCACATTCCAAGTTTTTATGATGGCAAATCAATGCAATTAGGAGCATGTGATATGAATATTCATGTAATGTCCTGCTGGCTCTTATATCCCACAGAAAACATGGCTATCATCATTTGGAAGAGAGAAAATGCTGGTGGTTCATTTCCTGTAGCCATAGAGTTCTTGCTTGGGCTTTCATTTTTCCTGCTTCCACCACAGCATCAGATGAAATCTCCTTGGTTACTGTGGTCCTGATGTGCAAGGCCAAATGGGACAGGTCCTGTACTAACCAAAGGGCACAGGCAGTCCATGCGCTACAGAGCTTAACACAACTTGCCTGGGAAAAACCTCACAGCTTTCAGGGTCTAAATCATCTGGAAGTTTTAGGGAACTGCAATGTGGGGGAAATTCAGCATGGTGCCATCTTTGAAAGCCTTCACTTTCCCAAGCAGATAAGATTGGAACAGGGAATAGTCCCAGTTTTTACCCCTTCCCTCCATATGTTCCAAATTAAACTTGTAAGAAGTATCAGCTTTATTTTCTTGGCTCCAATCACCTGCCCCACTATGGGTCTCTTCACTTACTCTTAAGGCAAGGCTATTGGAAAAACAAACATGGATTTAAATGCCCGTGAAGCATCAAAATAAACTCCACTTTTCCAGCATCTGGGCCGAACATTGCAGCACCCAGACTCTCAGACTAAAAAGGACACTGAGTCCCCTCACCTGCTGAGCACAGTCAGGGCTCTGCATGATCATCATAGGCAAAAAAGGGGACAGAAGAACCCAGATCCTGAAGCCTGACACTGATCAAACAGGGATCAGTATCAAAATCAAAACACTCTCCACTGCAGAAAAACATCTCCACTGTTTGTGTCACCCAACACAGCCCCCCCAAACCAACATTCAAATAGTCAAGAGTGACACTGGCCCCGGGTAAGGGGATACCCAGCACATTTACATCCCTGCACCTGCCCTGTGCCCACAGCAGCGGCACCAAAATCCCCCCAGCAGCAGCAGCAGCAGCAGCTGCTCTATAAAGCTCCTCTTGCCATCCCTGACTCTCCACCAGCAGCAGCCACTGACCTGCCTCAGGCTCTGCTGCCACAGCCCCCTTGGCCAGCACAGCTCTGCTCCCCAGCTCGCACCATGGAAGCTTCTCACCCTCCACAGCAATCAATGTCACTTCCTATGAGGCCATGGCTTTGGCCATCATCACCCTGGAGGTGTTTGCTGGCACGGGGATAAATGCTTTCATCGTTTGTGTGCTTTGCATTGCCTGGGTCAAAAAGAAATCTCTGAACTCTAATGAGAAGATCTTGCTGCTGCTGGGATGCTCCAGGATTTCCTTTTTATGCTTTGCATGGGTATACCACTTCATTTCAAAATTTTTTCCCAATTTTCTTCATGTTCAAACCATACTTCAAGTCCTTGCATTGTTTGGAACGTCTTTTAATTATTCCAACTTGTGGGTCTCAGCCTGTCTTTGTGGTTTCTACTGCATAAAAATTGCCAATTTCAGGAACACCTTCTTCATCTACCTGAAAGTAAAAATTGACAGGATGGTGCCCTGGCTCTTGTTGGGGACAGAGATTTTAGCCCTGGCTATGGTCATTGTTACCTATGTCCTCAATGAAACTCTGCAGAAGAACAACATCACTTCCACCTGCCAAGAAAACTTTTGGGAAGTAACTATCAGAAAGGATAAACATCTTTTCTCTTCTCATTTTCTTGCTGGCCTGGTATTTGCTGCCTCATTCATGGTAGTCATCTTTTCTGCTGTTTTCCTACTCTTTTCTCTCTGGAGACACAAGCGCACGATGGAGACCAACTCCATGAAGGACCTCAACATGGATGCCCACATCAGAGCCATGAAATCTGTCCTCTCCTTCTTAGTGATGTACAGCATCAACTTTGTATGTTTGATCTTGTCAATACTTTATACCACGAAGAAAGAAAATATCATGACACTCCTTATACACATATATTTGTATGCTTTTCCAGGTGTTCATTCCCTTATTCTGATTTTCAGCAATCCCAAGCTGGAAAAAGCACTGCTGAAGATTCCCTCCTGTGTGAAGTGGGAGTTTTCCATGAAGTAGGATCTGTGAGAGAAGCTGGAGCCCATGCAAAATGTTGATCTTTTACTGTAGAAAACAAGTAATTTCATTTCTGATGCAGCTCTCCAGGCAGTGTAGATGATACTGATGTTCACTCTCCAACATCCAAGTTATGAAAACTTCATTTGTATCTTTTCAGCTCAATTATTGCAAGCTAAATTTTATTCTCATAGTACATTATTATCATATTTAGATTTAGCTAAACTTTGAGATATATTTTTGTTATTAACAAAGTCATTTAGCCCTGATGGTAGGAACGATGCCTAAGCCCCTGTGTGGTGAAGGGATTAATTTGGGCATGAGAGTCTGCTGGTGGGCTGACGGATCATCAGGCAGAGCCCCTTTACCTCTGCCTGGGCCCAGAGGAAAAGGGAGTGATGCTAATTAAGTGTTCAGCCTCTGCCCAAGGCTCACAGCCTTCGCAATCAGAACCCTGGGTATCCCTCATCTCCACAGCAGCTGGCTGCCCCCCACCATTCACCATGGCAGCAAGGAGGTATTTTGACTGCAGCCTCTCCTGCATTTCTCCCAAAAGTATCAATTTGGCATTTCAAATCCTCCCTGGCAGAGGATGAGACTATGACCCCACTGTGCAGACAGGACAACAGGATTGCTTTGCTCTCCTCCTCAGTGCAGGGAACACCTCTTTGTAAAGATTTGCTCTTTTGATTTTGTCAGATTGTACCCTGGTGAAATTCTGTTCATAGGCCTACCTGGTGGTGAAGTTGAGCTAAATGAATTACCCATTGCTCTTCCTTATTTTCTTCTTCTTTCCTAAATATATTTAGAGCTAGCCCAGTGTTGCAGTGTGAAGCAATATCCTGTTCCACCTATCCCAGTCCCTCAGGTGTGCCAACCTCTCCCTTCCCCTCTCCCTTGCCCCCTTGCTAAGAGCTGTCTGTCAATCTTAACATTCCAGCAAGGGCGTTGTTTGGTAGGTTCAGTTCAAAAGATGCTTCTCAGCCCTGGGGTCATTGGCCAGTCTAGCTGTCATTGTCCCCTGAGACTGCCCCCCTCCCACCTGGTTGGTGGCACACCTACCCCTTCCCTCCCCCTTTCCCCGTCCTTAAAAAGACACGGGACCATGCGGTCGGGATTCTGTTGGAGCTGTTACAAGATTCAGAGATCTGTGACCATGGAATAAAACTCTGGATTAAACCCTACAGCAGAATCCATCTCCTTTTCCTCTTCACCTCGCCTAAAGCCTTTCCACTAGAGGTAAAACTGAATTCCTGCTTGCCTGGACTTGTTCCAAGTGCCAGCTGCAACATCCAGCCAGCCAAAGGTGTCTCTGAGGTGAAACACCACAGCTGCCACCTTTGGTCAAGCAGCAAAGGCCGGACGAGCCCAGGCACGTTCCATCCGGCAATATTGAGATCATATTCCAATAGTCCAGTGAGTGTATTTATTAGTAGCAATTCCAAATTTGTATTTCTACAATAAAGTGCATTATTTTGATTCTGTGACTCTGAAAGTTCTTATTGAACATGACAAGACTTACATGCATGTCCTCTGCACCCCACTGCCTGCAAGGACAGGACTGCCTGCTCTGTGGGACTGCTCTCCTGGCCTGCCCTGACCTGGAGATGAGATTGGCTTTTCCCAGTGCACTCTGGCTCAGAGAAACACCCAGGTAACAGGCTTTGCCCTCGATTGGGGAAACAGCTTGAGGAGTTAGGAGTGGAGGAGGCAACTTGTTAAGACTGCAACCCCTATTCAACTTGGCCCTGTGCTGTTGTGGGGGAGGAGGTGGAGGAGCTGGGCTGAAGGAGGGAAGTTGAGCCTCAGATGAATGGGGTGTGGAGGGAGTGGGATCAAGTTTTCCATTTCTTCCTCATTATCCTGCTCTATTTTCTTTATTTAAATGAATTAAATTCATTTTCCTGATGTCAAATACATTTTGTCCATGACAGTAAGGGGTGAGTCATCTCCCTGCCATTATCTCGAAACATGACTTTTTCCAGCCTCTTTTTCACCCCTGTCCTTCCTGTGGGTGTGAGGGAAAAAACAGCTCAGTGGAGTTCTGGCTTCTGCCTGAGGGCAACCCATCACAGCAGGTGAAACATGAAATAGTGTTGGCAAATACAAAACAGAACCTGAATTGGTCACTTCTACCAGCAGCTCAGGTCCCGAGGCAGATTGTAAGCAGCTCTGCTGGACACATCTCCCCTGTGAAAGGCCTTGAAAGGACAGGAACAGCCACACATCCCTTCTTCCCCTGCTACTGCTGCTGCTCATACACTTGATCCTTTAACCTGAAAGCCACAGTTGATTACACAAAAAAGCCCTGGAATCTTACAGTGTGATCTCCTATTTTACCTGTCCTAGTCCCCTCAGGTGCACCAACTTTTCCCCCTTTTGCCCTCCTGCCTAGGAGCTGCCCATCAATCTTAACCTTCCAGCAAGGCGTCGTGTGATTGGCAGATGCCCCCCAGGCCTGGGCTCATTGGCCTGTCCTAGTGTCCACATCCCTTGACCCCTCCCCTCCTCACACCTGGTTGGCCCTCACCTGTCCCTCCCCTTCCCCTGTCCCCGGGGCTTAAAAGAACACAAGACCATGTGGCCATTGGTCTGTCTGGAGCTGTTACCACATTCAGAAGTCTACCATGCTGAAATAAAACTCTGGCTCTAAGCTCTACGGCAGAACTCGCTCCTTTACTCTTCACTGTTGCTTCAACCTTTTCCACCAAAGGTAAACTGAGTTCCTATTTTGCCTGGATTTGTTCTGAGCGCCCAGCTGCAGCACCCAGCCGGCCAAAGGTATCTCTGGGGTGAAAACACCACAGCTGCAGCCTTTGGCCCAGCAGCAAGGCCAGACGAAGCCAGGCAGGACACACCTGAAACATTTGGGGATCAATATTTAATACTGGAAGATCCATCTCATTCCCTACATGCAATGCAACATCCATCCCTCACAACCTCACATGCCACAAGACTCAGTAGGCAAAACCCAGCACCTTGCAGATGTCACCACACAAAACACCACAGCCCCAGTGAACCACACTGCAGATCCATTTTCCATCCCCATGAAACCCCTGAGAATGTGACAGCCAGCACAGAATCCCACTCCTGTGCACCAGCCCCACTCAGCTGGCACTGCAGGGGACAGGGCGTCCATCAGCACAGCCACCCTGCACAGCCCATGGGGACAGATGTGCCCAGCCTGGAGAAGCTGACACATGAGAGGTGTCAGAAGTCAATGGGAATGGCAGCCCAGTGCTGGCACAGTATGGAAAACTGCTCTGGGTCACATTCCAAGTTTTTATGATGGCAAATCAATGCAATTAGGAGCATGTGATATGAATATTCATGTAATGTCCTGCTGGCTCTTATATCCCACAGAAAACATGGCTATCATCATTTGGAAGAGAGAAAATGCTGGTGGTTCATTTCCTGTAGCCATAGAGTTCTTGCTTGGGCTTTCATTTTTCCTGCTTCCACCACAGCATCAGATGAGATCTCCTTGGTTACTGTGGTCCTGAACTGTTAGTTCCTTTCCGGAAGGGAAACGAAATCTTGCGATTTCAATGGGAATCAATTGGGCAAGCTTTGGTCCGTGTCCCTGCACTTGGTGGCATATCATGCCTTTTGATGGCTTTCACTTTGGCCAAGATTGATTTTTGATTTTTTTTTTTTTTTTAAGTATCCATGCCACGTCCTTCATATCTTCCCCTCAAAGTTGTGTCTTGTGCGGGGATAGAATGTAACAAAATAAAGATAGTGCAGAAGGTAATCTCACCCCTGAGGAGTTGCAGCTGTACTAACTACCAAAGATTAGGACCAGGCCTGCCCTTAATAGGCTGCAGCTGTGACTAGTAAGGATGAGTGCTATAAATGAGTGGGTTAGCTGGTCATGAAGGAATCTGTTATTTGTTGGCTGTGCTGTGAGGAAGAAGGAGTCATTGCTCTGAGGAGTTGCCCATGAGAATTCATCAAGAAAGTATGGAGCTTTTGCAATAGTATAAAAACTATTGGTGACCCCTATGTGATCCTGTGGTGATTTGGGTAGAGTACTGCAGAGGGGACTGTAAAGACATGATCCCATGATGGTTGTGATTATTAAGTGATATCATCTTGAGGTGTTTCAGGAAGATGACTGCAGACCTAAGAGCAATAAGATGGTAGAACTAGGCAGACTAGGAGCCTAGGAGCTAAGCAGACAGACCAAGAGCCTAAAAATCTAGGTGAGTCATAGCCAAGCAGACCTGGAAGCCTAGAAGTCTGGGCAACATATGAGATACCACCCCTAAGTAGAAGAGTGCTGGATATGAGGAGTGGATGCTACACACTTTACTTATTTGGTGCATTGGAGCCAGCCCTGCACCCCTCTGCCAAGGTATGGCCGCAGTCCAGAGGACACCCAGGACAGTGCTGGGTTCCCCCTGAATGGCAGTGTGTGCAGCAGGACACAAGCTGTAACACAGAGCTCTGAGACGCAGAGTCAGAGCTGCACAGACAACATGTAAGAGAAGCCATCTAAAACTGTATAGTGGCCATCTCCACAGTAACCCAATGTGATTTGGGATTGGGCTGTAGGGCGAGGTGCAGCTGGAGATGGAGCCCAGCGTAGCATTGAGAGCAGCAGGGGATGCTGCCTGGTCCAGACCTGACAGATTTCAACACCTGGGGTACAGGTGAGCCCTGGGGGACACAATGGGAAATAACATAGCAAGTGAAGAACAGATTGTTTCATCTACATGGAAAACAGAGCAGGGCAAGAGAGGCTTGCAGTGGCTAACTAATACAACAAAGAACTGTAAAAGGAAGAAGAGAATTATTAAAACAGCAGTTGGAGCTGGGGAAAGAGTAGCCCTATCATTCAGTATGGTGTATTTGTTTGCTGATGAAACGTGCATTTGGTTTGTGAATTGCAACTATTAATCTTGGACTGGGCATAAGTGAAAGTTTATATTCCATAAGCATAAGTACACTCGACAGATACTGGATCAATGTTGTTCAAGTCATATAGCTATTGATAAAATTATGTAACTGTTGATTTGTTACTACCCTAATGTATAGCCTTTAACTTCTTCTTGTGAGTTGTCTTATAAAATTGTACAGCTATTGATATTGTCAATATTCTAGAAGTGTAAGTATAAGAGTTTCTGATAACACGTAATGTAAGTTTGAGTAATGAATCCAGGTCTGTGCGCAGACACATTCCGAAGTTAAATAGGAATTCCACAAAATATGTTTGTACTGGGTTTACTATCTTTTGCAAAGGGTACTGCAAAAGACAGTAAACACAACATTAGTTTATGAAAAGACTTAGGTTGATGTTCTAGACTGTGAAAAGCAAAACTAAAGCAGAAACGTATGTTCTTGCAGTGATGTGTTGCCTGAACATTTGTATACTGTTAGTCCTAAGTAAGATGTGTGAAAGTTATAATATCAATTTACTGAAACATATCTTTCTAGAGATGCTGCAACTTAGTAATTAAAAGAAAAGGGGGAATTGTGGGGGGATAGAATGTAAGAAGACAGTGCAAGAGGTAGTCTCAAACGTGAGGAGCTGCAGCTGTACTAATCACCAAAGATTAGGAAAGGCCTGCCCCTAACAGGCCACAGCTGTGTCCAATAAGAAGAGGAGTGCTACAAAAGAGTGGGTCAGCTGGTTGAGAAGAGAAATGGAGTTTGTTGGCTGTGCTGTGAAGAAGGCGGACTAAGTGCTGTCAGGAGCTGCCCATGAGAAATCATGGAGAAAGTATGAGAGCTTTGCAATATGATGACAACAGCAGAGTGTTTGTAAGTACTTCTTTTCTCTTTCTGGGATTTGAATGGATCAATTTTGGCAAGTTTTGGTCCATGTCCCTGCATTTGATGGCATGCTATGACTTTTGATAAGATTCACTTTGGCCAAGACTGATTTTTGAGTTTTGGTTTTTTGAATTTTGTTTTTTTGAGTTTTGTTTTTTTGAATTTTTTAGAAGTATCCATTCCATGTCCCTGATATCTTCCAAGTTGTGTCTTCCTCCTTGATTATTTCCCCTGCTTTTGCAACATCTCTGAGCTTAGTTTTGGCCTGTTTTGATCCTTTGCACTGCAGTTTATTTCCTCACAGACCATTTTTTGAAGACTCTAAATCTCCCAATTTTCGGGTTTTTTTTGGGTTTTTTTCAATTGCATTTCATTTGATCTTATCTCCTTTCCAGAGTGCTTGTAAGGCTATTTCTTAGGGTTCTCAAGATTCTGTTTCCCTTCCCGAAAGGAAATTTCATTTCCTTTCGGGAAGAGAAACGGAATCTTGCGATTTCAATGGGGACCAATAGAGGAATCTTTGCTGCATGTCCCTGCACTTGATGGCATGCCATGCCTTTTGATGGCTTTGACTGTGGGAAAGATTTTTTTTTTTTTTTTTTTTTTTTTGTTTAAGTATCCATGCCATGACCCTCATATCTTCCCTTCCAAGTTGTGTCTTCCTCCTTGACTTTTTCCCCTGCTTTTGCAACATCTGTGAGCTTAGTTTTGGCCTTTTTTGGTCCTTTGCACTGCACCTGATATAGTCCCAGGCCATTTTCTTGTAGTCACCAAATTTCCCAATTTTTTTTTTTCTCCTCCAATTCCTTTGATGCTATCTCCATTCCAGAGTGTTTGTAAGTCTTTCCTTTCTGTTTTGGCCTTCAGCAGAGATCAATTTTGGCAAGCTTTGCTGCATGTGCCTGCACTTGATGGCATATGGTTTTGACTGTGGGGAAGATTTTTTTTTTTTTTTTAAGTATCCATGCCATGTCATTGATATCTTCCCCTCCAAGTTGTGTCTTCCTCCTTGATTTTTTCCCCTGGTTTTGCAACATTTGTGAGTTTAGTTTTGGCCTGTTTTGGTCCTTTGCACTGCACGTCATTTTCTCCCAGACCACTTTCTTGTAGTCACTAAATCTCCCCTTTTCTTTTTATTTTCCTTTAATTGCATTTCTTTTCAGCATATCTCCTTTTCAGAGTGTTTGTAAGTCCTTTTCTCTTTCTGGGATTTGAATGGATCAATTTTGGCAAGTTTTGGTCCATGTCCCTGCTCTTGATGGCATGCCATGCCTTTTGATGGCTCTCACTTTGACCAAATTTGATTTTTGGTTTTTGTTTTTTTTTAAAGTACCCATGCCATGTCAGAAAGCCGTGATGGCTCTGCCAAATCCCCTGGTTGTGCTATCCATGCCACACGATGCACTCAATTTTGTCTTCTCCAGGGCCTTCCCCAGTGCTGAGATCAGGCTGACCAGTCTTCTGTAGTTTCCTAGATCCTCCTCCCAACCCTTCTTGTAAAAGGGCATCACACTGGCTGACCTCCAGTGACCTGGACCCTCCGTGGTGAGGCAGGACTGGGGGTAAATGATAGAAAGTGGCTCTGTGAGCTCTTCCACCAGCTCTCTGAATACAGTCGGGTGGATGCCATTCAGCACCATAGACTTGTGTCTAAATGGTACAGCAGGTGACTGACCCTTTCCCCTTGGATTACGGGGGTTACATTCTTCTCCCTGTTGTCCAGCTCAGGGGTCTGAGTGCCTGCAGAAGAACTGTTCTAACTATCAGAGACTTAAACAAAGAAGGCTTGAAGTACCTCAACCTTCTTTGTCAGTACATTTCCACCCACAACCATCCAGTAAATGATCCAATAAAAGATTCTTCTTAGCCAGCCTTTTGTTGCTAATGTATTTATAGAAACATTTTTTAATGTATTTTATGGCAGTAGCCAGATTAAGTTCCAGTTTCTTCCATTTTTCTCTCTGCATAACCTCAGAACTTCCCTGTAGTCCTCCTGAGTTGCCTACCACTTCTTCCAGACATCATAAACATTCTTTTTTTTTTTCTGAGTTCCAGCCAAAGTTCTCTGTTCAGCCAGGTCAGTCTTCTCATCAGGTGTGTCAGGAAGTTATGAGTAAACCATGGCAGTGATTCTCGGCTCTCATGGAGAATACCGATCAGTGAGGAGCTCTGTGTAGTACTGCTGATTTTTACTGTTTAACTAACCATGCAGAGGAAGATGAAATCTCAGATTGACATGTATCAATTTCATTGTGGCATTTAGGTAGATATTTAATACTTAGACATTTTAAGGAGCTGAGTAAAGGTCAGACCATACTGGGCAGAGAAGCTCACGTCTGTATTAATTCAGGAAAATACTGTCACTTAGGACAGACATCTCAGGAATAACCACTTGCACTGGCGACATTAAACGTGCTTCCTCCAACTCTACTTGTTGGATGAACTGTGAGGCACACAGACTTTTTGCTTATATGTGTTTAGACAGCCATACACAGTTGTGTGTCTGCAGGAAAGCTGGCCAGTAGGAGCAGGTAGCTACTGTTCATCCAATACTGTCTGCTCCCAACCTAGTCTGGAGAGCCCAGAAGAACAAAGATAGCCCTGAAGAGGCAGCAAGAGCATATCCCAGGACATTTTTCTTTCACGGCAACAGCTACTCAATAGCTGAGTTTAAGCAGGGTGTACCTTTCCATAGCCTCAAAGTGATGGCTGCTGAGTGAAGGATTTAAAATAATTTCTTGCTTCCTTCAGGCATACCTAAAATGTGTGCTGTTTTGGTTTTGTTTGTTTTGATTTTGTTTTTGGTTTGGCTTTGTTTGCTTGTTTGGGGTTTTTGTTTGCTTTCTGTTTTGTTTTGGTTTTAGTTTGGTTGGGTTTTGGTTTTTCATTTTGTTTTGCTTGGTTTGCCTTTTTCTTTCCCCTGATTGTGTAGATATCTAAAGATGCAGATATATATCTAGCTATTGATTTACAGGCATGGGGACCTTTCAAAAAATTTGTTCTTAAGAGGACATGATCCTGGAAAGCTTTCCTAGTGGATTTTGGTGATCCTTACTCTGCAGAAGTGAAGGGACTCTGCAGAGCACCCAGAGGAAGACAGCGGGCTGTACTTTCGTTGTGGGCGTTGCTGTCACCACTCTGTTGGCACTTGCACAGCTGCAACGGAAATAAATGAGATGCATCCTCTGTTCCCCAATTCCGCTTATTCTTGCTATTCTAAGTGGCTGCCATAATCTCCAGGGGTGCTGAGAGAAACAAGTAGTGAGGTGTGTTGTAATAGGTCAGCGAGCTCCAGCTGCTGGTCAGCAACCTGCCAAATGCTTGTCAGCATGTACACACTCCCTCACTTCCAGCAGGAGTAGCTTACACCAGAGCATGCAGGACCAGAGGAAGACCCCACTCAAAAAATGCCAGGAATGCTCTGGGGCTTGGGAGTAGCTAAGGTAGGGATGTGAAGAAATTAACTATCTGAAAGGGTCTGTTCTGTGCAGGATAAAAACAGTAACAATAACAAAAAGTCAACACCTTCCTGGCATCCAAGATGAGCAGGGCAGTTGCATCCCTGAGAGCAATTAACATAACAAAGAGCACTTAGCAAGGAAATTTGAATTGAACAGACTATAAATACAGTATTATGCCAAAAAGTTAAATTTTTGACTTCTGGAAAAGCCTTTTGGAAACCAAAATAGACAAGAGCACAAGCAATCAAGACCTAGCCTGTTCCTAATGATGACAGATTTTTTCACTAGAGCCTGTAGTAACAGGACAAGGGGTACTGGTTTTAAAGTGAAAGAGGGCAGATTTACATTGGATATAGGGATTTTTTTTTTTTTAATGTTGAAGGTGGTGAGACAATGAAACAATTTATCCAATTATCCCCCATCCCTTGAAGTCTTCAAGGTCAGGTTGGATGAGGTTTTTAGCAACCTGGTCTGGTGGAAGGTGTCCCTGCCCATAGCAGGGAGTTGGAACTAGATGATTTTTAGAGGTCCTGTCCAGCTAAAATAATTCAGTGATTCTATGCCACCAAAACCGGGCCCTCACTGACAGCAGAAGGTAGAAACAGGCTTTCAGAAGTTTGAAGTGTTAATCCACCAGTGGTATGAGCTAAGGAAAAGAAAGACAGACTTCCTACAGGAGTCCTGTGATGCATGAGACAGCCCTCTGTGGTTTCAGGATTGAAATGGTTGGAGAGGGAACTGTACCCATGTGCTTCAAAATAGAAAGCTTCAGTCACAAGGCGGGGTGATCTCAGAGGAAAACTATGACAGCAGGAAGGTGAGTAGCTGTTCTGCTCGGCTACATTGATCTCTCCTGGATAAGCTTCTCTATTGATCAGACCTTTTTATGGGGGTCAGACACTGCTAAGCAGGATGCACTTGTTTCTGCAGCCTTTAAATATCATGTGAGCTAAAACTGTGACCCAAAGAAGGGTCAGAATATGTTCTGGGAGGTGTATGAACAGGCATGTCACTTCCAGTTTTTGCTGGGGGGCATGTAAAGCACACAGAATCTGATCTGGGGATCAACCATTCTGTGAGGTGGAGGAACTATATGCAAGGGCTTCTTGAATATATTGTTGAGAGGTGGAAAGGGGAGGCTTGGACAGCTTGAGAAGTGACTGACAAGTTCACAGGAGGCTGCCCTGTGAACTTGTGCTGTCCAAGCCACCTCTGCATTAATCACAGGCAAACCCACTTTCATGTTGGATGTCGAAGGAATGGACCTGGAATGTGCAGCCTGCCTGCCCTTGCACAGATCGATGATCTGATCCACATGACTTTGCCTGGTCCCATAAGAGGCAAGCACAGCCAGACTGTGGGTGGAGGAGCCCGTTGTCCCTGGCACAGCCTGCCACATTACCGGCAGCTTTGTGTGTCTCACCTGCTGCAGGAGCAGTGCTACGCAGCTGCAGAATCTGCTGCATGTGGGCCAGCCTGCATTATGGAGCAGGGCATGGGACAGAGAGCCCTGTGAAGGAATAGTGGGGAATTGCTCCCACAGGAGTTGGACTTGGGTCTGGCAGAAGCAAGCCTGGTCAACTAAAGCAGGCATATACTGGCACTCCTGAACAGGCTCCGAGTTCTGCTGCCCACAGACTGACAGAGAGGCAGGGTGTATTCCCCAACCCCTCTGGCCACACATAATAAGCAATTCTTTTTTTCTTAGAACAGAAAAGCACCCAAGTATTTCTGATGGGGAGTTGGGTTTGCGGTTTTGTTGGTTGGTTGGGTTGGTTTGTTCTTTTGTTTTTTGGGGGTGGTTGCTTTTTTCCTGTAATGGCATGTCAGAACAGAACAGTCTGCCTTCAGCACCTACCAAATTACAGCGCTCAGCATGGAAGGGAAAGGAAAGCAAAGGGGGATGCATGTGAGCCATGCACATCTGAGCACTACTGAAGCTAAAATTTATTGGTTTCCAGTGCTTCTGCATGCAGACAAGCACTACAGGGAGGGAGACCCTCTTTTGTTTGAACTCTTGGAACAAGGAGAGATAGGGAGCAAGAGACAAGGGACAACATTACATGACATAATACCAAACTCCTGGTTTTATACAAGGGGTCAGATTTCAAATGTAGGATGCAATCCTACCAAGTGACTCATTCCCACTGCTGACAGTTACCTTAGGATTTTCTTCTCACAGGAAACATTTGTAGAACTTGCTAACACACTACCATATGAGCTAACCAAAGTGGGACATTCCTGAAAGGAATTTAAGGTACATTTTGCCTTCCAGAGAAGTGACCTCTAACACACAAGACTACAAAATGCCTGTGGAAACAAGGACAAACAGCTGCTTTGCTATAATAAAATTTGTGAAGGAAATTGGGAGTGATTACTTGACATTTGTGTGTGTGTGTGTTCTGTGTGTATAGATACAAATTAGCTGATCTTCCTCCAATATCCAGTAATAATTTCTTTCCATCTATTAACATCAATTTTAGTGTGATTGGACATGTAATGATTTCACCCATTTTATGACTGGGAAGTCAGTTTCACTAAATTTTAAAACAGAAATTAAGGAAACCATAGCTAAAAACATAGATAAAAATTGCTCTATTCAATTTCATCTTGGGGTGTGGCTAAGAAAGGGGAGAAGTGGGAAAAGAACAGCTTTATTTCTCTTCTATTAGAGTTCTTCCTTTCCCAAGGGAATCAAAGTTCTTCCTTCTGAATTTTTAATCAAAGAAAAATGCTCAGTGGGGACCACAGTTCCATGATGGAACAAACCAGGAAATGGAGAAAGCACGTGGTCTGCTCATGTCACAGGCTTTCATGGCCATTAGCTAGAAATGACAGCAGCCAGAAAATAACAAAAATGAAAAGGAATATGGTGGGTAAAAATAATACAGTGTAAGGGCTAATCTGCCAGTCAGATGAGGTACAAGGAGAATGTGAATGTGATGGAGGTTTGATTTTGTTAGTGCTGGAACTGGCAAAGCCAGGACAGCTCCTTCAGCTGGCACTCTGCTGCAGGAGAGATGACCCTTCAGAACAGGATTTATGTGAGCTCTAACAAACACAGGTATTATGTATTCTGTGAGACACTTCTATAAAAAATTAAGACTATTACTACCAGTGAGAAGTTTTGATGAATGAATTTGAGGGCAAAATAAGGATTTGAAAGCACTATTACTAACAGAAATTTATCTGTCTTAACATTTACTGCAACAAAAAAAGTAGGTAGGAAAGGATGAAGACAAATGTGTATTTCTTGCTTGTTCTGCCTTTCTTAGCAAAATCAATTTTAAGAGAGAATTAAGAGGAAACTAAACCATAACTTAATCTATTCATTTTTACCAACTTCAGACACATTAAAAAAATATACTTTCAAAATGTTCCTGAGGAAAAATCTGTAACTCCATTGGTGCTGACTTGCAGTAATAATGGAAGAAAAATCAGGAAGTCAAACCAAGGCAGTAAAGAAATGTTTGCAATGACAGTGATGGAGTTTGTTTAATTTACTCAGAAAAACCTGCCACATTTGTTCTTCCATAAATTTTAACTGCAATCAACTAAAACTTTTGTAAGTAAGAGCACTTGTCAATTTATGCCCTGCCCTCCAGGCAAGCTTAAGACATTGAATTTTCCAACTGTTCCACGTCGCTTTAATCAGCAAAATGAAATCTGAATGAAAATAAATTATAAATAAAACCTGTACATTATTTTTTCTGGGCTTCTTGGGGGTGTAGTATTCATCTTAGCCCTTCCAGCATGAAACTAGACCTGGTGTGCCTTTGTAGAGCATTGAGCACACAATTCTGTTTCTCACTGCTACAACATAAACATCAAATAATAATTAAAAAGAGACAAATGACAGCATTTTTAAAATGTACCTAGAAATAACTTGTCTGCATTTTGAAGATAATTTAAAAAGTCACAAACATTTCTTAGAACATGAAACACTGCATCCATAACTGCTGCACTGCATCAGCATAACTGATTTCAAGTAAAGATTTTTCTCATTTCCCAACACACTTGTTGTTGATTCTGTCACTTGAATACACTTAACAGGCAATAAACTGATGTATACGTCACCTCCCTTTTATGTGCTGTTTTGTATTTTTTACAGAACCTCTAAGGAAATGTTTAAGTTGTAGAAAATGCATAAGATGCAAAAATAAATAATAATACTACACTGTTTCTTTTAGAAAGCTTAGAAATGGGCAATTCAATACTTACTGAAAGCTGATATAGTTACCCTGTAACAAGTAGAGACACTCGATACCCACCTTAACTGGGTAGGTAGAAAGTAACTCTCATCCATAGGAAGTCAGTGTGCATGGCTACCTATGCACCCAATACTTCAATATCTAGCAACCCTCCTATCACAGTTTCACTTCCAAAATTTTAAGTTTATTCTTTTAAACAGAAGAAGTCTGAAAGACAGAAAAATCTTTTTAAATGGCTGCAGCAAACTGGGGTGTTTTCCTTTATGTATTTGTCCAGCTACCTAAGGTTATCCCAGACCTTAGTAAGAGACTTTATAGGAAAATAATCTTGCTTGTACCTGAACAATCACCAGACAACATTCCTCTTGTATGAAAATAATATACCTTTAATATATTTACAAGACTGACCAACCGGATGAAGTGGCTGTTCTTCAGATGCACTGCAAGAGCTTGTGTTAGTGAACTATGCCACTATTTATATGTCTGTATTTTCTTGATATCAGTTATAAATCATACAATCAAGCAAATCATGAAAGGGTTGTAAAGAGTTGGACAAAAGGAATGTACACAGCAATAAAAAGAAAAAAAACCCACAACAAAAATATTTTTATACCCAGTTTCAAAAATTATCATTTTTATGATCAAAGTTGTCAAATTGGTTTTTTCACTACTTTTTAGATAATATCAATTGACTGATTTTTTTACTTAATATTAGCATCTACAGTAAAAGCCAGTATGTCTCAAACTTGCATGCTAGCTACTAACATCTATCCCTTGTAAAAAAGTTCAATATATATTGAATTCTTCTGGGAGCTTTGACATCACTAAGTGGTGAAACATATGACATTAGGATAAGAAAATAAAATTGTATTTCTTACCTTTTGGCCAGCCATTTGCAACTACAAATTAAACAGCTGTTAAGATCTTCTGTTACTTTATATATCCTATAAAAGTGCACATAAAAAAATTTCACAGAGTTTCTAGGTAACATACAATGACAAGAGAGTCTTGGTTTTTGATACATTCAATTTGACAAATTTATGCACTAAAATGAACACATGCAGACATTGTGGTATCAGTTCTTTATCTTTGGTAAAATGATTTCGATTTATTATAGCCGTATTTGCTCTGATATCCATTTTGAGTATGGTCTGCTATTACTTAAACCAACAGGAAACATTTAAATGGATATAAACAGTACCATTGTGTTGTTTAGTACATTCATGACTTTTTTTCATACATTCTCTGAGAATGTTTCTAGCATATGGGCAAAATGAGCAAATGCTACTAACTATGATTTACTCCCAGTTTAACACAATACATGTACTAGTTCTTGCCATCAGGAAAAACCATTCTGTTTTCCTTTTAAAGGGATCAATATGAGTCTACGAACAAGATATTCTAAAAATCTGAAGTAAAAATATCAAATATTTTGTACTTCCTTACAAATGCTAAAATAGAAAATTACATTGGAACTGACTTAAAATTTGCTATGACCCATCTAAGTAAACAACAGAAAAGGACCACAGAGAACATCAATTGCTCCAAGGTGTTCCAGTGATGCTCTGTAGGCAACCACTGTCTTTACTGTATTAAGAATCCATAATTGACTCTCCCTCACCATTTCTATCAGTATTATTTTTTTTAAAAAGAGAAAACTAGTTTTAAAGCAGCACTCTCCAGTGACAAGTCATACAGCAAATTCATGTTGGGTTCTGGATGGTCTTTGTTACATTTGAAGATATTAATGATGCAAACTTGACCATATGAACCTAAGTTATACATACACAGTTATGTCTCCAAATAGCTACTAATTACACTAAAACAATTTGGCAAAGTGAGGGAGTTCCGTATCCCGACACCCAAATATTCAGATGCTGCTGCACTCATGGAAAGAGTAAGTTACATTACCACAGCTCATATGCTGGGACCCTGAAACACTGGATTTCACCACAAAACCAATCTTTGCACATACTTTTTATATATGCAATTCAATATCAACACTGGAAACCTTTGGAATCATGATTTTGATAGAAAGTAGGGTCTAAAATTTTTTTAAGTCCTTGTTTCAGGTCTTTTTGATGTTGCTGTTGCTTCTGCTATTTTACAAACAGGGTGGCAAGCAGATGATGGGAAGATATTCCATGGGTATAGGCTTGGGTCTGGTTTGGTGGCTTTACCCAAGACAAGCAATCCTCAGTCACTCCAGCAGTTACACTGGACAAAACAATAACAGAACTCATGGGGGCAGGATCAGGCTTGTGGTGTCAATGCAAAAAAAACCAAAAACCCATTCCCACAGTGTCTATGCTCATGTCTCAATTCTTCAACAGAAATTCTTGATTTTAGAAATAAAACCAATGTAACAGTCAAAAATGCAAATGACACCACTCTGACCCACTCTTTGACACAGTATTATAACTTCCAGTACCTCAATATCATGAAGAACAAAACAAGTGTGAAGCTGAAGTTACTGTAAAAGCAAAGTCTAATATTCCAATGATTTCCAATGAAAATGGCACATTCAAATTTAAATTAGTCTACACATTTCAAAATCTGAATTAATTAAAAATACTGTTTATAATGGTATAATGAAAAACTGCTCTTGAAGAGCACAACCATAAAAAAAAATTCTTTATTATTAGAAAGTGATAGAAAAAGAAGATGCAGAAATGGGGAGTGGAGCAATAGTTTCAATACATGTATTTGCACCAGTGAATATCATGCTCTTAGCGAGTCATTGATAGCTGTCACTGATGGTCTTTACCCATGTACAAATGTAGTCAGCCACTTCCCACTGCTGCGGTGCCAACAGAAATGCAACACACACACTGAAACGCAACAAATTTAGGGCCTGACTGTCCCAGGTGCTGAGAACCCTCAGCTCCCAACAGGCCCTTCGGTCTAAACCAAAGCATACTCTTGACAATAATTTAGTGGTCAAAGTCTTAGCAGTTTAAAGAACCTGTCACTTTTTTTGCTTTCTTAGCTTTTTTCAGTATATCACACTTTTTTCTGTTAGGACGCCGGCACCTTTCATCGATGCTCGGTATACATTCATAATGCCACACCTCTTCCATTTTCTCCACAGGATAAACTGCCTCCACGTAATGACGGATCAGTCTCAGTCTGATGGGATCAAGCTGTTTTTTATTACAAGCACCTGAATGGTTGTACTGCAGTCTCAGATTCTCCGGAGTAAAGAGTTCAGGGAAGAGTCTTACAAGAAGTCTGGCAGCAAAGTTGCCGACTGACAGGCTCTGCTGCACTATCTCTCTTATCTCCTTGTCAGACAGCAAATACAGAGAAGGCACAGGGAAGTCTGGATTAGGAACAACAAGTTCATCAAGTGGTATCTTGCAAAAATCCTTGCTGCTTCTTTCCGGTGGCAGTGGCGGCCCTTCAAATTCTTCCCGAAATCTCTCAGGGTTTATTGCATAGGTGAGAAATTCCCTCCTGTCGGGCCCTGGCACATGGATTTTCCGTTGCTGTTGGTACGAGCGCCTTTGCTCCGTGTCTCTTCGTCGACACCTCTCGTCAAGCTTCCCAACAAACTCTAATGTCCACACTCTGTCATTCTTTGCTCTGGGGTACAGTATCTGCACATAATGTCGAATTAATTTAATTCTAGTGGGGTCAAGCTGTTTCTTGCCTAAAGATCCGCTACAGTTGTATTGCTTCCGTAAGTTTTCATGAGTAAATAGTTCAGGAAATAGGAGAACAAGCAATCGGGAAGCAAAGTTGCCTATGGAAAGACTGCTTTCATATATGCTTTTAATCTGTTCTTTGTTCAACAGGTAATCCGGGACAGGGACATCAAAATCAGGAGGGGGAAAGTCAAGTTTGTCAAAATCTATGGGTACAAGCCAAATTTTTTTGGACCGTCTGCCAGGCTTTTCATATTCAAAACTGTCTTCCACTTTTATGATTGATACATCATCTGGTAAACTAGAAGAATCGTAACAGTCATCTCTCATCTGGTCACATTCACTTCCATCCATATACGTACTTTCAAGCTCATCATTTATTCGCTGAACACACTGCTGCAACCAGGCTTCTTCTTCTTGCACGTCTGGAAAGTAAATTTCAGTGTACCTACGGATTATTTGAAGCCGATGAGGATCCAGCAGTTGTTTTCCAGAGTCTCCAAAGCAGCTGTACCTTTCAGCTAATTTTCTGTGGTCAAAGAGTTCTGGAAACAGTCTATGTAACAAAAAAACAGAAAACTCTCCTGGTGAAGAAGCTTCATCTAAAAATTCATTGAGATCCTGAGCATCCAGCATGTAATCTGAGGCAATGACATTACTCCTGTCCAAGGACAAAGCTTCTTCCTGCTCTTTATCCTCCATAAAATGAGAGGATTCGACCTGCTCAGTCTCATAAAAACTGGATGATTGCACATTCTGCTGACTGTTTTCCATTTCCCTTTGAGCCCAAAATCTATTGAAAAAATCATTGACTTGAGGCAAACACTCCAACTGCCACACAGCTGTATTCTTCACAGAAGGATAACAAACTTCCACATAGTTACGAATAAGCTGCAGATGAAGAGATTCAAGTTTCCTTTTGTTGAGAAAGCCACATGCACTGCAGCTCCTGCCAAACTCATCATCACTGAAGAGCTCTGGGAAGAGCTGCACGAGCAACCGGCAAGCCAGGTCCCCGCCCGATGTGCTTTGATCCATGATTTGTTTGAGTTCCGTAGAAGTCAGCTGGTACTCCGGGGGAGGCTTGAAGTCAGCAACAGACTCTGCTGGACTGACTTGCTTTTTAATTCTGCTAACCTCCAGAGACAACAGGTCAACTTTACTGTGAAGCTGAGTCATATTGGTGTTGAGTGTGTTCAAGGTGTAAAACATTTTCTGTATCAAAGAATATATATTTGATTCTGAATCTGCTGTGGCTGCCGCTACTGCAATGGCTGAGTCTCTTTTGCGTTGATCGTTCAAAGTCCGAATTTGTGAGGGACTGCTGGGGTTGATTTTTTCAAACAACTCGTAAGAAGCAAACTGCTCTGCTCCTGGTGGGTTCTTCTTCTCTGTGATTTTGTGTGAGATGCCATAGAGAGGTTTTTTATAAGATGGAGTGATTATGTCACTGAAGGATTCTTCTTCACAGAGCCATGTTACATTAGAATTCTTGCTCTTGCTTGGCTGCTCTGCATTTACCTGAGTGGGTGAGCCAGCATCTCTGTTCCTCATGTTTGAAAGGGAACCCTTCAAATGAACAAATATTGTATTAGTAACACTCCCTTAAAAATATTAGCTATAAATATGTGCTCCTTAAGCAGGCATTGTTACATAAATATGCAAAGTCAAATTTTCTGCAGGGGACTTGTGTTAAACAATAAAAATTAATAATTTCACTGGGAAAAATAAAAATACAGTAAAGAATTATTTAGGTTTCCTTTTTGTTTTCCTTTTTTTGGCTCATAGCTTTCCCCATGGAATAGAAATGCAATAATAATTCTTGGTACTCTCTACCCACAGAGCTCTAATTACTCCCCCAAATTAAGTATCATTAGGCTTCACCTTGGATATGAGGATCTTGGGCTGTCAAGAATTTGGGTGGCAACAAGTCAGCAACAGAGCCAAGAATAGCATCTAGATTTTCTGACTCCTAGTCCTGTGACCTTGCCATTGCCTCCAACAACTGCATTTAACATTCCAGCACTCTCTTTAGGTTAGCTTTTGAAAATGTCACGAAGGCTAAAAACAACAAAAAATATGCTTATTCTCTTTTTTTTCTGATGTGAAAGGTTTATATACAGGTTTTAAAAAATTCTTTATAATGGTGCAGAAGTACTAAACAAATCCTAGAAATTTATTGATTTTTAAAAGGTATTCTATTTAAATAATAAAAAAGTGGAAAGTACATTGGTACAATATCTTTTTTTAAAGGAAGCCTAACAGAAGATTTCTTTATTTTTGAAAGACAAGGAAGTTTAGACTCATGGATTTCTAACTTTCTAAATTATTTAAACAATAGAAATTTATATAATTTATAAATTATATAAAACTAGTAATGAATTCTTGAGGACTCAATGTTCTCAATTATTTGTATTTATTCCTCATTGCTTGAAATTGGAACCAAACATTTTCATCATCTCACAGTAGATATGCAGGGCTTGATTTGGGGTTTTTTCCACAAACACATAGATATTGCAAATAATTCTTAAAAGTTAAGAATACAGATACAGATAAAACAGAACCAAGATCCAACATAAAGAATTCAAACATGAGAAAACACAGATTTGTAGATGTTTCTATACTGAAACAATTTTCTTGAATTGTTCTATAGAACATGAATTAGATAAAACACTACAGAATTTGCATTCAAGTATTAAAACAAATGAAACGCAGACTTCAGGTCAGAGCTGAGAGCCACAAGAAATTTGAAATTCTAGTTAAGGCCTCATTATGTCCTACAGTGAGGAATCTGAATTAAGGTTTCTTTCTTAAGAAACAGAACTGTAAGTCATGAAATCAATGTGGTCCCTATGTGTACTCATACTTGGCATCTGCTTACTGCAGTGACAAATTGAATCTAATTATTTTTTAATTTCTAATGCAATGTATACTCAAAGGAGACTCAGAAAGAACAAGCTGGCTTCCACTCCAAGTTTAGAAACCAGCATACAATTAAACTGAAGCTGTTTCCAAGTTCTGCTCTCACATCACATTACCCTACATACAAAACCTTGTGTTTGCACATCCAAAGCTGAGAGATGATCAAACAAAAATGTAATGCCAAGGAGATGCATTTCAGTGTGCAGAATCCCTGGCTGTTATGGTGCCTAGGACACTTGGTTTCCAGGTCCCAGTTAGAAGACTTCCCACTCCAGTCCCACTCATAATAAAGCCAGAACAGCGACTGAACTGTGAGCAAACTGAAATCCACATTGCCCCCACCAAACTGCAGGCTCCTAAGCTGGAACTGAAGTTGTCATACACCACCTGTACTTGTCAGTGAAGAAACAGAGGAAGTTCCAGGTAGTAACAGAGCTCTGCATAGACATCACCTAAAAGCAGGCCATGAAAATCTCCACTGACAATGTGCACAATACTACTCCCCAGTTAGGCACACAAACTGAACTACAAAGCTTTTTACTATTTTATATCTAAAGAACAAAACAAAACTTTTCTTACACAACCAGTGAGACCTACCACCTGAGTTGCTCTTTCATTAACACTCCTGTTAACTGGGAATATACCAAATATTCCTTCAAAAACAGCATATGCCTCTTTCAATTCCTTCTCTACTACTATAATACCTTGCTGCTAAATAGCTTGCCACGGGCCACCAGGTATCTGTCAGTCTCATTTCACCTCCTGCTGTTTATTTTCCCTAATTAATTAATAATAAAACTTGGCAATATAAGGGTAACTTCTATTGATGTGCACCTCACACACAGTCAGGCCAAATCAATATTAGAATGTGTATTAAAGAACATTAATTCATTATTTTGACAGTAAGATCATTAAAGTTTGCAGTCTCAGTTTTGGACACGGTGCTCTGGAGCTCATGCTAAGAACTACAGCAGATCTTCACTATGATAGCAGCTGAACTTCTTCCTTCACTAATGCAGCTCCCAGTGCCTGGATCTGGCTGCGGGATGGATTTGCATTTCAGAATATCTGCATTTCAGAAACATATAGCCAGTGTTCTCCTAGCAGATGACAAAACATTTGGGCCTTAAAAATATTTAAGGATATTTTAGTTCAGATGCATTCTCATTTTCTTTTCTTTTGCTTTTAATTATCTTGTCTATGGTTTCCATCTGGGAACAGCACTATCATCACCATAAATACATGGCTTTTGTAAATTGTCCAATTTAACTAATTAGTTTTCTGTAACACTGATCTTTAAACATCCATGAATTTCAGATAATACTGCACCCATTTAAGATCATCAGTTCTAAAGTACTATCAAAAAAGAAGCAAAGATATTGTTCTATGAGACTCAATGTAAGACAGTGCTGCTTTTTATACTACAGTTGCACAGCAAGTGTTTATGTTTTAAACATTTTATGAACATTTGCAAAGTGTAGTATTTTGCAAAACATCGACCAATACAAGAAATTGTAAAATAGTCTTTTCACACACTCTCTTGGAATCCTAAGCCAAGTTTTAAAAGTTGTTTAGTTATTGTTCTGCTCAATGCTCAAGTCCATTTATGACCTTTGTTATGCTTAATAAACAAAGTCTAAATATCTCTAAGAATACAGTGCATAATATTCAAGCACAGGAGTAAAGAATAATTAAATACATAGGCAAGAAACATAGATTCTTTCAGACACATAAGAATATGGAAAAGTCCTGCACATAACTTTTTTAAACTTACAATCTTCTACACATTGTTTTTTTAAAGAAAATCAGGGAAAATTAATTCCTGATTATGAAGTGGCACTCAAAATTTAAAAAAAAAAAAGCTAAGTCTTCAGATAAAAAGTAATTTAGTAATACAATTACCAGCCCCAAAGAAGTACAGCTCTGTTTATATCATAGATAGATGTCTATATGACATGCAGTAAAGATATACAAGCACAACATACTTTAGAATAATTAAGATTTTTCCACTGTTTAAATAGAAATAGTTAATAGAGTCATCAATTAAAACAGAATATTGGTACTAGAGAAGTAATTAACTTAAAAAATTCTGTTAAGATTGAGGACTATTTCTGGTTGGTTATTTAACTAAACATGCTGATTCAATGGGGTCAGCCAAGAATGAATTTTCATATTATTACCGGGTCAACTTCTGATATTATAAATCCAAAGTTATAATTAAATTCAAATTAAACTTTAAAATTTATTAATGGCAAACAGGAAAATGCAAAGCAAGCACATTCAGAGACCATTATAAAGCTCTTTTAAGAATCTGAATGTAAGGAAAACAATTGTAAAAAGAAAAAGAGAAAGGAAAAGAAAGAAACCGTGTAATAAGATTAAAACCTACCTACCACAGGCATTCAGGGGAAAAAAAGCAGCCGTAAGAAGTCAGAGAGATGATAGTCAAGAAAAAGAATCACAGAGAACTATGGCTATAAAGAAGACATGAAATGTGCAAATAAAACATGGAATAAGTGGCTAGGTAGCAGAAGAGCAGAAAAGGATACGTGCATTAGGATAGGTCACAAACTAAATATAACCCAGGGCCTGAAGTTATTCAAAAGAGGATGAATTTGAATCGAGGTTATTTTAATAAAGTGCTGAGTGTGAAAAACAGGAGGTCATTATACTGCTCTAGAGGGTGGCAGGTGGATGTTACTATCTAACACTGGACACTAGTCTTCCTGGACTCTCAAATGGAACAACAAAAATATAAGGTGACTCCTGAAGAAGAGCTGAAAAAAAGAGAATTTTAATCTTGGAAGGGAAGGACTGAGAGTGGACAACATCACATGAATTTTCCCACATGCAGAAGATTTTTCTCAGAAAAGATGATCATTGCACTCCCTACTGAAAGAACAAGGACAAAAAAGAAACTAGCTCAATTTCAGAAGAGATTAATTAAAATCCACCATTGCTTAGAGAGGTGAAGCACAAGATCAGGATAATGGAAAAGACTGGGCATCTCCTTCACTGGCTAGAGAAACATCTGGATTGTCCCAAGCTGGGATGCCACACCAGATGCTGTAATACATTCCATCTTGATGTGACTGAAATCTTCTGCATCCCTGCATTTTTATCCTTCCAATAATACAGAAACTTATACTGGTCTTACTGACATTAAATCTTTGTCACAGAAGAAAGAATTACAGCCCTGATTCTACCACTCAGGATCAAGCTGAGGACTGTGTGACAGGAGAGGGATTGTAATCAGTCATGCCCAGTTACTCCAAGTCACTGCCCCTTCCTATGTTATCTGCTGAACAACAAAAATATAATTCACATAAATTAATTATTCCATAACTATTAAGTGTATTTCATAAATATGATCACTTCCATGTTATTTAGAGAATACCCAGCTGTGTGCAAACTAGCTTAAGATTAGCCACATTTGCAACAAACTCATTACCAATGCAAATTTAGTTAAAAGACTTGCATTCTACTTAAAGCAGCAGAGAATTTAGCCTAGGAAATATGAACCAAAAAAATCACAGTCATGTGTGTAGCAGTCACCTCTTGTGTAAAGCGTCTCTTCTTCACGCTGGGTAAGGCATCCTGCTGGCCTCCTGACCCATCACAGCCAAGGGAGCTCTGTTTCCGTTTGCTGGAATCCTGTAGGCAAGTCACTGCACCATCCAGTGAGTGTTTCTCAGCAGATCTGGAAGTTACTGAGCAGTCTAGAGCTTCATCTTCATTTTCTGTTTCTACTTTCACATTTTTTTTAGGAATTTTTACTGAAAAAAGAGAATGTTTAGAAAGATAAAGCACCCTCTCCAGAAAACCATGACATCCTTAGTATAATGTTCTGTGATTTGTTTCTTTTTATGAATATGTGTTTTGAAGAACTTCATTATATTTATTACTTCTATGGTAAGTGTATATTGGGGCCACGTCAAAGTCAAATCATTCCGTTTTCCAATAAATGACATCTTCTTGTCCAAAGAATAATCTAAAGTATTACAGGAGGATTTTTTGGAGGGGAGGAAGGATGTAGAGCAGAAATAATGACTAACAAAGATAATGCCCTATTTTAGATAACTTAAAAAAAAAACATTAGTGTAATTTGTCTTGATCCAACTGCATTCTCTATTAGGTGGCAAATACTTTAAATCAACAAGTATTTCTGCCTGATCAAAAATTATACAAAGTATAATATTTTACCTTCATCATCATCAGTGATTTCAGCTGAATTCATCTTCTATCTCACTAAAGAACAAAACAAAACCACAAAAATAAATATCAGCATCTTCTGGAATCAGAGAATATCTACATCTCCTCTTGTAATTACTTTTCATCTAGAAGTATTGAGTTAAGAGCCCACAAATGACTCCCAGTCTTTCCAGTCTGTATGTTTGTAATAACTAGTTATTTTCAATAACCTTCATGACCATCTACAGACCCCTCAACAAGGCAAGCTATATTGTTGATAACACACAGCAGGTAGGGAACTATTTTAAACTCTACGTCTTTTTCTGGTACAGACAAACGTAAAACTCATTCAAACCTTCTCTGTAGTATCTTGGCAGCATATAAATGGAAGTTAATTGTATTAAAGTCTTCTCCCTGTACAAAATCACTATTATTACAGTCAAATGTGTTCATATTGTCCTTGTGGTTGACACAAAGTTATCACAGAAAGAAAGCTCATCATTAATAGTAACATACATCCTGGAGTAAGTTTTTATTTTAAAATCTTTCATCTTTTGGTATAAATTGCATCAATTCCAGCAGAACAATGCACATAGATCTACACTAAGTCCTTTTTCTCTGTCAGCCTCTAAATAATGTGGTTTTTGTAGGGAAAAGCAAATATATGTATTATGCTAGCATGATTTTAGTGTTACTTCTCACGTGAAAAACTCATCTGTATTTCTGTTTACTTGAAACTAATTTTGCAAGTTACTTGGGGGCAAATATCAATCTCCGTACATGTTCCTAAAAGATATTCTAAATCTTTGGAGATCTACAAAGCAAACAACTTGGTCAGATATCACTGACCCTTTCAGGGCACGCAGCTGCAAACTGACACTCTCAACTGGAGAGCGGGTGACTGGCAAACGGTCACGCTCTGCTCATGCTCCTCTACACGGAGCATTATGCTTATCTGGCCCCAGAAAATTATTGCTTTACAAGTGGAAGTCAATAAAACCAGTCAATCAAAAGTGTACACATAGCCCAGGAGTGGGAATTAAAATGAAATTGATAAGAAAGATGGGGAGAGAAAGACAGAGAATCTGTTGTGGAGGGAAAAATAGTCTGTATCTCTCTCCTGAATAATGCTGATTTTTTTTTTTTTTAACTTGTCAAAACACTTTTTAAAAACTCTGTAAACACTTGAATGCTGTGTAGATATGAATTTCAATTTGTAGGCCATTGATGGCTGTAATGGTAACTATGAGGTTCCATTCTGGATTAGATTTTGTAGAATTTACAATAGGTGGCACCCAAACAAAAGATGCACAGATTTATAAAATCAGCTTATACTGGGCCACCCTTGAAGCCAAGATACTCTTTGATGCGCTGATCTTCCACATGGCCCCTATACACAGCCTTGTAAAGGGCATCCTCAAGGGGATAAAATGAGATTGTCTTCATCATCACGTACAAAAATAAGTCTCTCTCGGATGCAGAGCTACTACAAACCCCTCAGATAGCTTATCCTTTTACCCACCATAATTCCCTATTTCAGGACTTGTATTGCTTTGTGAATTGATCCATATATCAATTATGCAAGCCTAACAGTACCTGTCACTTAAACTTCTGCAAACTCTCTAAACGTAACAGGGTGAAGCTAAGTGGCCTGCACCAACTTCTAAACCACCTGATAAACCCTGACATGGGTTAATACCCGGTCTTATTAACTCAACAGTATTTAGAGATTTAGACCAAGCGACTACAGCTCTTCATGAAAAATCCTACAGCAGTCTCCTTCTCACAGCACCATCAAAAAGCCCTCCTGGACCTTAAGAAAATCCCATTGTACTAACAGTTCATATTTTGCCCTGATATCCCACATACATTGATAGTTACTGCCTGGATCTTCCTTGCACTTTTCCATGCTGCACTAGGCGTGGCTCTGAGGGCTGTGGTACAAGACCAACACATGTCAGTGCTCAGGGAGTGTGACACACAATCTTTTTGTGAGAGCCTGAGGTGACAGTAAGCAAATCTATCAATACCACTACAGAACATTTTAAAATGGAGATCAAAATGATTTTTCATATAATCCTAGACTGCTTCATTGGAGCAAAACAGTAAAAAATGTTAACCAGAAAGGCAGAAGAGAAGATTAAAAGGTGGCAGTGGATGAAACAAATATTTAGGAAGGAATATTTAGGAATTTTATTTTCTTTCTAATTCCTGCTATTACTATTATTAAAATGGGAAGAATGCTTTAGAAGAATTCCTATCAGAGAAAAAAATCAAACTAAAAGGAAAAGATTAATGAGTACCTGAAAAACCACTCTTTAATACTGCAAAAAAGTGAAAATTAAAGCAAAGCAACAGTTAACTTTCTGAAGGAAACAACATTAGGCAGGCCAAAGCTACCTTGAATTCAGGTCAAATAACACTGAGTTAAAACATTGTTTCACAAATTTGAAATACAGTGTTAACTTTTGAGGTTTTTTATCCGAAAACTGCCAGAATACAACTAAAAGTGAACAGTGAAAATCAGTGTCAGAAACAATGAAGCCTAAGAAGACTGTGTTCCATACCTGAGATCTTTGGTGTCAAAAAAAAGCATGAACTTCTTTTTTTTTTTTTTTTCATTTTTGGGAGCCCTAGTAATAATCTCTTTCCTTATCTAGTTTCCTGTCTTCTTTGTGAGATTTGTAAGAACTCTGGTATTGAGAAAATGAAGCACATCAAACATATAACAGCTTCTGTTAAGAGATGGGATTCAATTGTCCCTTTGATTTCCTGCCTTGCAGCCCCACCTGCTCCCTTGGTCAAGCATGGGTGCCCACCTTAACCTTCCATCTTGATAAACTGTCAGAAATCAACTCACTTCTTTTTTTCCTGGGTCACTTTCCTTGTAATTCAGAAGTAAAGGGCCCAGCTCAGGAGTATGCACAAGGTTTGGGCTGGAAAGGAGGAATTAAAATCTCTCCTCATACCAGCAAGCGACTGGCTTGATTCAACTATTCAATGATACCTTATTTATTCCACCATCTCGCTTTAAATTTGGGTCACAGTGGACCCACGGGTGACTAGTGAGCCAACAGAGAGGCACCAACATAGCAATGGCATCATTGCTTCCACAGGAAATTAGGATTTATGGAAAGGGGAAAAGCCTGTATCTGTTTCTGAGCGTGTCTGTGCATCCATCCCTGTATATGTAAGATTAACAACAATTTTGTTGATTGTTTCAAGTCCACTAAAGATAAAACATTTCATATTTGCTAAAATATTGTTTGCTGTGCATCAGTTCTTACTAATAATAATTACTTCCTCTTTAAAAGAGGTAGCACTGTCAAAGTCTGTTTCGAGGTAGCATTCTAGCCCAGACTGTGAGATTAAGCAAAGCTGGAATGAAAAAAAAAGTCTAAAAGATCTTGGGGCAAAATACTGCAAAAAGCAATTGAGTGAGAAATACATACAGTAAAGCAAACATCCAACAGTTGTTCCTTGTCATGTTGAGTACACAAAACATATTTCAATCTTATATGTATTTTTTTCAAAACGGAAGATAAATATACTTATCATCCTCAGCCTAATAATTACTCAATGCTATCTAGAGGACAGCTGTTAGCAAGTTCTAGGAAAGAGTGAACACTCTGTGCTGAAGTTGGGAACCCACGCCTGCAACTGTGACTGGCAGAGCAACCAGCCTTGGCAGCTTTATCTCACTGGGATACAGACAGATGCTGCACTGCATCCTGTTTTCTGGTGAGCCCTCTGGAAGAAAGATTCCAAACCAACCACCTACACCTATGTCAACAGCCAAATCCAAGGGAGTAGGGAACGAAGGGGAGTCCTGGAACACCTTGTCTGTCACTACTGGACAAATTCCCTTCCCACAGATTCTGCTCTCCCTTCTCATCAGACTACGCAATGAACAAGACAGTTCAATGAAGGGACTTAACACTGCCTACTTTGATTACTCTTGCTTAGACATCTGCCTCTATTCCAAAAATGTACCAGGTCATGACACTTAACCGCACTGTTGTATCATTTTGGTAATGACATTCCACATTGAAATGGTATTACCCATGGTTAACAGAGAAGCTCAAAGCATAGGGCAGTGCTGGGAGCTCCAAAGCATGGAAGAACACCTTAAAAACAAGGTTTTGGAATGTTTCTCTGTGCTTTTGCACGTAGAACAGAACATGTGAACCACCTACCAAAATGCACCTACCCAAAATATGCACTGAAGCTTTAAAGATTTAAAGCACTGGTACAACAGATTTTATGAGTAAGGGAAGAAATTGCAACTCATACTCGGAATGTATTTCAGTCTCATATCATCTATTATAATGCATATTGCTACTTCAAAGTAGCACAAGGTGTATGTAGTTATTGATACACAAAACTGAATCCAAACTGATTCATAAGTTATTTCTTCCCATAATGTGCATTCTCCTCCTCCTGTTTACCACCTAACAATTACTCATGTGTTTGCCTTGAAGGATGCTTTCCCAACCCCTCTTATGATTTTGATCATTATAAAAGCACAATACAGGGAGAAAAGATCCTGCTAATCATGTAAGATGAAGGTAATTCTCTGCCTTTGCAATCATTCTTAAAGAAAGCCTGACTGATCAGTTTCACATCCTGACTTAAAAATGGAATGAAAAAATTCCACCAGAAAAAAATACTGCTGTCCTGCTGTTTGTAACTAAGTAACTCTGTACTCTTTGAACTCCCATAACTTACATACTAAGTTCTGACAAATGAAAAAAAATAGTGTGAAAACCACAGGAAACTATAAAACTGTACACATGCTGCATGTGGAAAGCAACTTGGATTTCATCACACTTGTTAATACTAATCATAAATGAAAATTAATCACTACCTTAAACAAGATACTAAATAATAACAATAATGATGATTATCACTTTTATAGAAGCTTGCTGTTTAGAATTTAACTCCTTGCATAACATTGTATTGTTCAATTCACTAATGCATGGTAAAAATGTAGAAGTTGCTTCTTGGATGCACATCGTCCCACTAAGTATTTTAGCTTCTTCATGTAGGTTGGCAGGAATGTCCCTAATTCTTCATTATTGGCTACAAGAATGTTATTAAAAAAACAGGGATTGAGACATTGTGTATTAAGTTTATTCCCTTTAAAGCCTCATGGTGGTACATTGCTTCATATATAAAACTCAGCTCATAATGAAAAGTGTTCTTGAGCACTGTCTCTGAAGACATCAACTGTTCTTCTACATTTTGGGCAAATGTTAAGACATACATGTTTGTTAGTAACATTAAATACGTGTTTGATAACATATGCAGAATAAACTGCTCTGTTTCCTTAGCTTTCAGCATGCAGTGAAAGATACAACACCCCTCTTACAGCATAGGTATCCTAATAAAGTTAAATAAATGAGGAACACAAAAAAAAAAAAGCTGATCTTTTAAGGAGATGACACTAGCTAAATTTTATAAGACATGTACATTCACCTGCTGTTTAACAGCCAAAATTAGCACCTCCTCTTACACATACCATCATGTAACAGGACTTGATCACTGAATTGCAATGGTATTACGCTAGGTAACTAGAGTATGATTTACCCAGAGCCAATCAAAAGCACTGTACATATATTCCTTCTCAGCAATTGACAATGATTAATCAATTAATCTGGGCAAACACTCAAGTGTCTGTCCTGCTCCCTGCTCTCTGCCTATATTTCCTAACATGCACTGGGTGAACCACAGAAAGTAACCAAAGCTTCCCATGGGAAGTCCAGAGCCTTGAAAGCTGGTGTGGGTAGGTGGAAGCAGTCCCATTCCACACAGCAGATGAGCAGAGGGCTGCTCCAAGTGCCTGGCAATGGTGTGGAACTCCGTCCCTCGTGATGATTTAGAAGACTGATTCCTATAGAACAGTTGGAAATAATGAGAGGAAATAACAGTTCTCAACACCCAGCCCTACCGTCCCAGAGTCAAAAAGGACAGGAGGCGTGTGCCCTCTGCTCAGGCTGCCCAGGAGCTGCCTCCTGTTCAGGGTGCATGCTGCTCTCCAGGCTGTCTCTTGGAAGGCTCTCCTGCTGGGCTGAGAAGCAAACCTAGAGAACTGCGAGTTCTGTGTTCTGCTTTGGGTGCCAAGTAATCTGCATCTTTCATTTCCTAGCTGTAGCACTGGGTTCAATAATTTCAATATTGCAATTATCCTCAGGGTAGATTTTATTCCTCCGATTTGTAAAATACAATGCAACTCAAATTCAATTCAACTAAATTAGACAGAAATACCACTCCAAGATAGAGCTGGAAAATGTATTTCTTAAAGGCAATGTTTGCCTTTTGTTCAGGTCTATGGGCCAGTGATTTGACAACAAATTTTACATAATTTTGACAAGGCCTTATAAATTTTGAAGAAGCAGAGGGTCAAAGAAGTCCAATACCTGAAATCACCTTAATAAAAAAACACTACCAAACAAAAACCAGGAGAGTTATTTGAAACTGACCACCCATCTTAAAGAAACTGAGATCTGAATGTTGCTTCATTTAACTGAGCAAAGAGAAAAATGCAAGTAGACAGCATATGAAATACTAAAAGCAAATGCTTTCTGTTCTATTCATTTTGAGGTAATAGGGTGCTGCAGACTTGTTTCTCAATATAATTTATTCTTGATATCCAGTACTGACCCTTGTAAAACTAAGTACTGTAGAAAACAATATTCCAACATTACAAGCATTTTTACTACGAATACATGAATAGTAAGTTCTAAAACTTCGAAGAAAAAGATTTTAAGGAACCAGCAGATGTCGTTGGAAGCACTACTCTTATGGAGAATAAAAATCCCCATACTTTTATATTTTGAAAACCTCCTTTGCTGTCCTGGAGCAGGACATGAAGCCTCAAATCTCCACTGAAGCCAGCCTGCAACAATGGTGTTTTTTCGGTAGGACTAAGAGGTTATGCTCTTAATTTGGGTCTTTCATATTTCATTTTAATTAAGTTAAATATGCAGATTAAAAAAAAAAAAACAACAAAAACCCCTAAAAAACCAATCAAACAAACAAACAAAAAAAAAAAAAAAACCAACCAAAAAAAACAACTCAACAAACCAAAATCACTCTTCTCAGTTTTCTCACAATTTGCCTAAACCTGAAGTTTTCTCAATCTGTCCTCTGTACTTTTACCAAACAGCAATTTAATCTTGCAGGGGTCAGCAAGACACTAACCTGGTTTATTTCCAGCAGTAATGCATGAATTTGTCTTTTCTTCAACCACGTGTTTTCCACTGGTCTATTAAAAACATTTTGTTTTCCTCTCTCCCCTCTCACTCTGCTTTTATTTTAAAATACTGTTCCACCTGAACTTTGTGCAGTTTGAATTCTCCTCCAAACTTCATTTACCTTCTGTTTATTTTTATCCACTGAACGTACCTAACCTATGAAAATACTTAGCAAAGATAAAAACTCAGTTGGTCCAATACTGAGTTCGATTTAGCAGGAGATAAGAAGTATGTATGAACATACATGGGTGATTATTTGTTTTACGAGATGTAAATCAATAAAGTTGGAAACAGGGAAAAGGTTTCTCTCTCCCTGGTTAGATGTCTCTGCCCCATGGGTCAGGCATATATACTGTGTTTATAGGTGGCAGCGACAAACCCTACTCACACTTCAACCCAAAAAAACTCTGGGACTGCGTCAACGCTATGTGGGAGCCGTCACATGGCTGTTGGCCTGCGGCCGGCTCGCATTCTGCTGGTTCAGAGTTTGTTCCCTTCTATTTACAAAGGGCTGTGTGGACACACCGCAGGGAAAAGTAGGGTAGAGGCAGCGGGTGATCAGGGCCGGGGAAGCGGGCGGTGATCGGGGCAGGGGCGGAGAGCGTGATCCGGGCGGAGGCTGCGGCTGATCAGGGCAGGGGAAGCCGCGGGTGACCTGGCGGGAGACGGTCGGACCAGGGGCGGCCCGTTCCCCCGCAGTGCCCTTCACCGGGCCCCTCAGAGCGCGACTCAGCGAGGACCGACACGAATTCCAGCGCAACCACCCGCCCGCCGCTCCTCCCGCCGTGTATGATAGGACAGGCGGGACCCTGACCCCGGCGCTGGTTCCCGGGGCACGCGTGGCCCCGCGGAGCCCCGGGGCGGTGCCCGGGCGGGCCCGTGGCGGGGACGGGCGCGGCCGGGGCTCCCCCCGCGCCTACCGAGGGCCGGCGGAGCGGCCGCCACGTGGGAGCGGCGCGCGCGGCGGCGGCGGCGCGAGGCCCCGCCCGGGGGCGGGCGCTGCGGCGGGGGACGCCCCGCGCGCCCCGCACGCGGCGCGGCCGCGGCCGCTTCCGCGGTCAGACCCACGAGCCCGAGGCGGAGGCGGCGGTTGGTGCTTCCGGTCCGAACCCTGCCCGGGCGGATCTATGTGGCCGGCGCGCGGGGGAGGAGGGGGAAGGGGTTAAGGTGAGGCTGGAGGTGACGGCGGCGTGACCGTTCCTCTGCCCCCCCCACCGGCTCCCCGTTGTCCCCCTCCCCCAGCCCCGCGGATGGAGGCACCCGGGCCGCGCGCGGGCGACCCGCGCCGCCGCAGCGCCGCTCGGAGCGGCGAACAAAGAGACCCCCGCCCGCGCGGCCCCGGCCCGCGGGCGGCCGGGGGAGGGGCCGGCCCCGCGCCTCCCCCGCTCGGCCCCCCCCCCCTCCCCGTTCTTCCCCCACCCGCCGGGGCGGCGCTCCCCGCTCGCCGTGGGGTGCGTGGAACGGCGCCCGTCCCCACCAGCGGCGGCGGCGAGACTTACCTCTGCTCCGCGCGGGGCCACGGGAGCCCCGGGGCGGCGGGGGCGGCTGGAGCGGCCGCCGCTGGAGCCCGCGCTTCCCCCCCGCTCTTTGTGTGCGAGGGTCCGCGCGCTGCGCTCTCGCGTGACGTGACGGGACCGTGTGTCATTTCCGCACAAGGACACCGAGCCCCGACCCGCCGCGGCCAGCGCCACCCGCCGCCCCGGGGCAGGGGCAGGGGAGGGAGGGAGCAGGGGTGGGGGGGGGGAGAGCGGCCCGCTCCTCCCCCGTCCCCTGACTCCCCACCCCCCGCCCTCCCCGGCGCTGCCACTGGGAACGCGCGCGGTTCCCACTGGAGACCCCGCGCGCCCCCGCGCCGCGCGCGCCCCGCCGCCCACTCGGTGCCGCGCGGGCAGAGGCCCCGCCGCCGGGGGTGCCACGCGCCCGCCCCGCGACACGCCCTCGCCGGGACCCCGCGCCCGCAGGTGGGGCCGACGCCGCTCAGGGACACGGCCCCGCGTGACGGGGCCGGGGACCGGCGGGGACGGGGCGCGCTCGCTGCCGGCGGCCGCCGCCGCGCGGAAAACGCGCTCCCCCCGCCGCCCTCCCCGGCCTTTGCGCGGCCGGGCCGCTCCGCGCGGTCTCGCGTGGAGAGTCGGGCGGCGGGCCGCGCACGTGCGCGCGCGGGGGAGGCGGCGGCGGGGGCCGCGTGCCCACGGCAGGTGGCGGCGAGCACGTGGCCGCGCGCGGGCACACGGTCCCGCATCCCCCCGCGCGCCTTCCCAACACCCACCCGCCACTCGCGTCCCGCCGCCGCCAGGCTGCGACAAAACCGGGGGGATCCGGGTCATCCCCAGGCAGAGCCGGGCTCCGGCCGGGCCGGCGGAGAGATCGCCCGGCTGTTCCCGAGACCCCGGCCGCGGCCGCACCGATCCCGTAAATCCGTCCCCACGCCGGCGTGCCCGCGGGTCAGCCCGGGGCAGCCCTGCGGGCGGAGCTGGGGGACGCGCCGAGAGCTCCTCGCACACACGGGGCTGTGACACCCGCACGCAGCCTCTGCCCGGCCCGGCAGGCTCCGGCCCCCGGCGCTGCCCCGAGCTGGCAGCGCCCGTGGGAGCGCTGCCCGCCCGCCTTTATGTGACCTTAACGCGGGTTTCTGTGCATAGCGCCAAGTAGGAAACGCCGGTGTTTGGTGCCGCGTTAGGCTTAAGCCTGTACTTTTTAAAAAAAGTTATTTCAGTAAGTTGGTTTAATTCAGACCCAGGCTTTTTCCCACGCTGGTTAAACACAAGACCGCTTCCATGCTCCGCGTTTGCGGGGCAGATGGCAGCAGTGATTTATAAAACAGACATCGCATTCTTTTTTAATTAAGTATCCTTGTAGATTTTATCTTCCCTGAAATTGACAGGAGCGCATAAGACGTTACATTAGTCTGCCAAATCATACGTGCCCTTTCGACTAACAGCTTGTAGAAAACCAAACCGTTTCCCAAAGATTAAAAAATAATAAAAAAAAAAAAAGTGGGAGAGCGAAGTCTGGTTTTGTAACCTATGGCCAGTTCTAGCAGTTATGTTTTTTGGCTATATATAAAACACCTTTGGAACTTGGCAGTTTTTCGTGAAATGTTTTGCTTACACAATGAACTCGGCCAGCGCTGCCGTTCCTAATAAATAGATTAATTTTGTTGTTAACAAAAGTACACAGCCAAGTGCTCAGATTATATTGTAGTTGCTTTACGGTTTTTTCTTTTTTTCTCCAGAGTAAAAGAAGTTTAGTCTAAAGATGTTTATAAAAGGTGTTTATTATAAAATTATGAGGGCTGATGCTGCCATGAAGCATGATGGATTCTGTGCAGCATGGAGGATGTATCTGATAGAAGTACAAGGCAAATACACACCGTGCAAGCGGCAAGTAAATGTGAAGGTAGAACTCGTGAGCTCTGAGCAGTGCTGTGAATGTAACTGATAAATAAACCTTTCGTTTGTTTTTTCAAACTTTTTTTTTAATTCAGAAGCAATACAAAGACATGTAAATCAACTGAGAAATAACTGGACAAAAATCTCAGATAAATCTGCCCCATAAATAGCTCAGCACTTTCCTAGTCACATGCTGTTTCCTCTGAACTGAACAATACAAAGAGTGCCTCTTAAAATAAAAAATCCTCACCATTTCAGATTTTTGGCGCTTTCTTTAGATGCAGTTCTCTAAAATTTTGTTCTTCCACTTATGTCGCTCTTCTAAATTTAGCATTTGGGACTTTTGGTATGTTTACAGTGTCATATCCATGAATAATCCTAACAGATAATAGTTTGTTGATTTTAACTTTGACTGCTCCTTTTATTATTGCTGTTGATAGACAGCTGTTAAAAGGAGCCCTTAAAAGCGGGAACTACCAGCATTGTAACTCCTCCGATGAATCACTGCAACGAAGGATACATTTATTAGCAAGAGAAGCGTTCTGCAGTTAGCGCATCATTCTCTCTTTGGAGATAAGGAGCACTTCCCGCGAACTTTTCTGAGCCTGTTAGCGCTATGAACACCGACGTTTACGTGGTTTGCCCCCTCCTTTATCGTAAGGATAATTGAGGCTTTTCTTAAAGGGTACCGTGTTTTAACACCCGGCCCAGCTGCTAAGTAGCGCTAGATCTCAGTTGGATTTTACTTGAATGCTTTACTTAGTGGGGCTAAGGAAAGGCAACCATAAGGCAAGAGCAAGCCAGTGGAATCCCAAACTCAATTTCAGAGCCCTTGAGAAAATACCTTGCCAGTTTGAACTTCACCTCATTTCTGCTCTGTAGTGCTGGCCTGAGGCGTTGTAGCTACTAGGGACTCAAGCCCAGGAGGAGACCTGAAGGGCCTCAGCTAAGCATAAAGTAGCACGAGCATATTGTTGCAATAACAGTATTCAATGGAAAGGGAGCGAGCCAAGTTGTCTCCAGGCAATGCAGGTAGCAAGCTTAGATTGGCTTCCCAGCCAGACAAGTCCCATTTATTTTCACCATTTGAACTTGTGCTATGCACGTCATTTATTCAAATGTTCATCTTTTCCCCACTTTGTGCCTTTGGCTCAAAAGCCACTCTGTGACACTGCGGCAATCTGTGAAAAATTCCAGGTCACCAGGGAGGGGAGTAGTGGTGCTTTAGCGAGAGAACTCTTCAGTAAAAAAATCACCACTGCTCTTGAGCCATTACTGACTTGAGCAAACTGCAGATTTCAGTCACCAGCACAGATGTGCTCAGAACCCCAGGGAAGCCGAAAGCACAGTTTGCACTTGTATGGACTTCTCTAAGGGTAGGCTGTGGCAGGTCCCTAGACCTTTACTTGTAGAAACTCTGAGGTGCCAGCCCTCCCCGGAGAATGCCTTCTCTGAGTTAGTTCAAAGGATCATGTCGGCCAGAGATTCCCCTGGGCAGGGGTGAGGAACCACGGCGCCTGGCAGGGAGGTGGCAGAGCTGGCACTGCTTGTCCCTGAGCTGGGACTCAGAACAGCTCAGTGTGCTGGTGCTTGGTACGACGACAAGGAGCAGAAGAATGAACCTAAATTTAGAAGCCTTTTTGCTTCCTGTGCTGCAAACATTTGGGATAAGCAAGAATCCAACTCGAAACCTTCAGCAAGGCTTCTTTCTTGTAGATCTTTGCAATAGCCTACAGCACTCAGTAGGCAGAGATGTGGCATGAGATGTCAAAACCACTTTCAAGCAGGAACTAATTTTGGCAGTTTCATTCTGTAAAAAGTATTGCTATGGTACTAGTACATCGTCTATCATTTCACCACATCTTGAAACTAGGCCACTGTGCAGCCAGACACAAGAGTTATGGAGCCTGGAAGGAAAGGAGATGAGAAACAGTGAGGTGTAGAGCCAGCTCCTTGAAACTTACATACATTTTATGTTAAGACTCTAATCGGCAAACAAGCCCCTTGTGCAAAAAGACAAGGCCACACGGGTAGCCAGACCCCTTTCTGCTGCTCTTGGGCTGGCTTTCAGTGATTGCTGTTGCTGGCCACACCGTGTGTGCAGCGGGCAGGGGAGGTGCCCGCTCCCGCAAGGCAGCCCAGAGCCACGCGGCTGTTTTCTGCAATACAGTGCGATTTCTTAAGCCGAATGTGGTTCCAGCCTTTGCTGGAAGGGTGCTTGTCCCTGGGGACAGCCAAATGGATGGAGTCTCATATTTCCTGCGGGTTCCTCCGGGCTGGCTCGGGCTCAGCGGGGCTGGATGGGACGGGCAGGATTGCCCTCTAGAGGGACGCCGGGGGGGACACGGGTGTCCGGCTGGACTCGAACTCCAGCGGTGTCAGGAGTCAGGCACTGACTCATCCAAATCGGGCAGATACCTAAATTAGGCAGCTCGGAATTCACCTTAAATTATTTAGGCATGTATTTGATATAAATAAACTTCAAAGAGACTGAATACATTAGAGGAGGGGGAGGGAAAAAAAAAAAAAGAGTGCAGTTTCCAAAATTTTCTGCCTTGAATTAAAAGGGTCTGACAGGCACCATTAAAAAATCGGTCCAATTAACTCATCTGATTTGCAGTAAAATGTGTTCTGCAATTCAAAATTTATAAAACGAATATATTTAATGGCAAATAAAGCAACTTGATAACAAGCTTTGCATACCTTCATGCTCTTCACAGCAAGTCCGACTGAAAGGACATGTATGGACACATTGCACAGGAATATTTGGAACCTCTGTTGGCCACAGGCAACAATACTGAACAAGTAACATGCTGTGGGCAATACCCATACATTGCTGTAACCCAGGCAGAGATGAACAGTGGATGACATCTGAACTTTATTTATATTTTTAAACTTCCTGTGGCTGCAAGCAGTGTTGGAGGGTTCTGCCAGCAAAATACTGTACTAGTTGGGAAACCTTGGTTTAGAGTGCCAGTTAATGTAATTGCTTTTTTTTTCTGCTTTTTTTTCTTTTTTTTTTTTTCCTCAAGAAACAGAATTTTTACATTACACTCTGGGGATTTATTTTAATTTTATAGCAACACTGCTTCTTGTTCTTAGATACAATGATAGATGCCACTGGAAGCTTCAAAATTTGCTATTTAGCTCGACTGAGAGATGGACAAGATGTGTAATTGTGTTGCTTGCTGAATCAAGGATATCAAAATAGAGAATATATATAAGTGGCATCTTTGGATTTTAAAAACAAGACGGTTCATCTCCAAGTGCATGTGAGTTGGAAATCTTAAGAGTTTAGCTCACAGAGAAGAAGTTTCAAAAAATGAACACTCATTATAAGAAAACTCTTTTCTAGCCTGAAGTAGCACCAGAGTGTACTGGCAAGACAGCAGATATGTAACACTTGAGCACCAAAGGAAGAAGAATTTTATATAAAAGCCTAAAATAAAAATCAGATCGAAGCTGAAGTGGAAGAGTAGAACAGAAATCTAAAGGAGCTTCAAGAATAGAGTAACTCAACCCAGTAAGCAACCTAAATTCTCCTTCTGTGCTGCAGCAGTTTACTTAGACATCAGTTGCATCCATAACTGTTTAAAAACTGACAAATCTGAGCAACTTCACTCTTGGAAGCATAAGCCTCTTTTAATCTCTTGGCAATGAAATCGCAGTTCTCTTTACTCTCTGTTAGTTCAGCCAAGAACTGCGCCATTGTGCGCTATTTCACAGCTTTGCATTTAAAAAGAAGCAACGCTCACTTAATGCACAGTCATCCTATTATTGACACCATAACTAACTCTGAACGATCAAACATTTATCCCATAAAGGTCTGTTTGCCAAGTTCTGTTTTACACCCAGAAGAGGTAAATACAGCCTGGAAAGTCCTTTCTCCCAAAGACATCCACATCTCCCAATCAAGTGCAAACAGCACGCTCTCCTTTGTGTGCTTAACACTCAGTTCCATATCTTGCCCATTATATGGAGAAAGAATATTTTGGAACAGTTGCATAGTCTCATACGTCACTTAGATATGTAAGTTCAAGTGCTTGCAACAATATTAGAAAGAAAATAATTGTGAAGCAATGTAGAAAACTAGGTTTCTTTGAGAACGCAGCTGGATGATTTAGCTGCAACTACTACAACTACTACTACCACTACTACTACTACTACTACTATTATTATTATTATTATTATTATTATTATTATTATTATTATGTCTGTAAACAACTGTTTTTCTTGAATCAAAGAGGCACTATTCAGATAGTAGGAATCCTCTTTGTTTCAGGTCCCAAAACTGAAACAGGTTTTTTGAGCTCCAGCTGCTTCTGTCATGGCCAACATGTTATACAGTCCTTTTCACAAAAAAACAAGTCACTGTCTTAGAAGCAGCTAGGGATTCTCCCTTCTGTACTACTACCCTCACTACTGTTGGGAAGCTACTCCTGAACCTTGCTCTTTGGGTGGATAGGAATCTTCCCTTCTGAACTTGCATTAACGTGGATCTCTGGCTCATGGCTACTTGATGCCCTAGTTATAACCCTTCTAGTATAACCTAGTCATACCCTACAGCAGTGCCTTTGAGAACAACCATGAATTTAAAAGGCGAATGAGTTTTATCCAACAGGAATTTCCCTTTGATATTGGTGAAAATTCAATCTGGACTGATTTTTGATAAAAACTGTAGGCGGAGGGACCTGTTTACAATAAGAAAAAAAACACCTGCTTGGTGATTATTACTACAAGAGAATGTGATTGAAAGCAATTACTTTTCATAAAAGTTGATGTAAGAAATACTTCTACTCATTAGTAAGGTGACTGCTTTTAGCAGCAGCAGTCACCTTCAAGAAATACTAGATATTTAAACCCTGTTTATTTTTCTGCAAAGATATCTTAGCACACTGCATCTAAAAGCCATGTATATTGCTTGTGGTCTTACATAATGTGAGCAGAGGTAGGGACATTCGCAGTTTTTATACTTTGGATATAAATAAAATTGTTTGATTAAAAATAAATCTTACCAATACAGACATTTTTTCTGTAATGTTCTCCTGCTAAACCCATTTTTATGAAAATAATGATGCAAGCAACTATGTGTAATTGTAGAAAATTATTGCTAGTGATTTGCATATGAAATACACACCTTTTACAGCCCCTACTAGCATTGTTCAACGAGCTTATAAATAGTACAGCTGAAATGCTGCAAACAGAAAACAGTTTTCGATGGGCACATGCTATGAATGAAGAAATGTTCAGACACAATGTGCAACTTGGAGAGCTTTCATCAAAACTAGCCAAGAGGGAAAAAGGCCTCATTTCCTAACCACACTGTGTTTTGGATAAGCTGGTCATATAGAAAAAGCATCATGCTCCTCTGCAGAGAGTGAAGCTTTTTAAAATAAGGGTTAATTATTTTTATGGGGAAAAAAAAATAACCTAATCTATTAGTACTTGTTGAGATTTTTCTAATGGCTTCTGCATAATATTTAATTTCTATAATTTGATATTTAATAACTGCTAAGATCTGAACCTTGCAATTGAGGCCAGTCATTTGCTGTAGTCATTGAAGGCACAGAAAAGTCTAGTTTTAAGATATTGCTTTTGTTTCAAGTAAAATACTTCTGTGTACAATTTTAAAACTAAAAACGATGAGCATTGTTCTAATAATAAAGCAGAGTATTTTGAATCTTTGATATTTGGGGCAAAGGGTGAAGGGAGGAAGAAAAAGTGGAATAGGGTAAAGAAGGAAATGTTTGGTTTTTTTTTTTAATAATGTTGCTGCAAAATTGCAGTTCTCCTACACAATATATCAAAATATGCCTCAAATGGAATTTAAAGTAGAAATTTCTTAAAAACCAGATAAATCTGAGAACTACTGTTTCTGTTATCAGTGGGACAGACACCTGCCTGTCACTATTAGCCACGAGGAATGTTCTTGTATGATGTGATCCCCCTTTGCTCCTGCAGACAGACTTGCAATTTCACGATGGGAAGTCGATAAAGCACTGCTTTCCAGTGTAGTAGGTAAACCGACATGTTGCTCTTTCTTTTTTGGAGAAAAAGGTTGCCTTTCCTCAAGAGAGGCACACTGACTAAAGCATTTTGCAAACAGGCATGAATTTAAGTCAACTTCATGCACTCCAGAGAGGGAATCTCCTACACAGGGGGGAGCCCGAGCATTCTCCGGCTGCTGTCGGCAGCAACGCCGGGAGCTGCAGGCAGAGTCACGCACAAGTCAAGTGCACGAAGGGCTGGACAAAGGTGACTTCAGGAGGCTTTGGTGTATCGATGCCAATTTGTTTGTCATCCTCTTCTCCCCTTCTCAACTCAGGGCAAGCTCTGTACTTTTTGTTTATTTTAAAGGAATTTGCTATAAGAACTTTAGCTTAATGGCCACTTTCTCTTAGCTTTAGAAAACCAGGCTTAGCCTAAAAGAAAAACACGTGAATGCTAATTATATAAATAATTAATGCATTTTAGGGATTGGTTTCCGAAAGGTGGAACAAAAAAGGATAATTTAATTCAAAGACCGTCAGAACAGATGACTTTCAGAACTGGAAATATTTTTTCCTTTGAACTGCTTTGAGAAACTGAAAAGCTTTAGCTCTTTATTTTTGGTAAGACACTGTGCAGGTAAAAGACTTTGAAGACTACAAAGAATAAAAAAAGTTTGATGCCTCACTCTTCTGTGAGATTGAAGTAGCTGACGAGAGTAGTGACAGCCAGTGCTCTGACCCAGAAGCCACTTCCTTGACAAATCTGCAGCATGGCACAATTGCCTGAGTTAGCCTTTTGTGCTGATGAAAATTCAAATACTGCTTGGAAGAACAAGGCACGGGGAGATCTCACCAGCAGGTGTACCCCTGAGAACACTGGTCTGGCATCCTTAGCACTGCTTGGGGCAAGAAGCACTTCCCCAGCAGCTCCAGAGAACGCCTCCTTAATGTTTCCATTAAGCTAAAAAGCCTTTCAATCTTTTAGCAACTTCTGTCAAGTTCAACACTAAGTCAAATATGGGCCACATGTGCATTCTTTCTTGCCAATAAGGCAAGGCACATGGAGGGCTACATTAAGAGAAGCACAGCCAGCTGATCAGGTGTGCCAGGCCATCAAATCCATGCACTCAAATAAATATGGTAATCCCTTTTCTTCCCTGGCCAGAGGCAGGGCCCCTCAATTCCTGGATGGTGCATTCATTACCTGATCCTTTTTCTGCTATCCAGAAGTTCCACACTGGGGTCAAAGACACTATCAGTCCTTCTCCACTGTCTGGGGAACTGCTCAATAGCAACCAGAGTGCTAATTCTCCTGTATGGGCCCTTTTTGGCCACCAAATCCCTCACAATTCACATACCCCAGCTTGCACATTTGAGGCATCCCACTGCCCCACGCTCTCCTCATGGCAATGCAGACAGAACCACAGGCTGGCACACCAGGGTGCACATGGCACCCTCCCCCTGAGCAGAAAACAGCTCCCTTGTCAGCCTCGATGGTGGCTGGTGGGGAGGAGGAGAACACACGTGGTCTTTGAATAGCTGGAACTGTTGGGAGTCTCTCCCCAGCTGAGGCACAGGTCTGCAGGGCTGGGTGGGAGAGAGATTCTCTTTGAATTGCTGGAGCAGACTGGCCAACAGCTGGGGCCTTGATGTCTGGCCAAGTCACGAGCACCAGGTGCTGGCATATGATGATGAGTGTGCTCCATACAAACTTCACTGCATGCACTACAGGCACTGGATTTCATTTGGGTCTTTAGATGCCTGATTGTTATCCAGGCTGCTGCAGATCACCTCCACCACTGCTAACTCCCTCAGAGACTGGATACTCTCAGTGGTTGTCCACTCTTGCCTTAATAGTTTACAAGACCTTCTTCAAGGGGATACTTCTTCACACTCAACACAAACTGCCTCCAGAGGCTGCTGATTTTTGCTCCTTTTCCAATCCTTTTGTTGATCCCCCATTCCCTTGTGAGGCATCCCAGCTGCTGGGCTGCCTTGCTCTCTAATTCCTGACTGTTGGCTCCAGTACCACAGCACTGCAGCAGCCAGCTGATAATTAGCTCACCAGGCTGATGGCTATAATATTTATGCGTACCTTGCAGCTTACTCAGGGATAAGGAGTTGATGATTTCTGCCTTGTTCGTGATTTCTGTCTCTTTCCCCTCCTGTTCTTGTGACTGTTCTGCTGCACAACAGGCTGCCTCTCCAAATCCTCTTACTACACCTTCTTGGGAAAGGCTTTCCCCCTGACTGAGGGAATTTACTTCTGCCTCTATTGTTTCTTTGTGACAACAGGGGTAACTGATAGAGTTGAGAGGTGGGTGTTTGGCTTAGCCATGGTGCTTTCTGTGTGTCTTCAGACACAGAGACCATCTCTGCCCTCTAAGGGTGCTGAAGAGCTCTTGGCAGGGTTAGGCCAGGCCCAGCAGAGTGTGAGAAGTTGTGTCCCTTTAGCACAGCCAGGGCATCCTTTTGACAAGTGTACTGTCACTTCTTCAGGATCCTGCACTTGTTTGGCAGTCAGGTTCCACATGATCAGAGGTAAAAAACTGTTCTAGATACCTTGCCACCCATGACCACACAACCTCAGGGCACATCTCTGTGTGATATTCCTACTCAGTTAATCCTAGGAAAAGCTGGATACAGATTCTTGAGACACACTGATGTGAACATTCTGATTACCCAGGATTGTTCAAAATATGGAGGAGTCATTGTAACAAGCTGGAAAGCAACCCTGCAGGAGCAAAGAGAGAGATGCTGTTGTTTCTTCCACAAACTGTGTTTCAGAGGAAAGGAGAGAAAAGGTGTAATTGTTAATTATCTCCACGAGATGGTTCCCAAAGTACTGGGACAGCAGCAACGCACAGCCCAAATACCAGATTAGGCTCAGGGCCAGTGCTTTCATCATAGTTCTCCAAGGGAAAGCACAACCAAGAGCTACACAGCACAGCAAACTGCAAAAGACAAACCCAGCTTTCAACAAGCTCTCAAATTGTCATGTTTACTCTTGAGCAAGACAGGCAGTGGGTAAGGGAACAAATGAACCTGCATCAAGAGTGAGTAAGTCAACATCACAACCAGCAATAGCTAAACAGGCATAAAAGGTTCCCTCTAGCACACTCTGGTAAAACATCCTATTATCTTGAGCCCTAAGTGTCCATCCTGGGTACCAAAAAGAATTGTGTTGGACAGCAGCTAAGCTGCTCAATCAGTGCCCCCCACCATGGGATGTACTGTGGGTTTTTAGTTCTGTACAGACAAAGGATGGATGCAGTCCCTCATAGAGGGATTTTCTGGGCTGAGATGAAGCACATCTGGGGTTAGACATGCCTAACCAAGTTCAGTGTGGTACATCCCACCCTCTGTGCCCAGCACAGAGGAACAGGGAGCAGCATTCCTCTCTACCCAGCTGAGGCAGTGTGAGGCCAGAGGCAGGCAAACAAGGGCTTTTTGTATTTGCATGACTTGCTGCTTTACTAAAAGTAAATGCAAAATCATTCAAAGAGATCAAAGAGTGATCTCCCTCACAAGCAGGTGAGGGAGATCTGAAGAGTATAAAGGTAGCCTACTAAAAGTGCCTTATGATTAAAGCCCATTTCCCCATGCTATTTGCTGGTGCTTCAGCTCAGTGGGCATGAGTGGGGGCAAGGAGACTCTCAGACCAGAAGAGAAAGAGCTTTTTACTGAACTGCTTCTGTTCCTGGAACAATTTAAGGCTACAATCCTAAAGGTCAAAAATATTGTGGGAAACTGGAATTGATGTCACCAATAAAAGATACTATTTTAGTAGATTCTTCTAAAAATCCCTAACCATTAACAGATAGAGAAGTGTCCCCACACTCTACCCGAGAGAAAAGCAACAGTGAGAAAATCTGTTGGTTGAGTAAAAGACAATTTAATAGATAAAAGGGGAAAAAATGAAAACCAAACCATGAAAAACAAGCAAGGAAAAAGCAATCACTAGCAGTCGATTGACAGTCCCCAAACAACAGACCCCTGCAACATCCCCCCTCCCCATTCCAGTTTTTATTACTGAGCATGATCTTGTACAGCACAGGCTATCTCTGAGGTCAGCTGCCCCAGCTGTGCCCCCTCCTGCCCCCTGCCCACAACCAGCTCTTCACTGGGTGTCAGAGTGAGGAGCAGAGAAAGCCTTGGTAGTGTGCAAGCACTGCTGAGCACAGCAGGTCAGCAACACTGTTTTAGTTACAAATCCAAAGCATGGGACTGCATAGGATATAACAACAAAATTAACGCCATCACAAGTGGGATGCAGTAGATCAGGATAACTTTTTTATTTTAATTTGGTTTAAAAAGCAGCTGGGACCTCGTCCTGTATTTTGTGCATCTGTGGAATGGTGCAGCAATTCCACAGTGGTGATAGGTTCAGAGGAGCAGCCACCAGGAATGTCTGCTTGAGTAGCTGGATGACTGAAGTAAATGGTGTGAATGCCTTCCTCAGACCACAGGCCTCCCTCTCCCTGACCTGCTTTAGAGGTAGGTGGGGACAAGGAACCAAGGAGACAAAAATAAGACCATGACCAGACCAGAACAGCCCTAAGGTTACACATTGCTCAGAAACTGTATGAGGTGTGAGGGGTACATTAGTACACAGCAATGATTAATTCACTCGGAGTCTGACAGATAGGTACAATACTTTGCTTGTAGTTTACCTAGAGGAAACAAGACAACAAAAATTTCTGAAGAATTACAGGCAAATACGTTAAATATAAGATTACTTGATAATATTGATAAGGGATAATTCACATTGTTTGTTTGGTATTTTTTAAAATTAAGGTTGAATAATTCAGAGCAAATCAAAACATTCTGGTGATAAAGATACAAAAAAAAAAAGTAATTAATTTTTGGTGATTCCCCTTTACTGGTAACAAGTACAAATAAAAACTTGTACTTGCATGAAAAAATAAACGAGGTGTACATGGTTTTGCAGTATGTTTGGTGTTTCTTTCACATAGCTGAGGTGAAGTGACTCAGAATATCTCCAGCAACCCAAGCTTTTTGCAGCCCTAAATCATTATGAACCAATTAACACAGATGTAAAACAAAGAAAAGATGATGAATGGCTCTTACTTCATGTAATGTGCAAAAACAAGAGCCAAAGAAAGCTGAAATGTGACTCTGGTTGAACTTAGGTAGTTCTTTCAAGCACATTTTTTATTAGAACTTCAGGGAACTTAATGGGTAAGTGCCTGGAATAAACCATGCTTCTCAGTGGTTCTCTTCTGTCTTCAGCCCTCCTACTGCAGTAACAACAGTCACTCAGGGAGAAGTTCCAGAGTCTTGGGAAGAGAGAAAATGCCAGGGCAGGAAAGAGAGAAAGTGCAAGAAAGAAGGGGTCTGGTGTTGAAGCCACGCTCCAGAACAAAGCGAGTCCTGAGTTCTGGATGGTGCTCCTAAACAAAGATTGGGACCCAAGGTTGCTTATTATAAATAAAATATCATGGTATAATGTGGGCAGAATGTACACAGAATATTATGTACATTACACAGGATGTATTTTCAGTGTATTTTTAGAGGATAGAGTTTTTATTTATATTTTGCATTTGGTGGAATGCAACACTCTGATCTATGACAAACAAGCTGTGCAACGGGGAGGGAGCGCAGGGGGAAAAGGAGGGAGGAGAGAATTTAACAGAAATAACTCCACTTAGTGTTTGACTGAGGGATGTAATGAAATCTGTTTGCTGTGCTAGCTGTCTCCAGATTGGGCTGTAATTACACCACAGAAGGAAGAAAGGTAGCTGAGTCTCAATCTAGATCATTTATGTAAACTCAGCCTTCTTGTCAACGGCATTCTCAGATTGCACGAGTGCAAACCACAAAAATCATCTCCTATGAACAAAACAGAGACGGTCTCAAATTGCAGGCTTCTGATACACCTTATAAGCCATCTGTAATTGGACTTGAAACTCCAACACACTGAGGTTCAAAACTTCTCCAGTATTTTCTGCATTTTATTCAGTGCAGTGACTACTCACAGAGGAGCATTCCTGCTTCCTTTTTGCCAAAGGCCGATGTCTAGCCTTACAAATTAACATTTATCTGGCTTAAATTAACACAAGTGTCACAAACATAGGAAATTCTTTTGTGTAAGACTCTGTTGAAACAAACTGCTGGATCCGAGGGAGGGATATTCCCTCCCCCAGAAGAGTTGGAAAAACCTCATTCTTTGACCCAGAGCAACATTTTACATAGGCACAGTATAAACTCCAGGCACTCAGTTCCCTTAACAGAGCCAAATTAATATTTGATTAAATATTTTAAAGCTCCTACTTACCATGCTTGACACATTTTCTCAGCAAGTTTCTCAAATACAGAACTCATTAGGCACAGGGTAATTTTACATTTGAATACATAAAAAGAGTGTGAGGAGACATAACTGCGTGCAGACAGAGAGGGATTTTCCCCCATTAATCCCCCAAACTGCCCTTCCCCTTGGATAAGGGTATGTTAATTCCCGGCTTCGGCAGCTCACTCTCTCTGGACAAGTTAGAGCGGGTTTCTCGTGACACCTGGATCTTCACGCCCTTCCATCCATCCCTCCCTCCCTGCATCCCTCCCTCTGGCAGGAAAACCACCGGCCTCCGCCCTGGCGCCGTCCCCGCTGGTGCCCAATCAATACCGCCTTATTTCCTGTCCATTTGCTGAGGTCACGGAAACGGGACTCATTAATTATTTCTACCGGTGCAGCCTCAAGTGCGCTTCTGGCACGACAAGCGAAAACCGTCTGTGACCTTTTTTCTTTCCTCTCCCGAATTTTGCTGGTGGCGGCGGCAGCGAGGGCGCGTTCCTCTGCCGGGACGGGATAAGGCGATCGGAGGTGTGAGGCGGCACCGGTGTCCCCGCCGGGTCGCTTCCACCTGAGGAGGGAGAGACGCTCCTGGCGGAGCAGCAGGTCAGGGAAACCTGGTCACGGCGTAGACGATGTTGGCCAAGGCATCCCTGGCCTCCGAGGGAGGGAATCGCTCCAGGGCTGCCAGCGCTCTGTTTCCGTGGCAGCGGCAGAGGTCGATGGCAGAAGTCACACCTTTGCCAGCCTTGATCGCTTCCTGCAGCTGTTGGAAAACACAGGCACATCAGTGAGGGGGGGTGTTTCAGCCGTGCAAAGTTATCTCTGCGAGCACAGGGCTTCTACCGCCTCTTCCCGAGGTAAAGGCAAAGCCAAAGCCATCACACAAAGCCCTTAAATCCTCTCAGCTGCTCTGTTTAGCTCCCTACCGCAGCGAAACTGTGTATAATGTAAACTACACCACCCGTAACTTCATCACATGAAAGATGCTGGCTCTCCAAAGGGCACGCTTAAACTAAAAAAATAAAATTAAACTTTTAAATATCTGAACATTTGATACCTCAGCCAGTGCCTGAGAGCTTTTGTTCAGAACTGGCAAATCAGCCATTTGCTCACACTCCTGTTTTCTGCAGTGAAAATCTGCATTTTGTGAACACCCATTCCATCCCCTGCTTTCAGAAACCACCATAGGACGACACAGGTGGAACGACTGTATTTTGTAATAGGGGTTTCTATTTATAGACCATGTGATTACATTGCTCATAGTGGACAAAGGCAAATTTTGTCAGTAAAATGTGGTAAACTAGCATAATGAATTCATGCAAACTTATCAATAAGGCTAGGGAATTTGACAAAGGCTCGGTGATACACCATATGAGAAAGAAAATACTTTCATGGAATAACTGACATTTCACAGCAAGTTGCTGGAAAGATTTGGCACCTAAAAAACTTGGGTAAATGATGGGTTAAATTTCCTGTAAAATAATACAGACAAAATTGACAAAATAAAGCATGCTATTTTGCCAATATCTGAACTTAGCAGAACTCTAAACAGCTTTTATTAAGTGCTTTTTTATTTTTAATTAGTATTTTCTTTTTGAACAACATAATGAGACTATCATGAAACACTATTATATTTTCTACTCTAAAACGCAGGTGTTCCCAGATCAACTCCAGCCTGATGCCTCATCCAAGAGCCTGGGAACAAAGGCCAGATGGATCTTTGGGATTTGATTTTTCCAAAAGGATTACAGCATTTCATGATCTTTAACATGCCCTTCATGGCTTTCACAACTGTCTAACACCATTGCACCAGCTTTTTTAAAAAAAGGCTTTTCTTGGATACAGGTACCTACAGTAACAAACTATACAGGGTTTCCTAAGTCATGTTTTTCATCAATGTTTTCACAGCTCAGTGCCCAAATTATTTAAAAATACATCACTATGACCTTACCTATCCAGTTTAAATAATAGGATAGGTATTTATATTCATATCCAGGATTTTTTTAAAGATATGTATATATACATAAAAAATACATATCTTAAAAAAAATCCTAGATATGACCAAATCATAAGTCACCCATTTTCTATACATACGTGCATTCATACAGAATGATTGATGCTTCTTATCTGAAAGTGGATTCATTATCTGTATTTAAAGATGAAATTAGCTGAAAGCATATTACAGCACTTGAGTGTTCAAGTCCCAGTTCATAAAAATTTTATTCTCCTCTTCGGTTGGAATCTTCCTGCACTGTGTGCTGGAAAGGAACTTGCCCTGAGGCATAAATGCATCACACAGCTAATTCAACATGTCTTCTAATGAGTGGGAATCACCCTATTTCCAGGGCTCTGCAGCAAAGGTGAGGATAGGTGAGAAGAAGTGCTCTAGCAGCGTGCAAAGGTGTCCCTTCCTCTTCTTTGAGGCACAACCTTGTGGGACAGTAGAACCCCATACATCTTGAAGTAAACTCTGCTGATTTGCTAAAGCTTATTACAAAGGATTAGCATAACTTCTAATACTCATGGAATTATATACTGGGATGTAAACAGGAAAGAAAACAGCTCCTATAAAATGCCTTCAAATTGGTGAAAAGCCAGAGAAGCTTAGCTTAGGCATATATATGCTCACATATATGTACCATGACTGAGTTGAAAGAGCAGAGTCTGGAAAGGGGGAGAATCCTAACACAAGGACACAATCCCTTTACACGCCTGTCTTGTGTAAGCCCTCAGACACACGCACTGCTTTGAAGCCAATACAATCCCAAAGCTCATGTCAAACTATAGGCAGAGGAATCACTACACAATAATCAGACTAATCTGCTATTGAATGTTTCCCAGCAAAGTTCAAGGAACCTCAAAATGGAAAATACCTGCTTACATGGACAGCTTTTCAGTTAGAGATCCTCCTACGTTACAATTCATAGGCCTCAAAACGTACCTGGTTTGTATTCCCTTTGCAGAAGCAGCTGGTCAGCTCAAATAAGCATACACAGAGGCAAAGCAGTCGGAATTAACCAGACTACACACTAGCTCTATCTCAGCAGGGGTTGTACAAGGGAAAAAAGAAGTAAAAATATGGCTTTTTGTAGTGGGAAAGTTCTTAAAGAAATACAGGAACTAACTCTGTAACAAACCAGGCTTCAACAGCTCTGCTATATGCAAAAGCCCCCTAATTTAAGACTTTAGTTGTACTCTTGGTTATATTAAAGTTACATTTTCAGACTCTGTCTCTCAGATTTTGAGCTTCAATAATTTTATGTAATGAACTTCACAAACTAAGGAAACAGAAGAAAAAAAAATCAAGGTATCAAGTATAGATGCATTGTTTTTAAATTTGGATAGGAGCAGCTGATTTTTACAGCAAATGAACAGAAAAGCAGAATTTACTGCTTTGATTTTTTACTTTATAAACTTTATTTAAACTGCCTCATTGATTTCTTCTAAATATAAGAATCTGTTCTTTTAGTCTCTACTTATATGGCATATTTAATTTTGTGCATATTTCCACTTGTAGGAACAATTTAATCCACACAACCTTCTTCAGAATGATATTCAGTAATTAAAACTGAACACAAGTCAAAACACAGATTGCTTAGCTACACTTTTCTCCAGTTGAACTGCTAGATATGCTGGAATACTGCATTTTTGCTTTTAAGCTTTTGTTCAGACCATTGGCATTAAAGCCTTACTTCATTCTAGAAGTGCCAAGACTCTGAAAAAATCACCAACTGGGTTTTGGTTATTTAAATTCAGCTTAAAGAATAGTCTTGCAATAGCACAGCCAAGCTGGGGCTCAGATGAGATGTGATCTCCTCCACCATGTATCTGCACTGTTTTGCAATCTGTGCCCTTGCAGATACTCAGAACTTAACTGAGCAAACCCACACTGGCTCTGCTTTGAGTGAGAGGCTGGACCAGACATCCCCCAGAGATCCCTTCCAGCTTCCAGTACTGTATGATTCTGTGAAGAGACTTCAAAGTACCATGTTTCTCAGTCTGTTTGTTTTAAAAGGGCAAAGAGAGGGCTTCTCATCCATACCACAGAAGTGAAGGATTTGCCTTTCAGACCAAGTGCTCTGGATTGCTGTTGGACAGAACAGCCGGTCTGAGGGCAGCAAGAGGTCAGAGCAGAAAGCTAGGAACTGCTGGATTTTGGAGACTGAAGAACTAAAGGAGTCAAAAACTAAGCAGGTGTTCAAGTACAAAGTCAACTAATTTCAAATCTTCTCTGCTGAGACACTTCTGCTTCATGAGCCAAAGGAAAGATGATTGTTTTCACACAGTGCTACCTGTAGGGAGCAACAAATTGGGAGCAGGGTGGGGAGGGGTGGGAAGACTCACTGAATATGTGGTGAATATTTTGGCTGTAATAGACTTTATATGCAAAGGGAGAAAGACAGCACTGAAATTCCTGATATTTTTTTTCCTTAGTCCAACCTAGGATTAATTATTTCCAATTATAATTATTTCCAATTAATTATTTCAGTGGCAAAATCTCAAAAGTAACTTCAGATTTTTAATGTTGTTGTTTTAAAAGGATGATTCTAAACCAGATAATTTGTTATCTACTGAAATCTTTGAATATCACACATTCTCTCTGATCCTGAAGCGAGCTAAAACATTTTACATTTCTGAAGTGCACAGTACTTGCTGAAACAAAAAGAAACCCCAAAACCTAAATTGATTTGTGGCTGAGTGACAGAATAATGCTCAAAATGCCTGCAGTGTTCTGCACTGGCTTTCCTAAATTTGTTTTCCCTTTTGTGGGAGCAGCATGCTTAATAAGCACTGGTGTTTTAGACCACTGAAATGTTAACCTTAAAAATGTATCAACATATTTTATAGGCAGTAGATCAATTTTGTCAAATTTTTTCTTTGTTTTCTAAAGAAGTACTTTGGAATGTTTCAGCATCCATTCTTGTGGCTGGACATAGGGTTGAGCTCTTCCTTCTCAAAAATATCCTGCACAATCATTTATTTGCATCACTTCATAGCATCATAGGATATAAATTTATTTTTCAAAAAATCTTTTGTTTGCTATATGCAGCATGATATGCCAGCTGAAACTGGGGCAGTATTTATTAAATATTTCCTGAGAAACTTTTCTGTACAAAAGGTAAAGAAATGCATCTTCAAAGGGCCCAAACACTCTGCAAAAGCCTCCATTAATAGAGTAGAATTTATTTTCTTTATTCATCTGACAAACAGAAAAAAATTCTTTTTACTTCAAACTGAAACCCACACTATATATAGGATGAGACCAAATGTGGGGAGGGTCGTCCCCAACAGGAGAGGAAAGATGGCCTGCTTACAGGGAACACTGCTGTTACACAGCTCTTAAAATACTCTGCCAAAAAAATTACAAGCCATCCCGAGACACTGATTGATTGTACAGATTCTTTATTATTTTGGCAGGGACACCAAAGCCTTTCTATGTCTTTCACAATGAACTAAACAAGACCCACTGTTTTTTAAATCTCAACAATGGTGGTTGTGAAGACTCTTCACCCAAAAGCATAATTTTCTTAAATCCCCCTAATACAAACAGTGTTTGTTAATTGTCATCTTAGCACAACAAGCAATCAACTTCATATTTATGTTAAAACATATTATTTGCTTTAATGAAACAAAAGTTATGCTGGATTTATACCCCAAAGAAGTGGGAAAATACCCACTGATTACAAACAAAGATGCAACTGATTGTTGGTACTGGATGTGCACCTTGATAATTCAGATATTAATTCCAAAAAATAAGAAAACTGCTTCATCTGAATGGCTTTGGATGCTTTTGTAATATTACTAACACATCTAAAAAGCCCCATTGACTGACTATGCTGTGTTTTTTATTATATGTAACAAAAGGAGCTAATGGCAGTGGTTGCTCCAAAACAAACAAGACAATCTTCATGCAAAACCAAGAGGGTCCATAAGCATCTACAAACAACAACGCTCTGCTTTTAACTCTTTGCTGCATTTCAGGAGCAAGAGGGTGAGCAGCCTGTGGCCTACAGTCCCACGGTGACTCCCTGGCATGTTAGCAAAGCCATGGGATGACTGTCCCTTACCCCACGGGGCTGCAGACCCGCAGCCAGCACTGCACAGGATGGCTGCACTCGCTGTGGCAGCCGGCAGTGGGGTGGGCAAGGGCAGCCTGCACCTCTGGCTGGCACCTCTGGCTGGCACCTCTGGCTGGCACTGTGCTATTGTTATTTATTAGCAGCATGGCAGTAGGCTACCGCTGAGAAACCTCCTTTTAGCCAAATGTGCCCTCTTCCATTTTTCTTCTCTTTCCCACCATCTGGGAAGTCAAGACTTCAGTGCCATGCAGTGTATGAACAGCTGGATCTGCCCCATCCTGACTCATGCCTTCCAGCACTGTACAAACTCAGCTCCTGGTGTTGATGTAGTGCACAATATTTCATACACAAACCAAGAAAGTATGTCATAGCATACCATGCCAGACTATGCCATACTTTCCATGCCAGTTTGGATGAAAGGCCTCTATAACAGACAGCAGAGCAAATGGACAGGGATACAGAAAAAAAATAAAGTTTTGCTACATCCTCTCTCACTTGACTTAATTTATATTTTCTGAATATTGCATTTAGAAATCATTGCATAGCACAGTCACTGGCTGCAAAATACAAGATTTATTTCTTTATTTAGTATTATAATTTTTCTAGAGCCTTGGCCAGAAAACAAGAATTACTCCTAGCTTACTCATTTCTGCTACTAGTTGGGCCTTTGTTACACTCCTTTAACAAGCCTGTATAATGCCAAGCACCATTAAGGCCTCAGCTTTAGCAGAGAGTTTTTAATCAACATTATGAAATGGAAACAATTACATTGAGAATCTCAATTTGTTGTTTGAGAATTACACAGCTTATCTTGCACACAAGGTATGCGTAACACAGATAAAGGGTCTTGATTTTAAGAAGTCTGAGATTTTTGCCACATACAAATGAGGAGGACAGGAAAGTTGCTGTTTCTTTCAATCACATACATGAAATTTGTCCCTTACATACATTGGTACTTTCCCTTTTGTTATCTGAGAAACCCACAAAAACAGCTGAAACAATTTTTTCATCTCTTTCAGAGACTTTCAAACACCACAACGATTGATCAATAATTTGCCTGGATGCAGTGTGATAGCATAGGAGAAAACAGAGTGAGAGTGAAACCCTCAGATACTAATGTGAGAAAACATATATTCAGAACACAGACAATATCAAAAATCTTTCTGATAAAAAGATTCAACAAACCTGGGATGAAAAATCCCTAAAAAATTTTGCAAAATATAGTGACCTTATTGACCTGGTAGTCTCAGACCTAATCAAATTAATAGAAAGCTTTTCACATTATATTTGTATCAGAGACCTCACCAAACTTGCTAGTATGATGCAGCTATTTTTCTGTCAGTGAAAAAAATCAGGGGTTCCATTTTAATATAACATGCATCAAAAGAACAATTCAGAATTCTTAAGCAGTCTCAAAATTGAAATGAAACCTTCACCTTTTAAGAAGGCATGTTAAATGTGTGGATCTCAATTTCTCAAATTTACTTTCATTATTTTAATTGAAAATTAAAAGGTAAAACTTTCTTAAGTAGGCTAACAACTTTTGTATACGTATATTATGAGTTTAACTAAAGGAATAATATTTTTATCTCAATTAAGTGGCACACTGAAGTTCATAATAAAAGCTAAGAGAAGAAAAATAATCAAAATTTTCAAAAGTTTTACAGCTAGTTTTGGTGATCTTTGCTTTTACAAAACTAAAGAGGAGATATTTTGAAGGCTCAAAGAGACACAAGCTCCAAGATTTGATTATGAATATTAAAGTAACTGTATCAACTGAATAGAAAGATAAGAAGGGACTGTGATGCTGAGAAGAAAAGACTGAGCAACGTGCAAAGCACTGCCTGTGGCGATGGAAGAGGAAAGACGACAGAGCAAAAAGCAAAAAAATAAATACTGATTTGTACAGCACATCATGCCCTCTAACTGGCTGTGTGCATGTGCTGCTCAAGTTGTTCTGCTGGGGACAGCTGCATGTTGAGTTCATTTAGCATAGATGTAACATTATGACCACTTTAAGCCAACAAACATAGAAAAGAGGGACATGATAGCCTAGGCTTTTGCAACTGACCTCTCGAAAAAAAAAACCAACTAGAAGTTGTTTGAACTCACAAAAATCATGCACAATTTTTCATATCATTCACTTCATAATATCTGTGCTTGTGCAAGAGATAATTACCTAAAGCCAGCAAAAATCATGTGCTTTCTTGCAGAAGTCAATTGCTCAAAATACAAAACTTGAAGGGCTTTCTCTCTTTCTTTATCTTTTATCCAAGTGTCCAAGTAGCCTAAGCATAATGTAGGTTTTTTAACTTCATGTGAAGGATACAAGATCTGAAATAATTTCAGTCAAAATATAGAAGAGTCTGACACATGTTTGATTTAGTACAGCAAATTTAGATGTTTTTCTTTCCCCTTTGCCTTTTTTTTTCCAAAGTATGGAAATTATACTGTGTGGATTTGTGGAAATGACAATTGTGGATCACAATTATAACAATTAAAAGGAGAAAATTCGTTCTGGACTTGCAAAAGTAACCTAGGTTAAACATTCACAGGAGTGTCCCCAAGACATCTGAAGAATAAATTTGGTGCCCTCAGTGGTGATTTAGAAGAAAGAAAACTGATATAAATATGACTGGTACAGAGAGCAACCTAAAAGCATAATGATTTTAAATGGCAAAGTAAGTTAAGATCCCTCTGCTATTCTAAAAGGAAGGAAGGGCAGAGAGGCTTTTAAATAATCCAAATAGCAATTTTTGTTAATACAGAATAATTACAATAATCTGACCCATACTTATGTGTTAGCCTTCCATATGAGCAGCAATCAGTCAGAGCTGTAACACTCTTCAGGCCCTACTTCAAGAAGCAATTCTCAATCATGCACGTGGCTCAGTAATTTATATATTATTTCCCACTGATGCTGGAGATAACTGACTGGACTTCATGATCTGCTTAAGACTCAGAACAAGTCAGGCTCATGCTCAGTGAGCTTGGGACACAGTGTCATCTCTCTCCATCACACATGTGCTGTGCTGCAATATTTAACCAGGGGAACCTTTCAGCCATCTCCTGCAGCCCTTTGAGAGTTTCAAGGTGTCCCAGCTACTTCCAGTAAAACTCCTTAGTTGAGGTCTCCTTTTATTATAGAGAAGTAGCAAATACAGTGCTGTAAAGTTAGAAGTTGTAATGGGGACTGGACGAAACCAAATTATTGTATTTGTGTATTTTTAATAGATGGCATGGAACTAAGGAGAGATTAAAAAAAAATTAGCAGTGTACTCTACCAATAGAGAGAGACCACTGATAGGATCTAAACTGCAAATGACTCCAGGAAAAAAAGACAGTAAAAGCCATCAGAAGGCTGGTTTGAAAATTGAGTTTGGGGAAGCAAATGGGAGAAATGACAGTTAAAATAATTATTCAATAACTACATTATTAAATTACTATTATTAGATACATTATTAAATTACTATTATTAAATAGCTACAATGTATAGTTACAGTACAGCTGTCTATTAATGGCTTTTTAAAATCAAGAAATTGCAGGAGCCATTCTCCCTCCCTTCATATACCACATACAACTTACAACCTCGTTTAATAAGGAAGTTTCTCTCAGCTGTCAAGAATATTCTTGAAAATATTTTAAAAATATTAAAAATGAGACATAAATGTAATTTACCAACCTTCTTATAGTCCACAATGTTTCCTGTTCCTTGTGCCTTAAAAAGAAAGAGATTTTTTATCAGACACTACATACTACAAACCAGAGTTGCAAGAATAAAGAATGCAATTAAATGAGCTACTACTTTGAACATTACTTACTTTCTTTAGGAATCTGATACAGAAAACCCTAAAATACAACCAAATGTGTTACCAGCTTACACAACATGGTTCTGTTTCAGATGAGAGCTGCAGATACTCAGTGTAATTTTTAGGCTTTTTTATTATGACTTGTAGTTAAACATTTGGTGAATCCAAAATGTTTTGGTCTTAAGAAATCTTGCTGTTTGCATTAATTAATCTCTCCCATGAGATTCTGTAATAAACTCTACTTCCTATCAGCAATAACAGGATTTACTTTCTTAAAAAAGAGAACTCTCTGTATATCTACACTGTCTTGCATGAGGCAATAGTCTAGAGCCCCCAAAAGGGTTGTTGGACCCTTTCAGAGCTGTGACCAGGCTGGAAGGGCTTTTGATTTAAGTATCAGCATCCCCTTTTGAGTAAGTGACAGATAAATACAACCTGTAACTCCTAATACATTCAGAAAGAAATACAAACAAATTTTAAATTTCTTCTTGCCCAGATGCAAGCAAATATGCTGTCCAACTTTCTGATTTTTGTCACAGAATAATGTAGATGTCTTTCTCACTCGTGCTCTGACAGAACCAGATCATTAGCGCTTAACCAACCTGAAAACCCTTCCCTGAGATCTGATCTGGATGTGCCATTATCACTTCATCTAACTCCAGCTCTTCTCTTTCCAGATTCATTGAGGAAAAAAAAAATCTGTTTCTTTCTCTCTAGCTTCCTCAAGGGAAGACCCCAAACCTCAATTCTTCTGCAATGTGTCTCCTAAAAAGATGTAGATTAGGACCACTACCTCTCCATGTCCTCTGTGGGGACTTCAGAGATCAGCCCAAAGGAGCAGACCAACTGGGATAATGAATGAGAAGAGCTGAGACCTGCCCTGAAGAGGAATACTGTGTGGCAAGCATAGCTTCAAAGAGATGTTGCCAAGCTGGCCCAGACTTTAAAAAATGAATTAATCTTTGTAAAGGAGGAAATATAAAATTGAGAAAAGAACTGATGAGAGACTAAACAAACTGAACATGAAGGAGAACAGTAGATAACAGAACTGATTCTTCTGAAGGATAAAGGGGATTGATCCACAAAACCCCTTTGCTTCTCTCTTTATTCTTCTCAGGAGCCAGCTTTTCTGGAATACATGTTAAGAAGACAGCCTGATAGCATTTGGGAGTAGCAAAACCACTGCCAGTTACTGCTGCCTTATTTGTATATTCCTATCTTCTTTGATTTGTCAATTTTTATTCACCTGATTGGATCTTACTGCTGCTTCAAAATATATCTAGTAGTTATATTGTATATTAGAACACCAGAAACATGTTCCTTAACAAGTGATTGCCTATATGCAGATTCACACTGCAGCAGAGAGTCTGACAAGGTGTTTGAGGAAGATGCTTTTCAGCTGCAGCAACAGCAGGAAAGGTGTGCTCAGTGTGCCTCCTCCTGTGCTTATTCTCATTACCAACAGCAAAAATATTTTCTCATGATCTGCTCCTGTCAAGCATTCAAGTCAATGGCTGTTGTGCTCCTCCAGGCAGCAACCTCACACAGTCTCCTAAGCCTTCTTTACTACAACTGCAACAGTTGCTTTTTTCCTTTTTTATCCTCACAGTAGTACTTTGGCTCTCTAACTTTTTCTGACCCTCATCTCAGACACACAGATGTTTTTTTAACCTTTTACATCAGACTTGCTCAACTGGTTAAGCTTGTGACAGGGCCTGAGTGCACTGTGTGTGCTTTACCTATTAAAACCATACAAATGACATTGCATGAGAGGGTGGCTTAGGAGTGCACCCTTATGAGCACTGGCAACATAAGGAAGTCCCTGGTTTGAGAGCTTGGCCTACACTGAATGTCACATAGTGAAAGTGACTGTGGGTGATATCTCAAAGAGCATGTAGTTAATCAAAGATAACTTTCCTCTCTAAACCAGCACAAGTCAAGAAAGGCTCCTGGACTAGGTGTTCCATATTGTAGTTGGTAGTAGTGGTAGCTTAGTAAATACCATGTATAAAGTATGTGTATAATAAATAAATGTATGAAGTATAGCAGTACTAGTAGATAGCAAATACTTTTGCATAGTGCATGTCACTTGGCACCCCCACCCTTTTCACACAGAACTGCTTCATTGTTTCCAAAATGCCCATTTTTGGTACGGAAATTTAGTAAGCAGACAGACGGCACTCCTGGAGTCCTGCAACCTCCTCTAGATTCTGCAGATGGGAAATTGTTTCAAAGCTTTTATACACTGTGCTGTGGAAATGCCATTATTCTCCAACTGCAATAACCCAAATCCATTTACATTCCACTCACATATGAGCCTTGTGTTGTGACTGTTGAGTTCCAAAAATCCTCATCATGCTTTATGAACTACTAGTCCCTAATTTCAAAGTGACAATAAGATTGCTGCATTTTAAGATCCCCCCACTCTATACCACTGTAGGACTGTAGATTCTGCATACACCTCCCAAAATCTGAAGAGGCTGAAGAGACCATGCCTCTTGCTTGCAGTATGTGAAGACAAGTTAGAACACAGAACTAGGCAGAGGTTTATATTCCACATCCTGCACCTGATTCTTGCTTTCAAACCAGCAGAGAAAGGAGCCATCAGCAAGCACATCTTGAATGAATTTGCTTGCACAGAGACAGCTTCTTATTGAAGGCAGCAGCCTTTCTAACAAACTGTATAACAAGAAGCATGAATTTCCAAACGGCAGTCATCACTGTTGTTTAGACAGACAAAACACGTCCAACTGATGCAGGAACTCAACAGAATGCTTAATTTTGGCCATTTTGGTGCTTCCTCCTCCCCCTTTCCCTTCTTGCTGTCTTCTACAGTTATCTATTTGTGCTTCAGCAACATCCAGGGAGCTATTCATGGACTTGAATCCTGCTGCAGTACATGACAATTATCACGTAGTTATTTTATTCTTATTGTCTTCCTCATGTAAAAATTAGAGGAAAAAATAGGTAAATAAGAGAATTAAGAACAAGAGTATCAGACAGCTAGATCTCAAATCTATTTTGTGATGGTCAGAAAGCCAAGCCCCAAAGATCTTTCCCCTTCCATTGAAAATTACTACTCCAGCATAATTTTGGCAGAAGGAAATACGTGCCTACCTTTCAACCACAGTGATGGTTGAAGTTCTCTGCTTTAAGCTGCCAGTGAAAGTAGCTTTACTAAGACCCGGGACTGCACAAGCAGTGCAGAGGAACGCACATATGCTCCACACAAATGAATCTGCCTTTTACACTGATATACAAAAGTCTGACAGAGCTTGACAGCCAGGTCCCTACATCTCCCCTCGCCTAAAGTGTGGATGAGAGAGTTATTAAGCACTGCAGAGCATAGGGAAACCTCTTTTTAATTTCTAAGTTCCTGTGCAGATTGAAAGTACAGATAGGAGGAAATAAACAAATGGTAAAACCAGGAAATTCTAAACAGTGCTTTATTTTACCTCTCTAATCTGTTTAAGCCATGCCTCCCTTCCACGGAATTCCTGATGAAGGATTGCAGGAGCAGAATTCAAACTGAAGGCCATGGTGTCACTAGAAGTTTCTTTAACAAATGGCTGCAGGTCCGAATGTAGCTGGAAAAGAAGAACACACACACATTCAGTTCCCAGGAACAGTCTATAGGTATCGACCCACTCCTCAAATTGAGGTCCACATCCTGGTTCTACACCTACTCACCACTTCCTACTTTGACACTTGTACTCTGGTTGCACTTTTTCAAGTTTGGGGGAGGGATAGAAAGATGTTGAAAGCCTTGCAGTGGTGGAAAGATGTGGTAAAGAGAAGCAAGAGAGTCTGCAAAGACACAGATAAAGGACAGCTTGCAGAGCCGGGCAAGCCATGGGACACAGCCAGGTAGGAGACTGTGGAGTGGCAAGAAAAAATATAAAGGAGAGAATGATCCAGTCTTTGGTGGGAGAAGATCAGGTTTTAATCTGTGCAGAGTACTACATTCTACTTTTGAGTACCTGAGGAAGCAGACACAGTATGACCTTCCTTCTGACAAAGCAAATGCTACATAGCTAGGAGCTTTCTATGAAAATTATGCAATCCTTAATACACAACTATGTGTCAATGGTGAATATATTAATATTAAAGCATATACAAAATATTAAGGATATAACTGCACTTGAAGTAATTTACTGGTGGAATTGTACCTAGTAATAGCATATAGTGGCATTCCTGTGGCAGTAAAATTGTGCTTTATAAAACCACTTCCTTCTTCTGTAGGAACTAGAAACTGCATAAATCAACTCAGCTGAAGCAGATGGGAGGTCTGTCTGCCTGTCTCAAGCTACATCTAACCTCACAAGTGATGCAATACAGCAAGAGCAGATCTGTGTTTTCCTGTGGACTAACTCTAGCTGCAGACTCAATGTCTTCTAGTGGAGGTCAGAGACCTTGTCCAGGTAGTCCTACTGCTGTAGAGGTGTAGGATGGTCCTGTTCAGATATGGTGACCTCCCTCCTTATCTTCTAGCTGCCCTCTATGGAATTTCCCTCCACAGCAGGTTATTCAGAGGGGATATGGCTCAGTCCATGCTGCTGCATGGGCAATTGAGCCTCACAGCACAAATCTCTGCATGGTGGCAGCCAAGACTCAACACATTATGTACAGATTGGGCAATGAGAGGCTGGGAAGCAGTGCTGTGGAAAGGGTCCTGGAGATCCTGGCTGATGACAAGTGGAACATGAGTCAGCAGTGCCCTGGCAGCCAGAAGGGCCAGCGGTGTCCTGGGGGCATCAGGCTCAGCAGGGCCAGCTGGGCAAGGGAAGGGATTGTCCTGCTTTGCTCTGCTCTGCACTGGGGCGGCCTTATCTTGTGTCCTGTGTGCAGTTTTGGGCACCACAATATAAAAAAGGCATTAAACTATCAGAATGTCCAAACGAGGCTACAAAGACAATGAAGGGCCTTGAGGGGAAGCTGTATGATGAGTGGCTGAGGTCACTTGGTCTGTTCAGCCTGGAGGAGACTGAGAGGAGACCTCATTGCAGTCGTCAACATCCTTGTGAGGAGAAGAGGAGCAGCAAACACTGATCCCTTCTCTGTGGTGACCAGTGACAGGACCCGAGGGAATGGTCTGAAGTTGTGTCAGGGGAGGGTTAGGCTGGATATTAGAAAATATCACCCAGGGAGTGGTTTGGTACTGGAATAGGCTCCCCAGGGAAGTTGTCACAGCACCAAGCCTGAGAGAGTTCAGAAGTGTTTGGACAATGCTCTCAGGCACATGGTGACCCCTGGGGATGGTCCTGTGCAGGGCTGGGAGCTGGACTCGATGATCTTTGTGGATCTCTTCCAATTCAACATATTCTATTACATGTTTCCTCCTGCAACTCCTGTTAATGGGACAGTGAGCTTAGGAGTAATGAAGGAGCAGAAAAGGTAAAGTTTTAAGCTGCTGCTGTGTGATTTTGGTAGTTCACAAGCTCTGTTCATACCAACAGTTTCTGCAAACATCTCACTCCATACAGCAGTCAAATTTCTCAACACTCACCTGCTGGCTAAAATCTACAGTGCAAGTCATGCAGTATACGACAGAGCTCACAAGCAACACATCTTAGAAGCCTTTTCTTCTGTATTTAAGTTCCCAGAACAAAAGGAAAGGTGTACCTTATGACTCATAGACATATGCTTCCCATACTGGAATGCCATGTCCTGGATCTCAGCGCTGTGCTTTGCTAGCTCCATTGCAGCCTGGCAGCTCTTGGCCAGCAAGGCACTGTGCCTGAGGAAAACCTGCTCCTTCCACCTAGATATGCCAATGTCATCTGTGAGGCAGTTCTCCTGAAAATGAAACAAAGGCGAACATGAAAACACCAAAACTGCACGTGTCAGTTCACAGAAGTTAATGGTGTGGCATGGGTGAGTACCATGTAGTACATAACAAAACAAACCAAACTTTGGGTGCCATGGTGCCAAATAAATTCTTTTAGGGATGAATAGAGGAAAGTATCAGAATAAATATATTGGCAGTTTCAAACAAAAACCTTTTCCATTTTCCTCTCAAAAAGGCAATGCAAAATATGTGGAGCTGTCAACAGATTCAATATAAATCTTTTTTTTTTTAATTACTATATCATCACACTGAACATTAACAGTGAGCTATAGCCCTCATGAGGGACTGGGGAGAAAAAAACCTCACAACCAAAACTCCAAAACAAAACCAAAAAGCAATGCTTCCCCCCCGCCAGAGTATACCTGCACTTCAGCCCCTTCTCAGTTACCAAGAACCAACAATCCCAAACAAACTTGAGAAATCCCTACAATTTTTCCTTTGTAGTCAGGAAAAAAACTAATTGTAACACGTGTTGAAAATTCTTATAGACTGCACTGAAAAAATGAAGGGCTGTGAGAGAGGACTTGTACCTCTTCTGCTTCCATATTAAGGGTGAGGAGCAACTGAAAGTACTAAAAAATAAATAAAGTTGCAATTTAGAAGTGTTGTGGATTAATTAACTTCCTCAGAGGCTGATAGAGGCATGTCAGTTATGCCTCTACTGAACTTTACCACCTTGACTGTAAGGTCAGAGATGCTCAGCCTGTCTCAAAATCTTTAGTATCCAACATATTTATTTGTATAACTTTCTACAGTGTTTTAATTAACACAAATCAAATACTTTCTCCCAAAATCCAAATTCAGTTGCCATTCCTTTGACCCATAAGGTGTTAATATGCTACTAATTCACTCATGTCTTCAAAGCTAGACACTACTTTAATCTGTCTCACATACTGTCATGCCTTTAGGTACTCTCTAAGAAGTGGGGGGAAAACCCCAAAACCAGAAAAGATCACAGTTGTTTTGCTTAGAAAAATAAAATCAGTAATGAGAAGCTACAGAAAAAAAATTAAAGCATAAAAATGTTTCAAATTTTGTAATTTCTCAGTTCAGCTGAATCTGTAATGTACACTAAGCCAAAAGATATCCTCTAACAAAGTAATATAAAAACCCCTCATATACAACAAACCTTTTCCCTCAAAGTGATGTCAATTAAATTACTTAGAAATGAGCAAGAAGTAATTCTGTGTGACCCTATAGTTTTCTAGCAAAGTATTATCTGTCATGAAATCAGTAACAAATGAAATAGAATCCATCCGTTCAGCTCTAATTTTCCTCCCTTATGGATATCACCCAGAAGTGCTGTGTTACAAGGGAGAGGATAATTTGAGACTAATGGAAAAAGTAGGAGAATTCTGCAATGCCAAGTAACACAGAGCTGTATCGAAATGCCTTTGCTTTCAGACATACTATTAAGTTATACAAGGAAAGTGAAGAACAGTGAAACCACATGTTTGCTATTATGCATATGACAACTTACAAAGTCAAGCCTAAACTTTCCTCTGTTTCTGTATTTTTGTTTTAATATTTTAACTCAGCCCAGAGCATGTGCAAATTCCCATGACTGGCAAAATGTCAAAATGAGCATTTAATTCAAGTAGTTTCCCATATATCAAATCTCTTTTTTTCCATTTAGATATAGGTCAATTTATTTTAAATTTAAAATCAGGAGCTGTTGGAAGACGAAACACAATCTTTTCCTTAACAACCAATCTGCTCAGTGAAAAAACAGTACTTACTAAAATTCGCTGCATGATACTGAAAATTGGCAGTGATTTTTATAATCATTCGTTTTACATCAAATAAGAAAAAAATACTCAAGAAAGGTATCCTGAAACAATTTTGAAGTTAACAAAATATTTCAGAAGACCCATAAATTGAAAATGATTGCTTTCTGTAACCTTTGAGCAGCAAGAGAAGTGCAAACATTATGCAATATCAACTGAAGGAACTGAAGAAGCTTAAGCAGTCATTGCAACTCAATGTATACAAGAAAATTAATTCTATGATTTGTTACAAAATTATATTCCTAAACAAGTTTCAATTTCATTAACAGGATTGAAAATGATGGCAGAAAAAGTTACTGTCCACTACATTAACATTATGTAAAAGTTTCAAGCACCTAAAATGAGCATCTAACTTCAAAAAAGCCACAAGAATTGAACACATATTTGAAATCTTAAAAATATAAGTATTGTAAATCTCTGGGCTATAGAAACAAGCCAGTCATAAAAAGGTATTATATCCATATGGATGTGCTTTAGTATATGAACTTGCATGCATGAATATAGCTGATTTTAATTAAAGAACTTCTTATGACCACAGACCCCTAAAGCTTTTGCTGCTTAAGACAGAGGCAGACACATCCTTTCTTCAGCAAAACTTTCCAACAATGACATTTTTTCCCAAGCTTAACTCTCATGTTATACATAAAGTGTCTGCCAACCATACCACATTCTTACAAGGGTATGTAGGACAACATCTAAACACTATTTTAAAAACATCGAGGGAAAACCCAAACTACTTCTAGATTGCAAAGGCTGTAAAATCTGATATCACGACAGCTCTTACTACTTCTAGAGAAATTTTCACTGCTTTGTAAGCTTTGTTTTGTTTTGTCAGCAGTGGGTATAGAAGTGGACATTAGCTGGCCCAGAAGACTCCTAAGACTTTCTTATAAAAACCTCTCTAAAGTCAAATGAAGTTGTAGTTCACAGTGGTCAGACCTTTGATTAACAAATGCCTGTGGACTGACCTCATTCATAAATTCTGTCACCAAGAAATGGGTGCAGATCACAAGCACCCCCTGATGCTGACAGGGAGGCAGGAAGTGGTGGATGAAGAGAGCTGAACCCCCACCATCACTGGAAGAAAACAGCCATCTCCAGAGACAGTTTGCACAATGCCAGCATGAGTGCACAGGGAAGATATCCAAATACAGCTCTGTCGATCATCACTTCCAATGGGAAATGAAGAACAGCTGAGGGCGCTCCCATTTTTCTATTGGCAAGGTCAGATACTGCTTTGTTAGAAATTGTCTAGTTGAGAATCTATTTCATTAAACTACTTCAATGACTTAAACTGTTTAAAACAATCACCTCAGGAAACAAAAAACTTCTAGAAAATTAAACTGGGAATAAAATATGTGATCATAACCAACAAGAAGGACAGATCTCAGTGACATCATCAAGGATCCCCAGTACAAAAGCAACACTTACAATAACACAGTTTGATTTATCTCACCAAAGAAGACTTTTATATGAGGCTCAGCTGAAAACGTACTACAGAAATATGAATGAAAAACATGTCTTAAAAGTGCACAAACCCATTTGCAAAACCAAGAAGGAGCAGAAGTTGGAGACTTTAAACTTCAGCTATAGTTTGTAACACAGCCCATCATTTATTTCCATACCATGGCAGCTCTTTCTTAACCATCTGCTGCTGCACAAAATGATCCAAACGTCTGAATCATTTATATCAAACATTAATTCAGTTCTCATTGGGCAAATAATCCACAGAAACACATAGAAATAATTTTACATTGCATATTCAAAGTTTAAAATTAGGTAGTTCAAGAACTTCTATTTTGCAGAAACTAAATCCAGTGCAACCATGAATCACTCTACCAGCAGCAAGACCCTGTAAAACATTTCACACATGGTTCACATGAGCTTTCAGCAGATGTATTCATGCTTGCTGAACATGACAGGGCATGTTTTATTGGTCTATTAATACCTGTCTTCACTGCCTTTGGAGGAACAAGGGTGTCTGCAAATGGGTCAATAAAGCAAGCTACTGACTACTTTTATCATGACACTGTAAAAACAACAACACCTGGTTTTCAAAGAAAAGTTTATAAACTTATCATAAAGATAAATATCTCTTCACATCTGTTACTTTTACATCTCCCTGGAAAAACTTAGTATTTAAAAGAACAAAAGCAGTAAATAAATAACGTTGGCCTTCTTCTAGCTATGCTCTTTTTCCCCCAAACACATTTTCCTATTCTTTTCACAGATGCTCTTTGCTCAAATTCCATATTTTATACTTTTCTTTAGTCTTGCAACAAAAACATTTGTTTAAAAAAAGTGAAAGCTCTGGCTCTGCTGCCCTGCTAAAAGGTGGTTTACATAACTCAAAATACATTTGATTTACTTCCTATAGTAAAAGAATAAACAAATCCATTAGTTATAGTACAGACTCATAGCAGTCAGTTAATGGACATGTGCAGTATTCCAAAACATTCCTCCTCAAAGCAGGGCCAGGGACCAAACATCGAAGAAGTGCACAGCTCACTGCATTTAGCCCATCCTTTTCCAGAAAATAAACTAATTTTCATTAAAAATCCTACTGTGGTCTAAAATAAATACCTGTTAATTCACTGTTTGATACAATGACTACTTGCTACTGAGGCCTTTATTTTTTAAACTTGTTTTACATATTAGTTATGCACAACTTTCACAAAATTGCATCAAAAATTCCTAACAGCTCTTCTGGCCATCAGTGGAACATGTTGGGAATGGTCCTGTCTAAGATAATAGCCCCATGTTGACACTATAATGAGCTTTGCTAATGCACATTTATCACAGCTACATATTCTGATGACAAGAAAAAAATCCCCAAAAGCCAACCAAGTTACTTCCCCACAAAGTCCCTCGTGCTTTAAGATTACAAGAGCATTCTGGAAGGTTAAGCACAAGAGCCAACACACTGAAGTCCCTCTCTTGATTCTGCTGTTTGACCTTGAGCTTCCTTGTATCTCTTACACCTGTCATGTGAATCGACAGGAATATTAAAGTAACCCCCCTCAGTATTTGTTAAATGATCTGGAATATTAAAACAGAGGGGGTTTATAGATATGACAGTATTCTCTAAGTTAGCAAACATTTTAGAAACCTTCAGCCTCCTCAAAGTTGGAAACAGAGACTCAGAGCAATGGGGTTTTTTTTGTTAAAAATAGATAACCACAATCACAACTGAAGGCCAGACTAGACAATTTTCAACTTTGCACTCACTAAGGCAAAATTTTTACTCCCAAATTAGACCCAGATTAAGGGAAGGCAAATGGGAACTGGGAAGAATGTCCTTCACTTGCAGAATTTTGGGCTGAGAGGGGATATTGCAGAAAACTGCAATAGTTTATCATATCATCCCTTTCAGCTCCAGGTTATAGTCCAACATATGAGCTTAATACTGTTAATGCAGTATCTTAAACCACAGCAGCTGTTTGTTACTTTGAACATGAGTGACAAGCCTTAACCTTCAGGCTGTGTCAAAGCCTACACTTCGTAGTTTGTATTGTCACTTCAAATAACCATAAAAAGTTAAATATTTGCTTTTTCTTTCCTGGTTTCACACAGATCTAATGATTTACCTATTCAGAAAAAATGAAGCATGATAAAACAGAATGTACTAAAATGGGACAGCTGTAGGATTGCACATGGCTGTGCAGAGGAAAAACAGTAGTAATGGAGCTGTCAAATAATTATATACATTATATGTATTCAGGAGTAAACCAGGTCGGTCTTGTGAGGTCAAATAATTCTTTGAACTTTCCTACTGGGTTATCCAAATGAAGAAGACTGAAACTTTTTTTTTTTTTTTTTTTTTTGCAAACATGAACTAACATGAACTTAGGGTCTCAGAAAAGAAAGATTAACTTTGCAGAGATATTTTTGTCTACCATTCAGGTAGACATTCAGCAAAGTTCAAAACAACTTGGTGCTAAGTTAGTTTATTTTATGGTACTAAAGAGCTTTAAAACAACTGCATTAAGGACATTTAACATATGAAGTACAGTTTTCTTGCCTCAGGGAAAAAAAAAAAACAAGGTGAGAAGACATCCTTCTGCTTTACTAAATTTAGGAAATTCCCAGCAATGAAAATACTACTACTAGCATCCCTCTGCCCTATTCCTAAAAAGAAAAATAAGTTTGACATTTGAGATTTAGTTGTGGAGCAGATTAAAGCATTTGACTTACCTCTGGGAAATGCAGTTCATAATTTTGTTTCAATCAAATTGCAATTAGGTATTTGCAACAATTAGGGAAGGAGGGAAGATGCACAAAGGACAGAAATAATAAGACAGACCAACAACTGAACAAGTCTATTTGCCAGTCTTTGCTAAAGAAATGTTCAGAACATGAATGGGACACTGCCTCAGCAGAACAGGGCGAGGAGAGCAGCAGGGATATGTCTCAGCACAACATGGAACTAAATTTCTCAGAGAACTAGATAGAAAAAATTAAAGCAGATGCCACAACTTGCTGTAGGTCTCATCAGAAGCCACACACTAGCCATTATAAAGGCTGAACTTCAGGCACTGTCATGTAAGTGTCTCTATTACACCACCACACTAATAGTGTTTTGAGTTAACTGGGTTCCCCTTAGGAAGGGTACAGTGTACTTGCAACTCTCCTTAGACAGAAATAGTCACTGAAACAAAATAAGTCTTTGCTATTTGTAACTGGGCCAGGGCAGGGTAAATGTCATGCAGCTGCGCTTAGCTTATCTCACACTTCCCCTTGCAATCCACACATGTGGAGGACTTCAGTAAGGCAACAGAAAATAGAAAAAGAATGATTAAGAAAGAAAAGATAAAGATCTTCTGCAGTGGAAGGAACTCAAATGAGTCCACAACATTTCTCACTTACAGAGGGGCCATGGTTTCAAGAAAATGCAGTTTCATTGCTGAGATAAACCTGTAGAGCTTTACCTCTACACATGAGAAAGCAGAAGTAGATGAGTGTTTTTTAAATATACCTGCAATCTACTTGTATTTAGAAACCTGCTGGAATATGGAAAACAACTTTTCAACTATTCTTGGCAAAAATCTCAAAGATGTCATCTATTTTAACATATAACCCTGAGCATGGTCCTTGGGAGCAACACTGAAGGCTGAGGTCAGTTTATACACAGATTAAACACAGGTGCAGAAGCACCACCAAGTTCCCAATGCTGCCCTCCTGCCATGCCTCCACCCAGGATCCACTCCTGAGAGGTGCCAAAGGACACGCCAGGCATGCCATCCTTTCCATGCATACCAGGGGCTGTCTGTGGGCAGCTCCTGAGTGTGCCATTACTGCTGTCCTGCTGGAGGCTCTCACTCAGCATGGCAGTGTGATCATTCCCTTCCCTGGCTTCAGTCAAAATGATGGCTATACCTCAGCAAAGCTCGTTTTAGTGACATGGCTTTGCTGCTGCAGAGCAGGAGAGACAGAGAGTGTCCAGGGGAGCAGCACCCTCCAGAACACAGAGCTGCTGTCCAGTGGCACTCTCCACCTGCCCACTGTGGTTTGCTTGGTGCAGAGGCATCAGGGCAGGCATCTGCTGTAGCAGCAGTCCATGAGAACAGCATTTCACCATGGTATCAATTTTGTTACATATGACAACACAGCAATAGTAAACCAGAGCTGTAATTTCAGTGCACAACACCTGCTGAACCATAAGATTCAAGTCTCCAAGGCACATGAGACAACACCACTAGAAGTGAATCTATCTACCTCAGTGGGCTTCAAGATCGATACTCACATATACACAGTGCTCATCAGTGACTGAAAACTTGCTATGATAAAACCTGTAGAGGTTGTGGCAGCCTTAAATCACTGATTTTATTGCATGTGTTAAGACATGCAGTAAAATGAAAAAAATTTTAAAAATCTCTGGTTTGAAAGTAAATGAAGAAATGAAAATGAAAAAAACTCTTTGCTCTAACATACAAGCCTACTCAAGAATGGTCTCTAGAAATTCCTTTAAATATTCTAGTAAAGATAAAAGTACCTACATCTGATTTGACCAATTTTTATTACTGTGCCTGCTGAACAATAACACAGAATATCTGCAAGTGCCTTTGATGAAATACAAGATTATTTGTTGTGAAATGCTGGCAGCTATTATCTTGGCCCATGCTGACTTCAGAAAATATGTGCACAGTGACTTCTGATGGAGAAGAATGTTGCAGACATCTTTTTGTGAAAATCTTTTTTTAGGATTTTCTCTCTTCTGAGAAGCTGAGGCCTCAGAAACAAAATGTAAACAATGGTTATCTGCTGCTGTGGAATGCATCAGGTGTGTCTGTGATTGGGCCATTTTGAATGTTTACAATTAATGGCCAACCACAGACCAGATAGCTCGGACTCTCTGTCTGAGCCAGCTGCCTTTGTTATCATTCTTTTCTATTCTCTTCTGAGCTAGCTGACGAAACCTTTCCTTCTATTTCTTTTTAGTATAGTTATAATGTAATATATATATATCATAAAATAATAAATCAAGCCTTCTGAACATGGAGTCAACATTCTTGTCTCTTGCCTCATCCAAGAACTCCTGTGAACACTGTCACAGAAGAACACAGGGCTACACACTCCTACCACTCCAGGACAAAACTCAGAAGAAAGGACATGTCATAAATTCAGGAAGAAGCATTCTGTAAACCTCTTTGGGCTTGGAAACAACAGGTTTGACATGAAAATATTAATGATGTAGACAACATTGTAATGAATACCTCTAACAGAACCTTGGCTAGGAACCTGTGGAAGCATTTGGAAAGCCTGTAGTAAGGCCTAGAGCTCCTGGTAATGACACACGACAGTATTCTATTAAGCACTCACAAAAACAAAATAGTTCCTCCTTGAGCATGTCTAGAAACTTCTTTCAGAGCTTACAGGTGTCATAATGATGCTACTGTTGAAACCCACCAGGACTAACAACTCTTGTGCCTTCTCCCTCCTTTTATACAGGTGAGAAAGTCATCGTATTTACAGTAGTCACACATTAATATCACCAAATGCCTAGGGTACAAAAATCTAGTGAAATTCTTACCTCAGATGATTTTGAGTTTTCATAATATATCCCTTGAACTAAGTCACCAATAGCACTTGAAATGAGTTCCACAACCTGTAAAAGAAAAGGAGAAAAAGCCTTACATCTTTAATTATCACCAAATTGACTTACAAAGCTACTGCCAGATTTCCAGAGAGATAAACCATGAAGAAAGCTAATTGTGAAAGACTTCAGGATTTACTGAGATATATTCTGTGATATGTCTCTGCTAAAACCTCTACTACAGTAACTCTTCTATCAAAGTTTTAAGTTAATATAAATGAAAAACAAGACTTGTTTTTCCTACAGTGTGAACTATAGAGTGTATTCTCACAAGGACGTTCACAGAACTAATAAATCCCAGTTCATGAATATGAGACAGTACCTCATCTGGGCTTTGTTTTGTTTTGTTTTTTTCCTGCCAAGTAAATACTTCACAATATCTCTCCTTGGGAGCTGTTAAAATTCTAATCTTTGTGGCTAATACAGAAAAGTCAGAATCCATAGAAAGGTAACCTTTCAAACGTGATCATTTGGTATTCAGGTGCCATGGGAATGCACTGTGGATGTATTTAGTGCATGGCCTGAGGCTCAGCTGTACCACATACACTGAAAGTCTGCAACACGGGAATGTTTAAATCAGATTTATCAATCTGTATTATCTTCAGGGTTCAGGCTTTTTATTTTATTCAAGCAAAGCCTAAAAATCTGAACTTGATCCAGAATGTAAAACAAGTCGTCCACAGTCTCCCTGGAACTACTGTAAAATTTGAAGTTGTGCACATGAACTGTCTTAATTGGAACAAAATACTCAGATTTATTATAAAATTAAATGCAGGCATTTCAAATAAGCACACCTTAAGGCTACCTCTGGTTGCTCACAAAGTTTTAATTTCTTGAATGTTTAATTTCCTATGCATATGAGTCTATATCTGATTCCTCTTTTTGCTTCCTAAAATTCAATGTAGTTCTTATTGAATTAAAAGATTTAGTTTCAATTTTTATCATTCTTGTAACTGAAGACAAGAAGTCAAATGATAAAACCCTAATGGAAAGATATTCTAACATTTAGGCATGCTTTATTTGATAATAAAACCACATTTGTATGCTAGTTTTGAGTACTAGCAGAAAGGTTGTGTTTTCTTTTTTTTAAACATTGGTTCATATACATATTCATATACACACAGCAAGCACTAACTTTAGAAATGGTGCTGATTAAAAGTCATGTTTTTTCTTGCAATGCATATGGGTTAATTTGCAAGACCTACAAAAACAGCCTGAAAAAAAAAAATCCCATTGCCCTTTAGGAAACTAGACACCGAAGAAATATTGTAGCAATATGAGCTTTGAAGGAACTGAAAGGACAATGATCCTACAGTGTTACCAGATGTGTTGAGTTATTTAAGGGGAGGGTACAGAGAAAATGAGGGGCTCTTTTTTTTTTTTTAACAACAACCCAACAACCCTCACCCCACCCCCACCCCCCCCCCTTTTTTTTTAAGGTATCAGATAAGCCTTATTCCCAAATCCAGGAGGACTGAGTATCGCCAATAGGTCTATGAAAGTCTGTAACTAAATGCCCAGGATCAGATTGTATTACAGTTTATACAAGCAACATCCCAAGATTCTTCTGATGGCTAGGACACATAATACAGATCAATCACTCACTCAAAAATGTTATGGTTTGTGAAATGGTCTGAGCTCAGAGACCTACACTGGTAATACGAAGAGGAATTTACAAAGACACAGAGTCCTACTCTAAATGTCAAAGTGATAGTATGAACTTTTAACAATGCAGCTGGCTCTGGATAACTAGACCTTTTCCTCTCTTGCCTGAAACTCTAGACTGAGCAGGACCCTGTTTTGGGGTTTCTTTTTTCCACCTCTCCTCCCTCTTTTTAGTGCAACTCTACTCTCCAAGGCTATTTTAACTGGCTTAACACAAGCTTGGTGAAATATTTGTGAACAATTATATCTCTTCCTCTAAGAGTTTATAAAACATCTCAGGAGAATGACACAACAACTATTTAGAAGAATCTTTATTATGATAAATACCATTTAGTCACATATTGAGCATTATATGTTAGTGAGAATTTAGTATTAATATTACCCCTCTTATTTCCAAATATATATAAAAATACTTTTAAGGTAATGTAAGGCTATAAAGATCACTACCAGGAATGAAATTCCAGTTTCAAGAGCACAGTGGGATGCTTGCATGAGGCTCTGTTACCTCACCAATCCTTAATCTGATCTATGAAAAGTATCTCCTGCTTAACATCAGTGGCCTGGGGTCCTGAGCGCTGGGGAAAGAAATGAGAAACGAGGAAACCAGGCAATTTTCCTCTGCATTCCAAAACGACAGAGGAAGAAAAATTATTACAGATTCAGTAGTATTCATGAAATGATACAGTGTCTAGCTCTTATGTAGCACTTTTCATCAGAAAATTTGAAAGCAATCAACATCTCCTGTTAAATTATTCCCTACTGTTTTATGTAAGGGGAAAATGGCAACAGTAAACTGATTTTCCAGAAAATCATGCAGTCTGCCAGGGTAAGAGCAGCAAAAACTATCCAAGCTGTCTTCATTCTCATTGCTGCCTTTCTGCCTGACCAGTGCTGACGTTTCTGAGATGTAAGTCTGAGGAGAGAAGAAGTTAGATGAAAAATGAAGTGCTCTCAACTGCTTCTCTTCTCATTTGACAGTTGAGCTCCATTTTAAAAAGGTTCAGAGATGAGGGAAGAGAAGAAAGAATTGCCAGAATTAGTGCTTGAAAACAGCAAATCCAAAAGATACCAAAGGCAGCTTATTCATAATCTCTCTTCCCATGGTGTTCCACTCCTCAACAGGTTTTTGAGAAGCCTGGTTCCTCGGGATGAGCTGGAGCAACGACACATTGAGAGAAAACAAACTTCCATTGTATTTTTATTTTCTACTCTGCATCAGCATCTTCCAAAGTGCTGTTTTCTGCTCCTCCAGTATCCCCATGACTGGGTATTGCCCAGGGGATGACCCATTACTTGCAGGTGACAAATGCACATGCAAGTGATTCCACACCCTTTAAACACATTTTGCAATAGTTCTGAAATGTCTTTTTTTTTCCTAAGGTGGAATTACTTCAACGCTTTTTGTAGGGATGTGATCTCTTCTGCTTTTACAAAATGAACACAAAGGCCATCAGTTCAGGATGAATACAGGGAAAAGAGACAGATTGTTCAAGCTAAAATCTCTCCTACTATTTAGGCAGACTAAGTGGATAAAATGGTGTAAATTCTGGACACAACCATTTGATTGCTCATTCCACAGCAATGTAGAACACATGCTCTGACCTCTCCAATTCATTCAAATATAAAATAGTCCAAAAGACTATGCTGTGTTTCAGTCCCAGAAGAGCTCTGAAGGGTTAAAGAGCAGAAATTTGGTGAAATTTAATTTACCCTTTTCTGGTGCAGTAACTTGTTTATCAAAAAGGCACAGCTTTAGCCCTTCAAGACTCTTTAATTTTACTTTGAGTATAATTACTCAACCTCAAAATTTCTATCTATTACTTGAAGAAGTAAATTAAAAATGTCGGTAATTCACTTAGTTCAGAAAATTACTCAGGAAATCCAGTCAATGACTCAATGAATGTCCTCCTTTGTTTTCCTGAAATCAGAATTTGGTGTAGTTTCCTGAGGACTTATGCATAAGAGTTCAGAATTTCCAAAGCATCACACATGGTGTCACATGGGGCACATGTTCACTGTTGCAGGTACAGCAGCCCAGTTCATGACTGCTGTTGACTGTCAAGGAAGATTCAACTCTGTCTATTGAAAAAGAGCTGTATTTTAATGGAGGTGAAACTCTATGCTAGAAGGAATGCAGGGAAATCACAGAAGACATTTTGGTACAATACTTTCTCCAGAGTTAAAAGACATGATTCAGACTCTATCAAGCACAGTAAAAAGAATGGATTCTGAGCCCCACTCATCCTTCACAAGGTTTTTAAACAACCTGGATGAAAAGACAACATTGGTGCCATCAATTCAGCAATGCAAGCACTTTGCTCTCTTCACTTATCCTCAAAATATTTTGTTTAAAGTTTACTGCAACATAACACAAAACTTAGGGTTTTTTCCTGGTTTTCCTTCTGGTTTACAAAAGGAACGAATCTGAGCTCCATTCAAGGAATGGTCATTTTATTTTAAATTCAACAGCTGAAATGGAATTGATTACACTGTTTCAGAGTAGTAATGTGGTGTCTCTCCAGACTCTATTGGATATTTTCAATGGAAACATCACAGAAAGGATGAAGCTCTTGTGGGAAGACAGGAAGCAGCACTAGGAAGAACACAGCAATGGATATAACTGCTCCCAGCCACGCTGCTGCAGACCACCATTAAACTGGAATATGTTCACAGAGGAATTGAGGATTAAAGCGAATAATTCAAATTGTACCTGCAAGTAGCATTTACTATTTTGAACAGTCTGTACCTGAATAAATGTGAATCAGAAGTCCATTTAGCATCTGACAGAGGGAATCAACTTAATGAAGCTGCAGATGTTTGTTAAACTAACAAATCAACAACCTCCTTTACCAGGGGTAGCAGTAATCAGACTCTAGACTCCAAGTGAAATGCTGTTGAATTTCAAAACACTGATATTAACAAGCAGATACAGTCCATTGAGAAATTCAATATTCTTGCTAGCCAACAAGAAGTCAAATACATCAGCATTTTGATTAAAATTACAATTAACTCATTTATATTACTGCTAAAATTTTATGCATTTTACCATATTATTACACTGAAACCACTCCAGATGTTAAGGCACTTTTACAAAAAATGCTACCATGGAAAGGTTCATTGAAAAAAGAAGGGAAGAGATATAATCTATTGCCCTACTTACATGGCACATCGATTTTAGCCTCTCCTGCAGTACAATGGGTAAAAACACCTGATGAGAAGGAATGCAGAAGAGAGAACCAAATTCTCCTCAACAGTGCCCACTGACAGGATGAGGCAACAGGGACAAAATGAAAACATGAAATGCAACCTGGATACAGGAAAACGGTCTATTGTGAGGGTGTCCAACAATGGATCAGGTTCCCCAAAAGGGTTGCAAAGTCTTCTTTTTGGGAGATATTTAAAATCTGTCAGGACATAGTCCTGGGCAACTCTCTAGCTGACCCTGCTTGAACGAGGGCTTTGGACTGCACAATCACAAGAGATCCCTGTCCACCTCAACCACTCTGTGACACCAGCAGCTTCTGGAGGAGCACCACAGCTGATTTTACATATTTACATCTGCAGCACCAATAACAACTTTTCTCACCTTTGAAATAATACAATCAAGGTTACACAGCGAATGACAAATACGCTCTTAGGTAAGAGTTAGGTTTACTGATTGTACTAGGAATAGATTTCCCTATTATAAATAGCTACATTTTTGGGAGACTAAGAAAGGCCATGCAGACTAGTATCAGACTGCTATTGCTAACAGCTTTGAATTGCAACCAAATCATCACAAAAATATATTTCCACTTTTAAAAAGTGTATTGTCTGTTGAAGCCATACTCCAGGAGTATAGCTACCAGCCACTATAACCTCCAGTCCTGTAAAATGATATATTAACTGTCTTGTCTGAAAATCCACCTCTAGAACCAAATACCCCTCACATCCAAAGATGAAAGTTAGTATATATTAAATACTCACACACAAAAAAGGTCTGTTTCAGATAATACTGGGACAGCATTTCACCTAATACATATTTGATTGCTTTTTATCCTCCTATGCACTCTCAATAGGAATCTTACTATGTTTGAGAAACAGATTTCAAATAAAGCCATGAAAACAAAACTTGGGATCTTCCATTTCTTCAGCCATAAAGAGAATGAAGCTGACATTGCAAATACAATTTCTGGAGGTTATCACCTTAGAATCATAGAATCATTAGGTTAGAAAAGATCTTTAAGGTTATCAAGTCCAAACTAAGCCCAGGACTGTCAAGTCCACTGCAAAACCATGTCTCTAAGTATCACATTTACACATCTTTTAAAGACCTCCATGCATGGTGACTCAACCCTGTGCAGCCTCTTCCAGCTTTTGTTGAAGAAATTTCACCAGTACTCTCATTTCATATACCTGTTTGTGAAAATTCTTTTTCATTTTATAATTTGTGTAAGGGCTAAAGCTATTTAGCAATGAATTCCTCCATGATGATTATTCACAGCTGTGAAAGAAAAAGCTGTAACAAACATCTCTGTTTAAGAAATGCAGGCAGTGCCAATATCTATTGTAATTAAGTGGTGAATGAAGTAGCAGAACTGCTGGCTCTTGAGAGCCCTTTCCCACAGTATGCATCTCATGCAGAATAAAACATCATATACTCAAAAATTTTCATTGCTTCAATTTCTTAGAATAAATATTGTTTTCTTTTTAATATCTATTTGCTACTATTCTGGCATTGAACTTGGATACATATTCTTGTCAACAGTCACAGAAAGATTAAATCTAGTCACTTTTCAATGTTTGTCTTAAATCTTTCAAAGGGAATTTCTCTGAAAAGTGAGGGTGTTTGACTTTAGAAAAAAGAAAAAACTTTTATTCCAAACTTTGGCTTTAACATCCAATTAAATTTAGATGCATATATATACACACACACACACACATATATATATATATACATACATACAGATATAAACACACACATATACATATTTAATATGCACATATATATCTCAAGCCTGTAAATATTTCTGACTCTTTAAGTATTTGTGTCCACCACTAGACAACTGCCAACTCAGTGCTGTACATTAAGGAAACAAATATAAGAGGAACGGACCCCAACAACCCAGAAATCATTAGTGATTGTCTTGAGATGTTGAATGACCTTTGACTTTCATCACATTCAGCCTTTCTTCAGTTGCTTTAGTTTTTATGTTCATTGATGTTTAGTCATCTCTGAAAAGCCCTCTCTTTAATGTAGATGGCATATCTGTATTTTCCAGACCATTCTGTTAATTATGAGGCAAACAGCAGTTCTATAAGACAAAGAATTACTAAACCAGGTGTTAGAAGCAGCTGTGCAGCTTATCTCCGAGGAAGACAATATTTACCTGGAATAATGACAGGTATTTGGTTAATGAACTCAAGATGAACTCAAGCAGTAAACATTGACTTTGGTCTGCTGGGCAGACCAGAAAAGCAGAAGGACATGTCTAATTGCTACTATGAGGAAGGTGAATTCAGATGTAAGTTGAGGAGATTGTTAGTGAGATGATTCAGAGGCAAGAATATTGCATGAACTTTGTGCAAATTGGTGTAAAGATCCTTGGTAGGCCACTGAAAATTCACCAGAACTGAATGGAAAACTTCCTGAGACCGTCAGTGGCTTGGTCAATGCAACACTGAGGCAGAATCTCAAACATTCACAACTATGTTCTCAACAGCACCATGCCTCGATGCTTTAAAAATATTCTTGCAGTATGTTTCTGGGAAAGACTTTAATCTAGACTTGATGATACAACCACACCTATGATGACATATCCTGCTATCAGTCTCAGCTTTAGTCTTTCCACATTCTGCAGCAATCATTCTGCTACAAGGTACTGTTTGTAAGACACAGACATTCACGAGGGAAGTGGCAGAAATCACTCTTTCTTTTTAGAAGTATTTTTTCATGCAGAAGTGGGAGGACAGAAAACAGATTGAAACCTAAACATAAAATTTTCCAGTAGTGCCATGGCCAAGAATCAGAAAAATATAGTCTTTCCATGCAGTCATATACTAACCCCCATGGAGACTAACTTTGGGAAAGCTTAACACAAGCATTAGCTTTAAAAACCAGTGCAGGCGCAAAAGGCCACTAAGGTAAAGGATAAATCTATTTGAGGAATGCACTGATTAGGAATGAAGGCAAAGTTAAGCAGTTTTAATCTCAAAACTGGCATTCATTGCAATGCAACAGGACTCTTACTGATCTAAAAGGAGACTGTTTCTAACATTATCACAATTACACATTAAGTCTAATTTTTAGAATTTTAATTGAATTAATAAATTAATAAGCTGTGTCACCTAATCCTCTAACTTAACTTCTCTAAAAGATTACTTTTCAAAAATATAACCACAGCCATTAAGGTAATGAAATTTTACAAATATTCAATTATATTACTGGTTATACATAGCAAATGTTAAATAGAAAAAATCCTGTGGAATATTCAGAAAACAGAATGCTTCATTTGCTCAGGTGTTATTTGAGGGGCTACTTCTTGAGAACAATGGCAAAAGATGCACTTACCAAGAAACTGTTCCACAGACACAAGCATCAAAAGAGACAGTGAGAATAGTACAATGCAGTAATTAGGAGACTCACTAGCATCACTCCACAGTTTTATTGTCATCATCAATATCATAAAAGCTGTTGTCTCTAATGACAGCAGAAATGCTAGACAAAAGTTTTACAGCAGTAGTGTGGGAAACATTTGATTACCAGGTACTGATTCCAATGGATTTTAAGCTTTTATCTCTAACACACAAGATTTTTTCCCCCGCTAATGCTTCAATACTTTCACCAACTATAACAAAAATTGCCTTTTTCCTACTAAAGGAATTTCACATGGTTGTCAATAAAACTTCAGTAAACAAATCTTATTAAAAATTCAGTGTTTGAGAACATTTGTAAGAAAAACCAATACATATCCATTAAATGAACATAAAGTTTGTTTCAATTACCATCTCTTTTATGTTTTACTTTACAGTAAATGAAATCTAATTCTACCTCTCAAAGGGTATGTAAATTAGTACATTCTGGTGCCATCTAAATATTATCATTATAACAAATAACATTTTTCTTCATTATGATTAATACATAATTATCAATTATTATGTATTTCTCAGTACTTAAGAGTGTGTTTGCATTCTCCAATAAAAGCTATGCTAAGTTGTGTGACAATATTCAGTTTCAATATTTTAAGATTAGGAACTGCTTATTCAGGGTTACCTAAGGAAGAGCTTTACTATGTATTAATTCAGTCATGTTAGCTATGTTGCCCTGTGTCATCTCCCATTAGTTCAGGGGTTCAAAAACATTAGACTTCTTTCTTGGTTTTCTTCTCTCTCCCCCAGCATCCAGACAAAGCAGTGTTCCTTAAGTGTACTTTTCCATAAACCAGTTCAGAGCTCTTTAAACTCACTTGCATTTTTCAGCAGTGTCTGGTTTTGAGACATGCCCCTGTGGCATTTTAAAATACTAAATTAAAACAAAAATACTCAACAATATAGATACTATCCTACTCCCTATCTTGTCCAGTACATCATCATCAAACAGTGCTGCAGGGGAAGGTACACCAAGACAGACATGATAAAATGCTTCAGAAAAGCTCTTTAATCAGCTCTCTACATAAAAATCTGAAGGGTTTTAGGGTTTTTTCCTTCCTTTTTTCCCTCATGAAGACAACATAATTATCAAACTTTATAAACTATCTCTTCATCTAATTTGGTCTAATCTGATCTCTGCTTCTCCCCGAATTCCTGTCATCCAGCTGCTCTGTAAGCTGATAATTTTAAAGCTATTCACCTCCAACAGCAGCTTGTACTAGGGAAGAAAAAAAAGTCAATATGTGAGCAAAGACAAAGAGTTAAAAACAACTAAAAATACATAAAAGATTCAAAAACAGTTTTATCACCAGCTTTAGTTTTCTATATGAACACTGTAACTGGGAGTAAGCGCATTACTTCTGGTACTCAATGTTTCTCCATGATTTTTTCATCCTGCCTTGTCTGATCAATAAAGCTACTGAATCCCAGTAGGAAAATTCAGGTTATAAAGTTCTCTGTTTATGTTATGTAAAATATAATAAAAATATATGCTGTAAATATACTTAGCAGATATTAATGGTTCAAAACTTCCACCAGAGATAACAAAGAAGAATCCCTCTTTCAAAAGAACTTCCATTGCTCTGAAAATAACTCATCTCCACTACACTTAAGAAGGAGACCTTCTACTTACCTCAAACAAAATGCACTGTTCTGAGGGATGGTAACTTGAATCCATTACAAGCCAATAGCTGCTAATAGTTGACTTTACACTGGCAACTATTAACATTTAGTTTCCATTTTAAAAGGGTTTTTCTTGGCAGATTCATGATGGCTTTTTTTTTTTTTACATGTTTATGCTCTTCTCTTGACATCATTCAGGGAAAGAAAAAGTCTGATACAAGTAACACTTTGTTAAATGACATGTAAAAATTAAAATTGTAAATTCTAACCTAGCTTGTTTTTCAATGCTCAAAAATGTCAATTTACTTCAAAAGAGCAACTGGCATAATTTCACAAAGTGGACATTCTCAATATCCTTCACTGGACACCAAGGTTGCTTAAGTTCCAAACTGAGCCTTCCCACAGGACCACAATTGATGCTACAGAAGTAGAAACCATAGTTCATAATAAACAGTTCTTATCTGAAGTGCAGGGCACCTTCAGGTGGTTGCAACAGGAAGACATAGGAGGACTTAAATTAGTAACTTATTGATGTTTATGTAAGCACAAGGCTTATTTGATAAACAGCACACTTATGCCTTTAGGAATACATAAACTTAGCATAAGGAAATGGATCCATTACATAAGTACTACATCTGTGCTACTGTTTATTTATGAACAAATAATACTTAATAAAACAATGCTCTACAATGTGGTCTTCTGGCAGAGCTCTACATTGACAGACAAGATTCTTAAATCCAGTTCCAAGCTTTCAGCCTGTAGATTTTGAAGTGTTTCTGTGAAGAGTTCAATCATTTCAAGAAGAAGGTACTGAATTACAGTGGGAAAAATTGAGTCAATTCTTAAGATTTCAGTAAGAGCCACAGAGAACACCACTACCATACCACATACTTCATGGTTTTGGGATAGGCTTTTTCTTCCTTTGGGGAGGTTTATTTTTTTTGTTTTGTGTATGTTGGGTTTTGGTGGTTTTGTTTTGGTTGTTTGGCTGGTTTGTGGGTTTTCTTTCTATAAATACCAAGAGACGCCCTCTTATCAGTTTATGAGGTTGCAAGAAATGCATTTGCCAATTATTTTACCATTTTCTAGGCATTGCACTAAAGCGCATCATTTCAGCCTTCTGAAGTTCTATGCATCACTCTCTTTTGAGTGTAAGAGCATCAAAACTGGTTTTAATTATGCCTTTTAAGCATCTCCTCTACAGTTTTGTAAGACAGCTGATGATTCAGATGCTCAAGGAAGCACCAGCTTTAATGCTGTGACAGACTTCTTCCAACTTCTCTGTTACAAACACTGAAAAAGCACATTATTTGATAATATCGTGGTGAGTATCCACATACCACTTGTAGTAAAATGCCCATATCCCACATCCACGTGACAGGTGACAAAAATGCCAATTAATGTTTGTTACTTTTGCTATGTTTGCATCTGAACGCCAGCCTAAAAATATTATAGCAAGTGGAGGTTACTTAAGCAGAAATCAAAGACAAAACTAACATTTTTTGCTATCAGAGTCAAAGAGGGACTTTTATTCAAAAGATTTGCTTTTAGCAGTTTCATCCCCACATCCTTAGCTAGGCAAAGCAAGACAATAAATGTTAAAGACCTACTGTCTTGAGATGGCAATGAAGAACCACTCATTAAACAGATCGCTTTACACTTCTTAATAATTTATTAGCACATTTATTTAAAACTGCTTATGGTCACATATCGCACAGGATAGCTGGGAGGTACCCTATTTTGTTAGGCAAACATAATTTACTTTTCCATCACTCCCACACCTACATATTTACAATGACTTCCACATATATATTACATGTATCTTATCATGATCCTAGTATTGGAGCACTGCAGCCTCAAAATGAGAAAACCTATCAAAATAACCCTGTCACCCCATATAAACACACCCCAATCCAATAAGTCAGCACATCACCACACATTACTGCATTGTTAGTTAAGCAGCAAAACACAAACACGCCCTTCCTTGCCAAAGGTTCACCATTCCACTGCTGATATAACAACTACTAAAAGATCCCAAACAATTCATCTTTGGGCTCAATTCTGTTCTAAAATCCATAAATTAACAATAAACAATCTGCTACAGGATGCAGTTCTGAAGTAATGTTTTATCCATATAATTTTCAATCAACAACATGATTTATCATTGCAATCAGCAGGCCAAGAGCCACCATCCAAAAGGTTAGCTTATATAAGGTGATCAAAAAGTACAAAAGAAGTGTTAACACATCTGATCTATCAATCTAATGCTTTGTACTGTAAAGGCTTTTGAAGAAATTAGTGTTCATTTTCAACAGTTTTTATTAACTTAAAAGATGTAGGACTTTGCCATGATCACAAAAATGTAGCACTCACATGCTCACTCATCTGCCCTTCAATATTTTTAGCCTCAGTTGATACCAACCTTGTATTCATAATTAATGTACCATGATTTCACAATGCAGAAAATGAGAATGCTTTCTTCTGAATTGTTTAGTGTTCAAAAACCAAAATTTGCAATGATTTTGTAATAGCACAACAGCAGAGTTTACCTTACAGGAGGCTTTCCAACTGACAATTAAAGCAATCTAGAGTCCTTGTATCTCAGAGATCAAAAACCATAAAACCCAAAACACCACCCCAAAATGTTCTTTGGCATAACTTTAGCAAACTAATGAGAGATATGAGCGCTAGTTTAAAAGAAAACCCCAAAAACACAAACCCTGAGCCTTGATTCTTGTTAACATCATTACAGTAATATTCTATAACAGTAGCAAGAAGAAGAAAATTACTATGAATTAACAACAACAATTCCTATATTTAATGTTATTTAAAAATCAAAGTGTTACCTAAGGCAATTACCTTGCAGCCTTTTAATATCTACAGGGAAAAGCCTAAGGGAAAATAATTGACTTTGCTAATTTTACCCTTGGCAATTATAAAATAGCTCTGCATTTCATTACGACTACAGAATTTCACGTCTAATTGTCAGCCCCGAGAGAAGCAGAGAGATAAATGCATCATACACAAGCTCAGACATGAATTTAACAGACAATAAAATTATCCTGGTAGCAAGGAGTTCAGTTATGTTAAAACCCCCTTTAATTTAAATTCTGTTCTACACAATAGCTATGCATGTCTACAGAGGTTATGGCTACCATGGTCAGTACTATGCATGATAAAATGCTGCTCATTTCATTAGCCAATTTGCTAAATGCCAGCAAAAAAAGCAGTACTGTGATTTTTACTTTTTACATCAAAGAACACAAAACATTATGAAGGAAAAAAGTCACAGTTATTTCACACTGCTAAAAAACAGATGCCAGATTTGAAAATTCATCATTTACAAAAGAATAAATACAGTATGTTTAAATCATTGCACCTGTCAAGAGATTTCTATAGCTTGTATTTCAATTTTTCTAACTTTGCTAGTAGGGTTAGACGTATGAAAAAGAATAATTTACTAAGTCAATCAGTTTCCATAATGGCATCCCACTTATCGTATGTAGAAGCTATGAAAGTATTTAGATGTCAGAAAAATGAAAAAAAGTGCTAAAATGTTTTGGCAGAATTTTCCAACATGCAGTATAATGATTGCTTTAAAAAAAAAAAAGTATTTCTTTGCACTTGTGCTTCATTTCACTGTAGGCTTGTTTCCTGGCAAGTCTTCAGGGATTATACATTCCTGCTGCAATACTTAATGATGTACTAAACACAAAGTAATAGTTGCTACATTTTGTAAAAGTTTCCTCTTATGTTGAAACTGAAAATTGATGTAGGGTTAAATCCTTTGGTCTGTCCTGAGAAACTTACAGGGTCCAAAAAAAAAAATAACTGATACAAATTAATAATAATTAGTAAAATCAATTACATCCCATTTTGGTTATGGTGTGCACTATTTATTTCTTTTCCTAATACTTACTACAAGTTAGCACCATAATGGCTTAACCCACTATTCCAGTAGATTGACATCTAATTTTCTGTCTCTTCTCTTCAATCTCAGCTCTGTGTTAGAAAATGACACCACTTCTGAGAGAAACTGTCATACTTATGATCAAAGGAGCACAGAAATACTCTACTACCACAAGGAGATTTAGCATGAGAATCTAAAAAAAAATAGACTACTGAGGCTGACAATTACAACAATGCTGATTATCGACAATTGCACATGACAAATATTTATTTTACATTACAACATGGCAGCAATCTTCAAATGTATGAAAAGCACCTCTGCAAAATGTACTGTTTCCTGTTTCCATTGGAATGGCACACTTAGCTCTTCAGCCATTCATGCAGGTGCTACTAGGCTGGCACAGAGATGCCCAGGAATCCCTCTCCACCACTGGAGGCTTTAAGAACAAGCTAGATAAATGTGGATCAAGAATGATTTTGTGTAGCTGATTCTATCTGCCAAAAGAAGAACTGACTAGAGAGAGGGTCTCTTAATGTCTCTATCAGTCTCATTTTCTAAGATAATACATATACTCAATTTGTTTCTCATCAAAAACATCTCCCTGTAAAGTTTCAAACAGCTTGGCTAAGCTGTTGGATTGCAGTTGTCCTTCAGAAGCCAGTACATACGCATTAGTAGGGCAATCCAATATTCAGGCACATCCAAATCCCTAACAATATCAAAAGCAAAAAGTCATCTGAGACAAAACAGTAAAGCCTTTTGCTCCCCAAATCATCTAAGACAGAAAACCTCTTACAAAGCACAAAGTAAAAAGAAAACCCCCCAAAAAAAACCAGACCAAAGATGTCTTCAGCTGGGAGTTGCACAACACCAGAGGTACTGTAGCCTGACATGTCATGAATATGCCTTAAACTCACCAAACTGACCACCCATCCATTACTTCAGTGCTTCAGAATGTATACTAAAGATATCATCACAGTAATTCCATAGGAGACTGTTAAACACATTCACAGCAACAGCAGACTGCCAAATTGACAGCTATAATGGTAAGGCTGCTGATTTTTAAATGATGCTCCATATATACATACATAACTGCTGATTTTTTAGGGGGTCTCTCTTTCAAAATACTTGCTAATATTTACTTGCTTTGGCAGTAGAGGAATTTTTCTTTTTTACCTTGGTATTCTGCAACTGTGCAAGGCTGGTGCAAGCATTTGCTAGGAGAAAATCTCCACTCAAAACAGCCATTTTATTCCCAAACTGCATATCCTTCAGAGGGCCATCGCAGGACTTGAGCTCACCAATGTTTACTATGCCACGATGCACCAGAAAGGCAGTATGGATCAGCTCCGTGATCTCAGCCAGACTTCTTTGACTGAAAGAAAGAAAGAAAAAGCACAATTACGTTTGATGCTATGAATAGAACAGAGATTCTTAGTGAAAATAAACAAACAACCATATGTGCTAAATAGGTATTTTATTAATTATCATGTGAGCTCTTCTATGTACTTCTAGAAGCCACAACCAGGAGGTGTCAAACACAGAGAACTGTCACTAAGTATTTCCAGGCAAACCACAGGTACCACAGGCTCCACTTGGGAGAATGCTACCCTTTGTTTGAATTCTTTCACAAAATAAAGCAAAATAATCAATGTAGTCCTCACAGGTGCTTTCTTTTTTCTGTTTTGTCTACCAGAAGCTTGAGGGACACTGACATGAAGAAAATGCCAAGCAGAAAGTAATGATGGAAAGAAACAAAGGACATATCAGCAGGGGAGTCCTGAGCAAGCCAATCCAAACAATGTAAGAATGCTGCAGTCAATGACTGCTCAAATTAGAGTTCAATTAATAACAGAATACCTTGCAGTTCAATACTACCAAAGGGGATGGGTTCAGGCAGGAGAGAAAAAACAACTGAATGTTTTAGAACTGTGTACTAAGGGTATTTCACTGGTGGTTTTAGTCAGAAGCAAAGGTGACTATCTAGCAAAGGGGCCAATTTTATTGGATAGGTTTACAAATCACTTCTAACTCCAACATATAGCATATACATCCTCGGTTTAGGGGTTACAAATCCCTGTGAGAGGCTTATCACAGAGGTTATTCCATAGAGGCTTGCTCTCTATTTAAATTTTTTGGAAAAGGCAAGAAAAGAGTCATTAGCACAGCCCTCTCCTCCCCCTTCTCCCACAATTCAATCCTGTAGCCCTCAGCAGTGACTGTCACTCTAAGAAGCCCAGAGATGTCACCTTAGCTCAGAATGACAATGGGGTGCTGAACAGACAAAATAACTGAGCAGGGCCAAAGGGAGGAAACAGCAATGCTCTGGAGCATCCTTTTAATGCTAGATACACACAGGACTCATTCTTACAAAATCTTCAGCACATTCACATCTTCTCTGACTCCAGCAGTTCCCTTTCTGCCATGGAGGTTCCACATATGAGCAAAATGCAATCCATGCCCTCAATTAAACAGATGACTAAAGGCCTTAAAGTTCTAATTAATTACAACATAGTACAAAGGCGTGTTATGTTCTCTGTGCTCACTCAGAAGTGGCCAAGCACTGATTCATTGAATAACCAAACTGATCCATACCTTCATGTACAAAGATACCAGCAGGTACACGCTCAGGTTAGATTCTGCCTCAGTAATAGCCCAGCACTGAGCAAATTAATTCTGTTTGCTCTGGACGGTGCCCATGTGTCCCAACTGCCCCAAACCATATTAATCTAAAGAAACCTTCTGCCCCAAATATATGTGACCTGTGAACAGTCCCAGCAGCAACTGTTTCAGGGCAGTGGTTGGTGCCAATTAGCAAGAGAGAAGAGATGGGATGGTCATAGGGCCCGGGCAGCAAACAAAAGGCAGAGGGAGAGGATAAATAGAGGTTCCAAATATATTTTGCCAAGCACAAAAAAACCCTTAGGCTGTTTTAAAAGCTGCCTTTATAATTCACAAATTGTTGTCTCCATGCAGACAAAAACAATTCAAAAACCAAACAGTCATTCTCCATGTAGACAATAAATCTGAAGGTTGAGGCTGCTTTTCAAAGACGTGAGGTAGAAACTCACATAACCCAGTCGCAGTATTGTAATCACGCTTGGCTCGGCTCTAACAAAGGGTTAATAAATTTTCAAGCTCGGAGAAAAAGACTAACAAGACATCCCGATGCTCCTGCTGTCATTGTCAGGGCAGCCCTTGGAGGAAATGTCCGTATCAATTCGGTTTATCAGATGGACAGCTGATCAACATTAAACAGACTTGCTCTGGGCAGATTGAGCCGAGCTACCTGTTATGAATAGCAATGAGAGCCCTCTGCTCCCGCTGCCGAGCTCTGCCATTTCCGCCTGCCGCAGATCCCAGGACATATGGGGATCCCTAGTGACGAGCACATAAAGCTGCAGCTAACTCAGGCGACGGCTCATTTCCCCCAGCTGAAAGCAGGCATTAATATCCTGAGGAGAGCAGGCCCGCCTCTGTGACCCCCAACTACTGAAGCAAAACAACGACTGTCCTATTTCTTCATTTAATAAGCCCTTAATGAAGGAAATCAAAATCCCCTCTTTGACTTCAGCATCGCTCTTCATGAAAAGGTTACACAAATACATCAGTGTCATGCTTTCCACATGCTCAGGATCTGGATGTTTTCATTTCTTTTCCTGTAATCTGTTTGTTCTTCAAATAGTATTCACATTATTTGTGCTAACAAGAATCATATTAGGCAGATAATCTATGCCTAATTCTGATCATACATACTGCTTTTCCACTCTCTCTCTAGCAGACTGAAAATACAAGAATCAATGCTATTGCAGAAATCCCAGGCAATGCATTTTTTAATGCTTTTTGTGATAATCCCTAGAATACCCAGGCACAATAACAAGTGCACAATGCTGCAGATACAGGAGGATCCTTGACATGACTTTGTAAAGACCAGTATCCAACAAATAAACACTGCTGTTATGAAGTTGCTGCTAAATGGCTGAAGAAATACTATACACAGCTTTCTCCATCTGAATACAATTCAGTGATTAAATAATTTCGTATTTGAAAGCAGCCAATCCCAACATACAAAAGAAAAATGTTTTAGCAATACTGGACTTAGAAAGAGGGCAATGGGCTGACAAAATCTGACTGCCTCCATCCTGTTTTCACTCCAGAGCCCACAGTCACAAAAAAATAAGTGGCTGCCGCAAGAATTACCTGTTCTTACCTTGGTACAAGGTTGTACTGAGAAAACGGTCAACGTTTCTAAATACACAAAGTTCCTAAATGGAAGCATGCTAAGAATCAGGAAAGCTTTATCGCCAAATGCTAACACACTTCCACACCTTTCACCTGTGAAGTAAGAATTCCCTGCAAACCACCACCAAAGTTCCTAATTTCAAGTCCTACTCTAAAAAGAAATAATAGGATTCTGTAAAACATATGATAAAAGAGACACATTAAATAGTACAGTTGCATTGAACTTGAGTTAGTATACCTTTCATTATCAGCTAACCATCAGAACTATGCCAGGCTTCTCAAGGGATAACAGGCTATGCAAAAAAAAATGTTAATAATTTAAAATGTCTCATTTTTAAGCATAATATTTCACAGAAATGGGCCAAAGACTTAAAATAGCCACTAAAAACCATATTTGAAAATTTTTGAGGCAACTACAATGAACAAAGATAATGAAACTGATAGATCAAAAATTCTTTAAGAACTCTTATCACTGAAGCTTTGAATTAAAGTGACTAACAGTACACACCCAAGATTTGAACATTTTCTTTGTGATTGTCAATTCAATAGTTTCCCTTCAATACAAAAAGAATTGATTTGGAGCCTTACATTCAGGACTTTAAAAATTTTTTTAAAGTATCAGCACACATCTCATTTCAGTGACAACTATAATAATCTTTATATATACACACCTATGAATTTGAAATAAAAAGAAATAGTGTCTTTAATGGAAAATTACATATGAAAAAGCATTAACTAAAGAATTAAAGTAATAATTTTAGGTACTGACTATATATTTGGGCAGCACTTAGTATCTGATTTTACCTTTTTTGTGAACCATGAACAGAAAAAAAAGTTCTGTGAAGACAAGGAGGTGCTTAAACTACATTCATGTTGATCCTGTATGCTCTGGGTGCTGCACCAAGATAGTTCACTTAGTTACACAGTGAGAAAGGGCAGTGGTTTTTACAGTTCTTTTTCCCATTCACCTGTCAAAGTCAATGCCATGGTTAATAAACCATGATTAGAAGAACAATGCATAGTGAGTAACAAATAGCATCATAGTGATGGAAAGTCTCATTCCCATCTTCTGTGAATGGTGTCTTTTACAAGAAATTAAATGGCACGGGGGCAGGTGTTTAGGCCAGTCAATATGTATGGCAGATGCTGTCATTTCACTAACAGGGAAAATTTTCAGGGTAAAGCAGCAGATTTGAGCAGAAGACCAAATATTCACTGCATTCCCATGACTGATGTATCTGTTAACCAGCAGAAAACATCTACCAACTCTATCCTTTAACAAGGCTAGAGACCAAGATTTCTGCAGTTCCTTCTGTCTTGGTCTTAAGATGTAGGAGTGTCTTCCACCTGAGGGATAAATCAAGTTGAAAGACATCAAATCTATGAAGTTTGTTGAATATGCTGTTTAATTGCATTCCTAACAATCACTTTATTTTTAAACTGGCTACATATCCTACCTCTTTCATCTCCTTTCCTTCCTAGTATCACAAAGTTTTTTAAGTAAAATTTCTATCAATGCTCCTTCATGTATTTTTCTTTATTTATTTTTGAAAAGATCTTACATTTTCACACTCTGTCACCACCATCACTGATTATTGCTTAGGTTCTTTTCCATAACTTGCCTCAGTAATATCTTCCCTCAGCCCATTATAGGATTTGAAAATGTTTTCTGATTTTTAGTGGGCAGATATTCGCTTGAACTTGGCAAGCCAGTTCCCCTAAGCATTGTAGGTGGTTGGCAGTGGAGAGTGAAAAGCCTGACTGGAAGTCAGGGTCCTGTTCCCTTCCTTAGTGCAGGAATTTTGAAGAAGGGTTTTCACAGGTCTTGGCTTCATTGTTAGGGATACCACAGAACAACCAATTCCCACTTTGTACTCCAGACAGCAGCACTCAAGTGAACCAACTTGTATCAGCTTCTGAGTAGTGCCACTGATGTGCCAACACGGCCACCGCTGTGTCACCACAGCACAGCCAGGAGCCCTCCAGCCTGGGAGCCAGCTACCCCTACCAGACTGCAAGAATCCACACTTGCACCATCATCCCCAGCAAAACGAAGCCATAACTGCTGAACTTGTGTCTGCCTTACTCCTATAATCAGCATCAGTGGCCAAAGAACAGTGATTACAACCTATAGCACATTGTCCTTGGGTTGGGTGGCCTCATCACAGCAACTCTCCTTCCAAGTCACACAGCCTAAAAGAAAAATAATCCCAGCCTGGAAACAAAAGCATCAATTATGGAGAATAGGTGAGAGAATCTAGATAAAGACCTGGTAAAGATCACTACCTCAAACTCAGTTTAAAAGGAAAAAGTGTTAATCTGAAAAGCCAGAAGGAAAATACCACCAGAATCACTAAGTCAAATGGATGTTTTCCAGTTCCCAGAGGCAGGCACGCAGGCTGGGACCAATAAAGAAGGGAATATCAAGAGTAAACCTGCTCAGTAAGAAGAACCTGGTTACTGAAAGATCCAGAAACCAGGGACAATGCAGCTAGGTGAACAATGAGAAGCAGGTGGACTGGGCTGACATGGTTAAGAATCAGATGCAAAGTTTGTACAGACAAATTTTGTCATGTTGGGACTTTATTAGCCAGAAGGATACAAAGGACATTCTGCAAGGGACAGGTATTTGAAGAACAGTGAGATGTGGTGGCAGGCCTAGGTATGTTTTTTAATCCCCATAAACCAGGACATATGAAACTTAAATAGCTTTGATCTTACTTCAGTTATTACAGATTTCATAAGCACTAGAAACTGTTAAAAAGGGAGATATCAATTACTTTTCCTGTTCTCAGAGATCCTTCCTACACTCCTAGAGAAGAAACAGACTCGAGACATGAGCCAGTACTTATGTAAGTATTGTTAAAAAAATAGATTTACAGCTTAGGTTTTATGGCTTTTTTATTTTTTAAAGGAAGGATGGCTAGCTTAACCTAACTGATCAAACCAAAGGAAAAACCATGAGTGTTCACCTAAAGATAGAAAGAAAAAAATCAGTAAGTTATCTGGAAAAAGACTTCTTGGATTACTTGAACACTGACGCCAAAAATCAATAATAAAATTTAGAGCTACTAATTCATAAGCATATTGTCAAACTTATAAAATCACATGTCATAATCACATTTTAAAATCAGTGATTATCCCTATGGGAAGAATCACATTTCCAAAATGAAGTAAAGCTGTCAAATGCAATATTGTGTTTTTACAAAGATATTATCAAGATTTAAACTTCTAATAAAAGGCTGGTTGAAATTCCAGTTGGTATCTGCTTTAGACTATATGAACAGCTAGGCAGACTATATTAAGTACTTCATCAAGCAATAGCACAAGCTAAGATGCTTACTTCTCCAAAGACCTACTTCTCTCATTTTGTAAATAATGATGCAGATATTCAGTATTCAGTATGCTCATGCAATAATGCATATTGGCAATATGTAGGTATATTGACAATGTACTGACACTAGGTTGAATTTCTAAAAGGAATTTTGCTAGCTCAAGAAATGTTGCATTTAACCTGAATTCTCTATTGTAAAGATTCAATTTGCTACAAAGACCTCGTATCAGAAAAATTTAGGTACAAGTGAACATGAGTTCAATATATGTGCTACATGAAAACAATATAATCTAAATCAGTATACAAGCATTGTTTATAAATATGACAGATAACATTCACAGGCATATATTATACATGAGCAATATTTTCAATAATAAAACAGGCTGGATCAGTTAGATAAATTAAAAAGAAAAATGTGAATACTTTTTGGAAACTCCTTATGAATATTTCTATGTGACCAAAGAGCCACAAATCCCCAGTTAATAAAAAGACTAAGCTGATTAAAAACTAAAATGAAAAGCAAAAAAATTGTGGTTTAGACAAAGCTGAAACAGCTATAATTTCTCCCCCATCTAGCTTCAACAAACTGAAAAACTGATAGGAACAAACACAAACCAGACAAGGTGTGCAAAGGAGAAAATTGATAAAGGACTGGATGAGAAAATGCAGAGATTGAGAGGGAGCTGAACAACAGCAGTTTAAAAATGTATATACAAAAACCGCCTCAAAACCAAGAACAACTTTTAAAGAACTGCATTGGTCCATTATGTAAGGTTAGGCAGAAACAAAACTCTTGCATAAAGGCAAGACACTGTAGAAAGCCTGTTACATTTTAAGCAATATTTTTATGCAAGCACGTGTTTATATCTCTTAGCCCAGAAGTGAATAGCAGCAGTGAGTAAGATTTTACAGTTAGCAGGTCCAGAGAACTTACACTCAGGAGACAAGACAACACAAAAGGAATAACACAGCTAATAAACAGCAAAGAGAGTGAATAATCCTCAATATGGATTCAACTGAATGGGTTCAATATGCTTTACTCAAGTTAAAATATGCAATGCAAAAAAAAAAAAAAAAGATTATTCAAAAGATCTGAATGCAGACCACAGATATGCAGGACTAGAGACTCTTTCAAGAAGAAAGCACCCAAAGTTTGGAAAAGGGTGGAAGGAACAGGTCATTTGAGATAATCAGCTAAGATACAGAATGTGGCTGTGGTCAAATAGGCCAGTAGGATCCACAGATGATTTAGCAAAAGTAGTGTCTCTGTCAACCCTGAGTTTCTGATACCAGTAAAAATCATCAATTGAAAGAAGAATTTGAGAATGTATGACTTCCCAACATTTTTGTCCTAACAATCAAAGCAAAGAAAACAGATGAAGTGAAGAACAAAAGCTATTTTATGCATGGAGAAGGCTGATATTAAATCAGTAGATTTGGTCACAGATATTTAAAGCAAGTTTAAGCATCTATATTACAGAAAACAAAGTCAACAGAATTTGCTGATTATCAAGCAAACATAAAATGAGATCCACTAGCCTGAGCCTAAGGAAATCCAAAGAGAATAAAGGGAAGGCACTTCCCAAAATCTCTTACAAAGAGCAACAATGGATTCTCCATCAACAGTGCCAAGGTAACATCAGATGAACACCCATTGCACAAGTATTAAAATTGATTAAAACTGGGGAAATCCTATGTTTTGTAAGGCAGCCAATATGACTACCAGAATGATATCTCTCAGTTATTTATATATGAATGAACAGTGAAGGCAAGGAAAGGAAACTTTTCAGATAATAAACAGAATATGACTAGATTAGCAGCATATGTTTGTCCCTCTATCTGAAAACTTACCATTGGCCAGAAGCCCATTTTCCTTTAAGGAGGTATAAATACTTTCAGCACTGAGATTTACAAATGCATTTATTTAAGCCACCTTCTTCAGGAGAAACACCAAAACTGGAGCCATTTGGCTCATTAGAGTTACCTCCCATTCCCAGTGCAGGAGCACACAAAGCCACCATCAGGCAGGGAACCTGTTCTATTACAGCAGGTATATTAATTCTGTCCTACAGTGCACAGAAAATAAATATTTCAAAATGTATTTGAAGCAAGTTCTGCAAGAGGAAACAATCTACATTCAAGATTCATGTCTGTCTTCACATATTTAGGTATCCACACTGGTAATGCAGTACTAACCTGGGATTACATACAAATATTCCCACTAAGAACAGGAAATAAAGAAAAACAGAGACCTTCTACAAAATTATTTTATGGATATAAGGGTGTGTATTTTACATAAGTATACATATTTTATTTAATTACAGTTTTCCATATAACCATTAGGAGGTTCTAGCCATGCAAGTCACATTTATTAAAGGCAGCATGTCAAATAAGAGTTGACAATTACAGGCTATATCAATACACATTATGCCAGATGGTAATGAGCCATACACAGAGGGCCAGCCATCCAAAATAATCACACCATTTTCCACAGAAATGTTGAAGAGGTTATGGTTTATTACACAGTGCTCATTAGATATACAGTGGCAGCATTAGCAATTTTTCCTTCATTTTTGTCTCATTTAAGACTCTGCCCCCACAAGCGCATTCAAATTAGTACACAAGGTTAAAATCATTACGGTCAGTGGGAGAAAAAAAATTAAGTTTTATTTTTATTTTACAGTAATGGTAGATCAAAGGTCCCTGGAATCTATTATTCTCTCAATTATTATCTAACACAGGATACAAAAAGGAAGGAATTTCACTTTCATTTGCTGTGAAGAAAGATAACAGTAAATGGGTAAACTTGGTATTTCTTAATTAATAACTCTAAGTGAAAACAACAGTTAGGTTGTGACACGAGGTGACAAAAGTCAGAAAACTAAAAGTTGAAACTGAACTTTCAGCCTTGGCTTTGAACTTTCTCATCTGCTTTTCAATCTGCTGCTTTAACAGCATGGAAATATTTAAGTGTCCAAAAGGCAACTCATCTTTCACAGCAGGTGGAAAAAACAGTTGTCTCAAATAACTAGAGTGTCATCTCTGAGAAAACACCTATAAGATGATTTGAAGTACTTTTCTGGTCAGCTGCATATGTTGACTTCCAGTTAGAAAATTACTATTGGAGACATTTATTTTCCTGCCTTTTTGTGTTTATAGATGGTATGGGGGTGAAAAGATACAACGAGGCAAAAGCACAGGTATGTTTATCACTTAAAAACATGCCAATGTCCCCCAAACTCCAAGTGACAGCCAGCATTTGGAAGTCATAAAACTGTGAAAGAGAGGAAGAACTTAAGTAGTGGACATGGTACCTGACAACCTGACTGCAGAGAATTGTGTTTCCAGTCCAAGCCCCTCATTTGAAGCATTCAGTGCACCACTCGGAAATCTGGGTCTCCCATCAGGCAGCCACCCAGTTCCCAAGACCAAGGCAGCCTCACACCTCCTTCCTCGGCCACTCCTGCCGAGTTACTCTGCTGTTACACAAAACCTTGAATTATTCATTCAGCCAGATGGCAAAAGAGTGAAAAAAGTATGCAGGAGACTGTGGGAGAGAAAGGTGGGACACCTGGACTCCAGATCCCGCTCCACTAAGTTAGCTACCAGGAGGGAAACAACATTACAAACTCAGGCATTCCTGACCTGGATGTCCTATATCCCTCTGTTTGGAGAAATGTTCTGAAAATTCAGACAGAGGAGTGCGTTTGCATCCTTTCAAAGTCTCAAGAGAGCCAAACCTGGGCTTCTTGCATCCTCAGTGAATGCTTAGCCAGTGGCTAAAGAACATAAACCAACGTTAACAGCACATCTCCAGTCTGACAATCCACTTACAAAATTTCCTAGTTAAACTGACCAACAAATTTTACCAGTGTTTTGAAATTGTTTGAAAGACAAAAAGCAAATTTTATTTAATAGAGTCTTAGAAAAAATGTTTACAAAATTAAAAAGAATTCCATTAATTCCAGGCAATGCCAGTCTTATGCCAACTGAACAGGTACTCTGGTAAAAAAAATGTTAACTGCCGTTAGTTAACAACAATATTCTGCAAAAAGGTTATCCTACCACCTGTCCTTTGTACAACTCATTTTATTACTAACAAAACCATGTACTCTAACAAGGTGGCACTTCTGCAAGCAGACATCAAGCAAATATGAATGCTGTGCAACGTGAAACAAATGCAAGCTCTGATTCATTATACAACCTGAAGGGCATCAGGCTAATTTAAAGGTCTAAACAGAACATAGAAAACATCAAACAGAAGTTTTATAGAGTTATTTCCATGCTAAGTTTCTAGACAATTCAGACTAAGTTTAAATTCTGCGATGTTAATTCAAAAATGAACACCAGAAGCCAATTCCAAAAAACAATGCTCACAAGAAAGCCCACCTCTGCACAACTGCAACTGGATTAGAAACAGAAAAACAACTGCTGTTTCCTTTAAAAAACATACTATATTTCTAATAGTCAAAGATAAAAATAAGACATTTAAAATTGATGGGGCGAAAGAAGAGCAAGCCAAGAAAAGAGTTTACAATGCAGTTAGCATGAAGGCCTTCCTTTTGGCTCACTGAAGTGAACAAGTTTTAGGTATTGGAAACAAGAGTCAAAAAATGGCAAGATAGGAGATGATCAAAAGCTTTGGCAACAGCTGCTATAGCACGGCTTTAGGAAAATGTGATGGTAGGATACATGATGCAAAAACAGAGCATAAGACTCAGAACGAAATAACATGTTGACCAAAACCCTCAAAAGATGAGGTATGAACAAAGGATTCATTTGTAGACTGGATGACCTTGCTATCACTACAGCAGAAATCAAAAGGAACATGATGATGGAGAAAATCACGTATTTTGCTATGGAAATGACCAACATTTCTTCCCATGTGATGGCAGCATGTATCAGCCAGACTGCTTGTGGGCAACACCCAGGGAGCCCATCCATCCAGGATTACCCATATTTGCTCTATAGCCACTCAATATCATGTATCCTCCAACTACATCTCATGCATCTATTCCATAAGAAATTTCAATCATGGTCAAATATTTAAATACCTGCACTAAAACCAGCTAAAAAGATATGAAGGGAAATAAAAGGTCTTACAGGTAAGTGCAAGAAATAAGCTACTAACAATTAATTTTATGACATATTTTTCCTATATTTTATTAGTTGTTTCTCAGCCCTGCAAGACTGAAGCATGTCTATAATTTTATTTGCAATGACTATGGAAGACAGTTGGAACCATTGTTAAGAGAAACTCCCATTCCTGTGCACTGTCAGCTACTCTGAGACTGCCAGCTTGACTTATTACTTCCAGTTTTTCTCTGAATTCTCTCTGAAGAGTTTGTCTGTAATTGTATTCAATGTAGCTGAAAGATAAGGTGCACTAACCTTGACATTAAATCTCTAGTACTAATGACACCTGAAATACATGGAACCTTTTTATGTGAGAGCAAAAAGAAGGTAACCTTTTTTATGCCATGAAGAATGAACACTTGATAAATGAGCAGTCCTGTTAAGAGAATAGATTGTTCATATGTCTAACTGCACAAGAAAAAGGCATTAAAAATAAAATGTGAATCACTAGAATACAGTGTACCAGATAGGCTTGGGGTTTATTTTATAACTATATATATATATTTTTTTTATCATGCTTATATAACAATTACTGTGAATTCTGAAACACCCATAAATATCCAAGATACAGAGGGGATAAAAAAATCCAAACATACTGGTTGCACAACCGCAGGTAGCTCCTACTATGAAATAAACCTGTTGTATTCTGAACAGCTGTAACTACATTTCTGTTAATCAGCAATTAAAAGTATGGTCATCACAAGTGCTCTCCTCTTCCCTCCTGAACCTTCAATGTTCAGAATTGGATAAGGACATTAATACCATACATTCAAATTTTTTTTTATGGGAATGCTTTTGCTTTTCACAAAGCAGAAGTATGCAGCAGATGGGTATTGCCTGCCATGTACAAGGAAAGAGACCAATAGCTAAAGGGAGACAGCAGACTTCTCAGAGACCTTGCTCCTTACACCAGGTGTGTTGACAGAATTGCCAGCAGGGAAAGGATAATAAACCTTTTGGAGCAAGGCAACGACTGCTGCTTCTGGGACCATATCAGCATAGAAACAAGCATTTGGTGCTGTTGAGGTCTGCAAAGTTTTGTCATTATTATTCGTATATACTTTATGCAAATGGCATACGGTGTGATATTGAGCAAAATGTGTCCTTTGATTAAAAAAATTACTTACTATTATACCATTGGCACAATTTCCATCTATTTTTACCTTATTAGAATATAAGGTATCTGAAAATTTCACACTTACATTTTTTGGTTCTTTCATCCCAGAATGATTCAATCTACACACTTTAAGAAGGGATAAAATGACATCAACCAATTCAAGCAACATTAACCCCAAGCAAGTGATGATGGAGACACAGCTATATGGTAACAAGCCACCTTCAAGAGCAAACTTTATTTCTGCAGAATTCCTACCAGAGTGCACAAAATAGGATCCTTTCCTGACTGCAGCTAATACTGGAAAAAATTTGCTAAAATTTAATTTGCCTACTGGAACAGCTATGAATGTAGCTGGACTTTTGGTACTAGTTTTGTTGTATGGATATCAAAAGCCAGAATGAAATTTCAGCTATAAGAGACTAAAGCAAGCTTTCCATGCAGCAGTGTCTAGGTGAAAGATAGCAACTACAAGAAAGGAATCAGAAATGCTATTTAGTATAAAACAGAATTTGTTTATGTTTCTCCCCTTTCTGGCAATAATAGATGCATAATTTATTTGGCTGCATCTTCTCTTTCACAAAAATGTACATAAATTTGGCCAAGTCTTTAGAAAAATTAAAAACTGCAACTCCAAATACTTTAATGGACTTCAGGAACCGGGCAATCAAGCTCACGAAATTTCACATATACCAATCATGCTGGCACTGCTGATCATAAGTTTTGAATTGCTGCAAACCCTATAAAAAAACCCATCGTCTTTCTGATTTCCCTTTTGACTGCATAAGCACCTTCTCAAATGAAACACAGTGAGAATACCATATTGCATTCATATTCTTGAAATCTTTATCCCTTGTTCTCCAGCTCCTTATTCCGCTTCTCAAATCATCAATCACTCTTATCTATGTACTCATACACCTTTATATTGGAATATATTAAAAATAACCAAGTTTTGATGTACAGCACCCTGTCTACACCACCAGCATATTATTCTGCCTTTCTTTTTTATTATTGTTTGCTCTAGAAGGATCTCAGAGCAGTCAAATTGCACATGAAAATCTACTAAAGGTTAAAGGCCAGATACCAATAAAGCCACAAGAAATATTCATTCACTTAATGTGATTAGGGTCCAGAACATGCCATTATTTCAAGTGGAAGAGAAAGAACATTGCATAATCTTCATACAGTCTCATATTTCCATATACATATATTTGTGGAGTTCTCAACTCCACCTCAGCAGATATTGTAATATCTTCAGTTACCTTATATCAGAGTACTGACCAAATCATACTAAGAAAATAAATTAATTGATGCAGTATGCCTTGTAATACTTAACTTCATATTGCTACAATTTCCCAAGAATTGCAGAGATTTGTATTGAAACTGGATAACTGCATTGTAAAATCTGTCAAGGGAGATGTTAATAGGACAGAAAAATGATTGGTGGTATTTCAGCAGGTAGAAAAGCAAGGAAAATGTTTTGGGATTGCAGGACAAATAAATTATATAGATACAGTTATTTAAGAATTTGGAATGAAGCAATTGGTCACATTGATGTCATAGTTCTGATGGATAAGCAGTCCCTGAAGCTGTTGTGTGCTTCCATCACAGCACTGGATTGTACTTAGGTGACAGCTGGAGATTTCTCTTCACAAATACTATTATAGTTTTTGTAAAGGAAATGTGAAAGTTCTCAAGTAGAAAATTGTTTCAAGGGAAAGGTTTTACAGCAAACACAGTTCTGGTGAAGTGCTCTGGTGTGTGGTCATGCCATGTCCCAGGAAGGCTGTGCCAGGCCTGTTACCCACAGGTCACCTGGCCTTTCTTTGAAAAGCTCCCACTGGGGTGAAAGCAGGGCTTTGCTCCTGACCCACTGCAGAATTCCACCAGTGCTGCTCTGGTTTTGTTTGCTATGCTGCGCATTGTGGCAGTCCAGTTCTCACTTCACAAGCAGTGGGAGGAAGAAGCTCCAAGAAAAGGGAGGGCTGGACAGACAGACAGACAGGGATGCCATTACAATTTTTCCAAGGTAAACCCTCCCTACCATGCTTTCTCTGAAGATTAGTGAAAATTACTTCCTTTTTAAAATGGAAACCAAACACACTTAGTGATGTACATGCTGAGTTTACCTTGCTCAGCTCTCTAGTGCTATAAAGACTTATTTTGAACAAGATTTGAGCTATATCTCTGAACAGACTTTGATCAGCTGTAATGCAGAGCCTTTTTATTATCCTACAATGTAAGGAGAAGACCTTTTCTTGTTCAACATATAATTGCTGTATTTGCACATGCTAAGTATGCTGAAAACAATAAAAGTTAATGAAGAAAAGTACTGGTTGTAATGAATTAGTAATATTGTTAGATTTGTATTTGGAGTTGATTTTTATTGTTGTGGATGGAAGATGATCAATAGGAATATGTAATCAAGTTGTATGTGCTTTTCATCTCCTGAGACTCATCTTGTAAATGAGATGATGAATCTCACAGGATTTATCCTGGAGAGAAAAAACTAAATAGAATAATTTAGAATAACTGCTTGGATTTCCTCTCACTAAAAGCTATGGAAAAAGCTACCAAGGACTGCGAGACAAAATTACATATTTCTTTAAGATTATAAAAGACATCACTGCTCATATTTTGACATACTTTTCCCATTATCTTTCAAACAATTTTGTCAAGAGCATTGTACTTCTTAATGTACTTGGATATTGAATATTTTAGGACCATGTATTTTCTCTACCAGTTAATTAGCTAAGCTTCCAAAGTACTTGCTAGTTGGGATACTGTACCTTTGCTGAAAGCCAGCCTTCCAGAAGATAGAAATAAGAACAGTTAAGTCCCAAAGGAAATCATTTTTATGATAAAGAGTCCTAATGTGCCCCAGTAAAGGTGAGGATTGATTGTTATGGCCTATTGTTACTATAATTAGAAGTCAAACACCAATTAGCAGTTCCATTAATAAGATTAATCTCTGCAATATCTGCAGCTGAGACCCAGGGCTTGTGTGCAATAAGACAGTGTGAATTTAAAGTGCAAAAGCTACACTGTACTAAAACTCTCAGACTTAATACTTACATCACACAAAAGATATCATCTCTGCTTTCTTTGAGTTTTGAGTTTCTACATACACTATTGGTCTTACTACATTTTTCTAATTTAATACTTTTTATTTTGTTTAAACATGTTCATCATCTATCAATGATTTAGCAGTCATTGATGGGGATAGGTGCAATGGAGCATGAGGTCTCCCAAACTTTGGTTCACAGCCACTCCCTCTGCATTGCACCAGGTCAAGGTAAATTCAATTTAGTTTCCATTACTAGTAAACCCAGAAAAGTAGTAATGGAAAAAAAAAAACCCAACTTCTTACAAATATGAAAGTACTCTTCACATGATAAAAATCCATTGTATAGTTAGGAATCATTTTTTTACTTGAAAATATGAAGGTAAGAAACAGTCAAATCCAATCTCTGAAGTTAACATCCTATGCAGTTCAGAGTACAGAAATTGAAAGAAGGTTAAGATCTGAAATGAGGTGAAGAGTCACACACTTGTGCTCGTTGTATTCTTGTAGGCACTGAAATCATAATTTGTATGGTCTTTCTTTGGTTTTATTTCATTTGTGTTTTACCTTTTACAATAACTCTCAAAGAGATTTTGTCCACAGATATACCTAACACCATGCAAGGTAAAAAGAAGGCTTTTGCAAAATTTAATAGCAAACAGGTCAAAGCAACCTTTAAGTGTCATTTACACTCTAGGAATACAATAAACCTCACCTCCTTCACCAAAATTTACTCATGGCTAACTAGCCAGGAGGCTTTGTAATGCATTTGCTTTTTCCTTTCTTTCTTTTAAATGGGGACTATCTAATTTCTTTCCATAGATAAACACATCTAGATTAATGTGGAGACACATTCCAGTTGGAAAGCATTTAAACAACTATTTAAAATTACAAACATCTTTAAACTTGTCTACTGTAGGAAGAAGCTGCTGACAAAAAATCACAGGTGAGCTGAGCAAGTGAAGATACAGCTCACACAGTAAAAGACCTGCTTTCCCAGACAGCATGACCTGTTCCTACAGCAGAAGGCAGCCCTTTGCTACTGGAGCCATCTACTCTGACTGGAGATGTGAGTCACCCGAGCATTAGCATCTCTCAGCTGCTTGGCTGCATTCACAAGAACAGGACAGAAGCTACTTGCCAATAGCTGCAGCTCTCAGGGAATGCAGAGCCAAAGGTGCATATCCTCATGCAGTATTTATTCTGGTTTTCACTCAACATGGAACGCCTTTTACATCTTCCCAATTTCCAGAGAAGGTGTCCTCACACCTCATATGCTGTTATGCTAAATATATAAAGCGAAGTATTGTCATTTCAGATTCTTCTCACCCATAAAATCCCAGTCCTACAGCAGTCCAGGTCAAAGGCATAGGTCAACCTACCAATGTTGATCTGTGCATATTTTTGCAGACTGCAAGTCTCAAAAGCATACTATAATCAGCATATTACCTCTGAGCTTTTGACTACACTAGCCCATATCTATCTTTGCAGACTGGAGTCGTCCAAGGACCATAATTCACATAAGCTTAGATTCCCTGGAGGCAGCCTGAGTGCTCCTCCTGCATACAGCAATTAAGGACTGCTCTAACAAGCACAGCACCACCGCTGTTACGGCTGCCATGGCATGGGTTTTGGAGAAGAACGGATAGAGCTGCAGATGGTGAGCTGTCACCTGTGAGAAATAGAGGAGATTCCCAGTGTCCCCATTAATACACAGCAATTTGTCCCTAATACACAGTGGCATATCCCTAAGACAGACAAGACTTTTACGCTTGTGTTCCTAAAGTAGGTAATTTTTCACAGTCACCATTTCTAATTCTGAAAATCTTGGGATGCAAAGTTCTTTGGATACTACAGCTGACAAATGACCATAAAGATACCTAACAGGCTAAATTATGCCAACATCAGTGTAGCCTCTTGTGAGCTCCATAGTCATGAATGCACACCAGTGACACTACTAGACACAGAGCTGAGGCTACAAGCTGGAGGTAGAATGCTCACTCATCTGTTTAAAACACATCTTGATTATCACCTTGTGAAGAAGACTCTCTTCTTGAAAGACCTGACCTTCATGAAGAAAGCTAGATGAGTCTGACCTCATTGCTGACTCTGCTTTCAGAAGGAGGTGGGTCTACAGACCTCCTGATATCCCTTCCAACTTGAATTATAATGTGAACCTAGATGTACTATCGGCATCATCTGGTTAACCCTAAAGGAGGTTAATGGAAGGTCAAACTTTCTTTGAAAATGGCATAAAGCTCTTCGGAATATAGGAAAGGAAATAAAGTTAAGGCAAAAGCTTTGTTTTCCTATCTAGCAAGAAGCTGGGAGAAACCTGGATAGAACTGCAGAGTGACAGATCACTATGTCCTCTGTCCTTACAGTCCTTAGAAAGACACCTACCCCCTCTGACTTCTTTGTAATCAAAGAAACATTCAGAGAAAAAGAAACCTAAGAGTGAATGAATCCTCTGGTTAAGATCTGGATTCAAGTTTTACACGTTCCTTGGAGTAGGTTAGAAGAAGAAGATTACTGTGATATGGCCACAATGATAAAGAGCATGTGAAATGACTCTGTGACCCCTGTGTGTGTGTGTGTACCTCCAAAAAAGGTACTCACAACAACTTAGTATTGGAACATGGCAAGAAAAAAGATTCACCACCATAACAAGGATTTGGCTTCTGCTCCCAGCTTACTCTTAAACTGGGCTTTCATTGGAATCAGCATCAATGCTATTCCAGAATAATCACTAAAACACTATGGAAAAGGTACCTATGTTCATGATTCCTGTCACTACAGTATTGCCACCACTCTTCCAAGTAGCAGGAAGGATTCTGATTCTGAGACAAGTTTATCCAGTGAGTACCTTCTTGTAGTAAAGCATATTCAGCTTGCAAAGTGATATAAAAGGTCAACTGTATCATCCTAAGGAAGAAGGTGCAAGGACAGAGTCCAGTATCGATAGTACAGAACTGAAATTCAATTTCAATTTCAATATTCTGTATTGAAATTCAGTTTCAATATGGAATGATTAGAAGGTCTTTGCTTGTCAATGGCCATAGGATCCACCAGCGTGGATGCCCAGGCAGATTTGACTGAAAAAAGGATTGCTTTAAACCTCTGACAAGCATCCAAGGAAATCTGCAGAGCTGACTCAATGGATGTCAATACTATAGGGTATTTTTAAAATTGGCACTAATAGGGAAAAAAAAAAAAAAAAAACAAAAGAAAAAGGGCAAAACAGAGAAGAGAAAATAACTTGCTGTGCTAGAGCCAAGGATGCTGAGGGCTGAAGAGATGGCCCAAGTTTGTTCTTTGGTGTCACTTGCATTCTAAGCTGCAATACAGAGGCTATGTCAGGCATTCATTACTCAATACAAAGGCAAGGAGATCCCTCAGTCCCCAGGCAGTAGTGTCTGGCAGTGCCAGACGTGAACAGAAAAAGATACCCCTTTGGGTACTTTGAGAGAGGACCCAAGCCAGTCTTAGGATCTTCAACTGTGAGAATGGAGCTCCACCATGAAGCATAAAGTTGTCAGTGTTCAGAAACCACACGATCCTGGAGTTTCAATTACAAACCTCACTACCAGCAGCAAAGTAAAATAACAGCAAGCTGTATACTTCACTATCCAAGTGAGCTTTACTCTGAGAGAAGGCAATGCAGTGTCAGACTCAAGTATAATCACCAGTTAGGAAATGCATCTCAAAGCCCTTATGAAGCTCAAGCCTCCTGTATCACATCTGAGGCACTCTCTGATACCATTAGCATGATAAATTATTGTTAATTCGATTCTGCCTAAACCAAATGTGAGTTCTGCTTTCTCTTTAGGAGTAAGGACTTTCAAGGGAATATGCGATGCATGCTTTGCTTGAGCACAGGCAATGACATCAACTCTTACATGATACTGTTTGCATACTCTGTACTGAGCACTACAATTGATCCTTATATTTCAATGCTTCTGTAGCCAAGGAAATATTTTCTTTAATGCTAAGAAACCAGCAAAAAGTTCTAATTTAGGAAATCTGTCCAGCAGCTGAAATTGAGCTGTTTATCATGCTGCTACTTCTCTTCGTCCTCTTTTGGGATCACTGGTGCTGAGCTGGAAGCAGAGCCAGGTTCTTTTCCTCGCCAATAGGAATAAAGTCAGGCTGCTGCCAACATGATAGGGAGGTGGCTGTACAGCATAAAGCATGCCAGGCAGGCTTTTATAACACTTCCTCCCTTATCTTCAGCATGGCTCATAAGGCAACCAGCAGTTACTATGATACCCTTGCACACAATGACCCCCACGGCCCCAAATTAATGCAGGCAGATCACGACTCTTGCAAATCATGAAGTGCTAAAGCTGAAGGCAATGCTGGCCAGAGGCAGCACCATTTAACTACACTAGTCCTGCTCCTGTAACCACCTAAATTGTAATCCTCATTATTCTGGAAAAGATTGTTCTCTGGTAGCAGGCATTGGTTTTGTTCCATTGTGTACCAGTGAAAAACAGATGCCAGCTAGGAAGCTAGATTATCTATTTTTATACATTTAGGTCAATTGTCCTTTGAATTGACATATCTAGAGAACAAGAAAATAGGATAATTTTTTTTTTCTATTCCAAATTCAGCTCTCAGTATCTTTCTGTTTTAATTTTAATTTTTGTATTGCCTTATTGTGATTTAAGAATATGAAATAGTGAGAAGAGGTTATGCAGAATGTGCCAAATTCCAGGATGAAAAGGTCCACCATGTTTTTTTTGTGTTTTTTCAGGGTAAATGGTTATCACAGTGCTACATCTTCCTGGTCACAGATTATACATTTAGTGTAGTACCAGTTACAGAGGACTGATGGAACCTGGCTATCTACTGCAGGACTGAATATTTAAATAGAGCACAAGAACTGGTTCCAACACAAACACTGGGAAAAGAAAGACTGGGCTGGTGCAGTTGCTGACAAGTACTGGAACAACTTAGCTCATGCTCAGATTTCAGAAATGCAATTAATTAATCACTACTAAGTATCCTAAAATCAAGTCAGCCATATCCCAGCTAATAGTCCACAATATAATGTTCACAGCACGTAAGTATCAGGCAGTGAAGATGCTCATTACAGTGCCAGAAATAATATTTCCAGCAAAACATTATATATAAAGATGAAGTAATTATATGGCATGGCAACAAAAAGAGCTGTATAGATTACAGCTGAGCTGAAAATCTGTAAGAATCTATTTCCAAAAAATACTATCCAAAGCTGGAGACATATAAGCAATAAAAGATTAAGCATATTTCTTCACTTCATATCACTGAGGGATATATTTTGCCTTTGGTACATATGTCAAATACACACAAACCATATATAATTACATTGCAACCAAGATAGCAGACAAAAATGCACTAATGGAAAACAACATCCTTTTGTTCGTCTTCAGGAGAGGGCAGTTTGTAAAACACTGCTTGTAATACATGTTAAAAATATCACAAAAAACCTTTAAGATCACAAATTTACAAGCTGCCTATTCTCTTAGCTATATACAATGGAGAAATGGAAATCAGAAATTAGACTCACATTTAAATAAGTGCAGTTGGAAAAGTACCTTAAATAAAGAAAGAACTCCAAAGCCAAAATCCACAGTGACTTCAGTAGAGGGCAAGAACTGACCATTATGACACAAAATGAAAAAATGCAGCGGCATATTTGCTTGTATTTACACCATGTTACAGGACTTAAAGTGTCATTGAAAACCCATTCAAATTAACAACTCCACAGTCATCACTTTTGCAGACAGTAATGAACCTTAAGTGAACCTGTGTGGGCGTATTCAAAACTGCTTTGTTTTTGGCGTACCTTTGTAACTCTGAAGTAGATATTATAATGGCTATTGACTTGCTCAAACTTAGATTATTAGGCTAGATTTTCAGCTGGTTGAACTGGCATCATTCCAATGATGTCCATTTACACCAAATGGCTCATTATTAATTCAAGGTCTTATTTGCTCCTTAATGAATACTTCCACTAGTCACCTTCCGAACGGCAGCTTTAAATGCTCAAACTTTACCTCCATGGTCAGAATCACCATACTCAAGAACTTAGTTATCAAAAAAATAATGCTTTTTCTCTCCTTTTATGAGGCATACTTAAGGTAAAATTTTTTTAATCATTTACAAAACAAACTAAAATACCTCCTGCACCATAATTAACTAACTAGAATTATGCTTTCATACAGCATCATTTGCATATAAATATAAAAATTTTACAACCCTAAGGGGACATTACGGATGAAACAAAATAAGAATGGAATTAAACAGCCAAAAGGACAACACAGCTTTCCATAACAAGCCTGCTTTACAGCCTCGTCCTTTTTCTTACTTATTTCTGCCTGTACTAATTCATATATATTTTCCTTCTCTGCTATTTTAAGATACTACACAGATTTTAATTTTTTTTTCTGTTTGGTCTTTCCAATTCTATGATACTACTTCTGCATTTTGAAACAAAACAGGATGCAAACATGTCACAACAGGATGCAAACATGTCACTAAGCTTGTGCATCTTCCTTTAGTGTATTATAGAGGTCAGAAACACAATTAACAAAAAACACAACAGTCTTGTTTCCTCAACCAAGCAACACACAATTTTTCAAAAGGTTTTTAAAAAGTTCAAAGTTTACAAATTTTCAACATTCTGCATAACCTCTTCTCACTCATGACTTGCTTCAATAGAATAGTTCACTATCAAATATACAAAGGAGAGCAACCACTGATTTTCATTACTGACGTTACTAGATTAAGAAATTTAGTTTAAAAGCTTACAAAATATTTAGGAACTTAATGAAGCTGAACTATCTCAGTGAGAGCCTAAGGAACCATAATGGTAGGCTCAGTAAACCTGCTGTGACACGTGGGAGGTAAAAACTTTATTCTACACTGCTGCTGCATGGGAAAACACCCTCCAAACAGGCTATACAAAAACTTCTGTGCTCAGTGAGACCAACTGGTGTCCCGCAAGGCTGGCATCTCACTCGGAAATTTCTAGTAAACAGGTGTACTCAAATAACATGGGAGGAAATCAAAATGAAAATACTCTGTTTAAAAATGTTTTCTAGCATTGGGGTTTTTTATTCTGAGTACCTCTTAATGTAAACTTTCAACTAACTATCTCGACCCAAATGTTTTCAATTCGGTAGTGCCCAAAAACCCACAATTAGATACAATAAGAGTTACACAAAGAGTAGGAAATGGTTTTCACTGTGGAAAGCTTACAATAAACGTGAGGAACAAAGCTTCGTGATTAGGGAAGTATTGATTTTCCTTGACAGGTGAACAGGCCACTTAGCATGCTTTGATACCACCAAGAAATTGCCCATCAAATATACCCTAGCATACATACCTGGAATAAATTCCACTGACCATGTCGTGCTGGAAAGAGAGCTCTGCCGTACTGGGTCCAGCAGCTTTGGAAATAAGCAGTACAACCAAACCTCGCATCTGTAAATTGTTTCGGCTATCATAGACAAAACCCCTGAAACAGAAGGAAAAAAAAAAGACATATTTTCACAATCCATGTTCACTGGTTGTACCAAAGTGGAAAAAAAGACTTAGACCTCAGGCTGCCATCCATCCATCAAGTCTTTAATATTCATGTTAGCAGGGAAATAAGTTGCCATTATGAATCATGATCTTCTGTTATCTTTTACCTGACACTTACAATGAAATCCTACTGCTGCAGAGAAAAACAAGTATTTAGGATTGAATTAAATCTTGATTATTTTCAAGGAGCAGCATGTCTCTTGCATTTCATGTCATGCACAAGTCAGGTGTAACCCAGTGAGCCTGGCAGCTCAGGATACCCCATGCTCACAGCAACCCTGAAAGCACTAGAAGGGAGATTCTATCTAACTTCCCAAAGCAGAAATTTTTTTTTTAGCTCAGCCTATCAGTACTTCCCAGCCACTCAAACCCATGAAAGATTGCACTGCTCAGATCTCTGCTCAAGGGCACACACACTGTGGTCACGTGGCATGCACCTTTATTTTGTTTACTGGCTACAGGTAGTGAAGGATTTTAAGGAGGAGGGGGACAGCTGCTTGCCTTCAGCATTCTGTGAATCTGTAACCTACATATTTCTATTCTCACCAAACACACAAATATATAATGTGTTTTTTACCATGCTCCAATATACAGTTAACAGAATGCAGCCAAGGCAGTTATACACTTAAAACTCTATAGATTTCCAAAATCAGTCACAATGAACATTAAGCTACCCAGGAAAAAGACAGAAAATATATATTAATGAATAATACATAGTGTGTATGCATCCTGGACACAGAATTCTTAATTGTTTGTGGTGATGTAAGTACTTCTCTGGCTTGAACTCCAATTGACCACATTACTCACAACCACAGAAGTTATACAGATGATGCAACTGAATTAAAATATATTTCCTCAACACTATTTAAAACTCCATCATTTTTAAAGAAAAGTAGTTTTCAGAAAAAAATTGGTTTTTTCCACCTTGTATGTGGTAAAATCAGAGTGTATTACTAAAGGCAGAGATATAGTGAGAAATGAATAATGCTTTAATAAAATAGCAAATTATAGTGATACTCTGAACAATCAAAACACTTTGCTTTTTCACGCCCAGTGCTCTACAGCTTGTCAAGCGACAGGATGTTACAAAAGTAGACATAAAAAGTGCTCATCACAGGAACATGGAGCACTGGCCTCTAAATAAGCCACTGCCTAGACAGACACTAGAAGCGAAGCACTTTCACCTGATTTGGACCAGGTAAGGAACAGAAGAAAATTACCTGTGTTGAAATACTCAGCGTGTAGCAATAGCAAAAGCAGTGTTATGGGCTGTTCAGGGGGTTTCCAACACCACTAGCAATGAATACCTTACGTTCTTAGCAGGAAACTGTAAATGAAAAATGCAGCTGTGGGTGGGGGGAAGATCAGAACATAAAAATCAAGTAATAAGGAGCAGTATGTCTATCATTGCTACACCTAATCATACAGCCTCGACGTTACATATGGTTTGGATGTAATTTTAGACAGGATTTTCTATGAATTACCAACCAGTAGTCAAAGTTTAACTCCATTTTCAAAACATGTTATGTTACTGACATGTATCATATCCACACTAAAGCAAACCGCATTAGACTTGAAACAAATAAAGCCTCCGGTGATCATCCTTTAGACACCAGAAACTACTGCAGCTACTTGACATGGCTTCAGGGGTCACATTCACATTCTGAATTGAGCTCCCCAGAGATACCCTGCACAAGTAACAGCAACACAAAAGTCTTCCAGATTGTGCAATTAGTCTTGATGGGTATGTGGCAGGAGACAGGTGCCTCCAGGGAAAAAAGTGAACTAAGAGCAACCCAAGTGAAATTGCGCACACAGAAAAAAGATACATCAAGCTGACAGTCTTTTGGAAAACCTCCGCTGAACAACACAAGCGCATGCATAGGGAACCCAAAAAAACCCCTCAATCATTAGCACAATTTTGCTTCCTCTTAAGTTTACAGGCTGGGTATCTGCAAATGACATACTTCATCCTCGGGGGACGGCATACCAGAAAAAGGCAGGAAAGTCAAACACCTCTAGGATTCCGTTTTGGAATTCAGAATTCGGGGGAGGGAAAGGCATTTACTCTAGATATTATCCGTGTGGCAGAGCAACCCAGTTGAAAACTGGCAGATTCACAGTTTGAAATACAGCACAGTGTTCTCAACAAAAATTCCCAGGCTGGAGCGCAGGGGAGAAGCGCCGGGCTGCGACACATGCGCGGTGCGACAGCGCACACGCGCAAGGGGCTCGCACCGCCCACGCGCCCAGTGACAGCGGCTAATGGCTCATGCGCTGCAAATGACACCTCCCGCTGCCAGCGCCCGTCTGCTGCGCGGAATACAGCAGGCAAACCTTTCGCTCGGGGCTTTGTGCAGTGCTCCACGTGTGCGGCTGTTTCAGTAGAACTGTTACACTTTTATTATAACAAAAATCTGCTATTCATCGCAAGCGTCATTTGTATTTAGATATTTAAATACCACAAAGATTTTTAAATTATTTGCATGAGACAAAACCACGTTCCTAGCACTTTTTTTTCATTATATTAAACTGTGAATTTAAACAATAGAGAGGAAACATGGATACTGTAACAGTTACCATAAGGAAAAGCTGGACACAGGGATAATTTCATGGTACCAAAAGGCAGCAAAAAACTCCCTGCACAGGCAACTATAAAGTCAACTGACTCTGCAAGTAGGTGTAGCAGAAGAGACCATACTCATGGGTGGTAGTGCTAATTCAAATTTAATTATGAAGAATGCAGAACAAATTTCCTAACAGAACTGATGTGATAAGGTATTTTGAGAGACAAAAAGGGGGTTTTAAATGTTTAGCTTATTATAAATGGATAATGAGATGACTGACTCTTGCAATAAAAAGATAACTATTGTGTGAATATTAAGAAAACTTTTAGTGATGTACAGTTATGTTATTGTAGTTTAGATGTCCTCTGTTCTCCCCACGGTTCCCTTTCCCCCCCCCCCGTACTGTGACCATCAGACAACCTGGGTTGTCTAGGATAAGTAAAAAGAAGGCGTGCACGTGTCCCTTACCTGGGGCACTTTGGGAATGGAAAAGCTTGCTGCTTTGGGGGTGCGGCATGGCAACACCTGATCTCCAATCAAGTTACAAGAAAGCAGTCTCCACCGGTAAATGGCAAAGAAGAGCTGACTGACAGATTTTGGGAGGGGCCAGGGCTGGCTGATGCAACCCCCCCAGGGGTATAAAAGATGGAATATCCATCTTGAAGACGAACCAGGCACATGGTATGCACGAGGGGCAGCTCCTGGCGCTGCAGCTTTTTCCTTATGTAGTCTTTTGTTGTATTTTTGTTAAGGTTTAATAAACCTTTTTAAATTTTCAAAGTGACCAGTTGTTTCTCACAAGCTAAACGTCGTTAGTATTTCCCGAAAGTTCTGCTCATGACCCAAGCAAGCAGGAGCTGTGGGGCTTGCAGCCCTTTCATCAGTTACCCTACAGGAGCCCCTCCACCCCCAGCCAGGCGTGTTTGACGGCCACAGGACTGCTGGTAAGGGCTGAAGCAGACCGATCACTGTTCTCCTCACCTCCTCTGGTGATTTTTACCCTTCATTTCCATGCTTTCTATCTTGTCCCATTGACAAGATCAATCGCTTTGTTTCAGGCCATACACAAGCCCCGTGTAGTGTACAAGGGGAAGGAAAACAGAGAGGAATTCCATTCCCCTACCTTCCCTGTTCAGCTGTCAAACAAAAGGAGTGGGAAAAAATGATCTGTCCACACAGCTCTAATGAAAAGCAGCTGGGAAAGTCTATAACACAACCAAAATCAATTACACTGATGAAGAAGATTTATAAGCACAGGATAGTGTCGTTGAAAACCCAGGCTAGTTTTAGGCTGAATTACAAACTATTCTGAAAGAGAAACCCCTCAATTCAAACTGACAATCCCAGATGTGACAATATAAACAGAGTTTTCAGTCTGTAACATCTCAGGAAAGCACCTTCCATTTTGCTCAATATAGAAGGGTTATCAGGATGCACTCACAGTTACAGGTGCAGGTACCTTTTAAAAATAACACAACCCATTTTGTCGAAATTAATTATAACAGACAATTCTATAGCTATCACTAGAGGTAAGGCATGGAGCTACTTGGCAAGATTCTTGGCTTCCTTATTAGAAATGCAAGAAATACCAGCCTCAGGGCTTTTATCCAATTTGCTATATTAATGACTTGTCAGAAGTAAATAAGAGAAAACTCTCTGACATACTCATTTTTTAAATGGATGTTAAACCACTGTATTATTGATATGCATATCTGAATTATAGGATTCACCATCTGACCACATGATCACACTCAAATATGAATATATTTAAACACTGAGAGCATTCAAAGTTATACATTTGGTATATGCTAACAGCAATCTATAGCAACTTGTTGTCACCTGCTACTCAAGTTTCGAGTACTTATTAAATATCCCTTTGCATATCTCTTCAGAACACATTAAAAACCCTGACCCATTCCAACTTCCACAGCTAGATCTGTAGAGGAGAATCAGCCTTGTCATGACATGTGCTTTGAGCATGATTCAGAAGGGGAAAGGAGACACACTTACTTCACATGGAGAGAACAGCATTAAAAACTGGGATTCAAATTAAATACACAGCTGACAGGAAATTAGAGAAGAGGGGATGCTCTGCCACCCACATGCCATCTCAACTCAAAAGCCCACTAGGGGTTGCAGGTGAGAACATGTGTTTTAGAAACTTATTCTTGGGTTTGGACAACTAAACATCTCTTTGCATATGGAAAATGAGTATTGAGGTTTGGGAAATTTCCTTACCTGAAAAACAGGCTTGTGAAAAATGGGATGGGGCTCATCACCATTATGTAACTGACTGGTAATTAAAGAGTTTATCCAGCAAGGGCAGACCTGTCCAATGAGTCACACCAGGCTTGGAGGAATTGATGTTCCTGTCCCACATTGCAGGAATATGCTCTTAGATCAGGTTACAAGGGAGTCTTTAACAGCTCCCCTGCCCTACCTGCATCTGAGAATAAGGGGTCTCACCCCATCAGCTTTGTGAAGCCAGTCACAAAGAAACACAAGGTTTCACAAATGAAACAAGATTTCACAGACAAAACACCAAATAAAACTCTGGTGTGAAAAAGACAGGGACCGGTCTCTGCACTAGCTTTTCATCCAAAAGCAAAAAAATTAAAAAGGTAATTTAGAAGTGTGGCTTTCACTTATGACACAAGGAAATCTTTGTAACTTAGTCATGTGAAGACAAGAATGGTTGTGGTCCTGTGAGGAAGTACTTGTCTGAAATCTACAGGCAGAGTAACTGAAAAACTAATACAGAAAATGTTGTATCTGTGCTTTCACTCGGCTACACTTAGGCTTAGGAGTACATGGGAATGAATTGAAACCAAGGTCTTCAGTAAAAAAACAGGCCTCAAAATGCTCAGTTCCACAACAGCTGCAGCATTTTTTGGAATGCAGAGAGCTGTATAGATTTGAGTACCTTTTCTTCCATTTATGAAGTCTCAGACACCTACTCAGTTGGAGAGAGTGACTAAAGATCATTGTACAAAATTCAGGTGTTCAAAAGTCCCCAAAATCCAGAAATAAGAGTGTGTCTTTAAAATATTATATATATTTTTCACAAACTGAACAGAAATACAAAGGTGGTCTTTGTTGTTTTATTTTGGAAGAAGGTTGCGACAGCGTAGCTTCGCGAACAGAAAGCTCCTAGAGGAAAACTCCTGGGGTCCTTTACAACTCAAAGTGACTCCAACTGCTCAATTTTCATGGGGTATTGCTTACAGGGAGAAATATTTCTTAAATAATGGAGAAAATTCCATCCAAAGTTTCATCACACTATTGTTTATTAAATGTGATCTTCACAGGGACCGGGAGAGTGGAAAACTGCAGTCCCAGGTAGGAGGCAGGAGGCACATGGAATTTGGTGTAATTGCATCATTCCCAGAAGTCATTTATCCCAAGATAAAGTCTTGCACATAGCTTTTTCAAGAATCTCAAGGAAAAACCACAGCACCCTTCAAGACTGGAAGAGAGACTGATCTCTTTCTGGAACAGCTACATGCACTCATTTCTTCAGGCTTTAGTAACTATCCCAAATATTGCACTACTTTTGAGAAAAAATTGCAACAGCTTCTAAAACACAACAATGATCAAAAAAGATGAAGCCTTCCAGGAAACTATAAAAGTCAGAAGGTTGAATAAAATTGTGGGGATTCAAATGGGCAAACCCACAACACCCAAATCTTAAGTTTAAGAAACTACAGGCTGTGGATCAAGCACAAAAAAAAATACAGATACTTGGCCATGGTAACTTGGAGTTAATTGTAACTGAGCACTTGTAGCTCCTAGAAATCAATACAGGCTTCGAATTCTTGAAATAAAAAACCACATAGTTTTCCCTGGAGTCTGTAGAACCCTATTTAGACACTTGTATTAGTCTACCATTGAGTGCTGCTACGTTTATTTGATTTCCCAAAAAGGCAGAGGTTATTTGAATCATTCCCCTATGAAGATCAGCTACATAGATGCATATTATTTACAGGGGTTTTGATGCACTTATTTCCTTTAGGGTAGGGTTTTCCTTAGGATCAATGGGACGAGTTACTTTTAAAAACAAAACCAATAAACAAACAAACAAAACCAATCCACTAAAAAAACCCAAACCAAACAAAAAAGCCCAAAAAAACAACAAACAAAAAACCCCAACAACAACAAAAAAGCCCATACTTAAACAAATCCCATTTTTTCTGCAAAACTTATCTGGTTAGATGAAGGCAAAGAAGAAAAAGATTTGCTTGGAGAGAAGAAAAGAGCCAAATGCACAGAACAGTTTGACACTGAGCATGAAAAAGGCTGTTTTGAGGCTGCATGGTCATCTAAGATCTGAAAAATACCTATTATGGACACTGCAAAACTGCACTGTAAAAATAAAAGGCAGCTATAATTTGTCACACATTTGTCTCAAAGACATTGATTATTCAGTAAAATAATTATTAACTACTATTATTAGTTTAAGTAATTCTACCCTCCACCATGAGATCCTATGAGTGGTAGAGGCAAAAAGGACCACTTTAAGAATAACAGTAAAGGCACCACACAGGAAACAAACCACCAAAATGTATTTTTAAACCAACTGCCAGTCTCCACTGTTTTTCCTGGTCAGGAACTTGATTTGAAATGTGATGGGTATAGCAGGCAAGCTAACATGAAAAAATGCAGTTAGTGTCTGAGTGCAATTACTTTGACCAGGAGTAGCTTGCAGGTCTGGCACCCTTATTTTTCTAACCACAAATACTTAGACAGAAACCTAAATTTTGTGTGTCTGATTTCTCCATCAATATTTACTTTATTTAAACTTTGTGGGAGGTCTAACACCCCACTGCCAACCAGTATCAACAGGTGGACTCAAGCACAAGACTACTTTTCTGGGAACAGGCTCTCTCAGATGCAGGAATAATCTGCTAAGTGAAAGGAATAAAAATATTTTGGAAGAGTTCAGTGAATGACAGAAAGATGATTGGCTTCAGAAGGCTAATGAATTCAGACACCTCTGGAGGTTCAGTGTCACTTCAGCAATATTCAGCATTTGTAGAGCCTGTCATAAAAATGTATTTTGCATTAAATAAACTTTACTAGGAAAATGTAACAATGAAAAAGGTCAGCTCTGGGCCATTATCTCAGACTGAAAATGCTCACAGCTTGTTTTACAAATGGATGAAATAAAAAACGGCAAAAATGTTAGCCTATGTATTGCCATGGCAGAATGATATAAAAAGTTCCTTTAACCTTCCTTACTGAATAAGATTTCTAGATACAACTTCACTGATTTTCAACATTATTCAGATGAATTAATTACTAATATTTCTTCCCTAAAAACACTGAAGGCTCTTGACTAGTAGTGAGAAAGAGGTTCCAAATTTTGTGCTTCAAGAGACTGCTCTCCCTTCAAGTAGCTCAAGCCAAACACATGCCAAGAGTGCCATAAACAAAAAGCTTTCTTCTAGGTAGAAATAAAAATTAGGTGGTTGAAACCCAACCAACAGCATTACTCCAAATGCAGCACCTCCACAGTGTCACTACTTAGTAGAGTTAGGTGTTTATATACAGCAGAAGCCTTTTGTAAGCCAGTGGGGGGAAAAACACCTTAAAACATAGTGGATGATTAGCACAAAGTGCAAGGCAGCAATATGAACATACAGTCCCAAATGAGAAAAAAAAATAAACACTTCCAGACTCTATGACGAGAGTATATACTTCTAAATACTATACCTAAGGGTTTTTCAATAGTTCAAAGTAATCAAAGCAAACTTTTTAAAAAATTTCAAGCCAAGAGTGGAGACCACAGACAGACTTTAACTCTTAACAGTATTATCTTCATTTGCTGTTTTTCTCTAGACTTCTAATTCCAGACAGTCTTTTTTTTTTCAGTGAGACCCAAGTGGCCAACTCTGAAAATTGAGATGAATCTGGGATTTTACTTAAGGTTACGGAGAATTTTCAATGTGACCTCCACCCAAATTCTGCATTTGTCACTCCACTGTGTCAATATCACAATTGGGCTTGTTGATCTGAACTAAAACCCCTCCTTTTACAAAGATCAACCTAAAACCCAACAAGTATCTGTCACCTTTTCGTGGATGATTGCTAAGCATCAAATAAGCTCATGAAGGTACCAGCAGCATGCTTTAAATTTCTCAAGTCTTGAAAGAAGATACAGAGCAAAAATACTGGAAGTAGTTTACAGCAAAACAATTGTTAGGAAATATAAATCACTAGAAAACTTTAGATATTTTCAATTCTCTTTTTCCTCAGAAAATGCAAGACTTCAGAAGGCCTGAGATTTTAAGCAAACACTTGTGGGTTTGGAAATGCTGGTTTCCATGGCAACCAGTAAGGTCTTCTTTATATAGCATTATAAACAGATGGTAAAGACCAGTCATGTTTGCTTCTTTGCCAACATATCAATAGAACTGCTGTACTACTCTATCTCTTGTATTAGAGTTATTAAGTAACTTGGGTATTTGAGCAACAAAATCTACAAATCAGACTTGCTCAACTACTATGGGTTTTTTCCATAAACACATGAAGACTCTCAACAGTAAAGTCACTGTAGTCTATATAGGCAGATTTCTTTGGCAAAGCTTTTTATAAATGTTTTCTCAGCACTCGCCATGTAGGGTACATTACTACCACAAATATGAATCTGACAGGGATTAAAATAATGAATTCAAACAAGAAATAGAAATCTGAGTGTTTACATCCACTGGTACTAAAGTGTACTTCAGAATTGTATTGCATTTGGAATTATTCAGAGAAGATATAGTGAACTGTAAACTCATCTTCATTATGTCATAAAAAGTAGAGGTTATTCTTGCTGGCAATTTGTAAAAGAAAGAAAATCTCTTTGCATTTAAATCTTTCAGTTACAGCCATGGCACACGATATACAAGTGGTTTCTTTTCCACAGATGGTTGGTAGTATCAAGAGAATTTGATTTGGTACAGCATTCAATTTGGTACCTCTCTAGAAAAGTCTGAAGTACCAACTGCTGGCAATGCAAGCTAACATAGATTTTTGCTACTGAATTCAGCTAATTCCTCCAGTGGTTTAGTTGTTTAGTATGTTTTGTGCCAAAAATGAGGGGAAAAAGAAAAAAATAGAGGAAAGGTTGAAGCAGAACTCACATCAGGTTTTTTGACTGCATGTCAGGAGTCCAAATCACACATTTCAGATCAAAGTATTCCCTCCATTCTAACCAGATTAGAAATTATTTTATTATCAAATACTGTAAAAATATCAGTATTTCTAATCCAACTTCCTCTGAAATTCATGCTCTTTCCATGAGGGCTGGCACATAAATTCTCTACTGCTTATTTTTGTTAACTACTTTGTGTGAATTTTGTGGTTTGGTGGGTTTTTTTCCACTGAACAGCAGCATCTCAAGGACAAATGCAGTATCTAAAAACTTATCTTTATAGCAAGCACAAATTTCCAGGTCCACTCCTCTCCAATCTGCTCCCAGTATCACACCAGTTATCACTAATAAGCGAGATTCAAAAAAATCACCACACAACTCAAAGTTCTCAAAACCCACTCAACTTCATAAAACAACCAATAATACATTTTGGAAATGTGTGAACTACTAAAGATGTGACTATATTTGGCAAAGATCAAGAGGATAACAAGCATTCAGTATGCACAGAGAAGCCAGAAATGTGCTAGGGTATGGATGAGAAGTCTTCCTGCACATCAAATGAGACTGCATTAAGCAACAAGTTCTACAGATAGTTAATCACACACAATTTTTGTGTTGGTAGTTGTATGTTTTTCTGTTTGGTACCAGGCAATCCATGCACAAATACAATCTAACAGTGGGGTCAATTCCACCAAAATTCCAAGAGTTACCAGCAGTGCTTAAGCTGTAGATACCTAAGATTACTTAGCATAAAATTCCTTGGGTGGTTTGGTTGCACAGCCTGTTCAGAAGCACACATTCAGATGACAAGAAGTGCCTATTGTTGTCTACATCTTCAAGGATCAATCCACTGGCCACTGCCATGGTCAACATTCCAGCAACCCCAATACACCTTTGTCATTTCAGGATACTGTTCTTCACCTGCTGACTACACCAAAACTCACCATTTCCATGCTCCATGTTTTATGTTTTATCATAAAACATAAATCAAGTTTGATCTTTGAAATATGAACTTGGTCAATAGCAGTGAATGAGGGTAACGTTAGGGAACTTTTAAACAAGTCAGATGTGCACCCACGAGTGCTGAAGAAACTACCTAACATTATTGCCAGGTCACTCCATGATCTTTAAAAAGTCATTGTAATCAGGGGAGGTTCCCAAGGACTGGAAGAAAGCATCACTCCTATGTTCAAGAAGGGCAAGAAAGAAGCTGGAAAGCTACAAAGACAGTTGAAAGGTACACAGGTAGGGTAAAACTTTTAACTAGTACTCCCCTTAAATCAGGTTACAATTTAACACAGTCCCTTTCAAAAGAGATGGCACTGCAGAACAAGCATTGTGTAAAGGACCTGAACTTCAGTTTAGCAAGTTTATGGAACAGCACTAAATTCAGAATGGGGTGGGGAGTGAAAGGCAAAACCATGTTTTTATCACTGAAAAGGACTGCAGACTTCACCTGTAACACAAGAAAACTCAGCCCTCACACCAACTGCTTTATTTGGACTGGACATAACACAAAAAGATTCTAAGACAGAACACCAACACAAAGAAAGAGTAGGAGCTGCTTTACTGAAATTACAGAGTTATTTGGGAAAGGTGTTGATGGTACTGACCACCCCAGTTTTTCCTTGACTGCCTGGTGCCAGAGTCTGGAAGGCAAGTTAAGAAACTTAAGTCTGTAGGAATATCTGGAGTACATGAGAAAAAACTGGCAAGAGGAAGTAGTGCTGGAGTGTGAAGCAGGAGCCTAATTTCTCCCCACAACTCCCAACGATTTTGACAGCATGGCAAACAAGTAGAAGGCAGCACTGCTAACAGAGGCGTAAAAAGAGCCACTCTAGAACTGCAAAAAGAGAACACCTTACTGAAATGTCACTCTTGGAGTAGCAGCATGAGTGAAAAGAAAAATGAAAAATGGATGCCACGCCATCCTTTGTAAATTTGCTTCGAAGAAGCAAATCTACAGCTTCAGCTACCTACAGTACAAGGAAAACAGTATTCACTATACAAATCAGGCAGCATTGGAAAAACCTCCAAGTAACCATTGCAATAGGAGAGGTGAAAATAGAAGAATTTTCTTTAGGTAATCTGAGAATACAGATTTTCCAAGGTCCACCACATAGGGAAAACTAGAGAGCCCACGGTGAAACTGCCAGAAGCAAAACCGTCCCAGAATTAAGAGTCACAAGGAAGGAAATTTAAGTCCCAGATCTGATCCTGCCTCCAAGAGATACAGAAACAAATAAAAACAAACTGGCAGGCTCTGACAAAGGAATACAGCACTGATATTATACACTTGCTGAGACAAAGTACAATAGAAGTGAGGAGAGAGAAACCCAAGACATACATGCACGAAGATAACTATTTTTTTTTACATTAGTTTACATGTGGGTTTTTTTATTATTACATAGATTATCCAGGTATTTTACTCTAACCTGGCACACATCTTGCCATGCAGTTCACAACAGTAATAGCTTCTGCAGACAGTAACTCAGAATAGGATCTGAATTTTCAGCAGTAGCCTAAACAAATCTTAAAAGATTCTAGAACTTGTTACATGAAAATGTCAACTCAAATTGCTACAGGAAGTCCATCTTATTTTGAAGAGTATCTGTGTCTTCTTTAAAGACCTAAAAGCATCTTTATACTTAGTATTAATAATATTAACTCTTAGAATCTTAAATCTTAAAAGATTTCTAATTTTTCTGGAATGAAGATCAACAAAATGCTGCTTTCAGTCATGCAATATAATATTATCCAAACCAAAAAACACCCTGCCAACAAAAGAAAACAAATCTTCTGAGAGTAATTCTGTATGTATTTTACATATTCTTTAGTTATATCAAAAGCACACTGTTATTATTGTCAATGACAAAAGGCACCCATCTAAAGCTATAACTTACTTGAAACTATGAAAATTCCCAGGCTTTTTATTCTCCTGGGTGCACTGACATTTCAAGAAAAAAAAAAGAGCAAATGCAATTATGAAAAAAAAGAGACAATGATTTCCAGTGTTCCATTATTTTATCTTTGGGTTTTCCAGTTATATAAGCCACCTCTGTAATGAAGTACAAATACTCTTTCATGACTGCCTCTTGCAATACTCCCAAAATATTAAAGCAGAACCTTAAAATAAATAATATATAAATCACCACCACCCTCTGAAAAACCAGAAGTGTTCAAAAAATCTATAACTATAGCACAAATCTGGCAGTGCTACATCTCATCTGAGGAAAAAATTACTCAAATGTCAGATTTCAATATCTTTTTTACACTTCCATCCCAAATTTATCAGGTACTATGAAGCGGTTTTTCCCAAATGATACTCTGTCAATATCAATAAAGTGCTGACTTGCAGAAACAAGTTAACAAGTTACCTGTTAAAATCGGTTTTTCCTCCACCAGTTTTCCAGCTGTTCCTTTAGCTAAACACCAACTATGCCTGACCTCACTTAGTTCACAAGAGACCATGGAAAAGAAGACAAAATCCAATATACACATTGCCTGATGTGCTGTGACTTGATTAATCACAATGATGCTAATGACATTCTGCTTATGACATGCAACTACAAATGTTCCCGTAAGTAAGTATGAATGAATTTGAGAGAACTACCATCTCAGCACAACCAGACAGCCTCGAAACTCCTGCTTCAATTTCTACATCCTTTTGTAAGATTTCATCAACAGCCATTTTGTGCTGCTTACACATAAAATCATTTGATTGAATTTCTGTTTGATATGATGAATGAAAACCTCTATACATAATTTCAGTCTGGGAAAAAAACATTGATTGCATGATCAAAATTTTAAATTTATGATGGGTGCCAGCCTGTTCCAGTCTTCTATTTGGCTATCCTTGGTCAAAACAATATCATGCATTCAAATAAAATTTTCTTAGCACTACACTTCTTGCAATAGTGCTGCTTATTAGCTCTAATGTGTAGATATCTAATTACTAAGTTTCTTGTAGAACACAAACATCAGGGCAAATACTTCAGCAGAAAATACTTCTCATACACTTGACTTTTAAAAATAATATACTTTTTAAAAATAAAGAGAGAGAGCATGACAAAAGTGGTAAAGAACTTTTTTTTGTTCTATGTTACCTTGCATCTGAAGGACAGAACTTAATTTTGGACCATAGAACTTCTAGCAAAGAACTTCTAGCCAAAGAACTTCTAGCAAAGTTGCTAAGCTTTCACCACAAATCCAATAGTCCAGTTGTATCTTTACTGCAGTTTGCTGGCAAGTTCTTGAGTATGCTGTGTTCCCTCCCATGCCAGCAGCAGGATACATTTTAATACTTTGAGGAACCATATGCACTTTCCTTGGGATATGTTAGCACAAGAAAAAATGAAAAAGGTCGTTCTCATAAGTGAGCCTAATTTGCACATACAAGCTTGCAGCCAAGGAATATGTTTGTGTGCTACAACATTTTTTCCCCCATCCCACTAAACATTTTTTTTCTGTACTCAAGCGCACTTCATCTGTGATTTCAATTTGCCATTGAAAAAAGCGTATGTAAGATGAGCTGCAAAATTACAGGATCGTAAATTTAAATGTCAAAATGTAAATGAAAAATGTACAGATATCCAAGAAGCATGCCACTGGAATTATACAGAGCTTTTAAGAAAAAACCCTAACCCAGTACCACTACCATTGCAACATACAGTGCTCTCAACAATTTACTTTGCCTATCAGCTTTGCTTTTGCTAGTTGGCAAATACTGCTTTTTAGCATTGTTAGATGCCAGTCCAAAAAAAATCTCAGTGATTTCATTTTCTCTCCTCACCAGACTAGGAGGTAGCCAGCTACAATGCTAGAACCTTTCAGTGCCTCTAGGTCTGTGCTCAGACATCTCCTTCCTGCCCATGAGGCCAGCCACAGCAGATCCTGAGGTTTCTAAAATGAAATGTGATTTGTATTTTGTGGTGAAGTATGAGTGATCAGAAACAAAGAGTAGGCAGAAAATGAAGAAATTAAATTCTCCACTAAAGCCCAGTATCTGTTTCTGTGCTTTATTGTATTTTGGTTACTCATTCCTCTAGAAAAAAAAGTAAGAATTATAAATGTCCTTCCTTTCATGACAAACTTCTGCAGAGACATGCAAGCCTGCTGTGAGGAAACTGAAAATACTTTTACTTCATTGAAGAAAGCAGAAACTGTAAAAAAAAGAAAAATCCAGACACAATGAACAGTCTGACCCAACACAAGATACAATTCACAAAAATGTCTGTATATGCACTTCTCCCCCTCTACATTCTTCCTTAACACCTGAGCCTCTGGAGAGGTGCTTATGTGGAAAGACAAGTATGGATCAACAGCCTTCTGCCACAAACATTACTCTGTCTCTCAGAAGGTAAAAAACACCCAAGAACACACATAGATAACTGTTTTCTATGACCCAGATAATTCTTTAGATACACCTTTAAAAACCAGAGATTAATAAAAAGGCTATTCGCTATATATTGAGGCTTAGCCTGACTTTTCTGTATAACCAGTAAGGCAAGCTTTCAGTTCAACCCTAACAGTCTTAAAAGTACCTTACTAGAACTTTAATGAAAAGCTGATAACACCACTGCAAACTTTATTCCAGATTTCACAATTATTGTCCTCCTTAACTTTACCAAAATTTACAGATTCCAAGAACAAACCTGGGTCTTTGCACACACATTCACTCCAAATGGTCTCCACTCCCAAAGCAAACTTACAAGAGCTTTGTTGTGTCAGCAGACCAGAGGCCAGGCAGTGCCTCCTAAATTTTGACAAGCTCCCCAGCTTACTTCCTCTTTCACCATATAATAAAACACTGAGGATCAGGCTTTTAGTAGCAAGCCACAAGGAAAAAAAAAAAAAACCCAAACAAACCTCAACCCCTGAAATCTTGAAATCAGTTACTAGTCAAGTCTGCTACTCTTTCAGGACTGGAGCAAGACAACAAAGAAGATAAAAATCAAATGATCCTTCAGGCCCATGGTGTGGTTTGCACACTTTTGCAAGACCAACATCCTCACTACAGAAATTGATTTCTGCTGAGTAGAGCTACAGAACAGAATGATAGCGACATGGTGACACTTTTCAATACAATAACATTTTTGGAGAGAACCACAGTTTTGCCCATCTTGGACAGAGAACAAACTTCAATTGACTGACAGTCTGTTCTATCACAGAGAAGACTATATGGTTACATTAACTTACACAGAGCAAACGTGCAGAGAATGATGTCCTTAAAGAAAAAATTTCACGTTCTCAATCACCACAAATACGTAAAGAATCAGCCATTGCTTTGAAAACAAAGTAACTTCTGAGGGCACTGTAACATTATAGTAGGATCTAGAACAATACTAAATGCTAACTAAATTTAAGGACAACAGTGGCTACCAGTTATATTCACTGAGCAGAACTTGGGATCAAATCAAAGTGCGTAGTCTTTAAGTAATCAGATTCTTGCTCTAGACTTAATGACTGCAAATGAAAATTCAACTGTCAAGGGTGCATCTGACAGCTATAGGTAAGTCAGCCATCTAAAAATAAGAATTTGCAAATGTTAATAGACTGTGTATAGGAAATGTCAATCCTGGTGCAAACTCTCAACAAGTAAAGTTTAATTAGCTCCCCTTATTGACCTTCTTAGAACTGACACCACAGAGCCTATCTTTTTATCAAAAAAATAGAAACAGTATATTCGTCCTTCATATTAGACAGAAATCGGGTGCCTTTGTTAACAGGAAATTTCTAATGCCATCTAGAGACTCGAATGACAATGTCCTGATTTAATGTAAATGCTTCTTCCAGGCAACAAAAGAGAGGACATGCTAATTTCTGGTCTGTTACATCTGCTAATTTTAACATAAAATTGACTAAAATATACTGTCCTCAACCAGAGTTACAGTGCATTTCCATGCATTAGGACAAGCTCTCTTTCCAAGACTTCATATTAAGATAAGCAAAATATCCCACCATCTTTAACCTATATTTGCAAATACTATGAGTCACAATGATTTGTTTGTAGAACTGGTGTTCCAATTTTATCAGGTCTATAATACTTGCAGCAGCACCAGAACCACAAATTTTTAAAATATTCTTTCTTTAAAATAACGCAAGAAGCATATGACAGCATTTATATGATAACATCTAAATATGAACATCTCAATTCTTTTTTGTCAGTCAATAATGCTGCATGAAGTTTACCACACACATCTTCAAAAACCATAAAAACAAAGACTTGGGAGTTTGTAACACTTTGAGTTCACTCTGAAGCAGAGGAGCACATCAAGCAAAAAATTCAAATGAGCTGGTATAAATTACAAGTAACGTATATAATATGTAATTCCAGGTATATCCAGAGTCATCAAAATGTCAGACTCTGATGACTTAAATTACTTCAATTGAACAATTTATAAAACAGCACAAACTCCTTCTTTTTACATAATTTCCCTTTTTCATCATATAGAAATTATGTAGTATTTTTATATCTACATAGACTATGCTTGTTATATTCAAATACAATAGTAGCCATGAACAGAAACACTTGGAATAGAATTTTAATCTTGCCCTATATTCTGTTATTGAAACCACTGTAGTAAATATACAGCGTGCTAATGCAAAAATAACTGATCTTGGGAGTTTAATTCTTCCTTTGAGTCAATGGTCTTCTGTCAATTTCACAAGAAAAATGGTTTATAGTGATACCAGCTTTCCAGTTTTAGGCTGAAGTGCTTGTAGCAGTCTCTTAGAAACCTCTCTTTTCAGGGAAGTTTTCACTTATGAGATGAGTAACTTATGAGATGAGCAGAGACAGGAACAAATACTCCCTTGCTAATCTTGTATTTCCTCCCAATTTTGCAGAGATAGTAGCTGCATCCAATAACTCTAACAGAATGATGAAGCCTGTGTGGTTGTACTTATTTGCAGGACTGATATAGCTGTAAGATAAAGTACCATTAAATGAAAGAAAATGAGCTCTTTCCTCAAACAGCAAGGGCTTGGTGCTTCTGGTACACTGTCTTGTTCTTGGGGATCTGCTACAATCCTGTTGTTAGTCTGCAGCTAAAAAGAATACCAAAAACATTTGTTGCATTCTATTATTTCATCTAAGAGGGTAGCATGACTATTCCAAGAATATGTACAAGACTATAAGCACAACATCAGCAACTCCTGAATGTTGAAGGTCCAGTCATGTATCTTACTACTCTTATTTTTAAACAAAAAAAATTCACACAGAATTTTCCTGAATTACAAAGGTAGAGAAAAAAGGGAGAGAAAAGACTTGTTTAACTACACATCAACAGGATGCTGCTCTTGTAAATAACATGTGTTAAAGCACAGCAACTCAAATTACAGCTTTCCCAACACAACCTAAATCTCTTTCCTGCTTCTAGGAAAGTGCCTTTTATAACCAAGGGTTATGAATATCTAAGTATATTGGCTAATGTTACAAGCCACTGCAGGTCAGTGATCAGCAATTCCATTTCAGTGCAAAACAATTAAAATGTTAGTGGTGGGCAGTAAGTAAGTGTGTTCTTAAGCCCTACTGGTGACATGGGATGTCACCATCCACACTAAGGAATCAAGCAAAGAGATTTTTTTTTCAAGAGGACCAAAACGTCCATTACACATAGGCACAGCTAACATTCCACTGGCTTTCCTTGCTTTCCTCCTGTACCCTATTCACAGAATTCTCTATTCATCAGGGCTTCTTCTATTGGAACATATACAGAAAGGATTAATTCAGTTAGGCATAGGAGACTACATATCACATCCTGAGCATCATCAGGCACCAACTGAAAAAATGACAACTGTTTTCTCTTACAAGAAAATGGAGTAAATTGAAAGATGAAGTTTATCACCAAGAGCTAAAGAGCAGTGATACAAAAAACATTTGCTGACCCAGGAAAAATGTTCAGCAAGCTGGCCTGCAAAGTGTTATCACAGTAACTTGCTCTCCACGTCAGTATAGCAGTGGCAGCATCAGTTTTGACTTTTCCTTTCCCAGGGCTACAAAGAACCACAAAGGCAAGATGTTCACAAGATGCTGCTTTGGGGACCACAGCTACAGGTCTTTAAACTACTCATGTCTGCAGCTATAGGCAAACACCACTTAAGAGAGCAATTTTAAATAATTGGTCTGTTCAGAAAGGACCAGAATATGTCTAGAATAAAACCACTTTTATTCTTTAAGAGAGTCTACACTCTACTCCAAAACAGCTGTTTGCTATAGTTATGCCAGTCAATTGCTGTGCGTAGATAAAGCACCACCACTATGGAGGCTCCTACTAAAAAAACCCATCAAAATTCTACTGCCAGCAAAGCATGCTCAGTGTCTTGTGTGTTAGGTTTATGTGGGGAGTGGGAGTTTTGAATAAGTTAGTTTTTCATTTAAGCAATGGATAGGCTGATCCTTTTATCTCCTAGGCCAAGGGCAAAATACTTTCTATTACTAGATGTACTGTACACGGTTATGTCACCTGCTAAGTGCAGCAGAAATTTTTCCCGATGTAAAAATCAATGAGCAGAATTTGGATAAAAAATTATTGTTGGAAGTATTGATGAATGCAACAGAGAGGCAAAAGCTCAATTAGAACTTAAACTGGCCACTTCTGTAAAGGGTAATAAAACTGTTTTTATAAATACATATATAGCAAAAAGAGGGCAAGGAAAACTTCCATTCTTTATTGGATACAGTGGGGAGTGTAGTTATCAAGGAAAGGCTGAGGTATATAACAACTTATTTGCATCAGTTTTCAACAATAAACCAGGTCGTCCTCAGGACAATTGGCCTCCTGAGCTGGTAGATGAGGATGGAGAGCAGAATAGCCCCTCTGTAATCCAGGAGGAAGCAGTTCTGTGAGTCCTGTGAGGAGCAGCTGAGGGAGCTTGGGGCTGTTGAACCTGGAGAAAAGGAGGTTTCAGGGGTGACCTTATCACTCTCTACAAGCACCTGAAAGGAAGGTGTAGCCAGCTGGGGCTGGTCTCTTCTCCCAGGCAGCAAGTGACAAGACAAGATGACAGAGCCTTAAGCTGTGCCAGGGGAGGTTTAAGGTGGGTATCAGGAAGAAGCTCTTCACAGAAAGAGTGATTTGGCATTGGAATGGGCTGCCCAAGGAGGTGACCATGTGGGTCACTGTCCCTGGCAGTGTTGAAAAGATTGGATCTGGCATTCAGTGCTGTGGTCTAGTTCACATGGGGACTGGTTGGACTCAATCTCAAAGGTATTTTCCAACCTACTTGATTCTGTTATTCTGTGAATGGGCTTACACTGCTTTTTCTTCAGCTATAGAACCTACATGAGTCTCAAGAGGTGTTGAAAATACTTTCAAGTAAAGCTGTTTCAGATGAAAACAGAAGGGTGGGGTTTTTTGAGTTAAAAGGTAAAAAAACTGCAACAAAACTACAAGTGTTCTGTAGTTCAGACTTCACCTACATTTTTACAGAAGCATGTTTCTTCAGAGTAAAACTGGTTATTTTCCAGACCAAAACTATGTTTTCAAAGCAAAGTCAAGGAACAGGAGAACTTGGATGGGATTCTGGCCATAATATTAACAAGAAAATAAAATCCAAAAACTACTGTTACTTCACAGTAAAGCTACAATGTTTTTCTGAATCTTTTCAATAATTCCCCAGGGATACTGCACATAGCAAGTGTATCATTAAATCATCCATATTACATTATGAAATATCTTTTATGTCCAGAGATACAAAGAATTTTCAAATCATTAATGGCTAACTTGCTAACATAGTTTTGAAGTCCAGTTACCAATGAAGACTTTGTTACCTCACTTTTCACTTTGTCATGGCTGCATGAAAAGCTATGGCATAAATCCATTCCCATTTGAAAGCAGTTTACTTGGTATATTTATTTCTAGCTACAAAAACTAGACTGAAGTGTTGGAGATTTTGAACCACACTCAAAATAAAGGCATAAACATACTGAGACTACCTGGCACATACCACCACTAGCTAAACTAAGTTATTTGCAAGTGTGGGATTTAAAGCTTCGCACAAGGAATTTTTTAATAACTTGTGAAACCAAATTTCATGCTAGCTACATGTCATTTTGCAAATTTAGAATGTAGCTGTATAATTCTTAGTTTCATTACATTACACATTAATTGAAACAAGGTAGTGAAATTCCTGCTTTTCAACTACAGTGGTGAAAAAATGAACTTCAAAAATTTGCATGAACTTCTGCATGTGACTTGACAGTATAAGGTACAAATTTTGCAACTGATATCTCAAGCTGCAATGACCTTTCACTGCAGAACACACAGTAAGGAAAGCACATGCCATGCAAAATAGAAAAAAGCAAAAAAGCTGCTACTCACATTTTCAAAGGGAAAGTTCCAAAAGTGCATTGCCACAACAACTACTTCAGCATACAAACTGACAGTTTATTTCTTAAGCTTATCTAGAGTACTTTCAGAGGAAATTAACAAATCTATGAATTTACAGAGTGCAGAAAAAACAAGTGTCTCAAAACTGGATATTTCTTTGTTCTAAACTTCAAGCCCTGAGTACTGAATCCCCAATTCAGTGACCTTATTTGGAGTCGTGAAGGAAACAGACTTCTGAATTGAAATCATTTTCATAGTGGGTAATAAAAATTACACAAGTTTAAAGAAATAGATGTGATATTTAAGATGTAGCTCACTCAATACCACAAAGGCAAACGAAATTAAAACTTTAGAACTTCAGACACTAGCATAAGTTGTTACCCTGCACATTTACAATTCAGCATAATTTTCTCACAATGTCAAAAGGGGAAAAAAGAAAAAAAAAGCCCTTGTGGTGTTGGTACTAAGTTACTGATCCCTTTTTATTTTGGGGATTGTTCCTAAAACTGTTTGGACTGTAAGTTACTGAAGGCGCTGCCCAACACCGAGCAGATGTTTAGTGCTGAACTTCAGCTTAAATTTCTAGCAGGTGACAACCACTGCTGCCACAAGCACTTTTGGTTTGTCCTCCTTTGTTCTACCTCCAGTTCCTTGCCTCCCCCAACAGCACAGGATGTAAACACAAAAGCAAGTTACAAAGAGTTAAAAAGTTATTACTCAGCCAAGCTGTGATTCCCGTCCACTTTTAGCCTGAGGCAAACCTAGGCTAATTAGACTCGGGTTAACCTGCAATGAGAAAAGGTCAAGCTACATTGCATTATTTTGCATTTGCTTTGGGCTAGATGAATGTACATTATTCAGTGTTCACAGCTCATCTTATGAGCAGTAACCTCACTGCACACCCTTTACAAACAATTCTGGTTTGTAGACTCAATCCCATGTGTTGAGATAAAATACAGTTACAGTACACTACCACTGGCAATACAATGGCAAGAACCTGAAAATTAAGCACGCAGTTTTGCTTTCCTGGTCCTAAAAAAAAAACAAACAAAAACAAACAAACAAGCAAAAAAACCCCAAAACACACCCCATTATTGTACAGCTAAATACATGTTAAAATCATGGAAGGAATCAACAGAATTTCCACTGTAAGCACCACTGGGAGACTGTTTAACATCTGCCTACCTCTTCTCATGTAAGATTTAAATTTACTTTGTTGTTGAATTGGTAGAAAAACGACACTGTTTTTGTAAGTGTAGATTATCATTTCAAGTGAGATACTCCTACAACCTGCACCCAAATGAAAACTGAAAGTAATTTCATGACAGCTTGGAAAGTTCCACTTACTTAAAGAGAACAGACTTTTTCCATTGAAGCATCCTTCAAATCTAGGAGATTCAAATGCCCATTTTGTAAGTATTTTATTCTATATGAATCCACACATGTCTTTGGAGGCCCCAAGGTGAGCTCAGTAGTCCACAACCAGGAAAAATCTCCTCTGCTCCCTGTCAGAGGTCTTAATTTTTTCATTTTCGAAAGCTATTGCAGAAACCTTTTGAACAATATGGAACATGTTGAACAGCAGAAGGTGCCGCAGAAAAAGAAGAAGAAAGAATGGGAGGAGAGAAAAAAAAGTGAGGAGTAAAAAGTGTTTTAAGGGAGTTGGTTCTTTGTCTTCAAAAGAAGTATCTCTTTTTACAAAAATCCATCAAAACATCATCCCATCAGGCCACAATTCTGAATACATGGTCTCTTTGAGGGTTCAAGAGAAAGTAAGAGGAAATGAGAGTGGCTCAATTTACATTTTAACTAGGAATCCACACAGGGAATGCCCCCTGTCTCTCTGGCTCCAAGGCCACAGAGCAATCTTCCACTTTTATCAGCTGGTGCTTCTCTCTTTGGCTGAGTGAAAACTGTGTGTCAGGAGAGTGGCCCTCCACTAGAAAAACAAATTCAATTTTAGGACATTCACTACTAGCAGGATTCCCACAGACATGAATAGAGTTAAAACAACGATCAAAAAATTATAGAAAAAGATAATAAAAAAGGCACTTCACTTAGCTAGTTCTTTCTTTTACAAGAAAAGACAAAGAGTGGAGTAAAGCCACAAAGAAGCTAGGAGATGAAACCAAAACCCTGAACTCAAGTCCAGGTAGTCTCTTTCACAGCTATGAAAGGAAGAATAATTCTTTTTTGTCAAATTATCTTACCAGAGTTGAAGAGAAAAATCTTTTATCTCCCTCTATGTTCTTGCTTTGGAAGAAAAGTATCAAAATGTTGACTATTTAAGTTGCTACAAAAGGATCCTACTGCATGGATTTTTTAAAATGTCACTTCGTTCATTACAATCCAAGCACAGCACAGAACAAGTAATGACTATACATGTATAGCTCACTTACAAAGCTAATTATTGGTTCTAATAATGTCTAGAGCAACCCTCTGAAATTCTCACAGTTTGCCCAGTAGGTTCGTCCCTTAATAAGTGACATGATGTGACAGACATTCAGCACAACGCGTGAGGATTTGACTACACCATTCCCATTGTGAACACTAACTCACGGCTGCACTCTTGCAGGCTGCACTGAAAACCTTCCCCATCTTGTCCCTGTGAAGGACTAATTACATCACTTAAAATTGAGAGGAAACTCTTCTAATCAAGGATCAACTTTGGCATCTGCTTTTACATTCATCTTAACCTCCCTATTCCGTATGCACACAGGCGCATTCATAGGCAAACTCTTTCAAAGAAAATCATTCAAATTAGAGGAGAACTTGGGCCAAAAGTACATCTGTTTTCATTACAAGAACTTGCCTAATGGAATTATTCTCTTCTCCACAAGCCCTTGGAAATAAATTGAGACTGAGCTTATGTACATACATAAAGCTACAAAAACAGTAAAGAACATCACACATATCCTTAAACATATCCTTCTGCTATGCCCAAACTGCTCTACTGATCTCAAACCATTTATGATTTCTACTTAGATCTAATAAGCAACAACAAATAAATACTGGTTTCTTTTGGACTTTTAAAATATTCAAAAGGACTTTTATTCCTGTAATGAAGCAGAACAGATGTCACATACTACAACCTGCTGTTTGAGACTGCTCTTTATCCCTGCGTGCTCTCTAAACACCAGTAATAGTCTAAACAAAGATGGAATCAAAACAAACAGGACACAAGTGACCCTGAGAGTCAGCATTATCTTGCAGATTAAAATATACAAACACAAGAAGTGAAGTTGTGCTTCCATGGAGAACCATCTCATCACACATGCTCTCATATAAGCAGATTTCTGCCTCTCAGATGTGAAGAATGACAAAGTGCCCAATGGCAACATTCCTGTAATTTGTCCATTTAGCATCAGCACCATTTCTACATGCCTTTTCTTTGTGATAATGCTCGATCTGCATCAGAAGTTCACTTCCACATTTTATCATGTTTTATTCTATATTTAAAAAAGGGCAAAATAAAAACACATAGCATTCCTTGGAGAACTCAAAGCCAGAAGTCTACTTCTTCAATACACATTATGTACAAAGACTGCACGTACAATACAGCTAGGATTTCTATTTGTTTACTTTCCTCTGGTGGCTTGTAGGAGCAGTAATTCACTTCAGGACTTCATTTCTAGTTCAAGCAAAAGAATTTATGCAGAACTGCAAAATTCTTTGAATTATGAAACATAATACTATTTAAGTTGCTACAAAAGGACCCTGTTGCATGGATTTTTTGAAATGTCACTGGCTTTAATCATGCCAGAGAAGCATAATTTTTCACTAATATGCACATGCAGTTCTGCTACAGCTTTTTTCTTTCCTCTAAACAAGAAAAAGCTTACTTCAGAAGAAAGTCTTATAAAGTAAGGCCTTTCCTCCTTCCTGGTCCTAGTACAGTGTTTCTGTCTGACTTTCATCATCAGAAGAGCCTCATGACTAAAGATACTCTTTCAGTCCTGCAACCACTTTACTGACCCAGCTTCAGTTATGCAAGTCTTGGTGTCTCTTCTGTGGTACTGCAAGTATCTGGGGAAAAAAAATCTGCTCTCTTTTTCTAAGAGAAAGATTAAGAGAATCCCTCAATTTAAGTTCTCACAAGATCAACCCTTTTTGCCTCACTTATGTCTCAACTTGTGTGGCAGCAAAGTCTTCAATGGACCTCTGGTATTTCCCTCCCACATCCACTTCACTACACTGATCCAAAATCATCCACTCATACAAATGAAGTGACTACTGAACTTAAGATTCAGTAGTGATGCCTGCAGACCTCAAACACTGCCAGCCAGCATGCATCATTCATCTCCCTCCTGCACAGCTTCTCAAAGAGGCACCCATTGAACTTACATAGCACAGGATGGCACAGGTGGTACTTTCTGAAGCATTCATTTCATTAGAAAGGCTGTCCACAGCACAAGCTTTGATACAGACATTGACATAGTAAAAACTAACTCCTGACAGGCATGTAAACACAGGCTGAAGCTTTTGTTCCCAAGTCCATGATACTCCAAAAATCTACATGATTCATTTTCTGTGTACAGTTCAGTTATCTACCAGAAAAGTGCCAGTGAAAGCTTAAAAAGTCCTTAGGCCCAAAGGGACCTACCTCTCTGGTGAGACCAGTCCTGGGGAACGTTCTGCTATGTACAACTCACTCCAAAGGGCTCCAGTATGCAAGAAAGCACTGCAAGCAGCCACAGCTTTCCCTCTGCAGCTCCTGCAGCCTTTTACACATGCTGAACTCCAAACGGCAAGCACTCTGAAGATTAACAACAGACACCTAGGCTTGGTGTGTCGCAGAAAGTCAACAAAGAAAGAAAGATCAGATTCAACCTGTGGCAGCCAGTGCCGTCGGCATGACACACAACAAGACCCTAAACCAGCTGGTGCTCCAGAAGAACTGCAGGCTTTGTGCCCAGGAGTATCACATTACAATAGTCAGGAGAAAAGTGATGAATAGATAAGTAATTGAGGTCAGGTCAGCCTCTGACAAGGGAGAGTTTTCTGTCAGCGAGAGGCAAGAGAAAACACTCTTTGTGAATGCTAAGCTCTTGTAGAGCAGATGGGGATGCTCCCAACGAAGCCACATGCCAAACACTCGGCAACTTTGTAGGGCTTAACAATTTTCCAGATACCATCACCATTATCACCTCCATCTTACCCACATTTGGCTTCAGTTTACATTCCCTCTTTCCCAAAACCACAACTTTGATTCTTCTTGGTGTTATTTATATCCTATCCTTTCAGGTATACAACATTTGCCTACTGCCAAGCCACACATCTACAGTCAGCTTGCCTACTGGTCTGTAGAGAAAAGAATTCCCCAATACCAGAGACCTAGCAGGGGAGCTAGGTCTTTATTTACATCTTTATTTCTGTTATGCACACAAATGCCGATGGAAGGAATATCGGGAAAATATTTAGGGTCCACCACTCCTCTCTGAAGAGACAGCTTTCAAAAAGGAAGCAAGGCCAAAGAGCCAGTCATCCCAAAAATGGTTCCTGATGGATGTGTGTTTTTACATGACTGATGTTTCTCTCAAGAAGTGCAAAGAAAGGAAGCCTGGTTCAGCCACCTGCTACTGCAGAAGCAGAAACAAAATGTGTGGAGAAGCCTCATGACACGGTGTCTTCCCACCAAACCTAATGCTGCTCACAAGCTGAAAACGAATTGACGCATACATTGTTATGTAACTCAGCATGACAAAGAAATTGTGTTTCTTCAGGTTTTGTTGGAGGTGACACTTTCTTCTTTTCTTACAAAATACTGCAAACTGTCACTCAAATTTCTATTCCTCTGCTCTCCCTGCCTGTTCCAGTAGTAATCCTGCAGATGGCACTAGGGACTAAGAAATTTCTTTCATTTTTTTCTTGTCGGAGGTCTTTTACTCTGTATTCATTTCATGTTCACTGAATTGTACCAGAGAGCTCATCTTTTAGGCATCTTGATTACTTCAAATCGATAAAAATTACCCTGTCCTCCTGCTGCACCTTTAAGATCTCTTAAGAAATTTCTGAAAAAAACTCCTTTATTCACTAAATATTAGGCATCTGTAATAGATAGTATAAAATAATGGATGGATAACACCAGTAATTTAAGTAAAATGGCATATTTAACAGAAGAAACAAAGTCTATTATCAACACATAAGACTGAATAACAAATAAACTCACATAGCAGACAGAAATGTAACTTTAAACTTAGGATGGTGCACTGTTGCTCCTTTGAGATACCCAGAAGAGGAATTTATTCAAATTTCATCTTTCATGCTTTCTATGAGGCTATTCCTATAAAAGTTAAAATTCACTGTTCCCATAATCATCTGTGGCTTGATTATCTCACAGGATGCAGCAGACTCATCTGAATTGGAAAGATACTTCTCTTCTTGCTCAGTGCACCTTTTTTAGCTAGACAGATGGTACAGCAGTTTCAGAGCAGAAATTAAGTATCTAACAAACAGCTGGAAGATTTTAAGCATCCCACCTACCCTGTCTGGGAGGGCAGCCATTTTCATCTCAGTTTATCTGAGATTCTCCAGACAAGGTATTTAAAAAAGAGCATTGAAATGTATTCAGTTCCTAAGGCAAATTAAATTTCAGAAAACATATAGAGGTGACTGAGTGTGACCTCAGCTATCCTTAAAAAGAAAATAAATCTGTAATCTTCTTTTTTTATGGCCAAGATAAAACCAGTTGCTAAAATATTCAAGGCATACTTAGCACCTATTCACCTCAGAAGGCTAGACAGCCTGTGAAAGACAGACACATCCTTTCCTAAACTGATCTCTACGTTAACATGAAATGATCATGAAATAGAGAAGGATTGCTCCTGCCAGATGCCAACAGTTGAGCTCCCCGACTGTCTCAATCATTGAGTGAGAGGGTAAATAGAGAACATCTGGACAGAACCCTGAGCTCATTATTTAGAAGTTCTCCTCATTGGCTGCTTGCAGAACTACATCATAAACGAAACCAATGTGCAGTAACAGCAAAGAAGGACAACTACAATATGCAAGGCCATTCACCCATATTTTGGAATCAAGGAGAGAAACAGAGAACTGTTTAAGCTTTTTTTCATTTCAGCTAAAAGAAACCAGCAGAGAGTTGGGAGGAACCTCAGGTGGTGCTGCAGAGTTTAGAAGCTCAGCTGCTACTTCAGATGCAGAGAAAAGAGTGTCCTTACAAACTGCCAGCACGAAGGGAAGTAGTCACTTCTCCAGAACAAGGCACTAAGGAACTTAAATATCATGCACTGAGAGTGCACAATAAACCACCTCCATCAGTGAATTAGATCAAACAGAAAACACACCCAAAATGAAGAAAGCACCTGGTTTTTTTCTTCTCCTGGATTAGGGAGTTACAGTAGTTCACAGAAAGGTCAGACCAACATCATACATAGCCAAAGCACAGGAGGGACAGGCAAAAGCAGGGAAGAAATGAGCATCACCTCTCCCTTCTAGCAGCAATGGCCAGCAGACCAAGTAACTGCTTGTGAAACCACAATTTAAGACCTCTCTGGCCAACTCTGCTTCTTGCACTCAACACAATGAGCCTTAAGCCTCTTGCTAAAACTATCCTACTACATCACTTAAGAGCCAACCAAAACAAAAAGATCTCTTGCATGCTTTCTATGCAGTATATCCAGAAAGATTTTCAGTTAATAAAACTGTTTATCTACAAGTTTCTCCTGAATCATTAAAAAACAAGCTCACAAAAGTATTAATCATGTTCTTGTAGATGCAAAGATTTTTTTTTCTGCCTTAAATGTTCTTCCCAAAAGAGGCAATTAAAACTCAAACAACAATAATACAGCAATAATAAATATAGCTTATGTATTATCCCATGCAGAACAAATGGGATTGATACTAAAATGAGAAAAGAAAAAAAATTTGTTTATTTCTGAACTCTAATGTCTATGTGGGTCATTGACAGTGATAGACACAGTGGCCTGACACAAACAACATTTTCCATAACAATCCTCCATTTCAGTACAGCTTTAATTTGTTGTCCCCAAAAATCACATTTGTGTTTTTCTTGCTGTCTCCCATTTCTCCTCTTCCCCAGAGTTCTTTTGAACCAGAAGATTGATAAGCAAGAATGTAATAACTAAGGCAAAAATAAAAAGGAATAAAACTAATCAGAGCCCACTATAACCAAGAACTTCTCTTGCCAAAGGAAAAGCTTTGCAAAAGTTTTAAGTGAAAGAATTGTTACAAGAGCCAATAAAAGATTTCAGATGAAGTATTAAATCCCTCAGCAAATCATGAGTCTAAAATTGAAATCAATTAGCTACAAAATCGAAAGCTAATACATTAAATATTTTTAAGTCCCTACCAACTAGGAAAGCACTTCCAATTCCTGCATAAGTGTATATGCAGCATGCTAATGCTTGGTCATTTGCACGTTCAGACACTACCAGAACTTCTGTATTTTTAATTAAAAGGTTCTTCTTCCCTGTAGTTCTTCTAGCATATTATTCATATTCCTTTTGAATTTAAAAAGTTACATGGCATTCCTTTATGTATCATATGTTCTCTGAAGATTATTATGAAAAACACTAAGTATTTCCAGCTTTACTTGACAGGTACATGCTGATGCTGAAGAAAGGCTGTCAGACTGTGCATGCACAATTCAGAATGCACTGAAGACAAATGAAGTTCATGAACCGCTGTCCATAAGGAGAGCTGCTTGTCAACTGAACTACATCTTTCTGTTGTTTTCAATTTAAAGTTATGAAAAGAGCATGTGTGGTTCTTAGCTTTCAAAAGCACAAGACAGCCAAAAACCTCTTGGAACCACTGGAATGCTTTGGATGCAAACTGGAATTGTTTCATGTGTCTTTAACAACCTCACTGTGATGAGCCCTCAGTGTGCACACACTCCACCCTGACTCCTCTTCAATCTGCCTTCTGTAACATACACCTCTTCCTTTTCCTTCTGAAATCTGTGGGTTTCTTAGCCTCCTTGACTCCTTCCTCCCTCATTAACTGCTTCTCTAATAATTTAGTGGTAACACTCCAATTCCCCACTCGCTAGAAAATCTGTCAGGAGGCTTTTCCTTTGCTTGAAAATCTACTTTGCCCCTGGCTTGGCACATTTCATCCAAGCTGCCTGGTGTTCTTTTTGCCATTATCAAGCAATCAACTGAATCAACTTTTGCCAAAACTGAGCATCAAACTTCTTTCCCAGGGGACCTTATGCTTTTTTTCTTGCTCTGTATAATATATTTCAGCTGTTAATTGAAAGCAATATAATTAATAGCAAAATAGCTAACTGTCACTTTAAAAAAAGCCAACACAAAAAACCCCAACCAAACAAAAATAAAACCAAGCACCTTTTCAACACTTTCATCAGCAAACAGAAGTCTGCATCTAGTGCATTCAGACTATTTGCCTCAGGCAAGCAAGACCTCTGCATGGTATGTCATCATTATTTTGTGCTTTAAAACCATCAGTGGGCATGCTTCCTTAAAATAGCATAGAATATTGTTACCTGGAGATTACCTTCTGTCTCAGTCTGAAAATGTGTTTGGACCACTTGTGCATGGAGCAAAAAAAAATAAATCAGGCTGGATGCAACTTTCTTTACATACTAAATAAACAAATACTTTTCTTTTTCCATAGGATGCCAATAAAAAGTTCCCATTTACTTAGAATTGACTTTGAACACCTCCACAAATGATGTTTCCAGTATTTTACATCCCAAACTCCATTTCTGTTAATGACCTAGTAATACTGAGTTTGTAACAGCCAAAACAATCTTATATCATTTGTAGTGAAAAAAATTAAGCATTTTCCGAGTTAACTTCTAATAGTGTTTGAACAGAGGAATTCACAAAAGCACATAGTAAAAATGTTAAAAAAAAATCACCAAAACATCACAACAAAAACCTGAAGTTTATCAGTTGCACAACATCACGGTTAAGTTCCAGTCACATGCAATCACCCACATTTAAGTTTTCCATGAGCTTTTCAGTTAATATTTCACCTCTTGCACCCTGGTAAGCAGAGGCTCCAGGCTAGGACACTGACTTTTTTTGGTTCTCTGGGGAGTTTTCCACAACACAAGGACTGGGAAGCAGAACATGAACACATGTTCTGATCTCAAGGTATCTGGGGCATTACGCTCCTGCCATGTTCTGAGTCCATACCCCTACGTGGTGCTGTGCACACCGAGTTGCCATAATTTGCCCAGGAAAAAGACTTGCCAGCAGCCACACAGACAGAATGAAAATCCAGCCTGGGCCTGCCATGTGAGCAGTCAGCACTTGAACCACTGAATGCTGGGACAGCACACCAAGTTCAACAACTGAACTCATCTAACTTAGCATCCCACTTTCAAAAGATACAAAAAATTAAAATATATGATAAAAATTTAATTACAGGATAATTTTGCTCTCTCCCATTGGCTGCAGGCATTGAAATCTGGTATTCTGGAAGATTATTAGAAAAGTAAAAATACTTGCATATTAAAAACAGTATGAAGATGGGGATTTTAAAAGAGACTCTGGTAGTGATATCTCTCCCATAAGATACTGTAAGAATGTTCTCACAAAAGCATTTGCTAGAGGCAATTTCTCCTCCCTCTTGTTCTTCAACTAGCCTCCCAAAAATTCTTTCAAGTAATTAACACAATTAAAGGCACAATGATGAAAGCTAACTCAAAAAAAAAAAAAAGGAAACGAAAGAAAAAAAAAGTTTAAGGCTGAACTCTTTACCCTACTTTATTTTGTGAATGTATCTTTTATTGTAACTTAAGACACCAGAAAATAAATTGCAGCTTGGCTACAATAGTCACACATGGGAAAACACAATTTAGGTTTGTTACTCTCTCTTCTTCATAAATCAGTCCCGGGCTCAGTTTAAACACATGCCAAATATGACCTAAATGTATCACATCTTCAACAAGTAACCATACACGAGAAGAGGAAAATGAGCATTGGTTCAATCCTCACAGCCCACAAGCCAACGATTAGGTTACCATCTTGTAATTGTATCTAGTTATATACATAATGAGAAACAGTTTAAGCAAAAGGAATTCATACTGAGATCAGAATATGAAATTAACACCAATAAACCTGGATCTGTATTTTGTGCATTTTCTACAAAATTTCATATATCCAATTATCAGTGCCTCCTTTGGTTTTACATTAAATTTCTGTGGTCCTCAACAGCTTCAGAAAGCAATGTATTTCAATGGGTCCTAATCTTTCTCTCCCACAGCAGACAGGAAAATATGTTTCTGGTGATATCTTCTAACTGTCCAAGCTGATCCCTGAAATGCTGGACACAAACCAGAAATCAAAAGCAAAATAGCAGACTTGTTCAATGGAGCAGGATACAACAGCCTATTAGAGAATTATGCAGCAAATATTATCCCTCTCCACTGCTAACATAGTAAAAGCTCCTCAGGGAACAGCTTAACTCACCTGTAACTTAATTTAAAATTTAAAGATTTAAAGCCTAAAGTAATTAATTAAAATAATTTAGATCTCTTGTGAAAGAATAATTCATCATTCACAGGGGAAGAATTTAAAATTCTTCACATCAACAAATGATGACGTTTTTGAGGTAATCTAATGCAAAATTCAATGTTTAAATAAAATTACATCAGGTATGGAAACACAATAGGCTACCCACACCATAACAAGCCTGCAGGCTTCTGCCTTTTGTGTCTCAGTAGCAAAAACAAATATTCAATATTCTGTGAATTCATAAAAATCATAAAAGGGAAATTTAAAGCTAAAAGAGATCTAGTTCACTCTTTCTTTAACACTGTCTAGAGCTAGACTAGCTCTGAAATGTTTCTTTAGTATACAAATGAGGAAAAGAGTTTCCATTCTTGATATGGAAGTGTAAAAAACATCTCCAAATTACTCATAATAAAGCTAAGACTAAACATGTATAAGGTCTGACTATCTCCTGTCTTTAACAATACACATTTGAAATTACAAAAAAGATAAAACTTGCACAACATGACACCCTGAAGTGGAGGTTTCTTTGGTTGGTTGGGGTTTTTTAAAACATACAACTACACTCTCCCAGATATTAGCAATGCTTTCACAGGTTTCACATTTACATTACACTCCATAGCATGGCAACATTAATTCTATGTAATTTAAAGTGCTAATTTGTCCTCAAACTTCTTCAATGTATTTTCTTGTTTCTCTAATGCTTATAAGAAGGGCTTATATTTGTTTGTCTCCAGATTGAACACATGGGGAACAAATCTTGAAAGCAAAGACACTATACAACATCAGGGACTTTTGCTTTTGAATGCCTTTGGAAAAAAAAAGAAGATTGAAAATTGTTTCATGAGGATTAGTGACAGTAGTTGGTAAGCTTTTCAGTTATTCATGAGCTTAAACAGATTTCCTTCACAATGTCAGGACAATGGTTCTTCCTCTCAGTAACACTCACTGCCGTGGTTCCTTGTCTACCACTCCTTTTACTATAGCCATTGAAAATCAGGACAAAGGCTTAAATGGCAGATTTCCTAAGGCAAACCAGTGTGTACATGATTCCCAAACTGCTCAATAAGACTTGTTTACCCAGAGCTCCATCACGTGAGAACATGAAAACATCTTTCAATAATTAATACCTACATGCACACCAAGGTAATCTGAAGCTCTGGTACCACCCAAGGACAATAGATTAATCCAGACTTGGTATTTCTAGGAAGTAAATCACCTAGCAATTGTAACAGAAGAAGGAAAGAGAAGGGAACAATTATTGCCGTGAAGACCCCTCAACTCCTAGTTGCAATGCATGTTTACATCTTAACAGCTACCTGAAAAAGTTTTTTTTCTGAATTAACTATTAGGAAGATGGAAAGAACACTGAGGATTGAGGATGAGACCTGTGGAAATTAGAAATAAAAGCCCTCAAACGAAAACATATTCAAAGGAGCTACATGCAGAACATCTGTGCAGGCAGAACAAAACAGCCCATCCCATTTCTGTGTCCCCGCTTTGAATCTGAGACAGAGCTCTGCTGCTGACCACCTGCATTCACAGTTATGGATGTACATTGTGATTGTGAGCTGCTCCCTTAAGAGAACAAGCCTGGCTCAGCCCCAAGGAGCAGCTCCTCCAGGTTTGGATCACCATGCACATGGCATGGAAGTGGAGGGAAAAGGGATGCACATACTCCCACTGTCAATCTCACTGTTGCTCTAGGAAGCATCTGAACATTGTGCTGCAGCATGGCATCCACCAGCAGTGCTATGTTTGCATTAATTAGAAAAAAACGCCACAATCTCTTGAAGTTTCACTCATGATTTTCAGCCATGAAAATTTTATCATTCTCTGACAAGGCCTGGTAAAAGACTCGGAGAGATTCAAGGGAACCCTTAAAGTCTTAGAAGTAGAAAAGCAATGAAGAACGTGAATTTTCAGTTGGTGCTTTATTTGAAAATAAATTCAAACCAGGAAAAATTAACTTCAGCCCTCTCAAACTGTCAGAGATATGAGGATGACAAAAAAAAAAAAGAAAGTATAACATCACACATCCCCTCAAACAAAACTGTGTGTTAGGACATAAACTCGAGCCCTGTTCCCCCACAAAAACCCACAGACAGAAATGTGATCCCAAGTGATTCACAAACAAACAAATAAGGCCATGTTTTCTGTTGCTATAACATAACACACAGTACTTTTTTTTTCCTCTGATGTAATTCTTATAACATTATTTTGGAATCTGACTATTTTAAACTTGGTTGCTACGACACGTTATAGTCATTACATGGATTCATTTCCTACTTTCCAACTGGCAAGACCACTTGTTTCAGTTTTATGAAGTTATATCATGGACAAAAGACACATAAAACATACTATAAATTCTAATAGTAGAAACTCCTTTAATGCCTTCCATTCCTTGAATAAAGCAAGGAGGACTGGAAGGAGGACTTCTCCCCACAATTACTCTAAAGGTCTCCATGCTTCCAACTTTCTCTATTTTTCTGAGCCTTATTTCTGAAAATGGTCTTTTCACATTATTACTCCTACTGAGAGATGACATCTGACTTCTTGCAGAGCCTGTCAATGACTCCCATACTATCTAAACTTACAAATAATCAGAAAGTGACATTCTTCCAGTGGACAATAAAACATGGAATACTAATCCTCTCTGGTATTTCTGGTTTTAACAACTGGAGATGAAGAACAGATGATGAATTTGCCCATTAATGCTCCAGCATCACTTCCATGAGGCAACCAAGAGGTTTGGGAAAGACTTTGTTTTTCCTGTACATTAATTTTTAATTACTGAAATATAGTCATACCAGACAGATCACATTCAGAAGCCAACTTCTAAAAGAAAACCAAATAGGAACTTCATAATGTAGCATTAAAATCACCAAAATCCTTTTAAAATATGCACATAGTATACCTTAATCTTCACAAACCACATTAAATAGAAAGCATTTGGGAATCAGAGACTGGAAGGTCACTGATTTAAAAAAACTTTACCCTTTTATAACAGGCATGAACATAAGATGCACTGATATATCAAAAGAACCTTTTGTTTCTAGCTTATGAAAATATATGCATTTCCATAATAGAAAAACACAGTGGCTCTGTCATATTCAATCTCAAAGTTCAACACAAATTTAACAGGATAACAATGGATCTTTAGGGAAAAAACCCCACCCACTAACAAGCATATGCTACCACAGTCATTTTTTAAGTGTGCAAAAGAGGCGATTTTTCCACTTGTGGCTTTGCTTGTGTCTTTGGCCTCACAATTTTCTTTTAGCTCCTAACAAGTTGAACTTTCTGTTAAGTCTGATTAAAAGCAGTCTTACCCAATCAGATTAGGGTGCTTCTACTACTGCCTAATCATTCATATGACAAGCAGCCACAAAGAGTGTTGGCACAGACCATTTACCCTCAAATTGCCTTAATCTGGACTATGCATTTGCAGGATGGGTCTACACAAGCACAGCCTGCTACAAACCCAGTCCTACTTTATGACTGAAACACAGAATCTTTCTTTCTATACTTTTTTTTTTTTAAGTGCAATAGGTCATCTATTTCCAGGAGCAATGACAACACATAGATGTATTGACCCTTTGATTATTTCATGGAGAGTGCTGAACAGGCAGTTAATGAAAAAGATAGCTGTCATATTCACATTTGCACCATGAGTGCGAAGATCTGGAAAAGAAATAATGGAAGATGTTAGGGAGAATTATATTTTTCTCTAAAGAGTACAGATTCTATAAATCTAATTAATTGTACATGTTTAGTGGCAGCTATCAAGTCAATCAGTTCACACTTATAGGATCATTTAACCAACAAATAATCAAAAATAATTTACACTTGATCTCAAAGAAATCTACTTCTAAAGGCAGTACTTTTTGAAAGAAGTTGGAGATGAATGCTAAAGGGTTTGCCTGTTCATATTTTTAGAAAATAAACTAGAAAAATAAACTAGAAAAATAAACCTGAATCAGTGGTGCCATGGTGTAGGACTTCCTTCCCTAGCTGGGAAAAAGGAGGGGAACAAAAAAAAAACCAAAACTAGATGTAACAAAGTATAAGCTTTCATTTTATTAAGAAACAGGAGATTACTTTCAGTACTTTCTTTGTTCTTTCCCCAAAATGGAAGAGCTGCCATAGAATAGAACCAACTAGTGCTATTTTGAAGAAAGGAACTGGGGGAAGGAGAAAGGAAATTATAACAACCATCACTTGTAATTTACATGGAAAAGAAATGAGAAAGATGAATGCAAAAGCTGGAGCTCCTGATGTTTCTTTAAGAATAGCTGAGGATTGAAGGAAAGATGACTATGGCTCAGCTGAAGAACCACCAGCAGCTGAAAAGGTCCTAGAGTTTCTCAGGTAAATTAAGTATCGAGGCAAATTTCTAAGCCTTATCTATCATTATAAGTAAAATCCAGGTAGTTCACAGCATGTGTTTGATAAAAGCTCACATGTATAACGAGTCTCAACAGTTTTCCTATATGATCCGTCTTTCTTTCCTTAAATGTAATTCTTTCATTCAGCAACAGAGAAAAAAAAAATCAAGCTAAAGTGATTGTCAATGTCTGACAATTGGCAGGGACAATTCAAGGACAGCAAAGCAGCTGCTACAGATTTTAAACTTATTTTTTGTTATAGATCCAATTTTTAAATTCACAGTGTTCCTTTATAGTCTGTTAGGTTTGTCTCTAGCAGGAGTTCCTTTAGGGCAAGCACTGCAGACAGTCTGCCTACCCTGAGGGAAACTAAGACACTCAGATGTGGGGTAAAGGAAAGATATTAATAATTTAAGACAGTGGTCTGCAACCCCTAGGACAAAGCAATAGTGTAAGTATGGAAACATCTAACTCCCGAGCTCACATTTGTCCTCCCTGAACTTGTATCTTCCTCAACAGATTTACAAAGTGCTGCAGAGGATACAGTGTTACCCATGTTTTCTGGAGGAGCTCTGAAAATGCTCATGGTTAATGACACCTCCTGCCACTGCCAGGACCTCCACAGCAAGGAGAGAAGTCAACCAGGAGGCTGCAGCAACAGAAGAGGCAGCACAGCAGGGAAGAACACTATTTGTAAGCTACAAAACACCGACCTCAGAGAGAGAGAAAGCCCTGGGTAAAGTACTTTTTCCGTTACTCCTGTAAGGTAAAGAGGTTAACTTAACATTGCCAAATAGAAGATTCACTGAGTGAAAACCACTTCCAGTAACCCAAATATTAATTTTGATTATTCTTTGACATTGGTTCTCATTTTCATTTTACAGAAAGGCATATTTGGCAACTCTCTTCAGTGTTACAGAGGGAATTATTTTGAAACTCTTTCCACTTATTCAGTACTCTTTTCCTGCGCTGAGCAAACATTGACCTAACAGTCATTCACTAGTCCATTAAACTTGGTATTCAATATTCACATGCATTATAAATCAATTGTATTTGAAAGCAGGAAAGAACAGATGTGAACTTTAAGAACTACCTTCATTTCTTCCCTTTGGGCACGCAGTAGCCTTCAAAGTGTTCTCTAGGTGTGCCATACTACATCCTTTCAAGGCTGATTGGCATTTGGATCTGGGCATTATACATTCAGCTTCTCTGTCACATGCTTAAGAACACAAGCTTAAAAACTCCCACAGTCTTTCATTTAAAGCGACCAAGTAGTACTGGAAGTTCTACTGAAACCTTCAGACTCCCTATGCAAAATACCAGAAATTATCAATATCACAAAAGCACATTAGTCTTCACTGTAAATAATTCCATCAGAAAATCCCAAACAGAATCGCCACCTACTTTGAGTACACTTTGTTTACAAAGACCACCCTGCATGCTGAAATAATACGTTCTTCATAAGCACAAAAACCTGGATTCAACATAGATATTTAAATGAGAATCACTGCAAAAAAACCACAATTATTCAAGTGCACAAGAATTTAATTAGCAGTCTCGCTTTTGCACCTTCATGCTGCAGATTTCCTACTCAATCCTACTTTGCTTATGGTGGCAAAATATTCATCAAAACTAAGTGCTGTAACGTACAATTAAACATCCTTTACATAATTTTTTCTACACAAATAGTGTGAATGAATGAGAAGACAAGAACTCAGCACCACTACAGCTGAAAACCCATGATCCTCACAATGGCTACCTTGACTTCTTGAGCTAGCATTTACTAATGCAGTATGTGTGTGTGTGTGGATATAGATAGACAGACAGACAGGCAGGCACACATGACTGGCCAATATGTTTTATCTTCCAGACTGAGATTATCACTGTCAAACCAAACAAAGTGTAATATTTAAAAGAAAAAAAAAAAAAAGAAAAAAGGAAGCTAAGATCCCTTGAACATGAACTGTGAACTTGAAGCCCGAATGTACAAATATTGATGCAGCTTTCATCTACTGTCACCTCTTCAAAAGAGCAGCAATATCTGATGGATCTCATATACTTAAATTCTAAAAAAGCATTTAAGTATATGAGTGCAATATTTATTGTTGGTGGAAAAAACTATTAAAAAACATATACTAGTGAAAGTAACACAGGATGAGAAATGAAACACAGCATTGGGAAGAGAGAACAAACAGCACATATCCATTCTACCTGATTATAGCATAAAGGAAGAGTAGGACCTACAAAAATGGATTCTCTTCTTTTTAACTGTACAAGACAATATTAAGCGGTGGCTGACTAAGAACCATAGTGAAGGCCACAGGTACAAGAAAAAATGTGGAAATAATCAGAAGGAAAATTTCAATCTATATTTGAACATGCAATAGTTTCATTTCTTTCATGTCTTTTTACCTTCCAAAGTTATCAAGTTAACTTTACCACATTAGCTCTTTGTGAGTTCATTCAGCCAAAATGACACAAACTGGTTTTGGTGTCTAAGAAAGGTTTACTTTCTGGTGAGTATGGTAACAGAAAACCCTAGGGAGTACCAACATTTCAAAGTTATGTAACATAATGGAGGTTTTTCAAGTCTATCACAGCTGACTGGGAGATACTCACAAAACCTAACTTAAATAAGAGGGGCCAGGATTCTTTGAAAGACAAACATTTCTTGATGGGGTGAGTCAAACCAAGAAGTTAACTCTGGTGCTCCAATCAACCAGAGCTCTCCTGAAAAACCTCTATCAGCTGTACAAAATGCTTAGGGAAATAGTCTTTCTGGACAAAGCCAGACTTCCTATAACCAGTATATTTTGCAAATAGTATCAAACATATCAAGCAGGAAAAGTATTTCTGCATTTCTAACATCACCACTTATACTTTCTGCAGAAGTGTCCTGAATGCCAGCTGCAGTGGTCAGTGTTTCCAGGAAGTCAAAAACATTTCTGCAGTGAGCACAGGAAATGACACTGCTGCCACATCATAGCTAACTTCACAGGCATTCTGACCAAAAATCACATCTCTCTACTGCAAAAATATCTTTTACAAAGTGTTATAGCAGGCTGAAAGTAGAATAAAATTTAGTGAAAGCCAATGTGTTTTAACTTCTAATCTAGCAACTGCAGGAGAAGGACTTTATGACCCACGCCTGTAACAGATTAAATAACTCGGTAAAACTTAAAAGACTGTAGTAGAAGCTCAACTTTGGCCAGACCTTCTGCTTATCACTTTGAGTGTCCAGCTGCCTGCTGTTTTCAGAGAAAGGTACCTCATTAGCCACTGTCAAGTAAATAGATGCTATCATTTTTCTGGCTCAGAAAATAAAAATTAATTAACATTAGAAACAAGTTGCTAAAAAGCTACTCATAGTCACTCACAGCAATTATAAAAGAGGACAATTTTAAGGTCACCATTCTGTTAAGGCAAAATATGAATTGGCAATAACAATGTCATCAACAACAGGCTGGAACAAATGCCTACGTCTATGCTGAAATTGGTCACCTGCATAGGAAGGCAGATGCATGCCACACCTGGAGTTACAAGATGTGTTACAGAACTAAGCTATCTCAAGCTGATAAAGAAACAGAAATATCAAGAAGCCAATGTTATCAGACATCATAAACAAAAAGCATGTCATCTTGAAAGTGCTCTGGATCACATTATTGGGCCTTAAAATGTCTGGAGATCTACACCGAGCAGGCTGCAACAGAACAAAACCTGGTCTAGCCAGTCTTTTTATTTCTGTAATAATACAGGAAAACTGTAACCATGTCTACTTAAGCATTTATCACCAACAAACAATTCTGACAGAACTAAAATATAATCATTCCTCCCGCAGGCTAATGAGAGAATGGCTGGAGCTAAATGGTATCCCATAATAATTTTACGTGTATGAAGTGTTCCATTTCATTTAGTGATATTATAAAAGTGATGCATTGGCCATAACGTTTACTGTTTACAATCTGCAGCAAGCTATACCCTTCTCAAGGGAGATTAAGTAATCAAGAAAATGTTATTCACACTATGTATTTGAGAAAAATAGATCACTGTGCCAATTACAGACTCTTTCCTATACCAAAAAGGATGCATGCTAGCCTAGAAAGAAGACAGGAAAGAGCGAAGACAAGAGATTTGTTTGCTTCTCAAGTGAAAAGGAGGTCATACAATCATGCACTGAAAAAGTTTTGCTTTAGTCCAGCAAAGCCTGAAGAGGAAAAATACCAAGAAACGCTAGTTTTGAGTAGCTGCTGAAGACACTTCATTATAACCAATCTTAAAGCTCTGAAAAACCATACAGTGACTCACAGCACTACAAACAGAAAGATCCAGTAGTAGTCAGATTGCAATTTTGTTTCCAGAGTATCCATTAGAGGCAAATATTTTTTTAATGATAGCATGTCTTTAAAGTATTCTTTGTTAATATTGTTTATACACCATTTTCCACTAAAAGATCACAGTGATCAATACAGGCTGCAGGGAATGAAGTGCAACATCTCCAGTAAACAGATGCTACATTATTCATTTCACAGATAAGTAAATGCAAGTATGAAAAATTAAGTGACTTGCTCTAGTCAGAGAGCCAAAAGCACAGCTGTGAATCTCATCCAGATACCCCAGCTTCCAATGATCCATTAACCACTAGACATTAGCCTTTCTAAAACAAAATGTAACCTTTTCCTCACATTTTGCCCTCCTTCTAACAAGTCTGGCAAAACTAGTACAGGGGCTGCTCACGTGGCTGACTTTTAAGAAACCAAAATCTTAGAAATAAACCAAAAATTATTAAAATATAAGCTCAACTTTACCAGATGGATTACAGAACTCCCAAACCCATCACTGCAGGGTTCAGTTACCTGTCTCTGCCCTTCCAAGAGGAGGGTCAGCAATAGCTCTCAGATTAAAAGCTGCTGGCCAGACACAAGCTTGGTGGGAGGTATCAGGGTCACACATCATCCCAGAAGAACACCTGCTGCAGTCCTGATTCACAGCAGGCACTTACACCCAGGAGCTGCCAGTGCTGCATCCAAACAAGAGGAAGAAATGGATGGGATCATCAGGGAAACGTATACTGGCCCAACAGCTGCTTCTCCACATGTCCTGTCTGACATGCACAGATACCTTTCAGCTGCCTTCTTCAAGGCTCTCGGCACAGGCATTGCATTGCAACAGCCTAGTGAGCCAAAGCTTGGCAAAATGTTAAAAACACTCATCAACACCCTGGTTACACTAAAGGCTTTCTGTGTGGTGGCACTTATGTCCTATGCTGTCTCAGCTCAGAACTTATTCCATGCAGACAAGCATTGATAGGGAACCCACTACTTTAAGAAACCTTTAATGGTCTCAGGAAGACTTCAAAAGCTGGCAAAGCCTTTAGGCAGGAAGGGAGGGTAGACACAAAACCACTGATGACAAAATTCCACCAGTCAATGATGATTAAAGAAAATTGTTTAGACCTGACAGCAAACAATCAATTTGATTGTCACCACTTATAACCTCAAAAATAAATGAGTAGAAACTTGAGAAACAGCACATGCAACTAATCAATTTTACAGCACATATTTTTCAGTAGTTTCCACAAATACAAAAGTCTCCTTAAATGCTGGAGTACTTCTCAGATATATATAGCATTTACTCACTCAGAGTCTCAAAGATTAGAGTTCCAGAACATATCAATCACTTAAGTATTTTTTTAAAAAACACCAAATAAACATTTTAGATACCCTTGCTTTAAAACAGTTGTCTGAACACACAACAGGAAACCTTTATTACTTTTTTAGAATGAGTAATGAGACAGATTTAAAAGTATTAAAAAAAATCTTAGTATTGAAAAATCATTACCTGTTTCCTAAATTGCTGTGATAAGTCAGAGCATAGATCTCTGATTCAAAACTAAAATCACTCACGTTTACATTGAAACATACAACACTTAAATCTCAGAAATGAATTATCAAGATCATTGAGGAAGCATATGGTCAAATTTCACCTTATTGCAACATCACACCATAAAACAAGGTGTGCAAGGTACAATTTGTGCATTACTGTGGGTGTACTAAAACTTGTCAGCAGGATATTAACTCTTCTTACAACACAAAGGTCAAGGCCATTTTGAAATCCATCTGCAACAAAGCCCTTGGAAATACCAGTGAAACCAAGTAAGAAGGTCCAAAGTAAGGGCTCAGGGTTTCAGTTTTATGTGAGTAAATACTTCTTCTTTCCAGCACAACACATCAGTTTAGTAGTGTACTCTGAAACATATATGAATTTTTAAAATGAATGTCTTTAATCCTGCTGAGCCTGGGCATGAGTATATCCCTACTGCTGTTCCACAAGCCACAGGCTTACAGAATTAACCCTGAAGCAGCCCACTTAAAATAATAAAAAACCCCAACAAACCCTTACAACATCACAGCTCCACCACAAAATTTCCAACCATGCCCCAAAATTCTGCATTTAAAATTCCCAAACAAACCAGCAACTCTACCACACGTTGAACAGGCACTCTAAAGTTCCACTTTAGCACTGCAGGCCTCTGTGACACTTCTGTGACTGCAGTGCAAACTTCAGAGCCCAAACACATTGTGCTTCACTCCTTCTATTCCCTCCATTCCATCAACTGACCTTACAATGACAGAAGAGCATTTTCTTCTCATCCCTCCCCTTTATCACAACCTTCAGTTATAAAAACTTCAACAAAATCCCCTCCACCACCATTTTCTAAAGTCAGGTATTTTCCATTTTTATTAACAATTTCATTTCTTTCTTGCAGAAAAGTCTACTCAGTGCCAATGTCTAAATCCCCCTTCCTCAAAATAATGTTTCTCTAAAAAAGCTGTTTGTCCCCTGTACTCATTTTGTTCACTCAAGACAACCAGATTTAGACAGAGAGCTTGAAAACAAATCTTGTTTTTGTATCGTTACAACACTGTGGATTTGCCAAGGACCACTAAAGAGCTACAATTTCCAACAAATGCTCATTTTTGTCTTACACCTGTTAAAAAATACTGTGCATACTAAACTTGGATTCAATTAATGTTGCTATAGCTGCAGTTATAGCAAACACAGATCAACCAAACAAAAAACACCAAAAACTCCAAAACCAAACAAAAATCACAACCAAAACACTCAAATCCACAACCAAAAGTGAAAAATTGCCCTTTTATTCTTCCACTTCTATTTTTTCGGAAAATTGCACTTTTATTTTTTCCTTCGTTTTGGTAAGCATCTGAAGTTTTATTGTATAAAAAACTCACTGCCAATCAGTTCTTGTTTTACAGTCAAAGAAAACCTGCTCAACAATCCAAATTTCTGCTTGTGGCAGGAATGCAAGACTTCCATTAGTATGCCTTAAGAATGAAAGAGTGGATACACTGCTTAGCAACCCTAAAATACTCAACCCACAAAAACTTGCAGCTCCCAGCTGGATGTTCCAAAACACTTGGTAACAAAATACACAATTCCGAGAAGGGTTATTCCGAGCTTTTAAACTGAGTAGTCTCTCTGCTTTTTCCCTTGCTTTCCTTGCAATATAGTTCTCAATTATAACAGAACACAACACTGTTAGCGAGGCAGCCGCACTTACTTTTCAAGGGAGTTTTCTTTTTTTTTTCCCCCGCACCGCACGGGGGAAGCGCCGCACGTGGCGACACAAGGAAGCAACTTCCGAATGACAGCGGATAACCGCGGGGAAAGCCTGTCACGGCAGGGAACCGAGGATCCCGGAGCGGAGGCGAAACCTCCCGCCCCCGGGGCAGCCTTGCCCTGGGGACACCCCTCTCACGGCACGAAGCCCACAACTTCCCAAGAGCTCTGCCGAGGCTCCCAGCCCCGCCGTGCCCCCACGGCTCCCACCGGCGCTTACCGGGCGGTGTCGAGCAGCGGGTGCTTGGTGCCCACCAGCTTGCGGACCTGCATGGCGATGTTGCTGAGCTCGTCGCTCAGCAGGCACCGCAGGCTCATGAAGGACGTCGGGTACCCCACGATCTTCTCGGCCTCCGACACCACCTGGCTCCAGGGCGGGCCGCCCGAGGACAGGCACCGCAGCCCGCCGCCGCCGACCCCGCGCCGCAGCAGGGCACCCCACATGCCGCCTCCCCGGGGACGCTCCGCTCTCCCACTGCGAGCTCTGGCGGGGCCCCGCACGCCGAGCGGTCGCGGACGAGTCCCGCTGCCGGAGGAGCGCCCCGGCTGTGTCCCGGCCGGCCCTGCCCGTACCCCGCGTTCCCCCCAGAGGCAGCGGACGGAGCGGGCTCATTGTGCCCTGGGGGCGGCCATCTTGGGCGTCGCAAAGCAGGGCGCGCCGTAAAGCGAGGGCGGCGAGGCGGGCGCTCTGGTGCCTGCAGGCAGCGAGTGGTGCCCGCTGTCCTCCGCCTTCAGACATCGCGGGGGGAAAGCGCCGCCGCTTCTCTTCCCGCTCTGTCCTTATGCTCTCCCAGAGCCGTGGCGGAGGGTCCCGCTGGAGGGGGAGCGCTCTCCGCGGCTGGTCTGGTGCCCCACAGAGAGGGAGGTGATCTGCCTGCGCCCGGGGTTGCTGCGGGGACCAGCGGGAGAGAGAGGTCAGGTCCCACCTAAAGTGTTTGGCCCGTAGTCTTTGTAATATGTTACCCAGGGAGGCGGTGGAAACACCAACCGTGGGTGTGTTCAGGTGGCACCTGGATCTGCATTGATGTGGTTTGGGGGCGACAGTGCTGCTTTGATGCTCGGACTGACGGCTGATGTTCTGATCTAGACGGGCTTTTCCAACCTTGATGATCCTATACTTCTATAATTACAGTGTGTGGGCATTCTTTTTTTCCTCTTCCCGGAGTTGTCTGGGGCATGCCATCAACAGCCCTTATTTACTGCGTCCTCTTGCACTGTAGCTGTGCTGTATGGTGCTCTGCTGTGAGCCAGCCAAGGGGCTTATGAACAGCCTCCTTGGGAGCTGAGGAGGTACTTTCAACCAAACACTGATCAAAAGGGACAGCTAATTTTGAGTGTCCAAGTGAAGACCTCAGGGTCCCACAGTTCCGCAGAGGGGGCTGCTGTATATTGTGTAGTTTCCTTAATTCTGGGCACAGCTGTCACCAATGCCTCTTTGCAGGTACCTGCCCCCAAAACTTTTGTGAATTTGGAGAATAGACTTAACAGAGGGGAAAAATTCACTGGCCATCTTCAGAAATTGGGTTCAAGTGACTTCCTCCTTCTCCGAAGGAAGATTATGATGTGTTCTGTCTTTACAATCACTGACATCCATTCCTTCTATATCTTCAAGGCTTTGTTGCAACAAATCAGGCAAAATTTTGAGGAGAAAACTGTTCTGTTGACTACATTCCTGTTGAAAAGGAGGGTGTTACATTTCTTATCCTTGGAAATACAAGATACAGATCACTTTCTTTTGTTTGCATTATTTAAAGAGAATTACATTGAAGGATACTACTGTAAAAGAAGATGCAAATAGAAAACAATCCCATCACAAAGAAAGATGTCTAGGAAAGCACAATATAACTCTTACAGTTGCAAGGGAGAAGCTGCTAAAGAGGAACACACTTACCCTGTGTTTCAATAACTATAAAAATATGTTTATTGTTCTGACACCTGAGACAACTCCAAAATTCTAAATGGTACTATCCTAAGGAAGGGCTTTGACTGTGGACTCAACAACACCTGGACATGCCTGTGGCATCTCATAAGTGACCTCTCCCAATGGAGAGGGGAAAAACCTCTCCAGAGAAATAGAGAAAACCCATGAGAACTGGAAAGGTAACTTAAGAGTTAATTTTCTGGTGTCAAATCTTTACTTTCTGTGCTGCCTGTCTCTGAGAGAATAAAGCTTTGCTTTGCAGGAGCTGCCACTGAGGCAGTTTCCTTAGCTGGTGTCACAGAACAAACTGTTGCTAAATAGGGAGTTTCAGCTCATAAACACAGGTTTAGAAATGACAGAATGCAGTGGCATGTTTCTGTGCAGAAAGCCTAAGTTAATGAAAATTGCCGGAGGGATGCACTTAAGAGGAGCTACTAAGGCACCTCATCCTGTAACAGTGACAAGTTCCTTGATTCATTTCCTGAGCCATATCCATTCTTGCACTTAATGTGGTTAGTGTTCTGTGAAAAACTTAACATGATTATACAATTAAAGTCTGCTTAAAATAATACATAAACTGGGGAGAATTAGGGTTCTATGGGCAATAAACCTACCATTTCCTAATGTGCGAGACTTTAACTTTTTAAATTTGCTGGTTTTTATGTTATTCTGAAAATCTGAATGCCTCTGCACTCTTTATGTAGAATTCTTCTAAGTCCAAGTGATTTAGAACTAGGGCAAGACCCTTGATATCCACAACACTGCACACTATCACTAGGGCTTCCTCAGGATTCACCATCAGTAGGTTGATGTTCCTTAAAAACAGCAATCGTTAGAGGAATAAAGCAAATATTTTGTCAGTAATTTTCCATCTTTTTTTTTATTATTTCTTGACCACAGAGACTCTTTGAGAAGATTGTACTGTAATACCTAAGGACTTTCTGACTCTCACTCTCAGCCCAATGCCTTCCTCCCTCTCCCTTCTCTTAGCAGCCTAAGAGTCTTACTTCAGTAGTTGATTTTTGACTCCTGGTCCAAGTTCATAGTTTCTTTTTCCCAATATCCTCACTTCTTTGCTTCAGTCCCACACACCATCCCTACAGGCTACTGTTCTTTCAATCTTGTCACAGCCTTCTTGTTTCACCGTCAATAATCCTCTTGTCTGCATAGCCTGCGTCCTAATCATAGGCTCTTCTTATTATATGTGTTTATGGGTGAGACCTTCCAAATCCTTGGCAAATCTTTTGCCAAATTTCAGGTTTAGAGCATGGAGAGTTTCTCAGTCATGCAACCTAATGATATTTTTTAACACAAGGAGAATGTATTTTTTTGCTAACCTCATTTTTCAAACTGAGTGTACTATTTTAAAAATCAGCTTCAGGCTGGCACACCAATCACAGGAAAAAATCATTACAAATTAGCTAATATTTGACAGTTACCAGCATCAAAAGCCAGGGCCTTATAATAGGCAATGATGGACCAACTTACCCATAGGCATTGCACTGCCTGTTTCTGAAACAGAGCTTCTCAGTTTTCCTCTCAAAAAAACCCTATCAGAAGCAAAAGTATGATGTACTTACCATATCATAAGTTGTGTACAAAACCACATGCTTTTTTTCTTTTTTTTTCTTTGCTCATTTCCCCTCAGGATTGGAGAGAAAAATGTGCACTATTTCAAGAACTTCAGTGACTGTACAATAGACATGTCTATTTCTTTAGAGTCTTAAGCAAAGAAGAAAACTGAAACTCTTTTTTTTTCTGTATCAATTGACTTTTTAAAGCCTCCCCAGGAGGAGAAAGGAGCCACTGGAGGGGGCCAGTATCAAAGCTGAAGAACAAAGATGACAGGTCAAGAGACACTTCTGTTTACATCAGCATGCTCTGGACCAATGTACCAGAGAATACATCAAAGCCACTACTAATGCCAGCTCTGAATCTCTTTGCTAGCAAATGAAATGTGGAAATGTTTTCCTGACTGCCATCTAAAGTAAAACAATTGCAAAGCACTCTTGTTTGATTGGGAACATTTGAACTTTCAATTTTTCATAGTTACCCTGGCCTTATTCAGAACAAATGATGTTTATAGGAGAATGAGACTAGCGATGTTATATATTGTAGTAACTGTAACCTGTCTACATGACCAAATCTTCTAAATGCTGCTTAATTTTTTAATATGTTAAATCCCAGGTGCACTCTAAGACTGTTTACAAAAATAAAAGTGAACAGAAATATGCCTGTTCCTTCCAAAGCACCCGTTTAGTTGTTGATCCCACAAACACCCATTCCCCCCCTCACCTTTCCCTCCTCCCAAGAACTGATTTACTCCATGGCATCCTGGGAAAGCAGAGAGTTATGATCATTTCTATTTTGGAAGTCAGGAGGTTTAACACAGAGGTTGTGTGATTTGTCCAAGGCTTTGCAAAAGCCCTAAGGCAAACTGAGAAAAGAATCCACTTCTCTTGACCTCCTTGTCTGTGCCTTGTCTGCAAGGCTGCCTGTCTTCCTAGCAGCTGACAGAACTACCGACAAGGGCGAAGGCCGTATTGATCCTGTAGTTAGACACTGAAAAAACACCATCATTTAGCATCAGTTGGTTCCAGTAGGAGTCACGTCCCTTTGACAGATTTTGACACTTAGAAGTATTAATTTTTAAGTCTAATTATACCTACTGTAATACCAATATCAGAATTTGATACGTTGCTGGTAAATGATTGGTAACAAATGCAAAAGATTTTTTCAAAACAAGTAAATATAGCTGTCACACATAGGGATGCTTTGCCAGAGAAGGTGTATGTAACTCTTTTCACCCTGCACACCAGGCTCAGGGGTAGAGTAGCTCATCAGGGATACCATAGCTCATCGGTACATGGCACAGATGGAAAGCCAAAGATCCCACTGGGTCTCAGCAGTGCCACACGGGCAGTGGGACAAACCCCTCCTGTGCCCTCAGAATGCAGCTGCCTCCTCACTGGCTCATCAGTCAGCACTGCAAAAGAAATCAAAATCAATTGAAATCCCCCCATTTCAGCAAGCTGAGTATGAACACGAGTAGGCGAGTGTGCAGCTTGATAACGCACCCCCTTCGTAGAGTCACTATTTGTTCACCTCCCCATCCAATTTCCATTGTGAGAGCCTCTCAGGCCATCTCTCTGATGGGCAGTGCTTCACTCAGGGGAATTTGGACAGACACTCAGAACAGCAACATTTTGGAGCCGAGTAATCTACAATAGAAGGAAGAGGAAGATAAGCGCATTGTTAGTTTCTGCTCATACGCAATCAGAGCAGACAAAACATCCATCATTCTGTACAATATTAGTCTTTAAATATTCAGCTTTATCAGTTCCCCCATTCCTAATCCATCATTAACCACCCCTTAAGTCTCAGCTGATTAGCCCCACCTCTGCAGCTCAGCAAACCATTAACTATTTATTATTTGTATTTAATTGAACATCAGTAGCGGTAGAAAACTCCAACCAGACACATTTCAGAACCAGAACAAAGGAGATCATCCCCTGCCTAAGGAATTCATGTTTTGGACAAGAGTGAAGTGCAGCAAAGAGGAAGTGACAGCCATGCTGAACAAAGGCTTACCCTCTATTAAATTCCCCATCACACAAATTTCTAGATTTTCTGTGGATTTATTTTCAATGAGTTCCATCTCCTTTCCCTTAAAATCAGAGAAGATTATGGGATTTCGGAGGGTCCTGCAAGAAAAAAATGGTATTTTTTATGTTAGGTGAAAAATGATTTGAAAAACTCTACCTAAATCATGGAACAGTTATCAGGTAGTGATATAAACTAGGGATTATAGTCATAGGAAACTGGCAAACAGACACAACATGCACATTTTATGTGGACTTAAATAAATAGAAATGGATTTCTCAGTTAAAATGCTTACTTCTTGGGGATTATATATATGTAATTTATGAAGTGTTATTTATATTTTGCTGGTTTCTATTCACATGCATAATCAAAACATAAATACAATTCTAAATGTTTGGGGTTTTTTTCTGCTGGTAGTCCTGGGTTTGGACACATTTTTCTTTCTTTCTCTTTTTATTACTTAGAGTGGAAGCTAAGGCTGGCTGCGCATTTCCTCTGAAGTAAATTTTGTAGAAGAAATCAGTGTCTTTGTTACCTCCACCTGGGTTTCTGTGCCTTTCTATTTGTGAGTCCCCTTTGAAACATGCCTGAAAGATCCAGTTCCCAAGAAAGCCACTACCCACTCCCTGAGCAGAGCTGCACAGCATGAACACTCCACACCAGAGACTCGGCACTGGCTTGCTTGCTGTTTACTGATCAACTTTAAAGCCCAGAGCACTGGAGGAAAGTTTTCTAAGGGACTTCTCTACCCCTGTGCCCTCTCACTGCCTTGCTACCAGGTGGAGAGTAATGCCTGTCTGGGAACCAAGCTCAATATATGAAAGTGAACATGGATGACACAGAAAATGTTTTTTCAATTTGAGTTGGAAAACTCAAGTTGAAACCATTTGAATCCATCCTTGCAATTCTGTGTCTGAACAAAATAACGTATTTTAAGTAGCACTGACTAAATGGCTTTGAGGAAATTAAAAAGCTATCCATCTATAATATACTGTGCTAATTATATTCTTTACCCCAGTCTAGGTAAATGCTTCTGTTAAAAATAGGTATTTTCCAATACTATTCCCTCTGCTTTTGAATTTATCCTGATGCCAGTCTGTTGGAGACAAAAGTGATGACTTTCAGGGTACAAGGGGTGATGCATTTATATTTACCTAGCACTCGATTCACTTGCATCTGTTCTCCTTTTAATCCCTGTAATTAAAATGCCTGCCTGCCTCTTCAGTACATGCTCTAAAATAGTTCATATTTGGACATCACAGCAATCATAGTTGCTGCTGCAGAAGGACAAGAGGAAGAACAATTGACTTAGGCCAGCACAGTTAAGTAACGTATGCAAGGGATAACATAAGCTACTAATGCAAAATAGATATGAGAGCATTGACTCAGATGAAAGGAACATTTAAAGTAGTACAGCCTGTCTCCCATAAGAGCCAGAATGAAATGATTCAGGCAATAGTTGAGAAATGATGCAAATATGGAGAAATAAGTTCTGTGGTATGTCCACCCAACTTCCACCTGACTGCACTTTGGGGACTTCTTGAGCCAGATGCTCTGTCAAGTCCATCATGTTTTATAAATGAACATGGAGTGATTTCTCAGATCATCCAAGTCTGGCTTTTTCAAGCTCTTCTTTGAATCTGTTTGGACCTATTTCCCTCCAAACTTCCTGTGGACACTGTGTTCCCCAGTTTTTTTTAATGTGTTATGTGGAAGAACCCCACTTCATTTAATTTATTTTAAGCTTCCTATCCACAGTCAGAACCAATGAGGAATGCCCAAACTAGTCTAAAATAATCTTGAACAACATCTCCATCCATTTCTGTTTTATTAATTCCCCTTGTCTTCCTTCTTTCCTCTGTAATGCCCTCTTTCTTTTTTCCTAATTTCTGGAGGCTGTCACAAGCTCTAAAGGCATCTAATTTACAAATGCATGTCTATCACATAGCAAAATTCAAATGATTGAAAGCACAGCAGTCCTTCAGGGACACAGTCTTCTGCAATGATGTCACTTACTTGTAAGTTTAGTCTTAAACTTTGACACCTCAGTTGCTTTCTGAGCTCTTGAATGACAGTGACCTGATTTTCAGAGGTGCTTAGCACCCACCAGGTCTCCAGGGGAGCTGCAGGCACTCCACAAGCACAAGAGAACACTTTTATGCAAAGCATTTGCCTGACTCTGGGCACTCAAGTATTAAATTGTTACTCTGGATTCAGCTTCACAGTGTAGTGACACAGGAAATCGTCAGCCCTGGAGTGAAATTAAGAGCCTTAGGACTGGCAGTACAACCCTTACTTATGGTGATTTAAGGTAAGTAGTACTCTTTAATTAAATATTCCTAAATGTGAATCTTCCCTTTTTTTTTTTTTTTTTTTTTTAGGATCAGTGGCAAATGCTACAGAGAAGAATCATCCTACAAGTTTTACATACTATAAATGTACAGATTTGCTATATCAGGAGTCCTGCTGGAACATCTGATTTTCAGCTTTGTATCTGTTTCCACAGTAAAACACCAAAACTTCAACTTACATTTTCACCTGCACAATCATCTAATAGATACACTTTCCATCTACCCTATAATTTTTTCTCTTTCTCTGTTCCTCTCTTGGAACTTGTTCAGACCTATTCTCTAGCCAAAAGTGGGTGGGTTTCTTTTCCTTCAGTGTACTCTTCTTTGCATTTCTTTTTGCTTTCTCACCACCTTTCTATGTGTCAGCCTTGTTCCATTTCTTCTCCCCAGTGGCATTCAGAACTCCTGCTACTTTCATATACTCTCACCATTTTAAGCTGCTTTCCCACATGCTGCCTTTCACGGAACACCTTCCATCCACTGATTTCCAAAGCACAGATGCTTGTTCGCTTTCCATGATGGCAACAACAGCTCTAAAGGAAACATATCGTTTCCCCTCCTGCAATTCATGCACAAATGCCTGGCATGTGCTGCCTGGAGAAAGCCTTTCAACTTTGAATTTCCTTGCTTTTGTGGAATCTGTGAAAAAGTCTGATAAATTACAGCTTTGGCAGTTATTTCAAATAACTTTATTTGCAGCCAGCTGAGGTAAAATCTGTCAGTGGTGCCATCCTCGTGTTCTTTCAAAGGTTGTTGGTGTTTCATGAGGGAGCTCAAAGTCAAGCTGGTTCAAAGGGAGGCTCACATTTCATTTTTTTCCAGGAAGGGTAGCTTACACATTCTAATGGTGACAGGACTGTCTTACAAGACATAGGAGCTGAGTTCTAGTTGAGGCCATGAGTCTCTTCCAGTACATGTGTTTTGTCACTTTATCTCTCGCCTGATGATTTCTCATTTGTGAAACAGCTGTAATACTAACTGGTAGCTGTAATATTAGTTAACAACAGACAAGAAGACCCCAACTAATCATATGGGTGGCAAGGTTTTGGAGTTGGCCTTGGACCTGGTTTTAGTGTTGGCAGTTTGGGCAAGGCCAGTGAACCTCAGTCTGCATCTCCTCTCACCATGGCTCAAGAGACACGAGGTGTGACACACAGCTTGCAGCAGGCCACTTCTCACATTGTCCTGAGGGCCAAGAGGAAGAAATTATACAGAGCCTTGGCTTTGTAAGCCACTGCTGCCTGAGCTTGCAGGAACTGTGGTGCACCTGGGGACCTCTCATGATACTCAGAATAAACACCAGCATGGCAGGGGTTTGCCATGTGCATGAGCAGGACTTCAGTGCATGCTAATGAAAATAAGCACGGTGTTCCTGACCCTCTACTCCCAGAAGCTGTCCAAAGGTGAAGTCTCGTGGGAAGCCTTTGCTGAGCCATCTGGGTGGATGGAAGCTGTATGTGACTGTCTCACATCTACACCCTCTGGTGACCTGAAAACCAGTAGTGAGAACATGTCAATTCTGCTCTAGCCAGTAGCACTGTGAAAAGGAATCGATAACCACACTGGACTTCAAGAACCTTGGATGGAGAAGGATGATCATCTTTTAGGGCAAAAGATCCTGCCTGTGTAGAAAAGGATTCTTAGGACTGTCTTTGAGCAAAATCTACTTATGGTAAGAGACATAGATTATTATCATTAATGTTACATGCATTATTTAATTAGGAGAAGCCACACAGTTAATGAAAACAAAATATTTCCAGCTAATAGTATTACTAATTACCTAAAAGATCATGAATCAAAACAAATTTAATAAGATGCAGGAGAAAAGGCTGACAAGAATCTCATGAATTTCAGCAAAGAAATGCGAAATCCTGCACGCAGATCCGAACAATATTTGTGGTAACAAAGCTGGGGAAGCAGGTAAAAAGCAGCCTTGCAGGGAAGGCCCTGGGGACCCTGGTATTCAACAATCTGAACAGGAGCCAGCAGTGCTGCCTTGCAGCAAAGATTCCTGGGGTGCATTAGGAAGAGCACTGCTGGCAGGTTAATGGATGTGATCCTTCCTCTCTACTCAGCTCTGGTGAGACACACCTGGACAGCTGGGTCAAGATCAGAGCTCCACCATGTCAGAGAGACATGGACACACTGGAACAAGGACAGTGGAAGGCCATGGAGATGATACAGGGACTGAAGCATCTGAGAGGCTGAGACATTTGAGATTGTTTAGCAAGAAGAGAAGGTCCAGAGAATGTATGATCAATGTGTTTAAGTACCCGAATGAGGGGAGGGAAGTAGAAAAGACAGAACCAGGCTTTTCTCAGTGATAGGACAAGAGGCACATGGGCACAAATTGAAGTTCACCAAATTCCATGTAAACATAAGAAAAAGTTTGGTTTTTTTTCACTATGAATGTGGTCAAACACTGGAAGAGGCAGCCCAGAGACGCTATGGAACCTTCATACTTGATCAACACATGACTGGACACAGAACCAACCTGCCCTGCTCTGAGCAGCAAGGTTGGACTGTGTGATCTCCAGAGGTCTTTTCCAATCCCAGCAATTCTTTGATTTGCTAGGTGTGTGCCCTGTCCTAGTCCTGAATATATCTCTCTTATGCATGCCCAAGATATGTTTGGAAGTTTTGACAGACTTTTCACCACATCAATGTGAAGGCATTGCCACTGTATATTAGGATATGTAAAATTAATGTAAATATAACTGAGAAGATCAAGAGATTGAATCACATGTCATGTAGGATTCTGGTGGATGCTGGCAGGAAAACAAGCATTACAGTAGAAGAGTAATTGTCAAATAATGACATGTCAAAGCTCAACTTTTACCAACTCTAAATCATTTAGTATAGATGAGTGTAGTTCCCTTGACATGTTTCTTTGGGTCCTGGAAAGAAATGAATAACCTACTGTATCTTGTATATGCAATGCAGGGGGTAATTTGGACAAAATGATGTAATGTTTTTGAAAACATGACAAGAAAATTAAGGATGAAGAAACTCCAGAATGACTTTATGAATGAAAAGAACCTGCAATTGCTTTCCATCCCTTGACAGATGTTACTTAAACTGACATACTATATCATGCAACAAAGCTTACAGGGGAAATACAGGATTATGAGAAAATGTATAAACCACTATCATTATTGTAAAAAATTCTTTTATTCTACACAGAGAGACAAAAAGAGTAGGGATACTTTTTAGGAAGAACTTGATGTAGACTAAGTTACCAGTATTTTCAGGAATTAGCAAAATAATCTGTTTTTTAAAAAAAGAGTGAAGTTAAAAAGAAGGGAGAACTTTCTGCTGTATCCCAATCTCACACAATCTTTCCCCCTCTTCTCCTGCCATTGTAGCATCTGGAAGTCTTGCCTATTTTTAAAGTAAAACCAAGAAGACTCTCTCTTGCCTTCTTCTATATGGAGAAGTAAAATAACTAGAAGGGGAGGAAACAGTTGTTGTCAGGAAATGTTAGGTGAAGAAATGAATAAGCCTTGTCTATAAACATTCTCAGTTCGCCTTAGAGGGAGGTTTACATCTTAGGACTGTTGCAGGGAGCACAAGTCTCCACCCCTCACCAGTTCCCCGCTTTTGATGTGTGTAAAAAAACAGGGACACAGCACACATGGAGTGAGGAGGGTGCCTCAGTACCTCAGACCTTCTCCAAAGCAGCCTTTGGAGATCAGCATTTTAGGTGTCAGCACCAATGAAAGAAGAAACCCTCAAGAAAGTAGGGCTTAGTATATGCTCTTACCAACCTGTATGACAGACCAAGTAGAGCACCATTTTTGGACCAAAGGAAACTTCAAAAATTCACAAAGTCTCTTTTTAAAAGATTAATTTCATTCTGAAGTACAGACCTTAGCTGTAATGAAGCTGCAAACCCATAGTTTGTCACAGCCAAGTTCAAATCTGGTATAATGTATCTAAGATTTTTGCCCATCCATAGGTCCTTTATTTTTCTCTACCTGAGTTTTGGCATTGCATTCAATATGAAAGCATCACAGAAGAGTCACTGAATAACCAGAGTGGATAGACAGAGTGTAGCTGTAGACAGATGATAAAGATTTTTCCCCACAGTCAATACTGTGTCCGGGACATATTTTTACTAATTTGTTTTTTAACGTGTTGCTACCTTATAAAAAGGTTTAATATTGATTGATTTTTAATAGCATGGGTGTTCTGTTGTGCTAAAGACTTGTTCTTACTTACTTTTGTTGTAAAGAACATGAGAAAATAAACAGGAAACAAAAAGGCATTTTAACAGGACGCTTGGAAGTATTTAACAAAGAATGAAAGAAACAAGTTAACTTTTCTTTCTGTTTATCAAATTATGTGAGGATTCAGGCCAAAAGAGCAATTGTTATTAATAACATAATAAGTTAAATAAAGTTTCTCTCTTTTTGCCAGAAATTTCAAAAAGCATTAATGATGGTAAGGCACTGTCTTGCCATTAATTCATACAGATTTGACATTGATACCCTAAAGCAGCACAAAAAAAAAATATTCATCAATATTAAAATATCTCCAAACATTTCCAGACCTTTGTATTTGGAAAGCCGCCACTACTCCCATTTCAACTGCCATACTGAGTCTGCTTTGCAAAAGCTACCTCTTGACATTTTGCAGAACCACCTCTAATCGTCGAAGGAAGCTCTGGACTGAGATTAGTATCCACAGCAGAAAGGAATCTACAGACACTACTGTGTGCGAGTAATGCTGTGGGCGCTCGTCCAAGCTCAGGAACGAGTGGAATGTACCCCTTCTCCAAGGTATGGATGAAAAAACATCACTGAAGTGGAAGTGGGGTTTGGGTGGAACTGAAGCAAGAGAGAAGCTCATATATATGTTTTCCATGTGTATGAAAATGACTGTCTACTTATTAAAAAAATATATTGGGAGCCAATATTTTAATTATTCACTGCATTTATTTTCTTCTGATGGCATAAATAATCTATCATCTTAGCGTGCCAAACAAAAAGTCAGAGGAACATTTCCACTTCAAGTCAAACAAAAAAAAATATATAAACCAACGTAATGGAACTTTTCTGTGAACTCACATAATGAATTTCTTTGTTTAATTAAACACTTCAGCAAACCAAATACCTGAATTTAAATTGCTGTTTATTATGGCTTCCCCTCGGATACAGGTGAAAGACTGCATAGACATATGTTTTCCACGGTGACTGGCATTACCAAGCAACCTGATGGAGAGCTGACAACACCTTGGCAAGCAGAGAATAATAAGGTAAATTATCAGCAATATTAAGAGAACCCAGTTACGAGCCTCACCTTCTCTTTGGGCTGCGACGTTACTGGCTGTTACTTGGGGAAAAAAAAAAAATAGACAACAGCCTCCCTTTTTACCTTCAGCTTTCTCCCTGCGTGTGTGGGTGGACGTGAGGGTTTATACGTGCATAATCGCACGCAGACTGGTGCTTAAACACGTTTCGGTGTCCGAGGCTCCATGATGCGTTTCCCACCGCGCTGGGAAGGAGCGGGACAGGAGGGGGAGCTCTCGCCGCAGCCGCCGGGCGGGGATGCTGCTCCTCGGGCCGGGCCGGCGGGGCCGCGGCCCCTCCGCCTCCCGCCGGGCAGCACCGGGCTCCGGGGATGGTCCCGCTTGTCCCGGTCTTGCCTCTGAAAACCGGCACGTTGTTTCCAGAGTGGCCCCAGAGCACCGCTCGCTTGTTGCTGCTGCCTTCTAAAAACCTTTCGCTTTGAAGCCGTCGTGCTGCTTACATATTTAGCAGCTGGAAAAATCAGACCTGCTTGTTTATCTCGTCCTCCCCAGCAGGAAAAAACCGAGAAGAAATAGCTCATTAATAATATTAAAGAGACTTATGCATTAATAAAGGCCAAAATAAAGAACTTGGAGAAAAGTGTTTCTTTTGTGTTACCTAAAAAGCAGCTCTGGTATGGGGATAGATCCCCTTTTAAAACATTTAAACATTAATAAATAGAATATAAACAATAGAATATAAATTAAACCTGGGGTGATTTATTTTAGGCAACTCATTTGCACATGTAATTTTATATGATGCTTATTTTTCAGATGTCCAAATTACTGTGCTTGCAAAAAACCCAAGTGCAAATTCAGAGCTGGAAATAAATATGTGATAGAACAAAAATAAGGAGTTTGGTAAAACATGGAGCCTTGGGTGTAGAGCATGTGCTTGAGCAATGGAAGGAAAAGCTCAGGTACTTGCCATGACTTAGAGACCACCAGAAGGTGGACTCCCATAGTTTCTTCCCAACTTTAAAAGTGACCAAAAAGCCAACCAGCTTCAAACCCTTGAACCATCATGACAGCAAGAGACTTTCTCTACTGCACTGTAGTTAGAGCACACTGTCTAATAGAGTGTCTAATAGAGTGATTTTAAATCACGTTCAAAATTTCACAAGGAATTTGGTCTCATTAAACTCAGGAGTGAAATCTTCACTGATTCCCACATGATCAGGGTTTCCTCTTTGGCTGCAAACTGCTTACTGATACTACATACCCCAGTATCTCTGTCTCCTAAAATAAATCTGAGCAGTTCTACTGATCCAATATGTCACCTTTATTCACCTGTTTAAGATGTTTGCAGAATCCATATTGAGAACTACAGAAACAGGATTCTTTACTGAAAATACAGGTTCTTATACTAAAAATATGTGGTACTGCCACAGTTCAGTAAATGTGTTTAATGTTAGGGTGCCTGTAATGTAAATAGCAGATTTATTTTCTCATAACTTTTTGGAGATGTTCCGATCAATGCCATTGTATGTCTGACAAATGTGTGGCTTCCATAGATTCTGATATTCTGCCTCCCCTTATGAATTCACAAGTTACCACTAAAACCTGAAAGTGTTCTTTTTTGTTAGTCATTCCCTAACACTTAGTAACAAGTGGAATAATTAGATGGTTTCCAAAACTTATTTCAGTACCTCCGATGTGTGTCAGATAATGTCTGAGCACTCTAAATGCATGAACTTCTGTGTTGACAGCTGATGGTCCTCCATATGCTGCCACTAGAAGAACAACTTCCTAAGAATATGCAGTGTAATAATATGCAATACATAAAGGTAATAACATCTCTAGAAAAGTAGGAATCGTGACAGTTGCAGAAATAACCGGCTGTGAGATGGAGATATTATTATTAGGACACAGAGAGGTAGAACTTTTGTATCCATCCCAGTCCTACATTAAATACTGAGATAAACAGGGCATGTTTTAAGACTGTGGCTTTCATCTGGTGGTTGACAAGGTACTGGGGGACTGGAAGTTCTTTTTAAAGAGCTTACCAGAAGTAGCTGAGAAAACGAGCCTACTGTCAGGAGAAATAAGTTCACATCTCCATTCAAAAGTATGCAGAAAAATACTGTGACAAAACCCCAGCTGAATGCCGTTACTTTTGGTGATCAAGAAGTGAGAATCAGCATTCAGAACTGGTAGCAAAAGGGGTGGGAAGTGCTTCAATTTGCAGCCAAACCTTCAGATGCTAGTCAGGAAAACTGGAATGACAGACTTGATCCCGAAGAAAATTCATTCTGCTCTACTCACTGTAACCTGCTGTAGTCACATCACCTAGGCTTGCAAATACTTTCTGCAAAGTATCTTCCAACATTAAAGGAAGTTCTGTTTATGTTGGGAGTTTGAGATTAATCTTTTTGTCAGATTGTCGACTCAAACCTGTTAAATTTATGCAGTGCTTAATGAAACAGTGTCAGGGCTTTATTACGATACACATAGTAAGTGTTGAGAAGCAGTCCTCTGATGTTTCACTGAACAAGAAGCATTTGAGGCAGTACTCTATTTAGCAAGAAATTTTAAGGTTTTCCTTAAAACTCTTCCATCCACTCTAGAGAGAAACTAGCCATATGTCTAGTACAAGATCTAGTTTTGTCCTTTTCATTAGAATGACACTGTATCAGCAAGGTGGTGGCTGTTCGAAGCAGAATAGTCATTTGAGGCTGGCTGGCTTTTTCCAGCCAAAGGTTTCAAAGAGCCATGTGAGTTTGTGTTTAAAAGCAACTTTCCCTTGTGCTGTCTGTCTTATTGTGCGAAAGAATACACTGAGATTCTAGGAATATCTCCTGTACTTAACGAGAGCTTAACTGTACCCATTTGTTTGTAATAGAATACGGTAAGCAAAACACAGAGGTGAGGTTGGTGGCGGTGGTGGGGCACGGGAGGAGGGAAACCTCACTACTAAGCACCATCCTTTGAAGTTTACCTGTAGTCAAAAGTTAGTTTCCACAAGTTTGAGAAATCACTGTATTTTAAAATACTACAAGCAAGAAAAAAATAAACCTTGTTTTCTTCTCATGCTTGCTGCTTGGTGGGTGTGAGACCAGACCTTGTGTTCCTGGGGTGTGCAGAACCGACTGAGCCCACAGCACAAGCCCTGCTGCGGCTGAACTCCTGCAACTCTTTGCTGCCAGCACAGCCTTCTCGAGGGTCTCTGCGAGGTCCTGCTGCTCTGCGAAAAACAAACGATCAGGGCTGGGTTTTTTCCAATATCTGCCTGATTCTTTCAGGCAGCGAGGGGAGTGGCAGCACCTTCGCCTCGCAGCGGCCGTGACCTTACCACTGCGGATGTGCTCTAGGATTTTACAGGTTCAGTCTGGTTGCTATCTCATCTTTTGATGCTCGATGCTCTAACAGCTGAGACTGTGCAAAATCCCCGTTTCTTCTTATTCTCAAAGTCACAGGGGAAAATGTTCCCCGTGTCTCTAGAAATCACTCTGACAGGCAGGCAAGGCTCATTTTAGTAACGAAACGAACAAAGTTGTGCTCAACTTTTTATGCTAAAAAGTGCCAGTGATTTAAAGCTTCAGAAACAGAGAATGTAAATTAAACATTGTTGCACACAAACCGAACTTGTGTTTGACAGGCTAAACAGAGATTTTTATGGGGAGCCTACTCATGCCCACACGGAACGCAGTTCATCTCTCGACTGTGGGTTTGGGTGTTTTTATAAAAACCGTATCATTTTAAGGTGCACCACAGTCATAATGAGAAACCCCGTACGATTACAATTTTGACTATCGGAACAATGGACACCCCCGTGCCGTAATGTGTTCTATCGGGTAATCAGGGACTGCCAGGGAAAGCGGGAAAGCAGAGCCTAGGAATAATCAATGTATCGCCTACAGTGTGTGCTGTAATCCGGCACCTCCTCGCTGAAGCGCGTCCCACCAAACCATTCATCCGCACCTCCCCGCCACAGATAAAGGGAAAACCAGGAGTGATCAGCGGAAGAGCCTCGGCTGAAAGCGGCGGGGACGGGACGGGCGCTGTCGGGACGGACACGGGACGGGTCGGCTGCGTAGGGGGCACAGACCGGGCGGCCGCCTCGGGTGTTCGTGGGGAGCACCGGGCTCCCCTCCCCATCCCGGGCTGGGGGCGGGGGCGGGTGCGCACCGCCCCCTCCCCTCCGCCGCGCTCCGCTCCGCCCGGTGCTCGGCACCTCCCCCCTCCCCGGCTCCCATGGCGGGCAGCGGCGGCCGATTCGGTGCCGGCAAGCCCCGCCCGCCGGCGGTCCGGGGCCGGCCTCCCCCTTCCCTCCGCCGCCCCCTCCGCGGCAGCCCGCCAGCAGCGCCACAGCAGGCGCGGGGCCGGCTCGCTCCGCGCTGCCTCCCGCCCGCCCGCCCCGCCGCTCCCATGCGGGCCGGCGGCGAGGCAGAAGATGGCTGACTCGCCGGGGCACCCGCGCCCCTGCCCGCCCGCGCCCCCCGCCCGCCCGCCGCCGCCGCCGCCGCCGCCGCCGCGCTCCCCCCGGGCCCTCCGCGGCGCCGCCTGCCACCACTGAGAGCCGCCGCCGCCGCCCCCCCGCGCCCCTCCCGGCCCCCCCAGAGCACCAGCAGCCATTTCATCTCCACCACCACCACCACCAAGTAGGCGCAAAAAATGGCAGAAATGGAGAAAGAAGGGAGACCTCCCGAAAATAAAAGGAGCAGGAAGCCGGCTCACCCGGTGAAGCGGGAGATCAACGAGGAGATGAAGGTAGGTGCCTGTGATGGGGACGGGAGCGGGGTCCCCCCCCGCACCCCCCGCCTCCGAGCATGGAGATGAAATAAGAAAGGATCTCTTGTCATTTTTTTTTTTTTGTAGGATGCACTGAATGTGTCTCAACTCCGCCTCCTGGGCTGCAAACAGAGACGAATTCACAGGCTGCAAATCCTGTTCATTGACCAGCTTTATTTATTTTTTAAAAATAACTCTCTCGTTGGGCTTTTAAGCTCCTCGGGTGCCAATGATGAGCCTTTTTTTTTTTCTCCTCTTTCTTTCTATAGCTACCCCCTCAGGTAGCCGCGAAGCCCTTAAAGTTAGGAAAGAAAGAGATCTCTTTTAAACACTGTATTTCTGTCCTATTTTCAATCGCCAGCTGCAACTGTGTAATTAAATTGTCAAAGTGAAACGTTGCGGTCTGAGCCGTGCATCGGTCTGGCACTTGAGACCCCTTTTCTCCCCGTGCCCCTTTCGCCTCTTCCTCCGCTGCGCCGCTTGGCTCCGCGGCTCGCGGCAGCGCAGAGGTGTCGCTGGAAGGTGGCTTGTCCGAGGGCTTGTCCGAGGGCTGCTTTTGATGGAAGTGTGTATTCACCGCGCGGAGGGCTGTCCTGCTTGCTAGGAACCGGTGCCACTCCAGCTGTGCTCCAGCGGCCGCTCCAGATGTTGGGATGGCTGCGATGGCACAAAACCGCTATTTTGGAACTTCATTTATCATTAGGTCGCTGTTCCAGGCTGGACCGGTCCTATTTTTTGCGCCGGTTTTCCATGTCTGTTCCCTGCCTGTTTGATGTCTCTAATTCCCCAAAGTTGGTTACAATGTATTGCTAGACTTCAGCTGAACTTGTTGTTAAATGCGCAGATAGAGTCACTAAAACAGCATAGTCTGGCTACGAGATAAAGCTGCTGAGATTTAATTTGAATATGTAATTTATTAAAAGGCTGATTATAAGTGGAAGACTGCCCGGAAAATGTCACTCGTTCACATAGTATGTATACTATATAGGCGAGTGTATAAATATGCATGATGCCTAGTGAAAATATCTTTGCTTTCCAGAACATTGATCTCCCCATGTAAAATTAAACGGGAATGCGCCGTCCCCTCCCCTCTCCCCTCTTTTGCACACCACTAATTTCGGTTAGGTGCCCTTTCCTGCCCGAGGCAGGCGTTCTCGTTCTTGCTGCCTGTGTGTTGAGCGTGTACATGGTGCTGTGTGCACTTCAAGTGTGAATGTGGACAAGAGTAGTATTAGGGGCACAAACAAAATAATGTGTTGGTGCATCTCTTTGGAAACAAACTGTAGTAGCTTCAAGTCCAGAGGAGCGGGATCTTTCTTTGTGAGATATGTGACACATCCTATTTTCGGAGAGGGCTCTGTGCAGCCACCGGAGAGTCACTGCTCATTGTAATCCCACATAGTTTTGAGGACTGCAGAGGTCTGTAGTACAGGGCATTGGCCCCTCAGAGCATCGCCTAATGCGATCTATATGGATTGCAGCTTTTAAGTTTCATAGGTTCTAGAATTACAAATTAGCTAATTTTAATCAAAACATGTGAAATGTTATCCTGGCTGGATATAAAGGCTGACTGTGCTGGATCCTCTGGGTTTGTTTTGTTTACTTTGGCTGCAGGCACACTCAGCGGTTTGGGAGATAGCTGTTCTTCTACAGTATAACAGATGTTTGTCTGAAAGGGTGAGGAAGAAACAAAAACAACATTGTGTGAAGGAGAAAAATTACACAATTTTAAAGTAATGCTTTGGTATTAAGCACTGGCATTAACCTTCGTGTAGAGAGTTTCTCTTTTTTAATCATGGCTAACTGCTTAAGGTTAAGGAACCTCAATATTTCAGCTGACTTAAAAACTAAAGGTGTGTAGAAAGGACATTTTGAACCCATGTAGTTTCTTGTTGAGAATGAGACAGCTGATGGCAGAACCTTCCATAGCCCACCTTTCAGCATAAACTATGCTATATGTGCTATGCATTTTTAGTAGGGCTGTTAGCTGCTATCATCTAAGAAGGGAAAAACAGGGGGGAGGAAAAAGAAGTAGTTTGAATTTTTGACTGGTTGAGAAAATTAAAATCCTGTGGTGATCGTTTACCCTTTTTCTTTACTGATGAACTGATGTCTAGTTGTTCTTAATAAACCTGAAAAATACAATAATATAACAAATTGGTTACAGTGTGCAAAATGTTTGCAGTGAAATGACAGAAGGAGCACAATGTGCCCTTGTGTAGGTTTGTATCTGTAATGTTCAAACAGGCTGGCTGTTTCCCTTCATCTGAACTGCTTTCATCTGGACCAGTGTAAAATAAGCTCTGGTAAGTAATCACAGCAGAGCAGAAAGAAAGGAATGTATACAGCAATAGACAGCCTAAGCTGTAAAAACTGTAACCTGAGTATCAGCAGCAGATCAGATATCAAGGCTTTAAGGTAGGGGAAATGAAAGAGATGAAGGGGAGGAAAAGACGAGAGAGGGAATGGAAAAGTCAGCTTGGAAAGTAAAGGAGAAAGTAGGAGGGCCCCCTCAGGGAAATTTGGCTCAGGGGTTAGGGAATTTTATCATGGTGTACAGTGACCTACTCAGGTTTCAGCCCACGTTGGATCAGATTGCCTCCCTTTGCTAGCAGAAAGAAAAAGGACTGGTGTATATGTGATTTCTTTTTTCCCTCCTTTGGAGACTAAAAAGGCCATTGGTACAAGTGTCTATTTTAAGTACAGTAAATTCAAGGCACTATGAATGAGCAATAATATTACCTCGTTACGGAGACTTCCTTTGAGATTTGCTGTTTGATACAGTCAGATATTTACTTGAGAAAGATCACAACACCTAACTGCTTGCTTTAGTGTTTTCCAGCAGTAATGTCACATCTTGGTTTTAACATGACTGGATGGATATTCGGGTTGCTCACTCTTTCCTTATGCCAGATATTGAGTTACGTTTTTGTTATCACTAACCTAATGTACACGATGGTTATAACAAATTTTAATTTGATACCATGTTGTGTGCAAAAAGTACATGACTCTGCACAGTTTTCTGATATTACGTTTCAGTGAAAAATATATTCACAAGGAACTGTTTTGTTACACTGTGACCTTTACAGCCACTCTTACATTTTCTAGTTGTTTTTTCTTTTGTCCTTTTTCCTCCTTCAGATGAGACTTTCCAGTGTTTCTTCCAGAGGTAGCATTCACCTCATGCTCTGGAGGAAAAGCAGATGGTTATTCTGAAATTCAGTTTGGTGTCATTTTCACCACAACTTGCTGGTGAATAACAGAACACCTCATAGATCCAAACCTATTGTCATCAGGGAACCCACTACTGTTTTAAGACCAAAATATCTGTAAAAGTTAAATTGATGAAAGCACTTGTCTAGGCACAGTGGTGGATCCCCCATCCATCTCTCCTCCCCTATTTCCATTTGTATTTCCATTTGCAGTCCTGCTGCCAGGAAGCAGTGCTGCTCAGGAGGAATAGCTAGGTGCTCTGCAATGCTGTGAGGTGAGGTTACATCCGAGGTACTGAATTGCACTGGAAGTTCTCCTGCACAGATGAGGCACTGTATCCATGTGTCTCTAACAGTTGAAAGATAAGCAATTAATTCGTGTTGTAGTTTCACAGGGCTGCTCCATGTGCCCAAGGAGTTTGCTGTCCATAAATATTCTCAATAACCAATTTGTATCTAAAATTAGGCTTTGTTCCTGGTGCCTAGAGCTTAGGGCAGCCCCATCTGTTATCATTTAATAGTAAACTGATCAGAATATCTTTCAGTTTAGTGTTTAAATAGTCCCTGTTTGGCATTTGAAAGTACTACTGTCAGAAGGAAGAAAGCGGTGAAGCAGGCGTAGCAGCCCTGCGCCTGGAGCGAGCCAGTTTGCTCAGAGCGCTCGGAAGATTCCAAGGAAACTCCTCCCTTCTCTCCTGAAAAGCAAAAAATATCTTTGGGAAAGTGGAAAAGCAGACAGACTTTATCAATTGCATTATTTCAGGAGACCGAGGTTTTTCTGTGGAGTATGCATGGAGGTTTTGTGGGATGGCTGCAGAGGGCTTGCCTGTTTGCACAGGGAGCCTCACCTGGCAGGGCACTGCAGAAATAGTGCTTCCCCAAACAAAGTGGGTTATACAGAACCAAACATACATGGGAGGACAAAGGAAAGTAAAGCATAATGAAGCAATTGTTCTTTCTGGTAGTGTAAAGGTCTAATTACAGAATTCAGTATGGTGACAACATAAACAAGCAGAGAATGTGAGGGCTGGGAAAAAAGATCCAAGTTTGTATAGTGCCCCTAGAAACATTTTTATTTCCTTGATGCAGTGGAAGTGAAAAGTGGATTTGTGGGACTCCACACTGAGTGGGTTATGCAGGCAAGGAAATGGAGTGGAGCCACTATGCTTCCTCCCAGATCTGAAATAAACATTCAGCAGTAAAACCTAGAAGAAAATGAGTCTGACAGACTCATGTTCCCCTGTGTTTCCTGCCTCCATGTTTGCCAGGCCTCATTCAGTGAAGCCAGGCCTTGCCCTCTGTGAATAATGTTCATAGAGGAGGAAAGTCAAGAGCTCTAAGATGGAAAGACATGTGTGGCATAGCTTGAGAATGTATTAATTAGCAAAGATTTGGGGAAATGATGCATTGTAATGTAAAAAATCAAACTGTAGGTGTATTGTTACGATGAAATGAATCCTGAAGTGGGAATAAATGTGATTATATTTTTACTGCCTAGCATATAAGTCAGACTCAGAAAGGAGGGAAACCACAGTCTAGCGAGTCAACACACTCTTCTTCATCTTTCAGGGGAATAGGTGCAAATTCAAGTAGAGATACCAATGAGCATAACAGTCAGTTATCCTGGCTCTTCCAGGAGGGAAGATATTTCTGTGTAGTACAAGAGTAGAGAAATCATACAGTTAAAACACGCAAATTACACATTGCCCCACAGTGGTGATAAATGCTTTGGGACTTAGCAGTGGCAAAGGCTGGATTGCCATCTATTGGGAAGGAAGGGCTTTGGCTGTGCTGTGTGACTGGGGACACCGGATCGTTTTCGGGCTGGTTTCTTTGGCAGGCACGAGCTGGTTGTGCCGCAGCTGTAGTGAATGCTCGGGCAGTCAGCAGCTGTAATGGTGCTCTGTCAGCTAGGGAAGAGCAGGAGGTTTGGCTCCTGTGGGATGTTAACCAATTGCCTGGGTGCACTGGCAGCTGCAGAGGGGACGGGTGTTTCTGCTGTGGTCTCAAAAACTTGTGTGCTTGGTGCCTGGTGTGGCAGAATGGGCAGAGAAGGACGTGGGACAGGATTTCTGTGGTTTTCTTCTCAGCTCTGATGCTGACCCACACTGTGGGTGGCACCAGGGCTCGGTCTCTGTTTTCACACAAGGGACTGAGCATTGCCTCCACACCTGGCTGAAGTTAGGCTTCATGCTGTACATTTGCAATGAAGTCTGTGAGTCCCTCCAGGGGGGCTCCTTTTGGGCTCAGTGGCTGTAAGGGTCCCAGCTTATCAGTGTGATTGCTGATCTGAGATGTTACTGATTTTGAGTAAAGTTTTCTCTCTACACTAGTCTTTCACATCATCCCAGCCCTTTGGCACAGCTGTGGGAGTGGAGTGGAAGCCTCATCCTGCAGACACTACACATCCTTTTGGGGAATGAGTCTGAAAGTAAGCATGGGCTACCTTAATGCCTCTGCTGTCCTGCTCCTGCCAAAGCTTTGAATTGCAGCTCCTTGCACATCTTCCATTGGTCATCCACACCTGCCTTCACATTTCCTCCCTGGTCTTTGGCAGGTCTATGATCTTGCAATTCCTCTGGCTCCTGTCTAGTCTGCTTGATCACTGCTGCTTCTGCTTTCCTGCTCCAATATTGAGTCCACATTCCTGCTTTTCTCATGCCTCAGTGTTAGAATCATCACCCTTCCTTTCACTAAGCCTTTGACACTTGTATGTCTTTCAGTGATGTTCTGCTCTGCATGTACAGGTCGTGTATTAATATGCTTTCTTCCTTTCCTTAGCTTCACCAAGAACTTGTCTCTCTTATTTTTTTATTTTTCTTCTTTCCCCCCTTCCCTGCATTCACACAGAGAAAAATCATCTAATCATTTGTGTATTGACTATTGCCACCACACCGGTCTTTACAAATCCTATCTTGTTACCACGTCTTGAATCCATGTGTTTTGTGTCTATCATTGAAATGGAAGAAGGGGAAATACATGAAAACAATGAATTAATAGTGGTCAGCTTCAGGGCAGTGGCTTCAGCATGATCTCAGCATAACTGTCAGGGTGTTAGACATCTCTGCAAATAGGTGTTGTAGTCAGGAGTCTGAGGGAAGGTGATGTTGTTCTTTGGATACCCATCTATGCAATAGAGTCAGTGTGGAAAAAAATACTTCTCAGGTTTGACACTCAGCTTGCTGAGGATGGGGTCATGCTTTCCATTTGCTGTGAATAGAGTGTGGTGTAATGGAGCTCTGGCTGTTAGTCACTGAGAGAATGGTATTAAGGGTGACTTGCATCATTGTAGTAGGTAAGATAAATTATGAAGGAGAATGGCTTAATTGTTTTTTTCTTTTATTTTTTTTTAAGTCCAAGCCACTCTTTTTGGGAGATCAGTGTAAAAAGGTGCTTACTTTTGTTATTGCTGGCATGTAACCTCATTGTACTCTCATTGAAGTTAATAGAAAAGACCCCACTGATTTACTATTTTATAAAAGAGTCAGATCTCTATGATGAGTGGTTTTGAAATCCAATGTATTTATTGTCAGTATGAGTGTTCATTTTGGTGCATCACTTATCATGGATAGTTTAAATGAGATGTGAAAGGTACTTAAATTTCGTGCCATTACAAACCCAACCGTCATTTTGACTACATTTCAAAGGGACAGATGCAAGTATGAATTTTCAGGAAAAAACAAACATATGTACAACCTTGCTTATGTATTCCTTGACAAGTAATTAGAAATTATTCATTGTCTGAGTTGATCAGCAGTGCAAATAAAACACAAAGCATCCACAGGAGGCAAATTTAGAGCTACTCAATTAATTTGGTTGCATGGGGTTTAAATTGGTAAGACTTTATCTATTGGTCTCTACCTTGCTAGATTAGTCTCTAGGGCTGTGTCTCCATAGTTGAAATTTAGCAAAGCAAGGGAAGCTGGCAGATCTTGCCTTTCGGCCTCTGTGGGCCCTTTCAAGTCATTTTGGGTGAGCTGCAGTGGTGAGATTTGACTCCCCAGGTCCAGGCCATTTTGTTATTGGTTTCCCATGGGTTACAAACAGGGTTAGTGCATTTGGCCTCTTCAATGCTGAGAGAAAAGTTTTCTAAAAAGCTAAAAGAAAAAAAAACCAAAACAAACTAAGAAACCAATGAAAAACAACTTATAGAAAAATTTTGCATTTTGCTAGAATTTAAAACACATTACTGCATCATTCAAATGATTTAGGTAGTTGTTAGCCACATTTGCACTGCATTGTACTCATTGAAAGCTGTAGTAGTGGCATAACTCACATATCATACTTATAATGCTGAGTCTAGAAGCAGAGGTGGGATAATGGAATATTTTCCAGAAATCTTGGGCTGCACAGGACAGCCACAGAATTGTGACTTCCATCAGATGGTAAGGTGAAAATGCATAGGGGAAAAAACAAAAGGAAATGAATGCTTTAGGAGTCTGCTCTGGGGTTTTCTTTCCCTGAAATGTGTTTGTAACATAATTGCACAGATGATACTCTTGGAAGAGTACAAATTGCTTGTGTTTATTGCTTATAGCTGCTTTACAGTGCTCCTTGTGTGACAAGAACACCTATGTAATCTGGTGTGATGAATGAGCCAGGAGCAGTGCAGCGCTCCGAGGTTCTGGGACACAGCGCCTGCTGCAGCTTTGAATTCAAAAGCAATTATCATCTGATTAATTTTATGTATTTGTTTAAATGACTGGAGAATGGCTGTGTTCTATCATTAGACTTTCTCCCACTCAAAAATTAAGCTAGAGCGGTTACTAGACAAAATCTGGCAACCTGCAAATTTGACATTCACCATTTGTTTTGAATTGGTGTTGTATTCTTCTTATTCCTTTGCCAGAGTCCTGGGAGGCAGTGCTTATCAGAGGCATTAATTTAGATGTCAAGATCTTGGAGGAATATGAAGTTTGGAATTTGTTGTAGGAGAGTGTTAATAAAAAAAATGGCAAAAAATTGCAAAAACCAAATAGAAAGGCTCTGTGTGTGGCTTTTTTGTTTCAATTTATAGTTGTCATACTACTTTAAACTGATCTTTGCCATTGCAGTAATTCGTTAGCTGGTTTCCTTTGGCAGTTTCCTAAATCCATAAGCTGTGGAGCTCTGTGGCACTATTTGGTTTCAGAAAGCTTTGTTGCCTGGCTGCAGATTTCTTAACTTACTCCACTAAATCTCCTGGCCCAGTAATGAGCATTTTCTACAGAAATATTTTTGCCTCATGACCTAGAGGACATATTTTTAATAGAAATTGAGGGTTATGACAGTTGTGTTCCATACTTTACATTTCCATGCAAACATAAAATGTAACCACTCAGCCGCTTGGAAATTGGTTTGAAAATAAATACGGCAAAATTGAGAAAGGTTTTCTTAAACAAATATAAGAAATATTTGTATGAAAAATGATGGTAGAATGCTTTCACAGTAAAGAATCTTTAAGTGCTTTGACTATGCAAGGGCTTAAAACTGAGAAAAAACGTCTGCTGCGATTTTATTTGATTTGGTTCATGGGCACCTCAAGGAACTGTAATTGTGTCAGTGACCTGCTCCAGCTGAAAAGACTGTAACGCAGTAAGATTGATTAACTGCTGGCTAGAAAAAAACTTGGTTTTCTGTTATTCTCTTGCTACAGTCTTAAATATTTTATGGCAACACAGACAAGTTTGTGTGAGAAATGTATGTTAAAATATTTCTGACATTGAATGTCAGAGCAAAAGTCATAAATTACTCTCCTTTTCATTTTCTTTAAATTACAGACATATGAGTCTCTGTCATAATTACATGTGCCAGTCGGAGATTTAAATGCGTTTCACTTTATGCACTTGAGTTATGAAATGAACATTAGTCTTTGAGGAGGTGGGCCAAACCTGACACTTCCTCATGTAGCACAGATATGGTTCGATTTATGCAGTCCTCCCTTCCTTCCAAATGGTTATTGATTACATAAATAAGTAGGTAATTTTTCTCTTTCAGAACTTTGCTGAAAACACTATGAATGAGCTCCTTGGCTGGTATGGTTATGATAAGGTAGAACTGAAAGATGGAGAAGATATTGAATTCAGGAACTACTCAGCAGATGGGGAAAGCCGCCAGCACATTTCTGTTCTCAAAGGTAACGAGACTTCATGTTTCTGTGTTCATGTAAAGAGGGATTAATAGCTCAACCTGTCTGATTGGTGTTGATTGTGAAGTATGTTCTGCTGCTTGTGTCTTGGTTGCTTTACATAAAAATACCTGAGAGTACCTTGTGGCACAGGGAAGCTGATAGGCTAGGAGAAAAGTAATTTAACAAATTTGCTGTTGGTGTATTGATATATTGTTATATATTGATATATATCTTCACAAATAATGCCTTTCATGTGTCAGTTGAAAGCCATGTGTCTGTGGTATCAACAAACTACTCACAACTGGAGAAAGGAAGGAGTACTTTCTTAGCAGGGTGGCCTTAAGAAACTCTTTGGCTTCCCATGCTAATGCTGGTTGGCCTACAACTTCTTAAAATATTGAAAGATTTTAAACTGGAATATTCACACATGTAGGAACAAGTGTGAATGTTCACAAAAAGCTTCTCATCCATGTTTGTACTGTACTGTCTTCTGCACTGTGGTAGAAATTTTCCGTGGATGAAATTTGTTTGAGACATTGCTTAATCTTTGTGATTCAAAATGTAAAGGCTGAAAGCCCGTTGGTTTGTTTGGTCATTCGGTTCTTGCCTTCTGACTCCTCAGTCTCTGGGGATGGATAGGGGCTTGTCATCAGGGTAAGGAGAAGAGTAGAAAATTGCTGCATCTTGACTTGTCCAACAGGAGTTCCTCAAAGGTGAGGTAAAGAGAGGAGATTCCAGCAACTTTTATCCACTTGAGTGCTGCTTTTCACTGTGTTCATGGACAGCAGTGTTTGGGTTTTCTTTCTGATAGCCAGCAGCAGCACTGTATTCAGTGAGTGTTGCAATGAGTACTGACACCAGACAGACCAGTGCTGAGGGACAGATGGCTAGAAAAAAGGGGAAGAAATTAGAGGTAAGGTGAAACAACCTAATTGTGTTAAAATTGAATATTTGCAGCTTGTTAGTACTATAACAACATTGGTGATCAATATTTATTTTTCATTGAAAACTTAATGTCATTAAGCTACCTTTGAAGAAACTGGTGCCTGTGTAGTAATACAATTAATTTGTTTCTATTTTAATAAATACATCTTTTACTGAATGATTACTGGCTCCAGTCTATGCTTGATCAAAATTGTGAAATATTTTTTTAACAGGCACATGATACAAATCATGTTTTATGTACCATATATGTCAAATGCCTGCAACAGATAGAAATTTTTGGTGTATGCAGTTTTTGGGAGGGGAAAAAGCATATTTCTTGTTCTGAGAGATGGGAGAAGAGGGAGTCCCATGGCTGGGAGCTATTTTAGAAACTCTTAGAAATAAGAATCCAGAGGTGATTTGGGATTAAAGAATTAGAATAATAACTGTCATCATTTTATGCATGCTTTGCTGTGATTTCAATATTTTGTTCCTTTCTTTAAATTGCTTTTATAATAACTACTCATATTATTTATAGAGAATAGGAATTCTTTTATTCTTCAGTTCATGCTCCTTGTACTGGTGAAATCACAGCACACCAAGTGTGATCACCATGCAAACAGTAGAAATTAAGTACAAGAATAGGATGCCATTGACTAAATCAGGCATACTAAGGTTATACATGACAAAATAATCCCACCTTTTACCTTTTGCAAAAAGAAAGTGTGAGTTTGATTTTGAAAAAAGAATGGAGCACTTCTGAAGATTACTGGAAAGTATCAATTTCTTTAAAAGGGAAAATACCTTGGATTTTTGTGCACTATTCTTATATTAGGGTAAGTAATTTAATGAAGAGGTTGGTGAAAATATGTAGAGCCATTTAAGAAATTTATGTGTCATACTGTACAATGTGTTCTTTGTGTTTTACAGAAAATTCTTTGCCAAAACCAAAATTGCCTGAGGACAGTGTTATTTCACCGTACAATATAAACCCAAGCTACCCAGGGCTTGCCACAGGAAATGGACTATCAGACTCACCAGCAGGGTCGAAGGATCATGGGAATGTACCTATAATTGTCCCATTAATTCCACCACCTTTCATAAAGCCACCAGCAGGTAAGTCCTAATGAACATGTAAAAATGGTTACTGTTATTGACAATGTCCTGAGATCACTGGATCCCGGTGTCTTAGCAAGAGGGCTGATTTCAAAATTATTAAAATCCAGTCACAGGGTACTTTAAAAATGAATGGGAGAGTGGCTTTAATCACTTTAGTATTCTTGAAAAACTCCTGCAAATGCAATGACAACAAACTTGCATTGCTTGTGACGCTCCTCATGCTGGATTATGCTCTCAGCACTTCAAGAGCATTTGCTTTTAGGAAAAAAAAAAAGCTTTTGTTCTGGTGAATAAAGCCTTTAACTAAATTAATGGAAGATTATTAAATTAAAAATAGGCTGCATGAAGGAAACAGTGAAAGAGACAAAGCCATCAAATCAGTATCATGTCTTTATATCAGGTTAACAAGCTCATACTGGGAATACTGTCTCTTGATTCCTATTGAAATCCCTGACCGCTGTCTCTCAAGGGTTTAATATGATTTTGACTCTACCCAGGAGACTGCATTGAGACGTTTTACATTTTCATTAGATTTTTATCAGGAGTGGTTTTCTAACATGCCATTCCTCAGAGTTTGCATGAAAAATGATTTATTCCCCTCTGCATGCTGCTTACTGTAATCTGTGGAAGGAGCTCTTACTGCTTCACCAGGGTGATTAATTGTTGTGTTATTGTTTGTTGCTCCACACGGTGTGAAAATTGGTGAATCCAGATAGGAGCAGGCTGAGTCCTGCTTCCATGGATGTCCCTGGGTGTTGTTGTGGTTGTTCTTGAGTGACCAAGGCACTGAGGAATACAGGGTGACATGCAACTCCTACCCAAGAACATCAGCTCTCCACACACAGGGCCAAAGAGGTACCAGCAGGTGCCAGGGTGCTTCTGCAGAGGCAAAACTGCTTGTAGGATCAGGTCCCAAGTCACCTCTGCCCTTTGTGACATTGTCTAAAGGTAGCTGTAAAATACTCATTGATCCCAGAAGGTGTTTGCCTGTTGTTGGTCATGTAATAGACTACAGTTGCCCCTCCTAAATTACTGTTATGCCGTTGAGTTTTATCTCTAAAGAAGTATATAATATTCTATGAATAATTTCCAAATGTTACTCAATACATGCTCATTGCCAAAGACTTTCAATCTATTTTATATGATATTTGCTAATTACCAAAGCTATTTGGGCCCATTCCTGCAGCCTTTACACAGCTAAAGATCTCAGGCCATATGGGCTGGATCCTCAGCTGTTGTTGATTTGGCCCTAAAGCTTTAATCAAGGGCTTGTGCCATCCCAAGCTATTTTCCCCTCCAATCTGAGTCACGAATGAATCCAGAATGCTGAATTTGTGGTATGTGAACACAAGGCTATAGCATGCATTGTGAAAATTGCCAGAGTTGCTGGATTTTTATGACACCAAATAAGCAGGAGGAGATTGAACTATGAAGTAGAAAAACAAATTACTGCAACAGTAGTTAAGTGGACACAAGGGAATCTTGGCCAAGTCAACTGCCTTCTGTTCTTTGCCTGTCCACCTACAACATATGATCCTGTGTTCAAATGTACCTCTAAGGATAATGTGTAGAGAGAGCTTTTCATAAGTCTTTCCCACCTTTAGATTTTTAATTAATTCATTAACAAGGAATAATGTTGTTGTTTCACCTGCACAGGAGATATGAATGCATAATCTCTGCCTCCTCTGACTTTATCCCATGATTGGTAATGAGCACTAGATTACCATGACTTCTGAGCAGATGAATGTGTTTATCTCATCTTTGTTTTAGAGACCAAAGCTTGGGAGGATTGGAGGGGGAGGAGAATCACCACCTTTGTGGGATTTGCAGCAAGGATGGGTAGTAATGGTTTTGTTTTATCTTAGGGTGTAGGTGCCCTAGCCATGATCACCCTCAAGAGCCTGGCAAGAAACAACTGGTAGGAAAGGGAGTACAAAGGCTCCAGGAGAGCCAGTGTGCAAGGCAGTGGTCTTGGCACTGCACTCTGACACCGTTTTGTGGGCACTACATCAAAGCAAAAAACTTCAGAGTGATACAGGGCCAGACAAGAGTAACTCTGGGGATGTTTTCTTGGAGTCCCTCACAAGCATAGGGGGGATGACTTTGGCAACAGCACAAAGGTGCTTCTTTGACTTGAGCAGGCAAATTATTAGATTCACATCATTAATTAATAAGGTGAAGGTTGACATTTTCAACATGGGGGACAGTCAGGCTATGACTGACCTGCCACAAAAGCATTTATCCACGTTTGAGTGGATAAATGAAGTAAGGGGGCAGGAGAGAGAGGCAGAAAGGCCAAGAGCAAGTTCCAAGGTTAAAATGCTGGGCAGAAAAAGGGATCTTTGCAGCATGTTTTGTGTGGACACACAGAGGGCAAAGCTACGTTACAGGCCAGAGAGAACACCAGGTAGTGATGCACTGTAGTGACTGGAGGCTAAGAATTAGGATGTGTCCAGAGTTTGTGAATGGTGAGAAAAGCTTTTAGATATTGTACAAAGGAAAAATCTACAAGACTTCACTATAGCTTAAAAGGGAGTGCCTACAGGTGAAAATGATACGTAAATCATGAACCTGAAGGACGGGAAAAATGGTGCAGTCCATCCTTATTGAGCGAATAATATGGAGTGAGCACTCAGGGAGAAATTATTAAGACTTTAATTCTTGCTGTATTGATCTTGAACAGAAGGGTCGGTATGAATAAAGAGGTGTCAGAGAGACAGGCTGAGGTGTTCATTTGGACAGGAGTGTAATGGTCTGAAGAGGATAAGCTGATCCATTGAATTATTAGTTGAATAATTTTGCTGATAAGATTCAATACAGGTAAGAGAAAGGAGAGCAGAGCACGGGGGATGCTCACAAACCTGAAGAGCAGCAAGAAGGAAACTCTGCAATGTGCACTGACAAAGCAATTGCAGAGGTAGAAACAACAGTCAGGAAGCCAAGGGAAACAGGATTTCTAGGAAGGCAAATACAATTCTTTATCAGAAACAGCTATCAGTTTGAAAAAGTGGAGGAAGGGATGCTGATCCTAAACTGTCTAGGAAGCTGCCATTGAAGATTTCAGCAGACTAGGTTTTCCTTGAGTGTGCTGGAAAGCTTTCAACAAGGGTCCTGCTTGCATTCATATTTTCATATTTTGCATGACCAGGCTAAAACCTTGAAGAGTTGACAAAATTACCTTTCTTCCCCTCATGCCTATTTTGCAATAAACTGGTTTTTGGTTTGGTGGTTTTTGTTTTGTTTTTTGGGGTTTTTTTGCTTTGTTTGGGTTTTTTCTTTAATTTGAAAACCAAATAATTTTGAGCAGTCTGACTAAAATTTTATCTTCAAGCTGTTCAGATTTCTGTTTTAATAAAATGGAATGTTAGGTTCCAATTTGCTTATATGATTCTGGAAAGAATTAGGGTGCCACTAACCAAATTGAAACAGCTCCAATAAAGGCACTCTCTCCTTGCTGTACCTCATAATTAAACCCAAAGAAGGCTGAGTTAAATGCATGGGCCCTATGTGGTGCACTGAGTATCTACAGACTCAGGTTATGGTGTGTCAGTGGAGGATGCTAAATCCAGTCGTGGGAAGCATCCACCAGGAGAATGCAAGTTACTCAGATGGGAGGCTGTCTGCAAGAGCACTCCCCTGATCTGCAGCACCAGCCAGAGGGACCACACTGGAACAGTGCCCAAATCAAACATCACTTTATAAGTCAGCATCAGCCCTCCAACCTGCATCTAGAAGCATGTGAGAAGTCAATGCAGCCTCCAGAGAGTTGCTGTAGGAGTCTCCTTGTGGCTAGTAAGAGTCCGTCTTGCCCAGCTGGTTGGCAACTACATTTAGACCTGGCTGCAGATTCTCAGTGATCTTCAGGGTTAGTCTTGAGTACAACCTCTTGCAACAAAGTGATCCTAAGATTAGTTCTGCTTGCTGTTAGAAGGTTCTTATTTCCTGCACAGCAATGTAAAGAAGGCTGGTGAGGTTTTTTTTTTATTTTGCTTGTTTGGTTGGTTGATTTTTTCCCCATTTTAAAAGTCTCATAGAAATAGTGAGGAACAGCAATGCAATATCCTGGAATGACCCAGAACTAAAAATCTCAGCACAGTTGTGTGGGGTATATGGCCTTAGTATGTAGTGTGCAAACCTTCTGATATTCTGCAGCCTTTAATGATAGAGTAAATTTGAGAGGGCACTTAGGGTGACTCTGCCCTTTTGCTCAGGCAAGTCTGGACAACCCTTGTTACCTGGGATGAAGGAAGGCTGAAATCAAGGGTAGTCAAAGAAGAATGCAAAAAATTCTTTCAATGTGGGTGAGAACAAGCTGCCTCCTTCCCCTGGCACCTGCTGGAGGCTATGGTGTCTCAGTTTTCCCGTTTCTTTGAGTGTTCTTTGATTTGTTTTATCTTGTGATCCCCATGACAGTACATTGGTTGGTCTGTCCTTTGAGCATGAGGGTCGACAAAATCCTTCCCTTTCCTGCCTCCTTCTGTGTACAAGTGATGCACGGAGTGTGCCGGCTGCTCGGAGCATCCCTAACAAGCTTCCTGCGATGCTGTGCTGCGAGGGGAGGTCACTGCCAAGGGACACAGGAGAAGGGGAGGGAGAAAGCATGATGACATGCAGCTGACTGAGCTTTCCACAGAGGAAAAAAGTACAAGGGAGAAATAATGCTTCCCCCGCAAGGTTTTCACAACATTTGGAGAAGGAAAGGGGATGTAGATCCTATAACCCACAGATGAATGTCTCAACAGAATGTTAGGTTCTGAATTATGACTGGAGTTGTACCAGAAGTTATCAGAAACTTGTGAAGGTGAAGGAGGACTAGGCTGGAGGAATGGTATCTGATGAGGCAAAATGTCTTAAAGGAGAAGCATTTCCAGTGCTGACTTGTAAAATCAGCCTGTGAACTAGGCTGGCAAAGAAATATCAGATTCAAATACTAAAGTAAGTATTTAGTTGTTTTATAGAAGGAAATCAGTAATTTTCTGTGTTATGGTTTAGCATTGCTTTAAAATTAAAATTTATAGGAGATTTTGTAAATACAAGTACAGATGAGTAACTTTGTGCAACATATGGGAATAAGCAGAGTTCCTGCCCTACAAGCATTCTGGAACAGCCTGCTGTAACCTCTCTCAATATTTAAATTGCACTGGAGGAATCTGAAAGCATGAATGTATTTAGCAGGCCACTAAAAATTAATTCCAAGATCACCTGTCAAAATTCACTGAGGAATTGGATCTATGACTACAGTAGGAAGAAGTTTGATTCCAGGCAGAACTGAGTAGCAGTTTTCCTTAAGTAAAGACCACATTATCAAATCTAGTTAGGTCTGTATATGGAGGAGACTTTCATTTTACTGTGCTCTGGATCCCTCTTCAGTATTCTTCTGTGCTCTGTGCTCATTTTACTGTGCTCTGGATCCCACTTCAGAAGATATCTGAAGGTTGATGAACAGTGTTACAATTTCTCTAACTGTAGGTTTTGCCCTCTGGTAAAGACCACTGCAACAAATCCTATAGTCACTACTCTTAAAATTATTTCTCTTGTTTTCAGTTAGAAGCATCATCAAATTTCCAGTGATTGTAGGCTTATTACTGCCTGGGTTTTTAAATGCCAGTGGTTGCCAGGATGCCTGCCCTATCTAGCCCGCTGTTGATGTCTTTTGCTCTCTGTGGAGGGCCAAATGTTTCCTTTGTGCTAAAAAGAAAATAATAAAGTCCATGTATGCACCTTAATAGCATGTATTCAAGTATACAGGGGGTTCCCCCTCTGTTAGCTGAAGTAGGTGCTTTTTTTGTTTGCATGTTTAAAACCTGCCTGCATGCCAGCTTTTGTGTTGTGCATTCAGCCCCTTCTGAACTACGCATAAGAACGTGCCTCAGCTCATGCATAGAAAACGTAGGCAGGCCGTGGTTCCCCAAGATGACTTTTTCAAAAGGGGCTGGGACATTTTGCTTTATTGGCAGAGCAGTGAACTTGAAGAGACTGGTCCTTAAAAGGAAATGCATTGTAGAGGCTCTGATATTTCCATAGCGATGGCAGCAGCAAGCTTTCTATTGTCAGGCCTATATTTCAATCTTCCTCTGGTAGTGACTTTTTTAAGGTGCTTTTTGTACCTTAAGTTTGTCATGTGCCCCATCTGTTTAGGGGATGAGCGCTTAAGGTGATATCACAAAGGAATCTGCAGCAATGTCTCAGAAGTTTTGTTTCTTCACCTTTTTTTGGTTTGAGATTAATTTGGTAAAGCATTTCGGGTGTAAGAAAATTGACTGTAATGGTGCTTCTGCCTTGCTTGGGATCAACAACCTCAGGAACTACTTGGGGATGAAAAATCTGAACACATGCTGCTTGGTTTTCTTCAATAGTGATCTGGGATTTCAGGAGCAGCAGGAGAGTAACTCAGAATTATCCAATTCTGAAATCCTGGCAGGTCCCAGTGGAAACAGTGAGCCCTTAATGTTATTGCTGCAGATGCTCAAGTTAAGTTAAGATCTTAAGTCTTTTAAAAGGAAGTTTTGCAGCTTTTCATTAGAAAGTAATAGTGAAAGCAGTTAAAATATTTAAAGTTATATATACACCAGTGGATTGAGTGCATTTCCCAGCTCAAAGTAAAAGGGCTATTATAGCTGCCTACCCAAAAAACCTAGGATCCAAGTTGCCTGGGGGAGGGGGTAGGATGCAGCAAAGAGAAAAAGAGAAGAAAGTAGTAATGGAGAAAAATGGCTTCTGATAGTGTGATGGAAGGAAACTCATGCCAGAGATGAGTTGGTTGGCTGGAAGACATGAAGGAGGGATGGGATTCCAAAATATTTTTTGTATCAGATCATGGATACAACCACAATCAAGGTACAGGTTTCACAAAGGCTCACTCAGTCCAGGTGCCATACTTGAAATCTCAATCCTAAACACTCCATCCTCCTGGTCTTCCTTCTGCATAGCAGTACTGTGGTTGGGCACCTTTGGGAGAGATGTCATCTTCTTGCCAGAAGAGTTGACTATCTCCTGCTGAATTTCTTGCAAGGAAATATGGAAAATAAGGTTTTGAAGTACCTGCCCTTGAATCATCATTATATTCAGGATTAGAGCTGTAGCTGCATTTAGTTTCACCCAACTTTTTGAAGGTGGAGTTAAAATTGAAAATACATCTCAGTTCAAAACAGCATTATTAGAGTATCGCAATCTAAAACTTAGTAAACTGATTCAGGATTAACTCCAGAATTGTAGGGATTTCAGGAACATTGCACTAAACACCATAGATCATGCTGGTTTGCTTAGATGAAGAGACAGAGCTGTTCATGATGGATTTACTCCATTGTACTCATTACATTCCTTCACTTCCCCCACCTGTTTAAATTATGGCTCCATATAAGATCGATTAGTGTAAACTGCTGCTCATTGGGTTTAAGAGGAACAATTTTCTGCAGCTCCTTCACATGGGTTTGAAAGGAAAAAAATTCCAAACATTCTGCTTAATTAAGACCTAAAGAGGCGGTGCAAACTTTTGATGATTAATTGAAGCATGCTTTAGACTGATGCATATTTAGTTATTATAATGTGATAATTTTATCTTGTTATACAAACTACTCCCTTTGGGAACATGATTTAACACTGCAAACACTCCGTGTTTATTGCATTGTTCATTATGAAAAATACACAGGATAAAAACCACAAGGAGATATAACTGAACAGTATCTGTGTGGTGGGTGCAGGGAGTACTCCTTCCACCTGTGATGACACAACCCAGAGGCAGAAAATCACAATATTGTAACTCCCACAATATCTCTCCCTGTGAAGAGTTGAGAACTGAGAAAAGTAGAGGCTGGAAATTTAGATCTTGTGCAGTATGTAGAAAGAATTTATCTTTCTATTACCTGGTCTAATTAGAGAGGACAGCAATATGTATGTTCTGCTGAAAGCTCTCCTGTTACTATTCAGTTGTGTCAGTCCCATCTCTTCTTTGTCCCACCTGTGAGAGTGCCCATGCTACCTGTCATAAGTGTGACAGATCTGAGAGCATGCTAAACACTTTGCAAAAGCAGGTCATAAAGTTGCAGGCCCAGATGGAGGGGAAAAAAAAAGCAGTTATTAAGAAGTATTTTCTTTCACTTCAGTATTATCTGTGACAGGACTTGCAAATGATATTTTTGTACTTTACAAACATGTGTCAGCATAGCTATATGTGTCCTAAAAGTGATGGTGAATGATCTTCATCAGAAGAGCTGCTCCAGTGGGAGCTCACATGATGGATGTAGGCATGGTGTCAGGATGAGCTCATGTTACTTTAAGCAGATATGCTAAGCTAGACTACCAGCAAAAGATTGACTATGAACAAAGGAGACTATTGCCAATGTAGTAAACTGGGATAATTATTGTGGAGAAGCTTTCTTAGTGCAGTTCTAATCAGGAAAAGATTAGAATAAATATTGAAGACAGATAACCAGTCTTAAACTACTGGATTTGAAAATTTCCTACTTCCCTATGATCTCCTAGCAGCAAGTTCTTCTAGCTGAACGCTCTAGGAACAGGGATTTGATACATTTTCCTGAAAGCAGGGCAGGAATCTGGTAAAGTGATTTTCAAAGAATTTGGCCTTGAAAGACAAAGGTCTGTGAAAAAGTGAGAGGAATTTTATCTTGAATGGAATGCAAGATACGAATTCCTGGTTTCAGATTATTCCAGCTTGCATTTAGCAGATGACAGCACTTAAATCCCAAGACTCTGTCTTTTCTTATTTCACAGTCTTAATGTCTTGAGGCTATGTTACTGCTTCTCACTGCTGGTAGAAATACATGAAGTAATACTTTCTGCCAATGTTGCAGTCCTGAATTTTGGTCACTAAGCTTAATACACTGTAACAAAACATGCCTATTAGTTCTTTTCACAAGGTCTGCTCAGATCTTTACCACAACCAGTGTGAAGAAGGAAAGCACACAGTCAGTCAGGTTTGGACCTTTATCATTGTCCCCAGCTGTCACCCATGCCCATAGGGCGCAGCTCTGTACTCCCTCAGGTACCAAGCATGGCCTCCTTTCTCTGCTGTTCTTAGCATCACTTGTAGCTGAAAGAAAGGATTTGAGTTTAGACCAAGCTTTCCTCCCACTGGGCTGGACCCGATTGATGGTCCATAGAAATGTCATCATGGATGTTTTCTATTTCACTTGATGAACTGCATTACAAAAAGTTTGAGTTTGAGTTGCATCAAAAGTTGTCTTAGGCAAATGTACACTTGAGGGAACAAAGATGATTTGAAAAGTGATGTGTTAGTGTCCTGTCCCAGCAAGTGTGTACTCTGAACCCCCTTCTGAAGTACTGCTATTTCCTGGCTGCTTCACATGGCCATACTCAGTTAATCCTTTTGTAGCAGTGTTCTTGAGTCTATTAAATTGAAGAGGCATCTAGTTCTATTATTGCTGTTACCATGAAATGAAAGGGATTACATTGTTTGATGACTATTGTGGGAAAGGAGTAGAATAGAGAAATAGTTTGAGTTCTTTGTGTATAGCTAGATTATTTCCTTCCCTTTTCCCCTTCCTTCTTTCAAAATGATGACCATTTTGACTAATACTGATGATGCCCCCTGGATATCACATATCACTTCCTGGAAGTGCGTACAGTGGCTGGAAGTAGTAGTTTGTAAACCATTCTCTGCTATTTTTTTGACCATCAAATCTATGGACCACTCGTGAAGCCATGCTGCTTCAAAGGATTCTCTGTGAGGTGGTTGTGAAGTTCTGCTGGACGGGACATGGCAAGACAGCAACCTGACACAGAAGGTCCTTCTCCCTCTCCTCTCCTCCCCTTCCCTTGCCAGGATATATCTTAGAGGGTCTTTGGTAGAGGGAGGTGGACTGAACCTGACTGTCCTGATTAACCACCTGCAGAAAAGTGCAGAGAAGTGAATAACATGGCTTTTCCGTGTAAACAGCTGCTGCTGGTATCCTGTGTAATTAGAAATAAACAATTTTGTGGGACTTTCTCATCATCTATGGGAGACTGTTCATGTGAATTAGTGAACAGGAATTGAAGGATAGGTGAAGTGTTCCCCCTATCAAATCACTTATGAAAGCCCCTGAGAATCCCAGTGGTGCATCTGTGTTTCCCCTTAAAAACTGTGCCCCAGACAAGCTAACCTGCTTCAAAAGGAGCTACTTCAGCACCTACTTTACCAGTGAACTCTCTTTCAGCTCTGTAATATTCTTTTTTCATTTATGAGAGTTCCTCTCATCAGAAATGAAGGCTATTAGAAAGGTATCACTGGTAGATCTTCTCTTTTCCAGAGATAAAATGCTTCTTATCAGTAGGGGAATATATGTTACTGTTATCTGAAACAAGAGTCTGCTGTCTGGTTCCTTTGATTCAGAGGATCTTCTGTTGTCCTGGTACATTCAAAGGGGCAGGTTCAGTCTGTAAGGAATTGGTTTATTATGGTGCAAAAGTAGCTGAATCAGGGTGCCTTTGAAAAAGATAAGTGCTGCAAATGGCTCAGGACAAGAATGGGGGGAAGAGCTCTAGGTCTGTGCTGAGTAGTTGGCATCCTGGACAAGACCAGTGTGCAGAGAAAGTGGCATGCAAAAATCACCACGCAGCACCCTGTGTTACAGCAGCCTGGCTGATGCTGCAGCCAGCTCAGGGCAGGCTTTTTCACCCTAGAGATGGCTAGTGATAATTTCGGCCAAATTGCTTTGATTTCCCTTCATGTTCAGTATATGAAGGTGCTTATAATACTGGCAAATCCCACTCTAAAGGGTAAGTGATACAATACATTAAACACAAATCTGTGCTATAACTTGGCCTTAAATGTAGGTTTAAAGGTAGACAGTCTGATTAAAACTAAAAGGTCATTATTTTACATTGTAGAATTTTATTTGTAGCTGTAAATCATAACACAATTTGTGGAAGGAAAAAAGTTATTAAACTGGCAGTATTTATTCCAATAAGGTGAGTAAAATGCAGCACGTAGTTCTGAGTTATGATAGTGAGGAAAGGAGCCAAATCACTCTGCTAAAAATTAGTTTGCCAATAATTTTACAGAACGATGACAGCGTAGCTTCAAAAACAAATCCTTTATAGGGAAATAGGATGGCTGCATGACAGAATCTCTAAGCTATGAATTCTCCACAGCTCATGGACCAGGAACTGCTTTAACAATTAGTCTCCAGGGATATTTTTTCCCAGAAGTTAGACAATGGCTGCTGTCTGTAACTGAAAGGTCATTCAGTATCACAAACTGGACATAGAACTGAAGAGTTCTGTGTTTTAAGTCAGAAAGATTCCTGCTAACTTTTTGACTTGATCTGTTTAGTAGGCTTAACTATTCACTGCTGTTGTCTGTGAACCTGAGGTGGGAGTGATGACCACAAAAGGATTTTGCAAAAGGATATTTACATTAGTAAATAAGCTCTGTGGTATTTTTACATGCCAGAAGGCACACATGCCACATTTGTAACACATGTTAGAGAAGAGCTTGAAAGAGGCTTGTGAACTCTGCCTGAATTAAAATTTGACCAATGAGCATAATGACTGAAAAATAACCTGGCAGATTTTGCCACAGTGCTGCAACTTCTGCCTTGTTTAAGTCTATGTTTCTGTGACTGCTGAATTCACACAAAAGTTCCCTGTTTTGTATGCTACTCATTTCAAAATAATACAGAAAAGGGGTGTTTTATGTTCCTTCTTATTTAGAAGAGGGCTCGTGTTAGAGACCTGCCTTGGTGCAGCACCTTCTGGCTGTGTTTTATCACCAGCTTGCTGAGCAGAGCATCTCAGGGACTCACTACAGCACACTGTAAGTAACAAGAGCAAAACAGCAATACCCACTAAACCTTCAGTCTTGGTTACTCGTTTAATAAAGAGTTGTGCGCTCTAAAGCGCACTAAAAAGTTCTCGAGATTTCCAGATATTTTCAGCAGTGCACAATTTTTGGAGTTAATCATCTTTTCCAGCCATTTTAGAAGCTTTGCCAGGCTGCTGAGTCTGGCTGGCACAGGTCACTGGCTGCCTGAGGATGAAGCTGGTGATCACAGGCAGGCACAGTTCTGCTCTCTGACAGTGAGGGAGTTAGCAATAAGATGAGCTGGTGCTGCTTGTGTCTAAGAGTAAGTGTGCAGATGTCTGAGGAAGGTGTTTGCATCTCATGTAAACATTGTTCTTATATTTTTGTTGTAGAAGATGATGTGTCAAATGTACAAATAATGTGTGCCTGGTGCCAGAAAGTTGGAATCAAGCGCTATTCCCTGAGTATGGGAAGTGAAGTGAAATGCTTCTGCAGCGAGAAGTGCTTTGCAGCTTGCCGAAGAGCATATTTCAAGAGAAACAAGGTAAGAGAAATAAGGAAAGATGTAACCTACATAGACATGGCTTTAATCAGGCCCAGCCTGAGTCTCATTTAGCATCTGATACAAACTCTTTTCTTTTGTTTTCTCTGTTTCACCTAGTCCCACCACTTTCCATCTGTATTGTCTGTTGGACTGTCAACCCTTTACTAACCTTCTTTCTTTCAGTTTCTCTCAGCTTGATACTTGGGTTTTGTGAGGGTCAGGAAATTTAAATACTAATAAGCATTAACATAAGACTCTGAATGTGGCCTTAGAGTCTCAGGATACCTCCTACACATACACAACTAAGAGGAAGTATCAGAGAAATAGAATAGAGAAAGGCTGTGTATGGCAGTGCCACCAAGTCCCATGGCACTCGGATCATGGCCAGTTGGTAAATGCTTTTAGGGCCTAAGTCTCAGTCCCATCACAATACTGCACATCTTTTCACTGCTGCTAGTGAGCTGTAGTTTCATTCTTTAAATTATATAATTTTTAATAACTTATCATTGCTACAAAATTCAGACACTATTCAATTTTTGGGTTGGGGTAAGCAATGTTTGAACATCTAGAGTAACGTGAACACCCCTCCTACTCAATTTAAATTTAACTCCATCTAAAATTAGAAGCAATCCTAATATTGAATGTCTACAAAAATTGCTGTAATCACTGAAGCATGGTGCCTGAAAATGCCCTCTAGGTTACTTCAGCAGCTGTTTTTCCTCAGCAGAATTTGTAACATGTCATTTAAAGAAAAATAGAGAAGAAACCCCTCAAATTTTTAGTTGTTTAAAACTAACTGTATCCTTTTGGCGCTTAATAGTGTGAGCCTCTGGCTAACTTTATTGTCTTAGAAATGTTTATCATTCATAAAACTCTTTACATTTTGGCTTCCTAAATGATGCCATTTACCCTCATCCTTCAGGACATTCCAAGCCTGTCAAGTTCAAACTGACTTCAGGTCTCTAAATCTGGTCTTTTACGTCTGTCATGACAACCAATAAGTACATATGGTTTCTAGACGTAAGATGCAATGTTATAGCAAATTAACCTCCTTTATAAATTTGGGTCACATCATCCTGCCAAAAAAAAAAAAAAGCCTGAAGAATTAGGTTGCAAAAATCAGTAGAGTGGAATTTTAGTGGCAGTCTTGGAGAATCAAGCTCATAGTGTCTACTGGAGCAGACAGGCAAGTAAAAGTCACATGAGTATTCTGTGAAGAGTGTTGTTTACATTCTTTTTATTTAAAAGTGTAGAGGAGGGAAATATGTGCTCCTTAGATGCTCCTCATTTGAGAATAAATCTGCAGGGATGTATGTGCATGTGCACATGTGCACTTCTATCACATGCAGTTCTGTGTGCCTTAGAGTGTGCAGGGCACAGTCCAGACACTCTGGGCTGACAGGATGCAGATCTCTGTCAGCTGATGCTCCTGTGACTTCCAGTCACAAATTTTCATGGATAAGATACTTCCTAGTAATGGAGGCATTGTCAGTGATCCTGGTTAAGTGGTCCTGTGTGACCAGAACTGATGAGTACCAGATAATTTGGGAAACCTTGGAGAGGCAGATGAAAGGACTTGGTGTATTCTTTCTCACCTACAGCTTAGATCCTGAAATAAGAGATTTAAATCTCCACTAAATTAAAATAAATGTGTGTTAACATAATGCATAGATGTACTTCAACCTTCTAGTAACCCATTAGTAGTAGAATTCAGTAATAGTTTATGACCATGAATTTAGTCAGTGAGGCAGTATATGAAAAAGTTCCCTTTTACCTGACTTACTATTTATTACCCTTGTGCTTTACTGGAGGCCTCCTTGTTCTTGTATTATGAGAGAGGATGAATTAGAGCTTCACATTCACCTTGGTTCCCTTTCCTACACCTCTGTTAACTTCTGGAAGATGCCAAATATTTCCATCGAGAAAGCTCTCTGTAGTCATTGTTTTGTATGTGTGTACAGACAGACAGACACACACACACATATACAAATATATACAAATAAATACATATACACATATATGTATATAAGCACAATAGATGTTCCTAATATTTTTATATGCCAGCATATCCCAGTGAAATGTCCTATTATTCACTAAAAAGGTTTCAAACTAACAAAATGCCATGTGGGAGGACTTGGCAAAACATGGTGAGAAAACATTATCATGATGATTGGCTCTGCTTCAAAGCTAAGCCAGTGAGTTAAATTTTCTTTTTCTTTGGACCTGTGAAACCTGGAATTTCACAGGATTTGACTGAGCAGAGGAAATCTGTAGCTGCTCCTTGCATATATTTATGGCATTAGATAATCTGGGGACAGAATATTTAGGAAGTGCTGTTGTTAAATGAAGACAAGCGCAGTAGAACTCAGCAGACCCTCACGCTTCTGGTTTTGCACTTCACCTGTTAGTAACAGAGTGGAGTCTTGAGGAATAAGATCAAAAGAACCAGGATGCAATAGTTTCAGATTTAACTGCTGACCTTTGCTCTTTTACTGCTATTCCAACAGCGTACCTGTCTTCTCCCTGACTCTAATGCTTATTTATGTATTTTAAGGAGTTATGCCACTCTACACTTTCTCATTTTTCAAACAGAGGAGCAAAACAGTCACGTTTCACCTGCCTTATGCATGTTTTAAACAGGGATCTCTGCCACAATATAGTGTTGTATTACATTAAATATGTACAGCTGCTGCATTTCTGGGAGCTGATAGGACTTTGTGGTCACTTTATTTAAAGCTTGAGTTTCCTAATGGATCACGTTAAGCAGTCTTCCCTCCCTCCCCTAGATAAGAAGTGCTGTAATAAGTGCTTGCCTCGGATGGTAGGACTGTTTAAGCAGTAAAGAATTAGTTATCACTAATGCCTCAAAACAGCACTAAGTAATGCTGTGAATTATCCATCCCTGAATGACAATTGCTGTGTTCAGAATGAGGACTTTTGTAATCAGTCTAAGACAAAAAATCTTTTCCCATACACAGGGCAAATGCACATTACAATGCTGCATGCCACAGATGCCCAGCTGGGAGAAGGCTTGGCATGAGCCCACCCTGAAGTGCCCTGAAAGGGCTCCACAAAGCCCCAGGCCAGCTGGGCACTGGCTGCTCCCAACTTCTAACTCCTTCTCAGCCCTTTCCTGCACTAGGTTTGGCAAGAGCAGCAACACACTGGGATAAGCTGGTGCCTTTCTGGCCCTGACACCTTTGAACCCAAGGAGTTAAGTCTGAGGTGCCCATCAGGCTTTCCTGCCTTTTGTCCTGCTGGAGTCTTGTCTATTTGTGCTCTGGAAGCTGGGCCTCTGTATCCTCTGCATCCATGCATAGCCAGGGTTGTCAGGGAGCTTCATGCCTGGAATAGGAAGTTTGTAAGGAAGAAGTCTGGTGCAACCTTAAGTTGCTTTTCTTATAAGAAATGCAAATTTTACTCCAGGTGTTTTAAAGTCATGACTGTTCAAAATTATATCAGCCAGCAGCCATGCCTTGCAAGAATAGAAATATGTATGTTTTGAAATTATAAAGGCTCCCCCAACAGAATACACTTATCTAAATTGTTAGTGATAAATAAACAAAAAATTGAGGCTTTTACCCCATTCAGCAAAACCCAAAGCATTTAGACAAGATCCAATTTAGAAAGAAACCTAAAAATAACACCACTGCCACCCCCAAACAAAAATAACCCAAATCTGCATTCCTGCTCCTGTTTGTCCAGTTTGCCCAGTCAAATGCATATATTGTAATAATGTATAATATTGTATATTGAATATTGTATAATGACAACCTGTTGTGTAAAATAATACCGACTAAAAGGAACCATTGCTGGAAAAGCAAGCGTTTGGGACTAATGTAAGTAGTACCCAAAGATATAAGATTTGGATGCTTCTCAGATTGAATTTTAGAGGCCAACTAATACAAAGTTAAGTACCAAAGAGTCACATAAGGGCAAAAAGCACTAGACCACCAAGTTTCAGAATACGAAATTTAAAGGGAATGGTTGGACTCATAATTTGATCCAGTGAGTCTGAAGCTTGAAAAGATTAATTTTGAAATTAAATTGTTTGACTCAATGGGTCAGAAAACAAATTTATTATGACCAAATAGCCAAACACAGAACTAGAACTGACTTCAAAGAGGCTATAAACTCTGCTCACAGATATATTAAAGAGTAATTTACTTGTTTTGACTAAGGCTTTGGAGACATAGCGAGTGCAAGGTTCTCAGGCAGTATTTTATACTTGACCTTGTCCCTGCTTCATACTGCCTCACAATTAGGAAGAAAGATAGATGTTTCTGTTTACAGAGCAGTCCAATTTCATTCATGCTAATAAACAAAAAGGCATAAATCAAAAAGTAAAAGTGAGCTACTCTGTAGCACCAAGAAGATGTAAACAAGGATGACCCTTTTCTCCCTGTAAAGTGTAGTGATGGGCCACACTGTGCGTTAGTAGTGCAGACAGGGAGTAGTGCAGACAGGTTTAAGGTCCTTTATCTCATCTGTGTGGCAAAAATGAATGTGAACTATCAAATGGAGCTGTAAGAAGTCATAGACATTTATATAGTTCTGAGTTCTGTTGCATTAGGAAACCCCTCACATTTTCAAGCTATATTTAAAGATGATAAAGAGCATGCAACGTCATATAGCTTTAGTGCTCTTGCCTGCATAATTTTTTTATTAATTAATATCTATCACTAAGTGATAATATGGACATTTAGATACAAACATGTACTATAAACAGGAGTAAACAGCAACTATCATTCCCCAGAATTATTACTGAGGATTGTCAGAGAAAGTTCTCTTGATTTCAAGCTTAATTGTGCGGCCTAACAGCGCATGAGAGATATTTAACAATCTCACTGTTAAGTCAATGAGTAATGGCAAAAAAAAAAGCCACTTTCATCTCTTCCTTATGCATCTACAAAATTTAATTTGTAAAGTGATCATTATTCATGGAAATTCAGAAAATTGCTTGGAGCAACTGGATGCAAATAATGCCCTGACCAAAAAAAAAAGAAAGCTTAGCTGTTCCTTTAGACTCCCTTTCTATAGTTGAAAAACATGGGGCTCTGAATAGAAAATCTATTTCTCCTAGAGATTTAACTTGCGTTAATCAGGTGTTCAGAAAGGTCAGTGCAGAGCAGGTGTCCCACCATCTTTTCATACAGTTGCCCATATTTGGTTCTGTGGAGCTGTAGAGAAAAGCAGGATTCAATAACTGGTTCACAAAGTGGCTTCTGCCGCTGCGGGTTTGCGTAGAACGTGCGTGCGTGTATTTGTGTGTGCACATCTGCGTGTGTGTGTGCGCCTATTGCCACAGCAGCCAATTGAAAAGGTTTCCTGCAAATGCTTGAAGGTATAGGGGAAAAAGACAACAAACATCTCCATAGCTGTGATTGCTTTGTTGAGACATAAATGAGCGCTGATGAGTGAATGCAGATGAGACGCTGAGTCTGCAGGGGAAACAGCTCAAGTGTGGGGCACAATTGCAAACTTCTTTGAGGAACTGGCTGGAGAAGGAGGGATAAGGAGAATAACCTCATTCAGAAGATGTTTTTAAAGTTTGTGGAGGGTTGAAGGCTGCATATAGTGACCAAGAACCTGGAGCAGAGACTGAAATATTAAGAAAATCCTGAGGTGTGAAAAAAATGGGTGGTATTGGTCAGAAAGAAGATTGGCATCATTGTCTTGCTGTCATCAGCTGGCCTGGTTATTTACAGGATGCTAAACCTGGAAATCTCATAGAATTGCTTCCCTAAACCAGAGCTAGGATTTTTCATGATTAGAAGAGGCAAATGAAATTCCAAATTAACCTACTGAGCCCATCAGTCAGAATATCTCGCCATTCACCCACAACAAAGCAAAATGCATTGCCATTGCTAGCAATGAAATGGGCAGCAGCACCTGACTGATGCCACCAAGTGACTTAATGAAGGGATCTGGCAAACCCAGCTTGCTTGTCAGTTTGTAAACTCAATGGACATTTTAATGTCCATCTGCTGCCATTTAATACTATAAATTTGAATCAAATTCCCATTGTCTGAATTACTAGCAGGTATCCAATCCAATTAAAAGGCGTGTTCACTTTTAATTTTAACCACCATGTCACATTACATCAGTCGTGTTGCATTCTGGCTGCTTTGGTTCTATCAAGATGAATATGCTAATTACAGCTGCCTCTTGGGGGGCAGGCATTTGATTCAAACAAAGCTACCAGTTTATGCAAGGTCCTCACATCAGTTTTGGACAGCTTCAACGATTGCACTTTTTCTTTTTCCCAGAAGCAAGTTTTGTTTGCATACAGATGGTACAACAAAAACCACTAATTGTGTTAGGACTTGACTGGAAATGCTTTTAAGCTCCTTGCACACCGGGTGAATGCAGTTTAGAGCAATGATTTGGATTTAAATAGATGTTCTGGCACCTTGGTATTGGAGAAGTGAAAGAAGTTTCTACCTGCAGAGTGACTGAGGGAAAAATATGGCCAGTAGCCATTTTTCTGGAGGTTACTAAAAAGCTTTACTAAGGCTTTAAATCGCATAGGGCAAATTTTTGAAGGGGAGAGGAGGACACTAGAGGATAACAGACATTTTGCTCCTTTAAAAAGTCTGGCAAGATAGACTTCATGGTCTGCGTCCATGGCATTTTTACATCACCAAGGGATTTTTGATTAAAGAGTTTAAATCAATAACAATGATGCATTCAGAAAATAGCAGATATAATACACAGTGGTGCTTACTTTACCTCTCAACCCCTTTGGTCCAACCTATGTGAGCTGGCCAATTGCTCAAAAAAATATTGCTCTCCTCTGTTTCGTGTCTCAGCTCAGGTCGCCTTAGATTAACCTTGGCTTTGTAAGAAATTAGGCACCTTTCAGCTTTGTTTTCACAGAATGAGCATCAAGAACAGTCCTTGTTCTGACAAAAGCTTAGGGTATATTTCCAAAGTGAATCTAATTTGCACAGACTATATTTGGTGCCACTCTTCCTTTTCCTAATGAACACATCAATCATTAATACTAATATGAGCTGGGCAAATAAAGAAATGCATATTAAATGTTTGTTCAAAAATATCATGACATTTGAATAAATTATTGCCTTAATGGCATCTGTTCATTTATCAGTCAGCTCATTAACTTAGGGAAATACTGAAAAGGAGGTTGAGTATTTTTTTCACTCTATATATTTTTATTTGAAAACCAAAATTAAGCAAATATGGTTTTCAAAAATGTGTTTGGATTAGGAACAATGTTGTGAGCAACACCATTCGTACACACTTCTGAAAGGGTGTGTGGAATACAGAAATTGGAATTAGCGGCGTAGTTTAACGAGGCAAAATTCCACCCAGGCAGGGTAGCATGGTGGGCAGAAGTTAAAAACCTGAGGGGCCCAGCTGAAGGTGGAAGGTAATTTCTAGTCCTAAAGTGTCTCAGGAGGTGACATTGCTGTCACATTTCACAAGTGGCAAAGTAATTTGTGCAGGTGAGGCAGCAATTCAGTGGTGTTGCGACACTTCTTGTCAGCTGACAGTCTGTATTTAATCACTCTATTACACTCCCAGTGTGGTGACTTTCCTCTCCATCAGCCATAGAAATCTTGCAATAAATTCAAGGATGAAACTGAGTTCAGACCAAGGGAGTAAATCACATTGTCTATCTTTTTGGCCTCTTCTAGCCAGGAAAGTTTCATCCCTTTTAGGTTTGTTTGGAAACGTCTGCTGGTTTATGGGAAGATTGAAGAAACCCTTACACCCATTAACCTTGAGTCTGGCCTTGTGAGTTTAAATGAAGCTAGGAGAGGCCAAATGGATATAACTTATAATCTGCTGGATGAACAGGAAAATGTACTACTGGGGATTGTTAGTTGAAGTCAGTTTCTTGCCATAAATCAAGCCGTGCTCATTGTGCAGGTGTTAAACTTGATGGAAGAATGAGGTGGGTTTTATAGAGCAAAAGTCTGAAAATGTAAAATGTCTTTCCAGTAGAAGATCATTTCTCCAATAATGTTTGATCACTTGGTGGCCAGATAAATTCAGTTACTGGCTGTGCTCTGTCAAAACCCCAAGCATTTACAGCTCACCTATTTGAATTTAAGTTGAAAGTAAACATATGTTGTGAGTTGTCAGACTTGATGCAATTTTGTATCTAAAATAAATGTACTCATCTGCTTAGTAATACTTAGAAACAGCCATTTGATGGGTGTGGAGGTGGGGAACATGTGTCTTCAGATGTTTTGGGTTTGTTTGCTCTCCAGCCTAAGAAGCAGGAGGCCAGACCCTGCCTCTGTCACACAGAGGGGCTGGCAGAGATGCTCGGGCAGGAGCCAGGCCTTTGGCTGGGGTGAGGGGGAGACGTGGCTCTGTTGCTGCCCATTTATTTCAGAAGCAGAGCAGAGCATCTCTCCAGCCCTTCTCTGGGCTTTGTGAGGGAAAGGGCCCTTAGTGGGGCATGGTAGCCTGGTGCAGCTTTCCTGGGGAGCGTGGGGAGTCACCAAGGACTCAACATCTCTATGAGACTGAGTGATTTTCCTCTTACCACGTGGATGGATGCGGCACTGCAGTGTCCTGTATGCCTGTGGCCCTTCTCTCCCTTGAAATTCACAGTCTCAAATGAAAAGGGAAGCCTGTTGAGATAGAAATCAAACATCTCAGTCTCAATAACTCTTATTATTTTTAATTTAGCCCCCAGGCTTTTGTAGTTGTGGTGCACAGTGCTACTAAAAATTAGGTGGAAGAAAGCTCCTAGAACTAGAAACATTATTCTTAAAAGATTAATCTAGAGATTAAAGCAGTGCACCAACATTTAAATATTTATGGGGAGAAAGGTTTGAATGATTTCATTGTGTAGTGTGAAAATAATTGTTGACTTTGGCTACTGTTGAATGGTCCAGTCTCATGCCTTCTTTTGCAGAAGCAAAATCTTGATATTGATATTTATCAATATCACTGCCTTGATAAGGCAGCTCTCTCTGAGTTTTGACTAATGTACAAGTATTAAAAGAGAAAGTAGCTGTACTACTGACTTCAGTGTGTGAAGGTGATAACTTCATCCTGAGGAAGAAGGACCAGGAGCACTGAAAGAGGAGGTTCGAAAATACCAAGGAAAAGGGTTAAACAAGAAAAGGTTTAAAAAGAGGGAAAAAAAGAAGCATTGAATCTCTCTAGAGGCTATTTAAGAACACCATATTAGATGCACAGATGGTATGTATACCTCTGAGCAAGGAAAAGTAGAAAGGGGAGAGTAAATCTGGCATAGTTAAGTGAAGAAGTGCATAAGCTTAAAGGGACACTGTCAACTTAAAAATCGCACTTTTACTGGAAAATTTGTTACCTACTACTGTTACAAACAACACCTATGATTACTGTAACTGAAAGATGAGACAAAAAACTCCCTCTGCTTTTTTGTGTACTTTCTTTGGGCCTGATCCAGACTCCATTGGCATCAGCGGGTGACATCCCACTGCTTGCAATTAGCTTTAGATCAGGCCCTGTGCATATTTGCCCTGTACATTGTGTACATGCAATTCAATTATTTTACATCTGGTCTGTTTTCCTATTGTTTCTGTGGTTTTCACACAGCAAGAGAGGAAAAAACCATTTTTTTCCAAATTGGAAGTGTGGTTGTTAAATGATGGAAATGCCACCAGGGTCCTAGGCATACATGTAGCAGAAATACCAAATGTTTTGCCTTTTTAAGACAAAACACTTCCTTCAAGACTTTTGAAGACATGGTCAATCAGTTACAGCTAAAGGTTCCTGAGGTGGAGTGCAGAAATTATCTGAAAGGTGCAGGTACCAGGCAGCGTAGGAAATACAGAAAAAGTGTCTCTCTAGAAAACAAAAAGCCACCTATAAGTCCCCTGTGCCTGTAAGCCATCCAGACATGGCTCTGACCTCCTCTCAAAAAGTGGAACAGCAGAGAAACGAAATTAAATTTCCTGTGTCTATCTTCACCACAGAGGATGATGAGGAAATTCCTGTCCCAAGGACACTATCCACAGGAAATCAGAATGTGGCCTTATAACAGAAATTGAAGTCTCTTAGGATGTAGTTATGGACCAACTTCAGCAACTCGAGAGCAGTAAATCACCAGGAGCAGATGGTGCTCAGCCGAGTGTTCCTAAGGAAATAAAAGTGTGAAGCAGCAGAGATATTGACAAGGATCTGCAATATATCATTAAAACCAGCAACTGTTCCTGAAAATTTGGAAGCCTTTTGTATGGTGCTTAAAAAAAACCAAAACAAAAACAAAAAAAGAAAAGGAGACATAAGGTTACTTTCTTCTTGAGCACAGGAAATGAGAGTTCCTAAATAATTTTTATTTAATTTGCTTAACAGCAGAATAAAGTAAGTTAAGTTAGGCATGACCTGGCAGGTAGTAACACTGTAAAGAACAGCTGGGATATAATTTTTATACATAGCAGCTTTTAGACAGAGATATTCAGGAAGTTATTTGGACTCAGGATCATGTTTGCTGGATAAGATTGGTTGGTTTTGATGTGTTATTTGATGTCTATGGGTAGTTTGATGCTCTCCATGGAAGCAGTGAATGCAGCATACCTTAGTCCACGTTTTCATAGGAAGCTGGACATCTAAATAAGAAACTGCTTGTGTTGAAAAGGACTCAAGTTTCCTGCCAAAATAAAAATTACTTTATAATGCTGAAAAGTGTTTTTGTTTGTGCTACACAAAATTTTAATTCAATTTTCTTGAGAAAAATGAATTTTTTTTCAGGAGAAAAATTGGATTTTCCAACAAAAGGCAGATACTCAATGCACAAACCCACAGAATCACATTCCTGGTTTCTGCAGTTGTACCACATGGGCAAGGAGTAAGAGATGAGTACAGAGGTTTTGCCCAGCAACCATGGCTAGTGTGTACACACGCACGGAAATCAGCTGAGAGAGGCAAATTGGAAGTTCTAATGGATTTGAAATTTAGTAAAGCACTTGAAATGGCATCTCATGAAATCTTACCCCCAGATTAATTCAAATTACTTTGGATATGAACACTGTCAAGTGGCCTGAAAACAGGCTCAAGGAATAAAGTAAAGGGTGGTGATAAAGAGCAGCATATCAGGTTGTGGATAGAGAAGTGCCAGGGGGACTTTCGTGAGGTTGGTCTTGTTTCATATTTCATTAATGATCTCCAGGAGAGAACAGAGAGCAAGTTCACAAACTCTGCAGCTGATACTGAACTTGGAGGAGTTGCAGAAACCAGACAGGACAGAAAATACTTCTCTGGAGGAATTAGAAATAATGAAGAAATCAAACTTGTACTTTTCCAAAAGCGAGATATTGTGTCTAGGGGGGACAAAAAAGCAACCTGAAAAAATATCCTCAGGGAATGAGTGAAGCTAAGAAGCAGCCTGAAGCTGAGGATAGGAGAAGGGCAATAAGTTGGATGATGCAGATATAATGGTAGTTAAATGGGCAAGGGTCTGGGGTGGTGGAGTGTTGGGGAGGACAGTTGGGTGGTTGCTGTAATGTGGATAGAACAAGGGGTGGCAAGATTTGGAGAGAGTTTGCGTATGCAGAGTTCAGTGATGAGACAAATCAAAGATGCTTTAGGGAATATGAAAATGTTAAGGCTGTGGAGAAGGAGGAGAAGGCTGGACCAGAGGTTCATCTTTTGCAGTTTTGATGTATAATTCTCTAATGTGTCAACACTTGTAGCTGGGGTCTGAAATGAGCTGGTTTGCTTGGGACTGACTAAGCTGGTAAAAGCAAACACTACTAAACACAGTAGCTGGCACTGGCAGGGGGATACACACACCATCCTCTGTATATTTTCTGTCTCCTGCAGAAATGAAAGGATAGCATGCTTGGATTCAGCAGGAGTTATTAATTCCCAAAAGTATACCACCCATTTTTAGACTCAACTGTTACAAATAGTTAAAGGCCTGAGTGACAAGCCACTGAAATAAACAGGAGTGCTCTGTTTGGAGTAGCAGTTGAACTGGTACTAAAATTAAATGATGTAGTTGCAGAGGTTTGTTAAGGCTGATTACTATTAGCAAAGTGTATAGCTAAACCAAGTGAAAGAGCAATAGAAACCAAATATCGTGCATGAGAGATGTTACCTGCCATGTCTAGTAATACATCCTATAACTGTGTAGACTATAGGATATTTTTCATTCCTTCCTTCAGGTATTGGCTATTGTCAGCTGCAATTTGCCAGATGAGATGAACAAATGGGCTGATCACTATGGTGAGACCCATCTTCCTAGTCAGAGTAGTTGCACTGCTGGCATAGCAAGCATGAAGGACTCTGTGACACAATCCAGATCCAGATTGACGTGTCCCATTTGGTTGGGCAAATACATAGCTGGTGTAAACAGGCACAGCTTTATTAAAATAAATGGGGCTGCATGGATCAGCAGTAATTTTGGCCCAATGTAGGAGCTGTAATGGCTCTATTTAGTTCTTACTGGGTCTGCAGGAGCAGTAGGTTTGGTATCGTCTTACTGCAGAGTTTTTTGTTAATATCACTCAAATGAAAATGTTTTGTCTCACTTTCAGTTATTCTCAAGTCTCTCTTAACAATTTTCAGCCTTCATAATGCAGTTGTCAGGGTCGCCACACTGCTCTTTTGGAGTATTTTGAAAATGTCAATATTTTCTAGTATTTGTTGTTGGTGAAAATATGGAAAGTGTAAAAGACTTCTTATAAAAAGACTAAAGCAGTATGTGAGGTGGTGTTCAATCTCACACAATAAGGGCTGTTTTTAAAGAAGGGTCATGTAGAGCTCTAATTCATTATATCTGGACATTTCAGCATAAAATGTGATGTGTAGCAGCTTCACTATGCCTAACTTATCCAAAGAACGGAGTAGAGATATTGCAGCATTTCACCTAGTTTGTGAGTTGTTTCCTAAAATTGATTTCCTAAAGACAGCTTACAGCAAATGTGGTTATTTTGAGCATTTTATTTCTTCAGCCTTGAATTTAGGTGTGAATAACTCAATACAAATTTCAGAACAGAATATGCAATAGCATGCTGACCACCAGTTTCAAAACAAAGGAAGTATTTTGGTCTTGTGAGTGTCAGGGGCAATATTTCCACTGATGTCAGTAGGATGAGAACTGAATCACAAACTTCAAGCCAGTGGTGGTGTTACAACAGGAAAAACAAGGAATTTGATATTTGTGCTCTACAAGTATAACTTTTTGCTGATGAAGCTGTATAAGGTATTTTAAATTTAACCTAATTTATATTAAATAAAATAAAGCTCAGGTGTGCTGCAGTTAGGCTGGATAGCTCTTTATCCTCCAGTAGCCCAGGGCAGGGAGGTAATGCACCTTTTTCCTCCTTTACCATTCTGTCTTATCCTTTCCCTTGCTTTATAATATGGAACCTTTCTAGCCTTCACAATACAGCTACCAAACTTTTAACCTCTCTTTGGCTATATCTTCCTACATTTCCTATCCTCTTTCTGCATTTTCATTGGTGAGGCTAGGATAAGGTATGGCATTTTCTGTTCCCTATTGTGTTCTGTATTTGCAGCATGTCTTATATTGTCTTAAGGTTATTGTCTTAGGTTGCTTTTTTTCATTGAAAGGTACTGAGGAGAGGAGATTCTCAGTTGTTTTTTCTCTGTGCCCTTAATGGGGTTTAACTTACCACCCCATTAAACAGTCATTTATGTGCAATTGTGATTGCTGGAATGTAGGTTGCTATTATTAATCATCTTTCCATCCTTGCTGTTACATTAATCATGTGAGGAGACATGGGCGTAAGTTTGGATCCAACAGGATGACAACTTCTTGTTCGTGGTGATCTGAAATTCAACCCGTGAAGCAAGGAATGACTTTTACAAGTCATTTTCATGTTTGCCAGTTTTGAAGGCAGCTCTGTGCCATTTTGCAGTACTCCATGCTAATTATGACCCGTGTGGATTTAGGGATTTCATGAATAATACAAGAGAAGCAGGAGCAGTTGGGGAAAAAAAAAACCACTCGATTTCACACGTTGTTTGTGTCAGGGCTTGGTAATGGATTTACCCTCAAACAGAGTCAGCACTAAGAAGACATTCTGGCTTGCAGGGCCTCACACTGTGCACGCAGGAGTCGTTTCAGTTTTGCACGCACGGCGCTCTGGCTGCTCTCCCTTTGTTTCCAAATCGCGCGTGCTCTGCCGCATACGTGTGCCCTCCCATATTCCTACAGGAAATCTACTTTCACGCCCAGGAGGGGAAAAGTCTGGCATGTTTGCTGCATGTTCCTTCGGGAAGCAGGCGAGCAAAGAGGACGGTACAGCTGTAGACATTCTGCACGGAGATAATCAGTGCCCCAGCAGGAGCACCTTCTCCACACAGCTGTACAATTCCCTTTGCTCCCTAGAAGGCACTGCACCCTACGTGCAGTTTCCAAGCTACATTTAACACAATTGCCCATCAGCACTTAGGAAGCAGTTACCACAGAAACCCAGCAGAGACCAATTAGTCACATGATTAAATTAATTAAAATAACCCAGGGTATCTGCCATCTTGCTTCTTTCTGCTATGCATAGCATATGACCCAGGCAGAGATGTAATTGGGTAGCATTATTGTGCCTTTTAATCCTAGAATCATCTTCATACTGTACTGTAGGTGGTCTTTGATTTTTCCTTTTCCACGGGTCTACATAAATCCCCTCCCAGAGATCCGTCTTATTCCCCTGCTGCAGAGACACTTTATTCGTTTTCTGGAGATCTGTGTTATTACACAAAAAAAATTCTCCAGCCCCCTCAATAAGCCAAGTAGTATCGAATTTACAAAACATCAGATTTAACAACAGCAAGATTTGTTATGTTTGGGATAAGAGGATTTGGAAACATTTTGAATTGCACAGCTAAGACTTTTGGAGGTCTTTAATGACAGCTCTAACAATACTTGCCAGGGAGAGCTCTGTAATATGTATTAGCACTTGACCTGAGAATTGTAAAGCACTAAGAAGACTGTATGTTGTGTCTTCATTTCACAAGTAATACTGTTACTGCAGTGGGGCGCATTTAAGTGGAACAAGCTGTCTGCCTTGTAATACTTCTTCCTGGGAAAGGCAGGCAGTTTGGTTTCCTCCCTCGCTTTTGAAACCTAGAAGCACACAGTCATATTCTAACTTAGTAAATCAGTGCTTTGTCCTTGGTTGTTTGGCTGCCCTGATAATGGCATCCCTGAATATCCATGTCAACTAGGGTTTTCCTCTATTGTGTCAGTGTCATACTTCTGCACGCACACAAATCATCTCTACCTGAAGCGGCATAAAACACAGAACATTGCAATTTCCATCTCATCTGAGATTTGCCGGTGACTGCTCTAAGGCTACCTTGATCCATAGCACCAAAAGAAAAGAAAAATTAATACTATTTCTGGCCCCAGAGTAGAGAGCAGCTTGCCTCTCCAAAGCAGATTCCATACAAACAGACTTGACAAAATAGCATGCATAAATTACACGGCCCTGATGCGTTAATTCGTGCCTAACAGAGCAAGTGGCAACAACACTACATCTACAATGGGTGGGTATAAGATGGAAGAAATGAAGTCTGTGGGTTAATGTATAAATAATCAACTGTTACGGAATTTGCAAATATTATGGAAGAAAACTAGCAGGTTTTGCGTGTGCTGTATTGCTAAAGTGCCGTGCACAAACACATTTGCCAGGCTTAACTGGCTCTCAGTAGCCTGTCAGGAAGGATGTGCACGTTTGGCAGTGCTCAGGCACAGATGCTCAATATGAGATAGGGCCTGGTTGTGAGATGAGGTCTCTATCTATCAGAATAATGTCAGTGTCAAAAGTGAGCCTCCACTAAGTCATAGCACACTTCCTGAGGTTAAACAAGCCTTGTGCCAGGTATAATGTGGGTCTGTGGTTTTATAGACAGTATCCCCAGCTGGCCAATGTCCCCTGCATCCAGGACACATGCATGCACACACACAAATTACCAGGCATAAGTGACACCAGTGCTCTGAATGTTTCCATTTTTCTTGTGTTTTCTTGTCATCATTTATATCATGTATCATGGGCTGCTGCAGTGTGCACAATATCTGTGAAAAAGTTGACTGTCTCACTGTGTTTAATTTTGCTATTTTTGCAGTAAGTGACAATAGGAACACTGGGAAAGAAATTCTCCATGGTATCACCCTGTTTTACACTGTAGTAGTCCCATAGACATCAGTTTAATTATGTTCCCTTAAAACTGAGGTTAACGAGAGACAAAGCTGGTTGAAAGATTGTAGGTGCAGCAGCCATGTGCTCTTGTTTCCAGAATTAAAAAAATGTCCCATAAATAAACTCATGAAAAGAATCATAATAAGAAAGCTTTCTGCTCTATATTTAAAGTACTGTTTCAACAAATCTGCCTGTGAAGTTCTCAAAGCTTTTCTTCCTTTATAATACAGAAGAAAAGTTTTTTTCAGACTAGAGTGAGGAAAAGTTTTGACTGTGTTTTCTTGTCATGCTACATAAAATACACGTGTCTGAAAGCAGAGAACAGGCTCTTCTGTAACAGCTAAAGTGACAGCAAAAGCTGAGGTGGCTGTTTTGAAGTCTCCAATATAAATAGGAAAGGAAGGGGTTTTCTTTGATGTGCAGGAGCTCTGTGTTCTTGATACAATTTTCTTGCTATGGTTTCTGGCTTCTCTCAGGGAACAGACAGGCCTCCTTATCTGAGTATTACGGAGGAGTGAGTTGTGATGGAAATATGGGTCCCTCTCCCAGCTGTCCTTGGAATGGGGTTCATAAATGAGAGAGCAGAGACTGAAGTGGGTCAGCACATATCTCTGTGCCATAGTTGCATTTGGGAGGGATGTGCCAACCTCTTCCCAAACCAGGAGGTAGAGCAATTCATAGGGACCCCTCTGAGGTACAGCCACTGCTGCTGGAATGTTCCAGGAGCAGACAGATTAGAGGTAGGGATTGCAGAAAACAGAAGCACTGGAGACTAAAGGACATAATGTTTTGATTGTGAAGGTATCAGGCAGGATCAGCAGGATTTCAGGCTTCCTTTGTAAAAAGGTGAAAAAATTATATTTGGCCTCCTTGAAATAAGAAAAAGGGAGGATATAAAAGGAAACTTGATAAAGTGTAAGCAATTTTGAAATAACTCTTGTGAGTGAGTGGTCCAAACACACAGTGAGCTGCATGTGAAAATAAATGAGAGCAAATCAAGATAGCAAAATGATTTTGGTGGAATATTTTCGGCTTACCACAATAAGCAAAACAAAGAATAAAGAGCTGTATCATAACAATCTGATTTTCCTAGATGTTGTAAACACCTCATTTTCCAGGAAGTGTGATGGGGCTTACAGCTAGACATCCACACCTGGGAAAATCAGGTCATCTTTAGCCTTTAGTTTGAAGGCAGGCTGAAGTGAGTAGGAAGCTTGAGCTGAGTGGCAGTAAGTGATAAGCATTTGGCGTGCATGTTTTTAAACAAGAGGAATGGATAAAGCATGTACTCCTGAATCATTTATGTATGGATTTTTTTTGTGTGGTAGAGGACACTTAAGGTAGTCTTCAGGGCTTAAGTAAATAGTCTAATGCATTGCTTGAGAAGGAGTGCCAATGAAAGAGAAATTCAGTGCTCTCTCAATCAGGAAGAAGGTAATCTAGGTGATAGGAGGTTAATTTTGGGGGATTCCTTTTTGAAAGAAATCACTGCTGCTAGTTCAGAAAGAGCTGGTGAACCCTCAGCAGTCCAATATCCAGGATTCATCTATTCCTAATCTCTCCACTCATTTGTATTCCTAAAATGGCTCTGACATTGAACAAGTTAGGGCAGAAATAACCTCCTGGAGGTCATCCAGGCATTTCCCTACAATGCAAGAGGGTTTGTTTAATTTAATCGTAGTCTATGATCATAGTGTTACTAGATAAAAGCATATAAAATATAGTCTGAGAGACTGTAAGGAGGTACTTCTCTTTTAGTATATTTCAATAGCTTTCCTCAACTCCTTGAAGTTCAGAAAGTTTAAAAGAATAATGACAAGTTCACAAACTTTCCTAGATTGTGTATAGAATTGTGGGGTTGAATTCTGGTCATTCTAATCAGTTTGTCTCCAGTGATTTCAATAGAATAAGTTTGATTTTTTTTTTGGAGCAGCTGTATTCACAAGTGGACCATTGCTTTAAGCATGTTAGTATGAAGGATGTTGCTGGTGTTCTTGATTAGAAACAGCATACAATTTTGGATAAATGTCAGGTGAGAACTATCTAACTAAAAGCTGGGAACAGATTCCTAGTCAGCTGGGATAAAGGAAGGTCCAGGTGATTTTCCAGTTTAGACATATTCAGCTTGTTCTGAGGCCGTTTGGATAGGATCCAGTTTCCATATCCTCTGTGGCTTGTATTATCATTCAGGCTTTATTTGAACTGGAGGAGGAGTCATTCTGCTGATGTCTGTTTCTCAAGAATTGCTTTGTCTGAGGGCCCAACACTTTTTACTTCTCTCAGAAGCATTTCCATTAGTCTTGATTTCCTGTGTCCATCCTTGTCTCCCTCCTGCCAACAGCTTCTGATTACTCCCTTGACTTTCCCTGTCTGTCATACCTGCTCTCTGTACCTGCCCTTATGGACCCCAGCACTTCCTACGTGCCACTGACACCTACTGTGAATTCCACAGGAAATCACAGGAAAACTCTTTCTAAATTCCATATAACTAAGGCTTTTCCCCTGCCCTGGAAGCACTACCTTGTCTTTTAACCTACATTTATGCAAATTCCTTGTGCTAGGAAGCTGTAGTAACTGTGTGCCTGTTGCTGCCCTGATATTGCCAGTAGATTCATAATACAATGGCAGCACAACGTGGCTCTGCCTCAGAGGATGACTGCCACTGCAGGTGGCAAGGGGCAAATGCCAAATAGGTAATGCTTTTATGAATGTGCTTTCAACAGATTCTTAGTGGTGTTATTGTTTTCTGTAGAAAGACGACTGGTCCCCATGAGGAACAAATAGTGATTCATGGGAAAATTTTATTTTATGAATGTGGTCTGTGGATTGTCATGCCCTTTTTGCTTTCCAGATGTCTCTTTTGCTTCCCTCTGGTCCCAAGCACCACGACTGTCCTTTTCACAACTCCTCCAGTCTAAATCCTGGCCCCTTTGAAAGTCAAAGGTGGAAGTCAGTTGCAGAAGGGCAGGATTTTAGCCCAGCCACTGAGCAGATGCCAGTCCCACGTTGTAGAGGGTGTGTGTGGCTCTCTCCTCGGGTGAGGCAGCAGTGTAGCAGGCTGAGTTAAGCTTGCCAGCAAGAGGAGAGGCTGAGGACACTAAACCAAGACATGTCAATGTTGTTATTGCTGCTTTTCTGAGCTGCTTACAACACTGCGTGCTCCTCTGTCAATTCCACTCAGATTAAAAGCCATGATGGAATGTTCCTTTTTGGGCTTCTGAATGGGAAATCAGAGGTTACTTAGACACCTAATATGTATCTGAAAAGACAAGTGTTTTTTTCCCCCTCCTTTGAAGAGTATTGCAAAAAGAAACAGTTGTCATGAACTATCTATAAAATTGTTTCCTTCTCAAGAGAGTTTATTACCCTTCATCTTTCATCATCCTAAGATATTTACAGGTAGCACCTTCATTACCTTGAACATTCCTGCATGCTTGTATGGGCACACAGTGCACAGATGCTTAGGAGAGAGTATCCTTAGTACCCAAAGACAGGGTATTCTCATTTACTGTTTTCATTTCACTGCACCAAGCTGTGGAGCTGCAGCATAAGCAGCTTCGGACTTACTCAGCCTGTGATATTCAGCGACACACAGAGTTTTGACTGGTCACATTACGTGTCATGTTAAGAGCCTTTTGTCTCCATTCAAGCTTTCTGAAACAAGACAAATTATGATATTTTCCTGTTAATTTCTCTTAATTTCTTTCCTTAATGAGTTTCATTAAAATCAAAGCTTCCGGAAGACTGAGCCATGACAGCTGTCTAAAGACTGTTTCACTTGCTATGGGCTGTTTGGGCTGAATAATTATTTCAGCTTTGTGAGGATTATTTCTTTAAATAAGAACAATGATTCTCTGTTTGGGAAGAGGAACAAATACTTGGAGTGGTGCAGTATAATTTCATAGCTCTGTCTTGTAGTATTCGATGGCTTTAGGAATACCTGGGAAAAACACATCTCTGTCTGACATGTTTCTTAATGATTTCACTTAAGGATACAAAGGCAGCTATTTCAGCTGGCAAGAGAGAGAGGGTTTTGGCTTTTAATGAAGCAAATCAATTCTGCAATAGAGAGAAGGGCTTATTCTTTGCTCTTGCATTGCTGTGAATATGACCCAAGAAAGAAAGAAAAATCAAGTCTTTCTGGCTTACCATTCATAAAATATTCCTATAAGTTGCAGGACTGATATTTTGATAAGATAATGGCAAATATTTCAGTCATTTTATGTTACCAGCACTGTAAAATCTTAGAGATGCATTGTGTTTTCCACAGCTATTGCAATTAAAAAGACATGGCTTTTACAAGATAGTTCAGTTTTTTTGCTGAACTGACCAATTTTTTTTTGACATGGAAATTCTTAAATCAAGGGGTGGGAAGATGGGAATTTTACAGTAGTACACTACTTCCCAGTCTGAACTGGACACTCACCACCTGTTTTCACGAGCTATTGCACCAAATTCCTTGTCAGAGTTGCAGAAAACCCGGCTGGTTTGACGGAGCTCGTGTTCCTATTGTGAGTCTCAGATTTCAACACCCAAATAGTAGATTTTTGTTTGGGGAAAGTGAGCATACTCTGAGATTTAAGGACACCTTCTCAACTTCCTAAATCCTTGTTCCCTGACCCCAGTGTCTAATCCTCTGTCCTTCCTGGTGCTGATTTTATCACACTACTCTTATTCCTTGAAGAATAGAGGCTAGTGACCTCTGCTTAAAATGAGATCGTAGTTAAGAAAGTGGTTATTTAGAAAAACAGCACCTTCTTGTTTAATAAAGGAATTCTGCATGCTCTATGTGCTTCCTGTGTTGACCCAGATGGATCTTGTCCCTGTCAGTGTGCCTGGAGAATGACCAGATGCCTTCCCACCTCAGTAAGAATCATCAGGGTAATGGTCAAGAAAGCCTGACATGCAGATTTTTTTATTACCAGGAGTGAAAATCTTTGAAAGGACACAGCTTAATTTTTGAGTCACAGGTTGATTTTATAAGACAGACAGCAAAGCACAACCCTGTCTGGCCTCAGAAAGCCACTGTTATAATGGAAAACAAAGCTGAGTGTACCTGATGTAGTAACAGTCAAAGGAGGAGTCTTTTGGAACTAGTCTGAGAGAGCAGCCACTGCCTGATGGATACTCAGGACACAGTAGGGGTCAAAGTGTTTAAGGGTAATTGTGAACTGGCCAGCTGACAGCTGAAGATCTGCAGTGAATTTGCAGCTTGGACAGTTTCACAGGGAGGAGCCTCTCCCACCAACAAACAGCTGCATATCAAGCAGAGGTGGGCTTCTGCCACTTTGTTTTCCTTTCTGATGGAGAAGAGCTGTAGCAGTCAGAGAGGTGCATGCTCTCATCAGGAGAGGAAAGACGCCCACAAAGGCACATGAAAGCCAGGTGAGCCCCTTCCTCCAAGGAGCACCCATAAGGGGAGCCATCCTACAGGAACACCACATCTGGGCAGCTCTGATGCAGATGGGCATTTGTAACCTGTTATCATCCCAGCTCTGGAATGAGGGAAAGTGTTTCCTTTGCTCCTCTTGCCAAGCCTGAAATTTCTGAAAGCACAGGACAAAATTAAGCAACCAATTTCCCTGGGAAAAAAAAATGGACCTTGTTTGCTTAACTTATACCAGGTCTTCTGAAAATCCAAGCTAAAGTGACTTTTTTTCCCTTTGTTAGAGGGAATTGCATGGGCTCTTGACTCCAACACTGTTGTATAAATCCAGAATCACACCAAAATTTCCTTCTGTCATGTCTTAATTACTGTTGTGATGTACAGTATGGGAAATTTCAGCAAGAAATTTCAGTTCCTCTTAAAACTTTCCTCTAAAGAAAAATGAAAGAAATAAATGAAAGGAATGAATGAAAAATATTAGCATTGTAAAATCAGTCACAATTAGACACTTTTCCCAAGAGACATGCTGTCTTTCTGGTGAGTTGTTGGTTTGTTTTGCTTCAGTTCAGTTCTTTGCCTCTCTCTCTTTACTGTTTGATGATGTTTTACTGCAGAGACTTGATCTCCAACCATGAAAGCTATTTCAGATTTGCTGAGAACCCCACAGCTTCTGTGCTCTGGGAGCCTTGGAATGAAAGCCTTTGAGTGCGTGATGGGCTTGGCTCTGCCACTTTCTGCTCCGTAGCTAAAAGTAGCTGGCATAAACATTTGCTGCCTTTCTTATTGAGTGGCAGCTTTTAGAAATCAGCCCATCTCCTGCATGTTACATGTAGCAAACATAAAGGAGCTGGGTGCTCTGTTATCAGAGAATTGTAGTATGGTTTGTTTTGGAAAGAAATTTCAAGAACATCCAGTTCCAGCTCCCCTGCCATAGGCAGGGACGCCTCCCACTAGACCAGGTTGCTCAGGGTCCAACACTAATCTGGCCTTGAACACTTAACAGACAGGGAAGGGGCATCTGTAGCTTCTCTGGGAAACCTGTGCCAGTGCCTCATCACTCTCATAATAAAGAATTTCTTCCTAATATTCAATATAAACCTACCCTCTTTCAGTTTAAAGACAATCCCCTCTTCACATCCAAGGGGGTACCCTTGGAGGGATGTTTAGAGTTTACACAAGTGTTGGTCACTTTTTCACATTAATTGCACTGCCCAATGCCCAGCCTGGCAGACAAATCCCAGATTTCTGTGCTTTCAGCCTCAGTGGGAGAATCTGGAACCCAGTTACTTTTAGCATATATTGTGCATGGATGTCTAGCTGCCTCTCAATGATGTGGGAGCACTTAATTGAATGTAATCCATGAAAGATTTATTCTCCTGATCAGCTTACTTGTGATTTTAGACTCATCAAATTCCAGCTGTTGCTTAAATTCATTCAGCCATCAAGCCTGTCAATTTTTTTTGTGAGTATTCCAGGTCTGTTCGTGCCACAGCCTAGATATGGGTCTCCTATTAGTCTGTTTTGCATTTAAGTCAATCCAGAATAACACAGGTTTTTCTGATGTGTATGGGGATGAGCAAGGATGTGGGGGAAAAAAAAAGGCAAGTTCATCTGATCTAGTTGATCCAACAAAAGTAGTTTAGAAACTCCTTTTCTGTAGAACTTCTGCTTCCTGCAGTCATGTGTCTACAGCAACAAGCACCTGGTGACCAAGAGGGATGAAAAATGATAGGAAAAGGAAATAAAAACCACATAGGCTTCTGTGAGCTCTCGCAGCATTTGACTAGCCACAGCTACATGTGGCAGCTCCACCCTTTTGTGAAGCAACTGTTGTAGCTGCTTCACAACAGTTGTAGTTTTAAGATGTTTAGGATGTTAATTAACTTTAAAGTTTCTAATTACTTCCTATGAGTGATGGAACTAAACCTAGAGATTCATGTTCATACATGCATTTATGCACACAGTAAGGCTGTTGTATCTTTTCCTCAGAACCAGCTAAAAAGAAATGGCATATCTTGGCACAGCCAAGGGTTTTTCTTCTTTTCCATTACTACATTCTACTTTCCATATCCCAGAATTACATAAATGTTGCCACATTCCACCTGTTACCAGGCAAGTGACTGACAGTAGCAAGAGACTGTGGTTTTGGGTATATTATTATATTATTGAAGGTAATTTTGAAAGTCCTTTACAAGTAGTAAAACTGTAGTATTAAAGTTTATAAAAAATGTGTCCAAGGCTAGTATTTTTTTTAATACCATTTTTAATGAAGCATGTTTTAAAGGTCCTGCTCAGGGTCTAGAAAAATTCATTTCCTAGTATCTCCAACTGCCCTTTCCCTTCCTGTTCAAATGCTTTAGGGAAAGTCTCTTAGTAGCTGGCAATATTCTAGCAAGCTCTCATTCCAGAAGTGGTGTTTTCTAGGATGCTCATTTGTAATTGTCTGAATTCCTCTGAGCAGCACCGCATTCCTTAGATTGAGAGAGAAAGATTTAAACCCCTGCTGAAAGCCATCACAAGAGTGATGACATTTCTGGTTGCTTCACATATCTCTAGGAGTGCAATCTAAGTTGATTTCCTGGATGACCATGTAATTGAACTCAGAAATGCAGGTAAAACTGAAGAAAAGAAAACTAGGAGTCAGAGTGATATTTATTTCTGTTGTACTCATTATATGTGCATGTTTTCCTCTGGATATTTGTGTGTTTCAAATCTAGTTGTCTCTTTTTGGCTCAAGTCAGGACATTCAAAGTTGTTGAATTTCAAGAGTGCTGAACTTTCTCACAACGGGCATAGATTCCTAGAATTTTTTTTTGTGGTATGAACAGACAGCTGGAAGGTCAGAAAAGCTGCCACCTCCTGGCTTTCAAAAGCCCTTCAAGGACAAACCTTTCCTAGAGCATGTATAAGAAGAAAAGCTAGTCTGTGTCCAGTATCAGGAGATAGACACCTGTGTTTTACCCTTCCCCCTCTCAGCCAAAGTGTGGCTGTGTTTGTTGTAAAAGTCAAATGCAGCTCCCATCTCTGAAGTCTCTTACCAGTGTCAGATGCAATTTAATTACCCTTTTCTGGAGGCAGAAATGATAGCCCCAACTAATTTCCATGGGTTACTTTCAAGGTTTGAAAACAGATCCAGAGTTCCCATTTCCAAAATCAGTTCCTAGAGTTTGACTGCAGGGAGGCCTGGGTGTCTGAAAACTCCAGCTGAGGTCATCCTGCAGGCCAGACTCGTGGCTGCTGGCATCGAGGCCATGTCTGCTGGTTCCCTGGAACTACTCTCATGTGGGAGTGCTCGTGCTGCTGTTGTTAATAGCTGATGAATGTGCCCTTCCAAGAGGCATTACACTTCTCCTGGAATAGTGCATGGTTTTGACCTGCACATCACCCTGCTTGGTGACTTGTTCTGCAAAGAGGTTTTTTGTTGTTTTTTTTTTAATTTTTGCACATTTATTGAACCTCTAGCTTTTTACATTGTGAGAGACAGTGGATAGTTAATGGATAGCTACTTTTGCTACTTTTGCTTGGGTAACAAAAATATGGGAGCAAAAATATACCAAATTTTTTGGTATCATAAAAATATAGCATACGACATAGACTACTATCAGATCCATTGTCTCTCTTTCTATTTTAAGTGGTAAGTCCTTGTTATTGAATATCTTATGTAAGAGCTGTTCCAAAACTCTGATTGCCTTTCACTGATACTATTTCCTCTGGTGCAAACCATGGCCAGGTTTTAAGGAGCAGTCTGCCATGCATTTAAAATAACTTTTGAAAAAGAAAGTTTACCCAGTGTGGACATGCAATTAAAGTCAATTGTTGAAAATGAACTAACATCAGCAGCAATTAGAGCTTGAGGCAAGAGCTTGTTATTTTTCCCTTCCCTTGCTTCCCTTTTATTTTCATATATTTGATAGGAGGAGGGTGTTTGCTGTGAAATTAAGGGTCTTAAATTGCTCCTTCTTGTCTGTCTTCCCCCCAGAGTGTGACAGTCGTGTCCCCCTTCACTGTGGAATAGTCAGGGTGTCACTGTCAGGGCTAGGGAAGAAGGCAGAGGGCACAGTGCAGTGTAAGAGCCATGGAGCTGTGCTCCCACGAGACGAGGTAGACTGGCTAAACCTGGCTGGGGGTTGTATTTCATCCCCTGCAGGGTCAGCACCTGGCTGCAGGACTCCTCCAGTGACATTTGGGCAGCCCCCAGGGGCAGCTGAGTCGTGAGGTGCCACCATGCCTGTGCTAGAGGAAGGAAATCTCCTCACAGCTGAGGTAGCAGCTGGATGAAAGCTCCCTTGTGGGATGACTTTCTCCCTCAGCTCCCACTGACAGCAGGGTTTAGCTCCCCTTTTCCCTTGGGATCAGGTGGGGTCCTGCCTGAGAAAAGAAGTTTCTGTGAGGAGCAGAAAAGGGTGTGATTCCCCTGGTGAGTGCCTGTGGCATGCCAGTGCCTGTGGAATGCTCTCCCACCATGAGGTGCTCTCCACGTCCTGTGGCTGTCCAGGAAGCTGCTGGAGCCAGAGGCCCACTTTGAGAGTCAGTATCACCCCAGGCAGTGGAGGGGCTGGACAGGAGGGATTGTCCTCTCTCTAGCTGGGGAGCTCTCACAGCATCTGTGGGAAGCAGCACAGGTCAGCCCTGAGAAGCCCAGCACTCAGCAGCGTAAGGAATTCATTCCTGTGGGATCAGGAAGCAAGTGTGATGTCTCCAGTCATGGCTTTCTTGTCAGGGCAGTTCCTCTGTGTCCTCACCTGCATTTTCCTCTTCTGTTTTGCTTACTCACCACACTTCCTCTGCCTACAGGCACATATGGAGTCTGTCAGTAGGTAGGGAAGGAGATGTGCTACCATCTCACCTAACTCAGCACTTCACAGAGATAAATGTAAAAAATCCATGGATTCAAACCTTTTACACACCCATTCCCACTGCCCTCAGGGCAGGTCTGTACTTCTGGAAGGACTGGTAGCCCATTGCTCCTCAGATTCTCCTCAGGAGGGTGATACTGGTTGCTGCTGGAGACGAGCCTGAGCTCAGGTACCTTAGATTTGACCCAAGTGGCCATTCTTACTCAGATTTAGAGAGACCCTGTTTCAAGGTTGTGCTGAAAAAAAGCCTACCAGACATCTGCTTCAACCAGCACCTGGGTTTCCTACCATGTGTTTCCACTACCTTCAGCCCAATTTGCAGGGGGAGTAGGGAATGCAGGACTGTTCCCAGCTTGAAAGCTGCTGTGCTGGGTGAGGAAGAGAGGCACAATTGCTTTTTGGCTCCTGCCCACCCCCTCCTTGAATCCCTTCCTAGTGCAGGATGCCTGCAAGCACAGTGGGGCACCAGGGGTTTGCTTCAGTCACTATCTGAAGCTGTGCACTGGGATTGGGAATCATTGCCTAGAGCAGACCAGCGATGCTATTTGTGACCCATGGCAGGGAAAGTCCAAAACATGAAGTTAGGGCTGACACTCCCTCTCTAACTTGAGCCACTGTGCTTTTCATCACGATGCCAGGAGTTGTCAGCTGTAACTCCGTCTTTTTTTGGCTTGTGTCACAACCTAATAAGTTATAGGCCAGCTTCTCCTGTCGATGTTTTTGCTGCACAGAAGGCTTCACATTTTGTAAGCTTTTACAGCACAGCTGTGCTCAGAGATAAAACAGAATGTGTATACAGTACAGTATGCATTCAACTGATGCACTAGATTCTTCCCACCATATGTATGGAGTGGTGTGCATTTCACTCCGCTACCTCACTGCCAAAACTGCCAGAAGCAAATAAACAAATGGCGGAAGAGAGACACCATATGAGGCAGTGCCAGGCACATGACCCAGACTTCCAGAAAGAGACCCAAGCTGCTTTCAAAGGATTATGGTGCACCAATTTTTCCAAGCCTCACCTCCCGCTGTGTGAAATGTTCTGCCAGTGTATGCAGGTTGTTAAGGAGCGCTCACAGATTTCCCCTTCCTGCTCAGCAGCCGATGGTGCGGCTTCTTGTGCTCAATACTCTCATTTCACCTTTCTTCCATGCCAGTGATTGCCCATCAAGTTTCTAAACTGAGAGAGGGGAACAATGGAGATGTGCAAAACACTCTAATTCTGGAAGGAATGCTACTCTAAAAAGACAGAACACATGTAATTAGGATAATGAGATTAATAATATTAGTAACAATTTAATGATTAATATATAAACAATGGGAGACAAATGGTTGTTCCATCTCCTTCCCCACAAAAAAAGTCACTAAGTTGCATTTCACAGCATCAATGGTGACGATGCCTGTAATAAACTGACACAAACATTAATTACATAGTTAGATGTAAGTAATTTAGATGGTAATTCTGTTCCTGGAACTCACACTCTGAATATGAAAAGACGATTCCTCAGCTTCTTTTCTCTCTGGCCAGGCTGTTGCTGATGAAAAGATGATGGCTACCACCACAGTCCTCCTCCTGCTAGTTAGTACTGGGAAACACAGACGGATTTTCCTGTCTACTGGCCTCAATCTTATCTTAGCCTGAGCATCTGTCACTACCCCAGTGGTTATCTTGCTAGCTATGGCCTTGGCCTAAACTTAACTTCACTCATGATTGTGTGAAGGGCAAGTAGGTGCTTTCTTCACTTTAGAGTATCTGTGGGCACAGATGGAAAAAGTGTACTAAGAACAACACAGGTGAAGCCCATTCCTGAGCTTTACAAAACTAATGCAAAGTGGTCTGGATGCAGGCAAGAGAATTGGGCCTTGAATTTTGATGAATAAATTAGGGAATAGGAAAATTATGTGAAGTTTTTCATATAGCAGCAATATTTAGTAGAATAAGAGCATGCTTAAAGTGTTCAGTTAGAGCTGGTTCTTTGCTTGATGCACTTGTACTTCCTTGTAGAGGTCATAATTAGAGTACCAGTTTCCTCCAAGCCCTGCTACCTCCTACTGCAATATACACTGTGGACAAGACAGACTCCACATCTCAGTCAAACAGTGGGGAGCTTGTGGAGCTGTGCCAGTAGATGATGGACCAAAGGCCACATTTCTTCAGGTTTCTCCAAACTCTTTTTAGACGGGAGTCTTCAACTGAGTCCTAAACTGAGATAGGTAAGTCCCTGTGCTGGAGACAGAGGAGGCAAGCATTCAATTCACAGCCCAGGAGTGCAGAAACATCAGGAGGGCTTTGCTCTCCAAATATTGCAAAGCCTACCAGGCTGCCTAAATTCCAGCCCTTGAATAGAGGCCCCAGGGGCACTCACGGTGCAAGGGTGTGATTTTGACAGTTCCCAGTTCTTCAGCTGTGATACCAGTTTTGCAGAGGAGTGCCTATCTGCATCTTTTTTCTTCCCTGTTGAAGCAGTACCTCGATTTTGAGGAAAATGAGACACACCTGTGGCAACAGACCTATGGCATAGGCCAGCAGCTGCATTTCAGCAGGCCCAGGAACACAGTGGGTGACACATTAGAGGTGACACTGAATAGTCCACAGAAAAGTGAGGAAACATTAAAGGAGGTCAGGACTGTAAGCAAGGCTATTGGCTAAGTATTTGCAATATCTATTGGCAAGTAGGAGCTATCTAAGGGGCAATCACGTAAGAGCCTGGAATAAACACATGGAAGTTTTGAAAAGCTGACAGTGCCACCATGAAATGGTAGGGGTGGCATGTAAATACTCGTACATATGCCTGACGAGACATCAGTGCTAACTGGGAGTTTGCAGAGTCTGGTGAAGCCCTAAGGGATGCTTTTCAAGACAGGAGCTGAGAGTGAGAAGTTGAAAAGAGAATCATCAAATCATTAAGGTTGGAAAAGACCTTTAATGCCATCAAGTCCAACTGTCAAAATTGGTCATCAAGTCCAACCATCAAAATCAGGATTACAGGATTACATGGCAAAACAGGCAGGCTTTTGCTGTCTGGTAAGGGGCCAGGTGAGTCAGGGGCAGAGCCCTTTGAGTGAATGCAGAAAACATAAAAATGTGTTTCTTTCTGTTCCTTTTTCGAGTGGAAGCATACCCATTTTTTAAGTCTATCTTTAAGAGTCAAACTAGTATAATTTTTTTTTTTTTGTAATAGCAATGCACAGAGTTGAAAAAAAAGGTGTAGTCTGATAAAACTTGGGGCCTGAAGTAAACTGCTGGGAACAGTTAGCAGTGGATTACTTTAGATTCAGAAACCTGGCCAAAGATCTACTTGCAACTGGTCCCCGTGGAAGATGGTAGTGAAGGGAGCTGGGAGGATGGAGGTGTTTTTCAGCACATTTCATCTTACTGTGACAGAAAGGAGAGCTCAGAATGGGACTTCTCAAATCCCAAGGCAAGTTGGGAAAATAAATTATAGTCGGTTGCCTCCCATTGCCTAAAAAGATCTGTGTGCTCTGAGCTTTCTTGTGAGTTTGAACAGACAGTTTCCTGGTTTTAGACATGATATATGTTGTTGGAATCCCTCCAAATGACAGAGGGTTGCAGTGGGCAGTACAGAACACAGGCATGCCACTGTGATTTAGGAATAACTTTCTGCCAGTGTTGGGAGCAAGCTCAGAGGTGTTTGAGTTAGGTCCCATTTGTCAGTGGGAGCGTGGCATCCCACATGGTCATGACTTCTTATTTAAAATAGAGTGGGAATCCTGGAAAAGGAGGGGTACCTCATTTGGTCTATATCAGCCTAGTACTCTGTGAAACATCTTTGAAAGTAAAACTTTGAATAAAAGCCTTGAGAAAAGGTGGCAGGAGATGAGGAAGAAGTGCTGTGCCTAGTGTTAGACCCAAAGGCAGTGGCAATATTGTGACCTCAGTCCCTGACCTCTACCTGGGCTGCTGGGAATTAAAATGAATGGTCCTCACCACAAGGCAGGTTTTGCTTTTTTCCTGCTTGTGTGCCACTATCCCACCTTTTATTGCAGCCATTCATCATTGGCAGAAAGACTGGGAGATGATATTAAGGTTGTAGAATACGTCATTTGTATCAAAGCTTCCCCTCGCTTCTTTTCACCCTCTACTTGCCTGTTCTCTTGCCTATATTCCGTTCCTGTTGGGTTTTGCCCCCCCTGTCCAGACCAGTCGTCCCTTGGCCCAGCTCATAAATGATTGCTTTAATAATATTACAGCCCCTCCATTTTCATGTGTGAATGACCCAAGTGACATGTGGCTTGTAGTCAGACCAGGAAGAGATTTCTACTTTCACCCTTTAAAAGGCCACAGAAAATACAGAGAATAGGATCCTGCCTGTCTTGCAGTGGCCCGAGACAAGCATTTATGGCTGTGCAGTAGCTTGCAGACACTGCCCATTTGAGGGAAAGCTTTACCAGCCACATCTGGCCATTGTTTTTCCTTCTCTGCATTTATTCAAAGCTCGGAACCATGTATACACCACAAAGATGGGAATTGAAGAAAAAGAGTACATGTAGAATTTGCCAGCTGTTTAAGTCTTACTGTTGCCTTCTGTATTGATCAAATCCCTTGCCTCTTAATTGGATATTGACTGTTGCGAGGCAAATAAGGCAAGCTGTCAGAGGGGGGAGGGATGGGGCACGAGGTTTATCTTAATGGTATGTTGATCATGACTAGTCTATAAAAGCCAGTGGGAGAGAAGTTCATTAAACCAGCCTGCAATTGCTTAAAAAGAATATGCTCTGAGTCAAGATGATTAATCATATATGTGACACTGCAATCAGAGAAAATACGCATTGTTGCTCTGGTATTTACAATGCAAAAGCATGAAATAGGCAAATGCATTAAAACAAATTCACTAGGGACAGCTATCTGTTTGGTCTGTGAGCCTTAGGTAACCCTTACTAACATCTGATGGGGCTTTTTTTCCTGGTGTTTGTTTTGGGGTTTTTTTCTTTGTCTTTTTTTTTTTTTTTTCCTCCTTGATCTTGTGTTCTGTCTCCCTGCTTCTCTGGCAGGCTCATTGGAAATGTGTGCTTGCCCTGTGCCCAAATCTGTCACCTGGACAGAGGAACCCATGTAGAAATGGCAGCAGTGACAAGGGACACTTGAGCTACCTGACAGTGAAACACACAGAACACTTTGGAAATTGATTTTATCTCATAAATGATAATAATCAGGGAATGTGAAGAGAGAGGGAAAGCTTATTGCCTGTGCTGGTGTGAGCTCCCCATTACACAAATGGGAGCTACTGGCAAGTCTGTCATATATTTTAATTTCTTTCCTGGCCATATTTTAGGCTGGGTATTGGATATGTTGCAGTAACTGTCAGGCACGGTCCATTAGTGTCTCTGGATCAGGCCTGTTGTGAATCAGGAGGGAGATTAGCAGGATAGGCTCACGTTTGTGAAGATCCCACACACCAGTGACTTGTTGAAAAAATATTCAAAGGGGCAATAAACAAAGTTTATTTCAAATTATTTCAACGTTATGTGTTTGTTATTATATTTATTCTTTGACAATTTGGAAGTGGTTATAAAAAATTTATGATGTGGTTAAAGGTTTGTGCAGTTTGAAAAATTAGCTTTTGAGGCACCCACCTGAACACTTCTCACATATCACTGTGCCATGAACTGTCAGAGAAAGGGTAGTGCAGTCCTGTGGAAGGCAGGAGTGCTGCCTGGGTATTGGCCAATAGAGAAAGGAAGAGGCTCTAAGTCTGGAATGCAGTAGGAATATGAGACAGTGCAGAGTTTTCACTTGAGAGCTTTAGGCAGTTCCCTGCTTGCGCAACTGGATTGAGGCTGTACCACCTTGTCTTGCAAGTGGGTTTGAGTCACTTAACATCTCAAACCTTCTACTCCTCTTCCTACAAAAATTAGAAAAGCAACTCATGGCAGTAGACACTGCTATTTTGAATTCAGTTGCTCTTTCTGGATGTACTGGGAGACTGAAAGTGATCACCAGTTTTTTCTAGGTATATTTTGACCCTTGTAGAAAGGGCCATAAATGTACAGCATTGCAAACTGCATAAAAAGAAAATCCTGGTTTTGCCTGGAAGGATGAGAAATCCAGCAGGAAATCGGGATTCTTCTACAAAGTATATGAAACAAAACTGGGGGAAGGGGAGGAAAAGTTTTATAGAATCCAGAAAGCTGAATGCATTTTTTGGTGTAAGGTTTAAATGCAGTAGGATGGAAGTTATTACTTTAGCAGGCACTATAGTAGCACTGTTATTAGTATTTCCTTTTGATCCACCTATAATATTCCTTACATTATAATAGAGTTTGCAGCTTGCATTTTAAACATAAACTGTGGAGAATTTTATGCCATGAAATCCTGAGAGAAAAATTTAATATATAAAGCTGGACCATTCAGAGCCATAGGCTGTGGAAGACAAGCATTAAAAAAAGCACTTAAAAAAAAGGAAGAAAAGATCCTTAAATAACTGTTTTTCAGATTTGCAGGCACATTTGTTTGGATTTTTTAGTGTGCTTCAGTTATGCAAGAAAGTGAACGTGACAGTCCTCAGTTGCTTTGACAAGGATAATTTCAGAAACACTGCCCTATCATTCCACAGTTTGGCACCTTCTCCTTCTTTGTTGTAATGCATTTTTTCTGAGTTGGCTTTTCTCAGCAAAACTGCCTGTTTGTCAGGAGATTTTACATGTGTTCAGAAAGGGATGATGAAGTGGTGTGGGCTGGGTTTGGTTAGAATAGCAGGTTTGACCTGGTGACTATTTGTTTTTGAAGTCAGGGAGTATTTCGTCTGTCAGCACAGTGGAGAAGTTTGCAGGATATTCAGAATTAGATATTTTCTCAGGGCTTAATCACACTGGCCAGATTACTGCCTCCTGAAGCCACTTCCACACCAAACCTTCTCCTAAACATGAGGACTCGAGATGTTTTTCTAATCCAGTCGGCCATTAGTGGTTTTGCATTTAGGTTTTGTATTTGCTTTTGAAATGGCAACTAAAATTTGAACAAAGGTTGGAGTTTGGGTCTAGATTCATCACTGTCTGCACTGGACATGTCACAGTAAGGCAAGAGCAGTTGTGAGCAAGAGCTGTGACAGCAACAGGGAGCCTTGTCTTGCTGAGGATACCTGCAGGGGATTGAACCTCAGGCTCTGCTTAGGGACTTTGCAGGGCCATCTTTGCTCCTTCTTGGGGACCATTAACTTCCCTCTGGGAAAAGGACTCCACAGTTCTGGAGTCTCTACTATAGTGTACAGGAGCCAGGAGCAGCTGAGTGCCAGGGAGAGATTTCAAGGAAGACTATGGAGAGACCCCAGGCAACAAAATAGCAACAGAAGCTGTCTCCTGCAGTATCCCCTCTCCTCAGGGGCTGGGGAGAGCTGCATGTGCAGTGCCAAGGTCTGGCTTGTCAGGGTGATGTTGTTCTGCTGCTTCCTCTCCACTGGTGCCTTCTTCCAGCATAAACAAGGGCTCGGTTCCTAATTGAAGTAATGGGTGGGGATGTGCACGTGTGTGTTGGTACATGTGCTTGTGTGGCATATTTGGGGAGAGAAGAGGAGGCAGCAAGTCAGCAAAAGCCCTTCCAGTTTTCTTTTGCATGCTTAGTAAAGAAGTTACAGGAGGGCATATTCCCAATTTCTTTTTAACTTTGTAGATCACCTCCAGTAGACAGATTGTCTCACAGACCTCTTCCCCTCCCCTTGGCGATCAAATAACATTCCTGTGGTGACTACAGCAGTTGCTTACATGGAAAAATAACATTAGGAAAGAATTTAATGTATTTTTAGCTGTCTTTAAATGCATTTTAGCAGCTGGAAACAAGGGGAGTTAGTAGCATGTGACCTGCAAACTCTCCGTAGACCACCACCAAGTGTGCAGAAAGTCACTGCTGGTAAAGAGACCTCAGGCTGGAAAATATTGGGTAGGGTGGTCATCTCTAACCTGTATGGTCACCAGAGGTCAGGCTAAAGGGATAACCTCAATTTTTGTGGGATGTAAATGATAACAACTTGATAAACAATCAGCATGACTTTAAGTCCTTTCTTTTCACTGATCTGAGTCTTGGAAGATTTTATGAAATCTTGTTTTGATATGTTTTCAAAATACCTGTGACTTTTTCAAAAAATCTTAAGAAGATTTTAGAGGTTTGGAGTGGCAAAATATTACAACTGTAGAGATTAGTGAATAGAGTGCAGCTGAGAGAGGCAACAAGCAAGTAAATACCGCTTATTCAATCACTCTGTGATTCAGGAAAATCTTGAAATCCTTGTGAAGAGCAAACCTCTCATCAAACATTAGTGGGAGCTTTTCCTGAGGGAAGACTTTCTCTGAGCTGAGGGCTTCCTCATTCCTGTAACTGTGTGGTTGCTGAACCAGGGAACATCCTCTCTGGATCGTCTTCCCTGGGCCTGTTCCATTCCCAGCACAGGACCCTGGTGTTGGGCTCCCCAGCCACCCAGCCCACAGCAAGCATGTTCATATTTCTGGGAAAAATACACCCAGCAGGTGGAAGTTTAGTACTATTTTTACTATTGCTGGTACAGTGAATGTAAAGAGCATGATAATTGATTATCTGGGACAACAGAAATGCACAGGAACTAGAATTTCAAGGATTAGGGTCTCCCCGAGGATTTCCTTCGAGTTTCAGTGAAAGGAGAGATAACCTTTGTGGTGGAAACGGAAATAGAGCTTTCAGTTCCCATCTGCAGCCAGGCTCTGGAGACAATGGCATTAAGGGTGATGTGAATTTCCTCTGTTCATCGCCACGGGACAGGAGCCCCGATGCAATTATCTGCACTTCTATAGCAACGCCATTCAGCTCCTTGCAGCTTATTCTCTGTCCTAGCAGAGACATTCAGCTAATGCCTGCTGCCTTGAACGTATCTGGGGGTAACATTCCCTGTTTCATCTGTTTCAAAGGACATTTATGGAAATCAGGTGGCAATTTTATCCCGAGTAAGCAGACTAATATTCTGTCACTCTGCCTTACTCAAGTGACTGTTGCTCTTAATGTTAGGTGGTTTTGGTTAAGTGGCATTAGAGTTTTGTGGACTAAGCAGTAGGATTTTGTTGCAAATGCATTGTCCCATTTTAGTGGAAGCTTTGCATTAACAAGTTCCATCTTAATAAATTATTTGGCTCAACCTGCCTTGTGACTTATAATATCGTAAGATCCTGCCCTTAATATTTAAATGTAAGCACAGATTTCCTCTCCCAAGGCTAAAGCTGCATAAAAAGACTTGCACTGAAGCTCAGGAATCCTCTGTCTGGATCAAGATAATTTTTCTCTGAGAATAAGGAGAAGCAAATATCCACACTCATTGGAGAGGAGGAAATTCTGCTGTAGATTGTTCTTCCTCCGTTGTGTTAAAAAAAGGAATCTTGACTGAATATATAGTCTGTTTCCAAACTATTGGCATCTTTCACAAATATAGGCTGGCTGGCTTACGAACAAATAGCACAGTTTCTGTAGCCAAAGATAGTTGTCATCATGCACTTATTAATGAGTACACATATCTCTGAACATCAAATGCTGTGCTATTTTCAGAGAGATCCTTTCAGATCCTGTTTTCTGGTTTGGTTTTTTAATTTTTTTTTTTGCCTTAGCCTCCTGCCATTTTCTTTCAAAGCTCAGTGGTAGAAATCAGAGGAAAAAGGGACCTGGGAAAGGAGATGCTCTCATCTGTCCAGCTTCCCCACATCAGGAGCTACTCCATGCGTGTCATTCCTGGCAGATGTTTGCCTAATCTGCTCTTAAAAAACTCCAGTGATGGGGCTTTGACAGTCTCCTTAGGCAATCTGCTCCAGTGCTTTGCTGTACCTGTCATTAAGAAGGGCTCCTGATATCTAACCTGCAATTAAAGGCCATGATTTCCCACACAACCCATCATCAGGCTGACCTTACAGCCCAACCACCTCCACCAAGTCAGCTGCAGTTTCCTCACTCGATCATCTTTGCCAGCACCACTCCTTGGGCAGTGTGCTCTGCTTTGGCAGTAGCAGTGAGGTGGTGTGCGTGTGTGTGTGTGTGTGTGTGTGTGTGTGTGCGCGTGTGTGTTGTGTGTGTGCCACTGGTCTTGTCAAGTGTCCAGCCTGGTGTCCCAGGGGCTGGCAATGGGCTGGTTTCCCTCTTGGATCCCATGCAGCTGACGGGAGGGCGGCTGTCTGCCAGTAGAGGGTATTGAATTAGGAGAATCAGTAAATCCCAGGAGAGGCACTGCCACAGTGAAGTTGCAGCAGTTTTGCACTGATAAAACTAGCAGTGCTAACCATGGTTCCAGGCCTCAGAACACGAGCTGATGCCTTTTCTTGTCCTGGAACAAAATGTGCTGTGAGAGGAGTTGTTCCATATATTACATGTATGCATTCAATCACATCTAGCAGTTAGTACATACATTTTTTGATGAGTGCGTTCCTATAATGATTTTAGCAGTATTAAAGCATTTTTTTAAAAAATCAGAGTGATCACAGATTTGGCTCAGGTTTTTTTGCAGTTGTTTTTTTTTCTTTGAACAATAGCTTTCCACAGCAGCCAGGCCTGATGGCAAAGCTGTAGATGCCAACTTGCTGTGAGTGAGATGCTGGAGAACCGAGGCAGTCACGAGGTGTGCAGCAGTGATTGAGAGTGGGTCAGTGTAGGCACAGATGCATCACAATATTACCATTGCCAGATAAATTCTGAGCCACTTTTTTAATATGCTTAGAACAGTGATGAACATTGTAGGAGTGTTTCCTTCTGCAAATTATTTACAACTGGAAGATGGTAGTAATGAATTAATGGAAAGATACTGGAGAATTAGTCCTGACTGCTCAGAATAGGTGTTTTTTACAATGGAAACCAGCTAGCTAAATTGGGTGTATTTCTGCTGCCTGAGCAAATTTTGGCAGTATGTAGCTAAACAGGTTTTGAGACTAGGAAATTTTAGCTACATCCAAAATTAAATAAAGCAAGGTTTAGATCAGTAGGAGCAGGAGCATGTTTCTGTCAGCAGGGGTGAATAACCTTTGTGTAACTGGCAGTTTTGGTAAGCAGGTCAAGTTCAGTGGAGTTTGTCTCTGTATTTTGACAGATGCACTCCAAACACCCTGATATCCATTTCATTTTACAAGGTGTGTGCATGCACCAAGACAACGCTCCAGAGGGTCACTGGCAGGTTACAATGTGCCAGCCATCACATGCACAATGCATTGCATAGTGCCAAGATAAAATTTCAGGGGTCTGGGGGCACCAACAGCATTCAGAGCCCCACACAACACCTCTGCCCCACCAGTATCTCCCTAGCTGTCCCTCACTGAGCATCCCATTGGCATCTGTTTTCCCAAGTTGACAGGTCTGTTTCTATTTGTGCAAGGCATTTTTAAGGCATTCATCCCCCAGCTGTCTTCTAAATGACCTGGAAGAGCTTCAGTGAGTTGCCCATATTCCTTCAAGGAGGAAAGGACAAAATTTATTTTCAAAATTTATAGAATTTTGAGGTGTGTTTTTTTTTAGAAAACCCGTTAGATTTGAACTTTATATTCCAGGCAGCATGAAGGTATATTTATTGTGCAAGAGAGCTTTTAGTTTCAAACTAATAATTGGAAGAATACATTTAAATCTTTGTCAGTATAAAAGTGACTTCAGATGTTCAGGAATCCTCTTTCTTGTGGTTTTAAAGGAAAATTTTAAACATTTTTTACCCCACAACTATTGAGGGCATTGAAAGAAAATACCCATAAACTGTTAGGAATCATACAGAATCAACTTTTTTCCTACTTCCCTTGTTCTTGTAATCATCATCAATTTTAGGTACTTCCCAAAATATACCTTTGGACAAATTTTTCACCATTAAAAATGGCATTTTCTGTTTGGCAAACTGTGTTCACACCCCATGGCTGACAAGCAGAGGCCTGAGTCAAAGCCTGCTGGAGTCAAGGGACTTTCGCTGAGGTGCAGACCCTGCATGTTTTCCTAAAAATCGCCAGTGCTGTTAGGCCACGTCTCCCCTTCCCCAGCCCGTCTCCTCGGGGAGAGGCAGGAGCCTGTTTGAAGACAAACAAGTCTCAGAGCCTGCAAGGTGTAAATATCTTTCATAAATGCCAACGCCGAAAAGCTGGCGTGCCGGGCGCGTGACACACGGTGACAGGCAGCTCTCGCCGCGCGGGGGGCGAGCGATGTGCCAGCTCTCGCTGCCACAGGCACTGAGGTGTGCCCGCATTGCACCTGGGCATCCCTGGGCACCCCTGCCCCAGGAGCACACACGGGGCAGCAGCAGGGATGGACAGCAGAGCTGCCTGCTCCCGGCCCCGCTGCCCCTGCCCGCACCCCTCGCCCCCGATGCGGTCACCCTGCCTCTGCCCTCCTCCTCTCCCTGGCTCCTTTGGGCAGGGGCTGATTTAAATAGGTTGGCAGGGAGCCAGGAGCTCATCATTTTAATGCAGTGTAAAATGGAATGTGCATAATTATATGCAAGCCATATGTGATGGAGACAGCTCAGCTGTGAATTTTGGGAGGCTGTGAGAGGGAGAGAGTGAACAGTCAGGAATCAGATGAGATGGAGCGGAACGGAGTGCAAGTGTCACTCAAATGAACAGTGTAATGAGCGTATTGCTGACACTCCTCCTTTCACCTGCTTCTCCCTTTTGCTTTAACTCAAAAAGCAGAAAACGCTCGAGATGAGAAGGGAAAAATACTATATGCAAGCAGGATTGCTAATGGGCTCTGGTAATGTCTCCATTTAAACTTCAGCTTTCTTAATTAACAGTGTAGTTACAAATAACCAGTAACTTTTAATGCATCTTTGTCATTAAATATTTTGACCGCATTTGACTGAAGGATCATTGTTCTCACTCAATGATTGCTCCTTTCAAAGCTTCACTTAAACATGGAGGGGGAACCCATTTATTTGTAATAGTATTACATGTAAATTATGAGTATGAAAGCATTTCTTTTTTTCATTTCTTTTTTGGCCTTACTGTTAAACTGAAAATACAAGTACATCATCTAGGGATCGCTTAAGCATGTCAAAAAGTTTAAACGAGTACATATGTAATGTAATCCTGAAAAATGCCATGGAGTAAATTGAAACCCTGAGTTGCTCAGTTTACAGCTCAAATATTTCATTTTGGTTTTGTCTTTTGTTGTTCTAATTATTACTCCACAATGAATTTGCATGTTCAATCTAAGCTATGTAAGAAAACAGCATCCCAAGTTCTCATATCTAAAAGGTGTACTGACTATTTAAAGAAACTTTTAAATAATGTTGTATTTTGGGATTCCCGTCTGTTTTAATGATCTGAGCTGTTATGCTTTTAGCTATTTTTTTCCTTCCATTATTTGTAAGTCCCTAAATAGGCCATTATATTTCCCTTCAGGCTAGAGATGAAGATGGACATGCTGAAAATTTTCCCCAGCAGCACTATGCTAAGGAAACTCCAAGACTTGCCTTCAAGAATAACTGCGAACTACTTGTAAGAATAACATACTTACAACAAGTCTAGATTGTTACTTTAGCACAGTGAAAACCGTTTTTTTTAAAGGCTTTTGTTCATTATGACATACATTATGAAATATGATAGGTTTTTTTTTTTACTGTTGTAGCGTTCTAATGCTAGTTCTGCTATCCATGAACAGTTTAAGATCTCAAATTGCTTGAAAAATATATATTTTATGTCAGCACGTGAATGGCCTTGTCTTACTACCTTGTCTTGCACTGGTAAATCAGGGAGAGCCATGCAGGGAGTAGCTGGTGATGCACGGAAAGCCCCCCACCTCTTCCCCCAAAGCACCCCAAAACTCACTCTCCCATCCACCTTTTAGCTCTGCCTTGTTTTCGGGTGGCGGCGCTGCATTTTGTTCTGCTAACAGGCAGTCCTCCCTTCAGAGCTCTCCTGTTCCTCCCCTTCATAGCTGCATGCAACCCAGAGCATCCTTTGCTTTCCTCTCCACTCCTCTCCTCTCCATTCTTCTCCTCTGCTGTGGGGAAAGAGCGAAAGCCAGGAAAGCACTTACAGGGAGCCTGGAGTGTTTACAAGCCATAAGAGAGATGATATCAGCTGTGAAAGAATCTCTGTTCCAAGGCAGGGTTAATTCGCTGTTCATTTTAGCGTTTGCAGCTAGACGAGATTAAAAGCAAGCAGGAATGCCTATTATATTTCTATTAAATGAATCTGTTGGGACCTAATGTTCTTGATTAGCTTGTGAAAATTAGTGCTCCACCATGAGTTTTTCTGTTTGCCTAAAGTAAACAGAGGATGAATTGTCGTACATTTAAAAGAGATTCATGCATGGCTTTCGAGAAGGGGGGTTTAGATACATCTGTAGATCTCTCCCTTGCATTCCCCTTTCTTCCCATCTGTACTTAAGTAAAATGTATCATTTGGCTAAATGGGAGTGTTTATGGAGAGTCAGTACACGGGGTTTTACTTTGAAACAACATTTCTTTTTTTCTGGTTGTAACCAGAGAAGAGGCGGGTGGCAGTGCAGGAGCGAGCTGTGTTTTATCTGCCTTAGAGCCCGTGCCTGCTCCCCCGGGATGCCAGGGCAAGCGCTGCTCTGGGTGCCCCAGGTGCAACAGGCAGTGAAAGTCGAGCTGATGAGCCGATAACCCAGCGCTGAAGCTGGCCTCCAGGTTCAGTCAGCTGGCCAGAGAAGCTCACAGCAGGAAGCAGCAGCTCAGGGCTGGTGGCCAGTGCCTGCTCCCCACACTGGCCAGAGCGCAGAGCATCTTGGCCACACCTGCACTACTGGCCCTGCGCTTTCCTACCCCACAAGTGTCCCCTGTGCTGAGCCAGCCCTTGGTTAGGTAAAGACAATGCTTTTTAAACCCATGGGTGTCACTCGGAAGATTCAGTTTGTTACCCGTATAATTCTCCCCAGCCAAAAGCAAGGTGACCCAGGAGATCTGGTCTTGGTTCCTCTTAAACCCTTTGCAAAGTTCCTGGTGGTTTCTGGGTTAGCAGTGTTACATCCTAAGGAGAGGGGACTAGACAAACACAAAGAGTGGTTCCCTGGTGTACTCATAATTCCTGTGCCAAATAAATGAAGCTCTTTCTTCAAGGCCATGCTTAATTACTGTGCTGCTAATCAGGCCTGACAAACCATCACAGCACACCAAGATGCTCCCAAAGTCAGTAGAGCTTCTTGGTGCTGGAGAAATTTAGTAATAGAGACAACATGGATATGTCGTGTAATATTTCCACTGAAAATCTGCTTTATATTTAGTGCAAGCCATCAACAAACCAATTAACCCACTTTGTGCTATTAAAATCAAGCATTCTTTTAATGCCCAGTTGCTTATTCCTCTATTAATACACATTTAAGTTTTTGCTTTATTATATCACCAGTGTGTCTGGCAAAAGCTCAAGTCATCAAAGTTAGTCTTTCATGTGCTTTTTTGGACAAGTTTCAATTCTTGTTTAAGGAAGTAATAAAAGCAATTTGTTATAGTTTTATTTTTCCTATGCTATTGGAAACAAAATTGGCAGGGATGTAATCTGCACTCAATTTGTATGTGGAAAAAAATAGTAGGCAAATAATGAATATGTACCTCTGCTATCTTTAAAGATGTATTTTAGGAACTTTCAGTGAAAATATGATGTTGAGCCTAGGTGTGGGTGGTGGGGGAGCTAGTGTTATTTGTTGAAGTTTCTATGTGTTTCACAGAGAGGTAGTGTTATTCCTTCTACATTTTACTTTATGGAAACAATGCTATTTTAAAATGTGCTCAAATTTCAAAAGCTAATTTCACCAGAACTGGCCATCAAGAAACCTTCTTTCTCTTAAAGGCTACTCAGTATTGCTTGAGAGAGGAGAAAAAAAACCCAAAACAAACATAAAAGAAAGGAATGGGGACAGCTGATCCTCTAAAAAATATTTTCCCAATGGTGAAAACTTACCCAGAATCTAACAGCACAAGTCAGATGCTGGCTGGGTGAAAAGACAAGATTTTATAAATCAAAGAGAAACTAAAACTTGTTTATGCTTTTGAGAATGAGGAAATCCCTTGAGTTTTCTGAGGGCAGTTCAGAGTAAATAGAGTAATATTCTGTCAGGTAAAATTGGAGGCTTGAGCTCAAAAATGCTTTTTTTGCTTTAGGGTTTAGCTGCCATTTTCCAGGGAGGTTTGTTTCGGCAAAGGCAGGCTCCTCAGTCTGGGAAATGCTCATGCTGGGAGAGTGCTGCCAGCCGGGATCCAGGGCTGGGTTGCTGCTGCTGGGTCTGCATGCCAGGGCTCTCCCTCAGGAGCCAGGCTACACTGGCTGAATCTTAACATCCCAGGTCACAGGCACACACACAGCAAGCTTTAACTCTTCAGTACTTGGAGAGATTTTAATGCATGGTAACATAGAGTATTACAAAAGTAACATGGAGGATTACAAATTGTATGCTTTCTTCAGTTCTTACACACCACAAGAGCAGATAATTTGATGAGATACAACTCAGGTTTTCTGTTCGGTTTTTGTCTTTTTTGAATGTGAGCAAGTTTGATAAGAAATAGAAGGAAGAAAGGTATAATTTAGGTAGAGGAAACTCCTGAAGTGTGCTCAGTAGTTCTGCTCATTAAGAAAAGCAGTGACAATTAAATATTTTGGTTAGTATAGGAAACCATTTTTCAGTTATGGTATTAGAACAGGGAACTCATTTCCCAAGCTAAATCCATATATGTTGTGTCCTGGGATTTGTTGTAGGGCACAAAAACCAAAGTGGATAAGATGCTCTAATCAATGAGCAGATCAGACTTTTCTTTGTGGACTTCACAGTATTTTTGAGAATCATGTTGTCTAAAGTTTAGCTATCCATGCTAAATATCGGGAACTACATAAAAGAAATCTATTTTTAAAGAGCCAGGTCAGCATGCTGTCTTGGCCAGCCATCCATTCTTCTCCCATAGGCACTGCCTTGGGATTTCAATTTCTTATTCCATGAGTGACTGGAAGCTTTTCTTTCAGGCACATCTCTTTGTTTCCAGAAGGAAAAGGCAGAATTTAGTCCCTGCTGTAAGCTGATTGTCAAGAAACAGTACAGTCCAGCTAATAGTGGATGTGGGGAGAAAGATGGGATTAACTGCCGAGAAAGGGGAGGCTGGAGTGAAAAGGCCAGCAAGGAGCCCACAGCCCCAGCTCTAGCCGGATGAAATTCCTGAGCCATTGCCTAGAGAAAGGAAAAATCCATCTGGCACCTACCCAGGTTAGTCAGGGTAGGAAGAGTCATGCTTGGTTGCCTTTTAACAAAAGTGGGAAAGAAAAACCAGAAGTTCGTACTTCCTCCCCCCGTTTACTCAAATATTGAGTCAAGGTTTCAGATTGGCATGCTGCTGTATGAGGCAAGGAGGGTTTGATGGGTTAAGGAAATTAAACATCAGGTTGCTTTCCAGATAATTTGTTTATGGAGATGATGTGAGTACCACCCACTGCTGTGGGATCATATGTAAAGCAAACAAATAACCAAACAAAGCATAAATATCCTGGAAAAAAAATTTCATTTCCAGTCCCATACCCAGTTGAATCCATGCTTTTCCTGCAGAACAATCCTCATCTTTTCATCTTTGAAATAAAAAAGTCTGTTCCTAGTAGTTCTGCTCTGAGAGGATAAATTTGTGAATGCAGTATGAGATGAATTATAAGTCCTGGTGCTTGGAAGCTATTATGTAAAAGACTCAAAATAAAACATACTCGCTATTTGATTTAATGCAAACTCACCTATGGCTAGTTTTCTTTAATCACTGGCAAAAAGAGGCAGAGAAAACTCTGAGAACACATCTACAATGGAAACATGAAATGCAATTTGTTCTCTTATGAGCAAAAGGCCTTTGGAGAGGCTACGGCAAAGCTGTGGTGAGCCAGAGCTACAGCTGATGCTTTGCTTGAAGTCGTGTCACCGTGCTCTGCTGTTCCAGCACGAGGCAGAGTCAGGAAAAGGGGCACATGTGGGGCACCCAAACAGGGCAGTGGGGATGCAGGCAAGTTAACTTCAGAATTATGGCACTGGGATGTGGGAAAGATTTCATACCTACTAGACTGATATTGGAAAGTACTTAGAGTGTTTGTGATCAGATGAGGCAAATAGGTTTTGCTATTGTAGATGAGTTAAATGTAAATATGCGTATTGGTATCCTTTGAAGGCCATGAGAGTTTTGGTTTCAGAAAGTGAGGCTTAAATTAATTTTTTAAGGTGCCTGACCTGCTTAATGTGCCCCAGTATCGAGCAAAACCACTCCCTATTAGTGCCTCAGCAGCAGAAGAAAATACCTCTCAGTCCATTTAAAATCACAGTGCCTCCAAAAAAGGACTGAATTAGGGAGAAATAGCTTTGCTCATTCTGTCCCTTTCCTTTCCACCCTTTTTGTCTCTCCTGCTGTCTTCTTGTTCATAACAGAGTGGAGAGAGAGGAAGAAGTGCACTTCCTCCTGTGCTTATTCTGGGTCTTCCCTCTTGGGTGCAAAGCAGTGGAGGGAAAGGGAGAGCACTTCCTTCATTCTGGCCAAGGACTGGGGATGTGCAGGGCTTTTGGCCTGAAAGCTGGAGCAAGAGTGCTGCCCAGCAGCTCTGAGGGGTGCAGGGCCACAGCTAGCCTGTCAGGTACAATCCTGTGGTCAGGAGGTGATTCTGCCACCTTGGAGAGGCAGGAGAGGAGAGGGGGAAGAGACCTGTGACACCTTGTGGAGTTCCAGATTGTAGACCTACTGAGTCTGATAAGAATTTAAAACCTCTACAGCCATGTTTAAATGCTGCTTCAGCATCAATCAATGTTTCTCTCACTGCTGTTGCAGTTTTTTGGTGGTTTTCTGATGGATTTCATCAGTTTCTTGCTCAGTTTGCTATCACAGTCTGAGGGCAACTGGTAGTCCTGCATCAGTTGTACTGTGGCACACAGTACAAGCAGATGACTGCAAAACCCCCAACAACCAGCATTGGAGAGCCCACTGTTGGTTTCAGGGTCCTTGGATCAGACACAGAGAGCTGTCAGAGTGGTGGTTATGGCCCTGGAACAAAAATATGGGGAAAAGCAATTGTAGCAGTGAATTGATACTGATGCTCTTAAAACCTCAGTAATCTTGGCCACATGAAATTCAACCTTTCTTGTGACTGAAATAACAGTGACGCTTAGGTCATATGGTAGATTAATCGCCTGTAGTGTTTCATTTTCAAAAACTAAATTGTCCATGAGCAATGGCAGAGTATTTTGAAACTAAACTCCCCAAAACCCCACTGAAAACCTTGCACTCTGTTTCTCTTCAAGTAAGGGCAACAAACCAGGAAAAATTATTCTAAATGGTTTTTTGTCCTTGATTGCCGCCAGGCTGAATGAAGGGCTAAGTAGTGTTTGCTTTATATGCATGGAAGTTGAGTGCTGTGTAAATGCACTGAAAAAAGGCAGCACTCAGACCATGGGCCTGTTTGCAGCCCTGGGGAGAGAGAGCCCTGACACCCAGCTCCAGCTGACCCTCCCTGCCTGCTGGCACAGGTAGGCACCACGGGGCACTGGGTGCCTTGGTATCTGTGCCATGATCAGCATCCCACTGGGATAGCACAGGATGAAACACAGAGCTGCAGCCTGCCAGCCACCCTGCCACACACTGTCCCCAGGAAATGATAGTCCCTGGGCCTGTCTGCACACATCTATTTACTGGGTTAGAACAAATGCAGCCACTGTCTTGCCCGGCACACAGGCTGTGTCCTTCTTGGCCCTGCTTTTTAATGATATGTTTTTCTATCCCACAATGGAAGCAAAGCCATTCCTCACATTATGGCGACATGGACTGACCTGGGAGGTTTTCTGGGCTGCAAGAGACTTTCTAGGGGGTCCTGAGAGATTTCCTTGGTCTTTCAGGCCTTCTGCTCCCCTTCCCCTGTCGTACACCTCCATGCTCACAAAGTATTAAGCTTTTATTTCTTAACTCACACCATGCTTAGGACTCCACAACCTCTGATCCAAAGCCCAGTGAAATCAATAGGATCCTTCTTGTTCACTTGAGGTGGGCTCTGAATGACACCTTATGTTCTGTAAACAAAAAAAGATGAATGACTGCTTTGAGACATCTTCCTCCTGTCTGACCAAAAACCAGCAGGCCAGCTGACAGCTAATTTGAAGTGTAGAAAACATGCCCTTTATTAATAATATCTAAGCTGAAGGCTGACATCAGAGACCTGTTGTAGGAACTAGTAGAAAGCAAATCCCCAAAGTCTGAGGTAGCAGATTTTCTGCTGGACCCAAACCTCACTTCTTTTACACCTAGGGTTGGTGAGTGACCAGGATTTAGAGCTCAAAGGAGGGTGAAGGATTCCCCATGGCTCCCACAGAGGTGGGCAGGGGAGTGCCAGTCACCTTGGGAGTGTCAGGGAGAGCCAGAGCCCAGCAACACATAAATACAAGGCATAAAAGTCACAGGAGCATCAGGAAAGGGAAGAAGGAAGGGAATAAAAGGATAAATTCTCCCCCATGGTCAGGGATGTGTCTTCCTCCCCAAGCAGGCTGGTACCTCCAGGAGCTCTATATAATCCCCATCTTTCCAATCCAGTGAGCCAAATTAAGGAGGATGATTCAGGGCCCCTAAAGAAATACACTAAAAGGTGTGACAGTGAGAGGGGTGGGCAGCATGGGAAGAGGGGCAATGGGAATGGGCCAGATTTGGGAAACACTATGGCTACAGGCAGTGAGTGTTTGGCCTTCTGGAACCAAGAGTGAGTCATATCCCCTTTCCCACAACACCCATTTACATATGGGAAGCAACTTTGCCCCAGTGCCTCTAATTTAGCATTTTCCTTCATCCCAATACGGGAGCATTATTTTAGGATGTGGCATTTGACACTTTGTGAGCACAAGCCTGCCTTTCCTCAAAAGGAGGCATGGTTTTTTAATTTTTAACACCACTCTTATTATTTTGAAAGAGACGCAAAGTGCATTTGTTAAAAAGGAAAACAATTAAAATCCCATTACAGCTCCAAATCTGTCAACTTCCTTCCCAGGACAAGCATTAAAATTTTCATTTATAAATCTGCACTTACTGATGACCTCTGAATAATTTCTCTAACCTTAATTTATCCTTACTGCAATACTGTGTTGTATTATTCTAGTTTTACTCTTTACTTTCCTTATTTGATATGTTTACTGAAGTTATAATTTTTGTATTAAACCTGTTGTCACTAAAAAATTGATTTTTCTTTAATATCAAAAAAGCCTCTATTTTTTTACCACAAATTTAAACATGTAAAAAGCTAAGAAATGGCTAGATGAAAATACATTCATTTATTAGCAGATTACTTCTTCATAATGATTTCAATAAATGTTGAAGTAAAAAATCCTAGAAAAAATTGTCAGCCATACCTCCACCCAAACCCCTATAAATAAAAAAAAAAAAAAAAAAAAAAAAGAGTTCATATCTCTTGGGAAGAAAAGCAGTTGAGAATTGTAGCTTAGCTTTAGGAAACTGGCATTCATAACCTGTGTCAGGCTCAGCATCGCCAGCCAGGCAAGGAAGGGGATTGTCCTGCTTTGCTCTGCTCTGCTTTGATGCAGCCTCATCTTGTGTCCTGTGTGCAGGTTTGGGCACCATCATATAAGAAAGGCATTAAACTGTTGAAGAGTGTCCAAAGGAGGCAACAGAGATGGTGAAGGGCCTTGAGGGGAAGCATATGAGGAGTGGCTGAGGTCACTTGGTCTCTTCAGCCTGGAGGAGACTGAGAGGAGACCTCATTACAGTCTTCAACTTCCTCATGAGGGGAAGAGGAGCAGCAGGCACTGATCCCTTCTCTGTGGTGACCAGTGAGAGGGCCTGAGGGAATGATCTGAAGTTGTGTCAGGGGAGGGTTAGGTTGAATATCAGGCAAAGTTTCTTCCCCCAGAGTTTGGTTGGGCACTGGAAAAGGCCTCCCCCCAGGAAAGTGATCACAGCACCAAGCCTGACAGAGTTCAAGAACCATTTGGACAGCACTCTCAGGCACAGGATGTGTTTTCTGGTGTGGTCCTATGCAGGTCCTGAGCTGGAATTGATATTCCTTGTGGGGCTCTGCCAACTCATCTTATTCTGTGATTCTGTGAAATAAAATTCAGTCAGTTTTTATAGAATGTTAAAGAATAAAGATATATCTTGTTTTAAAGGAAGTGAAGTGTGATAAATTAAAATTCACTGGACTTCCTTCCATATAAATTGGAAATAAAATTTCCCAAGTCATCACCCAATGCTATAAATATTTTCTTTTTGGGGTCTGTGCAGGTGATGCAGATGGCTCAGTAGGGCCTGTGGGATACCCTGGCAGCTACCTGGGGGAACCATCCTTTGTAACACATCTCTTTGGTATCCAGGGGCTCAGGTTCTTTCTCACCTCTGACCCTGGCTCTCAGTCATGCAAGGTGTGAATTAGAATGGGTTTTATCGGGTGTGAACAGGTGCCTACATTAACAAGTGTCACTCTTTGTAATCGTGCAGTTGGCTTACCGTCTTGTCTTGCTCATGTGTTGTCTTCCCCCTGAAAAGTGTTTGAAGGCTTTCATCCCTTGTAGAGCCAACATAGAGCAGTAAGAGAGTAGGGTTTTGAAAATCAGGAGACTGTACTCTTTTTATTTCTCAGAGTTAAGATCCAGCCAATTAAGGATGGTTGAGAAGAGCTTTGCCACCATTCAAGTAGACTGCAGGGAGGTTTAGGGATGCTCTGGGACATTAAGTGTCTGACTCCATCTCATTGGGAATCCCTGGGGCTGTGCAGAGCTTGCAGGAATGACATCCCAAGAAGGAAGATTAGTGCTACACAGTTGTCTGGGGAAGATCTGAATGCTGGGAGCACATATCTCACAGCTCACTGTCTGTGGCAGACACTTTTTTTACATCTCAGCAGTGACATGTATTATATTGCTTTTGGGATGGGAAGAAAAACCCAAAATATAAATCCTGCATTTTATTATAGAAGTTAATACCAACAATTACATAAAATCTAATGAATTTCAGTTCTCACTTAATTGCTTCTGAGTAGTTCACTTAACTTATTATAAAGAAGCAAGGACATATTCATTTAACAAGCAGCAGCAGCCTTGGCCTAGCATCTGCCTACATTCTCTTTTCAATTAATCAATTATAGTCCAATGGTGTGTAATTACACATTAAAAAAGTTATTGGATATCACAGCATGGCTGTCCCAGGGGGCTCATGAATACACTAATATAACACACCTGTAATGACCTGTTCTCATATCTGCAAATTGCTCCCATTTCTCTCTCTCTCTCTTGTTGCTAAATGAAGATGAAAGCAATTACCATTAACTTTTTGAGTCACATCTAGTCAATGAGAGAGAAAAAAGATCCCTACCAGCATTCATAATAAATCTGTCTGTTGGTACTCGGAATTTTAACATTAGCAGGCATCAGGCTGCAAGGCAGTAAATGTGCATCAGGATTGTAGAAGGTTGTGGGGATCTCAGGTTCATTCTGAGCACAAGTTACATCTGCAGACAAGAGAAACAGTCAAGGAGGAAGGTCTTGCCAGTTCACTTCCAGGCATAATTTGCCTTTCTTGGTTGGAATCAAACTGAACTCTGAACTGATCCCTATGCAGTGGCTCTAAAGTCTTTGCATAGCAACTAAGCCGTGTTGCTGCTGTGTCGGGTTTTTTCCGAATGCGAGAAAGAACAAAATTTACTATGTAATGGCAGAAAGGCTTTGGTTGTGTGAGAGGATACAGGCACCAGTGCTCTCTTATTAATGCATAACAAATGAAACCAAGGAGAGACTCTTAATCTGCATAATGGAGTCTGACAGATTCTAAATTGGTGATTCAGTCAACTAAAGGGTCCAAAAACGCTCTGTGGAAGTGAGTTTTTGATGGCTCCATAAGTCAAAAGGGGGATGATATCTATCAGCATTTTTATAAATGTTGTCTTGCACAGTGTTAGTTTGATGTGCTGTTGTTTCTCACCCTGGGAAGAAGTGTCTGATTCCCTACAAGAAGTTTTCTTGTTCTTGCTTTCATTTGCAGACCGGGGTCTTTCAGGTGAGTGTACATGCAGATAAAAACACATCAGTATTTTGAGCACAGCTTTTTGCTTGTAGTAATCTGAAATACTCCTATGCTGTACACCTTTCCCCTAGTCTAGCCCTAACAATTTCAGTGAAATCTTCATTATGCCCGTGGTTGCTTCCCTGTTTGAAAACCATGCATGTCTCCTTGTGCCTGATGTCTTTCAGGATAGCAGGATAATCCTGTGGGATTCAGGTGATCAGATGTTGTTCTCAGCTGCATTCACAGTAAGGTGATGGATGTTTCAGTCTGAGCTTCAGCTAGATCAACATTTCACTCTGGTTTTCACCAGTGCCACGTTTCTTCCCAGTTCCACAGCACCCTTTGGTTTAGGACATGGTTCCATTCACATGCCTGGCTGGGACATCTCAGTATTTGGCATCCAGGCTGAAGTCTCTTTCTGGGTCCTGTGGTTAATAAAGGAAGGCAAGCACTTGTAGAGTGGGAATTAGGTGTTGATTTATGATTGGTTAAGCAATGTTTAGACTTGCCTGTATCTGCTCATTAACTAGATAAATACCTTCCATAGGACACCTACATTTTAGGTACTACAGTCATTGGCTGAGCTGCATATTCCTGCATGTGTCCAACATCAGTCTTGCATGTAAAGCCACCCAGAGAGACTGCTTGTATGCTTGGAAGTTAGGTATCTGCTAACTTTATGTTTAGATATGTAGTCTACAGCTTTTAATTGGGGATGCTGTTATTTAATTTCTTTTGCATGCAATTTAAATTTGAGATTAAAATGTTAGAAGTGCAAAATGATATCTCTTATTGAATGTTGTGTTATACTCCAAATAGTGATCAACTGCATCCTTGGTATTTGAAAAGTTCATTTATTATGAATTATTATCTGATGCAGGAGTAAACAAGTACCAGGATTTACTTACAGGTATTTAAAAACAACTTGACTGCCCAGACATAGTAACTGAAGTAAGCAGAGCTGTGTGTGGATCCCAAAAAGTGATCAAAGTGTGCATGTGCACAATGTTCTCAAATTCTGCTCAATGCACAGCTTTGTTTATGCTTGGACCAAAATTAAATTTTGTGAGTTTTTTGTTTTGTTTTTTCTTTTTTTTTTTTAACCAGTGCCTGAATAATCAGCTAAAAATGTTTCAAACAGAGAAAGGAACACAGTTATAGTCTAGAGTTTTAATATACAATATTGGATTGTACAGGCTGGTTAAATATTCAACCTAAAGTACCTGTCAGTTCCCTCTCCAGCTGTATATTTTCTGTGTGTCTGATGGGGAGGAGGGTAGTATTTCACTCAGTTTTAAAAATTTGTTTTTAGCTCTATTCTCCACAAGAAGCTGTAACTCCTTACATGTCACTTTCCTAATTGAGTGATAAACTCTATATTGTACTAATATACTTTATTATGAGGGATAAACATACTTCTTCTAGACAGGCAGAGGAATAATTGACCACCTGTGGCCTGTCCCAAATGAACATTACTGCACATGACACTGAAATTAATGCCTCCTTAGTCAACATGCAAAGCAGTCATTTTCTGAGAGTTTTTTAGTGCTTGGGAAGGTAACACATCCCAATGCATTTCTGTTTCATAACGACATAGATTCCTGACTGCCAAGGGTGGAAGTAACTGGTGTTCACCTGGCTACTGCCCCCCTCTCTTTCTGTGTCTTAGGCATTCAAGCCGCAGCTTCATTTGTTCAAAACTTTAAGCAAAGGACCAGGTTCTGGCCCAAGCTAGGGATGCCTTTTCATCACTCTGGCAATAGAAAGAAGCCTCAAAAGTTGGTGCATATGAAATGCACTTAGGTGGCCCCTTTCAGCTGCCAGAGTGGTGTAAAGGAGTCTCAAGGTAGATGAGAATCTGTCCCAAACATAGGATTATGTAGTGCTGGAAGAGAGTGCTAGGGACATTGCACTGGTGATCGTTTTACCAAGCCATCAGGGCCAAAGGATGCTGGAAACTGAAGTATTAAACAGCTAAGAGATTGACTCCATAGATAGAAAGGGTAAATGCTTCTCTTATCCATTATTTTTCACTTTGTATTTATAAATCTCTGGGATGGTATTTCATGTAAAATCACTGGATCCTTCAGGATCCAGTCTCTTGCTTAAACTGGAAGCATCCAGTACCATGAGCAAAGCAAGCAGGTGAGATTCTCAGGTGTGCTTGTGCCTGCAGCCTACAGGGCTTTTCCCAGAGCATGTGCCCAGAGAGGAATGGGGGCCTCAGCAGGGACAGGCACACCCTTACAGACACAGGGCTTGCACAGGACCAGGAAAACATGTTCAGTTTTATCTTAGGCATATCCTATTTCTTCCTTTCCGAGAGATTGCAGGGGACTGTGTTGAGCAAGCGCTGCTCTCCCCAGTGGCTATGCTTGCTGTATTGCCACAGGGCTCTGGCAATTGCCACTGCACTGTGCTCCTTCTTTGTCACCACATGATGCACATTTAATGAGGGGTTATACTCGTGTGCTTGCGCAGTCCAGCAGTCCAGCTTTAGTTCCTTTCTCCTCCAGCACAAATAAGGGCAGAAACCCTTTCCCCAGCAGAAAGGCATGGCCATGGTCCAGATGAGTGCAAGCTGTCCAAAGTTCAAATGATATTAGCTCAAGACCATTGTGGTCAGTGAAGGAAAGGCTGCTGTTGTGCTCCTTGCATAAATGGAGATGTTCGTCTGTATTCGTTATCAAAATCCCTCTGCTGGGATTTCGCTGAATTCTCAGTTGCCCTAAGTCACCACACAGCTGCAGTGACCTCTGTGTGATGCCTTTTCTCTCTAATGCCACCCTGGTGACACATATTCCTTTGGTATCTCTGAACTGCTGGTGGGAGCTCAGTTAGGGGCTAGGAAGACCACAGCAGCCCGCTTGGGAGAGCTGCAGTACCTTGCTCATGTATTTGGAAAGCAGGTTGTGCTTGTCTCCATGGAATTTACTATGATCCCACTATTCTTTCCCTCCAGTTCAGCTGTGTCTGTGAGTTTTGGGAGAAGCCCCTATGTAGAGGAGTTTGGCCCAATTTCCCCCCTGTGTTGTTAGAAAAACCTGCTGGAAACAAATCTGATTAACATAGCAGAGAAAATAATTCAGCTGTCAAATGCTGAGGATTGCCACAAGTGCAGGTTATGTGCAGAAGGCAAAATGCCTTTTTGAAGGTTTTTGGAGCAATAGAAGCTGCAGTTCATGGTCTTTGCTGGCTGGTTTTGGTTCCTAGGTCCCCATTTAGCAAAATGGTGCATGCTGTGGAGAACACACTTTTTATTTTCAGAGTGCCTTTCTGAGTGGCAGAGTGATAGCACGTCGATATCATGGTGCACTGACACAGCAGGAAGTGCCACATCCCTGATGTGCAAAGCCCTGGTCCTGCACCAAAATCCATCCATGTAGGCAGATACTGACAGAAGAGGGATGAGGTGCTGTGGGCATGGGGATCTCCCAGTGCTCTTGGGGTTCAAAAACTGCAAAGAAGGCAAATCAAAAATAGCCTGGACCTTGTTGAACCTTCAGGAACTCCATGTAGCTCTGTCTTAAAAGAGAGGTTTAGAGAGTGCCTGGATTGTGGCTCTTGGAGGAAACCAGTAGTGTTTAGACTTCACATTTTATATTTTCTCATTACTGTTTATTTCCTAGGTGGGATTTGCTCCTTTTTCATAGGTGTTAAGACAGTGCCCAAATGAGTTCTGGGAGGAGCCTGAGTTAAGGCAGATCGCCCTGAACTGGAGACAGGTGCTTCATCTGAATATATATACAGTGTGCTTCATCTGAATATATATACAGTGAAAACCTAGAAATGGAAAGGTTCTGTTAGTTCCTCCAGACAGGGCTTTGATTCTAAAGCACTTCTGTATCATGCTGTGGGCTGGCACAGGGGGAAGAGAAAATTGCTCACTTTTCTGTAAATGGAGAAGCAATGATTATCATGATCTGGTCTGAGAGAAACCACTCTGCAGTCTCTGTAGTTTGTGCTGCCTTTTAGACCATCTCACTCTTCAGTCACGGCACTGGGAGCATTTAGAAGCTGTGCCTGTTGTCCTTTGCCTGTAAGCGTGACAGAGAAGGAGAACAACTGGGAGGACATGAGAGAGAAAAGGGTACAGCCTTTTGGTGAGGTCAGGGAAGTGATTTCAGGTGGTTGTGACACCACATGAACTTGTGTGGTTAGCTTCTTCCTAAGTGTGATGTACCCTGGAGGATGGAGGAAAGGGTAACAGGTAGCGATGTGATGGAAGGAGCGAGAACTACCTGTAGATGTGGCATCTAAATAAATCCAAAGACAACACAACTATTTTTAGCAGAAGTGCAAACAGTGATAGATGCCATGGGGCTGCTGTCACTAAAATTTGTCTATAAGCAACATATTCATATTTAAACAAGTCAGCTTTGCACATTGAAATGAGCAAACACTGTCTCTGTGCTTGTTTGTTTGTTGTGCAGAAGCCATCAGCTTTCACTCCTTATCCCTTCACCATGGTGGTGATGCAGAGCCATGTTGATGGATCATCTGTCTAGCTTATCTGCAAGGCCACAAAACATTTCTATCTTCTATGGCATGATAGGCTGTTCTCATGCAGTAGTGGAAAATAGAAATTTGGGGCTGCCATTGCAAAAGTACCATCTCCTGCACAGCACTGCCATTCTGCTAAGCTCACTTGGCACAGTTTGTACAGCTAAGTACATCCACTGTGAGACCTGACACATGAATAAAATCACACAAAATCAGGAGAGGAGCAAGCATCAGAGAAGCTTTTGAACGCAGGGGGCAAACCAGCAAGGATGGAGTTCCTGCAGTTTCTCTCCTGCTTAGAGGGGGCCTCTGTCACCTCTGGTATAAGGCCTCCAGCTCACACCAACATTATACTTGGCCAATTATCTTATTTAGGTATCTCATATATATTTAGGTCTTGAAAAAGGTCAACCACAGAGCATGTCTGGGCAGGAGCTTTTGAAGCTGTAGAGCTGGAAGCTTTTCTTCTAGCATTGTTAGAAAATAATTGCTTGTGAATGTTCAGGGATTTGAATTTACATGTTGGAGCTCTGAAAAGGAGGGCAGGAAGGTTTAAAACATTATTGAAACAGCTCCTGCTGGTGTTACACTGGCTGCGGATGCTGAGCAGGGAGCAGGTGGAGCTCGTCGGTGGGCACGGCTGCTGCCCCTCCCCTGCCTGGGTACCCTTGCACTGGGATTCTGTCTCCTGGGCAGCTCCTCTTGTGACTGTCTCCAGCACAAACAGCTCCTCTGCCCAAGGTTCATGCAAGCTGGAACATTTTTATTGAAAGTGCAGTGAGGCAGGGATTGTCTCTGCCGGCTGAGCTGTTTTCACCTAAGTATACCTGCTATTTTTCATTTAAAATTATTTTTGACCTTTGTTCTTGGTTTCCTGCTACTTGCAATTATTTTCTTAGGCTTCTCTTCCTCCTCTGAATATCTCTCTTCCTCCATTACTTTATTTTGTTTCTTTCAAATTAACTATCTTCCTCAATTCCACGATAAATCACGTAACTTTTTTTTAAGCCCCTGCTTGTTCCTCTAGTCTTTGGCTTGTAAGTGCTGTTAACTGTGGAAAGTCCCCATCCCTAAATGTTATAAGGCCCAGATGTTGCTAAATGTGATCTTTGCCATCTAAAAGCCTGTCAGTTACCTGCCACAGCTCACAGCTTGATTTCTCAGAATTACCAAGCTAGGCGGGTCTCTGAACGCAAGCCCCGAGTTCTTTGCAAGGAAGATTGTCCCAGTGCATGGTATTAGATCAGTCCTTAATGAGGTGCCTGTTCTTTCCTCAGCTCTGTTCCAGATATTCCCTGTGACCCTGGCCAAGTCACTTTATCTCTCTTTGTCTCTGCTTCCATTCATAAAATGAACATAATTGCACTTCTGAAGCTCACGTGGAATTGCGGCGATGAATTCCTCCTGCTTGCTTTGCCTTTACCTCATCCCTTTTGTCTGCACAATTGTCAGAGGGGATAAAACGCCACCGAATCAGGGTTAGCCATGGTTAGCACAAAGCTCCGAGCAGCTGGCCCGGCCACTCGCCATATCCCAGTGGCACTGACAGCAGAGAGCCAGATTTGTTACTGCACTCTTGTGTGCTTTGAGGAGCTTCCTATGCTCTCTCTGAATAGTGAAAAGGGACGTTTCCAAGGCAGGGTGCTCAGGAGGGCACAGTGGTTGTTGCAGGACAAAGGGATAAAATGGCTCCCTTTGAGGGCGTGCTCCACAGGATCCTTAGCAGAAAACATGGGACCTTAGAAGAGCCAGAAGGAGAGGGAGGGAGGCAAGGTGAACACCCCATTTGTAAAACCCATCTCTGGTTTCCCTCCCCGTTGTCCTCTTTCCCTTACCCTCCCCCCCTTAGTTCTGTGATAACAATAAAATAAAAGAATGCAAGGTAAAGGCATCCTAACAGCACTTTCTCTCATACACGTGCCTCTGAAGGCTAATATCATTTAGTTATTGTGATGTTGCAAATAAAGGTGCCCACACAGAAATTCAATATGGAATGCCAATTAAACACACACCACACTGGCAATTGCCACCACTTGCAAGTGGTGTATTTTGGATTTGTCTTCTGATTTGTTGCCATTTACCTCACATGCCTCAGAGAGCATCACCTGAGTCAGGAGCAGAGAACCAGCCCTGTGTGCACAAAGCTTGCTCTTAAATCTACACTTCACAAGATAGCAGCAAGTGACATAAAACATCTGTTTTTAAAATACAACTGGGAGTGTAGTTTTGAAGCATTCTCTCCATCTCAGGCAAGGAACACGAGGGAGGTATGAGTTTTGGTAGACAGATGCATATCTCCAAAAGAAAGCAATGCATACAATACAATTCACATACATAACATATGTCAAAAGACCTTCAGTGAGAATTCAAAGTAGGCAGGGAAGAAAACCCAGCCTGCAAAAGTTTAAATATGTTGGCCAAGTCAACTAAGAAGATCTGCAAGCTTGGGCTTCAGTAGCTGAGGACATACCTGCCTACCAAATAATAAGTGGGGGGGAAGTGGGGGGCTGGGTGTTTCAATTTTTGGTTGCTTCCTAGTATTGCATTTTTCAGTTCCAGTCAGTCAGCCTTGCATTTTGAGGTGAGCAGCACAGTCAGTGCCAGGGAGGCATCCTGCCTTGCTGTGCAGTCTGGACACATTTATAATGTTTTCCTACTCTCCCAACCTGTAAAGTCCTTCTTTGAATACTGTGCACTGCTCACCATGCAAGCAGCTCATTATCCCAGGCATTTCAAGACTAATTTATAGGACATTTGGCTAATTTGCATAAGCCATCCAGTACACAGAACATGTCTCCACAATAAAGTAACATGCCAAAATCAGGATTTATGTGAAAACATGAATATGGGGAGGAGGGGGCGGGGGACAGGACAGGAAGGGATACACACAACAACATTTTTAAGAAGCTGTTGTTAGCACCAATCTTTAAATGAATACCCCTGACAAAAGTCACAGAATCCTGCTCTCCACCTACTGTATGTGAAGCTCCCATATAATTTTCTGCTTTGAATCTTGCTCGTCTTTTATTAAGATGGGTTTTGATCCTTAAAACAGCATTGAAATGTGAATACTTGGCGCTGTTGGCTTTGTCTAAAAAAGAAACAAAATCCCCCAAACCGGATCCAAATCGAGGGCTGCACATTCAGCTATCGCTGCGAGGATCCTCGCACATCCACTGCTCTGATTATTACCTTGACACTGGAAACAGGAGGACTTGTAATCCTTGAAACAGCTGACATCTGAAGCACTGATTCTTCCTGTGCTTTGAGTTAGTCACTCCTTGATCTCTGTGCCTGGCATGCAAGCCTGGCTTTCAGTGAAACCTGACCTCATGGTCCCTTCTTCTGCAGCCCCGTTTCTCTTCTGCCATTCAGAAATGTGCAGCTTCTGTCCTCAGGACTCTGAATTAGAGCTGCACAGGTCAAAGGAGCAAACAGGAGACTTGTCATTATTGGATCCAACACCTGCCCTTGATTTAGATGTCCTTGCATTGGTTTTTTTATTTTTTAATAACAATAACTAAGTAAGAAGGTTGCAAGGTACTTTTTAAGCAAACCTTTCCTCTCCAAGGTGACACGGGCTTTCCGTGATCTCTAATGCATGTCTGCTTCACCTACAGTACAGATGTTTTTGCTCCCTTCCTTGCAAAGCCAGCCTGGGATTTGAAAGTCAAGTTGGATTCTTTTTTCCCTTCCTAATATGTCTTCTGCCATTATGAGGCCTCTGAAGAGCACATTAAGTCCGTATTTAGCCCTGTGCAATCTAATTAACTTACAAAATAACTGTGCAGGTGTAACAGAGATCTCAGTTTGATGGCAGCTTTGCTCCACTTATTATAATTGAAGGAACTGTTTGGCCAGCAGCATTTCTATTAGTACTAATGCTATTTGAAAAGGAAATAACTTAGCTTTGGGCTGAATTTGTAGGAATACCAGCTAGAATTGCATAAGTGAATGCATATATATCTGTTTATCTGCAAATAGAGTCTAACTGGAGCTGGAAATCACATGTGTAATAAACATGTAATGCTGATGCCATTGCTACAAATACATTTCCCACAGCAGAGCTATGGTTTCAAGCACCTATTTCAGTGCTCTATTGTTTTGGAGGTTTCAACAGTGTTGGTTATTCATTTTGGTGCATCACATGTAGTTCAGTTAGGTGAAACCTGCTGGGTGTTTAATGTCTGGTTCAGCTTGAACTACAAGCAAATAGAAGGAAATAATGTGTTGAGGAAGACAAGGATTCTGGATAAAGATTTTTTTTTCCCTGTTCTAGCGCCTGTTACTCTGTTACATGTATTATTCTAGGCTTTGAGATCAGTATTTTTTAATCAGACTGTACTACAGGTTACATGGAACTGGCAGCATTATCTTGAACATAGTGATTATGTTCAATAGGAAAAAAATATGCAGTTTTTCATTTCACTGATTTCATTTCTTGAATCAGTTTTTACTATTCTAAGATGTAAGAAGCACATTTTTATCCTCTGGGGATTTTCAGTTTCTCTTAGTGTTTTGATTACTTGTGAATAATTTGATAAAAAACCCCAGTGGTGTACAGCATCTAGGTTGGATTTGGCTTTTGACTGATCCCTAATAGCTGAAGTTACTGTGTACAACAAAAACATTTGTAATGCTGTCAGACAGGAACAGTCTCTCTTCTGCAACTTGACTCAAATTTGTTATGTGTATAGCTCCGTGAAGTTCACTAGATGTAAATACAGATTAATTATTTAAAAAGTAATAGGAATGAATGAGCTTCCAAACATGTAGTGTTTAATTATTTAAAACCTGTAATGGAATTTCAACCCTCGTGCATACCTCAGATCTCTCGCTGTGCTTGGACAAGTGCCTGAGGTTAACTGGCATGTCCCCACCTCTTAGTCACATCCCTCCTATAGCACAGGGTGACAAATGTGCCTGGTATGTGTGAAGAACAGCCAATATTCTCAGTCATGTCTAATGGTAAATACACTGTACTTAACTCCATCTTCCTTTCCCTGCTACTGTGGTGCATCTCCATATAACAGCGTGTGTATGAGTGCACAGTTGTAATGAGCCACAGAGAACCAAATCCTAAAGTCAGAGTGTGAGCAAAGCCCGCTTGATTTCTGATCCCAGAGGGAGGAAAGAGCCCCACAGGGATGCTGCACTTTGGTTGTTTGATGGTGGTGGATCAAGGCACCGGCTCTGTGTGAGTGACTGTACTAGATGTTGTACACACATGTGAGAGGACCTGATTCCCATTTCAAAACCCTCCAAGCTGGTTAGGCAGATCTGGAGAAGCCTTCTCCTGGTTGTAAAAGGAGGATCAAAGATACATACTGGAAATAAAGAACACAGAAGCCTCCCAGCTTTAGAGACTTGCTTGGTCTCCCTTCATTCCTCTGACAATGGATGGACACAGAGTTCTGCTGGGACCAGTTCAGAGCCTTAGTTAGGTTCCTGCTGTGATCCACCCTCCCGAGATTCCTACATCTATTCACAGACCTGAGCTGGGCAATCAAAGTTAATATCTAAAATTGTGCTATTTGCATTATTTCACTGTCTGCCTTTCTCCTTGTCCAAAGTTACTCAGCAGTTTTCTCCTCGCAGAGAATGACTAATGCCAACATGGCAAATCCTATCTCAATGCTGTAGCTATGTAACCCTATGTAACCTTCCTTCTCCACTGCTCTAAGTCACTGAGGGTGAGGAGCACTTGACCCAGGATGGGTGTTGAAGTAAATGTAAAGGAAAGCTCTTTAAAGAAGAACAAACACTTGAGTTGCACTGAACAAATGCACAGTTAGAAGTCTTTGTATATGATGGCTGCAGGTCTTCATTTGCCAGCCAGGTCTCAGCAGGTCCTATGAATATTTTGAGTGGTGCTCTACCTTGTGAAATTGTTGTCAGAAGTAGTTTTGTGGGAAGACCTAGGGGAGGTCTTTTTCCTCGTAAGGGAGGAAAAAGGCTGGAGAAGGTAAGACAGACTGGGTCTTCTTTGAGGAGGAATCTAAAGAGCAAAGCATTCTTGAGAGCTTTGCAGGGTGATGGTTTAAATATGTTGATGTCTTTTGTCCTGGTGTGCTGCTTCCACATAGCTGCTTTGTCATGCATGTCATGCAAGGAGAAAATCATCTGCATGGTCTTGTAAGTATGAAAGGCTTTGGCATGATGCATTTACATAATAGAATCTGTGCAGTCGCAGTGTGCATCGTGCACCCAGGCAAGGAAGGAGTGCCATCTACAGTAACACAATGCATTGCTAAAGGGTCCTCTGTGATTGTGTTCTCTACTGAACAGTGCATCTGATGCCTTCTGCTGTAATGTACCCTCCTCAGTGAGAAATTAATCCTTTGTGCCAAATTCGACTCTCAGTTACATGATTCAGATTGAAAATCAACACTAGCTTCAGGAGTTATCCCAGATTGATCCCAGGATTGCTAATAGATTTGATTTATGTAAATAGCTTAGTGTCAGGTACGTTCTAGTGCTAAACACTTTCCAAACAGAGGGATAAGTAAGACCTTTTCATCGGAATAGGAAAGATAATTTTTTCACTTCCATGCCTTACTTAGAAAGAAAGAGGGGTCAATCAGCAAGGAAGAAGACACATTTTGCATTTCTTGAGAACCAGCAAATGTTTCAGGCCTGAGAAGGGCATCACAGTGGGCAAGCAGGGTGTGTGAAGGGCTGGCCCCCTCTCCCTCAGGTGTGGCACATAAGTAAAGCTGCTTGCTGCCCATCACCCTCACAGCTGTTGGCTCCTGTCAAAGGAAGCCTGGCTTCTCTGCAGGAATGTTCTTAGTAAAACAAGAGAGGCATTAGCAGAAGAAGACGACAAGGAAGTTTTCACACACATTAGTTCACCATATGTTTGGCTCTAGGCTGCAGTTTCAGACCTTTGTAACTCCTCATTTATTATTTTCGAGGTTAAAATCCTGAAAAAACATGGTTTCAGATAGCTAGGGACCATAATATTCATGGTAAATCCTACCTACCAGAAACAGAGTAATCTTTTTATTCTCCTCTCCTCTCCTCTCCTCTCCTCTCCTCTCCTCTCCTCTCCTCTCCTCTCCTCTCCTCTCCTCTCCTCTCCTCTCCTCTCCTCTCCTCTCCTCTCCTCTCCTCTCCTCTCCTCTCCTCTCCTCTCCTCTCCTCTCCTCCTTTTTCCCTGTTTGAGGGATGTGCAGTCTGTTACAATCCCCATCTCTTCTCTTCCCTGGCCATTATTTCATTCTTCCTTGCTCCGTATGGGAGTGACCAAGAGTAATACCCAGAGTTGCTCAGAATAAGCCTCTCTCCACTGGTGATTTTGTGCTAATTAGGAGGGGGAAGGGGAGCTGGGTCTGTACCAATGGGCTCTGGGTTTCAGCCAGGATCAGTGCCTTGCAGCAAGAGAAAGTAGAGGACTCAGAATGTTTCCTCTGTGTGCAGCGGAGCAATTTCCCTTACTTGGCTTCGTCTTCTCCAGCCCCCAACTCCAGAGGAAATGGGAAAATGAATTCCACTCTTGGTGCCCAATCTGCAAGAGATGTGACATGTCTCAGTCCTGGGCTGAAACTGATGTGACACATGTTTCCCTGATCCAGGCAGGTTTTGGATCTGGCCCAGGGCTGTTCTAATCAAATGTGGTTTCCAGAGAGAGGGCTGCTTTTCAAACTGAACATACTCTGGGACGCAGGGTGGTGTGTACCATTACCAGCAGCTCTCAAAGTGTGAATCACACGCATTCAAATCTCAGACAGCTTTGACTCCCTTCAGAGTTCTGTAGCCTAAACCCAGCAACACTTCTCTTGGGAAGTTTTGTGGATTTTTTTTCATCCATTTTTACTAGTGGTCAAGTCAATCTTTCCCTAATCAAGTCAACCTTTTCCTAAGGTTATTTTTTCAAGTTAGTGGCTGATGCAGTCCCTCTAGGATTTTTATGTGCTTGGGAAAGGTGGGGAAACATGCAGGGAACCTGTGTCAGGTAGACTGTGAGACCCAGCCAGTTCTGCTGCTGCCTGTGCCACAGTTATGTATCTGTTACAGCACCTAATACAGTGTAGTGGGTCCTGGCCTGTAAAAATCATTGCATGAGAAAGATTGCCATGTAATAATAAAAATTGAAGAATTGAAGATCCCTGAGCTATGTAGATAGGGGGAAAACACACACACACACACACACATATAATTTTTTTTTTCAAAGCACCCAGAGTCTTGAATTCTGTAAGCTTCTTACAGAATTGCCTATAGAGGCGTGAATCAGAAGAAACAGCCCACCAGTCTGAGAGAGTTATGCCACTGTAAAATGGCAGTAGGTGAGAGGGAGAAATTGGACTTAGAACCCTTCATTACAAATAAAGGGTAATAAATAAAGATTTCCCAAGGTTTCAGATTGCACTCCTGCTTCCTATTCTATGGATTAATGAAATTTCAAATCTGGATTACACTACTATTCTCTAGACCCAGTAATATTACATTTAACTCTGAGTGATTTAATGACTGTTCAGTGGTGATTTTGGTTTCAGGTGAAGTGGTATTGGCCCCCAGCAATGCCTTAGGCTAAAAGCATCGTATGTTAGCAAAAAACATTAACCTGCCCCTCAAACCTCCTCATTATTACATTTATAGTTCTGTCAACCAATCTATGAGCAACTGGAGTAGTGACAGGGGGTTTTATTGTTATTTTTACAGTCTCTTGAATATAAAAAAGAAAATATACTGGGAAAAAATACATATAAGATATTACTAGATATAAATTCTAGCCAGATGGGTAATTTTCCACCTCACAATGTCTGCCATATTATCAGAATAAAGTTTTGATCAGAAAACAAGATGAGTGAACATGTTTATTCAGACCCTGAATAAAAAAGTGAATTAATTAGAGAAGTAAATCTTCATCTGGCTTCTGAAGTCATGTGCAGACTTGGTTGCATGAGATTCCTAAGGGTGCAGATTTCTCATTTGGAAAGATTTTGGTCAATCATTGAGATACTGATTGAGCCTAGTAAAGTGCCCCTTTCATTTTTACCCTTAAGCTTTTTTTTTTTGCTTAACAGCATCTTTATTTCTCAAAAGAATTTGATAGAAGAATTGGCAGTGTCAGTTGCTTCCTTTCTTTTCCCAGTTGCTGGGTTGGATGCAGGGAATGCTTCAGTGCCTAGTGCATACAGGCCCTCTTTCTCACTGCACTTGTTGGCAGATGCTCTGCAGAAGAAACCTTCTGTGGCTGATGTTTAGTCCAGTTCTCCAAAGGAGAAAGGAGTGAGGGGTTCCTGGCATGACAGAAATGCTGGTCCTGTTGTCAGCCTGGGCACTGGTGAGACTCTGCAGCTTGGCCATTCCAAGGATGGAGAAGCTGCTCTGCTGCCTCCTGTAGCTGAACGTGTGGGAATGTAGATTATACAAAAAGTTTTCCAAGGTCATGGAGGTGAATGTCCTCCTGAGCAAAGAACTGCATTTCCACTCTCTGAGGAAGAGGAAGGAGGGTATTTCCTAGTGCAACCTTCCCCTGCTGCCCCAAAGAGACAACAGGGCCTGAGCACTCTGAGGAAGTATTTCTAAGCCCCAGAAATGTTTTTCCAGATGCTAGCTCTGATTTCTTTCTTATGACTTCCTGAATATTCAAAGCCAACATTTCTTGTCCTGCTCTCAAGGTGTTTGCAATGCTTTTCCACTGCTGATACCTTGCACAGCTTTAGTGACAGCAGTTTGATGAAGTTCATTTGTATCATCTTTAGGAAGAAGTGAAGCTCCTGCTGGGGCATAACAGCTTAAGGATGATAAAGCAAAACCTCCTGTTGTGGAAAGGGACAGGCTGTAGTTCACCAAGACTCCCAGCTTCACCTACTCAATGTAGTTCTTGTTTCTGGCTGCTGAGTTGTTTCCCACCATCATCTCAGGAGCAGGGGAGTTTGGGAATGCACATCATGAGAAGCGTTTGCCTGGAAATAAAGTGTTGAACATCAAGGAGACCAATGCCTACATAATCCAAATTAAACTTCTTGACTGACCAGCAGATGTTTGCACCACTGCTCTGCCAAGCTGGCTTCTTGTGGTGCCACCCAAGAACTAAGGGCCATGAGGAGCATGGTGGAGACACTCAGTTGATTCCACAGATCCCTCAAATTATGCTCACAAGGAAGATAGCTACTGACACAGTTGCATGGTCTCCTGTCAGACTACATTAAGTCTGGAAGAGGAACTGTTTCTTGGCCTTTCTGTGTGATGAGGTTTGATGAGAGTTCAGGATCTGAGTGTAGGACTTGATGGCTTGAACTGTGATTTGCTCTGCCCCACAGACTATTGCATGCTCAAAGGCCAATGCACTTGGTGTGGGATGAGGTTTCCAAGGCATGGGAAACCCATGGCATGCCCTTTTGGAAAGGACATTCAGACTGAGATGTTCTTTAGATGTTTCTGAAATGTGTGAGACAGACTGTCTGACCTATTGAGGGCATTTAACCCCTGTCTCTCTCTCCTGTTCTTATCCTCCATTTATCTTATGCATCACATTCATTTTATTTAGGACTTCTGTCACTGCTGCAGTGATGGACTTAGCCGGTACTGAAACAGCCATACAGACATGCCCTTTCATCTGCTCTTGTATAGCACCCCTGTAAAAACCTTATATTAAAGATTTTAGATTTAAATGCTGCTATTGTCCCATTCTGTGTTATTTTAGCCTGGAACATTTCTGGGGAGAAGAACTTCCCTCTTGGCAAGCCCCACCTCACAGTACATTCATTTTCCCTAGAGTTTCACCCATCATATTTTGGGCTTCACCAGTGGTTTTAGATCCAAAGTTCCTTCTGTGGTTTCAAAGCCTCAGATTGAAGGTGAAAACACAGAGCTCAGCTGTTTATATACAAAATCAAATGTGTAGCCACTCTGATGAAATAAGACCCAACCTGGATTTCCATCGGGCATTAGCATAACTCACATTCATTCTTCTTAACTGGGAACATTAAAAAGCCCCCCCAACACAAAGGAACCCAAGGGCTTTGAAAAGCCCTATGTTTTAAATACCACAGATGACAACTGCAATGATTCAAAAGATGGAATCAATTTATCATTAGCCATTAATTACCAAATAACTCTATTTTCTCCTTATGCTTCATGTAGCTTAGACTTTTGCATAATTAGGATGAAAAATGGAGACAGAGTGAGTCTTGCATTTAAATGACATAAAATCAGTATTCACTCAGAAAACTGGTAAAGATTTTTGAAAGGACAAGATGTTCAGGAGGGTAACATCAGGGAAAGAAAAACAATCAGGCAGGCAAGCTTTGGTATCTTTTTAACAGAGAGAAACTTGTCACAGGACAGTTTTAAGTTGTAGGCAACTGCAGTGTTCTGTTTTGTCAACTGTTTTTACACAAAGCTCCAAACATTGTAAAAATCTGTTTTCCTTCACACCTAGCGTCGCTATGAGCTATATTGTAACCACATTCACAGTGTGTTAGAGCCTGCCTCGGGGTTCCTTCGCAGCAGGTTTCAGCTGGAATGATTCTTTTTGTTTTTTATAATAATCACTCCATTCAAACGGAACAATCAGTATAAAAAAAATTATCACAAGCCATCTTGGATAGAAAAATCTTGCCACAATAAACATGCTGAATGTTTTACAATAAGACATCAAAAATGGTGATCGAGGCTGGATAACTGCTTAGAGGCGCACTTAGGATTATGCCTGTTACAGTATTGTTTGACATTTGGTAGTGAAAGAGCATCAATTCCCAGTCATGACAGCTGGGACTTAGTCATAGTTGTCTTCCAAGTAGACATGGTGAACTGCCTTCCCCCTTCAGGGACAGTCTGATGCCTCCTGGGGACACCCAGACAAAGCCCCCAGCCCCATAGGCCAGCACACAGTGGCTGCAGTGCTGGACAGGCAGACCCTGCACACCCTGCCCAGCCCTGGCTGTGCCCCAGGCTTCCTGGTCCATGTCAGGAGGAAGCCTGAGCGTGGGTGTTTTGGAGGAGGATCAAGTAGAGAAATGTGGGACACGCTGGTGAGCGACAGCAGCTCCTGGCAAGGCTGCACCCACTCTATCTCTTGGCGCTGGGTGCTGGCAGCTGAATACCTTTTGTGATAACTCAATTAGCTGTGAAAAAAGCACAACAGCATTAGGATATTGTGCTGATTATTGCTTACCTCTCCAAGGAGTTTGTAATTTTCCATTATCTCTGGGTGGAACACATTATCCCCCTCTTCCTCACTCTGACCCTATTCTTTTGAGCATGGTTGTGTCCTTCTGCAGATCTTCACCTGCCCACCTTCTCAACTGGCATGACAGTGTGCCTACCTTGCTCTTCTTCATATTTGTCTTTTTCTGAGCCAGGAAATGCTAAAAGGGAAGTTTAATTCCTTGGAACAATTTTTGTGTCAAACAAATCGGAGCTCTAAGAACTCAGAGCCTGATGGGGGCTTTGGCTGCTGAGGGGCTGTTCTGAAGCAGGTTATCCTCAGAAGGTGAGCAGAAGAGGAGGTGAAGATTGATACAGACCCAAACTGATGTTTACAGGAAGTCTCAGTGTAACCCAGAGCTCCACTGGGGCCAGAGCTTCTCTGTGCTCACAAGTGTTGGATACATTAACGCTTGAGGTACAGCTCTTGCCCTGAAGTTTTTCTGTTCTTAATCAGGCAACAGACTGCAGAAACAGGGCCATTTGCAGGATTAGCATTGCAGGTGGGATCTATGAGGGGATTACCTTTTAGGTGACCTGCTCTGAAGAGAAGCCTTGTTGATGGATAAATTGAGAAAAGAAGGGAGGCTGCAGATAGCCACATTGCCCAATAAGCTTGGGGAGCTGTCGAGGACAGCAGAGAGAGGTTTCACGCTCCTTTAGAGTCAGTTGGGTACATAGTCCAGCAGGACACACAGATCTAGGTTTCTTTCCTTTTGATTGACGGAATTTTCCCCTGGTGTTCTGCTGGGAGTGCCCACAGCCTTGCAAGGGGGCCTGGGTCTCAAGGTGCCTTGGTGTCCATGCTGCAGCAGCTGCTGGGTGCTCTGCAAAGGGTGTGACTGAGTTGTGTGCTAGAACACACTACTTGTGACTCATTTGGCTGTGTGCTAGAAAACTCTGTATGTGTGTTTCTAGCCACTTCCTAATTTTTAGATTTTTTCTGTGTCCAGTGTTTGGCAGACTTCAAAAATCTTGAGCCCTTGCAGAAAAACATATGGCTGGTGTGTCAGGTTCTCATTGGGCTGCAAGGCAGGAGGGGAGAGGCATTGTGTCCTCACCTTGTGGCTTTTGGGATGGGGTGGGAGCCTCTGGCTCCATGCCTCACACTTCCTGGCTGGGTGGCAGTACTAGAAACTTCAGGCATCTTCCCAGACCTTTCCAGGACCAGTCTGGGCTAAAAGGAAAGGCAACCAGGGCCAGAACAGGATATAGGAAATGTGCAGTGGTGTTCGTGAAGTCAGAACATATGCCTGAATGTATATAAAGAGACAGCACTTGGATACTACAGTGAGAAAAGGAAATAGGAACTACTCAGCAAAGTAGAATACATGGATTTTATGCCAAGAAGTGAGTCTTTGATAATCTTCAGCATCTGTTCAGCATCTTTGATAAAAGTCTGGTCCTCAGATGTGATTCAGCCCTCATTTTTGCAAGGCATACCCCAGTGGTGTTGTCCTGAGCAAGGAGAAGAGCTTTGTCAGTCACCCTCTGGTTCTGGAGAAGCGGAAAATGGCACGTCTTTGCCCTAGAGACCACTTTCTGTCCTCTTGCCAAGCTTTACCATGGAGTTGTCCAAAGCATTGTGTAAGAGGCACAGGGTATCTTTCATCACATCAGGGTTTTTCCATTGCTACTTGTTCCTGGTTCCTCTAGGCTGATGTAAATACCTCTGCACACAGGTTTTCCCAAGTGTATTTCTTAATGAAGTAGTGTCTGATACTAGATTATTCTTCAAAAGTTAGTGGTGGACTGCATCTATGTGTGAACTTTGTGCCTGCATTTGACAGCCAATTGATTTAAGTATTAATTACCTGGTGCTTGAAGTCCAGGCCCTTTTGGGCACAGCAGGATCCTGTGTTGTGCCTGCAAGGCAGCCTCGTAGCCATGTCTGGACTCCACTTTGGGTGTTTCTATCAAAATAAAGATATGGATGCCAACAGGAATGGCTTTATTCCCGCTCTTTGTATTAGAGACATCTGAGTGTTATGGGATCCCTCAGTGCTGGCTTCCTCAGTGTTCCCATTTCGGGCACGAGCTGTGTTTCTGCTGATGCAGTGTCTTCTGAGTTGTCTCCTGGTGTAGGTTGCTGTGTGTTTCACAGGAAAGCAGATAAATGATACCAAGTCACTGAGCTTATAAGTAGCATGCTGGCAACCCGCCACCAAAATATAAATACATTAAATGTACTGAAGGAATGTTCATTCTGTTGTTTAGCCTTGGATATGCCCCAGTTAGGTAAATTTAATCTTCTTGAGGGCTGTTGCGCTGCAGCTGAATGAGATAGGCTGTTATCTTAATACTGATCTTTCTGTCATTCAGGATTCATGTTCTGGCATTCATGGTGTGAAGTGTGCTTCTCCCAGAGTGGTCCTAGAAGTGTTTTCCAAGAGAGATGAAGGTGCATAGGAGATCTGTTAGCACCTTGCAAGTTTTCACCCTCTTATCTTGGAAGTGTGCATGCTCATTGTCAGTGACACCACTAGTGGTCACACCTCCTGTTGATAGAAATGTGCAAAATGGTGGCTGTGCCTATGTTTGTTAGGAAACGTCTGTAACTCAGTCTAACAGCATTTATTTTCTTCCTGGGTATTTCTCCTGCAGCTCCTTCCCTGTCTGTGTCTCTGCTGCTGTTGAGACTGGGACCAAAGCTCTTGATGACTCCAGGGTGAGCAGGGGCCAGGGTTAAGCAACAGACCCAAAGCCGATGGATTGCATTAAAGAGGAGCCTCTTCATTGTTTTCCACTGGTGCTGGGTCAGGCCTTCCAAATGTGATCCTACAGCATGAATGCTTGTGACTAATGCCACTGAAACCTAGGGAGCTGCTCCCATGTGTGAGCACTCCCAATCCAATGGGCAGTGTCAATAAGCACTCTGCAACAGTTTAGCTCTTCTCTTGGTTATACAATGAAAAGAAGGAATAAGGCAGGAAAAGGGAAGGAAAGGGAATACATGAACAGAGAAATTCTGAGCTGGTTGTGAAGAACAGTGATGTTCCATACAGAATGCAAGTACTTAAAAAGATAAGACATCAGCTGTGTGCTCTACAGATAAGAAAATGTTATTTTATTGAATGGAGATATATATATGTTTTACCTATCACATCTGAACCAATCAGTGTAGGCTTTTAGAAGAAATCTGTAATTACTCTGAGCACATCATTAGTTAGATGTAAAATGAATGATATTGCTGCATTTTATCACCTTTACTGATATAGCCATTTGTATCATAAATTCATTGACCTCATCTTAAATGATCAATTCTGTAAGACAGACTTGATTCATTAATTCTTAAGTGATATTTTTTTTCTCCTTTACTAATTTCCTCATTGTTGTGGAGACAGTTTTTCTGCCTTATAGTATGGTATTGTGAGGTGTCATATTACCTGCATATTACCTGCATATGAGTCCCACATTTTTATACCTTTTATCTTAACTAAGCAGCACAGACTGATTGCTTTTGTAAGTCAAAAGAATGAGAGAAAAAACAAAAGAAAATTATGAAATATATGAATGTAGAAGATGGACATTTTACACTGATGTTGTAGCTTCAACACTTTGAGATATTGCATTAAATCAATGAGATAATTATTGAACATTTGGTCTATGTGGGGTATTCAGAGGAATAGATTTGCTGCCTTTAATTTCTCTGGTTTTAAATAATTTTATCTAGTGATAAAATATACAGAAGGGTATGTGATCAATATGTGAGTGAGGCAGAGTTTCTTGTTCCTCACCGAATTATTGAAAATTGGAGAAATCAGTAGAGAATTTGTAAGCGGGATTTCTAAATATTTTACCAAGGAAGAGAAAATATTTGTTTAGCCAGGAGAGACACAGGAGCCCACTGGAGATAAACAAATCAGTACAGCAATAATACAGTAGAGTGTTTCAGTGAATTTTGCAAATGCTAACAAATAAAATTAAATTATTAGAAAAGATGTCACGATTTTTTGTGGAGCTGTATTTCTCTTTCAGTCCCTTTAATTAAGGTCACGGATGGGTCTCTTCCTAGAAAGATAAGGAGACTGGGTTTACTCTCTCATATTTCTCAGGCACTTCTTTGGCAGGGGGTTACAAGGTGGTTTACTTCCTTGTCCCAAAGGAAGGGCAAGTCTTCACTGCAGATGCACCTGAAGTCCTGCTCCATCCCTTTCTGCAGACACCTCTGAGGCCACTCTCCTCCTTGTCTTTCCACTGCAAACAGATGGTGATGGGCCAGGGTGGGCTTCATCCTGCCCCAGCCTGCCTCAGGAGCTGTCTGGGAGCTCCTGGTATCTCTTTGTACATCTCCTGGAGTACATGTGGAGTCTCTCTGCATCTTTGCCAGCCCTTGGGGCAAGAGCATACTCTGCAAGCAGCAGGAAGAGTGTGGTGGAGTACATCCTGATTCCATGCATGCAAAATAGATAGCATTTTATGGCTACAGCAGTGAGCTCTCACTCAGAAATAACTTTAAGGTAAATTCAGCAGTTCTACTGAGTTAAATGTATCTTATTACCTCATAGTGTAGACTCACAAATTCCCCTTTTGTCTGCTTTGAAAACAGTGGCAAGCCAGAAAATTTCAGGAGGTTGATTACAGGATGGTTCCATCATGTGTGCTGCCTTGCCAGGTGGGTGGCAAACCTACAGCCATGCCAAATATGCAGGATGGTTTGGTACCACTGCAGTGTGCTTGCACTATTTGCAGCACAAGCTCCAGGGCTGTCTGTGATGGCCACTGAGCCTTCCTGTGGAGGGCTGATACCTGATAAAATCCAGGAGCTATTGGAAGTGACATTGTCCCCTCTGCCCTGCTTGCTGCAGTCCTGCTTTCCCATCTGCCCCATGCCTGGGGGATGCCTGCACCATGGCAGTGCAGGCATTTATCCCAGCAGTTCTATGCATTTCACAGCCTTTTTGCCCACACATTTTAGGGTGTCATCGTCACTGTATGTTCAATGCAGGGCTGGACTTGTTTGCACCAGGAAATTTCCTTTTTTGCCATGGGGCACCATGCTGGAAATACAGCCATACTGATGCCACATGTGCCAAGCAGCACCAGCAGCTCCTCTGCTTTATCTCACAGGGCACAGTGTCTGCATGCCCAAGCTAAAAATCTGGGTCCTGCATTCACAAACTTCAGGGCTGACTTAGGGGTTGCTGCTTCTCAACTGATTATTTAGCTTGATTTAAGTGTTGGGATAAAAGAGAGGAGGGAGTGTATGCCTGTGTGTGTGAATGGGGAGGGGAGCAAGAGGGAAAGAAACAGTGACCTGGCAGGACAGCCAAAAGGTGGAGGAGTTAAATGGGCTAATAGCCATAGCCTATAGTGTGTGTGTGTGTGTGTGTGTGTGTGTGTGTGTGTGTGTGTGTGTGTGTCTATATACATTAAAGATATATTACTGAAAACTCAAGAATGTCGCCACTGTTTATATTAAAGGAAAGCTGAGAGTTAAATGAGATGGGTAATCAGATGCCCAGCATATGTTGTTTTGAATTGTTTATATGGCCAATAGTTATTAAAATTAATTATCCTTTTAATGCAGTCTTTTCACAATCATAGTCTTCTTTGGGGTTTTTAGTGTATTTTTTTCCTCTGTACAAAAGATAGAGTCATTTCAAAACAAGCTAATGTGGGCTATATGGAAAAGGCAGAGCAAACAATACCAGGATATATTATGACATGGTCATAGGCTCAACATGCTGATAGAAAGCACCAAAAATCTCTGTCAGTGGAGTATTTTGAGAACAAATGTAAATGACAAAATTGGGGGGGGGTTTGTGTGTGTAAAATTCTGTCAAAAAAGTGAGGCACTGAAAAATCTGACATCTGTTTATCTGTTTATAGCTATGGCAAGATTACCCATATTAATTCTTGTTTAAAATGCCATATGAAGGAAAGGCATTTGTGCAAACAAGAGTCATATTTGAATTGTAGATCATGTCTTCACCATCTGTGAGAGCTGTTGGTGTTGCAAAATTAATGTGTTAATGAAATCACAATAATTTCTCTGAAGTAATGGATTCTGAAGCCTAGAATGACTATTTTTTGAACTTTGGTGTCTAGTGGTTTACAACTGGGAAAACCTTTCACAGCTTAATTAGTTCTGCAGCCTTATTTTAAAAAAAATTGGCTGTGCCTTTACCACACCAATAGCAATACAAAAAAAGGATTAAATGGAAAGCAGAGAAACAAAACAAAATTGAGCCTGCAATGCAAACTTTTTGCCATAGTATTTGAGAAGTTGCTAAACAGGTCATTGCTTGCCAAAAAGTTTTACTCAAAGTGACTTGTACACAAGAGTGGGCAAACAGCTCAGAAAATAATTCCAGCTTGCTGAAACATCACAAATTGGGACTATTCGAACCTTACGCAAATATCCCAACTTTTTCCAAGTTTCTCCTTGGAACGAAGGGCAAAGAATCAGTGATGCTTTTTGCTTTGTGATGCCATTTTGAAATACCACACTCTTTCCAACCTATTATTTGATACCCTTGGTAGAATACTAAATGTTACTGTGTGCTGCAGTTCAGCAGAGAATGGTTTGTGTTCATTTCCAGCAATTCTCTGAGTCCTTTCCCACTTCTCACACTCCTTGTGTAGCATGGCATCTCAGATGGCACAGGCATGCTTAGATTGCCACCAAGGAGTGATCACAGCCATACTCGTATGGACTTTGCATGCTTACATATGCGTGTTATAACAGTTTATGCCAGCTGAGGATTCTTTTCTGTGCTTTGGGTTTAAGACATATAAAGCATCGTATAAGGTAGAACTGAGATCAGGGGAGACAGAAAAGGGAGTGGCATTCAATTCATTAATATGTTGGGGGGGAAAAAAAGGTGCAGTTTTCACAAATACGACTTCGTTTTTTCCTGTTAGAAAAATAATGTGTTTAGCAACTGAAAAATTACTTTTAAAATAACACTATGAAGAGAAGATTGCTTTTCTTACCTGATTTGATTTTATTACTGTGTTGTAGGTATGTGACTGGTGTAAGCACATAAGACACACAAAAGAGTATCTGGATTTTGGGGACGGGGAAAGAAGGCTTCAGTTCTGCAGTGCAAAATGTCTCAATCAGTACAAAATGGACATTTTCTACAAAGAGACACAGGCCAATCTTCCAGCTGGACTGTGCAGTACATTACATCCTCCAGTCGAAAATAAAGCAGAAGGCACTGGGGTGCAGCTGCTGACTCCAGATTCTTGGAATATACCGCTAGCAGATGCTCGGAGAAAAGCCCCATCCCCAGCGTCTGCAGCTGGCCAAATTCAAGGCCCTGGACCATCAGCGTCTACCACTGCCTCTCCGTCTGACACTGCCAACTGCTCTGTCACTAAAATCCCCACGCCAGTTCCCAAACCTATTCCCATCAGTGAGAATCCAAATATTCCACCAGTTTCTGTCCAGCCACCTGCTAGCATTGTGCCTCCAATTGGTGTCCCTCCTCGCAGTCCTCCCATGGTGATGACAAACCGTGGGCCAGTTCCTCTGCCCATATTCATGGAACAGCAAATTATGCAGCAAATCCGTCCACCGTTTATTCGTGGGCCACCTCACCATGCCTCAAATCCTAACAGCCCTCTCTCAAATCCGATGATTCCTGGAATTGGTCCCCCACCAGGTGGTCCCAGAAATATGGGTCCCACCTCTAGCCCCATGCACAGGCCAATGCTTTCCCCCCACATCCATCCCCCCACAACACCTACCATGCCTGGGAATCCTCCTGGCTTGTTGCCACCTCCCCCTCCCGGAGCTCCTTTGCCCAGTCTTCCTTTCCCCCCTGTCAGCATGATGCCAAATGGTCCTATGCCTATGCCACAGATGATGAACTTTGGATTGCCATCCCTCGCCCCACTGGTGCCACCCCCAACTCTACTAGTGCCATATCCTGTCATTGTCCCTTTGCCCGTTCCCATCCCTATTCCCATCCCCATCCCTCACATCAACGACTCCAAACCCCCCAATGGCTTCTCCAGCAATGGCGAAAGCTTCATTCCGAGTACCTCCAGCGAGACGCCTGGGGCAAAGCCAACCAATAGCTCTTCATCCCCTCGAGAGTCAAAGCAAGGATCATCCAAATCCTCTGACTCATCACCGAGCTGCTCAGGCCAGTCCCTTAATCAAGCTAAAGTGCTTCAGGAGCACAGTAAAAATGAAGTTGTTGATTTGACTGTCAGACCTAGTAGTCCAGCGAACAGTAAATTTGGTTTCCCCAGCGTGCTACAGGGTCCACAGGACGGTGTGATAGACCTAACAGTGGGCCACCGGTCTAGGCTGCACAATGTCATCCACAGGGCTCTGCACGCCCAGGTGAAAGTTGAACGTGAACCTAACAGTGTTGTAAATTTGGCTTTTGGTAGCTCGGACAAAAGGAACTGCAATGACTGCAGGGACAACTGCAGCCCGGTTGACTCAAAAACGTTACCATGCAGTGACGGAGCTCACTGCTGTCCCGTCTCCTTGGCCTCTGGCACGCCAGGACTGGAAGCTGGCGCAGCGGTGTGCAACGTCATTGTGAATGGCACAAAGAGCACAGAGGGTTCCAAGAACCCGGAGCCGCCCCAGGAGCCGAAAAAGCCCCAGTCCCCGGAGGAGCTGGCAGTGAGCGAGCTGGAGTCCGTGAAGGAGAACAACTGCGCCTCGAACTGCCACCTCGAGGGAGAGGCTGGCAAGAAGGCTGGGGAGGAGCCCCTGGCTGGGGGAGACAAACAGGACCCGAACCTTAACAATCCAGCAGACGAGGACCATGCGTATGCTTTGAGGATGCTGCCCAAGACAGGCTGCGTGATCCAGCCTGTGCCAAAACCAGCAGAAAAGACTGCTATTGCGCCGTGCATTATCTCAACGCCAATGCTCAGCACAGGGCCAGAGGATCTGGAGCCACCATTGAAAAGGAGGTGTCTCCGAATTCGAAATCAGAATAAGTAAAGGTTTGTGTAATCACTACTGCCTTCTGTGTGAATAGAATTCGGTATTTTCAGGTGTGAGGGCAAGCTCATGTGGATGTGGCCTTCATGAAAGAGAAAGATACAAATTCCAATTTATGAGCACTTTCAGAAAACTACTGGTATTTGTGTTGTAGTATTGTTTTTTGTGTTGTATTGCATCTGTACTTGTCAGTACTCCATTCATCAGCAGCCTCATTACACTTTTGCTCACAGAACATATCATGATGGTTCTGGCTGTGAAGTTATTGTGCTGTGTATGTCAAAATCAGTGGTTTTCTGCCTAGAATATGGTACAGGTCTGGGCCATTAATCTGCTTACTTATTCCAGCTGAGTTACACAGCAGCTCAAGCCTTCACAATGACTGAAATTGCCCTGCAGCGTAGCACAGAGCCAGATGACCCAGCAGCTTCCTGCTAGCTCAGATCCAATGGACTTAGCAAATGGTCACCTCCAACCATCTCACTTTGGTCTGCCTCCACACTGCACCCTGGCTTTCCACTGAGCTGTTCTCGAGAGACTGAACTCCTCTCCATGGGCTTTCCTTTCTCATTTATTGGTGCTTAGGGACTGCCTGCTGTTTGGGACCTGCCCAGTATAGCTTATTGCAGCAAAACCTCTGCCCTGGGGCTTTACTGCCCTTCCTGAGGTATCTGTCTTTGGTGCAAGTCTCCCACCTTAAAAAAGCCACTGAGATTTGCCCCAGCCCGGTGCTTGGTGTATGTTTGTGGCTCCTGGTAGGGCTGCAAAGCAAGGCAGAGATATGGGTAACTCCACCAACCCCATGGCTTGCCTAAGGACAGTGCTCCAGATGCAGAAACCTCTCATCCTTCATTTCCAATTTCCAGCCTACTGAATCCCTCTGATAGCATAGCACCTTTGTAAAACTCTTTGTTTAGTATGTGTCTGATGCTTCAAACCTGTGAGCGAGAAACTGTCTAACTAATCTGCCCTGTCTGACCACCCAAGAACGGCTCTGGCAGTCACTCTTGTAACACCTGAGCTGGGACAAAGCCCCTCCACAGCTACACACCCCACACTCACACAATCAGACCAGGTTTCCTCACTGGCTCGACCCCAGGTTTTCCACATCAGAGTTCTCAGATATCCCAATCATTAAAATAATTTCATCATGGTGCAATAAATAAATAACAAAACAACAGCTCGAGCTGATGCCTTTGAGTAGGGATGCAGAACAAAGGAACCCTGGGCTTTTTTGCCTTGTATACCCTCACAATCTAAGCACAGGGAAGTCTGGGGGTTGTTGGGGGTGTGCGATCATCCTGTGTCCTTTGTTGTAGAAAGGATCAGTGCCCATTCCCACCCTCTTGCCTGGTGCTCAGGCTTGGGCTCTGGCCCCCTCAGAGCTCAACCTGCAGCTGGCACTGCAGCTGCACACTGCGCTACCTGCACTGAATATATTCCTTAACAAAACTAATGTAATGGAATTTATTTCGATACACGAGCACGGAGAGCTTCTTTCAGGAAAAGGGGAAATGGTGGGTGTTGCAAGAAATCTGTTCAGCAGTAAAATACTGATGCTTTGCCGGATGTGGCTTGGTGACATGCCAGATTTCATTGCAATCCATGGAATATTCTGTAGCCTCCAGTAAATCCCTGTTCCTAGTAGCACAAATAATGGCTGCAGTGGTGTTTGGCACCTACAGCCACAGATAGCAGCAGCAGGCTGTGTAATCTGGGCCATTGCAGTATCTCCCTGCTCCATCAGTGTGGGCTAATTGCACCATCAAAGATATATAGTATAGCCAGGACTGCCTTCTCATTTGTTAACACAGCCTTCCCTGTGCTAGTTGCAGGGCTGGAAACATTTCTTCCCTTGATCACCAACAGTATTTATTTACTTTCTTCAGTGGAATACAACCATTATTCTTTGCTCTCAGCATGTGCTGACACACATAAAAGATACACTAATAAGAAGAGAGGATAACTATCACATTCTTGGACTAGTAATCAGCATATACAGGAACTTGAAAGTCAAATTAATATTTAAATCTTTACACACTCCTAGGTCCTATTAGTGGGGATCCCCCTACCCACCCCTGAGGTATGGAATATATGTCCCTCAGCAGCAATATCTTTATTGCAAACTCCACTGTTACATTTGGAGCTTGAAAGATTCCCTTCATAAATGTATGCATGCTTCTACCTAGGGGTAGTGATTTGATCTAGTGAGAAGGCTGCTATTTGGCTGTGTCCTTTTTATTAAATTTTAGGAGAGCCATGGTTAACCCTTCCTTTCCCACCTCATTGAAGCTCCTCATAGCTGCTTATTTCAAGACAGTGCTCGAACACTTGCACATTTATGTGCTTACTCTGTAGTCAAAGACAGGCTGGTTCTTAGCATCTATTTCTGCTTGCCTGGACTATCCAGGCTGCAGCAGTGCTGCCTCTTCAAGGTCCCAGTCCCAAGAAGAGTTTAGTATCATTCAAAGCCAGAGGCTAAACCTTCAGAGAGAGTGCTGGCTTCACCAAGTTGTGTATTTTTTCCTGTTGACGTGATTATTCATGACATCACAGATAGTATTTAAGAGAGAAAGTTGGCAAACTGAACAAGCTGCATTAGAAAGAGAAGGATTCTTTACCATTCCAGTTACTGTCCTCAGCCCTTTGTGTTCTCTAAATGTCAATAGCTGCCACTGTGATTATCCTCAGGAATAGCAATTTTCCCTTTCATCATGAGTTTTTCATATTTCTTTGCCTCAGTGTAAGGGTTGTCTTACAGGAAAGTTTTCGGGTTGCCAGGCATGATTGATCTGACCCAATACAGACATCTGTAACAAAGATGCAGCTGAGCTAATTGTCTAAACTCTCTTTTACCTAAAGAAGCAGGCACTCCAAAGAGACAGCTGAGCTCATCCCAGAGTCAACAACTAAGACAGCTCAGATGAATTGTGACCTAGGGGTGCCTATTTCTGCCTGCAGTGAGGTAAACTTAGGGTGACTGGCACAGACCTAGATGTCCACATAGATACTGGAAGTTAAGAAGCCCAGCCGAGGTGTCTGCTCTACCCCTGGGGCTTGTGCAGTAGCATAGCACGGGTGGTGATGGTTATTAGTCTGTGTCCATCCCCTCGTTCCTCCAGGAAAAGAAAAGAAGTAGCCTCTGTGCAGAAGATATGGGAGACCAGGGTCCTAAAGTGCTCCAAAAGAAAGAGGATACTCCAAATACCCTGCAGAAGTAAACAGCATGGTAACCATCTCATTCCAGTGGGTACCTCAGTGAAAGGCGGGTGGGTTTTGAGCGCCTCAAGGCACGCACGAGTGATTTGTGCAGCTCTGATGATTGATTTGAGGTGAGGACTCTGTGGTTTCATGAAGAGCCCTTCTTTTGCTATTTCAGCATTGCTGGTCATAGCCAGTCTGGGGGAGCAAAAGGGCTCTGCCTTAGATTTCTGCCCTCCCCTCTGAGGGATTTCTGCCTGTGAGGACTGAGCAGGGCTCAGAGCCTGTCTGTGTCTGTGCAGAGGGGACAACAGGGAGTGGAGAACTTCAGTGTAGCCTCTTGCACCCGCAGCCCTGACCTCTGCCATGCCCATGGGTTAGTTCCTCCTGCCCAGGCCTCGGAGAAGCAGGGAGATAAAACCCTTCTGCAGTCCAGTTGTGGGGAGAATACCTTAAGAGAGACTCCAACCTCACAGAAATTCTAACAAATTAGAAAGAGGAGAGAAGCTACACTAACAAGTGGGTTGATTTGGGCCCTTGGAGGTTTGTATTGATAGCACTGGCTACACTAACCTGGGAGACAAAAAGTCCAGCCAGTTGTCTTTTTCCCTCTTGCTTCTCACCTACTTGAATTGGAAAATCTGAACATATTGCTCTAATGTGCAACTTTTCCTGGATTTTATTTCCCATCAAATTGTGTGACAAGAAGGAAATTAGCCAAATATTTTTACGCTAGATTTCTGGACAGACAGATTGAATTCATGTAACAGCAACATGGACTCTCTAAAAAGGAATCAGTGCAAGCGTGACCTTTTTGGGCAAGTTGCCAATTTCTGGATTATTTAATGTACCAATTACTTGATTATTGAAAGTGCTAATCAGCAACATAATCCTTGATGTTAAAGTTTAGTTTCTCCATCAGGATGTGGACTGTCAAGCTGTTCTAACTTGATGCAATTTGAAAAACTATCAAAAGATATCTCAGTGCCAAAGTCCTGCTATGATAAAGGAATGAAGCTAGGAAGAGTATTCTGTTGAGTGTTATATTTTCAAGTTTGAGCAATGTGAGTTTCTAAAATTAGCAGTGTTAGTGTTGCCTGCCTACATGCTTTATGCCCTGGCGGGATCAGTTTTAACCCACTAGCTTTGATGTCAATGTTTCCTAAAGCAAAGAAATGAAAACACAGAGGCCTGCTTGGATTTAACATGATAGTTATGTTAAACTAAATGAGAAAATGAAGTGGCACATGCTAAACTCACAACTAGCTTCTGTGTGTGTGTATGTGTGTGTGTTGGGTAATCCTGTGTTGGAGACAGAGGGATCAGGAAAGGAAGGAGTTTTTCTGCTTGTGACAGCAGAATTTCTTCCAGAAGTAATGGAAATAGTAGGTGTATGGCCATCTACAGAGCCAACCTGTATGTTTCAGGGTCAGCATCTGCTGAAAGTGAAAGGCCCAAACCTTCAGCTGTCTGGTCCATGCAGCCTACTCATAAAAATATACAGCATGTAGAACACTCAGTTCAGAGCAGAAATAGTATATATCCCACTTTGAGCTCCTCTGCCCATGGTCCAGCACAAGATTTCCTACTCTGGTCTGGATTCCTGAGGCAAGGAGCATAGCTATTAACCTCCTTTTTTTTCAGCCTTAGAGATTTTAGATCTCCTCTGTCACTGTCGTATCTATCTACCAACATCTTTCTTACCTCTGCCTAGCTTGCTCTGAAAAAATTTGACCTTAAAGATATAGGTGAAAACAGTTTTTCTGTATTTGAACACGTTTCTATGCTAGTCATCTTTGTTGACATGGTACTACAGGCCAGAGCCTTAGCTAATTTTAACTGGATATAGTTCTACTGGTGCCAAACTAATTTAAATCAGCAGAGTAATTGGACTCATACACTTAACACCTACTCTCCTGCTTCAGAAGTTTTCCTTCACCTGGCTTCTTATGAGCCTACAGAAATTTTCCATTTATCCAGAGGGGGAGAGGAGAGACTTTGAACACCACAAAGCCTTAAATACGTTTGCTTGGAACTGAAGCTTTGCCCTTGAGAGCTGCCTGACTCTAGAAGTGTGATCTTATGTTTCAAAATTGCCTATGTACCTTCTCAGGTATATTAAATCAGAAAAAGGATTTCCCAGGGAAAAAAAAAAAAAAAAAGGAAAGAAAAGAAAAGAAAAAAAAGTTTCTCAAAATAGTGAAGTATAAAATGACATACTTCCAGGGTAGCTTTCAGCTCCCACATCTTGCTGCCGGGGTGTGGGAGTGCTAACTTCCGTCTTGGTGGCAGTAAATAGCAGGCTCGTGGTACACTGCCATAGATCACTGCACACTCTTTGAATCAAAGGAGCAAGTGCTGATTTCTGATGGGCTTCTCCTGCTTTTCTATAAAACCTCCTAGGGAACATGTTTCAAATATGAAATCTGATTCTTGAACTCAGTTTAGAAAATAACTACACCTGGTCTGATTTGTAAAGGTAATAATCATCTAGGGCTGTTGGCAAACAACACACACGGCCAGAACTTGACAGCCAAAAAAGGCTTAGCTCAATTGACAGAACCACAGAAATCTGAAGAACCTATGACACCTACAGACTGTAGCCTACCTGACAGCTCCCAGGACCTCAGACCACCAATTTCAGAGATAATTTTGGTGCTTACTTGCCATTATTAGTTTTAATTGTCTTATGAAATTAAAATAATTTGAACTGAAATAAGCACCATGCATTCCCTAAGTTGGTGCAACCCACATTCATATTGAAACAATGAGTTGCTCATAATTCTTTGCCAGGCTTTAAAGACTGTTCAGGCACTTTCATACTTATAAGGTCTAAAATGCTCCTCTTATTTAAATTGGTTCAAAGCAGGTTTGGCTGCACTGAAAAGTGTTAAGTGTGAAACAGCCCTATGGGGAGACTCGAGCTCTTCATCAGCCTGTCCTTGTGCTGTCGAGCTACCAAAGTCAGTGGTACAGGGAAATTTTATGGGGGTGGGGAGGAAAGCACCACTCATAATTAAATACAGAGTCCCTAACAACAAAGACCATAGTAAAACAGACTCTTGTAAAAACACTTGTAAAAACATCATCTAGACATCGATTGCCTTGACTTGTAGGGGCCAAGATGCTGGATGGTATGTGTCTGATTGCCACTGAAATCTGATGAGGAGCTAAGCACCTCACAGCCTTTGTGAAGCTTGACCCTGAAACACCATGGCCAACCTCAGTGCGGAGCAGTGAGCTCTGAACAACTGTGAGAAGATTATAGACTATTTAACACCAATACCTGAAAGTGGGAGAGAAAAGAGCAAAACACTTCTGAGGACTGTGTTTGTAAAAAAGTTGGACATACTCAAGCAGTGAGGTATAGATTTTAAATAAAATTAAATTATTGCTTGAAAAAACACAGTGGAAGATTGAAGAAAAGTAGAAACAAAGCTCTTGAGCAAGAAGTCAGGCAGAAATCAGACAGTGGCAAGCAAGACTTTCTGAAGCAATTTTTGCTTCCAGATTACCTGCTGAGTCTCTCCTGTTGGTCCCATAAAGGTAAGCACATTTCTGGGTGCCTCCACTAGTCAAAGCCTCACAGCTGAGACCTCCTGATAATGACCTTATTTACATTATTTTGATAATGAGCTGCGGTGCACTCACAGGACTGAAAGTTGTCTTTGGAAATGTGTGTGATCATCTCGTGAGAGCCATGAATTGGAGTAACCTCTAACATTCTGCAGAACCCTCAACTATTTAATGTTTGCTTCTACCATGAAAATTACAGCTGATTAAATATCTGGGCTTGATCCTGCTCAGTGCTGTGTGCACTCAGAGCTTGGTGCCTCTAATGCAAGCTGAAGGCCCCCAGCACGTTACAGCTCGAGGTCCTGCCTCCGACTCTTTGCGTGGCTTGGCTTCCCCAGACACAACTCTGGTATTTGAAAAGAATGGTATTCCTGTACAACATGTGTCTCAATTTGTAATGATATCCGCCCTGCAGCTGGCTTGCTTTTCCAAGTGTTTCTGAAACATTGCTGCCTTAAATTCGAGCCAACCTTCAATAACAAATTATCTAAAGGCAAAGAGGCCGAACTGCATTTGCTGAGAGGACACCCCTACTCCCTGCTGTGCTCCATCTTCCAGTCCCAGTTTTGGACTTTCATGCAGTGTAATGTAATCATCTTCTATGAAGGCAGATATTAAAAAAAAAATAAATTAAGAAATAGGGGGTTTCAGGATTGGGTAGTGTTGAGTGACATAACTATGGAATTCTGACCTCTCTGGAAAGATCTGCATCCCATCATCAGGTGATTGATATTGAAACCTATGGTTAAGGCAATTTTCAGCTATTTATTTGGAGCCCACGTGCTTAAATGCAAAACTTTGTGTCGTCTGCTTATGCTCCAAATATTTATAAGGTTTCATGAACTACTTGTGCTGCTACTTCTAAGTTCCTTATCCAAAAAGAGGAGGAAAAAAAGCCCCTTCCCACAGAATTCTCCAATTGAGAGAGTCTTGAACATGACTAGAAAGGATACATGACAAAGTCACTGAAAATTTGAATTGTGACCCTAAATTTGAAAGATCAGCTAAAATGCCAATTCAGTTTTATTTGAAAAGTTTGCCAGTTATTGTTGAAATGGTTATCTTGGTGGTAAAAACATCGTTCCTGTCTTCTTGGGGTGAGAAATAGAGAAAATCTAATGCAGTGTTTGGGCCCAATCCAGGTTTTTCAGTGCCCAGTTCAGTGCTGAGGATAAGGGAGATGCCCTAAGGTGCCTGACACTGTGCTGAGGTCTGTGCCAGGTCTCACCCACTTGCTTCTTATGTGTTCTGGATGAGCTTTTCCTCTTCTTTCTCCCACAAGATAATCCACGTGACATTTTTGCCACCTGAGCATGCCCCCTTGCTTTTGGATGAGTCTGCATCTGCTCTTGTTAAGACTTGAAAAGAACCAGAACAAGGGCTGTGAAAACCAGGGAGAAACCCTGTGAGGACAGTGCCAGGCATGCAGTCCTGGGTGGTTATGGACAGTGGAGTTGTTCATGGGGAAAATGGGAAAATGGTGATTGCTTCCTGATACAGGATGCTGAAACTTTTCACTAAGAAAGTTCATTGCTGCTTCAGAAAGTCTTGTTATTGTAATTGTTATAATTTTGTGTCCCACAATAACATTTCAGGTTAAAAAGCCAGGCCCAGGTGTAGCCCAGGTGAGAAGGAGAACTCTCAGGGAGGCACAGGCTGTGGCTCAGCAAGACACCCATCCTCACCTTCCTCCTTACCACCACCAACAGTTAAACTGCCTTTCTCTGGCTATTTAACTGGTTTTACTGGAGAGATCAGGTTGAATAACAAAATTGGGAAGCACCTTGGAATAGTGGTTTAGGCTCACAGGAGACTGCTGAAATGCAAGTCGAAGTTACTGTTCTGATTCAGACAAAATCGGAGGTTTAAAGAAGGGTTGTTGCATCACAGTGGTTGCCTGTTTCAGGAAAGGAGAGTAGAAACTGTCTGGATTTGGTTTACCTTGTATTTCAGTTTTTCACTTTTGGGGCTTTTTTTTTTTTGTTTGGTACAGTTTGGTTTTTTGGTTTGGATTTGGTTTTTTTTTTGGGGGGTGTTGTGGTTGGGGTTTTTTTGGGGGGGCTGGGGGGGGTTGGTTGCTTTTTTGTTGTTTTTTTTTTTTTAATACCTTGCAAAATTTCAACTTTATCCCAGCTTAGAATGGGAGAATTTGTTGAAAATTTGGCTGTTTTTTTTTTTCAGAGGAAAATCATATCTTCTGCCACATCTGCACACCAATGGGGCAAAGCACACTGCTTACAAGGCTGGCAAACACACTGGTGCTGTACTAACTGGGGGAGACTGGGCTGCCTTGCTGTTGTGGAGTATACCCAATTACAATCAGGACTGGCCCTGGCAGGCTCTGTGGTCTGCCATAGGAGTCACTTCCAGTGTAGAGATTAGAAGTCCAAAACCATGATGGCATTTTCCTCTTTGCATGATCCATGTACATACCTCAGAATGCCCCAAAATATAAACCAGACACCCCCCTGTCAGTAGTAGCCTGGAGAAAATGGTGCAACAATTCATAGAATTGGGGGTGTCTTTACCAATTCTTCTGCCTAAGCATAGAAGGCAAACCCCAGGGCTCTTCCCCAATGCATTCCCTAAAGTCACAATGTTTGCTCAGATTGCAGCTCATGTTTCAGTAGAAGGGAAAGCCTGAGTTCCACAGGTGACCCAAAGCTGAGGAGGATCCTTAGCTTACAAAGTCAGAGCAGAAGGAAATCACTCTCTTTGAAATCCAGCATTAGTGCTTAAGGACTCAGCTTGTTTTCCCATTTGAGCTAAAAGCCCTCCCTGACTTTTGCAATGTGGCATCCCTTCCATTAGCTCATGGAAAGATAAATCATAGAGTATTCAAAGGGGAAGGTTTTAATGAAGAAGCTTGAACTGCTTTAAGAATTGTAAAAAAAAATAAAATTAAAAATTACAGAACTATTACAAGTAACAGATGATTCCCGAGTGTTTCCAGGGCTGAGCTTGCTCCCATGCTGACTTTAGCTGCACTCTTGTGGTTTATCTTCAGAGCAGTTTCCCTGAGAAAATAATTGTAATGCCTTTACTCTAGGGCCATGCATGTCCCAGATGAACCAGGCCTGTTTTAGCACATCAGCATTCATTGTCTGGGTGAATTAAGTGCTGTGCTAAATTATGGAAACTCTGCCATGCCAATCCACATCAACGGTTGTTTCAGCCTTCCCCACCCAGTCTCTAATTTTTCCTGAACAATAAGATGTGAATCTGGAGACAGAAATGTTCAATGCGGCATAGAATGACAGGGAAGCAACCATGGAAAAAACTGTGTGTGCATCTGGATGTGTGTATGAGTCCAAAGCCATGTCAATGACATGGCCCCTCTGAGGGAGCAGGACAGGACTGGGGAGGACACTGTGGAAAAGCAGCTCTTTCTGGTGGCCATCAGGAGCATGCCACCAAGCTTGACTCCTGGGCAGTGCTGGGAGCAGATACACAGGGATCAGTGCTTGGGTGTGGGGGAGCAGAAGGACATCTCCCCACAGCTGAGCCATCCAGCTCCTCAGCATGGAGGGGCAGGGAAGTGAGGAACACTTCCAGCAATTGGCTCCACCAAGCAGGACCAAGCTTCCCACCACAGGACAAAGGGCTGTAGCTCTGCAACAGCACGTGGAAATAGCTGGGTAACTGCAGAGGGGGAGCAAAGAGTGGGGAGGCTTTGCCTGAGTTGCCAAATTGACCTGCCATGCTCTAATTTTGTGCTGTTGTGAGCAAGGATGTGTCGGGCATCAGCCAAAGAGGAAACTCTGTGTGGGTGAGTGCAGCCTGTGTCAGAGTTGCCTGTTGCTCAGGTTTTGACTAACAGCCCTGCAGGGCACCAGTGCAGCTCTCACCTGTTGCACGGCAGCACTGCCTCACTGTCTGAGCCCACACAGATGAACCTCCAAGCCACCTGCTTTAGCTGGGTCATCATCCAGTTGAGTTATTCTCCTTCCCTTTATGTTAACAATAGGGCAGAAATGAGCCTTCTTACTTGTTCTCGTTCCCTCATCTTTTCCATGCTGCTTCCTGGGTTTGAACTACAGCCTGCCTCTAACTTCTAGGTGGTCTTCCAACCCAGGATCAGCCCAGCCCTACTTGACTTTGGAAAGCAAGCAAAACCCAGTATGCTTACCTCAGCACAGCTCACATAATTTCAGCTCCATGGCTTTACCCTAATGAAAATTCTTTTGTGGTTGATGCAATTTTTCTATCTGATCAGCAATATTTGATGTGTGTTGAAGGCAGGTTCAGCTAGGGTGAAGAGCATATGTCGCTCTCCTAAAAAGTAATTTGGTTTTTTTTCTGGGGGGTGATATAAATAGCTGACTTTATTGTGCTGGTCATGCACGCTAGTGCTGGCAAGAGGTGTGTAGCATTGAGCTCCCAAGCAGTGATGACTGGTGTGTTCTCATTTCTTTACAGAACTTTGCCTGCGATGCCTGATACGGATTTTTATTTTGTAACTTGATTGCTACAAAGATGCATTTATCAAACGCGATTACTGCCCTATGAGCCAGTCAACAGGGAAGGTCCTTCTTGCCCTTCTGCACACCCTGTTACTCTGAGTCCATCTGCAACAGGGGAAAATAGACAGAACTTACACATCTCTGCTCCAGGCAGAAAGCATCAAGAGCTACTGAACTTCTTTATGCCTTCTCTGTGAAATCCCTTATTGGTTTGTGTTGTACCATGTACTATGAGACTGGTTAGTGAGGGATGGAAATTCATTTCTGTTCATGTATGGAAAGAGAGAGCAGCGTGAAGCTTCAGACATTACAGGTTTAATTTTCTGTGCTTCCCTTTTTACACCAAGACTTCAAGCCAAAAAATGTGACAGAAAGCAGTTGTGTACTTCACCTTAGTAGGTGGATAGATCCCAATTCTCAGTCTAGTTCTTGTTCACAGCTCTCTGTACGCACAAAGAAGCTCATCTCACTGGGCACATTGCCTGAAAGCACAAACGTTACTCCTTAACCTAGATATCCTGGTCTCCATGCCATGGAAGTTTATGCTGGTCAACATATTCCATGTACCTTTCAGTCTCTGCTGTAAGGAGGATGGAGGTTTGGCAAGGGGATACAGGCACATTGTTGGGAGGGATTACAGAGGAGCCAGTGTGAAGGGGAGATTGTGGAGCAGACTGAGAAGGGAAGTGTGCCCCAGCACCAAAACTAAGGCTCCTAAGTACTGCAGAGTTTCAGTCCAAATCTGTAGGGGACAGCAGATCCCATCCATTGAGATAAAGTCCAAAGTTCATTGTGTAGGGAGACAGAGGGGACAATCCCTGCTAGGTAGCTTACATGGCCAGCTGACAAGGGAAGTCAATGGTATCTCCCAGTATCCCCTAGACAATAAGACTCAGGAGCTTATACCTGCCAGGGTGTTGTTGATAATTAACTCTAATTATATCAGCTTCCAGCTTTGTATCACAGGAATTCCTCCATCTTCCTTTCCAGGAGCCTTGGAGGCTGCGTGTCCCAATGGCCCTTGAGTCAGGAGGGGCCGGTGAGGCCGGAGCAGTGGGCTTGTGCCTCGGCCTGGCTACCTGCCCAGCATGAGGCTGTGTGGGACCTGAGCTCAGGCAGTGCCCAGCCTGCCTGCAATGAGCCTCCTGCTGCTCTCCCTGACCCCCTCTGCTTGTCTGCTTTGCAGGAGCGCTCACTGACAGGGTACCTTGCATGGAGAAAGGGAGCAGAGCAAACCACGTCACTGCACCGAATGACACCAGCTGGTCCGCTCACCACCCCTCTGGCTGAAAGTCCAGCAAAGAAAGAGCTTCCTGTCATGAAGCCCCCGAGGAAGTCTCGGTCCCACGGGTGCCTTTGACCCAGAAGACAGCACATCATAGATCCACACAGTGTGCTCAGCATTCCTGCGACCACCCCTCTTCTCCTCTCGGAACGCTTTTCCCTCTTCGTTTCTTGCTGGGGGGGATTTTTCACCCGGGTTTCAAAAACCACATGGACCAACATAGGTACTTTGCCCTCACTGACTTCGAAGTTCAGATATTTGAGACTGGACAATGATACGGATTTTTTTTTTAATTTTTTTTTTCCTTTGAAAAACTGCTGTGGTTTTGCTGCTACACTAAGAATCGTGATTTGCATTGTATGGTTTTGGACCTATTCAAGTTTTGATGGGGGAAAGGGGTAATACTGGAGTAGCAACGCTTCAGAGTCATCTCTGTCCTACCCATGATGCACTTTTAAATGAAGAGTTAGAATATTTTATTGGCTAATATACTTTCCTTGTTATTTTTACAAAGGCCACCTTTATCCTTTCTAATGCCATATTTTCAGTGTTACACTTTTATGGCTTTTAATTTTTGATTTGACAGATGTAAGAAGCAGCATGAATAGTTTATACTGTGGTTTTTCAGAGACTGAATGCCAAGAGAACTCAGTAAATGTTTATTCTTCTCAGCTTTCTCTTTAAATTCCCCTAAATAGCGCCCCATTTGGGAACAGAGCAAGAGTGTTGAACTAAAGACCAAAATTCCCTCAAGGTGTAAAATAATCTGAGGGGAATATTTGCTGGGCGTCACGAAAGACTTGGATGAAATTTCAACCCTGATGGTTTTCAGTGATCCAGGAAGGCAGTGAGACAATCTCTCCATATGCATAGCCCTTTCATGATAATTAGAATGGTATGGACAAACCAATGAAAACAAGGGTAAAGTGAGAAAGATCCCCCATGATTCTGTTTCACTGTTTGCTTTCTCCTGTCATGGTTAAGAGAAATGTGCAATTTGATCCTCAATCAGTGGGTGGAGGATAACAGGGTAGAATTTACTTGTGTGCACTTGTACAGTTGTAGCCAAGAGTCCAAAAGTACACTAGAGCATGTTATACTGGCACTGAATTGGTAAGAGAGTTGTGGAGTATCCCATTCTGACAAATAAAAAAGAAAAAAAAAGAAAAGAAAAAAAAATACAAAAACATGTAAAAACCCCACAAAAAATCAAAAAGAAAAAAAAACTTAAAAAAAATTTCAGATCACCTTGTGATTCAGTGTAACTGTTTACTAACTCGAATAAAGCAATTGTTCACTCTTGAGTGTTCAGAGTACACCTTTTCTATAAGGCTGCTGCGGGGAAGAGAGGAGGGAGCAGAGTCTCTGTGTCAGTGGTGTTGGGAGCAGGGCAGCAGAGTGGGTTGAACCAGAGCCTTGTAGTGATGGTGCACTATGAGCACTATGTATATACTGTATTTCTATATTTTCCTTTGTACAGATTCACTTAAGTCAAGCTACTGTTTTACAGGTGCTCCTTATTTATTAGAGCTGTGAAAGCTTGGAAATCACACCGGGCGAGTAAGCTCGCTTTTTAAAAAAACAAACAAACAAACGAAAAAAAAAACCAACAAAAATGAAAGGAGTGGGTGGGGGGGGAATCCAAGAACTCCTGAGTCTAGGGAGAGAGCTCAAAGACATTTTGATGAAACATCTTCAAGACAGCAAGAATCTGAAGCACCCTCAGCGTGCTCTGCTTTCCTTTCGGTCTTGCAATGCTTTTCTCTCTCCCTGACTGGTGTCAGATTTATTAAAACAAAATAAAACTCCAAGAAAAAAATGCACTTAAATGTGCTGTTGTTTTATTTTTCTTTTTTTTCCTCCCCTCTTAGTGCATGCAGTTATTCATTCCTATACCTGCCTGGTCACAGACAAGAAGACCCCTGAGTATGAAGCCACAGAAAAATATGTATAAGTTGTTCTTGAAAGCTGTATCTATGACCCTTCCATCTTCATGCCTCCCTTGACACTTCTCACTTTCTGCAGTGTTTAAGGCATGGGGAGAAAAAACCCTGCACTTAGCACAGTACAGAGTGAGGTCCTGATCTTGGAGAAGATCCCTGGATAGATGCAGTGGCTGCAGCTTCATTGATTTCAGAAGGATCTGTGCAAGCACACTTTTCTCATGCTGCCTCTGGGGCAATGTACAGGGAGTATTCTGCCTGCCTTTTGTGAGGATGGGGTTTTTCTGTGCATGAGCTCCCCCTGAAATCAGAGGTTCTTTAAAGGACCAAACTCCTCCCAAGTGCTCCCAGACCTCTGCCACAGCTGTCTCACACAACAGCATTTGCTTCCCAGCACAGCCAGCACTGCTGATGGAGGGCTTGGAAATGTCCGGTGAGCTCTGGAACTATTTGACTGATTTCATTAACCAGCCATGGAAGGCAAACAACAACAGCCTAAGCATGCCTGCTTGGAAGGGCATGTAGAGTAAAGCTTGTCTCCCTAGTAAACAGCTTGCTGCATCTCTATTTATTCATCTGAACTTGGCTGTAAAATGAAGGCCGTGTGTATTGATTTTGCTTTTGTCAGTGGTCCAGAATTGTTAGCACACATTTTCACTCTTCTGAAAAACAACAGACTCTTTAGAGAAATCTTTCTCTCTGGTGAACTGGTTTTCTTTTCCAGAAATGGAATCAGCTTGTCAAAAATCATCAGGACAGCAGAGGTAGAGAAAGTGATCTAGGCTAGAGCTGGCTTCACATGTTTCCAGTGATCACAAACTTGCCTTAGCTTTCCTGAGAATTTGCTCACCTTATACTTTCTTAACATCTCACCTCAAAATTCAGAATGTGAACAACTGCTTTGAACAGCTGAATCAGTTCATTGTTTGCTATTGAAAAAATATCTCCAGCTGCATATATGGGGAGAGATATCCAAGTATACATAAACCTTGAGGAAAATGCAGACCAAATGGTACAATACATTATTCAAGAGAAACCTGCTTTATTTCTGAGGCCAAATCCATCCCTTGTACGATGCCAACAAAATGAATGGAATTACACAAAGGATGTAGAGGTCCTTTGCAATTAACAGGAGCCCAGCAAACACTTGCAGATCGGTGCTCTCCTGCTGCTGACATTATTTATTGAGCACTAAGACCTCATAGCCAAGCCAAGCTCTTTCCTAGGGAACTTGCCATCAAGGAGCCAGACAAAGAAAATCCTGTGCACCAGGAGATACAGGGGAAGGTTCCTGCATGCAGCAGCCATGGGCTCAGCTCTTACATGCAGTTTGGGATGCAGAGACTGTCTCCATCAGCAGGGCGAGGCGGCTTTGCCTCGGGTCTCCGAGCAGCTGGCCGTGCGTGCATCCCTTCACACTGCCGGGGCACAGGGGCAGTTTGCTGTGATCAAGCTGCATGGGCCCTTCTGCTAGCACTGAATTCTTGCTGTCAGCGAGAATTTTGCCCTTGTGATAAAAGGGGGTCTGTGTACTGCAAGCACTCTGCATTAATTTCCTCCCCTGTTGTCTTAGATGATTTTGAGAGCTTTATTTTTTTCAGAACTACTACACATGACAGTTTTTTGAGTGGCCCGATTCCGTGAATAAGGATGTCCCTCAAAATGAAAACAATTTGTGCTTTTTCTGTGCTAAATTATAGAAATAAATTTGCTTTGTTCAAATAAGTGCTGTGAGCCAAATCTGCAAGGATGCTTATCCAAGTGAGATATCCCATTCTGAGGTCCATATTTGGACACTCAAATCGACACTCAGCCAAACACATGCATGAGGCATTTCAATGCCATTTGGAGTGTCCATATATAGAACTGGATGCCCAAACTTCATTGCCTTTGTTTTAAAAATAGACCTGGAATATAAAGACATCATTTAATAATAACAACTGTGACAAACATTCTGTATGAAAACTAAGAGCAAATTTGCTGATGCTGGTTCAGGTTGATTCCCCTGGAATTGCTCTGGATTTACAGAGGTGTAACTCGGAAAAAAAGCAGTCTCTTAAGTTGTTTTGCCTTCCACTCTCACTGGAAGTTGACTTGATATTTGGGTCTGTGAGTAAGGAAAGGTGGTACTCAGTATCCACACATGTGTGCAGCAGAGGGAGAGAGAATCCAGAATTGAGTTGAACCTGCTTCACACTGAACATAACAGCTGAAATGTTTTTAAATGGGGAAAACAGCTTTTCATAGGCTGGCTTACACACATTTTAGTTGTCATTTATGTAGTATTAAGCAGAGAAATGCATTGCTACCTTGAGCAATACTGGGACGTTTTGCACAAAACATGGGAAGCACCAGCAAAACACAGAGAGCTGAGAAAAAGCACAGCAGAACAGCAGCTTCTGGCTGTTTGCTTCCAGGAATGGTTGGAGCACGGCTCCTCAGAGGTGCAATGGATGCTGACTGCAGGGCACTGCAGCCCCACAAAGGGGCACAGGGTATCAGATACAGGGGCACCCCTCAGCCTGACATGTTGGCCAGTCAAGACCTGCTGGGACCTGAAGTTCTGTGACAATGTGAAGAACTGGCCCAGCCACTAGGAGGAAGAAGAAAATAATAACTTAGGCCACTGACACTCTCTTTTCTTCAAGTTGTTCCCTGGTCTCTAAAGCATCACCTATCTGCTGGAGCACGTGTGTCCCAGCCACTTCACCCACTGAAATAAGTTTTCCAAGGATACTCCAGACACAGAGAGGCAGCCAAATGCCCAGGAGCTTTCCTTGCAAATGATGCAAACATCTAAAAGTTGTGTGTCCCTACATCAATTGTCCAGGCACATGACTGTCACCAGAGACGGAGCAGCATCACCTGCTCCCTCTTGGAGCTCTGTGACATCTGAGCAGCCCACGCTTGCTGCAGGTGGAATCGTGCCCCAGGTGGGAAGGAAAGTTTGTTAGGTTATTATCTGCTGATAAGATAGTTGAGGACAGAGATATGTTGTGATTCTCAGCTCTCAGCAGGCCTGCTTTTGAAGGAGCTTGCTGGACATATTTAGTAAAAGAAAAAGGCTTGCAGAAGAAGGGATGCTGCCTTCTTTTCCAGAAAAGTGTTGTACTCTGGGGGTTTGTTGAGGGACCAGGAGACTCAGCTTCACACCCTTTCCTCAGCTGAAGGAATCGAACCCACACAGGCACCTGCAAAACAAATTGTTGAGAGAGGCTGTTATCCCTTCCCATGTCCAAGCCAGAATCGATGTGGTACAATCTGTCCTGGCTGGTCTACTGGGGCACAGGTTATGCCAAAAAAGGCAGGAGAGGTTCTCTTCATTTTGCAGGGAAGACATGCAAAGATGACATCCACAGTCCTCCAGTTAGTGCTTGAGGCTCTCTCCTGGAACAAGGGCATCAGCTCCTCCTCCCAAAAGGGCTTTAGAGTTGCTGCATTTACAGTGGGCCATTACAGATCCCACTTCTGAAGCAAAGGAAGCCTCCCTCAAGCCAGCTCCAGGAGTTCACTTCAGCATGCTGCAGCCCCGCTGTCCCCCAGGCTTCCTGGGCCCTCAGCACAGCAGGACAGGGAGGGCAGGCAGCCAAAGAGCTCCCTGGGGCAGCAGCACTGGCAGCATCGCCCAGGCAGCTCTGGAGCAGGGCAGAGTGTGCCCGGCTGGCAGGGCTGCCCCGACACGTCTGCCTCACATGTGCTGGGTGATGCTGGCCCTCATTACCTGCCCTCTCCTGAGCACCTCGGGACAGAGATGAGGTTTCTCATTCTTGCCAAAGGAGATTGACTTACTGCATCCCAGTTGCTGTCATGGTCTTTGGCATGAGAGGCCTTATGTGAAACGTAATGTTTGGACACACACGCACACACACAGGACTTGGGAGCAGCCCGCTGTAGAACTCCCAGGTATCTCCCAAAACTCATGGCTGAGCAGGGCCCCGAGTGCTGAGCACAGCTGGATGCTGGGGAAAGCTCCCTGTTGCCTGCACACCCTCACTAGAGATCCAGCAGGATGATTTATGGGCAGAGTCAGGTAGAGGAGCTGACACAGACGGGTCAGAGAGGATGGGTGCCAGCCCACAGGCTTATTGTCGGTTGACATCCAGGGAATGAGGTGGGAAGAGGGGGGAACATGAGTCGAATTGCTTAATAACGTGAATTATAAAATCATTTCCTGTGTTAGGGGTTAGGAAAGAGAGCGCAGGACCCGGAGATCTTCCAAACAGAAAACAGCTTTTGTTAAGGCTTTTGGCCTAAGGAGTTTGAGGAGGACTGGGGGGGCGGTGGGAAGGGAAAGTGCTGGCACATTTCTGGCTGGAAGCCTCAGACAACATATTTTTTATTCTAGTCTTTATTTTTCAAAATAAAATTATGGCAAAGAAGCAACAAAGAGGGGGGAAGAGGGTGAAATTAGGAGGAACTGTACCCAAGTATATCCCACTTCTTTCTGTCCCTGCCATTAAACACACAGGGTGTCCTTTATTATATACAGTAGCGGGATTAAGCCAGCAGCCCAAAGGCTAGGAATGCAACAAGATCCTTCTATACTTATTGATCCTTTTTGGTTTTTTTTAGGGAGATTGTTTTCATGAAAGTTTAATTCACCTTTTCTAGCTTTTGAGTCTAACTGCCACACATTTTATCCTGCTTCTTTGTGAAATGCTAAATCCATCGGTAGGTTTTAGTTTTCCTGGTGTAACTTTTCAGAAACTGTATATCTGCATAGCAACCCCACTGCAGGCAGCTTGTGTCATGGTATCACATGTCAGAAAGATGAAAAGAGCTCCAAATCTGAGCTGCTCTGCAAACTTATGTTCCCCATTCTCGGACATATATCTTCTGTACTTAATATAAGTGTCAGGAAGGCAGCTTCAAGGCCAGAGAGGTGCAAAGTTTTATCTTGGAGATGACCAAAAAAAAAAAAACTACCTCAATTGAGCCTTATGTGGACAGTCAAGTGAGAAACAAAGATTGTCTTTTTCCTCCTCTCCCCATTCCCCCTGACCCCCACCTCCTGTGTCCCTGTTGTCTGCTTCCAACTGCAACCTGAGCCTGAATCCTGAGCCCAGTGTCCAGATTAGAGATTGTTGACTCAGATTTAGTGGTGAAACTTGAGCCAGGCCCTGTTGATGGCATAGCCTTGAAGGAGCAGGTTTACTTCAAGCCAAAAGAGAGATTACATGTCAGACGAGAGCCTGCCTTTTCTTTATCACAAACTTCCTGATCTCCCTCTGTCCTAATAGTGTGTGTGTGTCCCCCGCCTTGTGCCCATTTTCAATTCCTTCTATAGGGTGTCATAAATCAGGAAATTAGCAAGTGTGTAGCTGCCCTTTGCCACAGGCAGAGACAATGAGCTTGCTGTGTTTTTAACCAGTGGGTAGCACTTAACATAATCAATGGAGAGCTACGTGCAGAAAGAATGAAAAATTTGGTCTCGGTCTGACCACTTACAGGGTATTTCTCATCACCCAGGCAAGCTGCTTTTATGAGAATATGACATGCCCTGGAAGCTTGCTCTCCATTTTGCAGGAGAGTCATTAAAAGAAATCATTACATGTTTTTTTTTGTTCCTTGGCACACACGCTGCTTTTCCTTGGCTTCTGATTTCATCCATCTTTCAGGCGCTTCGTGCCTTTAGTAATTTATGTGCAAGATTTTTCCAAACCTCCAAATGTTTTTCCATTTGGCAAACTGTGGAAGCCTCCACAGAATGTAACTGTAGAGTTTTCTTGTACTTCAAAACATGAGCCCTGTTAGCACAAAGATGCATCTAATACTTGTAATCCTGTACATAAAAGCTATAAATTCATCTAAGACAATCAAAGACATCGTTCCTTCTTGTGAGCCTTTACCAGCCTTGTTGCAGTAACCCCTTACTTGATACATGGAAGGAGAATTTCTCTACGAGCATTGTTGTTTTCTTTAACTATAGTTTTTGGAACCTTTATGGCGCCATATGGAGAACTATTTTATTCTGCTGCTGGTAGCTTTCTCAGTACAGGCTATAAATTAGATAATTTTCCTTGTGTCTGATAGCCACACACTATCAGTCAGACACATTTGCTCTCACAGGAAAATCCAGGAGAATTCAAAAGAAAGAGATAATCTTCCCACCATATAGAATCTAGTGGAAATTTTTATTCCCTACTCTAATACTTACAGGAGTTTATTTAAAAAAAGTACCATGTATTTCACTGTCCATTAAGCTCACAGGTTTGTAGACTGCTTTTCACAGAAGTGTCCTCAAACTGCTCCTGTCCAGCCCCTGTCTTTTGACAGGGATGCATGCTGGTGCATACTCTGGCTGGGCTTTTTAAGAGCTCCTAAGGGGACCAAGAACTCCTATGCATTTTGGGGAGACTTAAGGAGGTCGCCCAGCAGGGCAAGCATGGCCTCAAGAAGCAGTTAGGCTGCCATGAGTTGCAATCTGGGCTGCTGTGGCTTTCTTCAGGAATGCAAACCCAAGGGGAGGTTCATTAAATGTTTTTGATAATGCAGTCCAGTGAGTGACATCCCCGAAATAGCAGGGTATGTAACCACGAGAAAAGAGATCCTTTTTCAGCCATCTATGCTCCTGGGAAATTATCAGACACTGAGGAGCAGGAACAGTATCCTCACTTTTATGTTTATTTTCTAAATCCCTAAGTAGTTTACAAGGTTACACTATAAAATACTTTCATTTGCTGGAAGTCCCAATTGGACCCGGTTCCTGAAAAAAGAGTCTGTTTTGCCAGTAGATATTGGTCCGGTGCAGGCCTAATGTATTATTTACACAGAGTTGTGCTCCATCCTTGCCTTTTCAGCATGTACTGCCCTGCTTGACCTGGAAATAAATTCTCAGTGAGACTATAGAATAACTGGTGGAATAAGTAGCTTCAACAGTCCTTCACCCAAAATCCTGCATCTAAACTGAATTTACATGGGAAGAACTTTATATGTTTCACTTAAGAAAGGACATCTCTGTGGTCTGACAGTGCAAATCCCCCAGAGTCATTCTGGATCTACCCTGGCACAGGAGAGAGGTGACTCAGACCAGCAGCAGGGACTTCTTTTTTAAAGAAATTAGGCTGAACACTGAGAGCTTTGACAGTCCATTCCTCTCTTAGTGTCCATCTGTGTCAATCCAAGGAAAGTGGAGGGAAGGGTCAGTGAAATTCTTCCAGGCAGCACTGCTGGGATGGATAGCAGAGCTGGTCTCTTATACGTCATTCCTCAGACTGCCAAGCTATGATGACATTTCTCTGAGACACACATGACATCCACATTAATGGCTGAAGATGTCATTGCAACCTGAGCTACTGTAGTGAATTTATCGCTGTTATGTCACTTTCAAATAAACTATTCCCTTACTAAATGAAATTGAGAGTACTTTATCAGTGTGGGTGTGAGGCACATTTTCTTCTCATAATTTCCTTCCTCTGAAGTGACTCTAGACTTTTGCTTACCTTACTAGGCTGATAAACTAGCATGCTCTATTTTCAACATGCATTAAAAAATACTATCTAGGTGGTAAGGGAGAGAATGTGTGGAAAAGACCAAGGTCACCTGGGCACAAGTATGTGCTTTGCCCAGGCTATTAAGCTGCATCATTTTACCATTTTCACAGCTCTTTTTTAAACCTAGATTTTGTTTTTGACTGGCTGAGTGCTTTTCCTGCTCTCTCAAACTCCTCTGCATTGCATCCAGTTTGCTCTTCCAGAACTGATTGACTAGTACAGCAGGTCACCACCCCTGCAGAAATCAGCCAACAAGCCGACCATAACCCCAGCAGATGTTTGTGGTTTATAGGCCAAGTGAGAGCCCCGCAGACCAGCGAAATACCAGCACCACAGATGTGGAACCTGGCCACTCCACACGAGCAGCACAAAGCCCCCTCCTGCCCAGCCGGGCTGGGACTTCCAGAGGAGCAGAAGGTCTGAGAGACTAATTAGCCTGCAGAGCCAACACGCTGGCCTATGCTCCATCATTCTGATCGGCACAAAGTCCTCTAATGAAACGCCACATGAGTGAAGTCAGATGAGGCCCCTCTGTAACTTCACCTCGGAGTCTGGCAATCACCTGGGTTCATGATGTTCCCCAGAATGTGCCAGCCAGCTCTGCCAGGCTCTGCCACTCGCCCCAGCTGGGCTGGGGTGGCCAGCCAGACTCATTACCACAGTCTGCACTGCTCCTGTACTCCAAATGAAAAGTGGGGACATAAAACCATGACACCTCCGGGAAAAAATGTATGTCTTTTTTTTTCTTTTTTAGTTACAGACGCTGCTGGTAATTACTGAGGAAAAGAAAGACCAGCAGCTCTCAGCAGGACCCCAAAGAGATGGAGGACGGCACAGTCCATGTTCAACCAGCCTCTTTTGTGCAAAGCACGTGCTATTTCTCTGATGAAAAAGCCAAGCCACGTTCTTGTGCTTTCTCACAAGACAGACACAAATGATCTTTGTGGTTAATATTGGCTTCCGAAATCTCCGAGGCGTCTCGCGGTGCAGATTGCCGCCGGAGCATCGGGAAGGTGTGATTCAAAGAGAAGGTGGGGGAACAGCAGCAGTGCTGAGACCCTCGGCCAGGCACAGAGAGACCCCGAGGCCGCGTCCTGCTGCCGCAACGGGCCTTTCCCCACGTCCCAGTTCTGACGGAGCGGGGTGGGGGTGCCGAGGGGCGGGGGCGGCAGGGATGCTCCCTGAGGATGAATCCATGAACGAGCGAGCGAGCGAGCGCGGCCCATCCCCGCCCGCCGCCCTCCGCCGCCCCCTGCCGGCCGCTCCGGGGCACGGCGGCTCCCGGCGGGATCTGCCCCGGCCGGCGGCGGGAGCAGGCCGGGATCGCCCCGCGCCCGTCCCGCCGCCGCCCCCGGCCCCGCTCCGCAGGGACCCGCGGCCGCCGCCCGGCGCTGCCGCCGCCCGGGGCCGACGTGCGGGCCGGCAGCCGCCAGGTGTCAGCCGCGCTCCGGGCAGGGCCCCGCCGCCGCTGCTGCGCCCGACGGCGGCTCCGCGGGGTGCGCGGCCGGGACCCGGGGATGGCTCGGAGCCCGGCGCCCCCTCCGCCGCTTCTCCCCGTGGGCTGATGGATGGCGAGCGACCCCTCCCGCAGCCCCTGCTCTCAGGACGGCTCGTAAGCCGTCAGATGTCGGCCGTGGCTGATGCCCGGGCTCTGCGGCGTCCTGCGGATATGAAAATCTCCGTGCTCAGGGAAGATCCATCGAAGATGCGGAAGAACCTATTCTCGTCAAAGGCATTGAGATCTCTGAGTGTTTCACGGAAGCGAAGCACTTCAGAAGGAATTAGAGACCCGAATGTTGTCAGGGTGTGTGTGGCTCAGCGGCAGAGGTGCCACCGTAGATCTCTGGGACCAGGACCTGCCATGTTTTGAGCTGGCAGCACAAGTCCACTGGCCCTGAAACCTCATCACACCGAGGTTTGTGGGGCTGCTGGGTTTTACACCCGCTGCGGGCAGGTGCATCTCTTGTAGGGCTGCTCTAATGGCACACGCGGTCTCCAAAGAAATGACATTGCCAAGGTCCCTGCCATGGGATGGATACCTCTCATTCCTGTAGGCAGTCCTGCAGGCTTCTCTTCTCCAGGCCTTGATTCCCTGCTGGGAAGCCATCACACAGGATCTGGCAGCTCCAATAAACCTGGAGTCAGTGAGCTGGTGGATTTTGCCAACAAGATCCAACAGTTCTTTGTAAAAATTGAGTGGCTCTGTTGGAGACCAGTATACATCATACTTAAAATAAGTCTCCTTTTATTGGTAGGAGACAGGAAACAACAGAGTGATTAACTTATTCCTAAAGTATGTGCTTAACTCATGGAAACAGAGAAGCTTTCTTTTTTTTTTCTGCTTTGTGCATTGTTATTTATGATGTCTGCTGAGGAGCCAGGTCCCAAAACAATGTTCCTTGTCCCCCAGGTAAAAAGCAGGAAACTGATTTCTCACCTGTTCTTCATTATGAACTCTAGAGTTCAGTGCAGATTGACATTGGCTTCTACTGTGTATAAACTTACAGCCAACCCTTTGCAGGACTGTGAGCAGTCAAATGATGTCTCAGAAAATGCTTTGTCTGCACCTGGAAATGCAAACCCTGGAAGGGAAAGCAGAGCACATTTAAAAGGAAATGATCCCATTCTGTGACTGTATCTGATCCAAAGGATCCTTTAGAGGTGACGATTTCTGGAATTAGCTCTCTTAATCCCACATGATGTCAGGACGATCTCTCCATGGCTCTCCTTTTGAGTTATGGCCGTGGAACAGAGGGTGAAGGCTGCTTCCCCCATGTATGGTCTGCTACAGCTAGAGAGCTGAGATGGTGTTTTTGGCAGAGGAGAGCTCTGGATTGTGCTTCCATGTAACTGCTTTTATACTCTGCTCTCTAAAGTATTCAAGCACAGAGAGTGCCTCACCGAAGAGGTTTCTTCTTCTCAAATAAAAAGGCATATGCAGACTTCCTGCAGATTATATTCCACAGAAAAACACAAACTAAACCAAAGAGCATATATCTAAATAAGCCTTCTTGTAGAATGCCCTAAGTCAGATGGGGCGTGCAAGGCACCACAACCTTAAAGAGAGAAACTAATAGAAAAAATTTCACTTCAGGATCAGAATTAACCTAAATTGGATGTAGAAAATAACTTGAAAGATATAAAGAAACCAAAAATTATTATTTCCTAATGTCCAAAGTGTTATTATTGTAAATATGATCAGAGAAAAAACAGTTATTTCCACAGTTCAAATAAAATTACAAAGGGAGTGTAGATCTTTAAACAGTAGTTCCCACATGCTCCTTTGGGATTTTATCCATAAAAAGTTCAGTAAACTTTCTGTATCTTTAGCTGTACTGTTAATCCCCATCATTAAAATTAATTGACAAAATACCAATAACTACTATCTTTAAAAAAAGAAAAATTATTTCATGAAATGGGACTCCCAGGCCAAATGGAACACTTTTCTGCACCTTTTTTTTGGTCCAGGAATCCTTTTTGAAAAAGTACAAGAAAGATTCAGGAAGAGTAGTGACACTGTTTCTTTGAAATGTTTTCCTGCCCCTGTCCTGCCCATGTGCTTGATAGTCCCTTTATTTTTATGGCTTTCCCCACTTTTTCTGACTCAGAGGGGAAACAGACCTGATCTTCCTCCGCAGGCAACGCTGCGGGAAATAATGCTGTGACCCCTAGGCCACCTACTTACAGGTGTGTGCATCTTTACGGCTGTTTCTAGGGCAGGCTCCGTCCCCTGTGGAAGAAACCCTTCCTCAGCAGCTGTGGATAGCTTCAGAGTGTTGGAACAGAGGCAGCTAATGAATTGCCTGTTAATGCCCCATCCATGCTTATGACAGTTAGTAAAGGCACTGGTGACAAGGTAATTTTTAATAGGATGAGCAGTGTGTCAGAATACTAATAAGGCACTAAAAGAAGTGATTTCCAGGGCAGTCACCTCATTGCTCAAGTGAAAGAGGGGATAATTCCCTCCGGCCCTTTCCTCAGAGCTCCCAAGGACTGTCACCTATAACGATCCAAATTCCACAGCCTCTTCTGAACTACTACTTAATTGGGAAAGTACTTCAGAGAAAAAAAAGGAGACAATTCTGCAAGGCACCCAGTTTCCCAAACCTCAATGAGCTTAACTTAAGCCTTGCTTAAGGGTTCAGCTAGACTTGGAGGTTTCAGCTAGTTAAGGGTTAATTATTTGTGTTGTCAAAATAGTCCCTGCCAGTGACTGAGCCCCTCAGGGTCACAGACTGTCTAGAAAATAGGAAAAAACAATCCAAAGACCTTGTTGGCACTGAATAAGATGAATGCCAGCCCCTACACATAGACTGGCACAGGAATACTATGCAATAGTGCATGCTGTGGTTGAGTTGGACCTGCTTACCTGGACATAACTGTGGGGCAGATAAATGGGTACTGAGGATGGGTAGCAAAAACAGTTAGAAGTGTGAAAAGGTTTACATGCAAAGGGCAGGCAGATGGATACATCTCTCCTTGCAAGGAGAGAATCACAGAACAGTGGCAAGAGGGCTAGGTTAAATAGTGCTACTTACCTTTCACAGCGTGGAAAGAAATAAAGAAGTCAGGATGAGGTTTCTTAGCATTGCATATTAATTTGAGGATTCCATTGCCACAGTACTTCAGAGGCAGAGGGACTTTTAAAAGGATAACATGTTTACAAAAAGATAAACACAGTTAGCTTTTCCAGAGCACAAGCCAGCTGTCAGCTGTCAGGGACTGGCAAAACACCTGGGTATATCTGTGGTTTTTTGCATCTTCTTCTGATGCTTCTATTGAGGGCCAGTCAGGGAGATGCTACACTCTGAAATGGAATTGAGCTCCTAGGCAGCTCTGCCATGGCTAAGGCAACCACTTGCACACACAAAAACCAGACCAAGTCAATCCTTTGAAAATACAACAGTAAACCCTGAAGATACACATGCTCAGTTGTCAGCATTTTGTGAGCCTTGTGCCCTTATTTTTTCACCCACTGGTGCAGTAAATGCAGGGTGCAAGATAGGATAATGTTGGGAAGGTTATTCCCTTGTGTGGTAGAGAAACCATCACATCTTACCTGCTGGCAGGAAATGTATCAAGGACCACTCTGCAGAAAAATGCTGTCTGTTGTAGATCACTGGCTTAATAATGGAAAAGAAACACACTGACCCCTCGGTCTGGAAAAGTTACTACGTTTTACTGCAAATGTGCCTGAAATACATTGCAAAAAATGTGTCCCAGTCAGATTTCTTTGGAAGAAACATTACAATCCTCACTTCTGCAAGGAACCCCACCAAAATCAATGAAACCATTCACTTTAAAAGCTTATTAATGTGAGAGCACGTTTACTTTACAGGAACCAGCAGCAACAGTCCTCTCTTACCAACCAAAGATTTATCTACCTCAGGAGGATTTATTGCTCTGAAGCTAAGGTTGAAACATGTATATCTGTATATCCCTGTAATTACAGTATGTGTCCTTTCAATTGCTTCATATATCTTAGAGACTCTGAGTGGCCTGATAGCTGTATGTCAGCGAGATGTGAACCGATCCTCTAAGAGCTTTTGTGCTTAAATGTAATGTTTTCCAAGCACTTGGCATCACTGATATCCCTGGTTTTAATATCAGTATCATCCTGGTCACAGGTAGGGTTGTTAAACAGTAGCCAGTCTGCCTTTTACAAATGATAACTGCTTTTTATTAATATTTTATATTTTCCTCTAACCTCTGCCAGCAGCCCCAGCTGTTTGTTCCAAACATCTCCTGGAAGCTTTTAGCCCTGACTTGGATTAGCTCTGCAAAAATCACTGTTGCTGTTTGGTTCATCCTGGGGGAGGAAGGGATTTGGAGGAGGAGGAGGAGGGAGGGAGGCAGAAATGAATAGTAAAGCAGGGGAGGCAGCAGTCTTGTGTCAAGCAGCTTCTAACACAAAAGAAACTTTCTCCACCCATAGTAGATTTGCTGTTAGAGGATCCTTTACCCTTTCTTTCCCATACCTCAGTTATGTTGATGGAAAATCAATTGTTTTTCTGGCAATCCTCAAGCTGTGGGGCCAGAAGCTTCCCTCTTTTAAGGGGACAAGAAGAACAACACACAAACAATCTTTGTTTTTTACTACATTCTTCCAAATCAATGATCAATTGCATTTACAGAGCAAAACTGGCAGCTGTCACCACAGGTCTGACACATTCCTGATTGATAGACACCAAAAAACATGTGTATATCAATATAAACCAATACTCACCTGTCACCACCCAACCTGGCCTTGTAGGTTTGCAGGGAGGGAGCACTCACTACCTCTCTGGGCAACCTGTTCCACTATTTCACCAGTCTCATTGTGAAACATTTCTCCTTATATCTCATGTAAATCTATCCTCTTTTAGTTAAAAGCCATTACTCCTTGTCTTATTGCTACAGGACCTGCTAAACCTGATAACAAAGTTTGTTCCTGTACCTTTCTTATAAGCCCTTTTGGTACTGGAATGTACTCTGAGATCTCCCTGGAGCCTTTTCTTCTCTGGCTGAGCAGCCCCAACTATCTCAGCCCTCTCAGTCTTCATAGGCAAGGTGCTCCAGCACTCTAATAATTTTTGTGGTCCTTCTCTGGACTTGCTCCAACAATTCTGTGTCCTTCCTTTGGAGGCCTGGATGCAGCACTCTGGGTGGGGTCTCACAAGAACAGAGTGGGGCAGTAAAGGGGCAGAATCACCTCCCCCAGCCTCCTGGTCACAATTCTTTTGATGCAGCTCAGAACACAGTTGGGTTTCTGGGCTGTGAGTGCACACTGTTGGCTCAGGTGTAGCTTCTCAGCCACCAGAACCTCAAGTCTTTCACCACAGGGCTGCTCTCAGTCCTTTCCTCCCCCAGCCTGTACTCACACTGGGAGTTTTCCCAGCCCAGGTGCAGGACCCTGCAAAGTAATGAGGAGAACTCTTTTATTTGAATTCTTGAAATTGAGAAGCAACTGTAAAAGTCTGGGCCAAAAATTAATTATTTTAAGTGACAAGTACTAAATCATTATTTTGGTTTTATCTGAAAGAGAGTCTCAGGTAATAGAGTTACAAAGGATGATGAGTAAAACGCTGGTTGGGTTTTGCTCTCCCTGTAAGAGCACTGAGTTAGTGCTGTGGAGTTTCAAGAGTTTCACAGTTCATGTGGATTGCCAGTGGGGTATAATATTAATTGGACTTTGATGCTCCTTGGGGGTCATCAAACCTTCCAACTCAGGATATTCTATGACTCTGTAACCTAGAGCACCTTTACTTCTGCATGTTGCAAGCCAGCCAGCAATGCAGAACACACCACAGACCTTTCTCAGAAACACCAGCTGGTCACCTAGAGCAAATGCAGAGCTCCTGGGGGCCAAGGGTGCCTACTCCCTCAGCTGGATTGGATGGACATGATGGAACTCTGTTTCCTTGCCTGGGACTGCTGTGGACAGCTATGGTGGGAGAAGTCCTGGTGCACCCTTTCCTGCTTGGCTGGGGCGCTGCACTGAGGCTCACGCTCTTGACCTTGCAGGGTCAGGGGTGCCCCACAAGGGAAGGTGAGCCAGGAGCCAAGAACTGTTTGTCTGAGTCTGCTGGGAGTCCAGCAGTTCAGCGCACAACATCTCTGTCTCCTGTCAGGCAAGGCTGAGTGTCCTTTCCATGGAAACTTGGCGGGTGGTAGGATGGCAGGTCCAGGGAAGCTGGCCAGAACTGCACTGCTGGTGCTCAGGGATTACCAGACAGGATTTTTTGCAAACCAGGAACGCAGAAAGCTCTTGTCCTGAGTAAGTCATTGTGGCCTCTCACCCCAAGGTGAAGGGAAATAAATCCTAGGCAGAAATAACATTCTGATTTACAGATGCAATCCCTTCCAACGTAGAACATGGCAGCTTGAGCAGATCTCTCTGTCTCAGGGGCTCAGCCTGCCTGCAAACCACAGCAAGGTCAGAGAAGGCCCTCTTTGGGTTAATTCCTCTACCCCAGCCTCACTTCAGGAAAGTTTTCATTAAGGCTGGAACGTTGGTGACAGCTATAACTGAGGCTGCCAAAGTTTTTTCCATTATGTTATATCTCCCTGTTTTCACTTTCTTGCAACTATCCAAAAGTTTCACCTAGAAGGCTGAAATTTTCCAGGCCTCCTCTTTAGCTGGAGGTGAAGGGTTTTGTGGAAAGTTGGAAAAAAACAAAAAGAGAGGGAAAAAATGGTTCTGCTCTTTTTGAAACAGCAACATCCAGGCAGAGGTCATAATTTAAGAGAACAAAATTTAATAAAAGCAAACAGTGCTATTGTGCCCTCAGAAATTACTGACACTTTGAATTTTGGATGAATCACCAAGTAATTTTTTTTTAATATTAGAAGGTATAACTAATTTTTACTTTACTTTGCTTCTCTTCTGCATCCTTTCCTTTTAGCTCAAGGCATCTTCAAGCAGTGCTGCCTGCCATGTGCTGCTCAGCCTCCAGCTCCCTCTTCTCTCTGTGCACAGCTCCAGGCTTGACTAGGGCTCTGTGCCTTGAAGCTCCTCTCAAACCCCTGAGTCAGATCCTGGATGGTTCCTGTGGCCAGCAGGGCTCTTCCCTCAATGCTCATTGCCTGAGGATAGGTCTGGTGAATTTGGGAAACCTCTGTTGTGCTGAACTCTGTGTTGTGCTGGGTGTTTAACTTGCAGAATTCTCCATGTGGAGCTTCAATTCAAGAACTCATTCTGAGCCAGGGGTAGGCTGCAGACTGTTAAACCACATGGCCACGTAGCATGAAACTCTAGGTAATAAATTTACAATATAAAAATCAATTACACAAATAATGTTTTTATTTGCAGCAAATGTAGGTGCTGGGATTTCTCTGGTAAGCAAGCAAAGCAGAGAAATCTGAAGCTAAGTAAACTGTAGCAATTTATCATGCTTTCTAATTCAGTTGACTTGTTAAACTGGGGAGTCTCTTACTCAGATTGCTCATTTGAAATTAGTTCTGAGCTTAACAAGGGTTTCAGTTCTAGGTCCTTGCAGCTGGTGTGTGGAACTACGCAGTTGGCTTAAAATGAACCAGTTCACATTTTAGAACCCCCACTTCACAATTCTCTGCAAAAGAAGCAACCAGTCACTTCATTAACCATCAAAGGAAACACAGAGAGAACCATTTGTTCTAATGGAGGAGTTTTTTTCCTTCTAATATCACAGATTGCCTTGGAGATTTGCATACTCTTTTGGGTAGTTTTTCTCTGGAGAAGGGGGAAGACCACTGCTGCCCATGGCTACTGTTGGTGTTTCTTGCTCACAGGCAGTAATAGGACAGGGTTTGGCTGTGAAGGACCCTTCTCAGTCCCTGCTGATGAGGGAAGGTAGAGCCAACAAAAATACCCAAGTCAATAAAATCAAGACCAAGTTGAAATACTTCAAACTGGATAAATAAAACACAGGAGACAGCTTCATGTGTGGAAATGGAAAATTAAGACCTGGAAATTTAAAGAAAAACCACCCCCTTCCTGCCTTCCCCATCCCTGCAGTCAACTCTGAGTTTGTTGCTTTCTGATGAAGGTTTTCTTGCAACTCAGCTGGGCTAGCTGACTCTGTTAAATGCGCAGGAGGAGATTTGTAAATCATTCATTTCAGAGCAGTACTCAAAACTCTATGATCTGACTTTCATGCTCCTGTCCCTGCACAAGATGCCCCTTGAGATCTTCCTGAAGCTTGCTGAGAAGCATTACAGACCAGGACTCATCTTCAGCTTTATGCCCTCATCCCAAAGTGGATGGGCTCTATTTGCTGGAGGAGGTACTTTATTTCAATTAGGATTCATAGCCTTAAACCCTCTGGAACCAGACACTAAAATATTTTTGTTCAGAAACTCAGAAGAGCCCAGTCCTTCCAAAAGACAACCTGGTGACATGGTGGCAGGTCTTTTACTTGGCGGCTTGGTGGCTAGATGGCATGTTGAGGTTTGGAATATGCCATCATAAATTTACAGCCCCAGTGAAGTTCACTGTGCCTAACTTTAAGCTTGTAGCAGTTAAAACTTCAGGTGGATGCCAGCACCTGAGAAATACTAAAAATATTCATTCAGAGAGAAATTGTTATTACATGCTCTGTGCAGGTTGGTGCACTGAGGTAAAACTGAGGTGACTTGACAGAGTTAACTTAATATTGAGCATCCTTGGCAATAGGAAGAGAAAAACTGAGAATTGCTGTGGAGGCCACTTACAGTCTTCTTATTGTACAGCTGAAACCAAAAATTAGTTCCCAGCTTTCTAGGCCTGTTCCCCAGAACTTGAATTTCATGGCTGTCAGCATTTTCCAGTTCAAGGCAGAAAACTCCTAGCTGACATTTTGTTTCCTAGACAGTGATCTTGACGGAAGGATACACCTGGAAGCAGATTTTCTGGTGGAAAATACAAAGTTGTAAGAGAAGAACCAAGCTGTTCTAAGTGAGGAGAGCAAGGGATAGGGAAGCAATGATTAATAAAAGGTTTTCTGCTAAGTGAAAGAAGGATACAGAGGTGCAAGCAAAAGTGGGAAAATATGTGCAGAAAATGCAGAAAGTAGAGCAAAGCCAAAAAATACAGAATTCCACCCAAAAGGAAGCTGTACATATCTCTAAGAGAAAGCAGAAGATGTGTTAACAGAAATGAAAGTGAAGAGGAAAACACCAGACATCACCAGCCGGCATCATCTTGACTGAGAAATTCACAGGCAAGCTTTTCAGTGCCAAGAAAACACAGCACCAGGGATTCAAAAGGCACTTTGGTATCAGGCTCTGACCCTCTGGTCCTGAGCACTTCTTGACTTCTGACAGGCACTGCTTGCTCCAGTGAGGATATCACGGAGTGCACAATATATTTTGTCTTTTCCTAGGCCACATATGATTCTCCTTCAAAACAACTGTTGCCTTTCAGCTTTTTCTCTGTAGGGGAAAAACTTCCCTTGAACCAAAGCACAATATTTCCTGTCTGCTGCCCGTACACCATTCCACCACCTCTCCTTCCCCAGGGGATCACAGCTTTTTTGCATGCTCCAGAAAGTGGCTGCCCATCAGCATTGGAAAAAAAGGGGGTTTGGTTCCAAAATGGGGAAAGAGAGGTGAATAGGGGAACACCCCCAGCAGCACCAACAGAGCCTCCTGCCTGCACCCACCCAAGCACAGAGGCTGAACAATGTGCTCTGCAGGCCAACCAACATCCACCAACCCTGAGTGGGAACATGCTCACTGCTGTGGGGTTGGCATGTGTCTGCCTGTATATGTGCACCAGTCCTATGCAGAATTAGGAGTGCAGGGCTAAATCCCACTCTTACCAACAGCCCAGTAAGCCTGAAGTTGCTGCTGAAAGTCGTGGAGGGGTGTCAGTCACATAGACACTTTCTTATGAAATAAGTGGACAGCAAAAGTGAGGCTGCCATGTCCCTGCAAACTGGCAGCCTCACTTTTGGCACTGGAGGGAGGAGTTTTGCCTAAAGCAGCTGACTTTTGCATGACTGTCTCTAGAAATGTAGATAAAGAACACTTCACACTGGAAAAGAGCCCTGCTGTCGAGTTAGCTATTGGCACTCTTCATCTTCCATTTCCAAGCAACTGGATGGGCTCTGAATTTGGCTGTGTCTGGGATAGGGAAAGCAGTACAAAAGGGACTGGTAATTAAGGAGTGCCTCCAGCTCTCTAACCATAATAAAACACATTTTTGTACTCTTCTTTAGACACTGATGGCAAAGATTCTACTCTCTTAGTAAGAGAGTTGAAATCTGGACTAATGATTGCATCAGTGGAAAGAAGCCAGACTTGCAGTGCTGTAAGGGAGCAAAAGATCTGGATAGCAATCAAGATGCAGCATTATAATGAAACTTTTCAGGTTGTTTTCTTTTTAATTTTGTCTTGTGACAGGAGCCAGTTCTGATTTCATTTACATCAGGCTATGACTGACTTTAGGATGCCTCTCATGCTGCCACAGCATGCCTGAAATCAAAACTAAGCATCCATGGTTTCCATTCCCCTCCTAAATATAAATTTCAAGGTGGCAATAAATACCAAAACAAAAAAGATATGTAATTTTAGTGACAGTGGAGCAAATTGATGCAGAATGTATGTGACATTTTTTCAATTTTCCTCTTGTTTTTCCTGATGGTGTTTTGTGCTAAACATTACATTCGCAGACACAGAATTTAAAGAACACTTTATCTTCAGCACTGAGAAACATAACATGTAATTTGCAGCTTCAGCCAAGAGTGATGTCCTTATTAGTAATGGGAATTTACTGATTAACTGCTGTTAGCAAAGCATCATCTTCAAACCCCTTAGTCTCAAACTGGCAGCCGCTCTGTCGGCAGGAGCTTTTTTTATTTCATCTCGGGGGAGTTCTGTAGAAATATTTCTCATTTAAACAGCTTTAGCCTTGGCCTTTCAGTAATTTTTATGGTCTCCACTAATAGGTTAACAATTGGTTAAGAGCAACTATCAGCTTAATGTCAAGTCATTCACAGGGAAAAGTTCAAGGAGAGAAGTAACACTATTTCAAAAGAGGGCTTTTTTTTGAACAAAGAGCTCCCATCAGTTTAAAAAGCCAGAGGGATAAAAATGAATGCAAGAGAGAAATGGAAAAATCAGCACTGGGGAGGAAAAGCCAGGGATCTCAGTGGGACCAGAAGAGAGGTCGTGCCAGGGTTCCTGGGTGGAGGGTGGAGGTGCACCAGAGTGCCCTGTGCTCTTCAGTGGCTGGCATAGTGTCACAGGGACCATGTGTTTATGGGCTGGGGAGAGCTTATGCAGATTCAGTTGCTGCTGCTTGCAGTTCCCCATGGGTGCTCCAGGTCCCTGCAGCGATTCCCAGGCTCAGAGAACCCCAGAGAGCAGCATTGTCTTCTTACAAACCATCACAATCGAGAGAAGAGAGTTCTGTCACCAATTTGTCCTACTGGTTTTTTTTGTTTGCATGTTTGTTTCAGCATATTCAGCATAAATGTAAGTATTTTGCTTACAACTCCTGTCTTTCCTATTTTCTCCCAGTCTCAAGCAGTACCACCAGTTCCCAGTCTCTCATTTATCTCCAGGCTTTTGTCCATTCTCCTACCAGCCCATCCCTCAGACCCAGCTCTGAAACCCTGCTCAGGGTACGTCTTTCTCCTTCATGCTCTCTAGGTCCTGACAGGGCACTGAACAAGTTTTCAAAGGACATGTAGAGCTCTTGCTCTTTGCTTCTGTGCCAGATGTCAAAGTGGCCTACACACAGCTGGGCAGGGAAGTCCTGCTCAGCCGTTGGTGGCACGAGTGCAATCAAGAAGGCACTGGCAGATAGGTGAGTCCATCAGAATGAGTCCATCAGAATGAGTCATGCTGGGGCATGAACAGGGCTTGGTTTTGCCTCCCAGAGCTCTCATACAGACGGATCTTGGAATTATTTACAGCACTGCAAAAGTGCACAACATTGCCTCCAGAGTAAATCTTTGCTGAACTGGAGCTCTTGATCCTTCTCCTGGTTGTGCAGAGTGAGGCAAGGGCATGGGAAGCAACTCCCATCTCCCAGCAGTTTTTTCCAGCTTAATAATTCATCTTGTCTGGACATAATTTTTAATTAGAAGTTTTCCTCACAATAGCAGCATATGAAAATCCTTTCTAGATGTGTTAGTGTAGATTGCCATGGCAAAGTTGGGCAGGCTTTCCTTCCAGAGATCCGAAAAACCTGGAAATACCTTCACATATTACACTCCCCTTTTGCCTGGTAGTACCAGATAAACAGTCTGTGCATATGGCTGTGTAAAACATCATCACTTTCCATATCCCAGCTCTTGGACCACAGGTTCCTGACAGATGTGAAAGAGGCAGACAGCTGCATGAGCAAGTGACTCCTATGGACTTGTGTAGGAAGAGTTCTTTATGGGGAAGGACAGCCAAACCCCTGTGGCCATCACACCAGGTAGCCAGGGGAAGAAAAACAAAATAAAAATTTACATAATAGTTACAGAAAGCATCCAGATATTTTGTTTTCTCTTCATTACCAGTTTTGTCAATGGTGTTTTGCTGTCTCCATATAGTGCATGTATATATTTTTATAAACACATCTCTATATGTATCTAGACACACACATACGTGTGTGTGTATGTATATATATATATATTCATCCATTGCCCAAAGTCTAAATCATGGTCTGTTTGCTGTGCAAGGCAGGAATGCTGATGTCTTATTTCCTTGTGTGATTCCTTGTGGGGCTGGGATGTGAGGCCCAGCTGGGATCTTTAGACAGAATTGTAAATGAAAGTGCCTCATGGCCCATGTTATTCACTGATCTTCAAGATCAATGCTGGCTTCCTGAAGTCCAGTCTACTCTATACACTTCTCATAATCAAAGGAAGGAGCTTTCTCCCTCCCCCCACTATTTATTACAGACAGTGCCTGAGCTTCAAACTGAGGCCACAGAGCCCTTTGCAGACACATAAACCAGCGATGAAGTTGAATTGCTTCACCTCAGAAACCAGGCTCTAAATGACTTCAGACAGCTTCTAAATATATTCAGTCAGAAGGAAAACTTTCTTCTGGCTTTAAAGCCTGGAGATAAAAGAACTGTCTAGTGAAAAAAAGGCAAATTTCTCCTCATCGGAAGAGTCAAAATGCTGCACTTGATTGTTTGAGGGCACGAGGGAAATACACGGCTTAAGTCAGGCTTGTTGTATGAACTGGGACCTAATTCTGTGACTCACTCAGAATATGAGCATCCATACCAGGCAGAGGAACCTCTGGCCATCAGCAGGGGTTGGCCCAGGGCCTCCTGTCAACTCTGCCAAGGCCTTTGGCCTCTCAGAACTGGGATGTGTACTTTCCTGCTCTTTCTCCTGTCCCTGGAATAGAAGCACAGCCACAAGCCACAGCTGGGGATGAGCAGCAACTGGGTTGCTGTGTCTCACAAGCCTTCATTTTTGGTCTTAGCCTGCAAAGGCATAGCATAAGAAGAAAACAGCTTTGAAATGCTTTTTATAAAGTCTGCCTTAAATTTAGGATTCATAAAGAGAGTCCAGAATCAATGAAATCAAGGGGTCCTGATTAATCTACTTTTCCTGTAACATTAGTGTTTGCACCTGATTTCTGTCTGATTAGGGAGAGCAATAAGAAGATAGGACCCAAAGACTATTATCCAGGGTCTGTACTCACTTTCACTGACATGGATGGCAAATTGACTTCAAGGGAAACTTCATCAGGCTGTAGATTTGATAGCATCATGGAGGAAAATGTAATTTAAGGGCAGAAAAGAGGGGAATCATCCAATGCAATGTATTTCTTGGATAGTTAGAGCTGACTCTATGTAAGAGGGAAAGCATTTCTTATTTTCTAGGAGAAGATTTTTAATGGTATTTGAGCTGAGATTTTTTTGGCTGTTTTTCAGGCTTTTTATTGAGACATTGCTAGAGTATTCCACTAGCTGCCAGAGTATAAAGGGGGCAGATCAACCTTGAAATATTATGGTCCTGGGACAACTCTTGCTCTTGTTTTCTCCCCAGTGTAAATCCAGAATAACTGTAATGACTTCAGCTGAGCCACCTAGATTTACATCAACACAAATGAGAGCAAGGCATGCCCATGCAGAGGCAGCCTGAGGGATTAGGCTTCTGCCTGTGAGTTGTGCCCTTGCCTCAAATTAACACCCCAGCCTTAATTCAGTGGAGAACCCAAGGAACTGCTTGCCCTGCAAATGAGCATTGGTGCTAGTGTATCACAGTGGGGATTTATTGAGAGGCTGCACCTTGGTATCCATCTCTTGTTTGCATAGCAGAGAAAGGTGAATAAATACATGGGATTAGTTCTGCACTGGGCAGGATAGGAGGTAATTCTGGCATTAGGAGAGCTGCAGGCTCAGCCTCAGGGAGTGTGGTAGGTAAAAGTGCTTTGTGTGTTGAACACAATGAACATTGCAGATGCATAAAGACCGAGCCCAGATCCTTATTTAAAAAATAAGGTTTATTAGAGAAAACATACATAGAACCAAGTAAATCCAATTCTTTATTAAAAAATACAGAAATAATTTTGCAATAGTAAAAGAAAGTACTGGCTTTTTCTATGAAACATAAATCTGAAATTTTAGGACCTTTTTACTTTATCACAGCTGGTCCCATTTCATACTACATTCTTAAACATACTCCATCAACTTGTGAAACCCAAGCAAAAGTCTGCTGTACAAAATTAAGAACATTTAGACCAGAAATACTCAGTTTATATAAGATGCAAACAGTATCATAAAGCACACAGAACAGGCAATATACAGCTATACATTGAAACATGCCTCTAAATAGGGACAGAGAATCCACTGGAGGGTATAAGTTGCAGTTAATAAAGAACAATGTCTGAAGAAATAGAAAAAGAATCACAGTTTGACACTATATTTGGTAAATGGCTGCACATGGACTGAAACACTGTACATACAAAGAATGATTATATTGGTCCCACCCATACAGAACATGCTGAAATAAGTTTTTATTTGGCTCAGATGCATGAATATGTATGAGGTGTACTCATGGTGGGCAGGTGCATATCTGTGTACATACATCAGACCAGTGCGTACATACACGTGGAAAGGCACACACCTCCACAGCTGAAGACAAATCACTTCCAAATACCCTTTGAGGCAGGGTGAGAGCAATACTAATACACTGTTTGTCATAATCCAGCCTCTCCTGGGACTCCAGGCATGATATCCCCACTTGTAAGTTCCACATTCATTTTACCTCAGCTCTCCCAGGTTTGCATATTGGCAAAGTGAATACAAAACTATCCAATAAAATGCAATGTTCACTGTTAGAGATGATTTACTGAGGGAGGATTTGATAGCTGAGAAACAGCAAAGTACAAAAGGGTTTGCATTGTTTATCCAATAAGTGGAACTAAGGGGCAGATGTTTTTTCCCTGACGATTGTTAGAATCGTATGATAATCCTGGCATAATTTACAATTTATCCTGTCTGTTACCTTTAGTAAGATTTTTTAGTTAAAAAAGGAGAAGGCTTGTATTAGGAAGAGCTGTAGGCATCTAAATCCATGTAGGCATCTAAGCAACCCAAATTGTTTATTATCTCCTGACAATAAGAGAAAAATAATGTTAAAATATGGTGATAAGTAAAATGAGTGGACATTAGGCTTTCCAGAATCAGAAATTACCTATATTCAACATGTTGAATATTCAGCTTGAGACAAAGCTCAGGACTTATGGCAATGGTACAAATGTTCAGGCTTGGCATGGACTGGCACAGAACTGCATTGCTGCATGGGAGCCTTGAAATTGCTCACAGGCTAAGATGCTTTCTTGTTCCTCGTTGAAAGAAAGCAAAACAAAAGAGCACCAAGGCAAAGATGTGTAAAAGATGAGTACAGAAACCCTGACTGCTCTCTCGTCAGTGAGTGTGGCATGGGTAGCCTTGCACTGATGATCTGGATTTATACCAGCATCAGGAAAGAAACAGTGAGGGAGATTTACATGCTCAAACACCCTGTAAAGCTGTGTGGTGCTGTGGACTGGGGACAGGGGTGGGAGAATTCTGAGAGGAGTTGACTTGGTCTTTTCTTTCCAAGGGGGCACTCAGGCAGCATCACTCCTGTCATGGCCCACAGGGCTGCCGTTGGCAATGCTGTACTGCCAATATAAATAAAGAAAGAAATAAATAAATAAACCTCACTGCCTTTTGCCAGCAGGAATAGAGTAGGACCCTGGTGACAGCAGCATGGTAGTCCAAGTAAAACCACACAGGACAGTGAAAGGAGGGGGACAATCTGAGCCAAGGACTTTTGAAAGTCCTCAGCCTTACACACACCTCACATCGAGTCACAGAATCATAGAACAGAATCATAGAATAGTTTGAGTCATCAGCATCGTTCAAGCCAATAATCTTATCATGACAGCATGTTTTTAATAAGTAGGAAATCTAGTTATTTATATTCTATTTTTAATATATAGTCTAGCAGGTGAAGGAACCCTGGTGAGCTACTGTATGCACACTGATTTCTCTGTTATGAGAACAGTCACTGACGAGAAACCTGTGTCATGTGCTGGACAAGCTTCTGTTTTCTCCTATGGGATTTGGATGAGAGCAGTCACAAATGAATTTTTCTAATGATGTGAGATGTGGAGATGTTGGTTCTATCAACAGTAAATGGTATAGGCTGTAATGAATTTGGGAGTGTCAGAATGCAAGACTGTGAGTGTTAACTCTTGATTGTAACCAAATTGCTTGTCTAGTCAGGTTTGACTCTCTCCAGCAGATATTATATATGCTTGAAAAAATTAAAATAATTATATCATCCCTTGATATGTGATGCCTGTTACAAAATATCCACTCCTAAGGTTGTACAGTACGAGGAAAGAGCTGTAATTCACCTTTCAAGGTTAGTAGATATATAAACAATTCCAATGTTATAAAATATCTGCAAGATGTGATGAAAGATATCCTATCTATATAACTGCTGCAGAAATGGAGGCTTATCTAGCAAATTACAGAACATTAAAAGTCAAAGCTAAGACACTTGGAGCCCAATTAGCAATAGAAAAACTGATAGCTGTACATACATCAAAAAAAGCCCTGTACATGCTTCACTAGCCCTGGAAGCTAATGCTGAGGAGTTGGAAGAGAACACAGAGCAGCATTTAAAGAAAAAAAATTAAAAAGTGTCAGCAGGAGTTGCTCTGTTTTGTGGCCTGATTTAAGGTTGCCACTTTCCAGCTGGATATAAACTGTTCTGCTCTCATCCTTCACACTGTTTGGAAGCAGAGACCCAGAGCCAAGATCTGATCTCATTCCTACTGGTAGAATTATGCAGTAGCCCCACAGAAGCTACAGCCATTACTGTAAACTCACACTTGTGTGCACCCATGCATGCTCTGCCCTGCACCATTGCACATATTTCAATGTGAAGGATGATACTGTAAATATTGAAATGCCAGTTGCCACACAGATTTCTTTCCCATCCTCAGTATAGGTTTACAAGCATGGCCTTCCCTCACTGCTGATTTTGTCTATCCCACCACCACCTTCCAGCTGGCCAACGTCACTTCTCCTCTTCCTCCAACTGGATGGTTCTTTCCTACCTTCTGTTGTCCTTATCATTGGCAATGGGCACCTCTTCTTTCCAACCAACTTTCTGATGCTGGCTGAAAGCAAGCTGAACCTTCTCCAAGCCTGGAGAAGCGATGCTAGTGGCTCTGTACACATCAGTGCTCACACCTGCCTAATGGTGTGCCATTCCCAGGTCCAAGCCTGGTCCAAGTGGCCATCAGCAACAGGGTGGGAGCCAAGGATTCATCCCAGTGAGCAATGTAACAGGGACTCTTCAGAACAAGGAGAATTTTAGCAGCTTGAATATCAATAGGCAGCACAGGAAAAGATGGAAGCTAGGGGGAGAAGCTGCACTCATCCTTCATAAAACTGCTGAGCCTTTAATGAGATATTTATTGCAAACAGTCATCAGCCAACTAGTTAAAGACCATTCTCAAGAAGTGCCTTTCATGCTGGTGAATGAAAGCAGCAGAAGAGTTTTTCTATGAGGTAAAGAGTGTGTCAAAAGATGTACAGACAACCTAATTCAAAGATGTCAGTGCATGGTAGTTTCTGTCACAGTAGAACTGATACAAGATTATCCTGTAAAGGGCACTTGATTGAAAGGAAAGAAAGGGTTGCAGAAAATTAGACAAAGAGAGAGGGGAAATGGAAGAACAGGGAACAGCCAAAAGGTAGAGAAGGAATTGTGGCAAGGGTGGAGGAGACACGTGCATGGTTACTGAGAGAGGGAAAGGAAGGAAAAGAAGCAATGCTGCAGGAATGGAACTGGGGAGATAAAAATGAAACTAACTACAGTGGGAAGATAGGAACAGAAAGGGGTGGGAAGCTCCAGGGGAAAGGACTAGATAAGAGAGGAAGACTGAGGTGGAGAAGAATGAGTGCAGGGCAAAGGACTAAGTGACCTTTAAAGGCCCATTTGGGTGCTATTTTTCAGATTCATAAGGATGTAATTAAGGGCTGTGTGAGGACACAGATGTGGACAGCGCTGGGAGAAAAGCCAGAGTACAGCAAGAGCAGAGGGTCTTGAGGGTAAGGCACCAGATTCAACCAGGAGGCCTGGGTTCAGATCCCTGGCTTCACCAAAGGCCAGGCTTAAGAGTGTTGGGAAGGAGGCAATGACTCCTTTTGCTTCATTTTTCTCAGTGTTCTGCCATTTTCCACTCACATCATTGTGGGAAATTCATGCCATTTACTTCTATTTTTTTTTCAGCATTTATCTATAATAGGAAACAAAAGCTGTCTCCAGGAAACCCTTCTCCTTAGGTTGTCTCTTTTGCCCTACAAAGCTGTCAAGTCTCCAAGGCAGGCTGAGCATCTCACAGTATCCCTGCACAGCACTGGACACAATCTTTACATGTCATTGTGACACAAATACTGATGGCAAGTTTTGATAACAGCAGCCAAACCAGCTTGCATTTAAATTTCAGTATTGTCAGAGGACAGGTCTATCAAATGAGATACAGATTTTGTTTAAACTGATAAAAATGTGCAACAACTCTACTAAATTTAGAGTGTCAATAACTCTACTATAGTTAACACTTCTTTACAGGGCCGATGGAAGACTGGAATCTAAGTTGGCTTCTTGTATGTACATAGACAAAGTAAGCAAAAGATTTTTTATTACTAGGTTTCTGAGAGGCATAAAATGAAAAGCTGGGCATGTTGACCTGCTACACAGCTGTGGCTATAGCTGCTTTCTGAAGTTTTGTGCCACAAGATTAAAAAATAAAAAAAAGGAAAAAAGAGATGTTTTTCTTTAAATACTGACTCTTACCAAGCTGATCAGAAATTTTCTGGATGCTATGGATTATTAGAAGAACCATGAAGAAGACAGATAGTTTTTAGAGACAGTCATTTGGTCTGAGTGGAACCTGGACATGCAGATCAATTCACTGCACTGCCCCTACAGCAAATGCTCAGGGCCATAAAACACATTACAGATCAGGAAACCATCAAAGTGAAGGATAATATTAATCACTAGTCTTTCGCTGGCTTGTATTCACTTCAATTCAGAAGTTATTTTTCTCTCCTTCTACATTTCAGCTGGAAGACACTGAAACCTGTGAAACTGCTCCACCCTGAAATGTCCTCATTCCTGTACCACTTGGACTTCAGATTTTTGCTACTCCCCACTCTTCTAGAGATGTCTGACAAAATGGAGTTGGTTGCACGTATTTCATGTTCTCAAAGGGCAGCATAATCCCACTTTTATACAATACCAAGGGAAGACACTGGGTAATAAAGACATGCTGTGCTATGCAGGGCAAGTTCAATACAGACAGGGCTGCCTGGAGACAGGGCACAAACTCCCTGGGAACCCCAGTGAAGCCGGGGGCTTTCCCATTTTTAAAAGCCCCTCCCTCCTAGATGCTCTGTCCTTCCATTAGTTCACTCACTTCACAGCCTGTCTGAGCAGCCAGGCAAGCCTCTCTGGGCAACCCACAGACACTCACACATTTTCCCCAAACTCTGCTTTTTGGCAGCTGCCCATGGAGCAAGAGGAGCAAGACTCTGTAGTCAGAGATGGAGTCTCCTCTGAAGCTCTTTGAGCTATTCCTATCCGATTATGGCATTACCAAGAGACTTGACCATTTGAAGTATGATGAAGTGTGGTGGATGCTGAAGGAGCCAAAAGTTGTGGGTCACTGAGACTCATTTTGAAAAGTTTTATTTTTAAATTCCACCTCATCCTTTGCCTCAGGAACATGTGGAAATCTCCCAGTACAGTCATGTTCGAATCAGTGCAAGTTTCTGCCTAGTGGCACAGCTGAAATCCTCAGGGCATGGGCTTTGGTTTGCTCCAAAGTGGAAAACCCAAACCACCTTCCATTAAACTCATAGCTAAAATGCAAAGCTAACAGGAGAAGGTGTTGGGGTCAGGTAGAGGTGCAGCTGGAAGAACTCTGTTCCAGTGAGCTAGCAGCTCTCGTGGGAGCAGGGGAGAGGGGGCTGGCCAGCAGCGGCTGGTCTCTGCTCTTTAGAAGAGAGGATGAAATAGCTTGTTAGGCTCTGGTTACTATGGGATATGGCTGAAGCTTGACCTGCTTTATGAGCCAAGCCCCAGTCTTATGAATTCAATAGAAAAACTTAGGCAGACCTCAGTGGGACCTGGGTTTGGCCTAACATGCTTTATTTAGAATCTTGAGTGAGGGAAACATTTTTCTTTAGATTACAGTTGAAGGATTCTTGGGTTTCAGCTTAAGTCTTATGGTGGCAGGGTATTGCACACTCATATTTCTTTCTTTTTCTTTAATAAATCACTTTTCTCCTGTACTTAGCCTCTGACCAAAACCTGTCTGCTTGAACTGCAATAAACCTGGCTGGTCAATGACATCTTTGCTGAGAGCAGTCTGCTCCAACCACACCATGCACGCACTGGCCGACCCCCAGGCTGCCACATCCCCCCCAGCCCCAACCCCTCTTGTTCCAGGTACCTGGTGGGGAGCAGAGGCTTTGGGAAAGAAGGCAGACAGAGACTGTAAATACATCTTTCTGTAGCTGCACTTCTGAGGCACAGGGATTTGCTGGAGCTGGGGCCAGAATGAGCGAGCTGTGCTCGAATCTATCGGATTTGTGAAGTACAGATGTGATAATTCCGCTGCAACCACAAAAGAATTTACAACAGGAAGTGTTGCAGCTGTTGCTTATTAGCATTAGTACAAATTATGTGAAGCAAATTGTTAGCAGTCATGTTTCCATGATATTTAACTCATGGCAGTGAATAAAAGTGATTCTTTCTCAAGGAAAATTTTAGATTTCCAAGGGAATCAAATTCCAATTGTCCATGAAGGGAGCATGGATTGGAGAACAGCATGCAACTCTTTCAAGGCATCAGAGGCAGTGTGTGCAGCGACATGCTTGCCTTCTCTGGTAAAGGTGTGTGAATTCAGGACCATATTTCTTGGTGAAAGAAGGAAAATTCCTATGGCTCCATATGACCCAGTTGCCAGTGGCAAGGTGCGCGGGTGTCATGTTTTAACTCTACCTCAACCAAAAATCAGCACATTCTGCCCCGTTGTGGAGCTGCTGAGTAAAGTTCTGCCCACAGAAGTGCCTGGAAAGGGAAGGAGGATCTTGCTGACCTGCTGTTTCCCTGAATTTTTACCTTCAATGTGCCTGTTATGACTTACTTCCCTAGCAACCCCAAGCCTGTTCATGTGGAAGCAGCCTGTGCCAGCAGAGCAGTTCCCTAACACAAGCTCAAGAAGGTGGATTTGGAGACAAAATCCACACTGCAACAGACTGAACGTGCAACTGACTGAAGGTGCAGACTGAAACGTTGGGGTGCAACCTGCATGTGTCTGACAGGAAAATCCCCCAGACCAAATCCCTGGGCATAACACCTCTCTCCAGCCAAACCAGTTTCAAACCAGAGGAGCAGCTGATTTTGGTCCTTCCATGCCTTCTGCCTTGCTGGATCAGCCAGCAGCAGGCAGTCCTTTCAGGCACCTCCCCTGTGTCCCTCCTTGCTGCTTTGGGAAGAACCAGCAACTGGCTCTGTGGAAGGAGGCTGTAGGTCGGAGAGGGGAAGGACCTGAAAAGCATTTAATTTTAATTAATATAAAGGGGGCATTTAATTCTTGCTTCCCTTTCCGGTGCAGAGGGAGGATCAGTTGTATCCAGGCAGATGTCTGACCCTGGAGATGCTCCTCTGTGGGGTGAGCTGAGGGGCCATTCACAGGCTGCTTGAAGGACCTGGGGGATCTCCCTCATGGTGTCTTTCTTTCAGACAGAAGCTATTCAAATGAAAAGAGAGAGTAGGCAGGCAAGTAAAGAAGGCACTAACAAATTAACTGAGAATTTTGGGTATGTTTTGGGGCTGTAAGAGCTGAGATTCCTCCCTGAGATTGCTCAGCCCCCAATCAGCCCCCAAACAGTGCAGCCAGTGATGGGGGGGCGCTGCATCCATGGGCAGGAATGAGCCATGGGGTGGCTGTGCCAGGGCGAGAGGAATAGCCACCCAGGGCTGCTGCAGCCAGGACCAGGCTTCAGAGGAGGGTGTGTGCTCCTGCTGCTGATCCAACAGCAGCATTCTTTCCACACAAAAACTTTATCAGCCATTTTCTTGTTGTTTTACAAATTATTGCTGGTTTTGCTAATAATGTTCCATTAAATTTCTCACAGCCATCCGTTCTTTACAAAGGCATGAAGTGTAACTCATGAAGACTGCTGACAAGCTATAGAAATCCAGCCATCAGTTTAAGGCCAATAACAGCCCAGAGTGATGCTTTACATGCCCGTCCCAAGGGTGCCTGCCTGCATGAATCACACTGAGCAAAGCTGCTGACGCTGCAAAGGCTGCTGCACTCCTCTGCCTGCCAAGCAAGGCAGTGGGCTCAGAGAGGTGGAGGCATTCCCAGAGGCATTTCTTGAAATGCAATTAGGTCTGGCTGGGGAGGGAGGCATTTGCTGGTGCGAGAGAAGCGGCAGGTGGATGGGAAGCAGTGAGGCTGGCCAGTTCTGGCAGCTGAGGCTGAGCTGGTGAGCCATGGTAGATCCAAGAAGATGGTGTGCCAGGGAGCACTGGCTCTGTGCTCCCAATACCCTGCAACCACCACTCAAGCACGGGAGGAATGGTCCCCAACTCCTTGGACTTCAAGTGCTTGCTTTTTTAAGGGAAAAAAAAAAGTGAAAGCTCACAAAGAATTGAAACTGCCCGGAGCAACCAAAGTGCCTTTTGATCCAACTACAAGTGCTTAGAAGAAGAAAAGAGGCACATGTGTTACTTTTAAAGGTATCACACATCCACCCACCTGTTGGGAACAGTTAAAAAATACAACTGGCTGGCTACAGTCTGAAGGGAGAGCTGTGAAAGGAATAGCAAGCAAAGTAATTTCTACAGGCAAAGCTTAAAGCAGCAGCCAATGGAGAAGCAGCTGACATGCATACTCTGGTTCTTTAGTGCCTGTTCTGAGGAGACAGCCTGACCCCCTCAGCACAGCAGAGCTGCTTAATTACCTTCACTGACAAGACTTGAAAGATAAAAATTAGGTACAATTTCTATATTACAGCGATTGCAATAATGTTTGTCTCCTAATTGCCTCTCAAGTGAAATAAAACAAAACAACATCATGCCATGAGGAAATTTTGTCATAAGCATTACTTACATGTAAAAGGACTCCACTAACTGTCTCCCCTGTGAAAAACAGAACATTAAATACCATGGCCTGGATGGCCCTAAATATATCTACAAGTGTGATATCAAATGAGATGGCACCACTGACTGTGTGTGTCAGGTGCATACATGAAAACCATCTCAGCATGTTAAATCATGTGCATGAACATCATTTCCACCATGGAGTCTCTTCACACTGTGTTGTCCTGATCAGCCCCCTCAGCTGTAACATCCAGAGTAGGGGCAGGGAGTGGAAGGTAGGGGTGAGACACAGAACAGGGGTGAGACACAGAACAGAATCAGAAGGCTTCTTGCTGAGGAAAATTGAGTTGTGGGTTGTGGTTTTTTTCTCCCCACTCTCAGAACAAAATGTGAAGTTACAGATCCTCCTGGAAAACACAATCAAATGCAAAAATATTCTTGGAACAAAAATGTTCCACTTCCAAAATGTCAAAATGATGTTTTGACACTACTGAAAGCTGTAGTTTCAGTTAAATAGAATTTAATGTTAGAAAGTGACATGCTTTTATGAAGAGTTTTGATTTTGACAAAGTGGGATTTTCCAGCATTGAAGCCATCTGATAAAGTCTAACAAGCTCTGCTTACTGATATATTACAGCAAGGTGGGGTTTTAAGTGAAAGAATTAAAATCCCATTTTGAAAAATGGAGAGAGGTTATCTAAGTTTGTAATTATGAGGGGGAAAAAAAGATTGTTTGAGGACTCTCTGAAGGAGATGTTACTAATGCAGCAAGATTTTTACATTTTTTGGGAATGTAAGAGTGAAAAATGATCTGTACAGGTTTGCTGTTGATGGAATGTCACCTCTGCCTGAACCAGACAGCTGACCAAAGAGATTTCCATTCTTTATACCAGAGACACAAAGTGATATAGGCTCTGTATTACAAGCATTGGCATGTTTAGGGTTCCCTATATTACGTCACTCAACATATATGACTTTTCATTTAACACAGTTCCTCAGCTATTCCTATTTAGGGTATTTCAGCATGCAGACAGGATTTGCTGAAAGCTGGTCAGTCCTATAAAGATCCAATCCTGCAAATTTATGACAAGTTTTTTAAGTTAGGAGACTAGTCCCCAGGAATTTAGTGAATGTTTTGTAGGATTTGGTTTCTCCTATTTTAAAGGATTTCCAGGAGCAGGCCTTTGAATGGGTATCTTTTTGTAGGAGTTCTAGTCTATCAACATGCATTAAGTTGAATTTTATTTCATGAGGTATTTTTGGTAACATTCCTTTCTACATAAACAGGGTCAAACAATCTTGCATACTATCAGGACACTGTTTCTCAGTAAAGTTGAGCTAACTAGCTCTAAAATCACCTGCATGACTTACAAACACTTGCTACCTCTCCCTGTCATGCACTACAGGTTTGAACTGCATGGATGTGTCCCTTCATAGTCATCCTTTGTGGATGAAAACAAGGACATACTCATTCCACAGATTCATACACATTCCTCAGACTGAGACCTGTTTTGTCCCCCTCAGTTACATGGAGTGTCAATAAGCACCTTTTAGATTTGTGTAAGAGGCAGAAGTGAATTTTTAACTCACTTGAGACAGAAAGTCCAACACATTTGTCTGTGTACTGAAAGCCACAGTGCAGTCAGGAACCAACCTACAGCATTTGTCCTGGCCCTTTGCAAAGTGCACAGGAGGAACAATCCCACCCGGCTTCCTCATTTTTTAAAGATGCAAACAAAACCAAGCGCAGGAATTCAGATTTCGCCTGGAGTGGCACGGAGTGTGCGGCAGACAGGCGGCTCAGGGAGCGGAGCTGACAGCCGTGCGCGCCAGACACCGTGGGAGCCATCCGTCCATCCATCCATCCATCCATCCATCCATCCATCCATCCATCCATCCATCCATCCATCCATCCATCCATCCATCCTCCCTCCCACGCCCCTTCGGCGTGACGGGAAACATCCTGCCACAAACACTCCCTGCGTTCGGGCTCCTCTTGAATGAATTATCTGTGAACGGCGGCGGGAGCATCCTGCTGGGAGCCCGCGATTCCTGGGCGGTATTTACGGACGGGCTCGATAGGAGTCATGACGGTCAAAGCTGCAAAGCACCGCAGCACAGAGCTCAGCCACAAGTCTGCTAGGGCTGCTCCCTCTAGCGGGATAAAGTTCTTCAGCTGGGGGAAAAGCCTTCCCCTCCCTCTTTTTCAAAATTATTTCTTCTTATTATTTTTTCTCCCCCCCTTTTCCTTGATCTTGTTTGTTTGTTTGTTTTTCAGTTGTTTAAGTGAATAATTCAAGTTTTCCGGATAGTGCAAGACACGGGGCACTTTCCATCAGACGACAGGTGACCAAAGGCTGCACTTTTCCAGCCCTTTTTAGGGTAGAGCACGGAGAGTGGAGCTGGTGCCCAGGCAATGCAGGTCAGCGATTACTCTTCAGAGGCGTCAAGTGAGGGACTCTTGGTTTGCCTTCTAGCAGTCCTATGCATATGCTGTAGCTGTGTTTGGTTTTGATTTCCCACTTCTGGTTACAAAAATAGGACTTACTATAATCATAATAATATTAATGATACAAAATAATTATTGTAATTATATACTTTTTGGCAAATTATTAACACAAAGCAGCCCAAAAAGATCCCACTGGATTAAAAAAAGGTGACAACGCACAAATGTTAAAAAAGACTAAGTCTTTGATAAAAAAGAAGGAAAAGCAATCTGCAAATGAATGCATTTCTGTAAGGCAACGTTACCTTTAGTCTTCCATCTAGATTTAGCTCAGATTCTGTTGTTCAAGAAATTATTAGAACTTGGCTTGCTTGAGCTTATCAATGTGGTAACACAGTTTCAGTGCTGGTCCCAATTTCAGCCCCAGGTATTTCATGATCATGTCACTTTTCAGCAGTAACAAAGCATTGCCATCAATTTCCTGGTTTCAAAAGAGAGGAAGAGAATCAAGATGTGTTAACCCCCCTTTAAGTGCTGTGTCCTGACACATTAAACAAGGTGAATTAGAAACAGCGTGTCATTTAGGGTAGAGCTACCTGAAATGTCATGCATTTTGAAATTTCATCAAAAAAATTGAAATCTGAGATGTGATAGGAGAAAGCCATAAAGGAAGGTTTAATTAAATACTACTTTTTATTCTTCAAGGAACTATAAGATTAGTTTAGGTTTTCAATTTATTTTGCAATTAAAAGTAGAATTTTTTAAAAATCAGTGTTGCTCTAAGTACAATTCTGAGAAAAGCCAGTCAGCCTTGAGAGAAAGGTATGAATGATGGAGACAGCAAAGGATGTAGCCATATTAAACAGCTAAGAGAAGACCTCTGGATCTCAGTTTCAGCTTTGTCCCCAGCTATTTGTGGGTTTCACATATCCCCAGTACACTTATACCCAGTGATGCAAGTCTATGGTATATGTGCATGTGCATATATATATATATGGTTTTTTCTCAGATTCAAGACAGTAATAACTTGCTTATTTAATTGCATTTATTATTAAATTTGCTAGATTTTAATTTAACTCTCATGCAAATGGAGTAAATTGCCACCAAGCTCAGCTGTTTATCCCAGAACTGTTGGCTTGAAAACCTCTTGAAATTACAAAGTACTACTGCAAAAGAAGCCTGAACCCACAGTGAAACAGACTCTCCTTTACTATGGGCTGTAGACCACGGATGCTTTCAGCTGTACTGTTCTTCCTTGGACCCAAAGCCTGTCTGTTTTTTCCTGAGTCTATCAGTGGATCTGCCAAAAAATACTACCTATTCCCACAGCTTCCAGCACATTTACATACTTGAAGTGTCAGAGCTAAAACATCACAAGTGTTATGTGTGTGTGCAAACACATACACAGATACACACACACCAACGCTGTCTACACTGTGTTCTATGGTTTTGATGGCCAGATCTTTCCACTGTGATCCATTGCCTACTTATTAAGCAATGCTATGGATCCTAATTTGCCCTGATCATTATTATTCCATTCACTAGGTGATTTATCTGATGAACAGTTAAGGTCACTTTCTGATTAACTCAATCAATTAATGCTCCTCATTTTGCAACCCCCACTCTATCCATAATAGAAACTCTCTCCACCTCCCCGCTCTCCTTGCCATTATTTTAAGGAAGCTAATGTAAAGTGAGAATAAGTGTTACATATAATTACAATTTGCATAAGAAATAAAATAAGAACTCCTTTAACTGTGGTGCCATAGGGTAAAAACACTGTCAAGGGTCAGGTGTGGAGGCAGCTGCTTCTAAATGTTGAGTTCAGCATTTTATTATTTCCATTATTATTACTGTGTAGGGGTCAAGATTAAACTCCATGACAATAGTATGCCAGAGGGAGCATTCATATCCAATTAAATAGCTCATATTAGCCATTTCCCTGTGCAGATTCTTGGCTTGAGTTCTTTACAGTACTACTGTGTCAGCCCTTTTAAAAATAATTTTAAGAAAGAAGACTTTGATAACGTGGTTCCCACATGTACATTAGCCCCAGCAGATTTTGAGGTCTGGAACTGGTAACATTCAGTGCTATCAAGGCCACCACCTTTCCCCTCCTCCATTTCCTTTCCCCCTATCTTTCTGCCAAGTCTTTCCTGCGGATGGAGTCTCCATGGGATCTCACACAGTGCTGCTGCAAGGTCCCTGGCCAGGGCAGTGGCTCCTTTCCGTGAGACCAAAAGCTCCATCAGTGATGAGCTCGGCTGTCCTTGGCACACAGACCTGCTGACAGAGCAGGGAACAGCTGATGGAATGTGCAGGAAATTTCTCAGTCTTTGGTGGACACTCTTAGGAGCTACCTGTGACAGAGCTCCTCAGGTGTCTTGGCAAGAAGCAAAGCTTCTGCTCCTGGTGGGAAGAGCAGATAGAGCCAGGACATCCTGCAGCACCTTTTGGGGCAGTGAAGGATGTGGGCTTCAGGCTGGAAGAGCCGGCTCTGAGGACTGAGGTCAACACCCAAACGGCCTAGTAGAGCAGTAGGGAAGCACACTGCCCACGTTCAGGATACATTCTGCAGCTGTTTTCTTCCTGCTGGTCCCAGCAGCCTCTCTCTCCCAGCTCACATGAGCTGATTGCCAAAGCAACTATTTCGGGCGATAGCTGGGCCTTGTCAATGACAGTAAGTGCTTCTAAGTAAATTATGCACCTGCTCCATGGAAAGATTGAACATACAGGAAGATATGGCTGAGGTTAATGGACTAATCACTTGTCACTCACCCCTGGGGTCTTTGTGCTAATCCAGATGAGGTTTGAAGGCTGAAAAATTGCAGGGATATATATAACTCAAAAGTGTAATTGAATTGAGTTGTGTGGCAATCATACCCAGGTTCTCACACCTATGGCATATTTTACAAGGAAACCAATGATAAGTAGAGCCCATGGGTGCTGGGTGTGCAACAAAGGATGACAGGGACAGTCTTTAGTGGCAATTTAGCTTGATCTCTTTGGTCACAGAGCAGCTGCAGTATCATGGCATTCTCCAGTGCAGCTGGCCCATGACTGCCTGGAGCGTTCCCAGGCCCTGCTGCTGCATAAAAGCACACTTTGCTACAAATGGGAACTCGACAAAATTAGTGCTTTTGCACTCTCCATATTTACAATAAAAACTTTAAAAGTTGGGGGTTTTCCCTTTGGGATATACCTGTATGCCTCAGACGGTGTAAATTCTCACTCTCTTGCATGAAGATTTTGTCTTGATGCACAGCCCCTTCTGATATTGTCAGAAACTCATTTTATTGCAAGGTCCTTCAAATCTGAAGGTGGCTTATTTATCTGCCTGGTTGCAGATTTTTTAAAAATCTCCACAGGACCAATATAGGCCGTGCTTTCATTATCAGCTTATAAGGCAGAAGGCAGGAAAGGCAGGCCAGCACCTAACCTGTACCTGCAGATTTGGCCCTACACTGCTGTGCCTGCTGTTGTTCTCATCCCACAGACCTGTCTACAGAATGGCAGATGGCCCCAATACCTTCCTAGGGTGAGCAGACACCAGGGCCTCTGGTCATCTTCATTTTCAGCTGCTCCTCAGCCACCTCCTCTCCTGTATCTGGAAACTCTGGAGGCAGAGTGTAGCTGGAAGTGCATTTACCTCCCTCAGCTCTCATCTCAGCTCTCATCTGCAGCTCCACAGCTCCACTTGTCTCTGCTGGCATAGGGTCAAGGAATGATCAAGCCCTCTTGTTGTTTCTGCAGCACTGGGGTGCTGGTCAGCACTAAGGACTGGAGAGCAATTCTCATTTAGACCTAGGTCCAGGCACTTACATGAAAACTTATGACCCCCAGCCAAACACAAACAAGTCACTTCTAGGGTAGAATCCATTTTTCATAGCCAGACTGAATTGATTAAGGAGAGATGGGGAAAGCAAAAAATGCTAATAGATACATTGGTGTCAAGTCCATACACAGCAGCAGAAAAAGAAACTCCAGATCAGAGAAGTTTCCCCTTTACTAATTAAGAATAATAAAATTTCCATCACTGGAGGTTAGCCTCACAAAAGCAACTATCATATCCTCTAGAGAGTCAGCAGGTATGTTACATTTAGTTATGTAGTTACATAATACTGAGGGGAAAAAGATTAAAATATTGGCTGGTTTGGGTTTCTCCTGCTAAATATCTAGAGACACATAAAAAATGCTCTTCAGAGAAGAATCATATATATCCTGAGAAAAAAATTGTCATTGAAATGAGGCTTTTTTGTGCCAATCTGACAATGAAAAATGAGCACCAGATCCTCAGTGCTTTCTCTAAGGCTTGGCATAGAAACAATTTATGCTGGAGTAGCTGGGAATAAACAGTGAGCATTTTCTAAAGACACTGTTATGGTTTCCCCATTGAAGTTTAAATGAATGCAGTAGCATAATATAGCACAAAATAGAGTGGAATGGAATGTAATGGAATAGAATAGAATAGAATAGAATAGAATAGAATAGAATAGAATAGAATAGAATAGAATAGAATAGAATAGAACAGAACTGTTTCAGTTGGAAGGGACCCACAATGATCTAGCCCGTCCTGGTGTTTAACCACCATCTCAAGGGATAAGTGAAATTCTTCTGCCCAAACTCTCCAGAGGTGCTGAACTCCTGGCCAGGCCCTGCATTCAACCTGGTTGAGGAAGCCCAAGGCAGTTGAGGGGTTGTGTGTGACGTGCTGGCTGTCTCTTGCAACTTAAATTACCTAGGGGTGGTAAGGGTAGCCTCCTACATACGTGTTTTCTGAAGAGCTCCACATGAGGGCCTAAAGCTTGAGGGTCTGCATCCTTCACAAACCACACCACATCCTCCACCGTCCAGGTCAAAGGATTCTTGCTTGATGGCCGAGCTGCATCTTGTTGTTCAGGTGAAGGACTTGAGGCTACGGTACAAAAAGCCCACAACACTGCATTACAATGGCACCCAGAGCTTTCCTCAGTTTGGGATTGTGAGTGTGCAGGGCTTTGGCAGCCTCACTGTAGCCCTGGACATTGGATCTCTGAGTGCAAGTACTGGCCTGAGATGGTGGCATAGGGGGAAAAGGGGACTTGCAGGAGTTTCCAATCTGATTGCTTATTGGAAGACATGATCCCAGCTGGTGAATAGTGTTTAAAAAACATGAAACCCTTAGGTCCCTGCAGGAGAAGGAAAAATGTGCCAGCTGCCAGGCTCTTAAACCAAGCTGCCCCTGCTGTCTGATCTGCAGGGATCTTGGCTCAAGAAGACACTACACTCACACCTGGAGAGAAAAGTTCTTCAGCACTAAACAAAGGAGTTTGCCATTGAATGTGAAGGCTAGAGGATAAAATCAGGATTTAGCAAACAGGGTTTTTAATTTGCATTCAGATATTCATACTTCTTTTGGAGCTTAGCCGAAGGTTTCAGTCCGTATCTTCCTAATCTTAGACTCTCACAGAGCTGATGGTCCCCAGAGAATGCCAATTTGGGAAGTTACTAAAACATGTGAAGATGAACATTGCACATGTGACTTTTTAATGGTATGACCCCTCGATGATTTAAGGTGACTTCAGCTTGCTGTAGCTTTAAATCAAGTGAATAAAGGCACATTGAAATGAAAGTGCATTTATGTTTTTACTCGTAGTCTCTGCAGAATTATAAATCTCAATCTCCACCTGAATATAATTTGTACCCCCTCTTATCCTGCTTTTTACAACAAGAACTATATTATGCTAGGCTATAGGAAAGCTGTTTCCATTTGTTTATATCCACACCAAGCAAACTTTGCATTAGCAGGCAGCAGCATACAGATGCATTAAATGTTACTTGCTCACATCTGCTCATCTCTTTCTGTCAAAGCCCGGTTTTTAATGTGAGAAGTGCAAATGGAAAGCAAGTACACACTGCAGAATACCAGAAATCAAACAGAAGAGTGTGTGTAGAGGGAGATCACAGACACCTAAACTAGAGCCTGGAAATGCCCCAAGTAGCCAAGAGGCAATCCCAACTGCTGAGGAGAGAAAGGATGAGCTCTCCAGAGAAACACTGAGCTTACAAAGACAGATGAGACGTGTGAGAATCTCCATGCATGACTCCAAACACAATCCTAATGCATGTGAGTAAATGTGGGTTTGGGACTTGTGTAGATTGCCATTCCATTGACTTCAATAGAGCTCTGGTGATTTGTATTAGCTGAGACTCTGCCCATATACACCCAATAATGGGTTTATGTGCATATTTGTCCTTTTTCCCTTGCCACCATGCTCATCTCACAGTATAATGTAACGAGGTGTATTTGCAGTTACTCAGAATGAACTCCAGAAAGCAGCAGTGCTATGAATGTGCAAATCTGGTCGATGGTTTTCATAATGAGATGAGATGTAAATATCATGATAATTGCACTCTCATTTGCTAAGTCGCTGTTCTGGATACAAAGGACAAGGAACAGCCGCAGGTCCTTTTAATTAGACAGCAAGGACCGGTGTTTGTATGGACTCAGGTGACCCTGGGCTCTGCTCACAGAATAAATGCAATACACAACGGTGCAGACACCATCTGGAGCCTTTGGCATGAAACAATGAAGACAGAGAGTGCAAAACAATGAACAGGGTAGTCTTGGCTAACCCCTGGATCATCAGTAACAATGAGGAACTCTGACAGGGACAAGTGGGAGAACTGAGATTTGTCTTGGAGACACAGGGGTATTTCTCCCCTTCATGGTCAGTCAATGGTTTGGATGAGAGCTGATGTGTGGAGGCATTGGGCACTGCATCACCTCAAACCAAAGGTCAGGAAAAAGACCAGGCTTTTGCAAATTAGTCAGAAAATAGAGAAAGGAGAGAAAGGTTTGGCTGTGAACAAAAGACTGCAGAAGTTTCTCGGCTACTGCCACAACATGGTCAGGGGAAATGTGCCACTGCTGAGGAGAATATTTTTTCCCTTTAATTGGTATAAATGTAAGGAAAGCCCAGAGGACTTAGCCTGGGATTTACACCAGGAACAGAAAGGGCAGCCTGCAGCCCCCTGATTCCTGCCTGCAACCTGCCCAGGAAAGGGCAAAGGGGAGCAGAGAGCCCCAAGTGCAGCTGGGAGCCTTCACAGGTATTGGAAGCATCTGTAATAAAAGGAAGGGGGATGAGAAGAAAAGGTTGAAATGACAGGGGGAATCTATTCACTCCTTTGCAATCTAGCAATCAATAGCATAAATGTGATTTCTGAAAGACAAATATATAAATGACCTTTCTAAAGAGACTGCATGGCTAGAACTCTTCCAGACCCTAGCAGATGAAGATAACCCTTTCAAATCCATGCCTGAGGGATAGTATAATATCATAATATACAAACAAGCATTATGTGTCAATACTAATTCTTAAAATACTTTATGTACCTACCTAGTATCAAGTTTTGGATTCTTTGCTGCTTTTTCATGAATTAAGGTGTGTTAATTTACTTGTGTGAAAGGAGCTACCTTTAAATGTTATTAATAAAACAGAGATACACTCAGTTTGCAGCAAAATGTCAGGTTTTAGCTGATGAGTCTGGAAACAATCTGGTTTTCCATATATTTTATAATTTATTTTGCAGATTAATTTATTGGCTTTTTAATTTTGTAGTTTACCCATCTGAGTGTAATTTCTCAATTTACAAAAGAAAATAGATCATTTCATGTCTACACAAAGGCCTGGGGTTTCTTTCAATAGCATCACTTTGGTGAAAGATCATATGAAGCACAAAAGTGTTTGATGGCGGCAGGGCAAGTGCTATAGATTCTTTTCATATCTGAAGGTATTCACACTTAACCTAAGAATTAGATAAATGAGGAAGTCTCATGTCTCCTGGGTATCCTATGCCATCCTGTCATCAGAATTAATCAAGATGATAATGAATACTCAGATTACAAAGAGATGGGAGTGCTTGCGACCAATAATTATTTTTAGAGATCATAATCTAGGTCAAATCCAATTTCCTGTTTTTGACAGGTGGCAAAAATTTGTCAAATTAATGGAATGAGATATGGAAATTTAGGTAATCAGAGGGAAGCACTTTCCCCTCCTGCCTCAAACATTATTGGGGAAGGACAGTGAAGAGGTTCCTTTGCAAGGGAACATCTCCAGGCATCCCAGTCAAGACCATTGCCTACACAGAAACAGCTGGAACTACCAGGTCAATGGCAAAAGCTGAGTGAAGCTGAGGGAAAGAGGTGGCCTGGCTCAGTCTGAGTTTTCACCCCAAACTTTTCTCTGCCCCTCATCTCTAACCTCTGGACCTTCCTGAGAAGGAGAATGGAGACAGAGCCAACAGCCAAATGGCTGCAGAAGCATGACAAGGAAATAAAATGCTAAAATGGAGTTAAACCTGTAAAAGAAGGAAAGACAAATAACAGACTCCCTAAATATGTTCTTGGCAAACAAACAGAGCCCAGAGGGAATACAGTCATTGATAGATAAGAGTGGAAAGGGAGTGACAGATGAACTTTAATATTGCTGCAGGCCTAAATGATTTCTTTGCCTCAGGGGAAGGGGGTGGGAATGAAATTTTAAAAGGTTCTCTCTGATTGCACTGGAGCAGATAATAAGGAGTAGCAGATCTACTGAAACTAAGCAGAAGTAGCAGACCCTCAAAGGTGCAGAGGAATGGGAATTATTTTAAAAAACAAACCACCCTCCACTACAAACAAGGAAAGGAGGAAGGCTTTAAGATACTTTTCTAAAAATCTAGGGCACACCAAGCAGGAGAAGAAGAGATGCACAGACAAGCAGGGGACTGGGAGAACACAACTACAGGATATTTGGGGCAGGGCAGGGTAGGGTGTTGACAAGCCACAATCAGCAGAGAGCTCTGCAAAGAAGATCAGGCTCAGCACATCTGTTTGCACTGGCCGGCCTGGCAGGACATGTCGGGCACCACCTGCCTGGTGTCCTCCGCCTTGCAAGGCGTCCCAGCAGAGTCCCTGTCCCAGCGGGGTGGCAGCTGGGGACAGAGTCCCTGTCCCAGCGGGGTGGCAGCCGCTCCCGCTGGCAGCACCGTGCGGGGGTGCAGCACCGCAGGTGCTCCTCGCCCGCCGCAGGAGCAGCCAGCATCCACCTGCACGAGACGTGGATATTAAACATTTATCCGGGCTTTTCTTGCTTTGCCTCTCTTTTGTAGGTGAAACAAAAAGGCAGCTCGCTGGAAGCACTGAAACTTTCAGACTGAAATGTCCTCAAAAATTAGCAGGCAGGCTGTATTTGCTGAATACAGTGCTGAGGCTCACAATGCCATCAGCAGCTCCTTTGCCTCGGGGCAGTGCTGGCTCTGCCCCCAATGAGCTGCTTGCAGCATTATTCTGGAAAAAGAGAAATTTCAACTACCATGTCCCCAGATGTTTTCAGAAAATATGTGTACTAATAAGCAGGACTGCCCCTTTAACAAAGACCCTCAGGTGATAATAATTAACTGCTAATACTGGATAATAAAATCTCCATAAAAATAACAAGCTACAGGGCGAGGTTAAGGTTATTATATTGTGGTTGAATACACAATTCTTCATACTTGGGATAAAGGCTTTGTCTGTTATGTAAGCAGGCTTGGAAAGGTTTATGATGTCCTTGACCATTTCTTCCCCAATTTAAAAGCTTCAGTTTGGCAAATGATGACAGGAAAGAGCATGTTTATCTCTTTGCAGCCCCAACTGGCTTTCTGAAATGAGATTTTTTTTACATATTTTTTTCAGAATTTTTTAGCATAATCAAGGAGAATTAGGCATCAAGCTTCTGATCGCATTAATGAGAGCTTTGAGGTTTAATCTCATCCATTCCACTTGAAAGACATGCTCTGCTATGCACTGAGATATGTTTTATGATTATGGCTTTTTCCATGATATTTGCCCACCATGATAAATAAGGCAAGCTATTTTTCAAAACTATCCATAAATAAACAGGATTGGTTTGAGGTTTCAGAGATAAATTCTTCCTCTTTTTAATGAGCCCGTCTCTGCCTCATAAGTATACAAACTGAAGAGGATAAGAACAGAGACTGACATGCTCCACTTACTCATCTTTGCTTACTTATGATTCAGCAACATATAAATTATGCCTAGAAAGAAGAAAAACACATGCACAGATTGTTAGGGACCTTGGCAGCAAACCTTGTATGGGTTTGTATGTAGGCAAACCCTACACTCTACCTCTACGCTATCACCCATGGTAGACCCTAATCTATAATGGGTGATATCAGGACTAATAAATGCCTAAGAATTAGGAAAACCCCTACAACATAAATTAATCCAAAACCATTTTAATGATGGTCACCACATGCATTTCTGTTTTAGGAAGCCTTTAGTGTTGAGCTGGCCAAATGACCTAGAGACCTCAGAGGACCTAGGCTATACAAGTGTCAAATGATTGTCACATAAAAATTACTAAGCTGTTTTGGGATGAGTTCTGTTCCAGGTAGTATAAATAGCAGTTTCAAGTCACTTGTGACTGCTTCAGAGGCACTCATGTCATGGATGCCTGGTTCAAAACCAATCTCTCCCTCTTTGCTCCTCAAAGTGCTTTTAATGGTTTTAAGCCAGAGAAATACAGGAACCTGTAAAGCCTATTGCATGACCACTGGATGACTTTTTTGTTGATCTAGTTCTGGAAAAAAACATGAACCCTATTTCAGACTTCTATTTTGTAAAGACTGCAGGTTTTGTGGGAAGTCACGAAAAGAGAGATGGAGGTGTCTCCTGAATTTTAACTTCCTGCTTGGCACTACGTGGAGGTTTCACAAAACATTGGCCAAGACTGGGAAACAGTGACATTCAAAGTCTAAAACAAAAAGGGAAAGCAATGCAGCTGAATAAGCTTAAGAAGCTCTGATTTTAAGCTTCAGTCCCTTGAACATAATTTCTGTCCCCTGATACCAAGGGTTTTCTCCACACAACACATTCTTAGGCACAGAAGTTCTGTGTATTCTGAAAATTCACGAAGTATTTAGTAAGCAACCAAGTGATCCAGAAAAAAAAATCTGTGAAGGGTTACTATGTATGAATCTACCATCTCTGGCTGAGGAAGTCTTTGAGCCACAAATTCCTGAAGGCAGAGAGGGATGCACCACCATCTCTGCATTTGTCCCTTTCCTTGGGGCACGCTGCTGTTTCCTGCTGGAGACAAGATGTGTGGCTAGACAGACCTTGGCTCTGGCCTGCCCTGGCTCTTCATTTGTGCTACAAAGAGACAATGAGGCTCTAAGGAAGTGGTGGGAGAGGGGTAAAGGAATCCTCTGCAAAGTGAGCCCCTTGTTCTCCCAACACCTGATTATACCACTCTGAGAGGCACTGAACAAGAAAAGAAAATGGCTTTTCATTTCCTTTTCTTTGTAACTAAGGACACCAGTTCCCACCAGTTCCTAGTGACAAACTTTTACAAGCTGTTTGCAGAGTATTTCTGTACTATCCACTTTGCTTTGAGTAAAGTTGACTCTGTAAGTAAAGAATGAGATAATTATGAGAACCAAACACTTATCAGTGGTCTCTATAATAGACTAACATAGGGCTAAACCAGGGAAGCAATTGTGTATAAATAATAGAAAAGTCAGTGATAGTTTTGGGTGGGTATTGAATATCTAAGATGGCAAACTTAGATAAACAAATAAATACAGGGGGAAATACTTGTAATACATATTTTGGAAGGATAATGTCCTAAAATATTAAATAGTGAAAGTTCAGGAAAAAGAAATAATACAGATGTTGGAGAGGTGAGGAATGTGAAAGAATTAAGTAAAGATTAAGCAAAGGATACTAGAAAGAGGCTCTGGAATGGCTTCCAAGCAAGAATATGCAGAGTCAATGGAAGCTTCCAAGGGAAATGCAAGGGCAAAAAGACAGTGTAATGAGATAATGGTAGACAAAGGGGCTAGGGGAACCAGTAATCTTCTGCAAATATATCAAGATTTTTAAAACATAGTACTAGAGTGGCAGTAGATTCCATTAATAAATGAGGAAGGGAAAAAAATTAATGACTTTAAAATGGCTGAGACATTCAACTCCTTTGTTAGATCTGTCATCAGAATGAAAAATGCATACATGAAGTTTGAATAATTAGTAAGGGGTGAAGACACTGTTGGCATCACTACTGATAAAGACCTGTTGACTGAGAATTTGGAAAATGCAAACAAAGTTAACTGAAGTTCAGCAATAGCTAACCCTTCTGATGAACTTGGGGAATTTCAAGAGGAAAAAAAAATATGGCCACTAGGAACTGTAGTGGATGAGTAGAGCAACTGCCCCAGCAAATGGTAACTGAACAAAAATACAAAGAAAGGGAAGAAGAATCATCAAATGCAGTGGTTTCCATAGTTTTTCTTGAATTTGCAGATAAACTTCTTGTGACTTTGCTTCCTGAAGAATAAAAGAGCCTTAAGCAATAAGCTGAATGATTTTTAAAAACATATGTTTTGTTGAGGAGTCTTTTTCAAGCAAAATCTGGCTTGGTACATAATTAAAGGGGCAGGATGGGCACAGAGCTAGGAAGCAAAACCTCTGAGTAAATGCTTTGAGGTAGGCACTAATATTTGGGTTTGCTCTGCATCACCTCTTGTACACAGCTGGTGTCCCACAAATAACAGGAACCTGCCTGTAGGCAGTATAAGTTTTTGGGAGGAATGCCTTATATATTAATGTCTTTAATGCTGATAATAACAGGTGCGATTGTCACACAATTATACGTAATGCATATGTTTACATATCAACAGCATTAGAAAACTTCCACCTTTTTACTTAATGGGGAACAGACTGATTTTGTGTTTACACAGGTTATTATTTCCCCTTCTAAATGGAAGCAGGAGTGGGCTGGATGGATTCCATCACAGAACCACCTTACTAATTTTCTTGGGAATTTGGGAATGAGTTAAGACTGCAGCACAGCAGCAGCATAGCAGCACACATTGCTAAATGGAAGGTGGTACATTACCACTTCTTTGGTGGTTTCCTTCAAGATAGGGCCCATTCCTGGTTGGGCTGGAGGTGTGATGCCTCAGCCCAGTAGCTGAGGGCCCCCCTGAAGCCATGTGGGCAGGACGATGGCTGCAGGAGGAAGAGGAGCCTCCAGCAGGGTGTCCGTCTGCAGGACTCTGGCGCACGGTGTACATGGAGCCCGTGGAGCCCAGGGCAGCGTCGGCAGGATCTGCACTGTACTGCTTCCTGCTTGGAGCATCGGCCAGGTAGTCCTCAGGTATAACTGTCTCTGCTCAGGAAGACCAGACACAAAACAAACATCAGCAAAACAGAAACTTTTTAAATTCAACCCTTGAAAAAAAAAATTTTTTAGCCAAAATTCCCTTTTTTTTTTGTCACAAAGTGTAACTCCATTATCAGCTTTCTGTACAGACAGCTGTCCCCAGGAGAGGTCCTTACTGAGAATGAATAAGCAGTGAAGGGAAACACAACCATTCAAAGTCAGTAGAGTCAAAAGAGGGAAACCATGGCTTGATAATGAGTCATCTGTGTCAGCTCACAATATTATTTTCTGTAAAATCCTGGGCCACTTAGCCCAGGTCCAATTGGACTCATGGTGCTCCTCAAATACACCAGGACCAGAGGATTGAAAGGAAGGAGACAGGGGAAGACAACAGGACAGGCAGTTTGTTAGGTTCAAAATGCCTGGCAGCCAGTAGGAAGGAGTGAAGGTAATAAAGCAAAGCATTCTGGCTGCAATTACCAAAATTAACCAGAAGCATCCTCAGCTGCAGACATCCATCAGGCCCAGTATCCCACAAGGATACAGGCTTGATGACTGATGAGCACACCCAAGGTTTTTCATGGACAGTTCTCTGTTATGTGTGAGTCACTTGGACCTGACTCAGGTTCAAATGTGCCAACATCACAGACAACTGCAAACCATTGCTTGATGGTTCCTGTCCTCTCCATTGCAATTTTCACACTGTATAGGAGCTAAATACCTTGCTTTTCAGATTCCTGGCAATAAACCAAATTTTGCACTTCAAGACCTATTTTGGAGACTTGCACTCCCCTATGCTTGTCTAACACACAGGCATGAGGCAGGTCTAGCTCCAGGTTTTGCAGCACACAGGTATTTTTTGCCATTTCCCCTCACATTTAGGCTCAGGTTTGTCACTGACATTTCTATGCCTGTGTCACTGACTTCCTCCTCCAGTTTCTTCATATCTATGTCTTTCCTATTTGCCTTTTTTTTTGTCTTCACAAAACATGGCCACAGGTCTTCCTCCTCCTTTTTCTCACCATTCTCCCTACAAAACCAACCCTCCTGTCACGCAGCCCCAGCATCACTACTGGCAGAGCCTTTGGAAACCTCTGTGAGATCCCAGCCTTCACAGAACCCTGCTGGCAATCTGCACTTTAGAGATTCCCACTGGGTGTTAACACCTGGCAGGCAGGGAGCCCCTAGATTAGAGAAGTGCCTTCCATTGCCCCATGATATTTTTCTGAGCTGTTGCAAAGGCCACTTTCCTCATCATGAGTACTCTCCCTCCAGAGACATCTGAGCAGGGTGAATTTCCCCCACAGTGTCACACATCAGCTTCCTGGCCTGAGCAACACTCTCCTCCTGATGTGTTATGCAGCCTTATTGAGTAACTAGAAGAATTTGTGCTGTAATTTATGCCATAAGACACAAACTCCATTGCTAATAGATGTTGAGGCTCTATATAACAGAGTATTCCTTTTAATTTACATTTTCAATCTTTTCCTTAAAAAAACCCAAACAACATTACTTGGCAGATGTGTACAGTAGTTGATGGTAAATGAACATGATTTATCTCAGCAACTCAAATACTCAGGAGGTGTGCCATGCCATCATCTTGGCTTGTGTGTCAGGCCACAGCACAGATTTTTGTTACATTGTTCTATTTTATTGCTTCTTTTATAGTTCTGTACCATTCAGGGCCAAGGCTGGACTCACTATAAGGCAACCATCAAATCTGAAGGAAAACTGCAAATGTGAAATTTCCTCACTTTTGGGCATTTGCCTTTGCAACTGCAAGTAACTTTCCTCTAGCAAGGCTTTATTTCCCTTAGAAGATTTGGATTCTTACAGCATGCATTCAGGTGTCCTGCTGCTTTCTGCAAGGAATTTCTGAGCTTGATTCTCATACAAATACAGATAGGGTGTAATCCAACTGAATTCAAGGGAGTTCAGATAACATAGCACGTAAGAGAAATGGGAATCAGACACTCTGAACCTTTCCCCCTAACCTCCAACAGATGCCAAAATTATATAGTGATTGAGCGAAATACCTTACTTTTCAAACTCCTCCCAATAAACCAAGGAAAATCCAATCAAGCCTCCTCATTCAAAGGAATTTAATTACTGTGTAGAACACTTGCAATAAAAGCCTCTTATGCATAAAGAAGATGGCTCTGTCTGCTGCATCCTGCCTGCACTGCATGGAATAATTATGCCTCTTGTGAATCATTACCTCTTCATTCCAGGATAAGAATGCTCTTTTAATATGATTACAATGTGAAGAAGACATAGACTATCAAAACAACAAACAGCACATTAAAAGAGCCCTGCTAAATAAACAGCATATAGCTTTTATTGCCATGGATGTAAATTACTCCAAAATTTTTGAGCAGACACCAGGGATTTTTTGATGGATGTCAGACTGTCTCAACAGCCTGTGTGAAATAAGACATGTACAGATATCATCTTCCTGTGGAAGGACACCCATGAATTGTGTACAAGACTACAACAAGGAGCCAATCTCCGTCAGATCTCTTCCTAACTTTTCTTGATCTAGATCAGTTTATTCCACATCTCTGCTTTGGGCTCCAGAATGGGAATGGTGATGCCTATTGCCATGGAACAAGCCAGAGCCTCCATTCACTACTGTATGAAACATCCCACAGTGGAAGGTGCTCTGGGAATTTGAAAAGTTATATTAATGTCTTCATGAGACCAAGGGGAGCAGGGATCAATCATCTCCAGTGGCCCACTGCCCAAAAACCAAAAAACTCTGTGGAAGCTTTTGTGTTCCTATTTTTCCAGCTCTCTGTTAATTTGCACCACAGAGAAGCCGCATGACTTGAGGTTCCACTGATGATGTGCATAAAAAAAAAAATCTGAATTTTGTAAGCTCCCAGAAAGCTTTGTAAAGTGTATAGCCATCACAGCTTCTAATCCCACCTTGGTCAATTAGGAAAAAACCACTTTTTTGAGACAAAAGAAGAAAATATAAATTTCTATTGGGGTTGAAAATGCAACAGTTCATAAATCTGTAGCTTAGCTCTTCTGTATTCTGACTCACTTTCATATTTTATTTTGTAGGTAGTCATTCCCACATATTAGTGACAAACTAGTACACAATGCTTTAAAGCAGGATTTATGAGAAAGCTGCTTTGAGCTTTTGCTCTGAGCACAGCAGTCTCTGTTACAACTGCTCACCACCCTGAGATACTTAAGCCACTTTGGCAATTTTCCTTTCCATGAATGGTCCACGGGCAGCTGGATTGAAAAGCCCAAGGCTGTTACATCCAGCACACCTTAAAGTGCAACAAAAGAGAGAAAAAAGCAACACTTGTCTTCCCAATTAAATAAATGTGCATTTCTTTAGCTGAGCTTCTTAAAAGTAGCAGTCTGTAGGATTCCTAGCCAAATTCCTAAAGATGTGTGAACTGAGAGTTAAAAGAGCCTGAGAATCTGCAGCTAACATCCCACCTCTGCTGCAAACCTCTGGAGTGACCTTGGTCACATTATCTGTCATCTCTGGACCTCAGTTCTCCATTATGATGGAAAAAAAAGCTTGTTTTGTCTCTCACTTCTGTAAAATATTGAGTTCTTTGCCCCAGCAGTTACTCATTTGCCACTGTGGAGTGCCACATGGATGCATGCTGCATGTGTGACTGCAGAACACAAACACTGGGCCTTTGGTAGCCTCTGGGAATAGAGACACTCCAGAAAGACAAAAGAATTGACTCTCATTCTACACGAGGAAAGCAAATGAAAATCAATTTCAAGTCAAGCAGGAAATGAAGAATAGTATACACGCAGGAAAGATGATCCCTAGCTGACCTTTTCCTGAGCAGATCTAATATCTTACTTTTTCTTCCACATCTTAAAAAAAGCCCAAACTTAGTTTGTTAGAGTCTCTCCTACAGGCAAAATCTCTTTGTACACTCCAGAGACACTCCATTCTGCCTTCTCTGCTCCCAGGCCAAACATGTCTTGCACGACTTTCCTCACCTGCTGCTGCTCCCACATCACTGCTCGTGTTGCATCTTTCTCTCCCTTTACCTCTCTCAGCCTCCATTCCCTTATACCCCCCCATGCTTCTCCCTCTGTTCTTCCCTGTCACCTCTTCCTACTTCTCTTCTGCCAAATTACCACTATCTTGACCTTGTTCTAACACTGCTTTCCTGCACCCACATCACTCTTTTCCCATTTTGCCAGTTATTTTCCTATCTCTCTTTCCTAATTTCCCTCCTCCCACATATGATTTTCATAGCCATTTTCTCCCCAGGCTGTTCCCCTTCCACCCATCTCACACTTTCATTGATCCAGATTTCCCTTTCCTGGTGCTCCCATGCCTTTTGCTGGGTTCATCTCCAGATTGCTGCTTGGACAGCAGAGCCCAGGGTCAGGGCAGTGAAGTGGGACCAGAGGCCCCTTTCCCAGCTAACAGGCCATATCCTGCACAGCCATCAAGTGGCTGCATCTGGGTGAAGGCTGCCTGGAGCACTGCTGGAAACCCACACTCCCTGCTCTGAGCCTGCTGGACACTGGTCCCCAAGCCAGGGAGGTCCCCTTTTGCACACCAGTAGCTTCCCAGGAGAACTGCCCTTCCTTCTAGGACAATACTTTAATGTCATTTCATAACCTTTTACTTTTCCACCTGCAATGCTCAATCATTTGTATTTTCTTTAATTAAATTCCCCATTAACTTCTTTTCCTCACAGTCAATACAGATTTATTTCTGTCTTTCTTTTCTCTGCCCCCACTATTCCTTTTTTGTGTCGTCTCCTATTCCTCATATCATTTAGTGATGGGCTTTGCCCTCTGACCCTTCCCTGTACCTTTTAAAGTGCTACCATATATTGTCTATAATGGGTTGACCAGATGTGAACTCCATATTTTAAGCAGCATGATATCATAGCTTCCTCAGACCTCTCCTTTCTCATAGGCAGGGACAGCCTTTTTTCATCTCCCAGTCATTTTGAGAGGAGCCAGCCACAGTGTCAAAATCCTATCGAGAGGCTCCTTCTTTGTATGGTTTTATCTTTGCCTGTATTTTATAGTTCCTGAGCCCGGCTCCTGCTCCCTGCACAAGGATGGCATTTGCCCTATCAGGGAGGTGGGAGGGGTGAGGGAGGAGAGGGGGAAGGGGGGAGGGGACAGGTTTAAGCAGCAGCTTAGAAACCCTGCATCTCAGCCTTCGTGAAAGGAAAAATAGAAGTGGGGAAACACAAAAAGCAAATGCTGAAATGCAGGAGGAAATCCTTCAGATGAGTTTAACCATCAGTTCAGTCTAGTGTAAGCCAGACAGGGAGAGAGCAGAAAGGTATAAACAGTATTTAAGATTGTGAAAGGTATGCCTTGGCCCTGAACTGCTATCCTCTGTTTTAAACATCAACTCTTAAAAGATTTTAAAAGAAATTTTTCTGTTCCTTCCAAACAGCCTCACACATTTCAGTCCAGTCAGGAATGTACCACAGCCCTTATCTTCCCTGCAGTTTGAGCCTGCATGCATCTATCTAAAGATAAGAGTCTCCTGTGATAGATTAAGACTTTCCAGCTCTGGCTGCTGTGATTTACTCTGGGATTACAGCACCGGCCCATTCCTTTTAGCTCCGTTGCCCATCCAGACATGCAGCACAATGAAAACATGATGTCACCGCTTAGCAGATGTTTCTGTACCGTGTCAGCACCACCCTCTGGTGCAGGCATCTGCCCCCTACACAGCTGGGCAAGGACCAGGCCTTTTCCACACCAGCCCGTGGCTGGACAAGGAAAACATTACAGGAGTGATGTCTGGTTTGTGGCAGCAGAGCCGAGCTGCTCGCTGCCTGCCAGGGCGGAGTGGCATGGAGACACATCCCCAGGGAGCCACAGCATCCCTGAGGCTGCTGCAGACAGGCAGGGAGAGAGCAGGCAGCCCAGAGCATCCGCCAGCAGCAGGCCAGGGCTGTCACGCCTGCGGTTTTTAGTCTATGGGAGAACATTTGCATGGGTTATAGGAACACACAGTTGCATCCACAGGGGAGAAAAAAGGGGGGGTTAGTAGTCAGTCAGAACAGGAAAATGTAAATATGCCTCATTCACTTGTGAATGCAGATATTATGAACACTGAAACTATGGTCACACTGTGGAGATAAAACCTGAAATGAATTCTCCAGGGTTTAGTCTGAGGCTTTACTGCACCATGTATCATCTAGCTGTGTCCTAACTGCTAAAAAATATTTTGCAGTAACTGAAATGCTGAGTCCCCCAAGGAGAAGCTGCCAGTCAGTTAACATCAAGAATCTAAATTTTTTTAGAGAATTTTCCAGACCCCAATGTTGTCCTGATTAGATCTTCAGCATAAGCAATTTTTTTTTCATTATTTAAACAATTTCCCTTGAGTGTTTGCAGCCCAGACAACAGCCACATTGTGCTTAATGCAGTAGAACTAGGGAATGAAACCAGCTGGGAACAGATCAACATGGTTTTATTGTCCAAACTGAATAAAAAGGTAGAGTAAATTCAAATGCTAGCTGCTGACAAATATATTAGATTTAATAATAAAAGGTGCTCGTGTGAATAAATAACCCATTGAGGAAATTTTTCCATTTTCAAAGTGCTTGGGGAGGATTGAGTAAATGTATTTTGTTACAATAGAGAGGTTTTAGTCCTATGTTGGAGCACAGGCAAATAGTTTAGGCACACGCACGAGTGCAGGCAAAGGGATTTCAATGACACAGGGATCTAGGCTGTAGTAAAAGTCTTCTTTTGGTCTCTTCCACCTGATTTCAGACCTGCTCCTCCTCTCTCTTCTCTCCTCCCTTGCCTTTATGTTATACCAAAGTGTACATCATGAAAAGAAGATTTATCAGGGCTGTATAGTTTTGTGTCTCAGCACAGCAATGGTTCTGCCATGGCAGAGGGAGGTGGGAGAGGCTGTGATCGATCTTTTCCCTTTCCAGCTTCTAGCAGTAGCTGGAGGGGTTTTTCTGTCAGGGTAGTTTATAATGCACTCTGTATCCCTATAAATCAGCATTGATAGAAGTCACAAAAAAGCTGTATACAGAATAGACTAGCTGAAAATGACTGTGTTATTTGAAAATTTCAAGGTATTATATACTAGGATTCTCTGCAGATGAAGTACTTAGTGCATCTCTGTTTTGCTACCACCATGATGAATGTCCCTTAATCATATTGCTTAGTACTGGCTTAAAATATTTAACAGTAATTTTTTTATTGTTTGAAAAACAAATAATTTGAGATACAAGAAGTGAGGTGTCTACAGCAAAATGCAGTGACTGCAAAATAAGCTGTGTTTGCTCATTAATAAATATAATATTCTCATCCAGAAATTGGGTAGAATAGCACATATAAAGCATGAGCCTGTGCACGTGTTTGTATGCAGGTAGAAGATCTTTTACAAAGTCTTTTCTTCATTTGTCCCTGCCCAGTGCTGCTGTTCTGCTGAACTTTCTGATATTTCTTCTGCCATATAAGTACAACATATATGAGCCCTGAAGTCTTAGTTCCCCTTCACAAAACCTTTATTTTCCTGCCTTCTTTGCTTCTGCTTCTGACATCTCTGGCTGATCTCAATCCCAGCAGCTAGGAACTCGCCAATTCCCCTTTGCTGAGCATTTTTATCCCCTCCTCTTTCCCTGATCCTAGAGAGCCAGTTTCCCTCCACATCACTGTGCTGCACTATGCCATGCTGCTGGGGAGCTGGGCTTACCCTGGGTCTCCATCCTAGGGGGGATGGGGTCCCCCATCCTGGGAACTCATCCCCAGCCTCACTGCATTTTCCTGAAATCCAGCTTCTGTGATGAAGACCATCAAGCCACAGCCACCTTTTTGTTTAAGTCGCTTCTGTACCTTCACCTTTTCTTTTCCATGAAGAAACTCACCAAAAAGTACCTGATTCCCTTCCCCAAGCCACCTTTTGCAGATTATTTTCAGTCGGAGGATGTAATTCTCTTGCCCAGCTGCTGGTGGTGCAACTCCTTTCCTTGCACCCTGACCTTGCTCACTGCTGTCCATGGCCAGCACAAACACCAAACTGCATGTCACCACCACCAATTTGCTTCTGGTGCTCTCTTAATTGCTTTAATCCCCTGCTTTGCACTCATTTTGCCAACAGATTAATGTTCTTCAGGCAGATGCTGCATGTTACTACTTTCCTAAAGGCATTTTGATGTACTCTGTATAATTACTGCAAACAAATAAATCCTAAGGAACTTGGGAGCCCTGTTGATTAAAAAGCGGCCAAGATTTTTCAAGAAAACCAGGGGATGATTTCCATGGAAATGCCACTGTGTGTGGGTCTCCATTTGTTTTGTAATGAACTGGGAAAGGATAGAAAGAAACAGAAGGTAGATAAAGACAGATAAGGGAGGGATGACAATAAAAGGCTAAAAAAGAGGACAACATTAGGAATGTGAAAAACTGAGCTGAAAAACTGAAGAACATCCAAGCAAAAATCAGTAATGTCCTGTGGAAAAAATTCTGAATCCTGTTTGAAACCTGTCCTATTGAAGCAGCCTAAATACCAGATTCCCTTTCCCCACTCTCAGGTTCCTGCCATGGAGGTGCAAGCCCAGGCCTTGCCATAGACACCACAAACCAGGCAGTCCCAGAAGCAAGAGCCCTCTCATCCACATTCACAAGCAGAAGTTCCCCTTTCTTCCAAAACCTTTCTTGTTTCACTTAATAAGTGCTGGATCTTGAGGTTCACCTTTTTTCACACTCGTATCTTTGAAAACCAGGTGAGTCATATTGATTTATGCTTGCAGCACTTGCAGAGGTTTCCCACCCCCAGTTCTGACTTGTGGCCCGCTCATCTGACTGCTTGAAATACTGGTATATTGGATCACAGGTATTTGGATCAATATTTTTAAAGTTTAGGAGTGAAAATTCCTGTTTCAACTTTAATTTAAACTATTTAAAATAAAAGCCTGGATTACTAGCTTCAGATATCTCCTAGAGGAATCATAGCTCTAGGGAGAAGGTCTCAACCAGTTAAAACAAAGTTAAAGCTAAACCTGGAGCTAAAACAGAGTAACAATCACATAATTTACCTGACTAGGGCTCTGAAAGTGTCCATGCTTCCTCCACATGACTGCTTGTAAAGCTTGAATTAAATGCATGTACCCAGGGGTATTCTTTTCTGTGGTGGATATGATCTCATCCATCATGCTTCATGCATTTATGCCCATCATTTCATCCACTTTCCTTATGCATACCCTTTGATATGGAGAAATAAAGCATCCTTAAATTCTATTTCATAGCTTGGCTCTCTTTTCTAACCTCCATGGCTGCATCCCAGGCAATATCCTGGGCTGCAGCCATGCAGACACTGTTGGTGTCTGTGCCACGGCACTGAGCATATCTTGGGCTGAAGGACAAAAAGGCCTTTGGGCTTTTCCTCACTCACTGCTGAGAGCAGAGTGCCTCCCCACAGGGGTAGCTTTTCAAAAGAGATGAACTTCCTTGCAGCCCCTCAAGTCAGTGAAGGTAAAACAGCCCAGCAAAATGCAGGAAGGAGGATTTCCCTGGGGCTGGCTGCTGAAGAGATGTCTGCTTACAGCTCCATTGCTTAGCATCCACAAAGAGATACAATTTCATAAACTTAAAGGAAAAGAGTCTTCATTTGTGAGTTAGCAAACAATAATCTCACAACTTAAAGGTCAGAAAGTTCAATTTATCCAATTCTACCAATTCTATAGAGTCCAGGCAAAATACATCACAGCTGAATTTTCTCTCTTCCATCCATCTCTTATTTTTCTTTCTGCCAGGATTTGCTCCTTAGTGTACATCAGGATCTCAGCACCAGGGTCCTTGGTGGATGCCTTGCCTTGCGGGCAGTTGTGTCAGGTGGGGAAGGATTCCAGGAAGGAAGGATTCCAGGAAGGAAGGATTCCAGGAAGGAAGGAAGGATTCCAGGAAGGATTCCAGGAAGGATTCCAGGAAGGATTCCAGGAAGGAAGGAAGGATTCCAGGAAGGAAGGATTCCAGGAAGGAAGGAAGGATTCCAGGAAGGAAGGATTCCAGGAAGGATTCCAGGAAGGAAGGATTCCAGGAAGGAAGGATTCCAGGAAGGAAGGATTCCAGGAAGGAAGGAAGGAAGGATTCCAGGAAGGAAGGAAGGATTCCAGGAAGGAAGGATTCCAGGAAGGAAGGATTCCAGGAAGGAAGGATTCCAGGAAGGAAGGAAGGAAGGAAGGAAGGATTCCAGGAAGGAAGGATTCCAGGAAGGAAGGAAGGAAGGAAGGAAGGAAGGAAGGAAGGAAGGAAGGAAGGAAGGAAGGAAGGAAGGAAGGAAGGAAGGAAGGAAGGAAGGAAGGAAGGAAGGAAGGAAGGAAGGAAGGAAGGAAGGAAGGAAGGAAGGAAGGAAGGAAGGAAGGAAGGAAGGAAGGAAGGAAGGAAGGAAGGAAGGAAGGAAGGAAGGAAGGAAGGAAGGAAGGCTATCCCAGCCTTTCTCAACTGTACTGCAGGCTTTGCCATCAATCCAAAAGCCCCAAAGACCATATAAACTTTTTATACTATACTTTGTTGTGGCTGGATGTCTCTGCTCCCTCTTTAAGAGTGACCTTAATGTTTTATTTATTGTTTAAAGGATAATGATCATGGTAGAGGAATATATGAGGCAATAAATGGCCTTTGCAGGTAATTAAATGCTGAGGAGCACTGAAGCTATTGATAGCCATAAAAGCCATTTATTCTGAGTGTGCTGAGAAGCCAGGAGTGCTGTTCCTCATAGCATGCAACAAGACAAGATTAAACAAGCCATGGTACTAGAAAGGGGAAAGACAGCATTTTTCTTACTCTCTCAGGGCTTGAAACTTCTGAGCTGCTGTTTATTTGCTGCTTGCAACAGAAAATATTGATTGTAATAATATGTGGTTTTCTATCATATTATTCCTTTTTTCCTAGCTGTTTTAGAAGGGCTTTGCATGTTGGCAAGAATTATTGCTCTCCTTTGACACATACTCAAATAAAGGCACAGCAGGGAAGAGTGGCTTGCCCACATAGTCAATAGCAAAGTCTCTTATAAAAATCCAGTTCCCAGGCCAGTCTCTTGCCTACTTAGTCACACTCCTATTGTGCATTGCTATTGTGCTTGTCATACCAGCTTTTCGAGGGCTTGTGGATAGGAAGAGCCCACCTTCCTACAGACAGAGGCACTAGCATCCTGCTGTGCTTCTGCTCCATATAGATCCCTACTTCCAGCCAGTGCCACAAGAAGACAAGCTGTTCTCCTGTGGGTAGTGGAAGGGAACTCCATATGGTTCCAAATTTGACTTGGCCATGGGGGGAACAGCAAGCCTAGGGACCTTATTCACAGCCTTTCCCACTTCCCCTGCGGTAAGTATAATACAGGGTGGCCACCAAAGTTCTTGCATAAAGTTTTGCAGCAGCCACATGCAGCCATGCTCTACGTGGAGACTTCAGCTGTCTAACAGCCCAAAATAGCCAAAACCCAACGTTTGGGACAGAAAGAGCAAGGAAAGGATTGACTGAAAGGGAAAGCTTATCAAACTTAATGCTTCCCACATAAAAGAAAAACTTCTCCCATTTCTGTGCCCACCATCAGGCTAGCCAGAAGTTTTTTAGTTTCCTCTAAACATGGTTTCCTCTGAAGAATAATCCAATATCTCATAGGTGCATGTCAACAGTGTGTAGGTGTCCTAGAAATTAAACTTTCACATGCTCCCATCCAAGCCTCCATCAGCTGTGCATGAGACAAATGATGAAATCTGAACACAGAGTGGAGACACTTTACGGGATCTCTGTTGGCTTCCCATCATTTAGCCCCTGTCCCACTTCATAGGGTTTTCTGCACAGGCCACCCAGGTCTTGCCATCATTTAAGCTCAAACTGTTCTGCTGCTTCCATGGACAATTTTGGCGTGCAGGTCCAGAGGTGTGGTTACAGGTAACATCTCAGGATTTGCTGCAATGCAGACCAGAAGCTGGGCATTTCCCAGGAGGCCTGGGAGTCATCCCACAACTGCTCCCCACAAATCACTCTCACAAGCCAGGAAGTCCCTTCACAGCTGAGAAAGAGCCCTGGGGAATGTCCCATGTGAGGCATGAGACAGGTGAGGGCCCTTGGCAAGGCAGGCAGAGCGTGGGGCTCAGGTGCAGGGAGGGTGATGCACAGCCAGCAAGGCTCTCTGCAGAGGCCAGCTCTAGGCACAGCCTGATGAGTGTGCACTTCCTAGGCATGTAAAACACAATTGTAAGTGATATGTGCATATGTCAACAAATCCCACCTGGCCTGTACACAGCCATTAGCATCTGGCAGCTTGCTGTGAGCACAGGTGAGTTATGGCTTAGGGGCATGTGCTCTGGGGCAAGGTTAAGAGGTGACTCCTGTGTGGGGTAAGTGGATTAATATGGCTGGACATGATGCTGGCTTCTCCTCTCCCTTCTGACGGTGTAAATCAAGGGTAACTGCACCAAAGTCAATACCTGGATTAGATTCATTGGTGCAAAGGGGATGAAAAGCACATGATTTTAAAAGAAAGGACATCTCGATTACAAGATGGGGAACAGAAACAATGAAAAATGTGGCTGCTTTGTGTGACTTCCTGTGGTGCTTTTTCATGGCCCTGCTCCTTCCATGAGATCTTTATCGCAACAGGAGCCCTCACAGACCCGTCTGCAGCAGAGCTCCTACTCATCACTGTCCCTCCTTGTCACTGCACTGTGGGGAAGCCCTGTCTCTGCTCTGTGCAGACCTTGCTGCAGAGAAATGTTGACTTCTGGGGGGAGATTTAGGCAATCCAGCATTAATCATAGCCTCAGTGCCTCAATCCAACCTGCCTTGAACACTTCCAGGGATGCAGCACCCGCAGCTTCTCCAGGCAACCTGTTTCAGTCCCTCACCACTCTCACAGTGAAAGATTTCTTCCTCAAGGCTAATTTAAACCTACCTGACTAGCCCAGGCTGCCCAATTCATGCTGCTTCTGGGGGCTATTGATTGCACACATACACACACCCCACCCCACAGTGGGAGACCCAGGAGAGAAGCTTTGTCTACACCCACATCACTTGTCTAGTCTGAGGGAAAAATAATGTTTTGCCCACCCTCAGTGTTTGGGGAGATCCAGTGAGGAAGGTGGCAGGGAGATCTCCATTGGAATTTTGTGGGGGTGGAGATGCTCAGAGTGTAACAGCAACTGTAAAAACTCTGGTTGTGGAATTGCTTTCTCTCACACACAGCCCTGCCGTGAGAAAGTAAATGCAAATGTACATGAAAATTAAAATGCAAATGCAAACGCAAATGCCAGGCCTCCTGGGCTGCACTCCTCGGTGCTACAGAAATCCCTTGACCTCTCAGAAGCATTCAGCTTGCTGCAAATGTCCTAGTGGAGAGGAAAGAAAAATACTGCTTTTCAGTCTGGGCTCCTGCCTTTCTACCCCTATGTGTAAGGGTGGTAGTTGGATTTCTTTGTACAAAAAGATGATTTCTGCACTGTGTGCACAGCCCTCTCCCATTTGGTGAGCAAAGCACACACTGAGGGTATTCTTGGTGAGCAAGTAATTCAAAAATTGTGATTGTGGACATCTGCCAGCATGTATCTGCCATTAAATTGAATGCATGAGAGAGTGTATTCCCCAAACACCCACAGTGTTGTTAATAAAAGGAAAAATTATTTAAGTCAGGAGGAAGACTGCAGGTGAAATGAAGGCTCATGCCCAAAATTTGCATCTTCCTTTTTTTCTAAACTACCTTTTGCAATGCCATAGTAAGGCCCCAGGGCAGCTTTCAAGCCTGTGATTTTAGATGGGCCTGCAGGTATGTCCCAGCTCTGTGGGGGCTGTGTGGGGCCAGCACCCTGTCACTCATGAGCCGGGGTCGGGGCAGGAACAGGTGAGAGGCAGGATCATAGAAAAGGCAAAGAAGGCTTTATTCAAAAGAACCGTGTGGTTTTTATAGAGTGGTACGATAGATTCTATTCTATTGGCTAACTAACAGGAACATCTTTCTCATGCACTGTCCTTGAGAGGAACAGAAAGATATAGTAGAAAAACAGCACCTGCAAATTGTTTATAGTCAACAAGTTACCACATCTTTCCAGCTCCCTGAAACTTCTCACAAGCCGCTGTGAGAAACGCTTGCCATGTCTCTCTCTCTCTGTCCCATGGCATCCACAGCACCCTGTCCCAGAATACGAACAAGAAGGAGGCTCAGAACTACCACCCATCTGGGAGCTCAATGCTGCTCAGGGCAGCTGCTCCTCAGGACCACCACCATCCTTGGATGCATCTGTCTCATGCCACAGTTCCTCCAAGCTTTGCCCCACATGGTCAGGGGCAGGCACTAAGACAGGGACCTTGCTGGTCCCAGAGGGTTTTAAGCCAGGAGAAACACCCCTGCAAGTAGCCAAGCCAACCACTTAGCAGTCACAGCTCATTTAGGTTTATACTCATGGGTGGAGGTGGCAGACTGGGATTCAAGCTGTCTGTGCTACAGCTAATAATGTGTACCTTAGGTTTGTGCTACCATAACGTGCTGGCCCAAAATTTCTCTGCTGGGGCACCTCAACACGGTGGTTTATACCCAAACCGAACCTCCTCTGTAACCACGGGGAAAATACCACAAGGAAGCTCACTGCTTCCCTCTGGAAGGGTCTCACAGAGGCCTGCAGCTCCCTATCATACACAGCACAGCACTGTCACAGTCATTTTTTCTGGAAAATCCCTTCGGCCAGGATTTTGCTCTTGTCAAACTGAGAAGCAGCAGAGAAAAAGGAAAACAATAATTATCTGATTTGCTTCTCCTGTGTTTTGCTCCTTTGGAATGTGTTTGGAGATTGTTTACCAACAGGTGGTTGTTTCATTGGTTTCATGTGAATTGTTTTGATTTACTGGCCAATCAGGGTCAAGCTGTCTTGGACTCTGGAGAAAGAGTCACAAGTTTTCATTATTAACTTTTAGCCTTCTGTAAGTATCCTTTCTGTATTCTTTAGTATAGTTTAGTTAGTATTCTTTTATATAATATAGTATAATTAAATAATAAATTATCCTTCTAAGAACATGGAGTCAGATTCTTCTTTCCTCCTGCCATGGGGCACCCCGCAAATACAATACAGCACCAGAAAAAGGACAGCCATTTCTTGCTGGATTACATCTTGAGCCAAGGTGACCAAGCATCCTACCTGCCTCCATCTGTGTGCTTTCACAGCCCTCGGGGCTCTCTGTGCCAGTGCTGTGCTGCTGGAAGGGCTGGTTGCTGAAGAGATTGTCACACAGCAGGCTGCGACACAGCTTCTTCAGGAAGCGCAGCACATACCCGATGCTGTTCACTACCAGCAGGCTCTGGAGATGCTGCTTCCCCTCAAAAGAAGCTGAAACTGGAAAGCAAAACAGGAGCAATTCAATACCTGTGGGTGCATGGCAGAAGGGGGAATGAGAGCAGGGGAAATAATTTTACTCAAGTATTTGCATGTCTTAAAATATTTTGCAAAATTACCCTACCTGAAGCACACAACAAACTGGAAGAGCTTAAGGAGCTGAGTTTGTGTGACCCAGATCACCTTCCCCCTGGAGGGCTGAAAGATGCTGACTGGCATGGTCAGCAGCACAAGGTTTTCTAATATATGCATCCACCTTAAAATTGTGTCGTGTGATTAGAAGGAGGCTATCATGATACCCTGGTCTAAGAAAGGGCAGAGAAAGTGATGTGCAGTGATCACCAGTAGTGATGGGTAGGCTGACTTCAGCAGTACCCAAGGTTATAAATGATAATGGGGAGATAAGAATTAAAGGCACGGTTGTGAAGGAATGAAAGGTACCAGGATTGTACTGAAGAGAGAGGTAACAGCTTCATCGTTGATCTTTATTTACTGAGTTAACTGCATTTATAGGCAAGGAAGTGTTGGCAGTTGTGGTCAATCCAGAATTCAGTAAAGTATGAGAAATCTTGCATTAAATTGGAAATGATTGCAGACAAGAAGTGGGTCAAGCAATGGCAACAGGGTCTGCTGGCAGGAGATCCCAAGTCTCAGAGAGAAACCAGCAGCAGTCCGTGCTGGCACAAAGAGATTTTGTGGATGCTGTAATCTGGCAGACATCACCGATGGAGGAGAGGCCTGGGAGATTGCACAGAAAGAGTTGACTGATTTTGACTTTTGACTTAGTAAAAATGAGTGAAAAACAATCTGTAAAATAAACATATAAAGTGTTTAGAAATCCATAACTCTTTGGAGATGCTCAAAACAACCTGGTGGGACAAGAAATGATAATGCAAGCTTACAGATGCCCATAAAACAGCAAGGTCACAGAGTCATGAAAAACTCAGCTATATTTCCAGAAGGTGTGGAACAAAACATTTCCAGGAGAGAAAATGGAGTGTTAAAGCCGCTATACAAAGTTCAGGAGAAACCTGATATGGATTGTGATGGGCATCATTCTGGTCATACACGCTGAAGAAGGGGGAATTCACACTTGCAGAAGTGCACGGGCAGACTGCATTGATGTTTGGGGAACAGAAATTTTCCCTGTGGCATTGCAGCCAACACCATCCTGCTATGTGGGACTGTGCAAGACACCTGCACTCCTTTCACTGGTGCAGTGATCTTCCTCACCTGAAAGGAACTGTGTATTGCAGCCTAGCAGGACGGGGGTGGCTCTCTTAGAAGTACATTTAAGGGTAAGAACAGGGCAATTAAAATTCCTGTGTAAGCCTGTCAGGGGGCATACTTAACCAGGAATCAAAAAAGGGCATAAAAGCCATGGGAGGGGTGGAGGGGTCAAAACAGACCCACCAGGATCTGTTGTAGCAAGACAGATTCAATTTCAACAGATTTGTAGGGAGGACAGCATGATATGGCTGCCTGAAGTCTTCCACCTGGAAGGTTCTTTCCCAATCCTATAGTTTAGCTGCCACCACTACTAACAAGAAAAAATTGCAACATTAGACTTATAATTTCGGGGATAACTTCAGAGATTTCCTGTTGGCCTGAGCTGCTGTGAGGGATCATGCTCCACAGCTGGTTGAGCATCTGTGAGCCAAGCCATGGGAAGATTGGAAAGCCCCTGACAAAACTCATCTGCACTGCTGGGAGTGAAGTGCAATTACAGAGCCATGCCATGACTAGGAGGCCATTCACCCCTCTTTGATGACTAGAAGAACCATGAAATTACGAGAAATGTTTAGTTCAGGTGAAGTTGAAGCTGAGCCAGCTCAGAGGAGCTGAGACCAAGGATTTTGGCAGGCTTGGTGCATAATATGACTCTCCTGATTCTAATGAAAGTCATATATGCAGCACAGAACTAGGCAAAAATGAAACTTTGCATGAATTGATTCAGTCTTGTGTTTCTGTGAACAAGTCTGGAACATTCTCAGAGTATTTTTGGTGTCCCTTAGGGAAGGCACACCTGTGATTACAGAGAACTTGAGGAGAGGGAAGAAGCAAGATTTATATGCTGCACAGAGGGCCAGAGCTTGGGCTCCCACACAAGAAGGTCCCAGTGGCACAGCTGAGCATCTGCAGTCCCTGTGAAACTGATTGGACTTGCAATCCTTGGCTTTGTGTTTGTGCCTGACTCATCTGCAGCAGCTCATTGGAGAGTGCTGTTCCCATATTCCCATCATTGTTTCATTCCCACTGCATCCCCATATGCCAAAATAATGTTGTGACACAAAACTCTTGCTGTGATAGAAGAAAAGTTCACATTCACACTGAGAACCAGGGCCAGGGGATTCACTGTGGGACATGGGAGTTTCATCAGACACAGCAAGAAGTGCCACTGCGGGAAGACAAGGAGCTGCTGGGAAGCTCCCCTTGGTCTTTGATTCTCTCTGATATATTTGTGTAGACTGTGTGCAGTCCTGCTGCATGGGGAATTTGCTGTGGGACTTTTGCATTTCCTGCAGCAGAGAGCAGGTTTGGCCCATGAGCTGCAGGTAGAGCAGCTAAACTCCATTAAAGTTGTCCTTTTGTGAAACACAGAATCATCAAGTTATATAAAGATTTTGGCTGGAAGGGACCTTTATAGGTCATTTAGTCCAACCCTCCTGCAATGACCAGGGACATCTTCAGCTAGCTCAGATTGCTCCAATACACATCCAGCCTGACCTTGAATATATCTGAGCTTGGGGCATCTGAGTTTGGGGCATCCATCACTTCTCTGGACAACTTGTTCCAGAGTTCTGCCACCCTCATCACACAAGGCATGCATGTGTAGTTGTGGTGGCAATGTGTGTCATGAAGTGGGCTGGCATTGCTGCCCACGCTTGAACAGCTGCATGAAAACAGCTCTCAGCCCTGGCCTCAGCACTGTTCCAAAGAGTGGTAAGAGGCAGACTCTGGAGTGCATGTTCCTCACCTGAATCACCACTGCAATACCCTTGACCAACATTCTTTCATCTGACACCAAGGTGATTCCTGCAGCAGCTCATTTTGCAAAGGCATAAGTGATATTCAAAGCTGGTTGCCACCCCACTGATGGGAAAGGGACATCCAGGGCAGTCAGGATTAGGGAACATATTAAACACTTCCCTACTGTGCACAAACCCCTCACCTGACACCATCTCTCCTCCATAGCCCTGCCTGAGGAGGGAGAAGACCACCTTTTGCTGGAGAGCACAGTCGATGCAGGCTTGCACTGCCTGCTGCAGGGCTGCTGACGGCCGCACGGGGCCAAAGTGCTCCGGCAGCTGCTGCACCTTTCTTCTGTCAAGGTACGGCCCCAGGTTCGCTTGCTTGTTGACATAAATGCAGACTGTAGACATAAAATCCCGACAAGGTTATTACAAAACAGTCCTGGGAGCATCCTAGGAGATGCTAGCATTCTACATTTCTATTCATTTCCCAAGTTCTTCCTTCACTGGTGAATTGTTGTCACTTGTGATGCCAGAGCCAGACTTCCTTGTGCTAATGACCCATTGCCAGAGCAAAACAAGCTGAGTTTAGGTCTAGCTCAGTTTCACAGGCTAGGATAAGCTACACACATCTAAAAAAGCTCCTATGTATGCCTGGGGTTTGCTGTCTTGACTCCACTTTGTCCACACAACTTGTGACCAGAAAAATGTTCTGGGAGTGCAGAACAGTAACTAGCAGTGGTGACTTCACAGCAAGGAGGGAATGCCAGCCTGAGGTGTGTTTTCAGATTATTTTTTTCCTTTGTTTTTAGACTGGTTCATTGACAGCTGCTGTGAGAAGCACTGCTCTGAGATGACTTTTGTAAAGCCTTTGGATCCTTCCTTCTTCAAACGCAGCTGTAATTTCTGGAGGGTTTTGCTGCACAGTGCCATGGCAGAAATCTGGTCTTTGGGAGCTTCCTAACCCTCCATGTCCAACCTAACACTCTACAAACTGCATTAAGTTGAGAGAAATGGTACATGGTGTGCAGTGCTACATTTTGGGACTGCAACAACGTGAGTGTGCTTCAGAGGGGTCCCTGAGGGAGTCTGCCCCAGCCTCTCCACAGCCAAGCCCTGCACACCTCCTCTCAAAAGCTGCAAAGGCAGTTTTTCTACATGCCATCAGGCCTGCCAGCAATAGCCAAAAATTGAGCATTCTCCTCACTACCATGAACTTATTTTAAGCTTGGCTGAGGCTAACTGCATCTCAGGGGAAGCAGGGATAGAGCTGGGTAACTAAGGGCGACTAAGACACAGCCTAAAGTCAGGCTAAAGTGAGACATATTATAATAGCTGGCTGAGTGTGCTCGAGCTGTCATCTCTCAAACAATATAACATTATCTTCTGACAGAAATCAGATATGTGACAAAAAAACTGCATCAAGCAGAGTGGAGGACATGATGACAGCTGTGTAAAGTTGGAAATAATTTACAGTTTGCATCACCATAATGAAAATCTAGTGCAACTGTCAGAGTGCACTCTGCTTCCCCATCTTGCAGGGACCAGCAGAAGGGGCTCAAGCAGTACATCCAGGGTAAACAGGGGAATAATGGCAATCATACTTATCATTACACCACTTCACACCTTCCATGTGCCAAACAAACAAAGGGATAGTACACTGAAAATACGGCAGCAGAAAGCAGGAATTGCAGGGGGATGTCAGAGTGCAGCTTTCCCAGAGTCCACACCTTGACAAATCTGCAGAATGAGGTTCTCTGTGTGACAATCCCCTGGTTTTGTCGGGGCTCAGCTGTGGGAGGGACTCTGCAGCTTGCAGGCAATGTGCTGAGTCCCCCACTGCAGAGCCAGGGTCCCCACAGTCCTTCTGAAGCAGAGAGGGAGGTAAAAGCTGGCTTGAGCTTCCCTTCACTTCCTGCCAGCCCTGGTGGGAACCTGCATGCTCTGTAGGGAGGAAAGGTGCCAGTGGCATGAGGATGGGCAGACAGAGGTGTGGGGCACTACCTGAAATGACCCACAGAGCCTTTGGAGCCACCCTGGTGATCTGGCAGGGCTGCAGGACTGTGCCTCCCTGTCCCGCTTCAAAAGCAGCCCTGGGCACAGCCTCTCAGGGCACTTCCATCCACTCAGCTGCTGTTTGCCAAGTGCTTTGCAGACTTTGCGTGTGAAGGGACAAACGAGAATAAAATATATTATTGTCATTGTTGCTGGGTTTAGTATCATTCTGCCACCAGAGCAGATGGAAAACTTCTCCTCTGTGCATCCCAGCTAAGAAATAATGGGATTTATGTGTTGTGTTTAGATTCTAATGTTATCTAATCCATTTCTCTGCTGAAATCTCAGGGTAAATCAGCTGTCTTGTTGATTTTCTTCTCATTTACATCACTTTAAAAGCCTTGACCTATGTTACTTCTGGTACTATAAACAAAAAGAAGGAGTAAGACCGTGTTTTCTGACTAGATTTGGAAATGACCATGCCTGCTGCTGTGATAAGGTATTGGGGTTTTTGTGCTGGCAGCCCTGCCTACAGTCAGACCATGGCTCCTCCGTTCTTCTCCCCACAGCTGTAACAGATGTTTCATGTTCACACAGGGATTTAAGTTGATCACTGCAACATATTAGATGGGGTGAAAATATTAGGTATAAAATGGAACATTCATGGGTTTTTGATGTTCACATTTCAAGAGCAATGGGACTGACATCTCCACTAAACTTGACACACAGCAGTCAAAATAAAATCTTGCAGGATAACTTTGTTCCTTGTCACTGGTCACTAGACTAATCTGCAAACACCCCATTTTCATGAGCTCCCCCTGCTCTGGAAAGCCCAGCATCTGGCTGTGACATCTGGCTGTCAGCTCGTGGCTCCTGCTCACCCCTTGGCCAAGGAGCACTTGAGGCTGAGTACCTGTGAGAGCCTGTGGGGTGTCTGAGTTGGGTACCGTGGCTGCATCCTGGGGGATTGAGCTGATATCTGGCTCCGGCGTGCTTCTCGGCGGAGAGATTGCTAAAGGAGTCATCAGGACACGAGACTTCAGCTGCAAAAAATAATGAAAGTATACACAAGATATTCCAATTTTATTCTATGGATGTCACGCCCCATGAACTCCCACTCATTAGCAATCTGCTATTGCATCACTTTCTCCAGGCCAGAAGATCCATCCTGCTCCCAGGAGGATACTGGAGCCTGAAGCCTGACTGATTTGCTGCAGACAGCAACGCCTTAAGCTACAGGATGCAAATATTATGCCACCCACCGGGTAGTTATTTACACCTGAGCAAATTGAGCCTAACACTCCAACAAATCAGCGCAATGGCATTTTACGAGCCATTTCATGTGGGTGTAAACAATGCTCCACAACTCAGAAACATGGGGTCTTTAACTGCATCATAATTTAGGGCCAAATTCTGCTCTTGGTTGCAGGGCTGTAAATCTTGTGTAAATCCAGTGGCACCAAGAGGCTACTCTGGGCTGACACCCATGTAAATAAGCTCACACTGTGGTCCAGATTGTGCTATTACCAGCTAGTAAATACAAACTGCTGCGCTGCTGCACCCTGTGAGCTTTGCAACCTGCAGCCCAGCTTGGAGAAGAGAAGCATGATGTGAATTTACGGTGCAATATCACTGTGTCTTTATGCTGCCAGTACCTGGCAACTTCTCACGAGTCAAATGATGATCAGGTCCTCATATTTAAAAAGGACTTATGTGATGGATGTGACCTGAAGGTACCACTCTTGCTTTTCCTCTTGCTGAGAAGAGGAGTAGGGGGAAAGCAGAGAGCCAAGCACACAGCTTGCTGGCTTATATATTTACATGTCCTACACCAAATGTTCTTCTGACAGGTACTTATTTCCTTTTGTTGTTTTTCAGTGGACAATGTACAAAGTATATTTTAGGCAGAAATGAAGTAGACAACTGCCTACAAACCAAACCTTGAGCAATCCCTGGTGGAGAGTAGAAGTTGTTTTGGATGAAGACTTTGGACTTGTTGTCCATGATTATGACGTTAAAATGTCTATAATAATTGTCACTGTTTCAGTATAATGGTAAAACTAGAAAGCTGTGGAAAGGAGAGGGAAGTATGTAGGACTTAGGGACATCTAAGTGAGTTTTTACCACCGCCTTCCCTGGGGCAAGCTAAATCCTTTTGTTTTCAGCCTGAAAGAGGAAAAAATATTCAATAAGTGCATCTGAGACAAGCTGTGGATTTCACCTCCTGCCGTATGGCAGTTACAACTGTATGGGGGACCCTGAGCTGGCCCCTGGTTAGTGCCATTTCTCACTTGCCTGGGTTGTCCCGTTTTTGTAGAGTTGTCTTGCCTTCAGATTGGGATCAAGAATGACCAGTGACAAAGTGCTGTCAGTTTCTTTTCACAGAATCACTGACTATGCTGAGTTGGAAGGGACCCACAAGGATCATCAAGGCCCTCCACAGGACCATCCCCAAGAGTCACACCCTGTGCCTGAGAGCATTGTCCAAATCCTTTTGAACTCTGTTAGGCTTGGTGCTTACTTCCTTGGGGAGCCTGTTCCAGTGCCGAACCACCCTCTGGGTGAAGAACCTTTTCCTTATCTCCAACCTAAATCTTCCCTAATACAACTTCAGGCCATTCCCTCAGGTCCTGTTGCTGCTCACCAGAGAGAAGGGATCAGTGCCTGCCCCTCCTTTTCCCCTCATGAGGAATTTGTAGACTTCAGTGAGGCTTCCCCTCAGTCTCCTCCAGGCTGAGCAGACCAAGTGACCTCAGCCACTCCTCATATGCTTTCACCTCAAGGCCCTTCACCGTCTTTGTTGTTCTCCTTTAGATGCTCTCCAATACTTTAATATCTTTTTATACTGTGGTGCCCAAAACTGCCCCCAGCACTCGAGATGAGGCCACCCCAGTGCAGAGTAGAGCAAAGCAGGACAATCCCTTCCCTTGCTTGGCTGGTGATGCTGAGCCTGATGCCCCCAGGACACCGCTGGCCCTTCTGGCTGCCAGGGCACTGCTGACTCATGTTCCACTTGTCATCAGCCAGGATTCCCAGGTCCCTTTCCACAGCACTGCTTCCCAGCCTCTCATTGCCCAATCTGTCCGTGTATCCATCCCAGGCACAGAATCCAGCATTTCCCTCATTGAAATTCATAGGGTTTGTGTTTGCCCAATCCTCTGATTTGTCAAGGTCTCTCTCCTGGGCCTCCCTGCCCTCGAAGGAATCAACAGCTCCTCCCAGTTTTTTATCATCTGTGAGCTCTCTTAGTGTCCCTTCCAGTCCTGCATCCAAGTCATTTATGAAGATGTTGAAGAGCACAGGGCTGGGGCATTGAGCCCTGTGGGAAACCCATCAGTGACAGGTCACCAGTCCAATGTCACCCCATTCCCTGTAACCCTTTGTGCCTGACTGGTGAGCCAGTTGCTCACCCATGGCATGATGTGTTTATCCAGCTGTGTGCCTGACATTTTGTCCAGAAGGATACTGTGAGAGACCGTATCAAAATCTTTACTGAATGGGAAGAGAATAGAGTTTCAAAAACCAAGGTCTCCATCCAGTTTGGGATTTATTCCATCTAAGAAGGTGAGAAGCAGCATGATTTATTACATTCTATAGCAATATGTCAATTATTCGCTTTTCTATGGCAAAGTGGGCTGGCAAAGTGAAACTTTGGGTAGCCCATATGTGAGGCTTCTGGGCTTGTTTTTGATCACATATATATATACATACACATACACAAAGAATATGTATGTACATAGGTGCATTTGTACACACTCTGTATTTATTACATAAAATAGATATATTTCTAGAGAGATGTGCAGATATAAAATCACAAAAGCATTTAGGTTGGAAAAGACTGCTAAGATCATCGAGTCCAATCATTTCCTAACATTGCCAGGACCACCACTATACCATGTCCCTAAACACCTACATATCTTTTGAACACTTCCAGGCACAGTGATTCCACCATTCCCTTTGTTCCAGTGCTTGAACACCCTTTTAGTGATGATTTTTTTCCAAATATACCATCTAAACCTCCCCTAGCAAAACTTGAGGCCATTTACCTTTTCCTTACTGCTGATTGTCTGGGAGAAGAGACCAACCTCACCTGGCTACACCCTCCTGTCAGGTGGCTATAGAGATTGAAAAGGTCTCCCCTAAACCTCCTTTTCTCCAGGCTAAACAACCCCAGCTCCCTCAGCTGCTCCTCATAAAGCTGATGCTCCAGACCCTTCACTGGCTTTGTTGTCCTTCTCTGGACAGGCTCTAGCAACACTTGTATGCTCTCACTCTTACATTTCTCTATATAGATACTATTTTTGAGACAGTATACCTGACAAACTCTGCTTCACTTACATGTTGGCTCCCTAATATCCTTACTGGCTCACATTCCTGTGGTCCCAAACAGAGGCACAAAAGTCCCCTCTTCAGCCCCTGAGCCTCGTGAGTGTGTGCTGCCCCACCAACACTGTGCACTGCCTCACCAGCATCATCAGACCTTTTTCCCCTCCCAGATCTTGGAGGCTCAGGCAGCCTTACATCCAAGAGCAAATAAACAGAAGGCAAGGCTTGTGTAAACTCCATAGTGTGGAAGCCTGTTTCTTTGTTTATGGAAAGCCCCCCTGTTTTAGTGAACAATTTACTGCAAAATTAATTGCAACAAAATGTGTTCTACAGCCTCTGGGTACAGATAAATGTCATTTTATTAGGGGTAGTAGAGAACTGGGCTTTGTTAAATCAAAATGAAACAATGCCTGATTAGTGCAAGAGACAGTACACTAAGCAAACAACAGCTTAGCTGCCTCCTGGCCACTGAAATCCTGAGTAGCCCCTGAATATAATGAAGGGTAAATCTCAAAGTATTCCATTTAAAAGATGTCTTTTCTTGGACTGAGTCTTCTCTATGGAAAAGCCAACCCAACCACCAGCTGACTGAGAGCTTGCCAGTAGAAAGCACATATGTGTGAGAGTCAAAAAAAGCAGTGAAGAAGAGAGAAAGAGAAAGAGACAGAGGAAATCTGTCAGAGCACATTGGGAAATCCTTGTGGTAAGGCATTGGAATCAACTTTTGACTATCAAATGTTGTGAGTTTTGATATGCACAGCATGAGATGTAAAAGTGGTTGCTTTAAAACAAGATCTACAACCACCTCCCTACTCTTACAGACTTTCTACCATGGAAATGGGATCAGAGAAAGCTGATCAGGGATTCTGGGCAGGAAATAAGTGTGTCTACTTTATCAAAGTCACCATGCATTAGATGCAGAGAGAGTGGGCTTTTGGGCCATCGATGCTGGCTACAAGTTTGTTTGAGTATGCAATGACTGGGGATGGGGAGGACTCTGCTGAGTCCTGGAGTTTTTATTACAATCTGCACACCTCTTCAGAGAAGCCAGGATTTATCTAACTGATATTTTTGTCATCCCCACCAAAAAAAAGAAAGAGGGTGAAGAACATTTGCCAGGCAACTTTTTTTTTTTTTTATTTCTGAAGATCTCTGCCAGCTTGTATAATAAAATACATGGGAAAGTAACAGGATGAACCACAACACAATCTTTCCCTGCAGTTTTCTTAAACCACTTAGATGCAGGTTCTCATTTTTATGGCTCCCTGCTCCCCTGTACCTGTTGTCCCTTGTCCTGAAAAAACAATTGCTAGAAAAGGCTGGAATTCACCCCATCCCCATGGGCCTTTGTCCTTCCAGAGGGCAGAGGCACCTCCTGGCAATGGGAGCTTTTGCTGCCGGAGACAGAACCATCTCCAGCCCCTGCAAATGTGCACTAAGGTGAGTGTCTGAGCCAGCCTGGTCCTGCCAGGTGGATTTCTGATGGCTGGACAGAAGGTTGCCATTAAATATGCACCAGGGAAGCACAGAGCTTCTGAGCACATATTTTGGGGTCCGTGACTGGGTGCATTTGGCTGTGAGTGAGGACACTCATAGCACAAGCCCTGTCACTGAGGGTGAGAGGGGAGTCAGCTGGCAAAGGCAAGCACTATCCAAGGTCTTTCCCACCTTTTCTTGTGTTGTGCAATAACTTTATTCTGCACAGCAAATGATGCAAGTGAGTCTGCACACAGCCTCCTACATCCCATCAGTGTTCCACAGAGAATGAGGCAGGTAACCTTGACAGGAGAGTATACAACCTCCAAATCCAAGGCTGTATCGCAGGACAGGTGAATAAACAGGACACTTTAAGGTTGTCTGTGCAATCTCATTCCCAATGCATCCAAATCCTGACTGCTTATTTGTCATCATTAGTATTGACTCCCAGGGCAGCAGGGTAACCCGTGCCCCGTAATGGAACTGTCACTCCACACGTGTGACTCTCACTGCCCACCCCACCTGGCTGAGCTGGGCTGGGGCCACCTCCCTGGCTGGGAGCTGCACTGGTTGCATAGAGGGACAAACTGCCCTAGAGCTGCCCAAAGAGTGCCATGGCTTTGCTGCCCTCTGGGAGGGACATGGTGGTCTGTGCTGCAGTGCTGCCCCATGCACACGTGCCTCGATGTCCTCTGACAGGGCGACTCCCTGCAGGGTGCTAACAAACCCTTCCCTCTTACAGCCTTTCCAGGCAGCTCTTCAGGGCTGCTCTCACTCACAGCCACAGAAATAAAACCCATCCATCGACTAACCTCCCCCCTGGCTGCCAGAATAGGCTTTTTCCCAGAGATTTAGACAATCAGAAAGAATATTGTATTTTGGGGAAATGTAACATTTTATGGCAAATAGCTCCACATAAGGTACAAAACAGTTTTTGGAAAAACAGCTGATGAAATTTTATAGCCAAAGCTGTGAAAAAATAAACAGGATAGCAAGGAAAAGACTTTTCTTGGTGATGAAGTGTGATGAAATGTCATTTCAGGAAGACACAGATATTTCCTTTAATATCAATGAAAACAGGCAATGGGTCACCTGTCTATAAAGAGCATGTGATTGAAAATGTCTGTTATTCACATCTTGGTCAAAATATATTTAAATCTAGGCTGTAAATTCCTAGTTTCTTAAAAATTCAGAAGTATTTTTCCATCTGTTCTGTAACAATTCAGCTCTCTGGCTGCTATAAAGAATTTGGTTGTCTGCCATTTGGGCAAGGAGTCATTTTTTAAAATGCATTTAAGTCTTGTGGTATCTGAAACTCATACAATTATCGAGCTAATTAAATCAAGCTAGAGTTCCCCATCAAAAAATGTAATTTTTGACTCACTCTGGGGAAGTGCTTTGAATGGAGAGGGGCTCACTTCAGCTGAGCACACAGCGTACAAAGGCACCTCATGGAAAAACATTGCTTTGTTGTATGAATCCTACAGCTCAAATCAGCCAGGCCAGGTGCCATGGGTGCTGCAGCTCATCAGTGTCAGCCCCATCCACCTGAGCCATTGGATATAAAAGGATGCCTTGTTATGTGCCATGCTTGCCTAGAAGGAGCCTCATCTCAGATCCAGTGCTGAAGGAAGGATGCTGTTGCCTCCTCTCCAAGTGCCTGGGGACAAAGAGGAGGAGTGTGTGGTACCCAGCCAGGGATAAAGTGTCCCTTTGGAAGAAGTGAGGGACACAGCAATCAAATGCTCAGCCACATAGGTCCAAAGCACAGTGCTACTGCAGCATTTCCAGGAATTTAAGTCTATCACTTCTCCCATTTCTATATGTGTGGTGATTGGTGAAAGGCATTTTTCCAGGTGGATGAATGGGTACATTTGGGATAGAACGGAACATATTCCACAGCATTCTTTTTCTTTTTTTTTTTTTTTGGTCAAATTACAAATCAAATGCAAATGCATGAGCAAGAAGTGGGGGTCATCAAGACAAGCAGGGACAGAAGGGACAGGGTCTGAAAAAGCCTGCATACAAGGTCATTGTGGTATTTGGCAAATCACTCAATCTCAAACCTCAAAGACCCAATTTCACCACATTTATTATTGTCCAGACTGAATGGTTTTGATCTGAAGAGTCTGCAAGTCACCCACTTTACTGATAATAACTAAATTACTTGAAATAAATATGATATATAATAAACTTGATATAAGAAATACCTCAAGTAAAGCAATTCAGATATTTCCATCCTGGAGTTTTCTACTGATATGTAAGTGAAAAAACAAAAAGTATTTCCATATCCCACATTCTACAAAACACTTGAATCTTTGTCCCAGTCTTAGCTCGGAGCTCTATTTTGGACAACTGTTGGCCAGAGATTAGGGGAAAGGAGAGAAAGGTAAAGATGAGGGTAGCCTGCTCTAGATTAAGCTCAAGTCCAAGGCTCACAGCAATCAAACAGTCGGCCCCTGTGTCAGAGCTCAGCCAGCAGCACCATGCATGGGATGTTGTTGCCTCCTATGAGCCAGGAGAGATCCATGGAAGAGCCAGGCAACACCCTGGACAAGATCTTCTCCAGGAAGGCTGGGTCAGCCTTGTGCATACCCTGATTGTTTTATTTGCTTTTCTGTCTTGAAACCACAAACCCAAGCAGCTCTGATTTTCCAACAGTCTGCAATTTGCCCTCCTTGTGCATCACTCTGCATGTCTGTGCCAGTGCCCATTCAGAACAAGGAACAGGCATGGCAAACATGCACAGTGCCCCGAGCTGGCTGGGGACAGAGATGGAGAGATTAACAGAGCAATCTGCTAACAAAAGACCCCTTACTAAGCTGTGGCCCAATTTCACTCCCCAGAACAAATTCTCCTTCCCTGAGCATCACAGTACATTTTTGCCTGGTGTGAGGCATCACAGTGGCACTGCTCCCACTGCAGCGCTGAGCCCACTGCAAGTGATGTGGTGGGAGAGACCCAGCCCAGCAGCAGCATCAGAAGGGCTTAAGGCACTAAGGGTTCCTGGCTTTCTTTAGTTCTGCCTTTGCCCCAGGGTTGCACAGAGAGCTGGGCAGTGAGCAGACAAATAAAGTGAAATACCATTATTTTTCTCAAATGCCCATCTTTTCTTTTTTCCTTTGGAAAGTAGCTTCCCCCCCCCTTTATTTCCACTCTCCTGTATTCCTTTCCTTCTTTGTTCAGCTTGTTCAATTTCTAATCACTGTTAGTGAGAGAGAGGAAAGTGACAAATGAGAAACCCTTCCCCAAAGGTGTGCAGCCATCCCACACAACACTGTGGAAAGCATTTTCAAACAGACCAAATTCAAATAACTTTAACCTTTGGGAAAACACACATAGTGTGGTTCTTGGGGCGTCCTTTGCAGGACCAGGAGTTGGACTTAATGATCCTGATGGATCTCCTTCAACTTAGAATACTCTACGATTCTGTGATTTTTTTCACCAGATCAGGTAGAAGAGAAACCATCTTCTCTTTCGTTTTTTGGGGTTTTTTTCTTCGCATTGCTCTGCCCCAGACTTGCACAACTTTTCCTCTGTTCCTGCATTTCAGTCGAAATTCTAGAAGAAAATGTATGAAGACCACTAGGAGATGGACAAGGAATGTGAAAGCCATGCATCTACCTTGTGCCCAGGTTTTCTCCCTCTCTTCTTTGGGATCTTCATGCCTGGCAGAGCACTGGCTGGTGCTGAGAAGAGGTTGTGAACAGCCATTTTGATGGGTGCTGGCTGCAGCGGGGGCCGCCCTCGCTTCTTCCCTGCCATCCTGGGGGACTGCATCTCCCCAGCAGCCAGGCTGGGGTCCAGGCACGGTGGGTGGCTCATCTGCCCTAAGGAGACAAAAAAAAAAAAAAAAAGCAAACCAACTCTTTATTTAGTTTTCATTTTAGTTTGGTTGGTTTTTTTTATCCCAAGGCAGTTTTCTCAATGCCATCATTTTCCCTCTTACCATTGCTCACAAAGCAGCAAGAAACACACCACAGATGTGTGACCCTGGGTGGGATTCACCTGACCACAGCCTTATCTTCACCTGACCACAAAACCCTTATCTTTCCCATTTCCTCTCCTGACCATGAGTACAGTAGGGAGAGTTGCTCAGGTGGTGAGGCTTCTATTGCAGATGTCCAAGAGGTGAATCCCACAACCTTGAGGATACCACCTCGACCCTGCCTCCTGCAGATAAGTCTTATGAAGGCTGGATCTTGCAGTCAGAGGGGGTTTGGAGTAGATGATCTCCTAAAGTTCCTGCCAGCCTGATTTTTCTCACAAATTCTGTGGTTCTGCAAATCCTGCCTCACCTCAGAAGTGCTACCAATACCAAAATGGACTTCCCTCCTCTTCATCCACAGCATTCCTGTGTGGGGAGGCTGGGCTGGGCCATGAGGTAGCCATGCTAGAGGGTAATTGCCAAACATTTCCTCTCTGCAATTTTATAGCATCTGTTACCATGCATGTTAGTAGTGGGCTTCTGGATCTACTCCATCAGCACAGTTACTTCATCACAACTCCATGCAGCTGCTGAAGTTGAGCAGGGAAATGGAGTGGAATCTGGGCCATTTTCCTCTGCCCAGATTTTAATAAAGAAAACAAATATACAGCTATATGCACAATACCAAGGGAATATACAGCATCCTTCACAGCTTCTAGTAAGCGTCGCCTATGAACAAAGGTTAATTAAAAAAAAAACAAACCCAGCTGTAGCAATATGTTTCCAAATGTTATTTTGTCCAGGCATTTGATTTCCTGCATATGGGCAGAATAGTAGTCCCAGTCCTGCCTGCATGCACTGCTAGAGACAAAGGTCCAAGAAATTCTCATACTTTTATGATAAACTTTGCAATGGCTAATGTTGTCAAAATTGTGCTCCCTCGGGCCAGTGATAATGGAAGACCCCCTGTTTTCTGGTTTTTTTTTTTCACAGAGCAGGCTCACAGCTCTCTCAGCTTCAGAGAAAATCTAAAGATGTAGTTCAAGAGCATTCTCTATATAAAGCAAATAAAGGGTGTTTATTACTACAAACAACTACAATTTTTTACAAAATCTATAAACTATAAAACCTACAAATTTCTCAGAGCACTTCAATTTTCACAATTTCAGAGCCCAGTGTGACCAGAGCTGATGTTGCTAGGAATGAAGCTGGGATTGCTCACTCACATGGTGGGAAGGGTACCACTCAAGAGGGGCCTCTGGTGACAAGTATCTGCAGCTGGAGGCTTCTTTGTTTCAATGGCAAGTATGTTATGTCTAGTTAAAACTCTGTAAGTGTGACTAACCAAAAAGAAACTCACTTTTATGGTATTATCCAGCCTGTAGTTCACACAATCTCATGTATGATAAAAAAACAGAGGGCTCCCAGCCCTACCTTCCAGTAAATGCATTTATTTGCAACATCTTAAAACCTGTGGGTTTTCAATAATGCTAGGGGCATCTGCTCTGTTCAGATAGATCTACTATATATGATGGGACTCCTAGGATTGATTATAACATTTCCAGTCTTCAACCCTCCCTGCCTAAAACTCTCAAGCAAATACTGAATGTCAAGCATTGGAGCAGAGCAAACTTGCAGTGCCTGATTTACCATACTGTCCAGAGCCACTGTGGTCGCACTCACTCTCCAGGCATGCTCAGCCAGCTTGGGAACCCCATGGAAGCCTGCCATGGGGCTCTGACTTTTACCAAAGAAAAGCCTCATGTGGCTGCAGAGAATGTCCTTTCAGGGTTAAAATCATCAGGCTTGCCACAGCAGGAGTTAGATGGAAAGGCCCAACTTAAACCTGAACATCACTGCTTTCCTTCTGTCTTCAGCAGTGCTCATTTTCCTCCCTGTAGTGCTTTCTGACAGACACCCTGTCGGTGTCTCTTCCACCTCCCAAAACAAAACATTCCCAGGTTCTTACATTACAGGCTGTCTGTAGGCAGGCAGTTCAGCAGGGAAAGGAAATGCAACAATTACACTGGATTTGGCACCAAAACCCACTGAAAGCCCAGTGCTGCAGGCTCTGCATTTTGGTCTGCTTTAAACAAAACCTGGCAAGATAAACCTTTGCAGAGGAGCTTGGTGGAGGCTGAGGAAGACAAATGCAGCCCAGGTTTGCTCCCTGCTTGAGGAAGGGAGTGGTTCCTGCAGAGGGGACCACTGGTGGCCATGGGGCTGTGAGAGAGAGGCTGTACACCTGCTAGGGACACCACGCTGCATTGTCTGTATCATATTCTCCTCTGATGGTAAAAGTAGCTGGTGGAACCTCACAAACTCTGAGTTATCAACCCCCAGAAGAAGAGGTACTGACTCAGAGCACTGCTTGGTCAAAAATGTGGCTTTCTTTTGCAACTGGTGAAGTATTAAATGTGTGGTGTTCAGGAGACACAGTAAATTTTAACAATCACAGATGTTTGTCTTCTTTCTGCTCTCCCAATACTCGTGACACTGTGCTTTGGTCAAACCTCTTAGAGCTCCTCACCACATGTGAGGAGCTGACACACAAGGCCCAGATGAACTGTGCACAGCAGAATCTCAGTGTAACATACTTGATTTGATACAGCAAAGACATTGTCAACTTCAGTATACAAGCTCTTGTAATTACATTTTATTACAAGCCCAACCGTGACTTGATTCTCCTTTCTTGTGTGCTGAGGGAAATGTGAGTGCTTTTGGTGGCATTTGTTGTCACACTGCTGCAGATCCTGTGAGGCAAAGGTGCTCCCCAGCAGCAGGGAAGGGCAGCAGACACACAAAAACTGCTCCTGCCTGACAGTGAGGGGTCACAGCAAGACCTTCCCTGACAGCCAGGACGAAGCTCTTGGGCAGGCTGGAAAAACACACAGTCAAATTGCAGGTTGGCCAAAGAGGTCAGGGGGACACAGGGGCTTGTCTGACTGCCCCCCAGCAAAGTCAGGGTGGAATGACTTTCCTGGGGCAGCTCTGGCTGCTGCCACAGCCCAGGCTTGACCCACAGCTCAGTGCTGGAAAGCTTGGTGGGTTCAAGGCAAGTCATGAGAGTTTGATGAAATTTAAGGGCAAATTCAAGGAAGCAAATTACAGGCTACTAACAAAGGCTCAGGAAAGCACTGTAGTACAAATAGCTGGGGAGAATGCTCTGGGAGGGAAATCTGTGTATGTTTGCCCTGTCCTTGTACTTTTCCAAATGCACTAGCTTTTGGATGCCCAAGGATGGTGCAGCTTCAGTCTGACCTGGGTCTATCACTTTCGTATTCTTAGTTTAAAAATAACAGCAGGAAAATGGCTTCTCATCACTTAATGCAGGGCTAGGCACAGGGTAACCTCTCCTGACTTGTCTCTCAAACACTGTCATTTGGAAATACAATTTCTAACCCTGCCTTCCACGTTGCCCCATCAGATAGGAGGCAGCAGGGAAACACTTCTCCCCACCTTGGCAAGCACTGCAGGAAGGGTGAAGTCTCATCCCCTCCTGCAGCAGAGGTTCATCTCTGGCTTCAGAGGATCCTTAGGAGCACCCTGTGTACAGCAGTCTGCCCTGTGGGATGCCAGGGGTGGGGAGAAAACATTCCCTAGGCCAGTGCTGAGCTGTAGGATGTTTCTCCCATGCTTTGCACCATGCACACCTTGCACCACGTGTTGGTGTGTGTGCTGCACAATTAGCAATGCAGGTTGGAAACTACAGCTGAGAGCAGAGGGAGCTATGGTGCATTTCCTCCCAAGCTGAATGTTTTTGATGGACTGCAAAGATCCATTCTTAATAAAAATAAATGTCTGCAATAAATGCAGCTTTTAAGCTGCACTCCAGTAACTGCAAGGACTGAAGGTAAAAACACCACATTAAATTTTATATCGTCAATTCCACAGGATGATCATTTAAACTTGGTTTATACCAGGTCTCATGCAAACCTGTGCCTGGACAGGCACAGGGATGACACATAGGGAAGGAACAAACAATTCCTGCTGTAAGCCAAAGGAACATGCAGGGGTGCAGTCAAGTAGAAAATGTGCCTGTTCCTCAGCAGCTGAAGGAGATTGCCCTTCCCTCCCCTACACCCATTGCTCCCAGCTGCAGAAAGGCTCTGAGCTGTCAGCATTTGCAGCCCTGCCTCCAGCTCTTGACTCCTGCAGAGCTTTGTGTCCCACTGATCTGCATACCCAACAGTGGTACGTGGAATATGGAAAAGAGATAAACTTCTTGTGATCTTGTCTGTCTTTTCTTCAGATGCTGTTCAGGAAAGGACATTTGTGGGGGAATATCCCATTGTTAAACAAGAGGGAGGGGATACCTTTCAGTCAGTAACATGACTATTTTCCCCTTTTCTCTGCGCACAGCAGGGCAGCCCTTTGACTGTGACCGCTCAGAGATGATGGTCTGAGGAGTAGGTGAGCAAAAAGAAAAGCACTGTCAGATCCAGAAGCCAAGCTTTAAACCTGCCTGCTCCTCCTGGGAAGTATTCAGGGACATGAGACATTACACATCTCTTCGTCGTGAATACCAAAGCAGCAGCGCAGAGTACATGAAATGTAAGGGTTTAGTGAAGCAGACAGGAGGAATTTTTGCTAATAAAAGCATTGAGCCAATATTCTCTGCATGTCTGTATGTGATTGCCTAATGACCTCTCACGGTGAACACCCATTTCACCATTGCTCAAAGAAAGGTCAGGATAATTTTTATCTGTGGCACAAAGTTCTTTTACAGTGATTTGCAAACCACTTCTCTTTTCTTGCCTATTGCTTTGGGGATTGAAATGAGAAGCTACTTCTCTGAGGGACTCTTTTGCTCATTTTGACCCCAGGAAGAGTATTTCTACATAGAACTCTTGAGACTGTCTAGCCAACAGGATATAAGTAGTAGACAACCTATTTTCCCAAATCAATCATTCAAGAAAAAACCCAAACACAAATATCTGTGCTAGCTGTGGAAACCAAAAATGGGATTCATCCCACCTAATTTCAAACCCCAGTTTATCTTCATCTCATTATAGTTGCCTCTGGTCATTTTAATGTGATACCCTGTGTCACATCTGCCAAAATATCTCACACACTTCAGGTCATATAAGTATGTGAGATATTTCCATCTAAGGTGGCACTAGATGACTATTTTAGACAACCAGACTTAGTAACAGATTAAGAGACACCCAAATGCCTACATTCAAACACTTGGACACAGGTGTCTCCATGGGTGCTGGATGTCTGACGTCCCATGGTGTCAGGACAGATGTGGCCGGTACGGCCGAAGGCGCAGGGATGTGGCCAGATATAAATGGTTGAAGTTGTCCAGATAGAAATGTAGTTTGTGGTGGCTCTCGGGTCCACTGATCAGGTCCAGTTTGTCCCTTCCTTGTAGACATCTGTATTTAGGTGTCTTAAACCAAAATTTTTCTCATTTCTGAAAGTTGGGTTTGACTTATCTATTTTATACCCAACACTAGGATGAAGTTTATCATGTCCTATGTGTACTTGCTTCTTCTAATTATAAAATGAGTTCAGAAAAACTCAAACTCATGTCTAGATATCTACAAGGCCCTTGTGAATCCTGCACTTGGTTGCTCATGCCTGTGTGCAGTGGGCAGTTCTGTGTTGTCCCGTGCTCCTGGTTAATAGTGCCTTACATTGCAGAGGAAAGAATTGCCTTTTTGAAAGTGAAAACTCAAGCTTCCTGGGTAAGAAAGATGAGATTCCTGGGCTTGTTTCTGCCTCCTTGTCAGGTTACAAGTTAGGAACTTACTATCCTTTCAGTGCCTCACTTCTCCCACATGTCCCACAGAGTCCCCTCCAGGGGCCAGAAGACAACCAGACAGGGAAAGCAACTTTCCTGGGACAAGGCCAGCTGATTGCAGGATCCAGGCTCTTCACACTCCCATCACCCATACCCAACCACTGCCAGAGGTTGTTTCTCAAGGAAAAGTGAGCAAAATATTTCAGTACCTCACATTTGAATAAATGAATATGTTTACCCCCATAGTTCCTTGAGTGGTTTGTTTTTGCCAAGCTATTTAATGGTTTAGACATTTTCAGAACCAGTTTAGAAAAGCTGAAGAAAATGCAAACACATTTTCTTCTTGAAGGCACTCTCAAGAAGATTGGTCCTGAGGTATTCAAAGAGATATTTGTGAGTTTTCCCTACATGGAGCAGTGCTACAGTGAAGAGTGTACCCAGATACAAGAGGGATGAATGTATTTATGTTCAGGACTGTAAAAACATGGATTTCTAACGAGCTGTAGTCTCTTGTTGGAAGTCGTAGCCCCGTATCATCATCTCCTTGCAGCACAGAAGAGATTTAACTCTCCTTGATATAACTGAAAGTAGTTGCAGCATCCAAAACAACATTAAGTGGCATCTGTCACTGCACAGACTTTGTGTTCTTTGCACTGGAGCCACTGCGTCAGCAAGGGACACTGTGGGAGATGACAGTTTTCTTCAGTGACACCACTTTGTGCCTGAGATACACATGGCAAAAAGTTGATTCATTTATTTAGTTTACTTTCCTGCTGAGCAAGACTTCATGTATTCACAGACTCATGCTGTCCTTCACTTCTCATATGACTTTTCTTGCTTTGTTTCAAACAGACCTGATGGAGCACAAGAGCAAGGGGTGCAAAGGCTGCAGGTGTAGTGGAAATGTGTAAAAGATGGAGATGTGAGACCCCAGTTGTTCTCTTATGAGACAATGAGAGCAGAATACACAATATAAAAGTTTGATGCTGGGAAAAAATCTTGTGAGACCTGACACCCTCTCAGACACCAGAGTCAGGCAGTTACAGGTCACCAATGTCACCATCTATAGAAAACCAAGCATTCCTGTCTCCTCTGGTCAAGAAACTACCTGAGGCTGTTCCTATAAATGCTGTGGTTGACTTTGTGCCTGCCCTGTGGGAGCTGAAGGAGGTGCAGCAGCCAGCCTGGGCATGGGTGGCACTCTGCTGGTTGGCTTTCGCATCTTGGAAATTGGCACATTTCTCTTTGCAGGTGCTTTCGGGCCTTTGCACCTGCATGTCTCCAGTCCGTGCTGAAGGTTACCCTGCAACAGCAATTGTATAGTGCTTCATCAAATGATTTGCCAGAGGATCCAAACCAAACCGAGTTAAAGCAAGAAAACACCCTTTTACACTTGCAAACGTGTCTCAGTGCAGCAGAAACCCATCAATGTGTCTGCCACAGGTGCTTTGCTGGCAGCTCTAGGCTCAGGAGTGGCAGAAGGGGTCCTGCAACAGGCTTGCTCTTCAGGTGCTGAGAGCAGGTCCTGGTATTTTCAGTCGCTGCATTGGGGTGGGAAAGGACTGGCAGCATGCAAGCAGTGTCTGTGCTGTATCCTGCCCTCTTCTCCCTCTCAACATCTGGGTGCCTTAATGAAAAGACAGGGAGCTGGTTGAAAAAAACAGAGGATTCTTCAAAATCCAGACAAAAATTGTTGATGGTGTCTGCACCTTCTGTTGTTACTAAGAGCAGAAGAAAGGGAAAATAGTTCCCAATGCCTTCTTAGAGCCTGATTACTTTTTTTTTAAGTTAAATTCATCAGCAGTGACAGTGCTGTCCTTGAGGAGGTGTTCTTTTGAAGGATAGCACCCTGGTGACAGCAGGTAGAGCAGTAGCTGCATGCCCCTTCTCACTCAGGTTTGCTTAATGAGCCAGAAGAACCTGCAAACCCAGGCGAGAATGGGACCCCCAGGAGCAGCCAAGGCCAGCCTCGCCTCCTGATCTTACCTTTCTTCATTTGGCCTGACAGTTTTGTTGCAGATGTGCAGCCTGTAGCAGGGAGTTGGGGGAATGAAACTTGATGGAGAGTGAGTGAGTACAGGCAGAGGACCAAAGGAAAGGTGAAAAATGGATAAGCGAGGCCATGTGAGTGGCAAGGGTCACTCTACAGAGGTGGCAAAGGCAAATGTGCACAAAGAAGGCACAAAGAAAAGGCAATTCCTTCCTTCCTTCCTTCCTTCCTTCCTTCCTTCCTTCCTTCCTTCCTTCCTTCCTTCCTTCCTTCCTTCCTTCCTTCCTTCCTTCCTTCCTTCCTTCCTTCCTTCCTTCCTTCCTTCCTTCCTTCCTTCCTTCCTTCCTTCCTTCCTTCCTTCCTTCCTTCCTTCCTTCCTTCCTTCCTTCCTTCCTTCCTTCCTTCCTTCCTTCCTTCCTCCCTTCCTCCCTTCCTCCCTTCCTTCCTCCCTTCCTTCCTCCCTTCCTTCCTCCTTCCTTCCTCCTTCTCTCTCTATCTTATGCAGAGCTAGTGGCCCCACTTCTGACATCGCAGAGAAGCAAGAAGAAATACAGCAGACTTGGTGTCCAGCCTTGGTGAGCTGCAGGTGTGGGAGGGGTTCCACTTGCAGATCTTTGCCTCAGACTGTGGTTTACCATTTGCAAGACAAGGTCCCAGAAAAACAACTTGGATCTCTCCCCTCATTGTCCTGAGACCTCCTGCCTCAGCCTCTGTGTGTGCACAGGTGCCATTTTGTTTTGCTACAACAAACTTAAAATCCCCTGTCCTGAAATACTGGGGGCGGTAAAATGGGCTGCTGGGGGGATCTGTCCAGGAGCTGTGCAAAACTCCCTCTGGGATCTTGGAGAAGCAGGATGGAGAGCTAAGGCCAAGGGCTGAGTCTTATAAGTTTGGTATTTATGATACAAGTAGAAGCTTCTGCAGACTTCCAAGCTCTGCTTGCCAAGCCTTCCTATCAGGCTTCCTCCACTTCATTTCCTTGCCTCCCCTGCCTGATCTGAGCTTCCTCCCCTTGGTGCTGACAGGCTGCAAAGTCTCCAAAGGAAATAGGTGCTCTCCCCCACTGCCTCCACAGCCATCATACTCCTTCTTAGGTGGCTCACAAGACCCTGCATCCATCCCCAGCATCCCTCTGGATATAGGGATGTGTAATGGAGGGCTGCTCCCTTTCCAGGCTGCAATCAGCCTCCACTGCTTCTCTGCTACCCTGCCTTTGACCATCGGCAGTTTGGGACTGAGTGAATTTTCCAGTGGCTGGGAGACTGTAACATAGAGCACATCATTCCTCTCTCCCTGACCTACCAGCTGTGATTTCCAACAACAAGATCCTCAGGTTTCAGTTTCCCCAATTCTAACCCCAAGTGCTGGAGTTGCATAGGTGCCCAGTATGTCTGACATTCTGACATTAATTAATTAAATAATTAATTAATTATATGGCACTGAGGCTGTGATTCTGAACCAGCAATTTAACTTAAACTTGTCTGATCCCTGAAATCATCTGTAATTAACAGAAAGAATCCCTAGAACAGAAACTGGAGTCAAGTTGAAAAACTCCCTGTCTTCCTCAGATTCAGGTTAATAAGAAATATAAGCAAACTTTATATGGTAAAAGAGAAAATTGTCATGATGAACAGCTTGAGGTGGTCTGGATGTTTTGTGTTGGCATTTATTGCCCCCTCTGCTACTCTCAGTGGTTTACACACTGCCATCCTGAGTTACCTTGGCAAGTAAGTACATTTCTAATACAGAGACAACCCCTGTCCTGAGTAGAGTTGCCATAATTCCATTGTGAGCTCCTTGCTCCTTTCTTGAGCTCATAATATGGGATAAAAGCTCAATTTTTCCTTCCTTTCCAGATTATATCTACTACATGGAATCGCTGGGGCTAACGTGCCTGTTTTGGGAAAAAGGTGTGGAACTCTCCCCTCTTTGCCATTGAAATGTGCCTTGCAGGCAGTCCCCTGCTTCTCCAATTGCCCACAGATGTTATCCCAGCAGCAGGCTGGGGAGCCCTGGGGGGCTTGGCTGCCAGGCCCAGCCCCCTGCTCCTGCACCAGCCGGCCGTGCGCTGCCTCCCATTCCCCCGCCAGGATCAGCCAGCCCCCGACTCTGGGAGGGTTTCCCGTGCATACCAGAGCTGACGTGCCTACCACAGATATCTGTCCCAAGAAATAAATTAGCCCCCTAAATCTGAAGAACTGATATTACAAAAGTCAGTAGGGAAATATCTTTTTTTGGGCAGAGGGCAGAAATTTCACACATTTCTCACATAAAGTTAACTTTATTCTTAGGGATGTGATGTACTTTTATATTACATTTTGAGAAATAATACTTATAAAAGATTCATCGTTTTCTGGCATAAACTGGAGTAGCTCTTACGTTTCTGTCTTTGGAGATTTCAGGGACCACAGATTCTGAAGATGCTGAAAGCTTCCACTTCCATGCATGAGAGATACATTTATATTTAAATCACATTTTAACATTTTAATTGGACAGCATGAATAAGAGGTTATTAATTTAATAATTAAGTTCAGGAATAGAAAAGCATGTGCATTACTAACTAGAGCCTGCTGTATTAACCTGGACTGTTTGAGAACTGGGTGGTCAGCCCAGTGCCACTGCTTCCCACTCCAGCAGAAAAACTCTGGCGCCTCAGTGATCACTTGGCAGGCTGGCAGAGGGTAGTGGGGAAGTTTCAGACCATCAGCTGTGATTTTTTTGCTGGCATACCCCTTTTGTGAAGGTGAGTTCTGGCCACTCACAGGCTTGCTGTCTGCCTGGACACTGGATCTGTCCTTCGGGAAGGCTGCAGGTGGCTCTCAAAGTGCAGATTAGATACATCTGGAATAAAAGCATCCTGGGAAACTGCAAAGTATTACAGACCTAATACTGAAGCATGGGAATATCATGCAGCAAGTTTGCAAGGAGCAGCTCACTGTGACTGGGGAGCAAAGCTTTGCTAACTGGGGCTGATTGTTAAAGGACAAGCACCCTAAAGTTCACCCTGTGTTTGACTATATCTGTAATTTATTTTCTAAATAAATATATAACTTTCACTTTTCAGAACTGTTTTGATCCATTTCCTCCTCCAACTAACCACCATTTTCTGTTTTCTCAATGATTTTCACATTGTGTTTGGCAACAACCCTGTTTTCATCACCTAGAAACTCAATATTCAGAGCAAAACCTCTCCAGCTGGCTCCTGTGTCAGAGCCTGCATACCTTCGGCAATAGAATCTGCAAAATTGTACTGATTAAATGTCTGCTTTCACTGCTATTTAAAAAAACACACCCCAGGTGAAAGGTCTCTCTGAACTGAATTTTCAGTTGGTTTGTGCTTGCAAGGGCCTGTCAGTAGAAGGCACCCTTCCAAACCTGATCCGAGGGCAGCTAACAGAAATCTTTCAGACATTTTACAGAGCCAGAGTTTGGCCCCTGTGTAATTCTGACAGTGGCTGGTGAGAGCAAACACAGAGCACTAGCAGAGGGCATAAGTGCTCTTGCAGTACAGCTTAAACCTCTGCAACAGGGCTCTGTGGGACCAGAGAGGAACTTGCATTGCAAATTCAGTCCCTGCACACAGGGATTTTTTTCCCCACACTGCATTGAATTGTTTACTGGTGCTCAAGGTGTCACTGTTTTCATATTTTCTATGTCTGTATCACCAAATTGGCCAGAGATTTCTAGAATGGCCATGTCTTCCATTCCTGGCTACATTTCTTCTTACTAATTGGGACAGCAGCTCAGGTAGCAAAGACAGCTCCTCACAGTTCCATGGAGATACCAGGGGCTGCCAAGGAAGAAATGCCTTCAAGCACAGGCTGAGGCACACAGCAGCCTGAGGCTGACAGCAGCCACCCAGGGCAGCATATTCTGATGGACCACAGAGGTTTCTGTGCTCAGTGGTCGCAGGGGCTCTGAGAGCTGCTCAGTGTCTGAGGGCAGCCCCACCATATGGATCACCAGAGGAGCAACACACGGAATGATTGGTGGCACCTCCCTTGCTCAGGGAGACCTCCCTCCATCACCTGCCAAGCACAGTGGACACTTGGTGAGAAGGGCTCAGGGTGTCTGCACAAGCCCTGGCCAGAAGGGTGGACTGTCCTGCTCCCCCATCACCTTAATCCCCTTAATCAAAAGCCTTCATAAAGCCCCTCCATGCCCCAGGCACACTGCTCCGCTGCAAAGTCATTTTAAAATTGTTCAATAAAACATTTCAGCTTTTAACCTCTTTCTTCTGCCAGTGCGAAAGCACAAATGAATATGAGACAGATAAAATATCTGCAGATCATAGTCCATCTGCCTGCCCCTCTGCAGGGGATGGTCACAGTGGATGGAGGTAAGTCATCCTTTTTTATTGTTTGTGTGTGTGACCACATAATTTATGAACAGATCCATAAGCTCTTTGTGGCAGTGTGTGAGACAACTAGTATGTATCTCTTCATGAAATCTCTGTGATATTGCAAAGGAAATGAAAAAGCAGATTGAAAAGCTTCTTATGTCTCTCTTGAAAATCCAAACCAGTCTCTAAATGTGGATCCTGTGTGTTTCAGATGCCCACAGTAGAACAGGCAAAGTGGCCCACTGCAAACTCCTCCCTCTGCAGCTTAAAGTCCAAAATCAGTTTTACTTTCTTGTGGTGTAATTCACACAGGATCCAGTACAATCAATGTCATCATCTCCCAAATTCTTTGTCGGAAGCCATTTTCTCTACACACAGTTTATCCTATTTTCCTTGCAAATTTCTCCCTTATCAGGAGGCTGTGGCATGGTGCCATCCATAGCACATGATGACTAAAGCCTCCTGAGTACCTGGAAGAATTTTAGACTTTATTTGTTTAATTTTCGTCCCACTTTCCTCTAATTTTACATTCCCTTATGGAGTCTCCTGGCCTTCCCAGCCCATCCTTTCTCTTCTGATGCTTAAAGGCATCTGTGTTAACCAACCTGAGCTGCCCCCTCTAGCAATCACAGGCAGCATGACCAGACTGTCAGACTTTTCACTGTCCCAAAATTAGCATAAGAAACTGACATATGGACTGTTACTCTAGGCAAATGTGACCTTTTCAGAGGCTGACTTTATTTATTTATTCTGCTGCCATTTATTTCTGAGATAAAAAACAAACAGAAAAGTCAGGGATATAGTGCACTGTCTCCTGGACCTACTAACAATAAATAATTACAATACCTCTACTAGCAACACTTCTTCATTGAGCAGTAATTAAGATTGCAGTCACAGCCTGGGACACAGGCTGAGTACACAGCAAGACCATCATTAGCTTTTCCAGTTCCTCTACACTTTCATTTAGGTGGTAAAGGGCCAGACACGAGTGCCCCTGTGGTTGTACATGTTCCTGCATGCTGGCCCTGATGGGAGAAATAAGTGAGTGGCACACACAGGCCTGTTTGCCATTGGACCTGTACATCACATGTTTCTATAATCTCACATCATTTCAGGGAAAACCAGCTTGTGTGAGGTCTTAAAGCACACAGATGGGCATGCATGGCAATTTTTGCCTGCTCTGGAAAGCTCTCTCCCTCTCTGGCCTCAGGGACCATTTCCCTTGGCACAGCCTCCCACAGGGTTTGCTGTCAGCTGCACTCTTCGAGTCGTGCTCTGGGTCCCCCCTGAGCACACCTGAGAGGGGCTGGAGCTTCACTTTCCTCTCCCAGCTCCCTGCCTGCTCTGAAGCTTCCACCCAGGCAGGAGGATGGGCTTCTGTGTGCTCATCATCCCCTCCCGTATGTCCCTCTGCAGGAGACCTCTGTATCTGCAGAGCTAGATATTAATGAGTTTGAGAGAACACACCAGCTTCCAAATTAATTAGAATAAATCACCCACCAGAAGTCTCAATCAGTCCTGCTCTCCCCATTTCAGGGTGGAGGCTGTTCCTGCCTACCTCCACATCACATATCCCAACCTCCCTTCATTTTCTCCTCATCATATGGCAGCTTACTGCCTACCCAGGTAAATAAAAACTGCAGCACAGAATCACAGAAACATTTAGGTTGGAAAAGACCTCAGAGGTCATGGAGTCCAACTGCTAACACAGCCCTGCCAAGTCCACCACTAAACATCAGCCCTTCCCTGGACAGACCCTCTTGCTGCATGTGTTCTGAGCTCATGGAGAGACAAAAGCCCTGGCACGAGGTTACTGGTAGCTCTCCCGAGCAGATCTTTCATTTTGACAAAGACAGATCCCTGAGTTTCTTTGCCATCTCAGCATCGGTCCCTGAGGTCAGCAGAGGCTGCCACTGCTAAGCGTGTAAAAATAATGTGTAAAGAAAAGAAACAAATCATGATTTGTGCAATATTGTCTCCCAGTTCAATAATCTCATTTAATTAGAAATCAGAGGTAACAACCATGGCAGGTAAATTTAATATATTGAAGACTGAAGGAATTTCACTCTCTCTAATAATCTTGTTGAAAAATGTCCCTGAAGTTGCAGGTTTCTCCCAGGTGTCTCTCCCCATACCACACAGCTCCATCCCAAACTAACCATCCCAGAGGACTAGCACAGGCCACCAGCACGTTTTGTGTCTGCTAGCAGGGTGCCCTGACACACCCAAGCTCACGAGTGCAGGAGTAGAAGGAACACAAACCTGTGGTAACACAGGCTCAGGAGCAGGCTGAAACAGCAACACTGAGGTCAGTCCCATCAGCCTTATCACTTGATTCTTTTGCATTCCAGAGCAAATTTACCCTCATCTAGTCAGCTGTGAATAAGAGAAGAGCTATGTTTTCTGGTTTTTTAGCATCACACAAGAAACCCATGTTCTGAGAGGCAAGGATATTTGCACAGGCTTAACTTCAGTGACCTGATGCCACTACAACAATCCCAAGAGGAACACAGCATGTTAACATGTGTCCAAAGGTTTTTGAGCTGAGCTGGGAGTGCAGCAGGACTTGCACCCCCCAGGCACACTGCTGACTTTCACACATCTGGAAAAAGTGGAAAAAAGCCATCTAGAGGGGGAACAACAACAGTTGTTTTCCCAGAGCACACCCTGCCCACGCCTGCAGCCTCCCCAGTGAGGCAGGACCAGTCCAGCAGCCCTGGGGTCTCCAGGCAGGCAGCAGCAAAGCTCCCAACATGCAGGGGGACATCCATTTTTGTGAGAAGGGAGACAAACTACACCACACACGTGGGTAGAGCCCAGCCATGCTGCTCACTGACCTACATGAATGGGACTTCCTAGGTGGGAGAGGGAAGGCAGGAGAGCCAAGCCTGACACAACCAGAAGGGTCACTGCAGCCCCTCCTGAAAGGTAGCAGCATTGGGGCACACAGCAGAGCCTTTGGCTAGGAAATGGGGAGCACTCCCAGCCACAGTGGGAGCTTAACAGAGACAGAGGAACCCATCTTCTCCTTGCTCTTGCCTTCCACCAAGCAGAGCTGCCCTCACCTGCCATGTGAAATACCAGTTCAGCCAGGACTTAACCCTGAAAAACTTCCCTCTTCTGTGTCCCATTGAAGCCTGAGGGACTGCAACCACCTCCAAATGTGTGCCAGCTCAGAGGTGACACAACAACCTACACAACAAGCAGCATCCTCTCTTCCCAGATTTTTAAGGAAAACTGCTCATACATCAGCACCAGAGCGGTGGTTTAGATTGCTCAGCGTCCTCTTGAATAACTAAGCAGCAGTGAGTAATATGTATTTACATACATTATGGTCTATTCCCCCAGTGGAAGGCGATTTGTGCAGATAACTTCCATTAATGTTAAAGGGAGTCATTCACATAAATCCTTGGCACATTAATGGCCCATGAGCCTCCTCTGTGTAGTAGTTCGTGTTGCTGCATTTAGCGAGCGCGATAGGAGCGTGGCCAACTTAATATGCAAATAAATTCAAGTATTTACTGAGCCATAAGAGATAGTTACCAGGCACATCTCATTCATCCTTTACAGGGAAATAGATGGAGGTTGCCAGATTAAATCGGGAGATAAATGCTACAAACATTTTTTTAAGGCAGCAGGGTACTGAGCCTCCACATATACATAAATAATGATCATAAACAGTTTCTTGAATACATCCCCTCTTCTATTTGTTTTTACTCTGTGAGTGTCTTTACTACACACCTGCACTGAAGCACCATTTGTTGCATTGCTGTTGCCTGACAGTGGCACAGGAGTCCCTTCTGTCCCTCGGGGATAGAGGAGGGCCATGCACCATCCCTGCTCACTCACTCACCACCTCCTTGGCAGCTGCACAGCTGCAGGAAGGGAACATTCTCACTTTGAAAAGATGGGCCACCCACTACAACTCCTTTTTTCCCAGCACCCTTCCTTTATTGGCACCTGGTGCAGGAAAGACAGGTGAGACTTTTTGTGCCGTTTCTTCTCACAGATGTTCTCTTGAGAATCTGCACTGGGCATTTGCAAAACAAGAGCCCTCACCAGGTCTGTACTTTTCTGAGGCAGAAAACAGACATCTTCTGCGGAAAACAGATCTTAAAAATGCATCAGATACAGTATTACTGAAGTCCTCCTTCAGTTCCCTCTGCATGATTTTTAAGATGCCATGCCAAATGGATGTGTCCTCAAGATATTTCTTCCTAGGGGTAATGAATGAAATAACACTGCTTCACTTCATTCTTTCTGTTGGAGAACAAGGAAAAATTCTCTATCTCTATTGCCCAGTTCAATAGGAAAGTTCCCATGCACATACAAGCTCATGGAAATATGCAGATACATATATTAAAAGGCCTTATCTACCATTAGACTCCACAGCATCTGCTGGGCTGCAATCCTACTGATGCTGTGGGTTTTTTCATAGGAGTCACCAACAAATCCCTGAAGTGATCCTGGAATCCTTGTGTTGGCTCTGGGCTGGTGTATCTGCCCAAGCCTTAGAGCACAGCACTGAGTGTGTGCAGGCATTTCCCTGCAGAGCCAGAGCCAGGCACAGTGGCAACTCAGCTCAAAACCAAAAATTATAACAGAGACAAAAGAAAACTTCACAATCTCTCAGGTCCTTTAATATGGAACCCCTATTCGTAATGTTGCCCTTTGGATTTTTCCTTATCTAAAATCCCAGAGTTCTCTTTTGCCCTGTTCAGTGCCTGTGTCTCCTTTCAAGATCTCATCTGAGTACCATCTCTGGCCATGGTTGAAGACCTCTCCCAAACCTTTATTTCTGCCTCCAGTCATGTTTCTCTCCCCAGAGTGTCCACAGGTCTCAGTGGCTGCAAAGCACCAATGTGTACTTTGGAAATCACATTGTTTTACACACTAATCCTGTAAACCAGAAAGCAGCTTGTGCCTCCTTGCTGCCTCCCCAGAAGAGTCTCCACAGCTGCTTGCAAGGTGCAGTGCAGATCTCATGGCTCAGGTCTGTCCATTCTGCCCCAAATTAAGGCTGCTCTGCGGGACCAGGGAGCAGCAGGTGCCCAAGAGATGACCTTGGCAAGGGGACCCAAGGTGGCAATAGGACACCCAGCAAACAAGACCAGTGGTGGTCCCTCATTCCCACCTTTCCTTTCTCTTGCCTTGAAAGAGTGAGTGTTTGAGTGACACATTTCCTCTGACTGTGAGTTTACAGAGTGCCTAAAACTCACTGGAGCCTCTCAGGATGACAACTACCATAATTCTCAATAAATCTCCCTGTGGTGCACAACAAGGTCTTGGATTAAAAACCTACCTGTCTATGGTGTCTTTCCTGACAGGCAGGCAGGAAGGAATCATTGGGGGCCAATGCTGCTTACGGCTTTCAGGCCAACAAAGACTTATCCTGCATTTTGGGGACATGGTGGTTTACATGTGACTCACAGCTCTTTCACTGAAACCTCAGGTGTGTGACACCTGCAGGAAGATGGGCTGAAACAAGAAAGCATCTGCACCTCCTGCCAAGTAGAACATGATGCATCTTGTGGTGCCTCCCTCACACAGGTGGAAGCATGGAGAGATGGAGGCAAGCATCAAGAGAAGGTATTTACCCAACAGAGAGGCAGGGCAGCTCTTGGGGACTCACCCCTCAGCCAAAGGCAGCATGGGCACACGTGCTGCTGGTGTCTGAGGAGTGTCACAGAGAAACACAGCTGGCTTTTCAAACCACTGGAGATCACAGGGGATGCCACAAGGATGCCTATCACTGCACATGCTGTGGCATTAACCTCCTGTAGTTGTCCCTGAGAAAGCAAGGCTTGCACAGGTTCCAGCAGAAGTCCAGCAATGGAGCAGCTGCTACTCCCTGGCACTCTGTGCTGAGGTGGGAGCAGTGTACAGAGCCCAACACTGCTTCAGGTGCAGCACCAGCTCCAGCTACCAAGGAAAGTGTATCTCTACCAGCATGTGTCTGGGGTAGAGCTGAGATGCCTTAGCCAGCTGCCCATCTCCCAAACCACGACCCCGGGGCTGCAGCATGGTGGCAGGAAGGTAAGCAGGGCCTGTGTGCCAGGGCAGGGTTAACAGAGGGGTGACACAGGGCCTCCCCCTCCCTGTGCCAAGTGCAGCCCCTTCCCTGCTGCTCCAGCTGCAGCAGAGCTGTGAGAGCAGCCAGCACCTGTGTGTGGGGCAGTGGGGAGCAGACCCTCTGGGAGGAGCAGGGTAACCACAGCACTGCAAGCGATTGGGGGCACTGCTCTGAATGCTCCTGTTCAGTCACACCTGTCACAAACACAGAAAATGCCAGCCAATACTCCTGGGAGCCCCATGTATAAAAATACTTGAAGCAACGAGAGCAACAGCTGGGCCCTGCAAAAGCTTTTGTCACTCTGGCATTTGGAATGCCGAGCGTGCCGGCAGCAGTGCATGCGCCAGGGAAGAGGAGCAGGAAACCAGACACATATTCCTGGCTGCCCTGCCAGGGGTGCTGGAAAGGAAACCCCAGCCTTTGTGTCTCACACCCAAAGTGAGCAGAGTAACAAACTCTCGCAGGGGGAAAGGGGAAGGCTAGCATTTATAGCACCATTTCTTCTGTACAATGAGAATCCCCCCTAAAGATGAGGGCAGTATAAACTGCAGGGCTACAGAAAACTGTTCCGTTCAAGAGGAATTATTCATCCTTCAGTGGAATATAATTATGCATCCAGACTCTCTTTGGGCAATCCTTTATTCAAGCCAAATTTACACTATTTCCTAAAGGGAACAGTCAATCTTAATGAATGACTTACAGGTTCATAATCTTTAATAAAACTTTATTAAAAAATTACATCAGAAGTTTAGAGGTTTAATAAATTTTGACTCCACCTTCACTGCACATTGCCTTTTCTTTTGTTAATTTCTTCATTCTCATCAATAGAAGTTGGTGCAAAGATGCTAACTTAGATTATAAATTCTTTTCAATTTTATTTGTCAATAGCAAATTAGCCAGTACCTTTAGTGCGCCAATATATCATGATTGTGTTCAGCAGAGCAGCGTGTAATCTCCTGACACACAATTTTGAATCAAGTTTCTTTTCTAATACACAGCAAAATAAAGAGAAAATTTTGCTTCCTTTGTACAGGAAACCAATTCCTCATGCGGCAACTTGTTATGACAGAATTAATGCATGTAATTAATTCTTCCCTCCAAGGTGAGCCTGGAATATTTTTCTTTGCATAAGTAAAGCAATTATTGTTCATTCTCACTGTGGAGAGCCATCACCTGTTAAACACTGTAGCTGCTCTTAATGGTCAGCTGGAGAAGTCAGCTGGGAGTGTTTTATATAAATAAAGCTGACTCCTCCTTTGCACCATTTTAAAGCTGTAGAGGAAGAAGTAGGGTAGGATTTTAGGGTATTGGGGTATATTTTCTCATTGTTACTTTTTTTTTTAAGACACCATGTGGCCATCAATTATAGTTTATGAATGTGAACTAAAACCCCCTAAAGAAAACAGGGCTTTGCTGACTTCAGTGTTACCAAATATAAACATTTAATTTCTTTCAATTTTCAACAGAAATCATTGCTGGCTTGCTCTCATCAAGTATTTCCTGAAGATCTTCCTTACCCCAAAATGTGCTTTTATCCCTTTTATTTACTTGCCAGGTGTGTGTGGATTCCCAGCCATTTTCAGGAGGAGAGCATGCCTCTGCCTCCAGCTGGAAGTACCCTGGGGGTTTCCAGAATAGTGCTAGGAACATGGGCTAGCCTTAGTGATGTGAGTTCAGTTCACTGCAGGGAGGGAACCCACTGAGAAGCAGTGATGCAGACTCATGGAATATCCTGAGTTGGAAAAGACCCACAGGATCACTGAAGTCCAACTTCTATGATTCAACTTAAATGAGCTAAATTATCCCATGTTTTACTATTGGGTTTGAGCTGGCTCCCACCAGAGCTGGGTGCTGGGGGAGTGCAAGGATGCTGACAGGCACCAGCATGGACAGGGATGAGGAGGATGGATGCATCCCCACTGAGGCCAGCCCATGTCCCAGCAGAGAGGCCCTTGCCCAAGTGCCTCCCCGCAGCAGGGCTGGCTGGGGCAGTGGGCAGGAGCCCAGCTGGCAGGGCTTGCCTGTCTCCTGTCACCAGGATGTGAATGGACAAATGTCCCACACCCCACTTCCTCATTCAGCCCACAACCTGACCTCTCTTGCTTTTTTCCTTTTCTTTAGTATTACCCAAATTTGAGGGAGGAAAAGGTGTTGGGGAGACATCTGTGTAAGGTCACATCTCAGGCTACTGAACCTCTGGTACCACAATCAGGTGCTATATCATGTTTCTCTTTAAAAAAAATTTAAAATTATGTTTAACAAACAAAACCCCAAATCTTTGTGTCATGCATGGAACTAAGGGAATGGTTGATGGAAAGCATCCTATTGCAATTTCTTCTTTCTAGGTCCCATAGCCACCATCAAGCATCTGTGCAGTCATGTCTCAACCCTGCAGGTGAGAAACCTCATGGCAAGTCACTGAATGCCCAAGAAAGAAAATTGCCACTTTCTACCCACCCTTTCCCACAAAACATAAGGAAGTATTTGACTTAAACATTTCCAATGGACAGAATAACAGAAACATCAGAATTATTCCACTCACCAACAAAGCGTTTCTCAAGGTATACCTTCTGCAGTGTTCTGATTTAATTCATCACATGTATTTTTCCTCTTGGTAGATTTTTTTCCCAGTCCCTCTTTCACACTCAGTCACTGAAAAACTCATGCCCCTAGCAGTCTTTCTAATCTAAAGAGCAGGTGCAGCAGCTAACCAACTTTTATGATGGGGCAGAGGGGCTCTGCCTGACTGGGAAAATCAGTGTGACATCTGAATTAAAATACAAAGTCACCTGCAGCCAGAGAGAACTGGGAGGCACCGCATCTAAATAAAATTACAAAACCTGAACTTGCATATCTCCAAGCCATGTCCTCAGCTGGTGTCAGATGAGGCTGGAGCCAGGGAAGTTATGCTGATTTACACCAGTGGTGATTGAACCTGGTGTGCTGAGCTGCACCAGGGACTAGCAGCATGATGGGGTGGAGAGTGCTGTAAGTACTCCTGTAGCACAAAGACACTCTTCAGATTCAAACCCTGCTCCCACAAAAAACACCATCCCTTTCTCTGCTTTACTTCTCCCATTGTGCCTTTATTCAATTTGAAAAGCCCTTGGTCTGTCCTTGAGAAAAACATCTTCAGAAGCCTCTTTGAAATAAGCCCAGGATTAAAGAGCAATCCCCCTCCAAGCAGAGCATTCAAGCAACTTTCCCTCCACAGCTCACCGGGTTAACTTTATTCCTGCCACAAGCCCCACACGCACCAAACCCCAAAGCAACTTCTTTCTGCCACACCGCTGCTGTCAGCCGAGCCCCAGGCAAAGCAAGCAGCCCCCACAGCCCTCCAGCAGCAATGGAAAGGTGGAATTACTCACTGAACCACCCCACAGCCCTCCAGCAGCGATGGAAAGGTGGAATTACTCACTGAACCACCCCACAGCCCTCCAGCAGCGATGGAAAGGTGGAATTACTCACTGAACCACCCCACAGCCCTCCAGCAGTGATGGAAAGGTGGAATTACTCACTGAACCACGCCGGGCTTCACCCTCAGTCAGCGAGCAGTGGCTGCAGGGCTGGGGAGGGAGCAGCAGGGCTGGCCAGGTGCCCGCAGGCATCGCATGCCCCTGCTCTGTCCTCCCCCAAAGTTAGCTTTAAAACACCTGGACAGGCAGACACAAGCAACTCCGCTCAAGTGTGCTCCTCAGTGCCTCTCAGAAGCTAGAAGCCTGTTGGTCTCGAAGGAAAAACCCAGCCTGCAAACAGTATTGCTCCCTCCAGGTTTCAGTTAGACGTAAAAATTCAACTTAACAGCTGGTTTGAAGATATGAGGAGATTATAATTAAACTCATTGCTCTATGAACTATACCAAAACCCCAGAACACCTGACATCTTTGCTGTCTGCTACATATATTGCAATATAAGTTGCTTTTAAAATGGAAGAGACATTTACCTTGGCAGCAAAAAAAGAAAAGCCACTTAGATTCAGGTTTGGAAAAGCCCAAAGCCACACTGCATGCAGAGTGCCCTGTAGCCAGAAGTCTCCACTAACTCACACACACCCCCACGCAGACACAGACACTGCACACGCTGGCAGCACGGGCTGATCTCTGCCTCTCTCCCAGCAGGAACTGCTCCCAGGGCTCTGGAAGGATGTGCTTTGGGGAAGAGAGTCTGCAGCTGAGGAGCTGCAAAGTTCACACATACACACAAACAGAACAAGAACTGCCCTGACAAGGCTCAGCGACAAACACCAGGCGAACAAGAAGAGGAAGAAGAGGAAGAGGAAGAAGAAGAAGAAGAAGCATGCTTTCCCCTTACCTATTTCTTAGGCTAAGACACTGAGCAGAGTCTTTAGAGAGCCTGGGCATTGGGACCCAAAGGACAGAGGACTTTCAGCACAGTCACAAGGACCCAGCAAAAGCCATCTTCTCCCTGTCTTTTAGCACAGTGTAAGTCTCCAGCAGCTCAGCTCTCCAGCTGCAAACATCTCATTAGACTAATGCATTCAGCACAGGCAGAAAACTCAATTTACCATAGCTACAGCAATGAATTTCCATTACGATGACAGCTTCAACCACATCATGTCCGGATAAGCAGCCAACCACTGCCTTTTAAAGAACACACGCATTTCACACGCAGAAAACGAGGCCTGCGTGGCGGGTTTCCTCTCCCTCTGCCACCAGATTGAGAAGGAAAATTGTCATTTCTTTTTATTTTTGGAAACTCTGCAACCTGAAAGGTAGAGACATTTGGACTCTTCCTGCCCCCTCTCCCCCTCCTCAGAACAGCCCTGTCTTTTGCAGTACGGTGCGCTGGGCTGCAGTGAGAAGAAGGGGTGTTTGCAACATTTCTGGTCTCACTACCCCTCCTCTGTTGCCATGGAAACCGGAGTGTAGCATCAGCCCTTTGTCCCACTCCTGCAGCAGCCTGGCCCGATGCTGAGCTTACGTGATGTGCCACGGATGGAGAAGGAAGGAGCAGCCACTTCGGTTTTGATAATTTCCATGGAAATTGGGGGAATGGTGCCTGGTATCTTTCTGCCAGAGGCATTGAGGGTGTGTGCACAGTGTTGCTCACACACACATGCACCTGTACACAAACTCACAAAGTCGGCTCTGTGGAGAATCTTACAGGTATGGCCAGGCAAAGATATCCATAATATACAGAAATTGTATAACTAGGTATGGCTGCCATGCCGTGCTGCTTGGGCAGAATGCAGGACTGGATTTGCATTGTATTGCCAGTCACTCATCACAGAAAGTACCAATTCCTCCCTTGTTTAGCAGCCCTTACCACCAAAAAAAGAAACAAAACAAAACAAACAAACAAAAAAAAAAAACCAAAAAAAAACCAAAAACCTAAACAAAAAACCATGTGACAATAAAATTCTGTAGTACACATGAAAAATAACGGTTGTAATAATCCTGCCATGCTCCATTGACTGTGCCAGATCAAATTATCCCAGCAAAGAGGTTTGTCACAGTTGTTTGTGAGTGCTGCACAGCTCCCCACTGCCCACTTCACACGCTTACATATATTGTTACTCAGTATTCATGGTAAGCCAAACGTGCTTCTCACCTCTCTCTCTTTCCAGTCCCATGGATGCCTCACCAGACAGGCTTGGCCATTGTTTCTGTTGGTTTTGTGGTTCCTGCACACTGGTTTTGTGATAGTTGGGCTGTCTGGTGTTTAGGGGGAGTTACTTCTGACTTGCCACCACAAGAGATGAGATAAACATTAAGCCTGTTTTATTTACCAAGGAAGAAGGGGAAAAGCAGAAAGCAGACATCCTGGGCTCTCTGCTTTCTCTTATTTGTACCAATAAGAGCCAGGGCTTTGCTGGTCCGCTTCCCTGCCAGTGGGGAGAAGGGCCAGCACCTACTGTGAGCAAGGTGAGATGCTCAAGCTCGTTCCCACAGTCTCTTGCAAGCACAAGGTCAGGAGGATGGCCATGGTATTCTTTGTTTCTTAGAGTTATGGTTAGAGAAAAACTCTCTGCATTTAAAGAAAAAAATGAGGTTTGGTTAATCCAGGAGAATCAAGGTGGCATTAAGTTGTTTTTTGGGGGTTTTTTTGCTTGCATTCCTATAAGCTTGACAGATACTGTAGGTGTGAAAAATATCTTATCAGCAGAGAATTGGAACAACTGTTTTCTGTCTTCTGTAAGTGGTGTACGAAACCCGTGGTGCTCACAAACACGCTAATAACAAAGCACACAAATGCTCTTCATCCCAGCCTTCATCCTGGCAAAGACCTGTAATCCCTCATTTCCCCTCTTCTGTTTTCTTTTTTCTTTTTTTTTTTTTTTTAGACAAAATCAGGGTCAGTGGGCCAGCACTCATTAATTCCCTTACCAGAGTAAAAATGGAGGGAACTGAACCACCACACAAATTCCTGTTTTAAGTTCCCTAATGGGATAAATGGGGAAAAGTACTAGTAATTATGAAAAATTGTGACAAAATTCCTTTAGAAAGCCTTCTTTTTCTTGTAAGCCATTTAAAATTTTAAGCATGAGTCTTAGCCATCCCTGTCATTTCCCATTGCCTCTGCAGATCCATTGCTGCTGTGGCTTGTCACACCCGGTGCTGTTGTTTGTGTCACACCACGTTACCAATGTCATCTAGCACGGGCAGGCTGGCACAACCTCACAGCATGGAGGCATCAGCTGTGGCCTCTCACAGAAAATACCATATCAATACAATGCAATGCAAGAGCAAAATGCTGGGGAGGTGGTTGGGAATTTTGCTTTCTCATCACTGCTGCTATTAATGCTGTGTATAATTTTGCAGCCAAAAACCAAACCAGACCTCAAACCAGCCAATTCCCCACTGCTTTGGGAGCAAATGTTGCACAGTGAAGGATTGCAGAGTTCATTGGAATATGCTCTTTGCAGGGCTTGTTTGACAGCCTTGAATTTGAAGTTTAATTTAAAGAGTTGAATTTTAGTTTAAAACACACAGCTGGTCTGGAGAGCAGCTTAAATCACAGCTAAAAGCAAGGGTGGATGAGATAGTGTTGGGGGGATGGTTTGAAGTGTTTACATCTGCTGTGGAGTCAGATGCAAGGCTCATTCCCTGATCTCAGGCTCCCCAAGACGGGTAGAGAGGGATGAGCCAGAGATGGAGCCGAGGGGAGAGCTGTGCCCTGGGTGTGCAGGGGAGCTGCCTGCCTGTGTTCCTGTGGCATGTTCACACAAATGTCACAGCCATGGCCACCCACTGGTGCCTTCAACCCAAAGCTGGCCCTTCCACAGAGAGCAGGTTCACACCACCCTCCCACGTGCAGAGGGACACGCCTGACTGTGGGGTGAGGGGAAGGGTGGCTGGAGGACATAGGGGAGCTTTAAATTGCTGCCCAAGTTAATCTGCCTACCCAACACCAGAAATGTGATTGGGCAGCAAAATCACTGGCCCCTTTTCCAAATGAAAGTGAAAAAGGTGATAAAGTGGTGGTGGGGAAAGAAAGGTTGTGCTTACAATGAGGCACTGGTTGTCACCCAGCCTCAAAAGCAGTGAAACACTTTCTTCTGTAGGCATAAGGTTTTAGATGAAGATGGCACTGCAGGGAAATATTAAGGGTCTCTGCACACAGAAGCAGTCAGTAGCAGAGCAAGGAGCACAGCTGAAGCCTCCTGCCTCCTGTTACTGCTTCCCCAACTATTTGAGCCACAGATCACCATCAATCTCTAAAATTACTATTTTTAAAGCAAATCCTACCCACACACTTTTCACCAGTGTCCTGATATTTGTATTTCACCTATTTTGTACCGATTATATTTCAACCCTTCCTTCCACTGCTTGTCTTCACAGCCTTCTCTGAGGAGGAACAGATCCCTGACATGGAAGTGAAGCTTTTGGGGCAGGTGAGGGACAAAGGACCAGGGTTTTAATGACCAGGCAGGAGGCAGGCCAACATCCAGAGTTTGGACATGAAGCACTCAATGGGGAAAAGCCCCTTATCCCCAGGGCAATCCCTGCCACTCCCCACAGATACCTTGAAACAGCCTCAAGAGGCACAAAGAGCTACCAGCCCTAGCCCAAATCATTTCAGATGGAAGACAAATCTGGCCAGGGACAAACCTGGCCAGGGTCTGGGCTTTGCCAGGGAGGGATGAGTACCACAGAGGGTTGTCACCTGCTCAGGACCATGCTGGATCCTGCCCTGATCCACTGCCCCTTCCCAGCCTGTGGATCCCTGGCACAGCCAGCCCATAGCCCTCTGCTGGGCACGATGGCACACATTGCTCTCCATCCTCCACCAGCATTAATGAACTCACACAGATTGTCATTTTATTTCTAGCATTACCCCATAATTTAAATAATTTAATCCTTGAAACAATTACATTCAATTACCTTCATACTTCCATGAAATCAGAAAGCATTCAGAGTAAGTGAGAGAGGAAATTAAATATCCCAAAACAACATAAACGTGTGCAGGCCAGCCTGCTGTTCGGGCAGATGATGGGGCTGGGGTGGGGCTTGGAGCATGTCTGCACCTGGCTGCAGGGGTGGCATCCACCCTGTCAGTCACTGCAGCACACAGGATACCAGCAGGTCTTTTGGGGCAGCTGCCTGCCCAGGTGATGCCCTGCATGTGATTTTTTTCCCTGCATCTTTATTAGGCATTTCAGTTTAACAAGATTTTACCCTATAAATCATTCCGGATGATGAATCAATCCCGTGACACCCGCCCCGACCCTCTTCAACCCTGCCACGCTCGCACAGACACCGTTGGTTAAGTTATGATGGAGTCCGGTTTAAGGGAATGAATTTAAACAATTACCTTAATTACAAGAGCAGTATCATCTTTCAAGAAAGAGGGTCTCCGGGGAGGACAGCTGCTGAGAAGTCATTTAGATGCATGAACCTTTGAAAACAGCGGTGAGAGGAGCTGCGACTCCTGCCCCGGCTGCAATCCCTCCCTGCTTCTACCCCAGCTCCTTCCAGCTTGCCCAGCAAAGCTGGGATGGCAGAGCTGGGGCAGTCAAAAAAGCCCCCACAGCAGCCGATAGTCGCGCCCTGCCCAGCCCAGTCCTGGAGGTCACCTTTTGTGTAGGCTCAGAGCCTCAGCTGTGCTCCGGCAGCCAGCTCGGGAGGATGAGCTGAACATTAGGCACATGCCAGAGGCAAAGAGAAACCCCAGATTCAAGCCTGAAAGCAGCCGAGCTGAGCAGGAAACAGGAGTGCCATCGTGCTCAGACCCCCACCCAGCCCAGCCCGTGCCCACTGCCCACCCACAGCCCCCCTTTGCCCCAGGACGGGCTCCAGGCTCCTCCAGCCCTGGAGCAGCAACCCCTGCAAGGTCACCCAGCTGCCTCCCCACCCCAGCCCACTGCTCGCTTGAGGACATGATTATTTCCCAAATCACTAAACATCAGGAGCAGCTTTGTAATTTGCTTGGTTCTTTATTACATTTATTGATTTTAAAATATTTTAACGGCTCGTTTATTGCTGTGGTAAAGAGCTCAGAAAGGCAATAAAGTCACACAGCATCCTTAGTGATAAAAGAAACAATCCCTTGAGCTGCCAAGATCGTGCCTTCTCCTTCCCTTCTGAGCTTCTTTCAAGCAAAAAAAACCTGAGAGGAACTGCAACCAAAAGGGCAAATCCCATGCACCCAGAGTGGGTAGGTAGAATAAAAGGAAATAAGCTGTAGCCAAAACAGCAACCTGCTGCAACTTCAAAGCAACCTGCTGCAGATAAAAAGCAAAGAAACCTTATTCATCCCCAAGTTCAAGGTGCTTGACACACGTGGTCATCCATTGAATGTCTGTTTATACAACTCAGGGCACTCCCCACGGACCATCTCACTCTGGCCAGTGTCGGCAGCGATGCAAAAACAGAGGTGAGCCTCCAGGTTCAGAGCAAGCCGCTCCCATCGATGCTTGCTAGGGTGTAAAACACTAACTTGCTTACCTGCAAATATTTAGGAGCCCTGCTCTCCCCTCCAACCTTGGGCCCACTTCCCCGCTTGTACATGTCACCCTGGGGGATTTGGTGGCATCAGCACCTGGACACAGCTCCCCCGTGCTGTGGCAAGCTAGCAAACCCCCCTGTGGAGGGCCAGAAGTGGCAGAGGCATGGCCCCTCATGGACCCATCTTTGAGCATCTCTCAAATAATTTTTCTCACTTTCTGCAGTAGAGATAACTGGGTCTGAGCAGTAATTAAAAAAAATCCTCCAGGTGAGGGGCTTTGTTCCTTGGATTACTCTTCTGTTTCTGCAGTCATTTCCATCCCAGAGGCTCCCCAGGCACATAACCAATTAAACACCTACAGCCTGGCAGCTGCCAGCAGCTCCCTGCTCTGCAGCAAGAGGCCTGGCCAGCAGGGACATTCCTGTGTGAAGCACCCTGGATTTCTTGGATCAGCCTCATTTCTGCAGCAGGGCAGCACAGATGCCTGTGCTCTGCTTCCCTGTGGGCCTGGCCCTGCCTCACAGAGGCAAAGCCCGAGATGTTGGGATGCCCCTGCTGCATGGATGTGAATAGAAGAGAAATGGCAAGCTGTTCTTCAGAGGAGGAGGAGGTGAGGGGAGAGGGGTGTTGTCCCTCCCCAGCAGCTGCCACAGTGCATGCCATGCCCTTGTGTGAGCTCTGTCCCCTCAGGTTAGGGCAAGATCACATCCTCTCCAGCCTCCACCCTTCCTTTAGTCATGGAAAACTGGTCTGGCAGTAGGAAAGCAGATGTCATTCCCACCCCCCCCAAAAAAAGGACACTTCTGAGAGCAAGTTAGCACGGATATTCTGAAAGAAATCGTGTCAAAGATGTTAATGGACAATGCATGTCACACCTGAGGGGATTGAAGGCCAAGAAACCCATTCCCAGCCAGGGATTCAGTCCCAGAAGTCTGTCATTTAGCAGTCATTAAGACTCCTGCAAGGAGGAAACTGTGCTTCCACCAGAATCCTGCACAGCAGCCACTGCCCAGCCATGTCACAGGGAAAGCTGTTGTTCCCCAGACTAAACACTTGCTCACACACCAGAGAGACAGGAAAGACAAGGTGTGATGGTGCCATCTCCTGCCTCCTGCCAGAGGAGCACTGCATCTCATTAGCAGGATGGGCTCAGCTGCCACCTTCAAGCAAAGCTCATCAGAGAGAAAGACATTAATAGCAATTTCATACAACAAAATTTTCTCAAATGTCCAAGTCCAGTTGGTTTTATTTTCCTCCACAGCAAAAAGAGCAGTAAAGATATATGTCTCTATATAAGCTATGTTTGCATACTCCTTTTCCTAATTCAATAAAAAAATAAAATCAGTTGCAATCCAAATTCACTGTAATTATCTCTGTTTTTCTCTTGGCAAGTGCTATTTTTAGTCAATACACATGCATAGCCATACTATAGCATAGCTATTTTTTAAATTACATATGCCAGCATAGTTTATAGATTTTAATTTGCCAGGGAGTTGGATAGCCATCAGCAGTCAGGAGCTGTGTGTTGTTTGCATGCAAACTCAGTCGAGAAACTTCCCCACACAGCATCTGCTTGTAAAACCGAGGAGGGGCAAACCCTCCCCGGGAGCCAAACCTCGGGACAGTTTCGAGCCTCTTGAACCAAGGGCTCAAATTTCACAGCTCTTGGGGGAGGGAAGAGGAGCCTGGCTGGAAGAGGGTACATCAGGGATGAGCATGGATCTAGGAACAGAAATGCAGTGCTACACTTGTCTGACTGATGGGCACATAGGACAGGGCAGAGCACAATCTCTAAAATATTATTGTTAGCTTTACAATCCATGTGCTAATTAGATTTATTAAAAGGTTTCATTACCAGTGATAGTTCTGTTATTGAACTGAATGAAAAATATAAACAATTTTGGCACAAACCACCACAACAAATGCCATTTTCTGCTCAGGGTACATTTGCTTGTCCCCAGGAGAGAATACAGAGATCCCTCCCTCTGCATAAACACACGGGAGGTCAGTGGTGGTGGGGAAAGGCACAGGGGGCCCCAGCACAAGGGCTGTGATACCTGTGGGTAGAGCCAGGCAGCAGGGCTGTCCTGAAATGCAGCTGTGCCCAGGCAGCTGTGGTGCCTACAGATATTTGCCTCCCTAAGGAAAACAGCACCATCTCTTAGCCATACACTAACTTCCTTTAACAAAAAATAATACTAACAGAGATCAGAAATAAACCAAAATTTCAGCACTCAGCTTCAGATGATAATCTATATCTGGACTTTATTTTACTGGGTGGTGGGGAAGTACTTTAGTGTAGTTTAGCCCTAAATCACCCCAAAGTCACATGAAATTCAGAATCCCAGGCCAGACTGTGTTGTCCTCCATCAACACGTTCCTCTGCAGAGACCTGTGGGATCCTGTCACAGGTGGGCAGACAGCTGAACTAGCAAAGGTGATCTGAGCTCCTCAAGTGACCTCTGCTGTATGCTAGAGAAGGCTTCTTCTTTTTTTCAGATGTGGAATAGCTGCCAACAGAAAAAAAGGGGGAAAAACCCACCCAGAACCAAAACATACAGTGGTATTCTGAGCTGGCTGATTAATTGCTTGCATGCTAAACTTCAGAAATCATATTGTGGTTATAAAACTAATCTAATTTTAGTCGTGATATTGTTCAAACAAAAAGCTTGATTTTAGGGTTTTCCTCCTATTTTCCCTCTGCTATTTTGACACGTACTTCATTTTTGAGGCTGGCATGATGTGCATACCAAAAAGCCTTGCTTGTGTCTAACAAGCTGAACTATTTTATTATTGCCTAGCCTGAAACCCCGCATCTACAGAGACCTGGCTTACAAAGGCTGGTGTCAGCTTCCACATCAGTGCCGTGGTAATGTTTAACACTGAGCACTAACATAAAGATTCAAAGCAGTGTGGTGATTAATTGCTGTCACTCCTGCCAGTCTCCCAGGCTCACATTTGACCAAGAGGTCCATGCTTCCCTTTTAAGACACAGTGGGGTTTGAAGAATATTGCTCTATTTTTTTGTTTTAATGGGCTTTTAGCAGCGAGCACAGAAGATGCTGTGCTGGGCAGGGCTGTCTGGGGGTGTGTGGCCAGCTGGGGCTCACCCACTGCTCCTGCTGGGCACTGACACCCCAGTGACATCCCACAGGTACCACTCAAGGCTGCAGATTTGGAAGAAGAGGTTAGAGGCACACTGTGAAGGGATAATGTCAGCACTGATGCTGCAAGGAGGCAATGGACTGCACGGACTAAGCTGCTTTCATCCCAATTATTTCTCTTTTAAGCCTTCTGCTTCTCCAAGCTCCTAAGAAAGGTGATCCCCCTGACCTTGCCAGCCATCCCTCTCTCTCCTGGTCTCATTGCTCCCACAGTGCTCAATGCAGCACCCTGCTGTGTGCCTGGCAGAGTGGCCACTGCCTGCCCAGTGCCACTGCAAGGGGCACAACATCACTGCACCAGCACCCAGCACTGCCCATCCAACACCCCCTTTCCCAGAGAGAATCCTTCACGTGGTGGGGGCCACCATCCTGACTTTCATGGCTATCAGGCAAGAACAACAGAGGGGAGAAGAGGTTCTCCACTCATCTATAAGAGCCTGGTCCCTCCTGTGACTGGTTCTCAGGATGGGGATGGGCTGGGGGATAAGCAGGTGACACAGGCTACTTGCCCCAGCTGCCCTGCCTGATCACCTCCAAGTCTCACAAGCTTGTTGAGAAGTGGGAGAGGAGAATGAAGAGCCCCTGTATAGTCATCTCAGTATTTCATAAAAACCAGTAACTTTTAGTATACATACTATAATTAAATATTAATTTGAATGCAAAATATAATGGGGCAGCTTTGCATGTTTTGAATGAATTCCTCAGTCCCGATTGAATGAAGAGGTAAAAAAAATAAAAAAAGAGATGAAATACACCTAACAAATCTGTATCAGGAGGGAATCATAAAAAGATACAACCAAGATAAAACCTTATGTGGAGAAGTTAACTGTGAAGAGTAAATCCTCATAACTTCAGGAAGAAGTACCTGTATGAGCAGCCCCTTCTGCCCCAGGATGTTATAGAGAGTGAATGATGTAAATGAGGTTGCTCAAATTGCCTTGTGAGCAGAGGCTGACACCCACTGTCCTGTATGTGAGGCCAAGAGAGCAACAGGCTCTCAGGAATCTGAATTGATCCAGGGGGGACCTGCACAGCTGGCTCCAAATGAAGCAAAAGTTGTCTCATTTCAAGGGACCAAACTAATTGTCATCTGGGCCTCCAAATCTCACCACCCTGTCATGGTCTGTCTCTATTTTACAGCCATTATAACCTAATTTCAGCCAGTGTGATTTACACATAGTAATTAATGGAGCTTCAGTGGTGAGGAAATCGGTCATTCAATTTGAGTTTAATTTACTGCATGTGCATACATTAGGAAGCACAAATTCCATAGCTGTGATCTGGGCACGGAGAAAGGGTTGTATGCTGGGAAAGAAAAAATAAAACACCCAGTAAACAATTCACCACTGGCCTGTCACACCTCCTGCTCTGCAAGTCTCTTCTCAATGGGAGCATAACACACAAATAAACCTGGACATCTCAGTTTGGATGCTTGGATGTGGAAGGCAAAGTCTCACTGCCACTGCTATCACATTTCCCAGCTACAGGAAGCATCACCCTGGCATATTGGGGAGTAAGGCCTCATTCTGATCCCTGCTCATGTGTGGGTGTGTTTCCATCAGAGAGGACAGAGCGAGTTGATGGAGTTCAGGATGTAAGGCCTACAAGAGATGCTGTGTCTGTGGCATACACATGAACAACTCCAGTGAAGGAGAAGCATGCCTAAAAACCAGGACAGACTTTCACAGCAAAGGCAGCATTGCATTTTCAGCTACCTTAAGTTAAAGGTGGCCTCATACCAGCCTGGGCTTTGGAGCACCTACTAACCACATCCCAGCAAAGCCAAAAGCAGTGCCTGGCTGATCCTCACTGGCCCATGAGGGACCAGGAGTGCCCCAGAGGGACTGGGGCTCTTCCAGCTCAGGGACTACCCTGCAGAAGGTACCTGAAATATGTCCAGCTTTTCCAGGGTCTCTCCCCAGAATGCTTCCATGCCATGAAGCACCTATCTATATTGCTTGCATAAAAAGGAAAGCACTCACACCTTACTTTAAAGTAAAAGTGGAGGAATTAAAAACAGTTGCTCAAGGTGGTCCATGCAGCTTCCTTTGTGCTGTTAAATTCCACCCATACAATGTAAAGGTAATGTCTTCCCTGTTTAATGATTAGAGCATGTATATGGAAGGCTTACACACAGCAAAAGGTTGAAAATTATTCAGTGCTTCCTGATTCAGCACACATTAGAAATCAAATTCTAGGTAGAGTGTATGCAATTTGGCTTTAAAATATTATTGTTAGCTTTACAATCCATCGTGCAAATTAGATTTATTAATAGGTTTCATTACCAGTGATAGTTCTGTTATTGAACTGAATGAAAAATATAAACAATTTTGGCACAAGATTATTTCTACCAACTCAATAATGTCTGCTGGCTCAAAACTGCATCTTAAAACAAAAGATCATCGCATGAAAGAAATTAGGTGCAACCATGAATATCAATAGATGTATTGTGAACAAATTTGATATCTCAGCTAGAGTTCAAAAGTGAACACGAGCCACCCACTTCCCTCTTCTCTGCATTCCAAAGAAGCTCCTGCTTTTATCCTGCACCTGGGTGCTCTGCCAAGCCCTCAACAAACCCTAAGAAAAGAGGTTTTAAAGATGCTGCTGCCAGGGGCATTTTTACATGTTTCCCTGCACATCATTTAAAACTTGAGCAATCACAGCGTGCTGTGGGTGCCCACAAGGCACCCCAGGTACCCCATAAATCAGCTCCTCAATGGAGGGGCACCCCCATGGTGGAACCACCTCAGGTATCTCCCTTTGCAGGGCTTAAAACACAGCTGAAGTGCAGATACCTTCACAACAATCATCCTCTGCACACACTTTCCCAAAAACTAACACAAAGCAAAGTTTAAAGCTCAAAATGAACTCATTAACACCCCAAGTACCACTAAGAAAGGAAGTTCTGCCTTCCTCTTGTTTTTATTTTAAAATAAATTCGATAATACACTAATCCCAATATTAAAATGGGTCACCTTCAGCAGGTTTTAAATGCTCGGCAAGGGGGTTGGGGGAAAACAAATCACAGAAAAACATATAGAAATCAGTAGTTTCTTGAAAAGAAAAAAAATAGATCCGAGAAACTTCCACCTAAGCCCTCTTCCCCTCCAGAAAGGGGGAGCACAAAACTAAACCTACAGCTCAAATACAAAAGGTACCCACCGGAAAAATCCTAGGGTTTCCTGAAGAAATCCATGCCCCTGCCTCCCCCTGCTGAGCGCGGCCGGGAACTGCGCCCGCTCCTTGAGAAAAGCACCTTCCCCTCCACTCGCGGTTCTCCATGCTTCTCCCACTCACGGGCACTTGCCAGTCACTAAACTACTTGATTTAATATTAATCGAGCATTGCCAACGCTTGGTGGGAGGGGGAGGCAGTGTTTAAATCACATTACACAAAACACCCAAGAGAAAACATCACTTTTATGACTTCTTTTAGCTACACTTACCTACTTCAACAAGCAGCATTTAGCAACCTAAATCCAACTCATGATGGTGCCCCCCTGCACTAACTGCAGTCACAGCAGCCTGCACACATCCTTGAGATGGAGCAGGAGGAGCAGGGCCAGTTGTACTGCATCACTCTCCTGCCTGTGTCACAGACATATTTTCTGAAAAGTCCTTTTGCCAGGATCTCTTCTCCTGAGAAGCTGAGAACTTCAGTTTCTCCATGTTTTGCTGCTTTGGAATGTGATTTGGAGAGTTGTTTACCCAGCATGTGAAATTGTTTTTACTTGTTGACCAATGACAGCCACCTGTGTCAAGGCTGTGAGCAGTCATAAGATTTTATTATGATTCCATCCTTTTCTTTGCTAGCCTTCTGATGTCTCCTTTCTCTTTTTTTAGTATGGTTTTAATATATCATCTTCTTTCAATATACAATAAAATAATAAATCAGCCTTCTGAAACATGGAGTCCAGATTCTCCTCTCTTCCCTCATCCGGGGACCCCTGTGAACACCACCACACTGCCTGTCTCAGCCAAGTCCCATTTTTAGCCCTTGAAGTGCCACAAGCCCTGAAGGTATTTGCAGCATCTCTGGCTGGGAGGACAGTCAGGCTCTGCACAGTTGCCTCCTCTGGCCTAGAACAAGGGGCTACACAAAAAACAGCATGACAGCAAAAGGACAGAAACAAATCTGTTCCTGCTAAAAAACCAGTAGCTGCTTCCCAGCTACGCTTGAGTCACCATTGCCCAAGGAGCGCAGAAGGAAAGCAGATTTTATTTCCTGAACTTTTTTTTTTTTGTTCTTCAGTTACTAGCCCAGAGTTTCAGAACACTTAAGTAGAAAATTGGCTAGATTGATTCCTAAACCCTATCAAAAAGGGAGGTATATACAACAGTGAATGCAAAATGCTGCTTGTTCCTGTACCTGGTAACTGTTATGCAGGAGGGAGCTGATCAACGTTTGAACGACAATTTATATTGTTAATAAAAAATAGTTATTACTGGACACACCACACAACAGAAGACCAACAACTCAATAATGTTGGGCAGCTGCAGTTGGGTGGTTTTGATTGTGTGAAGTTCTTCAATACCTCCTTGGTCTCCTTCTGTCTCTTTCTTGGGAGATGTGGTAAAACCATGCACAACTACATAGCTGGTATTTCCATGAGAAAAAGCATCAGCATGCCTTTCTCACATTATCAAGATTTCCAATACCACCACAATTTTTCTCCTTACATTTTTTACTAAGTTACCTTGACTATACAAGAGACACACATTTGAAGTATTAGATTTAGCCTTTATTGGCTCAACAGAATTATCCCCAGTTGGTAAACTTCAAGGGTTATCCCAGCTGTCACTTTCAATCTTCAAGAAGAAACCAGTTCAGTATTCAGACCACAGACATGATTTTTTCTTTCTCTTTAAAATCATTTCAATGCATTCACATCTATATACCTTGACTGTTAATAACAAAATTTAGGGATCAGTGTTCAGAGTGCAGCCCAACCCATCCAGAATGCTCTTATTATCAACTCTACCTCCTGACTCACCCCTCTCCTACCTTTACCAACTGCAGACTTTCACTAGGAGTTGTTCAGTCATCTTAGCATTCATCTTGCCTACTTGCTTGAGGAAGAGTCATTAGACTCTTCCCTATCTTTTCTCTCACCAGTGCAGTATTTGGCTCAAAAGCCTATGGACTACACAACTAGAGCTTTTGTGTTGCTATTTCACTGCTGTATTTTGCAAGTTAGAACTGGAGTTACAAGGCATCAAGTGTACAAGCCCTTTAATTTAAACCTAGCCTTCATTCTTGAGTTTGAACATCTGACACTGCTTATGGTTTACAAGTTAGCAATGTGCACTTCAGAAGTACTTTGAAAAATACCATAATCTCATTAGAACACCTTCAAATTTTATTTGCATCTATTGTAATTACAAAGAGTATAACAATATAAATTTTCATTTAAAGTGACAACCCTTTCTAACAAACAAGGTCGCAAATTACTGTGCACCTATTCTGACTTTGGGCAATTTTTATAGAATGGAAATATTCCTGCGTGAGAATTTGTCACATTTTACAGCATTGTATTTTCATAGTTCAATACACAGGAACAGAAATACATCTATTCCTACTTGCAGAACACTCTTAAGTATTTCTGAAGTATAGAAATGCAACAATTCATTTGTTTTATTCAGAGGAAGAAAAGGAGGAATCCACCCATGGCTTTTATCAAGTCTCATAGAATACACTAATAGCCCTGATGCTCTCCTCCCTGAATTTATTCTCTAATTAGATTTGATTTTTTTTTTCTTTAAAGGTGTAGAAACAGAATCACTATCTTGTTTACAACCTTGCAGAAGACTAGGCTAGGAAAAAAAAACCAAAACAACAAACCAACAACCTCAGACAAAGATGCACACTATTACAAATGCAAACAGCCATCAAATTATCCAGTTTATTGATGGGAATTCAAAACTGATACAAAACATGCCCTCTCTGCATGTTGTATTTTACCTTTAAAATGTTTCTGACGGTGTCAGGTAGATTGAGAATTAAGAATATACTTCGGCTTTCAGCATGTACCTTTTATAAAGGTATTACACAAAAGCCACTAGCTTACATAACATGTGGTCCCAAAATTACTTACAGACATTCTGTTTATCAAAAGACTCAGATCTCCGTTGATCTGATGAAATAAGGGCTTAAAAATGTTTTAAGCCATTAATAAGTATCCTATGGCAGAGTCAAGAAAGTTTATGATTTCCATTATAATCTCGGGCATAAAAAGGCAACAGTCCTAAAAAAAGCAGCCCTCTGGAATATATGGAATGTGGCAATGGATATGATGCCAATTTGTAATGATCAAGTTAAGTAAAACAGATTCTTAAAGCTATGAATGATGTGAGCAGTATCACAGCAAAATAGTTAATGAATACCACAGAACCAATCAAGTTTGAAAGTTGAGCAAATGTTGCTTCAATCAACAGATATTTGTAATGTCAAATATACCAAAACATTTTCTAAAATAAATTCCTAATGCAGAAAATTGATTGAAAGTTTGCTCCTAGCTAACAGTACCTTTTATTTAAATTGGACCCTAAACTGATCAGACAATACATAGCCCACACTTTTGGACATTTATAATAAAAAAGCTTTTATTTTCAATTGAAACAAATGCACCATCCTGCACTTTGAAGGCTATGAGCCATAAGCATATTCCAAGGTGTATCAATGGCAACAGATTTGTTTCACCTCCACTGAGAAGTTACATAATGCACTCTTAATTGGTAAAGAAAATTTAAACTCAGCCTTCTCAAAGCTTCTGTACTGTGTTTCTTGGTTAATTGTACAAGTTCCACAGCCAGACCAAGAGCTTGCACTGTGTGCAGATATTGTAGTCAATCAATAGTATGTTTAATCGTCATCTTCCTCTTCTTCCTCTTCCTCCTCAAAACTGTCTTCAAAGCCCTCACTGTCTTCCTGGTCCTCATCACCTTCTATTGCTGTATCCCATTGTGGGTGATTTTCTGGCACTGGTTTTGCTTCGTGAACTTCCAGCTGTAATTGGATAAAGAAAGAGAACAGAGGGGAAAAAAGGTTACAGACAATAAACAGCAATTTGGGAAAACAAATAAATTCATACAACAAAACAAACAAGCAACCCACAAAAGAATAGCTAAAAAAACCAACTAAATAACAAAACAAATCCCATCCCACTCCCCAAACCAAATCCAAGAACTGCTTCCAGAAGTAAGGCATGCCTGATTTTTCCCATTAACTGAATGAATCTAGGACTAAGGAAGGGCAGGGAAATGGCATGGGAAACCTCAAGGTATAAAAAGCCACAGCCAACCATACTGCAGAAACTGAATAAACATTAGAAAAACATGAATTAAAATACACATGCATGGGAAAGTATCTCAAATTTTTTGTCCCATTTAATCCATCATAAAATTATCACTGCACATTAGGCAGAAACCATTTCTAAGTCCATCCTTCCCACTTGTTTTAAAATTAGGACAGGTTGAACTCTTATCAACGGGACTTCTGGTCCTTTTAATTATGGTTTTAATGACCATAAGAAGTAGCTTTCAATGTAACACAAGTATATAACAAGAGTCAAACATCACCTTCAATGGTTTAATCTGGTCCAATCCCATATATGAATCTGATCTTAAATAAACTGTGTACTGATAGTTTCCAGGCTTGCCTGGTGCTGGGAACTTCAGCTCTACCTACAAAAGAGATTGCATACCATAAAGTTCTTACTGCTTTCAAATGAGACATTGAAACAAGCACCTGAGTCCTCCAATGAACAATGAACACTACTACAGAATAATAGAAAGTTTTAGTTTCTTACTAGGGCCACTTCTTTGAATATCTCTATGTAATAAAATACCTGTAAAAAAGAGCAACAATACCCAAACACAATACCTGCCATGAAAGCTGAAAAATCATTGAGTCACTCAATCAATTATTTTTTTTTCTGAATTAGGCCAAGTAACTACATTAAGTACACAATTTCACCCTGCTGTATGCTAAGCCTCAAAAACCCAAACAGGTTAAAATATTTAGTCTGCTGAAAGTTTTATCTTAACTGCTGCTATTTGAAATTGAATGTAACATCTGATTTGGAAGAACAAACACATTAGGTCTTCGTTTTTCAGAAAAGTGACACAAAGAACACTGCCAAAGGTTACAGGTTCAGCAAAGTTTATATGAGCCAATTAATTAATTTGTCACAGTCTCTGTTGTACAGAAAGAGAACACTTAATGTTTCTAACAATTTGAATAAATTTAGGAATTTCACTGTGTAAGAATACTGCTTTTCATGATCTTTTGATCTCAAGAAAAAAATAAACCCAACATATTCCAGAAGAAACTTCAAAGTTGTCTTAAATTACTTTTTCTTTCTCCACTATCAATTTTCATACTTAAAAGGCACTTCTCTCTTTTTATCAAGAGAGTGAAATTTGTTTTCCATCTTAAGAGATAAGTATTAAATAAATTAAAATCTACATGTATTTGCATACCAGAGACACTTCAACAGAGTTTTGTAATATCCCAGAAAGAAAACTCTGCAAGTACTTTACCTCTTCTTTATCCTTTAGTGTACAAACATGATATGGCATACATATTAACATCTGCTCCTTCCGATCTGCAATATACAGCCACCACCATTCTTGTTTTTCCTTTCATAAAGGGGAAAAAAACCAACAGTAAAAAACCACAAGCATTAAAGAAGTCATAGAGCAAGATGCCCCTACACTTTTTAACAGTCAATTAGGAATCACTGATCTTTGTAATACAGACAGAAAGTTTGTGTCTGGTGGCTTTTTTAAACTCTTGGATGTGCATGAATAAAATACATGGCGTACACTGCACAATGAAAGCAAACAGGTTATGACAAGTAACTGCTGGTCTCCAAAGGCTTCAAGCCATGTATTCAACTTCAGCTACCATGTGGGACATGGAACCACCCCATAGAATTTTGTCCACTGAGGATTAACAAGCAATTTCATGCAATATAAAACAATGTTAGGTCCTTCAACAGAAATCTAACCAGGATAAAAAGCTGAGCATTTAAAACAAGGAAAGTGTAAAAACAGATAAAGAACTACTTGCAGAAAAGTCTTTTTTCAGGCAAGTGTGCTTTGTCCCACTGCTTCCCCCTCCAAAAAGTGAAATGACATTTGAACACACTGAGATTTCAAGTCAAGGAAATGACTCAGTACCAATCAACTGATTGGTACTGATGAGTATTTGTAAAGGATGCCCAGTAACTGCTCCCTATCACATACAGGGAACTTCTGAATTCCACATTTGGGAAGCAAATCCTGTTAATATGTAGAATTTGAAGAATTTTTGTCTCTACCAGAGTAGTTAAAAGTTCAGTAGTTTTAGATTTTTTTAACACTTCAGAAGTCAGTGTTTGGTGAGCTGAGATTTAAATCATGCATGTTGAAAATTTACAAAAGCCAAATTAACTCTTTTTTTCTTTTGAAGTGACTAATTATTATACTATCACAATCTCACTAAAAAATTCAACCATTTACAACAGCAAGACACTCACACCAACAACTAAAAACGCTGATTAGCACTCCTGAGTCCCAGAACAGGAAATGTAAAATTAACTCAACATGTTAAATACCCATTTTGAAGTATATAAAAGCAAAAGCATCACACTGAAGCATCAGCATTCCCTTGTGTTCTTGGAACAGGCACAGAGAACAGGACAAAAACCTATTCGTATGCTATTTAATGCCAAAATGTGTAGAATTCTAAATCCTTCTTACAACTATTCCAAATGATTTTCTTTAGGAAAAACCATCCCCTGTGATTACAAGGCATAAGTTACTTTATCTGTAAGTTTCAACAGTAAATATATTGTCAATCTTCTTGACAGCTGTAGCAAAGAAGACTCTTAGGCAGTCAAAGTGTTTATTTCCTAGGCAAGAGGCCTCTAGGAATAGAAAGATGAACAGTATAAATAGCACAGATGAACAAGAGCTACAGAAGCAAGATCTATTACAGAAATGGCTAATCCATTTTGGGCCTATGAGGACTGTGACCATAATAAAAAGGACCTGCAGTTGTATCAATGTTATTTTTGATTTTACCAAAACATTGTGCTGACTTACTATACGTTGTTCTTCAAAAAAAAAGAAATTTCCTTGCCATTAAAAGTGATGGAAAGAGACAAAGATCAAAATCATCCAATGGCTTTTCACAAAAACTAGTAAAAATAACAGCCAAGTGGGGGAAAAAATACCAGTGCAAATGACAACCGTTGATGTAAAGTTCAAAGGACTCTATATTTGTTAGGAAATTACAGGAGTGTTCCTGACTCTGAAGTGCCATCACTTTTTTACAGAAAGGACAACTGTGCAGGACTGCACAGATTTTCCTCTTGCAAGATTTTCCTCTTGCTTATTGGATGGAATTTAAAGTTTATGCCTGTGAGAATCTGGCAAACTAACAGTCAAGTGGGCAAAACGCCCTTTAACAGATGGGTGCAAGGTTTGGCATGCCAGGGAACCAGTATGTTCATGAAATTGGAACACCAAGGCCAGTTTCTACCTAAAAAATGTCAAAACTACAATCTGTGCAGTTTCTGGACCCATGGATGCAGGAGCAGAAGATAATTCTTTAGGAACCTGCATAGATTAAAGACACATCTCTGGCAGAGTAATCAACTGCCCCAAAACTTGGATGAAACAGCACTAAGGCTGCCTCCTAAGAACAAGTATTATTATGCTCAGCTACTACTCAAACATCTTTAAAATCTGGAACACAGCATTTTACCTCTAATTTTTTATCTCTGAACTGGCCATGACCACAGTACAACTAATACTCTAAATAACAGATGAGAAAAAAAACCAAACCAGACTATGATGGTTTTTGTTCTTCAGATGTTGCAGATCAACTCTATCTGAACCTGCTCCCACTGCAGCTACAGCATAAAGTACAGCTGCATTCAACTTTTAAGAAGTCAGTGAAGTTGGAAAATTTACAACTGCAGTACCATGAGAGGATATGTGTGTATCTTTTAAGTTCAAGCAGTCAGATGAGCCCTAGATTTCTTTTCAGCAGCAAGCTGTATTTAGGTTTTTTATCACAAAACCCATATGTAACTCAGTTACACACAGCTGAAGGCTTATGCAGCTTTATACAGAGTAAGTATAAGCAAAGTCTCTGAAAGGACCCTCACTTCAGTAAAAGAGAAATACAAATATTCAGCATCCCTGAGGCAGCAGGCATGGCACTTACTGTCTGTGAGCTTCAACTGATGACCAAAGCCAGCTGCCTTCACAGCAAGGAGGTATTAAGCCTCTGCAGCACATTTGACATGATCTAAGGCAGCCAGAAGAGCAGAATGCCAGCACACCTTTTTATGCTGGTGTACTGGTGGAAGCTGTACTGAGAGATGGGAGTGGGAGTGCACCCAACTGTCAGGAAAATACAGCGTCAAGTTCAGCCATTACAATACTAGATGTCAGCTAAGGCCTTCAGGAAGACAATTTATTTGACTTATTGGAGATAGCACAACAACAAAGAAGAGATCCTAGATTAGTTCCTTAGTCAGACAGCAAGGAAGGAAAGGAGCTGATTAGCCATTTCTTGAACCACTGGCCAAGAAAGAAAATGTGGCCAAATACTACTCCCTCCTGGTTCCAATCAGGTCACCCCAAGGACCTAACTTATCTGCTCAGAACACAAACTCTCCATTTGGAAAAATCTCCTATTTTTCAAGGTTCCACTGCTGTTAAGGGCTTCTCAGACAAGTGAGTGGCTAGCTGTTAGTGCAAGTAACAACTGATATATCAGGTAATACTTTCCACACCAAAGGCTGCTGTAAACACACCTCAGCCTATATTGAGTCACCACTCTCAAATGTATCATTTCCTGACACTCACCCAGAGTAGAACTTGTACTTTTGAACTCTATAGAAAAGACTGTTCCACAGTTGGCTTCTGCCACTTCCACACCACACTGTGGTGAAAAGAGACAGCTTTGCCAAGCAACCCCACCTTCCATAGCTGCACACCGTGCTGCCATCACATTGCTGCACTGAGACTTGAAGTCAACAAGTAATCCAAAACTACCTGCTGATCCAAATGATCCCCAATCTCTCCTGTGATTACATAAGAGGGGTTGTCAGGACCTCTCCCAGTCACAGGCACTTGCAATTAGATGGTCACACCTCACAGCAGCCATTTGAGAAAAATATATTTCATGGGTGCACTGGCACTGTGCCAGGGCTAAGCCATGACGGATGTAGAGTTAGAAACATCCAAATATTTCACCTTAAGTTTTACAGGTTTGCAAGCCTCTGGGAACTGAGTAGAAAGAATAATGAAAAAAAAAGGTTTTAGAAAAGTATCTGAAAGTGTTTAATTTTTAAGTCAAGACTTTATAAAATTAATAATATTTTTTCCCAGACATTAAGGTTTTTTAAAAGCCCAATATTTACAGTAAAGAATATAAATGGATCCATTAATTTATATTACTATTAATTTTCATGTTTGACAACTGTAATGTTTTTATTACTGACCTCAGGAAAAAAAAGACTGTAAACAGGATGTGTTATCTTTGACTTCGTTTCAAGAAGGGCTCGCTCCTTTCTCTGTATACTTTGCTGTAATTCTTGCCACTCCTGTCAAAGATAAGGTTAAAGAATTACTGTGCACTAACCATCTTTTGCATTAAAAAGACAGAAAATGGTCCATGAAAATGGTACATGTGACTAGTTCTCATGCAATACTAAACATCATAAAGAGAAAAAGCAGATCTGTGGGATTTGCACACATTCTTCAAAACTCAATCCTACAACACTACCTCTAAACACTCTCTACCTCAGCCATAGGAGTCCTGATTACAAGTTTGATGATTCCTTTCCCATCAGAAGCCCAATCTCACCCTGTACGGGTCATTCAGCTGTCACTCAAGTCTTTTATTGTAAGACTTGTGGTGCAGAAATCATCTACCACCACAATGTTTCACTCTCTGTTACACTATTACAGTTTCAGACACATAACCTGACAGTTACTAGCATTTAGTAAGCACCTGTACAAGTCTGCTCAACTACTGCATGCTTAGTAGGCACTGTGCAGCATGCAACAGCCACTGCCTGTAAAGAACACATTTCAAAGAAGAGACTTTAGGTCACAAATCTGCAGCAGATAGTACTCAAATTAAGCTGAAAGAAATATTTTTTCTCCTGAAGTTTAGCCATTTTCTCATGTCATTTCTAAATATTCTGACCATGCTGAAAAGACTCTCCGCTACTCAGTCTGGAACAAACTTGCAATAACAAAGCTCTTCTACCAGAATGAGGTCTGAAAACCTCTGGAGAACCAGTATTACTCCTTCATCCTAGTGTTGATTAGCCTGAGGGGATGCTAGAGGATTAAAATGCATTTTCTCTCAACCCCAGAGGCAACATTACCCATCAAGGAAAAGTAAGGCTTACAGCTTCATCATCTTTGTTTTGCTTCTCGTCTTGTTCTCTGTCAGAGTCTCTGTCACTCCCATCATCTTTTTCACTTTGAGAGTCCCTGTTTGTTTCTTCTTCTTCAGATTCACTTCCTTTATCAGAGACCTCCTCCTCCTCTTCCTTCACAACAACTTCCTAATGGGAAAGAAAAACAAACACCCAACACCTCTGACTTAGTTTGTCTGCATTACTGTAGTGTACAGAATTCACAGTGCCTCCCTTAAGGTTGGGCTGCATGAGCTATGTGCTTCTGGTGTCACAGAGTTATGTCTACAGTGAAGATTAATCCTTTCCACCTCATTCACTAAGAGGAGGACAGAAGTCATTTTCTTCTCCATATGGCTCTCCCAACAGGAATAGGAAAAACCAGTATTTGATTCCCAGACTGGATGTCCCATCTCTGCAAGTGCCCAAGGCCAGACTGGGTGGCACCCTGGGCAAACTCATCTAGTGAATGGCACCCCTGCCCATGGCAGAGGGGGTGGAACTAAAGGCTCTTTAAGCCAAATTATCTTTCAACCCAAACCATTCTATGACTCTGGGACAGCATTTCATAAAGTCTTAATAAAATTACGGAGAACTTTAAAAAGTACCTACAACATAGCCCAAGAGGTGGAGAAAACACCATGCAGTGGGAGCATAAAGTTACTAAAGTTACTAAAGCTACTAAAGCTACTTAATTTACCAGAACAAAGTCTCATTTCAGTCTTCATCTTTAAAGAAAAAGTAGAAGTTACAGAACAATTCACCTCCAAGAAGGCAGCATAACAAGAACAAATAGTAAGAAGAGACTATGAAGGCACATTTTTAAAATATTTGAGCAGAACTTTCAGTGGCCACTGCAAACATTACCATGGTGGTTTCCTGATTACTTCACTACTAATTGTTAAATGTAGAGAAAACAAATGCTATTTTAGAAGACATACTTCACAAAAGCATAAACTGAAATGGAAGAGACAAATACAAAACCCTTCATCAGATTACAAGTGATAAACTGAATAAAATTATAAATATCATTGAATCCATGAGCTACCCCATTAGCTTGTTTTTGCTTCTGCTGTTTCTGTGGTGGCAATGAAGGTGGCACAGGTTTCTTTTTCAATGGCTTCTTTTTCTTTGATTTTGAAGCTTTCTTGGTTCCTTTATTCTTTTGTTGCCATCCTTTGCTCTTTGATTTGCTGGCATCTCCTTGCTGCAGGAAAGCAGTATTAAAATATTTATTCTGTTCATAAAATTTCAGTCATTCAACTGTAGTTTAAGCGTTTTAAACTGAGAACCAAAATTACAAAGCACAGTTCAAAGGACACTTCAGTAGGCATTTCTGGAAAAAATGCTTGAGAAGTGCACAATTAGCAATTCAAGATCTGAAAGAAAGTTCTCTTTAATTAGCAAAAGGAACATTTCACTCTTCACTTACCCCATCTTCTGCTGGTTGCTCTTCTGCTGCACATATAGACTGTTCCTTTTCAAACACTTCCTGGTTAGAGAAAAATGTGAAAACTACTAATGCCTCTCTGTACCAAGAGCAAATTATTATTTCATATTTGAACTTAAACTAAATCACCTTAATCAAGTCTGAATATTTAACTCATGACAAATTCTTTTATCAGTGACAGACACAACAGGGGATTAACAGATCAAAATTAAACACTAGTTCAAACATTTGGTCTCAGATTTTTCCATCACATGTATTATAAAGAAATTTAATAGCAACATGTCACCTTGTTCCAAAAAATCTACTTTTTTTATAAAGCACAGAAATCCTAGATCACAAAAGCAAGCAGTAGTAAAATGCTAATTCTGCTCCAGTTGTCAGAGCATTAGAAACTTCAACAGCTGCTCTGCTACTCAGGGACACAGAACAACAAATCAAACCAGAAATGTGAAATGTTAAGACACAACACAATGTTAGTATACTGTAGATTGAGACACCTCTCTGTCAATGGATTTTTTAACGGCATTTCTTTCTTCAAAATATACTATATGCCATTAAAAAAAAACCACCCAAACAGAATAGTCACAAGGAGCTGTTGTATATAAAGATGGCAAATAGGAAATACCACCACAAAAAACATGCATCGTACAAAAGGCTAGCTCTCGTTTCTATGCCAGACTGCCTAGTGGAGGTCACAGAGGAAGCATCTTAAATGAATCTTCTATATGCTGTTAGACATTTTAGTTTCTAAGCACAGTTCAATATCCTCATAATTTCATAATTTTCAGTTTTCTTTGCCATTTCCTTTTTGCAATTCCAGCATAATGATACAGTGCTTTTACTTTCTACCTACTGTACCCACAGCATAAGCACATGGATCTCATATATACAGACTTTCTGCTGAACTAGCTTCAATAGTCTGATCTCACCTACAATACTCAGGCTTGGTAACTTAGAGGTGTAACTCAGACCTTCTGTTTACTTAGACAATTATGTCATAAGTACAGATGCAAAAATTGACATTGTAGTCTTTGATGTATCAAAGCTTGTTTAGGTTCTGTGTATTAAAGTTTTTTGTTCAAAGAAAGCCATTAATGCATTTTAAGCTTGAAAATAGGCACAAGTCAGAAGTTTAACTGCTAGGGTATAGCATTGTTTTGGTTATGCCACACTGTTCATGTCACACTGGTGTACCTCCTTTATATTAAGTTATGCATATTCTGCATTCCGCTGGACTGCGTTTCTTTTTAAAACACCCAAGAGATTTGTAACATTATGAGCCCACATAAAGCAAAATCAAACACTGTCCCGAGGACTTGAAGTGAATCTTTTATTTTAGTTCAAGTTTCTGAATGTCTCTTTTCCTGTTGTTTACAAACCTCAGAGCAGTATCACTTGCCATATTCTTTTACCGTTCCCTAGACAACTGCAATGGGTCAGACTGAACCTTGATTTTATTCCAGGAAAACTTTCTTATTCAGAAACAAGACCATAAGGACGGATTAAGAGCACAAGTTCTCAATTTCAAATCTTAACCTCACAGTTATGTTTACAAAACAACCAGAAATGCCTTTTTACTAGTGTACACCCACAGCTACCATGAAAGGACAAGTATTCTTAATACTTACTGCCATGGTCTGCCTTGTTAGTGTGACCAGAACAGTGACAAGAGAGCCTACTGTGATGTTGTTGCTGTCTTCATCATCCAAAACTAGTGCAAAAAGAAAAACAACACATCTATTAGACTTCCTTAAAGACTTTTTCTCCATTAAACATTGCTTCTGCTATTACCAAATGTAAGCATTCAAATTCCAGAATTTTTAACAAAAAATATCTTAAAAGTATTATTTAATAAGTCTCTTACAATTTCAACTATACTATCAGAACGAGAGCTGGTGATTCAGCAACCTATAAAACTCAACAATGAGTTTGAAATTTTAATTGCATGAAAGTTGGAAAACTCAAAGTTATGGCTGCTGTGGGAACCATAACCCTGTAATATTGTGCATTATATATTAAAGCATAAAACTTCAGAAACATGAAATATCACACATGACCAGAGGGACCCTGTTATATTTGTTCTGGGAATCATAATTTTCATTTTCCTGACTTTCATATTATTAACAACTCAATTTCAATGCCACATTAACAATCATGCATTTAATTATTTTTTAAGGAGAAGGCAAAGGAAAATAAAAGAACAGCAATGATTAGTTTAACTGAAACGTTAAACAAACCCCACAGGGGAGCCACTGAGGAGTTTATACCTCCAACCTATAAAATGGAGAATGTCTCAGGTAGGAGAGGAATAGAGTTTTATTCCAGTGTAGACATTTTATTTATTCCCCTCTAGTCCCTCCCTGTGAAAGCAGTTTTACTATTCAGTTGTCTTAGATATATATTTTATATAATGGCAATACTGAGCTACACAGAAAAGCATCTGCATGGCTTAATCCTTCACACCACACTTGAGTGCAGCTGTGTGACAAATGAAGACTGCAGGCAGGAAAACATTGGTAATAATATGGGGAGGTACTTCAGATTGAATTTTAAGCAGATTAACAAGACTGTATACAAACCTAAGCTACAACAACATACAATTTTCTGTTTATTTGTTAAAAAAATAAACAAAACAACACAAATAACATTCAGAAACACCAAAATTAGCAGACATTTGCTTCCTTAACAGATATTTCTTCTAACATTTGCTTCTCACAGGGGACTACATATAAGCCAAATTACAATCAGGCTCCCCAAACAAAGCATATCACATTTTGAATGCAATCATTGCTATCACAATGAAAATATAAACCAGAAACAAGAATTAGAACAGACTTTCAGATATCACACATTTACTAGCACTAATCTTCTACAAAGAAAAGGAGACCACAGAACCCATTCAGTTCCCACTGCAAAGTCTGTCTAACAGGAATTGCTTACAATACCCCAAATCTTCAGAGAGGAGAGCATTATACATTCACTGAAATAGTGCACACAAAACGTAGCAAAGCATAGCTTGAACAAATTCTGCCAGATATAAAAACCAGGATTATCACAAAGGAACCCCAGAGGAACCTCACAAATGCTAAGGAAAGGAACCTGTATGCTGAAGAAAGCTGAGCATAAATTCTGGAATAAGTGTAACTGTTTAAGATAGCTAATAAAAGTAGTATTTCAACCAAAATTCCACATCACTCATGAAATATTAAAACTGAAAGACAAAATTTCAGCTAAGCTCCTGTATGAGTAACTACTGCTGGCTTGGGAATACATGGAATGTTTCAATGTATTTTATCTCCTCAGACTGTATCTCCCATATACAAGAAGCCACCCCTTCAAAGAAGCATGTAATTTCCAGGTCACATAGTGAGTTGTGTTTCAGCATCCTCCAAAAGCTTACTGCCAGCAGACTATCAAAATGTCAGAAGAGTGACATACACAGAACAAAAGGACCTCCCACTCACCCTGTGGTTTTATATCCATAGTAACATATGGAAAGCTGCCAAGGACAGCCATAACTTCTTCATATTTCTTATCTTCTAGAAAGTGCAGTAAATTGCGACGATCTGAGCCTTTCAAACTCACCAAATCCTGAATACTTTTGATTTTATACTGAAAAAAAGAAGAAAGGAAGTCCCATGATAGCACAGAACATAGCCCATAAATCAGCTCTTCATAATACATGACTGTTGCCACATTACTAATACATACACACCATTACATTTGTTCTTATAAAAAACCCCACACTTTGGAAACTAGCAAGCATATGTTTCGAGAAACAATAAACCAAAGAGGTTGCACTCAAACCTACTAAACAGAACTGCTTTGAACACTGGTGTGTTCCTCAGTATGTCACCCCTTAGAAATGGTTGTTTATAGTTTCTTATAAAATTGTTATTTCAGCCAGGTTTTTCAGAAAGTTGAGCTAAGAAATCTTACTAATAGGGGTATTTTATTTAGATAGAATACCTAAGTGCTTCCAGATTTACATTAGCAGAATCAACCAAATACAAGTTTAGGGGTTTTTTTTGTACTGAACTGCCCACAAATCTAAATCCACTCCTAAGATTTGCAGAGCAGAGCTAGAAGGCTAAAACAAACACAAATTATTACCTCACCATTATAAATGCATGTACTTTACTAAAAACAATTTAATGCATCCAGGTAGACTGATCATACTGCCAATCTAGAGCACTGTATTTTTGAAGAACTCAACACATGTGATCCTGTGAAACTAGCCTAAAAAACTGGGATTTTCCCACGCTTTCAGAGCAAACAGAGGTGGGATTATAACATAGCCAAATTATTTGTTTTTCACTTAGCTACAATGCACATGTCAAAAAATACATCTAAAATTGCTTATTTCCTCATCTGTTCCCTGTAGTTTAAGGCTAGATTTAAAAAGTAAGTCTTTAATGATACCTCTAAGAGAATATTTTACTTCATCCAAAGGATATGACTACTTGAATATTTCATGAACAAGCATCTTCAGAGAGGATTAAAAAAATGCAATACCTAAGAATTCTTAGTCTTGACACTAACACAGAAGCATTTAAACACCCCCTAAGGCAGTAGTTAAAGTGAAACAAAAATTCCATCAGATAAAAAGAATATTTTCAAGATTCATCCAAATTACCCACTGTAATAAAACTATCAGAAAAGTCAAGATTCTAGTAGAAGCAAGGGGCTGTTTCTGGCATTCCCAGAAGATACACTAGACTCAAGCAGGTTGAAATGCAGAGACAATTGGTGAAACAGAGTGAAGAAACACATGCAGATATTGAGACAAGACTATTCTTTTTCATCCGTAAATTCTACAAATCCCAACAGTTACCCAGCTACATTAGGAGCAAAAGCTTTATGAGACACACTTTTTCACACAAAGGATCACAAAACCTGAAATGCCTCCCACAGTAAATGATTTTTTTTTCTTTTATGAACTCCTCTGTGTAAGCTTCCAAATATATTTTCTACCAAAGTACATTAAGAACAATGTAAAGTCAAACAAGCCCCCACCCCCCCCCCCCCACGAAAAAAAAGTCCCAGTAGGATATTCCAGACACATTCTGGAAGAGTATTAAATAGATATTAACAGATCCCTGATCCTAATTCCCACCTCCTAATTGAGATGGAATTTTCAAAAACCAAAGCAGACAGAACATCTAGGAAGTATTGTATTGAGTTCCTTAAAAATAAATCTATTTTTATTCTCTTAGTTAATTCACGGCCTCGCTTCCTTAGCCACAAATAGGTAAAAGAAGTAGCATATAGCATTTTAAGAGGTTACCAAGTATCATTTGTATTCTTATACCTTTTTATGATTGGAAACTCTTCTCAGATTGTCCTCTTCAATGTGAGGCAGCTGTAAAAGGGGAGACTTGAACTGCTGAAGTCCCTGGACTGTCATCTGGGAAAGCTTCATACAATTTTCCAAAGATCCCAAAGATGGAGCACGGAACTCCCTTTCTTGGGGAGAATGAAACAAACAACATAATTTTTAATTTTTTTTCTTCTTATACTTTTCTAATGTATACTTGTATTACAGAAAACCTTACTTCCAGTCCACCAAGCAAAAGAAAGAGACATCTTAAAATGTTCAGTATAATTAACTAGGCAGACTTTTTACTCTCACTCCAGCCACACAGAACAGCAGACATTTTCCTCCCTCTATTTAGGATGTCACAGCTGAACACTAACATTGTCTGAGGGAACAACTGCACAATGTATCTATGTAATTATTATAGACAAAAATTTCACCAATTCAGTTTTTAAAAATGTAGCATCAAAACAAACTTATTTTATATTTGTATGTTTTATGTATGTGTGTGTATAACATGTTTATTGTATCATTTATTATAATTTATCATGAAATATTAATCTTTTACAATACATTATTTATAATATTTCCATCTTCAGAAACGAGCATATACGTAGCAGCCTATCACATGCAAGAAGAAAACTATATAATCGAAGCTAAGCAGAGCATATTATTTTATGTTAGAAGACAGTAAGAAGAGCTGTAAGAATATCAAATGCATGACTTATTTATAAATAAACTTATTGGTTAAAAGGGGTGTCTATTTGACTTTTCTTATAGAAATTACCTATCATTTTTTTCATATTTTAATGTACAAAAAGACCTACACTCATAATTAAAATTATTATAAAGTACACAAGGAGAAATAAGTCTTAGCCAGAACAGAGCAAAAGAAAACAAAAAACAAAAAACCTCACTTAGCAATTATTAATACTCAACACATCTGCAAAGAAATGAAAAAGCAAAGCAGACACAAACTGCAATATAACTTTGTATGACAACCATTCATTCATAAATAAAACTTCTCATAAATCCTGTTTAGAGAACTCATTTCAGATCACTTCTTATCTTGCTGCAGATTCTAAGGAGCTATGAGGGCATAGTAACTGCACATGGTAGATCACTGTTCCCTCTGCTTCAGCTGCCCCTCTGCTCTTCAAATTGTCTTTCTTCACTAATTATACCTAGCTACAAATTACACCAAGATATAAATATCATCAGCTATCAAATCAAATTACATGGAAGGACGTGTGACAATTATATGCAACAGCAAAGAGAAATATACCATAAAAATGGAACTACCTGGCTAGACACACAGGTAACTAAGAAAGATGTAACTCTGACCTTTAAAAAAAATAGTAATGGAAAGATTAATGTCCCAACCAAGTAACACTACATTTACTTTCCATCTTTCTCAGCTTCCACTTCCCCTGTAATTTTTTTGGCTGCTGCTGCTAAGGAAAGTCACAGGACTTTTTTTTTTTAAGTTAAAAAAACACACTGCAAACCAAGTCAATAAAAGAATCCTAAATAATCTCTGACAAACTGTCTTTTGCAGGAAATTCACCTAGAGCTTTGAGACTACAGAGCACTAGTCAGAGTAGAAAATATTCTCTTTTTTAAAGGACTGACTCATCATCCATATGACAGTAGAAAAATGTTTTAAAGTTGGAAAGTATAATCTTGGTTTCCTGAGAAGAACACAGGTCTTTATGTTCCCTGAGAGTGGACTTGAGGACACCATAGCTTTTAACATCCCCCAAATGCCCCTACCATAAAATTAATGCCATTGCTGTACCTGTTTTGACAGCTTCTGATTGTCAAATTGCACAATGCAACACGACCTCTAATGTAAGGTTATTAAATTGACCAAAAATAAAGAATCATAGAATAGTTTGCATTGACCTCAAATATCATCTAGTTCCAACCCCCTGCCTTGGGTAGGGACACCTTCCACTAGACCAAGTTGCTCAAAGTCTCATCCAAACTAGCCTTGAACACTTCCAAGGAGGGGGCATCCAAAGCTTCTCTGCCTCCCCACCCTCACAAGCGGTGTTTCTTATCCAGAACCACCCTCTTTCAGTTTCAACCCACCATATGACATTGAAGTAGTCAATCCCAAATGTAAATGCAAATTTTAGTTGCTTGGCAAGGTCTGGCATACAACTGGGTCAAGCCACAACCTCTTCATTACACTGCAGCTTCCAACCTGAACTAAAGAATGTGCTTTGACTGGACAGCTGAACACATGCCTAACTTCTGCAGGCACTTACTGGAGCACATCCCATGTTTTTGGCAGCAAACACCTCACTTGGCAAGGCAGCTATCTACTAATCATATTTAAGGATGATCTCCAGGAAGCCATGAAAATAATTTACACCTGCTGGTTCTCAGGTATCAGCTCAATAGCCCCAGAACAATGGATGCAAGCAATGGATGCCACAAAGCAAAGCAAAGTGCCAAGCTTGAGAAGATTCCTATCAAGTGTCTTTCTCCAAAAGACCTGATTACAAGGTAAGCATAAATTGCTGTAGACATTTTTAAGCTCCTAATAGTAACAAAAACATTTCAGAATATTTGAAAGACAGGAATGCAGCACAAAATGAGACTTCACATGCCACTATCAATTTAGGTTTCACAAAGTATGATTTGTCCCCAAAATATTTCTTTAGATAGTATTAACACATGCCATTGCCTTTGTACATTCATAGAGCCAGGACTGATGAAAATCTATGACTAATTGGAGCATGTGATCCTTTTATGTACTGTGTCAAGTTAGATCTAAGTGAAAATTAGAACTAGCCCCAAAACCAACTGCAGTTAAGTTTTAAGTCACTTAAAATTATGGTGACAAATATAAACTTAAGCAAAGCAGTTTCTTAAAAATTTCAATACCTAAGTTCAATTTTATTCATCTTAAAAAAATACAACACAAAACCAAACCAATGCCACCTTTACATTTTCCAGTTGTTTCCCAGGGCAACACAGTTCTCTCTGCAGGCACAGTCATCAAAAATAGGGTCAATGCATTAGATTTGCTAAATAAATAGTAAGTTGTAAAAGCAGTGACTTCACTTTAGACCAAAGACTGTTGGGTACCACCTTCTCCTTAACACCATGTACTGAGAGCACTGGCATGGAAGCAAGAGGAAATGTTTGATTGTTTGGTACAAATTTCTGGCTACCACCACTTTCAAACTTTGGAAATAATTTTAAGAAAAGCTGTTACAGAAATACCAGACAAGTCCTCAACTATACCTATGATACATACCTACTTTTTTCCTAAATCTAGGGAAATAATTTCTACTGTATATAATGATAGATATGTCATTATTAAATTCTCTTCAGCTTTCACAAACTGATTGAGGCCAGGAGAGATAATGATAATCCCTGGAAAATAGTGGTAGAGATTGTTCAGATTTGGTTTATAAATAACCATTTTACATGCTAATAGAAAATTAGTTTACACCACTGTATTTCAAAATACTGTCTCCTTTTATTTTAATTTAAGTTAAAATCTAAAGTTCTGGGAACTTGAGAGCAACTTATTAAGAACAATGCATCTATAAATATTTATTTTACTGTCAAATTAAGAAAGTATGTCTGTGTATATTCAGAACTAGAGGAAAAGAATACAGCTACCTGAAGGTCATTTAGGTTGCGAAGTATATAATGGTATATAATGCACTCTGATCAGTATCTTATTTCAGCTTTTACAAGAAGTACTCTAAGTGTTTCTCATTTTTCAAAGACTTCCAGTTCTGTTGCGTAAAAAAAGCTTCCGCCTGTGTTATTTTGGTTTCATTTTGCACAAGAGAAAACAACTATTTGCTAGTTGACTAATACACACACTTTTAGATGGCCTATGTATATTTCAGAGCTTTGAAGTACTTTACAGTATCACAGAGGTTCAGGTATTTTTTATCAACACTATCCAAATTTAAAGAAAAAATAATCTAAGCTAGCACACAACATCCTTATCTGCTCACATCCTCTCTCACACTTTATTTTGTTATGGAGCACAATTTCCAGCACCACTTTGCATAGTTCTGGGAAATATCTTTCCCAAAACCATTCTTACTAGGAGGCTATCAATGCTCATTAAAGGAGTTTTGGTCTAGTGAAGATCAACCAGTAATTACTGTTTGATAACAAAAAAAGAGTGACCAGTTTGACATAAAAAAATGCCTTGATTATGTTTGGTGCAAAAAAGTAATGATATCTAAGTCTTTGCTTCCTTACACTGCAAGGAACCATCTTCTGAGTAACTGCCTGTTTACAGTGGAAAAAAATGCTTAAATATTATATTTCAATTAAATTATAATTTCTATGGCAAGACATACAGCTAAGCACCTGCCCCTACAATTTAAGAATAAAACTACATAGCAGGCTAAAGAACACAGAATTGTGATATGGAGAAATATGAGCAAAATACAAAGAAATAATGGCAAAGAAATGATCTAAAATACAAGAGGCACTCAAACAGGAGAGAAAAAATTGTAGAAGTGCAAATGGAAAGAACACAAGTCTTGCACTAAATGCTTTGCTACTGAAAATGAACCACATCTTCAAAAAAAGGTTTTCAATTGCAGTTAAGGAGAAACTTTAATTGCAAAAATTACAGGCAGGACACAGACTCAGGATTTCAGAGCAGAGCTAGGCAGCAGCAGCATTTCAATCCTCAAAACAGAGAATTCTCTCATTACAAAAAGAGCAGCAGTGTATTTAGGCATTTCCAAATATCACAGGTTAAGTCTCCCACAAGAACCAAAGACTTTATGAAGTATCACAGTGAAGAAACATATTTACTGGTTTTAATTATACAGTTTCTTTTCTTACCTTCCCTGCTTCGAGCCATTATTATTAGTTGGCAGATCACATTAATCATTTCCTGAAGTAGTGCAGGACTCTTCTTAAGGATAAACTGCTGATCTGCAAGATGCAACTGGCTGCAATTATGCTGTACTACTTTTAGGAAAAACAATCAGTTTACATAAACTGGACCATTTAATGGCATGGTCTTGACTGCTATTCATCTTGTGTTATGAAAATGCCACTTTATTCTCACTGACATATTTAAAAAACTAGGAAAATGAAAGTGCTAAGAGAAAACAAATTTTGTATACCAGCTCCCACACCAAATGAAACAGAATTTATTAGATCCATCTAAAAAGAAGTAACAGGATGACAAAGACAATTTACCAGTCATATTAAAAATCACATTCTTTAGGTAATCACAGGTTAAAACCAGGATTTTTAATTTTAAGTGAAACACCAGTTTTGCAAAAAACATGATTTGCAATGTGTCAACTTTTTTTGAATGCAGTTCTGTGAAATTCTAAGTACAAACAGTAACTAAGGAAAAGAAAGATGATATATTTTTCATGACTTTTTAAAACTGATTATTTTTCTTCTAAAAGGAACTGAAAAATTTGAAGCAAAGTATTTTCCCTGGTTTGTTGCTTTGTGTTTGTTTTTTTTAAATTTCCATTAAAATGTAGAACATCTGAACTTTGCTGGTCAGCCTGGAACTATGGCTTTCATGGATGAAACTTAAGAAATGCATTTAGAAACACTTTGGTTTCAATATTTAAAAGTATTAAAAATTCCAAAACACACACCAAAGCTCACAGGTAACTGATATTTAAAGTTCTAATCTTGTCATCTTTGCTTCATATAGTGGGCTAAAAACCTCCAAAAATAAATACACATGGAAATGCTATAGAGATCAAGATTATGCTGATCCTGGATTTCTTTGCTCTGAAAAGCAAATATACTTCATGTTTAACTTTTTATTCTATTACAAAAATCAAAAACAATTTATCTAAGCTATATTTGCAGCCAAAAGCTTAAAAGAGTAAAATATCAGTATTGCAGGGCTGTCAGGAGAGTGAGGAAATGCTGAATAAATGCTCTAAAGGGCCGTTAAAGTTGAATAACCAAGCGGCTTGCATAGAGACTACTGAGCAGAGATCCATTCAACTCTTTATAGGATAAGAATCAAAAGTACTGCAGCATTCAGCAATGCTTGCATCATAATAATAAAGCAGCATCTTGCTCTGTTTCCAGGTATAACCGATTAGGGGAGAAGCCATTACCTTCTTCAAGGACCTCAGGAACTTGCATCCGGGCAAGATGGGTCAACAGCAGAACTCTGGCTTTCAGACTGTAAGGGTAGGTGAGAGGAGGCTCATTCTTCTTTAAGTTTATGCCACCAATTTCTCTGATTAGCTAAAATAAAACAGTTAAACAGGTATTTTATTGCAAAATACAAGCAAATACAGGAGAAGAGTTCACAAGGGAAAAAAAAGCATGCTCACAAAAGTAAGAGTTTAAGTAACTTTTCCTTGGAAATTTCTGTAGAGATGAACATTAGCCATTTTTATTCAAAACCCAGCTCATAAAAGTTTAAAAGTGTCTTTATAAATCTTTTTTCAATGTGCAAAGGGGTGGTTGCAAAGATTTGCATGCAATCAACTTGTCTTATGTAGTATTAAGTAAATTTTGTATTGACAGAAATATTTTAATATCTGATTTTATTGCCAAGGTTTACTAGATTCCACCATATTTCTAAGGCATTGAACTTAATATGCACAAGCAACAGCATCCCCTTGAGACCTTTCCCCCATCTAAGACACAGCAAACTTCCCTAGGAATAATTTCAGGTAAAACAGGGAGGAGTTTTACAAGCCTGAAATCCCTGGTAGGCTGAACATCAAGTATTTTAACTTCTTTATAAACCACACCATCTTGAAAAAACCAGTGTTCTTTACTCAGGATGACCTTTCCTGTTCCCCACAGGACCAAGACCCACAGCGCAAACAAGTCTGAGTAACAGTAGCTCAGATGAAGTAGCATTAGTACATGGCCCAGAAGCTTCACTTTTTAAGCTCAAAAGGACAAAAAGAGAACTTTGGGTATCAACAGCTAAGCTACACCAACCAGTCTTTCCCCACACTTCAAAAAAAGATCTGACTCTGTGCTTATAAGAAACTTGTAAGAAGCTTCTTATAAGCACATCCTGGTGTAACCCCAGATCAAGAGCAGTAAAAGTTAGAAAAGAGGATTTTGTGAAAAATGGGAACAATGATCGTGGCCCCAAAAGCAGGATACCCTAGCAGAAATTATTAGCAATACTCTTCTGTGTTGATGCTTCAGTGAATTGTTCTGCCATATAGTCAGAAAAAAACACAGATGACACTGAGTACTGGACCTTTAGAAAGGGAACAAAATGTCATAAAATGCAAAGTCATGCACTTGCATACTAACAAGAACAGCAGCTTGAAGATGGGAACCTGTTAGCTGGAAAACAAAGATGGGGAAATTCTGAAAATTTACTGATCCCCCTCCAGTTGTACTAAACCACCATATAAAACAGCTGTGGAAAAGGTTATGCTGAAAGTCATTCTGCAGAAATACAGGAACAGTAGTGCCACCAACTAAGGCACTGTTAAGACTTAACATAGAATGCTGTGGACAATTCTAAGCAGATAAAAAATAATGTAAAATTTAGAAATCTATCAGCTGGGAACAGTACCCTGTTCAGTACACAGCAGGAGAAGCAAAATGAGACTTTTGGAAAAGAGAGAATGAAAGACAGCAGTTTTTCTAGTTAAGCAAAATAAAGACAAAAAGATGACTAATGGGCTATTGCTTGTGTCTACAGATGCATAAGGATATACACAGCAAGAATAGTTTAGACTCCAGAATAGTGATGATAAAAATTGGATACAAATTGGTCACAAACAAGACTCCTAATCACTAGAACAGCAAGTTCTGGAACAGCTTCTCAGCAGGATATGGTTACAGAAGGCTTGACTGCTTTTTAAATAATGAATGATTAAATGTAAAAGGCCTTGCAGAATGCCAATACTGGCAACAGCATGGATGAAAGAACCACTGCTCAAGGTCTTTTCCAGCCTTTTGCTCTCAGTGCTGAAAACCCCCACTTTACTGCAATTCCATCTTCTACTCAAAGTCCACAACAGGATAAAGAATTTGTAAAAGAGACAAAGAAAATTAAGTAAAAGAAAATAGACTGACTCTTACATTTAGGTCACATTTAAAACATGAAAACTCAACTGTGCGCATGCAAAGGTTAAATCTGTGATACTATTTCCTCCTCTTTTTGCCAACTCAAAACATTTTTATTGGAGCATTTTGTATACTATGTTTTAAACTTCTTAAATCAAAGCATTAGTTTCTGAGAAATAAGACTTTCTAATACTCTGCTAGTAAAAATTACTTGCCACAGTATGCATTTATGGCATCTCTGATGTCACTGGAAACACTAAATGGAAATGAATATAAAAGGTAATCAGAGGGGAACAGATATTCACAGAGGAATCTCCATGATATTTAAAGACATTACTAATTCAGACATCAGATAATAATTTTATTTTACTGGCAACGCACTCAACCAGATTTGTGTAAACAATTTAAAAGAACATCAAATGGTGATCACCTCTTTATGTCAATTCTCAAAATTTTTAAGGATTAACACTCTAATTTCCTATTTACTTTACCCCTCCCTAAAAGTCCAATACAGCAGCCTATATAGTAAACCAATTCAATTTAAAATAAGCATTAGCATCATTAATGCTATCTTATCTTTTAAAAAAGTTTAAATCAAGTCTAGCTTCCAACTCCTATTTCTGAAGGGATACAGTTGCCTCACTACAAAGTTAATGTCTGAAGAACTTGAGTTCTGTCAGCTGGTCCCCCAGAAGCATCACCTCCCTCTTCCCTTGATAGGGTCAGTTAAAACACCTCTGGACATGACTGACCTGAGGTATCTGAATGTTGTCTGCTGGTCTGCTCGTCGCATCTTTGTTGTACTGAGGATCAAATTCAGATGCCCCTGCTAAAACCATGATAAGCCCTGCAAAGATAATTGGAGTCAGACAAAGAAAATGTCAACATCCTAAGCCACCAACTGATTTCTTCAGAACCTTCAGCCATAAAACTTATTTCTGTTCCTGCCTCAACAACCATGAATATCCATGTCCTCTACTTAATGGATCGGTTACTACTGCCACAGGGCAAGGAGGCAGGAATCAATGTCTGGCACAAAACAAAAGAGATGATTCAAGGCTCAGTTTCGCATGGTATGAAGCCCAGCATTTGACACTTAATGTCTTGAAAAGAACATAATTAGACTTCATTAGGACTAGCAGACATCACTGAACAGCAGTTTGACCACTTCTGCATGCTCACAGAATCATTCCTCTCAGCAGCCCACATGCCTGCACCAGTACCACAATGTGTATGGAAGAGGGAGGCAGGAAGGATAAAATTTCAGCTCCATTTTCTGCTCAGTCAGCATTGAAAATTCACCAAAAAAATTACTGTAATTATGAGAAAAGCAGTCCAATAAATAATCCTACAAACAAATTGCACAAAGATGATGGACCACTCTATTCTTAATGTGATTAGGAAAATCCATGTTACCACAAAACATTCTGTAGTGTAATTAAAATGAAAGCCCTAGACAACTGGATATTTTAGTCCCCTTGTGAGCTTCCTGCTCATGAACATACCAGACCCCTCAGCCACAGACAATCAGAGAGAGCTCACACAATCATTTGCTCTAGTTAAAATAACTTTTTTAGCAGTAGTTACTCAAGCTTCCTTCTTATATTTTGAGCAAGTGCTCTTATGAGCAAGTCAAAGTTATTTTTGCCTACCTGCAGTGCCCAGTGAATTCAGACTAGTAACAATGAGTCAAGTTCCCTGAGCACCAATTTTCATTTCCATGCTCAATTATCTATTCACTTCCTCAACACAGTATATTGAAGACTTTCAGATGACTATAAATATCTTCCCATTATTTAAAATCAACAACTGAAAATCTCCAGGAAAGGAGATTCTGAAAGTTTGTTTGTTCTGAAGCTTGAAAAAATACCTTAAAACAAGGCAAGCCATGCAGATTTATCTCATCATTTTCCTAGCCTGGTTTGATTACATTTGCTGGCACTGATATACCACACTACAGTGGAATTCACAACCAAGCAAAAGCCTTACCTGATCACTGTGTGGTTTGTCTAAGTCACCTCAGCTGCACCTCAGTTTTCATTCAGACTGCACTACAGACCTCAGTAGAAAAAACTGACCTGCCTCTGATCCTGAAACTACCTAAAAGTGTCAAGTCCTTAAATAAGGCCACTTAAACCTAGAGTTCACTTTTCAACCAATCTTTAGGAGGGACAAGGCAAGCCTCAAAGCTGGGTTCTAAGCAAGATTCAATATGAAACAAATTATTGTTATAAACAAGTCTGAAAAAATAAAGTGATCTCCCTAAACTTCTAAAGTCTCACCTACTCTCTCTTTTCTCACCTAGCTGGAGATAGAAAAAAGCGTAAGAGTGAGACAAAAGAGTATAAAACAGTCTGAACTAATGCCACACACATGTGTCCTGTGAATCAAAGGGTAACATCTTTCCATACTCTTATGCCCTACACCACTTGGATGATCTGCAAAGCATTTCTGCTCTGTAGGACAAGGATGGATCAGGAGCAGATTTCAGCAATCTTCCAGCAAATTTAAAGCAAAAAACAGTGCAATTCAAAGAAGTAAGAAAATATATTTATGAATCCTTTTTTAGAAGGTTTTGGGGTTCCTCTATTCTGTTTTTCAATTGCTCTGAGCATTCGATCGAGTTAAATCCTATCTAGAACTAAGTAGTACTGTGGCAATTCCTCAGGCTCATTCCAGTCTCCAAACTGTAAGATACAATTTTGCAGCAACAAAGTACACCTACAGTTTTCTCCAAAAAAATGGGAGGGAGTCCTTTAAAATCAGGGAGTAGACAAGAAAAGGAAGTATATTGAAAGCTACAAACAAGTAACAAAGTAACATAAAATTGATAGCAATTTTTTAACAGAAATTTAGCTCTCTATTCTAACATCTAAAAACAAGAAAGGCTATTGCATTTTTTATGCATACAAAAATTTTATGAAGCCCCTAAAAATTCCAAAGCTAGTTTTTTTACACTAACAGAAGAAAACACACAGAGGTTTGCCCCTACTGGCAACTGAGGGCTACAGGCAGGTTAGCATGTTTTTCCCAACATACAATACCCCTTTTTCTTTCTTTTTTTTTTTTTCATGTATAGATAGACATAAATATATCCCTCTACCAAACATTTACTTTTTACAGAGTATTCTTCACTTGCAACAGAATTAAGTGTTGAAAACACTCTAAAGGAACCAGAAGCATTACTTTTAGCTAATTAAGGCCTAAAAATCAGAAGTAATTTAATGTCAGCAGACTGACACTCCCAGAGGAACACACCTACAGCTGAAGATGCCTTATACTTACGTTTCATGTCCATGTTCCGGGTTTTATAGACAAAGTATGTATATATTTGAGTTGTCCGAATGAGAATCTGATCTCCACTGTATCGTATTGATCGGTACCACCAGGAACCCTGAAATATTCAACAGGAACAGACCGATGTCAGCTACAAGGAAGCATCAAAACAGCCACACTGCATGACCTCGTGTCCGTCAACAACCAGGTAACTCAGCCCAACTGATATCATGTATGTTGAGGGGAACTGAATTTCAAAAAGGAGAGGGGAACAAAAATATATTTGCTGACACAAACTTTAAAAGCACACTGATAAATTCATCTGAGAGAATCTAACATTAAACATTCTTAAATGACCTCTAGCCTAGAGACATTTTCCCCAGCACAAACACCTGCACACATATACATTGCTTGGTTTATTTCTGGTGTTGTTTTAATAAATCCACTAAACAGAAAATTCACTCAATTTACCACTTGCTGTATATGATGTGGTAACTCCTTACAGAGCAACTCAGCATTCAAATCTAGTTTAGGCAGGCCAAGACCAAACCAAGAAGAAAGATTTCTTTCACTATGAGAAAATTTGCAAAACTGTGATTTAAGTCACCTGACCACAAAATGCTTTTCAGAAGAGGAATCTGGAGGTGGCCCTCACTGTAAATTTTCAGAATTAAGCCATGCACCTTCAGGTTGACAGAAGAAGAGCAACACACTGATAATTGCCTAATTAGCATTACACCCAGTGACTCAAATTACAGAACTCACTCTACAGTGATTGTACTCTCTAATATATTTTCAGAAAAATGGTGTGCTGGGTTATAAACTGCAATCTGTTCATAAACTCCTCCCTGTAACCAAAGCTCATTTAACATAAGAAAACACATTGAAGATACTCTTCTATCTACTGTGAAATTTATTAACTACTTTACTGCTTGTTGCTCTTCACTGATAAGTGATGCTTACTACTATTAGTTTCATAATAGTGAATTCCCCCACTATGGAAAGAATTCTGCAATCTACTTAATTATTTGGGAAATATTCAAGGAGTGGCTCCAATAATTTTTTTAATGAATTACGTTTGATTCATCCGTGAATAGATGAAAGCTGACACAGTATATTACACAGCTTTCTACAATGTTTTTCTGCATTAAAAATTAATTATAATCCCACAGCTATCAAACATTTGTACAAGTACAGGTATTGGAAGAAAAATGTACCTAGCCAGTCCAAACCTACATGAAAAAGGCTGCCCTAACTGCTTCTGCAGATACAGCTCCTGTCTCTTGCGTCATGTACAGGACATTATTTAGGTCAGAGGAAGTCTGGAAAGAACTATTTATCAATATTGTCCTTTTTCATTAATCTGGATTCAAAGGGTGGAAGTAGCCTTACTTTATTTTAGATGCCCATCAAACATAGGATGACTACACTGCAGTTAAGTTTGCCTTCTTTATTGATTCATGAAAGAGAAACAGGCCCATTAAAGGCATGAATTATCTTGTATGTCTACTTTCAAATGAAATGATAAAATAACATGCTCCATAAAAATGACTATTCCTCTTCGCTGACTTATAAAAGAAATTTACAGTGACAAGTCTGAACATACAAGTCTACATCTGGTATGGGGCAAGAAGAGGCAGAAATTTTTTTCTGTGCTCAGAACATTTGTTTGTACCAAGAGCAAGGTAGTTTTCCTTTCACTTGAGCTATGATAAACCTGGTGTAAGTCATTAAAAGTATCTGTATACAAAAAAGCATCAACTGAATCCTAAAAGGAAAGGCATGAAAAAAATTTGCATCATTGATTTTAGACTTTTTATTCAACCATTTGTTGAAGTCAGCACATTTAATCTTCTAAACTAAATTTCCAATTGCACAGAAAGACTCAAAGTTGTCTTCCCTCAAAGGGAAGGAATAATGTCTCTCTTGAGTCTCTGCACACACTGATGCAAGCAGCTGCTAAGACCTCAGGACACTTTTTCAAATTAAAATCTACCTTTCAATAACATGAGGGCCTTTTGGTGTCAGTTCTCTAAGTCTTGCTTCATGCCACACCCCAAATGCACAATCACTGGGTAAGGAAAATTGTTTAAAAGCAATACTTTAGGGCAAACCCAAGCCCTGAAATAACACTCACCTACCAATTGATTCCTCACATATTGCAATGTCAAGGGCAGACATCTCATGGTGTACAGAAGATCAATAAAAACTGAAGCTATTTAAACAAAGGCAGGCAGGAAAAACCAGATCAAGCACCTGCTGCACCTGCAGTAATCATTCTAGCACCACCAGCTAGAGACATCTCAGTCTTTACTATAGCACCCCTGAATATCCTCTTCAGCTCATCACCTCAATAATTTTCTTGAGAAAGAAGCTACAAGACAAATTACGTAACTTAATAATTCTTGTGATAGCCAGTATTTTCCCTGGAGTCTCCTCTCTATCATGGCACTGCATTTTTCTGGAATCTCTACAGCAGCTACACTTTTTTCACAGTGAAACACCACCTTTTTAAAAACAGCTCACTTGCACTCTCTATGAAAGCTAAGAATGAGAACTCTAAGACAGCCTTTTTTACAACTTGGTTACAGAGAGCAGAATATCAGATACTACTTACCACAACAACTGGAAGAATAACCATAAATGCTAATCCATATACAAACAACACCTACAGAAAAAAAAGAAAACATACTGTATTAGATACTGTGGCTACTTAATACCACTCTTGTTTAATCTTTATTCTAAAATAATCAAGTAGTACGACCACAAGCTTACTAAAAATTATCACAAGCCTACTGCATAATAGTGTAATTATTTCTGAAGATCAACTTACAAGTAATATAACTAGGTAGGGCTTAAATAAGGAGTGTCAGTTTAGTGTGATTCACATATTAATCAATTTAAATGATTCACACACTGTCACAGGTCAGTTTCTTTAATAAATAAAAAGTTGGCAGCAAGACTGTGATGCAGTGGACAGACATCAAAAGTAATCAAGTGGTTAAGAAAAACACCTTACAGCAACAAATACAACAGGAAGAACATTTAGATGCTGTGTGATTAGAGCATCACTAGCAAACCAAATGGAACTGGAGAAACCCAGCACGCAGCTCTGTGTTTCCTTGCAAGAGTGAACACACATTTTGTAGCAGGGGTGACCACAGTAGAACCTCATTGTCATTGGAATGAGATCCATCCAAACATATTCATACTTCATTCTCAAAGGTTAGATTTAAGCTACTCTAACACTCACAACTCCTGAAATTTGCTTCAAAGATGTTCACTTGGAGCAAGGTATTAATGTGTTTTGACTGAAAATGTGCAGTATTAAGCAATTTTTTTTTCAAAAACACTTGAAAGTTCACCTTAAAATCTTGAGCTAAGTAAGCTGACTCACCAAAATTGAATTTTTCTGATCCACAATCCAAGCTGGCAAAGCTATACCGAAGCTTGTAGCTGTAGGATGAAAGAAAATAAGTTCACTATAAAATACTGAGAAACATTTTTAAAGTCACATTATGACTAACAAAAAAACAAAAAACACTAATCCACAATAAACTCACTCATGTTTATTACTTCAATAAGCAAAATTTTAACAAATACAGCAAAATCAAGCAACAAATTAGAAATACGCCAAGTATGCAATAACAGGACTTAAATCCAACACCTGAAATACCAAGTATTTTAGCTTAACATGTTGCAGTGAAATAGATAGGCAAGATTTATTTCTACATATATAAACAATTGCAAGTTTTGTGAGTTTTGCATTGCAGCATTTTCAGCAGTTTAAATACATATAGTTAAGTAAGCAAATGAACTGCAAGAAAATGGTCTGAGCAAATTACTTCTATGGATAGTTCTATTGGTTTGTCCCTCTAAGAAAATGTTCTAAGCTGTAAACTGTACACACAAAAACCCCTGTCAGTTCAAATTTCTGTGTGACTGGTAAGAAAGAAAGAGGAACATTCTCCAATTCAAAAGAAGTTAGGCTACAGAAAACAGAAGACATGATTCTCTAACATCTCAAATATACAGATCTGAATAGAGAGTAGCATAAAATAGCTTTTCAGACACAAGTGGTAATAAATTAAATTTTGCAAACACTATCTATCCCAATACTAAAAGTTCCATGAAACCAATGGGGGAAAGAAAAGAAAGTAAGACTTCATCGATTTCTAGGACCTGCTTAAAAGAAAAACAACATGCTTTCCTTAGTACTAGCAGTTATCCATGAGGAGCAATGCCTTAAATAAGGATGGGCTAGGATCCCTCTGTAGTTAGGCACTACACTGATGCCATCTCCAACAGACTGTGACAGCCATCAATTCAGATAAACAGTTGTTACCCACAAGCCTAATGTGACTTCTCTAGGTTGAAAATTACTATTCCTTGAGTCTCCAATCAAACATCTGACAAGCCTGACCACACCTCAGCCTCAGGAGTTCAACCAGATGATACCCAGTGAATTTACCACATTAAGTTACAGGAAATGCCTTGCCCTGGAGAAGGAAGATCTCCAGACTCTAATCTGTTAATGATTATGGATTTTTAGAAGAATCTATTAAAAGTCTGTCTTTTACTAATGGAGTAAATTTCAGTTTGCTACAATATTTTTGACCTTTAGGATTGTAGCCTTAAATTGTTCCAGGAACAGAAGCACTTCAGTAAAAAGCTCTTTCTCTTCTGGTCTGAGAGTCTCCTTGCCCCCACTCATGCCCACTGAGCTGAAGCACCAGCAAACAGCATGGGGAAATGGGCTTTAATCATAAGGCACTTTTAGTAGACTATCTTTATATTCTTCAGATCTCCCTCACCTGCTTGTAAACACTCTTTGAGTGATTTTGCATTTACTTTTAGTAAAGCAGCAAGTCATGCAAATACAAAAAGCCCTTGTTTGCCTGCCTCTGGCCTCACACTGCCTCAGCTGGATAGAGAGGAATGCTGCTCCCTGTTCCTCTGTGCTGGGCACAGAGGGTGGGATGTACCACACTGAACTTGGTTGGGCATGTCTAACCCCAGATGTGCTTCATCTCAGCCCAGAAAATCCCTCTATGAGGGACTGTATCTATCCTTTGTCTGTACAGAACTGTAAGTAAAGAGCTTGGGTACATGTTTTACACCACAGATGTGTAAATACAGAGAAGATAAATTTCACTAAATTAGAAAGCCCCTCACACTATAATGTGGAACAAGGTTAGAGAATAGAGGAGAGAGAGAGAATAGTTCAGGGATTTCTCCCACTCTTCAAATGTCTCAAACAATAACAAGAGGTCTAGAAATAAAGCAGAGAATTCCACTTCCACTGAAGTCTGAGGTGGAGTTTTCAGAAGAGCAGGAGGCTTAACGCCCACAGTACGAGCTGCTACCCTGCCAAAAAATCCTTTCATTTTGCCCTCTGGGAATCCAAAGTCTCTTAGGTTTGTGAATACAATCACTAAACCAACCAAGGATGTTTGTGCCTTCTCAAGTTTTAGCTGAGTTTTCTTTTGACGTCACAGCTTCAGGTCCATTCAAGGACACTGACACAACTGCCTAACTTCAAATCCTATGCCTTGTCAACACTAAGTGAGTAGCTTATGGATGTGAAAAACAATTTAGTATCCAGAAAGGTCCTAGCAAAGCTATTAAAATTTATAGTACCATTTTGCTGATATTGTGACAGCATTTCTGAAGAAAGATTTTATCTGTGTTTTGTAGCAAGAGGGATAGAGACCTCTTACTTGCCAAGCAAAGGAAGTACCAGAAGCTAGGAGTTGATAGAAATCTGTTATGCTATAAAACACAGTGTTTAAAGAAGCTGATCCACCGCCTTAGTCCATTAGAAATGCCTTTGTCAGACCGTGATATAGTGGCAAAGATGTTTTTTTGAAGGAAGAGAAAAGATTTTTATTTCTTTGAAACACCAGTTCAAGGGCTAGGGTTGGCTTTTTTAACTTATAAATTAATGTCCTATGTTGGGTGGATATAATTCAGAAGAAGAATTTACAGCACAGATGACAGAGTACCCTCATGTCATCCTGTAACTTCAGAATTAAGTTACAAATTCCATTTATTTCCAATCTGGCTGTAACTCATTCTACGCAGATATGTTGTATAACTTGCCTTAACAAATGGCAGATTTCCATTTTGTCTGTAATGAGTATCAGCTAGAAATAGGCAACATTTTTCCTTAGTAGGCCACTTAAACAATCACAAAGGTGTTTTACAACAATTCATACAACTGCAAGTAGGGAAAAACTTATTAAATTTCAGTCTTAAATTCATTTTGTTTGGATCACCTACTGTAAAACTTTAACACACCATCACCAGGATTATTTTCATGTAGTAACCTGCCCAGAAACAATAACCCCTTGTACATCCTTTCAAAGTGTGTTTATTGCACTATGGCAAACTGTTAATTTTTCAATATACATCTCTAGTATTTAATCATAAATACCAAGAAATGTTTAAAATCGACAAGTTTCTGATAAGCAGTACTTTATTTTTTGCTTATACCTCCATTAATATTGGCAAGTCTCCCTAGATACTTACTGAAGCTGACTAAAACAATTCTTCTCTTCTTACCATAATAAAAAGTTCAAGAAGTGTAAAGCAAACTCTTTCTTGCCTTTCCCTGCCACCACCCCCAGAACCAGTTTCACAAGCAAAGAACTGGTCAGATGCGTTGCTTTAATCACAGGAGAAAGTTTTTATATAAAGCTCTAACTTCTAATTGACTGATCAGATATTACACATCTCAATGAGCAGCGCTTACAGAACCTCTGTCATTCATAATTGTTACCTTGTGGTCCATCTGGATTACCAAATTCTTCCCAGTTTTTTCGTGACTCTTCATCAGTTAAGCTAGTTACAAGAAGAGATATTAAGTTAATGCAGAAGACATTTCTCTAAACCATTAACAAACAGAAACTTTAAAATGTGGCAGTCACACCATCCTTTAGAGGTGGTTTGGAAATCTAAACAGCTTCTGGTATTTTTATGAAATCTAATAGGAAACAGTACTGCTGTATACCTCCTTGACAGAGAAGCAAATTCTTTAAGGACTCTGACAGGAAATCAGGCACAGAAGATGCCCATGCAGGAGAATGCACAATCACATCTCCCTTTCATGACAGTGACTGCACACCCATCAGCACACAGTATTTCTTGATGCCAGGTTACAGCACAGAAAAATTTGAAAGAAAGAGGTTGAAATTTATCTTATTTTTTGGGAGGAAGGTAAATATGGAAGATTGATCAGAAGTAGTCCATATGGGTCTTGATCTTATTCTAGACCTTTAGCCTTTGACAGCCCGTGTTTGGTTTTGTTGGGTTTTTTCCCCTGCAACTCCCAAGTTTCATATTTTAATACTCTCTCATTAAATAAGATACCACCTCCTAAATCTTAACAGTTTCTGTGCCTGTTCAGTAATGACAGTTTTTTGGCAATTGTGTGCCACCTTGACAGAATCCCTGTTACTAAGGAAGAATGCTGCTTTAGAAAACAGAACACACAACACCTGGCTTCACTGTATGAAAGATTTTATCTCATATAAGAAACCCAGTGAAGAAGTCAGGCCTCCCCTGATCACTTCTAAGTCCCCTATTTGTTGACAAGCAGACTCACCAAATGGGCAGCTTTTATAGTCTTTCAAGACATCAGGCTAAGGAACTTCACCAATGTTTACCTCACAATACACCTCTGCCACAGCCCATGCACTAGTGTTTGAACTATCAAACTGCAGCACCAAGTGTTTGAGTACTGGCTTGTAAAGCAAGTAATTTACATGCTTCACAAGTTCAAAAAGGCATACCAGAATTTCCAACTGAAGAGATTTTCAAAGTGATACAGATGTGTTTAAGCAAAAAGTATGATTTCCAAACTGCTCAATTGAGCATGATTGGTTCTCCTTCCCACCTCTTCCCAAACAGGACTCTCCATCAGTAAGGTTAACCACACACACAATTGACTTCAAGGCAGAAATCATCACTTCCTAGGTTCCCTGATGATGTGACTGACTCAATAAATCCCAGCAACTGAAGAAGTCTCAGAGGCAATGGGCAAGAGTGACATGCTGTGACCACAGTGACTCAGCACAGCTGCTGCAGAGAAGCTGACTCCACCCCAGCACAGAGGACACAAAGGTGGCCTTTGTTTTACATAAAAAAACCTATCAACGGATGAGGGGATCAACTGGTGGCATAAACATTTCTCTTTGAGTGCATAAAAAAACTGTGAATGTTTCAAGTTTGAGACATCAGCATGAGGGGAGTAAATAGCTGGCTCAGTCCACCAGAGTATAAAAACCAGACAACTAGGATTCTGTAGAGAGCAATGGGCTCCCGCTGGCTTCAAGCCACACATGCCTTCCCATCAGCATCCTGACAGTGAGTGCATTAGAGACACCAGTAACAGGAATCCCACTGGTATTGATTGAACTGTGTATTGAAATGCCTGTATTTTGATTTCCTTTATACCAAATTCTTATATTAGACATCTCTCAGGTATTAAATAAATAAAAATGCTGTAAGAAATAAGACCAAAAAATACTCTAGAGGAAAAGCAGATTCAAGGACTCAGCTTTTAAGAACTATACAGGAATTATCAAACAGTCACCAAGTAAAAAATCAGGACTGTATGGCAAGCATAACTGGAAAGGGATAGGGGCAAGCTGAGAGAAAAAGGATTCAGAATGAAAACATCCTTTTCATTGGATGGAACAGTTAAAGTACTGTCTTTTACTCTTTGGCTTTACCAACAGGTGAAACAAACAGTAAACATACTTTCTAAGCATCGCTTCAAAACTGCTGTAACGGAGTCGGTTGGTTAAAAACCACAACACCCATTTTGCTCTTTGTCATCTTTAAGATTTAATATGTGTTCTACTGGAAACACTTTTCCTAGCTGACATAAAAGTTATCACAAAGAACTAACACCTTACAGTATTCTGACAGGTGCAAAACAAATTATCCTTTCTAACTCATACAAAGCAAATACTCACTGCAGGAAGACGTGTTTTGACTTTTGTTACATATCTGAACACATTTCTTCCTGCCTGCTTGCACCCTCCTTGCTCTTACTGTAAAGGCTGTTCTGCCCACAATACTGTGATTCCCTTTTTTTCATAGGCAAAAAAGAAACTTACGCTGCATAGGCCTTAGCAATCCTCATGAACATAACTTCATCTCCTCCTTTATCTGGATGGTATTTTAGGGATAGTGCACGGTACTGTTTCTTTATTTCCGATATACTTGCTCCCTTCAAAAGGAAAGGTTTGCATTTATTAATAAATACCTTAAATAAAATTCATTCTTTATTTATAATCCTCATACACATTGCATAGTATTTTTCTGAACCATTCACTGAAGAATTATATTGTAACATAGGATCATGAAACTATGTTTCATTAAAACATTATTATTTTTCTAGATAAAATTCTCACAACCATTATGTTTTTAAACTAAGACAGAAGTTCAGAGTCTAACTAAAACACACTCAGATGACTGAATACTGGGTTTTATCTGGATTATTTTGCTTGTCCATCTATAGGAACAAAAAAAAAGGAAGGATTTCTTATCTATTTGGCAAATCTTAAACATATTCATGAATACAAGGAACTCTCATTTGCAATATTCTTCTATTTAAACACAGTTCATAGATCAAGTATGATGTTCTAGTTGCAGTTTGTATGCAGAAATAGATCTGTCAGTCACCAGGAACAGCAGATTTCCCTGCCACTTAAAAAGACCTTTGACTAGAATCATCCTACCCATAAATTATTTCAAACTTCTTGAACAAAGGGAATACATTACCTATACCTGAGAAAGATTGATTTTTATTCTACTCCAGCATGTTGTTAAATGCCACCAACAAAATCCCTTGTGCATTAACTTCCAGCTTGGACTGTGAACTTCATTACTCAAGACAGCCAACAAAACTTTATAGTAAGTTCAGCTAAAGTTTTTTCTATATGTTATCTGCTAAGTTTTGCACAACAATTACCACAAGACTTTCCAGTATTTTGTGCCAGAGAAGCCTAGCATGCTGACCTTAACTGCATAATAAACACACAAGAATTTATTTACAGATGATGGTACTATTTCAATAAATTTAAACCAGAAATTAAACTACCCTGAGGCTTCACTTGTTGTTACTTTATCTCACTTTATACAGTCTGCCATATTCCAACACTATTTTTCAACAGCATGCCTGATTTAATGCACAGGATTAATTTACTCCATTAAAAATTAGACTTCAACTAAAACCAGATGTTTCAAGACTAGAGAAAGAATGCCAGATAGGGAGAAGAGGCTAAAAAGTTGGGGAAAAAGAACAAAGGGAAGGGAAAAAAAACCCAAGCTGTTTGAGATGTGTTTTCATGGCTCACATGAATGCTGTCTGTAAAAAAAAAACCAAACTAATTTTTTCTTTCTGACACAGAAGGTGCCAGAAGGTGAACACAATCCCAGAAAAGTTGACAAGTTTTTCATTTACATTAAATTCTTACTCCTCATTTTCAAAAGCTAGGCTACGGAGGTTAGGCCTGACTTACAGAAAAGCTCAGTAGCTTTGGACAGCTGGTGTCAGTCTGCTTGGAACACAGAGTGTGCCTGTATATAACCCCTTTTGAGATTCATCTTTATGCCTTGGATCCCAGCTTTGAAACTGCAGTACAGATACTTATTAAATAAATAATTAATATTTGAGCACCTTATGTGTTAGTGAATTCCAGTGGTATGCTTCAAAAAGAGCTATTCTATGTTCAAAACACATTGCTGATATTGCATATAAAATCTGGTGTAAGTACATTATCTGGACTTTGTTGGTGCTGTGGTTCTTCTTGGGAAATAAAAGCCTCTTGTTAAAAATTGATATGCTAACATAAAAAATAATCTTGACTAGAGTATGAATGCAAAGAAGAAGTGAATTACTGTGCATCAAAACTTTGAAGTGCTTGCATCTGCAACCATTTTATTTTTTTTAAGTTTAGGGGGAGGGGGTTGTGGTGTTTTAGGGTTTTTTTAAATAACAATAGCAGTTCCATTATCTAACTACACTTCAGCATCTGTATCACTTCATCAGCAGGACCAGCTACAACTCTCAAGGTTCCACTTGAATGGTAACAGAAAAATGTTCATTTTTCACGTAATCTGAACTGAAAATCTTTCAAGAGATTTAATAGAAATTGCTTGATAGAAACAGGCTCAGATTTTGAACTCTTTCCTTGAGCCCTACTTCAACTATCTATCTTCACAACCATCTTTTCATCCCCCTCTTAAAACCTCTGGCTCTCATTCAGCTTGTCCTTATGAGAACATGCTCCACCCCTCAGTTCTTAAGGCATTCCAGAATTGGTTTCTTTGCCTGGGTAAGTTGCACGTGTCTTGAGCACATGTACAAGTTTTTATCAATAAACACAAAGCTATAATTCACTAAATGCGTTCCTTTCTTTCCCTCCAGGTTGTTACTTGTAGAAATTTCAGAAGGATAACAAAGGAAAATACTCTGATGACCTAATCCCTAGCCTGATTTCTTTAATCAAAGTTAACCCAGTTATACGAACATTTAAACTGCACGGGTCCAACTGATACCATTTAACAGTAAAAACTTGTATTGCTCCTTCCTGTGCATCAGTGAGAGAACTCAAGTCAGCAGCAGTGAGTTGAGCTGTGGTTGAATTGGAGTAACTTGGCTCCAGACATGACAGGCAGGTGTTCTACCTGTCTAGCTAGAAATAGGCTGCAGACTTCTCACCTGCTATAAATGGCTTTCTTAGCACAAGGTGCTGCTTTTCTCTGCTGACAAGTCAACATCATTTAAAGGCAAGAGATGCATTTGCTAAAGTTGACATACATATTAAGCTCTCGCACTAACAATGTACATTGCATTTAATCAAAACAGGTACATTCAAAGCTCATTCATGTTCTTGTGCTGAGCTGATCTACAGTGTATTTCTTCAGACTTGAGAGTGAAACATACCTCAGACTCCAGAACTGGAAAGATGACTCTACTGTTATTCAAAAGAAGAGCCTTGGATCAGGAAATAATTAACATAAGCAGACAATCTGCTCAAGGTATTGTGGTTAAGATGAAGAGTTTAAAAGTAGTTCAGAAAGTCTATCCTTGGGATATGTAATTTTTTGCATCCATTTTGAATCAGTCCTTCAGTATAAACAAAGCACTGCATCTATTTTCTAGATAGGCACTCTATCTTTTTTTTTTTATCCCAGTTCAATAAACCTATTGGCTGGGATCACTGTTTAGAATTTGCTGTTTGCATTCACAGATACAATCAAGATTCAGGCTAGCCTGCACTACATCAAAATGTGCATCACCAACACCCTTCAGTGAAACCTCTCATTTACAAATATTGCTCTGTACAGAAACTGTAAATCAAATAAATTCACATTCTTGTTTATACAGTTACTTCAGCATCCCTAGAAGTTCCTATGCAGAAGATTTACACAGGGCATACAAAACAGATTTTTTTGGTTGTTTTCCTGTACACAGAGAGGAAAACAACATCAGAATAGGATTTTAAAACACCCACCTCACTACATTTGAAGGCACTAGATATAAAAGTTATAAATTGGTACAGATATAGGCAAAAAACACATAACAACTGACTTTATAACATGCAGCAGTAACTTTCACATGCCAAAAAAGAACAAAACCACTAGATAGATTCACTAAACTTACTTTGTTTGAAAAAACAAGTCCAAGATTAACATCTACACGCAGCATATACAGTTACAGTAGCACAGACTAGTGAAAGATGTTATTACTTACAGGATCCAAATGTAACACTTCATAAGGGTTGTATTCTTGATACTCTCTGTCTGTTTTGGAAACTTTGTATGCAAGGAACAAAAATAATGCCCAGCCAGCAAGGAGGACTATTTTCCTGTTTGGAAGAAAAAGAATTTTTTAAATACACAAATCCACTAGCTCTAACCCCATTCTAATAACATTGAAAGCCATCTTATATCACTCTTCAAGAAATAGCATTAAAACAGCAAAAAACACTAAAGCAGGTGTTAGTATTTCAGTTTTAATACCACTTTTTCTCCTAGCTTTTAACAAGGACAATCCACTACCACAAAGTCTCAATTTTTTAACTGTCTCTCCTCAGCAGGTATACACTATTATTTCCTATTTTTAAAGGATTATTTTAACTAGATCCTAGACAATGTGTTAAAAGGAAAAAAAAACCAAAACACAAAAAGCTGACACAGGTGCATAACAGACAGCAAAACATTTTGAGGATGGGCATAACAAGGAACTGATAAAGGGTTCCCCTTCAAACATACAAAATTATTATTCTTTTATATTTGAGTATACATGTTCACATACTAAATATTTAAATGAAAAGATTGCACTAGCACTACTAATTTCAGTGAGGGAGAATTATTTTTTTGAACAAATAAAAGCAATGTTTACTCTTTTCTACAGCTGAGGCTCAGTGGTCTCATTCCTCAGGTATTTTATACAGGACAAACAGCATGCATCTAGATTTCAAGCCCTACTAGACAATAATGATTACCTATTAATTATTCAAATATTGCAAATTGCAAATGTCTCTTTAGTGATGCAAAAGTAACTAATCCCTGCTTTGATTACAAACCAGTGTATTTCTATATAAAACAAGGCAAGAATTGCTTAATGGGAGCCATGCAAATGAAACGTACTTCACTGTAGGAATTATGTTCTGCTGTGGCTTGAGCAGTCGCAAGCGGTACCACAAACACCTTCCATACACGTTCCTTATATTCTTTAATCGAATTTGTTCTATAAAAATAGAGAGATTGTGATTAACCAAGCTGACAAAACTCAGAACAGCAAACATGCCCACCTCACCCCAAACAGGCAGTACAAGGTCAGTTAGAGGACGAACATAAGGTCCAGCATTACCACAGAAAAGAATGCTTTCTATCCATTTAAATGATGCTGTACATACATAAACATAAGAAGTTGGTCAGATTACTCTCTCTACCTAAAAGAAATCCGTTCTATTTCCCATATGCCACATAGTAACCACCACACGTGAACCCAACCTTTGCCTAACATGCACCTGTAAACTTTGTTTCTGCCACTCAACTCCAAAAGTTTCCCTTTTCAGTATGTCAGCTATGGCATGCAGGAAAAACAAACAGAATGCAACCCACAGGCAAACTGGTATTTGTATACAAATAAAGAGTACAGCGGGAACAACAGCAAGTTGTGGATAAATCAGATCTTTTTTGCTTTGCTTTTGTCTGACAAAAGGAGCTTCCTTTTTTCACAAGTGAATTTACCATGCCACAGAACTGGCACACTGTCCTGCAATATCCTGAAGACCCTGATCACACTGCAGTGAACACCTCACACATTCCTCAAGGTAAAGCTCTGCAGTGAAATATGAATTGTACTTTCTCTGGATCTTAGCTCTGGAATCCATATTCTGTCAGGGAAAAAGGTTCAGTTTTAAAAGCACACAAGTAGAGATCTCTCGTTTCTTCTCAGTCCAGATCATGGCTTCCCATTACAGTGTAAGAGCACTTCAGACAACATCCTTTGATATGGGATTACAGGGAGACAAGTGTGTGTGGGGTGGGAGGAAATGCTTTTCCTCCAGTCAAAACCACTTCTTGTTTGATGGGTAAAATCCTTCACCAAGAGTGAATCTCTCCTTTAATACCTATTTTAGGAACAGGTATCAAAGAGCCTTGGAAAGCAAAGGCATAATGCACCCGCGGGGCTTTTGAGTTAATCTCACTAACACTACCCCATGCATCAAGAAACTGTTAAAGCACCCCTCTCACAAGAGGATGTAGACTGCCATTTCATTCCTGTAAATAATCTGGGAAAGCATCCCATGCCTGCTTTATTTCCCTCCACATTGTTCTCAATGCATCCAAAGTTCCTGAGATTCACAAATCCCGAGATTTTCCCCAACACAGTTCTTACTCACAAGGGTTCTCACAAGTGCATACTGTAGTAACTCAAAAAATGTATGTGAATGTCCAGCCAAAACCTCATCTTAATATACTTTTCAAGTTCAAGAACTATAACTAGTATTGATACAAAAGAAAACCTGAGTGCCACCTCTTTCATGACTTTGTCAAAGGCCTTACAGAAGTTTAGGTAGATGACATAGGTTGGTCTTCCCTTGTTGACTGCTGCAGTCACTTCTTTTGTATTCTGGGCTTCAAAACAGGTACAAGTAGAGAGTGTTTAAGTAAACAGTTGACTTCTCTTGATTGGAACTTACGCAAACCTCTTGAATATCCAGTTCTTTAAGCCTGAGGCATCTGCTTCTTCTGCATGGGTAACACAGACCACACAGTTCTTGGGTAAAACAGAACAACCTAACGGGTTGGACAGGGGGGAAAAGACCTCAGGAGATCACCTAATCAAACCCTGCTGCTCAGAGGAGAATAAAATGCAGCTGCTCAAGGTCTGGCTGTAGGCCTTTGGAGTGGCTTCAAAGACAGAGCTCACTGTGCCTCTGAACAACCTATTCTACAGTTTGACCATCCTCATGCGGCAAAAAATCTCTCATATCTGCCTCAACCTCTGTTCTGATTTACTAATCACACAATGAGTGAGGACACAAGACATACAGACACAGAAGAAAGCTAATTACAGGTTGGATTTCCAATTTTCAGAGATTACATTCAACCTGTGTTTACAATTCAGCCATGCCTGGCTTAAGTTTGGTTTTGAAGTTCACCTATCTTACATACCTGTTTCCAAAGAAACAGGAGGATACACCCAATCTTCAGGAATGTTTGACAATTGATCCCTACCTAAACCTAATCATTTTGTTTCAGGTTCTGGAGGTTCCAAAAAGTGCTTTAAAAAACTACAAAGCAAAACAAACCAAACGAAAAAAAAAAAACTAAGGAGAGATTATTTTTCATTCTTCTGAGTAAAAAGAGAAGATTGCACATTTATTGTTATTGGACACAGGCAATTCAAGAAGAGAGAGAATGGAAAGAGGTACAGCTGCAATTGTACTGAGAAGTTTTAATCCCCAGAATTTTGTTTCAGCTGCAACAAACAAGGTCAGTTTTAGGAAAAAAAATACCACAAATAAGACTACTGGCATCAGTATTTATATCTGAAGCATATAAAAGTTTCAAAGTATCAGTCAATTTTTATGACAGCCAAAAGCAAGCAAAAAGCTAATATCCAGAATCAATGGAAGCCACCAGTTTTCCATTATTCTACCTCAAACTGCAGGAAAGGACAGAAATACACCCTAGCCTCCTGTGTTCTTTCTACATTTAGGCTACTACAAAAAGCAAAGTCACATAGTCCAGAATACAGTTCCAGTGGACTCTGTCAGAAAAAGAAATAGGAGGAGGTGCACATGAAATATTCTGCCCACCAGTCGCAGACAATTCATCCAAAGGAGAATGGTTTGAAAGAAAATTACTCCTTTCAGCAAGGAACACAGAGCAACACAGTTCTGCAGCCCTAGGAAATGCCAAGATCACTTTAAAGCCAGACTTTCACAAAACTCATTCGTAGTGTGTCATCCTCTCTCTACACCTGAATGGAAAACTTGTACCAGTGGAAAGCATCAAGAGGTGCAAGTAATACACACAGCATGCAAGTCTTGAGTAAAGATTACAGCACAGGGACACCACAGCTCTAAGCATTACATCTGTTCTGTTAAAACTGAGGGCAACAGACTCAGTCAAAACACTCAAGAGTTTCCAGGTTTCCTGGATTTTACTCAGGGTTCCACAGTTTTAATCCCCTAAACTGTACACTTAAGTAGGCTCCTATTTACTTTCCACAGTTACGTGTGTGTATGTATATATATGTATAATATATATATGTATATATATATATTATATATATATATATATATATGCAAAATCTGAACTCCTGGGCTTTTTTACTTTCCACAGCTATTTACTTTCCACAGTTACATGTGTGTATGTGTATATATATATATATATATATATATATATATATGCAAAATCTGAACTCCTGGGCTTTTTTCTACTTCAACAATAACAGAAATCAAATAATTGTATGAACAACTTATTTACTGAGGTCTTGAACTGAGGCTCTCTGTAAAAATTTACTTTCTTAAGCACTTAACCATTTCTCAGATAACAGATGAAGTAGGAAAAGGCTATCCTACTTTTTCACTAGGCCATCTATGCTTAACTCTATTGGCATTTTCCTTGATAATTATTACAGAAAAGACTCCACATGGATACAGTATGTTATCTGAGATAATTTTAAAAGTCACAGGATGAGGAAAAAAACCCACAGACTTACTTTCAAAAATGACACTGACAAACATTTATAACTATGTTGTAAAAGAAGTCACCCATCTTTGCCAGCAACTAAGAGTCAGGATTGAAACTCACAGCAAACTCATAGTCAGCAGCTCCTCTGAAGTACTGAGCAATTTCAACTTTATTATAATAGGATTGACTTCTACAGTAAAACCCCAAATTAAGAGGCATGAAGCAAATTAAATTGATTTTAAGGTGTTCTAAAACACTGTTGCTTAAATGCAAAAGCCTTCAAATAAGCACTAGTGTTCCCACTGGGATTACTTTAAAAAAAATTAAAAATGGAAAGCATGTTTCAGGATTTTAAATGCACCATAGCAGTGAAGAATTAAACCATCTGATAGATGCTTTCTAACCTTAATGTCTATCATTTTAAGAATTGTCCTCATGACCCTCATTATTTATCTATAAAGAGGTCATGTCCAGGTTAGCCTCTTAACTAAAACATTTATAGCTGAATAATCTCATCCTAGTTGTTTTCAAAGAGATTTTTCTCTCTAGTAAATATTTACAGAAATAAGCCAAAAAAATTATGTGTTTTGAGTAACATTTTAAGTATTAAAACCCAAGCAGTTCATTAACTACAAAGAGACCTACAAAATACTTAACAGCAAAGCTTCTTTTTTCCAGAGCATGCTTTGCAGCAGCTAGATAAAGCTTAAAAGGAACAAAAAGTAACCTAACTTTCCATTCCCACAATTCCACATATATTTGCTGACCAAAAGATAGTATTTGTTACTAACAGCCTTAAAAAACAGCTACATAAGACAATTCAATATTCTGAAAGTTAACCTCTTTTCAGAGTTTACTTACCCAAGCTTTGTATTTACAGTCAGCTGGGCACAGTTCCACATTACACTCCTGCTAATCAAGCCACTTCCAAACCTTGTCCTTCCTACTAGTGTACTGTCTCATTTGCACTGACTAAACAGTCAGCAGAACTAACTATAATAACATTTAAGCTCCATCAACTAAATTATCAAATTTATAGTCGGGCTGGAGCTATAGCTGCATTGCAAAACTTTAACAGAATCTGAAAGGCATCAGAAAACTGGACATTTTACTATGGAACAACACCCACATGAGTCAAGGTTATCAATTTCAGACAAAGCCAACAACAATGCCGGGCTCCAAGATTACACACTCTTAACTATTAACTGAATTTTATCAGTTTGGTGTGCAGAGGAAACCAGAACACATTCAATCCAAAATAAATGCAAACAAAAGTCACTAAACATATCATCAGTCATTAAAAATGCTTGTAGTCAGTACTGTTCTGATGCACAAGTACCATACATCCATTCAGCATCAGTAGAGTCTTGGTAAAGTCCTCTCAAGGAAGTAAATATACAGAACAGGTCCTGCTGATACAGTCTGTGGTTTCCAAAAGGCTTTTGAAAAGTTCCTTTTACAGGTCTTTCAGAACAACCATCTAACTATTGCAAAAATAAATATGTGACTAGAAGACAGAGTGAATTGCCAATTCCCTCAGCAGAGGGAAATCCCCAGGAGTTCTGCAGGAATCTGTGTTGGAACTACAACACATTTCATTAATAAGTAATCAGACTAAAAGGGTGAGCAGTAAAATAAAGCTTCTGAATGATATGAACTTATTTTAGGTAACAAGGACAAGGGCATCCTGAAGAATTGTAAAGATCAAGCAAGTGCACTTCTGAATGGCACATGGAATTGAGAGTATGAAAAAGTCCAGTGGGGGCTAGTCTAATTCTATGGATACAAGGATGAGCTCAAGGCTGACCATTACCTCTCAGAATGCAATCTTGGTGTTGTGAGAAACTGTTCTATGTAAAACTCAGCTGAATGCTTATTACTAATAAAAATCAGAGCATGTGTTTAGTGCATTCCTACGAGAACAGGAAGGGATTATTACTCCACCACATAAGCTGGAGGTATGTCCACCCTTGAGGCTGTACATACCTCAAATGTGATGCACAGCCCTAGCCCCATCTCCTAAAGAGGGGCAACCAAAAAACATTCAATTAAGGTGAACAAGAGCCATCAAACATATAAGGAGATTTATGTCCAAAATATAACCCACAAATCTTCCAGCTGAGAGTAAAGTGCAAGGGGAGGAAATGGAAGGGTGTAAAAAACCTAAGAGACAGCCAGGACTGAACTTTTGCTTCCTCCTCCAGTAGAGCAAATAAGGATTGTTAAGCAACATCAGAAGCAGCTGCAAAACAAAGGCGATTATTTGTGGAGTGGGCAGCAGATACAGTGACCTCCCTCACATAGGATGGTACAGATGCTTTAACAAAAGTTACTGAGTTCAAAACCACTGGAAACACAGAGAATATGCAAAGGAAACACCATTTATGCTTGTCCTGTTATTAAGGCACTCACTTCTGTAATACTACATAAAAACCCCACCTGATCTGACCCATTATGTCCATGCTTTTGCTTCCAAAGAAAGAAGGGTATTTGAAACTTTATTGGCAGGGTAAGCCTTTATAGAAGCCACAGTGCTTACAAATATCCTAGTTTCAAACAGTTCATCCAGCCAATCATGATAAAGGAATCTTCTGAATTTAAAATGCCTGTAAGCAATTTCCTGCAAAAGAGAAATACTAGGTGAAAATCTGAAAACACATCTTAAATCTTCTTAATTGTATACTTATTTAAAAACTGGTGCAGACACTAATCTTTTTGCTTGGGAAAGAAATTAGGTACCTGTTTTGTGCTCTTGTACCTGTACCCTGCTCTTGATATTTCCAGCCAGCACAACCCTCCTCACCATGAAATTGAGATATATGTCAGGTCCTGGCTAGTAACTGAGGGAAAGGCCTATAAACCCCTATAAACAATGGGAGAAAGCAGCACCACAGGGGCAAGGATGCAGCATCAGCCCCAGCCAAGACTTGCTCAAATTGCTGCAGATCTGAACCCTTCTTCACAGGCATGAATTTGAAACACAAATTTAAAAAAAAAAAAAAAATCACAACCAACAAACCAAAAAAAACCCCAAACTGTGGAATCACTACTCATTCCATTTCCTGTCATTTACCTTGCTTCTCTCTCAAATTTCCTGTTCCTTCTCCAGGAACAGTTTAGCTGCCCAAGAAACCATAACTAAATCTAAATAAAATAGCCTGTATAACCTGGTAGTTTTGTGTCATGTCTATGAGTAGTCAAGACAACCTTGCAGCAACTATTAAATGAACAAGGTGTGCAATAAAACCTTCAGTACACTGTTTTCATAAGCTTCCATAACACAGGATGAATTTTTTAAAAATAGAAACTACTTTATTTTTATGCACATGTAATGAAAGATAAAGTTATTGTAACGGCTTGATCCTTAACTTGCCACAAAAAAGCATTTCAGCATTTTGTATTCTGGACAGTCTTGAAGCTACTCAACTAATCTCTAATACAGGGCCATTAATTTTATTTTACTACTAGGAAGCTATAGTGGTTATAGTAAGATTATAATACTTTTTAAAAATTCCATGAAAAGACAGGCTTTTTTTTTCCAAATAACAGAGAAATTTGGATAACTCTGTGCAAATGCTTTGTTTTGAAAAATATTTTTAGAGATAATTGCTAGACATTTCTAGTGGCATCTCATGATGTTTGCCCCTTCTTCAAATGTTTCTCAAAAAAACCCTACTGCTTCAAAATAGCAAAATAGCAAAGAAAAAATTAACAAAACAAAGTAAAGTATCACCATTACATTATATTCTGCCTTCAAACAGTCACCTAATAAACTGTATTTTTCGGAACTTGAAATGGTTTACGTCAACCATGGCATACTCAATCTCTCAAAAATCTCAGTTTGTAGGTAGTAACAGTCCTTAGATGCATAACTGAGTTTCACTGACTCTCCTCCCACTTTCTGACACAATGATAAAAGGTTATATTAACGGGAAAGGATAAACACACACATATGGGCACAAAATGCTTATATTCACAGACATCAAGTTTTCACACCCATGCTTACATTAGCAATGAACATGGCATCCTGTGGTTTTATCCTGTCCTTTACCAGTATCTTGTACTTCCTCCTGCATTACCAAATGCCAAAATGCTGTGAAATACTTTGGAGTAAGGTTAATGAGATTTCAGTGAGCTGTGGGCAAGGACAGGCATCACAGTTAACCCACTCCAGCCAATCTTATCTCACACCAGAGGATTAGGAGCATCACAGAAGAATTTTACCCTGAGTGGGAGCAGCAGTAATGCTGCTTCCTCTCCCTCATTTGCTGTGAGGTACAAGTGCTCATTACTCCATTACTGATAAAAGTGAAGAAGTGCTGCCTGCATTCTCTGCACTGGCTCGAGTCACATCCAGGTTGCACACTCATTATTTGTCCCCAGCCAAATAAACTTCACAGCCTCCGTTTCCCTACCTGCACCTTAAAGCAGGGGATTATATGACAATCTCTGAGGTCAGCCTCAACTCACACAGATGAAAAACACACCAAAAAATTAGAGAAACCTTCATTATTGACACTACTACACAGAGATATCCAGTATAGTGGGCAGATATACCGAGAAGTATGGTTCCTAAGAACTAAGCAAAAAAACTAAGCAAACCTTTACAGAACAACTTTCGCCAGACTTCTGATCAAGGTTTTGAATGTGAGTGACAACTACTGTCTACAGAACTATACAAAAAGCCCTACTGCTTCAAAATAGCAGTACAGTAAAAAATAAAAGAAATAATATTAAGTATCAACATGGTATTATATTCTTCCTTTTAACAGTCACCAAGTAAGCTGTCATTTTTAAATATTTCTGTATATTTGTCCACCCTCAATACAAAAAAGCCTGCAATATTTTAGGGTTCTCTAACTGCCTATGCTACTTCCTACAGGTATGGCAAATTCTAAGATTAGCAGGAAATTGCCTTCTTTAACCAGATTTTTAAAAGTTTTTCTTTGTATTAGCCCAGTGCTCTTCAAGAAAACTTTAGCTATATCTCACACAGAAACACTTGAGAGGGGAGGGTGCAAAGGAAAAATGTTAGTAGTGAGCAACTACACCAGAATAACTGCACCAGAATAACTTTTTAGCAACCACATTCTTTATTCCAAGAGCAGTCCTTGCAATGGTTTTACTCGCAGTAATTAGGACAACATACAGCCAGGCTGGGGAGCAGCAACAAAAACAAAAAACACAAACAAACAAAAGCCAAACAAATAATTAAAAAAAAAATTTGAAACACCATAGACTTTGTATGGATTTCTATTATAATGAAAGTTAACGAAATAGCTTTTATCTATTTCATATTAATACTTTTTCTAGATACAAAAATGCAGCCATTCATCTGGTTTTCTTCCCTTCCCAACAGTAGGTTTTTATGTTCTTAAACTTCAAGAAGGAAGATCTACATTCCAAACAGAATAGTTCCTATAGCCTCTTTTCTCTGAGAGAAGAGACTGCAATCTTTTTCTAGCATTATCCTTGCATTCACAGCTGTTATTCTTAGGGGTTTGTGAAATGTTTTCAACATCTTGTTTTGTTCAAGTTACTATAAAAAACTCAGGATAGATACTTCTATTCTTTCCATCAGCTTTGCAACAAATTATGAATACCCAATGCCCTAAACCAGGACAATTTATTTAATGAAGACCAAAAGAAACTAAAAAAGATGAACTAGCAAGCTTCCAGGTACATGTACTTAATTACAAAGCACATCACAATCTCTGACCACCTGTTTCAGCACAGCTTTATAATTATGCACCTCAATCCAGCAGCACAGGTATAAGTCAAAAAGTACACAAAGTTCAGCAAACATATCAGCATTGTGCAACAACTGCCACATTATCCAACTAAATTAATTCACCCCTTGCTCCCCATTTCCTTTCTAGATGCTGACATTTAAGCTTACACAAGCTTACACTGAAACTTCAAAGCAAGTCCAACAGCAGGAAAGTACTTTGATGGACACTCCTCCACCCCAAGCTGCTGAGGGGAAAAAAAGAAGAATCTTTTTCTTCAACTTTCACAATTAACATTTAGAAAAACAACTTGAAAATTCCCATTGCAGAAAGTACCTTTTTAGCTAAGAATGAATCTGCACCAGAATAACTTTTTAGCAAGCACATTCTTTATTCCAAGAGCAGTCCTTGCAATGGTTTTACTCACAGTAATTAGGCTAAATTAATACCAGAATTTTTTTTTCCAAAACAAAGGTAACCCAGAAAAAGTATGACTTCTTTTAGTAACAAAACATATATACACACATGTATGTTTTAAAGAAACAAGTCAAGGATAAACAATATAGCCTGAAGCCATATTCACCATCACCTGAAGCCATCACCAACACTGAAAGAATCAGTCTACACATTAAAAATAAGACAGAAGAAAGAAAAAAGGGACAACAATCAATTTTAGCTACAATTACTTTCTTCCACTCCCATACATTGGTGCTCTATTTGGCACAAGGGATGGGGAGAAATACAAGACTTAACTCTGTCAGAGCACTGCTGCCTCGATGCTATTATGAAACTTCAGTCCAAGACACAAAGCTGAATAATTAACCTTCCACAAAGGCTTTATTAGCTCTGGAGTGAACACCAAGGAGGTAAAGTCATTTGGACAAATCCAGTTTACAAAGTCAATTACCTGCTTGTTTGGTTTATCAAATCTGAGGTAATGAAATTATGGGACAGTTCACAGGGTATCTAGCACACCAGAGCAAAACCCTCCCAGATACTAGCATCAACCCCTACCACAGGCTGCAGCAACACTTCATATGGACTCTATCAGAATGCCTGGAAAAAGCAGGTTTAAACACTCAGGAAAAAAAGCAGCTCAAATTTTTCTCAATACTTTAGAGACATAAGTTACATCATGCTGTTCTTCCAGACAGTAGTATTGAAAAGGCTTTCCAAGAGTTTATTATAAGAAGAACTAAAAGCAAAAGGTTAATGGCTTGCCAAAAAACTATTCTACTACAAATCTGACATTAGGTAACACATTTTGATTTTCCTTGAAGTAGTAAAGCAATATAGATCCAGTCTTACTTTCCAAGCTTCACTACAGCAAAAACAAACATGGAGTTGGGAGGGGGGGGGGGGGGGCAGGTTATTTATTCCATGAGCATTTACTACAAAACTACAGCACAGAACAAATCCTAAAATATTACAGGCCATCAGCAATTCCCAGATTTTTGCTGTACTTCTCCCTCCACTGGCACTCTGTAGTGTATCACATACCAGCAATCCATGGCAGCACATTTGTAGAAGGAAGCAGCAGGCATCAGTTGTGTGACCTTCCTGCAACGAGCATTTCACCCTTGCGAAACACTAGCTCTAGCCTGCTCTTACAACACAACGTGGCCGAAGCTCCTCTTCCAACACAGGTTTTATGAAAAAAGGAATCTGCTCTGTGTCTTCTGGAAGCTGTGGTTTGCATTGCAAAGGGGTCCTGAAGTGAGGAGGACAAGCACTGATTTGCTTCAAAAGCTCCCCCTGATCTGGTCTTCTTCAGTCCTGCAGCTGGAGCTGAAAGAGCTCACCAGTACAACCTCACCAAGGTCACCAGGGGTGACAAAGGCTGGGTTCTCAAGCACAGGTAGGGCAAAACACAGCCCCAGAACAAAAATGTTACTTGGTTCTACACACAGGGGGCAGAGGTCTTAGCAGAACTTGTTCTCTTTGGCCCAATACTGTGCCTCAGTACTGGAAACTCCAGCCTAAACTAGCATCAAAATAACATCTAATATCAACATCCAGATATTTCTGCCCATCGAAGGAAGCAGGATGTACTAGTGTTGGAAGATTTCTCTTCTGAAGACACAGGCCTTCTCCTTGCTTCTGAAATAAGTGTTTTTTCTGGTTTTTTAAACTAGTGAATTACACTGAAAACAAGAAGCAGTGGCTAAACAATTAGTATTTTCCACCATCAAAAGGTTTTAATTTATTCCTGAAATCTTGTTCAAATGCTGGAACAGGCATAGTTGAATACATACAAAAAGCTGTGAGAAAAATACTCAGAGGATTTTGCTGGAAATTACTTGCCTAAGAACCATACACTTAAACAACTTAAACATCACAATGTTCTGCTACTTAGCAGATTTACTTCATAAGAACTTACTTAGCAGATCAACATTAGTCCCAAATGATGATCTGTATGACACCTCAGCTCTTTGTTTAAACAGAGCCTGAAGAACTCAATCAAGAGACTGCAGGCATGCCATTAATGCATATGCTAAAAACTGGACTACATTCACATTTTAAAATCCATTAAGACAATTATGAGGCAAAAATCATTCTTCCATCTCCCTTCATTTCCACTGGTGATTTTCACTTAGTTGACTCATTTCTTTGCACCAACAGCATAATAAAACCTACCTTTTGCTTTGGAAAGTATGGTTTGACACAGCTTCAGAAGAATCTAGCACTGAATGCAGAATAATATGCAGCAGGCCCTCTATATACTGGACTGTGCTGGCTAGACAGAAAGAAATTATTAATAAATTTAATGGCAGGCCTATTTGGAAACTTGGTGAAATCCATACAGCCATATTCCAAAGTCAGGTTTTCATTTTCTGACATTCTATAAGGATAGCTGACAATCACCTATGTAAGGCTGGTAAAGTGCTTCAAGTTTGACAGCATTTCTACAGCTTTTCCTGCTTCTGTCAGCCCCCTGAAACTGATGCTAACATCACAGAGTGTCCCTGCTGGCCATACCATTCTGCACAGTATCTTCTGCAAGTCACAATCATTTTCCCAAGAAGCAGCTTTTAAGAACTATGGAGGAAGGAAAGCACTATTCAAGAGAAAAAGCGATTTTCTCCCCCACTGCCTCCCATCCTTCACCAGAACAAAAATTAAAATCTTGGTGTTTGGAAAGAGGTTACAGAAGTAGCATTTTCTCTCTGACTCCCCCCTCCTCAAGAACATCCCAAAGATTACAAAACACCTTCAACAACAGTAACGCCTCCCTCTTGCAACAGTCGGGATGCAGAAAGAGGAGGCAGAGAAACCTTTCCTTTTTAGAAGAGAGAACCAACTCCTCAGCTGTACAACACACAGTAAGTACCTGGAGGGCAGAGAACAACCCTGCAAAGAGGTTCTCTAGCCAGGGCCCTGCCAGAGGCCACCGACACGTCTGCCAGCAGCCAAGACTGTGAACAGCTGTCATTTAGCACCAAAACAACATTTGTTCTATCCTACTCCTCACTAGAAGGTACAGGATTAAGATTCCATTGCTAGGTTTTTCTTCTACATATAAAACTAAGTTAAGCAGAATCTGGCAAGTCATTTAAAACGGCATCAAAGCCACTAAGTAACCACCAGACACTGAATGTAAAAAGATGCAAAGAACAAAAGGGATTCTGCTCAGATTGCAAAGCACAAGTGTTCTTAAGAGGTCAGTAGGTTTCTGCAAAGGGAACCAGTATCAAGCATCCCTGTTTTACTAAGCACTTACCACCCAGCCTTAAGACACAATTTCTACAGCCTTTTTAATCCTAGAACTGCTGTTAAAAAAGTGTTCCTGTGCAGCCTATATACCAAAACGCCTTCTCCTTCCAAGAATAGAGGGATGCAGGAAAGACAGAGTGGAAAATTACTTTGGAAATGAGATTCGGAACTAGTCAAAGAAACTTTATAAGATTGTTCAGGGAGACAAAGCAACATCCCAAAGGGTGAAACAGAAATTTAGCCCTTCGGACATTTAACTGTGATTTGCAATGGGAAAAAAACAAATCCCCATTTTCGCACCCGCTTGACCTTATGGCACATAAAAGCTGAACCCGTAACTTTTCCTCTTTGTCCCCAACTCAATAGCTTGCTCTTTCCCCACGACCAAAATTTAGGTCATCCACCCTGAAACACTCGGGGAAGACAAGGGAAAACGCAAACCCCAAACAAAGCCCCGGACCCCGGCGCAGCGATGACTCTGCAGGAGCCGCGGCGCGGAGCCGGGCGCGCTCGCTCGGGGGGCGGCGGCCCCGGGACCCTTACTCCGGCCCAGGTACCGCTAAATGGCCGCCGCCGAGCGCAGCGCGGGGCCGCCGCCCCTCCAGGCGGCCCCGGGGGCGCGGGCAGGGCCGGACGGCAGCCCCGAGCGCGGCGGGCCCGGCCCGGCCCCGCTGTGTGGCGGCGCAGGAGCCGGCCGTGCCCGGCGTTGGGCCGCTCACCGGCGTGCTGGTCCCGCGGCCACAGGTAGTAGGTGGCGGGGATGACGATGAGCCCCACGAAGCTGGTGAGGAAGTAGAAGAACGTGTTGCCGCTGTCGTCGTACTGGAACTGCTGCCCCGCCATGGCCGCGCCGGCCGCCCGCCCGTCCCCGCCGCCGCTGCCGCCGGCGGCCCCCGGTACCGCCGCCCCGGGATCCCGCGAGATCGCAGGCTCGGCCGGCCGCCCGCCCCTCGGCAGGCCGCGCAAGGAGACGTGTCACTACTCAGCCACCATAGCCCGAGTGGCGTCACCGGCGGGCCCGCCCACAGCCCCGCCCGGCCGCCGATTGGCCCTGGCCAAGGCCCCGCCCCCTGGATCGACCACGGAATCCCGAGATCTGGGAGCCGCGGGATTACAGCGCTGACCGCGCCGGTGTGGGGTCGTTGTGGCTGTGGGGGCTGATTTCCCTGCTAAAGCAGGGTTGTCTCAGAGAACGTGCCACAGAGTCACAGGTTCGTTAAGGCTGAAACAAATTTCTGGATCTTGTCCAAACCCCCCTTCAGGAGTTGGTGACAGCACTTAGAGCGGGTGACGCAGGAACCCGCCCAAGCGGGTTTGTAGTGTTTCCAGAGAGGGAGAGTTCACGACCCGCCCGGGCAGCCTGTTCCAGTGCTCTGCGACCATCCCATGTAAAGTTATTCCTTATGCTGAGCTGGAATTTCTCGTGTTTTAGTTTGTGGCTATCCTCACCCTGTCACTGTGCATCACCGAAAAGAGTCTGGAACCATCCTCTTGACAAATGCCCTTGGGTAATTTATATGCATTGATGAGATCCACTCTCAGTCTTCTCCAGACTAAACAGCCCCGGCTCCCTCAGTCTCTCCTCATAAGAGATGCTCCAGACCCCTCATCGTCTCTGCTCTTTGTCTCTCTGGTACTGAGAAACCCAAAAGTGGACACAGCGTTCCAGATGTGACCTCACTAGGGATGGGTAGAGAGGCAGCATCACCTCCCCTGAGCTGCTGGCCACACTCTTCCCCAATGCACCCCTGGATATCACTGGCCCTCCTGGCTACAAGAGTGCTGCCAGCCCATGGTCAGCTTGTCATCCACCAAGAGTCCCAGGTCCTTCTCCGCAGAGCTGTTCTCTGGCACATCTGTCCCAGCCTGCACTGGCACCTGAGGTTATTCCTCCCCAGGTGCAGTATCCTATACTCGTCCTTGTTGAACCTCATTAGGTTTCTGTACACCTAATTCTCCAGCCTGTCAAGGTCCTGAATCCATTCAGCTGGATAGGATTGCATCTATATGGTTCTTGATGCATCTCCAGTGAGGGAGGCTCCACGACCTCTCTGGGCAACCTGTTCCGGTGCTCAGCCACCCGCACATAAAGATGTTCTGACTCACATTTGTGTGGAACTTCCTGTGCTTCAGTTTCTGCCTGTTACCTCTTGTTCTGTTCTCACCAGGAAGAGCCTGGAAAGTATTTCAGACATAATAGAGTTCTCAGAATTTGGAGGGTGGACCCTCAGCAAACATGTGAGAGCAAAAATTTAAAATATGACTAATTCCGAATTTGGCTGCAGGCATGATCATGTTTTACAGGGGGATGTGACCCTAAAGGTGTGAAATCAAAAGGCAGGTACTGTGATGATCCTATTCACACCATTAGTGGCAGCTTACGTCTTTGAGGGAGAAAAGATTGCTAATCATGCCCATTTGTGGGAATGTACTCATCTCTACAGATTCATGGTCCAGTGTGCAGCCACTCATAACTGCAATCCTGTAAAAATATCACATCTGAGTTCTTATAAGTTCAGACTATGGGAAACTGTGACACAGAAATGGTGATGGCATCCCATGCAAGAGGAGCATTAGGCATACCTTAGAAAGAAGTTCTGTTCCAACATTAACAGAGACTGATGTGGGAAGTGGAGAGAAAGGTAGCACAATGCCACAACCAATGAGTTGAGCACCAAATGTCCTGGTGCCATGATGTGGTAATCTGTGAATGGACAAAATCTCTAGTTTTTCTTGGAAATGATTTTGTGTTAATTAATTTTTTTTAATAAAAGATTCTCATTTTTTCATTTATATGCTCTGTAATTGCTTCTGGTTAGATCCTTGTAAGGTTCATAGACAAAGTTTAAGATATTTCCTTCTACGTCTTTTGCTATATTCCCTGAGTATTGTACACTCCCTGCAGTGATGGCAACTCTTGCAGCAGACATTCTGGAAGATCCCTGAATGCATTAAAACTCATCCCCCTCTGAGTTTCTAGTCCTTAATGTTTTACAGCGAGGCAGTGAAAAGCTGCTGTGCACAGTAAAGAAGACATGACAGGTAAAAACCTACACATGTAATCAGAGCAGTTTTGTAAGCAGAGGAAATGCTCTTCCTCCAGCTGTGTTCATTTGCTGAGTTTGCTACTTCAGGCAGATAAAGGGACAGAGCTTTCACAGACGATTATGTTCCTGCAGGTTTTGTGAAAGCAGCCTGTTAGATGAGGAAGCTTTGTGAGGGCACCAGCTTGAAGGACGAGCTGTGGGTGAGCCAGGATCTTACAAGGCATTGTGAAATCCACACAGGAAGCAGAATAAGTAAGTAGAAAATCTCTGGTCAATGTATTCAGCAGATCACAGGAGTCCAGGAGGAAAGCAGGCACTGCTGCTGTTGCAGACCATCAGATAGGTTCTCAGTGCCATTGTTTGAACCCTGTTACAGATTTTCTGGCTGTTGTTGGCAACATCGCTCCTTTGCCCGGTTGGTCGTGTGAGGGGATTGGTTGCCTGTGGCATTCACTGACCTAGGGACTGAATCATAAGGGGCCTGCTTTCAGCCTTAACCTGTCTCTGCTTTCTCCCTGCCAGCCTGTTCCAGCTATTAGCCAGGAGCCACTGAAAAAAAAGGGATGGAGAAAAATAATTCCTACTGTCAGCTCCAATACGCAGGTTTTTCCAGCCAGAAGGGGGCATGCTCCATAACTGAGCAGTAGTGAGCAGAGACCATTCTAACCTAAACCCCTATGGTTTATTTCAGTGCCATTCCTTACGTACTCCATTTCCCTATAAGTGACGTCATCCCTTGCTTCCCAGGAAAAGGGAAGAAGCAACGGATCTTTTTCCACTCATGGCCTGCCTGAAAGGTCACCCAGGTAAAAACAACCCCAGCTCCTCGGCTTTGAGAAGCAGCTGTGGTCCACTGCAGATGAAGATATCATTATGGGATGTCTTGATTAGATAACTATTTGTAACCTAGAGGAATCTGATCTTTCCAAAATGCTCATTAAATACTTTAAGGACCTGTTATGTCCATTCACCAAAGTGCTCCTTTTTTGCAACACAGCCCTGTCATGCTTCTAGCAGTTGTCATGAGCCCTTCCACATAAGCAGGGTCTGCACAGGTGGATTCTGCAGCCGTGGGGGCTGTCCCCAGCATCTCACAGTGCACTTCTACCATTACCCTGGCTTTCCTTCAGCACCCTGCCCTAGGTTCAAATTACTCAGTGTCCACACGTGGTCATTTGCACAGTGATTTCACAGTCACTGGCACCTCTCCTGCATGTCCTCTGCTGGTGTTTCTGATCTCATGGGAGATTGTCAGCTGCTGATTGCCTCTTACCACACCTTCAGGCTTTTATCAGGCTTAGTTCCAAAACTGCAGCTGACTGAGTTCAATCCTACCTTAATCCCTAATCGTGTGAGCCAGGAACACAAATTTCTGGCGGAAGAAAGTGTGCTTTGACAAGGTCCCCAAATCTCTGTGGAAGAAAAGCAGTGACAAAGCTGGTATGGTGCCAAAGATGACAATCAGACTGGTTTAGTGAGTAGGAATGGTGAAACTTGGAACAATGCAGCTGTAACAGATACGTACTTTCCAAACAGAACAGAAGATTTTATGACTGTAAAATGGATATTAAAACCTAGCAGATATGTTGTACCCTGTGGGAATTTGTGTCCCACATGTCACGACCGTCCTAATCTTCTGTGAAGTGGTGGACTGCCTTCCCACAGCTGACAGCCTGGAGAGCAGGGATCTCAGGAGGTAGTGGCTGTCCGGCAGATGGTGCTGTGGAAATTCTGCAGAGCAAACACCATAGCAGGGTTCAGCTCTAGGCTTAGGCAGAATCAGTAAGTCGAAAACAGACTCTTCTATGAAGTCCTTTTTATTAACAGTGCTCCAGATCAAACTAGGCACCTCCAAAGATGGACCCAAACAAAGAAATCCTTGGCAATTACACCTTCACAATCTAAGTTCACTCCTCATGTGACAGCTAGGACCAATTGTAATATTGGAATCTGGGAGCTTCTTACTTTTTATTGATTTTTCTTGCTGTTTTGGGAGTCGACAGTACTAAGTGGGCATCTCCTTAGACAATATACAGTGGTTCTGTATCCTGTTTCACATCCTCTTAGGCTCTTTTCTCTGGTTCTGCAGTTAGCTACTTGGCATGCTGTAATGTGGATGTCACAGCACATATACCACAATCTACAGGCTTTGCATAGTCTAGCTATTAATGTTTAAGCTGCTACTGCTAAGTTGAAACTAACATTTTCTACAGAAGTCCTCCCTTTGTTTTTATTAACATTGCTCTTATATGGGAGCAGAATACCCTAATGTGTTGAGTACAGCAAGAGTTACCACATTTAATACAAACGAACATTATTTCAAAGATCATCATAAAAATGAATAACCTATAAAGAATTCATTTTGCCCAAGCTTCTCATCTGATACCCAGGAGGTGAGCCAATATTTCTTGCTAAAGTATTGGTGAAGAAGTGACCAAATATTGTCTTTTTTTTTTTCTTTTTTTTGCATTAATTTTACTTGTTCCCACAACTTTGGACATTGGCTGAAGTCCTTCCACTCTGGTCAATGTACATGCAACAACTGGTATTATTGATTGTGCATGCCCCCCCTTGTGAAGCTAATAAAATTAAGCTGCTATCGCTAGTGAGTGTTTATATCCATATGCTGCAGCCATATCCATGTAATCTATGTGCAATCTTTGGAATGGGAAAAATGCTTGTGGTTGATTTCACAAATCAATTTTATAGGTAATAATTTATGACAGGTGGGACAGGTATTAGTAACTCTTTTTGCAGCTGTGTAGACACGCAGATCTGCCCATACTTGTTGTACTTGATTGGCCACCACTTCCATTCTTCCCTGAGCTTCATCATGGAACCACTGAGTTATCAGTTATTTCTTCAGTAAGACAGGTTTTGTCCCTATTCCTCATATTCCATCTTCAGTCTTGCACTTGTTCCAACTTTTTCCACAGTTCCTTTTCTTCACTTGTCACGCCTGATTGGTCATAATCCTTCTGGATGGCCAACATCAGTCCATGAGCTCTTATCTGAAGTAACTGCCATGATGCTCACTGCAGGTTGATGAACTGTGGCTGCTGCACCAGTTAAGACATTCTCTTGGTGATTACAGTAGTGTCCCCTGTACAGAATGGACAGCAAACCACAGCAATTTCTTTGGGAAATTGGATTGTGTCCAACAAGTCCCAAATTTCTGTTCCATTAGCCACACCTTTTCCTAAGGAGGTGGGACACCCCTGTTCTTCCACAATATTGTGTGGCATATGCCAAAAGCACACTTAGAACCTGTATGAATACTCACTTTCTGCTTCCCAGGCATTGCTGCTCAGGCTAAGGCAATTAACTCTGCCCCTTAAGCACTAACTGTTGCTGGAAGGGCTCTGGCATCTGCAACCTGCCACTGTTCCACAACTGTGTAGCCAGGCTTTTGCTGCCTATGCAAACAGTAGGGTGATCCATCTGTGGATAAAACAAGACCTGGGTTTTGTCTGTCTGTGATCTGCTCGTGCCTCACTAATAGTCTGGATTACCACGTCACATCAGTGGAGCTCTTCCCTTTCTCCCAGTACTGGTAATAGTGTTGCCAGGGTGGAATCACACATTTACATTTAAAAGAGTTAGTTTGTATTTCTGTGCACATTGTGCACAAGCTGTGACACACACAGCTTGTGTCTTTAGTGCTTGTGAAGTAATTCAAATTTACGCAGCGCATAGATTGTATATTGGCTGCCCTAATTCTAAAGATGGAGTTTTTTCCCCTATTGTAGCTGCCACTGACACGGATCTAATGTATGTTGGAGCTCCAGCTGCCACCTGGACAAAATAAAATGTCACAGGTCTTCGATGAGGTCCTAATTTCTGGATTAATACTCCACTACCCACTCTTTTTTTGTACATATATACAGATCAAAAGGCTTTGTGTAGTCTGGAAGTCGTAAAGCTGGAGCCAAAACCAAGGGCCCTTTTATAGCTCTAAAGGCTTTTTCCCATTCTGACCCCCATGTAATGGGTTCTGTTTCTTAATTTTCTGTTGTTTCTGCCAGAGATTACATTAGTTTCACTTATCCTGCTATCCACAGTTGGCAAAACCCAGCTGCACCTAAGAATCCTCATAGCTGGTTGTGGGGTTTTTTAACTGGCCAAAAATTTAAATTATACCTTTACTCTTTCTGTATCTATTACTTGCTGTCCTTCCTTTAAAACAAATTGCAGATATTTTACTCCTATTTGACACAGCTGGAGCTTGGAGAGAGATGTGCCCTTGGTTGCTAAGGCAGTACATAAATGTTTAATATCTTTCAAACAGTAATTGCAATTTCTACTAGGTGTTAGAAATAAATTATCTACATATTGCACTAAAATTAAGCCAACAGGTAACTCAGAATCATTTAAATCTTCTTTTAATATCCAAGAAAATATAGTGAAAGGCCCATTAAACCCCTCTAAAAGAGAAGATCACATCAGCTGAAGTCTCTTCCAAGTGAATGCAAACAAGGGATGGCTTTCTTCATCTGTGGGAATACTGAAGAACACTGCATTTAGATCAGTCACAATAAAACATGTAGCCCAGTACATGATTTGCATGAGTGCAGGAGAGGGATCTGGCACTGAGGGGCGTGAGACATGCTGGTTCATTGCTCTCAAATCTGGAATAAATTGAAACGCAGGATCCCCATCTTTATCCAGTCTGGTTTTTTTTTCCAGCTGGTAGCAGTGGGGTTTTACGTGGGAATCCAGCCGCTTCCAAGATTCCTTGGACGAGGCGTGCTTGGTTCGGATGACCTTTCCCTGCGCTCCCGGGGATGGGATGCTGCTCTCAGCAGAGGGCGCGCCTCCCTTTGGTTTCAGGCGCGTTTCGGCAGCCTCGCGTCAGGTCCCGACTGACTCCGCATCGCCCTGGGCGCCCCTGCCAGGGCTTTAGGCATCTCCAGATCGGGCTCCTGAGCCTCAGATGTTACACATTCACCCGTGATTGTCAAATCAGGACTCCGAATGATAGATGCAATTGTACATCCAGGGTTTGGAGGAGATCTCTTCCTAATAAAAAAAGACAGGGATACTTCTCCTAATACAAATCTTCTCCACATTCCTTTATTTCCTATTTCTTACAGTAATTTCCACATCCCATAAACTCGGATTTCCACAGTATTCTGAGTTCTTGCCTTCAGTCATTGCAGATTACTTCATGATTCCTGTCTTACATCTCCCATGACCAGCTCTCCAAGATGCCCCCTTGTATGCAGTGGGCATTTTCTTTGCCAGTGACCAAGTTTCACAAAGTAATGACACTTTTCCTCCCATTTAATTACAAATCTTCTAAATATTTTTCAAATCTGCTATCTGACCTACCTCTGCCCTCTCTTCAAGGGAGAAATCCCTTCCTTCACCTCTGAGCTCTAAACTCTTTGCAAGTACTGCCACTTAAAGAGTAGCCTCTTGCAGCTTTTCCTGTTTCTTTTACTTTGCAAGTTCAGCTCTGTGTGTGTTTCTTCCCATCCATCAAACATAAACATGTAACACATAAACATAACCATAAAACTTGGGGTCTTTTGTAATGTCCTCCCTTGCCACCCAGCCATATGTTCTTTAAAGTATTTCTATATATCTGGAGTGATCAACAAATACTCCTGCCACTAGTTCATTGTTAGTTCTGTGTGGTCATTCCTCTGTGCTTTAATAAATCCCACTATGATCATCCCCAATATCACTAAGCTGTTCCTGTATCCTCTGCCCACATTCCTGTACTTTGGTCCAGTTCACTTCAGGTTCTCCACAAGCTCTAATATGTTCCACTAAATTATACCTCAGTTCAAGGTATCCCTTTCCCTATGCTGGGTACATTCCCCATACCTGTATGCCAAATTTGTGTGCCTTACTCTGATCAAGCCATGCTCACCTCTCCTACCATGCTTCTGAGCTGGAATTTGAACCCACTTGAAGACAGACTATCCAGAATTTAGTGCTGGAATTTTAGCACTCATCAGTCAGTGTCTCCTGTCCCCAAATTTCTCAGGTGATGCCAGCAGCTGGACATTTGGAGACCAGAGCATCCAACATCTAGTGCTGGATGCCTTGAGTCCCACTGGGTCCCCAAACTGCTATGGAAATTACACACAGCAGCCACCACAGAAGGGTTCAACTCCAGGCTTTCACCGAATCAATAGACTGGAAAGAGATTCTTCTACACAGTCCTTTTTATTAATAGCACTACAGCTCAAGCTGGGTGCCTCTGAAGAGGGACCCTGAACAGAGAGATCCCTGGGCAATTATTTCCTTACAATCTAAATTCCCCATCCCTCATGCAGCAATTTCATAATATTGGGGTCTGGGATCTGCTGGTATTGCACTGGTTTGATTTTCTTGCTGTTTCAGTACTAGATGGTTATCTTATCCAGTAAACAGTGCTTCTACATCCCATTTAACATTTTCTTATGGATGTTTTGGTCAATTCTTTAGTTAGCTATTTGGCTTATTGTAATATGGTTGTTACAATTCATGTGCCACAGTCTACAGGCTTTGTGCACTCTGGCTATTAATGTTTATGCTGCTAGTGCTAAATTTCTACAAACTTCTACAGCAATGGCAATCCAACACAAAGCTGGCACATTCTTCAGCTTATGCTGCTGCCAAACAAGTCTGATGAGAAGATGATGAATTTCCAATGATTTGCCATTTTTGTAGATATATTAATTCCCAATAAAATGGAACATGGCATTGCATAAGACTAGCATATCTGGGCCATCAAAGCAACAAAAGAAAGGTGAGAGAGAGAGAAGATGAACAGGTTTACATGGCATATTTCATTGAAATGGGCATTGCTAACAAAACAGCTCTTTGTGAGGGCTTCAGAAGAATCTGTCACCATGGAAAAGCTGAAAGGCACCAGGATCTGCACTGTGTGTGGCTAGGATCCACTCAGGCTGCCCAGCCATGTTGGGTGGGCTCACAGTTCCTGTTCTGGTTCTGCTCCTGATCCACACTGCAAGCAGTGTCGCACAGGAGCCTTTGTGTTTGGCCCAGCTATTTTAGAAATGTTCTTTCTCTGTGTCTGTCCTGTGACACAAAATGGTCCATTCTTCCAATTACTTCCAGTCAAAAGTTTAGTGTGACCACCCTGAGGAGCCATGAACCCTGTTGTTTTTCCTCTGGGAATAAAACAAGTGTTGTCCAGAGCCATAGAGGAGCTCTAACATGACCATACAAGGAAGAAAGGTCCCATGTTTTTCTTGGACTGCCTACAGGAGTGTAGCTCCCTCTTGGAATTGTCCCATTCTTGTACACCCCAACGTTCAATTTGCTTCCCAACAGTGGTAAGAAAATATTTTATTATTTCCTTGGCATGCTTCCTAACATTTTTGTGCAATTTCCACAAATACCCCCATAGATCCACTCCTGGCTAGGAACAAAGATTGTGCCAGACCAATAGGAATGGGATGGGGAAAGTGAAGAAGCCTGTAGGATGGATGCCATGGTTTAACCCCAGCTAACTGCTGAAGGACAAGGTGAATCCAGTTGGTTTGCAGAGGGGAAAGATATGCAGCTGGCTTTATTTATGTCACAGTGCAATTCCTTAAATAAACTGGGGGCACTGCCCATGGTCTGGCTGGGCATCGGTAAGAAGGGGGTGAGCAATTGCTATATAATACATCTATCATCCCTACTATGATTGCTTGGAGCATGTTAACCCCATTACAGAAAAAAACACCGAGGACAAGCACATCGGTGATGGAACAAGGGCTGGTTTCAGCTGGCAACTCTGTCCTGTGCAGCCACTCACTCACTCCTGGTAGTATGGGGAGGAGAATCAAGAGAGTAGAAGGGAGAAAACCCATGGGATACAGACAGTTGAACATGTAAAGCAAAAGCCATACATGCAAGCAAAACAAAACAAAACAAGGAATTTATTTATTGTTTCCCGTGGGCAGGCAGGTGTTCGGCCACTCCGGGAGAGCAGGGCTCCATCACACTTAACAGTGACTTGGGAAGACAAACACCATCATTTCAAATACCCTCTTCCTTCTCCTTCTTCCCCAGCTTTACATGCTGAGCATGATGCCACATGACATGGGCAATCCCTTTGGTCAGTTGAGGTCAATTGTCTGGGCTGTGTCCTCTCCCAACTCCTTGTGCAGGCCCCTCTCTGGTGGGGTGGGATGGGAGGCAGAAAAGGCTTTGACTCTGTGCAGGTGCTGCTCAGCAGAACTAAAATATCCCTGAATTATCAGCTCTGTTTCCAGCACAAATCGAATTATACCCTCCTCATATCAGATACTGTGAAGAAAGTTAACTGTATTCCAGGGAAAACCATGACAATGGGAAAAGGGAGCTTTCCTGGGCAGTGTGCTGAATACTGCAGAACTTCATCCAATGGGTAGTTTCAGATGGGAGTAAATTGTGGGGTATTCCTGCTGAGAGGTAGCAAATTCAGGAAACAGGTCCTAGAGCAAAGTGCTGGCAGCTTGTACCTCAGTAGTGCAGAGGTTAGTGGCAGCTCAAAACCCCACAGTGCTCCTGAATAAAGTGCAGTGCCAGAAGAGCCAGTTAAGTGGGAAGATAAGAGCTTAAGCACCTTATATGCTCATCTGTAACATTTGGGCTGTGACTTCCTGGAATTTTACCCTTAGCAGAAATCCAGTGGTTGAGTTCCATCAGGAATCAATTTGGTTGGCATTTTGGCCTACTTTGTTCTTTGCTGTCGCTTCTAGGGAGTAACTGTGAGGATGTAATACTGAAGCTGAGGGTTTCCCACTGACCTAGGGCCTATGCCTTTTTTTTCTTTCTTTCTTTCTTTCTTTCTTTCTTTCTTTCTTTCTTTCTTTCTTTCTTTCTTTCTTTCTTTCTTTCTTTCTTTCTTTCTTTCTTTCTTTCTTTCTTTCTTTCTTTCTTTCTTTCTTTCTTTCTTTCTTTCTTTCTTTCTTTCTTTCTTTCTTTCTTTCTTTCTTTCTTTCTTTCTTTCTTTCTTTCTTTCTTTCTTTCTTTCTTTCTTTCCTTCTTTCCTGAATCCTTCCTGGAATCCTTCCTTCGTGGAATCCTTCCTTCCTGGAATCCTTCCTGGATCCTTCCTTCCTTCTTCTCTTTCATTCCCCTTTTCTCTGCCTTTCACCCAGCTGCACAAAGGGAGCAGCCACGAGCAGCCCACACCTTGAGGAGGTGCAGGCTTTGCCACAGGGCTTTATGGGGCACTAATTCCAGGAATATTAGCAATGAAAGCTATGGCACAGCTGCTGCTTCTCTGGAAGTTGGTAAGTGTTACAGCTAAATCCAGCAACTGGGACTCAGGGGTATTATGAGGATAGGCACAACAAAGATGCAGTAAGTGGATTATCTGAAAAGTCCGTACCCCCCTTTTTCCCCTCTCAGTTTCCCATTTTTGTTTAAATTAACTATTTTATGCCATATTGTTAAACGTGACCTAAAAATGATGCAATAGCACTGTCTGTAGAAACAGAAAATAATTTGTAAATTATGCTCACTGCTTGTCACTCAAAGGTCTCCAAACTATATCTGTTTTGATAGTTGACCTTGCAAACTCAGGAAAACAGAAATAAGTCACAAAGATTCCTGTGGGTTAAACTATTTTCCAAGCTGATTATGAAGCTTAGAGCTCAAATGGTCTTTGCACAGAAACTCACAAAATACCTTTTCTTTTTCAAGGGTTATCACCACCTAATTCATTTTACCTCTGATTTCGCATTACAGGTATTGCTTTCTCCTCTGCTGCTCAGAAATTGCTCGGGAAGTGTGATATTATGGTCCTCCCCACAAGTCTGCCCCAATATACAGCAGCCATCTGTTCACCATGGCTGGGCTTTTTTAACAGATGTTGTTGGAATGTTTAAAAAAGGCTTTCCTTGACATTTTATTTATTAGGATCATAATCATGCTGCCAGTGGTCAGGAAAAATTCACATTGACACCATTGCCTGGCTGCTACCTGTGAAAGATTTGTCCAAGAAATAGTTGTAAAACCTTGAATGTGATAAATAATAAATTAGAACCAGACAATGTTCTGAGTTGGAGGGGACCCACAAGGATCATGGACTCCAGCTTGTGGCCCTGCACTGGACCAAGAATCCCACCATGTGCCTGAGAGTGTTGTCCAAACATCTCTTGAATTCAGTCAGGCTTGGTGCTGTGACCATTCCCCTGAGGAGCCTGTTACAGTGCCCACCCATCCTCTGGGTGAAGAACCTTTTCCTGATATCTAAACTAATCCTCCCCTGATACAACTTCAGGCCATTCTCTTGGGTCCTGTCACTGGTCACCAGTATTATGCACAGCGGCTTGTATTGACTTCCAGAGAGTTTTTGTCAGCTTTCATTTATGATTTTTAATTAACTACCACTCTCTGCTTTACTTTGTCCATTGCTTCATTTTAAGGAGCAACATTGTCTGGGGTTAGATGAACATTTCAGAAGGCAAAGAATGAAAATTCTTTTTCATTAAGATTGAATCCTAGTAGATGTCCTGACAAGAATAAAAAGGACTGTGAAAATTGTTCCTGCTGGCTGAACTGATCTACACTTACATTGGTAGCTGGAGCAGACACCTATTGACCTATACCCCTGTATGTAGAGCTAGAGGAATGATGGGAAAGGGCAACTGAAATGATCAAGGAGATTATCTAAAGATCACCTCATGGGGAGCTTGGAGGAAGGCTGGAGTTCTGCAGAGGAGATGGCTGAGGGGACATACTAGAGGTTTAGAAAGCTTTGGTAGCAACAGCCAGATGGAAGAGCGACTCACAAATATTGCATCAGCAAACATCAGTATGGGGGAGACTGGAGGAAACAAGTAGGAGCTTGGTTTAAAAGAGACATTTGTTAGGCTGGTGGCAGTGCAATTCTGTTGCTGGCAGCTACATAAACCTGGGGGAGTCAAATGTCCTTAGTCAAGTTGACTAAGGAATTAGATGGGCAACAATAGATCCATGGGTGGCTGCTAAAAGGGCTAGGCTAGGACATACCCCTGAACATCTCTAGCACTGTAGCACTAAATAGATACAGCAGAGAAGGGGGCAGTAGTCTGCAGGAGGTGGCAAGGCTCATGTGCTCTCTTCTGATAGCCTCTAGCCAGTGAAAGCACCAACGTGTGCTTGTACTCATGTGTACCCACTGACTTCAGCCCATTTCCGATTGAGAGGGTTCTTTGCTTCAAAAGATTACTTGTTTTTTCCAGTCTTCTTGGCTGCAGTGTAATCAACAACTGCTTGAAGACACTTTGACTTTTCTGCTTCTGTATCAGAAATGTCCAGCCCAAATCCATCTTCCCCTGCCAAGGTAATTTCCACTTGGTCCCAACCATTCCAGATGAGATCTTTCATACAACAGGAATTGGCTGTGGGTTCGGTCTGGCTACACAGTTCTGTGACATTCACTTCAATGCTGCCCATGGTAAAAGATGGGAAGTCTGCAATAAATGAAGAAGGGGGTGAAGCCTCTTTTGTAGGCCTTTGGTGCTGGACTCTGGTCCTCTGTGTGCTGAGCTAAAATAATGGTCATGGGCATTCCAGGCACAGAGGGCAGGGAGTGCAGAGAGAAGGGATTTAGCCCACCCTGGCAGGGATGGAGACATGCACATCTTTGCTATGAATAAAGCCAGGCCACCGCTCCAGGTGGTCCTGACCACAGGGTGAATCACCAGTAGCTCCAGCCCAGCCAAGCACAGCTCTCACAGCTGCAGCAGAGAAGGCAGGCCCACAGTGGGCAGCCTTGCTGCTCAGTGGGGGGGGCATTTTAAAGCTTCTTGGGTTTTCCACCATGACTCTGTCAATCTGTTGAAGTAACAACTGGTAAAAATACCATTCTGTGTTTTCATATTTATTTTTCCTTCACTGATTTCCATCTTTTTTTCCTTTCTTCCCCCCCTCTGTAACTATCATTCTGACAAAACCAGAGCTGTTTTGTATTCTCCATCTTATATGTCAGGCACCAGGTAATAAAGATCTGTAAACCAGATGCAGAGGCTGTGCAAGCATAATGAAAGGAATAATGTGATTCTGTAGAGCTTTTATTCTCGTTCCTCATGAAAGCACAGGCGCTTCGTGACAAAAATCTGCCACCTCAACCTTTTCAAACATGGGCTGCTATAGAGAGTTATTACTTTGTGAGGTGAGGATGTAAGATTGATTTGTACAATGTCATCACACCATGATGACATTGACTCCATTACCAGTATTTATTTTCTAAGCTTTTCCATTTACAGGTCATTTACCTTTTTAAACTACCATAGCAAATGGAAGGGCTGTGTTCAGTGCCACATCCACAGCTGGACTTGGGCTCCCCCTGTCCCCAGTGTGACACACACCCCCTGCCTGAACTGCACCCAGAGTTTGCATTATTCTTTCAGATGTGCAGTGCTCTGCATTTTGCCAATTTTCTGATGCAGTAAGGAAAAAAAGGATAATGTACAAACAAATTGTTTTTTAGGCTCCTAAAACCTACTTTAAATTGATTGAGCAGATTTTTAAAGACAAATACAAGGACCTTTAGTGCTCTTCTCCAATTCTGACAAAGGATTAACAGACCAACACCAGGCTGAGACTTTGTGTGTTGTGATGTTGATTTTTTTTTCACAGCTGAGCTTTCTATCTTGAAACACCAGTGTTTCTAATGCAAATGCTACAGCCCTTCACTGTAGCAACTTAGAGGAGCAATGCTATGATTTTAATAAAGCTGTCAGATTAAGTGACTGCATGGTTACACCATGATATTAATACATGTTCTTAACTGTCAATTAGTTAACTGGCTAATAAAAAGAGCCAAGCTTATAGGATTTCAGTAATGAATATAATGCTTTGTTTCTGGGCAAAACATATGCTTTGGATATATAATTAGAAAAAAGCCCCCCTCTCTCTCCCCCATCGAGAGAGCATGTGCAGCTGAATAAAGGAGCTCATTATACCTGCGAGGGGTCAAAGTCTGTGGATCTGTAGCTTATGGTATTATGACAGATTACAAAATCACTCTATTATGTTAGTCAATCTGTTTCCAAGCACAAACTAGCAGGGAGCAGGGCACTAGAACCTCCCGAGCAGGGCACCCTTTGGCTGTTCCCGGCAGTCTTATGATGGGTCAGCTGGCAGTGACACCACCCCTGACAGCTCACATGTCAGACCTTCCCTGCCTGACTTCTGCCTTTGTTACCGCCTCTTCACAGACAATCAATCCCTGCTTCAGGCTGCAAAGAGCTCCCAGTAAGAGCTGAAACAAATTTGAAATCCATGTGTAGCCATCACTTGTGCTAATGAAAGGGAAAAGCAGAGCACTTATGCTCCAGCTGACCTCTCTCAGGCTCTCACCTTAAATAAAAAAAGTAAATAAAAAGTTTTCGATAGGGGAGCAGCTAAACGGCAGCAGGCAGGAATGAAAGCATTGGACTCAGCTTTGGTGCATGCATCAGTTTAAAAGGGAAAAGGTAATTCATATGTAGGATAAGGAGATTTCAGACATGATGGAGATCCTAAGAAATGTTTGACTTTCCTAATCTTTCAGGGAAATTATTCTGCTGGAAAGTCTTATTCAGTCAACTCAGCATAAAACTCTTTGGTACCAAGGGGAAAGAAAATCCTCTTGTATTTGAGAAACGCAGCAGTAGTCAGCACTGTAGGCACAGACATTTCTTACAGACCACAACTTTCTGAGATTCTACTGATTAGAGGGGGTTCCACCACTGCCTTGAGCTGGTTATTTTGCCCTCTCACCAGTCTGGCAGCTGTGCCAAGACCAGGAGGGCCCCAGGGCTCCCAGTGTGGCACAGAAAGACTGGAGAGTAAAGCAGAACCACAGGCTGGCTTAGGTAGCCCTTAAGGACTGGAACTAACAAAGCCACATTTTTGCCCCATGATCAATTGACTGAAGTGCCCAGGAAGATGCAAAGTCTGGCTGTAGCTTTCCCTGCAGCTGCAGCTTCTACAGGCTCTGTCCTGTGGAATTTTGCCATGGCTAACCAATGGTGAGGTCAGGCTGTCACCTCTTTGAGGGATAATTTCTGGGTGATTTATTTCCTCTCCTCAGCAGCCCTTTTCATGAAACTTATAGGAGCTCCTGTCTCTTTGTATGTTCCCCCTCAAGTCCAGTTTGATTAAGATTTGCCAAGAGATTGTAAATATAAGAGATCATAATCTGGATTCAGACCCTTTAAGACACAAGCTTGCTTCCCCCAGGATGCCAGACACAGAATGTGCTTGTCCTGTTATTCATTGAGAGCTTTTTTTCCTTGAAATACCATGTAGAGTATACCATGTACAATTTTAACCATCCTTTGTTTACAACAGCCACTTGAGTGTCACTCAGCAGCAATAGCATCAGCAGCTTCTTGCATGGTCAATAAGGGATTGAGCTTAGGGCTGGTCCTAGAATGAAGGGATGTCCAATGCTCACCCTGAATTGGGGTTAACAAGCATTTAAGGAGCTTTTTGGCTCTCCCTGAAACAGATACAGGGCTCCCAGCTCCTGCACAGTGGACTGCTCAAACCTCCAGGGATCACAGCAGAAGCTTTGACACCAAACCCACAAAATTTCCTTCCTGGACACACTTGTGCATGGAGCCAGGTGGCACAGAAAATACAGTGCAGACAGCCTCAGCATCAGGAGGAGCCACAGCTCCTGGAGGACAAAGACTGGCCAAGAAGAGGTTTTTGTAGGATTATACTGGACACCATCTTGCCCCAGCAAGGAGCTGGGCATGGGATCTGACACCCAGCAGTCCTTTCTTGGCTCCTCACTAGAGCTGCTGGGTTCACTTTCAGAGGTACCCCTGCAAAAACAGGAAACTGAGAAGCTCAGCATAGACTCACCTTGGGGCAACTGTTTCTGGGTGGTCCTGCATGAGCAGGGGGATCACACCAGAGGTCCCTTCCACCCTCAAGTATTCTGTGATATTTTGAGGAGGACCAGTATGTATTTGACAAGTATAACACTACTGAGATGTGGATTCATTCCATAGCCTGCATAAAGGAAGGGCCGTGATTCTGGACTCAAACAACCACTGGAGTGATGACAGCTGAATCTTCAAAGCCACCCTGGGTGTTCACTTGTGAACATGCACATGGCTGAAACACTGCAAGGAAGCACTAGAGGGGAAAACTGAGGATTTATGTGAAACACGAGCAGAGGGAGTTGCTTACAGGACCCACTGAGGAGTTCTTCCCACCCTGCAGATTCCAGGAGCTGTGTCAGCTGTCCTGGCCTGAGTGGAACACTGCTGAGACACCCAATCCTGAGTGAACCACACATCTCTAGGAGCCTCTGCCTCCCTTCCATGTGCCTGCCCATTTCAGCAGTGATTTCCTCGGCATGGCAGCTCCCTGGGCTCCCCAGGGGTTCCTGGTCAGTGAGCCCCTGACCTGGCAGGGCCATGGGACCCAGTAAGTCACTGTGAGTGTTCTGGGACCTGTAAACTCATCAATGTTAACCTCTCCCATCAACTTCTTCTTGCTGCACCCTTCCTTGGCCTGCTTGGTGTTTAGCAAGTGATCACGCCATGACCTCTTTGTGGTAATAAACTTACCACAGTTACAAGGCACTCTCAAAATTTTAACTTTTTCATTTTCAGTACCCCTTCAAATTAGCAGGAAAACCTCTGAAGGGGGAAATATTAAAGTAGGAAACCTATTCCTTTCTCCTTGAACCATCAGCTCAGGTAAAGAGATGGAAAATTTCCCATAACTAAGTTTTGCTGTTATTAGAACAAAACCAGAAGGGAACTTCTCCTTTGCTGGGGAGTAGCCTTTACTGGCAAACACCAGGAAATCAAAATTGATGTATTGGGACCAATGTGTCATTTTCAATAAAAACTCTCAAGTTTTAAAAAAAAAAATACATGGTTTCTTTCTTTATTCATCACCTCAAAGATAGACAATCTGTCAGTCTCTTTCTCTTGGAGATATCTGCTGTACTTCAGGAGCTACCTCTCAAATTCACTGACAGGTTTTCATACACATTTACCTATTTCATTACAGAATATACAGTGTTACCAGTCATACAAACACCCTGTTAATCCCTGGAGGCTGCATCCAGGCATGGCAGGAGTCAGTTCATGTCCTTGGAGACTGACAGAGCAACATTAGTTTACACTGGGCAATGCTCTGATGTACTGGCTAGCAGCCAAGGAGTTCATGACTTTTATATGTTTCAACAAAAGGCGTTGAAAAGAGCTTTTGATACGGTTATTTGGTGAAAGAGATCAAACGTTTCCCCTCTGCATTAATCCGTTTCATGTTTTCAGTATATAAACTAATTTTTAGAAATCTCATCTTGCAGGTGTTTGAGCACATGGTTTGACAAACAATTATTTGGGGCAAATGTGTTACTGGGGGAACTGCAGAAGAGAAACAGCAAAGGTTTAGCAAAACCCAGCAGGCTTAGAAAGTATGAACAAAAAATGAAGGGTCCTACCCACAGTGCCAGAGCTGGCAGGCACAGTGGAGACAGGCTCCTGGGCTAGAGATGACCCACCACAGCAGCTCTTATGTTCCTCAATGGGCACTGCTCACAGGCAGCTGTCACCCCAAAGCCTGTGCCAGGAAACTACAGATGCCTGGGGTCTGTGTTCCAGCAATACAAGAACTGCATGGTGACTCTGTCTCTGTGGGAGCCTTTCAGGAACCCCAGCCAGTCCCGAGTCTGCAGACACCGGGGGCAGCCCCGACATGGCCAACAGCGGGGAGACACTCTCTGTGTGTGCCCCGAGGGTGCTGAGGGCACCTGGGCTGGCAGGGAGACACTCTCTGTGCCCCGAGGGTACTGAGGGCACCTGGGCTGGCAGGGAGACACTCTCTGTGCCCCGAGGGTGCTGAGGGCACCTGGGCTGACAGGGAGACACTCTCTGTGTGTGCCCCGAGGGTACTGAGGGCACCTGGGCTGGCAGGGAGACACTCTCTGTGTGTGCCCCGAGGGTGCTGAGGGCACCTGGGCTGGCGCCTTTGCAGCACAAGAGACACCAGAGACATCGGTGGAAGAGAAAGGGCCGACTCTTAGCAGGGGTTAAGCCAAGGTTTTATTAGGAGTCCCAAAGGAGCTCCTGCACCTCAGGGGGCCTCCTGCCGAGAGCCCCGGGAGATATGCCAAGGTTACATTTAAAGGGAGGTGGAAACCAAAAGTAGATAACATTTTACCAACCAATGAGTGACCCTAAGGGATGGATGCTGGGGGAGAGACATATAGTGACTCTAAGGGATGGATGCTGGGGGATAGACATATAGGGGCACAGCGTATGGGGCAAGGCTTGGGGGGCTGACTCCCAGCCTCTGGCTAATCACTCGATGACCTGGACCGAAACTGCTGGATGGAGGGGATGGGATGCTGAGTGATTGACAGAGAGCCAGGGTGGGGGTTTGGGGATGATCTCAGCAAAGGAAAGGGATTACACAGGTAAAAGGAGGGGGGTACAATCTGGGATAAACCATTTGGGAAGAATACCGACAGTGCTCCTGTGCTGTGCCAGGACCTGCCTGGCCTCTCCCAGGCTGCTGCCCGGCTCGGGCAGCTGAGCCTTCGCCACCGGGGCAGGGACCGACCAAGGCTCCTGCTTCCACGTGGGCAGCAGGGCTTGCCCGAGGGTCATGAGAGGCTGAGCTCACTTATACACCGCTCAGCACTTGTTTTCTGACCTCTGCAGCCCCTTTGTGAGCCCTGGCCCACACTTGTTTGTATGAGCCTGGCTATTGTATGTGAGCCAGGCTTCACTGTTCTTCTCAAAAGCTGTCCCCAAAATGAGATTTATTTCTAAGAAATAACAAAGCCCAGTCAGGCAGTCAATCATACCTTCTTCATCATTCCTGGGGTTTTGATTTCTTTTTAAATGACCTCTAAAATATTTTCTCATTAAAGCAAGGTCTATTTTTAAGAGACCAATGTCATTTAATTAGTCATTCTGCACAAGAGGCACATCTGACTGGAATGTATGCTCCTTTTATCCCCTTTTAGCAGATATGCATTTTTTTCCTAGCAGTGAGTAAGATGGGGTCTCTTAGTCTCTCAATCTCTACTTTTTTCCTCTTTTACCTCATCTCCCCTCTCAGATGCAGGAAACAAGAACAGTAGAGTCTGTGCACCTCCATTTCACAGATTGTCTGACTCACGGCAACAGGAACTAAGAGGTAATGCACTCTGAAATCAGGAAGGTGCACTTAAAAGGAAAAAGAAATATCTATATATATATATATATTTAAAATCTATTTTAGACACTTTCATCTATTACTTCTATTTCTGTCCACATTGACTTATGCTTATTGTCCCCTTGGAATGAGTTTCCAGTGTAAAAATACGAGAGTTTCATAATATCAGACCATGGAGATAACTCACAGCTTGGTTCCTGCCCCAATCACATAAAGGATGGTGCTATCGCAGCTGTGTGAGCATCAATCTTCAGGGGAAAAAAATGCAGATCTTGAATCAAAATGATCAGAAATAGAAACCAGAACAGGGAAGAAAACATGGGTTTGCCAAGTTTAAGTGCCTTGAAGATCTTATGGTTGATTCAGAAGAGTTGGTTGAAGTGCAGAGCACATGGGTCACATCTGGCATCCCTGTGCTGAGGGATGTATCCAAATCCCTGTGATGTGTCCTTTTTGCTTACAGACTTCTAGACACAGCAGCAGCAAAAACATTGAGAAGGTGAGAGGTCAGGCAGAGCATACCTGTTTCTGCTTTGCTTTTGAGCTTGCCTACCTACATGTAAGACTGCTGACTGCTGCAGCCAGGTGTGCACTACAGGGCAGCCATCCCATCTGGGATAAACCCCTAAACCTGAGGGGGAAGCCTGGTCCCTGTCACAGAGCTGCAGTCCCTCTGCATGCTTGTCAGAATGCACAGGACATGGGGTTTTATTTCTGACCTCTTACTACAGAGAGCTGCTTTCACTTGAACAGAAGCATGGGCATCTGTATGTGTTAAGAGGCAGAAATCTGCCCCTCTTACCAGCCACTGGGGATCAGCTTGTACACACAATCTCCTCAGGAAAGTGAGAGAGAAGCCCTATAAAGAAACTAGGCCCCTTCACCTGCTTGATTTTTGGAGTGGTTCCTCACCACCCAACCATTTGTGAGACAGCCACATGCTCCCCAACAAGGCTGGCACACACACAGCTGCTGCTGGGCCAAAGCAGCCTCTGCTACAGACTCGTGGAGAATGCAGGTAAATATCACAGATAAGAACAGGCAAGCTTGCTTTGACCATGCCAGCCAAGAGGCAAGCTAAAAGCCAATGAAATTGTTCCAGGAAAAAGAAAGAAAAGAAAAGCTTAATCTTAGTAAAAATATAGTCCCTGAGCACTGGCAGGGGTCAGGGTCAGGTTGGGTTACGCGTTGTATAAGTCCCCATTATACAAGCCAAGGCAGGCAGAGGCTTTCCCAGGACTATTCAATCCTCCTTTCTCCTGCTCAGTTTCACTGCTGTTCCCTCATTCCTTCCTTCTCACCATCCCTTCTTCTGATGCTTGCTTGGACAACAAACAGGTCAGTCCAAGTGCTTCTATCACTGTGAATTAGAAGATCTCACAAATCACTTCCTCTGTGAATAAAATATGACTGTGGGAACTTAAGAGTGGCCCTAAAGTTACTCATGTGAGTGGCTGCAATAAAGGCAGCTGCTTATCTATGTAGCAGAAAAAATAAGCATATTATGCAGTAGGAACTGAGCCTGCTGTAACACAGAGTGACCAGAACCCAGGGGCTAAATGCAAGCATCAGGTACATCTGTGTAGTTTGGAGAGAAACAGCAAACAGTGCTGAGGGGGCTCCTGATAATTGAGAAAAAACACACAAGTATTCCACAGAAACATGGCTGTTACTATTCCTCCATTTTAAACCAGCTGCTGGGGACAGTGTTTTCCCCTTGAAGCATGCATGTTCCTCCCAGGGCACTCCATCATATTCACCTTCAGATTCTGTTCTTCCATGGAAAAGTGTCACATCAGTGGCAAATTAATACCTTTGCCAACACTCACAAGGCCTTTTTTTGCATCCCAGCACTCACCCTTCAGGCAGATGTTCTGAAAGCATCTTCAGGTTTGTTTGGTTTTCTTTTGTTTAAATGGAGCAATGCAAAGTAAGGCTGCTTCCCCTAACAGACTTCCAGAGTGCATTTGCTCCTCCAGAAACAGCTTCCTTCAAGCCCTCAACTCTCTTATTACCAGAACACTTCTGACTCTGTGTTCTGATCACCTGAGCAAAAGCAGCATTCACCAGAAATAACATGCACTGTCTAGACTCAGAACCAACACCTGCATTTGAAAACCTGCTCCAGTAAAGTGCAAATGTACTATATTTTTTGATAATGTCTACATGTTTAGGTAATTGCTCTCAACTCAGCACACATCTGCAATACCTTGAACCACATTTCTCTGGGTTTGATATCCTAAATTTGACTCCAAGACCCCAAAAAGCTGCTGAAACATGTTGGCAACTCATCATAATCTTCCAAAGAAAAAGAAACATAACATTGTACTGCAAACAGAAAATTCATTGCAGTTTTGAGAACTGTGGAGAATATACAGATGCCCCAGCAAATACAACTTGCTTCTTAATCAACTAGAAGGGAAGGTAATTATCTAAAACAGCATTTTCATGACAGAGGGAAAGAACAAAACAGTAATCAAAACCCACTGAAAACCCAGTTGAAGTTTGCCACTATAGCAGGAAGAGAACACACAGTTTTATCTGGAAACTGGAGAGCTTAAACTTCTCAGACCTGCCCAGTATTATGCACAAGAACAGACTTTCTATTATACATTACACAATACTGAACAGGTGTGAATACCTGTGCTCTTACTTCCCTGTCTCCTTCTACAGACTCCTTTGAAAACCTTCTGTCTTTACCACATCTATCTTGGGACTCCTTCTTGCAAAGCCAAGATGCCTGCCCCTTGCAGTCTGTTTTTTGATGCAGCAGAGTAAATTGCTATTCTTTGAAATGCTTGAAAAAAGGTTTTTGAATGAAGTCCAAAGGAAGATTCTGATTGCCAGTGGCCGTTCTCTCTGTCTTAACCTAGATCAGTTTGACATAAGCCATTTATTTTGTGGTTAACCCCAGAAAAATCCTGAAGGGAGTATAAATTTGTGCATTAATCCTGCTCACCGGTTTGGTTCCACTTAGTTTTGGATGAAGGAGGTGCCACATTGCGACTCTCTAACCCACATTTACCTTTTCAAATGCTTTAACCTAACCCCATTTGGGAAGCCTTCTGTGACTCTCACACCAACTCGTTGTTGCAGAGGAGAGAAAGTCACACCACCGTAAGTGCTGAGCGTTACAATGAAATATAAAGCAGCATTAAAGTTGCTCCGTGCTTAATGCGGCGGTTTAAGCAGCTAATCTTGTTTCGGTTGAATGGCAGGTTCATTACAGCAAATAAATCAGTAACGTGCACGATTATTGAAGAGGAAAGACACATTAAACCAGTTTAGGGCATCATATTGATTTTCCAATTTTTTTTTTTTAGTGTCCGATTTAGCTTGGCGTTTTTCAACAGTCAGTTCTAATAAATGCTTGTATAGCACAGATTAAGCAGGTGGGAACACTGCCCAGAAAGAGTATTATGAATAACTTAATGCACTGGTTTAATTGCAGCAATCCATGATACTTACTGTGCTGGCGCCAGAGGAGAATTTTCAGTATTAAAAGTTAAAAATTCAACTGAGCTACTAGCGAGTATCTTTCTTTTAATAATTATTTGGAAAAAAAAATCCATTATTTTCACCTCAGATGGAAGCAGAGGAAGATTAGAGCTCATGTAACTATTTAACTTATTTCTGCCACAGCTAATTAAGATACTGTTAAAAAATAATTAACATTTACTTGACACAACTTTGCCTCTGACATGGCAAAACATTGCAGCAGTGTCCCTGCTGTCTTTGTGCTCAGTCAGCCCTATTCTGCTCAATCCCCTTTGCAAACAGGATGCACAGAAGTGAAAAAGCCCAAACCTAGCTCATATTTCAAGTAACAGGCTCCTTTCAAATCCGTACTCAAGAGTATCCCCATATTTCTTCCCCACAGCACCAGTTCCCTGGCACTGTCCTTGCCACAGTTCGGAGCAGATGCAGGAGGAAACCGGTTTGGAGCAGCACCAACTTTCCAGCAGAGCAAGGCATTGAAGCCACTGCCATCACAGAAGATGATGCTGATCTGACAGCTCCCTAAGCCCACACCCAGTCCAGGGTACAGACCATGCCAGGAATACTTGAAAGGCCAGCAAAGATGACAGTAACCTCTTCCAAGTGCAGGTGTTTGATACAGCTATCACACAACTGATGGTGGTCATGGATCACATCACCTGTTTTCTTCCTTTCCATGTTATTTTTGTCCTTAGATTAGGTTAGGATCTTGCACTTCAACTCTTGGCACAACACAAGGCACATAAATCACCCTGGCTGCCTCCAGCAAGTAGCAACACCCATCACAATGCTGGGAGAAGCAAGACTCCAGAGAAATCTTGCAGAATTTACTGGCTTCGCTCTTCCAATGTAACTTTTCACTCTGGCAAAGATACAGAATGCACACCCTGCACACACTTAATGAAGGTCAGACTAAAAATGCTTACATCAGTCCCAGAGGAAAAATTCACAATGAAATATGAACAAAAATTGATAAGTTACCCATACATTCTGATTAGGAGTACAGTGATTTTGCTAATCACACAGCTTATCATTCCAGAGGATCTCTATATTCAGGGCATGAAAACTAAGGTAGAAATTAGCAAAAACACAAGATTTGATGGTACTTGATTAACTGGGCAGAAAGCACCAGAAACAAAACGTTAGGAAACTGAAGCCATTTTGTGATTATAGCAGGTATTTAATGAAGCTGCAGAAAGCAGCCATTACACAACAAAAAAAAAAAAAAAAAAAAAAAAACAACCAAACAAACCTATGTTTGTGTTTTTTTAATGTCCCTTGTCTAGAGCTAAACAGGAGTCCTCACTCAGCTCAAAACAGACCAGGAGCTTTAAAGAACCTTTGAACTAGGATTATTTTGACACCATCACACAACCCAGGTACCCTCCCAGAAGAAAGCAGTTGCTTTTGACTCAGAAGCAAGTCTCTGCTGTCATCCTACTCCTCACTCCCAGTTCTGATCTGTGCAGGCCCCCCAGCACAGAGCTCAAGCTCAGCTGCACTGCATGCAGCAGTCCCCAGCCCCACTTCGACCAAGAGGCCAGAGCATGCCCCTTGCAGTTCAGCTGCCATGAAGGTCACATTCATACCCCTCTTTTCTCAGCATCTTTCAACCACCTGTGCACTTCAGCAGCCTCCCCCCTGTGTGCTTACAGACCCCCATTTCTGAACCTCTGCTCCACTCATCAATGAAATCCTCTACTCCTCCCACTTGCCTTTCTCCTGCGCAGATTCCCTTTCAAGTTCCTCTCCCGAGCATACAGGCAGCTAGAACCACACAGACATTGAAGCTCCCCCACCTTCCTGGACGTCCCTTGCAAGGGACAAGACTAAAATCTGTCTTTGCAAATCGCAGCACTAGAGCACAAGGCTCCTGCCATCAGCAAGACACCTGACTCTCTCCATGGTGAGGCACTGCACTGCTGCTTTTTAAACCCCACAGCCCAGCAGCTCCAAGGGGCTGCTGCAGGCAACCAAAAGCCTCCCCACACTAGGACAGCAAGTTACCCCCAGCTGCCTTACTGCTGCACACCCACCCGTGAAACTCAGTCACAGTTAACACAAGCCTTGCCACAGACTGCAGGAGGCTTGGACAGAGCTGAAACTCCACCCTCCCAGCAGTGGCTGTTCTGTAATTCAGCACAGCACTGCTCTGAAAAACCCTTCTGGTGCTGCTGTCCTGCAAACAGCATAATGAAGAAAAATAAGCAGGTGCTTCTGAACACAAACCCAGAACAGGAGGAGTATAAAACTACTACAGATGAAGCAATTAAGTAACCACACTGTTCACTGTTTAGTGACTATCTTTATTAGAGCTGACTTTGCATGTTTTGGGGTTTCCTAGTAAGTATAAATAAGAATCAAAGTGCTACCCCCCCCACAGTAAGAAATCTTTATTTCCACCAAAAAAAAAATACAAACAACCAGTACTTCAAAGTTTATGCTTTTTAATACACATAATACCAAAAAGGAAAAAAATAAAGATGAAAGACTAGCAGCAAAAAGAATTCTATTTCTCTTTCAAAAGTCTCTTTGCTTCCACATTTCTCTAGCAAATAGAGTATAAAGAGAATTCAATCAATTTATATATGAAATATCCTACCAAAAATATAACACTGTGTAAAGAAAGTTTACAGTAGAAAGTCAGGGGGGTAGAAAAAAGAAAGGAGAAGATAATAGCTTTAACATTAAAAATCTCAAGTGTAAACTTTGCTGCTGCTTTAAAATCAAAAACAACAAAAGTCACATGAGTATTTCCGTTTGGCTTAGGAGCCAGGAAAATAAGAAAAGCTGATTTTTTTTAAAGTGCTTAACCACCATATCCAAAAGTAATGACTTTCAGACCTACTTAACATGAATGTGCTCAAAAAGCCACCGCTTACAGTATAAAAGCTGTCATTCTGAAATGCTGCACATACAAACTGGCTTTATCTGCACGAATGAAAGATTCCTTTGAACAGCTCTCAATCATATGATGTCCCAAATCAATGTAATGCTATTAGAGCAGGCAGCTGAGTAAGTACCAGAAAGTTGAAGTTTAAGAATAATAGATATAAAAAAATACTTTTTTTTTCTTAAAAGGCAGCATGCTTCTCCCAGCCGAATGAAGGTACTGTTGCACAAGAGAAACACAGTTTTGTATCATTGTTGTAAACTACCTAAAACAAAGTGACTGCTGATCTAGTAATTCACATGTTACACCGAGGAAGACAGATACTGCTTTCTGATAAAACACAAAAACACCCACACAATATGGGTGGGACCAGTTGCTAACACAGTATTTACTTATTATTAAACATACTGCTTAATAAACTTGTTAAATTTGACTTCAAGACCAACAGCATGTCCTAGCAGAAGAAAAATAACAAATAAAAATAAAATAATTAATAAAACAAATGTTTTGGAGAGCTTTAGTTACACTGTTATATATTTATTTGAGCCTTAGTGCAAAGGAAAAATTCAACATTATAGGCTCCAAAGCAAATCAAATACAACTACTTCATGGGACATTTTGACAGACATCAGGCACAGATTGCAAGAGAAATTTAATTTTTTTTTTTTTTGCAGTCATGACCATTCTTTTTTATCTCCAGGTTAGAAATTACATGGAAAAATTGGAGCAAAAGGCCTGGCATTCATTAACTTCAGGTACAGCTATAAATAATTTGAACACTACCACTCTCCCAAATCAGAAATACAATAAACAAACTGACATGCCACTATTGCTGCAGCGATCAAACTGTGCCCACAATTTGGTGCTGACAGCAACACCACCCATCCCCACAGTTATTGCACGAATTTCTCCATCAGCTTCAGAGTTCTCAAGTTTGGAATTTGTTTACATCCATCTATTTCACAGGAATAATATTTTTAAACTATTTCTTGAAAGTCACCAATTCCCAACACAGTATATTCATGTTCTTCAGAACAGTTTTTAAGTAAGAGAACCCACTGGTTCATTTACTGCTAAAACAGATTACCCAGAAAACACAACTTTTACCTGACAAAGTTCCTGTAAACACCTCTGTACTAAACCACAGCAAGCTCTAGACCAGTAAATCCAGCATTTCCAGTGACTTGACTTTACCTCACTTCTCCTCTACAAAACAAAAAACCACTAAAACATTAGAATTAAAAAGGAAAGGAAATGGCATAATAAACAGAGAGTGAAAACTTGTTACCCAAGGAGGTATGTAAAATTAGCTTCTGAAAATGTAAGATTTGAAAAGCAACAATTTTAGTGGTTAAAGTGTGCAAAAGACTAAATATGCCACCAGTTTCAGAGAAAACAGAATACTGTAGCCATCAATAATTACTATTCAAGTCCAGCACTGGCAGTTGTGCTGCTTTTGTTGCCATTTTAGATAGTTTATATTGCCACTTTCTCTGCATATTTCATGCCTCTTTTTTAACAGATGCCAGCAGCATGACTTTTCAGTGGTATAGGAAAGATAGGAACTTTTTTGAAGGGTTCTTTCCATCCCAAGTCTGAATATTATGTGGAATTAAAAGTAATGTTTTAAGCAGAAACATAAAACATTATTTGAAATTTTGTCTGTCTACCAAAATCACCTCAAAAAGATTCAAAATCTCAGGTTTTTGTGAAACAAATATAGGAAAATACCATGCAAGGGAAGTGTAGCTATTCTACCGATGTGAAGTACAAAAGCTTAGGAACAGAAAAACACAGCTTCAGCTCGAGACTGAAAAAAAACCCACAGATTTTTCAAAACCAGGGTCCATACAGTGTCACACAGCCCTGCCTTGTCATGTTTGTTAATATCCTTGCTTAGAAGTCAGACAGCATTTTGTTTAACTTGTGTTGCTCTGTATCATTACACTAAACCATAATTAACTCCTCTTTTGTGCCGGCCTCATTCCAACACAATTGTACCCACTGTATACCAGCAGCAGCTCTCAGGTTTTGTTTTGCAGCTCAGCTGTATTTTTCTTGGATGTTCACAAGATTGGCATTTGACTGGATGCGCTTGGCTAGAAAGGGAAAAATTATATGAAAATTAAACACAAAGAATTCCACAAAACTAGTCTCTCCACTCCCTCTATTTATCTGACACAGACTTGCAAACAGCTTTCTGTTCACATCCAGAAACTTTAATGAAAAGATATGGCTGAAGCTCTTTCCTACCCTTCTTCAGGGGACAGCAGCAGCTAATAGTTGCTATTAGCGCCGTCAGCACAGCTGCAGGCAGATCTGGCTGGGCCTCCTCTCCCACAAGAGCCAAGCAAATCCCTGGCACCTCCCAATCCAACAGAGAAATGCCAACACCACCACTTACGCAAAATGAGTATCCGTTTCTTCTGCTTCGAGTGAAGGAAGCTACTAAGATAAAAAACAATAGGGAGGAAGAGGATAAAGGATGAAACTGCAATCACTGGGACTGTATCACTGCAGGGAAGAGAACAGTTGAAAGTCCTGCTCCAAAGCTTCCGAGTGATGTTCATCTAAAAGGAAAACAGAAGCAAACCATGAAAGCAAGCACAAGCAAACACTCAGGCCTCAGGAAAGCAAGTGTTCAAGTGCCACCTCAGAAAATTGCATTTGAACTGATCTCCCCCCAAAAGCAAGCAAATACCTGGAAATGTTGAAACAAACTATTTAGATGGAGCCAAGATTTCACATCAAAACTTTTACAAGCTTCAAAAACATAACTGTACTCAGATACATGTAGACACTGCTGCATGCCTGTTTCTCAGAGAGCTCACTGATAACCTGTGAGGACAGGGCTAATCCCATACTTTTGAGGAGCATTCCTTCAGCCCAGCCACTTTAACCCCACAATATACCAAAGCTTTTTCCAAACGTATGTTGTCAATGCTAAGGATGCCTAGAAACAGCTGCTGTAATAAGGAATCAATTAACCTACCAGCTAGAACAATAGCAGTAAAGCCTCACATTAAAAGCCAGATTAAGAGATTTATTTTTTAAAATCCATCCCCTTCACAGTAAAAAGAAATGAAAGTGCAGCTACTCAAATGGGATGGGTTCAGGAGATCAGGAGCTTCAGTCACACTCCTGTAGCACTGCCCAAGGACAGGACCTCACAGGACAGCCCCAGCAAGCACCTCCCACCACAGGACACCAGCCTGCCAAAGGCACTGCCCCCTGCCCAAAGGAAAAAGCAATCCTAGTATGAAAAGCAGAAATGGCTCAGATTAATAAAGTGTATTAACAAACACTTACTGCATCTTCCACGTCAATACACAAGTGTGCAGAGTGAGCAGATTCACCACCTTGTCTGTTCAGCCTCTGCAGGTGGTTATACAGGTCATTCAATTTCGTGTAGGTTTCGTTGCAGTTTTTGCACACTTCTGTGTAGTTATTTGGTGACAGATCGATGCCTTGCCCCTGGGGTTATAAAACTCTGAATGAATGACAGTTTAAAGCATTAAAAAAAAAAATTGGTTCAATTTGTTACTGTTGACATTGACAGAGACAAACTGTGCCACACCAAGCAATCATTTCCATCTGTGGCCTTCAGCACTCCATGAATGCAATACAGGACACTTGAAAAGAAAACCACAATCTCTGAAGATATTTCAACCCATTAATGGCTGTACCAGCTACCCACTGACCACTGGGTTAAGCTCTAGTTTAATCACTTGAAGTTTTCAATAAACCAGTCCACACTGCTCCTGACCAAGGCCTATAAAGGCCCATTTCTTAGAAAGCATTAATAAAGAAGCAGATAGTTTCCCCAAAGATTATCCCATGCCCATTGAGGTAAACCTATTTTACTTCTGGACGATCCTGAAATCCATCCAGCTTCTGACCGAAATGGAATATGCAGTTTCTTAAGCTATATAGGACATTTTCTCTGAAGACAATTACCACATTTATTTCACCAAGGAAGTTGTCTCTGCAATATGGCCAACCTTTAACTATGAGTAATTTTAACAGTCAAAAGAAATGCTACAAGAATTAAAGGTGCCTAGTCCTTCTGAGCTAGTCCATATTACCAAAAGGCTATTTAAAGACTGAATTTCTACATAAAAAAGACAACAATTCTACAAAGCAAGAGCATGCAGACATGCTGGTTTTTACTATGCAATTATCAACTATTGTGAATTCAGAAATTTTGATGTGAAGTAGCATTGCAATTACAGACAAAATGAAGTCAAGGTGAGTATCAATTAGAATTAATTTCAGGCACTCAGTCTGTAAACAACTGCATTTTACCGATCATGGGTTTAATCTGCCCACAATTCACAAACTCAGCAGCAGTTTATTTGCCTAGTCTGCATCTGCAGTTTATTCAGCATAAATAAAATTTCGGTAGCAGTTAGAGGATTTAGCGCTTCTCTTAAATACACAGCATAAATACCTGAAGGTTATGTTCAAAACATGTCAGAGATTTATTGAATAAATCCAGGAATTCTTCAGTAGAATTTGATAATCCCTCACTGTTATTCTTTAAACAATCTGTTGGAAAGAAAGAAAAACATTGGGATATTTTAATTTCTAACATTTCCACAGCCAGCAAGCCCCAGACACTACTCCTGCAAAAAGAGCTCTCAACTACAAAGGAGAGGTCTAGTCAACATTGCAGTTTCCTTATCTGCCTGCCACTGATATCTCAGACCTGCTGACCTAACGCTTCATCGAGAACACATTTCAGAATTAATTGCCTTGATTAAGTGAAAGATGAAGACTATCATCAAGAGCTTTCTGAAGAGGGGGACTGAATTATCTTCGGACTTCAAGATAAAACAAGACATTACTTTTATTTCCCAGCCTACAAATCTGGCTTTACCCAGCAACAGTAACAGCCATTTTGTGGAAGCAGAAGCACCAGCAGCAGAGATGAAATGGAGAGCACCCAGGAAACAGCTAGACCATGAACACAATAGCAGAAATCACAGTGTAATTATTATTCTTTAAGAAAAGAGCTGAGCTTTTTACCAGCTTTGATAGAAGCTCTGGGGCTTTCCTTCTAGTCATGGGCTCAACCCTATGTTACTGCTTCCATCCATCCTACCCTACTTCAGGTGCTCTAATCAGCCAGACCTTTAAAACCAACATTATTTGAGGAATTTAGGAGTTCACAACAGCACTGTGAAAGCAAGCCAACATCCTCGAAAATTCTCCTGAAAGTAATAAGCACTATTAGTAGTTTTCTGATGGACTACTGCCCTCAGATTTTTGGCCCTTACAAGAGAAAGCACTCTTAGAGTGGCTATAGTTCAAGATTTGTGTGTTATCTACTGGCTGTATTCAAACAAACACACACAGTTCTGATCTGTGCAAATTTTAGGGGCTACATCACCACAGCAGCATGAGAGCTACAGAATGAGTCACATACTTGCGCAGTTGGCTGCCTCCCAGGTTTCATTGAAGAACTCCGAAAGGGTCACAACTATCTGCAGCCTGTCTGAGGTCAAGATGCTTTTGGCACAGTTGTGGCTCTCAGAGGAATTCTAGAAATAAAAGAAAACAAAAAAGGAAGTGAAGAAGTGTTAAAAACACAAAGGGGAATTTCTGAAATGTATTTTACACAAGCGCATCTAAAACAATCACAACATATCACATAGATATTTCTGGGAAAGGCAGAGCAGAAGTGATGGAACAAAAGTCTTTTGATTCTCCAATTCATACTGTGAGCAGCACAGCTTACAGCACACAATCTCTGCAGGTCTACTAGGGCTACATGCAAGTCAGTCAAAAAAATATGGCAAAAAAAAAAAAAAGAAAAGAAAAGAAAAACCAAGCACACAGACAGGACCTTCTCTGCCAGATGGCTCATATTCATCCATTCCTGGGCCACAGCCCGGGGGCCAGCTCAAGGCATGAGCAGTCAGAGAAGAGGACAGGGTCCTTCTCATTAGACAAAAGGAACAGTTGAGGGAGCTGAACCAGTGGACTGGTCTCAAACAAACCAAACCCAAACAGAAACAGCCTCCAAAACTGCTGCACCAATGTACTCTATCAGCAGCAAACTTCCCCAGTTCAGCAACACCAGGAACAGAGCCCTGTGTGGAGCAGTGCCTGCGCTTACTCACCCAAGCACATGTCCAGGCCAAGCCCTCACCTCCCCAGACACAGTTACCGAGCTCATCTGTCTTAGTGAGCCATTCAATGCACCCCCATCCTCAAAGCAGGCTCTGCCACAACTCTTACCACAACTTATTCTCTGGACCAAGATCATAAGAAACACACAGCGACTGTAAAAGCAGTTGCAGAATAAATAGGAAGTACTCTGACCAGAATTCAGATACAGAACCATGACCTCCAGTCAGCTGACTCCCATGCTCTAGCTCCTGGTGTCTGGCTGCTAAATTGACTTAAGCACTTCTCAAAATTGCCAAAGCCGCCAAAAGCCTCTTTGATAAGTGATGTGGGGCACAGAAAAAAATAATCTCTTTAATGAGAAACCTGTTCCTTACAGTGCTTTACAAGAGATCCAGTTTCTGCCTCACTTTGTTAAAATGGGGAGGGGAGGTTAAATAAGAACTTTCCCTGAAGGCTCAATTGCAGAAGTCAAATATTGCCACATCTGGTAACTCCCACACTTGCCCACTTTCATTTCTACTAAATTACAGACATGCAAGAATGTTGTTTATGCAGGAAACTCTGGTTGCTTCACAAAGGCTGTGAAGCTTCCTCGCCACCTGGGCTCACAAGTAGGTAAAAGCACTTCACCAAAACTAAATCACATAGACCTAAATCATTCCTTAAATAAAGTTTGCCTAATTGATTCTTTAATTAGCCTGGTGAGGAGGATTTTATATTTCAGAGATGCCCAAAACTCAAACTGGCTGCTCCTGTCACACGGCACTCTTAACCACTGTTAAGATAGAAACATCATATACCTGATTAATTAATTGTAATCAGGGACTGAGGTTGCAAGAGGCCAGCTCCTTTATTCACCTAGTTAGTAAATCCACACACAGAAGGAAAGCCAACAAAAGTGCCTTCCAGACCACATAGTGGACAAGTCCTCCCAGGCTGCTAGCACTCAAGCACAGAAGCTGCAATGAGTTCATACATATTCTAAGTACCACAATACATCTGGCTACTTAATCCTAGCCAACAGATCATGGTAAAAGTCCCCAAGAGAATTACACATTCAATTTCTCACTTTCACACCACCTAGTCACTGGTGTGAAACAGCTTCCATAAAAGAAACAAATAGACCCCAAGTTTGCAAACTAAATCAAGAGACCACTGGCTACATATTTGCCCAGGAGAGGACAATTACCAAAGGAATATGCATGCACTCTTGCAATATAAGCACTGGGGTGTTGAGGGGAAATAGGAAAACAAGCCAAAACACTACCCAAAAGCAGCACTGATACTTCTCTAATGACAGGAAACTGTGCAGTGGAATGGTTCACAGGCCACTGTGGCACCTATTTAGCACCTGGGCTTGAAGAGAAACAGATTTTTCTCATCAATGGCAATTCAGAAATCCCAAGACTGAAAGTATGATCCAGGGTACATACTCCTATAGACTTGCTCCCTGTCAGTTCTCTTACCAGGGCACCCACTTTTAGCCATCATCACAGAACAAAGGCCCTTTGGTCTGACTCACTAATGTCATCCTCACATTATCCAAGGAACTAACTTTTACAACTGGATCAACTCCATGGAGGATGTAAACAGAAGACCTAGCTTCAGTCAAAGTTCTCCCAGCAGTAAGGTGCACTGGGCCCCGCTCATGCTTTCTACACACTCTCCCATCAGCTTCGGAGGCAGAGCACCATGACACGGCTCCTCACAAGATGATGTGCCTCACACGCTTCACAGACCACCAATTTTCCGGGAAGTGCCAGTCAGCCAAGCTCTAGCAGTGTTCCCCATTAGTGCTCATACAACCTGCGAGCCAGAGCACTGCTCTATCAGCAAGAACAGCTCAAGTTTTTCCACTCGCACGGCTTTCTCCGCAGGTGGAGCCGCTTGCCCCCGGCCACGCCGGGAGCGGGCGGCACGGACCGTGCCACGGCACAGCAGCAGGAGGGGGCCGGCCCTGGCACCAGCGCTTCCCCAACACCCCCAGCTTCTGCCAAGCAGCCCTGCGCACCCCAGCGAGGCTTCCAGCCCGCCATCCCGAGCATCCCACCAACACCCGACGTGCTCCGGCACCCAACTCACAGGCCTGGAAGCCTCAAGGAGAGGGGCCAGGCCCCCAGCCCGCCCCGGCAGCCACACACCCTCCCCCGCCCGGCCCCACGGACGCACCCCGACGGCGCGGGCGATGCTGCCGTACTGTGCGAGCAGGCGGCGGTAGGGGCCGTGGCAGCCCTGGCACAGCCGCACCGGGCGGGCGCGCCGGCCCAGGCAGCCCGTCAGCGCCGCGCTGCCCTCCGCGAAGGCGGCCAGCAGGCTGCGGCACTCGGGCTCCAGCTCGGGCAGGTCGCCGGGCAGCCCCGCGCTCCACAGCTCCTCCGCCAGCTCCTGCGCCAGCTCCAGCGCCGGGGTCTGGCGCGGCTCCGCGGCGGCGGCGAGGCCGAGCAGGGCGAGCGCGAGCGCCAGCGCCGGCAGCGGCGCCCGGCACAGACAGCGCGGCGGCGCCATGGCGGCCGCGCCGAGGAACCGGAAGCGCCGCGCCGGGAAAGAGCCGGCCCTCGCCCCGGGGCGCCGCCGCTGATTGGCCGATGAGACGTGGGGGGCGGGGAAAGGGGCGGGGAAAGGGGCGGGGCCGACACTGGCTGTCCCGAGGGGCGGGGCGGGAGCTCATCCCGGGGACTCCTCCCGGAGTCCATCCTGGGGACTCACTCATCCCGGGGTCCATCCTGGAGTCTATCCCGGGGTCTCATCCCGGGGTCCATCCTGGGGTCTCATCCCGGGGTCCATCCTGGAGTCCATCCCGGAGTCCATCCCGGGGTCTCATCCCGGGGTCTCATCCCGGAGTCCATCCCTGAATCCATCCCGGGGTCTCATCCCGGGGTCTCATCCCGGGGTCTCACCCCGGAGTCCATTCTGGGGTTCATCCCTGGGACGCTCTCCCAGGGCCGGAAGAGTATGCGAGCTGTGCTTGTGCCCGTGGGATGGACCTGCCTCGGACGCATCCTGCTCCGTGGTTTCTATGCCGTGCGTTTCATCCAGGTCGTACTCTCTTCACCCGAGAAGGGATTTTAAAAATATCTGTCGTGTGGGAAGTGACTTTAAAATATGTTCAAATACAGCAACAATTTAAGAGGAAAAAATCCCCCAAACAGAGAAAGAAATTGTGATGGAGAAACAAACAGCAACTTTCTGCAAACGAAGTATTTCCCACGGTTTATCTGAAGCTGGACACCTCTGTTGGTACTTGGCCCCAAACTTCCCCGTGGCAGACTGAATAAAACCACAGCCACCAAAGGAAAACTCTTCTCGGAGCGGGAGGGGTGAGCAGAGCAGTGGGCAGCCCCTCCCGGGGGTTGAGGTGCCGGGCTATCCCATAGCTCTGCCTGGCAGGACCTGACCCCGTGCCCGTTCCTTCTGACTCAAGCTCTTCTCATCCTCTTCCATGGGCTGCTCCCCGAGGCTGGAGTTTGTAGCGCTTTGGTAAGGCACTCATCACAGACATGAAGGGGAGCCCTGCAATTCCATAGCATGGTGCCTTTGGGAATAATAGAGTCAAGCAGGAATGGCCCCATCCGGATTTTTGCAGCCAATTCAGTGGAAGCAGTGATGGGACACAGGGCTGGCCGGCAGTGTCAGTGCTGTGGCAGTTTTGGCAGCTGCTGGGAGCTCAGGACAGTTGGAAGTGGCTCCCAGAGCAGCCAGGTGTACCCAGCCCCACCAGCACTGTGTCACCTGGTGCTGCCTTGTGCCAGCCGTGCAGCAAATGTCACAGCGTGGAAATATCCAAAACAGATTTGTGAACACACAGAAGTAAAGGTGTTGGTACAGATGCTATCAACAGGCAAGGAGCACACAACAGAGAGTTGTCCTTCTCTGAGTGTCCTCAATGCCTCAGCTCTGAAGCAATGAATGCTTTTAAAGCAATGAATGAAACAAACGAAAACGACGTCGTGAGTGTGACACAGATAAATGCGGCAGTGTGGTCAAACACGGACCACGCTGTCTGTACATGCAAATGACCCGGGCAAGGGCCCTGGTTTGGGTGCCGGACCTTTCCTGAGCCTTGCTGCCCAGACTCAAGGCAAGTCCCACCGGCGTTTTTTCCAAGGCCAGGCAATCCCTTCCCGCACAGAGCCTGCTGGTTTGGGGACCTCATCCAGCAGTGGAATCCTTAGGCTGCTTAGGAGGACGCGTGTGCCCAGGTGGCCCGAGCACCAGAAGATTGTCACCCTTCCGTGGCTCCCAAGCAGAGGTGCCGGCCAAAACACCGAGAAACCGAGAAACTCTGAACCAAGCCCGCAGCCCTGACACGGGCACCGGGGCTGCCTGCCGTCCCTAAACCACCCTCGAGCCAGCCGGAGACCAGAGAGCCCCGTTTGCCCGAGCCGGGACAGGGGTGTTCCTGCAGGGCGGGTGTCCCTGCAGAGCGGGGGTGTCCCTGCAGAGCAAGTGTCCCTTCAGAGGGGGTGTCCCTGCGGAGCGGGCTATCCCAGGAGAGCGGGGTGTCCCCGCAGAGGAGGTGTCTCTGCAGAGCGGGTGCTCCCGCAGAGCGGTGTCCCTGCAGAGTGGGTGTCCCGCAGAGCGGGTGTCCTGCAGAGTGGGTGTTCCTGCAGAGCGGGTGTCCTGCAGAGGGGGTGCCCGGGGCCGGGCGGGGCGGCAGGGCCGGGCTGTCCGCATCCCCCGGGAGAGGGCAGCATCACTCCCGCGCATCGCCCCACCGAGGGGCCGCGGGGGCTGCAAAGGGACCTGGCCTGTCCACACCGCCCCGACAGCAGCTGCAGCCCGCGGGAGCGATGCAAACACGCCCCAGGCCAGGGCAGGATGCTCTCGGCATCCTCCCCGGGGTTGTCCCTGGCGCGGGTCTGCGGGCACCGGGAGGGACCGGCTGACGGGGGCAGAGCTGCGCCCGCATCTCGCGGGTCAAGGGGGATGCGCTTTCTCACGTCTTAAGAGACTTTAATATTCTCCTGTGGGATAATGTGTTCTTCCTCCGTGTGAAAACTAGACTCGGGGAGTGTGGAGAGGGAAAAAATGAAAGGGAAAAGGGAGAAAGAAAAATTTTAAAAAACAAAAGGGAAGGGGGGAGAATAAAGAAGAAAAAAAAAAAGGCTCAAGAGTTTCAGATGAGATCTCTGAGGTGTAACCAGTTGCTGCAGACCAATAAGGAAGATGTCTGGTCACTAAGTGCTTCTCCTTCTTATCCAAAATAAACGTGACACTACAAAGCAAAAAATAAAGTCACTAACTTTTTCAGCTGTGGTTCAGAGCTGGGCTTGAAGAAGGCGTGGCCCCCTTCTCTGATAATAGATAAATTTGGTTACCAAGCAGAAACAGGCATTTGCACTGAGAACTCAGCTGTCAAGCTCGTTCAGTTAATTTTGTTGTAGACTTGGTACCATTACCTTTCTGCTCGACCTCATCAAAGGGGTTGTGCTCCCAAGCAGGATTTGGCCTTGGCCAGCAAATCTCAGAAATATTCAAGAATATCAGAAATCTTGTGTGGGTACACCCAATTATTCTTGAAAACACATCCAAGTGTTTCAATACCTACCCTGACTACAGACAAGAGCATCATTCCACAGAAGGAAAAAATCTTACCTTTAAAGTGCAGAAACAGAGCACAGAAAATGAGTATTGATTTCCTATGCCATCTTGCTGTATCTGAGGAGATGGCAGTGTGAGCCAGTCAAAATGAACAGTTTGGAGGTGTGAACCTGTTTTTCCCCTCTGATTGTCAGTCTCCCTCCTTCCTTCAGTGCTCTTTCTCCTGAGTTATGCCACTGTGAGCTGCAAAACAATCTCTTTTTTCAAGTTTTCTTGTTATCTTTGAAGAATGATGGCTTGGATAAAACCTTTACACCAGAGGTCTGGAAAAAGAGGAACAGACCATAAATGTCAAGGCAGTGCCAGAAAATCAAGTGATGACTAAGAGTGAAAGGAGTCAGGAGTGATTGGAAGGCTGGGTGTTTGGGGAGAGCAATGGTCCCTGAAAGGGTGACTAGGGCAGACAGCAGCTCAGAGGGCAGGAAGAAAGGGGAAAAAGGGCTCTGCCTCCTAGGCCAAAACTGCTGCACAGGAGACAGACTACCCATCATGAGAAATAGGGGCTGCTAAGAGCAGGGAGGTGGGAGAGTTGTCCATAGAGAGGTGTTTCTGGCATTGTGGAAATGGAAATATTTTTTAGTCTGACTGATTTCATTGCAAAGATTACAAAGCTCAACATGAAAACAGGATCAGTGTATCATATCTATTCCTTGTCTACAGAGAGCTTTTCCTCCTGCTCTCCATCACAGTCCTGCACATCCCTCCTAATTCACGGAGCCATTGTCAGCTCCTTCATGTCCTGGTTGTGGCTGATGTCAAAGCCTAACTGTGGGTCACCTGATTAAGTTACTGTTTTCCAGATTCTGCAAAGAATCAGAAAGTGGTTCAGGAAACAGTAGCACATATGTGATTAATAAAGGGCACACACACATCTTCATCACACCCTTGGCAAAGAACTTGTGAGGAAATAAATATGTTAAATGAACTGTCAGCATGTTAAGGCATTTTTTGGTTAGTTGCAAGTCAAAATCACTCTGGCAATACTGTAGAGTTGGTCTGAGCCAATTTCTATTTTCAAAAGATTGTGTGAGCTTTGTTTAAAATAGATTGACAAAGACTTTTCTAGCTGCACTATTTCTGACCAGCCTGAGCCACTGTGCTTGCTAGCACTGTCCATTTGGAGCATTATTTTTCTGTGTGGATTGCAAAGAATATGAAAACCTTCTCACTCAGGGCAAGAAGATAGAGTCACGCCTGCACTGAACCACAAAGAATGAGCAATAGGACTCAAAAGTCAGGAAAACAAAAAGCAGTTGATTCACAATCATTTCAGCCCTTTATTCAGAAACCCCCAAAATCTGTCCATGTCTTTGCAAATCAGATGCCAAATCCTACCTGGAGCTTTTAGGACCAATAATGTTGCATCAGCCACTTGGAAGTCAGGGAAGATCAGATGCTTTTTTAGGAATGTTCTGCAAATTGGTTTATTCTCTGAATTGCCAAATGAAACAAGGGAACACTCCTGGCACCAGTTTTCCAAAGAGCTGTGGCTAGGTCTATGGTGCCAGGCTGTCCAACTCAAAGTGTTTGTCTTGGGCAATTTCATGGAAAATCATGAAACAGGCCCTTAGCCCACCTAAGCCAAATCACCACATTCTCATTTTGGAGAATCACTAATCCCCTCCATGGCAGAGTAAGGTTTAGGGTTAGATGCTACCTAGTTCTCCCTCCTTTTTGCTAACTGTTCACTTGGGGAGAAGCACTTGACATCCTCAAAGGATCAACTGTTATTTTGCTATCACTGTCCACAAAAACCTGCCCAGGACCCATTTTCCATATCTGCCTGCTCCTGAAGTCTCTTGTGGTAGCCTCTGGTGGATGCTCAAGCCACCTTCAGCTGGAACTAGCTGGGTGGAGGAGCCCTGGAGGCTGTCCTGTCCCTGGGGCTGGGGTACTGGAAGGCACTGAAGGTGACCTGTGATGGTAAGCCAGAAAGCCAGCAGCAGTTTTCCCATTTCCAAACAAATATAGAGGAAGCACCAAGACAGGCCATCCATCAGCTACCCCTCTTCCTTATTTAGCACCAGCACACTTCTGAAGAGAGAAAACTACCCTACCTCTGTGTATGAGGGCCTTTTTTCTTTTCTGTAGGTATATAGCAGCATAATAGATACAGAAATAATATGTAGTGCTGTATGATCTCTGCTTAGACCTTAAATGTTTGCATATAATCCTCTCTATGAATCCACTGCACAGAGAAATGTCATTTCCATGCACCTGACAGAGTTTTTACTGTGAAAAATGGGAAAAAATAGGTACATTGTATTTTTAGAGTAATGACTAGAAAAACAATAATTGTCAGTGGCAATCATGCCAGCCCGTAAAGATACAGCTAGAACTAAGTTGATGGGATTTTTTCAGTTTGGATTTTTTTTTCCCAGGATTCTGCACTTGAGCAACTGAATGATAACACATTTAAGGTCCTGTGTGGCATTGCCATTTTCTTACTCATATGCATCTAATTAAGTCTTAATTGTGCAGTTTGTTAGGAAATGAAAGAGGAGCTGTTAGACTGATATTTTTCATGTCAGTAAAACAGAATGATAACGATGAAATAGCTAATGTATAGAAAAATAAAGTATGAAAAAAGACATCTGAAGACAATGTTTAAAACCCAGCAGAAAGATTAGAAGCAGCATATTAGCAAAATTACCATGAATAAGTTCTTGATCAACACAAATAATATGAAAGCTATATTCTTTTTATAGCTCACTGCAGTGTGGATGACTGTCCATGCTCAGAGATACCCAGTGAGCCAAGGTTTGCTCTTAATTATCCTGGGGTCAGTGTGGTGTCATCCCACTCTCTCCTCCAGCAGGAAGCAAACCAAAACTGTTCTTCCCTTTTGCACAGATTGTTTCCTGCTACTCGTTTATCTCCATTGAATTTCATCAAGTTCCCAAAGCACAGGCCTAAAGCATGGCTCATAAGGGAAAGTGAAAGGGCTTTGATAGACATTGGAGCTGCTTGTACTGCTGTCAAGTTTCACTCCTTGTGCTTCAGCCCTCCTGGGATAAGCAGGACACCCTCCAGAAGTAGGAGTCCTTCTCTCCCGTACTTATGTGGCCAGGATTGAAGCAGCGCTGCAGGAGCTGACATGAACATCTGAACTAATCAGCTAAGGGAGAAAGAGTATTTTTACAAGTGTCTCCATATACATTTGTCCTGGTGAGTTTTTTGCTTTACACCTCTTCTTTGAATTGTACCTCAGTACTTCCTATTACACATGGTAGTAGAAAATTAGCTATTCACTAATATAATTTTCTGGAAAAGGTTTCCCTTTCTTCTCTGTAAAGGATCACAGTAAGATGAGCACTAATAGAAGATAGCATGAACATGGGAGGTTATTTCAGTAATCTATCAAATGTAAGCTTTTTTTATCCTACAGAGTTGCAACCTTACCTGAAGTACTCCCCATCTATGTTAATTCTGAGAAAGGGAAAAAAAAAAACCCAAGATTATTCAGCACAGTTTTAGGTCATTGCAACAACAAGGTGGCTTCTGGCAGAGGGTTGGCAGAGACACCTGTGGAGGGAAAACCCACTGTGTCTGCATCCCATCAGGCCTCGGCCAGCCACAGCCACACCGCTGTGAGATGTGAGGAACTTAGGAAGAGCCAAGCACTGTTCCCACCTGGGATGTTTCACCAGCACTGGTCCATTGTGGTTTCCATAAAGGGCCAAATTTTCTCATTTGTGAATTTTCAGGTCTGTTCAACAAAATTCACCGGGGTTGTATGCCTGTGGGAAAGGGCACGTGCTTTGGTCAAGAAGCTGTAAACATAATGCTGAGTACCAGATGGATGGCAGGCACCAACAGGCAATTTCTTCAAAAGGCTACAGGCAGCTGAAGACTGGGTGAAATTTTTTAAACAGTTGCCTTCACACCTTGCAGTGTTCATCACCATATTTCACTTCCAGTTTAGTTCTGTGACCTGAAAGTCATTTCCCTTCTTCCAAATATTCACACAGAATTTATATTAAAGAAAACAAACAAAAAAAAAACACCACCAACATACTGTCACAGTTGTAAATATCACATGTAGTGAATGCAACTTCAAGTGTTGGGAGGATATTTATTGATGCTTTATTTGCAATACCTTCTTTTCAAAACTATTTTGTTCATTTCATTTTTAAAAATGGTCATTCTGCCCCCTTCCCCCTCCCCCCAAAAAACACCTAAACAACTAACGAACAACAACAGATAAAAACCCCACAACCCGTTTCCAGTCTTAAAACCGACCTAATACTGTGTACTCAATCTTTCTCTGCGAGGAGGGACTGTGCAAACCTCACTGCAGGGACAGTGCAGGCAGCCTGGCCATCCTGGCCACACCATGACCATGAAATCTCTGGCTGGCAGAATTTATCTCCAGTCCATATTCAAGGGGACATTTACACTGGCTCCTTCCAGGGACAAGGGACCCCAAGCAAATTTTCAAGAAGGGAAGTTTCAGTGGCAGAGCAGAGGTTAAGCTGTGAGAATCTATAAAAGAACAGAATTTGACTTTCTTACCTTTCTACACTTTATTAATTGAAGTGTTTGAAAGAGAGGAGTTAATTATTCAACACGAACCTGTCAATTCTTCAGAAGCTTGGCCAAGCCTTTCAAAGCAGCACGGGTTTGTGGATGTCTGGGACCGTCTTACATGAACCGACGTCTCTTCCAGCTATTCAGAGCCTGCGTACCTTTGTCCACAAATGATTTTTAAGAAAATAAGGAACGGGTTATCCCGGGAATTTCCCACGGGATTTTCAGCATGTTCACCCGCAGTGGCAGCGGGGACTCACACACACCAGAGAGTGCCCAGCACGGACCGGGGCCAGCCCCGCGCTGTGGGAGCTCCGTCCCGCAGCCGGGCCCCGCGGCAGCAGGAGCTCTCCCTGCCCGGGTCCTTGTGCCGAGCTGCTGGGCCCCGCGTCCCGCGTGGAGCCCCCGCCCGTGGGGCTCTGTCCCCGCAGCCCTCCCGCGCACTTGGGGGCACCGCGGGGCAGGCGGCGCAGGGAGCATACATGAGTGTCCAGACGGGGGGACAGACGGAACGACAGACTTCAGGTGCGCCCTCACACTTGCTCACGGCTCTGTCTCGGCGAGGACAGTGCTGGGGCAACCCCCGGAGCTCATTCCCACGCAGACCTCCGGAGAGCAGCTGCGATTTTTTTTCTCCTTCGGAGCGCAGAAACACGGAGAGCAGATTTGGGTTTGTTTTTTTTTTTTCCCAAGCCAGGTGTTCCCTTACTCACAGCTCCTGAAGTGGCCATAGGGCAGGCTTACATACCTCATCAGAGGGAAGGACAAGAGCCGGTGACAGCCAGCAGACCCCCGGGGGCACACGGGTCCCCTGCGCACCCCACGCCCACGGGAGCCGGGCACGCCGCCCCTGCCACAGGTGAGGCGGGCGCCGAGGGCATCGGGGCTGAGCGGCTGCAGCAACCTGTTGGCACCAGCGACCGGACAGGCGACATTCCCGGGGCCGGGGCGGCCTCCCACTCCCCTCAAAAACCCCCACCCTTTTCTCCTGGGCAGGGCAGGGCTGCGGGCAGCCGCTGGGGAAAGCTCGCTCGGTGCTGCGCCGAGGATCCCGGGATTCCCCAGGCTGTCCTGCGCCCCGTGGGCAGGGGGCTTGGGGGGGACGGGGGTGCGAGAGTCCCATACAAGCCGGGGGTTTTTTGGCATGGGGATGGGGGTGTTTTGGGTAGCGGCCGTGGCTGCAGCCCCTGCGGTGGCTCTGGGAGCGATGCCGCCCTCCCGCCCCGCTCTCCCGGCCCTGCCGCCCCCAGCCCCCCGACCCGCCCCGCCGCCGCCGCCGGGGTCGCCTCCCCTGCCCGGGGCCGCTCTGGGACTCGGCTTTTTGTTATTTTCACGGAGAAGATATTAATTAAAAGAAATACATGATTAAAAAGTAATGAGTTGAATAAAAATTATCTCCGCTCATTTTCTGATTATGTTAATTGTTAAAAACCCTTCAATCACGCTGTTGCAGTCAATGGGTTTTAATGTGAAATTAGTGGGCTCTTGATAACTTACAGTCCAGAATAATCCTGGAGGTTTAGTCATCATTCCTAATAACGAGATGTTACTGAGAACGGAGATTTTACATGATTTTGCCACATTCAGCCCTTCCCCCATGGAAGGATCTGTCTTTGTGGCACACAACTTCAATTTTCATGCCTACGACTACTTTGTTAGTCTTCCCCTGTGTACTGCTCCATTATGCGCCAATTACATATTTTATGTGCCTGTGTGTCGTCTGAATATTTAGAAAAAAAACACCATGTGTCCGATATAAGGGAAAAAAAAAGCAATTTTGTCCCTCATGTATCTCTAATTTTATTTTTTTCCGTCCAACCCTTCTTGGATATTGCAACTCTCCCTTTGCTCTGATTAATTATCTCCCTAAGAGATAAGAACAGGTTTATACTGAAAATATTTGAAGTAATTAAACTCTTCAGGGGGGAAAGTATTTTCTGCAGGTATTGGTATTCTACGGGCTTAAAGACTACGGGTTGAAATAAATATGGAGAGTTTCTCCCATGGGTGATCGCAAAGAGCCGTGGATTTGCTAACTTCAGCCCCGGGGTTCGGAAATGCCGTGAAATTCGCCTCTCAGAGAGGGACGAAATGACGGCCCCAGACCGCTTCTTAGAGCCAACGTGTTTCTCTGCCCTAAAAATCGATTTGAGAGAGGTTTCATTTTCATGCAGGAAACTAAATGCATCCCTTTCTGTTCGACAACCTTGAAAATTGTCACCTAAAAGCCTCTCCTCGCACGCACCTAACAATTTCGCTAAAATCTCGGGCACTGACAGCAAACTGACTCCTCGCTGGAAGGAAAGGAGCGGGGCGGAACAGAGGAGCGGCTGCGGAGCAGCGATCCGTGCTGCCAGCCCGGGATGTGTCCGAATTCCCGAATTCCTTCGCAGGGGCAGTGCCCGCCGCGGGCGAGGCGCCGCCCGGGCCGCCGGGGACCCGGCTCCGGGAGCCCTGGGAACCCACGGGCAGCGCCGGGCCCGATCCCTGCCACTCCTCGAGATTCAAAAAGGGGAGGGGGAAGAAAGAAGGGGGGGGGGGGGGAAGGAAAGACGGGGAGGAAAAGGCAGCAGCAAAATTGGCGCTCTCTGTGCCTCTGTGTGTGAGCGCATACCCACGTATTCCTTCCCCCGAGACAAAGTGCATCCCTCTGTCGCTGCAAGGATATCTAATTATTGCTGACAGATAAGAAAAGACGTTTTCGGGTGGACCGAGCGGGCTGGAGAGGGGGCGGCGGAGTGCGGGACGCATTCCCGGCCAGCCCTGCACGGATCAGGCTGTGGAAAAGTCTCCGCCGCGGCGACCTGGGCTGCCGCTGGTTTAACATTGATCCCCTGTTACCGCCAGCGAGGAGCGGGTGTTTGCTGACCTTGCGGGGAGGAGGGGGTTAGGGCCGGGTCCTGCACACTCTCCTGGCTCCTTTGGGGTGGCCAGGATCCGGCCCTTCGTGTCCTCCCTGCACGGGAAGCCTCGGCCAGGGCCACCTTCCCGCTTCCCACCGTGCCTGCCCTCTCCCCGCCCCCGCCCCGAGGCAGCTCCCGAGGGCGTCGGGCCTCGGGAGGAGGGGGAAGTTTATGTCCTAGTTTGTTGTGAAGGGGAGAGCTTGGGGGGTTGTGGTTTGGTTTGTTGTTGTTTTGGTTTGGGTGGTGGGGTTTTTTGTTTGTTTTTTTTTTTCCTGGGTTTGTTGAGGTTTTTTTGTGGGTTTTTTTTTTGTTTGTTAGTTTTGTTTTGTTTTGTTTTTTTGTTTTTGTTTTTTTTTTTTTTTGGGTTTTTTTTTTGCTCGCGCTTCTGGTAAAAAAAAAAAAAAGCTATTTGTTTACAAAGCCCCAGTGCCCCCATCTGAGCCCACCCGGCGGGGCTCCATCAAGGAGTGGGGGGATCCCTCCGTGCAGGGCCCCCTCGCCAGTTCATTTCCCTATTTGCATCCGCAGTTAGCTGAAGATCATTTTAATAAATAACAATGAAAGAGGAGCGCATCTAGAGGGCTTGTCGGCAACATTCAAAAGCCAATAGAGTTTATAATTTTACTCTATCATTTCTTATTGATTAGAGTAATCAAGATAAAAAGCTAGCCGGGCTCCGAGAAGTTCAGCGGCATATCATTAAAGATAAGAGTCAGTTAATTCTGGCGCAGGGGTAATGGTGCCGGCGATGAAGAGTTCATTTGCATGAGATGCTGAGCCCCGTAACAAGAGGACAAAAATCACTAATTAGGACTGCAGAGTGTCTCGAGTTCTTCAAGCACCCTTTAGAGATGAGGGATGATGCAAAGCGACCGCACTTTTATGTAAATTCGGGCTAGGACACCGCGACCGGGGTGCTGCTCCCCGGCAGGGATTGCCAAGCGGGGACGGGCCGGGTCCCCGGGGCCAATGCGGGCTCCAGCGAGCGCGGCCGCCGCAGCACCGAGCAGCCCGGGAAACTCGGGGAAAACACTGCGGCAGCGAGCGGAGGGTTTGCACTGAAATCTGCGGGGTGGGGGGAACAGGACAAGAAAGGGGGGAAAAAAAAAGAGGAAAAAATTTTAAAACAAAGCCAAAACCTTCGCTGAAAGGTTTATTCGTTGGTTGAAAAAAAAATAGAGTGAAAAAAATAAGCCTCGCACCAATGAAAAATAAGAAGTCTGCACTAAGGTATCTGTGAGCCTGCGGGTTGCTAAAACTAGGGAGAGAGCTTGGCGGCAAGCTGAGAGCAGAGCCCTCATCTGTGGGGGGAATGGGGAGCGCCCGCCGCCCCCCACCTCCCGGGAGGCGAGCTTGGGGTCAGCCACTCCCTCCCGAACACCTCCTTCCCCACGGAGCCCGAGGGGGGCCATCGCCCCCTCCTTTCACCAGAGCTGCTCCCTTCTCCCTTGTCCCCCCTCTTGTCCCGCGCCCTCTCTGATCGCACGGACGGACCCGAACCCAAACCCGAGCGAAGCCCCTCAGCTTCGGGCATCCCTCCGGGGAGGAAGGACGCCGCACCCGTGGGGCTCTGGGGAAGCTCCCCGCAAAAGCCGGGGGCCCGCAGCGGGCTGGTGGCTATCGAGTTGTTTACTTGCCCGAAAGGTATCAGCCGCGGGAGGCTTGGCAGCTGGCTGTCAGCGCTAACTTTGCCCCTCGCTTGGCCGGGGAGTAAAGGATTCACGGCCTTCTTTGGGCTAATTGTAGGTGTCAGCGTGGAAAGCGGCAATGTTTGCCGCCTCTCAAAAGTCTCACTGTGTCTCTGAGCCCCCAGCAGCTCCCTGCGCGCAGGACCAGGTGTCCCGGCTGCGCGCAGCCCTCGCAGCCTCCTCCCGCTCTCTGCCGCGTTCACACCTCGCTCTGTCCACACGTGTCCCTCCTCAGCCGCCCCCGCGATCCATGACCCCGCATCCCCGGGCGGACGGACGGACGGACGGACACCCCTCTCCCGCTCCGGTTCGTGCCCACTTGGGAGCCAGCGCTCACACCCGCGCGTCGCCGTCCGCAGTGCGCGGATTCCTCGCATTCCCAAAATCCCTTCTCGCACACGTGCACCTCTCGGCACCCCAGCACTCTCACATGCACATGCGCCCCCCACCTTCCCTGCAAGCTCACCTGCTCACACGCTCTCAGACAGACAGACAGACAGACAGACAGACACCCCGCTTGACAGACGTCCCCCCGGCCCCGACACCCCCTGTCCCCTCGCACACCCCCCAGCCGGGGCCGGTGAGGAGGAGGGTGGCCGCGCTCCTCCCGCCTCGCCTCCCCGGTCCCCGGCTCTTTGGACTTTTGTCTGGCTATGTGGCTGAAGGCTCCTTTCCCCTTGTTCTTCCCATAGAGAATAAAGTCAGTCTGTATTTAATGGTTATGGCGGATGTGAGGAGGATTTGGCAAATGAAGAGGCCTTTTGCTCTAAAATATTGTTCCTTACGTCGTGTGAGTCTACCAACCCACCACGACCCCATATTCTTCTCTGGGTGTCTGACTCGAATGACAAACGAGCTGATTTTTTCAGTACATCGCTGGGAAATGTAGTGAGTGATAATAGAGATTTCTCTTTCATTTTTTACGCTTGACTTGGTTATTGTTGCTTTTCTTTTCCCGTGATTCCTTCTGAGGATTAGCTCTGACTTCCCCACTATTGGCGGTCAAAGTGGCCCAAACTCTGGATGACAATTGATGGGGATCAGGGGATTGCCCATTCTGTGCCTGTAAGAACTGATTTGTGCCAGAGAAACTCATCAAGTATAGGCGAAGAATAAAAAGCATTTGGGGGTAAATGTATTCATTGAGAAGGGTTCTTCCAAATTGCTTCTAAGTTTTCTTAATGAAAAGTAACGCTTGCAGCAATCAACGGCTTTTTGACGGATTACAAACCTGGGTAGGACTATGGGGCTGCATTTAAAAGTGCCCTAGCCTTAGCATGAGGGCAACTTGCTCACAAAAGTGTAGGAACGAGGGTCAGGCCGCAAAATACAAAGCTGAGGTTTGATGCGTGTAGGAGTAATGAAAGGTGCATTAATTTATTAACATGGTGCGCGCAGGAAAAGTGAAAGAACAGCCCGGTGTAGGAAGAATCATTAACTCTCTACCCCAGGGACCCACCCAAGCCTCGTCATTTACATCAAAATAGTTATTGTATCTTTAGAGAGATAAAAAAAAATCCCTCTACAGCAACAGTCCATGTAAAAGGTGGAGGAAAGGAGAAATGGGAAAGAAAGGAAAGAGGAAAGAAGAAAGAAAGAAGAAAGTAGAAAGAAGAAAGAAGAAAGGAAAGGAAAATGAGGGAAGGAGAAGGAGCAGGAGATGGTGTGAGCGGAGATACGGAACCGGCGAGAAGGTGCAGGGGAGCGGCAGCCCAGCCCCGGCCCCGCCGAGACCCCGCTGCCGCCGCTCTCTCCTTTGGGCAGCAGCGGGGGCGCCCCGGGGCCCCGCACCCTCGGTGCCCCTCCCCAGAAGTGTGGCTTCGGGCTTTTAAACATCGATTTTGTTAATTAGTTTAATCATTAGGGGCCGGGACAGCGCCTGGCGAGGGGACCGGGCTGGAGGTGGCATCTGCGAGGGGCGAGGGCTTTGTCCCGGGCCAGGTCAGCGCTCGCTCGGCACGGCACGGCCCGGCCCGGCCCGGGCTGCATTTCGCTTTTCGTGGGGCTTTTCTTTTTTGTTTTTTTTTTTTTCTGTCGTATTTTTCTTAAGCAGTGGAAGGACACAATGAGAACGGCCCCGAAGTGAAAAGGGTAAGGCCGGGAAGGGGAGCCGGGAGGAGTCTTCAGTGCTTTCCCGCATTCCCTTCAAACCCAAAGGCCAGAATATTAACTTTTTTCCCCCTGCATCTTGTCAATGCTATCATGGCTTTGATGGGAGGGTCTTCAAGGTGGCACATTTCTGAACTTAACCCCTTTTCAAACTAACTCTCTACCTCCCTTGTTAGTGCCCAGCTCTGAACTTCTGAAGAGTATTTTTGTGTGAGTCAGGGTTCATTCACTCGGGGGCTTTTGTAGGACTTTCTTCCTTTCAGCCCTCAGTGTGTTACACCAATTAAAGGACGACGTGCTGTAAATGTAATGGGCCGAGCAGTGATTGTTTTTGACAAGCAACAAAACACATAGATCCACCCCTTAGATTAGGCCGTTGAAGGGAGGTTCATGCCGGTCAGTTTACTGAATAGTTCATGAACTGTAATTCTGAGGGCTTGTGTGAAAGAAAATGTCTCTCTCCCTTTCTTTTCTTTTTTTTTTTTTTCCCCTCTAAAAGAAGAAACACCAAGCATCTAGGGGGAAGGGGATGGCTTGGGAGGGTGAGGGGAGTTGGAGGAGAGCAGAGGTGGCTTTGTCTTGTCATTTAGCAAGGAAAAAAAAAAAGAAGCTAACAGTCAAGCCACTTTATGTCACTAAACATGCCAGCTTCCTTTGCAGAGATGGTCCTCTCCATACATTTTTATAGGCAGCCTCAAGCTTATAACCTGCTACATGCTCCCATCCACTCAGCATTTTTATCTTGTTCAGAGCTCCCTCAAAGCTGAATCAGAAGCATTTCACAGGAGGAAGAAAATGTGGATTAGAGTTGAACCTTTGAGAAGCATAAAACACAAGAAAAATTTTATCACATCATGTGCATGATCCTATTCCTCTTCAACTCAGTAGATGGAGAGGTGGAAGAAAAGGGAAAATCCTCCATAACCTGTAGAGGACCTGAGTCAAAGTGGTTTGGAAAATGATCCTATATCAAATGGCCGAGGGAGTGCTTGACTTATCAATTTAAGTCAAAGCAACTTGGATATTATCAGGGAAGGGGTAGACACAGTCACAGGCTGTGGAAAGAGTGGGAATAATGAGATGGATGCTTCTTCTTGAAAAGAAGAGTATTTCTTCTGCCTTTCCTCTGGAAGATTATCCTGGGCATGTCACATTCTCTTTAATCCCAGAGGCATCTGCAGTCCTGCAGCTGCACGGGTACCACGTGTGGGTTTGTGAAGGGAACCACAATCGTTCAACTCTGGGAAGATGGGCTGGGAGCAGATACAGCACAAAAATGCCATCAGAGCCCTTTGAGAAGGGATATGCCTCTGCATGTGACTCCAAAGTCAGCCTGTGGGGTGATCCCTGAAAAGTAGTCTACCTTGGGAATTCCTGCTGAAGAAACACAACATGATCTGCTCTCCACTTTTGCTTCGACATTATTTCACCCCTAAACCGATAAATTCAATAAATAATCCTTTTTACATTCAGATATGTTGTTTCTTTAGGCATATTTTAATGACTCCCATGTTTGGCTAAATCCCTGTTAATTCCTGTGGGGCCCCAGCAAACCCCAATGGCGTTTGTGGAAATTATGTGGGCAGCTCTCACTCCAAGATCCAGAATTACAGCCATGCAATAACAAGATTGGAGCCATCTGAGCCTAGGTAGCAGTGCACAGCATTTTGTTCTAACCCTTCCTTCCTTCAGTTCAGTACAATGGGACCTAATTCTTGCAACACTTTTTTTGGATGCAGCAAGTTGTTTACACTGGTAATAAGCTCACTGTATGTGCTGTAAAATTTGTACTTGTTACTGCAGGAGATTAATGAATATGTGAATCACAGCTGAGGAGTTTAACTCTCATTGACTTCATTATGCAGAAGGTATCAGGAAACAAAAAGACACGTGTGCTAACTCATAAACAGAAGTACATCTCTAATTCCAGTCTGCAGGCCCCGCTAGAGCAGACTTTACATCTGCTCCCCCAAAAGAGCAGTGTGCTGCTCACACTGGCACACAGACCACAGTCATCTGAGCCCACAAATGCCACAGGAGATGGGGATGCTGTGTGAATGATGGGCACATGTCAAAGGGGAGATGCCTGTTTTGGAGGTGTGAGAACTGCTCCTGAGGGAGGTGGATCAGAACAGGATGGAAGCCAGCGAGTGCCTTGGCAAAGGATGAGATCACCATCTGATCTGTGTGTTTAATGACAGTGCAAAATGCTGCAAAATACATATGTATGCTGTAGCATACACAGAAATAAGCAAAAAAGGCTTTTCCTCTATTTCCCATCCTTCTCAACAGTAGTGGGAGAAAGCTCCACCTGATAAAATTAAGTGGAGGTATTTCTGCAGACAGAGGTTTTCCAGAGAATCTATTCTCCTTGTTCCTTTTCAACTAGGTCGTTTGAAAGACTTAGCTCAGGAAAGCTTAGGAAATTTTCTTTTTCAGGTTGGGACATAATATTCTATGTAGCCAAGCAAAACAAGTTATAAATTTGTAAACATTTCTGTCATGCAAATGGCCTGTTCTGGTTGCAGTGGGGCAATTCTCATTTGGGAGAGAAAGCATAACCTGCACAGGGGTTGCCAGTTGTACGTAATGTAGCCGTCCTTAGCCCGTGCCAAACAACCTTTCTGCTATGCCAAACCATCCCAGATTTTGTGTAAATTTATTACACCAAGCACACAGCAGCTGTTTAATTGCAGAGAATTTAGGACAGGAAGTGAAGAATAAATCTGCATCCAATTGAATCCGCAGCATGTAATTATCTGGAGCACAAATGGGTAAATAACTAAAACTAATGTGTCTAGGAAAATAAAAGCACACATATAGACACATATTTGTGTGGGGAATGGAAGTGTGTTTCATTCAAGTAAAATGACTCACTAGCAGTGTTCCCTTGATCTGGCTCCAAGTGTTTACAGTGTGCCTCCGATTCTCTCCTGAAGAGTGCTACATGACTTCAAAGCGCGGTAACTTTTTTCCAGGTGTTACAGAATATTTTACAGTAGCAAATCTCAGGACCTGATGGCTCAGAACAGCAAGCAGGAGGAAATCAGCCTGTAAATTCATCATGGAAATTAACGGAGATTTGTGCTGTACGAGGCTGGCTATTCTCTTTTCCAAGGGAGGAAGATGAATGAGACAAAAACACCTACTTTCACCAGTGAAGAAATGATTGTGTTTGTGGCTTCCACTGAACCAGAGAAAAAGAGGACTGGGAGGCATTAACTTTTATCTATCTCTTCTCAGACAGAAGTGCAATGTTTTTCAGTCCTTTTGCAATTCTGTACTTTTCCCAAGGAGAACAAAGAAGAAGGATTGTGGGTGTGTTTTTTCTGAACAGGTTTTAATTTTTGCCGATTGCTGTGAAAATTCATATTGGAAAATGAACCAGTAGAAAAGTACACATTCAATGAAGATGGACAGGCTGCAGTAAGCTTCCCCCTTTCCCCCATCCCAAAATGTGAGGAAAGTTTTCTGTTTTGTGGAGAGATGATTGACAAGTAATGTAATCTCCTGGGGAGATGGTTTTCAGATCTCCTCCCCGAATAGATGTCGAAAGCACCATCCTGCTTATCCAAGTTAATACGTTGTGAATACAGCACTGGGTAGCTGCATGCAGCAGGACGGCTGCAGTCTGAAAAAATCTGTAACCCACATTTACTCATAATATGGTATCCAGAAAGAAAATGTGCCTACTAATCCGCTCCCTGCATTTTTCCTCTTCTCATCTATGTAATTTTCTGTGGCTTGCATAGCCATTGGACACTCATGCTAATGCTGTATACCAATTCCTGAAGCTTTGAGCCACTTTTGCAATCTTCTTAGCTCTCAGGGCTTCTCAAGCAACCCACTGCAAGGGGGAAAAAATCTACTGAACTAATCATACATATTCCTTCAGGTGGAATAGTTTATTAAAGATTTTTAATTTTTTTTTAATGGAGATATTTTTTGGAGATGAAGCAAACAGAGAGGATCAAAGCAATTTTTCATTACTGGGTGGCTGAATGATGGTTAGTGAGACTAGAGGAGATTGACTGTTTTGTAGAGAGATTAGCAGAATTCACATTGCCACTGAATGAAAGGTGGAGGAGGCAGAAACCCTAAACAAGTGAATTCAATTACTTATGAAAGGAATAGGGTAAATGAGGATTCTCTCTTTGGGTTTGCTCCAGGAAATATTTCTGAAAAGTTTGTTGAAGAATACCAGTCATCCAAACCCTAATTTTGCTATTATGTAAAAACTCGTTGCTCCGTGGCAGCTTGTGATTTGGAAATGCTCCCCTTGTTTTGTGTACGCTGTTGGCACGTCACCTCTTCATTTAATTTTGTTCTCAAATTACACCACCCAGTGCAACTTGTTTGCACATGTGGCAAGGATTTCAAAAGGAATATGAACCTGATCCCAAGCCCACCGGAGTTAAAGAGCACATCCTGCTCAGCTTCCCTGGATAGCAGCCCTGGCGGAGGGAGCAGCGAGCCACCTCCAGGGGCTGTGGGTGTGATCGCTGCTTCGGGGAGGTTTGCTGTGCTCTGAGCTCCGCCGTGCCCTGGCACAGCCTGAGACAGCCCAGAGTTCATGACCTGGGAAGTTTAGAATTTCAGTTTATCTGCTATGTGGCAACACTGTAAGCAATATGGCACGGTAGGAAGTGGTGTCTGTTCCACCGGCTGTTCAAGCAAGGTCTGTTGGTTAAGAAGCAGCAAGTTCTCAGGGCAAGCCTCCATCTCTTTTGGGCCTCCCTGGAGCAGGACAGCCCTGCCGGGTATGCAACACTCTCCCCTCTCCCCAGTACATTTGGGGGGGTCTCACTCCCCTAGGACCTCCAGGAACTCTAGGACTAAGTGCTGAGGCAGTAAGTCCTGCAGGACTAGGTAAGGAGAAGGTTTCCCAACGGCACTACTTCCCCCATCCTGATGGACCAGAAGACATTGCTGAACAGACTCAGAGCAGAGAGACATTTGATGTTCCTGCAGATGTTCCTTCCAAGCAGAGATTTCTCCTTTCCACACCAGCTGGGCCCCTGCCATCCCCAGAATTGTCTCTTACTGCTGCAAACGTGACATGACCTCATTGCCTTCCTACCTTCCACCCTGCCTCAGCCTGTACCTACCAACTTCTGATCCCTTCCCTGTGGGTGCCTCTGCCCCTCCCAGATTCCCCCAGCTCAAGGGACACAGTTCCATATCTTTGGGCCTATCAAAACCCCCTCCATAGTTTTAGATGCCATAGAAAAGCCCCACAGTCTCTCAGCAGACAGAGTTATTGGGCAAGGTGCTGCAGGGGAAAACCGGTCTCTGCCTTGCTTTGTCTCCTATGTCATGTTCTCAGTTTATCCTGTCCCCTCCCAATCTTTTCTCTCATTCATTTCCACTGCAGCAGGTGGGGTTACATTTTATTCACTGCATTCATAAGTGTAGTTTGTCTATGTGGTCTGGAAGTTTAGACAGGGACTTAGATTGATAAGAACAAGGTAACTTTTGAGGACCCATCTCTGCTTTTTTTTCACTCACTGGAAAAGCAAACAAATTTTTTTTTCTTCCTGAGACTGATATGAAGGTCTTACACACACTGCAGAGATGGCAGAAGTCATGAGGATAGATCCCTCTCTGAAGCAGAGTAAGAGAAAGTGAGAGAACTATCCCAACCAAATATGCTAAGTTCACTTCAGGTGCAGGAGAAGCTGGCAAAGGGTGGCTATGTAAGGAGTTATTTTTTCAACTATTTCCAAGGTCCACCCTTGGAGGACATGCTTAGTCTTCTGCCAGTGCTCACAGCAAAAAGCAACCCTCAGAAAACAAAGTTGCTGAGAAAAAACTGCTGCCTTGATGGAGCAGAAGAGCACAGAGGAGGTGAATCTGCAGCTGGGGCGTGTGGGTTCTGCTCCATGAAAGTAAATGAAGCTGTGCTTCTCTCTTCCAGCTGATGATGTGACCTACAGTCCTCAGCTGTACAATACATGCCTTGTATAATATGTAACAGGTTGTCTTCCTCATTGGGGATGTCCCTGTTTGCAGGAAGAGTTCAGGAGACTGAAACACTCACAGGCTCTCTTTCTTCATCCCTTCTCTAATAAATTGTCAGCCAGCTTCTTCCTTACTCTGTATGTCTATTGCATCCCAACATCCTAATTATTGCAAGGAGTTAATTTCTTGCCCAATTTCTTATGCCTTTTACTGGTGTTTTACTGATCACAAATCCTCTAATAGTTTCTCCAAATTTTTTTGCATTCTCCAAATGTCTGGCGGTTTCAAAATTCATGTATGATTCAGGACTGAGCTGTGAGGTATTTAAGATCATTGGCTTGTACCAGAACCATTTCTGGATAAGTTTTCCTGCCTTTTATATACTTTCCTCTTTAATGAGACAATGACAGTTTTGACAGTGACAATTCTCCAGTACTCAGGGATGACTACATTTGCCAATAAATTTGCTAGTTCCTCAACATGTTACATCCAAAGCAGAACCTTTGGGATGTATCTACATTTCTCTAGCATATCTGATCCTAGAGTAGTTTTCAGGGCACACACTGGAAAACTTTGAACCGTGTTACGGAAGTCAAGGGGCTATCTTCTCTTTTAGAGCGCCCCTCTTGAGCAATCTGGCTCAGGGAAACGTTTGAAACTGACTTCCAGCAGGCAGCTGGGACAAGTTGTTTGTAGAACCTTACTTATTCCAGGGAGTGGGTGTGACTATATATGCTACTACTTCTCCCACTTGTTGGCAACCTGCCTCTCTGAACTCCTCTTTATTACGGCTCTTGATTACTTAGACCATCCTTGATATTAGATCTTTAACTTTATAAATTAAATACTACATTTTCACATTGATATAACCTACATATTCTTTTTTTCAGAGCATCTTCCCATCTGCGGGGACCTGCATCTGGGTCCAGAGGAGCTACAACCCCCCCCCCCGGGGTTTTAAAATTGGATCTGCCAAGAAAAAGGAAACCCTAATTCTGAAGTGGTTAAATCTCTCATGCCACTGCAGTTGGTGCTTTCTTACCCAGTTTATAAAGTGAGTCTGCAATATTGGCAAACCCACAAATAAGGTCTTCGTAGTAAATTCAGAGCCCCACAAAACTCTGCACATCTGTGACTGCCTGGGAAATTGCCCAGTCCTGTGCACAGCCATATTTTTCCTTTTGCTAGAGAAAACTCTCTCTTGCCAGGTTGTGTGTCCATGAGAAGGAGCCCCTTTTCAGAGCAACTCTCATTTCAGGAAGCTCAAGTTCAGTGGTAGCCTTGATCTGATCCCAGGCTAGTTGTAAATGCAGCCTTTCTTACCAGCAGCCTCTGAGTGTGCCCTGAGCCATCTCAGCAGAGCAGACAGGCTGAGAGGGACCCATTTTGCAGTGACTGCTTCCAAGATCCCTCGGTGTCAGCCAGAAGCCGGCACTTTCAAGTGCTGCTTACTGACGCAGTAGAAATGCTGTCTCCTGCCCTTCAGCCCTGCTCTTTGCTTCCACTTCCACTTGCCAACTCTTCTTAAAACTAAGTATGGAAAGCAGGCAGCAATATCCAAGGTGTTATTCTCTTATTTTCTCACGGCAGTGGCTGCACCTACAGTGGTGTTACTTCTTTCAGCACATTCCACATTGTCCCAGGGCACGCAGTACCACCTCCCCTCTCCAGACCTGTGGATGGCATCCAAGTCACTGCTGAAGGCACCTTTAGGTCTTCAGTGGTCTGTACAATGCCTTCTCCCCAGACAGTGTGGGGCAGTTTAATGGGTCATTGCCTCTAAAGATGAGCCTTGAGTAGAACAAGTGACTTCAGGACTCAGAGGAGCTATCCTTGATCCCGTACCAGAGGCAGAGCTTCACAGTTTTTTTTCATTAACTAGAGTCATTAAAAAGACATCTGACCCAGCATTCACACTCTCTCTGTTTGCTGCCCATAACTCACAACTGCACAATCACCATATGTTCTGGCTCTGCTGGTGTTAGCAAGAATTTTGGCTCAACAGAGGACTGCAACAATTATTGGCTTCCAAATCTGCACTGCCTGCAGCCTGGGGGAGTTTCCTTCATATAACATTTAGCCAGCTTCTCTCTGGCCCAAACAGCCCACCACACAAGTGTTGCTGCCCAGGTGGTTTTCTCTGACAGGAGATGAGCTTGTGGGCACTTTGGGGGCTCTGTGGCAGAGCCAGCCTGCAGCAAGTGAGAATCATCACAGTATTAGCCTCAAACCTGCACTTCTGCTCCAAAGCAACCTGCCTATGCAGGCACCAGCCCTGATGCACAGCAGCATTTCCTGCCAGGGTTTCCCAGATCTCAAGGTGCATCTTGGATCCTCCTCAGCTTTCTTTTACTATCTCTGACCCTTCTGCTTCCTTGTACTTTCAGGTCAATAAGCTGCACCTTTTCCCCTTCAAACTGGGCAAGGGCTTTCACTGGGTACCACCAGTTGCTCCATTTTGGCCACACTCCAGGCTGTAGTTATTGTGCCATTTCTCTACCTGCTCCCCTTAAATGAGCAGTTAACAGAGCTTAGCAAACATTTTCCCCTTTGCACAAACCAACTTTATCCTTCCTTCTAATCACACAGAAGTGCCACAAGGAGGATTCCCATCCTGTGTGCAGACTCTTGTCCATACTCCTGGTGTCTGCAGCACTGAGCTCCTCTCTCTCTGCCCTGCAGCAATGTCCCCTTTCAGCACACAGCTGCAGCTGAACCCCGTGACAAATTCCAGCACCTTTCAGAATGGCTCTGGCCTCCTTTTGCTGGTCTTTGCAGGCCAGGCCAAGTCCAGCTGAGTCCCTCTAAACTGGTCCATTGCCAAAGCATCTTGGCAGACTTTGCTGGAGGTGTGCCAGGAGGGAAGATTCCCCAGGTTCTTCCTAGCTTGGGTAGATTCTCCCCTTCTCTTCCCTGAGACCCCAGTGAGCCCCATTCTCCTGGGATGGTTTCTGGCTTTGGAATGTGTGCTCCAGTTTGGAAACAAAGCTCTTTTTTTGTTTGTTTGTTTTTGTTTTCATTTTTGTTGGGTTTTTTTTGTTTGTTTCTGCAGGTAATGTTTCAGGCCTATTTGGTTCCTGGGAAACACTGTTGCTGTCCATCTTCTCTGACACAAGGGTTCTGGGCATGCCTTCTCAGATCATTCACTGCAATTTTTTAGCCAGTTTCTTATGTATTAGAACAGTTTGACTTCTTTCTTTCCTGTTTCTGCAGTTGTGACAGTGTTATAAAGCTAGGCAGCAGAAGTCCTCTGACAAACTTAATTCCACATCAGGTTTCTGACTTTTGCAACTTTTTGATTTCCTTGTGCTGTTGGTATTTTTAGCTTTTTTAATCCTCACTGCTGTCCTGCTCAGTTAGTAACCTCCAAGCTTGCCAAAGATTCCTTGGCCTCCTCTGTCCCCGGAAAAGCTGCTGGTCCTCAGCCATCTGGTTACTGGTTCCTTATTCATTTATTTTGAACTTGTTCCAGCTTCTGCTGCCCCTAAAAAATTTTACCTCCAGTCTCAGGCCATCCCCTAAGCCTTTCAGCAAAGCCTTCAGATGTTGCTTTAATCCCTTCTGCAAGGTCTCATGCTCTTTTCTTGGGTCTTTAGACCTTATTTTAGTCACTTGTGATAGCCTCCATTTCTGCAGGTTTTGTTCATAGAATTCCACAGGAAGTCTCAGTGCATGGCAGAGCACAGCATTCCTGTTTTCCTTTCTCTACTGGAAACAGCTCATTTGATATAAACTGGAATTGCATTTGCCTACTTGGCAACCCTATAACTTTAGAGTCTCATGGTCAGAGTGTGGTGAGTTAGAGAAGGAGGTACTTTTTATTCCCCTTTTTGCATTTCTATGTAATGAACTTCTGGTTTCAAGCAGAGATGCTTCCAATGCACCTTTAAAAGCATTTTGCACAATTACAAACCATCTCCATTTTCTTTATAAAGGCCAGCATCTGTTCCTGAATAGTCCCGTCCTACTCTTTATAGCTGATGCTGCTCTACTTTGTATCCATCCATCTATTTATTAAAAATATAAATAATCTTGAGATATTCCAGGAGTGAAATTCCTTTCCAGCATAGCCCCAGCAGAGCCAACTGTCTTCTCTTCTCTAGCCAGCTCTTTTTCCACCTCATAGCTCTGCAGTGGTCCTTCATTCCTCCCACAAGGTGTTATATTCGGGAGTCCCTTGACAAGAAAATGCTTCTGCTTTAGATGAAGCACTCAGTTTCAAGAATGAGCCTAACTCAGATGAATTCTCCAGATCCTTTTTGCACTCCAAGAGGGGAGTAGGCATGTTCAGGGCACAGTTCATCTTATCCTGATATGGAAGGCTGAAATAGTGAGATTTACAAGTGGTCCCCTGCCCACTGTGAATAGAAAAAGACACTCAGGACACAAAAACAGGAGCAGATGACTATAGTTAAGTAGAATTATCTACTTTCTAGATACTCAGACATTCCCTGAAATACCTTCCACGATGCTTTTAAAGATGGCAGGGGGTGAAACTGCACAAGCAGCCAGAACCAGGCTCTAGAGAACTTCCATCAGTTTTGACTGGCCTTCTGTTGACTTGTCTCCTGTAACTGGTTCCTTCCTGTGCCATTTTAAGAAATTTGAGTAAAAAAACCCTCAAAGCCAGAGACTTCTCTGTCACTTTCAAGCGTTACTATATAGAATATAGTATAAAAGCAGTATTAGTGTGTATCTTTTACCAACCTTCTCAAAGCTGTATTAACTGAAATCACTGTAAAATTGTGTTTGCAATGACTTTTGTTTGCTTTGCTCCCAGTCACAGCTGCCAAGGAGGAAAAAAATCACACAAAAAATGCAGTAAAATTCCATACCAAGTATACAAATTTGGTCTGCAACTCCAGGACCATCAGCTGAGAAAAAATTATCTCTAAGTCATTATAATCTATTGCTTGGTATGTTTCTTATAGCTGTAGGTATAATAAGCTTCTCCCACACTTGAGATTTGATCCTGCTCATACACCTTCATTAGTAATGCACTGATTATCAGAGGTTTTGTTCCAATGCTGTTCCATAGTGCCAGAAAATTCGTTGCAGGAATGCCAAAGTTAGCACTGACATGATCTTGCATATATGGAATATGTAGTGGCATGAAAACATGTCTAAGCAACAGAGACCGTGTGTTGCCCTACCCAGAATGATTTCCAAAGCCTCCCAGGGATGCCACCCTAAATTTAGGAACCTGGCTCTAGTCAGAGTCCAAAGCTCTCAAAGCTACAGGACTGCTACTAGAACACAAAAGGAAGTAGGAAAACATATAAAAATCCAATGTAACTCTTGTACAGCCTCTGCTGCTCCTTAATAAAAGAATAATAGTGTGTGGCCCTCTCACAGCACTTTATCTGGGGATCTCAGTGGTTACACAATGGGTGAGTTAGTTTGTCTCTTAGCCTAAACCAGAAAAATTTCCAAAACAGAGCTGTGGGAGCACAGTGCCTCTCCAGTTCAAATCACAAGTCTCTGGGAGCCCTTGAACACATGGAGAAAGCCTTGCTCATGGAATATACCTTGTTCCATCTCCATGACATGGTTTAGCTCCAGCTGGCAACCAGTTCCAGGCAGCCACTCACTCACAGACACACTCACCCCAGTGGCATGGAGAGGAGAATAGGAAAAAAAGATAAAACCCATCAGTTGAGATAAGAACAGTTTACTATTGAAAATAAATAATAATAGTAATAATTAAAACAGTAGTAGTAATGAAAAGAAAGACAACAAAAAGAGAGAGATAAACTCCAAGAGAGGCACATTATACTCAACACAAATTGCTCACCATGCACTGACCAATGCCCAGCCTGTTCCCAAAGCACAAGCAGCCCCTCCTAGACTACTTCCCCATCTTATACACTGAGCTTGATGTTTTATGGCATGGAATATCCCTTTGGCTAGTTTGGGTCAGCTGTCCTGGCTACGCTCCCTCCTGGCTTCTTCTGTGCCTCCTTGCTGGCAAAGCATGAGAAACTGGAAAGTCCTTGATTTTGGGTAAGCACTACTTAGCAACAACTAAAACATCAGGGTGATACCAACATTGCTCTCAGGCTGAATCCAAACCACAGTGCTGTACAAGATACTAGGAAGAAAACTAACTAGGAAGAAAACTAACTCTGTCCCAGCTTAAACCAGGACATTCCTTTAGGCACAGGAAGGACGCAGAAAAGCTGATAGTCACACGGAGCATACCAGAAGCAACTCAGCATTTCTTTGCTACTGTTTCTGTGCTGATACTTGTGACATCTTCTGCATTCTAAAAACACAAACTTGAATTATTTAAAAAAAATCCCTTGAATTATAATATGCATACATTGTATATACGTATAAATAATACATTATATAGAAATTTATAGGCAATGAGGCAGATGTGTGCCCTGTAAATATAAAAACTTGCTTTTTCTTGGCATTTTACAGGCAAATTCTTTTTGGTAGAGAAATTCATGCTAACATGAAGAAGATTTTTACCAGAATTTGAAGTGCAAGAATAAGTGCAAGATATTTTTAATAGCATGTTGGTCTTTAACGGCCCGGAATTGTGCTTAATTTATCCTGAAAACCAGTCAGTTAGAGTATTATTCTCTAATATAGTTAATAATATTTAATATAATTGTTTTATTTTTAAAATCTTTCTGAGACATTATGCTCCACATGCTGCATAGGATATAGACCTCTAGATATCCAAACAGGTCTTGGTTCCTCATGTTTAAAACCTCAAACCAATGGCTCCAGGCAATAGTTTCCAGCACATTAGAGCTAGGACAGCATTGTTTAAATGTAAACATCCCAGATTGCAGTAGCCCTTGTCTTTGCCTTCCTCCCCTGGAAAATGATGGCTTCCCATGTCTAAACAAAACACTTCTTCAATGCTAGGTCACTTTCTTGGTCTCAACACTGAACAGGCTGGACTCGCTGTAGCCACTGTCCTTGACACAGCTTCCTTCAATGTGTAGGGAAAGTTGTCACAACCAGACCGGTAAAAACTCCAGCTAGCCAGTTCTCCCAGCAGGTTGAAAAATATACATGTTAAAATTCCAGGACTGTCCAACATTTCACTTGAAATTCTCCATAGCAACACCAATTTGGTACTGTAGTTGCAAAAGAGAGTATAAAAAAAACCCCAAGATCTACAAAAAAGGCCCTTCAACTTTAAAGCGAACGTATTCTTGGAGAAGTGAAGGGTCTGTTGTGCAGATGGCTGTTTGCTCTCATCGCTGGGAGCAGACACTCTCCAGTGGGGAGGAGAGGGGAGTCAGATAGCGTATTACCATGCAAAAGCAGCGAGCTCTGCCTATGATGACTGCAATATTAACTCCCAGAGCTTCCTGCGGCTGAGAGGCAGCGGCGGCAGCAGCAGCAGCAGCGAGTTTCACTTGCCCCCTGCCCCCCACCCCCAAGCTTCCAGGTTCAATAAAGATTACATCATGGAATAAGTATGCCATGTAAGCCTGAGAATCAAAGCCGTCACAATTGGCGGCTGTTTAACTGTAATGTCGCTGAAACACACACTCCCCCTATGTGCACACACTCTCCCCCGCACCCCTCCCGGCCCATCCCGAACCCTCCGCGGCTCCTACGATTAAGGGTAGTGTTATTGGGGAGAAGAAAATCTGATCAAAACTGTCGACGGCAAACTGACAATTTTCTATGGATTCAATGAAGGCCACCTTAACGATTTCCCTAATTAATGGATGACATCTTTGGCTGGAGGAGAGGCGCTGTATTCTACTCTGCCTTAGTCTTTGTTAACCTTCTAATTAACTTTCGTAGGTCACCCAGGTCTCCCAAACCTAAAAGTGAAGAGAGCCATTGTGCTAGAAGCAGTAAACTTACTTTTTCTGCCTGGGTACTTAAAAGGGAGAACGATTATAGGCAGGGAAAAATAACTCCATTTAAACTCTTTGTGACTGCCAGAATGCATAGGTCCCTGCCTTAGAAAATAATTGAAACACCTTTTATACCAATATTTGCATGCATAATACACCAAATTAGCAAATATACATCTAAATTCAGCTGCAGTTCCAAATTGATTAGAGATTTGGAGAGGTTTTTTGGTTGTCTTTTTTTTTTTTTTTTGGAATGAGAACTTCAGTGGGTCGACAAAAGGAATTGGATTTCTTGAGCAAATTGCAACTGCAACAGCCACCAGCTTTTACACGGCATGATCTCCAGCAAAGAGCCTGGGCTAATGGTACACACACACACACATTCTAACACTATAATATTAGGCCAGATTAATCCCTGTGGTAAGACCATTGAAGTCAATGGAATTGTATCAGAGATGAATTTGGTTCACTGCCTTTTGTGGAATCTAATATGAATTGACCATTGAGCTGGAGGCATCAAAGATGATAAATGCAGCCCTCTTTCAAACAGTCTGATGCAACCCAAAAAAGGGCAGGCAGAAGGCATTTAGGATGGGTGGCCTTTTCTTCTGTCTACAGCTTTCTCAGGGAAATTCTGCCCTCATTCACGCCCATTGACTGAAGTCAATTAAATTATTTTAATAAATTGTAATTAAAATTCACAGTGTACAATGAAAGATTGAAACTTCATAGCATAACTTGACTAATAAACCTGAAGTTAATTGCTTCTTGAAAGTAAAGATTTAGAGTGCTTCTTTGGCTTACGGAAGAGACATGAAATTAATTGTTCCAAGTTTTTTCTACTCAGCAGAGGACAACAGAGAGGAATAGAAGAGAGTAATAATTGTTCCCCAATATAAACATACATCCCTGCACAAATATCTGACTCTGCAGCCTGTATTCTTGGACAGAATGAACTGAGCCTAAAATTTACATTGAAAAAAGTCTGAAAGAGTACAGTTTAGAGAAATTTTTTTATTAACTGAGGAGGAAGCATGTTATAGTAATTAAAACAGGCCTGAAAATCAGGCTTTCTCCAGACTTATCCTTCACTGCCATTAGTTCACAGTGGAATATGTCAGCTTTGACCTTGACGCAGTTTCTCCCTCTTTAGAGAAGTTATAAGTCAGTGAAGTAGCATTAAAAAAAACCCAAAAGGCCTTGAACTAATCAGGTGTGAAAGCTGCAGTCATGCAAAATGCAATATGCCTGACCAAGAGTCAGAGTTCTTGAAATTCTTATTTTGATGGTTTGATTCTGCCACCATGTACATATTTTCTAGTAGAATAATTGGGAAGTACATTGACATCTACGGCTCTTTACTCTCCAGAGAGGTGGCACAAAGTACATTAATCATACTCCCAAGGGTCCCTTGATTGCCTTACAAGTGTCTTGGCTGTGGATAAACAAGACCCAAATTTCTGAGGAGATTTGAATCATGGCACCTATCAAAAATATCCTCAGTTGGACACGCCTTGTATGTTTCCACCTGCAGTGTCCTGAAGGATGTTTGGCATCATGTGTGACTGATTGATGGGGAAAAAGAATCAAGTTACAGGTATAGGATCAATATACAGAAAAGAAGCAATTCAACCTCCCTCCCTCCCTCTAGAAGTCTCATCTCTGGATAGCTGGAGAACTACTGGAGGCCCAGTGTTCCACCTTGTCCCTGCTGAGCACCCCAGCCAGGCAATGATTTTCCTGACCATTCAGAGGAGATACAAGCGACCCCACATCAGTCGTCATGTATTGCCCTTTATAGCTTCTGGAAACTTCCAGGGCCCCCAGCATCAGGCTCTCCCTCAGAAGGAGTATTGGTGCTAAAGCCAGAGGTCTTCAGAGAAAGGAATCACTGTTAAATTCTCAGGAAAACTGGGCTCATTCTCAGACACCAAGACAAACCTCCCATGAGGCATGGACTATGGGGGATTCGTCTCACCTGACTTTTAATATCCATGTGATGTTTTCTGCACCTGAGCCTTGTGGGACAGAATGCCTTGAGAGTCAATGGAAAGTAAGAAATCATAAAATTACTAACCAAGAAGTTCTTGTTTTGGATGTCTGGTACAGCAAGAATGAGCTGTGCTCCAGGAGAGTTTTCCCACTATCAACTATGAAAAATCCACATACAAAACTCGAATATTTGCAGCTAGCAATGCAATGGCTGTCTGAGGGCAGATGAATCCCACCTTCAGTCCCTCTTTACCTTTGTTTCCCATCTGTAAGGAAATGATGATTTTTCCGTTCTTCCATTTTCTGCTCTTTTTTCCCCTCTTAAACAGTAAGGCCCTCAATGACCTGTCTAGAATTGACTTGACAGGAAATAGTTACTTTTAGAGCATCTATTAAATTGCTATTTTTATGAAGTAATTAATATCATCCAAATTCAAAATCTAAAATAGATCTGAGAAGTGCATCACAATACATATTTTTTTTCTCAGCACAAAGGGAGTGAACATAACCAAGTCTGCAATTTGGATTTTTAAAGTCAAGTAAAATTAATCATCTCTGTTTGTTTATACAGTACCAATCACAACAGAGGGCTCTGATAAAAATAGTTTCAATTTCTCGTAATACTCATTGAACTGCTCTTTGCATCTTAAGTAATCCAATGACTAATTAATTGGGAAAACCTAGTTAATACTCAGTAGAATAAAATGTAAAACATTTTTCTCAGTGTCACAGTTTAACCTCAGTTGACAACTGCACAGCTGCTTTCACACACACACACCTCCCACCAGTGGGGTTGGGAAGCAGAATCAGAAAGAAGTTAAACCCCATGGGTTAAGCTAAGAGCAGTTAAATGATTGAACCAAAATATAATATTAGCACTATGATAATAATTGTAAAGAAAAGGAAGACAATGAAAAGAGAGAAAAAGATAAAACCCAAAAAAGACAAGTGATGTAAAATACACTTGTTTACTCCTGTGGACCGAATCCCAACCCATCCTGGAACTACTACCAGCCCCTCCCAGACAATTCCTCCTGGTTTGTATACTGAGCATGACGTTCTATGACATGGAATATCCCTTTGGCTGGTTCAAGTCCCCTGTCCTGGCTGTGCTCCCTCCTGGCTTCTAGTACATCTCCTCTTGGCAGAGCATGAGAAACTGAAAAGTCCTTGACTTTGGGTAAACACTACTTAGCAACAACTAAAACATCAGTGTGTTATCGACATTATTCTCAAACTGAATCCAAAACAGAGCACTGTACCAGCTACTAGGAAGAAAATTAACTCTCTAACAGCCAAAACCAGGACACTCAGTAATGAACATAACAATTTTAAACTTGTCATTTGAAGCTAAATGAATGATCAGTGGAAATACTTCACAGCAGCTAGGACACTCATTATTTACCTTCTTGACACAGCATACTGGGCTGTCTGTACCCAGAACTAGAATTAACTGTCTGACTCTGACATTAAAGTAATTTTTCACAGTTTGTGAAAGATGCCTTCTTGCAGTTCATTTTCCAGAGGAAATCAATTATTTTTACCAGATAGTGTAGATCCGGGTAGTGTGCAGTTAAATTAAATTAGGCTCAGATGTCATCTAGAAATAACAATGTCGTACAAATAGCCATAAAAAGGATTTATGGACAGAGAATGTAAACCAGGACACCTAAAATGCATTTAATTTGTCTTGTCACCACAGAAACATGAACCTTTTTAGGTCAAACTCGAGTGAGGTCCAACCCAGATCACTGAATGCACTGCCTTGGCAAGACTGGAGTTGGACCTGAGATAATGTAAATATTCCAGCTCCAGTACTATTGCCTGAACTAGAAATTCCTCCTTGCCCCCTTCTCAGCCCTGAGGGGTGTGATGAGCTGGCTTTCCAGCCCAGGAGGTCTGAATGGGCTTTCTCTGTCCTCTGAACTTTTCTGTGGGTGAGAAGCCCACGGACTCAGCAAAAAGAGAGATGACAGTCCTTGTCCTCTGCAACTTTAGGGTGAGCTCAACTCTCAAACGTGACCCTGCACAAAACACAGCAAAGCTGCACATTTGCTACTTCTTGGTGGTTTTCATACCAAACATGTTTCTTTTGCAGGAAAAAGACAGTGTTTCTTTCCCTGCTTGGTGCTCTGGCAGAAGAAGCCTGGACTCTAAGAAGCAGAAGGCTTGGAAAAGGTATGAAAGATCAACTCTACCTTGTTGTCTAACTGATCCCAGCAAACATAGTGCCCATGCACAGATCACCCTTGTAAAGCTTCAGTACAGTAGGTCTGTTTCTCTTAGAAGCCCAAAACCACCTAAATAGCTCTAAAGATAGAAGAAAGCACAACTCTCCTTTTTATTTCTCCACAGGCCCCGTACAGTGTCAGAACTTTGGGCATGAGCTGCACTAGACTTACAGTTTGAGACACAAGAAGGGCGACTGAGCTGCTCAGCATCATCCCATAGTAGACAGGAAGAAAAGGAAATGCTTTATCCCCAAAATAATGTTTTTTAAGTGCCTCCTGGTTGATATAGGAACCTGTATGTTGATCTTGATCTCTGAAGAGAAAATGTGGACTGAAAGGAAAGCACTTTGTTCAGTCCTAGTGCAAAAGCCATTGCTGAGTGCTAGACTCTCTAGACAGGAAGCAAAAATGACAGGCTCAGAAGACAGATCCATCTGTCCAAGATCCAATTCCAAATACCTGACAAGTTTTGAGGGTTCCAAGGGGTTTATGTGGATGAAAAATACAAAACGGAATCCATAGATTCTTCCCTGTATGCCATTGTTTCATTAAGAATATCCTTTATACTTCCCAACTATATCAACTGAATCAAGACCACGGGCTTTGGAAGCCTTTATGGCCACACCTCAAACTGGATTAATATGTCGAGATCCCTTGTACATAATAGCACTGCTGTGTCCCCAGTTCTCCTCTCCTCACTGTGGCCTCCATTATGTCTGCCAGCTGTGGTGCCAGTCCCTTTCTCCTGTTCTTTTATCTGCTGCCTTACAGTGTGATCCTGGTAACCATTCCTTTTCATCCTCACTGTCACTGATTTGGTTTCTCCTGCTGATTTTTGCAGTTTAACTCCCATATTTAGAACTCTAGTTTCAGCTGCTAGCTCAACAGAGAGTCATTGACCTCACTGCATAGCTGTTTCTGCCTTTTACACCTTGTGCGTTGTCCAATTACTTTTTGGCTACTCTGATTGTCTTTTTTTCCCCTCCTTTTTGTCACTCCTGGTGATAGTTAGCCCCAGCTCTCCTCTTAGCTTCCATCTCTGCCCTTCCCCATGCACTAACTGCTAACTCCTCCAGCCTCTATCCTGCCTTATTTCATCCAAGCATGTGGTCTGGTGAATTTCTCTAGACCCTTGTGTTCGTCCTCTGCATCTTTGCATTTATGCTTGGAAAACAATCCTTTCTTCACCCACTCCCTGCTAGGGTCCCTTCAGCCTCCCCCATTGCTACTCGTTCTTTCATTAGCACTTTCTTTCTCCAGACTCACCAGCAGACTCTTTCTATGGATCACCCTCTTCGTCTGTTTTCAAAAAAGCCTCTGAAGTCTCTGCAAAAACAACCCTTCTCTACATACCATTATGCCTTTCTCATCTCCTTACCTCTTATCCTTTCAAATGACCAGTTTACTCCCATTCTCTTGAACTCACCTCTCTGACACTCAGCAGTCTGGTTTCCAGCCACTTCACTCTGCAGGAATTGCTCTCTCTAAAATCACTAATGATGTCCTTCTAGTCAATTCTAACCACCTCTTCTCCAGTCCCTTTCCCTTTGATTTTTCCAACACCTTTGACGTATCAGACCATTCCTTCCCTTGGAGTCCCCTACAACTCAGCTGCTGTGCTGAAAATTCATTTAAGAGCTTGGTAGCTGGCAGCCAGAATAGGGGCACAATGAAAACGATAATTCTTTCTATTGTCTTCTGCACACTAATGAAGTCCCTCTTAGGAAACCATGAAAATTTTAAGGGCATACCCAACAGTAGGGAAAACTCCAGCACAGGATCTCTTTGCTTCCTATAGACCTCTATGCCAGACTTAATGTATAATAAAGGAAATTTCACTTTCATATCTTTGGATTTTCCTTGATGGAGTTTTGTAAGGAGAAAGAAAAAGGAAAATAAAGGAAACTAGTACTTTCACCTTTCTACAGATCTCTTGATTCCCATTTTTCTCTGTTCACTGATAAAATCAGAGATTAGTTAATTCAGAACTATATACAGATATACAAAACAGACAAAAAGAGGATCAGCCTGGGAAGATAGCTGAGTCTTTCCTGTGTCAGGTTAGCCAAAAGTCAAAGAACATGCAGAGGGCAAAAGCAAATGCAGTGGCATAGCGAAGGTCACAGTCAAAGGTTCGGGGGAGGGGGGTCTGTGGTGTGGTGTTAAATCCTCCAGCTCAGTAGTGAAGCCAGAGGCTCTTTTCAAGTTAAGCTATACTTGCAGAGCTATATGGATAATGTGAACAGATGTTCCTACTGTTTGGCTCTTGCTGTATCCATTTTTACAAAGATAGCTCTACTTAAACCATAAACGGAATGTAACCTGTAATCACCTTATGTGGACCTTAAAATACCAAAAGTTCATGAGCAAAGTGCACAGAGATATAACACACAAGAATTATCATTGACTTCAGATAAAAATGCTGCACTCTTGTACTCTTCTACTCTAACTTCAAGCTGTTTTTCTCCTTAAAGTCTGCAGCAAAGCTGTGGATGATAAGTCACACTGTGTTTTCCATTAGAGTAAGAGTAAGTTACAGAAAACAGTTTTTAAAAATCAAGGGAATTAACTTTAACTGTCGGATGCCCTCCTCCCTCCCCTGTGTGTCAAAACAATCAGTGAGAGTTAGATCAAAGGATCCACTCTGCAGAAAAAGGAGAGATAGAATGCAGTGCGAAATAAATATCCCCCTGCAAAGACAGAGTGTATGCAAATAAATTGCAGGTAACCTGGAGATCTGATACTATACCACCTCCAGGAGGAGAGGGTCAGCAGTTACATCTGATAATAGCCTCTCTCTTTTATTGGGGATCACTATTTTCTAAAAGAATAGCTAAATATTGATTAAGTGATACCTTAAATACCACAAGATTATCAAAGCAATTACAGGGATTAACTCCCCAAAATGCTCCAGTATAACCTCAGCTGCAGAAACTGTGCCAATTTGGTAATGGCTATTAACATCTGTGTGCACAAGAGTAATCCTGTAGTCTTCTTTCTTTTTCCTCTCTCTTTCTCTGATTGCTCCTATATATATCTTGTAGTTTTTCTGAGTGCATGCAATATACCTCCTGGGAGCCTCATTCTACATTTCCTTGTTTGACTTGCTTAGAGTCAGAGGAAGTCAAAGGCTATTCAAGAAGGACACAAGACATCTATCTGTGTTACCCACTCCCACGTGAGAAAACCTTCCCTGATGGAAAAAGCCAGGAGACACTGCTGGTCATGAAGTACCACATGGATATGCTGACTTTGACCATGTTGTCTCCGTTTCATGCCCTGGCAGGACTACCTGCCTAAGGACTGAACGTCCTGCAGACACCTTTCAGAACAGCATCAGATGGCTGGAGAAGTTTAAATCCCCAAAGAAGAGCCCCTGCTTGGTTCCCAGCACAGTTGCATAGTTCAGGATGGGTCCTGAACTATGCAACTGTGCTGGGTAGCTTTCTATTCCCAGAGCCCACACCCATGCTCACACTGATGAGAACTTCTCCTTTTTGCTTCCATTTTCCCCTCTTCACTCTTCTCTTAGTGGGAGAAGCAACTTTAAAGCATGGGAGAGACAGACAGAGAGAGCATGACGCCCTATAATCCAACAAGTCAACTTCCCGAGCTCAAACATGAACTGATTTTTTTTTTCTTCCCTCGCCTTATAAAAAAGAAATTGACTTTTGTTTGGAGTTTGTGAAAAGTGGGACTCGGGGCCCAGTCAATGGGGCTCCCCGCGGCGCGGGCTGAGTGGAGCCATCTCGAACCAGTCAGCCGCGGCACCAATTAATCCGCTCTTTGTCACAGCCCCGGCCTCAGCAGCAGCGGCAGCAGTAGCAGCAACACATTTGGCCATTGTTCAGACCTTCATGCAACGGGATTTACCCTTTCAAAGAGGCAGTTTTGTCCCAAAGAGTTCGAGCGGAAGTTTCTCACTGACAATTTGCCCCAAATAGATAGATTTGTCAGCAGCAACCTTTAAAAGCAAAAAGCCATGGAGGAAAAAGGGGAGAAAAAGAAGTGTGGGGGGAAGAGCAAGTGCATCCTTGTCCGTCTGTCTGTCTAGAAGCCTGTCCTGAGCAGGTGGGGTGGGTGCCAGGCCTGAGGTACAGAAGGGCGAAATGGCATTGATGGGGGCTCTTGTTCATCTCAAGGCAGATGTAGCAAGGGAGCTAACAAGCTCCCAGGCTGTTGTATACCAGCTCTGACTTCTGAAAGCCTTTCAGGGAACTTCTTTTACATGGCATTGTCATGCCTGCTACACAGCAATGTGCTAGGCTGGCCAGGGCTTCTCAGCCTCTAATACTCCAACAGCAGCTCAACCCTGAGAGGAGCAGGCCTCATTCTCTATGGCCTTGCCACCAAAAACTGCATTGAGGCCAATGGAAGAATTCTTTTGCAAACAGGCTTGTGTACCTTTCCCTATGCACAATGTAGCGGGGCTCATATTCCAGGCAGGAAAAGGGGAACCAAACACATGTGTGTTTCCTACACTGATGCTGCTGCACCCCTCATGGGTACACCCTTCGTACTTCAAGGTCTGTTTGCACAGACAGAGTCAAACATGCTCTGCTGCAAACTGCAGTTATTCACAGGCACTGACTGCTTTTGCTCCCACCCTCCGAGCATAGCACTGCCCAATATCCCTGGCTTACACATGGAACCTGCTCTTCCCCACAAAACTTCCTCCCAAACTCCAAAACCAGGACAGAAAAACATGAAGGAAACTCTCTCCACAGTCTGGATTCCAGCAGATCCAGATCCATGTACAGACAGACTCTTGCAGACTGGCTCTCACACTGGAGAGCAGAAACAGGGAATTCCCATTCTCTCTAATAGCACAAATTTTGGGTAAAAATGGAAAAAATGCGCCTACTCTCACCTGTGACTCCACCTTCTGTTACACCTGCTGAGCAATTGGGGAGGTGAGGGGCTAGCACATTCCTGTGAGCACCATGGTGCTGAAATCTAGAGCCCTGTTTTTTCCCTAGGAAGGGTTGGGAAAGGTTGCTCAGCCTGACACGAATGGCCTTTTGTATATGGGAAACCATCATCTAATCACCTACGCAGAAAGCATAGACTGCTCTTCCCCAGAGGACCCGAATTAATGGGAGAACAAATGGTTCTGCTGCAGTCTTAGTGCTTATCTGCTGCCACTCTGGCAGTTTGGCTGCCCAAATGAAGCTGAAGAAATCCAGTTTGCTCATGTAGATCTGCTGCAACCATCTGACAAAAAGGAGAGCATGAGAAATGGATGCAAAGCATCCCAAAAACTTTGAAACAAACTCTGGAAACTCCACTGCTGGGTGACAGGTGGTCCGGCACTCTATCAGAGTATTTTGTCTCACTGTACCTAAAATGGGGTTTATCTATGTTACTCAGAGAACCTCATTGTTTGAGTATAGCCCAGCCCACTCTTGTTTATTTGATGGCCTTCCCAAGGCATTTTCTGAAAGACAAAGATATGAAGACTGAGTTTAAAGTGACATCAAAAATGTCACTAGCCCACTTTTTACCCACCAAGTTCCCCTAAGCCTGCTTACACCTGCTGTTGGAAAGGGAAAAAGGCACAAGTGGCTGCAACCTAATTATAACTCAGCCTGAAGCAGGGTTTGTTCACTATTAGGTTAGGTCTGCTCCAAGTGATTTGGTTTCCAAGAGATCTAGAATGCTTTGAGTTAAACCTGAAACTGACTTAAAAGTCTGAGTTAAAACTGAAACATTGGGCTCCACACTTCAAGATACACCCACACCAGTGGGAGTCACATGTTCTGGGTTCTCACCACAGGGGACAAAGAGCTGCAGAGCAGCAGCATCCTCAGTCCCAGAAGGCAGATGTAGGAGCTAAGACCTTCCCCATCTGCAGAGGAATTTTAACAGACCATAAGGGCAGGTGAGTAAGGATGGACACAACTTGCCATGGCACAGTGCACTGAGATGAGCTGAAAGTCAAGCAGTACAATGGCAAATACCTGCAAACACAGCTTTCTCCATATGGCATCTCTCCAGCGGAGGCCTCACTCCTTCAACTATCCTGGAAATGCACATGTAAATTACCATTTACTCTTTCCTGGCATGGGAGGAACACCAATACCAGGGACAATGGTATTCCTGAGGAAGCTTAACTGTCCTACCCTTTATTCCATTGGCACGATTGGCCTTGGTTATCAATCAAATTTATGGGATTCCAAGAGAAAAACTCTTCTTTCTTTAGTAGTAATTTTGCTTATGATTTTCAATAAAAGAAAAGAAAGGCTACTGGATATGACAGAAAATATTCTACTACCTACAGTGTGCATACCATGTGCGTAATAAAAAGAACAGAAGAAGACCTCATTTCCACTGTTGGCCTGTCAGGTTCTGAATCACAGCAACCTCATTCCAGCAAAAGGGCTGTCTGGATTTTAGCAACATCAGCCAACACTGACTGTAATGGCAGTATATAGAAAATTTAAATAAGAATCAAACAAATGCTCCTGACAGAAGAAAACAGGTTGACCAACCACACAGTAGGTTTGTAACAACTTACCATGTGTATTTGCAGCAAAATTATGGTATTTGGATCACTCTTGGGGTTTCCTAAACATCATGATTTACTATGGAGCATAATCTCTGCACCTGTAGTTGGAATAAAACCATTGCTGAGCAATAATCTGTACATTGGATTTCTACTGATTTTGCTGAATCATCTGCCACACAACTCTGCTTACCAGCGTCAGCACTGTCACAGAACAGAGTAATTATGAAAAGCAGTTAAGGTATTGCTAGTTAAGGTATTCCTAGCAGTTAAGCATTACTAGTTGTTATCAATCCACAAGCACCATTCCATGGTGGATTGGCATCCATGCCAACCCTCGGAGTTTTTGATTCAGTGCTTCAACACTTTGTGCTCTGTGTTGCAGCATGAAGAATGAAGTCACAAGGTAAAACCCTGTCCTGGCATTCTCATAACACATTCCCCTGATTTATATTTGGTTAATAGAGCCATACTTCATAAAAAAGAAGGACACAGAGATAGTGCATCACACCTCAGCAGGGAAAACCATCTCCTATACACATACACCTGTAATTCTCTGATATTTATAGTGATAAAATGTTCTTGTGACAATTGCAGCAGAACTGTATCTGGCAAAATCATGTGAGGGTGTGAGAAAAAATATCTGAAGTCTCTTTTAGGAGCACTTAGAGCTCAGAATCCCTGGGTTGGTAGCATCTGAGTGCCCCACACTGAAGAAAGCACTACATGCACTGAGGTTTGAAAATCACCAAAATATATCTCAAGTTCAAGGATATGCGTTGAATTTTAATGGTGAAATCTTAGTTGAGGGCTGACAGGACTCTTTCAGTCAGGCTGGAAAAACTTTGATAGGCTGCCTAAAACTTTGATTGTTCACATCACATTTTCAGCTCTTGTGCACCCCAGCAATCCTGACAAAGTTGGTTAAAATACAACTTATTTCATATTTATGAGGGAAGACTGTAGGATCAGAATCTGCCTCAGTGGTGTGTTTTCACTGGGCTTCATTTTCTGTTCAGGCAGGACAAACGTAAATAGCTGCAGGGTTAATTCAATTTACAGAGGAACATGGCAGACCTCTGCTTTCCACTTTTCTTAGAGGTAAGAGTGCTAGATTTTGCTACACAGGCTCAGGCCACTGGTTTGCAAGCTCACCATCTTGCTCTCATCAATTCTGAAATCTCAAAAGGCAGAAAACCCCAAACAACCTCTTAATACATTTAGCTAATTGTAGAGTGATGCATATTGTGCTCTCCTCTGCTTGGACTTGCCACTAATTGCTCTACCTGCAAGGATACTTCTGTGACCTATATTTTATGAAGCAAGAGATAAACCAAGCCTATCTATAAATTTCTTAGTCAGTCATTAAACTGTACATGTCTTCTAAAAATCTCTCTGCACCGACTCAATAGTTTCAAGCAGCACTGAATATGATATGCTGATTCAATGCTGCATCTGGAAGTATTTATTGTTGTTGTTTTTAAATTCATTTCCCAAAATAGATACCACAGATCTGGTCTCCAGCCAAAATCAAGAGATATAGATAAATTGAAATCAATGGAGCTGAGCCATTACATTGCCAGCCAGAAATACAGCCCTCCTAAGAGCATTCTTTGCTGCCACTAACAGTATTTTTTGCAATTGCCTCAAAGGTCAGCTTGTTAATAGGCTTCTACAGCAAAATTTGGGAGGCCAGTCTACCACAGAAATTATTAAATTGAAAGGACAATCAATCAGGGTCATAGCTGAGGCAAGTCTTTCCTATGCACACCCAAGTACTTAAGACGTAGCCAGAGCTATTTGTTTGCTATACTGATAAAATGGTTTTTAAATGTTACAGCATGGCTCCAAGATGTATTTATTCCTTGCAGTCGGAATTCTTTTGCTGACAAATTAAAACTTAAAGACCAATCTTATTTTAAATTTTCTTTTATTAGTTTTATAATATATTTATTTGCCCTCTTATTTGGACCTTTCACTTCTTTTATACAGCTGTGTCTCTGCCAGCTTCAGTATTGATACTGTCTTTTGTGTTCATGTCAGGGAAACTAAAATGAGGCCGTTTCTCTCTAAATTAGATTGCAGCTGTTGCTACATCATTGGCTTATTACGACACTTTGATTTATATCTAACTAGCAAACTAACAAATAAGTCAAGTTGCTAACTAGAGCGGCTTTGTCAAGCGCTTGTCTGGCATTGTCTAGATGGGATCAGGTACCAATGTAGGCGTATAAGCCAAGCCTGACATATCCTTTTCAAAGGCATACGTGATTAATGGGGCATTTCATTGCTGCAAGTGAACTCAGGCTTGTTCCACCCCTGAATACAAGTATTGAGGAGAAGTGCCATGGCTTACAGCAATACTCTTTCCCCAGTATAAATTTCCTAGGTATAAATTTCCCTGCTGTTCTGCACAATGCTGGTGTGCACTCCAGATGCACATGTGGAAACTGAGCTGTACAGTTGCTGCTGCTCTCAGCCATTATCTTACTTAACCGAGCACACACACGCACAAGGGAGAAACTCACCACTTTTTCACTGGCATCTGCACGGAACACGGGTCTTCCCCAGAGCTCTGCTGGATAAATTACCCCACTTGGAGGATGGTCTGGGATCTGTTCAAGCCCAAACCCGCCAGAGGTAACTGGTGCATTCACTGTGGGACACGTCAGCATACAGAGATGGAACATATGGTGCCACCAGCTCAGGGAAAGTCATCCCCAGCTGCAGCCAGAAGGTGGTTTTGCTTTACAGAGGGTACATGAGCACAGGGAAATCCCTTCTTGCACCAGAGAGAGGAAGTGCTTGCAGGACAGACTTCACCAGGTCATCTCTCTGTGCCTTGAATTTTCACATTTTGGGGAAAAAGCCTTTTCTTGATTCACCTGGAGAAAATTCACAGCACCAAACTGTGATATATTTTTGTTTTGTGGATTTTGTTAGTTAGCTGGGGCTCTCAGCATGCTCCTGCAGCCCTGGAAGGCACCTGGCCCCAGGGCACCCATGATGGGCTGCCAGGACAGCTGCCACACAGCATCCTCAGCCACCGGGATCAGCTACTTTGGGTGTGTGTGAGGCTTAGCCCCAGCTGGCATCTCAGCCCCACACAGCCACTTGCCCACTCCCACACAGTGGAACACAGGAGGGAATGGGAAGAGTAAAACTGAGAAAATTCATGGGCTGAGATGAAGACAGTTTAATAGGTGAAGCAAAAGCCATGCATGTGAGCAAAGCAAAACAAGGGATTCATTCACTGCTTCCCATGGGCAGGCAGGTGTTCAGCCATCCTCAGGAAAGCAGAGCTGCATCACACATAACAGTGACTTGGGAAGGTAAATACCATCACTACAAATATCCTCCCCTTTCTCCTTCCTCCCTAGCTTTATATGATGCCATACAGTCTGGAATATCCCTTTAGTGTGTTGGGGTGCTGTATCCTCTCCCAGCTCCTCACACACCCCCACCCCATCTCTGATGGGATGGGGGGAGAGGCTGAAAAGGCCTTGACTTTGTGCAAATGCTGCTCGGCAGTAATGAAAACATGGCTGTGTTATCAACACTGTTTCCAGCACAAATCCAAAACACAGGTCTATGCCAGCTCCCGTGAAGAAAATCACCTACCTTGGCCAAAACCAGTGCAGTGAGATGGCCCAGGAAGGACAAGAGGATGGCCAAAACCAGTACAGTGAGATGGCTCAGGAAGGACAAGAGAAGAGCCAAAACCAGCACAGTGAGATGGCCCAGGAAGAACAAGAGGAGGGCCAATGCCACCACTGCTGGTTTTACAGTGCAGGGCCCTCCCAGGAATGCATCCTTGGGGCAGGGGCTTTTGCAATGAAAACTCAATACCACAAAAGAGCTTGTTAAGTGCATTTCCACACAGGGAGCAGCCCGAGCTGGGGACCAGGCAAAGCCACGTCGCAGACCAGGAGTGTGGTGGGACAGCCAAGGAGCAGCATGGTCCCTTCAGCAGCTTTCCCAGTGATGCTGCCCATCCATCTGCCTGCAGGGGGATACAGAGAAGGGATTTGTGGTGGTGCCACCAAAACACAGACTGTGACTTACAAAGAAGGGAAGGCACCTCAGATTTCTGGGGTGATTTGAAAGAACTTAACCCTGAAGGTATTTTTATGCTTCAAGGCTGCTGCTGTACTCAGCTCCCTGCATAGGGGTGCCTAGGGCACCAAGGGACATCTCTGGATATCACCCAGCACATGCACCAAAGGAGGGGAGTGGAGATAGCTTCTCAAGTCTCCCAAAGCAAGAGCAGCTCCTCCTCCCAGGAGAAAATAGCTCTATCCTTTCTCTCCTTATCACCTTTCCAAGAAAACAGGTGTGTTAGATTTGCCTTATCTTACCCATCTGCTTCCTGTTGAGAGAAACAGATGAAAACTCCACTTCCATATATTCTGCTGCTATATCCACACACCTCTGGCGTCTTAAATTTTTTCCTTACCTGACCTTCTTCACTGTTTCCTTTTTTTCCTTTTATTCACTGAAGACCTTTTGGCTCCCCATCCAAAGACCAGAGGGGAAAAGCAAGATAAAGGCAGGAGTGCTGTACTTGAAGATGGGTCACACATTGGATTTTTTTTGCTGCTAATACTCTAAGAAAAGAAAAGATACCTGGCAAGAGCCCATGGCACAATGCTGAGAAATGTCACCATATAACAGTAGAGTCCAGGGTCCTGGAGGAGATACACTTGGAAGGGAGCACATGCCATTTCCTGTCACAGGATTGACAACTATTTGTACTTCCAAGGCAGTAGAAGGAGACAGTAAATTTCATTGCTGCATTAGTATCTTCTGTATATGTAGGCCTGCTTAATAAACAAAATCTGTTTAACCCAACAGACAGCTAACCATCATACATCTGTTCATTTACTGCCAGCACTGTGGGGTGAGGAAGAGAATCAAAATAAAAGGTAAAACTTGTGGGCTCAGATAAAGAAAGCTTAAAGAAACAGAAAAGGAAGGGAAAGTAATATAATGGTAAAAGGATATACAGTGAAAGTGACGGACATTTGCTCACCACCAACTGACTGCTGCCCAGCCAGTCCTCTTGCCATCTCCCCCCAGCTTTTTTGTTCAGCATGATGCTGTATGGTATGGGATATACATATGGCCAGTTTGGGACAGTTGTCCCAGCAGCATCCCGTCCCATCTTCTTGCACACCCCAGCCTACTCTCTGGCACGGCAGTATGAGAAGCTGGAAATCCTTGACTTAGTATAAGCACTGCTCAGCAACAACTAAAACATCAGTGTGTTATTGACATTATTCTCACCCTAAATCCCAAACACAGCACTATGCTAGCTACTATAAAGAAAATTAACTGCTACTCCATCAAAAAACAGGACAATATGGTAAATGTTAAATGGCAATAATGGTAATCATTCCAAGTACTAAATGTTAACTGTAATTTCTCATATTTTGGAAGCTGAAATACTTTTTGTCCAAATGGCCCAGGAAACAGCTTTGATAGAAGCAGCAACAAAAAGCTGGAGGTGGGTGAGAGCTCTTCCCTGTACTCTTGGAAGTACTCTTGCCTTCATTTTCAGGGGTGAGATATCTCTGTCCATCACAGAAAACGCAGGAAAGGCTCTGAAGAGACAAAGGACAAACCTCAGCTGGTACAGGTTTACAAAGCAATGCCAGACACAGCCAGGAAAGAGGGAAGGGCTGGTGGTTTGCTCTCTCCACAGTGACTGCAGCCCCAGCCCACATGCAGAGCCAGCTTTTGGTGTCTGGGTTATGTTAGTGGAGTTTTGGGTGGAGAGGTGGGATGTTTGAGCTCTTTTTTTTTCTCTTGGCAGAGCCTGTACATGGGAGGGACACCCCTGACTGCAGTCAGAGCAGCCTCTCTCAGGTGCGTCTGAAACTTGTGGACATGATCTGATCAGCCTTTACAGTGTTTTTGAGGTGGCTTTGAGTTTACAACACAAACAACTGTGGCTGCTATAAGGCCAGAGATCTGCCTCTCTAGAGCAGGGGATGCCCAGGGCCAGATTTGGGCCCTGCTGCCATTTAATCCTCTTTCTTTTGGCCTTCAGACCTCACTAATGCAGCATCTCCTTCCCTGTTGCTTTTCACATTGCTCAAGGAGGTGAACTTTCCCTGCCTCCCTGGAAGCAGATTTGGAGTGAATTTGTCTGCATTCCCTGATCCCTGAAAGTCTTTGCTTTCTGAGATCTCCCTGAGCAACTTCCCAGTCCTCTGGACCGTGTCCCTCAGTGTCAGGCAGGACCAGGCTTGTCCTGGTTCAAGGCTTCCTTCTGTGCCGTGGATGCACTGGTCTCGTGGGGAGCAAGGAGCAGAAAGTCGCTGGGATTCCAGCGCTGCCCAGAGTCACGCAGCCCCGCGACACAGTTACAGTATCAGCACAAGAGGAATCACCCATAACCTGAGATAGAAAGACGCAAGGGTGAAATATGAAGTGCAGGAGGATGGGGACAGTGTGTTTGGTACTGGGCTGAGCATCGCATTCCCCCGGGATCACAACCAACAAGGGGGAAGTCAGTTGTGGTGCATCAACACCTCACACGAGTGGCAGGGATGAGAAGGAAGGGACCGAGGGACAGCACCTGCCGCCCCTGCTCTCTGGTGCCGTTGCCCGGCCCAGCTTGCATCGGCAGCAGAGACAGTCTTCCCTTCCTCCCCAGATGCGCACCTCTCACCATCCTTCGGCTGCTCTAGCAGCTCTCACCTCTCAGTTCCCAGCAGGAGTGGGAGAGCTCGGCAGCCTCTCGGTGAAACCGGAGTTGAGAAAGGGTCCCACCTCTGGCCCCTCGCTGCCCCCTGCGGCTCTGGCAGCGCTCCTGGGACGCTCGGGGGTGCCGAGCAGCTGGGGGGCAGCGAGGGCGGCGGTGCCCGGGGCTCGGAGCAGCCCCACCGGGCACGGGCGGGCTCCTCGCACGGCCGCCGTGCAACAAGTCCCGGCGCCGGGCAGCGGGAGCACATCCCGCCCTGCGCCTCCGGGAGCCGCCGGCCCTGCTCCCCCCGGGGCAGCCGCCGCCTCCCGCGGCAGGACGGCGGTCCGGCTGCCCTCAGGGAAAGCTGGAGGCTTGGCCCGGCTCGGCTCGGCCCGGCCCGGCTCACACCCCGGCCGACCCCGCCGGCCGCCAGCACAGCCGCTGCATGGCCGGGGCAAGGGCAAGGGCAGGGGCGAACCGCAGGCGGGCTTCACCTCAGCACGGGAAAATGCGAAAGAAACGGGATCTTGATCCGTTCTTTCTGCTTTCCTTTTGTCTTCTGTTGTGGTTTTTTTTCTGGGGTTTTGTTGTTTTTTGTTGGTTTGGGGGTTTTTTGGTTTTTTGCGGAGGGGGGGTGGGGAGTTGTCGCTTTTTATGACAGCGAGGGCACAAGGCGAGTGAGGAGGCGGAATCGTCTCGGCAGCCGCTGCATTTTGTGTGGAAGCCGCTCGGGGGTTCATTAATATCATTAGCATTTAACCCCCTCCCTGCCCCCTCCCCTTGCCAGCGCGGGGTGACGTCACGCGGCGGCAGGAGTTGGGGGGAAAGCGAGGGAAGCTCAGTGGGCAAGGGGCGTCCCTCTCCCCTCCCCGCCGCTGCCTGTCACAGCCTCTCTGCTGATATTATAGGGGCCGAAGCCTGGAGCTCAAAGCGCGAAGTCAGCCAGTGTAATGAACTTCTGGAAACCTTTCCCTTTTTATACCATTCAGTTTCTGAGAGGCAGAGACTGCCTCCTCTGACGCCTTTTCCCCCCTTCCATTATTTTTCCAGGCTCTGATCTCCCTGCTTGCTGCACCGAGGCGCTCGGCGCAGAGCCCCGCTCCCTATCCTACCTTCTCCTTCGCCTCATTGTTGTCCTGGCTGCTGTGGCTCTCGCTTGCCTTGCAGGAGCGCGGTGGCGAGCACAGTCGCACCCCCAGCACCCTCCCAGGGTCCCGAGACCATCTACTCGGAGAGGGGCAGCCGGCGGCCGCCGACTTTGGGTCACTTCGTTGTTCTTTTTCTTTTTTCCTTTTTTTTTTTTTTTTTCATTTTGCTCCACTTTTTTTTTTTTTCCGCGCCCCCCACCCCCTTTCCGCGTCCCCGCAGCGTGTCCCCTTCCCTCGGGAGGACATCGCTGGGGGAGCGGGGCTGCGGCGAGGATGTGCCGGCCCCCGCGGCGGAGCCAGCAGTGAGCACCCAAGGGAAGCACCTGCCCGCAGGAGCAGGGGGGCCCCCGGGGGGGCCGCACCGCCTCGCCCCGGCGCCGACACTTCGCCCCGAGTTTAGCGATTCACGGGGGCTTCGAGCATGAGCAAGCCGGCGGGATCAACAAGTGGGTAATAACGCGGTGGAGGCTTCGAGCAGCCGTTCCGAGGCCGGCTGCAGCCTGGCCTGGGGGGCGGGAGGTGGAGGGGAGGGAGAGGAAGGGGAGGGGGGGTTGTGGCTTGGGTTTGCACCCCCCCACACCCCGCGCCCAATTGAAAAAGAAGTGTATATTTCCAACCGGAGTGGCAACGAGTATATAGGCTCGGGGTCGCTCCGATGGAGTTTGGGCCTGGGGCTCACAAAAAGCCGTTTTCCAGCTGCGTGCCCCGGCTTTCCGGGCTGGGAACCGGGGCAGAAGCCCGTGGGCAGCGAGCAACCGGGAAGGCGACTCCGCCGACGGCGGGGAGGGGGCTGGTCCCGCCGGGACGCGGCCGGTTACGTGCGGGTCTCCGGCACAGGGGTGAAGGGGGAAGGTTTGGGTTTAAAAGGCATTTCGGCGTTTAAACGTGCTGGTTTTCTCACGGGCTTTATGCAACCTTCTGCGACATAATGATTTCTTTTTAAGAGTTTGAAACTCCGGTCACTCAATTACACGGAATCGCGTAAGCAACTCAGTCGAAGGAGGATTTAAATGCAATACTTTGCACACCATTCCTAGTTACAACAAATAATCCTGCAACGAGGAAAGCAGAAACAACTTAAAAGTCACATTTTCCTTAATCCTAAATCCATGCACCTCATAACTGGGGAATTTAAAGCATGACTAACCGCTCGTACAGAATGGCTCAATTCGTATAATCCCAATGGGACTTTCGGAGTTTGTAATATGGATGGAGTCAGTAACAAAGGGGGGAAAAATACCCAATCCAATTTAATGTCTGACAAGTGATGGATCGGACAGCTATTTCCTCTGCGCTCCGGCAGGCTCCCGGGGTTGCGGAGTGGCGGCCAAGGGAGGCAAATCTCCCTCCCGCCGCGGTACCTGCCACCGGCCGCCCCCCGCCAGCCCCGCGGCCTTCTCCTCGCCGCTGCCCTCCATTATTTTGACCCGAGTCCGCCCTTTGTCCGCGGGGGCCGGGGAGCCGGGAGGAGGGCGGGGGCGCGGCGGCGGGGCCGGGAGCAGCGGGGGCCGCGGCGCGGAGGGCGCGCGTGGAGGAGGCGGCGGCGCGGAGCCCCCGGCGCTGCGGCCGAGCTGCCGCCGCTTCGGCGTCGCTGGTTTGCCCTCTTCCTCCGCGGGGCTGAGTGCGGCATCTTTTTGCCCCTGCCCCGCGAGGAAGGGAATAAAATTGTAGTCGAGGTGCTAAGGTACTGGGGTAACCGGGGAAGGCGACGGGGGCTAAAAAACCTGCGTCGGCCGGGGCTGCTTCGGCCGACTGCGTTCCCCAGGCTGCCCGGGTGGTGCGAGGCAGCCAGAGCGGGATCGGGCCCGTGGGCAGCCACGCCGGGACCTGCCGGGGCTCCTGGCAGGTTTCTGGGTGATGAGGAAGGGGCAGGCAGCCCCGGGAGTCTTGTCCCCAAAGGGCAGCAGCGGAGCTTCTGCTGGAGACATTTTGCGGAGGTGAAAACCCGCCAGGCTGGATCGCTCCTCCGGCCCCACGGCGCTGAGCGATCCCCCGGCCACCGCCGCCGCTTTCACTGGTGACCCCCCGACCCCTGGGGACCTCCCTAAAGGGACCCCGAGGCCCGACCCAGTCCCACCCCACGGGCACGGGAACACGCTGTGTCTCCTCAGCGCCGGGGCCCGAGCCCAGCCGGCCTCGGCAGCGCATGCAAAAGCCCGACCGGCTGTCCCAGGGCCTGGGCGATCATCCCGGGGGTCCTGAGGGGCTCCCGGGCCAGGGAGCTGCGTCTTGGCTTTTCTGCCCGCCGGTGGGCGCCCGGCGATGTCAACTGCGATGTCTGCCTGGGTGGTAACAAGACCCCATCCCGCCGTCCCCCGAGCCCAGACTAACTTCTTTCAACAGCCTCTGATGGTAATTACAGTAATCGGGGCTGCCATATATCCTTTAAGCAATTATGACACACAAAAAAAGCCCCCAAGGACCCCCTGTCGTGGGATGTTCAAAACGGTTTCCCTGCTGAACAGAAATCCCATTTTCTTAGCGCTAAAACTTCTGAGACGAAGCGGTACCTCGGGGAACCGGAGCGCTTTTAAACAGAGTTAATCAGTTATCGCATGACCCCGTGTCAAGCTTACATTTTTCCCTTCCCACCCCCCGCCCTGCCTCTTACCCGTCTATTTATTTCATATTTTGCCCAGCAAGAAAGTTTTCTCATAACAGCCCCCGCGGGGCAGGGCTGGGGGCTCCCAGGGGCGGAGGGGGTGGGCAGAGCGCGGCCGGGACGGGGCGGCCCCGCAAAGGAGGGATGCGGGGGGCTCCGGCCGCTGCCTCCGCCGTGCCCCCCACCCCGTCCCCCGCCTCGCCGGGGACACGGAGCTCAGCAGACCGGCCACGCTGCTCGGGCCGCTGGAAACGTGCTTGTGTGGGTTTGGTGAGGTGCTCCAGGTGCTCGCCATCCACGGCAGGAATACGGGGACGTGTAAGGAGTACATGGGCCGTGTGTTTATATGCATGGTGTGGATATGTACTACATAGTGCATAGGATTTTTTTTTTTTTCTCAAAGCGGCTCCCAAACTTAAAATCTATGTGGGGAAAACTAACACAAGTTTTTTCCGTCTCCACTGGCCGACTTAAGCGCCGGCAGAGGAGCCGGCCGCCCCACACCGCAGGCCGGCCGGGCAAGCGGGGACCCCGTGGCTGCCCGGTGCCCCGGGCGGGTGGCGGTGACACGGTGGGCCCGGGTGTGCGGGACCGGGTGTTCCCGGGCCCGGAGCCGCGGGAAGGGGAGCGGCGCTGGGACGGGGTGCGCGGGGGCAGCGCGGCAGAGCGTCGCTCGGCACCGGGATGCACCACCGCCGCACGTACCGCTTCAGTGTGTCTGCCCCCACCCCCAGCCTGCCCCTCCTCCTCCTCCTCCTTTGTGTGCGTGCGTGTGGATCCTCTCTCTCCCCGTGGATGCTAAGGACTGGAGAGGGAAGTCGGGCGCTTTCCCCCGTTTGCATTGTGCGATATCCGAATTCCCATGCTACACTTTTTGACGGGTCACTGGTGCCCCAATAGGCAGGTGGCAAGGAGGGCTTGTAATTACACACTCCCAGAAACCGTGCCTTGGCCTCAGCCCTCCTCACGGGCGCCTACCTGCAGCTCCAAAGCCGCAGTTTACTCGCAGGCAGTGGTGTGCGGGGGGGCATCCTTCAGCTGCGCTCCTTATTAATTGCGCAAAACTTTTCTATTCTTTAACCTCTCTCCCCCCCCTCCCACCTTCCCTCCCTCCGCCACCCCTCCCTCTCGCAGTCCCTAACCTAATCCCCGTCCCTCTCGCCGTGTTGTGTATAGCAGCTGTCGGGTTTCATTTAGGGGAGAAGCTGGCAGCTTGTGCTCATTGGAGGCAGTCAAACGAGTTTCAATGGGCAAAATCATTAAGTTAACACTTTATCTAATGTCCCTATTGTCTGCCAGCAGGCATTGTCTTAGAACCTTAGCGCAGACATGTCTGAAAGTATCTCGGACTCCTAAATTCTCTAGGGAGCGAGAGGAGCCCCTGCGGCCTGTTTCCATTGCCCCCTCCCGCCCCCCAGCACTGCTCCGCACGCTGCCGCTTTTCCCTCTCCATCTTCACCCACCCGTAGCCAGGGTTGTCCCTGAACTACTGCCAAATAAATATAGCGGCCCCGAGAGCCCTCCATTAGAGTTTGGAGACCGAGGTTTGGTGAGAGGGACTGAATTTATAATTTAAGGTCTGGTAAGAGGGGAGAAGGCTGTTTGAGGCAGAGGGAAAGAGAAGAGAAGAGAAGAGAAGAGAAGAGAAGAGAAGAGAAGAGAAGAGAAGAGAAGAGAAGAGAAGAGAAGAGAAGAGAAGAGAAGAGAAGAGAAGAGAAGAGAAGAGAAGAGAAGAGAAGGGAAATGAAAAGAAAACAAAAATATTAAAGAAAAAAGAAAAAGTAAACAAGGAAAAGGAAGAGAATAAGAAAAAGAAAACAAGGGAAAGGAAAATGAAATTTAAAAAAAGAAAAAATAGAAGGAAAAAGAAAAAGTAAACAAGGAAAAGGAAGAGAATAAGAAAAAGAAAACAAGGGAAAGGAAAGTGAAATAAAAAGAAAAGAAAAAATTAAGGTAAAAAGAAAAAGAGAGCAAGAAAAAGGAAAAGAAACATGAAAATGAAAAGAAAATAAAAGAAAAAAATTAAAGAAAAAAGAAAAAGAAAAAGAAAAAGAAAAAGAAAAAGAAAAAGAAAAAGAAAAAGAAAAAGAAAAAGAAAAAGAAAAAGAAACAGCAGAAGTGAGGAGGAAAAAAAAAAAAAAAAAGAAGAAGAAAAGGCAGAAGCCGAGCGGGGTTTTGGCGGGTTTCTTAAACGGGGCTGCAATCGTCTCTGTACGAGTTTTTACACCTCCCTGAGAGTATTTGCAGTTCTAGTGGAAGCCGGAGCGAAAGCAGCGCCCGGCGGAGCGGGGGCTGCGGCGAGGCGGAGCGGAGCGGGACGGGGGGACACTGCCCGCCCGCCAGGCTCACAGGTCCGCTGGCTCCTCCGCGCACAAAACAGAGGCGGAAAGTTTTGCTGCAGGTTTTGGGGTGAAGAAAATGGCACGACTTCCCTGCCGTGAAAATCAGCCCCCTTTCGCCAGGGTTGCTAGCGGGGACAGGAGGTTGCTTGGCTTCCCGATCATTTTATTTTGTTTTGGTTTTGTTTATTTTGTGCATCGGTCTCCTGACTGCTCTCCTGCCCAGGGAAAGTGCCGTCCTGTTTGCCGAGTGCCAGAAAGCCAGGGAAACACACACCCCCTTCACCAAACCCCCCGAGTTCCCTCCCCTCCCCCTCATCCTCACTTCTCGCAGGCAAGACTGCTGCTCCCGCTGCTGTAATCTTCCCTTCCAAAATGGGTCTTGGCGATTATAGAAGATCCAAATAAACGTAGCGGGGCATGAATAATGCTCATTGTAGAAAACTGACACTTGCTCAAGGAAAAGAAAGTTGGCTATAAAATCACTTCATTATTTGCTTGTACTGCGGCTCTGGGGCTAATCCCTCCGGAGGTCAGATTGCTGAGAGCTCTCTCTCTCCCTCTTTCCCTTCTCTGCTTTCAGGTCGCATTTTAGACATCCCTTGCAAAGTGTGTGGGGACCGCAGCTCCGGAAAGCACTATGGGGTTTACGCCTGCGATGGGTGCTCGGGATTTTTCAAGAGGAGCATCAGGAGGAATAGGACCTATGTTTGCAAATCAGGAAATCAGGTACCAGCAGCAGCCTAGCCCCCTCACCGCCTGCACCCCCTACCCTGCATTTCCCCAGGGGCTCGCACTGCCCCTGCCCCGCCAACAGAGAGACTCCCGCAACAAGAGATGCAGCAGCCGCGCAGCCTCACCCTCCCTTGCCGGGTCCCGGGCCGAGGCCGGGCGCTGGGTGCCTCTGCCCGCCTCCCCCTGCACGTCCCCCCGCCCCAGCCCACCGGAGAGGATGGGGGAGATGCGCAGGGAGAAAGAGGGATGCGGGCAGGGGGAAGGCAGAGCCAGCACATCGCCTGGGTACGGGAGGACAGAGAGGGGCGGCCTCCCGGTGAGCCTCAGCACAGCCAGGCGATGGACAAACACGGGTTTACACGCCGCCCGGTGTCGTGCCCGCGCCCAGGCGGAGGCAGCTCCGCTTTTCCCCTTCTGCTCCGGCCGCTCTCCTTCCCACTCCGGGAGCGTCCCCGCGGGGATGTGAGGCTGGGATCGCGGAGGGATGCGCGGTGCAGCGGAAGCCCCGAGGGGGCGGTGCCGCCGTCGCTGTCTCGGGTGCTGAAGGAGGCCCGGCCCGCCCCGCCCGGCCCGCCCTGTCCCGAGGCCGAGCACCTGGCCCGGCCCGGCACGGCCCGGCACGGCCCGGCACGGCGCACGCAGGGCCGGCCCCTCCGCGCCTCCCGGGCCCGGCGGGGTGGGCGCTGCTGCCCCCGGCCCGACGGCTGGCTGTGTTGCAGGGAGGCTGCCCGGTGGACAAGACGCACAGGAACCAGTGCCGAGCCTGCCGGCTGAAGAAGTGCTTGGAGGTCAACATGAACAAAGATGGTACCTGCTCCCCCTCTCCCGGGGCTGGGGTGGCGGGGCAGCCGGAGGGAGCTGCTCGGAACTGAGGAGCGCTGTGTCACTCCGGTGTCTCCTTGGCCCGGCCCCGAATGACCCTCCCATCCTACGGCACCCTCGGACACTTCTCCCCAGGCACCCCTCGGGCGGGGGGCACAGGGCCGGCCTCAGAAAATTGCACGGAGGGAGGGAGGGAGGGAGGGAGGGAAGGCCGGTCGAGCAGCGCGGGGCACCCAGTGGTGACTGTCTCGCCCCTCTTTGGTGCCCACAGCGGTGCAGCACGAGCGGGGCCCCCGGACGTCGACGATTCGGAAGCAGGTGGCTCTCTACTTCCGCGGGCACAAGGAGGAGAGCGGCGGAGCCCCGCACTTCCCCGCCGCCGCCCTGCCGGCACCCGCCTTCTTCACCGCCGTCTCCCAGCTGGAGCCCCATGGCCTGGAGCTGGCCGCTGTCACCGGCACCCCGGAGAGACAGGCTCTGGTGGGCCTGGCACAGCCCACCCCAAAGGTCAGCCCCTGCCCTGGCCCCCCGCGGGCTGCAAACCTTGCTGCTGAGGTGCCTGCAACCTGTCGGCTTCTTCCTGCCTCTGGGGTAGACATGGCAAACGGCAAGGCTTGAGGCTTTGTGGGTTTTGGTGGGGACTTTTGTTACACCCCTAAAGGCTGTGAGGAGATGAGATGCAATCCCTCTGGAGAAGCGGTATGAAGCAGGAGCAGCTGATAACCTGCTCCATACAATCCCTGTCTCATGCATTCTTATACCTTCATGAATGCAGAAATGCTTTTCCTGCCTGGAGCCCATCCACAAGTCAGTTTTAGACCTTGTTTCACAAGGAATGCAATCCCTGTGAATGAGTTTTCTTCAGAGAAATGCCAGTCTCCATGGTGGTGTAGTTCAGAAAGTACTTTGTGTACTGACCAAAGCCTGCAGCTTGTCCCCACAGACACAAAACTCAAACTTGGCTAAGCTGGCTCTCTGCACTTCTTGGTTGTGACATTTCCTGAGCAGCCCAGTGGAAGCACTGCTGTGGCCTCAACTGCAGAGGAATTAGCTGAAAGGTGATGTTTTTCATTAGCCCATTTGCAATGGCATTTTGTGTCTTCACAGCATCTAGAAAATCACAGAAGAAACTGCTTAAATAGTTCTGCATTTTCAGAGCTTGGCAGAACCCATCATAAACGTGGTCACAACATACAGTTTTACGTAGTAATTTTAAAAAATGCTGAATCAGAATTTATTTGGCAAGAAAATGTAGCACACACTTGAAAACATAACTCCATTCAAACCCTACACAGCCTCTGAATAGTTATGCTTGGCTCTGTGCATCTACTTACAACCTGTTGCAGTCAGGGAGCAAGATGAAGGTTTAGGCTAAATGAATATTTACTGCTTTGCTGAGCAGGGCTGGAATGCTAAATCAGCTTCTGAAGCAAGGTTACAAACTACATGTTGTTAATTGAATTCTTATTCTTCTAACTCTCCTATCAGAGGTGTTCTATTTGAGTAACAGAGTAAAGCATGACACATAATTTTGGTACACTTTTTCCCTTCTGATGCAATAATTTCATTCTCCTTTCAAACTCCTGCTCTGAACAGTTTCTTTAGTACAGCTCATCCACATGGATAAGCAGCAAGGAGCAGTTTGAAGTGAGCCCACTGCAAGCAATGCCCTCTGCTTGCAGAACACAAGAGTGCACTCTCAACACTCTGTGTTGGGCATGAGCAGGAGCACTGGATGTAGGGGAGAGGAAGACCAGGCTGCCTTGGTGGCACTGTATGAAATGGCTTTATTTTCTCTTTGACATTAGTACCCACATGAAGTCAATGGCACCCCGATGTATCTGTACGAAGTGGCCACTGAATCCGTCTGCGAGTCAGCAGCCAGACTTCTGTTCATGAGCATCAAGTGGGCCAAAAGTGTCCCAGCCTTCTCCACCTTGTCCTTACAAGACCAGGTAAGGCAGTGGCAGTGGGAGTGGCAACGGCATGGCCTGCCTATTAAAGAAGGCTCAGACTTCACATTGGGTCCTGGACTCCCAGCCCTAGACTTTGAAATCCGTAATGGAGTTCAGTGGCTCTGAAGTTCAGTGCAGTGTTTCAGTCTGTCCCTGAAAACCAGGCAGTGATTTAGAAACTGCCTTCCTCCAACTTTTTTCTCATGAAGCAAGTGAAAAATCAAGAAAATCCGGGAAAAAGGAATCTAACATAAAACTAATATTATGGAAGGACAAGTGCTAGAGGAGAAATCATCATGCTGCAGACCAAACTTAGTATGCCCAAACTGCTTTTCTACTTGTAGGACAACTTTTCCTTCCATAAAATGGGAAATAGCATCTTACTTTGCTATTTAGGGATGATAAATGCTTAGTTAAGTTTATGGTCTCAGGATATGACTGAGGTTGTTTCTGAAGACCAATTCTCCTCCTCCTCCACCAGTTCCTCCTCTTCCTCCTCCCCCTCCTCTCCTCGTCCTCCTTCTCCTCCTCCTCTTCTTCTCCTCTCCTCTCAACTGTTTACACAGACAACATTTTTTCCTTATTCACCTTGGCTTACAATTAGATCAATATGGTGGAAGCAGTATTTGGCCAGCCTCCAATATTTTTCACCATTAATTAAAATCTTCCCTAATATGTTTTGTTTTCCTCTATGATAATTTTCCTTTGCCTCAAGTAAATCATAGGTGAACCATAAAAGATGAAACAATTTCTTAATGACTTGATTCTTGATGAGGACTCGGTGTGCTTTGTATAATGCACCAATTTTTAAAAAAGTAATCAGATAATTGTAAAATGGAAGGGTGGAAATCTACACAAAGCTCCAATCATAAAAGACATCTATTACTTTGATATGATTGAGCTAATTTACCAAAATGGTAACTAGAAAAACTGTGCCATAGATGTTACATAGCAGTCATCAGAGGAACTAGTTCCTCTCCCCAGAAGCACAGTACAAGTGTTGCAGTTGATATGCAAATATGTATTTTGAGCTACAAGAAAAGAGCTTCCTAGAAAACCAATAATGTTTTCAATCTAAAGGTAAATAATAGTCACAATGTGTTATAAAGCTAAGGTATATAAAAATGCTCATTTTCTAGCACCAAACTCACGTCTTGAAATCCTTGTTGTGAAATTAGTCAAAGAGGAATGCTGCTGAACTCTACCTGCTGTCCTGCTATGCAGTGAGGATGAGGGGAGAGATGAGATAGGGCCTGGAAGGTCACACATGCCAGTAGGAAGACAAGAATCCCAGAGTGGCATCCTGCTGCTCTCTAATTGTGTCTTCTGCTGCCACTAATCCTGTGGAGCACTGGGTCTGTCACAGTGAGCAACCAAAGAAACAGGCTCAAGTGTCAGGGACAAGAAGCAGGTGCGCTGCTCCAGCAGCAGCCCCAGCACACAGGAGCAGACTGGGTCCATCTCTGGACCAGTGATGTCCACAGGAGGCTCCCTAGGCAAAGGGTTTATCTGACATAACAGGGAGGCACTTCCCACACTATCATCTCTGTTCGTGTGCAGAGGAGGAGGCAGCAGGATCTGCAAGCAGGGGAGATCTCCCTGGTGTGTGACCAAGCACAGCCTGCTTACCTACCATAGGCACCACAGTGCTCCCATTAAATAACCCACTGCCTCTTTCACTTTCATAGCAGGGACTAATCTTAGTGAGGAACATATTAAAAACCCAGCCTTTGCTCAACATCACTCTCACTTGCTGTAGCTCATTGCAAGTCAGCTTCCTCAAAACTCAGAGCTGCTCAGCTCAAAAGCTTTGATTTGGGCCTCTTCCTGCATGATTCCCCTGTCATACTTAAGAGAGCTGGAGAAGAAATAATTCTGATTTTAATCACCTTATTTCATGAATAATCATACAGTTGATTTTTTTATAACATTACTATCGCTTTATTTAATTTGACAATGGCCCAGCTGTAAATGTCTGCATTTCTCTTTTGGTATCCCTGACATCTGGCTGCGGAGAAACTAAAATATTTTCCTGAATTTTGCTTTTTTTTGTGCTCTTCTAAAAAAGGCAAGTGCACTGTAATTTCAGACCTCTGGGGCAGTTTTACCTTGGAGGCAGGGAAATAAATAGAAACCAATTTGCTGATAAAACACAAGTCTGAGCATTGCTGCGTTTTTACCTCTGGTAAGACAGAGGCTGTGTCCCTTCCCTAGATTCATACAGATAAGTCCATTTTGAACTGGAAACCACACAACAAAGAATGCCATGCTTCTAGTGCTGCTGGCTTGCACACCTGCCCACGTTACCTGTAAGACAGGTTGGCCCAATGCAGGTCCCCAGCAAAAGGTCACAGCAAGGATGGGGTTGATTAAGAAGCAAAACCAGTTGTTCAGAAAGCCTGGTATTTGTTATTTCTTTGAAGAAAGAGGGCTGAGTATGACTTCAGCATGAATTATTTTAATTGGTGGTTTTACAGACTTATGCATAGGCATGAAGAAAGCTTTTGCTGTTGGAATAGTCTCTTATTTCTAAAGTCTTCTGACTTTAAAGGCTTAGTGGGAAAAAAAATATGAAATTGATATCTTCGAGGAACCACCATTCATTGCCATTGTATCTGCATGAATGGATGACAAAAAAAGAGCAAATGAAAGCAAATGACAAAAGCAAATGAAAGGCTGGCAAATCATTTTCTATGTCATACAGACACCTGCACATCCATCAGGTGGGATTATCCAGAGGAGCGACTGGGTTTGCAGGCTGCAGTGGTTAGGAAACTTTAGAGCAGGTTCATCTGCTCTCAGAAGAACGATGAGATGGGCACCACACTCCAGACACAGCACTCCCTCCCCGTCTCCATTTCAGGCAATAATCTGGGCAGTTTTTGGTACTGTGAAACCCAATGTAAGTGTTTCAAACAGCAACTGTATGCAGAGACACGAGTACCTTCCTGTCACAATTCCCTTAAGTTATGGAGAAGTTCCACAAAGCACACAGGGCAAAAAGGCATGAAATGGACATAACCCTGCAGTGACAAATTGAGAATTCAGATTGGAACAGGATGGCTTAAAACCTTTAATCATGGAATCACAGGAGGCATCAGGTTGGAAAGGATCACACCTGATCCAACCTCCCTGCCTCAAGCAGGGTCATCACAGAGTACATGGCACAGGACTGTGTCCAGGCAGTTCTTAAATATCTCCACTGAGAGAGACTCTACAACCACTTTGGGTAACATGTTCCAGTGCTTGGTGCACAGTAAAGAAGTTTTTCCTCATATTCAGGTAGAATTTCCTGTGCAGTTTCTGTCCATTGCCTGGTGTACTAGTGGCTGGCAACAAGTAACACTGTCCTGAATAGCAGTATTGTTAAGAGTTTGCACATAGATGAAGGATTTGCTTTTATTGATGCTTTCTGTATCACCCACTACTTTCACATACCTGATTCCAAGGATATCATCATTCATTTGGTACAGCATCTTTTTTTACTTTGCTCTTCTTTACAGACTCTTTACATACTTCAAATAGCCTCCTTCCTCTTTTCCTAAGAAGCTAAGCTGCTGGTAGTTTTAGGGACCATAGAAACATCAATGACTGCAGGTTTTGGGGTTCTGGTTTGGTGGCTTCATTTTTTTTTTGGGCAATCTGCTTTCACTGCATGGAGCTGCTAGAAGGTATCTTCTGAGCCCACTACAGTTCTCACCCCTTCAAATCTCTCCCACCCTATTTTGTGACACAAGGTCTCAGCAACATGTACACACCACCACGTGCCCTTTGGCCATGCACTTCAGCTGAACCAGAGGTCCTCCAATCCTCTCTTAAGAGTTGGTCTAAACTAACAATCTAACAACCCATAGATGCCCTCAAGACTAAATATGTCTGTCCTGGCTTTGCTAGTCTGCATTTCCAGAAGTCTTGTCTCCTCTTCAGATGCACCACTGCCTCTTCAGGGAAATCACAAGCATTGCCTCAGGGAAAACAGAGAAAAACACATCCTCCATACCGACATGCAATGTGCAAAAACTGCAGAGAACTAGCAATGCTGTCAGCATAGGTGCCTGGATATTCACATCTCTGAAAGGAAACAGCTTTTAGTGCCTGGAATTTCTGAGTGATTTTAAGCAAAAAAAAACCAGAAAAACAAGTGACACTGATGTTCGTGTGTTCAGATGCTGTGCTTGACATATATAGAGAGTGGCTTAGTAAGGAAGGGTAAGATGGATGTGTGCTCTAAAGCACTGCTCCCTACACTGATCCAGGATGTTATCCAGGCTTTTTTTCACAAAATCCTGCCTTCTGGAGGGAAAGGAGTGTAATCCCCAGAGATCAAGAGGAAAGACCTGTCCTAGAACAGCTGTATAAGTGCTTAGGGGGAGGAGAAGAGAACACATACCATGCTGAGAAAGCAGGTGTGTTCATGTTGTGAGCAAATGCTCTGGGAAAAGAATTCTCTCTTTCTTTCTCTTCCCTTTTGGTCCACAACATGGTGCCCAGTGAGCCAACCCTCAGTGTTTTTCTACAATGCATAGACTTTTTTCTAGACACCTTCTCAAAAGGCTAAGAGAAGAGCTAATGAATGCTGTGGGGGAAATACCATGACAGGCATTTAAAGTAGTTTTTAAAATAACAGAAATTTACATATTTAAATTGTTTATAAATCTATAAATTATACACTATGTTATATTGTACATCTATTGTATGACAGCTGATGCTTTTGGAAGATGCTTGGAGAGAACTGTTTGTTCTAGGAATAGCACAATGGGCCATTCCAGTTGATGCTAACACTCTACTGGCTGTATCTGGTAAGAATTGCACAATTTAATGACTTTGTTACAAAAATTACCATAAAAATACATTACTGAAAAAAGAACAACATGTAAAGAATAACAAATTCCTACTGAACAATAGAGCATACCTGTCATTTATAAATCTATATTTAAATGCAAATAATGTTGTTTTGTTGTATTCATGACTGCTTGCATTGTCATTTAAATGCAAATTACTGTGTTTGTTATCATCCAAGAGAAGATTTTATATTAACTTTCATACAATATAGTCAGTTTACATGGAACCAGATAGACAAGTGTGACAATAGAGAGGACATTGATACAGAGGATTTTGTCAGAAATCAATATGAAATAAAGCAAATGCCTTTAATATTATTTATTTCATCTGTTTCTGTTTCAGGCATGAACGGTGACAATACAGATTCTCAGAAGCTGAATAAAATTATTTCAGAAATACAGGCCTTACAGGAGGTTGTGGCTAGATTTAGACAACTTCGGCTAGATGCTACTGAATTTGCCTGTCTCAAATGCATTGTCACTTTTAAAGCTGGTAAGCAGAAAGGATCTCTCACTTGTCTGGTCTGATAACTATGAGGTTGCTGCTTTAAAGTGATGTTTTAAACCAGGCATAGCTTTGAATCACCCAGTAGGTTTCCCTGTATTGAATTCCAATAGTCATTGCTGCATTTTGAAAGGGCTGACAGTGGAGTGCTGGGGAACTAATGGGAACATTTAATTTCCATTGATAGCACTAGCTGAACTGTTTTGATCCACCCAAGAGTCAAGCTGAACTAGTAACTGATCTGCTTTCCAGTGCCCACACACAGTGGTTCTGAACTGAGGAGTTTCCGAAATGCTGCTGCCATAGCAGCCCTTCAAGACGAAGCCCAGCTCACCCTGAACAGCTACATTCACACCAGGTCAGTGGTGTCTTCTGCCAGTGCTTCTGGCAGGTGGAGGGGTGAAATCCTGCTCTCCTTGCACGCAAGGTGGCATTTGCACTGACTGAAATGGGGACCAGGCTGCTACGGAGAGTATACATTGGCTGCCAGCCTGCTGGGATTTCTGAAATAGAACCATAGAAAATGTTGGAAAGGATCCTTAAAATTATTCAGTTCAACCATTAACACTGCCAAGTCCACCATAAATCATGTTCCCAAGGGCCACATGTACACGTTTTAAATACATTCAGGGATGATAACTCCACCACTTCCCTGTGCAGCCTGTTCCAATGCTTGACAACCTTTTTGGGAAAGAAATTTTTCCTAATATCCAAACTAAACCTCCATTGGTGCAACTTGAGGCCATTTTCTCTTGTCCTATTGTTTGTGACTGGGAGCAGGGACCAAAACCCACATCACTACAATTTCCTTTCAGGTAGAGAGCGATAAAGCCTCCCCTCAGCCTCCTTTTCTTCAGACTAAACAACTGCAACTCCCTTAGCTGTTGCTCTAGACCCTTAACCAGGACTTGTGCTCTAGACCCTTAACCACCTTTGTTGCTCCCCTTCAAGTGTGCTCCAGCACATGGGTGTTTTTAAACAAACAGAAAGGTGTTAAAAGGAGAGCTCTTCCTCTGGGAAGTGATAATGGCTGTGCAACACTTTGCAGTTCAGAGGGCTAAATTTCATCTATGTTTTATTCAATCAAATACCACTAAAAGTGATGCTCAAAACATTGCATCTCAGTTGGCATGAGTGCCTTTCATACATGATCTCCAGTTCCCATATAAGCTCCTCCATTTTGCAGACACAGAAATCAGGACACAAGGAGCTTAAGTGGCTCTTCCAAGATGTCACCTGGAGTTTGTGGTCAGGTTCAAATGAAAACCCCAGAATTTGTGAATCCCATTATGGTGCTGCAGCAAAGTCCTTTAGTTGCAGTGGATGTCCATGAGACTAAAACAGTTAGAGATGGAGCAGTGGAAGAGGAACTTTTATACATTTTTTCCCTCTGAAACTTTGATTTGCTGTCATAGTAGCTCTGTCAGGCAGAAGCCCTATCAGTATCAGAGATTAGATGGTAGCAGTCTCTGAAGCACTTTTATTAGTCTACAGGGAATGGCCTGCACTGGGGATGGAAGTAAAAATGCAAATTCCATCCAGTTATGGCTGCTTCAGAGCAAAAAGAGGAACTGCTGCATAGTGGTCTCTTCCTATTCTTAAGGAAGGCCTTTTCCATGAATATTGCTCCCTGGAGACCTTAAGTGAGACAGGGCCTGTTAGAGAAGCCAGGGAGGAATATATAGCCACATCTTCCCTTCCAAGGAATCAACTTTTCCACAGTATTTCTGTGCTGCCAGAAGTATTTAGATACTGTGCTACCCAGTGCATGTTGTAAACAATATCCTTTTACAAGGGAAATGTGCAGTCTACTGACAGGACTCTCACTCAGACTCTCTTTGAGAGGGCTTTCAGCCTGTGTGTTTCATCCTCAGGCTTGAATTTACCCTCCTGCCAATATCACTGCAGTATCAGCCCTTTGATCCTAGTGGAGTTGCTCTCAAGAGGATGCAAAGGAGGGCAGTCTGGGGAAGCAGCATGTTTCTCCAAACCACCTACACTCCCTTTAGGGAGACCTCTGTAAGCAGAAGTTTGAGAATCACTGTTGTAAAGACAGCATAAGCACAGCTAAAAATGCACATCCTGTGCTGTGCTGGCTTCAAAAGCTGGGAGAAAGGACAGAAAACAACCTATACACAAACACATTACCTGGGGAAAAGCACAACTTCTTTAACAAAAACTCTACAAATGTCAATTGGTATGCAATGTATCTGCTAACCAAAAGGGGGTGATTACCATGACAATCCAGCTAGTTCTAAACTGTACTTCAAATGACAGGGCAGTTACTTCAACTCAAGCTCTTCCCTGTATTGCATTGAGAACATTGCTGTATGAGGGACACATCAGAGCAGGTCCAGTTTTTGTATTCCTACTGCTCTAGGGGAATGAACAAAGGAGCTAAACAAAACTCAGAAAGCTTGTCCCGTGCTCTGCTGACTGCCGCAGAGAGTTTTCCTTGGAGTCAACCTTGTTGCTCACACAAGTACAAAACACAGGGTTTTGGCACAGTTGTCCTGGGGTGACAATAGTATCCCACTAGATTCTGAGTCAATCTAGACCATGCAGACTGCACTTAGGTTGAGCTTGGCGTTTCCTCCAAAATTTGTCTCAAACTGGGACACATAGGTAGCATCACCTGTGCAATTTAGTAAATATTGGTCTTTTTCTATAAAATAAAGTCCTTCCTTTGAAAAAATACTATAAAACTTCAATGAAATTCTTTTTCTCTCTGCCTCTAGGTATCCCACACAGCCCTGTCGTTTTGGAAAACTTCTATTGCTTTTACCAGCTTTACGTTCAATTAGTCCATCTACAATAGAAGAAGTGTTTTTCAAAAAGACCATTGGGAATGTACCAATTACAAGACTGCTTTCAGATATGTACAAATCCAGTGACATATAAATTACCTTAAAAGAAACAATCAGGATGGACAGTTTGAGAAGAACTTTTATCTATGGAGAATAAGCCTCAACTAACAAAATCTACCGGAAGCATAAGCCTGGGAATGTTTAGTCCTTAAACTCATTGACAAAAAATACCCCAGTAGATATGATTCTGCTGCTCTGAACAGAGTGATTTAGATCATGGAGAGAATGCTTTGTTCTACAGAAAAAGTGAAAGTGGTTGGAATTTGGCTGCTATTCCTGTTACTACAGGATGGAGGCAATTCAGATGCCAGTCATAGTTAACAAAGACTCTGCTATTCTCTCATTCAACTGGCAGATCTGAGACAAAATGTGAAAGAAGGTACTTTAGCTTGTTCAGTATTTGGAACCGGGTGACCAAACTTGGCTTCTGTTGTAACACAAGATGTGGTGGCCTTCAGAATTGTTTTAAAAGTAGCCTATGTTGGGAAAATGTTTTTAATACGATAGGCAACATTTGAGACCAAGTTACCAAAACATTGCTTCTGCTATAATGCATCATGAAGTGGCCTTCAGAACTGATTAAAAGGTAGCTTATGACGGCAGCTCCATTCTTCCTACAAAGTGAACTGGTGATCTTCGATGCAGATGTCACCACAATTTGTTCGGTTAACATCTCAAAGACAGAAGAGCTTTATACATTTCCTTCCCGACCTTCCCTCCTTCTTCCACACACAGACATACATTCAAGCACACATACCCACACACCCACACACACACCCCCACCCACACCTGAAAAGAGACAACACAAGAAAGGAAGACTAAAACAGCAAAACCAAATACAATGGAGATGACCGCTTCAGTGATCTGCTGGCTGTCCCGTTGGCACAGTGCTGAAACCAAAGGCAACGGTGGCCAAACTCTTTGTCAATGAGATGTGCAGAGAAATGAAATGACTATAAAAAAATCAATGGAAGGAATTTTATTTCAAAGAAATAAAGGTTGTTGACTGATACAATGCTAACAATTTCCAAAAGTCTCCAATGCCTTTTTAGAAAACTCCAGGTTCTAATTTTGAAGCCTTGTTCGCCTACACCCTCTCACACACAAAAATGTTATAAGCTGCTTATTTGATGTACGAATAATGTAGAAAGAAAAAAACATTTAAAGATAGCTGCTGTACTTTTCAAAATTTGATTTGTTATTAGGAACTAGCACTGAGAAAGATCAGCACTTGAACTATCATAGAATGAGTAAAACTTTTCCTGTACAAAGTGGATTAACCGATTTGTGAAGTTAAAAAGTTGTACTCATTGTATTTACAAAGAATAAAAATATATTGAATTTAAATTAATTTCCACTATTCTTTTAACCGTTGTCCTTAATCAGCTTCTTTCACTGTCCCCTACTTACCAGGGAATAGAAGTATTCTTTACTAAAATGGATTGCCCTAGATTCTGTGGAGTTTCCATCATCAGAGGTTTTTAAAAACAGATTAGACAAACATTAAAGGAGTAGCTTAGGTGATCCTGCCTTGTGAGATCCTACATGGAGCTATTTTCTCTAATCCAAATAAATACCAGCTGCCAAATAAATACCACCTTCTTTCTCAAGAAGGTGACAGGTAGCTTTTTCTAGGATACAACACTAAGTGCATCAGAGGTCTAGTATGTGCCTTCTGTTGAATGTTATTACAATTTTTAGTACCAGTGAACTGTGCAGCTAGCAAAAGGTGATAAGTACAAAAGCGCCGCTTCAGTTAAAGACTGAGGTTTTATTAAGGTGTCTAACTGCATAATCACACCAAAAAAAGAGGGAAACAACTCCTAATCAACACAACAACTTGGCAATTGTAGGAGGGAAATGCATTGTTCATATGGCAGTGAGTAACTGAAGAACTATGCATGCTAAAATGACAGGTAGAAATATACAGTGTGTATTGATGGCTCACTGGTTTGCAGTGTCAAGGAATACAGGTCACAAGTGAAATCCTAGCTCTGCTGACTTCCAAGCTCAAAAATCTCACATGTTTCAGAGGTCAAAGTTTTAACCCCAGCTCTCTTCCATTTGCAGTCTGCTGGGTCTCACATTCTATCTTTTCCAAGACAGACAGTCCATAAATACACAAGATGAGTCACAGGCTGAGGGACCTCAAAGTATCTTCTATACAAACTAGCTTGGAGCACTTAAAAATGCACTTACCATAGGGCAGAGCGCATTCTTAGAAAGAAACTAACAAACTGTTTATAATTCATTCTTCCTGCATCTGTAATAATCTCCAACTATCTTCTGCTGTCTACACTGAAAAGAATCTAGTAGGGTAGAAAAATCAATTGCAGTTCTCCAACTCCGTGGCAATTTAGTCTATGAGCTAGAGAAGTAAAACCCAGTGCTGCACAGAATCCATCACAGAACATTCATTTCAGCAAGATTCATGCTGCTGTCCCAGAGCAGCAATAAGCATGAACTACAACCACCCTGCTAGGCAACCAGGCAATCACACCCTGCAGTTTGCTGCAGTCCCTTGTTGCCCAGGCCAGAGGACAAAACAGAGAGTCCTGGCAAAGCAGGCAGGGCGATGGGACCACACCCATATCTCATCCTCTCACCTGCAAGACCTGGCCCAGCTGCAGAGCAGATTCACAAGCTGGGACAAGGCCCAGATCCCTATGGTTTAGGCACAGCTAATCTCAGACTGTGTCTTGCTCCCACTGCTGCACATTGCACTGAAGCACAACCAGTTACACCACACTAGGATTAGGGTCTCTAGCTAGCCTTGAAGGACTTAAGGCTAGCTGAGATCCCAGAGTGCTATGCAAATACCCTGTCATTCTAAGAGACTAATGCTCCAAAGTCCTCACTTTGGAAATAGGAATACTTTGACATCAAGCACGCAGCTTTTCCCTCTTCAGCTTAAATATTTTAGTTTTTCTTTCATGGCAAATGATAGAGATTGTGTCATCATCTTTCAGGTTTAAGATGTGGCATTTACTTTGATTTCTGAAAGAAGCTTCTCAGAAAATAACATTTGAGAGAAGAAAAATAACTTACTCTGTATCTAAACCTACATAATGAAACTTCAATATATTTAATCCTTCTTTCCCTCTTTACAAGAATAACTCAACTTTTAGGGGTGATTCAACAAGGAGAGAGAAATTCGGAAATTATTTACATTATCAAGAACATCTAGAAAAGCGACAGCCCTGGGCTGCAAATGGACTGTTGGCTTTGGTCTTTGGTTTCATGAATAGAACAGTTAGAGAGAATCAGCACAGTCTCAGTTAAGTATGAGGTTTCCACCTAAATTTAAATTATGCAGAGCAATTTTTCAAACATCTATCTATTCAGTGCAGCTAATCAATAGTACTATGTGTAATTCAGCCAGCCACCACTGCCTTGTCACTTCAGTCTTTTACATTCAGATTTCCATAAATGAGGTTAATGGTCTTAGTTAAAAGAAGCTACTAATTTTGCCAGAAAGTTCTAGGATGCTCTTTACAGAGATTAAGTGTCATAAGAAGGAAAAAAGCAGCAGAGCTGAGTCTAAGCCAATACATAGCTACCAAATAGCACAAAACTCTAGAGCAGATTGCTGCTAGAATATCCTGGAATCTGCTGTCAAGAGCATCTGGACAGGCAACTTCCATGTCATATTTTGAAGACTAAGGAAGCTTCTCTAGCTCACTTCCTTCCCATATAAAAGACAACTTCAGCAGTGCTGCCTGTGAACTGCAGTTCCGCCATCCAGCACCTACATTGCACCAGTGGTCAAAGCAGCACAATGCTGGTCTGTGGTCTACGATCACATCTTACACCAGACTTGTATGACTTTATGTTCCTAAGTCTATTTGTAGAGCAGAGCTATTTTAAACTAGGAATGATGTCATAATATAAATTATGTAAACATTCCTTTTTCTATAGGATGGCATAGTTTTCACTACCTAGTTGAAGCTGGATTGATGCTTCTCATGCCAGGCAGAAAGGTACCCTTTTCCCAAAGTTACTAAAGTCACAGATCTGTTGATTGCTTCTCACGAGTGGTATTCCAGCTTTGGTTCCACAACACAGGAACAGCCTTTTATACCTTTATGTGCTCTTTAACACTTCCAGAGCAGGTGCCAGTATCTAAGGGTATTTAGTGCTGGCTGTTAGTAATACACAACCACACTGTGGAAGAGCATCACAGTGAAGCTGTGACACTAGTTCACTTAGCATAGTCAACCTCTCCTCCTCAGAAAGCATGAGACACTCCACACTCAAGGTCAAGAGTGACAAAACATTTGAAGTACATTTTCACTTTTATTTCAAAACTTTAGACAAGTTACTTTAGTATATAAATTCATATTTTTCCTCTTACAGAATATAAAGATAATTCCCTCATTACTTCAGTATAAAGTGTTTTACAAGCTTGAAGACAATTGCATAAGTGTTTCTCATACAGGATTTCAGAAATAAAGCAGTCTTTCTACAGACATTCAGACAGGTGACTACCTCAGAAACAGCATAGCAGTTTAGTCAAATACAAGTGAACACGTGACACTACAGTTGTGAAAGTTCAAGTAAGGCCAAGTCAGTAAACATTGTTAAGTCATTGCAAATAATAGTGGAAAGGTTTGTGAGACATTGCAAGGGGTGGATGGTTTCATAGTATAATACTCTTAAATCAAGGATTCAGAGGGATTTAGCTAGAAGACAAGTGAGTTCTTAAATGCTATAAAGCATATGCAAAGACCAAGCAGTGTACTGGTGTTAGTGGAGACTTCGTGCCTGTTCATCCTCAGCATGCTAAGACAAACTACAACCTCTTAAAACCAAGCATAAGAACCACTAATATTTGAGAAGATGCTTTTAAAATTCAAGTATGCCTTATTTTGGATGGTGTGTAGTTTTTATCTATTACTTCATCTTGTAAGAACATGTGAAGACAACGCTCATTCTGTGCCAGTGGGTGGCCTGCAACCCTGGAGAGAAAAAAAACCAAGAATTAGTGTGACCCAATTGAGCCTACTTGCCGCTATCCTGCAGATCAAGGTTTGTACCAATAACCTATTGTTCTGCACTTGGGCACAGATCCCACTTTCACTTCACTGTTGGCAACTAGAATGCTGTCTAGTAGCAAGATTTATCACACTTCCCCAGATGAAGTTAGTCCATAGGAACCCTGAGCTACCTCTGATGCCGTGGAAGCACCTTACATCATCTGTCACCTGCAATTGATGGGACTATCCAAGTAAGTGCTTATTCTAGCATCAGGAAATCTAGAGCTAAGAAAGGCAAGAGGATTTTTTTTTTAAAAAGGTCTTAACACCTTTGCCATGGGACACCCTTTTAAAGGCCACTTATCTCCTCCATTTTCAGCGTCACTGAGCAGCAGCTCATCAGAGCAGAGCTGAAGCCTGGCTCCAGCAGGGGGTGTGAAGGTTTTCCAAAGGCTCAGGCACTGCTCCAGACAGAGACTGGACCCTAACCAATGTCCTGGCCTGGATGGGCAACACTGCACACAGCCAGGGGCTACTGGCCCTTCTGCTCATTGCACATGTGGTAGCTTGCAAACACAGGAGACACAACTTGCCTGTTCTAGGGGACACCAGATCTCTACTGTAAATTTAATTTAAGCTGAAAAACCATCCTTTTAACTGTAAAGGAGCTGAAATTTAATTAGGAGACACTCACAAACTTGGAAGAAAATCACAAGGTACTGCACTTGAATCCTTAAAATACGATTTTTACCATGCAGGTAAAAATCCAAAAGAATCAGATAGCTGAAAGTTCATCATTTATGGACATGAATATCTAATGCAGTTTGGTTTGAAAAAAACTACATCCAGTTGGTCAATCAAGACAGGCTTGTTCTTAGGAGAGAAAAGACAACCACAGTCCCAAGGGCAGCTTTTGTAAGCCTTGTGGCCTCCATATCTGTCAGAACATTTCTACTCATCTGGCTGAACACATGCAAAACATATTCAGCTCCAGTGGCTCAGCACCACTTCCAAGCACTTCTGTGCATCTTCTCCAAATTTATCTATTAGTGTTTATTTCATCACAGAACATACTCACTTGTCATTAAGGGTAACCTATAATGAGGAAGCTGAACCCTCCTATTCAGTATTGATGGATTATTTCAAGAGCAGTTTTAAAAACGTATCCATCTTGCCAGGTTCTAGAAAAAGGCCAGCAGTCTCAAGAACTAGTTCATAAGGATGACAGTCTAGAGTAACTAGTTTGAGTTTCTTACCCCATCAGAATGAAGTTACTGATGTCAAACTTCAAGGAAAAGATATAGGAGAGGATGAGGCAGCAGTAAATTCCTTCTTCCTTTCAGGAAGGGTTGAAAATCGGTGGCTGAATTGCAAGACTAGATTTGATCTCTGATTCAGCTTTTGGTTTCACAGGAATACCTTACTCTGCATTGGCTTTCCCTCAATATTTTTCACCAAGGTAACCCTTACATATAGCAGCTGCTACTTGAAGAATTTTCATCTATTTCAAAGTCAGGTTGAGACAGACAAGTGTTGAGGCATAACCACCCGTGTGAATGTCACTGTATGTAGTATTGATAGTGCTGCCAGCAAACTGGCCCAAGAGAACTGACTCAAGCTGCACTCTTGTGATTCAGATTTTACATTTAGAGGGACAAAGCTTCTCCATAACATCCATCTCACACTCCTGAATATTAAGAACTAGCATCGGTGCACCAAGATTTTTTTTGTTCCAGTGGTATCAGTTATCTGAGGGACTCTAATTCCGGAAGCAAAGATCAACTTGGATTATGCAATAATGTGAATATACTATGCAAAGAACCATCAGGTATAAATTCACCAGTGCCTAGAGTACTTGGCAGAAGCCTTAAAGCTTCTACACGGTTCAAAACTTTAGTAATATTTACCTAATGAGTTGGTCATGCCATTACAATATACTGATGAGTTAAATGGCTATGATTTGTGCCTGAAAAGCTTTATTCCAGATGTACTCAACTCTGCCACTACATCAATATCTACATTAATCACTGTTTATGTTTCAAAGGAGTAAAAAATAATCAGTAAGTTTTACACTTCCACAAAATCAATTTATTACTTGCAGCAAGACTGAAAAATGGATACTGATAAACTGGCCATTCCATTTCTGTCAGCTATACAGAGTTTTTCAGAGAGACAGGGCAAGATGACTGATTCACATCAGCTTCTTCAGAACACCAATAGTCTTCATCCATGCATATTGCTAGACTCAGCATACAAAACTTTCAGTAAGTGCACTTTTCCTCCATTTAAGATAGAGTTCCAAGTCTGCATGGATAAAGGTTGTACTTTACAGCCATGACTGCCTTTATTTTACAGCAAACCCAAACATATTCCATCTTACTACTGGATGTCTTGGAAGTTCACTCCACTTGTCTTTGAACAGCAAAAAGAGCAGTCTGAAGCATTTTACCAGTTCAGAACCATTCTAAAATGAATTAAGAAGCACCTTTGTGAAGAAAAATTTCATAGATTTCATATGGTCACACTGACTTGTACAGGACAGACAGTTTTAGTGAACCAGTCACTTGCACCTCCAAGACACATGCCTGAACTAACAGTAACTGAAAAGCACATTTTCGTAAGTTCTGGCATAACTCACGGGCATCCTCTGTTCCTGTTAAACAGCATCACTATTTGAACAAGATTAGAATGCCAGGGGAACTGACAGGCTTCAACTCCCCGAGGGAGCAGTCCCAAATCCAGTTGGTCTGAACAGCATTAACCAGAAGAGCTGGTTAATTGACAACACTCCTTACCCACTGTTTGGATCTACACTGTTAAAGAGACTAAACCAGCTACTCAGGTCAGTGTACAGACAGTGGTTAGTAGTGTCAGATGGTGGAAAAAGAATCAAAAGACTTTGTTACTGTAATTTCTGCTCACCTTTTGAAAGGCAGGGACAAAATCCACAGTGACTATTTCAAACCATGTGTGCATACCTCAAGTAGTTTTTACTTCAGAATCTTCAGAAAGATTCTCAAGATGATTAGAGAAAATATGCATCATCACACAAACTGATAATACCTCACATCTGCAATCAAAGTAAACTGCTCTAAGTCCACTGTAAGTCTACTGTTCACCCAGTTGGAAGATATCTTTCCAGAAATTATAAAGTAGAATTATTTTGAACACTAATTTTAGTAGCAATTTGCATAAATTAACAACAACACTAACAGTCATTTCAGCTGTTCAGGTAAGCACTAAGATACCCAAACTAAGCATGGGATGAGTAATGTTAGTATCTCCTATTGCAAGATTATGTGAAAGTTAATATTCTGAACCTAGTGCAGTTACCATCCTTAGGAGGATTAGTAGCTTCAATTCAGTTTTCCAGGGCTGAGCTCCAGGTTTGTCTCTAAATAACTAGATCCAACACTTACTTGTTTATGAATTGTTCAAGAGCCTGCTTCCTTTCCTCTATAAAGGAATCATCAAATATACCATCATCTCCTCGGAAGGGGAGCTGGCGGAGAAGAGCTTTTCCTGGTAGAGGTGGTACCACAACCTGAAAGATTTACACAAGTGTCCTTAAGTGCAGCCTGTAAGCAAGTTCATCCACCTCTTCCTCTTGGAAGACCCAACTCACCACATTCCTAGTGAAGTAATAAAACATGAGCAGAGAAGAACAGTACCTGCCCACACAGATAAGTTGAAATTAAGTAGTTTATCTCTGAAATTACTCAAAACTATTAAAACAAAAAGCCTCTGGCAGTGCAGCACTGAGGCTTGATAAAAAGACTGACACACTGGTTTATTTCTGGGCAATTTCAACCACAGTATCTGCTTTATATGATACATGCTTTATAACAAAATGAAAACTTTTCAGCATCATGACTCTTTGTATGTCTCTGAAGACTTGTATTTACTTTTCACTTTACTCACCTTGCTTTCTCTTTCTAGTTCATTTCTTAGCCATTCAAAGTCACTATATCTTCTTCTGACTGTAGATTCTTTCAGTTTGAAGATAGGTAGATTTGTCTAAAAACAGGAACATAAGCTATTGATTAGACAGATTAGAAGTTCTGATGAGCAGAAACAAGAACCAAGCTGTTAAGTTACACAGTAGTTCCATTTAAGCAACAACAGTAGTACTGAGAAACATTCAAGATACAGAAATAGAGATAAGGCTCTAAGCTACATGAGTAAGCTGTGCCTTGAACTCCATAGTTATGAGCCTCATTTATATGGTATCCCAATTACTGGTATTCTGTCATCATATCACCAAGCAGAATATCTGACCTTCTGGCCACTTGAGATGTTTCTAAGGTTGCAGAAGCATCTGCTGTTCTTACTGTCTCAGGAGCTGAATTCCCAATACATACAAAATTGGAGGTGGGAAGGGGGAAGAAATTCTTATTCCACACAAGTTTCTCTTACTGCATTCAAATATCAGCATAGGGCATTAACCAAACTTCCTGTACTTTTCTACTTCCTGATACAACATGGCCTCCAGCATCTTCAAAAGCAAAACCTGTAAGTCTTACAGTGAATTCATTCAGGACTGATGAAGATTTGATAGCACAAGCTGCCAAGTTTGGGTAGCTACAGAGAAGCCAACAAGGCTGAGACGCCTTACAACATTCAGTTCTGAAGAGATCAGACTGTTTGACTACAGAGTTAAACCAAGCAGAGCATGACTAGGTAGAGCTTTGCTGAACAAGGCTAGGAGGCAGCACTCAAACCCAATACGCTTGAAAGGGACATCACATGGGAGCAAGGTTATAATTCTGCACAAGACCCTGCTACAAGTCCTTATATTAACTTGTGTGAGAGCCTACATTACTTCTGTTCATTCTTGTGGTGCAGTGTTATCTCACTTTTGCAATCCAACTCACACATTATTTTAAAAATACACACTGAGAGAATCCTCTCCTAATGAAATCCTGGCTAGAACACTACAAAATTGTTTCTAGGAGTTATGACCTCCTAAAAATAAGAGCATGAGCCTGTAATTACCATACACAACCAGAAGTCACAGAATAATGCCTACTGTTCTCAGACTACAAATTCAATAACAGTCTTTGTGTACTTTTAAAGAAGCCTCTTGAGAAGCACTCTAGGAAGCTGATGTTCATTTGGGACTACACTTACCTCTAGCTTTCCTGATGGCAGATGCACAGTAGTCATTCTCAGCTATTGCCTTCTACTTTTTGTTGTTTTGGTTTTTATCTTGTAGGCCACCTAACTCAGGATCTGGTCACTGTTTGAGTAGATACCCCTGTGCAATATCATTTGTAGCAAGTTATGCTTAAGCTATGACTAGGGAATACTTTTGGCTGCTCAAAACAGGTTTAATTGCAGATATGTTTTCCTGCACTGGGCAGGTCCATGACTTGGGTCATTGTACTGCTGCCAGCCAGTCATACAATAGTACTTGATAAGTTAGTTGTGTACTTTCACATCATGCAAGTTAGTTCATAATTTACAGGTGGTAACGTTTAGAACAATATTTTGTTATCTTATTGCTAAATGTTTGAAAGTATTCAAGCTCTCTTTCCCAGGTAAAAGATTGTTGACTGTACTTGCGACTAATAATAAAATTGTATTTAAGACTAATGTCAGATGTCAGGCTTTGTAAACAAACACTCTTGTCTTGATGGTAAGAATACTCTACTCAAGAGTGAATACAGCTAAGCTCCCCTGAATGCATGAAGGAGATACCCAGAAGTTAGGTACTGGATTATTCTCCTCTGATTTCAGCTTTTGTTTTTTAAACCAAGTTCACCATTACACAGTACATCAACTCTTTGTCAGTGTCTCTGGTAGAAAGACCTTTAAAATATTTAACATATAGGTTCTCACCTGCAGAAAATATTAATTTCTCTCTCAAGTTACTAAAAAAGGGATTAGAATTGGATAAAAGCAGCTAAAAAACTTAAGTTCCCAGGTCTTCAGGAACTCTTTCATGCTTCTAGGCATGAAGTCTATAAAGTTAATCTCTAAACAATATATCAGGCCTTACAAGTGCAATGTGGGGGTAGAAGTGCCATTGAGCTCACTTTACCTTCTACATTCCCTTTTCAACTTTTGATATGCTAGCTCAGCTAGCAAGTAGGAGAAAAGGAGTTTTTGTTTCTAAAAAGCAAGAGTTCTTTGCTTTCCCTGTCAACTGAAAAATCTTCTCAAATTTTCATCATAAGTACCATAAATATTCAGATTGTAAAGTATGTCAAAAAGCATAGACTAAATTAAGTGTCTTGCAAGTCACAACTTGACAAATATATTCCAAAACAAAGTACATGTTCACCTGGTCTGGATACGAACTAGAGCTATCTACTGAGATCAATTTCTAAACCTCATGTTCTTTAAACCCAGAAATTGCAGCAGTTCTCCTTCCTCTAGAAGTAAGTACTGACAGAGCAGTGTTCCTAAGGTAAGCAGCTGTTAGGAAGGATCTATTTAAAAATGCAATTTGAGAGTCCTGTTTTAGACCGCTTAACCTATTTATATCTTAGGTCCCTATTTTTAATTCAGGCTATATTCACATCTGAAGTTGCTGTATGGGCCTTTATCACTAAGGATTATTGCCCTGCTTGAACAGATCACCCTTTGCTTCAGTAGGCTGGACTTCTGCACGCCCTACCGCCTCCATCTCCTATGGATAGACAGTTTTCATTAAGCAAGCCAGATACCTTCTGAAGCATGGGCTTTCACTGGACAAGAATTTGGTAGAAGGAGACAATCCTGAAGAGCCAACAGAAACTTCCATTTTCTATTAAACTGTTATTTCAAGACCATGCAGGCTATCAAAAATGTATTCTCTGCTTGACATTTTATGTCGAGCTATCCTTGTTCAGTCACTAAGGTGCTACCAGCTATTCTGAGCGCTTCCCATGCTTTGGTTGTCTGCTAGAACAGAGAGCAGAGTAAGGCACAAAACTTGAAGTCAGGCTAGTTTCATTTTTATGAGCATTTCTGCCCATGCTTATTCAGCATTATAGTGTCAACTTTCCGGCCTGCTGATCTGCTAAGTCTACTGTCACAAAACTCATGACAGCATGAAACATGGAACAGCCCTGGAGCACAGCTTATTCCTGTAACAATTTCAGCACAATTTCAGCAGAAATTCTTTCTTCAGCTGTGCAATAATTATAAAATTGATTGGAAAAAAAAAACCATCAACAGCTTCTTAGTCCAAAATCATGCTGCTTAGCAGTTTGAATGCAAGCCCTCAACCTGAAAGGATTATGCATCACCCAAGATGTTAGACAACTGTAAATTACTAGTCAGAATTGCAGATAAAGCATTGTTGCAGAAAGACAAACAAACCAGTTCTGCAGAAGTCACACAGAGCCCAAAATCCAAAGAAAGTCAAGATGGATTTTGTGTAGCACTGTCCCTTTATTGGACTATATGTAGATACCATGAGGCTTTCTCTGACAACTGTCGAACAGCCTGTATTCTGCTGGGGCAGTTAATGGCCAGCCAGTACACCAGAAGAAATATTGTCAAAATTGGTGCCAAGTTACATTGCATAATTAAACAACAGGTGACAAACTCAGATCCTTAAGTCACTCCTGCATTTCTCTACTCAGATGCCAAACAAACTTTCTACAGTCATTTGGCTAGTGCTTGACAAACCAGAAATGGAAAGCAGTGGTTCCGTACCAACAGACTTCAGGGCAAAGTCCATGTTCCCAGTAAGAACATTTCTTCAGCTTCATTTATGTCACCATAACATATTCAACTTTGAGCCTGACTCTAAATTCAGGAGATTCCCAGTTCACCTCAGAAGCAAATGACAATCCTAAGACAGTGGCTTAAATAACCAGGTAACAGTCTTCCAGCTCTTAATACAGTCACTCCCCAAGCTATGCCCAGTCAGAAGCTGAAAAATTGTTTCTGTATGCAAGTGAAGAGAATTTCACAAGCAGAATGCACGTAGTTGGAGTACTAGTCATAACTGTCCATTCAGCTTCAGATACAGTCATCAATGTAGCCATTCTGGTAAACAAATTACCTTAAATGCAGGAGGAAAACTATACTAATTTATTTGTTTATAATTAGTTTCAATTAATAAAATAATTCTAAATATTTTTAAGTCTTAGTTTTTAGACTAGCTTATCCACTGAGTGGAAAAGTCTTGCAAATAGTCAAACTTGCTCCTAAAAATTTGTTTCCAGACATAAATCAAATGCAAATAGCATTTGGGTTCCTTCAAAGAGCATGCTGACAGTCCATAAGATTGTGTGACACTGCAGTCCAGTCCATCCCCACAACAGCAAATTCCCCATATGTTGTTGCTCAGCATAGTCAGAGGTAAATTTGGCTGATTTCCTCATCTGCCACCATAACACTCCGCAGTAGCACTGCATTGCCCATGTCTCCCACTCCTAACAGACTAAGAATAAAGCTGCACTGTTGCCACAGCACCTACTTTGATGTCATCTTTTCAAGTAGGTTATGGTAGCCTTGAGAGAACTCTATTTCCATTAAAATAGAGTGAAAGAAAGCACACAGCTCACTTTTGATAAAAGTTTGTGGCTTTGACTCATAGAAGCAAAATTCAAGCATCTTGACTGTCTCATGCAAGCTGTAATCTTTGTCAAGAGCCTACACTCTTTGACTACATTTACAGTCAAAGAGAGCTCTGGGGTACCACAGTAAATAGCATTCAGAGTGGATAAAAAAAGCATTATGATTTTCTTAACATAAGAGCCTGCTGTCCTTTAGTACAAGAAACTGGCTCCAGTAGTCCACTGTTACTGCAGAAACCTTGCCAGAGGTTTGTTTCCTTCCCGACTCAACATAAGCAGCTACCTCTCAATTTCCTACAATTATGAAAAGCAAGAAAGAAGGAAAACATGCTTTAAACTTCAGTTTCTAGAAGTTTAGATTTTTGGTGGGTATATTACTGAAGGAAAGCTCTTTCCCCACTGCAAAATGTCAGACTAGAAACTGTTATTTTTCTAAGTTTCAGTCCTTTTCATCAAAACAGAGATCTATCTCCCCTTTTCTCCATGTGGTGTCCAGATCTACTGAAGGTACGTCATATTAAAGTTAAGAGAACACTGAAAGATCTGACCATGCAACTTTTAAACAATGCTGACTTAAACTATACCATGAACTTTTGAGCTTCCCACTCTGCAGTATTGGAGCTATGGGGCCAGGGTATTTTCTACCTTGAACACTAAGACAGTGAAGTCCTAATAGCAACATAATGACAGAGACTATCATAACCTTTGCCAAATCCAGTGCTTTGAGTCCAGAGTTGCTCTCTGAAAAATGAGCATAGGGATACCCATATTTTTGCCAAAAAGCATCTATCATCACCTGAACAACTTCAACAACATCATGAACAGCTGAATTACGGCATGCCACAGTTAAAAGACTCTGAATAGGGTAAGCTAAGAAAAAGAGATTGCTTAGTGATTCTTAATTCTTCAGGCTCCATGCTCAGAAGCCAAAAATAAAAACTGGAGCCTGCTTTGAGGACACATTTGGACAAAGACTTTTACAACACCCAGATAGAACTAGTAACTAGATTGGGGTTAGCAAGTCAAAGCCTCCTGTGAAATACCAAATATTGATTTGAAAGAGAAAGGATTGCTACTTTTACACAATTCAAGGTGCAACAGCCATATGGCTCTGATTTGACCTACTGTAATGTTCTTACTCATTCCTCATTAGGAATGACTGAAAAGGGATCACATTAAGTTGATGCTTTAGCATCATTACTGATAATTATCAGCTATAGTCAGATGGGATAAAAAAATTCAGTGAATTGCTGAAGTTGCTAATTTTTTATCAAAAACTAAACTTTTAATATGCTTTGTGAGCTAGAGACTGTCTAGCATCCCTATACTTCAAACACACAAGAAAAAAAGCAGTAAGTTAACTAACTTAAAAGTGAGTCTACTAAGTAGCAAAAAAATTCTCTTCATATTTCCAGTTTTACTGGAACAGTAACACAACACTCCTAAGTAGCCACTAAAAGCTATAGAAAGGCTTCCAACTCCTATTTATTAATTTGTAGCATATCTTAACACTTAGAGGGTGCTACAGCTTAGGCCTATAGAAATAATCTCTAAGCTTTATTTACAGGTCTAGAGGTGGCTCTAAACCACTTAATATATAGTTTCATTTTCTTCTGGATTTTAGAGTAAAGTTGCTATACACTAGCTTATAGTTATACTTTCAAATCGGTTTCGTGGCCAACACAAAGTATACTGTCATATAGGAGAATCTTCTGGGGTATAACACAGATTTTGAATTTGATTCTAAAGAAATAACCAAACCACGGACCTATATTCAGTTGGTAGAACATTTGTTTTTACACTTTGACTAGAAGGTTAAAAACAAATCCATCCTTTTTATGTTAGAAGTTAGAGCAACAATAGCAACTTCAGACCCTTTACTCAGTGTTACAGCTCCACAGGGTACTTGGATTACGCACTTGTTAAAACAGCCTCCAGTAGTGCAACTTGCATTGCTTTACCAAGTGAAAAAACTTTAAATAAAATACTTCCCTTACTGTTAGAAGACATAAACTTCTGCTGCATCATTTATTTCCCCAGATGAAAAGGAGCAGAGACCAGACTGCTCTAAAGTTCAAGCTGACACTTTTTCAGCAAGCCATCTAAAAATAAACACGTATCAAAACTCCCTGGCATCACATGCCTACCTGGACTACAGCCATCTGTCCTATAAAGATTAGTCATTGTTCCATTTGATTTGGTCTGTTCTGCACTGTACTAGAGTGCAATCCTAAAACATGACTGCACTGTATGCTCTAAAATAAAAGGAGGGCAAGTCATCAGTTAAACTAATATATTAATAAGAAGCACTATTCAGAAACTTGGTTATTTTACTTACACAGTAACAGATATCAATGCCAAACTAGTTCAAACCTTTGGACCAGCCTCTCGAACCTAGTTTAATTACAAACCTCTACAGAAAAAAAAAAAAACAACAGCTCAAGAGTAAATCCACTTTCCTTGCTTTGGAAGTTTCTTTCATCCAAGCCATTCTACTTCTCTGTCTCCCTAATCAGTGTCCTTGGAAATTTAGCCTTCCAGTTATCTTTTTCTGAATTACTGCTTGAAGGAATAGTAGATGTTTGTGAGATGCAGTACCCAGGCTGTAGAATAGAAAAATGCTCACCTGAATCACTGCATTTTTATTCTTTGTAGAGGAGTCTGAGAATACCTAACTGGTAGCAGTGTCTAGAATGGGTTTTAAAAGCACAATTTACTATAGTTAGGGCAGACTTGCAGTGTTATGCAAGATTTGTAGTAGTAGAGAAATAGAGAATTACTGCTGATTATGCATCCATAAACACATCCCCACTGAGTCAGTGTTTAGTCATGACTCCACCACAAGCTTCAACTACTCAACTGTGCAATGCTGAAGTCAACTACAGGAATGGCTGATTTGATTGTTTTTGTGGTGGGGGAAGAATTTGCAGCTTCTAACATGAAAGGCAGGACATTTGGAACTGTTCAAGGACAAAACATTGCAAAACACATTCAAGAGCACTACTTTGCAAAACATGGCACAAGGTAAGTGCTTTCTGAGCAAGTTTGACTTTCAGTTCATTTTCTGTCTTACTCTGACTTGATCACAGCAGTCAGACTACAATCAGTTAATCACAAGTCAGTCCACTATAAACATGCTGAAATGTCAATATTGTATCCAAACTAGGTCTTGAAAAAAATCGTTAAGGAGAGAACAGGACTTTCACAAGCAATGCAAGTTCAGCAGTACTCAGATAAACTTCCCCAATCCCTGGAAACCAATACTGCTCCTAATACTGCAGGCACTTTACAGCCTGTGTATTCATTTCCTTCCCCACACTGGACCTACACAGTCGAGCACCTCTGCAGGTCTGCAGAACATGTAGGAAACCTGACTGCTGCCCTAAAGAGCACTAGTACCACCCAACTATGGCATTTCACAATGGAAGCACAGCAAGACATTCCCTTTCTACACCACAAGACAAGCAACTGCACTATGGAATATCAAAAAGCTAAGGTAAACCTTAGGGCCAAATTTAGTAATACTGATTAGAGGCCATTGAACATTAAAGAACAGAGCTAAGATGACAAAGGCTTTTAGTTTGGCTTTGGTTGACAAAAAAGAATTCTTTAACTATTTGGACTAATAGCTCCTGTAACAGGTATTTTATTATACTTCTGTCAGTTTGAATATCAATGACTTCTCTGCAAGTTCTCACTAACCATGAACAGATGATTCAACCCTTCAGTCTAGGTGATAAGCTCAACCAAAATGGGCAGCACAGAAGTCACTTTTACTTCTACAGAAACAAAACCAGATGGAATAGTGTTAACAGTTTATTTCCAGAACACTGAATATTCTGAGTTCGAAGGGATCCACAAAAATCACGAAGTCCAACTCTTAAGAGAAGAGCCCATACAGGGATTGAGTCCACAAGCCTAGTGTTATTTAGCACCATGCTCTAACCAACTGAGCTATTCTCAGGGTTGCCAAAGGGATACTTCCTAAAATGTAGCAAGTTCCTGGATATCCATATGCATTGTTGACAGTATTCTAACCAAAGTGCTTATCTCCTATGGCACTGCCTTTACAATGGGTGTATGGCTGTGACGTGTGACACCAGCCACTGGATCAGTCAGCTTGTAAAGATTAAGTCTTGTCTCCTTAAAGGATTTAACAACTGAAGCTATTGCACAGAATCTGCTTGAGCAAAGGCCTTCCTTTTGACCCACTTATCAAGAAAACTATGTCTCAACTCCAGTAGAAGACAAATGATACCTGGAACTGGACTGAGGACTAAATACATGCTGTAGGATGTTAATATGATAATTGTAATTTGTTCTGTTTGTTTCCTGAAATTCAGAGAGAGAACTGGCTTTTAGTCCATAAATACTAAAGGTATTCCCATGCCCTCATTCAAGAGTGTTGACTTGAACAAGCCCACTGTGAAAAGGTTTAATTATAAGATAAGAAGAGCTAATAAGGACTTACGAGAAACAGCATGCAGGGGTATTTACACTGAGAACCTGACTTTTGGTTCACATTTTTCCTCAAGAGGAAAGGGCGATTAAGTAGTTTACTGTATTCCTTTAGCAGGCAGTCTAGTTGATTATGTTAGTTTTAAATGCTGCACAATCACCATATTGTGATCATCTAGATACCTTCAGATGAGGTAAGTACTTTATCAAGTTTTATTTCGCTAGACAAAGCAATTAGAGCTTTATACCGTGCTGCATTATTCCCAGTCTAGCTCACCCTAAGCCTTCACACACAAAGGACACCTCAGAATGGTACAAATGCTCTGCCTGATGCTGCTGATGGAAAGCAAATTCTCAAGTACCCTCTCGAAAACATGACCCACGCAAATTTGCTATTTTAGCACAGCAGGATGGCATTTTCTATCACTTACTTCCAAACAAGATGTTTGACTTTCATTGCTAGGCTGCACTGTAGTGGCACGTTGCCACACTGTGTGCCTTACAGTGGCTGCTACAGTGGAAAGCTTTCTGTCATCACCTTGTCCAGCTTGCCAAGAACAGCCTGTTATTTAATGCACAGACTCAGCCTCAGAAAGTCAATACTTTGGCCAACTGTCCATCTGTGAAGTAAGCTGCCTGGCTATAAGTGCTGCATAGGGTCTACCTGCAGCACTCCTCTCATTTAAGACTCCTTAAACACTTGTCAAAGCACCACTCAACTACCCCAGCACACAGCCACCCTGCACAGAGACACTCACTGTGACAAACCTTCCTCAGTTCCAAACCACTACTGCCTTGCTTATGCAGCAGCGTACTGCTGAGCAGTCTACCCAAAACTTCAGAGTTCCCCATCAGGCTTTCTGACTTCCACCAGAACTTGATGAGTACAGCATTACAAGAACTAAAGCATGAAGTTGTTCCACTTGCTGCTTTCCAGACAACAGACATGCTTCAACTGCAGTACCAGTAGAAAGCTTGCCAATAAAAGTTTTGGGGAAACTCTGCAGTATTTCACACACATATGTTTTGCAAGATACTTTTAATCAGATATCACTTCAAGAGTCAGCTGGCAAGTTCAGTCTTTCCGAAAAACCCCAAAAGTGAAGCTTTGAGATTCAGACAAAGATAGAATTACAGAGTCTGTAAACACCATGACAATGGTACAAGTGTAATTGTCTCAACACAAACTTGAATTTCAGCGTCCTCTCTGACAATGTTTCTGGCTTAGAATGCTCTCCAGCTGTAACATGAGGCTGCAGTCCTTTAGCTTTCACCAGAATTTGGCAGCACTTAAGCCATCCATTTCTGCACGCTTAACGTTTTACTGCCGGTGTTACTTGAAGACACAGCTCTCCAGATATGACACAGGTAACTCACACCATCTTCTCAGGTTTGCTCTGCTGCTGCTACCAGCACTATTGAAGGAAACTGCATATCAGCTGCTACTTTCTTACTTTCTGTGACCACAGGCACTTGTTAAACCACAGAGACCACTGGTGACTATTGTTAGCCACACTCCAATGAGCAGGTTACGGTACTAGGCCTATCTTTCACAAATACAATACCACAGCAATCCATGCTTGAATTCTCCCTCTGTGCTGAAATTTGTGTATTAGCAACGTGGTCCATGTTCTGCTGAGAAGCAGTTAATTGATACAAGTTTAGACAGTGAACATAATTCTGCATGACTTGTATTACCTGCTCTGTAGCCTTCCAGCACACAGAGACATAAAACTCAAATTTACAGTTGATGGCAGCTATGAACTATGTGTATGGCAGTGCACAACTGAAAAGGGAATGATCAGGAGACAGTCCCATATACCAGCATGTAGAGATGTGAGCAAGGAGGGTGGAGGATGCAATGTTTACAAGACAGTCAGTCTGGGAGGAAGAACAGAGGAAGGTCACAGTACTATCACAGTGTACATTTATTCAAATCATTCTTGGGCTTCATTACAACAGGAATCCAGAATTTTCTACCCCTAACACCAGGTGGGCTAAGACTAACCTGTCTCAAAATCGGTTTTTCTGCTTCCCTTTCTGATTAAGAACTTAGGAAGTTCGACATAATTCCCAAGGCCATATCATGGCCCAGTCCCTTTTGGATCATCTTCCCTGGATCCAACCATTCCAAATGCTCAGTCTCATGGAAAGAAACGTCATCAGGAACTTAAGGTGCAAATACTTTCCAGCAAGATAGAATTACATCTTTCTTCTAAGTGGATTGCTAGGGTTCTGATAAGGGCAGTGCAATGCAACACAAATCTGCAAGTTCTAGTTTGACTTCACACTGAGGCCAAACATAGGCTCCAAGCATGTTAGTTTATTCTTCCTGCCCCATAGACACATCCTGAAACACAGAAATAGCTACTGAATATGACAATTTATAAGCATCAGAAATGAAGAAGTATCCTCCCTAGCAGCTTTACATTTAGGTGATTTTTCTTTTTCAAGTAAGGTTACACCAAGCTGGGGACTTAGACCTTTAAAACCAGAAAATTTACACAAGGTTAAGTCTTGTCTGGTGAATTTCGGTGACCAAGGCAGCAGCCCTCAGCTGTATCCTTCCCTGCTGTGAAGAACACATATTGCAGACAATGTGTGCAGGAAATCAATGAAGCTTCACCTTTTATTACTGACTGTAACAACTGACCAGGTTCAATCATATGTAACATAGAAAAATTATAACAGAGCTCAGTCATAACAGAGCAAAGCTATACAAGGTAGAAGACTCAACTACAAACTATAAAAAAACCCCATCTGTAAGTATCCAACTTCCTCAACACAGCTTATTTCTAGCCATGTACACCAAAAAGGGTTCCCCGCCTCAAGGCCCTACCAGACACAGGCAAGGACTGTGCTGTAGACACTGCATTTTCTGACCATTCCTCTGGGCCCTGTCTATGAAACCAGAAAGACTAGGGAACACAGTAATGACTTCACATAGCTTTTCTCAAGCTTGAGACTACTAGCCTTTGGGGCAAGTCACTGAACACAGCCCTTCCAGCTAGGAAGGATTCTAGTGTTAATAAGAAGCATTTGACAGCAGCACATCGTGAGAAACAGCCCTATTTATTAGACACTACAATTTTATTTCAGGTACAAAAAAAAACCAGGAAGCCCTCCTCCATACCTACACACACACACACAGACACCTTATCACTTCAGCTGGCTCTGATCTAAACACGTGTGCCCACTAGACTTATTTACACCTTCTCTATGTACTTTTTGAAGCCGCTGAAATCCTGAACTTGACCTCTTCCTCAGGGCAGATCTACCCATATTACCCCATCTCAGAGAGCGGAGAGTTTGCTCTCCTCTATTTACCTGGAGACAGACAAGCAATGGCTCACAGTACAGCGGTATTTCAAGTCTGAGGACAAGCTGTACACAGCGGAGCCGAAAGAGCACTTGTCCTTTGGTTATCTGAAACGAGCTGCACCGCCTTAGCTACCAGGAGCCCGTCACAGAGTTATCAACCCCAGGCCGAGGATGGAGAGTCCACTGCGGCTCTGCCACCGCCTCCCAGCGCCCCGCACCGCAGCAGCCGTGACACTGGTCCTGAGGGACACGGCGGCGGCAGCCCGTCACCGCCACCCCGGCCAGCCTCGGGCGACACGAGAGCCCGACACCGCCACCCCGCTCCCGGGCCGGCTCACCTTGACGCGGATCTCGTAGGTGGTGAAGCGGCCGCGGCCCACCCCCACTGTCTGCGGGTTGCCCACGTCGATCTCCAGGAAGTTGCTGGGCGGCCCGTAGGCGTCGTTGAGGTTCTGCGGCTTGCTGATCAGCCGCCGGGTGTCTGCGATCGTCTCGGCCATGGCGGAGCGGGCGCCTTCTCCCCTGAGCCAGCGACCGAGCCCCGAGCGCCGCTACCGCCCGCGCCGCCCGACCGCCCGCCCTGCGCCCAGCTGACCGACCGGGAACGCGCACCCGCCGCCCGCCCGCGCCTGCAAGGCACGCTGGGTAATGTAGTTCTCGGGGGCGGCCCCGCTTGCTCATGCCTGGCGCGGCCTCCCGCCTTCTGAACTACACGTCCCAGCGGGCGCTGGGAGCGCGCCGCGCTGGCCGAGAGCGCTGATTTGTCAGGCTCGCCCACCCCTTCGGCCGGGTGCGGGTGGCGGAGGCGGGGGAGTTGTGGGGGGTGGTTCTGCTCTGCCAGCACATCCTCATTCTTCGGGGATTGAAAAGACTGGGTGGGAAATGCTCTATATGCAAGGTGTTATGGAAAATGAATCAGCCCGCTGCAAACGTAGGCTGGTGGAGATCCCCGCCAAAAGCTTTGATATTGAGAACAAAGTCTTAAGTCACTGACTCAAGCTGCAATCGATGTGACGCTGTTGTTTGTAGTAGCCTGAAACCTTTTAAAACTTACTGCAATTTTAACAAATTATACACATTTAATAATAATATTACCAACGGGGTCAGATTTTTTGTTCTCATAGCTTGCAAAGCTAAAGAGTTCTTAAAGGATAGGAAAGGAAAATAATGTTTACAGAGTAAGTTAGTAAAATTACTTGAGAGAGCAAGAAAGAGAGTGAGAGAAAGGGAGCAGAGCTGACAGAATTGTCCCCTTCTAAGACATAAGGTCTTTATTTCTCATTATCTGATTAAGTAAGTGGTATGTCACGATAAAAGAAGTATTTCTGAAAGTAGTGCAATATTTACCTAGAACGTCAGTGAATTGAATTTATATCAATCCGCTATTACTTCTAAATTTTTCTATTATCTTGGAGGATTTCAGACTTTTTAAATACCTGTTAAAAGTACCCCTCCAATAATTAGATGCATATATCACTTTCCTTCTGTCTTTTCTTATTAAAGAGTTCTAGTAATGTTCCTTTACTATCCAGGCTGAATGAGACTGTGTGAAAACTAGTGATATTTTTTCCAAAAATCTGTGTAGGCAGTAGGTAAAATGGCAGGCTGCCCACAAATCACATCTGAGAGACACAAAGTTAACATCTGGCAAGTTTAGTTAGCTGTTGTCTGTGTTAATAAAAAGGTAATCAGAAAGCAGAGATGATTCCAAAGTTCAAAAATAGTTCATCCCCATAACCAGTATACCATGGGTGATTTGCTTGGAACTTTTCTGTGAATTTCCTTGTCATCAGTCCTTCAGTGTTATTTCTCCCACATACTAGAGCACCTTCCTTACTTCCACTAGTAGCTGCCAACTATTCACTTTATAATTATAAACAGAAATGAGGCTGACACGAGTTTTACAAAGCAGGAATGAAGGGGAGATTTACCTGAGTTATACTAGTTATTAAACTGGTCGTGCTGCAAGGCCAGAAAAAACTCATTAATTCTACTGAGATGACATATGCATCTGGAAAAGCTTTTGTTTGTTACACAACCTATGCTGCCACATCTGACTGCAAATGTGAAAAAGAAACAGAACACTGGTGTTGTCTTAACTACAATACGTTGTCTGTCTCCTGGCCAAGCCTGGTTTCGTTATCTGTTCAAAGCAACAAAAAAGTGTTCAGTGCTGTACATTTGGGAAGTTGCTGTGTCTGTGATGAATGAAGAATTTGTTCTCATGCTGGGTAGCTATTAAGAGTGAGGCTTAAGCTGAATGCTTTTCTCACAGCACACCTTCTCAGTGCCACTATTCTGTCTGCTTTTCCTGTCAGGGATGACTGGTGGTGGAGAGCCTTGTGGAGGCTACAGGGAGTGACTGTTTTAGTCCCCACTTGTCAACAGCATGGGTATATAAAGGGGTTGCAGTGATTTGATGAGGTGTCCCATCTCTGTTTTTCCCACTGAAGTCAAATACAACTCGTCTAACCTGGGAGATGAAGGGGAAGATGCCTAGCTTCATGACTAGAGCCACCCTTACATCATGAGAAAGCATAAATGCCACACTGGCTAATGGGGCAAGGAGAAGGAATAAAGGTAGGGGAAAAGCAGAGTCCTTCGAGCCTCTTTGTTTCCTTCCAGTCCTCATGTTTACTTTGAATCATGTTCCAGGGATTTTTTTGTGATCATGAGACTAGAGTTATGTTAAATGTAGTTGTTTCTTCATGCTAGAAAGGTTCATTTCTAAGCATGAAGGTGAGCATAAACTCAGAAAATAGAAAGTTTTAATTCTGTTTCTGACATGCACTTTGGGCCAAATTTCAAATCTGGAGGGAGAGAGGTCAGCTGTGTTTGTAGTTTCGAAGATTAGGTCAAGCATTTAGAATTGGACTCGATCCTTCTGGGTCCCTTCCAAGTCAGTATATTCTGTCATATCAGTGAAAATCCTAGTGAACCTAAATTCTTTAACAATCAGGTATTCAATGATTTGTAATTACACCTTGTTTATCAAACCATGACACAAAGATTTTCTGGCATAACTTCAAGTGGCAAAATGGATACCAGAGTCTCACAGCACAAACCGATACAAGCAACATGAATGGATGATTACTCCTGGAATTTTGGGCAGTAATACTTCTCCAGTAGTTTTTTTGCTTCTTTCTTTGTTTTTTGAAAGAAAGACTCACATTTAACAGGAAAGGGAACCAAATCTCTCCATTGTCCAGTTAAGACTCTCCAGCCTTTCTGACAAGTGTCCGGGTTAGCACATTTTAGACAGCATAGGCATATTTTGTTAGAACTTGTGGGAAATGCTGACTCGGGATAAGGCAAAACCCACAAGGCATGGAACTAATTGTGAAATACCTTGTGTGGAAAAATGACTTCCTGATCCCTGCAGTAGCTGCCAGTGCTTTGAAACAAGATGTTGAATGTCTGCATTGTGCTCCTGCCTGCAAGACAGTAATAAGCTTCTAAACATAATTTGTAATATCTACATTTATATATACATCCATTTACTGTGAACTCCTATTCTGAGAGATACTGTGTAGCTGAAATACTGCAGTGAATTTCTAACACATTGAGCTATTTGAGCTGACTGAGATGCAAACTGTAAACTGTAAAGATAGTGAAAAGGGCTGTAAATCCATAATTTTGGGAATGTTTTCATGGCTTTGTTAACCTGAGGGTTTATAAGCAATGCAGACTTTTAACAGCGTATTTGACTGTCTCAAAATAGATGAGGTTAATATCAAGTCTACCCCCAAGTGTCTTGACATAATCCAAGGAAAATGACTTTTGATGGAAACTGTGTTGATGAAAACTACCTGCAAAATCCATTTTTGCAGAGTAGGCTGAATGGTCACTTCTATATCAAAAATGTCTTTGTGTTTGGGAACCAAAGATATTTCCCATGGTGGGAATATCTTGGAGCCTTGCAGTCAGGTAAACCCAGCCCTCCTTCTGCAGAAACTCGGAATGGTTCTGGAAGAGACCCAAAGACTCTTGGACATATCCATCCCCATAGGGTTCAGCACATCCAAATTTCTAAAAGCAGTGCATTTATACCAGCAGAGGCCGTAGAAGACACTTGGAGTGGTTTGATTTTACCCTTCATTTTTATTCCTATTTTATTCATGCTGCAGGCCACTTTTGGCTAGCTGGCAGAGTAATAATGCAGCAGGGTTGAACAAGTGCCAATTTAATTTCTACACAGTTTCAGTGTCACATTTTTGAAGGTGGGCAAAGGCATAGGTACAGAAAATGAAGGGTACAAATGTACCACATGATGGATCTGTACCTGTTACAGGACATAAACCATGGTAATCTACAGAAATGTACTTGAACGTCCTGTTTGTTTAGGTTAACACCAAAACTTGCTTTTGCCAAGTGCTTACAGCCAAAGGAGAGTGATTTCCTGGGATGTGCAGTGCAGTGCATGGTGGCATTTCAATTGGCCAGTATATAGAAAGTTCAGAGCATCGCAGAGGGTTTATTCATTTAAGTAGAAGATGTCCAAATAGATCCAAATGAGAAGTTTTTCTATGCTGCCTTGCATAGCAAGGTTAAGAAAAAAACAGGGACAATTTAAATAAATCAGATGTTTTTGCTGAAGATTATACTGTCATTTTCTCCAATTATTCTTGACATTTCACCCATTCATATTGTGATCTGAGTTAATAATGGAAGAAAACCCAGCTCTTGTTGCCTTGTTTATTCTTTGTTCTCAAGGAGATAAGCTGTTTATAAAGATAACTTATTTGTTATTTAAATCACTTTTACAGAATTTGTTTGTTTCCTTGTTTGAGTTTCTAAATATATTGCAACAATTGTGATGCGTCTTTGAGATGCCTATTCAATTCACTATGATTTGTACTGGAATTCATTCCTAAATGGGCACAGGTGTTGATAGCTATAATATGCTGGAATGAGTCAAAACCAATAAATGCCCAATAGAGGAAAGATGAAAGAAAATGCACTGAAAACAGCTCTTTTAGGATGTGATAAATAGGCACTTTAATTCACTACTTAATTAGGTATATAGCGCTGAAGATGTGTCTGGAGCAACTACGTATTTTAAACAGCTGAACGTGTTAGAGTGTAACTTCAATGACTGCTAATATTTTCAAGATCATAAACATTATTTTTAGAATTAGCAATACTATTCAGGATATAATCAACTTTTGTTTGCAAGCTGTTCTGTAGTTCCCTAAAGCAACATTTTTCAATACTTTTGTTAAAAAAAAGTTCATTGATATTCTATGAAAACTATTTGCTCACTTTCTCATGTTGCTCAGAAATTAAATGCTAGAATGACATAAAAGAATTCTGATGTTACAAAACCAAAAGTCAGTTTAAGCACTTCCTTCGTGCTTTACCAGGAACAGACACTTTGTAAACTATTTCTTGCACAATGCACTCTGCAGACAACATCTCCTGAAGCCCCATCCTGGCCTTTGGGTGCATTTCTTTCAGTAATGACAGGCTGGCCAATGTTATGATTAGTGATTCCTGAGTGCCAGTGCCCTTCCCTCGGAGTGCAGGCTTTTTTCATTGTGCCTTTCTCTCTCTCCACTGTAGTTGCAGTGGAGGTGCTTGGATGAGGCAGTCAGGTACCTACCAAAGGAGGAAGGTGGTCTGCATTCTCCCGAGGAGTTCTCAGAAATCCCATGTGGGTATTTGAACTGATACCAAAGACAGGGTCTACTGTATACTAAGCAGACACTGAGACTAAATCAGCTTCTAGGGTTTGAATTATCTCTAGAGAAATCTGCTTTTATGCTAACATATCTTCTTGTTGCATTCTAAACACACATTCATAGGCATAAAAATTATACTGATAGATGTAAAACTGATACTGCTGATGTGCAGATAGGTTGTAACTCTGGCCAAGGATATTTGTCCTTAATATTTTACAAATATCTATCCTTAGTATTTCATGGTCCATGTTTTTAGAGATAAAAGCAAATAGCACAAGACAGAAATTATCCACAAATGCAAATTCAGCTGCCAAAACTCCCTGATGACAGCTGTGGCACCCAGTACAGGCATGGTGCAGCACAATACAAAAATTACAGACTCACAGAATAGTTAGTGTGAAATACAAAGCTGTATTTCGTGTCAGGTACAAGCAGGTGACGTGTGTATTTGTGAGTGCGAAATGTGTGGAGTCCGACAGTGGGAGAGCTGTGAATTCCAATAATAACTGAGGAAAATAAAGCATGGAAAAAGGCCTTTGAACCTATCTTTTGTTTGCAATTAACCCTGGTTGATTTAGGAGCATTGGAATTAAAGCGTTAAGGATGTTGCTTTTTGCTTGCAGTTCATCCATAAAGAGCTCTGCAATAATAACCTTTTGAAGTATAATTTTAGAATATTACTTATATCCTTGAAACTATAGCTTTAGAATATATATAAAGGAAATATGCTTATCTCACGCCTTATTGAAGCAGAGAAAAACAGTTTGAGAAAGGAAGATGAACATCACCTGAAGGATTTATGGTTTCGACCAAGGGAAGCTGGACATCACTGTTATGAGATTTATAGTCTCTGCAATTAAAAGGTTGACCCACATCTGGGGAGCTGGGCTCTACCAGATGGGATTTGTCTTTCTTCTTTCAGAAACTGGACCACCACCATCTGGGGATACTCCTTTTGAGATACATCCTGAGAAAAACTAAAATCACAATAGTGTATAGAATTGTGACGTAATAATTTGGACTAGAAATTGCTGATGAGTAAAAATTGGAAATAGAAACTGCTGAAAAAGCTGATGAGTACCCCTATAAATACCTGTAACCCTCAACTATCAGTGTGCAGTTGGAGGGAAAACTTCCCCCTCTGTACCCAGCGCTGTATTGCTCATACTTTACCATATTACATAATAAACTGATTGCTGCTTGAATATTGGCCTAGTCAAGCTTCTTATTCATAACATTAGGGTTGGAAGGGGCCTCTGGAGATCATCTAGTCCATGGCACCTAGAGCAGGTTACCTAGCAGGTCCAAGGTCACATAGAGCAGGTGACACAGAAACGTCTGAAAGTCCCCAGAGAGGGAGAGTCCATGACCTTGCTGTGGAGCCTGTTCCAGTGCTATGCCACCCTCAGTGTAAAGAAGCTCTTCCTTGTGTTGAGGTGGATGAGGAAGTTCAGTTTGGAAACTGGAGTGCATGGGTAGGGCAGTAGGGTGTTGTGTGAGGCTCCAAGTGGGTTTGGAAAGTGGATTTGTACCAAGTGGCTGTGCAGGGAGTGTGGCCCTGGGTCAACCAGACAGGTGGGCTCCTTGGGGGCTCCCAAAATGCCTGCGGCACAGTTTGGGGGAAAAGAGGGGGAAGGAGCCAGGGACCAGCAAAGGACCTGGGGGTGCTGGTTGACAGTGGCTCAACATGAGCCAGTGTGTGCCCAGGTGGCCAAGAAGGACACTGGCATGCTGGCCTGTATCTGGCCAGCTGCACCAGGGCATTGATTGTCTCCCTGTACTCAGGACTGGCAATGCTGTGCCTCAGATCCTGTGTTTGGTTCTGTACTTCTCACCACAGGAAGGACATTGAGGGGCTGGAGCAAGTCCAGAGAAGGGCAATGAAACTGGTGATGGGTCTGGAGCACAAGTCCTGTGAAGAGCAGCTGAGGGAGTTGGGGTTGTTTAGCCTGGAGAGAAGGAGGCGCAGGGCTGACCTTATTGCTCTCTTTGACTCCCTGAAAGATGGTTTTAGCCAGGTGAGAATTGGCCTCTTCTCCCAGGCAACCAGTGTCAGGATGAGAAGACGCAGGCTCAAGCTGTGCCACGAGAGGTTTAGGTTGGACATGATGAAGAATTTCTCCACAGAAATGGTGATTAGATATAATGTGCTGCCCGGGGAAGTGGTGGCACCGTACCTGGAAGTTTTTAAGAAAGACTGGACGTAGGACTTAGTGCCATGGTCTAGTCGACATTGTGATGATAGGTCATAGGTTGGACTCGATGATCTCAGAGGGTTTTTTCCAATCTAATCGACCCTGTGATTCCGTGACCCAACGGGAGCGGTTCGCCCGGCACCGGCCGCGCAAGGGCTCCCCCACAGCCCCGTGGGACTCCATTTCCCAGCGCGCCCCGCGCCCTCGCCGCCGCCGCCGCGCCGGGAAGATGGCGGCCCTTGTGTCGCCCTTGGCTACTGCGCGCTGCTTGCTGCGGGCTCTGGGCTGCCGCGGCCGCCTGCTCCCGCCGCACAGAGGTCAGTGCCGCCGCCGCGGCTCTCCGGGGCTCGCCAGGCCCGGGCGGGCGGCAGGCTGCCGGGGCACCGCACAGGAAGGGCACCGAGGAGCGGTCGCAGGAGCCGGTGCGTGCCTTCCCTCCCCGTCGTGCCGCGGGTCTGTCCCCGGCGGAGGGGAGGTGGGTGGCGGTGCCGGGCGGGCCACACGGCAACCGCCGGGACACGCACGGGCCTCGCCGCTCTGCCATGACCTGCCGGTGTTCTCGCATTTCCGGCCGGGGCTTGTCCGCCACACAGCCCTGGAGGGGACCTGCCTGCGGGGGTGACACCGAGAGTCGCCCCGGCCACCGGGTGACCCGCGAAGGGGGCCCGTGGCTTCCCGAGCTTTTCCCCTGGCAAATAGGGCCTCGGTGCGCTGCCCGGTTAAAGCCTTGCGGCTGCACCGGGACTCGGCGAGTGCGCCGCTGGCTGCCAGCGCTTCGGCCGGGCCTTGGGGAGTCTCGGGGACTGTTCTCCCTCAAGGACCCTCCGAGGTATAACGAACGACAGCTGTGCTTTCACAGCCTTGCTTTGAAAGCCTCTTCAGTACAAAACTTTATGGAGTTTTGTTAACTTGAGGCTTAGGTTAGGAGCAGAGATCGTTTTTCCTCAGTGAGAGCTGTTCGTCCTCTGCCAGTCTGGCCAAGGTGTGAGAATTCAGCTGGTGACTGGTGGGTCCCAGGATTGATAAATGTCCACATCCACACATTATGTTGTGATTGTAAAATATTTATACATCCTAAGAAAAATAGACAAGCACTGCAGGTAGTACTGTAGTTGCGTGTGTTTTATTTTATATTGGTCTAACACTTGGACTCTCTGTAGGTTTGTTTTTTTTTTATAAACAACATACTAGTATTTAGAAAAAGTTGTCTGAGCAAATTTAGAGGCTTCAGGCAGTTTGTCAGCTCTGTGTCAAAGAAAAGGTAGTCCTTGCATATGTTGTTTGAGGACATCACACTGCAGGGATGGGCTGCCATCATGGAATTGATTTATAATCTTGGTTTTATGATCACTGGTTTATAGTCTTTTCTTTGTTTTTGTGATTTGCTTTCCACAGTTGTGTACCTTTTCCTTAATTAAGTAAAGACATGACAAGTATTTTTGAAGTCAGAGTTTCACTGGTATGCTTCTCTTGTCTCTACTTTCATCTATAGGTCAGGTTGTGAAACGAGGTGTGCATGGAAAATATACAAGTAATCTTCTAGCAGAATAATGTATCAGGCACTTATGCACAAAGTAGAATTCTAGTTCCAACTCATGTTTCTCTAGAAGATTAAATACTGTGTCTTATGCTGCCTGAATGAATGGCCTTCAGTGATTCATCTGAGGTCATATAATGAGACAAAAATGTAAATCCTTGTCCTTTTGTCTTAGTTGCAAGCTGCTTCTTCTGGTTTGAACCACTAATTTTAGCATGTGGGGGGGGCTTTTATGAATTTTACATTATATAGGCCTAACATCTTCAATTCATGCAGATAACTTAGTGTGTATGCCCCCCCTCAATATGGTTGGTTGGATTTTGATTTTTTAAGCTTTCTGTTAAGCACTGGAAAGTAAATAATTTTTTCAGATCACCTCATCTTACATTCTTGTCATTAATCATAGTGCAATATTTTGAAAGGAACATTTGTGTATTATAGGACTATAAATGTATTTTTAGCTTTATACCTAGCACATGACCTCTTTCCCAAGAAGCTTACACGACAAGTCTTTGTTCTTCTGCAGGTTTATTCGTGTGCTTAACTTTAACACACGTGTTTTATTTATCCAAATCCTTATACATCATGGGGCAATTTACCTGCTTGAGACTGATTCTGCAAAACTTGCATATATATTTAACAAAAAATGATACAAGAGAACATGATTATTGCTTACAGATACTAACATGAAAATAAATTCTTTCTGGTATTTTGCTACCTTTGCTCCTATTTTCACACCGGAAAATAACCTTTGGAGCTGCAAGACTACCATTGCCCGTCCTCGTCACTGTGGTGTCATCTAAGAAGGATACATTTTGCAGCAGTTCTATTACTGGCTTAATCTTGAGTTTAGGTCTCTGATACCACCATCACCTGTTGATGAAAGTGCCCTCTGACTCCCAAGTCCTCTTTTTCTGTCGTGGCAGTTGTGTTTCATAGGCAGTTTTAACAGCTTTACACTAAGAGCTTTAAGGTTTGAAGCAGTTTGGCTTCATTGTGACCCAAACTGATATTCTGAACTTCAGCTTGGATTATTGAAAGCATGACAGTTTTTAAAAGTTAGTTTCTATGACGTTTTTTTCCCCCTCTCTCCACACAAATTCCAGAGTTTGTGAAAGCTCTCAAGGCAGATTGTGCTGGCAGAGCAGTAATGAAACAGATGTGATCCTTGTACCTTACATTAACATTGATTTAGTAGAAGCTATTCCAGCTTCTTGATCTTGACTGTCAGCAAAGGTGGCACTCGGATGATTTTGGGGTACTGAATTTTGGTGCAGTTGTAACCTACATGAGTTTGGTTTAGATGCAGTTCTCACAACTCTTTGCAGTTCTGCATTTCTTCGCAGTTGGAAATCTTCTCTGTTTTTAAGACAAACAGTAATTAACAGCAAAGAAGGAAGGAGGAAGTGTTAATTCTCTACCTTGTAGCTTGGTAACCCTTCTGTGCTCTCTCTTTTGGCTGCTGTCAGGATCAGTTTTGGTATGCCACAACTCAACTTCCATTTCAGTTTGTCTTCTTGCATAAATAACTCTAATGCCTGCCTCAGAAGTGACTGTTGCTTTCATAAGCTGTGTCATTGAAACTCATATCCCTTTTTCTGTGTTGTCTCAGACATCAGTTCTAAGTATCAGTAGAAAAACTCAACAACACACTGATCAGTTTTCCAATTTGCTGCTTTTCTCCAGGTCAGAAAGTCCCTGGAGTTAAGAACACTTTTTATAATTTTATGTAGGCATTCATTATCTTTGCAGTGGTAAATTGATGTCAGTTTACCAAATATGTCTTAAGTACCCCTCTTGAAAAAAAATTTCTTATAATTCCAGATTGGCCTTTTTAAAAATAAGTTTTATTTGCCTTGGTGAGATTTTCCCCTCCAATTTCTTTCTTTTTTTTGGGTGTGTCATGGTAGGTTTCCACTGCAGCTGTGTCTGTGATCCTTTTATGTGTAAGCAGAAAGGCACATGCAAAGACCTAATTACATGGTATGAAATAAAGTGAGATTATACTGACATATGTATGTTTTGGGAACAGGAATTTAGGAAAAAAGTTGCAGCTTGGTGTCAAATCTAAAGAAGCAGGGAACATCATGTTAAATGTGGTAACATCCTGCACTGTCCTGAAGGTGGGAAAGGTAGGTTATGGATAACCATGTCTAATTTTACACTGTTCTGTGTAAAACTGTGTGAACAGTGAATTGATGTTGTGCTTTTCTATAGTTGTATCCAGAACACTGCATAGGTGTGGAGGATGTTTTTTCTGTGTGTGACACTTGAAGACTTCAGAAGGGAAAATAATAAATAATTGAGTTGAAGTTTCTGTAATACAAAGATTAGATAATGAAACAGTAAGGAATAAATGAAGACCCCTATTTTGCAGTGTGGAGAAGAGGGCTGTAGGACTGTAGTTAGTACACTGAATCATAGGTGACTCCTGTAGCTGAGTGATAGATTTTGCAATCTGTTCCACAAAATGCAGGTTAGAATGGAAGGTGCACATTTTTTTCTGTCTCTTAGAATATTGTATCACTTGTACCTTCTGTTGACTTATCTCTTATCTCTAAAACCCCACATGCTCTTCAGTAACATCTGCCTTTTTTTTGCAGCTACAGGTGTGAGTTTATCACTTTACCAGTTACTGGGTGTCTCCTGGTAGTGCACTATAGTGTTCTCCCGTGATATTTAAATCCCAGTGTTCAATATTATATTATGAGAACAGTGAGTGATTTGTGCCAGGACACCCTCTATGGCCATTTGGGCATAGTCTCCACCTCTGTCACATGTTAATGACTACTTTCTCCCACTCCCAGGATGGTTAGCTGTGAGAACATGTAATCTGAGACAGAGCCCATGCTTCTGAGCAGTCCTGCTGCTGATGTGCTTTGTCTATGGCCAGGAAGGTCATGAGCCACAAACCCTTTCTTACCCCTAAATCAGCTTATTTTTTATTTTTCTTTGAGTCTGTAAGAAGTAAGAACTTCAGAATTTATAGGTATAAGGGGGCACGCTGGAGCTCTTGGGGCCATCAACTTCTACATATTGCAAAGGCACAGATAGTTCAGAGGTATGGATCACGGGACTGAGGTGGACTTTTTTTGGGAGTGGAATAGTAGAAAACAAGATGAAAAAGTTTTGAGAGATCATCTGAGCAACCTGGTCTGGTGGAAGGTGTCCCTGCCCATGGCAGGAGTGTTGGATCTAGATGATACTTCAGCTCCCTTCCAACCCAAGCCATTCTATAATTGTGTGATCTTCTCTTTTCCCCTTCCCTTCAGAGGCAGATCAGGTTTTGCTGACCTGTTCCTGACAGATTTTCCTCAAAGTTATTTTTAAAATTCACACCAAATCTTTGGAAGTTTTACAGCTTCTAGACTATTAATCTATGTCACTACCTTAATTACAGTTATTAAGTTATCTGTATAAATACTATATCCTTTCATTTTCTCAGTACACTGTATGTATTTGGAGACAGCTATATGTTTTTCTTCTCTACAGGTTTTACTCACACTTTTGCAATAACATACTTTGAACTCAACTTTCTTTATGTGATCTCTTTGGATAGAGATAATTACTCTTAATTCAAAGCAACAACTCAGTTCCTCCAGGAACAAGAGAATTTGGTGCAGTTATTGGCTGCAGATATAAACAGTGACTGTCTTTTTATGGAAAAACTGTTACTTGCAATAAGTAAACATAATTTGATCTCCTAGTTCAGTTTTGTTGTTTTCTAATATTCTATCTTTCTTATAGTTATTTAAAACTCTTTTTGTGCCTTTTATGGCATCTTTGGGTTGTGACTCATATTTAAAAAAAATTTAAAAATCTCTATATACTCTGTCATTTGGTTCATACTTCTTATAACATATTATGTGAAAATGGAAAAGCGTCTTCCAGGGCAGACTATGCCAGCATTGAATAGAACAGGGTGTTTTTTTCTCTCTGTGTATCTATATCGGAGGACTTGTATTTATTTTATTTTAGTTTATTTTTTCCTCTAATAGTGTTATTATATTGTCTCACTGGCATTTTGTAATCCGGTGTAGCTGTTGGATCCTTTTTTGCGGGTCTTTGCTCTTTAGCTGGTCATTCCCCCTATCTTGAGTTAGTTATTTCCTCTAAATAACATGCTTTGTCCCTATTGAATTACATCTTAATTTTATTAGTTTATTTGTCCAGTTTGTCAGAATTTACTTGCCTTCCTAAGTGTCTGCACCCCTCTCCTGATTTTCTGTTATTTGTATTCCCAGTCTGTTTACCTTATTTTTCCATATATGGATGGAAATTCAGGGTTGCACCAAGATGAGATCCTGAGCTCTCTATGAAACTCTGCTGCAGATATACACCTGGTTTAAGTGTAGTAATTATTTACCACATATTCTTTTTCCAGCTGTTTTGTACCTGCTTAAAAGTACTTTCACTAGCAACTTTCTTCCCTGCTTTATAGATGGCAATGCTATGGGACAAAAGTGTTACCGCAATTAACATGATATTCCTTTAGCCATTAAGAAATCATATTTTTCTTTATTATACTTAACCTGTTAAATGACACTGGAAGCAAAGATATTTAACAACTTTCCAATGTATGCCATTGTTTCTGATATTAATGACTTGGCAAGCCTTCTTTGTAATCTTGTGCATTGTTTCTTTCCCTAGTTATGTCTTGTTTTATATCTAGCAATTCTGACTTTTTTTTAATGTCTTATTTCTGACAGTATTCTACCTAGACTTGTCCTTGTCTCTCCTAGACTTGTCCCTGTCTCTTCTAGGCAGAAGATAATGCCAGCAGATCAGGCTGTGGCATTGCAGGGCTTCACAGCTGCAGCCTTGCTTAGTGTGGTGTTTGACAGGTTGTTTCAAATTCCTTACAGAACTCCTCGTTTGGTCTCATTTGTTGACTTTTAAATATTTTTGAAGTTTTACCTAAAAGATTATCTATTTAGAGAAATGCACTTTGGAAATGTAAATGGTTTTACCCCAATTTGGAAAAAAAGAAGGGTCGAAACCTCCCATGCAACAGCTCAGCCAAATCTTACCAACTCTGTAGCTGGACTTCTTAGAATGTGTGCTTGTTAATAAAATAAAGGAGTGTTAAAACATACTGGTAGAGTTAGTAAAAAGTTAGAAATCGAGTTAATGAAAAATGAAGGGGTAACCAGTGGTTATATAGGTAAAACATTGTCATGTATATATGTCTGTGTGTAAACTGCTAGGAATATGTGTTGTTTATAAGGAGATGCTTTTAAGAACTTCTCTATTAATTGGCTACTTTTATTTTTACAGCCTACACAGCTCAGGCAGATGAAAAGACAGGCCCTGCTACTCCTACAGATGCTCATGCCAGAGCCTTACAGGTTTGCAATGGACCTTTAGAACATTATGACTTTTTGATTAAGCATCAAGAGCTGAAGAATGACGAGCAACAAAGAAGAGTTGTGCAGCACCTGCAGAAATTGCATGAGAGCCTTAAAGGCTACAGCATTGATTCGAAAAATGTTCTTTCACAGGTGAGGTTTATAATAATAAAAATATTTTTTGCATTTATATTTCCTCCTAAGAATGTGCTTAAAATGCATAAATTTCTGCCAAGAGTACAAATCTTATTTTTGCAAATGTATCTTTCCAGATAGATGATTCTTCATGTTTCAATATGTCTTCTTTCTTTTTTGGTTTGTAAAATCCAGTAGCACTCTAGAAGTAGCCAAATTAGATACTATTGAAATAATTCTGTAAGAAAATCTAATGTGGTTTTAGTTATGGTCCACTGCCTACTTTTCCAAAAACATCATTTGGCTCTAGGAGAGAAGGGCCTAAACCAGGTTTTAATTCTCAAGCACTGGTATTATACTTGTGTGTTTGGATTAGATAAACTGAACACTGATGTTTTGTGTTCTAACAGATATTCCACAAATAATTCCACATTATAATATGTATCAAACGTGACTTTTAAAAACAGCTCCATGTCGCTAGTTTCCACCTGAGGTAAGGAAAGAAGGCCTTGGTATAATCTGCACCCTTGTTGTGTTTTTGGGGGCATCACAGTTTCTTTTCAAAGATTTACAAAAGTTTATATCCCTGTTGCACATTGCCTTAACAATTACAGAGATGTTAGCCAGCTGTTGCATCTCTGTAACTTTTACCTGAAGCTCTAGACACAATGTTTTCTAGACTCTCTTTGACAGTATTTTCCACGTCTCTTGTTGTCATGCTATTATTCTCAGATTGCTGCTCTGGTGGCCTTGCACCTGCAAATATTGATAGCACTGGTATGGCACGTTCTCATGGGAAGCAACTAGAACCGATGTGGGAATTCCCTCTTCAGCTTTCCTTGCCTCTTGTTTTGTAGATCTGAGTGTATATCCCAGAAAACCAAATGTAGCACCTAGCAAAGCAGATAAGACATTTAATGCATTGCTAAATATTGGCATAGATGTGCACAAAAGTTGAATGCCCAGTGAATGTGCTTCATTTGCACCTGATTAACATATTTCAGTCAGCACAGTTGTAAGCTGTGGTAGGATGAAACAAAAAGAGTGGGGTGTTTGACTAAGTATGATGATAAAAGTATAGTGCTGGGGAAAAAGCATGGCAAAATATACATTGCTGTCTCACCTGCACTTTCCCACCCTGGAGAGACCTCCTTGTCCCTGGGAGGAGGGAATCTGTCAGCATTTTCCCCAGCTAGACTCTGAGTTTTTCTTTTGATTTCACTCTTTTCTTGCATCACTTAAGGGTTTTTTTTTTTCATCAGAAGTAACTTTAACATTTATGGTCAATAAATGTCTTTTGCAGTCCTTGCTAACAAATCTCCATGTCAGCCTTTTTAAGCGTTCATTGCACCACACTCCTCTTCTCATGAGCGTAAATTTAAATAGGCTACTCTAAACTTGTTACCTAACCATACCAGATTGTTCTCTTACCTGGCACAAATACTGTCATGTTTGCAGATTGCAGGGCAAGACTAAATGATGTAGCACAAGATAAGGGGAGCCAAAGCCTGAGAAAAAAATGTTATGATGAAGGCATTGCCTTTACTGCCAAACCTGAGGGATCAGTAGGCTAGAATATTTTGATCTTTTCTGGCAAGAAGTTGTGGACATTTGGTTATTAAGTTCTAAAAGCACTGCCCTGGAGAATAATTTCGAGAGCTGACTTGTGTTAACTGGAGTGCCCCCAATCATTGTTAGAGCAGGTGTCATGGCTTTGTAGATCAAGCATTCTGTGGGTTTGTTATTTACTGATTCTTTGATTGGGAAGTGTGAATAGCAAAGAAAGCCTGTATTGCAGAGAACAAATTACCAGCCTTACTCTATTTAGGAATTATGATGCTACTATGTCCGTATGTAACAGAGCTAATTGCAGTAAAGCCAGACTGACACTTTCTTACTTAAATGCCATTTTTTACTTGAGAATGTGTTTTTCACCAATTTCTTTAAAGCATTCTACTTCTGCATTTAACATTGCTTTGATTTTAAACCAACTTTTGAAAATTGTTGTATGGCTCACTGATGAACTAATGAGTCAGTGAGAAGCAGCTGAAGAACTACTTGCTACAGGGGTAAGTGTTTCTACAGTTTGAGGTTTTTCTTCTGGAGTTTGATATTTCTATAGAAATCTTAAGATTGGTAACAGGTTGAGCACTATAGTGCCATGCCGTACGTTAAAACCCCAGAAAAGGAGAGCAGTGACTTCTGCATAAATCTGTCAGTGTCTGCTAGCTTGTGTAGTTCAATTGAAATCATGATTCAGGGAGAAGTCGTCACAACAGCTTTGTTCCTCTTCTGCTATATTTGAGAAAGCAATTTGCCAGTTCAAACAGAGCTCCTTATGAGATAAAATGAAGCCAAACAGATGATAGTTTAAATTCTAGTGCAGGCCAGGTTTTGCTTCAGCAAAGCTGTAATCAACATCTTAATGAAGGTTTCCCCAGATAAGTCACAAATGTGACTAGGTAGTTGTGAAATCATATGCTTATCATATGCTTGTATCTATTGAGGGGTTTCCTCAGTAAGCAGTATACTTGGCTTTTTGCTATGGGCTTTCAGTGTAGTGATGCTGCTGCAGACTTGGTTCAGTTAGAGCTAAGGCTTTTGATGCCGAGAAGAGCTGGTGCTGAGTACTGCTGTCTGGAGTTGGCCTGGTTGAATAGGATTTGTATAGGTTTATGGGTGGAATTCATTCTGACCAGTTGAAGGCTTCTCCAGGAAATACTAATGATACAGGTAAATCCTGTATTTGTGAGTAGCTTGTTGGCAGTCTCCTGTCATGGAGGCCAGGTACTTTGTAACTTTGAATACTGTCATGTTTGTGTAATAAAACCATTGGATTTCCTTTCTGTTTTGTACTTGGTGAGTTTTAATAGATGTAAATGAAACAAATGGATGTTTTTTAAACTAATTAGGATATATTTTGAAAAAATGAAATAATTTATCAGTTATACTTAGTATTTTGTAAGTTCAGTTCTTGCTTTTTCAAGAGGTTTCTAGAAACTTGAATAGCCCACTTTTAGTATGAAATCTCCTGTTCTGAGAAGAAATTAATCTACTGGCAGCTTTTTTTAAAAAATAGTGGTGCTTGGCATTTCAAGTGTGCTCATTTTCTGGCTCTGTTATTGAAGGGAATGTGGTTGAGAGGTTGTGGTGAAGAAAAAGGGGTGGTGGAAGAGAAACCTCTCTCTAGCAGCCTCTTCTATAGTCTGATATTTCTTATTTTATTGCTTGATTTCTTCTGTGATAGAATTGCAGAAGCCTCTTCCAAAACAGCAGAAACTATTCCAGAAATAGAAACTTCTTGCACTTCTGAACTGTTACAAGAGTGGTATGCTTTGGTTTTAGCTTTGTTCTTCTTTTGTCACTTTTTCTCTGAATAGTTTTATTCACTAAACTGTGGTAAAAGTAGGATTAGGGAGCAAATATTTGTATCAGATACAATAGAGGCCTTTCAGGTTTTTTTTTTACCCAGAACACTTGTGTTACCTCACAGGCCAAACCTTTTTGAAATGAGTAGTCTGGGGCACACAGACACACCAGATGCCATTTTTTTCATGGTAATAAAACTATTTTGTTATGATGTAGGTTTTTTTGGGACATCAGCTTAGAATGAATCTCAGGGGGAAAAAAACAATTAGTTTTGCTGCCAACCAAGTAGGCTTCTGTTTTTTAAAATTACTCCTCAAATTTGAACAAGGACTTTGATCTTCAACTTGGTGAAAGCATGGCCTTGTGTGTTGAGATATTTTGAGATCCTCTGAATTGAAGTTCAAGGCTGTAAGAGTTTGCATAGACATTTCAGATCTCCAGCTTTTCAAAATAATACCAATTGGGACATCTTAAGAGTTGTTGAGTTGCTGTACTAATGACTTGAAATAAGCTCAATTATAAGTGAGGTCATGTTTTGAAAAGAGGTATGAACAATAGTAAACACCATTCAAGACCTTGAAAATGTCTTCAAGCTACAACAACAGCCAAAAAGGAGTCTTGAAAGAGTGGGAGAAAGAGACAGTTTTGTTAGGTTTTAAAAAAAAAAATCTGCTGTTGGGAGACTTGTCTTGAATTTTGCATATTTTAATTAACCATCTTAGTATTGACATGCATTTGCACTTACAAGTTTTTCCAATCAGGGTGTAAATACTGCCAGGAAATGATTTGCTTTCTTCTGGTGTCTGAGCACGGGAGAATGTGGGAAGACATTGCGTGTTACTAAAGATATTCTCCCCTTCAAACTCAAATTTTGTGTATCACTTAATGTCTTTTAAGTATGTATTAACATACTTAAATCTTACCACTGTTGTCAAAGAAAACATATTGTCAACAAATTTAACGTTGTTATGCTGAGACTCCAAATGTACCTCAAGATAATATGGAAATGAGCAAGGAGAAATCATTAATTTAGTTCGTCTTCCTACATTTCCTACTTTTCTCCTTTCCTGCCTGAAATAAAGTAGAATGTCCTTATTTTAGCGTGACTGGAGGATCTTCTGCCTTAGATCTCCTCCCTCCTTCTTGCAGAGCGTATGTTTGCATAGAACCAAGATCAGTATTCTGCTTTCTTTGCCCCCACATACCATTGACTGGCTGCTTGCTGTGATTTAAATTGAATCAAATGTTGATGGGATTTTATCAGCAATCCTAGTGGAGGTTTCCCTTTTTCTTAGACAGCTTCCAGGCTTCAGAAGATGCATTAGAATAACTAAAACAAAAAGAAAAGAAATCCATTTCATGATCATGCAAAATAGCTTGAGACTGGTAGGATATCTGAGTTGTCAGTACTAAAAAAAAATCTACTGATAAAGTTTTACTTTTTGAAATAAAATCTATGTTAAGAAAAAAAGGACAAAACAGAACAACCAAAGAATATAAAAAGAAATTATTAGAGTTAGATAGTATCTGACAGGAATGAGGAAGTCATTATCCTAAAGCTATCAATAGTGTGATGTTTAGAATTATATGTAAAATATTTTCTACAAACTTCTTTAATTGCTGAAACAGGAAAGAAGGTTTTCTGACATTTGATTTGTTTTTAGAGATGATCAGCAAATATACTTGGCTCTGCCACAGTATCCATGTTTTTTAGCAGATAGCAGATATCGTTCAAAAATTACTGCCTTCAAAAGGAAACAATTTTAAATTTTTAAACCAACTTTTATGGAGGCCAGGCCATTATTTTTGTTTCCTTTAGTCAAAACAAAAGTTCCTTTTTCTGTAACATGTTATCTGGAAATAAGTATGCCTAAAAAGACAAATATTAAAGTAGTTAAATTAAATTAATAAAAGCTTTACAATTAAAATATTGGTATAAAAATGTAGGCATTTTTATTTGTTCTGGTTGTATAACCTTTGCATAAAAGCAGGTGAAGCTGTACTCTACACATTGATTTGTTTTTCTGACTTTGTGCTGCTTCCTGTGAAACTGCAAATCACATCAATACAGCCTTTCTGTATAATAATTTGAATATTATAGTCCATTATATTGTTAAAGTGATTGTTGGTAATCTAAAACTAAATCCAAAGAAATTATTTTGAAAATGTCTCATTTGGATGTCTCTGTTTCTTTTCTCCTGTAACTTTGAGCATGAGTAGTTTTATTGAGCACAAGCTCTTTAAAAAGTACACACTGAAAAATATTCAACAATTAAATTGTCTTACAATGCTTTCAAAGTACTAGCAAATAGCTACAGCCTTGTAAATTAATGGAATAGTTTCCAAACATCTGAAACCCTTTCCAGCCACAGATTGATGATACAAATTTTTGATTACCCTATTAATAGAGATCCAAATTAAATCTAAAAGGGGCTCTTGTGTAAGAGCCATGCTTGCATATTTTCTGAGTGAGCTGGTACTATAAACCCGAGATATTACCCTTCTACTTTTTGGTCATGCATTTTCTTTTATATTTAATTAGTGTTTTGTACTGACTCCTCTATTTCTTTACCACAGCACTGTATTTTCAAAAAGTGCTTTAGATTCAAGTTGTTTAGCAATTACCCAGCTCCAAATGAGACCACAGCCACAGGGTTGCAATTTTAATTTTCTTCTGTGTTGGCTCAGCCCATAGAGCTCTGAAAGTGGAGCACTTTAAAATAAGCAAATACTCTTTTGCAGTGTGTTTTGTGGATGTCAATTCAGTTTCATGGATTTGATTGAATTTTGGTAAGGTTTCCAGTTTTTTAGAAACTGTTTCTTTTTTGAATTATACTTGGAAGTGGCTGTGCATAGTAGTGGGGGAAAGGGAAAGAGAACTATTCCAAATAGAAAATCTTAGCATTTCTGGAAATTTTTGCATAAAAATATATACTTGAGTAAAATAGATATCAAGTGTCATAACATATGTCCTGAATAATATTAAGAGATTTAAAATTTTTAAACAATATTCATTCCAGATGAAAGTAACTCACTTGAAAAAATGGTTAATAAAAGGCATACTTTGAAAGTATATTTTTATATGTTTATATATTTATACATATAAGGACACATGCATGTGCATATAGGTACATATTTTTACTGTGACTCTATTGATTTTAACCATGTTTAAACCAGAGATAATTTTGGGTTTAGTATTCAAAGCTGAGAGAATAGGATGTACAATGTTCATGGGCTTTGCAGTACTGATTTTCTGAGTCCTAATACTTTATCTCTTTAGCAGATCTGCTCTAATAGGTATTTAGTACATATGTCTATGCATGGTACCATACTGCTTCACTTTATATCCTGTTTTTCTAAGACTATTTGCTCAAATGGCTTAATGAGGAAAAGGATTTATTTTGATGATGGTGGATTTGGAAACATTGAATCATTTTATGTGTTCTGATAAAAAGGTACATATGCTAGGGCTGGGAATGGGGATATTTTTGCAGTGATCTAAGAAAACCCCAAATCCCAAGCCCTACATGTGTGTTTTGCTTCTTATATAGAATTTGCACAATGAAAACATTACTTATGAATTCTGAGCTAATGATTTAGTCAAGGTTACGCTTTGCTGCCTAGTGCTACTGTTGTGGTTAAGTGTAGCTTCTTTCTTACTTTATCACAGCCATGTGCTTGCTTTTATTTTAACCTATATCTATATTTACTCTTTTTCTCTTGACTTGCAGCTCTTTGCCAAAACCGACCCCCCAAAAGGTCTTTATGTCTATGGAGATGTTGGTAAGTATCATTTGCATCCAATAGAATTTTTTCTAAATTCATGTCTATTTGAATTCTGAAGCTGTATGTTTATGTAGCTTTATTGGTTTAATGGATCTTACTGGATGTAACATTATAATGTTATTTAATATAATTACACTCTGAATGCTGGAAGCTGTTTGATTGGACCACATTACTGTGTGTAGTTGTTTTCAGCATTAGCCATTCTCTTATATTTAAGAATGCAATTTAAGAATTTGGGAACTAATTGTGGGAGAGAGTTCATATATTCTAATTGTAACAGTGCAGCATGAAAACATACTTGCTTTCTAAATGAAATACTAACATGTTTTATGGGTGTATGGGGAGTAATTTGTGCAACCTTTGGGCCATGTCTGTATTTTAAAACAGAAAAATAAAAATGTAGTTCTTCCAAGATTTTGAACAGAAAACATAACTGCTCCTCACAGCAGTCTGGTCTTGTACTTGGCCTGTGGAAAATTAGAGTTTCATTAGGGCCAAGCTGACAAACAGTCATTACTGTAATCAGTACATACTGCTCTTAAATTAACTACCTCTTGAGTGATTTTTATTGTTCTTACTTGAAGGCACAGGAAAGACAATGGTGATGGACATGTTCTATTCTCACTTAGAAGTAGAAAAGAAAAAGAGAGTCCATTTTCATGGCTTCATGTTGGATGTACACCAGAGTAAGTGCAGACACAGGTATTGACAAGAATTTTATAAAATACAGTATCTATTAAAAAGTCTGTCTCATATTCATATTAATCACTGTAATTTTATTTAAATATTTAAGCATAAAAAAGTAAAAAAAATAGGAGAAAAGTTAATGCATGCTAGCTAGCATTGTTTATCATACCAGCATAGATATTAATTGCATATTATTTTTCAAGTATCTTTTCTGAAAGAAAAATATACATACCTGGTTGTATATATAACTTGAGTATATTGCTTAGAATGAAATACTTAATGAAACGTTTTCCAGGTGCCAGTTAGCTTACCTGAAATCTGAAGAAGGCAATTCCTAAAACTGAAAATGGAAAGGTTAAACTCACTCTGTATTTTGAATAAGCAATAACTAAATCAGATATAAATGCCAAGGAGAATGGGACCTATTCTGGCTGAGTAACTTAGTAATAACTGTCAGTAATTTAGAGGAAAAAAGCAATAGAAAGAAGCACATTCCAAGTTTCAGAAAGTTTTCTGATCAGCTGAATAAGGCATTTTGTTTTGACAGGGATGCTGTTCTAAAGATTTTAAAACTTGCTTCTGTTTCTAAATTCTATGACCTTAAAATACTGTCAAATTGTTAACTATTGCTTTATTTTACAAGTGTTGTGACTTGTAAAGAGCTGCATTTTTCTTGGGAAGCTTTCACTGGTGTAGATAACTTGAGCCACTTCTTAGTGCCCACTTTTCAATCATTGCTGGGTCACTTGAGATTTTCTGTTTCCATTTCTTGTCATTTGTGCTTAATCTTAACAAGGGTAGCTTCCTTCTTCAAGATCCATTTTTCCTGAATCTTTGTTTATAGTCAGGTGCAATACAATCCATGAGACAGTAAAGTATGGATTTAATTATCTTACCATATGCCATTATCATCATCTTCAAGTGTTGAAGTATAACTGCATTGCTACATCTGCCTTCTTTCAGCTAAATGCATTCTAAGAATACCTTCAGAGCAAGATAAAACTCCAATTTGTATCAGTTTATAGAAGAGTGCATAGCATTCAAGATGTTTTTGACATTTGTTTTACAGCCTTCTAAACAAAATAAGAATCACAAAATCTGTGAGCTTTTAACTGTTGTGTGGATGTGGTTGTGAAGTGTTTTAGCCTCTTGAAACTGGATTAAGTTTGACGCTTTCTTATTTTTACTGGACTAGTTTACTTTTTATTTGTTAGCTAAGTAATTTGTTCTTCCTATCTTAGAAAGAGAAATAAGAAATATTTGTTCTTTTTATTGTCTAAGGAATACATCGCCTTAAGCAGAACTTACCAAAGAGAAAAGCAGGATTTATGGCCAAATCATACGACCCAATTGCACCTGTGGCAGAGGAAATAAGCAGAGAGGCTGCTCTCCTGTGTTTTGATGAGTTTCAGGTAAGTCATAGATTACTCCTTCATTTCAAGGGAAACTTCATAAAATTACTTTTGATCTTAAAATACGATACTTGTTACTGAGAATATCATATTTGAATCACTGGCCAGTAGTGACTGGTAGAAGTTAAAGACTAGAAGTCACTTTACAGTTTTGAAGATGGTAGGGTTTGGGGTTTTTTCTACAACAGACAAGATGCAAGTTAGCAGTGTAAGTCCTCTTACAGTGCTTTTGTTTACCAGTCTGGTCATTGATCATACAAGGAGGTGTTAGAGTTTGTCTAGAGGCTCATGAATTCTTCAGGACAGGGATCATCATCCTGTACTGAGTCTGTACAGTGCCACCTGATGCTTGCTTGCCACTGATCTTTGCTTTTGTAGTTCTTATAATGCAACAAACACTCTCAATGTGATTAAGGATTTTAAGAAAGTTCTATTGAATTAAATGTGAAAATTAAAAATAAGTTTATAAAATGATTTTACCCAAGCTAACTTGATTATTTCATTTGTTTTACACAGTTTGTGAATGTTAATGTCACAAACTTAAATGTAAAATTCCTTATACAAATGTTTAATAAAAAAACTAGAGGTATTTGGCAGCTTTAACCAGCTGAGATATTTTTTAATTCAGACAGAAAATGCAGAGCAAGATATGAACAGATCTATGTTAGTTCTCAAATCACCAATAGTAAAATAATCTTTTAAGTGAAATTGTCTGTTATGGTGTTAAATTAACACATTTCTGAAATGGATGGAGCAGTTTATGTCTCCTAGCTATTATTTTGCAAACCTGCACACTTGAGAAATAACTGTTCTATGGTTGGCTGCCATGAAGGGACTTTTGATCAAGTAACAGTTGTTCTTGTTTAAATTTCTCCTGCATTTTTCAGGCAGGAGTGATTTCAGAATGTGTGGGGTCATTGCAGTTGCTGCTGTTCAGGTCATTTAATTTGTGCTCTGTCCAGTGAATATGGTTATGCTGGGCTTCCAAAACCTGAGTGTAAAATCTAAATACAGAGACAATTGTACTTACACAATGAAGAAATGAGAAGGTTGGGAGAGGGAAGTGTTAATTGTCACAGCATTAAATGCTCAAATGGTAGAAAATGGCTTTACCATGTATTGGTATAAATACCTGCTTTTCTGTATAAATGCTCACTGCTTTCATGTGGCAGTACTGTGGTGTTTACAGACTGTCTGTCATATTTCCACATTTTGAAGGGAGAGACTGGGGGATATTTTGTTCCCAAGTTGATTGCCTGCTCCCCCTGCTGACTTGCTTGAGGTACACCAATGACTTCAGTTGTAAAAATCACCTGTTCTGCTGAACTGTCGCAGTTGGGAAATTAATACAAGAACTATACATTTTAAATGTGTTTCCAAGACATTGCATTGATAAGTGAATTTTTAAAATCTACTTGGTTTGGATATACTAATATTCTACATTCACAGATTTCTGAATGGCTGGATTTCTTACCTGATTTTCTGTAACGTGGAACTCTACACTGATTCTGCCTGATAGGAGGAGTTCCAGCTTTCTGAATTTTTTCAGAAGGCAATGAATTCGGGATAAGAAACCCTCTGCTTAAATAGTCATAAAGTAGTGCAGTGGCTGGAAGAGGAGCTCATATGGTGAGACAGTTAACAATATTAAGGAGCCATATTTAATTTGGGATGTTTGCAGCTCATTTCTGCAGTGGAGATTCATGGCTTTATTTCCCTGCAGTCTGATTTCCTAGTATTTAAAGAATTGCTAGATTAAAATGAAACTGGAAAGAGCTGCAGGCTTAGAACATACACTGCTCTGACTTGTGGACAAAGCAACCCTCTGTTTTGACAGATGAAAAGTGAGGTTGTTTTGGCAAAATAATAGTGTGTGGAGACAACATCAGAAAACTATTGAGATTTGCTTTAAACACTTCAAGTTGCTTTCAGATGCCTGCTGAACAAAAAAAAAGGAGAATAAGTTGAAAATAATTATTCATTTATCTTAAGAACAGAAACATGGATGAGTTTTTTAATATGAGATATTTTAAATGAGATATTTTAATATGAGATATTTTAAACAGGGACAGCAGAACATACTGTTAATGCTCATTTTGCAGAGGAAACCAAATGCAGAACTTCAGAAGACAAAAGCATTGTTGAGGTTGCATTTTCCTCATTGACAATGGGTTAAAGCAAAACAGAAGTATTCTGAAGTGAATCTTCCTGCAAAACCCAGAGAACTATTAAGCAAATGGAGAATTGACTAATTGATCTAGAAAAATATTTCAGTACTTATTTTAAAAGTAATTTTCTGTGTTCCAATGTATTGTTGTATTAAAATTTATATTTTAATGTTTCTTTGTGCAAATACTGTGTGATGGCCAGGACCTCAGTGACAGAACTATGCTTCTGTGTTTGTCCATTTTGAAGCAGGATTTTGTCTGCAGTTGCCTGAGCCCCAGGCTGTCAAGTTCTTAAAGCATTGCTGTGTCTTACTGATCTTTGTCATACAGTTTACTGGAAATATTAAAGTCTTTTTTTCATCACAGAACTCTTAAGCCATTCTGAAAATATCTTCACTTTGAAGAAAAACCCTAAAATTAAGCTTTTTGTAATGATGAGATTTCAGAGCACAGGGGTGGCTAGCAGTGACCAAATAACTACACACAGGTAGTTAGAAGCTCTAATTTTGGCACAGGACTGTAACCTATGTTATTATTTATAATAAAACCAGAGTCTCTCCTTCTTGGGAAGCTGAGGGATGATGCAGTGTTAACCTTAAGGTACCAATGGTACCATCTGGACTACAAAAGTGAACTAACAATTTAGGGAGTTTTTACTAACCTACATTCTATTAAAAGCCTCTAATAAAAATTAGGCTCTTATTTTTGTGCTAATACTAATTGCTGATAATACATGCTTATGTTTGTCATTCATTACGTGGAACTGTACCAATCAGTGGCTGACTGAGTCTCAGGCACTTAAACATGTAAATTAACTATTAGTCTAGTGTCTTTGCTTTTTTTTTCTTTTTTCTCTTAAATGCTAATGAAATTTCTCCATTCTCTCCTCTAGCAGGCCCTCCTTATTGGTAATTTGTAGGCTTTGCTTTTGTTATCAGTTGCAATAAATGCTGGATACAGTAAAAAACATGAGAACTTACAATCCTTTAGTTACTGTCTTCTACCTGCTTTACCTTGTAGAAATTGTTTATCTTTTCTAAAGTGTATTAGATAAAAAGAGCTCACATTTGCATCCTTGTCCTCAAAATGGCTCTTGCTTTTTGACAGAACTTTCAAGAGGTTTGTTGGGGTTTTTTTTGTTTGTTTGGTTGGTTTTTTGGCTTTTGGGGCTGGGGGGGTTGTGTATTATTGTTGGGGGTTTTTTTGTGTTTTTCCTTTTTTGTAATGGAGCTCAGAATTCTGCATCAAAAACCAGTTCTTCTTAATAGGAGATTGTTATTGGGTTTTTTTATGTGAGCATTATTACTCTTTCATTCCCTGATTGCTAGAGGCAGCATGCTTTGTAGTGCTATTAAACAAAAAGGTTTGTAACAAAATTATTTCTATAATAGAATTTTAAAATTTGGCTTTTAGGTGTGCTTTGTGGTACAAGAAATTCAGTTACCCTTAAGATGCACATCTATAGTGATTCCTTGTGTGTCTGGTGTTCTTAGGAATGGGACAAGTTCCTGAATTTTAGTATCTGGAAGAAATAAATTATTGATAAGTGAAACATAAGCAAGTGTGTAAAACATATGGTATGATAGTGAATTACTATTTTTTTTAATATCAGCTCTTAGGTAGCAGAGAGATGCAAATCTGAGGCATGTGTAATTATGTAAAAGTTTGTTTTTTATAAAGGAAAAAAATCCATATTAAGGCATTAATAGAGCAAAATAGAAAAAATCTTTGGAAGAAGGAAGCTAGTGTTTATGTATTGTTCATTAAGAATGTTACTGCTTCAAAACTAGTTGCCAGAAATGAAACCTAAGTCTTTTACTTAAGTTTCTAGTGTAGTATTACCTTTCTTTTTCTTCTGCACTGAAAAGTAATTTAGAAATGGGAGAATTATGGGGGGGTGAAGGGGTGTGGAGTAGAAGAAAACATTATGCTGGTAAAACTTTCTGTGATGGCACATGTGTTGATATCACAGCATACACATCTAAGCTGGTGAAAGCTCAGCAATCTGTCAGTCTCTTGTGTAATGGGAATAACTCCCAGCATGCCACCACTGGTTTATTTCCTCAGAACTGTGGTCTGTTTTGGCAAGCCAAAATGCAACAAGTGTCTTTATAATAGCTACAGGGTCTGCAGGAAAATGAAGTGTAATTATCATAAAGGTGGTTTATGTATTAAGGTGGTGAACTCCTGTAAAATATGAATTGCTGGTTTTTCAGAAAAACTTGATGTATTTCTTTACAGCATTGTTCCTGTGTCCTTTTATTTCATGGTACTATAAAGCAAATTCGTTAAGTTAAAATTAAGATGCTTAAAGAAATTTTACTTAATGGCTTATCTTGTAGTCATTTTTTCTTCCTTACCCCTCCCCAGTATCTCTTGTTCTACCCATTTTTATTTTTCATTCGTGTTTTGTGCCTGAAGGTTAGAAGAGGCTGACTGTGCTGGAAGTGACTGCCTGCCTTTTGATTATTCATGGACAGTAATAGAAGGCACTTAAAAAGAACAATGAAATTGCTTATTTTTGTGATGGGCCATCTGTTGAATTGTTTTTTGCAACAATCACACAATAGTATCTATGTCATATCATTCTATTTTCAACAGCAGCTGATTATGTATAGTTGGCTACTTGTCTTTATTTTCTGAAGTCCCATGACCATTTTAAATTCACCTCTACAAACCTTTGCCTCAAAGGTAATAGAAATGTAAAACAGCCAGTGTGTATCTCTTTTTATCTTCTGGTTTTTTTCATGTTGTTCCTAATTAAGTAGTCTCTTAAATGTTTAGGTCTGTTTTCTGTGTCTCCCACCTGTAGTTTCATAATAGAAGTTAACATGGAATCATTTAGCAATTGGTAAAGAAATGGTGGAGTTCTGCAATAAAGAATGGGCAAGTTTTGAAAGACTGTGGTACATTCACTGCTTATTAATTATCCCTTTTATTTTTTTCTCACCAAGCAATAATTAGAATCTTTTTCCATGGCTTTCACTAACAAGCATTTTCCTAGCTACAAAGCCACTTGCAGATCTATTGCAGCAGAAGCTGAAAGCAAGATATAACAAATGTGTTGTCTTCTCAGGTCACTGACATTGCTGATGCCATGATTCTGAAGCAGCTTTTTGAAAATCTCTTCCAAAATGGGGTTGTCGTTGTGGCGACATCTAACAGGCCGCCAGAAGGTAAAAACAAACATTGCACCAGTGTTACCCAAATCCAGTGAATCTCAGTATCTTACAAAACAGTTGTATTTGTATCATACAGTATTTAGTTCTAAGGAACTCTGTAGACTGCAAGAATCAGAGATACTCCAGCTTGTCCCCTACTTTTTCTTGTTCTTAAAGAAGGAAAGGTTTTTCACTTAATCTTACCCTTCCTGTATCTTGAACTCAGTGTTCTTTCCTCCACCACTCTCAAAACCTCCTGTGTTTTCTGATCTCCTCTACTCTATCCAAACCAGTGAGAGGGTGTTTGGGCACAGGGCAGTTGAAGAGGAGTAAAATATTGCCTGTTCTGAATGTGTTTAAGGATAGGAAAAGATCAGATCCTGCCAAAGAAGGGAAATGATAGCACATTGCTTCCCAGTTTCTAACTCAGAAACTTGCAGATGTGGTCCACCAGCTTGAAGGAGAGCCACTTACTGAGATGCCATTCTTACCTTCTTACAAGCTGGTTTGAGAGAATTAAGTGGAGAGCTCTTTCCATTTCTACCTCTTTTTTACAGTGACTAGTCCTTTCTAGTGATTAGCTAAGTAGATCCTTCTACAAAGTTCCCAAATCTGTACGGGTTTTAACCATTCAGTAACTGTAATTTTTTGTGAAGGAGAAAAATGTTTGTGTTGTAGAGCATTAGCAGTTAGCATAATGCATAAACTTTTATGACATTTCAGATTGATCAATTTCAAATACTGAAGAGTTACCTTAATTGTTAACTGTAACAGCCATTAATTTTCCTACCCAAATTAATTGAGTAAAAGACAATCACTAATGACGGGCAATTCTACAATGAACTTTATCTTAGCAAAAAACAAAAAGCAACAACGATAACAAAACCCCAAAACAACCAAAAAAACCCACCCAAATGTTTTTATTAGGGGAGAAAATTATTTCCCATTGGCTTATTTTCCTTTTCTGCACAAAAAAAATGGAATTGTAACTACTGTAGTTGTGTTGACTACAGATGGACTGAATGCTGGTGCTTTACTCACTTGAGAGCCATCCTTGGATTTTTTTTAAGGACTACTCTTTAAAGTTCAGGAGAATTTTTTACCATAACCTGAGGATTGTAGCCAGTGCTTTAAATCAAGATGTCATTTTGTGACCTTTATGGTTGTATGGGTGTTTTTCATATACATTAAGTCACTGTATCAACCTGAAATACATCCACCTATATTAAGTACCCCAGAGAATGACAAGAACAGCATTTCCAAAATTACTGTTTATTTTTCTGATCTCATGAAACAGAGACATAATACACAGCTCACAGTCCTATCAGCTAGAAGAACTAATGGGAGTAGCTGTCTTACACTACTAATTTTTGCAAGTAAATATGCAATTGATTGCTATATATTTTAACAAATGTATGACCATGCTGATTTGCTGAGTTGGGAATGAGCACGATACATGGTTTCCTAGAACTTTTTTTAGTAATTAGGGTAATGGAATTATCTTTATTGCTAATTTTTCTAAATGTTTCCACATACATATCCAATTTTGTGAAAACCATTCTGTAGGTGGCCTGTTGCTGTCTCATGGATGCAGCATCTTCTGTCCACTGTGAAGTGTTGGTAAAGCATAAAAGCTTTAGTGTATTTGTGGCTTCAGGACTTATGGGGAATATAAAGGATAATCATAACCTGGCACGTGCTTTGAGTGGAATTTTGGTGATATCTCTGCCAGCTGTCTGTATTCTCTTATTCATTCCTTTTGTCAGCTATAGGTGCTAAGCTGCCTTTTTATATGGCTTCTGAATATTAATGAAACAGAGCAGATCATCATACAGTTTTAAATTATTGTGTTTTCAAAGAAGTCATTCTGTTATGAATTTGTTGGGCAGTTGGTTTATTTCCAGAGAAGAAAAGTTTATGTTGTATAAATATATAGAGATAAGTAAGATGAAAAATGCTGCTTTACAGTTTTTGTTAATTTGTATTTTGTTTGATGATGCAGGTCTGCATTTTGTTACATAATATACTATTTTTTTCTTTCTTCAGTTGCATTTTTAGCAACTTTGCCTAAGTTTACATATTAATTTTCAGGTTTTTGGCCTTAGGGGTGATCCTTTTTCTTGCTTTTGAGGAGGAAGTGTACCTGGCAGGATTGCTAGAAGATAAAGCATATCACAGAACATCAAATAAGAATGATGCTAACTTAGCAAAGACAAACTGTATATTTTTAGTTTGTGTGGGGTTTTTGCCCTCTGCCAAATACTTGGGTTTAGCAGTTGCATAGTTTGGCCTTACAATCTATACCAATGTATACCCAGTATTACAGATATATTTTAAGACCTTACTTTAAAACAGATGCTGCTCTAATTTCTTCTGCTAGAATTAGTTTTATGTCATTAGAGATCTAAGTCATTTTTTGCTTCCTGCTGTTTTCACACTTCTAGGGATGTTCCGTTCTACCTTAAGGTTGTTTTGAGTTTTTGTATAGTAAAATAAGAGAAATGGATTTTAGCTTTCCTTTTCTGCCTTTTGTTCCTCCTCCTGTCTCCAGCAACACTGAGTTTTATTTGCTAGACTAGAAGACAAGCCGATGTTATTAAGACTAAGTAGCAAAATGGTACTGATTTCTTTTCTTTCAGATCTCTATAAAAATGGTCTTCAGAGGGCTAATTTTGTACCATTCATTGCTGTGCTGAAGGTAAGGGGAACCACTTGTTTAATGCTTTTCAGTTTTGCCTGCTTTATTAATTAATTTGTAGGAGATTTGTAGAGGATTGCTTTGATGCAAGTTTCCACATTATATATATCTGCTTTAGCTATTTTGAGCAAAACTAATTGAAGGTAAGGCAAGAAGGGACTTTTTCCTTCTGGAATTAACATGTTTTTAAAGCTGGACTTTTTTAACATGAGAAAAAATTATCTTTTTGACTAAGGCAGCAGAAAGTGTGTGTTTGGATAAGATTTTCCTGCTGGCGCAGGTATGCTGTGTAACATAGTGTCCCTCTAATATTTATACTGTGTTGTACTTGTGGGTATCTTAGATTTATAATGTTAGAACAGCTTGCAGTTACTTTGATGTAAGGAAAGTCGGGTTTGTTCTGTACTTCTCAATTACCTTGTTTCTAGGTCTTTCTCGTGTGTAAGTAGTTTTTTTTCAATGGCTGTTTGTGAGGCTTCACATAATGTTCAAGAAGCAGTGGCTCTGAAGCAAGCTTCCTTCAGTCTGCATGTTGTATTGTGGGAGGTCAAAAACTATAATAGCTTCATTTAAATTTAAAAATGGAGGATCCTTCCTCTGTGAATAACATAATTGGTGCTTATTTTGCTGTTAAAAAGAGTATAAGCTGAAATGACACTTAGAAGTTGTGGACAAGTTGCAGATATTTTTTATTCCCAAGCTACAATTGTATTGTTATGTTATTGGGGGCTAACATACAGGTCTCTTATCCTGCTCTGGATTGACATGACATGTAAAATGGAAATATCAGCATTTCCCTACTTCACTGAAGTATGGCTAGAATAAAAGCATAAATAATGTTAAATAATATTGGTATCTAGGATAAAAGAACTGTAAGATTGAGTTTAGGTAGGTTTGGCTTTTTGATAAGAGATTTGGAATCGCTGAATTGATGCATTGACTGGATGTTCCTGCTCAGATGGTCAGCAGCAAAGCAGCTGACAGTCCCTAGCAGTTTCAGTGGGCCCTCTCAGAATTATAAGATTGCTTAATTGCCTAAGAACCTTTGAAAATCCCATCTAATGTTGACATTTGTACAATTATCAGGTTTAAAAGTTAATATGCCATTGACATGATTATGGCACTCTGGTGCATCTCAGAATGGCTGTATATGAAGTCAGGGAGGTTACTAGTGAGAGTGGTTCTTACCTGGATGGCTTTAGAGAAGTAAGGAACATAAAAACAAATTAACATACAACTTCCATTTCAAATCGTTGAAAAGGGCTTATTTTGTAGCTGTCTGCATAGGATGAGAACTCCCAATCATAGAGTATTTTCAAGCATAGAGGTAGTTTCATATGCATTTGCTTTTTGAAATGCAGCAACCATGGCGGGTCATTCTTTTCTATATGTCTTTCTTTGTTGACTCCTAGTTTTCTCCCTGATAAACATAAGACTCTTCCATTTCAGGCTTTAAGAATACCTATCATGTATGCTTATTTATAGTTTCCTTTTTTGTCTTTTTAGCTAGCTGAATTAAAAAATATGAAATGTAGTTTTTGCATCAGAGCACCTCATCAGGACTGGGAAGGTAATAAAAATTTTTTAGTAGGAAATAGATGGAATGCTGAGAGAAGCAGTAAAGGTGGCTTAGTCTAGAGAATGGAGTACTGCAAAAAGAAACAAGTAGCACAACCCAGACAAGAGGCAGATGAATATTATCATCATAATGAATGAAGGGAGAAGCAAATGTTAACGTAATTCGCAAGGGCAAATACTGGATTTCCTGTACTTGTTCTTTTTCCCAGCACCTTTGTGTTTTTACACTGCTCTAAATATATGTGCCTTCAATGTCACTTTAATAAATATTACCAGTGTAGCAATATTCTTTCCCAAAGACATAATGACATAATGAAAAGCTGGATCAGAGAAAGCTTATTCACAAAATGCTTCTCTGACCCTGGTTGGGAAGTGGAAGGATAAGGGCATGATATTAAAATTATTAATAAAAAAATATTGAAATCTACATTTTTAATTCAATATAGCAGAAGTCAGCATTTAAAAATCACGCTGGAATGTATTCTAGAGTATGATTTTAACCATTGACCTTTACGTTACAAAGGTGTGGATAGAACATTGATACTCTGGCTTTGGTGGTTTGAGAAATGCAGATTTAGGCCTCCCCAATGTGTAGAATCTGTGTGATGACATTGGTGTGAATGGATAAAGTAGCTTCTGCCTCAGATGTGCATAATTCTGTGACTAGGAAATGTAAATATGATTTCTTCTAGGATTTTTGTGAAAGTGGGAAGGAAAATACTGCATTGGTTGCTTGCAAATGTTTGATTTACTGTCTTCTCAACCTTTCCCTCACTCTTAAGCCATGTGTGTCTGTTGGTCTCATCTGACCTGTCCCCTGGTACTGGCTTTGACAGCTGGGACTAACTCCTAGCTTAGTTTTCTCTGGGCTCAAAGCCTCCCAGAGGGCTTTTGTTTGGGGTTTAGTGGGAGTGAATAGGTGGGTTGGTTTTGTTTGTTTTTTTCAGTAATTAACTTTTATGATCATAAACCTTAAAATAAGACTTGAGCACTAAAAGTAGTTCAAGTTCAGCACAGGAGTTTCAAATTTCTTTAAGTGTTCTTGGGAAGGTGGAATGAATGGAAACTATTGGCAGTATATTTCTGTGATGAAATGCTTCACTTGAAATAGCTTTCAGGCTCTTTTCATTTTTGTCAGTGGAACACATACTTTCTAGATACCTGGGTAACTGTTACACAAATATCTTTTCTTGTCTTCAAATGATCAAAAGTAATGGTTTCTTCCCCAGATCTGGAGTTACCCATGTTCATCCTCAAGTTTTTTTTAATTTTCTACAGTCTATGTAATTCCAATATCTTTGTTTGCATTCTGTTTCTTACAAAGATAACTGTAAACCTGTTTCTGTGGAATAAGCAAAAGGGTGAAATAGCACTCTAGAGAAGATACAGTTATCTTCCAGAGTTTGTCCATATTGTCTTTCTAGGTGGTAGATTACTGGGACAAGTGATTGTCGTGTGAGGTTGCAACTGAAAAGTTCCAATTTTTAGAGCCACATGAAAACTTCAGGTCCTATAGCTGGTAGCCACATAAAAGCCCCAGGTCTGTGTCATTGGGCAGGTCAGTAACACCACTGGCAGCTTTTTTTGCCCTATGATCAATTCTGATCTTATCCCAGTGTTCTCTTGAAATAATAAATAGTTTGAGATATATTTTTTCAGTGATTCTTTAATCCTTTAACTCAAAGCTTTATAAACAGGGAAAAACTCTGAATTCATCAGTTCATTGTTGTGGCTATGATTCTTTGGGACACTGTATTCCTTATGAAAGAGTTTAGTTTCTGCAACAGATAAGAGTGCTTCTTCAATCCATGAAATTTTACAAAGATAGAGCTTTACAGAGAAAAGAAGTATTAGGAAGAAAAATCTTTTAATTCTATAATTGTAATTCGATTCAGTCTCTTCCGATTGAGCTTTTAATCTCACAGGATCTCTTGCTGAGCATTTTAAAGTGTGTGGAATTCCTGTGTGATTTTTTTTTTTAAAGACAGTTCTTGAGAAAATCATTGATTGCTCACAGTTACTTTGTTCAAATGCAGAGAGCAGAAATACTCTAAAAATTGTTACTTTCAACCTAAAAGAAATATACAAAGTTTCTAAATGTTTTAAAGCTGATTTACAAATAAAGCTGTGTATCTTGGAATCACACAATTAATTGTTAAGATTGGAAAAGACCTTGAAGACTATTGAGTCCAACTGTTAACCCATCGCTACCATGTCCCCAGGTGCCACATCTGCATGTCTTTTCTCTGGGGATGGTGTCTCGCTTCCTTGGACAATCTGTTCTGATGCTTGACAAACCTTTCTTTTGGTGAAGAAATTTTAATCCCAGGTCCTTTTTTGCTGTGAGCTTTCCAGCCATTCTGTCCCCAGCCTGTAGCGCTGCCTGGGGTTGTTGGGAGCCAAGTGCAGGACCCAGCACTTGGCCTTGTTGAAGCTCACACCACTGGCCTTGGCCCATGGATTCAGCCTGTCCAGATCCCTCTGCAGAGCCTTCCTGCCCCCAGGCAGATCAACACTGTGCTAATCTTTAACAACTTGATGTAAGGTGTTATGTGAGGCTCTCGGAAAAAAAAAAAAAAGGGAGAGAAAGCGTGCTTTAATTTACTGTTTTGGTGTTTTGGCAGTAATTTTGGCAACATTTTAATTTTGGCAGACATTTAATGAAGACGTTTGCATCAACCCTCAACTGTTCTGAAATCCTAACTCTAATTCAATGGCTAGTTCAATGTTTCATTCTCTGAAAATCAGGAAGGAAAGCTCCTCAAATAATTTGTTGTGTAGAGTCAGTAACTTGAGTGAGCAGTTCTTGTGATTCCAAAGGTTTCCTGGAAGTGTAGCATGAAGATTCAAAATGTCAAGCTGTGTTGAAGTACCAAGTATGTAACTTCTGTGTTTTGTCAGGTTTTCTTCATGCAATAGACTTGCACTACACTAAATTTTAACTAAAAGTCAAAAAGTTTTAGGGCCCTTCATAGTCTGAGTATAACTTAAAAAGGCCAAATTTTAGAAAAAAAACATAGGCTTTGGCTACCTGCATTTTGCTTTGAGTAAAGGGGAGGAATCAGCTAGAAATCTATTGTCAGTGGGACATGAATTTACTTTCAACATCTTTTTTTCCCTTCTTTTTTTCCTTCTGCTATTAGGGACCAAATAATTATTTCTTTTAAAACTGTTCGGTTAAAATGACTTTTAACCATGAGTAAGCATTGTACACTCCTCTCAAATAGAAAGCAATGCATTATTTATACACTGTATTTCCCTGTCTTTCTTAAAATCAGTTAATGATTATTTATTTAGAATGTTGCTGGCTGTGGTTTTAATTAAAGTGTACCCTTTCCTTCAAAGCAACAAACTGAGGAATTGAAAAGCATTTTCAGTTTTCAATAGCTTAGTATGAGAACATGAAAAATACTTGTTTTAAAAACATTTAGAGCTGCCTCTAAGGAAATTGTGGGAGTTAGTTTTGTACAAAGGCATTTGGTAGATATAAAATGTCTTTGATGGTGCAGTCAGCTTTTGTCCAACCACCTGTGTGAGAAATGCAGGGATTTGTTGAGTGGCGGATCTGCCTCTCTCCTCCCCCTCTCCCAAAAAAGTCATCTCCTTGATGAAATTGATTTGTCAGTTTGTTCCAGTCTAATGGTGTGATAGCCCAGCAGCTTTCAGTATGCTGAATAGTTAAAACCTGCTTTTGAGGTCAGTGTCAGCCACTCTGACCCCTGTGAACTGTCACCTGAGTCAGAATTGCAGGGATTAGGCCTTTGATATTGTGATGGCTTCGCCTATCAATTGACTTTTTCATTACTGAAGATGTTGGGCCTTTTGTTTCCCTTCTTAGTATGTAACCAAGCAAACTCCTAAGTAGAAGGAGCATTTGTTCTTGTTCTCTCTCTGTGCAAGTAATAGAAGTGCTCATCTTTTGTGAAGTGTACCTAATTAAACATAGAAAAAATAAAAATAGGAAATACAGCCTGATTGCAAGTATTTTGTGCTGCAAGTATTTTTGAACCTCAGTATAATTTCTGTGAAATCTTAGTTTGATAAATTTGTGAAACTATCAAGTAATAAAATGTTACATATAGAAAGCAAGGTGTCAGATTAGAAGCTACCAATCCATTCTGCATTCAGCCTTCTAAACCTCTATGTGTGTGTTAAATTTAAACACCGGGGTTATTTGAATTCTGTAGTTCAGAGCACGTAACTGTTACAATATCTTACAATGTATCTATTTCTTTACTGTGTTCTCAAGGGATGAAGTGTTCAATTTGTTTACTTTTTATATCTGTCTTAGGTACTTCCTCCTAGACAGCTTATTTAGATGCAGATCAAAACTTTATTTTAGGATTAAATAGTTGCTACTGTAACTCTGTGCCAGGCTTCCTGCCTTCTCCCTTTCTTAAATTGTTAGGATTTTCCTGAGCTCTTGCTTGGTTTGTTTGCTCCTTGATTAAAATGACTAAATGAAAGCATATCATAGATATGGAATAGTTGATTCCTGCTGTATCAGGGTAAATTAGTCTAATTACACGTGGCAGTTCTGTTTGCTTGTGATGTAATGTGAAATGAGGTCCTGCCTCCCCCTGAAAAGCCCGAGCCAATTAATAAAGCTTTTAAGCTCTTTGTCACAGGCCACCATGGAGGTCTGCAGAGAAGAACTTTAATCCAATAAACATTTCATTTAGATCATGAAAAGAAAGCATGAGGAGAAGCTCCTGCAAGAGAGGGTGTTACCAGCAATTCTAGTTGTGAAGAGATGTGAGGAATTTGCCAAATTAACCAAGAGGCCTTCATATTTAACACATAAATGTGTCAAAACTAATAATAGAATAATTTAATTTGAGTTGAACCTTATATTGTTAAAATTCTAAGAAGCCACAACTGTTTTCTTCAAAGACTTTGCTGTTGAGTTGGATGGACAGGGCAAGGGGAGGTTGTGAGAAACCCAGATAGCAAATAACACTGGCCGAAGCTGGTGGAAAGGGGGAAAAAAAAGGAATAGATAATTAGGTGTAATTAGCGTGTATGAATTGTTGTCTCCCTGCCCTTGCCTTGAATAAATTTCAGAGAAAAAAAAACCCTAGTGGCAAAAACCCTTTGATGTAAGAAGAGTCATTGTGGTTTGGCAGCATAAAGGCAGTGTTTTATACTTCTTACATAATGGTTGTGATACAGAAAGAGTGAATGGACCCTGCACCCCCCAGCCTGCTTTACAGCAAGGACTTTTGGATTCCCTTGAAACAAAATGCATCAGAAGTTTTCAGTTGTGGGTAATGAGGTAGTGGACCTCATCAGAGCTAAGCGTAAGCCATCTTTAGCCTTTGTTTAGATCTTAATCGCTTTTTTTTTTATTATTATTCTGGGAAATTCAGTTTTGTAAATCATGACTACTTTTTTTTCCTTTCCTTTTTTTTTTTCCTGCCTGCCAACAGTTCTGGCAGGAGCAAAGGCTAATACTGGGGAAAAGAAATACAAATCAAATGTTAAAAAGAAAAACAACAGCATAAAAGAAATCTAGACAAATAACTTTGTCCAGGATATAATTCCAGTGAAGTACATGTATTGGGATAAATTTGACCCTTAGCTTACGAAACATCATGTTATAAATTCAGCGTGAACTCTTGGTGTTTGTTTCTCACAGAATGCACAGCTTGCTTATTAGGAGATTGAAAGTTACAGTCATTACTGGTCCTTCAGCAAAACTGGGTGTTATGCAGTGATTTGTGGTTTGCAGGTGGGTTTTTTTCCTTTTGTATTTATTCTTATTCTGCAAGGAAGATTTTTTTCAGAAGTGATGGGAAATGGGGAGCACTGTTCAGTGTAATTCTTAGTGCATGGAAGTTTACTCTGCCATTCTTCTGTTTCCTGACTGGAAAAAGGAGAGGCTACTTGTCTCAGAGCCGGCACAGCCACATCTGTACCTCCTGAATTCTTTCACTTTTGTCTGAATATCTGAAATACTATTCACAGAACAGTACATTTTAAGAGTCTCTCTTTTTATTCATGCACCATTATTTTACAAGTTAATTGTCTATTTTTCCTCTTCTTAGGGGGTAGCTGATTTGTAGCTAGACATTAAAATAAGTTATTGAAAAGTTGTACAATAGATCGTATGTTCCTTGTGGTTGCAAGAATGGTGGGGTTTCTTAGTTGTTAAAGTTTTGAAGGCTGTAATGTAAACTTTTGCAACTTCCACTGAATGAATTTTGCCTCTCAGTTTATCTCTGCTAAACTCTTCAGTTTAAAGTTTTAATGTTCTTGTCACAAGTCTAAGAAAAAGATTGATTGCAAAAGTTATATTTGGCAATATTTATTTTCCCAGATATTTTTGCTCTAAGTCCACTGAAAAATAATTTGCAAGCAAAATGTTTGTTATCCCAAATCAGCTTGAGAGTGATTGCTTTCCCTGATATTGTACAGGATTTTTGGATGACATTTAGAAAGTTTTCCTCAAAATTTGTTCATGTGGTTCTTTGGGGTTTTTTTTGTTTAGTTTTGTTACAATGTTTGCAATTGGGATAAACATGAAGTATCTGAGGCTATTGCAATCGTTTCCCATATTTAATTATTGCAGAAGAATATAGGGGAAAAGATTGTAAAAAAATCTTTAGTTAACCCTGTAAAGCATTGCACTATTTTGTAGAGCAAATAGCCTTTTCTGCTTGAAGTTAATTTGGTCTGTGAAAGGCAGTACCTGAATACCACGCCAGATAAGTAATTATTCCTGATTGTAATGTTGGGTTTTTTTTTCAGGTATAGGTCACAAGAAATTCAGTTAGGGTAGAGTATGTACAAAGCTAAGAAATATGCAGATTTTCTGTTGTAAGATTGTGTAAAAATTATTTACAGTTAATACTTGCACAAAGGTTAGAAAGGTTGATGAAGTGATACTTAGTTTTGCTTTACTATTCACTGCATGTCAAAATGTAATTATGACTGATTCATGAAACTGTCTTAGCAATGAACCATCTTTATTAAAATGCTGATCAAGAAAAGAGCTGACAGTAATAAAGAATAGAACACTTTAGTCTTGTTGCTTTTGAATGATTGCTAATTACCCCAGAGGTCATGTATAGTGCTTATGAGGATTCATTGACATTTTCTTTAAAGTCTACTGTTTCAACAACATCTGAACAAGGAGACAAAACTATATGTACATCCAACAGTGCTTGGACCAAGTTTTTCTTCACCACCAAATACCTGGTGTTTCCCTTTCTCCTTCCTCCTATTCCTGAGTACATCTCAATCCCAAGGATTAGTGGAGCAGAAAGTTAGGAGCGCTACAACCTTGATTAATTTCCTTTTTTTTTGTTTGTTCTTTTTTTGTTTTCAAGTAAGGCAAAAGGAGAAAAGAAGCAGCCCTTTGAAGGTGCCTCACCTGTACCATGCATACTCCTGTCTAACAGTCTGGTTGATCTCCTTGTAGAGCTGCAACAGAGAGGAAACTGCACTTACCCTTGTACACTTCTCTCAGCAGGCTGTGGACAGACCAGTCCAGCTCCAGATTCACATTCTGAAATTTCATATTCTGAAATTTCACATTCTGGTGACTGTCACATGCTGGTGACTTTGAAAGTACACTGAATTAAAACCTGTGGGTATGCTTTGTATATCAGCAATATTTTTATTCATTACATACTACATTTTTGCTGAAGATGATTCTTGTTCTGCCATAGTTATAGAAAATGCAGTTGTAATAGTATCCTTTGGATGGAGAAGCCTTTTCTTTAAATTGCTTAAGGAAGAATATTAAGAAAGAAGAAATAATATGCTAGTTGATAATTTAACTGCTATATGGAGTCAAGTAATGAAAAATAAAAAAGGTTAAGTCTAGTGAGCTTTGTTTACCTGAGGAACTCTTTCTCTGTTAGCTGGTGACTCTCATCACATCTACATGTTGTGTGATGTGGAAGAACACCTTAGGCTGAATGTAAATGTATGAAAAGAATGATTGCAAATGAACAATCGAATTATTTTCTGGTTTGCTGGAGGAAAGGAGTACTAGTGATCCTGTGACCAAATCAGAGGATGCATTTGAAAAGGAGGGTGAAATCTATGTGAAAATTGTGATTACTTTTCCTCAGAAAGAGTGGCTGGAAGTTGCACTTCTTAGATAGGCATGGTTACTAATAGTAGGTGTTCTGATGGGCTTGTTCAGAGGCCAAGAGTGTGAATTGTGCAGCTTTGCCTGCTTGGAGATAGGACTGTACTCTTCCTTGCTCATATGGAAAATCAGCATTTGATACTGCAGTGCTGCCACTGCATTTTCCAGGTGTCTGGTTTGATCCAGGCATGAAAGGCTGTGGAAGCTCAGCACCTGTGGGAATTAAGGTGACGATCCTCCTAAACTGAAGCACTCTTGTATCTCTGCTCCCCTACACCTTCCCTGGAGGTCCTCAGGTGGACACAGCTAAGTGCTAATCTAAACACTCCACTTAGTTCTTTGGCTGCTGATTAGAACTGTGGGGTGATTAGTTTGTCTATTCTTGTGGTCTAATAGGATGATTTATATGTTGGTTTTTTTGATTTTTGTTTTAATACCATTAAAATTCAGAGCAGAGAATGATAATTGAGTTAACTTAGGGTGATCTTCAAGGTTAAGAAGCATCTACTCACCTGCATTATCAAGTGTTACAAGCTGATCACAATAAGTGAGCTCAGAGGGCACATGGTACTTAGTGTGGTGTTCGTTGTGGACTGCAAGGCCATCTATGGCATTTCAGGGCTTTTTGTGACACAGGGGAGACATGTGTGGCACAAGTGTAATAAAAAGATTGATTGCAAAAATTATATTTGGCAATATTTACTGCCAAAACCTAAAACTTGAGAACTTGCAGGTTATTCAGCAAATGTAGATTGCCTTTTGAAATTTTCTGAAGTTTCTTTCTTCATAATAATCTATCTGTCATGTGCTTTAATTTCTTGAGCAGTTAAACATTTTAATAGCTACCATTCTTGATTGCAGCAATAAGGGAATATCAGAGATGCTTACTGGAAAAAAAAGTATTTGTTAGTCTGTATTTAATAACTTTCTAGAATAGATCTTTTGACAGTCTAATTTTATCTATTCTGTCTAAAGGTGGTTGTTTTAAGTGTCTTGAGTTGAGCCATGACGTTTTACCTTTTTTTCCCTTCTGAAATAAAAAGTTTTTGAGCCACTCAGTGGGAATGAGTCCATGCTTACACTGCATTTTCAACTTACTAATTGCATTTTCAATTCTGTAATTGTATTTGCTCTTTGTATACATAAATACATAATAACTAATTAATTTTATGCATTTGAATTGAATAGGGTAAGTCAGACTTTAAATATCTCAATAGAATAAAAAATTTGTTGGAAACTGAGGATGGTTCCAGCAGACTGACTGTAGCTTCAATATTAAGCATGTATTTCAAAAGGATTTTAGCCCAAAATGAAATTTGCAAATTTAAAACTCCATCTTAAGAAATGGAAACCAGTTGTTATAGTTATGGGTTTGACAATTAAGTGCTAACAACCTGAGCACTCCAGTTAGTTCTTTGGCTGTTGATTAGGATTCCATGGTGATTAATGAGTGTGAGAATGCAATCACATCCATAGCTTTAATCAGTCCCGTGCTGGATGAGGAAGTCCAAAGATGGAGAAAGAAAGAACTTCTATATGTAATCTTAGTAGAGGTTTTCCCCATGCTGTAAGAAGCTGAATGGTAAAAAGTAGAGAAGCCTATCCTTTCACCCCTCTCCAAACTTCCAGGATCTTTAAATTATAGTAGTGATTTTTTAGTACCATGATGCAGGAGAATAATATTGCTGATACCTGTGAAGGGTAGACAAGATGCATGGTGATACTCACATAGACACTCTCTCTGATGTTCAGTATTTCATTTTTACACTGTGAGCAGGATTTGTTTTTCTGTACCATGCTACCATGCATCTGGTTTTCTTTTTTCCAGATCTAGTATTTTAAATGTTTAGCTTGAACATTTACATTTTTTTTGTGTGCTTTATTTTATTTTGTTGTGTATTCTGATTATATGCTGTCTTTTTAACATTTAGCCATGTATCCTAAAAAAAAGTTATAAATATGCATAGTTTTCCTTCTGCTTTCCTGTGAAACAGATAAGTGAATGTTTATGTGTACAGAAATAAAGAACCAGGGTGGGTATCCTTGTTGACGAAGGAGACCCCAAAAAGAAAATCTTTGGATCTCTACTCAGCACATAACTTCTCTGTGACCTTTCTGAGTGAGCAAAGATCACCATGTGCTGCATCTCCCTTTAGAGCTATCTCCAAGGGTACATTCTTAGCTCAGAGAAGAGATGGTGGTGTTATTGTCTGGCAGTGTGAGCAATCCTCCTACTACTGCCCTTCGGTTCACTGCTGCTGCTGCTGTCCCACCTTTTCTCTCCTCTACTATGCTGAGCTCAGTTTGTGTAAATAACATTTCCCACTTCTGTTTGGTGCTTTGGGGTTTTTTTGTTATGTTATTTTCCTTTAGCACCTATGGATCTGTACTTGTCACATATTCACATAAGGAAAGGTTGTTCCTACCCTGCAAAGGTAGCTTATACTCTAACTGCAGGGATCATGTCCTAAAGGGCTGTTTTCTGAGAGTGTGTTGTGATTCAGATGATGATATTTGAGTTGAATGGCAGGAGCTGTTCATTTTATGTATATTCATAGAGTGTCTTAACACAATAGGTGTGGGTGAGCTTTGAAGTGTCTCAGTGAAAATAATTAGCAATGAGTATGGATAGACACCTGAACCTGTAGAAGGGTTAGGGAATTCCTGTGGCTCTTATTTGTATTTAGAATATGATCTCTAAATGGCCAGAGGACTTTCCTGAACTGACCATCAGTCTGGAGAGACCAAACATATCAATTAAATAGGAACTTCCCAGGAGTAAAATGCCAAATATTTCCAAAAGAACTAAGTATTTCTTGGCTCCTCTTAGCTGTCCTCTGCTTTTATACTTACACTGTGCATTACAGAAAACTGCTGTACATCAGAATTCTGTTTTTCCGTTTTGTTTACATTTGGTTCAGTTGACTTCTGCCTCCTAAGGAAGCAAAAAATCACTAGGACTATATGAATTGTATTTTATAGATCTCTGAACTGGATTCTGCTATTGCATTTTTGGCTGAAAGGTCTTACATCTAACAGGGTTTTTTGAAATAAACTACATCATGTTGTATCATATTAGAATCAAAAATAGTACATCATTACAGGCAAAACAAACAAAGCTTATAGGGAAGGAAATATCTCTGTTAGGCAATGTTTGTATCTTAAAAGAGGTCCAAAAACTTTAATTTTTTGAACACAGACGTTCTTTTTAACTAGAGTCACTAATTATAGTGTTTTTTCCTGAAGAGTGATAATACTAATTACTTCAAAGACAGAGAAAAGAGAAGGAAGGAAAAAAAAAAAAGAAAAAGGCATCTTCTCTTTAGCTGTATTGGTGGTATTTACATCTTCAGTTTCATGGTTCTTACCTTTCTTACTGAAACTCATTCAGTGTTATGTCATGGAGTCATAAAAGCTGTCGGTGCATGGAAGGAGTGACAAATTTGTAAGTGGAACACAGTGGACTAAAACAGTGTAGCACTGGGCACCCATTTCTGTTTCATCAAGCTGCACAGACCTGCATAACATAGCCCAGTACAAGTCTGTATCTGAGTGCACAGGACACCTGCTTGTCATTGGCAGCTGGGCCTCCAGCACCACTGTAAATATCAGGGAACAATTTTACACCAGCTACAGTGTTCAGGTGTGCTTTTGTTTTTTCAGCTCTACCATAACCATGGAATACTCTCAAGTATATGTGGGTCTATGTTCACTTTTCACTATGTGCAACACAACACCCTAAGGGAGCAGTAGAGTTTATAAATCTGACTTGAAGGCCAAAGAGATGAGGCTGAATTCATGTAAAAGTCCCATCTCTTGTTTCCAGGAAAAAAACAAGCCATATTGATTAACAGCATTACTAAATTTGCAAGTATCTAAAGTTAATCCAAGTAATCTCATCATTCTCAAAGCTGTAGTAGTAATCTGTGGGGTTTTTCCCCATCTAACATAAAGAAAATAGTACTTAAGTTATTCTACTACTTTGGAAAAATAAACCATTAGGTGGAAAGATGCTGGCAAAGAAAAAATAACTGAACTAGCTTTGCTGTGAAATTTCAGTAATCTTCCTTCTGGCCTTGGCTGCCAGACTGATGCTGAGGAAAAGCTTAAACATCCTCCCTCCCCTGTGCATATTATTTATTACATGCCTCTGGAACTTTTTTCTTCTGCTCTGTTATTCTCTTTCTTTGTGAGCTCTCATGAAAAGAAAGGGAATAGATTATAATAATATTGTAGCACCGATGCTATTGTGTTTGCAGTAGCCTTAGTCCAAGATAATGATTTGATTAGCATGGCTTTTTCACTAACTGGAATTAAAGATACATGGATTTTCCTGGGATTCTGTGCTTTCAGGATGATTTTTGTTTTACCTTCTTTCTTCAGCTGTATATCTTTGCAGAGAAGTTGGAGGTTAAAAGTAGGTATAGAGCTTTCACTAATAGCCAAGGGCAAAAAATTAGTGCAATGAGTCATCACAGTAATTCCTGCAGATATTTGTGGTCTGTGTCCTATGCAATGCATTTGTTCAAAAGGGCCATTGTTCCCTAAATCACTGATGGTAGTTCTTCTAAATATTTTTCCTGCAATGTAGTTGCTGTGACTGAGGTTTGACGTTTCCAATTTTGTTATTTGATTGGCCTCAAGGAGGCCTTGAAAATTTTGAACATGCAGAATATGAAATGCTTGACAAGAATATTAAAGATAAACCAATAGTTCACGGTGCAGTGAAGAAGCAGACTAATTTAGTGGATTCTAGCAAATGGAAGAATTTTACTGGTGTTGAATTACATTAAAAAAAATGTTTTATTGCTTAAATTTAATTGTTGATACAGCTGTGTTTTCTAAAATACGAAAACTTTCCTCTCTTTCTTCTATAGCTTCTTTTGCTTCTTGCTCTATATAACACCCAGAAGTTGTGTGTGTTGGAAATAGTCATAACAGATAAGCAGAGCTATTCCCTTTGTTGGGGTGGGGTGGGGGGGTAAAATGTTGATCTTACTGATAGTAGTGAGAATCTTGCTGTCAGCCTCAGGCCTTGAATCAAAAAAAGCACCCTTTAGTACAGCTGGGTTTAAGTTTTTTAACAGAAGCAATTAGTGTAACTACTCAGGGACATCTGTTTCACACTTAGACTCCTACAGGTTGTTTAAAGGAGAGCAGAAAGGATCCTCTTCTGAGTTAATTCATACATTGCAAAAATGAAATAAAATCTTCTAGGTACAGAGCTTTTTTTATTCCCCCCTCATCCATTTTGCTGCAAAACTTGTTGTGGTTCATGTTTGATCTTTGTATCAAGATCAAAAATTATTACTCCTCTTAGTAAAAGGAAAAGATAAAATTATTTTTAGCTTATAAAATAGAAGTAGTTTCACTTGTTGCTAGAATTTGTGTTCCATCAAACTTCTAGTGCTTCTAATTTTGTATTTCAAAAGGTATATATTTTAATGTGAAAATAATTTTTGCAACAAAGTGGTGCCTAGAGAGAATGAGGAATATCCACCCTCATTTCATCCCATGTGCTTCTAATCTATATTAATTTTTTAGTTGATGGACTTGTGATAGGCCTTTTTGTTTTGCATATGTGAGTGATTTTTAGCTTATTTTTTTTGCTTCAATAATTGCAAATGAGACTTCAGCTTTTAGATCTTGAATTTCAGTTTTGCAGATGATATTCATGCTGATGGTTTATCACAGCAGTGTGTCTTCTCTGTATCACAGACAATAGTAAATACAGCTTCAGCTCAAGGAAAGCTATTTTTTTTTCTCTGTAGAAATACTGCAGCACAGTCCAGCTTGATTCTGGAATAGACTACAGGAAACGAGAGCTTCCAGCTGCTGGAAAACTTTACTACCTGTAAGTTTATCTATGATATTGTATTAGCTTCCTTCTTCCTTCTTATTAGCCAATAATTTCCTATTCAAGGGGAAAAGAAAATTGTAAAGTAGAATTAGCAGGGTGTGACTTTTCCTTTCTTTGCCTTCTGGTCCATTTTGTTTAGCAAACCGCCTTCCATTATGCTTTGATATTAACTTCATTAAACTACATTTTTGGTAACCACACTAGCATCATTTATAATGTGTGACTGAATAAAAACTAATTAGATTTTTTGGGGAGGTGTGGTATTTGGAGAACTGAAGTGACAGATGGTTAGAAAGTGATGAATATCCTCTTGTAAGAGACTGCACAATTCTCTTATAATAGAATAACATCCTTATTGTATTTAAGTAATTAAGTATTTATAGAAATCCAATGACAAGGATTTATTTAATTTTGGGTGTTTCCAATGCTGTGGATTAAAAAACCCAACACCCTTCTGTTTTGACAGATTGTTTTTGTTTATCATGACAAAATTTCTTTAGCACTTTATATTTGCAAATAAATATATTTTAAAATATATTTGCAGATGTGTTTCTGCTTGCAGCATAAATCTGCCTTAGAGGAATATCCTCTTTAATACTTTGAAACCTTTGCAATGTTACATTTTTCTGTCTTGTATTTTCTCTTGTAATATTATTTACTCAGTGACAACCTGAACAAAGCAGACTACAGTCACTTAATATTAGATTTATAATAGTTGTATCTTTAAAATACTGATTTAAAAATCATGTTTCCAGAAAGGTGGGGTATTTTCATCACTGTGATGGGTGTTTGAAACCATGTATGTCCATGCTACTTTTTAATGAAGTTAGATGTTGTAGCTGTTTGTCTGGAAGGAGGAATACTGCTTGGTAGAACTTTTCCTGCTTTTGAAAGGAAGTGACAGAATTTCAAATATGGAAAACAGGTCCAGTGCAAGTTCTGTATCCTTAAACTGTGGCTGTATGAACTTGAGAAAAGTAGCTCTTGTGCTGTATTTTTGCCTGGCTGCACTTGCTCAGTGCTTTGTCACATCTGCTCAGAACTTTCTGAAGCCACCACTGATACCTGTGCTCATCATGGTCCTCCTGAGTGCTGCTGTCCCTGCCTGTGGTGCTGCTCCCTGGGCCTGCTGCACTCTGTGACTTTCTGCTGGACGCTGTGGAGAGCACCTGCCACATTGTTTTCCATAATCTGGAGAAAGGAAATGGATGTTTGTGGTTTCTAGCAGGTAATAGGCCAAACATGGTGCCTGTGGCATCAGCTCTAAGAGGAGAAGCAATATAAACAAATTCCAGGAGTAGTACCCAGCCAAAATATCTCATTGTGTTCTGCTGTAAAACTTCTGATCAAGTGAATAGCAGAGATGGGCAATAATTCTGTCTTATGGATAGATTTTATTCTCTCTTACTGGATAGATGTTGGTTGCCTTCAGAACTTGATGTGTAAATCATTAGGAAGCAGTGGGGTGAAAAAATTATTAAAAAACCCCCATAGCTGCCAGTGGAATTAGATACTTATTTCTTTATCCTTTCTTCTTCTGAGGGAATCTTATTAATTCTTCTATTCAAATTGGTTCATTTGAGCTTTAACCCTGTAGAACTAGCTTAGTATGTGGGGATTCCTTTTGTTTGGTTTGTTTTAAAATTGGGTACAGTATTTTGATACAGATTCTAAAATTTAATTAGCAGGCTTGTCCCCCAAAGAAAATGTTCTTGTTCAACATGTATATGTTCTTCTATTAATGGCTATAGTATCATTGTCATATTTTTTTAAAGAATCCTCTTAATGCTTCATATGTTATGTAGTCCTGTCTTCATTTAAAACATGTAACTGAGGGTTACTTAAAACTGTTTCATACTCCTCTGAGAGCAGTCAGTGTAACACCATTACAAGATGCCTGATCAAAGCAACTTCATCGATCTCAGTCTCAGGTGTCTATTTTCAAAACAAACTTTCTTGGCAATTAGGTACAAATATTCACCTTAGCATCATATTCACCTGTTTCTTCTGGTAGCCTTTCAGTTGAAATTTCTGTTACTCATATGCATGCACATGCACATACTCTCTGAGATAGATACAGATATATAGATACATTTATACACGCATGCACACACTCTTTACTCCCTTTTATGGCCTTTTTCTCTGGTGTTTTGTCTGTTCTTTATTGTTTTGTCAGAGGAATGCATCACACCAATATCAGTGTTGAGAGAAGCTTCTAGAATTTTATGTAACCTGCTAGTCAGAAAAGGTTTTTCATGTCTTCAAAATGGCACTTGTATAAGTCCATGGGTTTTTAATTTTTTTTCCCAAATTCTTTGTATCTACAAGGTTTGTCATCATTAAGCTTTAGCTAAAAAGTAGTTACTTCAGTTCTGCTCTTAACATTTTTAAGGTGCTTAAGGCCTAATGAGCAGGAGAGTATGTGTTTAACAAGCTGATATTCATTTGTCAGTTAAGAGGATGTCTAGAATTGTGTGAAGCAGTGTGACTTTAGTACATCAAGATCTATAAGATTTCACACCAAAAGTTTACACCAACTTTATGAAGCATTATATATCCTAGTTCTAGTTTGTTGTCTGCTGTAATAGTGATTTACTATTCTCAGCTAGAAATCTTATCTATCTCTCTATCTATCTCTCAATTCATCTTTAAGAATAAAACATGGAAAGATTGGCTCACTACCCTATTCAGTGATTAAAAAAAAGTTTTCTGATTGGACTGATTTTTTAATTCTTTTGGCCCAGAAGATGAATGTAAACTTTACTTCAGCTATCAGCACAGATATTTTGCATTTTTACCATCTGTGGTTGATCTTTTACCAAGCAGTATTAGGAACAGAGGTTGGGAAACTGCTAAAACTGCTAATAAACAGATGATAGTGGTATTTTTAATTTCACAGTTAAATTTTGCAAATTGTTTGGTCAATATAATCGGTTGACTTGACACAGCAAACCCCTCCCCCCCCCCCCAAAAAAAAAAAGAAAATCTGTTTCAACATTTAATTTCACAAAGTCCCCTCTCAGAAATTTCAAAGGATACTTCTTTAGGTGCTTGACTGCCTTGCCTTGCCTTGTCTATTTGCTCTTATTTTGCATGCAAGATAGAGCCAGAAGCCTTTTTTCTCATTGTATACACATAGTGTTAATGGGTCTGCTCTGCCTGTATTGCCTCATTACTGGAAACAGCTCAAAACACAGAAGTCTTTCAGTGTATGCAAATAAGGCAGAATCATCTACCTGAGAGTTAATATTCTCTACTTTTAAGTGTATTCTAAATGTAATGTTTGTATTTAGAGCATAACATCCTGTTCTCTTTTTTTATGGGCAAAAAGCTAAGCAGGCTCAGGCAGCTGTTTGATGTTGGCTTCAAGTGTTATTAATTTCATATTCTATTATTCTTTTCACTGTAGCACAAGTGAAGCTGATGTGGAGGCTGTCATGGATAAGTTGTTTGATGAGCTGGCTCAGAAACAAAATGATTGTACGTAAGTTAATTTCTCTTGAAAGAGAATACATTTAGAACACAATGCCCAATCTCCACTGACCAATTAATAAGTTCCATTGCTGTATATGGGTTGATGCCACACTCAAGTGGCAGTCATTGTATCAGCATTTTGTCTAATTTATGTGTTGAATCATGTGCTATTATTCATGAAGCTATGCATTTCCTATCTGTAAGAGATGAATTTTATAGTAATTATCCAGAGAAGATTGAGTCTTTGTTCATGTTCCCATAGTAACTAGACCAAGGATTCTGAAAGTGCAAGGCAGAGAGCTGGGGCTGAATAAAGCATGTGGAACCATTGCAGACTTCACGTTTGAAGAGCTGTGCGACAGAGTGAGTACCCAGTCCAATCTAGATCGGTTAATGCTCAGGCTTTTCACAGTTAAAAAAAAAAAATCAAACCACAAAAATTTGCTATCTTCCCAAGATGCACTGAATTAAAAAGGCTTTTTAAAAAACTTGATTAACAGAAATATTTTTAATTTAACAGGAAAAACCCCTTTCTTCAAAAGAACCATACTAATTTTCTTTTTAATGATATAGTAAATTCACTCTTAGGTGTATCACAGATTATCTACAAAAATCCTACTGCAGTATATGCCTGGCCTAACATCAGTGCTGGTGTATGAGTGGTGGTAACATCTCAATATGTAAATAGCAATCAAATGCTGTTTTTATAATCTGGGATTTCAGTTTGATACTCAAGCAAAGGAGCAGTCATCCTGGCACCACTAGAGTAACACACTGTTCCATGCTTTGGTTTCAGCTGCGTGTACAAGGAATGTTTAATCCGAGGCCTTCTCAAAATATTCCAGATTTTGCTAAATACTGGCACATTCTCTGCTTAAACATGTGAGATGTGAATCTTGAAAAGTTCTCCTTGTATTTGACCTCCAGTGGGTTGGAAGACAATTCCCCAGGAGTTGCACTGCACTTCAGTGTTCTTTGTACTGATGTGTGAAGTTGCTGTTAAATGATCACAACCCTAAACTGGCCAATAGCACTTTTGATTCAGGATGGTGACCAGTCTTTTGGTGATAATGTTTTGCTTTCACTTCCTTGCAGCAAAGGAGTTGATAACTATTTGGACAGAAATTATACTGGTTGTGTTTCAGACTGCAGGTTTTAGACCTGGAGTTGGTTTTTAGTTTCAGACAAAACCAGTAAGCCATTTGTAAGAGTGGAGGTGTGTCATGAGTAGAATAGCTTGCTTTTCACGTAAGGTTTTGAGATTTTTTTCTGCCTTGTGCCCCTTAAAGCATGGGGAAGCTATGCTGTCAGCAAATACTAGTACAATTCTTTAGTCCAGGAAATGCCTTATGTACTTAAATGGGATAATAAGTTGCTTCTAAGTAGAAGTGCTCTGATTGGCTCACATGTCAGTGGTCTGAAGGTTCTCATCCTGTTCAAGAATTATTTGAGGTTCAGATCATTCTTACATGGATTGCCCAGGACTTAGGAAATCTTGCTGTCTCAAATCAGATGCCTTCTGCAGATAGTAGTCCCTTACAGCAAAATCACATGCTTAAAACTAAAACAACATGGCAGACAGGAAATGGTTTTCTTTTGACAGCTTCCTCAGTTATCACTGATTTTTCTCTTCAGATCACTGATGTATCTTCATAAATATTACATCAGTATGTTGGTAAGGGGTATCAGTGTGCTCCTTTCATAGGCAAAAAAGTATAGTCATTGAACTTCAGAATTGTCTATTAAATTTAGATGAATGGTCAGACTTGCCTCCACTGTGATTTTTTTTCCATTACTGTAAACTTTTGCAATGATTTATAGCAATGGTAGAAAATTTCACTATATTTCAAAATAAGCTGTGTTTAGGACCTTGCCTGCCCCATTGCTCTGTTTGCCTGACCTGCTGCCATTAAAATCTGCTAAAAGGAAAACTTCAAAAAAAGGAAAAATGCAGCTGTCAACCCATGAAACCCTCTTCCTTTTTTCATGAATTCTTTTAAATTTTGATGGAAAAACTTAAAACATGCAGTATCTTTTTTAAACAGTCAGAGAGGGAAATTGCTCCCACTCATGTCACAGAAGACACAGGGAAGATCCAGAAGAGTGCACTGGTGGTTTATAGCAAAAAATTACCCCAAATTAGGAGACATTCAACATGACAGGAAGTATAAAGTTTTTTATATATATTCCACTAAGATTGCTAATAGTAGGAGGGATTTGTGGAGGGATAAAGCAGAAATCTTTAAGGGACATAGCAACAAGATATTTGCTACTTCTTGTGAAGCCAAATGGTAGATAAGTTGACAGGCATCATAAGTGCTGCTATTAAAAAAGGAAAGTAGAAAGCTGAAAAAGATGTAATGAAAAGCAAGATTGACAAAAGAAAATACTGGAGGGGAATTTTTTGGATTTGCATGGAGCAGATCTGCAGATTTCTTTGTGCAGGACATGGGGACAAAATCCCATGGGAAGACAGATTGTACAAAAGGACATGGGGCAGGAAATCTTCCTTGCTGGAGCCTGTTGCAACCAGGGTGAAGCTTAATTGACAGCTTAAGCAAAACTTCCAGGTAGATAAATGAAATCTAAAGTTGGTGTTGTAGGAGCTCATTAAACTTGTACCAGAATTGAAAACAAGATTTGCAGTCGGTTTTGTAACAGTTTTAAGATGTGGTGACAAGCATGATAAATGGGAAATTCTCAATAATGGGGGAAAATGAGAGATAATTGCTATTATTGAAACCTTGTGGGACAATTCATAAAATAATAATACAGAATGGGTGCTTACAGCCTGCTTAAAGACAGAGTGGCTGAAAGAGGTGGAGAGCAGTGTGCAACATTGAAGGTACTGGTACCTGCCTTAAAGTTAATTAATACAAAGTTCTTGAGTACCTATCAGTCTGCTAATTAACAAACCTGAAAGGAAAGTACTTGTAGGGATCTGTTACATATGGAACATGAGATAGATTGTTCCTTGAGCTATAAGAAGCATATAAAGAAAATATACCGTTGTATGTTATACTATAGATGAAACACAGGAAAAGGTGAAATGTAATTAGCCAGAAAACAGCAAATGATAATTTTCTAGCATAAAATGTACTACATCCAGTACAAGGTCATTTGGCTGGTGGTGATGAATTAATCTAGAAATTTGTGTTGTGTAGGAATAATCTTAATTGTCTAGCCTTTAATGAAACCGAAAGATATTCCAAACAGTGAAGTTGCATATTTGAGTGTTCAGGAGGAGTAATTTTCAAAAGCAAAAGGGAAGTGTGACTAACTGGAAAGTGAAGTGTAAACAACAGTAACAACAAAAAGAGCAACACAAACCCAAGAAGAACTCTGAGGACGAAGATAGTAAAAGTATCTCCTGTGTCAGTGTTGAGACAATCAAATAATACAGAATGAATGGCAACTAGTTATGAAGTGCAGGAAAATTATAAAGTAAAGGTCATGGGCAAATGTGTCCAGTCACATAAAAGACTTAAGTAAAATTGGAGTTTTGATGTTTTATATTATCTGAATGGTACTGGCTTATTCTTAGCTGGATGAACTTTTAATAATGATGTGGAAAAAGGAAAAGGTTTGGCAAAGAATATGTGTTCTAGGTGAAGTAGAGTGAAATATTAATTTTATTTAAGGATAGTGAAATAATTTTCAGTCTCTAAATAGTTAATATATGTTAAAAAGAGCCTGCACATACATTTTGTATCATTGGAGTCCTGTAAAACTAGACTGAGACCTTTGACTAGCTTTTTATTTTTATAAATGTTAAAGTGCAAGAGAAATTCCATGTCACTAGAAGAATGCTCTGTGTGTCAGTATTAAAAACAAACAAGTAGAATGCTTATGATGATGGGTGGAACTGCAGGCTGTTGGTGAGATTTTAGTCCAGAAAGGGTAATGGAGAAGCTAATTCTGGATGCATACAATGGATGACTAAAGAATGGAAATAAGATTTAATTCTCCAGTCTCCCTGACTTTATAGGAAGGGTTGAATTTTGAAGATGCTGTTCTTATTAGGAAAGTGACATTATGCAGTCTCAAGAAAGTATTTGTTAAATGGGTTCCGAAGTTAGTTAACCAACCTATAAAAAGAAATATTGCTGAAGGTTTTTTGTTTGTAGCATTTCTAATGAGCACATTTTTATACTAAGCCTGATATAACAGGTTTTTTCCTCCAGGAGTTTTGAATATAACATAAATGCTAATACAAACTTGCTGTAAATACAGAGTACTGTGTGTATGGGGAAGGAGCAATGAAGACAAGAATGCTTTGTGCAGTTTATCAGAACAGGTATTTTGAGGAAATGGTTAGGGTTGTTTACTTTTTTTTGAGAGAGAGTTTGTTTCATTTTGGTTTTTTTTACATCTAAGAGTAGACACAGCCTCCTTTTACTGTGTATTGGGTCAAAACTGGATGTCATTTTAGGAGGAGGCTTTTGTGTTTGAGGTACTTATTAGTTTTTAGGCTTAGCCATCTCTAAAATACAGGAACTTGAAGTACCCCATGATCTTTTCTGGTTTTAAAGTGCCTGAAAGAAGGGATGTGAGGGAGTCAGGGTTCCTGCTGCCTGTTGGCAGCTCTCACTGCTCCTGCACATGCAGTGAACAAGTTCAGCAGCCAGCAGGGGAATGTGCCCAGTCCATCTTGAGGGAATAACCAGCTCTTATGCCCCTCATACTTCTGGGAGTAGGCAATGCTTCTTAGTCTACAATCAGTCTGTGCAGTCAGTTCAGACTGAGTTTATCCAAGGCTTATAACTTCCTTGGGTTTGAGGGGGGTTTCACAGGAAGTGTTATGGGGCATTTCCCTCATACCAAGCAACCTTTCTTCCAAATTTGACATATCTGGTCTGCATTATGGAAGCACTTACAAGTTATAGCATTATCTTGGAGTTGCAGTAGTATTTTTTGAGTTTTCTGAAACTGTTGTATACTGCTGCTCATGTGGGTGTCAGTAATAATTGCAGCACGAGTGGACAGCATTGTACTCAAAATTTGGTTAATTGATTCCTTTGGCTGTCCATTACCCTTAAGGGTTCCAGAAAAAAGAGTAAGTTTTGCAAGAATCAACATGTGAAACGATAGATGCTTTTGTTGTGTTGGCAAAATAGCTTATCACTCAAGTGACTCTGCTTTCACTTCATTGCTGCAATCTGTCTTCTGGTCTGGTCTTGGGTAACTGTTACAGTGCATTCCAAGGGATAAATATCCAAACCTAAAAATCTGCATTTGCTGGTGTAGGATTAAGGAGATGTGTTTGAAATTTACATTTTTGGTAAAACAATATTTCATATGAACAGCCTGTAAAACTTCTTTATTTTCACTATAGTTTCTTTTAAAATAAAATCAAAATTATGTTTTAAGGGGAAATACTGAAACATTTTCCACTTTGATAGCACATGAATTAATGAGATGTTAGCTAATAAAATAGCAAATCAGCAATTGGTAACTATTTATAACATCTCCTAGCTTAAATAGAATTTTCATAATAACTGCTTTTTAATTAATACCTGGAGACCTTGGGAATTAAGAGTTGATACCTTTCTGGTATTGTAATATTTCATTCTTGTTTCATATATTAGCATCAAACTTTTTCATGTCAAGAGTATAAAGAATTACTTCTATCTAAAATAATGCATCAGATACTGGTAATTACTAGTTGTTCATTAATGTTCATAAAAATAAAATACAGAGAATATATTGTATGCAATGCTGATAGGACATGCGGTTGACTTGCTAAGCTATTGTGTGCATCAATTTGTAAATCCTGGTTTCCCAGATGAGGACAATCCCAAGTTTTAGGTAACTAAGTTAATATCAAATTCATACACTTTGTTTTTTTTCTTTACTAGCTATGTGAACATGTGGAAAACCAACAAAAAACCGGATGAGAGGATACTGATCTATTTTGGTTGCTTTAAAGCAAAGGGGAAGCAGTTTTTCAGACTGACACACCAGGGTTTATGTGGCAGAGTGGCACGTGCTGGTCTTCCTCATGGGCATGAAGTAGTTACCCAGTAGTAGAATGGAGCCCTGTGAATGTGCTTCTCCAGTGTAATCAGACAGGAGGACTCTGCTTGGTTTTCATCAAAATGTAGCCACAGGAGGCTGGGACAGCCACCAGGCAGAATAGAGACATACAGTTCCCAAATTTTAATGCTAATGTTGACTTCTTCCATTCTTTGGGGCCTTTAATTCCTTTCTTCCAGTTTCTCCATCTATACAATGAGGGAAACACTACCAGTCATGTTATATTTTTGCAAAACATTATTAGTTAATTGAGTTAAATGTCTGAATGAAAGATCACCAGATGCCTTTAAAAATAAAATGTATATATTAACTTGATTTTAAAATCCCTATATATACATACATATAAATGTGTGTGTGTATATATATATATATGCAATTGTGCAAATATAAGTGTTGCCCATTGTAGTGTGTTCACACATGAAGAACACTGTTCTTGACACCTTAGAAAAAATTACTCTCTACCAGTTCCCTTTCTTCACTTCCCTTTTTAACAATTTCTACAGGAAAATTTTATAGTGCCGGTTAGATCTGTTGTAAATAACGCAGCCGACAGCGTACCTGGTGTGTAATCTCGATGGAGCTGCGGGAGTGGGGAGGTGCCGAGCTGCTCTCGGTGCTCCCCGGGCTTGCGTGCAGCAGCTGCTGCCCTCTGCCGGGATTGCCGGCTGCGGCCGCTCGGGCATGCAGCCTGCTCCTCCCAGAGCCTCAGCTGCTTTGCTTCATGGATCCTCTAGGCTTTCCACTAGGTAATCCAATAGATCCCTTCATCCCGCTCCCAGTACCAATGAATGCAGTGTCTTAACATCATTCTAACCATTAGCTAACATACGATAGCGTTAAAACTCTGCAAATAAATTTAGTATCAGTATTTATGTTGTAAAAGGTTATCAGACTGTGATTTTTTTTCCTAGTAGTTATTCAGTGTTTCTGAAAGTGGCAAAATAGAATTTTCGTGTAGATTAACACAACAAATAACTGGTGAACAGTTTCTGTTAGGTTGCTGTTCCATTGCAATGGGCACATTGTATAAACCAGGAGGAAGATGTAGTTCTTAACTTGAATAGCTTGCACTTGAAAGGAAAAGATGTAACTAACTTTTTAAAAAAGAAAAGAAAATAAAAAACTCACCATTTTCAAATGCATCAAGTGATTTAGAAATGCAAGTGTCTGGTTTTGAGTCAGCTGAATGTCTGCCCTACATGATGACATAACTCAGCTGCATTTGTGATTTAATGATTCTGAGTAATTTTGAGGGAACTGTTTTATCTTCATTAAAGGCTGCTGAATGTATCCACAGTATAATCTGGTGTCATCTTTAGGATTGTAGGATTGTCAGGCATAGGTGTAAATAAATGTACCATAGATAAGCACTATTTCCAGTAACCTTAGAATCATAGTTTTCCTTAGTTTGTGATCTTAGTTTTATTCCTAAGAGATTAGCTTTTGTAGCTTAAGCTCTAGACTGAGAGTCTGTTTTTTATTAGCTACATTTACCTTAAAGATTTAATCAGGTTCTCTACTCCTCAAAAAAATTGGCTTATCTTATTCACAAGCATTTTTTATAAAATAAACCCAAGAAACTTATTTCAGGTGTAAATATTGCAATACAGTTATATTGTTAATCAAACCACCTTTCTGTTTTATATTTTATGTGTATCAAAGCTTAATTTTTAGAGAGTACTCCTTTCAGTGAAAGCTGCATAAACCTTGAGGGTTTAGATCCTATACTTTGTAGACCAGGTAATACAAGCTTTTTGAAGCTCATTGGAGTTTTAAGGGTTTGCCTTTTTAATTTAATTTTTTTGTTTCTTAAAGTCTTGAATGTACTTCTCTCTCTTTTTCAAAGCTTTTCTGATCATGGCTTTGAAGTCTTAACAGTAAGTGTAAATACTTAAATAGCCCTATAATTTTTTTAAGCCTTAACTATTTTTGGAGACCATTTCATTGATAATGCTGTACTTTGCAGTTGGAACTGGAAATTTAGCAGTGAGAGCTTTTAGAGCAGAAACATTCCTTTTCTGTGCTTCCAGTATTCAACCAGCTTTGAGCATATTGTTTAAAAAAATACATAAATAAATAAAAGAATGGGAAATTACAAGCATCTTCTTAAGCAGAAAAGCAAAGATCTGAAACAACTTTCCACTATGAAAAATGAGACTATAAAACTTTTGTTGTAAGAACAAGGAAAATTGCTTCTTAGCAGGCTTCTGTGGTGAGATAACCTGAGATAGCGAGGGGCTGTGCTTGGTACAGAAAATGTCTTTCATTCCAGGGTTTACAGATCTTATATTCCTGCTGTCCTGGTTGGAAGTAGATGATGTTTAAGGGATCTTGCAACCCAGACTGTTCTATGGTTCTGTGATTTGCACTGCAATCAGTAGCTTTAAATTTTTTAACCAAGTTAGCCATGCCCTACCTCTTCCCATTTTTATTTAAACTTTAGCGTGCTGTGGCATCATATATCATGCCTTGGGTTTTTCTGTTCCTTTCTTGGAGTTATGACCTTCACACATTATCTCAGTGCTCTCTTTTATGAGCCTCACTAGTGATAGTGTGTTGTTCATTTGGAAACAACAGAGCTTTTTTTTTGTTTGTTTATACTTAAAGATTTTAAGTTGTAAATATTACCTGGTCTTAAACTGGGTGTTGTCTATAGGAAGTTTTGGAGTGTTAAGAGTGTCTGCACAAAATTATAGTTACTGTCAATCATGCGTCTTCAGGATTGGCTGGAACTGGTCCTGGAATATCTTGCAGCATCAACAAAAAATACAAATTGAGATGACATATCCTCTTCTATAATATGTAAAACATTCTGTATTCTTCAGACAATCTCTTAAAGGTGGTATACTGGGCCACTGATGAGTCAACAAAGAAAAAAAGATGCTTTATACTATAATTAAATGAACTCTATAATAGAAACAGGAGATGACTAACTCTAAAACAGCACACAGAGAGCTCCAAATAATAAACATCCTACTTGAACTGAGATGATGATAGCTGAAAATGCATTAAGTAGACAGAGAAACAAAAACAAAAGGTGAGAAATCAGTCAAGCAGGTTGAAGTGGAGTAAACACTTTGTCAGGAGTGTAGACCATGTTAGGGCTAATGTGTCTTGCATTAGTATGATGCTTGTAAAATACTGACTCTTGGCATCAGAGCTAATGACAAAAACCCACAACAGTTTTACAATATATACACATGCAGAAACAATAATACCATAAGAAAGATTCTTATTTATTAGTGTTTTGAGTTTTTAAAATAATATTATAGAATGTGAAAGAACTGGTAACAAATGGTAAGTGACGGTCATTACATAAATGTCTCACTGTTCTGCTGTTGAGTTTTGATCAATAATTGATGAAACAAAAGAGATCAGACAGTACCAGGAACACACACCAAATGAAGTTATTTTTATAGTGTTATTCAGAGGATGAGATTAATCAGGCTAAACTTTTAGTAAGAGGATTACATATATATGTATTAGTATTAGGAGGATTTGTGGCTTCGTTAGCAACTTCAGAGGAAGAAATACCTTCATGTATGCTGCTAACTAAAGTGAAATACTTTCTGTGATTGGTTGAGATTGAAAAAATAAATTTCAGCTCTGGAAAGTTATACAGAGGACAGTGCTATGTGTCTAAAATCGTGTGCCTCTAATCTTGTAGCCTAGTCTGAGCTGGTGTTGCTGCCAGTTGGGACCCAGAGAGTGCTTGCTGCAAGGTGAGGGAAAAAGGGCCTGAAGGCAATAAGGCAGTGCTGTGAAGGTAGGGGAGGGCTCTGAGCTGCTGGAAGAGCAGGAATTTACTCCTTGGTAAATGGACTGTACAGCCAGAGCAGTGGCAGTGGCACAATCTGGCCTTGAACCCATTTCCCTGTCTCTGTTCCTGTGTGGCAGAGGTGGAATGTGGGTGCTTGTGCCAGCCTCATGCCAGGTTTGGGGGGTACCAGGCTAGTGAGAATGTGAGTTGAGAAGCTGCCAGGGTGCCCCTGCATCATGGTCTCTTGCATTTGGAGCATTTTGAGTTGGCTGGTGGGTTAGACTAGCTTTGAAGCAATTACAGGGAGCATGGAAACTGGGCCTATAGCAAGGACAGAGGGATACAAAAAAGGGCTCTAACCTGTAACCAGAGCACTTGCAAACTTGCTGGTGGTTCCTTCTTTTTACACTGAGTAAGAAGGAAATTAGAGGACTTCCCAAGACAAGAGTAAGTCATGTTAGGAACAAGATTAAAAGCTTTGTCTTTCATCTCCAGGACTGTCTCTAAACTCCAAAAGCAGGGAGTTTTGAGAACTCCTCTGTGTAAGGGACTTCAGCTGATATCAGCTGAGCCATATGTAACAGCAGAATGGCTGATTTGGCATTTCAGTTGTGCCTCACTAGACTTGAGTCTTGTCAGGGAGGTACCAAATTTACTCTAATAAAGTACTCATGCTGCTAGACTCAAATCTTTCTGAGTGTAAGATTTGGGAGTCTCCAAAGGCACGTTTCTGCTAACATTCACAGAATATTATCACTTAGTGTTGGTGTCAGTTTTTCAGAAGTTCTTGTTAAAGCTTGAAACGTTCTGCCTTTTATGCCCTTAATTAGAGGAATTCTTGAATTGCTTGCTTTTTGCACTGCTGAGGTAGATTGAATTTCTGTTTGACTGATAAAGCTGCATATTGTAACCTTCTATAAACCATGATGTTATGTCTGTATGAAAAGCAGTATAAGTATTACATCTTCCATTCTTCCCATTTGAAATGCATTAGCCTTATTTTTGTCTTCCACCTGTTTCTTCCCTCTGACTACCCAGGTTTTTTAATCTCCTGTTTGGATATCCACCAAAGTTCTTATCTGTATAGCTCATTAGTTGGGCACTTTTCTGTATAGCTTATTAGTTGGGCACTTCAGTTTGCCCACTTTGCAAAAGTTTGTATGCTTTAATTTTTAGTTATATATTTATTTGTTTTAGGAATCACTTTTTAATATCTGGTACTTTGAGATGAGGAGGGTGTATTGGTATGGTTTGTGTGAGAAAGTGTGTCACATTGGGTCATGGCAGAATAATTCCTCAGGGTTTTGGGTTTTGGCAGAAGACTGCTTGGGCTCTTCATGTGATAAAAGAATGAATCAGCATAGCAGTGATTTCTCTAATTTCTTACCTAAGGGGAGACATGCGAAATTCTTACCTTTCTTGTGTGCAGTGAGATTACTGCTGTTCTCCCTCATAGGTACTCATCACACAGGCATACTTGATCTCCTCTGTGTTTAACAGTGCTTCAGTCCTAAGTATGGAATAAAATTACCAGTACTGAAACTATTTGCTTATCACTAATCTTAAAATCTCCAGCAGCATCCTGGTTGTGTTGCTTTTAGTGCTCCCATTGTTTTTCTTTTGCACTTGATACTTGCTGTCCAGATGTAGCACTTGTATCTGGCGGCAAGGTGTCCAGTGAGTTTGCTCTGTGTTGTTTCCATCCATCAGTTCCTTCCACTTTCTTAAACCTTTTCCTGCTTTATTTCATCAGAATATTTTGAGTTCAGCTACTCTGGTTTATCCAGATAGGATTTTGGTTTTTTCAGAGGTGTTGCATGAAGCTTTGCTGGGGGCCCTCATGATGATGAGGTTTTGGTTTCTGATGAACAAGTCCATAGTAGTAACTAGGGGACTGAAATGGAGGGAGAAAATAAGCATTAATTATAATTCTGAGGGGAGAATACAGCATATACTACTCTTAAACACTGCTCTAAAGAATTGAAAGATTTTGTAATAATTCTTTTCCATAGATGCTACAGGGAAGTTGAGTGCTTGGGAATGGGAAAGCAGGGTGATTTGTGAGACTGCAAGTGGGAGAACTGGTGGAGAGTGACAGGCTTTAGAACCTGCCTGGAAGGTTAGCTTATTCCCATTAATTCCCAAGAATTTTTGGAATGCCATCAGGGCTTCTCTCTGCTGTGCTTGTGTAGAGACCATTTCTACAAGTTTTTTTTTATTCTAGTATCTAAACAAAACCTAAAGTCCTGTTCATGAGCAGCTATTGATAATTGCTTTAAGTAACTTCTTGCAGAAGTGTTCTAGTTAAGAAGTTATGTTTGGCCTACAACAAATTAGTCTCATAATTTCAGTTAAAGCAAATATTTTATATCTAGTGGTTTTAAGTTAATAGCAGTATTGCAGTGCTTTATAACAGTATTATACTTGGTACAGCACAAGGTGCAGGTGATTACCTGGGAAGGGAGTTGTGACCATCCAAAATGCTGCTGAACTTGTTTCCTGCAGTAGCTGCAGACATGATTCTGAAGTATTTGTACAAGTAAAACTAATGGAACAAGTTCAGGAGTATACAGATTTTAATAGCTCACGATAAAGTACTGCCTGTGGTACTGATAGGACAGATCTTGCATAAAAAAATACCTTCCATGTAATGAAAAAGTAATTTTAGAGGAATGTACTTGAGTGAGCTGCTGCTATTTGTGCATATTTTCCGTTGATGGTTTAGATACAGAAAGAGAAACTAATGAGTTCTTCTTGAAGATTTTTATTTCATCATTACAGGAGAAACCGTGAACAAAGGAACTGCTGCAAAATTGTATTTCTGTCTGTTTCCTCTTGTTTTCCATACTTAAAAAATAAGATACTTATTCAGGCTGGGTTAGTCCTAGGTGAACTAAATGCAGGTCTACTTAGGATTTAGTAACTAGCCTATACATTTGCATTTACAAATCTTTAAAGATCTAGAAAGCATCCTAATAGCTATTCAAATTATTTATGCTTTAGGTTGAAATCACATGTCTTCTATGGATTATGGTTTATAGTGATTATTTTATTTGAGGTTGTCAGAGAGAGATCATAATGTTGTCTGGGTGCAGAAGAGCCACATTTTTCACTCTCAGTGTTCGTGTAAAGCCAGGAGTATGAACACCCCCAGGTACCTATGTCCCTAAGGGCAATCGAGCATTCCTCAAGCGAGATACAAAGGAATAAAAATAAGATTATGATCAGGACCTGACAGCTCTCTTCTGTTACTGTAGTATGTGAATATACAGAGTTTGTGTCATTCTGTCATGGGTTTCCATTGCTTATGGTTTGTTTTGTTTCAGCCTCTTGGAGCCAGCGACTATTTGGAAATATCAAAGCATTTTGACACAGTGTTTGTTCGTGACATACCACTCCTTACAATAGCAAAAAGGACACAAACTCGTCGTTTCATTACTCTTATTGATACCTTTTATGAGCATAAGGTGAGAACCAAGCCTTTCCTGTATGCATAGGAATAATATTGGGAGTCCTAAAACTCATTCTTACTATTGGTTTGAAATAAGGCTTTCTGTAGTAATGGTTTGGAAAACATAAGCAGAATGAAGTAGCACTGCAAAGAAACATCATTCCAGCTTCACAGAAAAAAGAAAAAAAAAAAGGTCCCATTTCAATAAAGGCAAATAAACAGATTTTTTTTTGTTTCTACGAGTATTAAGTATGAGCATAAATATAAGTCTGAGCTCATTTGCCTTTTTTGAATTAGGATGTTCTTTCCTAACCGAGGAAAACAACAGAAACCATGTCATTATTTTAATAATGAAAGATTGTGCTGCCAACTGTGCTGGAATGAAATGGAGTTTTTTAGATTTTAATCTGTATGGGCAGTTGGTCAGGAATCAGTGCCTTTTTGATCAGGAAGGAGGAGTTAATAGCACAATTACATCATAAAGTTTAAAGGAAACAGTCACTATAGGATTTACATTAGATTGCAGAATTGCTCATGGAATAATAATGATAAATGCAGCACTTCATGTGGATTTACAGAGATTTCAATCTCTGTAAAGCAAAATCAGCGTAACTAAAACAAAGGGAAGTTCCTGCTTAAGGTGATTTTTTTAAAAGTGATGCAAGGTTTGAAACACTATCGTATATGTGATGATATTTGCATACACTTAAACATTTATGCAGCTGGAAGTGTCAGTTGGGATTGGCTCTTATCGAGAATGTTCTGGCATGGGTTGCTGATCAGAAGGGCCCCAACTCAGTAAGGTGTTGAACTGACTCAGTGTATGAATAGTCTCATTCAAATCAGCCAGATTCAAATCAGTGTCATTCAAATTAGCCAGATTCTTTATTCTTTATGGTTGGGAAGTGGACATTTGCTAAGGCAATATGCTAATATTAAACGAATGGGTTAGAAATAGAGGGATGGTCTGCTCTGTGTTTGGGCTGTCATTAAGAATTGCAAGCAGTCACTTTCTATTATTTCCTCCATAGGAAACACACAAGGTTAAACTCCCATCAAAAGTAGTTGGGAACAATACCTAAGTATATCTGTGGATGCCTGTCCACAACGCAAACGTCTTGCTTGCATGCTCTCAACAAGAGTCTCCTTCTATAGGATTATTTCAGTCTGTCTTCATTGCAGCCCCATCTCACACTGCATGTTGTATCTCTTCCCAGCAGACATGAAAACAGCATCATTATTTTTACTAGCAAATAACTTACCGGAGTAGCACAGATGGAGGCAGGAAAGGCTTCACTCAGTCTTCTGAAACTTGTAATTCTGGAATTGGAAATTTGGAAATTGGAAATTTGGAATTTAAGTATTCTTTTAAATAGCGCAGTGTATCTACCCACTGAGAGGAGTCTCACTATGGATGAAAAGTAAGCATTGCTTACTGTACAGCTCTCATTTTAGAAAGTAAACTTTGTGGTGAACTCACTGCCTGTGTAGCAGATGTTCTGGGTATTTGAAAGCACAGTTCTGTTCTGTGAGTAAAAGTTACATCAGTTGTTATTGAGAAAAAGATCCTGTAAGGTTAATAGTTCATCTAAAGCAGGTAAATCTGTAACAGCAGTGCGAATAAGAGAAAGAAAAATCATTGGGGAAAAAACACTGCCAATTTAACGTGAAGTTTGCAGTGCATAGATGGTGCATTTTACCCTATTTCTGTAAAGCCCAAGGGATTACACTGTTGTTGCCTCTCTCCTCCTCTCAGGTGCGCATTATCTGTTCTGCAGCAGCCCCTCTCCAAAGCTTGTTCCAGGTGAAACAGGACAGTGCTGAACTGCAGGACAACAGAGTGTTGATGGATGATTTGGACTTGAGCCAGGTACACGATTTTAACATTGTCTCCCTTCTGTAACAAAATTTGGTTTAGTCTCATCATTGCAGTGCATTTTAAGAGGGGGAATAAGGAAACATTTAACTATGGATATGCTGCTTTTTTTGCAGTGTCTGTCCCTCTGATTATTACATGTTGTGCTACTTATTCATAGTCAAAGAAAATGTCACTATATGTAGAACCATTTTGTTTAAGTTTTAGGGTAATTTTGAATGCTAATCATTGTATCTGTTCAGTTATATATGAAAACGCTGATTTAAGTTTAGCACCTACATTTAAAATACAGAAATAAAAGATAGTTTGTTCTACCTGTTCCTAGACTACAGAACAGCCTCAAAAGTCCTCACAAACAGTACTGCTTTGCATGTTGCTTATTCTGTTTTTCTTTCTCCCTGTAGCTCAGTTATTGCTAATGACTTTTTAAATAATTTTTAATGGGTGTACAATTAGTCAAAAAAAGGAAAAATAGATGGTTAACCTGTTACTGTGTTGTTTTAAAACGAAATTATTCTTTTTATGTATTCCTTCAGGGGATTTCCTGGCTGAAATAGGTGCTTTTCTTTAATTTTTGGACATCAGTTTTAATGTTTTGGTGCCATACTGCTGTCTTGTTTTGTTAAAGCCTGTAGAGCACTGAGCCTTAGGAGTTAGGCAGGATGCACTTGAGTACAGCCATGAGTCTCACAGGTGTGTGGTACTGGTTTTGTGTATTGATGTAGGATTCTGCCAAAGGACTCTCCGTGTTTACAGGAGAAGAGGAAGTCTTTGCCTTTCAGCGTACTCTCTCACGGCTCACAGAAATGCAAACTGAACAGTACTGGAATGATGGGGACAGAAGCAAAAAAACATAATTAAGAGTTGAATGAAATCACCCAAAAGTAAAATTACAGCATGAAATCACCAAGAAGAAAAATTGGAAAAGCTTCAGGAAAGCACTGGAAAGTTTTTTAGCACAACTTGAATAATAATTGCACTTTATCATCTGGACCATGTTTTCTTTCATCAATAGTTTTTTGAGTTTAAGACATGAGGTCTCAATTATTTGTCTGTACCACCAGTGTGTGGACATGTGAAATTCTGCCTTCATTTGTTCTTCTTCAAACCTGTCTGGATGTCTGGCTCCATGCAGTGGTGGTGAATGGAATTACCTCCAGCTGGTGGCTGGTCACCAGAGGTGTTCCCAGGGCTCAGTATTGGGGCCAGCCCTCTTCAGTATCCTTATGCATGGTATGGACAAGGGGATCAAAGTGCACCCTCAGTAAGTTCACAGATGATGCCAAGTTGGGTGGGACTGTTGACCTGCAGGAGGGCAGGAAAGCTCTGCAAAGGGATCTGGACAGGCTGGATCAATGGGCTGAGGTCAGTTGTATGAGGTTCTACATAGGCCAAGTGCCAGGTCCTGCCCTTGGGTCACAACAGCCCTGGGCAGCACTAAGGGCTGGGGCAGAGGGGCTGGAAAATTGCCCAGGGGAAAAGGACCTGGGGGTGCTGGAAAACAGAACATGAGCCAGCTGTGCCCAGGTGGCCAAGAATGCCAATGGAATCTCAGCCTGTATCAGCAACAGTGTGGCCAGCAGCACCAGGGATTGTTCCCCTGTACTCGGCACTAGTGAGGCCTCAGCTTGAGTGCTGTGTCCAGGCTGGGCCCCTCAGTACAAGAAGGATATTGAGGGGCAGGGGTGGGTCCAGAGAAGGGCAATGAAGCTGGTGAAGGGTCTGGAGCATCAGTCCTGTGAGCAGCAGCTGAGGGAGCTGGGGGTGTTTAGCCTGGAGGAAAGGAGGCTCAGGGAGGCCTTACTGCTCTGTCTTAACTGCGTGAAATGAGGCTATAATGAGGGGAGGTTTGGACTCTTCTCCCAGGCAACCAGTGACAGAATGAGAGGACAGAGCCTCAAGCTGCTCCAGGGGAGATTCACGTTGGACATGATGAAGAATTTCTTCACTGAAAGTGTTGTCTAGTATTGGAACAGGCTGCCCAGGGAGGTGGTGCAGTCACCATATCTGGAAGTGTTTAAGAAATTGCTGGACATGGCACTTAGTGCTGTGGTTTATTTGATAGGGTGAGGTTTGGACAAAAGTTGGATTCGATGATCTTGGAGTTTTTTCCCAACCTTAATGAATCTCTAAAATATACCTTTGATGTTCAGGAAGTTTGATGGGATTAGAATTTTTCTGGAGAATTGTTCTACAGACAAAGTTAATGGGGCGGGGCGCTATGCAGAGTAATTTTATGATGTCACAAAGCAGGGTATTTCAGTGATTATGCACTGCTTCTGTCATGTATAATGCTGCTTGCACAAAAGAAAAATCAAATGCTTCTTTAAGAAACTCCTGATATTGTCCATAACTCCTGATATTCCTGGAACTCCTCTGTAGTGTGTTTTGGTTTTGTTTTTTTTTTCTATTCTCTTGAGTCTAGCGATGTGTTGACATGCAGGCTCCAGGAGTTTTTTTTTCAAATCAGACTGTTGCTCAGTCTGGTTCATTGAAAGCTAATGGTTTTAGCCAAGAGAGAACCCTGAGGAGGAGCTTTAAGGTACTTGAAGCTGCACAGGATTAAGATTTAAATAATGGATGAGAAAAGAGACCTTGATAAGACAGGGTATGCTGTAACAGTAAGTGCAAGTTCATATTCTTCCTTAATTTTGTGGTTCTTGCAAGCCTGGATATGCTGCCTCTACAGCAGTGACATCTCTACCCTGAATTTTCTTGTGCTTCTTCTACACCAAGCCTTCCACTGCTGCTGACACACCTGCCCTGGTCTAGGGGGAGCAGTACTCAGTACTACTGAGGCAATTCATCACATTACCATAGGAATGTGTTTTATGGAAAAGATAGGATAGGAACTGATACCTCAAGACACATCACCCATCCTCATGTTTGTAGTTGGAAACTCTGTTTTAGAGTTGAAGATACAGTGGTGTCATTCTTGATTTTAATCTAACTGAAACAAAACATGGTATTGTGTGTATTGGCTTATTGTGTATTTTTATAAAGTAATCTTAAGAGCATATTTAGAAACTTTGAGTAGAAAAAAACATGTAGATGGACTGAAAAGACTGCACTCATGTCCTAGGGAGGAGATGTATAACACTCTGTCCCCAACTTTAAGAGGTTTTGTTGGATTTTGGCAACATGACCTTTTTCTGTCTGTTACCAAGTTGTCTCCCATCACAATTACAAAAGGCATCCAAAGGGCCTTCTGGGCAGCAGGGAGGGCTGGAGAGGTCCTGTGCACTTACTTTTGTTAGGGAGCCACATGCTCAATTCTAGTTTTCTGTTCTGATCCCTTCTGCTTGTCCTGGAAGTTACTTATTCTGGCTATACCTGCTCTTCAAATAATTTTTAAAGCCTATATTTATAGTTTGCAGCTAATGGAACTGTATTATTATTCCCACAAGGGTGACTACCATGGAGAATTGTAATGCATATTTATGAAAACTCCAATCAGAATACATTGTTTATACTTAAGAATATCCAAATAATTGTTGTATGCTTCAGAGTTTTGGATTAGGTTTCTCAACCGAGGGACTATTGACATTCATGCATGTGTGTCTGTATATACAAACACATATGTATATTTAATTTATACATGTACTTATAAATCTAGATAAAACTAATATATATGATTGAAATGTGTGTGTTTCTGTATTTATATGTGGCACTCTATACTTATCAGCCTGGGACTATGCTGATAACTCTCCTGAAGCTTCAGCCTTGAGTTTTTTTGAGTAGCATTCAAATGCCTCCTGCCTTGAACCAGAATGTGTTGTAGGAAAATGGGAGATGGTGGTAGATAACCTAAGGCACTTTGCATCTGGATATTTATTTACATTTGCTTAAAAACTACTTATATGTTTAGCCTGTATGTCCTTCTCTGTCAGGTGGTATAGGGAAATGTGCAATTTTGCAGAACACAGATGACACGTCTGGGACATATGGGAGAGGAGGTCCTGGCAGGTTCTTCATTCCCACAGAGACTGCCTCAGGCCAGGGAAGTGAGGTGTTTCTCCACTGTCTGTGTGGGTGATGACGAAGCTCCTTTAACCACAGGATCCCTGTTTGTGTTCAAACTGCTGCTGCTTTGCCCATTGGTATTTGAGGCTTTTCTGCAGTCTGAATGCACACCCCAAACTCAGATGCCCCAGGTTTTTGAAAGCAGTGGGACTGATGTACCACCTAAATGCAGTGGGACTGATGTACCACTGAAAGCCTCTAAGGATATAGGTGAGCTCTGTGAAAACACAGGAGGGAAGTCACCCAAAAGCTTCCAGAGCCAGCACTACTTCTGGGACATATTGCTAAATAACACCATAGTGCAGTCTTTCCTTGGCCAGCAAGGAATTTGTCTGTTGGGAGTCCCTGGTATGTACCAGCAATAATCAAGGAAAAGAAATGGGGAAGATTCCAGAGTGTTTTGAGGCTGAAAACAAGAAAAGTTGCCTAAATCGCTGTGCTGTATTTGTGATTGTGCTGCAGAGGGAGGTTTGCCACTTTTGGGTCAGGTCCACAAGGAGAAATTTATTGGACTGGTTTCTCAGCCAGCCCAGATGTGGCCAGGGCAGAGGGTGCCCCTGTAACCACAGAAGCAGCACATTTATGCCCATCTACCTCCCTGAAGAAAGTGAGGCCCTATTTGCTTATTTGATGGTGCTGTAGCATGTATAAAGCCTTTTTCCAGTGCTGAGTTGGAGGTGCTGCTTCTGGGGTCAGACACCTTCCAGGCAACTGGTGCTGGCCAGATCTCACTGATACCATGGACAAGAGTGGTTTTCTTGTGCCCCAGGGTGCTGGGCCACCTGTGCTCCCAGCTGTCCTGTCCCCTGCTGCCTGGCCTGCTCCTGCTGCTGTGAGACAGCAACAGTCCATGACTTTATTCCACATGAAGATGTTGTATTTGCCAAAATGTAAAGAGTGAGATGCCTGTGACTAAATTATGCATGCTCCATAATAGCCTTAAAAATTGCTGGATTTGTGCTGAATGCTTCTATCCAGAGTTTAAGTCCTGGCTTTTTAGGTTTTCCTTAACTGGTGAATTCATGTCATCTCAGATCTGCAACAAATTTTTATTTCCTTTAGTCATTCAGCAAACATTATTGACAAGTTATTTTTAAAGGCCTTTTCAAGTGACCTTTATTGATGTGGTATAGTATTTTGCTGTCATAGGAAGTAAAATCCTGGTGATTATGGACCATGTGAAACACTTCATGTTTTCTAAAGGTCACATCCTGGCTGAGAATCTCTCAACTAACTTCTTTCAAATACTTGATTGACCAAAGAATGTTCACAATGCCCAAAAATTTAACTTTTTTTTTTTAATAATAAATAGTGCAATATTTAATAATAATATAATAATATTATATAATAATTTAATAATTAAATTTATTATACTTATTTATTATTATTATATTATTATAATAATATAATAATATAATAATTTAATAATAAATAGTGCAAGTCTTTCAGAGTTGCTGGTTTTCAGTATTTGTTACTGTGCAGATTGAGGGAACAATTGCAGTATTTTGGGTAGAACAAGACGGCCTTCCAAAGGCTTTGGAGGGAGTGAAGAGGCATTTTTTGCTGTTGCTGGGTTTTGATCTGAAAAGGAAAAGCATTAATGTCTTTTCTTTTAGTAAAGGTGTTTGTGATGACAACACAGCTGGATAGATGTCACCTATTTTGCAGCAATCTAAACATGAAAAAAAGCAACTGAGCAGGTTTCAAACAGTGCCCAGTAGGGTCACCAGCCACATAACAAGGAGGAAGAACAGTCTCTCCGTCATGACGTGGCTAACAGAATTAAGGTTCAGGATTTTTCTTCCTGCAGTTTCCTGGGTCTGAATACACCTGGTGCCTCAGTTTCCCTGTTGATAAAATGGGAATGATGCTACTTTCTCACTTGCTAACTCTGGCGTACTGCCAGGCTTCCCTCATTAATATTCTAAGATGCTTGCTGAGGCTCTGGGATGAAAATACTTCAGTAAAGTATGTAAATAGTGCAAAAAAATAATTTAGCTACTCAGAGTGGATTAGTCTCCTTGTTTGGGTTACAGAATTAATGTCATCCACTAAACACCACGTCTCTTCATAGTGATTTTGTTTAATTAATGCATCTATTTTAAGAATCTATTTAAAGAAAAAAAAATTGAGATTTGTGATTAAAACTGTAAACCATTTGTGTGGTTTTTCTTTTACTTGTAATAACGAATTTCCTATAAGATTCATAACAACCTCAGATCCTATACATTTGAAATACAGTGGCTTTGTAAATTCTGTTGGCATTTTCCTTGTATAGAGAGAATATTTTTTAAAATACGTCATTTTGAATCTAGTATATTACAAATTGAACACTGTCAAATCCATCTGCTATTTGAGAAGAATTTATCTTGTAATAAAAATTAATAAATCCAGATGTTATGAACTTGTCACTTACTCATGCTAATTTTAGATATGTGTTCTGGATAGACAGACCCACTATTAGTTAGAATAACAGAATTTTAAGGAGTTGGAATGGACTTTCAAGATCATCTAAACCCAACCTCCCCTGCCATGGGCAGGAGCACCTCCCACTAGACCAGGTTGCTCAAGGCCTTATCCATCCTGTCTAGGAACACTGCCAGGGATGGGGCCTCCACAGCTACTCTGGGAAACCTATTCCAGTGCCTCCCCATGCTCACAGTAAAGAATTTATTCCTAATAGCCACTCTAAGCCTCCCTCTTTCAGTTTAAAGCCATTCCCCCTTGTCCTGTAACTACATATCCTCGTAAAAAGTGCCTCTCCAGGTCTCTTGGAGTACCCTTTAGGTACTGGAAGGTGCTGTAAGGTCTCCCTGGAGCCTTCTCCAGACTGAACAATCTCACCTCTGTCAGCCTGTCTCCATAGGAGAGGTGCTCCAGCCCTTTGGTCTTCATGACCTTAGTGTGATTGCTTTTCTTGGATGTCTGTATCCAGGGGGCAAACCTGGACTGGCAGCACTGCCAGTTTCTGGGCATGTGGTTGGCTGCACAAGCTGTAGCCATTGCCCTACACATGGTTCGGCTTTTGGAATATCCAGGGCTTGTCAGAAAGGTCCTCCTCCAGCAGTAGTTTAGACTTGTCTGCCTCAGTTACTGCTGCCAGCAGCCATAATTTTTGAGTTTGGAACCCTTTTTTCCACCTCTTTGCCTCTTTCCTCCAACAACTTGAGGGTGAGACAAAATAGCTGCATGGAAACCACAATTAAAGTGCATTTTCACCCTCATAATTTGAGATTCTTACTGTTCAAGATGTGCTTGTGCTGTCAGCCAGTTAGTTCTGTGGTTGGTTGTTACAGGTTCTGCACAGCTTAGATTATTGCTGGGGGAAGCAGTTGGCTGACATGAAGGCTGGCAGAGAGCCCCCACATGGAAGGGTTGGCAGGGTCTGAGGATTGCTGCAGCTCCCCAGTGCAAATGTCCCAAAGGAGCACCTCTGAGTGCTGAGAGCGACACAGCACTGCTGAGCATGGCACTTCTCCATGGAAGCCAGGGGCAGACGTGCAGGTCTTGCTGGCAGATGGCAAGCAGTGTTTCATAGTTCAGACTTGAGAAACCAGGGGTGTAAAATTTTTAGGTTAACCTTTGGGTCTATTTCTACACCTTTTATTGCAAACATTGTATTTTCCCGTTTCTTGAAGAGGGATATTGTAATACTGAAAGTCGAGCAACTAACTTGCTCCAGTATCTTGCTTGCAGCATTATGGTACGCAGTGTTTGAGAAGAGCATCCAGAATGGGATGTCTTACTCTCCCATTACAGATTCACACAGATTTGTGAAGGAAAAAGGATGTACCCTTAACTATGTTTGCATGCCTTGCCACTCATGGAAATGTTAGACCCTTCTCCAGATCAATTTAAGATCCTGTTTTTCTTTCAAACATCCTGCAGCAGTAAGCTGTCAGGGTTTCATTAGAAATTTTGCTCAAAAAAAGGTCCCTAGGCTTTGCTGCCTCTTCTGAAATTCTTCAAGAACAGGTTTTGCCAATCTGCCTTTGCAGCTTTGTTTGTCCAGTGGATGCTCCTCTCGTGTCACCCTGATCCATTTGCTCTCAGAGATGAGCAATCCCCAACATGTCCATTTCTTGTCAATGAAGATTGCTCCTCATCCTCGGGTACTTAATATTCTCTTGTTCTGTAACCTCATTTCTGATGGAGAAGCACAGGTTTTTGTGTCTCAGCTTCCCCAAGACCCCTGGGCTTAGAATTTCCTGCTGCTTGGCTTTGGGCCTCAGGAGCTCTGGCACACATAAAATACAGGCTGTGGGGTCTGGGGGTGCACCCATGCACCTGCAGAATGGGAGACATTTCTGACCCTTGTTTTTAGGGCACTGCCTGCTTTTGCCTCTGTGTCTGCCCAGAAGGGGGACTTGCAGTAGCAGTTCCTAGCATGAGAGGAGAGGGAGGATGGAGCAGATGGAGGATGCAGGCCACTTGCTCCCTCTCCAGCCTTCTGCATTCTCCACATATTTGTAAAACAACTTTTGTTTTAAATTGAATTGATTTCTAAGAGAGCTATTAAAATACAGAAATGCTTCTCACTGACCTAGTACTCTGCATTCATTTTGGTAAAATTTTGGATGTGTTTCTATAGTCCTCCCGCCAGTTCTTTGTCAGGGTGAAGGGTTTAGTTGGCTCTGTTAATCTACTCTCTAGCTGAAATTGTTCATTTAAATAGTTATAAAAATCCACTCTTTTCCAATGCGAATCCTATACTCCCAGATTTGAGTACTGCTGCCAGAGCAAAGACTTCAAATTCTCTGAGTGCAACCACACTATGTCAGTCCAAAGCCAAATTGCAAACACTTATCCACAATTCCCCTTACTCAGCTTTAAGCTAATTTTTCCAGCAGGCAACAATAGCCATAAAAGTATAGAGGAAGATTATTACAAGAGCTTAAGAAATGGTTAACTGATTTCTTCACAAGCTGTGGGATAATTCTACCACATTCTCTTATTGCAAGAAGTTACTTAATGTATTTTCAGCACATGGTTCTTCAGTGTCACAGTAATTAAGAGCAATCACAGCCACTGAAAAATGAAGCATGGAACAAAAGATTGAGTGTTTAAGCTGAAGTCAAGGAAACTAGGAAAAGTAAGCTCACCAGCACAAAGAAAAAACCTTTGAGTGCTCTGGTCTTTTACAATTAGCAAAGGCAAACACACTTCTGTAACTTTTTCTACATGCAGTGATGGATAATGTTCAGGTCACAACATGCTGTGTTGGGTGGGGAGGTTTGCTCCTGCAGGCCTGTAAAGAGCATCACTCATGTCAGGTCTTTCCTGTAGTTGAGGTATGATGTGCCCAGCAACACTTCCCTGCTAATCAAGGTTCACATGCTTTAAACAGGTAACAGAGTTCCTCAGGGGGCAGGAGGAACAAAGCTGGTTGGAAACACAGGCAGAGGACCAGTCTCCTCCAGTTGCAGTTGATACCTCCCAAAAAGTAACATTTCAGAGGCCAGTGGAGAGAGGAGCAATTACTGTCCAGCAAAATTACAATCTGAATGGGCTGCCATTTCCAGTGCTTCACTAGGATGGCTGTGATTGCTATAGAAACTTCTGAAAGTGAGACAGAGAGGTTTTCCAGCACTGGAAACTGCGAATGGAGAAGGTTAGACTGGGTGCAAAGCCCATTCAGTCAGGCAGCTGCCAATCCAGCCTCTTTGCCAAGTAGATTGTAGGAAATGCTGATTAAAATGTCCACAGAATGCACCAGGCAAATTAAATTTCAGTCACAGCCGCCTGGGTGGTTTCGGTGGGCAGACAGCTCCAGCCTGTGGTGCACCTGGGCTTGCTCTCCCACTGTGGCCTCTCCCACGGCCACCTGCCCCTTGCACACACGTACTGCAGACATGCTGCAGCCATGGCAGCCTAAGGAATACTAGTGAGATGAGGCTTGTGGGGAAAAGTCTGGTAAAGGATGTTTGGGGGGGAAAAAAAAGCCAGACATCATTCCAGGTAAGGGAGCAGTGTCCTTACCCACTCCAGCTTTGACACTTCTCCCAGGGCATAAGTCTAGGAAATGAGGGCTGCTGCCATGTTCACCCCCCTGTGACTGGGCTGGCACCCCCAGCCTGTCTCGCCCACCCTACTCCCTGTGTTGGCATTTAAACAGGACTGCTGTCTTTGAACACTGCCTGCCAACCCCTCCCCTCCAAACAGCTGGCAGTGGACAGCTGAAAGTCTTCCTTTGGGGCAGAACAGCTGGCAGTACAGCCAAAAGCCTGCCACAAACCAGGAAACAAGCCTAAGTCTGAGGGAAGTGTTGGTGCTTGGAACTTCCCCTTTTCCACCTTTTCAGCAGCATAGACAAGCCCCTGAATTCCCCTCCACAGCCCGTTGTCCCAGCTTTGGTGGGACACCCAGGTGTAGCTGCAAGTCCAGTAATGATTCTTCTTGAGAAGCTGCTCTGACCTCCTTTCCATACCCCCAGTCTCCAGCCCTTTCATCTGTGCTGGGGGAGGGTTTAATATCTTTTTGTGTTCATTGCTGGCCTTGGTAAAGCAGCTTGTCACCCTTCTGGCAGCAGGCTGGCAGCAGTTATTCCAGCACCTTGCTCCCCACTGATCCCCTAAAGGAATGTTGGTATTAGCAGGCTTTATCACCACCATAGTTTCATTTCCTTCTCTTTGCTGTCTCTCCTCAGCCTCCTTAGGTTTAACTCCAGGCAGTCAGCCAGAAGAGTGTCAGGCAGGTAAGTACAGACACAGGTAACGCTGTGGGGCAATCACACGGCCATTCCCTCCTCCTCCAGGAGCTGGATGCAGCCGCTATGCCAGGCTCAGGCAGCCTCAGCACTGTGCCCCCACGCCGTGTCCCTTCACAACAGCTCCACTTAGGTCAGCTCCTTTTTTGCTCTTGGCTTTGAGGCAAAACAATAAAACCACTTTGTGAATCAAAGGAATTTCTTACCTACCTGTATTGCAGTTTGCAAAGGTTCTTCATAGGCTGTGCTAGGTTCCCATTTAGGTACACAAAATCATATGGCCTGCATAAATAAAAGCAATGAGATTTGTCTTGCCACATAAGGGTGAACAATGTAAAAAGTCACACTTATCAAATCCATTAAATGTTTGCTGTATGGATTTTTTTTTCCCCCAGAAAAAAAAAAAAAAGAAAAAAGCCCTTTTGGTAGTGAATATAATGGGTATTTTGGTTTATTTGATTCTGCTAATTTACAATTCCTCAATACACGGTTCTTTAAAGTCAGAGTGACTTCATCCTGTGCTCTCAGAGCACCTGAGGACAAACATTGAGACATCTGCTCAAGCCAGTGCCTGTCACTGCCTGCCCAGCCTTTTTACATACCTTGGTTATTTGTTTTACTAACACCAAGTTGCTGCAGTACTGTCTATGTGTATATATTACATGTGCTCAAGGAGTTACAAATGGGTTCTGCAGCTCTTGTGGCCTGTAACTGCTCCCACAGCGATGAGTTAAGACTTGGTTAATGGATGCTAATCTGTCAATTCTTGAACAATTCAGGAAATTAGTTATTGACATAATGGAGAAATTACCTGAGTGTATCACAGCAGCCCATACTTGAGGACACCTCTGTCTGCTAGGGTTGACCTTAATAATTAACAGCTTTACCCACTGCCCCAGAGGTGCTTTATAAGGCAAGGGGCTGAAGATTAAATAGCTTCTGTGCATCAGATGTGCTCATTACACCAGTTTGTCTATAATGGCTTTTCTGAAGCCACAGCAGCTTGTTAATTAATTGTTCTCATTTCACAGTCTTTCCAGGGGTCCCCTGTACCATTACAAAAGTGCGCACTTGTCCTTGCCAGATTCCCTTTTCCTGTTCAGACTAACTAGTGTTCCCTCTCTGAACAGGGACTGCCTTCCATCCCTTTGCCTGCCCTTGGTGGGCTGTATGGTGCTTGGGCACCCTCCATCCCACTCCTCCACCTCAGCTCTTCCTTCTATCACACTCACAGGCTTGACTGCCAGCTGCCTGCAATTCAACCACCTGCCTCCACAGCACAGCATCCAGGCAGCCCTGCAGTTCTCCTGGTTTGTCCAGCATTTATTTCAGTTTTCCAAAATGAGGCAGCAATGACGAATCAGAAGCAAAGTGTCATAAGTGACTTGGTGTGGAAGAGGAACAAGGTTTGCAAGGAAAGCACAACTGAGCAGGAAACCACCATTCAGTGGTCACAGCCAGCATGGCTTCCTGAGGGCAAAGTCCTTCTTGTCAAACTTCATTTTACAACACGGGAACCCACCTAGCTGACCAAGGGAAGCCAGTTGATGTAATCTTTTTTAATTTCAGTAAAGCTTTCAATACTCTCTCACAGTATCCTTCTGGACAAAATGTCCAGCACAGAGCTGAATAAACACATCATTCCTGGGGTGAGCAACTGGCTCACCAGTCAGGCATGAAGGGTTATAGGGAATGGAGTGATAGCAAACTGGTGGCCTGACACTGGGGTTCCACAGGGCTCCATCTTAGGCCCTGTGCTCCCTCAACATCTTCATAAATGACTTGGATGCAGAATCTGAAGGGATTCTGGATAAGTTTGCTGATGATACTAAACTGGGAGGAGCTGCTGAAGCTCTCAAGGGCAGGGAGGCCCAGCAGAGAGACCTTGACAAATCAGAGGACTGGGCAATCACCAACCATATGAATTTCAATGAGGAAAGTGTTGAATTCTGCACCTGGGATGGGGCAACCCTGGATGTATGGACAGACTGGGGAACGAGAGGCTGGAAAGCACTGCTGTCAGGATTTGTGGGTCCCCCTCCTCTGACTTTGGTGCATCTACCATCACTGACAACAGTCAAGTTCAATGCTGTATTTTAAGTGTTCCATTATCCAGGCAAAACAGAGAGTCCGGGCTAAGGCAGGATAAACAGTAAATTATCATGAAAGACTGACAGAGAAAGGAAAGCTAGCCCCTAGTTCTGTAGGAATACTTTTGTACTTGGGCACATCACACGCCATCATCTGGCACCACTCTGTGTTGAGATCTCTTCTCTTGCCTCAGGGGAGGCAAAATTTTGTTCCTCACCCTTTCCTAGAGGAGTGTGCATGCACTTGCATCACTCTCTCTTCAGCAGGCTGTTGTAGTAGTGCCAAGCAGGCAATTTCTCATCAACCACGCTCATTGCTTCTGTGATTCAGTGGCACTTCCAGTCAAAATGCATTCCCTGTTCTTCACTCATCTTCCCCAGAATCTGCACACGCTGAACTCTCTGATGGTAAAAAATTAGCAGGCTGGGCCTATTAAATCCTAGACTGACAAGGATTTGTGGGGATATCTGTCTTTAGGATAACAGTAGTCATCCAGACAGCCCAGGTTCCCCACAAGACTTGCACCTGCAGGGGCTCTGGAAACACATCCACTCACTCTACAATCAGCCACTTCCCAGTGATAAAAGGGAAAGCCTGTCTTAGGACACTGCTTTCGGCTTTTTCCTACCCTTGTTTGCAAAATCACAGAATCAGAATAGTAAAATAGCTTGGGATAGAAGGGACCTTAAAGTTCCCACACCCCTGCCATGGGCAGGGACACCTTCCACTAGGCCAGGTTGTTCAGAGCCCCCACCCAACCTGGCCTTGAACACTTCCAGGGATGGGGCATCCGCAGCTTCTCTGGGCAACCTGTTCCAGTCCCAGCTATCTTCCCTATTTTAAGTCTGCTCGGGAAATCTCCCGTTGAAGCCCCGAGCGCCGCCAGGGCTGGGCTGAGGGCGGCCTGCAAGGCGGGCAGGGCCCACAAGATGGCGGGCGCGCTCCGCGGCTGGGCGGCGGCGGCGGCGCGGGGGAGGCGGCCTGGCAAGGAGAGGGTAAAAATACACCCCGGAGTGTCACCGCCAGGCTGAGAACAGTCAGGCAAATAGACCGTACTAGCCTGGGCTCAGATCCCTTCCAGAAAGTTCCGTTTGGAGTAGAGAAGACTGAGAGGGTATCCCATTAATGCATAGGTATCTGTCTCAAAGGCAAGAGGATGGTGCAGGACTACTGTGTCCCACGTCAGGCAGGCTGGACACAAAAATGGGGGGCAGAGGGGTCGTGAGGGGCTGCAGGGCGGCTGCTGGACAGGGAAGTGTGGGGCAGGTGGGCAGCAGGGATCCCGGTCTCCAACTCATCATTTTGAACATATATTTGTCAGCGTGTTGCCTGAGTGATGTAAGGCTGTCTCCAGCCTGGAGCGCTGAAGTTCTTGGTGGGGGTCATTGCTGCCCCTGCATGTGGGGACCTTTTGGCAAATGGAGCTGGAAGTGCCATCTGTTCCTGGGATTGAAGTAAATCTGGGATTCTTCTTGCACATACAGGTGGTCTTACAAGAAACAGTGACTCTCACAACTTCAGACGCACCTGTGAATTCCCCATGTTAAAGGGCAGCTGTGTTAATGAGTTGTATCTCTGTATCTCAGTGAAGAAATCTATTGAGGTTGTCTTCTGCTGGGATCCTGTTCTCAAAAAATCACAGTATCTGGAACAGACTTAGAGGAGTCTAGCTTTTGAACCAGCCTGAAACCCCAATGCTGTGAAACCTGGAGCACTTGTAGGATTTAGCTTATGACAGGCTCCTCAAAAATGCCCCCAAGACCATGCCTTTGTAAAAGAAGATGGCCCTTGCTTTGGCTTACTATGGTTAAGAGCTCCAATAAGCTCCCTTAGTCCTATTCTTCCACCCCTTCATCATCAGTGTCTCCACTTCTCCTCCTCCTCCTCCCACAGGGTTCAGCTTGGAGAAATCCTACCCACTGACAACATCCTAGGAGAATGTACAGACTGTATCCTCTCCAAAAACATGAGCAAGGAAACTAGAAGGTACTAGAGGGGATGGGTCAACCTCTGTTTAACATTTCACAACTTGTTGTTTGGTTTGGGTTTTTAAAAATTATTTTGTTGTTTGTTTTTTATCATGAGAGCAGCTCTTGTCTGCTTGGTCTTCCCCGTGTGATTTCCCCTTCCAGGCTCATACCTCTGTTGATTGGTGCAAGCAGCTCCTTGTGCGTTCAGGTTCTGTTCTTCTGAGGCACCAAACTTTCCCCTCATAAAGTGCAAGCACTCCATGTGGCACTCAGGGAGTCAGGCATTTCAATGCTCAGTGTTCCTGCATACTTAAGTACCTTTTAGGCTCCATTTCTTAATCTCAAGTGTTAAAAAAAATGCTAAATTCAAGTGGAAAATATAGACAAACTTGTTAAACATTGGTCCCTCTGTGGCTTGCCTAAAGGAAGAAAATATATTGAGATTTTTTCAAGTCAAACTATTGCATAAACACATTGAAGGGAAGTACATAAGAAAAGACCTTTACTGGAACACTTTACCCCTATAGAGGATCTGCTGAAACAGAAGTCTGATGATATGCAGAAAAATTACCTCAGTGTTTCAAGACTTTTGGTCCATGTAGAGTGAAGAAGAAACAAGGAAAAAATCAGCTCCAACCAAGCATGCTAAAGCATAACCCTCTCTGCAGATATCTTCTCATAACAGTCCAAGCTCATGAAAGGACTGGCATCAATAGATGCTGAAGCCTACTGAAGGCCTTTATGTAGCCAGTCAATGAACTTCTGGCTTTTCTGGAAAGTCAGCTGGATTGCCAGGGTAACCACATCACAAAAGGATGCAGGATGGAAGGATACAGACATTTGCTGAAAAGTTCTATGGGCTTGAAAAAATTAAATGAAACTGGATGTCCTAGAAAACAGTTTTCACATTCATCATGTCTCTTGGCTGGATTCCACAGCATTACAGAAACATTTCTACAAGAATTGATTGATTTTCACATTCTGGGCCCTGGAGAGCTTCCCATGCTGCTCAGAATAGGTAGGTTTTTTTGAGTACAGGCCTGGAGGTGAGATCTAAGCCAGCTGGGCAGGGCCAACATCCTTCAGTTACACATTACCATGCATATGACTGAATCCTGCATCAACAAGCTGAAAGGAAAGGGAGTAAAAGGACAATCTGCTAATTTTATCCACATTTAGCAGCAGGATATGCAGATAAACTGTGGGGACAACAGTAAGCTAATCTAAGACAGAGAGCAAAGGTAAATCTTTTCTCTGAGACAAAGAATAACCTTCATCTGGGCAATGACTAAACAAATGGGTCCAAGCTACAGGGTAAGGTTAAAAGCAACATTCATCCAGAGTTTAAAGAAGTTTTAGACTCATGCATTCAGTTCAGACTAAAACATGGGGTTCTTAAGTTCTAAAACTAAATGTTTCCTAAAGTCTGGGTGAGTTCCTGCCAGGCTCTGTTTGCAGCTGCAGTCTTTGCAGAAAAGCCTACCAGTGGCTGCAGGACTTCACCACTTCCATCTCTCCAGTAAAGCCTTATTCTTCTTACATCCTCTGTACTTTCCTGTGTTGGAGCTCTTTGCTCATGCAGATACTTCTGCTGCTTTCTAGAGGCATGAGGACTTCAGGAAAACTGGTTGAAAACTTCTTGCGTGTCCTCCAAAAACCCCAAATCTAAAACAAACACGACCACCCTCGCCCTCCAACATTTCTTATTCTTCAAAAGGTTTTTTTCCCCACATAAAAGTAAGTTCAGGACTCTCGCTATCTGGAGATGTCACTTCAAAACCCTGCTCTACCTCTAAGTTCCGTGTTCTAGAGAGTTCTAGAAATTGACAACAATACCATGATAACTGGATGACAGCTCCACCCCTTCATTCATAAAATCAATAGACTGGTTTGGGTTGGAAGGGACATTAAAGATCAACTAGTTACTACACCCCTGCCAGGGGCAGGGACACCTTTCACTAGATCAGATGGCTTCAAGCTCCATCCAGCTTGACCTTGAACACTTCCAGAGATCCTCAGCTTCTCTGGGCAACTTGTTCCAGTGTCTCACCACCCTCACAGTAAAGAATTTCTCCCTAACATCTAATCTAGACCTATGCTCTTTAAACTTAAAACCGTTCCCCCTTGTCTTAGTGCTACAAGTAAAAAGCCTCTCTCTCTCTTTTTATAAGCCACTTTAAGTACTGGAAGTCTGCAATGAGGTCTTCCTGTAGCCTCCTCTTCTCCATCAAGAGAAGAGCAATCCCAGCTCACTCAGCCTGTCTGGGCAGGAGAGGTGCTCCATCCCTCTGATCATCTTCATGGCCTCCTCTGGACTCCCTCTAACAGGTCCACATCTTGTGCTGGGAACTCGAGCTGGATGCAGCACTCCAGATGGGGACTGAGAGCAGAGCAGAGGGACAGAATCACCTCCCTTGACCTGCTGACAACACCTTGTGATGCAGCCCAGGATGTGTTTGGCTTTTTGGGCTGCAGGTGTTCACTGTTGGCTCCTGTCCAGCTTTTCATCCACGAGAACCCAAAAGTCCTTCTCCACAGGGCTGATCTCCATGAGTTCTTCTGCCAGTCTGTACTGTCTGGGATTGCCCTGACCCAGCTGCAGCACCTTGCACTTGTTGAACCTCAGGAAGTTTTCATGCTCCCACTTCTCCAGTTTGTCCAGGTTCCTCTAGATGGCATCCCTTCCCTCTGTTGTGCCAGCTGCACTGCTCAGCTTTATGCCATCTGCAAACTTGCTGAGGGTGTACTTGGTCCTACTGTCATGAATAAAGTTACTAAAGAGACAGAGCCTCAAGGGGCACCACTCAGCACCAGCCTAGGCATAGAATCTTTGGCCACAACTCTCTGGCTGCATCCATCCAGTCATTGCCTTATCTACCAAACAGTCCACCTTTCAAATCCATGTCTCTCCAATTTGAAGACAGGGATGCTGAGTGGAAATCATTTGCCTTGTTTCAGCTCTGACTTTGTACCCTGCCCTTTGGAACCAGGAAAAGTGAGCAAACTTGTCTTAGGGCTTGAGAGTATAAAATACTTGCATCATCCCTGGCAGATGGCCAACAAGCATGAAAGCACTGGGACCCCAGAAAAGGCAACAGGAGATAAGAAATTCCTGATTTCCACCACCAACTGGTTTTCTGGAAAAGGAGCCTTGTTTTTAAAATTAGATTCTCGAGATACAGACTGCAGGTATTTTGCAAAGACACCTTAGTGTGTTTCCATCAATAGCTACAGCAGATACAAACTTGTACTTTTGGATGAAAGGTACTTTATCAAAAAGTTCCTGACAAGCTCTTATCTACACAGCACATCACTGACATACCCATCTCGTGTGAAATCTGTGCAAGAAAGACAGTGTTTATTTTGTCAAATTATGGGTAGGAAGCACTCTCCAAGACATCCTGCACCACAGATTATCAATGCAGGAAAATACACTGAGCCTGGTGGCAAAGGCAATACAAGGAAATGGATACTAGGGAAACAAGGAGATGTGAAGAACAGGCAAGACCAAAGCTTATGAAGATGGAATTAAAAAAAAAAAAAAAAAAAACTGAAAAAGGAAACTACTTATCCTAGCTACCACTGAGCCGCTGAACATCACAAATTTTTACTCATGCTCTCCTAAAATGAAGGGTGCTGATGCCAATCTGTACAGAGAGCTTGTGGACTGGAGAAAGGTTGCTCTTGTGTTGGCAGTGGAGCAAACATTAGCAGAGCCCCAAGCAGGTGAAAGACACAGTCCTTCCAGAAACAGAGGTCACAGGAGTGTGCCAGCAATGAGGCTGTCATTCTGATTCCTCCCTTCCACTTTCTGCTAAGTGCTGTTTTTCTCAGTCTCTGTGAGGTTAAGGACAGATGGGAACCATTAGATCTTCACAGCTCCTTTGGGAGCTGTTAGTCAAGCCTGTCACACACCACAGTCCTTCAAATCTCACCTGTTTACCTTGCCTGAGACTTGACTGCAGTGTCCCTCATGCTTTTAACTGTGCTTAGTGCACGCCCTTCAGAAACAGGCCTGTCTTGGCTTGGGCACATCTGGAAAATGTTCCAACTATCCTGACAGCTTGTTATGGTGATTAACCACCTTCATTCCAATAAATTTGTGCCCAGTTTTTCATATGAATGTATCTGATTTCAGCTTGCTGAAACACATTCCCATAATTTACTAGATTAAAGAGCCTTTCAGTACCTGATATTTTTCTTCCAAGGAAGTTCCTTCACCATCATAATCAATTCTCTGCTCAGCCTTTTTTGATAAACTGAAGAGACAAAGTGCTTCATGTCTCCCATTGCGAAGCATTTTCTTCAGGCTCTGAATCATTTTGCGCGGCTCTAATGTTCCACCACCCATTTTTCAACATCAATTTGTAACGTGCAGGCCATCCCAGGGCTGGTCTCACAAATACAGTACATGCTTATATCCATTTGCTTCTCCCTTAGGACTCTTAAAAAAAAAGAAAAAAAAAATAAATCTATTCAGAGTCTAAGGCAGATGCAAGCCTGCTTCCTTCTGTCTGGCATTTGGAGCAACCAAAAAAGAGCCATCAGTCACCTCTGCTGCTGCTGCTGCCATCTCAGCAGGTAAAGGGGAAGCATGACAAGGCCGTCTTCCTTCTTCCCCGTGACATAATTCAACACTGGAGAGCAAGGCTGCCCCTGTGCAGGGTTCTGCTCTGAGCACAGATCGCCCCAGGCACACCCAGACCACATCCATAGGGATAAATGAGCCAATGGGCACAGATTAGCTGTGAACAGGCTGTTAAACCCTCTTACCCATCGAAGTGTAGTGACTGCAGACCTTTTAGGCCCATACCTGGGAATTGTTTGGGAAAATGCTAACATCCTGAGGCCAACACTCTGCCAGGGACCAGTCTCTCCATGGATCCAGCTGGGCTCCACTATCTGGGAGTACTCCCACCTCTGCCATCTCCTTTATCAAGAGAGGTAAATGCCATCTGAACACAGAACAAGCCTCCAAAGAGGGAGAGGGATGAAATGGCTCCCTCATTTTCTCCTTCCAAACAGGTCAGCAGCATTTCTAAGACCAGGAAGGCAGCAACAGGCTGGGGCATCTGGCAGTTGCATCAAACCACTCAATGCAACCTCATGCCTCCCAACAAGGGAAAGGGCACAGGGCAAAAAGGCAAGAAGGAAAAAAAGGCAGTGAAGGCACTTTTGCATAAGCTCAGAGAGGAGAGCTTGTGTCTAGGGCTTGCATCACCATGCAGCTGGGATCCAACCCAGGCTGGCAACCTCACCCAAGCTGATGCTTTAGCCCTTGGGAGACCCTGACCTGCCTGTCTTGCACCAAACATCCACTGGGCACCAGCACCCTGGAGTGTCCTCATCACAGGCCTGTCCTACAGTTGCTTGTCAGAGCTGAAACAGCAGTCACCCAGGAATCCAATGCCAACAAAGCTGGAGGCACTTCACACAGATTATACATAGAAAAGGTGCCCAGGCTGTGCCTAAATAAAACTTTGTCTTCAGTTCCAGGGTCCTCAGATCAGGAGGCTGAGGGGAGAGTGATTTTGGGAAAATATAATCTCAACCCCAGCTCATCAGAAGGGAACAAAAGTACCTGGTGGCTAATATTTTATTAGGTTTTGATTAGAACAATAGGGACTTTCTTTTTTTGCTACAGAATTTTCCCCTTTCTTGTATCTCTCAGTGGCAGAAAATGCTGAATCACAAACCTGGAGCTTTAAAAAAAAAAACTATTTCATATGCAGAAGAAACATATCTTACATAATTTCATGCTTCCTGCTCTGCTTTCTGGTGCCACGTTCCTCATTTTCTGGCTGTTTTAAAGGTCAGCTTCACAGAACAAATCCTGACCTCAGACATGGGAAATATGCTGCCTCATCACTCCAGGATCTTTTCTCACATGATTAGTCCCAACATTCCTGCAAGTAGAACAGTCCCCACTGCCACTGCTGCAGACATTAAACAAACAAACAAACAAAACAATCAAACAAACAGAAAAGAAAAAGGGAAGATATTTTTTTCTCTTCATTCTCAAAGTTAATGCTCACCAGCATCACAGCCTTATTTTACAGGCTGGGGGCTACTTCAGCACTGTAATGCTATTGCCATCTACAGACAAGCAATAGTCTTAACAAACATACATACAAGTAAAAGTAGGAATACATGCCTAAACTGACAACTGTTTTTGAAAAAGTCTGAGAGGATGTAAAAGAGAATTTTATTTAAGATTTTCCAGTGGCTAAGATATAGGATCTGAGCAAAAGTTAATTGAAGACAGCAATTAGTCCTCATAGTACTGGTTTTGATTCTGATGATGTATTCATTCAACTGGCTCCATTTTTCTGGAGATTTTTATTTTGATACTATAATTTGAGCAGACAGGAGAGATCACATTAAGGGGCTGATCCAGAAGACACACGTATACTCTGTTTATTTTGAACAAAAGATCTGAACTTATTTGAAATTACTAATATCAATTACCAAAGAATGATGGAAGGCACAGCCATGATGAACAAGCTCCAGTGCTACAGGAAAGCTGAATATTAATTTACTTGCTTAATAAAGCTGAAAATATAAGATTTCAAAATTAATAAAAAACCAGTTACTCTATTGGTTATAAATGACAAATATATACTGAAAAATATTTTGAAGGAAGTATTAAAATTAATTCAAACTCTTTTTAGTGTGCTTAGGCCTCTAAGAAGCAATATGGCTCTTATTCAGTAACTTGGTGGACTAGTTTTTTGTCAGTATCTGTAAGAAATACAAAGCAAAACTGAAGCTCCCACTCACTGGGAGACTCTACAGATGACATTTAAAAGAAAGCATACCACCACAGTGAGATGAAAAATGGGGTTTCTGTTAAATTATAACTAGCCAGACAGTTATACTGCTCTCAGGCTCATGATAAAAGCAGAAAGGTTGCCTCCCATGCCTGCAGAGTTCATTGCCAGGTGGCTCAAACCATGCATGGTTTACTTGTCAGACTTGGCCTCTTCTTGTTGATCCCTGCTGAACCAGTGAAAGGGAAATGCCCAGGCCCTGAGAGCAAACACTGCCCCACAGCTTGTTATTCTTGGGGGGGAAAGAGACAAAAGAAAAAAAAAGAAAGCCGTGAAGACATCGGACCCATCTCGGTCCCTTGCCAGAGGAAAGACTTTGTAAGACTGAACCCTGAACAAGTCATAGGAAAATAACCAAAGCACAAAGTCTTCTAACAAAGTCAGAACAGAAACGTTTGGATAGGATTTCTGGAAGAAGGAGCCAGAGGTGTTTGTGAATAAGCACAAGAATAGGCACTTCCAGTGACCACAGAACTAAAAACAAAAGCACTTTTGTGCACTCCCGGATTACTTGCTCTTATTTTCTCTTACAGTCACATGCTTATGTAGGCCTGTACTGTTTGAAAACATGATCTATTAAGACACCTTAAATTGCAACCAAGTATTGTACTGTTAATAGCAACTTTGTTTTAACTTTCCTGTTCTTAATATAAATTTACAGATTTTTAATCTCTTATGCAGCCAAATCCCCACTGATTCCTTTAAAAGTTTTTCTAGATATGTGCGCTATATTTCCAAAGTGTTTCAGATTTATGGGCTTCCCCCCTCCTTTCCCATCATTGTTTCATTGGTTCGGGGACAACCCCTTCTTTTCAGCAGATTGAAACATCCAGTAATGTGAAACAGATCTGGTGACCCTATAGCATTAAATCATGCTTTGTGGTGCTTTATTCCTGCTCCAAAAGACTTTATGCATTAGCGAGTACATAAAATTGCACCAGAGACTGAATGCATATTGAAAAGCAATAAATGATTCCATATGATCTTAATTTTTCAAAGCAGTGCACCACTGTTTTAAAGCAATAGTGTTTAATTTTCTAATTAAAGGGAGTTTTTTAAATAGCCCTTCTAACCCACAGATATGGGAACACTCTCACTTTGGATATTCTCTCCAGCTGAAAGATTTGGGTACACCAACCATTTTCACAGTCAAATGGTGTCCTTGGTTAGCAAGCTAGCAAGGGTGCAATTAGCCACGGCAGTTAATTTCTTCCTTTTATTCAAAAAAGCTTGTGTCATCATTACTGCGAAGACACAGGTCACAAAGGCTCCGTGAGCAAACTGAATAGCACACGTTCCTCTTTAAGCTTCACATACTTGAACATCTGTCAGACCTCAGCTAGAGTTCCTCCCCCAGTTTTCTCTGTTTACTTCCAAGGAAACAAGTCCATTTTGACTAAACAAGGTTTATAATACCTCTACCTATATTTTAAACTAGACATGCCTATTATGAAGAGTAGCTACTGTGTTTAGAAGCAGCACACTCTCTAGCAGATTGGCATGTATTCAATTAGATGGGCTCAAAAAATAAAATTACCCCCGAAAAATACATTTAAAAACCAACAAAATCAAGTCTCACTCTTGCTGTCATTGCCTCTCCATAGATAAACTGGCAGTAAACGACTTTAGTTGAAGTTTTGATTTGCTAAACTGAAGGAAATGATTTTGCAAGGCAGGCAAGGGTGTGTGCAAATGGAAGAATTCAACTTTTCAGATTCCAGGAAGAGTTTGCAGGGCAGCTGCTATAACTCCATGCCCTGAGCTTGTTTGAATCACGTTCACATGAGCTGCAAGGAATGTAAAGTCTTTAAGAGCAGAACAGTACCGGGGCAGAACCGAGGCATTAAAGTTCAGAACTGCCCTCCCAAAATCCCCTGCTCCTAATTAGATGCCTAATCCTGGAGGCAATAAAGTCCTATTTTTAGGTTGTCAGCATCTCAAGAAACAGGATATTCTGCCTCTCACATACACACAACCACCCCATGTTGGGCAGCTCTGGGCCTGTCTTCCCCCGGACCCAGTGCTGGAATTCGTAGCTCGGACACGTTTCCATGCAAGACGAGACCCACGGCCCCGGCTGCGTAGCCTGCTCAGAGCACATCCAGCACATACCAACATGCTCTGGCTTCTTAGAGCACGCTGCTGGGATCGCTTTTCCAGGACGGGACGGCATGTAGGAGGTGCCCGGCGCTATCCCATCGCTCTGCGGCTACACAGGCACTCGGGAAACACGAGCCCCCTCCCATTCCTCCGACTTGATGCAGCTCCTGAGTCAGCAGTTACCCAGTTCCTCCGAGGTAGGAGAGAGAACCAGCTGCAAATGCTTATAATCAACTTCTCCACCATGTGCTAAGCCGCTGATTGCTTTTGCTTAACACTTCAGCAGCCCTTTTGAACCCTTCCTCAACTCCCCAGGGGAGATTTCCTTCCCTCTGTGTGCCTTGCAGTGCCCCTCACACACACCAGGAGACACGAGGTCATTTTCTCCTTTTCTGCCCGCCGGGGTTCAGATGCCTGGCTCTGACCTTCCCGAAGAGTGCTTTACCAGGGAGGCAGGCCAGCCTGACACGCACTCCATTTCCAAGCAGCCTGTTGAACCCGTACTGCTGCTTGGGGGAGAGGGTGGGGCTTCGGGATTCACGGGAGCAATCAAGGAGAGGCCATGACCCAGCAATAATAACATCGCCATGGGGAAGGGAGGGGACCAGCCTTGGATTTCAGTCCCCTTTTGAAAGTGTGCTCTATGTACTTTACATCAAACATCTGTCAGAGAAGAAAACACAACGTCCTGGGAAGAGGACCAGGAGCCACATCTTCGGCTCCTGAACAAGTGCTCTGATCACTGGAAATACAGGATGACAGCATGAGGGAGGTGCTTAGACTTTTTCCTCCAGGGGCCACGTACGGGAGAAAATAATTAATTCTTTGGAGGAAGCGAAATAGGCCGTATTGGGCACCTGCTGTCAAAAGGAGAGGCCAGGCTGCAAGCCTGAGAAAAGGTAAATCCTTTCCCGCAGCCCTCATTCTCGTCACGGGATCCCCGATTAAATCCCCTGCTGGACAAGCGCGCCTTCTGTTTGCAGGTAGAGGGAAGCAGGGCTGTGAGAGGTAGTTATTTTAGGGCTGTGCTGCGTGAGCACCACCACAACGAAGCAAGGATCGAGGCTGCATCTCTGCACAGCACCATGCGGACAGGACAGTCACCTCGGGGACGTTTTTGGTCCCGCGAAGACAACCGACATTGCTTCAGAGGTGTGGCTTCCAGGTCTCCCTGTCGGTGCCCTACCTCTAGGCATCTGGCACACTGGAATGGCACCCCTGGCTGCCAGACACGTACCCACCCAGCCCCTTCCCCTCCCTCCGCACACAGCTCTCCGCTGCCTCCAACTCACATCTGGAGGGCACCTGCAGCCTGGCACAACTTAGCTTTGAGACAAGGGGATCGGGGAAAGCCGAGACATGGCTTTGCTTGGTTCTCAGTGCAGCAGTACCTTCTGGCTGAAGGCAATTTCCGTGCGAGCGCCGCGGCACCTTGAGGAAAGGCTTTTCTGGCGGCAGGGCTGCAGGCAAGGCCCGGAGCGAGGGGCAACTCCGGGGAGGGGGCGCGGAGCCCGCCCGGACCCCCGCCCCGCGCCGCATTTTACTCGATTGTTTATTATTTTCCTAGGGGCGGCGGCGGGGCGGAGGCGCCGACCAATGGGAGGTGTCGCTGGCCTGACGGGCGACGGGCGGCGGCCAATGGGCGGCGAGGGCGGGCCCCGGCGGTCACGCGCGGCCCCGGAGCATGACATCATTCAGTTCGCACGGCGCAGCCTAGCTTGGTGGGGGCGGGGCCGCGGCGGGGGCGGCGCGGGGGTGGGGCCGCAGGGGGCGGGGCCAGCGCCGCCGCTCCCCCTCCCCGCGCCGTGTGGGAGCTGGAAGGTGTTAAGTTATAATGATGGAGCAATTAAGCGATAAGTGGGTCTAATTAACCCCACGTGGGGGTAACCGAGACGGGCTAAAGTGGACACGGCCGCGTTGCACAACGAGTCCGTGGCGGGGCAGAACGGCATTTGGTCATTCAGACTAGCTCGAGCTAAGGGAGAGAGCTGTCTATCTTCACAAGTCAAAATTCTTTCATATAATCCAAGATTAATAATAGAAGTGGAATTCCTTGGTGTATCTCAGCAATTTGACTGCACCCTAACAGTATAAACTCAAGAACTGCATGTACCCCCAAGTATTTAAAAATTATGAAGCAAGCCTTTGAGCAAAGTCAGCCTAAAGAGCAGTTTTTGTTAAAGGGTTTAAAATATGTAATTAGTTTTTGCTTTTTCCCCACCCCTTACCTTTCTTCCTAGCCCTCAAAGCACATTTGGGTCACATCCATGGTGCATCAAGAACTTGGCTATTGGTTTAAAATGGAAGCTGAGATGCTCCTTCAATGGGACATTAAGAAGAGGGATATCAGGGAAATACCAGTATTGCAGGCCTCATAAAGAATGCTGAGTCCAACTTGAAGCTAACTTGAAGTGGTCTTTAAATTGCTGTTCATCACTTCAGGGAAAATTTTATAGTTAGAAATCTGTGGCCATCTTTGGCAAACCCATCAATTTCCATGGCACAATTTGGACCCTTGTTCTGTGTCTGCCAGTCAGCCAATCTTTCCATAACAACTGCGAAACCCATTAGCCCATTTTAGCCAAACTGGGCCAAAAAGTTAGTCTTAGGGTATCAATTTGGCTGGTTTATAAATGACATTTCTTTCTAATCATCAGCATCCAGCTTGCTCTGAATCAGCCACAAAGCCTATTGCCTGTTGCCCAGTCTGTGTTTAAAGGACACAGTAGGGAACTGTGGGAAGAACAGAAACACATTAAGGGAGCCACTCTCTCACGGTGTAACTGGGAGGGGTACACAGGGTTATTGCAGGAGACAAACTGCTGAGAGACCAGGCTGCAGGTGCCTCACAGAACAACCCATGATATGCTTGTCTGTGTGAGGTCCACACAGACAATGCAGCCGTTGTTTAATATAAGTGCAATATAACATTCATTTACTGAGCGGCAGTACACTTCACAGGAGATGTCCATAATGCTGTACTGACAAGAAATTCCAGGTGTCCCACCCCCCATGCGACTTTATCTCCAACCCTGCTTCTGCAGTTAAGATATTTGTGTGAGAGGTGAAGCCAGAAATGTCACCTGCACTTCTCTAGCTGCCATGTGACTGTGACCCTGCCAGATCCATATAATCCAGACACCGTGATAGGCACAGGTTACCCACATCAACTTGAGCGGCCATAGTAGATAAAAGGAGAGGCAGATGCAGCCCTGCCCTAAAACACTCACAGCCTAAGTAGGCAAAGTAAGTGAGCTGGCTTTCAAATGGCCTGAGGGCTGGCCTAACTTTATTCCTGTTGAAGTCAGTGATAAAACTCCCATAAATGGAGCCTTTTGGAAAATCCCACCCTTGGGGCATGAAAGTACTTAAAAGAGGAGACTGAAAATTGTGCAAGCTTTAGATTCAATTTTGATCGGTTTTTATGTGTATTTCAGAGGACCCAGCCATGGAATCACAATAAGCAGAGCTCCTGTGTCTTTCTGTTTTGCTCATGCACTTTTCATAAGCAAAATGTGTAGGAAAAATTATACTGTGGTTTTAATTACGCCCCTAAACTGCATTATCATGGGCACACACGTGCTGCATGGAGCTGTGAAGAACTGGTATCATGACATGTGATAAAGGTTATGTGGCTGATATACCAGTGAATTCTGAAGAGGACAGGTAATCTTGCTCAAGGCTGGCACTCAGGTGATCCAGTTTTATTTCTCAGTTCTGGCATGGGCTTCCTGTATGACCTCAGTACAGTCATGTAATTGTTCAGTGCCGCAGTCCATCATCTTTTTAATAGGGTTACTACTTACTTATTTCCTTTCTCCCGCCCTCTCCTGCCTCACTTAGACTGCAATTCTGCCAGGGAGTGGAGCATTTCTTACCACGTGCAGGGCCTTCATCCAGTACAGTAAGACCTAATAGCAGTGCCTGTAGAGTAATGCAATGCCAATTAAATAAATAGATGAAGATGATAATATCATTTAGGACTAGATTTGCTGCTTGCAACCCAGCCCAAGGTCAAAGTGTTATGCTTCCCTGGAACCTCAGGATGCGCTCCATGTGGAGGTTTCTGCAGTGGTCAAAATCAACACCAAGCAGTACCTAGTTTTGGGAAAGGGCTGAGCACCAGTCATGGTTCACAGGCAGCCTTCTATGGCTAACTGCTGAAAGCCACAAGGAAAGCCTCCTTGGAGATGTGGTGTTGGACTAAACATCTTCTCACCATGTCTTTTTGTCTGAACTTGGTTTCTGGCTCTTCAATTCCACTGTGGTTTTCCTCCCTACCAACTGCTAAATCATATACATGAATGCCAGTGTCACAATTGCAGAGTGGCTGCTGTCTTTTTGAGCTGCCTTGCATTCCTGTAGGGGCCATGTTACAACAAAAGCCATGGCAAGGCACTCAACATGGTGACCCAAAATGGAGTTGTGGCCATTATTTCCATTACTCGAACCTGCATTCATTCTGATTAATTCAGTGTCTTCTGGTACATTTAGATAACCAGGGGTTAATTGTATGCATATTGAAATGCTGTCCCTTGTAATAAAATCACACTAAATTATTCCTAACTTCAGTGGTGTTTGAATTCAAAACCTAACTAGACCCTTAGGCCCTACTTAGCAGCAGTGTAAGGCACTGACTTAGGATTAGGGCCTTGATGTTTTCTAATAAAATGGAATGGTTTTCAAATCTCTCTACTTGTCTATAATGCAATACATCAGGAATAGTTTGATTTGTCTGCTAATTCTATCCAGCAAAGCTTCAGAAGCACGCTGCTTCTCAGTCCATGCTATTGTCTGTATGTTGTCTCAGAGACAATGCTACTGTTGGACTAAATCTAGTCCACAGTCTAGGACGATATCAAGCCAGGTGAGAACTGATACATAGAAGTTGCCATGTGAAGTATTTATAACTACATCCATATTAATAGCTTTTATGTTCCTTGGTTTTGTGGGTCATCCCTTTATTTAACCCACAATTAACATCTTCAAGCGAGCTACTTTGGAGGGCTTTCTGCTAGGGCATGGCCTCCAAGGAGGAGGTGCAGCAGCACTATATTCACGTGTGGACATGTCTGAACATGGTCCTGGCATCACCCAAAGGCAGAGTGAAAGTTTACAAAGAATTACTAAATTAGTCTATATTTTAAAGTTTACCAGAATAGCTCGTACACCAATAATTTATGACCAGTGAAAACAAGTACAGAAAATAAAGAGGCCTAATACAACCCTCGGAGAGATTTACCGGGTACTTGGAGAGGCTTGAGCGCTTTCCCCTGGGCCGGCCGGACAGGGCTCTGCAGCCGCAGGGAGGGCGAGCAGAGAGGCGCTGCCCTCGCCAGGTACCGGCAGCTTCTCCAGCCCGCCCAGCTCCGGCGGCTCCCCCCATCCCGCCGCTCCCGCCCCGTTGGGGCGGCTCCAGCGCGGCGCCGCCCGCCCGTGGGCGGGCCGTGCCGAGCCGTGCGGTTTGGTTGAGCCTCCCTGCGTGTGTCTATAACTTTGTGTTGCTGCCGGTGGTTGTTAGGAGGAGGGATGTGGAAGTCGGCGGCGAGCAGGGTGACAGGCTGCTCGGGCGGGCTGCGGCGGCGGACGGGCTGGGCGCGGGCGGATCGCTTGCCTCTCGCCGGCTGCTCGCAGGGGGAGCGGGCGCTCTGCCGTTTTCCTATCCTTCGCCTTTAAAGGGAAGGCTCTTTGGAGCTGAAGGCGCAGGAGCAGCAGGAACCATGCAGCAGCGCTGCTTCTTCCTCCCGTGAATTCGGATCTCGATTGCTGCCGGTTGTGGAGGTGGCTCTCGATCCAGCACCCCCCCTGCCGCCTCCCGCCCCTCCCGATGTGGCTTTCCCTGCCTCGTCTGCCTGCGCTTTTTAAATGACTTAAGTGAAGGGGGGAAAAACTGTCAAGATGGCAGCAGCAGGAGCAAGGAGGTTATGAATGTGGTGTTGGTGCTGGAACAAAACCTATTCTCTTTGGCAGCCCTAGGGAGGGCTTAAAGCTACTGGACCTGTTGGAAGACTGGCGATTTGATTTGTTCCCGTTGTGTTTGCTTTTTCCCTGCAAGAAGGAGGATTTATTACTAATTTTTTTTTTTTGAACCGACCAGCCCCCGGGTTGGCCTTCTCCTGCCCCCTGCTCCGCCGGCTGTGAGATTTTGGGGGGTTGCTTGCGCGTGGCTTGGGGGCACCGCAAAGTGACAGGTTTACGCTAGTGTGCAGCTGGATGTATGCTAAGACTTCGGCTCCCTTTAGGGCGTTTTGAAGAAGGAAAAAGTCTTCGGCGTAACCCGAAGGACTGCTCTCCTTGCCTTCCTGCCGACGGAGGGCGCGAAGGACCACCCCCCCAAAAGGCAAGATATCTGCGGAAGCGACGAGGAGCGAGCTCAGAGGCGCCGGGGGCGTGAGGGGGTCCTCTCCCGGCTGGATACAGCGCGGTTCCCGCCGGAGCTACTTCTGCATCCGCATGGAGTGAAACATAAACAAACGCACACACGCACCGCGGGAGCGGCCGCCGCTCCGCCGCCGCGGAGGGCAGCGCGGCGGGCAACTCCGGCACCGCCCGGCCCGTGCTGCCGCGGCCGCTCCGGCTCCTAATCTGATTTTTTTTTTTTTTCCTCTCTCCCTCCCCTTCTCCCCCCGCCTCCCAGCCTCGGCGTGCGCATCGCCTGCGGGGAGCGGAGCTCGGAGCGCAGCGGAGAGCCGGCCAGCCCTTAGCGGAGCGCGGCATGCCCGCCTGGCAGCCCCCCGCCTGCTAGGCTCCCGTCGGCACCGAGGAGGCGGCGGAGGAGGAGCAGGGTCGGCGGCCGCCCGCCCGCCCCGTCGCAGCGCCCCGCAGCCGCCCGTGGGGGAGGCCAAGATGGCAGAGGCGTCGCCCCCCGCCCCGCTCTCGCCCCTGGACGTGGAGCTGGACCCCGAGTTCGAGCCGCAGAGCCGCCCCCGCTCCTGCACCTGGCCCCTGCAGAGGCCTGAGCTGCAGGCCAGCCCAGCCAAGCCCGCCGGCGAGTCGACCGCCGACGCCGCCTCCATGATCCCCGAGGAGGAGGACGACGAGGAGGAGGGGGGCGGCTCGGCCATGACCGTCGGCAGCGCGGCCCCCGCGGCCGGAGAAGCGGCGGCGACCACCGCCGTGCCGGAGGAGGCGGCGCGGCTGCTGGCCCCGCTGCCCGGCGGCGGCCCGGAGGGACCGAGCCTCTCGCCGGGGGGAGCGGCGGCGGCGGCAGGCGGCGGGGGGCTGAGCGGGGGCCCGGCGGCGGCGCCGAGGAAGTGCTCGTCGCGGCGCAACGCGTGGGGTAACCTCTCCTACGCCGACCTCATCACCCGCGCCATCGAGAGCTCCCCGGAGAAGCGCCTCACTCTCTCCCAGATCTACGACTGGATGGTCCGCTGCGTGCCCTACTTCAAGGACAAGGGCGACAGCAACAGCTCGGCCGGGTGGAAGGTGAGGCGGGGTCCCGGGGCCTGCGGCGCTCCCGCCGCGCCGCCCCGACGGACGGGCGGGCTGCCCGTGGAGGATGCGGCCGCGGAGCGGGGTGCTGGCGGCTCGCAGCAGCCCGCCGGGCGCTGGTGCTGGTCGTGCTGATGGTGGTCGTCCTGTCGGCTTTGCTTTTTTTTAAGAGAGAGATTATGGAAAGTTTTGTCTCTTTCCTGTTGCTGTGTACGGGCGGTGAGGGCTATTGACTCTGAGGGCAGAGTACACTCCGGAGCGGAGTTGAGTTTTGTGATGCACGAGCACATAAGCAGGAAAGAGAGAGGGAGAGAGAGAAAGAAAAATGAAAAATATTTATAACGTGTGTGGGTTTTGTTTTGCCTTTTTTTTTTTTTTTTAAAGTTATGGTAACACCAGAGGTAACTCATGCTGGAAAAGAGCAGAATTGCTTTTATGTATGCTCAGTCTGCGTCTCAAAGCTCAAATACAGAACGACTTTATTCTTTTTGTCAAGGAAACCCGCAGTTTTTTGCCTATGTGTTCCTCAAAGGCCGTAGAGGGAAATTCGGGTTTTGACATTTCTTCATAAAGTTAATCAAAGCATGGAGTTATTGGCTGTTCAGCCCCTGGAATGCTTGGTGTGCGATTCCTGCCTTGCCAGTGTATGAGAGCACCGTCTACTGATAGCCCAGCATTTTCTGTCCAGCACTGCGACAGTGAGCAGCTAAGAGTACTACCGTTTTAATAAGTGAGGGGGGCAAAAAATAAAATCTGGTTTTGTGGCTTGTTTACTCAGCACGTGCAAAAGCACGTTGCAGGCAGGCAGGGTTTTACCCTCAAGAAAGAATCTTATAAGGCCTACCAGGAGCCAGAACTGCACGTAAAGCACATTTGAAGTGATTTCCAGAGCTGCTTTTTTTTTTTTCCTCTCGTTTTCCTATTCATCTGTCAGCGTCTGTTGGATGCCAAAATGTCACGTACTTGCAGCTGTACAGAAATGCAGGTGCTGCTTGACGCCGATACTGTTTGCAGAAGGAAATCCCGGCAAGGTTCAGTTGCTGCTGAGGGCCGATACTAGCTGCATCTGACACTGAGTTTTTGTGTGGATGACTGAAGGTGAATTTGCCAGCAAGTTCAATGCTTTTACAGAGAAATTAAATTTTGTCTTTGAATCTATCTAGGTTGGATCAGGTGATAACTTTCAGTATACAAGTTGGTCAGAAATATTGTACAGATGAAACATTTCTGGCAGTTTCTGTACTAGCAGCCCTGTCTTGTATTTTGGTGCCTGAGTAGGACTTGGTGCTAGGAATTGAAGTGTAGCTGTATGATTTTTACCTTCCAAATGAAACACAGGAGAGGAAATATTTAGTTGACAGACTTGTCTCAGGCTGGGGAAAATACAAACACAAAGTTTATCTCTGGCATAGCTAGTTGAAGACAAGGCTTTTAAAACCACACATTCTATTTACAGCTTTTGTGTCTGTATTAGGTGTTGAATTTTGATCTGACTTTACAAGTGTGATGCAGAGTGTGATAAAGGGTTACATCTTCCAATGACAGCCTGTGCCTTCGTAAGTTGTTTGGTTCCACACAGAAGCAGTGGCTTTAGATGTCAGCTGTGATGACAAATCCAGCATTTTTATCTGGTACTTTGAATTTTCAGTAAATTCTCAGTATCTGATTCAAACGAAGATTTACCTAACAGCAGGGCTGACACTGTTTTGAATTTGGTGGCAAAACTCCTTTTCACTTTTGCAGAAGCAGAATCTGGGCCATAATATGAAGTGCTTACATTGATTAGTATCCTTAATACCATCACAATTTTTCTGACAATTTGTACTGTTAATTTGATATTGATTCCTTTGCTAAGCAGCATTAACTGGTACTTGGAGCTAATTAAAATGTTAAAAATTTGGATCCCTTGAGATTCTTCTGTTACAATTTAGTTCAGAAGTTTCTCATAAGCCTTTAGGATGACCTTTCTCAGGAGATGCAGGCACACTGGTAGCAGCAAATTCTGTCTCTGATGATTGTGAGCCATCTCTGAAGTTAGGGTAAGGCGTTCGGTCACGTTAACAGTGGGTGCAGTTGTGTGTGGGTGGTAGGGGCATGCTGGAAGGGGCAAAGGGGAGGTCAGGAGCTAAGAATAATAATTTGCCAGACATCTAAAACTGGAAAATGTAATTCCTTAGCAAGGCTAGGATTTCTTTTTCAAGTGCGTATATGTTCAGAAGAGGACTACTTCAGTTTCTCGGCTGGAGAGTAGCTTAATTTGTGCAGGGGCAGCACTCTTATATGGGGACTCCATCTTAGTCTCCTGATGTTAGAAGACATTATATCTTAATTACCACCTTTGTTTCCTTTACAGGTAATGAATACAACTCTTCAGGAACTAATGTCAGCTTTTCACATTAGACTTCTTCAGATCGCTAGTTACACCGAGACTTTAAATTAACAGAAGATAGTTCTGTGTTAGAAGGCTTTCATCTTAATTTAGAATATTTTTACACAGCTAAATTAATTGTTGAAGGCAGTAAGCCCATTTAACAATATTCTGCTCTGCCACTGAGTGGGAAAATTGTTATTTTAAACAAAGGGAAAAAGAGAACTTGGTCTTATTACCTTATGTATTATTATATATGAAATATTAATACTGTTTCAAGTGAGATGTGCTGAACACCATAATCTGTAAATATAGCCAGGATGATTCTCCTCAAACAATTATTTTAAGAGCTGTAAATTAAAGTTACAACTATCACTTTTTTTTCTTTTCTTTTTTTTTTTTTTTTTTTCCTGGCTAGGGCATTAAAGCAGAAGTGAATATTTCAGATGTGGTTAGGAAGGCATATATTACGTTTCCGGTAATTCGGATAAGGTTTGCCCAATACACCCCCCCAACAATCTCCTTTGCTTCCCCCTCCCCCTGGCCCCGGTGGGACATTGGCTAAGCTAATAGTGCCTGAAGCTGACTGGGGCAGTGGTGTACGGTGCAGTGCTGCAGAGGTGCCGCACTCCTGACACTCCTGTGTGCCACGGGCTGCCCCGGTTGGTACAATCCCATACACTTCCAGACCACTGGAGAGGGTTTCCATGCACGTTCCGGTATTGGCTTCTGTCTTGAATACTTAGGGAAGGTCGGTATTTATCTTCGTCATCACCGGAGGGGGGAACAGATCCGAGGGTGAGCTGGTTTCACCCTTGTGAAATTCACTGTGCCAGGTGACTGTTCCAGGTACTTCACAGAGCTCCTTGATGACTAGATCTTTCCTCATTCAGGTATCTGTTACCCAATCGAAGTCCTGCAGTCACAAAACTAGTGTGCTGACTTAAAAACCAAGTTTTATCTTGCAGGTATTTAAGGTGAAGCACTCACTTCCCTCAGTAATCTTGAAATAAGAAACTGGAAAACCTTTTGGTCTGTGTACATAGTAGAGATGCCCAGTTTCACTACAGTTTAAGTAATTCCATACCTCTTCCCACAATGTTATTTTGTAATTTCTTGAGCACTATCTTTTGAAACAGTCTTTTCTACATGGAGAGTACACTAGGGGGACTATTTTCCTCTTTGCTAAGAGATATGGCAAGACTATGAGTCTCATCCTTTATACAGAGATACCAGCAGTTCCCAAATTTAAATGTAGCTGATTTGCTTTGAATTGTTTTTCATATCAGAAGCCTATTCTGTTTTCCACCTGTTGTATTCTTCTTCCCCATAGAAGATAAACACTCGCTGCTGGGATATTTACTTTGAAGGGGAGGTTTTTGTAAACTTTGTACATTTCTTACCATGTTTTATTGGCCAGTATGTACCAAAGGGCTGCAGTCCCTTTGGTGTACCAAATGCATGAGTCTCTTCTTTAATTACTGAGACTTGAAAAGGCTTGAGAAATTTGCCAGTGATGTAGACAGATGTCTAAATCTGTTAGCCAGATGCTGATATGCAAGATGTGTCGGACTCTTTTTATCATCTTCTTGCAAAGATGTGAGAAGGAAGTAACACCACACTCTTTCTTCTTACTTCTCCTTCCTCAGACTGACACACAATGTCTTCATCAGGAGTGGCAACATAAACTGGAGTCTGCGTCAGTTTCTTTTTTTCCTCTATTGACTTCTAAACTTCTTTTTATTTATTTAAAGGTTCTGTTTCCCAATTAACTGCTAGCAGGAATATTTTTTTCAACCTTCTATTATTTTTTAAATATATTTTTGTGTTGCCTTATTCATCTGTACAGAAGGGTTTGAGTTACAAGCTGTAGCCTGATTATTTTAAGTTTTGACCTACCAAGGAGAGCATGGATTTAAGCACGTGAATGGATCCTTGGGACTTCACTGGGATTACTTGTGTGCTTAAACTTGCTGCTTAAGCATCTTACCTGATCAAAGCCTTACTATGTTGTGCTTTAACAAAATACTCAGAAACATTTGTAAGTGACTTTTGTGCTGAGCAGTGTAAGAGATGTGTGGTTCCAGCGGTTGAAACCATCAGATAACAAATGTCTTTCATCAAAGAGGAGTATACTGTAGTAGCACAGTAACAAATGACTTTTTAAACTTTCCAGTAGAAACCATTTGTAGGTATTAGCACATATTGTTATTTCATATCTGTAGTGTACATCAGAGATCTCACTTTTCCCCAGCTCATGCAGGCAGGTGACAGCTATTAGAGCAGTGAGAGAGAGACCAAGTAAGTAGCTCTCCCAGAATCACTCTAATTGTTTGGTCCACAGTGTGACAGTGAGGAGCACCTCTGCTGAAGGACTTGTTAAATGCAGACAGAAACACATCACCTTGGTGAATGTGTTCAGCTGGTAAGAATCACAGGCTCTGATGAACTCAAATTTTGATGTGAATGAGAAACTTCCAATCAATGATGATGTGATATTGCTGGATAGTTATCACTGCCAGGTAGACCTGCATGATAAATGCTGGAATCGATGTCCCTCCATTGTTCAGAGACAGAAGGTTACCTAAAACAGTCATGCAGCAATTGACATTGTCTATAATAGATCGATTAGTGTCAATATTTGTACATATTTAAAATTTGTGCATATTTAAAATAGGAAGCTTGAGAGTCAGAGGTTGGCTTCTCCTCTTACCTGTGTGTTTGAAAGCACCCAGTTAATGCCAGTAAAAATTAAATCACCTTAGTGGCAGCAATATCTGATGTATTGTACTGGCTTGAACAAACATTGTCTGAGACTGAGGCCGGGGAGGAGAAATGTCCTGGCACTCCTGCCCTGGGACATCCTGCCTCTGCTCGGTGTTGTCCTGGTGAAGCGAGCGGTGTCTTACTCTCGAGGCCATTTTGTATTCGGGTCATTTTGGTGGTGCTACACTACTTTGCTGTAATCCTGGGAGATTAGGGGAGGCTGGGCACGTGCTGGTGCATTTAGAAAGGCGAGTGATTAGGGTTAGCTGTGTGGTTTTGTGAAAGCTCTTTGTGCTGATGTGGACAAAGCAGCAGCCCAGAGTGGAAGGTAGGCAGCTCTGGGGCAGCCCCCCTGCATCCTCCCGCAGCGGCTGGGTGGGTTTCAGCCAGCTCGCCTGGGGTGCACGGGGTGAACAAGTGTGAAACCACCCCAGAAAACTACAATGGGTGTGCTGGCTTCAAAGGGAGGCCGAAGGGATTGCCTTGGAGATAGGGAAAATTGAGGATAAGCAGCCAAAGCATTTCTCTAGGTGGCAGCCTCCTAAAGGTGCCCTGCTAGATTTTGGCAGCCAGCTATTTTGCGTGGAAGTATGGAAAATCTTTTGTGAGGATTGTTTCTTATTTGCAATGCAATTAAACTCAGTCTTGGTGTAGTGGCGAATTGCCAAAGGAGAAACTGAAAGTGTTTCCTAATGCAAGTTGCTACTTAGACTAAAGTCTCTGCATGTTCTTGTTTCTCTCTCACTTTTTAAAAAAGCCTTACTTTACTACTCTGTCTGTCACAGAAAATGTGCCCAAGGGCAGCATTACAAAATGGCAATATTAGTTTGCTTTAGAGGCAAGGAGCCCTCCTCTTTTGGAGGTACTCTGTCTGGAGAAATGCATGCTCTGAGCATCCTCCCTGTTGCTGATCTGTTCCTCTTGCCATGGAAAACTGCTATTTTCAAATTGGCTCTGGAAAGGGGCACAGCTTGGCCAGGCCCTGGAACAGAAGGTACGTTCAGGGTCCTGCACACAGTGACAATCCCGATAAAGGCCTGGCCGATAGCAGCACTCAGGGAGCGCAGGGATTTTTTGGTGTGGCTTTTCTTGGGACTGACAATATGCGCGTAGCGCAGTGGTTCAGGAGCAAAATGAAGTGTTCGAGTAATGTGCATAGTCATGCAGTTTTCTGTACTGCTGGCTCAGCACACCATGAGTTAAGTGAAGATTATGCTTAACCTTTTATTTGCTCTCCTTTTTGTGCTTCTACAAACTTATGCTGTTCTGTTACAATTTCCTGAGCATTGCCACACACCAAGCTTGGAAAATGAGGTGCATTTAGCCAATTTATGGCCTGACATATGTTAATTAACATTAATTACCTGCTTGAATAGTCCATTTAGCACTTATTATTAAAAAGTGGCTTGTCTACAGAAGGGGATTTTCCTTCAGAGTGAGATGTTTTGTTCTAACTTGTTTCAGATGAACTCAGGTTGGGGTATCCCGTGCTTCTCTGCATGACTGTACCAGTTTCCTGATGTTCTAGTTGTACCTGTGGGATACAGTTGTACCACTGATAGGCATCAGCTCTTTACCCACGTGTATTTGGCATTTATTTGACAACAGTTTAGCTTCCCAAGCAAACTAGCGTGTTTCCAAGCATTTTCTGCTAGTGGTGGGTACAGCTCTTGCTCATCTGGTTGAGGCAGCAGAGAAAGAGCCGTGCTTCTCAGCCTGCCAGGAACTGCAGGGGCATCTGGAGTCCTGTGGTGATGTGACCCCAGCACCTTTGGGGTGAAGGAGTAGGAAAAGCTCAGGTGTGCAAGGCTGGAGAGGGTATGTAGGAGTTGCTGGGGCACACCGTGGTGCCTTGCGGGGAGGTCATCTTCTGCTCTTTGTGGAGGAGGTAGATGGACCTTAGGGCTCCTGCAGCCATTGAGAACAGGACACTGCTGGAGTGGAGCGTGATCTCCAACAACAGCAGGAGTCTTGCTGTATTCATCAACTACATTACCCAAGTTATCTCCTGGGCAGTGTGTTGAGTAAAGGTTGTCACAGATCATTGGTCTAAAACCTGTGAGGGTAGTAAGAACCAGAGAGGACATGTTAGCTTTCCAAATACCAGTATTAAAAAAAAAATAAAAAAAATCTGTGCCTCAATTCCCCATATCCCAGTTTCTCATTCCTGTCTTGGAAGGAGAAACTTCCCCTCCAGGGACATTATGTCCTACTTCACCTTCTCCATCCTTCCACCTGTAACACCAGTGGGAGGGTTGCATGTTACACTTCAGTGGGAGGTAGAGGGCTGGCTTGTAGCTGGCAGTTTTGGCTGGGGATACAGCGAGGAGATGATTAGTCTACAGGACTGATGAAAAGCATTGCCATTTCAGTGTGAGGAGTTGGGAACAAGTGAGTGATTGCATCCATGCTCTGCCTCATCCCTGCGGTGAAATAGCAAGGAAGCTGCCTTCCAGTAGGGCTAGAGAAGAGCATTGCTTTTTGCCAGAGTGCAAAAAGCAGAGTTCTCCTGGTGGTGTGCTTGGCTGTGAAGTCCAGGAGGAACCCCTCTTGCCCTGCAAAGCCAGAATCCTTTCTTTGGGCCACCTACCTTGCACATTTGCTCAAGGATTGATATGCTTATAATGCTGTTTTGCAGGGAATTTGAGGGAGGTTGGGAATTAGTGGCATTGATGTGTTCTTCATAACTCTGTCTGTGTGTGTCCTACGTGGACTTTGCTTACTGGGGCAATGTTCTGTATCTGTATGCTGATACCTATTAAAAATAAAGGCTATTTAAATACTTTTTCAAATACCTTCTTAAGATCTCACAGAGAAATGCCCTTCTGTGGATTTGTACTAGTAAAGAAATGCCTTGTGAAAATTAGCTCTTATAACAGATTTGTGGTAACAAATTAAATGGATTGCTTGCTCTATCACAACATGCTACATACTTTAGAGCTGAATTATGGAATGCTGGGTTCTCACATGAACATGTTTATTTGGCAGGGTATTATTTTGCTTTTCTTTATTATTTTTCCCCTGATGGTGAAGTTTCTACTCGCTGTGTGTAAAGAGAGGTGTGAGGACGGTGCATGCTGGTACAGAAGTGTAGAGGCAGCCCACGGACCATTGTTGGAGGAGCTGGTGGAGGAAGGACCACTTGAAGCAAGGACAGCACTGTGTGGCACTGCCAGCTTGTTGTCAGGGCCCTTGCAGTGTGTGCCTCCAGTTTTGGGGGTCAGGAGGCCTGTGGGCGCAGGGCTGTGCCTGTGCAGCCTGGGGCTGCTGTACACCCAAGTGCTGCCCGCGTCAGGTGCGTTTCCGTGGGGTGAGTCACTGGATCACGCCACTCCTGTGTCCGTCCCTTCACCCACTGCCCCTGCTGAGGTGAAGGGTGGGTCCCTGCTGACGTCTCCACGCCAAAACCCAGTTGAGAGCTCTGGAATGAGAGCAGGAGGGAGGAGTGCTGCCAAAGAAGCCATTTTTCTCCTTTGACACCTATCTCTCAGGCTGCCTTCACACTCTGTGCTGGGCTGTGGGTCTGCCTGGGATTCCTCACAACCCAGCTCTCAGCCTTGCATTGTCTTCAGACCAGCCTGAGTCCCCATCCCTGGCCTTCCAGTTCTTTGTCTCTAGGGAGCAGCGGAGGCCATGGCGCTCCCGGGACTGTGATCAGTGGGTGGGATTCAGTGCTAGGAAAGAGTTTCCAGGAGGTTTGCTGGCTCCTGAGTCATGTGAGCAGAAAAGGGCAGGTCTGGCTGCTTGCCAGGACTTGAACAGGGAGGTAACATCTGCTTATCCCAGCCCTAGAGGAGTGGGAGACCACAGATAAGTTGGAAGACTGATGCAGACAGAGTGCTGTGGGAGGACAGATAGAGGAACACCCAAAAACATCAGGATGTGTCTGCTGGGCCTTTGCTCTGCGTCCTGGTGCTGCGACTGCTTAGCTGGGAGTGGGAATGAAGAAGAGTTGGCATGGATGTGGGTTTATGACAGTGCAGCTTTCATGGGTAGATGAAGTAAAGAGGGCAGGTCTGAGTTTCATCCCTGCTAAAGGCTGTGTCAAGGCAGGAGCACACATTTGCATTAGTGCTAGACAGACTCAAGCCCGCAGTGCCAAAAATTCTGGTTGCAGCTCAGCCTGAGCCCCGTGTGAGGACTGAGTATGACCAGGGAGCATTAGTAACAGTGTCATACTTAAGTAAACAAAGCTTTGTTTAAAAATGTATTAATTGCCTAGTAATATCTAATACAAGCTGCTTTCCTAGTCTAGACAGTCAGCACCTCTGACTCTGGAGACAATTTGCCCTTATAACTTAGTGTTTTCTCGTACTGTATCGTGTTGGTTTCTATGCTTTTTTCAAAATAGGTTGCAGAAGAATAAATGTACTATTCTAAAGAAATAATTTTGGGACATGGGCCGAATATTTGTTTTGTCTAAAATGTGGACTGAATTGTCTTGATATGTACTCACACAGCAGTTCTTTTAAATCCTGCTGTATCTGGGGTTTTTTCTCTCCACACTATCTCTTCAAACACCTATTGCAGTTCTCCAAAGGCACATTGTGACCAAGGTTAACTCCACTTTCTTACTTGAAATTTGCAGTGTAAACATACCTTTAAATGTGAGACTTAATCCAGATCAAAAGTTTCTGACTTTGTGTGAACCCCAGTCTTGTGTAAATATATTTGCTAATACTTCATGGAGGATTTATCAGTTTCGCGTATTAAGTTCTAGATATGCTTTAGTAAATAAAATTTGGCATCTGACAAGTGAGAACAGTGCTCAAGAAAGAATGTCTTATTGTGAGTGTTTCACAAGTTCTCACATTATCACCACTTCTGCTGACTGGTTTTGTGCGGACAGCAGTGATGTGGTTTCCTGAAAGCCTATAACTTACTGTTTGTTCTGCACAACTGCTCTGAGCCTTGACTAATTTCCAGAGAAGTTTTTTTTCAGGAATTTGTACAAGAAGGTGATGCCAGTTCAAGTCGTGTCCTGAGATGCTTGTAAGCTGAGACGTGGAGCTGCTGTCCCTGCTTTTGTGCAACATGATCTATTGTGCCTGAGAGTTTCACTGTATGGGGGAACTCAAAACCGTTTGTGTGAGATGTCAGGTTTCAGAGTGAATGGTGCTTCTTTAAGTATGCATCAAGATCTACAATGGGAGGCTGCTGACCCTTCTATGCCTTTGTAGGACAAGAACATTGGCACTGATAATGATGCTGCCACTGAGGAGCTGTAAAAATTCTGAAGCATTTTTTTGAATTTGAAACCTCAGCTGAGTATAAGTGGGCTACATGTAAAATCTTCGATTTGCAAATGGAAGTCATGTCAGAGCTCTGCATGAGTTGGGCCAGAGGTTTCCAGCCTAGTTTGTGCAGCAGCCAAAAGCTCTGACCTAGTATTATGTTCATCATGATGTTGACAGTGTGATTTTCACTTCCCATGGCATGCTGAGATTTATTTCTTGCCCCAGTGCTTTTGCATCCTGATTCATGCACGGCAAAAATACTTCTGATTAAAATGTGCTAGAAGGTTTGCATGCTTGGGGTAGGAGAGAAATCTTTTATGAGGAACTATACTATATAAAGCTATGGGGAGGGGAGCTGTGGTGCTTAGGAAGGTATTTGAAAATCAACAGTGAGGCCATTTTCCATACAAAGAAGAGGGGAAGTGTGTAGTCCATAAGGTAGTGGCATACGGGACTGGGAGGAGGAAGGATTCTCTGAGCTAGCAGTAGGGTGTAAATCAACCTGATGTATGTTCATAGACATCTGATGTCTACTGGGCCTAGTGGGGTAGCTCAAAGCAGGTGGAAGAAGCATATTGTTTACCTAATTAGAAACATAAATAAAATCTTTCCAACATTCTTCTAAATTAAAATGCATTTGAACCATATGTCAGACTTCTCACATCCAGGAAAGATCTCTTAAAACCCCACCGTTCCTCATGGAGGCTGTTTCTAGCCCACTTTCTGCAGGGCTCTGCCAGGTAACAAGTGTTCTTGGTTGGAAGATGGAGTGGGATGTGCATTAGCAGCTGGAGAATGCTGGGGTTCTTCCTGAGTGTACCTGTACTCCTTTTTAATCAGAGGGAAAAGGCATATTGTTTGAGATGATAGACCAGGGAATTGGAATAACAAAAGAAAATTATCATCGTTGAAATAATTGAAGACAGGATTTCACCTTTGTATTTATTGAGGAGTCAGTGATGGTGGGAAGCAGGGCCTGGGCTGCAGTACTGTCAGAGCAGTTTCATATCTCCAGTGTATTTTAGACACCAAGGAGACAAAGATGATGCTAATTGCAAGAGAAACTACTTAACTGCTTTGTATTATGTGTGAAATGAAGGGGGAATAACGCTGATTGAATGACCTATTTTGACTTTCTCAGTATAATATGTTTAATGTTTTCGTCTTTTCCTGGACAGTGAATTATAATTTTACCAAATCCTGCTGGAAATTAATATGTTGCTGGGCAAAGTTATTTTATCCTCGCAGTTTTAACTGCAAAGTTACATCTTGCCACTTAACTCGGTGGCAGGAGTTTTCTCTTTCAGCTGGAAAGGGCTTTTGCCATGCAACACAGCGACAGTAGTACTTTTTGTTTTATACAAAATAGGGACCTGTCAGGAGGAATATAAAATAGGGCACTGAAGTAGTCCAATTTAGAAGGAGAAAGGGCATAAATCTCCACCTCTCTCTGATGACAGAAGGCCAAAGTACAGCAGAAATGTTTCCCTGCTTGTAAAATGCCAGATGCCAGATGTAAAATACCAGAGAGGTTGAGCTGTTAAAGGCACAGCTGTATCTAGCGTCCTTACAAGTTTTTCAGCCTTATTTTTAATATGTAAGGGGGTTCTTAGACAATGAAGCAGCTCTGTTAGGGTCTTCTCAGCTTATTGTGCAGTTACAGAAATTATTTGCTGTCTTGGACCAGTGTCAGGCAGAATAATACTGAATAAGTCCTAAATGAATGTGGATGGTGAAAGGAGAAAAATAATTTCAAATAAAGAGGGGCATTATCAGCTGAGCAGCCAGTGTTGATCCTATGGTGCTGAAAAATGAAAGCAGGAAAAAGGCACTTTCTTATGAAGAATGGAAATTTTTGCTGAAAAGTCTGCTCTGACCAGAGCTTGGTATTCTACTTAAACTTGCAGCAAATTAGCATTGGTGCAGCAGTGCTGTGAAGCACTGAGAGGGAGAACAGAAGTAGGAACTCCAAAAGTAGAAGCCTCCAAAACTTGAAGAGAATCTTCAGATTCCCTGTCCATTTTGGAAAACGTGACCTGTAGTGTCACTTGCAGCTGCTGGATCCAAGAGTATAAATAGTGAAAAGAACACTGGTTTGGCCAGGATAAAATGTTCATTTTGGGTTTTTCCAACAGCTGTGTTGGGACTTAACCCTGGCAAAAACTTCTCACGTGTCATTGCTATTCAGGCTTGTAAGCATGTCGAATGACAATGTTCTCTAATTGAAAGTAAGAAAAGAGGAATAAAGTAGTAAATTGAGAAATAAGTGTGTATTTGGTATCTTCTCAGCCTGAAGGAAAACACTGCTTGAATTGTATGATAGCAGTTGTTTGAGAAATTAAGTATGGATTTCCTTCAATTGTAGTTGAATCATGGCATCTTGCTAAATTTATCCAGCTTTGAGTGCCTGCTTTCTGGTTTTACATTTTTGTTGGTGGCTGTTGGCTGTGTTTGGTTTAAAAAAAAAAAACAACAAAAACTTTTCATTGCCACAGAGGTGGTATTTTCCTTATTTTTTGCAGGAAATTGTATCAGGTATCAGACCATAAATTCTTCTAGGTGATCACAGACTTGTGGGGGTCAGCAGCTTTCTCCCTAGAAGTACCATGAGGCAGTGGGTGGGTTTGAGCAATGCCGGTGATGGGCTCTCGTCATTTTCTAGGAGCTGTCAGGGAGATTTTGCATGGTTTGACCGCAAACTGTAGATCACCGGAGTATCTCTGTGGATAGTTCTCACTATCTTCTGCTTGGCCCTTCACTGAACAGTGAAGGGCTAAGCAGAAGAACTAAATAAGAGCATTTTTTATTTATCCAAAAATCTTCTCAGAAAAAAGTATCAATATAAAAGTTAAGTGCTTGGGAAGTACAAAATGTCAGAAATGAAGCTGCCTCTAACACTTGAAATTACTTCTCATGCCGGTTGTGACACTGTTATTAGTAAGGAGCTCACAGGCTCCATCCACCCCCGCTCTCCTTGGTGGGCTGGATCCTTCAAGGGATGCTCAGGGTTTCAGCTCATCCCCTGTGCTCTCAGTGTGGGCCCCGTGCCATGGCTGTTGCACTTGGCTCTGAGTAAAGAAATACGCCCTTCTGGGTGTGCTTGTCTGTGTCTTTTGCCTCCTCAGTATCCATAGGCTTCCCTGATGAGCACTGTCCCAGCACCAGATATTCTCCCCTCTCCAAGCTCCTTACTATGTTCTCTCATCCCAGTCTCTTTCTCTTGTGATTCCCTGTCTTGCTCCATGCATTCCTCCCTCCTTTTCCTGTGATCTTCCCCACCTCTGCCCACCACAACTGGTTTTCATATCTGGTCTGCTTGTCCATCTTGTCTGTTTTTTTTTTTTTTTCCCCAGCTCCCCATTCCACATTTCCCCCCTGACCCAGGACTGTGTATTTCCTGTGTCTTGCTTGCCTATCCTGGAACACTTATCCTGTTTCTAATCCCAGTTTCAGTTCAGGTTTGTAAAGTTATTAGTGCTGAGGAACAAACAGGGTTTTGTAGTAGGAAGTGTTGGACAATACAAGGTGTAGGTGGGGCTCACAGCACCACCTATAATTTAGAACACTGTTTATATTTTTAACTGATCCACCCTTAGGTAAGCAGTCCTGGTGCTGTCAATGTGCAAATCCTTAGTCATTGGGATAATCCTGTTCCTTGTGCCAATACTGGGTACTGAGAGGTTGCTCATTTGTGTAAGAGATGGAGGGTCCTGTTTCAGAGAGACCTGGATGTCTTACTTCTCTGTGGCCTGACCTAGACACCAAACAGCATCTGAGATTCTACAATTGATGGGGCTACTGAGCTGTCCCTAAAGTATTTAATGGTATAGGTAGCAATTGCTCTTATTTCCATGGTGTGAGGGGCTGTTCCTTTTTCCTTCCTTATCTGTGAAAAGAGAGGAGACATTTGAGTACCTCACCAAAAATAGAAAAGATAGAAGGCATAGAAGTGCATGAAAGTGTACAGTCCATAGTCATAGCATATTCTGTGTCCTCCAGTAAGGACCCTCTGACTTGATGAATAGATTTAGACTTGAAAATATAATGATACAGCTGACCTTTTCTGATATTGCTTCATGGTTTCTTGTACCTTCTGCCTGTGATGCTGACTTCATGCCTGGTCTTTAATGGTTCTGGTAAAATGCTTTGACATCTGGGGAAGCTGATGGCAGTGGTTTTGTTATCAGAATTAGATTGAGAAACTCATACTGAATTGTGGTGCTAGCTAGACCAAGTCATTTATTGGTGTGAATAACCCTGTATTGACCTATTAAAGAACTTGGGCATAGAGTGTGTCATCCATGAGACTCTTGTTCCTTCATGATAAAAGTTCAAAACTTTAATCAGGTTAACAGGGTGTCCTGTCCTCTTTCCGTTGCAATAAAGTGTATGCAAACACGCATTGCAACAAATAGTGCAAAGGCAAATCTAGCACGCCCTGCTTTTTCTCCTGCAGTTTGTTCTCTGCCACTGCTCCCCAAGCCACTCTGGCACGGTGGTTGGCTGAAGGGTTTACTTGTGATGGCTGATGCCTTTCAGGTGCAGTGTTTCAGTTTCCCAGGCTATTGATAATGGCTGTTTAGACACAGGGCTCTGGGTCACGATGTATGGGGATTTTCTGATGGTTGTGGTGACCTTGGGGAGAGAATTAGAGTGGATGTAATGTTCCCAAGAATTGGAGACGCCTGTGCCATTGCACTGGTGCACATTGCTGAATCAATTACTAGCATTGGTAGGATTTTGCTTTAGGAGAACCTCACAGCTATATCACAGTCTTGTTATTAGTAGCATATTGTTAATTTGTTTTAATGCAGAGCCAGATATTTGCAGGGAGAAGGAACCTCAGTAGTTGGTTTCTGTGAAGTATTTTCCCTAAATGCAGCACTGTTGCAGTGCATACTCCAGCATTCTTTCTCACTTTAGTTTTTAGGAAATTTTTATTAGCTCCTGTGTGGAAATAAATTTGGTATAAAACTGTCATCCTCAGGTGAGGAATTGCAGCATGGTGTCCCTACCTCTTCCAAAGCCATTGATGACAACTAAAACTCTCAGCATGAAGATTTTCTAACTTTTTTTGTTATGTGTGTCACTCTGGTGACTCAGTCTACTGAGACATAGGCCCCTGGTGAGCTTTTGCAGAAAGCCTTCCCAACAAACCTGTGCAGCCCTTGAACTAAATCCGTATCACCAGCCTCTCCTGCACCCATTGCTGTAAGTTTACAGTGTTTGTAATTGATTGTCAGTGTGTTGCATTTAATTCAGGGGCTGGTAGAGTATTCCTCGAAATGCCTGTGTAGTGTTAAGCCAGTTAGGAGTTACAAATGTAAATATGTTTACAGAGAAAAGAGGAGTGCATGAAAGCTGGCATTGCCTAAACAGCCAAAAGCAGTGTGATTTTATGCTAGAGGGACACTGGAAATGCAGGTAGCTGGAGTGTGCTTCCAGAAGTAAATCCCAACCAGAAGCACTTGTAGTCCCTGCCTTCAAATGCACTGCCCATGTGCTGGAGTTGCTGAGGCACCATGGGGGAGAGGGCTCAGGAGTCCGTGGGCATCCTTGTGGAGTTTTGTAGGGAAGCTTGAAATGCCAGAGGGAAGCGTCAGCTGTGTCTGAAGGGCTCCTTGTTTGAGATTTTCCCAGGCAGGAGCAGTACAGCTGGCAATGAAGTGACTCCTGACGCCGGTGTTTCATAACTGAAAGTTCAGCATTTTTCACAAGCTGTCTTCCTTGGGGTTGTGAGCGCGGGCACACGCACACCCCTCGCACACCCCCCGCACGCCCCCCCAGCACATTGTTTACTTCCTCTCTAAGTTCTGGGACATTCAGTACTAAGGAGCATGATACGCTTGCATAAACACCCCAGCCAGATTTATCTCTCAAGCCTATCTTTCCTTTCCCATCTTGGAAAGTGATTAATCTGCAGCACACATTTTGTTCTTTGATTGCAGGGCATTATTCTGTAATCATTTACAGTTTTGCAGAGCCGTAGCTCTGGCTTGATGGAGCATTTCTGTCATGTAGCCCCTGCTGTCGGCTGAAGCTTTAGCTGTGTAATGCAGGGGGAGCATTACCCCGTGTCTCTGTGTCATGTTAAAACTGTTTTCTATTTACATTGCCTGGTTTCTGCACATTCAGAAACATTCAAATGTACACATTTAAAGTGCAGATAAGTGTCTGCAGCAATACATGCCGAGGACTGAGGTTTAGGAACAGCCTCAGTACTGCACCGTGCTGGCTGCCAGCTGAGGTTTTCCTTTGAGTTTATGGAGAGTGGAGAAGTTTAAGTAACTTTTGTTTTCCATGCTGCTGGTCATCTATTGAAGCCTGCACCAGTTAGAAGTGGGCAATTTATGTAGCTACAAGAATTGTACATATTTCTTAGGGTCTGTGGAAAACAAGAAAGTGAAGAGATTGAAGTTGAATCAAAAATCTGTCCTGTCTGTACTGCACTGAGGCTTCTCCATGTGCCCTTTGTGTATTTTGTTTGTTTGCTAGTGTGCAAGGAAAGGAGATGGAAGAGGTAACAATCTTGAATTAGCATGTTGTGAATTTGAGATAAGGCTCTTGAGCGGAGTTTTGTTTGATGCAACTCTCCATGCTGTAAGCCTCTTGTTTCAGTAGAAAGATGTGAAAAGTAGGTAGAAAAAATTCAAAGAAAACCATGTTACTTTGGGTTCTGACCTTGTGGTAATTCTCTTTTTTTGCAATGTATGTGCACCTTTCTGGCCTACAAAGGCCCTGAAATGGATGGGCCTAGTCTAGTCACCCGTGCCAATGAGTATCTTTTTCCAAAGTCTCTCAGAAATCTGGCCCACAGCACATCAGATAAAGCATTTTTCTGTCACCTTATGGCAAACCAAAGTCCTGTAGTTACAAGACAGAGACCTGAACAGCGATGTATTGCATGCAGATACCAGGAAAAACTGAAGGCCTTGCAGGTGCAGCGTGTCTGTTAAATGAAATATCCAAAGGATCCCATTAAAATCCCAGGAAAAGTTTTGTGTATTTTGCTGCTGAGAAGTCAAGACAAAAAAAAATCTTCCAACAGCCTTCCTTGTCAGTCTGATTTTGAGGGCAGGACAAAGAAGGGGATTTTCTCTGACTGCAAATCCAGCAGTTGTTTTAAATGGGCAGGTGTCAAGAAGAGTACCCTCCTCTGCCTTGGGGATCTGACAGTGCTGGAGCAGGGAGAGCAGCTGCTTCACTCCTCCAGCAGTGGGCTGTGGAGCAGGAAGAAGAGGCAGCACAGACCAGTAATATCATGGTATTTTAGTTTAAACTCCTGTCCCTCCCCTGATTTTTGATGTATAGGGGTGTCTTGAACATCTAGTCACAAATGTCCTTTTCCCATCCTAGAAATGTAAATGCCTGAATTCTAAATAAAAGGGAACTTAAAAGCAAGGAGAAGGAGAGCTAGGGATCTTTGGAAGCAGCAGCTGTTTAGGGAAACTACCAAATTGTGTAAGGAAAGGACGGATTGAGTGTGTGCACGTATGAAGGTATCCGGCTGCCTGGGTTGTGCTAAAACCCGGGATTAAGGTTCAGTTGGTGCAGCCAGCTTTGGGTACTGGTAAGTGAGGGGAGGTGACTCCAAACAGGAGGCAGAATGGAGTGCAGTGCTGCTGAAGTGCAGCCTGGCAGCACTAGTGCTGTGCCCTTCTGGCATGGCTTGCAGGCCCAGCTTCTGGACCACTGGGAGCTTCCTCTTACTGCACTTGGATACGTGCCACAGGGTCTTGGAGTCAAGGTTCAGCTTTGCTCACCCCAAATCCCTTATCACCTCAAAATGATTTGTAACAGTTGTATTTGTTTGTCTTTAACAGCGGGAGATGAACCCCTTTAATCTCTGTTGTTTGTTACTGTTTATACAGAGTACAGCTGCCCACAGAAAGATTTCTGGGACATACTGGGTTCAGTACAAAGGAGCTTCACACTGAAAACTTGAGGCCCCATTCCCTAAGGCAGAAAGGAGCCTCTGTCTCAGTGTGGGTTAATTATTTAATAGTTGGCTGAGTAGGCAGGATGATCATGGATAAGGAATGAGGCTGGTCAACTATGTCCTGCCTAATATTTCATGGAGTAGGAGGGGTTTTGCTTGGCCCTCCAGAAGCACCAGAGCTAATGTCATGCTGAAGTTAGGAATCGTGTAAAAGCTTTGGGAGGTGAAGAAGCTTTGGGCTTTAACACATTCAATTATGGAAGAATGCATGCACTGAAAGCAAGGTTCTCTTGAGTGGAACACATGCCTCTAAGGGATGTGTTCCTGGTAAGAACCAGGTGCTGAGAACATCTGTTGGAGCACCCCAACCACTCACAGAGCTTCTCCTTGGAGCTCAGTAAAAACTTAGTCTGCTCCTGTGTACAGCCTCCTCTGCACTGTTAACTGTGGTGCTGATGCTTTACCTCCCCTCTTGCCTGGTGCAAGGGTGGGTGAAAACAAGGTGAGTTTGCTTTTCCAATCCGTATGGGTGAGTTTAGAAGGTGATGCTGTGGATTTCAGTTCAGAGAGGCCATCTTCCAGATGCAGAGGAGCCACTGGCTCTTTTTTTTGCATCGCATCACAGAGAACCCCTGAACCATGGAAGTGTCCCATAAGGGTGGAAAAGTGTGCTAAATTTTATGCCACCATTTTATCCTAATTCAGTGCAACTGAAAAGCATGTGTGGTGTTCTTTACCCAAGAAATTTGTTTTTAGACAGACTAAGATCCACCGTTGCCAAGTGCTGCTGTTGTGCACCTGCACAATTTTTGACAGTGATGGCTGCAGTTGGGGCAGATCTTTAGAGAGGACTCCGGCTGTGCCAGCCCTAGTAACATATGTAACAAACCCAGCAGAGACTGGAAAGGGCAGTGGTGGTACCTGAGGGACCACCAGATGACAGGCAGCTCCTCTCTACCACCAGCCCCTAGCTAATTGCTGACTTTCAGTCCTTTCTTTTCCCTAAACTGTGAGGCATCGGAGATAAGTCCTGCTTATAGTCACCCACAAGGGAAACTGGACATTAAATTCTAAACTTCTAACCAGGCTAACATTTTACTTCTTCATTTCATGCTAGAGGCTAGTTCTGGTCTTGAAAGCACCTCCTGTGCAATGTAAAACAGGGCCCAGGGAAAGGAAATGAAATCAGAAATGGAGAAAAGTTATTTTAATCACAAATAGCTGTGGTAGGAAGGTAGATGTTTGTATGTGCAATAGTACAGTACCTACTGTGTGTATTTTAGGAGAACCTGAGAATAGCAGCTGTGCTGAAATACTTGGCAGTGAAGTCAAATATAGTTTAGGTTAAAAAAAAAAAAAGTGGCTGGGGAGGGTGGATTTGCAGCTTGAAGCCTGTAGGTGCTATCTCTGCCGCGTGGCCCAGAACAGCCTGTGACTCTGGCACTCGTTTGTGGACGCGCAGTTCCCGTAACGGGATCCGTCCCGCTCCTATCAGTGTGGCATTGTGTCTGGGTGAATGCCCCCCACCTCCCAAACTTCCTCAAGAGCCACAGTCAGATGGATGACAGCTTTGTTGCTCCCAAGGCTGCCTTTTCTGAAGTGTTGCTGGTTTTGCAGCCAGTGGACCTGTTGAGCTTTAAATCTATAGAGCTCAGAAGAAGCAAAGCTGCAGGCACTAAATCTGGAGCTCTTGCTAATGTGCCAAGGTCAAAAGGATCAAAACCTAAATTAAACTTGTCCCTGAAATTTGGCTGTGAATCACAAATTCAGGAAGTTGTACATGAAAATCGGTCTGGGCACTATTTCTTCCTTAAGAGTCCTTTAGCTAAAAATAATGTATTGCGCTGTAGTTATAAATAATACGGGTTTTTTTTTTTTCTTCCCCTGTCTAATTAAATTGTTACTCTTGCCACAACGAAAGGAAAGGGAAAAGATAATAACATGAATCTGGTTGAACAAGTATGTAGCTTGCAGGTTTCAGCTAGAGTGTTTGCAGCTGCAGACGATGCTGAACTCTATGCTCATGTGTTTAATTGTCAAAATGAAAAGAGGGTGCTCTGGAGGGATCAGTAGTGTTTTCCATGCATCCATCGTTTGGGAACCCTTTTGAAAGCTCGCACAAAGTGGGTTTTTCCTGCACTGTCAAAATACAGAAAAAAGGAATTTTTATTTTATGGTGGTGGGGTTTTCTTTGGTGTTTTTTATTTTTTGCTGCTAACCGAGTGGATTTTGTAAAATTGTGGTTGAACTATATGGTGGGATGTTTTGATGGACCATGGTATCTTACTTAAATGACAAATAGTGGCTACAGACAGCTCTGCCATTATACAGTGTGACACTTGGGCAGGTTTGCTGTGGGTAAGATGTGGATAAAGCTGGATAAATGAACTTTTCTGCATATTAGTTATGGCATTGAGGTGCTCTTTGAAAGCCACGTGGGCAACCTGGCCATGGCCTCCTGCCTGCTGAACAGTAGTGAAGGCCAGCAGCCTGGTGAGGGTACTTACCACACCTATTGCTGCTGCTGTGTTTACTCCAGGAAAGTTTTGTCTATCTTGCTGCTGAGATTTGCCAATGACTTCTGGGGCCTTTTAGCAGTGTTCAGGTTTGTGGTGGATTGTAGATGTTATTGGAGAGACTAACTCACTTGCTTCAGGGAGGGCAGTGATAATGGCCAGTGAAAGCAGTAATCCCAGGAGCCTAAGGGACAACGACAGGCAATAATGTGGCTGCCAAACTTTAGGCTTAATCATGACATCTTTCAGGTGCTGAGAAAGTTATTTTCCTCAAATGAGGCCATGCTGAAGGAGAAAGAAGGATCCTACAAAGCAGAGAAGCTGGCCTGTGTGAGCAGTAGAGCTGGGCACAGGCTCAGAGATTTATTGCACTGAAATTTGCTGTCACTTTAAAAAAAGGAAAAAAAAAGCAGTGCGGCAGCTGCGTTATTTCACTGGCAGTGATGCAATGCTGGTGACACACCAGGACGGGAGGGACCAGCACGTTCTGTGACAGCACAGCATGTACATGGTGTCACCCGAGAGTGCCCCACCAGCCAACAGACCCAACCAAGTGCCAGCATGTCGGCTAGGACTTCATTTTCAAGCCAATATTTATACATAACAGCTGGAAGTATGTTTTTGGAAGTAACCCATCGTGACTGCACGTGTACAATTTCCAAAACACCCCCTTTTGCCCCTCCTATATTCTGTGCTTTAGGGGCTTTTAGACTTTTTTCCTAAAGTTATTTTATTGCAGTGCACTCAAGGCATTTACTAATTTTTCATTCACTTGTCAACTGCTATAAAAGACTGAAAATCTCACAGGAAAACACCATGCTCTGATTGTTGTAAACAGCAGAAATCTTGGTATTAATGTTTACTGCATTGTCCTGAAGATTTCTGCTGCCCCCAAAAGTTAGTGATGGCACAGTCAAAAAAGACTATTGTAGTATTGAAAAGAAAGATCCAAAAAGAAGAAGCTTAAGGATTTTTTGAAGAAAAAATGCAAAAGGGGTGAGGAAGAAAGCTGCTGGTATATTAAGTGTGTGTGTTTGGTTAAGGAATTGAATGGGTAGCAAATACTTTTCCATGTGTGTGGAAAATATGAGTTGGCTTTTGCAATAGCAATTTATGGGAAGAAAGATCAAGGGTTCAGGAGCTGAAATACTTATTCATAAAATGTAGGGAGCAAAGACAAGCTACTTGTTGTGCTTCTGCCCGTTTTCTGTAAGTCCAATCTAGCTGAATCATTTCTAGGAATGGAGTGGGTAACTGGATTTCCAGCCTTCTCTCTGTCCTTGGCTCCTCTCCTGCATGGCTGCTCCTGATTAGTACTTGTTGTACTGAGCTTTATATGAAGGGTAGGTTCCTGTCCACTGCATTGCTAAAGCTTTTACCACCTTGGGATCTACACACAGTCCACTGGAAACTGGATTAAAACAGCCAACTTGTTTCACAGAGGTTTTTTAACAGCTGTCAGACAGAAGCTGACCCGGGTAGGATTTTGGTCTGATGCTGGGGAAACGAAAGGCCCTTCCCCATCACTGGTCCATTGCCACACTTTGTGGGTGGTTTCTGACAAAATCAAACCCAACCCATGCATTTCCCCTGCTGTTTGAGGTCTTCCAAAAAGGCTGAAGACGGATGATCTGCCGCATGAAGCCAAGCTTGCTGCAGGTGTAGCTTGTATTTGTTCAGTGAATGTGATTTTTTATTTGTGTATCTGAAGAAATTTGGTGTTAGGCTGCAGAGACTGCTTGCCTGAAGGTTTTTGCCGTCTGCTCCCTGCACAATGCCCAGACGATCTGAGCCCCACTCAGCTGCCAGGGTGTGCAGATAGGTGTGTGCCAGGTCAGCACAGCAACCTGGGCTCGGCCCCTGCACAGTCCCGTGCTTGCCTTTGTTTAATCTGACACCTTCCCAGCTCACCTGAGACATGGCTGTGTGCCTCAGGGTGGGGTGGCTCTGCAAGGCTGCACTGCACAGGGTGGTGGTTTTCCCCTCTTTCCAGTAAGTGTAATGAGAGAGGGAATTAAAACAGCCGTTCACAACATTTTTAAGAACTTTTGAGAGCCTCTGTGTTTTCCATGGGTTTCAGGACAGGTTGATGCTGCATATGAAGGCTAAAGTTTATCTGCCTGTCAGGAGGCCAAGGGGCTGAGCTGGTGCCACACAGGGTGAATTTTGGTCACTTTGGTTAGGAAAAGCAGCTGTGGTTATCTTGGTGATGAATATAAACCCTTCTGGTTGTTAACTAGCGAGTTTTAGTGTTCTGTATTTTTGCACTTCAGTTCTGAAAAAGGTGCAATTTGGAGCTTCTGATCTTTTCATCCCAAAAGAAGGAAGTGTTTTTAGTGGTGGTCTTGATCCAAGGTGCAAATTGTTTTTTAACAGCAAGTGAAGTAGCTTCCTAGACAAAAAAGGTTCTAGGTAAGACTGTCACCTCTGCGTCCTGCAGTTGCTGTGCATTTAATGAGTGTCTTATGAGGGCTAAAAAAATTAAAAGCACTTTGTTTACCTAAAGATAATCTATGTGAAAATGCCATGTCTGGAGGAATTCAAAGCCCTCTGATGATTGAAAGTTTTTTTCATTTTTGTTGATGGTTTTAATCTTAAGCACGATTCCCTTTCACCCGTGGCTTTTCTAGCTGTGCACCCATTTGTGTGTGTGCACTTGTGTGGTTATCAGCACATGTGTGGCTCCACGTCCCTCGGGGCAGCAGCCTTTCCCTGCCTAATGGCTCTGAAAGGGCTCTGCAGAGCCAGAAAGACCCTGAGGATTTGCAGTTACCACCCTGTTTTTAATACAAGCCTTTCACAGGCCCTGCTGCCGAGGCAGGGCTGCGCCAGGCTGGAGACTGCTCTGCTCTTTGGAGCAGCTCTGGCAGCTCGGGGGTGACCCTGCTGCCCAGGCTGGTGGGGAGATGCTGCCAGGCCAGGCAGAGCAGCTTTAGTTGGGAGGCTGCCAACTTTCCATCTCCTCTGATGGGATCTCCCCACTTCTGCTAGAGAGAACCAAAAGAAAAGGATCTGTACTCCCCAGCATGCTGTTGCTAACACAAATAGGGGCACAGAGAGGGCCAGCTCACTCCTCTATGTAGTGCTCCATTTTGGTGGTGTATGAAATATCCACCTCCATTACCAGTTCCACAGGCACTTCCTTCCCTTGCTGGCTGCCTCCTGCCTAACCCTCTCATAAGAGGTATTTTGGCAGTCATAGGTTCAGCAAGGTTAGGGGAGCACTCACTCAGGCTGAGGGTCTGCTGTCTCTTGCAACAGAGGGGGTTGAATTGTAAGGAGGAGATGATGGCCAGCCTTTAGGTGTAAGGAGAGAGACATCTTGGGCTGGCACACTCCCCATGCAGTTACTGTGAGGCCAGGTTTCTTCTTCAAAGCCACGAAAATACTCCTCACTGCTCTTACTGCTCACCATGGTGAATGTGGGTCCTTCCCTGTTTAAAACATGCATTAATGTTAAAACTGGGCAAATCAGTGGCAGAATGTTTAAGATGGCAAAATGATAATTGGTGTCTGCTCTTTCCTTTTCATGGGCAGAGGCACCCCACATTGAGCTGCCAGGAGAGCCTGGCCCCATTGTGTGAAACATATCAGTGCTGCTATGCTGGAGTTAGGCTGGTTTCTTAGGATATGGGTACTGTGTCCACCAAGACTTCTGAAGGCATTTGGGGGATCCATTGGTGGGGACTTCGCCATCTTCCTCAGGACTCCCGTTATCCTGTGAGGAGATGTCTGAGTCAGGAACTAGAGAGCCAGAAAGGGAAGAGTGTAAATGCATGTGATATTTCAATCTAATAGCATGTCTGTGTTTAAATACCTTTTGGCTGCAAGAACTTGTCTTTCATACCTCATGCTGTCATTTAAAGAAATAAATAGCAAGAGATGGGACTGAATTGTTTTTTAAGCATCTTAAAGCTAGCCAAGATATAGATGTTTCCAAGACCTCTGGCAAAAAGAAATGAAATTGTTTTAATCTAGTGTATTAGGATCAGAGGCAACCTGTCTTTAGGAACCTTCTGCCTCTTCTTCCCCAGCCACCTGGGGAAAGCAAGCCTCTTTCTTTAGGAATAAATAGTTCTTTACAGTGCTGGGACACAGTCGTCCAGCCTTCCTATCTTTGCCGCCTCCAGCCAGTACTTTACTGAGGGAGTTGTGTTTATTCTTTTTTAGCCCGTGCTCATTTCAAATTAGTGCTGTGTTTCCACATAGAGTCAACTCAGATCCTTTGCTATTATCTCTAATATGTGAAGCAATTAAGGTTGTTGAGTATTTGCAAGATGAGCAAAATCCAAAGATGTTCCCCTCTCTTCCAGCCTCTTCCACATTGTGCAAGTGGTTTCGCTCAGAAGAGGCTGCGCGTTTCGGGAGCTTTTCTGTCTTCCTTGCGTGTTGGGCCAGCAAAATTTTAATCCTAAAGGTTGTGATCCTAAAGCACTGCCTATGTGCTGCTGGAAGTGTTGCCAGGTATGGGGTGATCCTACCAGGCTGTTTGAAGGTGGAGGATGTTGACATGGTCTGGTGGGGTGTGATTTACAGCTGTCCTCCCTCAGGTGGGAGGTACTAGGGACAATCAAAGCCATGGGACTCAAAGGCTCTGTTCACTGCAGAGTGCAGGCAGGTAACTCAAAAACCTGAATGTTTCCTTTGCAAGACCTTAAAAATTTCATTCTGTTGTAGACAGTTAGGTGTATTCAGAGCAAACAATCAACAGACTGAGTGTTTTCTGCATTGTTTTCCTGTAGCAAATATTAGAGGGTTACAGTTATCATGGGATCATTGTTTTTGTCAGGATACTTGTCAGCCACTTCTCTGTACCAGGATGAAGATGCATTGATAATTATATTGGTGCATAATATGCTAGGTGAACTAATTCCTGCTCAACAGAAATAATTCAAAATTCATATTTAATGGAATGGTTTTGAGAACACTTTTGTAATCCTTTACTTATTTTAGGTACTTCTCAGTAGTCAGATTTTTTTACCTTCCAGTAGCCTCTCTCTTTTCTTTGTCTCCAGAGATTATTTTTCTGGGAGGTTGTTTCATTAGCCCAGTGTGTGTGGGGGTCATAGTTGTCTACCCAACAGCAGTTACTTGGATTCTAAGCAGGAAAAAAAGAAAATTAATTTGAAATTTCATACTTGTCATTTTTATTTTATCTAAATACAGCTGCAGGATTATGCCAGAAGTCTTATATGAAGCTAATATTCCATATATTTTTGGTTTAATGCAAGATGTACTTCTCTGTCTTCTGACTCAGAAAGGAGGGAATGAAAGTTGATTTAATGTCATAATGTGACATCAGTTTTGGACTACATCTCTGTTTTTTCACAGAAGAGTGAAAAGTTCTTAAGGAACAGTATGAACAACTTTCCCAGACAATAAAAGTACATACTGAGATTTTTCATTTACTGCATTTAGGCATCATTTTACAAACTCTTGCTTTAGATGATAATTGCTTCTTCAGAGCCAATGTGGCTAGGCATAGGGAATGATTTAGGCTGTGCTTTCAGGATGTTAAACATCTTCCCAAAAACATCCTCTTCTTGAGACAGGAAGGGGCAAGATGAGAGGACATCACTGGGACATGGGGCAGTTTTGCAGCCGAGCTGGACACGTCTGCCTTTGGCCAGTGTTTGTGTTAAGGCAACACAAAAGCTGACTTATTTGGTGTCAAAAGGCTCTGCTGCCTGCCACTCCGTGTTGGGAGCCTCTGGGCTCCAAAAGAATGCCACTTGGGAGTTGGTCTTCTATTATTATAGTTCTCAGTCTGGCTTGGCGGGCTGCTGAAAAGTGGCTCAGACCTTCAGTGAGTTATGACAAACCAACTGAAATTAATACCATATTTTACATTGTTTTAGAGAGTGACCTTTCCTCACTTGGGAAACATAAAAGAGCTCATCTTATTTCCCCAGTACTTCTTTCTGAGTCTGTGTTAATTTCCCCTTGGTTAGGCTGAATTTATAATGCTGGAAACAAAGACAAATGCAGAAGATTTAAAAGCGCTTGTTCGTGAACTTTAAAAGTTCCCTTGAATAGACTGGGCACTTCTAAATTTCTCCTTATTTACGGTTGGTTTCCATTTTCTTTTTTTTTTTTTTCTCTTTTCCTTTTTGGAATTCCTGACTCAGATGAAGGAGATTTCCAGTATTACTGTGCTAGAAAATGCTGGAAATTTACCTGTGCTTTCCACAATACTTTAAACAGAAAGGATTGCAAAAAAGCACCCTATGTCAAAGCTGTATTTCTTTCCTATTGCATTGTTAATCTAGTTACTCAAGTGTAATCTTAAAACACCTGATAATCAGATAGAATACACAAGCTCACTTTGTTGGATTTTTTAAATTGCATTGCATTTCTCAGTCACTGGCACCTGAATGAGAACAAAAGGGCAGACACCAGAGCAGTCACCTTCTGTCTTCCTTTGTGTGAAGGATGGGTGGCAGCTTTAACCTTGTGGGCTGAATCTTCTTCTCTAGGGACTTGTTATGATAGATTTGCAAGGTGCTCTTTATTTTCTAAGGGTTTTTTTTAGAAATTGCAAGCAGGGAAGTAGAACTGAGTCTAAGATCTAGTATATTTTATCAGAGTTATTACCTGTGGATTTAAATGTGTTAAACAGTGATGAAGGAGGTTCTTTTGTTCACTACTCAGTTGCTTCTCTCAGAGCTTTGATCAAAAGTTTTAGGGATCAAGTTAGTAGATTTTTCTTAACAAAAGCAAATTGTATCCTTCACATGTAACCCGGTATCTTTTCTTATCAGCAGTTTTTCTCAGAATTTGTGTTGGATTGGACAATTGCATTTTTTTTTCTCTAGCAAGATTGACCCAGTGGAGATGACAACTTGGAGGTTTTTTTTCCCCAGAGGAGTCCAAGCCTTTGGACACAAATCATCTTGATATGGATGTACTTCCTAGGAATCAAAGAGTGCTGTGAGGCTTTCAGGATCCCTGACAGCTGGTGGAGATCTCATCCATCTTTGTGATGTGCATGCCCCATGCAGTGTGTTGTACCCATATTTGCAGGTTTGTAAGCACTGTGAGCCCCAGCTCTGATGGACAGAAAGGTGAACTCTTGACTGATTTGTGTAAGCCAGCTTTAGCTGTGGTCTTCAAGGGAAGTGTTCCATGAAGGGTTGAGATCTCCATGTAGCTGGTCTAGCAGCTTTTTGAACACAGTCAACCTTTGCCTTTATTAGCAGGTTAGTAGTTATCTCCTTATTGGTACCTTTCACATTGTGTTTTGTAATTCACTTTTGGTAGGAGGACCTGTTAGGCACGACCCAGCTCTGTCATTGTCTCTCTGTACCCTTTGCATCTAGCTGGAGAGGACAGCCCCAGCCTGAACCACGTGCTCCAAACCACATTCCTTCTAGCTCCAAGGTCTTCTCCAGGTACTCTGAGTGACTGGACTTCTTACTGTTTTAATTTTTTCTGATGTTCTCAAGATTTCTGGCTTCCAGGGCTTTTATTTTCCCCCCATCTTTCATTAATCCATGTTAGAGGTAAGAGAGCAGCGGTTGTTGTGGACTGAGGACCCAGGCTCCTAGTCTCAGAAGATTCCCATTTGTCAAAGAAAACAAAAGCTGTGCTTCTCTTGCAGGACAGCAAATGGCTGAGCTGAGCAATTCTGCTCATTAGGTCTGTAACTTGCTTCATCTCCCTCCCATACAATTATTTGCAGAGAGAAAAACTCCCATTGCATATTTTCGTTCACATCAGCCAAGCTTGAGGACTTGGTCTAGAAAGATTAAACTCGTGTTCTGTGTTGCCTGCCAAGATGCTGCAATCCACTGGAGATAAAATTAATTCCTTTTTGCTGAGTGAGAATCCAAAGCTATTTATTAATAAGGAAAAGAAAGTGCCAGATCTTTCTTCTTCTCATCTCGTATGTGTGGGCATGGGAAGGGTACTCATCCTGCTTTTGACCCTCCGTTCCCCCTTTCCACGGGACATTTTGTACAAATCAGCATTAGAATAATCAAGTTACTGAAACAGAAAAAACTTTAGTTTAAATGCCTTTTAATTTAAAGTCATTCATGCTTTCCAGTTTTCAGTTTGAAGAATAATGAGGAGATTTTCAGGTATACCAGGAGAATTAGTCTCTCAACTCCTGTTGGCTTTTACTGGTGGGATATGAAGAGAAACAAGAGCTGTTGTCCTTGAAAGATCTCTTTGTAAATTGTCTAGCATTTTGTGATGAGTTGGTGTTTCTCTCCAGGAGTCTTTGAAGCTAGTATTTTCCTGGATCCTTCTTACCAGAATTACCAAGCAAAGCTTTATATTCAAATCTTTAAAAGATTGTAATTGCTTTAATTAAAAAAAACATGCACCTACTTGCATTTGATTTATATTACAAATACCTGTATTATCAGGTTGTATTTGCCAGAGTAAATACCTGAAAGGTTTTAAGAACCTCATTACATTGAAGCTCGTGGACTGAGCTGGCCTGTTTCACAGGTTTCACAAGGTTTTGTCCTATCTCCCTATGTGTGTGCATGTTTATATGGGTGTATATATGTCCTTGTGTTTACCCTACCAAAAAGCTAGCAGCCTGAAGAGCCAAAGTTATCTGTGGTGAGGAGAAATACCCATTGCCAGGTTTTCTGAAACTCCTGCAAACACTGGTGAAATTGCCTTGCATAGCGGGAAAAGGTTTGCTCTGCTCGTATGGGTGCAATCTCAGTCTCTTCTGTGCAAACTAAAGCAAAGTAGAAAACTTCACTACAAGTGAGAGCCACCATCCCTTTCTGCCCAGGTGAGTGTGTTCCCCTGGTAGTGTCACAGCTGTCACCTGAGAATCACTGGCAGGACTGAGTGATGTGCACATGATCTTCTGCTACCTTGAGATTTAATTTTATTTTTTTCCCCTGTATGGGGTTATATTGGTTTCTTACACTCCCACTTAAAAATGCGTGTTGGGAGAAAACATTAAGAAGGTCACAGCATTTTCTAACCTGTTTTGTAAGGGATTTTATGCACACTATTCTGTAGGAGTTGTAATGCACACTTGCACAATATATTGTACCACATAAACACTTTAGCATTTATTTAATGGTTCATCAAAATGCATCATGCTGGGGGGAATTTCTGCTTGTGTCACTTGGTGAGTTGGGGACCAGTGTGAGCCAAACTTATTTTAGGAGCCAAGGTCAAGGCAGGCACTTTTGAACTAAGCCTAACTTCAGAAAATCTCAGGAATTCAGAAGTTAAATTTCACTGAGAAGTAAGTTAAGTAAATTTAATAAAGGGCAAATACTTTTTTTCCCCAGAGCAATACAACAGTCCAGCTGTATGTGCTTTAAATGTGAAAATAGCAAGGGAGGCTCCAAATAGGGAAGGGTGACAGATAAAGCAGGAAGTAGAAGAAAGGGAGTGGGAGCCTCCTCACCGTTGTCCAAGGAATGGTGCAGTAGTGGAGGATCTCACTGGATGTGTGATGGGGGTTGAAGGTACATGTGTAAAATCTGGAAAGAGCCTTCAGCTTTGAGCTCAAAAAAGCCACCTTTGTTTGAAAGTGGTCTTGGGAAGAAGCAGAGCAAACAACACTATCATAATGCGTCTTCTCTTCCTTGGCGTGCAGTTGTCACGAAAGATTTGTAACTCTTTTCTTGGTTCATTGTTCCCCAGCTAGTGTGTATTCTCCATTCAGTAGTGCCAGAATTAAGATGAAGCCTGCCCGTTTCAATAAGGCGGCTTTGTTGTCCAAATGGCAGCACTTGTATAGAAATTGGATTGACTCCAGCAGAGCTTGCACGATACACTGCAAAACTGTTGTCATATGATCCTTTTTATTACTAAGAAATAGCCTGTTCTCAAAAAAATGGACTAGACCTTTTTTTTTCTGTTTTTTTAGGGAGGGGAAAAAAATCACCATAAAGTTCTTTCCATTAATAATAAAATGCAAATTTGAAAACTATGCCTAATGTTTGAGTGAAAGAAAGAGATTGGATTAAGTAAAGTGGTATTAATGTAGAAATATGATAGAGCCTCATCTACTTCATTTAATGTATCAGGAGCTGTGATTAATCTACTCCCAGGTCTGAGTAAGCATGTACTGTTCAACCTTAGTAAGAGGGGATGGGAGGTGATGGCACAACAGAGAAGAGGGAGATGTTGGAGTGATACAAAGTACAGCTGCAGTTTCCAAAAAGTACGGTTCTCTCACCTACCTTCTGCATTTCCTTGAGATGTGGGGAAAAGGCAGCTTGCTCTAAACAAGCTGTTTGAAAGAGTAGACATTCCTTGGTACTCTGTGTTCAGGTAGCACCCAGCACTGTGGGTCTCTCATCCAGGCCAGCCACGAGGGAGGATGCATCCTTATGAGAAAGACATTAACTGATAATGTGTTCTAGTGCTAATAATGGAAATTGCTGTTCCAATTCCCTAAGATTTTTTTTTCTCCATTCTGGAATGAAGCATCTGTAAAGAGAGCACCTTCTTATCAACTAGGGTCCAGGTGGTGGATTTGAAAAAGAGACTTTTCCTCCCCTTTACTCTTGTTTGGTTTGTTTGGGGTTTGGTTTTTGGTTTTGTTTTGGGGTTTTTTTGGTTTTTTTTTTTGTTTTGTTTTTGTTTTTGGTTTTTAGTTTTTTTGTTTGTTTGTTTTTGTTTTTCTTCCAGTCAAGCAGTGGAAAATAGGTGAACACATTTTGTTATGATTATTGATACTACTTATTAACCATGAAATTTTACTAAAAAAATTGTGTTTTAACAATGTGGTAGCATGAGGAGGAATTGGCATAGGTCTAGATGAATTTTATAAAGCACCTTTTTTTAAAAAAAATTGATTCATTAATACACTTTCATCATGATAAGAAGCCTCATTTTGCAGTGCTTTGTGATTCATGAACTGTTTCTTCTTTAGCTTGTCTTTTGCAGCAATGTGATAATATTTGTATAGATTTTGATGGTTCCAAAATGTAATTGAATTCCTAACACATATAGAATAGAATTAATAGATTTTAAAGCTGGAGGGACTGATTATGCTCATGATCTGATGTCTGTGTGACATACAGGACATCAAATTTCATCTAATACTTCCTGCATAAAGGATGTGAATTCTGGCTGAGCTTGAGGTTACTCTTAAGGCATCCAGTTCTGATTTAAAGACTTAAGATGAAGCTTTTGTAATTCTTTTTCCCAGTCGATAATTACCTTAATTTTTTTTTTCTTTTGTTATAAGCTTGATACTTCTTTTCTTCTCTGAACTTGTCAAGCCACTGTTTGGGCTTTTTGGTATTCCATTTTTTGTGTGCTAACATCAGCTTATGTCTCGTATCTGAGAACTTTGCCCAGGGAAGGTACAAATGACCAGGTGTTCTCTTAGATAACCTGAATCCTTGGACTCTTCCTGCTCCTCCTGAAAGTTGTATCTTTTAGGGCTTTACTCTGGTAGTCCTTTACTTTTCTTAATAAAATTTATGTAAGTATTGCTACTATAGTGCATCCTGAAATGTGCTTGCAAACACACTTCATAGTATATGAGTCTCTTCATTTGCTCCAAAGCATCTAGTTGGAGTCTCCATTAAAGTTCAGTTCTATTAGAAGCTGATTTTTTAGTCAACATCAGGGTTTGTGGGGATTTTGATTTTTTTTTTCTTTTAATTGAATTTAGTTTGTGGATTTTTGTTTGTTTAGCGTTGTAATTGAATATATTTCTGATGCTAGGGCTTCAAAATCCCCACTTCCCTCTCTAGACCTCTGTGTTGGGAAAGATAGTTTTCTTTACCTACCCAAATAGGTTAAGTGTTTTAAGTAGAAATAATGTGGGTCTTCCATTCTGTATTCTTGATCCATTTCCCTATTTTGTTCTGCATGTGATGAAGAATTTGGGCTTTTGTAGATGTAGGAGCTGCAGCTCTTCTGAAGCTACTGGAGCTCCAGTCTCAGTTTTCTGCTGCTTTTTGTTTGCCTCTTACTTTGCACAGCAATTTGCAGGGAGAAGCAGCACTGAAGTTGCTACTTCTTGAAAGGAAGAAAGGAAACTCTGAGTTCCAGCATTTCAGAGCCACTTGCAGGAGGCTAAATGCACTTTTACCACAGAGGTCAGCACCGTTTTGGGAACCTTTTTTTGCTGCATGGGGGTGTAGAAAAAGTGTCATGTGATTTTTTTTTTTTTCAGATATTGAAAAGGGAGCTGCTATTTGTGTTGTACATGGCTTCTGTTCCTTGAAAGTTAGCCATGGAGAGGGAGGTGCTTGTACCCACAAATGGTTACAAAAAAAAAAACAAAACCAAAAAAACCAAAAAACCTAAAAAAACAAACAAAAAAAAAAAACCAAAAAAACAACACTGTCTCCGTGCAGGGAAGGTCACAGATGTCTTCTCTCAATGGCAGGCTGCTGGAAGCTCCATGACAATTTTGGTTTGCTTCTGTGTAAATCCAAATCCACAGCTTTCCAAGTACGTGGCACAGGGGAGGTTACTACAGGTCATTTAGCAGTTTCCAAGTTTGGTGAAGCTGCTGTGTAGTGCTTATTAAGGGGATGGGAATATAACAGGTAAGCCAAGTAAATGGATTAGCTGTAAGCAGTCCTATTGTTGGCAGTGCCTGGAGATAGGTTGTGAACCAGGCAGGCATGTCTTGCAAGCGATATTCTTTCATCCCCCCGATTACAGAAGAGCAGCATAAATAGAGTGGCCTACATTGAAATGATTCCTGGAGGAAGGAGGCATTTAAAGCCAAGAATGGCTACGGGTACTCGGAGCAAACTGTTCAAACAGAATACCATTTCCAAGAAGGAGGGGAGGGGAGAGGGGAAAGAGCATTAAGCCAAGTGTCTCTCTGTCCGTCTCTGTCTGAATGCCTGAAATGTTAGAGGACAAATGATTCCTTCGAGGCATGCAGCACTGCTGTCGTCTTTAGAACCCTCATGGAGCAGCTTTTACCTTTATTTTTCGTGGTTGGCTACTGTTGGCTTGAGGCGGAGTTAAAAGAGGAAGGTCGCTAAAGATGGTGCCTTTGTGTTTTATCAACAAGAATGGTTGTGGGGGGGTAGAACCATTGTCCACTTCCAATGGTGCATATCGACACGTTTGGAGAAAGCATTTGCTCCAGCACAGGGATTGCTAATAAAAGTCATGGCTTGTGCTTTTGTGCCTGTAGTCCCTGTCCAAGAAGGTATTTGACTTTTACGTCTGCTTACCCCGAGCAGAAGAGAGCATGGCTTTACTGTGCCCGCTGGGCAGGCGGGGTGCCCACCCACGCTGTACAGTGGCAGCTGGGGGGTGCATGGAATGGGAATGCCAGCTGCTGTTTGTCCCCAGGCAGAGCCCTGGCTGTGGAGGGTGTGCTCTCCTTTCTCCTGCTCTGTGGCTTCCTTTTCAGCAGAGCAGACAGCACTGATCAGTTCTCAGAGGCGTGCTATTCTTGGTGGGGTGTTTTTGGTGTCTCCCCCACCATCCTGGCAAGGTTTACAGCATTGCAAGTGCTTGACAGCATGGTTTGTTGAGATCAAAGGAGTTCAGGAGGCTTAAGGTTGTATATTTATGTGGTTTTTTATTACCTACTATTATCAGTCATATTATCTAAGATTACTCAAACTGAAAAGCTCAGGCAAAACAGTTGCGTCCACAGTGTTTCTTACTGTGCCTGCTGCACTCCAGGCTTCTTTCAGGATGAATCTGTGTTACCTGGGGCTGCCTCCCCCCATCAGCTCCTGCAGGTGTTACTGCAGTGGCTGTGTGTGTCCAAGGTGCTCTCTGCAGGCAAGGAGAGCTCACAACACAGCTCACACCTGCTGTGTTGAATCGTTCTCTTTAGGAAACCCTCTCTACTCCCCATATTTCCATTATAGCACTTAGGTACCACAGGTATCTAAATTTGATCTCTTAAGGTCAGAAAAAGACACTTTCCCAATCCTGGCATCAGTCTAGGTTCCTACCTAGGTATAAACAAGCCCTTTCAGGTGGGCTGAAGGGCTCTTCAGATACAAAAGAGGTTCTGGGCAGTTCTGTCCTACCCTTGTTCTTGCCAACCCCGCTCTGTCTTTTTTTTCCCTCCTTTTATTTTATTAAGTTAATTGGATTTTGAGCTGATAGCAACTTCTGATGAAGATGGAAGGACATTTTCTATTGTGTGCATTAAAAGTCACCTGTAAGGTAAATGTCTTACATGCAGACTACATTGTTTAAAGTGTCCTGCTGTTTCTGCCAGGTGGAGTTGCAGGAATTAACAGTTTTATCACTTAGAAGCAATCTTTCACTATCTGCAGGCAGAAAAAATACACTGGGAGATAGAATGAAAAATCAGGTGATTTGTATCTGGAGAATAGGGCTGTTGATAGAGCATTCTTCCTCTGTACTTGGCACTGATGAGGCCACACCTCAAATCCTGCGTTTGGTTCTGGGCCCCTCAGTTTAGGAAGGACATTGAGGGGCTGGAGTGAGTCCAGAGAAGGGCAGTGAAGCTGGTGAAGGGTCTGGAGCACAAGTCCTGTGAGGAGGAGGTAGGGTTGTTTAGCCTGGAGAAGAGGAGGCTCAGGGCTGACCTTACTGCTCTCTACAACTCCCTGAAAGGAGATGGTAGCCAGGTCTCTTCTCCCAGGCAACCAGTGACAGGATGAGAGAAAATGGCCTCAAGCTGTACCAGGGGAGGATTAGTTTGGACACCAGGAGGAATTTCTTCACAGAAATGGTGGTTAGATATTGGAATGGGCTGCCCGAGGAGGTGATAGAGGCACCACCCCTGGAGGTGTTCAAGGAAAGACTGGATGTAGCACTTAGTGCCATGGTCTGGTTAACAAGGGGTGGTGTCAGGTCATAGGTTGGCCTCAATGATCTCAAAAGTCTTTTACAACCTAATAGATTTTGTGATTCTGTGTAACATGTTAAGTATTAAAGGATTGCAGGGACAGCTTCCCTCTGGGACTTGTCATCTACCCACTGTAAACCTGCTATATCAGATGTGTATGTGTTGGAAATATTGCAGTTTTATAGAAAAAAAAATGACTTTAAGCAATTGGTCTAAATAGGAATACTCATTTTCTGATGTGTTTGATTTAAAATCTTTGTGTATCTCCACATGGATCATTTCCCCCTCAAAAGTAATGGGCTTTTTTCCATGTGAAGTAGTCTACAGTTATACCAAAGAGCATTAATATTTAGCATGGCATGGAAATCATGCAATTTGAGTATGTCCAATTTTCACTTGTGTTGTTTATTTAAAGGATTTCTACTAATGCAGCTCTACAAATATCATGCAACACTGTCTGCAAATAGAGGCTTGAAATCACTGTAATGCAGAGATCCCTGCAATTCTCCAGTGAGGCTGAAGAGCTTTTCGGTGCCTTGCAGCAGGCCAGAGGAAACTACTTCAGCTGCATTCTTCCATTGACATTTCTGTGATTGCTTCCACTAGGAATGATAAAGTGATATTTCACATAACTTTGTTCTTTTGGCAGTTCTTCACAGAGAACTTTGCAAAGCAGCAATGATCCATTTGAGCTCCACTTCAAGCACTGAGGGTGTCAAAGAGTGGGTACATGCCATCACTTTTGGTCTCACTTTATGTGAAGAATCGACGAGTTTCATTTCAGGAATGTTAATTGAGCCATTTGAGTTCAGGTATGAACTCTTTGCATAACTGCCTTCCATCGAGGGAGTGAATTCACGTGACTCTTGCCTGTCCCTCCTGCCTTGTGTTGTTTCATTTTTTCACCACAGCCCTGCTCCAAGTGTATTCCATAATCTAGATTATGGCCAAGGGCAAGACCTACATAAGCATATGGTGCACATTGCACGTTGCATTATCTGAAGTCATGAGGGTGTGATTAATGGGCTTAGGGTTTTAATTTGGCCTATCTTACTCTCGTGTCTCTTCCCAGTGAGGTTGCAAAGCCTGACCAATCACTGTGACTGTGGGGTGTGTGCACAAAGTGGTGAGGTGACATTTATTTCCTTGAAGTGCTGGGCAGCTGCTGGAGGTAAACCTCTGCTGCCAGGAGCGGGGGTGAGCCTGCTTCAAACTGGCTGACCTGGTTTGGATGGCACGGCTTTGCCAGATGCGAGTGTCTCAGGGCAGCTTGGGCTCAGCTGTCTGAGTGCTGCTGGGAAGAGTGGGTGATCTCATTCATGGCTCACATCAGTGGTGATTCAGGTGTTGCTTGGCCTTGTGCAGTGGTGTGGATGCCTCAGGTTCGTAGTGGGCATCTGCTTCTGGGGCACTTTCTGTGATGGGGTTCAACAGATGTGCAGGTCCTGTCAGGGAGGAGCTCATACAAGCTGGATCAGAACTCTGATCTGCCTTGTGAATTTGTGTTCTGCAGTGTGAAGGTTGTACCTTCATCCTCACATTCAGAGCATAAAATGGTTTGTTAGTGCAATACTTGGCTGTCCATGAAAAATATGTTGGATGTGTGTCCTGCACACACGGCAAGAGGCACTGGCTGGCCTGTCAGCTCGCCATGCTAGACAGACAGGGGCTTTACCTGCTGTGTGGCACAGTGGGGGATGATGAGTAGATCAAAGCAGCAGGTACAGAGGCTCCTGTATCTACACTATATTCAAACTGAACATTTTATTCCGGACTAGATTTTGTCTGGTCCTTTGGACTAAATGTCCCCACTACATGTGTGGGTTGAATCTGCCCAAAGCAGAAACTACTTGTTTCATACACTTCAATCTTAATTCAACGATGTGAAGGCATTTGGTATGTCCTGGAGCTGAATTTCCTTTTTAGTTTTTTCTGAAAATAATTTAATTTTGACCCAGCAGAGCCACCTTGTGAAGAAAGCCATCTTGCAATGGGAGGGATGGCTAGGAGGGTTGCTTCAGAACTGCTTTGGACCACCCACGTGTGTGGACACAGCCAGGGTGATCCTAGCTGGAGGTTTAAGAAACCCAGGTTTCCTTTGCATCTGTGGTAGCAAAGGGAGCCATGTGGCTTATGGGAAACTGCTGCACCTCAGGCTGCCCCATCTGCTTCAGGAAGGGTGATGTGAGCTCTCCGGGTGAAACCTGCTTCATCCCAGCCAAATGGACACATCCTGACTGCTGGTGTTCTCATAAACGCTGCATGTGCCTTGTGCTGGGACTTGGGGACCTTGCACTGACTGCATTTGTCTTGCATGTTGTTGCCCTTGCTACTTTTGCAGTGAACCCCACACTTCATAAAATAATCTTGAATGTGTAGCAATGGAGCGTGGTTGTCACCTTGATAATTCAAAGACTTGTATTTACTTGTAATGAGACATCTTGGAAGGAAAATGAGGTAAAGCTTCAGTTTACAGCCAGCTTGCTTAATGTAGTGAAATTAACTTAGAAATACAAAAGTTGAAGTTGTATCTCTTTTATCCATGGTGTTGCGTTCAACAAACTAAATTAGAAGCTTTGTTTGTGGACTGATAGTCAGAATTCTGAGTTTTTATTTATCTTGGAAAGATGTAATAGTTTGTTTTTAGTAATAACAATTCTGCTAATTTTTATGTTAGACAGTCAAATGTTGTTGGCTTAGATATCCATGTCCTTCAGAACTGCTGTTTTTAATTTTTGGATTTGGAACAAACCCAACATCCTAAGTTAAAAGCAAAAGTTTTCTCAGCAGGTTGAGACAAAAAATAAAGCGATTTTATCACAGAATATATGCACTTAACAGCCAAGTTTTTTGATTCCATGGTTACAACAACAAAACAAAAAAGCCTCACACATATAGCCAGTTGGTGATTTTATTGTTCGAGTGAGATGGCCTTTCTTTAAATTAATTTTAATGGACAAGAAAGAATGTATTCCTGTACTTGTGCAACTGAAGTTTATGAAATAGGATTAGAAAAATACACAGAATAATTGGGCACATCCTGTACTTAGTGAATCACCAAGGTAGTGCAATAAACATTGCTGCGTTTGGGAATTTAGATCTATACCCTGCTCTTGCCAAGAACAATGGGAATTGCTTGGGATCACAGCCTACCTGAACTATGTCTTGTGCAAAGTTGTTCTTTTCTTTGGGTATTCTGTGTTCTGAGGTAATTTCTGTTTTCATAAAATAGTTGTTAGTCCAGTTCTATGACACCTTAGACTGACTCAGTGGAGCCTGGGAGACAAACTAGGAGCTGTACGTGGCAGGACCTCTGCAGACATTGGTATTGGTAAAGGAAAGAGATTCCTGAGCAGGAAACTATGCAGTCTACCCAACATCTTCCTTCAGAGAAACAGTCTTTTGTCTTCAAAAGTAAAAACAAAAGCTACAGACATTTGATAATTTCAATCTTGTTTGCCAGATAAGAGCGATAAACTTGTGAACATATTTAAGAAATTACTGAGTTTCCAGAAAACAAACTGTTACTTAAGGGGCATGAGAACCATCACGAAGCCAGAAACAAACACAACATCCAAATCTGCTCTTGAACACACACGTGGCTCTTGCAAATTATGAGAGCTGCACATGCACAGGCTTAATGGAATCCTGATGGAAACCATCCAGGGCTGGAGTCTGGCTCCTGGTGAAATTAGGACTGCTGTCTGGCTAGGACTGAAGTTCGGGTCTCAGGCAAACTGATCGAGATGCTTTCTTCCCTCAAGGAAATATGTGTTTAGTTGTCAGCCAGAAAGACAGGATGGCTTGTGTACAAGGTTTTTGTAGCATTGCTTAGTGTGAGCTCTGGACTTCTTCCATCCTATTTACTTACCCAAAACATGATCATCCTTCTAAGGATGATTTAAAAACTTTACTGTTTTTCCCAGTAGCAGAGGCAGTGAACCGAGCGTGCACTGAACGCTGTGCTCCTGTTGTTTCACCCTGTGAGGGCAACAGCCATCCAGCATTTCTGATACCACTGAGCTGAATGGCAGAATTTATGTATTCAGCCAAACCAACCAGTAGTTTCTTCGAGTGTCTGCAAATATGCATTGATAAGTCCCCAAAGGGTCTTTTACAGCTCTGCTCCATCTGAGGAACAAGAGCCAAGAAAGTAGGAATAGGCTGGAAAAGTCTCATTAGCCCCAGAGTAGTATTTCTGAGTAGTATTTGAAGCAGTGGAACAGCAGAAAGAAATGGTATTACCGAAATTTCTATGTTAGCACAATTTATGGATGTTAAACTTTAAAACATGTTTTCAACAAAACATGGCCTTTTTTGTTAAGGATGTAGCTTCTCTTGGGGGAATAGAGAATTGGGTTCAACAAGCAGAAAGCATTCCCTGGTCTTCTTGCCCTCCTGGATAAACACCATTAAAGGTTCAGGACATTTCTCGGGAGGGGAAATCAATTTTCTGCACTCCTCAGTTCAATGCAGATGCAGCTGTGGCCATACAGTAAGTGACTCACTCTGTGGCCATCTTTTTAATGATGAAACTATTATGTGCTGCACTGCCCATTCAGGCATTTTAGTTTCTAATTCTCTACCCCTGGCTCCCAGAAATATTATTAATGATGCTTTTACCAGTGGTGTGGAAATGCTCCCTGAGACACACCACCAGGGCAGGACGTGCTGTTGGCTGGTGCCATGGATGGTATTAGGGATACGGGAGCGTAATTGGCTTGAACTTCTGCTCACCCCTAGACTTAAGTCCAAAGCTTTTTTATCAAGTTCAGATAAGGTCCCTACCTCTATATGACTCCCATTAGAGCTCTGCTGTTCTGTGTAGTTCTGGTGGTGTCTCCTCCATTCTGTTTGGGGTTTCAGATGGGAATGCCAGCGTTGTTGTGGATGCAATAGTTGAACCCTGGCCTACAAAACCCAGCCAGCTCAGATGATAAGGAAAGGCAGCTTATTACTCCAAGAGCTGCCTTTCCCACATCAGGTAGATCTGCATCAGGCAATTGCATGAATCAGATGCTGATCTCTATTACCATAAAATACAACAAGGAAAATCCCATTTCTGAAAGTCTTTCTACTGTACACAGACCCAGATGTATAGCACTGCTCTGTGCAAAGCAAATGGGACTTGTATGTATTTTAATAATGTAAGTGTAATGTAATTATTCTCTTGTCCATCTGGCAGGTGGTGTTTTCATTAAGAAGTGAATAATCTAAGCTATAGGCTCTGTAGAGGGGGATGAGTATGGAGGAGATTCAGGTCATCTGCTGTGGGACCATAAATAGAAGCTAACAAGGGAGCCCTTGCCGTCCTTGTCCACTAAAACTGAAAATCTGTTGCTTTTATTTTTCCTTTAGCAGACTGCTTGCAGGCTTAGGAGCTGGTCTATTAGTGAAAACTTCTCACCATCATGTAGTTTAATTCCTCATTTATGGCAGTGGCTGGAGGTACAGTGTGAAAAAATAGGTTTTATGTAAGAGAAAAAACCCTAAGTCCTTACATAAACCACTATGCATAGAAAGATAAGATTAAAATCACACTTGTGGAGGTGCCCAGTATGTCTCTGGTACTGATTGAAAAAGAAACTTAGATTACTTAGATTACTTTTTATTAATGTAGAAGGTTCTGATTAAAAAAAAGCATACCAAAACACACACAGAAGAACAACAAGCCTGAGCCATCATCCAAAAAAAAAAAAGTTTTGGGAGGAGTGTTGTGTGTAGCTTTCTAAAGGAAGTCTGGTTGCTCTCTGACCATCTGTGTGGCATCTTCTGTTTTCCAGACAACGTTTTCTGATGTCCACATGGAAACAGGAGCAATTTCCTCTTTCCTTGTCCTAGCAGGACTTTTCTTGGCACAGCACAAGGCCTAGTTTGAGTTTTGCCCTGGAAAGATATAAATATCCTGGCCCTGTCCCAGGAACATTCAAGCAAGGATTAGGTTTTATTTTTTATCTTGTAGCATTCAGAGAAACCTATCAGGTTGACCAGGCTGGGAGGGGTTTTCATTCACTAAAGCTTGTAAATAAAGAAAACTGAGCTTTAAAGAAATTATTATTTTTAATCTATAATTTTAAATTTAGAAGGGGATCCTGAAATGGTGCTGAGCATCATTCATTCATTTTGTAGGCATCACCAGGCAGAAAGTTAGAGATTGTCATTGCCCTTTTGTGAAGCTGCAGATTTTCATTCTGACAGGCTCGTTCTTTCACGGAGGATCCTGCTTATTTTGCTTCCCAGAAGCAGGGAACTCAGGTTGGGTTGCTGTTCAGCCAGGATGGAACACAGAGGCTGTTGTACCACCACTTTCAAGGAAACACTTCCTAGGGTGTTCATTAGCCGGGCTGCAGATAATGGGAAACTAAAAAGAAACCTGAGCAACAGCCCCTTGAAAACAGCTTTAGAGGCTGGGTGCCAAACTGTTTAGTGCTGTCTGGAGGTGCTAGTGTGTCTCTTCTCATTAAGGGTGCTGCTGAGCCTCTTTCTTTTGTGTGGGCGCTGAGAATACCTGAAAGAAAATATTTAACTACTGCACAACTTGCTCAGTACAAGGAGCAATGGGAATAGGGACAGTAAATACAGCATCCCAGGCAAATGGTGAGCTAAAGCTTTGTCAGGCTGTAATAAAGCATGGGTGAGCCTTTGTCAGACATGCATTTCTCTCTTTATTTAAAGATGTTATTTATCCCCCTGACTTCATGAAGTGTTATCTGGAACGGTTTGCTGTGCAGATCAATCTTTATCCTGTCTGCTTTGATACACTCTGCTTTAGAGGGGGTTCCTTGGGTTCTGTAGGAGTCAGCGATCTCAATGTTTTGTGGTTTCAAGCGAGAACTCGTTTCTCTGAATGCATCAAGCCTCAGTTGTTTGTATATGTGTGTGAAGGTCAGTGGGCTTGTCAGATAACCAATTGTAAATCCTGTCACTAAATCAATTTCTTTTAATTAAAAAAATGTGCTGCTCTTCAGGAGAAGTGCACCCTTTCATCTGGACAAAATCCATTATATCCCAACACAAATATGATAGCCGTAAGCTCTCTGCTAGTCTCATGTTGGCTGCTTGTCTCAGCTGGTGCATTGGAGGTTTGGAAATATTGGTGGTCAGAGAGGGGCTGTGTTTTCCCCCCTCTGAAGGAAATGATTGTTGTTACTATTCTGACATCACCTTACTTTGCAGCCTTTGAAGCAGAAAACATTAAATGACAAAACAAGTAGCCACACCAACAGGTGAGAGATGTTCGAGTCCCGTTCTTGCTCCCTGTGGCGCCTGCACCCAGAAGCAGGGAGAAGTCTGTCACAAGGGCTAAGAGCAGAACAGGATTTCACATTCGTTTGGTAATTCCCTTGGGGTTATACTCTTAGATGACTTAATGACTTGGTGTATAGCCTGTCTGGAAGATAAGCAGGCATAATTCATTGCAGGCAGGTCGTTCATCCTTTGAGATAACCAGCAACTACACGCCATAGGGAGCAGGGAGATAAAGACACTAGGCATCAGCAGCTGTAGTTCAAGGTTTCAACCCTTCCACCTCCTTCTGTGACCCAGAAGTCATTTACAGTTGATAATTCAGTCATTTGCTTTCTTTAGAGAGAAATACAGTGGCCGTGGTTGGCTGAAGTGAGTGCATTTTCCATTCTGCCCATGCCTTTCAGCACAGCCACAGCGTAGCTCTACCTGGAAGTAGGCATTCTTGTGTCACTTAGAGACTTCAGGGCTGTGTTAAATGCTGGTTTTGAAAACTTACTGTAAATTGATTCCAGTTTTTCTGGTGTTATTTAAATGGTGACTGTTGTTCATGTACTGCTTGGCATGCCTACACATTGTTAACTTTAAGTTTCAGTTCAAGTGAAGCTTTAAGGGGTCCAGTTTATGTGTTAGGTCCAAACTGAGGCACAAAGAGAGAGAGTGTATTACATAATGTATACATAATATATTCTATTTGTTGATTTTCTTGTGAAAAGACATTTACTTTCAGTATCAGCAGGTCTGTTTTAAAATTGAACAAGTCCCACACAGCCGTGCTGCTCCAAAGCCAACAAATATTAGGATCAAACATATGACATGACTTCTCCCTAGTTAATATTCCCTCCTCCAAAAAACCTGTAGTCTGTAAACAGCAATCTATGTCTTGAGATCGCTTGCATGCAAAGATAAATGATTGCCTCAGTGGGCACTTTATGATGACTAGCTCTCAGTAAAACATTTTTATCTTGTCTGCGTGCACAGCAAAAGAAATAACAAATACAAGGCTTTTGATATGGTCATATGATGGCCACAATGTGATTCACAGTCTGTGATGTTGCTTTATTTAAGGAGGAAGGGAGGGACAGAAGGAAAAGTCTATTTTTGTTTGTTTGTTTTCTAATTACTTGGGCTGGTTTTTCTTTGACTCAGCAACTCTGAAGAGTACATACTGTACTACAGTAACCAGCAGTCAGGGCTGGGAAGTGGAGCTATGGTGATAATAGAAGTAAATATCCTGCATTCTCAGAGGGATTAGGAGGAGATGGAGGATTTAGTCTCGTTATGGTTTGGTGTGGTGTCACAATCCCTCTGCATCAGTGCTGTCTTGTATGTAATCTTTCAATCTGTATTTCTCAAGTGAAGTATGGAGAACAACCAAGCAGTCAGAATAGTTTTATTTTCACTTTAGGTATTTTTCATTTATGAAACACGTGTGTTTAGGCGATGGAAGCATTCACCTTGCACAAGAAACCGTGCAGCAAACAAAACAGGTATCTTGTTTTCAGTTCTTCCTTGACAAATACGGTGCTTATGGCCTGTCTGGAGTGTGTCCTAAGAGAGAAGAGTGATCTTGACTGCCATGAAATAATTTGATAATTGACATGAAAAAATTTGGGTGACATGGAATACCCCTTACCTTGTGATACTTTCCTGTCAGTCTGCATAGCACACAGCAAGAGTTGTGCTTATCATGGCACACCATGTCACTCAAAATGGTTTGAATCCCAACTTCCAAGATGAGCCCTTACTACTTTTAAAGGTGTTAAATTACATTTGTGATTTCAAATAATGAAGATGCTCAAGGCTGTAATGGATTGCAGGTGATTCTGTCTGCAAGGGGAAGAAGTGCAGCCTGTGGACTGCTTTGTGCAGGAGGGGATCCTCACTAAAGCACTTGTCATCTTTGTGTCCTGTGTCAACTTGCTCCATTAATGCTGGACATTGACATGTCAGGGTATGTTAAATACAAAACTTCCTGGCTCCTTAGGGGAACAGCCTCACTTTTGTGAGACCTGTTCATTAGAGTTAGTTGTGAGCAAATTTTAAGCGAGATGTGAGTTTTAAGCAGGATATCCAGGCAGAAGAGCTGGTGTTAATGGCGACTGGGGAGAAAATCCTGGAGACAGTCTTTCAGAGATGCATGGCTCTCAAGAACTGGGAATTGAAAACTACTTTTTTACTCTATCTCATGGGCTAAAAGCCCTGCAAAGTGCATTCTTCCCCTTTGCAACGTGCTCCTCTGAGAAGTCACAAGTCATGAGGAGGCTTTGTGGAAAGGCAGTGGGTTTCTTTAACAGGTAGCAACTCCTATCTGGTTCCTTTCCAGAGACCACTGTTACAGATTTTTTAATGCTTTATTCCATGTTCTTGCTTCTGATGTTTATCACAGTACTGAAAAACCTAAATATGCCCCCTTGCAGCCTTTAATTATGTGATAAAAACCGTGTCCAATTTAAAGTCTGTTCTTTTACCAGAGAGGGTGACCTGATGATGGCATTCTCTTGTGAAGAAACAGGACTTCACTGCTGTTGATGGCCTGCCCTCCTTCTCTGTTCTTTACTGTATTTTTTTCATTTCTCTGATGATTGTAATTGCACTAAATGCATTTGATAATGCAGAAGTGACCTATTTTGTGCTCCGTTCAGCTGATTCTGCAGTTGCCTGTAGGGTTTCCTAGCAATGTTCTTCAGCTGGTCCTTGGCTTACAAAAGCCTGGTAAGTTAGGCATGGCCAGCACAACATACTTGAGGCAAGGAAAGTTCCAGGTAATGAAGGAGGATGAGCCACACAGGTGTGAATGCACTGGACTGAGTGTTAGTGAGGCAAGCTGGAGGAGCAGATTGGGATGAGTGGAATAGATGTCATTAAACATATTAAACTGTTGGAGGCCCTTTGCACAAGTTTGTTAATATCCAGTGACATGGCCAAACATTGTGCCCCTGTAGGCTCAGCAGTTAATGTATGGTACCTCTGGCATCTGCAGTACCTACTGAACTATTAAAAAAATAGATGAGCTGGGACCCATTACCATAAACACCGTCTGCAGCACTAACCCTGGTAACAGATTGTTCTGTGCCTCATTAAAAAGGAGATAGCACTGTCAGAGGAGTCAGGGCTTCATTTTGCCATGTTTGCTACATAATCAGTTAATTTTGCTTAATAGTGCATTGCATCGCAGATGTGCAAAAGGGCAGAGCCACTTCTTTTTCTGCATAAAAGCTCCACTCTGGTGCAGCTGCAATTTTAATAGAGTGTGGTACAGCCAGTGAGCTAACCTTAGTCACTGTCCCTGCCTTGACCTGTCCTGGGCTCTCCCAACATTCATCTGGACAAGTGGCGTGCTTGTACGAGTTCAAGGTACAAGTTCCTGAGGAGTTAGACACAGATGTGTATGAGAGTGGTCATTCAGTGTTCAGTGTCGGCTGTGCTTGTGCCTTTTTTTTTTTTAAATCTTACACAAGGTACTGTCAAGGACTTCTACACATTTCAATGGAAAATACTTAGTGCCTGTCTTTCATTTAAGCATTACGTAGAATGTGAAAGTTAGCATTACTGATTTCCAATGAGATGAATCCAAATATGCCTATCTTAACATGGATCTTTACATTTTACTTTCCTTTGAGTGCTGCTTTTGGGCAGATAATTAACAAGTCAAATACAGTAAGACAAAACATATGGAGAAGCCAAGTTTTGACCCCTGTTTAGGGACAGATTATTAAACATTACAATTCAAGGTTTTAGAAGATCAGTGTATTACACAGTAAAACAGCATATCCAACAATTAGTGCTAATATGCTGCCTAAATTTGTAGTGAAACTGGGTATGTGTAAATAGTTTTCTTCAGATGAAAATTAATGTATTCCAAGTAAGTATATTCTGTACTTACATATCCCAGTCTGAGAATATTATAAGGATATAAATATAACTGAGTTTATAAACTCTGAAGTGTGGTGTGAACATCTTGATTAAAAAAAAAATCCCTGTAAAAAGTAATGCTAGATGTCCGAAGGGCCCTTGTTTAGAAGAATAGGTACACATGTAATTAAGTTCATCTGCCTTCAGAAAAGCAAGCAGGCAAGCACCTACTTAAATCTAAATGAGCTTAAGTTGTGCTTACTTCAAGAAATACTTAAGTATTGTAGTTAACCATCCACATAAAAGATTTTCCCCAATAAAGACTTGCACACATACAAAAGGAGAAAGGTATTTCAAAACCTAGGTATGATTATAGGTGTAAGCACTGGGTTTGATTTTAGAAGAGCCTTGATTTAGAACACTAATTGAAATTCTATGAGTCTGTCTTGGGTCCCTCTGAAAGCCGTGGCCTCTTTTAAATGCTAACAAGTGAGGGAGGTGCTGGCCCTTACAAACTGATTTCACATTAGCACACCCAACACCTTCCTGGATGTTTCTCCCCAGATGCTCAGTGTGAGGATGGAACCTTCTGCACATAATTTCTCCAGTACTGCCAAATGTGCGTCGCTTTGAATATTTTTGAACTGAAAATCCACATCAAAATGCCACTGTTTACAAACTTCACTGTTTATCACCCAGGGAGATTTGCAGAAGATGAAGGGTGGGGTGGGGGTGGGGGTGGGGGATGATGGTTCAGTTGCTGTGCTGTGAAGAGCATAAGAACCTTTTGGAAGCAGGTCCAGGAGAGAACTTGAATTCATAGGTGCCTGACTTGGGTCCCTACCTGAGTCCAGGCATCCTGCATAGGAAGATGAGATCTAAATTTTGAATTGTGCTCTTTCTCTGCTTTTGAAAAATGAACCAAAAATTTTTTAAAACATACTTGAATTTGCAGTGCTTGGTTGATTTCATCTGAAGCCATGGATGTGAATTCTCAAGGTGGTCTCATGCTCACTGACGCATGATGCAGAGCACAGAGAGGAGCGAAGAAGATTAAAAAAGAGACAAGTGGACTCTGGAAACCCTGTTTGGAGCAGTGCCACCCAACATGAGCCTTCCCCACATCTTGGTTGTGAAGCTGTGTGTAGGCAGGCAGCTCCCTAGACAAAGGAGCTGCTAGGGGTGGAAAACAATACACTCATGCATCCACCTAATCATCTCCAGAAAATCCAGGGGGACAGTCCAGGGGTAGGCCTGGGCAGCAGGTCTGTTTCACATCTGTAGCCATGGAGTTGCTGTGCTCCTCTAAACAGATGCACTAGGACATGGAGGTAAATTCCTTTAAAGAAAAGGAGGAAGATTTGGGATTGACTGGGGTTAGTTCTTAGGACAGTAGGTTGAAGTCTTGTTGGTGCTCTGTGCCTGGTAAATCCAGTTCTGATGGCTGAGCTGTGTGGCCCATGGGGTCCATGGCCATGGGCAGGCAGTGGTACATGCTACTTCCAAATTGCAGGTTGCTCAAATCAATGGTCTTGCATAATGGGGCATACAGAATCTCTGGGATGCTATTTATTTATTTATTTATTTATTTTAATTTTTTTATTATTTATTTTTTTTATTTTTATTAAGAATGACTGGCAGCAATATGCCCTTCTGAAGCTGGCATACTTCTCCATTAGCCCTTCCACTTGCACGTAGACACATACAGTCAAACTTGTGCAGCAGCATGTCACATGCAATTTGTATTCTTTGTTTGAGAAGCAGCCTATAGACAAAACTCGTTTGTTTCTCCCTTTTGTGGCATTAAGCTGTTACTGAGGGGATTTCAGAGGCGTGGATGGGTTAGGCACCTGATTTCTGCAGACTTGAGTAGGAATCAAGGCATGTGCTACTGCCTGTGGTGACTAAAAATTTCCCCAAAGGTTTTGGCTTGCTGAAAGCTTCTTCATTTTGTTTAGAAAAGGATTAATAAGTCTTAAAACAAGGAGTGTGTGCTGTTTTGCTCTGGGGGTGAAGGCCTTGTCTCGTTAAAGCTCTTAGGACTGTACCTCTTTCTTTTTTTTCTTTTTTTTCTTTTTTTTTTAATTTTAATTTCTTTTAATAGCTGCTTGTTTTCTGAAGTGCAACTTTGTCTTTCCCAGTGTTGACGAGATTAATGGTCAGGCTCCCAGCTGGTGCTGGGTTCTGCACCCGCTGCCTGGGGTGCTGGGCTGGGAGCAGTAGGTGCTGCCTGCTTTGCTCCCGCACAACACCTTCAAAGTTAATCTGCTTTTAGGCTTGTTTGCACTCCCTTCTTGAACAATGTATGCTGTGTGCATTGTTTGCTTTTCAGGCTTTTAGTCAAGCAGAAAGGCAACTTTTGCACTTACTCTGTGCCAAAAGCGATGGAAGTATTTTCCCCGAGTTCATATTTGGACTCCATAATGAGCTTAACTGTTTAGTAGCTGCTGTAAAATAAGCTCAGGGAAAGAGTTAAAAAAAAGACTGTAGTTTAGGCATGCACTGAAATGTACTTCTGCCTTACTGGGAGATGGACAGGTTTTTTTGTAGGGAAGGGCAGCATGAAGGCTCTTTCACTGGGATTGCTAATGACAGGGCACAGTAGCCTCACTGCTGCCTTATTAGCTCGGTATTACAAACATGTTTCATGGAGTCCCCATCAATAGCACTGCCAGCTTTCAATATGTAGCAGGAGAAGCGAGGTCACCATTAAGGCCTTGACTCATGGAGTTGTGGGGCAGAGCTCACACCTTCTGCAGGCCGTGCCGTGCCGTGCTGTGCCAGGGAGGAGGCTCGCCCTGGAGCGAAGGCAGAGCAGCACTGGTGCCACAGCCCTGAGGGCTGTGTCGGGGATACACAGCTTTGTCTTGTGGATAAGGCAGGAGACACAGCCTGATCCTGTGGGTGGGGATTAGAGCCAGAGGCTGACAAAGGAGCATACTGAATGAGTTTGTATCTTGGCCGTGCACCTTGCTGGGTGGTGGCACCCTTTTGGGAGGTGCTGGTGAACCTCCCATGCTGACAGTCCTGGGCTACACTTATGGAGTGCTGTCTGCCCCTTCCAGGCTAGCTTTTCATGCCCTCTTCACACAGGTGATGCTGCTGTACCAGCCTGTCCTCTTTTGGAAGTACTGGCAGAGCCTTTCCCTTCCATCCTGCTAGACAGACAAGTTTCAGCATCCCCCTGGCCCTGCTGCAGCAGCCTGGGCAGTGAGCCCTTTATGGGGCTGGGGTAGCACCAGGGTGGTGGGTGCAGAGTCTGAGCCCTGGCCCCTTGAGCAGCCCCCTGACATGGTGTGAGCATGGTCAGGTGACTCTGTTGTGGCTTGAACACTTGCTCACATCCCCTTGGGTCTGGGCTCTAATCCTGGCTTGAAATTTTATATTGACAGAGTTAATTCCTGACTGCTTCAGACTGCAGAAACTGGTCTCTGATAAGGCTGTGTTTAATAAGGATATTCGTGGTAAAGAGCTTTGTTGGCTAGACAGAGCTTTACCTTGCTGAGCTCTGCTCTGTCGGATGAGGAGAAGGTCCCCTCCCAGCACGCTCCCTTCTTGCAGCCTGGCAGTGTGGTGGAGTAGGAGACACAAGGGAGGTGGGGGGTGGTACCTCTTTCTTCCTGACAAAAAAATAGCCACTAAATATCTTTACACAGATGGCTGGAAGCAGTACACGGAGCCAGAGTAAATGTACTCTTGCAGTAAGCCTAAACTCTAAAGTAAATGCCAAAAATAAAGCAGCCTGCCTTACTTTTTCCACCTTACATAGCAGTTTCCAACCACATCAAGTGAAAAGTCTAGGTGGGTGTATAGTGTTTATCATCACTGAGTAATACACATTGCATTAGCTGGGACATCTGTTTTGTACCTGACTACTGGTTTAAAAATAGTTTTAGTGAGGGCAGGCAAGATTATTTAAGTTTATATTGCCACCTAAGAGATAGGAGTGTGTTCCTGATTTGGGGAGGAAAGCTGGGAATGTAAGGAATACTTTTTTAATATTTTTTTCCTTCCCCCTTCCACTACAACTGTAAGTGGGTTGAAAGACTGTGGAAGTGCAGTATCCAGCAGTGCAGTCTCACTTTGTCTATGATCATGTCAGAATGGTTTCTATGCCTACATCCATCTGCAGCAACTGCATCCTTCAGTATTTGAAAGTTGTTTACATAGGTGGTAGCAAAATTTTATGTCCAGAGTAATAAAAAATTGTAAGCAGTTTTACATCCAGACCTATACTATCACTGATACATGGCCAGAGATGGATTGAGGAGGTCTATGAAATTAGGGTGAGAGATTAAAGTTCCAGTCTGCCCTTTCTTTACAGCCACTGAAAGTCAGAAATATACCAAACACAGACCCAGAGGATATGTGAGAGTTAGCAGAAGGGGAATGCTGGTGCATCTGGAAGTGGTGGACAAAGAAAACCTTGTTACCTTGCGGTGCCTTAGGCTTTGATGCATTCATTTCAGTCACAGGATGTTCAGGTTTAGCCAGGAGTTGGCAGCCAGATGGACCGCGAGGCAGTTCCCAGAGTGACTCAGTCTAGGCCAGCGTGAAGACTCATTCACATAAAGGTAACCTATTACAGTATTTTCTTAGGATTTTTTCCCCTGGGTTTTCATGGTTTTGTGGTAGTACTTGGGGTTTTGTTCATGGTAGTTTTCCAGTTGATCACTGCTTCCTGCCTTCTTTTCTACCTGGCCACGCCTCCACCTCAGTGGAATGGAGATAGAGGGCTTCTGTTTGGCCTGGTCCAACGCCCAGCTGTTGTTGGTGGCCAGGTGGCCTTGCCTTCTACAGGACCTGTCAGGCAAAAGTATGGTCAATGTAAAAACTGTGACAGCATCCCTGTATTTCCCCCACACCTCCCCACTCCTTTGCTGTCCATGCTGGCCTCATGGAGGATGGAGAAGCACCTGTGATGTGCGATTTAAGGCACTTGTCCTGCTGCTCATTGCTTGGTGAGATCCTGTTTCTGCAGTTAGGAAAGCTCTTTAGGAAGAACTGTTTCGCTTGACCTTTCTTTCTAGAAAGCTGTGGTCTTGAGACTGTATCACATGGTGGTGATGGTGTTTTTTTCCTAAATAAGGAAGGTAGGAAAGCACTGTACTTATTTATGCCAGCTTTTCTCAAGAGGGAGCTGAATAGGAAAGTTTCTCCTCTGAATCAGGGTAGACAGATTTCTCCTTTGGACTGAAATTTATCAGTTTCTTATCTCATCATTTGATGCCTGCTAAATTGCTGTGGAAGCACCAGAGTGAGGAGCTAGTGATCTTTTTTAGAAGTAAAAGAAATTTTAAAAATGAAGGATTAAATAGTTTATTCTCTGAGGCTGAAATTACAGATATTAAGTGCATTGTCTGTTTTACTGTTAGACAAACCTTTATTGTTTGTTACAAGTTATTTATTTGAGAAGGGCAAGAAGAAAGTCTATAGCACCTTTTTGTTGGTAGAGATGAATTATCATGTTGTTTCAATTACTAATTCCTTTTCCCATACCTTTCTGCCTGCCTGCCTTCCCCGTCATTTGGGGCATAAGTGTTTTCCTCCAGTCACCTTAATGGAGGTGGCACCATGGTCCTGAGATAAATTTCTGCTTTTTCATATGCTATTATTATGATTTGGTTTGTTTCTCTGGGTATGCAATGATGAGAACAGCTTCCACAGACATTGTAATCCCAGCAATGAAAAGGAAGAAATTCAAAGAAAAAATATCTTCAGAAAGAGGGAAGAGGAGAAAATCACTGTGGTCAAGCTTGAGATGTCCTGTGCCTCACATGAGCAGCAGGGCTGTTCTGGGGCCTTTGAAAGAAGCCTGAAATGTGTCAGGATGCCTCAGCAGCCTCAGCTCCCAGCTTGGACATCCAGGATGCCTAAAGGTGTGCCATAGGGCTTGTCCCTCTCTTCCTTGCCCTCTATCCCCAGCATGGCGTGCATCTCCAGCTGGGGATGGAGAGGGTGTATGCCCCAGTACTGGGATGGCTGCTTCAGGGATGTGTGTATTGTTGGTTTGGTATCAAAGTAGTTTTAAAAACAACCAGGCAAGCAAGACAGCAGGTGCTGGTAAAATAACTTTAGGAAGGTGCCTCAGGAGGGATTAAGATACAATGCTGAAGCTATTAACTGGGAATATGCTACCTCCTCAGCTTCAGGTTTTTTTGCCAATGTTAAGGAGGAACAGATCAAAGGAACTGCGAAGAGTTAAAAAAACTCTTCAGGCAGAAAGTAGGCAGTTGTTCGAGAGCCACTCACTAGGATCAGACACCTTGCTTGTAAGTTCGTGGGAATCTCAACTTCTCAGCAGCTCCTGGAACATGTATTGGCATAGGACCAAGCTAGGAGGGACAATTACCCTCTTTTGAGGCTGTTTTACAAAGCATTATGCTACCTACCTTCTGTTACTAGTAAATCATATCTTGATTTGAGGAAGCTTTTTCATGGGTTCACTGTCATCAGCAGCCAACAGGACTCGAGGTCTCTGAGTGCTGCTCCTCAGAGCTGTGGTCACAGAGTCTCAGTGGGCACTTTTGGACAGGGAGAAAGGATGCAGCCACACTGGAGAGCGTGTCTGTTGCAGCTTGATACTCTGTGTTACACTGACCCTTTTTGTTCACTGAAGGGTTGGTCAGGCTGCCCAGGAATGTGGTGGAATCACCACCCCTGGAAGCATTTAAAAAATGTGTGGATGTGGCACTTAGGGACATGGTTTAGAGCTGAACATGCTGGGTTTAGGTTAGTGGTTGGACTTCATGATCTTAGGTCTTTTCCAGCCTTAAGGATTCTGTGATTCTATGACCCCTGCATACCCCAGGGGAAGCAGTAAATCCTTGCAGGCCCTTGAGAAGGAGGGTGCAATGAGACTTGGGCAGATAAGGTCAGGCACCTCCCAGCCCTCCAGCAGCAGTGCTGCATCTTTTGTTCGAGGCTGTTATGGGCACAGCCTTCAGCTTAAGGCATGTAGCTCCAGGAGGCCTGAGCTTTTGCAGTCTACTTTGAAGTCTCTCCTGCCTTCTCTGAGGGTTTTTAAAAATCTACTTTTCCAGTGGACAAGAGTCTCAGTCTTTGCCCTTGTGCTTCCTCTCCTATCACACTCCAAAAAGAGGAGTTGCTTGGCCTCGCTGGCAGACAGTCTCTCATAAATCTCTATGGGCCAGATGGTTCATAATTTATTGCCCACTTTACCCCACCAAATATTTTCACATTTCTCCTGTTACTTGCTGGTCTGATTTTCCTATCTATTTCCCCATTCTTACCCAAAAATTTATCCAGGGCCTTTCACACACAAAAAATCCTTAATTTAGATGCATCAATTTTGAAGAAGTCTGTATTCTCTGCTTTGAGTATGGTTTGGGTATGGTTCCTTCTTGACTTCTCCCTAATAGAAATTGGTGTTGCAGAGAAATCTGTGGCTATTGGGTTGCCTCTTGCCTCTGCTCTCTTATTTGAAGCAAAAAGCCTCTGAATTTAGGAGGCTTAAACTGTGTCCTTTCCTGGATCTCTTCTGCCACATGTCATTTCTTGTATGTGAAGTTGTTTATTTGGCTAAATTATGGCAGTCTCTGGCTTTTGCTATCTCTGCAGACACATATGGTCCTGCTGATAGAGTGGTGTGTGTCTGCCTCAGATTTGTGGGCGACAGTGACATGTGCAGAGAGCAGTGGGTGGAGTCGGCCGTGCTGCACGGTGTGCAAGGCCCTGCAAAGCCCCCATCTGTGGGAATTCCTCCTCAGCTCTTATCAGTCATGTCCCGATGCAGTGAGTTGTAGAAATCAAATTAGCAGGCAAGTCAATTGCTTACGTCAGTCAGAAGTTTTGCGGTGGGGATGATGTGATAGCCCAGGGCCCTTCACTGGGTAGCCTTCCTGGCTTTGATTGCAAGGGCTCTAGCACAGTGAAAACCTGACAGTGCAGTTTCACTTCTGTTCTGCTTTTTAGTTTTCCTTCCTTCTTGCTCAAAAGACTTTTTCTCACTGTTGTTTGGGGCAAGCAGAGCAGAGACTGCGTCTTTGCTATAAAAGTAGAGAAAGCTCTGCCCTGTTATTTTACAAAACAAGTTGTTGTGGCATTCTACATGGTTCCTCACATCACTCAGTAGTTTGTTAGTCTGTCACTGTACAAGCATACTAAATGACAAGCTAAAAAAACAGAAGACAGTACAACAGTCCATTAAAATTCATATAGGATATCAAATATTCAAAGTAAGGGATGTAAAAAGAAGCTGCTTGCTGTAAAAACTAATACCTGTAGTTGCATAAACATAAAGAAGAAGTGCTGTGCACCACAAAGCAGTGGACTGCTGCTGACAATTCCACAACTGCCTGGGAATCCCTGTAGTTATTTATTTCCAGAGAGCTGCTACCACTTCAGGGAAAGGTCTCCTTCAGAAGGTCCAGCCTGTCATGTGATCCTCTTCTCCTAAACAGACACCTTGGCTAACTTGAAATTGGAGGCAAGATCAATTACTTTCAAGCTCTCAGTGTCATGGAGTAACAAGAAATGATGTTATTCATTTCTTGTGTCCAGTGCAAAAGCAATGAATCTCAGGCTTAACATTTTGGAGAGCTTTTACTTTTTTTCCCCTGTACTGCTTTCTCTTGAGAGTTAACTTCATATGTCATTATATCTTCTGGTAATTCTTAATTTTCTTTGAAACTGCAAATGCCTATGTCAGCAAACTTAGGACTTAACTTCCCAAGCACAGGCAACAAGCAGGCTTTTACATTTTTTTAAGGGCAGGACTTCTGAGTAAAAGTATCACAGCTTCCATCAGATCTTTCAACAACACATCCCAAATTCAGTTTCAGCTTCATCCCACTTTTTGGAAGAATATCCAGCCTTAAATGCAAAAGCTTAAGGCAATGAAGAATCCACTTCATCTTCAAGTGTGTTTTTTAGAAGGTTAATTACCTTTGCTATTAATATGTACATGCTATTCCTGCTGTGGTTTTGGGTTCCAAATACTTGGGTCTTTTTAAGGCTTTGTCTGCTATTAATATAGTCCCCAGCCTCCTCTACCCAAATCTGTAATAAATTAGTTTTCAAGGCTTTTGTCTGTAGTGATTCTAAAAATAATTTCTTATTGGAATCCAATTGAATCTGAGGGAAGCGAGGTGATAATCAAATGATGTCACCCTCACGTCTTGCACTGCATCTCGCTGCCTGCCAAAACTAGCAACTGTTGCTATGTACCCAGGGGAAGGTGATACTCCCAGCCTTTTCTTGGTGCTGAAAAGCTCTCCTTTCCACTGCTTGTCAGGCCTCTGGGAGCTGCTGACGTCTGTTCCAGGCTTTTCATTTTACCCTTATGTGTTGGGATGGTCATGGAGAAGCGTGCATTGTGTCCTGTAGGATGCTTGGGATTTTTCCTGTTCCTGAAGAAAACCATTTCTATGAACCACTGCAAATCTGGAGGACTGATGTGATTTAACCCATTAGGTGCTGTATTGCAGTGCTTGGGCTGTGGGGTGGAAACCTTGCTGCAGCATGTGTGGCAATGTCCAAAAATCCATCTGACAGGACAATGGCGTGACACCATCATGTTTCCCAGACATTTTTCTTCTTTTTCTCAGTGACTTCCCTGAATACTTGGCTCATGGGACTCCTCCCCCAGCTTTTCTTTAAGTACTTCCTGAAGTTAAAAATACCTCACCAGAAGAGCCGAGCTCATTGTCATTTGACACATGGGGGTCCAGGAGATCTTTGATAACAAACCCAACTGTGTCCCCAGATGACTTCATGCACGTGGGACTCAGGGTGGAAACCTGGGAGTAAAACAAGTCAAATGTTCATAAGGCTCCATCTGGTTAGTGCCAGTGTGTCTTGGCAGTCACTCCCTGCCCTGTCTGCATTTAAAAGGGGTTGCTTACAGTTTTAGTCTTCATTTTGCTATAGTCGTTATCTAAACATGCAAACACTGTCTTTGTGGTTTTGGGCAGCAGAAGGGGCCTGAATCTCAGGCAGCCTGAGGTACAATCCTGGACTTCATGTTTTATTTCAAACATGTGTGGCTGCAAATAGCATTGTGCTGAGTTCCAGCAATGTCCTAATTCCGTGGATGGAGTGGGGGACAGAGAGGGGCACGGCAGAAGAAAGCACTCTGTGTTTCACTGGCTGGTGTACCAGAATGATGGGGTAGGGTTGAAGCACCGAGGCATTTCATGGTGTCACAATTCCCAGGGACTCTTTCCCAAGCATGTACACTGTCCCTGTATATAGCAGCAATCCAGAACTAATTGACATGTAAGTGCCACGGGGGAGTAAAGTTATTTGAAGTTATTAAAGTTGTTTTGTCTTTCACCAAGTGAAAAAACCCAAAGTTATCCAGGTGGAAAAAAGGAGAGGAGGAAAAAACCAGCCCAAACTGTGACTTGTTCAGACTAGTTTGTGAAAGTATCTTGAGGTCTTCTATCCTGAAAACCTTTGAAATTTGAAGACTGTGGACTCTTGTCTCTTGGCACTCTGCCGATTCCTCCTCCTCCTCCTAGCAGATTCTGCCTAACAGTTGCCCTTTTTTTCCACTTTTAAATACCCTGAATCACAGAGCTTGCTCATTTTCTTCATTGAGGTCTAAGGCCTTAAGGACTGTGTTGAAGTAATGAAGAGGACAGCATGTACTGGATACTGGAGCCAAGGGAGAGGGGGTGTGGGCAGAGGGAAGAGATGACCCTGCTTCCAGGCTTTGGTCCTAATCCTGCAAACTTTTTCTCATGTGAAGAGTCCTGCAGAGGTCAGCCAGACATTCTGCACGAACAGCGACTTATTTGCTATTTGGCATCATGCTTGAATTATGCTTAAAGTAGCCATAAAAACACGGTCAGAGTTTGTGATAAGGCGTGGATGGGGTGTTTTAAGCCAGCTCAATAGGGAGTCTGCTGGAGACATGCATGGGATTAATTAAATAGAAATTTTGTGTGTTTGGCAAGCGTGGCTGGGTTTGGCTAACCTCTAGGACTCAGAGAAAGTGCCTCTCTAAAAAGAATATATAAATGCAGTGTCCAATGTGCACTCCCTGGCATTGCCCTCAAGAAGGAAGGTTAGCACATGATAAATCTTGCCAGGATTTATCTGCCCAGGTGGCCCAGTTCCCTGCATGCCAGTATCTTGTGCACTCCCGTGTTTGGCTGTCAGATCAGGAGGCAGTGTTCTGAACCACCCCATGATCATGTTGCATTTGTGATTACATTGTTGGCTCTTGCGGTGGGAACCATTTGTTGGGGCCTGAAGGGGCAAAAGCAGCTCTGCTGGTGCAGCCCTGATCCTGGGCTATTGCTGGCAAACATGACCTTGGGTAAGCAAGCAAACATTTCATCCTGTTGTGCTCTAAAACCTTATGACTGCATATAGGGTCTCTTAACACAGAAGGCCTTGTCACTTGATTTTGTGGAGAATTAGCTTCAGTCCTTACTTTTCTGCTGAACAGATATTTTCTAGAGTATGCATATATTTCTTAGCTACCTCACTAAAATGCAACTTACTAAAATGCAGCTTGAGACATGGAGTCCAAAGTGGCCAACACTTCTGTGGTGTTGGTAAAAAGATGCTCCTCTGTACACAGAGCCTTAAGGTTTCTTGCCATCCTGACTTTAATTGCTTTTGACACACTCATTTAAGGGCAGTGGGGCAGGGAGGGGACACAACTCTTCAGTGTGAGTTAAACAAGAGGAGCCCAAGTGCTGCCTGTTCCAGCTCGTGCAGGCAGAGTGCCACGGGGGCAGCAGCTGGTGGAGGTGGCAGCTGCTGCAGATGCAGGGAAGGACCAGCACCCAGCTGCTCCCTCCTGCCGCCTTCCCCCCGCGCTGACAGCGTCACTGTTTGTCCTGCCGAGTCCTTGTGTCCTGAGTTTCCCCAACTCCAGAGTGTGGTGAAAGACCAGGCTGCTCCCAGCCTCTTCCTCCTTATTTATGTGTCACAGGAGGAAAAAAACCTAGATGGAGATAGGGTGTTCGGGGTCATCCTTGTTGTAGTTATGATGATGGCAACAATTCACAGCTGAAGCATTTGATTTGTTAACCTTATAAAAATATGCCATTAAATACTGTATTTAGCTCCTCAGGGGAAGTAGCCTAGTTTCTTTTTCATTTTCCTTTTCTTATCCCTGTTTTAGCATTAGTGACTCAGCTGTCACTCTCCTGCGGAAGGGCTGCTGGTGTCATAGCTGTGATTGGATGGCACCAAAAACCCATTTCTGCTGAAAATAATTAATGTGGTGCATTTTCACCTCAAAAAGAGCCTGTTACAAAAGTACTAGAAGGTTTTCATTAACTTTTGCAAGCTTTGAAACTTGCCTGTGAACAAAATTGGCAATTTCTGTATGTCTCCTCGTGTTTATCCTTGTCAACAAGGCAGAGTCTGGCAAAGGCTGGTGCACATCTACCCTACACATTGAGGGCATTCCTGTTGAAGCACACAAAGTAGTTCATATGCATTTAGGCATGCAAAAAAGCCTTTGCAGGTGAGAATCTCACTTTGCAACAGGCACATGAGCAGATCCTCATAAACAGAATTAATTTCCACTAGCTCTGAAAAAAGTCAAACTGGTGATGAGTGTGGACTCTTCCATCTCTTTATTTTTTTTATTCCCCTTTTTCTAACCTTAATCAGAAAGTGGGTGGTTCATTTTTTTTTTTTTAGATACCCCATCTCCTCTAAACTTCAATCATGGGGGCAGGGGGAAGAAGAAGGAAATAAAAAGCACAAAGCTAGTAAGCCCATTTTATATTTTGCATATTGTCTCATATTGCAAAAGTATTAGCAGACCTGTCATAATGGATGTACATCTCAGGGTTCTTGGTGCAGTGGGTCCTTTCCCATTCCAAAGGAGGGAAAATATCTCCATAATTATTTGCCATTGCTCGCTCTTTTTGCCCTCATCTATTCAACTGCAACTTGAAAGTGCTTGTTTCTTGTGTACTTTGCTTATGAAAATGATACCTGGCATACTTAGGAGGCCTTGCATTCTTGAGCTATGAATGCTGTGAACAGTGTCATAAGAAAAAGATGATGTACAAAGGCATCATCATTCTTGGCATTGTCCTTTAAAATTTGCCCTGTGTCTTGGACATGTAGGTGTTGAAAAAGAGCTTACTTCAAGCAGTGTAGTTTCACTAATAAAACTCATCAGTTTTCCCCTAAAAACCAGATGTGGCCTGTGTCCACCCAATCCATGTGAGATCTGGGATAGTTTCTCTAAGAAGCAGAAAATTATCTGAGAGAGAATATATCTGGAGGAATTGTAAGGGCATCTCAGAGTCCATACATTTGCTGCAACCCCAAAATGCATAGATTTTGATTCAGCTAGTCAAAACTTTGAATTTTCCAGAGTATAAGATGGTGTCTGTGAAGTTGGCTCAAGGCCTGTCCCGAAGGGCAGGGAAGACAAGGCTGGTTTGTGCTAGCAAATGAAAGCAAAACAAGTGTCCTGATTTTATTTTCTGTGGAATCTTTATGGAGTTAGTGCTCCTTTGTCTGCCTGTTGATGCTGTAAACTTTTAGATGCAAGTGTCTTTCACTGGTGCAGTCCTTCCCGCACCTGGAGCTCAACCAGACTGCATCCTACAGGGAAGATAATTCTTGTCATATTACCTTGTGAGGACTCTTGCTATTGACACAGTCAAGGTCCTAAAACCCATTGCCCTGTGGCTCCTCAGCTGCCTCTGAAAAAGGCATGTATGGAGCAATACAAGGACCCCATCATGGCCCAAGTGTTGGCCTCAGGAGGGATTACTCATGTGTACAGGTTCAAATCCAGAACATGAAAAGGCTCCTCCACTCATCATTCTGCTATTCAGGCTCTGGTGTTGGGGTGGGGCTTGAACAAAGCATTGAGTGCTGAAGCATTTTGACAGTCTAGCTTTAGGCTCAACATTCAGCACTTGGGTTTATGATTGTATCGATGATGGTGGTCTTATTTTCTCAAATTAGGTAAACAGCTTAAAAAAAAAAAAAAAGATGATTTTCATACTTGTGCATTTACCTGGATTGTGAGGTTTCTGGGATGGTGCTGCTGCCAATTACATGAGAAACAGGAATGTCCTGCTTTCTGTAGCAAGGGGCTGATTCATTGGCATTGTAATAGGTGTCATATTCCCTTTTGTCAGCTCCTCAGGTATATTTTGCCCCTGCAGTAAACAGAAAATAAATTTTCAAAATCCAGTAGAACCAGTAACATGCAAGTCATCTGAGTGAAGTGAGGTTCAATGAAAACTAAAACAGCTCATGAGTGGGGTAGGTGAGGCTGGGATGAATCTAGAGTTTGGTTTGAGTCCTGAGGAGCTCTCTGAGGCTGCCATGCCCTGGGCACTGGGAGTCACCATCCCAAAACCTGCCTGCCAGATCTACCCCCACCAGCAGAGAGGGTCAGGCACTCTCAGACGAGAACAAGAAGACAGGCTGGTGGGCATGTTGGGTGGAGGTGCCCCTTTCTCCCCAGGAATCCTGAGGGTGGCTGGTGTCACTAGCCCAGGTTTCAAGTCTGCAGAAAAGCTTTTTCCACAGGGAGGGGAAAAAGAACCAAGTGCTGTCAACTTGGAGATTACACCCAGGGCATCACAGCATGGAAACTAACTTCACATGCCTTGGTGGTGAGTTTCTGGGCAGACCTGGTTTTGGGACTGAGTGCCCTGATGCAATGCATCAGTAGAAGTCAGATCAAAGAATGGGTTGGGGAAAGACTGCTGGAGTAAACCCACCTTGCTACTGTTCTTGTAAAAACAGTGTGGAGATGGGTATTTTTGTCCACCCATGTCATCTGGCACAGCATGAGCTGTGTTTATGTATACAGAAAGCAAATCTGTAGGATTCTTCAAATATACTCTTAAGTGCAGTGTTTAAAATATGTTCCCCAATGCCAGTGAGGGGAAAATACAGGAATCTGTGTAACCAAGAGGCTGGAGAGGACCCATGTGTTATTCTCAGGACGAAAGCAGAATGCACAACAGAATACATCAGAAGGAAAACTGATCACTTTCTACTTTCAAAAGGCATTAATATTTTACAGCTGCCATTACATTTTGAAGAGTGCTCAGGTATTTACTGGTAGCTATCCAGTCTGGAGTCATGAAGGAGATACCTGTTTTTCAAGTTGTTCTGTTCACTTATCCTTTGTCTCCTTATTCACACCCTGTCCACAGCAGTGCTGCAGTAACTGCAGTCACAGCTGTGTGTTCCCACACCAGCTGCCCTTTGGGAGGCTCCCAAGGGGTTTTTGCCTGTAAAAGTCAGTGGGTCAGACCCACTGAGAGCCATGCTTAGATGCATCCCCAGCTTCCCCCAGAGCTCAGGTCTGTGGAACAGGACCATTCCCTTTGCCACCTCAGCTGCCACTGAAGCACATCATATTTTAAACACTGTTGTTTTTTTAAAAAATCAGGTAGTATCTTCTGGTTCAATAAGAAAGTAATTATGTGCTTAAAATAGCACAGGAGAGGGGTCCTGTTTCAGATTAGCTGACAGAGCAGAAATGCTGGGAGCTGGTTTGGAGGTTGCTTGTGGGCTTTCTCGTGAGAAGGTCTCAGGTGCCTTTGCTGGCTTCTGAAGGGCTTGCTGAGGCCTGATCAAACTCAGTCAGGCGACAGTGCATCAGATCTATTCCTCTCATCAGTCACAAGTTTGCTGTTACTGTCGCCAGATTCACAATTTAGTGTGTGCAGCTCAACACTTCCAATTAATCCCGGCCGGGTGTTTAGCAATCTATCATTTCAGAGCTAGCGCTTCGCAGAGCCGCGTGCAGGGCAGCCTTGAGCTTGGCTTCCAGAACCCTGGAATGCTGTGTCCACACAGATTTTATTCTTCCCCTGCCACTGTGTGGTGGGAGTTGTTGCTGGTTTACTTGCATTTCATAGAAAGTGTTAGAAAAATCAACTCATGACTGCAAAAGATTTCAAAAAATGAAGATTTATAATAGGTGATTCAGCAGTGAGAGGCTTTTATGATCTTCCATGGGAAGCTACTATTTTTAGTGAATTATTATAAGCAGTAGCATCACTCACATTTATTTATAAAGGCATGAAAGAACGCCCATACGTGTTTCTAAATAGTCAATGTATAGTAACAGCCATATGCTGAGAATGAGTAAAAATAGAATTGAGCACTCTGGCTTCCACAATGATGCGTAGATCTTTGCATCTAAGAAATGAAAAACAGAAGCTTTTTTTTTTTCTCCCTAGATCTTCTTTCTAGCAATACAAACCCAAAGCCTTCATGATGAAAGTCTGCCTTGCAGTAAAATTGCATTGTTTTCATTAAGGTCTAACTGGGTGACCACTGAGGTTTGGGAGGACTCTTCAGTAGCTTCAGCAGGGGTGGATTGGGGCTGTGCTGACAGGAGTAGCTGCTTTTGTGGGTGTTACTGTTATGTACAGTGTTCAGGTTGATCACTCCTGTGTGCTTGCACTTCTCTGGGGGCTCTCTGGTGTGGTGGAGAAATGCAGTGATGCTGTGCTGAAGAAGCTCCACAAATAAAGCATGGTGTTATTTCCAAAGTTCCTACAGTGGAAACACTTGAAATGCTAGGGCTTGCCATTGAAAAACAATAGGAGAAAAGAAAGATGTTACCTGCTGGTGATACCACTCCTGAACAGAAATTACAACTGTTTTGCTCTGTCTCTGCAAAGACCCAGCCCTGATAGTCCATTGCAGCCTTTTTGTATGCAGCTCCTTGGGCTTAAGTTCAATAAGGGCAACATCTCCCATTTTCTTGCTGACTCTGTTCATGTCCCAGTCAAGCTTGTGATGAGTTCCCTTGGGATTTCACCTTACAAGAGCAATCCCTTGCGGTAAATTCTTGCTCTTAATTAACTTAAATCCTTTTATTTAAATCAGCTGTGGTTTTGAGTTTTGGGCAGCCACAATATGAAGTGGGTGGAAGGGACTGAAAAAGGTGTCTCTTGACAAGGTGCCCTAGCAACCTCAGTGGCAGTGCCTGCCTCCTGATTCCCAAATCCCATTCTAATGTGGAAAAGCATTGCCACAGCATGCAGAGGATAACATTTTATTTTTAGGGGACTTCCTATGGCAAAGGGTGCTGAGGTACCTGGCTCTTGACGCTGGGGGGGGGGTTGCTGGAGAGCCTGACCTTCCTTGTCCACAGCTGTGTTAAAATATCAGCGTTTTCCTTGCACTCTGCTTCCTGTCTCCCAACACCCAGTGTAAATGACAACCAGCATGCTCTACTCACAGCAAAACAAATGTTATTTATTAGAGTCCTCATGTGGTCAGAGCAAGTCTGACTGTAAAATAACTGGAGATTTTTCTGCTAACTGGAAGCTTGGTGCTCTGAGGCAATTTCCAGGCAGTGTATATTTTCAGCTAAGTTTTATTTACGTCAGCGTAGCAATTTGCAATATCACTGTTTGCAAAGAGTGAAGCAGTGGTTGTTTTAACTAGAATTAATTTTTTTAACTTTTCTTACTGGTTTTTTTTTTTTTAGGAAAAACTTTCAAGTCATGACTCAATTCCCATAGGTCCATGCTTTGAGATGCTTTCCTTTTGGAAGAGGAGGGCACAAAGCCCCGTGATGGGCAAGTGGCTGGCTGCCTGCCCTGGTGGCCAGCGCAGCTGGGGGAGCGTGGTGTGCATGTCGGGGGGGGTTTGTTTTCCCTCTGCTAATCACTTTCTCCTGTTGGAATTTGGCACAGTGCAGTGCCCCGTGTGCGGGACACAGGAGGCAGATCCGTGTGCTGCTCTCCTGTTCGAGCACATTTTGGGGGATAAACCTTTTCCTGACTCACTGGTCTCCCAAGGAGCTTAAATCTCTCAAGGCTCTGCTCTTCTGGGGTGGGGGACAATGGCCAGAGGTGCAGGCAGAACTGATCAGAGCAGAGGCATCTTCTGGTGTTCTTCCCCTACCACCAAGGTCAGAAAACTCCTTTGAAGAGTGGATGAGGAGGGGAAACCACAGAACCACCCTTCAGATGCGGAGCTGACTTTCTTAAATCTCTGGGATTTTTTTTTTTCCATTTTCCTGAAGGAGGGCGTGCTTAGGTAGGGCTGAGCCTGTGTCACCCCGCATATGCAGGAGTGTGAGGATGGTGCCTTCGCCACCTGGGTGTGAAGGGCTGTACCCTGCAGGACTCTGGTGTGTGCTGGCTGCCTGCTTCTGCTGAACAGCTGGTGGGATTTTTGGGAGCTGCCTTGGGAACGTGCAGATGATACCAAACATCAGACATCAAAAACACTTTGGGTGTCAGAAAAGATTTCTTTTTCTGTGTGTAATTTTCTTAATGCTTTTTTTGTCCCTGCAGCTTCCATACTTTAGGGAAAATATAACAATCTGGAACACATAATACTTGTTTTATATGGAAAAGAGGTATATCAGGACAACATGGCTGATAGATATTGTGGGAGAACTCTCTTTATATTTTAGTTCTTGATTTTTCTGTATCTGCAGAGCACCCTCACTACTTTATTAAATTATATACATTTTTCTGTTTTGCAAAAGCTCATGGGAAAGAGGAAGAAATTCTGAGGCCACTTTGGGACTTCAAAGTTCTTTGAGACATGTAGCACTGCAGCCTTATGCAGTTAGGCAGCAAGGGACTGTATGGAACCACTAGATTGGTACTTTCTAAAGATCAGCTTCCCTCGGCTTGCAAATCCCTTTCACCAGGAATTCCTATGTACATTCACACAATTGGCAACTTCAGCCACTGCATCTGTTTTCTTGTTTACTTGCAACTGAATCTCCGTGGGGACTTTAAAGCAAACAAAATGTAAAATATGTGAAATGTGATTGTCCCACTGTGCTCTGCACTGATGCAGCATCGCCTTTAGTCCTGTGTGCAGTTTTGAGCACCACAGTATAAAACTGAGCTATTAGAGAGTGTCCAAAGGAGGGACCACAAGGATGGAGAAGGGCCTTGAGGAGAAGCCATATGAGGAGCACCGAGGTCACTTGGTCTGTTTAGCCTGGAGAAAAAAGAGACTGAGGGAAGAACTCCTTGCAGTCTGCAGCATCCTTGTGAGAGGAGGGCCAGACACTGATCTCTTCTTTGTGGTGACCAGTGGCAAGACCCAAGAGAATGGCATGAAGCTGTGCCAGGGGAGGGTTAGTTAAATATCAGGAAAAGGTTTTTCATCTTGAGGGTGGTTGGGCTCCCCAGGTAACTGGTCACAGCATCACTTGTCTGAGTTTAAGTGTCAGACAATGCTCTCAGACACGTGATGTGACTCTTGGGGTGTCCTGGGCAGGGCTGGGTGTTGGGCTTGATGATTCTGATGTGTCCCTTCCAAGTCAGCATATCCTGTGATTCTATGATTCTGTGAAGACTGATAGTTGAAGCAAGTTTTGAGTTACTTCATGAGAAGGCACAGACACTGGTCTGAACAGCTGGGCAAAATGCATTAAATTACTAACAGACTCTGGTTTCGTCAACCACTGAAGGCAAAAAAGTAGGGTTTTCTTAAAGAAAATAATTTTTTGGTGGAAGCTGTCTCTAGAGGTGTTCATCCCAAACGAGAGCTGCGTGACAACATTTTGAGCAAGATGACATAAGCTGAAAACTGAAATTCAAGTGAGCGAGCAGAGCCATGGAGGAGCTGGACTCCCTCTGTTCAGTTAAGCTGGAGTTATTTTCATGGCTTCTTTTCAGTGGTATTACATCTGATGCCTTTCTCTGCTGCATGGCTACCAGACAGCTTCATGTGGTGAAGTAAAAACATTATATATGTTAATACAGGATAAAATAAAGTGTAATTCTCCCAAGTGAGCATTAGCAGCATTTATCGGTCTGCAGATAGTGTTTGTTTTTCTCCCACCATGTCTTAATATCCCACTTTTTAAACTACTGCTTTTGATTTTTAGCTCTAACTTTACAGTTTAGGAGCCCATATCTGAAATTTGAAATTTGCTACTCACTACAAAACACTGAAAGAAAGACCAGTGTGTAACTTGGACTCATCAGCCACCAGCTGCACCTCATCTTGCTAATCTTCAGGCTTTTTCAAAAAAAAAAAAAAAAAACACACAAAAAAACAGGGACTTTTAAGAGTTAAGTTACACAACTCTCATTTTATTTTTAAGGAGAGTGGATTCCATGTTGCGTTGTCGAGGATGATAAATTGATACCACATGTTGCTTCCAGACAAAAAAGACTCTGTGCTGCAGTGGAAGCGCTTGCAGCTGGTGTCTGAGTTAGTGGACAGGCTCCACAAGGTAAACACTGCTTGGAAGAGGCTGAAATGGGCACAGGGAGGGGGAATTTTCTCCATTTTAAAAGCTCAAGCATTTGCTGCTGTTGTCTGACCAAGTCTGAGTGTTGAAATAACACACAGTCCCAGCCTCCTTGGGAGACTCATTGAGTTGTTTGTATCAGATTAGGGATAGGGCACTTTGGAAATGTTTGAGTGTCCTCTCTGTCAGCTTGCCCGTTTGCAGTCTTATCAAAATATTGAGAGAGACTCGTGTAATTAGGACATGCCAGCTGATCTCAGGGGATTTTCCTGAGAGCAAAATGTAGCTGGATCCCTCAAGGAGTACTAACCGAATAAAACACAGTGCAGTGGATCAACATTTGTTGAAATTGAGAGCGTGTCCCTGAGTTTGGGGGAAGTGGCATAAGCCCTGGTGTTGCTGGCCTGGCTGTTCTGGCCCCCAGCTCACCCCTTCTCCTGGTGCCATCAGCCTAAGCCAAGGGAGGACAGCAGCACTGCTTGCCTATGGCACTGCACCACCCTCTGCTCACACCAGTTCTGCCCTGAGTCTTCCTTGTCTCCAGGGACAGTCCCTCTTCTTGCAGGACCACTTTCAAAGGGGACTTCAACCCAGCTGGTCTGGCCTCAGGGCAGTACATGATGCTCTAGATGTTATCTGCAGGAACCTCAGTCCTCTGGCTTTCAGTAGAGCACACGACATTCTTCAAGTCTGGTATAAATAGCAACACTAATAAAGGGAGGAGCTCATCATATTTCTTTTTTGCTCTGCTCAAGTACAGCCCATATGTTGTACCCATCGGTGGTATCTGAGCTGTCTGCAGCCTGGCTAGCATCTCTCCCATCTACATATGGTCTCCAGGACAGATGATGGAGGTTCCTTTATGGATCTTTTAAAGTTTCTCATTGCATTTTGGCATGGAAAAATGTGTTAAATTTCCATCATCATGGCCTAATTCATCTCCCACATAAGTCAAAGACAAATCCCCATTAATTTCATCAGCAGTGGGTTCAAATGATAAACTGTATTTTCTTTGCTTCCCCACCTCCTTTGTGGTTTGTTGCATGGTCACATATTAGTAATGCCCGTAGTTGTGAGCAGTGATTGTCCCCATATACTTTCCTGTCTTTTAAGCAGATAGGAATATTTTTTGACAGCTCAGAAAACAGGTAGAAAATACAGTTATTTTCATCCAGATTGCCACCTGGTAGCACAGTGCAACAGCCTTCACTGATGTGAGTTGTCAATCCTGGTGGCTTCTGTAGCAAAACTTGCATGAGAAAGGATAATAGGATCCAGCTCTGATTTGATTTGGCAGGGCACCCAACAGAAGGAGAAACCAAAAACTCAGATACTGTTGCTGAAGAGGTTAGTGGGGGAGGTTACGTGAAAGTAGTGGGTTTTAAGGCAGTGTTTGAACAGAGGGTGGAGATGGGGTACACAAAAATAAATTAGCCCACAATTATGCTTAAGAAAATCTTCCTGCAGAAGAAAAGCAAAGAAAAACAGAAGCAGGATTATAAGTGGCATAGTGCTTAATGTAAAGGAAAACAAACTGCTTGGATTTTTTATAACTACCAATTTTCAATGCAGAAGGATTATTACATTCTTTTATTATTTGAGTAAAACCGACACTGAGCAAAAAGATATAATAAGAAAATTACACATGTGCATATACATATCCACAGATGCAGGAGTCCTCATCCTGAAAGGTGCCTCAGTCTCACAATTTTACCATTTAGGATTTTTCATGGTTTTAAGCCAAATACTTTAATACTACGGATACCAGCAGCAGAAATAAGCCCTTTTATGAGAATACTATAGACTGAAAACTGTTAGCTGCTGGCACTTTGGATGAGTTTTTTTATATCTGAAGCTGTGCGTGGCACGCTGCACATGCCACCTCAGGTGTTTCTCCTCTCTGAGATTTATTTTTCATTAGCAAGAGTCATGATGCCATGTATTCTTTCACCCAGCATTTTTAGGTAGGGAACAGCATAGCTCCTGTGGCTTTTGAAGCCTGGCCTGGACTTTACATGGAAAAATCCCCATAAAGATGTTCTCACAAGTGGTTGTCCATGGAAGTTACAGGGACTGAGGGTGAGAGCTACCTGCAGAGATGCAGTACAAGCTGGAATATCAAGAAAGGTTATTTAAAACAAAAAAATCAGTTCTCCAGCCAGTTTTACAGGGAGAAACCTGAAAAAGTAAGGAGTGGTACCTAGTTATTAGAAGTTAGACTGTTGCCAGACTCAAAATATTGTTAAAATGCCATCAGTTAAACAATAAAAAGCTTTTCCCCTTCTTAGGCTGAAGAATTATTATGATGCAACTCAATCCACCATATTTTGATGGCATGATAGTCACTCAGAAATGGAAATGTTTATAGCTGAGGCACTGACCCAAACTTCTCTTGAGCATGTCAGCAAAGTCCGATCAGTTGCTTTGTGTAAATTGTTTAAAACATAACAGTTGCTGTTTTGAAGCGTGGTCCATATGATTTCTCTTTTCATTAAGTGATAATCACAACCATGTCTGCTGTCTGCGTGCGAGAACTTCAGGCATGTTTTCCATTTCACAATCTGACAGAAACCACAAAACAGTGAGGAAAGAAAGGCATTTTATACTGAAAAGAATTGTTCTTAAAAAACAGCTGGGCTGTACTTCTTTATATGTATCTCCAGTTTATTTATGTCAAGCATCCATGTTTCCTAAGGATGCAAATATTGTGGTGAATGATTTGTCGATTGATTCATTCTTTGCCCATTTAAAATCTGGAGTTTCTTCAGTGTTTTGTAAACGAAGGGCACTTGTTCTGAATGGTTTGATTGTGTTATGGTCTTGCTGACTATGTGTTTTTAAAAGATGTGGATAGGACAAATATACTCTTATTCTTTTCATAGATACACGTGCTAATTGCCAAAATTTAAGAAAAAAGAACTCTACACTCTTTAAGCTTAGAGGAATAGCACAAGGGCTTTCTCAAAGGAATATGGGATCGCTCCAAAAATCTTTTGGATTTCCACATGGGAAAAAAATGTTGGTTTACCAAACCTGGAAGCATTCACACTAACAAATACTATTTGCTTTTCCTTTCCATATTTTAAGCACAAGATCAGTAGGATGAGTGGAGTGGGATTTTCATCTCAGTTATTTTGGTTTAAATCTGGTGCCGTTTCTCTGGGGGTACCGTGGGCTGGTTTTCTCAGGCTCTTTCTGATTCTGAGGTGGTTATCACCAGTTTGGGCCAACGTGGTGTTTGGGCAGTTTGATGCTGCTGACTAGTGCAAGCAGGTAGGGTGCAAGAGCAGGCTGTGTGCAGGCTCCCCTGAGAGCCCTGTGTTCCATAGCATCCTGTACAGCACGGAGCATCCGGCTGTGTACAGCAGCTTCATACAGCTCTGCATCCAGCAGCTTACGGGGACAGGGATATCGTTGCACACTGTGTCACATCATGTTTTGAAGATGGTGAGGATACTATAGCGAGGGGACAGCTGGCCAGCTACTGCCGTATGGGCATAATTCTGGTGCCTCTAATCAAGAGAGAAAGTACAGCTTAGTCATGCACAGAGTGCCTGTGGGAGAGGAGCAACAGCACTTGCAGTTTTCTCAGGAATTATTATAACAAATATACAGCACACGTGCCGATGAAGAATTAAAAAGACATTTGCAGAGGCTGCGATGAGTGTGACTACCCCTCCAGCCAGATTTTTGTTGTGCCTTTGCAGTTTTTATTTCAAGGAACTGATGGCAAGATTACTGATAGTAATAGTTTGTCCTGAGTAAAAAGTAAGGGAGGAACATCTAGCTCCTTTCTAGCAGGAATGTCACTCTCTTAGCAATGTCACCTTCTCTTAGGATGAAGCTTTTAGTGGTATGGAGATGGGCACAAGAATGCACAACTAGTGCAAGCTTGGGGCTTGCTTTACAGCAGGATGCTGCCATGCCACAGTCACACTCCAGCCCTCCCATATCCAGCACCTGAGAAATTCACAGAGATGTCCAGGAGGGTCCAATGATTTTATTCATGTTGCTGTTATCATGGGATGTTGGTTTAATGATTGAGATTTGGGTTGTAAAAGAAGTGGGGTGCTGGTCTTGACGCTTTGTTTTGTTCCTTTCCTGCAGAATTCGATCCGGCACAACTTGTCACTCCACAGCCGATTCGTCAGGGTGCAGAATGAAGGCACCGGGAAAAGCTCTTGGTGGATGATCAATCCAGATGGTGGAAAAGGCGGCAAGGCGCCCCGGAGGCGCGCTGTGTCAATGGACAACAGCAACAAGTACACCAAGAGCAGAGGGCGGGCAGCGAAGAAAAAGGCAGCCCTGCAGACAGCCCAGGAGACAAGTGAGGACAGCCCTTCCCAGGTCTCCAAGTGGCCAGGGAGTCCCACCTCCCGCAGCAGCGACGAGCTGGATGCATGGACAGATTTTCGCTCCCGTACAAATTCAAACGCCAGTACGATCAGTGGCCGCTTGTCACCAATTTTGGCAAGCACCGAGCTCGATGATGTTCAAGATGATGATGCTCCACTTTCTCCCATGCTGTACAGTAGTCCATCGAGCTTGTCCCCGTCGGTAAACAAACCGTGCACTGTGGAGTTGCCTAGGTTGACTGATATGGCTGGGACAATGAACTTGAATGATGGACTGACTGATAACCTCATGGATGATCTCTTGGACAATATAACACTCCCTCCTTCCCAGCAGTCACCCACAGGAGGGATAATGCAGAGAAGCTCCAGTTTTCCTTATGGTTCCAAAGGTTCAGGGCTGGGCTCCCCGTCAAGTAGTTTCAACAACGCTGTGTTTGGGCCGTCGTCCCTGAATTCCCTCCGCCAGTCACCCATGCAGACGATTCAGGAGAACAAGCAGGCCACCTTCTCTTCCATTTCTCATTACAACAACCAGACGCTGCAGGATCTCCTCACCTCTGATGCGCTTAGTCACAGCGATGTCATGATGACACAGTCTGACCCACTCATGTCACAAGCCAGCACAGCCGTGTCCGCCCAGAATTCCCGCAGGAATATAATGCTCCGCAACGACCCCATGATGTCGTTTGCCGCGCAGTCCAGCCAGGGCGGTCTGGTCAATCAGAACCTGTCCCATCACCAGCACCAGTCCCACAACTCCTCTCTTAGTGGCAGCCGTGCCTTGTCCAATTCCATCAGTAACATAGGCTTGAGTGACTCCAACAGCTTGGGATCCACCAAACATCAGCAGTCACCTGTCAATCAGTCTATGCAAGCACTTTCTGACCCGCTGTCAGGCTCCTCTTTGTACTCCTCTAGCGTGAACCTCCCGGTCATGGGACACGAGAAGTTCCCCAGTGACTTGGACCTGGACATTTTCAATGGGAGCCTGGAGTGTGACATGGAGTCCATTATCCGCAGTGAACTCATGGATGCCGATGGGCTGGATTTTAACTTTGATTCCCTCATCTCAGCTCAGAACGTTGTCAGTCTGAATGTGGGGAACTTCACTGGTGCTAAACAGGCTTCATCACAGAGTTGGGTACCAGGCTGAAGGATCTTTGAGAACAGGGAAAACGGGCAAACAGGTCAGTGCCCCATAGATGTGGTAAAATAATTGGTTCCTTAGTTTTATTGGAGTTTGCACTGAACCCTTAATAGTTAGTGCTCACTAATAATAGTAATTTGGCTTGTGATGGCTTGCTGTGTGTTGGTATGCAACAGGCACAACCAAGAAACGTGGAGGTGTGGAAGGAAACGAGGCTAAGCTATAAAAGCTGCTCGACTGCAACACTGTCGGCACGCATCTGGTGTTCAGCGCCCTTCTTAATTTAGGCATGAGAAATGTTAATGACAAATCAGGCAAACCAAGGTGGAATATTTGTGGTTTTTAGGAATCACAGAGCTCTAACTCGTCTTTGAAGTCGCAACAGATGGATTCCCTCTTGCAGCCGATGCCACGTGTACCCAAGCTGTGTTACACAGGGATGGGGCGAGAGGCTCTGCAGTCAGTGGAGCAGAGTTGCTCTGGGGGAGGAGGAAGAGTGTCTTTGCAAGATCAGAGCACTCACTTGGGATCAGGTGTGTGGGACAGATCTGGACAGAATCAGAGTTGTGCTGCTGCTGTGGCTTAGCAACACTAGCAAAGTTGTTTGGGTTTGCTTTTTTGTAAAATTGTATTTCTTGGCCAAAAAAAGGTATCAAATGGAGGAATTATATATTGGTGGGATCCTGGTCTCAGGAATGTCCTGGCCTACTTAATGTTTTAAGTATGCAATAACTGTTTTCCTCCTCCCCCCTCCCTGAATGGGGGAGGAGGAAAAAACATCTTTTTCTTTTGGACTCCTCCAAGAGTATATCTGTAGATTTAGGTTCTGACATAGGTGTTTTTCAAATGTTAGCTTCTTCAGATTAATTTTTTTTCAAGATTGATGTGGTTTTTTTCTGTTGCTTCTTTTCCACAGCTGGGGGCTTGTAATCATTGTTTCTGTCATTCTTTTGTGATTCTTCAGGATCCTGCCCATACCTCTGCCTGCTCACACATACGTATTCCCTGACTCATAGGGCAGGTGCCACACGAAGTGCCCTTTCTCCTTTGTTTATTTATTAGTATAAGGGAGTAAATTTCAAAATGTAGTAGGATAAAAGGTTAGCTATAAATTATTGAAAGTGTTCTATTAACTTCAGAATAGTATGTAGAGCATCTCAGTGGTGAGGTAAAATGAGGCATTCATTCAGTTTACAGCTTACTTCCAGCTTTCTTATTTTCCAGGTGAAGGACAGAAAGAGGGAGTCCTGTGTCCTTTGACTTTACAGTGCATAATTTGCCCCTTTCATCTTTAATTGTGTTTTCATTCACTGTTTCACAGTTAGATGTTCAAGGGGAAGCTTTGTGGTAGGTGAGCAGCAGTGGTGAACCTGGAGAATGTTTTCCTGTTTCCTGTGTGTACGGAGCACCTCAGGATACGTGCTGTGATCTGCTCTCTGTGAGGGACAACAAGGCTGCCCAGGCAGCCTCCTTTCAGTCCACCTGCAAAGCTTCCCCGCTCTGATGGAGTTGTTGGTGTGCACAGTCCTTTCTCTGTCAGTGCAAGGATTTGCTCTGGTTCTTGCACATCTTCTCACTCTTAGCAAGAGCCTTGCAGTGCTCAGCCAGGAGATGGGCTGCGGAGAAGGCCTGTAGAGGACACCACATCCCACAAACCCTGAGCAAGGCAGCAATGTGGCAATGCCAGGGCCACAGATGAATTTTGGGGTTTCTTCAGTTCTGGTTGTGGAGAATTTAGGAAAAGAAAGGGGGGAAAAAAGAGATTTGATTCAAAATTGAGGAAGCCAAAGTTTGCAGCAGGTCAGGCTTGCTGACCGCTTATCTCTTCCTTCAGGTGTGTGTGCTGCGTGGATTTAAAAACCTTCATTGCATGATGTAAAAAAAAAAAGGCTGTAGGGACTTCATTGCTGTGCAACATCCAGCGGTACAATCTGTCAAATGGGGCCTGAAAAATAGATGTTATAGACAGTTTTGCTTGACACAAGCAAGTAGGGCAGCCTCTTGCTTCCATAGCCTCGTGTGCTGCGTGTAGGTGGCAGCCACCGAGGGGGACTTGTGTGGGGAGCATGGAGGAGACACAACACCCCACCTCCTCACTGATGCTCCCTGCTGCCTCTTCACCCTGGCTGCTGGCATCCATGGAAAGCATAGCTGCCATGATCTTTTTCAGACTGCTGCCTCTGAATAAAGGAGCTGACACATCTGTGTGAGCAGAGTCTCATTGCAGAGGACAGATTTATTAACGAGACAGCTCTCCTCGCTGGATTACTGTCCAGTCATCTGTGGAAGCCTCTCTCCCTCTCCCTGACAAGTGGACCGGCTGCTGTGGGGTGCCTCTGGTATCAGGTGCAAGCACAGATGATTTCTGCTGAGCTGGTTCATCACCCTTCCTCATCTGTAAAGCAGCACTCTTTGAGAGTTTGCCTCCCTGTGAGCATCTTGTGTTTTGATAGGGGCTTCTCGCATGACATCAGATGCGATCGTTCTGAATTGGTTTTCTTGGTTACTTCTCCACTGCAGCAGTAGGGATCCCTGAATTAAAATCTTCTCTCAGCAATGTTCATGGCCCCAGTAATGAATCTTTACAAGTCCAAAGACTGGGGTATGTTTTTGGCAGAACAGCCTGGCAATTGCTTACGTTAAATCCGTTTCACTAGGGCAGCCAGGTGTGCTTTGCAGGCAGGCAAAAGTGGTTACAATGGATTATTGGCATACCTAGGAATAGTGAGTGCTGTGTGTTCTATTAAAAATAAGAGAAACATTGGAGTCAGTTTTCAGGAAGAAAAGAAAGAAGGCAAATACACAGGTATTTAATTTATACATACTTAGGTATTGAGGGAGGTTTACTTTGGAAGAAAATCAACTACAGTTTCTTCATAGGGAAATTAAAAAACCCTGCAGGAGATGCCACTGTTGCAGGTTTAGTGGCTGTGCACGTTTGCTGCACACAAGCCTGTGCATGGTCCCTGCAAAGAACCCTGGCCAGTCCCACCCCACCAACCTGTGCCCATGAGGCTGCCCAGGCCCAGCCTTTCAGAGGGCCCTCATTGAGGCATATAAATGAATTTGGGTTCGGTTTGGTTTTTTTTTCCTATTACAAGAAGGAATAGAGAAAATAATTTTTTTTTTCTTGCTTTATTCACTCAGTCATAATTTCCCCCTCTTATACTGCCTGGGGCCTCTGTTCCTCTCTCTCTACCTACTTTCCAAAAGCACTGCATAATGCCCTCCACCCACTCAGATAATCATCACCTTGGTATTTCAGAGGGTTTAGCAATAAATAGGCATCACTATTCCTTCACCTGTCTCTAGAATACCTTTTATTTTGAAATTAATGGGTCCTTCTCTTAGACTGTGTTTCCCACAACTCTGCACTTTGCTCCAGGGTCTGTCTCACCTGACAAGTTCAAAGGGACTTGGCTTTTGCCGAGGAATAATCCCAAAAGAGAGCATCAGGGAAGACTTCAGGACTTGTGCTGCTGCCTGGAAGGTCAGGAGCTGGTGAGCAGTTGCTGCATGAGCAAACATTTTCTCCAGCACCAAAACTCATCCAAGAAGTTGCTTTTACCTGGATTGTTTCAGTGATCCAGTTTACAATGGCATCATGTAGGCAGCAATGCTGTCAGGGTTAGGCAAAGGGTGGAGAAAGGCTCAGCACGATCAGGGCAGGAACTTCTTGAGTTGGTGTCATAGTCTGAAAAACTCATCTAAGCTGCATCTTCTGAAGGAGGTTTCAGTGTGTCATTTATCAGGGTGCCTCTGGGCTCTGTAACAGAGCTGTGCTGGACTCACGTTGATTTATTTGAAAATTACATGTAAAATACTAGACAGATGAGTTAAAGTCACTCATTTTCCACTAGTATCATCTAGGTCCCACAGATTCTTACTGCAGAATACACAAGCTGCAAATAGTCACGTAACATTCACACTTGATGACTAACATCTCTGGTGAAAAAAAATCTTAGGAACCCTAACAAAATGTCTGTTAGTCATTCATTAGTCCGTATCAGCTTGGACTACTTGCCAGTTTGTTAATTGGTGTTCAGCCAATTCTCTGTACAATTCATACCTAAGACAAATTGGTCTGAGGATGACTTCATGTTTACAACACCATCTTAAAAGTAAAAATCGGTAGTCAAAGATCTCCATTTGGATGGAGTTTTGAATCAGAGAGTTGTGTACAGTTTGCCACAAAGGAAATGATTTTTGTTTGTTGCCAGAAAACTTCTGCCCATGAAAGCTGAATTACTGGACCTCTTACCTGATGACATGTGACTGCCTCAGGACCACAGCTGCACTTCCTTTTCTCTTATTTTGAAAAATGAGGTCTTAGGGATAGGACTGCCAGGTTTTTTACACAGAGCTAAGGTAGAGCTGTCTGCCTTCAAAAAATCTAGAGGAAATTCAAGACCAGCACATTCTGCTGCTCCATTTCTAGTAGGCCAGTGGTTAAGGTGGTGGCACTTGTAACATTTAAATGTTGTTTCTGCCAGCCCAAGTTTTGAAAGGTGGTTTTGTGACTAGCTGAACTCTACACATGCCAAGTTTAGTCTTTGATCAAAAATATCTATGTAGAAAATGTATTTTGTGGGGAACAGGGATCCCTTCAACTCCAAGGAGGGCCTGCCCTGAGCAGGCTCCTCAGTGGCTGGGGAACACATCTGTGGCAAAGGAACAAACTCTGTGCTCATGGCTGCTGGGGAGGAGGAGAGGGGATATTGTGGCAAACCCCATTGGGACTGTCCCCCATGAGGTCCCACTGAAGCTCATCAAAGCCCCTTGCATCCAGAGGCCAGTCCTGGGCTTGCTGGGATGCTGTGGCTCTTGCTGACACACAAATGAATTGCTCACTCCTTCTGGGAGTAGGGCTTTTTTGTTCTGGTATGTTTTTAATCTGGGTTTATTGTTTGGGGTTTTATTAACCCAGAGAAGAGATCTGTAAAAACCAGGATTGGCTCCACAGGCTTGTTTTGTGAGTGTAAAGCAGCTGAAGCCAGGACAGTGGTCTTATCCTGTGGTTTGGGTGTTCTTCTGGTGGTGTTTTATATAGATGTATTTTTTAGAACCTCATGCTTTGTCATGTGATTCAGCAGCAATAATTAGGCAGAAACTTGCTGTCCCTGCAGATGCTAAGATTACAGGATGACATACTCTCACCAGATGACAGCACAAACTGATATTTTTAGCACAGCCCGCATCAACTGGTCTCCCCAGTGCTTTCCTCCTTGGATCAGCAGTGCACAGGTTTTGCTACAGAATGAGTCTTTGCAAATCGTCTCTCTCATGTGAATGAGCCATAATGACTGTTTAGAGCTGCAGATCAGTGTTGGTCCCTCGGTATGCAGTTTGCCTGATAACTGGGCTGGTTACAGGTGGATTTTCTTTGTTCATTCCTTCCTTTGAGCCAGACTTTGAAATAGCCCCCATGAAAGCATGTTTTCTTGAAGAAGTGCGTAATAAGAGCTCCTTTTTAGAAACATAGCGTCATGCAGCTGAGGAAAGGTCAGGGTCTTTTTTTCATATCAATTGGGCACTCAGCCCAGGTGATGAACTGACAGCTGGAGAGGTTTAAGTCTTGTGTTGATGCCAGCCAAAAAGCCCAGATACAGTGTGGCAGTGGGAGTGCACGATGGAGTAGTACTGTTAGCCAGCCTTTCTGTCCTGGCCTGGGGAAGGGGGGATGAAGGAAGGAGCCACGCTGGGCTCCTGGTGCCAATGGTGAAGGAGCTCCAGCAGGATGTTCCCATCAGCACTGTCCCCGATCAAGGCCCGAGCGGTGTGTGGGGATGCTGACCCCGTTAAATCAGGTACCTGTGGCTGGGTGGTGGGAATGCCTGCTCTGGTCCAGTCTGCTGGGGATGTTTAATCAGCTTTTCCACTCAGATTGCTGCACAGGGTGGCAGTTATTGGAGTCTGGCAGAGGGACATCTGCTGAGCAGGAATCGGACAGGGACACAGCTCAGGCTAGCGGAAGCTGCTGTGCAGCCACGGCTGTCTGCCATTCCTCCAGGAAAAAGGCCACTTTTCCCAGATGATGCTGTGGAGAATTGCTTGTGCTTATGCACTTGTATAGCTGAGCTGAATGTCTTGCCCATTGTTTTTTCCTTGCACTGCCTGCATCTCCTGACTTGAACAGAAAGTTGGACCAGATGATGCTGATCTCTTCCAGCCTGGACTTGTATATGGTGCTGTAGAGCAGTGGGATATCAGAATAACCTGCTTATAAATAGTTGTGGCACCCCACTACAGTTCTGGCCTTTCCCAGGGCACTGGTACAGGATGAGAAAACGATCTGCTGTCTTAAATTACATTTGCTTCCAAAATACTTGGTTGTCTCCTATGGTTTGCAGTGTTCCTTGGAAGAAGAGCAGCAACAGAAGGAAAAGAGATACTTTTGTGCCTTACGTGCTTATGCAGCTACAAGCACTGCAACATTTTAGCTCCCATAAGTCCTGGTTCTGTGCTGGCATTCTTCCTCTCTTCCTCTTTCCATCCTTCAACCCTTATTCTCTGCCCCCAGTTCTGAGCTGGGAAAAATCTATTTTTATGAGCAGAATTTAAAGAGAAAAAGCAAAGTTGCAACATGCCTGAAAGTTCAGGAAATAAAGCCACATTAAGTTGCCAACTCTTTTTTTTTGTCCTTGGGCTTTGTCCCCTGACCTCAGTGTTGTCCCTCAGCACCACGCCATCCTGTGGCATCCTCGTGCAGCCTGTAGGGTGTCACTGTGGCATACCTGCTGTGGGCATTGGGATTTCCATTTATTATTGTGCTTGAAATATAAATCTCATGCTGTAGTTTTGTTGTTACAGAAAGACTGGCCACAGTAGCTATCTTCCTTACTTGTTTTTCAGCAAATTCTGATTATTTTTCAGTCTTCAGCTGTGAACCTCAGGCAGAATATTAACTTCTAACCACACGAAATCAAATCTTGCTTTTTGAGCCTACCCCCACTTCGGAGTAGAAGCTCAGTTGCTAGAAGTGATGACAAATCGAAGGGCAGAGGCACCAGAACGAATGCACATCTGTCACTAAAGGACACAAGTTTCCTTGAAAATGTTTGCTTCCCAAGTGTCTAGACAGTAAAAGTAGTTACTGGGATTTCCTGTCCCTGGAGAGTTGCAAAGTGGTACCCAGGGAGAATGCTTGTTTTACAGACCTCTGAAGGTTGATATTTTCCAACATGAGATCCACTGAACAAGCCTTCCAGCCAAATCAGGAGATCCATGTTAGGCTGCCATACAGAGGAGCTGTGTGTTGGCAGTGCAGATTCTCATACCATAATTGTGTAAAGGAGCACACAGCTTTTCTTCCAGCAGAAAGCTTCATGTGCTGGTGGCTGTGCTGGCTCACTGATAATCCAGGGCACATTGTCTACACCCTGCTCTGGGGAGCATCACCATGTCACCTTTCTGTTCTGAAGAAATTTCCAGTGCTTCATAATTGGCACCACTGGGAATCAAAGGGAGAAATCCACAGGTGGCAGATGATTCTTCAGAGCTGCTCTGATGGTGCACAAGCTGGCATGGGGCTTGGGAGTCCGGTTAAGTGGTGAAATGATATGAGACAGAGGTGAAGAAATGTTGTTGCTGGAGGGAGATTAGAACTGGTCAGCTTGGCCGCAGAGTGAAATGAGAGTAGCATTTGTAACTGGTCAGTAGCAAGGTAGAGGGTGGGAGGGCAGAGAATAGGACAGAAGAAAGGGGCATCTCATCTCCTGCGTGATTGTTTGCAAAGCTTTTGGCAAGGCATGTTCCAACAGGACAAGGGTAATGGTTTTTAACCAGAAGAGGGTAGATTTAGAAAAAATAATAGGAAAGACTTTTTTTATAATGAGGGTGGTAAAACACCACAACAGGTTGCCCAGTGAGGTGGTGGATGACCCATCCCTGAAAGTGCTCCAGGCCAGCTTGGATGGGGCTCTGAGCAAACGGATCTAGTTGAAGATGTTCTTGCTTACTTCAGGGGGATTGGACTAGACAATCTATTAGGTCCCTGCCAGCCCAAAACATTCTATGATTCTGTGATAAATGAAGGCATAACTGGAGCACTTGTTTCCCTGCCTTGATACAGTTTTCATCACTGTGGGATAGCCAGCTGCTAACTCAGGGTAAATAAGCTTTTTGTGGTGAGACAGAAAGCAAGACTGTGTGTGTCTGCTACAGATGTTAACAGGGTAATTTGAAGGCAGGCAGGTTAAGACTTTGATCTAGCTCTTTTCATTTTTAATCCATTTGCAAAGTCCATGTAAGCAGAGGTGTGAAAATAGAACATAGTTTGGTTTTGCTATATGATGCACACCTCAGCTGTGCATCTGTCTCCAAAATGTTGGCACTGTCTGAAGTACAGGTCCCACAAGAAAAAATATTTGGCAGTGCCACTTCCACAAAAGATGCTCAGCTTAACCCATCCTCCAGTTTTTTCCTCATCACTTGGTTTCATAGGATAATGCTTCACATAGATTTTTAATTTAAACATTAAGCAGTACTCTGGTGCTTTATTGGGAGTTTCTGTACTCTTTTACTTTTAATCAATAGCTTTATTCAAAGTCAGCAAGACTTCTCACATGTGCCACAGTTAAGTCCATGCTCAACATAACTGGCAGCTGCCTGAGAGGGAGCTGACTTGCTGGGCTGTGGCATTTGGGACACGAGCCTTGCCTTCAGAGGGTGTTGTGCTTTGGGAAGTCACTCATTTCCAGCCCCCTCTGGTGCTCAGGCTTTAAGAAACAGAGAAATGCGCTTGCACTTATTTGAGCTGCTTGTGAGCCACTGGCCAGGTTTTACTGGGGGCTGCCAGGCCTGTCTGGGTATCTCCTGCTGACATTGTTACGGCCATCGGGGCACACCAAATGGAGTCATTGGCAGGCAGTCGCATTAACGAACGGCCAGCCTTAATTTGCCCTTTGAAAATGAAGAAATCAATATGTTGATCCAGTCAGAAATCCCTTTATTCACAAAATAGTCTACCCCAAACCCCTCCACATAATTAAGGCTAAAGCCAAATTTTGTTTGGGTGAAATGCACAATCTGTCTGCTCCCTAAGCTGTGCTGAATGAAGTTCTCCCCTAATGGCACAGGGAGCAGCTGTCACACTGTTGCTTTAATAACCATGAGACAAAATGATTAAATTTCCATCAATCATTTAGCATTATCAGAATAGGTCATTTTAATAAATTGTTATCATAGGATCAGTGCCTGGCACCTTAGACAGGAGACAGTTTGAGTGATCCTCCTTGCAGGAGATGCCCATCCTAGTTAAAGCAGCAGTTCCACTAAATCCGCCATTTTTCATGAGGGTGCCTGCTATCAGGGTCTTTTCAAAATAAAGACATTCCTGTAATCAACTCAATGGTTTTTTGGTTTCAGCCAGTGTCCCCTTGTTCTTGCACTGTATAAAAAATCATCAATCTTTCGTCTTGGGGAAAATCCTCAAAAGGCAATACGTGTGAGGTGTGAGGGGACTAAACCCTGTTTTCAGAAGCCATTTCAGAGCCAGAAGCTACATGCCCAGCAATACAGATGTCTACCAAGTGAACTTTCTGAAAATGTGAGAGGATTTCATGGGAATGTTTAAATGTACATACTTTCCAAAACCCTATGTGGTGTTTGCCTATATCTCTAAGCCACTGAATACCTTTAAAACTCTGTCCCCTTGCCCCCCTTCATTGAAATGTTCATCTGTTTTCAGTGTTTTACCTACTTACCATGTTTCTTCATAGTTATCTCAGTGTTGTATCCAAGGTGTCTTCCCCATGCTTCTCTCTCCTCAGAGAAGTTTCTTGGCTAGAGAATGAGATAGACCCTAACCCAGTTTTTAAAGCCAGCTGGACCCTGTCTGTTGCTGGTGTATTGTGTGAGCAGGAAAATGGAAAACCCCAAAGTCCACACTGAAATTCGTGGCTCCTTACTGTTTGTCTTAAGCATCCTCTTCATCTGTCCTTCAAGGGTGGTGGTGGATGTCAAACACTAAGAGAAGATTTATTCAGCTTTTTGGTGATGCTGAGAAAAGGTGATTGTGAAAAATGGAGAAAAGCTGGAAGATGTTTTATTGCTTCTACCTGGAAATATGTTTAACAAATAGACAGTGCACTGGGTTTCTGTAAATCAGACTTGACCATCATTTTTCATCAGAGAGAGGGTTTTTCTGTCCTGTTTGGGAGCAGCTAAGCCATCAAATAAACACATGAACCTTGGCAAGGGAAAAGTATTTTCAGGCAGGGTCATCTTATTCCTTGCTATATGTTTGAAGTTCCTGGGTGCAAACATACCTGAAATGTTCCTCAGTGTAAGCTGTTGTTTTGTTTGGATGTTTGCTTGGTTGCCTTTGTTATTGTGGTGGGTTTTTTTTTTTGTTTTGTTGGGTTTTTTTTAATTTTTGTTTGTTTTTTCTACAAACAGTAATCTCACTGTCTTTTTTTCTTTTTCTTCTCCAGGCCCTCAAACTGACACGAGATGTAGAGAGAGAACCCTTTGCCAAATCTGCTGTCAGCAAGTGGACAGTGATACTGTTTACAGCTTACGACCTTTGTGAACCCTGCATTATTTTCCTAATGAAGCAGACTGTTAATAGGCCCCTTACTGGAGTGAAGAATCTACTTTTTTTTCTCCCTCTTTTTCTTTTTTTTTTTTTTTCTTTTTTTGTTGAAAATTGAACTCATTCTGAAGTATGCAAAATCTTCCTTTTCTGGGATGGCCAAGCACCTGTTGTGGAGACAATGTTCAGCACCATCCTGTTGAGAACACGCTGTGTAGCCTTTACACTAGTTACTTGTCAATGAGTATGTGGTGTTTCAATATATTAATGGTTTATGGGATGTTTTAAGTTGGTTTTTCTTTTTGGAGGTTTTCCCTATCTGCCCACCCTCCCCCCCTACAGCCTCCAGTTTGATTTCTGTAGATTTTGAACCATTTTTGCTTTCTCTCCCTGGGGAATCTGAGGCACTCTGCACACGAATGGAAATGACTGTAACCCAGCACCGCTCAGGTGTCAGGGTTTTCTGAAGGTACAGCGTTTGTCAGTCCTGTCAGCCAGCTGGATTCCAGAGAGGGGATGTGTGTGGCCTGCTTGTTTGTTGGGTTGGTTGGTTTGTTTCTTCCTTATTCTTTCCTTAAGTTTAATGGTACACCCCTGTTTTCCGTAAGGGTCAGCCCAGAGCTGGTTGCAAAGCAGGGGAAGCTGGTGAGTGCCTCTTGGCTCATGAGGACAGACTGACAGCGGGTGCCACTGCCCTCACATGCACCGAGGCAGGAGCCCCTCTCCTGCCCGCTGGAGCAGGCTCCCCTCCTGCCTTAGGTTAGCAAAGCTGCCCTCACTGCTGTGGGGGGCTGGTGAGGGTTACAGGCTGAGCTGCCACACGAGGTGGATGTAGTCACCTGTAGAGATGTTGTTTGGAAGCACAGGAATTAAAGGAAACCGAGCGGCTGCGCGTCGGCAGGTGACTTGCAGTGACAATGCCAGGAGCTGAGGCACAGATCACTGCAGGTGTGTTATGGCATTAGTGATCCTGTTTATTTTTGTTGTTGTTGTTGTTTTGGACATATCCTTGATTATTTTTTCCTTCTCATTATGTATAATCCATTGTGGCAGAAGAAGCAGGAGTGGGAATGGCACAGTATCATGCAAATGGCTTTTCATACGAGCATAGATTGTAGCAGGATAAATGACACTGAAAGACAAGGCAGTTTTATATATTTTGCTTCTAAGACTTTCTTTTGTAAAATGGATAATAATTAATAATAATAATGAATAAAAGGTATGGTGCTGTATAGATCCTCTCTATAATCTGGAAAGTTTGATTACTTTTTATTAGTATCTGGGGGAGGGAGGGATACAAAAAAAGAGGGGAAAACACCAGTGGTACATAGGAATTTGGTATGAAGAGGTTCTGAATAGGACAGTGTATACATAATTCTCCAAAGCGATATATGAAGTTTTTTTTTTCCTTTGCATAAAAGCATTATGCATATAAATATATAAATATATTTTATTATGTACAGAAATGAATCATTATGCATGGATGTTAGGAAGACAAAACTAGCATTTTAACCCAAGGTCTCAGTGCATGAGTTCCCACCGACCCGTGTCCCATGCAATGTGGAGTGACTCCCTCTCGCCACTGCCACCACACATGCACAGTCATGCACCAACACTCACACGCATTCGTGGGCCCTTCCTCACTCCTTACCTTCCAGGTCCCTGAGGTGATTTTGGTGAAACAATGGCTCCTAGTGTGATGGAAGTTTTGGTTTTTTACCGTAGCCCCCATGCTGTTCTCTCATAAAGATGCACCTCTTGGTTTCTCCCCCCAGTTACGACTCTGTAGGCTCTGTGCAGTTCTGGGTAGCATAGCCCTGTAGCATATCGCATATCAACTCTTTCAAGCAGCCAAGGGTTTATCATTTGCCTTTTAAAAAAACTTCTCTTTTCTTTTTACACTGAGGGGTTCTATTTGTTAGCATGTGGCCTAGTTTATTACATTCATTGGAGCTGGCTGGTGCACATTACCCATGTCTATCAGCAACCAGCTTCCCAGGATGCTTGTGTGGCACAGCTGGGCACCCTGCTTACCTGAGTCCAGTTGCAGGCACCTTTTACTGAAATTGGTCAAGAGGTCATCACTGGCCTCCCCTGAGCATGTGCCATTAGCCCTTATCTTCCTGGTACACCCCAAAATGTGAGTGTATGCTGAAGGACTTCCCTCTGGTGTTTCTTTCACTGAGGCTTCTCTGCAGCTGCTGCCCTGAGACTGGACTTGTGCCCCAGCCCCATGTTCTGGCTGTCAGCAGAGCTCACTCAGTGGCTCCCCGTGCTGAGGTGCAGCTTTTGATCCCTACACAGATGAGCCTCCAGTGAGACCCATGGTGCTGCCCAAAGACCCCTTGTCACTGACAGATCAGTAAAGCCTCACACGATGGTATGGCCAAAGTCAGCAAACCCCATAATTTATTTTTTTCTTAATACAGATACAGTTCTTGTCTTGTCAAAGGCAAGGGAAGGCCTGTTGAAAAATGAAAAGGCTGCAAATTCTGCTCTGTTCCAGCAACTTAGCCTGCTTGGGTTCAGAGGAACTGCTTTCCACTGGCAGAAATGAGAGATGGAGCGATGGCCTGCTCTGTTCAGAAAATGGAGAAAAACCACTTGGTTTAGAGACAGCCCATCAATGGCAGAAAAGTTTTTTTTAAAAGAAACAATAAAAGCATTAGTGGCTGAAAGGCTTAACCTGCCTCCCAGCAATGTCAAGGGGAGCATTTCCATTGGCGTGGCTGGAACAGCTTGGGCCCCTGCTTTGGAGAACATCCCAGCACTCACTGAAGAGGGATGGACCTGGCCAGCCTCTTCAGTTTGGTTTGGTTTCTATCACTCAGTTTTGGGGCCAAAATTTCAAGCAGAAGTGCCTGGTATCAGGCACCAAACGTTGGGGACTCCAGCGTGGCCGCAGGGGATGAGCTGCTCTGCCCTCATGGCTTCTTGAAGGACGGGGAGGGACAGGTCCCGCCAGGCCCAGGGGAAGGTCATCGCCCTCTTCACCTGCTGAGGTGCCCAGCAAAGGCCCTTTACTCCAGAGGTGCTAGATAAATCTCCCTGAATTCAAAGGGCCAGTTGTTAAGGTGTCAAAATTAAGCCTTGAATAGTTAGTTTGAGGAACTTACATTTTGAAAATTTGGCCTTTGAGTCTTTGAACATGTTTATGCCTAGGAGTTGTCCTTGTGAAATCATGTCAAACAGATGAAGGTCAAGGTCACAATTACATGGTTGGCTTTTCAACACTTGGACTAAACAAAAGGTCTAAAAAGGTGTTATTTATGCAGTTTCTAGTCACAGGTTGGGGCTTGATTTAATGATTTTGTAAAAGAAATTTTCTTTGAAGAATAATCGGATAGTTAAACACTGCTTAACTCCAGAAATTTTTGTGCCACTGCTTAAAAAATTACCTTTTAGGTCATGTATTTCTCCAAAATTATATCATTGCTTGGCAATTGGTGTCCTGTAAGTGTTTCAAGTACACAGTATACCTTTTGGAGTTGCCAACAGATGCGAAGGGGGACCAGATACATTTCGTAACTATGGGTTGGAAAAAATGGATTGTACATTTGGCTTCACATGTTTAACTTTTTTTTTAAAAAGTTGCATGATTGGAAAAAATATGTATACAGTATCTGTAAAACTGTTTTATCTGTTTCTGTTTCAAGCCATGTAAATTGGAAGAATATTAAATCCACAGCCTTATCGCGCATGGCCGTCTTTACATACCGAAGAGCTGAACAGTTTATACTTTTCATTTGGGCTATCTTGTACTTTCATTTGAAAGCAGACACTCTCATGTTGCAGTCTTACTGAGGATTTTATATTTAAAAAAAAAAAAAAAAAAAAGGAAAACAAAGAAAAAAGATGCTGCCCTGGAGGAATATATTACCTTACTACTCAGAGGTTGGAAGGAAGTTTGTTTTGGAGCAAAACCTGCCCCTTTCCAAATGAAGTAGAGATGCAGTGCTTACTCCACTTGGTGTTAGTAGATATTGCCTTGTGTATTCCATTTTAAATTGTAATCTAGTTTGTAAAAGAGATGGTGACGCATGTAAATAAAGCATAATGGATCTCTACATTGCACATTTGCCTTTGCTCTGTTTTATTGTGTCACAGACAGATGTGTGTTTACACAGGACCTGGAGAAGGGGTGACTTTCAAGCAGCAAGTGAAAATGGCTGGTGGGGTGCTTGTGGCTGGGCAGGGGTCCCCAGCCTGCATCCCCTAATATCTGTCAATGCATATTGACATGGGCCTTGGCCCTTCAATCCTTCAGCCGAGCCAGTGTAGTTTTGGTGCTCAAATAACCCCCAGGAGGATCATTTACTGCTGCTAAAAAATCACAAAGTTCTCTTGAATCTGGGGACAGAGGGGGGTTTTCCCCACAGGTGGCAGCTGCACTGTGCCAGCTGCAGACCAGCTCTCCTGACCTGGGAGAGAACCAGTCCGACCGCAGACCCGTCCAGAGAAGGGTTACACCTCCCACCAGGGGCTGGCTGGGTTTCAAACTGTCTTTGAAAAATGCCTGGAGTACTTGAAACCACCTGTTTGGGATTTGGGATAGTAAAACCAGCAGCCTGACTCAGCAGAAAGTTATACTGAGGGCTCTGGCTGAGGCCATGGAGAGCGTGCTCAGAAATGAGAGACATGACAACAAAAAAAACTCTTCTCCCACCCTGATGGGAAGCTGAGATGCATATGGTCTTCTTGAGTCGTTTTCCAGGAGGAAATGATATTTTCAAGAAAGAGGAGCCTTTCTTCACAGGAAGGAGGGGGTTTTCATTACTCCAGGGGCACAAACCGTGATGTTGTCCGTGCAGAGCCCACAGGAACACTACACTGAAGTACTGCAGCAATAAAGAGCAGCTTGGGGATATCCCTTGTTAAACACAGCAAGAACTGTTCAGGTTTTGCTCTAACTAGAGACAGCCTGGAACATCACAAGATCCAGACAGGGAGTAAATAGCCTTTGACCAGGAGAAAGTGTGCATTAAACTTGCCAGAGTGAGAGTGCACTTGTCCTGCAGCAGCTACAGCTTCTCCTCACAAACAGGGCTGTTTCGCTTTTTTTCACAAGGCTTCTCCAGCAAGGCTCTGCCAGGGAAGGACCGGGCCCTCTGCCTTGGCATCGCCTCACTGATATTTGGGACACTGATATCGTGATTGTTTGGCCTAGTGAGGTGCCAAGTCAAAGGGACTCAGCTTTAACCTGAATTTAGGCAGGGGTGGCCACAGCAATGAAGATGAGCTGATCAGCTCCTGAGCAAGTTTAGTGCTGAACCTACTTGGGTCTATTGAGCAATGCCTCAGCTGTGACCTTCAGTTCACACGGCCTTGGAATAGATCATTCTTATCTTTCACAGTACTTTCAAAATAAGTCCAAACATTTTAAAACTTCTCCAGGTTGTCCCAGAAGGCAAAAGACTTTTCAAGCTGCTGCTGAGGCTGATGAGGCAACAGAGAGCTATTTTAGGAGCTCCCCACCACATTTGCTGAGTCGTGAGTTCAGCCAGACCAGGGAAAACAGTATTTTACAGCTCTTGTTTGGTTACTGCTGCCAAGGAAGTTTGGGGTGCTTTCAAGAAGGCTGAGATAAGTGAATCTAGGAGGCTACCTCTTTTACTGGCTGGAGCCATCATGGCTGGAATCTCCCCCTTCAAAAGGAAGTCTTCCTGGGTGAAGTGGAGCCCTAAGCCAGATGGAGTAGATACTGCTCTTGCTGGTACACACACTCATCCCACTGCCAGCAGCTTCTGGGCTGTTTCATGGCATCTCTCTTTGCCCAACCCAGCCCACAGAGCTTTTTTTTCCCATTGGGTCTGCCTGTGGATTTTTTTAAAATGAAAATGTATTTATCACATAAATATAAAGCATAGAAAACAAACCAAAAAACAAGTAAGCTTTTAATTTTTTTTTTACTGTGATTTAAATCTTTGAGAAACTTTGGAATTGTCTGACAAAATTCAGAATCTCCAGATGGGAATTTTTATTTTTGAACCTGGATTTTCTTTGCATACTCATGACATGAGCAGTTTTGCATATGTCAAAACATTTACTTGCTAGAACAAAGCATCTCCTGCTTTTATTTTTTGATGGTTTGATGACATACCAAGGACCTGATTTAATCTAGAAAATGAGATAAAATGTCCCAATTCAGTAGGAGCAGCTGGCATAAATGAGGTTAACTGTTGTAACATTCTTTTAATGTTACATTATGCCATGCAGGTTTAAAGATGCCTTTGTCCTATGAGTGACATGGTGAAATGGGGGGAAAACTGTAGAAATACGACATCTCATAAAAATATTTCCAACTTCCAAGACAAATATAATGCTGATCAGGAGTCTTTTCCCTCAATTTTCATGTTTTTGAGGCAATACCCTAAAACTTTGTTTTTGCTGAAATTTAAAGCACAGAGCAATTCCCACATGTTGCCTTTCCCTGGGGATCTGCCATCCAGCAACGCTCTCTGCAATGGGCATTGAGGCTGCTGCTGGCACCTGTGGACCCTGGCACCACAGAATGGCAGACTTTGGCTCTACTTCGTGCTCTGAGGGCCACTGTAAACCCTGAATTATCCCATGGCTGGTGCAGCGAGGTCCAGTGCAGGAGGATGGGAAGGACATCAGTGGGAGCAAACACAGCAGGTGCCAGCACCTTGCTCTGGTGTGTGATAACCTCTCTAAGATTCACCTGCTGCATGGTTCCTTCTGCTGTTCCCAGCCACCTTGGAAAAGGATGGCATTGGTTAGAAAGTGCTAGTTGAGAAATACAGGTGTACTCTACCTCTGACCTCCAATGCAAAAGGTGGAAAAAATGTGTGCATTGGCAGAGTCACCTCAGAGGTGACCCTGGAGAGCAGCAGAGGAAGCTGCTCCTGACACCTTCCCCTCCAGGAGGGAGAGGTCCAGCCATTCCAAGCCTCTGCTGTGAATGACTAGCCTAGTGTTTGTCTTGGATTTGTTGTTCCAGAAGAAAATTCATACTTCACCAGCATTTTATCTTAAATCTCTCAGGCTTCTCTTACTTAAGGTTAACCAGGCTTGTACACCATTAACTAATTCATGGATGAGTGTCCTGGAGAAAAGTTACTGCTTAGCAAGCAATAAAGCAATTCATAAAAGACATACAATAAAAAAACAAAGTCCTTTTACTCATTAAATTAAACCCATTGTCATTCACACTTCTCTGGAGAGTCATATTTGCAATAATCAAATTGTGTTATCAACCTCAGTGTGCATCTGTTAGTCAGAATTTATGGCAAGTCTGCCTCATTTATACAGAAGTTCTTGCCATGCACTGTCACTCAGCCTAGCAGACTCCCATGGAAAAGCCACAACTGAAGTTAAAATTCTACTCTGCCATAGCAGTTATAAAATTATAGTGGCTTTCAGAGCTGGATCCCAGTCTCTTCCTGAGGAAGGCAGCTACCTTTGGGTGTCTTCTCTGAAGCTTCTGGAGAAGGTATCAGAGGGGAGGTCAGGCATGGATGTGGATGTGGAGGGGATGTGCAGTGGAGTGTGTTTGCTCTGCAGTCTGGCTATGGTGGCTGTCACCACAGGGCCAGCACCAACCAAGTTACACAGACAGGAGAGGTCATGGGGGAAGTTCCCCTGGAGTAACACAAATGCAAAGCCTCTCTTCCCTTCTCCTCACCCATAACAAGCACTTCAGGGTGAGCCCATTTCACTCAGTTTTTCACCAGAGGATGTCAAGGTGAGAAGTTGCCTGCAGAAGGTGCCCTGAATTGCTGGGTCCTGGGGGACATGGCTGCATTTCCAGCCTGTTGAATCTCCTACCAGAACATCTCTGCTTTTCCACAATCTCTTCACCTTCCCTTGCCAAAGCTTTGTTCCCTTATTAAGAAAGGGCCTCTGGGATGACAAGATGATGTTGCTGTTAGCAGGAGACTCTCAAGGTTTGGTTTTCTCCCACAAAGGGATGTTTAAGGAGCAGAGGGGTGGGCAGCTCCCACCTTACAGATCTCATGGACCATGCATCCAAGGGGGCTTCTCCTTGGGTGCAGAGAAAATGTCAAGAGATGTGAGCACATGGGAGTGAAAAACAAAGTGGCAAGTGGAAAGGGTTCCATAAAATGCTACTCTTTAAATTATACAATGCCATGGGGGCATCTGAGCCACTTTTTCATTCCCTTTAGTCATTCTTCAATCCATATCTAAAGTCACCAGTGATTTTCGTTGCTGTCAGCAATGATCTTCCTATCTTTGAATCCTCATGAATCTTTTTTGGAAATAATTTTTTTTTCTCCTTTTTTCATTCTATGACTTTTTTACATTCTCTGTTTTTCTAAGGCCCATTGTTAAAATGTTTGTTGGGTCAATTATGTATGTTGTGGACATGATTTTTTTTTTTTTTTTTTGAGGCTTTGATTTAAGCAAAGCTGTGATACCTAGCCCAGGTATCACAGTTACCTGGTAAGAACTCATTGCCAGCACAAGTTACACCATTCCTGCTACACTAGGAAGAAACACTCCTTGTTTTGCTGCTTCAAGCTACACCTGAGTCTGAAGACAAAGTTTGCTGCTCTATCTGCATAAGCCACCCTTTCCTAACTCAGGCTAAACCCTGAACATTGCTTCACTTGGAATAGTAAAGTTTGCAGCCACTGTGGTCTGGTGGCTGTATTCACAGGTCTGCTAAGGTAAGGAGAGGTAGAGCTGAGAGTACAAATGGTCTGTGGGCCTCTTACCAGGTATGGCAGCTCAAAGGGACACCAGCCCAACACTTCAGAGCAAACTCCTACAGACAAATAAATGGCAAAGAAATGAGTGCCTTGTTCTTTTAGGAAGTGTCTCTGTTCATGCTCTGCCAAGTTTTTCTGTGAGAAATGAATATTGTGAAAAACTTTGTTCAGGTGCAGCCCTGGACAGCCAGCTGCAGAGTTGACAGTGGTGTCTGCTCTCTGGCAGTGCTGGCACGTGTGACCTGCAATGCTTCCCTGGGCCATAATCTGCAAAATAAGATTGAGAAACTTAGATTCTCTCTATTTCAGTGAGTCAAGAATCTGCAAACTTTTCCAGCTGAAGGTTATCAGAATTTCATGCTGATCACCTCATCCATAAGCTAACAAAAGGCTTACCTGTTTCTTTTCCTCAATAACAGACAGCCCTCTCTAGGCACATGTTCAGCATTTCAAGACTAACTTAAAGGTCAAATTTACCATCTGGGCAGATCAGGTGAGCTCATGGTTGAGGAAAGACCACTGAAAGGTGACTTGTCTAAGATCTGCACACACACACACACACACACACACTCAGAGGTCACACACATTTCTTTTTGCTCTAGCCTTGTCTCAGACATGACCCATGTGCCAGAGTATCAGGATAATTCTGTACTAGAGATGTAAGATGTGGGCTGAATCTGGCACCTGAAACATGAGATCCTAATAAGAGCCTGACAAAAGAAATGTTTGAAGAAAGAGATGGAGCAGAATTACATTGTTCTGACCCCTCTTATCTGAAACCTGAATTATGACAAACTGTTGAAGTACTTTGTGTTTAAGCAGTTACTCCCAACTTTTGGGTTGACCATTATGGGATGCAGACTCTCATGCTGGGAAACAATGACCAGTCCCTACATTCTGAGGATTTCTTCACTGTGTCCCACAAACTTTTTGGCCAATTGACAGTTTTCAGCCCCTCTACCTTCCACCTGGCAGAAAAACCACAGGTTCTTGACCAGAGAAGAGGAATTTGGAGATGGCAACTGCTTTTTCACCAAGACATTTCAATAACTACTGGCTTGCTTGTGTGCATTTCTAAAAGCTCATGTGACAGACCTATGTGTGCTGTCTCTCCTCCCAACTGTCCCTTCTATCCTCCTCCTATGAGCCTAATCTTGTTCCACACTTGTCCCCCTGGTCCTCCTGCCACCTGCCCCACCCAGCCTTGGCTGGATGCCATGGCTGTGGAGCCCTGGAAACCCAAAAGTTGGCGGCAGGCTCCGAGTGCTGGTGCAGCCCAGGCAGCCCAGCAGCTGGAGGAGACTGCCCAGCACCCAGCAATGCCCAGGTGCAGAATGGGGACGGCCACCATGGGCCAGCAGGAGGAACTGGGAGGGAAAATCAGCCAGGTGAGGTTCAGCAGACAAAAGAGGAAAGAGACCAGCTACCAAATGCCAAGAGGGGCACAAGCAGCAGCCCTGGAAAAAAGGTGTTGTGGGCAGTAAGGAAGTAGAAGCTGTCTGAGCACCTGCTCTAGAATTGTGGCACTGGGGCCTCCTCAGATGTTTAAGCCAGGCTGAAGAGGACCAAGAATGAGCAGGGGCAGTGGGAATGGGGACCAATGGGAGAAGGCTGATGTTATGTGTTAGAACAAGTTGAGAGGGGACACAAAATACCTTTTTATTTTTAAGTAATTTTCTTCATTACTTCATGAAGAAAATTACTTAAAACCCCCCACCCTTCATACCCACTAAGGAGAGGACACAGCCATGTTTCATCTACAGGAAATTTAGATTATGTTCTCTTAGCTATGAAGATAATTAACACATTTCCTAGAGGTGTGGACTTTTCTTCATTAAGGATGTTTTTTGGGAACAAAATGTTTGCCTGGATTTTCCAAGGCCCTGCCTCAGAGCAGGAGGACGATCTCCTGAGGTCGCTTCTAACCTCACGCTCCTATGACTTCCCTTAAAGCGGCTTTAAAGCAAGACAAAAAAAATTAAAATGCACAGAGGCTTCTGTCCTTTCCTACCTGAGGCACAGGTCTCTATGTACAGTAGCAAACTGTTATCTTTTCTGCTGGTTTGACTGTAGCAGGTACTGAGCAATGTTGTCCCACTGTGCTGACACGAGGCAGGGTGTGCCCCCGACCCCAGGGAGGTGTTGATGTAGCCCAGTCATGGAATCACAGAGCCTGCTGAGCTGGAAGGCACCCTTCAGCATCATGGAGTCTGACTCCTTCTGGACCAGAAGTATAAATACAGGTGAAAATATAGATATTCCTGCAGTGGGTCAGGTTTGTTTCAGAGGTGGCCTGCTTTCCCTGCTGAGGGCATGGGTTGGCCCTCCTGGCAGGGACAATGGGCCAGACCAGGAAAAGGTGCAAGCAGCAAAGCCCCACTGACTGTGAGCAGCAGGACTGAGTGGGCAGGGACATGTCAGGGAGAGGCAGCTTTGGGTGAGCACCAGCTTATCAGAAAACCCAGGCCCTGGTGAAAGATGCAGCCTGAAACCTTTTGGGGTGTCCCCTGTCACTGTTGCCAGGCCACCAAGGCAGGTGTCTGGGAGGGTGTCTTTCTGGGACAGGAGGATCCAGACAGTCCATAATGGCAAAAGTGGGCCAAGTTCTGGTGTCTGAGCAAGCAAATTATGCCAGAGGAGAAGAAGATGCTCATGGCAGCAGCAGCCTCCTGTTCTGCTGGCAAACACGAGTGATGGCTGCCTCCATGCCCAGCAGTAACCTCACCAAACAAGGGCCCAGCACAGTCAGCCAGTAAACTGTACCAGACTTGGGCTCCCAGACAGAGGAAACAACCCCCTGCCTGTGTGATGTTTACATTAGAAGTTTATTTTACAGTTCATTTCACAATCCGTTTCTCCTCTCCCTTTGCTGGGAGGTGATTTATGGTGCTGCAGATCCTATCTGCCCGCCCTGCCCAGGGCACAGACCTGGGGGAGAAACCTGCCAGGGCTCTGGCCTTGTCCTTGCTGCTCTTTCCTCTACAACTGCCCTTACCTATGAGTAAAACTAGAGCAGTTCTTCCCAAATAATGATAAATTAGTCTCTTGCTCCCTTGTGCTGGTGTTGGTGTTTTGGGGGTGGGCGACTCAGGGTCTCTGGGGAGAATGAGCAAACAAGCAAACGTGAACTTCCCTCTGGCTGACTGCTCTCCTGGTCCCGTGGTGGGGTGCTGAGGACTCCTGCTATGCTGTGGGACTGCAGACCCTGTGTCCCCAGGTGAGGAGGTGCCATTCCTGGCCTTGAAGCTGTTGGCATGATCCATGGCAGTGGGACATGGCTGGTCCCTGCCCGTCCTGTGCCCTAAGGGACTTTCAGGGGCTGCTGGGATTAAGTGGGATTAGTTGCTCAATGGTACATTTAAATGCTGATTTTTGTGTTTCCCTGTTTTAGTGGCATTCAGGGAGGTGGTTTAGCTTCACTGGTTTAATCAAGAGCTCCAGAGCTGAACGTGCAAAAATGATGTGCTGCATTTTACTGAGAAAATAAGAGATCTGATCAGAAGATCTGGTGAGAAATCCCTGAGTAATACTTGACCTTCCTTGCTGTCTGTGTGCTTTGAAGGCAAAGGATTTAGTGCTTCCTTGTGCAGAGCCAGGTGTTCCCTATGAATAACTGGACCCAACCTAAAAGCAGGAGGAAGTGTATTTTAAAAAACAGAGGTGTGGTAATGACACTATCAAGCTGTTTGTGTGTTGTGCAATCCACGGCTCCTGAAGAGCCTGCTCCCCAGTCATGCCTAAATCACTCCATCAAAACAATGACAAAACCCTAATAAATTGACTGGCAAGAGGGGTTTGTTCCTTTTCCTCAAGAAAATGCTGTTCACCTCACATAAATATGAAGTTCTGTGGACTGAATGCTCATGTGACAGATACAGTGCCTCATAAACATCAAAGCCAAAAGTCCTGAAAGAACTTTTCTCTTACAGTTTTCTTTATCACCACTTATTGCCCTGATGATGACAATGTGTGCAGATGGTAAGAAACAGAGGAGTTTCACATAGAGGGCACTGAGATTACCTATGATTACCTAGATTAACAGCTAAATAAGTGTCTCTCCATAAATGTTAGTAATTGACACCTTTTGAATTGCAGTTGTACAAACGGGGGGGGGGGGAAGGTTAATGTTAAGAACATTAAGAAATTGTTTTCTTGTTCAACCTAATGCAAACTAGAAGTCTAGAAAAAGGGCATAGATTTGGCAATACTTGTGTTTGGGTTTTAGGTGTCTGGATCAAATTTAGTCCATTCCTACAAGGGTAACAGTTTTTAAAGGCGATATAAAAATACCTTTTTTCTCCTTTCCTACAAAAAGCACATGTACTTTTATTTAACTGTGGAATGATTCTTTTCTGTGTGTAATAATTCTCCAGACACTGAATGATGTCGGAAATAGATACACAAAATGGTCAGGTAAGTACAAACTTTTCTGCTTTTGTGCACCTGACTAAATACTTGAAGGGAAAATCATTCCACCATTCATTTCATTATTTTATGTGTCAATAACACCACCAAACAGTGCACTAGAATAACAAACTAACACTCTAGCTATAGAATTTGACCTTAGATTAGCTAGACTTCTATCTGATATACGTCAGTAAACTTAAACCATTTGCACCAGTACTATGAAGCTGAGATGGGTGTTGGGGTTTCTTTTCCTCTTACTGAAAGTGCACATTTTAGGAAAGGCAGCAAAGCTGGCACTGCTCAGCAGCCTCGTGTGGAGACATTCTTAAAAGCTTGTAAGGAAGTCAAAGGTAGAACTGAAAAGCTGAGGAATGGCAGCACCAGCAAGGGCAAGGATGATTTCTGCAGGGTGATCAGGAGGGGCATTTCGTAAGAGAGAAACCTTCTCCCTGGATAGTTTTTCATAGCTAGCAACCATGCATTGCAGTTTCTGTCTTGCAACACAAGCTGTCTGCAGAGATTGTGTCTCCCTACCTGACCTGCATGCCCTGAAAGAGGGCCATGAAGCCTCAGGGGAAAAACACAGCCCTGGGGTGTCCTGTGGACCCTAAGTAACCTCTCAAGCCTGGTGCAAACTCTGCCCAAGAGTTTGCAGAAAACAGCCTTCCTCCTGGCAAACCTGCCTTCACGTGGAGCAAAAGTGGAGAGGTTGTCCCCTTCACCTCCTGCCAACCTCTCTGGACAGACAAAACTCAAAACGTCAAGGGAAAAGATTCAGCTGGTCTGTTGCAACATCCTTCCTCTGTTTTTGCCAATCCTATTTCTCAGTCTGTTGGCTAAGGTCCAGGATAATATCTCAAGGACACCCCAGTTCCATGGGGGAGAATAGGAGAGATGCAAACAATTTTGAAAACACTTTTTTACATTATTTTGTAGTTTTTTGGGCATCTTAAATTAAATTCAACCTGCCCATGAAATGAAAATAACCCAAGGGAAAATGTTAGTAAAGGGCTTGCCAATATATCCCATGAGGACTACAACATGGTAAACATGCTGCTACTAAAAGGAACAGAGGTATAGATGCCAAAGTCTGGGTTTCTCTGGTTTGTAAGTAGGATTTAATTCCACTCAAATTTACTCAAATTCAAATTTAGTGCCCATTGAGGGTGTCCACTTCCCAGTTCCTGAACAGTTTGACTTCTGAAGCTCTGCTTCTTGCAGTAGTCTCTGTAGGTTTGGGTCTCCACAGTTCTTATCTACAAAAATCCTGGCAGTTCATGGAGGAATGGTTTTCTAGCATTTTATTCCGTCACATCTCTCAAGAATGTAGTGTAGGATTAAGGCAAATCTATGATATATTTTCAGAGAAGTTTGCATTTAGCAGTGCAATACATGTAATAGACAGGTAAACCTTCCCCTAAAGGTGTGTGCTGGACAAAGGGCAGAAGCACAGGGCTCTCCCAGCCTTGCCACTGGAAGGAGCCCAGTGGGACAGACACAGGGACAGGGCTCCAGCAGCTGCATCCAGGGAAGGACAGCTTCATGTGAGACTGGCAGCTCAGGGAGCTGCTGTGGAGCAAGCTGGGGACCATGGGCATGCAGGCCAGATGTAAAGGAGCAAACTGCTGGCATTAAAAGAGCTCCTGCTCTTTAATTGGCATCCAGGAAGGGCCTATGATACTGGGAGGGGTGGATCAGAGATCTGTGGAGCCCTACTTTTTCATGCTGATTGAAGGGGACTGCATTAATAGGGCTGCTGAATGTTGATAAGGGCTGCTATAGTAAGAGAAGCCAACTGATATGATAAGACATGTATCTTTGTGTTATGTTTCAAGCCATTTAATAGCATTGGGTGGGGGTGGGGTGAACAGGAGCAAAAGTTGGGTTAAAAGATGTCCTTCATGTTAGAGAAACCTATTTGAACTTGCTTTCCTGTAGTTTAAATGAAAAACTGGGTTAAATTATTTCTGATAAAGCACTAACTGCATGAATTATTGTTCATAGGCAGGAAAAGTGCAAATTTCTATCACTATTCTGCCAATGCATCCTTTTGGGTTTGGGGTGGTTTTTTATCACCCCCCACAGGACAGTACTTGAAGCCTTTCCCAAATAATAGCATCAATTGCAAAAACCTGCATGTGAGTATTCTGCATTGTCACCAGCCCAGGGACAAGGATGCCAAATTTGCTTTCATTGTGGATGATTTGATTCATCTTTTATTGAGTCCGTGACAGGCTATTGAACCGACTCTGACATGGCGTCTGTGTTTCAGAGACCCAAGGTGGTTTTTTATGCAGTCCCTCCCCTTTCCCTCTGAGCCCAGAAAGCCTGCAATTACAGGCAGTTTTCAAGGATGGCAGCTTTTGCTGACAGCCAGGACTTGTTGGGGCACAGAGTGGAGGGGCTGGACTGAACTTGGACCAGAATGAAAGCTATTTCAAATGGTGCCACTCAACCCCCAGGGCTGGGGGGTGCAGGCTTGGAAGCTTGGAAGCCAGGATCTGGGCTTGGAAGCCAGGATCTGGGCTTGGGAGCCAGGATTTGGCCTTGGAGCAGGCATGTCCCTTGATTCCAGCTGCAATCAGTTGCTCCTCTGCTGTAGGGAGCAGACACCAGTGAATCCATGTGCACTTCCATGTCCTCTGCCAGCATCCCTAATTGCTCTGGTCATGCCTTCCTGTGCAGACCAGGAAAGGGCAGCATTTGCAGGAAAACTCTCAGAAACTGGGTGATTGCAGAGATCCTCAGTCCTGCCATGCTTGACCAAGAACAGGCAATGGTTCCAAGAGCTGCTGTAGGAGTGACTGACCTTGTGCCACTTGCTTGTGTAGAAAACCAAGCTTGAGCAAATCTTGAGCTGGCCTGAGTGCCTTTGGAGAAGATGAGATGTATTCATTTGTCTCCTGCTGCCTGGAGCCCTCAGGAGTGGGGTCTGGGTCTTTCCACGACCTTTTCCGAGCCCCCCTTCAAAGCCTTACCTGAAGCACTTGAATGTGCTGGCAGCTGGAATTTTTCCATCCAGAGGCTGTGGTAGTGTGGGCATGTGGCAGCACAGGTGAGGAGCACACAAAGGGCCTTGCCAGAGGGAAAGGGAAGGGCACCATCTCTGAGCTCTGGTCTTCTCAATGAACCCCAGGACCCTCCATTAGAGGGTGGTGATCTGCTCCTAAAACTTTGCAGTGGTGAAGCAGCTCCCTTTGTAGGACTCACCACCCTGCTCTGATGTATCTCGACCTACATTCAAATCTAGCTGTCCTGGTGGGTGCTTCATGGTGTCACATTTGTCTCTGGATGGGATCTGTCTCTGTCACTGCAGACAGCTCTGCCCTCTCAGCCTGCAGTCGAGGTATTTACATATTTACAACAGTACAGTGTGCTTGTAGAGGCAAGGCAATTTTTCCTCCTTGCAGAGGCAGTTCTGGGTCTTTCTGGCAGCTTTCTGTCTTGGCTCACAGGGTCATTAATGCTGTTAATGGTTGTAAAATCACTGTACCCATTCCTAATATCAGTTGACTTTGGCCTTGAGAGACGGTGCTACCCTTTACACTTTAGCATTTCACAAAGACTTCAAATGCTGGCAGAGAGAGCTGGGCATGAACTAATCTGGGCAGCAAGTTACAGGTTGCTTCACTTAAGCTTTCCACGTGTTGACTTCAGGATCATAGTTACTGTGTGACTCCACTGATGCAAATGGGAGTTCATTTTTCCCCCGCACTTGTGACTGAGCTTGAAAAATTAGTTCCTCTGAAAGCCAGTGTGTTTTAGCATTTGCTAAGTGAACCTTTCCGTCCAGGCAAGTGGAGTACTGGGCTAAGATTGAGCTTTGTGATTCAATCCTACAACTTGCAGCCACTCCTCACCCTTGGCATGAGGTCGAGGTGACACAAGGTACAGATCATTTCCTTCAAATGAAAAGCAAAATGTTCTTCTAAGAAGGCCTGAAATATCCCTGGTCTGAAAGCTCCTTCAGGAATATAATTCATGGTGCCTGTTTTGGGGTAGGGGTGTCAAGGTAGACGTATCCCATACATTTTAATCTGCACAACATGCATGTTTCTTTCTATGATCCTTCACCCAGAACTGTATTTTAATGTTACAACTGAAGACACATATTTAATTATTGTGGTGTCTGTAAGAAACTCCAGGCTCCTCTGAAGTCCTCTGACAATGCAAAGTGTTTCACAATGTATGCAGAGGTAATTTGCATGGAGAATCAATATGCTAATTATTTCTGATTGTTTTGGCGTGTTTCTTGGCTCTTTGTCCCGGGGTGTACAGCCATGTATGGTCCCAATTCCTCTGTGAGGTGTAAGATGTGACTTGGCTCTGCCACAGTCACAGGACTTGCTAAAAGAGATGCAAACCAAAGAAGACTGGCACAGCTTGTACTGTCTTATCCAGTCTAGCTTCATTCTGTCAGGGAACATCAATTAAATCAGATGAAGAAATTAGGGAGCTTTTGTCTAGCTGGTGAGTTAAATAAATATTGATTAAAATAAAATGATTGCTAAGCAGATGAGTCAAAATAACCACCATACCAATTCGTATGTTTATATAAAGCCAAGTGGTGTGGGAATACAAGTGTCAAATATAGTCCCAGAGATGTTCTCCTTCTTCGTTTTATTTATTTCAAAGATGGTTGTGCTCTGACTCAGGGACCAGGAATAGTTGTGCCAGGCTCTGTGCTGCCTCAGAACAAAAAGATGAACTTTGCCTCTTGGCTTTGTCGGCAGCCTGAGGCTCTTTGGGACACCAGGGCCAGGCACACGGGAGGAACATGAGAAACAGGAGGACACTGTGGAAACTGTGCCAACACAGGGCACACACAGCCTGTGCTGCACAGCTTTGGGCCACTGAGCTTCTGACAGATAACACCATGGTGGGGCTGTGTGCCATCCAGGACAACTGCCCAAATTGTCCTGGGAGCTTGGGAAAAGCCCCCAGAAAACACCATGGCTCTCTGCTGGACCTGTTAGCTCCTAAATTGCTGCACAGTAACCAATGGCTGAGCTACCTAGGAAGAATTTCAGTGCAAACTTGGATTACACTTCCAGTTTTAAAGTGCTTGCTTTAGGGGCTGTGGATACGTGTGGGGCACAGGGAAGGCTGGTGGAGAGGTGCTGTGGATTGGGATAAGCAGCCAAAAGAGAAGAATGTGGCTCTTTCCTCACCCTTACTGTCCCTGGATGCAACAAAACACAGTGCAGGCAAAAGGGACAGGTGTGCACCCGAGAGCTCCCTGTTGTCCAGGTTTTCACAGCATGAACGAGCGTGGCTGGACTTCCTGCATTTGCCCAAATGTCCACTGCAAACTTTCTGGCAGATCACTTTTTGTGATCTGACAGATCACTATTGTTTCCCCCTCACCTGGGAAGAAGGCTGCTGGGTCACTGTTTTGCCAGCCAGCTGCTAAGTTGCTGAACCAGCAGCACACAGTCAAGTCTGACACCCCACTTGACCCAAGTTTGTTCCCCAAACCCTGATACTCACCTGCCAAGGCACAGAATGGCTCTTACACCCACCCTGCATGTGTGTTCCCTGGGACACATGGATTTGTCGTGGATCCCAAACTTGGGGGGCCAGGCCAGGGGCTGGTGTTGGGTGATGCTGAGTCAGTCTTGCACCTTCTTCATGCTTACTCCCCAACTCCAGCATGAGGAAAATAGTTATTTACTGTCTCTCTACAGCAAAGATAAAAAGCAAGAGCAGGGAAGGGTTTATAATGTATTTATATTCGCTAGTAATTTTCAGGTATACTTTTTCTAAGTCTCTGTGATGAAGAGCTAGGAGAAAAATATTTGTAAATGGTGCTACCCTGAACCTCAGGCAACCATCAAAGCTTTCTTTTCACAAGTACTTCTAGTTTTACTTTATCAAGGATTCCAAGGGCTTTCTGAGCCTAACAACAAGCCTTTTAATTTGAACAAGCACATCTTTGGGTGGGTTTCCTCCCAAAAGTTGAGAGATTATATACATGCAGGGTGAAGCTAACCTAGAGATGACCTGCCCTGCTGCTGGCTAATCTCTCTTTTTTTTTTTTTTTTGGTTTCTGATTTGTTTTGGGTTTGTTTTACTGGAAAATTTCAGGACTACATTTGTTAGGCTCATGTTCTAACACTTCATATTTTTGCTCTACATGTCAGCTTTTAATTTTCAAATTGCCAGCTACTATCAGGTAACTGAGGTTAACAGAGGTCTCTTTCTTTAGCTGTAACTTAGGAAGCAGAGGAAGAGTAGAGACTATTGAGAAGTCCCAGACTATTGAGAAGTCCCACTGGAAATTTGGCAGGGTGCTGTTGCTCCTTTACCTGCAGTAATGAAGCTGGCCCCCCACAGCCTCTGGAAAGCAGCTCTGCCAGCGGGACACCTCCGGCAGCCACTCTCACAGGTGAGCACAAAAGCTCACAGAGCAGAAATGCCTCCGGGCCCCCGGCATGTCAATAGGTCTGCTCAGCTATGCCGAGTTTAGTCATGCATTTCAAGTTTCTTCCTGAACCGGGGTCTTAATTCTTGTGCCATTTTACTGGAACAAAGAGGTCAGATTATTTATAGGTCGGTCGCCTTTGTGTGCACGGAGCTAGCAATGCCTTCAGTGCTCCAATTCCTGGGACTCTTTTTCCCTCCGGCTCTTAAGTGCCGGCTATTCTCTCCTAATGCAATAACAGTAATTATCCTATCGCCGGCCAGCGCAGCGCCCTGCATTAGCGCCTGCCTTACCCAGGGCACAGCGGGGCTGGCAGCCAGGTAAAACCCCTGCAATTTATAGCTCATCAGAGAAGCCAGCCAGCCCACGGTCTTCCTGTTTTGCAAAGAGACAGACTTATCACCCAGACGCTGCTGCTGCGATGGGCGCACTGGAAAGGCAGGAAGATAAACTGGTGCACATGCAAGCTCTGGCCCCATCTCTGTTTGTGTTCCCTGTTGTTTCATCCAGGCATGCAGTCAAGCAAAATCATCATGGCTCGATGCAACCAGGAGACAATATTGATGTGTTTTTGCTTCCCAGTAGACCCATGACATTTCACAATGTAATTGCTGTTTCGCATCCGGCCGCTGAGTGCGGAGGGAGAGATGTGGAGCTGGCCACGCCAGGGTGTCTCTGCTAAGCCTTGGATTCACATGGGAACAGCTCAGATGTTTTATGTGACTGGTGTCCTACAGCACCCTATAGGGTGTGCTGTAAGATGCACAGACTGACTTCACTTCAGTCCTTGTGCAGTTTGATGAGCAGAGGGCTGGAGCACCTCTCCTGTGCAGACAGATTGAGAGAGTTGGGGTTGCTCAGTATGGAGAAGCAAAGGCTCTGGGGAGACCTTACAGGACCTTCCAGTGCCTAAAAGGGGTAACAAGAGATCTTTTTCAAGGACATGAAGTGAAAGGACAAGGGAGAATGGCTTTGAACTGAAAGAGGACAGGCTTAGATTAGATATCAGGAAGGAATTCTTCACTATGAGGGTGGTGGGACACTGGAACAGGTTGCCCAGAGAAGTTGTGGAAACCCCATCCCTGGAAGTGTTCAAGACCAGGCTGGATGGGGCTGTGAGCAATCTGGTCTAGTGGAAGGTGTCCCTGGCCACAGCAGAGAGTTGGAACCAGATGATGTCTAAGGTCCCTTCCAGCCCAAACCATTCTAAGATTCTATGAAATTCTACATGACAGCACTTGTGGTGTGTCTGCTCTTGTGAGGAGAAGATGTTTTCTTTTACTGCTAGGCTGACACATCCAGCAGGATTTGGAGGACAGCAGAATTTGATGAGGACAGATGAAATTAGGAGCAGATTTTGAAAGAATCACTGTTGACACTTATCCCAACCTCACGCAGGCAAGGCCAGACAGTCCTTTGTGCAGAGGGTGCAAACACACACACGTGTGTGCACTGGAGAGAACAGTCAAGCAAAACCTTCTCCAATACCCTTTGGACTTGGCCTGCTGCTGTTCCTCAGGTAGTGAAGAGCATTTTCTGACATGTTAGAACACCTCACGATGATAAGCAAAAATTTACTAGCAAAGAAGTTTGTGGCAATGTTTTGCTGAGTAGCTTTTGCACTTCTGATGGTCCCATGACCTCTGAACTCAGCAGGAGCAAAGCTGCAGGGTCACAAGTACACTTTCTCTTGATGCTGTTCTTGTTTTTGGCTGAGATAAAAACTCTTTTGGTAATTATTCATATCTTCGTTCAGTGCTTTGGCAATCTGAGGAGCCTCCACTACTCAATGATGCTTCAAACTAGGAATGGTAGGGCCCAGATACCCTTGGATTTGACAACCAACAAACATCTTCATCAGTGAAGTCATACAAGGAGATGTTTTGATGTGCAATTAAGTTACTAGAGATCTAGTCACAGAGCAGAGCTTTGAACTACGTAGCTCTTGCTGTTTGAAGCAAATGGGGAGAATAAACACAAATATGTGTGAGTCTGAGGCTCAGTTTGCCAGCGGGCAGGCTGACAAGTGGGGCAATGTTCCTCAGCAAAGCTGACTTGAGTGGAGAAAGTGGAGGCTTCTGTGCAGGGAAGGCACAGACAGGGGTGTGGAGGTGAGGCATCATGCACCCTGCCTGCTCGCTCCACTGGGATGCTCAGTTCTCTGGTTAATTCTGGAGAGCCTTGCAGAAAGAGGAATTTATCATTTAGAGGCCATAGAAAAATACAGAAAATATTTTCATGTAGAAAAACAGTAAGTGTAAACATCAGAAGCAAACCTGAACTGAAACTTGTAAAGCATTCCAGAAAAAAATGGGAAAAACTTCTTCAATGTAAGAAAGGAAGAAAAACAAAGTCAGACTGTTGTGCAGTGAAAGAGATAAAGATAATTTAGGCATGGCCTGCAATCAAAGGAGTATTTTACCTCTGCTCTGGTTTAAGGAAGACAAATCCTAGGGGTAAAAGAAGGCTGGTTAATGGGAACAGGGATATGGAAATAGAATTGTTACTGTGCTCAAAGAGCAGGCGGCGTTCCTCTTGGGAAGGCAGGTCATGCCTGTCCAGGAGTTCTGGAAAGACCAGCATGAGAGGTGGCACGTCAAAAAGCAACTGTTTTTATAGATCTGCCAAGTCAGAGAGGGACCCCGTGACTTCAGGATATCCATTACAATGTGTTCAGTGGTGCAGGGTTAAAAAATAATCCAGCCAACATCGGCGCCCTTGTACCTCTGACCTCACTGGTATGCGGGGCCTTGGAACCTGCCTTGAAGGTTAATTAAAAATGCAAAGGCACATCAAAAATGGGATGAAATGCAACTAAAGGCACATCCTGCCAGACTAACCCGATGGTTCTCTTTGATAAAACAATTATTTTTCCAGACAGGTGATATCTGCCAGATTTACTTTATCTAGACTACTTTAATGTATTTGCTATGATGTCAAGTGAGAAACCACTGATGTTGCTGGAGACAAAATAGATTATTAAAAAAATTGTGTTGTTGGTAAGAGGAGGAGACAACGAGTGCTGAGGCTGGAGATCTCAGGTTAGGAGAAGTTGTCTGTGAGAGTTCTTCAAACAGGAGTTTTGGGACCAATTTTGTTTCACTGTTTGCCTTAATGGCATGCTTCTGGCCCATGTGAGCACTGTGCTGATGAAATATGCTGCACAAAGCCATGAGGCACTGCTGGCATGGAGGTGGTTTGCAGGTCAGGCAGGATGAGCAGGGCACCTGGAGAATGGCTGCAATAAAAGGAGGGTGACATTCAAGTAAAAGACAAAGAGTCATACAGGTGAAAACTGATGTCAGAGGTGGCTTTTGCTATTAACAGAGAGTGAATTGGTTGGGAAAAGAGCTGAGGAAAAAGAAAAATCAGCATTAGATACTCACAGGGGAGTTGTGTGCTGCCACCTTGATTCTGATGTTGCACCTATTTCCAACTAAGAAGAGAAAGTATTAGTGCCCAGATCAACTCTCCCTTCCTACCCCTCCTTTTGGGAAAGATGTATTAACAGCAGAGCAGCAGAGAAGATCTGCAAGGGAGACCAGGAGACCAGAGACCCTCTTTTCCACTTCCATGGGGAGTTACTGGAGCACATACATGTGGTGATGGGGATGGAGTTTGATGAAACAGGCACCCTCCTGCTGTCACAAGTATCCAAATGCTCCCTGCTCCAGCCTAAGGCCAGCCCCCAGTTGTTGCCAGCCACTAGCATATCCACATCTATTTTCTTTGGATTAGGGTCAAAAGCAGCCCCTGGAACAAGAAGCATTAAGTGGGGGTAGGGTGGGGGATAGAGAAAAGCTCAGTGGTGCCTCCCAGTGCTTTGGTACCAAATGAACCTGGGAGCCACATTCCACTCCCTGTCCCGGAGCTGCCAGCTCTTCCACCCCCAGTCCCTGGCAGCTGAGCTGTAGCATCAGGGGTCTGACTCCAACACTGGCATTCTGTGAGGAGCAGTTGCAGTGGCATGCAATTGCATTTGTTTGAATGTTTTTCCTTAAAGCTTGGAAAAGCAATGAAAAAATGAATAAAAACAACTGCCTGTCTGCATGATTCATAGCCAAAGCAACCAACTATATCTTGCTCTGCCTAGCAATTACCAGAGTTTTCATACATGTGTTGTGGAGAAGGGAATTTGCAGTAGGGCCCCAGGTGAAGCCTAACCAAACAGGTAGGAGCAGAACCTGACCCTCTGGCCATGCCTCAGGCCTGTCAGATATGGAACAATGTGGGTCTGGAAGCTACCTTGCTGCCTTTGCTGGAGATGCACTGGGAGAGCGGCTCTTGTAGTGAGCTGCCAGACACGGCCCAGCAAGTGGCCAAGAGATGGTTTCCAGCCCAGGTTTGTTGCCCCAATACTCAGGTCAGCAAGGGGAGCAGAAGTGCTCGGGGCTGCAGGGCCTTTCACAGAGGGACTGCAAAGTCACATTCCAGAATTCCTTCAGCTCCTCTAGGAATTAATATTGTCTCCATCACTGCTGCCTTTCTAAAGAGAAAGGCAAGAAGGTGAGAGAAGAGTAAGTCAGACAGAGAAGAGCTGGGTGCTCATGCAAACCTGCAAGAATTAAAAGTGGTGGCTGCCAATGCTTGTGTAAGAGCCACACGGCATTTGCAGCCTTGGCAAAGCGGTCGGGCAAGCTCTGGCTCCTCTCGTGAGAACAGTCGGGAGCAGAGCGGGACTCTCCCACCAGGGAGCCCTGGCAGGCTCTTGATTCACACGTTGGTGTTGAGAAGCTAAATCAAATACAATTATTAAACTGATTATTCATATTCCATTCTGTTCACTGTGGGAAGATACTCCTTTTGGGGTTTATGGGACATACAGATTGTCAGAGTGAATCTAATTAGCAAGAGAAATCCAAATTGGAACTTGACTGGTAATTGTTAATGATGCAAGTGCATATTATACCAGCTCAAATGAAATCTTGGGTTGCAAGCAACACTGAAAGGCAAAAGAACATTTACAGTTGTGCATAAAACACTACAAGTCCTTACCTTGCTGCTCTCAGGCGTGGTTGAGCTGAGCTTCCACCTGTACAACAGCAGTGCTTTCTGAAATTATTCCTGGTCACCACCAAAAGAAAATGCTGCAAGGAATGAATGAGCTGCAGAGCTTTGGTAGAAGAGGTGGTCTGTATGTGGGCTGAAAGTGACCCCTTGCTTTGCTTTCACCACCACAAACCTTGGCTGCCTAGAGAGCTGATTTAAAGAACAGGACCCTTTATTCTCACACAGTCTCTGGATTGTGTCTCCAGCCCGGGGGTCGGAGCATCCTGGGCTGCCAGCTGTTGGTGCTGCTCTTGGCATGCCTCTCCAGCTCCACCAAGCAAATGTGGGGCAGGCTGCCATCCAAATATTTTGGATTCAGTTTGGATGGTGAATTATGCAATACACACAGGCACACACACAAAACCTATTTTGTTGTTTCTGCCAAAACAGGTGGCAGAAACAACAGGAGGTGGGCATGTGGACCTTTCCAACTGTACAGCGAGCTGTGCATCTGAGTTTGTTGAAATTATCCAGTCCAGAACCTGCATTTTGGTTAGCAGACCCCAAACCAGAGCACTGGGGACTGGCACTCTCACTCTGTGGAAACTGCCATGCTTGTAGCAGTCATGGATTTGGTCCAACACCGAGCCTCACCTCTCACATGGGATGGCCCTGGTCCCATGCCTTGCTTCTCACTTTCTAGCCCTGAAAACGTTTCAGATGGGTTTTCAGTTCAAGACCTACTTATTCCTCAATGTTTTCTGGGTAGGGTGTGTTTGTAAGAAGTGAACTGTATAGAAATGTTGTGAAAGATGGTTTAAGCTGCAACATTCTGGTTTTCAGAGGTTAAACACAAGTTAGGTGTCTTTTTGGCAATGCTATAAATGTGTATGTGATGGGAAGCCTGGACAGTTGAAACATTTTTTACTTATTCATCCTTCCAAATGTGTGTGGGCAAGACAACATGGTACAGAAAAAAAATGCAGACTCTGCCTTGCAGTATTTACATTTTCTGTGTCATGAAAGATGGGAGAAATAACAGACAAGGGTAGGAAGGAAAGTATAAGGAATTACATGAGTGATAGTTGTACGACCAGAGCATTGGATAAGGCTTCTGTGTCCTCTACCAGAATGTGGAAGCTGGCTGATAAATATCCTTTCATTCATATGGTGTCAGTGTTGGAGATGAAGTAGGACATTCAGCTAAAATGAAAATATTTTACTTAAAAGAGGAAAAATGTTTATATTAGCAGTTGCAGGACTTGAATGAAAACAAATAAAAGACCTGGAAAATCTAATTCAGATCCTTTTGTTTTAAACAGCATTGAAGAGAGGTCTGACATGGTTGGTGTCTTATAAAAACCCTTAAAATTTCAACAACACTTTTTTTTAATATAAGTTTGGCAAAATTGTTAAAAACACAAAGAAAAGAAACATTTCTTCTGTGTGGTCCTCTTCCTAATGCAGATTTGAGTCATCATGAGTCCACTGAATGGCACTCAGTTTTGCATGCACACATGAGATTGAAAATTAAAAACCTGTGAAAGTACACAGTGCATTTAATATATTTTAAAGATTTTTGTTTGAGTTTTTTTTCCCAATGACTTTGCATAGAAGTTTTTCCATGTAACTAAAATCATACTTAGAAATGTATTTTTCAAAACTAAGAATGTCATCATCACTTCAATTTTGCCTTAAAAATAATGATGAGATTTGACTTTTTCTATGCTTTTATTTCTTCAGGATTATAAACGGTGATTTTTTATTTCTCTTTGCTATTGAGATATGACAAGGAATTTCAAAGGCAAACAAAATTTTGCCATTGAAAGCAAATTTCTTACACTGTCAGGCAACACTTGTTTTAGACATTAAGACTGAATTTTTATTTTGCAAATTATTCAAGTAAGAGGAAGCATAAAAAACCCCAACTCAGTATTCCAACTCAGTTGAACAAGGCACCATGGAGCCTGAACTAGTGTAAAAGCTGGTCCAATTACGAGCAGGGGGTTGTACCACAGGAAGGCTCCAGAAGTCCCTTCCAACCCAAATTATTCTATGTTGCTAAAATAAAATATTTTAACATCACAATTTCTATTTTTTCTAGATTTGCATGAATTTAGACTTCCAGATTTGAAGACTTTTTTTTTTTTTAAATGCAAACTAGGCTCAGAGTTCATTTATCTTTTCATGATTATCAGTTAAAATAAATAAATCTATTACCTTCAACTAGAGGGATAGAAAATTAAAAATTACAACAAGACCTCTTGGTATCACTTTAAGAAGAGTGAACAAATGCTCAAGAGGAATCTTCACAAGCTGTTTTGCTAATTCACTTACTGTATAAGAAGGCATAACAGAACCAGCAAGACATCCTGGATCATATTATAACCAAGCTTTATTCTGTAACAGCTTCAATGAACCAACAAAAACCTTACATCTTTATTGCCCAAAACCATTGCACTGCAGCTAACTGAAACTGCCTGGTGTTTTAAATGTACTTGCATGGAGAAATCTCTGTAATATGAGTTTCTCACTGGATATTATCAATTGATGGAACATTTAAGAGTACAAAAAGAGGAGAAGTGTGGCAGAGCAGGTTGAGGTGGGCTCCCCAGTACAGAGCTGGGCTCTCCTTTTGCCAACACTTAGGGAACGCACCATTCCATCTATACAGTCCCCAGAGGAGTCAAGCAGGAGGCAAATCTTATTTATTCTAGAATCCATGAACCTGCATTAGTGGAAATTGTTTGTTTTGTTAAGCCATAGATCAATCTTCCAAGCCTGTTTCTTTTAGCATGGCTCCTGTGGGTTTTCAGGAGCTAGAACTATCCCACCTGTGACTGAGAGTGACTTAGAGTGACTGTTTCTGTGTCTCAGGCACAGAGAGTTCTTATCAGAAGATGAAAAGACAAAAACTGCAATAACATTTATTGATTAAATGGCCTCATCATTTTTCTTTTGAATTCAACACTATCCCAAGATGTCACCCAGTGTCAGTGTCCACTACTCCTTCTGATCCACATGACTTCTCCATTCATTTGCTCTCCTATGGGCTGAGGTTCTGTCTTGTCGACAAGTACAGAACCAGAGGAGGAATCAGCAGGAAGAGAAAAAACAGCAGCTATCCAGACTGGATAGGAGAAGTTGTGTTCCCAGCCTGTGAACATGGAAACCTGAGGGAGATTTGTACCAGACCAGGATGAGGTTTACAGCATCAAAATTCCACACAAGTCCTAACATCTAATGTCTACTGTTGGACATTTGTTCATCTCCTGAAAAACATTGGTTAAAAACCCCCACACCAATACGTTTTAACTTCATCTCCCTAATCCCTAATTATAAAATGTGATTATCAAAGAACAAAGAATTTGCCCTACTGTCTTTATGATGTACAATTTACATACTGCCCCATCCTCCCAGTACAGTAATTTTAAAGGGCACTAAAATATGATAATAACAAGTATTATGCTTGCTGATGTATTATGAAATGTATCCCATTAGTCACTTTATATCTGAAAGGCAGAAAAAATTTCAACCTAGCAACAGAAAGGCTTTTAGGATTTAAAAAAATATTTGGCAGGCAGTGGGCGTGTTAAACTATGCCAGGAGGAACCCAATTGGAGGTTTCTAGAGACAACAGGAGCATAAATAAGTTGCCATCCGTGTCGCCCACCACAGAGCTGGAAGAAAATTCTAAGCTTTGTAACCTGAATGAGGAAAAGAAAAGGAAAGGACAGCCTGGTGGCAGCTGTGGCCTGGCTCTGGGATCCTTGGGAGGAACTGCTGCCCTCCAAAGCCACAGAGAGAAACACAGCAGCAGAAATTCCAGCTCACCTCAGCCCCACTGTGCCATGCTCCTGCTCGTCTTGTGGGCCACAATAAAGATACCTCACTTCCTTAGCTCAGAAGAACTGATCCACTACCAAAATTGCTCAATTAATGATGGTGCTGATGAGACAGATTGAGAGATTCTTGCCAACACTTCTTTTTTCCCTCCTACATAGGAAAATTGCTAGCACTAGAGATTTTACTGAAAAGCAGAGCAAGCAGAACGCTTCAATTTTGGACACAAAGTAAGCCAGGCAAAGGACAAGAATTCTTCCTGCTCTTTATTTATATCAGTAACTACCTAGAAAAGTTTGGGGTTTTTTTTTGCTATCATCTCTAACTTATTCTGGAGCAGAAATGTCCTTGATTGACTAGGCAAAGGCTTTTCCTGTGAGAAATGTGTTTTAATCACACTAAAATTTTCATTCAATCCTTTTTTGTTTGGACAAGGAGCTCTTTCAGCAGCAGAGGAGCATGCAGCCAGCAAGACTCCCTGTATAGCTCAAGACTGACCTGCTAAAGAGAAAAAGGCAGCAAAATTTCATTTCCCAGGTGTGTCCCAGCTCAGGACCAGGCAGTTCAGAAGGGAGACAGGGAACTTGTACAGGCTTTATTGAAGGTAAGAAATATCCCCCTGCCTCAGCAGGACACATACCTCAGCCACACAGTGCTATATTACCTAACGTCATCCTAAAATGTGAAAAATTGCTTTTTCCACTTTTGAAGGGACACTGCTTTAATGTCTGAACACAGCAAGTAAAATGAGCAAAACGAGTATCAGATGGAAGGATATCAACCTGTTGGAGAGCATCCAGAGGAGTACCACCAAGATAATTAGAGGGATGGAGCACCTCTCCTGTGAGGAAATGCTAGAAGAATTGGGATTTTTTGGCCTGGAAGAGAAGGCTTTGGGATTACCCAGTTGTGACCTTCCATCACCTAAAAGGAGCCTGCAGGAAGGATGGAGAGAGACTATTTACTAGAGAATGTAGTGACAGGATAAGGGGGATTGGCTTTTAACTGAAGAGAATAAATTTATGTTAGGTATTAGGAAGAAATTCTTGACTGTGAGGGTGGTGAGACACTGGAATAGATCTCCCAGAGAAGCTGTGGATGCCCCATTCCTCAAAGTGTTCAAGGACAGGCTGGAGGGAGAGAAGCAATTTGGTCTAGTGGAAGGTGCCCCTGCACACAGCTAGGGGGTTGGAATTAATTGACCTTCAAGGTCCTTTCCAACCCAAACCATTCTGTGGATTTGTGATTCTATTGAATGAGCACAATGAATGCATGTCACCCCTCAGTCCTGGAGAGAGCTGGCCTATTCAAGGACACTCTTTCTGCTGCACACTGCAGGCCAGCAGAGGAAGGAGGCCTGAGAAAGGACAAGCTACACCTGCAGGAGTCAATGTTCCTGCTCTCAGTGGGAGGGGAAGGTGTTTGCCCTGTTTCACTGGCAGTGAGTGACAGTATTTGTGCCAAATCTTTGGGAAAGGCTCTATGCTGCACAAGGGGGCAGCAGGGTTGCTGAACGGAGTGTTTCACAACACTGGCAAACAAAGAAACTCTGTCTGTGCCTCTTGCAACCTGGCCCCCAAGCCAAGCACAAGTGGCCTGGTGGTACCCCCGTGGAGGATGCCAGTGAGCAAAACAGAGCTGGGCAGGGGAAAGTGGCCTGCTGCTGGTTATCTGAGAAGCCTTCAGATGCTTCCTTTCTTATTCCCACTCACTAGAGAGGCTGCTGGGACTGATAAACCTCTGCCTGGAGTGAAACCCTGCCCACCTTTTATGTTAAACAGAACCCACTTACTCTAGTTTGGAGACAAGTGGTAAGCAGTAATTTGAGGATATCTAAAATGATGTGCACTTCCCTTCTGTTCAGCCCAGTCTTTGTGCTCCCTATCATGAATTAGGTAGGGCAAACACAGCCAGACAAAACACGGGCTGAAACCTGCCATCAGAGCTCGGCCCCATCACACAAGCAGTGCCCGAGGCTGGAATTCGATCCTGGGAGAGCTAATAATAACAACACACAGCAAAGAGCAGAGTACCTTGCTGCTGTTGCTGAAAGCATGAAAAATACCATCTTAATTTAGAGACTTATTATGGAATATTATGGCAGGGCATGCCAACAAACGTGGAGCGAGCTAGAAGTACTATGCTGTGGTATGTACTCTTATTGCAATAATAATAATAATAATAATGATAGATAAAAATACCTGCTGAAAATACAGTTTAAAAAAAAAAAAAGGAAAGGACATTCTGCTGTTTATTCAACAATAAAGAGGAAAACTATGACGTCCACAAAATACTCTCTCTTTAAAGTGGGCAAAAATTAACTAAAATGAGCCGAGTAACTTTTCTGCTTCTAAAAGCCTGCTAAGTGCCCCCTTGGCCTGAAAAAAAATTCACACAAATTATTCTGATCTTTTTTATTATTGTTAATATATCCATTTTGTAAAATTTGGTTCTTAAACCCAGTAAAGCTCACACTCAAAGAAACACAGGAACTTCAAACCCTGGTGGCATTTCATGGCTTTCATTTTACCTGGATTTGAGAAAAAAATCTAAAATCTCTAAGACCTTGCTGTGAGCTCAGGTAGGATGCAGGACTTGCACACTTGTCAGAGGCAGCAGCACATGTGCAGGACCCCTCAGTTTACTAGGCTGGCTTCTTGTGCTGCTCCAGCTGGGAAAGCAGAGGGGGGCTGAAGATCTGCTGTTGGGTTCAAGTAGGATCTCAGCTTCAGGCAGCCTGAAATTCCTTGCTCCCTCACTGCCCTCAGCTCCCAGCAAACCAGCAACAGGACAGGTGGAGAAACTCAGGGATACCACGGGGTTCCTGTCCTTGGACAGCCCTCAGGGCCACCACTGGCACTCTGCACCAGGGCTCCCCAGTGCCAAGCTGCATTCAGGCTGTTCTTTGCTTTTTCACAGCATCTCCTATAAAGCCACTGTAGTAGAGGAGCAGGCTGCACCACCATCAGCACTGTCAGAGCTTTCCACATGCACTTTGGGAGGTGACCTGCATTTCATTTAACAGCAGCTTATAATTATTATCTGGGGTTTCTTAGTGAAATACCAGAGAAATCCTAAATTTGGTTGGAAAAAGATCAGCCTTTTCTGTTTGCAGTTACTTGCTGGAGAGATTATTCTCAGGAGTTATAAACCATTCTCCATCAAGGAAGGAGTGTTTGGGATTTCCAGCATTAATGCTCCTAAGAAATCATTTGGCTGTCACTAACGTTATGTAAATAGATGGTTCATGTTTATACTCTACAAAATGCATTTACAAGAAAAAGGCTGACTAATTCGGAGGTCAGCTTCTAATTCAAGGTTAGTGCTCAACAGTTTTTTTCCCCTGCCAAATAAAACCACTAAAGGCTAAATTAAAACCATGTGCTCTAACTTACCTTTATGTAGTTACTGATATAAAGAGGGTGGAAGCAATTTTGCTGTCAAATTTAATGCCTCTGTCTAAGGAGTGAAGTAAAACATCCTACAGGAGCTTTTGCACAAGGACACACATCAAGGGTGCCTGACCTAGAACGTGTGAAGTGCTTGAGTACATGAAAGCCACCTTTCAGTGACCTGTCACTGTTACAGACTGGAGGCTTTGTTTCCCAGGAATACATTGAAATAAATAGCAATTTAATGAACAAATCATCTTGCTACAGGGGGAAAAAAAAAAGATCAGCATGAAGACATTTGACCCATACTATATGGTAATATTGGAGATGGTTGTCAAATTTCTGAAAACTACCAGCTTCCAAAGTTTGTACCAGCATTTTATTCTCCCTTCTAGCCACTTGTTTATTACAACTTAAATGTTATACAGTCTTTGAAATTTCACTTAAAATTGAAATGAAAACTCAACTCAACTCCTTTTTATTACCTTCTCTGGTGTAATTAACACTTTAAATTCATCCATCACTTAAAACATTTTTCCTGGAGAGAGTGGGAGTGCTCACCTGAGGACTTGAGCAGAAAGTCAGTGATGCTGTTCAGCTTCTGCCAGACTAGAAGTATGGTGTGATGTTTCTGTTCAGGCCCATGAACATGCTCCCAAACGGTTGAAGGACTGAGGTCTGTCTCGCCCCATCTCTCAATCCCTCTGTGTCTAAGAAACATTTGGCCCAGGACTGTGAATGTGTGTCAGGGTGACATAAACCCAAGCAGATGTAGTGCTTGTTGAGTGGTAGGACTGAGGTGTGCAGAGCCAGCCTGCTCAGGAGCTTCCCAGCTCCTTGGCTTCTGAGCTATGGACCCTGCTTGGGGTCATGTAGCCTCTCCCACAGATCCCAAACACTTCTGGTACTTAGAGTTGCAAAAGAAAACCTTTGGTTTATGAATGTGGCATTCATCTTTAAATGTGGCATTCATCTGTAGAGCCAGCCAGCTCAGAAAGGTTTCTTTCTGGCAAAATTATTGTGGTTATCAGACTTTGAAGTATAAAATACAAGTTGGATTATGAAATAAATAAAAAAATGTTTGCACTTCATGACCTCAGTAAAAACAACCACTTAGTTTGTATTACAGAAGTTTGCATCTGTTCCACAGCATCAAAAATGTCACCTGTCCAGAGCTCGAGTTTCCCACCCAGTCCAGTTGTTATAAAACACTCACACATCACAGTGGCCAAGTGCATACCACAGACTACAGGTGCTGAAGGAAATACAAATCACAGCCAAATGCAGGATGTGTGTCCAATTCAGTGAAGGCCAGGAAATAAAGAACATCCATTTATTTAACTGCACTGGGCAGGGACAGCAAGGGCATATGGTGGCTGAATGCAGGATGGTTTGCTGCGCTTCCACCTGGGTCAGGAGGGCTCCTCTGTCCTGACAGCTCTGGAAGGGTCCCTGCAGCCCACAGGCAGTGCAAGGGTGGATGTGTCAAATGAGTCTCCCAGGGGCTGGGTGTTTTTGTTACCTGGAGATGCACCCTGCTCCAATTAGAAATAACAGGGATGGCTCCAGGTTCAAGGCACTGGCTCAGAATGTGACACCACGGCCTGAAAATTACTGAATCCGTTCAGAGCAAAACAAAGATCTCACAACTACTACGAGAAGTGCTGACTACTCACCCTCTCAAAAAGATTTCTCAGATGTTGAACCTCACAGGTCTCTGCTGAAGTCTTATTTCCCAAACCCTCATCTCATTTCAGCTTTATGTTCATATTGCACCTTTAAACCAAATGAATCCTAAGTTTCTTTGCTAAACTGAACTATCACTGAATGTAAAAAGATCCATTTTCAGTATGTGCCCAGACTAGATGTGGTGACACCAGAACTGCTGCTACAGTCATCTCATATGCAAATAATTTGTCTCTAAAAATGGTGACCACAAGCTTTTATTGTAGGCTCAGTACTGTCTGTAGGTCAAGCACAGCGTCCAGGGGTGGGACCCAGCACTGAAGGGGAATAATCAGAGGATTAATTATCTAATATTGAGCCTACATAACTTTAATAACTCCCATTGCATCTGTACCCAGATTCTGACCATGACTATAGTGGTAACATGCCTTCCATGAGGAAGGATATGCTGCCTGAAAAGAAAGAGCTTTAGGTTTTTGGATTAAGTGGAGAAACAGTTTTGAGTGGATCAGCCAAGATAGCAATAATTGTTATGAGGCTTAACGTAGCTTGTGCAGAAAATATTTCTCAATTGCTTATGGTGGATTGTCAGATGTAAGAGCAGGCAAATTGAGCAGACTGTGAAAATAATCCTAGCATAGCTTCCAACAACAGAAGTTAAACTTTTTTGTTGCTAAGTAATGTGAAATTACAAAAAGCAGTAATATCAGTTGCTTCAGTACCAACAAAAGCAAAAAATACTGTTAGCTGCAGTTATTCATTATACATTATCTGATTAAAAGAAACTGATAAGTAGCATTTTCCAAGGCTTGCCCTTAGATAAAATTATGTTTTGGCAGAAAAGGTCTTCTGTATTGACACATATTGCAAACTGAGAAAACGTTTTTAAAAACTTTACTGAAGAGAGCATATTTTTCCTGCTGCTCACTAAAGACTCACATCATATTAAAACACTTGCAAAGGTTTTTCATTATATTAACAGGGACTGATCAGTTAATTGTCTGAGCCATTTCAATATGGTGATGCAGCAGTGATAGAAATTTTTTTAAAAAAAACCCAAAAACCTAGATTACAACCAAATTATTTGTATTTCAATATTATCCTTAGTTGCAGATGCCAGATTTAACTCTGGGGGTTGCCACTTTCTAAAAATTTAATGACAAATGAGAATGAATGATTGCTGCCAGCTAACTGTTGAAATCATATATATTGCATACATCCATAAGAGATGATCATTTAATCTTCATTTAATCTTGAAGGTTATGCTTAGCTTTCAATCATTTAGGGGGTTTAATCATCTCTCCAAATGTCAGAATTACCAACCTTTGTCAAACTTCAATTTATGGGAGTGATAAGGCAAGCCTTCACATGACAGTTTATCTCTATACCCTAAAGTTGAAAGATCTTAAAATGTTTTCCAGCTAATAGAAGTTATTTTTGTACAGTAGTTAAGAATTGCTCAATTGTAATTTTAAAAATTCCTTAAGGATGAGTTAGATGGTGATGAAGGAAAGACGTTTTCGGTGACTGAATACTCCTTATCTTCATCTCACACTGTGCTAAAAGTTTGACTGCTCTAATTTTCAAGCTATCTAATCTTTTATGTGCTAAAGCATATGAAATCATGCATTATTAGAAGTATGAATTACAAGAAGAGTTCATTTATTTGGTGTTCTATATACCCTTTATCTAAAAGGCACTCTGTGGTTAGAATTTTTTCATTTGGTAATATTCATTAAGTCTCAAACTCTTCTTTCAGAGAACAAAATTGCTTCAACCTGATTGAGATATTTTATCTGGGGAAAGAAAAGACTTACTTTCATACAAAATCCATTATCATCAGTGAATGTTTTGATGCTTGCATTGGATGTGAATCCTGTGTATCTTTACTGGGAGATCCATTCAAGTGAGTGCACAGGCCTCAGGAGTCTCCCACTGGAAAACAGCCACATATTCTCCCTTCAGAAATGTGAGTTTTTCAATTTCTTAGAACATGTGGAATGTGTTATATTCCTTTCACTGTTGCATCTGAGGCATGCGTGACTATTTTCTTTGTATACACATAGCTGGAAAGAGTGTAGCAATCTATTAAAAGCAAATTCTATTTAATGTTGAGCTTTCAATTTACATTATTTTCATTGTAGAAGTAAGGAGTTTTATCACTTGATTTTTTGTAAGGATATGATTATACCACTAAGACAATGCATATCATTTTACCAATAAAGTGAAGCTTATCAGAATGGAATGCCACAGTTGAGAGAAAGGACATTTCCACCTTGAAGAAAATGAGACGACGCTTGAAAGGCAAAATGGAATTTCCCTGAAATGTCCTTTAAAATAATGTTCCTAATTCCTACCTGAAATGGTGGCCAACCTGCCCAAGAATGATGCTTTCAGGACAGACGATTTGTTCTACAAAGAAAACACAGTGTAAGCCTGCACTTGTGCTTTTTAGTTTAGTCCTAGGACTTGGGGATTTGTTTTTTGTTTTCAAGTGTCACTAAATCTTTCTCCCTGCCCCTCTGCTGCAAGATTAATTATTTTCTGTACAAGGGCCCTTCTTTCAAAGTCCTCCATTATTCTGTTTTCACCATACTGGGGAACTTATCCAAGTCAACAGAAAGGCAGCCTTTATCACAGAGAGGCTGTTCATGAAGTGGATGGTTTCATATATTGCTGGGAGAGAATTGCCTTAACATTGCTTATTCACACTGCTGTGCCAGGTGCATCCACTTACATGGCTCAAAATGCTGCTACCACCACTTCCTCTGCTGCCAAAACCATTATGTGCTCCGAGTGATGGAGCAAGAGGCAGGACTTAGATCTTCTCTGCTGGGAAGCGGAGGCAGAGAGACCGATCTTTGTGTCTCAAAAGAAAAAAAAAATCTGCTGTAGGGAGCCTTTTAACTCGCTGTGGCTCTGCTGCTGTGAGCGCTTCGCAAGAAGATGGGGAGGAAAATAGCAGGAGTTTAGAACAAGATTCTGCTCTGCATCACTGCCCCAAGATACTGTAAAGAGGACAAAAGGAAACTGGGATATAAATAGAGAATGACATTTTCCTTGCATTGTCCACAATGAATACATTTGTACATGAACAAAATCGTTGGAACGAGTCAACATGCATGCCTGATGCTGAAGAAAAGCTTGTTTGTGCTTAGTACATTGAAGACATTGTTCGAAAATAGTTCATCCTTTTGTAAATATTGCCTCGGCATTGGTGCCAGGGTCACTGCTGCTTTGCGCTATCAGCTGAATAAGTATCAGTCATGCACATGCTGCTGGGAGAAATTTTAATACGGGCACCAGATTTAAAAGCAGAAAATTATCCTCTTAAGGACTGTCCCCTTCATTTGTAGTTAATACTCCCTGCTTTGCTCTTAGTCTTCTTTCTTCAAAACTTACGAGATTTTCTCACAACTAAAGGGTGTTTCATACGTGCCACCAGGAAGTAAAACTTGCCCCATCCCTCAGGCACTGCTAATGTGTGTACAGAAAGCAGATTTCCCTTTCTGACAAAACCCTGGTAGGAGGAAACCTTGCCTTTGCTTTTCATCTGCAGTTAAACAGCTACAGCAGATACAGGCAACGCTCCCTCCTCGTGCAAAGTGGCTGAGGTCAGCTGAGCGGCGCCACGATGGAGATCTTGGCTCTTCAGCTTGTTTGCTGTTTTCTGGAAAGACATTTACGTGGCAACAATCCTTTTCTTTTCTCCAGAAGTTTTGAGAATCCAGCAAAACAAATACTTGTACCACATGCAAAACCAAATCTATGAAATTATTACAGTATGTTCTGTATCCAGTGAAAGCTTCCTTGTATCCCTACGCAGAAGGCAAATATGACGAACAAGATACATCTGTATTCATCCCCATACCCGGATTTTTTGGCAAGATAAACCAAAATCTGAAACTACAAAGTATGTAGGACCCTCCAGCATTTCATGCTAGCAAGCAAATACAGCTATCCCTATGATAAAGTCAAATAGATGATGGGAAAGTGAACTAGTGACTTGGAAAAAAAATTTGATCAATGGAAAAGCTGAAAATTATACCTCTAAAAAATTCTATGATGTCTAGGCAATTTTGAAAATGTTTCTCTGCCCTAAATAAGGTATAGTTCAATTTCAAATAAGATGTGGTATGAGCTATTGTATCAGGCTTACACAGTGTCTGAATATAATGCCACACATCCTGAAGATTACTATATTCTGCCACTCTGTGCTTTTATCTCTATGGCCATGCCCCAGGGTTAAAAAGGTTCAAATCCTCCAGGCCTCCAAATTTTGCAGGTGGAAGTGGGAATTTCATTAGGCTGACAGAACAGGGACATCACATGTGTTTTTCTTGCAGCCTAGTTAAGTTGTATTGTGCTCACCCACCTTCACCTGGGCAAAAGGGCCAGGCACTCAATCTGCTCCTGTCTGGTAGGACAGGGCTGAGGGGACACAAGTCCTGCTCTCTGCTGGCTTGCTTGGAGACAGTGCACAGCTTCTGAGAGAGCCCTCTGGGAAGGATGGTGGTGTAGCCTGGAAGATAGGGAAGCTGGAACCAGGTAGTCTTTAAGGTGCTCTTCAACCTGACCCATTCTACAATTCTATGATACATGATCATCCCAGCAATCCCATTTTTTTAGGAGGCCTGTGTGCTTTAGTTCAACAGCTGCTTTTATGCATTTGAACTCTGTCTGCATTTATGGCACAGAAGATGTGCTCTTCTAGCTGCTCCCAGCTCAGACAGACTTGTCCTCTTACCCCCTTGATTACAGCTCTGGTGGGTTTTTGCCATGTTACTGCCTTTTGTTTTTTGACATGTTATCACAATAATAAAGTTTTCACATCGTGCTGTCTCCTAAAAAAAGGTGAAATAATCTATAGATCAAGGATGAATGTCCAAAGACTGTATTAATTCATTAATTAATAGAAAATTTACTTCGTATCTTGTAGTAACGATTTGCTACAAATTACTCCAACATATGTCACTTCAGGTTTTCAGATCAATACCTTAATGAAAACAATTTTTATGTTTTCTAATTCAGGTCTGTGGTCCAGGAGCAGCTTGGAGACTATGAAATACTAGATAATTGCCTGCAAAACTGTTGGATCTATTTGTTTGTCCAGAAGTAGTATCACAGCACACCCCAAACTAAAACATGTATATGCTTTGACGTGTAGGAGTCAACTAACAATGTAAAAAGTAAATAATTGAAAAAAATAAAGGCAGGCCACTAAAATTCATGGTTCAGTCTTTATTATCACTATAACTTAAACCATTTGTGATGACTGCACAAGGTGATAAATGGATTTTCTCTTTTTTTTTTTTTTTTAGATTGGTTCTGTAGGTTTTGGAACTAAAATGTTGAGAAGACTGCTCAAAACCAACTACACTAGCCAAATTGCTTTTGTTTGAGCTCAGGACATCTTGAGCTCTCATTTCAGTGTAGCTCTCTGCACATTTCCCAGCACTGCAATGGGTCGAGGATTCCATCCTTCTTCTCTCAATGGTTCAAAAATACTAAGAAAACCTAGGAGTGAAAGTAAAACAAAATCCTTTTGCAGTTAAATTATGTTGACTAGAAATGTGGATTTAAATCAGAACCAGAATCTATTTCTATAGCAATCACTGCAGTGATGGGCTTTTGTATATGGTAGAATTTTGCAGAGTTTTTGAGTAAAATTTGTAAGCTTTATTCCAAAAAAATTGGAGTTAAAAAGTTCCTTCAGCACAGCAGAAAAAAGAAGATCAAAAAGTTGCCACTGTAGAAGTGAGGACTGATTACTCACAGTGGACTGAGTAATTAAGGAGACAGTATATACCTATCTTAGGTATATCTTACCTCCCTAATTGCATTTTGCAGCGGGTATAGAGCCTCAACCTTCTTCCATATTTTTGATAAGCAGAATGGAAGTTTATCCATATCTTCATAGGACAGAATGATAGCAAAGACATTGCAATACAATGGAATTATTTCAAAATACTGCTTCTCTCAGTATTGGGTGGTTCCTTGAGAACCATGAATATAAATATTCAGGAGAAAGTACTGTCAACCAAGGAAGATTGTATCTTATGCCCTGGGAGTGATTTAAAGTAAGCAATTTTATTAATAGGATTCCGTCAGTAGCCTATACAAGGTTTTACCATTGTCGTTAGATGACACTGTGACATCACAAACACAATATATTATTAATTAAAATTTGCTTTTAGCATCCAGGTGTCCCACTTCAGACCAGGGACCTTTCCTCTAGGCACTGTAAAAATTCATTAGAAATGTGTCTCAAAAGATTAAGATGAGTATCTGGCTACATCTTTGCCTTGATTGCAAAAGAGCACTGTCAAGCATCTTAATAACATATTTACTGGTGCTCAATTAGATGCTAGAGAACAAAATTGATCACCACACTTAAAAATATTTGCTGCTGCCTTACAGCAGTGAAAAATGTTACTATTCATCATGCATATGGCAGAACCCTTGGCTTTAACACCAGTTCCTTCAATCACCCTCCACACCTTGTGGAGGAGCTGCCAAGTGCATCCAACCCTGCTTCTCCTCACCTCCAGTTTTCCATGTGTCCCTCAGCAGCTGTGACAGTACTTCAGTACTACTGAAGTCTGAGAACAAAAGCCCCCCAAAAAATGATGCCCTTCCTGTCCATCTGCAGGTTAACGGATCCAATGGTCTCTCTTGCTTATCAATGATTTCTAGCATGACATTGAACAACTGCTTTACCTTTATTAGTAGGTTTGATCTACGAGGATAAAAGAGGGGAAGAGAGGTGCAAATGAGGGTCAAACTATGATCAGACTATTCTATATACTCACTGTCATCAACCCTTATCATGTTACCAGTAGTGCCATAGCTGTCTCCTCTTACATTGAAATTTCTTCCTTTTGGCTTTTCTGAAGGTGGGGGAGAAGCCTGTGAAGCAAACTGTTGTTTTCCTTTAGCTGCAGTGGGTTTTGTTTGTTTGTCTGATACTGGCTTTCTAGCTTTGATTTTGCAATGTTTTTTAAACACAGGCGTTGCCATGCCTTTTTGCTAAAGGCAGACAGACCAAAGAAACATGTGCAGCACTTAGAAAGTGGTAGAAGAGTTTCACGCAGCACCATAATAATGAGATATTTTTTTTTAGATTTTGTTCCCTGTCCCTTTCTTTGCAATTCCTAATGTTTTGCATGTTTTTTGACCCACTGCCAAGCTGTGCATTGATGTTTTTGTGGCAGCATTTATTGGAGCCTCACGAGGCTGCTCTGGAGGGGTACGAGCCAGCCAAGATCCCTCTGTGTATCACAGGGCATTTATCCACAGCAAGGTTCATCTGCTGTTTTCTTGCTCAGTCACTCTGCTTTGTGGCCTCGTCCCTCATCCTCTCCTCATCCTCACAGTAATCTCTGCACTTGTATTCTTGCCCCTTCACAGAACATTTCTGAGCATGCTGGTGAAGGGACTCTGCTACTGGACTCCCATCACCACAAGAAGTGACCATTTGTTTCTGACCTTTAGCTTCCTCTCTTTCCTGTGATGTTTCTCCACATGAGAGGGTGCCTCTTTGTCCGTGCAGCTTAAGGTTTTTGAGAGCCTCTGGTAAAAGATGTCAAATGTCTTTCTTTAATTCCTTTTAAGTGTGTTGACCAGATCTCCCCTCCACATGGAGGGATTTGTGAGGCATCTCCTCCGTCTGCAAAAGCTGCCTGTTTCTTCCCCTGGGTCATGCTGGTTTTCTTCAAAATACTTCTTTGATACAGTTAATATGGTTTTATATATATATATAACTGGCCAGCTAGATGTTATTTTCTGATTTCTCTATTTGGGCATAACTTCAGGTTTTTTAACTTGTAGCAACTCTGACCAAGTTGGTTAGCTATGTTCACATTCTTTTTAAGACTTCATAAAACCTCCAAGATATGATCAGCCCTGGGCTGGACTAGAAATGAAGTGTGAAATTCTTGGAGGAGTAAACTGCAGGATTTAGAGGCTCTTATATCTATGGTCTTCTCAGCTATATGCTGAAGACTCCAAGAAAATCCATGTTTTACTACTGTCTCTGTGAGTGAGCTTCTTTGGGAATCCTTTAGGTAGAGGTGAAATGGCAAAAAAAAGTTTTGTTCTGGGTTTCTTTATTTCTCGGTGAGCAACCTTGGTCCTTGAGTCCAAGCCCAACAGCAGTCACCTCAACTAAGATTTTAGAAGTAATGAAAGTTTAACAGGAGGAAAAATTGGGACTGCTCATCAAAAACTTGGATGGAAGGATGCATGGGATCAAATAGAAAAAAAGATAAACACTACAAAGCTTTCCTAATAATAGATTATGGCACACTAGCCAGACATTTACAAAAAATGCACCAAACCCTATTTTCTACATCAAGGAAGTGAGCTGACCTAATCTGACTGGATTTCAGGAAAACATTTGTTAGTATGCTACTTGAAAAAAAAAATAAACTGAGGAAGATAGCACTTGCTAAATTAACTCTTAATATGAATAAAAGCTTGCAAAGTAGTTTGGTAGGGAAAGTCTCAAGCTAGCAGAAAGTTTATAGTGAACTTCCTTAAAGAATGATCTCAGACAGATCATATTAGTTATTTTCACTAACTACTTTAAATTAGGAATGATCAACTGAGGATTCAAAGCTGGGGTACTGCCTGCACAAAGTGGGGCTGGAATATTGTATAACAACGGGCATGAGAGTTATTGTACATGATAAGCTTGACTCAGTACCCTGGAACTCTGCCTATGCCAAACTTAGAAAAAGTTCTTCACTATGATATTTTCACTATAAAGGCAAATCAAGTGGTCAAGTTTCTTAGTTGTTTTGCAGGCACAGAGGTTAAATATATAAAATAAAATTGCTATATAAAAATGCCACAATACAAAGGCCGTGTAACCATTTCCAAGGGAAGGCAAAAAAAAAAAAAAAAGAAAAAAAAGAAAACAGATTTTTGCTTGTTTAATTAGAGACAGTCATGATGTTAGCTAACTTCCACAAACACAACAACAAAAATCCTCCAGATTCTTCTATTAAAAAGGGCAAAAAATAAAATTCTTATTTTTAGATGTTATTTAAGAGTGCCACACAATCCATTCCTCCTTCAATTTCACAGGCATCACCTGTAAACTGGAGATTAATGGACAAGATCAATAGAAACAATATAATGAGACACTAAGTCCATTCCTCTGTTGTTCCTGTAAAAATATTTCAGAATTTGGTCTCTTGCTCCCAGAGCTGTCAAATGAAGCCAGCGCAGAACAGGAAGTGAGAAGTGCTGTACAAACTCTGGAAGGCTTACCTGAGCTAACACACCATGATGTGCTGGAGGTAACCTAATTCTAGAGACAGCTCTGTTCCATGAGCCAAGCTGGCTCCCCTGCAGTGCCCTGAGCTGCATCGTGTGCCTGTGCCAGCTCACATCCATAGTCGTGCAAAGTGCAGAGATTCCCAAACAAATCTGGACTTGCTGGAATTCAGGGGAATCCCGTAGCTTGTATGAAAGTGATGACACCCTTTCATAAAAAAGCCTTTTGACACCCTTGTCATGCAATACTAGTATGATAGTGCAAAGGTCAAGGTCACAAGCTAGGAATGAAGAATGTTTGCTGTCACTATTCATAAAAAAAGTATAAGTTGGATGTTTCGGTCAATCCTTACAGCTTTTGAGATACTGAGAGCAGGTAGCTTAAATATTAAATTAAATATATTAAAAATCAAAATATTAGTTGCTTTGTATCCAGGAGGCATGGGAAGATATTAATGCCACCATAAGAGGCAGTGGCAACATCTCATCTGGGTCACTGTGCTTACCTCTAACCCTGCAGATTAAAAGAGATTTCCTGGAAGTGGAGGTAAAAAGGAGGGTTAGAAGAACCATCAGTGAAAAGCATCCTTGTCTGTGACAGGCACGGCACAGCTGGTTTGGCTGAACTCAGGCCGAGCAGGTTTTGGCAGTAAACTGAAAAACTCAGGGGAGGACAGATGGGAATGGACTTTATTCTGGGTGAGAGAAATGTTCTTTAAACTGAAGTTGAAGACCCTGCAGAATGTGAGAGGTTCAGCTGGTCATGATACACGACCTGAAATCTTTAACCATACAGAGGAACAGAAAAACAGAGGCAAGCTGATGGCAGGGGTAGCTTCAAGATGGAGTCCAGTGTCTCTGCGTGTTAAGTTGGAGAGTGCAACACAGCTGCCTGCGATAGAGAGGATCAAGCCCCACAGTAGAGGAGGTCTTCTCCAGCCCTGCCCACTTTGTCAAGGACAAAGCTGGCTATGAAAGCTCTGATTTCAAAACACGTATCAAATTTACCCATTTGTCACCGGCCAGTTTATCACCACCCTCTATCGTATATTCAATAGTGTTACACAAGAGTGTAAATTAATGTGAAGTGCAATACTCCTAATTATTACAGTTGGGGAGCAAATGGGGCCATGCATATGCAAATATCTAATTAGTGACATTGTGGTTGTCTGTCTGTGGAAATACCCTGTGTGACTATGAAATCATACTGCCTGCTTTGGCTTATACAATGATGTGTGTTGCTGCGACTCTTGCATAAGGAGAATTAGTCCTTCTGTTTTAATAATACTGCACCATTCTGCTCAATTCTGAGCCCTTAATCTTGCATCACAGTGAAACACTGTAACAGCAACACATAATTGTCTATTTTTCCAATTTTCTAGTTTGTAAAATGCTAGTTCCTGACCTCTGCTGAATGTGTACAGTGGCCTACCTTGACACAATATTAGATTAATCTTAAGTAAAAAGAGTTTCAGTGCAGCTGTAATAGAAAAAAGAATATGACTTCACCTACCCAGGAATTTTGGGTTTCGGTCTTCTATTCTCAGAAGAATGTTATCGTTTCATTATGACACACTTGTAGTTTCGTGAGTTCTGTTTGTTTTAGCCTGAGATGACCTTATTAGTTCCTTCTATCCCCTCCAGTTTTGGTGGGGTCCCGAGTGCCTCCTTAGTGGTATTGCAAAAGGAAATCCCCATAAACCACAGAAATCCCTAAAAAAAGCTGATGGCAGAACGGAGCAGATCTCTGTTCAGGCAGGCAGCGTCCTCCCCTCGCGCAGCGCTGCCACGGGTGTCGATCGCAGCCCTGCAAAGAGACACAGGACGGCACAGCAGCCCGCAGGTTCTGCTTGCTCTCCAGGACTGAAAGGACACCCTCACCCAGAGCACTTTGTCTGTATCTGCTCAATTTTAAGACACCTCTTTGCTGGGATTTCCAGGGCAACATCCTCATTGTGGTGCTTCTGTAATTTACAGATAAAGGGTGACAGAAATGTGGTTTGGAGGACTGGGCACGATATAGGGTTGTGTTCACTAAGGCTGGCAAGATATCTGCCTTTCTGCTCAATTTGAAGGGCTAACTGGTTTCTGAATTATCATTACTTTGTTTTGAGGAGCGTCAGCAATGGATTGATAAAAAAAAAGTGTTTCTGTGGTTTTAAAAATACCTCTACCTTTTCTCCAGAATACAATAATTTCTTATCTTACTGCTTCTACACAGCAATTTAGATTCCTCCTAATTACTACCAAATTTTATGGTTAATTTCGCCTCCTTCCCCCTCTCCCAAAATGCAGACATGTATATTCTTATGTACATACGCATACCTCATCAAAATTATTTCAGCATAAGCGTGAATACCACGAACCAAAAGTTTGGCATCCCTGCTACAGTGAAAGATGACTGCCACCTATGGGTAAGAGCTCATGTTAACATATTTAGATAAAATTTTAATATTATTCTTTTTACTCAATTCAGTTTGTAATTAACTACCAGAACAGAGTTCTGATTCATTTGCTTATATTTTGTCAACAACAATCACTGAAAATCATCCTCTCAAAGTTAGGTGTTAAACCCTCTCCCTTACAAAGGAGCATCAGCTTTACGACGAGTAAAAAAAAGGGTACGACATTCTTATTTTTCTTTTTCTGAATAAAGACTACATAGAAGTGCTCTAATTCCCTATGCAAAGAAAAAAGACTTATTGCTATGCAGCTAGGTACAGCATATTAGATAAAGCTGTATTGAACGACGACTATAATTTTAAAGTTTAGCCGTCTCAAGGTTTTTATATTATGCTTGCTGTTTCTTTTACTAAATACATACAACTAGCTTGGCTGTGCAGTTCCATGAAAATGTGTGTATAATCAGTACGTCATAGTAATTTTCTTTTCAAAATTTTTCATTTTTCATAGTAAAATGAAAGATAAGTGGGGGAAGGGAGGCAGTAGAAAAATGTATGTCCCGATTACGTAAGCCTCAATTTTTCTGATAATCAATCTGCGCAGCATTTACCTAGAAAACTCAAAAGAAAGTACAGACTGCAAAGCCAAATTTATCGTATCAAAAATACTTTTTTCCGATTCAGTTTTCAGGTATTTAAAAGCAAACAGCCTGACAATTCTGTATATCTGACTACCAAAGAGAAAAGCGCTCAATTACGGCTGCTATACTGTGGTAAGCTGCATTAAAATGGACATTACAACCTCTTTCTCAGAAATACCATACATAAAAATTGCTGGAAGTCTAGCAAATTAATGCATGTATTTCAGTTTGGGGAAAAAATCATTTTGCTCTGGTAAACAGAAGCTAATTGTAGTCATTATATTTCTCCCTTTCGGGGCTGGGACACAGTATTTCTGAAGGAAGAGAGTTGAACTTAACAAAAGAGAAAATTATATTAAAAGAGAGAGCAACTAATACAAACTAAGTGCAATACTGATTTTTTTAAAAATCTGTCTTTTAAAGTAATCTTAGTCCTGGGCCTTCTCATTTGTATTGTACTTTACTAAATATGATAATTGGCCTATCTAAAAAACCCAAAATCAGTATTACAATAGTGCTTACCTCCTCCATTTTCACAAAATAAAACTAATACTAAACCTATATTATAAACTTGTAAAATACTGTAAAGGTGGTCAGTAAATGTTGCTCAAATATCTGAGGTTCACAGATCACCATTTCATGCTTGGGCTCCAATGGCGTCAGTACCCTTTATAATCTACATAATTCAGACATCTGCAGTAAAATCTTTGTGCTTCATAGATAAAAACATCTTCTAGGTAAAGTCACTGCTCCACAGTAACATATTAGTGATGTATTTTCCTGACGTATTTTAGGCCAAAAATAGCATTCTTCAATTTACTTCCTTGTGTCCACTTTGGCTACCGAATCAAACTGTCACCGGTCCAATAACATTTCCCTGTATTTTCAAACCACAGTTTAAACTTAAACCACTTAGTCTCCTTTGATGGGAACTTCATATCAGATAGACATTACTCCTTAGCACATTTAATGAATCCAGCTTAAAATAAAACACCAGAACTGCATGAACATCTGTGACAAATGACTTGTCTCAGTCATCCTGCTCCTTCTTATTTAATCTCCCACTGGAGTACAATTTCATAGGTACACTGTTTTACAGTGCAGACCTCCTCCCACCAACCTACTCCTTGCAAAAGGAATTTAAAAAAAAATATTTTCCATTTGTCATACCAAAATCTGAACAAATTATACTTAAACCTTTCAAAATAATTAGAAGTAGGAAAATGGAAATAAATAAATAAACCTCAAATTTACAAAAGCAACAAAAAGGTAAAGAATTGTAGAAATGCAATAAAGGATTGTTAAACTAATCGATCTGCTAATGGAATATGAAACAAACCCTCCTTTCCTGGTGACACATCGCTGAGTTACTACCTGCATATCATACAAGTTAAAAGAAGAGAAAATATTTTTAAGTATAGTCAGTATGATGAATTTTGAGATATTCCTATTTCAGTCTCTTTAAAACCAAGGCCATCTTAAAAGACAGGGTACTCGACAAGATCTACATGATATTGGAAAACCCAGACAGGTTTTTCTTGATTTTTTTGCCGCCAATGATCTCTGTGTTTTACAGAGGGAAAAAAAAATTCCGCAAATCAGGCGGCATTCTTAATTCCCTGAAGTGCTTGCTGTTAATTTTATACCTTTACAGAATGACAAGTAAAATTCCACTTTCAAAGTAAAGAAATACAGAACGTCGTATCATAGCTTAAAAAAATTATACTTTCTGTTCGATATAGATGTCTCATCAATTTCACTTGAATGCTGCTTATACTGTATAACACAGATTTTACTTTAAATAATAGTACTTAATGCCTATATAGATTTTTTGTTACCTAACAGCTTTGCTAGATTGGTCATGGATTTTTTTACTGTGCTATGTATTTTTTTAGTACTTAGTTATATGCCTGCATTCTCCAACAGACGTTCAAAATATTACTGCATTCTGACCTATTCCACGGTTTTGACACTGAAGTGCATTAAGATACTCATAATGTGCTTATAGAGGCAACTAAACAAAAAACCATGTTACCTTCTGATGTTCTGGAATGAACGGGACTTTATTCTAATGGGGGAGAACCTGTTTGTTTGTAATAACTTAGTTTGTAGCTGAAAAAGAGAGCAACACACCTGGAATCACCTCACTGAAAATTCCAGAAATGCAAGGAACTTCACAAAAAGTCTGCAGTTACCTTGTTTTTTAAGTAACCATACAGAGCTGACAGCTATTAGCAGCAGCAAGGACTTGCATAACGAGGACTTGAAGGAAGGCTTAGTACCATCCATGCCGGAGTGATTTAAAGAGAATGAAGGCACGTATTTCTTTATGATGCATTATGTAACAACAGAGAGGGCAATGTGAGGCATTAAAAAACTGCAGGACCCACACTTGATCTCATCCTTGTTATTTATCAGACAAATATTTAATAGTGCTTCTAGCAGAAGGCTTACGAAACACCAAGCACAGGAATGTTATCCGGTATAAAATAGTTTGAAATGTTTTAGGTGACGTATTCTATGTTTTGTACATCTTTATGAAAATGTAATAGGCCCTATAATTCATCTGCTTCAAACTTCTGCAATACATGCAATCTCAGATAAAAATGTCAAAATCAGTGATAGCTGGACCTTCTGGTTCACATTAGTGTGAAGAGAAAACTGCTGTTGAGCTGACACATTGATAGATTGCGAGTTCTGCTGAAGAATAGCTAAAAATGGTGATTCAATCTTGTCGCTACTATGTAAGAAGAATAACAGAAGTGGTGATGAGACTCATGATATCCTGTCTTTTATCAAAATCCTAAAGGGTATTGGTGCATTGAACACATTCTCTTCCTGAGAGCTTCTGGTTCCAAAAAAATACCTGTGTAAGTAAATGAAACTAAATAGGCCTATTAAAAACCAGGATCACTTTGTGCCCTAAATTTATTTAAACATTGATCTAAATAGCAGATTGTAAAAAGACTTTTTTTTTCTGGAGGGGGGGGGGGTCCTCTCTCTTTCTCTCTGTTTTTTTTTTTTTTTTCTTTTACAGTAGAGATGCTGGTCTTGTAATGACGAAATGGAGAGCTAGGAGGATTATGAAACACAAGGAACACGAAGGGCAAATCTGACTGAAAGAGAGGGAGAATATTATTCCGATTATTTAAAACTTCACTGGGTTTCTTTACTAACTTAAATCAATACCGGTGCCCTGAAATCTATATGGTGATACAGATGCATCCAAGATGCATGTAAGGTATTGCAGATCATCATCTTCTGTTAGGACAGTAAATAAAAACACTTGTATAATCATCTTTTCTGAACAGCTCCCTAATCTTTAGATATGCAAAACAAAACTTTAAAAAGAGGCTTCTGCTATTCTACCCCTGGTCCTCTGTTATCTGAAACTTGCATGGTCGTTAATGCTGAAGTGAAGTCAGGTTTAAACACTGACTTCTGTCCCTCAGTGCTTCATACTTCCCTGTGCTGCTGCAAAATCACCATGGAAGGCTCAAGATGGAGGGAACAGGGCCTGGGTGGCTTGTGCCTTCCTCCCACAAAGATCACAAAATGCTCCCGGCGCTTACTTCCGACGCATCCAAGGAGTTCTGCAACAACAGAAGGGGAAACAAGGCTTCACAGTCCTCATCTTTCACTGACAGGAATAACAGGTAAGGAGAAGGAGGAAACAGAAACATGGGGGGAGGACGGGGGTAACGATTTCATCTTAGAGGCTCTCCTTTTCCAAAGGGAAAGGAACCTTGACACAAACTTCATTACATCACAGAGATTTAGACAGGTAGGCACCTCAGATTTCTGTTAACTCAGTGGGTTTGTTTCAGGGAAAGATTAAGCATTCATTTGATTTTTAGTTTTACATTTACCGGGGCCTCTACAGCAAGATTTGCAGCTTCTCCTGCAACAATTAATGTTTCATGTTGCATAGGAATTTCTGATTACATAAAAAAAAACCCTCTCCAACAAAACTGTAACTTAAGCTGTGTTCTTAATTTGATGATGGATGGGGAAGAAAAGCAGCAAGGCAGAAAGTTTATCACCCTACACTAAAATGTAGGGAAAACCAGAAACCAAAATCAAATTAAAAAAACCCCAGAAAGGTCTCAGCCTAGTTCCATGTTTTTCCTACAATTCTTATACATGCATTTGCCTTTTAAGTATGCAGGTCGACATCTTTAGGATATTCAAGCAACGCATTAATACACTGTAGATATGGGAAAGAAATAAGTTAGAAATATTTGTAGAGTGTGAAGCAGTAAACAGTAACCAAGAAGAAATGTTTTACGTAATGCTATCATGGCTTGACAGCAGAGTAGATTTATACCATGTTTTCAAGCTAGTAAGCTTGGTAACAAGTGAAATGGGTTAAATTTTCTGAGTTTGGAATGCAACTGATTTATGTTTGTTCCACAGGGCTACGCAGCTCTTAAACGTACGAGCTCCTGCGGATGAAAGTCTGCTTTTAGGACAGGCCCCGCAGAGCCAGGCTGCGGTACGGCAGGGAGAAGAAGCCCAGGTAATTCTGGCGGGGCAGGGGCTGGCGATGCAGGGCGCAGCAGGTACCCAGCCATCCTGCCTTACGTAAGGACTTCATTTTCGTCCGCCTGCATCTCGCCGCCGCGCAGGGCACGGCAGAGGAGGCTATTCCATCTCCCCGTGCAGCCCCATCCCCTGTGCCAGGCCCAATGACCGCATCCTCGCATGTTTTCATTTTTTAATTTTTTTTTTTTCCTCCTCTCCAAACAGCACATCTACACAGTGGCGTTTACCTACTCGCTCGCGCCGTGGCTGCCACGCAGCCTATCTGGGCGGCCGGCTGGCACAGCCCGCGGTCACCGGAGCGATGCCGAAGAGGAAACTCCCGCTCCCTCTCCGGGCGAGGGGCGCGCTGCGGGCCGGCTCCGGGCGGGCAGCTCTCCCTCCTCGGCGGCGGCGGCGGCGGGTGTGCTCCGCTCTGCGGCCAGCGGCGGGCAGCGTCCATTGCAGCTCGGCGGGTCCGCGTCCGGAGTCCAGGGGCTCCGGCAGCCAGCGGGGAACCAGCCCCCGCTCCCCTAAATACCGCTGGCCAGGTGTGTTTATTTCTCATCCCGTCCTCTTCCCACAAATCCACCGTCTGCGGCCGCCGAGCGCCAGCGGCAGCCCGGCAGCCCCCGAGTCACCACCGATCTCTCTCCCCTCTCGCTCTCGCTCTCTCTCTCTCTTTCCCTCTCGTTTCAAGCTCTCCCCGAGGAGGAAACAGCACATCGGGGCCGCTCGTCCTGCATTTCACCGCCCGGGAGCCGCCGCCGCCGGAGCGCTCAAAACAAAGCGGAGAACAGTCACTTTCCACACTGTTCCCTTCCCTCCCCGCGCCGAGTAACGCGGGTGGCTGGGGGAGCTCGCCTAGAAGGGATGAAAAGATGAAAACTAAGGGGGGGGCGAAGGCAGCAGAACCCACCCACCCAGCCCGGAGCCCCCCGGCTGCTCCCCGTTCCCGGCGCAACCCGGCGCACCTGACAGCCCGCCGCGCGCGCTGTATTTCCCTCCCTTAGCGACAGGGGAGGCGCGCGCCGGCCGCGGCCCTCGCCATTGGCGGAGCGCAGCGGCGCGGCGCGGCCATTGGCTGCGACGGCGGCCAATGGGGCGCGCTGTATCCGGGCGGCAGCGGCTGCGGAGCTATTTAAATCCTGCCCGGTGATGTCAGCGCGGGCCGCGCGGGGGGAGCGGCGGCGCCCGCGCCTGTCAGGCCGCGTTAGGAGCAGCGCGGCCGCCGCCCCCTCCCTCCCTCCGCGGGTAGTGGGGCGGGAGGGCTCGGCGCACCTGCACCGCCGGCCCCGCTTACACGGGACACGCAGCACCCCGCCGCCCTCCCCGCTGAGGTGCCGCGGTGTCGCTCCTGAAGGGTGCGGGTTAATCCCGGGGTGCTGGGTGCGCTCTCTGGTTGCGCGGGTGTCGCGCTAAGCCCTCGCTCGCGGAGAAAGCAGAAGGGCAACTCTTGGCGCTGAGAACACTTCTGCCAGCTGTTCGGGGGGAGGTACCCTCACTATACTGCATTCGCACTCTGTGGCCTCGGTGACACTGAGCCCCTCAGCTCAGGAAGGACATTGAGGGAATGGAACGAATCCAGAGAAGGGAAATGAAGCTGGTGAAGCGTCTGGAGCACAAGTCCTGTGAAGAGCAGCTGAGGGAGCTGGGGGTGTTTAGCCTGGAGAACGGGAGGCTCAGGGAGGCCTTATTGCTCTCTACAGCCACCTTTCGGGAGGGTGTGGGCAGATAGGGTCGGTCTCTTCCCCCAGGCAACCAGTGGCAAGACAAGAGGACACAGCCTCAAGCTGTGCCAGGGGAGGTTCAGACAGAATGATTAATTTCTTCACAGAAATGGTGATTAGACTTCGAAATGGACTGCCACGGCACATGGTGGAATCACTGCCTCTGGAATTGTGATGGAAACTTACCCATGATGTGTCTGAAATGCAGGCATCTTACTTTTCACAAAGGTGTGTCACCCATGATGGGAACACACAGCTGCAGGATTTTCTCAGTTTGCCGATGGATGTATGCTGTGACCATAGCTTCTTGGCCCATATAACTACAGGCATTTTGGTTGCCCAAAAAAGTGTGTTAAGCTATGTGGCTGCAGAAGGAGTTATGGTGAGGTGACATGTGGAAGTGGTTCCCTAAAAACAATTCTGTGGTATGGTTAAAGTAAACACAGAGGAGGTCACTGAATATAGTTGATGCCAAATATTTATCGTGAGGACATTAGGACCAAAAGCCAGGAGGAAGGAGGCTGTCACTGAAAGCGTGTTTGTTTCTTTGCCATGGCAGGGTATGGCAACACAGGTAGGGGACAGCAGAAGGCTGATCATGGAGGTGGCTTCTGTGAGGTTAGGGATGGCATATCATAATTTGGGGACCTCAAGATGAATCTGATCTTCTTTTAAGGACATTCTTCCACTGAGAGTCAGATGAAGAATGCAAGAGCCTCTTTCAGGAACTGACTTCATGTGCCTTTTCAGTCCCATTGGCATTTCCTTGTTTTCCCTATTTGGGAAACTGCTTGGAATAAAGATTAACTCACTCCACTCACTGTGTTCTTTATGTATTGTATTTGTCCATCAATGCCACCATACTCCAGATTTTGTGTGAGTTACCATCAAGGTTCAGGAATAATATTTTTTGTTGTTTTGACCGCACTTTTTCTCCCCGGTTCCCAGCTCTGTTACTTCCAGGGTGACTTGGGGAAGTGTTACCTTCCTCTGAAATATCAAATTAGCATTAGCAAGAGATGAAAAGCTGGACAGAGGTGTTCATGGTGGCCTTGCTCCTGACATATGCATCTTGCTCAAATGCTTAGTACTAGTGATGAGATCTGACTCAAGAAGAAATTTTTCTCTAACGTGGCCTGTTGCATTTGAGGTAAAAAAAATAATAAAAGGGTAAGGGGGAAGCAGTTACCCCACTCAGCAAGATGGAATGTGGTTAATTTTGTAAGTGAAACTTGAGTATTTTGGGGACAAGAACTTTTGGACAGAGCCCTCACCCTAGAGCAGTATAAACCTTCAGTCTGTTGGCAGGGGAGTGGGTGGAAGAGGTTAATATACGTAGTGAAAGACAAATGTATATTCCTGGACTTCACAGCTATGGCATAAACTTAGAGGGGCAAAAAGGAATGTGAAGAGTTCATCTCATCTATCCCATGATTTTACTGCCATAAAGCAGGATCCAATCTCCCCATCTCTTTCCTGGTAAATACCCAAATTATGCAAATATCTTTAGGGATGAAACTTGATAACCTCCCCACGCATTTCTTTGAGTGCTCTGCTTTCCTTAGCTTAGGACAGTCTAGCTCTCTTTTTTATGACCCTGAAAGACTGCAGTCCCTGACTCTTCCTCACTTAGGTCCACACATCTGCTTAAGAAAGGTCTGGAGAAAAAGGCCAGTAGTTATGTCAACATTTCCTCATGGTTTTATTTTTTTTCTTCCCAAGCAAGCATGGTGAATTAACAGAATTAATGGCAGGTGAAATTTGCAGCCCTGGGAAAGTAGCACACACTGCAGGGGAAGATGGATGGATGGTGATGAAGTGATGACATCAGCTCTAAAGCGAAAGGTAGGGACAGCTGGGTGCACCTCCACTGAAAAAAGGGGAAAAAAACCTCTCAAAAACCAACCTGCAAATTTAAGCATGCTTGAGGAGAGGGATGCTGAATGATGAGCAGTAAAATGCTATTGTAAATGATACTCACCAGGTATTACAGTGTGTAGCAGTACCTCAGCTTCAGAGTTTTGAAGGGTGTACAAAGATCACTGCTAGAGCTGGGTAAACACAGACATGGAGAAACTAGGAGGCAAGTGAGTAGCTGAAGCTCAGATGAGGCAGAACTCATCTGGAAATCCTTTCCCAGTCTCGACACTGCTTCTTCCTGGCCAGTCTTTAGAAATCATTCCTGCTCCAGACTAGTGATACATAGTGCTGTAGTTTTTCCTGTTAGGAACACATTCTGCAGAAGGGTCTATAACACGGTGTAGGATTCAGCTGAATTCAGGCTACAAGATGGGGTCACTGAAGTCCTCTGCTTTAAAACATCACCAATAAAAATCTTATTTTAAATGTTCTGGTCAGGACTAGTGAAGCTTTTCAATTTTTAAATGTGTTTTGTGTGGAAAATCCCTCTGTTAAATAATTAGCAAGTGCTCTGAGCATTACTGCATATTTTATATTTCATCTGCCTGGAAGAAATGGACAGTTCTGTTGCTATAGATTAACTGCAATTTATTTTGTAATACTCTGGCTGCTGGAAGAGAGAGACTTCTTATTTCTTCTTATTTCTTTTGTATCCAATTACTCAAGGAATGGAGCTGGACAGAAGAAGGGTTTAGCCATACCTTTGCTTCTATTCCCAGTCCCAGTGGACATTTGAGTTCACAAAAAAAATATCTGCACAAGCAGTAAATGTGAAAAACAGAGACTGAGTGGTTCAGCAGTACAAAGAATCCCAGTGCTAGATCTTATTTTCTTGGCAGGCATTGGCTAGGATGGCTTGTTTATTTTACCTTTTACATACCCTTATTCCACATTTTAGTGTAAATTTTCCTCAGGCAGAAAAAAAATCATTGCTGTTGCATGAATTAGTCTGAAGTACCAATGGACACTAATTGTGTTTAAAAGGAAGAATTCAGCATAAAAAGCTGTTCAGATTTAACCTTTTCCTCTCAGAAGTGATATTACAAATTATTCTCTTAATGGAATGAAGGATTAGATCACCTTTCAAGTAATTTTGATTATCAGATCTGTGTTCTGAGGCTCTTTGAAGGGGAGGTTGTGTCAGAAGTGTGGCCCTGGCTCTGCTGTGGGCATTTCTGTACATCTCACTGCTGTCAGGCTACACCAGCAGACCTTGGTGTGACAGAGTGGTAACTGTCACATCTCTTTTCCTAGAAAGTTGTTTTGTTCCATCCTCAAGACAAACTTTGAATTCTGAGATAATTTTATATCCATAGCACTGCAATGGGCATCACCATTCCTGAAGGAAAAAGTGCTTCAATTTTCATGCGTGTTGGACCTAACAGCCCTCCTGGCAGTCTGTGGGAGCCTGTAGTCTGCCAGAAGATGCAGGTGTGGGTTCCTCAGCCTGAAGGAATTGGTGTGGATTACAGAACACAGATGAATGTTGATTAACCCAATGTGCCTACAACACACAGAAGTTCTCTAAGTGTATAAGCTAACTTCCTAGTCTCCTCCCCTGGTGTAACACCAATAGCTCAAGTCTCTAAGCAGACCTCTGCTTAATTTGACAGGCACTGCATGGGTGGCTGCTCCAGTTTGGTTGGTAAGCTGTGTTATACAGAAAGTGATCACCTGTGTGTGCTGTCTCTGCACTCGCTGGGGCTCAGTCCTGGATGTTGCCCACATCAGTTTCTCCCACAGTGTTGCCTGGTTAGCACTTGCAGCAAGCATCCTGTGAAGTCTTTAGAAAAGTCTCTTCCAGCTTGCTGGAACACACAGGATGCTGTTGACCATCATGGAGTATAAAGGGGATGTTTGCAGTGGTGCTCAGTGGTCTGTTAAGGACCAGGTTCCGAGTCAGGCCAATGAGGATTGCAGGGAAGAATCAAGGGCTTGGATAAAACTAATCCTCCATTCTGGCCATCAGACTGGGGAAATGAGTGTTTTCTTGCAGCCCTGCTGCAGCTTGTGCATTCTCTTCTATCTCCAAAACACTGCTGAGACTGATGCCAATGAAAATAACAGGCAGAAACATTTTTAACATTTATGCTGCTCATTTGCAATTCAAGTATGGTGAACTCTTGTGTGCTGAAAAGCAGGGAGCAGAACAGAATGGACCAATCTGTTTATGAAGACTGCAGAAGTTATTTACCAGCTCTGAGATTTAGAGAATTGTTTTAATGTTATTGATCAGCATTTCCAAAATGGTGTTGAACTGTAGCTCTCCTGTTGTGATGAAACTGAATGACTACAATCTTGATGCTTTGTTAGTAGGTTGGCTCCACATATCAAAAGGCATGGGACACCAAAGAAGGCTGTAAGAATGTGTTCAAAATAACATAAGGGGGAATTCTATGTAGTATTTCCTAGGTACAATGTTCCTAAAGAAGTGAAAAATTTTACTTCATTCTTTCACAAAACTTACCTCTATGTATACAATAAAGTCTATTTTTAAGTATTGGCTTGCTTGAGCAACTACTTTTAGATTTGGGATGAAGTATAATGTGATGTGATATCATGTCAGTGGGCAGTATTATACTCTGCATAATTTTCCATAAAGGGTATGAAACTTTAGAGAAATGTCCTTTTACAATCTCCTATAATGAAGGAGGAAGCTTGTCAGCTGATTTGCCCAGTATGTGGATTATTTTTGTTTTTCAGAGTTAGCTGTCACATTTCACTGTGGTCTTTCTTCTCCTCACAATCCTGAAAAATAGAATATTCAATCACTAGCATAAAATTTTAAGTCCATAGATGACTCTTACAGTAAATACCAGTGTGACATTTAATATAAATTCTTGCCTAAAAATATCTGCAATAAATCTTAGATCCTATAGGTATGCATATGTATGTATTGGTACTAGAGGATGATGTAGTTGGGGGTTGAGCACCATGTTCCAAAAAAGCAAAGCCATGTAAACTACTCATCACCTCTTCATCATCTGAGCATATGCAGACACCTACCATTTTTGTGACACAGTTTTAATCCTATGTGGAATGTCTTCATGAAGGCAGCTGCATTTTTAGCATACATGGAAGATTACCGAGCTCAGCACAGAGCTATTTCCAGTCAAGAATGCAAAACAGCAGAGATGGTTATTGTCCACTTCTTTCCTAATGGGCATATATTCAGAGGATAGAGGACTTGGTGAGGAAATCAGACTTTCAGCACCATCAGACAACAATTCCCACTTATTTCATGACAGATTTCACCCTAGTGGCATGAGTGGAATCATGACACATCCTCTTCCATGGTTTTCAGAGTTGATTTATAGTCTCTACCATGCTTGCATGGGACTGTTTTCCTTTCTATAACCACTCAAAATGCCATTCTCTAGTTTCTGTGGAATTCGAGGTTTGTAGTAAGGAAAGGGATAATTTCAACACAAGAACTGAAATTGTGTCTGATTCTTGAGTAGATAGAGAAGAATATCTCTAGTGCTATTTCCATAGCTCTTTAATTTGTAAGATAAAAAATATATATCTATTCTCTGCTACCAGGTTCTCTTGCATCCTTTAAATAACTGCTCTATTAGGAGTTTTAAAGCACACAGTGCTTTTCAATTCATTCAATTCAGCATGAGGGAGAAGCATGCATCAAATTTAAGGACCCAAATGGAATCATCAGTCATTCACAAGGCAAGAAAGCATTTACAGCTTCTTGTCCTGGGCAATACAGAAAACTGAGAAGCTACTGGGTTAACTTGTCCCACCCAACACAGAGCAGAAGCCCCTGGAGTGAATCCAGCATTACTTAACTATGAGCTGTGTCTATGTGTTTGATTGGTGTGTTGTTTTGGTTTTGCTTTTCCACAGGAATCATAACTCATTTGCACAAACAATCCCTCGTCCATAATGAATACACATACCAGGATTTATAACAGATAAATTAAATGAGATGTGCTCAGGAGACAGCAAAGCATGCAGTAGTAGAAAGGGAAAGAAGTACCCTTTTCATTCTGCCTGATAAGAATGATCACTCAGAGCAGGATATAATTTTAATTTCTAAGTTATCCAAATACCCAGAAAGCAGGTCATTATGGGCACATCGGTATCACAAGTGCTTTGGTATCTTGCTCTTGTGTTGCATTCAATATCTGATTGTACAGCATACAGCACCAAAGCACACAGCATTTATAAAGATGTCATTAAAGAATGTGACAGTCTAGGCTGCAGGAAGCAGAAAGAAAAAACCTGTTTCCACTTAATCATTTGTCTGAATCTTACATGACTTTTTCCAGGCCAAGAAAAATAATGACTATTAAACAAGTGGCAAGTGAGCTGTTGCTCAAAGAAAGGGGTGCAACTCTATATGGCATCATTAAAAAATGAGAGCCAAGAAGTTGTGATCTGCTGCAGACAGCTGAGGGTGTGTGTTATTCTTCAAATTAATTTAGGTAAATTTAATTTATCAGTAAATCAGCTATCATAAGATGCTGGAGAGGGATAACCAGGTTATAGGTGTGGGTGGGAATAATAAGCCCAGCAAAACAAGCTGGTTGGGTATGTGAGAAGAAGTGTGTTGCTGGACCATCCTGTGAGAGGCTTCATCTAGCTGAAGTATCGTATATAAACTTGTGTCACATGCTGGTGATCAGGCAGAATTCAAACGCTGAAAAGTCTGAGCTGTGGCAGTCTCTGGCTTTGTGTGATTGCCAAAAAACTCCAGCATGGAACACTTGGTAGTATCTTAACCTCTAGTTTCTGCTTGTAATGATTACATGGTGCTGTTTCATGGCAATTTTGAGGTTATTTGAAGAACTCTGGAGAAGGGAGCCTGAATGGCATATGGCATTGGAATGGACCCAGAAACTGCTGGAAGATGCAAGAGGATTCACAGGGGAGAAGTGTAGAGGGCAACGGAGAGAAGCCAAAGTGAACAAGCATGGAATGCAAAGAATGAACACAGAAGTACCATTATTTACCATTATGGTGTAGTTTAAGATGTTACCTAGGGCTGCTTGGACCTGTGGGAAGCTGAAGAGTGCTCTTTGCTTAGCATGGCAGACCTGCTTGTCTAATTATTTTATCTGTGGTATTTCTAGAATACAAGTCATGTGCAAGCTGTACTGCAATGTGGAGATAAGCAATAAAGGCAATTGATTGTCTGGATCTGCAGATGCTGATACCTGAGGTCCCTCATAATCTGGTATGTGCCCAGCAGGAGAGGAGGAAGTGTAGCAAAGAAGAGTCATAATGCACTTGGTTCCATGGTTCAAACAGCTACAGCTGTCAAACAATAGTGCTTCTTGTTTTGGAGTTAGGTTGGGTTAAAACTCTTCAGGCCTACTTGCCTGGGGCAAGCCTCCAGGCTACAATGCTGTAAGGAATTCACAGCTTAAATCTCCTTGGCAGCAGTTGGCATTTTTCAGCTTTTGTGGCAGTGGAGCAGGTTCTTGGGAATGGTAAGGGAAATCTCAGAAGGTATTTGGGAGACACCTGGGAGATACCTGTAAGGAGAGGGAGGAAATCTGTGAGAAGCCAGCAGGATGTCATGGGCCTGTGGTAGACCTGCAAAGAAGGGTAGGCTTTACTCAGTTTCTTTCCCTTTTCTCAATATGTTCTCATCTTTTCCTCCTCAGGGTTGGCTCCTCATTTTCTTGGGAGATTTGAGTTTCTGAAGCCCACATCTGTCTACTTCCCACCTTATAGCTGTCTTCCTCTATCAAGTCAATTGTACCTTGAAAAAGCCTTCTTTGTGGCTTTGCTGTAGCCTCTAATTCTTCTCTGCTGAAAAGAAGAGGATGCTGGTGTGGCTCCTGTTACAGAGCAAAGAGGAGGCAAAGGTTGAGTGGGGATTATTTAGGCCAGAACAGCAGGTTCTGTATCCCAAGGCACAGTCCCTTACAGTCTTCAGCTGCCTCTGCTGGGCTGACCACACTCAAGTAGTACAACTGATGTCAGAGGCTCACAGTTCAATCTTCATTATATTGCTATGTAGTTGTCAGGAATTAACTTTTGTTGGGTAAAGCATGATCAGGCACATCTTATTAAGAAAACATGACTGGTAGCAGTAGCAGAACTGACCTAATATGAAAACACTTGCCCAGTGACTCAATGGGCAATCAAGCAACACTAGAATGAAGAATGAACCTACAACCAGTAAAAATCATCCAACCTGAATGGTGCTCTCCACCTCATGAAACTCATCTAAGGGCAGTAACAGAGCCCTACCTTCAGGGATGTCTGGGACCAAGCCTGTGTAGCTGGAACCAGCACAATTAATGCTGCTCCTCCCATTTATTGACAATCTCTGGTCCTGTCAGCAAGGAGATAGCCACTCTTCTGTAACTTTGTAGTGTCCTTTGCATTATTAATCACTCTTTCATAGAGATAATGAATTGTCACACTCCTTCCCACATATCCAATTATTGCACAATAATTAATGTGCAATTCAGCCCATCCTGACCTAAACCACAAGATGCTGAAGTCTCTTGAGTCAGCTTAAGACTGTCTTGCAGGTTTCTAAACCAGGATCAATTAATGGTAGGTATTTTCTGCATGCTCTCTGCAAACTCCTGCCTCAGTTCCTGCCCTTTGCCTTTGAGGTCTGTCTTCCAGTGTAGTGGTGGTCAGGCAGTGGTGGCTCTTGGATTCATCAGGACCATAGCTCAGTGGAAAGAGCCCTGATGGACACACTAGCCTCTTTTGTCTCTACACCTTTGTGTGTAAGTAGAGGTTATGTTTATATATCTTTGCATCTAAAATGTGCAACATCCTAAATCTAAATGTGCAACATCCACTTGCTAACTGGATGTGTATGGATGGAATAAAGCATTTTCCTCTTCATTCCAGATCTGTTTTCTAGCCAAACTAAAATCTTGTCCAGTTGATGTATCTACCTCATGGATAATGTCCACTGTCTCTCAGCAAGAATAAACCACAGCTGTATGTGTTTCCTGCTAGTTAAACTGACTTAAATGACTAATCATCTCTTCATTCATGTATTGCCTTTGGTCTTCTTAGGGTCCTCATAACCATGCAGAGTGTAAAACTGGATGATTATCCCACTAAGTTATCCCGAAAATAGTTCAGTCTTCTTCAACAACAGAAAGTTACCTGGACTTTATTAATGAATTATGAGTTTCAGTGTTGGGAGAAGCTCTTTGTTCTCTTTCCTGGTTTTCAATGAAGCTGGTTCCTATCTTTGCTCAGAATGCTTCCATAGCGGCTTGTCTATTTGAGTTTCAACTCATGCTTCAAAATGCTTTCTTCCTCACTAGTCTGAAGTCTGAATAGTCCTTTACAAACTGGTAATGTAGGACATTTTAAATATTATCCTTCCAGTCACTCTCCAAAGCTATCTGTCATGATAGGCCTGTCGTGGCTGGAATTCAGTTGCAGACATTCCAGGATTTACACTCATCAAATGTCTTAGGTTGCAAATGCAAGATGTGGCCAGGGGTGTGTATTCTATTGCCATCTGTCAGAACCAGGTGGGGTGGTTTTCTTTATCTCTTCCACAACCCATCCTCCCTCAGGGAATATGTCTTCTGTTAATGGGCCATTTGAGAGTCACTGCATGACTGATAAAATTACATCATCCCATTGTGAGATGCTCTGTCCAGGGGGAGGAGCCAAACATTCCTACCTGGATATAATCAGAGATTTGGAATACCTTTTGGAATTTCCTTTGGAAATCCAAAGGATTTCCTCTGAGAATCGTTTTCCACTGGATTCCCAGAGGAGCAGCCCTTTTTTCTATTGGATTTCCAGAGGAAGACCAGGCCCATCTACACCAGCACTGTAGAGGAAAATGACACCCTTCTACAGAATCACTGCTTCAACAGAACCACATGCAGCACTCCAGGAGGATTGCAGCCACCATTTAATCAGACTGCTACCAACACCCTGACCAACAAGGTATCAAGTCATATTCTGTCAGTGTTATTTTGTATTTCTGCATTTTTTTAATTTTTCCTAATACAGAACTGTTATTCCTACTCCCATATCTTTGCCTGAGAGCCCCTTAATTTCAAAATTATAATAATTCAGAGGGAGGGGATTTACATTTTCTATTTCAAGAGAGGCTCCTGCCTTCCTTAGCAGACACCTGTCTTTTCAAACCAAGACATCATAGTAGCTACTTCATAGATACCATCTCTTTCTACCTCTGCATCTACCTCTCCTTTTCCTAATAATTAAATTGCAAAATCTTTGTGACTGAGAATGTTGTCACGTTGCTCTCTATTTAGATGTCTATTACAATTGGCTCATCATTCATGACTGGAATTCTTAGGTGGTAGTGAAATAAAAATTTTAAAAAAAGTAATTATGTATTCCTTCAAAAACACCATGTGTTTTAAGGGAATATTTTAGGATATTTGAGTGGAATATTCCTGAAAATACAAAATGTCAGTGATTCGGGATTCTATCCATCACATGGTTTCTCCATCACTCCAATTACCATGGAGTGGCAAATTTTACCTTGTTTGTAAAGCCAATATCAAACACTTTTAGTGTTTATCTGGACTCTCACCACAAGACCATAAACTGGATCAACCTTCACTGTGGGAATGCAGTGATATTAGGACAGAGCAGTTTCAAAAGCTCAGCAACTGTGTATTCTTTTAGATACTTAAAGTAATAAATTTTCTAAGCTGTATAATCTCACCAGATTCTTAAAGGACACCATCTGTCTGTACCATCACAAAAGTCCAAGTGTGCCCTCCCCCTCCCAAAAAATGCAAGATGTTTTTTAATCATATCTGTTGAATCTATTTTCACAATTCAAGAAATTTAACAATGTTTTTGAAGATGAAAGAGCACCAACAAAACTGAGAAATCAGATTGTGGGACTTTCCTCCCTAGACCTGATGGGAACATAGAATTTGAACAATGTTTGTCCTCCTTTGTTCCGCCACCTCAGGAACACCATTCTTCCTGTGCTACGGACAAAAATCATAATACAGATCTCTCAATGTACTGTGGGAATAAGGGGGGCAGGAAACAAAAGTTAAATATTTACAACTGACCAAGTCCTACTCTGTTTGTTTCTACCCATGACAGCAGAGGAGCCATTCTCTGAATGTTGTGTTCCTGGTCAGAGAGGCTTCCTATCCTCTCGGACACCATCACTCCATCTTCTTTCTCAGCAGCACCATTAAATTGTGTGCTGGCATGGCTTTCTGTGGAAATCCCTCATGCACATAAATGAGTAGAATGATAATGACAGAAAAGTGCCTCAAGCTGAAGTATCAGGATGCAGTTTCACAATTCGCCTACACTGCTCTCAGTCCATTTTGCCATCTCCTTCCCCTGTGCCCCATACCTGCCAGCAGCAAAGGTGGTCCTGCAATTACACACAGACTGATCAGCCACCCTATTTGGCAAAGCCAGCTGATTTTGGAGAGGGGAGAGTCTGTTTTCTGCTTAGGCAGGTCTCTTGCCCCCTACACAGCCCTGTGAGAGTCAGCAGTAACACACAACAAGGGGGCAGGAGCAGGACATAAGGGCATAAGGTTGTCCATATCTTTAGCAGCAATGCAGATGACTTAAGTTGGTAAAATCTCCCATTAGAAAAGGCATTAGAACAGACTGGTAAAAATGAATTTAGAAATTGCCAGGACTTGACAGTATCTATTCTTCAATTTCAGCATGGTTAAAATATGAAACTGCTCTATTGCTTTTTGTGGTGTACCACTTGAATTGGGTGCAGGAATTGAAGGTGAAGGGTTTGAGATATTTTTGGTAAGCATAAGCCAGCATGTCTGATTTCTGCACCAAGAAAATAAACTAAAATTGTATCCAAAACTAGAACTAGTGTATACAGCGGGTGGATAGAATATGAAGAGTCAATATGGCTTTATCACAGGGAAGTTGTACTTCAAAAATCTATTAGAGTCCTTTATGCTGAGTGTATGAAAGTAAACAAGGAGCTGAGAAGGGATTCAGTCAGGCTTTCAAAATACTGTTGACCAGGTCCCTCAGTAAAAGCTCATAAAAAATAAGTTTGATGAAGCAAGAAACAAAATCTGTTCGTTAGTAGCTGTTTAAAAGCTGTGCAGCAATGGATAAAAATACAAGGGTTTTCACAATAAAGATTTGTTGCTGTTCACTGTTATTGGCTTTCATTACCCAGTGAAAAGGTAAAGAATTCTATCTAGTGATAAGCTTTACTGACTATACTAAGTTCTTTAGGATACTAAAAATCAAAAGCCAGTTATAAGGTGTTGCAGGAGGACACCACGAATAAGAAAAGAGCTAACAAAATTAGGTAAACGTATGCAAATCTTAACTTTTTAATACAGACCAATGGTTTCTAAACATCACTAACATTCAAGAAAGAGGCTATATAATCATTTTGACCAGTTTGATTAAAATAGTCACAGTTCAAAGGTAAACCATAAGGAAATAAACTGAGATTAAGCAGCAAAACACTGTTAAAGCACTCTACTTTTCTCTGTCTCGTATTTTTCTAGGTTACAGAAGATCAAGAGGAATGATCAAAGGTGGAACATTTCCATCTGAGGAGATAGTAAATGAAAAGTAAACAGACCAAGATGTTTCTATTTGAAGAAAGGGTAATTGAGGGGATACTATGAAGGAAATCTATGAAATGGTGACTGGTATTAGGGCAGATAGAGAGCAATCACATACAACTTCTCACAATAATAGAATTGAATGGAAGTCTATAAAATTGTCATTTGGCAGGTTCAAAACACAAGGAAGTAATTTTTTTTCCATAAAATAGAATTGAATGTAGAATAAACTTGTTGTTATGGTAATAAAAATGAGAACGGGTTAAAAAAAGAATCAGAGCCCTCTTGGAGACAAACCTATTGAAGACTATTATGCAGTGGTCTAGAAAGAAATCTCCAGCTTGGAATTGTTGGGAGCTACAGGATATACCCTGGAAAGAATTGATTTGTATGTCTAATGAGCTTTTCATAAGTGCCCACAATTGGCCACTGTGGGGAAGAAGGAACTGAGCTACAAAGACCTCTGGTCTGTCCAAGTACAGACATTTTAACCTCTACTTTCCAAACACAGTAAATTACTTTAATGAGGCTTCTAATACCAGCCACATAATGTGAGGTCAGCACAGGGAGGCAATATTTTAGATATTACATCTAACTCCATATTGCCTTGATTAACAGCTATGAAATATTCAGCATCATTCAAGTGGAATTGGTCTTATGCCATGGATGCAACAAACCTCTGTATGAGACCAGAGCACTTTCTCCTGGTAAACACCATGCCATATGTTTTTATCAGGCACTAATTTGGGGGAGAATTAATCTTTATAAAGTTATTACATTAGAGTGTCCTAGTTATGTCAAAGTATAGAGCTGGGGGCTTCTTCATTTGTACAAATGTTGCTAAACATTTAATTTCAGATTTTCAGTCTGGTGGATAATAAAAAATGACTACCCACCAAACTTGGAGCATTAAATTGAGGCTGTGTTTTTGGCAGCTCATCGTAGAGGGATTAATATTACTGGAATAGCTTTGTTTCTCAGCAATACCATCTTAAAAACAGCTTCCTCCGAACACATATTTCTATTTTATTGAGAAAAGGAAATACAGTATTAGAAATCAATGTTTTTAAAGGGTAATTTAAAGAAATCTATCTTGGCAGATGCTGAAATATTTTCAATTTAAAACAAATAGTATTTCTGTCATCCAGTTGGATTTTTTAAATTAGACCATTACTCCTTGATAAGTTAATTACAAAACAGAAAGAGACTCAACCAATCTAAAAAAGCGTACTGATGAAAGTATAGAGCACATGTCTAAAAGCTACTTTTACTGATTTATGGGTGAAATTTTACTTTTTATATGAAAAAACCTTGTCTCCAAAGTCTTAAATCATGGGGAAAAATACTCAATTTTTCACCCTATCACAACTAATGTTTTACATTGCTACACTGATGGACTATTGTTTTCCTGTGCTACCATCCGTTATAAAAAGTGACAGCATCATAATTGAAATTATTTAAAATATGTTGCATTTAGATAATTCTTTACTTTGCTATAAATATGACTACACAAGAAATGCTGCTACTGGAAATCGCTAGGATGAGCTACCAAAGTGGAATTATTGCTCAGCAGGCCATATTCCTCTGGGGATAGGAAATGAAAAATATCAGAACTTCCTCTGAAATGCAGAAAGGTTAAAGGAATGGAAGGAACATTTTTTGTTGTGTCTGAGATGCAGAGAAGGGAAGCACAGAGTATGTTGCAACCATGGGTGGAAATGTCTCCAGGTCCATCAGCTGAATCCTGATCTCACCAAAATCCCTGACAAGTCTTTCAGCTGAGTGAAGTCACAATTTTACCCCAAGGACTTTGGGGTAAAAGGAAGTAAAACTCACCAAAAAAAATTCCACAAAAAATTAGCTTCATAATCTCTGCCCATGGATGTCCCTGTAACTGTGATGCATGGCTGCATTTTGTTCTGCATTTTCTTACTGCTTCTTACAGTAAGAACTTGCCAGGGTGCCAGTGGGAATCCTTCTGGATTAGTGCTGGGGTCTGAGCCAAGTCGTGGCAGGTATCAGTCGAAGAGTTCAACAAAATGAATAGTGGCAAGCCAGAACCCAAACTAAATGCCATCTATGAGTAATTTACCTGTATAGAAACTATCCCACAGAGCTAACAGGTGTTGCTGTCCTAAAGTGAACAGGCAGATTTAGCATTTTCAGATACTGTAAAATTTTACAGAATTTCACAGAACTGGCCAGCTGGTGAAAAAGAACCTGGCCAAATGCAGAACAATGGCAGAAGTAACAAATCTGGGTTATGGGGGATTTTGTGTCTGTGAAACCGTACAGTTTCTGAAAAGGCTAAATTTGCTTGTCCACTTTGGGGCAGCAACATCTTGGGATAAGAAAATATTTATCATATTATAAATACAATCAACAGGACTAGCCCTGGAATTGAACCTGGATGAACACTGCTGGTGACTGGTCACCAGCCAGTTTTAAGCACACCCCTTTAATAACAATCCTTAGACTATTCAATACCAGGTGAAATCATAAGAAATTTTAACAAAAAAGTGTTTGCAGAAGGCTTCTATACTTCAAACACAGGAAAGAAAAGAAAAAAAAAAAAAAGAGAAAGTATGGGACAGAATAAAAACCTCAATTTTCAGTATATTGTCCACTGATAATTTTAAAAACCCAGAACTTTTGAAAAAACAGGCAATTTCTTTAATTACATGAGAAGTCTCCTTTATACAGGCTTTCCATATTACTGCTCACATCAATACTATCTCAGAGATAACAGCAACCCTTAAATTACAATATTGCTTGCCTTCCTAAATGCGGAGCAAAATTTAGGCAGACACTATGTCTTGTTTGTATATCTTCATCTCCTCCTTCTGATGAATGGCAATACAAGTACCACTGTAAAGTTTGTAAATTTATGCTGTTACATGAGACAAAGTAATGATCTTCACTCCTTCTATTTAAAGAGAAAACCTGTCTGGTGATGTTTGTTTTATCTTTACCTTACAAAGCGACATAGTCTAAGGACCCTGAAGGACAGGCATGTCAGTTCTGCAGTTTTGATTGTTCCAGGTTAGATGACTTTTCAAATACCCCTAATTACCACTGTGGAACAGTTTGCATTTTGATATAAATTAAATCCCTGTCTGTAAGTGTGGATTTCTAATTTCCACAGAGGAAAAATAGAAGTCAGAAGTTCTATATGAAAAATAAACATAAGCTGCATTGAAAATTGGACTTTGGATCATTGTTCAATGGTTCACATTAACATGCGTTAGGGAAGTTACTGTGAGTATGGTAGCAGCATTGTGAGTCCAGGTTCCAGTTCTGTCACTTGCTTGTGGCTTTTCAGCAGGAGTTTCTTGCGTTGCTTCATGGTGGAGCAATGTGAAAGATCAAGTGGGGAGTGTCACTGAAATTCTGTGTTAGGGACTGTGCCTGGCCTAGGAGAATGTGGCTGAGTCCATTATCAGGGATTTGACTCCTCCATTTATCACAGTTATTAATGTACCAGCTCAAAAGGTCAAGTGACTCACATGAGAATCTCACTTTTCATTTGAAGAAAAATGTGTCCCCAGCCTTGTGCTTATGGAGAAAAGATAAAAATGTAAATGTGCAAAGACTTAATAAGTAGAATGATACTTAAAAAATCATTAAAAGACACACTAAACATGAAGAGGTTTTGATCTGATGTTATGATCTGGGGGATGAATTCATGACTTTTGAGTCAGGGATAGAAAAGATTAGGACGGACAATAGAAAAAGGAGTAGAGCAATCTTCCAAAACACGCATTATTTAAAGAGCTATTCCCACGTGTTTAAAACTTGAGATAATATTTTACTGTCTGCTGCTGTAGACTACGATCCTTCTGGTTGTTATGTCACTTCAGTCAGTTGGAATTTTACTGACCAATCACTTGATATTTGTTGTTGCAAAGTAGATCCACAAAAGCCACATCTGTCCACACAGCACAGAATTGCTCTTCCACAAGGGCCTCAAGACCTGCTTCAGACCTAGTGCCTCTCACCAATCAATTAAATACACTTATTTTTATTTTAAAAATGAACCCAGATTTTACGTGAAATAAGGGAGAGCTGTATGATACAGTTTGCTGTGAGATAACCATCAATGGTCAGGCCTGAAGTAATGTTTTGGTTAGAGTTTGTTCTGTAGTGAAATGCTTGAACAAAAGGTGAGGTAGTTTAGTGAGCTTTCAACTACTACAAAGAAGACCTTGTAGAAATAAAAGAGACTGAGGAACTCAACTGTGTGAGAACTCTTTGGGTAAAATTTTCACACTTGCCCCAACTCCAGCTTTTTGCAAGTGCCAAGTCTCTTGGCACATCTCTAACTAGTCTGTTGCTGTAAGCATTCCTGCTCCATTTCTGAGTATCCTGTCAAGAGCTTCCCACAGGCTTGATGATGGAAGCATGGGGTACAAATCATGGTATCTCGCACAGTGAAGTGTTTTCGTATTAGCACTTGACATTGCTGGCCGAGTATGAAGAGAGAACTTCTCTATCAAACTTGATGACTCCAAAATTCCCTTTTGATCAGCCAGTGGTTAGATTTTGAAGGGAAGGGCACAGCTGTTTCAAAAGTGAAGTTTAGTGGTTCTTCATAAATGGCTTCCATTTCACATCCTTTGATGTCAGGCGAAACCTCAATATCTCAGAAGTTTCCAAAAGTTGTTTACTAAAAATCGCAAAATTAGAAAATTTTCTTTTAGTGACCATGTATCCGTATTTTTCACTTTGAACTACTTCTCTGTGGTTCAGCTTAATTTTTTGGTTCCTCTATCACTAGCAGACTGATAACATCCTGGTGTCCAGTCATGGCCGGCTGGATCTTAATAATGAAAGATTATAGTGTATGTATAAACACACTTTGCAAAATTATGTTCTATCCCAGAGACAATTGTTGAAAACAATCCTATAGACAACTGTAAACCTGAGAAAGGAAGAGGATTATCGGTCAATACACTACCATAAAACACAACAGACTGTCTTTAGCTTGGCAGAAAGTTACCTTTTGTCACATATTTGCAACCATAGGGTTGCAGCTGTATGATAAAAGATCCTTATTTGCTTCTTACATTTAATAATATTATGTTGTTCTACTTGCATCACAGCTGGAGAATGTTAGAAAGTATTTGGGAGCCTACTGAACAAAACTCCTTCTGCTTTTCCCTTGTGTGGGCTTGATCCAGGGGCAGTAAGTAGAGAGCTGAAAGGTAGAAAAGAACTCTCTGAAAAAGTTGTGTGATAAAAGAGGACAGCTAAGAGAAATACTGGAGCTTTTAAACCCCTCCCACTTAGCAATGCTGTTTCTTGCACCTTCAGTTTCATCTGCTTCTCACAGACTACCTATCCTACCAAACACGCCTACCTTTCAGAATTCCCCCAGCTTTGGACTGGAGGTAGCAGCAGCTGCAAGACCCCACAGGGTGTGATTATCTGTCTCCTGTTGATTATGTTTAAACATATGCTAAACTGTAAAGGTCATTTTTCTAGCGTGACTCTGGAGTAAACTTAATGATAGTCTTGTTACCAATTGACCTCCTGTACCTGACAGAGATTAAACATCTTGGGCAGATTTTCATTGCTTGAATCTGTGCCAAATCCTTTTACTATGTGAAGGACTTGATCATTTTTAAACTGGTGATATAGTACAAACAAGACTAAATTTGATGCCAAGATGCCTGCTTGATTTTTGCAGTAACAGAACAGAAATTCATAACCACTATGGAAAGAGCAAAAGAAAATGTATCTGTGCAGATCTTTGTTGATAGCCTAATCTGATTCCTCAGAACATCCTGCCTGGACAATGTTGAGTGATGCTCAGCAGAACTACAGCCATGCTACCACACGTGATGAAAACACATTATCTGTGTCCATGGCTTATCATCAGAAGCATAACCTCAGCTTTCAAAATAAGGGACATACTTCTTTAAGTATTCATATTGTGGAAATTAAAGTAAATTAGATCATGTTGTAGTGTTGGTTTTAGCAACTTTTACTTACTCTGCTTCCAGCATATTTAGACTTAAACATACCTGAAAAATCCCACTAAATCTTCAGTGGGGCTATTTTCAGGGGTTTCTTTTATGCTCCATTGGCTGTTAACATTTCACAGCATGTCACAACTGGCCATTTTGATTCTATTGAGCCTTGCTGAATGGGAATGTTTGTATCATTTAAGAGCAATTCATGGCACTGCCTATATTCTATATTGCTTCCTCAGAAATAGGGATGATGACAGGTGATGTCTCAAAAGATAAGTAATCTTCCACTACATACCCTCTGTCTACAGTGAGTTCTCTAGATGTTGTACATGAGGTTCACCAGGAAAATTCATCATGGCATTTTACCTACTTTATTTATCCATTCCACTTGATACACCTACTAAAAATAGCTGTTCTTAGATGAGTGAGTCTTGCTCTCTCACATGTGTCAGTCTGCAGGATCTAATTCTGTAGCTAATTTTACAAAACTGAAGAGTCATAAGATGAATGGGCTAAATGGGAAACTGTATCCTCCAGGAATATTTTGATGATTTAAAAATTTCTTAGGATACATGTCAATTAAAAGGAAAAAGGAAGAGGAAGGATTCCATACACCCTTTCATCCTTATTTCCTCTTCTTCACTGTTGTTTCCCTTTTATTGTATCTGTCCTCAGATAAGCTTTCTGTCACCAAATCAATTTTGCTATTTTGTATATCTTTTCTTTTATCTTCTTGACTTTTGCATCTTTGTTGTGGTTTAATCTGGCAGGCAGATAACATTGCACAGCCACTCACTCACTCACTCACTCACTCACTCTTCTTCCCTACCTCAGTGGGAATGTGGAGGAAGTTGCATAAGAAAAATAAAATTCATGGTCTGAGATAAAGACGGTTTCATAGGACAGAAAAAGAAAAAAAATTAAAAAGAATATGCAAAACAAATGTTGCACAATGCAATTGCTCTCTACCTGCTGACCGATGCCCAGCCAGTTCCTGAGTAGCAGCCCCTGGCCACCTCTCCCCCTAGTTTATACACTGAGCATGACACTCTGTGGTTTAGAATGTTCCCTTTGCCTGTTCAGGTCACCTTGAGCAGTTGTGTCTCCTCCCAACCTCTTGTGCCCTCTGGGCTGCTTGCTGGTAGTGTGGTGTGAGAAACAGAAAAGGCCTTCCTTGACTTCATGTAGCAACAACCAAAACATCCCCATGTTATCAACGCCATTCTCATCCTAAATCCAAGCCACTGCACTGTGACAGTTACTAGGAAGAAAATCAACTTTATCCCAGCTGAAACCAGGGCAATGTTCTAAGTTACACTACTACTACGTGAGAAAATATTTCTATTTATTTCCAGGCATTCTCTGTTTTTTTTATTATTAATGACAATGAGATTGGAACCAAGTTCAGCATCAACCAATGGCTGATTAGTGGTCTTAGTATTTCTGACAAAAACGAGCAGATAGTCAAATTTTGAAGGAGAGGGTAATGATTATAACATTTTGCACACATTTTGAGCTTTTGTTGATACTTTAAGTAGAGAAAGTAGATGGCTGAATTTAACAGCTTTTCATCACTAGAATGGTTTCCTTTACACCATGACTGAAAACTGCACTGACAGGAGACCACAGAAAAACTTGCAAAACCTAAGCTTTAGGTTTAACATTGGCTTAACATTTAAGCCTGGTTTAACATTGACAATAAATGTCCTCGGCACTAAGACAGAAAGAATGGGACAAATTGTGATTTGCTGGGCATAGGAACAAGGACAGAAGGAAAAATTAAGTCTTTCACCCAGTCTTTCTGTGCTCAGAGGCAGGTCGTAGAATGCAAGAAATTATGAAAAACAGCAGCTGCAAAAATACTGGGCAGACCAGCCTTTCTTCAGAGGCAGTGCTGAGCAGGTCAGCAAGGATGCAAACTGAGGTGGGTTTAGAACAAGTATGAAAAGAGTACATCTGCAACAGTCACAAGGTCATGCAAATACCACTCAACTATCCATGAATATTTGAACTGCAACTGCTGCCAGAAATTAAAGTAGTTTTTCTTTCAATGTAATTCTACAGGTAAATATATATTTTTGTACGGAGGATCAATCCCCACAGGAAAGTATGTGTTCCAAAATTACAAAGAGTGCCTTTCCCTTAGTTTATTTATCATGGAATAGAAGTGTCCGCACAGGCAGCTTTACATTCATAATTATATTGTAAGATTTTTAGTTTGGTTCATTTTTTCAGTGAGTCAAGTCTTAAACTATTACTTGATGGAAAACCCCCCAGCCTTTGAGGAAAAACAGGAACAATATTGATATTGCTGTGTTCTGGAGATGGTACCCTTGTGTGCAGAATCCATTGTCCTCTTTGGGCAAATCTGGGCCATCACACAAAGCACTGTCAGCAATGAAGCACTGTGATTAGCAATTTAGGAGAGAAATGTGATGCCATCAGAAAGGAACCCAAAGAAGCAACAAAGATGGTAGCCAGAAAATTATATATCAGCAGTACTATTTCTAAAAATAATGGTTTCCAAACTTTTCCACAAGGCATTAACAGCTCTTTTAGGGATAATTTTTATTGCTTTGTAATGTACAAAGCAATAAACAGCTGCTGAGATTGATTAATAGCCAAAGCAAAGTTGAGGCATGTAATCAATCTAAAAAGCCATTTATTGTGAGTATACTACAAAAGCAATAGAGATTATTGCTGTTGCACAACAAACCATAACAGAAAACACACAAACACACACACACAGACACACACAAACAAACAGTTGTTTTCTTTTCAAGGCTTGGAGTGCTATGCTGCCGTTTCCCTGAGTTTTTCTCTCTAACAAAGGCAGGCAACTGGCCTTACAGCAAACAATCTATTGGGAAAGGTAATGCTCTAAGAACTTCAGTGTTATCTAAAGGAGAAGTAATAGTTATTCTTTTAATTCTGTAGCTAGAAATACAAAATTCCACAGGTATTCATCTCGTCCTTGGTAGCACTACTGTTACTTATTACTGAGAAAAACAAAAAGTTAGCTTACCAGTCAAAAAATCATCTACTTCATGCAAATGCAGTGCTCTTTTAGAAATGAAGGCTATTTACTTTCGTGGGGTATTTTTATGAATGGCTACTAAATCACTTCAGATTTTTTCAGAGTAACACTGAATAAAACTACTGGCTTTCAGCTCCAGTTATTTTCAGCAACTACCCCACCTCATTCTTTTAATGCAACTTTAGTACAGCTCTTAATATAGTTTGGTTTTGACTTCCCCAGTCTTCCTGGGAGGCTGTTTCAGAATCTTATCTCTCTACTAGCTTTAGACTTTTTTTAAAAATGGCATTCTGATTTTTCCAGGTCAGATAATGCTAATTTGTTCCTGAGCATAAATAAAGTATAAATTGCTTTTTATCTTCTTTAAAGAGATGATATGAACAGAGTCTCTCACCCTTCCCTTGGGCAGAATAAACAAGCTGTGCTGCTGTAGCTTTATGGCATGATAGGCTTGTCCCTGAATCAGTCTCACCACCCTCCTGTACACTCATCCCAGTCTCAGTCTCTCTCTCCTGAATGCTCTGGATGGCACTGAGCTGCAGGGGGGCTCCCAACACTGCCTCCTCCTGACACACACTCACTACATCTACTGGAAATATCTCACCCAGCAGACCCAAGGATCAAATTTGCCTTTTCCACATCCCCTTAACACTTGAAGCAAGTGGTTAACTTGCACTTCCAGGCACAACTCGCTTATTTCTGCTTCTGAACTGATGACCTTGCAGCTTATGACAGAAATTTGTATTAGTACAGAAGGGCACAAGCTTGCAATTTGCACTATTAAATTTCAGTCCATTTTTATTACTCTAGTTCTCAAGGTTATTCAGGTCTCCCTGTATCATATTGCCATCCCTTTCCTTATTAACTATGTCTCCCACTTCCGTGTCATCAGCAAATTTTATTAATAAACTCCATCTTCCTATTCTAAGGTAATGAATAAAAATATGACTGAAGAGGTATCCTTGAGGAACTCTTGGTAAAATACCACTCAAAGTCAGGTATCACAACAGTAGGAACTGAATTCTCCAATTTCACATTTACAGGAAATACGATTCAGCTCAATGAAAGTTAATTTTTGGGTCCTAGTGGATCTAAACTTTCCAAACTGTTATCTTCAAAAATCTGAAACTATTTCATATCTGCAATTACCAAAAAATTAATAACACCTAATTAAAATAATAGAATAAGGATTTTCATAAATATATGTACCTACCTCTTTACAGATACAAAAATTTGGATTATAAGAATTGTACTCATGATGTAGTGGTCCTTTTGGTTGTTTCTAAGCATTTGATTCTGGTAGATAAAACAATGGTTTTAAAGTTATTATTGCCTTAGCAGCCAATTTTACCATTTATCCAGCCTTATATTTAATTTTTTATCACCTTCGTACTACTCCTGCAAGTCATAACTTTCTGCAGAAGATGATCTCCAGACTTGAGATGGCATTCTCCATGAATTCCTTTTCTCTGTGGTTCTGAAATTTCAAATTTCCTCATGTTTACATTTTCAGCAGCCATACCATTCTTAGCCCTTCTCTACTTTTTTTTTTTTTTTTCCCCAGCTGGGGAGTTCGGTGTCAGCAAAATCAATGAAAATCTTTCGATAATTATCAGTGATATTTCTTTTATCCCTGCTGGTATTTATTTGCAAAGGGATTGTCACTGAAGTACACGACCTTTTGTCAAAAATTTTGGAGGAAATTCCCACTTAGAGCTGCCAAACTGAAGCTCGTACCTATCTCAGCTGTGTCTAACCCCACACTTGTGCTGTGGAGGCATCCCAAGGCTGTGCACACCACTGCTGCTGCTGCTGCTGGCCTTGTTTGAACTAGAAAGTTCTAGTGGCAGAAGTTCTGCTGGCATATGCCACTGACGTGGCTGTTTTGACAGGATGTGTTCACATCTGGCTGTTTTTTAAAGACGCACTATGTCCTCAGATCATCAGCAGCAGCAAGAGAAATCTGGTGCTGTGGGAGGTTAACTCAGAGTACTTTGTGCCACATTTTGGAGATTGCTTTCTGGTAATTCTTTGCAGCATGTTGTGGAGCTGCACTGTATACTGTGAGGTACAATGTCCCATCCTAAATCTGAGTAAATATTGGGTCAGATTTAAAAATGCTTTTCTATCTTGTACAATAACCTATTTTTATATGTGTTGTTTCTTCATATTGCAGATTTCTCAGTGCCAGAACCCCAGACTGTATCCAACAGCAGAGCTCTCTTGCTCATTTAGGACAGATGAAAGAATTCTTTTATATCCAGAGAGGAGCTTAAAATATTGGGTACTGTGGGCAAGTAGGGACAGGGACATAGAGACAATGAATGTTAGCTAACTATTTGCTGTAAGTATTTGCTAAACTAGAAGAACAAAGTGTAGTTTTGAGACATACTGTAAACACTGGATGAGGGAAAATTTCAGGGTTGGATGTAAAGTTTGTGTTATCCTCACAGCACTTTCACTCTGAGTTAAGAGATGCTTAAAGCAAAGACAGTGGAGAAATAGGTGGTGCCAGCATTCTGGAAAGCTGGCCCAGTCTGGGCATTTTGTCATTATTTGAGGTGCTCACACTCCAGTAAGATACACAAAATTAACTATTTCCTGCTGCACAGTCTTTTCATGCTGGGTAATGTACTGGAAATCAGAGATGAACTTGATACAATGAGATTTGCTGATTGTGGTGGAACAGTAAATAAGGTTCATGTCCAATTCGGTTTTGAATACATAAAATGAAAGCAGGGCTTCTCAGTGATGATCTCTCTGGAGAGTATTTTATATCAATGTTGTCTGTGAGAAAGCCCATGCTTTCCTTCCCATCTATACTGTTGTCAGTAATAGAGCTACAAAGCCAACCCTGGCAGCAAAGACAAGGCAGATCTGCTTGGCAAGGTGTTTGTGGAAACAAAACCACTGTAACTGGACAAAAATAACACCAACCCACAAACCTTTAATTTAGCAGTCTCCTGCAAAACACATGAAGGGTCTCATAGGGTCCCTCAATTTCAATGGAGTTTCATCCTGTTTCCTGAATTCAACACAGAGGCAGTGGCAGTGCTTTGTATTTTTCCATAACATTTCCAGATATTAGAGACAAGTGGATTCCTTAGAATAGCTATCCTACATGTAGAATATACAGATGGATGGAAAACACATCGAGCTTAGAGACCATATGTAGGCATGGAACCTGCTGGGTATGTGCATAACCACACGTGTAAGGCAAGTTCCAAACAATGAGTCTGACATGTTATGGACCTGCAGCACCTGTGGTCTGCAGGCAGCCTCTGTATACATGGAAACAGGCTGAGAGAGTTGGGGTTGTTCAGCCAGTAGAAGAGAAGGCTCTGGGGAGACCTTACAGCACTTTCCAGTACCTAAAGAGGGCAACAAGAAATCTGGAGAGGGTCTTTTTACAAGGGTATATAGTGACAGGATAAGGGGGAATGACTTGACACTGGAAGAGGATAGGTTTAGATTAGTTATCAGGAAGAAATTCTTTGCTGTGAGGGTGGTGAGACACAGGTTGCTCAGAGAAGTTGTGGATGCCCCATCCCTGGGAGTGTTCAAGGCCAGGTTGGATGGGACTTGGAGCAACCTCGTCTAGTGGAAAGTGCCCCTGCCCATTGCAGGGAGTTGGAACTAGATGATGTTTAAGGTCCCTTCCAACCCAAACCATTCTATGATCCTATGACTTTTTAAACTTTTGATGAAAACTAATATTTTAGCAATCTTAACATGCCCTCCCAGCAGATACAATTTGACAGGAGAATCTGTTTGGAAGAAAGGCAAGGAATGCTGCTGTAGGTACCTTGAGAAAGCAAGTAAGATCACCATGTTAATGCACCAGCTCTATTCAGTGAATCCTCTTACTCATTTAGCTCCTTAATGGGTTCTGTGTCTCAGCAGTTTTGACTTTATTCACATCTCTGTGCTCAAAAATGCCTTCCAATTTAGTCAGTTCTTGGGCTTCTGTGAATTTTAAGTGCAGTGTGTGAGCTAAGTATGCCCCATAATTAATGTACAGCCATTGGAAGTTGTGCACAACAAAATGCTCATAAAAGAAGCATTTTGTGTCTTCTGAGAAGAAGAACCTAAAAGAAGGTTGTGTCTTCTGAGGGAAAAAAAAAAAAAGCCCTTTCTTTTTCACTTTCAGTGGTTCTTAACTTGCTCTTTAGGCTCTATGTTGGATTGCAACCTTCAATGACTTTCACATTTTCCTTCCAAATTTATTTATTCTTCAAGAAAGGCTGTTTCTCTAATGTCTAGTCCCACCTGGCCCAAAGAAATTTGGGTCTTAAATTGACAAGGAGCACCAAAGTCATGGGGAGTTCTGTTTGTCTAGCTGTTTCAAAAGGTAGAGTAGAGGAAAATCAAGCATTTCACTAACATGCCAGGGATTTCCAGTCACTGGCAGAGGCAGCAGAAATATCAGGAAATCAATGAAAGCAATCATAGATGTAGGGACAATTGCATAGTGGGTGTGCAGCTGGTAGATTGCTCACAATGCTTAGTTAGCTGGTACAAGAAGTCTTTGCATGCTGTGTGTCGGCACAAACATGGGTGTTGTATTGTGTTGGTTTGTTCCATTCCCCCTCTATGTTAAAATGGTTCTGCCCTGGCTCTCCCTCCCCTCCCAGTTACCGCCTGTGACCCCAGTTGCCATGTCGACCCTTGTATCTCTTTATACTCTGCCCTGGTTTCCCTAGCGACTGGATGTATCCTTTGCCCCGGTGCCCTGTCAGTCACTGCCTGCTACCACCTTTCTCTCCAGAAACTTCAGCTGAGGGCTCGGAGTGATTGGTTCAGGGGCTGGGGCCCCTCCTTTAAGTTGTTATCATTGGTGTTTTCTGTATGTCAGTCTTGTGTACCCCACTCCCCTCTAGATTCCCATTTGCTCCTGTACTGGTTCCACCCCTACCGCCCACACCCTTTATAAGTTCGTGTAATCCCTCCCCTCGCTCTCTTTGGTTGCTGGCCTGCCTAGGACCTCAATAAAGCTAGATTTGCCCCAACCTGAGAGCGCCCTCCTCTTTTCCTGTTGTCCGCAGCCACTTTTCAGCCTCGTCGTGAACGTGGCAATGTCCCCTGCTATAACGCAGGGCGATTGCCTGAGGCGCTGACCCGAAGCGCGGCTATCAGGTTAAGTGCCCCCTGTGCTGCTAGCTGTGCTGGCGAGCTAGCTGGGACGCATCTCTCTGGCCAGACAGCTGCTCATGGGTACAACTGAAGTGTATTTCACTTAGGAAGCTGGTGTTAACTTCTCTGGGAAATCTCAGCTTTTGGCTGGAGAGTTGAGCACTGAGCATGGAGGGAATCAATTGCTGGTCAGAGAGAGGGAAAGGGGCAGAGTTTGCAGGATGCAGTGGTTAAACCACACTAAGCAATGCAAGCTAGACATTGATCATGGCAATTTCCAAAATCTAAAATTTCAGCCAAATCTGAATAAGATTTTAAGAAATTTTTAAAAATTTACATCTATCACAGAATATTTACGGTTTGAAAAAAATCTCTGGAGATCACCTAGTCCAACCCCCTCGCTTAAAGCAGTTAAGTAAAGAAGGTTCTTCAGGGGCTTTTTCAATCAAATTTTTAGTATCACCAAAGATGGAGACCATACAACCTCTATGAACAACCTCTTTTTGTGCTTGAGATATTTAGAGATAACCATTCTCATCACAGAAGTTTGGTTTTATGATTAAATGGAGTTCCATGTATTTCAATTTGTGCCTTCTTTCTCTTGTTCTTTCACCGTGCACCACCAAGAAGTCTGTCTCCATCTTCTTTGCACCATTCCTTCAGATACACACAGATAAGTTCCCACCAGAGCCTCCTCTTCTCCAGGCTGAACAGTTCCAGCTCTCTCAGCCTTTCCTCATGGTAAAAATGCTTCATTCCCTTAGTCACCTTAGTGGCCCTTCTCTAGACTCCAGTATGTCTCTCTTGTACTGGGGACACCATGACTGTACCCAGTGCTGCAGCTGTGGCCTCACTGGTGCTGCACAGAAAGAAAGGATCACTTTTGTCTATCTCCTGGCAGTGCTTTTCCTAATGCAGCCCAAGAGGCTGTTGGCCACCTCTGCAGCAAGTGGCACATTGCTGGTTCAGCTTATGTCAGCTGGCATCCCCAGGTCCTTTTCTGCCAAGCTCCTTTCCAGCCAGCCGGTCCCCAGCATGTACTGGTGCATGGGGTTATTCCTCTCGAGGTGCAGAACCTCACATTTCCCTTTGTTGTGCTTCTTGAGATCCCCCTCGGCCCAGTTCTCCAGCCTGTTTGGGTCCCTCTGAACAGCAGCACAACCATCTGATGTACCCGTCACTCCAGCCAGTTTTACATCATCTGTAAACTTGCTGAGGGTGCACCCTAAGGATGACTGGTCCCCAGCTGCATTTTGTGTGGCCAATCTCAACCCTTTGAGCTCTGCAGTTCTGCCAAATTTAAGTTCAGCTCCATATCCATCTTAACAGCCTATGCTTCATCAGTTTGTCTGTCAGGGTGTAATGGGAGACAATCAAAAGCCTTACTTAAGATAAACAGCGTACACTGCTCTCCCTTTACCCACCAACTAATCATCCCATCATACACCCAGCACTCTTTCCTGTGACAGATTTCCCTGCTGCATATAATGGAGATCTTCATAAACTTGCTTTATTAAGACTTATTAGGCCACTTGATATAGGAGTTGCTTCTAACTGCTATAAAATGAACAGCTCCACCTGCCTTTGTAATGATCTACAAGTGATACAAAACATTGAGCTTATTTAACAGCACATACCAGATGGTTTATACAAGGTTGAATATAACAGGAAGATTTTTGTCCAGATTGGGGGCGGGGCTGTCGTTTTATTTTGAAAAAGAGGAAAGAAATACAGAAAAATGGGGGTTACATTGTCTCTTGTGTTGCTCAAATTGCACTTGAGGCTGCTTTTACAGGTCAGCAGCTAGAAGCAGCAAATGTGGTCAATGAACACTCGGCAGGCAAAGTGCTTAACACTGTTAACTAATTCTGAATTGCACTGAAATATAGGCTTGGTATGCTTGGACATTCAGGTAAGTTTCATCTCTAGACAGATTTAAGTTAGCCAGACCAAAACCTGAGACTGGATACCAGCACAAAATCCCTTCCATGATTTTCAAATAAAAAAAAAATTAAAACAATTTGAATGAATAGTATATAACTGAATACTTTTTCATTGGATATCTTTCATTAGTGAGGCAGAAATGTTCAGAACACACTGCTTTTACCTTAGCAATCACTTCAGCAAATACTAGCTTACTTAGACCAAGTCAATTTATAGGTTTTGATGATATTTCCATCCTAAAGCACTGTTACTGCAAACAAGATTTGATTATGTACCTGCATTTAAAAGAGGTGCTGAGAGAGTTCCTTCAATAAAAAGCACAGGATGGAAAGGATTTAAGTGAGAAAGTTATAAAAATTGATACATAGGAGAGAGATCACAAAAGAAATATTTGCTATAATTGCCAAAACTCAGAAAATGAATAAAATTTAACTGTTCGATTTGATGACCTAGAAAATAGAGAGGAGAAATAATGTGCATATGAAAAGGATTAAAGAAGAAGCCAAGAAAGGAGGCTTAGTGGGTTTAACGGGGTGGATTTAAAAATTGTTTAAAGAATGATAACGGTAAAAAGAAATTCAAACTGGCTTTACCAGGAAACAGATCTACACAATTTTCTGTGAAACTTCCCTTGTATTATTTCAATAAAAGAAAGGTTCAGAAGAAAGTAACAGAAAATGAGCTGTGAATGATCTGAAAATAGCATACATACATGCACACACACATTCTTTTGGCTTTTAAAGAAGAATATACAGAGAAAAGCGGGTACCATAATAACAAGGTTTTCATTACTTCTGAGGTATTGAACTTGGCTGCCAAAGAAAGAGGACTAGATGCCTAATAATTAGAGATAAAGTAGAAGCTAGCAGAGATAATGGCATGTGTTATGTAAACCAGGTAGCGTTACACATGGAGATCTTTTTACTGCTATCATAATGCCTGTCAGAATCAAAAAAGGAACTGGAAGAGGGTATTTTTCTAGAAGAGAGTGGCATAACAAAGCTTATCATAAAAATCAGAAAGACAAATTAAATTTAAAATATCCACAAGGTTCTTATGTAGCAAACATGAAAAAGTAAAAGTTATGTTAGCAAGCAATTAGTAATAGGAACTTCAAGCTAGTAAGAGATTTATAGATAATTACATATAAATATATAGAGAGGATGAATTTATTCAGGGAGTGCTTTCAGATATATCTGAAGTATATAATAAAGGAACAAAGGAAGAAGCTTGGTCGCATAGAGCTGTATTTGTTGTGTTTTTCTATTGTTCACAGAGGTAACAACTACCCTCCTACAGCAGTTTATAGATAAATTTCAAAATTCATTCAGAGATAGCGAACAAAGTCAGTCACAAGCAACCCACTTGCCACAAAAGGCCTGTCTTTGTCGTTGTTACATGTCTGGAGATTTTCTGATACAAGCTGTGATCACATTCCTCATTGCAATAGCAGGAGACATGCGAGGGGGCTGTTCAGGGAGCATCTGGTTCATCTGCCCAACGGGACCCAAACCTGGAGGTGGATGCATTTTTGGTGAGACCTTGCCAGGAGGCAGCCTGGGGAAGTCACTGCAAGTGACCCCTTTGTGCCACTCCAACAAAGCCATCTGGCCTGTGGGACCTATGTGTGTGAAGCTCTGCTACAGCCAATGTGAAAATGTCCATCTTTTGGCCTTCCAGAGAACAGGAGGGAAGCGGGAGATGTGACAGCACTTCTGCCCTGCCAGGGAACCACTAATGTGAGCAAACCAACCTTCACTGCCTGATCAGAGAGACCCAGGCACAGGAGAGGAGTTTGTGGCTGCTGCTACACCATGTCTGAGCTCAGAGAGAAGGTATTAAAACGATGCTGACACCCAAAGAGTCAGAAATGGCCAGCAATTCACCCAGAGAGTTACAGAGAATGAGAAGGGGGTTGGGAAACAGAGTCCTGCCTCATCAGTGAAACAGGCATCATAGCTTTAAAGGAGTGACCCTGAACAGAGGATCACCGGGGCTTTTATCCAACAGTCTGGGGTTATCCTGTGAGCGTTCAGCTCCTGCTGTGTCACCTGTCTGTCTATTGTCACTTGCTGTGTCTCTTGTCACCTGTCTGGCCACAGGTCCCCTGCCCTTTATAATGCAAGGAATCACTGCCAGTTCACAGCCTCTTGATTCCAGCCACCGTGGAGACTCAAACACCACTGGCCACCAACTCAAGAATCCCACCAACTCAAAAGAAGAGAAAGATTGAGCATGAGGAGTAATTAGCATAAGAAGCAAGAAAATCGTTAAACCAATAAAGGTTAAATACCAACAGGAGAATTTTCCAATGAACTGTGATTTGTTTGCTAAAATGTATATTTAGTGTAATTGAAATGGACTGCCCATGGCGGTGGTGGAGTCACTGACCCTTGGAGGAGTTTAAGGAAAGACAGGACATGACACTTAGTGCCATGGTCTAGTTGGCATGGTGATGTTCAGTCATAAGTTGGACTCGATGATCTCAGAAGTCTTTTCCAAGTCAACCGATTCTGTGATTCTGTAAATTTTTGAGAATCTGAGTTGATTTGTGTAACACTTCCACCTTGCACCCTGCACAGAACAAAAAACACCTCCTGTCTAAACCGGGCCCCGTGTCTGTGTTTAGCGTCCCCAAATTGGCAACAACAGTAGGTCACCCCAGTAACTTCTGCGAGCCGTGCCCTGGCTTGTGCCACCACGCTGTCCATGAACGCGGGCCAGCACTGGCCACGGGGGACAGCTCTCCACCAGGAATGCAGAGTGCTGCGGGACAGCGCCGCGGCAGGAGCCCGCATGGGCATTGCCCCGGGGATCTGGGCACGCCATCCCCGCGATCTGGGCACGCCATCCCTGGATCTGGGCACGCCATCCCTGGATCTGGGCACGCCATCCCTGGGATCTGGGCTCGCCATCCCCGCGATCTGGGCACGCCATCCCTGGATCTGGGCACGCCATCCCCGCGATCTGGGCACGCCATCCCCGCGATCTGGGCACGCCATCCCCGCGATCTGGGCTCGCAATCCCTGGATCTGGGCACGCCATCCCTGGGATCTGGGTACGCCATCCCCGGGATCTGGGCACGCCATCCCCGCGATCTGGGCACGCCATCCCTGGATCTGGGCACGCCATCCCCGGGATCTGGGCACGCCATCCCTGGGATCTGGGCACGCCATCCCCGGGATCTGGGCACGCCATCCCCGGGATCTGGGCACGCCATCCCCGCGATCTGGGCACGCCATCCCTGGATCTGGGCTCGCCATCCCTGGGATCTGGACTCGCCATCCCGGCCGGGCAGCGGCCGCGCCGCGCACGCGCCCGCAGGTGCTGGCGCGTGCGCCCCGGGGTGCCCGGGCGGCCCCGCGGGCGCGGCGGCGGCGGCGCGGGGGGCGCGGCCCCGCTCGGGCTCGGCCTCGGGCCTGGCGGCGGCGCGGCGCGGACGGTTGCTATGGGAACGGCGGGCGGCCGAGCGAGGCTGGGGCCCTGCGGAGGCGCTGGCGGGTCCCGACCGAGTCCCCCGGGCAGCGCCCGGTGCCCCCGCCGGCCGTAGCGCTCGTCCCTGGGGGTGTCGCCTGGCCGGGCGGGGGCGAAGGGCCGGACTGTGCGGTAAGTCGGGCGGGAGGCTTTGGAAAGCGGCCGGAGACTGATAATCCCTGTGCCGCTTCCCGGCAGCTTTCCCGTGCTCGGGAGGGAGGCGCGATTGCCGGGTGTGGGTTGGGACAGCGTTTACTCCACAGGTGCTGCTTGTTTGGGGGGTTCCTCTGGGACGTGTTGACCCACGGCTGCGCTGGAAACCTCACTCCGCTGAGAACTCGGCTCTCCTAACTTCATGCTATTTTCTCTTTGATAGCGATTTCTCTGCGTCAAAATTTCACCGGGGTGAAAGTGCATCAATTGTGATTGGTAAGTTTCTGTGAATCAGAACTATGTCTAATAATAGCTGTTGTTTACATCTGAAAGGAGGATGTAGTGAGGTGGGGGCCCAGCTCTTCTACCGTGCCTGCAGTGAAAGGACAGGAGGAAATGGCCTTAAGCTGAGACGGGGAGATGCAGATTAGATATTAGAAAAAGTAAATTCACTGTAAGGATGGCCATGCACTGGAATAGGTTGGCCAGGAAGGTGATGGAGTCACCAGCCTTGGGTGTGTTTAGGAGGCGTCTGGATTGGGCAGTGATTGATATGGTTTAGGGGTTACAGGGGCAGTGCAGGGTTGGCTTTGGACTTGATGATCTTAAAGGTCTCTTCCAACCTCAGAGATTCTGGGATTCTTACTAAACCTGTATCTGTGTGCTAACTGTTCTAGAGATTTGCTAGGGCATACAGAACATGGTTTGGATGTCAGAGAGCAGAATGTTCATAGCCTGAATACAGGGCTTCTCCTCACTGTACTTAGTGATTGCAAATACACCCACTCTGCACCCTAACAATTTAATGACACTGGTCTTGAGATGGGAAAGAGGATGGCAGAGGCAGTGTGAGATGGCAGAGCCAATGTGGTGCCATGTCTGATGTAGCCAGCCATGCTTCTCTCATCTTGATTGAACTGAGATAAGAGCTGTGAGAGTACAGCTGTCTCACTTCTGGACATTGCTGGGAGTAATGTGTGGATTCTGTACTGCTCTCTACTGCTTAAAAATCTTCCTATACAGCAAAGACCAGACTTCTGGAGTAAACAATTGGGGAATAAGGACAAGAGCCCAAGTATGGCTTTTCAGACACTGCTGTGATACTCTTCTACCTCCCAGCAGAGTCAGAGAGGAGCTCTTCACTTGTGCAAGTTAAAGGCTTCTTGGAAATGGTGACAGTAGTGAGGGACAAGATCTGTGTGTACCAGTTATGCTGTCCCCATTGATGCTGCAGTCTTCCCTCTATCTGTTCCTGCTGGGCCCGGGGAGCAAAATTACAGAATCACAGAATATGCTGAGTTGGAAGGGACTCTCAAGGATCATGAAGTCCAGCTCCTGGCCCTGTACAGGACCATTGCCAACTGTATCAGACACGTAAGGCCTACAGAGGAGACCTTCCACTTAAGGTCAAAATTCTGGTTTCCAGTAGCTGGGGGAATAGGGAATGATAGCCTACCTTCCTTTTTCCAGTGAGAACTGGTTAATTTTTTTCTAAACAGACGGCTGCAGTGGAATTCCGTACTGTTTTTTTTATCACATTGTAATGGAGGGAAGAGTATTGAGCATAGAGAACAAAATTTAGTCACAGTGAAGACAAGTAATATATTAATTGTAGTTGGAAATATTAAAAAGACTGTTAGTCTCAGGCTCCTGATCTGTTCCTGAGGTTTTTTAAACTATGCATCATTTAGTGAAAGATTTGGTGCAGTTCTCCTTATCCAATTTTATATTGGATGTGCAACAATGACAGACACTACCAGAATGTGCAGGCTCTCAAAGAAAGAAGAAGCAGCTGAAAAAGTTAGACTGCAGAACAGGAAGAACTGAATAAGAAACTAAGGATATAAGATTTTTCTTTTACTCCATAGTTTAGAAATAACCCAGATGATGGTGTCTGATCTACTGTCAGTTCATTGTCATAAACTGTGTAAGAGAATAGAAGTTACCAGATGGTCTGAGTCACAGTGCAGAAACATATTTTTGTTTTTAGGTAAGTCTGAAAGCAGAAGAGGAATTTTGCATGGTGTAAGACTCGTGATGAGTTTGCTGTAAAATGACAAGGATGATACCTACAGAGAACTGCACCATGATAGTGATGGGTTGTGGGTCCAGGAGGTGATGGAGCAACTCTGTCACTGCCCATTGCATTTCCCGGAAACTACAGCAGGACAGAATGCTGATTGGAAGTTTGGGTTTATCACTTACATTAGTGTTGTCTTTCTTTGCCTGTGCTTGGGGTTGGGTTGGGGAGTCGTTTCTTTCAGAGGAAAAAAATGGATTGCCTGTTCTTCCTTGTCTCTGCTCATCAATTACTGATAACTGTGCTTCAGTTACTGATAATGGTGCCTCTGACATATTAGGAAGCTGCCCTTGGTAAGGTCAATAATATATATTGGGTTTTTCCTAAGTTGGTAGAACCTGTGTCTTTGCAGCATATTATTGAATTCCTGTGGTGTTTCACAAGTAACCAAGTGTCAAGAAACAGATTTTCTATGGATTGTAGAGGACCACATTTGGCCCATGAAGCACAGTGACATATTTTAGTATCCTATAAACAAACTGATGGTAGATCATCCATGTCAGATGCTTTCTGTTTTTGAGTATTATCCTACAGAAGTGAACAATAGAGAGGAAATGCATTATCAGTGTACCTTATTTCCCTCTATTTCAGCACTGCCTAGGATTTACTGTGGTAGCATAACCAGTGATGAATTAATAGTTTGTAATTTAAAACTAGCATAATACTTTGTGCCATTCACATATATTTTCCAGTCTTCTTCCTGTGCAGTACTTTGCAGAGGAATGCAAGCTTCAAAGACTGAAAACAGAAGAAAAGCAGAACCATTCTACTGGCTGTCAATGGCAAAGCCTAGGACCAGTTCTGAGATTGTAAATGAAGCCAGAGATGCTCTACGAACAGTGAAAACTCAAAGACCATTCACACCTACAGATGAACAAAGGAAACTTTCTGGATCTCAATCCTCACGATGTCCTCAAAATAGACGCCCTGTACTTTTTAGGTACTGTGGCTTTAAGATGTTTTGAAATATCCTTTAGCAGCAAGAGATTTGATTCTCTAGTTATGCTTCTGGTGGTTATTTTCCCTGTGTTAATCTGTATTCCTAATCACATCCTTTGCCTTCTTCTAATGATCTTTACTGTTGGTGTTAATCTACATGTCCAGCAAGTTTCTCTGGCTTAGAGCTACCAGAGGCAGTCACTATACACTAGTTTTTATGTGTAGAATAGTATAAGAAAATAGTCTGTTACTTACCTTTTCTTGAGACAATTGAATGTTTTTAATTGAGATAGTCTTCAGCTTTTTTCCTAGAACATGTGAAAGCTTGCTTGTTTCCTATAACCTATGTGCTAGATCTTTTTTCAGAGCCTTCTGAGTTCTTTTAAATGTGAAATTTTAGGTCCTGCAGTTTGAAATGCTCATTTTCAAACAGAGTTTTTACTACCTCAAAATTATTTCTAGGTGGAGTTTTGTTACCTTGATGTGCTGATGTGCTCTTGTCACTTTTCCTTTCTTCCCTTTCCCCGTGTTCACTGGCAAAGGGAAGAAGCATGCACTTAAAAAAACCATCTGGTCACACAACTCTGGGTCTGCTTTATTCTAACTATGTTTCATTTCTTCATTAGTCTTGATACTTCCAGTTCTGATTCATCTGAATCAAGACCGAATTCTGGTGTTCGTCTAAGTCCACTGACTCATGTAAGTACTCTGGAAATAACTCATGCAGTACTGATATAAAATATGTGTCTTGGTAGTGTTAGGAAAATAAATGGTTTAAAGACATTTGGGAAAAGTGGAGGCTTGTTGTAACATTAGTCTGAGACTTATAAAGTCAGTTTTGTCATTTTTACCCCAAAAGAAACTGGAAAATAATTTAAACTACTTAAATATTGCTGTATTGCTTTATGATTCAAAGTGACATTAACAAGAATCAGAAGGCTGATAATTGAGTCAGCTTTCTTTCAGTGTAAGTTTACTAAAATAGGTGAAGTTCATGAGCATGGACATGTGCCAACAGCATGCCCTGGCTGTTAAGAAAGTGGCTGATGGTATCTGGGGCTGCATTAGGAGGAGTGTTGGCAGCAGGTTGAGGGAAAGTGATCCTTCCCCTCTACTCAGCACCTGGAGTGCTGGTATGCAGTTCTGGGCTCCACAGTATGAGAAAGACATGGAGCTACTGGAGAGAATCTGATGAATGGCCCCAAAGGTGATGAAGGGACAGGGAGACATGAGAATGTTCAGCCTGGAGAAGACCAAGGGAGGACCTTATCCATGGATGTAAATACCTGAAAGGTGGGTGCAAAGAGGATGGGACCAGCCTCTTTGCAGTGACTGGACCAGAGGCAGAGGGCACAAACGGGGACACAGGAGGTTTCCTCTGAACCTCAGGAAACAGTTTTCCCGCTGTGAGGTGATGAGGCCTTGGCACAGGTTGCGCAGAGATCTTCAAAAGCTTCTTGGGCATGGTCCTGGGCAACTGAGGTTAGGTGGCTGTAGTTGAATACAGGGCTTGGACCTCCAGAGGTCCTTTCCAACCTCATCTATTTTGTGGTTCTGTGAACAGTAACTTGAAAGTAACTAGGTTGCTTTCTATTTGGCTTACATTTCTATAAAATGTCATGATTGTAGTTTTATTTCAAAACAGATAGAGGTCCTTTAAGAACCACTTTTCTCCCTCTGTGAAAGCTGTGAATTGTTTTCAATTTATAAGTGTATCTGCTCTTTCACAGGTTTTTTTATATTTGGTCTTTAAATATAAGATTAAGTCACGACTGTTTGTTTAGTACCAAAGATAACAGAGCATGCTATAGCAATTAAATGTACTTGCTGTATACATTGCTTTTTCCAGACAGGAACCTTTAGGAAATTCTTTAGGAAATTAGGGGAAATATCTAAGAAAATTTATACTTTAGTAATTTGGATAAGGGAATGTATTTACATGAATCAAGTTTAAAAAATTCTGAGCATACTTCTATTTAGATTAAGTATATCTACATTTGGATTTAAGAACTGGTGTTAAATTTTCATGTATTTTGTGAGAGTGGAAAAAAATTAGAGAAAACTACTGACGAATGCAAAACCTGATTTTTTTTTCTTTATCAATGGGTATAAGTTAATACACTGTAAATTAAGAGTTCATATTAATTGTGGTGGTTGTAAGTAGTCAGTCTCACCTGCTGGCTCCTTAATACTATAGAGAGCTCTGAAGTATTGGCTGGAGACTTTTTAGTGGATTCTTTATTTTAAGGAAATTGGTATTGGTATTAGAGGTCAGTACTTTATGTAGGTCAAGGGCACAACAAGTACTTGATACTAGAGATTCAGGGACTTATTCACCTCCTCTAAGATGCAAGACACTGACATAAAAAAACTAGGACTTTCATGTTTCTGGATCTGCATGATTTGTCTCAGTGTGACAGAAAGTAGTACATATGATGTGAACATATTTGGAGTGCTTTGGAAATACTGTTTTAGTGCTCAAAAGCAAATCAAAGAATAGATGTATCTCTAGAATTGTTGACAATAGTCATTGGCACAATATTTTCTTTGATAAATAAGCTTGCTGCAGATGTAGTTAAATGAGTACTTACGAGGAATAAATAATTCTGAGTTCTACTCAAGCTAGGTTTTGTTTTCTGCACCTCTGAATGTTGGCTTTCTGTGGTGATAATGATATAGACATCTGGTTTGTTGGGTGGAATGATATCATTAGATTCAGAATATGAAAATTTCTTAATGAGCAAGCCAGTGTAACTCCTGTTCTATTTTGAACTTAGCCCTTTGTTAGAAGTTATGTAGGTTTGGTTTTTTTTATTTTTTACTTAAATGAAAATTAAATTATCTGTGCTTTTGTTTAAAAGTCTTCTTTATTTCTGTCACAGAAACCAGTAGTAATAATTTCTGAAAAAAAAGATGAAGCTTCTTCTGTTTTCCATCCAACACCTCCTGCTGATGCTGCAGAGCTTAGAAAAGTCAGCAAAGCTTGCAAAGGCTTATTTAGAGCAACTTCTCTGAAAGATTTATTTTCTGCTAAGGTGGTTCCTCTGAATCAGAGTAAGAATGTTTTGATACATATTTGCGATAAAGATTACTGCATGATGGGTTTTAATATTGGTAATTACATGAATTATTAATACATTAAAGGACTTGTGTGTCCTTTCAGTATGAATTCTGGAAGTATTTAAATGGGTTTAAGGCAGTTTTGAAACTCTGGTTTCCCAAAATGATGCTGGCTTGCACTACTGAAAATGAGCTGAAAACTACTCAGGTGCCTCTTCTTTCTATAGGTTTCCAAGTAATGGAATTTTACTGAAAGTTGTCATCAGTAAAATTAACATTAAATGCTGTCATGCTTGAAGAGATAATGAGATGCCATCATCTAAGGAGATTCCCTGATGGATTATTGAGCCTAAAAGGAGGAATAAAAAGGAATGATATGTCTTGACAGGCCTCCAAATACATCGTATTTGTTGTTAAGAGTTTTATTAGTGGAGGTTTAATAAAGGTCACCAAATGTGGGATTTAAAAGTAATTTTCTTGAAGATAGGAAATGGCATCTTGGCTTCCTGCATGCTGACTCATAATAAAGTGTGCTGGGACTGTCTTTATTTCAGAAGACTCATTTATAATGACAGTTCTTACACTGTCTGGGATTGTTACTTTACATTATAAACTGAATATCTCCTTTTTACTTACTAAACTTTACTTCATTTTTATGTATTTATTCTATAAATATATCTTTATATAATGTGTCACTTCATATAGCCTTAATAAGCTGATGTTACTAATTGAAGAAGTTGAGAAGCTGGTGTATTTGTAACCTGCCTTGGTCTCTTCCTTTTTGGGATCATGCAAATGTTATGTGAGGGGTTTTATTTGTGGAGGTTCTTCTTGTATGTACATAGAAGCTACAGGATTAACAGCTACCTTTTTCCTGAGTTCCTTCATAATATTCAGGTCCTGAAATACAATCACTTTTTTTCACCAGGTACAATCCACCTATTTGTAAAAGGGAAATCATGGAGATGATTAAAACTTAAATATTAAAACTTTAAACACAACCCCAAAAGACTTTAAGAAATGCTGTTCATAAGAAGACTGACTTCTGAGTAACTGACTACGTTACTCTTAATAGTCTTAAACTTTCTCAGCTTTTAAATTGATACAAGCAAATTTTGATAATGTAACATGACAAGCAGTAATTAATAACACTTGAACAAAATGTCTTCTCTTTGACTGTTTCAGATGAAATGAAACTTGATTTTGAAGAGCCAACTATGATGATGAATAGTCTTGACAGAAGTAATAATAACTGCTTAACAGAACAAAAGTTGTACACATCATTTAATGATGAGAGTAAACAATTAATTTGTAATGAACATACCAGCAGATCAGGAAATGAAGACTCCATGGAAGGGACACCAGGAAACTTTTCACTTCAGCTGCAAGGAGAAAGGTCAGCATTGGTCAAGTATGGTAATGTACATCTTCCATACAGCCCTCTTCCTGGTTACTCAATTGTGCAATATCAAAATGCTTAAAATTAATGGTATCTGAAGGTAACATTACATCTGCTTCAAAATGAAACTGTGTTTAGATTATAAGAAAAATTTACATTTCTTCTTTTAGGAAGTTTGTACATTCAAAAGACTAATTTGTAAAATATTGGTGGTAGAAATTTATTTGATGTGATTGTTTGATCATTAACATTTCAAAACCAAGTCTTCTAGCCACTGTGTGTAAAATTCTCAAGTTTAAATTTAATGTGCTTGCTTTCATAGTTTAGTCCTGTTGTTTTAAGGTGCTATGCCATTCTTCACTTAGCTTGACAGATGAGCAGAGCCATGCTTTCAGTTCAGGTATGTGATCATACACCAAAACCAGGCTAAAACTCTTTAGCAATAGAAGCAGAATTTTTTTGTGACTTTTAATTTTTAGTTCTTTTTTTTTCTTTTTACATGACCAAGTAGGTGTAAGAGATTAATGAGACTCACATGCCTGCAGTCTGTTTTTACTGGACCTGGAATATCATATCCATTCTTTAGTTCATAATCAACTAGTTTGTTTTTCTTTTGATATAGATGTGAATTCTTGCACAGGGAGCAATAGCCCTGTGGCACTGTGGGTAGTTGGTGTATCAGTTGCTGCATTAGCAGTCAGATGAACAACTGTTTTGTGCTAATAACATTGACAGATCTGGCAGTCTCAGCAACAAAGAATGAAAAACACTTTATTTTCAAAACACATCCTTGTAAAACTTGTTCACTATTAAAAAGACATATTTGCCAGTAAGTATCTTCTTTCTAGCATGTTTGTATGCTTAGGGAAAAGCTATTTCCCTGGATATTCTTAAGCACCTTTGATATTAAAGACTATGTTCTTAATTTTATAAAATGAAAGGCCTTTCATTTACTAACTTGATGATAGCACTTAATAGTGTAAGAGAATGTTGTCCATTGAGGCTCTTACAGTAAATGATACATAACAGAGCTATCAAAGGACTCTTTAAATTAAACTGTAAGCATGATTTAAAAAAAAGACAGATTCTAAAAGAATGAAGATTTGTTGTAGCAAAGAAAAACTCATGAGTGTGGAGGATGAATGAGAAAATAAGAGCAGAGATGAAAAAAGTAGGTGAAAAAAAAAGAAAGGTTAAGCACCTAAGGAGAATACTTTACTGCAATATAATTTTCTCTCTTTAAAATCAGTGATCTAATAACTTCTTAGATAAAGACTAGTTGGATTATCATACTACATAATTTACTGTAGTTTGAATTTTATTTAATAAAGGTGTGGTGTGAAGTACTTCAGTGTTGCAGTGGAGATAGTGGATAGTTCCTTTTGTGGAATATGCATCCTGCTGTGTTCAGTTCTGCTTTCTGTTTGGGTTGCTGTTTTGGTTGATGGTGTCCAAATGCCTCTGACAGGAAAGGGTTAGTTGATACTTTCGCTAATTCAAAAGAATCATCTTCTTTCTCAGTCATAATTTTAAAACTTGCATGTATAATGGAACAGCTAACCCATTAGGCATGCTTCCTGTCTGTTCAAAATTCTACACTTCTCCTTCTAAGAACAAGAGCTCTGCAAATTTTTGGTTTTGCATTTTTGTTACTGATGCTTTTTGCAACCATGAGTCTCATACATCAGTTAAATTAGATCTCAAATTACTGGCCTTAACATAATACCAAAAATTGCTCTCGAATATTGTTCTGACTAGTTCTCTCCAAAATGGTAGAAAAATATAACATTCCTCCATCTTCTGTGTTGGATGCAAGATGCATATTTTTAAATAGTCCATTTTTACCTCTCCTGTGAGTCCTCTTCTGTGTACTTGAGTCAGAGCTGTTTTTTGCCAATGCTTAGGAAGCAAAGCTTCCTGACACCATTTAGGTGCTCATTAGGCTTAGAGCACCATGTATATCTGCAGTGCTGCAAGATGCACAAGAGTAATACAAAATGCTTTCCCTTTAGCCACAGACAAAGGTCCCTCATCTGTATCAGCCCAAGCAGTTCAGGCCATCATGTGATGGGATGGGTGTGGATAATCTCAGCTGCTCTCATATGTTGTATCTTCTTGCTAAGACCAAAGAGCACATTGGTCCAGTGTTTGTGTATGATACTCCACAAGTCAGGCAGACCTTGTTCTGTGTGCTTGGGTGAGTTCAAAGATGTCATTCTTCTTCTGACACGGCAGTTGAAAGGTACCACAAACCTCGCCTTCCATACAGTTTGTTGGGTTTGGTCTTCATGATAGTTGTATGTAAAAGGCTCCAGAACCATAGAGGGGCCATTGCAGTGAGAGATTTGGCATTCTTTCTCAGTAGAACATGTTTACTAGATGATTGTAAGGTTAGATTGCATCTGGTTCTGTATAATAAATACTTGAGGTATCTTGTATAGGGTTACAAGATATTTTCTATTTAAAGTACATCGCATTCAGGAGTAATAGGATGAAAGCTTAAAGGAATGTCAAATCTTTTATTATCTAGTGTCCTGTCATTTTCTACATGAAGCAGGTGTCAACCTCAATTCTGTACTGCAGTGACTTAAAACCCTTACAGGAATTAAGCAAGGGGATTGTAGATGTAGTGTACTTCATACAGGGGGAGGCATGGGACTTCCTACTCCCCTTTCCCTACAGTTCCTATACATGTACTGAAATAACTTTCCTAATTAAACCCTTTTTCTGCTAATGAGGAAACAGTAGAGCATGACAAAATAGCATGGCAGATTCCTGCCATTAGTGCTATTATATTTATTTTAAAGGGGGAGGTATTCTATTCCAACAAGAGACTTGATCACTTTCTGTCTCACATTCTTTTGTTGTCCCAAAGACTGAAGAAAAGACTGAACAGTGCTAATGAAATCACAACTGCCTTGTAAAGGTACTGGGGGAAAAAGAGAAAATGACCTTTTGAGGGAAAAAGCCATTTGCCATTTTGTTTGCAATTCTGTTTTGCAAATAACATTCTAGATGTAATAGAATAGGTATATTAATTGAAGCAGATTGAATTTATTGACATGTTGCCTCAGGAAACCTAGGAACAATTTCTGGCAATCATAAGGAAGCTCAGTTTTGTTTACACCTTCCTCTAACCATTGTGCCTTGCCATCTATTGTGATTGCTATAGAAGTGAAACTTCTAAAATGTTTTCTGCATTCATATATTTCAAGAGAAGTGTCAACAGTGATGGCAGATTTGCTGATGAAGAGATGAAGAGCAACAGTTTCCCAGGTGTGAAAGAATGATGATTTTTTTTTTTCCATTCCAATTTCTCAATATTCTGAAAGCTTAGATGTTATTCCAGGACTTCTTAAAAGCAGAGGTGCCTTGAGTGAGGAAGAGTTTGGAGGCAAACAGTTCATTCCCAAGTGGCTTGTTCTTTTTTAATAAGTGAGTTTTATAAAGAGCTACAAAAGGATTAGCAGGTACTGTAAAGAAGATATACTCTGCCCTGTTTTCTCTCACTATTGTTCTCTTTATTAAATGCCTGTTTTACTATATCCTTGAAATATATTCTTCTTCCATGAGAATAGTTTCTCTTTCTTGTGCTTTTTTAGAGTTTTGTAGTATTTCAATAGAAAATGATAAAAGCAAAAAATTAAATGATAAAGTGAATTATACATTTATAGAATAGGGTGGGTTGGAGAGGACCACTGGAAATTACTTCTCTCTGGTTGCTTGAACTACCTTCACATCTGTGCTCAAAATATACATTCTTTTTCTCTTCAAAGAAAAGGATTCCCACAGAGGAGAGAGATTTTTTTTCCTCAGGGGAACACCCATTCTGTTTTGTTCTGGATGATGTTTTTGAAATGAGTGATATGGTGTGGCTATTGGTTTGAAGTATGGTGTAGCTGACTCTCCAGACATTTTTCAGTATTTTTATATTTTTCTTTTTTTTTTTTTTTAATTATGTATATTGACAAGTTTTGGAATTCTCATAAAGACAGGGAAACAGGAAATTAACCTGCTCCCCACTAATCTTTATCTATTTCTGCCTCAGTTCCACTGGCTATTTGGATCACTGATTTTGAGTGGTGGGAAATCCTTCACAGGTGGAGCTTTCTACAGTGAAGTGTTTTTCCAGATTGTGACACCTACCCTTTCAAGAAGGTGCCTGGTTTGGTATAGGGTTAAGGGATACTGAGAGAACACTGGGGAAGAAGAATTCTTTTTTTCAGAACTTGTTACAGACTTCTAAAGAAAAGGGTAAGAGGTAACTTTTATCTCTGGTCTCTTAGCTCACAAAAGAGACAGTGGCGTTTAGGCTCATTTTTACCCTGTACTCTAAAGAGTCTTTCCACTCTAGCACTTAGTTTCAGGTCAATATAATTGGTCTCCAAATCTGGGAGATCTAGGTCTTGAAAGTCCTTAATACCAATTGAATTGCAATTCTGGAATGGGAAAGTGTGCCATGCAAAGGGTAGAGAAGAAATGTCAGTTCAGTCTAGGTAGACTTGTAGTAACAATGGATTTAAATTTATTTTCTGTTTAGAAATGCCATGTTTATTCAAGATTCAAGTTAGGAAGATGATGAGGGTGTGGTTTTCAGACTCAAATATATTTAGGCTAATGTTTTAGATATTTTTTATAGTTAGAATTAGACTGTCAGTTGTCTGGTTGCCTAAAGATACACTGCCACAAATAGATACTGTTAATATTTTCAATATTAGACAGAATATGCAAAGACTGTGAAGAATAAAAAGGATAAGGATAGAAGTTTTTCATCAACCTTGATTATTATTTTAAGTCATACTGTTTAACATGTGCATGAGGTTCTCCATCAACAGCCTGTGTAAATAAGAAATGCTGTATTTTCTTATCGCTGGAGTTGTCATAAAAAATGAGTGAGCTATTCCCATGATTGTGTTTACAGGATTGTTATTTACTCATCTTTAGGATGACTCAGAGAGTTGGTCTATTTGTCAATATATTTTTACAAATTATGTTGTCTTTCTACTAGTTATATTTTCTCATATCAGTGGTATCAGTTATGCACTTGATTATAGTTTTCACTCCCTTTGTTTTTTTTCTCTTCTTATTATGTTCCTTGTAATCCTCTGCGGTTCCTGAAATAATTTCAGGACATCTATATTAGCAGGTTTTAAATTATTTTCATGCTTTTGAGAGTTTTGTGGATGAGAAGTCAAACTGACTCAAATTGTGTGTAATTGGCTTAATACATTATTTTATATCTCTTTTAGCTGTCTGCCAGTAATTTCATCTCCATTGTTTTTTTGAAAAAGAAAATAGTCTTTAAAAATTGAGCTATTATACTGGGTTTTGTTTTTTTCTTTGAGGCTTATTTCCAGATTGTGTTTATCTGTCTTGTTTGTCCCTCAGATGACATCACAGAATGGAAGATTCTGTGGTAACTGAGTAAAATAGGGACAGATTCTCTTAAGTGGCTCAGTGAAGGTCAATTCTTTGTCTAAAAGGATAGAGTGCTTTTCAAGTGCTGAGTTATGGTCAGGAAGGAATCAGTTGGTTTGCAATAAAAAACATATTCCATACTATTCAAATAATGAAAGGCAATACCAGAAACTAATTCTGATGTCCTTCTGGCAACATGAAATATCTGGATAGTATAATGAAATTGGAATAAAGGGATTAATGAGAAATGCAAATGTTAATTGGTATGTGGAAAAATTAATTTCTGTGAGAGTAAATGACAAAACTAAATACTAATTTTTCTCATTTTGCCAAAAGCTAAAAACACTTCCTACTAGTTGCTTTGGCAAAAATACTGGAATGTTGTTTATACTTCCTTTCAAAGTCTACAGGGCAATGTCTTGTTGTTAACATCAGTAATTTTGGTTTAGAGTTAGAACTCTTGTTTCTCAATCGCTAAACACTTACAGCAGAGGAATCATGGTAGCAGGGGATTGTGTTCTGAAGCAGTGGCTCCTAAAAGCATTGTGTAAATGAACCTGCTCAGAGAAGATCCATTGCAGTTTCACTTGCCGCAGCTCCACATCTGACTCTGCCCCTTCTTCGCCTTGGGGCCCCTTGCACCACTTTGTCCCTTGCTGCTGACTCAGGGTTTGCTCCGTTGTCCTTAGTGCCCTAATTCCCAGGATCACCATTAGCTCCTTTAACTTTCCCTAGAGCTGCTATTGTTCTTTTGGAGACAGCTGCTGGGTTAGGCTGTGCCCTGATAAACTTGCTCTAGAGCCCTACATATCTTTGCATGGTGCTACACAGTGCTCCTGCCAAGAGATCTCACGGGCTGTTCATGAGACCACAGTTCTGAATAATTTTTTTTAAAGTGCTGACAGTCAGTAGATAAAGAACGCATTGGCTGATACACCAGAGGATTGTCCAGAGGAGCCTCAGCAGGCTGGAGAAATGGTTTGATAGGAACGTGATGCAGTTTAACAAAGACAAGTGCAAAGTCCTGCATCTGGGCTGGAACAGCCCCTGGCACTATTATATACTGGGAGCGATCCAGTTGGGAGGCAACTTTGCAGAATAAGACCTGGAGGTCCTGATGTACACAAGTTCATAAAACCTCAGAAGATCATCTGGCCTGATCTTTTGTGGAAAAGAGAGTAGATGAGATTATCTAGCACGCTGTTCATTTGTGTCTTGAAAACCTCCACTACACCTGGGCTGCTGGGACCAGCTCCAGGCTCCCCAATGCAATAGAGATGTTGAAATGACTGAAGGGAATCCAGCTGCTAAAATGTGAAGGAATCCTTTGTATAAGGAACGGCTGAGAGATCTGGAACTGTTTAGCGTGGAGAAGAGAAGGCTTGGCAGGAGTTTTTATCAAGATCATTCAATACCTGGAGGGAGGGTTAGGGTGCATTGTAGCACCATCATTGACTGTGGGACAAGAGCTCTTCTCCCCCATGGCAAGCACTCAAAACAGGAAAAACTATTTACCTGTGATGGTTCTTTTTAAGGATTTATTGGTTGTATATACTTCCACAACACCTCCTTCCAGCTTTTCCCTTTGTAGTCCATATAGAATTGTGAGACTTCGGTTGAAAGAAAAGCACTCAGCTGCTTAAATAGCCAAATGATCTTTATCAATACAAGGCATGCCATCCTGGACAGTGCTAGCAATAAAAATAAACCCAGATTACAGTGTAAATGTGTAGTCACACTCTGAATATACAGGTGAGTAAAATCTCAACATTCTTTCTAAATGGCCTGTCTGTTTATGGATTATCCACAGTCATGGGAACCAAACTCTGAATGAGTCTGGAAGAACACCTTTGTGCCTAGTAGTCATTTTGATACATCTGGCTTGCCTGGACGGGCCCCCAAAATCTGCTTAGCATTGATTGAAATCTGTTCTTCCTTACACTTAGTAAAATGTCTTGATTTTTGGGTGTAGATTCACCATGTCTGGCTTTCCAATGCACGCAACCATTTTATGTTGGTAAAATCAGATGTTCAGTGCTTGTATTTATGTATAAACAGTCTGCATCTACTGCAGTGCCTGCACTGTTTTTAGAGTTTTGTGAAAAGTTAGAAATTGCTCTCCTAGACTTTTGCAGACCTGAAAACATTGATATATCATGGATCCAAAATAAAATTTGTAAAAATTTCAGCCACATTTTTGGGTTTTAAATAAACTAGAAAAAGGAATTTTGTGGGAGCTGAAGGGGATGTAATGAAGGAAAATACAGTGGGGAGAAACTGAATGACTATGAGGGGAAAATGGAAGAAAAAAGATTTGTTTACCTTATCAAAATAAAGACCAAATATAAAAGGGCTCTAAGGTTAAACAAACTATCTGGTGCTTAGATTTCCTTCTGAGGAAGTAACTTAAAGATAAGAATGGTGGTTCTACAGATATAGAAAGGCCTCTGCAGTTATAGATGTGTAGAAATCGTGTGCCCATAATTATAGTTCTTTGGCTTAATAAAAAGGGCATGTTTAAAAATGGAAAGAAATCTGTTTCCAGACATCAAATTGTGTCTACAGTCTAGGGTTTCCTTACAGCATTTACTCAGGGCATGCTGTGCACAGTCTGTGTGTTAGTAGCTCTCTGCCTTTCTAAGAATCTGTTCAGGTTCTGGTTTACATGGGATAGTCCCAGTTTTGTCTCTAGGAGAGAGTCCATAGATCCAGTTTGCATGGGTACAAAAGAGAGGCTCATAGCATCTGGATGAGAAAGTTCTGTGAGGCCTTGGTGCTTGTAGAAGGAGATACTGGCTCTTATGGTGTTTTCCATCCCCACTGCCCTCATCTTTTTCTCATTTGCCCTTATTCCTGCTCTTCCCTTTGAAAAGTAACTTGTATATTTTTCATTCTTTGTTACACTATGTCAGTTACTGTGCTTCTGTCTTCTTCTCCCACTTTGTTATCTAGTTTTGCCTCACAAAGCTGTGAGGATATATAAGATGTTACAGGATACTTTGAGGAGGATACAGGATACTGTGAGGAGAGGGTAATGTCAAGAGGGAATGCCTTGAAGCTGGACAGTTCAGAAAAGATGGTCATGTTCTCTTTTTGTTCTAGTTGAGCTTTGCTACCTTGCTGACCACAGGTGCTTGATAGATACAATTCTGTAAGAGAAGCATTAACTTGTTAGTATTAGACCGTAAGTCCCTCTTAACTGGTAACTAAATAATCAGGGGTACCAGCCATACATCTCTACCAATAATTAATAAAAATTAAACAAAGCAGTAAGTCTCTGACTTGGTGGCTATCAGCAGTGTCATAGGTTATATCAATACAATGACACTATTTTTAATTACCTCCCTATTTTTAATACACATAAGGTAGTCTGCTTATCTATGCCATGCTCGGGCATCTGTCAAGAAAAATATCACCTTTCCTGGGCCAAAACTATAGCAGGGGTGATGGTAAGGGTCTAAATCTGTGGGATAGTGTGAGACAAAATTCAGACCCAATGCCTGAATTTTGGGCAGGGAGGTAGTCAGATTCTCAGATGTTTAAGGTGCAGTATGAGGAAGGAGCCCAAGCACTGTTCCTTCATTGGGACCTTACTTTCACATTTGTGATTCAAACCTTGCTGTTGTGTGCGGCTTCTTTGGAGATTACTAGCTCAATTCTTTGCCGCTGGGATATAGTTCATAGAAATGTAGTTTTCCCTGGAATACCATGGAAGGGTGAGAGTTTGCAGGTTTGCTATTCACAAGAGGCTCATGGCAAGAACAAGCAAGTAAATTTCTAAACATGCAGAATTGCTTAATAAATGCAGCTTTCACTTAATTATCCATTCTTTCACCAGGGGAAAATACTGAACACGTGTTGGGTCTGGCTGAGACGGAGTTGATTTTTCCTGGAGCAGCCCTCACAGTGCTGTGCATTGCATTGCAGGGGGTTGTTGGTAACACACCAGCAGTTGGCTGCTGCTGAGCAGCACTCCACAGCATCAGCCCTGTCTCTCCAACTTCAGCCTGGCACAAGTAGGCTTGGGGTGAGCAAGGTGTTTTGAGGGGACATAACCAGGACAGCTAGACAAAATGGATTCCATAATGTATGATGTCTGCTCAGCAATGAAAGTTAAGACAAAGGAAGTGAGGGGGCATTTATTATTATGAGGTTTGTCCTCCAGAGCAATCACTGCATGCTCAAGCCCTACTTCCTTGGAAATGGCTGGACATTGCTTTTGGTGGGAAGTTGAGCATAACTCTTTTGTTTTTCTTTGCTTCTGCAAGTGGCCTTTGCTTTTGTTTTATTAAACTGTTTTTGTCTTGACCCGTGGGTTTTTCTCCGTCTTGTTTCTACCCTTGGTCCTGCTGAGGCAGGGAGTGAGAAAAGTGGTGTGATTGGGCACCTAACATCTGTCCAAGGTCAACCCACCTCACCACACTGCTCCAATACTGGCTCACTTTCTTTTTGGAAGTCCTCACACTCTGTGTACATTCATGAGAGCAGTGTTCTTCATTGAGGCTACTATGATTTCTTTTATATGAGAAGGACCAAAATGATCCAGTTGCCAAGTTCCTTTTCTTCTGTAAATCATCAGAGCCTCTGTCAGTTGATTTCTTGATGAGGCCCTTATCAGACGATCAGATTTCTGCCAATTGACTTTGTTTCCAAGGCAACCACTCTCTTGACAAGCCAGTTCCCTTCAATAGTAGGTGACTTATTTTTTGTAATAGGTTGATTATATTTTAACTGCATTGTCCTTAATAAAGTACTTCTATTTAAATTTCAATCCTAAATGAAAATGTAAAGATAACAAACCAAAAGTCTGTGTAACTAAAATAAAGTTGACAGAGTGGTAAAGACGTGTAAAGGGATTTTATAATCTCTCACAGAATTCCTAAATTGTACATATTCCCTAAAGATAAGCCTGCTCATGAACCATTCCCAATTATATAGGTATTCAGTGTATTCATTTTCTGAAAATAATGGAAGTTTGGGTGACTTACAAGGATGTTTCCCAAGAGCATAGATGGTTCTACTGCTGGTATTCACAGAACAATTTGCTTTCCTACTAATTTAAGTCTATAAACTGGTGATACTGGTGTTGATACTGGTGTTTAAAAAAAAACAGATTCCAGCCCAACTTCTTCTTACGCACATGGTCTTATTCTTGACATGGTCTTACTCTACATCTCACACATGTGGTGTTTCTCTCTGGTAAGTTAACTCATCCTTTGCTTCAGTGGCTTTTTATATTAATTTGCGTTTGCTTCCAACAAAACTCATAGGATTGTCTTTGTTGAGTTTCTTGGATTCATCCTGGATTTACATTTTCAGGGAAGAGGCACCGAGAGAATATAGTTACAAAACACTTTCTCTGAGGAAAGCGAATTCTAACATCTGTATTCATATAGGCATGTATTGTCATCATGCCTACACACACAATTCTGAAGGTACTGATTTCTGAATATAGCTATGTTAGTATACGGTGACTGAAGTTGTTCTCTTGCTTATCTAGTATGTTTTCAAGTTGTAGTCTTGATTTCAGAGATGGCTGAAACTTGTAGAAACGTTTCTGAAACTTTTAAAGTTTGTAGGACAAGGCATTCACAGAAATGGAATCAAATTTTTGTTTCTACCAATAGATTGAACTGTCTGTAATGCATGCTCTAAGCCCCGTCTTTCTTAGAGATGTCAGACAATTTTAGAGAGGCAAACACTTGTCTTTTTTACTTTATAAAGTATTGTTTCCCCAGAGGAGTAGAAATAGCTATATTTGAGCTGAACTAATTTCAAGGTAGTTTGTGTAAGCATTTGGATTTTGGAGCACTTAAATCCTCATGCTGTAAAAATAAACACTGTTCATTCTTAGCCGTAATGAAGCAACTGGTCCTCTGTAATGTGATTGCTTGGGAAATTTCTCACTGACCACCGTGAGCTATCCAGTCCTTTTTGCAGGGAACTGATCTTGCAAGAGCTTTGTCCTTTATTTTGTCTCCATCTGTTTATAGGTTAACTTATATCTTCTGTCTGGACTGACAGACAGAATTTAGGCACCAATCCAGCAAACTACTTAAACAACAGTTTAGTTTTAAGCCTTAGAATAACTAAATTACCTGGTTAAAAAAAATGAAATAACATTGCTAGCACACTACTGTCATCTTTAGAATGGAGTTCGGGAGATTAGGTTGTATTAGTACATGAACTTTAAATGGAATAAGAAGTGTTAAATTAAACATACATTGAGAATAGAAAACACAGATTAAGACTTTCGTCTTTAGTACAGGAGAAAAGATTCCAGTTTGATAGCAGGCAGTGTTCATCTTGTATATTTCTTTTAGATCAGTGCTGCTTGAGTGTGTGACTAGGCAAACTATTTATTTAGAATAAATAAATAAATTTATTATAGATGTAGTAGTTTCCTCTGTCCAAAGAAGGACTGACCATAAAATCAGCAGGAATTTTGGCATTACTTTGTAAAACAATAGAAATGGCAACATACCTGTTGTTGTACTGGCAGAACTAGTGATGACTACACAGTTAGCAATAATTCACTGGCACACACAGAAATTCTAATATATACTTTAAAGGTTACTCAGGTGTTTGTTTCTTTGAAAGATCTTCTCATTAAATATTATAAAAGTGTTAATCCTGTCAGAAAGAGAAACTGTCCTGTGAATGGGTGAACTTACATTTTTAAGCTAGTTGAGTTTTACATTCCTTTAATGAAGCTGATGGTAAAATAGAAATTGTCTCTTTTTGAATTTAGTTGGTTCAGCTTTCATTTTATTGAGCAAGCAGAAATGCCTAGTTTTTGTGTTCCATAATGGTGACCTCTTGTGGTGTGAATATGTCAGTATTTCTGAAGGAGCTTTCTGTAATACACAGGGGAGGAGGTTGTATTTACATGTAACTTTTAATGAACAGCTAACTTACTAACTTAGTAAAATAACATAATCTTTTCCAATTAGCTATTAATATGCACAACTCAATGCATGTGGAAGAGCAAGCATTTTGAGACAGTTTTCTGATAATGCTTTTGTGTGTTCATACTGCATCTTGTAGTGACCAGATGGAAGAGCTGGCAAAAAGTCATCACAGCTGAGGACTTCAGGCCAGAAGAGAAGAGTAACAGGTACAAGGGATTTCATCTCCATTCAAAAAATGTGAAATGCAGTCAAATAGAAATAATGTAGTTCTTGTGATTTGCCAGTATTGTTCTTTATTATTCACTGAACAATATTTTTTGGTTTTCTAGATATATTGGGTTTTATTACTGTTCTTAGTGAAGAGAAACAATATTCCAGGGATCTTCACTTTAAATATCTGTTGGTATTTTCTATTTGCTTTTCCCATATCTAGGCTTAAGAATCTGCCAATCCATTAATACCTTATTTGCCCATCACTTTTTGTAAATCTGTCACAGTTGCACAGAAACTAATAAAATTATGCCAGCCTGTATTATCTGAAGAAGCAGATTTTGGATTGCTCTGTAGGGATGCATTTTGCTAATTTTACATAACAGACTTTAATAATATTTCCTCATAGCTGGCACATTTCATACATCACAAGTGTGTATTTGAGAGTCTGATATGGAAACCTGAACTTTCTACTGTGCAATTATTGTGCTTTATTACTATTATTCTAGAAATGAGAAATTCTATTATTCTAGATCATTCTGGCAAAAGCTGTATTGTGCTCTGCTCTTATTTCTTTCTGAGGAGCAGAGAGTATTTACCATGTCATGCAAGTTAGTACACTTGCAAGCCTTTTCATTTGTTTGTGCTATTTTATTGATGTTACTGAAAATATAAAGTGTGTTTTTAGGATTGTTTCTTTCTAAGTCTACGTTTTTAACATTATGTAGCTTCCTCAGTTTGTGCATGCTTCATCTTTTATCCCACAATAAAGAAGGGAATGGCACCAGGAATTCTCCATCATTTCTTCTCTACAATGGGATTCTGGGTGGAGTGTTCATTTACAAATTATTTCTATTTTCTGATATGAATTGTGTTTATGCTTTGACATTTTAGAGAGGAGGTAGACTGTTTTAATATTGATCTATTCGTGGCCACTCAGTATTCAGTGAAAAGGCTAAACATTATAAGTCAGGCAGTACTCAGCTTTTCAAAGCTCAGTGTTGCTAAGGCTCTTGTATTTACATGCTAAAAACAGCAACCAATAAATGTAGACTGATTAGTGATTTTTTTTTGACCAGAATGCAAAGCAGCAGTTAAGACCTATGAAAAACGGAGACAACCAACTTGAACTTGCTGCATTTTTTTGCGTTGAGTATTTTTTCTGTTGAGTTGTGGTTTGCTCTATTAGAAAGTTCTGGACAGCTTCTGCAATATTTTAAATATAGCTAGTACCCTAACTTTTCATCAGCAGCTTAAAAAATCTCCCAGGACTGAGACACGATTTAGTAATGTTGCTTTACTTTAGAATCATGTATTGTCTGGTCATTCTCACTTGTTTAGTAAAAGCTGATTATCTTCTTTTTTATTTAGTTATAAGAGATAATTATATTTAGATATAAGGTATACCTTATTTAGATATAAGGCATAATTACTTTTTTTAAACTATACCATTATGGCGTTCAGTTTGCTGTATTCTTCTGATGAATATGAGACAAGTGAAGCAGAGCAGTACAAAAAAGCATCTGTTCTTTCCATTCTGAACTGAAAATTAAATGGATTTGGTAATTTTTTTTAAAAGTGAGAAGCTTGTCTCTATCTGCAAATGCATGCCCAAAATTTTCTATTTCTTGACTAATGAAGTTAAGTATATGTGTAGCTAAAAAGTCAGTTCCATCTTTCAGTTTAGGAGAGGTAGCTACAGATAGAAAATAAAAGAAATAATGGAGTCAATATGTGGGTTTTGTGGCAGGAAGGAAGTGTGCACACTACTGTAATGTTCTTATTTCAGCTGTACTTTTACATTATCCAGAGCAGAATTTTCACTTCATTGCAAACACTGCATAGTGTTTTATTAATTAGGCCACTCATCAATTTAAATAAGATGGTCAGCTCATTTGATCTCGAAAATAAAAATGCCATGCAAAATAATAAGAATAACAGTATTTGCTAATAACATGCACTTATATATAATATGTATATATCAAATATAGTGTACTACTTATGAAATAGCAGCATTTTTATAATCTTTTGAATAGGTATATTTGATAGATTAATTGTGTGTAAATGTAGACAGTTAATATAGACCAAAAAACTAGTCTTTAGATTATTTTCTAAAGAGCAAGTTTTTAAAATATGAAGTTTTAAATTGTTTTACTGTTCCAAGTAATGCCAGTATGCAGTCACTGTTTTAAGGTCTGAGATACTGTTCTTGTGATGCAAACCTCTTATTATTGGTGTTTTCAGGCAGTATAGTAGTTTTTGTGTTCTTCATATTTCTCTTAGGAATTCACATTGTCCTTTAAGTGCAAGAGCTAGTAATGAACAACAGGAGACATTTTCAGACAAATCCATGACTTAAAGAAATGTGTATAATCCAGTCTTAATGGCTTTCTTATTTAGTAGAGTTGTGTGGCTTTTATTTCCCTATTAAAAAAACCTCAAAGCAAAAACAAATCAACAGACCAGACCCTGTCTTTATAACAACTTTGCTTGCCTGCAAGATAAAGAGCTTAACCCATTCTTGAACTCCAAACACATGCCTACATGCACCTTGTAAGCAACTGTTAGATCCTTTACATCTTGAGTTTCACGGAAGCTCTGGCTCTCCATCTGTAGTGGCCCAATGGTCAAGGCCAGAATTTTGTCACTTCACAAAATACTAGGTGGAGGTGTAAAGGATGTTCAGCATGTCAGAATAATTCCCAGTGATGCTGCATCCATATGAAAGTGAATCCTTGATTCCATTTTTTAATTAGCTGTGTTTTCACCATCTTCCTTGTCCAATCTGAAAACAGATCCATGCTCCCAGTCTTGTTCCCAGAAAAATTCTAGTCCACTGGTTTTCAGGTCTGCCAACTTTTGCCTTGATGTCTGTGATACATTTTTTTTTTTTGTATTTTCTTTTTGAAGCCAAGTAAAAAAAGCTTAAATATCTTTAAAAACTTCCTCTGTGAAGTGAACAAGGTTTCTGATAATGGAAAGTAGCTTTTTCTGAGTCACACGGGTATTTGGCTGAGGGTGGCCAAGAACAGTGGGAGTTAGTTGTCTTCAAGATTTCTGACATGTTTTTTTGGAGGCAAAATATCTTTCACATATCTATAGTTTACTACTCATTTCAGAGGTTGCTGTGTGACAAACTGCTGAATGCATTGGAGAATAGGAATAAACATACATTTTATAAAAGTCTAGTCATGAAGTTTGCAAAACTTCATGCATGAAGTAGTTAGAATTGCTAACAGGATGTAATAACTAACAGGACTTTTCCCTAACTGACCAGTCAGTTAATCAAGCTTAGTGTTATATCATGCATATGTACTAGATAAAATACTGCAATCCTAGAGGATTATCTGTAGTATGCATTTTTTTGGAACAAATAATAAGCTGTCACATGAACACAGAGCTGAGAAATAGTAGGACACTTTGATGTTTAAGTAGTCATTACCTTCCAATTCAGTGATCAAATGAGCCGTTAATGTCAGCAAACAAAACTTTATAATACAGCTTTACGTATTAAACCACTTATCCATCTAGTTTTGTTTGAAATGTTCGTTTTTGAGAACATGTAAATAGAAGGAAAATCTTTAATTCATAGAATAACCCAGAATATAGCAAAATGTGACATTTTTAGATTTTTTTTCTGACTAATGAATAAAGTATTTGTAGTTATTTATTATTGTAGAAAGTGAAACCTTCACTGAATGTGTGCTTCTGTTTTGAATGTATTTTGAAGGTGTAAAGGATGAAACAAGAATAAATGAATGGGAAGAGGAAGATTTCTTTTGGCATACAAGGATTCTACCAATTCTGCGTGAACTGGAAAAAAGTGGGTAACACTGCTCTGAAAGGGTGTGTTTTCTGTACTGTTTCTTGCAGGAAGCATGGGACTAATTTTTGTTTACTACAAAATAACAACAGTAATTGGAGTATGTGGCCTTTTATGCTTCCATATGTTCAGTGACTTCACTGTGTAAAACTGGCCTGGGCAGTCTAGGTGGCCCTGCTTGAGCACAGGGGTTGTACCAGATGACTTTCAGACGTCATTTCCAACTTCACCCATTCTGTGATCCTGTAAAAAACCCCAGAACTGGTTTAGTGTGAACCTTGTCTGATTAAATTACCTTATTTTAGACAACATAGCTGTGCAAGCTTAGCGGTCAATGTTGAGCTAATAATTTTAAGAATAAGTACTGCACAGATTCACTGCTTTAACCATAGACTGTATTGAAGGTCTCAATCCATTTTAAAAAACTAAGGAAATCTTAATGAAAATTTCCACTTGTGATTAAAGTGTTAGATGTGCCAGAAAAGTATGTAATGACTCAGAATACTGAAGCAAAATTGAATAAATTAAGTATAGTGTGAAAGGTTAAACTCTGGAATCCATTTTGCATTGGAAAAGTTGTTCGGTTGCCTTCTGTAGACACTGTATTTATTTGAATGATGAGAATATAGAAAGTAGATTTGTTTTTACAAGTAATTCTGTTTTACAGGATCTTTAGTAGTGTTTGTGATAGCATGGCACAGCTTAGAACTTTTTTTGCATAGTTTTGCAGATGTTCATGAGTGTGAAGCACCTGTACACTGCTAAGTGATTCCCAATATTTGTAATTGTTTAAAAAAGACAGGATTCTCATTCCCACGTCTGTCACTGATGTATAGACAACAGTGATCAGGAAATTTGAAAACAGCTATGTAATTTCACATTTTCCTTGCTTAATGCCAAGATTGTCAAATATCAGCCATTGGTTACAGTTTTGCATAGTGAGCTGTTCTTTATTTGTAAGCGAAATAAAATTTAGAGGTAAAATCTAATCATGTCTTTCCCTTGTCATGAATGTAGCTAAGGAAAATCAGTTTTCATGCCCCTTTTCCTCAGTCTTCACTTGATTTGGTTAGTGTATTGGGGTTTTTCTAGCTTTTATCAAAACCTGATTATGGCCTAGCTTTTCTAATAATAGATGACATTATCTAATGATACCTTCTCACCAGCTGATTGAATGTAGTACTACATATACCTTAAGACCTGAGGTTTGCTACTTCTTGAATATTAACACAAACTGTAACTGAATTGCATCATTGCCTCCTGCAACTGTGTGATATATTGCTTTCTTTAGACTGTTTACTGCATAATTCTTATGAATGTTAGAATTCCATAATTGAGATGCTTTGAGTGGGTCTGTTGGTAATTTAATATTTTTTAATTTTGTGTGCAGTCATTTGCTTTGTACCTTTTAGCTAATTCCCCGCACATGAACCTAGGTCACATTTAGTTTTTCATATATTAATAGAGAAGCCTTTTTCTTCACCTTCTTGATGCAAAAGTATTTGCAGAAGCCTTTCCATGCAAAAACAAATCTGGAGTTAACCTGGAACTTATTTATTGCCTAAATTCTTCTGAATATGATGTACTTGAGTTGTTTATAATGTGACAAAAAAAAACCAACCCTAAAGTCTCTTTTTCTAGAGGAACAAATAATTAATTTTGTTACCTTCCAATACTCAGGAAGTTAAGCTTTAAAATGCCCCATGGGATGAGTGACGAATAATTTTTGTTGTTAATTTTGATGAAATGGAGTGTAAGAGCTTTCAGTTTTGGTTCCTTGCCACTCCTGTTTAACAGCTTACTGGAGCAGAGCATTTAGAATCATGCTAAATTTTGTTACATTTTCTGTCACGATGGGAGTAGAAATGGAATAGTCATTGCTGTTCCTTGAGTGTGATGATTGCAAATTGAGAGCTTCCAGGCACTTCTCATCCTGAGAGATCAGTCCTTGAATCTGCCTGCAGGGTAGGGGCCTCAGACATGTTTCATCAAAAGTGCTTTGCCTCCTTGAATATGACTTTATTTCAGCTGTGAAGTACACCCTGAGTAAATGCAGTTTATACTGCCAGTTCATGTGGATTTACATGGGGCTCTGTAAGTGTGACCTTATGGAAAAAGGCAAATGCAAGAAAATCTTTTAAAAATCTCACTGTTCAATTTTAAAAATAGACAAGACTTCTCCTTTTCTCTGTAGACATGTACATGATTCCATTGTGTTGAGATGCAGTTTTTGTGATTTGGTTTTATTTTTGTATATTTTAAACAGAGTCTCAGGGACTTGAGTGAGGAAGCAGATCACTTTTTTTGTCCATATGACAACATTCCACTCAAATATGTCTTGCACCTCTACATTGAAGAGTTCTAGCAAGTTTTTACTTGCACCTTTTTTAATCCCAGCAAGGTTTGATATATAAAGTTAGGTATATGGGGAGAAAAATGCTCCATAATGATCCCTTTTTCACATCTAATGTTGAGTGGAGTGCTTTAAAGAATGTTCTCAGAGACACAGTTTCCTGGTAGACATTTGGTCAATCTGATTATTAAGCATCAAAGGTGAGTTTAATTTTAGCTGTAGGTATTATTTTGGCTAAATGATTTCTCAGCTTGAGTCTCCTTTTTTTGACAAAGCAGAATAAAATTATTTCTGGGTATCACATTAGCATGTGAAGACATTTATTTGGTGTCTCATTTTTGGAACAGGTTGTTGTGCAACCTGTTATTTATTTTGTTCTTCTGTGTCTTCATGTATTGAGATCCTCTGGATAAAGTGGCACTGATAATTAGTTTTTTTTCTCTCCTTTCCTACACCCTTCAAGGAGAAGACAATATAGAGCACCTTTGTCTAGCTTGTACCAAGCTCTATCAAGCATTGGGTGATGGAAATATGCTTGGAAAAAGATTTAAAAGAAGAAACATCCTTCTGAAGACATTATATAAACTTGTAGACATTGATTCAGATCCACTTTCCCTGAAGCTGGCAAAGATTATTCTGGCTGTAAGTGTTTTGAAATGCTCTTTGGTAAAATGTGAAGCTCAAAATCATGAATTACAACTTGCATTTAATTTTTCATTTCATACTTGTAAACTGTGTCTAAACTAACTCTTCCCTAAGTACAGTTTGCTACCTCAGGGATACTAGTCTGCTGTCCATCTACATCAACACTTGTAGCTTATTTTCTGTAGAGAAGTTACATCTGGGGGAGGAAGGAGGGGCACAAAATAGAATAGTTGGTGTATGGTGGCAGGAATATTGTATAGGCATGGAAAAGACACAGTGTTCTAAACTGGGGTACACGTGCATGGATTTAAAAAACCCAATGATTATAAAATGTACACATGGAAATGAAGCTTTGGTTTTGAATAATATCTTGATCTTGTTCTGAAAATACCAAAGTGGAGGGGTTTTTTTTGAAGGTGAGTGAATGTAAATAATCTTTTACATTAATATTTGTGGTTAAAACTCTCAATTAAATGTTGTGCTTCAGAACTTCTTTGTTCTGCAAAGCATGTATGGACAGTCACTGGTGAAAGGATGCCCACTAACCTTGTGTTGTAGGCATCTGGGTGATGTGTGTGTGTGTTGAGGGAGTTGTGTTCTCCTATAAGGGAGTAAGTTATGTTATTGAGAAGATACACTTACATACTCAGATACCACAGAGATGTTAAGTGGTGCTTATTAAAAGGAAAGGTTCCTTTACAGACATTTTTCTGTGTAATCTTCAAAAAGCATGAACCTAGAAGAAATTGCCCTTGAAGTGCAGAGAAAAGGAAGAGAGATGTCATTGTATTTTTGCCACCCTTCCTTCCCTTTCACAATCTCTCATCATAAGAGCATGTTTTCTGATAGCTGAGAGTAAATTTCAGTGTGACATGTACTGTTGTGCTGGAGGTCTTTGTTGGTAGGGCCATAGATGCCAAACCACTGATTTCCATACAGAATTACTTTGTAAGGGAATTGTAGAAAACAATCTTGCAAGTTATTGATAGACTACCTGTTTATATTAATGCATTAAAAGTTTAAAACTGTTATTTTAAAGCCAGCACAGTTCGCTAAATAGAGTTTAAAATACCTGAGTTTCAGGTTATTTCAGTTTCCTTTAATTCTGCATGTATCTTCAGTTTGTTTTAGTGTGTTGTTAGGATTTAAGCTGTAATTTAATAGTTCTGTGAGAACACAAGTGTGCCATGGTATCTGAACTTGTAGAATGTTAGATGTGTTTTTGCATGCAGATCTTAGTTGTGATTTTATGTCTTTTAATTTCTTTGCAGATGAAAGTAGATGGAAAAAATCTTGTTAGTGTTTGCAAGCTAGCATTTAAAATTTGTAGGAATGAAAACAATTATTTCATCATTCAAAATGATACATTATTGGGTATGTATTCTTTCTTATCTGTAAGTTAGATGTTGAAATTCAACAGTTAAAGTTGTTTATCTTTGAAAAAACATTTTGAGAATTAAAAATTCTGAAGAAAGACTAAAAATTGCCTGCCTAGGTCAAACTGATGGTTGGTCTAGTCCAGTATTCTGTGTCTAAGTAGTGATGAGGATGAGGAATGCTTTTTAGGGGGAGCACAGGAGCCTGTGTGGTTTTTGTGATCTGTTTACCCAGCACTACTCCAGCATCCAGAACTTTTCTGTTCTATTAGGGACATTGGATGGTGCATCCCTGCCTAATCCCTTTTTAATTTCTATGTCTTTTGTTCATTTGTTTGCCTTTTTGGATTTTCTGATTTTGTCTCCCTCTATGATGTCATAGAACAATTTCCAGAAATTCTCTGTGTGCTATTTTAAATCTATACATTTTTCTTTATCCCCCTGCTTGTAGTTTTGCAGGATTTATAAGAGTTTGTACAGTCAGTTTACCTTTCACCTTCAGGATTTTTTAAAAGGCAGTCTTATGACATATCTCTTTCTTCTCCTTTTCAAGACTGGGGCATCTGAGCCTCTTAGCTCTTTGAGCAGATATTGTGTCATTCAGTTGTTCTTTAAGTCCTTCTCTGTACCTTCTCAAACTCCAGTGGATCCTTCTTGAGATTTGTGGAACAAAAATGTTAGCGTTCAGAAACACATAATCACGAGAATGATTATATGCGGGTGCTTTTATTGAAGAGCTCTGGGTGTCAGGGGTACAAACCCAAATCTGACTCCTGACATGGGTTTGGGATGAACATGTTTTTCTATTCTATCGTTATATAACTTTCATGTTAATTAATAAACTTATATTGTTCTATTGTATACATAGATTTCATCCAAGCTCCTCGTGGTCCCCCTCAAACTTCTAACATAGTTTCTCATGATTCTTCTTATGATTAAACAATAATTATATTTAATTACTAAACAATCATCACATCTAACAATTATATCATTTATCATATACTGCTTACACAGGTGCAATTTCACGTGATCTGGCAAACACAAAGTCTAACATTTTCAGAGTGAATTTTTAACATTTTTCCAGGGCCCCACTAAGTTTAGCTTCTTTCTAATTCCCTGAATTTTATGATTTTAAAACCTTTTACTATCAAAACTATCTATAGAATTCAAGCTGTGTCTGCACCAAATTTATAGAAATGAGATAATGCTGACTGTGGTATTGGCCATCATCAGGGAGGATCTTGAGAATAGTCATTGGTTTTTTTATATTTTTTTATAGCTGCTGCATCACATTGAGCCAAAGGTTTTACAGAACTGTCAGCAATGGCTTAAGATCTTTTGTGTTTTTAACAGTGTTTGTGTCATGCACACCCACCCACTCCTTGCAAATATGAGAAATATTAAGAAAATGAAAGTGTGCAAATGATACTCAGTATTGATGGAAAGTCATTCCTTTCATTAAAACCTTAGTATGTTTTATTAATGTAGGTCTTGATCTTGCAAGCAGTTATTGCATCTGTATTGGTTAAGACATATGTGTATATTTGCTTGAATAGTTGAGAGTTTTAAAGTTAAAGTTTAGCACGCAGTTGTTGTCAGAAATGAAGACATGCCTTTCAGGTGGCAAGGAAAGGACTCACAGGAAACAGAACAGGATTGACTTTGGATACAGAAGAGTACAGTTTTGTAGAGATCAGCATCATACACAGCATTTGAACAAGTTGCATTTTTCTCTCATTTCCATCCTCATTCACTTTTCTTTCACTTGCTCTTCTTTCCCTGTATTTTAAAAACTAGTGAAGGAAAGAGCATTGGTAGGTGTTGTTTTATTTGTTTATTCACTCTTTGTGTTTTGGACCCACCTTGTCCCAGAAGTAGACATGACCCTGGCCTATCATCACAACTGCCCAGATCCCTGTTACAGTCACTGGGTTATAGATTCAATTTTTTTATTTTATTTTTCCTCTTCTGTCCTTGTGAACTGTTTATGTGCAGTGCAGCAGCTCCAGCAGAAGAAATAAGTTAATCCTTCATCCCAGAATAGACAACTACTGTTCAAGACCCTGTTTGATACTGTGCAGAGCAGGAACCTGAAACTGAGTTCTCACATTGCCACAACCCAAGTGATTTAATTGGTGAGGGTGGGAGTTTGGACAAGAATCTAGAGTGTGTTCTTCATTCATATATATATATATATATATATATACACACACACACCATTTCCCACAGCTTCAGTTGAGACAGAAAAAAAAATTTAAATCTCTTCAGTTTAATGATATGGGAAGATGTTTTTATTCAACTGGAACTGAATAGGAAGCAGAAATAAATATCTCTTTGAATCAGTTATTATAAGTTTAAAAGTATAATGTTGGTTAGGATTACTCATTTGTTTAAGATACCCCACTAAATTCAGAATGTCTCAATTTGACTGCAAAAGATACCTTGGCCATGTGTTAACTGTAAATTTTAACATTTCAGATGTCTGACAGTGGTTGCACAAAACAAAACTTCTATGTCAACTTTACCTACATGAAAAGGAAACCTAAAAAGACTATGAACAGGTTTCAAATGTGAGAGTTGAATTAGGCCCCTGTGCCTTTTAGTGCTCCGTTTGAGATGCTTTAAGACATTTGATTTTTAATGTAGTAGTGGGAAGTACACAAAATTCCAGGCACACACAATAACTTTTGCAAATCTTGACTGAGAATTTCAATGATTCCTGCTATGTGTTTACAGCTTACATTGGTTCTTGAAGTCTAGGAGAACAAAAGTCAGGCCCATTCTCTCATTCATCAATAATTGTTTCTTGGTTTCAGTCCAAATATCCAATTTTTCTAGCCCACTTATTAGAAATGTAAGAGTTCAATCTGAGGGTGTTTTTCAGTTGCTAATCTCTTTAATGAGATGGATTGTACAAAATATAAATTTTGATATTAAACTTTCTGAATGATGGTTTTCCTTTTAGATTATTTGTTGCAGGTTCTGTGGAATGAAGACCTACAAACAAACCATGAAGCTCTTGTCTATTGCATGGCAGCTATAAAAGTCATGTCTGAAAAGGAAGTACTCCGTTTAAAAATGGTCAGCAAAGGAGCTATTGAAATTTTTCTGGAATTAATGAAGCAGATTAATAACATAAAAGAACATGACACATATTTCTCCAAGCTGGGCCTCTTATTAGTCCAGGTTAGCATTTACTTTTATTTCTAAAAGTATGTACTTCAAGGGCAAATTAAAAATTTAATTAGAGGAGATAAGCTAACCCTGTGTGCTACTGACAGAGTTGTACCTATATTTCAATAGACTTATTTATAAGAAGTTAAATGAAGTTGTTCAGTACCTAATGTAATTACCACAGATGTTTGTATGTAGTCAGTTTTAAAGGCTTTAGAAATTCTGAAGTTAATAGAAATATTTTTATACCTAATTAACCAGTTTCTCATTACTACTTTATTGTGCTGACAATATTCTGGATACTGTAGTAAACAGATAAAAATGTGTTCTCTATCTAAATTCTTGAAACTGAAATAATAAATACAAACTGATTCTGCAGTACTCTAGGAGATTACAAATTTTTTTTTATTATAAGAATAATGTATTTTAAAAATGTGTAGGGAAATACAGCTGTGTTTTTTTGACACAATGTTTTTGAAGAACTGTGATATAAGGAAAAAGTAGTTGCAAAAGCAAACACTTTTTGAATCTTTTGAAGGCAGCAGGCTCAAAACTGTTTTCACATACAAAGCACCTTGATAAACAGTGGCTATGAAAACTAATCCTTGTCCCTAAAACTTTTTAAACCCATGTATTTTAGAAACACAGTGGGATGGATGTTGTGTTTACCAAGGATTTGCCAGGTAGATTCCTGGAATTTGTTTGGAAGTTACTGATGTAATGTTTAGCGAGTGGTTGAATTGTAAACTTTCAGGTACTTCATAGGAAAATACATTGGACAATTTTCTGAGGTAGCTTTTGCACTTGGTTTGTCAGATTTCTTTAATTCTCTACTAATTTATAAGCACAGGATTTTATAATTCTTGAAATTATATGAGAAAACAGATAGCCTACATCATCACATTACTACTGGTGATCTTTGTCTGGTTTTTTAAATCTTAGTAATAAAACTAATAAATCAGTTTATTTCCAGGATTTTGACTATCTGTCTGATGTTCCTCACAACTTTGCAGGAATGTTTTTCTTCCATTGTTTGCCCGGGATAAATTTAGGTTTTTTTAAATCAAGGCTTTAGTTTGCAAATACCTAGAAGGAAAATGTTGTATTTTATGCTTTCTTTAAAATATCCCTCGTATCTCTGCTTTTTCCAGTACAAATGGAAGTATAGCAAAACTGCTTTTGTACTGTTTGAATAGACTGTCTGTTTCTAAGAATTTCTTGAGTGTTTTGTGAAGAAGTCAGTACTGACAGCTGTCTCTTAGTGAGATTGCTCTTTCACTTGTTTGTGTTCTCTTCTATAATAGTACAGATACTTCAGTTTTCTTCCTCTTGTGAGAAAAATAGTGATTCCTACTTCTATGGAATTCCTGTGTGACTTTCTCATATTGATTCCTTCAACAAATCCATGTGCACTACTTCCTTCATGTGAGTTAATTGATCAGTCATCACAGACAGATAAACGGGTAGTTCTGTTTTAGGGATGGTTGAAGAAAGTTTCTTCTGTGATCCATGTCTTCAGAATAAAGTTTTCATAACATACTGCATCTTGTAGCAACAGATCAAATAGCCAGTGATGTACAGAAAGAATGCCTTCAGTTATAGAAAGCAAACTATATTGGAGCAGAAAAACACTTTAAATAGTCACAGTGGTCTCTGAAGGATGCTCTGCTATCTCTTAACCTTGGTAACTGAAGTATCCCATTTAGTTGGGACCAGCTTTTCATTCTTTAACTGTATAATTGCACAATCACCAGATGGCAGTGTTATACATAATCTTGCTAGATCCTTTTTCTGGGAATAAAGTCCCTATCTGGTTTCTTCATTCTTCCACAATGCTTTTTTTGCAGAAGTCATACAATACCAGAATAAAAATGTTAGTATTTTTTTTTCCCTTAATAGAGGGCATGAAATCAGGGTCAACTTTGATTAATTTTATATTGCTTAACCTAACAGTCTGTTAATATTTATACAAAATACAGTAATGCTTACTCAAAAACCAAGATTTTTAAAGCGTCACTGTCAAGACTTGATAAGTGTTCCCTGTTCCTTAATTGAAAAGTACTTAAATGTCTTCTCTTTAAAAATAGCATTTGTCAGCAGTTAAATTTTCTGTTTGGGTGAATTTGATCTTTCATATGGCAACGTAAGGATTAGGACTGGTGGGGGTTGCTAAAGATAATTGTTATGCATTTCTCCCTGAAAGATGGGGTCTGCTTGAAGCAATCACAATATTTCTAGAATTGACCTGCTGTCTGGCTAGCTTCTATTATTTTTCAAACTCTTCAAGTTTCAGTTGCACATTAGCTGTGTTTTATGGATATATACTTCTGTGAAGTGCCAAATGCTGTTTTCTTGCACATTTAAGTGTATATATTATTTTGCATTGCTTTTCCTTTCCAATCTGTCTTTGTCTGAAGGTTGCTCTTGATAGAATTTACTGCTTGAGGATTTTGAACCATCTAACTGTATCAAGCATTGAAAAATCTTACTCTCTTTTTGGAGACCTCTGTACCATCATCTATTGATTTTTTTTTCCCCATTATCCAATATGTAAGTCTCTTTGCTGCAGTGAAAGCTCTTGTCTGCGTTTGAACAACACTTCTAAAATGTGGCTTTTCCTTAATTTTCTTTATTGTGTCAATTGAAGCTTAGCTAGAATTCAAAACATATCATCCTAGGCTGACTGTGAACATCTTGTATGTAAGCACTAAATGGAGTCACCTGTCTCTATTCCATGTGACAAGAATTTTTCTAACATAACATTTGAAAAGCAAAGTATTTGATCAGAATATATTTATTAAAATGTATCTCCAGTATTGTGTTGATTTTTGAAGCATCGTGACTTGAGAAGGAATATGCATCTGGAAATTTTTTTTGCAGTTGTTCAGTTAAAATAATAAAAAGTCCCAGGTGTCTTCTTAAAATATGAGTGATATGAAGCAAATGGCTTCTGTAGGTTCAGATTCTCTGTATTATGAATATAGTATAAATTGCATTTTTTGTGCTGAAGTTAAATCCATTCGCATACTACATGACCACATTTATCTTCCCTCTATGCCTTGCTTCTTCATTTTGACATGTTGCACCTCCAGTTGCTCCATTACAGAGCATCATGGGTTTGCTGAGGATTTGTTCTCTGCTGTCAAATTTGTTGAAGTAGGACAGCAGATCTGGAAGCTGCTGGAGAATGGACAGAATGTGCATAGAGTCCTATGTGCAAAAGCTGGAACACAACATCTTAACCTGCTCTTTGTCAAGAGTTTTTCTTTAAAATTAGCAATTACATATCATTGGATAAGCAATCCAATTTAGTGATAAATTGCTTAATTTCCAGAGTTTTTTGTGATAAGAAACAATTTGAACAGATAGTTTTTGTGCCTTATCAAACTCCATTCAAAACCAAATTGAAGTTAATAACTTCACTCTGAATAAGAAAACTTTGAAGAATTCCCATATCCACATAAGATTGAATGACTTCATATTCATTTTGTAGTAAATTCTGGATTAGATCAAAATTAACTTAAATGTCATGGCCTGTCTGACCTTGTCATTTGAATGCTCTTGCCTTGGAAGAGAACCAGAATATTTCAAAATATGCAATAGGTGATACATTTGTTCATCTGCCAGAGTTAGATTATGCTTTAAGTTCCTTGAAATAGAACAGTATAATCTGAAAATATTTTGGTTTCTTCAAACAGACCTGAGCACTTAAGCTTTTCATTTTTATTTTGTTCATACAGTGGATTTCTTTTATCATGATTAACTTTTAATTTTTTAATTGGAATAAATCTGATTGTGTTTTAAAAGCAATTCATTTTAGTTTGCCGTTTGCAGTTATCATCAAAGTATATATTATATTTTCAAGATTTAAATAGAAAGATTTATTGAAGAATTACACAAAAAATTACTTTAAACATCCACAGCATTTCACCTAATTCCACTTGGTACGTGGCTGTATACATGCAAGATTTTAAAGCATGAAAGATCATGTGCCCTCATAGAAGGAGGTTACATGCAGGCAAGGACCAGTGTCAATCTTGCATTTTCAGTTATCCCAAACCCACCATCTTGCCGCCTGCACGTTTCCTGTGTTACTTATTGGTTTATACCTAGCTGCAGAGTGGTAACAGGCACGCAGAGTGCTCTAGGTGCTGTCGTGCTGTGCCACGGTGGTTAATGAGTGTCCCAACCCCCTGTGTGCAGCTGACGGCCACCCTGCGGATCCTGGCCAGCTGCGCCCTGGCGCGCCGCCAGCTCAGCCCCAGCGCTGCCATCCCCCAGCTCTGCGTGGCACTGGAGCAGCGCAGCCGCGACAAGGACGTGTGCATCTGGATTGTCAGCGTCCTCAGGTACGTGAGAACGCAGTGCTGTGTGCTGCCACGTCCCCCTCCCTCCGAAGGAGGCACGACCAAGCGCTGAGATTGGAAGATTTACTTATTGAACTCTTTTTTAAAAAGCTCTTTTAAGGACGATATCTTTTAGTGATATTGTATGTTAATTGTGTCTCTATTATTGCTTACGGAATTGTGTAATTGTAGCCATACAGACTTGGATTCATCATCCCCATGAAAAATATTTTGTTGTATTGGGTCATTCTTTGATCCCACCGATCCTGATTGAGTTTTTTAAAGTGCCGTTTCTTGTGTTTTAAAGCTGCACCAATTATTAGGTATTTATTAATCCTGGTTTAGGCCATGTTTGAAAAAAAAAAAAATTAATGAGAGAAATTACACAAGGAACTGTGTATTGTGAAATAAAATACACAAGAGGGAAAATGTGACCAGTGTTCATTGTTTTGAGCAATTACAGAGTGTTTGAGGAGATTAATTCCAGGGATCAGGGCTTCAGTATGCAGATGGAAGTGCTGAAAGAATCTCAGTTTTATGAGCAGCCAACGGCTGCTTCCCAAGTAGTGCTTTTTAGAGGGAGATCAGTGTGAATTAGTCAGCACAAAGATCATTTTGTAGTCTGAATAGTTTCTCAGTCAAAAGTCTTCCAGTTACCAAGCATTGGTTTGCAGTATTCAGTGCTAGATGGACTTGCAAACAATGTAAGGATTTGGAAGAAGTTGTGAAATCGGCTGTTGGTAATTTCAGGAATAATGGGATTATAAATGCAATTTATGAATTATGTGCTGGATGAAGTATTTGCCATTGCTGCTTTGTTACTGCACTGAGTCATGTTGCCTGTGGCTCCATGTTCAATGAGATTTTGTTATGGGCTTCTGCTGTTCAGGTGCTCCAAATTATCCCTCATGTTCTCCTCTCTGGATGAGGCTGAGTTGTGCTTTGAACAGTGGCAACATAAGAGGCTGGTACTCCTTCCTCTCCACAGCTGAAAGCAGGCAAATCTGCTCCTTTGCTCTTTGTGCTATCTCTAAGGCATGTGAATGGCTTCCTCAATTCCATGCTACCTTGTTCACATCTGTCTCTATAGTTTTGTTCCTAAAAATGAGCTCTTGCAATGATTATAGCACTTTGAGCATATTTACTTCTTCTGAGGAGGGAGCATTTCTTTTACTTGGAAAATGCCATGAAAAGTGGGATAATGAGTTTGTAATTAAGTGTAATTGATACTTATACTATAATTCTGATAAGGACATTTACTTGTTATAGAATTCAATATGGAGAAAAAATACCTTACTTAAAGTTTCCTGCCGCTTCAATTTTTTTCCTCAAGATTAGAACTACATGATCCAAGAATACAAATTAGCCATAGAAATCAATTTAATTAGCTTCCTGGAAATTGCAGTCGCAAAAAAAAAAATACATATACATATATATATACATATATATATATATATATATATACACACACTATGCAGGAAAGAGCTCAGATTTTAATTTTGTTTTGTCTTCTAGTAATACAGAATGATTAATCTCTCAATCAACTTTAGGCAGCTTCTTCATAGAGAATGTGTTCAATCTATCCAGATTATTCATTCAATAAGACTGTAAATCTTCCTGTAAGAAGTTGTAATTGAACATCAACACAGATCTTTTGTGGTTTTGACTACATAAGAAGTAAGATGTTATCCTAGCTTGTTCTGTTGCTGCATTTTTATGGTGTGACCAAAGCATGGCAATGGGCAAGGTGAGCAGTGTAGGAGCAGCTGTTAGGAAATGTGCAGAGATAAATCCTGCCTGCAAGGAGGCACAGTCTCTGTATTTGCTGGTGAGAGATGTGTCTCTTAGTGCTGTTGCTGGGCTCTAGATGTGCACTAGGAAGGGACCCCTCGTTTCCTCTCGTCTGACTTCACACATCATCTTGAAATTCCAGTCCTCCCCTTTAGCACTGAGAAGTGCTGGTGTTAGCATACTGTGCCCATATGGCAAGCAGGTTGGAAAGCTCCTTATGTTTGCTTCTTCCAGTAATGCACTGTGCCAAGGATAGCTGGGCTTCTGTGGTGCTCTTATATAACTGCACATGCCTCTGCTAGAAGTCAGAGTATTGGCATTCACTTCATTTGTTGGAAAATACAGCTCTGAGAATCAAAAGTGACTTTCTAAAAAATGTTTTGTGGAAAAAAGTTCTTTTTTTCATTTCTATTTTTTTTTTCTTTATAGCAAACTTTCTACCTACAATGACTTCTGTGCAGCTTTAGCAGACTGCTCCAGATGTTACATTGTATTTTTAGCCCTGCTAAACAAATACCAGAAGCAGCAGGTCAGTTTTTCATCTCTTGATTTTTATATATTAATCCTCTGATGTGTCTGTGTATTATTGTGTATCAGCTTGTTTTCAGTGTCCTACTTTTATGCATTTACCAAATAAAAATTTTAAATGGTTGACAGCATTTCTAAATAGTAAATAATTGTGATGAAATAATTTAGATTAGAAATTCAAAGCAATACAGTGGACAGTTGATTAACTTGTCTATCCATGTGTAGAATCAGTCCTTTGAGTACCTATTTTTTTCCTAGTTTTAAGAAATATTTTTCAAAGCAAAAATCTATTTGACTATTTAATTGTTGTAAATTGCTGGGCTTCCTCCTGTCCTCCTCAGCTGCAAAAGAAGTGTGACTTTTTTAGAGCTAAGCAATGTGAGAGCAGAGGAAAATATGTTCCTTGCTGTCATGTAAAACGGGGAAATTTGCTCAACCCTTTGTGTTTAATTAGTCTGTCAGAGCCCCAGGAAAGCTGTGACCCTTGTGCCCAACCAATCTATCAGTGTCCCATTATGAGACCCTTCACTAGGCAGTCCCACTGGATCTGTTCCACTGATTTATTCAGTGTCACATACCTAGCAGAGGAACCTCCTCCTCCTTTACCCGCTGTGGGCAGAGGGCAGTGCCCTTGGAGGACTCGCATTAACAGTTTGCAGACTGACACTCTCCATTAATAGAATTGTGAAAGGTTAAGGTTTGAGACTTGCCAATGATAGTAACAGACTGCAAAAAACATACTCAAATCAATATACTAATTTAAAGCAATGTACTAACAAGCTCTATAATATAATAATAGTATTAATGATAATAATAATAATAATAATAGCTGGTCTGAGACAATCATTCAGCATGTAGAGATCACATTTCTTACACAGTAGGCGTCCCTACGAGGGAGAAGACAGATTCAGCTTGTCGATTAATCCCAGAAGTTACAGTGGAGTAACTGTAACCCCATTTCTCCCCACTCTTAACTCATTTTTATATTATTTCTTTATGTTTAGGTGGAACTTGAGTGGCTTTGGTCATACTTCTTAGTCAGTGAGAGGTGGTTGTACTGGGGGGTGGATATCTCAGGATAGTACCCGAGATAACCTTGGGATGGGGACATGCATTAGTCCAAGCAGAATGATTTCACAACAGTTGATGATTCAAGAGCAGGACATTTTCCTTTATCTCCCTTGTTTTTCAGCAGCTATGGGGCTACCTTCAACTAGAAGGTACCACTGAGTTCCCTCCTCTGCAAGGGTTTCAACACAGTGGCTGGCCATGGTGTCTCCACTCTGCTCCACCCTCCGTTGGGTCCCCCTTAGTGTATGGGAGGTCAGATATGCTGACCATGTTTCATCCAGGGAGTACAACTGTTTTTTTTCCCTGTGACTCCCATACCATTATCTTCTTAACCTTAGTCATCTTCCCATACTCTCTAACTGCATAAAATATCAAAATGTATCTCTCCTTTACCAGAGAAAACCACATGCCTGCAGTACTGCATTTGGGATGTTCATGTAGAAATAAATGTTTAGACATTGTCAAAATGCCTTGTATCATGAAGTAAAATTCTGAGTATAGTTGCTGCCAACTTTATTAGAACTCCAAGGGTGTTGCTCTATTGTCCTGCTGTATCACAGTGATCTTTCTTACATTTACTGAAGATAAAACTCAGAGCTCGGTGCAGGATCCCAGTCTTACAGATCGATGCATTGGTAAGATTGGAGTGCCCTATGTAGGGCAAATTACTCAGCCCTATTGCCAGGTAAGTTTTAAGAAGAAAATAATTTTTATCTGAAGCATAGATGTTCAAATGTGGAACAAGGTTTCAAAACAGAGAATATTAAATTACATTAAGATCCGTCTTAAAAGTAAGGAACTTTCTTGGCTGGTCAGCATCTAAACTAGTTTGAGATAATTTAGTTATCCTATTCAGTTTGTCCCAGGGTTAGTAATTCTTGGGGATTTGTTGGAAGGAGGTCTTTTGGGTTGCTATCATTGAAGGGAGTTAATGAAGGTTGCTGGATTTGCTATACTGAACAATATTCTTTCTCCTGCCAAATACAAAAATAATTTGTTCCTTTCCTGTTTACCAGCATCCCTGTTTTCTATGATAATGTACATGGAAGAGGAACAAAGATTAAGTTGTTTCTCTTCTAAATATCTGCTGTAGCATATCTGAGTATTTCTAGGTTCAGACTGCTCTTGCATAGCTTAGTCTTCAGAGACACTTTAGTAAAATACTATGTAAATGCTATGTAAATAACATGAAAATTGTCAAAGGCATTATATTTTCCTAGATTTATAGTTGTTCTTCCTTATGACCATTGAATTAAAAACTCAACAAATTATGGAACCGAGATTAAGGATCTTTAATTAAGTAACGCCTTTCTCCTAAACTTAATCTGTCATTTTAAGGGTAGCTTTTTTAGGTTCCTGAGATAATAGCTTTGTGTCATAATGAATTGTAGGTTCATATCTACCTCAAATTATTATTATTTAGTATTCATAATTTAGCTTCTCTTTTGGCTATTAAGTGGTCCTAAAATACATCTTTCTTCACAAGGTTAGCATTGCATTTTGTGTTAAATTGTCAGTTGTTTCATCAAAATACAAATGAGTAAAGAAGTAGCTTGTGTTTTGTATAGAAAAAACCACTATTACATTGTGTTGATTATATATGCAGTGTCTTCAGAATAATTATGTCTTACTGCAGTTTTGAAACAAGCATGCAATTGTCAGTTGTCAGCTTAGTGAAGCCCTGCAGAAACAAAAAGAACATAGATAATGTAATGCATCACTTTTTCTGTAGTATGTAATAAACACTTGAGCTGTGTGGAGTGCAAATGTTTTTCCTGAGGTGTAGTTGGCACTGCTAATCTTTTTTTTTTAAATGCTGACAGCTAATGAGTTACAGTATGAGCTGGTATGTGTTGAAAATAAATGAAGTAACAGCAGTGTGAGTAAAATTGTCTGCTGTGGGAACAATCAAAGAGAAGGAAAAATCATCATTATAAAGCATTAAAAATCTTCAAGACTTAAAAGTGATATGTGAAGAAAGGAAGTGTGTGTGTGTGTTTTTCTGTTCTCAGGTTGCAGATTTTGTAGGATCAGGCTTTTTACTGGCAGTCATAGCAGCAAGAAACACAGGGGAAGAAATAAAGGAAAACTGGCATTCAGACTTTCTCAAGGGCTGTCATAATTGTGACTTTAAAGATAATTATTAAGTACTGTGAAAGTAAAAATGGGAGCACTGGAAATAGGCTCAATGACTTGCACCCACACCACACACTGAATTCCACAGTTGCAACCCAAATAGTCTCTGTTCTTTTCTCCACACTGCAGTTATAGCTCTTTTCCCTTTTTTTTGTCAGCTCATTTTCTCTCTTGGGTGAAGGAGGCAGACTTTTGGGGAAATTCAGTTGGCAAGACTTGATAATAAAGACTTGTCATAGTCTTAGGTGGGGAATACAGAAGACTGGAAAAGCTGAATCTTCAGGGCAGGACTGGGGAAGTGAATTGGGCTTTTACGCACATCTGAAGTATGCATTCGTGGTTGGCTTTGGACCTTACTTGTCTGGAGTAACAAAAAAAATCCTTGGTGGTTGCCACATGCTGTCAAACCTGTCAGAAATGTTTGTGTAATTCCTCTGTCTTACAGGATAAGCTTTGAATGATTCTGCTTCTAGTCAGCATTGTAACTTTTGCCCATCTCAAGAGATCTTCTAGCAGGGTTCTGTTCCACTTCCCCACATCATTATCATCTCTGAGCTTTCCAGATAAACTGCATCAAGAGTGACTTTCTCAAGCTGTGGTTAATGTCACAAGTCACAAGCAGGCTGTGCTTTTGGAACAGAGACATTGCCTAAATAGGACAGTAGCTTCTGTCAATAAGTCAGGCACTACCTGAGCTTAGGTGACATTTTGGGGCCCTGCCAGCTTCTGTGTAATGTTTTATCAGTTAGGAGTCTGTTTTCAATCCTAAGAGCACAAACACAGGGTGTGATACTAAAATTTGTATAGGAGCAATCTTATGCCTGTTGTATAGAAAGATCCCCTTACACTTTAGTGTTCCTAATTTTGAAATTGGGAAGCATTTTTTTAAGAATCTGACATCACTGGATGTAGTAATTGCCTATTCAGCAAAATGATAATTACATTGGATCACATGAGCAGTTCATCCAGTCTGCTCTTGATACTCAGCAATGGTGAGATTCAGATGTCTGGAGAACAGTAAAAATGGAGCAGGCTTTTATGATACTTCCTGTGTGTACTTACCAAACCCCCAACTCTTTCCAGTTTGGAAACACCCTCAGCCAGCTGTGTATGAAATAAACCTCAGCTGACTTCTTTTCTATGAAATTCTACAGTCTCTCTCCTACCCCATATAAACTTTTAATGTGTTATAGAACCATTGACAAGGAGTTGCATAGCAAACAATTCCTTTTGCCTATTTTGAATTTTGCCTTTACTGTCTTTATTTGATGCCTTCTGGTTCTTGTATTGCAAATGTGGTGAAGCCCACTGTTCATTTCACACCTCCCTCGATTTTCTAAGTGTTTAACCTACTCTCTTCAAGTTACCTCTTTTCCATGCTGAGGAATCCTTGCTTACATAGCCCTTTTTGATAGAGAGACTGTTCCATGCCATGGTGTATCCACGTTGCTTTTCTCATAACATTTTTCCAATCCTGATTCCTGTCTCATTTTTTGAAAGGAGGAAACCAGAACACAGCACTTAAGATGTGGCTATATCATAGATATATGTGCCAGCCTAAATTTATTTCCCAATAATTCCCAATACTTTATTTGCTTTCTTGATCTGTGGTCATTAAACTCTGTCATTAACTCTGAGATTGCTCTGTAGGTGGATATGGTTGGTTTAAAGGCTGTAATTTTATACAGGAAGATATGTTTGCCTTGTTCTTTTCCATAGATCCTTTAATGTGTAAATTAATGCATTTAAATTTCATCTGCCATTTTATTACCAACTGACTAAAATTCTTTTTCAGCTTTTCAGTCAACCTTCATCTTATGTACTTTGAATATCATGGTGAAATCAGTACATTCTTCCATATCACTGCTGCTGCCCATTTTCTGTGTTTATGGACAAATTGAATACAACAGATCCCAGAACAAAACCTTGGGAATTCCACTGGTCATCTTCCACCACTGCAGAAACTGCCAATTTACTCTTACATCCTCTAATCATTTATCTATACCAGGACATTCTCCCTTACAGAATGACTCCTAGTTTCACTAGGATTTTGGTGAGTGACTTTGTTAAAAGTCTCCTGGAAAGTCACATGGGTGATATCAGATGGGTCTTTTTTATGCATGTTTGTTAATCCCTTCAAAGAGCTCAGTAAATGCATATATAAGAAATGAGAAGTCTTAAAGCTGATTGTGTCCAGCTCATTTTTTTGTTCCTTTTTTTTTTTTTTTGTGGTCTCTTCTAATTTATCTGGTCCAGACACCAGACTTTATTCTCACTTGGAATCTTTTCATGTTTGTTACAGTTGTAGGAGGTTGCATAGTGCTATAGTGCTGTTAGTAATTAAGCTATTTAATTAATTAGTTCTTTTAGAACTGTTGGATAATTATCAAGTCCTAGTGATTGGTTACTCTTTGTTTTGTCAGTTTGTTCCTTAAAGTTATTTGTGATTGCTTCAGTTTTGGACAGATGGCTCTGATGAGCCTTCCCTGGAGAATGCTGTCTCATTGAGATCTCCCAGTTGCTTCTAGAGTGGGCATGAATCAATGCAAAGAACTCATTTAGCTTCTCTGCAATTACATTTTCTTCTCTCAGTGCTCCTATTTTATCCTGATCATCAATTAGTTCTTCAGATTCTGGCAAACTTCCCAGTCCTGATACATTTGAAAAGATTTGTTATTATTTTTGCATCTCTTGCATCAGCTAGAAGAACTGCACTTATTTTCAATTATAATTTGCACACTGCTTTACCTGGTTGATTTAGCAATCAGTTTGTCAGAAACAATTTATTGAATTAAGAGATGTTGCCTTGTCATCCTCTGTAAGGACTTGTCCACATTTATCAGGTTCACTGATAAATGCCTGGGTGCCCAGCTTCCTTCCCAAATGCATCTACCAGTTAGCAGCTCCCAAATCAGCTTATTGTCTTCTGTGAGCCAGCAGGCTTTTGCATGTGAGACTTGCTCTTGTCTCCCCCAAAGAAAAAACCTTGTTTCAGGGCTGTTGAATGTCCTTTTTGCTCTTGGGAGTGCTGCTGTGGGGAAGGTTGTCACAGGTGAGGCCTCTAGCTGCAGGGAATTTTCCCACTGTGTTTCTGGCTTTATTGATTAGGCAAAGGCTTATCTGCAAGTGGTGATGCCTGCTCTTCCTGGCTGGTGTTTTGGCTGCTTTATGGATAACTCTGTGATGAGCTCCAGGAACCCACCATCTGTCTGTTTCAGTCAGTCACAGAACATAAGTCATGTAGTGCCCAAAAGCAACCTCAGGCTCTTCCTTACATAGTGTAGTGCTGCACCTGTGTTTAGTCAGGTACACATTTGCCTTTTAAATACTTTGAGAGTGTTACTGATGCTCTGTTCAGTGCCATCGCACTCTTCTGAGATTCCAAAGGGCTTTTTTATTAATGTTGTACTGGGTGCACTGGTGTGTTCCTGTGTCTACTGCTTGCTTCTGAATAAATGGTTATCCAGTGCTGTCCCAAGTGTTCTTTGTGTTTTGGTTACTCACTTTTTCTCTGTGTCATCCCTCATTTGGGCTGAGGACAGCTGTTTGTGTGACAGCACCGTACATCGTGTCAGAGAACTGACCCAGCTTCCAATAACCATGAAGCTGAAAAAAAGAACCCCAGTCCTTTCCTGGTTATTATCTGCATTGCTTTCCTGTCTAGTTTGTTGAACAGCCATACAAATGCTTCCTTGATCCCAAATACTGAGGCAGCAGTGTGGGAGAAGAAAGAAACTCTGTATGGAAAGGAGATTGAGTGCTGTTTATGCCACTGCTTGTCCTGAAATGCTTGTCAAGGTAACCCTACAAAGAACTTCCATTGATAATGTGGTTCTTTTCTCCTACATGTACTAGTACATATTTTCAGTTGGATTCCTCCTCAGTGTAGCCCAACATTGTAGTAGTGCCTAGGACAATTTTAAAAAGGAAATTGATCAGTAATGTAATTGATCATTAAAGAAAAAAAAATACAAGATTCTTCTCCAGTATTTTGTATGTGTACTTGCATATTCGTAACTGATCAATCATTCTCTCTGACTTTGCTTCTATTTCCAAGAAGGAAGTAGCAATTCTAGGATAGATATTCTGACAACTCTGAAGGAATTTCCCTGCTGATAAAGGTGAATAACAGAAGGTCACTCTTTCCCTACAGTATGATTTCTGACAGTGTGCTGAGCTGAAAAGTGTATGTGCATCTTCCTAAAGCTTTAGGTTTTTGGGGGTTTTTGGGGGTTTTTTTGGTTGTTTTTTTTGGGTTTTTTTTTTGTTTTGTTTATATGTTTTTTGGGGGTTTTTTTGGTTTTGTTTTGTTTTTGTTTTTTTGTTTTGTTTTGTTTTTTGGGGTTTTGGCTGAAAGAAAAAGCAAAAATGTTAAGAAAAGTGCAGAATATTTGATCTGTACACTGAATGTAAAATTGTCAGAAATGCGGTGTTCAAAGTTTGTAATGAACCAGTTGGCATGCATCATGTAGAAACCTGCTCTTCTGGTGTATCAAAAGATACAAGTGAGTGTATGTAATTACTAGATAGATAAACAATAAAATATCAATAATAACAATAACAATAATAATAATAGTACTGCTTGGTGAGACACACTGCTATGAAAATATGTTATTGTAGTTTTTGATTTAACTTCTCTAAACGATGCTGAAAGCTTGGGAACACCTCTAAAAAAAAGCTACAAGAATTACTAGAGTTAAAATGCCCCAAGGAAATTATCCATGGCAAAGGTCAGACCATTAGCAAGCTGCCTATTAATAGAATCTGTACAAGGAAAACATTTCTGTTAGAAGACCAGTCTTTAATCTAGGAAAACAAAAGAGCTGATAAGAAATAGGGGCTAAAGTTGTTCAAATTTAAAGTAGTAATAAGAATAAATGAATTTAAAGTAGTAATAAGAATAAACGTTTTAACAAGAGAGATCAGCAGTCATTGGAGCAATACCATGGAGGATATGGTTTTCAACTTTTTTTTTATTAAGTTAATTTCTGAAATACTGGTTTTTTTTAGAGAACCTACACAGCTTTTCATCAAAGATTGTTCTGGTAACAGTGTGCTTGCTTTTCTTCTTTTCCTTTCCCAGGTGTCCACAAACAAAATGGACAAGTTCTAAGCACAAGTTCTTGATAGCTGAAATTCACTAAGTGCAGATGAACCCTTTTCTGAAAAGTTTAGCTGAACAGATCAGATTTTGGGATGTAGAAATTACTGAGTAGGGTCCTATGGTGTGGATACAGTATAATTGCATTTTACTAATGGTCTCTCCTTCTCCTCAAATGCATTAATATTTGGGGGGGAAGGAGGGTCTCTTTACTGACAAGGTACTCCCTGCTGTCCCTGTTGCAAAACTTCTCTCTGCTCCTTATTTCACATTACTTAGTCAGGAGGTTCTCTATTTGTTTTTGATACTTCCAGTGTGTTCTACACCACTGCCCTCTACCCCTTTTTTTTATTCTTTAAATTGAGTTTCATATCGTGACAGCTGTTTTTTCTGTGGTTGAACAGAAATTTTTCCAGCTAGAATGTCACTTCAAGATGAATATTTACTGTATTTGGAAGAGATTAGCTCTGGGTTAGTATACCTACAGTAATTTTGCATATAAGTAGACTATTAAACTCCCAAGTTTTCTTTCCAAGGTGCATAATAAAGCAGAAATACAAATTTGGAAGTGAAGTGTAAATTAGATTTGAATGAGAATCAGGGCAGGTGTAGAATTTTGACTAACTCCACTGAAATTTGGGTAACATGGAAAGCAGATTTCATTTGCTGCTGATGATTCAATAGGAACTCAGCTGCTGGCATCTGACCTTTTGTTTTGTACTATCCCCCTCATTCTGAAGGCCCAGATAAAGTAACAGCAGGTACTTGGCCAGCATTCACAGGTTCTAGATTAGACTGTCCTTCCTTGTTGATCTTGTTCTAGTTAGAAACTACTGACCTGATTTGCTTTCCTTCCTTCCTGATAAGATGCCTGTACAGTCTGTACCTGTGCTCATCATGTTTACACTGAAGGCAGGTGTACTTTATTGCCAAGATAAACTGATGTCAGGTTCTGTGACTCAGCAGGTCCATGGAGTACCTTTGCTGCTAGGGCAGGGCAAGGAAGAGAGTTTTAGAAGTAGATAAGCAAAAAAACCTTTCATATCCATCATGATCTAGTGTTTATGTGTCAGTTGCCAGAAGAATAAGAGTTAAATGTTGAAGGAGTATGTAGTGCCATTACCACCTCAAAACCCAAAATATCACAGTTTCTTCGCAGATATGAAGCAAATAAAAAGATCTTCTCAAGCTTTTCTTGATTTGTTTGTTCAAATTTATTTATGTAGGTGAAGCTGTGTGCTCTTGTATATAGCCTTCCACTCAGGTTTAAGTACACTCTGTGTTCATCATGTCTCACATGAATGCCTCACTGTAAAAAGATGAAATAACTGAGTGTAATTCCTATCTTTAATCTAGTTTGTCTTTAGTGCAATACATGTTTAAACTTCCATATGATAGAAATTGATCTGATAAATGTAATTTTTCTGTAAGTGTGAAAAAATGTCTGAAATTCCATATGTAGTTAATACTCCAAACATGTGGAAATGAACAGTAATCTCATTTATTATATTGATTTTTTGCTACAGAAAGGCCCATGGGCCTTGTACAGGTTTAGTCTTGCAAGCAGTTTCAAAATACCGTGTAGTTCTGCATGTATCTTTTTACACAGCCATTCTAAGATGGTGCTTCTTACTCTTGCAGTCCTTATCCATGAGCATTTAAAGAAATATAGCCAAAAATAATACAAATCCTTGAGCATTGTACTACTCAGGAGAAGTTGTACTGCTTTCCTTTTTGTCCTTGCTTGTTAAGTTTTCACTGAAAGATAATGCAACTTTGGTACTATTCTATTAAAGCCGGATGTGCTTAGCTAAAAAAGAAGTATTTTATAAGTTTGTTTTGCTGGGCTGTAGGTGGAAAGCACAGCTGAGATCACACTTCTCAAAATATCAGTTGATTGCTGTGTGGTACCTGTTTGTCTCTTTCCTGATTGGGCAGAGCTGTTGCTGGGCTGATACCATTTTGACCAAAATTAGAAAGTCAATATAAACGAGTCAAACTAGATTGCCTGCTTTTTTCAGTTCTCTCTTCTGATTCATCAGTTGTTTGCTTCAAATTTTTACAGCCTTTGTGAGTTGGGTGTTGTGCCAGCAAAGGTGAAAGCTCTTAGTGGTTAGTCATTAAGAATATTAATAAAAAATTGCTGTGATGACATTTAGAGCCTAACAAAAAATGTGATGCCTAGTTTAAAAAAAAAAAAGTGGAAGTGGGTCCTACAGAGTGATTTATTAAATACATGAATGTGAAAACCATTTCCTTACATAGGAGACTGCTGCTTCTCATGTTCAGGCATAGCAGTCATCTTCCTGAGAGGATGTTATAGCCAGTGTCTTGTGGCAGAGGCTTAGGACCTGAAACTTACTGATGAAGGCAGGTATCAAAGGAGGAGTTGCTGCCTAAACATCTTTTATACTTCAGTATTAGCTTGTTTAACAAGTTAGACTGAGCCTGGTTAACTTATGTTGCTAATACCAGGGAGGGTTAGAATATGTGTAAATATAATTATGATATTTGAACAAAACCAGTGGAATAATCGTTCAGTAAAATTCTAGGTTAGTGCAAGTACAGCAGGTTAGCAGCTAAAAGCAGATGTTTCTCTTGTACTTGAAGAAATGCTGTTACTTTACCTGCACCATTAAGCTAAAGCTACAGACTCTTCTTAAATGAGTAGATTTTGATGCAAGTGACAGAGGGAAATGTTTGAAGTAGTTTAAACTTGAGTTACTTTAGATTTTCAGAATTTTTTTTCTTGTCACATACAGGTGGGTAATAACCAGGCAGGGATGTCGTTGAATTGCCATTCAGTTAGGATCCTCTAGTCTTGCCACTAAGAGGTCGTATCTCAGTATGTACAAAATGAAGGTCAGGCTAGAAAGTGCTTTAGGAGAGCAACTTGCTTAAATCATGAGATCTCAAGATACCTTACAAAAATAGAAAGTAGGTCTCATTCAGCAATGATAAAAGTAAAAAGGTAGGAAGAGCATATAAAATCAGAAAAAAAACCCCAGCAGAACACAATGTGAGGTGCAACTACAAAGGGACATAAAAAGAAACAAAACTTTTTATAGTAAATTGAGACGACAACAAGGAAATAATTTCTCTGGTGTTCAGAAGAAGGTGAGCATTACTGGCAGGTACTGTGGATAGTTAAGTGTGAAATGCCTTTTTTTTTTTTTTTTTCTTCTTTTTCTGAAATGGTTATGTATGACCAAATGAATAATCTCTGCTTTAGCCTGGAGTCTTTTGTCACTAAAAAACAAACTGAAGCATATTAAATGTCATCAAACCAGCTGATGCAATTTTCCTTTTGGTGTTTAAAAGGGGATCCAAGTCTCTGGGATTCTTGAAAAGTTATGAAGAATTGCAAGGTTGTAGGGTGCCTGTTTTTAAAAGGAGAGAGAAGGAATTGAGGAATGACAGACCAGTGAATTTAAATTGTATTTCTGGTAAAAATTAGGAACAAATAAGTCAGCTATCTGTAAGCAGTTAGAATGAACAACAAAATGAATAAAATCTAATTTGGATTTAACAGTAACAAATCAAGGGGAAGGAGTTTAACTTCTAAAATGGTTACCAGACCTAGAAAAGGAAAGGTTGTGGTCTCTTCCTGTCACAGCTGACACTTTCTTACTTGAAAGATTAGTAAATTCTGCTGATTTTTCTGATTAGTACGGTTATATAAAGTGTGGTTTTAAGATGTTTTAAGATTACTCTGGGCTTGGTAAAAATAGATGACCTTTACTAAGTATATTGCATTAGTAATTACTTCACTGGTATCTAGTTCTGTCAGATGTTTTTGATTTCTTCTGTAAATCAAATTTTGAAAATTGGTAGCATAAAAAATTATTTCTAGCTAGTGTGTTTGGCATTCCTTCAGTTGTTCTGGATGTGCTGTTATCTGAATTGGGAAGCAAATTAAGTATTATGTTCTTTTTAAGCAGGTGCCACCTTCTGATGTTGTCCATGTAACATGGTTTGTTTATTTATTTTGTTACAGGATTTGGTTATTCGTATCATCTTCATTCTTGGGAATTTAACAGCAAGGAATGACCAGTCCCGGGAGCAATTTTTTAAAGAAAAAGAAAGTGTTAACACCTTGACATCATTATTCCAAACCTACTATGAACTTGATTTGAATGCACTGACATGGCACCATGATAGAAAAGGAAAAAACCAACCAAAGTATCCTTCAGAAGCAGAAGATGTTCTGATAAAACTGATCAGAGTGCTGGCCAACCTCTCCATTCACCCTAGAGTAGGTGCAGCTCTGGCAGCTGCCCATCCTCTTGTAGGATTACTTGTTACAATACTAGGTAATAACATTTATGTTGTACTTGTTATGTTTGTTCAGCCTGTAAGGAGAGTTTAAGACTTTCCATTGCAAAGAAACCCCAAAGTCAATTGGCTGACATTCATAAACTGTTTTATGTAGGAGGCCTGTTTGAGAAGCATTGCTACTTTGGTACTGACTTTTCAGTATCTGGGGAAAGATGTTGTAGAAGTCTTTAATTCAGTGATCAGATTTGCAGATAGGATCATTAATGATAAGAAAACAAATTTCATTTTAAACACATCTCACTGAGACTTAATACATAAGGAAAGTTTGTTCTTATCAAGTGCTATATATGTGTTTGGTGGTGGTTTGGTTTTTTTAAAGGTTTGTATTTTTTGTGACTGTTTTGGATTGTTCCTGTTCTCTGCACCCATAACTTTCAGCTTCTTTAAAGAATTTTCTCTTACTTTTTTCCTTCTTTTTCAGTCTTCCAACCTTTTATCTCTTTCAGATGGAAGAGTGTCTCCCTCTAAATGGAGGATTAGGACTGCAGTTCCTTTACCACTTACTGATCCCCTTGTAAATCTAATTACAGACTAGGGCTGGTCTGTTTGGCCCATAACAGAGTTTAACTGTGACAAGATACATGTTAAACAGCTCAGTATATTTTACTGTGTAATGAGAACATTAAATATTATGTTAAGGTAATCAACCTGATTGTACACTGTCTTAGCAGTCATGAGGGATGAGACAAGTCAGATGCACAACTTGGTTCTGTCTCATGGCTTGAAACTGTCTTAATGATTTTGTAAGTGCTTTTGACCTTCAGAGCTTCTCTCTGCTACCCTCTCCTCTTCTTGAGCACTTTATCAGTCAGTTTACTACAAAATGTTCTGTCTCCCTATGAACTTACCCCTCTTTTATTTCCTTCACTCTTGGCTTCTGAGGCCAGGGACCTCAGACAAAAAAGTCTTTCAGACTTTTTTACATGTTAACATTCTGTCAGGAAGTCTGAGAGAAAAGTCTTTCAAATATTGTTGAAGGGGTTTTTAACCAATTTTTCTCCATGTCTATCACACAGCCCTGTTTCTACATGTGGACTCTCCTCAGTGCCATCTTAATACAGCAAAGAGGATTTGTAGAATGTCTTAACTAACTAAATTTTAAACTAATTTGCCTGAGTCACAATGATTTCTCTGAATTAATAATGGGGAAGAATGGTTTTGTATTGCCATTTTTGGATCAGGTGTTCCTGTTAGCTTCTGCCATGTTACTCAACAACAGAAGGTTTGACTGTAGTAGTGGCCACATAAACTATTATTCACTTTGCTTCTGGGATCTAATGCACTGCAAAATTAGACACATGTGTGTGTTTATCTACATATGCATATGTTTTGGGGCTTTTTTACTCTCAGAATACAAGTCAGTCGATGATTGTGAAGAGTTGGTCATCAATGCTGCAACAGCAATCAACAATTTGTCCTACTACCAAGTGGAGAATTCTGCAGTTCAGGAGAAGCAGCTACACATTGCTGAAAGTAAGGACTTTTAAATGAGTACTTTTTGTACAGCTTTTTGAAAGCAGAAACATTTTGACACAACAGAAAGACGCATAACATTTTGTGGCATTATCTTGCAGGAGTATAAAGTTCATAGAGCTAAAGTCTTTCAGTAATGATTTCCCATTTTCTTGAAAACACTATGACTTATATGAAAATAGTTGGGCTGTTCACAAAACCCCTTCTTTTCCTCCACAAAGGAATTTGCTGTATTGTTTTCTGTTCAGCAGTTTTTGCCAGATTTGTTCAAAATCCATATACCTGAGCCAAAATAATCATGTTGCTTTTTCTTCTAATCACAGTATGGCAAGAGGGTTTTTTCTTCTTGATAAAAACTTACTTTCTATACCTGTAAAATCAGATTTGTGTTCATTTCTGGCTTGTAAATCCATTGGCAATATTATATTGAGTGATTCTGTCCTCTCTTGATATGGTGGTCAATAATCAGTTATGTGTAGGAACTGCACTGACTTCTGAGACTATTGTGTTAATGTTGTACAAAAGGTAGAGAGGTTGTGTCTTGCACATCTCTCTGTCTCAATAGACCAGACATTGGGGAGAGACAGAACCTGAAGTTCACACAACAGGTAGAATGAGGAATAGGAAAAAATATCCTGGCTGTCAGCCCAGTGCCTGGACTGGTAGACATCATATTCTCTGTAGGTGACATTTCTGCTGTTCTGTCACAACTCATTTTATCACCTGTAAGCCAGCTGCCTCTTGTTGCTGGTTGAAAACAAATTACTCCTGTCCTGTGTGTTGGCATGTGGAGCCAGTCCCATCACCTTCCTGAACTGAGGAAAAAGGAAACCTTTTGATGCAAGACCAGCAGGCTTTCTGCTCCTGCAGGCATTTTGAGAATGCTTCCTGTTTGATATGAGTGGTGGACAAAATCCCTTCAGATGTCTTTTTAAGACAAATTCAAGATGTGTTCAGCATTGCAACATCCAGAGGCAGAAGTAATGAGGACAAAGCCAACCTCCCTTCTATATTTCTTTCTCTCTTCTGTCATATGAAGGACTAAGGGTTGACTTATTTGAGTCCTTGGTGTGATGGACTGATTTAAGTGTTTTGCTTTGTATTCACAGAAGACTGATAAATGTAACTTTGGTAACATCACTCTCTGCCATGCACAGAAATCTTCCATGATTGTAGCTCTTCCTAGGAAGTGCTGAAGGTCTCATTCCTGCTGCTGAAGCACATACTGATCATATGTGAAACTGCTAAGCAGAAAAGCAGCAAGGAAGTGAATGCATCAGATTGGGACAATATTAAGTAGCTGTAGGGAGAACACTTGCTTGTTATAGCAGCACTGAGAGAAAACAGAGCTAATGTCAGAAAATAATTTCATCCCACCATAAGACCATCTGTTCAGGATCTAAATCAATTATATATTACATTATTATATTATATTAATTTTTTTTAATTATGTCTTCCTGGATTTTCATGAGCCCACTCAAAACTGCATAGCAAAACTGGCTCCCCTTATTACAACTGTGCTTAGACTGTCTCTATAACTCCTCACTTGTTCCTTTGCACTTAGTCCCATATTGGAGCTCTTTGTTTTATCTTTGAAGCCATACGCGATTTTGTTCTTGTTCTACCATCAGCTCAACCCCTTTGCTGCCACCAGACAGACAGACAACTGCTCCCATTTTTTACATTTATAGCTGTTGCTGTTTGCATTCTGATATTCATTGATGAAAAAGAGCCATATATTTGTGATTTATCATTTTTATTTAATTTCTCTGCAAACCAACAGTGCTTTTAAAGCTGTTAATGAGTGACAATATGGATGCAGTTGTGGAGGCTGTCAGAGTCTTTGGCAATCTTTCCCAGCATCATGAGATCCGTGACTTCATCATGCAGAAAAAGAGTGAGTTACTTTTGCATTTGTAGGAGTTCTATTTTTGAATGTCCACGGTTCTAAAAAGAAAAAGTTGTTAATAAGCTGTCTCAGTTAAAGGGTAGAATCAATCTTCCCTGATGTTTTGCAAATTAGGCAAACATTAGAATCCAATAATAGTCATTATAAATACCATTTCATTTCAGTTTCATTAAAATGGAAATATTGGAGTAGGAAAAATATGCCAGGCTACTTTCACAAAGGTACATATTACAAAAACTCTGTTTTTCCTGAAGTTTCAAATTTGAAATTTCCCTTTACTCAAATAGCTTTTCAGATCCTGCAGGTTAGTAGTGATATGATACAAAATTAAAATCCAATTAAAATCTCATTTAGGTTCATAATCTCAGATTCTTGATTCCCACAGTTGACAGCTTGTTAGCAGTTTGTAACATGTGGCTTGGATTTGACTGCCTCAGCAAAGACCTCCTGTTTGCCTCGGGGTGAAGTAGGGTACAAGTCTTCTCAAGTTCTTTTGCTTTGTGTATCTGAAGAGCTTTGGGGAAAATGGCAACTCCTTGCTATCCACAGAAGGTGTGTCATCAGCTTAGACACCACTTCATTGTAAATTTTTTTTTCTCTGCCTCTTCGTGCTGAAAGTGAGGTAGGTGATCATGTCACAATATGCAACTTTTTATTCCAAGGGTGGCACATCACCATAAATGAAGGAAGAAGTGACTCTTAGGAGCTGGTTCCTGGTGAACAGTCTCAGTCAAAGGACTAAGTTTTCCAGCTGGAGAGACAGTGGTGTTGGTGTGCCAAGCTCAGGAATTGAAGAGAGGCTTCCTCTCAGAGGGGCCAGCCCAGCTCCCACTCCCTGGCTGGGCTGGCTGCACAGCTCCACAGTCAGTGCCAGCAGGTGCTGTGGATGCTGCTCCCACTGGAGCCCCAGGCTGGACTTGGTGCAGTCTGGGACAACCCTGCACTCACAGGGGAAAGAACTTCCCCCTCTGAGTGCCAGATGCCAAATCCTTGCAGTTTCTGCTGACTCTGGGATGGAAAGGGAGGTGATACTTTTAAGAAATAAGCTTCAATTCAGTTTGGTCAACTTCTGATGGGATTTCCACATTTCTTTGGTGTATTTTTATTACTAGAATTTCTGGTTTGTTGTTTTGAAGGAACTGGTGTTCAGCATGATGCTCTGTCATGTGCCTCCTCTGCAAATGTCACAGTAATATGCTACAAGGGTGAATTTTTGGATAGGGTATCCTGCATTTGACTGCTTTCTAATAATGTGTTGTAATGCCACTTGTATGGTAAATCCATCTTCCTGGTAATATTGTTTCCTTTTTACAATCCAGTATACAAGTTTGTGATTGCTTTGCTGGATTCCAAGGACCGAGAGGTCTGTTTTCCTGCCTGTGGAGTTCTGCTCAATCTCACAGTAGATGAGAACAAACGAGCTTTTCTCATGGAAGAAGGAGGAATTGGAAAGTAAGTTCCTGATTGTGCTTGAAAAAAGTAATTTTGAGTAGTTTGGCCAAAAAGTTTTAATTGGATTTTTTTTTTTCTGGGGCCAGTAGCTTGTAATAAAGATGCCAGCATAGTAGATACTTAGTATCTAAAGTTCTTTGAGAACCAGCCTTTCATAAGAGCCAAACCCTACAGAAAAGTCTCCCAAACACCCTCTGTGATCTACACAGCAGAGAGTACCATAGAAGAAAGCAACTAAAGCCTGGCTTTGCAGCAGCTGCTTGAGCTTGGCTTTACTGGGTCCTAGGTGGGCTACAGTGAACAGCAGGGTCAGTGTGCATCTGAGGCAGGTGTGAAGGTACTTCAGGAAATTACAATCCAGATGGTCCCTTGCAATTTTTGTAACCACTTGGTTCTGTAGGGAAAACTACCTGATGTAGCCAAGCTCTGCAGGGAGCAGCTCCTGGGTCTCCTCTCTCTGGGACTTCCAAGATAAGGGCACTGTAACATTGTGAGGGATATTAGACCTTGAAAAAGCACCGTGGATGCAACACTTGTGGCTTTGATGTTCAGATAATAGCGGATCCAGCTTAATTGGAGCAACATGAAAGATCATGTTCCTGTGCTTGTAAAGCAGTTGGTACAGCCCACAGTTATGAAACAATATGCCTGACTTTGAAATGCTTTCCTGTTCATACATCATATAATTACTTTTTTATACACTGTAAACAATGCATAGTCTTCTCGTCCTTCCTTCCCACGTTCTAGTTAACTTACAATATAAAGCTGGAAAAGGAGCATAAAAAGAAGTTGCTGGCAAATTGAATAATAAATGTGAGAAATTTCTATAATATAGAATATTCTCTAGCCTATAGAGCCATATAAATTCAGAATTTTCTATACTGTGTCTGAAAATTTGTGAGGGAAGGAACAGAAAACAGCCTGGAATGAATCTAGAGAATTTGGAAGTGATTGTTAAGGAGATCATCCTGACAGTGCCAAAGCAGCTCTAATTTTTTGGAACTGAGGTTATTGTACCACTATATAGTTGCCCAAAGAAAATAGGGAATTAGTCTTTTCAGAGAGTTACATTTTAAAAAAATTAGGGCAAGTTTTTTTGGCTATTCATCAGATGCCTCCTGTTTTTCCACAATGACTGCCTTCAGAGAGGAGGAAAAAAGCAAACCTCTTTTTGGGTGGTCTTCAATGACTGATATTTCCAGCCATACCTGAATATAGTAGTTATCCTTTACTATTCAGCAGATTATAAATCTCTCTGTGAAGTGGAGAAGTGAGGGAAGGAGGGGTTCCTAAGGCTGCAGAAGAGAACAGCAGTGAAAGATTACTCTCACTTAAGGGACACCTTAGTAAAACAGGCATTTCTGAGAGGAGATGCAAGAATGGGTGAGATCGGCAAAATTGTGAGGCTTCACTGACTGTGAAAGGTAATTCTTTGATCATGGAAACAGCAGATTCCTTTGGATTTGTTTTTTTGGTGAGATGATCTGATGTGTAGTAAGATGGATATTCTGACTGAAGCTTTTTCTGCATTCCCCACCACCTTTTCCAGATGAATCATTGGTGCCTGATAAAGTTTGGCTTGGTTTGCAATCTCTGCTTTAGTGGTAGTCACAGATTTGGGACAGTCACATACTGTAATGAAACTTGATGGAATTTTAGTGTCTTTGAAATGGTTACATTTGCAAAGTATGTGAGTGAAATTGGTCATTTGGGTTAGAAAGTTATGGAGGATGGGCAGCCTGCAGGCAGGCACACACATGTGTAGACAAAAGGCATGTCCACATGCTTGGGGAACTACACTTAATAAAAAGGGGGAAGTTACTGAGGAAGAAAGTAGCATCTGATGTTTATTAACATAGAATTTTCCTGCAAACTTCCACGGAGCTTGCTTACATTTCTAGACTGCCAGATTTTCAAGAGCTCAGGAGTAAATTCCATGGAACAAAGCACTGGTTTTGTTTGGTACCAACAGGTTGATTGACTGCTTACAAGACTTTGGGCCAGCAGACTGGCAGCTCTCATGTTTGATCTGCAAAACCCTGTGGAACTACAGTGAGAACACGGCGAGCACGGCCTCCTGCTTCGGAGGGAACACCAACACCCTGCTGATGCTGCTCACAGCACTTCTGGGTGAGACTCCCAGCCTTGGGCTCTTTTCCTCAAAAAAAGACACAGAAGGAGCAAAATCAATGCAGGATTAGTTTGGGTGGGAAGTCTGTGCTGCAGCTTTCAGTGGCTGGCCAGCGTGGGCTGTGCAGCAGCACAGTGGTCCCTGTGCAGCACACGCTGCGCTCCCTGGGGATTGTGCCGTTTCTGGGGTGCAGCGGGCTGACTTTCCTGCCTGCCCACCTTTCTTGTCTCTCCATGGTTTCCTTGTGGGCAAGGACAACATCCTGACAATTTCTCATCTGTTCCCTAAGGCCAGGAAAGGTGTGCTCATTGCTTCACAAGGCTGAAAGGTTAATGTAAAGACCTTGATTTGCTTACCCAGTGGCATCTTTTCATCCGGGCATTTACTTTTGCTTCAAATTTTACATAGTTCAGTGGCTGTGTAATAGTCCTGCAGTCAGTATATGTAATTTTAGAGCACTGCTTTGCTTATGATTTTATTTTGGGTAGATCACTTGCAATCGTCTTTAAAAAATCTTTAAAATATAAATCAAATTGAAGGAAACTAACTATATGTGATATGATTTTAATTGGAAATTGATTAAAGATGTATACTTACTGTCAGACCCAGACAGAACGTGAGATCTCACAGTCTCTTTCATTGTAGACAATCAGAAAAGTGGGTGGATTTGTGAGGATTTTTTTCCAGTTACAGCAGAATTACTGATATTCACTGCTGTAATAGTTCCTTGTATTACATTCCTTGCTATGATGGACTTTATCTTAATGTGTGCAGTAATTCCATCTATTTATCTGAAAATAGCAGTGTTTCAAGGTTATTGCTGCACTTTTCAACATTCTGCAAGAGATCTGCAAACTTTACAGCCACAATCATGCTTGAATTTTCTGGCACACATAGAGAGGTATATATCTTTGTTTTAGAAAGTACATGCTTATGTTTTCCTCTGCATTTAACACTCCTTATTGAAGCAATTGATTTGACTGCAAAATCCAGGCTGGATAGCAATTGTAACTCTCAGTGAACAGTATAACTTTCATCAGCTGGAAGTTTGTGTACAATTGCAATTGCAGTTACAGTTGTGATTGCAATGCTGCTGTAATGGTAATTAATTAGGAACAGGTTAGAATTAAATCAGAAGGCCAGTCATTCTTCACACTGTAGTATGAAGAGGAGCTGTAGAAAAAGCACATCTTATTCATTGGATCTGGTTCCTCTGTGTGCAGAGAGCCAACAAATCTTAGTAATAGCAGCTGGTTGATATTGTGTTGCATCTTCCTCCTCCCATTGTGTCCAGTAACAGCCTTGAACCGTCATTGCTCTGATTCTATCATTCAGGAAGCAGGAGGCAACTGCTGACAGCCATGAACTGTACTTGAGCGTCAGCACACCCTCAGGAAGCGGAAAAAGTGGAGCATGGCACAGCAGACACCTCTCTTCACCTGCTGTGCTTGGCCTCCTCCCCTTTATTTTTCCCTTCCCCATCTGGCACAGGGTGACAAAAGATACAAGGAAGCAAAAGGGAATGGAAGTGGCCTGGAAAGATGTTGTGCCCAAGAGAAAGGCTGGACAAAGGGCACTATTTGTTTTTCTTTCTCCCTGCCTGATCCCAGCAGCCTGGGATGCAGTGGCCCTGCTTTCCAATGGCACTTGTCATTCACCTTCTTTCAGCTGCTTGACTTTCATGTCACTCTGCTGGCTCAGAGCTCCTGGAGGCTGCTGTTCCCAGGCCCCTGGCAGCAGCTTTGCCTTGGCCCAGGCCCTCACAGGCAGCAATGGAGATGAGCTTCTGTCTTGGGAACATTCTTCTCTTTGGTCATTCACTGAAAATAAAGTTTCTCCCTCTCCCTCCAGACTTTTTCTTATGCTGACTTTTACCTCCACTATCAATTCCAGGAGGTTATTTTGGAATCTCAGTCCATGTGAACTCTTACCTGACATGACAGAGCTTCCAGGGCTGCCAGCCCCTGTCTTGCTGGTGTTTCAAGGATGGGCAGCCCTTGCAGACTGCAGGAGTCAGCACTCCAGGCTCCAGTTTCCCCCACAGTATGCAGGCCCACTGTGTTTGTCTTGTTCCTGGGCTTGCAGCCAGCACATATGCTCTTCGGCCAGGACCCAATATTGCTGGTTTTTGAGGAGAGTCGTGGGAAAATTAAATTATCTGAGGATGCACAGCTTGCATGCGGAACACTGATCCTCGCTGATCCACAGCGTTACTCACGTTCTGCTTTGGGAAATTTACTGCTTCAGTCCAACACTTCAGCTTTGAACTGCTTCTGACCCTTGTTCTTGTAGGCTGGAATTCTCGACCTCAGTGATTCCATAAATATTCAGTCGACTTCTGGGGAGCACAGCTGTCTAATAAAAGGGAGAAATGCCTCTCAGTCTATGTTTGAACAGAGTTAATTTGGGTAGAAAAAAGCAGGAGTAGGCAAGGCAATTCTCCTTGAAAACAAATCCCATAATCCCTTATTTTCCACTTCAGGGTCTCTGGCTTCTCTGCTGCTGAGATTGATTTTTAGGTATGTTGGGTTACTGTGCCATTGACAGGACAAGAGCTAATGGGCACAGGTTGCAATAAGACAAAATTCCAATTAAGCATTAGGAAAAGAGATTTCCATTGTAGCAGGAGTTAAGCACTGGAACAGACTGCTGCCCTAGAAGGTGTTCAGTACTCAACACAGACTAGAGCAAGCTGGTGACTCTGCTCCAGAGGTTTTTTCCAACCTAAATTATCCCGTGACATCATCAAATATAGATTTGATGTCAGAGGCTGGATTTTATCTCTGATTACAAGCTTTCTTCCTGCAGAGATATGACATCTTTCTTGAAAGAATGGGTGTTATTTTCCTCTTTATTTTATTATGGATAGACTCTAAATGTCATCTCCTTACATAGAACCCCTTTTGGAATCTTTCTCACCATCAGCCTCTGTTTAATTTTGGTAGTTGCAGTGTAGTGGCAGAGGATCCACTTGTTTGCAGTTGCTGGTAGCTTTGTGTGAGCTGGAAATGACACACAGGAATGTCTTTTGCTCCTTCATACCTGTCTCAGCTCAGGCCATCTGATCTGCACAGGCATCTTGGCATGCTTTTGGATGGGAGTAACTGCTGTTGGAGCATCTCTTTTCTACATAAAGTTTGATTCAAAATGTGGGTAACTGAAATTTCTCTTTAGCCCCAAGTTGCTTTTACCTGCTGTGACTGTGCAATTAGCTCCCTTAAAGAGTTATTTATTTAACACATTGTGAATCTGGTGCTTTTTCATAGTGTAGGCCAAGGATTAAGTATTGCCCATTTGGAGCAGGGTTCTACCTTCTTATTAGGTTTGTTTGTGGCCTAAATCCTGTCAAATATCCTTCTGTTAAACTGTGTGAAGACATTCAGCATTATCAGTTGTGTTTGTGGATTCCTGATTCAGGAGAATGCTTCTGGTTGCAGACTGATTTGTATTTTCTCTAGAGTTTGTCTCTTTGTCTTATCCAGTGCTAAGCAAAATAGAAGGGGAAAAAATGACTGATGACTTCCTTTCATTCCTAACATTGTCTTTAATAAAGACTGTCCTGTTGTTTTATTTTTGAAATCTATGAGGAAGGGAGGGCATCAGTAAGTCCAATAACCAGTGTGGTTCAAGTTCCTTCAGTGTGAGAGTAGGTAGAGTTTGAACGAGTCTCCAGATTGGCAGAGCAATTTGGGACAGGAAAAACATAGTTGTAGGTAGATTAATGGATTGCTTACCTCAGCAAAATTGCTGTGGGCAATATTAAACCCTGGGTGCTTTCCAGACTGACAGTCACAATAAATGATCAGTCTCAGAGACAGTTTTTGTCTCAGAGACACCCATGAGGTGTGAGAATAAAAGAACTTGCAGTACCATTTTTACTTTTCTACTGACCTTACCATCCTTTATTTTCAATTAAATCTAAGACCCTCAGACAGTGATGCTTAACTTATCTCAAGTGCAGTTGTTTTTAAGCCATCAGCATACACAGCTGGTAAGCTGCATGTGTCACAAAATATGTAGTTGAATGTATTTTTATTTGAAACTGATGATAGTATTTCCTTGATTACAGATGAAGAGGTAGAGTTGGAGTGCAGCCTTGACAAAGATATAAAGGACTGCCAAAGAGTATATTGGGAAAGAGAGTTCAAACCCGTGGCAGCAAAACTTCTTGACAGAATTCAAAGCCATCACTCTTCCAGCTGAGTCTATCACTCCATTTTAATCAGTCGGGGTGTTTTTATCAGGTAAACTCTCTATATTTCTAATATACCTGTACATTGCCAGTGGTAAGCTTGTTGGAGAGCATGACTATTCTAAAAAAAGTCAGAAAAGCCTGGCATTTATATACTGGATGCTATCTTCTGAAGAGCTTGTATGAAATCTTTGCATGTGTAATTATTTTTTACAATATACCTGAGCTGATGAAGCAGCTGTTCAGTGTGACTTGTCTAGTAATTGCATTGTTTCTTCACTGGAAAAATACTTGCTGAACTTCTAATTTTTAAAAAGTAAGTTATGAGTGAGTACCTGGACCTCTGTGGTATCAAAAATGTTGTGCAAACGAGTGTTATGTGACAGGAGCCACATCTCACCTACAGACCTTGACACACTTTTACCTTAAGGAGCTTCTGTGACAGAGTAACCTGGTGCTGTTGGGGCATTGTCCTGTGCTCCTTCATGAGCTTCACTCTTCAGATCGAACACTGTTGGTGGTCAGGGAAAGTCACCCCCTTTTCCTTCTGACACTGGGGGGTAGGGTCTAGGGTATCCCAGCTAACCCAGCTGCTGCCTTGATGCTGGTGGGATGTAGGCCCAGCTGTGCTGGTCTTTCTTGAATTGGGACTTCCCATCTTTAGGCAAAACACCCATATCCCTGATGTCAGAGAAGATTTTACCTTCTTTCAGTTGGTCCCACACTCCCAGGAGCTGCCTGAGTGCCTCTACTTCCCAGACTTCTTGGCCAGCTGTCTCCCCTGAACCTGTGTCTCCATCTGTGGGGCCATAACAGCCTCTTTCTCCCTGTTCCCCCTGCCTGCTGCTGCCTTGTTTATTGCTCAGTTTCATCCTTCCAGCATGTAAAAGTTCCTGTAGGCCATGGATTAGCGCAGCAGGTGCATTGCCAGCCTCCAGCGTTCACAGCCCAGTTGGCCACAGGGAGCTGCACAGCCCTGACCCATTTCTCTCTTTGCTGACCTCAGATTACTGGGAATGAACAGCTGGGCAGGAGCTGCCAGGCTCCTGCTCCTGTGGGCCAGCAGCATCGCACTGGGCCCTGCAGCAGGAGCAGCTCCAGTCTGGTGGTGCTGGAAGAGGCTGGAGAAATTTGTTGGGAGGCAGGGATTCATAGCTCCTCCCTCAGTGGCACTGCTCTCTCTGCCTTTGGTAGTGCCCAGACCTCTGCTTCCAGGGGAGGAGAGAGAGGCTGGGAAGTAGCACCATGGTAGAAGGGCAGCAAGACTTCTTTCCTAGTTTAGATCCCTGCTTTTATGGGGCAGGGAAAGGGAGATTTCATGGTCCAGGTTTTGGGAGTGGTGAGGAGAAAACTTCAGTGAAAGTGGTAAAATTTGCTCCATTCTTTGTGTCTCAGCTGTTCAGGTGTTACTTGTGCCCAGCAAGGCTCAGCCCTGCTTTGGGAGCTTGTGTGATGGCGGCCTCTGTCACGGAGGCCGATCCACAGGAGAGAAGTGCTCGGCATTCCGTGTGGTTTGGCTCCAACAACAGCTCTGCTCAGCTCAAAAATATCTCAATTATCATCCCTTCTTTTGCCATTTTAATTTTAGCTGAAGTTGAAGGGAAGATAAATGGTTTCAATGTCCCATTTGTTTCTGGGAGAAAAGAATGGATTTGCTTTGAGAGAGTATTAAAGAAAGGATGCTGGGTAAGTAGTCCCTGTGGGGAAGACGCTGGAGGCATTTGTTCCTGGCATTTGTGTCACAGCAAGGCAGGCAAACATCCGGCTGTGCAGGCCAGGGTGGGGGCACTGGAAAAGGCCCCTGTGGCTAAGCCCTGTTAGGAGGACTAATCAGAATTGACAAGGGCTGAATCTCAGTCAGAAGGCAGCTGATACTGATGGCTGGCTCAAGTCAAGGTGGTATTTGGGCAATTAAGATTTGTTCAAATACAACACTAATTCTGTCAGCTACTGCTAATCAAACTGTAACCAGGAGCCTGAAGTACTGTGTCTGCAGCTGGGCAGAGCTGGGGATCCTGGGGCAGCCACCATGTGTGAGCTCTGGCCTTTGTACAGGAAGAGGCACATTCATAGGAACTGGATAGAGAAGAGAGGGTGGCACAGGACTCTTGAGCACCCCTCCTTTCTAGCTATACCAGCCTCTGTCTTTCTCTGCAGAAAAACCTGTGAGTAGTAAGAAGCAGCCCCAGAATGCTGGATTTCAGGTCTGTTCTTATACCATTTGGGTATCTCTGCCACAGGCCTCAGTGCAGCAGCTCTCTGGTGTCCAGGAGCCCATTCCTGTTCTCCCTTGGGGAGAGCTGCCAGCACCACAGCTGAGAGGCTGCTGCACTCCACAGCCACGGGCTGGGGCTCTCCTGGAGCTGCCCAGGAGTACTGGGCAGGGAGTTGGGATTGCCTGCAGGTTGTGGCTTCTGCTCTGATGGCAGCTGTGACCAGATGAAGCCACTCACACACAGATCCACTGCAGTGTTTACCGCTTGAAAAGTGAGAGCGCACTTGGATGTGGCTGGAGAGCATAGGATGGAAATGGCCAGTTTAGGTTTCTTGGAAAAATTCATGTCTACCTTTGACCTCAGAAAGCACCTGGAGACTCAAGCGCTGCAGGAACTGTTCACAGACTGGAAAGGCCCAGCTCAGCTGTACAATGCCCTTAAGACAGGAAAGTTTTGCTCTGCTTTTGGAACATCAAAAATCCTGTATTTTCAGTTAAGAGGAAGCACCAGATGCTTCCTGTTAGTCACAATTTTTGACAGTTTATTAATCTTTCTCCCCTAGATCTTTTTAGATATTTTAGCTTCTTGGACTGTAAACTTAAAACTGTTCTCAGAAGGTTCTGTAGAAAAAGAAACCAGTCTGAGCTGAAATCCAGGCCAGGGGACAGAAATTAGACTGCTTATGGGCTTGGGCAGTATAATCGAGTCCCACTCCTGGCCCTGCACCAGACACCCCAGGAATCACACCTTGTGCCTGAGATAGCTTTGTCCAAATGGGTGAAAATACCAGCAGTACAGAAGAGGTGTTCCCACTACAGTTAGTGAAGCTCTAGCTCTGTTTTTAAACTTTTCCTCCCACCATTTCAGACTCAGTTAAAAAATTCATGGCTCATGATTTTAACTGTTTGCTCAGTTACTGTTTCAAACATTTTAAATGGTCTCACACCCAGTAGAACAGAAGCTTAAAGTTAAACCACACAAAAACGCCAAGAGAAAAAGTTGTTACCTTTATTTCAAAAATACCAGTAATACTGACAGATTTAAAAAGCAATTCACACTCATACAAAAGTATTCATGTGTTCTCCAAAACCACTGTATATTAAACGTCAGCATTTTAATCACGTTTTGATTTACTAAAAATAGATGTTTTTTAGCCTAGTTATTTAAGCAACTGCAAAAATCATTAAGACCAGCGTTGGGCATGTAATACAGTAGGACTGTTTGGCAGTCTAGAACAACATTCCCACACCTTTTCCTAGCTCCTTCTTGGTTCATCCATGAAAAGGAGGACAAGAAGCTACTTGACACTTTGTATAGGTAGATCTCTAAGAAGCTTTGAGGACTCCAGTCCCCTTCTTTCCATAGGAAGACCATTGCACTTTGGAGCTCACGAAATAATGCTGAACAAACATCCTGTTTTTAAGGCTAAACTAGTTGAGAAAATTGACTGCTATCTTTCAAATTATCAGTGTGGACAGAAGAGGTTTAGTTCTGATTAAATGGGGAATCTAAATAACAAGGCTTTTTTGAAACCACACACAATAAAGGCTCAGACAATAGCAGTGCTCACTTTCACTTCTAGCTCAACTGGAACAGCCTGGGTCTGTTCACTCCACCTGCACAAATAGCAGCATCAAGATTTTCTAGAATTATTCTCGTAGGGAAAGCAAATGCCATCAAGTCCCAGTTCTTTTCACACTCTGACTCCCGCAGTATTTGCCTTAACACAAGATCTATGTATCTATGGTTTGCTATATTGCCACAAGTTCAGAGAATGTCCCGGGCTGTCTAAAGCCAAAATACCATGAGCAGGCAGCACTTCTGCACAACCCTGTCTGTCAACTGCCAAGCGTTCGCTGCCCAGCGGCAGCAATGATATTCCAAACATGGAAATAGCTGAAACTAAAGGAGTTATGGCACAATGGGCATCTTAACTTATAGCTACTGTTGGTCCTGAGGCTTCGTATCTTCCTCTGCCATACTGCAGCTGCAGAACATTCCAACGTCGACAGGCAGCCAGAGACATCAGGTCATATAGCGAGTAATAGCTCTCAGAGCATAAAGTAGTTCGGCTTGCATCCGAGCTTCTACCAGAAGCAAATTTACATGGACCTGCAGAGAGAGAAGAAGTTCTGCTTTAGCACCGAGCTCACCGCCACACCTGCAGCCACAGGAAGCCTGGGGGCTGTGGGCACTGTGCTGTGCAGCAGCAGCAGCAGGGGAGCACTGCCCTGTCACAGCCAGACCTCGCTGTGGAGCTCACTGAGGGGGGCAGAGGAACCAATGCCACACCCTGTGGCACTGTGGCACAGTGTGGCACTGGCCCATGGGCACACTTATGTAGGGCCAGGGCCATAGGAAGAGGAAATCATCCTTTAGCAGACCAGCTGGTTTAGCTGGAAATAACAGACAAGCTTTCAAGCACACAAGCCCTTCCTTCTCTGGCAGCACAAAATGCACAGCTTGTTCAGTTTCAGTGAGGCTAATGACTAAAGGCAGAAGGGCAGTGAGTACCTGTGGAGCAGAGGGGGCTGATAGCAAAGGCAGAGGTGATAAGGACATTTGTCCCTGGGGACTGAGAGAGAAACACACAGGCAGCTTCCACCTGAACAACACAGAGTGGTTGGCAAAGGTGAAGCACCAGAAAAACTCTCCAGTGTGATAAACCCTCTATCTCTACTGACACACAGGTGTTCAGTAGCTACTGGAGCTAAGAATTTTAGTTCCCCACATCATCTCCTCAATGCCTTTACTGCATTTCTTTGAGGATGAAATCAGAAACTTGTGGGGGGAAGGGTGTGAAAGTATTTTTTCACTGACAGCAGGTTGCTGTGAGTTTGCTCTGGCATGTAAGGGCTGTGTGTGGTTTCATTTGCATGATCTCTGTGAGAATGTGTGGTTATTGCATTCAGTGACACATATGTGAATGAGTCTTGGCTTTTGATGGCTATGGAGATGCAAAATTTTGGGCTTTAAAGAAGGATTTGAGTGCTTGGAAAGCTCATCTATCACAGTCAGTCTAACCAAAACATAGGCAGTGTTTTACTTGAACATTAAATCATTGTAGTTACATGACCCTTCTTTAAGGGGTTTTATCAAGAATTAGAGCCTTTAATGATATGAGCATTAATGATTTCTGCATCTTTATGTTTCAGCATTGACTTTAAGTGAGGCCAAGAAATACCATTTCAAAGAAAAACTGAAGGACATAAACTTAATGGATTCAATATCTGGGAGTTAATAGCAGGAAATGGGAGGTGTAATTCAGGCTGTAACCCAGCAGCAGAGCTTTTAGGCTTTGATAAAAAAACTCTTTTGGAGCTATCCATGCCAGAAGGACCAGGGGACTGGAAAGAGCCTGGGCCAGCCAGAGAGCTGTTCCAAGTCTGCTGCCAAGGGATGAATGGACTGTGTACCACTTTGCTGCCTCTCTGGGATACAGGCAGTACTGACTGCAGTTGAGGGGAAGCTGTACCATTGTCATGTCTAACCCCCTGTACTGCTCAGAACTTGCCCAGTCTATGTCAGCTGTTACCCAGCACACAGGCATGAGGAAAGGCGAGATTATTTCAGCCCAGGAACACAACACTTCCCAATGACTTGACTGTGAGCAGAACCCCAGGAGCACCAGCTAAAGCTTAAGCTGTGGCTGTCAGGGAGACACTGATGTGGGGCTGTCCCTCAGCACACACACCAACTGTACCTTCTCAGAGTGTTCAAACTGTCTCCAGAAGCTATCATACATTCTTTTTGTGGTCTTTTCAGGAGTGCAAACCACAGTCTTGATATAAACTTTAAAGCTGCGGTCCAACAACTGATTAATTTCACCATAGTCATAATCATCGTATCTGTTTGGAATTGAAAGAAAAACACTTTCATTTTCAAGCAGCAGTTATTTCACTTGCATTGTTTCTAAGTTCCTATGGCAAAACAAATTATTGGGTAAGTGTAGCACTAGTGGCCCTCCCCCATAAACAAAAATATGTTTAGAAGTACATGCATGTTTGCTTAATAAATAGTTCTGGTTCAACTTGAGAAAGAAATGCCAATGTGTTTAGAATAAAAAGAGTAAAACTGACCTTATTCCAAACATACAATGAATATAGTTCCAAATAGCTCGTCTTAGCATTGAGGTATCCACATCTTTGTGCATGGCCATTGTGTTGTAAGTCAGATTATAAGCAATATGAAACTTCTCATCAAGTAGTTGTCCCACATCTGGATAAAGACGATTAACCAAGGAATAACCATGGTCTTCCCAGGAATAATCCTTAGAATAAGTAAAAATGCAGAATGAAGCATTTCAGAAATAAACTTGTGAAGAACCAGAGTTTTAGTATAGTAAAGATCCCAGGGCAGATAATCCACTGGGGGTAGGGGTCGTTCATTTGCTGGCTTAATTTAAGCCTCACCCACGGGGCAGTGAGAACACAGCCATTTCCAGGTTTGGTATCTGGCACAGGTTGTTCCCTGAGCCCCCTGATGGCAGCCCCCAGCCTCTTACCTGAACACGAAAGGTGGGCACGTGCATTCCGTGTCGGGAGAAGTCTTTGTAACCATAACTGGTGTCCTCAAAGTGCCGAGACACATCTCTTGTTGCTGCAGATTCTTCATCTTCTGTTAATGTCAAACAGAATTGCACACAATTTGGATAGAACAAATTGGAAGTGTATGAGCAGAACTCCTGCAGAAGAATGGGTCTCTGTGCTTTTTAATCAAACACATTTTCACTGGATTAGCTGTATTAAGATTCTCTGGTACAGTTCTGTGACTGCAGCTATGGTGTTCAGAGGCAACTCCATGAAAAACACTCAGGTTTTTTCTTACAGACAAACATTTTTTTCTCCCTTCTCTTGTACTGCAGTCTTCACCCTATCCCCTGAATCTAGGGGATGTTTTCCCCCTAACTCAAAAGTCTGTAAAAATATCAGGGGGAAAACTGGTTTGAAACAGAGAGCTTATTAAAAGAGAGACTTCTGAGACTCCCATGGTCAAGTGTGTCTTAGAGGAAATTGTATTGAAGAGCCCATTACAAGCCTAAATTTGTAATAGATGAAGTATTGTCTCTCAGTCATCTGAAAAGTAACGTTTCATACACTTAAATAGCAAAGCATGTCAAATGTCTAGTTTTTAGAACATCTTGCAAGATGCTTAAATCTCCTGTGCAATTTCTAAAACTTTCAAGAGAGAGATTCCATTTCTGCTGGAGATTTCTATTAAACACAATTTTGGTCAGAGTGTTATGGTGTGTCTGCAAGCAGACACAAATCTTGGCACTACTTTGCTTTTAAGTGTTCCTGGAAGAAAACAAGGCATCTCTAATACTGATTCCTTCAAAGAAATGGTAATGTTTGTGTGACATCTAATAGCATTTCTTTCCCCTTTTGCAGGAGTATTTCTCCAAATAATTGGGAAAAGTCTTAATAAATACATACAATAAATACAGACTACATCTGCACTACCTGAAGAGCACACAAACATGCTTTCTCTCTTCTCTCTTTCAAAACGTGTGGCCATCTCTTCTTGGCTGGCTTCTTCTTCATCTCTGCACTCCTGCAGCTGCTTCATCTTCTCCATAAGAGCTTCAACTTCACAGACAGACTCTGTGGACTAAAAAGAAGAGAAAGATATTTCATTTTCATGCAACAGGAACTGACAATGATGGCAGTAATTGCCAAGCCAGAAAGTTTAAACACAACTGAAGTCCTTTACATCTTTAAATAAAGATTTTTCAAGGAACACAGTTTTTGAAAGAAACCTGTACTGACACAATGGTTTACATTTAGTCATCATCTTTTCTCAATTAGACCCCTGGTATTTTTAGCATGATTTAAAAATCACAGCATTTTGGAACTAGTTGTTCTCATGCTAAAATTAGTTTCTCTTAGTCTAAATGTTCAGTAACTGAAAAACAAGGAGCTGTAACAGAAATTTTGATAGAGGAAGTAACCACAATTTACCACCCAACAGTATTTTTCTCCTCCTCTGCTCACAGAGAAGAAACATTGAAGGAAAAAGGAAGGGTGAGTATAAATGCAGATTTAATGAAGCCTCAAAAGAAAGCCAGTGCAAGATAATCGTCTTTCACAACAGCTGTTTTAACACCTCAAGAATTCGGTAATTGATCTTGTAAACATTCATCATCATCAGAGTAAAATTATCTTTAATTTATACAGTTCTGCCCCTTTCCTCCCTGCCTTTTGCATTTTGGTCCTTCAGAGAGCCAGCAAGCTTCATCAAACAAATTTAAATGCCACCCACACCACTGCAGTAAAATATCACAGGCAAGGATCTTGCAGTGAGAACACCCTCATGGCTGTTCTTAAACCAACACTTAGTTCACATCATTCTTTTCACCAAGGGAAAACAAGTCCAGATCAGCATAACAGCTGCAGGCAGGAGAGAGTGTTTTAAAGAGTCACAAAGTTGTGAATGATCTGTTAAAAATGATCCTTTGTGTGATGCATGACAAACACCTCAAGGCAAAAAAGTCTGAGAGCTTGGACTCAAAGGAAGAGCCAACTTTCCACTGCACAGATGAAAAATGCATTCCCGGCCACTGCTGCTCAGGACACGTGTCATGAACTAGCTGAGGCTGGGACTCATCTCAGTTCACCTTTATGAATGACAGGCAGAAAAAAATAACAACAGAGATTGTGTCTGTTTCCCTTTGGTAGCTTTCCCCAGCTTCCCAGTATCATTTCAGCTCCTCCTAAATGCATTTTTTCAATACCCACATCTGGATTAGGCTCATCAATCCCACTCTCAAAAGAATAAAAAGAGACAGGCACCCTCCACGTATTAAGTTTACAAAGACATAACTATTGTTGGAAGAGACTGTTTGTTCAGACAGACACTTACTGGAATACTTGCAGCTGGGCTGGCATGGATTTCATCCACCCCGTGGTAACCATTTGTTATATCACAGATGCAATAGTTACTGACAGAGGGGGGCCTGAAGGTGTGACCCCCTTCACAGTCGATCTCTGGGCTGATCCCACAGCCAAATGTGAAGGAAGCAAGGGAGTGGTAGTGTGTAAGGAGAACGACTGCATGGATCAGCTCTGCCAGGGACCAGCTGTTCTCTTCTGTCTTCAGAAGTTGCTTTAAAAATAATGCAAGACAAAAATATTAAAAGTCATTCATTTGACCCCACCTTAATGCAGTTTATCGACACATTTCTTAGTCAGGTAAAATTACTTTTGTGACATCCAAACATGCTTCCTGACTCTGCTGCCATTAGTGTGCTCAGTGACCTGCCAGACACAGACCTGCATGGTTATGCCACAAAGGACACAACTTCTCTCCCCTCTGTCCCTGGGCAATTAAATAAGTTGGGGTTTCTTCTTTTGCACCATGTGGTTTCTGTCGAGGCCATACTGACTTGCACTGAAATTTCACACTTCTGATGAAGATGCAACCACAACTGTTGCATGTTTGTTCAAATGGTCTTTACAGCATCAGAAAACCCAGGCAACCCCTTGCAGATCAGCTGTGTAAAAATCTAGCACAGGCTCCCTCCATTTTGTCCCTGTGGGTGGAATGCTCTAGATTTGACAAGAAGCTTCAAACCCCAACTTCCCCTTCAGGCAGGAAAGTGTGGGAGGTTTGGGGCCTTCTGGCAGAGCGTGCGCCCTCCCCGTCCTGCCCCAGCTGGACCTGCCACCACCTCCCACCAGGCCAGGCAGCACAGAGGAAGTCCCAGCACCCACATGCTCCTTGCTTAGGGCACAGAGGAGAGCAGAAGGGGTGGAAGAAGCACCCCTTTGGTGGTTTGTTGGTGCTGCAGTCCTGGCTGTCCTGTACCACCACCACCCCCCTGGGCAGCTCTGCCAGCCTGCTCTCTCCATCCCACCTGAAAACACAGCAGCAGCAAGCCAGACAAAATGTGGTGGCTGGTGTTCTGTCTAACCTCTGGCAGCAACTTAGAAACACCCAGGGGTTCTGGCTACTGAAAGCACACAGCTTGAGGAGGGAGGTGCACACCTGAGCACACTGTCATTGCACCAACAGAATTCCAGCATGACAGAGAAATTTCAGGGTGTTGTAAATGAAATTTGTTACTCATTTAAGAGCAGTTATGATCCTGTTAGTTTTACATAACAGGGCACAAGTGATACTAGATCATGCAGTGATGTAGCACTGAAATCAAAGTCATTACCACAGAACATCTTTCACCCTGTCTGGCTCTGAATCCAAGAATCTGGGATTGCTTTACTGAACAAAGGGGACATTCACATTACTCTGTGAAAGACCTACCTCGATATGTTCCTTGGTGATAAGCCAGGGTCGGTGAGCCAACATTTTGTTCAGTTCTCCTAAATTTTGCAATTTTTGAGGTGCATTTTCCAGACCATTCAACCATTTCGGGTCTCCACCAACATGAAGGAAGTCATTCACATGGAGGTTAACAAGGTAAGAGCACTGATGTCGTGCTGCAGCCTAAAAAGGAAAACAGTGTGATACAGAAAACAATTAGAGAAAGTTAGTACTTTATGACAAATACCATAAGGCATCATTTCCTCAAAACATCCAAGAATAAGCCTTGCACTGATCAAAGACTCAAGTAAAAAAAGTTTTCTGAAATTAACACATCAGCTTGTTTTGATTATTGTTCTCACAACATAAATAATATCCCATGTTTATACACACCATCGTTATGCTGGCTACAGGTGCAACATGCCTATACCCAGGGAGAAATACAGGCATGGATTTATTGCATGTCCTGAAGCAAGTAATCCATACTGCATCCTACAGCCCAGGGGGAAGAAGCTGTCTCTAGCTGCATCTTTACCAGCAACAATCAAAAGCAGGTTTCAGATTGCATATGGCAAGAGAAACTACAGGCAGCTTCTCAGTAAAGAAAAGCCCAGTACCATTTACTCCAACAATTTCTATATCAGATAAAGACACAGCCCAGAACCTTAATTCAATTTCAGCAAGCAAAGGTCATTGAACTGGCAGATTAAAAATTAGAAAACCACTTTTGGCAGAAAACTCACTCAGAATTTACATATTCAGAAATGCACAATGGGACCAACAATTGAGTTAGGAGAAGTGTATGTGACAGGACACAGATACAAAAACAAGCTTTCTTGAGAAACAGTTTCTGAGATACTAAGGATGCCAAAAACAAACAATTATCTCATTTCTACAGCATGCTTTTCCCCTTTTTCTCAGAGTCCTACCAAATCTATGAACATAAAGTGCCGATCTTCTGAAACCATCTGTAAAGCAGACACCAACAAACCTACTCTGCTTTCCAGCTAGAAACTGCAAAACACAGCAGCAGCTGCTCTTGGGCAGGGCTGGGGCTGGGTGCGTACCATGATCCCGATGTAGTGCCGGTAGTGGAGCGGGAGCGGGCCATCCATCTGCAGCAGATAGTGCTGAGTTTTGAGAAAGCTTTCCAGATACTGCGGGTGGAAAACCATCACCAAGGTGACGTTGTCCAGCCGGCCCAGCGTGGCAAAAGACTCTGCAAACAGCGTGTGCATCGTGGCGTCCTCCTTCCCCACCTGAATTGTCTGATCGGAGAGAAGAGCAGTGAGCAATATTGTCCAAGTTCCACCAATAAAATAGCAAATAAATACATTACCACAGCACCCAGAGGCCCCAAGTGAAAGGAATTATACTATAAATCTATTAATGACATTAAATCAGTGCACATAAGGCACATTAAGTCCCTGTAATACCTCTCATTTAGGAGATCACAAGTGGTTATACCAGCAAAAGGAGATTTTTGGCTTTAGTCTCTCTCTAATACAACGCTGACTTTCATTTTTAACTGTCTCACCTTCACTTTCTTGAAAACCCAAGGTTGATCTTAGTTAATTATAACTAAAAGCTAATTGAATCATCACTTTTACTATAGGAAAAAGAGGGAAAGAAGTGAAAAGCTGGCTAAGAGAGAAAAAAACAGGAAATTGAAAGACTAAAACTCCTAGAAAACCACAGGCATATTACTAACTTTTCCTCTACTCCAAATTCTCTTACCAGACAATCAGGAGATAAGCAGCAGAAATGCTCATCCAAAGCACTCTGAACCTTCTCAGATTCTTCAGAGTGGTAGAGGCAGCTCAAGAAAAAGCAATCCCAGAGCAGAGGGGCAGGTACCTTGTGGACCAGTAGGAAATTACATCCGGATGTTCACAAGGAAACAGTATTGGGTTTCTCTCATACTAGATAGCAGCATGGGAGGGGTCATAACTATTCCAAAGCCCCCAAGGCTCTGACTGTTCTGTACGCTAGAACTGTGGCCAAAGTCTCAGGACTGAATGTGATGCCACTCCTGAAAATGTTTTGCAGATCAGCAGCTGTCCTGAAACCACTGTGGGCTACTACTATAAAATGATGTTCCTTAAAAGCATAAAGTTCACTATGTACTTGAAAACACTACCACACCTCCTTCTCAGGGATGAATCTGCTTGGTCCGTGTCCCAGTGGTCTAGGAATTCTTATTCCAAGTTCCTAGAAAAGAAAATTACACCACCTCAGCATTTAGTTATAAACAGCTTTTCAGCTGTGGTTGCAAGAAAGAAAAGAGTTCTCCATTCAGAGCTGGGCTTATTTGGGTACTTGTGGTACTCTTGCACGGGCACTTTTACTAGTACTGTTTGTACAAATGCAAATCATTTTTTATACAAGTGCTTTATAATTAGCTGTGCTTGTTTACAGCACACTGCCCCACTCCAGCAAAAAAAGTTCAGCAACAAAGGCCCTGTCAACCAAAGAAAACACACACAAATTTATATGCATGCACACACACACACACACACAAACACACTACAGGCTGGTTCACAGAAAATTCTGCATAAAGCATATTTTGGCAGGGTGTCCAGGACAAGGAGTTCCGAACATGCCGGCTGCTGTGTGGTTATGCCACTGATACAAAACGAGGCTGCTGTGTGTGTGTACATCCGCAGCTCGCCAGCACACAACACCCTGTGCATCTGTCAGGAAATGAAACAGCTGTAACCCTAATCAGATTTCTTCTTCCCAACCTCAAAGAGCACTCAAACTGCTCAAAGTACCTGATCTACATTTGCATCTGCTTTCTTTTCAAGATAGGATAAAAAGCTATTCACATTTGCAGGGAAGGAGGGAGGGAGGGGAATTTGCTCCATCAGAACAGCAGCAACCACATCCTTCCACCTGCCTGTGTGGATGTGTTGCCTTGCAGGGAAGGTGGAGGCTGGATAACCCTGGCAGTTCACTACTTGTCCTCTCCTTCAGCCAGATGCAGCTTTCTGACAGGCCTATGGCCCCCTGGTCCTTTGCTGCAGCCAAGGAGCAAACACATGGAAGACTTGGGTGCATTTGTGTCCTGCCCATTAACACCGTTCCCTTTGGAAGGGAGGGAGCCATGTGTTCCAGGGCAGTCTCTGTAGCACAGAGCAGCCCCCTGAGAAGGCACAGCAGGTTCCAGGTACCAGAGCAGGACATGGCCTCACCTCACACTTCCACAGATGCCTCCCATGCCATCTCTGCAGAGGCTCCTCTGCTGTGTGTGTGGCACTCTGCAAACCAGCTCTCCTGAGGGGATTACTCCCCACTGAGCAGCTCGGCTTCCCCAGGAAAGATGGGAGCCCTGCCAGCTGATGGCATGGCACTCTTACAGACAGAGACCTGGGATTAAAGCTGAGGATGGAGCTGAGTGCTAAACACCAGGCATTATATAAACTAATGGTTTGGGCTCCTTATCTGTGTCCTCTTTCCCAATCATCTTTTAGAACACATGCATTGCCTCTGTTCCATAGCCAAACCCACCCATTTTGTGACCATACCAACTTCTCAGGCAGGTTTAGATGAATAAATACCAAGCACTGAGCCAGTTCAGGCCACACAGAGCAGAGGGGCACCTTCAGCTGGTCCAGGCCTCTGAGCAGATGATGCCCCAAGAGCTGCCTGCCAAATGCAGTTGTTAACTTTGACATATTTTCCTCACATAGGTAAAGGCTGTTAAAATGTGCAATACTGGCTGCACTTTTTTTCTCTTTAGCTGTGGTTTCTATTTGCATGAATTTCACTGTACAAGAAGCAATTTTATTAATCAGTTACTGTTTCCTGAACTTTCCCCTAAGATTAAAAAACAACCTCAGAGAGCTGGAAACAATGAGTGCAGGCACAAGTGGCAACTGCCAAACTCTTTAGACTCTGACAGTCTCCTTAAATCCCAAAGTCAGATACCTTCATTTCTCAAGTCTTACTTGGATAAAATAAGATCAAAGGGCATCTCTTACAAATAGTCTTTTCACTTTTTCCCCTCAGTGCCACTTTTTCCTGCTATGGGTCCCAACACACACAAGGAAATTTTGCCTGTCAGCCAAGCAATGCCACTTGTAGGATGGAATTTATCAACATCTCTCTTTAAAACTTCAGCAGAGCTTCTTATTTTGGCTATAACTACACTCGAGAAACATAGCCAAACAACAGCAAGCAAAAAGAGAGATCATTTAAATTGTAAACAGGATTTAAAAATTTAGCAGATGTCTGCAGTTTGCCAGATCAAGCCCTCCAAGACAAATACCTTGAAGTTTAATTCTTGAACAACTGTTTTTCAGTTTTTCCTTTTCCCAGAACAGTTAGAGGAAGGAAAAAAAACCCAAACCCAGATTTAAGAACCTGAGATCAGCAGACTGCTAGTGTATTTTGCTTCACAATCTAAAATACATCACAATCAATACATTTCTGTTTATTAAAGCATACAGAGGTCAGGCTTACAATTACACAGCAGTAACAGGTTATATTACTCAACCATCCAAACCCTGGCTGCAAAGTGACTTAAGAGGTTTTTTTTTAATGATAAAATGAGTTGCTTTGTTTTCCATCAGGAGAGGCATCATCCCCCTGATATCATGGCACCAGCCTAGTACTTGAGAAGCTTGGGGTCAAGGCCCTGTTGTGACAGAGATGTAACAAAGGATCTGTGAAGATGAGCCTGTTTCCCACCTGCAAAACGGGGGTTTCTTCCAGAGGGTGCTGAGAACAGAAGCAACTTGCCATGAGGTGCACGCTTAACACAGTCACGAGAGCTGTGTAAAATCTGACCCATTAGAAGGCTTTTGAAAACTTGTTCTTCAGTTACAAGCTATGGCAGACCTTTCAAAAGCTATTTTCCTCTCTTTTTAGGAAGCAGCATTTAATCAAATTCTCCTAGTACTTCAGAAATAGCTGTGTGCTTCCAGCATCCCAGCATTTCAAATACTTGATAACACAGTAATAATTCTCCAAACAGTCCTAGTGAATTTCTCCTTTGTCCTGAACATATTTCTATGCTTCACAATACCCTTCACTAAACCTCCATCTTTCAAATACACTCAAGTCAGGGAGCAACACTCCCTCTCAAAGACAAGACCTGCATCCTGAGCAGACACACCACTACATCTCTCTCCTGCACATTTCTCTTAAAGCACCATCTCACCTGGAGCACCAACAAGCGCTTGGTGAAGCAGTTGTGTCTTGGAGAAGCAGCAGCTGGAAGAAAGCTTGCATTTCTTTTGGTTATTCCAAAAGTATAAACAACTTTCATGCGATTCCAGACCACGGAATTGCACACCAAAGTAACCTACTTAGTGACACATTCTCTGCATCAAACTTCTACTGGCTCCTTTCTTCCTGTTTGCCAACCTCACCACACCACACCACACCACTTTCATTCAGTCTAGAAACTCTGCAGCTGAATACAGCTCAAAGCTCAGCAGAAAGCCAACCACAACTGAAGCATTAGGTGCAAATAAATAATAACAATAACAATAATAACAATAATGATGATGGTGATGCATCAGACGCACTCCATCTTCAAAGCCAGAACATAAAACTCAGGTGGCTGCAAAGCTGAGCACCAAGGGTGGAACACCCAGAAGCTCAAGGTAATGGAAGGAGGTGGGCCTTGCAGGATGGCAATCCACTCCACTGCTCACCTTCCAGACATACCTTGACAGAAAAGCAAGACTTTAGCCATGTAAGTGCTGCATGGCTGCATGGACAGAGACAACCGCAAAAAACACAGAAAAGCCTCCTCTTTCCCCTTATGTAATGTAACTTGTATTTCTGTACAGCCACTATTATTATTTCCATGGGAACTTAGCTCACCAGGTACCCATCATTTCTCAATCTACACATCCCTCACCATTATCACATCTCATGCATTTAGATAATGCAAGATTCCTGTGAGGTAGGACAAATACATTATCTCCAATCTAGAAGAAAAAAAATCCCTCAGAAATGGAAAAGCTACACATCTTAGAGAAGCTGCTACAGAAGACTGGTGGCTTGAGCTGAGATCTCTGAAGTCACAGGCTAATGCCCTAACTATCAGACTGTGTGCCTGTTCAGAGACTTCTCAGCCAGGAAATGCTTTATGCAAATTTACACCAAGAAACAGCACTGCAGAGCTAAGACAGAAAAGTTAATGAGACAACTCTGCAAGCTTAATTATATACTTCCCAGTCACCACTTACTCTCACCAGTCTGGCTCAATTAGCACATCCAACTCCTCAAGGACGACTAGACCAAGAAGTCCATACTGCCTGCACATACATGCTCAAGGAAGTCCACTCTAAAGCACAAATGTGTAAATTCACACAATGTAGAGCTCTTCTGTATCTTACAGCTGTTGATCCAGCCCAGTTTGTAGGTAGCTTTTTTAAGCCTCTTGACAGGAACATCATTCCCGTCAAATTTATGTAAAATCCCGAGATAAAAAATTGAACTGCAATAATGTAGAAGAGGTTTGTAAACACTAACAGTATAACACACATTACCTGTGCTAGCAAGAGAACATCATCTGCTTTGGTTCTGAATCTCTTAAAACAAAAAAAAAAAACAAAAAAAAAAAAAGAAAAAAGTCATAGTCTAAGCAGACACACAGTATCAGAAATTTCACCTAGAAACACTGAAAACAGAACTAAGCTACAAGCCAGGTCACAGAGCCTCTGGAACAGGAACAGCTATCTAACCTAAGCTACAGTTCTTCCTCCATTGTATGCCTAAAATGCTTTTTCAGATCCTTGTTGGTCCCTCACTACTGGCACCTTGCAGCTAGAGCTCTGCCGCTTATCACAAAACCTCTCCCAGAACTCCATGGTAGTTTTATCCAATGAATCTGGGACTGTTACCAAACTGCTGATTTTCAGTCATTCAGGACTGATGAGCTATGATCCACAATGCTCACTCAGACTGCTTCCCTGGTGCTAGCACAGTGAGTCATTTTGCTCCCCTCAAGTACAGTCAGTACCACTATCAAGTCTACCAGATTTATATCTATCAGAAAGAATTATTTACGTACTTACTTAGGCCTTCTCCCTCGAAACAGGGAACACTTTATCATAGATAAGCCACAGGTGAAGTAAAATTGTAATTATCAATTTACTTCACTAAACTACATTTGAATTAACATCTTTATCTGAATCATCTATGTCTTGATTAAACACTAAGTGCTGCTAGATTCAAACAAAATTATATGAAAATCACACCCATAATACAATATAAAACAATCTCATGTAATGAACCAGAGAAGGAAAATGAGATTGAAGGTGAATTTTTTGAGGTAACATTTTTTCTAGATAACCAGTCATCATTTTACATAATCTAAGTGCTTTCCTACCCAAGCTTAGGGTTAAGAAAGGCACAATGAGCTGTGAATTAAAAACTCTTCGACACAATTTCCCAGTGGAATTAACTCCTCCAGCATGCCTGTGCTGAAAATTCAACTCAGTATAATATGATGAGCATTTGAAGCATGGGCATTAAAAATACCCATTTAGGTCTTTATAAGCTTATAGGATGAAATGCCTCTAAGCATATAAGTGTCCAAGAAGGTTGTGCAGCATTTCCAAGGGAGACTTGGCACTTACCAGTCTAAGAGGCTTCATGCTGCTCCTGCTGCTGCGCTCACCATGAACTGTTTGGTTCCTACTTCCCCTTTAAAGGCCACTGACACCAGAGCCTCGCTGCTGGTGACACTGAGGCTACAAGTAGAGTTTCCTTGTTTAGGACCTTAACAACAAGGACTGGCACAACTGGCCCCACAGGACAAGCTGTCCCCAAGCTGATACATACTCAGCTTAAAAACTGTATTTTCAGTTCTGCTAAATGCAGTAGCTACTGTAGTTTCCATACTGGTCAGAAAACTTTTAGGAAGGGGAGACTTAAGAACAAAGAGTGGTGATTAAATACATTTCTTTTCCTACACACAGAGAAATCCTACACCTTTTCTAAATGTGGGGCTATGCAGAGCTGGCCATTTTTCCTATTTTACTTTTTTACTTAATCCTGAAGTAGCTGCAATTGTTGTGGCTTTCCCAAACAAACCATGATTCACATTAAAATGACAGAAAAAAAAATTATCCTAGAAATGCTCATTTACTTTAAATTTTCGCACTGGTTCCATTTGCTGGGTATTTCAGACTGTCATTCAGCTGAAGCAACAGACATGTCTCCACTTGTACGGATTTAAAGAACTGGGAACAAGTACTCCCCCTCTGTTACAAAGCGCTTTGTTACACAGACCTACCACTCTTCACTGGAATTAGAGCATGGCAAATGCTGAACTGTTCCTCTTTCATATAGAGTATGTTATTTTTACATGAATTTAATTTCATTATAATTTCTCTGAATGTCTCAAAGTCCTTTGAAATACCTGATTTTAAAAACACCCCCATCTAGTTTATGTGACTTGATTCAAGAGAGAAATCAAGGCAAGGGAGAGTGTGTCCAAGATCACACACCTTGTTCACAATGGCAGGAATGAAAGCAAAGCCCAGACTCCACTGTCTCCATCTCTAGCACCTCTTCTCTGGTCATTTTCTAGGACTGACAGGTACAAGCAGGTCCAGCTGCAGCAGTCTCAAGGTGCCTGCCTATGTGCTACCTACTCTTACTCAGCATTAGCAGCTCTTCCTGCAGTGGTTTTGTGACACAACTGCCTAGAGTCCACGACCCAATTTACTTTTGATATGAGCTCACTGAAACTGAGGCTGAGTTTCAATGATTAGTGCCTAACTTTTTTAATATGGCACTTCTGTGGTGAAACAGAAAGCATTAAAGGGCAAAGGATTTTGAATGAATGCTTGCAATTTCCCTGCTGAAAACACTATTTAAATACCAATAAATTGGTGGCACAGAAGGAAACAGTCTAAATGTGACAGTAACCCTTTGCATTACATAGACTGTACTGCTGGATTATGTCAAAGCAAAGCATATTCCATATATATGTATCCATATGTATCCATGAAGTACTGGGTTACTCTAAATCAGAAAAATACAAAACAGGCTCTGCCGCAACCTACACCACTTCTGAGGATTTAAAATTTCCTTTAAAAGAAGAATCTTAACGTGATGAGACTAAGAAATTTACAAGAGAGATCCAAATCAGCAGATTTATTCCTTTCTAAATAATGCTCTTGACTTGCATTTGTTTATAATTACAGCCCGCTCTTCTCCATGAGAAATACAAGACCAGCCTTACTGTTTCAAAAGGATAATCCAAATCTATGCAAGAACGACGTAAACGCCGGGCAATTCCGAGGCAAAAGCCACCTGGACGAGCCCGAGAACCCTTCAGAGGTACCCGGCTGCCGCACACCCCAGCGGAACACAGCTCCTCCTGGGAGCAGGGGCTTCGCGGAGGGTGGCGACAGCATCTGCGCTGTCACCGCGGGCAGCAGCTGCTCATCCCGCGGCTGAACAGGACCTGCGGACCCCCGAACGACACCCTCCGAGCGAGGAGCCCGCAGGCAAACGGCGCTGCTGCCTCCTCAGCCCCGCGGCTCATCCGCAGGGGGCTGCCCGGACCCCGCCCCCCCTTCCAGCAGGGATTTCTCTGGGGATGCGCCCGGGCAGAGAGACCCCCCGGCCAGCCGCGAGTACCTGGTGCTGCCGGCCCGGCCTGGCCACCATCCGGCCGGTGCTGCGGGGCTGGCCCGGACTCGCCGCTCTCGCAGCCCCACTGGGCTCTGCCCCAGCGCCGCCGGGGCGGTGCCAGCCCCGGCCCGCCCGCCCGGCGCAGGGGCGGAGCGGCGGCCGCGGCGCTGCCCCGCCAGGGACCGGCGCTCGCCGCGACCCCGCCGCTGCTCGCCGTGCCCGGGAGTGGCACCAAATGCCCCGGGCGGGGGCACAAGAGGCGGCAGCCCCCGGGCAGTCCACCCCGGCCCGGCAGGACAGCCCCCGTCCAGTCCAGCCCCGGCCCCGACCCCCTTGGCTCCGTTCCGCTCTCCTCCCCGGCCCAGAGACGCTCCTCGGACGATGCTTTCCGCCCCCCTCTCCTGTTCCTGATGCAAGTGTTTCTACCTTGTCTTTAAGAATCAAAATAATTACGGTTTTTAAACCGAGAAATCGCAGGAGGTTCACATTTTGCAGATATTTGTGTGACTAAGTGCGCTGCTGCTGCTGCAGAAATCTGGCCTCCTGCCTATTCCCAAGATCAGAACAGTCCTGGGCAAACATATGTTTTGCAATCGTATCAGCAAAACACTCAGCCTTTGTTTGCAGCAGGCTGTGCTGTGCCTGCCGACCCCCCAGCACTGTAAACTCTGCCAGATGCCTTGCATCTCCCACCTCTTTTGGTCTGGGATTTTATGTCATCAGTTATTTCAAAAGAAACAAGTCCCTGAGCTGGCCCATGTGATTTTTATTTCTTTTGCCTTTCACGACATTAAAAGATCCATAGAGCTACATGCTGTTAGTTTTTACTTCAAATAATTCCAATTAAAATAAAATATGGTAGACCCCAAGAGGAGATCTTCTGTTGCAGTTTTCATGGGAGAAGGGCCAGGACAGCTCTGAACTTCTAAACATACTCACCTGGGGGAAGGAAGGCTTCTGCCTACAGTTCAGGCTGTGTGGTTTTGAGCTGTACTAAGTTATCTTAACAACCAAGCAGGGAAATTCCATGACACTGAACTTTACACTTCTGTTAAATGTAAAACTGAATACTGCAAAATTGCACACAAGCTGTTCCTGTTATCAAACCTAGCAGCTAAATGCAGAAAACACTGAGGACAGTGCTGTCAGGGGAACATGGCAACATGACGCAAGGCAGCATTTCTGCACATCTCTAATTCTGGAGCCTTAAAGGCTTTCTTTCCTCTCCAGTTTCCAAATACCACCAAACCTCTGGGTCATGCAATGCTGGAGAACCAAGGGATACTCTACTGCTGAAGACTTAGTAGCAGTTATAAGGTTAAATTACCTAGAGATGCCAAGCTACCACAGTTCCATCCTTATTTGGAGCCTTGGCTTGAAGCTGCTAATTTTCTCCAGAAGAAACTGAGTGTCCTCACCTACTTGCACTTTATAAAATGCTCAAGAGAAGCATGGAGAAAGAATAATGCAATACTGGCAGAGAAGATTACACTTTGTGAGCTAATAAAATAAACTAATGAAGAACAGTGCTTAATTCCCACTGCTTACTTCCTTACTTCAGGCCAAGGTATAACAAAAAGGTGGCATGGGCTCCTCTTCCAACACAGGCAGAAAACTGGCTTGCACTCAGAAAAACTATTGAAAGGGAGAGAAATTACCTGAAAGCTGAAATGCGAGAAGATGCCTCACCATAAGAAGCCTCCCTGGATGATAGACAAATGGTCATCTCCTTCAGTGCATTTGTTAATACCCTTGGAAGAAGAGGTGGGGGAGGAGGGGCAGAACTCCCTCAGTTCCAAAGTGGTTTTGTCCCACTGCCTGGGTATTTGTGAGGAAGCCTGTTTATATTAACAGTTGTTCCTATACAAAGAACCTTGGCAGATACAGATTCTTTTCTGGCATTGTCCAAGGGAAATTCTCTCTCTTTAAACAACCAACTCAACAACAGAAGGTAGGAAATTGTATCGTGTTCTCCGCTTTCTCTGTCAGGAGAGATGGAGGCAGTGACAGCATGTCAGAAAAACTGTGTACAAAGGGGAAGAGGAAGTTGCACAGCCATAGCAAACAAGTAATAATGGACTTAAAAGCTCTCCCATATGGCCAGAGTACACAAGCCCTGCTCAGGCCCCAGGTATGCCTCTGCCTTAGCAGAATCCCATCACCCAGCTTGCTGCAAGCCCTTTCTCCACCCCACCCCTCGCACAAGTGTTTCCAAAGTGCAACTCCTCCAAACTGAAGAGCCCACACAAACCTGAGCCCCCTGCTCATCTATAAATCAGTACACAATTGCAGACTGAAATTATTTGTGTTTGTGAGCTAGTATGACCAACTACATGAGTAATTTCATAAGAGAATATGGCACAGAGCTCACTTGGGTACTGAGGAGTGCAAACCACAGTGCAGCTGGAGAACAAGGGGACAGATCCATGGTTTGGTTTGCATAACTGGAGTGTTCCCCTGGGGAAACACAACAGTGTGTTTGACCATGGATCAGTGCAAGTAAACAGATCCAGTGAAATGCTCCTACGGGAAAACACAACAGATGTTTAACATGAAAATATCGATAGACATCGAGTTCCTTTCACCCAGAAAGTGTGCATGAGATATACTCAAAGCAAACACCACCTACAGCATGGAAGCACACTCCTTCAGAGCAAGCATATCCATAGACGTTGGCATTTAACATCTATGCACTCTAAGTTATCAGAAATGCAATTTTTCCTTATTGCTACATTTAAAGAAAAGCCCTGGGCAAGCTAAAAGGAGACCAACCAGCTACAGTGTGAAAAGCCTAATACTGCAAACAAAAATGTCTGCACTTTGCTGCTTTAAGTTGAAACAGTTCTGTTTCAGTCCAATAGGGCAACTTTTTGAGTCAAGTTCAGCACAAACATATGACTCCAAAGAACTGGCAAACCTAGATCTTAAATTCTTTCCACAGAAAAGCCATCCAGGCAGGAACACTTGAAATGCCTGTTATTGCAATGCCCTGGACAGCAAATTAGTATCTTGGAGGATGATCAGATGATTCTTTCCCTGGAACATTTACAAGTAAAACCAGGTAATGCTTTGGGGCTCTGAGCTGATTTGTATTAGTTTTAACTCCACCTAATATGGTGCCTTAATGAAGTCACCAGGTGTTTCAGCAATGACTAAGCAGCCCCACACTGGCCACTATGAACATTTCTCTGTAGATTCCTCTCATTCCTTGCTGTCCACAGCCACTTTTCATAACTAATTTCATATGTGTCTATTAATCTCTTCTATCCCTTGATTATACATTGTTATTTCTCAAACATCAAAAATCTTTATCATGATAACAATATGGCACAGGAATCAAACCATTCATTACAGTGATGAAAGAATTTAAATTAAATAGAAGAACGTACCATTGTAGCATGCAAGTAAAAAAAAATACGGCCAGTATTTGAAAGCATTCCTCTTGATTTAACCTTGTCTGATTAAAAAAAAAAATCATTCTATTATTAGAATTGTTACACAGTTTTAGGAAGGAGAATAAACTGTATTCTTTGTACAATCTAAATTCTTGCTGTATGTGTCAAAAAGGATCAACCCTTTAGGAATGTCACTACACCTGATGCTTTTACAACAATAACAAAAACAAGTGTTTATTAGAATGGAATGGCTGGCAATTGGCCACATCAGGGGATAAGTTTAGATCAATATACAGAAGCTTTCCTTTTGTAGTCTTTAGGATTGTAAGGTTGGCTAAGACTGAACATTTTACTCTATCCATACATTAGATGTATTGTCTTTTCTCCAAACCTTATCAGTCCTCAAAATGCTGTTTTTCTATTTCTAGAACCTGCTTAAATGCTGTTTTCTTAGTGGCCTCATCTTAAGCATTAATGGGCAAACAACTTGCAAGTGATCATGCTCATTTGTGAGCAATTATAAATCAGGTCATTCATTCCTAGCCCACTGTATTTCCCATCTTTTCTCTCAGAGCTGCAAGAAGCTGTGAGACTCTTTTGTTTCACCTGAGCTGTTATCACAATTGACTGACTTGAACTCACCAAGCTGCAAGAACTTCAGTGGTTTTATTTGTTTCCTGAACTATGTGGTTCATCCCTTAGGACTCTTACTGCCCCCAAAGAGTCCTTCTTCTGGTAATTTCTACCTTTAAGATATCTACAGCTCACTCCCACCTCTAAACCACAAGTTGTTTTGTTTTTAATGTCAGCACGGCTTATCCAAATTTAACGTTCTGCTCTGCAGTTATTAGGTAGCAGAAGTACAAAGTTTAATTTAGGGAGCTATAAGAAGTTTAGATCTTGAGATTATTCATGCTTTGGCAAGGACACAAAAACAGAAGTATGGTTTCTAAGACTACTGTAAATAGGTAGATTAAAGATGCATATCTAAAGCTGAGAAGATTGAAAGAGTGTTTTACTAGATTATCCTTCCCCTTTTTTATGAGGGTACACAGCCCTTCCTAGGCTGATAGGGAGCAGCTGACCTATTGAAGTTGTTTGTCTGGCTGGCTGTGGGTTCTGCTGCTGCTCTTCTGAGGTGGCCCCAGACTGACACACCACATAAGAATACTCAGGTCAACAATTCCCCCCAGATCCAACTCTCCCAAAATCCAAGTCTGTGTCAGTTTTCAAAGCTGACCTTGGTATCTCAGAGGTAACTTCAGAACTTTTGATGGCTAGAGGCTGTATAGAGAGGGGATTGGCTGTCCAGCTGCAGATTGTCACCACTCCTGGGGAATGGAACATCTGTAGGCTGCCAGTCACTCTGCAGTCTCGCAGTACTAAATAAGCATTAAGGTTAAACAAAACTAGTTTAACCTTAATAAAAGAGTGTATTTGGAGTTCAGAAAAGAAAAATAAAACTTAGCTCACAGCTGTCTAGAACTGGTTTGGCCTAAATAGGTCACCTCTCTTTCCTTTAGTAGCAGATTGCTGGGTCACACCAATGCCAAACATATTTCCCAGCTCCTTGGAGTTGGGACACATTCTACCATCTTATACTGATGTCCCTTCTCCCCAGGATGAATACTGAAAAGTGATGAATATGATGTGTCCAGTGAAAATTCACCCTTAGGAACTTCCTGCAACTCCTGATCCTCATGATTGATTGAGACAATTCAGTACCTTACTTGCTATGCTGCCTGGAATGGTGTGTGACCCTGCCTCACCACTGTCATGTGAAAATGCTCCTGGAAGGCCTGTCCTGCAGAGATGGAAGTGTCCCTATCACTCACTGAGCAATCAACTGCCAACCAACCTTCTACACAATGCAAACATATGTCTTCAAAGCAAGGGAAGGCCAGCTGAATCATCTCTATGAGTTTAAGGCTTCTGTTTGTTGTTTTTATTTTTAACTGCATTTAACCTCAGAAATAGTCTTTATATGAAAATATAAGAAAAAAACAGTGAAATGCATGTCATTTCAGATAGAAATAAGACACAACAGCAAGCACATGGGGAGAAGGAAAAGGCATTTAGGAGTACTGGAGTGTTACACTTGGCTTACTGAAATTGGCTGAGACCATGACAGCAAGTGACCCAGAGCTGCACTGCTGTGAGGTGACAGTGAGTGTGCAGGAAATGCTGTGCAAGTGTCCTGTAAAGAAGTTGCATCTAAAACCTGCTCTCATATTCTGGAGCATACAGACATGCAACCCAGAAGTGCATCCTACTAGAAGCTTTTTGCCATCTTATTACTCCTAGGGGCTCGAGTGTGTTTCTAGAAAATTGCTTTATACTGTGACCTGAGGCTCAGGCCTGATTTGATTCTGCAGGTACAACATACAAAAACCTTACTTTTGCAGGGCCTTCACTAAGAAACAAACTAGAAATTTATAAAATGCTTTGTTAAGAAACCAATTCAACCCTTAATCTCATATATATTCACACTGCATTCAAAAACGAAGATATTTTTGTGTGTTTTCCTTTTTGTGTGTTTTGTTGTTTTTTTTTTTTTAAATAAATTCAGCGTTTTCCCCACAAAACCACAAGTAACAAGAATGGAATATGACAAAATGCCATGCCATTTAGTGTACCTCAAGACTCAGCTATTTATCTGTAGCTTGATTTTACAATGAGATAAATTAAGTGAAATAGTACTAAACTAATAATGTCAATTACTGCTAGAGATTCAGGAACCCTTCTGTCAGTAACTGTACTTTGAGGAACTGTTTTGTGGCTTCTTGCACTTGCCACTTTCAGGCCGATGCTCAGACTGCCTAAGAGCAGTAGCCAGGAAGAAAAAAAGAAAAATCAGTTTTTTTATTTTCAGTTTTCACAGTCTAGCTGTGTCCCACACGATGTTTATTTTTTTGAGTCTGGGAATTCTGGAAAAACATCACAGTTTTTTATTAGGAAAAAAATTCCAAATAACCATATATTCCCTTTGCACTGTCTGTAATGACCTATCTTGTCAGAGGGTTGCAAGTTCCTTTACTGAATCTCTCTCCTTATTTACCTAATATGTGGAGCCAAGTACAATACTATAATATAAGATTTATCAACTCCTTTAGAACAGTATCTTGGCAAAAAGTTAAGTACAAAAGTAAACAGCATCATCATAGAACAGCAAAACCCACATCACTGATATAATGATAGCCATTAAGAAAACAGATCATTCTCTAGGTACTACTCAACAACTGATTGTTATAAGTTAAGGAGATAATATCAGATCTGTTTCTTTTTGCTTTTGCACTCAGAGACAAACCCATTAAGACCTCTGCATGAGGAGAATCATAAAAATACCCAGATGAATAATATATTTCTTGTCATTTTTGGCAATGTTTATTGGTGTTTTGTTTAAATTCAGACAGGACTGTGATCGTGATCTTCATTATTCCCATTATCAGAAGACATAGCTAAGATTTTTGAAACAAATCAGTTTTTGGCCTTTGCTTCTTTTTTCTCTGCTTTTGTCAGAAGAACTGACAAAAGCACTGCTTTCCTGCCGATACAAACCCTAAAAGATCTGGCCTGTCTCCTACTCAGGAATCGATACCATTTCCTACCATTTCCCCACAGTGGGTCTTACTATGTTGCCACTTGCAGCAATATGTCATTCCTTTATCTCACAGCGAGTTAAGAAGAGGTCACTGCCACTCGCTGGGTGTGCACAGCAGGGAGCAGAAACCTCCCAGCCCATCAGGAGCAACCCCTGCCCTGTGACCAGCGCCGGCCAACACCCGCTCTGCTGAGCCCCAGCAAACTGCAGTGCCTCTGCCAACACGTGCTTCAAGGACACAGTACACGTGCCTCTGTTTAACAGCACAACTTCTGCATCCTCCTAAATCCTGGAGAGCTTCAGAGCTTGGAGAGCTCCCTCAAGGCCCCTGGGACAAACTGGCCTGGCACCAAGCTCCTGTGGGCCTCCTACTGCCACTGCCACCTTGGCACTTTTCCACTGGCCACAGAGGCCTTGGGTCCCTGCAGGACAACTCTAAAGTCACAGGAGATTTCTGCAACTGAGCTGCTCAGGATCTGAATAAACCTACATACTCTTCTGGACTTTGTAACATTGCTGTCTGCAATACTGTCATCTAAACCATGCAACTGTTAATACCTTCCCCCATCTACCTTCTCAAAAGCATATTTTGTAGGGCAACTAAGTCAAAACAGTCTTGAAAGCAATTTTAACACTTTCTGTTAAAATACTGTTAAGTTTGTTTGTTTTTTGGGTTTTTTTAAAGTTAACCACAGTAGTGGAACTTAGCCTTAAATCCACTGTTTGTTACAATCATAATTTTAAATCAACTACTTGCTGTTGTGAGAGATGAAAGGCCACCTACCACTGCCTACCTGCCTACTTTCTCTACAGCATTTTACACTCATGATAGATTCTGTCAAAATCTTAGGAAAGGCCAGCACTGACTATGTAGCCCCTCAGATTCCCACATGCTGAAACCACACACAAAATACATACAGCAGATGTGCTGTAGGAGACACAATGTTCTCAGATTTCCTTACCAAAAGAAGAATCTTGTAATCAAGTATCTTGTAATCAAGCTACCATTGAAGCCTGATTAATAGTAATTTTCAAATATTAAGTAAGTAAATAAAGTACAAGTAAGTAAATGAAAATGCACACATACCATACTAAACAAACACAATTTTACTAATATAGGATTAAAATAAGATCTGATAAATATGGATGTGAAGCTATAAACATTTAAACACCTTCTCATTTTGTCAGTGAAGCTATAAATCCATACCTGACCCTCTGCTCCTCACCAGCATGACAACTGTATTCTGGACACTCAGCAAGGATTCCAAACCAGCAAAACAGAGCAGAAAACTCAGGCAGAACTGGATCACATTTTCACTACTGATGAAAGATCACTGAAGCCTGTAAACTAAAATGTTAGCAAAAAATTCTGGTTCATTTGCTAATTTGCCTATATTACTAACAACAGCAGAGATGATGACTTCTCTTTATCAGGGTGTGTTTGTCATCTTTCTGAGTTGTCCTTCTCTTGAGAGAGACTACCACAAAAATCATTCTATTATTTTTGTAAATGTAAATTTCATTCAAGTAACAAATTATAACTTAATGTGAAGTATGACTTGAAATTAAGTCATCTGTCCCATCACACTCCTCTGAAGCTGGTAGGGTGAAACTAAACCAAATTTGGATTGTAGCAAACCAGGGCCAGAGGCCAACTCTTTAGAGCTGCAGCAAATAAAGAATTACTTGGCAAAGCATAGGTCTGGAGATGTCAAAGATCACTGCACAATGGCTAAAACATACAAGACTGAGACAAGTTCCAGAGAAATCATTTTGGTGAGCCTAGACCAGGGGTTCACAGAGAAACCAGAGTCAGGATTGGCATTAGGATTTGAACCACCACTGACTAGCAGGGCAGAATTCAGGCTTTGGGCTAAGGAATGAGAGAGAACTCCTTAGCATCATCTCTCTAGATTTAAACTTAAGCCTAGTGGGAGTAATTTTGCTAAGGCAAGGTGTTTGCACATCCACAGCCAGCAGCTGAAGTGTAGAACTCATACTAACCAGAAAGGGAGGTTCAAATGTGGCAAATGAGAGGGCTCCCTGAGTCCCCTCTTGTAACAACAAGAGTCTTTGCTCTGAAAGAATAAATAAATAAAACCCTGTGTACCTGAATTCACACTGCAATATCATCAATATTTTTTCTTCTACATGCAAGGGCCACATTTTCTACAATGAATTCTTTCTCAGGGCTAAAGAACAATAATGCAGCATTACACACACAGGCAGGCACTTTCTTAATAACTGTCCTGCTCTAATTATTTTGTTGAAATACAATCAAGATGTTGATGGAAGGGAGTGTTTTAAACAGGAGTCACTTGAGAATTCAGGTTGTTTCTGGCAACACATTGCCCTGGCTAAAGGGAAATGGTCGTGTACAAGAAACCAAAATTAATCATCTGACCACGCCTAAGCTGACCTGAACAGGAAAGAAAGATAACCCCCATATAAGCTTGTACAGCAAGTATGTTAGGAGTGAAGGACTTTGCCCAGTTTCACATGATACAGCAACTGGACAAATTCTCCTAACGGCTCTGAACCTCAAACACAGCTGCTCTGAAAGCAGAGGGAAGAAGAAATTAGCTAGAGGCAAGCTGGGGAGCTGGTTTGCAGGGAGAAACTCCATAAAAGAAATGACAGGGCAGGGTTAGAATGTTTCTGTATGGCAATGTGGACACAGCTCAGGTGGGCAGCATAGATGATGCTAAATCAACAAATTTTGAAAGAACATGAAATGTAACTGCAGTGCATCCAGGACCATTTTAGTTCACTGAGTACTGCCAGTGATCTCCCAAGTATAGTTTGTTTAACAGGTCTGAACCCACTCCAAAAACATCAGACACCTGTGTGTATGCATGCAGCCATCATTTTACAGACTGTAATCAGCTATCAGAAGCCCCAAATGACCAAATTCCTTTTTTCCCTTGTCTATGCCATCTTCCAGGAGTGGAGGGGATGGCAAGGGTGGAAGGGACAAGAATGTGTGTGGGTAATGGCAGCTCTATTTATGAAGTCCTAAAAACAGACTAGCTCTCTGCATGGGTACTCACTGATGAAAAAAACCAACCCACAACTGCCTGCTTTGCCTCATAACAAGACAGACGTTCACATAAAACAAAACACACATTTAGATTTTTGGCTCAGTATACTTGTCTCTGAATTGTTGCTCTGCCTATCAACAAATGATCCTTTGTTTTGAAAAAGCCTTACCAGCCACAAGTTTCCCAAGAGAGGGACATCCTCAGGTACTGACAGGCCTGCCCGGTAATAAGTAACCAGCACGTATGGGATAGATGGCACAAATCCAGGCCTGAGTATAGAGGAATCACAAGAATACTGGCCAAGAGAGAGTTTAAGTTAAGAAGGTATCTGGGTACAAGACTGACAGAAAAGCACTGGACACAGTTATCCTACAACCCTGCTATGCTGCCTTGCATGCCAGCTTGTTGACATTTATGTGGCTATTGAAAAACGAGAGAACAACCACAAACAAGTCACTATGCAAAACTTTTTTTCTAAAAGTACAATGTTAAGGAACATTGGACACAGAGGTATCCAAGCCAGTCTTAAAGCAATCAGCCTCACATTGAGAGTTACTGGCTAACAATTCTCAGTCAACAGTAGCTAAAAACATTCAATCTCAGGCACCTAGAGCATGGGAAAGACTGCAATCTATTAAAAGTCAGGAACATCAAAAAGCTGCAGTAGAAACAGAAGTCTGGACTTGGCAAGTAAATGCCTTTTCCACTCCTTTTTAGACAAACTTCCTTGATGGAAGTTGTCCATTTTAAAGGAATTGAATTTTGCATTTGAGTATCCTATTAAATTCTTAACTAAGTATGGTTAAAACCTTTTTATAACATACAAGAATATAGTAACTGTTTTTGTCATGAAGTTTGTTGACAGACTAGAGCAACAGCACTTACATTATAGTAAATAAAGCCTCTAAAGGCAAATTTATTTCATGTTTTTTCTGTTAACTAGCAAAGTATCAACTAAATGTTATTGGCATTTATCCTGCTATTTTGGTCACTATCAGATTTAAAGGAATACAGCTGCACCCATTTTTCCCATATGTTTTATACCAGTGTCTTCCTAAATGTTTTCTTCCTCTCACCATATAAAACTTCCACCAACTGTTGGAGAAGCTCCCCAGCTGCATTTGACTCTAATATGAACTTCCTCATCAGACTGTCTACAACCTTTAGCCCATGTTCCCAGTAGTCTCAGGGGGCAAAGGGAGTGGGCAGTTGCTCAGAAAGCTTGTAACTAACAGAACATTGTGAAAGGAACATGAAGGGAACTAGAGTCAACAAATTTGATTTGAAGATTTTAAGCAAAGTGCCTGAAGAGACAGCACATATTTTTAGTCTGGTAACAACCTCAGCCATTACATAAGTGTATTTGTACATCACCCTGGAAAGCCTACGGTCCCTGTGGTAGAAGGATGCTTGACCTCCACGGTTTGCTGCTTACAAACAACAGTTTACATTGAGCAAAGTGTTCCATCTTAGATGCCCTTGAACCAATTTGAAAACTTATTAAAGCAGCATTGCAATTATTTGAAAAGTAAGTGGAGAAGAACCCAGAAAAAAAAAAGCTTCAAAGGTTTTCAGTTAACTTCCAAGTGGCATTTCCAAGAATCGGCATGCCTGTTCCATACTGTGAAATAGTTTTCCAACTGTTTCCTTTGCCCAGTATTTTTCCAAACTGACTAGCACAGCCAAGCACAGCTAGGCAACTCAGAAGAGTGCACAGTGAAAGACATTTCAGAAGAACCCTGGGTTCATGACCTATTTTATGTAATGGAAATATGTTTAAATGTGATTTTAATGTAGATATAAGAACTCTTCACACTGAGATGATATCGACCTATGTGGCTCTCTTATGTGCCAATAAGTTTTGTACATCACATTCTTCCCTGATAGGAGGCCCCTTCAACAAAATGGGGCTCAAAATTCAGAACACAAAAGTTAGTTTTCTGCTGCTTTATTGTTTTCAATCTCTCCTGACCCTACTGCTTCCCAAACTAGCTCAGCTTTTCAATGACATGAGAACTAGGAGCTAAAGCAATGTACTAAGGTTTCAGGACAACGCCCCAAAACCAAAGCAGCCCCCCAGTGCTCCTCTAAACTTCCACCTGCAAAGACTTTCTTCCACATTATGGAAGAGACTCATCTCTGTTCTGCTATAGATTGCTGCTATTAAAAAAACTAAAATCTAGCTCTGCAAGAGCTCATTATTACTTTGATGATGTCTCTTTATCAAAGCCACTTGAAGATTGAAAATATCTGGTCTGCCCCAGGAAAAACAAAGTCCAGGAGAATTTATCTAAATTTGAGCTTGTTATGAAGCTGAAACTTGCACAAGTTCAATAAATACAGGCTTTGTCTCAGCTATCTGTGGTTGTATTACACCACAACTTACTTCTGCCTTGGAAGAACTAGGAAGGTAGAAGTTGAAAACACTCCATGTACACATGTAAAAGTAGAAGAAAACAGGCTGCACTCCTCCCCAGGGCCTGACAGCTGAATCCACTGATGATTAAGGACAGGGGAGAGAGCAAAGCCAGAAAAGGCAGTGTGTGGACATGAAGGATGGCAAACCAGAGGCTTAGGCAGGGACAGCAAGAATGAGCATCCAGAACTGAGGACTCCTAGGTAATAGCATCCCTGTACTTGTTGGGCTTAGGGACAGCCAGCCCCCCTTAGTATGGGGACTCACGTGGGACAGGAGCCTTGTAAATTGCTGTGTAAGTCTATCAGGAACTAGTGGAAACCATCTCTCTCAGACTAAAAGCAGCTTTTAGGGGGTGAGATTTGGTGTGATTCAACTTCATTGAAGTTTCAAACAGTGGAAGTTTAAGATAGGGCCGGGACTTCATGGAAAACATGGGTTTACCTGAGTCTGTGACCAAAAAGCCTTCCCAATGGTCTGAGAGCTTTGCTGTATAATCTGTTTAAATGGATTCAATTTGTAGAATTGAACTTGCAAGTTTTATTATGAAGCACAGCTGCTAGCAAACAGAAGCACACAAATCTGATGTGAAAATAAAATGGTAGCCTATCTATTCCTTCCACTGTTGGCTACTGTATTTGTTTTCTCTCTTTGGACAAACACTCACCGAAACTTGGGACAATTCCAGCTGGTTACATCAGCAGTTTAGACAGCAGTAGTTACAGACAAAAACTAGCCTTCATATTACTCTATGGACTTTATTACAATTCCCTTCTAAAATCTGCAGCATTAGCAACAACCTTGTATGTTATTAAATCTATAGCATCTGAAAAAGAAAATTGAGATGCTTTTATTTTTCATCTTCAGAACAAATAAATCAGAGTTCCACAGAGCATCTAATTATCACAGAGATTTTCATAGACATCAAATTATCATCGACTTTCCAATTAACACTACAGGCCAGTGACAAATGATGCAGGAGTACCTCTTAACACAATTTAACAAAACCAGTCAAGTCCCAGAGCAAAGAGGGATTCAAAGCCTTTCAGATGACAGGAAATAGTGGCCAGCTGGCAAGAGATTTAATGAATACAATAGCATTCAGCAGCAACTTGAAAACTGTCTGCTTTGGTAAGGCTGAGTTATTAAAGAAATCTCCACTTATAAACAGTGTTGATGGGATTTAAACAGCCTGTGTAAGAAGGATTAAAAGTCAATTGAAAAGTCTGTACAGATAAGAAAGCAAAAAGAAACTGTGCCCTTGAATTCTGTACATAGTGATTAACCTTATCTCTGTCTCCTGACACTCAGCAGGGGTAAAACAGGCTGCCTTATGCTGGTGAGGTGGGCTTTGCATTAGGGTTATTTAATGCTTGTACAGTGCTTTGAGTTCTACTGTCCCTTCACTCTCCCCCTCTCTGTTTTTCTAAAGTGTATACTAAAAATCATCTTTTGCCATCCCACCAGTTACATTTAGCAGATACCAAAGAGACACAAATTGCAAGAATCTTTCCAGGCATGCTATAATGATTAGGTTTTTCCTTCCTTTATGTAATTGATGATCTTGCTATTCTCTGTTAGACTTTTATAACTGTACACTTTCAGTATAAACCAGTGTAAATGTTGACAATGGAGACTGGCAAGTGGGGATTTCTGGAAGAAGGAGGAGGGAGATGAGAACTTGTTTTTAAGGTTTTTTTTTTCCTCTTGCCTTCAGAATATCCTGTAATATTCTGTTTTACCCAAGACTTATTATGGCTCTTAATTTATGCATCACTTCTTAGAATAAGACAACAGAAAGGAACACAAAACTAGTTCTTTTCAGTCCTTAATCCCTCCCCTATCCTTTCTCATCTTCTCATCCCATCCAAAATCCAGCCTATTCTGGTAACATAAGTTGCCTATTTCTGACGTGCCTTTTGTAAAACAGCCAAAGCCAAAGAGCATTTAAGGTGAAAATGTACAATGCCACATCTTGTCTTGGTTTCCCTTCCCTGTAACATAGCCTAACATCTGATTTGCTTCCTTTGCTCTTGCCCAGGATACAATAAGAGCTTTATGAAAAAGCTCTGTAAGAATCTGGGCCATTGGTTTGAACAAGGGCTGTTTAGCCATGACACAGCACCAAAGAGAGCTGCTCCACACGCTGGCTCTGGAAGCAGCAGTGCCCTTTCAGTGCAGAGCTCTTGCAGGAGTGCAGTGCTTGGCAGCACAGCTGGGGAGCTTCTGGAACCCAGGTTATCTCCTGGCAGTCCTTCACCTCATTGTGCCAACCTGTCAGAGCTAGTTCAGGTGTGTCCAACACTGCACCACAAACATGATGTAAACATATTCCAATTACTTATCTGTGACATTTATCAGCCTATGTTTTTTTCCAAGGCATTGCAGAAACCATTACATAAACATAACCAGAATATTACTTGCAGAAGGGGAAAGCTATTCCACTGGGAAGTAATATTTAAGAAACAAACAAACAAGCCACAGATACTTATGAGTACATTGCCTCCATGCAAATCTGGGGTGGAAATGAAGAACATCAATATACAATTGCCCTAGGGAGATTCAATGAACTTATATTCAATCAGCTGTGTTTGTATAAAGCTGTATAAAAATCCTGTAGGAAATACATTTTTTCATTCAATAAGTATGCTTTTATGTCCTTAGATATTATATCCTTAGATATCCTCATCCTTATATTCTTATAGAGTAAGAAGTATAATGTCACTCAAAACACATGTGTGATTATTCATTTTGCAGCAATGTTTTCATGGTCCAGTCCTTACTCTGGATGACAAACCCAGGTAGTCCTCATTGACGATATAGAAATAAACTTAGCAAACCAATCCCTCCTAAAAGCTCATCACCCTTTTATGTAGTTCCTACTGAAAAAAAAGGAGGGTTTCTTGGTACTTTTTTCTGTTTAGGCTGCAAAGACAGCATAGGTAAGATAGCCAGGTCTCCCTATTTGCTAGGGTTCCTACCATCTTACTATGACATTAAAAAGGATTGGATTACCATTCTGTGAGAGCTGTGAAAGATGAGGTGAACCTTAAAAACTGAAAAAACACCTTGCATCTGAAAGTAGCCAGGCAGCTGTCTCATTGAAACACCAAGAATATCAGTCACAGTTCGCCTGCCTCAATGCACGTACCTAAGAGGACTATGGTCTAAAAACGTGCAGTTTGTCTCCTTTGCTGTAACCTCATGATGTTATTTGGGCATTTATGAATAGCCAGATCTCTGTGCAGATGAGCTGCTAATAACATGGCAAAGCAAGTGATCTCACCTAGGCAGCTTGTGTAAACACAGCTCAGCCACAGAAATATGACAAGCTTCTGAGCATGCTTAAGGTTATTCCATGAAGAGTATTTATTCTGTTGCCTGGAAACACATAAATAGGGCTTTTGGGGGTTCCCCTCCAATTTTTCATGAAGAAAATTTAGAACAAGAATTCCTTCAAAGAAGGGGGGTTTCCTCTTGTAGTAATTTAGCATACCATATTCGGAAGGTTAACTTTTCTAAACAGCATTTCCAAATCCATCAATCTTCCTTTCTGAACACCTATTTCCATTAGGAAGTATTCTGCTGTTATAGCCAAGAACTGATGGCACTTCCAGTGGCCTATTTGAACAAATGCACACTGCTGGAATTAAGACTACTTCTCCCCATGAATGCATTTGGAAAAGTACTTTTTAAAGCACCCTGGACACGACAGTGAAACTTAATTTAAATTCTGAAAGATAAAAAAGTCCAAACCCTTTCAAAGAAGCTATAAATATCTGTTACCTTCTTGCTTAAGCCAATAGATATTACTTACGTGTTGGCAGATTGGTAGGAAAATACTCTGGTTATTCACAAGGTCTACCATTAAAAACCAAGAATGGGTAGATTCAACTGTCTCATGGTCTCATGAAGAAACAGCTAAACCCTAGTTCTGTCCAGATTAGAAGAAGTAAATCCTATTTACCACCATTTAATCTCCCCTATACTACATCTTCCATTATTAATACTTAAAAACAGAATTCTATTTCATATGCAGCATTGTTAAAGAACAGAATTTCCATCAGAGTAAATATGAAGTTCACTCTATATGAAATTTCTGGTTTGCAAAATATTTACCAAAGAATCCTGTAAGAAAAGAAAGTTTATTTTTATATAAGGTATTTCATTATATCAACTAAAGCAGTTGGAAAACTACAGGGGGCAAGCTCTACTTCAGGCTTAGAAGCTTATCTACTTTTATCAATTGTATGAGCTCATCTAAGAAAAGCAAGCACCTCTCCCTACAAGTCTGATTTGCTGTTATAACAGCTACAACACTATTTTTATTCAAAAAGAAAGACCAAGTTTAGAATGTTTGCTAAATGTTTTTAGTTGGTTTTTTCCCTCCCCATCAAACCAGAAAATAATTCTTTCCTTGAAGGCGCCACTGCTACAAATGCCAGAGCAGGAGAAGAAATAGCGGTCAGACAATTTATTTTAGAGATATATACTCTGCATTAAGTGGGATTTCAAAGAAAAATGGTATGATAAGGAGATTTAGCCAAAAGCTTTGGCTAAACAGCCAAAGTTTTTTTACTGCAACTTCGTAAAATGAGCAGGTATTTATTTTCAATATACAGTAATTGAACTCTGCCTGGCTTACCTGATGGGTGCAAAATCTGATGGACAAATGACAGAAAATTATTACATATTCTTCAATGTTTTAGTCTTCATAATCACGAAGAGAAAAACACCTTGAAATTTGAAAATTTGTACAGCACACCATGCAGAATATTTCAGAAATAGTCAAAGGAAATTACAAAAGTATCCCAGCTGCAGAAAAAGGACAGATGGGACCCCTGAAAGCCTACTTGAGACCAACCTCCTGTTTCAGCAGAATCAACTGCAGCTTTGTCATCCTGACAGATGTTTGCCTAACATGACAGAAGTGCCATGAGTCCTTAAGTAAAGGAGTGCTTAAGTAGCCTTATTATTAAGAACTATATTTTACTTGGTACCATTATCTGAATGAATCTGTGAACATAGAATGACTTTTCAGTTATAAAAAAAAATCTTCTATTACTGCTGAATAATTTAACACACCACCAGTTCTTAAAGAACATATTGCTAAGAAAGACTTTTTTATGTTCCTGCAGTGTGACTCAGCTGCTCAATTGTCTTTTCATCCAGATATAAAGCAAAACAAACTCAAGTCCAGAAGCAAAGAGCATCAAATATAATGCATGACAGAATGCAAGTGACAACAGGTATTTCAACTTAAGTGTAGCTCACAGCATTGTTGTTCTTTGTTGTTCTCAATTCTTTTATAGCTTCAGTGGATTTGTGACTGAGAAATAGAGGGACAAGGATAAAGAATAGGGTGATTTAAAATTGCTAAGGAACAACTGTTTTGTGATAAACTTTTCAGAGAAGGGGAATGAAGCTCCTAGGAAGAGCAGCAGTACACAATCTTACTGCACCTTAGAACAATGCTTGGCAGAGGATTAAGAGAGGTCTATTCCTACTCCATCGTAAAACTGGTTGCAGTACACCATTAGCAAAGGGTGGTTCAAAAGGCTTAGATCTCATCTCTATTCAACCCTACTTTTGCACCAGCACTTGCTGACTTTTGAGAATTTCTTGTCCTTCTTCAGCAGCCCCACTATTAGTTACTCTGTCAGGGAGAGATACTTCTTCAGAGACAGATAAGTAATGACCTTGGACAGCAAGTTTGTTACTTCATCTTTGCCTCAGAAGATGGGGACAAAATGTTCTACTTGTTCTGTGCAACCCTTGTAACTGAAGAAAACAAGTAGTGGATGATGTACTGCTGTCTCCTCCAGACTGAACAAGCCAAGTGATCTCAGCTCCTCATAAGGCTTCCTCAGCAGACCCCTCACCATCCTCATGGCCCTCCTCTGGATGGTCTCTAATAGCTTCATATCCTCTTTGCATTGTGGTGCCCAAAACTGCACACAGGACTCGAGGTGAGGCCGCACGAGAGCAAAGTGGGACAATCCCCTGCCTTGCCTGGCTGGCCCAGGGAGAGGTTCCTCTCTGAGCTTCCTTAGCAGTGGCTTAAGTTCAGCTGGAACTTTCCACCTGCACTCTCCTCTATTGTTTCTTTCAGTGATAATTTACTACAATTACATCCCCATTCCCTGCTCACACGAACTCTGCCAACAGAAAACAAGCCTGTCCTACATCCTGGAAGGCCCATATATTTTTTTTTCCTCACACAACAGATGTCATCACATCAAAGAACAGTGATGATTATCAGCAAGCCTCTCAAAGCACACACAAAGGCAAACAAAACCACACATCTGTTTAATAAGTCTTGTTGAGGACCCTCGGTATGCTTACAAAAATTCACACAAAAGCAGGACCAATGAGCCTCCATGCAAGGCTTCTCCCAAATGCATGATGGTCAGGTTTTTAAAATGAGTCACAGGTCATAAAAAGAAGGAATGCATGGAAACTCTTTTTCAAGTTTTCACAGGTAGAGGTGAAGCAGAAGTATAGAAGTCCAAGACCCCGGCCAGTGTAAGATGGAGGTAATGGCTGGATAACAATAGGTCTTTACAGGCGTTTTACGTAGTCAATGTGAAAGGATATTTCTAACGCTACTACAAAGGAGATTCAGGGTAGAAGGGAAAAGGGCTCAAGGACATTTTAAATGTATGTGACTACAAAAATCAATCCTACAGGAAAAAAAGGAGGAAACAATGCTGTGCAGCTGTAGAAGACAGTGGTGTAGCTGACAGGAGGACCTTTCCACTGGAGCCTTGGGCTACCCTAATTTGTGAACATTTGCACATGTGTGCATAGAATGGCACTGTAAAGACAGGGAAAGAGGATGGCTGGAAAACTGTAGGTGTCTTAATGCTCCATGTCCCTTTTCTTTTATCCTACATTTAACCTAGGACTCCCTGTTTCCTTTCAAGAACTCCTAAAAGAAAAACATTTTGCCTGTAGTCATGCACACAAGCTGTATTTCCACCTTTATTTGTCAATCAGTGCTAGGTTTTCTTCTATGTTAAACTGGCTTCTTATTCACTATTGAGGCAATGATCAGGCACTTCAGTCTGTATGGAACAATTTCCTATGAAAAGTCTTAGACACTTTTTCCTACTCAAAAAAAACCAATCTTATTGGAAAGCAGCAAAAAGAAAACATCATGCTGGAGCAATTACCACAGTGGAAACAGTCAATGATTACGATGTCTGGGAACTGTCACAACATAATAACAATAAATTAATACCTGGGAAAAAGACTAAACCCCGCTGTTTATTGAATTATAATATGAATTAGTATAACAATCCATGAAGGAAAAAGAGGCTACATATGTGATCAAATTCAATGTGAAATCCCTCTCTACAAATATCTGATACTTATTATTTATTATTGTAATCTTTAAATAATTGATCTTATTTACTCAAGCACTGTACTTTCTGAAACTGAAAGCTTACCTTACCATCAAGAGAGGCAATTCTTTTCCTACAGTTGACATCTCAAAGAGTTCTCTTCTGCTTAAAAATGTAGTTGGGCTCCACCTGCATTATTTGTTTGCTCTTGCACTATATCTGAATGATTCTATAGGAAATATACTTAAGTCCACAAAGCTTTTTTAAAACCAGTTTTCTACAGTTGTACAGCTGAGCTTGCAAATTCCTCCAGGTCCAAAAGTCTAAAGTGCACCTCTACAGACTGTCAGTGCAAGAAGGTGTCTGAACACAAGCCAGCTTCAGTGCAGAAACCATATAACTCTGATACTGTTTTCAGCATTTCAGAGCTAATAAACTCTGCCTCTTAGAATGAGAAACAGGTCTAATACTTCCTGGAAGACATTCAACCATAATGAAGGTCAAGTTATATCCCAGATGCTTACCTGTAATTTCACTCTGTTCATGTCATTAACGACCATACAAAACTAGAAATGGTATCAGATTTCAAGCAGCTAAAATGGCTTTGCTGATGCTGCTCAATCCTGGACAATTCATTCTTACTCTACTGGGGAGTTCAATGACCTAACAGGATTCAAAAGCAGTGAGCATTCCTGCAGATATGCTCAGCAGATAGCTATGCTGTGAGAGGAGACAAGATCTGTTAAGAAGGCAGTCTTTCTATGGCCTTAGCTATATGCAGTATTTGTAGGTAAACTGCTACTGATTATTAAAATGGGTTTGGTTAAACTGCCACAAGCTATGTCCATACATTTTAAACACTGTTTACAAATGGCTTAAACAAGTGAGAGATAAAACCAAATTAAAAAGAAGCTTTTATAACCCAGAGTACATTTATTTACATCAAGACTCAAACCAGCTTAAACTTTAATGATGGTTATGTATGGAACAGCATTTGCAAAACAGACTACTGACAAAACTATGCAAACATTGCTCTTGCAGTACTGTCAAGTCAGCTTGGGAACAGCTAGTGCTGTGGTTTCCTTGTGAAAGTGTAAGCACCTCAGGATCTGATAAGAGACACAGTAGGAGTGTATTATACTAAAGACAGAATGTCAGTTCCAATTCTTCATCCTCATAAAGGCACTAGGGTAACAAAGGCCCCATATGACATCGGTGCAAGTAATTCTGGGCTTTAAACATGAAAACTACAGGTATGAAGCTTAAGTAGTTGCACTTGATGATGTCTATCAATACTTGCTGAGCCAAATAAGACTTCAAACTATCCCTTCTTGCTTCAGAAAAGAAATTTATGAAAAGCTTAGCTTCCTAAATAGCAAATTTAAATATGCATAATCCAAATATCTGCATGTTGTTTACTTGTAATTCAAAATTAGCATACAGTTCTGTATAAGTGGACTCCAAAGATTCTGCTGGATTACTGATGTCAATTTATTGTTGAAATGCTAATTTCAAACAATGAATATAAATGAGTTTCTTTTCTGTCCTCTCCCAAGAATCATTCAGCCATTATCTGGACATCCAAAAAGGCTATATATTGAAGAAACAGCCTCCTTTATTTCTCAAATATGCTAGTGCACCTTCTAAACCAGAATTTTTACCTGAACTGTAGTAATGGTTTCAGAGAGATGTGTAATCAAAGCATGAAGGGGAAATGGCTCTCTCTGCTTCAGGTATCTTCAGGTACAAAGAGGAGATTATAGAACTGACAAATCGTAAATCTCAAAAACAAAGAAACCTGCTTGTTGTATAGTCTGTGTGATAAGAGCTCAAACCAGTAAATTTTGGTATACTCTGTAATTAATCTTTGGACATACCTCCTATGAGAAATATTTATCTAATAAAAATATTTTAATGCATATACTTTTTCAAAACATCAGTTGGAGACAATCAATTCAAAACAACCAATGGAGACATTGTTCAATTGTGCTCTAGCACAAAAGTTTAAATAGATCTGCAGTAGTCTTTAAAGGAGCCAAGAAAGCCTGTGTGATGTGCTGCTCTTCCCCTTTCAAAAATGGGAGAGGTAAAGGAAGTTTTATTTGACAAGCTTAGAAATTTAGGTTTGTTTACCCGAGACTCTAGAGAACTAGCACAGCTACACTGCAATTTTCAGCAAGTTCAGCTCTGGCCATAAATTACAGTGGATACAGCCCAGCAGGCATGACTCATTCCTTTTGCAACTGTGCTTTAACATCTAAAAGGCCCTGCACATCAGCCTCCTGCTTCCAGGAATATCATATTTTTTGCACACTTGCCTAATGATAAGTAGAATTGCAGGCTTTTGTTTTTGCTCAGATCCCACCTCCCAAGACCTGATGTGCCCAGCTGTGTCAAAGGCATGTGAGTACAAGTGTCCCCATTTTACGTGTCAGCCTTGTTGTTGAGCGCTTTCCTCGAGACTCTTTGGTCCTCTAGTCCAGTGCTAGGCCACAGGACTTCACTACTAGACAATAAAGTCATCTGGGCAAGCAAAAGGAGAGAATTACAATAAAGACTGGCTATAAAAGGATTTAATTCTGGATGAGAAGGGGATTTCCAGAAAATGAGTGAGGAAGGAACCACTGGTAGGCTTCCCTCATCTTTTGTTAAGAAAAGATACGTTCTTTTTTACTTAATAAACAGAAATACATTGCAAAGATTAGAGGCAAAATACAGAGTGATATCTCAAAAACTTAAATATATTTACAGTGTTATTGATAGTTTAAATTAATATGATGCAATCATTCCTTTATAAGGGAACATTTATACTCACTTTGAACATTCCTCTTCATTTTCAACTTAATCAGACAAAAATTGTCAAAATATATTACCATGAAAAGCTGATTTTCAAAACCTAAAATTTCAAGATTCACCTTCTTAAATGTGCCTGCATAAACAAAAAAAATCTAAATCATTAATTATCTTGAAAGATTTCTGCAATTCATCTGATTGTAAAATTGCTTTAGTAAACAGTTCAAAGCTATTTGATAAATACAGGGACGACTACACTATTAAAATGCTAGTCATAAATTGGCAAGACTTTCTTCCATAAAAGTGTCTAAAAGCTGCATTTCAGAAATCTGTTTTTTAAGTTTTTGTGTTAACCATAATGAAATCTGTGAGCATGTGTGAATAAAACATACAATTTTTTAAATAAAAAGATTTTCCTGACAAGGAAACTGGACCTGGCTACAAAAGCCATGGCTGATTTCCTGCTCTTTCATGGGACCTAAATAATATTTCAAGGCAAATAAAAAAAGGGTGGACATTTTTACTTCTCCAGGAAAACCCATCTAACATCCAATTAAAGAGTTTAACTATGAAGGTAAAGGTTATCTGATAATATCTTAGAAATCCTTGTCTGGATCTTCTGTCCATATTCCACTTAGAAGCAATATTATCCTTACTTGCTTATTGTGTTTTGTCTATATTGTTAATGGTCAAAAATACCTTGAATTATTTGGTACAGCTTCTATTTCCACTAGCATATGTAATTAAGACCTAATAGCGTGTTGTAGCACAGGCAAACAAGGTCATATGGCTGTATCATGGAACAGAGACTTTCACAGCACTGAAAGAAAAAAAATTGTCCAAACTTCAGAATTTCAGCATCTATTAAAACCAAAACTTTTGAAATTCAGGGATGAGATAATAAGTGAATGGAAAATAACAAAAAGGCAACATAACAAAACCATCTGAATTTCCTTTTTTAACCCTCAAAGCTCAACATCAACACAGAAGACAGAAAATCAGTCTAGACAGAAGAAGCTTAGCCAACTAAAAAAAATACTTATATTTCACCTTAAATATATACAGAATTGACTGAAATGGCTAGTGTTGTTTTCAAGACTTTATGGAGGATGGGCAAAGTACCAAAAACTAGAGAAACAAGAAACAATGCTTTCATTTAAAGAAGGAAACAAAAAAGGAACCAGTTCAGCCAGCTGAATTTCAATTCCTAAAAAAAAAAAAAAAAAGGGGGGGGGGGAATTGGCAAAGCCGTTTCTAAGTGCCTAGGCAATATGTGATAGGGTAAAAGGCAAAATTCAGTTTGACACACATGTTGAGGACAGATTCTGAAACCTTTCTAGCTTGCCTTCCTCAACAGATAATAGGTTGGAACAAGGGAAGGCCCATGCTGCTGGTAGTCTTTAAAACAGTCAGATAAACTTCTCATACACAGATTAGATACAGTAATTGTTTCTCCCCTGGGGCATCTCAACAGACCTAACAGCTCTCTTCAGCACCTTCCCTACCTTCCCTGTTCTGTGGTTCTGTGAAAACACAGTTTCATTTAGCTACCCCACACATAAGAACAAAGAAAATAATCAACATGCACACTTGGGAAAGTAATTTGGAAAGCATTGTCTCCAGAAGGAACATTGGGAACTGCAGCTTGGGCTCCACTGTGTATTTCTTACTGTGGTTCAGCTGTCTAGAACGATAATTTGAGCTAAAATATATAAAAGTAGAAATATCAAGTAAAAAAAACCACCAACCCCCTTTCCTGCAAACACTATGGCAATCTGATTGTTTATGATGATTTTCCCAGTGTCAGAATTTACTTGAAAATACTAGAAAGATTTTTGAGGCTCCTGTTGATTTGGTAAAGAAAGGGGAACCTCTCAGTACACACCTTAAAAACCTCACTATAGGCAAATTAATGGAAGCTGAGAGATGGCTTGATATTTTTGCATATACACATATATATTTTTACATATATACATACCTTTAAGACTCATTAAGATGTCTAAGAAGAAAAAAATATTGGGGAAAAAAATTAAGATTTTTTTCCAAATTCATAAATTAACTCACAGAAAACCACAATGAATAGAAATTGAGAAAACTCAAAGAACCCTATGGGAAGGGGTTGCTGAATAAATTTACAAGACTCTGTAAATGTGTCTTACAGAGGTACCACTTTCTAGCAGCAAGAAGATTACTCTGAAAGCTCTTACTACAGGAAATGGACACCATTGCTTCAATTTTAAAGTAAATTTAGATACCTTTCAGAAACTTAACTTATATTCAGCTTCTGGGAGATAAACAAAACTCTGAGCTACACACACAAGAGTGAATCAGAGCATCACAATTCTCTAACCTGGCCTAGAAGTCTGTATACTTCTTTCTCTCAGCTTCTCTGAGATGCTTTCTAGTCTGTGCATTTTGCAGCAGGAGGGACTCAAGACAAAAGTGCCCTGATGAAAAGACAGGAAGAATATTGAGGTACCTGAAAAAAGATACCTCAAAGGCAACAGGCATATAAAAATAACTTCTTAGATTCCACAGAGTAAGAAAGGAGCTTTAAGACTTGGCAAGTGGAAAACTCAAAGAACTCTATGGAAAGGAAAGACGCAAGGAGAAAAATCAAGAAGGAAGACAACTATCATCGTCTATGATAGCTATCCATCAGGGAAGAAATGGTCAGTTGCCTCTTGAAAAGGCTCTGGGCTTGAAATATGTGTGAGAGAAATAAAACTCATCTGCTCCCATAGCCTGGGCTGCCTGATATGTTTCAAGTTAATAGTACCTCAGGCTTTCTGCTGTCCCTCTATAGGCTCAGACTTGCCTGACAAAGCAGTTTCAAAGTCAGGGACATTACAAAAAGAAAGCATTTTATTGTTATTGCTGTACTGATTAATCCATGTCTAAACCTACCCTGTACATTACATACAGTCTTTGTTTACATTTTATTACTGTACAAGTTGTTCCAAAGGAATCTTTCCCTTCCCTACGGTAACAACCAGGAAAAAAAAAATTCCAGTAATACATTATGTTTCCAAGTGTGGTAATTGTCATAACAATTTAACCTCCAGTCCATCCTAACAACCATTGCTAGAACAAATTCTCCCTTTGGCCAGCAATGCATCAAGTCTCACTCCAAAATACTGTCAAGGCTGCTACTGGATGCTCAGCAGAAGACTTCAGCAATGTAACTAATTCATGCTACCCGTCTGCTAAGAAAATTTAATACTGCCAGTTCAGGCAGCATCTTTTCTATGACAGTAAAATAGCATATTTGACATGTTTATAACTTTCAACTCCCAGCTTAAAGTCTCAATATTTCAATCACAATGTTGTCCCAAATAAATAGTAATAATGAAATTTTGTATGTCAGAGTAAATTGTAAAGTGGTTGGAAAACAGAACCTAAGTTAAATATAATTAGGTGTTTGTGTGGTTTTTTTTTTTTTAATTAAGACACTAATGTAAAAAAGATTCTTTAAAATTTAATAATGAGAAAGATTTATTATGTACCAACACATACAGGATTCCAGAGGAGCCCAAACTAGATATTTACTCAGAACAGGAGAACCTTAAGCCATTTTTGCTGTTTTGGAAAACATGACAGAATATGTTAAGTTAAAAGAAATACAGAATACACTCATACTCTATATGCTCAGATCAGTATATTAGATAAATAAGTACATTAAACATTTCCTAGGACTTTCAGATCATAATGAATCAGTGAATGGTTGACTGAACAGTACGTCCAGCACCCATGGAATAGAGGGTGATATGGAAAGGTGCCCTTTAAAAAACAGTCCTAGAGCAGCTCAGTCCTGAAGTCCTACTTCTGCCTGAATAAAATTTTGAGTTCCTGGGATAGAAAGATAAAACCTTGTTCTACATGATATGGAAACAACAGAACATGCGAGAATTGAGATATAGGAAGAAATATACATGTATCAGGGATATGCAGGGAAGAAGCAATTACAATATAGCACTCATTACAGACTTGAATAATGAAGAGCAGGAAAACATCATCAGCAAAGCATACAAGAAAAGGGCAGGCTATGTTAAAGCTCTTTTGGAGCTGAGCCATTTAACAAACACGGGAAACATTCTGAGAGATAAAATGCTCCACAAAGTGTACTGAGACAAAGTGTTTGTTTAGGAGACAGGGTATTTTTTTTTCAGCATTGTAAGGTAGGTTTGGCTCCTCTTTGCAATGTTGGGTACTTTATAGTTGTTTTAACATCTGGCCACTTAATATTATGATCTTTTAAAACTTCTAAGATTATCAAAACATCTAAGATATGATTTTAAATGTTCATAACACTAGAATTAAACTTCATATGTCTTATAAACAGTACTTCCTATGCAGAAGAAAAATACAGCATCACTAAAGCAAAAGCCTAAATGATGGTACAGCCCATTACATTAAAACAGAAGCATTCTCTGTTTTGGAGAACTGCATTTAATGTAGATATTTAACATTAGTTCATATTTATTGAGCTCCAATTAAATGTTGTAAACATTTTTGTTTGGTTTTAAGCCAGACATGAAACCTGAAATTCTTTCTTATTTATTACCCAGGGGACACATTAGCAGCAGTACCTCCTTACTGAGCTAGGCTGTACATATATTAAAGGAAAGCATCTGTCAGCTGAACAAGGAAATCAGGAGTTGTCTGTTTTGGTCAATACTTTTTAATTTCCACATGAAAGCTAAGAACATGTGCACCCACCTAGAAAAAACAACTCTAAACTTGGCAAAACACACAGGGTATAGGTTTATTTTTTACCCATACCAACAGTGTATAATTGTTTCTTAGTGAAACTACCTTAACCAGCCAGTAGAAAAATTCCTGGGAGATTAAATACTCAGTCCTCCAGAATCAGGTTTGAATTTTCTACTTAACATCAAATTCATGATGTGATGCTGTTATTCTGGGAAGCAAACTAACACTATCTTTTTTTCCATGCCCTGAATCCATGGGCAAAGAAACAGTACTAATAGGTTTGTGTTTTAATTGCTAGTACAAAACTATTCAGTCAACCATTTATTGATTCATAAGGCTCTGAAAGTCCTAGGAAACATTTAACATCTTTATGATTTCCATATGTAAATCAGAAATTAGAATAGGGCTTAATTACAAATTAAATTTCCCCCCCTCCCCCCATGATGAAGAGATACAGTACAGAGCTTTCACTGTAGGATAAAGTTGATGAAAGTGATTAAAATAGAACTTGCTGTGCAGTTGTTCAGAACCACACTCTTGCTTTCTGCAGTTTCAGCACTTCCAGAAGTGGAGGAAAGCATAAATAGACTACAACAATGAAACAGAGCTCCACCAGGGATCTGAGACAATGTGTGCAAACACAGGAACTTCCCTTTTTCAACTCTTGGTAGTCCCTGATTCACAGAATATCCTGTATCAAAAAGTTCAGATGATATAAAGTTGGACATGGGAAAGGGGTAAATTTGTCTTTGACTGAAATTTGAGTTTATATTCTCAGAATTTAACTGGACAGTGACTGTGGTGAGGATTGCATTGTCTATGCAATTAAAAAGAATGTCAACACTCAGAGGAAGAATTCAGGTTGCATGAATGATTTTGAACACAAACAGCACCTGCATAAACTCCCACTAAGCTTCAAGCCTTCAAACTTTGGCACTGTGGCATAATGCTGCTGGTGCCCCAGAGTACAGGGATAACTTTACCCACAAGCAGAAGTTTCTTTACACTTAGCAGACTTTTAGACTCCAGAAATTTCAGTGAACTGTAACAGTTATTTCCATGGGCTAACTGTAATATTTCCCCCCTGCCCCGCAACTCCAAGGAAAAGGAAAACCTACCATGTCTACATGACTAGACTGCAGATTTGAAGATAGAGCCCAGTTTTACCCTTACACCTCCACTCTCACTACTGATCTGACAGCTTCCTCCACCTCCTAAGCAATGCCTGCAACTGCTGGAAAGTTTTTAGAGGCTTGTAACTGCACAAAAGTAAATCCTTCTTTTTAACACTTATAGGCTTGACAAATCTGAGTGTAGCCATGGGAAAAAATAAAATTCCTCTTGTGTAGTTCAAGTGCCCCTGTCAAATATCAAAAGATCTGCTCAAAAAAAAAAAAAAATTAGACTCTCTCAAAGAAAAGGTCATAACAATTCTTTCCAAGGAAATGTCAGGGCATATCTGTGCAGGTTTTGCACAAGGTAATGTCTCCGTAATGCAAACCAACATTAGTTTAGAAAGATATATGGGTAGGGTATAGCTATAAAACTCTAAAATTAAGTCATAGTAATGACAAGACAAAGCACTTCTATTGCTACAGTTTATAGCTGTGGATAAAATAGAGAATAGTTTATAGTGTGGAAATTTTAGACTGACAGAAATATTTCTGAGTAGTAGCATTATGAGACAGAAAAAATGAAACATTGAAAATTCTGCAAATAAGCAAAAATACTGAAACTCATCTTGATATAGGATGATTTCCATAATCTATTTGATCTATAAACCAACAAACCAAAACTATTGACCCATGCACTTCTTCCTCCCAAACCAAACCGTATTCAATGTCTTATCAAGCTCTGATTTAGTACCTCAAGCATTAGATAGTCACTCTTACATACATTTACTTTGTGGCATTTCATTCTTTTCCTTCCGTTGTTCAATACAGAGAGGTTACATACACCTGTCTGCAGAAGTAAAGACAGAGAGGAGGGGGTTTAAGCTATAATATCTGGAGCTTTTACAATGATTGAAAAAAAAAATGTTTATATATTTTTGTCTTAGTTTCCACTTGAAGCAGAATGGTGTAACTCAGGCCAATCCCTCTGTGTGGAAGGCAATTATTTATCAGCTTCCTTTTGGCAAAGAATTCTTTCACCTCTTATTTTAAAGCACTGAGGGTACCAAGGTGTTTCCTGCTCAGCCATTTATCACAGCAGGTTTATAATTTATTTTAACAAGAAACACAAGATAAAAAGGATATCACAGAAGTGCAATGCCCCACAGTAAAGGGAATGCATTTCTAATAGCCACCAAGACAGGTTTCTAATGCTGAAGATTCTCCTACCAAAGCAAGCACTGTTAATCCCTGTTGAGTCAGAGCATTGCACAGACTGCTGATTTATTCAGGAATTACTGCCCCCTGCTCATTGCCCCCAGTTAGACTGTCCACTGTATTATGAACAACTGGCATGTAACACCAGAGATTACTACCAGCTGTATATGCACACAAACCCATTCCTATGCACACATGTACAAACACTCTGCACCATGCTATTAAAACACAACATTTCTTTTGTCAGGTCTCACTTTCTCTGAGGTGTGCACATGCTGTTCCAAAAACTAGTCTGAACAAATGAACACTTTAACCTTCATTTCTAGATTAACATTCTCCATTGTGAGGAACAATTAGCACCAGCTGATGGAGCTATTACTTTGGTTGAGTTTTGAAATCGGTACAAAGTTCACAGTAAGTCTGAAGTCACTAAAGACTTGATTTTTTTTTATTTGCCAAGACAAGAGAGACGTTCCTACTTCCTCCAGGAAACATACAAGTAAATTCCAGAATTCATTAAATGTTTGTGCTCTGCCTATTCCCTGAGCTGCACGATAGATCCTGGACAAGTGAGCATAACTGAAGTTAAACATTTCCAGCATTCAATAATAAAATTTTGACCTTTATCAACTGAAAGAAATCCTTTTTTTTTACAAAAAACTTCACTTTTCCTTTAATATTTAGAAGAAGAAACTTGCACACAAGGGGATTTTGAAATTTTTCCTCTTAAATTTATCTTTATTATTTGTAAACTCCTGCATCCTCTCAGCACAAGGAACTAATCAGTTCTTCTCTAAGCTTTTCCATTTCCCATGCCAAACATCTGCACTTGCCTTCCCCCATCTGCTGTTCTTGTTGTTGAGTTAGTTTACCACCTCAATCCCAACTTCCTTTTCAGTTTCACTGAACAATAGATTGGTGCTCTCCTCAATGAGGTTGCCTTCTGTCTTTTCTATCATTCCATCTTTCCCCTTCACTAACCTGAGGTGATAACAAGACACACCACTAGCAAAAGCTCGTCTCCTTTGCTTTAAAAGAGAAATTTATTTCATTTTATTCTCAGTATTCTCCATGCTAGTTTTTCCAAGATTAACATACACAAAAACAGTAAGAAAAATGCAAAGACAAGCCAAGAGCAAGACCTCATATAGATAGATATATATATATATACACACACTTGTTTTAAAGCAGACTAGGAAGAAGGCTATTTGAAAGCAACACAAACACATTCCTACAAGCCACACAAACACATTCCTACAAGCCACTGTAGCTATTGTTAAACATTTACTTGGTTTTGCCTGTGTGCAGTGTTACCCAATAGGCCATCTCCATTGTATTTAATAAAGTAAGTGTGATGAGATGCTACAATAGCCAAAGTTGTCAATTCATGACACATTTTAGTCACATATGCGTTGTCCAGGTTATACAAAACTGTAAATGCAAGAATCTTAAATGAAAAATAAAACAAATAATGAATCCTATAGGCTGAAGAGCCTGAGGGCAGTAAACAAAACCTACAGACTATTTCTGTAAGTCTCACTATTTTGGGAGTTGCTAGGAGCCAGAAATGGATCAGCAGATCAGACTGAGGAACTGAATTTTCCCAACTGCAGATTCAGCAGCTTCAAAACCAAACCACGCCACCATTTTTTCATATTGATCTACATTAAAATAAAAGGCCTAAAAGAATTCTTAAACTACAGTAAAATAAATCTAAATAATTTCTGATATCCTGGCAACTAACATACATGAGCAAACTCCAAAGTGTGTTTCTCGGGAATTTTTTGTTATTATTGGAATGGTGTACGAGCAACTGGAACTGCAAATCTCATGCCAACAGTTAATTCCATATTGACCTGACTCACACAATGATGTTAAACCATTTCTACACAGATTTTTAGTTATGTTTTCTGTAGGATCCTCTTTTGCCATTACCAGCACATCGGTGCCTTACAGCAGTATGCCAAGTATCATGAAATTTAGTTAATAGGAATCCATATTCCTCTCTAACCCTTTTTTCAGGAAGAGGAATACTAAATGTAATATTTTCTTCTAACTTTTGATTTATTTATTTTTAAAATTAGAAGCAGCAAGCTCAATGTGGTCTTTTTACACTTACAGGGGAAAAGAACAGTTGGGAATGTCCTTGAACATACTTGTTTCCCCATGGGCATTTAATTCATAATCTAGGAACACTCACCTTCAAAATAAATAACTCTATGCTTCCAAAGTCCCCGCTACATTTTCAATCACAGTCTTGGGGTTTGAGACTTTTGCCATCTAAGGACTCCTTTAACAATGCTAAGCCTTGTGCTTCTTTTAAGTATTGGAAAGAACTGGTGATCTGACAAAATCCCAGACTACTCTACAAATTGAAAAGAACAAAATTACAAAGTTTAGTTGTTAAAACCAGAGATGTGACACAGTTTAGGTCACTGTGAGGTGACAGCCTCTCTGAATAAACAATAAACACACCAACACTAAACTCTTTCCTCTCAGTATCTCTAGATATCTATCACACACTGTTTCTAAATTGCTAAAAGTAACTTCTTACTTTACTTATTTGTCCAAGAATTGTAAAGTGTTATTTGAGTAACATAATCACCTCTGCAGATAAATACCGGTCCAGACTTTTTGAGTTTGAGAGGCAAACAGAAGCCAAATCTCCTAGCAATTCCTTAAAATATAATTTTGGCATTTTTTACTTCACCCTTCCTCTTTTTATTTATAATCCTCCACACATGAGGGGGACTCAAAACATTGAGGGAAACAGTTCTCTTGAACAGCCACAGCTATCCCAGCCACTCCAGGATTTGCTTTTTGTTCCCCACTTCTCATTTCATGTATGTTAAGCAGAAGACTAAGAAAAAGCATGCAGCCACTAACAACCCTCCTTGGGACACCTTCAGCCTGTGGAACAGGTGCTTCACTCTCTGCCTCCTCATTTACATCTTTGACACTTGGCCTTCTTCTTTCTACTTGCAAGTGCAATCCTCTCCCAACACCATGGCTCACTGTGTTTTTGAGGGAGGGATACTCTTATTTTTGGGACAAAGGCACAGTCATCCCCTTGGTTAGTGCTAACAACAACAGCAACCAGTACCAGAGACCCAGAAAACAGGGTAAGATAGATGTCTCACAGCCTACTTGCCTTGTTAAGGCACTCCCTGCCTGCCTCCAGCAACCTGCCACTCAGAGAGAGCCAGAGTTGGGCAGCACATTTTAACACCCTTCCAAAAACCTCTCCCAGTTTCTGGGCAGTTGTCTGAACCAGCATAGGCTTCTAGGAGACATACTGGCCTACAGAAACAAGGTTTCAAAGGTTAGCTGTGCTTTATTTAAGAAAAATAATAAAAAAAGAAGTAATCTCATTTTGCTTGCAAACTACCACCCAACAAAGATTTTGAAAGCCTTTTATTCTTTCATATAAGGTGGGAAGAGCAAAACACCATTCCCATTCTCTAATAGGAATTAGAATTTTCTAATATGAATGGACAGCTCTATTGTCATTTCATTGTTTTCTGAATAGCAAGCACATAGAACACAGCCTGTAAAATGGGAATTTGCTTCCCCTTACACGCATATCTTGCAGTTGTCAGTCTGAAATGTCACACATTTTGAAGCTCTCTGCTACCAGCTTCCCATTTTACGAACCAACTTAGTATCAGCAAATATTTTAAGGAGGTTAAGAGACTGTCAATTAAGATAACAAAACAAGAAGTCTAAAAATTGCTTCACTAGCTCTTTTATGCCTATGGAGAAAGGAAAAAGATGCATCTTTTTTTTCCACAAACATGGCTAAAGAGCAGCAACATTTATGTAAAGGGGAGAGCACAGTTCAACATTTTCATAAGCAATATACAAGACTACAATAATATAATAATGAAACTCCCTTTCAAATGTAGATCTGAAAGCACAGGTTCATCCTTCAGTCTCACTAAGTCTCAGGATATGCAAACAATGCTGGTAAGCCAAAGAAACCCTAAATTGTTGTATCAGCCCTAAGGCACAGATATAAAAGGTTATTTTCAGGACTTCCTACAGCTTACAAAAGGGAAGCAGCCAGAGAAAGCTTTTCTCAAAGCAAGTCTTCAGAAGTCTCTGCAGCACTGAACAAGATTCCCTCCTTCACACAACTCCCTTAATTACCCTAATTTGAAAATATTCAAATTAACAGCTAGAAAGTGAGCATAAAAGGAATGAGGCTGCTAGCTCTCCCATTCTTATCCAACAGGAAGGAAGTTTTCCTTAGAGGAAACGTTACTTTTGCGTGTTATCTAGCTGATAACTAACAAAAAAACCCTAGAAATCAACAATATACCATTACCATACCACTCCTCCATTTGCAGCTATGGAATTCCATATTTTTTTTAAAGTTTCTGAGGAAGGCTTTTCTCTGTCACTTTTCTGGGTTAAGATTTTAAACAAACAATTAAAAAGATTTGTGTATTAGTGAATTGAAAGTATCTTTTGCTGGTAATTCCTCCATAAGTGCATTTGTTATTTCCTCCTCACTTTGCTCCAAAGAGCAAGGAATTTTAATAGGATAATGTGAAAGCTAATAAAACCATCACTGAGGCTGCAAAGATTTAAGAAGGGAATGTTTAATTTAAATTCAGCAACACCAATAAGGTATCACAGCTGGTCTTTTAAAAATCTCAACAGTTAATTCTGTATAGATCATGAAAATAAATGCATTTTCAAAAGCTGATTGGCAATTTAAGTATTACTGATGACTGCTTTTATCCATATTTAAATATAACAGAAGCAATTCCAATTATTCAGGGAGAAGGGGAAAAACTGAACTTGGGTTTTAAGAGCTTTCTGGTAGTCAGCCTCTCTTGCCTTTAATCTTCTCTCTCATCTATTTCCATTCTCATTCTCCTCAGTATCTTTGCCTTCTTCTGAAGGCAATTACTCCTACAGTCAATATTCCTGTTTGGTGCTGGTCCAAATCCTTACTACTTGATAACAACCACAAGTTCCTGCTTCACAAACTAGCCTATCACAACCCTCTGCTTCTGTATGCATCCCATATGAACCACAACAAAAGTCATATGTGTTTTCCATATAATTTTCTACCTTTTTTTTTTGAGAGAGAGAGGAAGTAGGTTAATGAGTTCTGATGTATTCAGTTATGCCAGATACTTACTCAGCTGGAACATTCATTGCAGATGATCAAATCACTCATTCAGTTGCAGTCTGGAGTTATTTTACATAGGCCATCAAAATAGTTTAAGTCCTTAACTTAAAAAAAAAAAGAAATTCCAAGAAAATTGCAGATATATTTAAATTGATTAACATAATAAAAAAAGAAACTCACTAAAACATGATCAGAAATAGCAACTTGATATTTACAAAAATAATGAAAGACAGTACTGCAATTGTAAACATTTTACTGGGCAGACATAAAAACAGCTTTAGAAGAATAACTGCCTTTAGTATAAGCTGAGGTCAATACATTATAAAATGTGAAAACACCTTTCAGCTCTAGCTAAGATGCAAGGAAGTTCTTGAATATGATATATAGTCACCCGAAAAATGCAAATAACAGATCTAGACAACTCGCACAGGCACAATTTTCTCAGGAGGAAATAAGGAAAAAACAAAAAACCCACCACCAAATAAAACCCCAAAAACTTGAATTCATTCCATCCATCTAAAGTACTACATTTGTTCCAAAGAGGTTAACTGTGTTTGTTCTGGTTTATTTAGATATTAAATGCAAGATAAGAGATCTCTAGGCGAAATGTAAAAGATTGTATCTTATTTTTGGGAAATAAACAGATTCCAGAGGTGTGTTCCCGCCCAGCCAATCCCGAGGCTGTTGTGCAGCTCTGCCACCTCTCACAGCCCAATCACAGCCATGAAGGGGGAAGCTCGTTTTGCAGTTTGGCTCGGCCGTGCTGCTGATGAATGGCTGCTTCAGGGGAAGAGATCAAGCTGTGCGGTAAATCTTCGCATTTGTTCCATTTGCTTTTCTATTTTAAACAGCTGCAGTGATCACCCTGGCACCCTACATTAAGTACATGCGAATTTCATGAGAGAAAACATTTCTGTAAGTGAAAACATATCCTAGGAAGGACAAACCTTTCTCAAACTGAACACTGCAACTTCTGCAAACAGCTGCAGAAATTTACTATAATTTTGTATCTGCCTTTCAGAAAAGATATGGCATAATCATAGCTCAATTTTACAGCTTTTACAAGGTCTGCTTTGCAGCCATAGCTGGTTTCAAGATGATGTTCTCCACCTTCTGTCCTCCTGCCTAGCTCCACTTTGCAATACAATTTGTAAAATGGCAGAAGTAATATGCAAACAGAGTATGTTTATTAAAATATGCAACTCAAATATACAAAAGCCTAACCTGTAAGTCTTACTTATCTTGTAACTGTGCTGAGGTTGTACTAATGTAAGGTATGCCAATCCAGCCTGGCTCCAAAGGTCACCATTTTAAAAGAACGCTTTCAATAAAGCCCATTACTAATTTTAAGCCAAAAAGACTGGTAAACATACTGAGACAAGCCATGGGCTTGGGTGGTTTTTTTTTTCCTTTGGTTATAAACACCAATTCTTGACTGGTCAGATTCCAGTGTGGCCAAATGCTGCTTTCACTTTGACTGTGTTGCTCTTTGTCTCCTGACATACTGTGCAGCACTGCTGTGTTCTGCTAAACAGCTTCCTCACTTCTCAAAGCTAGCTACATTTCAAATGCCAGCAAAACAAACTTTAGTGCCTTGATAAGAATATCTACCCTGCTTCCAAACTGAAATGCTTTAGGAGTCTAAGGAAGGAGAATGCTAGCACTTGTATCTACATGTGCTAGAGTATAACATTTTCTATTACTGTTTCTCTCCCCCACCTTAAATTCAGTTTCTTTGAAAGTTTGAATATGTTTAGCCACTTCTGAATTAAAGTAAAGGAAAAGTGAAGTGAAATGGCAGTAAAATGAAATTGCAGATGGCAGCACTATAGGTTGCCTTTTCAAAGTCTCACAAGAAATTACAACATCTCTTAGATAGTTTCCACCATACTCTATCTATGGATAATTTTCTTCACATTAATATGTCATGCTACAGAAGTTTTCTAAAGTACAATGGTATATAAAAGTTAGCAGAAAATATTTCAACTTCAACTAAATATACTTCTATAAATACATCCTATCAGCTTTTCACATAACTCAAAACTGCTGTGAAGTTCCATGAGCATTATTTACATTTTACAGATAAGCAAACTGAAATGGGGCTATAACTCATCCAAGATCACACAGCAAATCAGAGAGTGGCAAGGCCAGGAATAGCACTCATCTCTCAGGCCATTCCTAGGACTGTTAAGCCCATTTCAATATTGCTGAAGCAGGAGAAGGTACATTTTGGGGAGAAATGCCAGAGGAAGATTTCTTAGTAAGGAGTCAGAAAGAACACTCATGTGCCAAGTTCTTGAGAGATCAAAGTCTTGATTATATTTCTGTCCCCTCCTCGCAATAAGACAACTTGTTGAAAGTGCCTTTCAACAGCAGGACACATGAATGTGAATGTGACACCAAGTTGGCAAAGACTTCAGTTAAGATTTGATCTTAAAGACTAACTACAGTATCGTTTGATTAGCAGAATTTAAAGCTGACATGTTTATACATTCAATGTATAACTTTGCAAATACAATGACCGAACAACAAAATAAGCACAATCCCAGTGTTAATCTCTTAGGAAGAAATCAAAATTATTTGAGAACTGTCTGTAAAGTTTCTCAAAATTATTTGAGAACTGTCTATATAGTTTCTATTATTTCATAAGTTTCATTTTAAAGAAGATTTTAATATTTTAAAAAGTTTTAAGGCTATTAGAGACACTTAGCACCTTTAAGGAGAATTTCAGGAAAGGAATTATAATTTTCTGTATTCAGACAGACCTAAAGTAGACATTTTGAATATTATTCTAATGGTAGCACAATATATGGTTAAGCCATGCTACCAAGGTGCTTTCTTTTGGGTAACCAGTAAGGACTGGAAAAATTGTGCAAAAAGCTTCTGCACAACCAGCATGAAAAAACCAGGTCAAACTAACAAAACAAAACCTCAAACAAAGCAAAAAGATTCTACTTCACTTACCTGCTTTCAGCAGCAGTATCTTAGATTTATGCAGATAATCCGAAATTGTCACACTCTGTCAAGGAGGTGGAACACTAAATTGTGAGCTCCCTCAGGCTGACAGTTTTTCTTTCATTTGGGATTTCAAACTTCGTTTGCTTTATTTCCTCACCTCCCCACCCCCTTGTCCTGCCTCAGCAGTACTTTCTTCTGTTATGCTCCCGTGCGTCAGTGGGATGCGTCCCTGCAGCCCCGCGTGCTGCATGATGCAAGAATGTGCAATCTGGAAGGGCTGCTATTGATACAGTCCCAGCAAGGTATGTGCCTGATGGGCACACAAAGTTGGGCAGATCCTATCCCTACAGTCAATACAGAAATCAATATCTTTATGTAGTAAGCATTAGTGGAAGTGAACAGATCTTTAAAAACAAATTTTTGATTTCATGACACAACATGAAATCAACGCATCACGTGATGCTGTAGGAAAATAGTAAGATGATGGCAAAGTAGGAAGCAAGAGCAATGAGATGACAATGACAGAACAGGGAAGGGAAAAGCTGAAAGGAGTTCAGTTTAGGATACATTAACTAAGGTAGTCATCAAGTCATCAGACATGAATATGATCTATGCCCAGACAGCTGAGACAGAAAATGGAATCTGAAATTCAGAGACCAGAGATGGTCTACCTCAAGAAAAAAAGTGCAAAAAAAGCTAGAACAATAATAGCCTGCACATTTAATTAACATGAACATAGAGAATTTGCACAAAGACACAAGACAAAAATCTTTATTAGCCTGGGACTAAAGACATTTATTAAATGGATTTTACCATTCATGTTCCTTTCATTTTTAAATTCTGCCAGTCTAATATTTGCAAGTTCCGTTCTTTCCTTACAATCCCTGGCTGTAAAGCTTAGTGAAGTGACTGGCTGCTAACTGCCAAGTATTCTTGTGCCTTAGCAGGATATAGGCACTTCATTCCAATAACATGATTTTATTTGGCAGTTGGCACAAAACAGGCATTAGGGTTATGATTCAGTACTTGGTTGTCTCAACAATCTAATGCTGAATGAACTTTTATCTCCCTAGCATTTGATGATCAGACTATTAAAAGGTTAAAACAGGCAAAAAGGTTTCTAAAACTTTTTTTCTACAGAAATCTTCATATTTCACAGGGCACTTTTCAAGGACAAGAACACTAAACAATCAGCCAGAGGTGCATAAATTCCAAAGCAATATTTATTGTGTTACTATTAGCTACGCTTTCTCCTACTACCTCTCTCTACTGCCCCATGTAAACACTCACACAAAGCTCTTACTGAAAAATACTGCTCGCTTTGAAAATATTCTCAAAGCTTTATGTTCTCACAACCTTCATAGATCACAGAATTTTCCTTTCACAGAGTAGTGAAGGGGAGATAACACTGAATGGGTGCCAGAAAATTCTTCCTAACTTCCCAAGCTACTGTGTTGCTCTCCCTCACCAACCTGTACTTCTCTCTTCCCCATTCCAGAAATGGTAACTAGACTTCCTCTCTAGTTTCAGCTCTGTCTCCAGAGAAGCAAGCAAGCAGCACCCATTACAACCCCTGCTCAGACCTGAGCACTGCTGCACAGAGCTCTGCCTGGCTCCAAACTCACCTGAAGCTGTAAGTCCAAAAGCCTCTGTCCCCCAACAGGCTGATATCTTGAGCCAGAGATGCAACCTGCTAGACTGGCATCTGCTGAAACCCACATCTCAAATTCTTCTACTCCAAGAAGGATGAAAAGAAATCACTAGAAGAAATGGTTGTATTTGAGCTTGGACTGTGTCCTCATTCCATAAAAGCCTAATGCTAGAGTTCAGCACTTGTTTTCCCCTTCAGCTTATGGAGCGATCCTCCAAAACGTAAAAAGTAAAACTCACAAACCAGCACTTGGACAATGTAAATTGTAGGTGCTCAATGCTATTCCTGAACTATGGTCCAAGTACAGCTCTAACTACACTCACTAACACCTCTATAAATCATCCCTTTCCAAACCAGCTGGGTCTAGTAATGCATAAGGGGTCCACAAGAAGCAAATCACTGTGGAATAGATTAAATTAATAAATGTCCACCATTTAGGCTGGGGATATTCCCAGATTTCCAGCAGGGAGAAACCATGCAGACCATTACACAAGCAAAGCCTTACCAGCTTCCATTTTACACAAACTGCTATTTTCCCTGGTTCTACACCCAAAGTATAATGATCTACAATAGAAGAGCTGACTCCATCTTTTCAAGGACATTGACAACTTAATGTTGAAAGGAAAACTAGGGGGGTTTTGTTTTCCTTTGGTTTGTTGCTTGTTTCTCTATTTGATATTTTGAAGATTAAAACTTCACAGAAAGGGATGGAATCGCCAAAAAGGAAGTCTGCTAAACTGACAATGGGCCAGCCTTTGGTTTTATGCTAGCTATTCCAGAAACAACAACGAACCAAACAAAAAAAAAAAAAACTCAGACTATTTTGAAGTTCCATATTTATAACTCTAGGCTTCTGATGTTCATGAAAGCTTTTACAACAAGGAGGTCACTAAACAGTCACCCCAGGTATCGCATAACTAATTCATGTCACTTGGGGAAGGTAGGGAGAAAACTATTAGCCCAGTCTTGTGGGAAAACGGGGAAGAACCAGCCATCATCAGCCACCTTCTTTAATCTACTGCCAATAGATTAAACCAATAATTGTCTACAGCACCACTTGATGTTTGGCATTTGCTACATTTCCTTCCTGTCCAAAATCCTTTAAGAAGAAGTTTTGAAGATGCTGGAATATATGTTTTAGCATGCAGGCATGCTTTAACACAGAAAGAAAAGTAAACATTAATAAGAGCTGCTATCATAGTAAGTTCACACAACTTCAAACAATCAATTTACCACCATTTTGTGAGTTAAATCTTGTCACTTCAGTCACTGCAACTGACAGCATGCTCCCCATTTGATGTGTTTTACGCAGCAAGTCAGACAAGTAAGTTTTTAGAGATGAGCTGCTCCTAAGTTAACAGTAATTTAGTTCACATGCAATCATGGGAAGTTACCCTAAAATCAGAAGGCTTGAGTGTGAAGTGTTAGCATATATCTTGTAACTCCAGCCACAGAGAAACACTCAGGGGCTCTTCAGGGTGCAGATTTTCATGGTACTGTTCATGAAACCTCTGGCATTTCACAATGCCCATAGCCATCCACTCTGCGCAAGATTCAACTGCACACATTTCTATGTTTGAAAAAAGGTCTATTAAACAGAGTGGAAGCACAGTGTCACTAAAGAGACATGTATTTCATCTCCTATTGTTTGATATAATTAGGAGATGGGGAAATAAAAAGGCCTCTGCACATTTAATATATGCTATTATGTCATCTAGTTGCATGTTTGCTTGAGGCTTACTTCATTTGGCCTGAATATAAACTTGGAAGAACTTCAGGTTCTTTTAATGCTAATGATCTAGTTCCTGCATAATACAGTCAAATGAAAAAGCTTGACATGTGAAAACTTAAATAGCAACAAGAATACACAGTTCTCTTCAAGAAGAATTTCAACTTCAGCCTCTATTAAACTCAATCTAGTGTACAATACTTGTTGACACTGTTTTGCTCTTCCTCCAGACTGTCCTGCTGCTTCTGTGACCCTGTTTCAGCCACTTAGCTGCAGTAGTGCAGGTTACTCAAATCTCACTGCACTTGGATTTTGAAACCAAGTTGCAAATCCACTAGAGACTAATTATTTTCTTTCTAGGTGCCAAACTGTTCTATCAAGTCTTATACACCCATTGATATTTTAAAGAACTGTTCTTCTTTTCCCTTTACGGGAACTTCTGTCTGCAAACATTTTTCTCTGAAACTAAAGATAAATAGAAAATTCATAAAAAAAACCAAGAGACACCTAGTTTTGCTTTGAACCTCCACCAAGAGGTGGCAGTCAGTTATAAAGAAATAATGAACCTACAGTGCCCTCACGTGTGAGGGGATATGAATTAGAAGTGTGGAGATCTAGAAAGGGAGAGAAAAGTTCTCAAGCCTTCAGGAAAGACCCTCACTGAAGAAAACAATGCTTTCCAGCACGTGGGGATAATTGCCCTCATGCATTAAGACAGACTGGGTACTATAAACATGTGCAAGAAACAAATGACAAAAGATCTCCACTTTCAACTGCCTTTTCAGATGCTTGTGAGCTGAAAGTTTCATGTGCATTCTCAACACAGGAACATAATAAAGGCAGTTTAGTTATCTAGTGTAGAAGCCACTAGATAGTATGTCAAGGAAGTGCCACCTTAGTGGAAGAGCAAAGATCACACTTCACTCTATTACCCAGGAACACAAAAGTTATCTTTTCTACAGTTACACAGAAATTAAGGAGGGTAATGCACCTTAATTAGCATTCAGAAAACCTGTAGGTCAAGTTGGAAGTCACCTAAGTTAACCAACAGGAAGCACCAAAGACAGGAGTGCCTTATCTCTCACTGTGCTAGAGCTTTCTGCCCACCACAGAAAGGCAACTGCATCTATTCACAACCACAACCTCAAGCTGAGGCTGGTGCTCTCACCTCAGCAGTGAGATCACTTAAACAAGACGGAGGCCAAGTCCCAGTCATTAATGGGCCCAAGGTGACTTCACCTCCTCTCTAAATAAAGTTAAGCTGTTTAATGATGGCGACACAGCCAGCACTTCCAACTGCATTAGTCCTGCTTTACATGCAATTCTTAACTTGTTCACAGGCCTGGAAATGAGAGCAAAAGCTACTTCAGTTCTCTCATCTTGGGAGCCCAGGCATGTAAAGGGCATGACTTTGAACCACCTCAGGGAGAAAAGGTGCTGAACCCAGAGTCCTACTCTTTGGAAATACTCTAACCACTAAGCTATTTCTCAGGAGTGGGAGGGGTAGCTCTGGTTTGTTTTGTGCAAAGCCCATCTGATAGGTCTTCAGTAAACATGCTCCAAGAACACCATGTTCTGCAAGCCCTGAGAGGAGATAGAAGGAAACATTTAACCTCTGGATCCACAGTGAGCTTACTTGAGCACAGGCGTGGAACTATTGCCCACTTCTAGACCTGAAGCAGCCTTAAGCATGGCTGAGTATCTGATGAAGTTCTGCCTAGATTCTCACTGACTTTGGCTAAAGGGTTAGAAGGATCCTGAGCTTTGAAGGCCTGAGTTGGGTCATAAACACAAGCTTCCTGAACTCAGCTCCTGTCTTTAGACTACGTCATTCATTGTCTTTCAGCGACGTAGTGAAAACCAGAACCTGTGTCTTGACAAACAATTATAACACAGGACAGAGGATCCCCCATGTTGGTGGCTCTAAGTGCAGAAATCTGAAGTTATCTTATTCCATTTAAAACAAACAAACAAACAAACAAACCCCCAAAACCCAACCAAGCAAAAAACAAAAAAACAAAAACAAACAAAAAACAACAAAAAAACACACCCAAAACCAAAACAAAAACAAAAACAAACCCACCAGCAGTACTATAAAAACATTAGGTTTGAAAAGCAAAGCATTCTGATGCTAGCAACTACCAGAAGTTGAGTCTACCTACATTATTTCAACTTTCAATTTTTAAGTTTTTGTTTTACTGTAGGGAGAACATTTTCCTGTTAGGGTTATTTTTTCCTATAGTGCCATCTGTTGCAGAACCTCACCTCTTTCATTGTCATTGTGAATGATATATCAATGATAAAGCAGCAACAAACTTGTCAATGAAAATACTGCATAGTAAGCTTTGTCACAATCATGACCTAAATGTATCCCAAGTGGGTGAACTACCATTCCCCTGCAGGAGGCTGTAGGAAACAGTAAGTAACAAAGTGTAAGAAACAGTAGAGCATAGCACCTGAAAATACCTCCAAGATACAAGCTAACTCTTTCAGTTGCATACATATAGTAAGGGAGTTTAAAGAATTTGAAGAGTATTTGCATCTAAGAGGCCACAAGCTCCAGCACCCTTCTTTCATGAAAATACCACCTATGTTCTGACACATTAGACAGTAGTAAGTAGGAAATCTCTGGGGACACAAGCAGTCTGTTGGGTCATTGCTACAGCCAGGGCTGAATTAAGTAAAGCACCTTTCCCACTGGATGAGGCCTTGCCATACAGCAGGATAAAAGTGAAAACACAGCTAGGAAGTTTCACCATGCAGGGTCCCTTTGAGCACACACCAGCAACTCCTGTGTACCACAGTCACACAGCAAAGAATATATTTCTTCTTGCTAGTGAGGACTACCAAAAAATTCCATTTTCCACTGTCTCTCTTTATAATAGTGGACAATTAACAGTATTTAAACAGATTTTAGCCTTGACAATGCAGGAGTTTTACTCTGCTTGGAATAAAGAAAAAAAAACCAAATATCAACACTACCACACAACACATTATTTTACTTAAGATAATACAGTTCAGCAGAAAAAAATTATAGCTTAAACATGTTTATTGGTTAATTTTGTTTAACAGGAACTAAAAAGTTCCTGTTAAAGGAACTTCAAAGTCCTAAAACCTTAAATGTCAGCCCTCTCTTCCCAACTAGAATCTACTCATTTGTTGAATCCGTTCTTAGAAAAACTGGTTAGTTACCCTGCGCTAGTTTAAAATTCTTCTCAGATAAGCTCAAAATTAAAGAGTTATTCACCAAAGTCTTCTAATAGTTTCATTTCCCTTAAAGTCCTTCATATAGATCTGTTGCTAGATCCTTCAGGAAAAGAAAGACTGATTATGGCTATTATTTTCACTTAGTACCTCTGCTAGTATTTTCTGGTTAGACTGAGGAAAGTCAATGCCACAGCCAGCAACAGAAGACACCATCATACATACTCAGGACTGATTTCCTACACAAACCTCAGCTTTTTGATCCCAACTCATTCACTTATTAAAACGTCACTGTTGTTGGGTAGGGGATTTTTTTCTGTTGTTGTTTTGGCTTTGGGTTTTTTTTAATATGTGGGAGTGCATGCCTCCCACAGATTGTTCAGACATGGTGACTTAGTGGAGTGAGTGCCTTTTTCCTTCTTTCAGTTTTGTTGTTTTGAAAGATGTATTTTTTGAAAGGCTTTATTAACAATACAAAGGTAATATTAGGGAAGTTTCAGTAGGAGATAAATGCCTTACAAAACTGAAATAGTGACAATGATGAATTAAAATAGAAGTAGGCATGAATCTTGAATATAGCAGTGATTATTCATAATATATAAGGTGCTGATTCACCTACTATCATAAATTTCTTATTAATTAATAATTTTCTTCTCCCTTTCCTATGACTGTGTCAATCATCACTGCTTTAAGTCAGTTACAATTACATGTAAGAAAACTAGCAAGATATCATCACCAACAAAAAAAATACCTAAAAATATGCTCCATCTCAAGAAGTTTTCATATTACTATTCTGCAAACAGAAATAGCATGAGATAAAAGGGACATTTTAGTTTCATTTTTCAAGAGTTTTAGAGTAATACATTTCCATTTATATTGATATCACTTCAAACAAATCAAAAACTGGCAACAAAACATGAGACATGAAGTCTCCCCCAAGTGTTCCTTCAAATTCATTACATCTTCCTGGAGCAGGTGCACCAGCTTAAGTTCATTCCATGTGGAATTCTGTGAAGCATGTACAAGTGAGGAATGTCTATTTACTGCTGTGGTAACCGGCACACCTGGTAGGCCACACTGAGCCAATTTAGTCCTGAAAATACTGCAGCTGCATTCATATGACATTAGATTCAACCTCCCTGGCCCTGCTGAAAGGTACACCACACAAATAAATAGAGACACTGTGCTTCCAAGCTCCATATGGCCCATCCAAAATTTGCTTCCTGCATCTCTCTACTCACAGTGTGACTTCTCAGATTAAGAGACAAGTGTGAGTGTCAGCTTGGCACAGTGATCACACTTATGGCCACTGGAACTCCAGGAAACCTGACACTTGTAAGAGGAGACACATGATTGTTCGTAACAAATGGAAGTACTAAGAGAGTTTTGAAACAGAATCCTGCAGCAACATTTCAAGATGCTTCTGGACTGACCAACCAGCACAGGAGCCTCAACCCTGCAAGCACATACATGCTTCACCCTACCACACAGGAGCAGCCATTCTGGCAATTTAGGGCTGCTCCTAGGAATAACAGGCAGATGGGACTTTTCTCAGGATAATGTCTGTGGTACACTACACTTTTAATGAAGTACCTGCTGGTTTATTTTTAATCTATAGTTTTTAGATCATGTGATGGTATTAATATAAGTTCCCTCAGTAAAGCAGTTCCCTCCAAATGTGACAGTAAGTGCCCAAAATACTACTGCTAAGACAATAAATACTTCAGAAGAAAATCAAGGAAAAAAAACCCAAACAAATCCTACCACAACAACCTAATTAAACAGATGTGTTTAATATAATAGTAAGTTTAACCTGAATAAAGAAAAATGCTTTCCTCTTGTGGTACAAAACCAAATTGTGTCATATTTCTGTAGCACAACACACTCTTTCCCCTCTTCAAAAAAAGATCCCAGAAGCTGAACTTTAAAAAAGCTGGGCAAACATGCATTTAATCCTAGTTTTCTGAAGGCAACATATTTAGAAGTGTTCTAAAAAGAAAGAGAAGATAAATACTTAACATTTTGATTGGAGAAAGTATTTTAGCATATTTCAGTCTTCACCAAAATTCAGGTTAAATCCTTCACCCACCTTACAGGATCTTCAAAGCTTTCTCACTACTTTGGCTTTAATATAAAGCACTTTTGGACTGAGATAAATAATTTTCACAGCATCTGGACAAAATGTGTTTTTTTCCTAACTTGATGGAATTTTAAGACCTCAGGTAATTATTTCCCAATGTGACATCTTGTCAATAAAAACAACCTTTAGGGCCAAATTAAGTTTTGAGATGAGGCAGAGCAAGTTTCAAACTCCAGTTCAGTACAGATCCCACTCATGCTTGAATGAGATACTCATAGATCTAAGACAAATGCTCTAAGATTTTTACAAGTTTAAATGAAAACATGAAACTCCTAATGCTTAAGAAGATCTACTTTGTCTGTTCAACTGCATTCACAAGTCACTTACCTGAGAGAGGCAAACCAAAGACTGGAATCTGAGACCTTAATGTTCATAGGTTTTGGCTATTCTAAGGGTATTTTTCTTGCTGTTCTTCATGGGACTTCCAGTTATTACTGAGGAAGCACTGCAAGTTATTATATATATTATATAATATAGATATATATTAATATATATTATATATATATATATTAATATATATATATTTTTTTATATATATATATTATATATATATATATATATTATATATATATTATAACTGCAAGTGCTTGCAGTTATTCCTGCAAGCACTTTGTCTAAAGCAGCACATTTTCACAAAAAGGAGGGGTTTTTTTGAGACATCAATCAACTTTGTAACAACCAAATAAACACTGATATTCTAGCAAATTCTAAATTTTACTCTCAAAAAAACAAACACACTGAAGAACTAGTTCCAGTATTGTGGTGGGTTGATGCTGGCTGCATGTCAAGTCTCCACCAAAGCTGCTCTATCCCTCCCTTCTTCAGCTAGACAGGGAGACACAATGTAATAAAAGAAGCTTGTAGGCCAAGGTAAGGACAGAGAGAGATCACTCACTCAGCAGTTACCATCACAGGCAAAACATACTTGATTTGGGGAAATTAATTTAAATTATTAATAAACCAGAGTAAGATAATGAGAAATAAACCCAAAATTTCAAGCATCTTATCCCCCGCCCATCCCCACTTTCTTCCTGGGCTTAACTTCCCTCACAATTTTTTCTACTTCCTCTTCCCTAGCAATGCAGGGGAACAGGAATGGGGTTGTGGTCAGATACATTGTCTCTGCTGTTCCTTCCTCCCTTGCTCCAGGGGTCTCTCCCCACAGGAGGCAGTTCTCCATGAACTTCTCCAAAGTGCATCCTTCCTCAGGGCTGCAGTTCTTCATGAACTGCTCCAGCTTGGGTCCCTTCCAGTGGGGTGGAACCATTCAGGAACAGACTGCTCCAGCATGGATCCCTCTCAGAGTCACAAATCCTGCCAGTAAAACCTCTACAGCTCCATTCTCCACAGGGCCACAGGTGCTGCCAGAAGCCTGCTACAGCACAGGCTCCCAAACTTCCTCAGGCATCCACCTGCTCTGGTGTGGGATCCTCCACACCCTGTAGGTGGAGATCTGCTCCACCACAGACCTCCACTGGGACATCCTGCCTCATCATGGTCAGGATCATGGGCTGCAATGGAATCTCAGCTCCAGTCCCTAAAACACCACTTCCCCCTCCTTCTTCACTGCCCATGTCTGCAGAGCTGTTTCTCTCACATATCCCTCCTTTCTCTCACTCCAATTGCTATTACCCAGGGCTTTTTCCCCTTTCCTAAAAGACATTATCCCAGAGGTACCACCACTGTCACTGATGGGCATGGCCTTGGCCAGTGACAGGCCCAAATTGGAGCCAAATGGACATTTAGGAAATTTTCAGCAACTTCTCACAGGAGTCACCCCTGTAGCTGCTATGAAACCAATATCTTGCCATGCAAACCCAATACAAATACAGAGCCAGGGGGGTAAAAAAATAAAATCCATTTTTTATTAAATAATCTGCCCCACACATTTTCTGGACTTCATCTCCACTACAAGAGAGAAATAAAAAAGATTGCTGTAAGAGCCTTCTAGAAATTTAGAATTTGCATCAATAATGAGAGCATTCTCTTTAGGATGCTCTCCTGCAGATGATGCCAGATTTCCAAATCGACTCTGTGAAGAGTCATGATCCCATCTAGTTACATGAAGAAAAGCAACTGCCACAAGGACATAATAGCAGCTTCTCTTCTATATTTTCTTATAGCAGCAGAATATTGTTGTGACAGAATATTATACAGCATGCTCCTTCAATTCCTTATCATTCTATAACATTCAGAATTGTTAAGAAGCTTCCCCTTGCCATTTCGAAGTCTCAGGGTTCAAGACTTCTCAGAGAGCTCATTCAGAAATAGAAACTATGTAAGTGGTATCACACTATTTTGAAAAGAAAGTAGTTTACAGACTTTATTATCCACATGAAGACTGACTTAGTCTGTTGGAGATGGAGAGCTTGATTTCAATGAGCATCAGAATCTACCATTGTACCAGATAAAGGAATCTAGTCTCAAATTAGGCTATTAAATTATATTATCCCTGGCTTCTATTACATACAGAAGGAGAAGATATTTCACATGATACTATCCTTAGGAAAACCACTTTATTCTATTTCAAAATTATTTATGCTTGGCTTCAGAATTTAGAGTTAGTTCTTTGTTAGATTGCCTCTTATATTGTATATCCATAATAAAAACCTACAGCACATACTCTTTCCAGTTTGATTTCCACTTATATTTCTTAGCAGTTTTAGACAACAAAGGAGCTCAATGCTTTTTACATGTCCTGTCTAGTTGGATTGGCCACCCTTGTTTTTAAACAAATGAATTCAAGTAGTACTGTAGCAGGATACTCTAGCCCTAAAGTGGTCAAGCAACTTGGACAATGTCCTGTTTGCACAGCTATCAGTGGTGGGCTGAGCTCAGGCCATGTGCTGGTTTTGGTGTTGAACTACACTAAACCCCAATTCAGTATCCTGATAGTGAGGCAAAGATTTGGCAGAGAAGCTGCTAAGCTGGCCTGGCAGACATGGGACTGGCAGTCGGTCACTTTATACTATCAAAGCCCAGTCCACTTTCATGAGGTAAGGTTTCTCTAGCATATTCCTTCTTGACACTCCTCAAGGTTAGGAGAGAGACCTGCCCACGAGCATTGGTAGGGTGAGTTACATCCACTTTACTTAATTATTCCTTCCTGTGAGCTTTAATATAATTGCTTTGCAATAGTGCTCTTAGTGTACAGGAAAGAATATTGGGGCTAAGATTGGATCCAGCCATACCCGGACCTCTCTCTGAGAAGGAGTTTAGAAAGCAAAGGGTTCCTTTCAGCACCTTGTGGTTCAGCAGCAGGACTTGGCACTCCACCCTCAACAAGTTCACAGAGCAAATGTTCAGAAGATTAGTATTCGTTTTTCTGCTGAAGTTTGGAAAACACATGATGATAGACATGTATGTTTGTTTCTGTTACAGAATCAAGAAGGTGTCTCCTTACAGCTGTCTAAAACAGCTAGATACAAAAAGAAAAATTTCACACCAGACCATCACACAGGACAGAACCAGATAGGTTATATTAGCAAAGGATAACCTGGGATAAGTTTGCACTAAAACCATAGACTTTCAACAAAACTTCAAGCTTTGGCCCTCCCACGCCAGCATCCCTGACACAAACTCTGAGATTATATCGTCGAAGACATTTTATTCCTCAAAAGGCAAATGTTTATTCATGAAGTTATCATTAAAAAGGGAATTTGTGAGTCTGAGTGAGTGTGCAACTAGAGAAATTTTCAGTTTCTCAACACAATCAAGAAGAGATTTAGAAGATAGTATTAAAATCTGATTTTATTCTCCGTAAAATGCATTCTTTTTTTGACCTCAGGACATCTTCCCAAGTATTTTTTCGCAACTGTTTTTTTGAAGGAACAGTCAGCAAGTCATTTAGCTTCCATGTGAAATTCCCATCAGAACTTTGCAATTGCCTTAGCATGTTTTTATGCACATGCATGAAGATTTATTGCCAGTGGAAATGACTTTTGAGCCACGTGGCTACCCTACCCCAGAGATCTGATAGCCAAGAACTGTACCTCCCCCCAAAACATGCGGATGTGTGACACACTGCACCACAGACCTGGGGCTCTGAGAGGAGGAACATAGGTGGAAGCCACATATATGGGAAGCACACGACAGCTTACCAGTACAAAATTAATTTCTGAGTCATGAAGCAGCCATGTTTTCCACTGCCCTTAGGAGTAATGATCTGCACACTAAATTCAGAGTGTATAAAACCAGCACTTTTCCCAAGTCTTCTATCACTATACACAAACATACCAAAAACTCCACAAAAAACCACAGAACAGCCTATGCTTCAATCTCGGGTATTCATTTAATGTATAAGCTACAAAGAGTTAACTACTACCTTTAGAATCTAAAATTAAGATTTTTACATTGCACATTACAAATGGTATCTTCTGCATTAAAAAACAGCTTTCATTCCTAGTGAAACCTTACTCAAAACCTTGAATCCTTTAACAAAAAGGCCTGACACTGAATAATGAAAGAAAAAGAAGCAACATTTGACATTTCCAATTTACACATACTCTTCTGACAGATTATAGACAATATCAGCCAAGCAGAGTTGCCATATTCTGAACAGCAAAGAAAAGCAGAACACTACAAGCCAAGATACCAATATGCCTTCTAAAAGCCAGACAAAAGCATTTCTTTTCCATTTGGCTTATTTTCCTGCCTCATGGAACAGAACAGTAGCAATAAAAATGTCAGAATTAAGCTTCTCTTACAGAACACTATTTATACATCAATTTCTAGGTAAATATAAGTGACCATTACAAACATAACTCTTAAAAACAAAATGTAACCTAGGTGAAGTTATAAGGTTTCCAAAACCTTTTCTGTAACACAAGTAGGAAGGACAGAATGGACACAAAGGAAGTTACAGCAAATATCAAAAGCATATCCTGGTAAGGCCTTATCTTGTAACATGGTGAGCTCCAGAAAACGTTTTGTGCACAGCAGTTGCCAAATATTTAGTACTGTTAAAGGGACATAAGCTTGCACTCAGCACTGACTTGAAATTCACAGAAAGCTTTTCTTAAACTTTTTCCTTTCTTTGGTCTTTCTTCTACATGGGTATCAGTGTGAAACTAGTTTAGAACTAAAATTTAAATAAATGGAAAATCCAAACAGTTTAATCTGCGTGGAATGTGCTGTTGGCAAACAGGCTGCATTTAAAGCTAAAAGTTTTGTAGCACCAGAACACCAGCAACAGGCTCAGCAACAAGCTGCAATGGAAAAAAAATCTTTCAGAAAAGAGGTGGTTCTCCTCCTCCCAGAAACAAACACCATCCCCTCTCCCCCCCCCAAAAAAGAAAACAAAAGAAAAAAAATGCACACAGGAAAGGCTTTAGAACTTTAAATAAGTTTGCATTTTCAGGTTTATTCCTCCTTTGAATAAATGGTCATATTATTCCATGTTTACTCTCTAGGAGCTAAGAAATCCTTGACAAAAATATTTGTCTCAGAAGAAAACCGTTTAAAAACAATTCAATACCAATCAAAAATATCCCAGGGAGAGAAATGTGGTAAAGAGGTGATTACATCCTGAGTCTCAAAGCTCAGGCCCACAAAGCCAGTCAGCTATTTAGGCAGACAAAGACTTGCCAGGAAAGACCTGCAAATAAGAAATCTTTATTACTGACTTCAGAAGGCATAGAACAGTGAAAAAAAGTTACAATTTTTAACTAAGTTACAGGGAAAAAAATAAAAACCACCTGTTTTCAGAAGCAGTTTTCAGTGCTTTTCTACAGTACAGTGCCTGAATTGAAAGTTCTTGCAGTTGCACAGAAGGGACACATTATCAGATTACATAAGCAGCATCACCTCTATTTTTAAAATACCAGCCCAGTATATTTTTGGGTAATATTCTTGCACTAGAACACAGCACTGGGTGATACTTTTAACCCAAAATTACATGAAAGAACAAACTTTGTTTCTACATAAAGCTGAAGTAAGAGAAATGGTAAATTGTTTACTAGGTTTAAATAGAACTAAACCAGTTCACCTTCCCAAACCAACTTTTGGCAGTAATTTAACCTAAGCTTTCCAGAAAGAAGACAAAGGGAAAGAAAAAAAGTCAAAGTCACTGAAAACATCAGAAAGGCAGTAAACAAGAAAAAATTAACTTAACTTTTTGGGCTTAATTAATTTATGTAGCTTCAAGTGAAGATTTCCATGTTTCCATTGATTTCTGGGGAGAAACCTAAGCTTTTCCCACCCTCCAATCCCTATTCAACTGTAAACAATTTACTGGAATAGAAAACCATACTGACAGCAAACCATATTTTTGGAAATTTAAACACTCGGTATCCACAGGAAAATATAATCAAGCTTTCAAAACCTTTTTTTCTGGCCCACAATGGTATATTCAGTACTTTTCCACTATGTTTATTTTAAAAGGAGAAACCCTGACCTGAAGAAAAAGTCAAGAGTAAGATGACACAACAGCAAGTATTTCTTCAGTGCTCACTTTACACTTGTCACAGTAAGACAATGTAATTTTCTTTCAAGTAATATGCTTTGGTCAGGCTAACAGAAGATACATTATTTTACATAACCTAGAAATCCATACTTTTTTTTACTTAATATTGTATGCTAATTTACAAAAGATTGCAAAATCTTAGATCTTTTCCCTTTGCTTGAACATCTCCTCAAGATACATAAAATTCCCCATTTGTGATCAAAAATCAGCCAAGAGCCCAAAATGAGGACAGTTATTTACTAATAAGCAGGACAAACAAATTATATTATAAAACCCCCCCAAAAATATAAATAAATTGGCTTTTTGGAAACTTAGAGCAGAACTTCTAGGAAAATCAATGCAGAGAGGGGAAGGATCACTGCTACCCATAGACTATTAGAATCAGAGCAAGAAGAACAATTTCAGATAGAGACCTAAGTGGACACTAGAACATGAGTGTAGACTGGAAAGGATCATATCCAGTTATGAGTTGAAATGAACAGCCAACTTCTAAAATTACCTCTAGAAAGAGAAGCAGAATCAAAAGAAAGTTTTGAAAAAATCTAAAAAAGCATTCATGTGACTTAGTGACTGCTAGATCAGGAGAACAGATGCTGCTATTTACAAAATGCATTCAAGCTGAAGCATTTCTGGTTCCTACAGATCTCTAGGTATCAACTCCTATTTAAAAAACAGAAAAATACAGGGAACAAATATTTTTTAACTAAGCCACCAATGTACATCCTATAATTGCTTACCTCATTACTAAACAGCAATAGATAAGGAACCATTTCTGTTTGATTTCTTCAGTTTTAAAGTACTTCAATGCAGTAAAAAAATAAATATCAACCAAGATATTACCAGAAGTGTGCTTCATGCAAATAAAATTTGTAGTTATGATGTCTTGAAAATCAATGCAGCAAAATCACAAAATTCATAAATTTACAGACAAAGTAATTTCCAACAATTATAAGGAAAAGCTGACTAAGCAAAGCTCATTACCATACACAAAGAGCCACATAACATTAGCATGGAAAATTATGGACAGGCTCAAACACAGAAACAGCATTAGAAGTGCCCCAGATGCCCTACTTGGCATCACTTTGAGAACCTCCACTGTTTTCAAGCAACTCCTTATTCCAACCAAAGACATTCCCAAGGTCAGGCAATTCTGGAGTTGACAAGCTCAGCAAGAGAAAATTTTCCTTCATCTCTCTCAACAGACTAAAGCCTTAAGAAAGAAGGCAAGTAGGCTGAAGGAGGGAAGAGTCAGATAAGGCCATCTGAGTTTTATTGGGCATTTAAGTCTTTAAGAAATATTTTCACATGCCTGCTCAGAATATTCCCTGACATGTCAAGATTAATTCTTCTCCATTAACATCAGCCTGACCCCACACATGTGATACAGACCCATCATCAGAACATGTTTACAATAATACTGCAGAGGCAGCAGATGCCATAAATAAGACTGATCATTTTAAAGCATCATGTCATTACTTCAGTATTCTCTCTCAATTTGAGGAAAGCAAGAGTATTAAACACCACCAAAAAGCCCATAACAGACAGATGTTTTCTAAACTAGTGATCTGGTAAAGCACCATGTGGATTTTGAAGGGAGCACCCTACAATGAATAATTAAATCCATTCCATACAATATCTGGAAGAGACAGAACATGCTTTTGCTATGAAGTGAACTTACAAAAAAAGATGTTTTAATTCACTGTATAAGAGTACTATGCAAACAGGAACTGATTTGGGTATTGGCACTGTGCAGAGAGACTAGTCAGCTTCCAGACGGATCAGATTCACCAGCTACAGTGAGGATATCATATTTAAATTCTTAAGCTTGAATAGACTATAAATTTCAACTGAGACACCTTTCTAGGGTGGCTGACCAACAGTAAGAATCACAGGGGAACATCCCTATCATGCAGCAGGACACAGTCAAATTAACTTGGACAAAAATCCTAAACCTAACAGATCTGCCTAGCTAAAGATCTCAATGTTCACCAAAGAAAACTGTACAGGAAGGCTAAAAAGGACATTAGACAAAGTTATAAAGTCATTTTTCAAAGATTACCCCCAAGAAGATTAAAGATTTGGAAAGTTAGGCAGTCTTCCATAACACCGCTGATCAGGATAAACCATTTGGGAGCAATGAGTATAATTTTCACCCTTATTACTCTTAAGAAGTGTGCACCATAGAGCTCAAACACAAAGCAAAGAGTGAATTCTTTTGTGAATTCACATTGCTAGAACAAATACAGCAATGAAACAGAAAAGTAACTCCTATTTTATCCTTTATGGATGCACACAGGGGAATTACTACCTCCTCTCCTGGCAGAGGCTTTATTTGTCCTACCACAGTAGCAGAGAACACAATGTCTGCTTTGGCTATGACCAGAAATCTTCCCATCCTTTCTGGATGCCCATTTAATTTAAATGATACAAGTATTTTGCCAGGATTTGGAAAGGAAGGATATTCCCTTCCATGTCCTCTGCCAAGCAAGCCTAGATCCCAATCAGTCCCTCAAGGTTTTAAGACAGGAAAATTTATTTGGCTGCTCACATGACCCCTCTCTTCTGTGCCCTAACAGCCCTTGGCAAACTCTGGAATTCTGATACATTTATCTACTAAAGCAGCAGGCCTGAGAAAACAAAGAGATAATCAAAACCACCCCTTCAAGCCACCTGATGCTTTTATGTATGAGACAGGTTTCAGACCACAGGTTTGAGCACTATTTGTCAGGTAAATACACTCCTGAAGATCAAAGGGAAAGGACTTAGATGGTTCTTGAAGTCCCTCCAAACAGTTACCAATACAAAACACAGAAAAAGAAGCTGGAAGGAAAAATCATCCAGCTAGCAATGCTCTCCCTTTCCCAGGGAGAGATCAAATAAGCACCTCACTCCTGCCTGATGCTTAAGAACAGTTTAGATCTAAAGATGAACATGACTGGATAAGTCTATCCTAATACTGAAATTTTCCCCAAATGTCCAATCCAAGTCTTTCTGGAATTTAGATCCATTGTTCATTCATTCTAGCTCATGTTTTCTTTATTTTTGCAGCAGGATTTTCATCCCTTTTCATCACATTTCTTTTTGAATATATTATCTTAAGCCTCCTTTTAGCTGACACACCACCACTAAGTGCTTCAAACCTTCTTCACAAAAAAACTCCAAAGGACTAGAAAATATTATACAAACTCACATTAAATATTTAAGTAATTTTAAATTATATGATTGCTCTCCAGTTCTCTTACTCTCCCTCCCAGCTCATAATCCATTCAACAAACCATAAAAATTTGTTAATCAAGCCTTTGCTGGACTGGACCTTGTGGAGGCTGTACCAAGTACTTGTTACCTGACCTCACTTGCCCTCTGGGGATGGTTTTCCAGCTAATTTTACTCACTAAAGTGCAGTTTATAGACCACAATTCCCCAGCTTGTTAATAAGGCTATCATGTGAACATCGAGGACTCCAGTATATCAATCTATTAATATAATAGAATCTCTCTGCACCACAAGGCCTATTACTCCATCACAGAAGCAGTAGCAATGCTGGATTTAAAAGAATTTATCCTGGCTAAGTCTGCTTTGGCTGTTGCTCAACTTCTTTTCCTAGGCACTAAAAATGTGTTTCAACACTGGTCCAGTATTTTTTCTTTGAGCTACAGTTAAAATCCATCAGCTTCCTCTTCATCCCATCCCATTTAGCCCACACTGAAGAGGTATGCACCAATTAATCTGAGTCTGCTACTTCCCTCCACTATCTTGAAATTACAATCCACTACATGAGATCACTTCAGCTAGTTGCTTTTTTAAGCACCCTGGAATTAATTTCACCAGGCCCTACCAGATTTAAAATCTGTTGCTTATCCAAGCAACCTACAGGTTTTCCCTCCAGCCTAGGAAGGTACTATTTATGCTTTTATGGCTATTGACTACACAGGCCGGATTAACCGTTTCAGAAAACATTTCAATCACCTCAGCATTATCTGTTAATCCACTAATCTGCGGATCTTTTATTTCTTGCTTTCTTCCAATATTCATTTTAGCCATGCCTCCTCATGATTTTGACCATCCTAGCTTTATTCATATGTCTTTGTGTACTTTCTATATGTTTCCTTTGTTTACATCAATGAAAAGATCAACAGAGAGCACAGTTATTTTTTCATTACTAATTTTCCCCTTCAATGCAAGTGTTTGGTATCACTAGACTACTTCTCAAAGAGGTAGAGATTGTTTTTTTCTTCCTTATATTTGCCCCCAATCAAGCTCTGTGTGCCATATTCTCTGCTTTTTGACATTTACTGATTTTTATGCTGTTGTCATCTTTTATCCTATGTAGACTAGAATCTTGTTGCACCAGCAGAACCTGCCCTCCATCTATGTATTCTCTTTGTTTATGAAGAGAATGAATTTACACACCCATGGAAAGCAATATGTCCTGCTGAGTTTTCTCCACTGAATGGTTACAAGAGATTTTAATTATCAAATCTCATCCTTTCCGTGATTCTTCTCCAGCTATGGACAGACACCTTGTATTTGTGTCCCACTCCTGCATTACTGATTGATCCAACAGAGGCTGGCAGAAGACTGTTCATGAGCATGTGTTTAGACATTCCATGGCTGTTCTTTCCCAATATATTTGTGTTGGTGTGCAGACACCCAGCACACTGGGAGGAATGACGCACTACTCTGCAAGGTCATAGGCACTATGCTATAAATACATGCAAAACACCCCATCAGCAAGAATTTACTAAGAACCTAGGATACATCTTGGGGGTTTTACCTCAAAAACCATTCATCAAACATTTATAAATGCAAACATTGAAACTGCTTTCACTTGGTTAAAGCACTGCAATTGAAATATGTTTAAAACATTTTTAAAATTATCCATTGAGGTCAAAGTGGCTTTAGGAACTTGCTTTTATTAATAAAAGCAAAAATTAGAAAAAAGGGAACTCATTTGCTGACATTGTCTTTATAACAACCCTTACAAAAACAACTCATTTATTCTAAATGGGAAAACCTATGTATTCTCTCAGGTAAAAAAGTATATGTTATTATACATATAAAGACATAGAGCCTACAATGAGAAAACTCATTATCCTGAACATAAGTCAAATCAACAGGAATATATGTTAAGCAATAATTAATTCTACGGATTCTGACACAAGCAATATTATTTATTAATAATATCATTATTAATGCTATTTATGAATAGCAAAGAAGAAACCCGCATACTTAGCAGCCCACCATATATCAGAGGAATTTTTATCCAGGAGAAAGAAACCCCAAAATATAACAAAGGCAGGCTTAGAGGGATGCCATGCTGACACAGGCTGCTGCCAAGCCTGCAGCTTACACCAGCCATACAATGCATTTTACCAACCTGCTCCAGACACAAAGCTGCAAAATCACCAGGAGTACCAGTTGCTCATGCCTAAATATTTGCTGACTGCCCCAACAGGCAAGAGGGCACTAACTCAAAGAAAGAAATAGCAATCAGACCACAGGGAAAATTCTAATCTTTGATGTCCTCACTGATTTACGCTGGAAGCAAATCTGAAAGATGAATAAAGCACATTTTGCAGTTCTCCATATTGAGGCAGCTGGGGTGGGCAGGAACAAAAAGAAATACCTAAGTCCAGGCTCAGAGTTCTAGTCTGGGATGGACCATTCCACAGGAGAGAGAAAGAGGGGGGGCCCAGTTCACAGGAGAACTTCTGGGTTCAAAGTTGCCTCTCGTGCCCTGGGCTCCATGTCATTTAATAACTTTGGACAGCATAATTGTACATACTGCTTGAAGTCCATATTGTGGACTTCAGTATTGTTTCAGAGCCCAAAAGAGGGAGATAAAGTAATACAAGTGCTGATGCTGATCTGAATGGGATTTCACATTTTTAAGTAACTAACCTTTGGAAGCACTGCTGAAAGCCACAAGTTCTATGGGGTGATAATATTTAATTTAATAGTTTGCTCTATCTGCCACCTTCACTGCAGAGAACTGAACAATATTATTCTTGATGATTAATCAACAGAAAACCTTTTCATGCCTGACAGGGGTCCTCAGCACCCAAAACAGAACACCTGCACTGGATTATTTCTCCAACAAATGTGGATCCAAAGATTACAATGAAAATTTTCATTTATAAGTACAGACACAAGAACTAAGATTTGCCACTCTAAATTGATAAAATACAGAATACTTCTCTCTTAGATCTGTGCTCCTGAAAAGGAAAATTTACAAAAGCAGCTTTTAAAAATTTTCTTAAAAATAATGTTGTATTTGACTTTATTTGCTTAACTTATTGGTAAACTTTTACTGCACCTTGTGTGTACAGTTGGTTTCACAGCTATTAAGCCTTTGACACCTATGTTTATTAATCAAACCAGCAAGGACCACAGCATTTGAACTTGCTTTTGCTGTATGAAAATGGACATTTTCTGCCAGAACTTTTTGGCCTAGTTAAAAAAAAACAACTAGTAACAAAGTTTCTAAACCACACTAAAACTTGAACAGACCACTAACTTCAAATACATAAAAAACATAAAAGGGAGTCATCTGGTCCTGTATTCTGACCTCACCCCAAAATTTAGGTGAGAGATCACCATCTGTTTGGCCTTTGAATAGACTGATATTTTGAACCTGACAAAAACAAGTCTTCCCTTAGCAGTCTGTTGCAGTAACTCATCACTCCCACTGGTAACAGACTCACTTCTCATATGAACCTTTAACAGGGAAGATGCCAGATGAAGTTTTCAACTCAATATTCAAGTTTGGGGTGGTTGCTTGTTTCACTGGCTTCAGTTTTTGAAGAAAAGCTGTCAAGCTTTTCACTTAGACCATGTGGAACTATCAGCTTTGAGAAAAACTCCACACACAGCCTAAACTGGGTAAAATAAGTTACACTGTATTGATCATACTTCACACTACTAAGAAGTTAAACAAAATAAACAGAGACTCTTTCACCTCCAATAACTCAAACCCGGAATGTATTTCTATATATATGATAACATAAAATGTTTTTTATGTTATACATATTTATGCATATCATGTATAAATTATTCTATCTATAGTACTTTCATATATTATTATTATGTTTCCCCGGATTTCCCTATGTTCAACCTGGTAAAGTTCAGGGAGAAAAAGCACAGTAGTGAGAATCAGGCAGCTATCTCCAAGCACAGCTCTCTGTATTCACTTGTGATTAAAAGAAATACCCGAATTTCCTTTTCCTACTCTGCAGCTAAAAGCAGCAGCTTTAGCAGTGCTGCTGGACCCGTTGACACAAGAATTCCGAGACCTGTGCAAAAACTTGAGGTGAGCAAGACAATCGCAATGCAAGTAACTATAATTAGACTGCAGGAGTGGAAGAGTACAAAGTAACATTTATTTTTGTTAGCATTAGGTCAGTAAATGTAATCCTCTACTGGCTAGGCTGCCTATGATGCCTTTGGAAAAAAAAAAAAAGTTTGGATCCTATCGATGCCAGTGGAAAAACTATTTACCAATAAACAACAAGAAGGGCATTCTGACAGGCTCTGCCTTAACAACAAGCTCACATGGCTTTTAAAAGCTCCAAGACTTCCCATTTATATTTTCAATTGGCAACACGAATATCAATACCCAAATCCTTCCTGCTTTTCTGTTAAAGTTAACTGGGTAATACCACCGCACTGATCATACAGACTGAAACTAGAGCGTTAAAGTTGTCATTTTAGTGCTTCCTTGGGGATGCCCCAACTTTCCAGCCATTCATTGCCAAATCCTCTCTGGTGGATTCCACTGAAAGACTTCGTGCTTTTTCACAGAATAGTTAGGGTTGGAAGGGACCTCTGGAGATCACCCAGTCCAACCTCACTGCCAAGGCAGGATCACCTAGAGCTGGTGACACAGGAACATATCCAGGTGTTTTTTGAATGTCTTCAGTGAGATATTCCCCCTCCCTCCCCCCGCTGCCTTTCAATAACGCTTTTCCAGGTGTTTATTCGGGGAGAGAGCCATAGGGGTGGGGAGTACTTAGCACGTATTAATTGCAGGAATAAATCTGACAGGGTGGATCAGACGCCCACCTCGGGGCACAGATGAAACCCGAGGGCGCCCTGCGTGGGACGGGGCCGGTCCCAAAGCCGGCCTGCGTGGGAGATCCCGCGGGCCGGTCCCAAAGCCGAAGGGGTGGAGTGCCGCGCTCACCTGCACCCCGCCGAGGATCGCCTCGCTCTTCTCCCTCACGTCGGGGAAGGGGCACCGCTTGGACAGCATGAGCAGGCGGGCCAGCGCCTCGCCCAGCCCGTCCCGGGCGGCGGGCACCGGCAGCCCGTCGGCGGCCGCCCCGGAGGCGACGCTCTCTGCGCGGCGAAGCACGGCTTGCCCGATGGTGTCCAGGGTGGCGGCGCGGGCGGCGGCGTCCCGGCTGCACAGCCCGTCCCAGCGCACCTCGCCCTCCCGCTCCTCCATGGGGCCGCCCGGCCGCTGCTCCCCCGCCGCAGCCACCGCCTCCTCCTCCTCAGCAGCCCCGGCGCGGCCGCCCCATGGCGGGCTCCCGGCAGCCGCCAGCCCGCCCACACAGACGACGACGAGCGCGGCCGCGGCGAGCGCAGAGCCCGCTGCCCGCGCCGCATGGGGGGCAGCGCGGGCCCGTGCCCCCGAGAGCTGCCGCCGCCCTCCCGCGCCGGGGCAGCCGAACGAGCGGCGCCGCTGCGGCTTCGCCTTTCCCGGCGGGGAGAGGGGCGGCCACCACCCCGCGGCGCCGGCGGCTCCTCCTCCCTGCCCCGGGCATGGAGGGAAAGGGCGGCCCCGGCCCTGCCTCTCCCGGGGCGGCCCCTCAGCCCTCCCCGCCGGGGCCGCCACCGACCCCCGGCAGTCCCCTCACGCGGGGTTGGGGGGAAATAGTCCCGCCCAGCACGGGGAGCCCGCGTGACAGACCGCCGCTCAGCCAATCGTCTTTCAGCGCTCCCACCCAGGGGGCCCAATCGCGGCGGGGAGCGGCAGTTCCGGCAGGGACTGCTGGGATATGTAGTCCGGCCAAAGGGCGGCCCTGCGGCCCTTGCGCGGGAAGACTACGTGTCCCGGCAGGCAGCGCGGTGCGCGGTTCGGATCCTGCCGGGGAAGGGGGAGCGCCCGCAGGGATGCGCGCACGGTATTCCCGTCCGGTATTCCCATCAGACTCTTTGATGGGAGTCTGTGGGGATTTTCCCATCCGTCGCAGCGGGTTATGGAGCGCCCATGGCGGGTGGCACCCGGGGGTGAAGCAGTCCTGGGATGTATCCTAAGTAAGCGCGTCAGCGGAAGATCTGTCGGTGCTAAGGAAACAGAGTCCCGTCGTCACTTGGGATAAAGGAGGGATGGGGGGGAGGGCGGGGAAATCCCCGGAATATTCACATTGAGCAACAGTTCCGCGGTGTTTTTATCCAAATTAATCCCAGGGGATTGTTTAAAATCCCAGTTGTGCAGGGGCTGATGAACCCGGAGAAGAGAAGGCTCGCGGGGAATCTTACCCGCGTGTAGATCCGGACGTTTGTATGTGCCCAGAGGGAAGGTGCGCTGAGGATGGAGCCAGGGTGGTCTCGGTGGTGCCCAGTGTCAGTATCAGAGGCAAGGGACTCAAACTGAAACGCAGGAGCTTCCCTTTTAATTTTCAGCCAAATCAGTTCCTTGATCCAGTTCACCTCTTGGCAGGGAAGAGGAGAAGAAAACAAGGGAAGAACTGTTTGTAGCTGTCACGTTGAAGCAATCATGAAACTAAAATTTTGAGTACACAAAAAGGTAAAAGAATACTAAGAATACTTGGGAGTAAATTAGAAACAGGACATTGAGCCTACATAGGGTCTTGCATAATAATTTTTTGCTTTTCACATACACATTTCCCACTCTAAAATTCAGATGTCAAAACTGAAGGTAAATGCAGAACGAGCTACTCTTATGCCACAGAAAGACACAGAAACCACTTCTGAGTCCAGGAACAGAGGCTGGGCTGGCTCACCAACATCATCCATTGTCAGACCTCTTCTTTGCAAAGAATCTGATTTCTTCATCTGCCATCCCTTTGTTTTCTGGAACAGTTTCTTTAAAACTTGCATTTACCTGTACCTTTGAAGGGAGACCAGTCTGTTTTTGCCCATAAAATCCCTTCTGCAAGGAGGCTGCATTGCCATTGTTCAGGAGGGTGGACAAGCCTGGGCTGCTTCACGCAGCTGCTTCCTCCAGGCCCTTGGCACCCTGGTGAACAATGTGTCTGCTGAAATCAGCACTACCTGTAATAAATATGAGTCTTGACTTCTCTAAGCACTCCAGGCTTCCACCCACCATAACTGATGGGTTCAAAGAAAATAGTTCTGCCAGTACTTTTTATGTTGTTGGAGGGTTTTTTGTTTGTTTTTTCTGTTTTTTACATTAGCTACCACTTCAGCTTCCAATCCCATTCTGTTGTCACTCGTTATGGTCTCCCATTTTCCCGTGAATGGGCATGTCACATCTGTTTGCTTTATTTCTATCTAGATTTTGATCTCCAGAAGTTGGCTAGATCTTATTTTTCCCATTATGAGTTGTTGGGTGTCCCTGACAATGACAACATATATCCAGGATCAGAAGAGTGAACCAGAATCAGAGCTGGAGCTTTGGTGTTTTAGACTTTGGTACAGCTATATTCGCACACTGAATGCCAAGATTGATTGAAAGTCACAGCACTGCCTTTTATCTTTTAGAAGCTGTTTTTTCCACTGGCTCCAAATGAACTCTGGCTACAGGAAACAGATTGTGAAACTGGCTCCAAGGCCTAAACTTCAGATTTCAGCCCTTTGTTTTATAGATTTTAATGTAGTACTTAGGGAATAGCCATGAGGATGGCTTTATTATTTTTCCAAACCAAATCTGCAGTTTTCTGATACCAGGTCAGGATTCTTTATGCACTGTAAGACATTGTGGAAATCAAGGTCAAAGGCTACCAGTGGATTTAATCAGAGCCCAAAGTTAGGGGAAAGTGTTTGATTTGCATGTTCACAGACTGCAGTTAATATGCTTGTTTTTGATCCCTACAGAATGGATAAGAGAGAGGCAGAATTATGAAGGAAACAATCTGGCAACTCATCCAGAATTACAGCAGTTGAGTTTTCAAAATGATAAGCTGAAGAAAAACAAATTTGTGGCTGTTTTAAACCTCAGTATTTCCTTCCTTCATGATTTATCAACTTCCTTTTTTTTTTAACTAGATAAGGACTTCTATAGCCATATGCAGATGACATCCAGCAGCAGAATTATTTTTGAAAATACAATATCTCGTAATTGTATTCATGTTCTTTCTAAGACATAAGATCTAAAATATATTATCTTTACTTTTAAAAGTTCATTCCAGTTTCTGTATGTCACAAAAGAACACTTTACTCGAGAATGCATTTAGTCAAATACTGGAGAACTAATAATAACACAGTAAAACTTGTGCAGTCTAGAAGGAACTGCTTTTTTAAATTAAATTCCTTCAACTGTTTTCCTTTACACCTGGTTTTCTTAAGTCTTACTTCATTCCAATTGCTAAATACCTAGGATGGGATGACTCTTCAAAAAGTTCACCCTCCCTTTTTAGATCTGTGTTTTGGCATGTTGCCACAATAAATGGCACTCCAGATTAAAATGCATTTTTCTTCACAGCTTCTTTCTGAGAAAACAAAGTTCTGTGACTCCTGTTCTGCAAAGAAACACCAAAAAGCCAGAGGCTACTTCTCTACTGCCTTTGAACCCAGGCTCAAGTTTGGTGTCAAGTCCAAACCATTCTGTTTGGAGGAGATGTGACCTTTTTTTGCTTCTGAGCATGTGTTTGTACAACTAATGTGTTCTGCCCTATTCTGTGTTGCAGGCATACATTTGCACCAAACCCTGCCACCCTGCCTCCTTAGAGGTCACAAATACAGCAGGGATGGGTAAATTAGACAGCACCTTCTTCTTAGGAGACCAAATCTTCCATGCAGAAAATCTGTGGAGTAGTTTATGCTGGGGAGTGGGTTGCTTTGAGCAGAGCTGGGCTATGAACTAGAACTAGGCCAGAACTACTTAAAGTCCTGCTGGATGTTGCCAACTCTCTGACTATACTCCACTTAACTATAAATGTCACCTGAAACACTGAGGACAAGGAAAACAGTATGGGTAAACTAAAAGTGCTGTTCTGAAAAACTCCTCTGAGCAGCCACCTGAACTCTTGTTAATCTGTTTCTGGACAGAAGTGTTTGGAATTGCCCCAAACTGGGCACTTTGCAAGCTGTCTCCTCTTTGTTCCTACTTGTGGTCTGGAAAGTAGGTGGAGCAGCTTAGAGCTCTCTTAGAGAGAGGTCCTGCTGAGTGGAACCTCTCCAAGCCCAACAAGTCAGGGTCTTTTGTTGTAGGCACAGATGGCTTCAGAGCCTGGCAGAATTTGGTAGAGTGCTCACCTTCAGTACTGTAACCCAGGGATTGAAGAATTGCCTTTTAGCTCAAAGGCATTTACATCAACACCTCCTAACTACCAGGAGAGTGTCCCAGGTATTCAGGAGGATTGCAAAATGGAAGGGAAGCATTCATCACCTCACTTGGTGAATTTGTGCCCTACTGGAAAGGAAGGCAAATAAGTGGCACCAGTGTGAGCTAGAAGGAAGGAGACACAGGGATCTATAAGCACTTATTCCTGGTTTCTGATAACTTTTCCCAGGCCAGTGCTGTTTTTTTATCCAGGAACTATTTACTACAGAAATACATAAATTAACCCCAGGACCCTGTTTTGCTGATTGAACTAGATGAGAGAGACACCTCCTGGTTTTACTCTTTGGCCTCAGCTGCCTTGTCCTTGTTTGAGCTTCACATGCTTTTTGGAGCAGGGTCATAACTTCAAACGAAAAGGTGGTGACTCCCTGTTTCCTTCCTGCTCTTCCTCCTCCCAGTCTAGCATGGTGGTCAGGGATGAGGCATGAATGCTCCCCAGGAACTCCCACTTCCTGGCCAATGCTCTCACCACTGGGTAGCAGCACAGAGAAGGTGGACACTGTTTCCTCCAGCTGCACTTTAAAAGAAAAGGAACATTGCTCATTGGGAATTTTATATCTGCTGACAGCCCAAAAGGCCCTTTTAGTGCCTTTGGCAGGCTGTTAACACCGACCTTGGTGTTTTCCAGCAGTAACACAAAGAAAAATGCTGTGACCAGCAGCCACATGAACTGAAGTCACAGACCAGAAAAGCTACAGGGACTCTTTATTCATTGTTTTAAAGAACAGGTTTTGGCACTCACTGCCAGAAGAGGACTCCAAATTCTGAGTCCAAAGAAGATAAAGGTGCCAAGCATGGGTGGGACTTCACCCACGTCTCTGTTCATAGAGTTTCCTTACCCTGAAACAAAGCTCTTGTTAGCTCCTCACTGAGTGTGCTGCTTGTTTTGGATCTATACCTGCATTTCTTTTTCATGCAGGGAATGTAAGCCTGTCATTACCACACTCAGCCCTGAGGCTGAAAGGCTCATGTATCCTGAAACATCAGTCCCTTATTAGTCCCAACCCTCTGATTTATTAAGGTCACACAGAATGACAAGAATTGAAGTCAAGAACCTAGAGATCCACTAAATTTCCTTGCATTCAGAAACTGCATATAATTAATAGGGAAGAAATGCCTATTAAAAACTTTATAATCAATTGAAGTTAGTTTTCTGCCTGAGACATTGCACAGGATTTTGTATCATCTTACTCAGGTTTGGTTTTTCTGTATCTCCAAAGGCATGCAAGTTTAAATATACAGATTATATGAAACAAGTAATGCCTTTGACAGTTTTAAGTTTCCCCAGGCAACTCAGGGCAGAAGTAGTGATAAAACCATTCCTAGATTTTTGAATACTCATTATACCATATGATATACAAACTATTTGGCATTATTACCTAGAATATTGTGCCTGTTCAGGATGTGCAACATGAATGTTAGAATTGCTATGATTATTCTGGGTCATGTAAACAGGTGATATTTTTAAAAACCGTTCTTCAACAAAACAGGTCTCCAAAATAAGATTGAAGAGTTACTCGAGGAGTTGCTTTCATTTTTTCTGCATATTAAAAGGCAACTATTTCAGACAAAATATGATTTTGGGAATAATTTCTTGCCTGGAGTGAAACTTATCTTTTCCTTTTCCTTGCTAACATTTTTTTCTCCCCTCATTCTGTTTCTTAGGCTGCCTGATGTACAAATGCAGAATGGAGTTTTTATTCCTTGCCAGGTGCCTAGCTATTGGCAGCACAGGAATATATGAGAAAAAATGTAGGTGGGGTAGTTGGTAAAAAGAGACAAATCCTATGAATAATTATCTTCTTTGTGTTTCTCTGCTCATCCATGTCAAGCTTTTGTGGTTATCTGTCTAAAATCTACCTCCTACTCCATCTTCAGGCTAGGTTAGAGGATAGTGGATAAAGAGACTGACACTTTCCCTGAGAAAGTATTGGTAAAAACAGAAGTTTACTTTAAAAATAAATTCCAAGGCAGCAGTGGGGACACAATCTGTGTGTTTCATCTGCCTAGAGGGCAAGTTGCAACGTTCAAAACCATCTTTCAGTGGTACCATTAAATATTTGAGACATAAAAGGTGAAAATTATCATGCAGTAAAAGTGTTTACTGTGAATGAGTCAACACCTGCAATAATCATCCTCTACCTTCTTACATTTCTTCACTATGATTGTCATTTCAACCCACCCTTATACTTGCCCTGCCCTACGCTAATGTGCCTTTTCCTTTTTGCATTTGCCTTTCTAATATCTAATTATTCTGCCTGTACACAGATACAGTCTTTTATACTGGAGTCAGTTACCCTTGAAAACCTTTCCTTTACACAACAGCAAACCTTCTTTTTTTTTTTTTTTTTTTTTTTTTTTTTTTTTTCCTAAGGGTATATAGCCAAATCCAGTAATTTCTTCCTGCCTTCCAATCTGTCAGGACACACCAAACAAAAGAAACTACATATGGAAGACTGTGATGGAATCAGCTGGAAATAACAGAGGACAGAAAAAGTAGCCTTTTGCATTCTTCATGTAGAGTATGAGGAGAACACCTTCAATTTCCACATCAGTCAGTATACTAAGGGCAAGCAGCATCTCTGAATTTTAAGTATAAAATGAATAAACTTGATTGTTAATCTTGGGGGGGGGGAATGGGTATTTTTACTTTGAAAAAATCCTAGCTTTTTGTGCTAGAAGAGGGAGTAAGATAAAAGGAATACCAAATGGCAAAGGGCAAGGAACAAAGCTATCATGTAAACAAAGGATCATGTAAATACAATAAAGAGAGAGGAGATGAGGGACAAGCCCCAAATGTAACAGAAGGTAAATGAAAGAAGAGGAACAGAACAGAACTGTGAGTGAAGTGAGGAAGTGCATTAGTGATCACTTATGGTATTTGAGTTTTGTTTGATGCTTATTACAAAAAGATTATGTTTAATTACTTTGGACTGATTAAAAATATATAAATGTAGTTATTTTGATAGTACTGTATTACAGGGTAAATGTTTTCATGCTAAGATAGCAATTATTTCTAGGTAGGAATTTGCAGTCTTGCTCCTCTGCAGTTCAGTTATCATCTGTACATGGAGGTTAAAGCAATTTACACCAACTTGATTTCCCCACCAAGGGTTGATTGTGAGTGTATCATGTGCTTTTGGATGAAGGCCCAGTTGGATGTGTAACTTGGTCTGCTGTGCTCATTGAAGAAAACAGCAAAACTCTAATAATATTTTGACCCAAGTTTGCATGCTTGATACACTGCCAGGTTAGAATCTATTCCCCAAAAAATTGTTAAAAAGTCACAGGTTTTTTCTCCACTAGGTTGTTTCTTTGCCTTGCTCACAAAGTACTCGTGTAACTCATTCCACTTTCCTTCTTCCTCTGTTTTTTCTTTTTTTGTTTGGTTTTTTTTTGTTCTCTCTTTTCTCTGTAGCAAACAGGAACTAGAGAAATATCAGTGTGAATGCTTAGAAGTGAAATGCTGACACAGTGAAAAGTCTTAGGAGTTTTGGGCATTTGTTGGGTTGTTTGTGGTTTGGGGTTTTATTTTTGTTAAAATGCCAGGTTTTATCCTACTTGACAGTACATAGGGTGTCATGAGAAAAGAGAGAATGCCATTTCTTTTCCTTTTCTTGCAAGAATGAAAAACAAGGATTGTATGAAAGTCCTACATAACATTTGGTATTCAGGAGCGGATGGGCTTTGCTACAGTAGTATCAAAGAAGAGACTGGAAATTTAACCTTTATGTATCCAGTTCTGAGACTGCCAGTGTGTATCTTGCAGTTTGTACAACAGACTGCCTCCCATGGATTTGGCTGTGTCAGTTTTTCAAAACACTCCCAGGTTCCTTGATTTCTCTAATAAATTTTTACCATTTGCTCTGAACTTGCTTAAAGTGGAACTTGACAAAACTTAAAAAAAATGTTGAGGTGCTTTATTGATTTGGTGAGGTTTCACTTCTTATTAGTTTTGCACCTGCCACCATTTCGTGTCTAACTCACTTATATTAGAAGAGGCATGGGAGTATCAGCTGCTTAGATATGTCCTGAGCATTGCCATGTGTTTCAGGCTGATTAAAGTGGTTGTGTCAGGATGCTAGAGACTGGGTGTTCCCAAAACAACAATGCAGTTTGCCCACAACATTATTTATTTCTTTTTTTCCTCTGTAGAAGGGCTGTTCTTTGTCTGCTGGGAATAAGGCTGAGTGTTGCAGCATAGCTAGTACAGCTGACCAAGCTTTTCTCCGAGTTCTCAAAGGAAAGTGAAAGGGGAAAAATACACCAGTTTGGATTGTGTCACAAAAATGGCTTCTCACATAATCATTAGCCAGCAAGACTTGGCTCAAGTAGAAAAGGCAGCAGCCAGAATTTTGGGAGCTTCTTGTTATTGCCTGTGTTGGGGCAGTTCTTTAGAACTTCTCTTATGTCAGATAAACACTGAATCAGTCTTTGGTTCATCTAAGACTTTGTTTTCAGTTATCAAAAAAACACTATAAATTGTGTATGCCTGTTAGGTCAGGGCAGAAGGTAGACATCTTTGTATTTCTTTCTGAAAAATGCTTTGATTTGCTTTTTCTTTTTCCTCTTTGAAGGTGTTCTGACAGCATTTCTTTCTTTGGTTCTAAAAGGTTGCCCTCACAGCAATTTGAATGAACCAGTGTCCCTGTGAGATAGCGAACATCAGAGAATTTAGTGGAAGTATCCCTTACATTATCACATTATTCATTTAGTGTGTCTTTTGGGAGACTGTTAAGCCAGCATTATTCCCTGAGTCTGCTGTTGTTTACATGTGGAAAGAGCTTTACCATATGCTGCTTTACAACATGGGACGTAATTGTATGTGTGGCAAAATGTTTCTGGACTTATCACTTGAGGAGACATTTTTTTGAAACTTTGTAATGCAGTGCGTTGCACTGGAGGGGAAACACATAGAGGAGGGGAGGAGGATGATGAAGAAGTCATCAGTGGTCTTTCTGTAACACTTGGGATTTCAGTTATGTTCAGTAATTCTCCACTGTCAGTATACTTGCTTGGGCCAGACAGCAGTAACTAAAATGTCAATTGATTTTTACAGCAACCCAGTCCAGTACTCTGGCATTTACTGCAGGCCATATTCAGCAAAAGTAAATAGAAATGGGATAAAGGTAAATGGTATTAGTACTTGTATTACTCTGATGAAATGGGAAGTTCTCTATTTGTCTTAAGGTACCAAACTCCAGTTTGCTTGCTCTTTTCTGAGGCGTGAATGTCACATGTACAGGGATGGGCCTGATGGTGGGGTTGCTCCCCAGCATACTTTGTGCAAGCTTGCTCTCAGCCTGCGTGTGGTGCTGAGCCAAGAGGCTGAAGTGGTCCCCCTGGAGGGACCAGCCCTTCTCATGCTCACAACCCCAGGCCTGAGCACTCCAGCTGCAGGAAGGCAGGAGGTGGGCAGAGTATTTGCATTAATGCAGTGCTGTCACAGAGCTAATGCGCTGTGCCTGGCATCATGCACCATGCATAGGGTTGCAACTGTGTGGCACAGAACTCTGTGAGTCTCCTAGCTCAGACCAGGAGAAAAACATAGCTGGCTTGCCCAGGCTGATAGTTAATCACAGAATATTCCAAGTTGGAAGGTAAACTCCTGGTAAACTCCTGGGACAGCACAGTTACCCCATGCTTGATGCAGCCAGTGTTGGGACCAGTTACTCTGTATCTTTCTGGGTAAAATAACACTGGGTGTCTGAGCATCACTACTGCATCCACCAACACAGGCTGTGCTATTTCCCGTTAAAAAGCCCACGGGGCCAGTGTTGACTCCAGATATGACCTGCACAACACAAGTGCTTTGCCCTGCTCACCGCAGCAGTGTAGGCTGCTGGGGTGGGAGTGAGGCATTTCTTCCTTCTTCCCCTCCCCTCTGCATGTAACTGGGGTATTTTGTCAGCCTCTGTTTAATATGCATACTTCTCTCTTGGCTCTTGCCCAAACTCAAAGGAGTGCACTGCTTTCCTCAACCAAGGGCTTGTCTAAACAACGATATTCTGGCTGCTTTAACGAGTGTTGTTCAAGTGCTAAATCCCCCTAAGCCTTGTGGAGTTACATTAGTACAAACATTGCTGTTTGGGAAGCAATATCTGCTTTAAAGCACCTCTCTAGGGCTGTGTACCAGGTGTCCATGGCAGCGGCGCCATGGAATAAGAGAGTGGTTTAAGCTTGCTGTATAGGACTTTTTAAAAAGCAAACCTGGTTGTGATGATTTTATAGAAGCTTAAATACTTGGGGGGGGAAAAGTTGTGGTAGGACAGTTGACGTTCAAGCATACGTCAAACTACTTGGTTATTTCCTGATATGTTTCTTGTTGCAGTGGGCTGGAAGTGGCCAGGATGTTTAGTGATGCCTTGCTGGTGTAGAGTGACCTGGTCCTTTTCCTGGCATGCATCTCCTTGCCTGAGATCTGCAGTGTTGTACGCATTCCTCCTGTGCAGTTTGGTTGCTATAAACTCTATTTACCTGCTGAGATATTAGGGCTTGCCTACACCAGAGTACCTCTACCACAGTAATTATGCTGACACAGCCTCAGAGCACTATAGCAACCATGCCCTCAGCTGCTGCACACAGCCTCAGTATCTGAGGAAGCTGTGGTAAAGCAAGGCGTCCCTAACTGTGTCTGCAGCAGAGTTTCTGCAAACACAGGTGTCTCGGTCCTGTGGTGTTTTCTTTCACACCCTTTGCTGAGCCTGTGCTCTTATGAGCAGCTTGGGGAGCTCCCCCCTCCAGCTGGAGGGTGTTTATTTTCACATTAAACTTGTGGGGTTTTTGTGCTGAAGCCCACACCGGATTAGCTGAATCACCACCACCAGGCAGGTGAGCTGGCCTCTTCTCTTTCACTTCCCTTTGGTTTCACTTGCAGAACTAAAAGGGTTTTATTTCCCTTTCTGCTAAAAAGGTTTCCCCCATGCCCCCCCCACCTTTGTATTACTGAGCTTGTCCACAAACTCTCAAATATTCTGCTTCTTTATTCCCTCCTTTTTTCATTATTTCCTTTGGAACACTGCCCTCCTTACAAGTGTCCACAGACCCATGTTTTCTCCTTGGAAACAGCAGAACTTGTTTATGTGAGAGTAATAAGGAAAGTAATTGATGTGTGTCTGTGCAGGCATGCAGGGGAGCCAGGTTCCACTGGAGGATGTTGGAAAAGCGATTCTCCACTTAAGCTGACTGCCAGAAGGTTGGATGGTGGAAGCAAAAACCACCTTCTTCCTCTGCTGTTTCCAAAGTTGCCTTTTATTCACAGTGGTGGTAGGAAACTTCTTGCCTGTCCATATGCTCATTCTTCTGGACTTTTTTTTTTTGCTGGTCTTTTTCATCACCAATGTGAAGGAGTTGAATAGCAAAATTTTTAGGTCTTGCTGATCTCTTATTTTCTGGAACTCCATGCTGATGCACTGTTCCATGCCAGGGCCATCTCCTCTCTTGTCTTGGCCCTGACCACCTCTGTGGCCACAGGACTTTCTCATCCACGTTTTGAGGTTTCTGCTGCTCCCTGCTTTGTGCCTTTTATTGCCATTGCCCCTTGTGCTGTTGGACATGGTTGATAGACCTGGCTAGCTGTTAAGTTCAGGTATCCCAGGATGGTCTTTCCCAGCCCTTCAGGACAGAGGTAGGGAGGCCTGTAAACAGCTTTTGTGGCCATAAATGTGGTTGGGTCACCAGATGGGGCCTCTCCCAAGTGATGGTGGGATACCTGGCTGTCTGCTGCTGCCTACCCAGTGCCAAAGAGCTCGTGGCCTGGCCTTGAGTAGGATGGCAGCAAGACCCCATGGAGAAGTCTTTGGAAAAGACCTGTGGCATGAGGGTAGTCTAGATAGACTCCCTCTTTGGGACCAGGGGGTGCTGCTCTGAATGGTGTCACCTCAGGGGTGTTAGCACACATGATTAGGACCATCACACCTGGTGATAGTCAGGTCAAGCAAGCCCTGGTGAAGAGGTGCTCATGTGGACATCTCTGTAATGACAGTTTGGAGGAAGAAAGAAGGATTTCTGCTTGCCTTCAGTTTAGTGCATACCTTGAAAAGGCAGTGTGGCTGGAAGATTATTTTTAATCTTAGCTGTAAGAGCTGTAAATACTCCTAGAAACTTTTTTTGTAATTGAAAAATTTTCCCTTGTTTGCCACCCAGTATGAATGGCTTCTGGGGTGTGCTTCATCATCAGGCCTTAGTCTTGGTCTCTTTTTTCCTCTTTCTATCTCCTTTGGGTGATTTTCTTGGGACTAACATCTGTAAATAGCCTTACCCAAGCAGGAAGACTGTTCCAGTTGCATGCCTTGTATTTTAAACACAAGTGATCCAACAATCATATTTTTTATATCACTGAACCTTGAAATAAGCTGTTTTTCTATTAGCTGAAGCTGTATAGACTCTTTGCTTCTTACACTGTGTCAAGTGAAATGCTTGGTACTACTTTGATAGGTCACTGTAGGATGGTTTCAAACTTGCTTTAACTTCCTAGAGGTTGTATTAGCCTAAGGCACTTTCTGCACATTTCACTGTCCCATGTCTTGAGTATCAAGAAAAATTTCTGTTTGACAGGGTGTGAACTGTCTCCAAATGTGCTTCTCATAAAACAAAGAATGTGAAAGGGTGGAACAGAAAGGGAGTGAAGAAACAGGACTTAATACATGCGCCTGATAATGGAGATAATACTGGGGATATTGCATATTAAATATCCTCCTGTTATCTCAACACTAAATGTGGAGAACTATGTCTTTATTATGGAATAATGGTACATTATTTACCATATGTAATTTGGCTTTACATCCAAAAAGATGGGAAGAGGAGCACGAAGGAGGCTGCAAATGGAAATAGGCTGTAAAACCTGGAATGTTTGCTCTGCAGGGAGCACTTAGAGTCAAAACATTGAAGTCTGTAAAACAGTTAGTAGAAAATGCTCTTGATGCTTGGGTTTTTAAAGGACAAAAATCAGCATAAGTTATTAGAAAGCACCTAGAAAAATCTTGGAAAATTTTGGTTGGTCAAAGGAAGCTGTTTTTTTAATGTTATGAAAGACATTGTTTTGGAATTGCATTAAAAGACAGGATTCTTCTGGTGGGGTGTGGGTATAATTATTGTTATTGTTGTTGTTGTTGTTCTTATTACTACTATTATTATTTTGGTGTACATGATCTGGTTTGATATAAACAGAGCCAGGAACAGCCCAGTGACATACTTCTGAAAAAGAGTCTTTTAAAGAAATAATGTCATTAAATGTCTCTCTTTCTACAGGCTATGGATTCTGAATCAAAGAACAGTTTCATAGGAAGCTTTCTTCAGCCACCAGATTGGAGGCTTCCTGCAGCCTTTGTTTATATGGAATCAAAGAAGTTGGCAACTGCTGCTGCTGACAGGCCTTCTCTCCCAAATAACCAAGGTATAGCCAAAATATGTCCTTAAAACAGTCTTTTTAATTGTTCCATGTGAAATCTCTTGAGCAAACTCCCCATCCTATTTGACTGAGTTCAATGACTTGCTGCAGTTATCAGTCTGACATTAAGACAGGATGTATATGTGTCCTGAGGGAGTAGTCTCCCTGAAGTCATACATCTAGAATGGAAACCCCTGCAAATCTTCTAACATCCTTGTAAACTTTGGCTTTGAAATTTGTTTAACTTAAAATTGTCAGACTTCCTCTGAAAGCAAAGGAGAATGCTTCAAACTCAGTAGAAGTAGTTCATGACTTCAAATACAGTAAAAAAAAGATCATTAGTATGGTACAGTGACCTGAGTGACCTGAATTTGCATGGTGCTATTTGACTCCTTACAGCTTAAAATCACTTCTAAGGGGGCTTTTTTGGTTGTTTTTTTAATTGTTTTGGTTTGGGTTTTTTTGTTTTGTTTTGGTTTTTTGTTTGTTTGTTTGTTTGTTTTGGGTGGTTTTTTTGCATGGTATATTTCCTTGGGAGAACTTTTGAACAATTCAGATCCCAAAAAAGTTAGCAGCATGAAAGTTAGTTCCTATGAAATATGGTTGTCATGTGCCTTAATGGGTGACTGCTCTCTGGAGCTCACAAGGGAAATGCTCAGTGGCTTAACATATCTGGAGAGCCTGGGGAATATTAAGGATACCCACACTTGGACTTACTATCATGGACAACTTTGCTACCTTGCACAGACATAACCCGTGAGTGTGCATGTGATCATTGTTCTTCACCTAAAAAATCTGTGATTCCTGTAGTAATCTTATTTCATACAGAGTTTGGGCTTTTTTGGATTACAGTGATCAGTTTAGTGCTATGTAGATAAGTGGTTAAGGAAATGTTTGGCATGACAATAGAAAGACGGAAAGGGTGGTCCCACTTCATCCTTCTGTTTTCTGGTTTTTTCTTTTTGGTTTGAGTTTTTGTTTGATGTTTGCTTGGTTTTTGCTGTTTTGTGGTTTGGTTTGGTTTTTGTTTGTTTGTTTGTTTTTAATAGATCTGTGATAATATGGTGAAAGTTGTTACGGAGGTAGCAATATTTGATGGTATTCTTTTGATGAGAGAGTTTGGAATAGAGAAACTGTCAATTATAAAATGTCAGAAAATCAGCTTGACTTGTTGCAGGACATGTCTTAAACTTCCACAGGTGCGTTTGCTTTATGGAGAGCTAGCAGACTTTTTCTTGTAGCTGAAATTGCAGCTTTTATTTTTGGTATAATTTGACACATACTGATTTGAGTCTGAAAGCAAAATCTTCCAGACTTGTTTCCATGGTTTGCAGACTTGTTTCCATGGTTTGAAGAATCATCAAATACAAGATACTGGATGTTGAAACATTGCCTTTTGAAACAATAAAGAATTTAACAATGTATCCTTGCTAAATTGTCCTTTGTATCTCATTTCTCCCCCTTTTCTGAGCATGTTTTCTCTTTTCAATCTGTCCAGACCAGTTGCCTTACACCAAAACTTATGACCTCACTTGGATACCTGTGTTCTCTGCTTCTATTTAAAGAGAAGGCCCAGGGCTGATTATATTCTATTTGCCATTGTTTCTTTGTGCTTGCTGCCATTTGGAGTGAAAATATTTTTGCTTATAGGGCCAGAGCTTCATACCTCAGTTATGCAGGAAACACATCCATTTTCTCTCATATGTGTTCTGCATATGTTAGTGTACAGCAGGGGAATATCGTTAATTTTGGGAGTGATACTAATAAGAAAATTTAGGTAGTATATTGTAATGTGAAGTGTTTTCTAATAATGATAATCATCATCAAAATAGGAACTGTTACTTAAGGTGTAGCTGTTGTGTTGTTTGCTAGCTGTAGTGGCAGCCCTGAGAGCTCTGCAAGAAAAGATCCACCACCTAGAGCTGGAGAAGTCACAGGCTGAAGATAAACTGTGCAGCCTTTCCAGAGCAGCTGCTCAGTACAAGAAGGTCTTAGAGCACAAATCCTATGAGAAGGATGCAGCATATCAAGAGCTGATGCAACAGAGGAAAGGTATTTCTTTGGAGTGATAAGGTGTAGCCACAGCAACCCTAAAACTGTATAATCCAGGGAATGTTTTGTTTCGAAAAACTGCTAATTAGTGCAGCCCCCTTTAGTTTTTTGCTTCAGAACTGAGGAGGGACAGGGGCTTGATAATTGTGGATAAAGTTGAGATATTTTTGACATATATCAACTGAGAATTGCATAAGCCATGAAGCAATTTTAAATACTTAGCATGTTTCAGGTGGTATGTTTAACTCCTACAATAAGCAAGCAGCTGCTTACATAACACTGCTAACTTGAGAAAAGATAGGAGAAGATTCTCCTCTCTCAGATTCTGGTTAGGTATCTGCTGATACAAATCAAAGTAACTGCAGTGCTCATGCCTTTGGAATTCAAATTAGAGACTAGCTTTGAAAAAACATTTTGATTCTCATGTCTTATATATAAAATACATTTTAACCTCATTACTTGTTCAGGCTAACAAAACTGTTCTTGCCTGATTTGAAGACAGAGAATTCCTCAATGATAGTACAGTCTGGCTAAATGTGTAGCTCCCTCTGCTCTACTGAATGTCTTGTTTCTCTCTGTAGATTCAAATGCAGTACAATCCCGCTGCTCCCTGCTGGAGAAACAGCTGGATTACATGAGAAAGATGGTTTCCAGTGCAGAACTGGAAAAGAAGATGATTTTAGAACAACAGGTGAAGCCTTTTAGCATAATAACAAAGTAATGACAGAGTTCAAAAGTATAGAAATGTGCAAGACGCGAAGTTTTTTGTGGTCATTGTTTTTCCTCAGCTCTGCTCAGGCTGCTAGCAAACAGAAGCAATTTAGTGTATGGCTGATGGCAACCATTCAATGGAGTGTATGAAAAGCTCCCTGGGTGGAACTCCTAATGAGCAAAGCCATGCTAATACTTGCACACTTGGTAGACAAAAAAGCTGCTGGAAGCTTCAGTTGTCTTTGTCTGCCTGGTATTTTTCATAACTTTGCAATTTAAAATATATGGAATTTAAAGTAATTAAACACCTTTATTCTAGTGTGGGGTGGTTTGGTGTTTTTTTTTTTGCTGTCTGAAACAATTTCAATCAGTTGCCATCTCCATTCTTGCTTATTTTTTCCAGGCTCAGCTTCAGAAAGAGGAAGATCAGAACCGGTTGGAACTGCATGCAAAACTTGAAAAGCTTGAAATGCTAGATAAAGAGTGTCTTAAACTTACTGCTACTCAGAGAATTATTGAAGTAAGCATGAATGGAATGACAGTCTGAAAGTTATTTGTTATCATTTTATGGCATACTATTAATATTATTAATGACTAACTATTAATAGTACTAAGTTTTGCAAAAGTTGTCTCTGTTAAAGCATACCTGACTGAGTGCCACCTTGGCTTCATGTGCATGAGTCTTTTTCAGTCTGGGCTTTAAAAATTCCTAAAGTTTTATCCCCACATTACAGTTGTGAGCTCCTCCAGACTTCTGACTCAACATTCAAAATGAAGTGGGACTAATCATTCTTGCCTTCAAATTCAGGACAAGATCAAACACTTAGAAGAAATGCTGTGTAAAGAAGAGCATCAGCATAAGCTAATACAAGATAAAACTGCTCAGGTAGACTGAAAAGATTTTATTTTATCTTCTTTTTTAGTACTGAAGAAATCTATTCCCTCTGTTCAAAATGCTTGTTTTATTACATTTTAACTCCTTGTGTTTATTACCCAGGCAGAACTCCTGAAATACTACCTAGATCAGTTATAAGCTATATATTAGAAAGCTTGCCAGGTGTGTTGTATATCTCAATGAAGAAAGATTCTACTTGGCTTTGTATTAGTGATACAGTTCATCAGCCTCAACACTGCTCTAAGTGACCCAGGTAGAAAATTAATTTCTAGAAAATCTGTAACTGAATCAGGTTAATTTAATTTTCAGTAACTCAAAAGTGATTGTATATGAAACCATATATACCAAGTGAGGCTGGTTATTATGTTTGTTTTCCTCCCTTTCTTAAGATCTGTAGCAATCTAATACATAGAGCTGTACTTGGAAAAACCCTAATCAGTGATATGTTGTTCATCAAATGAGATCTTGTATAATTCATTATTCTGTGAAGCCATAATCAGTTTGTTGGGCCAGCATCCATCTGAGAGAGGAGTATTTGCCAAAGAGAGCAAAATGATGAAACCTTTTGTTAAAGGGGCAAGGTAGTCATTTTCCAAACCTCACTTTGTGCATTAGTACCAGGCAGCTTGAAAGAGAGACCAGTTGTGGGGGAATTCCCTTGGGGTGAGGTGAGGGCTGCAGTGCTGAAGAGTAATATTGGAATAATGCAAGCAAAGCGGATGCCTTAATTTAATTCATCACTGCTGTCAGCTCTTATACCTCATCCAAGGATGATGGGTTTTCATCTACCCAGGAAGCTTTAAATAACATGCAAATTTGTAGCCCAGATGTCTGACCACCTCCAGAATCCAACAGAATGACACAGTTGAAAACTTGTAGGTTTTTTGGTTTCTTGCTTAGACTGCATGCAGAGATTTTATTTTCGGAGAAACATGGTAAGAATGACTCTCCCAGAGCAGATAGTCTAAACATTTGGTCAAGAAACTACTTAGATGCCATAAACTGAGTCCTAAAGTCATGTTAGTACCATCTTCATACACTGCAGGAGGGGTTTAGGTCTGTTGGATCTGGGCTGGGAAGCACAGGGTTCACTTCCTCACTTCCTTTTGATGACAGAAAAGCCAGAATATTCTCACTTTAGTGGCAGACCTCCAGCATTGTTTAGCTGCAGCTGTAACACATGCCAAAGCAAAGTCCTTGTCCTGTTTTTAATTGGGGATGATTATCGCCCTGTTTATCATGGGTCTTGATAGCAACTTTGGACCACCGAGCAGTATGAGGATTGTCCAGTAGGTTTGACCTCAATGTAATACAGACAGGCTTAGTTCTCTCTGTCCCCAGATTGTAGGAGCCAAATGTTCATATAATTTGGATTTTATGATCACATCCTCAGCATGTGGCAGGATTAGCTTATCTCAGTTGCTGGTTGTCACAGTGGAAAAATACAGCTGCTGCTGCAGCTGAATATGAAAATGAGGAATACTAAGATAGAGCTGCAAGATCTGCCTGATACCCTGCCTTCCTAGTAATCTGTTCAGGTTTTAAGTGTAGCTTATGCCTTCCAAGCAGGACAGTTAATAGTGCCCTTAATTGGTTCTTATCCATGCATGAACAAGAGAATTAATTAAACCTTGCTATTTCATACTTCTAATATTACATTAAATGGCTCCTTTTTTTTTTTTTTGCTTATTGCCACAGCTTCAAATGGGATTTGATATAAACAGAATTTTGATGTCTTCAGTAACATCTCAACATGAACCTGAAAAGGAAAATGGGAAGAACAAAAAACCTAGGAAGGTAACGTGGAAATTTTTATTAACATACTGTTGCTGATAGCATCTGACTTGCACAGAGACTGGAATTTGTGAAAAATGGTGATGTAAGAGGAACTTGATGCATCTGCTGCACTTTACTCCACTTCCAAAGTGACAAACAGTGCTAAATAACTCTTTTTTCCTTCTTTTTTTTCTTTCCTTCATTAACTAAAATGGTACTGGGGTGATATGACATCACTTGCAAATCTTCCCTTATCAGCTTGACAATTACCTCTGTTAAAGTCTTGCTGCCATCCCCCATGCCCTGTCTTAGCTTCCTTTCAGTTTATCTGGCAAAATTAGTTTCCAAAGGAGTTTTAGCTCAGCATCTTAAAGTGGTGTGTTTTGGGGGGATTACTGAAATCAAGAGAATTTATTTTGCAACACATTACAGATCAGTCAAAATTTTGCAACTGTGGTTTTGAAAACGTAAGTCAACAAGGTTCAATTACTTTCATGTTAGTCTAATTGTTAAACAATCTCCTACATGCATATGGCATAAAATTTATTTGTGTCAGCTATTGGAAAGTCTTATTTGTTACACATACAGGAGGGAAATTTATTTCTTTAAACCAGAAGAAAACTGAGGTGCTGCATTTCACTGCTTATTTACTTGAATTTTACTTCCTAAAAAAAAGTTTAGGATTGTACTCTTGAGTCAGCAGATTGGAATTTTTTCTCTTATATTTTCTTATGGCAGAGAAATCCTACAATGAAGAAAATGCAGCTCTCACAATTACATGTAAAGGCTGGTGAACTACCTTTTGTAGCTGGGAAGGTAGGTGAAAACCACTGCTGTCACTAAAGTGACATCTTTGGTTTGAATAAGGCTGTATAGTTGTTAATTACTTCTGTAAGCCACTGATCATTCTTCTTTTAGTCTGCCAGCTCCAGCCATTCTGTCAGTGCAAATGTACAAAGTGTGCTGCACATTATGAAGCATCGCAATCCGTGTATCTCACCACAAGGACAAGGAGGAGCCACAGCTGGGATTTCAGGGCAGAGTGCACTTTCAAAATCTGTATCCTCTTGTTCCACATCACCCACTGCCACCAGGAGCTTTTCAGACCTTCTGTTGGCCTTTCAAGACGAACTGGGCCAAATGAGCTCGTGAGTACCCGTCTCTGGTGTTGTGAGTAAACGTGACTTCAGCAGCAGCCCTGAGAAGCGACAGGGTGCTGTAATTGAGCCTAGCCTGTTTTAGCTATAGGACTGCTTGTTGACAGAATGACCTGAGCAGGCTTGACTAGTAGGATTTTTCTCATTCAAAAAATTCTTTCTGTCCTGGTGTTTCACTGGTCTTGTTTTTCTGCTTTCACATCCTGTATTTAAAAAAGCAGCAAATGAAAAGCCTTTCAAACCTGTGCCTTTTAGACATTTTGAACATGTTCTGGGATATACAGAGTAAACGAAAATTTTTCTGCTGGATAAGGCTGCAAAGGTGGTGCTGATAGTAGGCCTGCAGGATGCAGTCAGTCTGGGTGGTGGAATGGGTTAGTAGAGCTCTGGCATGAACAGTCCTGTCACAACATCTCTCCTGTTCCTTTGTACTCACTGCGTGTTCTTTCCTTCCCTGTGTACCTGCCGGGTCCTTGTGCTGAGTCAGTCTGGTGCTCGTACCCTTTGCTTGTTGATAGCAGGAGAACTTGCTGGTCCTGTAAGGGGGTTGTGAAAGAGGAATGGTCACCTGCCAGAAAATGGGCAGGGTGTGGAAGAAGCTAACACTTCAAATGGGAGTGTATGTATCTTTCTAGCCATGCAAGTAAATGTGGATTACAGCCTGTTGTGTTCTTAGGCATCTTCCCATTAATGCAGGCTTGTGGGACTGTGGGCCAAAGCTCTGTAGCTGGTCATAGCAGACATGTCAACATGATGAGTTGTGGTTTGAACAGGGGAGGAGGATGTGCTGATTAAACCAGTTAGGATGTTGACGCTGATTTGAAATCCTTGATGTGGTAAAATTTTAACTGGCAAGCAATCTAATGTTCAAAAAACAATGTCTAGCTTACTCATGGCAGTTAAGGACAGGCTTTTTGTTTAAATAGCAACAACCAGTTGCTTCAATTAAACTGTCAAGGAGAAGCAGTTAGAAGTCAGAATAGAAGCTCTGACCTTTGTAAAGGGATTATTTATCTAAGAGGGGGGTCTCTTGCTTCAACCTGTTCAGGTATCTGGGTATCAAGATCTACACAATTTCTTTTACCTAATCTGGTTATTTTAATTAAGCAGCCCACTTTGCTGTAAATCTTTCTGAGTATAATATTTTAATTTGCATAATTTGTCAGAAAAATTGTAACTTGAGTGTACTAGTTTATAAAGTACTTTCATGTATTACACTAAGCCTTCAAAGTCTGCACTAAATTGGCAGGAAGTGAAAATGTGGTACTGCATAGCTGCTGTTCACTTTCAAAAATCTCATTTTGCACACTCTTACACATGTAGTTGCTATGCCTGTGGGAAGAAGGAGAAGTAAGATGGACATCAGCTAAAAATTTGGAATGAGAAAATCAGACTCACAGGAAACCTTTTCCCTTTCTCATGTAAATATATTCCAGATTAATGTGTATTGTGTGAGAGTGGAAATAGTGCTAAATTTCTGTACTCTGCACAAAATGGCTAGGAACTCCTGCAGGAAGAAATCCTAGAGACTGTATCATTAGATTGCCATTCTTGTCTTTAATAGTGAGCATCAGGAACTTCTGAAGCAGATACAGGAGACTCAAGACTCCCAAGCTCGTGAAGACCTGGAACAGGAGCTAGATTGCCTCATAAAACAAATGGAGATGAAAGGAAGACAAATATCCAAGCTGAAAAAGCATCAGGCTACTGTAAGAATGAAATGTAAACTCTCTGGCTACTAACATTTTTGTTGAAAGGCTGCCACAACTCTGCCTCCTGTTGTCATCAGCTAGAATGTCACTGGAATGTTTTAAGCCAAGATGTTCCAGTATGGGTGATTATAATTAGACTGCTGGCTCATATTTTTGAACCTCCAAGTTCTTCATTGGATCAAGAAAAGTGCTTACAACTGGCAGTTAGGAATGTATGCTGGTGGGAAAGCTTCCTGCCCTGTGGCAGTTCTGCAGTACAGAGCTGGGTTGCACTGTCTGTCACTTCTGCTCACTGTGTTGAGACAAACTGTTGAAATTTCATTTCTTTATATCCTGTCCCTCAGGGAATGAGAAAATAGAAGCTGTAATTCCTGTACAGACTAGATTAATGTCTTTTCTATTACTGAAACATTGAAGCTTTCTTGTTAACTAGTCTGTTGACCAGAGCTTCTCCAAAATCATAGCTGGGCAAGTCTTTCAGTTTTGTTTAACCTTTAAACTGCCTTCATTCAGTCATTTTTTAGTTTAGAGCCATAGATAGCAACTTTTCATACATGCCCATATAAAATCCCTCTTCTGTAGTTAAACAGCCTAACTCTTTTGTAGCAATTTGGTTTGGGCATATGATTAAACATTCAATCCATAGTTCTGTCTGATTGTTTGTGTTTTTTTCATCTTATGTTTCAAGATAAATACTCACCTGAGAACTTTGCTTATACAGGAACAAAACAAAACTCAGCATGAGCCCTTATGAAAAGAGGAGAATACAGTTGATTTGAATCTGACCAGTTTTATTCATATTCATTTTTGATGGGTTTTTCTCACTTAAACTTTTTATTGTCCATGTATTTGCAAGCATAGAGGTGCTTTATGTCATAGCAGATGTGTCAGACTTGCATGTTAGCAGTAGGGACTATTGGCATTGACTGCTGAGTCCTCGCTGCCTCTCTTGGCAATGTCAGCTGGTTTTTGTAATAAAACTCTTATATTCTTGAAGACCCAACAATTACCGTGTTACTCCTTGCCTCAAAGTCTTGCTGTCTTCATCCTCAGGAATGTAAAACACTGGGCAACAACTGCACCTTGGTTTCTTTCTTTTGTATATCTTTATGGCCACAGTTTGCCTTTGTTTTGGGATGATGAAGAGTAGCACATACAATGTGGTGCAACCTTGTTGTCATCTTTGCCTCTTACCAGTGTGCAGATCTTCTGGCAGGTCCTCTGTGCTCTGGTACAGCCTGGTCAGAGGACACCCCTTAGGGTCCTGCTGTAAATAGTAGTGTCTGTATGATTACTGGCCATTATGCCCTGGTTATCAATACAGACCATTCCTCTAATTCCTTGGCCTGTATTTTTTTTTCCTAGTGCTTTTGAACACAGACATTTCCACTTGTATTTTGTATAGACCAATCTTAATATTTCTAATGCATATTTCTTTTTCTAGAACCTGACATACTAAAAGTGCCATGCTAATCTCTGTTTCACAGTTAATAATATGTTCTAGTATGCAATTAAAGTTAATTATTTTTAGAAATGGATTTAAAGCCTAAATTGGCATTTGGAATGCTTCCAGCCTTATTTTATCTTTAGGAAGTGACCTTTCATGCCAAGTGCAAGTCAAGACTCATTATTTGACATTTTAAAAAACATTCTTTAGCAATTAACCCTATTTATTCTGTTTTCCACTTTTGCTAAGGAGGCTTCAAAATAAGCTGCTTAGATCCAGTAACTGATAATTAACAGTATACATTTTAGAGGTTTATTGGTTGTTTGGTTTTTTTATTAGGGTAGTACAATCTGAAATTAAAAGAAACTGTTGTAAGTATAGATTATTAAGAGATGATATTCCAGCCATCTCAAGCAAGCATTTTTATGCTAGGGGGCAATGGGATTCAACAACCAATTGAGTGTGGATGAGGTCAGTTTTCTCTGGTGGTTTCTTTATGTGCAAGGTCAGCTTTCTGTTACAGTGAGACAATTGTGCAGGGTTATTAAGTTTAAACTTTTCTCTTTTTTTTTAAATTAGTCTCTTAGTCATGTAGTTATTCTCTAAGTCTGTAGTTTGGAGTTCAGTATGGAGTATGTAACATGCTAATTAGTTGTGGTTTTTTCCCTAGGTGCAGAAATTAAAGAGAAAAACTCAGAAATTGAAGCAAGGGGCAACTCATGTCAAACTAAAGTGTGGTGAACAAAAGGAAGCAAAGGAGATTGCAGTCACTGTAAAGGAAAGTATGTCTAAACCTTGTCCTGGGCAGAAGAGCAGAAGTTCTCTTCAGCTGCTAAAAGCTGTGAGGAAACTTCAGCTATCTCTGAAAAAAGATTATGTCATCTGAGAAGAATAGTTCTGAAGTTTGTTATGTTAGAAGTTTTTGAAGTTGTCTGACATCTAGTAAATTTTTAGTTGTACAAAATACCTCTTAAAAATAAATTGGATACAGTAGACTTGTACATTCTACACTGCCTACTCTCCAGTAGGTCAGTTTGTTCACCTTAGAATTAACTTTCATGTAGTGTAGCTGTAACTCAACTACTCTTCCTTGTAATAAAGTGTTTTAATGGACTAATGAAATGTTATTATTTAGTAACTTGTCAAATAAAATTTTATACTTTTTTTACACTTAAAATAGTTTGTGATCTTTGATGTCCTATTTCCCTGGCTGCCAAGGAGATATTTAGAGCTTGCTTTTCCAGAATGACTTGTGCTAGTGCTTCTGTATGCTTAAAGCTGCTTAGACAAAATTCAAAGCATGGTATTTTTTTCATGGTGCAGATAGATTTTTCTGAGATAGTTTTATGCATTTCTGGATAGTGGAATCACTGATCCTGGTAGGGACAGGGTACATAAATCTCTCTGGCTCTCTCTGTACCTTGACCTGGTATTTTTGTCGACTACAGAATCCTGGGGAGAGGGTGTTATTTTGGAGCTGGAGAAGCAGGGCTCTGGTTCCCCTCTTGGGCAGAAGCTGTGGTGGAGGGCTGCAACTTTGGGTCTGTCAACCAAGTACTGGATGGGACAGTCCTTAAACGATGGCAGCATTGAATAGTCAGTCTTCAAAATGTGTGTGCTGGCAGGGGCTGTCCAGTCCCAGAAAAAAATTTGTGTTTGCCCTTCTGTGAGGTGAATGGCTGGAGGGAAAGGGAAACAGTTGAACCTGGTCCTGCTGGCAACTGGGCATTTCTGATCTCTGCCTGCTTGAGAGAGGGCCCAGGAGCTGAAAAAGCTGTCTTGCTCAGACCCAGGAGCTGGGATTTGAGAGGGAAAAAAAAGAAATGGATAATATGTGAGCTTACATTGGCTGACTGGTTACATCACTCGTATTTCAACTCAAAAGATTTAAATGCATTTTAATAATTCTTTTCTGCTTTTTCTTTCTGAAGCTTTTATTTCTGTAATGTGTGTGTTTTCACACACCAAAGCAAAGTAGATGCATTCCAGCATCAGCTGAGAGATCCAAACCAGATACAAAGCAAGTATATCCCAAACCAGTTTTCTTGCCTGAAGAAAGACATAAAATTTGTTTTCAGATTGTATCTTGGGAGGGAGGGGTAGGGTAGGAGTTATTTATTTATCTATTGGCATATTCACAGTTCGAGGCAGTTGTCAGTCATGTAAAATAAGTCTTCAAAGAAATATCTGTCAGAGAATAATTATCTAGAAGCTGCATTGGGAAGGTAAGCTTGTGCACAACTGTGGTGAAGTTCAGTTCCATGAGAATTAGGCAGATCACAGTGAATTTTGCTGGGATCAAATGCTTCATGTCTTTATGCTCCAAAAATGTTCTGGCCTAGAACTCCATAAACATACATTTGGAGAAAGCACAGTCGTCAGAGCAGGCTTCTTCACAAGAACAGTATGTTTTTGGCTTAGTAAGTGCTTACTCTATTCTTTTGCAAATCCTTGTTTTGATTTATATCCTGCATGTTTTTGTTTGTCTTCTCAGATGAAACTGTATATATCTCTTTTTTATTCATGGCTTGGATTTAGCTCTGCAAGGCAGCAGACAAAAACACGCAGTGATCCCAAAAAAAAGACTTATGAGTTATTTACTTGAGGTCTGGGTTCTTTTGCACTGAGTTATGCAAAATTGCGACAACAGGTTTTATTGGCATTTGAATCAAGGGTTGTATTTTATGGTTAGGTATCAAGGAAAGCAAACAAAAGTTGTAGGTCAAACTGTGATTAATAATACAGACCAACAAATTGCATCTAACAATAGCTCACTTGCCTATTGCTAATGTATGCTAGCACAATTTAATGGCTAGTTACTTGAGCCTGCTGGAAAGACTTTGTCCTAATAACAAAAGATGTTCACTTTGAGCATGTGTGTTACAATCTTCTAACTAGCAAAGCTGGAGCCTGGACATAGCTATAAATCCAGTGTGTTCTGGGAATAGAAGCTGGCAAAAACACTCAGAGCTAAATAATCAGGGCAGGATCTTGCTGGGATTTGGATACTGGCTAACGTAACAAAGTGCCGATGTTTATGTGGACTGAAATACATTCCCAGAATAAGAATATTGTACAAACACATTATGATTTTATAGCAGGAAAAAAAGCCAAGGAAATTATGATAATAAAACAAGCACTCTTATTTTTGATGAAGCACTTTTCTGCTTGCCTGAAGTGACTCTACTGTGTCCCCTGCTGGGGCCTGGTTGAAGCTTCTGCAAGTTGCTTGGGTTGTGGCTCTGGTGCTTACCTGAAAGTCTGCATGGGCTTCCATGTGAGTGCCAAAGTCTGTCTTAGATGAGAGGAGAAGGGAGAAACAAGCATTTCTGAAAGTGTTACTCTGAAGGAACAGCTGAAACAGGTCAGATTAATCTTATCCCAAATGCCTGGTCATTAGTTTTACAGCCATTATCTGTGTTATTTTTATCTGAACTCCACATAGTTCATAATTTCTTTTCTCTTGGTTCCTTCTTATATATACAGCTGAAGAACTTTCTGCTCTTTATTCTCCTTAGCAACTTTTAATTTAGCTGGTGTTTCTTGCTTTAGTTTGGACTTCCCAGCCCTGACTTTAGCTGCACCAGTGCTTTTTTTTGGGGGGTTACAATTGTGTCAACATTTCAATTTTGGGGCCTGAATACACTCATGGGAGCCAGGAATACCAGCTTTTTCTTGTGTGTTTACCACAGAATTATGATAGAAGTTGAATGGAATGTCAAAACATAAACTGAATTCATTTCATGTTGTATATTGTAAGCAAAACTTTAGATCTCACAGGCAAGTCAAGTGTGTCCTTCTTAGAGTGAAGAGGAAGCGGCTTCAAACATAATGCTGCAATGTATAAACAGAGTGGTTACATAGGAGACTTTCCTTGGCAATGATGAGATGAAAGCTAAGTTGATGTGTCCAAGTTTGGCATTACACTTCAAGGAAGCTGTAGACTACTTGGAGAATATGTGGAGGTAAACAGAGGTGAAGAACTTTTGACTGAGACACTTGAGACAAAAAAGAAAGGAACTGGATTTACACCTCCACTCTATTTTCTCTAGGTTATAAATCTTAAGAAATATGAGACATTGCTGTAAAGGTGAAGGGAATAAAGTTCTGTTTGCACTTATGCATAGGACATATAATAGTAGGCTAAAAATCAAGCTTTCCAAAGATAGTGTAAGTTAAACACTGACATCTAGGCTAGGAGGTTGTTGACCATCTGTAATGGCCATCCATTTTTAAAAACAGGATAAACAAATACCTTTAGGGAACAGATTTACTTTTTCCTGCCCACGAGTAGTGAAAGTAGTAGATGGGTTGTAAAACCCATTCTGGTCCTACCTCTTTAGGGTTCTGAAGTGTTCCAGCAGTTTGCTATGTTTTGCTTTTGGATGAGATCTAGGGTGTCTTTTTTAATGGTCCAGTTTTTCACCTGTGGTTTTAATTTTCATGCATTCATTTTTCTCAAATAGATATGTAGTATATGCTTCTTGTAAGTATATTTATCATAGAACCTTAGACTATCTCAGGATGGAAGTGAACCGTAAGAACCAAAGATTCTAATTCCCTGCTCCTTGCAGGACTACCTAAAGCTAAACCAAATGGCCAAGAATGTCATCCAGATGCTCCTTGAACTCAGGCAGATCTGGTGCCATGATAATTTCCCTGGGAGCTCGGTCCAATGACAGACCACCCTCTGGCTGAAGAGTCTTTTCCTAGTGACCTGTGTTGATACATAAGAATTAAAAACCAGTTCTCCTCCAAAAGTTTTCTCAGCTCCCTCTTCTGTGACACAGGCATACTAGGAAGGTGGCAGAATTGTGAAGGATGCTTGTCAACTCCACTGCATAGCTGTGCATTGTAATATGTATTTATAGGATTGACAAGTATCCAGATGGACTTTTTAAAGGCTTTCACAAAAAGGTGGAAGACAAGAAATTGCCAAAAAGTCTTCTAATTAAATAAATTCTGCTGTTTTAATACAGTCTTTTCATATAATTAAACTTGCTTACTCATAAATTTTCTATCTGAGCTGTGTTGAGCCTGACAAATATTTGGATTATACTAGCTTGTGTGTAGCATCGTGTTAAACATTTTCCCCCCTATTTTTCTGTTGGAATTCCAAAGGAAGCATCTTGTTTCAGAAAAGAAAGAAAGGGAGGTTATACTGAAGAAAGGCTTATGGGCAGGTAGATAAAATGCACAGTGGTTTACAAAAAAACCTCTTAGATCTGCCAAGAAATTACTGAAAATTAAAATCAGAGAAAGTAGTATGATTTTTGAAATCTGGGTCTGTAAAGGGAGAATAGGAGGGGTCATAATGCTGTTTTCACTGTAGTAACACAGTATGACCTTTCTTTCATCTGAGTAGTACTGTGGACCTGGTTCTGCAGCATTTATTTATGCCACAACTCCCAGTTAAATTCAGTGCCTAATAATTCTTTCTGTATTTACCACTTTGGAAATTTTTTTTAATTTTTTTTTTTTTTTTTTTTATTCAATGTATGCTCCATTTGCATGTGCCAGAAGCTAACGTCCTTGTTATTCGGGCTGCTGTCATGCAGAGGGAGTTAGAGAGCTGGAAATAGTCCGGAGGAGGGAGCACACGATAATACTGCTGCTGCTCCTGGTCGGCTTCCGCTGGCTGCGAGGACCCAGGAGCTTTCCTGGCCCAGCAGGTTGCACTGTGCACATTCGAAAGTAAAACCAATATGAAAGTCCTTCCTGAAAACAGGCATGAAAATGCCAGTATTTGCAGTACCATTGCACAAAATGAAAATTTTCTTCTATTTCTCGAAAAGATGAGAATCTATGCCAGACCAAATGGGCTGGGCCAAGGTTCTCTTAATTCCCTGAAGTTTTTGTGCTGTTCTAGTACATCTATGTTGCAGGTTAGTTTTATTTTCAGTTTTTAAGTGGGTTTCAAATTTCTAGGTTCAGTGATCTGAATTCTGCCATTTTCTGGTATGAACTGTTTTGGTTATTTAATACCTGTAATACTTCCAGTGGGTCAGCTTAAGGGAAGTACACTTCATGAATAAGTCTAATAGCACAGTGGTCTTTGATGGCTGATTAGCTGTTGTGTTGGTGTTACTCTCTGATGCTAATGATGATATATATGCTCTTTAATTTTCCTATTATGTCAAGATGCTATTGTTTTTGAATCTGTGATTTGCTGGTTATTTCTGATTTTATTCCAGTTTTTTGCAGACAGAATTACTCAGCTAGTCCAGAGTAAATATTTGCACATCCTAAGATGGAAGAGATTTTGTACGCACAGCAGTGTTATTGGACACTTTTATCCCCTTTATCAGGAGGGAACCTGGGATCTGTCATGCATACATCTAGCACAGCAGCTGTTCATGAAAAACAGTGTGTCAGCAATGGCTTTTTTCCCACCCAAATAAAAAGCTATTAACATTGAGAGTAATTTGTCTCTAGACTTTCCCTCTCAGCTGTCTACTTATGATCAGAATTAGCTGCTCAGCAAGATTCACTATTGAGACTGAAATTCCCTTTTCCTCATTGGGTTGGAAATAACATTTGTAAGCACTTAGGAAGAAAATAAACCTTTGAGATTACTCTCAGGCTAGGATTCTTCATGCAGTAGGAATGCAATGGCTTCTAGCTAACACAGGAATAAGATTCAGAAATGCAAAAGTAACAGTCTCTCTATTATATGTATAAGCAGAAGCAAATCAGTCACATCAAGCAGAAACACAGCAATGCAGTTCAGAGGGCCGCAAGGATTTCAGTGACCATGAAAATGGGCCAGGAAAGAAAAATACAGGGAATGTCATGATTCAGGAAGATTCACACCTAGTGTGATTCACACCTACAGTATGTCACCTGCACTCTCTGAAAGTAGTTTTCTCCAGGTAAGATGATCATCCTTTGAACAGTGAAGTGTAATTATGAAGCATTTTAAAAAGTAAACAGAGGAAAATCAAATTCAATGTGAGAAATCTATAGGTTTATAAATAATGAGCTAGGCTGTGTATACGTGACTTTCAATTTCTTTTAGCAGATTGATTTTACTGGAAAGAAAATGTTGCAGTGATAAAAATTATTTAGGTAATTAACGAGCTCCCTGCATGCAGTGTAGGTACTGTTGAGTTGCTTAGATTTGAGGAGATCTGGGATGAGAAGGAGAAACCTTGGAGAGACTTTTTTCTGTATTATCACTGTGATGATATTTAGATAGAGCAGGACACTACTGAGACATCTCAATGAGGCCTGCAGACTTGGGAAGTATTTGATTAAGCACCACCTTTTGAAAATAGATTTGAATACTTCCTTATTTATCCAATTTCTTCAATAATTTTATTTTATCAGTGCTTCGTGTCATTGACTGTGAATAAACTTCTGGAATTATATATAATTGATAGCTACAGTCTTGTCTTTTCTCTTTTGTGTTTCATTTTGTTACTAAATTTGCTACTGAACAGTTTATATGCTTTCTAAATTACTAAGAAAAATAACTGGTATGTTCTTAACTCCAGTTCTCCAGCATTTGCCTATTTCTCATAGAATAAATGTGATTGACGAGAAATATCCTGATGTGGTTCAAGACAATTAGGAAAAAATAAGAAGTGCTTTAGACAGGAATTCAGATATTTTTAATACTGATGTGCTTCCCCGTTCAAGAGTTATAAGAAGAAATTGTGAAGAATTATCAGCTTTCCTTTAAAACCACAGTCCTACAGATAAAGCATTTGTTTATATGTATTTTCTGAGACAGGTCAATATTGCAAACATTGCCATCCTTGGTTTGTATACTTGAGAAATCTGGAGTGTGGCTTTTAAAGTCAGCAGGAATCCTGGAAATCTGGTGCTCAGATTCCAGAGTTTGGAGCCCTGAATCTGCAGCGGTTGTGCCTCTGGCCTTACTGTGTCTTGGACTGCAGAAACAGGCAGTTCAGAAGGATATTTGTGGGATCAACTTGATGGAGAAGCCAAGATATTGTCTCAATTATGCCAAACCCTGAAACTAATCCTTCCAATCTTCTGCAGCAACATTATTTAAAATATTTCTGTGGGTGGCCTGGTTCTGGATAAACTAAGAGAAGAAGGCTCTTGTTTAAAGACTTATACTGAAGTATCTCTAGGAGTCTCTAGATTTTCAGTCTAAACTTTCTGCTTATGATCAGAATTAGCTGCTCAGCAAGATTCACTACTGGGATTGGGTATCTAGGAGTATCTGCTTGTGGTTATTCTCAAGTTCTCTTTCCTTTTGAAGGAAGGGAGGGAATTGTTTACATAGAATTACTCATGTGAGTGGTACTTAGCAAGCAAAGCAGCATTCTTGTTGCAGAGTGTTTAAAACCTAGGATGTAACCCATGCTGTTACAGAGTAGGAACACTGTGGAACTGTAGCCGTTCAAAGGATTAGAAAAGTACAACCCCTCTCATCTGGGAACTAGGCAGGTCTATGCCTCGTCCTTGCAGGTGAGGAGGGGGCTGCCCAGGGTGGAGGATAAAAAAGGAAAAGGTGCTGTGACTTGTCCTCCCTCTCTCCTTTCTCCACCAAAAATGTCTAGTGGATGTACCTGTGGATTGGCACAGGGGAGGAAGGCACAGCCCTTGGCCCAAATAGGACTGTCCAACCAGTGACAATTGATCGGGACAGTGCTGAGGAAAGTACAGCTTTACCTGGGGCAGATAAGGGGTCTGTAGCATTTAGTTAGTGGCTCTGACTGGTCTAACTGGTGGTGCTGGTGCCATTTTTCACTCCTTAACCCAAAGGAGTTCCACGATGGGGAGACACAGCTGCACTGCCCCAGGAGTATGGCACTACCCTGACAGCAAGAGCAGGGTTAAACTCTTTGTCCCAGATACAGCCTTTTGAACCTGCCACATTTCTCTTATATTAGCAGGATAGAAGGAGAGATGATCCATGATCTTGGATAAAACGGGCTAATAATGTACAGAGAAGGGAGCAAGACCTGCAACATTACAAAGTTCACCTGAGCCACTCTGTGGAATAGACCCTTATTAGTATTAAAAGTAACTCAGATGTGCTCTGGATCATTTTGATCTTCAGTATCTGGTTATCTAATATTTGAGGAACAGTTTCATCTTACCATCATAAGTGTCATTCATCTGCTCTCAAGATCTGAGCATCATAAATGAAACAACAGAATGATTAGACAAGACATTAAAAACAAAGCTGAAATAAAGCATGGAACAAAAACACAGATGGCCCTGCATTGATTAAACAATGAGATAAAAAATATATTACATGTAGTTCCAGCAAACCCCAAGAGCTGTACTGAATTCTAGCAAATTCTATCTTACCTGTTGGGATCATTGCACACATAAGCAATACTCACCAATACTGGATAAAGAAGAATGAGCTGATACTCATGTAGACTTTCAAAGGTCTCTGGAAAAATAATAGCAGAAGAAGTGTTTGTTATGGTTTGGCCTAAGAAAAAAAGCAAGCAAGCAACCAACCAACCAAACAAACAAAACCCCAGTGTTAAATATACCCATCAAAGAGCTGAGAAAAGAGAAGAAAATATGACAAAACTTACAGTAACACAGTAGTTTTGGCTCTTCAAGGATGAAGTGATACTGGTATCCTTCAAGTGATACTGGTATCCTTCAAGTGATACAGGTATCCTTCAAAGTCTTGAGCCAGCCTGAGGTGATGTAAAAAAGAAGGAGAAAAGAGTTTTCTTCTAAAAATGGTTGTTATGATGCCAACAGACTCTTCAACACTAATACCAGGCCAGAGTCAGCCATCCCCTGGACACCCTTGTTTCAGAAGCTGGTGATAGCAGCATTGTGCCAGAATCAGATACCAGAGGAGTGATAACCCTGAAATAGTAACATACTTGAAGTTCTCATGGCATGTGAAGATTGGGGAGGTGTGTGTGTGAGAAGAATGTTGTACACGCCTGAGCAGGACTCTGTTCAGGCAGAAGGATTTCTTAGCTGATGTCCCTTCCTAGAGGATAGGCACTCCTCCAAGGACTGTGGAGGTGCCTTGACCTCCAACAGCTGTTTGTCCTTTGGGATCTGGCAGAAGGCCCTTTCTTAAAAGAAATATGAAAATAATAAAAATCCACACAACATGGGTTTCTCCTGCCATAATATTCTACTCTCTGACATATTTCTGCTTCAGGATAAAAACCCCTAGGGAATTAAGTCATGGTGTGGATGAAAAGTAAAGGGCACTTTAGGGACAGCAGGGACAGCATTGCTTTCAGACATCTTGCACTCATGTTGCCTAAAGTGCTGATGTTCTCCAGCTGGTCTGATTATGTTTTTTTTGCAGTCTTACCACAAGGAAAATGGTTTCACTCTGCGCTGGCACAACACTGAAACCAAGGAGCTGAAACCTCAGTTCCAGCTTCTGCTTTCTCACTTTGATATTGACTATAACCTTAAGAATCTCAATAACTCACTGATGAGGTTGGACCCCCTTTCCCTGGTAACTGAAATGTACTTCCCAATGGTAAAGAAAAAAGAGTTTAAAAAGGTCTTTGAAAGCATGGAAGGAAGTCCCATTTTATTACGAGTCAGTGTTTTGCATCATGGAAAATAAGATTGTGTTATTTTTGCTCTTGACAGGAAGCAGCAGAAAGGCTCAACTCACATCCACTAAGCTCTAATAACTGCTCACATTCATATTTTCAGTATCTTGGTTCTGAGGCTGTGCCTTTGTTCTCTCAGGTCTCACTAGCATTTGCTGTGCATTTTCTCGAGTTTTCCTGCCTTTGTTTGGTGTCTCCCTGAGCTGTGGTCCTTCCACTAGAGGTCGGCTGCAGCACACCATCACCCAGAAACTCGCCAGCCTCCACAGTTCTCGGAATACCAGCAGGAATGAGTTTCATTTTTATTGTCACCCAAAAGGCAAAACCAAAAATCTCCACCGTGTGCCCAGAGTCCAAAAGAGTTGTGTAGCTGTTAAACTGCTTTTAAATGCATGACTTGCCTTACAAACTGCACCTTGAATGAGCACAGGTGATCAGCTAAAAGGACAAAGGTTTGATTGCATAAACTGATCTGTAACACTTTCCTCAAATTAGCATTTGAGCTATCAGAGATGAGCACAGGCAGACATGTTTACCCAACTAGGTAAGGACGTTCACTGCCTTCATTGTAAGCTGCCTTAGTTTGTGGTTTTAGTTTTTGAACAGGACTTTCAAAATATACTTTCTGGGGTAATGCTAATCTTACCAAAGTCATTGATAAGAAATTTATTATTAACTTTGGTTGAAAGACAGTGGTTTTGAAAATCCTGGTCTTTTATTTGGAGGTGCCAGAATTAACAGCAGGGAGTTTCATTGTATCTACTGGAAAAGAAAAGAAACACAGAACCAGAATGTCTCCTTTGTCCCTCTACCACTCCACTTATTTTCATCTCTTTTTTCTTCTTTTTGGCTGATACTATGCAGTATTGCTTTACTCTAGGATTTCATATCCAGCTTAGGAAATTTATATCAGTACCATCTCCTTTTGTGCTTTAGGTCCTGTAAAACTTCAGAAGCATTTTCTGCAAACAGCAGACAATGAGAGCATTTCTACTTTATGATGCAGAGGTTTCTCAGTTGGAGAGCTGGGGCATTCTAGATACTGCCAAGACTTTGGAAAAGAGAAACTACAGGATTCCTTACTTAAAGGCAATAATGAGGAAATTTCTTTTTCCAGTTGTGTTAGTCCTAACTAGTCTTCAGGATGTACCAAGATACATTTCAGCGATTAAAGTCTAAAATGTTTATTTTGACAAATGGAAGGATGATTTTTTTTTTTTAATTCAGGCCTTATCAAACAACAGTACTTCTGTACAGTCAGGAAGCCCTATTCATATCTGCTGAAAATCCAAGCTGAATGTGTTGCTTTACTATATATTGCCTCCTATATAAAAACATTTAGCAATATTCATAAGTTTTGTGGTTACTTTTATGTCAACCAGATTAATCCTAAAGTAGATCCCTGACAGCAAAAGCTTTTGATGGAACTGCAACAGTAGAAAAAAGGAGATAAACTGATGGACCTTCCTTCTAAATCTGTAGAGGTAATATAAGTAATTAAAGTAATTTCATTTGAAGCTATTTTAATTTATTTATTGGACACTTCCAGGGAAATTGAAATCTCTAGAGAAAGGTTGCCTCAGGTTTAAGTATCATGTGCTTATGCTTGAATTAATAAAGATCCATTACTAAGGTGCTATAGGGATATTTTTCCCCCTCTTTCCCAGTTCAGGAGTTTCAAAATACAGCTCAAACACTTGCATAAATATTCAAAAACTCTGAAGTTCACCCAAGTCAAGTCAAAATCAGCCCTAGAATTTGTGTCAAAGGGATTGCTCAGAACAGCTCTTTTTGTTATGTGACCAAGGTTCAGACCTGTGCTCAAAAGACAAGGAGAGATGCTCTAATAATAAGGTACAAGTTGGTGGGGCACAATGTGTCCCAGGGAGTGGCTACTGAGTGTCTCTTTTTTAGTTCTGGCTTCCCAGCTTCTCTTGACTATGGTGATACAATGCCATTTTGGGACATTTGGAGGACGTGCTACCTGCCACCCAGCCTCCTTGGAAAAATGTCTTCAGAGATCAGGTGTCTTTTGCATCTGCAGGGAGCAGGAGGCACCTCTAACACCTCTCATTCATTTGCCCTAATTGCATTTTATTCACTGTGTGTACCCTTCAGGGCTGACCTGCACCTGCCCAGCAAGAGCTGCTCATTCACCCCTGCTGTGGATGCTTGAAGGAGATGTGGGGTATGACAGCTGGTCAAGTGTGCTGGGGTTTGGCACATTATCCCAGTGAAATTGGAGCAGGTCTGGTATCCTCATCTGTAAAACTGGTAAAACAGGAGTGTTCTGCCTCCAAAACAGGAGGAAAGCTAACGCAGTTAAGATGGTGAACTGCTACTATAGACCTGGACCTATATCAATATCTCATCCAGTGACACTGATATGGTGTCAGAGCATGAGGTTACTGCCTCCCACCCCCTGGGTGAGCCTGAAGCACTATGAAAGCACGAATACCTTGTAGCTCTTCTCCCAGTTCTACATAAAATAGATACCTTCTCTGAAGCTGGAGGAGTTGGGCCCCTATGTGCCCTTTTCTATCAATAATCACATTCCTGACAAATGGAAAGTCCCTGGTGTGCTCTTTCTTCTTTGATTACTCGTGTGGTGTCCCCAACCCATGTGAGGCTGTTTCAACCCAGAAATGTTGCTGAGCTCCTAAGTTTTCTATTCCCAAAGAACCACTGCTGCAGTCCATCCAAATACTTCCGTGCTCAGGCTTGAAGATCCCTGCTATCTAGAAAGGGGGTAGTGGGCTTGTCAAAGAGCAGCAGATGATGCTGTGGATGTGTTCGAGTTTTGGGCAAGCCTTCCTTTGGGACCCTTGTTGGCTGGTAACTGTTTAGTAGAGAAGCAGTAAAGGATCAGAAATTGTTGACTCCCAAGCAGTAAGAAAGTCAATAAAGTAAATAGATGGGAAATTAATGAAAATGTAATTTCCATAGAGTTTGATATCTAATTTGCATTTTTATTAAAGGCTTCTAGGTCCCCTGCCCCCTCCTTTTTAATTTTTTTCTCCTGTGTTAAGCAAGGTTCCATTTGTTCAAAACAGATGACAAAGAGTCTTATGAAACTCCTGTTCTTAATATCCTTGGAATTCCTATAATGCTTTGCTAGTTGTATCAAGGAAATGTTATGGATACTAATTACTGCTGAAACATGACTGTGTTCTTCATATTATGCTTCTGATCGAAGTGGCAATTAAAAAAACTCCTGCAAGGTGAGATGTGTGTTTTTAAAATTACATTTGTATCATTATTATTTTTATTTAACGTAGGGTGGGTTTGGCAGTAGTCTGTATATTAATATTCTCACTGGTTCCTATTTAACATTCATTATTCCTTTTGTGGGTCTCACAAAGCATTTGAGACAGGACTTGTCTTAAATTGCAGAACTCAGAAACTGGATATGGAGGCTTTACAGCTGAATTTGGCTTTACATTATTTTAACTAATGTAACAGGATGATTTTGATTATACTCTTAGAAAGATTATATGTTTATAGCCTTAAAAAAATAGGACAGAAATAAGTTTTCTTTTATGATCCCTCTTTTCAGACATTTTCCCCATACCAGATACTTCACAAAGAAACCATTCTTTCAAATCAGGTAGTTTTTCTGGAAAGCTTGGGTACAAGCCATCATCACTAACAGAAGTAAAACTGGCTTTGTTGCTCACTGAGACAATGAAAAAAATCTTTCTCCTTGTTTTTTCTATAGTCATTTGCTCTCCAAATACGGTATGTTTGATTTTGATCATCACTCCTTAAGGATGAGGGGTAACAGGAAATGAGAGAGGTAATCCCTCCCCTCCACAAATCTTAGGAAAAAAGCACTTTCACATTCCTTCCAATCTGGTGTACTTCCTCCATATGCTATAACAGGCAAATCCATTTTACATTTTCACCTTGGAGAGGGGGCAGCAGAGAACTTTCTCAAATAAAGGAGAAGCAGTCAGGAGCAGTGCTGCAGAGGCCAGATGCTCTAAATCGATCTTGACTCACTGCGGGATGGGGTCTGGTGTGCTGACTCACTGGCCTTGTGAATCTTTTGTCTGTATTTGGTGTGAGAGTGATGAAGGATCCCCAGCAACATGCAGCAGCAGTGTTTGAAACACATCCTGTGTGGTCAAATTCTACCACTTCTTTTCATGCCCGTGGACAGCAGAGCTATGGTCATGTCTGGGGGAAAGCTCTGCCAGATACTTAGAAGGGTGGAAATTATGGATAATGGACAATTAACACACCTAGCAGGCATTTGTCAGCTTTGATAGAGGGCTTCTGTAACAGATTTCTGTTTGGACACTAGCTTCCCCCTTTTTCAAAAGTCAGTCTCCTGCTACTGCTGCTAATCAGGAGCTGCCCAGCTGCAGTGCATGGTGGTGTGCCAAGGTGTCCTCTGCTCCTTGTGCTCACCAGCTCCAGTACAGCACAAGCAGTATGAAACTGCACCTCTGTAAAAACAACATGGGCATGTGCCTGCAGCAGGGCTCAGGAGTGGATTTGGCCATGAGAAGTGTGCCCTGGTATTTACTGAAGGGTAATGGTCTTAGGGAGTGGGTTAGCATGTGTGTATGGGGGGAGGGGAGGAAGGACTGCGCCATGACCTGGTTGCTAGAAGCCATCCAGCAGCTGAGCACCTGGGGACCTGAGAGGAAATGCCTGCTTTGAGCAGGGGCAGGTGTGGTAGCAAGTTCCTCCTCTAAAGGAGGAAGTGGCATCTGTGGACATTGCCTCAGAGAGGCTCAGAGGTTGCAAGAAATCCCCACGTTTTGTAGAGGGGGAGAAAAAGCCCCAATGGCCTCACTGTGGGGGTAGTGAATGAAAAGTAGGACCTACTTCTCTTGTATCTGGGGAAGTTACAGTATCTGTGTGGCAAGCTCTATGACTAATCCTCTGAATGTGAAGCTATCACTTTGATGCTTTTATTCCATATTTCTTTATTGTTCTTTGGACTCAGAAGCCCTTCACAGCTGCTGCATTTTTCACAGAAGGGTTACAGAATTTTTTGTATCTACAGCCCAATGTTGAATTTGGCTCACTCTACTCATGCCTGCACCAGTGGGCCCTGGTAGCAAGGTAAGAAAAAACTGAAAAATCTCCTTACTTTTCTGGTTTTTTTTTGTTTGTTTGTTTGGTTGGTTTTTTTTTAAGAGGAAAGGTCTCAGCTACTGGAGCTGAGGCAGCCCTGATGTTCATGAGAGGGTCTTGAGCCCATGCGCTTGGCCAGCATCAAGCATGACAGTCATACGGGGTAAGGGAAAGGGAACAGGAAAAGAGAGAGAGCATTTAGTCTCACACATTCCCACTTTCCTGCTGATTAATCTGTCCCAAGCTTGATACCAACTCTGTGTTAAAAAATACAACCACATTTTTTGTCAGGAAAATTTCCCACCTGCAGAAAATACTGCAGGTCTTCCTCCCTCAGGCTGACCTAGACCAGGAAATATTCAATTCCTAAACGAAAAGTTCAGAAAAAAACCTCCAAACATTGGGTTGACTCTGCAAGCACCATGAAAATTAATGATGAAAAGAAAGAAAAAAAAAAAGGAAAGAAAACAGGCTTGTCCAGTGCATCTTTTGTCAAGTGCACTAAATCCACAATTGGGAAAGAGTAGCTCATTGAGGGCATTGCAAGGAATGTGACTGATTTAAATTTTAAAACAGTCTAGTCATCAAGGTTACTGAAGAACTAGAATTAGATCCTCCACAAAGAAAAAAAATGTGCTGTCCAGGTTTCTCTCTTTTAAAATAAAACTTTAGCTGCTAGCCAAAAATGTGCCATCATTTTTTTCCTCATGTCACTCACGTTTTTCAGACAGCATTGTCTGTTGTTTTGGATTGAAAATTTTAAATGCAAATGCTTCATCCCATGCTTAGTCCATATACTTACCCTGACACTTAACAGAGATGCACAATTAATGCTATTGACTCAGGAGAACATATTTTAATACTATTTGACCTTGTGCTATGTAATAGAGATGGAAGGACCTAGAGTTTCTCAGATTTAAGAAATTAGACCTTTAGAGTCAATGAGAACAGGATGAGTGAGGATGATCATACTAAAACAGAGAAATTGGTTCACAGATAATCTGTAATTGCAAGGATTATGTAATGAATTCACTGCTTGACAATTTGTCATCAAGATTTGCTTGGCTTGAAGGAATTCTTGGAGACAATACGCTCATGATTTCTACTTGCAAATTTACAGAACTGCCAACATAGTCCTAAGTTTATCTGTGCCACTTCTATTAGAAGCTTTGTTAGAATGTCTCATGTTGAGCAGGATAAATTTGACAAGCACCCATTTGTAAAGATACATTAACAGGATTTTCTGGAATCAGAAAAAACCAAGGCCAAGATTAATGCTAAACCTTTAGCACACTGAAAAGAATTCCAATTTACTGCATTCAAATAATTTTGGCAAGAGAAGATATAAGAATTTTTCTTATGTACTTGATTTTCTGAGACAATGAAACGGATAATGCCAAGTAAATCACTGCCCATAATGTCCCACAATTAATAAATACTGCATGACTCACAATGATCTTCTCACATACACTGATACTAATGCCAGTTTAATTCCACTGATAGTGGTGGAGTAACTCCTGATGTTTGTGAGAAAGCCTTGGAATTGATACCAAGGCAGGTGTAGCTGTTTTCTTGCTTGCTGTTCTTCTGCTATTCTTCTACTGCAGTGTTGGGTGCGCTCAAAAGCAGTGAGGAAAAAATCTCAAATTGATTATTTAATTTCATTTTACAGAATGTTTGATAGAGCATTTAATATAAGCTTGTTTTGGGATTGTTGTGTATATGTCCCAGTAAAACTTTCCTACAGTGTAGTTCGATGTTATTTCTTTGTTCCACACTATGATTTTACCCCATGCTGCTCCTGTGATCTGCTGGAGCCCAGAAATTAGTTTTGCTTTTATGTCTGGAGGAATGAGGATGAACTAGGAGGTCAGACATGTCACCAGGCATAGCTGTGCTGAGGTTTTAGTGAAACAGATGTTCTGAATTTCTTTGGAAAATTCCCTTGTTCTGTCCCTTGCCAGTCTTGTCTTTGAAACAGGGACAGTCCTTTCATATGGCCCAAGGACAAATCACAAAGGACTGAAAAGGAATCAAATATTGTAAAGTTATATGCTGTGATAATTTCACTGCCAGATAGATCATGAATTTCGTCCAGTATGGAACTTCCTTCCCTTTTCTTTTTATTATTATAAAATCTATGCAGAAAACTGGTTTTGTATATATAGTTAATAAAGCCCAAAAGAAGGAAAAGCAATTATATCAATATATTAAGAGAAGCAGTAGTGCCATCCTTTTTCATTATTCCATACTGCAGATTTCCATGACTTTCAGTCCTGTAGGCAGCACCAGTCTTCTTTTAGACAACAGACACAGCCAAACTATTTGCTTTGCAGAGGTTCAGAAATCTTCTTGAATAGTAAAAAATGTAATTACATTTTTCCTGTCAGGAAAAAGGTATAGCTATACAAGCAGCTTGGAGCCGCTTGAGCTAGAAGGTGACACAGCTACTGCCCACAGGGAGCATGCAGTGAGGAGAAGAGCCTACTTGTCCCATCTTTTCTTATGTGCCCTGAGGAGTCTGTGAGCTAATGCTTAAAAAAATTGACATAAAATCTGCAGAGATCAGACTTATTTTTTTTAAGAGGGTCATCCAACTGAAAATGCACCTGCTCACTTGTTCCAGCAAATATGCCTGAGGATCCTTAAGTATTTTAGGTCCATGGAGAGAAGCCTGACCATCAGTGCTGCTGGGCACTCCTTAAAGGCTGGTTGCCTAAATCCCAGCACAGAAGATGCTGCCAAAGGAGGCACTGGGGTTTTTGGTGACCTGAGTTCCTGGCCACATGTTCAGTACACACTAAGGTGAGGTACCACCCAAGTCTTCCAAAGCATGTTCTTCATCAGGAGTACCCTATCCAGTGCTCTGGATCTCTCCATGCCAGCTGGTTCTGATCAATTGCTGGATGATCTGAGGGATTCAGGGTAACCCGTTCCTCAGAACCTATGTCTTGCCCTTACCAACAAAAACTTGTATTTACCAGTGGTCTGTAACAAACCTGAGAAACTTCAGGCATGTAGAAGTACAGTGTCAATAATGACTGCCAGATAAACATTCACTTAGATAGGTGCTGCTGGCTGTGCTTAAACTACCACCTTTTTAAGTGTTGGACTATCATACTACATAGATACTCCCAAAAATCAGAGGCATTCTGCAATTTATGGAAACATTTGTTTAACTAACTCCTAATGACTTCCAAAATGTACTATTAGATTTAGGTAGACCTTAAGACTTACTGGTTTTTAATCTTGCATGAGGGCATGTGGCCAAAGTGAGATAATTTGTACATTTACTTCACAGATTTGAAAAAATAACTCCAAACATAATTCCTAAGGCTTATCAAACAAGTTTCCAAATTTTTTTTGTGGGATACCCCAAACAGAATTGGTATCTCATCTGGATATTAGGGGTTTGATGTGAGATATATAGTATTTTGTCTTTTGAGCTGTAGAATTTCTGCTACTTAACACTCATCCCAAAGTTCTCATGTAGAAAGCCTGAAGAAGCATGATAGTATTCTAAAAGGAGTTTTTTCAGCATTTTGAACTCATATTTATTTCTTATTTACTGGAAACTTGTTTGTGTGTTTTTCTCCATAGAAACATATAGAAGTAAACACCAATGCTATAACCAAAAAAGGAAGTAGGCTTCCAGCCTCCTTTTTTTGCTTGTGTAAGACTTCAAACATTCCATCCACCCCCCCAGAAAATAACAAAACAAAACAACCCCCCAACCCCCCCTCCAAAAACAGCAAAAAAACCCAACAAAACAAACAAACCAACCAAAACAAACAAAACCCCAAATAAAAAACAACAACAAAAAATCAAACTAACCAAACACAAAAAACCCCACACCACCTTCATCCGGAAATATGAAAAATCCTAAACTTCTTTGAAAATAAACAGTGTGGGGGACAGACATGGAATTGGTGATATTTTATATTTATTTTTATTTCTAATATGATCACATTTATCCTTTAAAAATATAATCAGTAAAATTCCTAAATGAAAGCTACTTGGCACTAGAAAATGGCTTTTTTCCACTAAAGAAATGTTGAACAGAGTGCTCCATCTTCAAATTTTCAGGTCAGAAGAAGTAATTTGAAAACTTTTTCTTTCCAATGGGAGGTGTCAGCTTTCGAGGGAGCAGGCACTGGGACAAAATCTCCTGAATTCTAGATAATATACATTTGTTTTCATTCCTCTTTTTTTCAGTGGCAGAAGAAATGATGCAAAGATCAGTTCTGACCTTCCACGTAGGTAATCTCTGTACTGGAGATTAGATGTGAAATACTTCAGGGAGCCCTCGCAATGAGAGAGACATTATTGCACAGGGGCCTGTCTTTCCCCTGGACTAATACATGGATATGGATATATACTCTTGAACTTTAACTAAAGCCTAGATAAATATTTACTAATCTGATTACAGTTTATTTGGCAGTGAATTTAGAAGCAGAGGCAGCAGTATTTCCTTAACAACAGTCTCTAATGTGTTTTGTTTGTTTGGGGTTTTTTTAATATAATGCACAGACTGTCTTTTGTGAACTGGAACAACAAGAAAGTCAATTTACTGGCAACCTACTTGAGACCTACCTAACCTGTAGGTAGCATTTGCCATAAACACAAAATATATGGCATGGTTTCTTAAATACATTATCATTTAATCAATGCTCATAATTGGAGTACCTTTGTTTTGAATCCCTCCACACTGTAAGCTGTGAGCCAGTGTGACAATTCAGGACATATTCTATCTGAAACTGAGACTGAGTCAGCATTGCACCCTCCCTAGACTGCTGGGATGATCAGAAGTGTGGGTTACACTGACAGAAGGCCCTGCAAACCAGTGAATTACATTAAAACCATTTTTTATTCCACTCTGAGATTCAGCTTGTAAGAAAGTAGATAAGACATATGTTGGTGTGTAAGTGTTGCTTTATAACCCAAAAAGGATTTATTAGGGCCCAGTAAGCCTGAGCAGAACGAGAGGAGAAAACCCAAAACCTGCAGCAAAAAACCATCACACAAATATCCAGTTACTTGCTTTGCTGCTAAGATACATAACTGGGTATTAACATTTTTTATAGGCATAAATAGTACTTAGAGGGCTTGGGTAGTTTCTTTAAAATATGACTCTCAAAACAAGAACAACAGGGAGAAGATTTCATTTCTTCTTCTGTTTTGTTTTTTTTAGTAAAATGTGTCTAGTTTTGTAGTCACATACCCCTTCTCCAAAGTGCAGTAGTCTTGACTGAGATGTTTAGGACTAAGAGCAGGAATCGCCAGAAAAAAAGAGTCAAGATCTTGAAAATGGAGATATTTCAATGAATGTTCTCCATAAGGTTGTTTAAAAACACAATCAAAAACCTCTTCTATCCACTATAGTAAAGTCAGCCCAGAATTTGCTCAGTTATTTACCTCAATCAAGTGCATTTAATTCTTCTATAAAGGGCTTTGATGTAACCTTTAGCAAACTGTGCACACCATCATTAAGAGCAGCGAAACAGACAGTGTGTTCAGAAGAACAAGGGAAGAGCAGAGTGCAGAGAATTGTATGAGAAAAAGGAAGGGAATCTGATCAGGCTGATCCAACATGATGTTCAAATGAGGTGAACATTTTTCAGGGGTACCTCATAAACTTTATAGTAAAGAATGAAATCTGATTCAGTATAGGCCTGTGAAGCTGGCAAGCTGTTCTTCCCAGCACATTTAAATTTGACTAAGATTTCAATGACTAAGGCAAATAACTTTTCCTTTTCTCCATCCCTTCTTTGAATGGAATTGGAGTCACCTGGGAAGCAGTGGAGAACCTGTCAAGGCAGATGTTAGGACAGACAGTGGAAAGAGGCAGTCTGCAGTACATTCTGCATCATTATTTGGCACTGAAGGGAGAATAAAGGTGCATTGCACAACAGGAAATAGCAAAACCAGGACCTTGCATTTGCTTGCTAGATTCTTATATGGAGAACCATTAAAAAAATTTCCATGCTTATACCCTTATACCAAGTGCTTGTTTATACTGGAAGATTAACTTCAGTAATTATATACCAGTGATGTATGTATGTAATTCTCTTTGTGGCATTCCTGGTCAAGAAACGGAATCTTTTGAAAATGAACACCACTTCTGCTGACTGCAGTACTGGGTTCTTGCCTGGGGTGTTACCAGCCTAACTAATGACTCACTGCCAAGGTAGACAATTATCTCCTAAACATGCTGATGTGTTTTTTAGAAAAAAATGTCATTGTTAAACTAATCTACTGAACAAGTTCTGATGTCACAGCAATTTGGGATACCAGTCAAGGAGTGTTCCTTTTAATTAGGGCTAAAGTTCTTTTGTTGTATGAGCTTATCTTCAAATCTTGCAAGAGGAACTTAGCCAGGATGACTTAAAAAAATATGTTGACATTGAATATCAGAATTTAAGACTTTTTTCCAAACTTTAGCTAAATTACAAAAAAGAAGAAAAGTTCTACCTTAGTTCAAGAGCTAATATTTCACTTTTTAATGCCTTCTTGGTGCTTTTTGTGAATTTATATGACTGAAGGAAAAACTAGGCACAATAAAAAATTCATATAGTACATCTTACTCTGTGACAATATAAATGAAGCCACAGTGTAGAAAAGTAATAATTTGGTGATATTTTATTTAGTTGTTTTCTGCTAGTGACAAAACACCATGTTCTGAGGCCAGATCCACTCTTAGTTCGATTATACAGGACTGAAATCTGTGCAGAGCTGGCTGCTGTTTCCTGGGTGTTTATTTTTCATGGCACAGGTCCACAGCACTCAGTTCATGGAGTTTGCAGAGGTGGAAAACCATGACAACTCTCACACTAGTGAGGATGGATATATTCACACACAGGACCAGTGAGGGTTTTACATAATACATGATGTGAATATAGAGGACTGAAAGGAGATTGGGAACAGCTGCTGCTTGTGACCAGCCAGTATATCAAAAAAGATAAACATAAGGTATCCACAGGTCCAAAAGACCTATGTTAGGTTTGCTCTTCTCAAAGTAGGCCAAGTCCAGGACTTGAACTGTTGCTGTACTTCTGCAAGACTACGTGCTGACTCTATTTCTGGGACCTTTCTGTATCCTTCTAGTTAGTTAGGTGATGAATGTTCCACAAAGACCTAACTGAACATGTGGAATTGGTTGTCACATATTGTTAATGTCACAGTCTTGCACTTTTTCAGGGTCATAGACAACAAAGTCACCCTGGAGGGGATAATAACAGAGAAGGGACATAACTGATGTAGTTCAGTAATATAATGAGCAAGCACATCTTCTAGGCACAGAGAGCTAGAAAAGAAAAATGTTAATTTTTTTCTGAATATCTTTAATTAATGCACTGAATTTCTTTTTCCACAGAACTATATTTAACTTCCTACCATATTAAATTTTTCTCAGTTGTAAATTAAAATCCACAAATTATTTGATGTTCCAGACTTCCTTTTTCTTAAACAGTAAGATCTGAGTAAAGTCAGACTATTACAGATTTCTAAATAAGACCAGCTCTACTTCTAGAAGGATGAGGAGGAAGAAGCTTGGAAACCCCATGGCTGATTTTTAACTCTGCAGCTCTAAACTTTTCAGACTCACTCTACTTGATTTATAATTCATTGTCAAAAATAGCTTTAATTTAGATAGCAATACAACCAAGAAAACAAAAGCATCTGTTCTTTAAGGATTTCTCATGGACTGATAGCATTGAAACATTTGTAGTGTTGTTTTTTCTCCTTTCACAGTAATTTTTAAATTATGAAGACTGACTTTTCTAATACTAAGCTACATGAAAAGAAAGTCTACCCCCTTGATCCACTCTCCATCCCTATACCTCTTATTAAAATTTATTTTTGAGCAGTCTGTGCTGCTTTTCATTGATCTGAGTGAGAAGGTGAAGGGATGAAGATGATACCAACAGATTCGGTATGTGAGCAATTAAGCTTTTCTTCACTTTCCACTCCTAGTTTTCTTGTGTTTTCTCTGGCTTTATGTTTCTTGATGTGTATCTTTTGAAGCTGAACCTCACAAAGAATATTTGTTAAATGATGATGGAAGAGATATGTTTACACCAAATGGCTGGTGAGCTTGCTCCATTTCTTGTAGAATACTCTGGGGTGCGCCAAAGCTTACGGAACTTGAAATCTTTTCCTGGCCTGGGGTTCCCTGCAAGCAAAAACCACAAACCTGTGCTATAAATAAACCAAATTACCACAAGCCCTGGGACCGTAGGCATGTGGAAATCCCTGTGATACTGACATCTGCTTGTTTTCTCCTTTTTTGGTTTGTCTTAGGCAAAGTAACTTGTGAGCAATTCAGTGGCAGCAAGCCAATCCTTGGCTGGGCACACGCCTCTGTGTATCAATGTGCTATGCTGCATGACCTCTGGAACTGCAAAACTGCTCTATTGGAAAAAAAAATTAGGTACAGATGATTTTTGATCTGAAAACAGTGATTTGCAATCAGTTTGCTTTGGGTTGCGTAAGATTCCTTTTCAATGTTTCCTGTTGTGCATACACATGGATGCTAGAGCCATCAGCTACATATATTCTATAAATATCACTCTATATTTACTATATTTTTTTTCATTGTTATTTAATCTGAGAAAACATGCCACACTTTATTAAATAGTTACGAAAAACTATGAACAAACTGACACTAAAACGTGTATTAAGCAATGTGTACCCTTGTTATTCACTAGGGCTGCTGCATATCCTGAGGGTTCTCCCCTTCCTCTCTAGAAATCCAGAGATGTGGCTGTATTTTACCATGGCCCATGGAAGCATAAAGGGTTTCTGCCCAGAGAGTTCAGTGTTGAAAGGTGAAGACTGGACCAGTTGAGAGGAATGGACCCAGAGAAGCTTGGAAGGATATTTCAGCCCAGGGGACTCAGCGGTCTCAAGGACAATGATGTGCGTGTCAGAACGTGGAAAGGGGCAGATAAACCACTTCAGAAGCAGGGAAAAATGGCACTAATTGAGGTCATCTTCACACACTTGAATTGTTTTGTTCTCAGTCCTGGAACAACACAGGGCAGCTCTCAAAATAGGAATAGTAGAGGGTGTTATGGAATCTCCTGGGTACCCTGGAGGAGGCTCTAAATAGAAAACCTTTTAAAACTAAAAGTATGTAGTTTAGGAAATCTCCTAGGGCCACTCTCCCATTTACATGGGTGTTACAGAGCTATATAAAAGACTGTCTAATTGCCTAGTTCACTAAGCTTCCGCCCTCATCCCAACAGACTTCACTTTCCATTGCTGTATGATCATGCTACCTCTGAATCTACCTTTCATTTTAATCATGGCTCTTCTACACATGGAAACTTGATTTATTTTAAAAAGAAAAACTCCAGCTAGAGAAAAATGAAATCTCTACAGCAAAAATACAGTAATTCTCTTCCAAAAGCATTAAAGGGTATATTCTGGAATTGCTCCCACAACCCAGCTATCTAGGCAGGATTAAATGTACAGATGTGCTGTTGCTGGAGGTCTCACTTTTAGCTGAAATTTTAGCTAGCTTTCTTTCCATCTGGGACAGAGTTCATGCAGAAGAATTAGGAAACAAAAGCACTTTGTCCAGCAGCTTAGCTTAGCCAATACAAAACTTCTATCTTTATATTGCTCAAGCACTCTCCTAGCTTCCTCAAAACAGTTCAGGTCAAGCAGGTCTAAGTCAGAGAAACTGAGTGCTGAAATCTGCATTCTCAGCAACCAGGTTACCCTAAGCCTTTCTGCATCTTCCTTTTCCAGAATCCTTTGGTTTCAGTATGGAAAGTTACGTGAATGCTTTTCTGCTTAAGTGTAATGCAAAAGAGTCAGATCTAGATCATTGCATAGAGGCATTACTGGTATGTCCAGAAGGAAGAGCACTAGTTCATCTTTTCCATCTCTTAATTAACATTTGACCAAAAAGTATGACAATACTTTAAAAAAAATCTTAAGAGTTCACACATGCCGTTGTTCTTAGAACATTTATTTTTCTAACCTAAGCTGTGGGCATTTGTAATTAAAATTTTTATTTAAAAAGAACTTAACAGCTATTCTTGATAGAGGAGCCTAAAAAGGACTTGAGTCTTTGTGCATCTTTAATTACACCTTCATTTAATTTGGAGTTTCTCCAAAAAATATAAAGTAACAGTGACAGTAATTGCCAAATGTGGTAATGGAAAGTCTTGGAAGAGTCTTTCAGGTTTCAGGCTAAGGGAAATGGAACTCTTCAAATATATGAAAATAGATTAGTTGTCAAAAGAAGCAGGTGTTTTTAAACCAGTTGTCAAAAGAAGCAGGTGTTTTTAAAGCAGTACACCGCCTGTTACTTTTTAAAAAGAAAAATGTACATCATAAAAATCTTCATGTTTCAGTAGAAAAAACCCAAACGTTAACTTTGCAAGATTTGGAAGAAATTTGTCCCATGAGTGATTTATTCTATTATTCTATGTTCTGTTCTTGAGCCTTCAATGAAGCATTCGATAATATCCTGTACCATAAATGTGATGATAAACCAGGTTACTAGTGGTTTGATACAGGCAGAAACCTCCATGTTCAGAAATCTCTCCCCCCAAAAAAAGAATATTTGGGCAAATAAACATTTCAAAATGTGCTTCTGTGTATCTCTTCAGCTTTTTAAAGTTTACTTTGAGGTTTATCAGAATGCTTTGGACCCAGAGGAAAGATTCACTTTGGTCTGAGCAATGATTGACATCAACTGACATCAAGCATGTGGTTTGCACTTGAGCTTGAATGATCCAGGGTTTGACCTTGAGCTTCAATGTATGTGAATGCCTACAAAGATGAATGTATGTGTTTGCAACTTCATCCCACTGCTGAGGGACATAGCAAACCAACAAGTAGGTTGAATTTACAAAGTAGCCATCTTGGGCAAGTAGATGAAATCCATAATGGGAAATTTTTATTAAAGCCTGCATGGATTTACAGTGTTAAGGTGAGTCCATACTAATTTAAAAATGAAGTCCATGTATGTTTTCTAAATAAAAGGCCTGAAGCTCAAGAGCAGTAAGCTATAATTTCCTCATCATAAAAAACAAAACATTGGAAAGATTGCTGAGCTTCTTATGTCATGTAAAACCCCCATCTGCTATTGTTTGAGACAAGTAGAAATAGTATTTTAGAGGCATGGAAGGTAAATAAAATTAGAATCTAATATTTTTCTGTAATGCAGTGGATAAGGAACTAGTCATGTTTAGAGTAAGAGAGAAGAGACTTTAAAGAGAATATAAACAAAGCTTGTACTTTGTAGTGCACTTTGAAAAATTTCAGATAGCTGGGAATTCCTATACTAATAATTAAAGCACAGCATTTTAAATCCTTACATTTCTCTTCAGGTTTAAAAATCTGCCTCAGCTTTCTGCTGTATCCTGTCACAGGGTATTTCCTTTCTCCGGGCTTTGATTTCTGCAGGTTGGGAAGCTTAATTAGCTAACTTTTGGCTTTTAGTCCACAGATAGAAGTTGGGAGTTTGGTACAAGAGGCACCTGTTGTGCTGCTGTTGCCACCAGTGCTTCCACATTACTAGCAATAAAAATAAAATGTTGCCAGCATGAATGGATCTCAAATTTTGTTCTGAAACAATATGAAAGACTCAAAATAATTTTAGTATGAATGATTCATCTAGAGTGGGTACATAGATAACTGACATGAAAACTTATAGATATATATATATATAGATAGATAGATATAAAATTTTATAACTTCCGTTAAATAAAGAATAGTTGATTTTTGCCTTGATTTCTAGCTATATGTGAATTTTGTTGGCTGACATCACTGTGTTTATTAGTAAGTTTTATGTAGAGGCCCAGAGGGAATATATCCACATGACGTTTTTGCTTCTAGAAGCTTCCTCCACATCTGACAGAGCCAATGCCAAGCAGCTCCAAGATGGACCCACTGCTGGTCAGTGCTGAGTCCCTCAGTTACAGTAGTAGTGCATCTGGAATAACAGATTTAGGGAGGGAGGAAAAAACCTGTGCAACAGCAATTACAGCCAGAGTGAGAAGCAAGAAAAAACAGCCCTGCAGACACAAAGGTCAGTGACAAAGGAGGGGAAGAAGGTGCTCCAGGTTCCAGAGCAGAGATTCCCCCACAGCCCCTGGTGCAGACCATGGGGAGGCAGCTGTGCCCCTACAGCCCATGGAGGTCCATGGTGGAGCACACATCCAACTGCAGCCCCTGGAGGAACCCACACCAGATCAGGCTGATGCCTGAAAGAGGCTGGAAGCCTGTGCTGGAGCAGGCTCCTGGCAGAACCTATGGCCTCATGGAGAGAGGAACCCACACTGAAATGGATTTGCTGGCAGGACTTCCGACCCTGTGGGGGGACCCATGCTAGAGCAATTTGAGAAGAACTGCAGCCTGGGGAAAGGACTTGGCTTGGAGAAGTTTGTGGAGGACTGTCTCCTGTGGGAGGGACCCCATGCAGGGGAAGAGCATGAGTCCTGCCACTGAAGAGGAAGGAGCACCAAAGACAGGTGATGAACTCCTTGCAGCTCCCAGTCCCTGTCCCCTTGCTGCTTGTAGGGGGAGTTAGAGATAATCAGGAGTGGAGTAGAGCCTAGGAAGAAGGAAGGGGTGGGAGGAAGCAGTTTTAAGATTTGGTGTTTTTTTCATTACCTTACTCTGATCTTTAATGTCAATGCATTAATGTTCCCCAAGTCAGGTCTGTTTTGCCTATGACAGTAACTGGTGAGATCATTCCTGGTCCCTATCTCTCTCTATGAGAATGTTGTTATATTGTCTCTCTCCTGCCTTGCTCAGGAGGGGAGTGATAGAGCAGCTTCATGGGCATTTGGCATCCAGCCACCACACTGACTGTAAAAACTTTAGGACCCAACACCCAAAAGTAAGACTGTTTGAAAAAATTGCAGTCTTATGGTGAATCAAGCAATAGATAAAAAGTCTCATGCTGTTTAGATGCCTAGAAAAAAAAAAGGAGAAAAGGTAACTCCTCCCCTGCCAGCTTTACACTGTCCTTTCATGACAATGGATTTGGTAATTGCATCTTGCAGTGCACCGGGGCATTACTATTCCTATGGGTACAGAATATTAAACAGTAATGATGGAATTACTGAGGTTAGCCTGGCCTCAGGGTCACTGCATCAGCATTTTGACCAGGTGGTACAACTTTCCCTGCCCTTTGGCCACAGCCCCTTACCTCTCTGAGTTCAGCTGCCCAGCTGGATGTGTGTGCACTGTGATTTCACATCTGGAAGCCACCCATCACCTGCAGGACAGGCCTGCCCCTTGCTCCCCATCCCGCAGCTGTGCAACACTGTGGGCCATACAGAGCAGCCCCAGAGCAGCTGACACACACTCAGAAGCCAAGAGCTCCTAGCCTCAGGTCCCTTCTGGATTCCTGCCCCTGTCTTGAGCCCCTTGCCATATTCCTCTCCCCACAGACCCTGTGATTTTGTGTTGGTCATCTGAGGGTTTCTTTCCCAGTGCAGTCAGTTTTAATGTGCAGGCATAATCATTAAAACTGATTGTCAGAGACAATGTGGCTAATAAACCATGTCAGCTAACAAAGGAGAATTTTAAACATTTTCTGTTTTCATTAGCAAATGAGACTGCTTAGATGTGTTCCAATATAATTATGTTTATTATGGCTTCAGTTCTATTTTCATATTTGATGTTTGATATCTGATGTGCACTAAAGCATTGCATTTTATTCTTGCAAATGAACCCATTGCAAGGTTTCTTATGTAGAAAATAAATAAAAGCCTTATTTGAGACCTATTTGTTCTTTCTTTGTTTTTGTTGGTTTTAAGTTCTACTTTGAGAACATTTCTTTAGCTGGAGTTTCACCCTTCTCTTAGTTTGCACTAAACTGCACTCAATCCCCAAAGTTCTTGAGTGTGTCTACCAGGAATTTCACAGCATCTACAGACCAAAAACAGACAACAAATGAGGTAATCTAGAAAAACAAGTACTGCAGCAAATAGTTGATAAGTGGCTAACTGTGGAAAACCCAGAAACTTTCTAGAGTTCTTGGATTCCAAAGGACATGAGTTCCAGTTTGCTTATGTTAGTATTAACTCTTTCAAGTCAAATGCCCCAGTGTGATCTTGCTAGTTCAACTACACTTCCTGGTTAAATTCTAGCTATGTGATCCTTAATTTATTTATCTGTTGCTTAAGATTGGTGAATATACATTCTATCCACCCTTAAAACAAGATTTTTTTCCTGCAAATGACCACAGAAAGGTAGAACTCTTGACCTCATAGTGGCAGGAAGTAGAAACAATCAGCTTAATGAGAAGGAAAATACACTGTTTAATACTGATATGAGGTCATGATAAGTCTCCCGATTTTTTGTTTGTGTGTGTGTACAGTCTGCAAAGAAAAAAAAAGACTTGACATTAAAGCAAATATTGTTATAGTTGAAGCAAATTATTACTATAATATCTACCATTTCCTGGTGTAGGACTCCAAATTTGGTTGGTATAATTTTGATAAATGCTAATTATTGTGAATGAAATTACTGACGTTGGATGTCTCTAGCAGGTCGGGGGTTTTTTAATTAGTCAGCTTAGTTGTTGCTTGCTACTTCTGTCCTCACTGGAAACAGGAAAGATGCTATTCTCCTTGTAGCAACTCTGTGAAGAAGTGTGTAAAGATGAGTTTCCTGTCCCACCCATCCAGAGTCACAGAGCTACAAAAGCACATTGTAGAGGGGACAGAATAAAGTTGAACAGCTTCTGACACTAAAATTTGGGGTGCTGTCTTTCCAAACTCTTTTTTTTTCAGTATAGCTGTGAAGGTCTGGGGAATGGTTGGTGTTGAAATCAAAACATTTATTACTAATAAGTGCATGGCTGTGTTCACATTTTCTTATGATCTGTGACTCATTGGTCACAAGTGGCAAAGTGTGAAGCCACTCAGCCATAGCAGTGGCCACATCTGCTGTGGTCTAGGTGGCCCAGTTGTACAGGCTGGGACAGGCAGAGAGAAGGAGCATCTTTCTGTGCACAGAGTCAGGATTCCTCACACCACTTCCACAGCGCAACAGATCATGGACTGCTGTCTTTTCAGCTTCCAAATGACCAATCTGCAGATTTTGAAATTTTTTTATTTTCTGGGTTTCTGTTCTTTTGGAGGCTTCCATCATCAGTAAAAAAGGGCTCCAGCTCTGCAGACCATAGGTGTTTGCTGTCCCCATTTTGGAAGCACCATAGGTACACTGGTGCATGTGCTGGGATCTGCACAGTCTTTGGAGGAGGAATGGCCTCAGCTGGTAATAAGTGAACCAGGTTACAGAGGTATTTATACTTTAGAGAGGTATATACAGAGGAAAGCCTACTGAATTTTGATTCAAAAGGTAAATATCTTGCATTAGATATAAAAAATTGATAAAATAACATTTGTTATGGATAAAATAAGCTTTGAGCAAAGCCAGGCTTATAGATTCAATGTCTTTTACCTTCAAAGCAAAAGACAAAATGTCAGCATATTTTTAGGGGCCAGAATAGGTCAGAGTGGGTACAATTCTGGCCTTGCATGACTGGCAAGACAGAAACAAATCCAGTCACAATTTATGATTGATTTTTGAATGATTCTCTAAAGTATTTAAAGGCCTTTGTTATCTGTACGTAAATTATTTCTCTGTTTCCTTTTTTATTATTCCCCTTTGTTAGCAATTATTTCCTGAGGTATTGATAGAAGACCCTGTGTTGGTGCAAGAAATTGTCACTATTAGAGATGGAAGCAGACGAAGAGAAAAAGTCAGGCAGAGGAAAACAGTTCATTATCCTGGATTCCTTCTCCACTCTCCTGGACCTTGTCTCACTCTGCCATTGGCTGATGAAGGTGGGAACAGAGAAGGCATGGTTAGCTAGGTTAGTGCTGGTTTAGCTGAGATTATTTCAGAGACGTGGAGTTTGTAAGGGAAAAAAAATTACTTCTTTTAAATAGGCCACCTACTATAGTCAGAAAAAATGCAGAGAGAAGGACAATGCCTGCATTTTTGTTGTGGGAGCTGTTTGCCTGCATGTGGAGATGGGGAAATAGGTTTAGTTCCAAAAGTTAAGGCCATGCTGCTCCTCAAAAAGGAACTCCTTGACAGCAGAAACTCTCTCCCAGTGAAAATACCAAAATTCTGTCAAAAGGAGCAGGCAGAATTCACTAATCAAAAAAACACAAAGCTGCATCCTTCTGCTAGGTTTTACACACTTAAATATTTTAACGGCCTTTTTATGAGAGGTAGTGCAATATAAGAAGAGGGACACAGGAAGCGCAAGTTTTATTCACCACCAGAGGTAGGAAAACACCAAAATTGCTCTAGCTCAGCTGATCTTCTCAGTGATAATGAAATAAGATAGGCAAGGGAAGTCAGTGTCATTTATGGAGTTATCAGCTGGAGGAGATGACAATTTGTACAGGAAGACAAAGAAGATAAGGACTGAGGTAATGGGGAGACTACAAAGAGAAATGTTGAACTGCTGTCTTGGAGGCAGGTTATTGGTGAAAATACTTCTTGTTCAGCTCCATACTGCTTGACACTTTTATTAATAATGTCAGTAGAAAACCTAAGGAAGTGTTATTAAATCCAGGACATTGCAGTGCTGGCAGATAAAACTGATATGGAAAATAAATGGAATACCTTGCAGGAAGAACTGACAGTTCTAAGGATTAGAGCAGTAGAGAGGAGATAAGCATCAATAACACAAATCTAAAAGTTATGAATAATAATAGAAAATTCTCCTGTGGGCTTTGAGCTTATTACTTGGAAACAACAGAGGAGAAGAAAGAACTGGGTGTAGAGCTAACCATGTAAACTGCCAACATATCACAACTGTGATGGGCAGGAAAGCCATTATTCCTTACTGTGAGTCAGGCAATGTGTTTATAGATAGAGGGAAATTGATGCCTGTATGTGGTTCTGGTAAGGTCTTAGCTGCATTACTATGTATAATTTGGAGATTTGTGTTCAGGTAAGATCAATTCAGCCTGGAATGGGGGCAAAGATGATATACTGGCATGCTGGGGCAAAATTCAGGACACATTTTACAAAAGCAAACAAAATTGATTGGCTTGTTTATCCTAGGAAAAATGAAGGCTTAGAGAAGATAAGATAAGATTTTTCTCCATAAATACACCAGAAAGATAAGCACTGAGAATGGAAGGAAGCTATTAAACCAAAGGCCAATTTTGGCAGCAGAACAAATGGATCTAATCACTGTGAATAAATTTAATCTTGAAATTAATAGGGGATTTCTAAGAATCAGACAACTAAATTCTGGAAGGGAAAGAGCAAACAGTAGAAAACTAACAGTTTTAAAGTGGGGTTTGATTCATTTATGGAAAAGACTTGTGGGATGTGATTGCTTGCAATAGCAAAGTTGGGTGTGTAAATAGATATTATTTCAGTCACAATTTTTTTGTCTTAACCCTTTCTCTAACTTTCCTCTTAAAAATTCAGAATCTGTATCAAAAAGTCAGCAGCATTTATTTTCAGCAGTTGAAAACCTAGATATCTTTAAGATATGTGAGCCATGACCACTCAACTTAGTTTGGTGGAAAATCTAATTTTCTGTCACAACTCTTTTTCACTGAAAGAAGAACTTCTAGAACTATAATCTAACATGTGGAACTTTCTTGACCAAACTAACAAACAGGTTATTGTACTTAAGCAAAAAAATTCCATGAAGCAAGGAGGTCTCTTTTCTTGGGTGTTTTTGTTTCTTTTTTGGATACTCAGCTTTCTAATAAAATAGAAATTCTAGTTCAGCTACTGCTGGTTGAGCTTTTCCTTCAATTATACACATGCATATGTACAAACACAAATATTTTCTGGTAATCAATAGGGAGTAAGCTTACACTGAAACTTTTCAATTACCTTTTTTTCATGAAACTTATAGGAACTTAGTATGATGAACATTTTGTCTCCGTATCAGATTTCATTAATACTCACCAATTTCTATAGAAGTCATCTAGAGCAAACAGATGGGCAGTCCAGATCACTGCCTGGTTGCATTTCTTTTGGAAGAGGACTAAGAGTACATACTTATCTGAGGGGCTTACTTACAAATCCCTGAGAAACAGCAGTAAATTGTCATTTTCCAGTATGAGAATGGAGTGGAAAGTTATGACAGAAAGTAAGATCTCAGATGCATATGTAAGACCAGTAAGCATAACATTATCTTCATTTCAGCGAAGATAGTTAAGGCAGTCTAAATATTAATATAAACCTATACAGCTTATTTAATTTGGTACTTGGAGGTGATGTTTTTACATCTTCTTTTGATGTGATGAAATTCACAGTTCATTACAGTATGAACTGGTAGAGGCTAGATTCAGACTGAAACATCAGAAAGGTTAGTGATCTCTTTTCCTGTTTTGCAGTCTTAAATTTAGCTAATTTATGGATTCCTCTATCTCATAAAATAGCTTTTGTCAGACTTGTCAGAATTACTGCCATTACTTGATTGTCTCTCCACTCCTGGAGTGGAAGGCCATTTCCAGTTAGAAGTACACATGTATATTGTATGTACTGTTCCTTCCAGCCCCCATAGCTCCTCTTTGTTCCTCAGTGTTTCCCCAGTTCTTAGTTTCTCAGTATTTCTTTTCTACTATTTGATGACAAGGGACATCCTTTGGCAGAATAATAGAGCTAGACAGTGCAGCTTTAGTCGAATTTTGCTTCTTTTTGGGTTTGTTTGACAAAGTCACTTTTTAAATATATTTTATTATTCTCTATTTTTCCCCTTTACATGATAACAACAAGCTGACGTGTGTGCTGATGGCTGTCCTGTACAGGTTCTTTATATGTCTATACTAGTTAATTGTGAGCAATATTTATAATAATAACACAGAGCTCTTTGTTTTAAGATTCTAGAGTTCATTTTGGCTGTGCCACATATGATTCTTTATTCATGCACATGACATCTTTCATGCATTATTTTGTCTCCTCTCCTTTTCTTTCCTTTACTTCGTAGGCAGGGAATGACACCTGATTTTAAAAGATTAAGAGCTATGTTTTCTAGGTCCTGTTTGTGTTTTTATCACATTCTCACAACATAGATTCTCTGTCACCAGATTGTTTGACTGATAAAACACCTGATGTGATGTTAGGAGGAAGCAAGGGAGTATCTTACTCCTTTGCACTCTGTACCGAAAAGTCAAAGCCTTTTCTTCTGACATCTTCTTACACTATATGAGATGAAGCATCACAGACCAGATCAATATTTCTGTGGTCTTGCATCTGAAGGAGTGCAGTGATGGATCTCTAGGGAGGGAATACTAAAAGCAGAACAGTGCCCAGCTTCTGGCACTTGGTGCTTTAGAAGTTTCCTGAGCTAGTGGTTGCATCCAGACCATGTGTTTACCATCTGCTGATGCACTGCCCTCATAATTCATTAGATGGGGGAGGTTGTTTTAGGGTTGTGTCATACTGCAGCTATCCAGAATAAATGTTTCTTAAGTTTTGAAATCTCTGTTTTAATGGTAATAATGTGTATGAGCTCTACTTGTCTGTTTGGGTTTCCTCTCTGGCAGTCAGTCCTCTGCCCAGTTTTTAGTCTAAAATAATGTTATTAATCTCTCTGACAAAGGCTATCCCTTCTAAATAAGAACAGTTAGCCTATTTCCCTTTGTTTTCCCTAACAGGCTTTTAAGTAGCTGCCCTTTGTGAGTGCTGTCTGTGTCAACTGAATGGGCAATCCTGAGCCACCATCAGCTATCTGGGTACAACACGTGTTTGCTTTGTATCCATCACACCATTTCAGATGCCCAGGAATATTTTAAGTTGAATGCAGGGGTCTCACTGAAGTGAATGTGATGGAGGCAGATTTCTAGACGTGGATTGTTTACAGCCGAAGGAAAGTTAATTTTTTAAATGCATCCTTGGGGTTTTGGTCTTAGGTTATATAAGGCACTTGCAGTGGAAGCAGGTTTGGGGGAGTTCCATTTGTCCATTAATGAATCATTCTAAAGTCAGCCACGAAACATCATGAGAACATATTCCTTTTCTTACAAAACTCCTTTGAAAACCAAAGCATCATCCTAATATCACTAAATTAAGGTCTAGAGTGATCAATTCCATTATGGTTCTAAATCTAAAGGGGGAAAGAAATAAAAAGTGTTTCTGAATTTGTTACAATTTTCCTTTTATTCTCAGTTTGGCTTCTTTCTGTCATACTCCATGTTGATAAATAATTTTGCTTTTATTGGAGATGTTTTCCATGTAGTTTACCAATAAGCATTCAAGAAAATGACAATCATATTAGAAAGTTTTGTGTCTGTACAAATGATCGTAAGGCAGGAGAATGATTTATTTTGCAGAATAAGCAAAAATATGGGTATTAAATTATGAAAGGAGATTACTTTATTCTTCAATGGAGTTTTTTTGCATATTTAATCCTTTCCTCTTTGCACAGGTGTATAAAACAGTATCACAGACTGCCAGGCCATGGACGTTTCTTCTTTAAAGCTTTCCACAAGGTCTCTTTCTTGCCATTAATTCAGTTATGACTTATACTTAGCAGCATGGTGGCATGCAATTAAAAATTTACCAAGAAAAGGAAATAGGTTTAATTCTGTATCTATTCCTTTCCCAGCCTGTTTGCACTTGGCTGCAGTTTATAGCACTCTGCTCTACCAAGTAGAACTGAGCATACAACTCACTAAACACAAATGAATGAAATGTTTCCTTGGTCTCTCCATTTAGTCATGTTTCAATGATAACAATGCATACAACTATAACAGAATTCCCTCCCTTATTCCTCCTTTCTTTCGTTAAGCTGCTGAAGTACTACAAAACAGAGAGCAGTTTATGTAAAGTGAGCAGCAGAGGAAATGCCTAACACGTTGTTTTCCCTTTCCTTAGCTCTTGTGTCTATCTGGAATAAAGAAGATGTAATTTATCCTGGCCTCTCAGGTCATTCAGAAAAATGCTTTTTGGCAGACATTCAGCAAGCCTCCTTGTGTAACTGAATCCAGCCTCCTCATATCCTGGGCAGAAAAGTTAGCAGCATTTTCTTCCTCACACTGCCCTAGGAATAATGGGGTTTGTCAGACTTAGCCCTCAGAGTGTATCTGTTAATTTTGTTTATAATCAGTTGGGTGGCAGTCCTGCACAATACTTGAAACAGCGTCACTGATGACTGCAGAACTGTAGTGGGTGTGTATTAGCACATAACATAAAAATAAATGGTGTCACATCAGTGATTTATTCAAAGTCTATGAGTTAGGTTAGCGATGAAGCATAGCTAAAAATACACAAGAGAGGACTGATGGAGGTTGGACATGATTTGTGTTCAAAAGGCACCGTGAAATCTTAAAGCCCATGGTATGCAAAAGGCTAGCAATCACAATCTGACCTTGAAATATGCATTCTTCTAGCATGGTGAAACCATTAATTCCCACTACTTTCATTTGTCCTGTCTTCCAAAAAGAAAAGTATGATCAATGCTATTTGCAATGGGAAATCTCCATGCCAGTTTGATTCCATAATGTTGGTTCAAAAGCTGCCTTCTAGGGTTATAGGGTTACCAACATTATTCTTGCTCATATATGATTTTCCCTTGTTTTTTTTTTAACATCCTGTATTTAATGCATGGTGTCCAGGAGCTGCCCTTGCTTTATACGTGCCAAGTTTTTGTAGGGCTCTATGCAGCATTATCTTGCACAGCTGTTGTGTCTCTTCCAGAGACAGCTGCCTTACAGTGGTGAGCTAAGTGATCTTATGTGCAATATAGAATTCATAAGCAAAGAGAGATTCTCTGGGGCTTGTTGTGCCTTCTCTGTGCTTACATTGACATCCCTTTCTCTGTTCCTTTGTACACTTCTTCCATTTCCCCTCAGCTCCTTCTTGCATCCCTGATGCACCCTTGTGCTCAATCCCTCACCACCAGGAGTATCCTCAGCCCATTCCTGAGTGTAGGAAGTGCCCATGGTTTGCTCTCTAGCCAGGCAAGAAACACACTGTGTTTTGCAGCAGGTCTGTAGCTGTGCGCGTGCTGACTGCCTGGCTGTGATGCTGGGAACCCAGCTGGCTGCTGCCCCCTGAGAGCTGAGCAAGCCAAACAAAACAGCCAGGGATCAAACCCTCCTTGCCTTTTCCATGAGCAGGGAGTTCTCCTCACTAGCTGAATGTTGATTTTGCAAAACTGGAAGGGATGTTTTACCCCTGAGACCTCTGTTCTTATATCAAATGTATTTAAAATTAGTCAGCGGGTTCAAAAGTTGTTGGAGATGAACCAGCTAAGGGAATGACGCTAAACCATTTCCTCTGTGACACACCACTAGTTTTTTTCTAAGTTTAAAAATGAAAAATAGATGTTATCATGACACTCTATTGTCTCATTTTAGTTCACTCAAAGCTGTAGTGTAAAGAGAGGAGGGAAAGACACCACATGCACTGCAGCTGTGACTGGCAAGCTTCAGAGCATGAATTGCTGTTTCTAGAGCAGTGTCCTACACACTGTCTTTCCTTAAATTAGAGATGATTGTAAAGGAAATTCTAGGGTCAGTACTGCCCCCAGAGACTGTCAACTGCACCAGAACAGACTTGTTCCACTACTACATGGTTTGCATCCTGTCCCAGGACAGTGATTCTGCACTATAGGGATGAGATCCACTGGCCCATATAAACTGATACCCTGACAATCCCCCAGGAAAAAGCCTAGTGCTGTGTAGTCAGAGCTGCCTGCTCACTGCTGAGCAGGAACCTTCACAGCACTGAAATGCAACTTTTGGCAGCACACAGCCCATGTCCCTGGAGGATGCTGCACTCTGCAGCTACTTGGTGGGCACCCAGGCATTGAGACCAGCTGCGCAGCCTCCTTGGGCCAGCCAGGGTCTGCTTCATCCAACAGACTGCTTTCAATTCCCTCTCACAGACATGTCTCCATTTCTAATCAGATGCTGCAGCACTGAAGTCTTCAAGGGGAACTGAGCAACTGGTTGAAAAGAATTGATCTTTCAAACATTTAGAACTTGCTTACTGTCTAAATGCGGAATAGTTTATTTGCCACAGAATGGCAGCAACTGTCTTTTTCATTCTCAGATGTCTCCTCACCTCTGTAAATCATTTAGTGGCTGCTGCATCCATTCTAAATCAGTTTTTGCTGATTTACTGTCAGTGGGCATTAGCTAACTTATCGAACTCACACGCAGGAGAGAATCAATACAACCAACAGAGGCAGTGATAAGGTGGTCATGCATCTGTTATTCGAGTAATATGTAAAAATGGAACAAATCTTGTAAAACCTCCTTACATAGGAAGAGGAGATGGATTCAGGATGTCACATGCTGTGTCTGCAGTGAGGCACCTGCTGGTGCCATGAGTGGTGTGGTTGCCCACCCAAAACAGGGCAAGGTTTGTGGTGATTCCCTTCAGCCTGTGTGAAGGAAAGCTGTTTGCATGATGCCAAGGGAGCTGTGTGCTCTGCAGCACCTGCCAGGGCCTGGCTGGTTGATAGCCAAGACACATGGGCTGTGCCATGAAGGGCACAGGCTTAACCAGGCCAGACTCAGTAAGTCCAGTGCAGTAAGTCCTCATGCAGACCAGTTTGTTTGATAGTGGTCTAGGACCTTCAGAATGATGAAATTCCCTATATTTGAAACCTCAGTGCTTTACTATATAGCTTTAGCTATAGTAGTTACAGCTTTACTATATTGCCTTTGTTCATAGGCTGAACTATTTCTCAGGAAGACACTGCTCATGTCTGCCCATTTACTTCTCAGGCAATTGCTGACTCTTGATTTTTAATAAGTTTTATATTCCTTGTGCTCAGAAGAATTGTTCTCTGGGCAATAAATCAATTTTCCACAACAGAGCCAAAGGTAGACCTATCTGCAAGCTGCCACTAACCCAAGTCAAGTTAGTACTTAAGAGAAGGAAGTCAATCCTCAAAAACATGGCTTTTTTCCTTCTTTGATCTTTCCCTTTCCTGCTATACATGCAAAAATAGTTCTCCTTGATCCACAGTTGAATTAGTGTGCTTTTTTAGCATTCCTGGACTTCAGAGTGCCTGTGACACTTTTGAAATATGACTTAAACTGTTTGGAAAACTACCACTTGTTCCTATTTGAAAATTAGGATTATTTTTATATAAATATGCAAAACTTTCTGAGGCTCCTTCATACCAAGATCAAATGGGACTTACATAGGAGTTGTGAGGGGATGAGTGTAGTTTTTTGCATTTGTGGGCAGGCAAACTGATTTTCCAGACAAGTAATCTAGAAAAACAATTATTTGTACATATTTGAAAAATGTGACTACCTGTAAATATTCATATTTTATTTGTGGCTGATTGAATGTTGAGAATGTAGTTTGATTTATAAATAGGGTGCTGCCTCTAAGTCGGCTGCTGCTACAGTTTCATTATGCCTGTGCTCAATGAGAAATGTTTTTCTTCGGTGACTTTCAGTAATCCCAGTGAATTATTATTGCATAAAACCAGAGTAAACAAAAACACACAGAATTTCAAATCTGCAATGGTTTAGTAGGAAGAGCTACCAGTCTTTATGACAGCAAGCACAGAATTGATACTCATGATATTTTAGGAATGACATGTTAAGCCTAACAAGTCAGAGCAGTTCAGCAGATGAAAGAAATTTAAAAATTCTGGGAGTGAAATAGAAGATTGGCTGCTTTTATGGCATTCAAGACCAGGTTTATGGGCTTTGGGCAGCCTCGTTTAGTGGACAGTGTTCCTGCCCATGGCAGGGCTGTGTAATCTCTAAGGGCCCTTCCAACCAAAGCCATTCTATGGTTCTATATGACTCTGGTTTCACATTAAAACCCATGGAGAAAACCTTTCGTTAACTAAGGCAGAAAATCCAGATACCCCTCAGGAGCTTCTAAGCATCATGAAGTTTACAATTGAAAACACTAGAAAATTTTGACAAATAATAAGTGAGCCAGAATAAGGCCATTAAATATGATTTTTCTCCTCCTGTAGAACAGAGCTTGGTCTCAATAGTTTTATGCCTACTTACTACCTCCTGGCTTTTACATGGGGTACTGTATACTAACAAGGTACTGGCAAGACATAGATATATTTTTTAATATTATTCAGTGCTGATTAGCTGGAAATTGATCACAGAACTCTGTGTGCTAATTGAACCACCTGGTTTGAAGATACAAATAAAAGGGCATTCAATGCGTCTAGTTTGGCCCAGGCAGACTCGTGGTTCCTATTACTACCTTAATGTCAGTATGAAGAGGTTTTTTGGGGTTTTCTGGTTTGTCGTTATTTCTTTCACCATATATTATGCTTGCACTGAAATTAAAACCACATAAACTGTGTGACTTTCTCCAGAACTCATCTAATCTCTGATAGCTGATCCACAAGGCCCTGTGTATTTATACCTGTGATATATAAGGAATCAGTAAAATGTATGAAATGACTCTTCTCAGCTCCCATGCTTTTCTTCCCTCTTTAGCCTTCCAGAGGCTTTCATTTACCCTCAGACCCCAAGACAAGATGCTGAATGCTTTCACTCAAAAGAGAGGAGTACTGGGCAGCAGGCTGCAAAGCCCTCTGAGTACATCAGGATGCCCCCAAGCGATTTTGAGAGGGACTTTTGGGTTTTGGCACATGGGTGAAGTGGCAGCTTTGAGTTAGCATTTGTACTTTCTCAGTGGTTACTTTAAGGGGAAGTGTAAGCCAGTGGCAGTTGTGGAAATTCCAGCAGAGAGGAGAAGGCTGGGATGTGGCCAGGTGTCTAGACAGTGGCCTGGCTCCTTCCTCTGCTGCACAGTCTCTCCGTGGTCTCCCATGGGCATTCCTGCAAGGCTCATGATGGATGGAGAGGGGCATGGAAAACAGGGCCGATAAAGGCTGTGAATGCTAATGAACATTGCTCCTAAATTATTTCCAGCCTGGGTGTGGACATCAATTCTGGCTGTAGCTCTGCTGATGGGTGCATAACTGCTCTGGACTTTTGCATAGAAGTGTCCAACAGTGGTTCTAGCTAGAGAGGGACACTTTGTGACAAAGGCTTCTCTAATAAATATTTCTATAAATATTTTAATTTTAGAAGAAGATGTGATATTATTTAAAAAATAATAAATGTAAATATACAGCTATGGCTATGGATTATGTCTTTTGCAAATTCTTATTTATCCAGTGTCTAAAGGTGAGAACATAGATCCTCTATTAAACTGCTTGTGATTCTGAATCTCGTGCTGACTGTGTTACAGGTTAAGCACAGCCTTTAAGAATTTACCAGGTAGTGAAATCAAACTTCTTTTACACAACTCCCTAATGCTTATTCTGTTTTGAAAATAGCCAGCATAAATTATTAAGCTTAATGCACTCCTAAAGTTCTTGCCATCTCAGTAAGCTTTGTGAGTGTACAAGGAAATATCTGCAAGCCACAGGCTCTTTTGGGGAAATACTACAGAATTTGTATACAAAACTGTATGAACCAGACTTCAATAAAATAATTTTAGCTGTCTACAAGGCCTGGCATACTGGTTGAAATGGTTTTTAATGTTTAATCTCCTTAATATTTTGGAGTATCATAGTTCAGATGTTTGTAATACTGTACATAGTCTAGAGGGGTTTTTAAAATTATACAAACAGAAAATGTTGCAAGTGTTTTGGCTTTGCTAGATTCACAGTGCATCTAAGTCCTACATGTTGGTAAGAAGAAAATATTGTCTCTTTATAGGGTAAAGTTCTGAAACTCAAAAGAAGAATTATTGTTGAATATTGCCATAAGTATATCTGATATAGATGTTTACTGTATGTCTAATAAATGCTTAGTATAGACCTATTACAGCCATTTCCATACAAATGGATCACAATTTAAACCTAACTCTTGTTCTGAGGTCATCTTTTTCATGTGGATAGTATGAACTTAGAGACTCTTTATTCAGAATATTATGAATATACCTGTAAGCTATTTTGCAAGGTGAGGAAAAGAACATTTTCAGTGGTTTAGTGGGATAACATACAGGTAGTACAAGCCATGCTGAAGAGTAGGAAATATGCCCCTTGGTTTCTTTATGAGGAGAAAGGATTGATGGTGGGATGCTAAGCAACAACACCAACACTTTTTTGGTACTTCAGTGAAATACCAGATAAACATCATTGAGACGAGTGATAAATTGTAGTGGAAATAATGTACAGTAGATCAGAGAATGAATGAGTGGGATGTGCTATCCTATGAATTCAATATAGCCTGTAAAATAATTTGTGAGAAAACATAAGTTCAAACAGAGTTGGACTTGATTTTATTTTTTTAACTGTGTGTTCATACATAAATATTCAGTATTTATTAGTTTTATTCCCAGATAAGTTTAGGTTTCTGAGACCTTTCTCTTGCACACCATATCTTGAGATTGAGCACAAACGGCAATAATGAAGAAATTAAAAACAGAAATGGGCTTTTTCTAGTCTATTTTCACTGAGAAACAGATCACACTTGGCATAGCCCCTTAGCCTAGTTTATGCGTGTCCTTTCTACTGGGTGTGTAGCTTGTGGCGAAGCCACCTAGAAGTGCATGTTCCACTCTGTCAAAAGGCTGGGCAAGAACATGGCATGTGGGCAGCATCCAGGTGCCATTTCATATGCCCAGGTATGGAAAGGTGCATCTGAAAGGTGTAGCCTTGGGAAACGCCTCAGCAAGGAGAGTGCTGTGAGCAGGACAGCAGCTCCAGGAAGCCGTGTTTTGCAAACAGTCTGGGTCTGTGTCACGCTGCAGGTACAGACTGCCTGCATCCCAGGTAACAGTGGGGGGGTAAGGCCACACTGAGGGCACCCCAGGAAGCTTGCAGCCTGGGGTTGGAGTAGAGTTTCAGCTGATGATGCAGTGAAATCTGACTCAGGGTCACACTGTCGAATCCCCAGTTCTGCAATTAACTCATCATCTCACTCAGCTCCTTCCTGCTTCTGCTGCTTTATTGTAACTTAAGTATCAGCAGCTACCACTAAGTGGCTACTGTGTTAATCTGTGGATTCTTCTAAAGCGTTGTAAAGACACATGCAAGATGAAAAGCTTTAAATCTAAAATTTGTCTTAGTTCTTAAATGCCACCTTCACAATTTTTATCATGCTGGTCATCACAGTACAGAGGAAGAATAGCTTGTAAATTTGGCTGTAGAAGATGCCAAGAATGTCCATACAGAAAGAAGTTCAAAAAAGGTAGAGTTTATCTGGGCTTATCTGACGCTCTGCACAAAATTACCTATTTAAATTATACTTTTCTTAGGCTGTGTCATTGTATGTCCCAGCATGCCCTGAGAGGTCAGATCACTGGGCACCACTATAGCCTAAGAAGCCTCTTAGATGACGTCCCTGTCCTCAGAGAAAAACCCTGCAGCTAATGCCAGGTTTGCATTACGTTTGCAAAAGTGTTCCTGGGGGCCAGAGTCCTCAGCCAGTGCATGTTGCTAAGTGAAGGTAAACACATGTCTGTAAAGGGAGTGATAGTCTGAAAGTGCCTTGAGCTGTGTGTTCTGCCAGTCTTCAGGCAATTTTTGGTGGATGGAGAATGTGCACAGAGTCTCCTGCAAAAGCCAGCACACAGAGAAAGAAAATGTTGAAAATGTTCTTGCTTCTAATCCCAGCATGATGTGTATGGGAAAAGCAAACAGATAATCTCATTTTCAGGATGTAAATCCACTCCTTTAATGATTAAGCTTGAGTAGTGAGGGTTGTTTACTCTTTAAATTTTATTCATTTAAGATTTAAATGAAACCTGTTAATAAACTGCAGACATGTGACTCGTTGGATGTTAGGAAAGGAGAGAAAGAGTACAAAGCAGCTTAGGAGATGACCCTGTATCAACTGCTCCTTTGAGAAAACACAATTTTTGACCATGTCACAAGGATCTCCTTCCTCAAAACTTGTGTCTAGCAAGGCGTGCCCTTCTGCTGACTCCTGTGTGACTGTTAGCACCAGCAGACAGATGGGTTTAGAAACAGCCCCCAGCACACTGGTTTTACTTTTGGTCATCTTGTTCCCCAGCAATAGAGAGGCTCAGCAGGAAACACAGGAAAACACGTGTTAACGTTCAGGCAGAAGTTTGTGTTGAGGCTGGAAGCTGTAGTTAGAAGCCCAGCAAGCTATGAAAGTTGAGAAGGTGTTTGTCAGCCCTCCCCTGCTGTTTAACTGCACACCTGTTGCAGGCATGTGGAGCTACACAAGTTTAGGGTAGCTCTTATCTGGCTGGTAGCTGCTGGAAAGTAGCCCCACCACAGGATTATTGTACAGGCTTTGTTTTCCTTCCTTTATCTGCCAAGTTTTGTTGGGTGTTGTCTAAGCAGCTGTATTTTGTCTCAGATTGCCCTGAGAAGCTTTTAAGCTTTATAGTATTTTATGTATTATCATAAAAAGTTGCACACAGGCCATTCATAGCACATTTACTCTTAGATTTAGAAAGAGTTTTCTCTGGACACAATAAGAGAAGAGATAATAGTAATCCTAGAGCAGATTATTTTAGTAGACTAAGTTTCAAGGTCCTCCTGCCCTCACCTCAGATTGTTTCAGTCTGTGGCTTCAGGAGTCTCAGCGTCCTCCTACCCTGAACTCATTTGGGAGTTAGTACCAAGAGTGGTGGCTTGTTATAGTAACTCCTGATAGCCATCCTAGTTTATCAGCAAGGACTGAATCAAACATGATTTATTTCTACCAAGGAGCTGAGTTCAGCTGCAGAACCTATCCACCTGCAGTTCATGCCATGCACTTCCTGCTACTCTTGGACTCACAAGGATGTTGAGTAAAGAATAAAGCCATGGTGCATTTCAGGAGCATTCATCTTGTGGCAGAGAAGGCATTCCAGACCACTGACTCTGCTAGGATGATCAAGGCAGAGATCTGCAAGTCCTAATGCTGTGCACCCTTATCAGATACTGGTTTGTGCCTCTTGAGCCTGTAACTTGTTGGCAGCAAGAAAATATTTCAGTACCCTGTAATATTTTGTACATTTCTACTATTACACTTCTTCAAGGAAGTTAATGTGTAACTTATAGATGTTACACATTGTCCTTTTATACTTTAAAATGAAACATCCAAGAAACAGACACATCCTAGAAAATGTGTGTATACATATGAATGCCCTTTTATTTCTTTAATAGCACTGATTCTTTTTAAGTTGCCTATTCTTCTCTTGTGCTTTGACACTTGCTTGTGTCTCTCCATCAGCTTGTGGCCCAGCCACACTCACTTTCCTATCACTTGATAAGCTGCTTTTCTGTGCTTCAGATACAAAGGACGCTGAGATCAAAACCTCACCTACTGAAAGGAGGCAGATGTGAGGGTGTCCAGAGAGCAGTGAGTGTGGGGACAGCTGCAGCATGGCAACTGGGGATGCCTTCAGTATGGGTTTCAGGGACCCCTGCAGCCTGGGGACCACAGCAGCACACCTTTTGCACAAGCGTCAACCAGCCCTGCACAGGCTGCCACAGAAACTGGCACTCATGCCAGAAAGGCAGCTGCAAGTTGCTGGAGAAAAGGCTTTAATTAAGAACTGCTCCTGCCCTTTCCACTCCTCTGGTCTTTTTTTCATCCCTGCCTTATCAGTTATTACCAGTTAATGTTTCATTATCTGTTTTTTTTTAACCGAAGCCAAGAAGCACCTTGTAGACAACAACTGCCAATTAGTTATAATGAAAGCAGAAATTTAGCTTCCAGCTTGCCTGCATTTGGAAGGCTATAACAGGAGTTAATTCAATTGCTTTCTTATCTTCTGAACTATTCTTGCTACATGCATTTCTGATTGCCAGGTGCTTTTGGGGTGAGCAGGCCCTGCCTTTCCTGTCTCTCTCTCCCTTCTTCCCTCTGATAAGGAGCTGCAGCTAGGTGGATGGATGGATTGAACAAATGAGTGAATGAATGAACAAATGAACTACCAACTACTGACTCTAGGGGAGAAGCAGAAGATAATTATAAAGTAGATCTTTCTGGAAATATAAATATGCATTTCCATAAGACTAAAATTAATTCATGTTAATAGGAACTGTTTGAGAAGAGCCCATCTCACTCCAGTCACCTGTATCTAAGACGATTCCCCTGATCATCAAGAGGTGCTTCAAAGGGATGACTTTTTTTGTGTCCTGGAAGACCCTCTTTCTCTCCTCAGGGACTCAGGGGAGATGCTGACATTGCCAAAATCTGCGTTTGGTCAAGTGAATCCTCTTACATTCCTGATTTTGCTGTCTTCACATTACACAGAGTTGAGCTGCAGCAGGATGAAGGAAAGACTGTGGATAGTAGTCTGCATCCACCCTTACTGCTTACCAAGGCCCTGAGTTTCTCTGAGTGAAAGGCAGAAGCACTGGGTACAGCAGAAGTGTTACCTTATAGAAGACAGGAAAGGAGTCCCACAGCAACTGCTGTCTTAAAATTAGATTTTGGAAGCAGGATGAAACAGGACAGTGTAGAACTGTGGATTTAGAGCAGTGGTGCTGTCCTGTTCTTGACTTTTTCTTTGTTCCAAGATTTGGCATATGAAACTAGACCAAAGCTCTTTGCCGTACATGTTTTAGAAGTACTAGTCACTCTGTGAGCATGACAAAGCATGTTGGAGGAGGGGCTAGGGTTTGGGGTTTTTTCTTCACATAATATGGAAAATCCATTCTATTTGGGATTAAACTGTGTTTTAGTTGTTTCTTGGGAAATGGCACTGGAAGTTTTTCATCTGTTTCTGGGCTGATCTAGATGCAATAGGATGTTCTTTTCTCTCTGAAGAAGTCAGGTGCCACATCATAGGGAAGTGACAAGGTGTTGGGAGTCCTCTGCAAACATGGCTACAGCAAAGTCACCCTTAGTGTCCTGAAGTGAGGTGAAGAAGAACAGCATTTGTGACAGGCAGCTCACAGTCCCTGACCACCAAAATCAGTGAAGTTGACACACATCTGGACACTGTATGTGCTCCTGCCCTGGGAGGAAACCCTGCTTGCCCTGCCTGCTCTCACTCTGCTGGTATCATTTACGGGTTGTGATGTAAAGCAGAGGAAATGGGGAGTGTGAATACCAACCTCACCCCGAAAAGGATCTGGTTTCCTCAGGTACGGTTTGTGCTTATCATGCTTATCATTCTTGTGCAAAAGTTAGTAGGTCACAGCTGGTTAAACAAACCCTGCCTAATCATAATTTCCATGCTTACAACACAGAGTACTTAAACTTTCATTCCTCCTTTCCACCCAAATCAAAGGTCTAATTTTTTTGCATTCAAATTTACTTTGGTTTTTTTTCAGCGTAAAAAGGAAAAAGGAAGACATTAAAACCCTGGAAAACTCACTTCAGAAAAACCTGAACTTAATCTCTAAGGTTAACTGCTGTCTCTTATTTCAAAATGTACTAACTGCATATTGTACTTCATCTACACATATATGAAGACGAGAAATGGCATATTGTATATAAAAACAGGATAATGCATTTTTCATGTAAGAAATTATTTTCTTCACATCTTCTGGCAAAAAAGTGGGCTGCCTACTAGCAATTGTACATCACATTTTAAAATGATGATGCAGATTTTTAATGTGTTTCAATTGCATTGTCCTGCCTGTGTTCTGTCCCAGCCAGCAAAAGCACATTCCTGGAGGAAGAGACCCTGAATGCCCTCAGTGCAGCAGCTCACATACTTGCTTTATAAATTAGATGCTTTAAGAAAGTTTCTTCCAAATGTCATTCAAGTTCAGCAGGTTTTGAAGACCTTGTACTCTACACATCATAGCTAAATCATGTTATGTCTAAAATACACTTGCTTCAAATCTGAGAGACAAATCTTATGTTCAAGTAAAAGTTTAACTAAAATAAAACCAAAAAACCAGGATTTCTGGGAAGTGACAGGCACAAAGAAGCCTCAAAACAGTATATACATTTAACTCCTTGCAGCAACTCCTTCTAACCTCAAACATGCTCCACTAAGTATGGGCACACATTCCTGAACTTGTGGATAATGACTCAGGCTAACAAAGTGCTGGTCATGAACAAAACACTTCAAGAGAAGGTCAGTATTAATGCTAACAGAGAATTTGTTCTAGGCACTAAGCCATCCATGGCTTTTCACATGCATTACAATATGGCTTGCAACTGGACACGGGGAAAAACAATTACAGTGACAATATGAATGCAAGTCAGTGTGAGCCACAGATGAAGGGTTTTGATGCAGCTAGGAAAAGCATGCCAAAGGAAGCACAGCACTGCTCTAACACAGCTCCCTCCACACCTTTCTCCTTGGCATCAGCCAGGTCATGGCCACCTCAGCCTGAAACAAAGGCTGCATTCACTGCTCTGCTTAGGGTTAGGGTTAAGAAACCCACAAAGCCTAGAGCTCCAGGGACACTGGAACCACAATAAGCATGCCAAGGGAAGCACGGCCCTGCCCCAACATTGTTCCCTCCACACTTCTCTGCTTGGAACCAGGCACAGTAAAAGACTGCTTTTACTGCTCCGCTAAGGGTTAGGGCTAGAAAACCCACAAAACCTAGAGCTCCAGAGACACTGCAACTACAGAAGGCATGCCAGGGGTAGCACAACACTGCCCCAACATTGTTCCTTCCACATCTTTCTGCTTGGAACCTGCCTCAACCAAAGGCTGCTTTTACTGCTTCTATTAGGGTTAGGGTTATGCTTAGGGCTAGGTCTAAGAAACCCACAAAGCCTAGAGCTCCAGGGACACTGGAACTTCAAAATGCATGCCAAGAGCAGCCCAGTACTGCCCCAACATTGCTCTGTCCACACCTTTCTCCTTGGCATCAGCCATGGGCTGGCCATCTCAGCCTCAGCTCATGCTCCTTTTAGTGCTCCACTAAGAGTTAGTCTTATGCTTAGGTTCGGTCTTAGGGACTGATTTATGCTTTAAGAAAACCGCAAAGCCTAGAGCTCCAGGAAATACTGAAATTTTAAAAGCAGAAGTTGCCTCTACAGATATTCATCATGCTCAATGGCCAGCACAAGGTAAGGCAGGGGCATGGAGCTCACTTTTCCTCTCAGGAGGCAATAACTGCTATACTGAATCTCAGGAATTACCCCAAGAAATCTCTCGTGTGTAGGACTGGGACATGCTGAGGCCAGGACTCTCCCACAGCTGTCCAGTTCCAGGATGATGCACAAGCTGTTGTTCATTCCACGCAGAGAAATTGCATCCCTGACCTCCAGCCCTCCTGCAACCCAGTCCTGCTCTGTCCTGGAGCTGTTCCCTCAAAAGAGTTCATAAATTAGTTAGAGGCAAAGACCATGGGCTCCCAGGATTGTACTGAATCTCTTCCACTCTGGTAGTAATGCATGGGAGATAGCACTGGGATACAGATACCTGGGGACCAGAATGGAGCAAATCTGATACGAGCTCTTTATGCAAACACACAAATTTTCTGTGATGGATTCAGACTTGGCAATATAAAATACCTTGGCCTGATAGGGACATATCCACTGACCATTGTTTCTTCCCTGACCCACTGCATGACAACAGTGTTTTTCAGTGCCTACGTGCACAGATTTCACCCTCACTGTGTCATCTTGCACTTTCATTTCCTTTCTCATGGTTTCTGGGGACAAGGCTTTTTAAAAGGCAATGTTTCATTTTCTGCTTTCAGAAGAACCTCTCTGATGGCAATCTTTCAAATTTCTATTCTTGACTGCTCAAAGTTGAGCCAAGTGGGAGGGTTAAGAAGAATTCTGCTACAATTGATCTAATGGGCTTCCCAATTTTCCATTTATTAAAGTACTGTATTTAACATTGTTTATGGAACCTGAATTACAGGGTCGGGTCACATGACTGAGAAGAATGCACTTGGAATACAGCATCAGCAAACAGGCTGAACTGATATTGAAAGGGGGAAAAAAACAACTGTTTTGAAGCAGAAGGTAACTCTCAAGCCTTTAGAGAAAAGCAAAACTACTTAGCTAATAATAAGCAAAAAAAAAAAGAAAGGCAGAAATAAAAAAAAAAGGAAAGTAAAAGAGGAGGACAGGAGGAAAATGATGGACAAGGCAAAGACTTTTCTTATTTTTCATCTTTTCAGTCACTCTGCATATTCTTGCATCCTTATGGCTCACAAAATTCTTTGTAGAGAAGAATTGTATTGATACTCTCAGTCCTCAGGTTCAGTGGGCCCCATTCTGCCTTTAATATTGCTTCGGCAGTATCAGAAAAGGTCTCAGCAATTTAAGTGATACAACCAGATCGTGAACCCTCAGCAAATGTTTGCATGCCTTTTAGCCATCCTGCAACCAGCTAGTACTTGAGTCAAGCATTTCTGCCGAATTCTACTGGAAGTCACAAGGAAATGCGTTCTTTGCTTGATATCATCTCATGAGATGTGCAATGAGACAAGACCTGTGACAAGCTATTGTGCAATTGCAGCCTTACACCAGGATTGCTCAGAGCATGGCACAGGGAAAAAGGGCCTATTTTTTGACTGCAGTGGGAACTCACACAGAGCAGAGATGGGAGTTAAATCCTTTGTTTTATTGCTTCATTCCTCAAGTGGATTGCATCAACAGCATCTCTGCTTGGTCACTGTGAAAAGTGCTATTACAGAAATCTGCCACTCCTTTTACTTTAAAGATTGATCATAGCATTTGTTTTCCATCACAAACAGTTTAAATCTCTCCCCATTCCTTGAACCAAATTTTTACGTAGTTTCTGGTAGACTTAGGTGCCCCTAGGAGCCATTCCTCACAAACACATTTAGAATGGAAGTACTTGGTGAAGTACAGTCTGGAAGTACCTTTCCTCTCCTTCACTTGGTTTTAGATAGTGACCAGCCTGTTCCTCTTCCCTTTGTGCTGAGTAGCTCTTGACAAGAAAGAGCTAGTCTTTTGTGGATTATGGGGTCTCTGCTTTCTCCAGAAGTCTGGAGATACCAGCAGGTCCTCAAAGGGCATCTGCCACTAGGGCTTCTCTTGAGACTACTCAGGGTTTACGAGACAACACTGTTCCCTTTGCTTCTTACCAGCTGGCCAGGAGTAGGTGAGGGCACAACTCAGATCTAGGTCACTTATGTTTACAGAGATTTGGTTGCAAATATTAAGAGGAGCCCTACACAGAATTTGTAGAGTCCCAAACAAACTGAGCTGTCAGAGATACCAGCTTGCTCTGAGCTAACAAGGCCTGACAGTCAGTGTGCCCCTCCACAGCACGGCCATGGCTGCAGGACACCCTCCAGGAGAAAGCACATCACCACCAGCTCTGCATGAGCAGCTCTTCAGGCTGCACAGGCACAGCTGGGGAGGAAGGCAAGGTCTCTGAAGGTCTGCTGTCAGAGCTTCACCAGCAATAGCAAATCTCATACTGTCAGCACAAGGGCCTTTGTGTTACAACACAAGTGGGTTTCAAGATTTTAGCACCATGGTTCTAAAACACATATGCCCATGCATAAAAATTGTCTACCTCTAGCACACTAGAAAAATGCTAGGTATAGGTTTATTATCAATAAAAATGCTCTTTGTGCCTGAAGAAAGATCTGATATGATGCAAATGGCAAAAAGGGCTTTTGGACAGAAAGGGGGAGATTTTTTCACTCCTGTCCTTTAAAAAAAACAAAGACATGAAAAAAGATAGTCCTAGTTTATTTTCCTCCAATGTCATAGAATCAACTTGTCTTTTTATTTTTGAACATAATTACAAAGCTACTATCTCACTGTACTTCTATGTTGTAATTTAAATTAATTGCTGTTGTCATTAGAGTGCAAGAGTTCTATTGATATTATATTGCAAAGGTTCCATATTGCTAGAGTTTCGTGCCTCCTTGATGTTTCTCGTAGGCAGCTCCTCCGGGCACTGACTCTTCCTTGTCCTCACAGCAGCCAACTGACTCCAGTTCCCTCAGCCAACCAATCCACTCTTTTATAACACTCTTTTACTGGCTACAGGTGTGGCCTGTTAACATCAGGCCTGCTCCTAATCCTTAGTAATTGGCTCAGCTGCAACTCTTTAGGCAATGTAATAGCCTGTCCATCACACCGCAACATTTATTTAGGGGGTAACATTACTTCCTATACTACCTTTATTTACTTATGTTCTATCCCCCCACAAACTGCATTGTTGATAGTGACTGGAAAAAATCCTCCATCCATTAGGAATATCCTCCAAGAAAAATGCATGTAAGTCTAAAAAAATAGAGATGACTTTTGTAAATAAGAACAACATTCAATTAGTTATGGGAGTCCCATCTAATATGAAGAGGAAAAGGCAACTCAGAGGCCACATTGATATCAAATATCTGGTACGCTGTGCTCTGACTTTGAAAGTAGGCCAGGTATGAGAAAAGAAAGAAGCATCTGTTATCAATCCTTGTGAAAAAAACCCAATAAAATGAATTCCAGAATATGTGTCCTACCAAGAAGCTGGACTACTTCTTCCATGAAATAGCTCCCATGTCTTTACCCAGCCACTGTCAATCATTTATTCTTGGAGCAACCTCAGAGGCATCAGGACATCTTATTCATCAAAGCTGTCCAGATTTTACATGCCAGTATAAATCCTGTTTCTCAGTTATGCTAAGTAGGTACTACGTGTCATTGGACCTAAATCAAGGCAGAAAATTGTATTCCCATAAATCATTGTTTGGGAAAGGCATTATTAGAGGTGAAATCATAGTATCTAGCATTGGATACTTAGCGAAATGGCACTAAAATGAAGAAACATGAAGTGAGAATGATTACTTAAAGCTGCCTATTAGCTTGGAACATATTAGTATTGCCAGCAAGACTCATCTTTACTTTCCCTAACAAGACACCAGTTTTTTTTGCCAGTGTCATTCAAGGTGCCTTCGAGCACATAGGTGTGTATTTTGGCATTATGTAACTCCATTTGATGCTATATCTGAGAAAACCACTCCACTTAAATATCTTGTACACAACCATGACAGACATATTGATCAATCAAAACTGTTGCCAGGCAGTAAGAGAGCTCAGAAGGGTAATTAACCAAAACTGAAAGTTAGTAGAAACGCCGACATCTGTCATGCAGAATAATTCCATTTTGGGGACATCAGTGTGATTACATTCTGCCTCAGATTCTTATTATTCTCTATATAACCTTCTGTAGAGAATGCTTTCTAGAACTCCTGATGGAGAATCAAGTTAATAAGCTGTGATCATGGGAATTTTTTGAATTAGCTGTTAGTGGTTAGGTTCTTTGCCCCAAGGTTAGGTTCTTTGTTTCTTCCTGCCCCGTTAGGGAAGGAGTAAGCAGGACAGAGGACATTGTTCTCCAAGGAGCTCAAGGCAAATGGAGAAAGGAAGAGTGCCTCTGAGGATAGGCTTTATTCACCCTGCAGCTTTGAGCATCCAGGAGCTGTGGGAGTCATAGCTGTGAAGCAAATGCTCTCTGAATCACAGAGCTACTCAAGAGAGGGAGTTCATGGTGTACCCTGTCTGTAACACTCTGGTAGGCTGAAACATACCCTGAGGACTAAAATGTCTCTCGGAAAAGAAATCAAAATGTTTGAAATAAAAAAGGAAGTAAGCTGACTTCAAAATTCTCCAAATGGTCTATAACAAAATTACCTGTGCTTCATTTTAACCCAACATAGTGGCAACTAAGAGGGATAGTGGCAGACTTGATAAAAACAAATGGAAACAAATATTAGTGACCTAGATGCATATTTGAAAGTGCCTCTGACTGGGGACATTTACAGCAAAACATATGTCTGAGAGGAATGTTACTGTAGTTAATTGACTGGATAATAATTCAGAAGCTCTACTGTCTCCTATTTCTGGTATTAAGATTATTTCCTATACAGAGCGAGAGAGCCACTAAAGCTATCCAAAGTTTTCACAAGTGCCTGCGAAACTTTGGAAACTAAATTACAGGACTCTTGGAGCTGGGAGTCCAGAGCCAGGTTTAGCAGGAGCACTCTGTACTGATTTTCATGAGACCTGGACTCACACAGAAATGGAGGGGACATCAGCTAAATCATTTAAGTCCTCTTCCAATACAGTTGTACAAGAACTTCCAAGACCCAGCTGACTCATGCTTGGATTGCACTGTGCTGTGGATTGCCACACACAAAGCTGTTATTGAACTCCATACGCATCTTGGAAATATACCACTCAACCAAGCTTAGACATGACTTTGTCATTTCATTGCAGCCTCTTTGTCACTCTCAATTCTTCTGTACTTCATTCTCATGCTTTTTTAGAAAAGAATCTCTGTTTGACCAGTTCTTGCAATATAAAAAGCAATCTATGCTGCAACTTTTTCTGTAGCTGCACATCCTACTTTGAAAGGCAATTCTGAGGCAAGGATCTTGTTGTTTTTGTCAAACACACACAAGTGCTTTTTAAAGTGACCTGGAGCTTATATCAGTTGCAGTACTAGCAAGAAAATTACAGGGGTAAATAACATCTTCTGGGATTGAACTTGGCAGAGAAGTTCAAATGAGGTTAAATGTGATTTAGTGTCACACTAAGCCCTGGTGTGAAGAAAATGGAAACTGAACCGGCAACAAGGAACAAGAAAGATGAGTTATCTGATATTTGCATTTTTTCTTACTTCCTATTAACACACAACTCCTTATTTGAAAAAAACATTTCCCTCACGAATTGCCTTTGTAGTACTTTCAGCAGGAAAAATAGAAATAAAAGCACGATGTAGTTTTATCTCCATGCAAATCTGCAGAAAAGTCCTCAGTCTACAATTACATGCAACTCCACTGGATAGCACAAGCATGATCATACTGGGTCAGAGCAAAGGTCCACCAGCTCAGAGTCCTGCCTCCCACAGTGATCAAAAGCAGACTCATGAGAAGATTACAAAAATCTCCAGAACCAGCATATGATGGTATTTCCCACTGATGTTCTCACGGCCTCCTCAGGCATTTCCTCAGCCAGACATGATTGCTGAATGTTTAATCTTGGTGGATTTTTCTTCCATGAGCCTGTGCAGGCTCCCTCTGAGTCCTATAAACTTTTACCACCTGCCGCACAATGCAGCAAGAAATCCCACAGCCTAATTACAGGCTATGTGCAAGAAACACCTTATTATTGTTGTTGTTGTTGAGAGCTGGATATCTGCTGTTCACCTCTGCACCTTAGACTTGAAAAGACTGTGAGCAAACATTCCTTGTTTATCCCCTCACCTTGACTGACAGTTTTAGAAGGCTCCCAGTTGTAACTCTTATTCCACCCAGCAACCTTTCACCATCCACGTGGCTCCTTTGGGAACCTTTCAGAGTTCTCTCTCCTTCCTCAGGTGGGGACCAGAACTGTGTAAGCTTGTCAGCACAGATTTATCCAGTGGCGGTGTTCTTACGATTTCGTTTTTACCTAAAGAGAATCAATTTTATTTTCTTTTTATTGCCACTGAGCTGAAAATTTGACAGAATTATCTGTTGCAATTTTGAGATTTTGGTATTGCATGGTGAATGCATTGACATGTAACGATCAAGTCAGAGGTTGTAATTTTATATATTGGGATTGGTTTCTTTCCCCCAGGGGCATCATTTTACCAACACACTGAACTCTCCCTTTGAAAGAAAGTTCAACTTTCTGAAGTATGCCTTCTTGCTTTAATAAACTGTTTAATCCTGCTGTTAAGCAATGCCAGCATCCTCTCATCCCTTCTTAAGGCTTTCTTCACATGTGGTATACATTTCTTGAATGCTTCCAGTATGTCCCCAAAAGGTCCCCATGCCATCTGCAAGGACTGAATTCCCCCAGCTGAGCCTTCTGATTTTTTTTGAGCAAGTATTCTCCTTTTTATGTAGTCTCTTACTTTGAAGTTGCCATAAGTGGGTAAGTTCTCTACCTTAATAAGTATGCTTATTAGCATACTTTGATAAAAGAGATTATAAGATTAGACATAGATCCTACAGAAAAATAAAAAGATTAACTCGCAAGTCAACCTCTGTGGCAGCCACCAACCTCTCTGATGTAATAAAGTATGAATCAGAACATAAAGGTGATATAATGCTCAGTAATAGGACAGCTGTACTAACATGATGTGTAGATTTCCCTCAGTGAGGCATGTAAGGATCTTCAGCACTTTTAGTTAAATAAAATTAATGTTTTTAAGTGAAAGGAATATGTCTACACTTACAATGCACATATCGTGATCTTGGAACAGACACCATAGACAAAATTTAAATTCATCTTTCCTACATTTTTTCTTTCTTTGTGAACAACTGAAAAAAGCACCTCTTTATCAAAAAAGGTGCCAGTCCCATCCCCAACAAGTTGTAATTCCTACCATAATTGATGCCTGATTGCTGCATCAAACTGTAGAAAGACCGCTTTTCTGTAAATGGCTAACAGCTGGGATACTCTGCTGAGATCCAGTGGATTCTGGAAGCTGTAAGAATTTTCTGTGTCTCTTGAAGTTCAGTCCCTGCAATCTCAAGAAGAGTAAATTTATCAGGTAAGGTGTCAGAAACTGCACATAAAAATATGTCAGTTTTGTAAACTCATTTCCCCTCCAGAGGTTTTGTATTCAGGACTTTCTCAATTTTTCATCCTCCCCTGTGATGCAGAAGAATCTGTTTAGAACCCCCTCAACATGACAAAACCAAGCTTTAAGAATAGAGATTGTGGCAGGTGGAGAATTATGTGGATGCAGTAAAGTCAGAGAGGAAAAGGCATCGTAATAGAAAATTGCACACAACTCAAAAGAAAGGCCAATGAAAGAACCATTCTCATTAAAAAGTTAAACATTATAAAATCCAAGCAAGCATGGTGTTAAATTCTCCTGACTATCATGTTAAGGTTAGGTTTGTCAGACACAAGCAGAATCCTGTTCAGAGATGGCATTTTGCTTACTCCAAAGACCTAAACTAGATACTACTTGATTAGGGATGAGAAGGACAACATTTCCAAGAGTTTTTTAATGAAATACTTTTTCAGCTCAATCATGCAAGCTGCAGAATATTTTCCCACTGAGGCTCCAAAGTTTTTTATTCCCTCTAAGCTTAGGGAAAACTTCTCAAAGCAATGGCTCTCTGCAAGTCATTATCCTTACAAGAGCACCTGCTCTTACTTGGTGCTTGCAGGAAGTGTGCACACAGGGCTTGACAGCCTCCCAGGACAGCTCTGGCAGAAGTGATTTAACTCAGAACTACCTGTTATAGAAACCCAATGTTCTCTCTGTCAGACCGGAGGGCCTGCCATCATTCAGGGAAGTTAAATGGTCTGATTTGGAGGAGAGGGAAATTATTCCTCAGCTGCAGTCACCAGAAAGATCTCTTGGTTATGAGCAATGGAGTAAAACTCTGCACAAAATGTGTTACAGAGAAGCAGAGCACTGCCCATATTTTCTGTTTTAAAAGTGTAGCAGCTAGGCACACATTAGATGTATTCCTCCTACATCTAGTTATGTGGTTTCTCACTGATCATTGAGCTCAGCCTTTTTGATTCTTTCAAAGCTCATTATGCATGCTAATTTACGTGAGCTTTCTCAGTCATATACAAATGAGGTTACTGATATGCACTTGATTGCACAATGAGCACACACCACAGAACAAGAAGGGCTTTTTGTCAGAGAAAATAAACCCACTTCAAACATCAAACATTCATAAGCACAGTAGTAAAATAAAAGCTGTAACACTGACTTCCTTTCTTCCTTCCAAAATGAAAATTCAGGAAGATAAACTCAGAACTGATAATAAAAATCTTACTCATGTAAGAAGAAAAATACATAAAGGAGAAAATCTGGAGATATTAGAAGACCAAGCTGGTCTTTTATATATTTTAAGCAATTATTGAAGAATTTATTGCTTTTATCAAATTGTTGTGATAAATTTTTGATTTTGTAACAGATGCCAGGACAAAAGGAAAGCTGTGCAGAGAAACTTTTTACTCCTGTGAGCAGCACCAAATGTACAGATATACAAAGAAGGGCATTTCCTAGAGACAGGAAAACAGCCCAGACACACAGCATTCACACCCACAGAGAAGATGGTATGCATAAAATGCCATGTTTTGAAATTCCAGCTCATTATACTGTGAGAATACTCCTGGGTTTGAAAAGCAGAATGCCAAGAGTACTGCAGTAGTTGGGATGGGATTATCTGATGTGACCTTGGTTGCCTAATTATCATACATCAAGTTTAATTGGGCTCCTGCAATCTCAGGCACGTCCAAAGGGACTTTCATTTCACTCACAATGAACACATTTTGGCTGAAGGTGTCTTACTTTGTTAGAGTGTCCTGCAGAGGTGTCCAGTGACAGCAGAGGTACCAAACCTGTGGTGAGATGTTACACACCACCTCCCTGTTACCTGCTAAAGGAAAGGCAGGCAAATCCCAGCCCTGCAGTTGTTTGACTTGAACAACAAGCCAAAGCTCTTAGGGAAACCACTCCTATCTGTCTCCTTGCAGGATGACACACACCTCAGCTGTTTCACCCTTTGGAAAGGAAAGGAAATGACACATTTACTATAGCAACCACAGCCTGCCATTTCAAATCTTCTGGTGAAGAGAAAGTCATAAAAGGCTGATCAGATGGTTTAACAGGTGCTTGCTAGAGGTGGAAGAACAATTTTTGGACCATGTTTTCTATTCCCTGCAGGAGCAGACCTCCCAGGCCTGGTGGGTGCATTGCTTTTCTGTGAGATCATGACTGATCTGTGATGCTGTGGACATGCTGTGGAAACACAACAGCCTTCCTCAAGGAAAATGCAGAAGGAAAAAGAAAATAAAAAGGGTTAAATTTCATCTTGACTTTATTATTCACTTGACATCAATCTCCTCCTTTTTCCCCCTTCTCACTATCAGCATTTTACACTCTTTTGCAGCTGGAAGCATCTGCTTAAGCACTCAGTATGGGTCACTTTTCAATCCCCTTGGTCACTCCCCAGTCTGGAGTCAGAGGTTCTGGATTTAAGACACAAAAGCAGTTTGGGGAATCTCCTAATTGAGCAAAAGCCAGGGTATATGAAACCACATGGTAAAATGCATCCACCATTTCTAGGCTTAGGTGAGGAACTCGGAGAGCAGCCTGCAGACAAGACAAAGGCACAAATAAAACCTTTCAGGTGACTGTCCCTAAGTAAACTCATCAAAGTAGCAAATATTTTTGCTTCTTGGGCCACAGCTGCTCCCAGGGACGAAATAAGACCTTGCTGGGATGGCACTGGGGATCCCAGAGCAAGTTCAGCCACTGGGTTTTGTTGAGGCTCTGGGTATCACTCCCAGCTGTCACCATTCCATCCAGTGTCACAGCTTCTGGTTAAGAAACTGCTTCCCCAGTGTCTCTTACAACCGCTTTCTTCAGTGTTTACATTTACTCAAACAGACACAGCCAGCCTTCCCCCACAGTCCTTTCTCCCAGCTCCCAGGGCCCACCAGGTGCCACATCCCTCCTGTTCCCTGCCTTACATATTTCTGCAGAAATAAGTCAAGAGGTCAAAAAGGGCCTAGCTAAAAATTTCAGTGTGCACAGGGGCAGGGAAAATACTACACAAACTGGTGGGCTAGAAAAAATTTAGAAACTTGGAAATATTTGGCTTGGTTTTGGTTAACTTACATGTGACATTTAACCTAAAGGACCCTTCATTTCCATTAACTTTAATTTCTACCTAAAAATCAAGGGGGTCAAAGCTTCGTCCCTCCCTTTGTTCCCTCTGCGTGGCAGCCTGAACCCAGTGTTGCCTTTTTCCACAAACTGTAAATGAAACTCAAAATGCCTTTAGAAAGGAGGCAATGTAAGAGCAGATCTTTATTTTAATGCCTTCAGGGGCAGTTATGGAGAGAAGCCCTCAAAAGCCCATCCTGCAGGGATGAGTACATTTTTACGGGTTGTAGGAAATTAACAAAATAGATTAAAAAAGCACCAATTAGGAGGACAGTTGCTGATACAATTCCTCCATAGGACAAGCCACTCCTCTGGAGTCCCCCCTTTGGCATAACTGTACTTTGTCCATGAAATGCATATTGAAGAGTTGTTCTCAGCCTTGGCTCCCAGGAAGAACCAAGGCAGCACTAGGGCCTTGTAGCCAATGGGGCTTGGAGCTCTGGAATGTGTTTTGTCTTTCTGCCTAGGGAAGGCCACAGACAAGTACTGGGAAAACAAGTCACTAATACAATAGGCTACAGAGATACAAATGTACATGCAAAGAGTACAGAGGAAATACAAAAAGAAAAAAAAAAAAGGCAAAAAACCCAAGCAGCATCACCACGACCAGCCATTGTTGTCATCGTACTGCAGAAGTCCCATACCTTCTCTGTGATTTCTCATGGGCAGTTCCTTGCAGCACTGACTCCTTCTTCCTCAGAGCACAACCAACAAACTCCATCTCTCTCCTCACCCAGCTGACCCACTCTTTTGTAGCACTCCTCTTCTTACTGGACACAGCTGTGGCCTGTTAAGGGCAGGCCTGTTCCTAATCTTTGGTGATTAGTACAGCTGCAACTCCTCAGGTTTGAGATTACCTTCTGCACTATTTCCTTACATTCTATTCCTCCACAAATCATCATGGTGAGTTGTGAAAAGCAGTAATCCCCTGCCCAGCCCTGCTGTTCTCTGACGCTGCTTTGGGGTTTTTGCTACACTTCAGCTGATGCCCTGTGTCCGCCAGGACCCTCAGCTACTTCTGCTTCTGCCACTGATTTGGAGTTAGTGCTACAATTCAATTTACAGCCCCAGGGATCTGCTCACCTCTGCTGTTCCAGCTGCCACTCTGAGGTTCCTGCTACAGTCTCTAACCACCGGGAGTGGCACTGAACCCGGCTGCTCCCTATGAGTTTGCAAAGGGAGTTATGCTCTCTTTCTCCCTCATGACTGAGCCGCCATGACCGCCCACTGTGAGGCGACTGCGCTCAGGCCGCAGCGCCCCCTGCCGGCGCGGGGGAATCACTGCGGCCGTCCTGCCCGGCCGGGAGCCAGCAGCGCCCCTCCTGGCTGGGACCGGAACTGCACCGAAGGGGAGGTGCCTGCGGCAGGCGGAGCACTGGGACCAGGTTTGTGGCTCTGTTTGTGCTGCTGCTGTTGTTGTTTGTTTGCCTTGTTATACACGATAAACTAGTAAAGAACTGTTATTCCTTTTCCTGTATGTTTAGCTGAAGGGGCCATAAATTCGTAATTGTAGTAATTTGGAGGAAAGGGGGTCATATGGTCCATTTCAGGACAGTTCCCACTTTTGGCAGACACCTGTCTTTTAAACCAAGACAGGAGAGGGAAATGTTGGGGTAGCACCATGGTACACTTGGTGTGCCTTTTATAGTTCCAGTTTCCCTGAAGGTCTAAGATTTATGGGTTTTTAAACCCTAACCCTACGTGGAGCCCTTTGCTAAGGCCAAGGTGCTCAGCAGCTTGGTGGTTCCACAGAGCATGGTGTGAAAGGACCAACACTGGGGCAGTGCTGTGCTGACCTTGGCATGCCTTTTGTAGTTCCAGTGTTCCTGGAGCTCTGGGCTTTGTTCTTCTTTCAACCCTTATCCTAAGTGTAACCCTGACCCTAAGTGAAGCAGTAAAAGCAGCCTTTTGCTGAGGTGGTCATTATATGGCCAAGGAGTAGCAGCACAAGGTGTGGAGGGAACAATGTTGGGGCAGTGCTATGCTCTTTCACAGCAGGCAATCTGCTAAATGTACTGGATTCAAAAATCCTGCTGTTTCCCTCTTCAAATCCCCACCCATCTCCTATCACAGATAAGAGCTCTCTAATTCCCTCTGTGCTGACCTTTGTGTCATGCCACAAAGTGTTTAAAATGCTTCTTGATTAAAGCCATAAACTGCAACGAGGGATGTGGCTTGCTAATGCCTCCCATTTCCAAGAGCACAATGATTGTCTGCCTTGGCTCTCAGAAGCACTTAGCAAAGCCATCATCAGATACCAGGGAGAGCAGGGATAGGAGCTGGACAGAGTTTCTTGGTGTATTTGATAGACATGTTCTTACCAGTGACCAAATTTCCCTGTTTTACGTGCTTGACCCCTTTGTTTCGTCCCCTCACTTTTAGTTTTGTGTTATTATAAACTCGGAGAGATTGAACCTTGTGGTAAGGCAGGACCAGCAAAGAAGAGACAGACAATCCTGACCCACTTGTAGGTCGAGTGGGGCTGAGGCAGTGGGCTGAGAATTAACCACATTCTGCATGGACAGGGGCAGGGGAAGACAAAAGAAAGTCAAGGTCCAAGGTCAGGAAATGCAAACACAGTAATTTTGAGAGAGAATGTGTGAAATATCTGTATCTCAGTGATTCTGGTGCAGGTGTACTGTGCCCAGCCACAAAAGCCACAGTCAGACAGGCACAAAGAGGAGGTTTTGAGAAGTGAAGTTCAGCAGGGGCCCATGGGGTCTCTCAGGAGGGGAGCTCTGGCAGATATGAGTGACCCTGGAGACTCTACAATGTCACCTCTGCCATGTGGTAGCAGGTGTGGGTCCTGGGAGAGCCCAAAGCAGCAGTGAAACCTGGCCCTGTCCAGAGTGTTTGTGGCACAGCCCTAGGCATACAGTCACCCACAAATAATATTAACCTTAATATTCTATAGGAAAATTCTGTATTCTGAAATTCTGTGGCAAGAAAATTACTTTGGTTTAGTCTGCTACTTTTTGCTAGCAAGTTGCTGTATTAACTGCGTAGAGATAAAGTAAAAGCTAAGTATTAACCTTGATTCCAACTTCAAAAAGCTTCTGGAAAGCCCCAAAATCCACATGATCCATGATGTGCAGAAGAAAATAAATCAGAAGATGACTCTAGTGACATCTGAAAAAATCAGAGAAGAGTAGCTCTCCCCTGTGGTCAGGAAAATTAAGATACCCTCTCTGGGGAATATGGGAGCTCAATAAATTTTCTTGGGAAAAGTAGCCTTGCTGCATAAAGGCAGCAAAGCCTCGTCCTGTGTGTCAATGCATTTGCTCTCAGCTCCCCACTGGAGTTTGCAGGCAGGCTGAATTGGACTGATAGGAAATTATTTCTCTACTCCTTTGTGTTAGAGTGTTAATATGTTAGGTGTAGCAGAGCAATTGAAATGTCAGAATTTTTAGTATTTTAGGTATGTCATGTTAGTACAATTACTGCACGGATGTGGGCAATTTGAGTATTCATGGACACAGATAGTAAACAAAGACAAAGAGGAAATAAAAGGTATGAAAAATGTGACCTACTGTGACTCCTTGTGGTTGTAATTAGTGTACATAAATGCTCAGTTCCAAACAAAAGCCATATTCTTTTCTCAATATTTACAGAGAACTCCAATATACAACTCTGGGCCAGGTCATTATTGACAGAACTGGTCTGTAATGAAATTGCATTTTGGCTTTGATACCAGAATGAATTTTATATTGCTGCTCAACAGAGGCTTTGCAATCTGTTTGCAATGACATTCACTTTTTGCTGTAAACATTTTGGGAAAGCTGAGAAGCACTAAGCTATAAAGCATACCCAGTGTCAAATCCCAGGGATTACTGAAGGATCGATATTTTGTGACAGTGATACCCTCTGATGTGTGGTTTTATTCTGGATTTTTTGTTTATTTGTTTTGTTTTCTCCCTCTGTCCCTGCAGAGCTCTGGAAACACAGGGTAAAGCAAGAAAATGTCTCAGTTGTACTCCCCCAGATAGTCGAAACAGTTGTTCAAAGGTTGATGGATAACCACCAAGAATCAGATACAGAGGTAAATACTCTGCATTTCTTGCTAAGCAACAGCTAAATCATGTTTACAGCTTTATTTCTTAAAGCTCTTGTCAATCAGTGACCTAAAAGAGAAACACATTTCTTAAGATTATGAGCTTAGATGTAGATTATGTTGGTTTGTAATTTGCAGCATTGGCAGCAAATTTATGCAGTGCCCAGCTGCCTTCTGACAGGTTTATTTCAGCTCTCAGGACTGTAATAATGTGAAGATGAGTTAGGGCTGGAGGCTTATATGCAACTGCAATGCAGGATTGCAGGACCTTATTCAGAGAGTCAGTAGTGGGAACTCTTCTTCCTGAGTCATTGCTAAATCAGGGGTCAGTCATGATGTTAGGAAGCAGAATTAGTTTCTTTCAGGGAAATCTGAAAAAAAAAAAAGAAAGTATGACCACTTCTGGTAAAAAACACAAACAACACAAACCACATTTTTCAGTGAAAGAAGGGATGTTGGGGCCCAGCTGCAATCCAGTCAGTTTCTGTGGTGGTGATTTAATTTCTTTACTGAAAATTCTCTTTTAGCTTTAATTGGAAAAAACAGCATTATACAGTTGCAGCTAGAACCAGTCAAAAAAATGACAAATCTGTTTTCCGTTAGTTCATTGAAATTGTAGGTTGGGCACAAACTTTTACATTGAATGATTTGATTTTGCTTCATTTTGATATTGCAGAAGCACTTTATTTACAATAAAGTGACCATATTTCATTTTGATGCATGTTGTACATAGCAGCTCTTGTGACTCAGGCCACCCACAGGGTTTCTTATTTTGTTTGCCTAGGTTATTTTTAAAAAAGTCATTTACAGCAGTGTTTCACTGTACTGGGCTGTGTCATCACAGCCAGAGAGTGCAGCAACTTAGAGCCCCATTCCATGATTTGTGAAATCATTTAGCATCATTTACTTTACCAAAACTAAGAAGTATGTTCAGAGCATTGATTTGAGAGCAGGAGAACGTGGTATCTCCAGGTGGGAGGCAGTTGCTAAGTAAAAATTGAAGCCAAGCTGTCTGGCTGGGAAGTTGTTGAAGGGGAGCTGGGCTGCACAAGCACAGTCACTGTGCATCTCCGTGCTTTGCTTCAGGAGCTGCACACCGTGGAAGGAGGTGGCAGCCCAGGTGACACAACTCTGACACAAATTGGTGATGGTGTTCCACTGAGTGGCAGCAGTCAGTGGTCCCAGCTGGGACAGAGTCCCACTGCACAGACACATGGTAACAGCCTTTGAGAAGGAAGGCACGGAGGCTCTGGGGCTGTTGCTTAGTCATGCCAGAAGGACAGGCTGAAACTATCACCAACTGTCTTTGGTGAAACAAAGATAACCTGAAGGCAGGGATAGTGGCCTGCTGCTCCACAGTTCATGTGCACAATGGATTTTACACTGGTAACCTTGTAACTTGAACTTCTACTCCTGGGTCTTTTCTTTGCACAAGGCATTGTCCCAGAGCAGTTCAGTCCTGTACATTGACTGAGACAGAAAACAGAAAAGCAGAAATGGGTCAGGCACTGCAGGGTCAGTACGAGATATTCTGCAGATATGGTTGCAGAACCAGCTACTCTGGAGCTCTAAGCCGTGCAGCTTCAGTTGTGTGTTTTAGGATAGCTACTATGTGTGGGTGGAATTTTGAAAAGAAGTAAACCCAGCCAATAAATCAGAAATGCTATCTTGTAGAATCGTGACATCCATGTCATCTGTTAGCTGACTTGGAGGCAGGGCTCCATTAACACAAACTCCACTGCTGCAGGCATGTCAGCTTCTACAGAAACCTACAGTAGGGACAAGACTGCTTGGGTTTCAAGGATCTTTGCACAGCAGAGTTAGAACACCTGCACTTTTAATTTCGTTCCTGGGTTCCTACTCTAATCTGGTCTCATTACTGACTACATGATTTCAGTTCTTCTCTCAGATTCTTATCAGGGTTTTTTTGCTGCATTTTCTCATGCTTTTCCTTTTTTTTTTTTTTTTTTTCTCCTACATCCTTTTCTGTAGACTGTCTGTTTGGCAACATTCCTTCTTGCCTGACTTACTGTCCTGTTCCATATGTTTGAAAAGGCTCAAGTTAGAGAGAAATGAGAAATGCATGTGAGGTTTCAGCTGGATGGAAAGATACAGGAGGAGTCATTTGGACCTCCCTGTAGCCTGTGAGCAGTGGAGTCTCCTCCGACTCCTTCCACTTTGCCAGCCCACCTCCACCAAATCCTTGTGTCACCTGTGTTGTACTCAAAGGAAGTGGCCCGTGGTCACCAGCTGCCTAATGTCACTGGGCTTGCTTCAACATCAGAAGAGACATCCCCCTCCCAGTTCCACTTCTCACTATCCAAAAGCAATACACAGAGGCCACTGCAGGTCTGAAGAGCAAACTCAGATGCTCCAAGGAGCTGTCAGAAGCCACAAGAAATGTTCAGGCATGATCAGCTAAAATGGGATGGCAGATAGTTGAAAAACGAAGTATCTAAAGAACATATATGAACTCCATGGGTTGTTCTGTTATCTCCAGTAGAGTCTTAGGATTCAACAAGCTTTTTGCTGATTTTGGAAATAAGAGACCCAAATCAGAGGAAAGCTAGTGCTGCTCTGAATAAAGATCACCAGAATTTTTAAGCAGGGCTAAATCTCTTAGTAATGTTCTTTGTAATATAAAACAACAACAACAACAAACAAACAAAACCAAACAAAAAACCCAAAGAAAATCAAACCAAAAAACCCCAACCAACCAACCAAAAAACCTGCAGAAAATTTCAGCAAGAACCCAGTGTAGCTATTAGCATTTACTTCTTAGGTCTGGCATGCAGAGGTGCCAGGCAACCTTGAAAGCAGACTGTGCTGTTGGCTGAGCCCACAGTCTGCAGTTGTGCCTCTTTCTTATCTGAGGTGCATAAAATGCTAGGAATGACTTCTAGCTTCCCTGCATTGTGTTCATCTCCTTGAGAGTGCTGTTCAGTGGTATGAGAAGGGCCAAACCTTTATACCTAGCAATGACCTACCTATGTGAAATTTTAATACTGCCATTTAAATCTGTTTAAGTTCTATCACATACCTTCCTACTTGTGCTAATCTGTGTGCCCTTTCTGAGGGCAGCTTGATTGCAAAATATCAACAAATGGAACACACAATTGTTTTTATCATATATTAAATGGTCTGTATGTACAAGCTTATCAGAAAGAGCATATTTGTTCTGGTGAATGCATTACCTCACAGATTGCTGAAGGAAGCTTGGTCACAGTTGTTCCAACTTTGTCTCTGGAGGCAGGGGACTTTATGCTATGGGAGGTCAGGCTCACTGATGCAGCAGAACCAGGTACAGGATCTTCTCCAAAAATTGGATTCCCTAATCCAGCTCCCCAGTCTTTCTCCTCCTCTGTTTTCAGCACACATTTCATCCTGTCAACTCTCAAACCACCAGTGAGGAGGTCTTTCCTTCCTGATGACTAGAAGCAGACATTTTAAGATAATGTATGAAATTTACACATTTCACAGAATTGCAGAATTACAGAATGGGTAAGGTTGGAAAGAACCACAGTGGGTCATCTAGTCCAACCTCCTGGCTCAAGCAGTTGTCACCTTCAAAAATTGGTCATGAACTTCCTACTGCTTCCAGGGTGTCAATGTTTCTATTCAACAAACAGAGAAAAACAAAATTGATTATTTCATATCATCAAAGGATTATTTTAACCAAGCCACTCATTTAGGAAAATATTCTTGCTCTAATTAAATAGGTATCACAGAGCATATTCTGAGCTCTGGATTGTTTACTCCTAGGCTGTGCTATTTGCTCATCTCTAGCTTTGCTCATTCACTTTCCCTGCTGTGATAGATTGTGGGGCCATGCCATGGGATGATTATGGAAATAACTGCTCTCAGAGCCCAGCTCAATGACTGAGAGAAAATCTTGGTCTCAAAAAGAAGGTTAGTAAAGTAAGGGATGAATATGAATCTCTAGTGCAGAATCTTTATGTGACTTTTGTCCATCTAAAAGTACAAAATAAGAGGGGGTACTCAATCAGTGTTTCTGTTCTGCTGTATAACTCACCACAAGTGTAGCACTCAAAGGAATAAATTGCTGCAGCGTACCAGGTGGATGAATGTGTGAATCATTTGTCTCCTGCTGCTAGAAGCATCTTGTAAAAATGTCTGGTGGAAAAATAATGTACCTTCTCTGAGAGAGACGTATTCTCGATGGAACAGGTACCACATTACAGAGAGTGATGGAAGCTCTTTTTAGTTATAGCAGAGGGAATACTTTGGATATACCTCAGCTTGTAATATTCTGCATTATTTTTCTTGGAAACTTTATGTCAGCTGCATAATTGTATTGCTCAATCTAACAATGCCTTTGTTTTCAAGTAGTGCACTGATTTCTTTGTGGCTGCATATGTTATTACTTTGCAAAAACAAGACAACCCAATGTAGTCTATAAAAGCTGGCCTGATTGGGGCCCTAGAGCAACTACCTGCATCAGATCCTCAGAGTTTTGATTTGATGGTTCATGAGCCCATTAATGTCAATAGTGAGTCTAGGAATTTTGTGATTACTTTTGCAGTTTTAAGAGTGAATCCAGTTTTCACCAGAGAGCCTGATTTTTCACCATGGTGCTGATACTTCCATTAAATACATACATCCCAGGACTGCCAACAGATTGCCTGCAAATGACACAATTAAAATTCCACTTTTTTAGTGCCTGGAGGCAAGAAGAATATTGCTCTGTCTTCCTGATACATTGATTCTAGGAAAATAGTAAAGAAGAAAGACCATCTGGTTGTAGTTGAGAGACTTTTGAAATCTTCTGAGCGTCGCTTTCCCATATGTGCACACTCCATCTCTTACAGGTTTGTAATTGCAGGGAAAGTCGGATGTCTATTGCCTTAGCACTGAGCAACCAGTGCTTGAAATCAGCAGTGAAGTGAGAAGGGACCAGTCAACAGTGTGATGGATCTGAAGGAAAAGGTTGACTCCGCTGAAAATAATGGTGACTTGAAAGAACATTTTTCTAAAGCAAGGAAATACATCTGTGTGTCAGTAAGCAAAGACAAGGATAATGTGCTGGTTGAGCTCGCTGCTGCTGTTACTGCATCCTGCCTGGGACAGGGGTTGGGTGAAGAGCTGGAGGTCATCCATTACCAGACTCTGTTAATTCGTGACTTCCTATCACGAATCTTTGCGTGTTTATGTTCCAAGAGCAAAAATGTTGGGCCCTTAGAATCTGAATAACTACATGTATTTGAATTGGATTGGGTACTCACTTAAAAACTCTGCTTTCAAACTGTTCTGAATGAAACCACCACCATGCTTTCTACACAGGTGAACATCAGAGAGGTTGGACTTGGATCTGAGGAAGTATAAATGTGAACACACATTCAGTCATAATGTCAATGTTTTCATGTACTGCCATTGTCCCTTTTCTGGGCAGGGGAAAGAGACTGTGGTGTTTCAGTGACACTGATAAATGTGTTGTTAGGAGTTTTATCTTCTTCTTGTGCAGGCTGGTCACATAAAAGAATGGGGACAGAATCCTTTTTCATACTAGTGGTTATTTAGAATAAAAAATATATTCAGCTTTTTGTTTTGAAAAAGAGCCCCCAAAACTGATCTTCTGGGAATTATAAACTAAAGCCTGAAAAGTTATTTCCAAGCTGCAACTTCCAGATCAATTTCTTTTATAGTCAAACATATTCCTCCTCAGCAAAGTTCAATTTGTGCTGAAATTATGGTAGTAAGCCAGTGAATACAAATGAGATCAAATGGATAATGGCAATATACTTCTGTCTAAAGCAAATATGTCTGCAGCTCTCTCAAGCAGAGAAGTTTGCAAAGCAGGGTATAACTGCAGTGCCATCAGGGTGAGAAGGGCTTTCAGCACCTCAAATGTACCTGGGAGGGGAGCATAGCCAGAAGTAAAGAAGGAATCAGTGGAAATGGAAGAGAAGGCTGCAGGGAGACCTTAGTGTCCCCAGGCATGGAAGGGACAGTGTGCAGATGCAGTGGACACACAGAGTGGAGAGCTCACGTGCAGCATAGGGCTGTGTTTGAGCAGAGCCTTGGGAACTGGGTGGCTGCTGTGCACCACGGCCAGGAGTGCTTGCAGGGTGCTCAAGAAGGATCAGCAGGGAAGAAGAGGAGTGAGGATTGTATTCTGTGTAAGGGGCTCATTCTCTGCACAAAGCTTGTGAGGGAGTGTGCAGGGCCAATGCTGACACCCTAGGAGTCAAGGTCAGAGGAGGGAGGAGTGTAAGAGAAGATTAATGACTGCGGTGGGGAACCTGTGACAGTCTGCCTGGTCAAGAGAACAAATTAGATGGATTTGTCTACAGAGGGACAGGGAAAAGTGGTTTTGATTTGATGTCTTGGAGTTCATCTGGAAATGTACTGGAAGGGGAAAACAGCACTGTGAAAGCTGAGGCAGTTCCTGGGTAGCATTAGTGATAATATCTTAAGAGCAAATGCTTGAGAGCCAACTCTGGTAAATCCCTACTTCTGCTGCTCACAAACAAGGAAAACCATGTGAGGCTGTATTGACTGTGAAATTACTTCAGGATCAGGAGAAAGGTTGCAAAATTATGCTGCAGACTTAGGACTTGGGACTTCAGGAGAGTGGACTGTGACTTATTTAGGGAATTGATAGGCAGATTCCCTGAAAGACTGCCAAGAGAGGAAAAGTGCAGAGGAAAACCGGTTGATTCTTAAAAAAAACTCAGATTTCATAACCAGCTACACTGTTATGCAAGAAGACCAGGGAGTTTAGCAGAAATTTGGCCTTGCTTGCCTTAGAAAGGAGCTTCTTGAGGAACTGAAATATGAAAAGGGAGATTGCAAATAGTAGAAATATGGGAAGGCCACAGAGCTGGAGTATTAGAGTTCAGACCCAAAGTGGTGAAATGAGGAAGGCCAAAGCCCAGCTGCAGATAATATGGGGCACAAAGGCTAAGAAGGTAAGTGGGCACTGAATGGTAGACCTTCTCTGCAGAGACACTTCTGCCAGGAGGGCCAGAACCTCCATCAGTCCTCCAGAATTTCTGTAAGAGTTTTCAGCAGGAAGACATAGAATCATAGAATGTTAAGAGGTTGGAAGGGACACCAACCCGTTAAACACCATCCAGTCCCAATCCCCTCTGCCATGGCAGGGACACCTTCCACTAGGCCAGGTTGCTCAAGGCCTTTTCCAATCTGGCCTTGGGCACTGCCAGGGTTGGGGCATCCACAGCTTCTCTGGGCAAGTCTGTTTGGAACAATGAAGAGGAAAACCTGGTGACTATCCTTTTCACAAATCCACTAATTTTGTTTTTACTGAGGACACTGTAATTAGGGTTGACCAAATATATGAATATAGTGTGAACCTGAATCCCCATTTGGCATAATAGTGTTCATTACCATTAAGAGGGCTTCATTTTGGAGGGGTTCACTGCTTGCATTCTGGGATTAAATTTCTTCAATTTTTTCCCATTCACATTTCCTGTTTCCCCAGAGATGCAGTAATAGAAATTTATTGCCAAAGGCTGCACTGGTTTATACTGGAAAGTTTGAGCATTTGAAAGTTAAAAAGTGATATAAAGAGTTGCATGCTTTTGCAATTGTGTTTACTTCCAAACCATGTTACTTCCTGGGGAAATAATCCTTTTAGGTCTACTCTTAACAATTTCTTCTTTAGCAGGAACAGCTGCAGCTCACGCAGGATGAAAATACCAGGCTTAGCAAGCTGGTGTGTAAGCTAAAGGCTCTGAACTGTTGAAAGCAAAACCCTCAGAAGGCACAGCTCTCTGCTAAGCTCAGAGATGCTGCAAAGATACTTCCTTACCATTTCATCTTTTACCATGTCTAATTTTTTGCAAAACTCGTGGTCAGGTTGGAGGGACCCGTGGAATAATGGTGAACCTGTAGGAGATCTTGGTAACTGCAGATTTTAGGTAGAAATGCTAATTTTTTTCCCCACTATCTTATGAGTATAATGATAGTCAGTCTTCAAATGAAAAAAAATGTGGAACAAATATCTGATACTTGCTTGAAGCAAGAGTTTAGGAAGTATGTGTAACCTATAGTATTCCTAATTCTGTCATTGACTCAGAAGATGAATTAGGACACTGCATCAAAATTTAATATTTCATAATTGATCAGAAGGTATGGAAGGGAAGACAGGCAGACATGAAGTGAAAAAGAACTAGATTGTTGTTTGGGAAGTGATGGCATTTGTTTTCTTGTTTTAATTGGTATCTGCTTAAATGAAGCAGAACACAGCATGAGGTTTATAAATTTAATTAAAGAAATACAAGATTAAGGACAAAAATTACTAAATTAAACTGAAGATGTATAGAAAGAAAAGCACATCACTGCTGTAAATGAAGATTATTAGGATTGGACAAACAGGCTATTGATTGTTATAGTGGCTAATTAGCTGCACATGTCAAACTAAGGAAAGCAGAATGCATCATATTTGTTAACTTTAAAAGGGTGAGAAAAATGGGCTTTGTGTTCTTGTCATTTTAAATCCTAATAAAATGGGTAAACTTAGTTCAGCTGTACCAGGGAGATGCTAAATCATCAGAATATTTTACTAAATAGCTCAGTCAAAAATTGATTGAATTATTGCAAATTGGTGGATTTAAATAAGAAATGAGAGCCATATTCACAGGATTTAAAAGGAAAGTCTGAAACTGAGAAAATTATTGGGAGAATTTGGCTTTTTTTTAAAATTAGAAACTAGCTCACCTCACTGTGGCAGAGCTGTCTTGTGTTTGACTTTGGAATGGTCATGAAGATCTAAGAATTTGTATTTCACTGTCCTCCACTCCAAGTGCAGAGGATCCTGGACCCTGCATTTCCCAGTTCAAATGGCTGGGAAAGGAGAGAGGGCTGCTGAATCTTGCCTGACAGAGTAAGATGTATATATACACACATTTATGTTTGTGTTTAAAAGAAACAAAAAGACCTTGCCTAGAAGGAAAACAAGTTTCATCACACATATTTTTGCTTTAGAGACAATGAAAGGATAAACAGATTAGTAGATGGACAAGTCCTTCTAATGCATGAGAGATCAAGTTGTGCATTTCTCTGAACTTATTTGCACACAAGAATTTGAATTGCTTAAATGTAAATATAATTACAGATGTGCAGTTGTACCCATAGGAAACATCATCCTACATTTTCCCCTTTAGGGGACCCCTCTTGTCCATCCTCTTTCTGTCCTTGCTTTATAAAAGGTCCAGCTTTTGTTAGAAGATAGGAACAATTCAATCCCACTTTACTCAAAACTCTCTGAGATTTACCTTTCCAGAAACTCCTCTATAAAAGAGAGAAAATGACTGCTCTCATATTGCTTCTGTTATGAGCTTTCTATTTACAGGAAGCTCTTCAAAACAAAAAAGAGTGTCTGAATGCTGCTTTGTTTGAGAGGCAGCTCATGTCTGTGAGGAAAGCTCTTGCAAAATCTCAAGCAGACACTGTCAAGCTAAAGAAATGGCTAGGTAAACTGGTATCTGAATTCTCCTCTCCATCTCACTTCCTTTAATGAGCAATTTGCCTGCTGTTATTCTGTGACAGAAATGGATTAAAGACTAACTACACAATACAATTACTGGAGCTGGATGTTCATTTTATAGCATTGAAACAATGTTTTTGTCTGGGGGTTCTCACCATCCCAGGCAGAGAAAACTAAGGAAAAAACTGCAGCATCTTGGAAGAAGTTTGAGTCACATACCAAAATGACACCTACATGCACTACATTTACATCTGTCATCAACAGTGCTGGATGTATGTTTCAGTTGTGCAAAAGACACTACTAATATTTTATTCCACAGATTTTAAAAAAAAATTAAATTATATATCTTGAGGTTATTAGTTTTCTACCTAATCATTAAATTTCAAGGGAACATTCAGGACATTACCATTAAAATCAGAATAAATTAATTACATGGTTTTTTGGTTGGGTTTTTTTCTTCAATCTTAACACCTTCATGGATATATCACTATGCCAGCAAGCTGCCTTTTACTTCTACACATGGCTGCACATGCTGAAATTGCCCCATTCCTCAAAGTCAGACTGAAAAGCACACCCTTCACTTGCAATATACTTAATGCCAGGCAACATTACTCTATGGAAAATAAGTCTTGTCAAACCAACCTCATTTCATTCCACTGATAAAATTACCAGTTAGATAGATAAACATTATGCTAGAGATGTAATATATATTTGGAAGGGCTGTGTGGGTTAGCTGCACATAAATTTTGTATTTTAAATTTCAGTATTTCACCATATCAATAAAAATGCTAAATGGATTGAGAGCTAGATTTTTTTGACATATAAAAATGCAGCATTTTCATTAAATTTAGTTGGTTTCTGATGGGTTTTTACAAGGGTTGGTAGCAGAGCTATCAGTATACATTTTTTTCAGCAGCTTGGAAATAAATATAAAATTATAGATTATAAAAATAACCAATGACATATTTGGGGAGGAATGTTAGTGAATTTGATAAGGCACATACAGTGAATAATGATGTGGGCAGAGCAGGAGGACAGAATCACCCAGGTAACTCAGTAACCTGGTTCTCCCTCTGAGAGATATTTCAGTGCCTGCTTAGATGAAGAACAAGAAGAAATCAGGACTTGTGCAGAGCTGGGTGCAGAGCTGCATCCCTGGACAGGACAGGGAATTTAACAGACTGATGACCGGCTGTGTAGCGTGGTACTGGAAAAGCTGGATGCCTGCAACCTCTTTGTTTATAAAAAGGGGAGCAGTGCAGATATAGTGAAAAAGAGTTTGTAGCTCTCTGTACAACACAAAAATACTGCTGTCAGCTCCAGAGTGTACTACATAAACCAGATGAGAAAAAGAATGAGGGAGTACAGCAAAGAGTTTCAAAAATTATTTGAGGGTTGCAGGAAATGCTTTCTAGCAGAGGGCTCAATCTGTTTAGCTTATCTGAAAGAAGAGTGACATGCCTACAATCTACAGATAATAATGTTGAGAGAGAAGATCAGACATTAAAAAGTACTTAGGGAAAGGTGAAGCTTCAAAGTTGAGGCTAGAAAATTTGAAAAAGGGGAAATTCGAAACAATGTTTTTAAAATGTGATTAAGCAATGACAATATGGCTAACGGAGTTTCATCAAAAACAAATGCCTTTTTGGGAAACATGGATTAGCCAACTTACTCATTCCAGTACAAGGGTAATGAAGGTAAAGGTGATATTAAAAAATCACATCTGGCAGATTGATTGTGCCATTCTGAGCTTATCAGTCTATGAAACTCCAACCTTAGTAAAGGCTGCGAGAGCTCCCCAGTGAAAAATGCTTGGGCTGTGACTGCTTTAAATTCTACATGCTCAGATTTTTCTAAGCAGCAGAGTGGAGTTAGTAAATTTGTTTTCTTCACCAGCAAGCTGTCAATTTACTTCCAGAAGACCCACTTCATCCATCATCTTTCTAGCAGCAGTTTTTGTTGGGTTTGTTTTCTTTTGGTTTTTTAACATCAGCCTCTGGTTCTTTCCTTTCTTTCTAATCCCTTTCTTACCATTATGATGATGGAGTTTACCAACAACAAGCTTCCAACCTTGCATTTACAGGAGGGCTTGTCCTGATATGGGTGGCTTGTGATACCATTGCATTTGACTGAAGTGCAGTTTCTAACATGTAGCCATACTGTCTGATTACAAACTGTGTACAAACACCAATGTCTGAAAAAGCTGTGCTCATTTCCCCCCTTTCCTTTTTTATACATTGTTTTAAAAACAAGTTTCTCATGCAGAACTGAGGCTGGTTGCAGAAAGCAAATTACAACAGAATGAGGAAACTAGAAGCAAATGAACTTTGTATTTGCAATTGAATGAATTCTCCACATGAATGTTGTTTTGAGGCTTCTCTCTCTAACAAGCAATGATATAAACACAGCATTCTGTTTCTAACTCACCCTACCCTTCCCTTGTGCTTCCTGTTTTCACAAGCAAGATTTTATTTTGGGTTTAGGTCTGAGTGGGTTTTTTAGATATTTGGATAATACAGATTTTTTTGCCAACGATTCATTATGTTCAGTACCAATGAAGACAATGTGGGACTGGGTCTCTCTTCATTCAGCTCAGCTGGGCATGACATCTGAGGATTGATCATTGGGGTTTAAAAAGAAATCAAAAAGATGGGTGTGGGAACTGGGATAAAGTAATTAACTCTGAAGTGTTTCTAATTGCATATTTTAGAAACAAAAGCTGTTGGAAGTAGTATAGAGGAAGTTACAAACAGCCAAGAACTTCCAAGAGACAAGTAATCTGTGCAATGAAAGCTAAAAACATGGAGAAGCTGTTTGAAGAGAAGAAAAAGAGCAGAGAGTGGAATGCCTCTTTGAGACAAGCTGAAAAACCTTCTAAAACATACTATCTTCAACAAGAAAGAGAACAAGAAAGAAATGCAGCAGATACACTCTTAATGCTAGTTGAAAAAGGAAATATTAGCATTTCTGAAGAGATGTATCAAGTTTTAACACTGACCACATATCTGAGTGTGTCCCCTCAAGTGTCTGAACTTCAGAGCCATCTAAGTGTGCTGGATACGTCTTGTGGAAGGAGCCTTGGCACTGTGCTAGCCCCTGCCTGCTAGGGGCTTTAGGGTCATGGTCCACTTCTGGTGGCATCTGGGGCATCAGGCTCAGCATGGCCAGCTGGGCAAGGGAGGGGATTGTCCTGCTCTGCTCTGCACTGGGGCGGCCTCACCTCAAGTGCTGGGGACAGCTTTGGGTGCCACAATATAAGAAAGATGTTGAGCTGTTAGGGTGTCCAAAGGAAGCTACAAAGATGAAGGAGGAGCAGCTGAGGTCATTTGGTCTGTTCAGCCTGGAGAAGAAGAGACTGCGGGGAGACCTCATTGAAGTCTACAACTTCCTCATGAGGGGTAGAGGAGCAGCAGGCACTGATCTCTTCTTTCTGGTGACCAGTAACAACAAGTCATGAAGGAATGGCCTGAAGTGGTGTCAGAGGAGGTTCAGGTTGGGTATCAGGAAACGGGTCTTCACCCAGAGGGTGTTGGGCACTAGCACAGGCTGCCCAGGGAAGTGGCCACACCACCAAGCCTGACAGAGCTCAAGAAAAGCATTTGGCAACGCTCTGGGTGTGACTCTTGGGGATGGTGCTGTGTAGAGACAGAAGTTGGACTCAAGGAAACTGGTGGGTCCCTTCCAACTCTGCTAATCAATATTTTATGATTCTATGATTGTCTTTCTGCTACTTCTGAGGACCATCCTGTTGACCCTGGGTCAGTATCCTTGCTCTAGAAAATGAGCAGTATTCTCCATACGTAAGAGGTAAACTGCCTAAGAATTTGTGTGAGATGCTGGTGCAGAGGAAATGGGTGTGCAATGTCAGACAGAACATGCTGGCAGCCCTGGGGAGACTGAGGGTGGTGTAGCTAAAGCAGCAGCTGGCTGGGTTTGGTGGATCTGGAGGATTTGGATGTGCCCCAGCCCTCTGCCATAATGGTCATTGTCATCACCAGGCTAAACAAGGAACTTTGGAGCCTCACTTGGACACTGCCTCCCTGCTGGGGCCATGTTCCTGGGTCTGCAGTGCCTGTGACATTTTCCAGGCAGGGCTTTGACACCAGTGCTGCAGAGCTGACAAACTGCTGTCCTTTGGCTTTATCTACTCTGCACTGGACATGAACTCTCTGTCCTTACCTCTGTTTCACATTGTCTCACATTACAACACCGTTCCCCAAACTCTGGACTACCAAATGAATGTACTGGGAAGGGAACTGCTTTAATCTAACCAGACCTCAAAAATGGCATTAGTTTTCATTAAACTGATGCCATTGTACTGAACTGATGAGTCTAAATCTTAGTGCATATTTGCTAATAATTGATTTAGTGTAACTGAAATCAGATCCACTCTTAAGAGTGTCTCCATGTGAAAGGTGCTGTAGAGCTTTAACTGCTTCAATTTAAAAACTGTTTTGGCCAAGTAAATACAATCTCTCTGTTTAGCACAGTTGGTAGAGTAGGCTCTTGGCAGTGAAATGTGGAGTGCTTCTTTTGTAGTATAGCCTGCAGAAAAAAAAATACTGTTTGGAAACTACTTGATTACACTTTAACTAGATGAATCCATCTATGACAATTTTGCTGCCTCAAAAGCCTCCTTACCCTTGCTTTCTTGGTCTATTGAGAAAAAAGCTTTCTAAGTGTGTCTGAATGTCTCTCCCCTAAACTGAGCAAAATATATTCTGTCTTCAATCTTTTCCAGCATCAAGGTGAAAGCATGAATTGTTTGTTTTCCAGAGTCAGGATGACAAATGTCATTCTGCTGGAAATAATTTCTCAGGCTTCTGGCATGTTTTCTAAACAAAATCATATGAGAGACTTTTACACAGCCACAGCAGTTGGTGCAGACACATGAGGCTACTGATTTCATAGGTGTCTACCTTTGATGGGGCCCTGAACTGTTTTGCTTTGTTTAAAAAATAACCCTTCAAGAGATCAGAGATGTCGACAGCTGTATCAGCCTTTGAGGAGAGCAGAATAGAAAAGGGTAACTGCAGTGCTCATGCTTTTATTGCCACACAACAGTCCTAGCACCTATGTGGTCATTCACACTTGCAAACCTCAAATATAAATTTAGTTAGCAAATTACAGTCTGTGTGAGAGGTGAGGGAAGAGGTGCTGGTTTTTTCCACACACCGTTGCCCTGCAAATGGATGTATGGCCTTGTCTAATTAGTTATCTGCAGAGTACAGTGAGAAAAAGGCCTCTTTATTGTTTTTATCTTCCTCCAGCAATGCCTGAAACCCAGATGTCCTCTTAAACAATGAGAATGCCAATTTGCACTATTCATGCTGTACTTTGCATTCAGAGGGATTATAGGTATGTTTAGCAAAGCTATAATTATGGATTATTTCAACCAGAGAGAACTCATTCACTTGAGTGCACAAGGCAACATCTTTCAGTCTAGGCCCCTGTTTTGAGGCAGAGCTAGCAGATGATGAATTTTTGTTGCTGCCATTAATCCTTTTACCACCTTTAAGATACAAAGTCAGTTAACCCAAGAGTGCAGTTTAAAACAGGAGACAGGTTGATGAACTGCAATCTCAAGTTTATCACCTGGAAGCTGCAGTTTCCCAGAGGAATGTGACTGCAGGTAAAGACAGGTTGTGAGTTATGTGTCCATGTCTCTGAATACCTCTTTAACCTTTGAAGGAATAGCCAGCTTAAGCCAAACATAAAAGAGGAGACAACCTGCTCTGTAATGAAAGCATTTAGATAGAGGAGAAAGACCAAAAGCAATCTTCAGGAAAAGTCAGATAACTCAAAAGCCATATCTATGCTTTCTGACACCACAGCTGCTGGAGCAGCACAACACACCCATTTAATAACTTTAAACCATAATTTGTGTTGTCTTTTGCTTTGTAGGGATATCATGGAAAATAAAAGGAGAGCTGCATTTAGTGGGGAAGGCAACTGGGAGACAAAACATCCCAAGTGGTAGGAAATCAGGCTTCAGTAGTGGTGCTGTTCTTGGAACAGCTTACTTAGAAACCATGTGGGGCACTCAACAAGACTGCATCCTTGTAATTAAGTTAGATATATGCCTGTGACTGCAGAAGTTTTTTAGAGGCTTTCAAGACAGCAGTGAGAGCATTCTAGCCCTTAATTGAATTAACCTGGAATTTATACCTTTTAACAAAAATCTTTCTTCTGTTTATTTATTTCAGCTGTTTATTGTGTATCTTTTAAAGGTAATGCTTATGTAATTCACATAGTTTTTAAAGCTTGTTTAGGGATTTCTACCCCTACCTGTCTGAAGTTTCTGCTTTTTTTCTGTGTTATTAAAATCCTACTGTCAGTCTGACAAATGCAGGCAGAAAAATTGATGGGCAGTACCAAATTCCTAGTAAGTTAAGTACACAGAAAAAAACTCCAATGATCTTTCAAGGTCCATTTCTATGCTATAAAGAGTATAAAGTACAACAAATTTAATTACAGCTTCCTCCTGCAGGAAAATGTTAGCTGTTCCTGCTGCAGGAAACTGAGAAATGCTCATTAGCACACTGCTGAAGACAAGACACACAAAGCAAATCTGGGAAAATCAAGAAATGGGAGATATCTTTACTTAATGCACAAATATACTTCACTTCTCTGGCTTTAAGCCAATCAAGCTCAGGGGAAAAGTTGGTGCAAAACTTGTAAGTCACATTGATGCCACTGAGCACAAGAAGAGCAGCTGTGATAGGAGACTTTTTTTCTCCTGCAGTGAGTTACTATTGTTAAAGATGATGCAGAACTGGAAAAATTGTCTGAGGATCTTGGAGCTCTGTGCTTAACACAGGATTGCCATCAAACTCTAGACACAGAGCCTGAAATGCATTAAAACCCTGCAATGTATTGTAGCTACCTTTTCACCTGTGATATTTTTATTCCTATGTCTCACATTTAACTGATACTGTGAAGTTTTGATTTATTTCCATTTCAAAAAGATAGAAGGAAGCTTGCCCAGCTGTTGTCCCACAGTAAAAACAGTATAAGAAGTAATTTTCCAGATAATAAGTCAATATTGAATGGCTATTTTTTTAAGCATTAACACTAGTACTTCTGATAAGGCTTGCATCATGTAAAGGTTTGGCTTTACCGGTAAATGGATTGCACTGTGCTACTGACGTGACTTCAGAGCTATAGTACTTGGCCAGATCTATGTATTTAGGAGTGGCTACTCTTATGTGCAATAGCTGTGTTGTGACTCTAAAGGCAAAGGTGTTTTTGAAACAGATCATGTCAACTTCAGGAATTGCCCAGGTGGACTAAGACTTCAGCCAGTTTGTAAGAATAATATACAGATTAGAGTCTGAACTGTGTCCTCTAGGTATTTTCTCTAGTCCCCTTCCTTTCACTTTCACATCTTCCTTTTGTTGTCTTCTTGTGTTGCTGCTCTTCTTCCATCATGTGATGTTTGTGCAGGCAGCCCTCTCAAGCCCCTGCTGCAGAATGTGTGGACACCTGATGCATCTGGCCAGCCTGGGTCATTGTGCACTCTGCCCAGCTGCTCTCCTGCTGCTTCAGCAGAAGGACAGAGTCCCTTGGGCCTGCACCCTGAAATAATGCCAGAAACAGCTAACCACAGCTAACATCTTGGACCATATCTGGGAAGTGTCTCAATAAGCATATTATGTGCAGGATTACAGATGCACTGCAAAAACACCCTCAGCTTTTTAGCTAAAGTTAGTGGGAGATGCTAACACAGGGTGAGGAGCAGTACAATCACATCACATTGCACACAGGTATTAATCAGGGCTAAATCACATCCAAGCTGACAGCAAGCAAAGCCTTGGAGTCAGTGGGGACTTTTCTTGGTAGCTGAAGGGTTGGTACTAAGGGGCTGCATCTCTGTTTTTCAGAAATTAAACTAGAAGACTGGAATTCACTAGGGAATTTGGTGTCACTGGGAACAGATCTCCACCTTTTAACACGTCTCCATACATTTTAGTCTTGGCTTTCAACAGGACCAGAAAACACACAGTTGTGTGGAAAATAGTCTCATATAATAAAGTAGATTTGTGACAGCAGGAATCTTCTGCTCCTCTGAGATGTCTCTTGCTGCAGCAATGAATGCTGATACATTCATTACTATGAATTGAAAGGGCATGTGGTGAGCTGTAAAAATTGCAGAAAATTTCAGGTTTTGTGAGTAGTTGCAACTATTTGCAATTTTTTTTTTCTTACCTTCTGTCAAGATCATCCATAAATTGGTTTTTGCAGACTAAGCAATATGTTATTCAAATACACTGCTGAATGTTCACAGCTTGGGGTTTGTTCTTTGGTTTTTTCCCCTCTACCCTAACACTTTTCTTAGAGGTCAGAAACAACAGCTTTTGCATTTACTTGAGCTCTACTTTAACTCTGTGTCAGTAACTCTTCAGGTTTTGCAGCACAGGTACAAGCTGTCAGCATTATCAGCAACATCCTTTTAATTTTGACCCAAGGAGCAGCAATAACAAAAGAGGAAACACTCTGAGACCAAAGACAGTAAGTAATGATGGCATTGATAATCAGTTGATATGGTTGCAGAATGAGCAGATTTTTTGCTAGTCTGCAAGCTGTGATTTGTATATAGACCCAGGCAGGTTTCATGTGGACAATAAGTCAAAGCCCTTTGAAGATTTATCCTCAAGAGCAAGGTGACAATATGAATCATTAGTAAATGGGGAAAAGAAGTTCCAAAAACTGACTAAGGAAAGGGAGCAGGAAGGAGGTATTTAGTTAGCAATGGTTTAAGAGGTAATTTTTTTGAGTACTGCACCATGATTAATGGCACTTTTTTATATGTTACTTATGCTTCCAGGTGCCTAGCAGATGGAAGGAGAGAACAGCACATAGGATATTACTACACCTAAATGAAAAGTCTCTTCCTACTATTATCACATAGCTACAGCAACAAAGGCTGGTCCAGAAGTAAACCTAAATGTATTTTATAATCATTCCAGGTCATTTTAGAAAATACCACTGAATAGACAACATTGAAGTAAGAGAAGAAAAACTCACACAACAAATCAAAGAGAGGCAGTAATACTCCAGTGCTGTGCACGTCCTTCAACGCATCTGGATGCAGTGTTCAATACCAGCTCCAGTCATTCAATCTGCTAATCCATTTTAGGTACTGGGTGATACAGAACTCCCTCCTGAGCAGGAGCAGCACTTCATGTCCTCCCTTCACAGACAGTGCAGCACAGTACAGAAAGGCAAGGACATCAGTTAAAACTAAAAGGCTTCCTTTGATTGTGGTAACCTTGGAACATAGTGGTACAAAACACAGCTAGGTGCTTACAGAAAAACATTGTTGTCTGGTGTTTTGTTGTTTTTTTTTTTAACTGCTATCCTATTGCAACCCTTGCCTACCACATCCTGCCCAATGCAGTGCTCTCACCCCCAGAGGCTGCTGCCTGCACACTAAACCTTTCATGTCTGTTTAAAGATGAGTCATCAAAAGTGCTGTCTTGACCTGCCCCAGCACCTTCTCTGCTCTCCACCTAGAAAGGGGAAGAAGTGCAGCTCCTTCCACAATGCTACACTACCTAAAAGAAAACAGAAAATGTTCATAAGTATATCTGCAATTATCTTGCATTGAAAAAAGCTTGCTTTCACAGCCTAGCCAATTAAGGTTTCAGAGTTACCTTCAGAGATGCATCAAACTGTATTGCAGCTTTGATCATGGCAATACTAATCTGTGTGTCTTTTGGCATTGTCCACATGCCTGGATGCTTGTAAACACAAACAATCAAACACATAAGCACTATTTTTATAAGTAACTAAGACCTAAAATTAAACTCAGGCAAAATTTAACAGCGTTGCATTGGTTAAACACTGATTAAAAGAGCTCAAAGTTGCATTAGAAGTGCTGCAGTATGTAGAGATACAGGATTCCTAGAATAGGGCTGACATCCTTCACCATTACTGAAGCAAGTTTTAATTCGTGCAGGCTTGCTGCTACATTGAAACAAGTAACTTTATTCCCAGAATGCTGTGGAATCAGATATCAAATAACATCAGTTCTTTTTAAGGTATGCAATAAATGAAGGACAAGGTGAGTGATAACTATCCAAGGTCAGTTGTCACTAGAGAAGCCATCAAATGCGATTTTAGCACACTCCAGAAACCAAATGCCAATTTGGAAGTAGAGCAATAGCATCAGTATGAAGCACTTAGGTGCCACTGCAGTAGCAAAAGGGAAGGGCTGTCTCCAGTAGTCATAGCCTCTTGTTAAAACACCTGAAGTATTACTCAATATAGCAAAATTAAAAAACTATTTTAGGAAAAATATTATACTTGCAGGAGATAGTCTTCAAAGAGGAGCAGCAACACAGACTGGTACTACAGGGATAAACCACTGTACACAGACTTTCAGTGGTGCATTGTAACAAAAACTGAATTCAGTCCTTAACTGTGTGCAGCAGATGGATCATTTTCTGGAAGGCATAGAAATTTTAATGACATCAGGAAGCTCTAGGTTTCCTTCATTCCCATACAGCCTTTCCAGAACTACAGCTATATTTTTTGCAATTTCTCATCATATACAACTGAGTCATGTCAATACACATTCCTACTTGATACACTACCCACATAAGCATCAAGGTCACGATGTGAAACTGAGGTTTCTTCCCCCAGAGCTGGTTATCATTTTAGTCAGTCAGCAACCATAGAACTGCACACCCTCTCTTCTCTTGCTCAAGCATACTGATAAATTCCCTGGCATGTGGGGACTGAGGAAACTGGCAGATGAAGCTGATGTCCATCATATTTGAGAAGTCATGGTAGTCAGGTTTAGTTCCCACTGACTGGAAAAGGGGAAATGTAACATCATTTTTAAAAACAAAAAGAAAAAAAATGAAGGCCCAAGGAACTACAGGCTGGTCAGTGTCACCTTGGTGCCTGGCAAGAAGATGGAGCAAACCCTCCTGGAATCTGTGCTCAGTGTCACCTTGGTGCCTGGCAAGAAGATGGAGCAAACCCTCCTGGAATCTGTGCTAAGGCACATGGAAAATAAAGAGGCAATTGCTGACAGCCAACACAGCCTCATAAAGGGCAAATCATGCCAGACCAATCTGGTGGCTTTCCACAATGGGGTTTACAGCATTGGTGGGTGAAGGAAGAGTGACAGACATCACTTACCTTGACCTGTGCGAAGTATTTGACATTGTCCTGCATGACATCCCTGTCTCTGAACTGGACAGACATGGATTTGACAGACAGACCACTGGGTGGATAAGGAATTGGCTGGATAGCCACACCCAGAGCTGCAGTCGATGGCTCCATGTCCAAGGGGAGACCAGTGACAAGTGGTGTCCTCAGGGCTCAGTATTGGGAGCAGTGCTTTGTTTAACGTCCTTGTCAGTGTCAGACATTGGGATCAAGGGCACCCTCAGCAGTTTGCCAATGACACCAGGCTGTGTGGTGGAGTGGACACACTGGAGGGAAGGGATGTCATCCAGAGGGACCTTGGCAGGCTTGAGAGGTGGGACTGTGCAAACCTTGTCATGTTCAACAAGGCCAAGTGCAAGGTCCTGTGTCTGGGTCAGTACAATCACAAAAATACAGGTTGGGCAGTGAAACAACTGAGAGCAGCCCTGAGCAGAAGGACTTGGATGTTTTGGTCAACGAGAAGCCCAACCTGAGCTGGCAATGTGCACTCACATCCCTGAACAACAACTGTGTCCTGGGGTGCATCAAGGCAAGTATGATCAGCAGGTCATGGAAGGTGATTCTTGCTCTCCACCCAGCTCCTGTGAGAACCCACCTCAAGTACTGCATCCATCAGACCTGCAGGAGTGAGTCTAGAGGTTGTCCACAGCAGCTGTAGATACCCCATCTCTGGAAATGTTAAAGTTTTTCATTCAACCTGGCCTTGGAGCAACCTGGTCTAGTGGAAGATGCTTCTGCCCAGGGCAGGGGAGTTGAAACTAGATGATCCCCAAATTCCCTGCCAATAGCAACCACTCCATAGTTCTGTGCAATCAGAAAAGAAATAAGGCTCAGAGCAGTACCTTTTTCATGAAAGTCCTAACAGCCTCTGTGCAAACACAGACAGCAGCCCCTCTTCCACCTGACATCCAGTATCACAAACCTTGCTTAGAAAGAGGAGTATTAAGCCTCACAGGTTGTTACAAGTGCAACACTTAATGCATACACTGCTCCTCTTTGGCTTTAAGCAGAAAACAAGAATTAAGCTAATGTGGAAAAACATGACCTGAATGAAAATTTTTTTGAGATAATTCTAAATCTGAATCAGTACCGTTAAACACAAAGTTAATACTGTTTTTGGGGAACTAATTCTTCAAACCTTGCATTCTTCCTCTTTCCCTTAGTATTTCTCAATTCCCATGGGAAACAGCTCATCTCCCAGTCACCAAGCAGACATTTCTCTTGGGAATTGCTCACATTAAAGAAAGTTCACAGGTAAAATTCCATTCAACAGATTTTATTTATCAATTTGGTTTTGCGATTACAACTGCTTCAGTTTTCTTCCACTGAAGACAAGATACAAACTTTTACAGCAACACTTGCAGAGAACATTCTTAAGGTAACAGCTTGATATTTGCACAAGTTGGCTTCAAGAAAAAGCCAGATAACTTGAAGAGTCACTACGATTCAGTGCCTAAAACTGATTTAGGGGCAAGTACAACTACAGATCTATGAGCTACCTTCCACTTCAAAACACAAGGCCAAGAAAAACTGCAAGTTGTTACTTCAGGTTTTTTGCTAGTACACAGCACACATCAGCTGATACTGCATTTCACAAAGGAGTAATTACTTTCAACAGTGAGGCAACCAAGCACATGGTGAAGATGTATAACCCAGCCTCCCCTTCCCCCAAACAACTAAAAGGGAAACAATTCAAGCCACCACTCTGAACTGTGGAATTACACCTTGCAGGCAAGGCTAATGAGCAAGAGGTGTGTAGTGCAGGCCTTCCAGAACGTGACTAAATTGATACAGCAAAACTTGAGTTTTTCAGATAAGCATTTGTACATGCCAGAGATCCTGGGTTTCCTAAAGTCTTGGAAAATAGCAATTGTTGGCACCACAACAAATTTAGTAACTAAGGCAAGGTATCTCTTCTACCCTTTAAAACAAAATTTGAGGCAAACAAGTAAGCAATTTTAAGGCACTTTAAACATTATTTTTAATTTGCTTTACCAGCATACTTTATCAGCAACCTAAATCAGGATTAGCAAAGCTCATGAATAAGCATTTCAGCAACATTTCACAGAGCAACCTCTTTGTGGCAATGTTTTCCATGCTCTGAAGTGCTCAGTAGGACTTTTCTGCAAGTTTCCCAAAAGAGCCCTTTGAGGCTAGAAGTTGTATACTTACGTGTAGTTTGCTTTGCTGAGCTGAAGGCAAACTGTCATATTTCAAAAGAGTATTTTGTTCACTTCAAAGCACAGAATACAAGCTCATGGATTTTTTTTAACAAATAAATGTAGTAAAATAGCTCTTAGATAGGGAAAGGACAGATTTAAGTGATTTCACAATAAGGCCAAGGATATACCATCTAGCTCACATACATACTGTTGCTGAAAACTGGCTGCTCACTGCTGTTTTCATAAACCTGAGCTGATTGTCTTATTTTTGTTTAGAAAACCAAAAGCTAATGAACTCAAAGATACAGTACTGGTGAGTAACCTCTGCACTTTGTAGCAATTTGAGTTTTCTATGCAGCACAATAGAAACAATGCCATTCAAACTAGAGAACACAAGAAAGCAACACTGTACACCTCAAGTTTCCAACTGAAATGCACTTAATTTGCTTCATAATTCAAGTCTCACTGCCATGACTATTATCTGCTATCAAAGCTATTTTTGTATTGGGTGCCAAATTCCAGTCAAGTCAGAGCTAGTAAGACAGTACTACAGATTATCCCAAAACTGATGATCAGGGGATATCATCAGAAGCTACGCATTATGTGCTACCTCCACTACTTGACTTTATCTCTACTTCCATTTTTCCTGTGGGTTTATTTTCACAGGTGCTCAAGTCAGTCTGTGTTGGAGATGACGTACCTTTGATACTCAGATCACATGGCTGACCCAGCCAAGAGAAGAAAAAAAAAAAAACCAAAAAGCTGAACTATTTGGCTGAATAGATTTCCTTAACCAGTTCACTGCAAGGTGACACGAACCTGAAGCCAGGAAGGGGAGAAGGGACAGAAAAAAGCTGTAGCCTGTGGTCCCAGGATTACAGCAATCCTGACTAGGATCAAATCAGCAGATCCTCTGAATGACCCTCAACTGCTCCCTCAGTAAGCAGACATACAGGAGGGTAAGAAAGGAAAACAACAAGAACAACAACCACCCAAGCTCCTGAAATTAATTGCAACGAGTTTTAAGAACCGTTTGAATAACAAAAACATCAGGACTTCCCAAATATCAGTATTTCAAGTAGAAATGTGAGCTGCTGCCTTTTTCTACAGGGAGTGAACTGAATTATATCACTGGTTTTATGGTTGGTCTTTGCAGGCCAGAACAAAAGCCAAAGCTTTGGTCTGTGGCTGAACATTGCTGTACCGTACTCCTCACTCTAAAACAAAATCACTAAGGGACAGTTTTTCTAGGGAAAGTTTTTTTTAAACTGGAATGATCAAGTCCAGTTATATTCCTATGTAAAGTAAATACTTAGAAGTTTTATTTATCTTTCATATAGCTGGGACATGCTTACAGCCTACTGAAATTTACTCTTTTAAGGCACTAATATTTATTTCCCCATTAGAAGGATTATTCCTACATCCACTCTCAACATTAATTGGAAATGGCATAGGAATTCTGTTTGGAATGAAGTATTTTATGAGGCAACTTATATTCTTGTGTAAAAAAAAGGGTTATGCTATTCTGTTAAGACATTATTTAATTCTACATTTTTGTCCATCTTTCTAGCAACACACTGTAAGAGTCATAAGCTACTACAAATGCTATTTCACTCCCTGAAATCAGTCACTAATAATTCACATCTTGATAAAACTGAAGGGATACTGTATCAGATGTTGTTTTTATTAGCCTTCAGAATAAGTAATTTTAAGATTGTCTACTGGACAGTGTTGCCACTGAATAAGAATCTCTGAACATTCTACATTTGGCGTATCAAGAAAAGTCCCACACCAGCAGCCACTAAAGAAAAATAAAACAGCCATTAGAACCCATGCAGCATATTGCAAGTAATCCTGTTGAAGAGATTAATATCACTTCTTGCCAAGTATAATGTTGCAAAAATATTCATTTGAAGTCTTCTTTTAGAGATTTAAAGAATATTATGAATTGCTGTCTTCCACGAGCAACAGAAAATATTTTGGTTCAGTGAACTACAGGTGTTGGGCTACTAGTCCATTACCAAGGGGCAGGTCCTAAAGCGTGTGGTAATTTCGGTCTTTAGATCTGCAGAATTTGTACAGAAAGAAAATAACAGCCTGCAGACCCAGAACAAGGACAATTCCACCTATGAAACTCGCAGCATCAAACGTAGATTTGCGTGGAACGGGTACAGGAGCCACAGTAGTAACAGTAGTATTTGAACCTGTTAAACACCAAATTAGAAACTGTAAGTGCACAATGCTCACAACTGTTCTACAGATTTTAGTGCTGGATACCTTGTATTAGGATTACTCAAAAAATCCAAACACTAATAAGAAAACAAGAAATAATCGAAAGTGAAGCCATGCCAGCATCTGAATTTAGATTACTGGTACTGAAATTCTGATTAAATGCTGTTTGTACAGGGCTAGAGCTATTTATAGACAAACTGCTCTGGATCTCAAAACTAAGCAATACCCAGCTGGACTTTATTTGTACTTCAAAAAGCCAAAGCCTTCCTCCTCTACATAGAATATATTATTGATATGCCACATTCAAGACATATTTCCAGTCTGGAAAACTGGAGCTCCTTGCTCCAGTTTTGTTTTGGGTTTTTTTTGCTTAAATTTAACACAAATTGTTGTCTTCCATCTACTATACCCCAAGAGTTAGGCTTAAAAACCAGCTGAAGTCACAAATACAAAGCTGGAAATAACAGCCATCTGCTGATGGGTAGTTATAAAGAGCTTTGCTTTGTGAGACTTTTTCATGAAATGGCATACTTAGGACTGACTTGGAAATAAAACACTTCAGCTTATTCCCATCACTGTGGCAAAATTTCATTTAACAAAAACAAAAAACCACAAAACCATCCCATTATTATGCTGCAAAAACAAAGTATGACCTCCCAAAGACAGGGGAGTTAACAAGGGACTTTCAACCACAATATTAAAATCATCCAGCTGATCTCATTTGACCAACGTGTTTCTGACTTTTATATCTCACCAATTAGCTCTATTTCTCAGGCTTTGTAACCTTGCTACTTGCATACATCACCTTAACAAAATTAGACTTGCCCTTAAGTTAGAAGTGACAACACCAGACACACCAATACTACTTTAATGGTGTCACTTGGTGAGTCTTTCAAGGTAACACTCTGAAAGTGACACTGATTTCTGAGTAATTAACACTTTAATTATGGCAGTTGTAGCATTACCTGCAGCAGTGGTTGTCGTGGTGGCTGAAGTCACGGTAGTTTTAGGCAGAGGAGCATGAGTAGTTGCATTGGTGACGTTGGCTGTTTGAGAGAAGACAGTACATGCACACCATGAACTCCAAAGCAAAGTTTGCAAGCACTGACATTCCTATACAAATGATTTTTCCTGTTTTGCTTTAACAAGGATAACCTTTGCCCTCAGTCTGTATCCCACACCATTTAGGTGGTGAACTGCATGGCATTAAGCCAAGGTTCTGCAACAAGGATTATTTTCAAACTTGCATACTACTGTTACTCAAATACTTCAAGGTTCTCCACAGATCAGTGATTCTTTGTTCAGACAAAATGACTTTTTTTTCAAGCACTCATATAAATGGTGGTATTTGAACAATAATCAAGAGAACTGCTTCAAGACAACTGAGAATCTGTATCATGGCAAATGACTTTCATTAAGCTTTCATTAGAATCAGTTAGTATTAATTGTACTAAAAAGTACCTAACCTAATACCTCTAGACAGGAGATACACACTCTTTCTTCTCCTGTCCTCAAAACACTAAGTGTGAATGCCATCACTGGAATAAAACCACTCACCTAAAATGAAACTGTCTCCTAAAAACTTTCATAATCAAGCCAGGTAAGCTGGGTCTCTGACCTCTCCCCCTCCCCTAAAGATTAGTATTACTAAAAATTAATCACTATTCCACTAGGTGTCTGGGACAAGTGTCAACATCTGTGGGTTTACTCAAAGCTAATCACCCTACTATACATTAGGCTGTTCTGAGCCTAATCAAGTACCAACTTGTTACGTCCCACCTCCCTTGATCAGCAAGTTTTTAAAGATTAGGTGACTTTTTAAAAAAGAATTCCACTGTAGAGATGGCAGAGAAATTTTTGGAAAAAAAAAAAAAAAGAAACAAAAAAACTCCCAAACTCCTAAGAATTCATAATTAGTGGCAATTACTAATTCAACTGCTGCTGAGCCAATTTCTAATACAGAAAATGCTTCCTGCATTCTATGCTTCCTGCATAACTAAGAGTTTTCTAAAATCCACTTCTTCCAAACCTTGGAACCTTTTATGCATTCTGCACATCAGATTTTTAGTAGCCAAGGTACTACAGTGAACTTTGGAAGAAGCCCCTGTCTTTCCTGTTATTCACCAGTTGCTAGTTTCCTGCCATTCTGAGTTCAGTGCTTCTGTATTACCTATAGGAGTATGAGGTGTGGTGGCAGAACTGGCTGTGGTAGCATTGGAAGACGCCGTGGTCACATTGGAAGATGCTGTGGTCACATTGGAAGATGCTGTGGTGCATTGGAAGACGCTGTGGTGGCATTGGTGGGTGTTACAGTGACATTGGCAGTAGGTGTTACAGTGACATTGGCCGTAGTAACACTGGTAGGAGGAGAAACTGTGGTAGCTATGAAAAAATAAAGTTACATTAGAGACGGTATTGAACTGAAAAACAACCCAACAAAAACAACATCAGCAGGCATAGCTTTAGGAATTTCATACAGCACTGAGTTCTGCTGTAGTTTGAGTTTCAAATTACAAAGTTTTTGAATCCACCATACTAACATCAAAATTTGCATGAGTGAATACGTGAAAAATCTTATCACAGGCAGCCCAATCAAGCCAGTGTTCAACTGGCAACTCAAGATTCCTCAGAGCAAACCAGAGTGAGCAGAACCCTACTGTCCAAGCAGAAAATGTGTATGCTTTACACAGGAGAGCACTAGGTACAGAGCACTGCTTCTCACTGTGACTGAGACTGAACCTGAGCTTTAGGTAAAGCAGCCAGCTATAAATACAGTAGAAAGCAATCAAAGTATGGGAAATAAAGACAAGAACCTGGAGAAATGCATGTACACATGCACAAAAAGGAGAGCAGAAAAAAAAGTCAATCTATTTGTATTTTGATCACAGCAGAAGCCAGCAATCTAACCAGTCCAGCTGCTTTTTTACGTCAATCTCAGGTCAAACATTGTTACCTTAAAAACACAACAACACATCCACTAACTGGATCAAGAAAGATCTTCTCATAATCTACAGCTTTACCACATTAGTTTTAATTGAGACTTACTCATACAGCCATCATACTCAGCAAACCCACATACAACCCACAACTCCTTCTGTTGCATGCTCTCCAGCACATTTCACATCATATCCACCCACTCCAGGCACCTAGGGGTGACCTTTCACTTTTCTCCATGAAAGGAATGCTATCCACAGATCTCTGGCAGGCAGAATGCTCATTTACCTCTCAAATAACAACTACAAGTACATTAACTAACTTCAGTATACTGACAATCTGAAGTAAGCCTGAATCCACACTGCATTTGTCTTGGTTGTGGCTCTACTATCAGGGCAGAAAGGCTGGAACATTTCCTTTCACATAAGAAGATATGAAAAGAACTTTGTGGGTTTGCATCAGTGAGGTGCGCAAGAGCTGCCCCATTCCCTTCAGGAAGGCAGCACTCAAAGCACTTCAAGAGCTTTGTGACTGTTTCTCGATAACAGATTTCAGGGGGGAAAAAAATCAGTCAATTATGATGGATGTGCATCTGAGGAATGATCACAGCACACACAACGGCCTCTGACAAGTGAATAACCTTCACTTTTGTAGATTCCTCATTGGTATGTGGAAAATTTAGCACAGCCCATCTGTTAAGACAGGAAGACAGTTGGTAGAGCTAACTTATACCAGGTACACTAGGACTTCTAATTTAGTTTCAAGAACAGCCTTCCCAGACTAACATGGGGAATGATCAGATTTTCAAGAGTAAAGGATGAGGAGATGTTTTTATCAATGAGCTGTTAACTTCAGAATGTGTGGCAGGGTCTCAGACGTTGTCCCAGTGACACCTCCTGCTGGGAAAGGCTCTGTGGGGTCTTTTAAATGGGATAACAGCAAGTTCCCCAACTCTCCCCATGAGCAGACGCCTGCTCTTCACTGAAGGAAAAAAAAAAAAAAAAAAAAAGACTCTGATACCACGAACTCAGCTTTTCAGCTTAGCCAAGATGACGTTTGCTCCCAAGATAAACCCGCTGTACTGGCTCTCGCACAGGGTAAATTCGGATACTCCCCTTACACTGGAGGAGGAAACCAGGAGCCACAGGAGGGGTCTGTCCTGCCGGCCCAACAGTGCCCTCTCCCGTCGCAGCGGAGCGATTTTGTTACAGCAACGTTGCGCTAACCCCGGCGGAGCAGTCCCGAGCAGCCCGGGCTGCCGCTCCCGCAGGGTGTCCCGCATCCCGCCGGCGGGGCAGGGCTGCGGGAGATCCCTCCAGGCTGCAGGGACGTTGACCGGGCAGCGTCACCCTCGGCTGCAGCCACGGAACGCGGCCAGGGAACACAGAAGCGCCACCAGACAACTTTTTGTTTTGTCTTTTTTGTTGCCGTCCCCGTGTTTTGGGGCTCGCGTCACATTTCGCGGCTCTCGGCCCCGCAAACACTTTGGCAAACAGCCCACAGGGCCCGAGCTGTGGGCAAACCCGCGGGACGAGTAACGGGGCTCACACCGGGATGAGGAACACGCGGCAGCAGGGCCAGAACCACACGGCTGCGCCAAGGCACCCCCGCTCCCTGACCCGTTCCGAAGGTGCGCGAAAAAGCCGCGCACGGTTCCTCGGCACCGGCTCCCTCCTCCAAGGGGGGATAACACAGAATAACGGGTCCCAGACCGGCTCAAAAGCTCGGCGGGCTGCGGCCGCGGCGCCCAGGAAGCGGCGGCGGCGGCCGAGCGAGTGCCGGGGGAGCACAGGGCGGCCCCCGGCGGGTCCCGGAGCTCCGCGGCGCTCCCGTCTCCAGAGGGTCCGGCAGCAGGCGCGGACCGACGGACAGCCCCACCGGGCTCGGGGCGCAGAGCCCGCCTCGCTGCCTACAGCGCCGGGCGCGGGGCGGGGCTGCCCCGTCAGCAGCTCCCGAGGAAAGGAGGGGGGAGGGCGCGGATCACTCACTGTTCGTCGGCGTTGCGATCGCGGCCAGCCCGCAGAGGCAGCACGCCACAGAAAGGACGGCGAGCGGGAACGTAAATGTCGTAAGTGTCCGGCCCATGGTGGCGATGCGGTGAAACGAGGGGGCTGCAGCTCCTGCTCCTGCTCGCACTTCCCTTCCCTGCCCCACTCCGCTCCCGCTACCGCCGCGCGCCGCCGCCCCGCGCCGCCTCACGTCACGGGAGCGCCCCGAGCTGGCCCCGCCCCCCGCCCGCGGCGGCGCTTTGGTTCCGCCCGGCTTCCTCCTGCTCCCCCCTCCGGCGGGTAATGGAACGGTCCGCGGCGCGGCAGCGCTGCGCTGCTCTCCCACGTGACCCCGCCGCGTCCCCGGGAGGGAGCTTTTCCCGCGCGTCACGTGCCTCTACGTCACCACGGAGGTCCCGCCCCCTCCCCGCTGGGCCCGCTCATTGGCTGTGGGCGAGGCGGGGGGCGGGGCAGAGGCGCGCGGGTTCGCGTTTCCCGCGCGCGGGTGGCGCGGTCGCGTGGTGTCGCTTGCGGGGGTCGCGCTGGGCGGGGGGAGAGAGATGTTCCCACCGGCCCCCACCAGCTGCCGCGCCGTTCCCACGCCACTCTCCATTTCTACCGTGACAAAACAGCCAAAGAGACGTACTTAAATTGTACTTAAATGGCAGTAAAAATGAATCGCACGCGAGCCGTTGCAGTCTGCGTGCAGCACGTGCAAAGTGTTGTCCAGCTGTGCTCCCAGCAGCATTAGTGCCATCACACGTGGAAGCTGCAAAGTGGGAGTTTGTGTAGGTCCAGGATGAAATGGTTGCAATATTGGAAGGGAAGTGTGGCTGCGCTGTAGAGAACACCTGGAGAAGGCTCCTTGGTCATCCCACCACTTCTTTTTGTGGCAGTGTCAGGTTTGCAGTTGGACTTGAAGGATGTATCCAACCTAAGTGATTTTAAGGATCAGTGATTCCCCCCAAAACACAGAGTAGAGTTCCCCCTATGCCTATCACATTTTCTCTGTCCTATCATCATCAGTGGACCCTCTGCAAATAAAAGTTTATTTGTGTAAATCTGCCTCAGCATTCTGTGCAGTGCCAACGCAGGTGAATGTTGGGAAACCAAGGCAAACATTCACGTCTGCTTCTATTCAAGGAGAGCTAAGCTAGAGCTATAAAGCAAATTTTATTATGGTCTAGGTCAAAGGACAAATGGAAGAGAAGAGTTATAATCAGGACAATTCCCCCTTGGTTCTCTTAAGTGTGAGCTGGACTTCGGCAGTAAAGAGGGAACTGCCAAATAAATTCCTAGCTTAATCTTCCCATTTTACTTACCTGAAGGTGTTACCTTGCAAAGAGACTGATAGAAATGGAGAAGTTTTAAGTCAAGCTACCTATCATGGTTACTGTGTTAGCTATGGAGGGGCCTGTAGGGCTGCTGGTAATACATAATTTGGGTACAGAGCTTTCTGACAAGGTTCTGTGCTGTCATATATTGTGGTGCTTTCTGCTAGCAGGCAGGATGGCTAGTGCTTTGCCTTCAGCAAAGAAGCCTCAGGGAGAAAACATAAAAAAAGTCTACAAAGAAACAAAAGAGAATCAATTTTGTGATACGAACTGGAACCTTGTAACAGCTGCATTAAAATGACCAAACATGTTCTGTTGTATGTAAATGTCAGTAACATCAGAATTTAGTTCTGAAAATTGATAAGGAAAGAGAAATCACATGCTGACTTTAGTTATCTCTCATTCTCCATTTTTACTGGAGTGGTAGTGTAAAATAATTTAGTTATTTCTACAGTATGATGAAAGTTTCTGGCCTTTTAATAAGAAATACTTTTCACATGGATTATTAAAATATGATATTTCTGTTCTGCTTTGAATAGACAGCATAAGTTGAGAAGCAGCATAAGTAAAAATTGCGATATAACCAAAATTGCAGGGAGCATGGAATAAGGGTGTTTTCTATGGATTCCACTCATCCCTCCTGGCCATACCTGCAGAGATTCTTATGTCCTTCAGGGACAAGGGTCTTCTGCTTGGATTCAGAGGGTCTATTGAGATTTCACTAGACACGTGGTATTATTTGAACTCAGGTTTTCTTTTTTGCAGGTCTTGTGGGTTATAATGTTAAATATATCTTCAGCAGTTATCAGTGTTTTATGAGGGATTGCAGTGGCAGTTCTGTTGATGTGCTGGACACATGAAGTATAATGGTTGCTGCAATCTACATTTCATCAGGAGTGCATACTAAAAATCTCTTTTGTGAAAGTAATAGGACAGTTAAGTTAAATAAGATAAAAGACAAGACTCTAATCAGTGTTTATGTGTATGGAAAAAGTGGGAGAAAATGAAGTACATTAAAAAATAGAACTAAGGCTACCAGCAAGGGCAAGAACATCTCCACAAGCAGGTGAAAACATGTTTATCATTCTGGGGGCTGGTGGGAATCCAGGGAAAAGATAAATGTGGTTTGTCTGTTTTTTCTTATAGTCAGCATCTTGGGACTTTGTTGCAGCATACAGTCAGCAGGATCATGGGTTGTTGTTGTTGGATTTAAAACACCACATTCATCACTGGATTCAGGTCTCATGGCACTGTTATATACTTAGTGGTTAGTAAGGCATTCACCTCTGTTTTGAATCTATAAGAAATTCCAAGCACTGCCTTACTGGAAAATTATGTAAAATCCTTGACAAAATGGGCAAAACCTAAGAGTCTGCAGATGCCCATTTTAGGGAAGCACATTTGAAACATAGCAAATACCCAGGATTTGGAGCAGATTGTGTTGTATCAATTGGTGCTTGGCAAGATGTGATAATGGATTGAAGAAATTCCACAGGAGTATACAGCAGTTTGGGATGACAGCAGTAAATGAAAAACAAAATTTATTAGATAAACTGAAGGGAATATATCTTTCCTTAATTTTGTAAACATTGGTTCTCATTTCCATACTGTCATTTCAAGTGCATGGAAAGAGAAGTGCATGTGAAATGTAAATACGTGGTGGGTGTTTTAGCAGGGGAAACACAGCATCCAAGGAGGTTTTGAGGTCTTTGTTACAATTACATAATGATGCATTATTGTATCCTGGTGCCATTCACCAGAGTGGTGAATTGTTCAGAAATAATGCATTGACTCCTGTGCCCAGAGTTTTGTAACCTTTGTTTGTCCTTGCATCCTGAGGCAGGTATGGCAGTAAATCCCGCTTAGGGGTGTGTCCAGCCAGGGCTGGATATGGCCCTGGGCACTTCCAGGGTGGTGCATGTCGTGCTGCATGACATCAGGGTGTATTTAAGGTGTCTGTCCCCAGCAGGAATTCTGGATGAGGACAGTGGCACCTGCACTGTACCAGCTGCTTGCCTGAGGCAGGCAAGGTGGACCTGTGTTTGGTAAACAAGAATTCTCTGTTACAGCCACTCAGCCCCACCAGGTGGGGTGGAAAGGCTGCTTTTAACATAAGTAACAAATAAAATAATAGAGTGGTTAGTGATAATAAAAGAATGTTAAAAATATTTTCTTAACTCTCTTAGAGATAGAGATACAGGCTGATGCTTTTAGCCTAAGGCAAACCAGAGACATGTCATGAGAAGAAGAATAGAAGGCAACAGGTATGGGTAAGATGGAGTGGAAAGAATAAACCTTTCACCTGTGCAGCTGCAGCCAACCAGAGAATGAGGACAGGCTGATTTAGGTGACCAAAGGAAAATAAGGCTAATGTTTAGATGGAGTTCTTGCAACAGTACATCCATTTTTACCGAATTTTTAATGTGCATTTTTTAGTTGGTGATAGTGTAATACAGTGGTGGGCTTTGGCCTGTGTCAGGGCAGGATCATATTCCCTAGGAGTTTAGCTGTGTCCTCAAGGCCGGCTGATAAAAAGGTCTTGGTCAACCTGGGAGTTTTTCAAGTGAAGGAACTTCAGGAGAGTCTCCACAACTTTTTCTCGGTAGATGTTTTTGTTCTGAGGCTCTTGCATCTGGCCCCTGCCTGAGATGTAACACCTGTGGGCTACCTGTGCTCTTGCTGTGCCCTGATGGCCTGGACCAGTGCTTCTTCCCACACAGCAACTGAGGTACAGGCACAATTGAGCTCTGTTGGTCTGACCACCCATTACTGCCTCTTGACATCCTAAATCTTATCAGAATTACAGTATCAAAATGTTTTCTATGAAGTTTGTTAAGTCATTCCACTTAGGCATTTTCTTTGTGCAATAGCTGTACTACATCATTCTGATCCATTTGATGTGCTGCATACTTGATATTATCAATAAAGTTTTTTCAAAACCAGTCCCTCTGAGTACCTTTTTTTCCTCCCTGGAACTGGTAGTCAGAAAATTCCCCAGAATTTTTTGTCTGACTTATAGATGGGGGTCACTAATCCACTTCACAGTGAATTAGTGAGGGGTATCCCAAGCAAAAAAGTACATGAAAGGCAGTAGCAGAGAGCTGTAGCTGTGATAGTCTGAAGAGGAAGGTGAGGCTGGTCTGTAGGAAGGTAAAATATGTTGTCAGAGGTCTGTCTGATACCATGAAAATGAACATATACTTCAGAGATCCCAGGGCTTCCCCAGATCCATGTGGAGTACCTACACGGCTGAGGAGCCACACTAACAATTTCTGCTGGCTTTAGCAGCCCTCCCGGATCAGATTCAGAAACTCTCTGCCCTCAGATTAGGTAAACTACTTTGTAGATAATGACTTTGGCCTCCAACTTTTGTCTCATCAGTGCTTAAATTAGTAGGGAGAATGATTGGAGCCGACTGTCTGTGCTGTATTAACACAATGTCCTTGTGCTTTTAACACATACACCTGTGTAAAGAATAGTCTGAGGGCTTCTTTCATCACTTTTCATTTAAAGCAGTGTCTAGAGAGTGTTTTGCTGGAGTAAGAAGCTCATAAACTTAAAGAAACCCAATAAAGCACAACTTGAAAGATACTAGTTTTTCTTACAGCAGTGACACATTACATAAATGAAACACTGTGTAATCTGGTAAGATAATAGTTTTCTCAGAATGCATGTTGCTGCCAGCTGTTCGTTGTAGAAGGGAGTTTTTTAATATGGTTGCTGGGAAGGGAACTTCTCCAAACCCAGCAGCTGACAATGAAAGTCTTTACCTCCCCATTTGCCAACAGCCCCTGAATTTCCTGACTTTGTGGAGACCCTATGGCTTGCCTCTGGACTTGCATGTCCTCTAGATGCTTGTGTGTGCTATTCCTCTGGTATGGCACTCTGAGAGGCAGCACTGTATTCATAGTGACTTGACCAGAGATGTAAGTTGTAGCAGAAAATATGTCATGAAACATAATTTTGGATTAAGATGAATATTTCATTTCTGCTTCATTGTTCATAGCCTTGGACTCCAACTTGCAGGCACTGAGGAACCAGGCTTGAAAGACACACTTGTTTCTTTAGGTGACCTCTTAATACTGGATGAAAGATTTTACCATGCTTTTTTCTGGCAGAGTGTCCTGCCATGACCAATGCAAATACAGTAATTATGGCTTGCCTGAAGAATTGTTATGCCTGAAATTCAAGATATTTCCTGGTTGTACCCTTCTCTTCTCGTTATAACTTTTTTCATGTGGTGTAACTTCAGCCAGTTGTCCCCTGCCCAGTTCCCATGCATTGTTGTCCTAGATCTGTCTGTATGACATCCAGCTGGACATCCAGCCATCATCTTTGTCACCAGGTCCGTGACTTTTGGCACAGCATCAGCTTTCTGGTACTTGATGTGATGAGGCATTTGCCTGCCCTCTGAGTCCCTGAACGTTGCCCACTGCCAGAGAATGAGTTTCTGGGCTTTGACATCTGCTCAGATCAGGTCATTTGGACTCAAATCACATGCTGTGTTCTGCTTTGATCTCTTGTGGAACACTGAGACACGGGGGTGGCAGCCACAGAGCAGACCTGCCTATGGGTGACCAAACCAACAGCAAATAAAAAATCAACTAACTGGCCTCCTAACATTGTCCTTGATAGTCTTCAGAACTAAAATTGCTTTCCCGACTTTAAACATCTGAGTATAATTTAAAATCCTAGCAAGAAATAAGAGCCACTAACCTCTGTCTCAATACTGAGTATGCAAAACCATATAGTTTCATAGCAGTAGTCTCTGTTACTTACAAAAAGTAACTTGTCAGGAAATGTGGGGTTTAATGAAGAAAATATCACAGTCTATTTTAATATTTAACCCAGAACTATGAAATGAAAAAAATTACTCTCAAGGCAGATTGATTTGGAATGTTCCTACAGAAGATTTAATTCCTATATAACAGTCTGTGTATAGATTGCAGAATGCTTTAGAAAATGGAAGGATGAAATGTGTTACAGGCTTCTTAGCTAGCTGCAGATACACAAAAGTATTTTAGTTTAAATAATCTTCTTGTTTTGCATCATCACTAAAGAAAAACCTAAATTCCCTTGCTAAAATAACACAATCTTCATCCTCAGAGCCTCTGGAGATCACTCTGGGTGTATGCCCTCTTCAGGCATTCAGTTAAACATTTGCTGATTTTCTAAATTTGTTCCCTTTTATCAAGTAAACTTAAGGTCATTACTTTTCATGAAATCTGTGGACTTAAGCTCGGACAAAATCAGGTCTCTCCAAATACTTCCCTAATTCAGCCTTCCCCATCCTACCCTGGTGCTGTTCTGTGAGATTTAGGAGCTCATGCAGTGAGCCCAGGAGCAAAGGTCACTCACTCAGCACAGCACGCTTGGCAGAGCTGGGAGTAGGGGTGGGAGAGCTGCACTCTGTTGGTGTCTGGGTTGCCCTGGCACAGCAGGGCTGGTTTAGCCTTGTGTTTGCATCCCAGCTCTTTCCTTTGAACTTCCAGTGCACTCGGTTATGGCCTCTCCTTCCAGCCTGCATTTTGATCTTTGACACACCTCCTCCCCTGGAGCCATCCATGCACCAGCTCTGCACAGTGTGTCAGAGAGATCTTGCATGCAAGAAATCACTGACACTGGCAGTCATTTTGGATTCTGTATTTACATCCAAAGATAACCTTAACAGTATTGCAATAACTTTATAAACAATATTTTCCTCTGTTTCAGTAACAGTCACTTTCTTTTTAATTGAGACCATCTGCTATAAAAAGTTACTTAAATCTTCTGCCTGCTTTAGCATTTCCTGGTTTTAGCCTCATGCAGCCAACCTGATTTCAAGGGCAGCCAACCTGATTTCAAGGACATTACTTTTAGTTTATAGTAGTCAGAGCAGGATCAAATGTTTGGCCTTCATGAGGCCACAGTCCTACGAACGTATTTTTTCTTCTTTTTTTGTCTGAGATGTCATTATATTGTATCAGTGCTTGTAACTATATAATCATCATAACATTATTTCCCATAAATTGTAGGTGCACCATGTTCATAGGTCTTTTTCTCTTCTCCTGTAAAAATACTTAACACCTTGTGAACATTTCTTTTTAAACCAAAAAAAAAAGTTTCCAAGCCATTCACATGAGCAAGATGACATGGTTTTATTTTTGCTGTAAGTGAAAGTCATCATGGTCTGTGAAAAGCTGAGTGGGAAATAATGCTCTGCCTTACAGCAGGCAAGGAAACCATCTGGGAATCATGAATTGAAGGTTCCACAGTTAATTATCTTGCAGGCTACTGTAGGCCTTTTGTTATATGTAGGTATAGCCTCCAGTGTTTGGAGGATCTCCACGTTCTTGATCACTTGCCTACAGGAAGGAGAGAGTGCCCATGGGATCCATCTCCATCCAAAGCCAAGCTCTGCAGCCTCTGTTTTGTGTGGGGCCATTAAAACCCAGGCACCTGTTTCCTATTGACAGGCCACACTCACTACGCTCTTTAGAAAGTTCTTCACAATGAGTGCTGTCAGTTTTTGATTAAGTAGCCTCCAGTTGTCATTTTAGGAGAGGTGAAAATACTATAGCTTTATGCAGCTACATTTATTTAAAGAAGCAAGTGCTGTTCCATGTGCCCCAGCTACAAATGGCCAGTACTTTTGAGATGTAGTCAGGAGACACAGTGAGAAGTGACAGTATTAGAAATGATTCCCTGTGAAATATCCTTCATTTCCTTCCTTCACAGCACTAATCTGAATCCTGAAAGCAGTCCAGCATTTTGCGATCTCTGTGATTTTCAGGCTGTCCTTCTCCCACGCTGTGGGAGGACAAGCTGAGCCTCCTGCAGGTGCCGCCACGTTGATGGATGTCAGCAGAGCTCCAGAAAGCTTTATACTGTATCCCATCCTGCCCCACCCCATCCAGAAGAGTGCTACCAAGCAAGGAGGATGCTGCAGGCATCCCTCGTCCAAGTGGGGACATCAGAAAATCTGAACAGAGCAGAGCCTGGAAAGTACCTTGTTGTCCTTGTTGTACCTTGTCTGTGTCCTTGTTGTACCTTGGCTGTCCTTACTGTACACTGTGGCTTCTTTTTGCTTCCTCAGGTTTAGGAGGGCCTGGCTATAAGATCATGGGTCCTACACCTTTCAGATTGCACAGAGCTGGTGGCAAGGCAGCAACTTGAAGTAAGTGTTGCTGGTTATGAATATATCCAGCTTTTGGGTTGTACTTTGTAGGTTTGAAAGTTGTGCTATTTTGCTACTGTTAAAAATGCTGTCTTTTTGCGCGGTGTGGTAACATGGAAACTACACTGTGAATTGTTCTCTCTGTGTTAATACTTAAATATTTTGTTCTCTTCCATCAAGCAAACTGCTCAAAGCAATATTCTTGTTTATTACATTCTTGAAAATCTCAAAATTTTAACAGGTTAGTTCTTTATGTTAACCTACTGAGAACAAACTTCTAGTATGCATTTGCTAAAACAATGTTTTTCAGCTTGTGAGGGCAGAGCAGAGCCTGGAGGTTTTGTGAAATGCCTCCCTGTCTGTCAGGGCCCACCTTGAGCTGACACTGAGCTCTGCAGCCATGAGTTTGTAACCTTTGGTCCTGGAGATGCCCTGGCAGCTTCCTTAGTTTTGCCATAGGGTTTTCTAGCTTGAGTAAAATATTTCTCCAGGTGGAGCTGGCTGGAAGGTCATGTGGAACTGTGAGCTGTTCCTATGATGACTCTTGTTGGTCATCCTGGGGATTCCTCTTCCTTTGTGATGGATGGAGAAGCTTTCATCCAGGGAAAGAGTTGGGGGATGAAGGGCTGCAGTTGTGGTGCTTCCTTTGCTGCTATTCACTGTACAAGTCCCTTTTACCAGCTCCCTCAAGCTCCCTTTCCTTCCTTCCTTCGCTCTCACCTTTTTCCTTTTCCTCAGGGGTTTCACTGAGTCTTATGCCAGCTAAGTCTGGTTTACATCCATCTTTTAGCCAGTAAAGAAGCTAATGAAAATGTCCCCATAAAAAAGCACTCTGGATCTCTGCTGTTGGTCTGTAATGACTCTCACCAGAGTAGCTCAAGATACTGATCATGGCAATTCCCTATGGCTGCTTGTGATTTTATCGCCACTGGACAGATGGGAAGGCAGGAGGCAGAGGGGGTGCTCCAAGCACAGGCTCAGCTCTGCCTCCCCTCATGCTGCTGCCAGAGGAACAAGGCTCCTGTGAGCACAGTCAGGACCCCCATGGCTGGCTGGGGTGGGATACACAGCTGCTCCCAGCCCTTGGCAACTTGCACAGGAGGGCGAGCAGGATACTTCCTATCTAAATAAGATGACAGAACTGAATAAATGGAGAGCAGGTACTGAGTTAAGGAGGCCAGGGTGCTCCTAGAGTAGAAGATTTTTTCCAGGGTGAGGAGAGGAGGCAGGCAACGGGAGTGAGAGCTGTGAGGAAGTGAAGAGGATCCTCCACTCTGTCTGGGAAAGGATTCATGAGAGAGAGAAGAAATGACTCTCAAGAGTGATGACTGGGGAGAAGCAAGCATTAGGTGTGCTTGGGTTTGGGGGATTATGGCAAGGACTTGACTTCCTTTTCTGTGGAGAGGAGCCAGCTTTGGGGTGGGGAACAGGGGGTCCAGTGATCTTGTCATCCTCCATTACCATCTGACCTGATCACAATGAACAGTCAAGAGCCCCATCAAGCTCTCAACAAGCTTTAAGGAAAGTGAAGTAATATTTAGATTTTATTTTTCTGTGATTTTTTAAGAAATTCTTATTACCTTGTTTGAGATCCTTTCTCAGAAACTGATTCATAAAAATGGTAGTTAAATTTTAATTGAACAATTACTCTGACTGCTGCCTTACGGCTTGCAAAATTACTTCAGCAGACTAATTTTGGAGTGGGATGTTTTGTCCTTTGACATGATGCTCCCATACGAGCAGTTCTGTGTAATTTCCTCAGTCTTCTCATCTCATTACAGTGAAAGGAGGTTGTGTCCCATTAATTCCAGCAGGGGCTGGTTGCAGTGCCCAGACACGTGCCAAGCACGGAGTCTCCCAGAACATTACTGGCTCACAGAGGCATCGCTCACCCTTTCCAGATATCAAAGTTTTTTGTCCTCTGCCTCAGGGTAAAGTAGGTTTGCGGGAAGTATCGGGAAAGCAATCTAAAAAAATAGAAAGGCATCCCCAAGGGAACACCTTTCTTAAGGGTGGAAAGCAACTTTTAATTAAAGAGGGGGAGAGCAAGAAGTAGCAATCTCCTGCTTTAATGCATCAACACATGACTATGTGCAATATGGGTAACAAAACTCTTGCAGGGACACATTCAAGGCTGACTGATTCTAAATGAAATCTACCTTAAAATTACTGAAGCAGTTTTTCCCTCGTGACATGGCAGCTTCTTTCCTGAATAGCACAGGGAAAGCACAAGCTCTGCCTGGGGGAGGATGATGGAGCTGGAGTCAAACAGTGCACATGAGCTGCCATGGCTCCCCCATGTGCAGAGGTGCTTGGGTACATGCAAACTTGTTTCTACCTGATGTGTAAATCAAGTAAATCTACGGGTCATTAAAAATGACAATTTCTACCCAAACAGAAGGTGCAAAAGGTGCAAGATGGGCTTTAGCATAAATACATTGGATAACATTGCTGGAAAAGAGGACTTGTAAAATTTTAAGTCCTTGGTGACACCCACCTTGAAAAGAATTCAACAGCCAGTCCTGGTTTTTTCCAATACCAGCTTCTGTTATGTTCTCAGAGATATGTATGCCCTGGGAGTCTGGGCTTGCTCCTCTTCTAGGAGCTCCAGCATCAAAGAAGTGACTTTTGCCTTTTTCTTTCCACTCCAGGAAGCTCATAGCATTTAGTGCCTTAAATCCCACACTCCAGGCTTCCACCTCCAGCAGCTTTCCTGCTTGCCAGTGCTACTACATTTTGCTCCATCCAACCTGGGACCTTGAGGTGAGAGCAGTTTCTCCTCACAGGCAGACTCTTCAGCATCTTGGGAAAGAAACTTTTCAGCTGCACTTAGCATTTCTGATCTCAGCGTTGGCTGCTGCCCAGCCTGCTCAAATGGTTTGCACCATTGCCAGTGGGAAAGCTTTTATATAAGGGAACATAAATAATTTTCAAAAGTGCTTTAACTGTCATAAAGTGTCTTAATGGGTAGCATTTAATCTAAACAGAAAATCCCAAATGCCTATGTCAATTATATGAGTTGTTTTTCTTAAATATCAGAAGTTAGGATGTTCTTTTTTTATTTACATTTTATTACTTGATGCCAGTATGAGGGAACATCTTCTGTTAAATTTAGGTCATGTTTGTAATTTCTCATCTTTCAGGGTTTTATATGAGACTCAGAACTCCCCTTCCACCCACAGAGCTGAGGCTGCTGGCAGCAATGCCTAATGCTTGCCCAAGCCTGAGAAGCTGCCTGAGGTCCAGGAAATTGCTAGAGTTGAAGCTGACTTCAGTTCCTTTAAAGGCATTTAAACAGATGGTAGGTGTGCCTGGAGATCTGTAGCTAATCTACTTCTGCATTTCTAGGGTCCTGTCCACAAAGGTATTAGAAGTTTGAAGTAGGCAGTGGGTGACCATCATCTGTCATTTAGGCAAGGACAAGGGGCTTGGGAACATAAGAGGACAGAGACAAGGTCACAGATCAAAAAGTGATCACTGAAGCAGTCTTGCTAATACAAGCAGATTATAATTCTGACTGAAAACCAAATCTTTTTGCTTTAGGGAGATGAAAAGCAGTTCCCAGGTTGTTATGTGAATAAGATCAGATCAACAACTTGATTTTTCAGAAATTCACAATTCTAAATTGTAGAAATTCACAATTTGCACAGTCAGATAGCTGGGGAGACATACCTTTGAAAGTAGGACCATAAACTGACTCTCCTTCATCTCCCTTTCCAGGTATCTGCAGGGTAGATAAAAGTAGTCATCAGAGACCATGGTTATCCCAGGCATTTGTCACAGGGTTGTCAATGAGCAGCTCAGCTGAGGTCAGAGACATGGGTTGCCCATCAGCCTGGGGAAACAACTGCTTCCATCTCTGTTTCACTACTGAAATTTTGACAGACCTTTGGGCAGAGCCCTGCTTCCATTCCAGAAGACAGTCTCTCTTTTAATTATTTCCTGCAGTGTGTTTAATTGCTGATGCTCTGAGAAGGTCCAGCATCTCCTGCTGGGAGAGCTACGGCACTGGCAGCGCTGAGCCATGGAAGCAGTGCCCCAAAGGACATCTGTCAGAGGGAGTAAAGTTAGAAGAAAGAAGGATGAAAATGCACCTGTGATTTTATGGTAAGTTAAGGCAACTAACTTGTCTAAGAAAGGAGAATTGATAAGAGTGAAATTCCTGTTCAGCTGAATGAGGTACTAAGGAAAACTGATCTTTTTGTTTTGTTTTTTAAGTAGTCTGGTTTTGCTACATCATTTAGACATTTTCCAGTTATCATTAGTCCTCTACAGTAGCAAACTTAATATTGCTTTTATGGACTACATAGATTACTCATTTGCTTCAAGTCCACACCGCTCCTTGCAGTGCTGGGGCTGAAGCTCAAGAGGTCACCTCTGCCATAAACTTGGTCACATGGAAAAACAGGTGCTGGAGCAGCCCCACCACCATCACTGCCACAGGCATCCACCATGGGCCCGTGGCAGTCTGGCCACCATGAGTCTGAGTCTGTCAACAGGGCCCAGTTCCACGGCAACACCAGACACCAGCCCACACCCTACCCTGAACTTCTAGGCACTTCCCAAGCCTAATGTAAGCAGATTTCAACTCTGTGGGAGGTTAGAAAATGCTCCAATTTCTGTTTTCCCCTGAAGGAAGGAAAGCATGTGGCGGAGCAGAGGACTGAAGCCAGATCTTTTCAGAGCTCTTGATGGATGCTGTCAGTAATACTTAAAGGATGAAGAGACTTACTAATAGCAATTGCCCAGCAAAACGTGATAAGTAAAAGCAAACATGAGAGAACTGCTTCCCCCCTCCACCCCCAGCGGGCCTCTGCTCAAGGATTTCCTGAGATCTCTGTGTTTAATTCCCCCTGGCAGCTCTTTTCCATTTGAATTTCCTTGCTTTTCAGGGAAATGTGAAAGTCTGGCATCCACAAATTTCTGTGGCAATGAGATTTACAGCTTAATTACACCCCGTGTAAAATGTGTGCCTCCTTTTGACGCAGAAACTCCTACCCAGAGCTGCATGTGCTGGGCACTGCTGAGCCATCATTCCCACCGGCAGCGCGTGCACGGAGCCGTTCCAGAGGGGTCGTGGCTCCTGCAGCAAAGCTTTGTGCCAGCGCGGCAGCTTTGCTCTCTTCTGCCTCGTGCAGCATGTGCAAAAGCTGCTTTGTGGGACAGCTGCAGGTTCAGCTTCGGCTTCTAGCAACACAGTGGGGTCAGGTCACTTTTCATCTCGGAGCACCGTGAACTTTCACGTGTCAGAGTCCTGTTGCAGATGAGACAGTTGTGATTTTCATGCAGAACAAACCTATGTAAAATTGAAAAAGCCCAAACCAACTGATTTCTCATTTTAGTAACAATGTGCACTTTTTCTGCAACTGTATATCCCACTGGCCTTAGAAAGTGATACATTTTTACATAAGCACAGAGTGAGAACCAAAAAGCCTCTGAACTAAGTGTTGCTAAATTACAGTGTCTATAAAAAACCCAGACTGAGAAAGAAATCACAGGTTGCAGATGGGCCTCCTCCAGGTAGCCCTGAAGTCTCTCTGGTCTGGCTCAGTGGTAGTTTCCTACAGTGATTCATTAGGGCAATGCCTTTTTAAGAGTTTTGTTGGGATTTGTAGCAGTGCTGAATTTGAAGAGCTCTATCCTCACAATATCAGAGACTGTGAGGATCAGATTCTCAATGTTTAGCTACCACAGCTGCTCCCTTGCTTGAAAGATCCATGCACAAGGTATTATAATTTCATGTGATGATGTTCTCCTGCTGAAAAAGGGCAGAAAAACGAGGCAGACAAAACAATTTGGACAAGGAGACGTTAAAATGGTAAGACAAGGCAGTTTTAATTCACAGCCAGGTCCTGGGTGGCAGCAGATGAGCTGAGGTGCGACAGTAAGGTAACTGCAAGCAGCACATGCAAATACAGGGATGTTTTGTGGGCTGTGACTGAGTGATGCAAAGGAAAGCCCTTTCCTTCCTCCTCTCAAAGGTCGGCAGCACAGCTGCTGGAGCCTCTGCAGGCTGTAAGCTAAGCAGAATCTAATTTTGGTTGCCAGACCATATGGCTTTTGCTATAGCCAAAAATGTCTACAGCAGCCTTATGTAAAGTCCAGAGCAGAAGCAGTGTACCCAGAGTCAAATATAAAATCAGCTTCAGAAAATACTGTCTTGGCTATCTATTTTTCCCTACATCCATATTTTTAGGTTGATAGAGATTAATACAACTGAAGTTTATTGGGCTTTTTGAAACATCTCTTTTCTCCTTTTTGCACAACAACATTTAGGGATTAAAACCAGAGCAATCCACTACATATAATTTTAAAAAAACCTGAGATTGATGTCTTCATTTTGTCAATATGCTTGAATTTACACACAAGAAATTCTGTTATTGAAATTTAAGTTTGCACATACATAGGACTGGCTCCCATTAATCCTTTTTCTTTGAAAAAATTACTTTTTTTTAAACTGATAATTTCTAGATATTCTTACTGTCATTGTGGGCAAGAAAGGGAATTAACTATAAACATAATAGTCACCAGAGAGTCAAAGTCAAGAAGAAAAGCAATGATTAGTCTAAGAAGCATAACAGGACTATTTTTCTGAAAATTTATGTTGGGTTTCTTTTATAAAAAAGCATGCCAAGAACCACCACTTGTCTCAATCTACTCTGCTTATTATTTCTCCACTTCTTTTCTCATCACTTGGTGATTCAGGTGCATTAAATTCTATTCAACAGATTGCCAATTATGAAAATGACATATATTAAAATCCTGAACAGGGTGACTAATATTAATTGTAGACTCTATTTATTAGCTCTTTATGACAACATGATATTGTTCTGCAGGTCTTTTTGTAGTACTTAGATGAGGATAAATGTTCTGTGGGTGGCAATAGTTAGATGTGAATTAGCTGGTGCTGTTCTGCTTGCCAGTTGTGGTAGATGGGCTGTTCTGCATTCAGTTCAGAGAGGAAAACAATTACCACAAAGAAAAATATGGAAAGCACACGAGGCTGTGTAGCACATTTAAACAATGATCCTGAAAGCCTTTCAAAGGTTGAGCAGCAATGCTCTTGGAAATTTGAAGTCCTTTGAAGAATACACACATACCCTGACACAAGACCCAAGAGTTTTGCTTCTGTGTGATTCTTAGAGGGTTTTCTTCGTCCAAACTTCTCCACCTGGTGCAGCTGCAGCTGTTTCAGCTCCTTCCAGTCCAAAATAGCATCTAAAAAAAATGAGAAACAGAAGAGAAAGCAGACAAAATTAATGAAAAAAAATGCATTTGCACACACAGATGTATTTGAGAGAGACCCCTAGATGATGGTGCTAAAGCAGAGCTGCTAGGGGTCACTGAGAGACATCTAGGTGAAGGGCGAGTAAAATCACCAAATCACAGAATGGGTCAGGTTGGAAGGGGCCACAGTGGTCATTTGGTCCAACCTCCCTGCCCAAGCAGGGTCATCCCAGAGCACAGGGCACAGGATTATGTCCAGAACTTAGCAAGTTCTCCCTCCAGTGAGGGAGACTCCACAACTTCTGTGGGCCATGTGTTGCAGTACATTCAGTTACTCACACAGGGAATTTCTTCCTCATGTCAGAAAAATTTGCAGGTCAGGGTAGTTTGCTAACTAAAGCAAAAGTCTGCTTCCTGCTATTCCAAAGATACTTTCAATTAGGTAGGATTAAAATATTAGCCAGAAATGACCAGTAAGCGTACTACAGTGAGATGCTGAGAATATGCCTGGATGAGTTTTTCCATTTGGAAGAATTGCTTGGGACAGATATGATCAATAGTCCCTCTGTTGTGGAAAAGCATTTATTGTTCACAGTGCTTTACAGAGGATCTGAAAAGGGATAGGACATAGAGAACTGCTTTAGCTCATGGGACTGCAACTCTGCAAGAAGCAGACTCTTTAATTAGTCTCTAATGACTAAGTAAAAGTGGTTCTGACATCATAGCTCTGGAGAGTAGGCATTACTTCTTCCTTCTCTGCTCTTAGCAAGAACCTGCAGTGCAGGACGACTGGGAAAAAGGCCTGCACGGATGGACTTCTGCCCATGGGAAGATAAGCATGGCCAGGAAGGAGCCTTGGCTGCTCCCACAGGCCAGGGCACGCCCGATGTGCAAACAGGCCTCCTCCCAGGCACTCCCAGCTCAGACTCAGCTTCTCTGGGATAACCATACTCACACAGGATACTGGCAGGGACACAGTCTGCTGCAGGCTTGGAAGACATGGGGAGACAGGAAACGTACCCAGCTGCTGTGCTCACACAGGCACAGGGCTGGTGATTAGGAATGAATCCCATACTAGCTTCCACAGTTAAGGTGAAGTGGGAAAAGACTGAAAAACCCCACATCCCAGCACACCAGGACAGGCATTAGCAAACACCAACCATGACCTTCACCACAATGACTAACCAGCTACAACACTGAAACGAGTCTTTCACAAACAAAGAAACAAGCAAAACTCTTTCCTCAACAACTGGCAAGATCAATGCCAGGCTCAATATCCTTAATTTTAACCTGTGAATAGGCATTCAGTTGGAAAGAGTTTGTGATGAGGTAGAGTCCTCTCCTTTTCCTCTTAGATGCTGAGAAAAAATTGCTGTACAATCCCTAGTAGTACTTTCTTTTCCTATTGGCAGAGTAATTTGCTTTTACAGCCCATATGAAATAAATACTCTGATATTCATTTATCAAAACCCAAGATGCCGGACTGGAAAGCCAAGCAGGGGAATTACACATACAACAGGCAAATGCAGGCTCCAGAGTGTGTTTGCTTTACCTCTCAGGGATTTGTTTCAACTTGCACCTGGAGAACCAACCAAAATCTTCAGAAAAAGCCAAAATCTGATAAACTTGCATTTGGAAAAAAAAAAAAGTGAGATCCTATTAGAGTTCAGCTACACTGGGTAACTTACAAATTGAGCAGAGGTAACACACAATGGTGTTAAATGCTTACAAACCCAGATCTTTCTGTAGTCCTCTTACTGCCCTGCATTTACGTCTAAAACCTTAATCTCATTTTAACATAGAAAGCAGTGAGACGGATTTGTTAGGATTAGTCTATGTGAGAAAAAGAGAAGTTAAGGTGTTTACTGGCTAAGGAGTAAAGATATTTAGAGAGCTGTTCTGAAACATAGTTTCTAAGGGATGCATTTTTTTTCCTAAATCATTATTAGTGGCAGCTGGACTGAAAAACAAGGCTGAAGTGGTTTCCTTTCTAATTCAAAGCAATCCTAGACTTCAGCTGAAGCCTTAAAAATGCACACACAGAAAAAGGATTAATTTTCATCTTTTAACAGAAAGGCATTCACTAGAAAGAAAGCAAATGGTGTCCAAAAAGCAACATTTGTTGATATGAGAAGCCACGCCAGCTTCTTGAGTGCAAGCTACAATATGTGCTGACAGCTTAAGCAATGCAGGGTGCAAGATTAGTCATTGCCCTGCTATTCACAGCAGCTTGTTTCTTCACTGGTAATCTGCAGAAAAGCAAAACAGAATTCCAAACACCAAACTTCAAGTTTTTTAGTTACAGGGAAAGCACTGAGAAATCAGTATGTGGAAGTGTCCCGTGTTTAACTGCAGCATGGAACTGAACCCTGCAAGGATAACTGCATAATGAACAAAACAAAGTTCAAAGAAGAAGAAAAGTATCGAACAGTTCCTTTAGTGGTAGCCTCAGAATTTAGCTTGTAACCTGTTTTTAAGCATTTCAGGATTCGTAAATATATGGCAGACAATTAATTCTGTGCAGGTTCCTGTAAACTTATGACCAGAAAGTCGTCTGGCTCCACTGTACAATGTTTTAGATAAAAGCAGAAGTTTTAGGATTAAACTGCCAGAATATTTACTTTAAGCTTATACAATTAATCAGCAAGATTGTCATAAGTGTTGTAACAGGCTTTACTGTATTTATTTATCTACTCTTACAACATCTAGACTTCAGGCTTCTCAGGCAGAACTGCAGAATATGCTGGGTTCACTTTGGTGGCAGACTGGATGCCAATTTTATTAATTCATTCTGAGAGGAAAGGTGAAAAGCCTAAAAAGCCTAAACACCTTTGCTGTGGGATGGCTTGTTACTTTTTGGATTTTTAAAAATTTTTTTGCATTGATTTATTCCCACTGTCTACCCTTATCAAGATCCATTTATATAAAAGTGATCCAGTACTTTGATGACATGGAGATACTTAGCCAAACTTTGGCAGCATGCAGTCAGGAACAGGCCAAGTAGTCTGGACTTGGAACAAAAAAATTTATAAAAAATGTGGATAATTTTGCTTTTAAATTCATTGTGTTTTTTAGAATTTTTTGTTTGTAACATAAAACTTAAAACATAAAAAATCCATGTAAATCACAAGTATGACATTTTAAAGCTGAAGTGACAATTGAGAATGTTCTTTCAAGTAACAGTGGCATTTTATCTGCATTTTAACACTCCAGTGCAAAGGTGTTACCAGTAGTCAAACCTGAAACAGAAAGCATGTATTTTGGCAAGGCATTTTATTACGATGTTAAATCTTTTTTCTTAGCAGTCAGTCATTGAAAACAATCTGTACACATCTAATTTAGTCAACAAAAATAGCTGTACAACTTTAAGTGATGTGCCCCATTTATGTAACTTGTTAAGCTCTGAAGTGATGCTCTTCATTGTTTGAATCCTCACATAAACAATTACCAGTCTTAACATATATTAAAGTAAGATTATGTTCTTCTCAAAAGTACAAAAAATAACACTTTAAATACACAGTGGCTCCTAAGCTTAAGACAGAATCCTGTCAGGAAAAGGGTTTTGCACTTCAAGAGACAGTGCTTTCAACATCAAGAGCTCTTCAAAGTGCTTGGCAGAGTGTGTGAACACTATCCCCACTAACTAGATGATAAAATAAGGCACAGAGGTCAACTACCTTGCCCACAGTCACACACAGAGTGAGTGGCAGAACTAACAGAGCAGAATCTGTGGGGTTTCAGTTCTCCAGTATAACCATTGCATCTCATTGCCACTATTCAAGTGCAATGGCTTAAATGTTTCTGAGGAGCAAGATGTGGACAGCACACAGTAAACAGGAGGGAAGATTCAGGGCTAGTTAAAGGCTGCAGACAGTTTCAACCCAAACCAAATGAATTTGGTAGTCAGTAACTCATAATGCACTTCAGGGAATGATTACATAGAGAATTATACATTAACCTGCAGAAAGCTCATTAAACAGAAGAAATATGGTGTTAGCTTTGCAAAAAGTACTGGTTGTCTTAAGCTTGACAGTAGCTCAGGTATAATGTTAAGTTTGTCAAAGAAGTGGTACTTTATGATCCACAGATGTCCTAAACATTGTTCTCCTACCAGCCAGGTGAACTTCTCTGGAGAGTCACTCAGAAATGCAAATAAAGGCTAAATATCTCCTCAGGAGGCAGAGATGTGAATGAGGCACAAAACCCCACATTAATTGCTTGTGAGATACTTGTGGGGACTAAGTATGGTAAAGAAATACCAATCCAGAAAAACAAAGTAGTCTAAAATAAATATGGTTAAGGAAATTGAGTCACTCATCCAAAATCACCAAGAAATGCACCTTTGGATAGCTTATGTTGCAAAAAAACCACATGTGACACGTGTAATCCCTGCTGGGATGAGAAGTGTTCTCTAGCCTAGCCGTCTGCTGACAAACAAGCATTTCAGAAAGCCTGTCCCTCGATAGGATGCTCAGGAGATGACTCATTTACTGACAGAGGCTGCTGATGGGATTCAGAAACAAGTACACTTTGATTCTGTTCTTCACTGACTTGATGGGAAGGAACAGAGTCGTGGTTAGAGTGAGACTGCTGACTTGATTCCTGAGCCAGCTGCACGTGCTGAGCTGGATGTGAAGATCCCGGCAAGTGGATTTGTTCATTTTGTCCTTGATGAGCATGGAGATGTTCCAGCGCTTCCTTGGAAAGAGTGATGACATGCATTTGTTCAGGCTGGGCAGCCTCTATTTGGTTTGCAATCACATTGATACTTTGAATTTGTTCTGCTTGCTCCTGCTGAGCTGAAAGCAACAAGTTTTGCAGCTGCTGCGGTGGCTGCGCAAGGAGCGCGAGGTTGGCAGCCTGCTCTGTGGTCATGCTGGGGGCATTTTCTGCAGTCACAATACTGATGCCTTGATTGTGGCTGGGCATGAAGTTGATGTTGTGTACTGCATCCGTAACCAGCAGCTGAATTTCCTGCCCTCCCGAGGTGGCAAGTTGGTACTGCTGCAGCTGGAGAATGTTTCGCACTTCTTCCGGATGAGCGTTGGTGCTCAGGGCAGCGCTGCCTTCCTGAAACTGCTTTTCCTTGCTGTGAATTTTCAAATGAGACTTCAGGTTGTCCAGACGAGCAAACTGCAAACTACATTCTGGGCAGGCAAAAGGCTTTTTGCCTGTGTGTAAGATACAATGTCTTCTCTTAGCACTGGAATCAGAGAAGGATTTTCCACATATATCACAAGAATATGGCTTTTCTCCTCTGCAATAGGAAAGAACTTGATCTCATTAAAATATTCACTTTGACAATGCTGCTTTCTGGAACTTATTCTGTAATAAAATACTTAAATGATTACATTGTTTCTCTAAATTGTAAGTCCTTAAGGGTAGGGTTAAAAACATCCTCTATTTGATCTCCTGATTATCTCTATTTGACTTCACAAACTGTTATATACTCCAGAGCTACAGCGATAACTGCCTTACTCTCATAAAAACAGAGGTACAAGCTCCATGCTGCTAGACCTTGACAAGAATGCAACAACTTTGCACAATTCTAAGGACTGACCATTTTAAGAACATTCATTAACAGCGTGGACTTAAAACCAAAAAGAAGTTTCCAAATCCTAACTTGCTGCCTGTGTCAAAAGGACAAGAAATTTTACTGGAAATGTTTTCTTAGACAACAGTTCTCCAGTGATTTAAAATCTGAAAAATGTCTTTATGCAATGCACTGCACTGACAGGGGTAAAAGACAACTAATGCTGTTAAAGAGACAGGATAGCTCACGGGACAATAGGACAATGCTCCAACAACCTTGATACACCACGGCTACTGTTCTGCTCTTAAACAAAACCTACAGTAAAATTTTCACAAAAATAGTATAGCAGTAAGTTCACTGTCAGTGAACAGACACAAAACACCAAAGAAGACTCTAACAATATCTTGGTGCATGAGGATTTTAGGACTTCAGTACTTTCCACTACCAATTTTTTCCTTACATAGATTAAGCAAAAATGTTAAATTTTTAACAATCATTCAAAATGCAAACAAGTCCTGACTGTTCTACAGTTAAATAAGCACTACTTCTAGTTATAAGACTAGAAGTTGCATTTTAAAAGAATGTAATGTAAATAAGACATACTTTACCTGTGAATTCTAATGTGAGTCTGAAGTGAACTTTTAGCTGTAAATGATTTGCCACAAATCTCACAAGTGAAGGGCTTCTCACCTATCAAAAAGAAATGTGACTTTCCTTTTGAAATAGCACTTTTCATCAATTCATTAAAAACATTTTGTGTTTTACCATATACAGTATCAAGCGTGCACTGATGGCTCCTCACACTTTTGCCATGGTTCAGCAGATATCCAAAACTGAAAGAACTCACTAGTCAAAATGAGGGTATAACATTTTAAATGTACACCTTTAGCATTTCTCCCCTTTTAAGATGAAGAATTAGGTGATCCAAGCCCCCAAAGCAACAAAAAGCTGTACCTATGGCACAGATGTGTGTGTTCCACATGGAACAGAAACGCTCTGAAAAAGGCTGTCCCTGAACCCTGGCATTAATGCCACGTTCATGTGCAGCACCATCCACGTGAGTAAGCCCAAATTTCCAAAGCTGGAAAATTAAGCCATTATCTTAACAACTTGCCTGGCTTTCTATAAGGCTCCATCACACTAGGCCTATGATAGTCTGGAAACACCAGTTAGAAAAAAAATTAAATTATTGTGAGTTAAATAAAATGTGAGTTCGTTTGGGGATTTTTTGTTTATTTGTTGGGGGTTTTTTTAGTGCATTTGGAATTCTGATGATAATTGAGTAGAAGCAGAGAGGCCAAATTAAATTATAAGAAAGTTCATAAGAAACAGATACTACCCAACCAAAGCAAATCCTAATTCACACCATAACAAATCCTTGTAGCACTGAGGCTCTTTAAGGTACCAGACACGAGAATCCAGATCACCACTGTGGTAATTCACACCATCAGCACACCAAACCCAGGGATTGGGCAGCAGCCAGTTTCCAAGGAAGCTTCCCATTTAGCACAGAACTGCAATGCTTACCAGCTTTCATGTGGCTTTGGAGGGCATGGATAAAGGATGAGAGAACAAGAAACATTTGTCAGAAGGGACCTCTGGTCACCCAGTCCCAGCTTGCTACTGAAAACAGGAGTAACTTCCCAAGTAGACTGTATTATTACAACACAGTGTTACCAAACTACTGCCAAAGTAGAACAGTTGTAATTATGTGAACTCGTCCCCCAAATGCCTTGGAATTGTACTTTGCTTTTGGGATGGGACAGGTGAATTATTATTTCTATATAATTAATACTGTCTGTATCTTGCCTGTCTTTTCTAGTAGCAAAATATATTGCAAGCCAGTTTATGCTAAAAATCAGCTTAGCTCATATATTTTTGCAACTTACCCTGCTAGTAAGCTTCCTCTTCTCATTTCCCAGCCCAAACTCATTTCCCACTACATTTAGAGAGCTGTATCAGCTTCAGATACAAAACTCTTGTGTGTGTCAACACTGAGTTCTCCTCCATACAAAATTATGTAAGTATCATATGCTAGCACTATTCTCAATAACCAAAAGCTCCCAGAAACACAAGTTTTGGCCTTAGCATATCCCAGAAAATTTAAATCTTTTTCACTTAGAAAAGAGAAGGAAATGAATGAGATAAAGTATGCTTGAGAATGAGTTATGTATTACAACTGCAAGCAACACACTTAAGAATAATTTGATTTTGTGAGGAAACAATTGCCACCATTTCTAGTTACTTTAAAAGACAAAATTATTCACATGTCACCTTATGAACTTATTCTTCAAAGAGAAGTATTTTATTAAGTTTATGCCTTGCTATTATGAGAGGATAGATCAACATTTTTATCTCTGCTATCCAGTGATTTATTACCAGCCTGCCCTCTAAATCTCTTAAAACAGCCTTTGACGCACTTGCATTAAATCATCCCTCCCAGCCCATCTCCTCTCAACATCTAGTTTATTACGGCACAGTAAAAGCTAAATGGAAATAATTATTTTCCTGGTCACAGCACTTTTCATAAGCACCCATCCCTCACAGACAGAGGTGTCCAACTCATTTAGGACACACACCTTCTGTTGCTTGTCAGCTCACTGCAAGCCTGATACATTCTGGATACAACTCTCCCAATGAACTGAATTCTCAGTCCAGAATTCTATCATGGGAAAGCTAACTGGCATTTTCTGCAGCAGGTTTTATAAAACTGGAAAAAAAAGCCCTCTTCCTGTAATAGGCACTGCTTCTGTGCTGCTGTAACACAAGCTTTTTTGAGCTCCTGCATTCTTGATGTCAAATCTCTTCATTAGCAACACAGGCATCATTATGCACAAGTAGAGCAGAAGTTCATGCCACAGAGACAAGTGTAATTTGCTTAACATCTTTTTGTCCCTGTAACTTCAAGAAAAAACCAACCACAAACCCCACAAAACCCAAGGTACAACATTACCTGTGTGTGTTCTTAGATGTTTCTTTAGCTGAGCTGCATCCATGAATTTGCGACGACACTGGTTACATTCCGGCAGTGAACAGCCTTGTCGCAATAACAAAAAAAGTGTCAGTGCATAAGTGATCCCCTGTATCTCTTCAGTGATCTTTGTTAAAGCACTTTCCTGTAAAATAACCACTTTGCTATAATATAGAGATAAAACAGAAGGTGATTCACTGCCTCCTCCCTATCTTAACTGTCACACTATTTCTCAATTTATTATTACCACAGGAAAAGAGGGGACTGACACCTGCTCCTACCCAAAAACACCTTCACTTGAAGCTTTGTAAATTCTGATTTTCTCTACCACTTCCTCTTTGTGTAGCTCCATCCCATTCCAGAAGCGAGAAGAACACTTCCTAAAGCTTGTATGCCTTTACTAGTCCAAAGTAGTGGGCAACTACAATGTGATTTGCACACCAGGCAGCAGACACAATTGTTTATACAATTCGCAGCTTCTATATAGCATGGACAGCAGGGCTAAAATAATCAAGTTGTATGTCAAATACAGTGTAACTAATTTTTAATCATCATAAGAGCCCTTCTCAACTAAACACTTTCCTACACATTGCATTAATTATACACCATCATGTCTTTTTCACCCTATTCACTGTTTTATACCTGTCCAACACAGGACACATCAAGGTAGCAGAGACTAAATACATCACTGAGGAAAAACTTTCAGCCTAAGTCAATCTTTAGGAGGACAAATCAGCATCGACTGTAAGCCAGGTCCTCAACCCAAACTTGTTATACCTGTGTGTAGTCGATAGTGGCTCTTGAGCTGTCTCTTTTGGCTGAAGTATTTCCCACACTGATCGCAGGTAAAAGCCTTCTGCCCTGTAGAGAAAAATCACTTATTAAAAGGTAAGCCACGTCCAAAGTAAGTGTAAGGAAATAAATAAAATACAAAAGTCAGCTGTGAGGAGCCAATTCAGTTTTGATTTGCCTCAACAATGGCTCTCAGAGGCACATGTGAGAGGGGTTGCACATGTGCCACGCCCAGGAGGCACCTGGGAAAAGATGGAGGAAAGCCTTGCCTCTGGGGAGACCTTGCCTGGCAACCAGTTCATGTCTGGCATGGGACTGGCAGGCAGGAGGGGAACACTGAAGACACTGTACTCCAGAGACACTCTCCAGTCAGATGGCAAAAGGTCTCTGCCAATGAACTGCACTGGGACATTGGACTGGGCCAATGGTCTCCTGTCAGCAGGTGGACTTTCGGAGGAGCCGGGGCATGAAATGTAACTGCGTCACAAGTCCCGTGGCTTTTCAAACTTGCTTTCTGAGTTGGGCTTTTGGCTTGGGGCTTTTTTCAGACTGTGCTTTTGCTTCTGAGGCTTGGTGATTCGAGGGGCTTTTTGCAACTTGGTTCTGATTTGGCGCTTTTTGAGTCTTATGCTTTTTGCCCTGGCCCCAGGCTGCCTTTTGGCTCTCTTGCCCTCGCTGGCTCTTGCTCACCCTTGCGTCTGTCCTTCCTCCCTGTGTCCCTGACCAACTCCCTGTCTGCTTTGTCCCAATGTCCTTGCGTCCAACCCCGCCCACCTCCCAACCAGCCCACCGCTGTGATGCTTGCCACAACTGTGTCCAGGGCTCTGGACCTCCTGCCTGAGCACCCCTCACCTTGTGTCCAGCTGCCCATCACTGCAGGAGCCGTGCCCAGGCTGGCAGCATGCACATCCCCCACCTTGATGGCACTCCTCGACCTCTGGTGGTAAAGCCCTCTTTTTCCTCTCTGTCTCCCCTCTCCCTCCTCCCATTCCTCTCCCATCTTTCTTCCTCTTGTTCTGTCTTCTCTAGCTCTCTTTAGCAGGATAACTTCTTTTCATTTTGTTTTTTTCATTACCAATAAAAGATTCTCAGATACAAAGTTTGTCTCATTTGACATTATTTTGTTCCTGACTATCCATTTTTAAAAGAACTCCTCACAGTTTCCCTTAGTGGAATGTGACACCAGTATACACAAGATGAATCAGAAGTACCTTGTTTTCAGAAAGGCAAATTCTTGCAGCAGAGAGCTACATTTGCCTTGAAGTATTTACCTGAATGTAGGCTCATGTGCTCCAGAAGAGAATGCTTTGTTGTCAGAGCCTTACTGCAAATGGTGCACGTGTACGGCCGTTCCCCGGTATGCATTCGCTCATGCACTTGAAGAGAATGCTTCTGGGAAAAGCCTTTGCCACACTCACTGCATTTAAAAGGGCGTTCCCCTGAAAGCAAAAGATGGCATTTTTAGGCATAGATGCATCATTTCTCACTACAAAGTCTAAGCTGATAGTGAGATGCACTGCAATGTTGTAGCTACTGAAAAAATTAGTCTCGATTAGTGGTAAAGAGGCAAGCTTCACACAGGAATAAAATAATTCTTTAGCTATTGCCATATAATTCAGTGCTTAAACAATGAAATTATTAATTACACTGAAATCTAGGTGAGACATAAAAGTTCTGAGATCTGCTGACAAGAATAAGACAGCAGACACAGAACAAACCGTAATTTGGACCAGCATGCTATTTTGGATATTCTTGCTGTAGTCAACAACCAACACCTCAAGAGTCACTTGCCTTTGGCAACATTCCTTAACCTAACCCAAAAGCAGCAGTCTGTCAAGGCCTACCTGTATGGCTTCGCTGGTGAATAGCCAAGAAGTGATTGTACTTAAATACTTTGCCACAGTCTTTACAGCGAGCTTCAGAACCCACACGCTTTCTTTTTCCATCAGCTCTCTTTGCCAGTCCTTTCTCATCCTCATCCCCAAGAAGTTTGTAATCTTTTAGTTTGATTGATCTCCTTATTCTACGTTTGCTGTAACGGCTCTGAGTGCTCTGTATTCCTTCAGATTTGGGATCGTAGTTTTCATCTTTCTCAGCTGATAGATCAACAGCAGCCTCTGAGCCACAAGCAGGTTCAGATTCTTCTCCATCCTTCCCCACTGAAGCCTGTTCATTGGCAACTGTTTCTTCTACTTCAGTGTCTTTTTTCATATAATTTTGCTCATTTTGCATAGAGTTGTTCTCTCTCAGCTGCCCATCTTCGGCAGAATTTGCTCCTGATTCATCTTCTTCTTCTTGGACAATCTTGATTTTCCTTGGCCGCCCCCGTTTTCGCTTTGGGGGATCATCATTTTTCCTGTCACTTGCAACAACAGAGGCTACACTTTCAGCTGGAGCTGGCAATGCACTACCTGGGCTGCGGCTTTCCAGGTAGTCTGTACAGGCCCAGACCAAGTCAGTTACTTTCAGCAGCTGTGCAGTAGCCAGGATTTGTTCTGTGCTTTTCTCACTGGCACAGAGGCAACCAGTGTAAATAAATTCTAGCAGAACTCCAAAGGTGTCTGCCACCATTCCCTCCAACATATAAATTGACTGCCCTATTTCACCCTCATTTACAAACATCATTGAGAAGTATTCACTGCTGGCAGCCAGCAAAGCTTTATGGGCTCTAAATTGCACATTCTCCACTATCAGAGTAATGTCACAAAGAAAATCCTTTTTTCTTTGTTCCTCAAAATTAGCTAGAATGGTATCTTTGTGAGCTTTGGAGTGGATGATCAGTTTCTCAGAAGGATCAGTTGTTTTTGCCATTTTAATTATGAATATTACAGGAGGTGCCTAGAAAAACACGATAGCTTTAGTAAAAAATTATTTTAGCAGACGGCATTATAAGACCCAAGTATCATTTGTTATACCAGTAACAGAGTTCAAGAGTTTCTGAAGCAATTCTGAATCCTCTGATCTTTTGAAAAATCAACACTACTGCTAATATGGAATTTCTTCAAAAAGTATTTTAAAATCCTATGAAAAGGCTACAGATAGTTTTTTAGATCAGAATTACTGCCTATTTTTTTTATCTCTGATGTACTGTGAACCCTGTATTATCTAAAAAAATTTGCTACCCTTGCTTCTGAAACTAAAACAATCAGACAGAAACAAGCTCCTTAGTACAGCACTGGGTTGCATGGCAAGGCTTTGATAGTGGGGCAGTTACAGGGGTGGCTTCTGTGAGAAGCTATCAGAAGCTTCCCCAATGTCTTACAGAGCCAACATCGGCTGGCTCCAAGATGGACCAACTGCTGGCCAAGGCTAAGCCCATCAGTGGATGGTAGTATCACCCCTGGGATAACAGATTTAATAGGGGGGAAAGAAACGTGCACAACTGCAGCTGGAGAGGGGAGCGGGAGTATGGGGGAACAGCAGCCCTGCAGACACCTAGGTCAGTGCAGAAGGAGGAGGTGCTCCAGGTTCCAGAGCAGAGATTCCCCCACAGCCCCTGGTGCAGACCATGGGGAGGCAGCTGTGCCCTTGCAGCCCATGGAGGTCCATGGTGGAGCCACCTGCAGCCCCTGGAGGACCCCACACCAGAGCAGGCTGATGCCTGAAAGAGGCTGGAAGCCTGTGCTGGAGCAGGCTCCTGGGAGAATCTATAGCCTCATGGAGAAAGGAGCCCACACTGACATGGGTTTGCTGGCAGGACCTATGACCCTACGGAGAATCCAGGCTGGAGCAGACTGTCCCTGAAGGAGTGCACCTGTGGAAGGGATCCAAGCTGGAGCATTTTGTGAAGAACTGCAGCCCATGGGAAAGACTCAGGCTAAAGTATTCATGGAAGGACTGTCTCCTGTGGGAGACCCCACGCTGGAGCAGGTGAAGAGTGTGAGGAGTCAAAGGAGAAACAAGGACAATGTGTGATGAACTGACTGCAGCCCCCACTCTCCATCCCCCTGCACTGCTGGTGGGAGGAGGTAGAGAAAACTGGGACTAAAGCTGAGCCTGGAAAGAAGGGAGAGGTGGGGTGAGCGGTTTGAAGATTTGGGTTTATTTCTCATTACCTGACAGCGATCTTACTGACAATAAAGTAATTTCCTCAAGGCAAGTCTGTTTTGCCTGTGCTAGAAACTGGTGAGTGATCTCTCTCTGCTCTTATCTCAACCCATGAGCTTCCAATATATCCTTTGTTCCCAGTTCCCCTGAGGAGGGGAGTGATGGAGCAGCTCTGGTGGGCACTGGTGTCCAGCCAGCACCAATCCACCACACTGGAAACAAAAAGGTCAACTGCAGTTTGATCAGTGCAGTTTACTCAGGGACAAACTAGGAAATCCTGTAATAAATGATGCCATGGTTTATTTGAGGTATTAGGGCATGGGTTGGACTAGATGATCTTAAAGGTCTCCTCCAACCTAGTGATTCTGTGATAAAACTTCACTGGTATCAATATGGCAGGACTTCATAACATCTTTTACCTCCCATCTATCGTTCTGAAAATGTCTCTTTTTTAACAGTTTCACTTTTTTAACACTTCCAACACTTTTAACTTTACTAAGCTTCAGCCTAAGAAGGTAGATAATACAAACAGAAACAGCAGTGTTTTGAAGGGTTCTGTCTAATATAGGGCTCATAAGGTACCCATTAACAATCAATTTGACTTGCTAGGCTTCTTCAATAGTAAATTTGCAAAAATTAATAATAAACAAAAAAATCCATCAATTTCAAAAGAATCCACCAAATATTATGGGAGAGATATGCCTGAAATGTCCTATTTATAAAACTCAGCTAAACTAAAGATAATACAAGTGTCACATTAAACACACATAAATTTACATATTTGTGTTCAGTTAGTGCAACAGTTTCAATGACCTGAACAAATGCTCCATGAAACAGCAGACACTACCTACAGATACCTAAATGCTACTGAGATGGTGAAAAAGGGATTCTTTAGACCTAATCAGCTACCAAATAGTTCACGGCAGAGTCAAATTGTTTTATCTGGGAGCTTTAATTTCCAAAGCACGTGAGCCCGATGTTTGTTGCTGGAGCACCCTAAAGCACAGCTGCAGGTGTGACCCAACCTGCCTTATCGTGCAATATAAGAATTCCTGGACGGCTGCTGCCAACTCTGCCTGCAGGCATCCCCTAACCTCCACACGTGTTCCAGACAAGGTAGTGGGTGTTTTGTGAGTTCTGATCGCATGAAGGACGTCGATGTTTAACCAGGAGGTGACAGCATTATTATTTTGACTGCAAAATCCAAACCACGCAACTTCCCTAAAACCCCCCCCCACCATCACAGAGTGAGGCTGTACTCCGGCAGAAGGCCCCACGCTGCCGGCAGTCCGTTCGGATACACGTCCAGCCGTGGAAGGACTCAGGAGCTCCCGGGAGGTGACCCCGGGGGGCAGCGCACGGCCCGGGGCTGGGCCTCGGCACGGCCAAGGGCACCGTGCGGGTCGCCGCCCCCGCGCACCGTGTGAGCCCTTCGGGCCGCCCCTCAAGGGGAGGCCGCGCGTCCCTCGTGGGACGGGTGCAGGGAGCGGGCGCTGCCCCGCGAAAGCCGCGGGCCGGGAGCACCCGGCCCGGTGCCGCCCGCCCTACTCGGCACTCAGCACTCACCGCTCGCCGCCGCCGCTGCCGCTGCACTTCCGGGCCGGGGCTGGCACCGCGCCTGCGCTGCCGCAATGAGCGCAGCACGGGCGGGACTTGGAGCGCGGAATCACAGAGCAGCCCGGCTGGGTAGGGGCCCGCGCAGATCATCCAGTGCCAGCCCTCGGCCCTGCCCAGGACAGTCCCCAAAACCACACCGTGTAGCAGAGAGCATTGCCAAATGCTTTCCTTGAACTCTGTCAGGCTTGGTGTTGTGACCACTTCCATGGGGAGCCCGTTCAGTGATCAACCACCCTCTGGGTGAAAAACCTTTTCCTAATATTTAAACTAATCCTCCCCTGGCACAACTTCAGGCCATTCCCTCGCATCCTGGCACTGGGCACCACAGAGAAGAGATAGTGTCTACCCCTCCTCTCCCACTCACAAGGGCGTTGTAGATGGCAATGAGGTGTCAGTCTCCTCCAGGCTCAACAGACCAAGTGACCTCAGCTGCTCATCATATGGCTTCCCCTCAAGGGCCTTCACTATGGTCATAGCTTTCCTTTGGACGGTCTCTAGTAGCTTGATGTCTCTCAACTTCAGACAAAGGATTTTATTTCTAAGATTTCATGGTTAAAAAACTGGCCTGAGAACGTGTGACATTCACAGGCCATGTTCCAGCCATGCTAGTGCCCGATGGCAACACTCCATGGGTTAAAATCAGTGGAAATACAGGGTTCACACAAAAGTGGGGCGAGTGCCTTTCAGGGAAAAAAAAGTCTGCAGTCTGTCATCAAAGCCACGGGGCCGATCTCTTGGCTCCTTATACGGGCCCCTCATGGCAGTCCCCAGGTAGGGGATGAGTTGGCAGTGCTCCACAAACTGCAGCAGCTTCTTCCTGTACATCTGCCGCACCGGCTCTGAGCTCCGGGGGTTGTGTGCTGCAAGAATTTAAGCAGCATGTTAGTGTCTCCTATAAACTTTATGCAATTACATTACAGAAATTTTCAAAGGGACCAAGTCTACATCTGTTAGCATCACCCGTGGTACAGATAAACACCTTGACTGTTGGTGCCAAGCCAAAAAGATCAAGTCTGGTTTTTCAGAAAGTTCCTGATTCAAATAGCTATGACAATCAAAAGGATCAGGCTTTTCTAAAAGAAGACACAACAAACATGCTCAGTTGCTGTCAACTTCTCATTTCTCAGACTGTGAGATACTGGTGAAACACCAGGCAGTGACAAATTTGGGTAGTGTGGCACACAAAGTGGCACATCCTGGGGATAGCCCAGGTCTGGTATGGCTCACGCTGGGCCACTGTGTCCTTGGCACAGGTGTTCTGTGACCTAAATGCTTTGCCTATAAGGTGGGCTACCTTGTCATACGAGGAAGTCAGGTTTGATAAGCAGGACTGCGACCAACATGGCTTCATGAGAGAAAAGTCCTGCCTATCAAACCTGATTTCCTCGTATGACAAGGTAATAATCCACCTAGTTGACCAAGGGACACCAGTTGATGTAATCTTTTTTAATTTCAGTAAAGCTTTCAATACTTTCTTTCACAGTATCCATCTGGACAAAATGTCAGGCACACAGCTGGATAAACACATCATGCCATGGGTGAGCAACTGGCTCACCAGTCAGGCACAAAGGGTTACAGGGAATGGGGTGACATTGGACTGGTGACCTGTCACTGATGGGTTTCCCACAGGGCTCAATGCCCCAGACCTGTGCTCTTCAACATCTTCATAAATGAGTTGGATGCAGGACTGGAAGGGACACTAAGAGAGCTCACAGATGATAAAAAACTGGGAGGAGCTGTTGATTCCTTCGAGGGCAGGGAGGCTCAGCAGAGAGACCTTGACAAATCAGAGGATTGGGCAAACACAAACCCTATGAATTTCAATGAGGGAAATGCTGGATTCTGTACCTGGGATGGATACACAGACAGATTGGGCAATGAGAGGCTGGGAAGCAGTGCTGTGGAAAGGGACCTGGGAATCCTGGCTGATGACAAGTGGAACACGAGTCAGCAGTGCCCTGGCAGCCAGAAGGGCCAGTGGTGTCCTGGGGGCATCAGGCTCAGCAGGGCCAGCTGGGCAAGGGAAGGGATTGTCCCACTCTGCTCTGCACTGGGGTGGCCTCATCTCATGTCCTGTGTGCAGTTTTGGGCACCACCATATAAGAAAGGCATTAAATTATCAGAGTGTCCAAAGGAGGCAACAGAGATGGTGAAGGGCCTTGAGGGGAAGCCATATAATGAGCAGCTGAGGTCACTTGGTCTGTTGAGCCTGGAGGAGACTGAGAGGAGACCTCATTACAGTCTTCAGCATCCTCCTGAGGGGAAGAGGAGCAGGAAGCACTGATGTGTGGTACTTAGTTACTTCTCTGTGGTAACCAGTGACAGGGCCCGAGGGAATAGCCTGAAGTTGTGTCAGGGGAGGGTTAGGCTGGATATCAGGAAAGGGTTCTTCACTGGGTTGAGTGGTTTGGTAATGGCACAGACTCCCCAGGGAAATGGTCACAGTACCAAGCCTAACAGCATTCAAGAAGCATTTGGACAGGACATTGGATCTTGGGGATGGTCTTGTGCAGTGCCAGGAGTTGGATTCAATGATCACTGTGGTCTCTTCCAACTCGGCATATTCTGTGACTCTGTGAGTCTGTGAAGAGCTGACCAGTAGTTTGGAGGAGGAAGGAAGGTTTCTCTCTGCCCTAAGCCATATTTTGGCATACATTAGTACTGAGTGCCAGTCCTCAGAGTACAGTTTATTGTTTTAGTTGTTACCCCAAGGCAAAGGGGAAGGAGTGAGCCAAATCATAACAATTTTTTTTTCTTATGGACAATATTTTATATCTCATTACAAAAACTGGACAGCATGAAGAACTATGCCATAAGACACTTCACTTCAGCCCACTAACTTTAACTGTAGACAGCTACATTTAACAGTTTCTGAGAGATTTTTCAAGCATAGCTCTGAAAATAGCCCCTACAGGAGTCCAGCTTGAAGGACACTCAACCTCTCTAGAGATACAGGTTTTACGACTCTCTTTCCAGGAGTAAATCCCTCTGCATTTTTGGTTGATCACCTGTACCTTCTCAGATACTGAAAGCAATCCAGTGTAGTGAGAGAAGCTGAAGGAGCTTTAGTTCCTTAGCAGGAACTAAACTCCTGCTTCTTGTCCCCTATTTAAATGTAAGATTAGAGAATGATGTTAATTGAAGATGAGAAGGTCTAACTTCACATAGAAATAGGATGAAATTTCCAGGGGACCATAACTTAAGGTGCTTCGATCAATTTTTTTTATCAAGAATAGCATGACTACTCTGAAGAGATGCACAATAATAAATAATTCTGTATTTGCAACTAATCACAAAATCACAGGATGGGTCAGGCTGGAAAGGGACCACATTGGGTCATCTGGGACAACCTCCCTGCTCAAGCAGGGTCATCCCAGAGCACATGGCACAGGATTGTGTTCAGATGGCTCTTGAATATTTCCACTGATGAAGACCTCACAACTTTTCTAGGAAGTCTGTTTCAGTGTTTGGTCACTAGCACATGAAAGAAGTTCTTCCTCACATTCAAGTGATTTGTCAGTGTACAGGAATGCTATATCTTAAAGCTGGAAGCAGTCCTACCCAGTGCTAGAAGAAGATAACTTGTTTTCCTGGATTCCTATGGTCAAACTGTTTGGCATTGCATGAAAAGAAGAGATTTCTGCACTTGCATAACCCTTCTGGTTCATCATCCATTACTAATAATGATTTAATGTTGCAATATATGAACAAAACATTCCTAGTATGGGCATCCTTATGTTAGCAAAGCCGTGCTAACAATAGAATGAAAACAGCCTTTGTGAATGAAGCAAACTACAGTATAAAAGCAGTTTGGTGGCTTAGGAATTGTACATTTATGCAGGGGCTTAACCATGTGTTTGCACTGTTCAATGGTCTTCCTTCAAAAAGCTGTGCTAGCAAAAAAAAAAAATCTGTGACAGTTCAAGAAAATTCTGGAGGGCTTTGGAAACTACATGAGGAAACGCAGGATGTGAAGAGCTTTGAAAAAATAATTAGGATTGGTATTATCTAAAAGAATAAGTAAAAATGTAAAATACAAAAGGCCAGGGGAAGTTCACCCAGTGAACAGGTTGGCTTATAAATGACAAAAGTGGTGGGCTGAAAGAAATGTCAGTCTTGCTCCAGAAATCTCCAGCAGTACTAGAAACCAGCCCAAAGCTATAGCAGAGCTGCAGACAAGGACATTGAAATTGAGAAAGCTGGCAATAGTTAAGCTGACTGCAAACTATTAAATATTATTACGTGCAACTGATATCTCTGGCTGAAAAAAACCCAAACAGAAATTCTAAAGAAAAGCAAATATGAACACTAATTGGCTATCTATATTGTATCAGAGGACTTATGTCATTTATACAATTAGTTATTTTTATAGCATACTATTTTGTACACTACCTTTTAGATGGAAGGAGACAAAAAGCAGAGCAGTTTCTTTCACGCTTAGGAATGGAAACTTTGGCTTAAGGCTGCCAACTTCATGCAGAGCTTTTATTAGAGAAGTTGCCAACTCCCTAAAGAAAGAAAATAGGTTTAAAAGACCATTACAGAAATCTTGAGCAATGCCTTATCCTGTTGTAACGCAGCTCTAACAATACAGGATGATATCCTAAGTTGGTGAGCAGTAGAAGACAACAAATTAGCATAAAATAGGGAGGGCTGTGACCATGAATCATTTTTTTATTTATTCATGTGTCAAAGTGTATCAAACTAGTCTTAAATTTTTCCAAGTAAGTTTGTGTCTATGCTGGTGTTAAAAGTCAAACTAAAATGTGCTCTTACAAGGTATGATAAACAAATAAGTCATAAAATCTATCCTATAATACTGCAGCTTATTATCCCTCTCTGACAGTCTTGTATTTTTTCCATTAAAGCTACAAACATCTGTTATTTTAAAGCTTTAAAAAAATTACTCTCAATTATAACTAAAACATCTTCAATTTAACATAATCTCATTAATAAATATAAGATTTAAATGCATTAAAAATAAAAATAAAAATAAACAAAAAAACCCAAACAAAAAAACAACAACAAAAAAAACCCCAACAACTGAGTGGGATATGCTATATATCACAAAATCATGTTTTAAAATAGAAAAACAAAAACTGGCCTGTTCAAGGTATCCAGGCAAAGGAAGTGTAGTTAATAGCATTGGCTCTTTTTTTGGAGGGAGTTTATGGGGAAGCTTCAGATTCCCATACTTCTCTGGTAACCTAACCAGATATAAAGTAAGCACTTTTAAGATGTATGAACAGTGGCATGATTGAAGATTAAAATGCAGTTAGTGTATTTACCTCATAAACTTCTGAAGTTTTTCTTCACTTTCAAAAATATATACCTTGTCTTGGTATTTTGCTGCATACTCGATGTTGCCAGGCACCAGAGCTTCATATCTGAAGAGATGGAGCAAGAATAATTCATTCACAGAAAACATAAAACATAATTTGTGTGGAGTAAATTCATGAGCTATTGCTAGCCTTCTGGTAATTTAGCAAGTGTAGCAACTACAAAAAAAATAGCAATTGGATCATCTAAGTTTCCACTACATGATGGACAGTTACAAGGTTAAAAATCTCATAGAGTCTCTGCCTAAAATCTGCTTATTAAGGAACTTTTATAGTGCTTCTTTAGAGCTCCTCCATTTAAAATGCCAATCATTTGTTCAGGAGATTAAAAAGGGATAACATAGAATTGGCTATTATGGTTCTCCTCTGATCATAAATTCTTGCACACTGAGGAAATCTGTGTCATTTTATGGTAGAGCTTTATGGATCTTTACAAAAATCATAATAGGTAGTTTTGCATCTACTAGGGATTTATGAGATTTCTTTTAACCTTTGAAGGGTTATAGAGATAGAGAGAATTCAAACTATATCTGCCCATCTTCATCATGAAAGACACCAAGCCAACACAGATTCTTGTAGAACCTGTAGCCATGTAAGTTTTAAAAGGTGATTTTATCTTGATTTCCAAAGCCACAGCTGCAATGTAGAGAATTGCAATTGCTTTTCCTGTCTAAATCCTGAACAACATTAAAAAGTACTTTGAAAATATTTCTCATTAATGCATTAATATAGGACACATATTCTGTAATTCAGATTATGAAAACTCTAGTGACATACCTCTGTTTTCCATCTAGGTAAGTGACTGGACAGTATCCCTGCATTTCAGGCTTTACAGGGAATAAGGCCTTCACTTCTGCTGCAGTCAATTTCTTTGGTAGCTTATGTGGGGGTGGCAGAGGGTGAGATGCCAGTGATGATACATAAACCTCAGGTTTGCTCAAGAATTTCTGCAGGAAAAAAAAAGTTTTTATAATGAAAGAAGCACTATAGGACTGTTAGTCAAACTCCAGAGGACTGGCTCACACAGTTTAGATACCTAATTTTTCTACAATGCAACAGTGTGTTGGCATTGCTGTTGCTCTTAGGTAATTTCTTTTCCAAAATCTCTCAGCTGAAGTAGTCACTATTCACCCACCATCCATCACTATCTACTGCTGTCATAAGCCACTTTCTAACCCAGTCTCTCCACAACAGATAAAGAAAGGAGAAAGTTACTGTTTTCAAATGAATGTTTGGTCTGTGACAATTTGTAAGACGAGCTTTAGTTTAATGGTGCCTGTGCTTGATTTTGTCTGCCTAGACACTTGATAGCAGAAGTATGCAGAACAAAAGCTTGAATGCTAACAACAGTGGTCTAATTCAAGTTGCATGTTACCTATTTCTGTATGGAATCAAAGAATCTAAGCAACAATGTTCCCTCTTTTCATAATCCCCTCCTTTTTGACCTGCTTTTTTGATACGCACTTCCAGTTCTTCCTGTGAAGCCATTCTGTAATAGCGCCCCTGAAATTCAGCAGCAAACTCCAGTGAGGGGCTTACAGAGCAGTCAACCAGTTCACCTTTCTCTGCAAGGCTGACAGGACAGTACTGTCCACACTCCCCCAGCTGCCCCTGCAGTTCCTGGGGAGTGATACATAAACCAGCAATGCTGGCTGCTTTTCCTGTTAATGAAAGCAATTAATGATAACATTTAATTTATGAGAGACATAGAAACATCAAACAATTCTACTCAGGAATACTACAGTCTAGAAAGTAATAATTTGAAATATATATGAGATAATGAGAACTAAAGCAGCAATTTGATAATAAAATGAAGTTGTAACTCATTTTACCAATTAATTTTAATAACATTTTTTAGCATGTAAGAAATATAATAATTATTAATTGTGTGGGATACTCTGCATGCTCAGCTTATTAGTCTGTTCTTTTTTATGATTTATTGTTTCACTCCTTTGTGTTACTAAGGGTCATTTAAACTATTATTTTATGTCTTTACATTGGTGGAAACGAGTACAAGGTGTGATGAAAGCCTCCCCTTTTATTCATCCATATCTTGCAGATGCTACAGTCTATCTGGAGGAAATACATTCAAAATCTTTAATAAAATTTCATCTCAAAACCAAATTACTTAAAAATCATGCTTTTTCAAGCTTGATGTGTAAAAGTTAAGTGTATTTTAATATTTTTGATTATGACTCCAATTTTTAAGATGGGTGCAGCCACAGAGCTGTAAAAATTAAACCCAAAAGGTGGATAAAGATAAGAAAGTATATTTGCCCTTCAGAGGAATTCTAGTTAAATAGTACAGACATGTTTAAAAGGCATATTTAATCCTGACCAGTGCTGAAAGACAAAAAGTCAAGTGGGAACTGTGCCATTTTAGAATAAAGTGGTCTTCTTCACAAAGCAGAGAAATTAACTCAGATGGCATATTTAAGCTTATTTCTAGATTTTAAATTAACATCTTCTCTATCCCTTCCTCTTCCTTCACTAACACTAAAGTGAAGGTGCAAGTTAGAGTTCCCCTTGTACCTTTGGAGTACTCTTTGTGATTTACCACCCAGTGTTGCCAGATCTACCATGGACCAAGGACTCTGACTTCCTTTAGCAGACTCCTGTTACCCTGTTCTTGGGAGGATGACCTCAGACTGCCCTGTAGTTGGCTTTGCGTTCACTCTTTTCAAGAGATCTCTTCAAGATCTCTGCAGATGAGATTGAAGAATTTAATGGTATATATGTGGCCAAGAATTAGCCACATCCACAGAAAGTTGAAGTTGTCATGTACATAGTACACTGCAGCTTTTTAAAGGAAGAAATATTCTGGGAAACTCTGTTATTTTTTTACCTTCTTTTCTTCTTTCCAGGTATATCTGGATTTGTTTAACAACCAACTGAACTTCCTGCAGAACCATCTTCCAGACCCTCCATTTGCTATGATTGGCATCAATCACACACCAGTTCTGATGTTCCTTCATATAGTAAGTTCTAATATCATCAATGTGTTGTTTATAGCAGGAATTTTTAATAGCTAAAATCTGTGGGCTGTCATGTTCAGGATAAGGAAGTCTAAAGAGAATGAATAATAACAGTGATTTAAATCTGAGGATTAGATAATTTCATTGAATTTCAGGTGTAAATTCTAGAATTCACTGGAAGTTCATTTTACAAAATTTTGCTTATTTGACATTGTAGAACATATTTGAGAAATAAAAATTTCTTTTTAAGAATACTACCAGCTACATTGAAAAGCAGTGTACTTATGATCAGACAGTCCTGTTCAAAAATGAAGAACAAAACTTTTTCTATTTATGTCCCAAATACAACACAATAATTATTTTGCAAAGGATTTGAAATGTATCAACACATATTACCTGAGATACACTACAAATACACCATTAAATGGCACCCTGATATTGCACACTTGATTTGTACTTAAGCCTATGAAATATAATTAGTTTGGTATTTAAAATTAAGTTTAAAGTAAATACTTTCAAAAACACATCTTTGATTTAATTTTTTTGCAATGCAAATTGTCTTTAGTCTTTTAGTAAGCAATTTAACATTGTACTGATTACTTGATAAAAAGAAAGATACAAAAAGAAAAGGACAAAATGAAAGAGGCATGCAATAATGCTCCAAGCTATCTGGAACTTCTTAGAAATACTTCTTCTAATGAGAAACAGGTTCTTACACAATTTAATTTTAAGGTGAATGTTCTGTTCTTTTTCATTCTCTGTCTGCTTATAAACTACTTACTGTTCTTCCTCAAAAACAACCAATGGCTCTTTAAACAGAATATTTATCTTCTCAGAAGAACAAAGAAGGGAACAAACTGAATTGAAAAGCTTAGAAGTCCTGAATTCTATACACTACTAAATATGCATTAGTTTCATAGTTTTAAAAGAACTCTGATTAAGTTTTTAAAAGAGAGATTATTAGATGAAGTATCAATATATTTTATAATAATAATTGATGAAAAATAAATTTCAGCAGCAGAGAGAAGTGGTAACATTTCTGATGTACAGTTGCATTAAACCACTTAAACTAAGCAGTGGGTGCACAGCATTGCACATTTGTAATCTCAGGCATGCAACTGAAGGATCTGGCCAGAGCATGCCCCAAACACCTTACATCCCTACTATTTCTCTCTATGGAAATCAAAGCATTAGAAAGGAGAGGGACTGGTTCCCATGTTTTTCATATGTGGAGTTCAGAGACAGCTGAGTTATGCTCCAGGTTAGACACAACCTCTGGGTATAGCACTGAGGCACATAAATAGAGATACTACAATATTGTGTAGAAAATTTAAAAAATGTATCAGGGAGTATTACTACCGGTTTGATCTTTCCTTATCCAGCAGTGCTCTTCTGAACACTTCCTTTGTATCCATATCTAATTCAAAGATTTTCACTGGAATTATCCTAGTTGATTCCAAGAGATTTATGTGGGCTCTTGTTAGAGGATATCCATCCATTACAACTCTGCACACAAACAGAAACAGAAAAATAGTTTTGAAGAAACTCACTAAGAAGTGAGTTTCCAATCAACCAGTGAGTCTATGTCTATTTCTAGTACATTTTCCATAGAGACAAAAGTCTACACCCATGCAGTTATCACTGCTCTCACTTGACAGGCACATTCTTCACTCCTAAGAATTTACAATCAAATTTAAAAAATCAAGTAGGCAGAAGAAGAAATAGTAATCAGAAAAGGAAATGTACAAAGGGCAAAAGGTAAGTGGATGGCTGGGACTTATAAAAATATTCTGACACATCAATCATTCAGAAACATAATTTTAACTATGAGAAGTCTCCATGTGGATTGGGAGGAACAGTTTTTAAAGTGGTAAGTAAAATTATTTACTACAGTATTTGAAGAGTTTTTATAATCATACTGAAGAAGAAATGGTTTTTCATATTAGGAAATACTGGAACAAAATATACTGAAACAATATTCCAGGATATAACATCAAAGAGAAGCTGAAAGAATTCTGATCTCAAGCACAAATAATTTTCAGAGATTATTGCAGAATTGCCTTTCTCTGTAACAGTTCTCCTTTTTGAGAAGTTGAATTTCATGAAATACTGATGATAAAGCTTTTTAAGTCTGCCCAGTTTCAAAGATGTTTCAGTGGGGGAGAAAGAGCCTAGGATTACCTATGAATGAGGTGATAAGACTCACTGGTTTCAGTTCCTCCTTAATAACTTCAGTTGGTAAGAAAACAAAAAAAAACCCTGAGTACTGAAACAGCCTGTTTGATCAAAGAGAATCAGGTGTGTCCAAGTTGGTTCTGGAGATGGCATAAGAGAGACCAAATAGTGCTTCTCAAAGGATAGTAGAAGATACTGGCTTATTGACTGAAAAAAAAGTAACTGTCATAAAGTTTATTACTTCGATGTACTGAAATAAAGTTACTTGGAAATTGCAGAAAATTCTGCTTCAGTCTCATTTCCCAGAGATATTGTAAAAAAAATTCTCCTTTTGTACAGATTTTTTTTTTAATGCAGAAACCACTGATGTGTTTTAGTGAAATTGGTCTACAGCAGTAACATGGGAATCCATGCCTATGAAGAGACTGACATGTCTTGGAGAAACCCCCAAAACCCCAAGAAAACTCTTACCCAGTGGGATTATCCATGTGATTTAGCAGAGCCACATTTAGAGCCTGGATGGCCAATTCATCAGGCACGGTGAGTCCTTGGAGAAGGTGGGACTGTACCTTAAGTGCCAGCTCACTCTCTGGCTGGCTGTTTAGCACAAAGCGGATGGCATCTCCTAGGGACAGGCGCAGGAACCCATAAACACTCGCAAGTCTCTGGGCAACTGCAAAATATTTCCATTTCAAGTCACAACTTTGAAGGTAAGTAACATCACAATCTGGCATATGCACAGGGCATACTAACACTATTCAATTTAGAACAAATCTCAGCAGATATAGTCAATATTATCAGAGTGTGTTAGAAAATATGCCTCCATTGCTGTTCCTCTTACAGAACAGCCCATCAGCTACCTCATTTATCCAGGAAATGGGAAATATGCTAAAATTTCATCCTAAATATGAAATCATTTGAACCTGTCTCTTTTCTTCCTAACATCCTATTCTAATCAATAACTATAGTTTAAAATTAATGTCCTCCTCCTCCAATAAAAGGCAAAAACGTGTGGATTGACAGAATCATGGAGGAGGAAGGGAAGGGAGAGGGATGGAAATCTTGGGCACTTTTTAATCTAGAAATTTCAAAACAGACTGGGGAGTAGGGAGTTTGGGGTCTTCATCCTTGATCCTAGGACTATTTCTCCACTTTACATTAGCTTATATTGACTCAAAAAAGTAAGAAACAATTATAAAATAATAATAAATAATACAAAGGATATAAATAGCATAAGTCCAGTTTTTCTAAATACAAGTCCAAGTCACTAACGTCTTAAGGATCTGGGATAAAATTCAGATGAACAATGCATAACTATCAGACTGTCAAATGAGACACCACAGAATGTTACTAAAAGAATCTGTGCCCAGCAAGAAAAGCAGGAAGACCAGCAATATAAATGGTTTATGTTTTTTAATAGCAGTAAGGACAGATACAGCTTCAGTCATTAAAAAATGAGTTTTTTAAATAGATAACTGCTCATACCTGTAGTCTTTCCAGACTTTGGAAGTCCCACAATTGCAATCTTTACTGGCACAGATTGCTTAGGTTTTGGCTGACAAATATATTTGATGGGATTTGTCATAAATGTTTCTTTATTTTCTTTACTTGAAAAGAAATAAATATATTGTCGATGGATTACTGGAAAGACTGTGCTTTCATCCCTTTGCTGTGGCTTGATCACATCTCCTTGGCTTAACTGTGTAATATACAAAATGAGAATCAGTTAATTAGGTTTGACAAAGGCTTTTCTTCCTCCATCCCAGAGAAGTGGCTTTATAGGCAGATAGAGGAGTACCAACCATATGACACAAACCATCAAAGCATTCTAAAATTCACATATATGGACATAATATTTTGCTCAAATCTGAGAAACTTCTGTACCTACACTTCTTGTTCAAAAAGATGAAAGAAACATTTAAGACAGAAAGAATACTTGCTATTTCCAGTAGGTGGTACCGTAACACTTTATATGTCTGTCAAGATAGTGTAGTCAAAGATGAACAAAATAGTTTTTTTTAATTTTCAAAGAAGAAAGAGAATAATTTTATTCCTCAGTGAATTAAACTCACCTGCCTGCCTGCCAATAGAAAATACACTGAGAATATTGTATTCACCAGAAGTCATATACAAATGAAGAAAATGTAAAAAGATATCAATAGTTACATTATGGTCAAGTGAAAAACCACAAGATAAGTTGAAAAAGTTATTGGAAAAATACATGCACTGCTGATTAAATCTTTTCAAACACATCAGACAGCCCACTAAAAAGTCTGCAGTGTTGATGGATCATTGACATGTAAGAGATGCAACTGGCAGAAATAGTCATTGAAGTAATACCAGATTAATTCCTTGCACTACTCTTCTCTATGGAAAAACTTACTCATATCCCTGTTGCAGTCCTTCTTAGAAGAACTGTCTTAAAGTGTCAATAAAAGATGCTTTAAAACAAAATATAGAAAAGCAGTATGTAGAAAAATTGCCCAGGCAGCATTCACCTTACTATTCTAAGGGGACTCAGAAATGTAATTCTGAGTAATGTGTAACATTGACCTTTCTTCAACAAAAGAACGAAGATGAGAAAATTAGCATTTTAAAAAAAGTTTTTTCCTCCAGCATACAACCTGACAAAAATAGTCCAGCATACAACCTGACAAAAATAGTCCAGTAAATCTCACTCTGTACTGAGCAAACTGAGATACACTAAGGAAAAAACCACAGAAGTTACATGCATACATTTCAAATAATGGGGAAGAGCCAACTCAGCTTCTTGTCAAGGAAAATCATACATCACAAATCTATTACTATTCTTTGAAGGAGTCAGTAAGGTTGGTCTGGTTATTACTGCTAGAGCTGGGGCTGTTCTGCTGTGTACCATTGTCCTGCCAGACTCTTCTCACACCCTTAGGTTCCTATTCCTGGATCAAGTCATTTCAGGGTGCTTGCTCTCAATTTATGGGATTTCATGAGTCTGTTCTACTGCATATCTGCTTCCATTCTTCACTCAGCTCATAATGTTTATTCTCTGCTTATCTAATCAGTTGCATAACTACTTCTGCTCCCCCCCAAATTTAATCTCAAAGTAACTGGAATATACTCAATCTGCCTTTCTACTCCAAAATTTCCAGTCTGTTATAAATTTTAAAATTTCTATTATTATCCTAAAATGCCCTCAAAGTGATCCTATTTCCCTTTCATTTTTATCAGCTTGTACAATTTCACTGTCAGCACACCACTCTTATTTTACCCAATAACTTCCTATGACCTCTTTCTTCTGACTGAATTGTACTTTTTGGTTGGTAAAAAGCACTGTATAGAACAAAGGAATGAAGTGGAGAAATGGAATACAAAAATCTGGTGAAACCTGACAGAACGAAGTGCAAGGAGTAGGGTGTAGAGATTAATTACAATTAAACACATAAACTGTGGTTCAGTAGTGGGAAATGATGTAAATGTAGACATAGGTACATACTTCTTTTAGTATGTACCTAGATTATTAGATGCCGCCATGAAAAAGAATGAAGATTCTGATCCTAAGGTTAAAGAGAGATAAATGTGATCTGGAACAGGTGAAAACTCAACATGACACTATACAAACGGGAATAAAATGGTTTGATTAATTGGCATAGAAAAATGAAGGCCAAAATATGTTTCCTTCGGGGGCTTTGTGCTTTCTGTATGTTGTTCACTGGACTTTTTTTCAATTAATCTTCCTTTTAAATTTTTATTTACTCACAATCCAATCAGCTTTTATTTCTACCATTAAACCAAAAGAATTACCTGAGAACATTTCATTTCCTACCTTGGGGATAGTGATAAGTACTTTCTGACCTCAATTTTCCAGATCTCTAGTAAAATACCATGGAAATAGATCTGTTGCTCTTCAAAAATTTTAAATTTTGACAGGAAAGAATTATTGCTGATGAATTAAGTACACCTACCATTTTTTGCCACTACTAGGTTTGGTGGTCAGTTGTGTGTGTGGCTTCTTACAAATTCATATTCTAAATCCTTTCCGTTTGTTCTCACTACTATTGTAAGGTTTTAAGACCTTCTATGTTGTCCTGTGTTTTGTGTATCGTTAAGTTAGGCATTTCTTTCTGATTCAATGCCACCTTTAATCATGTCACCAATGACAGTGTAACAAATTTTACTAAATGCTTTTCAGCCTTAAATTAGCTGCAACACTGAAAAGACCAACACCTTTTATTATTACTGCTTGCTGTATTTTCTGTATATTCAGTCATGTAATTTTGATTCAGTAATGTAATTTTCATTAAATATTTCAGGTATTAGTTGCTACTGTCTGATAACATCTTGTTAATGTGAAATGCATTTTTAAAGAGTGTCAACTCTTGAACACATTCTTCAGCCATTTAAGAACATTACCTTGACTGGATCCCACTGACCAAAAGAACTTCGTAATTTATATGAGTAAACTAGCATCTTCTGTGCAAGTGGCAAACTTATTGGGTAACATTTCTCAAAAATGCTCCTGCGGTTTTCCACTAGGGGTTTCAGCTTTTTGTATATTTGGTAGCACACAACACGAGGCTTCCGTCCTCCATTGATCTCAACTGGCGGTATTTGTAACTTTTCAACCAGTTCTTCCTGGTTAAGAAAACAAAATGAAATATTAGAATCATAAATGCAATCAGATTTTTAATAAAGACTGATGGCAAGATTTTCTGTGAACTATCAAGGATTTCCTGAGCATGTTCTCAGTCAACATAAATCAGCAAAGTTTGGTGGGAATTAGTCTTCCTGCCCACTGAAGTTTAAACTTCTATATTAGGTGTCACACTGCTACAATATTGTATTATTATCTGGTTTTGAAAACCTTCTCTCTAGTCAGTGGATAGAGCTTCTTTTAACTCGTGATTAGTTTCTTTCTGTAGTGAAGTACTTTGTAGATAATAAACAAATGTTACTGATCTACCTACTGCTTTAGATGTGGCATTAGCGTTGCAGGTATCTGGTGTTAGATCAGGTTACCTTGCCATAGGCAATTGCACTGATTTCAAGAAAATTATGTCACTAGGTGTGGGAATGGTGCCAAACACCTGGTATCTTAACCGAGATTAGATTTGGATTTTTTCTTTACATTTGGTTTCATCACCAACAACTAGGATCTGCATTAAAAAATAGAGGTGTCTAATAAGAGTTTTGCGTCAAAACTTATTTTGAAATACTGCTCATACATTCACAACTCTCTAGGTTGGTTGCCTGTGTCAACTGACCTATCAAAAATGAAATGACACCAAGATTGAATAGGTCTACCCAAAAGCTTCCTTTTTTTTTCCTCTACTATATTAGTAGTATAAATTATATATTCTTTCAAGTTTATACCTTCTCAGTACAGTCTTTATCTTGTTCACATACTTAGATCATGAGTACAGAAGCACAGTTATTTAGGCACTATAATTTTTAAATGTGAAAAATAAATATGGAAGTTCTTCTTCATGTGATCATATATTTTAACAAAATACGCAGCGGTATCAGTACCTGCACACTTTGTAATCCTTCTAATTCTGATTCAAACCTCTCTGAAATCTCATTTTGCATGCGCTCAACAGCATCTTCTTCATTTTCTTCTTCTTCTGGTTCTTCCTCTTCTTCTTCTTCTAAAAACTCTTCTGCAAGTATAGCTTCAATATCTTCATCCTCCTCCTCCACAGTAGCTTCGTCATTATACTTATCTGCTAAAGCCTATAAAGAGAAAATATTTTGTTGTTTCATGTCTATGATACAGATATTTTGAAGGAACATATGGTATTCTTGTCTCTTTTTAAATTAAAAAAAGCCATTGATTCAACTAAACCTCATTTTGGGATATCCTTTATCATATGTAAAAAATCTAGTAAATTCAAGAATCTTATTTCAGAAGAAAATACAGCAGTATTGCATAGTGCATACGGTGAAGCATCATACCAGTTCCAAGAGTACTTTAAAAACCTGAAGAGCTACACTGTAGTTTTGATGAGTGTTTTTTCATACATGGTATTGTAGTTTGACAGGACTTTGTTACAAACAAGCATGTTTGATGAAAGTGTAGCTGACAGAATATCATGAGCAGTCAAGTAATACATTAATGCATTCATAAATATATTGTAATTGACTTTGGTAATCCTGGTACAGTCCTATTCTGGATTAACCATGGATTTGACAGTGTACTTAAAGGCACATGCCTAATTTCAATTAGTGGTGCTACTCTTATGCTTATAAATGAGATACTTTAAACACATTCATAAGTATTTTCCTGAATTGAAGCATATATGGAGAATTCTTTTAAAACAGTCTTTAGTCTTCATGAATCCATAGTTTCTAAAGCAATCCAAACATAATATAAAATTATTTTTGAAAGTTGAAGTTTCTGGCAGTCTATCATAATTTTACTTTTCTACATTGTCCTGACCTCTGTGACTAAAAGCTCTAGAAAATTCTATGGTAAGAATGTCAATGCTTCTATTTAAAAACTGTCTTATTAGGTTTTCTTACCTCCTGCTTCTTTTTCTGTTGCTCTGCTAAAAGTTCTTCTCTTCTTCTGGCAATCTTCTCATTCTGTTGGTGAAAAAAAGATGTAAAAAGACTGATGATACTTCCTAATAAAAACTCCCCTCTGAAAATTGGTAATGTAACCTATAATTAACACTTTTCTTTCCACCTGAAATTCTGTTCCAGTTGGTTCTAATGTTAAAAAATACTATCTAGAGTTTGAAATGTTGCAGACCAGATATAACTCTCTACTAGGCGAACATGTAAGCATATTTTTGAAAAACTAATATGGCAATTTCTGAGATTGATATTAGAGGAATAAAAAAGACTGTGATTCTTATCCCACTGAAAATATAGTAATAGGTTTATTGGTAAACTACAGAGTTTCTAAATTTATAGGTGGTTTCTATAGGTGGTTTTCACCCATTTGGCAAAGGGGTGACTGAGTATGGTGGTAAATGTGTGGTGTTCCCCTTTGACTGTTTAGAGATATTAATGGTATTGTATAAGTCTTGTCCCAAATTCTGTTGTCCTAACTTAGTGTCGGCTGCTCTGTAGTAATTATGCTCAGACTTTTTCTGATATTATATGTGAAGTATTTCTCACTTTTACACAAAGTGAGGAACCTTGAAAATATTACATGTGCCAGTTGTAAATGTCTGCATAGAGGCTTCAGGTTACCTCAACCAATTTGTAACCTGTTCAACAGTAGGTCCAGCTTCATTAGAATGGGACACAGACTTCCTACACTAAGCCTAGGAATGCTGGGAACGTGCAGCACTTTTTCTCCTGGCTCCAATACCTGTGTCCTCTTCACAGCTTTGGGAGATTCAGAATCTGTGTTCAGACATCTCCTGTAGAAACAACAACAAAAAAATAACATAGGGCTGAAAACTTACCCTTATTTTTGCTTTTAGTTCCTTCAGCTTCTTTTTATATTCCTTTTTTTTAAGCTGTTTTTCTTTCCATTTTTTCAGACGTGGAGGAAAAAGACGGTTAAGAATGTCACCTTCTTCTACTTGAATATAAATAGCAATATCAGGACAGAGTCCTCGTTCTGACAAATAGCTGGCTTCATCTAAAGTACGGGGGAAGCCATCCAGTATAAAGCCTGTGGACCTAATTGGAAAATATTTATTATTACACACTGTAGTTCGAAGTGCAACACAATGAACATGTAATTATTTTGGAAAAACCCACAAACCCTCCCATATTAAATGCATTTATTAGGAGCAAAATTTAAAAAATACTCTCAGCTAGTTTATTTTGACAATGTAAAACTGGTATTTTGTTGTGTATTTTAATTAGTGTACTTACAGATTAGTTTCTTCTGAGGTTTTAATGTGCAATGCTTAAATATTTTTAAAGAACTTAGAAACCCAAAACTCGAGTCCTCAGACTTGCTTGTGTGACTCTAAAACCAATACATCTTAGGCACTGGTCTCAAAAAAGAGAAGGTGCCCCAAACACTTTTCTGGTAACAACTCTCAAAGAAAGCTTGTACCTGAAAATTTATGTTTCTTCTGTAGTATAAGATGAGAAATTGGCCATTGAGCATGATTTATATTTCTCTTCCTGCATATGTTAAAAACAAGTCAGTTATACCTGGAAAGCTCTATGGCTTATTGGAGCTCTTACAAATTTGAATTAGATGAGTAGTTAGGTAAGGGTAAATGTTGTGTTGATAAGAAGCTAATATTCACATTTATTACTTTAGGCTTTAACAGGACACATTGTAAAATTGCAGAAAACCAAAGAAGCTAGAAGAAGAGGAAGTGGAGGAAAGAAAAGATAGCCCTGGATGCTGTGGGGAAGAAGAATACAACACAGTATAGTTTAGTGGTGTAATACATTGTGATGAGATATAATACACTATAATTTAATACAATATAATAATACAACATTATGCATAAGGCTGGGTAATTTTTTGTCTTGGTGCATTCCTTTTTTCCTAGACCTGATCTCCCTGTTTTTACACTGTGTAGAGAACCATTGTCCCCTATATGTACTCAGGACAAAAATTACATAAAAATATAAATAGTTTGTTTTCGTCTCTATCCTGTAAGACCATGAAAACTACCCAGCTCTTTAGGAGATTTCAATTCAGGTGTGCCCAATACTTTAATCCAATCCTGTGTGCAGCATATGAAACATGATATTACTGTCAAAATATCAATTAAAATAATACAACAAAACCAAGACTGACAGGTAGGTCATTACTCATAAGAAGTACAAAAGCATTGAAATAATCTCTGTGATAGTTATTCACAATTGTGGACACAATGGATGATATACTTCCTAAAATTCATTAGAGAAAGAGAGAATTTAATTACAGTTACCGGAATGGCTCTTTCTTCCACCAGTCAGGAACAATCTTGTCAAGGACTTCTGGAGGCAGCTCTGTATTACCCATTAGATTTGCTTTGATTGCCCTGTTCCTCATCAGTTAATTCCACTTCCTTTATGTAAAGAAAATCCACCAAAAATGGATGAAATGAAAAAAACCCCAAAAACCAAAATCAACCAACCAACCAAAACCAGAAAAAAGTATCTACTGGACACATTGTTTTTTGCTAAGTAGGGTACTGTCTTCATTTGACTTAAACTAGCAGAAACAAACTCATTGAATCATACTACATTATACATTTTAGGCAATCCCCTAAAATTAGGGCAATTGCTGCTGTATGAGTTTTAATGAAACCTAAAATCAAGCCCAAATGTTAAGTATTTAATTATACACATGCTCAATTCAGAGGAATAGAAACTGAAATGAGCATAGTTTCTCCTAATTGCCTACAAGCAGTTTTCCACTTGGCTATACATGTTCCCATGCTGGAAGACTACCTGCACTACATCAGAATGTTTTTTCACTTTTGAAAGCAACTATTATATTTGGATGGATGAAAAAAAATGTTGAAGAAGGATATATAAGGTTATTGAATATAGGCAGAAGAACAGATAGCAGACAGATAGCATTGTTCTATACAACAGTAGTAGTATTAATGACTAGTCAAATGCAGAGTATTCAAATGCCAAATCAAACTACTAAATTATTGTGGAAAACTATTACGGTTTTTTTCCCAGAATGTATAACTCTGTGAGATTGATATGGTTGAGGATGCATTTCTCATAGAATGGCTTCCTGACACAGACTGTGGTAAAAATATTGAAAAGATGGTAAAGTTAGTTTTCATAATTAGTTTACACAATTAACATATCAAGAATCAAAATGTGTCTGATATCAAAAAGGCCACAGCTGAATAAGAATTCCTAGGCCTGACATCTATTCTGATAATGTAGCCAAAAGAACCTGAGAATATGCTGGAAGTCACAGCTCTAATGTAGTGTGTATGAATAATATTTTCTCTAGTGCCTGACACAGTACATATATTTAAAGATGTTTGTATGACAGAAGATGCCTAAGTAGACAAAGTGGTAGCCAGATTTGCAACACAGAAGCATCTTGAAAGAAATGTGTGAAGTGGGAGGAAACAGTTAAACATAAAAAATGTATCACTGACATCACCACTGCTAGAGAGAAGTAGGAATGGTGTTTGTATGAGATAAAAGAGAAGAAGCACAAGATGTATATTGCAGGTAGAAAAAAGAGAACACCCCACAGAGCAGTGATTTAAAGGACAAGGTTTCCCTCCAGACCTGTCAATGATGTGGCACTAAAACAACAAGGATGATATCTTTTTGCTGAACTTCCCAGACTGCATGGTATATTTTTGTTTGCCTTTAGTGATTTTGCTTTGAACATTATAGCTGACCTTAAGCTTTGACAGATAAACTTGTACTGTCTTGTGCCAAGAGAATGATACAACGGAATTTAATGAAATTTTGCAGAATTGGAGGGTCAGTGAAAAATAAGATAGTCAGACAGACCAGTGGCATTCATATTCAGAGAAATGCCTGGGAACTCTACAACCTTGGAAATTATCCTCTAGAGTTTTGTGCAAGGACCAATGAATGGGTTTCTAAAATGGACTGAAATTGTATGAGCTGTTCTTAGGTCACAGCATCAGATTAAGCACTTTAAAAGAAGTATGAGGAAAAAAAATACTAAGTTGAAGATTGCTTCCCAGCAGATATAAAGATGACAAGGAAAAAATAATAACAGAAATGCCTTTGTGTAAGACATGTATTTATGCCAAAAAAAAAAAATTGAGTGAGAGCCAGCTACAACCATCAGTGCCAGAACACTTGCCATATTTTTGGCTGCGATGACAAAGATGTAAAAGAAACTGACTTTTTGAACGAACCCCCTCTTTGATTTTAATGAAAACCTGGATTTTTGTTCTGACATCCATGATTTTGATCTGTGCTCTATCTGTGCTGAAGCATTCGCTTCCAATATTACCTGCTCTTGTATTATTTCATCAGAACACTACCTTCCAAGTTACCTGTTCCACTTCTCAAGATAGTAGAGTGGTCTTTAATGTACCTTTGGCAGCTCTTTCAGCATCTGCATTGACCCATTGACTGTATATGTCCAGTTTACATAAATGATCCCAAATTTGATCCTATTCTGGTTTTGAGCAGTACCATTTTTTACCCAGGCTTTCTGTTAGACACAGAACCCTCCAGGCCACAGATTAAACTGTACTTGCAAAAGACCACATTTCAGTGTCAGACTCATATTTTCTAGATTTTTTACTGCTGTAAAAGAGCACAAATAAAATTAAATTCAGAGCCCTGATTATTTTCCACTTCCATTGGGTGCTCATCTTCCTAATACCGTGCCTGAGTGTTGTTTCTGTGTGCCTCCTCCTCTGTAGCCTGCTGCCTCTCCTGCCTCCTTCCTTAAATCCTGTAGTAGGAAGTGTTTGAAGATCTTTGATTACTAGTAACTTGAGGGAACTTGGCAGATATCAGGAAAGGCTCTTAAAATGTGATGCAGAAACACATTTCTTCCTAAATCTTTGAGTGTTGGATAAATCCTTATTTCTGTTGGGTGAGAGATAGATTTTCAGTTTTTTACTAGACTTTTTTGAAAGATTCATTTGCTGTGTACCTGTGGTGAGACTTCTCCACATAATGAATGGCTTTTATTATATCCATTGCTATCTAAAGAATATATTTGCATTAAAACTTTGTGGATCTTTTCTCCCAACAGATCGCTGCCTAATAAAAGAAAATACTCTCCCCAATAAACAGTTATGTAAAAATTTCTCCTTCAGAGAAATTGTATCCTGTAAGAGATACAGTTTAGAATGTGCATTGAGAAGGATTTTAAGCCAGTAGTCAATTGATTAAGAAAAAGCACTAATTTTCTGAAAATTATAATTCATTAATTATTCTACTAGTATCATGAACATATAGCTATTTGAAACAGTTTTTCAGCTAAGCTACAAGGCATATTTTATGCTACCCAAGAGTTGCTTTATTTTTCTGGTTTGAAACTGCTGCCAATAGGCAATGAAACACTAAAATCCAAGTTAAGAAACCTATTGCATTAAAAAAATACTAGCTTACCCTGTTACTAATGATGAATATTTCTGATTTTTTTATGAGGAATGATCAGATCAGAGGGCTGGTAGAGTCATTCTATTCTTTTGCTCCAAGAGACTGCAAGAGCACAGCTGGGGAACATTTTTAAAGTCCTGTGCAGCTGGAACACGGTGCACTTGACTGAATCTGCATATTATAAACACTTAAAGGAAACCATGCCTTCCCATTATTATTCTGACCTTGACCTTTTTATTCCCCTCACTTGGTCTTCCATTAGGCATTTAGCATCTATCTCTAATATTTAGAAAAAACCTGTATATAATTCTTGAAAATGTTTTGAGGAGTGCTTGTGATATTTATAAAATGTTGTCATGAAATATTTTTTCAAAATTTCATCAAGTATTTAATTTAACATAATGTTACAATTTTATAGGAAATTCCTATTTTGGCCAGAAAATGGTTATTTTGTGTATGAATGTATAAAATATTATTAATACCTGTTTGGTTTTTTCTGTTTCAGTTATAGTTATAGTCTGAGAGAAGTCTTCCAGTTCCTCTAGTATTTTATTGTCATCTTCATGATCTTCATCAAAAAAGGGCCCAACTTTCCTTTTAGTTTTGGGTAAAATCAATTCCTGTAGATATTCTTCAAATTGAATATGGAAAATGCCTAATTTATCTGTTATCTCTCGTGCACAAGTAGTTTTACCAGCTCCATGAACCCCAAGTAAACACACCCGTAATGGAGGAGCCTATAGGAAAAAAACAGAATATTCAGTAACATTTTGGAGTTTACACTGCACCCACCCTCTACTGTTTTTCACTTCAAAAATATCATTATTAAAGAATCCATCAAAACCAGTTATATACTTTTGTATTTAATGTTCCCAGATTTTCTGTTACTGTTCTAGCTAAACTACCTGCTCTCTGGAAACACCAAACCAATCTACGACCCTACTATCAGCAGGTAGAAATGAAATTAGACAATTCTGGTAAATCTTCTGTTCTTTTACCCTTTTTCAAGTTACAAAAAAGCACAAAACCCCCAACATGTGTCATTTTTTAAACATATTTTAAGATTATTGCAAGCCTTTTTAATCTTCCTCTCTTTTCTGCTGTAGTTGCATCATTAATTCAAATTTACATTAAAAATCACTAGGGAAGTCATGGGTTTAATTTGCTTCGAGGACTTGCCTAATATATTGTTACTTAGAAAAAAATCAGCCATAATAAACAAATCTAAACAATCTGGGAATGTAAAGTAGTTATTTTAATCTGCTATTATCTGCTTTAAATAATTTTTAAGATTCTCACTTGTAGTGGTTCATTGTGAGCCACATACTCCTCAGGGGTCTTCAAAAATTCATCTCTGTACTCGGAAGTTGAAAAGTAATAAATCTTTTCTTTATATTTAACTGCATGTTCCTGGAGTCCAGGGTAGAGGACAAAGTTCTCTTTCAGACTGACTGGACAAAAGTGTTTTGTGTCTCCCATATGCCTTTTCTTTTGCTTAATTTTTTCTTCATCCTGAAAAGATGAAATTTTTAAAGAACTCTTAGAATTCAGGAGTTTACTTAGATTAAATAGATCAGATTAAATACTGCCAAATACATTAAGTGATGATTGAATTAGGATGGTATTCTCAAAACAGTTTGCATGCTGAAAGTAAGTCTATGAAAATGCACACTTTTTTGATTCTGAGTCAGAAAACAAATTGTCTAAGAGAATTATTGAGAAAATAATTAAATTAAAAATATCATGAATATCATAGTTAGCCATTGAGGACCAAAATTAGGGTAGAAGTATCTATGATAAAATCTTTTCCTACTGTGTTCTTGAAACTGATCTGTTTAAATGTAGACCTCTTCAGAAAATACAGTGAGAGCTGGTGTTATGAAGTCAGATTATTTATTCAGTAAAGTTAATTTCTAAAAAATATATCAATACTGCTCTCTCAGTCTGTGGATATCCTGTACTGTTAAATTTGGGGATGGTAATCTTCCAATAAAGGACGAAAACAGAAAGGCAAAGCTAGACCTCTAATTTCACTAAAGTGGGTGTGTGTAAAATTATCAATAGCTGAAATGGGACAGGACTCTGCATCTTCTGATGTTTACATGATGGCTCATGGAATCATTGTTAGCTGACAGAAATCAAAGTTCATATTTGTTTCTTTAATAAAAACCCCTCCTTGCCATCTGGCAAAACTAGGTACAGTCATTCTCTCTATTAGCATGGCGGTAATTGAGCTTCTTGCTGTAATAAAACTACTATTGGCCACAACACAGAAATGCAGAGAAAGTGTTCTTGAAGCACATACTTTTGATCCAGTTGAAGCCTTCTTACAGAATAAATATTTATTCTGTAAGAAGGCTTCAACTGGATCAAAAAAAAAATCAGGATCAAGCAAAACCTGTCTTCTCTGTGCTTATGTTCAAACCCAAAATAAAGGAGTTAAATAAAGCATAAATAGATAAAAACTGGCATGCTTACTTCTTCCTCTTCTTCCCCTTCTTCCCCTTCTTCCTCTTCCTCTTCTTCACCTTCCTCTTCCACTTCCTCATTTTCTGCTTCAGCAGCCAGATCTTGGTCCTCCTCCTCTAAGTCTTCATCAGATAATTCCCAGCCATAATATTTAAAAGGTTCTGAAAAGATTAGGGTTTTTATTCTGTTTCAATTGTTATCCTTTGGCTATACCAGAATATATTCTCTTTATCCTTGAAAGTAAGTGCATACATGGAAGAAAATATTGCCAACTGTATCTTGCATTTCTTCTACTCACAGAACAAAATGTTCTCCCCAGATGCAGAAATAAGTATATTGCCTCTTCCAAAAATGGAAATTCTACAAGTTGATTTTGGTTGAAGTAAATGGTATTTTCAATGGGAACTTATATTGCAAAAGTATTATACAAACACATGCAGATAGTACCATTACTCTTTACAAAAGTCTTTTTCCCTGTTACTTGTTGGGAAGAATCATCACTCAAATCTCACTTTATTATAGAGCCATAGATGTTCTGGTTAATAAAACACTTGATTTGTAGTGATAATAGGAAAAATGTAGTATTATCTATCCAGTGCTCAAAATTCTGCAAGACCAGACAAATGAAGAAATGTAATTTGCCAAAGAAATATTGATTTTAAAATAATTAATGTAAAATTCTGTTTTGAAATATAGTCTATGCAGGTGGTAAGGTTAGATTATTACACACCCTGAAAGTCTCACTAACCCAATGAATATTACACATTAGTGAACATTCACTATCTGTCCATTTCTCAAACCAGTATCCTGGCATACACAGATAGAATACATAGATAGATACATAGATAACTGTGGAAATGTGCTTTCAGAATGTTTAGTGAGCTATCATGCACCTATTTGCATAGCCATATTATAGTTATATTTCCCCCACTCAGATGTCTGAAAGGCTGCTATTATGCTTTTCAACTGATTCAGAGAAGACAGTATGACCCTCTTCATATTAGCAATATCAAACTGAGTACAACCTACTCCCTAATTTGCTTGAGCTATCCAAAATCCCTCATAGTAGCTGAAGTGATAATAATCACATAAACAGTATTACTTACTTTCCATAACTTGCACAGTTTGATTAAGCAGACTTTCTGGTGTTTGCTCAGCAATCTCTAAAACAACCACCTGAACTTGAGACGACGTCCTGATTTCTGATTCCACATTTTCCCAATCATTCATGAAAAGGTCAATCTTCATTTTAATTGTTTTCATTTCTTCTGTATCTGGAAAACCATCCTCTGCAAACTCAGGTTGCATGATTTCTGAAAATTAAATCACATAAAATAGGCAATGCTCCTCTAAAATCTTTTACATTTAAAACCATCATTCTTCTTTAGGACTATTTTTATATTGCTCAGATATGGTGGTATACTTTTTAATACTTCTTCCTCCCCATAATTATGAATTATTTTATTAGTAGTTTACAAAGACACTTCATAAACTCATAGTTTAATTATGTTGATACTCTATACACTGAGGCTTCTCCAGGAAAATAAATGAGGTCAAATTGCTGAACTATATTGGCATATGGTTATTTAAATTAGCACTCAAAATAAATATAACTCTTTCTGCAAAGAAATACAATACAGAATACATTAATCTAAAAATGATGATTCAATGATGAACAGCTTTTGACAGACTCTCCATATAGTCATGCCTCATGCCAGTATGGGAAAAATTTGAATGAAGAAATAAATGAAAATAAAGTACAAAAATATTATCATTACTTCCCTCTGTAAATACTGGAACTGGGAAACTCTCACAGGAAATTCTGGCTTTAAGGAAGCCATGTCTGTATACAATCACTTGTTTAGTAATTAAGAGAGAGAGAGAGAATACTTTAATCTCTTAAGGAACATGCAGAAATTTGTAGTGTCGTTTGAGATCAGTCCAAGCATGTTTCCTAACACTCAGGAACACTCATGTTTCCTAACTCTCACAGAAAGCTGACAGAAGATCAAGACTGAAGGGATGCATTAATATAAATAAGAAAATCACAGGTACTACACATTGTAAACATGACAAAACCACACCAAATGTGTTGTCATACTCTGTGAGCAAATAAACAAGGGGTTAGTTCCTTCCACCACAACTTCTTGCTGAAGAAGACAGATGGAATTAAGAACTTTATATTGACAGCTGATGTGGAATTAAAAACTTGATATTGACACATTAGAAAAGGTTCCAATTAGGAGCTAGATAGGGCTGCAATTACCATCCATTCATACACTGTTAGACCCTGAAAGTCCTGAGACCAAGTCCTATCTCAGCTAGAAGATGATACTCAAGTGCCTATATGACACCATAAAGACCTTGTCACTGGCAGCAGCAATGTGGTGTTGTTGCTGCTGTTCCAATTCTCTTCACTCATATAATTTTCAACTCAGATTGTCTTCTTTTCTTGTAATTTTTCTTTTGTGTTCTGTTAATAAGTGATGTCAGCTAACAGACAGAAAAGCAGTTCAGAGCAGTGAGTTAAATGATCTGATATTACTCTAAGTTTGTTGGGACTTAGAGCATATGCTGTGTTTTTTTCTTGCCAGAAATGAAGATACAAGAAAAAATTTTATCAGTGAATGGAATGATTTTCTATTTTGCCAAAATTTTCCCCCTTCTCTTGTTGTTCCTGTCTTGTTTTTCATTTGAAAGAGCATGAACAGATTTGACACAAGTAACAATATTATCAGCCTATTCCAATGAACTTTGACTCATTTTTTTACATTAAAAGGACTATTACTACTGTACTTCCTTATGTAACTTCCTACATGAACAAAGCAGAGGTATTACTAAAATGAAAGTCTTTTGTAATGCCTTGTATGTAAAAAGCTTTGACTACTTTCTCAAAAATACAAAACCTCAAAACATTAAAACCCCAATGCCTTATGGTCACTTTCAGGCATTAACCAGGCCAGTGCTCACTCTGTCAAATTGCAGCACTGTAACATTCATTTTGAATTTGTCCCAGTCTGAAAAATCCAAACAATTTTTGTGGCTTATGAAGGGTTAGATTGCCCTGTTACAATTTTCTTCATTAAGAAAACATATTTCCTCCCAGAACCAAGTATCTCTCATTTCCTCTTGTCGACTGTTGAAGAAATTTGCAAATGACACATTTATTTTCCAAATTAGAGCCAAAAGACAAAAAGTGTATAATGTAGCTGGGCTTCAGTGATTAGGTACCAGTAAGATTTGTCAGGAAAGAGATTGAAATGTAATGGTCAGAGTAAAGATGCTGCCTAATTTTTGTGTAATATTCTACCAACTAAAGCATCACCTCAAAGTGCCAATAGCAGCTGGGATATGCAAATGCCTTCAGAACAAGGACCATTTCTCAAACGCCTTATTTTGAAATTCCTTCATGGCCCACTAAGGTTGGTCCCTTGCTAGTTTGCTACTTGTGACTATTTCTACAACCCTTTTGTCCCTACATGAAATCAGGCACTTTAGAGGTAGTGTGGGAGTTTTGGGCACTGCAATGTCTACATCTTATTAAGGAACGGTGTCACAATGTGTAGCTCTAGAAATACGTTTAATTTCTAAATACTGGTATGCCTTTTATAATTAGAATCCTCAGGGCTGTCAGCCCCTGCTCCAGCAATACCATTGCACAGCCAAGGTAAACTGCAAAACTATTAACAAAGAAGCATTTTGACAAGTATTTTTGTGATCTTTTATAACAACCATTATTTAATACATCTCCCCCCCATTTTTTTTTAAATTTTGAACAACACAACTATTAGACTGACACCTTAGTAGCTAACCTTCCTCTTATTTGATTATTAGTTTAAACATAAATCAAAGTGCAAAAACATAAATCAAAGTGCAAAAGGGCATATCAGCAAGGAGAAACACCTTGCAGATTTCAAATAGTTTGATCTTGAATTAGAAATAATGTTTTCCCTTAGACAGGCTTACAAACATTTGCATTTTACTAAACTAGACATTCATTCTATATATGTCATTATATATACCATGCAATGACATTTTTGCCTCTTACCATGATTCTAAATAGGAACATAAATATACCTTTTTATGTACATTAAAATATGTGTAAATGGTTCCATTAATTATATTGCATTATGCAGTGATATATTCCAAATGAGAAACAGATTTATCTAGTTAAAACCTGCTCACATTTGGGCAGCTCTAATGCAGTATGTAATGATGACTCCCTTAGGAAGACAGATTTTAAGAAAAGAAGGAACGGATACATTAATAACTGGGTTACACTAACTGCTGCTTGCACATGTTATCCCTGGTAGAGTCACACTGCAGAAATCACATGTGCTGCCTTGTGAACCATAGCCCTATCCACAGCAGTAACACATGGAAGGTGGGATGAGGGCTGCCTGGATCTGGCTTTCAAAAGCTCATCTTATAGTCCAGCCCTTTAAAAACCTCTCAGTTCTCAGCAGGTCATGACACTTTGGAAGTATACAAGCAGAACAAGAGATTGAAATGAGCATTTGGTATCATCTAAGACAGAATATTGAACATGGCAATGAATCCACTTAATAGAGTAGTTCCCATGACCTTTATCTCAGATGCACTTAAAATTCATGTTACCTCTCCTGACAGGCCATATATTAGCAAAGGATGGGCCAGCATGTGTTCCAGCTTTGTTTTGCTACTTTAGACACATAATTCCAACAGAATACCTGTATGCAGAAGGTTTTGTTGCTTAAGAAAACATATCCAGCAGCTATTATTGTATACCTTCAGAACTCTTAAATAGATTACCCAGGTCTAAGTGAACTGGAGAAACTTTCCCCCGGAAAGAGGGGAGAAGTAACAGAAGAAAAAAGGTTTACCTTCCCAGTGAAAACAGACAGACCAAAAATCAGACAACACTCATTTGGTTTTGGTTCGGGTATTTGAACCTTATTATGACAAAAATGTTGTCTCCCTGACATTTAGTTTGTCTCACCAGGGACCAAATAAGGCAGCTGTACCTTTGCCATTAGATATAAATATAATAACTCTGCTTGGCAAGGTTATTTATAGAGAGAAGATATTTTTTGAAAAATTAAAAACATAGTCAAGAAAAATATCTGAAAAGATAGCAGTGGTTTGAAAATGAATAATATAAAAATGCAAACAACTTTCTCTCTAAGGAGGTGGCCTTCTACCTAACAGTACTGTTCTTAATTTAATTTTCTTATCACAACGGTAATAGGAAAAATCCTCCCCAGCCTTAAATCTTGGGCTTTTGTAGGGAATGCCTATATGCCAGTTTCTCATGTTCTTTTGCTCTGCATGTTCTGTGCTTGTACTGAGCATTGTTACCATAGAGACAAACAATCCTTGAAGGCTTTCTGCCCCCACATTCTCTAAGTGAATTGTTGGGGAAAGAGAGCCTTTAATATCTTAGTATCTATAACTTTTTCTTCCCTTGGTCCATATGCAACATCAAAAAATATAAAAGGTTCTTTTCTCCTCATTGAAACACTGCCAAAGCTGACACAGACACACCAGAAGCCAGCATGTCTTCTTCATTAGAGCTTAACTAGCAAAATAAACAAAAAGGCAAAATATACCATAACAGTGACACTTTTCATTTCTTGGAACTGATCTGTATTTCATTATGAATGTAGTTTCAGTTGTCTTTTTGAAACAGACTGTAGTTTGTTTATACAGACTTTTCACTTCTTACTTATAAATATACACTGCCAAATGATCTTCAGCATGTTACAGTGAAATGTGCTCAATAGACAAACTTATATTTTATGTACTGATTTTTTTAATTGGAAAGACAACTGTGGTTTACAGATAAAGTTGATTCTTTCTAATGCATAAAAATATGTTTATTTAACAACTTTCTATTAAAATAAAATGGTTTCTATTTCTGGTTTGTTCTTTAAAATATTCTAAAAATTCTAACAGATAAAAACTAAAAGGTATATTTTAAAAACTAAAGCCGACCATCTCCACTGAAGATGAGTTGCCTTCAAAGTGTTGAGAGAAAGCTGTCACAAGATTTCATATATCTTTTCATTAACTTATGGTTCTATTTAATTTACAAGACTGGTACGGGATAGGGTCAAGGAGGACAGGTGGACAGACATTAAGTGAAGTAAATTAAGAGGATGTCCTTTCTCTTTTTATGTTCAGAAAGTGACAAGAGCTTCCAGAAAGACTGATAGCTCTAATCATAGACTTTTGTTCTTTTTTCTTCTTCAAAACATTGTATAGTTGTTCTCCACCAATATTCCTTAGTCTTTATTCACCTGAATAAGAGACTAAAAAAGTTTAAGAACTGAAGGTATTTGGGATTTAATTGAGGAAGTTGTTCTTAACCTTTCTGGTTTTCAAATTTTGAAATTTCTCTGCCTAAAATGCTGGGATTACAGGTATTAGAATGCAATTATCACATCTGATTTATAAATCACAGCAGAAAGTGGCTTTGAAGATCATGCAGCTTTGCTCAGACACTGAACAAACTGTGAAGGTAATATCACTAGAGCTTGCTTTGAAGTTTGCAGTATAAGTAATTTGCAATCTCTCATCTCCAGTTTAATAAACTGTCCTTGTCCAAACTCTCTCTCTGAAAAGCCTCCAGGTAAAGGTAGGAGAAAGCACAAATCAGGATGCAAGTTATCAAGAAAAACAAAAGAAATATATTTAGAGGCTGTAAGACTGAGCACACATCATCTGCCTGGTAAATGTTATAATTACAATTGATTCCAAGAAGTATTTCTCTTCAAAGACTAAATAGGAAATGCACTAACATGAACAGGTTTAATTATTTTTTGCTCTTGTTGTTTCAAATATCTTACTGAATTTAACATGATGATAAAAATTTAAAAAAAGCAAGAAAATAGAATAAAAGCCCAAGAGAAGGGTATTGATTCCACACTCCACCATCTGTAATGAGAAAGGAGATCAATATTAAAGAGTTGGGACTCAATATTAAAGAGCATATAACTAATAATGATCTTAAAAGAGAGGTGACATCTGGAATTATGAGCCCAGCTGCCAATTTATATTTGCCAAGAACTTCTGCCCAAATAGCAAGAGCAGCAGAAGAGACATCAGTGAAAATGGGGTTGTACAAACACACCAGCCTGAGCTACTGAGGCATAAGCATGTCTGCTCCAGTTGAGTTTGCTATATAGAAAGGAAGTAATCTCTGGCAGAAATGTGGCAGGAAAAGAATATGCCAAGTATTACTTCAGGAAGATTGGAGTGAAACCACAGATCTACCTGAAGTTGAGAACTCCTCTACAACAGCTGAAAGACAGTCTCATGAATTGATATAGCTGTCCCCTAGTATAAATACAGTTATACTCATGCAAAGCTTCTGCAAAAATGCTTAAATAAATTCCTGAAAAAAACCTCTCAGAATAATTGTGTCAAAGGACGTGAAAAAAATATATGAGGCTATAATGTTCAGTGAGACATTACAAGCAAGAGTTACCACATAAATTGATTTCTATATCTTTAGCAGACATTTCAGCATTGAACTTAGCTTCTTAACTCACTTAAACCCATTTGTTAGATTTACATGAATTCTCCTTCTTCAGTTACTTTTACTCTCATTAAGACCTTGTTCATCACTGGAACCATTTTTTCCTTTTAAACACAGACAATCTTATAAACTTGAATATTTTCAGTGCTGAAACAATCCCAGATTCCACTGACGTCACAAAAATAGTGGTTATTAAAATGTGCATCTACTTGAATGGAATGAAATGGAATAGAATAGAATAGAACTATTCCAGTTGGAAGGGACCTACAATGATCATCTACTGCTCATCAACTGAGCAATTCAGGGCTGACCAAAAGCTTAAGCATGTTATTAGTGGCATTTCCTAAATGTTTCTTAAATGGTTTGGGGCATCAGTCACATCTCTAGGAATCCTGTTCTGGTGTTTGACCACCTTCTCAGTAAAGAAACACTTCCTGATGTCCAATCTAAGCCTCTCCTGGTGCAGCTTTGAGCCATTTCCATAGGATGCCATATATGAGAGACCAAAAGAGTACGATTTGGGCTCGCAAGTATTTTTTCTGAGCTATCTTTTATATATTCTAACTGCTATATATTATAAAAACCTAACAAACTGGGAACATGTGAACTGTGAACATTTATCTATATTGCCGTAAAGATATGTCACATGGGAGAAAAGCTGCAGTCAATGTGCTGATGGCACTACATGTGAAATAAAATGATGCCAGGCTAAGAGCAGCATGACTGAATTGTTTTGGTGAGTCAGTGTTTGATTATTGAAATAAAATGCGGGTGTAGGAAAACATGATTTTCTCTGAACAACGACTTAACATATCTTAAGACCACATGACATTATTATGTTGTTTTGAGGTACTCAGATCAACATTATTTAGATACTGTAAACTCCCATGAACTTTGTTATTTGAGATGAGAATGACAAAGTATCTTTGTAGACGCCTTTGTTTAATACTACAGGATTCATTCACTTTGGAGAAAAGCTATGTGTTTTATTAGAAACTATAAAAAGGTATAATGTGGATTTTTTAAAAAAGCTTACATTCAATTTAAAGAACCCTAGAAAGCTACAGTATTTTTTTTCACACAGTAGGTGAAATGTTACCTCATTAAAATATAAAAGCATGCTATCTTATTCAGTCTATCTTATACAACTTAGGCCTTGTAAATATGTATGATAAATGCATTTTAAATAAATATGTAAAATAAGTGCCAGACTAGGTCAGGAAAGAGAACATATGTGAGACATACTGGTAATACAGAACTTAAGCTTGGCTGTAGTAATTTTGTATAGAAACCAGTATGTTGTGTTTCAAAGAAAAATGGCAATAGCAGTCTAGATTCTTGATGAGAAAATATGAAAGTGGGAATTCCTCTTCAGGCCTTGGGTGATAATTCAGGCTATGAATGGGAAATCTTGAGACTGTATAGTAGAGAAAGAAAATACTCCAAAGTCCCCAGTCTAGTTCTTAATATAGAGACAGATATTTATGCATGGTAATTGTGACAGCTGATATAAATCAGACAGAAACATTCTTCTAAGAAGCTAGGCAGTGATTAAAGAAGGCTAAGAGGGAAGCAAAACTCTGCAGCTTTTTGGACTATTGAGGTTCAAACCATTGAAACTATGTAGGAATGTGCCCTTTGTTGACGTAGTGACTAAATTATCTTTTGCCTCTTTAAAAAGAAAAAAACCTAGAAGTTCTCTTCTCAACTAGGTAAAAAGACACCTCATAGGACTTTGGGGACTTTACTTCAAACTTAAGGATAGCTAATTGGATAGAAGCTAGAAAGTCCTGCCTAAGTAATTTACTAGAAAAAGAAGAGAACAAAGGAACTAATTGCTTGTGTTAGGTGTACCTCTAACTCAGGTTTTCTCTGTAAAGAGCTTTGTTATTTTGCCTTTTATTAAAACTTTTCTGTTTCCAATACTGCCACAGAAGCCACCCTGCTAATTTTATGCCATCTGAGGCAGCTGAGCCATCTCAAGTGTGATATAGGTTTCTGAGAGCTTATAAGACCTAGCTCGAAGAGACCATAATATCACAACTAACTGGAACTAACTCTAAGTCTCAACCCAACTGACAGAATCTGAGGTGCAAAAATCCAGCCTATTTGTGACAGCTGGTCTGCTGCCAAAATCTCACTCCTTACAGATTATTCACTTCTGCCCAGGACAATTATATTTTCTCTGCTGGAAACTAAGTAAAACACAATTCTGATATAAAGTAGGATCTTTACAGGAAACAAAAAAAAAAGAGTGGTTCTGTCAATATAGAAAGCAATAAAGTAAGAACATCTTTATCCAAAATGTTTTATTTATATTGTTACCAGAGGGGAAACCTCATGTAATACACAGAATTCCATTAGTTTTTATGCTGTTATGTTGTTAAAGACTGATGTCCATAAGCACAAAGGAGGGGAGAAACAATGACAGATAGGTGAACCTCCAAAACTTAATCACAACAAATACAACTGTGACTTGACACCCCTCAGGGCCATTAGAAGATGATGATGAAGGCATTGTCTGGGTGTGAAATTTACTGAGATGGGTCACCCCGAGAAGCTCTCTGGCTGAAGTGCATTACTGCCTACAGGGCATGAGATTCATTAGGGGATGCCTAGGGAAAAGCAGTTTGGGATTGTGGGAGATTTATAATATCAGGAAGCTTTTCTGAGAAGGCAAGGAGAAGGAAAGATCAAAGTGGATTGGATCCACTAGCATGGATAATAGAGTAAGAAGAGGATGACAGGGAAATGGGAATACATGCTCAGACCCATTGCATGGTCCTGGGGACACAGAGCTGCTACAGCCTCACCTCTGCTTCTGGATTCAGCAATTCATAATGTGTGTTGCTATCAGATTGAGCAATTCCCAATGCATGTTAAGAAAGACACTGATGAACTGATTTCCATTCCCTTTTAATTACTTCAGGTTGGGCTTACTGAAGGAAGACCAGAAAATCAGACAATGCTGTGATTTTCTCATTAACTATTGACTAAGTTCCAGCAATGCTTTGTAACTTTTAAAGAGCTACAGATTTTTTGATGAGTAGTTTCAAGACAGCTAATAACCCACTTAGAAAAGTTACTAGAGGAGATAGAATCCCATCCCTTGGATTTATTGAAAACTGCAACAGTGCTGACTGATTTAATGGAAACCATCTCTATTCTGCAACATCCATGAGGAATGACACAAAGAAATGTGTGAAGAGAGTACCAGTGAAGAGAGTAACAAAAAGTCAATTTTCCTGATGCTGAATATAAAAAAGGAAATCAAAACTGGAAAATCAAACTACTAAGTGATTGAAACACATAATTAGATCAGAAGTCAAATGATACACACCTTTCTCCTCAGCAGCAGCTGGAGACTGATCTTTCTCTGATGTCAGTGTTTCTTCCATTCCTCCGCTGTAAATAAAAGTTCATTTATCTTAAGACCATTACAAATATTACTAAAGCAAGTTGCAGATATATTAAATGTAAAGATGTGGAAATATAATTTTGGTTGTAAAAAATAAAAATCATATGTATTTTATTATCTAAAATTTTCTTATCTCATTGCATTAAAAGGTTGGACTAATGAAAGGCTAATGAAAAAGCATTTACAAAGAGATTTTACTGCCACCATATGTACTGATATAAATGAAATATTCCTCCAAGACAACAGATATTGGATTATTTCCTGTATATGATAACTAGTCTTAGTGTACTGCTTTACTTAATTTGTGCAATAAATGCACTGATACCTTTAACACAAAGTGAGCCTAGAATTTTCTTGTGCTCATTTTATACATTCAGATATTTGGAATATTTTACCTTGCATCATCTTCTTTCTTTTCTAATGCTTCATGTGTTGGTCCTTCCAAACTCTTAGAATTATTTTCATTCCTACTTGCTAGGTATGCTCTGTGCAGTATACAGGCTCCTGCAGCACAATTGCATGACAGTAATGACTTTAATGCGTCTGTATAAAACTAAAGTCATTGTCTTAGGAATATCAATTAATAAATTGTTGACAGATTTCTTTTAAAGTCAACAAAAAGTATATATACCACTGAACTGTTATGACGCTGGTGATTTATGCAATTTTAGAGCTTTTTTCAATTTAAAGCACCTAAAAAAACTGAGTCTGGAATATTGGAAGGTTATGAAGGCTATAAAAGGAGACAAAACTGAAATGATTTATCTTAAACTTTCATATATCATGTGTTACTCTGCCATTTATTTTATTTGCAAGTGCACAAAGAATGCTATGAAGAAACAAATGAAAAACATTCAAATAAAAATATAAATAATGTGCATACCTCTACTACTGCAGCTGTTTAGCAGAAATTAAGAGTATGCTGTTCCTACTAGGAACTCTACTGATTTATTTATTTTGACAAATAGATTTATTTATGGCTGTGTGCTGAAACCTGTTTTCATCAGTGGACTTATGAGAGCTTAGACTAGGTCAGGGAACAGATTACAAAGTAATGACTCAAATGCTGTGAAAACGTAAACTTCACAACTACATAATTATTTAAATGACAGAAACAAGTGGGAATCAAGTAAAGAGTCAACACAATTGTGCAAATAAAAAGAATAAAGTGAAACAAAATAGCTAAATTCAAGGAAATGTATCCATAAGCAAAAAGCTACATTTTCAGCCAAATTTTTATACTACCAAGAGTATAAAATAGGTTATTCATATTAGAGCAAGTAATTCAGAGCGAGCTTTTGAGAACTAGTGGAAATGGCAGAGGTGTATATTGCAGGAAGGAAGCACATAATAGGCAGGCTCTAGAGAGGCCTTAATTTGAAAGCCTCTGCTATGAATTCCCAAATTCTTCCCTTCAGAAAACAAAAAATAAAAAAGAAAATATATTTTTAAAAAAGGAGTGGTTACTGACCAGAAAAGAGACAACCTTTTCTTCTATCCAACTAATTCACTAATTTGTTAAATTCTGAGAAGTGAAGAGAAATGTAATATCATTCTGAAAGCATCTCTCCCACCTCACTGCTCTCCCTGCAGTTCAGGCTAGAGGTAGACTCCTGATGTTTATTATTTAGCATACAGTATTGACATTTCATTACCATATGCCAACTACAGGAAGGAGATGCTTTTTGTGGTTGTACAAAAGGACAATGCACTATGTCCCAGAAACAAGGTTCATGAACATTTCAATAAGCTTGGAGTGGCTGGGAAGCAAAGATGAGGCATGGAAAAGCAATTTGCCTCTAGGTTCTTTCCAAAAGTGTCTGAGATGAAGTCTTGAATGACTGCTTCTGCAAATACGATTTTCTGACAAACACTGGATCTAGAGCTTTCTCATAGAAATGTTCAGCCAGTATTTAATCTGTGTGTGAGCTCTGGTCACACTGAAACACTTGTAGTTACAAAATTTCACAAAGCTGTGTGACTAAGTTGTTTAGGTACGATTCCTGAGTCGTGAGGATGATTTGCTGATCAGTTGACATACTTCTGAAAATTTGGGGTTTTTTAAATAAGAAATCTGTTCTGAGTAAACTGTGTAACCTTGTTTTTCTCAGGTTGATTTTTATATTCAGGGACAAGGGTTTGAAGATCTCTGGACTGATTCCAGTACTGGGCACCTAATAAGTTGTCTTGAACTATATGGGAATAGAGCCATCATGCCTTTCTTCAATAGAAGTTTCTGCCACCGAAAGAGATTTTTTGATAATGGACTGGGTTGAACAGGGAATGATCAAACATTGCCAATGATCAATTAAACTTGTGGAGTGGTATGAATCAAGCAAATATGATCCACGAAGACACAATTTGACAAACTTTTAACAGTACATGAATATCTTCAGTTATTGATGCTTGGTGCCAATCTTCCTTTTGGCTGGAAAGAATAAAGTAAAAATCCCTTACTCTGAATTCATGGATACGAAGCCACTGTATCCATCTGGGTAGGAAGTTACTGGGCTTTATTTTTGATCCCAGAATGGAGAACAGGGTATCCCTGCATACAAGTATTTCCCCCTTGCCTCCTCTCTCAAGCTGAGAAATTTCATACCTCTAACCTGATTTTGCAAATGGGCAAACCAGGCAGAGAAATTTGACCAAGAGCCACATTGCAAGGTGGTAGCTAGCCAAGAATAGAAAAATCTGATGCTACAAGAGTCTACTGGTATTTCCTGCTGGTTGTAAATAGGAGAAAAATGAAAACTGATTTAAAACGGGAGAAATCTTCTTTGCTGTTATAGCAAAGTATTCCTGGTTTAAATTCTGTGTAATTCCCTAACTCCAAATTGTAAGAAATTGTGGTACTCTTGTTGATTCACTGGATGATTCATTCTCCAGACCCTGAAGCTTTATAAATGGGACATAACTACTAGTTTTTCTCACAAGTATGTTTTATATACAGATATCAACACAGAAAAAAGGAAAGAAAGTATAAAGTTGCATTAGGGTGCCTTTACTAACCATCTTTTTGTGTATCCTTCAGACAGACAATCGTGTCAGGTAGAAGTCCTTTCACTAATAAGGCTGACCAGTGGTCTTCTGACAGAGGGTAGTTATCCACTACCCACCCTCCTCTTTCTGAAGCACCAGGAAACCTGTCTTTGTTAGTCTTCATAAGCTGTTAGAAAATGTCACATTCAGGAATATAAAAAGACTTAAATGAGCTGTACAAAAAGGACAGCACAATACAAAATTACTTTCTAAATGCTATGATTTTTCCTTATTGTCATTTCAGGTCAATAAAAAGTAAGACATTTATAACTTTGTATGTCTGAATGAAAAGAGAAACATTTTAAACAAGAAGAGACTAATGTCATAGTGATTTTTTAAGCTTGCCTATAAAGAATTTACACTCCAGTTTCAATAGTTACATACTATTGAACAAATTCAAAAGATTTAAGGATTCCTGTATAGATCTTCATAAACAATTCTTTTGAAACTCTTACATCTGGTGTTCAGTTCTTTAATAGTGACTACAAATATAAGATTAGAGCAAGCAGACAATGATCTGTCAGATAATTCTCCCAGCTGTTAACAATTTGTAGTTCAGGTGATTTGAAAGACAGAAATAATTTCTCTGTAAGTGTGTGAATATATATACACACGCACACACATATTTTTATTATATATAAAGGACAATAAAATAGTCCTCATAAGATTTGTCCTTCATTATCTTCCTCAGTGTCTCCTCAATCCTATGTAAGCTTTTGGGCTATGTGATATAAATGAAACTGATCTCTCAAATGGGAAAACTAAGAACATATATGGATAATGCATAAACTGTTAGAAGTTCCTCTTAGGAAAAAAGTACTTCGCTATATACTACTTGTAGTCTCACCCCTGCAACAGCTTCCTCCAGTGCTTCAGCGTACATTTGAGATAACATTGTATCTTCAGAGAACGACACACTTTTCATGGCTCCTTCTACCATGGCTTGAACTTCTGGGTGGTCAGCAGTTATCTCTGGTATCCCTAACACCATAGATTTTTTAAATGAACTTCACAGAGAAATTTGAAATCAGGATTTAAATAAAGCATTATATCATAACTCAGCACAGCATACATTTTTAAGCAATACACAATTGCTCTGAGAAAGAAACAAACAGCAGTTCTGAATGCACATGTAGAGTATGTCTCATAAACTAAAATCTTGGTTTGCTCTCTCAGTATCAAAACCCCAACATTTTCAACTGTACAGTACTTTCCACCTCTAAGCTAAATATTGTTTCAATATAAACAGAATGACATTTCTGTGCCAGAATAATCAGGCATTTAGAGCACGCTAGAATTTCCATTTATTTGATTTCCCTTCAGTTCCTAAATCAAAAGGTTTACCAAACTAGTTTTTCAATCAATACAAATTTTAGATCAAGGCAGTGTATTTTAAACAATAAAAGAGCCTGCATTCCCTATGATGCGCAAAACATTAATATTTTTCCATATTTTCTTATTAATTGCTGGCACAACAACTACAATTATTTTAAAGTTAAATGATGTAAAGCAAATAAGGCAGCTTCAAAGACCACAGAACAGCTTATTCACCTGATTCTTCTGATTGTTCTTCTGATTCTAATCTATTTTTCACTGCCTCTATAGCCTTTTCTACTGCATCCTTTCGCAATTCCTCAGTGTGTTTCTCTCTTGATTCTTTATATTGTTGAATGAGTATGTCCATATCAAGAACCTAGTGAAATTATTTGAAAAAATACAAATATCACAGAAGACAAATATAGCATCTGTTCCAATATTTATAAAATAAAATGATTTTAGAAAAGCTCTGCAGATTTCAGAAAAATTTACATGTAATTCAAGTGCAGGGTTGGGGTTTTCTTGAAAAAGAAATTATTTTCCATTTGCATTTATATTTAATTATGTTAGATACAAAGTTATTTATAGTATTCTAATACTAAGATAACTGCACTATAAGAGGATATATAAAAGTATTCTTGATCTGTAGCTACATTTATAAAAAAACGAATTTCACTAAAATACTGTTTCCTCTGTAATCCCTATATTTGTAATGTGAATGTTAATAACATGACAAGAACGTGCTTAACTGATTGCCAAGCCCAGCTGATACTCTGCTACCTAAGACATTTATGAACCTACCTTTCCTTTATAATTCTGTGCAATTTCATTACAAATAGTTGTTCTTCCAGAGAATGGAGGACCAAATACGAACACTTTACAAGGAGGAACTGGCATTGGAGGTAAGAGGTAAGGCCGTGGATTCAACACAAATTTGTTCAATGCCTCTTGGCATGACAGTACGTACATTTTACCTAGAAAACTTAAAACAGAAGAGAAGCTAGCAGATATAGACATCCCATAAAATAGATATGAAAATTAAGGGTGTCAAATTCCACTAACCTGACAGCAAACTCTGGGTTTCCCATTACAATGTCCCCCTCCTTTAGAGCCACGGGACACACTTGTCCCCACCTGCTCCTACGCCATCGGTATCTGGGTGCTATCAGTTTGTAAGATGACAGAGCCCGGAGAAGTTCATCCTGTTTATTAAAATAGCAATAAATGCAAGTGTAATTTTTGTCTGAAGCTACATATGCCTTTTTTATTAGACTTTTTGAAACCTTTTGATGGAAAATAAGCTAACTTAAAAGAAAAACACATTATGGTTTTTTTAACATTTAAATAAAAATTATTTCAGAATTATAGGACAATTTTCAAGAGAAATTACTTCATTTTTCAGGCCTGTTTAAAAGACCTGAAGGAAGGAATAGTACTTAAAGGAATAATACTTAAAATAGTTCCTGTAGGCTTTATTTATTATTTTTAAAAGTTTGAAATGGTAAAGAGCCATTTATTGAAGACAAAGGAAAATGGCTAAGATTTCTTCTAAAGGGTTTGAAAAAGGACCATTATCTGGATCAGGGAATAGCAATATGAAAATATCTATTTTAGTCATGCAGAAATATAATATGATAGGAAAAAGTTTAATAGCCGTTTCACAGAATGTGAATAGTGAGTGAATCCTAAAGTCATGGTGACTCTAAATTCAGAATAGTACGGACAAGTGCTGGCTGTGAGGAGCTTCAGAAGAACTTAAAGAACCAATAGAGGCAGGCATTAAAATAGCACTTTTACACAGAAGCTATGAATTTTCACTGACTGTCACTACTCAGAAATAGATCCCTCTGTGAAAGCATTTTTTCAATGGCCAAGAGCAGTCAGAAAACCAACTTGAATGTTAGGAATGTTGAGCACAGAGAGAATAGATGATAAAGGTTTGTGTTTAAATTGTTTAAATATTGCCCTTGTCTTTACTGCAACGTGCCTCCTGCTGCCCTGATCTCAGAAAGGACACAGCAAAATTGGATAAGTTTCAGAAAAAGGTAATATAATTGATCAATCCCACAACAAGCTTGTTGTGTAAGAAGGAATAAAATTATACAGACTGGAATTCTTCAGTATAGCTACGTAAGAACAGGACAGAAATCTGAACTCAAGAGTTATTAGAGGGCAGATGTAGAAAACCAAACTATTCACTGACTTCTGCATACTGGAGGATACTGAGCTAAAAAGCTGCAGGTTCAACACAAAGGGAAGCAATTCTGTGCAAAATGTTCAGTTAATCTTTGCCTTGAGTACTGCGGTTACTCAAAGCTTACACACAAGCAAAAACACACAAACTAACTAAATAATAAATATAGATGACCTCTGACAGAGAAAGTCTTTCACTTGTGAATTTGTGAACTGAGAAAACAGAAAAGTGAAGGGAGGGGTATTTCTGTGAAAATGTGTGGTCTCCTCATTACACTTCCATTCATATATTCAGAGTTTTGTTTCAGAAATAGGAAAGATGATCGGAACTAAATAAGGTGACGACATACATGCAAAACTTCTGATTTTCAGGTTTATTTGGAAGGGACACAAATTATAATTGCAATGATTCAGCAAAATTCAGCAGTAATGTGAGTAACTTTTCATGTTTCTAATTAATTACAGGAAAATAGAACAAATGTAATCTCAGGCAGAATGTTGCTATATTTGGATTAGCATATTGATTCTTATTCAGGAAAAGAGTAGACTGAGCTAAGAGTCAGCTTCTGAGATTGTTATCCTTTGGCTAAAGTTTCTTTATTTCCTTGGAAGGAATTAATTTTTCCTCTATTACTAAAAGAAACATTCTGTTCAAAGTTTTATTATAATTATTACGTGGTTTTTTGGGAATTACAGGGTTTTTTTATTTTCATACTTTTTAAGTGGACTTCAGTCCCAAAATGACTTTAAATTCTCATTTCTGAAAGGCCAATGCCTAAAGAATGCTCTTACTGCATGGTAAAACAAGCTGGTTGTTTTGAAACAAAGATGCTGTAATATAAGCTTACAGCAGAAAAGTAATTCTAGTTATTACAGTCAGTCACACTTTAGAAAAGCACACTTACATTTTGCTTTCCCTCCAGCGTTTCTTCTTCTTGTCACTTTGGAGTCTGATTACAGGAGCTGCATTTTGAACTTCCATAGACTCAAGTCGGCCTACCACTGTCTGAAAATAAAATAAGTCTTGATTTAGTAACAATCAGTGTGGGAATCAGAAAAACAGAAACTTCCACAGACACTGAAGGATTAGATCTGCAGCCTTAGAAGAAGCTAAGATTGATGTAAAAGTACAATACACAGACATTAAGCAGAAAAATCATAAACTTAAATTTCTATAGTTGTAGGTGAGAATATGCCTTAAGTAAGGGAGAAACTGTACTGAGAAGATGGTGAAGGGTTTATAATGTAAGGGTGTGGTTGTATAGAGTAAGCTAAGAGTTTAGAAGTTATAATAGAAGTACACATATATAATATGTGTGCCTGTGAGTTAGAAGTCCATTGGATACAAGTATCCGCAGTGCAGTAGAAGTAAGTGAAGGTGATAGGTTAGAAAAGCAAAATAAATCCTGTGGCAACTGTCTATTAAAAATTATATATTGCCTTATAACAAAGAAACTTGTGACTACTCTGGAGCTATGGCTGAATGTTTGCTCCTCTAGAATCGATGTTTATCTGAGCAATAAATTGTTCTTAGCTCGAAAATAGTCCCATCCCTTCATTTCTAGCAGCAACAATGATAAATCAGAACTGCTTTTGTCTTCAGAAGGGCCCCTAAAAATCTATTTAAAATTGTAACTTATTATTTATAAAATGGCTATGTAAAAACCAAGGCCCAGTTTTTAACTCAGACTCATGCTAGTTATTGAGCTGAATTTTAAGAAGCTATTTGGTAGATACAGGCAGTGCAAAAGGCCAAATCACAGCTTTTCTGTCTCCTCATTACGCCGTGAATCCCAAGCCTACTAAAGGACAAGACCGTGAAGGTTCCCCCAAGGCAGGGCAAGTACTCAGAGGAGCTCCAATTGGAAAAAGAGGCAAATCTCTTTGGGAAATCAGATTAGGCAGATCAGAAGCAATACAACTTTGGATATTTTGAAAGTTTATTTTGAAAGGTATGTAAACCAATGTCTACCAATAAGAATCAGATGATATTTAAGTTTATTTGAATAGTTTCCTGAATGTAATATTGATTGAATGCAAATATTCCTGAAATGAAAAAGCAAATTTTGTCATGTTTGGGCTAGTTTTATTATAGGCCTTTGCCTTACTTGTAGGTAAAATGGTTGGAATCATAACATAACTTGACTGCATTTAATATAAATTTTGTCTTGCAACATTCACAGATGGATCATAAATGAGGAAATTGTATGTTCTAATGTTGCAAAATGACTGGGTTTTTTTCCCCATAGGGCCATTCATGGTAGAGTTAAGCATACACTGAAATAATAGCTTAGAGAATTATAATAATACAATTTATTTCAAACAGAGGAGAAAATGCAGGAAGTTTACTTCCTACCTTGTCAAAAACAATCTCCTGCCTAATTTTCAACCCCATACTCTAGGTTCTGATTTGAAGCAACTTTTAGTTATGAGACAGAGGATAAGATTATTTATCTTCAAAATTTATCATTGTAGGTTTTTCAATAGGAAGAACAAGTTGCTCTGTTACAAGCTGAAATCTAGACACAAGCACTCAGCAGAATTCTTACAAGAATCAAGGGTCTTCAACTACATTGCAAAACAATATCAAAATTAATAAAAATTATATTCCATTATGCAAAATATATTTTAGACACAAGTATCAAATATGCAACCAGTTTTGCAAATATACCATACCAAAAATATTTTAATTTCTCATTATAATTTACATTAATACAGATCAGAAAAAGCAGTGAAATCAGATGGATATAATACAAAAGTTTGTAGCCTGCCTGAAAATATTCTCATGTAGCATATATGTAAGCCTGGGAGCAGAGCAGTCAATCTTCCAATAGAGAAAGGAAAGCAAGTATTTCAAAAGTCATGTTTTCTAATAGTAATTTAATAGGTTTTAAACACAACTTAAAATTTTGCCATCAGGAAAACAATCCACAGAATTGAGAAATTATTTTCTAGTGAAGGTTAACTTAGCTGGTGCATAGTTTACTTACCTCCAAGACATGATCTGGTTCCTGACTTCCATCCACTTCAATAAGACATCGGCAATCCTGGTAAGCCAACAATCCCTGTTAAAGAACGTGCCAGTCAAATGAGTATAGTTAACCAGATAATGACACTGAGGCTCATTCTCTTTCCATACATATCAAAGGTTGGACTCCAGGGCACTTCAGCAAAATCAGGATTCATTGTTTAATGGTTTATAAAATCTTCTGGAGATTAACTTTTATGTGATGACAGATAAATACAGAGATAATTCCAAAACTGAAGTTACAATGGCTTCAGAAGATAGCTTAGAAGTCTTAGCTCAAATGCAAGAGAGCTAAAAAATACCAAGATACAGTAACATTTTGTGTATGAATTCAACTTTTAATTGTCTCACTACCTTAATTCTTTGCTGGAAAATGAAGACAATCTCAATTAATACATTTCTCAGAAATGCCAGTCAAGAGTCCAATGTTTTAATTTTGACTTCCAATTCCTTTAAAATTTGGACTATGTATTTTACTTTTCTTGCTTGAAATTTTCACACTATCAATAATGTCTTAGACTAAAAACCTAGCCCATGTTGGTTGTTAATGCCTCTCTCTGAGGACTGAGAACACTCACTCCATTCCTGACAAATGATGGTCTAACCTCAAGCCTAAAATGTCCTATTGAAGGTGACTTTACACCTTTGCAGGTAATCTGTTCCAGTTCTTCACTATATTTATGGTCACAGCTCATTTCCTGGCTCATTTCATCTAGTCTGTCTTCTATACTGTAAATTAAATCATCTGCTCTATCTTTGGTCGAAATAGATAATAACTAATTACTTCTTTCTAATACTCCTCTAAAGAGAAGATAATAGTTTGTATTTCTCTTATATACAATGGTCTTACAGTCTTACTAGTACATTCATATTATTTGAGTTTAAACAATAGCATTCAGTTTATTGACTTAGTTTTGACTAACTAAATCCCCTCAGTTGGCAGACTGTCTGAAGTACTGAGGTCTAGCCAATTATTTCACATGTTGCAGTTGTTCATTAGGTTTCCCCTCACTGCAGTATTCACATTTATTTCAGGTCATTTTAATCCCAACAATTTATCAAGACATCCAAATGTGTTCTCCAAATTTCGTTCTACCTATTTTCCTATCAGTGCAAACTGCACACCGTATAAGCTTTTTGTTTCAATTTCAATTTAATCATCTCAAACACTGACTGGGCCAATTGATAAAACCCTGTGTTCTTTGTATTAGTGGACCACTAAGCATCTTCACCAATATATTCATCGCTAGTCAACCCTAAGTGAACCCTACCAACTAGTGGAATGTGTTGAAACTATTGAAGTGTGGTATACATCCTAAAGTAATTTAATCTAAACAACTTTCCATTAGCTCACTTATAAGAAATCCACAAGAGATTAATGTGGAATGATTAAAGATACCACATTTTTTGTTTTCCCCTTCACAGCAGTAAGAATTTTGTTACTCTAGCAAAGACCATTACACTACTTTTACACAATTTTATCTATAGGTTTAACTAATCCATAGGGAAATTCAAGGTATAAACAGTAATTGTCAAGTGGGCATCAAACATGAAGATTTTGCAGTTGCTTGTACTAAGAAATTAAAAACAACAACAACAAAAACCAAAAACAAAACAAAAAACCCCAACAAAACAAAATAGAAAACATACAGTAATTCCACCTTCCTGAACACAACAGGGAAAGAAACTGTCATAGCTTCAGAAATTAAATAAGTGGCAAAAAAAACCTAATGGGCTAATTACTGTGTATATAAATCTGCAGGCAATGAAGCAGGTGAGAAAGGGAATCTATTGGAGTGAAGACAATGGATGCAGATTATTTATGGGATTGCATTTATGGGATTGCATTCTGGAATGGACTCTGGTAATGGTGATGAAACAATGGAGTCTTCAAATATTTCACTTACTAGATTTAGAAAGCATTTTTGGTGGCAGGTATGGTGTCACTTTAAGAAGTCAAAGTTGATTACTTTATCTTGACTGCAGAGTAGAAACATCACCTACAGATGACAACTTTGTATCACTGATTTCAGAATAAATTTCAGAATTTGGGGATACGTTGTAGCATGACCACCTCAATACAACAAGTTCGCAAACTAAAAAACCAATGAAAACAGTGCAAGATATTTTAAAATCTTTTGTTATGCATAATCATATTACTTTGCTTTTTCTTACTTCTAAATGAGGACGTATTATATCCTTGTATATTCCAATTCTTTTCTCTGCATTTTCAAGAAAATCTTCAGGCCTCTGCACTAGGTGATGAAAAGGTTCTTTTTTTTTACGTCGACCTTCTCCAGTCTGCAAAAAAAAAATTTCAAGACACAGAAATAATGTCTTAAAATAATTTTTGTCTTCACTCAAATTTTTAAAAAGTAGCTTCGGAGAGTATTGCAATGAGTATTAGTCCAGTGACTGCTGACCATGATCCTATTCTGATGAAGTGTTATTTCTATGAATGGAGAGCAGTGTAATTAGAAATTGGGTTGGTAAGTCTCTGCTCCCTATTATAAAAATTTAACCTGAATTCAAATCTAATACCTTCCTGAAAAAAAAGAAAATCCATTTGTAGTAGTGTAACACCAAAACCAGAAAACAAGTAAGTGTCCTGCAAATATTAGTAAAAAGTTGCTACAAAAAGTTAAGAATTCTTTTAATTTGTCTAGATCAAGCAAAAGGCAGTGTAGAGCCATCCTTCTCCTCCTGATACACTTCTAACTTATGGCAAGAAACAAGATCGGTGAATTTTGAGTCAAAGACTAAGCCCAGGTTAAGCTATACAATGATCAATATTTGCTGTCACTAAAACCTACTATTTAAGTGTTACCCCACATCTCTTAAAGCAGGACAGAAATGGAATTAAGATTAATTTTGAGCAAAATAAATTCATAAGATAGTACAGTGATATTTTAGAAGATCATAATTTTTTCTGCTTTGTCTAAAGTACACTGTAATATTTTGCACTGTTTAGAAATTAGCAATATCTACCTCATCTTCTTCTCCTTCTTCTTCTTCATCCTGCTCTTCTTCTTCTTCTTCTTCTTCTTCATCCTTTCTTCATCCTGATCTTTCTTACGCTTGTCAGTAACTTTAGGATCCCACTGGCTCCTCTGATATATCACCCCTGAATCAGGGTTTTGCCTTTGTCCTGATATTCTTTGGCATAACTCATGATCTGGACACTAGCAAGGAAAAATTAAAAGGAAATTGTGTTTATTGTACTGCTATAACATCTTTTTCTTGGAGACACATAATTTCTCTAAATTGGTCTACTAGTAACAGTATTTCATTATTGCCACAGTTATCTAGAATCTCCCTTCTTCCTTTGTTTTTGATCTAATGAAAATAGTTACAATTCTGACATATCTGTGAAAACAGCTTCAATCCCCTGAAATCAAAAGCAAAGTTATTCTTTGACTTTGAGGCAAGGATTTTTAATGTGTATTTAGTTTCAGTCCTCTTCCCAGAGGACATAGTGTTACTACATAAAGTCAAGAATTTAATTTTTCTTTCTGGTTTAGTTAGTATCACTCTTCTATTTGTATTGTTGCACATGAATCTATACAACACATATTCTCAACAACAGGGATTTCTCACTACATAGCATTAAAACAAAGACTGACTTTCTGAAAAAATCAAATCTGGCCCAAAAGCAGGACAAGAATACGTCTTGTTGATGTTTTAGGATCTTTCTGAGACTACAGAAAAAAGGTCTGAAGTAGGCATTCACCAACTTTCATTATGCATGTTCAAGCAAATTAAGTCTTAAGAGTATGGGATTAAACAAACACTGAGTTAAATCTGCAAAGAGATAGAGTTGGTCCATACCCAGAGGCTTAGCATCTGAAAAAACACATAGATGTGCCAACTAGAATCAAAATCCCAGGAAGAATGGAGCACACCACCAGAGGCTGACTATTTAGAGCCCATTCTGCACATTCAAAATAGAAGACAAAACGACTCTAGTTGATTATAAATAAAACACTGCTAGAGGAAGGGCCTGAAAATGTGTTCACGACTATACATATGGTTATTTTTTTCAGATGGAGTCTGGCACAGGTCAGTGTGGGCCAGCTAGAACCCCCCCCAGTGAACAGTTGAGCACAATCTGGAGAGTGGCACAGGCCTTGGGCCTTTCCCTGGGGGCAGTTTGGGCACTGCCACCCCATTCTGACTAACACGACAGCTTAGCAGTGTTTGGCCAAAGCAGCTGGCCCGAGGTCTGAAGAGATCCTCTTGCCTTCTTTTGCTTACTAATGTGGACATAGCAAGCAACTCCATTCATTTAAGTTACATTGAGAAAGTCCTCTAAATCCCACACTAACAATGGTTTATGTTTCTCTGCTTATTTCAGAGTAATTTTGTAAAATATCTGGTATGTCACATCACTGCTCATGAAGAAATTGAGATTTGTAAACAAGATGAATTAATAATTAAGCAGTTTCACAATTAGTGACTGAAAAATAAAACTATTTTCTAACTACTTTCTAACTTCCATATGTGAGAAGTTTCTTCCTGCATTACACAAGTGGCAAATTACATGTGTCAAAAATTCCATCATAATCATGTAATTCAAAGATTCCCTTTCTTGAAAACCTCTATCTTATAATTGGTGGAGGTGCAAAACCTGTAATTGCTGCTAAATTTCTAGGACATGTTCATTACCTCATCAATGCTTATAATGGAACAAACCAGCGAAACTCTATTCCAATATAAAGAGAAGAATTTATCATTCCTCAATAAATTCTGTACTCAAGTATACAGAGGAAAATATTATATTTGGCATGCATAGCATATGAGTCTACTAATAATTAGGAAAAATACTAGGAAGTTACTGAAGATGACATTACCTTAATGGTAATCAGGAAATCTGGTTTTAATTTTAGATTCCTTATTTTCTCTATTTGTTGTGGAATAGTCATGTATTCCTCCGAGAGAGAAGGAAATCCAGTAAGAACATAACCTGCCAAATACATTTAATTGAACATATTTTAAGAGGGTTTGTCAATTATAGAACTATTTATACTCATCTCCTTTAAACAATGCATGTAGTGGTACAATTTTAAACCACATACATGACACAACACTATTAAAGAAACTGTGCACTCATGTTTGCTTCAGATGAAATACAGACAAAAAAAGTGTATTGTTTTCAGCTTTATGGAGTACTCTCAACATATGTTAACTCAATTAAAAACATGTAGACATTAAAGACTATACTCAGACCACTTGCTTTATGCAGCTCAGACATTTTAGTGCCTAAAAAGTGACAAGCTTTCAGTGACCCGTTTTGCCACTAAAAGGCTTTATAGATGTGGGATTCACATTCTCTGAACAGAAAGAGATAATTCTCTCTCTCAGGCTTTTTCCTGGAGAAGCACAGAAGGAAAACAATTTTTATCTCTGTTTGCTGCTCCTGGTGTTTTGCACATGTGGAATGTGTGAGAAGATTGTTTACCTGAAGGAATTTTGTAATTGGATTCTGGTGAAGATTGTTTATGTTAATTAGCCTATCAGGTCCAAGCTGTGTGGACTGTCGGTCTGCAAACAGTCACGAGTTTTTTCAGTTAGTACTAAGTATAGTATAGTATAGTATAGTATAGTATAGTATAGTATAGTATAGTATAGTATAGTATAGTATAGTATAGTATAGTATAGTATAGTATAGTATAGTATAGTATAGTATAGTATAGTATAGTATAGTATAGTATCTCTCTTTAATATAGTTGTAATATAATCTAGTATAGTTTTAATAAAGTGAGTGTTCAGCATTCTGAAAAAATAAAACAAAAAAAACAAAAACAAAAAAAAACCCCAAACAAACAAAAAAACCCACCCAACTAGATATAAAAGGCACTGCAAAGAGTAGCCACTCTACAATTTAAAGCAATTAAACTAGGAGTCAAAGCTTTTTTCACAACCTTTAAATGTTTTGCCATCTAATGAAGGGAGTCTGAACCACTCTCCTGCCTCTCAGAGGCACTATGCACATGGTATACACATGGATCATTTGGTAAGCACCAGTTCACTCAGGATTCCCAGTGCTGAGTCCTATTAGGCAAACAGACATTGGCTCGACATGACAAGAGTGGTAATAATATGTTTTCCTAGTTTTACAGTGCTCAGCCCCACAGATGAACTTGTGGCTTCAAGTTCCTAGGAAAGTACTGTAACTACTGATGGCTGTATGCATGCAGGAAGAACTACTGAATAGCAACAAAATCAATATTCATGAGGCCAGGATGAGAGACTAAACAAAAATCAGGTGGATGTTTTTAGCCAAATAATGAGAATATTCCCTTAGAGAAACGGTGCACGCTTACAATTTTATGTGATAACATTTAAGTGCAAGTCTGGGCAGCACAAAAATGTGGCAGCAGTCTTTGCAAGAGGTGTTAGAAGTGAAGACTCCTACTTCTATAGAAGCTACAATCCATAGATGCAAGAGAAGAAGAAGATAACCAAGGGATAGCAAAATATAGTCATTCCTCTTGGAAATTAAAATCCTGGATTCTAAACTGTTGATACCTTTAGAGAATTCTAACTGGTAGTGAGGTGTGAAGAATGTGCACAGCCTCTGCTTATCAACACATCCCAGATAACAATAGCTGATGTGAGGGAAATGCAAGGGTAACATGGAAAACCATTCTTGGAGAGAGTGTTTGCTCCCAAATCAATAATGTGAGGAGGCTAAAAATCATTAAGTATATCTAAGGCAACTATCAACTAGATTAAAAAGTAACCAGGGGATTACCAAGAAGCTTTTGAGACACACTTATTGTGTACACTGTTTAAAAACTTGCATTTTACCAACACCAAAGGTAAAAAACCCAATCTTTCATACAACAGTTTCTAAAATCTTGAATGAATAATTTAAAGCAAATTGACTGAAAAAGTGACTAGAAATACTAAAACAAAAACTGGTTTTGGAGGTCAGTTCTAGTTGGTAGGAAAAATAGTGAGGATGTTGGTTATTCTATTCCTTGCTGCTTTGGGGCATGTGTAATGCAAAAAGTGTTATGGCTACAAGAACCAAACTTTATTCAACTTTACAGTCATCTTTACAGTCTCCAGGACGTCTGTGCTCCTCTGTGATACAAACATCTTCAGACTGATTCAAGGAGGGTAACTCCAATAACACAGAAGCCTCTTCATGCCTTTACCAAAGTCCTCACATACATATTAAGAGACTGCCATTTCTGCTGCTACCTCTTCCAGCAATTATTTTTAAAAAATTTCTTCCCTATTTCTCTTTTTTATACTGTTTTAAAAGCCTGGCTTCACCAGGTAAGACTGTATATTTTGCAAAACTGTTGAGTCATGTACTAGAAAAGAAATAAAACCCATTGCAACTGAAAGCTTAAAAAGCAGGCTAGTTTTTAGAGCAGTAGAAACTAACATTGGCACTATACCTGTCTCTCTCCTATAATGGAAATTTCAAATGAAAGTCAAAACAAGAAAAAGAAACTACATTTCCTTTTTACCTCCTTTCTTCTTGGCAGTACATCTGTTTCCTCATCAGGGAAGCAGATTCAGACATTAGCAAGATCTGCAGCACTTGTCCTGACACCCTCAATTCAAAATCTTTCCTCAAATAGTAGAGTTATAGCCACTACCATTACTATTCTCATCCATCCTACTCTGTGTGACAAAATGCAAAGGGAATAAACAATTCTGTAAGAGGAAAAAAAGCCATTATACTTCGCATTTTCAGTAATCTGTTTTCCTTCTTTTACATTGTTTAAAATGCTTAAAATGTTTTTGCTGATGGATTTTTGCTGATGGATTTTTGTTATGTTGTTGTTACAGAAGTACTGAAGAATAAAATATCTGTATTTTAAATCCTATTCTGAACAGATAACATTGTCAAATAAGAGTCATATCAACACTTAAAATTTTGGGAAAATTATTTTCTCAAAATCAACGCAGCACAGGATCAGTATGACACTTTCTGATCTCCCATACTGGTAAATTAATCCCTAAACACACTTTCAGTTTATTGATATTCCACAACCTGAAGAGCATGAGAAAAAGCTAGAATTGTATTTGAGCACCAATAGATTTTAAATGGATGTAAAATTATAAGTAGCACATTCTAAGAAGTTTAGGCTACAAATACACTTACCATAATGAGCAACTTCTGGTGACTCAATCATTTGCAGAATCATTTTTGTCACCAGTTCCTCAGGAATACTTTGCCCTTCACAAAGCAATTTTTGACACTAGGGTAAAATGCAAAACATAGTCTTTTATAGTAAGTGTTTGTTAAAAGTGTGAGAAAAATTACTAGAAGATTAGACCTTTACCTGAAGTCCATATTCTGATCTTTGTTGAATATTCGTTTTAATTACTTCTGAGGCTAAGGAAGCATATCAAACATAAGAAAAATAATTAGTACAAAGTATTTTCTAAACAGACTTGTACCTGCAGATATATATGTACATACACATACACACACAGGAGGATCTATGTGTGCTCCAAGCAACCAGACTATTTTGAATGAGAAGCCATTATACTTAGGGCCATTATTATACTTTGCCCATCCAGAACTGGTGCCTTATGGCAAGGACTGGGTAGGTGTTTCTTCCTACAATTTAACCCTGTATATACTACACAAAAACAGTTTTGTGTAGTATATACAGGGTTAAACACATGCACAACAGCAGTTTTGCAGGATTATTTGAACTACTTATTTAAATTCAATCAGTCTTACTGTCTTGTACTCCAGAGATGATTATTTGAGTTCAATCACTCTTTAAATTTAAAAACCAAGATTTAGAAGAACTCTTTAGACACACAAAATCATCTACTTTAAGAAAAGTGACATCCATCAAATTCAAAGACTGCCCTATGTCTCTGTGGATAGTGACATCATACTACAATGACCCTAGAAGTCTTTCACATTTCTGTATGGATTAAATAATCAGACATTTTATAAAAGTTTCCAAGAATGACTCTTATAGCTACATTTATATTACTAATAAACCAGGCCAGGGAAAGGTCCTGAATCCAGGTGACCCATGACTATATAGCCCTAATCTTTCTTCTCAAAACAGTGGCTGTTTTCCAACTGCTCCTACTAGGTTGCACATCCTACCTTTCATATTATGGACAGGTGTTCGAGAGAACAATGTTTGCCATGGGCCAAAACTGAGACAGGGAGTGTACTAATTAACAATACAGGCAACTGAAAATCAGCAATCTGTGTGCACACTGGCCCTGTTTTATTTATGAGTATTGACCAATTCACTGGATAAATGAATATAAAGTATTTTATCATTAATAAGATTGCAAACATCTTTCCTATCCAATAATTTTCTGTCGGTTTATTTTTAACCCAGCACAGGACAGATGTTGATACTACGGAGCAAGTTCAGTGGAGGACACCAAAACCAGCAGAAAATGAACAGCCTAGGAGAGGCCAAAAGAACTGACCTTGTCCAGCCTGGAGGAAACCAGACAGCTCTTACTGCTATCTAAAACTATTTATTGGGAGGTCACAAAGACACACCCACAGTCACCACAGAGCGCAGTTAGGACAGGAGGCAACAGACACGAATACAAACATTAGAAATTTGAACGGGGGTAATTAGGAAGCAATTTTTCATCAAGAAGGCAGTCAAACATTGCAAAGTGTTTTTCTGGGAGGAGGTGTAGTCTCCATCCTTGGAGATATTCCAGATTGAACTGAGCTGCCCTTTCTAGTTGACCCCGCTTTGAGAGGAATGTTTGACTCAGTCATCTCTGGAGGTCCTTTCTGAATGAAATTATTCATGTTTATGCATGCTGAATTTATTTGTTTCTTCCTTTTTTGATGTAGAAAATGAAAACAATTTACTAGCATAGGTAACAGTGAGTGTGTACACATGTGTGCATTCACTAGCTAAAAGAAGATTAAAAGAAATATCATGAACAAAATAAGAGAAGAGTAATTCCCTGAATTAGAAATAAGGCTTAAAAGCGCAGTAACTGAGATTTAGATTGGTTGCTAAGAAAAACTTTCTAACAGGCAGAGAGTGTTACAGAGAAAGACTGCCTAGACATTTTTTAAAACAAATTTGATGAACATTTGTCAGTACTGATTTAAATACATTCAAACAGAGTGGACTGGCTTAAGTACATTCCTTAAGAAGTACATTAATTAAGAAGAAGTGTGTTCTGATTTTGGCCTGATCTATGTCTTGGACCAGGTATTAATTTTTTTTCCTGCTATACAATACTATGATATAAAAATTCTATATATATACCTAAGCCAAAAGACCTCTTAATTGAAAGTGATTTTTACCATGTTACAATCCTAAATCTTCAAAAGTAAACGTACTTCATTTGATAAATAACTCTGTTTCCTGAAGTACACCCCCTTGTATTGGACACTGCACAAATAGAAAGGAAAGAGCCTCCTATTTTTTCATGGTCTGCACTGGAAAATGTCTGTACTCTTTGGAGTTGAATGAGTTGCCTCTGTGTGAACAAAAAGGGTCACAGGAACCCCCTTACAGGATCGGGAATAGAATATATGATTAAAAAAAAAAACCCACAGTGGTTTTTCTAAGCCTTTCAATAAATGAAAGACCACGATCAGTAATTTTATTTCTGGTAAAATGATTACTTGGTCTTATCAGAAGTGTTTGCTGCAATCAGAAACATATCCTTTGAATTACAGGGAACAGTAAAGCTATTGTGGAGCCAAAGCAATGTTCCAAATATAGCATGTGTTTACCTTCTATGAAAATGCAGTTCCATCTCTGTGCTAGTTTGCTAGCTAACGTTTTCTTTCCAGAACCCTTAAAATTAAAAATACACTTTTAAAAGAAAGACAGAACAAAACCAAACATGTAACACAATGAAGAATATATTTTCACATGATAAAAACAATGAAAATCTACCACTGGGATTAGGGCCTCTGAGTTACGCATTGGTCAAACACAAAACACTCTTTTTAATATCATCCTCTGCTTCATATTGCTTAGCATTGCTAATATGCTGCTACTTGTAGCTAATTATCTCCAAAGTCATTATACTGATTTTGTTTCTGTGTAACTCTGTGTAAAACTCAGCTATGATTTGACCACAAATTCCTATGAGGAACTCCTTAGGACTAAGATGTATTATCTTTAGCCTCTATGCAAATTATGATGGAAAGCTACTCAACCCTTTCTGAGTAGGATACATCGGGATAATATTTTTTTACTAAAACGACAAATGCTTAAAAACTGCTCTTGTTAGTCCACAAATCTGGTTAGATACTGACAAAATCTTTATAACTTACATGAATCCAGAGGAAAACCAACATAACTGAGAGCTACAAGGCTTCCAAGAGTGATTAACTGAATGGGATTTTGCAAAACTCACCATCTTCCACCCTTAGGATTGTGTCCTTTTTTTAGAAGGGCATATAAGAAGACCTGTTTTGACAGGACAATTTTTTTCCTTGATAAATTTCATGATAAAAAAGAGCAAAACTCAACAAATAAATTGCATTCCCAGTTAAGAGTTTATCAAACACTCCAGCCTACTCATACCTTACATCTTACAGGTGTGATGAGAATATATGTATTTGGCTTTGCTTTAACAGCACTATGTTTTTAATTCAAAAGATATATCTTAAATAGGATAGGTACTCTGCACATCAGTCAGATATAAAAGATATTACCATAAAAATAAACTATTTTGTTCCCTGCTTTTCTGGTAAGGTCTGTACAATTTTAACACCTTGTTATATTGACGTCAAGCATCTACTGAAGCCAATGGTTGAGAATATGAGAATGTTTTGTACTGTCTTTCAATGAACATCTTATGGTGGTTTGGTCTATGAAACATCAAGTTACCTTTCTCATTCAAGGTTAAAATTTTGATGTTCATTCAAAACTAGATGAGTTAGTTCACTGTAGTTTTCTGTTGAGCTGAGTGCACTCTTACAAGTGCATAAGACACATTATAAGGCAAACTTGTATCAAAAAAAAAAAAGAACTCTCTTCAGCAAACTGAGGCAATAATGCAAACTCACATTTGGGGGAAAAAAAGAAATCTGAAAAGTTTAGGTTTACAAAACATCAAGAGGCCACAAATTAGTTGAGAAAAATACAGACCTTGACTTATAGTTAAAAGGTAGTATAGATCCTTTTATCAGGACACCTCAGTGGATTTTGAATGTTTCCAAATATATAGGATACAATTTTGTCAAAGTTTTAATATTAAGATCTGTAATATCTCATTGCATGCCTGTAAGTCAGTACATTAACCTGAAGGTTATTTTACACCAATTTATGTCTTTAATATATCAAGTTTATTAAAAAATAAAACATTTTAATAGCATTGTTCTGGTTTTGGCTGGGGTAGAGTTAACTTTCTTCAAAGTAGCTAGTGTGGGGCCGTGCTTTGGATTTGTGCAGGAAAAAAGTGTTGGTAATACAGAGGTGTTTCTGTTACTGCTGAGCAGGGCTTACACAGAGCCAAGGCCTTTCCTGCCTTCCACACTGCCACACTGGTGAGGAAAATGAGGGTGGATAGAAGCTGGGAGGGAACACAGTTGGGACAGATGACTCTGACTGACACACAAGGATATTCCAAAGCACAAGGTGTCATGCTCAGCATATAAATCTGGGAAAGAGAAGGAAAGGGAAGTCCTTTTGGAGTGATAGCATTTGTCTTCCCAAGTCACCACAAAGCCTGATGGAGCCCTACTTTCCTGGGGATGGCTGAACATCGGCCTGCCCCTAGGAAGTGGTGAATTAATTCCTTGTTTTGCTTTGTTCATGTGCATGGCTTTTGTCAACCCATGTATTTTATCCCTTTTACCCTTCTGATTCTCTGTCCCACCCCACCAGGGTGAGTGAAAGAGTAAAAGGCTGTGTGGGGTTTTCTTGCTAGCTGGGGTTAAATCACCACAAAAATAAAAATAACCCAGTTGCCAACGTCAAAAGAGAAGAAATGTTTTGAGCAATGTGTAACTTTTAAGTACAGTAAGAACATTTTTAATCACAACTGACTGAAGGCAAAAACTGGTCTCATTTAATAAGACCTGAATTTTGACCATCCTCTGCAGGATTTCAAAAGTGGCAAAATCCAAAAAGTGGGTATTTGACCCTTTTGATAGCACTGGTAAACTAACGTTTTGAAAGGAAAAGTAAAATTATCAGAATATCTGACAAAAACACATCCATCAGACATCTTACTGGCTTTCCAAAGACAATTAAGCAAGTGGGCTTGGACAACAGAAAAGATCTTTCAGCTTCATCTTCATCAAAGATGTCTGTAAAGGGCTGAGCTTGTTTTTCCTCTTGTGAATCCATGTGTTTTCTAAAGCTAGAAAGAAAAAAAGAATTTGTTATAAAGTACAGTAGTTACGTGTGTGTAAAATTACCTTAAAATGGAAGTGAATTACAAGGTAAATGGATTTGTAAAAGAGAAAACTTTCATAAGAAGAAAAAGCATTTACAGAACACAAACAATGCACCCATCAAATGAGAGAAAATCCACTTATGAAAAAGAAAGGACTGTTGGAACAACCCCTGATCACAAGCTGTTGATGACTTCTTCATGAGTCTCATATTGGTTGTTGCTCTGTTTTGGTTGTTTTGTTGATTTTAATTTCCTGCTCCAATTACCACACAATTGTGACTTCTCTCTGGTCCCTGAAATGTGCCATGGGCCTCCCAAGACCTTTGGGTTTGTGCATCAGACACAGAAGGGCCCTGTCATGGTCAGTGGAACTACTCTCTGTGTCCAAACAGGCAGGTACACAGACAAGACTCTGTGGAATTAAATCACAGTTCTTGATCTCTTCCATCAGCCTATTCACAAATCCCAGCTCTTCCAGGAATGCAGGCAGTAGCAAGCCCAGCGCTGCACAACAAACTAAAACCTAAACAAATTTCTTATTAAGATAAGTTGGAGGAAAATTTGTATGGACCTTTCAAACAAAATGGAGGCCAAAACCTGAGGAGCTTGCTGAAGTTTGTTTGAAAAAGACAAAACAAAACCCCACCGTCTTTAGAGGGCCACTTCAGTGTCACAGCCTCAGCAAAACCCACATTTAACCACCCAATCCAGCACAGCCCAACACAACTCCCTGTCAGTTTTAAACTAAATTTAAAATTTCAACAAAAAAAATCTACTTCAGGATGAGAATCTGAAAAAGTTTGTCTTGAAACACCAAACCCAAATGTTCAGACACTCTTGTACTAAACATTTTAATATTAAAAAAAGAAAAAAGCCACACATGCGAACCAACTCCCCATTGCCCCGACAGGAAATCACCGGCCGAGCTTTACCTGACGTTCCCAGCAGTCTCGCTCCCTCCCAAACCTTCACAAGGGCCAAATTCCTAATTCACAAAAACCACCACAACCAAAGCAAAGGATTAAACCAAACACACACACCCACACACACACCCACACACACACCCACACCCACACCCACCCACACCCACACCCACACCCACACCCACACCCACACCCACACACACACCCACACCCACACACACACACACACCCCTACGCACACCCCTACGCACACCCAGGACCATGTCCCGGTGGGAGCCCCCTTCCCGGTGGGAGCCCCGTCGTGCGCGCCCCCGCTGCCGCCACCGCCCTGCGCGCCCCCGCTGCCCGGGCAACGGTCGCGTCCCGCCCCCTGCGGGAGGGAGCGGCAGAGGCCCCGCCCCACGCGGGGCGTGGGCGGGGCTGCGGAGCTGTTCCTGGTGCTGACCGTGCTCACCCCGCGGGGAGCGGTTCCTGGCGGGAGCAGCGAGTGCGGATGCAGTGCCGCCGCTGCCGCCTCGCCTGCCCCGGTGCCCCGCCGCTGTCGCCGCTGTCGCCGCTGCCGCCGCGCCCGGAGCCGCCGTTGCCGAGAGGCCGCGCGTGACGCGGCTCCGCGACGCAGGCGCGCTCTCGCGGCCCCCCGTGGGCGCGCCTGCGCGTTGGCGCGCCGGCACTTCCGGGTTCGTTCGGTGCCGGCCGTGGTTCCCCGCTCAGCCCGGAGTGTTCCTCCCCCGGCTCCGGCTGTTCCCGGCGTGTTCCCGGGCAGCCCCCGCCGCTCTCGCCCCCGCCATGCCGGTGGCGGCCGCCGCCCCCCTGATCAGCTCCGTGCAGAAGCTGGTGCTGTACGAGACCAGGGCTGTAAGTAGCGTCCCCCCCGCCGCCGCCGCAGGTCCCGGGGTTGCGGCCGCCGCACAGCACGGGGGGGATGTCCCGCCCCCCCCCGGGCGTGTTGGCTTGGTCCTGCCCGGAGCTGCTGCCTCGGTGGGTTGCAGCTTGTCAAAAACTACGCCTAACCTTTCTCTTCGTGTGTTGGGATCTGGTTCTTTTTGGTCACACACTCAAAGCATCCCAAGAACTGAGAAAAATCAGGTTTTAAAGTTCTTGTTTTCGCTGTGTCTCCGCCTCGTGCCTGTAGCGGAGCAGTGGCCTCTGAGGGGCCGGGCGGCACAGGGCCCTGCGGTGGGGGCGCTGCCGCGGCGGGAACGAAGGTTGGGCCCCTGCTTGTTGTGACCTGGGCTGCTGTCACACTGCCAGGGTACCAGGGCTCCCCCAAGTTAAAACTGGACAGCTGAAGGTGTCCGGAATTAATATTTGAATTAAGAATGGCTGATTTAGTTAACACCTGCACCGGTCTGTTTGCTGTTTATGACACACTTCAGTCCTCATTGTCTGAGACATTTCCAAAGTTTCAGTCTGACTCTGGGAGTAAGCCCTTGAAGATTTTCAGAATTCCTTACGTCCTGTTGCAGAAACTATAGGCATGTGTTGTTCACAGTACTTTTTTGTCACGGGCAAAGTGGATTGGAGGTTGGAGTGGTAATTGCTGCTTTAGCCATGTGATGAGCACAGTGTGAGTCAGAAGCCAATTCTTGGTGTAAATACCACGTGTGTTTACCATTCCTTAGCTTCCAATCAAGTTTCTTTGTGTTTCATAATATGTTGGTTTCTTCACTTGAGGTAGTTTTTAAAAGGTTTATGTACCATGGCTCTAAATACAAGTTAGGTCTAGTTTCAAGTTCAGATGTTACCTGTACTGATAACAGAAAGATAATTTATACACTGAAGCCCTTTGGAAAATTTCCAAAATGTTGCAGATGCAAGAATGATCTCAGTATAAATAGAGATCTGACTTCCAGCTTTGCTTCTGTCAGAAGCAGATTTGTGCTTTTGTTGTAATTCCCCACTGAACAGCCTATCAAACAGAGACAGATTAAAGTATGCAGAGTTATTTTTACAAGTAAATTTTAAGAATAAAGGTTACACTCCAGAAAGTCATTCCAAAGTGTTACTTTTTATCTATGCCTAAATGAATTTTGAAAGCTGCCTTATTTATCTTTCTCATTGTTGCTGGTAAGGGCTATTTTTTGTTCTATTTTCAGCTAAATTATTGTTATGTGTGAGTAGGGCACCAGGCAAATATGATTTCTGAATCAAGTCCTGTATTACTCACTTTAGTTGTTCATGGCTCACAATTCATGCTACATCTCAGTTAACTGAGATTTGCCTTCCAGTGACTGGCATGTGTGGATGCCTAGCCTGCTTCTCTCTGTTGCTGAGAGACAACGTGCTGTGAGCGAGGCAAACATTGTGCTTTGGAGTTCTGTCAGCTATGTGCCATTCTCTGGGCCTCTCCAGCTGATGCTGTTATTTCAGGAGCCACAGTCTTTTACATCTGGCCAGTGGTAGCTCTGCCTGAGTGGATGGGTTTGTCCATGCTGTGCTTTGTTCAGAATTCAGTGAGGGGCAGATCCAGCAGTCCTGATCACTCCAGCAGGCAAGATGGTTTTCATCAGCTGTGAAGGGCAATGGTTTGTGGATGAGCATGTGCTATTTGAAATATCTCAGCTGAGCAAGGGCATTTCAAGCTGTTACTTCAGTCACTTATGAGTGATGAAAATGGAACTTTTTCCCTGTATAAGGTTTTGTTCTTACTTTTAAAAAGTACAAATTGAAGCACTTTGTGGTTTGATACTCAAATTCTAGTGTTTTTTTCAAAAGAAAAAATGCAGTAGGAGTCATTTTGGTATGATTGTTTGAAAAGACTTGCTGCACTTAATAAATGCCTGGACTAAGGGATGTTAGAAGGAACTTCCAGAGAACACCAAGTCAAGCCCCCTGTTCAAAGCAGCTTCAACAAGCATATTGCTCAGGGTTGTGTGCAGCTGAGTTTTGAATACCTTCAAATATATTGATTTTACAGCCTCTGCAGACCTTTTGCAAGAGTTTGTCTCTCTTACCTACACTTTCCTGTTAGATGGTTTTAGACAGCAGCAAGGTGCTGCCAAAGCTTTCTGAGGGCTGAACAAACCAAACCCCAGTTCTCTCAGCACACCATGTGCTCTGTCATGTGGATCATCTGGAGAGCTCTCTGCTGGAACCACTCTGCTATATCAATGTCTGTCTTGTACTGGGGAGCTCAAAATTGGGCTTGTGGTTTGATCAGTCACTGTTACAGCTCATTCAGTGTCATGTTGTGCTGCTGACAAACTTCTCCCCAATGCCATCTTCTTTGCATAAGATCTCACAATCAGGGAGTTGCCAGCTGTGACAGTCACTTGTACAGCATAAGCATCATCCAAAAATAAGAATTAACAGCTTTCTCCTGTTTCAGGTGCTTTTCTGGTTTCCCTAAGGCCATAGACTTGCTAGATCCAGCACGTGGGATTTGGAGTTGTGTCAGATACAGGCTAACATGAGACTATATCCTAAGATTTCTGGTGCAAAGAAGGAATTATTTCAGTTGTCAGCAGTGGGAGAAACAATGATTTTTACTCTGGTCATTGAGCTTATTCCTGTAAAATCCCTCTGTGTTAAAGCAGGAAGAGATGAAATGGATGAGGAAGTGGAAAAAGTGGAAATGGTTTACAGAGGGTTTCTTTATTTGGGTTTCTTTTTAGATAAAAATACAATAGTATTATTGAAGTCAAAGAGGATAGGCTCTGCTCTGGTGGTGTTATTGGAGTCAAATGAGAGACTGCAAGAGGTGAGGAGAGCTGAACTCATGGCGTCAATTGAATTAACAGAGAGCAAAATTCTATATTTTCTATTAATGTTTATATTTAGGGTAGTTGCTGAAACCTACCATTCCAGCTGGTGCTTTGAGTCAATAAATGCCATGGAGATGTTAACTGTAGCTCCTGCTTGTCCTAGGAAGTTGAAAGCTTGTTTAGAAGTAGTCAGAAAGATGAACTGAAGGTTTTATTCAGATCAATGCCAATTATCTTTCCTTTTATACACGTATTGATCACTGAAATGCACACCAGAGGGCACTAAAGATATTTGAGCTCTATGACTAATAAAAAACAAAAGATATTTTCCTCTCCTCTTCAGGAGAAAATGGAACTTTTGTGTTTTCCCCAGATGAAGCCCAACTGAAAGCTGTAGGTTAGTTCAATGAAATTATCATTCCCCTGAGGCAATGTGACATTGAACAAGACAATTTGTGTTGTCTCTATAAAGTCATATCACTTGCCTATCTTTCAGGGTATTATGAGGCTTAATTAATAGTATTTTATTCTAGTCAGGTTCTTTTACAGTCTTCATCTCCACAATATCCAAATGACTCGCACAAGCTTATTAAGTAAGTGACTGTAATAATTACCTGTAGATATTTCCGCCCTTTATTCACCAGAGAAAACTATGGACATTTGTTTTATTTTAAGTGTTGTTTATTCTAGTATTAACAGTGTAAAGATTTTTGTGTTAAAAACTCCAAAGGTTGCATATTTAATGTTGAAGTTAATCTGTGGTCAATTTGGAGAAACTTCAATATAGAATATGATTTCACAGAAAAAGCTATAGAATTTTTACTGAATTATGAAGTGCACCGATTTATATAGATGGGTATCTGACACATTCAAAAAATGTTGAAAGTAGTGAACAGCCTCCTGGGCAACCATTAGCTATCATAATTTTCTATCTGGAAGTGGCTGTGAAATGTGTTATCTCTGGAACAGTTTCATTAGCAGAAGACAGCTCCTTTCAGCTGACTCTCCTATTCCCTGTGTATTGGTATTCCAGGAGTGATGGTGATGTGGCAGAGCAGAGCATGGAATTGGGACAAGAGGAGGAATTTTGGGCAACTCAAGAAGACACTTTCTGTCTTAACTGTCTTGCCATACTGCTGGATTTATGGCTATAAAATAGAGAAACTTGATCTGCTGATGTATGTGGGCTCTGAGGGCAATTATGAACAGGGCAGATAGCTGGTGACATAGCAGTAATGAGAACACCACAGGTTTTGAAGGATATGTGCTATCCAGGCAGAGCAAAACTAAAGTTCAAAAGTGGATGCATCCCAGTTGATGTGAAAGATGTACCTACGAATGTCTGCCTAAGTTCTGGCAACATGGGTTTTATTTCTTTTGTTCTGTGTTGTTCTGGGTGTCATTATATGATCACTATGAGCAACAGAAGCAGAGATCCACATACAGATTTGGTTTTGGTATGAATCCACCTTTCTGAATGGGAGGCTTGTGGATAAATGATCATAAATCGGTGTATTTAAAGGTAATGATTTTATGGGAAAAAAAAGGTATTTATTTTAATGTACCAAAGGATGAATAAAAATAGGCACTTTCTATTACAGATTTTTATTACTAAAACTGAGTTTGTTATGGCCCTAAAAACTAAATAAAATAAATATAAAATAACAGAACGATAAAAAAAATTATCCTCTGTTTAAAGTAGAAGTTTAGTTTGAGTATGAATGTACTGAACAAGGGGTGAAGAGAAAGTGAGTAACAAGAATAAGGTTATGAAAAAGGGATCAATCAGTGTTGAGGTAAAAATAAATATACTAACCAGTGAAATGACTCTGAATATTTTCAAGTCGCTCAAATCAAGGGTAGTGCTGTGACTGGAATATGACAAATGGAATATTTAATCCATTCTGAAGTCCTGCATATAGGAAAGTAATTGCAAATTCAGGCAAATGACATAAAACACAGTCTAGACTTAGGAAGATGCTGTCAGAGTAACCTGGTTGAATTGCAAAATTTAATCTAAAAATTAGATGGCCTTATGTATTTAAATCAAATCCTCTATTGAGATGCAGTGCCACAAGGAAAATCTCTGTTATGGAAGGAAGAAGCTTAGCAGAGAAGTTAGTAGATAAATTAGTGTGGAGTGAATGAGGAATCATCTGATAGGGATGATTTTTTCCAAGTAATGTTTTTAGGACTGATGTACTTAAGCATTTTCATTAATGTTATTAGCTCAAAACAGGGACCAGATCTGATTAGTCTTTTAAGGTATTGTAAATAATTAGGATAATCAGAGCACAATAAAGCAAGAAATTATGATTATGATCCTCAGGAGTAGATAAAAGGAATAATTTGAAGTATAATGGTGTACTATAAAAGTTCATGCACCTTACAATAGATTACACACCGATGAAAGTTTACTGAGAGTTTATCAATTCAGAAGCAGCAGAGGAGAAGGAGGAGGATCTGGGTGTTTTATCTGAAGGAGTGGGAGAGTCGAGCTGCTGATGAATTACAGCTCTGAAAAAGAGAGGTGTGGTTATTTGTGATATGGTCATTAATGAAAGATACTAATGTATGTCTAGAATAAAATCTTGTATGGTATATTGTGTAGATTTACAGTCCATTTTCATCTAAGAAATAAGAATTCACCCAGGAATAGGTCCACTGAAGGTCCAGTGAGGTAACATACATGGGAGCGACGTCTTGAGAGGAGTAAAGGGACAGCAAGACGTCTTTAGTCTATTGAAGAGACTGATGAATAGGCATCCAGTTATTTATTTTTCTGAAAGCATTCTAGCAGAAGAGGTGCTAAAAAGCAAATAAGTATTTGGCTAAAGAAAAATGTATAAATAGATAATTAATAGATTTAGTTTAGAATTAGAAGGGAGAATCTGGAGGAATCCTTTAATGGGTTAGCAAGAGAAAAGTTGTGTTTGGGGCAAAAAGCTTTGGTTGCCTTGGGATAAAAGGGATTCACAGAATTCTGTGGCTTGTACGATGCAGAATGGGTACCTGTTCCTACATGCCCAGACAGTGGTGCTTGGCAGCCTATGTTCTTGAAATGTCTCCTGTTGAAGGATCTTCTTTTGAAGAGTTTCAACAGATTATGGGAAGCAGATGGCTTTGCTTTTCCAGGTACCACTCTTTGTGCCTTATCATGTCTTCCTTCTTTGTGTCATTCTGCTGCTTTCTATGACAGATGAAAGACAGACACTTCCAGAATTACTCTAGGTCCTGTAGAAAGAAAGAGCAGAGTGGAGTTTTTACACTGAGGTGTAATTATACTATGATTCTATTTTAACTGTCTGTAAATTACATACCTTCTCCCCAGGTCAAGTCTGTTTTGCTGTAATGGTAAATGTTAGGCAGTCTTTCTGTCCTGACCCATCACCTTTTCCATCTTATTTTCTGTGCTTGTCCTGTTGAGGAGGGGGAGTGAGAGAGCAGCTGGGTAGGGATCTGGAAGATGGCCATGGTGAACCTGCTTCTTCTGGGCTTTGTGTTTTTAGACACATCCGTGGTCTCAACAGGTATTGTTTGCAAGCTTTTTGTCTAAAATTGTGGTTTTTTCATGCTATTTGAAGATTTGAAAATTGCCTGTATTAGTGCACTGCCTATTTTTCTGCTTGTGTATTTTTGCGCTTTTTTTTCCTGCTGATTAAGCTCTTTGTAGCTTTTTGACTGAGGATTGAAAACGTTTTTTGCTGTGCTAGCATTTCTTAATCATAATTAGTCCATACAAAGAAGTAAATCATAGTTATAGACTCAGAGTTCAAAGAAGTAATCTTAAAGAAAAAAAAAAAGTAAGCAGAATGTTTGATTTCAGAACTATTATCCTGCCGTTAAAAAACAGCAAATTTCAGTAAGTCTTTTTATTTTGTTTCGACTCCTTTTAGAAGAAGCTGTTTGGCTTGCTTTGGCTGAATCAAAAGCTTGATAAAAGATGGTGTAAAGCCTTTCAATTAGATTGCTTTGGTTAAAACTCAGTCCCAGGTGGAAATGAGTAATGCTGTTCTATCTTGTGGTTGCTTAGTGATAATTGTGCAATAAATTAAGCTTCAGTCCAGCTCTGGTAGCTGCCTGGTGTGTTGCCATAGTTGGTAAAGTGTGCTTATTAACAAATTTCAGCCAAGGCCAGGGGCACAGTAAACCTGGAAGCAGCATGGGTCACCTCAGGTGTGGTTGGAGGGTTCTGGCCAGAGCAGGGTGAGGGAGCCAGCAGTTTCTGCTGCAGTTCTGTTCTCTGGAAAAAGTACTTTGTTGGTCAAGGTTGCCTGTTTATCTAAATACACTGGCTGTGCTGTGGAGTGGAATTGTTTGAGACACTTGGGAAATGCTTCAAATTATTCAGTTCAACTTAGTAATAAACAGAATGAAGTAATAAGGATAATACTCTGGAAAGGGTTCCGTAGCTTTTGCTCTTTTTTTATTGTAACAATTTCTGTTAATCAAAAGAGTTGTAAACACTACAGCACATTTTAGCTTTGATTAATTTTGCAATTATATTAAAGCATAGAAATTTATTTGTTGTTACGTGCTCAGTATTGTGTTGATTTGGTATTTTTCTTTATGATTTCTTAGTATTCATGTGATGGGAAATATAATTGCAGCACATATCACTGCTACTGTTTTATTTGTGCTCCATGTCATCCAGTAAGACAGACTTATTTATTCATTAGATGCATAAATTAGGTGGCAGAAACAGCTAATGCTGAGGTGTCTTTTTTGTGTATTTTTTTCATCATTAGTTTTCAAACGATCTTTGTTTTTCTTTCAGATCTTGAAGGTTGAATATGAGTGGGCATATCAGGCTGTTTCTCAAGTAATTCTGGGGTTATTAGCCAGTCCTGAAAACTTCCCAAGCAGAGGTCTAATTTTGGGTTCCTAGTTTTGAACACTAACCCATATTCAAAAGTTTTTGCAGATGTTTCCTTTATTACTTCCACAAGAATATCCTCTGACATGCACTGGGTGACGTGCCATTTGCTAAAGGTAGATTTCTCATTGCCTGCCTTACTTTAAGTCCATTGATGCTCAGGTTTGATGCTGCTCTCAAGTGACCTTCCTTAACACAGTACACAGTCTGGCTCTCCAGCTTAAATCCCTTTAATTAGTCTTTAAATGACTTCAGAGAGCCTGTTAAGTACCATTCATTATGGTGGTTGCTTCCATGGTCTGCAGGTACAATTACTCCTCAGCTAATCTAACTCTGCTGGTGCTGTTCTAAAGAGCAGCACCTTATGCTGGCCCTGTAGCTGTGCACAGCCCTCTATTGCAGCTGCCAAGCTGATGTGAGTGATGCATTCCTCATAGCACTTCTTTGGTTTATGAGTTAATTAAAATGATAATGGAGAAATATCCAGCTGAACTTCCTTAGAAATAGCATTTGCAACTCTATATCCATCTCTCTCTCACTGTCTCTCTCCCCCTCCCCGTGTGTCGCGTGTGTTCCAATTTTAAATGTGCTCTATGGTCCAAACTGCCATTAGGACAAGCATCTTAGAGTTTTGCTCTTCTATTTTTATTCAGTATTATTTGTTGGTAACCATAGCTATCACTTTGGGAAGAAATTGCACTCCTTTAGTGAGCTGGACATAGTGGGACATCACTGTGCTGTACTGCAGTATTAGGGAATACTTAAAATTGTTTACCTTTAATTAACTAACAGTTTTCTACAAATAAAGAAGCTGCACTCCTGAAATGCATACTAACTTATCATCTGAGTATTACAAATGAATATATTTCCCTCTGCCCATTCACCTTTGCTCCATAAGAAAAAGATGGTATAATGACATGGTCAAAGCACGTGTGTGTCTTGGTGATTTGGTGTTTCTTGCTGATGGTGGGTGACAGCAGCACAAGAGCTGTACCATATGGTGCCATGCACTGTCCTTGTCATTTCCCTGCTGGCAAGCAAGAGCTTGGCACTAAGGGATCCCCTGCAGGGGCTGCTCTGAGGAAGCCAGACTGGGGAGCCTGGGCTGTGCACTGCAGGACATCAGTGCTGGAAAAAACCCTGTAGGAAACGCTTTCCTGTGCCAAAGTGCTGCCTCAAAGGCTTCAGTGAGGGAGTGTTGTGATGGTATATGAATTTGAAAGGCCTTCTTACTGTCATTTGGGAGTGAACAGCAAAACTTACCACTCAGTTACCACAGTAATGTCAATGTACAAGGTGGAGCCAGAAGTTGGTGGTGTTTATCTATATGCTTTGTGAATTCAAGGAAGCTGAACAGGTCTTTAAGTTCTTTTTTCACCTTCAATATTTTGAGAGTAAAGATGTTTCCTAATGTCTAATTGGTATAAATTATGAAATTGTGAGGTTTGTATGAATATGATTATTGATTTCTTTTCCCACATCTTAAATCCATGTGACTCTTAAAGGCTGACCGCATAGATGCACATGAATTTGCCATGCTTTCCTACTAGGTTGAGCATTATTAATGAGTTCCACCTTGCTGTGATAGCACCACACTGATTAAATGAATTAGAAAAAATGAGAGCTACTTTTAGCAAGTCACTCCTGCAACCTGTGCTTGTTGTTAATTCCTCTAAATGTAGAAATTAATTTATAGTTTGATCTCCTTACATAAAAAATGGACATACTATATGTTTGTCTGTGTTCATTCTTTCATATTTTAAATGTGAATTGAAGCTAATGTTTTTTTGAACAGTAGTATTATTAGCCAGAAAATTTTAGCTTTGTGGAAGAACATTGTGGAGAAGAATATAATAGCAAATATAAACAAAAATAGAAGAAAACTTGCATTACTGAAGTACTTACAATTTTGCAGTATTTAGTATGGATCAGGAAAGACTAGTTAACAGAAAGAGCAAACAAGTACAATATAGCAACAGAAGTTTTAGATCATGAAATTCAAAAATCTCATGTATAAGCTTCTGCTAAATTTTACAGAGCAAGTGAAAACACAGTAATGGCTGGGGTAGGGTTGTACCTGGTGTAAGTTACAGTTTATCTTCTCTAAACACAGGGTTTAACCTTTGATTTTAAATTTTCTTTCCTGCTTGTAAAAAAGAGAGAAAGAGATCTTTTAAGTTGTAGAGGTTGATTGTATACAAATATATCTCCTAAGATATGTGTCTAAAACAGTTTACTAACAGGCCATATGGAATATTGCATATTTGATGTTAGAAGTAGTGGATCTAGTCTAAGCAAAATGTAAGTGGCATTGCTGATGTCTTAAGTTACACTGGGTTTTGTTGCTTTATCTTGTATAATGTTCTGACTTGTCTTCTTGGTTTTCTTTTGTGTAGAGGTATTTTCTGGTTGGAAGTAATCCTGCAGAAACCAAATACCGCGTTTTGAAAATAGATCGCACTGAACCGAAGGACTTGGTTATAATTGATGATAAGGTAAGTGCCTGTGTATTTTGTTGCTGGGCTTTTGTCCCAGTTGTTTCAAATAATACTGGTTACCTGTTGGAAGCACTGAAATAGGAAACTAAGAATGTAGAGCAGGCCTTTGGTTTATTGTATATTTCACAGATTAAGCAAATTCTTTTATTCTCTGACATGAAATAATATTTAGCTATGATAACTTCTGTGACTTTTCTTTTAAAGCATGTTTATACACAACAAGAGGTGAGGGAACTTCTCGGTCGTTTAGACCTGGGGAACAGAACCAAGATGGGGCAGAAGGGCTCTTCTGGGTTATCTCGAGCTGTCTCTGCTTTTGGTATAGTGGGTAAGTGTTTTGATTGATTTTGTAAAATCTTTTGTTTTCCTGGGAGGTGAGGCTTATTGTATCACATTGTATATCTTTCTGTCTCGCCCGATTTTATTTATTTATGAAACTAAAGAGAATTTAGAAATTTGTCATGCTCAAAGTAAGTTTCTGTGTATTTTTTGAAAACAGGTGGTCAGTATAGGAGTGAAAGTTGTGCTGTAATCAGTCTTTTTCTTTGTCACTAAGGGACAGATCTAGGAAATAGCCAAACTCTAGAAACTTGGTTGAAGACCTTACCAAATTCAGCTGATCTTAGAATACAAATCATGTGGAACTTGGCTCCTGAATTCCAGAGCTCACAGAATGCTTTTTAAAAAGAAAATGAAAGTCAACATTCTTTATTAGGCTATATTTCTTTATCACACACTATTCAGAAAGATAACTTTTCAGTTTGGTTAACTTTTTGCAGTGACATATTTAAAGATTTCTTTTTCATGTTTGAACAAGTATAACTGACTGGTATGTCAGCTGAATTTTAAAATGCTGCTCAGCTGTCCATAGTCCTCAAGCATTGCTTCAAGGATTTAATGACTTCTAACTTCATCTGAAAGGCACTACTTTCCTGCCTAATGTCTGATACTGAGGTCAGTATATTGATGGCTGATGTCTCTAAAGTAAATGTTAATATGTGCTGTGACAGCTCTCAAGAATACTTTGTGGTTTATTATAGTCAATATACACCTGGACATCTAAAGCCAAAGCTGCAGAGAAAGTGGAGAATGCAATTACTTAAAGGATGCTTCCGAATTTTGCATTAACAATCAAAACATAAGAAAATACTATTCTAATCCAAAGTGGCAAATTAAGCAAACTTCATTCTTCATTCCTTTTGCCTTTGAAGCATTTTGGAACTCATCAGTACATCCAGCTTTTCAGAAATTCTTCAGATGGTGTTTATGTTTCTTACTGATTTAAGAGTATTGATAATATGGATAAACCTAAAGGAGCTTCTAACAGCCTTGCAGCACTGGGTTTTTGGTTTTTTTTACACAAGCAATCAGTGCCTACTGTCTAAATATGTGATAAATATTTGGTGGAAAAGTGGTTGCAGTCAGTTAAAATATTGCATCCCAATAGTATGCCTGTTTATACATACTGTTCATAACAGGAGAGTTTCTATTCTGTAGCTGCACAAATGTATTGGATAACAGACATGGTATATGTATTTCTAGATTACTCTTTAGAAGTAACAGACTCTCTATCAGATTATATACTTCCAAATTACATGATTCAGACCATATCTATATAAACATGTAATTTGAAGGAATGCAACTGGTTGTTTATTTCTGCCTCCTGGCTCAGGTCAGAAGAACAGGGATATTTTTTCCTAAAATTATAAAGAACAGCTTTGTTCTGTCCTCTAGTTATTTCATTAACCAGATGCAGTACATTCAGTGCACTCAGAATGGGGGTGCTGATAGACTGAGTTCTGGTTTACTGTGTAGTGTTTAAAAGTGAAAATTGCTTTTAAAGGGAGGGACCAGTCCAGGGAGAAAGGCTCAGTTCCTTGTCAGACTTTTTTATATTGTCTGGTGAAATTCAAAGGACAGAGACTGTTCACACAAGTGATTTTAGTACCTGGAGGATACAGGAAGAACTGTGACTACTATTTAACAACTGAAATTCAATAGTCTGCTTCAAATGGAAGGTTTGTTTCTTATTGTCAGCAGGGCCTCCTGTCTTTGTGCAGGTGAGAGCATTTTTCCAAGGGGGGCTAATAAGGTGGAAGAAAAGATTGCAGTTCGTTCGATCACGTTGCAGCCTCCAGCAGTGACAGGGAGGAAAATGTGTGCTCTCCTCATCCTTTTTCTTTACTTTGTACTGCAAAGCTGAGAGAACTGAGTGTAAATACAAGTAAAACTATGAATTGTGAGGGTCCATTTGTATCATATCATCATCATCATCATCATCTCCCTCCCCAGTTTAATTTATTTGTTTATAGTACAGTAGTGAGTGAGTTTCAAGCTCTCAACAACCTATCAGAGCAGCTACCTCCAATAGCTAATTAATGTAATTTATTACTTATTAAAGCATATTACTGCTGTATTGTACTGTATTAGTAGCACATTTGAGTTCAGGGGTGGTTATGTATTTCTGTTTTTAATTTGAATTTCTACATTTGTGTTGTATTTAAAGGTTTGTTACATTTTTTCCAATCATATATAATAAAAGTATCCAAAGGAGGCACTCCATGAAGAAGCATGGCTATGCCCTGCAGGGAATGAGAGTGGAGGCTTCAGAAGCCATCTTTTTATATCAATAAAACCAGACACTGCCTGTTCTACCTTCTTAGCCTTTTGTGTTTCAGCAGGGTCAAGTGTTGATATCTGAGAGAGGAAACAGGAAAAAAAGGAGTACCCCTGATACTCTGAATGGCTGATTTGGGGGAAATACTCTCTAGTCAAGGAATTCAGTTAAGGAGAGAGAGCACAGAGGTGTTGTTTTACCCACAACTCCTTTTCCTGTTCTGTGTCCCTCCCCAGCAGAGAGTACATGAACCTGAAAAGAAAATTGGAGTCTGGGATTCTTCTTACCCTAGAAAATTAACCTTTAGTATCTGAGGTAAATAGAGTGTGTCTCACTCTGAACAATGAGAGTCCTGTCAAAAGCAAATACAAGTATGTTAAGTAGACAGAAACATAGTCCACATTTTCAGTGTCCTAACTCTGCTACCAAGTATTAAAAATACCCACAGTGGGAGGGGAAATAAGAAAAAACGATGTATTTTATTGATTAATGGGAGTGATTTTAAGACTCTGTGTGTGTGTGTGTATATATATATATATGTGCATATAACATTCAGAACAAATAAAAATTCTTTGAAGTCTTGAGACAATCCTGATACTGTTTTGCTAAATATGTTTTTTATCAAATAAACACAAATATACAACTAAAAGCATTGTAATACTGTTTTAACAGGTTTTGTCAGGTTTTTAGAAGGCTATTACATTGTGCTAATAACAAAAAGAAGAAAAATGGCAGATATTGGAGGTCATGCAATATATAAAATAGAAGATACAAATATGATCTACATTCCAAATGACTCTGTAAGAGTCAGTCATCCTGATGAGGCCAGGTAAATAATGCTGGTAATTAGTGTGTACTTTTTGAATATTTTCTAAACAATGTTGAATTGCAACTGGGAACTTCAGTCATGGGTTTTTTGTATTAGTATGTCATTCAAGCCATTTTATCTTGTTGTTTGGAAAATAGACTACAAGTTCCATGGCGTCTAGCCTGGAGAGTAAATACAGCTGTCATAATCTTCTAGAGTTTATTATCCACATCTCCATGTCACAGCTAAGTTTAGTAAATCTGCACCAAGAAGTGTCAAATGTAAGCATTTTGTTCCTGCAAGGGCAATGTAATGCTAATATTGGCTTGTACGATTTGGGGCACTGTTCTTTATTTAGTAGCTTTTGCATGATGTTAATCTCACCTGAAGAGATCTTTTGTGCCCTTCAAGAGGTGCTGAATAGGTTATTAAATGATTCAGTGCTGTCAGCATCTTGTGAATGTTGCAGTTGTAAAGGGTCGTGAAAAGATTCACTGGTAAGTTTAACAGCTTCTTTCTTTTCAGGGACATTTTTATGAAGAGAGAAGTTTAAGCCTTTGTTTTTATCAGGATAGGGTGACTTTGTTTCTATGAAATAGCAGGCAACTGGTATCAGTAAACTATAATCAGTTTGTACTAAGTGTGAATAGTCAAAAAGTGATGATTTATGATAAATTGATGCCAGGTAAAGAACCAAGCCAGTATTAAATATTAAAAAAGCTTCCACTTTAAGGTGGGATTGATCCCAGACCTCAGTCTCTCCTCTTAGAGTGCAGCAGACCAGTGTTATCTAACCTACGTATTTATGGTGTCTGACATTGTATTATTCATAGACAATGTAATGGTTCCTTCTGGGAATTTTCAAGGCTATGACAGATTTTACTAGATATTTCTTTTCTTGTTCATTTGAGAGTAATGGAAAAATTTTATTTCTTTTGTAGTATTTTTGAGAGTTTTCTTTTTTAAGTCCTGAAAAATTTAATGTGCATAAGTGGAAAATAGAACCTGCAACTTTACAATTGTGTAAAGAAACAGAGTATGTGTATGAGTAGATATTAGTTTTTTTTTCTTTAAAAAAGGGTATTTTATTTATTTAATCCATATGCTGACATTCTAGTTTAATTACCTGTCAAAACAATTACAGCAAGATAGGAAAGGAACATAGGGAAAAAAAAATCAATATTTATGTGTAATTTCTTTTCTGTGATCCTCTGAATGACATCTTATAGTCTGTCTTGTTAAAATAATAATTTTTGCTCCAACTTGAATTATTTTGCTAGGTATCTGAGAATCTTTCAAAATGTGGACCTTTCTAGCAACTTCTATTTTAGGTAGGTATTAGTTATTATTCCTTTAAAAAATGTGCACTTACACTTGCTAGAAGATTATAGGTTTTGTTTGTGATACCCAAGACTTTTAGGTTGATATTCTGGAGAAATAAGACACATGATCATGCTGCTTGTCCATTTTCATCTCTGTATTTTGAACCTGCTTTCTCCTTTAATCAATTGGCTAGGAATTTAGTCTCCATTAGCTTAAGAAATATAGAACTTTTAATGGCATGGAAAAAAGTAGACACTGAAACTACTGTTTCCACTGACTGTTCAGCCTTGCCAGATTATGCAGAAGTTCTTCCTTTGGAAAAGTATTAGGTTTCAGGGGAGGTTGCTTGTCTTGTTATTTATTCATTATTGATCCCATTTTCCATAAATAAAGCTTTGCCTTGACTCAGGAGCAAAGGTAGAGAAATAGATCCTCATTTAAGATACACCCTAGGTGGGGTATGTCTTTCATAGGGCTTTTTAGGCATTGCAGTTCTCTTGTTTATTGTTTCATGAATGCCATATCTAAGACAAGTTTCTGTGTCCCAGCTACTATTAAGTGAGATTTTTGGGACAGCACAAGAAATGTGGTGGTAAACCTGGCAGTAGTGGAAGAAGGCTTGAAGACTTTCAAAAAAAAAAAAAAACAACAAAAAAACCCCAGAACATCCCTCTTGCAATCACCAAAAGGTGTGTCAGTCTAGAATATGCTTCCTCTTGGAAAATGAAGGCTTTCACAGCTGGATCTGTGAAGATAAAACCTACCCAAGTTTTATGTGTGTTTCATGCTTTGGCATGTGAAAGATGTTTGTCAGTGTAAAACTTGAGTTTTTCTTCCATGCAAATATATGTTTAGTTTTCAGTTAAAAGAAGAATATAAACACTTTTTCAGTTTTTGTAAACTGTAAACAGTTTCTGTGTTTGTAAAGCTTCTTTTGGAAATCATTTGTATCGTTTGCTGTTATAGAATCAGGATCTGTGTTTCTTGTTCAGAAGTCTTTTCTATAAAACAGTACTGTGTTAAATATAAGCACGGATGGAAAGTAAGGGCTTTCAGAAAATTCCTCTGCATCTACAATTATTAATAAATGTTAACTGTCTATCAGTTACAGCTATGATCTATCTCACTCCCTTCAGTATAATCTTACTGTCCTGAGAATGCCGCTTGAGATATTAAAAACTGAAACAACCCAGACCCGACAAGAGAGTTTTGATATATTTGAAGATGAAGGACTTTCAACACAGGGGGGAAGTGGTAAGAAAATTCATCTAATTAAACTGATGTGTTGGACATGAGTGCATTTAAACTATGTTCCACTTAGGTTTACTTTTGAGAAACATTCATGTCTTCTGTTGTTGGTCAGTAGTGTCCTAACAATTGTGAGTTAATAAAAGATTTTGTGAAGTACCAAATACATTTCAATGTGAACAATGATTTCTAGAGGTGTGTAGTCATTGTTTTAAGTTACATTGCAATTGGGGAAGATGACTCAGCATGCTGACATTTTCCAGCAATTGATTACTCAACTGACTTTTGAATCTCCCAACAGGAATGAGTTACAAGGAGAGTGGGAACCAATAACTGATTAAGTACCATTTTTTACTGACAACAGAGTAACTGTATGAAGTTAGCATCCTCTTACTGTAGTAACCCCTGTCAAGAAATGTAAGAAAAATTTCTCATTTCGGTTGGAAAGTTCAGCCTTCAGTTTGGATTATAAGAGTATAAAGATGAACAGCCAGAGAGAAAAACTATTTTCTCTCCATTTTTCTTCATGAACACATACACAGAGTAATTTTCTCCTGAAATTCTTAATATTGGATTTTATTCTGTTGAATGAAACCCCCATGCCCCCAGGAAAAAGATATTAGTAACATGGTCATATATATCAAGATACCAGCAACTGGTTATCAAATACTACAATATCAGAAAGGACCATAAGGAATGAAGAGAGCAATAATTCCTCTTCTGCAAAGACTCTAATCTGGAGGATCCCTCAGGACTCCTTACGAAGGCACTATCTCTTCTATGTCATTGTAAAAACAATCAGAAATGAAGATGCCCTAACCTTGACCCCATCAGCACTGTGTGCTGCTCACCTATATAATCATAGAATATGTGTAACAAACAGCCACCTGTCATTTAAAAATAAATTCTCACCAAAGTAATGCCACTAGTAGTAAAAAAGAGGAAAAATTGCTGGCTAAGTGCTTGTGACCAGCTTCTGCTGACTGTCTAAACTCCATCATGAAAATATTTTGTTTACATCAGTTTTCCCTGGGCTTACAGTAAGTTGGGTCTAGGTGGCAATAGTTTGTTCAACAGCTGCATTTTCACCTGCAGTCTATGAGAAGAACTCCTTTTTCCTCCAGCAGAACATTTGACTGCTGTAGTTTTCTGCTATAATTGGCATTCATACTGCTACAATGTAATTTGTCCTGTCAGAAACTTCATTTGAAAAAAGTGTGAAAAAATATAGGCAATAGAATTCTTGTCCTCTTTCTTCTAAGTTTCAGATTAATTCAATTCCCTCTGCCACCTTTCAATGACAGTTGTCACATCTTGGTCCTGATAGTTGAAAGAGAAGACAACTCTGATTCCAGATATATCAGAAACAGAATTTTAATTTGTAGGTCTACAATAGCTGTGTTTCTTCATTTTAGTGCAAATTAGGAAGACTGTGTTGAATTGTGTGAAAAAGGATTGATGTTCATGATCTTCCAGAACCTTGTAGGTAATTAGAGGTGACCTAGAATTGAGAAGCTTATAAAGTCCTGTATGGAGGAATTCAACTGGAATTCACAACTTTATTTCCCTCGTTATCAAATCCCTTGATGCTGCTCTGTAGAGATCTCTTTTTAATACTGAAGTATATCAGTAATTTCTGCATGAAGGCACTCAGTCACAACAGTGACTGGCAACTCTAGAAAAACTGCAAATCCTCATAAAAGCTGGATAAAACTTCACGTGCCTGGAATTATCTGTGTTCGGCAAACCTCAAGGATGCAAGTAAATGCTACACTGAGTTGCAGTCAAGGGAAAATCAAAACAAAGATCCAATGTCCTGAATTTTAAAGCAGGTGTGTTTGTTTCTTAATTGCTAATGCATTTTCACTGTAACAACTTCCTAGGTGTATTTGGGATTTGCAGTAAGCCTTACAAGAAGTATGTGTGGAATGCCAAGCTTCTGGAAGCAGTAAGAAGTGCTGTTCATCGTGACTGGCTGCTGTATATTATTCATGGATTCTGTGGACAATCAAGTATCCTTCTACTGTCGTAATGAATTTTGGTTTATCAATTTTGAAAAAACCCAGTTTGAACATTCATATTTCTTTGTCATATAAATACCATTCAATTTTATACTTATTGTTTAGCTTTTCTTTTCATGACTTTCTAAGTAAGAATTATAGTTATTGTAAGAGATCCTATCACAGGTAGACTGCATTTTCAGTGAGGCTTTGTTAATAAGTGTGGGGTTTAGTAGTAAAGAACTTGAGAGGATTTTTTGGCTCAGCTGTATTTTTTCGCAGATGTTTCAGGAAAGGGAGAAAAGCTAAGCAGAACTGATATGCTGACTGATCTGGTTTCAGCTGTTTTTAAACCATGACATTGCCATAGAAATGCTCTCCTACTAATCTTCTCTAAAACATTTTTTAGTTACTGAGATTTGAAGAAATTCTTGTATTTACTGTCTTTCTGTTGAAGTCGATGATGGAACTTCAGCCCTGCTGTGTGAAGAGCACTAGGACATGTGAAGTGTCTTTTCTTGACTATATACTATTTTAAATGGTTAAAAGGGTCTATGTACATTGTAGCAGAAGAAGCAAAAGTCCAAATGCATATCACAGTCCAAAGAAATGTCAGGTTATGTGTTAAGAATTTAGTGTATTACAAAGACACTGTTTTATTCACCAACACTATCATGTTAGCTTAAAATTTCTGGGGAAGCATAAACAATTATGACGTTAACATTAGTGGTGTCTGCAAAATTTGATTTTGCTGTTTTATGATTGTAAGACTGTTGGTCATTGGCTTACTCCTCAGAAAAAAAAACTAGATCTGCTTTTATATACCACTATTTCATTTGTGGTCTTACTTAATCAAAGCTGGATCTGACTGCCAACATTATGCCTGCAGCTGCAGGAGTGAGCAAATATCTTCTTAACTCTTTCTTGTGCCTCTCTAACACTGAGGAAGCAATGGTAGTCACACTAGCCTCTGATTCTGTTTGGTTTTAGTAAAATGGAAAAAGACTGTAAAAAAGCCACCACTGCATCAATAGCGTGTTTGCCTCTGGGTTTCAGTTATTTTACTCAAGTGGTTGCAAATTTGTATATTTTTCCAAACAAATAATTAGAGGGTAAAAATACACTTCATCTGAAAATGAAGCTCCCAAGTTTTAATCCCAGTATTCACAAAAGCAGCATTTGCTGTGCTAGGTGTATCTTGTATCCATTTCTCCTCCATTGTCATTTCATAAAATAGAAATGCTGCTTCTCTTCTGTAGGCTCTGAAAAGTGGGTGATGTATTGCAATGTACTTGCTTTTCAAAGTTCTTAAAACAGATTGTTGGAAAGGGCAATGTTCTCTTCCAGTTGCAAAATAAGTCTGGAAGTGATACCACTGTTAAGGTGATTTTAGTAAATCAGATCTATCAGTTTCATACACTTTTGTTAGACCTTATTTTTGCGTGCATAAAGTAAGTGAACAAAAAATTGCATGTGACATGTAAACCTTAACTTCTCTTTCAAGAACTGTTAATATATGGCCGCCCTATATATGTCACTCTGATAGCCAGAAGATCAAGCAAATTTGCTGGAACACGTTTTCTGAAACGAGGAGCAAACTGTGAGGTAAATCAAATGTGATTTTAGGGGTTGTTTCCTCCTGCCTCTCCCCAGTATGAAAGCTTGAACTTGACTGACTGAAGAGCTGAAATAGTTTGGAGGGTTGTTAAGGGTTTGGCTATAAATTATGCTATTAGATGATATTATCACAGGTATCATTGCATTTTTCATTGGCATAATATAATTGTTCCTAAAATAATAAATATAATAGTTCTAAATTGTATTGATTTTTTTACCACTTGGTTTTTTGGCACTTGTTTTGGTTTTTTACACTTAGAGATAATGTTATTTCCAAACTGAGGGAAGAAATAAAAAACTGAATAAAAATATTCATTAGGGACAAATGGGAATTTAACCTTCAGTGTTGTTCTCACTACTGTGGTTCAGTGTCTCACAGTTTAACTGTGCTCTGTTTGTAATGATCAATTCTCTGTACTGCATGCAGCTTTGAATGTCATGTCTACATCATATGTGTATTTCTGTTTGGTTTAGGGAGATGTTGCTAATGAAGTGGAAACAGAACAAATACTTTATGATGCTTCAGTTATGTCATTTTCTGCGGGGAGTTATTCTTCCTATGTTCAGGTTCGAGGGTCTGTCCCTCTGTACTGGTCTCAAGATATTTCAACTATGATGCCTAAGCCACCTATAACACGTGTGTACAAATTATTCTTTGTGATAGATTATGGTTAGTGCTCTGTCCTAAAGGAACATCTGAGAGATAAGTGAAAACTGAATTTGCAAAAATGAGCAAATTGTCTGTTCACTTGTGCTTTGTGAAGCCATAATTCAAAGTAAAAAATTATGGAAAAAATCTCAATCTTAGACTTCACATTCAGAAATTAAATAAGAAATGTTTCTGTTTGAAGATGTGAGCTTTCTTTGTATTACTTTGTGTGTGAAGTTAGCTACATTTATCTTAGTATCGTGGATAAAATATTAAACCTGTTGAAAATGGTGGAAAATGTCTGGGCTGAGATTAATGGGGCCAGAATAATTGTTCTGTATTGGCATTTCATGAAAATTTAAGAAGCTGCCTGCAATTCGGCAAAGGGAATATTTTTTAACAGCTTTTACATGAAAAGAGGGGGAAGTATTTAACTGTGTCATTACTACCAGAGAATTAATGCATCTTTGGTGTAGAGTACTATTAAGGGGAAATTCTACAGCTCACTTATTATCATCTTCAATTTGTGTTTGTTTCAGTGGACCAAGCAGATCCTTATGCACATGTTGCTGCTCTTCACTTTGACCAAATGCTTCAGAGATTTGGCTCTCCTATTATTATATTGAATCTTGTGAAGGTACAATATTTTGAATATGTTCTAGGTGTTTGATTTTTAATATTAAGCTTCCTTCTGTAGAGTCACTGCATAATTTTGGTTATGTTCTAAAACTAATATTAGCTTATAAGTGAAATATTTTTTTCATAAATCTCATCCTACAGGATATAGTACATAACTTTGCTTCTACTACAGCCCTTCAAAAACAAGATTTCCCATGTTTAGAGATTTCTTACAGTAATCTTTCACTGTTCTTTTCAGGTTTTTGCTATTACCCGTTAGATCTAAGTCCAAATAAATTTATCATTAAATTTAAATTAGCACTGATAACTACTGAAATAGTATGGTTCCATTCAAAGCAAGATTGGAACTAGGTGATCTTAAGGTCTGTTCTAACCCAGACCATTCTGTGATTCTATGAAAACAAATTTTATATTCAGGCAATGGCAACACAATTCTGATTTTCAAAAATAATTGCAAGACTGGGAGGTGGGAGCTGTTGTTTGCCATCTCCTGCCAGTAATGAAGAAGAATTTCCCTTTTCCTCCTGTATTCCACAACTGAATTGAATGCTTCCCTTTTGGCCTGTGTTTTTTCTTCTCTTTTGTGGTTCTCCATTTCATCTACATAGCCACTTTTATTTCTGTGTTTTCTTCTTTACGCTTACAGCATACCATTTTTCAGCCAATGATTATGCATGTTTGAAACAGGTGGCTTTTACTACTAATAGCAAATGATTGTTAAAACCTAGAATGTTCAGATTTTTCTATCTTTTCTGTTCTTATTTTTATTGTACTATTTATGAAGAACTGCCTGCTGTTGCTACAGCTTCCACTTTTGCTTTCCATTATATATGCGTACGTGTATGGGTTATATGCAGTTGTTAATGAAAATTTTGATGTTAAATTCCTTTTCTTTTTGCTAAAGGAACGTGAAAAAAGAAAGCATGAAAGGATTCTCAGTGAAGAACTTGTTGCTGCTGTGACATATCTCAACCAGTTCTTACCCCCAGAGCATGCAATTATATATATACCCTGGGATATGGCCAAATACACTAAAAGGTAGAAGTAGTATTTTCTATACTAGTGCTTGTGACTGAAATGCACATATAGAAGCAAATGTTACTGAATAAAACAGCAGCTTCCAAACAAAACAAGGAAATGTGATTTAGGATGATCATACATCCTTTTCTGCCTCATTCATGTTTTTGAATCACAGAAAGTTTGGTAGAAAAAAATCTGTATGATGTAAAAATCAAGGAGTTTTAGGTTTTTTATGTCTTCTGCTTCTAGTTTATATAATGTTTTTATCAAGAAGAAGCAAAATTGCTTAGACATAGTCAGTCTTTCTGTCCTGTAGAATCTAAGAGAGCTATAAGCATAATTACAGTTGAATGAATACAGCTGTGCTATGGGCCTGTTTTTAAATAATTTTTGTTATGGAAAAACTTTTTATGTAGTGAGACTTTTTTTAGTATTAATATATTTTGACTATCTCTTTTTTTCCCCTCTCCTCAGCAAACTTTGCAATGTCCTTGACAGACTGAATGTGATTGCAGAAAGTGTAGTGAAGAAGACTGGATTTTTTGTAAATCGACCAGATTCCTACTGCAGTATCTTGCGTCCAGATGAAAAGTACCTATAATTTATTTGATGCATAATGAATAACACCTATTCCTTTGAAAGCTGTTTGGAATTTCTATGTGTATTAAATTGTTATTTTAAGGCTGACTAATTTAGAAATTACCAAGTGACTTCTTTTGAGGCATACTAATAAGATAATTGTCATCTAAATGTTACTGAATCTGTTGTTAACCAGTGGATTTTATGGTTTTATAAATACAAAATATAAAACTTTTTTTAAAATAGAAACTGTATTTGCTTAGACTGCTGCAGATGAAGTCTCTCAAGTCTCTGAAAATTCAGAAGTAACAATTTGTCACTGAGCAGATCAATACCTGATATGATCTGTTATTTTATTAAATCATTTGAAAGTCATTTTGTTTTGTTTCTTTTTCAGGTGGAATGAACTGGGAGGTTGTGTTGTTTCCACTGGTCGCTTGCAGGTACTAAAATATACTTCTTTACTTCATAGTGATGTAGGTCAGCACTTCCAAAGAACAGTGATTCATTTCCCTTAAATGCCTGATTGGTGACTCACAGATTGCTCTTAAATTGATATTTATAGTACATATTATTATGGCTGTCGTTCCTAGAAATCTAATTGGGAATTAGGGTCTTAAGTTCTTGCATGGTACCCCAAAACCGTGTGGTGTTGGAATTGTATCTTTGCTGGACTTAGTCTGAGAAATGCTTGTATTTTAAACTGGTTTCCATTACTGTTCAGTCTGTAATGTTATCAGTGCAGTGAAAGTTAAACCAGCAGCATTTTAGCACTGTGTCATAAAATGTTCTACAGAAGCAGTGAGGAATAAGCACATACTTAACCCTGGTAGCATATTCATAGACAGGAACATGGGTTACTGACATTTTCACCAGTGCTGAATATTCTGTACATTGTTACAGTTTCCAGCACTAAAAGAAAATAAAACTAGAAACATGTCTTCCTTTAAGGTCAGAAAAGTCCTGACTAAACTACAAACCATACAATATCAAATTTATACCTGAATGTTAGGGTTACATACTCTGAACACAGGGCATATTCTTAAGATTTGACTTGCCACTCATAATTTTGTATTTCTTGTAAGTTAGAGAGCATGTGACCATTCCTGTACTAGCTGATAACTGGGATATGTTTGTTGAGGGAAGATAAACAGCAGAGCAGATAAAATTTGACATAATTTGAGATTTGATAAGACTTAGCTAATAGCAAAAAAGTAGTAAGCATGACTGTAGTAATTTGTTGATTAAGATAAATCTTTTATTTGGATTGCTTCACCAGACTGGAGTCCTCCGAACCAACTGTGTGGACTGTTTAGATCGCACTAACACAGCCCAGTTTATGGTGGGGAAATGTGCTTTGGCCTACCAGTTGTATTCATTGGGATTGATTGATAAACCAAATTTACAATTTGATACAGATGCTGTAAGGTAAGATAGATTAAAAGAGTGTGTCATGGTTTTAAATGTTAATTTTGAGTCAAGAGATTATGGAGAATTTTGTCCATGTAGAAGAAGCGTACAGTTATTTCTGCTGGAATGATTTCATGTTTATTTGTCCATGTTTAAAACATCTTTGATATTTGAAATCATGAGAAAATCCTGTCATGCTGAAAGTTCGATCTTCTGGAAAAGAATATTAATCAGTCTTATGATATAACTGCTTGACTTCATTCTTTTTATATGCCTGAACTTAAAGAGATGTGTTTTCCCTTGAAATAATTTAAGAAAACCTCTGCCCCAGTCTTTTGCACTTGTTTCAATTGCTTGAGGCAAAATGCTGACTGAGAGTGAAAACTGAAGTAAATACATACTTTCATGGAGAATGCCAAACTCGTAATTGCATATAAGTTCATCTTACCTTGCTATTTCCTACTTTTTCTTTGGGAAGATTTCATGGTTTTTGATTTATTGAAGAAAAGTTTTTCAGCAAAATTGTTCTTTCAGATCAGGTGTCAATGGTATTTATACAAGCATCCTCAAACTCTTTATGAAAACCCAGCATTTGTATTGAAATGCTTTGGGGTTAAGGGTAAACTAAGCTGCTTAACTTGTACACATGCTTCAGAAATTAATTTAGGGGTCTTTAAGGTGCTGTGCTTTTACTCTTTTAAGCTGTTGTTGTGATTATGAAACTTATGGCTTCATTGCTGATTTTTACTAGTGGTTTGATAGTTTTAGAGCATGGAGACCTAACTTGTATTCAGAAACCACAAGTAGTTTTGCTTCAGTCCCCTTCACTTGAGATATACCTTCAGCTCCTCCTCTTTTTTCCCACTAGTTTCCAGCACTTGCCTGGTGCCTGGAGCTGGTATGTGCTGCACAAACCACCTCACCTGCAGCATGTTGGTTCTCTCGGTAGGTGGGTGCCTCCTGGCCTCTGCCTGGTGGCTGTGCCTGTGCCTCTGATCCACCATGTCCCAGGTGCTGGGAGCTGCACATTTACCTCTGGGAATGAATAATTCCTGCTGCCAATACCATTTGCTGTGCAGCCTCCTGGGGCTACTGGTCAAACAAAAGCAAACCAACCAACCAAACCCAAAGAAACAAATGAGATTCTCATACATGGTATTATGATCTTTGAACAATGTCTGTAGAGGCAGGTGGGCTTGGGATTATTTCTTTGAGGTTTTTTTTTGTCTGTTGTTTTGGAGTTTTTCTTTTGTTTTTTTAAAGTTACTTAGCAGATGTTTCCTTCTAATTGATCTTTTTGTACTTGACCTTGGACAGAAGATTTGCTGGACAGCTCTTTAGTTTTTACAGAAATGGATTTGCTGCTCAGAGAAGTCTTCTTCATCCAGCTCCTTTCCAGTAGAACTTCAGTCAGATGGTTGCTAGGTTACATATACAATACTGTCCCTTTTGTTGGAAACTTTATTAGGGGAATGCTTTTGTTGTCTTGTTCTGGTGCTTTTTAAAAAAACAAATTATTTTGTTGTTTGTTTCTATCTTCCTTTTCACTCCCCAAGGACTTTTTTGCTCTGCAAGTATTACACGTAGATGCCTGAGTTACTTTGTTTTCCTATACTGATGTGAAACACATTCGAACAAGTTTAATGACTGGATTTGCTTTTTTGTTTTGGGATGGGGTTGGGGCTTGTTTTGTTCTGGTTTGGGGTTTTTTTTGCCTCTTAACTAAACTGCCCGTCTTTTTTAGCAAAATATCATCCTTGTCATTGTCTTGCTCAAGCAAGGCCATAGTCTCCATTTCTGAGAAGCACCCACCTGTCTCTTATGTTTTAGACTGAGCACCATCTCCTTAAGATAGCCTCTTTTTGTCTTGTTTTTGTCATTGATATGAAGCTTGTTTAATTTTTGCTATTTGAACTAGTCCCAGTTTGGATAGTGTCAACTTCTTGATGCCAGAGAACTTTTTAGCCAGCTCTCCTAAGTCAATTCTTATCCAATTCTTTTTGCTTTCTACTTACATCAAGATTTTCCAGCTCCAGCAAATGTTACCTGACTGCCATACACTTTTCTTACAAGTCATGTTTATTAATTTTGTACCTTTGAGTCATCATTATTGTAACTGCAGAGATTTTTGGAAGGTAATGCTAACTGCATTCCTGATGTACTTAACAGAAGATGTAGCCTTGAGATATTGATATATTCTGTCCTTTTAGTGTATTAAACGTGCCTTGCTTAGTGACGATATATTGTTTATTTTCTCCCCATTAAGTAGTAGGACATGTTAATCTTCCTCAATCTACAGAACTGCGTACGCTGTGTGAACCTCTTCTTTTATATTAAAAAGTAATGAAAATCTCAAAGTCTAAACCTTCTTAGTAATTATTATGTCTGAATAGAATTTTCACATATTTATCTGAATAAAGGCAAAGAAATTGTATTGCACTTGCAGAAAGACTTTATTATATTTTCTCTTTTAAAATTCTGTTCAGAAGTTTCATAGATGACATATTTTGCTTTTCCTTCAGATTATTTGAAGAATTATATGAAGATCATGGGGACACACTTTCTCTGCAGTATGGAGGCTCTCAGCTTGTCCACAGAGTAAAAACTTACAGAAAGATTGCTCCATGGACTCAGCATTCCAAAGATATTATGCAAACACTCTCAAGATACTACAGTAATGCTTTCTCAGGTAAATTTAAGTGCTTTCTTTCAAGCCATTGTTTACAAAACATCTTACTCATGATGTTTCAGTAATCTACACTATGACCTTATGGCAGAGTTCCTCTATACTATAATTTCCAAATAATTTTGTAACATCTCAAATAGGTATTCTGATTTGATGATATATTTATTTATCCTGTGTTGTAGCATGCAACCCTTTATTTAGAAAATGCACAGATGCAGCACTGCATCTGTCAGTGACATTTGTAGATCAGTAGAGGAGCAGGTAGGTGTTGCAGAGTTTTAAAATGATGGACACAATGACTTCAGCAAATATAAGGAAACTGGTAAATCTAAACATGAGTAGAAGGCTTCATGTGGAGTATTTCTTGTGTTGTTTCTGAGAGCTCAAAACAAGCAAGCTGTAATGCGTGTAATTTTTTTGTGTAAATAGGAGCTACAAACTGTTAAATCTGTGGTAGAAAAGATAAAATTAAATTCAAAAACCAAGTAAAAAAGCTAGGTTTTTTCATTCAAATAAGCTGTAAAATATTAACTTATTCCTTTATTAGCTCATGTCACTCATTAGTTGAACACTGAGTGTTCTACTTTCTTCTGGGCAACATTGCTAAGGGAAAACTTCTTTGAAAAATGCTGAGCCTTATTTTATGAAAAATTTTAAAAAAACCAAACCTGTGGTGTGTTTAGAAGTCTTGCAAAAGATCTAAAAGAATGATCAAAGGACGGTCTAAGACATGTCAGAAGTGCAAACACTGAGTGCTACTGTGTTATAAATATTCTGTCAGTCCTCTATTACTCTTTTTCACAAAAGTTGCATAGCCAGGGGTGGAGGTGCCTTTTTTTTCTTTGTCTTAGCAGATTGCAATTATTTAGAGACTGTGAACTTCAAAACAGTGAGTTGGACAATGGCTAGAAATACTTCAGTAATCTGTTTTCTTTGGCTGAAATTATTGCTTTTGTATATATAACAATGTTGAGACCACACCATTCAGAGTAACTTTTCTGAACGTAAACCACGTAATTTGTGTATCATATGTCCAAACTAAATGGGAAATAGAGAACTTGTTTATTTCAGTGATGCAATCTCTTATTATTTGCAGTGGCAATAAAGTCTGGCTTCATCAATTCTTTTGAGCCAAAGGTAGCACACTTGCAGTGTCACCTGTACTGTGACATAGAAGGTGGAACAAATCTCTGAGCTGTTTATGCCAACCAATGAAACGGTTCGGTAGAAGCCTGAGCAAAGTTCTAGGTCCACATCTGGGGCTGTGGTCTGCTTGCAAGTATAGTCATGATATGCATGTCTTCTAGTAATAAAAGAATTTGTTCCAAAAAAGATGTTACAAAAAGAAGAAAAAATTGAGAAATAAATGAAGTCCATCTCGTAATCTCAATGAACTTGTAGGAAACTACACAAATAAACATTAGTCTTTACTGAAGTCAATACCGTCTTTGATTGAAATTTTCTTAAAAGTGCTGCACACTTTCCCCAATTTATTTAGGATTTTGGTACTTGATCCCATTTGAGGCAAATATTTTTGGTGCTGTATGCATTCCTTGTGTTTGAAGATGACATTGCTGAAATGTAGCATTCGATGTTATATTTACTTTGTTGCATTTTTAGTATGGAGTTTTAAAATATTTGTTTCAATGAAATTTAAAGGTTCGCTGTCCTACACTGCCTGTTCAGAGGGCAACAGCTAGCTTGTTAATGAGGCACATTAAGAGAGATCATTTTATTCTTTAAGTTTTCTAAGAAAGCAGAGAAAAAGGAAACAGTTTTAGAACAAGGTGCTGATTTGCTGTACTGCATTTATTATTGTTGCTATTAATCATATATCCTTTAAAATGCAAATAAAAATCTGAGGGCTAGCTAGTTCATAAATCAGCATTTCCTTGTGTTTCTGATCTGAGAAACATTTTTTTAATGCTTGTGTATTTTATGTACCTGAATTAAACAGACTCAGAAAATTTTAGTGATTTGCTTGGGGTCATACAGTATATAAGATTCAGAGCAAGGTTGAAAGAGGCCTACTATCACTGCTTCCTAAATAAATCTCTTAGCCACACATTACTGCTTGTCTATCATTCAAAATACATGAATCTAAAAATAATCTAGTCTTATAAGAAAGTGTTTTCATCTGTTGACCTCAACACTCTTAGGATAATTACTACTAATTAAGCTGTATGGATCAGAAAAAGTAAGACACGTATTGAGTGATAATTTGGTGGAGCCTAAATTGATGGTTTAAACCAACAGGGAACAAGTCCAAATTACTAAAAGGTGTTTATGAAATTTAATCATTTTACTATGTATTGGCAAGAAAATCCCAAAGAATTAATCATTTGTATGTTTTGTTGGGAACTTGTGTTGTATGGATATTGTTTAATTTCATCAAGTCATTTTTCAGTTATTTAGGCTGCAGTAAATTCACTAAGGTATGTCAGATTTCTTGAAACATGCCTTAATCTATGCATGTGCTTCATGCACACATGTGGGAGACAGAGTTGCAGTGTGAGGTCTGACTTCTGCCAAGTCTGGGCTCCTGAGGGAGAAGCCAGGGAAGAGGCAGCGTTGGTACCAGCCCCACGTGCCCTGCAATGTAGCAGCTCTGCTGTAAATGAAGTTCCATGGTGCTGCTTGAAGCCCAGAGGGCCCTGCAGCAGTCATAGGACACACACTCAGTCTCTGATGAGCAAAGAGAAGCAGTGTCTGAATGGGCCTGAGCTGTGCAGTGCTCCTGGTGTTAAGTGTGCCTCTTGTCTAACAGATGCGGACAGGCAGGATTCCATCAATCTCTTTCTGGGAGTGTTCAAGCCTGCAGAAGGAAAGCCACATCTCTGGGAACTTCCCACTGATTTTTATTTGCATCACAAGAACACCCTCAGTCTGTCACAGACCAGGCAAAGGTATTTTGCTGTCTTATTTTTTGTTTTATTTGGTACTGCTCTAATACATTGTAAAAAATACATGTTGCTAATCCAATAATTAGGTCAGCCTGTGAAAAACTTGCTTAGTGCATTTTATGTTTATACAAAAGCTTAAAAAACACCTTCAAGAGATTACCATAAAATGCTGAATGTTGGTGTTTCAAAGGGTTTGTTTAGTATGTTAATTTCCTTTGGTACTTAAATATAAGTTTAATTTCATATGAAACTCGATCCTTCAGTGTAAAATGCTTCAGTGTTGAACTGAAGTACAGTTACTACAGTTTCATTAATATATAGGTGCATTCTTCATTGTCAGATTTATTAATGGTTGAATTTGAGATTATATGAAAAGGATAACATTTACTTTTCTATGTACTGCACTTAGTCTGCAGCTGTCCATTCCAAAAAACCCATGATTTTCTGCCTTCCTTTCAGCCTATGTCTAGCCTGTTTTAAGACTATTTTTCTTCATTTGCATTCCACTGTAGTCGTATGGTAATAAAGTATAAGATTTTAAAGTAATTCAATTGCTTCACAGAGGGAAATTATTTTTTGAAGACTATGAATACTGGGCTTTTAAAAAAATCCATTTTAACAAAATGGACAGTACTCAACTTGTCAACTAAACAATCTCTTAGGATTTTGGCTGGTTTTATCTTTATTCATTTTGTGAGCTGTAAAGCCCTTTAGTACAAATGGCAGACCTGAATACCTGCATTTAGATTTTTGTCTGGGCAAAACTGCAAGTGTTTAACCAGTGTGATCAGTCCCTGTTGGCTGCTTATCCTGTTAACCTGTCGCAGCAGCTGGCACATGATATGGCTCTTTCTGAATTGTGTCCTCCTGTATTGTCTCCTGAGGCTTCTCTTAAAGGTAGCTTATATGAGCCATACAACCAAGTGCTATTTCAGGCACACATTAAACATGCAATATTAATTTTCTCAGCTACTCATTCTGAACATTATTGTATGTCTAAAATTAATTCAGCTGATATATTGCAAATATGCAAATGTTCTTGTCTCCCTTTCATCTGTTACTCTGTTAAAACAGGCTATCTCTTATTTGTCACACATACTGTTCTCAAATGAGGTGGAATATTAAAAAGAAATATTGGTACTCTTCATTTGCTTGTTAATTATTTTTTACCTTTCACTCGAACCAGAATTTCTTCTGAGCAGTTATAATGTACAATCAAGATGTTTCATTATGTGAATAAAATTACACCTTCCTGTAATAACTAGGTGAAATAAATCTGTGAAAAAACTCCTCTAAGTAATTTTTTGTTTCTACCAAACATTTTGACGAGTTCTTTGTGTAACTTCTCCCTGCCTGTCTGTGTAGTGTCCTCTTTTAGGTTCCTTGGGCACAGCAGCAAAAGAAATAACAACACTTGTAATGAAATCAAGGGTACAGGAGAAGGAAGATGTTTCCTGTCATTGAAACGTCTTTGACTGTCTGTGCCTTTCCTATATTGTAATTGCCTCCTTATCAGGAGGAAGATATTTAATAAGGTTCATATCTTACTTCTATATAATTAATGATTCACGTGAAAGGAATATGGAAAAGGAGATCTTGTGTTGCCATGTTGCTTATCATTTATGCTGGCAACAAAACTAGGTGTGTCAGTGCATAATTTCTGAAGGCACTGGAGAAAATTGCTTACTAGCATGGTACTTTGAGAGGAGGCAGGGCCACCAGGCATAACTCATTCCTTATTGTCTAGGATATACACAGTTCTTGGAACTGAAGTGTGTTTTCCTGCCTGTCCTGTACCATCTCCTAAATCCCACTAACAAGCCTATCCCTGGCCATGGGAATACGCCCATTGTGTCTGCTGCAGATGGCTACATTGACAGGAGTAGGAGATAACCACATTAATACTGATTACAGCCCTCACAGTATTGTGAATACACAAGTATTTGAAATAAAAATCAATGAAGACAATTGTGTTTTCATTCCATGTAATGAAGTAGAAGAAACTATCAGAATAAATCAGAGAAGAATTAAAGTGTATTTTAGAAGAGACAATAAAAATGTGTAAACATGAATGAAAGCTAAAACATGCTTTGTTTTATGAATGTTGCTTGACTTCCTTTGTTGTTTTACAGAAATTCTGAATAAGCTTCCAGCAGGGCATGAATTTTGCTGTTAGATATGCCAACAGCTCTCAGACTTATGACAGCTGTTACATCAAATATTTCTTTCTGTAGAAATCAGCTGCTTTGACAGTCATCCAATCTTATTATCATTGATCTTCACTTCTTCATACATTTTTCCTAAATTTTGGGATCTGAATAACATCTGTGAGGGGATGCCTTCCCCTCACTCCTCCCATCCTCCAATGACCAGAACAAGAGAAATACATAAATACTTTTGATATGTACAAAGACATTAATACATTAATTTTCAGTGCTGTAGAGGTAGGCACCTGAAATGTATTTGTTAATGAAACGAAACCACATTTCTGTCCATACCTGTATTGAGTTTTGTGTGTTTAAATTTCTTGATTTAAGAGCAAAGTAGTTGGACAGGGACCTGTTGAAATCCTCCCTCCAAATCAGCAATGTTTGCTGAAGTGACACTGTATGGATGGGTGATGGATAGGTGGGTGCAAGATCCAATCTCCTGTATCAATTGTGGTTCTGGTTTTCCTGTACAGCTACACTTACTGGTGGACCACAGGTGTGCTAAAGCATTTACCTCTTCCTTTTGATGAAGGTAGGACCTATATTTGCTCCTTGCCTTGCAGAGTATCTTGAAAAAGAAGTTTTAGTCACAAATGTTTTTTAATTTCTATCCCAAATCTGAAAAAAAAGAATGTTTCCATAATGGTTTCTTAAATATTTCTCCACCCCCTCCCCCCTCCAAGGAGATATGATTTTTCAATTGCAGGTTGCAAGAGCTACCTGAGTGCTAAAACTTGACCTTCATGTTTGTGACCCAGGGCACAGTTAATTTTTTTTTCTTGTCTATTAGCATATATTTATAGTCTGTGCTGGTGGTCCTATTCCTGTCACAGTTGACACAATATAGCCTTATTTCTCTGGGTGCTGTGGAGCATATTTTATTAAGAATTGTCATCATAAAGTGAAATCAAATTACAGTGGTTGATAATGCATATTTATTAAAGATGTGCAATGCATCTTCTTCATGTCATATTTCCTTGTCTCAGAGGAGATATGACTGGTATGGTGGCTAGGTGAGCAGGCTACTGTTGGATTAGATTTTTGCAAGACTCAGTAATTGCTAGTAAAAAGATTTTTTTTTTCCCCCCTCAGTGACATGTGCTGAAAACAGACGCAAGTTGACAGTGAAGAAATTCCACAAATATGAAGAGGAAATTGATATCCACAATGAGTTTTTTAGGCCATATGAGTTGAGCAGTTTTGATGAGACCTTCTGCTTGGCAATGACCAATTCTACAAGGTATATTGGGATGGTTTGTGACTCTAAATCCTTGAATGGAAGTTGATGTGGTGTAAATTAAATATGCATTTGATTTATTAGGTTAAATACGTATTATATCAAATTTAGCCAAGTTCTTGAAACTAAATCACAATGCTACATGGAGATGTTACTCTAAAAAAAATCTGTAAAAATAGCAATTAGATTTCCAATTATTTTTTGTTATGGAGTGCCTAGTGTCTGGGCATTTGATGCCTGAGAGATGAACTTTTCTCTGTTGATTCAGATCACAGAAGCTACTTTCAAAACAATTGTTTTCTCATTGTTCTGCTCTCATTTTGCAATTGTTTTCTTCAGTTCAACTGGCTCTACCAGCTGGTCAGATATTTTGTTTTTTGGTTTTTTGTTGGCAGCAGTCAGCTGGCTATTCAAAGCATGATCTGAATCATGGTTTGGCTAAAGATTTCCAGGCAGATTATTTTTCATGTAGCTGTTTGACCCAATTTGTGTGTTGGCAGCATTTTGAAAGCGATGTATGAAGCCCCAAGTTATCAGGCCTCTTCAGCACAGGAATGGAGCACAGTGCCTTACAGATGTAAGGCACTTACAGAGCACAGATACTTCCAGATGTTTTATGGAACTAAATAATGCAACTGAAAGCTTTTTAAATACCTAGGTTATATGTACATCGACTTGAAATTACAAAGTTAGAATTTGATATCTCATTATGATGATTCTTTTTCTTTAGTTCCCAGGTAGATGTTAGAGGTGGTTCTTCCAGAAAATTAAAAAAAATTATGTGTTGCACTTTGTTCATAAACACTTCTTCTATTTTGGCAGAGATTTTATGCCTAAGAATGTGGGAATTGATCCAAGTCCATTCACTGTTCGTAAACCTGATGAAACTGGAAAATCTGTGTTGGGGTAAGTCTGAAATCAGAAATTTTGTTCTGGTTCAATAGTAGTGAAATTGTAATGAAAATATATAAACTCTTATCTGTGTGTCTGTGAAGAATATTCATTGTTACACTGGAAATAAAAAATTCATTGGTGTTATACTGCAGAATTGTACACTTTGAAAGTCACATCTAATTTGAGATTTTTATTTGACACTAGGAATTTTTATTGAACACTAGGAATTCTTAATTCAACTTGTTTAATATTTTCTGTTTTCTCTGATTCCTCAAAGTGAAATTCATGAGAAGATTTTATCAATAATACACAAAAGTTATTAAAATTTCATCATCTCTTCATTGTAGTGTCAACTCTGTTCTCTATTGGAGTTGACAGTGATGCATATTTTCTTGTTGTCTTTAAAAAAATAATAAATTTTTCATGTGTAGTGCATATTCTGAAACAGCAATAAATGCCAATTTCAGCATAGTCTTTGATAAAATATGTTATTAAAACATTTATGGATAAAATTATATAAAACAATCCAGCAACATTTGCTGAGACCAATGAATGCTTCATTTAGCTGCTTTTGCATCCTGGACCTGCTTTGTTACTCTCTTTGTTCCACTGCTGTGTCCCACAAGGGCTGTGCAGAATCTTCCTGAATTAATTCTCTCTTTGGTAGCTCATATTAAGGAAACCTTTTGTCAGTAGTTACTATGCTTTCACAGCATTATAAGTTCCTCTGAAAACTTGCTGTTTTGTTAAACACTAGAACATTGGACTCTCGTGTGCTCTTGTCCTGAGAGTCTCATTGTAAATAAATGTTGAAAGTAGACTATGCTTATCACCAGTAGAACCTCATTTTGTGCTACTGATTCCCTGGGAATAAACAGGAAGAATCTTCAATGTTACACAGTTCGTCTCTGCTAAGAATTGAGTTTATGAGTATTTTGAGGGTAAGCTTTATACTTCCGCTTTGATAAAATGTCAGATTTTGGACTAATTTGTCTCCAGGTACTCCATTAAATAGTTGACCATTATATAACGGCCATATTTTCTCAGGCACTTCTATTCAAGCTCTTTGCTGTGATTTTTAGGGGTTGATGTGGGACAGAGAATCAACTCCATCAAAGCCACATTCCAGGACTCCCTGTGTATCACTTAGAAGGCTTCCCCTCTAGTGACTGTGTTGTAGGGTAAAACATGGCTTCACTCTTGCACCTCACCCATATTTAGCCTTGCAAAAGGCAGTACCTTTGCCTCGCTGATTTGTCATCATCTGTTGATCTAAGACATTTCTGAAGGAAATTTGGTGACATCTCTTTTTGTCTGTAGGCATTCAGGTCCCAAGGACACTTAGATCTTGGCTGGGTACGTGTTGGGAGTGCGGTGAGGATAACACTCTTACCAGTTTGGCTACTTGCTCCATTCCTCAGTGTCGCAGACATCTTTTCATTAAAAATCCTTTTTTAGGATTTTTTCCTTCTGAGAAGCTGAGAGGCCTCAGAATCAACATGTAAACGATGGTTTTCTGCTGCTGTGGAATGCAACAGGTGGATGCGTAATTGGTCTCATGTGGATGTTTGGAATTAGTGACCAATCACGGCAGAGCTGGCTCTCCCTCTCTGTCCAAGCCACAGACCTTTGTTTTCATTCTTTTCCTTTCTATTCTTAGCTTAGCTAGCCTTCTGAGATGAAACTTTTCCTTCTATTCTTTTTAGTATAGTTTTAATGTAATATATATCATAAAATAACAAATCAAGCCTTCTGAACATGGAGTCAACATTCTCGTCTCTTCCCTCACCTGAAAACCCCTGTGAACACCGTCACGCCTCAGCTTTCAGAAAGGGCTGCTTTTCTTGTGACCTTCACCTCATCTAGAAAAGTAGGGAAAAATCCCTTTATTTTCCCTAAAAAGAATGCTTATGTCTTTATAACTTTCTGTACATTTCAGTCCAAGGAAATGTCAGGTTCTGCTGAGTCAGAAATCAAATTTGCCCATGGTGTTATTTTCGCAAGGCATTTGTTCCAGCTCTAAGATTTTTTCTGATACAATAATGTCCTTGGGAGTGAGGTATGCTCTCAGATCAGAACCTTTGAAGGACTCTCTACTGGTTTATACATGTTCCTTGAGCATATGAAGTGTAGCTAATTTAGTAGAGGGATAAACTGCCATGTGAGTTTCACTTCAAGAGGCAGCCTCTGTAACAGTCATAGTGTGCTCCACTAGGGCTCAAGTGATGCTGATGAGAGCACTAGACCTGCATCTTCAAATAGCATTTGCATCAATCTATGAGCTCTTTTCCCAGCCTCTAGCATGCTGCTGTCTTCCTTTAGAATGAGACACACTGTCTGTCAGTGATACATGGAACAGTCACTGCAGCAAGGAAGAGATGTTCCTTCCCTATTTCCAGGGATTTGTCTATAAACTGTCTATTCCTTCGTTAATGTCTATTCATTAACTGCCTTCCCTGAAAGACTGTGACAGTGTCTGAGAGGAAGTTGCAACTGAATGCTCTTCTGTGGCCAGTAGGAGAGGATGCAGAGTACATAAGTTTGATATGACTTCTGATGGGCAAAATAATGTGTACCTTTCAGAGTGCATACAGTTAAATCCAGTGTTAGCCTGCTTACATAGAGATGCTGTATCTTGAAGGCTTCTTTTAAATAAGGCCTTTATATTGACTAGAATTTCTTGAGTGAGAAATACATACTGCATCAAGAAATGTTGCTGATTAAAGAATTAAATTGAGGGGAGAGATATGGAAAATAAAGGAAAAAAAGTGACATTACCATTAAGATTTGGAACCAAGATTAAGGAAGATATTGGAGTGGATATTGTTATTAATCAGAAAGTGAAACTTTTTCCAAAATCAAAACCAAAGATGTGATATCTCAATTAATTTTTATTCTTTTTTATTTATTCAGTTGTGGGGAGGGATTTAAGTAAAGAATCAGAGAATTGGTGGAGGAAAACTGACAGAATCCTTTGGGCTTTCTTTAAATGCTCTGGAATAAGAAGAGATGGAAGAAGACAAATCAGAGATTTTAAAGATGAGTAAAAAAGTTGCCCTAGAAGTTAAAACTTATTTCCCTGGAAAGATTGTAACCAAGATTAGGAATTTTAAATATTCATTGCTAATATCTTGCTGATTTCATAAATACACACTGCCTTCCTAATAGGAACAAAAATAATAGAGAAGAAACTGTGCTGCAGCGCAAAACAGCTGCTAGTGCTCCTCCACCCCCAAGTGAGGAAGCAGTGTCAAGTAGTTCTGAAGATGATTCTGGGACAGATAAAGAAGATGAAGGTGCTGTTTCTCAACGTTCAACTCCAGTAAAGGTGACTGATACAGGAGACAATACAAAAATCACAGAGGTAAGAAATTACTGTGTTAGGCAAGAAAGCTTAAAATTCACATTCCCTTTAAGAAGCATTATAGAACAGTCAGAAGTAAAGCACTGAGAACTTTAGTGACAAAGGTCTCCAGTGTAATTTTTTTGTGTAGATATTAGTACAACTGTTTCTTAACCTTTTCTGTTCTTCTTGTCATGTAATAGTGAGACACAAAGGAAAATAACATTAAAAAAAAGAAAACTACTGTCAGAAACCTATGGCATTTGAAAGGTATTCAGGTCATTACATAGTTTAAAATGCACCTGTATTAGTGTGTTAATTCAGAGCAGTAATGCATGTCTGATTATTGTCTGTTACTGTGCTCTGGCACACGTCATTCGGTGGCCTCGGAGCGTGCAAATGATTCCTTTTCTCCAAGAATGTACTTGATCTACCTACTTAATCAATATTTAGTCCATGGGATTTAGTGTGGAGCTAACCCCCTGAAAGACATGTAGAATGAACCTGAGGTCCTGAGAACCACCTCTTGGAATTACAAGGCAATTCCTTTTGGACAATGCCACTTGCTTAGGTCGATGAACTATAAATAATGTTCATTCCGTCTCAATTTCAACCTGATTTATGTGACCACTTTTAAATTGCTGTCCCATAATTATGTGGTCTGGCATTAAAAAAAAAGAATTAACTAACTTCAAAAATGTGCATGATAATGTTACCACACAGGTCCTATGCTATTACTGCTACTAAGGTTGCAGATAACAGCAGTGAATAAAATAGTGAAATAAATTGCATTTGCCCAGTCAGGTGGAAAGAATGTACATTTGCAGTTGTGGGCTATTAATCTTTTTTTCCTAGCATAACTCTCATTTTGTTGGAATCCCTTGGGTGCTAATTTAATGAAAATACTGAGTTGTATAAAGAATTCTGGAAGTATCTATTTTATTAGTTCATGTAATAGTTCTTCAAATTCTTTCTTGTAGATATCCATTTTGGATACCATTGAAAGTATCATAGCAAAAGGTTATGCTAATGTATACTATAGAAATTTGGAAAATACTTATGTCGTCCAGCAGGGTTGGTTTTTTTAAAGCCACAGCTACTTTAAATGGTTATAGGATTGTGCATGTTATCACTTCTGAAGAAAATTGAGTATTTATGACCTTAGCATAAATGTATTGCCTGATAGGCAAGACAATTACACTGCCTTTTTTTTTTTTGCCTCGATTCAAATTTTGATTCTATTCAGTCTTTAGCCTAGGGTTGTGTGTTCTCAGATAATGGATTTTCAGCCTTCAGTAGTGCAATAGTGTCTTCTTCCTAAGCCAGTACAAGCACATTTATTTATTTGTATTTATACAAGGTATTTTATCTAAAAGTTTTCCATTATCTCTGAATAACAGAGTACCCGTTCTCCAGTAAATCAGATGGTATATAGGTTTTTTAAACAAAAATCCAAGTTGAAATTTTATTCTTGATTCCTACTATTGCATAATTTATCTCACATCAGTTTTTCCCTCTGTTTTGAACACACTTCAGCACTCAGACCTAAGATATATTTTTTACATTTTTAAGATGCTTAAATGAAAGGTGTATGTAAACACAAAGTGTGATTTGAAACATTGAATTTCAATGGCTTTAAAATTGGGTGAGGTATTCTGACTTTTTAGTAATGATAAGAAGAAATATATTCCAATTTATTGCACCTTTTCATGCATTGAATTTTAGTCATAATTTACATTGTTAATTCATGCCATTCCTTATTATCTTGGGAACTCAAAAAACTGGTTCTTTCCTGTTCACATCTCCGAGAAGTTAATAAAAGATGCATTTATTCTTCTGGTCAGGACATACCTTTCTGAAGTTCTTTGACTTTGAATCGTTTTGAACGAAGAGAAAATTGTCTTTATATTTGACTCATGTGTCTTGTCAGAAAACTCCCCTCAGTTTAGCGCAGAATCAGTAGACACAGTTAGTGAGCTATTGCATATGCACTGATTCCTTGTTATAGTTGACTGACATGATTGCATAATGTATAAAATAAAAATAGTTCTATTCAACCTGAGGTTTCTAATTATTGCAGAATTGACAGCAGGAAGTGTGAAAGCAAATGTGGGAGCATGCTCTAAACAAATGTGTTTTATTCTATATTAAGTTTCAATACAGAACAGAATTTAATAACTACACCATTATGTTCTATTAATATAATTTAGTCTCCTAATATGTTGTTTTAGCTGATGATATCTTTCAGGAATTCTTTACTTATTGAATAAATGTGTTGATTAATATTTTTAATAAATAATTTTCTTTAAAAATATGTATAAACTATGATTGCTGTGGATATGAGAAACCTATTTGTTTTTGTCTGCACTTCTGAAATGATATTTTGGCTTGCAAGGAAGTTCTTTCTTAAGAGTAATCTTTCTTTGGATATTGTTCCAGTATTCTTCATCTGAATCTTTCTTATATTCCAGAATGTAGTGCAAGCAACAAAAGATGTCTATGGAGTCAATCTTTCAGATATCCCTTCAGAAGATGATCTTGCAATATATGCAAGGTGAGATAAATTTCCAGTGGTAATTGGTAAAGGATAATTTGAGCTAGTTAAGTGCAGTTTGTCAAAGTACTGCCTTTGATTAAACTTACTTAAATGAGAAATTTGCCTATATATGCTAACTCTTTCAAAATCAAATTGTTTCCAGCTGTCTGTGTCAATTCTGATTTCAGTGGAAGCTCTGCAGATGTCTCTGAAAGTAAAATTTGGAGCTTAAATCAAATGAAAGATGCTTCAGAAGAAATACCTGTCACTTAATATAATCCTAGAAATTCATAAGTAAATTCATAGAATTCCATATTCCTCTGATAAGTAAATTCCACAGAATTTACTTCTCAGTGGAACCAAGAATGGTTCCATGGTTGTAAGCTTTGTAATCTGTGGGGTTTGCATTTTTCAAGTGTTGAATTACTCCAATTCAAGTCAGTCATAATGAAATAGCTTATTCTGTAAAAATGCATATAAAATAATAAAAGTTGTCCTTTTATTTAACACGATATAAGAAATCTACACTTCATCTCAGGAAAGCACTGTGTATATATTGAAATGAATACTTGTGAGACATGGATTGACATGGCCTTGTGTGCATTTGTTTTTATTCTCTAATGTGTAATAGCAGTAGCTACCTTGTTCTATTTGAAACCTTTTCAATTTTTAAGGGAAATTTTAATTCACTGTGATGTCTAATTTGGTGATGTCTAATTTGGTGATATCTAATTTGGTGATATGTGGTGTTTCATCCTGACTTAGTTCCTTAATCCACTCAAAGCATTTTTTCTTTATATGTAAAATTATATTCTCCTGCTTTTTCTTTAGGTGTAGCTATTTCTCTTGCACTCTTTTGTTCTTTAAAATTCCCACTTCTACCTATTTCTACAAGCAGAGTCATTTAAAGATCCTAAACTTGAATAGGGTTAAGGAGGATGTTTCTCATTATAGCTGAATTTTTTACCTTCATCTATGAGTCTACTTCTGTTTCTTTTTATTTTAACCCTAGAAGATGGATGCAAATTTGACAACTATCCTTTGATACAGCAGGTAGTTTTTGTGGTTCAGAAAATGGCCCAGTGTGAGCTGGTATCTACTGTGAGTCTCTCTGTGCAGATGAACAATTCTGTGTTAACATCCAGAATTGCAGCTACTTCCAATTTTATAATTTCTTCAGGCTGGACTAATGTTCAATCTGTTGCTAATGTAAAACCATAAACCCCTTGGAGGCTTTGAAGCTCGCTATTTATATCCTTTTAAAAAAAAAAAACAAAACAAACCTTGCATTTACTTCATTTCCTTTGAGCAATGCAGGTTTTAAAAATAGAAAAAATTACAAATTCTTTATCTCTTTCAGCTAACAAGGCATGGTGCTATTTCTGGTCTGGTGTGCTGATTTATATAATCAAGGATGTCAGTAAAATCTATACTTTGCAAAATGTACATCGCTTGAGAATAGCAGCAATTTCTTTCACAGTATGATGACAGTTCTCACATCAAGCCTTTTTCTGTTACTGTAATAAGGGAAGTGGGGATGTAAGATCCTGACTTCACTTGACATCACTGGACATGTTACATATTTTTTCATTATGAGGCTGAGGGTCTCGCACATTCAAAGTACTTCAGGGTTAAGTTGCTTTATGTCAACTGATCTGTATTAAGCCTATTTGTAAATGCAAATTAAAAGTAATTCAGATCTATTCAGCGTGTTTTCACTGATGGCTGAGATAATTCTCATCAAAACAGAAATCACAGAAGCCCAGATTGGTTGGATTTGGAAGGGACAGGAAGTCCCTCCAATAATTTGAGGTTGTATGCTCCAGATCAGCTGTGTGTGGTATCTTCCTGACCTCAGGGAAACTTGCTTGTATGCATTTAGGTCTTGTAACTTTCAAAATATTGAATAATTTGAAGCAATTAATTAAAATACTTATGCAATTGATTTACCTCTGTTTTTTTTAAAGTTGGTTTCAATAGCAGGCTCCTGCAGTAGAAGATCTTAATTATCTTGATTTCCACTTAAAATTCTCTATTTTGGTAATGTAAGTATTTATTCCTTTAGCAGTCAAAGTGATGTTGTTTTTCTCTGAGGCATTTGTTTCTACAGTATAGAATCTGAATGGAGCAAAAAGAAAAGCTGCAATAAGTTGTTTAGGAATATGTTGTTTGTTTGACTTCTGTACACTCTTTCATGCTATTGGTTTCGCACCTGTAATAGTTGCTTGTTAAAATGTAGTAAATATTCCTGAAGTAGACCAGTAAGACTTCTTAAGCTAAATGGAAGCTCACTATTAAGAAAAACTCTCTGCCTCAGAAAATTAAACTAGTAAATCACAACTGACATTTACTTACTTGTCTTTTCAGTGGCACAGCTGTGTTGGAGAGTGAACAAATTGAGTGCAAGATAGCTACATATATTTACGTTTGAAACCGTCTGACTTTTCCTCCTATTCTGAGTGTCTAAGATTAGTGATAAACTACTTTTCAGAAGATTTTGTTCCACTTCCTTGCCAAGAAAAAAAAAAAAAGACAGTATTTTCCATTGACAATGTCTTCCAGCAAATATTGGGAGACGGAGAAATTGTCCCAAAAGGTTGTGGTTGTTAATAAGGGATCTGGACTAACAGCATTTCAGATGAATAGATAGATTGAATTCAGAAGAGGACTGACTTAAATCTGAAACTTGAGAGACTTTGTGTCTTTTGCTGATTTTTCCATGGGCTATTCCTCTGGCTGATTGCTTTGAGAAAGATACAGGAAGTTGACTGCAAGGGGCGGTCCTTTTCTTAGGGGAGGCCTGTTTCTTCCCGTGACATACTGGGTGACACCAATTGATAAACAAATCTTATTTCCGAGGAGGTTCTGAGTTCATGCATGCACCCTCTATGAACTTACAAAAATCTCTCTTGTTCACCAGAGAAGTACATCATGATCAGTGACTTATATAGTATGACTCAAAATCTCATTTCTTAGTGTCATTTTCTTCTGTTTGACGATTTTTGGGGAATGGTTCTTTTATTTCTTTGATTTATTCTTCAATTTACTGCTTTTCACAGGTTTGTTCAGCTGGGACAGAGTCAGCATAAACAAGACAAGGGCAGCCAGCAATTTTGTTCAAAATGCCCATTGGATAAGGTCATAAATTTGTAAGTATTCTTTTTCTTTTTCCATCTAGCCTGATTTTGCTTTTGTCATTAGATATGAAAAGTGATCATGTAAATTTGATGTTAAATTGCTTCAGAGTCACACTTCCATTATCTTTACTGCATAAGGGGTTTCAATGCATAGCATGAAGAACTGGGTTTTTGGTTTTTTGAGGGTTTGGGTTTTTTGGGTGTTTAGTTTTTGTTTGTATTGTTTTGGGGAGTCTTGTTTTTTGGGTTTTTTTTTTTTAGTTTTTGTAGTATCAAGGGGTTTCTATTTAAAAGTCTTAGCAAGCCTGAATTAACAGATAGTGCTGAATCTACTGAATTTAGAGGGCAATTTCTTCTTGCTTACTTCACTAGAAAACAAGTTACATTTGAATCTTCTTAGCACTAGTGTATAAAAAGGGTCATGGTATTATCCAAATGTCTTACTAATATTGAACCAGATCTTACAATTTAGATGATCAAGTACTACTCTTCCAATTGACATCTTCCTATAGTGTAGGCAGCTTAAAGTTTCACCAAGGCAAGGCAGAATTTTATTTACTTCTGTCCCTGGGGTACATGATCCTTTATCCAACAGCATGGCCACTTCTTAGAACGGCAAGAACTTTTCTGCAATCCTTTGGTTTACAGAAGCCTCAGTTTTGTTTCCTGCACTGCCTCTTGTCCACCCCTCTGTGCTGGTGAAGTGAGGAAACCTTAAACACAGCATTTATACCTAAGCAGGGAGAGAGACTGGGTGAGTCTCAGTTGGGCTGAAAAAGAATGACATGAAACTGCTGTAATGCTGTGTATGAGACAATACTGTCTAATAGCAGTGTTTAGTCACTTGATATTACCTACATTTAAAGTGATGATATCACATTTGTAGGTAAATGAGCCTGTAGTTTTATAATAAAACATGCATAATGGGTATTAAAGTAGTAAATTAGATTGGCAAACTGTAAAACTGTTTTTCAATATGAGGGAGCAAGCCTGAATGTTTAAATGGACATGTTTATTAAGAAAATATTTTGTAAGAAGAAGAATAATTTTGCTATGAATGAAGGCAGTTTCTTTTTTGTAATTGCAAGATCTCCCAGCGTGTAAGACAGTGTAGGAGATAATAATTCCTTTCTTACCCCTTTAAATGTAAATTTTTTTTTCCCAATGCTGAGCTGCTGTAAAATGAACACATTAAAGAGAGTATCTACACAGAATTCTGGTGGCTTTGGGATAGTCAGATGTTAATTTTTCTCTTTTCCCAAATGTAATTTCCACGTGTTTCTGAATAGTAGAAGTGTAAAAGTCATAGGGCACACAAATCCGTGCCTCCTGTCACTCCTTCTCTTGAAGTCATGTAGATCATCTCTCCTTGCCAGTTCTACCAAACATGTTCCACTGTGCAGATGAGAGAGGAAAGAGAATATCTTAGAGTTGGTGATTTCTTTTTTATTACAGTATATCCCTAGACTGCTTAAAAATTTTCTTTGGGTTTTGTTCTGTAACTTTTTAAAAATGTTTAAATACTATTAGAATGGTGACAGATTGTTCTTTTAGTTAAAGTCACAAATGTAACCATTCTTAAAAGGCATGTTGTTCAACTCTGAAACAAGGAAGCTTTCTCTTACTGAGTTTGAATTGCTGCTCCAAATCAGGAATTTCCTTGGAGAATACTAACTTTTGAGAAATATAATAGAATGAACATAAGTGTACTCAGGATTAGGGAGAGAGGGAGGGGTTTTTTTGTGCCTCAGTAATAGCAGCTGAGGCACAGCTTGCACTTGTTTCTCAAGGAGCTCTTGAAGAAATTAAAAAATGATACTAACTTTTATTATTTGATGTTAGATGCCTTTTAAATTGAAAAAAAACTAACAAATTTAATTCTCAAGTGGTTGCTTCATATATGATACAAATGCAATCAAACCCTATTTCTTTTCGTATTGAATTAAGGTACTCAGTCTAAAACTTTGGGTTCATATCAGCAGTGAGATAAAAAATCTAAGTTTAGATTAGTTGTCTTTTCCACACCTCTCAAGAAAATCTTTTTTAATAATCCAACATTTCACAATTTTAAACACTTGACCATTTTAATTAAATACATGAAGCCATTACAAAATAAGAATTATTCTTATTTTTATGATGTCGATGCAGTGATATTTCTGAATTCAAATATGAATTGTATAAATACTGAAGAGAAGGTTCTGTCTTGAATTTAGAAACTGTTAAGTATAGACTAGTAAAAAAAAGGGGGACTTGAACAGGGACCAAAGTGATGCAGTGGAATAATACTGAAGTTGAGTGGAGGATGTGGAAGGATTTTGAAATTCTTCTTTTTGTTCTTAGAAATTCCATGAAAGAAAAAATGATGGAATTTTACTAAGAGCTAAATAGAGCTAAACAGAGCTGGACTACTTTTAGCACAATCTATTATAATGTGTATGAGGACAGACTCCAAGTACTGTAGTGTAATTACTGTTGGCTGACACAGTGCACCTGTTCCTAATTCCCTAATTCCCTACTATTCATTCTGGTATGTTATAAATAATACTGTTGTAAAAATACACTCTCAAAACCTTTTTAAAGGTACTTCATACATTTATCTAGCAGTACAAGAAACTTTATTCTGTCCTGAAAAGGGAATTGAGTGTTTTGATTCCCTGTAGCACGAAAGAAGAGTGTGAGCATGCTTAAACATCCTCCCACCAAGAGTGGCTGGTGCATACATGAGGGTCCAAGCTGTGCTTCAGGTCAGGTCATAGAGTGCTTTGGGTTAGAAGGATTCTTAATGACCATCCAGTTCTCCAACCCCCTGCCATGGGCAGGGACACTTCCCACTAGACCAGGTTGCTCAGAGACCCATCCAGCCTGGCCTTGAACACTGCCAAGGATGGGGCAAGCACAACTTCCCTGGGTGACGTGTTCCAGTGCCTCCCTGCCCTCACAGTGAAGGATTTCCTCCTACTACCTAAGTTAAACCTGTCTTCTTTCAGTTTAAAGCCGTTCCCCCTTGGCCCATCACTTCATGCCCTTTAAAAAAGTCCCTCCTCAGCTCTCTTGCAGCCCCCTTTAGGCACTGGAAGGTGAGACAAGGTCTCCCTGGAGCCTCCTCATCTCTGTGCTGAACAACCCCAACTCTGTCAGCTGTCTTTGTAGGAGAGGTACTCTAGCCCTCTGATCATCTTCGTGGATGTTTGCTTAGGATTCAAACAAGGTGAAAAAGTAGATTTTGTTTACTTTTTAGGTATACAGAGACTTGAGGAGAACTAATTAATGTTGAAACAAATGCAGTGGCTTTCTGGTGACTGCTATATGTCTGGGAGCTAATCTACATCACCATGATGTAGATTAGATGTACTTTTTCTTGGAAGTATAGAACTTCCTCATTATAACTGAAGGTTTTAACTGTATCTTTTACTGTAGACACAATGATACTCTTGGTGAAACCATAATGTCACAGACATCTTTTCATTAAAATCCTTAGGATTTCTTCATTAGGATTTTTTCAGCTGAGAAGTTTCAGCAGCAAAATGTAAACAATGGTTATCTGCTGCTGTGGAATGCAACAGGTCTATCTGTGATTGGCCCATCTTGGATGTTTATAATTAATGTCCAATCAAGGCCGAGCTGTCTCGGACAGAGTCCGAGAGAGCTGCCTTTGTTATCATTCTTTGCTATTCTGTTCTGAGCTAGCCTTCTGAGATGAACCTTTTCCTTCTATTTCTTTTTAGTATAGTTATAATTTAATATATATATATCATAAAATAATAAATCAAGCCTTCTGAACATGGAGTCAACATTTTTGTCTCTTCCCTCATCCAAGAACCCCTGTGACCACTGTTACACCATAACACCAGGAAGCCTGCTCATAAGTGGGTTGAAAATAATTGAAAATTGTGTGTCAAGGGTTCTGTCCTTCATAACATAAAGCTTATGTTCCTGTCTACAGAATTTTCACTGGAGGCCATAAAGCTACAGGTCTCTAGGGAAACCTGATAGCCAAGTCATAAATAACGTGCTCTCCTTCATGACTACTGTAAGATATTAAACTTATTAAGTAAAATAGATTTTTACATGAATATGTTGGAGAAATAACTTTTAATTAAATGACTGGATAATACAAGCACTCTACAAATAGTTACAGCTTAATACAGGGTTATTAATCAAAGTTGGCACTCATGAACATGTGGTTCTTTCAATATATTTTTATCATGTTGATGCAAGTAGGAGGAAAATTGAGATTTGGTTATTAAATGCTCAAAATTAAATGCACTTTGCTGCTCAGCTTCCATTGTACCTAAGGAAAGGATTTTTGAGTCATTAGTGCTTCAGAAATGTCATATCTTTAGAAACCAATCAATAAATAGAGAAGGCATCAATTTAGTGTAATGGCTCTGTTTTGCTTTTTACTTAATTGCCCACTTGCTAGTGGACCATTTATTAAGTGACACCTTTGTTGTTAGATAGTGAACATTGATAAGTTAGTACAGTGTGCTAGTGTCAAATGCCTTTGCTAGAGTCTCAGCTTGGATGCTTTACACTGGTTGAGTAAGTGCTGCAGAAACTATGGATGCTGTGAAAAACAATCTACTTTTAAAGCATCTAGACTGACGTTTTTTACCAGTTCTGAAAACACCCACTTTAAATAAATTAGAAGTGATAATGAGAAGAAACTATCACATTGTTGAGAAAAAAAATGTTTTAGAGTATGCAGCCAAACTCTATGGGGGACCAGTGATTTTATTGTCTCAAGTTCAATAGTATACTTGTATAAGTAATTCTATCATTGCAATCAAAGAGTAATCAAATGAATGTATGGCTATGCAAAGTTGAAATATAAAATTGAAAAAGATTACTTTTATCTGGAAGCCTTTTTGCTTTATATATTGTATTCCAGTTGTACTGGAATATAGGCATAGTATGTCCTACATGACACACTGCAGTAATTTTTTAAAACTAATGAACTGTCACATGATGAAACATCCGAAATACAATATATTTTACTAAAATAAAAGGCTGAAAAATGAGGGAGCAAGAGTTTTTTGACAGTTTTAATGGAGATCTTCTTTTAGAAACAGTGTCAAACATTAGTTTGTGCCCATAATGCAAGTAGGAGTTTATTAGGGCATTTTATTTATAGAAGGGCTTTCCCTTTGCTTAAGTGTTCTAGTTCTTACTTGTTTTTTCACCTTCAAAAGAAGAGATTCTATGCATAAAAATAACTTTCTTGTCTCCTGAAAAAGCACACAGGTAGTGAGTCATGACTGTGGCTTCTGTAGAATATGGCAATGATGCTAATATCTGAATGTTCATTGCATTTGGGCTGGTTGATGTTTGCTTTATGAAATAGTGAGCTTTGACAGTGAGTTGCCACTTTACTTTCTTCCCTGAGGAGCTTTGAGCCCAAAAATATGTGTCTATTAGAATTCAAATATGTTATTTGTTGAATGAAGAAGATTTTAAAAATATTTTCATAAAATATCTGAGTGCTGTTGCTTATAATAAATTGTCTACTTCCTGATAATTAGATAGAAATTTCTTACCTAATTAATCCTTTCTCTGTGTTGGCTCAGAGTATAATCACTTGTTATAATTGCTACAAAGTGGAAGCTCAATGAAGTCTTTCTTTTATCTGCTGTCATGCATGGCACAGATCTACTTTAGCTGGGGTATTTACTGACCATAGCAGATCTGAGGAAGGATGAAGAAATGAGGGCAGGGCAAAGGGAAGCGAGAAGGTGTTCTGTAATGGGATTAATGACAACTTACCTAATTACCCTACTTGGAAAGCTGGGTCTTACCAGGTCTGCAGTAGTGATAAAAATCTAGGTAAATGAATTATCTACTGGGAACTTGCCCTCTCATTGACTCTTCTGTATATTTCAAGGAAAATAAATACTCCTCTCTCTCTGTGGAAAATTTTTACCTAAAGCTCCAAATATTCTGCATGTTTGTTTTTTTTCAGAATACCCATCTCCTCCTTTTCTCAAGACAATATTTATGAAGTCCAGCCTCCAAGAGCTGATAGGAAATCAATAGAGATTTTCCACGCACACATTCAGGCTGGAAGAGGAAACATGCAGCCCCTGGGAAGAGATGACTTCCTCATGTACAGAGAGTACATTCGAAACAGATACATGTAAATCCAAGCTGGATTCTCCTGCCAAACCCACTGGACTGATAAGTCACAAAAATAATTTTAGAAAGGCAATCTAGTTTTGTTCTTTTGCAGTAATGAATTTGTTACTAACTTTTCTATTTATTGTTCTTTACTGTTATCCATTTATTGTATTGTGCTTTAGGGGGAAAGGTGGGTTAATATCTGATTTAAAAGGTTATTTAATATCTTTTTAGCTGAAAGTGTGTCCTAAGACATTAAGTGAATAATCAGAGCACCCAGAGTCACTAGAGAGTATGTAGCAATTTGTGGCAAAGAAAATATGGCATCTTTAACTTTTTTATATTAATTTCTTACATTGTTATGTTTGCTAATAAAACTGAAGTGATTTGTACACAAGAACAGAAGAGAAGTTTTCTTCCTCTTTCTTGCCTGACAGAAAACAGTCTTCTTTTACAGCAGAATATTTTCTGATATTTCTTGAGGTTTTTAGCAAAGTTAGTGCTAGAATGACTGCTTGCAATTTTCTGCTTTCTTAAGCAAAAGTGAAAGATATGTGACTTATGTCAAAATCAAAATTTGCATCAACACCCATAAACTTTGTAACCCTAATATGTGTCAAAATTAATGTCACTGGTGCTGGTAGCTACAGAATCTGTGCCACATGCTGCAGGGTGAAGATGGCTTGTGACTAATTATCACAGGTTTCTAGTACAAGTCTGAGGAGAACCCCATAATGACTGCATCAGAAAATGAGGGAATGCTCTTCACATTACTGGGTTTGGACACCTGGAGAGTGCCAAACTATCCTGTCATTTTTCTGTATGACATGCATTATCCTTTTGAAGCACACCCTTCCCATCCCTGTGTTTGTGCTCCTGGGAGATGCCTTCAGGTTCAAGCCTGGAGCCTCCAGGGAAAGTGACTGGATCAGCTGGGGAGATCATGCAAGAGGAAGCAGAATTGGGTTAGGCAAGACTGAACATCATGTCCTGTGCTGGGTAAGAGGTAAAGAGGCAGCAAATGTCTAAATAGGTTCTTTTAGGCTTGTGAGCAAAACATTTTTCAAATTAAAATAAAAAGGAAGGGAGGAAGCCTGCTATTTGTAATTGCAAGCTAAAATTCCTAACACTTTGTGGCCCCTTGCCTTGAAGAATCAAGCAGCATTCTTGACAGAACATTTTGTTCCACAGGCTTGTACAGACCATGTTTCAGAATTTTCTGGAATAGCAGAATAACTGGTTTAGGGATGCAGCCAAGTGCACATAACAGATGTAGAGAACATGTTTGTGTTCACAGTAAATTGCCTTTCAGGCAGCTACTGTAGGTTTGTGGCTGCTCACTGCAAAGATGTTTGCATATCTTTGAATATTTTATGCAGTGAGTTGCACCTCTGTCAGTAACTCAATATAAGAAAAGATGCAGTGGGTAAAGGGAAAAAAGGTTTCTTGTGATACAAGTTTGTGTGTCTCAGGGAAGGACTTGCATGCAGTCAATGAGAACATGGTGCCTTGAGTTACCAAAGTATTTTAGTGTCCATTCTCTTGTGTTAATTGTTTTGGGCCAAATAGTTGTATTTTAGGAGATGCAAGAATGAATTGTCACTTTAGATAATACTTCATTGCAATTGTCAATGTTTTTTTCCTCTGGAAAAATAAAATATAGTGAATTCTTTTGCCCAATATGAAAATAATTAGAAGGAATAAATGCTTGCTTTGAAAAAAGTACAGCTGGAGTTCATGTCTTAGTGAGACAAGCACACACTTTCCTTACTGCACTTAAACTGTTGCAAGGAATGGTTTCTAGACTATCACAGACCTTACTTTTGTTGTTGATAGATACTGGTAATTCATGAAAGTTACCCTTGAAAGTGCACCACTTACCCACAGATAACTCAGAAGATGAAACTCCCTTTTCAGCAACCAATGATGTTGTTGCAAAATTTAGGGATAGTAATGATTCTGCAGCTCTAGGAGAAAATATGTTCAGCCCTCAGCAATTCAGACACTCCTTAAAGAAGAGGATTAAAGGAGATTGCTTTACAGTTCTGAGAGCTGAAGGACACCTCAGTGCTGGCTTGTGTGATCTACCATCAGTGTACTCTTAGCAGCTGTTCAGAATGCTTCCAAGTGCCAATGTCAATTTTCAATAGGATTGTTTAAAGAAAAAAGAGTCCAGTGCACAAAGCAAGACTCCCAGCTTAACCCTGAGTAAACTCAGCAGTCTGAGTGAACCTGCTGCCTAATGCACATAAATAATTATTTAAAATAGAAATACACTCAGTCACCCATCTAACAAGTTCAGCTGGACAAAGGACTCCCAGGTGCTGCCTCTGCATCCACCTACTTTATTCCATTCTTGTGATAATAAGGTTCAGTTCTCAAGAGTGTTAAAAGTTCTCAATAGATTTGAGATATTTTCCCTTTCAGAAGCAGAAGAAGAAGTGTGTAAAATAGGAATAAGCATGAAAAGAGTGGGCTGTGTTGGCTCTGAAGAGTAACATGGTGTTCTTCTTCACTCTTTAAACCATATGGACAAAAGAAATATTTGAGAAATATGTTGATTTTTCCTCCACAATATGTTTAGGTTGTTTCAATGTGTTTAAAGGTTACATTGCAATACTATCCCAAAATGTACACCTGGAAAATAATGACTTTGGGTTCTTTTCCTGTGGAAGCAGGAAGCACAGATATCAAATTAGAACTGATTTGGTCATTTCTGTGCCACCTCTGTCCCAATGGATTTTGATGCCAGTCCAACAGCTTAAGCTTTGTACTGTGACTGCAGGAGCAGTTCTTTTCTACAATTTCCATTGGCAGTTTCCCCTCCTTATGAGTCCTGTGTCCACTTGTAAAACCCACTGACTTTTTGTTCTGTTCCTCTCATTTTCCAGAGGGACTCATCTGTGGTCCTGAAACAGGACCTTTCAATGTTCACACAGCTGCCAGGAGGAAGAAGAAAAAGAGCTGTGTATAATTCTGGGGTGACACTGGTGGCAGCTCTTTGTTTTGTTACTGACTTTCTGAGATTTTTCTGCATCACCCAGGAAGGTTCTCTTGGCTTTCACAGGCTTCACTTGTATAAACTCCAAAGCATATGTCCTGTCAAATAGTCGTGTTTTACAGTCAGAGGAAATACCAGCTTCACTCAGGAGATCATTTCATTCTCCCTAGTGGTTTCACCCTATCAGTAATTACATGAACAAGTCCAGTTCACTGAGGGTAAAACTGAGGTATGTACACAGGAGTGTTCCATTTGCTGGTGTAGATTCAATCCAAGTGATTGCCTGAAGGCTGATAGGGAGAAATACAATGTGCTTGGCTTCCAGATACCTCCCTCAGTCTTGTATAGATTTAAAAACCTAATTAAAGTTGTCACTTTTGGTGGTGATTCAGAAGTAATGTGAAACTAGTGCATAAAGTTACAAAATATTAATAATAAAACATCATACATTGAAATTACAACCCTTGCAAATATTGATAATCAGCAGCCCCCTCTGGAGTTCTTAAATCTACCTGCTACAAAAAAAAAACAACATTGCAGCTGCTGATCTGTCCACTGGAACCAAGCAAGAGAGTGCTGAGAAAAGGCATGAAAAACAATGTTTAATATATATTAAATAGTGTTTACATAATAACTTATGTATTGCTTCTCCAGAAAGACATGCTCTTTGCATGACCCAAGGTTTGACTAGAACATTTCTATTCCTTTTTTTAAAATACATTCATCTTTGTAGCATAGAGAGATAGTGTAGTCAAAGTAGGACAGCCAACAGCATGGTATGAACCATCTCTGAGGCTCCATTTGCATTTCCCCATTCTAGGTGTGCTGTTGTGCTGCCAGCACTAAAGCCCAGTGTGGTTTTCAGTCATTGCAATAGCCACCTCTCATTTCCAAAGAGATTCAGATGTGGCCCTAAAATAGGTCTGTTAATTTTGTATTCCCTGACAGCTCAGGTACTCTTTCTTTTTTTTTTTCTTTTTTTCATAGGGGTTATCTTCTGTTTATTTCCCTTCTTTTTCTTCTGATTTTTTGGTAGTGTGTTTGATTTTTTCAGCATCTGTGGTTCAGAATCCTTTTTCTCACATGTAACTGTGCCGCAAGTTGTAGTTTTCTCACTATATCCATCTTCTCCTTTTGGAGTTTTCACTTCTTGAAGCAAAACTCTGTAGTTGTAATACACTGTCTGGCTTGTTTTATTACTGATGTATTATTCCGAATTCCCATCAAAGAGACAATGTAACTTTTCTTAACTTGTTTGATTTTCTACCTACTTCCCTGGAAATACAATGTGGATTATGTAAAGAGGAGAAAATAAAAGGAGAAACTAAAGAAAGTGGTAGGATTTTGACTCTCAATCAAACTGAAACCTTGCATGGAGACATTCTCTGCAGGCCAGAACTTCCGTAATAACTTCTCCCATAACAAAATTAAATAGCCTGTGCCACCCTCTTCCTGGAGTTTCCCCAGATCAGACTATTGGATAATTGACTCAGATGCTCACAAGTCTAAGCCATAAAACCTGATGCTGGGTTTGAGGTTCTACACTATTTTGAGGGATTTTTTTACTTTTCTCCTCCACAGCTTGCAAGGGTATTTTGTAGGCTCATGAACTCCCTTCTTAGCAAGAGAGGGATCACTCAGTAAAACCTTTCCTAAGAGAGGCAGGATTTTAAGAAAGACACCAGTTACCTGGTAGAAAATCCTTTTCCCCAGATGCTCTGATAACCTTTCTGCAGTAAGTCCTATGGGAGATGTTTAGGTATTTGTCCTTCTGGTCCCCCTTCTTTCCACATAAATCACAGTCCTTTACAGTGGGCTTGATACCAGGAGTGAGCAAGAGCTGAAATGTATCTCAGTGAGGCAAGGGAAAGGAAAAGGGCAAATTAGGGAAGAGCTGGAGCCGTCTGGGTGAAAAGACAGGGTTGGACACCAGTGAGGTCTATTTGAATAAGCAAGCTGATGCACAGGGAAGAGTGGATTGGCAGGGAGGCTGCAGTTTAGTTGCTAGGAAGTGCAGAAGAGCTGTGCATGCACCTGGGCACAGGCAGAGAACTCTCTCACGTTGCTGGTCGGGTGGGCAGGTTGAGGGTGCAGAGCTGGAGCTCCCAGAGTCACAGAGCCCAGCTCAGTGTGTGAGCACAGCCCAACATGCCCAGGGACACGTGGAGCAGGGGCCTTGTGCTGCTGCGGCAGGGAGGAGGCTGCGGCACAGCACGTGGAAAACAAGCAACGAGCCTGCCATTGAGACATAGCCCATATCCACATGAGCCCTGACTGGAGTCACAGCAGTCATTTGGAAGACACATGTGCTAAGCCTGATTTGAATTTCCAAAGGTCACATTTCTCATTCTCTGTGCACCAGGATTCTCATTAACAAGTGTCCCCAGCTGGCCCTGTGCAATGTCCTCAGGACATGCTGTTGTAACCAAGTCATGCACACAGGGCTTCCCCCAAGGCTTCAGTCTCATCTCACTGCTTTCCACTTCTGGGGTGTCATAGGAGAGGGGGCTGTGTCCTGGACACACTACATAGGGGATCAGATTTTGACCTAGCAGGCACATCCTGCTAAGTGTTGTACGAAACCTATGGAGCAGCTTTCTGGAGGTGTAGGCTGGTTTGTAGCACCATCTGATTGAATTCCCCCTTACCTGGTGACAGTGACATCAAAGCCAGGTAGGCTGTAAACAGAGAGGAGGGCTTCTAGTCACATCAACTCTCCTGGGAGACAAGTTACCCCTCTGCAGGAGTTAATTCCTCCCCATTGTGCCTCCTTGGAGGTACAGACACAAATGGCTTAGCCAAAACAACTGCACTTAAAAAACTAAAATTAGATGAGTCCCTCAGTAGCCTTTATAAAACCTGGCAGAGCTGTGAAATAAGTAAACAGCTGCATTATAGGGTCCCTTACAAAAGGATTTTATGGCTTTAGCCTCTGTCTCATCTGTTCCAGACACGGCTAGGTACTCCTCTGGTACAGTGCTTCTCTAAAATAAGGGCGTGTGCCACCTCAGGGCTACCCTGTGTTGTCAGGGGTAGACAGGACTTCTGACTCACCAGCCAGGCTAGAGAACAGGCTGCTCAGGGTTAGAGAAGCTTGTCAATCATCACTGGCTTTGAACAAAAGAGGATTTTGTCTGTCTCCATTGCTGATGGGTCATGGTGACCTCTCTGGCTATGTCAGGAGCCTCATGCAGGGACCAGCTCTCCTCAACTCCCCTGGGACTCACAAAGCTTAGCTCTGCTTCTCCTCTGCCTGCTGACAGCATGTTCTCCATCTGCTGCCTTGGCTTGAATCTCTGACGAACATTATGTTATGGAATGTCTTCTCCAGTAACATTTATACCATTAGGGACTCCACAGAATTATCCACTTCCCACTCAATAAATGCTTTCCTTTCAAATGCTGGTTTTGGATAGTGTTTGCACTGCAGCCTGCTGAGCAAAAGCCATTTGGGGAAGTTTCTGAGAGAGCTTCACTCTGCCTGAAGCTCAGAAAAGTGTCATTCACCTGAAGATGAATTACCTGCCTTTTTGGTCAGAAGTAATTGGTCACAATTTGGAATCTTCACTCATCTGCCATATGAATACTACCTGACCCTCATCTACCTCATGTATTCTGCTTTTGGATGTTCAGTATTAAGTCTTTGGATGTTCAGGACTAAGACCCCAGATCACTGAATCTGTTGGTCTGTTTTAATCAGCACCACTGATCTCCTCCATTTATTAGATGCTGGTGAATTATTATACTCCCATCTATTAAATGCAGAGTATACGATGGTAGCACAAATACTGCGTTGGTTAGTTGTTTTTGCAGATGTCCCCTTTGGATTTCTTTTCTTATAACTTAGATACACGGGGTTTGGACTGTTTTCACTTTGCATATCATTGCCATTGTTGATTTTATCGATCCTTCTGCACATCTTCAGTAGCATGGGTCTGAGCACAGGGTCACAATTCCTGCTCTGAGCAATCACAGAACATCTCTTCACTTTCCAGGTCTATAGTTGCAAATGTGAAGCTGATAAGTTTAGTCAAGGATGCGTTTCTTGCTAATTCTTCTTCTTGGCGTTAGTTTGTTCCTTCATTGTTTTTTCTGGACTGCACGTTTGGGCGGATTCGGAACTAGATGTCCCTGATTATATCCCCTGATATTTTCCTTCTTTTAATTTTTTTTCTTTTTCAGTGATTTGGCTATTAGCTGTGCTTATAGAAATAGAGATTGTAGTTCCTAAAGGCAGCTAAAATCCTTTCCATGCTTTCAGTAGTTTGTCACTGACAGAAATTGCAGCAAGGTCCAAGTGCTGAGGGTACGGTCCCAAAATACCCTTCTAGGGCCACTTCATCACTTCCTTATAAGAGAAGAGGCTATTCAGAAAAACCCTGAGGAGACATAAGCACAAAGTGTCTCTTCCCCCCCTTTATCAAGGGCTTGCCTCTCACAATTGTCTCGGTTCTCTCCTGTTGTCCCCTGAAATCTCCAACAGCTCTTCACCGCCGTGCTCACGCAGGGAGATGCAGACGGGAAAATATTCCCAGACCCCAGGCTGAGCATCTCTGCACAGCTGTGTGTCAGCACACAGGGACAGGCAACAGAGATGGGCCAGCTTGTGTTTGGTCACAGCAGGAAGGGGGAGGTGTTTTGAAAGAGCATCACTTTTCCCACAGAATTCCCCAAAGCTGAACTGTTTTATTTTCTGTTACAGCATAAATTTTCCAGTGCAAAATAGAAATATCATTAAAGCACTGTCAGTATTACAAAGTTTGGTACAGTATGAATTTTTTCAAAGGAACTGTTTACATTGAGCTGATTATTAGCTTAGTCTGTAAATCCCCTGAAAAATATTTATCCTCAGTATAAGTGCTGTAGCTCAGGGAAGGATACAGTTGCACTCCTCACAAGCATAACATGTTTTTCAGCTTCTAATTATGGAGCAATCACAACACCCCTATAAGGAAATTAATGGCTTTGCTATTTGTATGTAATTATATTTCTCTATTTCTCAGTTCCTTTTTTGTTACTGACTAAAAAAAAAATTGCCAATGCCTTTCAGTGCCGTGATTTCAGAACATTCATTTGCACTCAGTTTAGGGTCATTTTGCACATTGTCCTGTTTGTAACTCAACAACTGTATGAGCAGGAGCATGAGCAGGAAGTTTCCAGTTCTCATCTATGCTGAGAACTGCTCCTGGTGTTCTGCATTCTCAGCCTTACCCTACCTCAAGGGGCTTTAGTGCAGACTCATGCCAGCCACTTGCTCTTTGAATCCTGATTCTGAGACTGTAAACATCCTCTTTGCTGACAGTCTGCTTCTTGCCAACATGATTGTTAAGCTTCCTCACACTCACACTCCCTTCTTTGCTCCCTCATTCCCTTTTCCCGCCTCTGCTTTGTAGTTTGTTCATGCTGGCATGCTACACTCCATGGTCTCCCTTTCAGACAGTCATCCAATAACCTCAAGGGGGATTTGGAGACTTGCTACTTGCTTTAATGTGCCTAAAAACTGTTGCTCTCTCTTCAGGCTGGGCAGAACATTCTTCATTTCAAATGACACCAACACAAAGGGAGGTTGCAGCTACAAAGGCTGTGATGGAGTTTTAACTCTGGAAACCCAGTGGCAGAAGGAAAGTGCACACATTGCTTGGTCTCTGCCTCATCAGGAAAAACTCACTCATAAGCACACTGATATCTAGTAGCAAGTCTTTCTAACGTGGAGCTTTGTGGGAATACTGCTTTGAGTTCAGTGGGAATAGCACCAGGCTTAAAATGTAAAAACATTTCTAAAACTTAAGCATAAAAACTTTCTAAAACCTGTGATACATGGGTAGAATTAGGCCATACTGTATATACACAGTATTTTCCTCACACTGTACAGCAGCACCACGTTTAACAGCAGTGAGGTTACAGTTTAACCAGGGACATCATTCCAGTGACACCCTGAAGATTCTGCAGACTATAGATGCCTTTTGCTGGCAGTAAAAGTAGTTTTCAACATATATTAGGCAAGAATAACTGAAAGACTACATTACAAAGCCTATCTTTCATTTACTTAATTTCCTAGGAAATGCAAGCAATAAAATCAATTTCCATCAGAAAGGTATTTTTAGAAGAAGTGGCCTCTTCCCTGGCCAGACTCACAGCTCTCCAGTCATTGCTTTCTGTGCACTTTGCTTTCCCTCTTTGTTCTTCTTCTCTTCCTACCTTGCCATCTGAAAATTATTTCCTTTCTATGCTCATCTGGGCAGAGAACAGTGGCTAGATACCAAAGCCTCCATTCCTAGCTGGGGATGTAGGCAGGGAAGAAAGTCCATGTGGGAACCAGAAAGAAGCAAAAAGAATTACCCAGAGTCCTGGTGCTGTGTCTGTGTTCATGGCAGGGTGCAAGAAAGCCTCATCTTCTCCCTCAATTGACAATTGACAATTTTGCTGACTTTCAGACTGTAATTTTGAGAGTCAGTTCAGGTGGTCCACAGCCAGCACTAAGTCAGTGGGTCCATGGCCCTGGTCTTTATTGCTTCAGACCACACAGCAGCCAACAGTGCTGCAAGGTGTGACCTTCTGCACCAACTAAACACAAGGGGAGTGTGAAATACATGTTTCCTTGACATCCTCTGACACAGGGGCCCCAAGTCAGGGATTTTTTTGTTTTTCAGATTCCAGTGTAAGTGTGGTATAATTGTTCTCCCCTTCCTTTTTTCACCATGGCTTCTTCTCATCTGCCTGGTGTTAACAACTCACTTGCTTTCACTCACATATTTACACTCTTTTGTCCTAACATCTCCCTGCTGTTCTCTATCTCCCTGTCAGGCAGGGCTGGCCTCGTGTCCCTGGGATGTGCTGCTGGGGAAGGCAGATTCTGGGGCACGCTGTGTCCCTGTCCTTAACTCATGAGCTCTTTGCTATATTCTCTCTCCCCTGTCCACCTGGGGAGGGGGGTGATGGAGTGGCCTTTAGTGGGCAACTGGTGTCTGGCAGTCAACCCACCTCTGTGGGAAATGTCAGCAGAACCCAGGAGAAATAGCCCAGGTTAAGGATGAATCAACAAGAGTTAATGACAGAAATTGCATCTATTTTTAAGATTGCACAATAGGAAAAGACTGACCTGCGTTTGGTTTGAATTTGAAGTGGTTTGGCTTACTTTTCACTTATTTTGAGCTGAAAATGTGCTTATTTTAGAGTATTTATCCTGCAGAATCTGTGACACTTTATCCATCATCCATTGTACACAGTGCACATAGGCATTAAAATTACCAGAGCATACAACCTGTCACAGTCCCCGTGCATCTTCCTCCGAAATGTATCCCAGGATTGTGCAGATTTATGAAACACTCGGAAGCACATGCAACTGAGGCTGTGGTTGTGTTTCCAGCTGTCTTCTCAGCATCAGTGTAGGTGGCAGTGACATCCATTATTCTTCCCTGACCATTTCCAGAATCCTGATTTTGGTTGCTATGCCTTTGTTGAATTTTACTCTTTGGGCAGAAATTTTTTATGGCAGGACAGCAAGAAATTCAAGAGTTGCTGTTGTTTTCATGTTGCTGCTTCAACATATGTTACTGTCTGCCACGAGGAAGACAGGGTCCACCCTTTATATACATATTAGATATATAATATCATACACATATTAGATATTGTATTTATGCTGTAGTACAATACACTATCCTGCACTATGCTGTAATAAATAAGTTTTTGAATGTGTTTTTATAATTATAATCCAAACTAGAAAAAGCCTTGTTTGCCCTAGCACTGTAGGAGAGGAGCCAGATGGGCAGCCTTTCAATGGGAGAGTTCTGTTTGTTCATTTGAGTGAGTCCTGCATCATTGCTGGAAAAGGAAAGAAAAGCCATTTTAAGATCTCCCTCGTGTCATGTAGCCTTGATTTGGATCCTGAGGGCTCTGTACTATGGGTATTTCTGTCAATGGTGCTGCCTAAATACCTACAAACAAGCATGCCCCTAAGTGCTGTGTTGATGGGAGGCCAGGGCACTTGGCAGCCTCCTGGGCTGAGCCCTCTCCCTCTCCTCCCTGCAAGGCACAGAAGGAACTCAGCTATGTCCTTCAGTCATAAGTATTTTAAAATATTCAAGAGAGGGGAGAGAATGAAACCAAACCAGCAATGGGAACACCTTAAAGGGGGACTCCTGTCTCCTTTATCCTCCTCTGACCACCTTTATGTCCTAGCAATTATGCCGATTCCAGTATAATAGGATATATTATATATCCAATATATAGGCTGCTCTTTGACCTAAATCCAGCAGACTGGGGCCATGACTGAAATCAGTGTACATGCTCACAAACTGACTGAAAGTAACTTGAAGATGACTACAGAGAAGGCCAAAATCCATCTGAGCTCCAAAGATCCACACCATGGTCCCGATGGCAAGCCAGTGAGTAGATATTTTTCTTCATACACTTCTTTGAATCCTGTTCAAATGGAAGAAGGGAATTTGACTATTTTGACCATTAGAAGAAATGTCCAGGCCACACAACAGCTGCATTTGGCATGGGTTGGGTTCCCTGAACACCATGCATGTATTTCTAGGGGTGATTTTCCACATAAAGAGGCAGGAGCACTGCCAGGTGCAGACCTCAAAGACAATGCAATGTACAGTGTGCAGTGAGAGCTTCAAAGGATGGAAGCATCAAAGAGAACCTCTGCAGCTGCTGCTGACTGCAGCAAATAGATCAAAGGACAATATCATGAGGATTCTCCTTATTTTTTATTTCTTAACAGGTATCAAAATCAAACAACTGATCAAAATTTCACCTGCAATGAAGTGATGGACTAGACTACAAAAGACTGATATTTTTCCAAGCTGACTGTGTGAATTGCTTTTGAAACCTGGTTCTTAAAGCACTGCCCTGGCACTGTAAGAGAAGGGGGGCACTGGCATCCCTGGAAATGAAGCAGGGCTACCCCTGAAGGGCTGTTGAGGAAGGTGCTGTCAGCACTGTTACAGCAGGGAGGGACTAACAGGCTTGCACCTATCTAATAGAAGGGAAAAGATGACCAGGATCACCATTTAATAAGTTTATTCAGCATCTTTTGAACTCAGCTGCCCTATTGATGCTTTTTTTTTTTAATATCATAGACTTGGAAATAATAGCCTTTATTTAAGTGCTTATATTGAGCCATATCAGCACTGCATGTTCCAGCATTAAGGCTTTGAAAGGGATATTTGATATGAGATGATTATTTGCTAAGCCATCAGGTTCAAAACTAGATTTTTTGGAAATAGGCATGACCAGAGCTGTTTTTAAAAAGTGACCTGCAAACAGCTTTTTAGAACTCAGCAGCTTTGCCTTTTCACAGTATGCTGCCTCATATTCACCAGGAACTGAGTTTATTTCTGAGTACTGATGTCCTCAATTCTTGATGTTCAGCAACTTAATTTTCTGGGTTTTTCAGGTGCCCTGCCTGTGACTTTGTGAGACTCAAACATGTTTAGGAATTGATAATATTATAAACTATATCATGTTGGTTGTAGTTCAGTCTTCCTTTTGAATTTTGTATATGCTAGCAGTCAAGTACTCCAAAAGAGTATTTTGTGTGTTTTGGTGCTAAAAATAAATGGCTGTGTAGTGAAAGGCATTGTATTTAGCATTAAATTAATGATAACAGGAATTAAAATGCATTCCTTAATTCTTTAGCTTGGATTTTTGGTGACTCACCCAGTGCCTTTCACTCTGTATCTGGATATTTTTGGAGCATGGATAAATTCCAAGTATGAAATCTCAATTTAGGCAGGACAAAAAGCATAACAGCAGGTGGGGGAAGTGACCAAAATAAAGGCAAATTTATATCCACTGTTTTGATGAAGAGGTTTCCTTCTTTTCTGCCTCAGTATCTTGACTCCCTGGCTCAGGAGATGAGGGTGTTGCAGCCATAGCTGGAGCAGGCAGGTTTTCCACGTGTGCTCTTGAGTGAGGATTTGCAGCTCCCCTCCTAGTGCAGCCAGTGCTGCACTACTCAGTGACCATGTCATGCAGCAGGACTAAAACCCACTGAAAAACCTGCCCTGGGATAGCCACGACCCAAAAGCTCTGTACCTCTGTGTAGCTGCTGGGATGGGTGGCATCCATGGTGCTGACCTGCAAAACTGATGACCCTGTGTCTGCTTCTGTGTTTAAAAATTCCATAAGGCCATTATTTCCACTCACCCAGAACAAGCAAATAGTTTATTAACCCTTCTGAGTCTGCAATCTGGGGCTTGAAGTTTTAAAACCATAAGTAGTTTAGAAGTTTGGAGTCCACAACTTCACAGTGTGATTAAGGTGGTGGTACCTGTGTGGGGCTACTGGGTACAGCAGTTATCTTATTAAGTTCCTTCAGTGTCCAAACAAATTCCACATCTCTGCTTCCTTCCCCACAACATGATCTGAAATTCTTAAGCAGCAAAACTTTCATATCTTGGTTTTCTGCAGAGCTTTGCAAATGGCTGAGGTGTGATCTGTGGAAACTTGGTGGCACAAAGGAGCCAGGGGAGGGCTGGGAACAGGCAATGGGAGAGCATGGATGGAGGTTTGCTGTCTCTTGACACCTGTTGCCCAGGTGGAAATCAAGTTATCCCCATGCCAGAATTTCAGGCAATGCCTTGAAAGTGCAGGGACAGCAGAGCACAGGTTCCCCTGTCACCACAGTGAGGGTGGTGGGGGAGAGCCAGTGCCTCCTGTCACTCTCTCTCTCCTCTGATAAGAACAAGGGCAATGAGGGTCGTGAGGGAAGGACTAAATCCCTGCACAGGGGTGCACTGGTTGTCCATCTGCAACAAGCTGTGGAGAAGCAGCTCCTGCATTTGGAGAGGTCCCAATGGGGTGAAAAGCCATGTGCCCAAGCAAACAGAAGGTTTTCTGTGCCAGGCACTTTGCATCCCATTCCTCTCTTTGCTCATCAGCTATCCTCAGCTGTTCACTTCCAGCATTTTTTAAAAGTCCATGGTGCTGCCCAGGAAAGGAATAAAAATGAAGTTGTGTGTTAGAAATGGAGGCATCTAATGCAACCCAGGAGAGCATCACTGGACTGGCAACTCTGATAATGTCCAGGTCCATACTAGAGGCAGGTATCCTCACAATTACAGATTAGATCAATTAGATCACTTATTGGTTAGAGTAAAAAAAATTGTGGCTTTACAGTGAGTATTGTTAGAGGAAGGTGAGATATAACCAACAAAGAAAACACCATTAGACAGTTATCAGTGCACAAAAAAAAGGCTTGTGCTTACTTTTGACACTGCACATGAACTCAAAACCAGCAAAAAGGATGTCATTACAAACCCCCTAAGTGAGGCTTCCCTGGAAGTCAGCTTCCTTTCTTTTTCAACCCAGACCGGAAATCTTCCCCCACTCACAGAGCAGGGCAGCAGCTGGTCATGCCATGGGGATATGTGGGAACGCAGGACTGGCTCCTTTCTAAATTTACATTGGATACTTTCAGATAAATTAACTAAGATTAATTTTTTTTCAACCTTGAGAAGACAAATTTATTTAGACTGTTGTCTGATATTGATGATCTACAAAATATCTTTAACTAGAGATAACTGTAACCCATTGGGTGTTTGGAAATAAATATTTCTATGCCTTTAGATAATAAACACATTAGCATTTTAAATGTCAAAAAGATAGCAAGCATCATATTTGGAGAGCTCTTACAAAGTAACTGGGTTTTTACATCTTTTGACTCCCATGAGGAATTCACAAAAAGGTTTTCTGAAATACTTAGTTTAAATACCAAAGTTACTAAACATCTGAGAATGGTATCTGAGCATAAATGGTGTTGTCCTTTCCCTCAATTAATAGATTTTTGTGAGATACCTTAATGTAAGGTGCCAGTATTTTGAAATGCAAAGAGGAGTGATGCTGTCTCTGAAATTTATTTGGCTAATGTGTAACTGCAAATAGCAGAAGGTCAATAAACAAGAAGAGCTTCAGGGCTTACGGAAATCACTGACTCATGTTTGATGATACAGAGGTTGCCCAAAAGCCCCTGGGTCTGGCAAAACACAGTGAAGTTCAGTGTGCAGCATCCTCCCACAGTGCAAAGGAAATGTGGATGGGACAGAAATGTTGCCACAAATCCGCTCCTGTGCAGGGAGCACACAGGGAGAGGGGCTCTGCCTCCCTTCTGGTACCACCTGCCTGGTGAGAGATGGCTCTGAGGGGTGGACAATGAAAGGGGGGTCTTCCCCTGGTGGCATCCCCACTCCCAGCAGTATCACTGCTATGAGGTTGGACCCCATTGTTGTGGGGCTCTGCTGCTGAATTTTTTTTGGCTGGTCAGTCAGCTTTTGGGTTTGTGTCTGTAAAGTGAAAAATCAGGATCTTGCAATCACTCTGGACCTCACATATTGGACTGACTTCTCATGGGGATCTTCCTGAAGAGAAGGACTCTCTCATTCTCTTTCTCTCTGTATGCATGGCATGCAGGTGTATGTGTGCATGCATGTAAATAAGGCCTAATAATGTCATTAAATTAATTCCTCCTGTTGCTATGGGAACACACACTATTGACTGAAGAGTGTGCTATGGCTAATATCAGAGCAGACCTTTGGATTTATCCTCTAAAACTTTGGGGTTTTTTCCCAAAGCAGACTGCAAAAAAATTTGTCCGGAGCTCCTGAGGCTGGGAAGTGCAAATTAGGAATTGTCGATCTTTTCCCAGCTCGCAAATGAGCCAATCTTCACCCCTAATATTAGCAAGCCCCACCTGGTACATCAGCTGTGCCTGGGGCTGGTTCCCAAGGTGATGAGCAGTGAGCTGCCAGGGTGGCAGGAGCAGGCAGTGCTGAGCATTGGATCCTTCAACACCTCCCAGTGATCCACTTGTGCCGAGGGGCAAAGGCTTGCAGGGCAGCTAAGGATCCCAAAATCACCCTCCCCCGTGACAGGCAGGGTTTTATGCTGAACTGACTGTTCTTTAGATCAGAGTCCCCTCACTGCATGGCAAAGGAGCACCAAACCAATGGGCAGGAGTTTGAAGGTGTCATGGTACCGAAGGCCTGGTGGTGAGGAACCCTCTGCTTTGACCACCACCACACTGCCAGGTTATTAGAAAATAGCAACAACAACAGTAATAACAGTTAGGAGATGTCAGTGAAGGCACAAGATTTGATTCCCCCCTACAGCCACTTGCTGCAATCTGACAGCCAAAACACAGTCAGTTTTTGACCCCATGCACCTTGTTAGTGCCATGTCACAAAAGTCCCTAGTGTCACACAGTACCAAATCACACACTTTGGAGAAATCCAAGTGTATTTTTCTGCATAGAGGTGTTGGTTCCATCCCATAGAGGTGTCTGATCCCATAACAGAGGGAAAGAAAAATTATCTAGAGTGGTGTGTCTACTGAGAAGCCACGCTAATGATATTACTTAGGTTTCCAGTGTATGATTCTTAGCTGCTAAAGCTGTCTGTACTTCTTTTTTTAACCAGAATGGCTTCTACACAACAAAACATGCTGTGGAGGGGGTTTAGTTTTTTAGTTTAGTTGTTTGTTTGTTTGTTTTTGGTTTTTTTTTAGTTTTACCAAAGTTTCTGAAACTGCATCTGCAGGAGCTGCCATAGAATGATCTGAATGATATCCAGTTGGCACCAACATTTCCACCAATAAACTCATAGTCCCAGGCACCGCATCACACTTTGGAAAACTGGCCACTTTTAAAGCCCTGAATATACATCTGAGTGCTTGGTACTGCATTCTGTTTGCACAACATAAATGTCAACACAGTCTGACCAGGGGTACCTAGGCAACAGCTAATTTTGAGGTCAGTGATTAACTCTTCTTTGTCAGAGTGTAATTTACCATCAAATTATCTCCAGCTGAATATAGCATTTCTCGATTAAAAAAGGTCTTCTTGCTATTTTAAGACATTGAGAGCCTTTATTAATGGTGGCAAGTAATGTTTGCTGCATTTTCTCCTTTTCCAAATACAGATGTTCATGAGAGGAGCAGTCTCCTAGGGACAGTTACCCCTACTCCAGTATTCCCAAGAAGAGGAACTGAAGGCTGAGCTCAGCCACTGCACACCATACTGTAGTGTTTGTGGCCATAGAAAGGAGCAATAAATTTTTATGTTCCATGGCACATATACACACTTTCTTGATTAGTTAAAAAGTGGATGCTACCAATTACCACAAATATCAACAGTGAAATATTGATGCTCAACTTGGGCTTTGCTCTTTCCCTCCCTACACAGAGCACATTGCTACCTTCAGCTCTTCAAAATCCCTCATTTCTTCATTAACCTCTAGGTAGGGACCTCACACATAATTTTGAGTTTAAAGCTCTCCATATCCTAGCACTGTATTTCAAACCCATATTTCTATCTCATAAGGCTTTTTGGAAATAACAGTGAAAAACCTGACATATTAGAAGGTGCTTTTAGTGCTCATGTCAAGAAGCAGGCCCTTCTGCAGGGATTGCAGAGCTGAAACAATCACTCTTCTGTCTGGAAAACTACTCATTTGTGATCTACATCAGCATGATCACTTGTGTGGAAGACTCCAGAGCTATGGACATCACACCACTGGGTCCCTGCATTTGCTGCTGCCAAGCTGAGCATGGGTTCCCCTGTGGGATGAGGAGGAGGAGAGCAAGTTGGATATATTGCTTTGTCTGTGGATTTTTCCCAGCCTTTCCTAGCCTTGGGAGATGTAATCATCCCTGCCCCTATGTTCTGCCCTGTAAGCACCCTGCAATCATAATAACTTCAGCCTTGCCAGCTCTACCTTTGGTTTTACTATTGTAAAGCTGACATAATCAGGGGGGGAAAAACACCTAAAAAAAAAGTTTCCTGAGAATTTGTAATTCTCTGTTACAGCTAAATATTCATCAATTTGTTTCTTGCTGGCAGGCACCCAGGCTGTTGAGCAGTAACTGGCTTGTTTTAGACTTGCTTTAATTTGTTCTCCTAGAGGAAATGTCTTCTCTAAGGCTTGCCAAGCTGACAAGTAAAGAAATATGAAATTATATTTGTATCTGGAAGACTCATATAAAATATGTAAAGAACTAAACTTTAAAATAACAAGGGTTTACATATGTAGATACTACTGGTTTACACTTGAGTTATTAGTGTCTCTGGGTAATATTTAATTTGATCTATAATATATTTGGCTGGGATGTATGGATTTGTGTCTGGGATTTCAAATTCCCAGGCCAAGCACCACAGGACAGCATTTTCGCTGGCAGGCAGGGACCTTGCTTTCTCCCCATACCGTGCCCCACTGCTGAGGGTACAGCCTTCCTCTCTGAAAAAGAAAGCAACAGCTCTTTGCCCACTTTCCTGCCATTAACAGAAAAGATCCCACCTGTTCTACTATGTCTTTTGAGGATGCAATCTTCTCAGATGCCTGGGATTTCTTGCAGCTTAGTGACTCAAGGCCACCCAGTGTTTCTTGGCTTCCACCTTGTAATCAGGGAAATTAGTTGAGCCCCAGAAGAAATTGCCTATGGAGATCATTGAAATTTTAAGGATAATTTGAAGGGGTTTTTTTTGAGGGCAAATTGGAAAACCAGCTACAGGGGATAGCTTGAGTACAGTTCATTTTGTACTGAGGCTGTGTGGAGATGTACCAGAGCAAGCACAGGAAAGAAAGCCTGACTACAGCCTCACAAGGTGAGTGAAGCTGGAGATTTGCTCCTGCCTCAAAACCAATGTTTCTGTATTACATGCAGTGGGTGCTTAATATGGTTGTTGGCACAAATTTTAGGTGGGGCATAACTCATTCCTGTGGGAGATGTGGGGCAGAGAATCAGACTTTTCCTACCATTTCCACAGGGACTTGTTCACTCATTACATGAGTATCTAAGGAGCTGTGTCTGGGCAAATGTTTTCTCCTAGATTTTATAAAAATGCCCTGCTTGGGTCTCTACAAACAAGACATGAGTACCAATTTTTGGGAAAGCGTTCCAGGGCAGATCCTTCTTGGGCAGAAGTGCAGAACTGCTATCTCAGCCTATCCCTGTGGTCAGACCCATAGTTGAGCTTATTCTGTTCTCCACTTGGACCCTATTCTGAGCTGTACCTGCTCAACAGATCCTCAGCATTGGGATTCCTGGCTTAGAAATAGATTTTTTCCCATTTTGGGGAGGCATATACTTTACTATTGTTCCCTGAGCCCTTTATAGGGACTGGCCTGCAGAGCCACGTCTGTGCTGCAGGCAGGGAAATTACCCATGGGTGAGGATAGAGCTGTCTTCTTGCAATTTCTAATAAAGCAATTTCAGAGGGGAAGATGGGCATAGAGCTTTTTCCACAATGAAATTTATTTTTAGCTGGCATTCTAGCACCTGGAAGAATTGTTCTCAAATTCACTATTAACTTTAATGAAAAATATCTATCTACACCCTCCTGTGTAGCCACTGTTCATCAACTTATAGGATCACATGGAACAACAGAAACCAGTGTTTTTAGTTATTTTAGCGAAATAAATTTGCAGTTTCTTTCACAAAGCTGCAAAACCTCCCTCTTTTAGATGTGCAATTTAAAGGCCAGTTTGAAGCCTTTCAAAAACTTTGGCAAAAAGGTTTTGAAAAAGTTTAAAAGAAATAGAACAATAAAAGACCTTGCTCCATTTCACTTGATGACACATCTAGTGATGAATGACCTTTGTTGCTGCTGCTTTCTTTCCATCAACAGAACAAGCAGGGCAAGGAAGGAAAGGTTGCAAAATATGTGTATTTAGCTTCAGCTGACTCATCACTAATCTCTAGAAATAAATACAGTGGACCAGAGGCTAACTTTTCCAATAAGGGTAAGCAGTTAGCATACAAACCCACGTGCAGCTCTTTCCACATCCAAAGTTGCTAGCCTAAGTTCCTCCTTTGGAAGCTAAGCCAGCTCTTCTGGCTCAGCCTGGCTGGCTGCTGGCAGTGGGCTGATAGACGTGGAGATTGCTAGGCACGTGTTGATAGCTCTCGCAGTATCTGTGCCCTTTCTAAATCATTATATGGAAACTCAAGCTTTCAAAAAAGCTTCTTGATAAATAAACATCTCTGGGTGGTGAGCACTCAGAAAAGGCATCTCTGACTAAGCTTAAGAGGTCAAAGCTGCATCCAAAACTCATCCTGTCTGCAGTGGGGTGGGAGAAGGAGGAGGAATCAAAGTCTGGAACCTTGCCACTGTCAGCCAAGGGCACAACCAGCAGCTGCTGAAACTGTGAGTGGTGCAGGGTCAGGGGAGGCTGGGTGGGAATTCTACCTCAAAACCAAAATTTCAACCTAAGGTTCAGCCTGAATCCATTCCTGATGACTGGTATTTGTTGCATTATTGAAAGCAGATTTTCACCTGCTTATGTGAAGTTTGACCCTGTACTTTCTGCTAGTGATTCAGAGACCCCATAAGACAGAGTATTATTTTCAAAAGCACCCATAAAATCCATTGGAGAAACACAACCTTTTAAATGTAAGCCAGGATTTTCAACCCAAGTATGTGCTAGAAAAAATGTGATAGTAGTTTGCTTGCATTTATGCAGACCCATGTAGCCTTTTCTGCAAGTGAAACAGCTTTTGCAGACATGCAGGCTCTTTTCTGGAATGTATTTTTATGAGGGCCACAGCAGCCATGCAGCTGGAAACCTTTCATAAAGGAGTGGTAGCACCTCTAGTGCTCCATCAAGAAGCACAGTCAAGGTCCATTTGGGAGACACAATGTGTGGTGGAGAAATGGGACTGTGGAGGATGAGATTGAAATCCTAAATGGTGTTTGAAGCCCTCTGAGGTTTATGTCACCAGTAGGTTTTGCAATGCGGCGTGTTTGCAGGTGGACACCTGCCCAAATATGAAGGATCAAGCAGCGGGTATCATTAGTAAAAACCTAGAAATTGGTGTCACCAGGTGACTCAGCTGAGTTCACCAAGTCAGGAAAATGACAAACGTGAAGTGCCTAAATGGATTGCTAAGGGCTTAAAACATCTTTTCACACCAGCTGCATAGACAATTCTGAAATGCCAGTGCTGGTTAGCTCACCATCTGTGTTATCCCCCCTCTCTCCCCCTCCTCCCGCCTTTATTTTAAGACTTCTTTATGTTTGCCAGAAGAAAAATGTCTCTTCAATATTTTCAGCATGTTATTGGAAAGATAAATTTTGAAGAGAATTTTTTTGTTGGTTCCAACTCTTGCTATGTAAAGCACATTTAATAATACTTAACATTTACTCAGCCTACTTATTAATCATTAAAAATACCAGCTAGCAAAATAATCCATAGTTAACTGAAATTAAGTTATCACATATTAAAATTACACAACAATACTGCTCAGCTCTCAGAACAGATGGAGAATTCAAGCAGAGAGGTTTTTAAAACATTTGTTTCAGCAACTTTTTTATTTTGTTGCTGCTTAATTTTCAGAAGCACACTAAGAAAATTACTGAGTTATATCATACACGATGCTTAGGTATGCACTGCTGGAACATAGCATCTTATATTTATATTCTCCTGTGAGATCTGCAGATCCAGCCTCAGCTAGGAGGGCAAGATGAAAACATCTTGATGACAATGCAAAAGTTCTGACCAGACTTTTCTCTCTGCTGCTCCTTATGGTGCTGGGGGAAATGTGGTGGCTTTTAGACACCAGTTTTGTATCTACTCTTTGAATCCTCTTTTTTACTGCAACCAGTTAAAATTAAGAGCAATCCAGATGGCTCACCTTTTGTTGGAATGACTGATGCAAGAATCTCTACTAAGAAGATAAAAGGCCTTTAATGACAGCTCTGGAAATACAAACAGCTCCCAAGGAGGTGTAACCATTTTAATAAGTGTGGAATTGGTCCCTAACCCTGCCAATTGATACTTGGCAACGTGAGGGAGATGAGGAAGATGCACAGCACTGCTCACTCAGCTCTGTAAGAACCTGACGAGGACTGTAAGAGCATCCTTCTCTTGAAAGGGTAAAATTCCAGGGAAATGAGGGAACTAAAGAGCTGAAAGAACTCAGAAAAAATGTTACACAACGAGAAAGGACAAGCTGGACATGTGCATCTCCTGTTCAGCGACACACTACTGTGGTTGAGCAATTCTTTCTCAGAGTGAAATACATGACCACAGGCACATGGTGTGAGACTAGCCCGCTCTCAGGCTAAAAACTCTTCTTCCATCTCACTCTGAGATCCTAACACTCTCACAAGGTTCCACCACACATGAAATTACTTCTGCCTTGGCAGCATGGGCTCTTAATGTTTTCAGTTAAGGAAAACTGTTAAAAATCCATAATATATATAAAAAAAATACACTGCCCTATGATATACATGCTATTGTAGCCAAGACCTGCCACATACTTGTTTCCCAGCCGTAACAGGCTGGTCAAAGATGTGACAAATTGGCCCCAAACCAAGACTTTCCACACCGCATCTCATTACTGAAAACCAGAAAAATTACATTTCTCTTTCTGCTTTATAGATGCCATAAAACTACTGTAGATTTTACAGCTTCATAGAGGACCCCAGCTGGTTCACGTTTGCAAACCTGACTTGCTAAGTTTGAATGGCAGCATTTTTAATCAATTTTGAAAGATGTTTGGAATAATTTATTCCAGTCACAGTCATTTTAATTAATGTTGAAATTAACCACCTCTGTTTGAGAGATAGACTGGAGGATTTCCTCTGGGCAAATACAGAATTTTACTTTACCTCATATTTTACCTTGCCTTCTGTTGCCTTGCTCTGTAGCAGCTCTTTCCACACTGGGATTCTTGTGATTTCAATATTAATCTTAATCCAAGTTTACATTGGCCATACCTGTTCTGCAGCTGGCAGAGGGTATAGGGCAACTGCTAAGTTCTAAACTATAGCAGGGGTACTCGACCGAGTGTTTGAGTTGAGGAGACTTGCAAACCCTTCTTAACTCCACTTGAAACTGGTTTTACTGCAGTTACTAATGCTGTTGTAATGCCTGGATAGGTAAGGGAAAACACAGAAAAAGATGGCAGGACACCCCACAGGGATCATGGAGACAAGTTGTAGTGAAGGCAATTGCTAAATAAAAAGGAAAAATTTTTACAGCTGAGGGTGAAGCAGAGCTGCAGGTTGCCCAGAGAGGCTGTACAGTCTTCTTACTTGGGGATAATCAGACTTGACTGAATGAGACCCTGAAGAAATACTTTGCACAGTTGATGCTTTCCCTGCTCTGAGCAGGTGGTAGGATAGGAGAGATGCCCCAGACCTGACCTCTGTCCACTGGTCCCTTCCAAAGTAAGCTTTTCTGAGATCTGTGTTTCAGAATTCCTGGGGAGCAATGGCTTCAGTTGTTTACAGAGGTACAGAGTGTCCACAGCCTGTCTAGATGATAGTGTTTAGCCTGTGGGAGGATATTGACAGGAGTGGATGTAATGAGTGCTGACACTAATTCTTTTTGAATGTGCCCACCTTTTACTGTGGCACAGCCTGCATGCTTCCTTTGTTTGGACTATTCAAGACAGTAAACACATTTTCTTCTAATGTATTTTTCAAAATTGTATCTAGATGGTTTACATGCTGTTCTCATAACTGAGAGGTTATTTTATTTCCACATTCGCTTGATTGTCAGTCACAGAAGGAACTCAGTGTCCCAGACTGAGGTGGGGACACCTTTTGGCTTGTCCCCTAGGAAAGCTGTGTTGCTGCAGAGGGAAGCTACCCACTGCCCACATTTGTTTGATACTGGTTTTGTCAGCAATGGGCACAAGAACGTTATCCTCTGACCATATCAATGTGTATAAATATTTTAAAGGAAGGTGTCATGAGGATGGTGCCAGGCTCTTTTTGGTGGTGCCCAGTAGCAGGATGAGGAACTTCTTTACATGGAGGGTGGCAGACCACTGAAACAGGCTGCCCGGGGAGGCTGTGGAGTCTCCCTCTCTGGAGACATTCAAAACACGTTCCTGTGGAACATGTGGACACGTTCCTGTGTCACAGCCTCTGTACTGAGCCTGCCTTGGCAGGGGGGTTGTACTGCCTGTTCTCCAGAGATCCCCTCCAGCCCTGGTGATTCTGCGATTCTGCTTCATCTATTCACGCTTTAGAGAGGGAAGGAACGTGCTGGCTGCTGCTTGGTTGTGACACATAGAGGGTGAGACAAGGAGAGCTGATATCGGTTATGCCCGTGGGATTGAGTCTTCTATGGTTTGACCTTATCATTTTGGGGACCTCAGAAAACAGCGCGGATGCTTTCGGCGGCGAACAGACTGTCAGCCCCAGAGCAGAGAGAGCAGAGAGCGCAGAGAGCTCTCTATTCAGAGAGCGCAGCCGTGGAACGGGCTTTTCCCAGCTGTTCCGAGCGCTACTCGGGCACACTTCCATCCGCCGGAGCACGGAGCTCCCGCTGGGCTCGCAGCCCTCACAGCGAGAGCGGCACGGGCGGCACCCACCGCGGGGGAACCGGCTGCGGAGCGGGGGGAAGAGCAGCGGAGAGCCGGCTCCGTGTGTGTGTCTGTGTGTGTGTGCCCACTTCTCCCTCTCGGTGCTCCCTGCCCCGAGCCGGGCGGGCAGAGCGTGCCGGCTGCTGTCCCCGCTGCCTGAGCAGCACGGCCTCCCTGCCGCCCCCCGGCCCGGTCTGCCCCTGCCGGGCCAGGCCCGCCCCTGACGTGGCGCGGGGCGGGGCGAGGGGGCGGCCGGGCCGGCGGGAAACTTCTGCGCCTTCAGCACCACAGACAGGGCGGGCGCGGTGCCGCCGCCCGGCATGCGCGCCCCGCCGCCCCGCCGCCAGCCCCTCCGCCGCCCCGGCTGCCCTCGCCCCACCGCCGCACCGCCGCGGTCCCCGCACAGCCCCGGCCGCCCCGGCGGCCATGGAGGTGGCGGCAGCCCTGAACGAGAGCGGAGCGGCGGCCCCGCGGCTGCCGGCCGGCGGCGGCAACTCCTCGCTGGAGCTCTCGTCGCGGCCCCCCGCGCCCGCCGCCCTCAACCCCTGGGATGTGATGCTCTGCGTGTCCGGCACCGCCATCGCCTGCGAGAACGCCCTGGTGGTTGCCATCATCTGCTACTCGCCCGCCCTGCGCACCCCCATGTTCGTGCTGGTGGGCAGCCTGGCCACGGCTGACCTGCTGGCCGGCCTCGGCCTCATCCTCAACTTCGTTTTCCAGTACGTGATTCCCTCGGAGACGGTCAGCCTGCTGACGGTGGGCTTCCTCGTCGCCTCCTTCGCAGCCTCCGTGAGTAGCTTGCTGGCCATCACGGTCGATCGCTACCTCTCCCTCTACAATGCCCTCACCTACTACTCGGAGAGGACGGTGCTCTGCATCCACACCATGCTGGCCGGTGCCTGGGGGGTCTCCCTCTGCCTGGGGCTGCTGCCCGTCCTGGGCTGGAACTGCCTCCACGACCGCACCTCCTGCAGCGTCGTCAGACCCTTGACCAAGAGTAACGTGACGCTGCTGTCTGCCTCTTTCTTTCTCATTTTCCTCATCATGCTCCATCTCTACATCGAGATCTGCAAGATCGTCTGCAGGCATGCCCACCAGATAGCTCTCCAGCAGCACTTTCTGACTGCCTCGCACTATGTCACCACCAAAAAAGGAGTCTCTACCCTGGCTATCATCCTTGGGACTTTCGGAGCCAGCTGGCTGCCTTTTGCCATCTACTGTGTGGTGGGGGATCCTGACTACCCCTCTGTGTACACGTACGCCACGCTCCTGCCTGCCACCTACAACTCCATGATCAACCCCATCATTTATGCCTACAGAAACCAGGAAATCCAGAGGTCCATGTGGGTGCTCTTCTGTGGTTGCTTTCAGGCTAAAGTGTCCTTTCGCTCCCGGTCCCCCAGCGATGTCTGAGTGACTTTTCTCTGTCAAGCTGCACCCAGTGACAATCTACCCAGTGAACTACTACAGTGCCTGTTCTAAACTTCAAACTACATCGTGAAGTCATTGGAAACATGCTTAAGTATTAGCACTTTATACATGTTTGTATCTCAGAGGGTTGTTCGGGGTATGGAGTTTTGGGTTCCCTGAAAAAAAAAACAAAACCAACAATGTGGTTGTATATAGATTTGCACATCACATTTGTAAAGTGAAGACATTCCGGTACTGCTTGACTATAGCACCTTATTTCTAGCTGCTGACCTGCCAAAACAGTGTTGCCTTTCTGAAGGGCAGAGGGAAAGAAAGTTGTCGTGTCGTATTTCTAAGTGTGTGTGCTGGGGGAGGGAAGGGGGTGGGGATGTATGTATGTGATATGTGTGTCTATCTAGACTTTGCTGCACAACATTGATAAATTATAACATTTTGTATACAAATAAAAATATTTAAAATATAATATAACCTGTGTGTTTAGATGCATTTCGAAAGAAGAGAGAGGCAAATTTGCCAGTTGAGTAAAGTCCCTTTGTTTACTTTTTGAAGGCTCCCCATGTAATTCTGCCTAAAGAGATCATCATTCACTATGGAGATGAAATACTGGACCAAGAAAGTCACCTTCCTGCTTGTTTGTTTGTTCTCTTCTTTAGTCTGGCAAAGAGTAACAAAGAGCACAAACTCTTTTTTTTTTTTTTTCTACTTCCAACAACCAAGGAAACAAATAGCCTAGTCAAATAGGCTGCTTGTTACAGTTATTTACCAGGTTCCCGGTAGCTTTAATTTTCAAGTTATAAATTAGCCCTTTACAATAATGACCCATTTAAAAATTATTAGACTGTGGGGAAAAGCATTCTCTAAGCTGGGCTCTTTTTTCCTAATTTAGTCTAATGCCAAAAGGGAAAAAAGGAAAAGGGAAAAAAAGGCACAGTATTCTTTCTTCAAAGCCTGTAAAATGCCACAATATGTGGACTTTCTTTATCATCCACAGTTCTGAGGGGAATCTGAATTGTTTCTCTGCCTCCTTGGTCTTGGAGTGCATGCTGTAGAAAAATCATTTAAGTGCATCTTTGCTGTCTGCCTGTCTCAGAGCAGTATACAGTCTTGTGACAATCCCATGGCTTAGTGGCTTCAGAAAGTCCATCAGAGGTCAATGTTGTTCAGAGTTTGGACGCTCCTTCACTCGGGTTCAAATCCAGCAGTGACTGTTTTATTCAGAACAACAGCATGTGCAGCAGATTTCAGGAGCTGTGTTGCTGTTCATTTACTTATAATTATGCTACACTTATATCTTGGTTATGTTATAGTTTATCACTATGTTTCTGTTTGTATTTAAGGGCTGAAACAGATTCCTTTTATATGCATGGTACCATATATGAAGTTTGGACTAGTGCTTTTCCCAGTTTATGACTGGCAATGGATCAAACTTCTGCCTGCTGGAGTACTTGGGTCCACGAGGATCCAACAAGCCTCAGAGAGGCTGTGAATCAGTAATGCTGTATTATGTGCAAGTATTATGAAACCCAGCATCATTTCAGTGATAACACCAAGATATTTCATTTAAAAGAAAAATTGGTATTCCAGGCTGCTAGTTCCACTATTTTTATCAATTCTAATAATCACAAATCTGACATTGTAATTGATGACTACCTTCAGGCATGCAGTTCTTCAGGGAACTGTTGCAGAGGTGTTACAAATATAATTCAAACTAGATTTTATTATAGGTCAAAACACTGCTCAAATTAAGACCTCTCAAGTTGCTGGTAAAAAAGATGTTTTTACCCCTTTTTAAGGCCACATCTCATATGCTATGTCTAAGCCAGCAAATAAAAGAGGCCTGTGGCTGGGGGCCACACAGAGTGCTCAAGTTCCCTTCCCCTTGCAAAGCCAGGGACCAAACTGCTGGCTGGAGCATTCTCCCTGTGCTCTGACCTCACCCTGCAGAGACCCAGCCAAAGGTGCTGCAACACCCACAACAGGAACTGCTGGGGGAAAAGAACAGTGAGTGTCTCAGACAGGTGAAATGTGGCAATGCTTTCTGTTAAAACTAGAAAATGTGCCACCTGCTACACTTTAGCCTCATAGATCTTTGTCATTCCTGTGTTGACTGAAACAAAACCACGGGAGAGGGTTGCTGAGTGCAGATCCTCACACCCCGGCACTGACCCTGCACCCCGGTGTGAGATGTTGTGTAGGACCTCAGCAGGCTTCTGGGAGCCTTGTACAGGCTCTGCAGACCAGCATTGGCTCTAAAACTAGGAGAAACTTCTTATCCTTACTTTTAGTCCTTAGAGGGGCAGAATCTGCCACAGGTCACCTCTAATGCAACCTCCCTCCTTTAACCCTGTCTGGCATGGGGGGATTTTCACCATGAATTCATTGCACAGTGACATTCTGTATCAAAATTAGATAAAGAACTTAACTGAATAGAATCCTACTTGAGTAATAAACCAGTTAATCGAGGAGTGTAAGTGACTTAGGTGAGTTACTCTTCAAATTTTTGTTCATGTTGCTTTAAATGAGACTTTCTTCCTTTTTTTTCTGTTATATGATCACATTTTCAGTTACCACTTTCCCCAATGATTCACTGTGTCTAAAAAATAAAGCTGAATCCCTCCTGTTAAAAATGTGACACTTTCAAAGTGTTTCCCCAAGCATTCTTCTTTTCCAGGAAGAAAGTTCAGATTACAGTGATCTTAGACATTCATTTTCCTGAGACATTACAGATGCAAGAGTTTTTTCTATATGCCACATTCAGAAAGATATGCTGACTCATAATTTCTAGGAAAAACTAAGGTAAAAGAAGAGAGAGTATTTTGATACATTTTGGTTAGCCCTGACAGTGGAGTTGATATCAACCCACTTGAAGTAAAATACAGCTTTAATTTTCCAAGTGAATCCACATCTACAGGAACACCTGAGTGGAATAACATAAAGGAGGCTACCTAATCTCTTCTGTCCCCAAACAACATCCCATTTCAGATGATGGAGGAAGTCCAGGAGTTTTGTATAGCATGACACCTCTATTTTCCTTTCTGAGCTTTTTCTTGAAACAGCAGACATTTATTTGAGAAAATGGTGTTACATTTGCAGTATCTGGACCCACAAACTCCCCCTGTTATCAGATGCTGGCCCTTTGACCTTGATAATGAAATTATTTGGGGAGACAAAAACTCCTGGAGCCCCATTTCCAGTCACTGGGCAGGGCAGGGCTGTGACTCCCCCATATCCCCAGTGGAAGCCAGCCCAGGGGACACCCACATGTCTGCTCAAGGAGGACTGTGTCTGATCTGCTATTTCCAAAGTCCATGGGCAACTTTGCCTGCATAGAGACCAGAATTGCCATGGCAATTGCAATTACTATTTCCTTGTCCCTACAGGCCCATGGGCTCAAAGCTTTTTATGTTCTCATATCGATGGTGCAGTCTACAAGGAGAGAAAACACACACTGAGTAAGATGCAAGCAAGAGACCCAATGTTTGCTTATGGTGTCTTCTTTGTAGTCTGTTCTGGAAATGGAAATGATATTTCCTGCTTCACCACTCTTAAAAAAGTTTTGCCTTATTCTGACCTAGGTACAATAATGACAGACATGGTCTAAAGAGCTCCCAGCCTGTTCCCACTGAAACCATTGATGTTCTATTGCACTTCAGCCAAAATAATGGCAGTATCTCATTACAAAAAGTTACCATTTTGAGATGGGCCTCAGCTCCTATCTTCATTAGAAACTAATGGCTCATTGCCAGCCTTGAAGATCATACTGGACTTGCAATGCCTTGCAAAACCAAATCCCAATTATTTGGCTTGCTTGAAGTGCCTCTCACTGTGAGGAGCTCCCTTGTTTCAGCAGGAGCAATTACAGAATGAAGAGCACAGCTCTGGTGTGGAAGACCTGGTTGGGAGCCCGTAGGGGCTGAAAGCCCCACACACTGCTTGATTTTCTGTGGGGCTTCTGTCTAAATCCACAGTAAAACAGTGAAAAAGAGACTGACTCTGCAGGCTGCTTTGTATGAGTCACTGTATATTAAAAAGCCAGCTGGATTCAAAATCACAGGTCAAACAAACCCTCTTTATTTAGCTAAGCAAACAAAAGGACAAAACACTTTTGAACCTGAAAAGTGAGTCTGTGCATATTTTTATCAATGTAATGATCCACAGGTACTAAGTAACCCCAACGAAGCACGAGAACCTCTAATCTCCATTCTGCCTCTCTCCCTTTAAAAAGGATAATTTTCTATAATGAGGTAAAAATAATTTCTGATATTGCAGCTGCTCCTCAGCATTTCAGCTAGCTGTTGTAGCAGTCATTATTAAGAAGAATAAAGGACAAAGGGAAACAAACAAAAATGTTTTCTCCTTCTTACTGCTTTATGATGAGATGTGTGACTTGGAAGGAATGACCAAGCAGGTAAGATTCAACCTGGCATGGAGGATGAGCCCATCTGGATCTCACCTTAATGCTTGCTGGGTTTGCTTGCTTGGGGGAGAGTCTGTGTTGTGACTGTCTCCCCATACCCTGATCCTCCTCGAGCGAGCTCCTCCCTTGAAAGCTCACAGAAAGCAGCTCCCAGGCTGGTGCATCCTGCTCAGGAGTGCCTCACAAAAATCCCCTGGGTAGAAAACCACTATGCCTTTCCCTGCCCTCTTGATGCTTAAGCTCTTTCTTCTGACTACAGAGAGCTCTCCCAGGGACAGCATTCCCCCAGTGGCAGTTCCATTTATTGAGGGCAGTAACTCCAGTGTCCTGGAAATAACCCAGCTGCTGCCAGGGCAGCTGGAGAACGGCAGAAGCGCTGACTCAGTGCTGACAGTGGAGGTGGCAGCCGGTTCAGCGGAGGCAGGTCTGCTCCTGTCAGCTCTGTCTGCTGCAAAGAAAGGACAGAAGGCAGCCAGAGGTGAAACAATGGTCAGGTCTCTGTGAAGGCTCCACAGGTTGCAGCAAAGCCTCACAGTGAAGGGCAGATTCTCACTCTTTTTTTAAAGGAGTTTACTTTGTTGGCATCACAATACAAGTGGTGGGAGAGAAAGAACAAGAGAAAAGATGAATGTGCTTGTATCTGGTTAGGGAAAGTGTGCAGTGCTTCACTGTATGACTCATAGCATGGGGGCAGCTTCTCCAGCAGGTACCTTGGGTACATCGGCTGGCTGTGGTGTAACCTTCCAGCAATGAGGCCACACACAAGACAAAAGACCAAAAATATTTCTTTACTGCAGCATTGTTCGGGTTATCCTCAATCCTAGACCTCTTTAACTGAAAAATGCAAATGCAGGCAGATCTTTGAGCTGCCCAAGCTACCATTCAGCCAGTGAAGGGAGAAACATAGTCCAGATTCAACTTTTGTCCTGCTTTGAACACAATTAAACTTCAAGCTGCAAACCCAGACTTGGCAGTCACCTACAAGACAACACCTTTTCCATCCCCTGCTGCCCTCTGTGCCCCTGACACAAGATGCTGGGGTAGAACATCTTTGCACTGTCCCTTGCACCTTCCTCTGTGGCACAGGCTCTCTCTCCACCTGTGCAAGACTGGAGTTATATCCATACAATAGCACATTTTTAAGGATGTGTCAGCACTTTAAAGTGAGAGTAAGATGCTTAGGATAAGAATTAGGAAAAGGATTTAAGCACCCATACTCCTAAAGTGGGCCTGTCAGCAATCTTGCTTGCTGAGTGGACACACAAATACCAAATCAAACAGCTGCTCTGTGCCTCTATCCTCTGTGCCCTTATAGCCAGGCAGCAGCATGTCCACAGAGCACTTTGCCAAGCAACACCAGCAGCCTGGAAGCTGCCTTTTCCCACTACACTTGGTGGGGATTGAGGTGTCTGTACACCTGTGTTTTCCACGTGGCCTCATTTGCTGGGAAAGCACAGGAATACCACACAGGATAAGAATTATCTGGGTTTTCTGTCTCTGCGCTGTCCAACATTTCCACACACTTAATTCACTCCAGCAGGGAAAGGGCTGAGCTGGGACACTGGCACGTGGGGGTGTTTGTGTGCAATGGAGGTTGATCAGCACTGTTGGGAGCACTTGCTTCTCTAGCAGGGACAAACTGCATGCTATGCTTCAGGCACAGGACATGGATGGGGTCAGGAGGAGGCAAATTGACTGAACTGGGGGAATATTTAAAGTTTAGGTTCTTTTTTTTTTTTTCATGCTACTCACTCTCTAGCTCCTGACTAGTTTAAAACAATGTTGTTTTTCCAGAGAAGATTTTCTCCAAGCAAGCTTCCTGCTGTGCAGTTGTTTCATTTTGTTGTTTAATTGAAAGACTGAGATTTTTCAGGAAAGAATTGGAAAATAGATTTGAAAATTGAGCTTGAACCTTCTGTCTTTTTTGAGATAAGGCATACTTTGTGTTGATCACGGCTCATTTTATCACCACCAAGAATTTAGTGTGCATAGTAATAATTATATTTAAAACGAAGGCAGAATGAGTGGTTCTGGAAATATTCTACAAGTGGTAGATTGTCTAAATAAAGGCTTAGTTTCCTATGAAAGTAATTAGATCTATGACACTCCTTGAATGACTGAATTATTTTTTTAATCAGAACCTTTGCATCACAGAGAGATAATGTGATTGTATACCTGCAGACAGATACCATTTGTCACTCCTACTTGTTGCTGCTTTTTATAGAAAGAAGCACGTCTATGGAATATTATGATGCTATCAAAAGAAATCTGGTCTGATGGAAAATAAATGTGTAAGTTAATATGGGGATCATGCTACATTCCAGTATCAGTCCGACTTTTGATACTGTGACCAATTTTTGTTAGTAAGTAGGAAGCTGGATTTTCCTCAAGAGTTTATCTGATTTTCCCAAGCAGAGGTGTATTTTGTTTTAAACTTCATTTTGTAGTCACAAATAAGGAAAATGGGAGACAAATAAGTTAAGGCTTCCCTCTTTCTGATCTTGCTGTTCTACAAATGTCTCAAAGAAAATAATTCATTGTATTGAATTATGCTGCTGAAATAAATGCATCAGAAAACCTTTTGCAGGCAGAGTTTGGGTATGGAGTGTGATCTGTGCACCAAGCATAAGCCCAAGACTTTGAGTGGCTCCCTTACTTGGACATGGCTGAAGATGGACTACTTCATCCCAGGGATCTCAGCTGCCCCATGGATGTCAAAGGCTGTCACGTGGGAGACAGACATTAGCAGAGCAGCCCATTGTATGAGGCCTCACTTGTAACACTGGAACAGTGGGCTCTTACAGTAATCAGATACTGCCTATTCATGAACAAGAACATCTAATTGCATTATTTTTATTTTGAATGAAATTGGGAAGATTAGAGCACTTTGCTGTATTTGCTGTCACAGTGTTATTTCCACATGAGATGTGCTTGAGGGAATTAAAGGCTCTGCAGAGCCCCCCAGCTCTCCCAGCCATGCTGAGGTGAATACCCTGCTGCTATCTCATCTGCTGGAACCCACAGCTATGTTAGCAGCACGCAGCTCTTCTTGTGTCAACCAGGCCACCTTCGTCTTTCGTAAGACATTTTTAGAAGTTGGAAAAGGCTCTGTCTCTGCCTTCATTGCCATTAGAACTGGGACATTTTGCCAAACAATAGTGTTCATAGTATTGGTCAGACCCATAAAAGCTTCCTAACAATAACAAACAGGACTTGAAGATATCCTTCAGGAAGCCCAATGGCATGACAGGCCCCTCAGAATTATCCTGGCTGTAAAACAGCACATAGTGGTGAGGCTGTCTAAGGCCTCAGTGCTTAGCGCACTCCTCCCATCCTGCCATGCTTGCTCTGAAATAAGCACTTGTTACTTTATCTGAGCAGAAGACAGAAGCACTTTGGATGTGTCTGGTACTTGACCTGGCCATGTTAGTCCAGCTTCTCTATAATGCAGGGAGCAGAACAGGTTTGCTGCCCAACCATTTGTCTGCCAAGCTACGTGGCTGCTCCCACCTCTCCAGTGATTCCCCAATGCCTCAGCCAATGCTGAGCAGGGCACAAGCCCCCTGACACCCCCTCCCCATTTTATCCCTGCCACAAACCAAGGGGTGTGTTGGTAGCACTCACTGCTGAGGGGGCTCCCAGCCTCTCAGTGTACCACAGGACAGTGCAAGGCAGGGAAGGTGTCTGGTATTGCTCTGTGTAGTCGTAAGTGACAGCTGGACACCTGTGGAACCTGTGCTTTGTAATCTTCCTCTTCTGAAGGGCAGAAAATGATGATATGGGAAGATGAGGTAGCAGTGAAATTGTCTGAGAGCTATCAAAGAACATGGGAAAAGTTTTCCCTTCTGGAAAAAGATATTTGCTTCCAACGCACAGATAGGATGCCTGTCTTCTCATTTTGACATCATCCATATGCTTCTGTTATTCCTATTTATCTGTCTTCTTCCCCTGACACTCCCTTCATGTCCCTTTCTTTCCCAAAGGTGACCTTTCCCTCTCTCTTCCCTGAAGGCCCTGTGACAATGGTTATGTTTCCTGCTCTTGGCATGAGCTGCCTTTCCTCAAACATGTCTTCCCCTTCCTTTTCTTTTCAGATGGCATTGCTGCTGCTTCCCTCAGAGGGGTTTCACATGTGAGGGGCTAGGTAAATTTTAATTTTCTTTCTACAAGTCCCCTCGCTCAGAGGGGACTGCTCCAAGAGGAGCAGTGTTACTTCTGTGCCACTTTTGCTCTTGCTGCATCTGGGGAAATCATAAATGATAAAGATCTGTGGGCCAGTCTGACAGAGAGGCAAGCAAAAACTACTGCAGCTGTCAGAGCTGCAACTCACTTGTCTCACAGTGCTCCTTAGAAACACCTGTAAGTGACTGGTGGAGTTTATTTCCTGCTTTTGAGGCGAAAAGGCACAACACGAGTGATATTTTTCAGGATGCCCAGTGTAGTACACTCCTAAGGGCTTCAAAGTGAACACTGAAGGCTTAGACTGCCTCACCACTATGTGCTGTTTTACAGCCAGGATAATTCTGAAGGGCCTGTCATGCCATTGAGCCTCCTGAAGGATATCTTCAAGTCCTGTCTTTGGGGTGCAATAGGCAGGGCAATGCCCTGTGGTTCATTTTTTCATTGCCCCAGGGTAGGACCAGGACAGGTAAATGTGGATGTAGCAACGTAGTCCCACCGACAGAGCACTGCCCATATGCAGGCACACTCAGATTAGTCTAAAAACAGCCCACAGCTGCTTTTACACATATCAGAGAGGTCAACCAGACCTTTTGGTGGAGGTAAACACTCACCCTGCAGCAGGTGACCTCATCTGGCTTCTGGTGGTGGCTCCCATTTGATATGGACACGCAAGCCTGGCTACACCTGAGAGCAGGAGGCAGAGGGCAGAGATCAAAATAGGCAAGATGGGGAGGGCAACCAAGCTCAGGGGATCTGCAGCTGCTAGCTCCAGCACAAAGCCCTCTGTGACTCCCTCAGGGAAGGGGGTGTCTTTTCTCTCCTAGCTGTGTCACACAAACCCCAAGTCTGGGGCAAGTGTTGGTGCTGGGCTGCTTGGAAACCTTCCTCCCCACTCAGCTTTGCTGCCTCTCAGAGAGGCTCCAGACATGGTCTGGAGTTAGCTGGCATTTTTAATCACAAACTGAGACTGAGAAATACACATTTATGTCCTTGAACATATCATCCACAGGCAATAAAAATATCTTTTTAACAACCTAAGGCAGCTTTTATATCATCTTGCCTTTCGCTCTATTCCCAAACGCCTTAATATGATGTTTATAACTTTGTCTGTCCTGGTATCACCTTTCTTTGCTACCACATAGAGGCTGTTCCTGCTTCTTAAGATTACTCTCAGGTGGCCTCCCTTTAAAATGTATAACCCTATATAAATCCATGGCAGCAATTTCTCGGCTGCTGCAGCTCCTGGGGCCATCGATTGGCTGTGATGTGCTCGCTGTGCTGTGCTGAGCCAGGTCCATTCCCCCACTTCACCCCAGCACAGGCGAGGGAAGAGCTATTGCTCTGCTGCTTTCCCATCGAGCTGTGCTTCCCAAGAGCTGCTGGCGCTCTCCATCCATTACAGAGCTGCTGTCTTTCTGCAAGCTCCTTTATGCCATGACCCAACGGTGAAGGTTTCTAACTTTTGAAAATGTTTCTTTGTAGAGAGACCAAAACCCTCTATGGTTTATCTTATTCTTTCTGGCTTTAATTGCTAAGGTCTGACCTGAAGCTGATAGAGACAGCATGACTGAGAAATCTGCAGAGCCTGGGAGCCTTATAATTGCTCGTTTGTGCCTTGTTTGTGTTTATTTTTCTTTCTACAAATATGACAGCTGCTTTGTGAAAATATCTTTCACAGTTACAGTGAAGGAAAAAAGCCTGACACAACCCCCTCTTCTTCTGTGCAATCTCTCAAACGCAAGGGAGGAGACCTTCATTTGGGTGAAATTTCTGTGTAAAGCCCCCTGGGAGGGGGGGGAGCTCTAAAAGCACTCTCTGGGGGTGTGCTGCCGAGCGGGAGCTGTACTGAATCATAGGTGTCTGTCTCAGCCAAAGTGTGATTCAATTTTCTCATTAATTACTTGGGTGATGGAGCAGGGACAATACTTACTCAGTGGGCAGCTGTCAGACATCAGGGAGGGGCTGCAGTTACCCCAGACGATTGACTTGGTATTCAACGTGATCTTATCAAGTCTGAAAGAGATTCTGGAAAAAAAAAACGAAAGACATTTTGTTAGAGGCAAGCACAGCAAACCAGTGGGAAATCAGCAGTGGAAATCCAGATGGGGAGTGAACAACTGTGTAGGAAACACACAGAGGAGTATCGTGAACTGAGCTTGGTCAACAGCTTCTCCTCACCACTTGTGAGGGGTCAGGGGAACTCCTCCAGTGTGTGAAAGCTGCTGTAAAAAAGAAAAGAAATCTTGTGCATCTAATATCCATGGTTTGTAGAACAATGAATGATGAGCTTAAACAGCAGCGAGGAAGAGTCAGGCTTGACACTGGAAAACTGCCAAAAACCAAAGGGGCACTGGAACAGCACTGGAACAATCTGTGTAGGGAAGTTATTTCTTTTTCACTGGAAATCTCCCAAAGCAAGTTGCAAAGATACACCTGGAACAGCACAGAAGAATGATCCTGTCTCCAGAGAGAGTGACAGGTTGAATAAACTTGTGTGGTCTCTACCCGAGCTATTCTAGTTTGTCATTGTTACAGCCACGTGCACTTCTTAATTTGCAGTTTCAGTAGCAGTAGTCAGGTGCTACAAATGCCACAGTTCTCTCCTCTCCTCTCCTCTCCTCTCCTCTCCTCTCCTCTCCTCTCCTCTCCTCTCCTCTCCTCTCCTCTCCTCTCCTCTCCTCTCCTCTCCTCTCCTCTCCTCTCCTCTCCTCTCCTCTCCTCTCCTCTCCTCTCCTCTCCTCTCCTCTCCTCTCCTCTCCTCTCCTCTCCTCTCCTCTCTCCCTTCTCTTTTGTCCAGACTTTGTGATTACTCTCCAATTCACACAATGTCAAGACAGCAGAATGGAGCCCATATAAAGCAGAATTTATTATAAATAAACATGGCAGGCTTTCCCCTCAAAATGTTTCCTGCACAGTGTCAGCATCTTATTAATCAAGCACTGAATTAAGCAACTCTGAGGTCGCCTGTGCATATACACATCTTTTTAAATCAGCTTTTCTTTTGTTGGACTTTTGTGCAAGCCCATTGCCAGGAGAGAGTGCTACAAATCATCCCTCACCACAGGAGGTGCTTTGGAACACTTCCTGTAATTACTGCTCCCAGCTGATTAAAGAGAAATGACTGGAGTCTGAGGACATCCGTACCTGCAGGTACCAGTCAGAGCATTCTATTTCATTGAGATACCATGCAAAAATATTATGGAGTAAATCATCTTTCCACTTAGCTAAAACTGAGTTTGGAAACTGATGGCAAAAAAAAAAAAAAAAAACCAGTCTAGGAAGAATGTCTCAGGTAAAATGTTTTCTATGGAAATTTTCTTTATTCCAGGCTACCTACAAACTATGTGAGGGAAGGGTTACTGAACCACTGCAAGCTCCTAATACCAGACTGCCAGCCCCAGACCTGAGCCCTTCTCATTTTTGTGGTGTGAGCAACTGCTCACCAGGCAGAGTGCAAGGCCCACAGTAAGCAGGGGCTGGTGCTACCCAAAATATGAAGGGCTGGAAGAAAATCTTCTTGGACCCTCATGTCTGCAGTATGTGCCCTGTGGCACTATGGAGACTGCAAACTAAGTCATAAAAATGTGGGTAACAACAGGGCTAAATTCTAGTCCATGTCATTAGGACACAGACATTAATTATAATTAATGGTGACTGACAGAATTAGTGGTGTCTGACAGCAGAACTAAGGTAGGTGTGCACTTGCATTTGTGCACAGGTCAGTGTCTGCAGCCTCAGAGGACAGACTTATGGCTTTGACAGAAAGGTCAGGATTGGAGGGTTCTTAAGGGATCACCCAGGTTCTGTCCTGCTCAGGCTGCTCAGGGAACCTGTGGAAAGTAGCAGAAAATAATGCCATACCTCTGACAAACTCTGGCCAAGTTTTGCTGAGAAAGCTGGATAAAGCAAAGTGTCTTCTTGAAAGTCACTCCTCATAATTGCCAAACGACTCCACCACCTACTACAGCTGGTAAATAAAAGCAAATAAGGGAATCAATAAGTAATAATATAGCAGATAAGCTGATGAGTGAGAAGCTGCATGTGTTCATATGGGACAGATGACATCAGACAAAATCAATAGCTGCCTTTGTCAAAGTTATAGGCTTGATGGCAGCAGTGGATATTTATCCACATTACAAAGAAGAAGTAATGTGGATACAAAGAAGCATGTACAAAACCTGGGGGAAGTAATCTGTTCAGGCAATCATGCTGCTGATTTTGAATTAGACAAACTTGGTTAGATTAAAAAAAAAGACAAGAATTCAGTTTTTTGGGCTCACTCAGGACAGAATAAGGATCAGAGCCCAGACACTGTCCAACATCCATAAAGCTGTAAAGTGCACTGATCACCCTGTGCAAAAACCTACTCATTCACCACCCTAAGTAATTATTGTCTACAGACCTATATATGGCTTTAAAAATCTGTGCTGCAGAGCAAGTTCACTACTCATTGATCTTTCATTTTTGGCAGTGCACACCTGTAACACTCTGTCTCTATTCTCTCCACTGAGCACACCCAGGGTGCTGGTAACCACCTTTAAAATGGTCATAGCAAAACACATGGGACACACGTGGGATCCACTGCCAAATAAAATGTTACCCTTCTTGATATCCTCTCAGAGCATTTGCTTATGTGTGAACATCAGGTTAATGCAGACATTTAGCACAGCCATGTGACTGGAATAAGAGTTAATACCATATTATAATTGGTTCTTTGTGTCAATTTTGCCCTGAGGAGAAAGGGAGACATTACAGCATTTTCTTTATGTACTATTAAAAAATCTTCCTGTTAGGAAGGTATGTGACACAGCAATAGGTGCAGTTGTCAGCAGTAGGAAGACTCTAATCTTCAGATGACTAGCCAAAAGAAAACTAATAGTTTAGCTAACATCCTTGGCATCATTTATTGCAGCCTATGAAAGGAAAATCTGCTCTTGAACAAGCTGCCAATATCTCAGGCACAGATACCTCAATATCTGGTCACTAATAAAGGTGCAGCCCCACTGTTTGCACAAAAACCTTTGTGAGAAGGGGATCAGTCACTTAATTTAAAGTGACTTGGGCTGTTTGCTTTGCCAACCACATTTATTTCTGAGCAGTCCAGCCCCTTGGCTGAAGCTGTGCTGGCTCATGCTGCAGCTCATCCCTGCTCCACTTGTCCAGGGTCACTGAAAGGAGCAGGACGGGCACAAGCCACCCCACTTTATACAGATTCACTGATTTCTTTTAGTGAAATGCTTGTTCTGCTGGCTCCACACAGAGAAGCAACTCTGTGAGCCATTGTCCATGGACAAGCAGCTTTCCTCAGATGGAAAAATCTCATGTGCTGTGAACATGAGATATAAAGGTTTTAGTATCATCCCTGCCTTCCTCCTCTTCTTCCCAGGTGTGGAAAGAGCCCTTCTGTGCAGGTTGCTCCCCCCCAGATCTGGGGTGCATTGGGAGGGGATTGCTGCAGCCCAGGGATGCTCCTGCATTGGGCTGCCTGCTGTGAAGGAAGGTGTTACAGAACTTTCTGCAAGCAAGGGGATATATTGTGGAACCAGCTATGTCCCACTGGCAGAAATGATACACACACTTCCAGGTGACTGCCTGGGCTCTGAAGGACTGTATTCTTTTGGAAAACAGAGCGCGGGGTTTATCCAAAGTCATCTGGGTGCTTTTTCTTTTTAAGAGAACTCTCTAACTCCCTTGGATCTGAATCGATCTGTGGTCTGCAGCAGCCCAAATATGGCACACAGAGAGCAAGGAGGTGCTTTGGTGTTTAGGAGCACTTTGTGCAGCTGATAGGACATGGACTGTCGATAAAATCACCCAGAGCAGCAATAGCTCTGCATCAGGGAGCAGCAGACAGGCATTGCTCCTGCATCAGGCTGCCTGCTCTAATGGGAGGGGTTACAAACCTTTTGAAGAACCAGCCCAGATCCGTGTTTTACTGTTTTCCTGTGGTTTATGGCCTTCCTATTGCTTGAGGAGATGAGGGTTGTGGGGCTGTCACCCCTGCCTCCACCCTCTGGGGGCGCAGAGGGTTGGGTGTGGGTCTGGCTGATGTGCTGAGCCCAGTGCAGGTCCCTCCTCAGGGCAGACCCCGGGCTCCGTGGCCTTCGTGGTGCAGAGCTGCTCCCAGAGCGGCAGCAGTGCCATCCCTCCTCCCGAGGAGCCCAGAGAAGGATTTCTCAGTCACTCTGGGGGCTCTCACAGGGCTTCTGCAGGACACTTTCCCCAGGGAGCAGGAGGCTGGGGGGACTCCCAAGGCGATCCCCATTCCCTTGAGCAGGCAGAGGCCCTGGTCGTGCAGCAAACTTCCCACGGGTGACACGGGTGACCTGGGAGTGCCTCCCTTTGATGCCTGTTCTCCCTAGGACTGGAGTGAGCAGCAACCTGGGACCCTGGGATGTTGCTCCGGGTGCTGCAGGTGGTTTGCTGCCTTTTTGCTGCCTCTTTTAACTCCTTCCCTCTCTTAGAATAAGGAAATAAAAAAGGAAGTTGGGGGCGGGGGGCGGAGAGGGGGTGGAAGCAAAAAGAGAGAAAAGAGGAGAGCTATAAAAGCAACTGTGGAAACCCAGGGCACCAGGAATATTTCTCTGTCTGCTCTGGGATGCCCTGACCCCCAGGGGAGCACTGACTTTTACCCTCATTCATGAAGAAAGTTTCCTAGACTTCAAGATAGACTAGAATCCACAAAAGTGTGAAATAGATTATAGAGAGTAGTGTAGATGTATCACTTGGTGAGAAATTAGGTTTTGAGATTGTTTGTATGTTGTGGATGGAAGCAAGATGGAGGGCACAGGGTGCAGTCCTGAGTTTCTTCTTCATGCTGCTTCTTCCTTCTTCTTCATGGGTTTGGGTGGCATTTTGTAATTGGGCAGAAAAGTCAGCACTGCAGGCTCTTTGGGATCAGTTATTGGTTAGAAGGGAAAATAATCTAGGTGCCAGTTCTTAATTGGATAGTTTAGTCTTAAAAGACCTTGTTACAAGAGATTGTTAGCCATTTTGTGCCTTCTAATGAAAAGCTGCTGAATTGACAGTGATGAGACTGTTTTACTGATAAGAAATAGCAAACACCTGAGTCTGAACATGAACTACTGTCTCAAGTGCCTGCAATCCAGACCCAGAAAACCCGACAACTGGGACCCCCACAAGCAACAAGCAGCAAATGGAAAGTATGGCATACTTGGAAAATATGCCCAAAGGATTAAAACCTGCTGATTTTCTCTCGAACAGGGCGCCGTGGCTGAGCAAGGGGCTGTTCTCCCCCCGGCCGGGCTCGGCGCTGCGGTGAAATGCTGCCACCTCCCGATGCGCATCCCCGCCGTCCGCTCCTCCCGGCAGGAACCCGGGGGCTTTTTGGGTGCGAGTGAAACGCCGAGATCCAGGCGTTTTTCGGCACGGCCTGAAGGGGTTTGTGGGTTTGTGGTTATCCCCGGGGCAGCCAGCTCGGTGATAAAGGCAAAACCGCACACACCGTCTCCGGGCACAAACAGCGCAAAACCGAGACGTCAGCTGCATCCTCATTTGTGGTGGCTCATCAAATATTATCTGATCGTGGGTGTTAGTGAAACAGCAGAGGAAGAAATAGCCTTTCCATAGCAAACAGACAAAAGGAAAATATTTCACTTAAAATAGTATTTCTTTCATTATGATTACCATTTAATTATTATTCTTGCACTGAAATAAAATAAATGAGAGGGTAAATGTGGTGATGAATAGCTCTTACTAGTCAGCATAAAAGGGGATGTATCTTTCTCCTAAAGACATATGACCTGCAAAGGGAGAACAGAAAGTTCAGCATTCCAAAGGATGGCCATGCTGCACAGGCAGATCAAAGTCTACTGGTGCATCCAGCTGCCCAAAACACAGAGGCTGAAACACACACATGGATATTATGGCAGGAATGGGGACCACTTCTGAAGACACTGTCGCTTCAGTGGAAAGGGACTCTTTACTAGTGAGGGGGGTAGTGTAGACTCAGGGACAATGGTAATGTAGATTTAGGACAAAGGTTAAAAGGCTTTAAAGGCTTTAAAGTGAAAGAGATTAGACTAGATATAAGGAAGAAATTCTCCACTGTGGGGCTGGTGAGACACTGGAACAGATTGCCCAAGGGATGGCTCCACTGTGGGTGCTCCATCCCTGTCAGTGTTCAAGGTCAGGTTGGATGGGACCTTGAGCAGTCTGGTCTTGTGGAACGTGCCCCTGTCCATGACAGAGGGATTGGATGATCTCTAAGGCTTCTTCCAACCCTACCCACTCCTGTTCTATTACTCTGTGAAGGAACAGTACTACCCCATATTTATATTTATATTACTGCCAGGGGAGCTGTCATGGCTGGTACTGACCAAGGGGACAGGATGCTTTTCTGGAGGCTCCCAAAGGGATGTTGGTGGTGCCAATCCTTTATCCCAGAGCCTGGATTTGGCCCTGCACCGTGTCATGATGAAGACAGAGCTTTCAAGGGCTGCAAGTGCCATCCAGTCTTGTTGGATTCAACAGCTGCTACTCACCCCTGCTCCTCTGCACTGACACCCCCAGGGGTGCAGGCAGGCCTGCCTGACACAGAGTGCTGTCTTTTGGGCTGGCAGCTACAGTGCTTTCCCTCTTTCTCCCTTTCATCTGTTAAATAAAGTGCTGGCAGCTGAAAGAGCCCAGCTGGCACGTGTGCTGAAGCGGCTGCAGACAAATGCACCCAGACGCTGCGGAGCACCCAGCCGTGCTTCTGAGCCTGCTCTGACACAGGGGGATACTTTTTGATGCAAACCCCAGCACTTGCATTTCACTTGAGAGAGCATAGCTATGTATTTTAAGAATAAATGCAGTATGCAATCAGCATGCTGCCCTGGGCACAGTGGGAGTGAAGAAGCTTCCCAGGCAGGGAGGCAGCAGGAGCAGGGTCTTGCTCCCCATCTCTCCCTTGCAGAGAGAACACGGTCTGAAATTTTGCTCCAGCAATGCTAAGAATAATATATGAGATCAAAAGGCTAGTTTCATCCCTGGGGATTGCAAGCCTGCTGAAGATTTGCTGTAGGAAGTAAGAGAAAATCTGTTTTGGAAAAGCAGGAGTGTCTGAGAAGCAGTGGTGATGCTCTGCTCTATTTTTGGATAGCTTTCTGTCAAAAGCAGCAGTTTGCTAACCAGCTTCTGGTGCCTTAAAGCATAGTGCTAGTTAAAACTGAAGGTTTGCAAGGGCCTGGTTGTTGCACTGAATTGGAAGAAATGTTTTCAGGTGCATTGATCACAAATGAATTGATACATCCCCTTATCGCCACCTGATGAACAGGGGCGAATGACAAAGGGCACAGACCACCTCCAGCCCTGCTGTTGCCCCAGTAGAACCAGCCCTAAGCACAGGTTAGGGTGGGTGGTGATTTTGGGAACGTGAAATGGGTGCTGGAGAGCGGCACAGAAGTGGCTGCAGCCGAGGATGGATGCAAGCACAGCTCTCTGCTGGCTCCTTCCCACTGCTGTCCTGGTCTGTGCAGAGCTCTGCTTCCTTTCATGTAATCAACAAATTAGCTTCTGTAATTTGCCTTACAAACAAGACTCTCATATACTCGTTGCCTTTTTTTTTATTTTAGAGGTTTAGCAAGCAAACAGTGGGAGACCAAACAATTAAAGCCATAAAGTAATCTGCATATAATCAGTAATTACCATGGATCAAACCCTCCTTCAGTTCGGCTGGTTATTATTTCCCTGATAATGTAATTCTCTGCATTGACAAAACTAGGAAATACTCATTTTCACCAGAACAGCAAATAATTTCCTGCTGTGCCCATAATACTGCAGTTTAGAGACTACATAAATCCAGCTAATGAAATTTATGGAGAATATGAAGACTACTTAAAACAGACTAAAAACCTGAAGGCGTAATTGCTCCCATGTGTGTTGGGAGGGGTGATGTTTTGCCAGCAGACCTCTGCTAAACACTTCTTACAGGTGTCACTGGCTGGCCAGCACTGGGAGCTGATGTGGCTGACAGCAGGGCGATCCAGCAGGAATTTGTGATGTCTGAATGAGGGGTGGTGGTCACGTGGGGCTGCAGCCATGAGAGCCCCTTCACCTTGCCCTTGTGGGATCTTCTCAGGTCTTGTGGCAGTGGCCACTGCTGGGGCACAGCTTCAGCACACATCTTCCCAAAAATGCCTCCTGGTTTCAAGGGATGTGGAGTCAGCATTGTGGGGACACTGGGGATAGGGCTGGCTATACCCCCATTTGCAGGTTCTTCAGGAGAACCTCACATCCTGGGATTTTGCAAGTTGCAGAGATGTGTCAAGTCAGTGGAAATCTTCAAAATCCAAGGAGGCATCAAAGCCTGGCCTTAACATTTCTGGGATTTAGGGTGGTAACTTTTCCATGTGATTCTAGAGGTCTCCATCAGAGGGATGTACAGAGTGAGTTGCAGGAGCTGTCTGGGAAGCCCAGATAGATTTGGCTGCTCCCAGAGCTGGGCTCTCTTTGCTGTGGGAACAGGGACTGAGTTGCTCTTTCTACCTCTGATTCATCCAAAGATAATTATTGGCACTGAAACTTGCCCTGGAAGGTGCTGGGGTGCACAGCCATCATGCAGGGAACAAAGTACACAGGAGCAAAGGAGTTATCCTCATGTTTTCTCCTAATTTTCCACAGCTGGATTACTGCCAGGATTCCTACTGACCACCAAAGGATGCTGGCTTGTGGGGAACACCTGTCCTGTCTTGGAGCATTGCTAACTTTGTGCTTTTAAAACCCAGAAGATGCATCCTTATCTGGGCTGCCGTGTGAAGGGCAGCCTCTTGCCCAGGCTGCTTGATGGTCTCCTACATCCCTGTGTGGGGCTGTGTGTCCTGCTGGTGATGCTTACAAGCTGGTTTTGGCTCTGCCAAAATGCAACTGGGAAAAATCCAGCCTCCAGAATTTTCTTGACATGAAGGGGAAGTTCTAAACTACACTAGCATGCCAAGACCCAGGCTGTGAGCTGCTTTCTCACAAGGTTAGAAGTCTCAGGCAGTTTCTGGAGTTATTTCTGGCTGATACTGAAGTGCAAGATCAAGCTGTGATAATATCACACTGAGCATGGATCTTGTTCCACAGGAAGCACTGGGGTGGGTTGAGAAGGACACCTGCTCTGAGATTTTAAAATTGTGGTGAAGGAAATGCCTTGCAGAGGAGTAGAAGTGGCTAAAACACAGTGGAAGATCTCATGAAAGGGAGGGTTTTTTTCAGCTTTTCTTGGAATAATACTGCGGTGAAACTGTGCGAAAATGTCACAAGTTTTGCAATAAAGATTACTCTGACATCGAAGGCATTAAAATGGGGGAGGTGGGAAATGAAAACGACCTGTCTGTAGGGGGCACTCAGCTGTCTTGTGTCTGAAAGGGAAGTTATGAGCCACCAGATAAAGAAACGTAAGTGGAATACTCAGCCCCATTTGGTGAGAGATGCTTGATGACTTCTCTGATCTGTACCCAGACACTTCCAGTTGTCAAAAGGAAGGTAGCTGGAGCAATTGCTCAGAGCCTGCAAATACGGTAAAAATAAGAATTTAGACGAAATGGGATGGATGCAATTTTCTTTAGAGGCTGTTACTGATGCTGCTGTCAAGGGGTGCTGGCAGCTGAGGAACATGAGCGATGAGTAATGTGGCAGAGCCCATTCTCCAGGCACAGGAATCAGCAGGGGGGAAAAGCCTCGCCCGTATCTGCTCTGTACCCCCGTGCCCATTTCCTGAGGTTTGTCCGTGTGTCCTCTTCCAGCAGCAGCTGGGATGGGATGAGGTCCCCGTGCCCTGCCTGCTCCTCGGCAGTTTCACTGAGCCCTGCGAGCTGCCGGCCAAGTCCCCGGCTCACGGGAGCGCTCTCTGCACGCCTGCTGCCAAAAGCAATCCCCGAGCCGCCAGGAACCTGCCTTTTAAACACTTAAACCCGACCCAGCTCATGAGGGCTGGACGAGGGAGGAAAGAGCAGTCCCAAGCAGCTCAGAGGACGGGCGGAGGGAGCTCACCTCTACCGAGGGCTGGTGTGTACTCAAGAAGCAGTTTGGGAACCAGGGAGGTCTCTCCCAGCTGCAGCCCCAAAGAGCGTGCGAAAGGCTCCTGTGGGCAGACTCCCAGCCCGGAGAATCCTTCAAGTGTGAAAAGTGGCCAGGAGGGGAAAGGAGAGGGGACAAAAAGGGCAGAGGCGACAAAAAGGGAGATCGCTGTTGCTGCTGCCCCTGGTCTCTGGTTGTGATTCCTCTCCTGGTGTTTAATGCCCGCATTTGCAGAAGAGAATCGGGGAGACTAAAACTCATCCTGGCCTGCAGCTGAGGAGACAAAGCGGACACTTGATGGAGCTCGAGTCGAATTTCTGTCAGATCTCGCTGATGCAGCCCCGGGCAGCAGTGCCTGTGCCGAGGCTTTGCCTCTGCGTCTCCTCATGGAAGTGCCGTGGTTTGTGGCAGTGCCGGGTTCGGGGCTCTGGCTGCTGCTGTAACCCCGCACTGCTGTGGGAATGCTGCTGTGAGCTGCACCCGCCTGCCAAACAGGGCCTTCTGCACCATGTCCTGAACCCCTCTCGTGGGGATCCTTGGGCTGGGGACACCGAGATACGGCAGAGTCTGCTCCCATCTGCATCCTCCAGGCAGACAAAGGCTCACAGCCCCAGGTAAATCCCGTGGGATGCACTTCAGGGGGGGCAGCTGCATCCAAGCCAGGATAGTTCCATCATCCTGATGAGTCTGTTGCAAGGCCTTGGGGACTCTGGGTACCTGTTGGCACACTTGGGTCCCAGGGCACCTTTTGAGGAACACAGTTAGTCTGTGCACGGGCAACGGTGTGTCAGTGTCCACCTAAATCCTGAGGAGTGCACTCCTGTATAACATGCACAAAAGAATAATTTTATCAACTAAAGGTCTTTTAATGCCTCCTGATTTCAATCCCGGTTTACTGAGAGATCACATAATCCCTTAATAATATCTAGTATTTAATAGTTACTGTTCATATCACACTGCTACAAAAAAACCCCAAAATTATGTCTCTTTTTAATTTTTGCTTCTTCAGTCCTTGTTCTCTTCCATTTACTGATTTGGTTTTGGTTTGTCCATGATAGCTGCATCATTACTGTTTTATCTTTTGATAAAACCCCCGAGTGACCAATTCTGCACCTCCCTAGTCATCTGCCACCAAGCAGATTTTGTTTCTTCTATGCACTTGATATTGTTCTTCCCCCCCCCCCCCACCAAATCTCAGTAGGAGAGGTAAATAATTTTTAACTGTCCCAGATTACAGTTTGAGAAAAGGGTGAAGACAAAGGTTTCTCTTCACTTATATGGAACATTACTGACACATTATTTTTGTGTCAGACTTCAAGCCTTGGTTTTAACCAGCTGCTGCAAATGTACAGAGGTAAACAACAGACTCCGTAAACAGTTCAATACAGAAGTATTGATTTAGTACCTTACAAGACAAAGCAATCAACAATCTATTACACATCTAATCACAGGCATGAAGAGTCCAGCAGCCTCTGCACAGTGTTCTACCAAATGAGAAAGGCGGCTGGAGACCACAGTAAGAGGGACACAAATCATCGAGACTGCAAATGCACGGCTCGGGAGCTGATCTACAAACACAAATATTCAAATTCAACAATCACCTCTTGCTACTAGTGAATCATGCTATTGCTATCTGGAGACCAGTTGCTATGGCAGATAGCTGTAGCAGTGGCAGAAGGCCAAGAATCCTGCCTTTGAAATGTTAACTGAATTTAACTCTTGACTTTTCACAGGCAAGGTTCATTGTTCGTGTGACTGTGTCATATTACATGAGTGCTTTATCTGCCCTGGGTACCAGCTTGGAAGGGATATTATTAATCAGCAGGACAGCAAAACAGGTCAATAACAACTATTTGTCAATAAGGATTTTTTTTAATACCTTCAAGTTTGCTATGTGATAGCTGCAGTTACAATAAGGGTGGTTTTTTTTGCTTTAATTTCTTCCCTTTTTCTTCACTTTATGTAAGTTATATGCAGTTCACCGTTCCTGGACACCAGAGCACACCCACTTATGCAGGCATGATGGTGAGAAGCTCTAATTCAGTTAGAGCCTGGGTATAGAAATGCTGCTGCTCCATTTAAGCGACAATGTAGGCTGCTTTCTGTGATACCCACCAGAAAAACCAGGAGTTTATAGAGACTTGTGCAAGGAATAGGTATAAATATCAGTTGAAATGTAATTTTGTGAATGGCAGAACTAACTACACATGAAATTCAGGGACGTGCTCTTCTTTCAGCTGCCTGGAGTGCAGATCTCAGTCCCTGGCTAAAGGGGAGCTGTGGTTGCATACAATGCACTTTGCTTTATGATCTCAAATCTTTACAGCTGCATCAATAGGATCCCACATTTAGCTTCTGGACAAGTTAGGTTTGGTGAGTTAGGATTACTGAGATCCAAGGAAACACTATCAAATATGCAGCAGTGCCTCTGACATCCTTTCTTTACCATTACAATGAGGGGTTAAGAAGGACACACACTTGGGAAGTCAATGGAGAACAACAGAACAAACAGATGGTGTTACTGTGAAAAACTCAAGAGAGAGCAGGGAACACAGATCTGCAGCCATAGTTACAAAGATGCAGATTCACTAATTGTGACAATATTTTTTCTTCCACAAAGCCAACAAAGGTGTTACTGTTGCAGTTGAGAGTTTGAGTAGGTCAGACCACGTGCAAAACCACAGTGGAGGCTGAGATGGTGACAGTGAAGCTGGAAGCGTTGCTGTACACAGCTCCTACCCCAGGTGTATCCCTCAGGAGTTTTGCCCAATTCCAAGAGAAGGCTAACAACCACATGTCCCTGCAAGCTGGTTTGTAACACATAGAACATTTAATGCTCCACCTTCAGAAATCTCAATCTGACTTTCAAGACTTATTATCCTCTATTACAGGATTCCATCTTCCAGGAACAAGATCACAGGATAAGAGAGCTCTTGCACCCTCTCATTCTTCCCTTCTCAACAGGCTTTTGACTATGTGCTCAGACTTGAAGGGGTTATTCCAGGGAAGTGAAACACAAAAGATGTGCAAAACATGCACTGCACTGCTAGACAGCACTTAAAAAATCATGTTTCATCAATCATGATTTTAACTGCTGCATCTCATCAAGATACACTGATGGGAAAATACTTTAACTTTGTACACCACAGATTAAATACCTGAAAACCAAGGATCTCTCAGGTATACCAGTGAAAAGCAGGCTTCATTGAAAGAGCAACACCCAGGAACATTTAAAATGAACCATTTATTAAATCAAACTGTTATTTTAACAGTTACATAAGTTACACAGCATGTTTAAGTCAAAAGATTTCACAAGGGGAAAAAAAAATCTTTAAACTTTTATTATGCAGGCAAAAATAGTACCACACAATATGTACCTGGGAGGGAAGAAGGGAAGGGGAATCTCTAAACATTCAAATAAGGCCATAATTATTTAAAAACAACAATAAAACAATAATAAACCCCCCCAAAGATCCATTTGCTTTTCAGTGTGTTCAGTGCTGCTAACTATATGTACTTTTAGTATACAGGTGTGATCGAGGCAGTGATATTTTGATAGCTAGGTTTACTGTTTTAAAACACTATCAGAAGTGGAATAAGGCTCATTAGTACATACAGCTGCCCTTGGAATGTCAATCTCAGTTGCCTTCATCAACTTAAAATTCACAAAGTGCACAGTTAAGATATGCCAAAAAATTGAAACTGCTACTCTACCAACAGCTGCCCATGCTTAATACTTAGTGGTCTATTGGAACAAAGTATGTTCTTTCAAAAGAGATGTGTAAGAAAAGCCACTGTAAAACATTTAGTTTTGAAGATGCACTAGGAGCTCTTTGTAAACTGAAAAGTAGAAAAACATGGATTAATTATGTTAAGAAAAGAATACAAAAAACACTAGAAATGACCATCAAACTTCCAAAGAACAAGCACCACAATGGACATTAGCATTCGATTTTGCAGTGTACAGCAATGTAATAATTTTACTCTAGCCAATCTACTTCATCAAATTCTGAATCATCTTCTGAATCACTGTATTCCACAGCGATGCGACGGGAGAGGATGGTGGCGACGTCGTTCTCAATGCGCTCGTGCTTTGCTTCCTGCTCCCGCTGCTCCTCCACTTTGCGGAGCTGAATGCCTGGGAACATCAGAGCACAAACATGTCACCCTCCTCCTTCACCACTGCAAATGGATTTAGGTCATGATTCACAGAATGCTTTGCAATCAAAAATGAATACGCAGGATGCTGTCCTGCTCAGGTAGAATTTTTTTTGTCAAGCTTTTAAAGAGAAGAATGTCAGAATTGCAGAGGCAGACAAGATCTTGAGTCCGTCTACTACAATATCCTGGTTCTGATTTTCCATTAAAATACATTTTTAGTACCACTCTAAGTGATTAAGCCATTTTGCTATTTGCATTTTCTAGACTCTCTATTCATAATGTTAATGTAAGTTTACAGCTATTTGAAAATCCTAACAAGACAGGACCTCTTGTAACTCTGTTTTTTATCATGTAATGATTTGGTTTGGGATAAAGTATTACTTGGAGATCAAAGCTGTGGTAACTCAAGCCTTTGTTTTTTGGGTATGACTCCGTCAAAAGTGTTTTCAGCAATCACCGAGATTATACCAGCAGGCTCTATTTTCTCATTTTTGCTGACATTCTCTACGCATGTTCATGCACGCCTGTTGTACTCAGCTGTTGTCAACATTTCTTTAGACCTCAATGATGTTATCAATTCACGTGCATATAGACATGCAAAAATATTTTGAATTAGTGCTATAGCCTGTCTGCTGATATTACAGTACCATACAGATTCTGTGCTGTGCTACAGTGCAGGGGAAGAGAAGAAGAATGTAGGACTTGAAACACTTGAGAGATCTTAACTACTGAAAGACACCCCACCATCAAACAGCAGCACACACCAATGTGTGTTCTGATGCCAGTGGGGATTTTCCTGGCCATGGGCACCATAAGATGAAAGGTACAGCGGGCACACAGAACTCCTCATGAGATCATCAGGAAAACACTGCCCTGCAGCTCTGCCTTTCTCTTGCACTCTGCTATGGGCACCTTGCAATGCAAAGGCTGCTCCACTACTGCACTGAGATCAGTGTCCAGATCAGATACTTAACAGCTTGAGGTCTTCAGCAATGATTTCTGAATGTCACTTATATCTTGTAATACAGTGACAGATGATCAAAATTCCAATGCCAATTGATCCGTTTCGCCTTTATCTAATAGTCTGTGAAAACCAATGTTTTTGTCTTCTACACAATTTGTAGATGATCAGAAACAGCTACATTTGCAGGTAAACAGAAATGGAAAGATAATCTCCACAGACCCACAGATCATCTACAAACACACGTACTTTTTTCTGTAATCTAACTTCCACAGAGAACCAGGTTTGCCATCCAAACTAAACATCTGATAAGTGAAATTACAAATTGAAAAAAAACTGTCTACTTGGCAATGCATACACTGTAACGGATAGAAAACAGACTTAAGATGCATTCCTCTAGCTTCTTACACATGTGAAATATTCCATCTCTCAAAGGTCACTATTTAGGTTTCTGAGACTGTTCTGTTTGCTGCTTCATAGCCAACGTTACCTTTCCGTATTGCTTCCAGCAGAACGCTCCTAGCATCACTGATCACAGGCAGAGTTGAAGGATGGCGTTTGGGCTCAGGAGCAGGAATCACTTGGGATGGTGGAGACGGAGGCATTATGGGTGCATGAGGGCCAGGGACAATGGTTGTGGGAGGAGGGTGCAGAACAGGAGGAGGGTGAGAAAGGTTTGCAACTGTGACAGGGGAGGAAGGTCGGATGCCAGGAGGTGGCAGGGGAGGAGGTGGGGGTGGTGGAGGAAGTCCCTGTACTTCAGCTTGTGGAGGAACTGGGTGAACAGGCAGAGCTTCGCACACCTGGGCGGCTCTGGGGACAGGGGGAGAGGGCTGTGCTAGGGGAGGAGCAACTGGAGGCGGAGCTGGATGAAGAACTCCAGGAGCTATCTGGAGAGGAGCTGGCGGAGGTGGCACAGCTGGGGCCTGCAGAGCAGCTGTGGGAGGGGGTGGTGGGGGTGGGACTGGGGGTGGAGGGGTGGAAGTCATTGCAGCTCTTAATGATGAAGTTGACAAAGCAGATGGAAGAGGTGGTGGTGGTGGAGGAGGAGGAGTGGGGCTCACAAACACCGGTGTTCTGCCTGTTGCTGGTGACTGAGGACGATTTTCTACCAAGCCAGGAGTAGAACTGCAACATCCAATAACAGAACAAAGTTATTAGCGCTAGAGAGTGGAAAAATAGTAATAGATTAACTTCTGCAACTTTAGAACATTGAAACCTGGGCATTAAAGAGCATTATGTACTATGATGATTTCAGGGTGTTTGCCCACACCTCATAAATAAGGATGTCTAATTTTCAGTATGGAGCTTGCAAGGTTTCCAAAAGACCTCTGCTCAAATTCAGCTATTAACCAAATCTATGTTCTTATACAGTGTACCTGCATCTTGATCAAAGATTTCCTATACCTTTGATATAATTCTTCCCTGTTGTCCCTAAGTAAACCCAAATTATTTTTCTCAAGTCAGGGAACTAGCAGTTGATTAACTGTTTTGGTTCACAGAACTTTAAAACCAAACCAAAACAATGCAAACAGTGAGAACAAGTTAATTTGAAATATATATTTAAGGTGTGATGAAAAAATGAGTGAGACTAATATTAAAAGTCATCAGTACTGCATACAGAGAGGTACAGTTATATGCTAGATACTCATTACAGGACAATAAATAGGTGAACTGAAGAAACAAGAGAGAACAGTAAATTTATTTTCCTGAAAGACCACTAGAGGATTTTAAACTGTTGTGGTAAATTAATCTAAAGAGTTATGCATTTTTGTGTATGATCTCCTAAGCAGCAAAAATCACCCATTTCAAGAGACTAACATCTTGCTGATGTAACAACCCCATCTGAATTAGCTATCCCCTATTCTAAGCTGTATGTGCCTGACCATAAAATAAGGCTTTTGGTATAAAAAAATAGGAGAGTGACAAAGAAATTTTCACCTCTAGAAAATATTCTATGTATGTATCCACTTCTGAAAAGGTACAAAGAAGTAGGGAAAAAAAAACCCACTTTGGGAGAGAGAAGCACTTACAATTTAGCAAATGCAATGAATACATAGTTTTGACAGCTGTCTTACTGTGATATATTCTTCCTTTCATGTAGGCTGAAACACATCTCAGTTGTACAAATTTCCAAAACTCCAAAGCTACATCCTGAAATGTCAACATATTTCACAGAAGCATCTTCCATATAGTTTTTGGTCTTGCCATTTAACTCAGAAGGCAATGCGGTCGCAGTATTGATGGCAAGCTGAGGCCTTTCTCCACCCTATGGGATTTAGGTGCCGGCCTTCCCACCCAGCTCCCGCGGCCCTGTTCCTGCAGGCACGCTGGGATTCATGGGCAGCACAGAAATAATGCTGACTATTAGCTATTAGCAGGGGGGTGGATAACCAAACCAGCCCCAGGAGAAGTGCACGTGGCCTCTGTGGCCGGTACCTGACGCAGGGCGGCACGGGCTTGGCCTCGGCGGCGCCGTGCATGGGGGGCGGCGGCGGCGGCTCGTGGGGCCGGACCAGCACGCGCTCCTCGGCTCTGCTCAGCAGCTCTGACATCTGGCTGTAGGGCAGGGCAGAAAGGGAATATGACCCGTCAATGTGGTCCACGTAGGCTTGGGATCTGTAAAAAACAGGGAGAAATGATCCAATTCACCTTCAGCAGGAGGCAGTATTGGTGCCCTCATCCGCTGTTCTACACTTCAGTCTGATTCTGAATGCAAGTATCTTCTCTCCACTAGTGTTGCATATTATACAGTGTGGCTTTTCAATAATTCATCCCACTTTCCCTGTTATTACTTCTAGCAGCTCAAGGGTTTGATTTTGACAGGTATATCAGATAGTTTCTACAGTATGCGTGTGACCTCAGTGTTTATTAGACACGTTATTTTGAGTTAAATAAACACAGCAATACAATCAGAACTCCTCTTATTTTACCACATTCATGAAACATCCATTGATGTTTCATGGTAGAATTTACAACTGAATAATTTAGCTGAACTTCTGTCAGAGAATCTTTATTCCAATACATACAGAGAACTTGCTGCTTTAATAGACACAGGACTCAATCAATATCTACTATTGAGTACTAGCACTAAATAAAGATGATTCAACTTGTTAATGACAACTTAAGACACACCTCAAGGATCTGATCAGTTAGTAAATTTTAATTAACTATTCAATTACAGAATTTTATTTTAAAAAAATTCTATTAAATTCAGAGCAAAAGTGTTTGTAGAACACTTTCCAACAAGTAGAGCAAGACTCTACATTTCCACATACTGCCACCCCTGTAGTAGCTAAGCCAATTAAATTCTTCAGGGGTGAAAATCTTTCTCATTTATTTCAAAGTATGGTGCTGTTCTGTATCTGAACAACATGTTCTGCACATGCAGTGCTCCCAAGCACTTCAGCGTTATTAATAATTGCATTACTAGTACTGAGATAATCAAGGTTTAGGCCAGGGTCCTGGATATAAAACAAGTATGTCTAAAGTGGAACCCAACATACAACATAACAAAAGGACAGCAGGAAAGCAGATGTTTCTGCCAATGACTTGACACAGCAGCTTACAGAGATTCTATAAAGCTGTTCCTAGAAAAATGCTAATCACCATAACTTAACTTGTACCCCACTGAGTGAAACGCACTGAGAGCATTTTCCATTCTGAATTGAGCTAAGTTTTCTACAAGCAGGTTTTTCTACTTTTCAGGCAACAAACACTCTCTCCTAGTGTTGTCATAAATTGCTCACCATCACTACTGAGCTTATTTGAAGGCCTTACAAAGCTAAACAAAATACTCTCATGGTGTGCTTTTGACCACAGATAGGGGAAAAAATTAACCAGTTTTTGGGAGGACAATGAATATTTTTTAATTTAAAAAAAACCCAACAAAACAAAACACCCAAAACCCCCAAACCAAAAATTATCCCCAAATTGCCTAACATTACTTGTCAGCCCTCTTTGCTATTAGATGTTTCTTGGTTGGTAAAATGGACTTGATTTTGCACCAAGACCAGAAGCATAACACAGCAGGTGTTTGGCATGTGAAATGCTACTTTTAGCCACCAGCAAATACATGCTGTGAAATGAGAATTCAACAGGTTGGATTTTGTAATAGGCTATAACCAGAAATGTCAATCAAATCAGGGATTTGCAACAACATAGTAACTACTCCTTTATAGACACACTAAGAATTTCAAAACTGAGTTTTGATGAAGCTAAAACAGTGATTTCCAGTGCATTTCAAGGGGAGCAGTAGCATCTCATCACTGACCACTTCACATGCACGTTCACTACACAGTATGAATACACTTCATAAAGGATAGAAAAAACAAAAAGGAACCTTGATTCAAAATGTGAAGCTGGGCCATTAGCAACTTCAATGTGCTTATGTAAGAGGTTAGCATCATCTTCTGCCAGCTCTGGACCTTGGGCTAGCTTCTGCCACTCTCTCCGTCTGTCATGAGGTGCCCTTGGCACTTTCTCTGGTTCGTGAGGGCGATCTAAATTTTTCTGCTGTAGGAGAGTTGTGCAAACAAAACTGACAACTGAGACAGTGGTTTTTAATTACTTGCATATAAACATCAGCCACAAAATTATGAAAAACAATCTCATTTCAAATGCAAGAAAAATTTGCTTTCAGGCTAAACATAATATGTAGACCAGAAAGACTTGTAAGAGCCAGAAACATCAGACTAGTGGCTAACAACCTGAATAATATGGAGAAAAATACCTGTTTAAGTAGCTTTGCATTCTAAGTCTGAAATCAAATTATAAATCTGACACTCATATTTACTCTCTCTACTACATATGAAACATACAGAATAATGGTCAAATAAAAAAGTAGTATTACCATTTACAAAAGTGCTTGTTTAATTTTAAGAAAATATAAGCAACGTGTTTTATTCTACTAATTTCTTTCTAGTTTAAACATATCTATTAGAACATCATTCAAGCTTTTTCACCTGTAAGACTGTCAAAACTTTGTCTTACAAAATAAATGTTCAAGTGAAACTCTTTACTCCTGCTGTATTCCTCCTTCTTTTCTGAGTCATTGCTAGAGTACTTACAAACTCTGGCAAAAGTTGGTTATGTTAAGACAGCATGAAAGCTTTAGGTTCTTCTATAATATTTTACTACTGCTGCTATTATTATTATTATTTAATTGTTTAAGTTGGTGGAACTGAATGAATACAAGTAGCTTTAGTTGAATAGATGGCTCTGACAAGTCTGGATTGCTATTAAAGTACCATATCTGCAAGCAAACCCTTTCTAGGAAAAAACAAAGAGAAGCCATATAAAGTTAACATATGTACCTTCTGCTTCCTCTTTTCTTTTCTTTTGTCCTCTGTGTCCTGCAACATTTTTTCCTTCCACAGATCAAAGAAATATGAAGGATTGGTATAGAACTTCAAACCCTCTTTTCCATCATCCCTGAAATACAGTGACACAAATAGAGCATACTGTTTCTTTGACAAGACATGAATCCAAACAATAAGACAAAGCAAGGGCATATTAAGGAATATATAGTATCTCAGACCTGAAATGTTTTATTGAGGAACACAAAAGAGGTGATCATTGACCTCCTGCACCAGCACTTTTTACTATCTTTCCTGGCATTCAAGGTCCTAATTTTAGAAAGATAACTTTAACACAAGCTCCAGACAAAAAAAAAAAAAAAAAAAAAAAAAACCAACAACAAGAAAAGTGTGTCATAAATCAGAGAACTCCCACTCCAATAACTCAAATCTTGCTGTTAAAATATTGAGCAATTTTGTGTGGCTGCTTATGTTCAGCTACTGATTCAAACTGAATCTCTGGGACAGCAAACAATATTCATTTCCATTGAAGACCCTTCTTTCTACACACTTACCTGTTTAATTTCTTCACTTCACATGCAAGTACATTATATGGTTTAATAAATACAGAATTTAAAAACTACTTTTTCCTACCATGTTACACAAAGTTAAGATTTGAGTAAAATGGAGTAAAATTTCAATGCTTACAATGTCTTCTGCTGCTCTCATTCCTCCAGCAGCTTCACAGCTTTCTAGCCTGGCTCCTTAAATATCCAAGTGCTACTCCATGTGAGCAAGGTGCCTGAATATATCCTCTCTATTACATAAAATAAGCTGGGCATTGATTTGGATTAATTTTGTTCCACTAACCTGTAAGGGGTGAGAATGTTAAGCGGAGGAGGCTGTTCACAGATGTCGTAAGTTTCTTGCAAAGGAATTGGCAGAGTTTTGCGGTCAAACAGCTGCTGGTCTTGAATCGTGGAACTCCGGAAAGCTTTTCTCATTGTAATGTCCTGCAGTGACACTGAAAGGGGATATTACAATTTAAAAAAATCCCACCAGATACATTTTGTTTGGAATTGCCTAATGTTGGTTAAAATATAAAGCACTACTGCTTGCATCTTGGGCCTTTTACAGCAAATACAGATTCATCTAGCACTATTGCCATGGCAAGATATTGTCAGACTGTGTGACAAACATGGCTGTAATGTTCTAGCACATCATCCTCTATTTAGCTTCACAGGAAATTTTTTCTCACCTAAATAGATATCAGAACTCTGTCTCTCCTAAGTAGTTCAACAAATTGCATACTGTAGCTGTAAAATATCATTCAGTAGTTCAGAAGTACCTAATAACATTTACCAATTCCATTTCAAAATCCTTTTGCTACTAAAAACTGCTCTCTACCTTGAGGTATAGATTTTACCTTTATGGCATCAGCAAGCCAAACTTTGCATTCCTTGCATGTAGGCAGCAGTTCCACTGAGGGCCCACTGAGATGCCAAACCAGAAAATCACTTAAGCTTATGCTACTGAGATCAATGGGCTTTAATGGGAGGTAATTCTATGTTGCAACACATGAAAATAGTCAAATGCTTTTTAATCTGTTTAATCAACGTGAGCCTTCTCTGTCTAATTCAGAGCCACCTTGACTTTTAAGCATAGTCGTTAGGAATAATCAATTACCTTTATGTAAGATCCACAGGAAAACAATACTACACGAACACAACACATTAAACAGGGATTTCAACTATTTTTATCCACTCCTGGTAAAGCCTACATATCTATCTTTCTCAATTTCAAAAGAGTCTTTTCTATTTCATTAAAATTTAGATAAAGATTAATGGAAAAGTGACCACAACTGATAAGCTTTGCACTTTTAATTCTGGAAACAGTATACCTATTTAGTCTCATATTTCTCTCCCTCCCTGCTCTTCCGTTACTGCACCTGTGAAGTCCAGGTGTGCCTAAAAGCTACCCTTGCAACCAGCATGAGACTCCCATTAGATAAAGCAGCAGATCTTTTCATTAGCTTAGGCTCTTTCTTTAAAATCACAAACAATGCTGAAAACAGTTTTCTGACATAGTAGCAAAGAGTACTTTCAGCACATACACTTTATCTATAAATAATTATGTTTATTTCATAGAAACAGATTGGTAGTAATGCCCCTTTATGCAAGATGAGAGGACAACTCTACCCCTGCCCTGCTACCACTAGGGCCTTTGGCAACAGTTTAAAGAAAACCTGTTTAAGCTGAAAACTGTTTTTCACTTGAGTTCCTGTAACACATACAAGTGTTCACACACATATGTACATACACCAAGCTGGACTTCTACTGTGTGATCACAAAGGGGCAGAAAGCAGGATTTTTTCCAGAAGGCTTGTAGTTCCTGGAATATTCTGTCTTCTTACCTAAGCATATTGGCAACATCCTTTTTGAGGCTAAAGATGGGATTTATTTGATTTTCAGCTTGGCTTTTGAAGTTTATTACGCTTGGCAAGGTTGTGTATTCCTGGAGAAGTTTCCTCCTTTTTACCCTTAGGTTCTAATTCATCACAGTGTCTTTTATTCTTTTTAGTAGCTTTAATTAGCTGCTCAGAAGCTTTTTTAAGTGTGTGAAAGAAGTATTATAATGTCTGAATGTCAGCTAGGAGTCCCAGTTTCTGTAGGTATTTCTGCAGCCATAACTAACCCTATATATTTTGTACCTGTCATGAAGTACAGGTTGTTATCAGCTGGCAAAAGTTCAGTTAGAATAACTGAGGTTAAAAAATTTAAGTCTAAAATTTAAGTCTTAGATCGTTTTATACTTCAGATGCTTTTCCTTTGGGTTGTTGGTTATACAAATAACACCAAATGTACTTGCTCAGAGTTGCTTGGCAATCCTGCAAGATTTCTAGCTGTCATATATTGGAGACATTTCCCACAAAAGTAAAACTTAGTATACTTCTCTTTGAACCTGTGTACATTCTGAAGACAATGAACTTAATCAATTTGTTCTAATAAATAAATACAGTACTTTGGTTTAATATTAAAACCCTCACAGGGTTTGTATGTGACACCATATTATTGACACTGTTCTACAAACTCCTTATTAGCATTCCATCTCTTCAATGAGCAAGCACAGACAATCTGATTCATAATTTCCCTTTTCTTGCTTAAAACTCTACATTTTGTACACACATACAGGGGATAACACACCAGAGAATAATCAATCAATCAATCCCCAACAAGCATAATAATTTTCTCTTTAAACCTAAGACACACAGCAGAAGGCTTCATGGAAAAGATACACTGTAGAATTTCAAGCAGCAGTTCCTATGCTGATGACCTGTACCAGGCATTCCCTGAAAGGCACACCATTATTCCAGCCAACAGAGCACATCAGGACAGAATTACTCAGGAAAGGGAAGGAGGTGGCATGCAGCACAGGGAGAATCCTGACATGGATATAAGTTGCCTAGCCAGAGGGATCAGGTAAATCCCGTGTCACACACCCAGCCTAATCCTGGGCTGTGCACGATCCAAAGCCACTTGTTCAGCTTGCCAGCTGGCAAAGAGACAAGAGCCCTGCGCGCTTTACAGCCTCAGCAGGGGGAAGAGGTGAAAACCTGGCTGGTGCCACAGCCACCCGGCTCTGGCTGAGTGACGAACTGGCACTGCCAGGGCACTGGGCAGACAAATTGCATGTATGAATTCAGGTGCAAGAAGAGATGAGCAGCTGAAGGAGGAGTTGGAAAAGCTGCAGGCATTTGACTTGATGATGGTAAATTTAGGCTTCCAGTTGCTTAATTCCTAGCTAGCACCAGAACTTTTTGTACAGCCAAAGATCCTAAATTTGATATGGATATATTTTTCTGAAAGTCCACCTACTACACCACTTGTGCTCACTGCAATTAACAAAAAACGGGGTCTTAAATAATTTCCTTAAATGTTGAGATATTCACAATTTAATTCGAAGATTCATTCAACAATCTAAACAAATGTCTGTTTGTCTTTATTGTGTCTGTTGTTTGGATTGTATGAAAAGATGTATTATATCAGCCAATCTAACCCTCTGTGCACAACAATATTTTCCACATAAGCAAAAACTGTCTGTCAGAAAGCTAAACTGTAAACCTTTTGTACACTTGGTTTTGAAAAAGAGATGCCAGTCCATTTTTACTTATAATCAACAACACACTGGGGGGCGGACGGGTATTTAAATTGTACTATGATGAGATACAATAACTGTGTTTCTTTTGGGGTAAAGTGAAAAATAAATAAAAGCACATCTGTAATGTGCATACTAAATAATGTTTTATCTCTTGGCAAGCATCTCATTAAACTGCAATCCCCAATTTGCAGTAAAAGTCAGGTATAGAGCTCACCACAGCACTGACAGAAAGGAGCTACGTTTAACTTTTCAAATACATTAAGTACTACATTTTACTTCACCAGAAGAAAAAAAAGTTACTAGATTTATTTTTATTCTTTTACAGTTACTCAACTACACAATTTATGATTGGGTTCTAGGCCAAAAAATATCATTCTCCTAAAGAGAGTAAATAAGAATCATATATATTCCTCTTAGAAACTTGTTCTCTTAATACTTTTTGCAGAATTTCATCCTGGCAACTTTTAAGACTGTAAACTCTTGAATATCACAGCTGTGACTCCCTGCAGAATTAAATGACATGGAGAAGTTTCACACAAATCAGGGACTTGGTTGCCTGATACAATTCCCTTTCTCTGTTCAAAATCTTACCCAGCAATTTGAAAAGTGCAAAGAGGAAAAAATGTCACTCTCAAACAAATAACTTAGTTGTAAATTTCCCACTAAAGGTAATTAATTGGTAGGGAGTGGTGCTGTTGAAAATTCTCTTAAGGTAAAGATTTGTGTGATCAGTTCCTAAAGACACTGCAATCTCAAAGTCTGATTTCTACCTTATTTATTTTATACTTTTAATGATTTTCCATTTAAACAATGACCAGAATGCACACATCTAGGTTTCTCTGCCATCAGAATACTCTGACTGTGGATTTGATAGCTGCTAAAGAGAGACATTATTTCTGTAGATCATACATGATCCTTGGGCTTGCCCCCTACACAAGAAATAGAAATTTTCTGAAATACTGTTCTAAAAAATTCCAAAACAGCTCAAGGACTTTTTGGACAGAGAATGTACATAGCTTAACTACTACAGGTAAACAAAAAGAAGATGTACATGTTAGAGCAATCATTTTAGGAGGACTCAGAAGCTGCTTCAAATGCAGCATGTAGAACAAGCAAGTCCTATTAAGATGTGAATCACCTGTGGGCATCAAGCACTGAATCTGCTGGTAAGTCTCAACAAAACCACCATATTGTTTAACAAATGGTATTTTGTCCCTCTTTTTATACACAAAATATGCACTATCATGGTCCTACCATGGAACTATTAAGCCTTGGACACACTAATTTAAAACTGATTTACTTACTAAATAACCCACAGATTTAATCAAGGGCCTAAGAAAATTGGAGAAGGAACATGGAGAGCAGTTGAAGCCCAGCCCACCAGCTCAGAATCTTGAGAGGGAGACACACTCAAATCCAACTTTCTTTAAGCAGCGATGTGCAAGGAAAAGAGACTTGCTATATAATTTAACAGTCTTCATTTGCCTTGGAGGGTAACATTTCTAATGAATGAATTGACAATAGTGTTACTCTCCACTTAATACAGCACATGTGGAGATCATGACCCAATTTTCATGTGCTCCCCATTCTTAGATTACATTTATACTCTTCTATACTCAGCAAAATCTTCTTCAGAGGCTAAAGACAGTGAGCTGCCCCTTAATTTGGGGTTTGCTACCCTTTCCTTCTAACTCTCACAATGGCCTGAGTATCCAGATTTTGAAGTTGACGAAGTCTCCCACTTCCAGCAGTATACAGACCACAATTACCTGTCAAGTTTTTTAGGTTTCTCCCCACCAAATGCTACCTTCTCTTTCCCCATAGCAAAACAACAAATCTGTTTCTGGCATTGGTCCAGGCCAAACTTCTGAACTACTATTGTTTTAATGACAGGTCAATACTTATAGAATGTTTAGAAAAACAACCAACACATGTATTCAAAGGCAGAAGCCTACTGAAACACAATTCACTTTCCTGAAATGTGCCAGGCTGCTCACCCACAGCACTTCTGCCACTAGGTTTATTTAAGTTGCTTGTCACAGTTGTAAGAAATATGCTATGGAAATCAAGAATTTGATATACTGTCTTTGAGATTAAAATCCTCTCTGGTTTGATGTTTAAATAGAATTAGGCAGGTCACAATGAAAGAAGCACTAAATTAATACCAAAATAGTCTGATAAACTCTGAATTTATGAATTTTCCTTCTGCCCTGATATTACTTACTTCTGAGTGGTACAAAACTATTTTCCAATACCTCAGGAATACATCAGAGCTGTACCATGTATCAGCATTTCAAAAAGAGCCACGTAATTGTTAAAATTAATATTCTTTTCAAAACTGTCAGATTTCTACATCTATGCCATTTTTCACTTTCAGCAGTACTTCACACTTAAAATGCACAATTAAATTCATGAAAATTTGATCAATTAAGAGAAGTATTATTTTACTGATGCAATTTGCATATATATGGACAGAGTTAGTAATGTTCCCTATAAACTATATATTTACTATTTACTATAAAGTAAATACTAAAATGAAAAATGGTTGCAAAGAAACTATACTCAGGATTTATTTTCTCACCTATGAGGACACCTTATATTGCAGGGCTAGTGAAGCTGTTGACCTTAGTTCAACTTTATAGCAAGAATGTGTTTTCTCAGTCCTAAAAGGACCCCAAATATTACTCTTGCATACATATGGGTTTGTTTCCCATACAATTGAAATAAAGCCGAGTTTACTGATGGAAAGCAGAGGATTTCTTTTTGTCTGCATACAAGTTTGGTATCTTCTGAGGGTAAAACCCACATGTATATGAAAATAATAAAGTATTTGTTTAAATCTATTAAAATATTAAATTAATAACATTGAGAAATCAAGAATTTGAAAACAGTGTAATAATTCAAAGCAAACCAAGTTGATAGCAACTCTTTTATGACAGAAAAATTGGTCATGAGGAGTTAGACTCCTAAAGATACAATCTTAACCTTGGTTTTATTCTTTCACAGAGATGCTGTAATAATTCAAATGAGAAAACACACAGACTGTTCAAACAAATTCAGAGCTTTTTATCACTCTGACTCTACCAGAAACATCTTGCCAAGTATCTGCATCTCGTTTAGTGAATCTGACTTGGGCTCTTTTTGTTCATGCCACTTAGCTTTAAATGAATCTTAATTTCTTTCTCTTGTGTAATAGCATGGGGCCAAAGGAACCCATTAAATCTTCTATTACTGCCTCCTGGCAAAGAGCAGATGAGACTCATTTCACAAGTATATCCATTTTACTCATGCTGTTAGCTAAGTAGAAGTACTGAAAGTTGCTTAATTCTTGCATAGTGAGTTAAAAAAGGTAAATTCAAATATTCTCCCCCTTCCCTCCCCTTTATGCATTAACATCCTTCAGCTATTCTAGTCCACACTAGGACTAAACCTAAACTATTTGTGATGGATTTCTAAAGTCAAGCCCAAAACTGAAGGGAAAAAGTTTCCTGATCCCTAACTTTTAATGAAATAGCATATCAAATGTCTCCTCATCTCCTTTGTCCTCATCTGGTGACTCATTCCAGGCAGACATTTGTGAATAAGGAGCACTGGGTACAGCTCAGGACTGGATATGCTTAGGTTAATAAAAACAGTAATTTAACAGCTCCTGACACTGAGGACTGCATGTGTCCCTCTGAAGTACAAGCAGTCACTGCCATTCTATGGTGTGACACACAAATCCAGGGGATCAGGTTCAAATCACCCTGAGCCACACTGCACTTCACTGTGAGGATCTATTCCCAGCCCTGTTTCCTTGACTGCAGTCTGTACCTTTCTTTAGCTATACAGTGTAGCAATACATGCAGCAGTGTAGCATGCAGTACAGCATGCACAGTTCTGTGAAAATGTGTTGGTATGGTGCATTGGGGACTACACACTATTTAAAACTACTTCTAGCAATTCTCTAACATCAAATAGTTACGGATTTTTGGTCCTGAAACCTAGAGCCAAACATGTAAAAGGCCTTTTACATAGCACAGTACAATTTTCTTGCTATTGTGTAATATCCCTGGATGCTTTAACTCAATGGCTTACTATGGTCTCTCCATTCCATGGAAATGTGAATGATTAACATATCAGATATGATGTATCAACATACATCCCCTTCTGATTTGAACCAAAACTAGGCTGTCAAGAGTAAATGCGGAAACGCCATTAACATTCCAGAGTGTTACAGTTTTTACAAGATTACAACTGCTGACAATTTATTATCATACATGGAAAGGGTTTTTTATCATTATTCAATCATAGCAAAAATGCCCTGGTTTGGGCAGGAGGAGATTTCATTTTTTCCTAGTATCTGGTATAGTGCTGTGTTGGGGATTTAGGATGAGAATAATGCTGATAACACACTGATGCTTTATTATTGCTGAGCAGTGGTCAAGGACTCTTCAGCTTCTAACTCCACCCTACCAGTGAGCAGGATGGGGGGGCACAAGGAGCTGGGAAGAGACCCAGCCATGACAGCTGACCTGAACTGGCCAAAGAGACCTTCCATACCATATGGTGTCATGCTTAGCACATAAACCCAGGGGAAAAGGTGTCTGGGGGCTGGGCTGCTGCTCAGGAACTGGCTGGGCATCACCACTGCAGGTGGTGAGCAATTGCATTGTGCATCACTTGTTCTGTATATTCTAATATTATTATTGATGTTTTCCCTTCCTTTTCTATCCTATTAAAATGTCATTATTTCAACCCACAAATTTTACATTTTTTTCCTCCCTGATTATCTCCCTCCTCCCACTGTGGAGCAGGGGTGAGCAAGTGGATGTGTGGTGTATAACTCCCTGCCAGGTTAAACCACAACAATTGGAAAAAGAGGTATACAAGAGTGATTTATGCTCAGTTATCAAGAGACTTGGAAAATCCCATTAATGTAAGAATTCCCCTAGGCAAGTCATGATTTTGTGGAAAATCTGCTACTAGCTGTGAGCAGCTGTCTTTCAAAACCTGTTCTAAAATTAATGTCACACGAAATACAGAATCAAAAATTCCCCTTGCTTAATTTTGCTACTAGTGAAATTCTGACATCTATAACCAAAGACAACCTGAAGACCACACTTCTGGTTTGACACTTCAATTTTCTGTATACACAACTGTAATCACACAATCTAATAATACAAAATTATTATATCTAGACATTGAGAACTGAAACAGCTTTCTATAGTTTAAAATTGGATCCCACATGCAATCTGAAGTTATTCTTCATGATGGGGTGTTCCTCTTCTTTCTAGGTCTTAACCACATAGTTTAGAACACTCTAAATTTTTTGGGGGTTACAAGATTTTTCACAGTTGACCTGTGACCAACAGATATCAATGAAGGCAAAAAAGCTTCATGGCATTTATGCATTAGGTGGTCCAGCAAACCCTAGGCATCCTTTAAAATTCCATACAAATTCTACCTTACAGGCATGAGCTGATGACTTCTGAGAGTACTTGTGTTCTCAGTGCTAACCAATATTTACAATACTTAAAATTATTTAGGAAGAGTCCAAGAGGTTATGCAGCAGTAATAAATGAAGCTATACAACTAGAATGTCATTCAGAAAGTAAGATGGTACAAGTTAAATGCCAAAACCCTACTTGGACAAATGTTTACATTCCATGAGAATTAATAGAAAGGTTTAAAAAAGTGTATAGACTTATCTCTAAGCATTCACATAATATTACATAATATTATTAATATTCTAAATATGCAATACTACTGAAGTGACAGATACTCCTGTAGCCATTTTTATGTAAATTCTTTAGTATCATTCAGTAACCATGAAAACACAGAGCTCAGAAAGCTGCTCAGGGCTATAAAAAAGCCTGTAGCAGAAATTGAACTGGACCTTTCTTATGATGCTTTGCTGTGTGTTCTTATAAATATGATTTAAACTATTACTTCCATTTCACCTATCAGTGCTGTCTGAGTGACAAAATAAGAAATCCTCCCTGCAGGAGGTAACTTACATTCCTCTTCCTTTGGATCGAGTTGTGTAACACTGACAGACAAGCGATCTACACGTTCCTGTAAGGAGTTGACTCTAAATGAGAAACTGTGTGCTTCATTGAAAAGTTCACCAAATATATCTTCAGCATATTTACCTGAAACATGGGAAAAAAATATTCAAGCATAGCACAAGATAGGCAAATGATTTCTACTGTTTTAATTAAATAATTCTAAGATGCATGAGTATCATTGTAACAACCTGCACTTACTGAGCCCATTAAGAGTCCTTTAGAAAAGCAAATAGAAGTTAAATACTTACTATGCAACTTATTTATCAGAAATTAAATTATTTAATACATTACAGGACAGATATTCAGCTGCCATAAAATAATTTAACTATGCTGATATGCATGGAAGTAGACTGCAGTTTCTTGGATATTTCTAAAAGGACAACTTCCAACATCTGAAGCTGCTCCTGTCTGAGCGATAACTTATCTTTGAATTGACTTCAACACTGTTCTCAAAATGAAGCACTGCTTCCACTCCTGCTGTACAGAGAACTTTACAACAAAAAGGAAGATCAGATATTCATATCTAGATAAATTAGAACCAGCCTATTCAAAAATACACACTAAAACAATCCTACCTTGAAAAATCCCAATTCTAGTAACTGACCCATTTACACTGAAGTAAAAAAAAAAATCCCAAACAACCAAAAAAAATCTCTTTTGTTCACATCAACGGACATCATATTTTTAGCACAAAAGAGCAGGAGATTCAAATATTGCCAGGAAAGGATCAGTAATTGGTTTCTCTGCTACAGAGTACTCCCCATACTGCTTCTAATGCTCTCAAGACTCCATTTGAGAAGTCTGCCTATGTCACTGGAAAAACCCCACCAGACTACACAGCAGAATGTGTAGCCACACTTCTGAAATACAATGTGATAGCTTTCAAAGCCTTCTATGATACATGTGCATATGTAATTCATGTACTGTTTGTGCACTTATGTTGGTTTTGGAAGTATAAATCTCACAAATTTCTAACTACCTGCTTTGCACTCAAGTTCTGACAGGTATAAAAGAAAAGGATAGCTGTGGAAATTCTGCCTTTGGTGAGCAATACATCTGGAAGTATACATAAAAACAAGGACATTTTTATATAAACACATCAAAAGAACAAAAATTAAATCCCTTCAGGTACTGTGGAAACTACTTAAAGATGCTATGCAGTAAGCACAAGGCCAGCACATACCATTTATTAACTTAGGTAACAGCAACAGAAAACCAGCATGACTATACACAATGGAATATAAAAAACGGTATCAGAAGAAATGTACCGAAGAAGAAAGTAGAAGAGGAACAACTAGCAAACTAACAATAAATATTTCTTCAAAGACATGAGGAATAAGAAAGCCTGCCAAGGAGTCTGCAGAGCAGACTGGCAATGAAAATATGAAGGAATACAGAGAAGACAAGACCCCTGTGGACAAGCTAATTTAACACCTTCCACTGGTGTCCACCGAAGGGAACTGGAGAGACCCTGATGCAAGAGCTCATTGTGGGAAGCCCAAAGAAACTGAAGAGACTATATAAAAATTACAAAACTAAAGGAAAGAAATGACCAGCAAATATCAGGAACAATTGCACTTACAGACATTGAAACACACAAAAACAAGGTTCAAATTCTTTTTCATGGAACATCTTGAGAGCTTCAGACCCATAAGCCTGACATCCATACAAATTAGTTTAGATCATAATGAAGAACTGAATTAGCAGACATTTGGATGACTCATGTCAGAAGAGGCAGCACAGCTTTTGTAAAGGGAAATTCTGAATGGCTTAGAAGTACATAGAGAGCTATGATGTACTGAGATTTCCAAGAGAGTTTAGAAAATCCCTAATCAAACAGTTTGGGGAAAACTTAACAGATGAGGCATACAAAAGAAGTGGCACAGATAAATAATTCCTCAAAAGGTAGAAAACAGGGCATAGGAGTAAATCACCAGTTTTCACAGTCGAGAAAGGTGAGTTTTACTAAGCTTCTATGCTGGGATCCATGTTAATTAAGATATGTGAAAATTGCTTGAAAAAAACTGAGATCAAAGTTTCCAATGATACAAAGTCATGAAAAAGAAACACACTGAGCATTAAGAAACACAGACAAACCTCAGCTGGTTGGAGAGGCTTCCAGGCTGAAAAATGCTGGAAGCAGGGAGATTAGTAGGAATTTCCTACATGCTGTCTTGCTGTCATTCTTGGAGCAACTGCTAATAGCCACAATGAGAAGCAGATCAAAGGCACTCCCACTCTGAACCTTTGTCTCATAGCACAAGTCCACAGAAAAATACAGATGGAAAGTTAGTAAAAGTCTTCTCAGCTGGCAACGCACCTAAGTTGAGTTGTAAGACTTTCTAATATGTGTCTTGAAACTCTGAAAAATTTATGTTCTTTAACCTGTACCTGAAGCAAGGGAAATTACTTAAAAATGTGATCCACTAAGAACAAGATTGTTGAAGTTTTCATACACAGATACTAAAAATTTAATGCATTTCAGATAATATGTTCAGAAATATTAATTTTAATTAGATAACTCACATAACATTCAGAGACACACAGGCTAAAATTAAAATAAAATATAAAGTTTCATGTGTAGAATTGAAAATTAATTTAGAAGCTGGGCTTTAAAATCCAGTAACTTCCCTTTTATAGGTGTATTTTGAGGCTAAATTTTTATCTGTATCATTTCATCAGGCTTAAAATTAATCTACCTCATTAATGAGCTCCAACTGCAAATAATCTGTCTTGGAAATCTTTTCATTACATTGCATACAGCCACAAACATACTGCAAGGAATAATTTGCCTATGCTTATGAACACTAATCCTCAAATGGGAAATACATTAAAAACAACCTGTCGTGTTTGAAGTGGTGTGCCAACCATCATGTCTCCACCTACCTTTGTGTTGGTGGTCTCTTTATTTAGCCAGAGGTATATTTAACCAAATGCTTCCTCTAGCAAAGCAAAATGTTTGCTTTTTGTGAAAGGTACAACTTACATTCTAAAGAATATTATATGTGAATGTATAAATATGTACATAACACACATAACCCAGTATTTGTGATGCCATCTCTGTGTATTCTATAGGAGTCTACCCTCAGTTTTGAATGGATCACAAATGACACAATTACAGGTGATTATACTGAACAAAGTGTCACAAATTCAAATACGAAAGTGTGAGAAAAAAGCACTCTAGTAAACAAAGCTGAACTCATTCCACGTAATTTATAGGTAATATGTCAGAAGAGTAAGAATGCAAAATTAATTCCGTTATACACAATGAATATTCCAAAGTATCATTAACACTTCAGAATATTTACAATATTATGGGCTTGCTTTACAATATTATGGGTTTGCTGAAAAACTCTGCTCTTATGTTGTTTCACACAGCACAATAAAGAGAATTACAGTTCCCCATGACAATTATAATATTAATGCCTTAGGATCCAGCTCACAGTTGGATACAAAACACCAGATCAGAAAGATCAGTGGTCTTGTTTGCTTACTAAATTAAATGACAATGTACACTTCTGCAATTAAATTAATTCAATGTCTGTGAAAAGCTTATTTTACTGTATTTGCAAAACCTGCTTGGCATTTTTTTTTATAAACAGAACACTTAATTTTTTTTTAATAAGAGGATACATTATTATTCAGTTTTAATTAAGGAATTTATTATTCAGCTTATTATTCTTTTCATAACTTTTCCTTATGTATCTAATGGCTCTGATCACAATTAAATCTTCAGTAAGAAAGGGATACAGGAATGCAGCTCTCTCTGGTGTCAGTCAATATCCTTTTTTGTGACAGATAAATAAAATGTCTTGGAAACAATGTTCTGTTCTTCCTTCCCTCAATAACATGCATGTACTTTGATGGCTTTTTGAACAATTATTTTTCTGACTTTTAAAACAGACCTATGAGCTGAAAACAGTAGCTAGTAGCTACTAACTGAAAAGAGAGTAAAAATTATACTGCTTACTGCCTTCCAATTTTTTTTTTTAATTAAAACCACCAAAACATGTATCACCCACTCAATTTCCATTCATTACCATGGCAATAAGCGTACAATGGCTTATAAAATGTCAAAAAAATACTGATCAGTTTTACAGTGCTTTGCTTTCACCAAATGTTCCTTCTAATTTGTTTTATCTCCTAATTTCCCCCCATAATTTCTTAAGCATTTGTCCAACCTCCCTGGCTTTTATCCACAAATGAGTAATTGCTGATTTTCCAACACACTAAAATGAAAACACACTAAGGTTAAAGAAATGGGGGTTTTTGTCTTGTTCTAGGGGACTGGGTATGAACTGAAGTCAACCACAATGTCCACATCAGGTTCTGGACAGTATTTAGTCTAATTAAATAAAGCTTGACAAATAAATGTCTTCAGAGACTTTATTATTGTGTTACTCAAATTCTTAGAACCACAACAAGGATCAGGACATACACTAGCAGTCCTCTCAAAACTCCAGTCCTTAAACTCACCTGAACTCTGGCTGTATTCTCAATGCTGTATTTGTTGGCAAACCCTAAGGAAAGGTCGTTTAAATTAATCATTTTGCAACACTAGATCAGTTACCAACAGATTTAGTTACAGGCTCTCAGACAACAAGCAGGATATGAGTCCTGAACCAGGACTTGTGGAAGAAGTCACTTCCTTACTATCCTTCTGCATTGTTAAAGAAAAAGAGTTCCAAACACTTCAACTGCAGCCCAGCCTGAAGCAGCACCCTGCAGATCAGTTAGGTGCTGGCAGCCTTTGTGAAACATGCTCTGAATTTGCTGTAGCTACCTGGATAAACACATTCACCACACACTGTGCTCAGTGCCATAAACCAGCATCATTCTGGGAAATTCAAGAGGATGACTGGCAAAACTTAGGCCAATGCAAGATGCAGCAAGCGGGAAATTCAAAATCTTCATTATCTTAGCCTTAAGTTATCTGTCAGACTTTTGGGGCTCAGTGGTGTGTGTGTGTGTTTGCATATTTTAACATTTACAAACCTAAAATCTAACCCAACACAATTATCATTGAACTAAATTAAAAGAATACATAATACATTAAATATGTGGTGACATTATTAAGTACAAAGTTATGTCACTACATACAGAGTTATGTCACTAAAATCATACTTGATATTAAAATAGTAAATTTATTGATATATTGAATTACACAAACCCCAAAATAATATTAGCTTAAAAATATAAGTTTGGCAATTAAAAAAAAAGGTATAAATTGGTAAAACATCTCAAAGAACAAGCTTAGAATTTAGTCTGTTACCCACCTATACACTATCATTCCTTGATTTCTATTATTTCATTCCTGTTCACACACTATACAATACTTTTGTCCGCTATATTTTCTAAAACATGAAGGTACAGAACAAGAGTAGCTGTAAAACCTGTCATGTCCCACTGCCCAATCCCTTCCCAATATATTTATACTATGCAAAATTACATTATTCACTACTGAATAGTTTCTTTCTACACAATATAGTGTATTTATTAGAAAATATTCTCTCAGGATAATTAGTTACCACAGAAGCCACTCACAATATATAACCAAGGTTCCTTTATAAAGCAAAACAGGAAAGATATTCTAAGTCTATTAATACACTTTTCCTCCTTCATTATTTCTGACATATCATTTAACATATCCATAGCCTGTTGATTCAGCTTCAGATCTTCACTACATAATTTACTTTTTAGAAAAAAACAAGATGTATCTGAGTTTGAAAGTCTGGGCTTATTTCTCATCAGGATCATTTCAATCTCACAGCTAAGTGATTAGGAAATGCACTAAAAGCTAGGAGACTGAACTTGGAGATAAGAACCTTGGTAGATCCTTGGGAACATCATTGGTTATGCTGAGCAAGCGCTGTAAAATGACATATTAAATACATGGCACTGATGCTAATTAGGAACTTTCATTATGAAAATGTGAGGGCAGTCCACAAGCATTATAGTAGTAGTATCAGAGTACTGAGGAGACAACTTGATTCCTTTAGCCAGGAAAATTGAACCAGATGTTTATCAGACAACCTGAGCAGGGCATCAAAAGTATCAAATAAACTTTGTTAAAGGCCTTATCCAGAGCAGGTCTGAAGCTTCTTGTTGACATCCAAAAAGAAGTCAGCCTCCAAAAAATCTTCAGCCATGGAAGTCTGAGATACCATTTGTTACCACCCACTGAGGACATTATCAAGTAAACTAGCTGAGATTACCATTATGTATTCAGAAATCTGTGAAGAGACTCCTGAGAGCTGAACTTATGTGGAAAGTAGCAGTGCTAATGATCATTTCACAGGGAAGTCTTGCTCTTCCTTTCATTTCTAACATAACCTGAATTCACTGCTTTATGTAGGCAAGGAATTAATGACAGGTGGGACTTTTTTGTGTTAACACACAGTTGCATTCAATGAAACTTTACTGACCCCTTGCTCATTCTCTCATTACCATTTGGGACAGACACAAAACCAGCATTGCCACTGCTGCAAAGACAACATCAAGAAATCAGAGGGAAGATTTTGAGAGGTTGGGGTTCTCTCAAGCTGAGTTAGCCTTTAGTTTTAAGTCCATCAGTTTCCTTATCCCCATGTGCAAAAGAACACTTGTTTTCCCTGGCAATTGTAGTAATAATGAATAAAGAGGAGTGACTAATGAAGAAAATTCACAATTAATGTCTTCCCGAGCACACTGAGAAGGAGGATGGGCAAGACAAGATGCAACACAGGAGTTCTGGAATACTGACTGAAGCTCTAGCTGCAGATCTGCAGAGACTTCCTTCCAATCATGCAGCATGCAGGAACCTTACCATGTGCTGAAGATGCTGTTCACACAGGGTGAAGAGAGAGGCTGGTCTTTGAGCTCAAGAAGCCTGGTTCTAAAAATTAGTTGCAGTCCCAACACCTTGCAGCTAGGTATTTCAGGAGAAATATTTCCCACTTACTGAATGTTAATGCCTTAAGTCATGACAAAGTGCAGGTTTTCCTGAGCTGAAAAAGTGTTTCTCACAGTACAAGAGAAAAGTGTCTCTCACAAGATGAATGCTTTTGGGGAAGGAATGGTAAGCAAAAAAACAGAAAGAAAATTTAAGCATATCTGAGAAGAAAAAATAAGGGGGAGAAATTATTTCCTCCAAAGTCAGGCTTTCACTCCTGAAAACTAACAAATAAGGGGCAAGGAAAAGAAAGAATTAGACAACCACGGTAAAAATAGATATACTACACAGAAAAGATAGAGAGAGGGAAAAGGCTACAAAAGGTTCAATGTTAAGTGAAAATTGTTTTCACTAACATATAAGGCACTCCAGCTTAGCAGAATTATGCAGCATTCTCTTTGGTTATGCAGAAGTAAATGAAAAAATGAGGAATGACATCTTGTTATGACTGAATAAAAGGCCTAGTCTGTATGCCTGCAATACAAATATGCATTAAAGGCACATATTCAAAAAGAGAAATGTTCTCCTCCCTAGATGGAGGTGCCAGAGACTGGGGCTGAGAACAAACCCCATCAGTTAGGTTTCTTATGTGGTACCGAGATTCTGTTTCCATGGAACAGCTGAATAAAAGGAAAAACAAGATTGGTCAATAGCTGTGAACAAAATGAGGAGGCTACATCCACACAAGAGAACTATTTATCTGCCTTCTAACAATGGCACAGCTGCACAATGCTATCAGTTGTGTTTCATGTACACAGGAATGTTATGGCCTGACATAGACCAACGTATAGAGAGTACTAATGTCTGTGCAATATTGCTGCAAACATGAGGGAAGCACTTCCTCAAAGCAGATACTGTTAGAAAGAAAGAAATACAGGCAAGAATGGCTAGGAAACTAAAACAGCTGTTGCTGTTGTCCAGAGAGTTTCTGTTCTGCCACAGTGCTAAGAAAAGCTGTCAGAAAACAGATCCTTTTATAAAGTAAGAGAAGACTGGGAATACAGGGGGAAAAATTACTTCCTGGCAATTTTGTATGTTGTATCATGACAAACTGATGTGTTTTCATGCTTCAGGGATAAAGGCAATGACTATCACTCAAAGCAGAAATAAATATTTTGTCCTTTGAGCTCTACTTCTTTTAAAGGTCAACAAATTTCTCAAACTGAGCAATTAGAAGCAGCCCATCAAATAAGCTATGAAAGGTTTGATAATTTTCATGGAGACACATGGTAGTTATCACTGACATAGTGATGTAAAGCTCTTTAAATTTTATACTGAAATACAGGAAAACAGAATTCCTGTCATTTCATAGGTACTGTTTCTGCTTGTATATCCTATTTAAATGTAGTATCCAAGATCATAGAAACACAATCCTGTTTAGGCTAAAAGACCTCCAAGTCATCTAGTCCAATACCCTGTGCAAAGCAGATCCAGTTAGATCCAGCTGCTTGACTAATCCAGTTGAGCTGTTAATATCTCCAAAAATGGAGACCCAATGACTTACATGACAAAACTCTATGCTAATTTTTTCTCAATAATGACTTTTGGTATTGTTTAGAGTACTGGTGGCTCCAATTCCACAACAGCATTCTTTGTCTGTATCATGTCAGAAGAGAAGTTAAGACTGCCTGGTCTTAAGAATCATAACCATAAGAAGATTGATTCTCTATTTGAGGGTAGGTAAGTGAAAAATCTTAGAGGCAGAGATGACTGATTGTTAATCAGGTCAATGACCATTCATTTAAATTTGCATAACTTTACCAGCAAAAGCAAAAGCAGCTTTAGTTTAAAGAAAACGAGACCCTATCACAGCTCTCAGTTTCCACCCTCAGAGTAAAGCTCATTTTGTCTACAACTTAAAGGCTGATTCTCAAATATACACATTATCCATGGAAAACAAAAAGGGAAGGACTGCAGAGAGCTGGTTGCCAGGGGACTGCTGCAAAACCATGCCTGCTGGCTGTGACTAACAGGCAACTACTAAAATTTATCTGCATGTCAGCAGACCTTGCTGTTCACCCCTAACAGTGACACACCACGTGAAGACTGGTTATTTGGGTTTAAGCATGAGACACAAAATTCCTATTCCAGAACTCCTGAATATTTTTGAATTTGTATTGCTCCTAGCATAAACAGGCAGAAAAAGCTAAAAGAATTCTGGAACAAAATACTTTCACAAGTACCCCAACCTTTGAAACATGATCCCCATTTTTAAAGAAGAGTCTTTAGCACTGCTGAGAAATAAGGACTAGTTTGCAGAACATGTTCTATTTTAATTGTAGGAAAAAGGTTTGTTTTTGTTTTTGTTGAAAACACACAAAGTATCAGGTAAAAACTTGGTATAAACACATGGATGCATGTTTCAGGGAAGAACCACACTGCTTTTACAAAGAGGAATTATACATAGTTATGGTTACATTCCCTTGCAAGTGTTTCTCTGTGCTGTATGTCAGGCAAACCACGTAATAAATGTGCGAACATTCAACGGATATTCTTAATTTATTTTCTTCTTCCTTAATTGAGTTCTTTCTGTTCTAGTAGTGCTTCATCCTGACCTTCTCACAAGCAGCAGCACATACAACATCAGACATAAGATCTGTATACCAAGAAAACATACAAAGGCAGCTGAATCTCAGTAGGTGAACCCTAGACCGTGATGTTGAGTTAGAAGTTACTGTTGGGTTTTTAGGGTCAAATAATACCTCCAAACGAAAATGCCAAATATATATTTGGCATGCCACCTACAAAAGCAAATTCCCCAGATGAAGCTTATAATCAAGTAAGAATTTTTAAAATAAGCAAACTAAAATAAAATAATACAACATTAATAACAGTGACTTGGAAGGGAAGCCTAGTACATGAGCAGCTAGTTTGGGAAGGGTTTTTGGCAGAATGAAGCAAAACCACAGATGGTGATCATATACTGCATCCTGATATTATATGCTCTTGGTTCACTGAAAAGTATTAAAATAGTTTTTTTCCTTTGTTGCTGCAGCTATATTAATAATGTTCATATTTATGTGTTGTAAGCATTCCTGTCCCAATTCCATAATTCAGTGTCCTCAAATAAGTCTTCCATCTAATGGCACCCTAACAGCTTTGAAAGGCTGCCACAACAGACACTATACGGCGTATCATCGGACCAATAATTAAATCAATCTAATCAACAAATTAGGCTACATCACCTATGACTCTAAGAAAATGATGGAGCTGAAAGACTTTTCACATTGTAGATGTAAATACATGCACATTTAAATATTTAATGCGTTGGTAGTTTTAGTAACGTCCTAGTAGTTAAAAAGCACTTGCAGTATTGGAAATTCAAAATGTGATCATGCTGGTTCATCTGACAACTTTTTAAGTTGCTGTAACTTAAAGAAGAAACAAGTCAGAGATCAGCCTTTTCAGCAAAACTCCTTCAGAGTTTCACAGCCCGAGAAGTATTCACTCCTCTCAAGTGCACCAAGGGTAGAATTGTTGACAGAGGGAGAAGAAGGAAGAAAAATCTTTAACTATTTCAAATCCCATATAATAATTACATTTCTGGGTATATTTCAAAAGGTAACTCCTCTTTTTTCCTGAATGACCACAACATGACAAAGGGCTTAAGCAGAGAGAATTAAGCAACCAGTGATATATTTCTCTTTAAGTCATACTCCCTACTCAAGAATTGCTCTAAGGTTAGCAATTACTGACTTCATTAATTACCAGCTATATTTTCCTGTCATATTCCACTGGTAACAGAAATATATGAATGAAGTGTTTTAAGATGTGCTGCTAGAAAAGGTCCTAGTTTTCCTTCACAGACATCCATGCTAGACACTACCCACAAAAGCACTACATTCCAGACCCAGTGACAACTTTCTTTCTACAGAGAAATTGAAAAGGTGTTCCTACTTCAAACACTGTGACTGTAAAATATATTAGTTCTAAATACAGCTATTAAGACAATGTACTTACTTAGGCTACTCAGTTGTCTGATTATATTTGCCAAGGAAATATTGGTGACACATTCCAACTCATTCTTGATACCTCGGGGCAGAGCTGTGTGGCACAAGTGCCTGGGGTCTATGTTCCTTTTTACCAGAGGCATTCTGAAATGTATCAGAGGACCAGCAAACCTGTGAAGAAAACAGACACAGTACTGTTACAATTTTAATTGTAAATATTTTACATTCAGGTTATGTCTGAAGTTAAATTGACTAATCTTAACAGATAAAAATAGCTCCATAGTACTGATAGAATTCCTTGCTCTGTGAATACCTAAATATTTTCTTCTTTTCCCAAAGAAAGATTATTTAATTCTCTCTCTTTAAATCTTTACCTGATTCAGAGTCTACTGAAGTGCCGAGTAATTTTTTACTGTTTCTGTTTTTTCCTAACCCTCCCACCCCCCTAAAAAAGACAGGAAAATCTCTGCAGTCCAAAACCATTAGAGAAAGATTGTGTTCTTGATGGACTACTTCCTTATTCAGTGCAAGCAAAGTCCAACAAAAAGTCCTTTTGTTATGAGGTCAAAGTCGAACTAGTAGTCATCGATTATAGTTGAAAGGTAGGTATGACTCATTCATTGTGTCATGCTACCAGCAGGAGTCACCCTTCTAATCTGAACACCACTTCTAAATCATACATAGTCAAGGTAGGGAAAGGGAAGATGTTGCCCTTCTCCCTGCACTGCTACTGACAATTAATTCACCTAACAATGCATCTTCTAAATATGAAAGTCTCCACAGTAGACTTGTAGTGCAATTCCCTCCAGGACTCAGAAATCCTACCCCTTCACAGTTTTCAAATTCAAATGGTAAATACATCAAGAGTCTTCACTAGTTCTACAGACAGCATAAGAATTGTCTCAGGCTGTGAATCCCAGGCTGATAATTTTCTACACCCATGACACTGATTGGAAGGAGTTTCCCAGAGGGCAAGTTACATCCCTCATCTTATTAGTGCTGCTTATTAAGACCCGTTTACTAAAATGCTTCTTCACCAAAAGCTGATTCCCTAAAATTCTGTATTTTTCCATCATTTGTCATGTAACACTCTGACAAAACTCCCACTTGACATACAGAGAATGGATACACTTGGTGTAACTTATATTCTCCCCTCCCACTGCAGAAGAGATTACACTTTCTCCAGACCAAAGGAAAACAGGTTTTCCACAACGCAACCCATATGCAGTCCTAGTTCCTCAACCACCCAGCCTGCCTGTTTCATCTGTCCTCTGCTTAGAAGTTTTACCCCAAAACTCAAGATGCAGCCAGGCTTTGTGTAGAGCCACAGAATGCACTTTCCCTACAGTATATATTTAGCCACTGTTATCCTTACTTGGTCAAAACTGAGAGGGTGTTTTTGCATAATAGGATAAGATAGAGGTGAAATTTTGCTGACCTAGAATGGCACAGTGAATTAGAAGATGCAAAGGTGACTGTAAAGGAGTACTTTCACCTCGCAGACTGCTTAGATTTCTCCTTGCCTGGTTTCCTGGGAGTATATTCTTTCACTGGAGCCAGAGCTCATCGCTGAGGGACCCAGGTGGGATCCTTAAAGTGCACCTGAAACACTCTGTGTTTCCAGGATCCGATTGCATCTCATTCATTGCATTTTAACATCATGTCTACCACCCGTATTTTCTTGACAGAACAATCAAAATACTCTACGCTTTTTATTTATTTTCTAGAAATATCCCAAATCTTTCTAGCCACCAAGTACCTAAGTCCTGAAAAGCTAGACTTTACACACCAACCAAATAAAATAAAAAGTGCAAATCTGAATGTGGTCTCAGATAGAAGCAATGGAAAAGTGTTCATGAACATTTAACTATAGGTTCATTATCATGGTTCCCCAAGAGAAAATAAAGGAACTGTTCTGTCCCTGTCAAAGAAACACATCAAATGATATGTGAGCAATGTTCTACAGAAGCAATTAAATATTAATTCCAAATTTGAGCCCTTTCTTGATTACTGCTTTAATGACAGTGTTGCATAAATACCAAGTAGACAAGTCTTTTAAAGATGGTCCAAACAAGTATGTAAATAAACATTTTCACAGAAAAATTTCACACTTTCAACATTTTCTAATATCTGAATAATGCTGTTGTGGGTGTCCTATACAAACTCATAATATAACAAAAAAAGGTAGCAGTAGGAGCAGTAAGTATGCTGAAAGGTGTAGTTTTCAAAGAGGAATAAATTTGGAAGGGAAACAAACAATAGAAGATATAACTGACACCTTCAAAAATATTCCTGATGTTTGAAAACTATGCAAAGCCTAAAGAGAGGATATTTACCAGATTCCCACAGAAACAAAAGAAGGGAGGCAACAAAGGAAAATACCACTTAATTATGCTTAAAACAAAGGAAAAGGCATTTCACATAATGTTTAATAAATTCTGAAACTAATTGCCACAGGATGCTCTATACAACAAAAGTACCTGCTGGTAATTTGTCCACTACGGACCACATATTCTTTGCAGTTTGTTGCAACACTAGAAGGTCTTGATGGTTCCTTCCCAATTGTAATTAGCGATCCCAACACAGGGAGTAACAGGTGTGCAACAGCAAATGGAACTTTACTGTACTCACACAATTTCTTCAGTCCTATAAAAGATATTTTTCCCAAAGTAGTTCATAAAAAGAAAGCTGAAAAAAATCCTGAAAGCACTATGTTTATTATATAGCTTTAGAGCTGTGAAAGAGGAAAAAACAAAAAAGGCATTGTTACAATCTCTTATATCCTTTAGGCGAAATGTAAAAAAAAATGCACACACCCTCTCCCCCCCACTCCTCCCCCCCATCCCAAACCATGCATTACTCAAGTCACTGGGGCAGCAAAGGAAAACTTCATTCCTAGATCATGAAATCCTGTTACCATGTCACTCCCAAGTAAGCCCTGGAAAGTGTTGGTAACGCCAGGCAGGCAGAAGAGAGAAGCAGCTTGTCGGTGCATAAGCAGATCCCTCGGTTGAGAGGTTACATGACACCTCCTCAGAGGTTTGCAGCTCTCCTGTCACACAGCTCTCCCTCCCCTCAGCTCCGCTGCTTCCAGGCTCAGAACGCAGCAGGGCGAGGCAATCCTCAAACACAGCTACCTCCTCTCCCCTGCAATTCCATGCAAATCTTTGGAGGCAGCTCTTCTGCAGTGAAGTAGCACTAGTTTGCACTCAGTTAACTGGAGTACTTTACTCCATAGTGATCTTAAAATGAAACTCCTCTTTACAAAGAGATGCCCATGTCTTTTGGAGATCCACTATTGAAACTCTTCTGCCCCACTTCCTATACATCCTTTGAAGCACTCTGAATCCACTTGAGAAGCCAACTCTAATCTTCTTTGCAAAACCCTTTGCTACTTCAGTTGCACAATGGCTGGCACAAACTCATCCCCCTCACATATGCTTCCAGTATGAGTATAGAATACAACTGTGTGTACATAACAGTTATGCCTAATGTTTTTGTTAAGCTACTATGCTTTCATATGTGATTTTTCAGGAATTAGGTAAAATGCTCGAGTTGCTTTTCAATTAGTTCCTATTACTTAAAAAACTAGCAGAACAACGGCACTAAAGAGAGCTAATTAAAATGTTTTCAGAAGAATAGCCTTAATGACATTTGATCACACTTCTTATCAAAAAAGCAAGTTGCTGAGTGTACTGCACAGTCCTCTTCAGCTATTAGGGTCTTAAGAGGTGAGTGAGATTTCTGTGTCTCACAGCTCTCCAGCACTGCTGGCAGCAGCTCAGACACCTGCTCTCACAGGGTACCTGCTCCCCATGCCCACAGCCCCTGGCTCTGAGCAGGACAGTGTCCCCGGCTGCTGGTGCTCAGAGAAGGCCCTGGGGAGCACTGGGGTAGGACACAAACCACCACCTTCCCTTCATCACCCTCCTGGAGGAATATTTCAGAATTGCAAGATGTGTGGAGAAATGTTACATGGTTTACTAGAAGCTTATGAAAAATCTGAGATGTCAGTAGTTACAGTAATGATTCAGGTTTTCTAACGAGTACAGGGAGACAAGTAGGAATGAAAGCACAACAATAAGGTGGGGAAAATGAACCCTGCCCCACAGTTTAACTAAAAATTAAATTTCACTTCAGTTTCTTTTTCAGATGACTAATGAAATGTCATGATCACATGGTTTTTATTAATGAAAGTTTACTTCTGATTAGGCTACATTTCATCCTTACTAAAAATGTCATTATTTTCTTAGCATTAATGAAAGATATTAATCTATTATTTTTTCTATAACATGCTAATAATCCAGCACTGAATGCCCTTGCTTTGATGGAGTCAAATTTATTTCCAGCCATTTCTAGAGTATATCTTTAGACCTCAGTATTACAATATTACTTGTAATTTTCCTTTAACAATGTGAAACAGCAATGCCTTTCATATGCCCCATTTAATTGATCACGTTCCAGCTGCTGGCAGAACAGACCACAGTTTCAAATGCAACAATCAATTTAACACTTCCTCCACCCACCCTAGGAAACACAAATAGAATATATAATAGTTTTTATATTTGCTTACATAATCATGTACTAACTGCATCTACACTATACACAAGCTAATAAAAAAAAAAAACTTCAATGTGTTAACAAATCTGGTAAAATCAGAATTGCGTAAGTTAAAAAGAAACCAAGCTACTTCTCCTGGCAAATTTTCTTTTAACTGTATTACAAGACATCATAAGTCATACCAGTTGCAGAAAATCCAAAGATGAAGCTCTTATAATGCACTCTTCTACTATGAAAGGCAAATGTGCAAAGAATTTGCATTCCTTGTTTTTCTGCAGCTCTCACTGCAAGATCAAGATCAGGTACAAGTTTAACAAGAAACAGACACCTACAGTGTGGTGTCCTTCAACAAAGTAGGCCACAACCACCTATTGCTGAGTCAACATAACGATTTTAAAACTCTAAAGGCATTTAACATCCCTTAAAGGATACATCTCAGATCTGACAAGATGACAACTGACATCTTAAATTGGCAATTCAACAGAAATGTGTTAAAATTACAGTTTTGAAATCCTTTCTGTTTTTGAGCCATGTCACAGAATGGAAAACCTTGGAACACTTCCCTCAAATCTCAGGCTTCTGCAACTCACTTTGAAAAATTTTTTCTAACTTCAACTAACTAGGAAAAGACTTTATTGCAAATAAAAAAACATGTGAAAGCAAATAAATGAGGAATATATTACTGGAATGTGATGTTGACATCACTGCTCTTTAAGAACGAGCATAAAATGAATCATTGGCATCATAAGACCTCCTATACTAGATTGTCTATTCAAAAAAGTTGTTACACGTTTATAGAATCATAGAATATCCTGAGCTGGAAGAAATCCATCACAATCATCAAGTCCAACTCCTGGCCCAGCACAGGACACTCCAAGAATCACACCATGTGCCTGAGAGTGTTGTCCAAACACTTCTTGAAGTCAGACAGGCTTGGTGCTGTGACCACTTCCCTGGGGAGCCTGTTTCTGTGCCCAACCATGCTCTGGGTGAAGAAACTTTTCCTGATATCCAATCTAAACCTCCCCTGTTTCATGCTGTTTCCTTGAGTCCTGTCTCTAGTCATAAGATTTGGTCAACCTAAGGAGCAATGCCTATAAAGGGCATAGAATGGAAGTTGATAATTTCTTTTTTCATTAAACCACAGAGTCACCACTAAAATATTTCATATTTCCTTTGTAGTCACAAAAATGAAAAATACTGTTCCCCAAGTAATAACAGCAACAATCTCTCAAAACATTCTCTAAATATTCTGTTGTTGAACTATGATAAGATTATTTGGGGATAGATTAATATGTCAATGAGTCACTGAAGGCTCTAGCTCAATAACATTGTATAGGAAAGCATTTCATTAGCAGGATAGCAATTAATAGATTGCAAAAACCAACGTACTTCATATAACTATAAAATATATTTTAAATTAATTTGCAATATTTATTCTGTATTTAATATTGACTGACTTCTGTATTGTATTAATTGTCTGGGGCAATTAGTATTTTCCTCCTATAGAACAAGCTGTAATCATATCAGCACATCTGTCACATCAGATAAGCAGAAAAGAGAGCACAGTCACAAATACGGGTAGGACCTTGAGTTCTACTCAATCTCTAAGGCATAATTAGAGTGTTAAAAAATTATTTTTCAGCTACTACCATCCAGCCAATTTTCTCTCAGATGTGTATCACAAGACTACAGTCCCTCCCCTATGCCTGTATGCACACCTGCACACATACCCACACACTCGTCTTTAAAGCACACAAAAAATATTTGAAAATCCATTTGGATTTGATCACAGACACAAGCTACAGCAACATCTACTTCCTTGTCAAAATTTAGAAGTTTAATATTTATTCAGCTAAACAAATGAAAAAAAGGGCAATATTTTACACAGGAAAAGAAAAAGCTGTATTTTAAGCCCTATGTAGCTTGTGACTACCATGAATTAGTATTGTCAAAGTGAAGGCAGTTTTGGCAAGCTATGGGTAGAAAGAAATTGAGAGATTAATAATTTGTATGCTGACTTTTAAGAGCTTTATCTGTGATAAATTAGCTTTTCAAGAAAATCTTAAATAGCCACTGTGAGTGAGATGGCTCTGGTGAGTGTCAGCAGAGTTCTCAGTATGGGCAGCAGTGCAAAATACAACTCCCCAGTAGAAATGCACCAAGTACAACCTCATTAACAGAAACAGCAGCGACATTTCAGAGGAGAAAGTTGACGTATCTGCTCATTATTACAGGGGCTACCTCAAGTCTGAGAGGAAACACCAGCATATTTTCAGCGAGTGAAGCTGCAATCTGGGTCAAGTCAATGAGCTCTGTGTAACAAAATCCACCATCACAGCAGGCAGCAACCACTCCCCACCCCGTGAGTCCAGCCCCCAGGGCTTGCACATCATTTCCCATTCTGCTGGGGAAAATAATTTACCTTTCCACACTGGCTACAACCAGCTCTTTAACTTTGGGCTTTCCCCAGTGTCCCCACTCACTTGTAAGGAATTCCTCCCACCTGTGTTTTGTTCAGGCTGCCTCTGGCCCCTTTTGTCCCAGTATGCAGGTGGTGGAGGTTATCACCATCATTTATACATTCCTCCCCTCCCCTCTCCTCCTCTCTTCAAACCCTTATGAAAAATTTCACTCTGATGACATGTACAGAGCAAAAGCTTAAGGTATCCTAAATACAAGGAGAGAATATTCAGGTCAATATTGGTTTCTTTTCCCCAATACAGGTTCAAAATGCATTAGGGTGAAATAAACAGCATGTGGATTTTGCAAATCTCATCCTGAACCTTAAGCAGAATTCCTATGAGTGACATGGAATTCACAAACAATTCAGAGTGAACCAGCTTACTAATTGTGGCTTTTCAAGACAGGTCCTTTTATACAAGGGTAAACTCAGCTTGATTTCACATAACTGAAGTTTTTTCCTTTGTTTTCAACTATGATTTTCCAGAATATAAACAAGTACCTATTGATTTGTCAATTTATTAAGCATCAGATGTTACTTCCTTCATTTTTCACTACCTTCCCAACAGCTTCCATCTTACTATGTTGTCTTTTAAATCATTCATGTCGACCTTATCAAATCCACAGCAAAACCAAAAAAAAAAAAAAAAAAACCAACCAAAAAAACCCAAAAAAAAACCCGGCCATCATTACTGCTGTTGTCTTGCCAATAACTGTAAAAATATCTCTGTTCACCTTAATAAAGAAGTTATTTAAATCAAAATGCTATTGGAAAAATTAAAAAAAACCAAAACATTTACAACAAATCAGGTTCAACACTACCTACTCTGAACAGCAGGACTGCTGGAGGCAATAAGGCACTAAGCCAGTTACACTTCTGGCTTACAGACAAAATTCAATGAACAAAGTTAAGATGTGACACTGTTTAGCATGTCTACAGCAAGAAACATTTAGACTTACAAATTTCCTTCACATTGGGTATGTTAAGCAAAAATAGAAATAAGAAAACTGTAATCAAATTTTTTTTATAACAGCTTACTTCCAAAATACATATAACATAAAAAATACAGAATACACAAAGGCTAAAATTTCTGATGAAAAAAACTCACCTAGGTGTATTAAAAATTAAAATACACCACTAAGGATTTCCAGATGTTAGATGTGAGTTAATCGGTATTTAGGCTTAGTTTTCCTTATAATTCTACTTCTTAGTATCTTGAAACTAAAACTTTTGTTACAGGTATGATGACCCAATCTGTTAATGACCTGTTATATTTTTAAGTTACAAAACAATAAATAACCAGAAACTGGATAGAATAGAATTGCATTCTTCAAATCCAAACCCTAAGGCACAAAATACTAATCACCAATTTCTTTCCTTCCAATATAGCACTAAATTACAGTGAAGACTTATAAAATCAAACTTGTCACTTGTTCACAGAAAAGATGAGAATCATTATACCCAAACCAGCAAAAATTGCAATCATAGTTTACAAAAAAAGACAAACAATAACAACAACAAAAAGCAAACAAAAAAAACCAACCAAAAAACCACAAAATTAATGAAATTAGACAAATGTGTTCATATATTAATGGAGAAATATTTAAGTCATATGAAACCACATCTCACTTTATTGTTAAGATATTAATCAAGAAAAAATAGTGACTTCTTGCACTTGTATTTCTATTAGGTTTTCTGAAGAAGTTAATTTAAAAAATAAAGAGCATATGCATAACATACATGTACAGACACATATGGCTACCTCGAAATAGAAATACTTTAAATTTTTATATGTAAAATTAGAAAAAGAGCTGCAAAATTTCTTATCAGCATTACTAAATATTATTCAGAATAGCCTTTACTCATTAACTTTCTCCTAGTGAGCTCCTGTCAGGTCATTTGATTAATAACAATTTTGGAAGTATCCCGGGTTCTAATTTAGGTACAGCCAAGAATGCTTAAATTAATTTTTGATTACAAGTTTTTCTCTTTTCCCTGAAGGCTAAAAATGTATTAATGCATAACATAGTATGGAACTTGAAATTGCTTTTTGAGACCTATGTTTTATCTGATGATATTTTTTCTCTCTGCATTAATCTAGTCTCCCTGTTAACAGTTTCTAGGTATAGTGTGTAACACAAAAGCCCTGTGATGGATTGCACCAAAAGATCTTTATTATAGTCTTGACAGAGACAGATAACTAATTCAGTGTTAATTTAAAATCAAAACCTTAGTACCAGAACTAAAGGTACCTTCTCTGTGGTTTAAGTATATCTTTACATGCTACCTTTGAAAATTTTCTACAATTTTCCTTGAAAATAAATATTCCATACATGAACAGTTACCTCTGTTACATAGTCCTCTGTCAATCCAGGATAAGACCTATTACAAGCACTCGTGAATTTTAAACAATCTTACAAAATCTACCGAATGCACATAAAAACCAATGCCAATACACTTCTGTTGCACAGATACCACAACCTGCTTTTGAATGGACAATATTTTGTGGCAGCAAATGATAAATATTTAAAGGAAAGGTACCTGAACTGGCTGGCTGCAAAGCAAAGCAGCCTGGTGGGTACTGGGGGGATTGAGGAGTTCCAGCCTGGCTCCGGCGCTGAGCGCTGTGTTCCCCATGGGCACGGTCCGGACAGCTGCCGGAGCTCCTCACTCCTAGGGAGCCCCAGGCTGGGGCTCTGCTGCCCGCAGCCAACACCTCCCTCCCACGCTGCCACTTCCAAACGGGCTGGCTCTCGCACCCAGGCATTAGAATTCAACACACAGTGCCCTGCCCTAACAACAGGGCTGGCCTTACAAAGGAAACACAGACACGCTCCCAAACTGCCCTTTTTCCCCAGACACAAGTGGAGAACCCCCCGAAGGCAAGTGATTAGGAAATAATTGTTCCTTTGGTACCAAGCTAGCGCGGGTAAATATTAAATTATGATGTGCCAAAAATGAAAGAAATGAGTTGCTGTGCATTGTGAGGAAAGGAAGGAAGGGGAATACAAGAGTCTGGGCGTTGTGTTGATATTACTGATGAATCTGAGAAAGAAATCACATTTTAATCAAATAATAAATGATTTTGGGAATCTACAGTACTAATTAGACCAATGTACAGAGGGCTGTGACTATGAAACATCACACAATGAGGGAGCTACTTAGGCAGTTCCTGTATATTAATCCAGCAGTATTAATTAGTACTCCCTTACTAAACTAAGTTACAGATGTCAACAATGACTATTGGCTTTTTGTGCCTCAATGATGTCAACAATGACTGTTGGCAGCTTTTTGTGCCTCAAAACATCATTAAAGATTTGAAGAAGTGACGTTATCACCACAAGAGCCATGAAGGAGTCATGTATTTAAGAACAAAATCTTCCCTGCACTTTATGCTATGACACCAAGTGTCTAGATGCATTTTATGCTTAGATACCAAACCCACAAATGACAGATTATTGGGTTTGATTTTCTTTTTCACAGTTTTAAAGAAAGAATTAAGATACATCAACGATGAAGGGGGATATAAAGATGTGTAATAATCATCTTATTACGACTAGCTGAGCTTCTTTGTAGATTAATTTCCCTCCCTTGTGAACAATGAAATTCCTGAGAAGAGGATTTGTTGTAAAAAATGTCAATGCAGAAAAACAACATTTTTCCCTGTCTACTGCCATTTATGAGCCATGCTGCAGAAAAAAGGTATTAACATCTACAGAGAAATTGTTTGCTTTTGAACTGAAATGTCAATAAATATTTCACAGTCCAGAAATACTGATGAGGATTTAATAATGATTTATATTACTATAATATATAAAATATAAAAATAAATACTATTTTAATAATTATTTATACTGTGGCAGGCTAGAAACAGATCATTACATCATTCACCTGGTGAAACAACAAAAGTTGTTCCACCAGGTGAAGTGAGTTAAAGACTTGCTAAGTGAAGACTGGAGGACTCAGACATACCAGTTTTCTACGCAGTGAAGTGTCATTTGGGACTAATTTTTCCATTCAAATATCATCATTTTAAATAGGGTATTTCCAGTAATTTCTTGGGTAACCTTTTACAACCAACTACATACCACACATACAAAAATGTGTCAATTCTCCCTCTTTCCTCTGAGCTTTGTTTGCCTATACTTTCAGATTACATACATTAATTATTATTTGTCATTGTTTGTAACATTCAGGTATTTATAGATGCCACACACTTTCTGTGCTAGCAATTCTACTAAGCTATAAATGTCTGTTCTTATTTAGCAGAAAAAAAAATTGAGGGGTCCAGATGAGGACCACAGAGGTGGATCAGAGAGCTGAAGCACCTCTCCTATGGAGACAGGCTGAGAGTTGGGGTTGCTCACTCTGGAGAGACAGCTCCAGGGAGACCCTACAACACCTTCCAGTACCTGGGGGCTGCAAGAGAGCTGGAGAGGGACTTATTACAAGGGCACGTGGGGATAGAAGAAGGGAGAATGGCTTTAAATGGAAAGAGTTATAGTTAAATAGGTATTTAATGTTTAGATCAGACATTAGGAAGAAATTCTTCAGTGAGGGTGGTGAGGCACTGGGACAGGTTGCCCAGAGAAGCTGTGGATGCTCTATCCCTGTAAGTGTTCAAGAGCAGGCTGGATGTGGCTGCAAGAAACACAGCCTAGGGGAAAGTGTGGAACGAGGTTATCTTTAGAGGTTCTCTTGAGTGCAAATAATCTTATGTTCTGTGAATACTTTTAATTATGACATCATTTGTTGCTATTGCCTACTCTAAATTTGCAACTGCATAAATTCAATCTTGCAAATTCTTTTTTCCCCCAATTAAGTTTCTAGTTTAGATGTCCTTTGCAGGTTGAGGCCTGAGTTCCAGACTCTCAAACTCCTGGTCCTTTAAGTAGCTATTCTGGAATGAAATGAGATTCTTTACAGGACGACATTTAGAACTTGCAACAGGAAGTTTTTTTCCTATTAGCCTGATTTATATGACTTCCAGTGAATAAATAAATTTTTAAACAAAATCAAGGAAACTAGTCGTGTGAATATTTATTAAGAAGAAAAGTGAGCTATTTTCCCTTCTGTCATAACACTGATGAAATATTATATAAAAGAATCAGTATACATTCAGCAAATTTATGTAGCAAGTAGGGATTACATGCTTGAAGGTTTTTAAATGTGCTGCATTTTAATAAATTAATTTTAATTAACTATTCCATAGTTTCTGCAAGCCATAATTCAAACACCTTAAAATATCTCATAAGGAAAAACTAATTTTCCAGACAAAATTAGATTTCTTTGTAATTCTGTAAGCGGCATTTGAAGTCCTCATATTTACATAAGTATTTTCCCCTAAGTTTAAATACTCAAGTTAATTATAGCCAGCATTTATTTTCACTGTCCATGCCTGAGTTTGAGTAGTATTCTTGCCATGAAATGAATAAATATTGGTGAGAAAACTAATTCTTTTGGTGAAGATTAGAACTAATTAAAGATAGTCCTCTCAAGGTGTTTGTGTCATGGTTGATTGTGAGCTTTAACTAAAGCTGTTCCCATAATTGGGATATCTGTAGAATGCCTTCCCTCTCTGGTTTCTTCTAGCTATTTACATGTAAACTAACACTGTCACCTTTCCACTGCCTGTAACATTTGCAAAGACATACATTTTAACAATATGTACAGGAGCTCAACAACGTTTCAAATATCTGCTCCCTATGACGTTCTTCTTAGATTTGACAGTCTCTTAAAAATATTAAGATGAAACAGGAATCAGACAAACTGACAAAGAATGACCACATTCACCTCCTTTTCTTGACTCCAGGTTTGGAAACTTGATTTTTAAAATTTTTGAGTTGGTTTTGTGCTATGCATCAAACAAGCATTATTTAAAGTTACCAGCTTAAATAACTGAAGGCACAAACACGAAATAAGGACATTTTGAAATTCACACATCCTTGTGGTTTATTGTTTGGGCTTGAAAATACAAAATCTATGTAAATGAAAATTACAGTTGGCAAACTGGAGATGCCATCTCAGTTTCAAGCAGAGAGAAACTAGTCCCATATGGAAGCTTTTCAAGGGAACTTCACTGGGTCAGAAGATTGTGTTCAGTTGTACATTCACCTTACATCAGAACTTCTTAACAGAGAGACAGTAAGGTCCACCTCCATGGCTTATGGCATCAGCAGGATTAAGTAACTATGAGTAAAGAACCCACAGGTATATATTTATCAAGGAAAAGAAGGTGTTCTCAACCTGCAGGGAAAACATCCTCAGGCCCATTACATGTGACAATCATAGCACCTTCTATCATAAGGGAAACACTGACTTAACATAGGTCTCTGTTGGCTCCTCCAAGGGAGTCAAGGGACCACATGGAGGAAAAGAAGGTTTATTCTTGATACAATACAGCAAAAGGATTAGCCCATCCAGCCATGAGGAAGGGCAGATCTAGTAAGGGAGTTAATAAAGTTGGCTCTTTCTCTCTTAACAAATATTTAGCAGAGAGTAGATAGTGAAAGAATAGGGACGTAGAAATGAGATTATCTATCTCTTCAGGGAGCTCTGAAAAGACAGCTTGGAATTGTTAGACTTTGAACTAGTACATATAATTATCAAGAAATAAAGATGCCTCAAAGGTAGATAATGTAAGAACTCAATAATTTCAGTAATTCCTTTTGCAATTAAGATATGCTAACTGTAGAAATTCAGAGAATTTCTACATCTACAGTATTAGACCAGAACTGTATAAAATGCTACTTATCAAATATTGGTGCTGTCATCAAAATACTGGTTTCAAGCATAGGAAAAAATAGGAAATGGATATGTCTGTGAAGACACCAACATAGTCGCTTCAGCTGCCTCTGAGGACAGCAGGTAGGAATCATCACAGCCAGCTCAATGCTGGAGTTTCCACAGAATGCCCAGGAATCACAAGTGCCTAAAAAGAGCCATCCATTTCATTCACTTTTTTCCCTTTTTTTTAACCAAGGACATATGGAACAAACAGGAAATCAAAAAGGTCTCCATGGGCTCCAGGTTAATTCTGTCTACCCTCTTTGAAGCACAGGCACCAAAGGTAGGATGGTTCTTCTTCCTGAACAACAGCCTGATGTTTGAAGAACTCACTCAAGAAATGGAAAGACTGATTAAAGGATGGACACAAGATAAGAGGAATTAATTCATGCCTCCCTTACTGCAGCAATCAAAAGCATTAAGCCACAGAACACTTTTGTGTGAAGACTCTTGAAACCAAGCAAGCAAACAAGGAAGTAAGATCTTATCCAGAAACTGAGATATTAGCTGCAAGTAGTAGACTTTATTTCCTGGATCTTAATCCCAGAAAATAATTATGCACTTAATACATATATATATGTACATATGTATATACATAAACATATATATCATCATTATATATATATAGTCATTAGGTAAAATCTTTATATATATTGTTATTAGATAAAACCAGTTTCAGAATTATTGAATATTAGACATGTGTCCTTATAGTTGAATGTCCTAGTCACTTGAAAGGTACTTTTCCATTTTTCCTCTATTACTTAGCTCTTTCTCCCCTAGAAAGGGGAAGACATAGGTTTAAATCACCTGAGTGCTGTACCTGTATTTTTCAGTGCTCTAATATGGCATAACCAAACAAATGTTTTCAGTCAGAGACAGTAATGACCACTCTCAGATGAGATGAAATTGGTCACAGATCTAATCCCCAGGCCCATCTTTTCAAACTTCTCCTGGGAATAATAGAGAATTCAGGAGGCTACCCACATACCTAGACAAATTCAGCACCTCTGAGCATGTGTGGATGACTTAAGTTAAATGTCTCAATTAGGCAGGGAGGAGCTTAATATATTTATAAACACAACATTAAGCAGTCTTGGAAAAGAAACATATTTTACTGCCTGCAATGTATATATTTTGGGTAGGATATATCATGCTTAAACCACAAATCTAATCCTATGTAATGCAAAAGACAATGCTATATAATCCTATTTATTAACTAAACTAATCAAGCTCCACCTTAAATCTAGTTATAACCTTGACCCTAACATTAAATGAAGACATGAGACAATATACCAATTTCATTCTAGATTAATAATTAATATTAACTTTAAAAATTCTGTCTCTCAAACTGTACTTTTATACTTTATTATCCTTCCTGTTTTGCATAACTAAAACATATTATAACTGAATTTAAATTAATTAAATCTAGGAAACAGTATGCCTCTCTGAGGGAAGACAAGTTGTGTAGTCAAGGAAGTTCAGAATACTTTGACTAACATGTGAACTTTGTTTCAAGTCAGGAGGTGCTCTTTGGATATTGATTCACGTTATTTTATTAAGTTACAGATGAGAAAACTGTCCAGGAGTCTGGAATTAGTACATTGAAACACCAGCCAGGAACTCACACAATTTGAAGACATCCCAGAAAAAGAATGGATGTGGAATCTCATACAGGATTCAGCATAAGGATGGGCTGTTAGGTGGCACAGAATACCTGAGTCACTTAGTGTGTGGGAAGAGGATGCTTGGAGGTGTCCAAAAGACATGTAAATGTGGCACTTGGGGAAATGGTTTAGTGATGCCCTTGGCAGTGTAAGGCTATTGACTGGACTCCATGATCTTAAAGGTATTTTGAATCAAAATGATTCTATGATTCATACAAAAATTCATGGAAATATTCATCCAACAAATTGAGACAGTCTTTTTGTAAGTAAAACTAGCAAAATTAATTAATAAAAATAATATTTCTATGTAGTAAAATACTGATTTCAATGATAGTAAAGAATATTTTCATACCACTAAAATTCTTAGCAACAAATTTGAAATAATAAAAAAAGCAAAATTTCTATTTTTCCCAATAAGTGTTATAAATAAAAATTTTAAATAAAATCCTTGCCTTACCCTATATAGCACAATGACAGATGCAATCAAATAATAACATTCTGTTTGGTTACTCTTGCTTTTTCTGCAAGATCTTCAATCAAAACCTTTATCAAAAGACAAGAAAATAACCAAGTAGGAAAGTAAAAAGATTGCTCAAAAAATATACCACCTTTAATTCAATCTGAAATAAATTAATGCTTTTGAATGCAACAAGTAAAAGCTAAAGCAGCCACCAAATGCCATTTATATTACTTGCAGATCAATGCTACAAGAGACATGGCTATGCACTCAATAGAGTAGATAATGAGTTCCTACTAATAGTCTGGAGATGCTCTGCATCAGTAAGCAGGAGAGAATACCACATTGGTGAGAAAACTGATGCTGATGTTTATTCACTAAGAGAAGACAGCTTTATATTTATATATAGATGCAATGAAAGATCCCAAAGACAAGATTTAAAAAAGAAAACCCAACTTGGATTGGCATAATATAATTTCTGCACATTTCTGAAAAACCACAGCAAATTTATGTTTTTATAATCCATAACCTCAGTTTTGTAGTCTTCCCAAGAAGCTAGATTCTCCTGTGGTGAAAAATACTACCAGAACTCCTTGCTGAACCCAGACTAAAAAGGCTAACAAAATCAGCAGCATTGATAATTTATATTTAACTCACATGGCAACTCCTACATGCTGGGAGTTCTATAAGAACTCAGATGATTATTGCCATGTACACGTTTAGATGAACCAAGATTGATCTTGCATGGCAACTCCCACGTGCTTGAAGTTATTCTATGAGTGTTCAGATGATCATTCCAATGTACATGAGCCAGGGGGAGGGGGCAGCACAGTAATCTGAGCATTAGAGCAACAAGAAAGGAGGTTTCAAAATTTATGTCTTGATCATACACTGAACCTACTTTCCTCTAAATAACTAATCTGAAAGAAACTAAGCAAAAAAAAACCCCAAAAAACAACAACAACAACAACAAAAAAAAAAAAAACCAACAAAAACCAAAAAATAAAACAACTAACCAGACAAAACAAAACACAATAGAAAGAAGAAAACTCCTCTGTTTTACAATTTAAGCTACCTCACAAGTCTAAAGCATCTTCTTCCAATACCCAGTTTATATCAAGTATCACCACAGGGATAATATTCTGCTAATATAAGAGAAAAGGAAGAGAAAGTAACAAACTGTGACCTTGTCCAAGACTTTACACTTATACCATTAAATTATCATTGTATAAATATTTGGACAACCTTGTCCATAAATAAAAACGATTAAACTAATTATCCAGCTCTTGTAGTCATACAGTCATTCCTAATGAAGGCTGCAAGTTTACCTAACCATAATTATGCCCCACTACTGATATCACTCAAAAATATTACTGCTTATTGAAGAAAGAGTAGCATCTTATCACCTAATTAAACAAAATAATCAAATGATTATGCAACACTGAGCAAAACTGCTGAGGATGAGGAGATTCTTGTTCCTTGTAGACCTAGTCAACATAAGAACAGTAACAGTTAAACTGAAAAAAAAGCTTTAGGAACAGGCTTTTCTCATTACAAATTTCACTGTGAAGGTGCTTTGCTGAGAACGTTTCATTTAAATAGTTTTAATCACCACTGTGTTTGTTTAGAAATTTCTAACAGCCAATATTGAATGAGCAGAAAAAAAGTTCCCACACTTCTCAGAAGTCTGCATGAGACTTCTATTTTTTGTCATCAAGGGGCCTCAGTTTCTTCACTGTTGCTGTCAACTGTCTTGAAGGTCACCTGGTTTTCCAAAAATAACTGCAGATGAGAATACTAATTCTAAAAACAATCTCCTTTCAGCTTCTGGTCAGGACCACTGAAATAGTACTAAACATTTGATGGTGGGCACTCCTGGACATCAGGGAACTACAAAGGGCATGAAGCCTGCAGAAGTGGCTCCACAGAGTGAGTTCCTCAGCATGAAAGCACTCTTGCCCAGAGACTTCACCTTCACTTCAGGAAGCCCTGACACTTCCTTCTAGACAAAGTCACTCCACTCTGTACTTTTGTGCAAAAAACCCACAAGGAGCTCTGCCAGGACTTCTCAAAGATGAATTGCCTGGGGACAGCTGGCAGAATTTCTTGCTGGTTTGAGTCACTTTGGAGAGACCACAACCTGAGAGATGAACTCCTTAATCAGCCATGTTCAACAGAGCACATTTTGAATCCCTGTTTGCTTCCTTAACCCCTCCAGACTTTCTGAGGGGAAAAGAGGCAGCAGCAAAGGCAATTTCTGCTACTCCTCCCTTCAGCCTCCTACCCTGCAGAGGTCACTCAACAAGATCTGTCTCTGTGTTGAGCACATCCAGATGCTCAGGAGACTGAAGACTGCAAGAACCCACAATGAGCAAACCATGAGTGCTTCTGTGAGTGCTTTAAAAGACTCAAAGAACTACAGACCTGAGTGAAAGTGAGTGAGTTTCAGGTCATCTACACTCCATTCTTGCACTACAAGGGAGGATCAATTATGTTCTAGTTATTTCTGGCAAATTCTCAGTTAACTCATCCTTAGAAACATCCACAGGTGTCTTAAGAAAAGCTTCAATCACACAAGCTCTGGCAAATTTAGCTTAAGCTGTCAGTGGTGTCTGCTGATGTACTGAGCTGACAATAAATGTCTACTACCTGTGCGACAAATTCCAATTGTTACAAATATTACAAATTTCTGTACAGACAGAAATTAAATTATTAACTGATAATGCTACTGGACTATTCACTTAAATTTTCCTATTGAAAAGAGCAAGTTAACATTATAATCAGTATTCAACAAGTATTAAATTATCATCTTTGGCTTGGTGCATACTATGTGTTAAAGAAAGCCTGATATTTCTTTTAGTATTAAAAGACACTCTTTAGAGATGCTATACAAATTAAGCATGAAGCTACTGCTTGCTCCTCTGTACTACAGATTTCCTCATTTGTTAATGGAACTATGTATAAAATAAGATAATTAGAAAGCAACAATACAAAAATATAAAGCAAAGGGAAGGACTTTATCATAGAGCTCTGAAGAGCTGGCTGAATTTCAAACAAAGAACTTAGTGGGTGGGGGAGGGAACACAGAGAGTACTTTATTCTCATTATTTAAACTACAAGCTTCCTGGAGCTTGTTCACTGAAATGAGGATGGTTAATCTTAAGTATTCCGTAAATTCCACAGATCAGCTGAAAAGTCTTCTGAGGCATGGATTAAAGAACTTTCACAAGGCATCCCCAGTTCATGCCTGGGCTAACTGCTTCAAAACACCATGTTCAAAGTCTGTATAGGTAGAGACCACAATACAAATCCTTCTAGGATAATTCTAACGTGTTCAGGGTGCTAAAATTGGATAAAATTAATCCAAAGAAGGCCAAATTATTTGAGCTCCTAGTAGAGCACACAGAACAAAGGGTAAAGAAGCAGTGTTGAAAATTGTGAAGGTTCTCTTTTTGTGCTTATTATTATTTTTACTGCAGTATACTGTTGAGACGCTATTTAGTGCTAGATGGGGAATTACACAACTCCTGCCCTGAAAATCTCATTTAGTTTTAGAGGTCAAATCTCAAATAACTGTGGAATCCTGACCTACTGGTACTAGAGTCATTTAATACTGGAGATCAGAAGGAGGAAATGGTTATTATGCATTTGGTTGGTTTTTGGCCTTTTTCCTAATTAAGGTAAAATGCCATTTCCTTTTTTTGAACAAAAAAATTATTTTCCCTTTATAATGACAGGGAATACATTTCAAACAAAAACGTTCTGTCAAGTATATTATTCTAATGTTACTATTCTGGCTGATCTGTTCAGCCATTTGTTCCATTTTACTATTCTGGGCTCTCAACAGAAGAGCTGGAAAAAGTACACATTTGCATATTTCTACATTACCAGTGTTTCTACATTAACAGCATGTACTATACAGCTCATACTTCCAGTGCATAGCACTGAAGACATGTAATTTTGTACTTCTCTTTGCCATTTTTTTCTTTTCTTTCATTTTATATACAATTACATTTTAAAATGTGTTTTAAATGCTTAATTTTATCAAATTATTAATTCTATGTTTCAATATTTATGGATGCATGAATAATTTAGAATACATTATTTATACTTTCAGCATTAGAACAGGAATTGAAAATTCAACGGACCATTTTACAACAATTTTTTGTCCTAAATAAAAACTTTAATATACCAGGCATATTGGAAACTTTGTGGAAGGAAGCCTGGGAACAAAAAATATACTAGCAGTGATAAGAGAATTATGTACTGGAGAGTTTGAAGTCAAATCTAAGTAACAAACTAGCATTTCAATGACAAGCAAACAAGCTGGATTGAAATAATAGGCAGGAATAAAAGGTTTTGTGCATAGTGCTACCTGCCAACCATGATAGTGACACCAATTATAACAGATGCATCAGTTGCTACCAGACATCAGAGATGTAGCAACTGTAGAGCACTCAACTCCATTAAACAATTATGTAGATGGAAAAAAACCCCAAACAAATATGACATTTTTTCGGTGTTTCAGATCAGAGGTTGTTTCATGGTCAGCATGACAAAACAAGCAATCATTAGCACGTGACCTCACCACTGCTGAATACAGGCAGACAACCACTGCCCTGGTCCTGCTGGCCACACTATTTCTGATACAGGTCTGAGTGGTCATCTGGGCACAGCTGGCTCATGTTCAGCCCCTACTGAGCAGCACCTCCAGATCCTCCTTCCACTGGGCAGCTTTCCAGCCACTCTGCCCCAGCCTGAAGTGCTGTGACCCAAGGAGTGAGCACATCACCTTGGGTAAGCCTGTACAACTGGCCTCAGCCTCTACATCCAGCTTGTCCAGATCCTGCTGTAGGGCCTTCCTGCCCTCCAGCAGATCAACACTTGTGCCAAGTGAGTGTCATCTGCAAATTGACTTGAGAGAACCTTGTCCAGATCTTCAGTAAAGAACTTACACTCATGCACAAGAGTGATCCGGCTCATGCAGCCTACTCACCTTTTAAAAAAGGCTGTAAACAAAATTCCTCACTAAAGTTTTTTTAGCAAAGAAAACACTGAGACATAAAAGCAAAGGTTGGGGAAAAATAACTGATTAAAATAGAGGAATCAGAAGATCAGAGTTCAGACTCAGCTCTCGCAATGGAGGAAAGTCACTTGCACAGGGGGATGCACTGGGAACTGTCCTGTTTAACACATTCATAAGTAACATGGCAAGGAGAAAGGGGTGGCAGTTCTTCAGCAAGGTGAGAAAATCTACTGATGGTACGTACTACAAGTAGTAAAGAGGAGTGCCCTAAACACCAGCAAAAATGCTTATCAGTCTGAGGGACCAGGCAATAAAGAAGCAGGTGAAATTCAATTTAGATTAACGTAAAATGATACATGTATGGAAAACTAATCCTGGCTTCATATGTAAAACAAGAAGCTCTGAGTAGTAACACTAGGGAGCAGAAGAGATAATTCCATGAAAGCATCAGTTTGTTGCTTGGCCATACTAAAAAAGCAAATTAGAAAATTCAAGAAGCATTATGCAAATTAGGGAATATTAAGAAAGAGTATCAAACAGAAAAAAAATATTCTATATAATTCTGTAAAATTACACTTATTCCACACTTTACATATTGCATGAAGCTTCTGCCTGCTCCTCTCAATACAGGGTGGAAAAGGTTCCAAGAGGGCAAGAAGGATCTATGGTATGAACTTTCTCCATACCTGGAAAGCTCAAACGCATGGAATGCTTCTGTGAGAAAAAAAAAAGTGAGTTACTATAACAGAGACCTTAAAAATCTTCAGGGGAAACATCTTACATAAAGATTAATATTTTCTTCCAAAATAGCAAACAAATGGATAGCACAAAAAGGTAAGAGGAGCCAGGTTCAAAGCAAACATGGCTGGACTTCAAACAATGAGCAGCAGAACCATGGACTTCATGTAGGGGACACTGAATGCAATTCATGTGACAAAGTCAAGGGAAGAACAGACAAGCACCTATGAGAGTTCATGGCAGGTTCCTAAATAGACTAATTCCCAAGAGTTTAAAAAACCTTCAAGATGAAAATACTCAGAAGCTGAAAGAATTTCAGCAAGAATTATATGGTCTAATCCTATTCTTACTCTTCTCCAAGAATCTGCAGGTGGTGACTGTTGGAGTACGAATATTGAGCAAGAAAGATTGGTGCAGAATTAATTTTCTGGTTAGATATTTGGAGACAATTTTCCCAACTAATTAACACACAATCTAACTAATTTTCCTAACTAACACACAATCACATTACAAAGGCTGAAGTAAGGGAGTACAATCATAGCAAATAACTTTGCAGTAGTTTAAGTATTTAAAAGATAGGCACTCAAATTGCATTCTGCTGTCCTTGAACTCATGCTCAGGTGGAAGCTCCTTCTCTAAAAGTTCAAACCCTTCTTGCAACTTAGTCATTGAACCTATGAGATTATTCCTACAGTAAATAGTTTATGTATAATCCTTTACTTGAACTTATCTTTTCTCTGAATTTTAGATATTTTCCTGTGTTTCTCAGCCAGCAACATACAGCCAGACTTAGGCAAGAAGGTCAAATATGGCCCATCCTGTCATATGATTCTTCTTTAACCAAGTCCCATTTGGTATCTCCTGCAGGGCAATAAAACTTCAATGGAAAACTATTTCAGAACCACAAAACTCTGTATGGTTAAACACTCCTTCCAGTTTCCAACCTAAGCATATTCATGCCCATTCTTAAGGATACTTGTTCTTTTGCCAAAACCATTATTTATCTTAAGTAGCTCTCCTTCCTTCAGTGTTTACTCTCTGATGTACTTAATATGGGGGGTGTGTCACAACTCCTTCACACTTGTGTACGTCAAATAAATCAAAATCCTACTCCTTAGCTGCATGCATTACATTCATATAATCAAAAATATATAATAATATATATAATTATAATATATATATAATAAATAATAAGATATTATAGAATATATTTTCTGAATACAAAATTTTACATTAGACCTTTCCACTGTTTTGTAAAATTGCACTACTTTATTTCTAGCTATTTCAGAAATACTTCATCTGATACAGACTAATAGCAAATTTGCCTTTACAGAATTCAGAATCTGTTTTGCTTGGCAATTATTGTCTAGGTCATTCAGGGCTTCTCAGGTTTTCTCATGCACTCTTCTATGGATAAAGCTAAAAAATGTTTTGACATTTGCACTTTCTATTACATTTCACCCAAATCAATTCAGTCTTCAATCTTTCACCATTTAATGAGGCTTTTCAATTTCTCATCTACAGGTGAGAACATCAACAGTTTTCCACTTTCTGTCTACTCATTAGGACGGTATCTCCAAGAGACTTACAACAGGAGACAAGGAAATAATACAGAAAAACAGAAGCACAAATTTTAGCATTAGTATTGCTGGTATCTTTTCAGGTATGTATTTGACAAGAAGTTACAACAAGAGTTTTGATGGATGATAATGAAGTAATTTTACAGATTAATGAATCATTAACAGCAATGTGAAAAGCAGCACAGTTCTGTATGACTGTGCATGCAAATTGTACTTGGAAAGTTTTCTTTACACATGCACTGCCCATCCTGTAATATACTGTGCACTGAAAACCTTTTAAAAAGTTTTGTTTTTTCTTTGCTTGTGTTTCTTTTTCATTAAAAATACACTCATTAGGAATCAAAGATAGGGCTGCTTTCAGAATGTTTACATGAATTTTTAATATAACTGAAAAATGGAATATTTTATCTGCTACGTACAGAACTATCAAAAATAACAAATGTGCCTTAAGTATCTCACTGAATTAACTGTACCATTTTTTAACTGCTCTTGTTAAAGTGTATCAAGGGTCATATACAAAATGAAAGAGCTCTGCACTAAAGGACATAGCACAGGAAAATAGCTGGCTGGTTCTAGAGATCAAACTCATAGGCTCCAGTAGGTACCTGAATTGTTTAGATACTGTATGTACAGCTTTAGGTATAGAAAAACAGTTTTCACAACACTCAGTATCCTGAAAAGAGGAAATATCTTCAACTAGAAAAAAAGAAAAATGTGTTTCTGAAATTGCACCTCTTTTATCTTTTTAGATACCCAAGCTAAACTAGAAGTAAGCACCTCAAATTATTATTATTATTATTATTATTATTATTATTATTATTATTATTATTATTATTATTAAACATTTTCAACATTTAGTTCAGGCACATTGCCTGTGTTCAGACAATTGATTAATTGATTATTGATTAATTAATTGATTAATTGATGCTATTGCCCATATCTCACAAAACTGATGCACTATCAGGAAACAAAGATTCACTAATCAAAAATCCACATTTACTCATATCCATCCTTCCAGGAGATCCTCGTTCTAGGAAATTGCCTTAAGCACCTGGATAAAGGCATTGTTTCTGATATTTGGCAAAGAAAAAAGCTGTGGTTTGGGCTTAACACCCTACAGTCTCCTTGCATCAGATGTGCTCACTTAATTCCTCCTGGTTTATATTCCTGGAAGAGTGAGGTAGCACAAATGTCCAGCCACGATTTCCAAACAGCCTTTGCTGGAAGGTGGACACCTAAGTATCATCATGGCTCTATCTCCAGGCCTGGAACTGGCACAGTTTTCAAAGATTATGGAAGTTCTTACTAGAAACTTTTAGACACTAGTGGCAGCTAATTAGGTTTTTCAGATTTTTCAGTTGTTCAGCTCACACTCTTGACTTTGGAAATCTGACTCCCACGCAAAGTCAAAGCTGTAAGGTATTTCTGGGTAGAATAGCTGTGTAGAATACATGCCTTCCCTGTTCTTACTCTTACCCAGCTCCATAGACAGAGTATAAGAATTCTTTTCCTCCATTTTGGCTTGGCTCTGCACAGCTCTTAAGCAGCATTTCATATCTCTGTTTTTCTGGAAATTCGCCCTTTGGTTCTGTTAATTTTATTAAGTTGGATATTTTGCATGTATTTTTCCTAACATTACTGATTTTTTCCCCCCTAACATTAATGTTACTCTACATTAACAACTGGAAAATTAATGCATTGTGTGGAAAGACATTTTATAGTCCAGAAAACATTTCCAGTATGAAAAATAAATCTATCACCTCAAAAACTATCTGTCATTTGTTATGATAACTAATTTTATGTGTAATGCAGTGATGACAGGAAATGTCAATAATTTCTTTAGTACCATACTTTCTTAATACTTTTTAACACATGATGAACATAAAGATTATTATATACTCATGCCCAATCAGTCTCTAAAATGTTGAAGTTCCATTTATTTTTAATACACTTACTCTAATCTCCCCAGCCCTAGTCGATTATCCCACAGCAAGGCATAGCTCAACAAAATCATATGCTTTCAAGACTTCTGACAATATCTGTGCTTACTTCCACCTTAAGTCAGGGTTATATGTACACTGTACGTAGAATTGTATATAAAGGGATTTCTACCACCTTTCTCCTCACAAAGAGAAACATATAGAGCTTACTATCACAGGCAAAAGAAACTCTTCACCATAAATGAGTTTTTAAAGCCTATGAAAACAAAACAATTCAGGATAATAAAAGCTGTACTGTTACAACTATGGGGCATTCTCCAGTTCTACAACACAGAATACATATACTCATAGAAATGCAAGTGTACACACACAGACACACACACACAAGAAAAAACAACTGCAAGACAGACTGCTTGTCATGACACAGGGATATGCTTGTGAATTGAAGCCATTAATACACAAGATAGGTTTGACAATCTTGTGATCAGTTCTCTGCCACTCACACTTTTCCAGAATTCTAGAGTTTTGTCTATACTTGAATTATTTAAAAAACGAAACAAACCGAACAAGACCACACACCCCAAACAAGAAACCCTAAACTATTATTCACTTAACTTTCCAAAGTTTAATTCTGTTAGTGTTTAGGTTTTTCTACAGGTGAGTGCCAACACACTTTGCTGGTAGGAAGTAAAAACAGCTTCAGTCATTCACTTTTATCACTCCATCTATTAACACCATTTCTCAGTGGTAGTACTAGATTTGAAACAAAAAACCAAACAAACCACCAAGCAAGTGAAGATCAAGGCACGGAGAAAATATTTTTGACTTGGGACTTGTGCAGGCATACCCTGTGAGAATAAATCTGCCTTAATCCTCTTGCCTGAAAAAATCTAAAAGTTCTTTCCAAGCACTTTAAAAATGCAGTCTCTTTAATAACTTTAAACTGCATTAGCAGTGAAAGCAGCACTGTGCAATGAACATTTCAACCAATCTATTTTCAGTATTCTCTGTATATTTACAAGATTCATGAAAAAGGAATAGAAGTTTGCATGTGATAAGCTGTTTCTACAGATAAAGTTAACTTTTGTCAAGGAAGCTACTCCTTCCACAAACATGCTGGGAGCTTTCTGCAGAGCAACTTTCCAAATAATTCTGGCAAAGAAACACCAGCTGACTCTGAGGAGGAAAGACAATGGGTATTATGAAGATGATCTCTCCAGAAGCAAGATCCAAGGGACACATTTTGCCAAAGAACTTCGTTGTTCTTAAGGCCTAAACTTATTTTCAGGCTACAGGAGCTGCATTTGGTCATATGTTTGAACAACTGAGAACACAGAATGATCTCACACCTAACTCAAGAAGTGTTATCTTTACTACAATAAAATATCTTCAATTAGAATAATTTATCTTGATTTGAGACAAGCTCGGAATTTTTAATCAAACCATTCCAACAATTCTGGGCAACATATGTATTTGGAAAGAGTTTTGCAGAAATTCTGGACTCGATCATATACTTCTCACTATCAACTAATAATAGAATTATTATGGTATTACAGAATATCAAGACCAGAATACATAGTGAACTAGCAATGATTTTTCCCAACACAAACAATGTATCTCTCTCTTGATTTTTCATGGCACTCTTCAATCTGACTCCAGTGGAAGAAATACATTCAAGAACAGGGACTCACTATTAATGGTACATGTATACCTTACAGTCTTGAGTACAGTTCTTGAGTTGTACTTAACCCAACACAGAACTGAAGTTTTAGATTGTGGTTTCCATTGCCCACTTAACATCAAAAACCCCAACCAACACTACAACAAAGCAGCTCAGGAAACCGTATCTTAAAATGTAGATTCTGGATTCTGAACACTGATACAGAAAGATCACCTACCTTAATTAGTTGACTATAGACAGATGCACCAATAGAAAAAGTTCACGACTATAAAAGGCCATTTCACCCTTTCCTTGGGTGATGTTACCAAGATAAACAATTATTACAAGCCAAGTGTAAAGAACTGAGTTGCAGTTACATAACCCTAAAGGTAAATAAAGATTAGAATTTGTGAAGCAGGAAAATCCTACCATTTCTAAGCCTTCCTGAAATGAACAGACTTTAGAAAAGTAGTATTTTCTTTCCTGTTAAAGTTGTTCCCATCAATAGAAAGGCAACAGCATCAGTCACACTCTACTTACTCTCTTCTGTTGCTGATACTCATGCTTGTCTAAAATTTTCTAATACAGTAATATTTACCAGCACAGCCTGAAGGGTAGGTCAATGGACTGCTCGACAACCTAGGTGCCAATTCTGCTCAACAAAAACAGGCACAGACACCAGAACTGTAGTCATAAATATCCACAGAATTCTTAGTGTGATTACTGTTATTATGCTAAGCAGCCAGAGTAAAAACAAGTAAAATAGTTACACTGTATTTTTTAAAAGCCAAGGAAATAGACAAGGCTTTTGTTAAAGAAAAAAAAGTTTCAAATGTCACAGCAGCTAAGTTAGCAGATATAAACCAGCTTTTTAAATTGCTACTTTAAGGAAAAATCAGTTGAAATAATAAGCTTGCCATAGCATATACTACACAAATAATGAAAGAGAAAAGGCTGTATTTCTTTTTTTAAGTTATTATGTAATGCACTTACTCAATATTGCAATACAGTCCCTAAACTGGTTTAGATTGAGGTTATCAGCTCAACTCTATTAACATAATGTCATGATGAAAGTCAGAAATGAAAAATCTATAATGTACATATTTTTAAGACCCACTCTATGAAATAAGATACATTTACCATGTCACCCAAAAATATGAAATATTTTCATTCCAGAGATAAATGCTGAAGTTTGCTTTTGGCACCTTTATATAAAATTTATTACTTTTCTTTCTGCTCTCCTTTTAGCAAAGGAGAGCTGAAAACTTCAGATAGCCAACACAGGTATTATTTAAATATAAAGAAAATTTATATGATGTGAGATCCCAAATATCATATGAAAATAAAATCTCATGCACTATTACAATGTCTGAAAATGAGCCTCTCAGTGAGAAATAAGAGCTCAGATTCCTATCCTGTAGAAATCCCAATCCTACTAAGTCATCTAAAAAAGAATGTTTTTGGAGTTCTACTCTATCAAAATAATTTGTAGTAATAGGACCAAAAGTCAAGTGGATGTAAACATATTAAAGACAGAATAAATTTAAAAAAAAATCAGTCCTGTAATTAATAGTCCATGTTCTGTACATACAAGACATTAATGACAATGCAATGGGTTTTGTTTTGGTGTTAAAAAAATGGGAGTGGGAAGATTGTACTCAGGGGTCCTGAGTTCCTAGGTAGTACTAGTCCTCGCTCTAATTTTCACCTTCTACCTGAAGGATGACTAGTCTGCAATGTTGCTGTATTTTATCACAATTATCCCAAGCCTCCAAAGTTAGGTCCATTCGGATTGTTTTTGTTTTGTTTCATGCACTTTTTGCAGGGGAGGTGGAGGAGTGGAGATTGTTTGGAGTTTCAGTTTTGTTGGTTATTTGGGGTTTTTTCCCCATTTAGTTTAATTTGTTTTCTGTTGTTTGGAGGTTTTTTTTCTCCTCCAAAAAGAGCTTTTTAACATCACTATTTGTTGTGCAGAACCCTTCTTTCTGCTATTTTAAGGTCTTTTGCAGAAAAACAATCACATGCTCTCAAAATATCCAGCTCAGGATCCATACTGCATGGAGAACAGGAGGGTTGGAGGTTGGGAAGGTGCTGAAGGACCATGTGTACTTTATACCTCAGTGAGTCTGTACACGTCAGCACGTAACACAGAACTTCATTAAAGCCCTAGAAGCCAGAGCTAACAACAGCATGCCGTCATTTCCAGTGGTCCCAGCCACATTGTAGGTACTTATTACAAGGAACAATGCCATCTTCTTCCTACTATGCATAGTTCTCAGCTGCTCATCTCTTCTTCCAATCTTTGAGCACAGCAAATCGAAAACCAGAACTGAAAGAAAAGCCAAACCAACCTACGAATAAAATACCTCTGTAGAGAAAGGCAAAATCCATGTATTTCAAATCATTATGCTTCTCTAAGGAATTTCAGTCAACTAAAAATCCAGCCATTCACCTAGAATTAAGTAACTCATTCAGGCTGAACAGTATGAATTTTATATCTACTGCTCTGCGAGTATAAAAATCAGAAACACAACTATTGCCTTTGGACTAGGCAGGAGTTCAGCTTTTTCACAGCAGATTACCTCTCCTTATAAATCTACAACATTGTCAGTACAGGGGCACTATAAAAATTCTTAGTTTCTGTATTAGTGTCTATTTAGAAAAAATTTAGAAACCCCCCAGGACTGCAGGTAAATTCTAACTATTCGTATAACTATTCGTATTTTGTGTGCTGAAGTATGTCCATCCTACTCTTCCTCTGCCTTCCAACCCTACCATTGCATATAAATGCAACTGAAGTGCTTTGTGCAACACAAAACAATAGTTTCTTTGTACATGTAATTTTGCCCATTTCAGGTCTTTAACTCACTTGCTGATTTTCAAAAGAAGTCAAACAACAGTGAGTTTTCTGATTCCTTCATTACTATAGTTAATGAAGACTAAAGTGAAACCACTGTTACTGGAACATAAACTATTCTTCCAAGCAGCTGGTAAGTTTAGCGCCCCAGATGATGCCAAATCAGTATCTCAGTATTTCACTTAATATTATTAAAAGGGAGAGAATGTATTTACAATCTTTTTAAACAACAGTTTGAGATGATGGTTTTTCATTTTCCTTTTCATTTTTTAGAGTTATGTAACCCATTATTAGAATGAGAAGTTTCAGAAACACCTTTGGTCGGGACAGAAAATGGAAGGGAAAAAATGGTATTATTTGTTGGTGGTGTTTTTTGATGGTTTGTTTTGGGGAGTCATTTCCTTTTTTATTATTCCAACAGCTTCTATTCATCTGTCTTGAGAACAATAAATGTGATATAAGAAAAAATCATTTAATTTCCTTTTGTCCATATCCTTATAACCCATTGGTTTGGGTTTGTTAATAATAAATTCAATTAGTATCTCTAACCCTAGACTGTTTTGCCCATGACAATATTTGGTGAGTGATCTATTCCAGCTCTTAAGTCATGAATCCTTCATTATATTTTCTCTCCCCTGTCTAGCTGCAGAGGGGAGTGAGAGAGGCTTTGGTGGGTGGCTGGCATCCAGCCACGGGCAAGGCAGTACATCCATATTTCTCTCTTCATCTTATTTCTTCATGTATTCTTTTTTTCTTCTTCTTCTTCTTTCTTTTTCTGGTTTGTTTTTTTTTTTTTTTTTGGCTAAATAACTGTTTATTCTCTGTATTTCAATTCTATTTTGGCAGTTTGGATCTCTGACTCTTCCTTCTTCCAGCTACCAAAAAGCTATGTGTTACTGGGTGAAGAGAATGCATTACTTCACCCAGGGTGCCAGAGGCACAGAAAAGAGGCTTAGGTCTGTGATCTGTCGTAAGAGCTTCTGCAGCCAACATTAGAACTAAGACAAAAAAGTAAAGAGGAAAACGGTATCATTCTTTTGAAGACATCTGTTGCTTTCCCATGGGCAACATATTCTGTGTATATACATGAAGATCTTACCTTTCTAAACCACTCAATTTTCTTCCATGTTCTCCATCTGTTTAAACTAGGCTCAAAACCTTAAGATAAACAAATATTTGGCACAATAGGCATTGCCTGAAGTTGCATTTACCAAAGTTATTTGTATGAATGATTCTTTATGATCCTTCTTTTGTTTATTGAGATAAAAAGATGAGTAATTCCTAAATACTTTTAATTACTGGGATGGGGAGAATAAGTCTTGACTTTATATACCCTGACAGAATTCTACATAATTTATGACATTTCAAATGTATTTTAGCAACTGTTACTGCTATTATATACCATACAGAAATCAGAATTCTATGCTATATATAGAGGAACACATGCCAAGACGTATAAACTGTGCTTTTCAAGATTTCAATCAAGCCACTGACTACTTGTCTGAAACTAAAGTAGGCATAACTATAATTAGTTGTAAATGTGAAAACCATGTTTTCAGTCTTTCACTTCAAAACCATATGTACTAATATGATACATTAATTACAGTAAAACAAGTAAAATTAGACCAATGTGCAAGTGTGTGAATACCTGGGTGTGCATATCCTGTGTACATACACACTGGGTCACTCAGTGAAGTAATTATCATCTCATTGGCTGCACAGTTTTAGGTCAGCTTCTGAAAACACAGAATCCTAAAATGCACACAGCCTGAACCACCCACCATTCCAGAAGATGATGGGCTGCAACTTCATTTTCAGCGTCACCTCCTTCCTCCTGCCTTCCCCCACCTCCCGCCCATTTTCTCAGGGAAGAAAAGATAGAGAACAGAGGAGTGAGGGCAATCTTCCATGATAATCAGCATTAAAAACAAGCATAAGAAGCCCACATGCTATAACCTTTCAGAGATATGAAAAGCTATGAAAATGTACCATTATCTCATGATATATTCAATGTGACATTAGCTACAGCAAAAACAAGTTAGCAGCTAACATGAAGGGATTTGATTACTCATTACAGTTCATTCACTGCAGAGAATCATGAAAATGGATCAGCACAGAGGTAAATGATCCTTACCCCAATGACAACTTCTCCATGTTATTGCTGAGGAAAAGAGCACAGCAGAACTTAGGTACCTTTGTTGCATAAACTTCCACCTGTTCTATAAAAGGAAAAGAGTTACTAATCCAGATGCTATCTTATACGTGTTGACCACAGACTCTTCACAGTTGGTCTGCAAGGACCCAGGTAAACTCAAGCTTCTTTTTAACCAGAATCTTCTTCTGCTGCACTGTCTCCAGTGACAGTGCTGCTGATACAACAAAGTTGCTCTTTGTATGTGTACAGTGGGAAGAATCCTCAGCTGCAGAAATTCCAAACACAGGGATAGGAGGTATGTCACTACGTGCATTACGACAGCCCCTCAAAGTATTGCAGCTACAGGAGGTAAACTTGCTTGGATCACTTCATCATTCTGAACCCATTCACAGCAATTAGCAAGAATCCTTACTTATTTTACTTCATGTTTGATGAAGACAAGGATCTAAAATTCACAGGAAGGCAGAGAATCACAGAGACATTTCTTTGGATGGACCACTAGAGATCATCTAGGCCAAGCTCCCATTCCTGGAGATGGAGATAATTACCAGCATTAAGCAGGACAGCCTTGGTTTTGATCCATCATGGTCTAGAAACCTGAAAGCATGAAGATTACAATTTCTCTGAGCAAACTGTTCCAGTGCTGCTCCATTCCTCCTAGAATGTTTCTAGAAGGTCTAAGAAAGACCACATGTTTGAAGGTTCAAAAGCTCACCTCCACAGAAAGCAAGTCAGAAGAACTTTGGCCAATAAATTATCGAATCAAAGCAGGTGAAAAAGACCTCTGAAAATTATCTAGACCAAGTCATGTTGCTCCAGGCCTTACCAGTCATGTTTTGAGTATCTCACAAATAGAAAGTCCACAATGTCCTGACAACCTTTTCCAGTGTTTAACTAGACCCACAAAGAGAAAGCTTTTTCTTATGTTTAAATGGAATTTCCTGTGTTTCAGTTTGTGCCCATTGCCTCTTGTCACGTCACTGAGCACCACTGAGAAGACCCTGGCTCCATCTTCTTCACTGTTTTCTGTCAGGCATTTATACACATTGATAAGGTTCCTTTGAGCCTTCTCTCCTCTAGGCTAAACCTCAGCTCCTCAAGACAATCCCCATGTTACAGACACTCCAATCCCTTAAATCCTTTTGTGGCCCTTCACTCCAATACATTTCTGTCTCTTCCAAACACCTGAATGTGACTGTTATACTCCTTTCTGTATCCAAATGTTAAAATAAATAAAACCATTAAAAAAGGCATCTAGGCAATTAAAGAAGGAAAAAATCCACCAAAATTTGTCACCCTCACAGAGTCCAAATTTCCAGAAACTTTATTGATGTTAGAATTAAATGAACATCTTCATTTATTCAATATTCAGAGACTTTTAATGGCATCACAGTGCTCACCTAGTACTCATTGGGTAATGACATAATAGTGCAAGCACCAAGCAAGCTTAGTGCGTGTTTATAATTCCACAGAAAGCCTTCAGTAATTTTTTACATTCATGAAAAGCAGTTGGAATTAATTTCCCTAGAGAAGCTAGGAAAGAAATCTGCCTTTAGTAATTTCAAGTAAACTTCAGCTATGCATTAGGGGAAAAACCCTGAGATCACAAAACATACAAAATGCATGCATTTTCTACTCTGTAAGCACAACATCCCTCTGTACAAACTAAACAATTTCACATATTTGCTACCATTACAGCTCTGCAGCTCTGAATAACATCAACCATTGTGGTATCTTCTGCTGGCTTAAATTTATTATGTTAAGAATATAAATGCAAGCAGGCAGACAAATTCACTCTGCTTCAGGGATATAGATGCTATTCAAGCTCATCAATGAAGAAACATAGCAATAAAGATTAATGATCCAATCCTGCAAGATTATGTAATCTTCAAATGCATTTCAATGCAAATCAAGATAAAACAATTTGTCACAAGTTTATTTTCTAAATATCATCCCATGCACACAAAACCCTCAAAAATCCTAATTCTCTGTCCTGCCTGCAAGATTGCAGGCTAGGAAACAAGATTCAACATTGTTCTTGCCAGTAATTTTCAATTCTACACAGTCTGTGGCTGGTTAGATCCAAACAGAGAGAAAAGCAGGATCACTAGAATGCTTTCAGCCTCACAGGAGCACCACCATTTCCTGAATGAGATAATTCCAGATACACATGCAAACTGCTATCCCAATGTGCTTGACAGGTAGCCCACACTATTCAAGACTTTCAAACGTAGCAGGGGAAAAGGGGCTGCAGATAACCAAAGTGCTCTGCATCTGCAGTCTGCCCTTTCCTGACACCTGTCTCTCCCTCCCTCCATGTAAGAGATGCACACCCAGTCCTGAAACGCCCCAGAAGATGGAAACAGATTGGCTGCCTAACATCAGCATAGTGCTGGTGGTTCTGAGGAATGATTACAATTGGGATCACACTACCATAAATTGCTTTGGGGCTATTTCTGGTTGCTGCCTTTCTGATAGACACAAGGAATCTCTGACGGTGCTTCTGCTGTACCACACATGTACAATTAGCAACAGTTCTGTCAGAAATATACAGGCCTCATGTCCTAAAAGTGAGCACATGACAAGAAGAGGCCTATGAGAAACATCCCCTATAGTTGAAGCTATATGGCTCATATGGAAAACATGGAGAGAAGCCTGTCCATTATAAGTTTTGAGAAAAACAGAGCTCCTGCACAGTTAAAGGAATTGGTCTTCTGAATCAAACTAAAAGCTGTATCTTACAGAAAGAGATCACTTCTGATGATTTCATTTCTAATTTGTAGCCTACCTCCCTTAAGGCTTTTTCAGTAAGCAAACTGTCCATTAGACACCCACTGCTGACTGGTAACATCATCTTTGACTTTCATTAGTGAAACACCAAAATAATGCTCCCTGCATGCTCTTCAGTCTCTCTTTCTCTTTTTTCCATTGAAACTGTAGACTATAATAACAGTATCTGTTTCTGTCAGGAAAAAAGAACCAACCAAACCACACCACAAACACAACACAGTAAGAGCCCCTTCCCTCAATTATAACTAAATTAACTTGTAAAATTTCAGGTTTAGTACCAAAGAATCTTTTGAGATATATGATGTTTATGTCAGCATTGTTCTGTAAGGTACAATTTTACAACTGTCTAAAATTAAAATTTGAAATTAAATTCTGAATGCCAAAAAAGGAAAAATAAGACATTTGAGGTTAGGGCATAAGGAATCTGCAGACTTGGCTCTAAGCTTCTCACATTGTGTTAACTTTAGGCAGTCCCCAAAGATTCTCCATTCCTTTAGCTTTTGCTTATGAAAGAAAACATATACTTCCAATGTTTCTCACATGCTTTACTAAATCAAATTAAGCCTTGAAGTACATGAATACCTTTAAACAAAGGATGCTGCATAAACAGAATTCTTTGAAGACCAAACTGCAATACAAACTGCAGAAAGATTTCACAGCAAAGTAAACATTCAGATTGTAGTGTGTTTGAGTTTTTCTTTATAAAATACTTGTGATATAAAAGTTGTTGACATTTTCTATATGTCAGTTTAAAAAGTATACATTTCTTTCTTTATGTTAGCATGAAAAATACTCTGCTCCTTTACTTACACAAAAAAGCCCAAACCTTGGAATCCAACTTCCATAAATATCCAGTATCTCTCTGCAGCAGCTGCTTATATGCATCAAAAGCTACCCTCAAAATGATGCTGCCCACACATAAGGATTACTCACTTAAGCCAGATAGAGGAACTTTAAAATAAGGGTAAGTATTATCTTTAAACCAAAAGAAATTGAAAAAAAAAACCCCAAAACCAAAGAGTTAAAGTTAAAAATCACACTTGTGGTCATAGCCAGGGAATTTCAGCTTCTATTTCCTAACTGACCATCAAAGAAAATGGACTGTGGCCTGTGTGCTGAGTACCAAAGATACAAGTGTACATCAGGTTTCCACCAAAAGGATTTTTCTGTTCAAAAGGTTTAGAGTTTCTCTGAAGAATTATTCATGACAGCAACAGATTCGCAATCACAAAATATTTGACTCAAAATTAGTCCATTTTCATGGTTTAAGCTTAAAAATTTCAATTCATACATGCATGCACATCTCCCATTACAGCGCCCAGCTGTCATGTACTGCAGCAGTTGTTCCCTTCGTGCTCAAAAAGAAAAAAAGTAAAATATTTCCCAATTTATACCTTTCTCCACTGCATGAGCTTTGGAAGGTTTTTTATAGAGGTATACCAGTCCCTCAGATGACCTTTCACTACCCATGTATGAACATCCCTATTTGCATATACCTTAATGTTTACCTATATATTTAAAGTATCTACCTTTTTTATTTTGTGGGTATTTATATACAAATCTTACCTTTTAATGCATTTGAAAGTACTTTTATCTTTAAATAGATTTTATATTCTACATTTCCAACTCTCAAACATCAATTCATAGCAATTCCTTCTTGTGCAAAATATTGGAGACAGAAGAATATTGAAAGAATTGTATGTGCTCAAAGCTTGTTTGCTTTTGCTGTGGGAATTACTACATTTCATATCCAGCTATAGACAGCAAAACTAAATTAATACCAAACAACTGAGATTTCACACATAACACAGCTTGCCCTATGCACAATGTGAAAGTGAATCCCTGTACCTTCACAATAGCGCTGACTAGTAAGTGCATTTTCCATGCACTGGAACATACATGGTGAAAAAACCTGTAAATTAACTTGGCATCCAGAGAATTCCCTGAACATCCAGATCAGGAATATATCACATTTTCTCATCTATGTCTCTAACTGAAGTGCTCATCTGGTGACATATCAAAAGGCAGAATTGTTTTTATTTTTGCCTGTACTCTTATCCCAGCTCTGCTTTGTTTTTAGCAATCACTTTTGCTCTTCTGATGCCATTTCAGGTTTCATCAAAATTATTTTTGCTGAGAACACTGGTAATAGGAAAAGAGAACTCTCTCCCCCAGACTCTGAACTTTGGTGTAGTATTAAGTAAAAACAAAAAAATGGGCAAGATGATCTGAAATCCCTATACTATAGCAATCTTTGATCTGTCTCAGAGATTTCCATAATTTGCTTTGGCTGCTAAGCAACAAATTAAATATGATTTGGTATATTTAAATGCATTATTCCTCCTACTGCTCTTCTGACTGAAAAAAATACAGTTATAATAATGCTGTTGGCACAGAGCAATAGTCTTGAGCAAAGGTCCTGTATTTCAGCAGGTGTACTCATTGTGAGCCAAAGAATATATATTTGTTTGCCCTGCAGTAAAAATGAAGAAGTACAGGGAATGTAATGTCCTACAATCTATTTCCAGAGCTACTATTGTTTGGATTGTCATCATACCTACAGGGATTACAAATTTGCCTGAATTAGCTCATGGCAAAATAAAGGCAAGATAAACATAAGACAGATAAGGCACTCCACCTGGGGGTCTCTGTTTGAGATCAACTAGTTTATTGGGAATTCAGCACTCCATTCTGAGACTTTACATATGTGGACACTACATTTCCAGCTGAGAAAGTCAACTGAACAAAACCAAGTTTAGTATCCATCAAAAATACCCCCTGCTCAGAAATCAAGTCTTTTGGTTCTAATATGCTACTACTGTAACAAAGCACACAGAGGAAAAAAAAAAAAAAGTAATGTGGAGTTCCAGTAAAAGTACAGTGAAATCACAATAGACCGTGGTTTTCCAATCTATATGCACCATAAACTCATAGAATCACAGAATGGTTTGGGTTGGAAGAGACCTCTGAAGAAGTCTGCCTTTTTAGGGAAAGGCAGACTTTCCACTAGTTCAGGCTGCTCAAAGCCCCATCCAACCTGGCTTTAAAAGCTCCCAAGGATGGGACATACACACCTTCTCCAGAAAACCTGTATCAGTGCCTCACCACCCTCACAATAAAGAATTTCTTCCTAATAACCAATCTAAACCCACCCTCTGTCAGTTTGAAGCCATTCCCCCTTGTCCTGTCACTACAGGCCCTTGTACAAAGTGCCTCTCCAGCTCTCTTGCAGCCCCCTTTAGGCACTGGAAGGTGCTGTAAGGTCTCTGACACCTTTTCTTCTCCAGACTGAACAAACCCAGCTCTGTCTCCGTAGGAAAGGTGCTTCAGCCTCCTCTGATCACCTTCATGGCCTCCTCTGGACTTGCTCCAACAGGTCCATGTCCATCCTGTGTTAGGGCAAGTGCAGAGCTGGATGCAGTGCTCCACACAGGTCTCAGGAGAGCAGAGCAGAAGGGCAGAATGACCTGTCTTTACTGGCCTTTGGATGAGCCCAGGGCAGAGCTGGCTCTCTGGGCTCTGAGCACACATTGCTGGGTCACGCTGAGCTTCTCATCCACCAACACCCCAAGTCCTTCTCCTCAGGGCTGCTCTCAGTTGAATGGCTGTCCAGCCTGTATGGATTGGCATTGCCTCAAGCCAGGGGCAAGACCTTGCACTTGGCCTTGCTGAACTTCATAAGGATCAGAAAGTTTCTCAGAAGGCAAGAGAAGAGACCAGTCATATCTATGCACCTTCCATTTAAAACACAAAATAAAGTACTCTTAAAGATGGAAAATAACCTTTGCGTTCAGAGAAGGAAAGGAACACCCAGCTTCCTTTCACATCCTTCAAGTGACTCTGTTAAATGTGAATTGAAAGCAGGCAACAGCATTTGGTGTGTGGGCAGGAGGCTTGCTTTGCTACTACCACTGTTTGTCATACGTCTACCAAATATAAGCACTTTTGGTCCTAATCTTGCAGTATTAGTTGGTAAAACAGTAACAAAACCATCAGAATCACAGGAAAGTTTTATTTGTAACATCTTATGTCTGTTTTTGAGACCAAAATGCTCCTGCATTCTTTATCTCAGTCACAGTAACTTTCTGTGGACACATTATTCAAATTATTCTTTATTATCTATGTCATTACTAGATGAACATTAGCCTGTAGTAACACCTTTGTGAGGAATATTTTCTTTATTTATCTACATCATTATGATGGATGACTTTAATTTCAGCTGCAATATTAAGGGAAAATAAACTACTAGATTAGGTTGTCAGAAAACGTCTTTTAAAATTTCCATGAACAAAAGATTAACAAAATTAATTTCTTCACACACAGATCTATCAGACCTCATTCCTCCACTCTCTGTTCAAATTGTATCTTCAAAAGAAAAACTTAAGATGATAAGAGGTTTATCTCGTAAGAGTTTGATCTCATTATTTATGCAAAATAATCCAAATTTTAACTATATTAATCAAAACAAATTATGATGACAAATATATTTGAAATACATGGGTATAAAGCAGGTTTTATTGCAAATATTCACAATGTGACTGTAATGTTGTTTTTGATGTATCTGTTCATTTTTCCTCATCTGAAAGCTGCTGGTATTCACATCTCCAAAAAGGAAGTATTTATTTGCCTATAAAAAAGATTAAACACATAATAAATGGATGGACAGTCTTTACTGGGATGACATCCTCAAAGGCCAACAGAGAATAACACTGAGTTAAAGTGATTGTATAACCACTGCTAGGACTTCAACTAAGAAATTCCAGAATTTTTGGGACTATACAATTGTTCAGTAGAAATAACTTCTCCTCATTGCAAACATGAAAATTAAAAGAGACTTATTCCTTTTCTTGGTAATTTACAAGTTTGGGAATTTAGCTTTCTTCTCTAAGACACAAATCTAAGGAAGCCCTTCGGGGACTTCGTCTTCAAGATGTTCAGGACTATTTTTCTTTCATGTTTCCAAGTCCTTGATTCCTGAATCATCTTTAAATTATCACAGATTGTAAGAAGTGGTGGACACATAGTTCTGATCCTGTTTGGCATAGAAAAAAACCCCACAAAACCCTAAACAAACAAAACCCAAAATATACCCAAACTCACTGTATGACAGTGGAAGGAATTATATGAAGATACTTGAGGAATGAGTCAGCTGAAACAGTGTAAGTACAAGGAGATAGGGCTGACAGCTGGCAGGACAAGTGGCAGCCCTGCTGAGAAGGACCTGAGGGCTGCAACAGACCCAGATCCTCAGCTGAAGACAAGCCAACAAAGCCTTTTCATCACAAATAAGGCAAATGGCACTCTGGGCTGTATTAGGAAGAAAAATAACAAGCCAGAAACAAGAACAAACAAAAGAAAAGTTACCATTCTGCCTCTAGCTCAGTACTGGTAGGGAAAACCTAGAATACTGGTTTTGGGGTTCCAGCTTCAGAAGGACTATTACGAAATTGGACAGGACCCTCCTGGATGGTAAAGGGCTGAGAACTGCTAAGGGATTAAAACAATCGGGAAACACATATATGGAAAAATTAACCATGTTTTCCTAGTGTTATGGTAATTATCTTAGAATTTTAGGACTATCTCCCATTGCAGTTGTTTCAATACAAAATAAAACAGGAAGGAAAACTGGAATTACTACTAAAATAAAATGTGTCGTATCAGCTGAGGCATATAACACATGAAGAAATGGTCTGAATTAAATTGTGTACTAAAAGATTACTTTCTGAAAAGAATGTAATTCAAAATAAACTCCCTGCCCTCCCTCCCCTCCCTAGCACTACTTTAATGTTTTATTTTAAACTATGCTTTTATTTCTTCTGGAAAAATAAACAATTACAGATATCTGTCTGACGTGGTATCAGATTACTGATAACTAACTTATGCATGCAAATTGCTTATTAGATTTTAGAATAATCTCTTTCTACCGTCTTACAGAACTGACAGCATAAAATCTTACTTCATTTGAACTGTCACTGTTATTGCCTATTTTATTTCAAACTCCCTCATCCCCAAGTTCATTAATACTTTCCCCATCAATAATGTTACATTTACAATTAAGAAGTTAATTGAAAGTATTCACAGAATAGGGTGTCTCCAGTTTGAAATAACTTATTTACAAGAACTATCTTCCTCTGAAAACCAGTTCTAGTTTAAGAATAAGGACCAGTTACAGCTGAGAATTTATAAAGAATGTTTTGTGTAGAATACTCATCGCCATTATTTCTGACAAAAGCCCAACTGTGAAGTCCAGTTCCAAATCTACACAGATGCTTTATTTTCTTACTTTGCTAGTTTAAAATTAAGCATACTGTGATGAGAATGAAAAAGACAGCTTCTGGCTTTAAAGAGAAACTTCAGGAATTCCCTGCAGTCACTCAGCTTTCCCTATTTCTTTTTATAAGGAGCCTGATTCTATTGAAATAAATTACAAAGCCTCCTTGATTTCACCAGTGCAGAAATAGATTTGACAAGAATTCTTGGAAGAGTTTGCATAAATCTGCAATGAATACTTTGGTAATAATTTAATAACCACTTTTTAAGCAGTACAGATAGAAATCCTAAAGTTTCTACCCCTGTTTCTACTTCAAGCATGCAGGTAAAATTTTCTGAAGAGAGTATTAATCCAAGCAAAATATAATCCAGAACAAAAAAAAAATCTCTGCAAAAACAAAAAGACCTTGGATGAGTACCCAATCCTGCTTACTCTAAGACCACACAACTGCAGGATGCCTTGAATGCAAGAACAATCAGCAGGGACTGCTTAATGAAATCAGTACCTCAAGAATTTCTTGACAATCTCCATTCTAACAAGCACATTTCTGAAAATCAATAAGCCTTATAGATATTAAAATAAAAATATTGTCTATATATATTATATACTAGAATTCAAATATATACACATAAAATCCGTAATTTTTTCAAAATAGACATAGGAGCAAAACAGAGACAGGTTTTCTGCCTCAAGTTTAGTATCCACAGTGCAAGCATTTTATACAACATATAAGCCTAAGTTAGTCATAAAGTTTCAGACTGCATAATGTTCTTAAAACCAGACACTGCTGAGGCTTTGTGTAGATTGTTAACATAAGGCACTGAAGCTTCATACCCACACTTAAATAACTGGCTCTGCAAAACCTTGTGTTGCTATCTTTAAGGAAAAAAGCATCTGTCAGGAAGTAAGATGAAAACCTAGCAGATATTCTAAGACTATAGGAAAAATGACAATGGCTAACAAGATATTAGACTGACTGTCTAGAAGTTTTTCAAATAAAACAAATATTGCTTATAAATAAGCTCTACATAATACCTACAGGCCTTTCAGTTCTGCATAGGGTTTCAAGCTCAAGTTGCAGTTTAATCGAGTTTTGTATCCCATAACCCTCTTCCCTTGCATTTATGGAAGATTGTAAAATCAGGTGGTTTTATTTTCCTAAATAAGACCCTGATTTAGGAAGGATCTGCATTTTGATGCTCTGCACCCTTGGTATTCTTGTTACCTTTCTCTGCTTGCTTTTCTCCTTCCACTTTGTTTTCAATCATATTTTCCACTGATTATATTTAGTTGTATACAGGATTTTGTTTCTCATAAAGAAGGCTATTTTCCTTTCCCTAACTGCTATTCTCTATTTCTTCTCAAATGTACATATCTGCATGCTTGAGCTCTCTTCCAAAGCTCCTTGACCTCTCCGTTTTTCCTAAATTGTTTATCAGCACACACACCACATTTATCTTCCTTTCCCCCTTTTCCAGCTCCCAGATTCATTTCCTCCTTATAGCATATCTTCTATCCTTCAATCCCTCTCCACTCTTTCAACTTCCTTCACAGCGCAATCGATATATATATATTAAAAGCTATCAACATTTAGTACATCATTAAAGAAACCTTGAGAATTTTACTACCAATTTCAAAAGGGTGGGGGCTTTAAATAATTTAAGAGAAAAATTGGCAGTTTTAAAACTTAATTTTCCTAGGGGAGAAATCACACAGAGGCTTCCATTGCCCTTCAAATTCAGTAGGCACTTGAAAAAATTTGCTAATGCTTGTTTTTTTCTGTTCCATTTGACTCCTCCCTACAGTTTCTTGCACTGCTTCACCAATCTTAACTCGATGATTAAACTTCAGTGCCTTCACGGATAATGTCATATATTGATCCCACTCATCCATATGTCTTGCAGCTTCATCACACCAGGATGTGATCACAGACAGCTATGGACATCATAATTCTCATTCCCTGCTGAAGGAAACCAAATAATCTTTCTCTTTTTCACACACAGCAAACTGACCGCAACAGGGGTTTGTTGCAGAACATTTGTCAGGTTTAGCTTTTATCCAAGGAGGGATAGAAATTAAGTAGATAGAACACACTCTTAAAACAAAACAAAATGTGAAATGAGTGGATTCAAATTTTGACTGACTAGTCTGTGTTCTTGTTTCAGCCTTGCAGGTGAAAAAGAAAGGGAATTTTTAGCTACAAGTTTTCACTCACCTCTTACTTAGCGGTTTGGTTTTTTCTTTAAACTCATCAGGTTTCTTGCCAAAGACTAGGTTTGGGAAAAGAAGTTTGAAATCTGCCTAACTCATCTCCACCCAAAGCCCATCTAAGTATTTGCATTAACACAGAGGCCCTTAAACAAAACTTTTTCTTCTTGTGAGAAAACTTCTCTATCCATAGTCTGTAACTGGAAAGAAAGGGAACATGACAAGGTTTAGATTCTGACTTTCCACTTTAACATTTTCTAGTAACTACCAGTAGGGAAAAAACCAAATTAATTGAGAAGCAGACAAATATAAAGCTTCCTTTTTCAGGAAAATTATTTATTCTATGTAAAAAGCAGAAGGTTATCAAAGAGTCAGGATTTCACTTGAACATAGCAACTGCCATAGAAGAACAAATGAAGTAAGAGGTTATTTTGCACACCATCTTAGCAGATTTCAAGTCTGTATTTTATCTTGCTAAATCTGGCTCACACAAAGAGCTTTAATACTTAAAAAATGCTTTCCTGAGATGTCCACATAAATTGTGTTATAATGGTGGTTTAGTAATACCCCGAAATGAGACTACTATTGCAGACAACAACACTTGAGGCTTCCTTTAATTTGGTGGCAGAGTTTTTAAGACTCAGTTGGGAACCTGAGCAAATCTTTTCCAGAACATAACTGCCAACATGATCCTGAGGCTGCGCACTGTGCTTGTTAGTAATTTCCTATACTTTTCCAAATCCTATTTTTCACCTCTTAAACCTCATTTGTAGTTATTGGTTTCTTCCAGTCTTGAGATAATAATCAGATGAAACCAAACAGTCTTCTTCCTTAATAACACTGCTGACCAGACATTAAAGAGAGCAGAAAAGCTCTGAAAGTTTTGTTTGGCTTTCATGAAAACAATTATAAATGCTACGAGATGTTACATGACATTTATATTTATTATAGCTGTGAATGGTCACAAAGCAATCCTTTAGGATTTCACACACAAATCATCTGTCACTGAAGATGACTGGTCTGACCTTGTGCATCTTTATTTTAATAAAACTCTTCCAATTAAAAAAAAAAACAACTCAAGATTATGGTTTTATTTTGTTCTCTCCAAATACAGTTCTGTCTACAATAAAAGCATAAACAAATATTTTAAACAGTAACTGCAAAGTTTTTGGTTAGAATGATATTTTTTCGTGCCCTAGGTATAAACAAATTAATTGAGTTAGCTAAAAATTGCTTTGCTGAGCAAGCTTTACCTATCATGATATAAAAACACTCCTCAAAAAAATCCCAATATGTATCAGCATTGTTAATAAAGAAAAAAAACCCAAAACCAAAAAACCATATGATGTAAGATTTAAAAATTCTGACAGCAAATTTTACCCTCTGCATATCACTGAGTCATAGATAAGAGAATATTTTGAGTTGGAAGGGCAGCCCCAAGAATCACACCATGTGCCTTATCAGTAGTTCTTTAAATTATACTAGTTACACTAGTTATTACAAATAAACCAAAATGTTTGTAGTCTTTACATTCTAGAATTTATTCTTTTCCTATCTTCTTTATCTTGATACAAATTTCTAGCTTTCAGTTTAAAATTCTACTCCTATTAAATGCAGTTTTTTGCTTAGATACATAACGATGGACTTATGAAAATAAGCACAGTATTTCATTTCATTTCATATCATATTTTAGAAGCCCAGCCTTTAGAATATTTGTAAGAGTGATAAGCCTCACAACTAGAATAACAATAGACAGAAATTCTTTATTGCTATTTAGAGCAATTAGAAAAAAATTTCAAGCAGTAATTATAATTTACAATTCATTACTTAGGCTATTAAAATGATTAAGCCTTCCACATCCATTGAAGAGACCCACCAATTTAAGCAAGTATAGCTTGACACCAGCTGTAACAGTTTGTAATACATTTACTTGCCTAGCCTTGTGTATGAAATCTGCGCATTAAAGTAAGTCCTATGTGTCATCATTCTACTTTATCATGCAGGCAACACTTACCTCTATCACAAAAAGAGAACAAAGCATTTTATTTACTGCCTCGCTCAGCAAGGAACAAAAAGGTAAAAACTGTGAACGGTAACTTATTCCACAACTGAGGATCTTTTCTCTTGCTCAATCTAGAGCCTCAGCAAGCATCACCATTTTGTAGAAAAAAGGAGAAGACAATGGTGTTATGAATAAGAAGCTTGACTAGGCCAATATTCAAGCAGCAATCAGTTTATTATGTAATATGGTAAAGTATGAGCAATACAGCGCTGGGTACAGAGGGGGAAGTTTTCCCTCCAACTGCACACTGATAGTTGAGGGTTACAGGTATTTATAGGGGTACTCATCAGCTTTTTCAGCAGTTTCTATTTCCAATTTTTACTCATCAGCAATTTTTATTCCAAATTATTACGTCACAATTCTATACACTATTGTGATTTTAGTTTTTCTCAGGATGTATCTCAAAAGGAGTATCCCCAGATGGTGGTGGTCCAGTTTCTGAAAGAAGAAAGACAAATCCCATCCGGTGGAGTCCAGCTCCCCAGATGTGGGTCCACCTTTTAATTGCAGAGGCTATAAATCTCATAACAGTGATGTCCAGCTTCCCTTGGTCGAAACCATAAATCCTTCAGGTGATGTTCATCTTCCTTTCTCAAGCTGTTTTTCTCTGCTTCAATAAGGCGTGAGATAAGCATATTTCCTTTATATATATTCTAAAGCTATAGTTTCAAGGATATAAGTAATATTCTAAAATTATACTTCAAAAGGTTATTATTGCAGAGCTCTTTATGGATGAACTGCAAGCAAAAAGCAACATCCTTAACGCTTTAATTCCAATGCTCCTAAATCAACCAGGGTTAATTGCAAACAAAAGATAGGTTCAAAGGCCTTTTTCCATGCTTTATTTTCCTCAGTTATTATTGGAATTCACAGCTCTCCCATTGTCAGTGTCTGCACATTTCACACTCCCAAATACACACGTCACCTGTTTGTACCTGACACAAAACACAGCTTTGTATTTCACAATGGTGAGATGAGGGGAAAAAAAAAATCAGAAGACTAATGAAATGCTTCTTTTAGTGTTCACCTGACAAAAAAAAAAAAAAAAAAAAAAAAAAAAAAAAAAACCAAAAAAAACCCCCAAAAAACAGACAGGGACAATGAGAAGAGTTTAATTTTGTAAAAAATTTTTCAATTATTTTTCAGTTATTTTTTGCTTACATTTTTTTATCTAAAAGCTCAAAAATTAGAAGTCAACATTTTGTGAATGTCCGCTAAAACATGCTGTCAACTTATGTCAATTTTTATTGTTTGGAGTACAGTTATTTTTAGAAGAATTATATTTAGGAGTGAGTTAAACTAGCCTGCTCACATTGCACACTACTGCTTAATACTTCTGACAGTAGCTGTTGTCTTTCTTTTATGGCCAACTTAAAAAAGAACATTAAGAGAACTACACTCTTGAGATCAGAGTACAGCTCTAGAAGTTGTTTAATGGCTGAGTGAATGCAACTACTATTTCAAGCAGTAACGTGGATTGCAGAGGTCAGCAAGGGCTGAAGGGAAATGTTCACTTCAATTAGTTTCTAATACCTTAAGATCAAAATGTTCTGACAAAGAGCAACTTATGAATTCCGTGAAATATCCATTATATACATGCCACAACAGACCATTAAAGTGACTCAAGGCTCTTCAGCTACCAAAAAGCAGCAGTCACACAATATCTGCAGAGATCTCTTTCTCCATGACAGCAGCTGTCAATCTGAGGGGCTTTTAATGTTGCACTGAAACATCATGTCCCCTTACAGATAAGGGGGCCATTTTGGGTAGGTGTGACAGACCATGGATGGCAAACACTGAGGTGAGAAGAAAGGCATTAGATAGCATTCTCTAAGGGAAGGTCATCACTGCCCGTTAGCAAAGCAGCAGTTTTGGGTACCTTCCTCTCTCCACTGAAAGACAGTGAACCTATTGCATCTCTGCATTCCTCATTCTCAGCTGTGTTTTGCGGTACAACTGAGCAGGGATAGTCAAACCAAGGTAGTGTTTCTCAAACTGCAGTAAACAATGCTCAGCAGCTCCAAGGAAAAAGGTTTGAAAACTACTTATTTTAGAAATAGTTTGATATATGCTCTTATTAGCTGCATCACAGCAGGGAAGGTTTGCAGCACACCACGCGATTCAAGAAGAGATGCTTAAGCATATCTGGCACTGAAAATGGGGGAACAACACTGATAGGTGCTGAATTTTTTGCACAAAGTCTCTCTGCTGCCTGTAGGAAGAAATCACCTTCATAAATTCATGCTCCATTGCAATAAAAAAAGCTGATGGGAAATCAGCACTTACGGAGGTGTTGCATTTAGAAGAGTGAGAGGAAAATACTGTGACTTTAAACTTAATACATACAGGGAAGAACATGATCCTGCTGAGACCAGAATTTGGGTGAAGGAGAGAAGTTTGTAATCACAATGAAACATGGTTCCACAGTTTGTCAATTCTCATTTCCCTACCAAGCCATGATATGATAGTTACTGGTCAGCTTAATTTTTGTCTGTCCCCAAACAGCATTCAAGAGTATTAATATGTTTTAAAAAAATTTAAATTACGCAAAGTGCACCTAACCACTTCACTCCATATTGAAATATCAGGAGGAGGAAAGGTATTAAAAAAATCAAATCACCAGTAGTGTTTAGTTTGAGGCATACTTAGTTTTTTCTAATAAATACACTAAAAGACACTGACTTCATTCCCACAGACCTAAGTGTATCAGCTTTTATGTAAAAGATACATTTTTTCACTTCTGCACAGACTTTATTTTTACAGAATACCCCAATAACAAAAGCACCAAAACAAAGAAACAAAAAAACCCACCCCATCTTGCTTTTATTTACATGTTGTGTCAAGCAACTTTTCATTACATACAGTTCGGTCAAATCTGACCATACTGTTAAAGTCTAGATCTAATACAACATTTACAGTACACCTACATGGGCAGCTGAAGACAGCTATCTGCTCATGTCTGGAAATGAGCCAGCACTGCCTCAGACCCATCATATGGGCCATGACAGTATGGACTGTCAATGAAGAAACCTCTTTTCAGAGAAGAAACCTCTTTTAACCTCTTCCAGACTACCGACATCCAGTATGATATGAATCTAAAATCTATGAAAGACAGTACAGACAAGTAAACTTTAGATTCCATCCCTTCTCTAGTTTTCATCTGTCAGATTTAAATCTACAGGCAACCTTCTTCATCCACTGGATATGAACTCAGCTGCTTACATTCTTTTCTTCAAAAAATGAAGCAGCTATCCCTATTTTCTCTTACAAAATATGGCCAGGAGACAGGGTACCCGTCTTTAATATCAGGCCTGTCCCCTACAAAGCAGAAGCATCCTCCTTGGTCTTCTCTGAGTTCAAAAGCATACATCCTATCTCCTGTGGGGGACAACACATATATTAAAAATACATTATAGACAAACACAACTTGGAATATTATTCACCTTCCCTTTGCCATTGCTCTAGTAAGCACAAAACAATTCAAGATTCAAAAGAGCAGAAAAGGATCAAACATTTGTGTATGACTCAGCAGTTAGGACACACAATACATCCTCCAGATCTTATATTTTTAAAATAGATCTGCACGTCACTTATTAAATCTTATCTCCAAGGCTTGCATAATTCTAGCCAATATTCATACGTGCACTACAGTAGGACTACCATGTACCAGATATAAATTTTCATTAAGAAAGTTCAGAAAAAAAACTCCATGCCAATCTCAACAATATTATTATTATAATTATATCCAAGTGTTTCATTGTGTGTTTTAAGCATTTGAAAATGTCTTCATTTTTTGAAGTCGTAACTCTGTGCACTTAATACATATTTTCCTTCTACAAGGCTCCAGATATTTCAACATTTCAACAGTCACACACAACATATATTTTTCTGAAGTGTTTCTTTTGAATCAAAGTACTGTTCCGAGTACAGGTGAATCAGACTTCTCTACAATCCTATCAACAGTGTCCAAATGGTTGCTCTTGTTTCAACATGAAATCACAACCATCTATCATTTTGTCTGCAGCTCCAGCTAAGAGGTAGCTGAGCACTCTAAAATTAAAGCTAACAGATGTGTCTTGGGATCTAAATGGATGTAATATCTTGAAAAATAAGCTAAACTGCTAACTTGCAAAAATGGCATACATGCAAGCTGCAAGGAAAAAAAAAAAAAACCCCAAACATTAAAAGCTTCATGTTGGAAGTCAGACTTTTGAGAAGGTGGGAAATTTACATCAAAGAGTCTTATAGTGCATGTTTGAAAGTATTGCTACATGATCTCATCAATTCCTGGAAAAAGGAGATATAAAACAGGTAGAGAAGAATTTGTCCTTAAAAGTCCCTCAGCCTTCTAGAAAGTTACCGTCAAGCACAATTCTTAGCTCTCTCATCAAAACAAAAACTGACCAAAAAACAGAACAATACCTCAACATCCAACACGTTTTATGACTGCATTACACAGCTCTTAAAGCTTTTTTTTCCAATTGTCTCTATTTTAAAAACACACCTTTATCTCTTTGCTTCATAAAATTAATCCTTTTTTTCTAAAAAGACTCTTTCTTGTAATGGCGCAGATAGTTTCAAGTAAAAAAATTACTATTAGTAAAGAGGCTCATTATAATCAAAGATGGACTAGAATATCTATAATCAGCATATATCATAGGATTCCAAAAATCTGAAACACTTACTTCTTACCACATTCAGGCTCAAAAATCAGCCTTGGTAGCCAGTGCTCCATATAGAAGCACTGAGCTACTGGAAAGCACTTACATTTCTGAAAATGCTCAGATACAGAAGATGACCCATTTAGATTGTTTCTATATACAAATGCCTTTGCTTTTCAATGTATTCCCAGAAACAATGAAAGATAAAGTTAAGGGGCTGCTTTATGCAACAGGGCAAGAGATTGAAAATATTAAAAGTAAAGATTTTTCTCTACCAGTAAGTTATTCTACATGAAGCTTCTCACCAAGTATTACTTTAGGACAATACTGATCATTAAGCAGCTACTTCCCATGGAATCTCTTTAATATCTAGGCAGAGCACATAGTGTCAGAGGCTGATGGAAGTTCAGAATTAATAAAAATTTTAGGTCACAAATTTACATACATTTATTAAGATGTCCCATCATTGGGCAATCCACCATGACAAGGTCATTCTAGTTACTACATGCTATGCTGTATTAACCAAATCACCAGACACTCAAAGGAATGGTCCACAGGTTTTGAACTTTTTGCAACATTGATCAGATTTCTAATGAATAAACAGATAGTAAACTTATGAGGAAACTATAGCTTACTAGAAGACAGCCTATAAATATGGTAGTGCTTTAAGAATCCATGAAATATGATAGATCTTAAGGATCAATCCCATCTACCTCAATCGGTTTCTTTTCCTTTTCAATGTAATATCACTGCTATCAATTTTTTAATGAATACTGCCAGTACTTGAAAACATTTGAGCCATGAACCACTACTCTGAACTTTCCTGCAGATAGAACAGATGATTATATAGGAGGAACACAAACCTGTCCAGAACTTAGACATGTACTTCACTTGTCACCCCAGAATAAATAATGTGTTGAGTATTGACAGGTATGGAAGAAAGGTCCAATTCTCCTCCCACAAGAACTGGACCTCTTTTAGAGCAATAGTATAAACAAAAATCTTTCTCCTTGCTAATAAAACTTCTTCCATTTTCTAGACAAAGAAATAAAAATTTATAGTTAGAAGTAGAATGTATAAAAGTCTAGCTAAATCAGCTAGACACAGATAATTCCTAATATCTGACTTCCATTACTGGAAACATCATAGCTGGTAGACAATATATTCTTTTTGGACTGAATTGTACAGAATCTCTCCCTGTAGCATGGAACTTGCTGAAGGCAGATTTGCTTGAAGTTCATTTCCGTGAGAAACAAAAACTGTTAACTTCTTTTTAACTCGGGGATATTTTTAATTTTTTTTTTTCAGTAGACTACTCATGCTAGCCAGAGCCACAGAATGAATCCCTTTGTCTTGCCTGGGTACACAGACAGCACTGCTTCCAGTGAGTGCCACACTGGAAGCTTCCCTGGCACAACAGTCTTGAATCTTCAGTTCACTGCCTATGACTGATACCTGTATGCATCCTGCCATATAATGCCATTCCTCAGCTACAGTGTAAGCCCTGCAACACCACATGTGTTGTATAGGGTTGGATCCGTTTTTACAAGGGAAAATTCAGATCAAACTGCAATGCCAGAAACTTTCATTACCATCACTACAGCAGTCTAAGCCACCTATCACTTCTCCTGAATTAACTGTAAGATAATTTTTCTTTCTGCTGTAAAGATCATCTAATCATAGGACATTCGAGGCTGCCCAAAACAGGATCAGCCAGAGCAGTTTGCTCAGAGTATTAAGATGTAACAAATACCACTGTCCTGTATCACCAGCAGAGACCAACATCTGCCATACTGGGTAGCTGGGGGGCATAGAAGTGAAAGTTCCTTCCCCACAAATTCGACAACTTTTGTAAAGCCCTTGTTCCTGAAGAGAGGCTTCCAAATAAGAGACCTATGACAAACTCAACCTGTATTTTCACTTGTATTCTCAAGCTTGCTAAGTTTCACAACTGCACATGGAAACAGCTGGGGAAGTTTGCCAATCACAGCCTTCTCCTTTAATATCAACAAAAGGCTGTTGAGAGTTAAAAGACCTTTCTAAGCATTTCTGCACAGACATTCAGTGGCTAGTGGCTGAACAAGATTTAACAAGTTAAGCATTTCCTTTTTTTACTGAAAAGCTGACTCTGCATGCCACTTTTACAAGTGCTGGTTGAACTACTTAAGTTCCCACATATTATCAACTTATAAATGACTTGTGACTTTCCCAATTTTTTTAAATTACTTGAAGGCCTGTTTCAAAACCACTATGGAGGGTGCAGTTTTGTTTTATGATAACGAGAAATTTTTGTAGAAAACCACTTATCTGGTACAGCTCATCTGTCAGACAATCTATGTGAACCTGAATGTGCCTGGCAGGTAAAAGATTCTCAAACCACAAACAGTGTCATGTTGGAGAAATATCCCTAACAACTCTAATTTTGGCCACTCTATACCCACCACATCAGAACTGGCAACTGGGAGCTGCTGGACAAACCACTTCAATATAGTATTTAGCATAAATATGACCAGTGAAGTATCTTAGTGTCAATCACTCTTTCAGTTTTCCATAACATCCGCATCTACTATACAGTGCAGATAACAGACAAAAGAGCTGCTCTGAAAGAAAGAAGACTCCACACCCAAAAAGGGCACTCATAAACTTGCTGGACTGGTCTAAGACAGCTTCACTTCATACATCAATTTTCATCCATGATTTTTCAAACTTCCCATCCTCATGCTACAAGCCATTCCTATATTCAATCTATTGATGCAGGAGTTTTATTCATTATCCTTCTGGTTTGGACTGCTTCATTTTGTGTAAAATAGTTCATTACATCAAACAGCCAGAAAATTACTCCAAAACCCAGGAATTACAACAATTATTTCAGTTATTGAAAACTGAGAATACCTCACTAGAATGAATATTAATTTATTTGAGCAGTCACCTCTGATGAGAAAGAACAAAGTTCAAATTATTGGTTTGAAGCAAGTAAAGCAAGGAGCTTAAGTTGGTTCTGTGTGTTCAAGAGAAACAGTCTATCAGTGAAAGACAGGTATGCAGATAGTACATGTATCAAGAGAAAGGTACACTTAGCAGACACAGGGGAAAAGTCTCAACTCCCTCCTCCTTGCAAAAAAACATATGGCTTCAATAAATTGCTTTTTACTGATTGAAGGGGGTTTTGCTTTTACATCTGCTATTGGAGAGCTTAAAGTCACATGTATTTTATAGCCCACTCCTTACTTTCTTTCATTTCCTTGGGTAAATAATTCCAATCTTTTCATTCCCTTGACAAACTCTGCCATATCCATCATATCAAACTCTTTACAATACTGTGATTTATCTCTTTTAAACTAATTGACAGTTAATAATGCACTTTGAATAGCAGATAAGAATGAATGAATTTGTACACAATGGGAATTCCTTCTCCAGTTTTTTGCCCACTTCTGATTACACGTATAATTTGGATAACAGTACCTTATCAAATTTTTTGTTATATTAATACTGTTATTAGAAACTCTTCAGACATATAAATGGAAACTTATTTTCTGCTTCCAAAACACACTGGTTTGCATACACCAACAGGCAGTTTACCTGTCATCCTTTCACAAAGCTTGCCTAAACTTCTCAGTTGACCTTTCCAATATTTGTGAATTGGATTAAATTGTTTTAAATCCTCAGTAAATAATTCTACTTTATGAATCAAATTCTACAGATGACTAATAAGAGATATTCAACAGCTCCTGTTCAATATTAAGAAAAAAATTAAGTCTCCTATAAGTTAATATTTCTGTTAATTCCTCTCAGAGATTTTTGTGATCCATGAAAATATTTTACCTCTCATGCCATGGCTTTTTCATTTAATAGTGTGGTGTGAGGAACCTTCAGTTACGCCTTTTAAAAGTGTACACAAAGTAGAACTTTATTCATATTTAATCCACTGCTACTATTGCAATCAAAACCCCATGTAGATTAGTGAGGCACATTTATCATTGCAGAAGCAGTACCAACTACTTGTGATTTCAGTTAGTACTACTGAGTCTACCATCAGTCTGCTGTCATCACATACTTCTATCTACAGGCAGTTGTGATTGTAAAGGATGAGAATTACATGTGCATATTTTTTCATTAAGAGCACCCAATGACTTTCAGACCTGTTCCCTATGCAAACTTTGAGATCACTTGCAGAGTATTTGTTGGAAACTCTCCTTCAGTAACTTAACATCTATTGACCAATATTCTAACCAAATTTATTTTTCACAAACAAGAAACAAATAGAGAAGAGACACTCTATTAATACTTGCAGAAAATGAATACAGCTTACCACAGAGCAGAAAAAGAAGAGGAAAAGACAGTACAAATGCCTTAGCTATAAAAAAACTCTTCAACAGAATTTAATGTCTTTTAGTATACGCCAAAAACCTACATCTGGCTTCAGGATAGATTCCTGTTTTCTAATAAATTTTAAATGTCATACTGCTAGGGCATTTATAATATTTTACTTCTGCATGGAATCAGCTGTCAGAAGAGTAAATTCATGTTGCAGCTATAGTATCTAACTGAAAAGTTAGCCAACAAAAAGGTAAAAGCTCATTAAAAATTATCCATTATTTCTGCTCTTTGTTAAGAGCTTTGCTAAAATGTAACTACATTTGTTTGTTATTCTGTAGTTCTTTGAAAGTATAAGGTAATTTCTTACACCAACAGACAAGCAAGCTGTCAATCTAGCTTCCCCCAAAAACACAGGCGCATATTTTCAGAAATGTATACACTTTTGATGACATTTTCTGTCCTTTAACTGATTTAAAAAAACATTTTTCAGAGAATTAAGAAAACCAATATAAATTTGTAATTATGCTAATTAAGTTTATATTCCCGGAAGTCTGTGATTAGTTTTGCTGCCTCTCTGACACAGTACTCACTCAGCTTGTGCTGTAAGATGCAGTTCACAGTACTGCATATGTAGCTGAGTAGTTCGAAGAAGCTAAACAGCTTCCATGCTCTAGGGAAGAGGCGGCTCTGCAACAAATATTATTTAGTTTGCAAAGTCATCTGAAACAAGAACAACAGTCTAAGCTGTTTCAGTCTTATCCCTTACCATTCTTTCTTTGAAACCACACCTTGTAAACATGAAATATATAGCATGTAATCTGTGTCAGACAACCTCAAGATCCCTTCCAAAAAGCTTAAAGAGACTGATTCACAGATGTACTGGAACAGAGAACTCTTTTTGCAATCTGGCGCCTTGGTATCTTTCAGAATCCGGGACCTAGTCCAAAATAACAAAAACTAGAAAAGAGTATTATCACCCTTGCAGCAGTCAGAGGCTCCAAGGTAGTAGAAATAGCAGAGCGCGAGTTATAAAATGTGCTTCATCCAAGCAGTCTCCAAGCAGCTAAATTAGAGAACACTGAGATGCATCAGACACACAAGCAGGTGCTTATAAAAGGGCCCAATCCAAACGCAGCAGGAGTAACCTGATAAGGCTTACATCGTGGTACCTTTTCTCAGCAGCCAAAAGCATATGAACAGAGGCAAAAAAAACCTCATTTTCTTTCAAATCTGTATTTCCCACAGACAATAGAACTTCGTATTTTGGTTCAATCCTCTGTCCGATAATGTTGTTTTTTTTCCCCTCCCTTTCCTCCAAACTGCAGACTTACAGATCTTGGTGTATGAGAAGTGAGAGCATATGCAAGCAGGGTGATAGCAATTTAGAAGAACTAAAAAATATAGAGGAAAAAACTAGAATAGGCAGGATTATATGCATCATTTTCTATGGGGAAGAAAAACCAACTGAAAGCACAAGGGTGTGAGATAAAGCATGCCCATAATGGAAAGCAACAAAAAAGAACTAGAGCAAGCAAAGGGAAAAGAAAGTAGGATAGAATACATTAAAAGCAGAGGGAAACAGATTTCATGATCAACTATAGGGAAGAAAAAGACTGATGTGGAGGAGAATTTGTGAAATGTTAAAATTTAATATTACTTCAAATTGTGAAGCAAATCAGTCTCAAACAGGAAGTGTGTGTGGGGGGGGTATTTGATGGGTGTTTCTCCACTTGGAAACTGGCTGGCTGAATCCAATCAAATTTGTCAAAGTTGTAGAATTCTCAAAGACACCTATAGAATGCTAAAGATACCTATAAATCTTGAAATAAATAAATACCTTGAAATCAAGATGCTGTGATTGTCCTGACCAAGGGAAAGGATTCAGAATGCTTTAACACCTTGTCGGACATTAGACGATCCACAAAAGAATTAGACTGTACTAAAAAAATTTCCATTAGAGCTTACAACCACTCTCAGGATTATAAAAAAGCCCTGAAAAAACCCACACACACACAAAAAAAAAAAAAAAAAAAAGAAGGAGAAAAGGTAAAAGCCAAGCTTCCACTGATCAAGAAACCACTCTCTTACAATACTTCTTCCTCTTTCCTTTCACCAGGGGAAAAGACATGGCAATACTTGGTAGTGCTGTAGAGCGGTGCTCTAGAGAGTGCTCTAGAGCACTATGGCACTAGGAGTAACAACACACAAGTGTTAAAAGGCCCTCTTGATATGTAAAAGTGCTGTACAAAGGGAGACAGTATTATCTTCCTTTGGAAAATTAAAGCAAGCGAAGTGAAGTGAGTGCAAGGCAAAGCAGCAGTGAAAAAGCTGGATGGAAAGCAAAGCCAAGCAACCCAAACCACCTTCCACCCACTGTTTCAGTCTGCCTCAGAACCAGCAGCATCCAATGCATAACATAACACATTTTGTGGAACTCAGTTAAAAGAGAACATGCAGCACACAGTTATGAGCAGAGCTTTTTAGAAAAGCTGTATCATCCTTTCAGTTTGTTTTATACTGATCAACCCCTTCTTGAAATTACAAATATGCAGTTGATAGTCAAGATACACCAGTATATTAGCTCAACACAAATGACCAGCAGCAACTCCTCAGCTTTTTTGACAAAACCAGATTTTAGATCATGGTGTACATTAACTATCTACACTTTCAAAGCATAGTCAAGTCGGTTTTTTATACCCTGAAGTGACACTGGCTTGCTTGCTGAAAATTATTCTTCACTACTATTTAAGCAATGAGAAACTTCAGACAGTATTGTCCTGAATGCCTTATCATGTATTTACTTAACTACTACTGCTGGTACCAGGAAGGCAGCTAATTTAAACCAGTAAATGATTTTTGTAGGTTCTGCAACAGAAGCATCTAGAATCCCAGATGATTACATTTCACTGGCAAGCGAACTTGGATGCTTGGACACAACATAGTTGAACATACTTATGGCAGCTACCAAAGCTTTGTGAATCAAACACTTAAAATTCAAGGTTAACAAGGCAGAACTACTTTAATGATTTTCAATACAGTTCTCCAGATAAAACATCACAAACTGGTTGCACAAACAGACCTTGAAATTTTTCACTTTTCAGGAAGCACACCTTTCAACTTCAGACAATACCTACAATCTGCATGCCAAGAGAAAAAGGAATGCAGTCATATGGAATCAGTTAACAATTGCTGCCAATAAACCAACTGACTGCAGTGGAAGAACCCCTTTTGATATTAATAAGCAGTGATTCATGTGAAGCATCATATAAGTTTTCCTTACTTATGGATTCATCATCCATAGATTTAAGATGAAAAAGTCAGCTTATTACCATATGAAATGTTAGTTCAATGTAGCATATTTCAGCTGTTGGAGATGCAAACAAAAGGTCTTGGTGGTGAAATATGTGGGACTTTTACCTAAAATCCTGTTCTAGCACACAAAGACATAGCATACCTGTGTCTAACAGAACAGATCTTAATGCAGCACCTTGCTCCACTCCACACCATCAACACTTTCTATATGCCCTCTACGTTTATTCTAGCCTGTTTTAAAAAACAAATAAAACCAAGTGATACCTTCTCAAGCTAAGAAAACAAATATTTCAAACCGTGACTGCTGAAAAGGGTGGAAAATTCAAAGTAGAGCATTTAATCGGATTAAATACCACTGTGTCACAATTAGATGTCACTGTGTGCTCAGTTTAATGCCGAAAGCACATGCGGCTGGAAGGGAAGTCATGGCACTGTGCGGCTCCAGGTGCAAGCGGGAGCAATGCACACACCTGGCGGCACAGCCAGCCCTTCCTCGGCCGCCGCTCCGTCCTTCCCATTCCTCCCGTCCGCGGGCGCGCAGGAAGGCGACCGGGAGCGGGCCGGGAGAAGTTGGAACCTACGCGCTTCTCCTCGCTCCCGGCCATCCCCCGCGATCTCCGAGCCCTCCTAACAATGGTAGCAGTGTTCCAGCGGGCAGCTCTGCCCTGGAATCGGACCGAATCCCCCTGCGCTCCGACCGGCGGTCCCGCCGCCCGTCCGCTCCTCTGCCCTCGCCAGCGCCGGTCCCCGCGGCGGGAGGGGACGGGCGGGGAGGGGAGGGGGCGCCTCTCCCCGCACCTGGCGGCGGTGACGTCACCCCGCCGCCCCCCGCCCGCCCGCGCGCTGACCCCGGCCGCGCTCCCCGCACCTTCCCCGCCGGCCGATCCCGCCGCCGCGCCGGCCGCGGGTACACGGGGCGGCCGGGAGCGGGAGGAGGAGAGGCAAGCGCCGCGCTCCGGCACAAGTGCGGCCCCCTTCTCTCCGCCGCCTCGCAACACGCCCCCCTCGTGCTCCTGCCCGCGGGGGCGGCGGGGACACGGAGGAAAGCGGCTCCGCGGCGTGCTTCCCCCCTTCCCTCCATCACAGCCTCCCGCCGCCGCCCCCCGCGCGGGCGCGGACAAAGGGGAGGGGAGCAACACCTGGCGAGCGCCGGTCCCTTTGTGGGGTAGCCGCGTCCCGCAGCCCCGCCGGCGATGGGGAGCGGGGGCCGGTCCCTCCCGCCCGCCCCACAGACCACGGGGGAAGGAAGGCGGGGGGCGGGGGGCACTTACTCGCCTGCCCTCGCGGCGTACCTTCACGCCGCTCAGCCTCAGCCCCTCCCTCCGCGGCCGCCGGGGCGCTGGAAGTTCAGGCGGCGCCGGCCATTCCCAGCCGGCGGCTCCGTGTTTCGGGGGGCGGCGGCAGGCGCGGAGCGTCCCCGGCGGCTTCACAATAGACACCGGGCAGCGCGCGCGTGTCTCTGTGTGTGTGCGCGTGTGTGCGCGCGCGGGGGGCGGGGCCTCTCCCGGCGCGCCGAGCCGGGCGGGAGGGAGCGGGGGGGAAGCGCTGTTTACCCGGCGGCCGAACCCGGCCGCCCCCCCTCACCGCCCGATGCTCGGGCTGGTCCATGCGCCGCCGCCCCCCACCCCGCGGGCGGGCAGGTGGTACAGTCCGGCCCGCCGGGCTCCCTCTCCCGGCGCGGGCAGGGCGGGGTCCCGCCGCTGTGACGTGACAGAAGCCGGGTGTGCCGGCGGCCAATCAGCATGAGGGGGCGGAGCTCCCCGGGGCACGGCACGGGGTCGGAGCTGTGGGAGCCCGGGGGCGACAACCAGGGGTCTTGTGGGGCCGAGCTCCCTGCTCCGCTGCCCTCTGTCGAAAATACGGCGAAGACGCTTTGTGTGGGGGAAGAAGTGGGCGGCTGGAGTTTTCCCTGGGCTGTTGAATATTTATTTTCCCCTACCGCCAGGCAAAGTGAAGGCGAGAGCCGGAGGGAAACTTCCGAGCGCGGCGCCGCGTTGCATGCTGGAGCTTGTAGTCCTGCTGTAGAGTCCTGAAAGGTTAAGCACCATCAACAGCCAAGTGGGATGTTCTCCCATCAAACGCCTGTATATCCCGTAACAAAGTTTACCCTTTAGAGTGTGTTTGCTGTTTTAATGAGCCACAATTTTAAGACGCAGCTCCACCCCGCTCGTTCTGGGGGGAAAGGACGCCTCGAGCCTTGCGGAGCTGCCAGGACCTGCCCGTCCCGTCATCCCCCGCGCCAAGATGTCGGCGGCTATAGCCGCGCTCGCCTCCTACGGCGGCTCCGACTCGGAGCCCGACTCGGAGCCCGAGACCGAGGGCGGCTCCCAGCGCTCTGCCGCCGTGCTCGCCAGCCGTGATGCCGTGCTGCACCTCCGGGCGCCGCCCGCCGCGCCCCCGGCCCTACCCGTCGACGCGGCCCCGGAAGTAGCCGTGAAGGTAGGCAGCCCTCCAGGGCCCGGGCCGCCCGCCTGCCCGGCGGGTGTATCCGCCCGCCGGCCTCGGGACAGTGCCGGGGGCAGCCCTGGAGCAGCCCCGGGCTGGGGAAGCGGGGCGGAAGGGGCGCGGTGCCGGTAGGGGTGCGGTACCACCGCCTGGCCCTGCCCTGCCCTGCCTTGAGGTGTGGGGGTCGGAGTTGTAGGAGGAAGGGCTTGTGTCGGGGAGTGCTCGTGGATTCCAGCCGCGAGGGTCAAGTCTATTAAAACGTGTTAGCTCCATCTTAGAGCGTGCCTTGATTCCAGTTCTTTAGATATCTGCTTGCTGTTCCCTGTGCAAGGTGTTTTCCTGTGTGGTTTTCCCGGGTTGTGGAGTGAAGTCGAAACTTGATAGGGTGGCTGCAACTGAATCCTCTTCTAAAGGGCAGCCTGAAAGTTGATTGGTGTTCCTGTACCATTATTGCTGGGGAAAGCTTTCTTTTCCAAATTCAGTATCACATTGGCTCACTTTTGTGATACCAGAAAGCGAGGGGGGAGAGTGCTGGTTTAGCTTTGGGATTTTTTGTACGGGCAACAAATTTCTAATCAAAAGCAGGCATCTTGCTGTGATAACTGTCATTGTTACTGTCCTGCTGCCACATGCTCAGAAAAGTTTCTTGCCTAGTGACCAAGAGATGGATGGGCTCTTTCACTTTGTTGTCATTAGTTAATTCATATCACAATTTACCATATTTTTGTGTAGATGTTGTGTTGTGTATAGTGACTACATTTGTTTATCTCTTAGAGGCTTGAAAATCTGGCTTCTCAAGTCACAGCATCCAGCAGGCACATTTGAAAAAAAAAATCCTAATTAACATCTATAATATTTCCTGAGTGTTGTGATAAGTGGCAAGTAGCACTGGATGTGCTCTCCACCACCCTTAAGCCTGTAGCAACAGGTTTTCCCTTTGCCTTGCCAGCCCAAAGGTTTATGTAGTTGCTCAGGGACTGGCAACCACAGCTTGCATTTTTGGCAGTTGAGAGTGTGAACCTGAAAGGCATTCTAACTGTTTTAGCTGTTTCTGGTTCAGAATTTTGACTGTTAACTGGCCAAAGACTTATGTGTGCTTTGAACAGGAACAGGTCCTCACTCTCTTTCATAGTACATGTAATTGTTAGCACATTGAGCTGACAGCATTTGGGCTACTGAAGTGTGCCTTTCAAATAAAGCCCTAAGATGTTACTCCTACATGTATTTAATTTTTTGGTGAAAATCTACTGAGTCCTTGTTTCAAAGTACATCATAGTTACATAAAGTCACATTTCTATGAAAATAATTGTTCTGTAATTGAAAGCTGTGCTAATGGTTGGTAACTGTGTTTAAAAGTTTGAGGGGATGGCTTTTGTTACACCCTCTTCTGACAGTCTGCTTCTTGGAATAGGTCTGTTGCTGATCTTGATGTTAAATTGCTCATAATAGCTAACAGCTATAATTATTGGCAACTCCAATCCAGTAACACTTCTACTCTCATTTCACTGGATGAAAGTTGCATGTTTCTCTTACTGTTTTTAGCACCACTAAAATCACTTGAAGAAAGACAACAAAGGATGGAAGTTTGTGTTTCTGGTCCCGTCATGCAGAAGAGATAGGCAGTAACTGCAGGACATTAAGAGAAGGATAGCTGGGCTGAGGAAGGGTTCTGCTCCTGTATGAGGTGGTAGTGAGAAGGCCAAAACAGACAGCTGAGGTGTAAAATATGATAGACCCTATAAAATCATTAAATGGCACAGAGAGGGAGTTAAACACTCCCTGTCTCTTCTGTTACAGCAGCCATAGGATATCTAGCAGGAGTTAGGTTCAAAGCAAATAAAAGGATGCAGCCCTTCATGCAATGTGCAGTAGGGCTTATTTTCATGCCAAAAAGTACAGTGTGTTCAAGAATTTTGTTACAAGGAGAGTCTGGACAAGTACTTGGAGGAGATCCATTGAAGGATGAGGTGTCAATAAATACAGATTTCCTCAAGACTCACCAAGACCTGAAAATATTTGACTGTTGGGAGAGTGCAGAAGTATCATCATACACCCTTGCTCTGCTCTTACTCTCCCCTAGATGCCAAGTTTCCATAAGGCAGATGTTTTCTTTTGTGGGAACAGTAGACAGGTTAATCAAGATATTTTCTTTCTCCAAATACATCATCAAGCAGTAGGTAAGCATGACAGTGTTGTAAATAGAGGCTGTTCAAGAAGGGGAAGAGAGCCCAGTTGCCAACAACCGGGCAGTTGTCAAACCCAATTATAATTAGTTTTCCTACAGTTTCTATTTCTATGAAAAAATCACCCTAACACTACTGACAGTTCTACCTTCACTTTTGAGTTATAAATGTAGAAGGAAATTCAGGAAATTGTAATTTCTGTGAAGAAATCACTTTGCAGGAACCATTGTGTCTAGAAGCTTTGCTTTTGAGAGAACAATTATTGTTTGATGTCTGTCCAGGGTAAGGCTCAGATTGGAGCAGATTTTATGATACTTCTCTACAGCATGCCCTTCAGTAGTCTTGAGGAGAGGACACTTAACTGGGTTTAAATAACAAGGCTGGCCTAGCCCAGTGCAGGAGGTGGAGATTTGTGTTGCCTTTAATGTGAGAAGGGATTGGAAATGTCAGTTCCCTTTGAATCTAGTTTACCTTTGGCACTGTGAAGGTTTCCAGAAAAGTTTTACATAAGGGGAGGAAATAGACTTCAGTCACTCTTCTTAATGTTTTTTAAAACCTAATCCTGCCAGCAGTGGAGAGAAGAAAGATACACGGTGGCATGTGACAATTCTGTAGCAGTGATTGAACCTTAGTAGACTTGGGAAGTATTATTCTTAGGAATGTTTGTCTTCTTTGACATGGTGGGTTTTCCAGTTTTCTTGGACACAAAATATCTTGTAGAGAGTAGATGTTCAGAACTTGTCATCCAGCAAGATCCTGGGAATCTAGCCTAGTTCAACAAAACTATTTAGCATATGCTTTTCTTGCTTGTTTATTTTTATTCTGTTGAAGTTAGTGAGGCAGTCATTTACTATTAGGAGTGCATGAATGGGTAGCAAGAATAAAAGCTGATAACAGCCATGTGTTATTGTTGGAGCTTCACTGCAAATGCTATTTATCTCTTGGTAATAAATTTGTAAATCTTTAGAATGAGATAATGTGCATTTGACAGCCCAAGTGGTTTAGGCAAGAATTGATAAGTGACAAACTGCTTAAGTCTCAGTGGCTCATGGGATGTGGGCTTAATTTACCACATTTTAATGTGATCGATAATTAAAACTAATTAAATGTTATGCAAAGCAGCCTGCCCTTTTTTAGCTATTTGACTAACTAGTAATCACTATACCTGGGGAAATGGAATGCTGTAAGTTTATTATCTGAAATGTCCAGAAAAAAAAGAAGAAAAACCCCCAACATATAGACATCAAAACTCTCTGCTTGCTTGAGATGAAGCTGGAAAATATAAGCCACATTAGATTATTACTAAGGAACAGAATTACCATCCAAGGTGCACCTTGGTCTTTTTATTGAAGGCTTTGCTTTGTTGCCCGTTACAGGGATTTTGCTGCTGTTTAATTTAAGAAATATTTTTGTCTTGTGTGCACATAAATAAACTTCCAGCAAGCTTTTTTAACATAATTTTTATTAGTGTACTATTTTTTATTCTATAAATTAAGCGATTTTCATAGAAAGTAGCACTATTGTTTTATGGCGTTTGGGTAGGAGGTTTTTTTTTTAAATAAAAAGAGGATTGTGGCATGTGTAAGGAACCTGTTAAGGAGGAAAGTTAATCTGATCTACTGTACTTGTAGTCTAAAATCCATTCTATTTCTTGTCCTCTTTGTTATGCTTTAAAGTGGCCAAGCTTTATGGTAGGACTGAAGGAGCATGCCTTGAAAGGAGCCAGACATTATAGCTGGGGAGTTGTAATGAAGCACCCCCTTGTCTACACTTAGCATCAAAAGCATCTTCCTGTCTCAAGATAGATTCCTTAGGCAATGCTAATACTCAAGAGTACAGCTCTGTGTGCCATTGCCCCGTAACAGTGTGATTGTGTTTTGTTAAGCAAAAGGTGCAAAAGGACAGCATTTAACTATCAAAAGAATTTTTTTACCTCATCAAATCATCTCTGAATTGTAAAGCAACCTGATATTGCAAGTTAGTAGACATCACATCTATTAAAAAAAAACCCCAAAGCAACATACCAACACAGTAAGTAGTTTGGTGAAATTATGTCATCTGCTTCTTTTTGCCTTGTACCAGCAGTGATTCTTGCATCTCTTGGGCAGACATCCATTCAACCTGTCTGCCAAACTTCAGTGGATCTATGGAGTGAACATTTTCAGTTTTTGATTGTGCTTATTTCTGCAAACTTGTATAATCTGCTGCATTAGGTTTCTCACTTTTACTATTGAGGTCATATTTTCTTAGGCCTTCAATCATGGGGTTTTTTTCTTACCTGACATGTGGTGCCCAATGTAGCCACTGTATTTCAGTTGGGTGCTTGTTACAAGTGCTGAGAAAAGCAGAGAGGTGACACATAGAGCTAAGTTTGCAGCTTCTTTCTATTATGTTTTTCAAGATAGCCAGTAAAATGTAACTTCCTAAAACCTTAATTCTTTGGTTCCAGGTTATGTGGGGTGTACAGCCCTTTAATGATATTACAGCATGCCATAAAGCTCATATTAATACAATTTCTGAGTTGCAGCCAACACCAGCTGCTTTTCTGCCAGTCATGCAGCTGAACTTTTCACTTTCTCCAAAGGAATACTGTGTCTGTTTGAGAGCTTTTTGATGCCCCCTTTTTATGGTTCCTGTGCCTTTGAGAGTGGAAGTGATCTAGGGTAGTACTTAGCCCTTCAGTGGAATCACAGATGCCCTCCTCTTTCTGCATAACTACTGATCATCTCCCATCCCACAGAGCCACTTGTGTCACACTTGGCACATATGCTACATGATGGATTGCTCACCTTAGGCTTTTAGATATCATCATTCTTGTGACCAAAGGAAAAGCTACAGCACAGCAGAGAGGTGATCTCTTAGATTACCTTATCTCAGTCACAGCTCTGCCAGACTGCTGCTCCTGTGATCCCTTCCCTGTCAGCTGGAGCTGTGGCAAATGCATCTGGAATGCATGCAGTTAAGGCTGTTGCCAGCATAAAGGGACAGTGTTGTGAGACCTTTATTACCTTTTCTTGCTTTCTGGGTCTTAGAAAGATGAGTTCTGCTGAAATGGTCTTCTGGCAATGCATGCAGTTGTACCCAGCGATCTTCACCAAGTGCAGAGGTTGCCAATGAGTTCTTTCCTCTCATCTGGAAAAGAAAAAAAATAAAGTCACAACTAAAATACGCCAATGCAGATAGCTTGGCAATTGGTGAAATGAATGATGGGCTAGGTTAATATTTTTAATGTTTCTGCTACCTACTAGAGTCTCATAATGCTGTACAAAATGGCACTTACCAGATATTGACCAAAGATAATTTGTCTGCTGCAATTTGAACTCTTGCCATGGACTAACATTTGGCAACATGTTGTGTCAATACTTTATATCCCTATCAAGATTTCATTTTTTTAAAATACTGAGAAAATAGAGTGGGTAGTTGGACCACATTCAAATTATCGCACAGTTGAAAGCCAACTGACGTAATGAAAAGATAACCATTATGTGCTTCAGCAGCATGTTATGAGATTGTCATTTGGTGCCCTAATATATGAAAACGTGAATAAGACTGGAGGTCTTGAGGAGCGTAGCTCTTATAAATATAACATGTGCTTCAATTTCAAGGCTCGGTGGTTTTCACACAGAAAGAATGTGCCTGTGGTGGTCTAGGAGTGAACATATTGTGTGGCTTTCAAGTGACTCAGCACTGTTCCACCAGCAGCGAAGTAGAACCAGAATTGCTGTAATCCTCCAGCAGAGGATCAGCTTTTATGGCACAATCTGTTTCTTTTCTCAATTACCAAGCAGCATATAATAGAACTTCACAGGAAGAAAAGAGGAGGAAAAATAGCAGAACTGAAAAATTCTTGGCATTTTTGCAAATCTGGATTTTTTTTATGCTTTTTCAGATTAAAGAGCAGGAGAAAAACTGTCCTAATTTCAAGTAAGCTGATCACTGTTTAAATGTCACTAACCACTGATCAGATAAACTTTGCCTTATTATCAGTGATATTAATTTTTATTTTCTCAAATGTTGAGTTTTGTGGACAAGATGTGAGGTGTAGCTGGAAGAATAAGCTGTATGATGTGACTTGAAAAAGCTGTCTGTGAAAAATGTCCTGATGACATGGAGCAGTGAAAGGAAGTGTAATTTTTTATGTAACACAGGTTAGGAAGTGGTTCTGGTGTGCTCATGTTCTAACTGGGGACACGTGAGTGACAGGATTAGGCCTGCTGTGCTGTTTGCAGGCAAGTTCATGGTGTATGAAATTGGGGCTGTGAATGTACTAGTAGTTGTTGACATCCAAGCCCAGTGAATTGAAAGGGTGGTGTGATGAGAAAAATGAGGTCAGGCCGAGAACTGGTAGTGCTGAGGGTTCAGACAAGATCATTGCAATGGCTGGACCTGCCTGTTAAAATAATTGATTACGTGGTGAAAGTAAAGCTTTATGGTTGGACTTAACAATTCTACTAGGACAGTGGCCTTACAAAAACAATTAGTGGGATTGCTGATATAATGTTTTTGTTTTGTTTTGAGTTTTTTTGGACATTCTTTTATTTTCCTTTGCTCAGCAGTTTTAATCAAATATAATCAGGTACCAAGCCAAAGATCTTTAGGTACTGTTTTTCTGTGTTCTAGAAAATCAGGTTTTAAAGTCTTTAAATCTTGTATGCATGAGCAAATTTGTAATTGACCTGCTGTTGAATTGGGAGAGAAAAAGCTTCTTCTGGTTTTGCTCGCTATTCTCTTATGTCAGAGAATAGCTAACTATATTAAACAAGTTAAGAATGTGCCATTTAGTTCTTTCGAGATATTATAATATAAAAGAAGATTGAGTTTATTTGAGATAATTTTCTGTTAATGAAGCAACTGCTAAAATCTGGTTCTCTGTTGTGCCACTTTCTTTTGTAAGTCACAAATGCTTTGGGATCCTGTTGTAGGTAAGCACTGACCAAGCAGTGATGCTAAGATACCTTTTTCAGAATGACTACTAGGGATTTTGTCAGTATATTAGCACATTCTGAGTCCTTTTCAATTGCTGTTTTTCTAGAATAAAGATACAAGAAGCAATGACAGTAATAATTCTGCAAAATAACTTTCTCCTTCATTAACTGAGGTCTTGATGAGGGAAGGGGTTCTTATGGTGTGAAAGAGCCTTTGTAAAGCTCTGAAACCAGGTCTTTTGGGGCACTACTACCTTGTCAGCCATTTTCTTTATTCTCTGTCTTCTATTTCAGCTGCATGTGCCCTTCTGATTTTTCCCTGTGAGTTGCTTGAAGTTATTCTTTTGGTTAGTCCTTCTTTCTTGTCTCTTCATCTATCAAGTTAAATTTTTGTCACAACAGACTTGCAAATGTGTTTAAGTACTAAAGCTGAATTACATTTACACCTTTCAGTATAAGAATGTACCTTTTGGAAATAAGGGATTATTGGATTCTGTGAAAGTCATTGTTATAATTAATGTTTGTATGTAATGTTGATATGTAATTTTTTTCTTTGCAGCTTTCAGAATAGTTACTTGTGATTTCTGCCTTCTACCTTTTGTAGAGTTCTAGCTTTCATACCTTTATATTAAATTTGTGACCATTTTAATTGGTTCTTCTTTACAAGTCTGGTTTTCAAACATCCTGAAAAAATCTTTCCTTCAATCTTGCTGCTGTTTTTAAAATGTGTGCATGAAACCTTTAAACAAAAAGAAATAATTTCTCACATGCAAAAATCTTCAAGTGTTTTAGACAAGTTTCTCAGTGACCACCTAACATTGGTTTTGCAATCAATACTTTTGTAAAATAGAAACTTTGGCCAAGGTGCTCTTTCATAATGCTGGAAGTGTCGACTTGTACTACAGCCCTGATTTGGACTGACAGAAGGTAATGTCATATATTTAAATGTCTGTGTGTGAAAAGTGGGTTATTAATATGTCTGTTTTATTTCAGGAAGATGTGGAAACAGGAGTCCACCTCGATCCTGCTATCAAGGAAGTTCAATATAATCCCACTTATGAAACCATGTTTGCACCTGAGGTAAGAAACAATGTTGGGTTTTAGAGTAAAAATGCCTTTGGTTTAAAGGAAAGAGGTTGTATACATTTTGTGTGACTTTCCTATAAGACAACTTCCTTGGATGCTTGCTGCATTTTGGAATATAGTTTGGGCAAACTAAAAAATAGATTCTGCACAAGTGTGTTGGTATTTTTAGTGCTTGAATTTTAATATTCTGCATAAAGCTCTTCTAAGAAGAGGCTTAAAATGTTTATCAGAATTATGGCTATGAAAATTAAAAATTAAGCTGGGAAAATAGCATTATAAAGATATTGAGTTAAACATGAACTGCATTGAAGTGGTCCTTTACTCTTTTCACATTTTTGCTATTTATTCATTGTGCTCATTAGGGCAAAATTAACATTTGTAAGACTTGCAGATATAAGACTTTTAAGAGGAGAATTTAACATTAAAATCAAAGTACTTACAGTTTAATTATTCACATCAATATTAAGAATTTTAGTAACTTGAGCTATGCTAAATTTATATGGTGAAAAACCATTTAAGACTGAATTTAGACTGCCTGGTGTCATGTGAACCACTTTCCATTTTGTTATAACTGACAGGCTATCTGAAAGATAAAAATAGCTGTTCAGGCATTTAACTTTTTTCCATATTTAACTTCTTTGTACAGTTTTTCTTCTCTTTGACCAGGGGTTAGCCTTCTAGGTAGACTAATATGGCATCAGTCTCAAATTTCTACATTAGTTATGCTTTATATTTAGAAAACCTTTTGAGGAACCACATAAATTGGCCTTTTCATAAGCGAGTCTGCAACATCAAAGCCACGGTGTGTGTGAACAAAACAGTGTTTTTGACTTGCTTCAGTGCTGCTGTGTGTAAATGTTTTAGTTAGGGAAACCTACTGTGGGACAGCCTTGGGTTTTGTCTTCTGAATGCCTGTACTGGTCCCATAGTGAGTGACAACTGTATGTGTTGGTTCTGCCAAGTATCAACAAGTCAGGTAGCCCACATCAACCTGAGCTCTGTGCAGAAAGCTCTGTGCTAGAAAGTTCAATCCTGAAATCAGCTGTTCAGAACAGCTGTGTGATTACTGTGTGAAATAACAGATGAGGAAGTTTATTCAGTAAGAAATTTAAAGTTTAAGTGATTTTTGCCTTACCATTATTGAAAGACAGGTCTCTTTTTTTTCTGTGGGTTTTTTTTTCTGAAAAAGTAAATACACAAAAATAACAAATTACTAATTCTGCTCCACCTTGCTTTAACATTTTTGATGAAGTTTGGACCAGAAAACCCATTTAGGACTCAGCAAATGGCTGCACCTAGAAACATGCTTTCTGGATATGCAGAACCAGCTCACATCAATGATTTCATGTTTGAACAACAAAGAAGAACATTTGCAACCTATGGTAAGTCCTTAACAGTGGAATTCACCTCCATCTTTATCATCTCAGGTTGGACAAATCATGATGATCTTGATAGAACAATTAATAGGACTGTAACTTCTTTAAACTGGTTTTTATCAGAATTAATAAAATGTGAAAAGGCTTTTGAATAAGAATCCATATGAATAGAGATCATAGTATTTATTTGGGAAAATCCATTTTGTAATTCTGTTTTCAGCTGTAATCCAGTGTATGAATTCCTAGCAGGCCCCTCTTAATTAATCCTTCCATTAGTTGCATCAAGTGTAGGAAACACGAATCAAAATTTCACACTTCTCATATGACTAACTGTAGATCTGTTATGCAAATAGATTCCTTCATGTGATTCTGACTCCCTCTAAGCCATAAGGAAGCCTTACCGAGCTGTCAGGTTCTTCAGTGGTTGCCTCTTGATCCAAACTGAATGAACCGGATTTGCCAAGGATGGGAATGCATTACTAAAACAGTCTTGGCAGAGACAGACCCAAAGAACTGTCTTGGTGGTCAGTGTAGTAACTGCTTTCTTATCTTGGATAACGTTTTCCCTTGTGAACAGTGGCACTTGAAAAATAAAACATTTGAGTCTTGGGGAAGCTTGAGGTTCAAACAGGCTTTTTATTAATTGTTAGAAAAAAATATTTTTTTTAGATAGGAAAAGTATGGATAGACTATGGATTGTAAACATTTTTGAACACATTTGAAAGAACAAAGCTGCCATATGTTTACATATAACAATGGTTACTTTTTTTCCTGTGTTTCATTGTAAGCTTTCATTTCTGTTTTAAGTTTGATTGCAAGTGCTTGTTCAGATGAAGTCTCCTTTATATACTTGAAATTCAGTTTATTAGGCAAGATCTGATACTTCCTGTGTTAACTTAAAATGTCATAACACTCAACTTTTTGCACAACAGATTTGCATCTTTCTTTATTCATATTTACATTCAAAATACTACTTCTTGCAAACCATTTTGCCTCAAAAATCACCTTCCTCAACAAGTATCCTTAATTTCATTAGGGCTTTATGCGTGCCTGAATTCACTTACTGCATTCTGTGATGCATGAGATTGGGACTTTGTTGCTAACATCTCTGGTAGCTAGCTATTACAGTGGAAGAAAATGCCTAACATCAGAGACTCTCTGACACTCAATTTTTCTTTGTACTTGAGTTTTATTAGAAGCTTTCTTGTAAATGTTGAAAATTGAAATATATTAATGACAGAATTTTTCTCCTACATAGTTTTAGCTGATAAGTACTTTTCACTGAGTTGTTAGGATGTGGACTATAACCAAAATGACAATATTAAGAAATGGATATCTAGTTTCATAGCATAATTTTGAGACTGTAATTTTGATATTAGAACTTGACAGACAATACAAGTAGGAGCCTCTAGTCGAGATCTGAATAGACAGATTACTTTTTTTTTTTCTGTGAAATTAAATGTAACATTTTGTGGGTTGAAATTAAATGTAACATTTTTGTGTGTGTAAAATAGATACTGGGAAAAAGTGCCTGTAGGCATATAGTGTTTCATTTGGGGATTTTTTATTTGAAAAGTTTCATTTGGAGAAAGATAAAGCTAGCAAGTCCTCTCAAAACTACTTCTATTGGTTATGTCATCACTGTATAGCAACTGTCTTGAAAGCTGCTTTAATAGTGAGTATAAAAATGTATTTTTAAACCTTGTAACACTGGCAACTGTGCAGCTATCATTCAGCTTTCTAGAAATGTTCAGCAGATAATGATCTGGATACAGTGACAATGGAACTAGGAAAAGGCTGAGATACAGGCAATTTAAGCAGCAAGAGCCAGCACTGAGAAGCCGAAGTTCAAGCTAGAAGATGCAGGAAGTGAGCATGATATTCTGGCTCAGTAGAAGATCTGTTAAAAACAGCACTCCTTTAAGTTGTCAGAAAGTTATCTATTAACACTTTCAATAATCTCTTTTTCCATTTGGAAGGATGCAATAAATATCTTCTCAGAAAATAGGAAGTATAGAAATGCAAGTAAAATTGATAGGCATAACCCCAAGACATAAATCTTTTTAAGACTGATTCATAACCTATTAGAAGAACAAGAGTAAACCTCTCTTTTAAAAGCTGCAGATCTTAAGACTTCTGGTCTCTGTTACTCTGTTTAGCACCATTGCACTAAGGCAGGAGGTCTTGAACAAATCTGCAAAGGCTGGCAAATAGATAAGCAGTGACTGCAAATGAGGGACAAGTGTAGTAAATGACATCATGTGTCCAAAACAGCTCAACTGTCTCAGTATCTTTCAAAAAAAAAAAAAACAAAAGCCAGCTTTATAATATATATAATCCTGAAAGGTTTTACATATTCATTGAGAAACCTGTATATTAATCACAAACAAAACCCAAGTATTTTTTGGCAACTAGTCTTTCTTATCTACTTCTTGTGCAGTAAATATTTAATCTTAAAAGTACATTTTTCTTGTGATGCTTGGATAGGATGAGAACATCCATGCTGTCATTAACTGAGGGTCCTTCCAGCCTTTTATTCCATTAGACAAGTGGACAACAATGGGTATGTAGTGAGAAGCAGAAGAAGGAAGCAAGAAAATAGTGATACATCTGAATACTTCTTTTCAATACACAGTCTGTCAATGAAGGGCAATGCTTATATATTTATTAATTTTCAGACAATTTGTTGAGGGTTTTCTGTTTTTTCTTTTTGATGAACTTTTCCAGCTACTTCTTGAACCCATATAATTTTTCTTTGTACAGTAACCTCTTTCAGGCAGCTCTGCAGTTTTGCAGCTCCTTATGGGAGGAAGTATCTCTGTTTCAAACTTGTGTAACTTAACAGCTTTCTAGTTTGGCTTCATATCCCCATGTTTCTTATGCTGGAAAATGAAATGAGCAGTCATTTCTTATTCACCGTTTCTGTGTGATTTCTTATTTTATCGATCTTGGCCATAGCTTCTTCTCAGTCTCCTTTTTTTTTCCCACCTGGATAGATCTGATCAATCTTCTTGTTCCTCAGTGGCAGCCTTTTCATGCCTATGGCTGTCCTTGTCTCTCTTCTGTATCTCTTCTAGTTCCACTGTATTGCTCCTAAGATGGAGAGCAAAGCTGTGCACAGCGGTTACGTGTTATTCTCACTGTGAATTTGTTCTGTGAATAACTTGCTCAAAGCTACTTGCTCCATTTTTCCACATCATTTATCAATATGTTGAATGTCATGGGCCTGAGCATGAATCCACCAGCAAAGTTCCTGTGCTGTGCAAACCAACCATTTATTCTTGACACTGTTTTAATAACTTTTCATCAATTGACCATGTAAAGACCTGTGGGTTTTTAAAATGTCATTGAGGCACCCTGTAATCAGTCTAACTTGGTTTTGTAAAGATATCCAAGATCAACTAAGCTTTGCTATTTCACAGGATTGTCACCTCAGAAATATTCTGGAGATTTTCTCATTGTGATTTACCTGTAGAGAAAATTGTGGTGTTTGCTCTCCTGCAATATATAATGCTCATCCAAGTGTATACTCATTTTCTTTATTGTAGTTTCCACTCCTTGGATCTTCTAACAGTACAAATGTCTGGCAGGTTGATCTGTAGTTCTCCATATCACCTCTGAAACATCTTTTGAAAGACAGCGTTGTATTTGATACATTCCTTTTCTGTCATATTGAGGTGATATTAGGTGAGAGTACCTGCACTGTGATTTGACTTTAGATCTCTTGGGTGACTTCTGGTGTTTTGTTACCACTTATTTGACTCTCTAGTTTCCTGGCATTTCACATTGAGGTAGATTCAGCGTCATGTTGCCCATAAAGCAAGATTCTGGCACAGGAGTCCACTATAATCAACATGTATTTAATACAACCCTCACAGATGCTCTTCTCAGTCCTTGATCATCAGTTGACCCACACATTGTTGGGTGCACTTTCTGTCCCTGCCAGTTTTGAGGAAGGACAAGTGTTAGTTTTTATATCTTACAAGATTTCCCTCACTTTTGGGGGCAGTCCGCCTTAGTGTAGTGTTTACTTTGTCTGCTGGAGTTTGGTCTTTGTATTTTCTACATCTGGATGCAACTTCAACTCTTTGAAGAATAGTTTCTTATTTCTAATAGTTTCTCTTAACTTATTTTTCAGCAGTGCTCACTTCCTCTGGTTGCTTTAAAGTCGTCTTTTATTACCTAGCAGGCATGAGGGTTTTTTTCTCCTACATGGTGTCTTTGAAGTGCCCCTGCATTTGAAAAAGGCTTTACCCTTTGGTGCTCACTTTCTGTTCCTTTTAAAAATCTTTTCTTAATATAGCCCTCCTATTTTGAGGTTAAAATTATTGTCATAAATGTTTTTATATCTTCCTTTGCTTTGTCAACAATGTTCATTTTGTATCCCATTATGGTCATTGTTAAAATATGTGTCCTCAGAATATATTAAAATCAAGTTTTCTGTACTGCTAAACTGGCTTTTTTTCATGTGAATCTCTGTTATGACTGCTTCATGGTACAAGTACATTGTGTAAAAATCATCACATCTTGGTGTGAGATTTGTGCAGTCTGCTGCAAGGAGATGACTAAAATATGTCATTATTACTGTGCTTCTTTCCCTGGCACCTGTTTAATCTCTGTTACCATTTCACGGTTACTGCATTTTCTGTCTTAATGGTCACTCTGGGAGTTCTGGCAACTGTACTCACCACTACTTAGACCTGAAATTTCAGTCCACGGGATCATTTAATGCTCATTGACACTATTAGCTTGTTAATCTGATTTGTCTTTAAGCTTTCTATGGCATAGAGCATGTTTTTCCCCACTGGCATGACCATCTTATTTCTGTATTCTTTCTGCCTGGTAAAGCATATATTCTATGTCCAATTATGTCAGTACTGTCCTACCAATTATGTTAGTTTATTATTTTAAAACAAGATGTTTCAATGTATTACTTTTAGCCTCTGTTGTTTTGCATGTGTGCTTGGGTTTTCCATTTCCCTACCTTCAGTTTAAATAGGATTCTGTGATTATTAGTGTCCCTGTTACCTGAGATTTCAGATTTCTGTGTTACCTTTTCCTTGGGTTTCTAAAGATTGTGTGTCATTGCAAATTGCTTACTTTTCTTTAAGTATTTTTTAAAGTATTATATTTCTTTAGGTGTTCTTTAAGTACCCCAGATATTTTATCAGAAAGTAATCTTTCAGCCTTCTCAGTGCCATTTGCTTTTTAATTTAAATGAGACCTACCCATCTCAGTAAGGTTCCCTTTATTCCAGGAGTTTGGGAAACTGAAGTTGTCATAGGCACTGGAGATGTTTTCCACATTAGGGTTAAAATCTGCAGTGACTGAGAGAGCTGGGAGTGTTCAGCTTGGAAAAAAAGGAATCCTGAGGGGGAGACCTTATTGCCCTTTACAGCTACCTGCAAGGAGTATGCTGATGGCATAATCCATAATAAACATTGAAGAAAATAGTTCAAGTAAGTGTTTTATGGTCTTGTGAAAGGTCCTCTCCTAGTTTAATGGAAAACCATTAATAATTGCTCTGTGGGAGTCTGACTTTTTTAATTGGTAACCAGTTTTGCATCTGCAGTCCTAGGTGATCTACCCTAGTTTGATTCCATTGATGTAAGGCAGTCTTCTTATTTTAATTTGAACTATCAAGCGAAGGCTGTCTCTCTAGAAAATAAAGTTCCCCTTCACAAGACATTATGATTTAAAATGCTTAACTAGCATTATTTTTTCAATGTTGTATTCCTTGGAGCATGTCAAAAAAGCCTGGGAAGTCCTAACATACAGCACATGTTTATTCTTCTGTATCTGTGCTCTCAGCTGAAGGAGTCTCTTTTCTTGAAAATTCCCTTCTGAGTACTGATAAAAAGTCAATATATGAGCACATATACATTTTCAGAAGAAGAATTACAGATTATTTTTTACATACTGCACACAAATTGTTCATGAATATTTTAGTCATTTCATAGCTATTTGGGCATCAGTGCTCTTCCTAATAATGGACTGCTTCATTCATGCAACATTTGGTATTTTTAAATCTCTTCTTCACAAGATAATGTCCTTTTTAATAAGAAATAGTCTTCTATTGAAGTCTAATGAATCTCAAAGCTCTTTCTGAGTATTCAGTAACTTGGTTATAGCAGGATTATGTCATCACTAACACTGATATTTTAAGAGCCTAAAATAACTGCCTTGGAAATAACACTTGTGGGTTTTTTTTTAATCTGCTCATGTTACATGCAACACCTACAGTCACTTATTACCTGTTAACAATTGTAGGCACTTTATTCTCTGATTACTTTGATTCTGCAGAGATGCCAGTGCAGTGTGGGTTAGTCCAGCTGTATTTTTCCTCATACCTGAGCTACTTTGGGTCTTTATGTGCTGCATTGCACAGTGAGGTGTAAACAGGCTTTAATGAGCTGTCTTTCTGGAATGCACATCAAAGTCTAATTATTTAACCAACCATTTTCAGGTGCACTAAAATTATGGATGTAGGTGGAATTGTATCTTTCCTTGCTAAAATGTTGTGGGAAATATCTGCCTCCTAACAAAAACTGAAGGAGACACAGAAGTCAGGGCACATTGTGTGGGATACCAGCTGAGTAGGATAAAAGCAAGCTGTCTTTTGCAGCTGCGTTTAGGAGTCCCAGCCAGAAGGAAAATATTCCCTTTCACGTATCCACTAGAAAGTAGAAATTGTTCAGAGCTTTTCTATGAGAATGATGCTGGACCAAATTCAACCCAACTGAAAGTCTCCACTTCCACGGGAAGCTGTGCTTGGCCCAGGGGCCCTATTCATGGGAATACTGTCCCTCTTTTACAACTACCAAGCAAATAGAGTCCCAGAGATGGTGTCAATACAGTTAGAGGACAAGTAAACCACTGTATTGATTTTGACAGCAATCCAAAGTAATATCTCTCTACTGTTAACAGAAACCTTATAGCTTGGAAGGGAACTCATTGAAATAGTGGCTTAGTAAAAGCAGGCAGCTAAATTAGGGGAAGTCTGATTGCAGTGTTGGCTCAGTTTGGTTATCCATAGAAGTAAATCCTACTAAAAGTCTAGAATAAATTATTTTACTGTTTAACAGAGGAATAGTGGGAATGTATATTTGGTAAGAAGACATTGGCATATATTTCTCTCCCTGTATTGTATTCATGGATCATCTGGACATATGTTGTTCCACAGCTGGGTTTTACCAGGTTTGAAACTACAGGGCTGGTTGGCAGGTGGAGAGCTCTATTTGGATTGGGAATACCTGCTGTGTTCTTGGAATGGCTCTTCCACTAATTTCAATAGTACTTTTTTTCCCCAGCATCCAAAAAGAAATTAACTGGACCATGTTCTAGGAGAGTGGTCTTTCTGAAAAATGTTTGGGGAGACAATCTCCTTCGGCTGTTGGAATGGTGTTGATAGGTTCTCAGCTTGTACGTGTTTGTATGTGCATTTATGAGCCATTGGTCTCCAGAGTAAACTAGATAATCTCCCTCTGCTCATGATTGCCTCTGTGAATCAACAAAAATACAGGAATTAGATGCTGTAGAATTTAATTCATTATATATGTTTTACTGGTGGTTTAATATCTTTCTTTCTCTTTTTTTTTTCCCCATCCTTGATACAGAGGAATTCTCATTGACTCCTCAAGAGACCTTTTGTCACTTTAATATTTAATAAAAATTGTGATTATGTCCACCAGGGTGCAGCCTTTCCCAAAAAAAATAAACCATGGTGGTCAGTAAGTGTTCAGTGCACCATCTGTTCCTTGGAAACCAAATGAATTTATTTGTCATGTTATCCACTTCAGGAGAAATGGAGAAAAAAAGTTGGATATATGTATTAAAATTGTAAATATCCTGAATAGCTATGAAATGCTTGTCCATTTTATAAATTATTTATAAGACTAAATGCAGTTGATTTTGTTGTGGTTGGAGTTGTTTTGATCTGTTTTGTTTTTATTGAGGCTCAATAGCTGTCATCAGGAAATGAAGATGTGACTATTTAATTCTTTTAAAAATTAAAGTCCATGCCTGCTGCTTCTGGTACCATCCACATTAGTTAAAACAACTCCTTTCAAGGTGAAGCTTTCCCAGTTGTGGCAGGAGAAGAATTAAGTAACTTTTGCTCTGGGAGACAGAATACACACAAAGCCCTAGAAAACTTCATTTATTTTTCCCCCATCTCTGTCCTCTGCCTCCCAGCTGCTGCCACCCCAGGACTGCCAGAGATGACAGTCTTTGACCCAGCAGAAGTAGTGGGCAGAGCAGAAGGCTGCTCCTGAAGCCAGAGGGCTCTGTGTGTGCAGCAGCCACTGGCTGCTTTCCACGTGACTCACTGGCTTTGCAAACCAAGGAGCAGTGCCCTGCACCAAAGCAGCATCCATTTAACATTGAGTGCACTGACATAAGATTTTGAGCTAGTCTTTTCCTTATGCTATGTTACTACAAGAAGGGGTTGCCATGGCATTTCAAAATCTGTTTGCATTGCGGCACACTGGCCTGAATTCAGCATTGACGTCGCTCGGAGCAGGGGCATCCTGGGGTCCCTTCCCACCAGATTCTGTTACTTGGTTTCTTGTAATTACCCAGCCTGTGTATCTTATGTATCTTATGTTGTTAACTGTTGCCTATTACATTTATTTATTTCTCTGTGTTGTGCAAATTTAAGAATTCTGATAGTACCATGAGGCCCTTGAGTACATACTCCTACCTCATAGTAATCTTTATGCTCAGGCCAAGTGAAAAGTTAATGGGATTCCAAAGTTTCAATCCTTCGTCATCCCCAGCTCGTTCAGAGTAAACAGGAGAGAATTTGCAGAGGGACAGAGTAGTAAAAGTTGTACAAAACTGCAAAGCTTGAAATAACAGTATTTTTTTCCTCTTGTTCCAGGTTATGCATTAGATCCCTCTGTAGATAACCCTGAAGCTGCTACCAAATATATTGGTTCTGTAGAAGAAGCTGAAAAAAATCAAGGTAGTTATAAATTACTTGCATCTTTAAATTGTTTTCATTGCTTCTTTACTAATGGATATTAGCAAAGGAAGGTATTATGTGAGACTTACCCATGTCCAAGAACACAATAAAGAAGAAATGTGTTGCAATTTTAATGCAGAGGGGGAAGAGAGATATTGGAGTGTTTTGTTTTCTTGAAGTAGCAAATTATTCAGGTTGTCATGACAAATTTCAGAATAGGATTTGTAATGTGCCATTGCATGAATACAATTTATCAGTACAATTTGAAACAGCTTTTTGGTTCTCTTAAATTCTATCTAAGCTAACATTGTCATGTGTCTGCATTAGGATACCTGTATGTTGAGCTAATCACCAAAGCTGCTCCTCCTCAGGAGCAAACTGATCACTCTCTGTGCAACCTCTGGCACTCCTGTTGGGAGCTGCATGTTATCTCTGCTTAGCAAAGTTAAGCTCTTTGGGTTATTTGGAAAAGAAAAACCACTGGAAGGTTGCCAAATGGTAACAGCATGGCATGCCACTGGGAGGATTGATACCAGAGGCATGGGCTTTGTAATTAATACTTTGATACAAGATATTTAACACTCAAAGGGACTCGTTTGCATTGGAAAATTGTACCTGTGTAAATGTCATGGTTATGCTTTCCCTTGCATGTCTTTTTCAAATATCCTATTCACAAGGGTATACAAAGGATCTTTTTTTCTGTGTCCTTTTCGTCAGAGTATATCCAAGCTTATTTCAGTCTTTCCTTCCAAAGAAGGAAATAACTAAGATTAAACCATTTTAAAAAAACCCTTTTCATAATGGAATTTCGTGATTTCGTACTTCATTAAGAAAACCCTTGATTAATGTGATTCCTTCTGATCACTACTTAATTTTTTACATTGCCTATTTTCCCCTTGTTTGTGTAAAGCTTCTTTTGTCTCTTTTGTACTAGATGAATATTACTGCTGCTGCAGAAAAACATTTTTTGAAAATTTAACATAATTGTATATACAAGCTTGGAAAACTTAAAATATGTTAAAATAATTACCTACAGGGTTTTTCCCCTCCCATATCCATATTGTATCGTGGTTTTGACACATGAAATTCTGTGCAATATTTGTGAAATGCTAGTATTTCTATGAAAGAAAATGATAGTGTTTGGAGGGAGATGACTGTCGATAGCGACAGACTTTTTAAGAGGGCCTGTAGCAATAGGACAAGGGTAATGATTTGAAGCTAAAAGAGGACAGATTCAGACTAAGTCATAAGGAAGAAATTTTTTACAATGTGGTTGGTGAAATACTGGAACAAGTTACCCAGACAGGTAGTGGGTGCCTTATCCCTCAAAACATTCAAGTTCAGGTTGGACAGGGCTCTGAGCAACCTGATCTTGTTGAAGATGTTGCTGGTCATTGCGAGGTGGTTGGAGTAGGTGACCATTAAAGGTCACTTTCAACCCAAACCATTCTATAATTCTATTATTTTTTTCTAAATTAAAATACACAGTTGGGGTTGGGGTGTTGGGGCACTTGTCTTATTTTCATTTTGGGACTGGTTTTTTTCAAACTGAGAGGGTTCAGAGGGATCAGAAGCCAGAAGACTTTACTTTCAAAGACTACACTATTTAAAGCATGAAAATTGATGTATTCATAGTCTGCAGACTTACTGTTAAAAATTTATGGTACATGCCAGGTTAAATATTCTAACAAGCAAGGATACACAGTTGAAATGTTACTCTGTTACTGCACATAGTTAGTAATGTTCATAGCTGGAGAAGTGAGCAATGCTTTGGCCAATTTTAATCAAATACTTTTTCCATGTTGTCCTTTATATTGAAAGGAGCAGTGGTGGTGGCTTTTTCTTTTAAACTGACTATGGTGTAACCTCTGATGTATTCTGTGTTAGCAGTTAGTCAGTGTATTGTTTCCTTCTTCAGGTTTAACAGTGTTTGAAACAGGACAGAGGAAAATTGAAAAGAGGAAGAAATTCAAGGAGAATGATGCATCTAATATTGATGGGTTTCTGGGACCATGGGCGAAGTATGTTGATGAAAAAGAAGTAGCCAAACCATCAGAAGTAAGTCCTGCTTTAACAAAATGGATACAAATTGTCAGTACATGGCAGTGGTTTCAACAGAGATCCAGCTGCACTACTGCTTGTCCAAGCAGATCCATGCTATGCTTTGGGGCAATTAGAAACATTTTGGGTGACGTATCCAAATAAAATGTTCCAGATATTCTGCATTCAATTATTCAGAACACTTTTTGGAAATAAAATTAATTCAATCTATGTGTAGAGTCTGATTAAAAGAAACAGCTTGGGGGAAAAAAAGTGAAATAAAACTTTTTTTTTAAAAAAATGGCAAATGAAAACCCCCAATATCACACACACAAATGCACACACCCTGAACCGTCCAACCAACAGATATCCTTCTTGTCCAGTCAGTGCTTAGCTTTAGTCTGTGACTAAAAATATATTTGTTCTTTTCAGTGTACGTAGCCTTCCAAGCCTTTATGGTTTTGATAGGGGTATTCTCTTTATTGGTGCTTAGAAATATTTCTAATCTTGTTTAGCAAATAAATGTTTTCTTAATAGTGAGTAAACAATAGTACAGTTCTGGATTTTGTTATGTGATTCTGAATGCTGACTAAGAGATCACGTTTTATTTTTTTCCAGGAAGAGCAGAAGGAGTTGGATGAAATAACAGCTAAGAGGCAGAAGAGAGGAAAACTAGAAGATGATAAACCTGGAGAGGAGAAGACTATATTACATGGTAATGGCATCTTCCTGGCTGTTCTCATTTTCTAGCTCGCTGTGTTTTCTTGCCTGATGTGTTAATTAGTAAGGATGGCAGACAGCCTCAGCACGTTGATGTTTCTGTATTGGAGATAACAGCACTCACAGGCAAAGGCATAAAGGACAGGGAAAGAGATAAACTTGGACTAATTCCACTTCGTACTGTGAAGAGCAGTGTGGAAATATAATTTTTCAGGGTACTGGTTTTATTTATTTATTTTCAATGTTACTCGATGCATGTATCTCTTTTCTGTTTCACAGAGCAAACATATTGAAGTTATGGGTTTGGCTTAGTTTCAGCTTCAGAATTATTGTAGTTTTGTATGTCAGTATTTTCATCAGCAGGTAGTGCTCTGAGTTACGGTTTATGAACAATTTAGAAAATCACTTGGACTTTACACTTCCTCAATTTTTAATGTAAATGTTCTTGCCGTCATACTATGAATAATTGTATATCAATTAATTACCCTACAGAAGACTGTAGTGTGTGGTACCTTCAAAGAAAATGGTTTGGTAATTAAGTAGAATTCAGTAATTTTTTGAAGCTGTTACTTGAACAGCCCTGTGTAACACTGTTTGGTGTGGATAGTTTGGTAGACAGGGTCTCCCTTTGTGTGCTAGTTTCTACAGCTAGGCTCACACACATCAGCTGTGAGCATCCTTTCTAAAGTGCATTGAGGAAGAAGTGGTGGCTGTGAGAAAAGCATTGCTGGCACTAGAACATTGTTCTCTTTATGTAGATCATAGTAGTAGATCATGGTGGTATTTATAGCAGTGAACATAACAAACATGAAATTTTAGCCACTGAGCCTCCTACGAGCTAATTATTTTGTATCCAAGTTTTCATGCTCTCTACCTGAAATTTCACAGTGAAAGACCTTGCCATATAAACTGTGATCTGACATGCAAACATTCCAGAAATACTCCATTTTGAAGATGTGTGTATGCATGGATACTGTGCAAGAGTACAAGCAAAACTCCCATAACAACATCCCAGAAACAGAGAAATGAATTTAATCAGTGCACAGTTTATTGTCATGGCTACCCAACATACGTCTACTCTGAAATAATCCATTTCCTGCACAATGCATCCCTGTGTTTCTGACTGTCCAATGGCTTCTTAAATCTAGCTAAAGAGCGGTTGTTGGCTGCTGCGGACCAATATTGGTTCATGCTGGCCAAATGAATCGTTTTTTCCTTGATTTGTAATTCTGTTGACATGACTGACACAGCACAGAGTTGGCCAGAATGTGAGTTGCAAGCAAATGTCAGGGTTAGAGTTGCATGGTTTAATCTATGTAGTGTTAGTGTAAGCGAAGTCTTTTTGGTCAGGGGAACTCTCTTGCTGTTTGATGATGAGTAAAATGGGTAAGAGAAAGATTGTCTTCATGATTGGATTGTAAGGTTCCAAGCAGACTTTGCTGAATTGACATAATTTGAGTATAACTGATGTCAAATAAGATTCCACATCTGTATGAAGAAGCTGGTTTTTCTTATACCCCCTTCTTTCACCTCTCGGTCTACAGCAGAGCAGCTATGTTGAGAAAACTGTAATTGTGTGAGTTGTTAAGCCTTTCAAAGATTATAACCTCTTAAAATATGGATTCTCAGAATTCTCTGTTTACCTTTTCAGTTAAAGAAATGTATGACTATCAGGGGAGATCTTATCTTCATGTCCCTCAAGATGTTGGGGTTAATCTCCGTTCTACAGTACCACCTGAGAAGTGCTATCTTCCAAAGAAACAAATCCATGTGTGGTCTGGGCATACAAAGGTAGGAGTCTTTATGAGCATAGAGCATAACAACCCATTTAATTTTTTGTCTGCAGCTAGTAATTTCTATAAAACTGAAAAGTCAGTAGAAGGAAAGAGTATTTTCCTTTTTACCTACTCTGCATATAATTAGTTGAGTTACATGCTCAAGGTGTTTTTGCCTGTTCCATTGCAGTTGTGTAGCTGCATATATACTTCTTGACTTCCTGACCTACCTTAAAGGGTAAAGTATTATTCAGTGACTTTGGGGGGATTTGAAGTTATTTCTGAAACTACAATGTGAATGACAATAAAGCTGATTCTAGAGATTCCTAAGAATGTTTGGGGTTTGAGGGTTTTTTGTAGTAAGAGTACTTAAGGGCTATTTCGTATCAAACTTGGGTAAAGTGACATAGGTTTGGTGATTACAGGTTTCCCAAATATAGCTAATATCTTTGAGAGGTGTGTCTTGCTAAGGGTTTTCTTTGATGCTGCTTAAAATCCACAGTTCCTTCTTGTGTCAGATACCAAAACAATATACACACTTCTGGTGTTAGAAAAGTGTTTCACTGCTCAGGGTTGTACAGCATATACTCAATTTGCTGCTTCTATCACCACTAATTTGGGGGGAATATTCTGCAGTGCAATGGACATCACCTTAATAATATTTGGAAGATGGAAGAAAGGAGGACATGGGAATGGTTTTGGCTTTTACCCTTTTTTCAGTTGAGTCATGTCTCTGAGCTTTTCTTAAATGATTGCTACATCAACAAGCTTATAGCTGCAACTCAGGGCTTGCCAGAATGACACCTCCTCCCCAAAGCTCTAGTCCCTCCTCTGCCTTTTATCCTATTACACCAGACTGATATGTAAAATGGCTTTTTCCTTCAAACAAGGTGAATAATGATACCGATGAGAGAGGCAAAAGAAAAATGGGCTGACAAATTTAGAAAAGCTGGGGGAAATAAGTAGACCATAATAGGGAGGATAAAGTACCCAGCTCTAACCAGAGGTGGGAGGGAGGAACTGTATGACGTATGAATAGAGTAATCAACATGAAATGGAAAGGAGGGACATTAAAGCCATGAGTACTTGGGGGTTCTTTGGACTTCCCAGAAAGGAGTACCTGGAATGCAGACAGCTGTGAAGATGCTGTGCCCAGGAAATCTGAGCTCAGTGGGTAGAAGGCACTGGTACTATATGTAAGAAATCGAGCTGGCCAAAAGGTTTTTTTCTTTTTTTTTTGAAAAATTCCATACCTGCCCCATCTAAAAACACTTGTTATGTAGAGACAGTTCCTTTAACCCCCAGTTTGTTTTTATTTGCTGTGTTTGCCACCGTAATGGTGTGGATGTTGAAGGAGGTTATATATACAGCTGTTAAAGTGAAACAACTTTTTTTCCAATAGCATTTGTTCAAAATACATCACTGTTTCTAAAATGGAATGTGAGCAGGTTATTTCTTTTCTAGGTACAGTATCTGTATATTTTATGAAGATAAGCTTTAGCTTTTTGCTTGGAAAAGATGGCAAATGAACTGAACAAACTTCTGATTATCCACTTACTGTTAACTTATGTTCTTATTTACAGGGTGTCAGTGCAGTCAGATTGTTTCCTCTGTCTGGGCATATAATGTTGTCTTGCTCTATGGATTGCAAAATTAAGGTGAGTTATTTTGCTGTTTTCATGAATACATTTTATACCATCCTGGAATATAGACAGTGCATTTTAGGATACATAAACATACTTCTACCAAATACCTTTTGTCTGTGTTAGAATAATGTTAGTTGTTTTTTAATAGCATTTAGAAGGTCACAAGTTTCTCATATTATTGCCTTTGTTGTTGTATTAATTTATTTTCTGTGAAGCCTAGTTTTATAACTAACAATAGGTCTCTGCTGAAATCTTTTACTGAAGCGTTTGTGGTGTGAACTAATCTCACTTCAGTCCAACATATATCAACAGAAAGCTGATGTGTTGTTTGTTTTGTTTTTTTTTTAAGTAGCAAAACTTTAAGTCAATCAAGTTGGAATATAGTATGGGAGCTTTAGTTCTTCTAAGGGAATTTTGCTGACAGGAAGATGACAGCATTCTAGTGAATTTCTGAATAGATTGTGATTAATCAGTACATGGTATATGTTTGTAATTAATTTCTTAAAAGATGTTTAACATATGTTAGCACTTAATTTCAGCATCATTGTTGTTTAACAATTGACATATTTCCCCCCATCCTTTTTTTCCTAGCTATGGGAAGTATATGGTGATCGAAGATGTCTACGAACATTTATTGGTAATAGACTTTTTTTAAACTTATTTATGTCTAAAACAACTTCCTGGAAGAATATGGTTTAGGTTAGCTTATTAATTTGTCATAGAGAGGACTTGTGTGCATCCAAGCCCATGGTTGTTTGGAATGATCTTGGCAGTAAGAACTGAAAAAGATGCACATTTTGTTAAGAACTTTGTCATTATTCCAAACAATTTAATGTTGATGTGTAACATCTTACAACCCTTAAAACAAAACATTAGTGTCCTACAGTCATGAATACTTTATGCAAGACTTCTTTTCAAAGGCAAAATTTTGAGATGAAGTTGCCCCATCTTCATGTTGAAAACAGCAACCCTCTGTATTTGACCAGTGAGGGTGTCTCATGGTCTGATCCCTCCTTAAATAGGTCATTCCATCTGTGCTGAGTTTTTAGTGCAAAAGCATGGGAAATCTTTTTTAGGTTCAGGTGCAGTCTTTGTTCATGTAACAGGTGCTTTTTAAAGCAGATATCTGAGAGAGAGAGAGAGAAAAATACAAACTTCTTAGCAACCTTGAATGCAGAACAAAAGTTGCTGATTCTCCTATTGAAATAGGAACATTTCTAGAACACTGAGTGAATATATGTTGAGTAACAAGAAAGAAGTCTTTTTTCACCTATTATTTCTGATGACAGCAGTGTGGCAAAGATGATGGCTCAAAAAAGGTTCTCTCTCAATAGACTACTCTTTTTGAACAATGTGACTGTTTTTCTCAAAAGCTTCTTATTATCAACCAGATTTGCTTACAATTTTGCTATATTTCAATTACTGTGTCAATATTTAAACTAAAAAAAACTGCAAGTCTGATGTGGTGGTCACATAAAAGTATTGAGGCTGAGGGGTAGCAAGATTAACATTAGATGAAAGCATTCTTAATTTTCTGATCTAATATTTCCCATATTTTGTACCTGCTTACTAATTTTAAATGTTTCTCCATTACATGAGTCTCATGTAGTGTTTGTCTCTCGTCTTTTTCATTAGATGTTGCCATTTATTAGAGTATTTTAAATTGCTTCTGAAGTTCTGGTTGTGTATCAATTTATACAAGTTTATACTTGTTTATCAAGTTGTTTCTGTGCAGTGCTTTTGTTTCTCTCTCCAGTGTTTTAGAGGTGTGAGGATGTTAAGAGGTTTTATTCTCACTATTTTTTAAGAGTTACTTTTTCTTTCTGACTTGAATTGTTCTTTACTAGTTCTCATTAAGAACTTCAATAAGTGATTTTCTTCTTCTCTTTGCGTTGTTAGAGCATTTAACTTGAGTAATATGGGTTGGTTTTTTTTTAATTAATTCTAAGTATAAATGGATGAAAGTCTACCATTGCATTTTTTCCTGTTTTGTAGGACACAGTAAAGCTGTCCGAGACATCTGTTTTAACAACGCCGGCACTCAGTTCCTTAGTGCTGCATATGACCGCTATCTAAAACTCTGGGACACTGAAACAGGTAGGCTTCTGTTTGTGGGTGCTGTTATTTGGCACTGGTTTTAATTAACAGTGACTACAAAGATATCTCAGCATTCAGGTTGTTTCCAGTTGTCCTTCATATTGTCTTGTAGTTCACTGTTTAGGCTTTCATTGCAGGATAATTAGTCTTTTTTCACAAATGTTTTGTTGTTATCTGCAATGGTGCAACTGACACTACCTGTATTTCATATAGCTTTTTATTTGAGAAGTTTGATAGTTGTTTGTAATGCTAGAACAATTTTTAGCAAAAAGACATCTTGTCAAATTGCATGTTTACATTTACAGGCATGAAATTACTCTTTACACCTAAATATGCTTAATTTAGAAAAATTATCTCACTTGGTCTTTTGCTTAACCTTAAAAGCATTCCAAATAAGAAAAGGTGGTGACCTGCTGGTATAGAGAGGTGAAGGGTAGGTTTGATGCTCTCATGCCTGGGAGATGTTCTGTAGCATTCTGCTACAAATAGTTTGTTAAGTTAAAAAAAATACAAGATAGGTTTTGTCAGTATTCTTTTAAACCTGGGTCTCTTCCTAAGACAGAGAGTTCCCATGTTTGAAAAAGTTGTTAGCTTTCAGGGTTAGCAGTGTCACTAATCTTACACAGGTGATAGCCAGATAGGTGTAAGTCTAATTCTCCAGTGTTGAATCTGAACCTGAGTCTGAACTCAGTTCTTTAGACAGAGCTTTTGTATTAACACGTCTCCTGTAAGTTACAGATAAGGAGTTATAAGGGTATTTGTGGCTGAAGCTAAGAGGGGAGGACAGGGCTTTATTTTGCAGTTGGATTACTGTTAACCTTTTCTGAGATTAGTCTTGAATTCTTGCCCAAATTTGTATCTCTTGTTGAGAAGACCTCTGATCCTAAGGAGATATGTATTTTAAAGACAGTGGTTAGCTTGTGATACCCTGAACCTGTCCTTATGTTCTGTTATGTCCTGGTGGCATACAGGGTACCAAGCAGTTGTATTGTTTGGGAATTGTAGAAAACTTACAGAGCAGTTTGTGTGTGTGCATGTTAATACAGGTGCATGCATACAAATGTGAAAGATGGTCTAATCAAAGAGTAGGGCAAATTCTGCCCTCTAATTCTCTCAAGGACGTTAAAAGAAGTGTTGTCTGCTCTTAGTAAAGTGCTTTTTTTCAGTATCTGCAACAACCAATCAGTCCATAGCACTTCCAACCTGATACACTATAAATGGGTTTTCTGTTGCAGGGCAATGTATTTCAAGATTCACCAACAGGAAGGTTCCTTATTGTGTTAAGTTCAATCCTGATGAAGATAAACAAAATCTCTTTGTTGCAGGGATGTCAGATAAGAAAATTGTACAGGTATGTCTACTCAACATTTATTTCTCTAAGAGTACTGGTATTTAGTAAAAAAGCAGGTTCTTATTCTGACTTTTTTAATTGTAGTGGGATATTCGAAGTGGTGAGATTGTGCAGGAATATGACAGGCATTTGGGAGCTGTCAACACCATTGTGTTTGTGGATGAAAATAGAAGGTTTGTGAGTACATCTGATGACAAGAGTTTAAGAGTCTGGGAATGGTAAGTCTAAAATTTTGAATTTTAGCTTGAAAATTTTACCTCCAAGTATATTGTGAACAAACTGAGAAGAGAGTTCATTTTTAGAAATACACATAGCACATAGGCCACTGGAGTGTACTGAGTTCTAGCTAGCTCAGGACTTAAAACCCTGTTCTGACTTAATGCTTGAGACACTTCATCGATTTCCTCAGCCTGAAGCACACTGCACTCTGTTAGTGGTCTCTGCTCTCTCCCCTTTCCCCAAGGGTGTATTAGTCTTTAAATTAACTCTTAAAGCAATGTATTCTGCTCTATTACAATTGGTGTGTGTTGGTTTTGAATGCTTTGAACTCAGATGTCCATAGTATTTTATGATACTTGGCCCATGTTTGAAATAACAAGTTTAGTGTAGCTTTATTCTGGTTTTCTGTTAGTCTGGCTTTTTGGCAATAATTGGTACCCACAGTATGAATGCAATAGATGACAGAAAAGGTAGAGTCTGTCCAGGAAAAACTAATACAAAATATTTGAAATGGCTTCCAGTTTTTAACATTTAACCTGCTGAGAAAACAGATCACTCCTATCTGAAATGTTTTTCACAAAGTTCTAGGTACTAAGATCTTGAACTTAGAACTTCTAAGATTTCTTTAGGATTTGACAATTTATTTTTGAAATAATCAGTCCCGTATCTTGAGGTATTCATTTCCTTTTGCTGTTCACACATGCAAAACTGTTGCATAATGCAGAATCTAGTTTGACAGTTCTGTGACTAATCAGTTTCTTCCTAGCTGCTTGCTTTTTTTTTCCCTGTAGCTTAGACAAGAGACTCCAATCTGTGCTATTGGAATGTTCCCCAAGCAGGCAGCTAAATCCTCAGCTTGTCTGTGATCGTCTGCAATCATTGCCAGTAGCAGTAGGAATGACCAAAGTCTGGGAGCCCAGGCTTAGGCTAGACATAAAATGCTGTCACCATATGCTGCTCCAAAAAAGCCTCTGTTCAGTACTTCATAAGCAGACCCATGGATTTACTGAGCTCCTTAAAGAAAAATCTTTACAATACCATGTCTGCTAAGGAATGTCTCCTCTTTGTTGAGTGGGAGGATGATCTCGCTTGCACAAATCTGTTATTTCCTTGAGATTGGATTGCCCTTGTTTTATGAGCTTTGTGTGATGGCCGAAATAAATAGTAAAGTGGGTGGATTTAGTCAGTCTGTGGAGAAAAGCAGGAAAGGCAAAAAGGTTCTGGCATGGGAACATCACAACCTGATTGTTCCAGTAGCAGAAGTTTTTTTCTTGAGGAAAAAAACATGTAACAGTGTTTTGTACACTGAAGAAAGAGCTCCCTTGTTGAAATGATAGGAAACTTGACTCTATGCAGTATTCTGTAATGCAGTTGTTGGGAAATAATTTGGTTTTATAAAGAGCAAATGTAATGCCATCTTCCTGGGCATGACTTGAAAACCTTTCCCCACAACCTACCATGATATATGCTAATTGGTCTGTAAGCATATTTCTGTAATTTCAAGACCCAGATTTTTAAAATGCCTTAAAACTAAGTTAATACAGTCATTATGGAAGATTTTGGAGTTCAGAAAAATTCATGGCAAATTATTTCTCAAATCCTTTTTCCTAAGTTGGTAAGAAAAATTATTGCTACTTAGCTGTGATTTGGTTGCTGCGCCTTTTGGCACTTTTCTTTGGTATGTTCTTCAGCACAATGTTTCTTCAGTATCCTACACAAAAAAGTGGAAGTAATTATGACCTGAGTATGGCCTTAAAAGCTAGTAATAAGAAGTTAGTCTAATTGCTTCATTTCAATTGTCTAGAGGAATTCTGTAGTGTTTTGTAAACACTTTGACTTGGCCAGAGATGGGTAATGGGATGCCATGTCTGATTTTACAGTGAGGAACTCCTGGGAACTTAAATCTGCTTTCCCAAGAATCCATCCTGTGCAAGGATTTCATGGGGCTGTATATAGAATTGCAGTTGGTTAGTTGTTGAAAGTTTGGACTTCAAGTATAGTACAGACTCTTGTAGAGTACATAGTTTATTTAGGAAGATTAATGGGAGTACTTGAAAATTTGCCTGCTTTTGCATTTCATGTGATTGAGATGTAAAGTTGGCACGGGTATCATATACTGTGTTCTCTCTTCTAGAAATGCAAAATATTATTTTGTCTTTGCTTTGTATGCATCTAATCCTGCTTGGGTAAGCACTGAAATTATGTGAGCATTTAACTTTGGAGGCTGTTACTTCTTTTTACCTCCGAGTCAGCCAGCAAAGCAAGAACTAACTGTGCAGTGGTAATTTAGTTATTATGCTGACAGGTTTTGGAGGCTTGTCATCTCTGTAAATCTGTGCCCCTCAGTGGGTCTTTTCACCCATGGCTCCTGGTAGAGATAATGCGGTCTCCTGAGGGACATCTTCATTATGTGTAGGTCCCAAAACTGGATTGGGTTGTACTGAGGGTTTGGGTTGGCTTGCTTCTTTTCCTTCTTTTGTTAAAAAGATTTTTCTGTGTCTTGCCTGGGGAAGAAGTTGTATCAAAACCCCAGAGTAAAAAACTTCTAAATCTTGGCTAGCAGATAGAATTTCTGATATTCAAAACTTTTCAGCCTTTGAAATGCTATGAAGTGGGGAAAGGACTTAAAAATATTTAAATTTTAAATATTTGTCACAAAAAACAAATATGTCACATGAGTTTTGAGGTTGGACAACCATGATAGCATCTGTGTTGGTAATTTTTTTAAGGGAGCAGGCTGACATTACTTATTTAGCATTTTGACTGGAAGCAAATGTGAAACACAAATGCATCTCTTTATTCTGCCTAATAATTGAATGCAGCATATCCTGCTGCCATCCTAAGTGTGCCTGGTAGGTATCAACATAAAGCAGAGCTGTTATGAATAAATTCTAGCAGGTGAGCCTGCCTTCATTTGTAAAAGGAGAAGCAGAACAACTGATGCTGCATTTAAATTTCTGACTGCAGAACAATTCAGTATTGGAGATGCATCTTCTGTGATGAGACTTTAACGGGGCTTCCAGTGGGATTGGCTTTACCAGAAAGTTGTTGGTCTGCAGGAGTGTTGGGTGGTGGGAGTGGATCAGGGCCTGGCCTTGCCGCAGCAATAACCTTGTGTCCTGTTGCAAGTGGAGCTGGAAATGGTGTGGGTAGGATGTGGCGCTTCCTGGACTGTTGTGTTGATAATCTTCAGAGATGATGTGGAATCTTCACAGATTTGCTGCCCAATGGCCATCTTAGGTCTGTCTGTTTGGAAGCTGGTAATCCCTGGCCTAAAGTGCATGCTTTTATCCATGGAGTGTATTAAGTGGGTTGCCCTTCTTATTCTGAGGAGTAAATGATTTTAACACATAGGAGCATTTGTCTCGCTTCCTGACAACAGAGCCGCTTCTCACTCTGCTGCCCCGTGTGTGTTGCTTAACAACACAGGAGATGAGGGAAATAACTTCCTGCACAATAAAGCAGTATGCTAATTACCTTGCTAATGCCGACTGTATTGCCATCCAGCAAGGCTGGGCAGCTGGGACGAGGCAGCCACCCACGCTCTCCGCTCCCCGAGTGTCCCAGCAGCCCTTCTGCTCTGTCAATTAGACAATGGAGTCATAAACATCCCCTTTGTATTAATTAATGTTGCTACAGAACATTTTGCATGTGCTTTCTGCAGAACACATTAATCAAATCTATTTTCTGCTGGAGGTTTCTTTTGCTTAATGAGAAAGCCATGTACATGCCTTCCCTTTTTTCCAGTCCTCCAGTGCAGGGTATGAGGAATACTGTGAATATGCACAAGCCGTTAGTAATTCAATTTATATAGTCAAAACCAAAGGGCAGTTCTGTGGAGTAAGGATTAGACTGTCCTTGTTTTTACCCTAGGCCTTTGTATAGGATAGTGTATGTTAAGAACATGCACTGGCACAGTCTTTATGCAATTGAGCTGGGGAGTTCAGCGTTCAGTTCAGCTGTGAATATTTGGAATTTGGTTGGCATCCCATTTGGGGAGGTCAGGAGGAAAAGGGCATGTCAAAGAGATGAGAGAGACTAATTTTTTCTTTTCCTTTAAAAAATGTTTAAAAAGAAGAATTTAAAAAAGACAGAAATATTGATTTAAAACAAAACTCAAGTCAGTAAGATGTTCCAGTAAGATCCATGCATATGTCAGTATGTTCTTGCTATCCAAATAGGAACTTTGTAAGAGCTGCAGTTACCTGGAGGCAATAAAGGAACTTTGTGCTACAGTTTTGCTTTTAACAATTAGAATTATTACTCTAATTTAGACTCTGGCTCATTTGACTGGAGTAAATTCACACTCTCAGAGGTTATGCTTTAGATGGCTCTGCATCTGGAGTTCTTGGGTGTACATTCATAATATTTTTGAGTTTTTGCATATTCTTCCTTTGGATGCCACCATACATTCTCCATGGTTCAGTTGCCACATAAATCAGCTGACTTGAAGCAGCTCTTTGGAACATCTCCATGTCTTCATAAAACACATACTTCTTCCTTTTGCAGGGACATTCCTGTAGACTTCAAGTACATAGCTGAGCCAAGCATGCATTCCATGCCAGCCGTGACTTTGTCTCCAAATGGTAGGTTAACACTTTACTGCCTTCTTAGACCTAATTTACATAAGCACCTCTTACTGATTACTATCTCTGTGATGTTGCTGTGTTGCATCCTCCTTTCACCCCAGACTAACCCCTCCCCAGTCACTCTGTGCATTTAATCCAAGATTGGATTGGATCATGTTTTGATTTAAAATTCTAAAGAACAAGTATTTCAAAATGAGGGTTTATATCAGGGTAACTGTGTCAGTTTAAATTAGGCCTTCATCCAAATGAGGCAAAAGGACTCTCCCTAGAGCTACCATGTGCTCTTTGCTGTATTTAAACTATTAAGAGCAAGAATGGAGGGAACTGACAGTGGTGGCAGAGTGTTAAGCAAGTTCAGCAGTCCTTGTGGTGCCACAGTTAAAGTAGAAACTCATGTTGTGCATGATCTTGTTCCCTTCTGTTATGAATGTAGTCCAAATAATTCTTGCATAAGAGAAATCCCAAATTATCTGTGTTTCTGTATGTTAATGTTTCACTGGTGTTTATGTTCTTCAATTAGAATCATACTGAAGAACGATAGTTGTTTAGTGCCTCAAGTAATCAGTGAAAATCCTTCTAACAAGGCAAAATTCCTGTTATCTGTTTTGGCCAAATTTAAATAGCTTTAGTGTCACCATTATTACAGTGTTGCCAGACTTGCTGTAACAATCCCATTAGGCTGAGTAGAGGCTGATCAACTTGTTGCACAACCAATGTTATGTTGTCACTGCATAAAACACTTTAAAGGCAGTGCCAATATGCAGAGTTTGGGACAGAAGTTTCTGTTCTGGGTGTTCTGTAGCACGTCACCATCACTAGATTCTCAGGCAGGAGTTAATGCACTGCCAAGATGCAAAATGAGATGAAGTTATGATTAGAAAAGCCTCAATTTTTCTTTCACTAAAATATCTTTATTAATTGCATTCTATTAAGGCAGAGAATACTACATAGTTGCAAACTCCTCAGTCTACCTTAGACCTGTTTTCCCATAAAGAAAAGAGGGGATGACTTCCTTAGAGTACCCACAAAAAAGGTGATCAAGTAGAGTGCAGCTAGATGGATTTTTTTCCCCCTTTACTGAGTTATGTGATTGTGTGCCACCAGCAAGATTACACAGTATCTTAAAAGCTTCACAGGAAGCCAGTGGGGTTGATGCAGCACATAGCTGGAACAGTCAGAGCTTTAGTAGAGTCCTGAGTGCATTTTGTAGGAATAGGCATCCCAAAGCCTGTCAAACATAAGGTTTCAACTCTTGGCAGGCAGAAACAATATCAACTGTTACCTAAATCTCTGCTACATAATTGTCATGGCTTGACACTGGCGCAAAATCTGTATTCAGATAGTGCAAGAAAAAAAGTCAAAATCTCTAAAAACATCCCAGTTAGGTCTGTTTCTTCAGATGCAGCACCCTAACACCACCTTTGTTTATTGCATTTATAGGGAAATGGTTGGCTTGCCAGTCAATGGATAACCAAATCTTGATTTTTGGAGCTCAGAACAGATTCAGATTAAACAAAAAGAAAATTTTCAAAGGTCACATGGTAGCTGGCTACGCTTGTCAAGTGGATTTTTCACCTGATATGAGGTAAGTTTTTGTGGGAATGAACTTCTTCTTATATAACTTGCAAGTATGGACCCTAAATTTTTTTTTAATCCCCTGCAATATGCATGAATGCACAGTCCCGTTAGCTCAGCATTGGGCAGAGCTCCCTTGCCAAACAGCAGAACAGAAGGTTTACTCTTAGCATCTGATAGGACTAAGAGAGGCTTCCACATCTGACTCCCATCTTTTTGCACATGGTGTGCACTGCAGAGTCTGTTCCCACAATGTGCACTCATCTAGAGTATCTGGGATTTGAACTCACCCAGTTTCCCCAGTTCTTAAGTCTGGTGTGGTATCTTCATTTACTGTTCAGAAAATCATCTCTTTCTTCCTGTTTGCTTAGTAAAGTGCCCATACATTTAGTACTGTATGTACCTAAGATACAAGTTACTATAAAAACTGGGGAATAACCTCAGCAAACCCAGAGGAAAAAGTGTCTATAATTTTAGAGAAGCTTGTGGCACTTTCTCTTGGGTTCCAGCAACACTGTGCACGGTATAATCACGCTGCTTAGCACGTTTACCTTGCAGTTGATGAATCCTTCTGCAGGACTTGTGTGCTCTTAGAGCACAGCCTGAAAGCTAATTCCTTGGTAGGAATGTTTGCAGGCTGTGTCAGATGGGAAGCTCCCTGGAGGAAGCTCTTTACTATTGCTCAGTTGCTGCTTGTAATAGCATGCAAGGAGTCTGCACACATGATACAACTTTCATTTTATTCCTGTTAATACAGCTATGTGATATCTGGAGATGCAGATGGGAAACTGAACATCTGGGACTGGAAGACAACAAAACTCTACAGCAGGTTAAAAGCACATGACAAAGTCTGTATTGGTGCAGTGTGGCATCCACACGAAACATCCAAAGTCATCACGTGTGGCTGGGATGGTCTGATTAAACTGTGGGACTAGAGGGGGTGCTGCAGAGACCAAAAGATGCAAGCCCTGCATACATCTGAGATTAGGGTGCATTCTGCTGTGAGGAGGGGTAGACATTGTAATACTGCAGTCTCAGCTCTCTGTATATATCCACTAAACACCAGGAAATTCAGAAGACTCAAGTGAAAGGATATAGTTCTAAATATGGCATCTGGGAATGAGAAGCTAAGCTGAGGTCATCTGAAGCATGCAGAATCATGTGCCAGTTTGTCTCGCCTCTGCTTGTGCAAAACACTCTTGTAAAATAATATAATTTTAAGAAAAACTATTTTTGTGGTTCTGGCTGTCAGAGAGTTTAAAGAGAAAACCAGTGATTGTGTAACTTTCTTCCTAAGAAGAAATCTGTGGTACCTACTGCAATAGAGCTGGAAAAGATAAGCACAAATCCACTTGCTGAGATTTGCTAATTCACACTAGAAATGAAGAATTAATTGGAAGCTAGCAGTTGTCAGATGAACTCTATCAACTGAAGATGCCATTCATAGTCTTAGTTTCTGTCTGTAGAATCATGAGGCTACTCACTTTCACTTTTGCAAGTAGTCTTCATTTTCAGGGTTTTCCTCGTAATGGTTGTATGCTGTGTTGTTTTTTTGTCTTCCCATATGCTATTCTGTTCCAATAAGCATGACATTAAAAAAAAACAAAAAGTGAATGTCTCTGTTTTGAATAGTTTGTATTATAAGCCCCATGAAGGTTTTGACAATTTAATGTATATACATGTGACACCTTTTTTCTTTAAAGAACTTATTTTTAATAAATCTTTTTATAAAAACTCTGCTTATCTTTATTCAATTTTTCTGTCTTGCAGTGTCCATATAAAATATTTCCGACCATTTGGTGTTTTAATGTGCAGTTGTATCAGTGTTCAGATAGACTCATTCTCTTGCAGTGTTCATCTGCATGGCCTGCAGACTGATCCTCTGTTGGGAGAGAAAAGGCTGTTCCTGCTCCTCTGCTCTTCACCATGTGGGTGGGAAAGGGCTGCTCCTGTCTTGCAGAGGATGAATTTCTGATGTGCTTTTCAGAGGGAAGGTTTGATTCCTGAGCTGGGAGTTGAGCTCTGGTGTGTGCCAGGTGCTGCTTCAAGAGAAAGCGGGCTGGAGAAATTTGGAACGGATTTTCTCCTTCAAATGCATTTCCCAAATGGATATGTGGCGGTGTGCCCTGACTGTTAACAGTTTATATGTACAGAGAAGTAAGGAGGAGAAGAGGAATAGAGCTGATAGAAAATCTTCCCACAGGAACACATACTGGCTTTCACATCAGAAACACCTTTCCCAAATGCTTAAAACCATTTAAATCATAATACACAAAATGCTTGGCTGTGTTTTTCCATGTGTCACCTACCATGCTGAGCTTTAGATATATACTTGTAAAATAGTACATGCAAAATATGAAAATAAGTGTATAAACTCTTGTAGTCATATACTGGGTGTTGTCTTTGGAGGAAAAAAAATAAGAAATGTTTCACTCAATTCTGCTGGAGTTGATAAATTGGGATTAAACATTGCAGCAAGCCCAGAATCAAAATTACCCTAGAACCTTTCAGATAAAATCCTTTGTCCCTCACAGTTGGTCACTGCATTAATCTTTTGTGGAATTTTTCACATCTGCATTGAAGCCTGCAGGGGGAATTTTCATGAGGATAATTCCCTCTTGTTGCAAACTGCAAAGCTCAGGTTGTCAGCTAGTTTGCTGTGCACAAGGATAGGTGTGTGTGTGAGTGAGGGTTGAGTCCAGACTTGTTTTTCCAGCAGCCACCTGGGAGGAGGCTTCTTTCTGAGCTAATCAAATCAAATCATTGATCTTGTCAAAATTTCATGTTTGACCAGAAATTGGTCTGTTACAGGGGTTGGTCAGAGCAAGTCTAGGCTGAGACTCTATGCTGGACTTTGCCTGTGAGCAGACAGATCCAGGGGGAAGTCAGCATTGGGAGAAAAGTGAAGAGTGCACGTTGAGATCCCTGGTTCATTTTCCTCAGACATTAGTGGAGAGTGCAGCTCAGTGATTCAAGCTGAACAGACATCTAGGGAGGGCTGGAAGTGAGTGTGTGGCACTGCCAGGAAGGGACACAGCAAAGCTGGACTGCAGGGCTGCCATCACAGCATTGGTTTTTTATTGCCCTTGATCATGCACCTGCAGATTTCAGAAATGACATGCCAATATGTTGCTGCTTTTATTAATACTGATTGCTTTTATATCAGAAGTTTTGTCGGTCAGTCAACTATCTCCATCATTCTTCTGTCTGGGAAAATTGATAGTTCCTCTGACCTTTTACCAGCTTTTTCTTGGACTTTTTTCATGTGCAAGAGGGGGAAATAGCCCACATATCCTCGTGCATCTTGCTGGTAAGGAGGCTGGCTGTCTTGAAGCAGATGGTCTTGGCATCTGTCTTGCTCAGAGTTTATAATTGTCCCCAGTAAGATGGGGCTGCTCAGTCTTTGCCCTCATTACAAAGAACAAACATCGAAATTACTGTGCATCCAGAAAAGTCCAAGATTGTCTTGTAAAAATCCAATTTTTAGCAACAGGAAGATGTTCAGTATGCTGTTTAACACTGTGGTCCTTAACAGCTGATTTAAACAGGGAGCCTTGCAGCTCGGGCAGCCCAGTAACACGATGTACTCTCCTTCTTTCTACCAGCTGGTTATTACAAAATCCTGCTCCCATTTGCTGGGAAGACTCCATATGACAGGCAGCCTGCACAGGGGGGGAACACGTGGAGAGTGGAGGAGGGCGGGGAGTTTTGCTTGGAACACTTTATAAACAGCATAACCTATACACCAGAAAAAATCAGTTGCCAGGAAGGTTGTTCCTCTGGAGACTGCTTAAGGGACTTGTTACTGTAGGTTGACTTAACTAGCACACACTCAAAATGTTAAGTCTCATATTTTGCAGGAAAATATGTCTTTGCTGTTAGGCTTGCTGATAAGCAAAACAGACACCACGGCTGTCTTGCAGTACTCAGGGAAAACTACTTGTGGCAGGGTTATGTTTACAGAAGCTGCTTGCTTCTGTAATTTAAAGAATTTAAAGCTTTCAGAAACAAGCTGCGATAACTTTCAGCGAGCCATGGACCTGTAAATTCACCATGCACACTGGAAGTTTGTCCTCAGACCTGTTTGTTATCTTCCATGACAGAATATTTAAAATGTGTTAAATGCACAGAGCCTTTCTGAGCCTCCTTTTGTCCTGCTGTGCTTCATGCCACTGGGGGACTGCTCATGAATGCAGTGAAACATTGCTGCATTGGTCAATAGAGTAAGAGGTTCTCATTAGGCCTTGGCATTTTTTTGGGTAATCTGGAAGATGTCAGGGCTAACTGAGCCTGTTCCTCTGGTTTGGGAAAGGAAGACAGCAACACAAATCCTCTGGGGAGTCATTTCGGTAATAGGAACTTTATGGAGCTTCAAGACCACTGACAGTTACCCAGACATAGTTCTGGGAGCTGCAAATCTTTCCCACTCTCCCAGCATAATTGCCCCACAGTTGGTGTCTTGCTCCTATTCCCAGCTAAACTCTTTAATTGTGTAATAAGTCTTTCTGTTTTCAAATTTTCTTTCATAAATTCTGTGTAATTTCTTTTTTTGGTGGACTTTAAACTCTTGCAAAATGATATTAAGAGGGGAAAAATAAAGAAAAATGTCCTGTCCTAGAAGAGTTGTAACAATTTCACCTCCCACCTTAGCTTGCTCCAGGCTGATTTCCCCAGGCACCCCCAAGCCTTTCCTCAGGGCCATTGTTCATATTTTGCTTTGGCATCCCCACACAGTCCTGCTCTTTCACCTTTTCCTCATGTTCTCTCAATATTCCTTGGAGATAAAAAGGGAACTCAGACTCTGAAATCATTTGTCAGACCAGACATGTACAGGAAAAAGAAGGAAGGCCCATTCCCTGGGGTTTCCAAAACCTTGCTGAGTTTTGTCAGAAGAGCTTCCCTGCTGCAAACTCCTTTCTCTGCTCTGGTGCTGATGCTTTGGAAGTACCTTGGGGCAGCAGGACAAGTGGGTTTGCTTTTAGTCATTATTCCTCCAATATTAAACAAATTGAAAAACATTATGGAATAGTTCTTCAGATCCTGGATTCTCCTGTTTCTTGGAGCAATTTTTCTTTCATAAAGAAGTTGGAAGTCATTTCAGGGCCTCTCCTGCCTGGCAAGTCAGTTTGAGAGGTCAGCATGGGGTTGTCTGGTGAAGTCCTAGTCCCTTTGTCTTGGCTGCTCCTGGCTGGCATCAGTGGAGAGACAGATTCTCTTAGGGCACAGCTGCTGCTGCTGCTGCCTCAGAGCTCTGACACCAGTCAGGCACCTGCCCCGCCTCCCTGCAAGGGCAGTGCACCCTGGGTGGTGGCTCCACTCTAGATATCTGCAGGTGGATGCAAGGGTGGGATTCACATTGTTTGTGATTGATTCAGAAATGGAATTTCAAATATAGAGGGGGGGGAACACCAGCTAAGACACTGAAGCATTTTCATTACTTGCAGAAGTTTTGTGCTTTGTATACCACTGCACTTCCCTTTAGAAAACTGCTTAAACTCGAAGATCTATGTTGGTAATCCACCAGAAAGAGCAGGGATGTGGCACTGGTGCTCACATTTGAGTCATCACTTGTAGGCAGTGCACAGCAGGCTCCTGCTCTCCCTGTGCAAGGTGCTGCCCACTGGGATAAGGCATGGAACACAGGCTGTCTCTGCAAAAGTCTCCTTCTGAAGCAGGTAAAACTCTTTCTATGAGGTCAAACTGCACTGTGAACAGGGACTTCTCTTTAAGGGCAGAGATCCTTTCATTACTGCAGGTGGTTCCCTTCAAGGGCCAAGCTTGCTCTGCAGATGCTGCCCCTGAAATCCCATGGAGGGGGGCAGGTATAAATGTCTCTGAATGTAGGTCAGCTCTGAACTTCCACTGCCACTAAACCAGGTCTCTACTGACTGCAATTAAATGTCACATTGTGTTAACAAGCAGGAAAAAATCAAGAGTGATTTCCTACTGAATAACCCTGAGTATCCTGTCAAGGACAAGGGAGCGGCTAATGAAGCTCATGAAATCAAAGTTTTGTAATGAACCAGATGGTCTCAGCTGTTGAATTATTCACCAGAGAGAATGAGTGCCATTTCTTCAGGTGTGCTACTGGGTGATATGTCTTCTTGGCATCTGCCAAGAAAGGCCAGACATATGTTCCCTTTACGCTTTCTTTGTTCTTTCACAGTTGAGAGGCGCTCGAAGAACAACCTTTCACAGGTCACAATGGGATCAAAGCCTGGGGCCAGAAGTACATGCAATAAATTACAGGTTTTGGAGTGCAGCAGGAGGTCAGACCTTTGTTTAGGCAAATTTTGGAACCTCCAAGGAAGCTAGTGTGACATTCAGAAAGGGCCCAGTTTTCCTGGAGGAGTGTATTAGTGTTCTAACAAATTCCCCTCTGTGCTGCCATGGGCTCACCATGGAAAGCTCACGTTGCAGTATCAACTGGGATAGTTTGAGGGGCATCTGGTGCTTCTCTTCATTTTCACCTGGTTATGGACAGCATCTGTAGGTTCTGATTCACAAATGTGGTTTATAAATCACTGTGAGCCTGTCTGAAAGAGAAATGCCCTCACCTCCACAAAAGGATTTGTGCAGGTAGAATTGCCCCTGCCCCTGGGTCATCTCTGTGAGGATCCATTTTAGACCAACCTGAAACATCTCCTGGTGGAGTTGTCCAACTGATGCAATTATGGCTCCACATCAGGAACAAGACCTGTTATCATGTCTTTGTTAGGTGGGCTTGGCACTGGCTGTGGCCACCAGCTGAGGACTGGGCAGGAAGGAGGCTCCTGGGCTGGAAGCAGGGGACTGGCTGCTCTGGAGAGCTGATGCACGTGCCTGCAGGGAATGTGGGGAGATGCCCAGTGCACCTGGGGACAGCAGGCCAGGAGAATGGAGGGACAGCAGAGCTGGGCAATGCCTGTAATGGTGATGCTGAGCAGATCTGGGGCTGAGTCTGACTTCCTCCATGGCCATGCAGTTCCCAGTCTCTAGGCTGTGGCTACAAGGGCAGAATGCCCCGTCCACACTGCTTTTAATGGTGTTCTCTGTACCTAGCCCTTGAGGAAGGGGGAAGCTGTGGTGATTTCTGTGCAGGTGTGATCTGGGAAGAGTTGTGGATTGCAACACTGGCCTGTGGTTACTGCATGGAGATGATCTCTGAGCAGGTCAGGGGCAGTTGTGCCTGGGTATGGCAGTGGGTAGACACAGACCCCACACAACATCCCTCAGCACCAGCCTGTCCACTGCAGCAGTCAGCCAGCACTGGCTTGTGTCTCTGGGCACACACCCAGCAGCTCAGTCATTAGGAGACAGGAACTGAATTCATTTAAAGGTCTGTCCTTTAGGTAAAAGAGATCAATAAAATAGAAGGGGTAAGGGCATAAAGCAAGACCTCAGAAAGGAAGGCTGTAACTCTGCTCTAAGAGATGTGAAGTAGAAAAGCAGAGAGTACATTAAATAAGCACTGTTCATTTTCTCCTATAATATCACATAACTACCTCCAGAATGATAAATGGCTTTTATCTACCCTGTATTAGAGATAAGGTTTTCTTTAAAATTACCATAGTTATTGGAATCTTTTTTGCCAAAGATGTATTTGCTGTAGCCTGAAGTGTTTCTGACACTACCTGGCAATCCCAAGCAAGAGTTTACCTGACGGTTTATTAAACTCCCTTACTTACCAAAGAACCAGGATGGACCTCTACTCCACTTCTGTAATTTGCATATCACCATATTACCTCAGGGAAATAAGTGATGGAAGATGTGCTTCTGTTTTGAATTTTAACATCTGAGAGAGGTCATGTAATTTATTTTTTAACCTCTATCTATTGGTTTCTTAAACAAATGATAAAAAGCTACTAGGCTACTTACTCTAAGACTAGTTAGGAGGAAAAACCTGCACAGTGCTGGAACCCATATTTTTATACTTCATTAATAATCAGGACTTGCAGTTGGACTTTTGCCACCCCATTATTTGAAGAATGGGAGTTGAGCCATTTTGTGGTGCAGCGAGCAAGGCCATTCCAACACACCAGATATTAGTTTAGGAAACCCTGGCAGCCTCCTGCATTTTGATGAATCTCCTTGTGGCTCTGCATCGTTAAACAACTTCAGTACTTAATGTATGAGGCTTGTAGCAAGGCTGGCTCTCACAAAGAAGGCATTTCTTACTCTTTTTTCAGAGGTTGTGGATCTCTTGGATTGTGCATTACCTGCTTCAGGGATGGCAATAGGTAGCTCAGCCCTGAGGAGAGTGCTGTGCCCAACATCTTGGACATGGGGAATTGTACACATCTGTATCAGGTCATCTTGGTTTTGACGCAGAGCTGAGGATGTGGTGGGCACCCACACTGCCCTGCCCTGGGTGTCTGCAAAGCCCTGGTCCAGGTGGGATGTGCAGGAGCAGAAACAGGAGCTACTTTTATAGAATCATAGAATAGCTCAAGTTGGAAGGGATCAAATGAGGATCATCAAGACCAACTTGTTGCTCCTCACAGGACCTAAAAGTAAACCAGGTTAGTAAGAGAGTCATACAGAGATTGCCTGAATTCTGACAGGCTTGGTGCCATCACCACTTCCCTGGGAAGCCTGTTCCAGTGACTGGCCACCTTCTGGGGTAAAGAACCTTTTCCTCATAATCCATCTGAACTTCCACTAAAACAGTTTCATTCCATTTTTTCATGTCCTGACACTGGTCACTGAAGAGAGGAGGTCAACATTTCCCCCTCCACTACTTCCCTTGAGGAAGCTGTAGACTTGGAGAAGTTGGAAACCAAAGGCAGTTAAAAAGCCCACATACCAAAGATATGAAAGTGGTGACATCTTGTATTTTAATGAAAAGTTTAATATCAAAATTCATCTAAAGATAAGAAAAAATCCAACCTGCTATATATTTTTTAGCTCCCCCCATTCCTTAGCTCTTTGGGGAATGTCAAAGGCTCCCAGGGGCACTGCAGACAATTCCAGCCTGCAGAACCCCAGCACAGCTGCAGTCCAGGGCACCACCTCTGCAAGCATCAGTGCAGATCCAGGTTCTGGCCTCCTTATGCCAGGGATAGCAAGGTGGTGAGGCACAGCACTGGAAAAGGCACCAGGAAATGTTCAACTAAACCCCAAAACAAACAAAAAAGACCAGGTTGCACTTTTGTCTCTTACATGTATCTCACTAGATCAAGAAACACTTGGTGCAGCCATTGCAGGAGTAATTTCAATCAAGCTGTTCTTTGAGCAAATGAACTAGGGAAGCCCTGTCTTCTGTGGCTGAAGGCTCTTGAAGATGAGGAAGGGGAGCTCTGGCAGCAGCTTATCCAGCAGCTGAGTGTCTCTGTCCCATTGTCTCCCATGTGTTGAAGTCACTTTCTGCAACCAGACTAGCTTAAAAAACCTAAGTCAGGGCATTCAGAAGTTGCCCAAAGAAATAAGTAGGAACTTAGTTTGGTGGTGGTTTCTGTCTCTGCCAAATTCAGCTGAAATTTGCCAGTGGGTTCAAGGACATACTGTTCTTGCCTAAAGTTTGTTCCGTAGGAAACAAGGCCACAGTAAAAAAGGTGCAAATCAAAGATGATCACTTTACAGAGAAGTAACACTTGACACTTTCTTAAAAAGACACCTCATCACAAACACTCTACTGCCCAAGGGCTGGTCCAGCTCAGTTAGCAGAGCTTCCCAGGGCAGCCCCAGAGGGATGCTCTCCTTGCTGGCATGTTCAGGCATAGGGCAGCCTAGAAAAGCCATTCTCTTAACTTCCCCAGACAAATCTTTACAGACACCTCTGTATAGCAAATCTGCACCATGTATCTTCTCCTATTGCCAGTTCTTTTGACAACATATAAATATAAAAGCCATTTTGTTAGCAGTCACTGTGTGCACATTTAGCAACTTTAGCCAGTGACACCAAAATCCTCTTCCATAACGCTATGGGGCCAGATGGTTCGCAATCACACACCATAAATTCCTTTCTGCTATTTCCATCTTGTATTTACCCAGCTCAGTGTGTAACAGCTACTAGCATTGAAGGCTTCCTTTTTCAGAAACATCTGTGGTTTTGATAAGTCTTTGTAGGTATGGAAAAGCCTGAAGTCCTTCAGCTCCAGTTCTCGGAGCAGGCTGTACCAGTACCGCACCACGGTGCTGTCATTGCCACTGACCTCAAACCCAGGCCAGTGGATGTGCACCTCAAAGACCAGCTGTCCTATCTGCTCAACAACATCTTCCAGGATCAGGTTTTCCAAAATTTTCCACTCAGCACTCTCCACGTCTGCCTTGAGGACATCAATCTGCAACAAAAGCACCATTTCTCTGTGAAAATGAGAAACTTTGCAATTATATAACATCTGAGGCCAGGGTTGGCCATTTTTCAATACACATAGATTTTCATTTTGTATTAAAAAACTAAATCAAAAAGTCTCAGAGGACTAACACAGCAGTACACAGAGTTTCATGCTGGACAGTTCACAGCCCTTTTCCTCCTGCCTCCAGCTCAGGGTCAAAAAGCTGTGTATTCCAAAATCCTCCTATAACCAAAGCATGTAACTGCTTCCTTCACAATTCTTGGGTGGCATCATAGTTATGAAAGAAAGAAACAACCAAATGACAGATCCAAACCCACTAAGAGGGATTACCTGCACCATAGCTGAGTAGGGTGCTCATGAGCCATATGCTACATGCATCACACAAGTGCAAGAGTAGAACAAAGCAAAAAATGAACATTGTCAGCAGCTCAGGTGATCAGCTGCCCTTGGCCAAGCTGCTGGCTGCAGCTTTTGCAGGCATCACTAAGATGCTGAGGGAGGAGGACCAAAACTAAGGATAACTATGCAAAGAGTCTTCAGGATTTTAAGGGCAGCTCCTCCAAAGGAAAAGGCATAGCAGAAAAGAAGACATGAAGGTGTTTGAAAGGAATAACCGATCTAACACAAAAGTGCCGCATTCTAGTTTTAGACCATTATTTAATTTTGTAGTGAGATATTCAGCAATCCAGCTTCTCACAGCTGTGACTTTGTTTAGAGATTAGCTGGGGGAGGCAAGCTGATGCTTTAACATTAAAAGAACGTTTCATCACCACTTCACACCTTCACAATGACCATAGTGCAGCAGTGGTCACAAGCTGCAGAGCTCAGCTTGTTTTCCAGAGCCCAGCAGGGGAAAGTCCTACACCATGAGAGTAGGGTTTGCCTGTGCCAGTTCCACCTGAGCTGATGCTTCTGCCCATCTGCTCACACTCAAGATGGGTTTGAAGTGAAAATCTGAAGACTTTATTCAGTCAAGAATTCCTTAAAAAAAAAAAAAAGGAGAAAAAAGAAAAATCAAACCAAGAAAAAGAAACCCAAAACAACACTAACAAAAGCTTAAAAATCAACAAAACCCCCAGATTCTCTCTGGCAGTCTACCTTAACCACTTGTGGCAGTATGAAAAAAAGGCACCTGTGCATAGGAGAGAAATTTGGGCAGGTAATGTAAAAGCACTTCCAAGGCAACTGTTCTCCTAAGCTGCCCTATGCCAGGGCAGCTGGCTGGTGTCATGCATGCCATGTCCCATCTGTGGGGTTCTTCAAGATGCCTCTGCCCTGGGCACAGGGCAGGGGTTGTGCTGTGAGCACATCTCCAGTCCAACCAGAGCTGTGCTTTGCATGGGCCATGGCCAAGAAACCACAGGGCCATGGCAAGGGGTGGCCACATCCTCCTTCCCTTGTTCCATGGGTGGCTGACTGGAGATACCAGGAGCTGGGGTGCAGAGCTCACAGCCACGGCAGCCCTCCTCAGGGGCTGTGCCCCAGCATTGTGGATGGGCATGGCATGGCAGGAATCTCTAGGTGCTGGACACTTGCCCATTCTGGTCTCCATCCGTAAAACAAGGGTGGCAATCACTGAACAGGGGTTGAGCGCATGAAGGGCTGCGAGACTTGCATGGAACAAGCTGTAAAACAGCTGGAAACAAAACACCACATTTTCAGAGCAGGACTTGAATGAGGTCTATGGTCACACAGTGAATCCTAACAAGCCAAGCCACCGCTTGTGTGCTCATTAAGAAGGCATTGTGCCTCCTTCACTCTGTAGGAGGCAGGGGGCCAGTGGAAAATGACCGAGGGACTGTGGAATTAAAGCCCATATTGTGGTATGTGCCCATGGGGAGCAGAAAGGAAGGTTGCACAGACAACCTTAGCTTTGGTATTTCCTAACTTGCCCCTCTAACAAAGAGCCTGTCAGTCTCTCTGTCCGCGGGTCAGTGAAACAGTTGAACGCAGCGCTCCTTTGGGTTCAAGGGGAGGCTGAATTTAAATGATGCAGCTCATGACATTTCAGCTGGTGGGTGAGCCCACTTGTTCTCCTTCATACATTTAAATTGGTTATTTATTTTGCAAATACCAACTCACATCTCTACCTGCAATGCAGTTTCACAGGCAGCTGGTTGCACACGGGTGCGATCACCACAGGACCACACTGCCACACTTAACAAACCACAGATTTTTATCTCTGGGAGACTTATGTAACTGAAAGCAGACAAATTATTCAAACCCTTTTTTTTTTCAGGGGGGGAGGGGGTGGATGGATAGGGGAAAAAATGTTTCTAGGCATTTGGTTTTGTTTTCCCATGATCTTACTTTATGGCATCAGTAGGACATCTTTTTCCCATGGTAATGTTTCCAGTCTTCAGGTTTGTTTGTTTTTCTCTTGTCACGCTAACTGCTGCTCTGGCTGCTCAGCAGGCACTCTGCACTGTGAAAATACACTGTGCTGTATTTTCAAAGCTGATCTGAAAAGTGGCTGGTAACCAGTGTTTCAGTAGGAGAAAATGAGTTACCACAATAACAGCTTGAACACATAATGAAATGACCAGGAAAGAAACATGAGACTAGAGACCGGTGGAGACGTGCTGCATACACAAACCAGAGGCTCTTTGTTGCTCTTTGTGCTCTGCACTGCACAGAAACCTGGAGGGAGGAAGGTACCTGTCTCAACCCACCAAATTTCATGGCTGCCTTCCAGGCAAGGGGTCCCTTTCTGCCCAGAATCTCCAGTGCATGCCATGGATAGTGCAAAATGAATGGCAGAACAGCTCTGTTCAGGCATATCTGAGCAAATTACAAGCATCCTGCTAACACCAAATGCAAGTTTTGTGATGATTAGACAGCTCAGGAGATGTTTACCATTGGTGATAAGCAGCACACTACTGATAAGAAATGCACTACCACCTTCCAGTTGCCTTGATCCAAAGTGCCAGTGAAAGGATTAGTGGACACATCTATAAATTCAGAGCTCTAATTCACCCGGGAGCACAGCTGGAGTCTGCTGCTGTGAATAAATCCTGGAGGGCAAAGATCTACAGTGCCTGAAGGTAAAGTATGGCAGTGCGTTTCAAACACTCACAAAGGCTGGTTCCTCTTATCTTCCACAAATCCTCTTATTCTCCATGAACTAACTAGGTTATCACAGAAAAGTTAAAAATGTGGATTTTAGAATGTTTTCTCAGTTTAGCTCTCTTGAAAAAGCACTGCAGCATTGCACCACTTACACTTGGAGGAAAAAGAAAAAAAAAAAGGGGCCATGCTCGTGCACAACCAAGAATATAAAACAGCTGAAAAATCGTGTTTTACTTAGTGAAGGTCTACATACACTGTATGAAGGCTCATTTCTTCTTTTTAGGGTAATGACTTGTTACAAGTGTGCATCATTTCCTTAAGCAGAGATCTGAGCTCTGTTCACCTTGGCCGCTTTTGAAACACCAGGGTTAACGGGGATTTCAGGCTGTGCTGCCCCGTGGGCATCATTTAAAGCTCCCCATGGACAAGAGTCAATTGAGAGTGAGTAGCTGGAGGAAGCAATTTAGCTGTATTACTTCCAGCATGAGCTCAGCATGTGAAAGTGGAAGCCAGGAAAGGCAAAACCAGCAAATGCAGGTCAGGTACAGAGGATCCCTCCAGTTCTGTGGGAGCAGGTCTGCAGTGTAAGCTTGGGAGGAGGGAGAGGAGAGCTGGCTACAGCTTTCAGGCATGGGGACAGAGCTCAGAACCACCTCAGCCTCCTGAACTGCAGGGCTGCTCCCACAGTGCGAGAGAAAAATATTCCTCTTCTCCCTGTGGTACCTGGTTACCATTCTGACATCAGCTGTACAGCAAGAAAAAGTCTGCTGGCTTGTGCATCAGTGTTCCCCCTCTTTCCCTAAATACAATTCTCTGTTCTCAGAAAACAAAACTCTAGAGAAAGTTGTTTAATTTACATTTTGATAGCATGTCTTTGCAGGTAACAGCAGGTGCTTGGGTGTGTTTTGTTTAACTGTAACTTCCCTCTTATCCTTTTCCCACAAGCAGATTTTCAGCATGATACTTCCCTCATTTTCTCTCCTCTCAAAATACATCCACAGCCTGTCCTCACCAGCAGGAGATGGCTTGGATGTAAAGTCCCTTTCATTCCCTTTTATTCTTAGTGAAGGCTGTAATTGATGGCAGCCAGGATGCCACATAGCCTAATAGCAAATTATGCTCCCAGCAGCTTGTGACTGTCTCTTCCCATGCTCCCTGTGCGCAGTGGGAAGGGGGAACATCCTGCCTCTCTCTGAGCCATCTGCTGGGGAGACCAGGACTGCTGGGGGCCTGGCCAGAGCAGCACGGGTGCTGAAATCGGGAGGAAAGTCAATCACCACTGAGCAGTGATGTACAGCTCCAACCAGCAGCACTTCTCTTTCAAATGACTGCCCTTCCTTCCTGCTCACATTTACACCTCTCTTGGTGGTCTGTACAGCCAGTTTCAAATTGGCTCGGGAACAAATGTGTCATTTGGGATTATACACTCCCAGTGTGACAGATCGGGCACGTCTTCAAGAATCTGCTTAAGGCATCAAAGTCACAAAGCTGATTTGTGCTAAGTTGGGTGCTTAAAGGGTCTTTGGTCTTTTTTTACAGTAAAGGGCAACTGTCCAGTTGTAGTTACTCATACAATATTCACATCACTGAAACAGAAAGCCTGCAGTGAGTGCAGGCAAGCTTCATACCTCTGCTCTCACCACTGATTCTCCACAGCCTCACAAGTGACAGTCTGTTCTCCCACTTCTGGTGATGTACTTCCATGAACCCATTACACAGCAGGAGCAGGATATTAAGTAATACTATGTTTACCACTTAAGTCAGAGAAAATGTTTCAAAATAATATTTTAAAAACTTGTTTAACTTTCTCACAGCCAACTATCAGTCAGCAACAGCTTGCCAGATGCAGTAATGGCCCCACACAACTGCACCCATCCAGGAAACCCACCCAGCACAGGCAGGAGGCATCAATCTCAGCTGCATGCTCAGGAGCACTACGAACACTTTGCTCTCCCATGGGGGACTGTTTCTAGGAGAGATCCATGCTGGCAGCCCAAGTGTTTCCTTCACACAGCCTCAGAGCCCAGGTCTGGGGGTAACTTAGCACTTCAACTCCCCAGCTCTTCCCTTGGTCTCTGATGGCAAGACATTTCCCATATACTCTCTCCATCTGGGAGGAATTTATCTCTGAGGACCCATTCCAGAATAAAAGATGCATAGACCCCATCCAGTCCAGTTAACTGGACCAGTTAAGCAATGTCTCTTACTCCAGTGGACAGGCAGAGAAGAGACCTTTTAGCTGGCAAAAGGCTCCTTTTAATGACACTTTATCAATGGACAACATAATCTTTGGACAAACAACCCCCAGATGATTCACAAGATCAGCATGGCTTGAAATCCTTTCTCCCTGGCTGCAATTGGTCAGGAAGTCACAGGTTTTCACCTGTAGCCTTCTGTCTCCACATACATCATTCTTTGTCATGGGACCAGTTCTTGGCATCTTTCCTATTTTGTGCTGGACACTGAACTAGTCAGAGACCATAGGGCACTTGTTAATCATCTTCTGGTTATACAAAAATACAGGTCCCCAAGCTAAAATAATTTTCAGACAGGTTTGATGGGTTTAGTTAGCTCTACACTATAATGATCTTAAAGCCAGACATCTTATCCAGCTTGCTACCCAGCAAGACCAAGGTTCCTGTACAGTGACCCAGAGAATAGGTTCTACAAACCCTGCATGGAGCAAGCACACACTGCACGTGGACGTGGCTGAGGGAGAAGACCTTCCCTCACAAGAAAAACTGAGCATCAAAGATCTTTGTTCCCCATTTCTTTAAACTGAGACTAGTCTCCAGAGCAGGCAACAGGAACCTCACCACTCACTAGCTGAAGACTCAAAGCGATGCTTCCTCAGAGGAAATGGTGAAAAGTCACTGTGAGGACATAAGCCTTCAAACAGTGACCTCCTTATCTGCTCTGAGTGGCAGCAGCTCACAAGTGTGCACCTCTGCTCAGAAACACTGTGCTCCAGCTCCCATTTGCACCCTGTTGTCTTTTCCAGTTCACATGGCTCTCCTGCTGTACGCTAAAAGATGAAAACAACCCAGACCCCTCACCGAGTCCTTCAATCCAATGTCTAGATTGCCCAAGTAGGAAAAATCCCACAAGGGGTCTGCAGAAATCCTGACTTTAAATAAATTAACAGCCTGATCAGCTGCAAAAGCTCTGCTTGCCAATGCCCATGCTGCAAACAGACATTTTAAACACTGCATGCACTCCTCCAGCAGCTGCTCTGTGTGCAGCCCTGGCTGGGCATAGGAGTTGCTTTGCAAAATGTGCATTCAGCCATCCAATCCTGCAGGAAATGTCCTGCTGCCCTCTCCCCCCACAGAGAGGGGGAAACCCTTTCCTTTCTGCTCTTTTGGTCTTCTCTGCCAGACACTGCTGGATGCCTGTGGGAACGGATATTTACTCAAAAGAATAAATGGGGTGTGCTAGACCCTCAAGCCTCTTCCTTAGAGGGGAACAAACATTTGCAGTCTGTTTGTGCTGCACCAAGCACGGATGGTGGGACACAGCTCCATGCCTGCATAAAGCCACATTATCCTGGTCTTGCTGAAAGTGAAAGCCAGCAGCAGCAGGTCAGGCACATTGCAGCAGGATAAGGGAGCTGTCAGTGCAGGAGGTTTGCAATAGAAGGCAAATGGTAAAGCAACAATTGATTCCAAAGCCCTGAGAGGCAAGATTTGCAAGTGTGTGCATGCAATGCATGGGACTGAGGGCTTAGCCTACCATAAAATAGTTGCTCAGATTAAATAGCATTTTGGCCTTCTATGGTTTATTAACACAGTGCCCATGGGGGCCTTCAAAATGTAGGTAATTGAAGAAAGGAATCAGAGTCCCATCTTCAAAAAATGTCCACCACACCTTAAAGAACATCTCTTGCAGGATGAGGATCAGCAGCCCTGGTATATCCAAGTAGTTCCACTTAAATCTGGTGGAGGACTTGGTTCCCACCTGCACTTGCCAGAGCAACAAAGTCCTTTGAGACTGCACCCCTCCATGGGGACCCATTTGTTTCATTCCATTTCTTGTCCAAGGTGCCAACCTGCCTCCCTTCTATTTGCTTGCAACCATGACAGGAAGAAAGCTGCATGTACATTCCTGAAAACATGACTAAAAACCATCAAAAACCATCACAAAATGCTTGCACAACTCAGATTTCATCTGGGACAGGCATTCAAGGAGGGGCAGGAAGAACTGCTAAGCCATTGACCTCTGGATTTCAAATTTTTGAGAATGGAACCTTAAACTGCTGTCAGATGAAAAGAGACACCAGAAAGGATCCAGACACTAAGATGAAAGTATTGAAACAAGATATGGCCAATTCCAATGACAAGAACTTGTAAACCATGACTGGAGGAAGGACAAATGTGGGGAGAAGAAAAAGTACATTTTTTTAGAAAGCTCCTAGAGGCTCTGAGTAGGGCATTTGTCTGAAGTGCTTGGTAATGTCAACACCACTGGGAAATTGCAAGAAAGATGGGCAGTGGAGGAAAACCAGGATGCTCATAGAAAGGGGTTGCTCTCAGTTCTCATTAAACCCATGCCACACCATGGACCACCACCCTGATCAGATATCCAGTACCTCAGCCAAAATAAAATGGTAAAATTCACATTACTGTGTTTAAGCCAGGGTTAGAGGCTTAAGGAGCAGCTGGGGAGTGTGCATACAGGTCTGAGCTCAGCAGGTACCTGCATCTGGTACCACCTTGTGAAGCAGGGCAGGCTGCCCAGGCTCCTGCTGAGCTCCAGGTTTGGCAGGAGGAGGGAACAGGACTGCCTGGTTTCCTACAGCAGCAGCACAGCTCTGTGCACTGCTCCACAGTGCCTGCAGCCAGTGCCATGCTCCTCTGAATGCAACTCTTAGACACTGAAATAGTCAAATAGAAAGGTGGAATTGAGCACAGCTTGCACAGCACAGCCCTCTTGCAAAGCTGGGGAAAAGCAGATTTTTATTACCTGATTTTTTTCTGAAGGGTCTTAACAACCATAACAAAGGTAGCAAAAAAAAAAAAAAAGGAAAAAAGGAAAATAAAACCCTAAAAAGAATTGTCCTTCCCTTCTTATTTTTAGCAGACAATAATATCCTTGGTAAGTGTCTTTATTTCTTTCTTTGAAAGATGACCTGAATAAGTTCTGCTTCAACACTTTCATTACAATTCAGGTGTTGCACTAGGCCTTTTCCTAGGGGAAGAAAAGGCTATGGATTGCACCATATTCAGCCAATGGTATCATTAAAAAGATCTTTCCTCCATGCCTGACAATTGCATACTGAACAGCACCTTCAGGTCACTGTCTAGAAATACCAATATTCTTAACAATGTCTTGAGAAGTGCTCCTGGTGGAAACAATTTAAATGAGGCAAAAGGAGATGTAAGAGACCAAGAGAAAACCTGTAAAGGAAAGTGCATGAGGCACTTAGTGCACACAACAGCAAAAGCAAGAGGTGGTGAGCAGTAAATTACTATCCGAAGATCTTTTCTTCCAGAAACATGAGGTTGTCAAGCCCATTTTTAGTTGCAGCCAAACCCTTCAATCTACCTACAATTAAAATACTTCAGGCAGCAGCAGCCCCAGCTGATTAAGCAAATACAGACCTATCACCACCTTGATTTCATTATCCCTGAAATGAAAAAATACATACATGCAGGAAAGAAACACTGTGTGCCATGAGCTTGTGGATTACTCAGGGGCAACTATTACAAGGCTACAGAAGGCAGCATTTCCAACTGCAGGTAGAAACATCTGCACCAGCTTGACTGCCTCTTTTCAGCAAGGGGAGTAAGGTTTGCCAGCTCTCTGAGAGACCCCCAAACAAAGGGTTCCCACCAGTTGCTGCTCAAACTGCAGCAATGTCTGCCCTTGAATGAGACAAACTGCACCATAACAGTTTAGCTTGAGTCTATAAGGACATCAACAGCTACCTCAAAAGTAGAAATTTAAGTTAATGGAGGTGAGGTTCCTGCTCCTCCATTCTGTGGCAGGTCATTTATTTAGACTATAAGCCCTAAGTGCTATGGTATTGCATCTGCCTGGTGCAAAAGGGTGCAGTACTAAAATGGGACTCTGCTGAGCAGAGTTACTCCTTCTGCAAATAGGTCATGACCAGCCATTTACACTATGAAACAATTCAGTGTTCTGGGACAAAACCCTTTCTACTGTGCCATTCAGAAACTGATATAACAAGGAGACAGTCTGAGTCACAAAAAAGCAAACAAGATGATAAGAAGTAACTGCAGACATTTCCAGGGAATGACAGTCAGGACATTTCCAGGAAGAAGGCAGTCACAGCCTGAGCCTTAGCAGAGACACCATTGGGACTTCTGAATAGTACTGATTGCTGATGCTCCAGCTGCAAGAGGGACAGCACAACACAAATAAGATGTTATAGGAAATAGAGGATCTCTCATGTTGGAGAAATCTTAGAAAGGCCAGAATGATAACCCTGCAAAAGCAAAGGCTGTTCTTCACTGCTATCTATAGATGGTAAATAACAGCTGCAGAAAAAGGGCCACTTAAGCTTAGAGACCATTGATTGCACAAGAAAAATTGGATGTAAAAATAATGAGGCTAAAAATCAGATGAAGGGTGGGTTTTTTCCTTCTAGAATTGAGATTCTGGAAAAGCCCCAGATAAGCATAAAAAGCAAAGAAAAAATTAAACCCTTTCAAGAATTCAGAATTCCAAACACTTACTTTAGGGTTTGTGATGCAACGAGTCAAAAGACCTGGTCTCAATTGTTCTTTCTGACACTGAGCCACATGTAGCAGAGCAGATCTGAGCTTGTGCCCCCCACTCCAGCAAGGTGATGGGAGCTGTTCCCCAGCTACAGCAGCACCAGAGACAAGGACTCATGTCCCTGCAAGAGCTCCTGGGCTTCTGAGCTCCTGGCTTCTCATCTTGAGCTCAGGATTCCACACCAGGACCAGTCTGCAGGAGCTCATCAGCTGGTGCTGAGGTCCTGCTGGGAACTGAGACGAGCTGAGTGTGCAAACACTGGTGGCACCCACACACCGAGGTAGGGCACAGTGAACCTCAATGAATGCAACTCACACTAAGCAACCCCCAGGCTCCCTGGGCAATACCTAAGTCTAGCCTTGCAAAGGATAACCAAAGTGAAATGATTTTGTCCAGGCAGGGTCAAAAATTCAAAAGCCTGTTCTGGCCCCTACAGCCCTAAGATATGCAGAGTAAAGAGTAATTACATGGATTTCAGTGCTACAAAACTTGAACATGGACATTTCCCAATCTGAAGAGTTTTGTTTTTTTTTTTTGTTAATAAAAATCATCATGCACATCTAAGCTGTTACACATTTTCTCTGGACTTTTATATCTATTTGTGTACTACCAACAGAGCTGATTTTCAGCAAAAATGGTTAATCCTTTCTTTAATACTTGTCCTTTCACATCAGCCTTCACAAAGCTGAAAGCAGCACAAAATAAATTCTATAGTATCTACTTGAGGAGAAGAGCAAGTGATAAATTACTTGCCTAGGAGGAGATGATGTTATTAATCAAAATTACTTCAGGGTATAGTGTTTTGAAGTTGTGTTGAGTATTAAATAACAGGTGAAGAGTTTTTTCCTTTTGAAATCCTAAATTGAAGCCTATTCAATAAAATGAAGCAAAATTATCCAAGTTGTTACAGAAAAAAATCTTCATGAAGAGAGAGTGTAAATTAAAGCCTTCACATCGAAATCAGGATGTAAAGATTGATTTACATTTCTTTTCATAACAAACAATGACACAGTATGGTCTCTTACAAAATTTGTCTGAGATAACTTGAATGTCAGGAGTTGAACACAGCTCTGCTGTCCCCTCAAAGTTACAGCTATGAGCACTTCCTGATTAAATTAGGGTTTTACCCAGCATTCTCAGATCCTCCTTTGCAGATGAATTTGTTTTACAAGAAACAATTTCATCCACTGGTGAGCCATACTGCCAAGGAATGCAAACTCATGGCACTTACTGAGGGCATGACAAGAGACTTATCCTGCAGAGCTCCAGAGGGAGGAAAACTTCTACTGAAATAAAAATTTGCATGTATGACCACTGTCCATTTTCTGCTCTTCAGGGCCTTTCTGTGAAGGTTTTTAATTGTGCTTCACAGCACAATCTTTGGAATACAGAATACACTTAATAGCTTGGTCTGAATTTCTTGTTAAGGGTTAGCAGTGCATAGAAGCAGGACAAGAGCCAACAGACATGAAAGGAAATCAGGGATGTTCAGACTGGATATGAGGAGAAACATTTTCATGAAGAGAACAGTCCAGCAGGACAACAGCTGACCCAGAGAAGCTGGAAAGTCTCTGCTCTGGAGAAAACTCAGTGTTTTTCAAGACAAGAATGGGTAAAGCCTTGAAGAACCTGGTCTGACTTCACAGCTGGCCTTGCTTTGAGCAGAGGACTGAACCACAAGCCATTCAAGATCCCTTCTGACTTGAATTCTCCAACAACTCTCTAGAAAGGAAGCTCTCCATGCACCTATCACTAATCCATGGGAAACACCAGCATTGTAGCATGCTCACCCCTGTAGGTAGTTAGAGAAAGTGAATGCTTTCATAAAGTTGAACTCCACTGTCATAAGAATCATGGGCCCTCAGTGGCTTTCTCCTTTTTTCCCCGCTGTTCATCAAGAGTGCACTACAGAGTGTGCATGTTCAGCAAAAAAGCTGAGAGCAGGGGGGATGGGAAGGGAGGATGAGCAAGATCAATTTTTACATCTTTATGCTTTCCTGTGGCTGATAAAATACTGCTCTTCTCAGAAGATACACCAGTAAATTTTCAGTTTAGATCTGTATATCAGGAAATAAGGGTCCCATTACATCCTTTGGAGATTATTCCAGGGCTTAAGAGATTTCACACTCTAATGGTTCCCAAAAATACTCTGACTACATGTTTCCTTTGTCAGCCACATCCTAATATATTACTAGATAAGTCCTCTGCCTCTAGGCTATTTACAATCCTCAAAGAACTGAGGACTGTTTTGCCACATAGCCAGTTAGAAAGATCAAGTTCTTCTAATCTTTTCTCACATCCACTCTGACTCCAAAAAGTGTTTGTATTTCTTGCCAAAATATCAGGGTGGGTTTCCCTGGTGGTGGATGAGGTCCCAGTATTGCCTGCAGAATAACAGGTGTGCTCTCATCTGAGTCAGGGTGCAAATGAGCCCATCCAAGTTCTTTGATTCTCTTGCACACAAAACCCCCAAAATGCCAGTTTTCTTCTCAAGACTACAACAGGAAGAACTTCAGGAGATCTTGTCTGTGTGGTCTTCATCAGCCTGATTTTCTAACATCAGTGGAAGTAGATTCAGTCACTTGTAGGGTCTTGGATCAAGTCCCAAATCTCAAAGAATAAAAGCATGGATAAAATGAGGCATAAACTTTAAATGCAGCTGCCTGGAATTCCTGCCTTGAAGTGGGAATGGAACAATGTTGAGGGTAGGCAGAAGGGTTTTTTAAATTAAAAATGGGATGAAGACCATGTTTGAATTTTCTAATTGAAAAGCAGTGCTTCGGAAAATATTCTGTGAAACTGTTTTGAATTAACTTATTTATTCAGTCAAGGGAACATTCCACTCACATTCACCAGAAGAATGGTGTCTCTACACAACATACAACTTCTCAGGCTGCTTTCCTTCTAAGTTAAAGAAAACCTAAACAGAAAAATGTGAGGACAGTCAGCCCACTCAGGTATTTCACAAGTATAAAACACCAGAAAGTCTCAGAGTGTGTAACACCTTATCCCCACTGGGAGAAAGTCAGCTCCTGACTTCACTAAGCCATAGTTTTGCACAGGGGAGCTCCTCAAATGCTACCAGAGCAAGAGGCTTTATACACTGTTCATAATGCACCTAAACACTTAACCAAATCCCATGTTTAAGTACACAGCTAGAGGAAAGCCTGCTTGCATGTGTTATGTGTGCATTATGTTCCTTGGCTGCCATCCAGCCCACAGTTTTCAGAAAGTTACACAGTCAGAATTCACCCCTACATCCTTCTCTTCCACAGAAGGTGTTACAACCACTCTGTTCTATCATGATAACCTGACACTGGCCTCAGCAGGTCTGGTATGTCACTTGTACACTTTTTCTGGATCAGGTTATTAGTTTTTTGCTGTGTGACTAATTCTTCTAAAATCAAAACAATGCAAGGTACACATCAAAGTAAGGGCATCTCTGTCTCCCCAGATGTTTCACTAATGCACAGCCTAGCACAGTTACAGTATGACTAGGAAGAAGAAGGAAAAGGCTCCTTTTCTCTGCTCTTATCTTCAAAATGTTCCAATCAGTAGAGCTGAACCAAAAGAAAACATTTCAAAAAGGTAAAAAGTGAACCGAAAAGGACATCTTGCATTTTTAAATAACAAGCCAAACAAACGTTTCCCTGCTTGCTTTGTAAATCTTACAGAAGAGCACCTCCTTTAGCCCAGGCTGCCTATTTCTTGAAAAACAAAGACAAGCAGAACTAGCTGCAGGCAATGAAGTATATTAGCATTTGAATTCATGTTTGTACATCCTCTGAAGGAAAAACTCTCTTAAAAGCAACCTAAGAACTTCCTGAAATGTATTATGGCAACATTTACTTGAGATTTGAAGATTCTTAATGTCTTTATAGTTCCTTAAAAACAAACTGGGAAATGTTAAAAAACACCCCACCGATTGCTGCCAATTTCAAAACAGGATGTTTTTGTTTTTGAGGACTGTAATTAGGAACAGTGACCTTGAAAATGTCAACAAACCATCCACTACCTCTTCTCTTCTAATTACTGTTGCAAATATTGCTTTCCCTTTATAAACTTGTCTTTGTGAGTAGTTTTACTCAGGCAAAGACCAGAACTTCCATAGGACTAAATGTGCTAGCACCCAATGCCACCAGATGCTTCAAGGGAAAAGGAAGTGAGGAGGAGAAAGAAAGTGTTTGCTATACAGCTAGGGATTTAAAATCATTGTGGCTGTTATCAGCACACAGAGAAAGCAAGAGAGAAAAGGCACCCCTAAAAGAAATGCATTACAAGTACTGCTGAAGAAAAATCCACTATCAGGAGAAGAGCTTGGAAAGTGCTTGGTCTCCTTAGGCAGCAAGAAGGGAGATCTGGAGCTTTCCCAACACCTAACCCTGCAGTCAGAAACCTGACACACAAGCCCTTCCTTACCTTCTGATGCCCAAATTCATTCAGCACTGTGCCCAGCTTCTTTGTGTTGCTGTGAAGTTTGTGAGCTGCGATGGCTGGGTTGGGATCCCTCCAGTCGATGGAGAGGCGATGGTGCCAGAGGTGCCGGCCCTGCTGAATGTGAGCTGACTTGATGCTGGGGTCAAAGCGATGCACCTCACACCCACTGTTGGCCATGCTCAGCTCAAACTGGTTGTCATCATTGCCTAAACTATGTTAAAAAATAAAAATATAAAAAAAAGTAACTATTAATGCAGCAAAAGGAACTATTAGTCAGTAGGATATTCTGAGGATGAATTAACTTGAAGAAAATTCAAGCTCAATGCAATATTATAACTTTCTAGGCAAGAACTAAACCACTTTTAGCCAGGCTGATAACTTTCCCAAAGAGCTTTTCCTTAATTCAGAAGCTGGAAGAATTTGTACAAAAGTAAATTAAACATTGGAATCTTTGCGCTGTCATTACTTACATTAATATTTTATGTTTATATATATTTCTCTATTTTCAATTTGCTTTTTTCTTGAAAATTTTACAATACTTTCTTTAGTCCCTGCTGCACAAACTTCCAATAACCAAGCCATAAGCAGACGAGAAAATACATTTAAAATGGATGCAATACTACTTAGTAAAAATCTGGCCTATTTCACACCACATCTGTCACCTGTTACAAACATGCCCCACAGTGACCACCAGTATGGACAAGACACAAGAACCAAATGCCTCTCTCTGTGGAGAGGAAGACACAGATTTAAAATAGCATATTTAAAAATAAGCACTTTACAACAGTAGCAGAGTTGTTACATAAACCTGAGAGAAAGATTGCTGCTAATTTGGTGAAGACCCCAAAGAAGAAGAAAAATTAATAGCCCCCTTGTACAGCAATATTGTCTCAGTCCCTGCCTCTGTGAGAAGACATGTTTTAAAAGGCTGTGCCATATTCCCACCTCCTACAGCCCAGTGGCTCACACAGGGTGCACTAAAATGAAAAAAAATCTGGTATTTACCATGGCAGTCACACATCTGAACCACAGGCCTTCCCTACTCTGTAAAACAGGATGTTCTCTTCATTCCTGCTCCTCCAAGCTTATTCCAAATGTGATTCAAATCATGCACTAAACATTAAACTTAAACAAAATTAAGCTGTTTGATATACACACGTGTAGCACTGAGAGGAGAATTAAGATTTTTTCAAATCAGTTGTACTGCAAATTGTACAACTGAGATTATTCACTCTGTACTAACAGCAGAGCATTTATTTGTTGTGCACAGACCAAGACAGGGCAGCACTCTTAGATGTACTAGCAGAGCACCTGCTACACTACACCACAGTTATCCTAAGCAAAGATGTGGGTCTGAAATAATTTTGGCTATTTGCATCAATATGTGAAACGTGGCACATTCTAAATCACGTCACACACCGTGGTACAACGTCAGGCCAGCACTAAATGATCTACACAGATGACATACAGGTAAAATAAAATGAATTCAACTCATGAAACAATGTGTGGAAGAGCATTTGCTTTGGAAGTTACCAACACAGTATGACACTTGCTGTAATACTGGCCAAGCACACTTTAACAATACCCTAGGACTCTGTCTTCTCCTCAACCATCTTCCCTTTGGGAAAACAGGAAAAGACAGGGTGTGCAAAAATAGCCCAGCATGCTTTTAAGAACAACCCTAATTCACAGGATTCCAACCCATACAGCTGTGTGGGAGGAAAAGAGAGGAGTTTTCTTTTAATACATTCAACACACATTAGGAAAAAAGTTCAGAAGTTAACCAAGTGAATCAACATGTTTGTTTGCATGTGGCTCTCTACAGAAGGGACAGCGAGGGACAAAGAGCAGTGTAATCCCTCAGGAATGAGCCACTGGCTAAAAATGGACAGCATGGGAATTGTTGGGGACAGTCACAGCACTAGTGATGGGCCCACCAGCGGGTGATGGCCACGTGTGTCCATGACACACTTCCAACCATACCAGCTGGTACAAGCCAGATGCTTTTGGGGCAGACAAACCTCAGGCTGCCTCCAAACAGATTGCTGCTCATGTGGACTGCAAAGGGAGCTTCACAGCAGTGGGAAAAAAGGAAAAAAATACTGATGAGGGTAAAGACGGGCATGATGTGTCTTCTGGCACTCTAGTTAACAGCTCAAATTTATGCCTGAAGAGAGATCCAGAAATAAAAAATTATAGGAGAAAAACTCAGGTCTTCTCCAAAGGAACTGGTTCACACATGATCATGCAAAGGGATAATGCAGCATGAGAAAGATAAAAAAATTAGGTCTCCTAGCAAAGATGTAGTTACTTAAAGAAAAATGTGTTACTTAAAAAGGGATCATGATTTTAGCAGGACGGTGTGGAGGTCATAGAAGACGGGCGAGGCCTTTCCTCGCCATCGGGAGAGAGCAGCTGCTGCCTCCATCAGCAGCAAAACAGAAGCTGCCGAAGGAAGTGCCCTGTTTTGCCGGGAGGGAGAAGGAGCCCGGTGGCAGAGAGCCCTGCGGAGGGGCCGAGGGGCCATTCCCAGCAGCAGCAGCGCGCACCCGCCCGGCTCTCCCGGCTGCGCAGGGAAGGCTCCGCTCCCCGCCAGGCAGGGCAGCCACGCTGACCCGGAGACTGCGGGCAGCGCTGTCCCTTGGCTGTTCCCTGCTCCCAGGGCTCGCAGAGGGGCACGGGGCACAGAGCCTTGCACTCACAATAGGCACTGGGCTGCAGAAGCATCACACCGGCCCCTGCATGGCACGGGGGCACAGCGAGCGCCGAGTGGCACAAAAGCTGCTTTGTCCCCTCTGCACGGCTCTAGCGGACACGCGTAGCTGATCCAGCCTGAAAACTGCAGGTACTCCAGCTCCCACAGCGACCACAGGACACAGCTGTAAACACATGCAAGTTAAGGTCCAGCTTTCCCTCTCTCTGCTCCCCCTTCTCCTCTTCTCTTTCAAAGGAAGGTAACTGAGCTTACCAGCTCAGGAAAAAGTGATGGACCCCCTGCCTGAATCCTAAAGCTCCTACATACGCTTTAGGATGCACCTGAAATGGCATTTATGCTGTATTACAGGAAGACTCTTTAAACCTCTGCTGGTAAGTTTCTGAAATCCATTCATTTTTGTTATCCCAGCTTGAGTGCCTGCCTGTGGTGTTTGTAACTGACTTAGTTTAATCTAAGCAGATTTAGCACTAATAACTAGAGCTCACTAATGCATATTGCAATTATGTATCACACTGGGAAATCCTGTCCCCCAAGCAAAAACATTGCTGCCTCCCAGTAGTGGAAGCAACTAATACTAATCTAAAAAGATCCCCAGATGCTCCAGACACTGCTCGGTCCCATTCACAAGGAACCTCTTCTATTGCATTCAAGGAGGCAAAGCTTAAGCAGCATGTTTTATTCCACTTTTAATGATATATGGATTTAATTCAGGATTCCTGGTAACACTCCCACTGAACTTTCACATTTGTTCCCCATCCATTTTCTCCACAGAATGCTCTTCATTAGAAGCAGCTGCTCCCCATTTGCTCCTTATGAAACATAAGAGATAACAAAAATGTTTAAAGTGGATTTTTGCCTTAGAACAAAATTACTTTTCTGTCTGTCATAAACTTAAGGAAGTGAGTCTTAGGGGAAAAATAATGCAGTAACGAGCTCCAAAGTTCCTCCATAACCTCAAGTATTCTCTTTAATTTTTCAGGTGTTTCATGTGATGCATCCTGGTTGGTTACTTACTGCATGTGTGTATCTGATGATTGATGGGAGAGCCAACATCAGTTTTGATCTTTGCTAAACCCTAGTGTTCCATCACTACAGAAAATCTGGCACTCATGCTCCCTGGACCATACACAGAATAGCACCACATATAAAGCACTGGCATGCACACACTAGCTCAGTTTTGGCTAGGTTTTTTTAGTTTTTTTGGTTTTGTTTTTTTTTTTTTTTAACCATTAGCAAAATAACTCAGCGCTGGTCAGCTTTGTGCCTAATCTGCACTTCCTAGCACAGACTGGTTAATGAAGTTTTGCAAACAATGCTGTTGAAATCCCTGGCAGTTTGCAAGTCACCTCTGCTCAAGGCAGATGCTGTAGGCTTCTCAGCTTACCTCTTTGATTTCCATCTTCCTCCACATGAGCTACCACTCACAACTCACCATCAAGCAATTTGTTTTCATACCAATATTAGAAAGGCAAAGGAAAATAAAGACCCTCATGGAGAAAGGATTTTTCCCTAAAAATGAAGCTTAAGAAGCACATCAACACATGATAAACACACCTGAACGAAGTTTGTATTTTAGAAGACAACCTTGCTGCGGCCCGTGTTGTATTTATAGGGCTTTTGAAGCTACTTGCCATGAAACAATTTCCTTTCTTTTAAAGAGAGCACTTACCCAAGTGAATAGAGACGGCATTTCTTGCTTCTGATTCGATGGATGAGGCTAAACCTCTCATCAAGACAGACTGACCAGGGCTTTTTTGTGGTTTCAGAGTACCCTTTCAAGCTGCTCAGGTTCATGTGCTCACACGAAATCTGTTGAAATCAAAGTATATTTCTTTTGAAGACAAGACTTTTAACTTGTTTTTAATTTGCCTTCTGGGGGAGTAGTGGAAAAAAGAAAAATGTTCATTGGTTAAATTTAAGTCTTATTGTCAATCTGATACATGGCTACAAAGATTTGATGATTTTTTTCCTGGTTTGTCTGTTCCGCTTGGTGAAATTTAAGGCTTACATAATTCCGCAGAGAGCAATGCAGTTTGAAAAGCAAATAATTAAGCATTAGTACTATACCCAAATTCATTTTTTTTCCATGAGGAAAAGATGTATCAGCATTCAAATGTTTAATTTTTTTTTCTTTTCAAACCTTGGAGTGGATTCTGCATCCTGAATAATGTTAAAATCAAGACTGTAATTACAAAGTTGCAGCATCTCTGCAATGAGTACCTTACTCACAGTGGTCTGGATCTCAGCTCCAGAAGGGATTTAATCTTTACCCCACACATGCCCTCTCTAACAACAAAGGGATTTAAGCAAGTGCATAACTAAATAGAGGAATCATAGCATGTGTGTCCATGCTGAGCTGGCTTGGACATCTGGAGTCTAAAGCCAGGATAAAAGCCCTGCTAAAGAAGAGATAGAGACCCTGCAGGGAGGGACACCATAAGTCAAAGCCCTTGTACAGACCAAGAAAGCAAAGACTGAAAATGCACTGGTTCATCAGAGTGACAAAAATCACTGAGGGGTGAAGTCAGCTTTGCCAGCAGCTGAGCAGCAGCCTGGAACAGCCAAACCCACGGTGACTGAGTCAGCAAAGCCATGGCCCTGTGAGTGACACCCTACAGAGGAGCCCCTGCCTGCAGCACCAGCTCTGCCCATCCATCCAGAATTTCACCCCGAGGCCACCACTTGCACTCCACCCTTTTCCTCCAAATCCACTCTGGAAGAGGCAGGCACAGAGCTGGAGAGTGCTGCACCCTTTGCAGAGCACAGGAGCCAGAGCACAGAAGTGGATGGAGAGCTGGTACAATTCGTATGGCTCCCACCATAGCAGTGGCAAGGAGGCAAGGGAAGCAGAAGGAAGCACCAAAGCTGTGGCTAATTCTGCCCAGGAAAGGCTGCACTGCTCTGCAGCAGCATCAGCAGCCACAGTTTGTTCTTGAAGGGCTTCTCAACCCACACAGCCCAGCCATCAGTCAGGGGTTGCAGGGCACAGGTTGCTACCATGCAGAGAAGAAAGCAAAGGCTGAGAAGAGCTGCAGGAACTCAGCTGGGCCATTGTGATGAAAAGTTGTTCTTTGGGCCCAGTACCAGCCCTGGCTGCAGGAATGGGAGCTGGCACTGTTAAAAAGGCAACAACTAAAATGGTGGAAAGGACAAAACCGGGTTAAATATCAGTCCTAAACAGAATATTCTCATCTTGCTCCTTTCCTTCTTCTACAGCAGACTGCAGAGGCTCAGTTCTCGTTCCTAGCCAAATTAAAAAGCACTGCTCTGGTCCCACTTGGGACCACAGAAATGAAACAATTTTACACAGAGGTGAGAGCAAAACCTGGAACCCAGCCTTTAATGTGGCACTCTTCACCACATACTTTATAATAAGTAAATAAAATTCTCATTCTTTAAGAAGTGCATGCTCTGAAAGATCATTACCTGGAGCTTCACATTCAAAGAGCTGCACACTGCATCATCATCTCCCTGCTCCTCCTTGGCTCATAATTCCCATGGAAATTCATAAAAGCAAATACAGCATCTCTTCATGCTGTTCCCAGGATTCACAAAGTTTAAGCAATGATTTGCACTGCACCCCACTACCCATTTCCCTTCAGTCACATAACAATCAAGGAATAAGTGGCACTGCAATAATAAGCACTAATTTAAGACACAGAAGAATAATGTACTCTCTACAGAAAACTAAGATTCTGCAATGCTGCCACTTAATTGACTCATGGCATTATGAGCAATTACAACAGTTAGAGTTTGAAGCAATTTTAACAGCTCTTGCTGCTGAATAGCTCTTGCTACTGAATAGCTCTTGCTATTAAAAATAAAAAAACCAAAACCAAACAACAACACCAACAAACATTTTTTAAAAAACCAAACAGAAATCAAACTCTGAACCTGCCTTTAGCACCATCATCAGTCTGTTGCATGATTAATTGATGCACTGAGCTCACATCGTCTTCCAGGCTTCTGCTCACTGCTGCTGTACAAAGAGCAGCCCAAGAAAGATGCTTCTCTTGATCATAAAATACCAGCACTGAAAATGCTTTTTCTGGCCACACCTTGACCCTGCTGACATGGCACCTCCCTGCTCCAGCAGTTTGAGCCATTCTACACTAATGGCATGGGGCTGAACTTTGGCACAGTAATTAGTAGACACTTGCTCAGCAAACAAGGAAAGTGACTTATCCCGTGCTTATCTACATAAGCAGGATGCCATTTTCAGAAGTGCTCATACCAGTCATGGTGTTATCCCATCAGTTACTCATCTTGTAATATCTGCCAGGTCAGGAACAGGGATTCCTCCCATTTTTTGTTTTCACTTATGCTTATTCCCCCAACCAGTGTCAGTTACTCTGGGAATGAAACTTCTCGCTGAGTGTGTCAAAAGCAATAAACCCTCTGTTAATTGATGTCCTTGTAGGCTTTGACCCAACTAGTGGAGTTTAGCAGCATCTGCCACTGTTTATTAAGTTGCTGAGATGAAGGATGTTTTCAAACTTAATATGTCTGCCACAGTGCAAACTTCTGAACAACAAAACAAGCAATTCTACACACATCTCTTGCTGTCCCACATGTGTGATCTTGCCTCGTGCCCTCTCAGTGCTGGCATGAATGGCAGCAGAGATGTCATTTTATTGAGAATTTAGCAAATTCTCTACAAGCTGGAGAATACATGAACACCCTGCTATCTTCTTTTTTAGAGGTTTTTCAAATTATCTCAGCCTCAAAAGCACTGCATTAGCAAAGAATTTCATACGTGAATGACATTTCTGTGATGTTGGCACCTGGGGCTTTTTGCTGTTCTTCAGAGTAAGTAATGATGCTGTCAGCTCTCTATTCAAGGGTCAGTTGCTGATAGACCTGGGTACCAAGAGCATCTGCCCTGTTGGAATTGTGAGCATCCAGCCCCTTTTCCATTTTTTTCTTACAGGAAATTCACACGCAGATGCTGTTGTGCATAAGTGATGGCTCTGTTAAAACATGATGGCCCACGAATTTCCATGTATGCTGAAGGCTGGAAGTATCCATCAGCACAATCTGGATTTGGAAATGCCATATTTTAAAAAGCACATACACCCACCAATTTCCATGGCTGTTACTTTTGTCCTGAAAATATCAATATTCTATTGGCATCATTGAAATAACTTGTCCTGCTTAGGGTCTGATGCCTTCTTCTCATTTTACTGGGAACCTCAACTGCCTCCTTTTGGAGTAAAATGAGCCTGCTTATCATACTATTATTGAGAGGTGCAGAGGTTGAATACACTCCCTGATACAGAGTGCTCTGTATTTTTCCATCTGAGAGGGAGAGAGGGGAGAGAGAGAGAAACACCACATCTAGAATTTCAGTCATACCATACTCCTGTCAGGACACAAACCCATTTGGAAACAAATAACATGGAAATAATGCATTCTTTCAAACCTGTGTTTTGACCTTTATATTCATGTTGACCATCAGTGCTAGGTTAAGCCACTTTAGAAATAAATCAGTTTCAAAAAGGTTTGGTGTGAGGTTAATTCCTTAGATATGAGGGAACAATCTGCACCAGACAAAGTGTTTTCTAAATGGAGACTGAAACAAAAAACCTACCTGAGAAGTGCTAATGTACTTTAGGAACCTTGAGGCCTCATAGTTGAGGGAAGGGGTTGGACTTGCCCATGGTTGTAGTTCAATGTGCCATCTTACAGTCTGGAAAACAAAGCAAAACAAAAAACACCTTAAAGGCAACGCAAGCATAAATTACATGGGCTAATAAGCTAAGGAGATTTAATTTCAAATTAAAATCGTTTCCTGGGGGCTTGTCTACATATGAAAAACATTTCAGAACAAAGCAGGGCTTCAACTACAGTGAAAAAGCATCTAACTATGATTCAAAATTGATCAGCTTTGAAAGCAGATGCAGGTAACTCAGAAAGAAAGTGCTCCTCTTCCAGGATACATGTGTTAACCCAATTATTCTAGGACACCCAAGTAAGCTGTAAGAAATGCATGATGAAAACCAAGATCTAAATAACCAAATCCTACATCAAAACATCTCAAAAATAGTGATATTATTTTAATTTCATATCTATCAGGTATGAATGTCCACTGAAGAAGAACTTGGATTGCAAACCCAAATCACCAAAGGAAACCCCTACAAGCAACCTGTTTTCTTTTTCAAGATCTAGATTTTATTGAGAAAACAAGCTCCCTGTGGGCTTTGAGAAAAGCCCTCTTCCTCTCCCATGCTTGCCTGACAGATATACCAGAATTCTTTGCTTCCCTGAAAAAATAAAAGTGTGGCAGCCTGTAGCCCTATGACTCCTCATTTACATAGCCCCAAGGAAGTAGCTTTGGTGGGTGCTTTCTGCACTGCCTCAGCTCTGAACCTTGGGGATCCTGCCAGCTTTTCCAGCAATGCTTCCCATGTAGACAGAGTGGGACAGAGAAGGCATTTCAGACACGTGCTTGCAGAGCAACAGGGCTCTGTGCTCCCACCTGCACCTCCTTCTCCAAATTCTGCCCGCTGTCATGCTGGGAAGTTTAGACTTGTCATCTCTTGCCCTCAAGTAGATAAAAATATAAGCATGGTGTTAAGTTGTACTAAATCAAGATTGATTCCTCATGGCCTTTCATCCCCAGGCGCCATAACTCACTTCTACGCTCGGGCAGGTACTGTCAAGCTTCCCTTTAATCATCCTCAATTAACTGAGCTTCCATAATGGACAGGATGGGGTTTCTCCCTCAAAGGCTCATGCTGGCATTCAATAAAATACAATCAGAAGCCCCACTCGGGATTCCCATAGGACTGTACTTCAGATGAAGCCCTGGAAAAAGGGGCAGGAGAGAGCAATTAGCTGGAGAGGATGGAGGCAGAGGGGTGAGCCCCCAGACAGGACTGGTCTGTGGCACCAGGACAAGAGCCAGCCCAGCGACAGCAGGGATCCTCTGATGCCAGAGAGGAATGCAGGAAAGAGAAGGTAAAATTAGAAAATATTATTAAAGAGGACCACCACACCAGATGGCATTTGCCTTGAGCTGGTATCATGAGTTGGTATTTTTGCAGCCAAAGTACACATAGTCTACAGTGAGTGTGAGAGTGTGAGCCAGGGGGTCTGCATGAGGTCTGTTCCTTTAGGGGGTTATTTTTCAGATTTGTTGTGGGTGTTGGGTTGTTTGGGTTTTTTTTTTTTGCGGGGGGGGGGGGCATTGGTTTTGCTTTTTTTTACTGAAGAGATGCTGAAAAGGATATTGAGTTTTGGTGTTTTTTCCTACCCCAAAAGCTGACAAAAGTAGCATTTCTCACCCTGAAATTTCCTGCCTGCAGCAAACTTGGACTCCTATACTCTGCACAGCATGAGCCTGGAAGCAAGCTAGCAAGCCAGCTCTGCAGCTGCATGTCCCCCTGACCTCTGCTTGCAGCAGGCAGCCTGCAAACAGAGAACAGCAGGAGGATAGGTGCACACCAGGGAGGGAAATTTGTGTAATCTTTCAGAATGAGTCACAGTTCACACGGCTGAATAACGTTTGCAATGACAGGAATGCTGCTGTTTCAACAGGCTTGAAAGCTGAAATGAAAATGAAGACTGACAATCGTTTTCAGAGGAAAAAAAAAAGAAAAAATCAACCAACTAAACAAAAAACCAAACAAACAACAACAAAAAAAAAAACCACAACCCAAACCAAATAAAACCACCAACCACCCAGATACCTACATATCTATGCCCAGTTATTCTGAAATCTATTTGTGTGAGAAGTAGCTGAAGTAGCTCATTAAGGAGAGGAATTGCAGGGTGACCATTGTGGACTATTCAGCAAGAATTCCTTCTGCACAGAGTTGACAGAGAAGAAAAAAAAAAATCTATAATGAACCACATGAATGAGATTCTTTTTCAGCAGAGTGCAATGTCCAAGGGCCACTGCAGCTTACACTCGGGTTCTTAAAATCTTCAAGACGATAAACTGCCTTCCCACTGTCTGCAAACTATCGATAAACACATGGAAATGAAATAAAAACCCCAGTGACTTACTAATGCAGTTTCACTAAAAGATGGGGGGAGGGGGAAAGGAAAAAGAACAGAAAGACATCAAGCTTTTGTATAGTTCTTTAAATTTCAGAGCAGTACATAAATGCTACTTTTGTGACAGGGATCAGACCCGAGGCTCCTGTTTGACAGCAATGCTTTTGAATAGCTTCTCAAACTTCACACTTGTGCCTGGCTCCTTGGGAAGCAGCAGCCTATTTTCCACTCACTAACGAACACACAGGAGAGTCCTGCTCCTAACACCTCCTGACACCCCTACAGGGTGCCTCAAGAGCTGCCTCACAACAAGATTCACAGACAATGGATGGGGGTGAAAATCCAACACATCTCTGGGGCTGGGTGCACCCCCACCCCGAGGGTAACTCACAAATGTTGGTGATGAATTTTGGGTATGTTCAGGAATACAAAATATCCTCCTGAAGGAGCTGTTCCATAGGTACATTCATAGCCTTTGTTTATAGCTTTCCAGGTAATTTTCAGCCTGGCTCATAGTGTTTCCATGTAAGCCTTCTCAAACTCTACAGATGCTTTGTGAAAATCAGGTATATCCCTGATAAAAAAAATTATCCTTATTTGAGGAGTTTCCCCTCTCTTGACTGTGCAATTTTGTTTACTCAGAGCAAACCGGAGTAGGGCATCATGATTTGGGTTTTCCCACCTGTATCATGGAAATCTCTAGAATGACTGAGGACAGGTCCCTGTGGCTGCTGAACAAACAGGCTGAGATGCAGCTCCTTTCACACAGGGCTTTACAGCAAGAGGAGCAGAGGAGCTATTACAGCCCAGATTATACAGCTCTGGATATGAAACTCAGACAGGCTACCCAGGAGAAGCCAGAAAATAGGTGCAGACAATCTGCATTTTTGCCTACCACCATGGCTGTGCTCTCTCCTTAGGGTATGGACTCATCCAACCAGACACCATGACTGTGTTTCCCAAACATCAACATATCCATATTCCACAATATAAAGACATGACATTAAAGACACGACAGTAAAGTTCCCAGTACCTGGAAAGTTACAATGCCAAATAAAAAACTATCATACTGAGTATCTTAAAGTATCCCTCTGTACATAGCTTCACTTATGGACACATCAATTGAAATTAACACTGTAAGAAAATCAATCTTCAGCAAGACTTTATCACAAGCACTGGTCAGACACTGACTTCAGCTACTCCTGAAGGTAATGGATATCCAGAAACTGTTATTCAGAATGGTGTCTAAATTTTCACCATGTGAGATAACCACAGAGAAAAGAAAATCTTAAAGCAATGCCATTGCTTTGTTAGGAAAACTAGGATGCATTTGAAGGTCTGTTTTTTCTTCCAGGTACTTCACACTTAAGGATAAGGACTGATGTTTCCTTCAGACCAATCTCACAATAATCTGCAGAGACTTCTCTCTGGAGACCACTTTTTCCTAGATCTTTTTCCCCCTCATAGCCATCTGTGATAGTCATTTGATAATCCCTTAATAACCTGTAGTATATATGTGATATACTTTTAAACTGTCATTTAAATCTGTCCTAAAAATCTGAACTCATAATATAGAATTTAAGTCAAAATGTGCAAAAGGCTCACAAACCAGCAGGTCTAAAGTGGTAGGTCTGCCAAATGTTTGGCTTTCCCAGCCTAAACTTACGCACAAATAATTAAATTCTTTCCAGACCAATCCTAGTTTTAGTGCACTAATTCAAAAAGCCCAACCCCTTCCTTCCCTTCTGCTTACATTGAAGGGAATTAGTAAGTTTTCCATATTTCTATCTTTTTTAACTCAGTAGCTGTTTCTCCCCCCTTTTAATCTCCTTCCTTTTTAGCAGCCAATTAAAATACAGAAACGTATTAGCCATTTTTGTAAACAAAAATTCGGGTATCCCATTACCCTGCCAAGCAGTCTGTTGCTTACAAAGAAGAAGCAAAAGACTTGTCAATATATACACAGATGCCTTAAGTAAATCCTCCTATTAACTCATGCAACAATTTAATTTTTTACATCTGAGGCAGGACCAAACATGAGTGGAAATCATTTGTGGCAATAAATTCCATCAAGAACCGTAAATATTTGCCAGCCATAGAAACAAATGACATACACATCTTCATCTCCAATTACTCTGCCTGTGTACTTCACCAGAACAGAACCTGCTCATGGGTGAAATTTTGCAGGCTTTTATCAGTTTGAAAGGAAATGCATGGGAATCAGATTCAGGCTGCAAAACTTCAGACATCTACATGGCAAATTTATTAGATTGCATTCCTTGAAGGCTGTTGTCCTCTTATTGTAAATCTTCCATACCTTCTTGGTGATTTCTCATGGGAAGCTTCTCACAGCACTGACTCCTTATCAGCACAGCCAACAAACTCCATCTCTCTTCTCCACTAGCTAACCCACTCTTTTGTAGCACTCTTCTTCTTACTGGACACAGCTGTGGCCTATTAAGGGCAGGCCTGTTCCTAATCTTTGGTGATTGGTACAGCTGCAACTCCTCAGGTGTGAGACTACCTTCTGCACTATATTTTCTTACATTCTATCCCTCCACAGAAGGCTTGCCCTTGTGAGAACAGATTGTCCCCAGATACAATTTACAGAGCTTGGACACAATTTTATTTGTGGTCCCTCTCAAGCACCTGTGGCCTTAAGCTTATTAGTTTGTGGTGTTACTGTTTGGGGTTTTTCCCTCAATTCCAAAGTACCCTGAATAGTGAAAGCTGCGTGCTGCAGCCCACACAAGCCCTGGCTTTGCAGGACACGCCAATGCCCCACAAGGGACACACGACCAGTGCGAAGCCTGCTAAGGGCAGTGGGAGGGCTCTGAGGGTTGAGGCAGCCAAACCTGGTACACTGCTCCTCTTGCTGACAGCACAGAGCAGCTCTAGCAGCAGAGAATCCCTTGTGAACACCCACGTTTAGTTTCAGAGGCAATTATCTGGGTGTCTCCCAGGGAGAGCCAGGGGGATAGAAACACTTGTGCATGCAGACAGCCGTCAGCTCAGCTCCCACAGTGGGTTGGGGAGCTAAGTTATTTGACAGGACAGATGAGGCAGACAGGATCTTAAAGGGAATGATTCATCTCACTAGAGAATAGACATATAAAATATGTAAGGTGAGTCAAGCGCTGGAAAAGTCCATATCTCTCCATGACCTGCAATAAAGCCTGAAGGATGTGCTCAGGAACACTTACACCACAGACCCTCAACCTCACAGAAGAGAAACCCCAGACCAGACATTCACACAGCCCATGCTGCAGAAAAATGTGCATTTTAGAGGGCTGAGCCTGTTCTTTAGCTATGAGCCTAAAGCAACATTTAGCTGCACTTTATTCTTCAGCAGGGTTGAGTAATTCCTGTTTTATGTTTGGAGCTGCAGTATGTGGCACAAGTAAAACAAACTCCACCTAAAAGCGGAGGTATCAGTAGGAAAGAACAAGTATGCCTTCAGCCTTGGCACAGACCTCCTTGAGAAAGGTCAATTCATACAGTCCCCTTTAGCTAAATGGAACCAGCACCACCAGGGCTCACAAGACACACACTCGTAAAAACCTGCTACCTCACATGGTTACTGTAGGAGCAGCAGGGACACACACAGGCTCAGCCAGCTGTAATTTAAAACACAGGCTTACAAAGTGACTGACTCATATTTAAAACTTTGAGTGAACTAATTTCTAACACAACTGGCTTCATAGATATTCCATCCCTACATGTCTGAACTGTTTCTTTCCTTTCTTTTCTCTTTCATATTACTATTATTTTCTTTTTTTCTTTGCAGTTTGTCTTTCTTAAACATATGAGGTTTTCTTTGAAGAAACCATAGTAAGAAACTTGCTAATACACACCTCCTCTGCATGTGTGTGCCTGCATTGAGGGAATCACAGGGAAAAGCAGCTGACATCTAGTTCTGCTAAACTGAGAGTTTTCCCTCCAACAGTGAAACTTCCACACATTGCACAAAGTCCATAATGAACGGAAGAAAAAAATTAATACACAGAAAACCTTTCTCCATGTTTCTACTTTTCTGAGTTTAATTAAGGCAGAAACATCTCTGACACCACTGCACACATACACACAGCCTTCTCCATACCCAGTCACCTCTGGATTGCTCTATCCTCTGCAGGCACCACATTGGAGCAGTGCAACGAGCAGGCCACAAAGGGAGCCCCTGCCACAGGCAAACTCCAGAGCTAAAAAATCTGCAGTGTGTTACAGAACCACAGAATAGTCTGGGTTGGAAAGGGCTTTTAAGTATCCCCCAGTACAATCCACTTCCATGGGGCCCACACTCCACTAGGTCAGGTTGCCCAAAATAAACAGCATTGCCCCCAGTACAGACACTGACGGGCACCACTCATTACTGGTTTGTCATTTAGACATTGAGCCACTGACTACAACCAATTCCTTATCCTATCCATCAAATCAATATCTTTCCAATTCAAATCAATATCTTTCAATTTTGGCTGTGTCTAAACAACTCCCCATCTTCAGCATGTTTTAACGTGTCTTCCAGGAGGATCCACTCCATGATCTTATCCAAAGATCTGATGTTCAATAGGCTGAGGAACAATAGCTTTGAGCCAAGATAGCCAGCAATGTGTCACACGTGCAGTCCAGCTTTCCCATGCAGGAAGGCTGCTCAGGAAAGAAAATCCTGCCTATGGAAAGCAGTCCCATGATAAGAGTGCTTTCTGCATTAATGAGTGTGTGTCTTAAATTCAGATGGGTTTCCAACACGATCTGTATGTGGAGAATTCTATGTCTGGACATGTGTGTTTAATTTTGTGGAAAAGGGAATGTCTAGGATGCACTTAAGTCTCCCCTAGCTCCTCACTCTCTGTGCATCATCTTTTCCAAGCCTCTGCAGTGCAGCACACGTTTGTCTGCTTGGAAGCAGGATGTGAGTGCTGCAAGAGTCAATTTGGGAAGCTCCAAACATCACCCAGAGGGCTCCATTTAAAAGCAGTTTATCAGTACTTGCTTCATAAGGCTCCAGTTTGCACCAGTAAGTAAAACTCTTAGACTTAGCAGGGAAAAGGAAAAAAAGGCAAAGTTTTACATTGAAATAAAGAAACCTATTTTCTGACTTCAATTCCTATTAGAAAAGCTTTCAGTCACTGCATGGTAATTGAAACCAAGAGTCTTTTAGTGGAGCAAATCAGTCTGAACATGAGTACATAACAACCCCTGAAAAGGCAGCAATCACCAAGCATTTCACCTCTGCTTTCCTTTTGTTAATATTGATGTTTATTTTCTGCTCCTTTTGCTTCTCATTTCCCATCTGAAGGTGTGAAATGGAGCCACATCCATACAAATTACTGCTCTGGGGGCAACAGCTGCCCTTACCTGCAGGCAAGCTGCACTAGTGACCTCCATGTAAAACACCAACAACTTCGATGCCCTGGGAGATTCTGTGTTTCACACACACACAAAGCCCACACTCAACCTCTCTCCAACTCTATTTTCAGGTTTGTCTTTTCCCCTAAACAACGATCTCAAAAGAAAAGCAGGCACAGAAAAAAAAGACGCCCACCATTGACTTCAAGTGACAGAATTTACATCACTTTAAGAATCAAGAAATGGATTTAGTGAAATAAAGAGCAGCTTCCAAAATTAACAGGAGGAAGCCACATCTGTAGAGGAATTTAGGTGACTAATGCTCCAATGAATTCAAATAGTAACCCTGAACTCCCCAGAAAGGTATTGGGATATTGGGAACTCACTTGCCAGGTTTACTTTAGCCACTGTGGACACTCCTGTAAATTCACCATCACCCAGAGTGCAGGTTTGGGACTTACAGGAAGCAGGGTTTCAGAAGACTTGCCAAAATATTAATTTGCAAGTACTTATGAATTCAGAAAGCATTGCATCTAATTCATAATTTACACAGCATAACTACCACTCCTCACTACCTCTGAGGAATAAATCCACAGCAGCCAAAGGATCTGGGGGCTGCAGGGGTAGGAAAGAGCAATGTTGCACTGGGGAACCTCTCCTCAGGCATTCAAAGGTCACCAGAGACTAACAGCTCTGCCACTGGAAATCCCAGCAACATATGGGAGAAATGCACATTTATTAAAAGGGAGATTGATTTTACTCTAAGAGACATACAAGCTTTGAAAATAGCCAAGTGAGATTTCTTTGCTACGGTTCTAAAATAAAATAAATAAATTGGGCAGCAGCATTCCTGCGCTATCCAGAGGCTGACAGCATGATAATATATCTAATGGAGATACAACCAGGAGCCAAAACAGATTGAAATTTATGGAAGTAAATTCTCAAAACTGCTTAAGCAGCTCAATCAGCTGAATTCCTTCCAGTGCCCGAATGCCTTTGCCAACACTTAAGGGTAACAGCAAGAAACAGATACAGCAACTACCGGTCACTGCTTGTCAAATTCAGTTTCTTCTAAGCAGAGGCAAGGCCGTGGTTTCAGCCTGTATTCATTACTGCTTTAGCTGAAGTGCACTGGCCGAGAAATATGGAGATGTCATAATCCATTCAATAAAGGAATAAAGCTATTTTCCTCTAGGTTGACTTCACTGCAAAATTTAAACCATAGAGTACAAAAACCAGAATTCATCAGTAAATAGTCAGCTAGCCAGATAAGCGGAGTTTATTTTGTGCATGTTCCAGCACTCTAACTGTGATTTACATATAGGGTGCCTCTGGCAGCCTATCCTCTGACTTCAGAGCCTCTGCCTGAGGCTAAGAACTGGGGAAAAAGAAGGTGCTTTAGAGTAAAACCAATGCTTTCACACAAATAAGAGCATTTCACACTTGTGCAGCCTTCTCTCTCATCCAAGTGGAATGCAAATGTCTAAACAGGAATGATCCACCACACCTTCTAGACTAAAGGGAGATATGAAGCTTCAGAAAACCCCTTCCTCTTCACCTTCCCCTCCTGGGTAAGTACCAGGACAACCCTCTGTGCCCAGGGAGCAGGAGAGGGCAGTATTTGTCACTATACCTCTATAATCTCATAAAACAAGTAAATACGAGCTCTTTTCCATGGGTAAACCAAAAGGCTGAGTAACTTCTACAGGCATTTGGATTTCAGAGTGTAAAACCCTAAGGCAAGATAGATAATATTTTCAACAGGTACTGAGGGTACTGTTCCTTCAACCCACCATCAGTTCACTTGGTTGAACCGGGTTTTACTGGATAGCCAGGGAAGACTCAAAAAGCCAAAGTTCACTTTTTTCTTCTTTAACTCCTTATTTCATAAAGGCATTAGATAATGGAATTCCACAGAATGAAACGTATCCTAGCTTTAAACATATTCCCTTTCTTTTTTTAATATAGTTATGGATTAGTGCCCTTGGTCTAGAGCTATGGAAAAGTCTTCCAAATAAAATAAAACTGTGTTGGGCAAGGAGTTCCCTCTGTCTAGAAAGGAAACAACAGCTGGCTTACAAGTTGTTAGGATTTTAAGTACAAAATCATACATTTATTTTCCAGTCTATAGAGAAGAAAATCAAGCTCATTTCAAAGCACACAAATTTGAAATATTTTTTGTTCAAGACAAGTATAGAAGCAAGCATCACAATCCCATGGAGGATGGGCTTGGGCAAACATGTACCATCCTCTTTAATCAAGGATATTTTCCAATGTTTTATCACTAATTCTGAGCATTATACAGATGAAGTACTGAAAAACTACGTGGTTTGACCCTGAACTCATGATGCACCCAGAATTCCCACGGATTTCATAATGAATAATAATTGCAAGATCAAACCATTAATCAAGACATCTAATGAAGAAAAAACACATCAGTTCAGCAGCAACCAATTGACACATAATTGCTTCTTTAATTTTTCTCAAAAGAGGGAGGGAAAAGGAACACAATGTTGTTGCTTCACCCTATTCAAGATGAAACAAAGTTCATTTCTTTGAAAGTTTCAGTACTGCAGAACAACCACGAGGAAAGTCCAAAAAGAGACAGGGCACCAGTGTTAAAAATTTGGGGGTTTTTCAAACAGCTTACCCTGTGGTGTTTACCTATTGGATAAATCTTACTCCTCCACTACTGCTGTCCACTCTGCAGGGAGCAGGAAAGATTTGGAACTGATCCCTATCATTTTTAGGCTTCTAAGAGGCAGATATTTTCTAACATTACGTGCCATATCAATAGACATTACCATCTGTTCCCCCAAACATTTCAAACAGTGTCTCTTTGTAAAATATGAAAGAGGATACTAAAAAAAGGGCACTGACTTTGAAGCTCCCAGTTGATTATTTGACTTAGCTAGCTGCTGGGAGAGGAATGAGGAAGAGGGCTGGGGATGGATGAGGCCAAGAGGGGGAGGCCAAAGCAGCAACAGCAACTCTGTGATGTTAATGTCTGCTGGTTCTAACATCATTTTCAAATGCACACCTTTCCCAATCAGCTCCAGCCCCTGGCACATCACTGATATTTGCTTCTCTGCAGTAATTTTGGCCAGCAGACCAACGTGCCACAGAAACACACACTCAAAAAGTGACCCTACCTCATCAAAACTAATAGCAAGAATGGATTTTCAGCAATATCCCTAAGACAAACAAGTTGCCTATCAGGGTCTTGTAGGTGTTTCCTTGCTAAACTCTCAAGGCCCAGAGATTTGTCTTCCACAGGGCAAGAAGGGCAGAGGTTTCAATCCCTTCAGTTTGTGGAAGCCACAAGGTCAGTCCTGGAAAGAACCCAGAACCCTCTCTCTTCCAGAAGAACTCACAGCACTGCACCTTAAGCTGCATCTGAAATCTATCAGAAAGTGTAACCCAAAGTAAACTTCAGTGGGTCACTTGTTAAATGAGCTGCTGGTCAGCTCTTTCCTCCACAGGCAGGTAAACCCAGAGGTTCTCTACACAAAATCTGAAGCAGTTGGCTTGACCTGACAGTCCCAGGAGACTCCAAAAGCCAATAGCCCACTGCATAGTCCTCCTCATCCTACACTGCCAGAGGCAAGAGAAGCCCCTATTGCATGATGGGGAGAGGTGGCAGCAGGAATAATGTTTCTCACAAGTACCCCAGATTTGGTATTTACAAAATCACAACAATTCTGTTCTGAATTTTGAAGAACTCTGCGAAGCCATTTTCTGCAAAGAAAATGGAGAAGACTTTGGTGAGAAGCAAGATTTTTGTCTTCTAACAGCTGCTAGAACTACTACATTTATCATTACACAAAGACACAAGGAAAGGATTTTTATTTTATTTACACGTGTGTCAGGATGGACATAAATTACAACACTAGCTTTTAAATGTTGCAAAAAATCAATAAGAGAGCAAAATAATCACCAAGGTGTTACCCCAGAACCACACTTAGTAGTTGTGCTTTTCCAGGGGTCAGCAAGGAACCCATCCACCCATTCTCTGACAGTGCAGTTCATGAGCATTTGCAGCCAGAGCCTTTCCTGGGGGCACCTGAGCTTGATGGCACATTCAAAAGCAACACTACTGAAGATGGAAGAGAAGATCAGATGGGGAAACAACATGTCATTAAAAATCCAAGCCCTTCCACTTAGCATAAACATCTGGGAACATTTCCACCATCTCCTGCTGAAATTGACCCAGTTGTTGCCACGAGAGCAAGTTCAAAATCATGGCTTTCATCTGTTACCCTAGGCATCAGTCCATTTGTGCACATGGTTTCTATTACCCTGAGGGACTGGCTAACTCAAAATAGGGCAGCACATCATCCTGTCACTTTTGTAGGCAAAAACACTGAAAAAAAACCAGCATTAGGGTGAATGTATGCATACAGATTGCATGATATATATGCTATTTACCACAACTGAAAGAAAAATTGAATCACACCTCTTTTTCCCTCTTTTAATTGTTCCACTGAACTGCAGGTCATTTGATCTCAGACTTACAAACATGGAAGGGCTCTGGACAACATTTCATCATGCACAAAAGTATCTTGGTGTATATCTTCTAGCTACAAAAACACTCCAGTTGATTAAATGACTCACATCCACTGCACATAGCTCTGGAGCACTGAGCAGCCATCCAAGACAAACTCAGCTCTAAGTTAATATTAGAACAAGAGATAAGAGTGGGCTGTGTGGCAGATGCCATCAAAGACTAATGGTGGTTCACACAAACTCTCTCACTTACATGTCAAATCTTTTATCTAATCTGTGCCACGAGTGGCAGCCCTCACTTGCAGGCTGCAGGACAGCCTGATCTACCACAACAAAAGCAGACTGCTTGAGCAAAGGCTGGAGGTCCCTCCCTAATGCTACCTAAATCTCCAAATTCCACATCTGTTTTGTAGGAAGTGATGATGCACTCATCACACTGTCTGCACGAGTCTGCAAAGCAGCTGGGAGAGGTTTTGTTCTTCACCAGAGGATTTCAGTGCTGCACTCCTTGTCAGGGGCTGCTGGAGTTTTGCTCACAACAAAGATCCCCCAGCTGCACCTTGGTGTGAACTGTGGCCACAGCTCAGTGAAAGTGGCATGAGAGAGAAATCTGGCATGCTGGCACCTAGCATGCAGCCCTGAGCAGGCACATGTCTGTTAACAGCCTGGCTGGCTGAGTAAATGCTGATGTGAACTGACTGAACAAACCGGCATGAAAACCTTACTAGAAATGAACTTAAACACTTGTCTCCTAAGAAGGCAGATAAAGGATGGGGATGTACAGTAAAAACCCTAGGGCTATCCAGCAGAATTTTTACCTGTCCAAATCTCTCTTTCTGGATTCTTCTCTCTCCACAGAAGGAAATTTTAGAAAACAATGTAGAAAGATTGGCCACCTTGAGAGCTGCTTGAGCAAGGAAAGCTGTGTGCCCTCAAAACTGTCCTCACTTCTTATTTCAAAACATGAAAGATCATTTTTGGCATTAACCATGCCACTGCTACTGGGCAGTTCAGGTCACTTGCCCCCCAGAGCAGTCCCATGAGACAGTTTGAGCTGAACACAGCAAACAGGAATGCTTTTTTTTCTGATCTGCCACAGCAGTTATAAAGGATTCACATTTTGTACAAGGCCTGTGAACTATGTCTCTGGGTTCAAGGAAATGATGGCACAACTGTAATGGCCCCACAGAGCAAGGCATCTGTGGGGCCTAAATTACCACCTCAATCCTTGGGTCCCTTAGAAGAGAAGGCTTAAACACCTGGATTTATTTTCTTCTGTGCCACAGCTACCTAGAAAAACTTCTCCTGTCTTTATACGCCAAAAGAAAACCTTAAGCTAGCATTTCAAAGATTTTGAAAGAAATCTATGCTATTGGATATAAAGTCTCATAACATTGTAATGACTTTCTGAAGAATAATACTCCCCATCTGCTTCTCAAAAATTCATGAAGAAAGAACTATTTCAGGTAATAAAAAGTGTGTAAGAATCAAGGATATTCTTAGTAATCATTTACCTCACAAGCTTGCAAGTGACATCATTGTCAGAAAAAACATTGCCATTTCCTCTTTATGGCATACTATAAACACATTTCATCTGCAGTTAAAATACAATAAAAGCCCAGTATTGCCATTGCTTGACTACTTGGAGAAGGATTCCTGTGTTTGGGTACTTTCTGGTACCTCAGCTGCCCTTGTTTATGGGCAGAGCTGGCTGATGTTTCCCAGATTTAGTTATCAGCTGATGAAAACTGCTTTCAATAAAAGTTTATTCTTTTCTTCCAAAGACAATAACCTCACTCAGTCTCTGCTCTTAGCCCAAATATTTGAGCAAAAACAGACAAAGGCTGTTCCCCAGGTACTAACAGATTGAAGCCACAAGCTCCTATCTTGTGCTTATCTTACCAGATAAGCAACTTCGGGTTGGTTTATATTTGCTAAGAGACCTCCAAGTGCTGGAGGGAAAAAAGTTGTCAACTAGTGTCCCTTCCTCTGGGGTCCACTAAGTTATAACACAGAACAATCATGGTGGGGTCTGGTGTCTCTATAAGCCAGGGCAAAGATTGCTTATTATAGTCCTAAAAGACCCCATTACCTCTTTTTATTCCACTGATGTTAGATCATTGCTCAGGCTAAATTCCATTTTGGTTAATCACATTGTATCTGCCAGATTGCTTCTCTAATTGCAGAGCAGGTAAATGTAGCCAGAGGGACTCAGGAGGTTGCCCTGAAGCATAAAGGAAAACATTCCTAGACGTTCCCTGTGTGGATACCCACAGTTCATATTTTTCTAAGGAGTCTTTTCATTCCTTACAGAGGAATAAACAGAATAAACTTTTATTGAGAGCTGCAGAGTTAAAAGATTTTCCTGATATCTTGCCTGAAAATTAAGCCAGTTACTTCTTGTCCTACTTCCAGTGGACCTAGGGAACAATCGGTCATTATGTCCTTCAAAAAAATTATTTTTTTTAGTTTGAAGAGTCTTGGCACATTCCCTCAAAACCTACTTTTCCCTATTTAAAACAAGTACCAGTACTTCAGGTTTTCCCTGCAAGCTTGCCTTCCTGCACCTCTTAACACCTTTATTCCTCTGAATGAAACCCTGTTATGAAAGAAGGTGCCCAGAAGTAGCACACTCCAAGGAATAACCAATATCCAGCTCTTCAGCTCTGCACTCCTCTGCAGCAACATCCCCAGTGCCATCCCATCCATCAAAGGCAGGATGTTACTCACTCCTCAACACAGCACTTAGGGAACAGCACTGCACTCTGTGAAGCTCATCATGCTGGGACACAGGTGGAGAGGCTGGAATAATCTTTGGAGATCCAAGAGGCCACTTTAACCCCTGTGGCTCCTCTGGTTTGGCTCAGCCAGGGTAAATCTGCTGCTGCAGACACAGCCTGGTGGGACTCCCTGCACAGTTCTCAAAGCCCTGCCCTGTCAAACTCTGCTGTAATGTTAAATTGTTGCTCCAGGCACACAGAATTAATACACTTATAAAAGTTAAATCCCAATCCAAATCCCAACAAGCTATTACACCATGGGATGTGGAAAGACAGATGGATAAATTTAACTTCAGAAAGACAGACGGATCAATTTAACTTCAGAATAACCAAGTTTTCTCCAAGAATTTTGGCTCTTCCTCATGAAGAGTCAGAGTAACTTCCTATAAAAGCAGTACCCAAAACTTACTGTACTTTTAAAGATGTGAAGCCAGCTTGAAAACACTCTGCATGCAATTAGGTAATAAAAACATCCACTACATTTTTTAAACCAAATTTCTAGAAGAACTAAAAAGGACTCTTGGCATAACATCCATTACCAACACCAATGTAAATGGCATTGTCATTCTAAAGTTAAAACCCAAATGTAAATTTAAGTAAAATCTTAGCAATAGTGTAACATAAATCAAATGAGGTTTTTATGAGCCTGCTGTATTACTAAGTGCCAAACATGTGTTATTCCATGTAATTTCAAAGACATCACTCCAAAATAATTTGCAAACAATTAAAGATGAGACTGTTATCAGTCATCACTGCAGAGGAGCAGTAACCTTTTAAAGACAACCACAACCTTCAATCCAACGAGAAACAGCAAAAAGATAATTAGTCTGCATTTATAATGAACCAAAAGACAAATGTATACAAGAAAAAGGAGCACCTAAAAAAATATAATCTCAAAAGAGTTTTTGGTTTTAGGCAATAACACATCATGTTTCAAATTACATTATAATCCCAGGCAAAGTATACATGGGCCCAGCAGCAAAATCTTATTCTTTGCTTTTAATCACTGAAGGTAAATACTTTTATATTCCTAGATATGACATGAAAGAGCATCCAAAATAACATCAGGTTAAGTTTGGCAGCATACCACGCTCCCCACCTCCATGGAAATAAATCTGCCCAGAAGGCAAGGAATTCCAGCTTTTCTCAACCAGACTCTTGAAGAGGGCTCCTCCCAAATTCAGTGCACAAGAGCCAACATAACCTTATTATTGCAATTATTGTGACAGGAATTTGCTGTTACTTCAAATTCCAAATGCAATATTTTTTTTTCTTTTGCCATGGCACCCTGGAATAACCTTTTAAAACACACCTCATGTCTTCCACAGCGCTGTGTGGGTGCACACCCTGATAGTAACTATTGCAGGGGCAGGTACACCTGGCAGAATCTGTGTGTTTCCAGGTAGCTGGAGTTTTTACCTGCTGCATATGTTACCAGCTCAGTGCTTAACACAACCAGATCTCAGAATCACAGTTTAAAAACACAACTTTATTAGCAACAATGCAGTTTTAAGTGGGATTGTGAACTTCCCCCAAATATAAGCGGGACTATGAACTTCCATTTGCTTTACTCTTGCAGCACAACAAATCTTCTGATTCTTCAGATTACCATCAAATGCTGTCAATGCCTAATATTGCTTGTTATTTGTCAGCAATAGCAGCAGCATCTGCTCTTTGGTAGGCTCAACTGGGAGCAAAACAGCTGGAAGCAGCACAACTCCCTTAAGCACCACAACAGGCAGCTCCAGCAGCTCCCAGAGATGCCACATGGCTAAATTACTTTATTCCCTGCCCCTTTCAGTTAACATTTTTTATGTATGCATCTTAAGGCACAAACAGAGCTTGGAACCTTGGTGGTCAAACCCTCCCACTGCCGCACAGCCATGGTCTCCACTGACAGAACCTCACCAGTGGTCAGGAAAAGCACAGGCAGTTTCCTGCAGACTTTGGGACCATTTATGGACAAGAGTCCATCTTTCCTATCCTGTGTCTTTTTTTTTTTTTTTCCTCTTTTGGTGGTGTTGGTGTTGGTTGATGACTGCAGTTGTGCTTGGGAAATAACACAGCCCTGCTCAGGAAACTTTAAAGTGATTCAAAGCAGGCACCAAATAATTTCCTTGTGTGCTTTTGCAATTTATTTTTTTTTTTAATACAGCCACAAAGTAGGATATTCAGCTTCATCTATGGAAACACTCTGTTAATCAGTCTTCTGCATTAATTCAGTGATGTAAGTGTGAGCAGAGCTATAACCTAGAGGCACTAGGAAAACAGAGCAAAGTCTGGCCTCGCTGATTTTTCCTTGCTGCCATCCTGCTGGCTCACACATCCCAATATAGTCCAACACCATCCCCATAAACAGCAGGAGAGAAAAAACTCCTGTAAGCCTCTGCAGGCTTTAAGAATGGACTGCTAATAATTTATGGACAGACAGAAGACACTGAAAACACGTAAAAGCCACAGCAAAAAGCAATGCCAATCCTATGTAGCACAGATCTGTGCAAGGAGCCTGTCCCTCTCCTCCAGGCAGCATTTACAGCACATTGGCAGTCGTGGCACCCTGAGGGCTTTCTCCAGAGCTGCTGGTAGAAGCCATGGACCATCAATTTAAGTAGCCTTTTTTGGTAAATGCCCCCATATTGTCATACAATAGTCTGATGTGAAATACCATGTTTCCTGATTTAGAAAAAAAAAAAATTACATATCACCCATTAAATTTTTTAGCTATTGTGATTCTTCTCATGAAAAAATTTCAGAGCACAGACCACTTCCACTTTATTTTACCATTGCTTTTTCCCCTATATTTTTATTTAACAATTCTATTCCAAAGTACAGTTCTCCTATCCCCAAACCCTAACTTTAAGTAGATTTTTCTTAGCCTGAAGCAACATGTTCAAGTCAAATAGCTGAACACAGAAGACACTTGATGGTCTCAAACCTAGCCTGGCAACAACTCCACCCTCTATTATATATACTAATATTTTTCTTTTGACTTAACAAGAGGGATTCAAATGAGACCTCAGCAGCAACATGCCCAACACCACAAACAACAGCAGTGATGTTTCTTTCACACACTTCACCTGGAGGTGCACCAAAACACACTTGGGCTTTCCAGAGCCTCGAGCTCTCCAACACCGCAAGGTCCTGCCAGTTCTCAGGTAACATGAGCAGCCTCTCCTCTATTTCCCCACTTCCCCACTAGGATTTCCTCAATAATCATTAACTAAATTAGGATGTGTTTTAATTTTGCCCCTTGTTTTTTGATGCCATTCTTAGGATATTTTCAAGAAACTCTCTGAATCCACAGGACTACAGGCTTTTTCCTCCATTAATGCTGAAATTCTTCCACCATTAGAATCACTTAAAAGCTGTGCTTTAGGATAACTTCAAGTAGCAGAGCATCAACAACAAAAGTCACAAAAACTGACACTGCAAGACCTAGGTACCTCAAAGTGGTATCAATACCACAGCACAAAAGAACACCATATAGTTATTATTCTGAACAAATATGTGGCAATGTTGTTCTCATCACTGCCAGTGCTCAAGGAAGCATGGTGAAGGATTATCTAATTTCTTCTAAGCCTTCCAGGAAACGAGAGGCAGAAAGTAGCAGTTCACTTTTTACATCACAGTTTCCCACAGAAGATGAGCCAAACCTAGAAGTCAATCTATATATGAGATCATCATCCATCTCCTCATGAAATAAAAAAAATAATTACTGGGGTGGAACAGGCAAAGAAAAGAAAGCAGATTTGCAGTTGACACCACATGCATGACCTGTGAGATGATCACTGTTCAGGTGGTGGTTTGGATGTTAGCAAGTAGTCTTTTCATCAAGGCAGTAAGGACAAGCTTTAGCCATTCCACAGAAAATTGGTTTATTCTTGTTGGGGCAAAGATCAGAAATAGTTTTTTATTTTGACCACAAGGGTGGTCTCATCTCTAGCAAAATCCTGTGTGCTCCTCCTCAAGAACATTCCAGTTTCTTTAAGAACCTGCACATCTCTGCATGGACCATAACTACTGCACCCTGACAGCAGGACCCCAAAGTACATAACAAACTACTCTTTCACCCCTCTCAAAGCTGGCTCTTCTCCCCCTAAAACTCTGCAAAGAAAACTCCACAAAATCATTGTCTATATCTCTAAGCAGTTCCTGAGAGCGTGGAATCTGCCAAAACCAAGGACGACACGACGATAATTGAAGAAGGCAACATCCCTCTACCGGCCACACACGCAGCTGAATGGGGGGTGGAGGTAGCACAGGCACTCCTCACTCTTGCTGATCTCCAGATCCTTATGACGGTCCTCACTCCCTCAAAAGGCTTTACAGTCATTGCAGGGTAGGAACCTTGTTACAGGTTCATTTACCAGCTCGTTCACTAACTCACCAATTCTCACGCAGACCAGGTCTTAGAACCATTTCTTGATTCTGCGAATGCAATGGCACTCGGGTGCCAAGAACGCCAAGGGCCGTGGTCTTTGTTTGATCCTGTTGGGGATATGTCAGCCTGCCAGCCCACCTTGACTCGGGGTCACTGTCACCTTCTCAGACCGAGCTCTCTCCTTGTCCAGCCCCGCTCCAGCACACTCGCCCTTCCCTGCAGCTGAGCAGCACTGCTCAAAAAGTCGCTTGCCCACTTCCCAAGTCGACATCCCACCACACCATCTCGCTTCACCACCGCCCTCCCGGCCGCCTTTTCTCAGGTACCAGTCCCATCTCCGCCCCGGGTGCCCGCTCGCCCTCATCCCCTCGCAGGGAGCCGGGGTCGCCTGTCGCGACACGGCGGCCGCTCCCCCCGAGCCCGCCCTACCTTCCTGCGGCGGCTGTCCGGGGGCTGCGGGGCGCAGCAGGCGGGCGCGGCGCTGCCCCGCCGGCCGCTCCGCACGTAGGTGACCCTCCGACGGCCACCGCCCGCCGCCACCGCGCCCGGCCGCTGCTCCGCGCCGCGGGACGGGGCGGGCGCCCGCGCCGCCGCCGCGTCCCGGGACTTCTCCTCCGGACACCAGGATCGCCTCATGCCCAGCTGCAGGCAGAGGAAGAGCGCGGCGGAGAGCAGGCAGAGGCGGAAAGCGGCGCCCCGCCAGAGCGGCCGCTCCTTGGGCATGGCGTCGGGGGCTGCCCGGCCCGGCGCTGCCGCCCCCCCGCCCCGCCGCAGGGCTCATGCCGCCGGCGGGCCGGGCCCCGCGGCCCCCGCCGCCGAAACTCGGGAGTCCCCGCCCCGAGCGGGGCCGGCCGGGGAGGGGCCGGGATGCCCCTGTCCCGGCCCGGCGGGGGCTGCGGGACGCAGCGGTGCTCGCCCGCGGGCGGGCCGAGGGATGCTCCGCGCCTCGGCGGGGACAGTGCCCGCTACGAACGTGGGGTCGCGCCGCTGCGCAGCCACAGGTGTGTGTCAGCCGGCCTGAGAGAGGACACAAACCCCTGCCCTAACTATTGTATCAGCTCGTCTCTATCGTCTCGGGCTGACTTGTTAAGGTACCTATTAGTTCAGATTATACACTGTAATGTCACGAGATAGTGAAATTTTACTAGAGTCTTAGGGATTGTTTATGTTGAAGTCACACAAAAGGACAGCCCGGACCTGGAAGTAAGGACTTTTCTTCTTGTAAGGTTAGAGCTGCCTGTGAAGGATAAAGGATTTTGGACAGCCAAGATAACACCAAAATCCTAGCTCCTCTGACACATCTTCGAAAGCCCCCTTCTCCCCCCAGTATCTCTGGCAGTACAAATAACTAACTCTAGCGAAGTTGACTCCAGGGACATCTGGATCAATAGACAAGCAGCAAGAATGCTGCAAAAATAGACCTGCTTTGGAAAGTTTTACTGTGATTAGCAACCAGTGGTGTGGCTGCTAGTGACCTGTGATTCTGTGACCTGTTAAATCATGTTGGTCCTGAGCTTTTGAAGGGTGTGAGAAGCCTGCATGAAACATCAGTTGTGGTGCCCTGATTTGGCTGCAACACCTAGTGCTTATGAGTAGCTCTTTTAAGTTTATACTTCACCTCCTAGCCTCTCTCCTGGGTAGTCACACCATCCTGATGATTTTCATGACACATCCTTGATTTCACGATTGAAGGAATGGATCTGCATGAGCTGGGAGGCAGTGCAGGGGACAGGTCCTGCTCATCTCAGTGGGAGCACAGGAGACCCTGCATTTGTTCTGCAATGGGGACACACTATGAAGAACTGTGAAGTGCTCAGGAGGGCTTTGGTCCTAAGGCACAATACTAATCCATGGCTAAGGCATGAGCAGGGAGGGAGGGATGGCTGGTGGGATTTTCTGAAGCAGGAGCACAGGTGGGGAGCAGGGTCAATGAGAGGAGGCAAACTCTGCGGGAACAGGGACAGGGCAATGGCAACCAATTTGCAGCTCAGTGAGTAATACATATATTTCCAGGTGGGATATGCAGGGCTTGGATTACTCCTTGTTTCTTTGACAATAGGGAAGAGGGGCTGTGACTCTTGTCTCCTGTGAGCAGTTCTGTGCTTCCAGTGTCCCTGCCTTGTCTGCTGGCAAGGGAGAGGTTTGCTGCCCCAAGCTCCTTCTGGTGTCCTCTCTTCAGCAGCAGGCTGCACTGCTCCTCTCTGACCTCTCCTGTCTCCTCACAGCCTGGAGCAGAGCCAGAGCTGGCTGCTGCTGGGAGAGCAGGTCAGAGAAGAGTGCTGGCAGAAGTGGAGCGTGCCAGCAGCCAAGCAACCTGACCTGCTGGCAGCAAGATGGAGGAGCTGCACCTAGGAAGATAAAGGAGGGAGCAATGATCTGTCTGGAGAAGTGGGATTTCAGTGCAGCTTCAAGCACAGATGCACTGGCAGGTGAGGTGCATGATTCCTGCCATTTAAATATTGCTGTTCTCTATTTTTTAGGCAAACTGTCCTTCTGAATTAGGTTAAAGCAATTCCACGGTTGTTTTAAAACACTGTAAAGGTAGGCCCATCTCAGAAGGGTGTGTCATTCCTACCTGCCTTTCCTGTAGCAGGAAGGTGGCTCCTTTGTCATCAACTAAGTCAAAACAGGGCCTGGAACAGATGAAAACTAACTCAAAAAACCCCTATCTGAAGCAGTTTCCTAATAGACCTGGACCCATTTGTTGCTATAATTCTATCTGTTGATCAGCTTTCAGCCAACATGGCACAACCTCAGATGTTTGCCACAGGGAAGCCAGTTGGCTCTGGAAGTGGATCCTTCTGACAACCACAGACTTCTCCTACTTCCACTTCCCTTAGGTGGCTCACGAATGGATCAGACAAGTCCTGGTGCTTGTGTGAGGAACAAACACATTCATGAGGGCAAAGAGAGAGTGCAACTGCACCATCATGACTGACATCAACTTAAGAGACATGTACCTGGCTCCATTTGTGAGCATCACCTGGAGTTCATCAGCAGAAGGTCACTTGGGCTGTTATAGGGGTGCCTGTGCATCACTTTGCTCCTCTGTGAAATGGCAACATTCAACATGGAGGACAAAAGTAATGTTGTTGTTCAGGGAAGAGAGATTTTAGATTTACCTCAGGAACATTAAATGCAGTGGTATTATTTCACAAAATTCTTAGCACAAATGTTATTTTAAGCTATCAGCACCTAGCCAATAAATAAGGGTATGTGAAGGTCCTATTAAAATATAAGTTTGTGTGTGTATGGTTATGGAGGAAGTCTTGAAGGCAGGTTGACTCCAGAAGTATAAAGTGCAGAAATATATTTTAAAACTCTCTCTTGAAGTTTAATCCTTGAGAAATCAAACCTTTCCTAAAAGCTTTAACAATGCATACTCAGATAAAAGAAGGCTACCTGAGCAGAATAGAAACTGCAAGGTCTTTCTTGGTTTTAGCATCAGAGTTTCATTTGTTGTTCTTCTCTTCGTGTAGTTTCAGCAAAAATCTCAAATACTTGAATGCAGCCACTCTTCCTGTCATCACTGAGCTGTAACTGTAAGTTCTGACCTTGTACGAAGTATTCCCTTCCTTAGAAAGCTGATAAGCCCAAGTTTGTGGGTATGCTAGGAGGGGTCCTGATAAAGAAGAGTTCACTAATTTAACTCAGTGTTTTCATTTTCCTTTTCTGTTTTAACAAACAGTTTTATTTCTCGTGCTTCCTCCCCACTCCCCTGCCCTGCAATTTCTTATGAATGTGAGTCTGCCTGTTAAAAACACAACAGAGGGTTTCTAAAGATAGAGAACAAAAGAACAATGGTGGAGAATGATCTCAGGAAATCTCAGGGACAATGAGAAATCTTATCAGGGTTAGCATGAGAATCAGTGAGAATTAAGAAAGTCCCTTAAACAGTCTCACTTCTTCATTTAACAAGTGTATTATAAATCAATTCCTCCCCCAGGAATTGGCTGCAAAGATATGTGTGTGAGAAAGCCTGTTGAGAAATAGAGCAAATTAGAATTTTAGCATAATGCATGAAACTCCAGTCCAGCTGGAGGATGGGCCTTTCTGAGGTGATTGCTGGGAAATACAGCTTCTGCAAAGTTTCATATCTTTCGCAAAACATGCTCTCTCACTGAGTCAGGCAGCAAATAACCTCCCCTGCTTGCTCTCCCAAAGCAAGATGGATGGTGTTAGAGGGACATTCATCAAGCTGGATCCAGCTGAGCACAAACTGCCGCCATGAAACGCAAGGAGTAACTGGAACAGCGACTCTGATGTGAGCGTGCAATTTCTGCTGAGAACAGGGAGCTTCGTGCCCTGATAACCAAAATCAGACATTGGTCTTGCAGTATCTACTTTTTATGTAGGTACCACAGAGCTACAGCTCCCTCAGTTTCTCCTGGCAAAGTCTTTAAACTGTTAAAATTTCTCTCTCATTTACAAATTTCTCTGTAGTAAGACTAAACCTCTAGAAGGAAAAAGTTTAACACAAATGAAATTTCATCGCTTCAGTGCTATCTTTGCTGCTTACAAATTACCTCTTGCCTGGGATGTTGTTGGTAATGAAATCTCTCCTTTGCAGCAGTTATTTAATGTTTTTCTCTCTTATGGCCATTTTCAGTTCAAACCACCTTGCCTACCCCATTCATCTTCTGCCTCCATCCACTGTCAGGGCTTTTGTTTATCTTCTAGTTAGTTAAAATGTCTGCCCCAATCCCTGCACAAAATTAAACCCCAGGCAGGAAAAATGCCACTAGGAGCCCCTTAGATTCTCCAAGGGCTGTTAATACAAGTCAAACCTTCCTCCTATAAAATGAGTAAATGAATAAAAACACTCTTTTTGACTCTGGGCTCTGGACTTGATATGAGCCACTTGCCAAAATCTACAGGACAGAGCAAAGGAAGGGTTTTTCCCTCTCCTTCCTCCTACACTCCTGACTAATGCTTCAAAAATCAGTGACGTTGTTCCGTGCACTTGAAAACAGAGATGTTCTGTGTAGAAACTTCCACAAGCACCATGTGTCCTTCCCACAGAAGATGTGTGTGCCTCAGATCCTGAGTCTGTAGCAGTCAGAGCTTTGGTCCTGGCCCAGTTTATTGCCTTGTGCATTTATGTGCGAAAGCTCTGCCATAGCCCTGAGGAGCATGGAATTAAAAGTCTGTAGTTCCCTGGGTGGCTTCTCAGTCATGGCTTTTGTGCAAGCCTGGTTTCAGTTCTGTTCCTTGAAATTGCAGCTAAAAATCCTGGAAGAATTTCTTTATGCACCAAGTGACAGACCTCTGTGGAGCCTGCACACAGCTCTGCCAGGTAGGTACAGCCCTTACTCCTTCCCATGCCTTAAATCCCACTGAAAACTATGAAATAATCTCTTTGTCTTATCTTTTAAATGCTAGCAACAGTGAAGTAAATTGGCTGTATTGGTCTATTACCCGCTTACTGCTGCTGAGAAATACGTGTCTGAACAGCTGTCAAGGCAAAGCTGTGTGAATCATTAAAACGCCTTCTCAGCTCGCCACTGGTAAGTTTGAGGATAACAACTAAAAAATAGATGTTCATGCAGTCTCCCATTAGCTCTCATCAAGCTTGTGGGCCGTTTAGGCAGCTTAACACAAGATTGATCTTGCTGCTCAGCAGCACAGCACGAGGCACAGGCAGAAGCTGTCTTTCCCTCCAGCTACAGAGGGAATCGAACAGCACAGCCTTGCTGCGTGCTCCAAATTTGATGGAAGAGATGGTTGATAATTATTGGCCTGGAGAGGGGATTATAGCTCAAGGTTTACCTGTGAGTCACACCCTTGTGTGGTTGCACTCATATGTACCTGTACCTGTGCACACACATTCACTGCAGGAAGGAGAAGAAGAATAGGAATGAGACGGCCCTTTGGGAGGAGATGCTCTGCAGCTCTCTGCTACTCCTGGGCCTCAACTTTATTTATTTAACCCTAATCCTTGGGGTATCTACAAAATACAACTGTTGCCTCCAGAAGCTGTGTTTCAGTCCTGGATAGGAATAACAGTGCTTGTGCAGCCTGCCTTTTATTAAATTGTCCAGTCATTCTGAACAAGCAAAATTCTGCCTGCTTTTTAAAATAAGGGCTGGAAATTTTATTGAAGAGATATTAGTAAAAAAATCGAAAATGTATTGGCATTATAAAATAAAGACATTCCAGTTTACAGGAATTAAGTAGTGATAGCTCACATGCAGTTCATATACTGTTGCACAAAGATTTTTGTGATATCAGTTCATCATCTGTATTTCCCCTGTATCTATATTGTAATCCTAGGCAGATGTCCAGCTTTGCTTAGAAATTACCCTGCATTTCTATTAAAAATCCTATTTTCTGTATGTTTTAAAGATTATCTTAGTGTTATTCTGGCTTCAGCTCTCTGCCTTTTTTTTGATGCAATAAATTTGACTTATATTTTTACACTTCTAAGCTCAAGGATGAATATTTTTCATTAAAAAGTGTAATTTGGCATAGGGATTAATCTACAATTGTCAGAGTTTGACAAAACACCACAGCTGGAGTAGTAATGATGGCTCTAAGAAGTTATATAATCCATTTTATTAGATGTTTTTAATGGGCTTATATAGAACAGTACAAATGCCAAAGTATTTATATAGGGGATGGCAAAAGAACTGGAACAATGGAGCAGATGTCACTGAGAGAAAGCACATCTGCAAGCACTCAGGGAAAAGGGGTCTCCAAGAGGGCATGAGGTGCAAGCCAAAGCACTGGGGCTGACAGGGAGAAGAACAGTAGCAAAATGTTTCAGTAGAAGATTCACAAACAAATGAAGACCTATAATTAATGTACTATTTACTTTTTCCATGGTCTGTCTTTTAATGTTGTTTGATACACAGGCATGTGTCCATACAATTTATGCATCATTAAAGGTGATAGGAAACAATAAAAGCTGGGATAGGCTGGCAGCATCTTTGAGACCTGATGGATGAAAAGAAGCTTTTCTAGGATAGGAGGCTTTCCAAAATGTTCAGGACCAGTATGCATGCCAATAATATGCATCCACCTATAATAAAGGTCTCATCCACGTGTCTGGAAAGTATCTCATTTTTTCAGGACATTTTTAAATTCAGTCTGTATCTGTAACAAAAAGGTTGTTTTTCTGAGCTATTACCATGTGGTCAGCCAGTCCTCTCCTCCATCTGGTTGCATTTCGAAGTCTTAGATACAATCCTAACAAGGAGGAGAGAAATGGTCTGCCCTCAGCAGAAAAGATCCCACAGCTCCCCTGCAGCTGAGCAGCCTGTCTAGGAGCAGACGGTGAGGATAAAACTCAGTGTTCTTCCCGCAGGCTCTTTTCCAAGCAGTTTGCCCTCAATGTCATGTGGAGCAGCATCAATGATGCAGAGACACCGCTATTGATCCAAACTGGAATAACCTCCTCAGCCAAGAGTTTGTATGTAGGTTAGGTGCTACCACAGGGCTCATCCTTCCAGCATGTGCCTCCTTGCAGCGTGTCTGCCTCCCTCCTCAGCTCTGGATGTGGGAAGCAAAGGCCAGTCGGAGATTTCAAAGATGAACTGGGAAGGACAGAGTGGCTTTGTGACAATGCAGGCACCTCTACTGGCATTGCTTCCAGTGAGGAACACTCAGCAGGGCTAATGCTTGTGGCTGTGCCCTAGCTCCTGGCCTGCTCACGGGCTCCTTGTTAGGAGGGGATCCCTTTGCCAGAATGAATCGAATTTCCTCAGGAACAAGGTCGTTTCTCTGTACTCTATCAGCAGGTAAAGTACATGTTTCTGAAGGCATAAAGGCTTTTTTGCAGGGCTCGCTTTGTGCCTCCTACTCTCCTGTCGGCAAGGCTGGAGGCAGATCCACCAGCTACAGAGGAAATGCTGCTCTGCTATCTCCCCATGGTCCAGGCAGCACAGAGTGGGGAGGAGTGTCTCACAGGACACTTACCTCCCCTGCAAGGCAAAAGTGAAGCCGTAGCTTCTCCTGAACTGTAGCTGGGTCAGTGCCAGAAGCCAGGAAAGCAAAGGAACCTCCTAGCTGGAGCCCAGGACACCAAGACCTGCAGGGGGACACCCCAATACTGGAACATGCAGAGCAGCAACTAGAAGAGACAAATTTTCCCCTTAACTTCTCACTTCTCCCTCAGACTTAACACAAAGCAAAGAAGATGATCACTGATAAATAGTGGCAGGAGCCTTTAGGAATCCAGGGTTTTTTACTCAATCTTTGTGCTGAAGTGCTCAGCCTTACACTGCAAAGACAAACAGCAACAAGATTGCTCTCAGCAACCCAGACAAGAACATTTTAGTGCATAATTATGGATGAGATGCAAAAGGACGAAAAAGAGGGAAAACAGCTGTTCGCATAGAGTTTATTGCCGTTCACTTAAGAGGCCCATTAAATGCCAGAAAAAGCTATTTATCCTTCTGTTTGAGGCAATTATCCTGCTGCAAATCTCTGTGTCAATTCGTCCTGTGATTATTCCTGGAGTGCTGACACTGTGCAGATACACTCATCACACAGAAAAATGGTGCCCACCCAGGATTATGGAGGGATTTTCAGAAGCAGGGTAGCCAGTGCTTCTCAGGGGCTTTACCTCTGTAGAGAATTGGGTTATTTCTTGAAGTCTTTCCCTGGAGTTCAGCTGCCTCTTCTTTATTTCAAAAATACCCTTTGAGCATTTTTTATTGGAAGCACACATTAAAGTAGGATTGCTCTTCTTGTAGTCTCAGCAACATGGGATGTGAGAAGCCCAAATCCAGTTCTTCAAATGCTCAAAGGAGACCAGCTGCCCCACCGACCAAGAAATCATTTGACTGGCTGCAAGTCTTTGCAGAGGAGAGGCTCCATCTCCTTGAAGCTCAACAATGTTCTTGTTGGGAGGAAAGGAGGGAAGGAAGTGTGAGTGCATTGGTTCATCCCTCCCCCCCTCTCCTCTGGCCTGCTCAGGCCTTTCCACAAGAGATTGGTGGTGAAGCATCTCTTGATCATACTGGGAGCTCTTGGAAAGCTAAGGTGGGGGGCGGTACTGACCATACCAGGAACTCCTGCTGTCTTATCAAGGTGGGAAATGACAGCAGGAATAATCAGTCACCCCTGACAGCCCTGGAATGTTCCTTATCTGAAAAGTAGCTCAAGTGGAACAGTACCATCCTCACTGGAATTTCATAAATTCCAGTAATAATCCAGATTGCAGCCAGGATGAAAATATATCAATGGCTTAAGCCAACTATCTCATGGCCCTAAAGCCAGTGGTCCTAAGACAGACTCTTTGAGCTCTTCTGGACTGCAGTGGGCTGCATCAGTATTTCCCTCTGTGTGGGACACCTGTCAGAGTGTCCAAACCCTCAAGTTTGTGAAATTCAGAGAAGCGTCACCTGGCAACAGAACCTGGACTGATATCCCAGTACTTGAGCCTCATCACCCCACCTCACCCCCGCTAAGAAATGCCAAAAAGGCATTAGATATGAGTGTTTCACTGATTCTCAAGGGAAATGTTTTAGTACGTATACCTTTGTATGTATACATTACATATCTGTTCCTGTGTGTGTATTACCTTTGTATATTTGCATCTGGGGGTGTGTATTCACTTGGACACCCTCTAGCAAATATATTATGCATGTTATTATCTTGAATCCTTAACTGCTATTACTATTTGTAGTTGATCCTTGTTTAATCTAACATTTAAGTGCTTCTAGATCTTTTAGACAAGTAATTGACCCTGTGTGAGTCTGAGATAGGATCCAGCCATGTGTGGGCACCTCTCTGAGAAGCAGTCTAGCAAGCAAAGGAGTTCACTCTGAATCTCATGAATCTCACCAGAGAGTCTTCCCTAACCTTTCCTTCCTTACCCCTTTTTACATCCTTGGCCTCCACATAAATCACTCTAAATTGGTTATCCTTTATATGTATTATCCATGCAGTATTAGAGTAAGCCTTTAATACTGCATGGGGAATGCATATAAAGGATATATATGTATTATATATCAGGCTTTGCCTGACTTTCGCATTTGTATTAAAGTTTGTTTTCACTGATATATTTGATGGTGATCCTTTAAGCAATCTAAACCACTCATTTGTGCAACAGAGGAGCTCCCTCTACGGTTCTACTGTGTTCCCTGAGGGAAGGGTTGTTTTTCAGAACCTTGTTTTAGCCAAAATGCTGACTGAAGGCTCACACAGAGGTGCTTCTGAAACACTGACAGCTGGCTCAGTTGCTTAATTGTCTGATGACACAGAAAATAAACAAACCTCCCTTCCTCTGTTTGGCTTGCAAATTGAAGGAAAGGCTAATGTCAGGCTTAGATATCCACTGGTTGACTGGGACTTTGGAGAAGTTGAATCAAAAAGCAGGAGATGTGACAATGATGGGAGCACAGCACGTGATGCTCATGGTACATGCCTCTTACTGTGTGAGAAATATAGTGGCCTTATGGTGGGTAGTGGACATTAACAGGAGCAGAGGAAAGGGATGTGGGGCAGTGCTCCCCTAGTGCTGGCTGCTGTCAGTGGTGTAAGACAGGCTCAAAGGATGAAAGGAAAACACAGGAAAAATATTCCCTTGAAAGTACTTTTACTTTTGGAAATACCATTTGTATGAAATTGCTCACTTTCAGAAAATTTCTTCCCCCCTTCTTTTCTCACCAGCACCTCCCTTTCTTAGTAAGCCTGGCTTTTGACTCATGTCTGCTTCTCCTTCTCCAAAATATGTAATTTTTACTTCTTCATTGAGAAAAACAGACATGAGGGGAAAATTCCCAGAAAGAAACCAGTCTATTTCAGATCTTGAAGCAGTAATTTCTAATACCTGAGCACCCAGAATGGTGTCTGGGCTCACCAGGAGCCTGGTCAGGAGCCGGTGGACACATGGACCAGGATGCAGCCCCAGTGGGACTGCCCCACACAATGTCCAACCCAGGCATTACTTGAGGGGCTGCGGGACCCCAAGAACCCATAACATGAGGAACTGAGGACACTTGGCTATCCAAGACAATGGTTTTCTCTCCAGCCTTCTGGTGGGGGAAAAACTCTGGGACATGCTGCTATAGCAGCAGCTTTACCTAGGATTAGTATATTAGTATTATGATTATTTGGTTGGGGTTTTTTTGTTTGTTTGTTTTTTAGTTTGTTGTTGTTGTTGTTTTTTGGTTTTTTTTTTTCCTTGGGGTTTTTTATTAACAACCACTTCTGGTACGCTGCTACCTTCACATTTATTGTACTTCTATTAAATGTTCTCCATAAATCCATAAAGGATCCACGATCCTTTTTCAAAGCTCTGTTGAAGCACCCAAATCCCCCAAGCCCTGTAGGTATGTAGGAGCCCGACAGGCACCCAGATTTCCACTGAATTAAGCATCACTGCATTTGCTCTTTGAGATGGTGCGAGTTTTTTTTTCAGCAACTGCTTGATCCAATATCTCCCTCTGGTGGAAAGGAGGGAATAGAGCAGGATAGACTAGAGTAGCGGACAATGTAACAATAGTCACTTGATTGCTGTGAAAACAACAAAAATCTCGGTCCACGCCATGATGTTATCTCTAATTGCTACATTTATTCCTAATGAATTTGCAGTTAGCTCAAATAGTCCTTGACTGGAAGAGAATGGTAATGAATGGTGAATGCAAATTTTCCTGTATTTTCCAGAAATTTGTTTTAAACAGAAGCAAAAGCCTCTATCAAGAAATATGACTTTATGGCATTGTTTCTGTGAGGAAAATCAACAAAATTCCCTGTTGCAGAAAACTATCATTTTGTGCTCAAGCTCTAAAATACATCACACATCCCATCTGCTGTCTGTAATCGCAAGGATTGATAAAAATATCTCAAAATATAATCGTTCTCTTTCTATACCACAATTACACCTTTGAAGTTCCATGTGAGTGTGCCAGATTGGTTGCCATCTGCCAGGGGTGCCTCTTCAGTGTAGATCAGAAAGTGTGGATAAGAAGGAAATCCTCAAGCACAGTTTGGATAGCTTATGTCCAGACACGCATGGGCTTAAGGAACAGCACAGGGATAAAAAGCTTTGCCCAGGTGACAGCGAAGTCTTTCTTTCAGGACACCTTTCATCAGCACGAGGAAGTCAGGGAGGTTTAATGAACCTTCCACTGTCAATCCTCTCCCACGTGTGAGTGTTTCTCTGACACTTGTTCTGTGATTCCAGATGAACTCTACAGAGCTGATGCGGCAGCACAGACAGATTTAAGATCAAAACAGAGTTTTGAAAATTCCTCAGCTGCTGGCTCAGCTTCAGCTGGAGCTGGAGAGGCAACAGAGGCCACAGCTTTGCTTCAGCTCCTGGCACGAGTCTTGGGTGATGAGCAAAAACTCAGGGATGGCTGATGAGATATTGCTGGAGACCAACACCTGGGGCTGGGCAGCTGAAGCCAGCCAGGAACATCTCAACAAACTTCAACTGCCTGAAAGCAGTCAGTGTCAGTGAGCTGGCCTGAAGGCTCTGAAATAGTGTGACTCCCCTTTGTGGGCAGGTGCACAGCTGGCACAGGGCAGCATCACTATGGATCTAGGCTATATTTTAGATTATTTAAATTTTCCATGCCCAGGGAAGCATAACAGAAGGATGTTCAGTTATTTCCAAAATATTAGGGCATATTCTTGGCAAATTGAAAGATTTTGGAACAAAAACATGAGGTTTCTGAATAGAATGCCCAATCTTTTTGTGGCATGACTTTAACCAGGGAGAAAAACCTCTGTGAGAAGGAGTAAGATTTTAAAAAGAATTTCAAGGTGGAAACTGGAGAAGTGAGGAGGAAGAGAGGAGCAGAGAATCATGATGACATTCGTTTAAAGGTGCCATTTTGACCTCTTTATAATCACAAGTCAGAAATATCAGACATATTCCAGAAGGAAGATAATTACTGGGTCAGTGTAATAGCATGATAAAAATTACATGGGAAAGAACCAAAATATATCCCCTCCAAATTAAGAAAAGGACATGAACTCTGTCAAATTAAAAGCAGAAACAGAAAGGAATACTAAAAAAATATTTTGAGACAAAAAGCCTCCTCTATCCCAGCAGGAGCCTCCTCTATCCCAGCAGGAGCAGGGAGCCTGCTGGAGGGTTCTGCAGGTGACCAGGGTGTGCAGTCAGCAGATGATCAAGGTGGCAAAGGAGTTTGAGAGGAAACACATCCTAACACAACAGCTAAACAGATTACTTGTGTCTGTGTTCAGCACAGAAAAGCTTAGTGAAATTCCCATGGCAGAACCATTTGTTAAAGGGATAATGCAGGGAAGCTGCCTCAGATTGAAGGGTCATTAGATGAGGCTTTAGAACAAATAAATGCAAGGGATAGTAGCAAATTCATGAAAAGCAGATGTTACTTGCTTGTGGGTTTTAAAGGAATGCTAATGGAAATTATTGCACTATAAGAGCCAGTGTATAAGCTTTTACTTAAAACAGCCAAAGAAAAAGGATGGCAATTGATACTGTTTTCTTTTAAGTGCTGAAAGGGATCTAGAGAAATGCAAGCCATTAAATCTGACACCTGTGTCAGGCAAACAGCAAAAGCCATAGTAACAGAATAGTTGCAAGGAGAGATACAGACTAAGAGGGGAGAATTGGCAGAGCTTTGCAGTGAGAGCCTATGAAGCTGTGCTCCACCACCCTCTGACAGCTTCAGAGGAAACTGTGAAGCTGCAGATGAGAGCAACCCGCTCGCTATGATCTGCTCAGCTGCTGGAAAGCCTTTAACAACATCTGTCACCAAGATCCCATTAAGAAGCTAATCTGGCACAGGGTAAGAGGGGAGATCCTCTCATGAGTCAGCAACTGCATACAGGATAGAGACAAGGTAAGGATAAATCATCCATTCTTCACAGTGGAGAGAAGCTGCCAATTGCATCCTAGAGGGATCGTGGTAGGGCCAGTGTTCATCCACAGACCCATCAGTCAGGCAAATGACTGATCTGCTGGTGGTACCAGTTTGTTCAAGGCAGTAAAATGCAAACTGCCTAAAGGAGTTGCAAAAACGATCTCATGAGTTTGCACAAAGTAATGGCTGGTGAAAATCAGTATAGCTAACAGCAGAGAAAAACACCTGGCTGAGCTGGGAGGAAGACTGCCTCACTACCCAGCTACAGCCATGGCCTGTGAAACACCTAGTACTACTCAGGCCAGGTATCTGGTTGCCACTTAAATGCTTATTAATTACTAGAAAGCATTTTAATATATTATGAATGGAAGAAAGGTCATAGAGTTATGGAATGGTTTGGGTTGGAAGGGATATTAAAGATCATCTAGTTCCACCCCTTTGCACAGGCAGGCACACCTTCTATTAGACCAGGTTGCTTAAAGCCCCATTTAATTTGGCCTTGGATGCTTCCAGGTATGACACCCACATCTCTGGACAACCTGTACCAGGGCCTCACCACCCTCACAGTGAAGAATTTTTTGCTAATCTGAATCCACTCTTTTTCATTTTAAAGCCATTTCTGTTACTACATGCCCTTCCAAAAAGTCTCTCTCCAACTCTCTTGTAAGCCCCCTTTAGGTACTGGGAGGTGCTGTAAGGTCTCTCCAGAGCTGTCTCCTCTCCAGGCTGAACAACCCCAGCTCTCTCAGCCTATGTACACAGGAGATATTCTCCAGCCCTTTGATCATCTTCATTATCTCCTCTGGACTCCCTCCAGCAGGTGCATATTCTTCTTATGTTGGGGTCCCCAGAGCTGGATGCAGCACTTGAGGTGGGGTCTCACAAGAGCAGAGCAGAGGGGCAGAATCACCCTCCTCAACCTGCTGGTCACTCTGCTTCAATGTAGACAAGGATACAGCTGGCTTCCTGGGCTGCAAGCACACATTGCCAGGTCATACTGAGCTTCTCCTCAACCAACACCTCCAGGTCCTTCTCTTCAGGGCTGCTCTCAGTCCATTCTCCACCCATCCTGTATTTGTGTTTGGGATTGCCCCAGTCCAGATGCAGGACCTAACACTTGGCCTTGTTGAACATGACAAGGTTTGTACAGTCCCACCTCTCAAGCCTGCCAAGGTCCCTCTGGACGACATCCCTTCCCTCCAGTGTGTCCACTGCACCACACAGCCTGGTGTCATTGGCAAACTGCTGAGGGTGCACTCAGTCCCACTGTCTGTGACACTGACAAAGATTTTTAACAGCACCAGCCCCAGTACTGACCCCTGAGAAATATCTTCACTTGGGACACCAGCCCCTCCTTGTTGACAAGAACAGGATCCAGCATAGCACCTCACTTTGTTGGCTGCTCTATCACTTGGAGAAGGAACCTTCTGGATTGCCTATGCTTTACTGTGCTGTCTTCTCCAACAGGTATGTCCCCACGAGGATCAGGGCTTGTGAAAGTGAGGCAATTATGTATTACATAAACCAAGATTCTTCAAGTGGGAAAGAAGAGTCTGAGATAGAGTATGGTGGAGCTCTATAAACTCAAATGGGCCATGGAGTCATTACCTCTCATAACATGCAAGAAAGGGGTATCAGATGATGTTTTTAGGTTCAAGACAAAGATGAAGGCAACAAGCACTGCTCCTGGACAAAGAAGTTTCTCCCTTTAAAGAACCTGTTTTCACAGGATGTTGGGGAGTATAGAAGCACCATAAATGGTTTTAGAAGCAAGGCAACAACTGTGTGGAAGATAAATCATCTGAAGCACTAAGTTACCATTCAGATGAGGAAGACCCTAGATCAGAAGTGGCTGTCCTCCATGCTGGCCACGAGCAGAGCTAGGACACCAGATGGATAAGCTTTGCAGCCAAACCTGTTTTGACACTGTATCAACCAGACAATTTTTACAAGTAGATTAGAAGAAACCCCAACACCCTGCAGAGAAGAAGAGACAAGCACAGCTTTGCTTTCTTATGGGACTATGAACACCCTATTAGCGTTAGTAGCATTTCTTGCTCCAGGATAACTTACACTGTTTGCTATTTTAAAACTTTAAATAAAGATTAAGAGAAAGAGTCCATTTTTATATTCTTTTTCCAAGTATTTTTATGTTCTGTGTTAGCTGAGGACAAAGCTGCAGTTTGACAAGCCCTGCACCAACACTGCTGCCAAAAGCAGCAGCTCTGCCCTCTCATACCACTGGAAAGGACAAATGGGGGGGGGACAAAGGGAGGAGTGCAAAATTAGCTTTCAGAGCTGAGAAAATGAGGACTCTCTTTTTCATTCTTCTTCTGCCTGCTGAAGGCAGGGCTGGCTTAGGCTCGTCCCAGGCACTTTTTGACCCATAATTTAATTTGGTGATGTTTCTTCTGACAGCTGTCCCTTGCAAATGATAACTGTCTCCATCCCCCCTAAGAACAGCAGGAGTTGGTAGCTGAACGTGGCCTTTCTTGGCCCTGTCAGGCCATCCCAAATGAAAGAAAATCCCTTGCTTATGAAAGAAAACACTACAGAAGTGACCTTTGCTCCACTATTAGAACTTTATTTTTCAGTTAATTTTAATCACTGGAATTATTGAAGGACTTTGAATGGTTTTGTAATTCTATGGACAAAAAAGCTGGACAAAAATGGATGGTAACACTCTCAAGTGAGCCATTAAAGATGTAATGAGTCATTTAATCACTAAGAGTCAGACCTGTACTTTGATGGTAAGATCCAGTTTTGGGGAGTGATTATCTTCAGACACATCAGAGGGTTTGAATTGCTGAGGAGAGTGTAAAGCCCAACAGAGCCTCTGCCATGGAGTGAGCAGAGGACTCGGCTTTCTTACAGCAAAGGAACTTGCTCATGTCCAGTTACAGACAAATTTTTCCTTGGACTGTTTATCTAGTCTTAAATGGCTCTTCTATAAAACTGATGGTGTTAGAATCCTTGTTGGTTTGTCTCCAATTTATTCCTATCAGCTGTTGCAAGGAAAGCAGTCAGTGTTGTTGTGAAGTAGAAAAGGGATGCTGCATTCCCCAGCCCACTCTGAAAAATCCTCTTCAGAAGAACAAAGGCCATATCAATGTTGCTGTGTGGGGGAGGAGGGGAGGGCCTGGGGGGAAATCATTGGTGTCTAAGAGCAAAATCTGAGGGCCTTGAAGGGAAAAAACAGATTTGCAAACTAGCATGAGAAAAGACACACAAAACTGTAGCTCATGTGGGGCAATATTAGCAGAAACATTAAATTCCCTGAGGTGCAATATGAGCAAATGCATTGATGGGTATTACAGACCTGCTCTTAAAATCACACTTGCCTGGTCACTGTGTGTGACAGTGACCTAAAACTGCTTTCTATAAGAGCTGACCTTCAGCACTCTAATGCAGCACTGTAATGCAGCACTGTAATGCAGCACTGCATGGGGTTTTCTATTCTTTTTAAATCCTATAGACAATGATAAAATTTATTAGCAAGGTGGCAGAAACAAGGGCAATTCTAGATTAGATTTGGTACAAGAGGAGACAACCTATTTTTACTGAATCTGAGCCTACTGCATCTGAGACCCTTTAGATGCAGGTGCAGAAATGCTTAATTGATGTTATTTGAATTATACTGCAGCAATCTGTTATGTGAAGAGTATTTATGTATCTTGTCCTCTTCACATGAGACTAAGACAAATGCCCAGGGCAGATGGAGGAGATGATCAGCTGGGCTAATACATGGATCAACATATCATGCCTTTCCAAGGTGGTTACAGATACCACTGAGTATCTGCATTGGAACAAGATGTTGACTTAGTTCCCTTCTATACAGTAATGGACCTGAAGTCCAAGCTGCTGCTAGGAGATGCAGCACTAGCTGTAAATGGAAAAGGAGCCTCTGGGATTCAAAGCTTGGCTCTCGATGAGGAGCCTTGCAGAGCAGAAATGCACTCTTCCACCAGGTGAGCAGCTTCTTTGGCTGTGCCCCTGTGCACTGAAAAGCCACCTGCCCCATGCCCATAGTTGTGAACCACTGGGAGCTTAATTCCTCCTTGGCTCAAAACCTCTCTCTGCACTCTCACACACTGCCTGGATGGCCTCAGGCCCACCCTCACCTCGATATCCTGAGCTCCCTGCAGTGAGGGCTCAAGGGAGCAGCATCTGTCAAAGATGTCTCTAGTAGTGCCAGCATCAGGAGAGAGACTCCAGCTCCCTTTTTCCCTGGTTCCCCCCAGGGTCACCCTGTGTATTCCTGGGTAGATGTAAGTTAAGCCATCTCCATCCCGGATGAACTGTGTCACCCAAGGAGCGCGAACCTTGAGTACTTGTCCCCTGACAGGGAAGAGCTGCTTGTCCCCCACCAGTTGGTGGGCTCCCATGCCTGTGCAGTTGACAACGATGTCATATTCTCTGTGCAGCTCCCACAAGTCTGCCACTTTCCTGGTGTGCATCTGGATGCCAGCTGCTTTCAACCTGCAAAAAGACTCCAAAAGTGAGGCAGAAAAGAAACCCATATGTAATTATGATGAACATTAAGTAAATGAGATAGATTGCCTTTGCCTTTACATACTGATCAAAACCAAACAATACATAGAACAAAAAGCAAAGAAAATGCCATGGGGGTTCTGTTTGTGATTTATCTGATTTGATCAGAGGTATCTAGCCTGGTAGGGCTGGAAAAAGTACAGCAAGTTGAGCAATTTTAGAGAAGGATCTGGCATCAGACCCTAGGCAAATAGTCAGGTCTTCGTGGTCTGATTCATTTCTGTAACAGTATCAATATTTAACAGCCCAAGCAAGCTGGGAAACAACAGATTTACCAACTTGCTCATGCTAGTGGCAGAGCTATTGTCCTACACCCCTTTTAATGTGCCTGTTATATGCTGCCACATTCATTCCCAACTCACCTCCTGAGCTACAAAGCCATCTAATGCCATGTGCCAAGCCCTAATATCCGCACTAAGGCTGGGCAGAGGTGGCACAGGACGCCCAGGTGCCCATAATCTTCTGGAGCAGCAGCCAGCAGTCCCCCAGGACAGCTCAGAGCACTATACATACATGTCTGTTCTTCAGTGAAGTCACCTCTTCTTGAGATTAATTTTTGAGTTGAATTTCAAGCCAAATCTCCCCTGAACTCGCCTGAATTTTAAAGCCGCCCTTCCCCCATGGAAAATCACTGGTATGAATTGGAGTCCCTGCATGCTGTCAGCTGGATCCCATTGCAGGGGGGTTTTGCTGGGGGTTTTAGCATAAGCAAGTCAGGAGACAGGTCTGTGATGCACTAAGTGGAAAATCCCATCCTCTGCAACCTTCTAGCACCTGGCAAAGTCATCAACTCTACTATGAAGGCAGTGGTTTCCCACAAAGCAGTGAGTGAGCCAAGAATCCAGGGCATAGTTGATGATGTGGAGCCTGATGTAGCAGGACACTGAAGCTGTCTGTGAAGAACAGAGGGGAGATCTCATGCAGCAGCTGTGGCTGGGCAGCTTGCAGGACAAGCTCCTAAGAGTTGTAACTGGGACTCTGTCACCATGCCATAAAAAATACACCAATGAAAAAACCTCCTGAAAACTCCTGAATTTGGGCAAGTGAGCAGGAAAAAATTCCTGAAGTCTATTTTTGGCCAAGCAAGGTAGGCACAACAAAAATTTTCCTTGTGGATTGCCAGGAGAATGGTCACTAGGGGTTTGAGAATTAGCTACATGTTTAATATTCTCTCACTTCTCATCACCAGGGAGAAGAGAAAAAAAAAAGAGCTTGATCATCTCATTAGACTACATCCTTTGAGAAATAAGATGACTACAGCAGGAATAAGGAGGGAGCAGAAATCACATGGCAGATACCAAATGGGTTGTACAACTTAGCTGTCCTGCAGCAGAAATTTGCTTCAGTTAGTCAATGAAACATGACAGATCATGTGCACAGACCTCACATGGCACTGGTGCCACAGGAGAACTCCCAGCCCACTTGGCTGCTACAACAAGAAATGTTTTTTCACATTTTGCAGTGTGATGAAAGGCATCCAAGTAACCAGCTGAGCTGGGAATTTGTACCTTGGTGTCAGTACACATCTCTTTACTTAACCCCAAATCAGCTTGCAGCCTGTCTCTTTCTCTCAAGCGGATACAGACATTTGCTCACTTTAGAGGTCCTTATTTGGATTAAATACTTACCCCAGTATGTCCCAGCATGTCAAAGCCCTTTTAGATCTGCATCCCGTCTCTCCTATGGTTCTCCAAAATTGAGGTATTGGGGGGAAACTTAAAAATTTGGAAATCAGCAGATTTTCTAACTTTGATGTCAATCCAGGCATGAACTCTGAAGCCACAACTCCTCAGAGTGAGTGCATCACCCATCTTATGCCGGCAAACTTTTTCAAGAAATTTGTTACAAGATGATGGTATTTAACACTTTGGGGTTTTTTTCGTCTAAATGGATTAAGAAATTACTCCAATTGTTGAACAAATTTGAGAAGAATTGGTCCAGCTACTTCATAAGAGCAAAGTCTTCACAATAAGACACCTTCCTAGATGTGCATATTCTCACAGGCACAGGAGGTATCTTTAAAAACAGAGGGACACTAGAGGGACACTATTTGGGAAGTTTGGCAAATGTGGAGCGGCCAAATATTTTCTCAGGACATGGCAGGCTCCTGATGTACCTTCAAGGTCTGGCTGGCCAAGCATGGCCCCTGTGGCTATCTTGGCCCTATGCCCAGAGTCACTCACACTCCAAGCCCCACTGTACAGACACACTGGGAGAAAGTGGACATTGCATGAATAGGGCCTTCCACATTTCAGAAAAGTTCTGTATTTATTTCCTGTGCTTCTCCCCAAGAAAGAGCTTGTTGCATCTTCCGCAATGAGAAACAGCCTTTTCCCAGTTTTGTTCAAATCTAAGGCTCTCAAGGAAACCCTGTCTTGTCTCCAGTCCCTCTGCCAGGGTTTCCCCCTGTATGCCCAGGGTGCAGCAAACCCTACCTTTTCTCCAGCCACAGCAGGTAAGGTGGGCAGTCACATTTCAGGGTTGTAAAGGCCTGACCAAATCGGTGCTGCGGGAACTTCTGGAGTTCTGCTTTGGACATTGGTCGAAATCCCAGCACAATATCTGACCAGAAAGGTAACTCTTCCTTGGGAGGGCTTTTAAAGATCTGCCAACTAAAAAGACAGAGAAAAATCTGGAAAACTTCACTGCTATTGCTCTGCCATGTTATGTGTCATGGCAATCTTAGAACAAGCCCAGGAGCTCAGAACCTCTTTCTCCCCATCAGTGCCACTTGGCAAGGCTAACAGCAATGGGGAAAAATTGCTGCCTGCTCCTGCAATACCTTCTGTCTGGGCAAACAGGCAGAAGGTCAGCACAGCTGAGTGTGAGGGTGGCACACCAGGGTAAATAAACTGCAGAGAGCCCTTCCAGTGATGGTGTACGTACAGAGTGCCCTCATACAGTGTCCCCACCACAACTGCAGACACCTGGCTGGAGCTGGTGGGGCCACTTGCACACCTGTTCACCATTCCTCGGGTATCCATAAAGCTACAGAGTGCTCAGTCTCAATACTCCTAAGAGGCAAATTTCTCAGTACATAATAGGCAGCATAAAACACCCCCAACACACACACACCCCAGTAGAATCCCTGTACCTATTTGCTGAAGCTGGAGGATCCTGCAGTCCCATTCCTATGGAGATGATCCCTGCTGCAAACAGCTAGTAGGTAACAGTGTGAAAAACATTGGTTATTAAAAGATATTTGGTGCTGGTCAGAATTGAGTGGGTTTTCTGTGCACACCTGTTCCTGAATTTTGCCTAAAAATCCATCATATGTGAGCAGCTACAATGCAGTTTCTTGGGAATATAAACTTAAAAGCTATTCCTTAAAGGGAATACCCCTGAATCTAGCAAAAAAAACTTGCTCCAGAACACAGCATAAATGTACCAAAGGCTGCCCCAGGGGCTGTTCTTACCCAGAGACCAGGTGAATGCCAGCCTCTGATGCCTCGGCCGAGTTGCTGATGGCAAAAAGGTAAGTGAAGGTCTCTTGGAACCACTGCTTCTGCCTGTGGATCGGTGTGTCTGCATGTGAACAAAACCAAATGTGCAGAGAGGAATAATGCAAAGAGAAGCATTCAAATGAGTATCAAGGATATGGGACAGAAAACACAGGTGAGGGCACCTTTTTTCCTGAGCCTCTATGCACTGCTGCACACAGCTGCATGAGGTGCCATGGGCAGTGCTGCCCTGAATTAAACGAACCTGGGTAGATATGAGGGATGAGCATCCCAGCTGCCACATCACTCGTTGTGTTGGGGCTGAACTGATCTGAAAGGACTGCCACAGAGCAGCTGGGACAAGTCTCTGTGATGCACAGTGCTGTGGACAGGCCAATGACTCCTGCACCCACCACTGCAACCTTGGGTGAGGCCATCTCCAGGATGCAGAGAGAGGAGAGAGGTTCCTACCTGCATTTGGAAACAGCATATCACACATCACTATCATCCAGGGCTACGAAATACCCACATGAGATGTAACATAATCCCTCCCCAGCAACTAATTAACTGCTGCACACAACTAGGACTGTGGTTAGGTTTAAAAAATCAGCTTTTGATATGACAAAAAAGTTTCGAAAAGTCTTTAAGCAGCCACTACCTCATCCTCAGCAGATCTGCTCATGCACCACTAGGGCTTGGGCTGGTTTGGGGAAGGTTTCCTCAATAAAATCTGAGGGAGTGAGGCACTCATCAAGTTTTCTATTGTGTCAGGTGCAAAAGGCACAGAGCTCTGGAGAAATTGGCTTTTTTTAAGCTTGTTAGGCCAAAAGGTTACTTGAATATTGGGATCTCCAGCAGTGAGGGCTATCACTGCCTGGGCAGCAGAATCAAATGACACTGGAGGTCTCCAATCCATTCCTGGTCCTTGTACTGCCAGCATGACTCACTACCTTGGACAGATTTCTGGGCATCCAAGGCTGCCATGCTCTCTCAGCAGCACGTGGCAGTCCCCAGGTGCCAGCCAGTATTGCTGCTCCAAGGGCCTGTGTTTTTGCCTCTCTCTGCATTACTTTATAACTTGCTTTATGTCCTGGGCTCCACTCCACTCCTCATCTGCTGATTGCTTCTCCAGGAAGTGCAGTGTCTCTATTTCCCCCTGTTTTCCCCCGTCCTGGGCAAGTCTTGGAGCTGGCACCTGTCCTGAGGAGTGGCACACAGCTCTCAGCAGACAGTCACCTGGTTGCCCATCCCACTGAAGTGCCAGCCTGTGTTCCTGGCCATGGCCAGCTCAGGTCTCACACTGGTGAAGGCACCAAGCAGAACTGAACCATGCAGCTCCATGCACCCTGCAAACTCCCCGAAGCCAGGACTAAATGGGCCCAGGAGAGAGAGACTGGGCAACTTCAGAGGTGATAAATCCTTTAGCAGCTTTGAACAGGTTGAGTAGGGGTGCTCCTGCTGGGTCAGGCACCCCTTCAGTAGGTTACTGCCAAAATCTGACCAAGGCTGTCGGGGGAGGATCCCTTCTGTCTATGACTAATTTTTTCCTGGAATAGCTACAATATTCACTCTCGGAGAGGATGCTGAGTGAGACAGACCTTCAGTTGTGTGCCCTGATAGTTCTGGTTTCTCCTATGGGGCTTGCTTATCAGTGACTAGAAATCCAGCCTCACTAATTGCTCTCTGAGAACTTTTACTGGAAACCAGTGCCTGCATTTACAATGACAGGCTGATTTACCATCTTCCTGTGGCTTTTGGCATCTTTGATGTAAATTTAGGCAAGACAGACAACATGGAACTATGATAGGTCAGGTTTATTTATGAGATCCTTGTTCATAACTGTTCACACAGCTTCTCACTTACCCCTGAGGTTTTACTACTTAAAATTTGATGTCTCTGCTATGTAAGAAGGGAAAGAGCAGCAGGAACTGTTGCCTGTCACTGCATTCCTTCTGCATCACAGCCAAGGGTTGTTACAACCCATCTCCTTCCTCTCTGCGCAACGCTTAAGTTTCTTTCTGTTAATTATCACATCTTCTTTTACAAGCTGACTACAGAAGTGCCTGCACAGCTGAGGAAGAGGACACAGTATGGGGGGGAAAATGGACCCTGGACCAGAACTGCTGGCCTGCATGGCTGACACCCAGAAACCCAGTCTGGAAAAATGCTGTGGGAAGGGAAGAGGGAAAGTAAGGAAGAATGTAAGCAACGAGAAATTGAGGGGCTGGGTAATAATTCTGTAATTACTGAGGAAAACTGGTTCTGAGAAAGGTATCTAAATACATCTTTGTGAACAAACCTTCTCACTCAGAACTGGCAGCTGTGGAAATGGCGTGTGGCTCTCAGAGTGCGCAGTGAGCCTCCCAGCAGTCCATGGACAAGCATAGCCCTGCTTTTTCAGCCGCCCTGGAACATATGCAATGGGTACATTATCCACCTGCCAGAGATGTGCTTTCAGTTGTCCCTCACAACTCTCCTTTGCTGAAGCCCTTGGACCATGGTGGAGATTGAATTTCCTGACTGACCTCCCTGTCCCTGGGGAAGAAAGGGGAGCTGTGGCTTGGTGGAGATTCAGGTTTCACAAGTCTACCCAGTTCAGATGGGATTTTTGCAGATGAGCCAGTTTGGTATCAACTGATCCCTGTGCTGCAAAATCCAGTGAGGGCAGGAAGGGGCTGCTGACAGCGATGGAGCCTGTGAGAACAGCTCAGAAGACCATGACAAGCACCTGTTCAATGCACCACTTTTCCTGCCCCTAATGCTGCAGTCCAGGAGCACAAGCCTTCATGCCAAAAACTAAATGGGTGCAAAGCAGAGGCTACACACAGCTTGTATGACTGAGAACAGCTCGGGCTTTGCAGAGCTACTGATCCTGCTTTGAGTGCAAGGCCCACCTATGGCTCTGCCCTGGCAGCACGGCCTGCATCTTGCTGGGTGGAGGGCAGAGAAGGATAAACTATTTTTAGCTGATGTGGCAGTCCAGCTTAGTCCCAGCAGGGCTGACACTTCTCATCCCCTCAGACTGGCCTGAGTGTTTTGCAAAAATCAGCATTTTAAAAGCAGATCAGTTGCAGTAGCTCTTGGGGAGGGACATGCAGGGTGACAGGTATTGTTTAGCTCTCTGTCCCTTCATAGTGTACAAAGAACAGGACAGAAACCAGAGAGAGTTACCTGGAGCTGTACTCCCCAGCAAGGACACCAGTTTGCCTGATGTGGGTTTCATGTCCCTGCCACCATCCTGCTTCTCCCAGGCCAGAACGAATTCGTTTTAAAAATACCGAGATACTTTGTGACGTGACTTCACCTCTCAACTCCTATAGCTGAAGAGAATGTCAGCCTCATGTGACACAAGGGGGTCTTTATTCTTTCTTGCCTCAAATAGCTGTATGTCACCACTAAGACATAGTGGTGCCAGCTCTAACATCATTCTGGCAGGGGGTAACATGGCCAGTATGGATAAATACACTGATCTCCAGCACGCACACACACACACACACACACACACACACACACACACACACACACACAGAGGAATGTGCACATCCACTGCCAGCTGCAGCTGCAGCCCACGGTCACAGCAGGCTGGACGCTCTTAGCTGGTGTCGCAATCTGGCTGCCCTACCAAAATAAGCATATTTACACACCCAAATAAACAGTGGAAAAAGCCCAGCTGAACTGTTGACCAGAAAATTTAGAACAGGAAGTAAGTAAAGAAAACCAAAACCTGTTATATTTGAAGGGCTTAGTTTGTGTGGGGTTTTTTTTAACTGACTCTCATCATAAGTGCTGAAACACTGTTTTGAATCGTGTGAAGCCTCTGGTACTGGGGAGTAAAGGCTAAAGCTTTTCTGAGCTTCTGGAGAGGCTCCTCATCCAGCAGGGCAGCTGTACCCACCGTCCCTGTCAGTGCATGCCATGGAATACTTTTTCCCTTCTTTTTTTTTTGTTGATCACTTTTGTTTTATCACTTCCTCAGTTTACAAGCACCCTTGGTGTTACTTCCCTTCACATGACCCCAGAGAGGGTTTTTTCTGGGCAAAGACTGATTCATTTTTGAGTGTTTGCTGTGGAGAAGCTCCTGATTTTGACCTTTTGACTCTGGCCAGGTCCCCTTTCTGCTCTTTGGGCTGCCCTGTGAGATGTACATTTAGGAAGTGGTGCAGGAGAAAGGCGAGGATGATCTTTCCTCAGCGAACAAAGAGCTCTAAAGGCTCCTCGAGATCCCCTCATCCTTTCTGCACACACAGCACTGCTTCCAGAAAGCAGGACTCACAGGTGAACACAGAGAGCCACTGTCACAGGGGACCCCGGAGGCCTCAGCTCCTCCTTCAGGCGGTTTGTTTGGAAGCATGGGACACACCTCCGAAGGGATGGTAGGGATACCGCTCCATCAGCCACCTGCAAGAGCTGCCTTCACCAAGAGCACCTACACACCGAGCGACGCTCTTGCTTTCCTCCCAAACGGGAGAGGAAATCAATCCTCTCTGCGATCCTCTCTCCCCAGGGCCGGCATGTCGCCGCTCAGGGCGGGGAGGAGGGGCACAGGGAGCAGCTGCGATCCCGGGCCTTCCCCCCCAGCTAAGCCCTGCGGGTCACCCCTCCCGCCTCGGTGTGTGGGCCGAGCCCTCCCTGCCCGGCTCCGGGAGATGGGATCTGCCCGCGGGAATTCCGCACGCAGACACGGCGGGTGCTTCCCGGCCCTCGGCAGCAAAAGGGCTCCGGCATCCAGTATTTACTTCTTCACCTAGAAGTACGGTCTGGAAACAACCCAAGCGGGGAGAGCAGGCGATACCTGGTGAGGAGGAGGCCCCCGGTCCCTCCTGGAAGAGCCGGCGTCCCGGGCAGCGCGGGGGCCGCCGCACCCTGTCCCGGGGCGCTCCGGGGCCCGGCTCCCGCCCCGCTGGATGAAGGAGCTGTTTGTGCCCAGGCCCAGGCTCGGGCCGCCTCCGGCGCTGGCAGCGCTCCCGGAGCGCCCGGCGGCCTCTGCCAGGGCCGGGCTCTCTGCCACCTGCCAGAACTTTCCCCGCTGATATTCCCTCTGGGGGTGGCGCAACGGGACCCGCTGTGCTGCAGGGAATACGTTGTCCTTTTCCGTCCCTCACAGGCAGTCATGTTCTGAGTGCTTTGGAGCTGCCTGAGGATTGCCACAGCGCTGGAGCAATGGCTTGAGCGGCCAGGAGGGGAACTCCAGGCACCACAGGTCGGTGCGGAACGAGCGGGCTCCTGCCAGACCGCAAATCCCCAATGAGCGCAGCCAGGCAGGGCTGTTTTCAGCACAAAAACACGAGTTTGTCAAAAACAAACCTCTCTGCAGGAGCTCTAGGATGAAATTGCATGCCGTACACCCCGGTTTATTGCCTCAGGGGCATTAGCCGTTGGCAGGATATTTTGGCTAATATTTGACAGCCTGAGCATTCGTCCCTGAACACTCTGAGCGGAACGATGTTTGCCGACCACTCCCCTCCAGCCCTGTCGAACAGCATTTGCAAAGGATCTTCCAAGCAGGTGCCTCTTCTCTGTTGCCATTTGAATTCAGACCAGCAGCTATCCAAAGAGTATCTGTATGAACAGCAGCAGCGTGCGCCACACACGGTGGATTGTTCTTGCCTCCCAATCTAGCTGTGCTCTGAAAACTAAAGCCATGATACATTACACTTCACTGGTCTCCGAGATACATAATTTTTTAAAGGATTTTCCCTTCAACAGTGACAGGAATAAGGCATAATTCTCCCAAATTATAGTATGGCTTGATTTTTCTGAGTGTTCTGAAAATAGGGGATTAAGACAGGGAAGGCAGAGGAACAGAGGTTTGCTTGTTTAGAAGTTAAATTTTTGGTGTATAGTAAAATAAACACGGGTCTAAGTCATTTCAGGGTATCTACAATAGGTTTGGAAAGGATCCTTTCACATATGGAAATCTACAAATATAAACAGAGGTTGCAGTTCCAGCTAAGATAAAAACTGCCTGCTACTTCTCCTCCTGAAATTCTATTGCGTATTGCTTAGAACTTTGCCAAATTTGAATGATTTGGATCAAAACATTCTGTGACAGATGTTTGTGCAAGTCTGAATGTTTCAGGGAATTTTCAGTCTGCTTTTTCCTGAGAATAAGATGCAGGAAATTCAAGCTGGTTTGGGATACCTAATCTAATAAAGAATCTTCTATGGGCTAAAGCACTTTGCAAAGGTGAACAAACACATTGTGTTTGGTAAAGTGCAAGTCATGATTTGTCTGTTTGGGAAGAGACTGCCAGCCTTCTGGCCCAGAACAAACACAGCCCTGATTGTACTTGGAGCTCTCCCTGAACCATGACTGGCAGTGGCATCCCAGCACAATACCAACCCAGCTTGAGCAGTGCTTAAGAAGTGTTTCCTTTTACCTTAGCACTCCCTTTGTTTTGTGTGCTATCCTGAACAGAGCCATAATGATGGGCAGAAATTACTTCTCTGAACACAGCAGTGCTGACCAATTTCAGATCTTGTGAATGGCATGCACCATTTATCTGCCACTTCTTTAACCAGTTCAAGTCAAGCATCAGTGTCCATGGCAAGTTACTCTTTCAGCAAGGAGTTTCCACTGTGCCTCATTTTGCTGTTGTCTCACGCTATTTACTTATTTCTGGGGGGATTCTCTCTCCACGAGGAAGAGCCCAGCAGTGATGACATTCCTATTGAAAAGATTTGTGAAAATGTTTACTGAGCGATAGCCCAATCATTTAGGATGGTTGTTTTGCCATGTTCCTGATTACCTCAGTCAAAACCACTTTTTAATCTCATCACTGGCAGTGAGGCTGTGGAGACAGTCTTTACAAGAATCACCTCATGATGCTGGTTTGTTCTTATTCCTGTGCAAGTCTGTTCATCTCCATGTGGAAGATTATGAGGCAATGTTAATAACTGAATGCCTATGAGCATTCCATAGCTGGATCCTACTTATCTGCAACAAATACCCAAGCAGTATCCATGGCTTATATGTTAGCCAGGAATGCAGGGACAGAAGAGTGGGTTTGTCACTAAATGAGATATTCCCCATTACTTCTGATTATTCATAAGTCTAGGTTAGTAATTTTTTTGAAAGTGTTGTTTTGTCCAGAAACTGGAATCTGTAATCACTTTTGTATACCAGTCATACTAAAAAGGATATTTCCCCATATGAAGTGTATACTTCTTAGGCTTGATTTTTCTGAGCTTGATTGAACTCAGTGCTCTTGAAATCAGTCTATCAGCCTTGATTCAAGTTTCTCAGCTTTAGAAGCAACTATTTGGACCATTCACTCCAGTTACTTTCAGAGAGGAATGTAAATCACCTGGCAAGGAATGCATTAAGCCTTCAAAACGCAAATGATGAAGCAAAGCAATGAGTGTAACTTGATCAGAAAACACAAGATTAATAAAATATGCATGGAAAGTTGAGTCATTTGCACTAATTAGAGATTTAAGGGAAGAATAAAGAGTTTCCTGAGACACTCTAAGGGGACAAATAACAATAGAGCTATGAATTGCTGCAATTCTTATTTTCCTTGCACTGTCAGCCCACTCCAGTTCCTGCCTGAGGAAGCTATAGTTAGTCTTCACATGCACTGAACACCACGTGCTTACAAGTACATTGTTCTGTCATTCCTGTGGTCACCTACTCTCTCTTCTGGTAACTCACACCCATTCCACAGTATCTGCAGCTATTCTTGTCACTACTGAATGTGTCTGAGGGACTACTGCTCCAGTCAGCTTATACAAAGGCAAGAAAGAATCATGTTTTTCCTGCAACTGAAATGCAAAACATGTCACATTTTTAATGCACCTTTTGTCATAGTCACCACTTAACACATTACCCAAATCTTGTTTTATACCTGCAAAGACAAACAGGGAAAAGACACACACATGATATTTGCCATCCTAAACCATAGGATCTCCATGGAATGCCAAAACACCAGCCAGGTCTCTTTAAGGGAGTGTGAACCAAATGAAGAGTTGGTGATAGAAGTTCATTTAATCAGGTAAAGGTGTAAAGATGAAAAAAATGTGTGTTTGACTTTATTCTTGCACATAATTGCAGATAATAAATACACATTTAAAAAAACCCATTCAAATATTGTATTAAGTCCACAAATTCTGGGCAAACTAACTTTCCTATGAGTACATACTTCCCCTATGTAACCAAAAGACACATTCCATGTAGTACAGAACCTTGTACAAAATTATGGGGCTATCAGAACATATATGTGTTTTAGTCTTTCTTCCTGTGACAGGTAACTAATTGTCAGCATTGACTAGAATTTTCCCTGATAGAATAAACTCAGTTTTTGTCAACACTCTATTTTCTTTTTAGTTCGTGTATCTAATATCTCCCTCAGGAATCTGTTCTTGGACTCAGACAAGCATTTTTCAGATGTTTGTACAGGGCTCAGGATGAATCCAGAGCCTCCTTTCTGCAGTCACAAATGCCTTTTTGGACCAAGAGCCCATGGCACAAGTGAGCTCACCTTTTCCTAAGCCTTTCCAAAAGGCACTCACAGGCCATGAACACTGCTGAGCACGATGCCACAGAGGCTTCCTAAGTGACTGCACCTAAGGGGTTGGTAAAATAAACCTGTAGAAGACACAGAAGAATGCCAAAAAGTCCTTTACTCCATCCCAGAGCTGGGATGTCAGGCCATTTGTCTTGCCACAGAGCCACTACACAAAAGCCCTCAGCCTTCCAGGAGGCTTCACCCCTTGTTCAGACATTCAGGGTACCACCCAAAGCATATCATAACCACACATGATTTGCATAGCATTTTTTTCCTACATAGTTGGTTAAATTACAGAATTTTGCACCGAGAAATTGAATGAAGCTGTTGAAGTAGAAAATATATCTTTTTGTATAGCTTAAAAATACAAATTTGAAATACCAAACACATGTACTTATTTTCCCTCAGTTATCATTAAACTCACAATAGTTGCTCTTATTGTTATATTTAACCCAGAAAGGTATGTCCTTAACAAATTGCAAGACTGATAAAACTGGATATCAAATTTCAGACAAAAATATTTGCCCATCATGCAGTAGTGACCAGCAATTAAGACAGATAAGGACTCTAATTCATTATCTCATAGAACCACTGTGTAACTCTAGAGACATTGATGAGCACAAAAAAATTTGCACTAAGATAAGGATGACAAATACAAACATAAAAGGACTTGTGAACTGAAGTGAGAAACTGTGAAAATTAATTCTTCTTATGAGCACTGAAATGAAAATATGCCCCATAGGAACAGAAGCATTTGTTCTCAAACTCAATGTTCTCTTGCAAGAGGATTTAAAAAATCTATGAATATTTAAGAGAAAGAAATCAACTCACCCTGATTTTCCTACATTTATAATGCATGACTAGTGTTAAACATATTTTTGCCCATATGGAAAAAATAAGCAAATAAAAATGCTAGAGACATAGAGATGATACATGCTATTTCCTTTTTTTAAAAGTAATATTCTTCCTCAGGTTAAAGAATAGGATACCCCAAGGCAATCTCTATGCTATTGATGCATAAAATGACAAAAGATGTACCTGTAAATCAACAAACATTTTATTTCCAAGGAAAAACAGTAACATCATTAGTTCAGGGAAATTCAGGGGTCATTTGAATTAAACACCAAATACCAACTGACTTCAGTGACAGGAGGAAATGGCTTTTGGGGTTAAACCATCAAGCTGCATTGTGGTCTAGACTCAATTCAATTTTGGTTGTAAGCAGTATCAGTATCATTGTGTATTTAACTTCCTCCTTGTTCTTTTCTTCACCTTATGTGTACTGATTACACATGACCAAATCCTGAATCCCTCAAGCCAAAGGAACACAGAATATGCTTTGGATGTTCTTGGCAGGGTAAGACCAAAATCAGTTACTCAGCACATAAGGAAGTAGAAAATTTAATTGTAAATATTCTTTAATACCTTGTTAGAAATAGACTGTACGTTCCTAAAAGTTATGAGTAGTGAGTTTTAAGATAGAGTATTTAATAGAGATATTAAAAGAGGGAGTATCAGTGTGAAAGATCCCCAAAATAAGGAAAGAATTTGGAGCTCTGTGTGTGGGGAGGGTGGTTGTAAGGCAAGACAGTACCAGTGTAATTCCTTGTTAGGTGTATTGCATGATGGTGTTTTTTTAGCATGATTAAACCCTTATTTAAGGCTGGGCAGGAAGAGTTTGGCAGTAGATCTTGCAGATAAAGAGAACTGCTCTGCTCTGGGAAGTGGAGGGAGACCTGAAAGCAGTGGAAGAATACTGGGTTTGCTCTTCAGCAAAATAGAAAACCACAGCATGTGAGTAATCTGATCTTCAGTCATCAGAGTATGTATTCAAGTCATTCTCAGAATAATGATGGGATTACTCACAGGGGGAAGGTTAAGTGCTTTTGCTGAACTCATATCTGGATAGAAGCCACAGTATTCTATGCAGGTCTTTCTGGAGGTTTTCCCTGCAAACACTGGAACACCCACAGAATTGAAAGAAGCATGAAACTCCTTTCTGCTTTCTATGTAATTATCTCAGAGAAACTCCCTAAACTTAAATTTACTGATTTTTGCTTGCTTTAAAGCATGTTGGTCCTCATATAGGTATTATTTTCTCCTAATACCAGGACCAAATTCTAGGACAGTGCAGTGAAGAAATAAATCTTTTATAAGGGGATATAAACCATTATTCTGGTTTCAGAAGTCATTGAAACTAATAAAACTGTGCAGATATAATTGAAAAATGTGGCCATTAATTTCTACAATTAGAATATCTACAGTATTAGAGATATCTTTTGGGGTGGGTACATGGCAAAGATGAAGGAAGACTTGTTTTGATGAAACCATGCCATGAGAATAGGGGCCTAAGAGGGGAAAACACTGATTTCAAACCAGGGAGGACTGAATTCACACAACCCAGGCAAGAGAGGGCTGTCTGAACCTCAGCACACAGATGTTCCTGTGCTGCTCACCTCAGACCAAGGGTGGTCAAGCAAAGGAGATGCAGATCTTCAGACAAGGAAGAAACCCCCAGCTCTAGAGATAGACTGAAAAAGGGGAGGTGGGAGAAAGCCATAAAAGAAGCAGCCAGAATGATGCATTCCTATTTATCAGTTTTTTATGGTCCAGAGTCATAAAGCAGATCCACTGCACCAACAATAAGTGTTGATGCACACATGAGGTGTAGCAGCAGTGGGATGTTTTGACTCTGACTAAAACTGTTTCTATTGATCAGTGTCCTCCAGCTACCATCTTTTAGATTCTATTTTTCTAACTGGTTTTGTGTGATATAATAAGGAAAAAATTAGTTACAGACAGCTGATCTATGAGAAAAATGGTGAGTGGAAACCGTTTCTACCAAAAATTAATAACTAAATCCACTTCTGTGTAGAGAGCCTGAATAAGAGCCATATGCCATTTATTCTTTTCCACTGAGGACTATGAAGAACTTCCTGGAGGCATTTGGCAAAGTTGCTGGTCTAGCTCTTAGAAGTTATGAAAAATCTGATGCTAGATCTAAGCTGAAATAAGTGAGAAAGGGTGCACTGAAATAATGGTCTGGAATGAATATGACTTTAAATGGGATCAGACAAGTTTAGTTTTACCTAAACTAAAACAGTAGTAGATCCAGTGAACATTTTTTTTCTAAACCCCTAATAAAAATACATTTGCCATTCAACAGAATGAATATACAAACTATTTGCACATTTTGCAAACTTAGTATTATTTTTTCAGTCAGAAGCCGTGCCATAGAATACTTTCCTTTTGTTAGCAATGGCACCATTTCTAGTAGAAAACTTGAAAAAAAGAGAATAAATTAGTTTAAAATTATTGATATGACCTGATGCAATGAAAAGGCTTCTCTCTTGAATTGTAACAGAGTTTCCTGTGTTCTGAAGTCTCAAGCCTGTAAACTGGCAGCCGCAACAGGAAGAGACCAGGCAGGGCACTTTGTTGTAGGTTTACAAATCTAACTGCAGAAAATGTGAAGCAAAGAATTGGCTTATTTTTTTTACATACATGTAATCAGGTAGGTTCCAACATTTACAGTAATCATTCCAACTGGTCACAGCAAGTCAGTTTAAAGTCTGGGTAAGTTTGATAAGGGATCTAGAAATCCTATCAATTTTCTGCAGTAACCCAGACACTTTGAAAAGGTTTCATACAATTCCTCTATTGAAAAGGGGAAGACAGAATACAAAGTAAAAGGCACAGATGTTACAGAATGGTCACATTTCTTGAATACAGAGATCATATAAATTATATAGTGATTAAAATTGGGAATGGCCATTTTGCTGCTGCTTTATTTGTCAGTGCTGACTCTTTCTTGACCAAACATCTCTATCTTTTCTGATGCTGCACCACTATGTGCTGGAGGAGTCTTTTCTGAACAGCTTTTCTTGTTTCTTCCCATTTCTGTAGCTTCCACCAAAGTATTAGTCAATGGTTTTCCCAGTGTTTCTGGAAGCATTATGGTTAAGATTCCACTCAGAAGAGCCATGATTCCAACAAGCAACTGGAAGAAATAAACAGTAGCTGTAAAGGTAAATAAGTCTTTCAATCTGACCATAGTTTTGATCTTGCTTGAGAGTAAATCTATAATAAAGTACAAGAAACTGTAAAGCAAAGATCATAAGTCTTAAATGTTGCCTGTATAAAAGATCTGTCTTTTTTGTTGCATAAATGAAAAGATTATGCAGCAGAATTAATGAATGAGCAAGTGAAGTGTTTTGTTCACAAGGGATCAATACAGTGCAAGCAGGAATAATTCTGTTTGAGTAAATTTGAGTAAACAACACATATTACCTTCATTGAGTATTTCAGTATCAGGAGTGTATTTAAGAACTGATTCTAGGATTGCATACATTATTTTACAGGCATGTTCACAGAGCTACAATTTCCCTGCCACCTGTAATCTCAATGCACACTCCAGCTCCTGTGTACCTGTACCTGTGTGCTTGTTCCTTCTCTACACAGCCAGATTGGAATTTCTCAATACGGCTTTTTGGCCCAGAGCCACAGAAGTACACATCTGTGCTCAGGAGAGCTCTTCAGCATCTGCTAGCTCTCAACAGGAATACTTTGCTACACTCACTTTCAAAGAACTGTTAGGAGTGCAGGCATCTACTCTCATTGGCACTGTGATCACATTTTGGATTTGTCCATGGTGTACACAATTCCACAGCAGTACCATAAGTGGTGCAAGGATCAGGATAATGTGGGGCCAATAGAGAAACACTCACTTGTTCCAGGAATATCTACTCTTTCCATTCACATTCCCTTCACACAGACATTTCTATTTCTTGTTCAATGACACCAATTCCCACTTTGCTTCTCTGAGTACAGAGCAGCATTAAACCCCTGACAGTCCTCCAATACCAGGTTATAAATGACCTAATTCTCTCCTGATAGAAAAGCTTTCACACAGAACATCATGCCTGGTCTCAGTGTTTTTCCATTCTGTGACTGTGAACTTTGATGCTGTACTATCCTTATCTTGCCCTGTGCTGGTTCTGAAGTCTGTCCTTTGCTTAATGCATTCTTTCCAAGGGTGAGAGAGAACATTTGGAATCACTGTGCCTACATCTCATACAGAGCTTGAGACAAGAGCTGCCCAGCTACCATCTGCAGCTAAGCCAGATTTTAAGTCAGAAAGGTGCTTTAAAATCAGAATTCCCTACAGTAACCTTGTTATTTGCCTGCCCACGCACTATGCTGGTTTTGCTTCTCTTTCCTTCCAAAAAAAAAAGAGGAATTTGTTTTGTGTATTCTTTTAGGAAGTAAATGCACTGTTGCTTACCCTCCCTTTTGCTTTGCAATAAATATAGAGCCAGATAAAAAAAAATACAAACCAAAATTAAAAAAAAACCCCAAACTGTTAAATACTACAAACTACAGTGAAAATAAAAGTCATGGTCTTACCATGAAAGTTTAAAAAAAAATACTAGCAGTAATAGGACTAGAGGAAATGGCACAAACTGAACGAGATCCTTTTAGACATGTATGTGGCAGGGATGATACTTAAAAATATATTCCAAAATATTAAAATCTCATCTCTGAGTGTCAAATTTCTTCTCTATTATTCAGACATGATTTTCTGCCATGGAAAGACAGGATAAATTGACACATGGCAGCTATTCCATAACATCCTCTTTTATGTACACCCTTTAGTCTGTCAGAAGTTTATAACTGAGGATATTGGAATCTGTAAAGGATATTGAATCTTAGGGACACCCATAAATTTGGAGTGTATGAGAACTGGGTCACTAGTGGTACTCAAAAGAACAAGCTTAAAGTAACACTATGTGCTTTGAATATGTGTGTCTTTTTTCATTATTCTTTTTAGACACTTGGCATTCTTCTCATGTTTTCCCTCCTCATGAACCTACCTCTCATTCCCCTGAGAACTCTCACTATTCTGTAAGTGTACACACCACCATCTTGCCTTTTCATCTCAGCTCTCATAACTCTATTTCATCCCATGTTAGTTTCCTTTTTTTTTCCCTCTTATGTGAAAGCTGCTGCATGCTGAGTAATTCAGTACATTTCCCTTCTCCCTGACCCTTAAACCCTTTTCCAGTATTTCCTACAACAGACAGAGTATGAAACAATCAAGTCACAGTGTATTAATTCAAGGACATCTACCTTTTCAAGGGCAGTAGCCACAGTTATCAATGAAGGGACTCACATTTAGTAAAAGCAACTCTTCTGCAGTCTTGGCACATTTCTTCATAAGGCATCTGACATAATTTAACCCTCACTACAAATGCATGCATTTTGTATGTACGTATTTACTATTTTAAATACACAATTCAGTATCAGAAAATGTTCCCTTGATATTGTCAAATGCTTATGTGTACAAAAAAAGTGTATTTGTGTTATTGTAGTATTTAAGTATGTTGAAGTTAATTTGACAGGCATACATGGTTAAATGCATTGTGTTTTCAGGGTGTTAATTTGAAATCTGAATTTTTGCTTACTCAAACTCTTAGAGTGTTCCAAACACTTCAGTACAACCAACAGCTTCTAACAGATACCATAGAAATCTTCAGAAAATATTTACCATAATTTTTCTTATGTCCTCTTCCTTTTCTGCAGCAACATTTATAATTCTGCAGTGGTCTAAGACTGGGACTTGATATATATACTCCAGAACAAAAGATAATTCTAATTATATATCCCTACAAAATAATACCTTTACTTCTGAAAACAAATTATTATTAAGTGTGCTTTTTATATTTATAGGTATATTTATATTTACATTTATAATTATATTTACATCTGATGGCTCTAAATCAATCTAAAACGTGATCTTATTGACAAAATTCCTACTTCAACAAAAAAGGTTATATTTCAACATGAAAAACCAATAGTATTTGAGTGAGGGTTTGTAATCAAACCCTCATTTATTAACACCACTGTGGGCTTTTTAAATTTCTAATTTATGTTTTTTCTGAGAGAAAAATCAACCCTGTTAAAGAGCTATTGCAACATAACTCTTTAACAGCTGAGAAACAGAAATAGGTTATATAAGGAGCAGTTGTTTTACTGCACGTTTTCTATAAAGTTGTCACATGAAAAACATACTTGGCAAGTTATTCAATTTATAGACTTATCGAAGATTTATAGCCACCCAAGATGCTTGCAGTACTCCCAGGTGGCATAACTGTGCATGAGGCAGAGTGCCAAACCAACAGCAGTAGTAACTGTTCAACAGTGTGTGGTGTTTGCAATAGATCAGCGTGATGTGTATCAGTTTACTTACAAATGTAATCCATTTGATTTCACTTCCATTCCAAAACACTTACTTGACCTGAGACTTGGCACGCTATGCTCCAACTCAAGACAAGCCTATTTAATAAATTGACAAATGCTCTATAACAGGAGCTAATAATGGAAACATTTTCACTGTGAACTACTTCTCAACTTTACAAAAACTCTGGATAACTTGTGTACCCTGAGAGTTATTCATAGCTGAAATAATTCCTGTGTTTATACTGCCATTTGCACTGCTCTCCAAAACATTTGAGCACTCCCCCATCTGTGGTTTAACTGCAGCACTTCTGCACAGATAAATCTTATTTTAGACAGTAAAGGCAAAATGCTGACAAGAGGAAAAAATAAATGTTCTCCCATGACCACTCTGCTGTGCAAATGTTTCTTTGTCTTTTCTGGGATCATATATTGGTGGAGACATTGCTAAGAAAGAAAACATTTTAGGAACTTGAAGAAATAAATTCATTTGTGGTCTCCTTCATCCTCTCAGTTTTCATCGAAAACAACCAAAAGTAATTAATTTAAGTAATGAAATGAGCTCACAAGAATTCTCTGCAACAATCTATAATTAAAGATTTTTTAGTTGCCAAATCAAAGAGACACAATGCCCTTGTTTAGGAAACTCCAATATGGTGGATAAAATTTGACTAAGATGCCAGGTTAAAGACACATCCCATTACACTTTCACTTTCTGACATGTATAATCTGCATATAACAGCAGTGCCCTAGTCACAGTGAATTCTAAGGGGTTTTTGAAAGAATTGAAACTATTTTAAATCGTTAATAAACATTTCTTTACTTAAAAATTTAATGCAAAATTTGGAATTCCATCTGGTTTTACATATATAAGCATAATTTATGCTTCAGAAGAAAAAATGGATTGAATTGCTGCAGGATTTCTAAGCACCAAATGCTTTGTAACAGAAATGCAATGAAGAAATGTGATTCATATGTGAGTAGGGAACACATAAAATATTTTGTAGTAGTGGATCTACTACATAATGCCCAAAGTACACAAAGGAATGGTCCTACCTCTCTTTTCTGGGGCAACTGGTGGTAAAAGACAAAACCTAATGGTAACCATTTCTTTATCTTTTTCTATCTCATGAATTGTTTTGTTCAGTTCTGGTGAAAAACACAGAACAGGAACTTTGGGACAGGTGTGGAGAACAAATATAGTAAGCACAACACCTTCCTGATCTTTTGGGAGGCTGTTCCAAAGATGCAACATCCCAAAGAAGCCATGGAAAATGTTAAGGCATGATGTAAGAAAATCCAGCTACCTGTGGTTACTTCAGGAATGGAAGAATTATGCCTTTGAAAAAAAGTGAAACTAAATCAGGAGCATGGTCAAAAGTTGCTGGGCCTGCAAAAAAGTCTGGACTACAACACTTCCTAAATGTTACCTGGTAAGTGCAGAATATTTTTATCAATTTTATGCTAGGATTCAGAGCATAAATATTTTTCTGTCTTCTATTATAAAACCTTTTCTGAATATTTCAGTGATTCAAAGTCTCTCTTTTGCTTTAGCAGCATATTTTTAACAATATGAGGCTACTAGAATTTGGGACTTGAAAATTTCAAACTAGAATGGTTTACTCAATTTTCTTTTTGAAATAAATGTTCAGCTTTTGCTTCCTTTGTCACGTGAAAAACATACTTAGTAGTAAGATACTAAAGAGGAAAAAAGTGACACATACGCTTTTCAAAAAATATTCGCCATTGAAATAAATACCTACAAGTGGCATGAAAATCCAGATACTTCTCAGATATACACAGAAAGGAGCAACCACACTTCCTACACGGCACATCATGCTTCCACTTCCAACAGCAAGTGATCTACACAGAAAAGAATTTGAGTAAGAATCTGGCAGTTAAAGGAAACAATTAGAAATGCACAGACACTTAAAACATCAGTAAGATTTGTGTCTTTAAGCAATTATCCTAAGAAGCTGTTGCCATGCCAATGTAAATTTATATTGTGGTGAAATTCAGCTGCTTCTGTAATTAAGATTAAAAATATAATTATCATTCAGCACAGATAATGGGATTAATAACCAGGACTTATAAGAAAGGCATAAAACAAGTTTAAGAAAGTATTGAGTATTCTTCTAGTTCCCCAGTGGAACCTATCAATGCACATGGAATGCAAAATAAATAAAAAACTATGGTACAGCCAAAGTCCAGACAGCTCTGAGGGCAGCTGAGGAAGTCATCCCATCCCAAGTCTTTCAGATCACCACCACTGATGCCAAGAGCTGCTGGATCTTGTGTAGAAAAACAAATTAATGAATGAAAAATAATTAATTAATGAAAGATACCTAACTGGCAAAAGTTCTTACCTTACTATTGTTGGGTACAGTTCTGCTGTGTAGAGATATATAAGGCCAAATGCCACACCTATGGAAAATTTTCCAGCCATGTTTGCTAAGATAATTAATGTATTGAAATCCTATTGAAAGAGAGCACAAATAAATATATCACCAGAAAATTACACCCTTCCAAACATAATTTACATTCTTCAGAAGTTGTGACCCTTCTTTAAACAATAAGCAATACTCATTGCTTGCTTTTTAAAAATTGCTCAATAAGTTACTAGCTTCCACATCACTTTTTACCAGTCCTGGTTCACTGAATCGCTGGGAGCATTTTATGTGTGACTCCAGCAATGACATTGAAACTTGTACTGAAAATACAGAATCTATCTTAGACTGGCAGCTGCAACTTAAAACCAGCCCTTAATTAACTATTCTATGATTTAGAAAGAGCAGCTGCATCTACTGACTTAAGAGCCTTTAAAATCAATTTCTGCTATAGGAACACTTCCAAGCATATGTGACTAACCTGAGGTATGAACATAATTAAAACACAGATCAGTGCACTTAAAATAAGGAACGGAATGAGTGTGTTTCTCCTTCCCAGTTTGTCCATCGCAAGGCAAGCAATGATATAGCAAGGCAACTCCACAGCACCTGTCAGTATGAAATTATCTCAGTTTAAGTCATGATTGCACATATTCATCTCATAACTGTAACTTCCTCTTTATGGGGGAATTTATCTGATCCAGGGGCTAGTAAACAAGTAAAATCTAAAGACAACCAGTGTGTCGGGCTAGTTCATTTGGTTACAGAAAGTGTGACAGAAGGCAGAGAACAGCCTAAAATACGGAAGTGGGAGTGGAGAAGGACAAGGGAAACAGGTTTCACAGCACAGAGCAGCTCCAGTTCTCTTTGGGGTGGAAAATTACAGAAAAGACCAAGGCCACAGTTCTGTTTCTATGACACTGACACTTCTGTCTGAAAGCTCCACATTTGCTGCTCTTCTCCTTCAGGTATTTTCACATTAACAGCTCAAGTGTGCCCACAGGGAATATTGCTAGTGTCACTCAGACACAACTCTCAGGATTTGCCAGCTTCCACCTGGACAGGGAATGGTAGCCACAGGTGCCTCCTCCAGAATCAGTTCAAAATCATCTCAAAGTAAAAGGCAAGAAAGGTCTGTCCACATCCAGTTTTCTGAGTAAGCCTCACTAATACAGAGTGCAGTTCCAGCTTTCTCCCTTCTCCATAAAAAAAGAGGGCTTACAGCATCTCACTCTTAATACAGATCATCCTGTCCTAATGTTCCTTTCCAGAGAAAAACTGCTGCTGCTCTAAAGGTCCTGGCATTTGGATAGACCTGTCTGCACTGTGTAAACATGATTTGCCTGTAGACAAATAATACTGAGCCAAAGCCAGTTTGGACACGTTTTAAGCCAATTTGCTCAGGAAGAATGCTACTATGTCCAATAGAAAAACAAGGAAGAACATAAGATGCAGCCCTGAACAGCCTGGATTCCTTTATTACGTACATATAGCATGTCAACACACCTGTAATATCAGGAAACAGTATTTTGGGGTTGTGTTGGAAAAAGCAGGTTGTAATTATTCAGTGTCTGCTAGTCTGCTAAAATATTTTTAGAAGAGGTGGGTACAGTGAACTCCACAATAGCAGTTTAGTTATCTGTGCAATACCAGCATCCATTCTTCAACACATCAGTCTAACAATACACTGTAATACAGGATAAAACAAACTGGAATAATGAGAGCCCCAGTCCTTCTGTGAGCCTGTGTACACCATCAGTCACATTCACTTCACTGAGAGTACTCAGCTGCACAAAGCAAAGCACATGATTTAATTCTTCACTGGCTCAGAGCTGCAAGTCTGATCTAGAGTCTTCTGAAGTCAGTGGAATATTTTTACTGATGTTAACAAATTTTGGATCAGGCCTTGAATGCACTTGAGCTGCCTTTATAAACAACTTACATGCCAGAGAAAGATTACAGCCAGATTACAGAATGATAAAATTAAAAGAGTATTACCACTTAATTAAAAATACACTTCTGAGAAAATGGAAATTACTCTTCCTTCTGACAATTATGACTATGTTTTCTACACAGACAAACTCAATATATCATGACTGTAAGTGATAAAAGGAATATTTTTTCTCCCATTTTCCTAGTTTGTGCCTTTAACAGAGCTGTGTGAATTCTGTATTGCTTGTCTGCTTCCCCTGGTGTTTGTGCGGATCTGCTATAAACTTCCAAGGCAAAGAGAAGACAAGCCAGAATATGATTTTACAATCAGAAAGACAGACAGAGAAGAATTCTGTGCACCAACAAATTCTATTTTTTTTTCTCAGATACTGTGAAATTTGGAATGATACTGTGTTAGTCAATTTTACGAAAAGTTAGCAAGAAACTTTTCAAAAAAGGTTCACAATTGAATGAACAAAGTAAAAAATTGGCTGTCAAATCTATAGACATTTTTAAATGTTTGTTCCAGTTCTGTCATTAACAGAATAAGGTACAAGAATATTTACCTATGAGAAAGAGATTTAAATATTCATTGCCTCCTAGACTGACAGAACTGAGGGAGAAGACGTAGTACCCCAAGCTCCCAGTGAACCAGATCAGCCAGACTGTGATGGTCCTTCTTGCAATTTGCCAGTTACAAAACAGGTCTAAGATGTTGTGCTTCTTTGCTGAGGATGTATCATCATCACCCATTCTGCCACAGGCTGATCATCTTGTTGCACTGAGCACAGTTCAGAAACTTTGCAGGGAGTGCTGACTTTATTCCATCTTGCCATTGTATCAATCACTTTCTGTGCATCTTCATATCTTTCCTCTGACAGCAGCCAAAAAGGTGTTTCTGGGAGCATCCAGCAGCACAAGACAAAGGGAAGAGTTGCTATGGATAGAAATATCTGATAGACCCACCAGGTCCGAACCAAAAATCCCACGAGTGCCACAATCATAATTCCCATAGCAAAAAAAGCATGGACATGCATAGAAGCCCAGGTTCGTGCTTTAATGCCAACAAATTCAGTCACATAAACAAAAGCCACAACCAGATAGCCACTTGAAACCTGGGAGGATGGGAGAGAGAAAAGAAAAGAAAAAAAAAAAAACAAAAAACAGAGTGAGGTTTGTTTCTCCTCTCCCTGTGCACCAGCAGTAAAAAAAACCAAAGAGCTAACAACGTTCTACATCTGTGTATGCTAAATTGTCACCGCGCTGGCCTGTCTCACACTGACAGAAAAAAAGGCAACCATGAAAATGAGTCAGCTGGAGAAAAAATGCACTCAAACCTTCCGACTGTGTGGATACTAAAAATGTGACGTGAATTAGGATGTTTCTCTGCAGTGAGGGACAGCCAGCCAGAGACACCTGTGAAGAAACTTAATTTGCTGATGTCATTAAGCCCTTCTCCTCCAAAAATCAGGTCCCTTAATGACATCACAAACTGGATGCTTGGGAAAGAGAGGTTCCCTGAAGTAGTTGTCACTTTTGAAAATCTTGATCTTGGCTTTTAAGCAGAACATTAATACCCTGCATGTCAGAAAACTGCACATTTACGAACAATTACCTTCCACACCTTTGTAAAATATCTCATTAAATCAAATTTTTTGCAATATTGGAAGAGAATCTCATATATATACACAATTACAGGTTCTCATATGGCATCAAGTGAATGCAATTACTGGCATGTTCTGCATGATAGTATTTCTTCATTGAATATATATATATGTATTTCAATTTCTCAAATATCTCAACATCAAATTCCTGGTATCTTAAAACATTGCAAAACACAGCTAGACAATACAGAATAGAAAATATTTCAGTATATTGTTTTGATTAATTGATTTTCCCATTAACAAAATTCCAGTTAATAGTCTCCAATTCTGAACCCACTGATAGGAAAGCTGCACTGACTGCAGTGGCATGGGGCTAGAGTTTAGGACTGCACCTTGCAAATCAGTCCCAGTGGCCAGATAAAACAGCATCAGCCTGGACAGAGCCTTTTGCTTTTCTAAACTACCACAGGACCTGGCATCAACAGCCAAGGGAGTCAGCAGAGGGACTTCTGTAGATCTCACTGTTTAAGGCTGACATGATACAGTTTTTCCTGCTAGGAAATTCAGGCAAAGGGAGCTCCAGGTACAAGGTCCTTTCTTGACTAATGCACTGTCAGCAGAACAAAATAAATTATGGGAATATTTTTAAATATCTAACCCATGTTCAATAAGTTAGATGATTTGTTTTTGTGATAGCATTCTAATTTCTTTATGCATTGTGTAGTGAAAATCTCAAGAATGTACTTTGGGCTGTAAAATAGTTATTAAAAATTGGTTATTATGTATAAATATTGAATATGTATCAGATATTGGATGTATAACACACACACACAAAATTGTGTGTGTGGGTCTGCATAAACACATATACTGAAATACCTTTAAGTACATCCAGTACTAAGTACCTTTAAAACATCTAGGTGTTAAACATATCTGCCTATGTATTTAGTATTCCAGATACAGCTTAAAAGACCAAAGAGATGCAAGGAAGAGAAAATGTGCATCTCTCCTCCATCACTCAAAATGGTAGAGATAAAAATAATACTTATTATAGATTTGCTAGTTTAAGAAAAAAATATATTCCATTTCTAACAATAAGGAGAAATGCAACAGCAGCTGCAATGCAGAATCCAGAGTTTGCTGCTCACACTTGGTATTTAATTACCAGTCCAGCAGAGGTTGGGATGGAGGAAGTACCAAACACTGCTTCATACAGACGCTTTCTATTAATTCAAAGAGGAAAACTGCTGTGGTCCAAGAACATTCAGACTCTCCCTGCTCTGCTGAAATAAGTGCAACAGACGGGGCTTTAGAATAATGAAGTTGGAGAGGAAATAATAACAAAAGGGAGGTTTTCCTGAGAAGGGGTAAGAAATGGCACAGAGAAGGGCCAAGGGTGAACGTCCTTTCTTACCATAGCGAGGAGAAAGCGCACAATCACAAAACTGTAGTAGTCAAAGGTGAAGGCCACCGCGATGCCAAATACAAACTGACCAGCACTTGTGAACCATATAACACGCTGTCTTCCCAGTCTGCAAATCACAGCAGTAATAAAATCATCAATAGCCACAAACATTCTATTAAAATACACCTGCAGCTCCAGAGAGCCTAGATGGAAGTTACTAACTCACCAAAGAAATTCTGGTTTAGATACCTCTCTTAATTTGTCAGCAATTTCAGCTTCTAAGAAAAAGGATGAATGGAACTTCCATTCTACAATTCTTGGCTGAAAGCAATGATAAGTGAGCATTACATATGTGCACCTCCAGTTTTAACTTGTACGTAACTGATTGGTAATTTTACTCCTATTTATGAGGACATAAATCAGTTTTTCAGCTATTTTATATTAAGTAGCATTGTGTTAATAATTTCTGACAAAAGTTGGCTGGGATACCATGCCATCTTTTGTCATAGTAACAACCAATTTTGATAGTAATGAAAGGTTTCTGTAACCTACCTTTGTCCAGTTCTTTAAAATTGAATTCTCTAATAAATGACAATCACACAGCTCCCCATAATTTTCTGATTCCTGACAGCACATATGCATGCATGTAAAAACACAGAAATCTAGGAAGAAAGTAAACTAATGGCAAAAAAATCATGTCAAACACTAGCTGCAGCAGTAGATAAGACTCCATTGGGAATTCACTACATTCTATCTACAAATGCTCTGTAACACAAACTGCATAGAATTATTTTTCTTCCCCGATAATAATTCCTTGGTCTCTTATTACCTCTTCCATTGCAAACAGCTTTTTACAAATGGGGATATTACTTTTAGACAGTTTGAGGAGTTTTGGACTGGGTTTTTTTTTTATGTGTTTCGTACTCCAGTAAAATTCCTCCTGTTTTTTCCCAGCCTTGACCTGAAATCATGATTTGGTCTTTAATCCCCACCAGGAAAGATCCCAGTAAGTCTTAAATATCAGAGCTCTTCTATTGGGAAATCTGTTAATTGGTAATAGGAGGGATACATGAGCTTATTTCCCATGAGCCAGGATGTGTCAGAAAATAATAACTTGCAGCTGTAAATTCTGCAGCTGTAAATCTGCAACTCAGAATGTGTGTATTATCTTAACTGGTTGTCCATGGGTTGAATTAATGGAAATGAGAACAATACAATCCTAACCTTATAAATCACGTCCAAGTATTAATTAATAAAGTTATGACTTATTTAAAGGGACTCAAAACAGATGTTAGTATTATATTCTGGTTTCTATTAAATACAATTTTACAAAGCCTGGGATTGGGAACCAGATTGATTCCATGTGTTCTAAAAGCCAAATTAAAAAGTTCATCATTGTTTTTGCATTCCCATGTTGTGACTGTCACACTGTAGTGCTGTGCTAATGAAGGAAAATCAGAAAACAACACTTCTGATCTCCTTACAGTCTTAGATGTGGGACGAAACATCACTCTCCACCCAGCAGAACTGTCAGGCAACAAGCTCCTTATAGAAAGACATAACTCTAAACCAGCCTTCAAAGCAAAGCACAGGTACAATAAGTGCCCAAGACAAAGCTAAGCTCAACATAACTTGAATATTTGATTCTCATATGGACAGACAGGCGTGGCTGGGTGCTCTCTGAGGCAGGAATATGCCTGTTCGTGTTGAGAGAGGAAACCAGCTGAGGCAGGAGGCCACAGATGTGTACACTGTTGCTTCTGAGTCCAGCTCTGATGCTGGATTTCAGTGCACGGGCTGAGATAGCACCCAGGGAAGAACTGTTGGACAGGAATGGGCCTTGGAACTGTGAGCAAGAGACTGCTCGGGTCGAGTCCCTCCAGGACTGATGCTCCTCGTGCTCAAACAGAACTTTGTTCATGCTGGTAAATGAGTGAAGCTACAGCCCAGCTCATCCACACCCATTTTTCCTCTTATGTTCACAAGCTTTCAAGAGACTAAAGTTTAAGCTAATTTTTCAGGAAAAACCTACAACTCAGCAAGGAAAGATGGTATCTGGGTGCTTATTTTATGAAGTGGGGCTTGATTAAACCCTCATAGCCTTTGCATCAGCTCCATTGAGCTGTATTCATGACAGAGGTTAGGAAAAGTGATTTTCAAATACATGATATTTAATCTTCTACTAGCCCTTCAGCTGTTTGTCATACTACAAAAAAAAAAAAAAAAAAAAAAAAAGCATTTCCATGAAGAACCTCTTCTCATGAAAAATGAGGTGAAAATGTACTCCCAGGTTTTACCATTGCTATTACAATGAGCTATTGCTATTCCTGTCAAAATAAATAACCAAACAAACAAATAAATAAAAATATAAAGACAAATACTAGCTGCACAGGGCAGTTTCAGGGATCAAGATCAAGGTCTAGAACAATGGATGAGAAAGTATGAAAAAGTTCTAAAAATCAATTATTTGAGAATATATTTTAAAATTAGGACTTGTTATAGGAAAAAGAAACCAAGTTAAACAGATCTGTGAACAAAGCAATATCCAAACCTCCTGGATGTTGCATATGTAGTTATGAATATACAATGAATAGAAACAACAAAAACAGGTAGATACACATAAAGTTACTGTAGTCTGAAGCTACAATTTTCAGAGGATGGCACTTTACCTGTCAGCAATGTCACCAAAAATCACTGCTCCAATCAAGACTCCAAGCATGAATGTAGGCTGGATTAATTTTGCAAGCCATTCGCGGTCACAGACCAGATCCCACTGTGTAACAACAGTGCTCTTCCACTTTGTATCATCATAGAGAAATCCATCAGAACAAGGAAATACAGACTTGTTGCCTTTGTATTCGTATGCCAGATCCAAAGTGACTTCTCGTTTGGACCTGCTGCATTGATCAAGTTCCCAAATTTCTCCATTTTCCAGCTGGACTACAATGTAGTTTTCTGTTGATGTCCATAGTGTCCAGATGTCCTCTATACTTGATGCAGAGGAGTTGTGGAAAAGAACACCACTCACATTTCCAGGGAACCCACATACAAAGTTAGGAGTAACAGCCATGAACACAGATGCTAAGTAATGGATACCACATGACATAGCTTGAAAGACAGATGCAAAATAAACACATGCTTGAAATCTGTAAAGGGAAAGAAAACATTTTACTGAGGAAAAGCCCTCTATACATGAAAAAATATTCAGTGTAATTGTTTGGGTAGATCAGTAAATGGAGATACCATTAATGTGTCTAGTGTTTTGTTGTGTGGTGCTGCTTCAATATTAGCTAAGCTCTGCAAGAGACCAAAGATGAGAAAAAGATCCACAATTTGGAATCTATTGTTAAGAAATGAGTGCTGCTCTTAGTCATGTGTTCAGTCATACAGAGAAGACAATTTAAAATGAAACAGTTCGGACCTTAAGCACTTAGTTTGAAGCAGCCTTCCACCCTCCAAATCTCTGCAGCATATCCCCTTAAAATAAGGCCTCAGATTACTTGGATGCTTAGAAAAACCAAAATGTTGCATCCTCAGGTTCTTAGGAGTAGAGATATGTGCATCAAATAAAACAAACCAAACACATTAAGACCCTCATTCCACCTACTTGTATCTCTACAGCTGAATTCCATCGATTTTCCATCTCTCTTTATTGCAGCCAAAAGACAAAGAGAGAATACATGTAGACACACGTAGAAGATGGAATCTGAACAATGTGAAATGTTTTGTAGCAAAACAGAGCTCTGAACTGGGTTGGGTTTTGGCTTAAACAGGGTGTGCAGTTATCCATTAAAGATTGTATCATGAAGCAAACCTAGTAAAAGAATGTTTTATGCCTAGCCTGAATTTGGGCATTTTAACAGCTTTTAAAGCTTGCTTGAGATGCATGTAAATCTTAGTAAAAAAATTGCATATGTGTTCAGACTTTTAAAAGACTTGCATTGAACTCTAGTGTCACTGTATGCAAATTCTAGACATTTTCTGATAATTTAAGCATAAGGAGTCGTTTTCTCAATCAAATGTTTAAATTATGCATCTAATTAATACAACATCTGTTCAGAAAAAACAAAAAAGCTTTTGTTCTCCTCCCTTTTTTATTTCCTGAAGGCCAATGAATTGCAATAATTTGAAGAAGTGTTCAATGAGCTTCTATACACACATTCTTTCTGCAGGACACAGCAGGCCTCGGCAGCATGAAACAAAAAGCAGATTTTTTTTTAACATGATCAGAGGCTATCTCTGCTGAAGTTATAGGAAATAATGTCCAAAACCAAATGCCTTGAAATGTCTTTTGGGAAAATTCAGAGCAATTCCAATCCCTGTACAAATGCAGATTCTAGATACGCCTTCTCCAAAATGTATCTAATCTAGCCATGAATTCCCATAATACAGATCTCAACAGTACATACCCTAGGACTTTTAAATCTATCATCAAAATTTCTAAATAATTTTGATACTATCTATAAGCAAAGTACTGAACCAGAATTTACTGGCTACATTGTCTTAATACCCGATTAACATTTTCCAATAAAATAGTTCTCTTGTAAAGCACACCTCCATTCACCATCCTCATTCTCCTCTGCCTTTTATCTTGATTCTTATTTCTTTCCTTGGTAATGTAAAAGCCTATCCTGTCCTTCCAATGGCATTTGACATTGCTGTTGTTCTGCTGCAGTGCTTTTTATCCTCCTTTCTCTTGACAAACAGCTCTATTGACTTTTCTACAGCAGTCTGAGGAGTGAGTTCAATTCCTAAAGCCACTGTGGCAGCTCAAAATCTGGCTTCGCTTCCCTCTGGAGGATGCTGCAAGGCAATCCTCACACAGGTGCCATGCTGCTCCTTCCCAAACAAAACTGAAGTATATGGTCAGGAGAAACTGAACATAACCACAGCAACCCTTCAAGTCTATCAATTCTCTCTCAAGAGAACAGCTTCTTGGGGATTAAGTAGCTAGCCATAGGTCAAAGCAAGGCTGAAACAGCTCTGAAAGGTGTTTGAGCTATCCTGGACCATAAAAAAAGCAAAGGTTATTTTGAAATGTAACCCTTGGGACCCTATTGATGCAGACAAATATGGTCAACAATGTTTTTTAGTTCCTCTTCTCCAGTTTCATTTTAAACTGTTCCCATCAAAAGACACAAACTCATTTTAAAAATAGCACAGCACGACCAAATTCAACAACCTGGGCTACTGTTGCAGTATGCAGAACGCTAGAAAGAGATAATAGTAAATTAAACCCCTAGAAGCTGTCACTTACATCTTCTACTAGCTAGTAAAGAGCGGCATACTTGGAATCAGTATTTGCAATTTCTGTCATTATGCATTGGAAAATTGCAATGTCAAATAATCCACTTGGTATTTCTGAGAGAGAGGGAGAATGAAATAATTTCAAACTCTCATACACACCTCTTGAGTCTCCTAATCAGTTCTTGCAATACAAGAAATACCAGGATCATCATTTATCTTCATCTCAGTAAGAGTGAGTAGGAAAAATATATTTATGCCATTTTTTTTTTGGAGAGGCTTAAGGGGGATAACAACTTTTAAGGATAGAGTCTGAGAAGATGGCATGAAACCATCCACTACACACATTTTTACAAATTCAAAGCCCAACAGTATCACTAGGGCTATGAGCAGGTCTAGTTAATCTCTGCTCTCACTACTCACTTGAGAGTTTTATCTTATCTCTTCCTGAACATTTCTTGTGATCATACTTCAATGACCATTTTGACAGACTGCTACACTGTCAAATCTTTCTGCAGGAAAGTTTCTCATTAAATCTAATATCTATGTCCTCTTTTCAAATATAAGACTATTATTAACTTATAAAACACCCTGGTACAACTTGAATAAATCTTCTTTTTCTTTTATCACTTCGTTGTACAGAATTCTCAGTTCTCCTCCTCCTCCTCCTGTTACTGCTGACAACCATACAAACTACAGTCTGAACTCTTTCCTCTTTTTTGTGCCCCTTCTTTCTTTCCACCTCTGTAAAAAGCAAGAAAGGATTCATTTTAAAGAAATACCTGTCATACAATATTTCACCCATCTTTCAAGGGTTTAACTTACAATTAGATATAGCTTATTCTTGTGAAAAACATCCTTCCATTTCCAATGTTATGAAAATCTTACTCAGTTTCAACAAAGAAATCCACTTTGTAGCACCATTATTTTTCTTACCTAATTTGCAGCATCAATGCAAACAAAAGAAGTCAGAATACCAGATATACATTAACAGACATAATGCTGAATATTTATGCTGACATTTATGCTGAATATGACTTCATTTAAGAATGGAAAAATGGGTTTTTACAGCAAAATTACCATGTTGATCAGAATTTTGCAGGCGGAATTGCACTGCAGTTTTTAACTACTACCTGCTCAATGAAAGAGCCAAGGAGCAGGCAGGGGGAGCTGGGATAGGGAGGAATAAGGCTGATTTAAAGTTAGAAAAGCATTTGGAAGCACCAGGGTCTGAAGGCACTCTGCACCACTACAGGCTGCTTCCCTGCCTGCAAAAACTATTTACTGCTCTCTCCAGTAAAATTCCACACTGGGCTGGCTAAGCCTCTGTCTGTATATAGTCTGTATGTGCATATTTTTGTACATACAAAACACAGAAAAACTACCCTGAAAGTCCTGTTTTGCTGTGAAGGAAACCCACTGCTGACTACAGCAGTGTTCTAACAGCATTCCCACTGGTCCTAGATTGAAAAGCCCAACCTTACAAGCTTCTGCCAATCTCCTGTGGGTAGGAAGAGCTCTTCTTCCAGAAAGACCAGTGGTGTAAATGTCAGGAAATTCCTTAACCTGTATAGTTCCCAAAGAGGAATGAATCCAACCATTAGGGACAACATAGGGAAAGAATGAAAAGTGTGTAGGGAGGTCGATGTGTAGGGATGTAGGAAGATAAGTATGTAGGGATGGAAGGAGATGGGAGAGTACTACAGGTTAATGGAATTTTGCTTTCCAGAAGAGCTGGAGACTGAAAAGGGACAAGGGCACAGGTCCAGCCTCAGTGCAGACAGAGGAACAGAGATGGGGGTGGCAGAGGGTGCTGAGCGAGGAGGAGCACAGAGCTGCTGCCTCCTCTGTTGCCACCTGGGATGCCTCCCTTTGAACCCCTGCTCCTTGAGCTGTATCCCAGACCCTGTGCTGTGGCATGTGGATGTCCTGCCCAGTGTCAGAGCCCTGGGACAGGTCCCTGGCCATGCTCATGCCATGGCCCAGCAGCCCCCGGCCTTTGCGGGAGCCCGGAGCAGCTCCCGGGCGCTGTGCGGGGCTGGGAGGTCACAGCACAACATCCACAGGTCATGCACTGCTCTGGCCCTGAGGCACAGGGTAAAGTCTAGGCTGCCCTTGATCCCCACTGTAAATCATTAACTTTTTACCCCATTCTTAACTTAAGAACACCAAACTGATACGAAAGTCCTTTATTACTGAGCTTAAAGCTCTCTGCTGCAGACATATACTATATACTGTATATATAGTATAGCTACTATATATATAATATATATATACTGTAATCCCTGTATTAACCACATATATATACTATATATACACTATAATATATAGTATATACTATATATATATAGTATATACTATATATTATAGTGTATATAATATATACACTATAATGTATACACTATATATAGGATATGTACTATATACTTTATATAATATATACTATATGCCATATCTATACTATAATATATACTGTAATCCCTTTATTAACCACACCAAACTCAATGTTTGAAGTTAAATTTCCCTGAGTAAAGAAATACTGTTGTTCGTGCATGGAAATGGTAAGAAAATACCATTGCAGGAGCAAAAAACACTATTGAAATTCACCAAAAAAAGCAAATTCTGTGGTTTATTTTCCAGGACTGATCTCAAAAAGGGCAGATTTTGGCAATAGGATTTTAGTACCAATCATCTTCACATACACACTACAGATTATAGAACATATATTGTTGCAAATAGTCTAACCTATTTTACAGATATGTTTTCCTTTTTAAAACCCCACTTCTTGACATTTAAAAAAAAGTTCTGTGAAGATGATGACTGTCCTAAAAGGTATGATAATTTCTCTCAGTGTTTTTCCATCTCTTCAGTGACTTGCCATGGGAGATAATTATTTGGCAAGTACATTTTGTCACTCTTGCCAGGAGTGTCAAATATAGAAGTCAAGAATACTTTATAGGCTACTGCTCCAGTATAGAGATCCTTAATGAATGCCAGAAGTCAAATGAGCCTAAAATTGTCTTCACAAAAGCAAGACACAACATGAAAACGTTCCAGTCCCTCTTAAAATATTTGTGATATTTCTCCACAGTAATTTTTTTTTTTCACTTTGCAGCTTATAGTAAAAAAAGATTTTTGCATTTTCTATTTCCTCTGCACAAGTTCAAAGATCAGGAAGAAAAACAACTGGTAATATCATGTCAGTACCTGAATATGAGAAATACTGTTCCATAAAGACAATGAACTAGATCTCAGACCACTGTTGCTCTGGCTGTAGTCTCATGGCACAACATCTCTGTGGCGCTGTCAATGCAAGATATTTTCTCCCTTCTCTTTTGCCACTGTTTATTCCCCCCTTGAGACACAGTGCACTCTAGCCTCAGCTGTGGTGGTATTTCTTTTGTAGACCATCTGTGAACTTTGCCTGGCAAACTGATCTGACTTGAATAAAAAAGTCAAAATAGATACTAAATTTTTAAAAATGAAATACAAAACCAATAAGCTAGACTAGTTGTTCAGTCTAATTTATATTACATCCATGTAAACTATCCATACCAGTCTATTTGGAAGGTTGTCCATCTTGCACACAAAAAATACTTGAAGTGCACACTGCCATGTATATGTTAGAGAATAAATCCCCAGCCTCAGAGTACTTTTAGCATTGTCAGTTATTGCAGTGTATAGCAGGGACAAGACTTGCTGTTGGACACTAATTTTATGTTAAATAAAATATGATTCTGAATTTCTTGTCTCTCAATCAAAAACAGAAGAGGGGGAATTACCCTGATACTCATCAAAATCTAATACAAACATTTTAAATAATTTTGGTTTAGAATAGACTCACAAAACTGTTCTGAGATTAGCAAAATATTTGTACTATTCCACTGCCTTTCAAGAACTATTTTTACTGCTTGTCTTGTCAACAACCTCATTTGTAAGTTGCTTAAGTCAGAAAACACAGTATGTTTTTGTTGTGCAGTGTACATTCAACAGGATGGATTCAGTGGAATGAAATGTCCAGATATTTACTATTTCTGAAAGAATTTGTGTTCAGTAACCACTTGAACCTCTGTATTCCATCCTGGATTGATTGGTTTTTGGTTTGTTTTCTTTTTCATGTGAGAAAAGCCATTCAGCATTCTTTCCACTCTAAACCAAAAAGTGATGATGCACTTCCACATTTATCTTTTGAGAGGAAAGGAACTGAATGTGACTCAAGTGTATTTTTGCCATGGTGCAGAGATACAGATTTGGAGACAGCCTTAAATATACAACATGCACAGCCTGATTTGACTTATGGTGTCAAGAATAAACTTCCTTCCCTCCTAAGATCAGTTTGAACCATGCTGAGAGTTCCAGCCCACAAGGTTATTGCCAAAATTTGTTTTCAGACACAGAAGATGCTGTGTTTGATCTCCAGTTTAAACCTACGAACAGCACAGATGAAACAGGAATAAAGGAAACTGTGGAGATCAGGAAAATCTCAGGAATTAAATATTATAATCACTGACAACAATGTGTGCATTGATGTGCAGTCACCAAACATCAGACACCAAATCATTCTTATACTTAAAACTGATTCTCTGAAGAATTCACTTCTATCCCATTAAACTTATGCACATTTGCCTTTGATTAAGACAAGTCCAGCATTTGTTCACCAGAGTCAAGAAGAAAAATACATTGGCTGCTCACTACTCTGCATTTGGTATGACAGCTCAGATGAAGGAAGTCACATCAGCATGGAAATAAAGGAACAGTGCTAGAGAATTAAGGGCCATACTTAAAAATAGATATATATTTTGAAACTTCATCGAACAGTTCTGCAGTTCTTCCTTTTTGACTATTTAAATCAGGCGCATGAGGTTCCTGTCATCACCCGTGACAAACCAGTAAATATTGCTGGGTTTCAGCAGCTGGGTAGCAGAGCTTTCACCTCTGGACAGCCACACACAGCCAAAAGGGAGCTGCTGCTAAAGGTGCCCGGGGTTTCTTGCTGCCCCCCTGCCAAGGGTGGCTGCCCCAGGGGACAGCCGGGCAGGAGGATGGTGTGACCATGGCTCAGCCACTCCACCCCAATGCCCAACCTTCTCATCCAAATGGCAGGGAAACTGGGAAAGACACAGAGGCTCTGGGTTTGCACTCAAGCAACCAAGGTACACATAAACATTCCATTTGACTTTCCTGGGAAAGCAACCTCTGATTAAGGTGGAGCACATCACTGGGAGCAACAGCATTTCCAACACCAGAGTCAGGTTTTTTTTCATTCTAGCTACCCACTTGCCCTTTCTGCTATACTATACCAGGTAATTTAATTAAGAAAGAGCATGACCATGCAGTTTGTAAGTGATTTAGCTTTGGTTTGGAATAATTTGGACTAGTGTTACACACAGCAGAGTGGTTACACTTGAACAGTAGTAACACTTCAGGATCTATACTTGGAAGTTTCTGTTCCAGGAATGGCATTTCTATAAACATCTACCATTTAGAAAATGAGCATGTACTCTTCATGATGTATCACTAGCATTACTGTCACAGGGAAAACTCAATTCCAGTTTGTCTGGTAACACTGTTTTCTTTTGGTCAGCCTCTGCTTTGTGGACAAATCCAAATTAGGTATTTCATTCCCTTCCACACTGTACCATTTCCATCAGTTTACATAAGCAAATCTTTTCTGTAAAGCGTCTAATAGAATTTCAGTGTTTTTATTGAGGTTCTACCTAACTATAGACATAGGCAGTACTTCATGTATAGACAGTTATATTTCATTCTTCTTTCCCATTTAGGAAATAGGATGTTTTCTGCTGGTTACATTGCTGACACAATGGACTAACTTTGCTCAAACTAGCTTATATTTATTTTACCTTTTTTTTCTGTCTATAATCCTGAAATAAAACTAACTGGTTGTCATGTTAATAACATTCTTACACCTCTGTTATTCTATTTACATATTTCTTCTGCAAAACCTTGCATCAGTTGCAGCTGACAGTACAAACACATTAATTGAATATCTGCTTCAGAGTGGTGAAAAATGCCTATGCTGAAGCAATGAGCAATCTATTTTTTAAAGATTAATTCACAAAGTAATTGAGCCTTACAGTTCTCATAGTTATATTATGCCTTTAAAGAACTCTTTTTTGGTGTTGTTTCCTATTTATAATCCACATCTAAGAAGATTTGGATACAGACAGTTCATTTTCAGTAAAAATCCTACATAAATTCTCTTCACATCCTGCCACACATTGTTAAGCGTATTACCCAAGGTTTTAAATTTCTACATTTGAAATTTAATTCCTTCCTACCTAGAAAATGATTGTAAAGTTACTCATTCTTACAGGTTTTTGAAAGTTCTCATGGAAAAATGCAAAACAAGCGAGGAGTCTGTGTAATTAATTTAAGAACACTGGACATCACTTTCCTAGGGAATGTTTGTAGCTGTTCCTGTACCTACAAGTATCTTCTGAGTTTTCAGTTAGAAATAATATGGAATATTAGCTCCATGGATCAAAGTATGTTTAAATCATTTCTGTAAATACTTGAGAGGAATGTCATGGAATTTTGGGTTGCTCTATTCTGTAAATCCTCCTTAATATAAGCAGTGATTTTATCCATAGCATTACTTTCACAGCCTTGAATGTGGTTAAGGTAATTTAGTCTATTTCTATGGGCTACATAAAGCAGTTTATACTAGATAATGTGTCATTTTACTCTCCCGGGCTCCATTTGCAACTCTTACAATGTTCTTTGTTAATTCTGACATTCACCATAGAGACTCTTCATCAAAAGCAAAACCCAAAAGCTGAAGTAGATACCTTTGCTTTATTAGCTTTTTTGAATATTTCATTTAAAAAAAATCACTTAACAAGACATTACATTAAGGGAATTAATTGTCAGATAACTCTGTCTTCTAAAATGTGGGACAAAGTCAACATGTAAATCAATGCATCTCAGTGTCAACCAGAGATTCTTTCCTGTTGAAGAGAATACTGCCAGTTGCAATCCTGCTTATATGGAATCCTACCTTTTCAATTCTCTATCTCTATAGCTTGAAGAAAGATATTCAATTTAATGCAGAGTCTGGTATGGTCAAATGATTTTCTTCTGTCAAGCATGCTTTAGTTTCTGGAATTAAGTACGCCCATGTTTAGTGGCTATGTACTACATGAGAAATAAAACAGCCTCCACACCGACAGCTCTGCTCCCTCTCTGTAAAAGAGTAACTTGAATCTTTAACAAAGTCTTCTGCAGGCTTTGCTAAAACCCATTTAGGACATGGAAGAGGAGTAAAAAGTATGTCCTTTCTTCCTCTCTCTTCAGGAGTCCACACTGATGACCCACCAGTCGTTCAGGAGCTCTTGGGAGGGCTCAGGTTAGCAGCCCTGACAGCACATCTTCCCCAAGACAAGGGAAGTTATTTCCAAAGCCACAGAAAAGATGGCTATGGATAGCAAGAGGATTTTCAGCTTCTTTCGCAGGTTCATGGCTCATCTTCCCTCCAAACTGTTCCTCTTCACTGCAAATGCACAACCCATTATTTACTTCCACAGTACTGTCAGATTCTTTCCTTGAGTCTTTCCCTTGTGGTATCTCATCCAAGGGAACGGTCTGGAATAATCCTATATCCTAACTGCACATTAATATTTACAAGCATTTTAGAGGTCCCATTCTCCACAAAAATAAAGAAGCTGAATTCTGCTCAGACCTACCAGGGTTCTGATACCTAATGTACTTTTGTACTAACTGCCCCCTCTATTCTCAATGAGTGAGACAGAACCAAGGCTGGCTACACTGATCTACAATGGATGACAGTCCTTCGAGGAGCCTGAAATACAGGTGTAAATGGGATGAGGGTCCAGTTTCTCTGAACCTGGAACTAACATGCATTATCTCTCTCAGAAAGGTGGAGCTGTTATAAGGGAATACCTTATGGTATTCCCAGCTCTGCTGACACACACCAGTTCTAAAGACACAGGAAAAAAGATCAAACAACAATTTGTTCTGGAATATGATACCTGAATATAGATTGTTTAAATGAAATGAGATATCATGCGTATAATTTTACCATGCTTACAGTTCACTTAGATGCAATATAATGTATATAGTATGCAATCCATATACATCTGTACTGTTTCTCTAGATCCGTTTTCCACTTGGTGAGGAACCACACACAAACCAGGATTTACCTGGTCCTAAACCACGTAGTGAAAACAAGACAGATGGGTAATGCTCTTAACAGTCCAATTCTCCCTCTGGACAAGGTGATTTAACAGGTGTCTGAAGTTTGCACTACAGGCCTGTAAAGATACTGAGGTGAGCTCTCCAGTGCTTTGATTTGGGCAGCTGATTCCCCACACAGCTAGAACAGACTTTTACAGGTGTATCAGGTAGGAACTTAGATGCTTCCATATCTCTTTCACAACTTACAGAGGAGAATGAAGTCACAATACAGCTGGAAAAGTTCAGACCATCATGGATATAACACATTTAAATAGCACTGAACTCCATCCAAAGTCTGGTGCTGACTGCTCTTTATAGAGCAGCAAATTATTCCCAGTTCTTTGAAGCACCTTTTCAGTACTTATTTTCTACTTTTTGCTGCCTTATTGGCCTTTTCCATCTATCCTTCATGGCTTGTCCTGTATTCTTGCCTCAGCACCACTGCTGCAGCTGCATCTCTGATGCAGCTACCTAATGGCAATGCCTCCAGGTAAGAGGGAGAGGAAACCCAACCTCGCCTCTTGATCAAAACATTTTCTTGAGGAAAGGGTTCAGTACATGATCCAATGGATGGTGTTTCTAGATTCCTCAAATCATATTTTCACCACATGTGATTTTCAAAGAACATCTGCTCTGCATGAGCTAATCTGCTAATCTGCACCTTAATGTTACTTATATTATATTACTATAGATTAGTATAGTAATCTATAGTAATATAATATAGATTATTATATTACTATATATAATAGTATATAATATATATAGTATATATATTATATAATATCTATAGTAATATAATATAGATTATTATATTGCTATATATAATAGTATATATATATATAGTATATATATATATAATATTATATTACTATAGATTAGCTAATCTGCTAATGTGTACCTTAATATGGTACATTGATGGCCAAGCTATCATTATTAGGACTTGTAAATCTCTGTCTTCTACAATTTTTCATCACACTTTTTCCAGTCTTGCAATTGTAACCAAGATATAGCTACCTCAGCTGGTATCTCCTCTGGCTTGCTAATTTTTTTTCCATATTTCTGAAAAGTGGAGGATCTCATGTTCTTGTTCAGCTGCTAGAGTTTTGTGCCTCAAGTTATCTTAAATAAAACATCAGCAGTGTATGTATCTCAGTACCGTCCTTGTTGTGAATAGCAAAATATGGCACAGAAATTGTCACAAAATGTGCTAAAGGCTATTGGGGCCTTCCAAAAATTCCCTAAATTTAAAGGTATTTTCTGCTTGCATGACTTTGCTTCCTGCAATAAATTGAAACTTCCCATGAATAAGGCCTTTAATAAAAATTTCCTTCCACCTTAGAGATATCTGAGTATTGCTGAAAATCTTAACTATTATAAGAAAATTACTGACACAGCTTTTATAAGAATGGTATCCCTGTCCTCGGCATTGTATTACAGGGAACACACTGTCCAGTGCCCTACATATTTCATATTCATTCACACCATAATATTTCAGGATTAAAGAGTTGATCATCAGCTCCTTGACATATGTGATAAGTGCCTTATGCTGCCATAACTGTGACTGTGTTACAACTTGGTTAAGCAGCCACCCTGGGGTGTTGGCAACATTTCAGAGGTGAATCTCAGCCGTCTGGTTTACAAATGATAATTGATTTACCAGCTTTGGGTTTCAGTGTTGCTCGCACTGCCGGTTCTAGCCTTAGAGAAGAAATGGATAGTACAGGTGCAATTTCATCCCACTTTTTATTTAGTCATCTTTCTATTATGGCAATCTACTTTTTAATCTGCTTCTCTTATTATAATCTACTTTTTCAAGCCAGAAACAGGCAAGCACCTCCAGGGTGAGGATGTTCTGTGGCAGAACACCTTTGTCTATGCAGATCTTGCTTTAGACTGCCTCCAGTATGACCTGGATCCCAGCAAATGCTATATTAGAACCTCCTGCAGACCATGCTGCTGGTACATTGCCACCATTATCCTGGAGCACTTGCCAGTACCCAGCTTCGGTTCTGAGTCTTGAGAATATTTCCACTTTTGCCTAGTCAGGCATAGATAATAAGGCCTTTGTTTGGGCTGCTGGAGTTTGCTCTCTGAAAACACATGGGCTGTCTCGGTTCTCCAAAGCTATTACCACACCCTTCAACCAACAAGGTTAAGCACTATTTGCAAAATATCCCCACACACACACAGAAAAAAGGGGAAAAAAAGAAATGCTCAAGTCCCCCTGTTTCATCCTATGAACATCTGAAACGAGCGCCGGCTGACTCAGATGTTAGAATACAGCATAGTTGTAAGAATGCTTATCAAACATTTCTGTCAAACACCACCCCTGACTGGGAGCCAAAGGAGGACTTAGATATGAGATTCCTCTGTCTGACAGCTGTCCACTGGTACATTTTGAAAACTGAATGACAGATATGTTGCAATAAACTTTTCCACTGTATAAGGTAGCATATGGGGGGGAAAAAGGATTTTTTTTTTAAACAATCTCCAAACCACGGCACTTTGTTCATCTTCAGCAAACTACTCAAAGGTTAAGCAGAAATTCACATTATATTGTTTAAAAATATTAATTTTGTGTTGAATGTACTAAGTACTAAATGTATTAGTATTTGAGAAAAATCTTGTAAGGCTTCCACTTTTTAAATTAAAACTGTTCAAATGCTGAATATGAGTACAATGGCCTGCTTCTCCATACTAACTTGAAAAAGGAAAACCAATTTCTTTCCATATCTAACAAGCACCCTTCTCCACTTGAAAAATGTATTTTTCTGGGAAAGAGCCTTTCAAGGTATCTGTAAAACAGGTGAGTGTGAAAAATCATTGCTTGAAAGTCTCTTTTTTTCTTTTTGTGAAAAGAAGCAGTGAGCATAATCTTTGAGACACTTGGGACTTCCTGTTAATTGGAATACAAACCATGACTTTCTGGAAGTAAAATGTACACAGCACAATTTGCAGATGTAATCTGATCACAAGAGCTGTGAGCTGTGGAACAAGAGAGAGGATAAGGGCAAGAGCATGAAAAGAGGAGCCTGGAAAAGTTCCAGGATGTGAAAAGAAGGCAGACTGTTTGGTGTAGAGCTTTAGAAGTGAACCAAAGCTCTGCAAAGTAGGGAGAGGAGAAACAGTTGTTAGCACAGGCCACTCAAATATTGCTACCAGGGCACTGAGCAGCAGTCAGAAGTCCACTACAAAGAATTTCTACAAAAGTCAAGCAAGTTTTTAGCTAAGCAGACTCTCTCATACCTTTATAAACACTAGAAAAGTTCCAAGGTAATAAAGAGATGTCAAAACTGTTGGCAAGTGTATTAATGTCTACTAAATCCTATGTTTGGCTGGAACAGGTGACAGTTCTATCCAAACAAGCAGACTGTCCTGCTTTCCTCCTCCTACAATAGCCATTGCTGATCTTTGGTTTGCTTGCTTCTACAGTCCAAACAGTAGGAACTTCACTGACTAGGCAAAAAGGGCAAGGAAGACAACAATGTAAAGATGTCAAAAGCTGAATAAATACATAAATATCTCAGTAGAGATAAATAGCAGTAATTTTTAATTTATTAGATGGTCTAGCTGCTAGTAAAATGTATTCTTTATAAAACCAACACCTGAAAATCTAGGTGATGTACTCAACATTGTAAAAGACAGAATATTTCAGAAGAAAAGGCAATCTTTTAAAAGATTCTGAAAATACTTCATTACAAACTCTGGAAATAGTGTCAGTGACACCCAACCTTCCTCCCTCTCTCTGACAATTTTCACCACCTGCTTTTAGCTAAAGTATAAGCCAAGATTTGAAAACTGTTAATCACAAGGAAAACGCCGCATACTGTGTGAGCTGCATCTCAGAGCTACCAGACGTTCCAGCTGGGAAATCAAACCCTTACACTCATCCACACTTCCCAGAAGGGCACCTCCCGAGCTCCCTCTAGACAGTCATTCCTGATTAGATCATGTCTCCACTCAGCACACTGCCATGGTGCACATGAGAGCAGCAGAACACACAGCCTGTTTCTCACCAGCAAGCACACATGTATGTTTTGTGTCCTGCTGCTAGATTAAAGTCACTGAAGTTATTAAAAGTCCTTTAGTTTACCTGGGAATTAGCCATGCAGGCAGTGTGAGCCATCTCCTAATGCTCACCTACCCACCATGCTGCCAACCTTATGCCCACGGGTCGTGTCTCCCCTTCCCCAGCACGGGGCCTGCCAGGGACAGCCAGTGTCTGACTGCACCTGACTTCACCTGATGGGCCCCTGAGAGGGTTTTTGGACCTGGAGTGGGTGGGCAGAGAGGGGCTGAGAGGGAGACGCCATAGGTGCAGTCTGGCAGGATCTGCTGCATGGGAGAAGGGTGCAGTTCACTGCAGGTGCATTGGGAGGCTTGGCAACCCTTTAGTGGCAACCCTTTAAGGCTTGGCAACCCTTCAGTGATGAGGCCATCTGAGTCAGGCAAGCACTATTTGTCTGTCACCCAATCTCTGCGATAGTGACCAGTGATCTCATGCTCCACAGACTCAAGAACAATGTTTGAAACAATCTTCTTGAATTTATAGGCCACAGATGCTGCCCATGCCCAAATTCAAACAGAGGCTTAAAGTCTTCCTTTAATGGCATAGGCTACTTTACATTTTTATGGTTGTTCATGCATGTCACAAGACCCTATTAAGAACAACGGCATCACTGAGGCTTGTGAAACTGAGCCCAAACAGAAAGCAAAATATTGTCAGCATCCATGTGAATGTTAATTCTGTAAAATTCACAAACTTTATCAATGGGAAAGGTGTATATATATAATCTTTATACCAATAAGTTATATATTATCTGTATATTAATAACTTTTATATAGATATATATTATATATCACATATATATAAAATGCATGCATATTATCTCTATATTTATATATGTATGAACAGCTGCTCATTCTCTACTGCATCTGTCAGATTTTAAGAAATTCAAAACAGTCTCAAAATACTAACAGTCATGCTTGGATTGCTCAGAATCTGACTGTGTCAAATCTATAGAATCTATATATAGTGCATAGGTTATATGGGCCTTATGGGAATTGCTTGAACTGAAGAAATGAACCACTGATTATCTCTTAGTGCCAGGATGCTGCAAACTGAGCAGAACTAACTCTATGGTTACAGTTATGAGCAACTTTTTCATATGAAATAGGATCATTCATCTAGCACTATCAAGGGATTTAAAAAAGTTTTTACAATATTTTTAAATAGCTCCATCCACCATAAGCTGCTATTATACCTACTGTTATACTATACCACTGCTGTGGCCTTTGAAATCTCAAACAGCCATAAGTCTAACAGGACTATGCAAATTTTGGTAGCCTGCATTTCATCTCAAAGCTCCTAAACTTAAAGCAGCTCTTATTGAACTGCACCTCAAATAATCTGGTCCCTAGGTTATTGCTGTAGAATTGGTCTACTTTTAATTGCAAGGAGTAGTTTTGAAAACTTTATCCAAAGTATTGATAAATGTTCTCAAGTAGGAAAACTACTCCAGTAATTAAAAATAACTACTTTTGTGTTATTTCAGTATTCAGCATCAAGTGCCTGCTTTCCACAAAGAGCACAAAATAGAGAAACAACAGCAGCAAAATCAACTGATTGCTAGGATTTCTCTCCTAGTTCACACAGAACAAGGCATTTTTGTTGCTGACCCAGCATTGATAACAAATGAGATTTGTTCAGATACACATGCCTGTAAATCACAACCTAGTCAACTATTTAATTTAAGCCCAGGTGCCACTTAAGCAAGAAAAAGTCTTTCCATCCTAACCATCTGAAGAGGCTATTGATACCCACCACTACTGCTTGCACATGATATTAAGAGCCTCTCCTGCTGCAGTTCAGACACTTCAACCATTACAAGGAGCTCCCAGGCTTTGTCCAAAATGCTGCTCCTGCCTGCCCCTGAGAGAAGACCAGCACTGAGGGTTAGGCTGGCTCACTGGTCACCGAGTTAGAAAGCACAGCACTGCACTTCAACAGCTTGAGCTTGTGGCCAAATTGTGACACGTGGGTCTATTCCAGCCATCTGCTCCGAGGAGTGTGTGCCTTGCAAACCCCACAATGATCAGCACAGCACGGACGTGCAGGAGAGAGCTCACTGTGAGGATGTGCACCCATTAGCCTTAATATTCATATCCTCTCAAACTTAATTTTAAGTCATTTCTTCTCCATTACCCTTACTGCTATAAGCAGTCGCAGATGCCAGCCTTGCATCCAGAGCTACAGAAGCATAAACAGACACACACATGCCATGTCTGTGTATCCATCCAACAAACCCAGGCCTCTGTACACACAGACACACCCCAGAGCCACAAGGCACATCAAAGGAAACTTGCCACCGGGCATCCATCATTTACCACACAGGTAAACCCTTGCTGATAAGGATATATGCACATACTCCCATTGCCTGTAACACGGACAACAAACTCAGCCTCAATAAAAAACACATCATCTCCTGCACTCCAACAACCCTGTGGCCCTAAGCAGACACAGCCTGAGTGTCACACAGTGCTCCCCTGCACACTGCTTTGCCCTTCTGTCACCCCTGAAGCACGCAGGCTGTTCCACACCCTGGGAGCTGCGTGTGTGTGTGTCTGCGTGTGTCTGCGTGTGTCTGTGTGTGTCTGTGTGTGTGTGCTCAGAAATGTGTGAGTTTTAAGTGTCTAAGAGTGCATGGTCCTGACTGGGCGGCTGCACGCACGTGGTGCCGGCAGCTCTGCGAGGCCATGTGGGATGTGTGGGATCGCTGCTGTGCGAGCGCGGCACACACAGGGATGGATGCGCTGCACGGCGCGAGTGGGCACACGCGTGGAGCGCCGCGTCTGGGTGGAAAAGTGCATGGGGGGATGCCGAGTGCTGCACATACAAGCAGCAGCGCCTGTCAGGTCCGCGTGAGTTCACACAGCGCGGTGCCGTGTGTCACTCTCTCAGTCCCCGCGCCTGTGTCGCTGTGTCCGAGCGAGCGCCCCGCAGGCTGCGCGATGCCGGGAGCGCACGGACACACGGCGCTGTTTGTCCCTGGGGCAGCTGTGACACCCGGCCAGCGCGGGCAGCATCACTCCCCGCACGGGATGTGCGGCTGTGACAGCCAGGGGCACCCCCGTACCTGCCGAAATGTCCCAGCGAGTCGAAGAGCCTCTCGGAGCTGAGAGCCATGGCGGGGCGGCTGCGAGCCGAGAGCCTCGGCGTCGCTGTCCCGGCCGTGCGGGGAGCAGGCACTGTCCCGTCCCGTCCCGTCCCGTCCCGCCCGCCCCCGGCCCCGGGCCCCGCCCGCCGCGAGGAGAAATGGGCGGGCGGGAATGGTGGGCGGGAATAACGGGCGCGCGCAACGGCCGCCGCTCCCCGCGGGAACCGGGAGCCGGCAGCGGGACCCGGAGCCGGCAGCGGGACCCGGAGCCGGCAGCGGGACCCGGAGCCGGCAGCGGGACCCGGAGCCGGGAGCGGGACCCGGAGCCGGCAGCGGGACCCGGAGCCGGGAGCTGCCTTGGCGGCCGCCCTGCGCGCCCCGGGCTGGCTCCGGACCAGTCACAGCCCCCATAGATTTGGATCCCGGGCTCCCGGTTCAGCCTCCCGCACTGACCAAGCGCCTCAGCCCGCTCCTGTTTTTAATGTAAAGCGAAATTAAAGGAGGCAGTTGTGTGCTTACATCCTCCTGTTACAATCCAATAATCCAATATATTTAGACTGTAGTGTATTTCACGTGGACGTTTTGAATTAAAGGAAGGTAAAACCATTTTTATTTCACAGAGCAATATCTGAATCATTTTTAGTAGCCTTACGATCTGCACTGCTATTTGGATGCATCACCTTCCTCGCCTGCCCCCAAAGTTTTAGCACACAATGTAAAATAGAATTATCATTTAATAAAAGTAAAATATATAACATATCCCATATCTGCTTGACTGTCATTAGTTCTCAAATTTGTAATGAAGACTCAATTACATTTGGGCTTACTTTTCTGCCTTGCCCGTAGTAGGCCAAGATAATCACTTTGAATTTGTTTGAGGATTAGCAAAGTGAGTTGCAACAGAAGACCTTTGTAATTAGCTTAGCAGAGGGTTTTGTTGGAACAGATACACTTTAGCAGCACAGTCATTCTGGGCTCTGATAATCAGGCAAAATACAGGGGAAAAAAAATCCCAAAACTGGTGCAGGTGCACCTCTCATATTTAAGGTTTTTCTTCCCTAGAGAACTTCATTTCCCTTCTCAGATAGATAGAAGTTGCAAGATTTCCCTGCTCAGAGAAAGGCTGAAAAGTGGACCAGATGCCCTCCAAAGTCCCCTTCCAACCTGAGTTGTTTTATGATTCTGTGATGAAAGACACATTTTCCAGCAGATTCCATGATCTCTTTCTGGGCTGTTCTACTGAAAAAACACAGAAGACCGAAACCAAATCAAAACAAATCGGCAAAAAAACCCAAGTAAATTCAACCTTATTATTTGTGTACTTCATTTTTTAGGAAGCACAGGAAAAGCTGAGAGGTAAATCCCTGTTAAATCCCAGGAAGTCAGCCTTGTGTCTCCAAAACCTGACCCTTCTGCTGTCACACTGAGGCTCTGCTGCTTTGCAGGGAAATGTGCCTTTAAGAGGCTCTGGCACCAAGCAAGTACCACAACTGTTCCTCTGCACAGAGCAGATGTTGGGGCTTCAGGGTGACAATCTGTTCCAATAGACCTGGAAAAAGCAGATGTTTGTCAGGCTCTTTGGCTCTGAATGACTCCTGACCACACCAGCAAAATGAGCAAATAGTAAGTTACACAACCAGGAACCTGAATAATGAGTTCAGCAGAGGATTGCTCCTTGCAGCTGGTGAGTTGTGAGACCACTCACCTCATCCACCAGCTCTGAAGGCTTTGCTGCTTCTGACAAAGCTCCCCATATGTCTCTGTGCATCTGCAAAGGACATTTTTAACACTGAATCTAGACTTTGTTGCAGTTCCTTTCTTAGGATACGTAAGCCAGAAAGCCTAAGGATAGATCTGTTTTCTTTCTATATGAGTTTTTGAATTGCTTCAGTTTTGCCTTAAAAATACCAGCATTAAATTTAATCATCCTGGGGTTTTGAGAGTTCTTTGGGGTTTTTTTGGTTGGTTGTTTTTTGTTTGTTTTTTTTTTTTTTTTTTTCCTGCAGAATGTTTTTCAGGTTTAAAGTGGTATGTGCTTGAATGCAGCACAGGTACTTTAACAAGGAGTTTCTTTCTTCAAAGAACCACACTAGCCAAATAATATTTGCATAAACAAACACCAATGAATAGTAAACATTCTGATTAAATATTACATTGCTGGTCATGTGCCTGGTTTTAGTGTCCTGCTTCCTACAAGTAAATTAATCAGATTTCAGTAGCTTTACGGTGGGTAGAGAATATCTAATGTAAAAGTCAAGCACGAGAGAAAATCTAATACCTTTCAGCACCATTTTTAAGCCCCAAAAAATCCATAAATAGTTTTTTTTTTCTTTGCAACCACTTGTAGGCATTCTTGTACACATTTGTGTGATTGTATCTTTGATAATATCATGACTTTACTGCCCATAGCAGAGTAAAGGAAAGAAATTTGCATGCACTCCTGTTAAATTTAATATCAAACTCCCATGTGCCTGCATTTCTAAGGGTTATTAAAGTAATGTCTTTGATGTTTGCTCTCTTAAACTTGTGGTGCTCAGAGATTTATCTTGTTTCTTTCAAGCCTGTGAAGATGCACAACATGGTTCAAGCTTGCCTTATCTCCTACCCTGTAATACCAATCCTACATGAAGCAGTAACTGTGCATTTAGTCCCCATCATTCCTGACTGAGATGTTTTTCACCAGGCACCTGGAGACAGTCATAGCACTCTTCTCACACAATACACGGCTCTCTTCCCAAAGGATTGTGCTCCATGATAAACTCTTGTGCAACAGAAAATACAGGGAACATCAAAGAAGGCATGATAGAATTCTGTAATTAAAATGTGTCAAGGTGAGGCCATCCACATCTAAACTCTACTTACTGAAGAATTTTGGGGATTTTATTAGGGACTTATTCAGAAGAAACTGAAGCAAGGTTGTGATCCCTTTCCTATAACGTCTTCAGATGGGAGCACCAAGGGTGTTCACCACAGACAAACACTCTTCAGGGTACTCCAGAAGTTTAAAATGCTGGGTTTTTAATCCTGCAAGGGGAATGTGCAATGGTTCATCACAAGAAAATTTGAGTCAACCTCATTTCTGGCACTCACAAGCAGGCTGTTGTTCAACAGAGACATCTGATACTGAACAGTTCTTGAGGAAGGAGTGAACTTTACAATGTGTAACAGGAGATGAGACAGCTTACAAAATAATCTCCTTCAGTCTGACATTCCCACCAGGAAAAATCCAGCATCTACTGGTAAGGGCTGTTCATGGTCTCTCCTTTTTTAAGTCAAGTAAGAGTGTCACCAATACATGAGAGGTGTTAGAGGAGCGTGCCCCTGACGTGGTTCTAACACACCCATGTATGTACACAGAGTTTCACATTGCAGCTGAACCCAAAACATCAAAGTGGTGTGGATGGCAGATAACTGGTGGTGTTGCCAACACAGTTCCATGCACACAGATAATGACTTCTTAAACAAAGCCAATTCCTGACCCATCTGTTTCCCCACTTCCATTGGCAAGGTTTGTAGACCAGAGATGAGGAGCAGTGCAGGAACTGCAAGAAACAAGAAACACAATTGATCTACCCACTGCCTACTCTCCCCAAGGCTTTCAGGTAGACTCATCCATGAGCACTCTCTTGACATCTGCTTTTATCACACTAGTGAAAAAAACCCTCACTGAAATCAACCACAACACATCTTGAATGCAACCTCTCACTTCCTGTTTTGAAGTTAGAAATTTCTGTTCCCTTGCAGGAAAAAACCCAGGACCCATGGCAAACGTATTTATCAATGAAAACACAGCTTCTAGAGAGTAAGCCCAAAACAAGCTTTACTTGCATAAATGTGTGTCAGCCATTGAATTGCTGGTGTTGAAAAACACTTGCAGAAATCTTGTCTTTACAAAAGGTTAGGCAGTGCTGCAGAAGTTATTTTTATCTGCTAGAAAGTAAACGAAGGCACTATAAGCCATTTACTTTGGCAGTTTGGAAGTCTTGCAATGACACTGCAGTAGCTTGTTCATCATTTTACATTTAACAGACTTACAAACATGGTCAGCAGTGTAGCAAGCAGGCTGATAAAGCAGATTAGCACAGGTACCCAGCTAAGCAAAAACTTTTGAGATTCTTCTGAGCTACAAGGAAGGAAATGTGCAAGTCCCTGATTTCTCAGGAGTCCAAGCACTGTCTCATCAGTCTGGAAGAACCAGAGCTGGTAGCAAAGTTGATGGGAGAGTGGTTTGTTGGCAAATATGCTCAATATACCTCGTTTTCCTCCCTGCTGCTGCTGCTCAGAGCAGGCCAGGCAGGCATGAGGCAGTGGCAGCAGCCCAAAGGCATTCACTATGGCTTTGGCTATATTTTTTCTTCCACTGTGTCCTGGACAGAACTCTGGAATAATCATGAGAGGCTCCCCTAGAGAACTCACTCAGGATTTGCATTCAGTGCAGTAAAGGCCCAGATAGGATTTTGAAAGCCCAGAGAGTGTCTCCTAGCTGTACTGTGGACACCCACAAGGATACATCCAACCATGATCCTTCAGTGTGGGCCACTTCAGCTTCACATTTTCAGAAGCTCTCCCTCCAGAGCATGCTTTTGTATTTAGTTATTGCAGCCATACAGATGTTGAATGGATATGAACAGAGTGTTTCATCATGGAAACTTTCTTTACTGGTTCAATATGAATACATACCCCCCTTGAATAATCTTAAAATCATACAGAAATTCAGAAAAGCAAGTTGAATTTTTAGGAAAACAATGAAATCTTCTTTACAGGTCTTTACTCTATCTCAAGTCTCTGGGGTAACAGAAGCCTGTTAGTCTGTAAGGAAGATCACAATGAGAATTTATCTGAATATTGTTTCAGTTTTGGACTACGTCTTCAGGATATACACATGGAGTTTGCCTTTTAGGGAAAGTAGAAGCTAAACTCCATGATAACTTCATAACAGAGCTCTTCAGGAATGTCGTATGAAAGACAGACAAATCTAATAGGCATCATAAAAATACATTTTAGCAAAAGTTTAAAGAGAAATTCTGAAGAGAGTGCTGAAATTAAACAAAACACAGCATTCTCAAAATCCCATCTGTGCTTTTTATTTAATTATTAGGAAAGAGGGCAGATCTGGATTAGGAATTAGGAAGAAATCCTTTCCTGTGAGGGTGGTGAGGCACTGGCACAGGTTGCCCGGAGAAGTTGTGGATGTCCCATCCCTGGCAGTGTTCAAGGACAGGTTGGATGGGGCTCTGAGCAACCTGGTCTAGTGGAAGGTCAAGTGGAAGCGCTGTCCAGAGCAGGGGGATTGGAACTGGATGATCTTTAAGCTTCCTTCCAACCCAAACCATTCTATGATTCCATCATTATTCCTGTATTACCAGTGATCCCACACAGCCCCAGAAAGCCCACCAGCACACACAGGCTCAGTGGCAAACATTCTCCCACTTCTGTCTGCTCCAAGGTTTTCACCACAACTTCCTGCACACTGATGTGACCAGTGAAGTGACAATGTGGCCTTGTGAGCTCCCTAGAGACCTCCTAAAACAGCAGCACTGACTGCAACAGCAGTGTTAGCAGGGCTACAAATTATTCTTTGCCCGTCTGTATTTAGTTGGGGAACCGAGAAGGCCTCTGTAGAATATGAATCCTTTAGAATATCCTGCATTTTATACTGGTTGTATTTGGATCTTTAGTACCTTTCTTACCAAAATATATAGATAAGAAAATGCTTCAAAGAGGGTGAAGGGAACTCACAGTTCAATTTTGTAATCTTGTTAGAAGGAAAACAAAGAAGTGACTAGAATTTATGCTGCATTAGAACCCAAATAAGGAAAAAATACAATAACCAAATGGCTCTATACACTAGCAGAAGCAGAGCTAATATAAATTAGAAGCTGAAGGTTTAAGCTAGATTCATTAAACAAGAAAACAAGGTCCATGGCCATAGCAGATAGTGTAAATAATTACTGAAACCATCAATCAAAGGAACTGATGGATTCTCCACTCCTTGAAATTTTCTAAACATCATCAAATTAGATGTTTTTCTCTTCTATGGTTGGACATCTGTTTGCTATATAGAGAGATTCTCATATACATAAATATTTATCAAATGAGTTATATAATAAACCAAGTTGAAAGTCTGTATCTTTCATTATGCAAATTATCAGACATGCAAGAAGTGCCTTCTAACTACTTACAAATATATTCAGTGAGAAAACTGATGAGGTGAAATTTTTGTAGCAGCTGATTAGTAAAACCACGCTGGCAATTACTGAATTCCTTTCACTGCTGCCATGCTGATGTTTAGAGCTCTTTTTGAAAACTGGACTTTCTTTGGGACCTCAAAGAAAAGCATTGTGGCTCCTTAACAGTGCTTAACAGTGCAGAAAAAAACAGCAGCAGACCATGTTAGCTTAAGCTCTTTAGCGTGATTAACCAAGGACACAGATCTGACAGAGTTAGATGAAGTGACTGAGGATGATACCAGTACCAGGTGTCTGCTCCATGCCCTCTGCTTGGTGCCTCAGCAAATATATGGTCTGTGAAACAGCCTGGATGAGGTTCAGATTTCATATGATTTGGCCCTCTCTGTGTTGGCAGAAACATGGGCTGGAGCTGAGTGCCAGCAGTGTCTTAAACCCCTGCATTTGGACTCCCAGATCCTGTCTGCTGGTGGTCTCAGCAAGGAAGAAGTGGCAGCAGAGATTTCAGAGCAGGGAGGACGCCAAGAACAAGCACCTCAGGGATCTGGAATGCATCCTGTGTGTACTGTACACTGCAAAATAACACCCTGGCTAATAAAGCAGACCATGTGCCAACAGGAGCTACTCGTTTTCTAATGCAATGTGACTTTAACATATGGTAAAGAGTAATGAAGAGTAACTGAAATTTTTGAGAAAAATTACTTAGAGCAGGAAAAGTACCAAAAACAAGAGACACATTTTGTGTGTGTCTCACAAAAATCAGATGGAGGCTATATGTGGATATGCAGCCAGATGTTGTCAGATACTCTCACCAAAAATTCTACTTTGAAGTCAAAAATTTTAGACAACTTTGTCAACAGATTAAAAAACTATTGCCACACAAAATTATAGAAGCATAATTATTCTGCATACCATTTAGGGACACAAAATGCCATGGGTGAATTTACATTCACTGGGCTGCTTGCATTTAGGCTATGAAGAGTCAAAGAAAAAGGAGGCTGACTTTCCAAAGACACATGCAAGCATCCCTCACTCAGAAAACCCAATCTCAGGCTGATGTTAGCTACATAAACACTTTAAAGATTTGAATATTGTTGCAAAGCTGAGCCAGGTGAAGTCCACAAATGGCTAGAAAGCAAATCCAAACTCTAACTTTACAACCTTGATGAAGCACAGCCTCATAGAAAACCTTGTGCCAAGTCCTGTGCCATATCCACTGTTTCTTAAGAGGGATGGAGAAGCCACTCTCATGGAGCAACACTCCAGATGGGTTTTTCCATGCAAAAGTAGAACAAGGGAAAGAGAAGTAGGTGAAGATAATGCCAAAGCCAAGCAGCACAGATGGATAACACTGCAGCAAGACCTTCCAGGAGAAGCCCTACTAAGAGATGGTCTTGTCTGTCCTTGAAGGCACACCACCACTCCTAGACAACAGAGGCAAGAAAAATTACATTGTTTGTAGATTCATTTGAGCAAATTTTGGCTATTATGCACTTAACTGTAACTGATTTCCTGTACAAGGCAACTCATATCTGGGTAGAGAATCCCACAACAGATGCAATTTCACACTCTGTAGCACACACACCCTGCTCCAAAAAGCCTTTGCATTTCCTGTGCCTCCCCTCACTTAAAGGAGCTATCAACAACCACTGCTAGCTTAACCTGATACAGCTGAAGCTGTCCTTCCTTTTCAATTCTGAAACTGGCATGTGTGACTGTTCCAGATTTGCAGGGTCCTGTGTTCTTTAGACAAATATGAAGTACAAATGAACTTTGGTGACATGCTAGAGAAGCCAATATCCTACCCAAGGCATTTCAGCTGCTTTGCTTTCACTTTGATACACTCAGCTCTTCAATCTCACAGTGAAAATGACCTGGACTACGCCAAATTTTTTTTCCAGCTACTTTACTCCCAGCTGACCCAGTTTATTCCTTTACTGGGTTTCTGATGCCTGCTATATGCTGTAAAACCACAGTGAGGCAGGTATGCTCAGTAATTCCTGCCAAGCCTTTGGGATTAACAGTTTGTTTAGTATTCCTCCTACACCCTGTCATGCTGGGTGAGATTTCAGGCAGAAAGCAGTGATTATTCAGGATGCTGCTCCTGTTCCTTTTGAATTTGTTTGGCTGCCTTGAGAGGGACTGAACCAAGACTGCACCAGCTCAAGGACTTCCAGTCCTCTCAAGACAATTATTTTAAGGTACTAAATATTGTTTCTGTTCAAAACAAATCACACAGGATACACTGTGATGTGACAATAATGACCTTTGGAAAACTCAGCTGAGTTTTCCAAAGGGCATTATTGAAATGCACTTGATTTTAATACCAAATCAAACCACTCAGTGTTTTGACAGCTCAAAACTCAGCAACTCAGGAAACTAAAGGAGTGATTTTGTGTGCTTACTATACATCATTTGCTTCTCTAAGATTCCCCAATATACAAACAAAAATCATCCAGGACACTTACTCCTAACGTAAACTTGGCTAGATGGAAAAATTGGGTCCACCATCCTACCACACTACTTCAATTCAGATGGAAAAAACAGGCAAAGAGTTGTGAAATGAAAGAAGTAAAATAGTGAGGCTCTGCATTTTCTTCCATTTGTTTGAGAAACATCAAGCCATGATTGATTTGAAGCATACATGAAGAAGATAGAGGGGACCAAAAAAATGGAAAATTTGTGGCTTTGGATGTGTTACCAAAGTTCTTGTTCCAGCAAGCTGGGTCTCTTCCTTGGCAAAGAAAAATGAGCTGAAATTTTTTTTTCATTAGAATTTGCCAATCCAGTGGTGTTGAAATATCTTGTGGAAAGGCTATGACTTTGGCAAAGTTTCAGAGGAGCCCACACTTGTCCTACGCATTCGCTCAGCACTGGCTGCCCATTCTCATGCTCATTCCCTGGCTGCCCAGGACTCATCAACCAGCAACACGAGTTGCTCTATTTTCAACTTCTCAGGAGCCCACTGGCCCACCATTTCCAGGATGTGAGACTTGCTGCTTTCTCCACTGCCAAGGTTGCAAGTCCCTTCCACAGAAAATCTGACATATTGGAGTTTTGCAGCTAGGTGGAACAAGACCAAAATATTCAGATGCCTTGTGACAGTGTCAGAGGAGGCTCCCAGCCTGACAAACTCCTGACCCAGCAGTTGCTCCATTGGCAACAGGCACAGGAGTGAGCAACAGGCATTGCTTGTGCAGGATGTGGGCTGTGATTGCTGTGGCACGTTGCAAGTGCCAAGAATGGTAGATTGAAGAGAGAGAAACAGCAGTGATGGATGGACAGAGAGGCTCACCCTGAACAGTGTTTCCTTGAAATGTGGAGGTGTTTCTCGCAGCTTTACCGTGGCCTTTTGCAAATGGGAAGGGGAGATGATGGTGCTTAAAGAGAATTTATAATGTCCTCAGCAAGAAAAAGCATTAAACAACTAAAGATGTTTTATGTTCAACAACAAATCCCTCTTCTCTCTGACTGCCTTTTAACTGGCAATCAGAAGCAAAGTCAAGATTTAGTGGACAATGATGGTATCTATCCAAGAAGTCCACATGATCCATCTGCTGGGTGCTGCTGGTAGTAGGAATTCCTTTAAGGAATATTCAACACAACAGGTCCAAGTGGCTTGGGAAGAAGAGACACATCTCCTGTGCACCTTTACTGACAAGAGACTCAAAGGAATGTGCAGACTGTCTCAGCAGAGACTGTATCCATGCTAAACCCTGGATGCTGTCAGCTGCAGCAACACAAAACTTGGCCCCAGCTTCCAATCCCATCCGGAAAGCAGGGAATGAATGACCATGCAGGGAATAAAGCTGTGTACATCATACTGTGACTTCCAGGGTGGTTGCCACCTCAGCACTTTGCTCCCCATGTGGACCAAAGGCAAGGTTTTATCAGCAGAACAAGTCACCCAAGTATCTTGAGGAAACAGAGCAAGAGCTGCTGTTGCTGAAGGAGATTCCCCATGAAATCATTGGGTGGTCTCCTCTCAATTTCCCAGTTGCCTTCTGATACCCCTTCATTCTGTTTTCTCCCATCATCTACCTTTCTCCTCTGCTCCATCTCCCTCACATCCTGAAGGAGCTGGTGAGCACTAGGACTTGTGAGCAGCTCTCAGGGGAAGCTATCCCAAGTGGGTGATCCCCAGCACGCTGCTGGTGGTCGGCTCCATGGTCTCCACTCTCTGACAGGCGCAGCTCAGAGCCCCAGCCTGCACACCACTGCCTCTCACTGGCTGCAGTGGATGGAGCTCCATGGCTATGAGCAAAGATCCTGTTCCTAGCAGTGTTCCCTCTGTGCTCACCTGCCAAGGGCTGAGCATGGGCTATGGGCCCCCATGCCTCTGCTGAGGAGCACAAAACAAGCCATGGCTGTGCTCTCATCCACTATTTAGACAGCAGCAAAGTTGTGAGCTGTGGAATACCCTCCCTGACAGCAGGAGGTGACCCCCACCTCCTCCCTGTCTCCTGGGTCATCACAGCTTGCAACATGCCTGGATGACCTCAACAACCTATCAACACATTTGAATCAGAGCAGCAAATTGCATCTTCCTACCTTCACACACCCCTGCTCTGGGTTCATGGCTTACTTTGCTGCAAAGGGCATAGCAAAACCAGGATCTTTTCTGCACTTGACACCTGGCTATGCCAGCCTGGAAGATATCCAGCAGGCTGGAGCCCTTCACAGCCCAGGGACTTGAGCCCACATCCTGTGGGGGCCTGGCTCTCTCCTGGGGCATCCTGGTTCATGGGCTCACCCTCAGTTCCCATTTCCAGGCACTGAAGCCACAGCTGCTTCAGCCCATCATATGTCACACAAACGCAGAGAGAACAGTGCCAGGAGCACCAACCTTTCCTGCACACAGGACCAATACAGGTACAGGCACAGCAAGGGGAAATGAGGGATTACCTGCCAGGCTTCAGCTGCTCTAACACAACCAAGGAGGCTGTGACCACTTTCCCTGTCCTTGGAGCAGGGATCTCTGCATCATCTCACACCAGTACCTGGCAAAAGCACCATTCTCAAATCTTCTGCCGTGATCCTCCCAGCCGCCAGTAGATGGTGATACTTTATCTCCATCCGACATGCGTGCACTGCAGTCAGGGAGGCAGCACCACAGCCGGTTTGAGAAGAGATTAAAAAATAAAAATAAATGCGAATGTTAGGCTACAGACAACCTCCTGCTTGTGCAGATGCTGATCTTTACAGTCCATCTAACATCCCAAACCTCACTCAGGAACCCTGGCTGGATTTACGGAGCTAAAAAACCAGCACCTTCAGCTACATCACTCGCTTCCTAGTGTGATCCTTTGTATGTACCTGAGTGTGCCATGAGAGGAGCACCGAAGCAGAGCTCTTTATTGAATCTGCACGGTCTGGGCACCAGTGAGATGAAGAAAATGTATTTATTTCTGAAAATGCAAATAACATCCTCCTCATCTCTTACGAAGCAAAATCCTGGAGGTGTTTAGCAATCACTTTCTCTCAAAAAGCTCCCTTTGTTTAACAGAGTTCTCTTCCCACTGGTGATGAAAAACAGTGTAAATCACTGATCTGCAGAGTCCTCTGTGGAAAATCTGCTCTCGTGCTTCCACCTCTTACAAATTGCCTTCAGAGACACATTTGTGCAAGAACTGACCAGATCATAAAGAAAAAATAGTACAGATCTGGCTAAATGCTGCTTGAAATTGAAATGGCAATATTTTGTCGTTCCTGATTTATTCATATATCATTTACTTTGGGGCAAGGCTGATGTGGTTGTGAGGGATGTGGTCCTAAGCACAGGCAAAGGGTGGCAGGATAAGAAAGCCCTGCCTAGCACTAAGCTGCATGGCCAGCCTGACGCCTCACAGGCACGCTAGGAATAACTGACAAAATATGGACCACAGCTGATCTTTCCCTTTTATTGCTCCAATTACAGGCCTGATCTTCCTTTCTCAGAAGCTATGTGGGTTACATAGGTGATCATTTTGACTGTCCCAAAACCACTGCTAAAACACCCATTTAGCTGGGAGCCATTTTTTGGCTGTTTCCATCTCCATTGCCAGAAGAAATTACTTTGCAGTCTCATCAGCTCATCCTTGTTCAGCCTGGATCCATTCCATAGGTGTTCCATGTTGTGGCTTCAGTGCCACCAGGCTGCACAGAGTTTCACAGCTTGGGAATTGTCTGGCTCATGGCCAATGAAGGGCAACAGCAGACACCAAACCTCTGGACACCTGGCAGTAGAGAGGGCAGGGTGCAACTCAAACTAAAGAGGCTGGGCTTGGTTCGGTAGTTTGCATGAAGCTTTAAGATTCTACAGGATCACAGAATGGATCAGGCTGGACTATAGAAGGTCCAACCCCTCTGCCCAAGCAGTGCCATCCTAGAGCACAAGGCACAGGATTGTGTCCAGGCAGTTCTCGAATATGTCCCATGAGGGAGACTCCACAACCTCTCTGGGCAGCCTGCTCCAGTGCCCATCACCTGCACAGTAAAATGGTTCTGACTCATGTTCAGGTGGAACTTCCAGTGCATCAGTTTCTGTCCATTGCCTCTTGTCCTGTTTCTTGGCAAGATGAGCCTGGCTTCATCTTCTTGGCATCCTCCCTGCAGATACTGGTGGACATTGATAAGGTCCTCTCTCAGTTATTTCTTCTCAAGGCTGAACAGGCCCAGCTCCTCAGCCTTTCCTTGTAACAGAGATATTCCAGAGCCCATATCATTCTTGTTACCTTCAGCTGGACCCACTCCAGGAGCTCCATACCTCTCTTGTCCTGAGGAGCCCAGAAAGAGACACAGCACTCCAGATGTGGCCTCTATAGGGCTGAGCAGAGGGGTAGGATCTCCTCCCTCAACCTGCTGGCAATGCTTTTCCTAGTGTACCCCAGGATGCCATTGGACTTCTTGGCCACAAGGACACACTGCTGGCTCATGAGCAGCTTGTTGTCCACCAGGATCCACAGGTCCTTCTCCTCAGAGCTGCTTTCCAGCAGGTCAGCCCCCAGCCTGTACTGGTGCCCAGGATTATTCCTCCCCAGGTCCAGGACCCTGCATTTGTCTTTGTTGGACTCTGCACAGTTCTTTGCTCATCTCTCCAACCTGTTGAGGTCCTGCTGAAGGGCTGCCCAGCACCCTGGGGTATCGGCCTCTCCAGATTTGTGTCTTCAGTGAACTTCTGAGGAGGCATCTGCCCCTTCATCCAAGCAGTGGATGGATAAGTATTGATCCTTGTGGGCAGCACCAGTGACAGGCTTCCAACCAGACCTTGTGACACTGATCACAGCCCTCTGGGATCTGCTGTTTAGCCAGTTCTCAATCCTCCTCACTGTCCACTCATCCAGGCCACACTTCCTGAGTTTGCCAATGTGGATGTTGTGAGAGACAGTATCAAAAAATCCTTGTTGAAGCCAAGGTAGACCATATTCACTGCTCTGCCCTCATCCATCCAGGTAGGCATTCAGGTTGTTCAAGCAGGATTTACCTTTAGTGAACCAACGCTGACTACTTGTGATGACCTTCATGTCATCTATATGGATTCCAGAATGAGACTCTCCATCACCTTTCCAGGGATTGAGGTGAGGATGACAGGACTGTAGTCCCCTGGGTACTTTTTCTGATCTTTTTGAAGACCAGGATGACTTTTGCTTTCTCCCAGTCCTCAGGCTCCACTCTTGATTGCCACAACCTTTCAGAGATGATCACAAATGGCCTCACTGTGGTGGCCACCAGCTTTCTCAGCACTCATGGATGCATCCCATCAGTGCCCATGGACTTGTGGATGCCAAGTTTTCCTAGGTATTCTTTAACCCTACCCTCCTTGACCAATGGAAAGTCTTCCTTCCAACAGTCATTTGCCTTGGTCTCCTGGGTCAGAGATTCCTGAGCGATGCTCTTGTCAGTGAAAATTGAGGCACAGAAGGCACTCAGCAACTTCAGCTTTCCTCAAGTCCATGGCTGTAATCTTACTTGCTACCCTGCTTGCTCCTCACCCAATTCCAAACTCCAAAGTATGACCCAACAACATTGTTGGCAACTGCTGATATGAGGCCATAACATTATTATGAAATCAGGGATCTAAAATCAGTTCTCCCTTTTACACTAGCAGTCCATGTAGCCCAGCAAAATGGGCAGGCATCTGAGAAGAAAATGGCCTGAGTAAAATCCCCTCCTCAGCTGGGTTCCAACTTCCCTGCTGCACAGTTAGCAGCATGTTTCTCCCCTCAAAGCACAATTTTCAAACAGCTAATTTGGACTCAAAATATCTCTCCCTCTCCCTTTAGGGTTTGAGAAGACAGAAACACAAATTAGAGAGGAACTGTTCAGATTTAGCAAGAGGCTGTAAGCGTTTCACCCAATGAAGAGAATAAACTCCAGCCAATAATTTTAGAATCCCATAAAAGAGGCAAAAGCCACCCAGGCAGACCTCAGAGAAAGACCTCCAAAATACACGTACAGAAATAGGAGATAAAACAACAAAGAGCAGTCAGCTCCCAGAGGCTCCTGGCCAGAGCAGTAAGGATGAGTTTGTGCTGGCCAGGCCCAGGAAAGAGGGAAAAGAGCAGCTGGGGCTCTGAGTGTACCCTGGGAAGGAACAATGCCTGTCACCAACCCCATTTCCCACCTTCTGTGAAATGAAGCCCTAGTTTGAGCCTCTTCTGCATGTGTGGGGAATGGCTGACTGCAGCAGCTGGCAAATGGCTCTGGAGAGAGTAGTAAAAGGCATTGTTAAAATTAAAAAAAAAAAAGAAAAAAGTGAGATCAACAGATACATTTGACAGAAAAATCACATTAGAAGCAGATTATGGGGAAATGCCTGTGGTGAAATTGCAGCTTTGGGCTAAAGAGGCATCTGCTGTGCCCACCATTAATTAATTGCCAGGGCATCAGAGGCAGCCAGAAACGCCTCACAGTGGCTGTGGCACGGGGCCATGTTGTGAGATGGGCCTTGCCTGTGAACAACCACCCCTCAGAGCATCCCTCCAAGCAGCTTGCTGGGGAACAAAACCCCTTTAAGCCATCTGGTGGGATAAACATTCCCAGCTAGCTTGGATCCTGCAGTTCTGGGACAGGTGGAGGTTCAATAGCCTGTGCTCAGGAGTCTTCAGACCTTCATGATCTTGAGCTGGTGGCCCTGAGTCAGCCTCAGGAGGAGCTACTCATAGGAGATGTTTTCCATGTAAAGGTTCCACAAGGTTTTCACATTTTCTGCACCCCTCCTTTACAAGATTTTGTGATGGGTGGTAGAGCTGGGCCAGTCAGGAGCTGTGGCAGCATCTCCTCCCAGCTCTGTGCAAGAGAGGAGGAGAAATGTGAGTCCCCAGACCAGGCACTCAGACCAGCAGCATCCACTTCCCTGGAGGCACAGAGAGGTTGCCACCCCTCTTATCCCTCCATTTTAGCCATGAGTCTCCTGTCCCCATTTGTAAAATATTCTCAGGAGCTATCTGCCACAAGAACAGCTTCCATTCTGAGCCCCTGCCACATTCCAGGGATGCAGACAGCCCTAACTCCTTGGCATTTCAGCATCAGATTTATTATTAATTATTGCTGTCATTATTACACAGCACCTACGAGCCCTGGCCGCCTAGCAAAACCCTGCACTGAATATTAAAATGCTAATTTCCCTCCGAGACGGGAACTTGCTGGTGTCTCTCTGCTCATTTGTTTGCAAATGCCGTTTTCCTGTCGAGGCTGTATTCCCAGCAGGCATGGCAAGGAAATGCTTGCATAAACAGCCCCTGTTTAAGAAACCTTGTATCTCACACATTCCTGCGTTATAGCCCTAATCGGGATTACTGTGACACCATAAGAAAAACGTTTCATTTTGTCTGATGCCTTTTAAGGATTTGACGGTGCCTTCAGAGTGCCTCCGTGCAGCAGCGGCATGAGGATATATTGTGGGAGATGCGATTTCCTCCTGCAGAGCACGGTTTAGCTGGCTGTAAGGGGTTATATTAAGGCACAGCTCGTTTCTGTGCCCCTGTGTGAGCCCCCAAATGGTGTGCTGGTGTGTGACTGCTGCAGCTGTCCTGGCTTTGCCCTGGTGTCAGGTTCTCCTTGAGGAGCGGGTGGCAGCGCTGGCTCTTGGCAGCGCTGGCTGTCCTGGGCCAGGTGCCAGCACCCGCTGAGCTCTCGGGAGCCCCTGCACCGCTGCCAAAGGGCTCAGGCTGACACCCTCTCCCCTGGCACAGCACAGAAACCCCCCTATTTTGGATTAGTAGGGTATGGTTAAAACACTAAGGACAGCTTGGTGGTGAGGGGCCTCGGGAAAAGCAGAGTACAAGGCTGCAGCTCTGCGAGTGAAGCAAGAAATGCTGCTACTCCTTCCCCCCCTGCACTGAGTTTCCTCAGAGAGCTGCATGTGAGGGGCCAATCTCCTGAGCATCACCTTCCATTCTCACTGAGGAAGTATCTCTTGAAGCACCTGAATTCCTTTCTCCTCAGCTGTATGTTTTCCAGCAGTTGGTGCAGCATGGGAATTCATGCTACATTTTAAGGTAACTAAGCCAAGCATTCAGTTATATGGCAGAGGGAGCTAAAGAATTTGGCAACACCAAATGCAAGTATAGCTGAGTACAGCTCAGCTTAAAACAAACAAACCAATGAAACCGGGATCTCTCCCTGCAGGTATTTTTTGTGAGAGCCTACCATTATTATCCCTCTGCCATTGAGCAAGACTGGCAGCCTTATCTCAAGTTGTGCAATACCCTGAAGATTTAGATCTCTTTCAACAGCTCCATGTTGGGGGGGATACAGACACACAGCCAGAAAGCAGCTTAGAGAGAAAGATGGACAGTTTTTATAGCTTTGCAGTGAAAGTCACACACATGCACAGCACCTGCCATCTCATTAAACTTCTTTTTATAATCATGGTACCCATCCCATTGACAAATAGCTGCCTTATATTTAGGGCCATGTGTCAGCCTTCAGGTGCTGATGCAAAGTGATTGCAGTGGGGCTTGCTGCTCCTAGATAGGATTTCTACATAACCAGTAATAATCCCTTCCCCAGGTTAGGGATGCAATCATCTTTGCAAGTGTTTAAAAGTTTATTACAAAAAAGGCATCACTAGCACACCTGAGTGAGACAAGAGAGTGAAACAGAGTGGGAAAATTTTGTGGGTAAAAAAAATCAAAGCTAAGATGTAGCAAAAATCATTGCAGGTATTGGCTCCTGTAACTCTCAAGGCTAAAAGAAGTCACTGTCACAGGAGCCAGAGGTGATTCCTGAGGATGCCTCTCTGCTGGCACCAGAACTGCTCCCAGCTTCATTTCTGAACTGCCCACACATAGCTTTAACTCAGGAATGTACAAAAGGGTCTGAGCAGACTTACTGCCTGGTTTTGGACAGATGGATGTGCTGGAATGCCACAATTTCCCAGAAAAAAACCTGCCCAAAGTCTCTTCTCACACAACTGCCACTTCTAACAGCCAGGTCTGACACTACTCCAGCTTGCCCAGCCACACAAAACTCAGCCTAATCTACTCCTAATAGATACAAAAGGAAAATGAGTAGGGAAATTAAAAAAAAGAACCATGCCCACGATGGGCAATGCAGAGCAGTTTACAGAGGGGAAAGAAGGGCAGAGAGAAGGCAGGCTGAGCCATCAGCACAAGAGCACTCCCTGGGCAGGTTCCTGCTCTCCTGCAGAAGCCCATCACATGCTGCCTGGGCTGCCCAGTGTCCTCACTGCCGGTGGGATTCACTCTCTGCAGCCAAGGGGCAGGGAGCAGAGGAGGAGAGCTGTGGAGGGCTCAGAGCAGAGGATCAGCTGCAGCAGCCCTTGGCAAGGGGGCAGATCTGCTGCTCCTGCTGGTGGTGCCAATGGTGCTTGACCCAGCAGGGTGGGCCCTCACCGTGCCTCTGCTCTGCACATTAACTCAGCCTCCAGCATTCTCTAACAGCTCAGACATGAAGAAGGCAAAATACATGTAGAGTAATCTGGAAAACAGGTTCCCTGTGCAAACAGCAAGACTCAGGCAAAACACTGCTTATCTCCATGGCAGAGATAGGGGAAGGGAGGCACTCACTGTAAATCACAGCATTGCCCTTTCTGCACCAGGAGCATGGACACATCCTCTTTGCCTGCTTGCCTGGGCCCCAGACCACAGGAGCATTCTGGTATGTAAATAGATCCAGGCACTGCTACTCAGAGGCACAGAACTCCCAGCTGGCCACTCTGAACTCACCAGCATCTGCCCTGCTGTGTCACTGCAGTGCCCAGCTGCTCCCCCCTTGCCCGCACAGACCTCGCTGCCCTGCCTGCCCCAGCTGGGCACCTCAGCAGCTCCTCCTCGGCCTCCAGAGACCACCCTTGGCTGTGGTGCTGGTCCCAGCCTGGGCAGGGCCTGCTTCCTCTTATGGTCTTGCCCTGCTGACCCCACCGCCAGCACTCCACTGTGGCATCACCCTCATCTCATCCTCCTGTGGGCCCAAAGGAAAGGCACTGGTGATGCCTGCTTTGGCAAGAGAGTGCCACAGCCCTGAATCCAGCATGGCTCAGGGCTACAAAACTGCAGAGAACAGGCTGAGTCTGAGATGGGGGTCACTGCATGCCCTGGTGGTGGTGGTGGGCAGAAGGTGGCATCACACAGAGACAAGGTGCTGGCATCAGGATGTATGTGAATGCCAGGCAGTAGCAGATCAGGAATTTCAGGGCTCCTCTGAAGGTCATACACCTCTGCAACCTGTCCAGAGCAATGGGGTTGTGGAACTGTATTGGACAATAATGCAGTCTTCAGTCTCACCAGCTGGAACAACAGAGTGATGAATCCTCGGCCCTTGATCTGTCAAAAATATTGTCTCTGGCCAGAGCAATATTATCAAACACAGCAGCTTTCCCTTTGCAGCGCTCTCCTAGGCTCTGTCCATCCCATGGGACTTGCCAGCAGATGGCAGGCAACCCCTGGCAGAGGTCCTCAGCAGCCAGCCACAGAAGTCTTGGCCAGCTGCTCTTGGCTACTGAGCTCCTCAGTCCCACCTGAACAGCAGAAAGGTTCCCAGCTCTCTGGCCCCTTCCCCAGTCCTATATTTGAGGAAGAAGAGGCCCATTGTCAAACACTCCATGCCTACACCAAGGAGCAAACAGGTACTTCACCACAGACTTCAGACTCAGGGCTCTGCACCTGCCCACCCTGGTCACTGCCCAGGACAAGGGCCAACACAAACCACTTTCACAAACCCCATCATAACACCAGGGAGAGTCTCTGCTGGCACAGACTCTTGCCAAGCAGAAAATGGCAACGGCTAGGGACAGGTATTTCTTTTTCAAGCCTCAAGAAGCTGTTTGCAAAATCAAAGCAAGGATGCAACAGTTTTGCTCTGAAACCTCCCAGTGAAACAAGTGACAAGCCTGCTGTGAAAGGTTCTAGGAAAGGAGCTGGCTCAGAACTGTGCTCAAATTTTTTGTGGTTTATGTGTTAGAGAGTATTTAGTCAAAGTCTTGTAGAGAAATGTGAATTTCACATTTTACTGTAGGTGTCTTAAGAGGGGAAAATCCACAAAAAAACCCCTAACAAATACACAGCACCCTCTTCCTGAAGAGCCACCCCTCCACTGGCAGGCCTGCAAGCCCCTGCTCTCCCAGGCTTATCAGGAGCTGTGGCTCTGGTGGGACAGAGCTGTGGCCATTCCAGCTCAGTGGAACAGCCCCTGCTCTGTGGGCTGCTGGGCTGGGCAGCAGGGCATCATGGCTCTTCTCCCTCCTCCAGCTTGCACCACACACTCTGACCAGCTGCCAAAGGCTGTCACACATTCCCTGTGCCTTATTCCTGCTCTGGCAGCCGGGATGTGCAAGGACTGGGCACATCCTAGGGTGCTTCTCACTGCAGGTCTCCATTTGCAGGTGCACATGCAGCAGCTCAGAGGTCACATCTCTCAGTGGACACAGCAGACTGCTGGATTTTTGCCTTCCCATTGGCATCACCAGGAGGCAGCTGGAGTGTGAGGGACTGCACAGCATCCACTGGCCTGGCTGCCTCTGCCCTGTTCACACACACACAGTTTACAGGCTGGTGTGCTCCCAGCATGGTTGAAAGGCTGCTCTCCTCTGCAAGCACATCAGGAGCTATGGCACAGCCCTCACAGAGCCAGCTCTGCCCATGCAGGGCATGTGCTACCCCATAGCTCTCAACTTCCATACATGTTGTCCTGGGAGCTGCACCAGCAGCTCCAAGCCAGGACAGCCATCACCCCTGCAGAGATCCCTGCCAGGCACTGCAATGAGCAAAGCTGGGTTTGGGGTTTGGGACAGTGACAGCTCTACTGCCCAGATCCTTGGTCCTGCTGCAGCCCCAGCACTGGGCAGCCCTACACCTCGTCTGCCTGTGATGGTCCTGTGCCCTCAGGCTAGCAGTGGCTCTGAGAGATTTCAGGCCCTTTCAAGGCTCTTATTTTGGGACCAATGCTCCTCAAAATCTTCATCAAGAACATAGAGAATGGGGTCGAATGCACCCTCAGTAAGGTGGCAGATGACACAAAGTTGAGCGCTGCAGTTGGCACAACAGAGGGAAGGGATGCCATCCAGAGGAACCTGGACAAACTGGAGAAGTGGGAGCATGAGAACCTCATGAGGTTTAACAAGGCCAAGTGCAAGGCACTGTAGGGTCAGGACAATCCCACCCAGAAGTGAGTACAGACTGGAAGAAGAACAGAGATCAGCCCTTGGAGAAGGATTTGGGATTCTCATGGATGAAAAGCTGGACATAAGCCAGATGAGCACTTGCAGCCCAGAAAGCCAAACACATCCTGGGCTGCATCACGAGGTGTTGTCAGCAGGTCAAGGGAGGTGATTCTGTCCCTCTGCTCTGCTCTCAGTCCCCACCTGGAGTGCTGCATCCAGCTCGGGTTCCCAGCACAAGATGTGAACATGTTAGAGGGAGTCCAGAGGAGGCCATGAAGATGATCAGAGGGATGGAGCACCTCTCCTGCCCAGACAGGCTGAGTGAGCTGGGATTGCTCAGCCTGGAGAAAAGAAGGCTACAGGGAGACCTCCTTGTGGCCTTCCAGTAGCTTAAGAAGGCTTACAAAAAGAAGGCAGAAAGACTCAATACGGGCAGATAGTGACAGGACAAGGGCCAATAGTTTTAAACTGAAAGAGGGCAGGTCTAGATTAGAATAAGGAAGAAACTCTTCAGTGTGAGGGTGGTGAGGCACTGAAACATCTTGCCCAGAGAGTTGTGGCTATCCCATCCCTGAAAGTGTTCAAGGTCAGGTTGGACAGGTACCTGAGCAACCTGATCTAGTGGAAGGTGTCCCTGCCCTGGATGATCTTTAAGGTCCCTTCCAAAACAAACCATTCTACAATTCTGCAGGTCTGTGGTGACATTAGCACTACTGAGGTCCAACAGCAGTGACTGCTACAGGCTCATGTTGCCCAGCTACAAAGCAAAGAGAAAAAGCACGCTGGTGCTCCAAGAATCCAATGGAGGAGTCAAAAAAGGAGTCCTGACCCCTCACTGTTTTTGTGTAAAAAACAAGCAGGTGAGAAACTCCTGTGGAATGGCATTTGCTCACAGTTCACAGTACCACAGTTCGCATATCATAAAATCTTAGATTCATTTAGGTTGAAAGAGACCTTCAAGATCAGCAAGTCCAACTGTAAGGCAAACACAGCCAAGTCCACCAAGCTGAGGCAAAGTCAGCTGAGCCCGTTCCCAGCAGGCTGCCTGGGTCTGGCACACACCACAAATATCCACACGCACGTTGCTGTTAAAGCAAGTTCTGGTGACAGAGAAATGTGGGGTGATTCAAGAGAAAATAATGAAGCCACTCCCACCTTCCTGTGTGAGTGTGACTCACGTGGGCTCAAACCCCAGCCAGATACAAATCAAGGGTTCATAAATGAAATAGAAAAGAGCACCCCCTGAGGCCTAGCAGCCTGCCCCACCTCTCTCCCCCTACTGGGATGTCAGTCTCTCTGATGGATTCTGTCAGGGTTTGTTCAGATCCTCCCTAAATGACCCTGTCCTCGTTCCCTGCCAGCATCTCAAAGGGAAGAAAAATGGACATTTTCAAGGGTTTTCTGGAAGAGGGTCTAGCTCTCACCCTCTTCTCCCCAAATGGGAAAGTAATTTGAGTCAGTGTAGTCTTTAGCTGGGAATCTTCCTCCAAAGCAGCTGCTACAGGTCAGGCTATGGAGAGAAGAGAGCAGGATGATGATGCCGGTGGGTGCTCAGAGTCCCACTCTGCAGGGCACGAGGGGCAGCCAGCCCCCTCCTTGATGTCTGAGGAAGTGATCATCTTGCAGCCCTTCAACAAGATGCTGAAGCTTCTTGCTTCAGACCCTCTGCTACCTCCCTTTTCTGGAGAGGCTGAGGCTGCCTGCCCATCAGATGATTTAAGGAAGCAGCAGCTTCCTGCTTGCAGAGGGCTTGCACAAACCACACCTTGCCTAGTCCAGATGGGCCATCTGGAGCCCCACACAAGCAAAGCATATGGAGACTTCCTTTTGCCTGCCATGGCCAAGGAATCCAAGTTTCCATCAGCCCTTACTGTTTAACTTGCAGATCAATGAGATGGATTTCCTCAGCAAGACCTGTGCTCCCCAAGTAGAGGATCCAGCTTCATGGCAGATGATGCCTGCCATACTGCTGAACTGCCTAACTCTGTCCAAGTAGGACTATTATTTTCTTCACAGCTTCCTCAGTTGTCTCCAATGAGACACACCATGCTTTAATCCACAATGGTATATCATATGTAAGAAAATTTGAAGACTATAATCCCAAGAGGGCTCAGACTGTGCTCTGAAAGACATGCTGTCATGTTAGATATCCTGACAGACAATATCCAAGCTGTCAGACAGTTCCCCAGGACAGCAGACAGCACTGACAGCAGATATCCTCCCTGGCATTAAAGTGAAACAAACCACCCAAGGGCACTCTGAATACACCTTTTTTTAAAATGTATCTGCCATTAACCATAAAATGGTCACCTCAGGTGCAGATTGCCATGTCTCTGGAGAAGAGAGGCTTTGTGCAGGACTGGGAAAAGCTAAGCCATAATTTGAAAGGGGAACTTTTGCCAAAGCTTAGAGCAGCCCTAGCAGATGAGAACAGAGCAGAAGAAACAAAGGATTGGAAGGGATCAAACCTTCCTCAAGTCCACCCAAATCCAGTGAACTGTCAGTTACACTGTGAGACCCTCCTGTGGGACAGCACAGCAAAACAAGATCTGTATCTGGGGTTCTGCAGAGAAGCAGAACACGCTTCCCAAAACTTCCCAAAATCCTCCCCTCACTCACACGTGGGACTCATAAGACTGTCCAAAAAATCTCAGGGCCAAAAACATCTTGGAAGATGGGTACCCCAGCCCCACTCCATGGAGGCACGCAACCACGGAGCTGGGCAACCCAGTGCGTCACCCTTCCAGGCAGGAGTGAGCTGCTCTGCACGTGGCACCTTCCCCTCTGCTCTCCCCCCGAGGCCCTGGGGAGCGGCCTGCGTGGGGGGAAGCGATGCACAACATGCCCATGGCTGCTGTGCTGTGCTGGCACCTTGCTGCTGGCACCGGCCTCCTCCACGCTTCCAGCTGCTCGTGCCCCACTTTGCAAGGCTGGCATTTGCCATGGGCCTTCAGGAGGCCCAGAGAGTTTCTGTGAGGCGCCATGGTCTTTGTAAAGTGTCCATAAGAGAGGAGCCCTGGTGCCAGAGCCCCTCTGTCCCAGACAGGAGTGGCACACCAGCAGCACTACCTGCTTGCAGGCCGCCCCAGGCGCTGCCGGCACCGTCCCAGGACGCCCACTGCTGCAACATGTGCAGACAGCTTGCACAAGGTGGGGACTCAGGCTCCTGGGGGCTGGGCAACCTTCCTTCCCATCTCTGCACGTGGGCCCTGCTCTGGAGCCGCTCCGTGGTGGCACATTGCATTCACCATCCCTTGCATGCACCACCAACAGGGGACCTCTGTGCCCACGCCAGAGCCCAGCGCACCAACCCAACAGCTCACATCCATCAACAGCAGCAAACCTCCACATCAGGTCTGTGCACAGGCTGAGGGACCTGCCCGTGCCACACACCACCTCCCCTTGCAAAAGGGATGGTTCCAGCTGGGAGGAGGTGGGTCTGGCTCAGGGAACTGCACTCCCAGCCAGCAGCTGCCAGGCTGGGAGCTGGCCTGGAACCCAAGGAAGCGCTCACGTTACACGGTGGGGACGTCTGGCCCTGAACATCCCAGGCTGCCATACGTGGGGTAAATCTGAATCCTGCTCTGTGAATGCTCAGCACTGTTATATTTAGGATGCATAGCTGTGCTGGCTACACAGGGTATCCTGTTTTCTCAGGGCATTTTTGGGAAACCAGTTATGCCTTAGTTCCACATTTGGATATGTGTGTGAGAACAGTGAGGCATAGGAAACTTCCTTAGGCTTTTTGGTTTAAGAAGTGATAGCAACTATCAATGTCAACACAGTTTCATTAGTCACACTGGTCTAAACAAACTTAGGACATATCCCAATAATTTAAACCTGCATACTCTTGTAATTCACCTGTAGGGTAAGATCCTGAAGTTCCAAAGCAAAAGTGTGTTTTGTTTTCATATTCACACATAGCACGTCCAGAAACCATCCCTAATCTCACAGAAACAGGCGTAATTCCCACTCTCTTCCTGTGTCCCTTCTGTAAGCATGCCATGTTGCATGTACTGGAATTTCAGCCCACACAAGGACAAGCATGAATGCTGCTGTGGTGCTCCCTTGAGTTCATTTTCAAGGTAATGGATAGGCTATCCAGAGTCAGGGCCAGTGCATTGCTGATCTCTCCACAACACATACGAAACATACTGAAGGAGCTAGGCAGAAGACAGATGGATTACCACATCTCTGATGCACGAGAAGCAGCAGTGATAATGCACTCCTGGAATGGTACAACCACTGTGTATTTATAAAAGCATGACGCACTGCAACTGATTTATGAGCTTGGCACGTTAGGTGGGAAGAGAATATGCCTGGTTCTGATAGAGCTGGCAGGTTGTTCCTTACATCCTCCAGCACACACGATCCACTGACAAGTATTTCATAAGATTTAAGTTAGCAAGTCACAGCTGAGCATGTCTCCACAGACAATATATGCAAATGTTATCGTGCGAGACTGAGTTCTTGGAGTTGGAAGCGTATGGCCACTGTTCAAATGATACATGTCACAATTTCAGATGACTCAAATGCACTTAAAATACCTCTAATATTGCTCTGGATGATAAGAGAAGCTGCTTTCTTCCTACTTTCCAGAACCAACTGTTTCAAAGCCACAGGGGACTTCCAGCTTTCATCTAGCAGCAGCATGATGTAGAAGCAACTCTTGATAATCCCCATTGGGACATACCACCAGGGTGTGGTAGTAGATGTCCCCATTTTTTCTTAAATGAGTAGGGATTTATTTCTATGCTTGTGGGATACTGCAAGCTACAAGAAAACTTTTGGATGGTTAAAGAAAAGCTCCATTATTACCATTACTCTGAAACCACAAATTATGCAGATTTTCATGCATTTATGGGTAGGTAACACCAAAGTCTATAAAATTCTTGACATGATCAAGTCAGTCTGCTTGCTATGTGCAGGGAATTTTGTAAAGGTGACTCACATCAACTTTGCTGAGCATACTTTCTACAGTTGTGATGCTGCACACATAAATATTTATTTCAAAAGCAAGTGTTGCAGTTCCTACACAATGTCATGGTATGATCTGCCTCTCCTTGAATCTCCTTTGCCGCAGTGGAAGGATTGACACCAGCAAGGGAGATGCCTGATCTCCTTTGGGTCCTCTTCCATAGCAAATTAATGTTCTGAGTTTTACTGCCAAAACCAAACTACTGGAAACTGTCCTTCTTTCTTCTGTACCACTGCAAAAAAAAAGTAATACAATTACAAAAGGTTGAAAACTGAAATTCATAATTACACTTTCACAAATTACTCATTCCACATCATACTAGATAATGGTAAGATGTTTTAGAACAATAGATGTTTTAGAACTGCACAGCCTTGCAGCAATTATATGATCTGATAATTTACAATCATCTCATAATACTGTCTGTCATACTGGGGGGCCACAGAAGCCTTTTGCATAAGACTTTAAGCCTTTAATTTTGCAGTGCTCTGGCTCACCTTTCAGCCAAGGAAGTGTGTTTTCTGTAAAAGCTGATTGCTTTTCCACAGACCTGTGTGACCTGAACTTACAGGTTAAAGTTCAGTGTCCACCTGTGTAAATTATCTGCAAGACTGAATTGACAACCGTGCCCCTGACCAGGTCATGCATGCAGAGCTGAGGTTATCTTTTCAGAGCAGGGCTGTGCCACATTGCCAAGACAAAGGCAGAAAACATTTTTAACAAATGTTATACTTAAAAGTATTTAGAATTTCATTATGAACTGGAGAACTTCAGATACCTAAATTTGATAGCATTAAAACTTTTTTACAAAATCTAAAGGCTGCATGCTTCCCACTCCTTTTACCTCCACAACATCCCAGGGAATTCCTATTTGTGGGTACAGGGAAGAATCTTACCAATGTAGGCTTACATGCAGGACACAGAAAGGATGTCTGGGCCGTACATCACTTGGCATATTTGGTTCATAATTAAAACTTTGTCTGCTGCTGATAGGTATGAAGAATTCCTTTCTTCAGTGCTTCACATATCAGGCTTTTTGGTATTTGAGACATTATATTTTGTGGGATGGAGATGACATAAAATATATTATTGCTGGCTATCACATCATATCCAAGATTCAGTAGCAAATAACTAATTTTTCTAAAGTAATATTTAAAGAATTATTAAAGTAATATTAAAGAAATTTAAATATTTTCATTTACTAATTTATTTACTGTGTTTACTGACAGTGCAAGCAAAAGTAAAAATCCATTCTGGGAATGCACTGGGGCAAAGGTGTCCTTTCTGTAATGATTTCATATACCAGCTTTTTCAAACATCTTCTTACTGAACAACATCATAAGACATTTTAGCTAAGAGAATGTATTGCTGAATACTTCATCCAGCCACATTTTCTGTGCATGCAATGCACATGTAGAAGTTAAATACTCTCGGGCTGTCCTCTTCATAAGGCTTCAAAGAACACAAAATAATCATAGAAATGTCTTGTTACAGACCCTACAATACACACAGCTGTGTGCCAATACGCCAAGCTGGAAAAACTGATCCTATTCCAAGGCAAGTACATTATATAAAAAAATATTAGGTAGGTTAGTACTACTTTCAGACTTGCAATGATAATGATAGTAATACTGACAATAATAATTTTTAAACACCTACTTTGGATTAACTTGGCCATCTGTTACATAACAGTTGTGGTACTCCCCCAGCAATTTCAGCAGCTCAGTTATGACTGTACACACATCTTTCATAACCTTGTTGGTGATTCTAATCTACCTCAACAACTGCTGTTCTAATAAATATTTCTTGCAAATGAAAAAAATCATTGTAGTAATTATGCCATAATAATTTTCTAAATTACTATAAACCCACCAAAATAAGCCAAAGCTTCTGTTTTTTTCTGTGATCATAATCAAGGATATGAAGCTCCCTGGAAAGTAAAAAAGCAGAACCTACTTATTAAAACAACGTTACAAGAACACCATCATTAACTTTTGCTAGCTATTGGAACACTGCTTGCTCAGGTTCTGTGATTAGCCAAATTAAATTGGTGTTTGGCACTAACATGATGCTTCTTGTGTTGAAATAGCACATGGAAAGTGGCAACACTACTACTGTGTATTGTCCAGCAGTAAACCACCATGATATTACAGTGATTATTATTCATATTCCAGAGTCCTGCAAGCCCCAGTCACGAAACTACTGTATCAGAACAAAATGACTGTTCTTGTCACAGCTAGTTTGCAAAGGGCATGCAGGGAGGTGATGGATGCAGACTGGAAGGCAGAATGAACACTGCAACAGTTTTCATTTACACAATAGATATGACTCCTTGCACACCAGTAGTGTGTAAAATACTAAACTTCTGTATACATCAACACCAGGGGGCTTTAATGAGGGATGCAGAAGACACCAAGGAGGGAATTTTTCAGAATTTTATGCAACATCTCTTCAGAAACAACCGGCAATTGGAAACAGAGGCTTAAAATGCTTATTTAGAAGTCTGAAAATGAAGGGTGCAGAGGCTGACCTGGTGGGACAATGAGACCAAGAGATAACTTACATAACATCTTGATTTGAGTAAGAGGGATGGTGTAACAGCAGGCTTTGGCAGTCATGAGCAAGTGAAGAGAGAAGCTTTACAGCTAATGCAACAGAGATGCCAGAGCCAAGGCAATAACACAAAACAAGAAGCAACAAGTCAAAACAAAAGACTAATAAACAATCCATTCTGCAACTTTCTCAGTGGCTGTGAAATCAAAGTTGTTTAGCTGTCAAGGACAAAAAAGGGCACCATTAATTCAGATCAGTATGATCAGGCTGGATTAGACTGTAAACCAAATGACCAGGTAGGAAAACCAGGGAGAGATGTGCTGTAAAAGAATGGAGATTGAGACAGAGCTGGCATAGGAAGTTTTAGAAACATGCAAGTCAAAGCTGTTTACTAATCAACAAAAGGACAACAGAAGCAGAAACCCTGAAGGTTACAGAGTTGGGAATATTCAGTTGCAGTGAGGCTGTCTTGAGGTGTCAGAGATGCAGACTGAGCTTTTTGTCAAAAGGCCACTCCTATTCCCACCCTTGTGTAAAAGGTACATCAAAAAACAAAGCCTCTTTCTTAATGCAATGGGCAGTGCAAGTAAATCTCAACCCTTCTTACCCATACAACTGTTATGGAAAAGACAAGTAGAATTTTTGGAAGAAGTTATCCATCCATCCATCCATCCATCCACCCACCCATCCATCCAAAGTCAGATGGAACAGAAACATGCAGACTAGCAAAGCACACAAAATCTCACTGTGAAAACCCACCAATAATGCTCTAGATCATACTTTCCATGTTGCCACCTGAAATACTTGAAATGCTCCAAGATCCAGCAGAAGGAGAAAGCAGGAAAGCCTTTATTTCCAGAACAGAGTAAACCAGCTTTCTTTTTCAGAAGATGCATCTACAGGATTGTCATGTAAGTAATAATGAATCTCAACGAGTGCCATCAGTGTGGCATACCCGTACACTTATGAGCAGAGAGCAAAACCTAAGAGAACACTCCATCCATCCTGCTTTCCATAAGGCTTCATTCTATTTTGAGAGACACATACCTGTGAATATCCTCGTGGGCATTTTAAAAACTGCAATTTCAACTCTGAGGTTTTGCAAGCTTTGTTTTCTGTGGTGCATGATATCATAAACATCCTGAATATAATTACAACTGCAATTTTGTGGGCTGTATTTTCCCTACTGGTAGCCCAAAGTTGACGTTTACAAAAACTTTTCTGCACACTTATTTGATTTGAACTTTTTATTATTATTACAAATGTATATTATTTTATTAAAAAAATTCACACTGAAGCAAAGTCAATTCCATTTCATTACAACCAAGAATATAAAATAAATGCAATGAACTCATAGCTTGAAATGAACACAGCCATTTCAAGAGTGACATCAGGACAACTTAAAAGCAGTAAACTCTCAACTCTAGAATAAGAAACAAGTATTTTGCTTCGTGGTTTTGGTAGCCCATTCGCACGGGCACTACTGAATGCGGCCACCACAGATCTAGAGCGGGAAAGTTTTGTGGTAGCACCAGGCGCATACACAGTAATTTCTAATGGAAACTACAAAAATGTAAGATGCGTGCATGAAATTATTAGGAAAAAAAATAACTGAGTAGAGACAGGCACACTTCCACAAATAGTAAACATGGGAATATACAACTAGAACAATTTGAAAAGTTACTACCTTACATATATAAAAAGTTCTTTAAATTGCTGTTAAAAAGGACACGTTCTGTCCAGATTTTGTGTAATACTTTTTAGTGTCTACACAAGACAAATTTTTAAAAAAATTAAATAGCATTAATTTACTACTAAATATTTAGGAGATAACAGTGCATTAAGGACTTTTTTTCATATCGTAATACACATCGCTCCTGTCTGGCGACATTTTTTAGAAGATTACGTATGGCCTTATGTACAATACATTTATTTAATCCTAAAACAATTTTTTACTTAATGGTGTTAAAGTACCATTCCTGAAGATTATGAAGGGGAACTAAGCTTATTATGTTTATATAAAATATCATACATATTTGAACACTTCTAGCTTCCCGCCACCCCTCCCACTACGAATGCGCTTCCCTCCCCCTCCCCAGATACAGTGTCACAGATACAGTGCAGGAGTCGCAGCTTTCCCTATATTTTTCCTTCATTGTGCAGTTTGTGCTACATAAACTTCACCAACGAGGACCAGGCTGCTCATCCCATTAATTCTCCACGTGTTTGTTTCCTCTGAGCCACGACGAAAAGCTGTGCTCAGCAGCCTGTTCTCCCACCAGGATGGAGAAGACAGCTCTGTGCCTCTCAGTACAGGTGTGAAACACTTTGCTGAGGGTCTATAGGTTATGGGCAGAGACAGAGCTGAGTAATAAAGAAACTGCACAGGCAAAAAAAAAACACCCATAAAAATGACGTGGTCCTGGTTTCCCATGACAAACTGCACAATTCACTTCTGAAAGCGGAGTTTTTACCTCACAGGATAACCCCTAGGCAGCAAGGCTTCTTCCACTATGACTGCTACCAACCCTGGCAGCATGCATCAAGCTCCCAAGAAAAGGCAAATTATTTCACCCCAGTGAAGAAACTACAAGAGTGTGCAGAGCCTACAATTTGTAGCCAGGGCTGTTGCTTTTATTCCCTCTCCTCTTGGCTGTGAATTTTGGAGGAAGACAGCTTGGCTTCACCTGTGCGCATAAAAGCTAGAGAGAGGAGTGGCATGTGGTCATCTACCAACCCAACCAAGACAAGAAATGCAAGTGCAGCTGAGAGAGGTTGTGGCAGTCACTCTAGAAGCTGGAAGTTCGCTCAATTAAAGCACCTTACATTGCTGTGAAGTTTCACACTCTACATACAGATTAATCTACACCATGATTTTGCCTTATTGGCACAAGAGCCCACCTTAATTAACCAATGGTCCCCTGCCACCTCCTGATCTCGTATGAATTTTGATGACCAGTTGCAGGTCACAGCAAGGAAAAGAAATGTTAGATAACTGTAGTAGAAAAGACAAAATAATTTTGAGAGAACAGAAGGATGAAAAGAACACGAGGGGACAAAAATCACTCTGCCATAAGTTAATTTCCAGAAATGTGACATTCAAATTACAGAAGTATAAAAGAAGTGTTACTTAATAGCATTGGCCAAACACCCATTTGATCAAAAGTACCTCATCCTAACATCAGTAAGGGGGGAAACAGAAAGAATGTCACCCCATAGTCACTGAAATGAAGGAACAATTAAAACCTGTCCTTTCAGAGTACTACAGTATGTATAAAATGTAGCATTTCAAGGGTTATACATTGAAAGTATTCTTTGGGAGATTATTTTTCCCCAGAAAGAATTTTTCCCTTCAATTGCTTCATTTAGTTTTTCACCACCTTCTTATCCATTTGATGACAAAAGCAGGTATTAGCTTTTCTGGAGCAGCTTGGTGTTGTCAAAACCACATGATGGTAGGAATGGCCAAAGCAAGCCAACTGCTCACACAAAGCAGAAAAACAGCATGAGTTTGAGGAGGAAGGGGACATTAAAGATGACTGGGAGATCAAACCAGTAGAACCATATAATATGTGATGAAAAGCATTCTCCTCAGAGCAAACAGACCTACTCATCTTGCTGCATCTGATCACAACTTCAGTGTGAATGTGCACGGGTACACCATTTGTTTTGTGTGGCACAGGACAAAGAGAACACCCTGCAGTACAAAAACCTGTTACCACTGACCATTTACACCTGAACTCCTGTCACCTCTTCTCTGGACACCAGCTGCAGAAGCTCTCTGATGTAACACTGCCAGTAGCTCTCTAAATGCATTCCTCCAGGTTTTCTGCCACAAGAGCCAGCCTTATTTCTGAAGGCTGAAGCAAAAACGAAGCTGTCCCAAATTACGTGTTGTGTCTCTCTGAATAACTGTGGTTCCAGAAGTTGGACAATAATGCTCTGATTATGCTTCTGAACTCTTGCTTAATTACTAGGGATTTTCTGCAAGCTACCCATCCACTTACAATCCCTTAGGCACAATCAAAACATGTTTGCTCTAGGGAAAAAGAAACATTTCAGTGCAATCAAGCGCATCTGGTGTAACTAATCTGGTTAATCACAGCAATGTGAGGGACACAGAATATGCATTATAAACAAGAAAAAGGAACCATTTTCAACATGCTTTTCAAACTGCACAATAATTTCTCTTAATTATAAATTCTAACATAAAATGATTAAATGCATTTGTTTTTGCAAGTCTTAGTATTTCTGTCACCTTTAAATTTTGAGAACTGACTCAGGAATGTGAAAGAAAGCTAAATTTATAGAACTCTCACACACATTAATAAGCTACTTTGCAGAAATACAGAAAAAGCCCGTCATCCACATTCCTACTGAGGCTTGAGGGCAGTAAATACATTTTCCTGACTATTTTGGTGTCCAGCCTGGGAAGACATTCCTTTCTTCTGTTCCAACAGATCCTGAAAGCATCTCCTTTTCATGTGACTGTCCTGGTTTCATTTAAAGTAATGCTTAATTTAAAACTAGTCAGAGCATGATCACTGTGATTTCAAGAATTCAATGTGAATGAGTTAAGAAATATCAGCCATCTTCTGTTTGGCGTTCAGTCCAGTAGCATGAAGCATATCTGTTGCTGCAGAGACTTGGGTGGGTTTTTTTTTCTTTTTTCATTTTTCTTTTTTCATTTTATTAATTTTTAAATTTTTTTATTTTTAATACTTTGCCTGAAAACTAGACTAATAAAAACAGAATAGTAAAATACTCTGGAACAGTAAAATTTTGCTGTTCTTGACATCCATGAGCAAAACAGTAATATCCTGTGAAAATAACATAGTGCTTTAAAAAGGTGCAATATACCTGTATAGCTAAACTGGTTCGCCTAGTATAAAACTAACTATATACAAGCTTGAAAGCCTGGGAGTTCAAGATTTTAAAACTTTAAAATCCCATCAAAGAGATTGAAAAGACAGATTTATGGCAATCACTACAGCATAAGGAAGGTGCACCAGGAATCCTTCAAAATTCCAAAAGGTTAAAGAAGTTAAGTGCTGGGTTCAGATCAGAAGGGTTCATTAGAGTAACCACAATGGAGCACATGCAAGGGCAGGAAGGAAGGAAAACTTCACAAGAATCTCCTTTATGGCAATAAAGGGATGGGAATGGGGCAGGGATGGGGGAAGTCTTCAGTGAGTGAAGTTTTCCTTTTATCATCATGAATTTTAATTCTGCATCATAGTTTGTATTTTTGGTCTTCTCATCGTTATGAACTTCATATTGCTGGAGTCTTCTGGCTTCTAGTCCATTCCTTTCTGGGTGCAGCCTGGCAGGCCCCTCAGTACCTATGAGACTGATGAGATTGGTGATACTGAGAGCTCTGCTGAGACGATGTGGAATAGCCCATTGTACTCTGGGACTGAGAAGATCCCTGAATGTTGCTTTGGTAACTCAGGCGCGAGCTGGAGTGCTGCAGGAAAAAAGAGAGGGATCAAAGGAATGACCATCACAGTTCCAGCCTGCTAGGACCATGCAGCTCAGGAAATTTTTAACCTCTGGTTAAAACATGATTGTTGGGGAAACTGGCTAAATAGCGCTACTTTTTAGGGTCCCATAAAACAAATCGTCATTCTGATCTGCAATCAGCTTCAACACAGCACACAAAATACACAAGAACCCTTGAAGGCACCTAAAAGTACAGCATGTACACACCCATTTTCTGAAGAAAAAATACACAACAGACAAAGAGAGCAGACTCCCTTTCAAAATTCATCTGTTTCTTAAACTTTTATCTATCATTATTGTAAATGCTATTAATGCAAATGCTATTAATGCTAAGGCTACAAACATCCTTCTCAAGATAGGCAATATTAAATGTTGTAAACATTTTATTATTTTCTGAGAAAAAGACAACCATGACTACTACTCAATTTATCTAAATGAAAAATTGTCCATTAAGATTAAATAATATAATATTAAGTGAGTCTTTTAACCTGATACCTTAACTACTGCAAACAAGGACAACTGCTTAAAAATGGGTATGGGTATGTACATAACCTAACATTCATTTTCCTGAATATTTTTTTTTTCCCTCCACAGTTTGGGCCTGTCAGTTTAGTGGACTCCAACTTCAGCAAGACAAATTTGTGGATCTTGCAGCCTCCAGCCTGCTGAATTTGCAAACTCATTATCATAACCATTTCCCATCCAGAATTAATTGTGAGCTGCCCAATAATGCAAGATGCAAAATCACTTGGCATGAGTAGTACTGCTCAATGGACAGGAGACTGTCCAGCAAGGTAAACCCCACCACAATCCCATGATAAGGCTGGTTGTGTTACACAGTGTCTGAAACCTGAAATTTTTCTCGAAATTCTAGGAAGTTTTTCAATTTTTAATGGAAAAGAAAAAGAATTGTGATAAATTCTGTGATTTTATAGGTGCTCTTTCTGGATGAAAAGCACCAGCTCACCATGGTAAGCAAAATACTCAAGGTCACATAAGGAAGACTCAGCAAAACTCAACAAAGAGCTTTGCACTGTCATTTGTGGAAGCAACAGATACTGAGGTTGGTGAATGACAAAAAAACTTCAACAGAGACTTCAGACCACAAGCTAAATGAAACTCAAAGCAAAGAGAATCTTCCAAATAAGATAAAATGGAGTAAAATTACTGCCTTAAGACTAGAAGAATGCTTTAACGTGCCCATGCTTATTTTTGTTTCACATAGGAGAATTTGTTTTTAATAAAGTCAGACTTGGACAAATTGCAGACATTCCTTTCTGGAACAGAAGATAGTCAGCTAGAAGTTAAAGGCAGATAGCCAAACATAAGTGCAAAAATGGATAATCAGCCCATACAATTTAGTGCATGACGTAAAAGAAACATACAGATCATGATTTTGATGCCTGTGCTGTTAAAGTTTAGAAGGAAAGCATCACAGAGGGCAAAAAAAATCTGGAAAAAAGAATATTTAGACTACCAGCAACTTGCAAGGGGGAAGTTTGCCAACAATTCAGAGAACTGGATAAGAATTCTATGATGGATATCATCAAATGCAGCACACCAGTCCTCAAAGTATAGACCAAACCAGACCAGCCATAAATACTGTGCAGTCAGACAGATGTACTGATCTGTCCAGGCCTCAAGGCTGTCTGGAACTTTTCAAAAAAGAAACCTAGTTGTCTTTCTCCTTAAATTGCCCTCAATGCCTTCATGACAATTTGTAACTAAAGGAGTTAAACAAAAATGGGAGAAATATGTCTGGCACTGAGTAATGAATTGTCTGTGGAGAAGGTCTGGAGGGCTAAGTCAAGACAACTGTAGAGCTGGTGTCTTAAACCCTATTTATTTTAACTTTAAAGCAGCCTGAAAAGACCATTCTCCAAAGCAGGACCCTCTTGGAGGCTAGGAGCCAACAGAACCCCTAGCATAATTTATAATTTACCCTTAATATCTAACCTTTTTTTTCTTTCAACTAATTACTGCTCCAGCGAGTATAAACTCTGAAATACTGAAGATCTCAGGAAAGTTCAATGCTTTCTATATTTAATGTAAGTAACTTTTTCAGTGGAAAATATAATTCTAGTAATCAAAGACAAGTCTGCTAATTCAAAAAATATTCAGTGATAGTGCTTTTCCTAATTAATGCTATTGTACCAGAAAACATGAAATCTGTTCTACTTTGGTCACATCAGAAACAGTGCATGTCTTTGTGCCCTAGTCTGGCATGAATCAAATGGATGAACTGAACCAAATTGTCATTCCTGTTCTTACATGCATTTTTTTTTTCTTTAACATTAGAAGTAGTCTTAGAAAGATACCAGAATAAACTACAGAACCACTTCATACATGTGACAATAGGAGGAATGAAATGGGAGAGCCTGGTTCAACTTTGTTCCTTCTTCTCAGGATTGTCTCACATCTGTGCCTCACATGGGATTTAATATTGCCAAGACTCAAGTACACTGAACTTGATGCAGTGCAGCATTTACAACCACTGGCTTCAGCAAGATTACTCTAAAATATAAAGTTAAGCAAATATTTAAGTGATTCCTGGAGTGGACTAGTCCTCAACACTTTACAGGGTGCAGTACAACTCAAACTGGTATTCTATTGAAAATTACTAATCACAGAACAAAACCTCAGCATGCCTCAGGTTACATCAAAAATTCATTAAAACACGATCTGTTCTTGCAGCTGGGAAAGGGGAAAAATGACATTTTGGCCCTCAGCCCTATAGCATCAGAAGCAGCAAAATTTCCAGAGGTACCTGATAATCTGAAGGCATGACAGGCCCGCCTGAGTTAGCGCCTGAAGGCCCTATGCGTGGTTTCTTGTTGGGAGGCACCTGGCTGAGGCCGGAGTCCTGGCTGTGCTGGAGCCCCGCGCCTGCGCCCCCTGCGCCCGCGCCGGTGCCCGCCGCCGTCCCGTTGGTCTGGCTGCTGCTCTGCTGCTGCGGCTGCGGCTGCTGCGGTGCCGCCTGCGCCTGCTGCTGAGGTGCTGCTTGCTGCTGATGCTGATTCTGCTGCTGCTGATTCTGAGGGAAGAAGCCACACAACACGGTCACTTGCTGTGAGCTGGGTTTGTGAGCTTCATGGAGCTGCCAACCCCCTGTCACCGAGGGGGAGGCAGGCCCTTGTGTGATGGAACACACAGCAAGGCTGAGTGCTGGGAGTTCACCCCCAGTACAGAGCTGCACACCTGGGCGGTATCCACCTGTGATCATTTTGCTTTTTTTAATGAAACAAGCTGGACTTAAACTGGAAAGACAGTCGAGTGCCTCCTACAGCTAGCTACCCAGGTGTCCTGGGTTGCAAGATGTGGGTGGGGTTGTATATTCTGTTATCATCTGCTAGAGGTGGGGCAGTTATCTTCTGTTAATCGTGCAGTTTTTCTTTATCTCTTTCACAACCAATCCCTCTCTGGGGAGATATCTTCTGTTAATGGGCCATTGAGCCTCACTGATAAAATTACATCATCCCATTGTGAGATGCTCCACCCAGGGGAGGATCCAAGCATTCCTACCTGGATATAATCTGGGATTTGGAATACCACAGGCAGCCTTTTCCAGTGGATTCCAAGAGAAGCAGCTTTTTTCTCCACTGGATTCCCAGAGGAAGATCAGGCCCATCTACACTACCACTGAATATTCAGAAGAAAACTACACCCTTTTACAGGATCACTGTTTCAGCAGAACCACACCTGTAACTGCAGGAGGACTGCAGCCACCATTTAGACTGCTACCAACACCCTGACCCAGAGTGTGTCAGCTCATATTCTAATTCTGCCAGTGTTGGGCTTTTTTTGCTTGTCCTATTGCATTCTTATTTTTAATTTTCCTAGTAAAGAACTGTTACTCCTATTCCCATAACTCTGCCCGAGAGCCTCTTAATTTCAAAAATTATAATAATTCGGAGGGAGGGGGTTTACATTTTCCATTTCAAGAAGGCTCCTGCCTCCCTTAATGGACACCTGTCTTTTTCAAACCAAGACACCAGGTGTTCAGAGAGGATAAAAGGAACCCTTTATAAAGTAGCAATCACCCAATGAAGTAAATCAAAGCATCCAGAATTTCAGTAGTGCTCAGTGGCAGACATGGGGAACCCACAGTAAGTTGTTCTAAGTGGTTCAATGGCCTTGTTCACACAGAATCAAAACCACATTTCAACCTTTCACTTTTCACCTGAAGAAGGCTGACAGCATTACTGCCAGAAAGGTAAGCACATTGAGACCAAAGGAATTTTATCATGTCTTCCTAGTTGCGAGGAAATTCTGGCAAAACCAGAAACAGGTTTCATTACTATTTTGGTTTCCCATGCTTTTAAGCACCTTGTAAAGAGTGCTGTACGGGGAATAGGGCCTAGCACAGTGCACAACGTACAGGGTCAGAAAATCTTACTGAAATAACAGAAAAGTGAAAATAAACCAGAAATGTTGAAGACAAAAGAGGAGGAAACTGCTGAAAGAAGAATCTGGCAAGGGAAGGAGGAGTCTAGCAAAGGAAGAGAAGCCAGATAATTAAGATTACACTGGTTCCTAGAAGGAAAATAAACAGAGAAAAGTGTCACAGAAGGGGAAAAAAAGGTTAAGAGAAGAACACAAGAACAAGAGATATTGAGAGCTCTTCTGGCTTCAGAAGGCTACAGACTAAAAGGAGTATTTGAGGAAGTGGAGGGGAGGTCAGAAAATGAACTGAGTGCAATTCTGTCCACCATGGGTGCAGCTCTGGGAAAGATATCACTTGCTCATCATGAAAAAAACCCTTCAACTGATATGGATTGAATTAAAAAGCCTTACTATCTTTCCCCTAACATACTGTAAGGAACATTCCAGGATAGGTTTGGGGTTTTTTTGTGGAATATCTGCTTATATAATGATCAAAGCTTTAGTATGGCAGCCTTTTAATTAAAACCTTACTTTATTAGTTTCTCAGAAATTATGACAACCAGTTGCCACTAGCAGAAAATTCTCGATGTCCCCTTCATGTTGAGGCTTTTAGTTACCTCAGATAAATGACATAAAAGATCTGCATCTATGCCATTCATCACAATAGTCTCCCAAGATACATTCCAACAAAATTTGCAGTGATGTGTTCATTTAAGACTACAAAGAAGACTTGCATCTTCAAGGAGTTAAGAGATGGCCTGAAATTCCATTTCACATTTAGCAAAACCCATAATGTATCCTCCTGCACATAGTCCTCAAATCCCATCTCAGTCAAATTCTACTTCCTGGGAGATTTAGACCTCAGTAATCTAAAAAGTTAATCAAACTAGCTTGTAAAAAAAAAATATCAAGAAGCAATTTATTTTTAATAATGGTTTGAGCTTCACTTACACAAACAAAACACCAAGAACTAAGGTACATTTGTGTTACAATTCTGAAATTTGTGTTTTCATAGGAGTGTTTGGGTGCAAGTAAGGTAGTTACTATTGTGTGTGGCATTCACATTTTCTGAACAGAGAGCGACAATTTTCTCTCTCAGGGCTTTTTCCTGGAGAAGCACAGAGAGAAGAAGATAAAAAAATTCTTATCTCTACTTGCTGCTCCTGTTGTTTTGCACATGTGGAATGTGTTGGGAAAATTGTTTACCTGAAGTGATTTGTCACTTGGATTCTGCTGAGGATTGTTTTGTTTCCTTGGCCAATTGGCTCAAAGCTGCGTCCTGGCTGTCATGAGAAAGTCACGAGTTTTCTTTAGTATTCTTTGTAGTATAGTTATAGTATAGTATAGTATAATGTAATATAACATAGTTTAATAAAGCAATTGTTCAGCCTTCTGAATCAATGGAGTAGATGCTAATAATTCCCTCAGTTGGGGGCCCCCTGTTTTTTGATAATTGTGTGAGCTGAAAAACTTAAATTTTTTAATGTGTAAACAAATACTGAAGGGACTCTCACAATTAAAGGCAAGAGCTTGTTGTACGTCCCAGGTTTTGTGCTTCAGATTTTAGCACAAAATTTAGTTGACAAGCTGAAGTTTGCTCTTGTGTGGAACTACTACTGCTATTGCCTGGCTAGAGACTGACCTGCCCTGTCAGTCTCCAGCTGGGGCCTGGCTGCACTACCTAACTGCACAAAAATGGCATTTTTGAGAAGCAACAACCTCGTCCTCAGGCCAGTCTGGTTCATGGCAGTTCCTAAATGACTAAACTCATGAAAGGTCCACACTTAGCAACCCATTGCCATATGTCACCTCTCAGGCACTAATTACCAAAATGAAATTTCAGTCCTACCTAGAAACAAACCTAGCAGAAACTTGCCTACCAGAATTTAAATTATAAAATTACATTTTCACTTTGTTTTACAAACCCTTATTTTAGTCTTGCTAACTAACAATTAACCATTTTGAAGAATGGATGCTTATGCTAGATGTTATTTAATTCAGATGTAAGTTCCAAATAAACAGAGACAACTTCTCCAGGTTTCCAAATGATTGTACAGATATTTTTGGTTTTAAAAACAAACCAGTAACAAACCAGTCTAAAAAAATAAAACCTTTCATTTACAATAACATCATAAAGCAACAAAACATGGAACAGATTCAACTTTCAGAATAGCCTTTACCTCCACATTTTCTACACTGAGTAATCTACATTTTCTACATTCAATGAGTAATGTGGGACTTGTATTACCTGAATGGTCTAAGAAAAACTTTAATTTGGAGTGCGTATAAATACCTGACTCTCCTCAACAATCTCAAAGATCATTTATATATTGGCTGTTTTAAATATAAGCATGCCATTGTCATCAACCCTGCAACATTCCCAGGGAAAAGACAGATATTTCCTTACAAGTACACTGACTTAAATATAAAAAAGCCAGAGTAATTTTAATTCATAAGGTTTCTTTTTATTTTTTGAAGCTGTGAGAGTTGAAGCAAAACTAGTAACTAAATGACAATCAAATTAGTATAATGAATTTAATTTTATTTTTGCTCAGGGGTCTGTTTCCTCCTCTGGAAAAATCCATCTGGACACAAAAATCATGGATACTAACACTTGTTCCCAGTAAAGAAGAATCTGCAATATCAGTTCTGAAAACAAAATTTGCTCTCTAAAATATAGGTTTAAACTCACCTAGTTTGTCAGAAAATTTTGCAGAAAATTGAAAACAGAATATTCGTGTCCTCAAATGGTTTCTCTGAAAGACAACAGCCCTTCTCACATAGTCCCCAGATAGCTACAGTTCAAGACTGTTCTCTTCACATTTGGTTAGCTATACATCACTGTTGGTGCCTCACTGTACCCTGTTCCATGAAAATAACACGCTGTTTCCTGCACTGTGGCACCATTGTCCGGCCTTCACAGCACTATGAGACAATGGCTGTGGTCACACAGCACAGCTGAGCTACACGCACCAAGCAGAGCAGATTATGTTGCAAACACCCCAGAATTTATTATGCACACAAACAAGTTCTCACTTATGTCTATGGGGCTATGAAAGAGAGAATACTCAGAGCAGATTGTTGCTACCAGAACAGTTCAGAATCCTTATTACTCCTTTGTCTGAGGGCCCTTACAACACGATCAGGAAACTGCATGCAGATGGATGAAATGTTCTGATGTAGTGCCAGAAGCAGGCTGCCACTATTTATTTGAGACCCCGACAGCCATCTACATTCAAATGGCTGGATGGATGCCAGTCATACAATGAAAATGCCATTCTTTTCGTGTGCTCACAACGTATTTTCTTCATGTGATGCTGCAGGAGGTAGCAAGGTCTTCTTGGAACACAGCAGCTGAGAGCAGGCTGCAGCTGACCAACAGCCCATCCAGCTCATTCCCCACAGGTCAGGGCAAACCGTGCTGGTGATACTACCTGAGACACCCCGAGGCGTCTGATACTCTTCAACTGTCTGAGAAGCAGTTTTAATAGAGCTTTGCCTTGGAACACACATTTTTGTTAATTCTTCATGTTTCATTTTTGGTTAACTCTTCATGTTTCATTAGTTTTCATTTGGAACCATGATGCTTTCTTACTGCATACTTGCAAGTAAAAAAGCCCCAAACAAACAAGAAGTTTACTATACCTTATCCCCTTTCTCTTCAGGTTCATCTTCATTGAGGAATTCTCTTTTCGGATATGGAATCTGACAGCCAGCAAACACACTGAAACACAGTAAACAGTCCACAAATATGTACACATGGCATACATTTACTTAATACTGTGTTAAAAACAAGCGTGTATAACACAACTACATTTCTTGTATTTGACAAATCCTGTTTCCACAAGTGAGTGGCAGTGTGAATACCCAAGATAGGTGCTGATTGTCATGTAAGATCTCTTTGCTGTTGGCACAGGGCTGTCATTTAGAAATCATGGCATGGTTGAACATGCCCAAATGCCAGAACGACCACTTGTTGATCCAGATGGTAAAATGAACAAACACAGTGTCAGAGGTTCCACAACACCCAGTTGGAACATGCATGGCTCACTGAATAAAGGGACTGATCCAAAGAGTATTAATGTCCTATGAGCCTGCCTTGGCTTACAACAGGCTTCAATCTATTTGCCAATCACAACTGCAGACTTACTTTCCCTATGCTTTTCAGGTGTTGTTTAGGAAAAAAAGATCACTTTAAAATTCATCTGACCAATGGAATTTGGAACATTCCTTAATGTTTATGGCAGAAACCTTACCATAATGTTATCCTGTAATCCATGGGGAGCTACAGTTCTCCACAGGATAGCATCAGATAAACACTAAGCAGAAAATTACTGGTAGATCTTGACCAGTAGAATGTTTCTGTGCCAACATTCAGAATGCAATTAACATGATGTGGCTTTCAAAAGGGTGTAAACAGTTCTTAATCTTGTTGCTATGTAGTGTAGAAAAATTAATTTTAAAACCCCAACTAGTATCAACTAGACTCCTTTTTATTCCAGTGACTGTTCCTTCCTTTTGGTGTTGCCTGCTAGTCGGGGAAACAGTGAAAGCAAAGGTAGAAGTCTACCTGCATCAAGTTCATACAGATCATAATGCCATGCACCACCATGCTTCTGAAAACTGGGAAGAGAAACTGACAAAGTCCACCAGCTGGAACTGAGTATGTGATCTGAACTTTTCATGACAACAAAATATTCTCTCAAGCCTTCTGAACAAGGGATTTGTGGGATTTTAGGCAGTCATTTATCTCTTCGCTTTTCTCATACTGTTATCCTGTGAAAAGAGGGCATGGGAATGGACTGTAGGTCAGAGAACTGTCCCACTCCTAGGGAAAGGCACAGTCAACCAGGCAATGGAGACCAGTGCTCTGTGAGGCTGTGTGAGGCAGAGATTGATTCACTCAATGCTGCAGTAACGTTGTAACTCTGGCTTTGGTAGTGTGTTCAGAATTACAGCACTACTGTGGTACTGGGTTATTTTTCATGACCACTTAGTTCTGACACCAGTACATACAGACACTTGTAGTTTTTACTGAGCATGGCTGAGCTGCTACTTCTTGTGTACATAGGCAGGTATCTGTGAATTTTTCAGCTGTCATGTCATTCCAGGGACTAGCATATAGCAGAAAGAAATCACCCCAGATGTTCACAGAAGAGGGAATACATACTCTGATGTAGGCAGAGGATCCTCTTGAAAGTAGGGGTCCTGCAAAGCCTGCTCTGAGGTAATTCTCTTTGTAGGGTCCATAGTAAGAAGCTTCTGAAGCTGCAAAGCATAACAATAAAAATAGCAAAAAGCTTATCAAACTATCATTTTTCAAACTATGACTTGTATGTCTTGGATTGTGGATTGCTAAACTATTTCTGGCTTGTCCAGACAAGCCTAAGTTAGCATTGCTTGCTCAGTGAAGTTCCCAAGAACTACAATGCACACCCATCAAAGTACTGTGGTTGTGAAGTACTTCTCACGTATTAAACAGTTAAGTGTATCAGGCAGTATTAATTGCTCAGGCTGAACCACTGCACTAAAGCAATGCTAAATTCAGCTATTACAAGTTCATAAAACATTATTTCTAAATAATAGCTATTTGTTGTGGTACATGTATAGCTTTTATACTGTTCTACACTGCTGACACAAAAGGAAAAAAAGTGTTAGAATGGACTGAACACGACTGATAGCTTTAGGGACGGAAACCATAAATCTTCATTTCTTGCACTGGCAACATTCCAGAATCAGAGTACTCTGCTACTCATGCAGCTCCCAAACCCACTCCAATTGGTACAAAAATGAGAAGGAACAGACCCTTCCTAGTAACCTTTCTTCCTTGCTAGGAGGAAAACAAGCACAAATTTATTAGCTAGAATTCTTTTGACTGCCACAGGCTATGAAAGAGGATTACAATATATTAGTAGTATAAAATAGGAATTATAGACATATCACATCATTTAAAATAGTTACTTATTTATCACATTCTGATAAACTTACAGCAGGAAATTTGGGTGCTCACATTATACAGCATCCTGCTCTCACACAATACTCTTTCAATTCAAGCCAGTAGTGAAAATAAATTTCCTTCTGTAAAGGACATCTCAGCTCAAACTCTCTTTCAGGTCTCCAACAAAAACTGCCTGGATATTCAACAAAAGAATGTGATTTTGGCATGGGTATTTGGGGCTTTTTATTCCAATAAATTAAAAACCTGACATACAATTCTATATTCTATATATATATATGCTACAGCAAACAGCCTCAGTAAAAGCACTCACCCCCCTCAAGAAAGGAAATACAAGGAATTTTTCAATAGTTGTAGTTAACCTTACTTGATAGATTAGGTCTCAAAACTCTCTGTACTTTTGCCATTTCCTTCCCAACACTTATTCACATACTTTATGGGCCACAAACCTCAAAAGACTCACAGCAAAACAGCCATTTGGGCTGTCTCTCCACCCATCAGTTCATTGGCAACTAGCTCCTAAATGGGTTTCTGCTGCTTGCCTAGAGATACAACTCAAACTATTCCTGCATTGTGTACACCTGGAGGGCTTGAATGGGCACTTATTTACTGTATTTTTGTGTGGTGAGATAACTCTTAACCCTACATTTTCTGTGCATCTAATGACATGTTGGCTCTCTACATAGTGACCTCACACAATACAATACAGACAACAGTTTGGTACTCAGTATCTTTACTTCAAATCACCTTTCCCTACATGAAAATTTTTTGTCAGCTAGAGCAGCTCCTGGCTCCATTACAGGTTATACAGATTTCCCAGTTCCTCCACAGTGACTTGTAGAGACAAAAATGTATAATCTGTACAAGGCCACTCCTGGTACCAGATGTCATCGTTGACAGAAGAGCACAGGGCATCAACTTCTGCTCCCTGGACTCCTTCCTTTAGCATTCCTGCTTCACTCCTGAGGATACAATCAGCTAGCCCATTCCAAGTAATACCACACGCAATATCACTCCCAGCAAGATAATCTGCCTATTGGTGATGCTACTGTGAACCAACTTTGAGAAACTCTGATTATCTGTAGCTTCTGGGAAAATGAATTTAAAAAAAGTCTGGAGACAACTTGTTTTTAGGGCAGCAGCTGCTAAGACAACATAGGAAACAAAGCCAATGAGACTCGATTTCATCAAAATCTCATACTTCCCAGCAGGTCTCAAGCTCTTAGGCTCTACTGGCCTGACATGACTGCTATGAATACTATGCTTGCAACTTTCCCAGGACAGCAAGAACAGATGCCTCTTCTTGAATGGAAAACATTCTGCCCTTCATGTAGACATTATCATTCAATGTCAATCAGCAGAATGGCATAATATCATTCTCTTTGTCAAGAGTCACTTGCTATCCTGCACTGATCTACTTGATGCCATCTGTTCCCCATGAACCACACTTCCTGTACTCATTAGCACAGTCACAATCAATGACTGCTACAAAGCAAACATCTTCAGAGGTCACCCTGCAAGATGGAGATCATCTCATAAAAATAACTACCTTGGATATGAACAAGGAGTTTTAAGGAGTCTGCTTCACAATATATGTACTTCCAATGTACAGCAATGAGATATCAGGAAGGTATCTCATACTAGTGGGCATTCTTATTCAGAGCTTTGGGAGACTGACCTATTTGAGATCTGCCTCTGTAGCTGATCATTAAGCCACCCTTACTCACTCCTTGAGCTGTGAGAAAAATCTAACAAACTACCTTACTTAGAGAACTAAGCCTTTGTCACGATGTTCAGAAAGAAGGGCAAAGTATGGTTGGTTTTGTGGTTCTTCAGAGATCTGGTTAATATTTCCCCTGGGAAAAGCAGCCAACCCACCCAAGATGATTCTGAACTCAGTGTTCAGCCTTAGAGAATTAGTAATATAAGCTGACAGCAAGCAGGCTTTCTGGTGGACTCCACTTTTGGTAGGAAAACATGGAAATTCATGTGCTAACTACTGATGTCTCCTACAATTGCCATCTTTTCAGTTAGACTTACCCTCCAGGTGATTCCAGTGTGTGCCCAGTAAGTTGAGTTTAAGAAATTTTAATTCATTTTTCTTCAAGTCTCACTCTTCTTATGGAAATTCTTCCCTTCCACCCACTTGGGACCAACCTACTCTGTTTCCACAGCTATTTGTGTCATCATCCAGCAGCAACTAATGAGTCAAAGAGCAAATCTTTGCCAGGACATAGAGAGATGACTGCTATGCTGAATTTGTAACTGAAAACAGACCACTGAAGTAGTCAAGCTGCACCAAGAGCCTCATTACAGAGCTCCCTGTACACAGCATTAGCAAAGTCACTTTGAACTTCATTCCTAAATTTAGACAGCACTAAGTCATCACAGAGACATCCAGAAATTGTGCTGTATTAGACAGAGCAACCCTGTGTTGGCCTACAATGCATGACTCAACTAGGCAACCAGCAAATATATGTTTAGGGATTTTGTTTGGAATCATCCCCAGAACAGTGGTGGACTACTGTTAGAGGGAAGAAAAAGAAAACCAAATTACTACAGGAAATAAATTTCTCCTTTCCTCTTCCCTTTCTTCACAAAACTCTTTAGCTTTTGGGGGCTCTTTAGGTCTCTGAAGCCACACAGAATCAAGACACATATTATACTCACTCTCTTATTTGCACAGCAGACCTAAAGGTAAGGCTGGGTATACAAGTGTCTTGCAGATCTTAACAAGAGAAGATTCTCAGATCTTCAATTCCAGCAGTTTAAGCAATTTGTGTATGAAGAAAACACATTTCAAAAATGGCCAGTTAGTGATAAATAGCTTTCTTTAACATTGGTGTTCATTAGAATGAGATAGGAAAACAGACACAGATATTACCCTCAGAAATGCAATTTCATTCCTGTCATCACAGCAATTTTCAAGTTGCACCTACCAAAAGAAAAACTTTGCTGTCAGGCTTGACTTTGTGTTTCTCCATGTATTTTATGAGGCTACTATTGGCATATCTGAAAAATATGTTAAAGAAAAATATGTCTGAAATAATAGTGCATTAAAACCATGGAATTCTATCAAGTGACCACAGAAACATCTCCCAACCCTCAGGAAGTAAACTGTAAGAAGAACTGCTATCAGAAGACATGTCAGATATTCATCTAGCAGTTGCACACATAAAGCGTGCTTTTCACCAGCAAGAGTGCTATCAACTGTGTAAAGATTATCTCCATGAAACATGCAACTTTTATGCTATATGGATAAGCTGTTGATAAGGACAATGACAGAGACACAACTTGAAGCTGATACTATATTTTTCCAAAGCAACTCTGCCACAGAAAGCATTCAGCAGCTCATCACAGCTCAATATTTAAGCTATTGTTTCTGGTTAGAACTTGGCAGAGCAGTTAGATTACCATTCTGTCTCCCCAGCCTGCAGAAAACCACATAGTCCTTACAGCTCCCAAGCTCAAAACTGCCCTAAATACCTATGACATGTGCCATGCCTTTAATTTACAGCTCCAGAGGTTATCTACAGCCATTTCCAAAAAAAAGAAGCTTCATATTTTGTGTAAAGCCAGTGTAATGAATCCATCAGAGCTGGAAACAGAATCCAAAACTCCCAAATCTATGTCCTCTACTTTACTTTAAGGAGTCCCTGTGACTCCTTACCAGCTCTAATCTATTATCACCACTTGACTAACTTAGCCAAAGCACAAGGAAACAGTAAAAGTGGAAAATTCTCAGATCCTGGACAGGCTTTGAATCGCAATCTATTGAACATGTTACCTTCAATAGAAATTTCTGTCCAATACATTGCTGCCTCACTTGTCAAAAATACCAGTGCTTCCCTATTCTTCCTCACACAAAATGAACAACATTATCTTGAATATGTAATAGAAATGGGTTAAGGAAGCTCATTTGTCTGTGCCTGCCATAGATTAAATTACACTTATGGCAACCCCTTCTAGAGAAATGAGGAGGCCACTCAGTTCATGTTCTTAACAAGCAGCTGAGGGAGAGAACACCATTCATGTAAACCAGCTAATTCAAACAGGACAGCTGCCACAGTGTTAGAGGTTAGAGCCCAAATACTTCAAAATCCCCTCCCCAAGAAGTCAGAGCATAGGAGCTGATCTCTGCCTCCCCCACACTCGGTGAGCTGTTGTTACATGATCATTACTTACGTTGTTCTTCTAAAATCTTTCTGAAGAGTTGGATATTCTGGCATCTTTCTTATGTCTTCCCAGTCTTTATCTTCGGTAGTGTGGAAAAAAGAAAAATCATTTACAATTCTGAATGTGTTGGTTAAGTAATACTCAGGAAGAAATAACTACAGGAATTGACTTCCTGTTTGTTGGCCAGTGCTACTGTTCTTTAATTGCCAGCATTTCCAAACCCATCAAACTGACAGTTTCTTCATACCTATACAAACAACTAGTAATTTCCTTTAGGAAAAAAACCAACAAACAACTCACTAGCCTTATGTCTGCTGCTTTAATGAAAATAAATTACCTGCAGGGAATCCCATTACACTGAAAATGCGGTCTAGCTGATCGTGATGAAAAGGATTACTTGTTTTGATGTCCTCCTGGCGACAGTGAAATATAGGTTCTGAAGTCAATAGTTCAGCAAATATGCAGCCAATAGCCCAAATATCTACAAAAGAAGGAGGATAACTAATGAAAATTTGCTGTATTCAATTGTTCTGTTTTTTGTTTCTGCATGATTTCTCAACCTGTATAACCACATTAAGACAAAATGCTTCACTTTTAAAAACAATGCATTAACATAATACATTTAAAAGGGTAAAATCTGGAGATATGCTTTCTATAAACCAAAATTAAACTCTCAAAATCCATTTCACACCCTGGCAGCCCAGCACTTAAAATATTCACAGTTATGTCAGAAACCTACACAATATTTGCTTACAACATAGCTTAAAGGGCATTCAGCTGATCAAAGATACATTGCAATAATACTGCTACCACATATTTCAGAACAATTCCAGACAGATAATTGAGAACCAAATAAATACTAAGGAGAAGACTAATGGCTCATATGTTTAACCAAATGGTGCAAGCTAGTTAAAATGAGGGAAAAAAGATCCTAATTTTAATCAAGTGTAGAAGAGTGAGTACAAAACTCTGAAAAAATCAAAATCCTACTGGACAACTGAGTCTCACAGCAACAATACTTTAACTGTATCATCTACATCTCATGTACATAAAGAAAACAACAGCAGGATATCTGACAGTCGGACTTGATGATCTTAGAGGTCTTTTCTACCTTAATGATTCTATATACTGAAAGAAAAAAACCCAAGACTTCTATTTCATAAAACTCTCATTAATATACTTTTTTAGATTAAATCTATTGTCGACCAAAACATTCATTTACGAGAGATTAGTTTTTCAGATTACATGCATGCATTCTAGTTACTGCTCATTACCATCCATCCTAGTGTTCTGTATGACCCAAATATGGATTTACTATGCATCTTAAAATGAAAGTGTGAATTTGCCAGTGAGAAGAAGCTTTTTTTTGTCAAAAAACCAAACCAAAACAAACAAGCAAACAAACAAACAAAAAAAAAAAGAAAAAAAAGAAAAAAAAGGATTTGCAACACTGATAAATATGTGTCTGGGATACTGGGGGATACAACTTTGGAAAAGGTGTTGAGAACAGATTAATAATAAGCATAGTCTGCTGAATACAAGGATGACCCTAGGAAAACTTTTTTTATTTTTTATAATTTAACAGAACAAATGCAAAAAGCAATTTAATTTTAATTTATAAGTCTAAGAGATACAAAATTCTTTAAACAGAGTTTAGTTTACTGGATTTGGACTAAAGAAAACACCAAGAAAAGCCTCTTGGTTGTTGCAATTAATCTGAGACTCCAAACCCCACTTGCTGTCAATGGTGGTGTTTGACCCATGGTGCCTATGAGACACAGGGTGTCCTTAAGAAACAACTGCTCTCCTTATGTAGGAAATAAAGAAATGAGCCATCACACTCCATTTGCCAAAATTGGTCAGCTCCATTTCCATCCTGTTACAGGTGTGGAGCTTGAGGTGTCCCAATATATAACCCTTTCTTGCAAGCTCCCTTACAGGAAAATCTGATAACATTTCATTTAGGCTTTACAGTTTTGACAGGGTATAACTTGCTCTGTGCATTACATCACATTCTCAAGGTTTTATCTTCCTTTGATTTCCCTATTAGCCTTATCTGCATGAAAACAAGAGCTTTAGCTGTTGAGATTTTATCTACTTAGGCAACTAATGCAGCATATTAATCACAATTGCTGCCTGGGTAGTAGGCATAAATTATCTACTCCAGAATGGAAATTACTTATTAATTGAAGAATGAAATCTTCATTTAACAGTATCTCTTCACTCATTTTCATATGATAGCAGATCCTTTTGGAGATGGCTTATCTAGAGGCCAAAAGAATTGCAGCTCTCTTAGTTTTCATGGCTTTCTACAGTGCTCACTGTCCATCACATTGTGAGGGAGAGGCTGGGCCACTGCTCACTATGACATTATTAACTGCTCTATCCAGACTGACCTTTTCCTTTTAATGAAAAAAAAGGTAAAATCTAGTAATCTAGTATTCTCCCTGACAGCAAAACTGAACTGGGAAATCTCCCTGATGTGACACAGCAAACTTCAAAACTGTTTTTCCTTCATCACCTGCAGTGTGTGAGAGAAGAGCCACTATAGAGTGTACAGAGAGTGCATTTTAAACCCTCTGAGAATTCAGAAAGACAAACATTGTACCAAATGATTGTTACATCTGTATAAACACTGGAAACTCCCAAGATGGTGTTATAGATTTCTGTGGGATGGCATTATTCGGCAAGTCAAACATGAGACTACTTTAACTTTGATCAATTGTTATATTCTCTAGCAGTTCATATGCTGGGGTTCAACCCTTTATGTTTCCTGCCAGATATTCTTAATCTCTGAAGAGCTAATATAAAGTAACCCAAAAGACTTGGTACAGAAAACCTGAAGCTTTAATTTATGTAAGAAAACATTAAATATATGAAAAAGGTCTTGCAGCCATGTAGCTCAAGCAGGTCAGGGTCCTCTCTTCATGAACTTTTATGTAACCTGGTCTGGAACACATCCTTGGCATATATTGATACCATTCATAGTTAATGATTTTCTGCCAAGATTAGCCAGTCCTTTTGTTTGTTTCTTCTGAAAAACGTTCATAACTTGTAATAATAATGTACCATATGTAGCACTTTTTCTAACAGGAATGCTTCATTAATTCTGCTAAGTTTAAACACTTCACAGATACAAGCAATCTTAACAGGTATTTGTCTCCTACACTGCTCACAGTAGTCAACCAAATACAAATTTTAGGTCTAACTATGGGAAAAAAGTCCTTGTTTAGGTCTTTTAATCATTTAAGGTTTTCCATTTATGACCCTTAAAAATTAATGATTATTAGATCTATTTCAAATATATTCCAAGTAACATCTACTACTCCTCAGTAGTGGGCACTGACAGAGCAAACCTTAAAACACACAAGTAATATTTTTCAAGTACAGTGTCTTATTTATTCTAATGCACATCATCTGCCTCTAGCACTAAAGTGAAAATTTCCTTATAAAGAAAACTTTTTTTTAAAAACCAAGCACCAAAATAAGTGGCAAAAAATTATCCAGCAATTAATTCTCTCCTCTCCCCTCTACTAATGATCAAGACAGTGAGTGGCCTCACTGCTCCTGAGGCAAAGCTGAAACTACTGAAGGTATCCATTTGTTATGTCCCAAACCCATTGAAAACTGGGACACAAAAGTCCTACAGAGTTGACTGGCTACTAAATGTTTTCCCATCTTGGGAAATGGAAAATGTTTTCCCATCCTGATGTCTTAGGGGGTTGTTAATAAGTTTACCAGAGTAACACAAGCATTCCTGTAAAGATGGTTCTGTTTCCTACAGTCTCTTCCACTGTCGTTAGGCTTCAGGACTGATCCATGGTAGCAGGTTTTTACTGTCTCTTGGGCTGTGCTGTTTTGCTGATGGTCTCCTCCACCCCCAGGACTTACAAAGTCCTCACTTTCTTCAGGTTTACACGGGATCCCAGTGCAAGCCAATTTTGCTCCCTGGCTCTGGAAAGAGGGGTAGGAGTGACTCTTAACCACACAACTTCCTCAGGTTCCATTCAAACCTGTTCTCCACTGAAATATCCTTCCACTATGACAATACTTCTAAAGTACTATATAATTTTATGAAAAGAAATAAATCCCAGCCTTTTATAGATGGACACTTGTGATTGGTAAACAGACTTCCTATATAAATGCCTGTGTGCCTAGATTATAAAAATATTTGTATGGCTGTCTATGTCCCACTTTTAAATCTGGGACTCTGATAGCTTTATAGGTCAGCTGAGAAAATCCTGCATGTCCTGCTCTACTTTAGCACTGTAGCCAAGAAGCAAGAACAAAGGGATGCTGTTTCAATGATAGGGCTGATTAAGCAGACAAATGCTCATGTATTCTTTAATTTCTATGGAACAATAATCTCATTTCTGTATTTGTTCCAGTATCTTGGAAACATTCTTTAAGAATAGGATGACCACTTAAGACAATAAGACAATTTATTAAGCAATAGCCTTGACTCATAAAAGGAAACATCTTTTCCCATGCATATCAAGCAAAACTTCAGTGAACATAGGACAGAATCCAAGACTAAATACATCATAGTTCTTAACTATATTCAAGAAAAGAAATAAATAAATGGTCTCAGTCTCATAGAATTCTTTAATAAAATTCTCTTTAAAAAAAGCAAGTAAAGACTTGGAAAACATCTATTTAGGTGAAATCAATCTGAGGAATTCATCATTAGTGAGGTTTAGCGTAATAGCATCAGTACTCAACCAAAGTGCTTTTTTCCTGTTGTTGTTTTGTACATTTGAACACAAAGTCTACACCCTTGGACACATGTGAATGCTGGTAAAGGCAGTGAAGAACAGAAGGACAGACAGCAGAATACAGCTTCCCTGCACCTGCCAAGGGCTAATGCAACAATGAGGCTACCCAAGAGCTAGTTAGCAAGACCTTAGCCCAAACAGGGCTTTTTGGGACATCTGTAAGAGCTACAGCATTTATTTAAGATCCTCTAAAACTTTCCAGCCAAAGCAAGGACATCAAACACACCAAAGGACTGGAAACCTAAAATGGGGGTGTACAGGCAAACGTATCTAAGTTTTTCAAATAGCCATCAGTTGGTCTAATGAAAAGATAAAACTCCTAATTAAAAAAAAATTCTATCTCATGCTGAGCACAACAGCACATTCTAGACTTACCTGGAATCTTTATACACAAGAGTCTAGGAGCACAGAGATAGTACAGAAAAATAGTTTATCAATTTTTATGCTGGTTTTAGTATTAGAAATTAGATTTAAGGAAATAATACACCCTTAATCAGGGATTTCTTTGGTCTGGTAAGGTGTACAGAACATGCCTGTTACATATGTTCTGTTAGCATACATATACACAAGGGAAAGACCTTCCCATTCATACATTAAGGTCCCAATTTGGATGTGCTTCATTTAAACTTTATTCAGCGAAACAGAAGGTTGAGGAAGTGATTACTAGCCTTTTAAATTTGACACCTTCTATGAAGAACTGAAAATGGGGTCAAACATTTTCATGTTACAGGCTTTTCAAGGGGAAGCAAAAAATGGTGTCAGTGGGTTAAGGGTCAGAAATTTGCTTTCACTCAATGATGTCAGGAAATGTTGACCAATTTTCAACAAACAGCATCTAACAGACCCTGACTGAAGAATAACTTACACTGTAAAGCCACAAAGATGACTGTGCTGCAGACAGAAGAAACACCTCCCACTAATCTGAGGATGTTCACAAACAGCCAACCATGTATCTAAGAACAATGTTTTATTTCAAAAGTGCATCATCTGTGCCATGATGTAATGTCAAGATAATTTAAAACTTTTTACTGCAAAACCATACTAACTTGAATTAATAATGAAATGCACCATCCTTACTTTTCTTTTTACCTCTATGCCTCCATCCTAGCATTTTAAACTAAGCTGCCTTCTTCTCACGTTTGCACTAACAATTTAATTAATTTCAATTAACAAAACTCTAAAAATTTTAAAGCATCTTGACTGAAATTCTGAGTTCACTTAAATCAATTGTTATTTTCTGCAGTGCATCAATGGGCCAGGCTTTCAACATTCTCTCTTGACAAAAGTATTCAAGGTTATCAAAATACTTTATTTTCCCATTTAAATTTCTACTCCTCAGTATATCATTAAATGAAGATCCTGAATTATATTATTTCAGCCTTCTGCTATGCATTAGATACATTATCTAGCTTGCAACATTACACTAAAATTACTGTGCTAAGCTTGACAACACAGGTACAATAGATTTAATACAGGGAGTGGCAACAAATCCAGAGGTCCTAAGTAGTCCTTTCACACAGCAAAATATTATTTCAAACAGCAAAATCCTGTAAAAGAACTTAATCCCTAGTTTACAGAACTTCACGTCCAATAATTTGGAAATTCCAGGTTTATGGTTCTATATGAAACCTTGTATTTAAAATGTGTAGATTCCTGAAGACAGGAATCATCAAGGCTGAAATCTTACCAACAACTGTAACTCCAGAGCCTAAGAATTTGACTTTTGCCAGCATCAGTACCTTGAGAAAAATCCCAATATTATATTGCTTTTGCAAGGATTTTCAGTGACTGTCTTCTCAAAGACTCCTCTCTCCCCCAACCCCTGAATCCTCTACACTACATTGTCATCAGCAATTCTTTAATTCCTCACTCGTGTCTCCAAGACTACTGCTGCATGATGAGCTCCCACATTAGCTAGCAGCAGAGCAGCTAACTTCCTCAGGAGCACAGAGTGATGGCTGCATGAACGCAGAACAGAATGACAGTTCCATCTTCTTTCTCCTCTCAGTTCCTCCAGAACCTGGGGTCGCTCCAGCTTCAGGTGGTGTCATTTCAGGGCAAGAATTGGGTCAGTGGGACAAGCCCTTAGTACTGGCACGGAAAGGGTGTTACAGTCTTGCTTTTTCCCCTAATCCTAAATCTTTAGATGGAGATGGCAGAGGACATTATGACAACTCCAGCACCTCCAAGATTTAGTAAAGAACACACTGCTACTCTTGTTTCAGTAACAGCCATGCTTATACCTCTGAGGGTCCAAGAGATACCCTGGCAAGCTGTCAAGCTCTTTGTGGAAACAAGGGAAAAAGAAAAAGGCCTTTCAGTGACAACTCTTCAAAAGCCTGAGGAAGGCAATGGGTGACAAAAGGCAGCTTTGTAGCTTCAGGTCTACTTCCCGCTACCAAGTATCAAACTGCAGCAAGTAAAGGAAGTATGAAAACTTACTGCAAAGGTCATGAATCTCTCTTATACTGCAAAGTATTAGGCAGGTTTAATACAGAAATTGTTACTATTTCCTCCTATAGTGATGACAGAATAAAGAATAGGCAAGATTAGCCACTGTTAGGTAAAAAAGTATTTGCAAAACTTTTCAGGAAATATGCACAGCTCTGCATTTCATAAAATCATGTGAAAAAATTACTGACAATAGCAAATACAAAAGTAGTACATATGCTTTGCAAGGGAAATACACTTTTTTCTAATTAAATGCAAAATGTTTTTAATAAACCAGCTTTTTCATAGACTGGAACTCTTGGCAGGTTAACTCCACACTAACTAAAGAGGAACAGCGACTTTGTATGCTCTCACTTGGCTTGTGTCTTTAACTACTTCAACTTTTTAATAGATCCAATGTGTCAGCACCTTCAGAGCTAACATAAGGTGAGCAAAACCCGTGCTGTCTGGTAGATGGAGTTATAACAAGGAACATCTCTGAAGAATACTTTCTTGGACTGCTTCAATTCACAAGCCATGACAGTCTTTTCTAGAAGCTATCAAAGCTTTCGATGCCTACTTTATTTCAGTCAACAAAGAGGAATGCACAGGAAGAAACCTTGCTTCCCAGACCACTGGAGAAGCTTCTCTGTCCTTCCAAACAGAATGTTTTACTTCACAATATCTTAACATGTCTGTTACTAAGGTTTTCAGCCTTACAACTATTTCTAGTAAGGCACTGACAATTACTGTAATTACAAGCAACTCCATTGGATAATACATGAAATAAACTGGTGTGAAGAGTTATTCTGCTGTCAATCACAGTTATTGACAAGAAGTCAACTTGTGAAGCAATCACACCTGTCCTGAAAACGAGTCATTCTACTCAATCAGTGCTGTAATGTTGAAAGTTTCAGTTGATATTGCTGAAGTAATTATGCTTGATGATCAAACTGAAGGATCAGCTAAAACTCCTCTGCACCAGAAGTATGCATCTTGTTAGGATAGGAGGTACTTGGTTTTCAGCCAAAATCAACTTTTAGGAGCCAGCTCTTCAGATTTGGTAGCAAAAAGTGCACATTAAAAGCTACTCATTATTGCACAGTGTAGTGAGGGTAACATGTTTATGGAACCAACTTTCATGAGAAAAACTGTCTTACTTCCCTAAGTAATCTTTCTTTAAAAAAAAAGCTAATTTTTTTTTTAACTGAGTTAATGGCATATGTTGCTCAGGAAGATTAGAGAATCAACATGCAGCTGGCAAAGCTCATCTGTCTGGTAAAGGGCAAAGTCAGTGAGATCCTAGGAAGAAAAAGCTTGCCCATGTGAGTCCCCATGGTTATTAATAGTCTGGAAGAACACAAAGTTGATACTTGGAGGAAAAAACAGTTAGAAGGAAAAAAGACATGGAACTAAAACTATGACCAGTATGGAGGATTTTTGGCCCACAAATCATTGATGACTCTTGATGTACATGGGACTAAGTGTAGACAGATTTTTAAAGGCACCTCTTGCTCAAAAGTGGGGTTTTAACTCAAAGCTATAGAGGACTAAAGCTATTGCTAAAGCTACTAACTAAAGCTACTGTTATAGAGGATATTCTGCCTTCTGAGAATTTTTATATTATTTTTCCTGCTCTAAAAAAAGCCATATACAAATTGTCACAAAAGTCACAGTAATAATCATGCAGCAGCAGATCTGTGAAAATACTAAACAAAATGGCAAAACCATCCAGTATGTCCCTTCATAAGTGTTGCAAGGGGAGAGAGTAATGAGAATAGAAAAAGTAGTGGTGACCACATGTGGAAGTTTACAGGTTAATTTACCTAGCAATCCAAATCAGGACAATTAGCAGGTTGTAGTTGTGTTGAAGATTTAGTGGTTTTGTTTTCCTTTCCTTTCCTTTTTGTTTTTAATGTCCAGAACGTGTAAATTTCTTAAGTTAATTGCAGATGCTAGGTGACATTCCAGGTTCTCAGACAAATAATCCATTCATTGAGTCAACAAAAACAATTTACAGCATACTTGTACTGGAGTTCCCTATTATCCTTACTTTATCTTCAGGACAATACAACACCATTAAGTAGTGTCCTCATTTTATAGATAATGAAACAACACTAGGGATGGAATGAATTAAATGTGGCCAACTACAAACAACCCTTGGGACTGAATCAGTATTTAAAGCCAAGTCTTTTGAGACCCAGCTTACTGTCCTAAGAAATGAAACTTAGTCTGGCCCATATTACAGTACGTCCATTGGTTTTACACCAGCAGAGACAGGTCAGAGCCACAGCACCATTCTCATTCTTTTGACTGTTAAACTACTACACACCTCTCAGACTCTTCAGAGTTGACAGTGACCACCAGCTAATTTCCAAACTTAACACATTTGAGAAGTAAGATTAATAGAGGAGTTAGAAGAAGGAAGGAACTAGAGCCCAAAACAGTTAATGTGTTAAACAGTTAATGTGTGCAACAGTCCAGCAGACGATATTCATTCATCCCAAGCTTCCCAAAATACTAATATAGCTTTAAAATGTTCTAATTTGGTGATCTAATAATCCTTTATATAACTTTACATTTCTTAGATTATTGTAGTAGAAAATGCTTTCTATTTTTTAATAAAGAAGAAGCTTGTATAGTGTTTTAGGCATATTTTGTTTTTTTTGGAGAGCAAGGAGAAAAAATAGCAGGAAATCATCCAGTACCCATAATAACTAGATAAGAGAGCAACAATTAATCCTTGATAATATTTTGCCTCCCAGAAAAAGCATAAGAACAACCTTGATAATCAAAATTAAGAAAGTTTATCACATGCCAAAACAAGTTTACCACAAAATATCATCTGAATCCAATTACCCCTCATGTTGTATAACATTTCCCAGGATATGAACAAGGCTTCCTTCTTGGTGCAGCCTGAGATTTTCTTTTCAGCATGTATAAATGAATATTTTCTAAATCTCTCTAATTTACTTTACTTTTCTAGTTTTTCCACAACCCCTTCCTCAAAACACAAGCTCTCACAAACAAGAATGTGGATTCCTATGGAGCAATCAAATGCTGATTGACTATGGATTTGTTCTTCTTAATTATTTCTCAGGGATGCTTAAAAGCAGTCCCCTGCTCCTATGGCTCCACAGATGACAGGTGGGGGGAACTTTCCCTTTCCTTTTTTCTGAAGAGTTTTCAGTCTTCTGGCTGATCCCACCTGTAATTTCTGGTTTACCAGATTTTCCAGATAGGTCTTATTTTTTTTTCCCTTCCAACCCTCCCAGAACATGAGACCAAAAGAGCTTCAGGCATCAGTCCAAGATTTCCAGAGGCCCCACAGGCTGGCCAGCATGCCAACAATCTGTGCATGCACAGTAGGGACATCTGATGCACTCAGAATGTGTGGGACTCACTGCATAGGCAATATGGAACACATATGCACATATTTCCATCCTAAATCCTACATAATACACCCCAGATATTTCCCTCTCTTTTATTCCTGCATGAGGTCAAGTGGTATTGTTGAAACTGATGGATCCCAGCATACATTATAAATTCATTCCTTCTGATACACCAAATATTTTCCTGTGACATTTGCTTCCAAAGGCATTTTGGTATCTGCTTATGCCTTTCACACATTTCCAGCTTCCATAACTGCATGGTACTCTGGAAATAGAATGAGGTGACAGTGCATTACCCAGGCTTTGAATTACAGTTTCTCTACATGTAAATCTCATTTGGGCTGGTAAACGCAGTTACCACAGGGCCATTACTGACATTTCTGATGACCTATAATTTAGACAAGGGCAAAAAGGTACTTAAGAAATGGGGATTTCTCAGGTTTCCAGATTTATTTTTTTCACTATAAACAAGCCCGTCCTTTTTTTTTTTGTTCAAGACAGTGTTTCAGCCTTGCTTAATGGGTGGCTGAATGATCACTTTAAAGAATTCTTTTGTCAACAAAATCCAAACCATCTAAAATACTATAAGTCATCTGATGACATTTATCAAACATGCTATTGCTTTAATTAAGGCAAGTGGTAAAGAGAGCTAAGATAACAGGCTTGTTTGATAGCACTGATAACTATACAAGCTGCAGCTTGATAAAAACAAGTCATAATTATGTTATTACCTTGATATGCTACAAGATGCCCCAGAATGAATCATATTGGAGACTGCCACATGTTTTCCTAAAAACGTATGATGAAAGAGTTCTTACTATTTGCCTTACCTACTAAAACATTCTTTTCTAATCTGATGTTCCCAGAGTGAAAAAATCCACTCTGATTAATGTCTCCTTTCAAGCTCAAAGTCAGCTTAACTTTTCCTTCATTTTACCACAGTCATTTCCTTTAGTTTCCTTAAAATTAAACTGCAGAAGTCTTTGCCCATACATGAAAGGAGCACTGCACCTTGCCACTTACTTCAATCTTGTTTTTAAAGTATTTTGAGTATTTTTAACTATTTTCTGTTGTGCTGGACTTTCTAGTTGTTCAGTAATTTTACTAAAGTTTCCATGATCGCAAGCAATTTACATTTTTGCAGCTACTTGGTTTCACCTGAAGCTTGTTCGAGTTACTTTTATTTGCAGGTTTTACATTTTTGCTAAAGTACGAAGACTTGATGAACACAGAGAAACATATTCTGGTTTTGAATTTTGATGCAGAAAATGCAGAAAACCTTCACAGGCTATAGTGAATTTAGTACAAATTCATATTGCAGTAATGGAATAAAGAATGAACTTTGGCTTCTACAACACCATTTTCCCAATTTGCATTCATCTGGTAAGTTACTTACTTGTAACTATGGTACCAGGTATTACATGTGTAATATTACTTATTTAATATTAATTTTAATAAATTTACTTTTAATATTTCAATAAATTTACTTTTTAATATTAATATTGCTTTTATTAACAAGTAGGGCTTACGTTACAAACATTCACAATTCAGGAAATGAAATATTCCTCTCCATGAAACCCTAACATGGGCTTTTTATTATCTTTTTAACATGCAGAAAGCAAAAGCTATTTCTGTTGTTCAACAACAGTATTTTCCTGATTCCTAGATCTCTTTAAAACATGATGTTATATATAGGATGAACAACTATCTGTTCTGCAAGGAAATAAATTAAAAGTAGAATATTTAATTGGTAGGAAGAGACAAACTAAATAAAGGACAAATATCACTACAAGTCACCCCTAAAATAATTAAATATGCTTATGTATGGTTTTGTGTAATATATAGCACTTTCTAAACAGATTTATTTAATTTTCCCTCTAAGTTAAAGTATTTACTTTAATTTTCCCTCAAAGTTAAACCCATGCAATGTAACTAAGATCAGGTCCAGAAATCAAAGACAAAAATCCTGAACAAGTCAAAAGTCAAATTCCAATTTCAGTCTTTGATCTTGCATGAGAATTATTCACATGCAAACAAGCACACCTAAAGACTTTATTACAAGAATAAAATCAAACTGGACACTATAGTAGACAGTGTCCAGGATATTTTGAATACCCTGCTAATAATTAAATATATGTGAAACCAAAATAAGGAAGAGAGTATTACATGTAGAATACAAAAAATACATTTAAAATAAAGTAAAATCAAGACAAAGTCAGTAAACACCTAAGCAAACATCTGAATCACTCTTGGACAATCTTGCAGAAGAGAACTGATGACAATGATTTCCTAGTAAATTCAAACAAAAATATTTCTCACTATGACAAAACTGAAAGAGAAAATTCTGCTTTCAGCCTTATCTTATTTGTATTTACTAATCAATAAAAGTTATGTATTAGACACGGGAGAATAGCTATGGAAAACAAGTAGCTATACTAAATAATCTTTTTTTCCCATAATTTGCTATATCTAATCATCTTTCTTCTAAATTGTCGTTTCCAACTCCAGAGCAATTAAATCTTACTTAATTTCTGAGTTATTACTAAAAGCAACACATTAGACTTCCTGAGAATTGCATAATATTAAGAGATATAAAAATTGTATTTCTTGCACAGAGATTTAAGAGAAAGTTTTAAGAGTCGCATCTTTTGCCAAAAACATTAGCATTTGAATTAAACTCTCACTAGCATGCTTAGCTCATGAAAATGGCCTTTTTTTAAGTACACACAGTGCTGGAAGCAAAACACAGGTCTGGACTCAATGAACTGCATGAACATCATCACTACTGTCATTTTCTTACTCACTTCTTTGCCTTAAAGCTGCACATAGATCAGCTCCATGTACCTTTTTGCTTTTCTCTTCTCTTCAATCACACACTCCTCTAATCCTTCAGTCAGCCTACAAATCTCAACTTGCAGCTCTCCTTGTTTTCATTTCCTTATTTTTTATTTTGCTGCCCAAACAGTTTTGAGTCCCCTCAGCACTCACGCTGCATGCCAGGTACTATGTAACCATTCCCACCCCTCCTGGGTGACTCACTGGTGTGATACAAGAAATAAAAGCCTCAGAAATAATAAACTACTAGCAAAACCAGATCTCTCCAAAGTACCATCATCCCCTGAAGTTTCGTAGGAACTTCTTGCCTGTGTTTTAGTATAGACTAGAGATCCCTCAGGGCAAGAACCAAATTATTTATGACATAATTAAACAAACAACAGCATTATACTAATTCACCCTTCAAAGAGATACCCTGAGATAGTGCTACATATCACTCACCCAAATCTCCAAACAATATGCCATCTATCAAAGGCAGGTAGCTGTCAGCAGAAGGTAACTTCCCTGTACCACACACACAGGTCACTCAGTAATCTGGTCCATTCATATCAGTGTTTTCCACTATGAACATAGGGCAATTTAGGCACCTAATTTGCAGGTGTTGGAGGCAATCCTCTTGGTATTTTCTTTAAAACACTCCAGCAAACACAGACTTAGTAGTTAGCAGCCCAGTCTGCATAGTGGGAGATGCAAAGCAGGCATGCATCTGCAGAGTCTGCTCCTGTCACCATGGGACTGTGCTGTCTCAGGGTCTCTCGCTGGTCACAGTGACCCCGAGAAATGTTAGAAAGTCTCTTTTCCCAGCCCGGCGCTTGAAGAAGGAATCAGAGCTCTTCAGTTCTCAGTCTCAAGGTTGTTTATTGTCCCTTATCTATAAAATATTTTCTCCTGTCCAGCTGAGGTCCGCTCATCAAGACAGTCCAGGCATTCTGCCTGCCCCTGGGGTGGTGTTATGTCTTTACACTAAAAACTAGCTATACAATGTTTACAGTTACTTTCCAATACCTATCACCTATATTAGCGAGCTTCTACTCTAAACCAATCCAGAAGTGCCAACATTACAGCAGAAGATGGAGGCCAAGAAGAAGAAGGAGAAAGGCTGGACATGCCCAGGTCCCTCCATCTTGCCCCCCTGAATCCCCATTCTAAAAATCCCAAAATCTACTTTTTCACCCCATGATAAATTCAGTATTATTCTACTTAACTGTTGTGGCCTGCAGATCTTCATCCAAGCTTGGTAGCTTGCTCCATGGGTCATAATCAAAACCACAGTCATTTTGGGCTCTGTGCCAGGGTCTCTGAGCCCCCTGGCAGGGGTCTTGACTGCTCAGGACAGCCAGAGGGATGTCCTGGGTTCCGACATTGTGCCAGAGGCATGCAGGAAACAGGGGCATTACAAGGCTCCATCCCCAGCTCCCACTGGAGCAGATGCCCTTGGATTCCTCTGTCTCAGGTGAGGTAGAGCTCCAGAGGGAGTGTGCTGCCATGCAGGAGTCAGTCTGCAAGGTGACACTGGCCTCACACTGGGAGAGACACTCGGGTTGGGGCACTGAGACACCAGCAAAAGGAGCTGGGGGAGGAGGTAAACAGACCATGGGGCATCATGGAGAACAAACAGTACATAAACAGGGTCACTTCAAGGATGCTGAAAAGATTTCTGGTGGACTTGGGGGTAAATGTATGTTTCATCCCTCAGATCTGCTGCTGAGGAAGAAGAAGAACCTGGTTGGGGATATGATAATCAATGGCAGCCTTGGCTGTAAAAACCATGAAACAGTGGAGTAACAAAGGCAAGAAGCAGAGGTACCCAGCATGGTTAGAAGCTGGAGAACCTGCTCCAGGAGAGGGTAATGAGGGACATGGGCTTGTTCAGACTGAAGAGGAATCTAAGAGCAGCCCCACCAGAACCTACACAGAGATGACCATGATGATGGAGCTAGGCTCTGACAATGGCATACAACAGGAGAGTGAGAGATTATTGGCATAAACCAAAACAAAAAGTTGTAACTAAGTATAAAAAAAATTTCTTTGCTATGAGGATGATTTTGCAGTGGAACAGGTTAACCAGAGAGGGTGTGAAATCTTTGTTCTTAGAGGTTTTCAAGATGTAGCTGGACAAACCCGTCAACAGACCAGGCAGAATTCATAGGGCACTGTTTTGAACAGGAGAATGAACAAGAATCCTCCCAGGGTCCCTTCTGACCCTGACTGAATCTGTCTGCAGTTATTACTTTTCTTTGGACCAGGTTTTTTGTTTTGAAATGGATCCAATTTTCCTCACTTCTGATACTTCAGCTTTTGCTGCAGAGTTCTCCTAGAGTACACAAATAAATTCCTGCACAGGAGAATTCCAAATGGAAATGGAAAGCAATAAAGAAATGGGAAGTGCAAGTCTACATCAAAAAGTCAGATGTCAGTTCATTCATTCTCCAAACCTTTTGCTGTATATGGTAGCTGAATAAACAGGAGTTATTTTTAAAAAAACAGATCGTGAGCCTTAAAAGTGCTGGTCCACCCAAGAGAACGCTCAAACTGAGATGCCAGTACAACATAGTATTTTGTAACTCTCTGAACAAAGGCCCACAGAGCATCTCTAAAAACTTCTGCAAAAGAAAAATGCCTGCCAAGAAAGCCACCTGTGTACTCACAGGAATGATTTAACACTATTAACAAAGGGTCACTGTTTCCTTTGCAGTTCAATATATAAGCCAACCTTGCCTCCCATGCACCTCAGTGCTTTAATTCTCCAAACATCTGGGCACCGTGGCTGATTGTGCTCCTGGAACTTACTAGGGCAGAAAAGAACCTGGCTACCAGCATTTCCTGAACATGGAGCTTTGTAAGTCACCAGGAGGAAATGATTTGCAGATTATGCACAGCACAGGAGTCCAGCCTTCTGCTTATCAAGACACATTTCATAGAAGCATCTGGACATGCAACACCCTTCACCCTTCACAGCTCTTTCCTTTCAAAGTTCTACAACATTACAAGATTTCTAAGTCAATATTAAGAAAACATATAAACCAATTCAAAGGATATTTCTTGTTTTAAAAACAAACTAGATATTTAAAATTTCTAGGTTATATTGAAATATAAAAGCATGGTCCTCAAAAAGTTTTAATCTTGATTAATCCTTTATGGATGGGATCATCTACAACTACTTCAGTGACAAAACCTTAAAACTAGCTAGCCAGCTGACCATTGTCTCTATTATAGGGCTACTGTCCTTACAGAACTTACAGGCAAACATCTTTCTTACAGACAACTCACCAATGGCCTTTGTGTAATGTCTGGCCCCAAGTAACAGCTCTGGAGCTCTGTACCAGAATGTCACCACAACAGGATCCAAGTCTGCCAATGGCTTCAAAGGTGAGTTAAACAGTCTTGCAAAACCCATATCAGCTGGGGAATGGGGAGAAAAAATGAGATTATTTAAATTCTAATACAAATAAATCAAAATTCAATAGTATTGTCAAAAACAATTACAACAACAGCTCAAAAACATTAAAAATTACAAATCAAAGTTTCTAACAAAACAAAAACTACTTACAACAATACTGGACCAAATTTTTCTAAGGCTAAATTCCCTTTAGTTCATTCCTAAAACTAGAAAGGATAACATCTGACGTGTTTTGATCATGGTATTGTAAAACTTTACATAACACAGACGCCTGTTCATTTTTTTAAACTGTAACAGAAACTTGGTTAACTGAAGTCAACAGTAGTAGGTCTCTAATGTACATTTTCTCCTTTATTTTCATACATGCTTACAAAACTGTGAGTCCTTGTGACTGCTATATATTTACCCAAAGTGCAAAATTAAAATGACTGCAGTGTAGATTGTTTTTGAACTATTTTCCATGCATGCCTCCTATATGATTTGGAGGAATGAGCTCCAGAGTCAGTGAGCATGCACTGTTACAGAGGTGTATTTTAAAACTAAGCATTCATCCTATGGAACTCAAAAATTCTCCTTAGAATGAGCCTGGTAAGTAACAGTAAGAAATACTGGATGCAAAAGCACAAAATTTGCTGTATTGTCAAACCCACACATTTTAACCCAATTCAAATCTGAAACTTCTCTTTCACACAAACTTCAATATTGCCACATGTAATATCCACATCACTAAAACTGAGAAGGGAATTAGATTTTGCATAAAGACCACCACAGCTACATATGTTACTCACCAAATAACTTTTGCATAGCAAACCTTTGGATCTCTACAAACATAGCCAGTAATTTTGTTTATATAAAAATAAAAATAAGAAAACAAACAGTTTATAAGTAACAATGCTAACTTATGCTAACTAATCACAGCAGAAGTCAAAAGAACCCTGGTCATCACCACTGTTCTCTGTGCTTATTACTTTTTTGTTTCATACAGATGCTTTTACATCTCATCTAATACCCTAGGCAAGTTTAGAAAAGCCTAATAATATATTTGGAATATCTTATGTCTGTAAAGTCAGTGAATGAGATTTAAAATTGAACTAGAGGTGGTAGATACATACACTCAAAGAATACTAAAAATCTGTTTCTATCTTACACAGAAGATGCATTTTTTTATTATAGTAATCTCTTAGCTACACAATTAAAATTTTCTCAAAAAGTTTACCTATTTTGACTCTTCCTCTTTCAGGACCTTCACCCATTACCAGAATGTTTGCTGGTTTCTGGAAAACAAAAGCAGAATTTTTAATCATCAGCCTTTGATGATTATTTTTGAGAATAATATAATTACATACATTTATTTTATAAAAAAAACATCTCTAGAAACACCCTTAGAAGTCTAAAAGTACCATGCCTTTATCTTGCTGACATTTAGTTTTTATCTCTGGTTACCAATTTCACAATTAGAAAACAGAAATATACTTTGACATTTCACAGTAAGAAATGCCATCTTTAAGTAAATGTGCATTTCTATTGTTACTAGAATAATTCTATTCACTGGAGACATTTTCTTCTAGAGGAAAGTTTTATATTAGCTTAACTTTTATGCTACACATAATAATCTGGCAAGAACTGCTTTTGCTGGTATAGCTTATTTAAAGTGATGCCAAATCTTGGTATACAAATGCATAGTTGAGAGCCACTTCTGTTTTCATCCTATATAACTACATTTTTAGAGCTGTGCTCAAATGATAAAAATCACATGGGCAAAAGCACTTTTTTTCCCACGAAGTTGATTTCATGCTATGAGAATTCTCTTGAAACAGGAGTATTCACACACAGCTACATCCCAAAAGCTTTTGAGAGTGCAGACAGCAGCTTTACAAGTAGAACAAAACCTTTACAGGCATTTTTTGCAATCTATTTGTTTGCAACCAGCTGTTTGTGAACACCACATAAAATCTGCACATGACATCACAGCAATTGTTCTGCAATTAGGATCTAGGTTCCCTCAAACATCAATAGTCATTCCTTGGAAGCTTTTGTCCTATTGTGTTAACAGCTGTAGAAAGTAAACAAGATTGAAAACATTAAGTGATTTGAATGAAGAGATGCATAACAAAGCTTCAAAGCAGAATTTTTGGAATGTTATTCAAACAATAATTATATTTAAATCCTTAATGCCTGCAGAGGGGTCTGCTCAAGCAGGATTTGTTCAAGAATCTGAAAGAGATGTCCAGAATCTCACCTAAATTCTCAGTTCCTTGCCACTATTTACCTGAAATGAGACACTCAAGCTAGGGTTTCTAATTTGACTCAAAATTACACACCTTTAGCTTTTTTGAGAAAGGAAACAAACAAACAAACAAAAAAAGCACTCTACTTCACCTATTCTTTCTCCTTCCCCTAGGAAGCTGTTCTTCCCATCCCACACCCAGTGCTTACTTTGTTTCTTCCCTGGCGCCAACCACTGCCTCTCTTTCCAGACGCCTCTTTTATTCTTCCTTTTTTAATCTGTAATTCTCGACACCATCACTGACTTTTAATTCCCCAACATATACTGGAACCATTCAAGAGGCAATATGCACTCCCTTCTTGGAAAACACAACTGATTTCAATTGACCTTGAGCAAACACTCACCAGCAAATCTAGGAAAGAGAAAGATGATGCTTTCTCTTCGCTGATATTTAATGACAATAAAATCAACACCTCAAGGTAATTGTTGAACTCTGGTTGTACATTTATATATTACCCTGAATTGAATATTCCAGAGAACAGAATAATCACTTTCTGCATATTCAGTAACCAGGCAGCAAGAGATGCACGCAAGTACACACTACATTTTACCTCTGTTAGAAATCATATGGATACAATTGTCCTAACCAAGAGAACAAAACTCCAGTTTTCTTGATGAACTTCTTCCTAAACTTCTGCCTAGCAACTGATTCAGAGTTGAGTATGATGAGTTTGCTGGATTGATGTGCCAAAGCCAAATGTATGAAGTTCAACAACGCCAGGTGTTGATTCCTGCCTGTGGGTCACAACAATCCCCTGCAGTGCTGCAGGCTGGGGAAAAGTGGCTGGGAAGCTGCAGATGCAGGCATTGGAACAGGCTGCCCAAGAAACTGGTAGAATCACCATCCCCGGAAGTGTTCAAAAAAATGAGGATTTGCACTTGCAGCGTGGTTTAGTTCTACACATGGTGGTGGTGTGAGGTTAATGTTGGACTCAATCCTAGTGGGATTTTCCAATCTTAATGATTCTATGAATCAAAATTACTTCAACAGACCTTTACATTCAGGATTGGATTTTAAGTACTATAAAAATGCATTTACTTGTCAAGTGAAGCAAGCTGATAAAAATGCTGTTACTGCACTGATTTATAGGTGAGGTTGTTTCTAACAAAAGAATTAGGTTGTAAGAAATAAACATTCTAGCTTCAGAAGATTTTTTAAGACAAAAATTAAAATCTAAGCAGAAAGGACTTTCAGAACAACTCACAAGAGCCGTATTTTATCTCTGGCAATATAATATTCTCCAAATAGCAATTTATTCACAGAAAAAGAAAAAAAAAGCTCCCAACTCTTTTATCTGCTGACCTTATCCACAATATTCACAGAATATTTCAGGTTGGAAAGGACCTCTGGAGATAAGAAGCCTAAAGCAGGGTTACAAATTACAGCAGATAGCTCACGCCTGAGCCAAGTTTGGTTTTAAACTTCTCCACAGATGGAGACTCTCTCTGAAACTTCCAGTGTTTGACCCCTCACAGTAAAAAAGGTTTATCAATATAGTATATTTACATTTACTGCCTCCTGTTCTACCACTGGATAGCACTGCAAGGAGTCTGGCTCAGCTTTCTTTATTCACACTTATCAGGCACATATACACATTGATAAGATCCCACATGAGCCTTCTCTTCAGAGATAGAATAGCCTCAGCATCCTCAGCCTCACAAAGACTCTCCAAAGCCCTAGGAGACTTAGTGGTCCATGAATACAGGAGATACACTAGGTCAGAGTCTGTGGAAGCAAGAGACTTGTCCATTTATATATTTTTAAAGCCAGAATGTTTAGAAGAGATGCTGTTCTTATTAAAATTTAAATCTAACACATAATCCACTGAGGATCGGAACCCTGCTTAGGCAGCTAGCAGAGAAACAAACTGATTTATGAACTTAGCAGATGTCACATTCATTAGCTCTTGTGAACCCCTCTGAGAGAGTCAGGGGCAGGGGAAACAGGGAAAGAATAAAATGGGAAACAATTAAAACTTTAATTGAGCAAAAGAGCAAGCACTTCTCCTGAGGCACCACCAACCAACGTGCAGACAGCAGGGATTTCATGGATAGTAACCTGATGCCTACAGGATCCCCGCTGTGTCAGTAACACCTTGCATCATGGCACCTTCCTGAGAGGTGAAAAGTCTTGGTTCCAACCTGTTTTTTAAGTAACAAGAAGCCTACATCTCAACCTCTTATTTCCTACATGAGCAAATTAACCACTTGATTATCTACTAATCAGCACTTTCTAAGTTCCTCTTGCTAATCAGAGCTGTTCTGGCTAGGAAAGGCTTTTCAATGTACATATGCTAAACCAGATGGGACCCATCTTCTTAAGATGCAATGTATGATATCCAGTTCCTGTGACCATGAATTTTTATTTAATAAAAATAAACAGCTCCAGAGGAGCTTAAATTATAGGTCAAATATTTTGCAGTTGTTTTATACAGTAATGGCTTGAATATTGTAAAACTCTTCCCAGAGTCTTCACATTGCACATACCATGGTGAGAGAAACACAACCCTTTGGCTAAACAAGAGCCACCAAGGCAGAGCAGCAGGATTTCAGGTGCTCAGGTATGGAGGAAAGATTTTCGTTTACTTCAGAGGGAGTAATTTGGCATCAGAGATCCTCAGGAAACTATGTTTAGAAAGGTTTCCATCACGAGGTAAGAGAAAGGACTACTGAAGGAGAATTCAAACAATCTCTGCTTCTTGGAGAAGGTAGAACGTGTTAGTTCTACCTCTGCCTTAGTTCTTAGTAATCTCTGAAAATGGAAAATGTAGCATTTAAATATCAAAACATTTTACTCCAAGATTGTCAGTTAGTCAGCAATAAAATTACAGCCTAGTATACTATAGTTACTGGACAGCTGCAAAAATCAGATTAAAAAGCAGGAATTAAAAAGCCCCCCACTTCATTTATGTTCAGGCTATATGTAAGTCATAAGCACCAGTCTAGTTCCTGACACAAATCCTACTGCCAGCCATTCGATGAAGAAAACAGCGTTTTAGCTGGAAGGAACCATCAAGAACCAAGCAGCAGCTAAAAGACCAAAAGCTGGCACATACTTAGAGTAAATTGGGTCTCTATACAAGAGGACAAAATTTTAATAAAGAAAGTCTGAGAAGCCCTGCTTAAAGTCATTATCTAACTCTAGAGTAGTAGTTGGGTGAGACAACCCAACAAGGAGTATACTTTTCAAGCAGTTACATTCTAATTAATGCTCTATTTTCCTCATGCTCTCCCTCCTCGCTGAGAACACAAACACCAGCTGGGAAGCAAAGTGATGCCACTGCATCTCCCCCTATCTAGTTGCTATAGGAACAACAGAAACAGTAAGAATTAGGAGTCTCACGTTTAATATAAGCTATAAAAATGAACAGGCAAATCCCTGCTGAGAAATTCAGTTGAGGTTTGACTGTCTAAAAAAACACTTGCAAAAAGAGCAAGGTTAACAGTAACAAATAACTGAAGAAAAATCTGAAATATTTGCAAAAAGGGATGAAGATGACGATTCTTTACAAGTCTTTACAATAGGTTCTTTATGAGTCTTTACAATAGGCTCAGTAAGCACTGATAATAACATTTACTTTTCTACATTAGTGGGGGAGAGGGAATAAAGAAATTTTAAAAATCATGATGGGAGAGAAATTAAAATGTTGGATTAACAAGTGTGTTTTCACAAATACAAGAAGTGTCACAACTGGGACTCATACAGGCATTCATGTGAAGATACACTTCTAGTTTTAATATTTAGACAGTAAAACAGAAGAAAGGTTGAAAGAAAAGAAACCATCTATGGTATTAAAAGATTATAATGGTTCAAAACAGGAACAACAACCTAACAATAGATGGCAATACTTCAGTTTTAATGGTTGTTGTGATCTCCTTAAGTACAGCAGTGACACGATTCATAAGAGATTTGGTGCAAAAGTCCTATGAAAAAATGTCCATAGGGATATACCACTTTCTATACACAATTCTTTATTGTTTATATCCAAACAAATGTGTTTCCCTTTTGGAATGTGCCACTGGAAAAAGAATAATCTCAAATTAGGAGGCTTCTATTGTAAAAGAGATTGCAAGCCTTACAGATAAAAGCTCTCCCCACAGTTACTGACACTGCCTTGTGATGAGGTCTTTTCAAGTCTCCATTATTTAAAAAAACAATTGTAAACAGCCCAGTGTTGATACATAGAGACACTTTCATTTCACAAGCAAGAGGAGAGCAATAGTATTTTTGTCTCAGCTTTCAGCATGCTGCTCCCCAAATGACAAAGGTCCTGAGTGAGATAGCAGTGTTCCACTCTGCAGGCACTACTCCAAAGACCACTGAGCCTCTCAGTTCGAGGGTAAGAGGGAGATGCTGATTGTTCACAGAAATTGGCAAACAAAGCTTTTGTTCTTCTCATCTGAAAGGAAATGAAGGCATTTCCCTGCCTTAAATCAACACTGTTCAAACCCAGACTTTGTGCTCAGATCAATAAAATGGCACACAGGCACTAACACTGCTGCTAACAGTTGAGCTAATTAAATTTAATTTTAAAAATTAAAGGTTCTTAAAATATTTTATTATGCACTGCAAACCTCCAAATCATTACCACTTCCATTTAAAATATTTCCATATATTGAAATCCATGTAGGAAAATTGTTATTCCCACTTCTCTTTTTTTAGAAAACTGTTGGTCAACATTTTTCTGATACTGAAGTACTAGACAGAAGTATACCATATAGAGTAAAATATCTTCACATCTGCTTCTCTTTAGCCTTACCTGCAAACTCATAAGAGAGTCACCACTCTGATTACATAACATCACTTTCAGTTTGTTTTTTATCAGTTGTTATCCTTAATGTTACAAAAACCCAACCATATTTCATTACATTTTTGGCCTAGATTTGTAATCTGTACTATTTTCTTCCAATATTTCTCTATTCTGTTGAAATGATTGACCTTGCAAAGTAATATCTTTAACAAATTACTTTAACAAAATAATATCTTTAACATCAAGATAATTATAATTTCATTTGAATCAATAATGTAATAACACAGATATCATCAAATTATCAAAAGGCCAAATATAAAGCTGATTACAACAGCATGTGATCTAAAGAGTAAGCAAAATCTCAAGGCATACAAAATGCTTTGAAATGGTAGATCATTCAACTGAACTCAAAACTTATTTAAATCTGAAAAGGAGGAAAAAAAGAGGTAAATACATAAAGTAAATAAATAGAACACAGGAAACAAAGAGTACCACAGAATGCTTTTATCCCATCAAGCAGAGTGCTTGTGCCTCTGGGATAACAGATTTTAAAAGGAAAAAAAATGTTATTGCACAGAAGTAATTGACATCAGACTAGAGAAGAGTGGGAATATATAAGAGAAATTCTGCAGACCCCAAGGTCAGTGAAGACAGAGGAGCAGGAGGTGATCCAGTCTCTGGAGCCAAAATTCTCCTGCAGCCTGTGGTGCAGACCATGAGATCCATCTGTAGCCTGTGGAGAAGCCCATGCTGGAGCAGGTGGATGCCCAAAGACAATTGTGACCCAGGACTTGTGATCCCATGGGGGACCCATGCTGGAGCAACCTGTTCCTGGAGGCTGCACTTCATGGAAAGAAAAAAAAAAAAAAGGACCCATGCTGGAGCAACCTGTGAAGAACTGAAATCTGTGGGAAAGACTCCTCTGAGAAGTTCATGGAAGAGTGCCTCCTGTGGGAGGGACAGGGCAGTGGAGCAGGGGAAGGACTCCCTTCCTGAGTGGAAGCAGTGGCACAACCAACACGGGATTAACTTGCTGCTAACCCCATTCCCTAGCTCCCTGTGCCACTGAGTGTGGGGAGGAGGCAGAGAATCGGGAACAAAGCTAATCCCAGGCAGGAGAGTGGGGTATGTGGTTTTAGGATTTGTTTTCTTTCTCATTATCCAGCTTTGATTTTGATTGGGAATGATTTAAACTAATTTCCTTAAGTCTGGCTTGCCCATGATGGCAACTGGTGAGTGATATCTCCATGTCCTTCCCTCACCCCAAGAGCCTTTTTTTCCCTATTTTCTCTCCCCTGTCCAGTTGAGGGGGCTTTGGTGGGCACCAGGCATCCAACCCAGGTCCAACCACCATAAAATGGTACACAAACTTTTACAACTATGTGTCACCAGACTGTGTCTTTAAAAAGTTCCCAAAATTCATTTTATTGCCATTAGAGGACTATTAGTGACAACAGAAACATTTAAAAATGCATGGTAACTTTTTATCTCCACTCTTAGTCCTTCTAAACGAATTTTAAAATGAAATGTGTTCAGAACTGATAAAGAAAAAATGCTGCTGCAGGATTCTGAGATATGAAACTGCATATTCAGACACAAATCATGCTGTCAGATTATGGTAGTGACTTATGTATTTCATAGCAGCTGAAGAGATATGGTCAAAATAGTAATTTAACTCCAGCTACCCTGAATTCTATAGCAACTACATTTGCAGAATTTACCTGAGACTGATGGCAAAACATATTACTAACTAGGAGTAGGAACAAAATGTACAGAAGAGACCTGAAATATTTCTTTGGAATGCCTTAGGTAAAGATTTTGGTTAAACACATTCCTTGCTTGTAGTCATTAATGTGTTGAAAGGGGAAATGTGCTGTTTTCACATAGAAGCTAGTTATCAAAGAAACCTTTTCATGTTTATATACTCTTATAAAACTTGGCATAAAAAACAAAGGTAAAGGAAAGCAGAAAAAAGCAAACTTTGGCCACAGAGCAACCATAGATCTGCTTTTTTTTTTTTTATAAGTCCATGAATTAAGCTTAAGGTGATCTATCCTTCAACAAAAGCGAAGATGTCGTTACACAGGCTTCATTACAGACTGATTTCAACAGCCCAAGAATCTGGATATTCATCTGGAGGATCAGCCAAAATCATAGAATGCTTTGAGCTGGATAGGACCTCTAGAGGTCACTGGACATTTTGCAGTCCAAAACAAATCCAAATTTGAAGCTGCATCAGATTGCTCAGTATCATGACCAAGGGAGCTACAAGTCTCCAATAGTGGAGGTTACCAAGCCCTTCTGGTGGGCAACACCTGGCACTGTCTGACAAAAAAAAATTCTTTCCCATCACCTAATCAAAATGTCTCTTGTTAAAACATGGATCTGTTCCCCCTCCTCCTTCTGCATTCCCCTTAAGAGAGCTTCACCATTTCTACAGCCCTCGCAGCTCAAGCCCCCTCGAACCACTCATGCTGCTGAGCTGCATGGCAGGACAGCTGAGGCTCAGAGAGCCATCTCTGTCACCCTGCTGTAACCAAGCCTACTGCACCTTTGGCTGAACAGTTCCAGAACTACATGTTTAGCCACAGAAAAACATATCTGAGATGAGAGTGTCAGCCTGGAAGTCCAGTCTCTAGAACACACTCACTACTAAAGTATTTCACCGAAGGGAAAGACAGACTTTTCCACTCTGCCTTCCTTTTAACCAAATCACACATATCACACACAGATATACATTCTAATTAAGTCGCTGCTTCTTCAGTTACCCTCATATATATACAATTAAATCAGTGGTCAGGTAGAATATTCATGTCTCTGTTTGACTTGATTTTTCATGGGTCAGATGTTCTCTTGAGTGTAATTAAGCATACACCTCAGGAGACATTAATTCTTTAAATTTACTCCCCTCACTTCTATCTAGGCCTTCCCCAGAAACGGCCAAAATATCCATGCTCCTTATAAGAATACTCTGGTTCAAAATCCATTTGGAACAATGGTTTCTTAGGCAATTTCTAGAAAAAATGTTTGATTTTTAAACTCAACGTGCTTTGCTGAAGCAGGAAAAGACTATTCACCAACTCTATTCCCTGGTTAACCAATGGATAATATAGTTGCACTTATGTCATTGGAAAATTGACTGTACACACAAGGGGAATATGAAATAAGAGTAATCAGAAGAAGAGAATATAATTTTGGGCTGCATAAAAGTTCAGAAATGAAACAATCTTCCTTTCACACACCATTACAGGTTTCTTATGGCTGACAGGGTGTTAAACTAATGCGAGACAAAAATGAAAACTCCAGACAATTTTGGATGCTGGGCATTGCTTTGATTAAAACAATCTTCACAATGTTCCAGTATACCAAGTTTCACCCCAATTGATGGCAATGCAGTTTAAGTGAAAAAGAAAAGGATGAAAAAAGTCACATTTAGAGAATGCCAAAACATTTGACACAAATTAAATTTTATGTTGCTATGCAACATTATCCAAAGCATTCTGCTGTTACCAGTGCTGCAATAGCATACTTGAACTTAAAATTTACATGCAACCTTGAGAAGGACAAAGAAGGGGGAAGTCAGAAACAAAGAGACAAATATGATCATAAATTTTCAATGAAAAATAAAAGGTCATAAAGCAAATGTCCAAATAATAAGCTGAATTCACATTGTCCCTGGGATTTTCAACACATTGCAGTACACACTCCAGCAAAATTCCCATGAAGATACCCAGCAACCATCTAGGGCCTTGTTTTTAGACCTTGCCTGGGCTCTTTGGGAGCACCAGCATAGCACAGGACAAGGCAGATTGTCCAACCTCTGCTACCCCATTTCTGAACACTGAGACGTGCAAATGTTCTCAGTCTTCCAGCCTGAGAACAGAAGACTCCCTTCAGGAATACTTTGGAAGAATGTTCTGCTTTTAATGTATTACAAAAAACCAAAAAACAAAAACAAACAAAAAAAACCAAACCAACCAAACAAACAAAAAAAAACACCAAAAAACCAAAACAAACAAAAAAAACCCCAAAAAAACCCAACAAAACAAAACAAATCACAAAAAAAACCACCCCAAAAAAACCAGAGGGGATAAATTTTGTTCTATAAAAGCACAGTCAAACTCTTCCTCTGCTGGGCCTTTAAAATACATCCTAAATGCCCCAAGATACTGTGGTCAAGCCAAGTCTCTGCATCTCTGCTATCAAGTTCTCATTACACATTCTTCACACATAATCTTTACTCAGAATAATAACCCAAAGGCAAATAAACTGAGAAGATATGTGCACACGTGAAACATTACCAACACTACTATTTTCTTCACCTTTTTAAAGGCAAAAGCCAGGAGACAGTAAGTCTGACAGAACACTAACATAAGAAAGCCTATGCCTGTATTGAGCTTAGGACTAGAATTTAAGAGAAGGGGGAAATGACATGATGCAATTCTCACCTGTTCCTTGCATTATTTTGTTTCTGTTACAGTAGCATGAAAATTAGATACCATAACTGCTAATTCTTTCAGTTGCAGCACTAAATTCTACCACAGCCAAAATCTGCTATTTGTTTTATATTCTGACAACTCCTCTTAATTTAGTAAGGTTATTAAGACAGGAGCATGAAGCCTCTATCCAATCAAACAATAAATGACTGAAAGTGAGACTGGTGACACCATCATAAAACATTTTCTTAATTGCCTTTCACAAAGTATTTTTGGCAGTAAAACTCCAATACCTCCATTCTCCAAAGAGTCTGGTAGAGTCAAATAATTAACAAAGCCTTTCTGACTGCAAAAAATAATATAGTACCAAATGAATAGATATAAATGTAACCCATTTTCATTACAAATAAGCTTCTGCTTGGATAGCTTAGATTGACTGAATTAGGTTGAAATATTAAAAGCCCTTTAATGGAAATTTCCAAGTAGGAAAAGAATAGGGTAGCATGATTACCTGAAGTGGTTACTTCCATGGTGAGTGGGTCTTAACAAGCCCCCTTTTGTCTGCATATGGACATGGGAATTTAGCTGAAGGGACTCAGAACCATGGAATGCTTTTTTTTTTGTTATTGGAGTGTAAATGTGGCAAGATTTAGAAAAGCAATAAAAACATTTTACAGGACTTTAACAATCAAAGGTTTATGTCTAATAATATTTAATATATTTTATTAGCTATCATCAGTTTATTACATATGAAATTTTGTAGCATCAAGCTACTTTTTTAATCCATTTTCACATATGTTGTTTTTCTATGCTCGTTATCTCAAGAATAAAAAAAGTGAAATCCCATCTCTTCTCCCCTCCTTCCTTGATGTTGAGTCTAAAGACTAAAACTAACCCTTACCTATATGAGCAATTCAAATGCCTGTTATACTACAGCATCAACCTTCTTCTCTGTCTGGAAACAATCTAGATCAGTGATTTATAATTTAAGCCAAATCCTTATACATAGTCTTTCTTGCAGCATCTTCTTAAAGCAAACTCCCACATTCTACTATTTGCAGGGCTAGGTTAAGTGTCCCTTTTTCCTCACGATTTGTCCAGCAGATCAGTTTTCAGGCTTCAAGAAGGAATTTTATCACCTTAATACAAGCCTTGTGCCTCCAGTAATACTGACTGGGACTTAACAGTCCTCTGGACCTTAAGGTCTCAAATTCACCATCCAGTTACCATGTTTAGGCAATTAACTCATGTATCACTTGAGGCAACACAACCTCAGGTGTCTTGCAGTGGAATAAAAGCAAATGCAGACCCCAAAGCAAGCAGATAGTACCACTGTTCAGCTGACACATACATTACAAAGAAAGCTAAATAAAACACAACCTTTGAAACCCATCCTAACAGAAACTTTTTTCCTAGTTTATCACCATCAGCCTGGTCACCTCAGGACTCGGATTAAATCTCTCTTTATCGCTCAGCCAGTTCTCAGCTTCCTGACTTCTGGGAGATCTTCAGGCTCATAAAGACCCTGATTTTTAAGAAAACAAGCATCAATGGCTAGCTTCTTCAGCAAAAGTTATATTTCAGACCCAGTCTTGTAACATTAAGTTAGAGAAGCCTTGTGCTCCTAGCTTTCTCTTGGAGGTTTTCCAAAAGTGTCTCCACATGAACAAGCAGCTATGAAGTCTTTTAAGTAACCAGCAAATGCAGCCAGCCAATGGCGTGCTAAAACAAGGTCACAGATACTCATTTCCACTGTTCTTCAGAAGAGCACTTGTTTCACAACATTAACCAGATTACAGGAGAGCAGAACCCCCACACCATCTCAAGAGTTGTTCTGTCTCTGCAGCCCACATCTCCATTACTGTACTCCTTAAAGCAGGGTGCCTGGGTAGCTGCAGTGCTCACCCCTGAGAGCCAACCACCTGCTCAAGGTGCTCTGCCATGGATGGGGCTGCAACAATTCCCTTGGATGAAACGGCACTGATGAGATTTTATGAGGCACTGAACCTTACAGGAGACACAGGAAAACATCTCTAGAGAGACTGCTTTAGCAGCATTCAGTATTAGACTTCAATATTACAAAGTTAGTAAAGAACCAGCGAGATAGGATGATTCTCTGAAATCTTTTTAGGCTCTTTCCTTGTAGAAGAAAAAGTCAGAAAGAGGTAACAGAGGCTATGTTTGCAGATAGATTCATAAGTTATAGTATTTCTACTTGTTTTCTGAAGTCTGAGATGGATTCATTACCAGCCATTACTCCCACACACAGACGAGATCAAGAGATACTAAGTAGCACATCTGCATATGTTTACATTCACGATATCTTGGTAATATTTCTCAATATAAATGCACTCTAAAATTTAGTATAATACTGCATTCCCTTTTTTCTCATTTTATCAGGAAATGCTAGGGAAAGGAGCTTAATGTTCAGCTGGGATTCAAATTTTTATGGTGTTCCTTTGTAGCATAAACTTCAATCATTATAAATCCAGTGTAACAATAAAGGTCTAGATGGTCTAGATGTGAAGAACTGAAGACCTAACCCTTAAATCAGCACTAATTCAGAACTATCAGCATCTCAAAACAATTTAAAAGCATCTAATCACAACAATTATTTACATAAATTAAAGGTCATCTGTATTTAAGAAGGTTTTCCACCGATTAAAATAATTTTCTAACAGGCCAGGCAGGAACAAGCACGAACCCTTTCAATACAGAATGTACTTCCCAAAATTACCATAAACAACTGAGAGGCATAGATCTGGAATACTGCTATTCCAAACATGAGTGAACACTGCCTACACAAGAACCTAATTCAAGTATTTTATTGTTTGTTTATGGAGCCTTTCTTGCACAAAGGGCACAGTATCTAAAGTACTGAAAAACAGCTCCAGCTTTGGAAAGCTCAAGGCTGGGAAAGGCTGGTACAGCAACAAAACGTGGGAGCAAACAGAGAGCAGCGCATGCTGTGTAAGGAAGACACAGCCACTGCACCTGCACAGCTCAGGGCTTTGGCTTCAGGGAGGGACAGAACTTGGAGAACAGTAACCAGAGAGGTTCTTTCAAGCAAAGACTGACACATAAAACACTGAAACTGGGAGGAGCAAGGGACAGAGACCAAGGAAGGCTTCTCCAATCATGGGCATAGCTGGTGAAGGCTGTGAAAGATGTGTAAGAACAGGAGGGAAAAAAAGGCTCTGAATACAGAGAAAACCAGATATTGGTTGAAGAAAAGGAAAACTATTTAAAGTTAAGATTTAATATGCCAATTAAAAAATTATGGAGACCGCAAATTATCTTTTAAGACTCTTGAGCACTTATCCCAGTTACTCAGCTACTGTAGGTGTACTCCAAGATGGCTAAGTTTTCTTGCCTTGGAAAAGAAAAATATATTCCTTTCCCAGATACCGTATTATTTACACAGCTTGATAAATATTTTTATTTTAAAAACTATTATTGAAAATCAAACTGTTTCACTTTAAAGAATGACATTTGTAATTTGTATTTTAGTATCAAGTAAACAGTCACAGCCTAAGACAAGCTAGAAGTAGGCTTTAAGTAGTTATGTACCCTGCCACCTTGGGCATGAGTATTTTTGCCTGTTAATCCAGTTTCCAGGTTTTCACACAGAAAAACATCACTTATTCAGAAGAGTCTCTCCACAAATACTTGAAGCCATTCATTTCAAACCAGCACCTCCAAAATTTCAAAATAAAGATGCTGCAGATGCTGAAGCAAAGTATGGTGGACACATGCAAGGAAGGTTCCTAACTCCACACCACCATCACTTCAGAGCTGGTATCACTGCTCCCTCCTTTCAGTCTGTGCATCTCTTACTAGCAATGAGATTGTGTTTGAGGGCCAAAAAACTTCACAAGAGCTTAGACAACCTATTTTTTGAACCTAAAAACTCTGGCCACAAAGAGCTCACACTACACTTCTGTGCTAGTGGAAAGCTGCCAGGACCCCTCATATATTTTCGTGAATAACGAAAAGCAGTAGGTTTTCAATGGCAAACTTCTCCATAGCATAAATGAGTGAGATCCCACTTAAAAATTGTTCATAAACACATTTATTAAACATATAAATACAATACATTTAACAGTTGTGTTACATTCTTCGTATTTGTAATGGGCATTTTCACATGCAGAGTAACACATTTGGAGTAGCCTTAGATATTCACGCAGCTGGATGAACAAATCAGGCTAATCAAAGCAGCAGCTGTCAGCACCTCCACCAATATGCAGGTAACTGCCATGAGCATGCTCTTATCATGTGCTATCTTGCAGTAAGCACCAAGCAACCTACTCCTTTTCATGGAGGCATAAACATATCTTGTATTTACCACACAATACCACTGGTAAAAAAAGTGTGCTCACAGGCAAGTAGAGCAGCTGAAGGGCTTTGAGTTCATATTCGCCATCTCACACAATAACATCTCCTTCAAGAAAACATGCTTATACTCTGACCTGCAAGTCTCAGAGCAAGAGGTTCCTCAGGTTAGAGACTACACTGATAGCTGAAATGAAAACTGAGGTGAAATCTCTCCGGATGAATAAGGAGTTTAGCCACCTGGCCCAGTATCTTACTGTGTTTACAAAGTCAACACAAGATTGAGGTGATGACACTATCAGATGCATGAGTATTCCAGTTAGGCTTCCTAATATATATGGAAGCTTTTCGGCCCTTAAATTTAAAATAACCTAGGTAGATAAAGAAGAGTGTTTGTATTGAACATACTTGATACAGTGACTTGAAGTGTTAATGGAAATTACTACAGTTTATTAAAAGCTGCACAGCATCTAAAGCAAAATGCTAATCTTCTGTCCTAAAAACATCTTGATTTATGAATGTAAACAGAAGAAAAAAACATATTTGAGGAAGCAGTGATGGCAACTAGGCTGGAACAATTTACACAAGAAGCAAGTTGTTTCTTTATTTCCTTTCTTCAGAAGTGTAGAAGAGCTTTTTTTGGCAGAAAGAAAGTACAATAAATATATTTATATAGTGTAACATATAAATGCTACAACACGGCATTTCAGATTCTTAAAATTTTGTTTCTGTAGTAGATTGCCAGAATCTTCATTTTTTATTTTACTACCTAATAAAAATGCATGAGAAGACAATTATGTTAAGAGATGCTTTCATGAACAAATACATCAGGTATTAGTATTACTTGTCCTCATTAATGCAAACCAAAAAGCATTTCTTGGCAGGATATTAATGCACGATGCTTAAATATTTTAGATGAACCAGCTTAGGACAAGATGTGAGAGTCTGTTAACTACTTTTGAAGATTAGGCTCTTTCCAAATGACACATAGAGCACAAAACAAAGAAATCATTAAGTCACCTCAGAAAAATGTACCTAACACATTAGCATTTAAATAAAGCCTTGTTAATGTCTGGAGTTATTTGCAGCAGTTTTACAATAGCTTTGTAGTGAGCATCAAGACGCCTCTTACACACTGAAGTAGCTGTGCTGTATCTAATACCACGTGGAATGGCTGCTTAATTATTGGCTTGGAATGCCTGCAGACAAGTTTACTGCACCAACTACTAAAAGTTTTTTCAATCAATTGTCAATCAAGGCTGATTCTAGACTGAAGTCTGTGGTTGAAGATCCTCAACTTTCATGCAAAAACCCTGCAGTCAATAATACATATACTTTTGATAATATTAATATCATAAATGCTTCTGGGAGGTTCGATTTTTTTTTTAAGTGTACTGACAAAAAAGTTATTTGCTGTTTAAAAAAAAAAAAGTCTGCCAAGCCCAAAATGGATAAAACCCCTTTTATTTTATAAACTATTTTCCCAATGATCTCCATATGTTTTAGAAGAATTGCATAAAAACTAAGACATATCAGAACTATAGATTGTAGCAGTTTAAACATACATGACCATTTTAGCACATAAAGCTGTTTTGGGAAACAAAAGCCTAAGAAAAGTCAGTCTCAACATCTTTTCTGAGGCAAAACCACCACAGTAAGGAGTGTCACTGAATTCAGAATCTAGAGACTAAGTTTTAATGAGTGGGTAAAGTTTTTGTATGAGCATGGTACTTTTAATGAGAACCTAAAACAAAGGAGAGTCACTCCACCTGGAATGTGTGAGCTTTTCCTGCATGGGGGTCAAGTTATGAAACACAGCATTCTACCTGTACCAGCCACAGGACTCAAAGTTACAGAGGCCAAAGGGAGGAGCGATAATTAAGATTGTGAAGATGAGATAGAGGAGTATTTCAGGAAAGTCAAAGCTGAGTCAAGGTTATATGAGTAATGTTAAAGAAGTGGCAAAAGGCAGATCAACAGATATGGAACGTGGGCAGAGGAGAAGGAAGTTGGAAGCAAATGAAAGATTTGTGTCAAGAAAAAAAACCCAGAAGAATAGTTGTGAAGAAGGTTCTACGCGCCAAAAAAAAAATCTGAAGTAGTTCAGAACTAATTATAATATTTTTCCATTCAATAATTATGCTCTTTTAAAAAATGAAAAACAACCTGCATAAACATGCAATGGCTGTGAGATTCCTGAGAAACATTGTGATTCATGTCAAAAACACGAGCATGTTAAAGAGTGGCAGGTCAAGCTGCCCTAATTTTTTTAATTTTAATTTTTTTTAAATAAAACAACTCCAAACACATAGCACACTTTAAAAGTAAGACACAACTGTACTTGCTACAGCAAATCTGCCTCACCTTACTAGATAAAATATCTATGTTTTCAGTCTCAAGTCTTAAGATTTACCTCACTGTTGATGTTGCAAATAAGTCTTCAGATATTCTCACAAAAATCAAGTGCTTAAAATGCAAACAAGCTCCCAGTGGAAATTATTTTCTTTTTTCAAACTGCATAAGCAGGCTAGACACTCAAGTCCTGTTACTCAAAGCCAGATTATGACTTTTGAAAAGTTTACTGTGTAACAAAATGCCTTTGAGAAAATCCCTGGCTTTCAGAACTCATCATCAGAGCACTTCATACTTCCTGTTACTCTGTCCCATGTTTCATATTGTCTATGTTCATCAACTGAAATTCTTCTCTATAAATTGCAACATCAATTCTGAGAATAGTCACAAACTTAGGACCATGATTAAAGTTTAGGGAAGCTTTATTGGAGGCAATAATAATTTTGATAAAGATTTAATGGCCGCAACGTTCCTACTATTAAAAATCCCAAAGCTATCAATACATTTAACAACTTGAAATCTAACATTAATAAGATGAAAAGAGACACTCATACCTTCAATTCTGAACAATTTTTTCTAAGACTGAAGTGCTTCTTGCACACTGAAGCCTAAACTAGACATACACTGTAGAAGAACTGTACACAAAAGGCTGCATTGTTCTACAAGCTCAGCATATGGGTACCAGTCAGAAAAACCCAATCCCATATTGTCATTATTACTACACTGACATTTTAGTCTCTTGCATTTTAATAAAATCACTCTCAGAAACAATGTAAAGCACTTGGAAATTCATGAAATAGCTGTCCAGTTTTAATGATAGTAAATAGGATAATTCTATCTCACCCTATTAAGGAGTGAAATACCAAAGAACTATGAGCTTTCTGCAGAATAAAAACATGCAGGTGAGCAGACACTACAGAGTACCTAATGCAGAGTAAATCCACACCCTAGACTACCTTGCTGTAACTTGTTCATGTAATCATACCCTCTGCATTAGTTTAAGGTTTTCAACAACATTAAAACTACAAAAAGACTAAAAAAGGGTTCCACATCAAGTGCACCAAGAAAAACGGCTGTATAGTTTAAAATGTTGCTGCCTCTAACAGCCCATGCTGTCTTGCTGGAAATAATCACCCAGGCAGCAGATGGCTGGAGTGGATGAGCTCCTCTGCTGCAGCACTCCAGTCCACTTTTAGTACCTCAAAGGCAGCACTGGGACCATAGGTTGGGTCAGACACAGTGGAGAAGCACCCTCACATCACTGAGCACCCAGCATTGCCCCCAGTGCCACAGAGGGATGGGCAGGGACACCGCTGCCATGCGCGGGTACAGCTGGACTGGGCACAGACTCCTTTCAGAACAGCCAAACAGGTACTTTTCACACCCCTCAGAAGAGCCACAGGACAAGTTTAATGCAGTTTAGAGCACAAGTTTAATGCAGTTTAGCTAATCTAGTTCAAGACTTTCTGCAGACTTTCTTGAGTGTCCCCATGTATACCACCCATGAGAGTGAAGAAGTGAGATTAGCATCTAGTATTTTTCCAATGAAACAAAAATAAATGTCCTGAAGTGAGCAGAACTGTGGGACTGTGGGGAACAGCGCTTCAGTAAGCTACAAGTTATAAAGGAATATAAAAAGGAGTGTAAAGGAATAGGAAAGCATATCCCTATAGAGAGGGGAAAAATAAGAATCAAAACTTCACATTGCAGAAGGAAAAAAAGATCTTGAAATGAGATAAACAAGAAAACAGCTTGACCTCATATTTTTTCAAACATATGAAACCACTTGCAATATGTACTCAGGCACTCTTCTGGTAGATAGAAAAGATTACTTTTAGGTCCCCTAGAAGGTTTACTGTTACTGCAAGCTCTTCCCAATGCACTATGGAAAGTGGCACCAAAGAAGAGCTCCCCACCAGAGCAAGGAGATGTGCACAGAGAAACTTCAAGTAAATCCTGCATCCTAGAAAAGAGCAGCAGCCAGCCAGCAAATATATTTGCTGACAGCAAATTACTAAGAAGCTACTGAAAATGTATTATATTATCCAGCTATAACCAGAATTTCAAGCACACGCCTTACCCAAAACCTAAATGGGTCTGCAATTCTATTTGGTTTAGCTATCAAGAATTCAAATTAATATTTACTTGATAAACAGTTTTAGGGCTGAGACTAGGATTCACGCTCAATGTCAAGAAACAAACCGAACTTTTAAACATCTTAATTAAGAAATTGTATTTCATCTGAGCTGGCAAATAGCTAATCATTAACTCACAGTTAAACAGCCAAAAAAAACCATTTTTATAGCATTAAAAATCAGCGTCAGTTCATTAAAATGTGTCCTACTGGAGTTTGCATTTATTTAATAATTCTAACAGTCATCATCCACAACTGTTACATCAAAAGTAACTACTTGAAAGGCAAATCAAAGTAAAAATGTTCAAGTGCACTTCATGGATTAGAGAAGAATGCAGAACAGAAGACACTTCTGAAAAATCTTCTCTTTGGCAACAACTACAGTATAAGACAAAATGGCTTGAGTAGATGAAATCCCCCATTCCAAGAGGATTTTCAGGAATGCAAAATATTGGCTATGGAATTTTATTTTTCATTCGTTATGTTTGAGAACACCAGCTACACAGAACATTACCATGCTAAATTTTGAGATTTGGGCTCAATATTTAAACCAGCAAAACAAGCAGGTATAAAATCCTAGTACAATCTGACTTCATTTTTATGACTATTTTTTTTTTGATTAGGTAAAATGCTTCAACCAAAAAAACCCCACAAACACTATCCCCAAGGCACCAGAATTGGTCAAGTAGAAATAAACTAATAGAAAAATAACCTCAACTTATGTTCAAAGATTATTACAGCAGTAGGAGCCCAAATGTCACAGATGGAGGGCTAGCTTAGGGGTGGGAGGTAGGGGTTGCAGGAAAATACAATTAAGTCCATTATAAAGAACATTTTTCAAATGCCACCAGCTAACTTATATAGAATAAAATAATTTCCACACAGTTTTCAACTACTTTACATAGTAGCACAGAAAGGTTACTGAACTGCTTGGAAGTGCTTCTACAAGCACTCAGAGGAAACCAGAAGGTGAACTGTGCTCTAACACTACTGAGGTGCTGAACAAAGTGTAATGGGGTCTGTCAAAACAACTGTCATATTCACATGGGCTTTAGCTTCCAGAGGGAAGAAAAGCAACGGAGATCAGCAGTTTAAAAAATTCTGTTAGTACTGAGGTTTGGTATTCAGAAAATTGTGTGTGTTTGACTACTTGAACTATGAGAAGCCTTGTCTTGAAAGCTTTGCTGCTTCACTGTTAAAAGAAGTGACAGAATAATATAAGTAATTTACCAGTGGTCCAGATATCTTGAAAGAACTGTTCCTGTATTAAATAAAATGTCTTGAAATTTTAATTCTGAGATGGTTTTATGTGAAATTCAGAATCTGCCCTAAAGATGAATCTGAAGGCCTAATGCCCAGTTTCTGAGAGGACCACGTCACACAGTAGGGTCACTTGATAGATTATGCAAAGAATTTCCTTTGTTTTAAGTGACATAACTGCGGTATTTGGCCTTAAGAGCTACCATAAGGCCAGTGGTTTCTGAAGCATTTCCAGGCAGCATGGAGGTTGGAGAAGACAGAGGTCCTGAGAGAAGCCATCTGGGAAACACCAGCTGATCAGTCATTTTCTGCAGCAGAGCCAGCTTCTTTGACAAAGTTCACACGCAGTAATATAAGAAATAAACTAACAATCCTTTGCTAGTCACTGCAGCTTCCTGGATCACTAATCAAAGATGCTTAATTTAAATGCAAGACAATCTGCAATGTTACTGCAACTGCTTAGTAGAGTAGCAATAACTACAGCATATTTGCAAATGAAGAGTAATGCACATGAGAAAGCACAAGATGGCAAGCAACATGGAGAACAAAATGCCTTTTTTCTTTTTTTTCTTGATTATAAGTTGTTACATAAGTTGTATTCACTGATTGTAACATACTTTTCTTAAGCGTCACTAATTTCTATTACCATAAAACAACATGATGCCAACCTCTGTAGCCTTATTCATAAGAGATGAGTCCAAACAGAAATAATTCTATAAATGCACTTGCAGCCAATCCCATTATCCCAAGGGTACTTTCTCCAACAGAGAAAAAAAAAAGTAGTAATACTTTTATAAAAGAAAAACTTCTAAAAGCAGCTTCTAACATTTGCATTTTTATTTAGAAGGCAAAACTCAGTTTGCTCACTCTAAACAGTCTGCTGCAACAGTAAGCTAAAATATATCACGTATTTACTAGAAACCGCCTTATGGCAGATGGTAAGCTAAACTAGGACTATTAGAAAAGATGATGTTTGCAATCTGTTTGTTCTGTATCAGGAAAAGAAAACCAAATAAATTCTAAAATTATTTTAATACTTTCACTTCCTTGTCACCCTTTTTCCATCTCAGGAAAAGAGATAAGTTCACAGGCCATATGTCATCTGCTGACTTTAACAGCAAAACGCAGCAAAAAGAACATTAAATCAGTCCCTTTGTTTCTTCTGACTCATCTGAATTTATATCCAGTCAGAGTTTTATGAGCATAAGCTTGTTTCAGAACCTGAGGTAAAGCATTTCTCTTCAACCATAATTATTTTTATTAGTAAAAATTAATCTACAAACATCTTAATACTCTTGCCACAAACCAAAAGGTATGCATTAGTCAGCCATGGAAAAATTGCTGTTTCCATGTACACAACACAGGTAACGATCTCCACATCTTCACATATTTTTTAAATCATGTAAAGATTAGTTTTTACAACTGAAGGACATTTCTCACTTGCATTTTGCTATGCACGCAAAGTTCCAAGTAATGAGAAATGCACCATTTTTAAGAGGTGCCCTCAATATACGCTTAAGATTAAAAAAAAAGATAAAAGTATATGCTGATAAAACTCAGTTTGTTAATCAGCACGTAAAATTTCTGGTTGATTTACCGATCTAGAAGCATGTAGAGATACATGTATAGGCACCTACATACTGCCCTTCCTCACTAATAAATAAAAGAATTTATCTTCTCTCTAACCATCTACAAAAGAAGAAAAATGTGTTGACCTTTCAGTTAGTAAATTCAAGTCACTTTCTAAAGTCATCAGTGGAATCTTATTTCTTGAAATATGTGGGTTTAGCCTGCATTTTCTTTCTTTTGGGAAATCTGCAAGCTGAGTATGATCATTCATATGGTTCTCTGACACTGTGGAAAGTGTCCTCCATCTCAAAGAGATAATGCAGATGGAAAAATAAATGATTAGGAGTCCTGAACCCATACACAGCTCGGGAAGAATACGAGTCAGGAGTGCACGTCCAGACATATTCCTGCACCCTTCCCCTGCACGCACACACACGATGACACAGAATGGTGGGATTACAATTACAGTGGGTTTTAAAAGTTGAAAGAAACTGGTAGACAGGTTGACTCGATATTTATTTATAGGAGTCACGTGCATGCTCAAATGGGTGCAACAGGGCCAAGAAGCTTTTCAAGCCAGTACAAAGTTACTGGCAGAAGTCAGGACCCAACAGTTCTACATTCCTACACAGCAGCTGCCTGTCAAGAGAGGGATGCATGAACCTGCACCTAAATTTACTTTTAATATCAGCACATAAAAATCCCATTTTAGAATTGCTAGTTAAAGGGGAGTTTCCCACACTCATCTATTTACATTTTATTTTTCAAACCCACAGTTTGCTTGCATAGCAAAATGCAAGTGAGAAATTTAAAAGCCACTTCAGTGCTGCTTTTGCATAACTTTTCTAATCATTTACTGGAAAATCTTGGGAGGGCACAGGGAGGAAGTGGGGGAAGTATTTAAGGGATATAAACTAGTAATAAAAAGCATTTATCAAAGGCTTTGAAATGAAAGCATAAAAGCAGAAGCAAAAAGTGAATATCTATATAACATAGTTTTAAGTCTTATGGTGCCTTCAAACAACATGCAATTATTTTTATTTTTAGAAGAAGAGCATCAAACAGCAAAAAAAGTCACCTATATAAGCCATACCATACTAAACCAATTTCATAACACATTAAGCAGTGAGCTACGAAATAGACCCATAAATAGGTAACAGATTGGGAAACAGAGGCAAAGACAGGTTAAGTGAGTTGTGTAATGTGGGAGCAAAGTTTTAGAGCAGAGTCCAGGTATAGGTCCATGGTAAGAGACTCCATATGTACATACTGGCTAGAAAAGGATTACTATGAGAAAATGACATGGGTTTTTTCCTAAACTAAAAGTCAATCAACTAAAAACCTGAAAAGTGTTAGAGCTTTATTGAACTTAATATAATTGAATTACTGAAAATGTACTAAAATGTTGCTATTCTATAGAAACATTGTGATGGGTCATTTAAAATACTTATTTTGAATAAACAAAAAATTTTTTTTAAAACCCCATAAATTATCAGAGTTAGATGATGAAAACCCATTTAGCTCAAGCATTTCTGAATAGTCTGTGCTTGTATGGAGACAGAAGTTGCAGATTCCCACAGAAAATTATTTGTTTGACCACTTCAGTTTGGGCTTTCCGTTTGTGCTTTACTTCTGACAGAGAAAACCCAGGCTCCAGATGGCTGCAGTTTCCAGAAAACCCAGAGAGACAGCAATACCGCACTGTCCACTCTGCACAGTTCCACAAGAGATGTGGAGCAGGACCACTGGAGAAGACAGCCTGCCACACCACACCAGCATCTCTTGGCTCTGCTCAAAATTCACCCTTGGAAAAATACCCTTGGCTTCCTGTTCCTACACCAGCTGGGTATCCAGGGTACTTGTTAAGATGACAGAATTGAAGAGGTCGCATATCTGACCACCCTAAAGGCTGCGTATAGATATTTACTATACAGACAGACATGCGGAGTCAAAATTATCTCAGCCTCAGTTGTCTGCTATGTCCTTTCACCAAAAATGCCCAGATTAGCTCTCCATAAATTCTGAAGGCGGGAGAAGCACAGAGATCCTCCCTAATCCACTCCACAAAGAAACAGAAACTGCTTAGCTTAAGCACATAATGAAAATAGCTTCTCCCAATACAGATGACATAGTGAAACAAACTACAGAATACAAATATTATTTTATCCTTCTTTAAGAGACAAGGAGATGGTAATAAAAAAACTGAATATAGGGAACCAGTACCAAAGTCTTTACCACAACTGGATTCCTCCTCCCTCTCCTTAGTGAATTAGTGAAATTAGAGTGAAAAGTTAATTTGGAGAGAACATGGTACACTGAGAAAACCCTACATGGACACAGATATTTCCAGATTAATGTTTATATAATAAAAACACTTAAGCAACTTTGCTCATTTTACAAAGTTACTTTATATGACCATCACAAGCAAGTTTTCTATTTCAGAATCCTTAGGATTCTGAACCATTAAACTCCCTGGGGAGGGGAAGAAGAAATCTGCATTTCTGTGGTGAGTTTGATTTCCAGCACTCATTTTTCAATCAGTCGTTTTAATATTAAGCAGTATTCTAAAGAAATGCCCAAGGCACATAAGTGGAATCTTTAATTTCTCCATATGGATTCTGTGCACTTCAAACATCCCATAGATAACACCTCCCTTCAGGAAAGTACATGCTGTTACATATAGAAATTGCTTTTATCAGGTCATAGAGGATATGTTCTCTACCTGCTTTTGACCTTAAGCAACTAATCCACAGAAGGATTGTTAGAACAACAAGTGCTCAAATCCTTTCGGTTGCTAACATGAACAGACATTGCAAACACTATATGGAAGATCTCAATTTTTTGACATCTTGGCAAGCTAAGTCCTTTGCTGAAAATCCTGCATAATCTAAATATTTCCCTTCTAGGAGAGGAGGGGACAAAGACCTCAGAACACCTGAAATAGTGTACTTAAGTGCTTGCTCTTACCTCAAGGTATGGAGCACTGGTTAGACCCCGTTTAAGCAGATAGCCCACAGTGTATATAGAGTATTTTAAAAAGCCAAAAGTGTAGTACTCAAAGGTTTTTTTCTCCAATATCTATCTCTATTAACCTCTTGTTCATAATGAAACACTCCAGCAGCTAGCAAAGCCAGCAAATCCTCCCTCCTCTCGTACACAGCTTTCAGGAGCGTTGCTATGCTGAAAAGGTAAAATTATCATTGCCCAATGACATGCAATTCAACAGCAAAATCCCACTCAAAAGGGGCTCACAGGAAAACCAATGTATGGATTTTCACAGACTTAAGTCAACTCCAAGGTGTATAAACCAACACAAGGCTATTGAAAGAAATCAGTAACCCAGTGTTTCTGTCTCATAGTCTATACTTGTTTGAATCTTGCCATAAAGGCTGAATGGTTTTTAACTGAGAGAAATTAAGAGCTTAGCTTAAAAAAAATACCTAGAAAGTAATTTAGCACCTTACAGATACTCTCAGGATACAAAAGCCAGACTCAAAATAACCCAAATACTACAAACAATTGAAAGATACACAACACTAAATTAGTTTCCAATTTCTTGAAGCATGAGTACAAGTCTATTTGATGTTTGCCTCAATTTGAGCACTTTCCTTAAACTGAACTTGCATTGGCCTGTCTTAAACTGCTGTAAGTCTTGCATTACAAAGTTTCACCAATTTAATCTTATAAGAACACTTGCATTCCCTCCTAAGAATCAAAATAGTGCATTTTAACAATAAAATAACCAGATCTAATGACAGGTGATGCTGAATGGCCTCTGTTGAGCTTTCTGCCACTACCTCCTGCCTCACGCTGCCTCTGCACCAGCTCCTGCACACCCAGCTAAGCCCCCAGTGAGGTCCCTCTGGGACCTAACCCTGCAGAAAACAAGCTCTGCAGGTGAAAAGCTTTCTGTGACACTTGGTGTGGGTTTAATTCCCTGAATGAGCTCACCAGGAGCCAGCTGAGTGTCCCCTGCCAGGCACTGAAGAGGGGAAGAAGACTGTGTCCTTGTGGTAACAGCCATCCATGAGCTCAGCCCAAGGAAAGGACATGGCAAGTTCACATTGCTCACCACTTTCTATCACCTTGTCATGCACTTGCTGACTACAGCTGATCTTAAAAATTATTTAACTAAAAATATCTTAGTAATTCTAAGGTTTTTAAGCAATGAATTTGGTATTCCAGCTTCTATAAAAACCTCTTTGATTTAAGGCAGTAGTAAATTAAGATTTAAACAATATTCTTCAAGTACCTCTAAGCAAATACTTAACCTCCCAGGTTTCTGGTTTTTCACAACAACATTTGTTAAATCAATTACAGAGGTCATCTCCATGGCTCAGGAGAATTTGACTAATATTATGATAAATATTCTCGGAGAATCTAATTTTATTGGGCAATGAAATAAACATAACATGACTTTTATGGATGTCACCATTTTTGGTCTTCATCCAAATACAGGTTAAAAATAGTAAGAACAGAGTTATATTAAACCAAGAAAGTACAAGGTGTTTTGATGCAAAATTTGGTTTACAAAAAATAGAAAAATATTTTTCCAGCAGCTGTAAATTCAAACAGTTAAGACAAAACCACCAGAAAAACTGTTCCACATCTTAAGAAGACACTGAGGAGCTGGTATTTATGTATTATGCAAGAAACTGATGCCAGTGAAACTGTATCTGAGTATCATTCTTAGTAGCAAAAAATTACAAGCACAAGCATACAAATAAAAATTACAGATAAATGAAAAAAATCCTGGTTAATCCAGGATTTAAACTGGTTGCTAGTTATATTAACCTCTAATTTCAAGTGCAGACACAAAGACACATCCAGAATAACATTCTTTTTCTTACCATGGTCAAGATATAACTATTTGACATACCTGAATTCTTCAGAAATCCAGAAAAAAAAATTAAAAGGCAAAGGATTCTGATTATATTTTTAAATCATTAGCGTGTCAAAGCAATTTTTGAAATGGTTTCCGTTGTCTTACTGAGGCATCCTAGAACCTATCAGTTTACATTTATCTGCAGACCAAGAACACACTAAGACTTCACAAATTACTATTCTTCTCCCTTCTCAATAATGCTAACATCATTCAAGCACTATCATTTCAGAACCAAATAATACAGTCTTTTTCACAATAGAAACCATCATCTCCCAACATTCCAAAAGAAAAGACAAAGACATTAGACAACAGCTTTGCTGCAAGTCATCAGCAACAGGTAAGAACTGCAAAGCAGCAGCACCAGTCACGCAAAACACCTGGTGCTGCAGGCTGAAAACAACAACACCAGCAAGAAAGTTCTCAAGGCTATTTGTTGTTATTATCTTAGATACCATCTCGTATTTCCTATCAAAATAACGAGTGTATGGATGGCATTTAAGTGTCTATGTACTTAACAGTTCCATGAAGAGGTGTGTCTCCCTTAGAGCTGGATATAGACTTTCCAGGTGTTACTTCTCAAGCTGGAGCTAATCACAGCTGAGCATTCTGCCAAAGCAGCACCTGACTCTTTAGGAAAGTAGTAATTGTAACATGAAAATCATAGTTGTACATGCTTCCTGTTTTTTGGTCCTGGCTACTATTCCAAAGGCAAACCACACCCCCTATCCCTCCCCAAATATACTAACATCTGGAATTTCACAGAAAAAACAATGATAAACAACCAAGGAACAGAGTAAAAAAAAAAAGTTCCATAATGAAAACTGAAACCCACTCTGGCCACTGTTGTTAGGTATTACAAAAAATTTAAATATAATTCAGTTCAGAAAATGTTTGTGACTTGTATTTCAGGCCTGCCTTACTTTTTACTTATTATTAAAAAAAAACAAATTTGGTCCACAACCAAAGATTAATCAAGGTCCCTACTTACTATTAAAAACTCAAGAACAATTGGTGATTAAGTTTCTGGACAGACAGCCCTATTTTGACATGCTGGGGCAATTATGAAAAACCAAAAATAACCAAAATAAAAGCAGTGACTTTATACACAGATTACCATACCTAAGAGTATTGTTTGGCATATTAACCATCGCATTGCTTCACGCCAAACGTTCTAGTTAGAATGCAAGAGGAAGAACACCTGTATTAGTATTCTTTTCATAAACCACAGTAGCACTTCAAGTAATTATGAGGAGCGATGGAAAACTTTAAAAGGGAACTAAAACAAGGCAACTGGCTGCCCTTGTAATCTGTAATCAACTTCAAGAGCTACTCCAGGTCATGAGAAATTTCAAGATGATAACTCTTTTATAGTTCTCTTCCCACGGTCAGAAAAAATACCACATGGAAAAGAAATACTCCATGAAAAAACTACTCTTTCACTAGCTTTTATGCTAAGTTGCACGTAAGCCAAACAATGTAAAAGGGTATCAATCACTCTATTTAGATGCCTTTTCAAAGTCATGTGAAAAGCTGTAAGAATGTTCACCCAACATGTATCAGCTGTCTCACGTACTGTTTTTGGATATTGATATCTGCAATCCCTTTACCGGATCTGGCATCATTGTCCGAGCTCAGATGACTCAGATAAAAACAATGTGAAAGCATAGTTTGTTTTCATGTTTAAAGTCACAACTGGGCTCCTGCAACAATAACAGGAAGAGCTGTAGGGATCGATACGCCAGATTACGAACAGGGGCTTTTCTTGTCCTCCCCAAGAACACACACGTGGAACGCTCTGGGGCAGGTATCACATGCCACACTTACCAGGTCTCTGTGAAGCACCCAGTTTGCATGGAGGTAATGGATTCCATCGAGGATCTGGTAGAGGAGGGATTTAACCATAGATCTTGGCAACTGCATGGGCTTTTTATTTGCTTTTGAGGCACGGTGAAACTTGATAATATGCTAGAAATAAAACAAGTAGAACACGAAGAAAGTTAGGTGATAGATAGGTGAGAAGGTTGGGTGTTTTGGGATATTTTAACTACTAACACTAAATAATGGAATGAGATACAAAGTTGAACTTTGGAATTAAAGTAATAGTGATGAACTCACAATTCGCTTAAAATTGTCTTTATTCTCTGAATTGCTTCAAAGAACAGCCTTTAAGTTTTTGTGAATATCTAAATACTGGCTACTTACCTCCAGTAAAGGGTCTTAGACATTGTCCTTCCTCCCTTCTCCCTATATGGCATCCTCTTACCCTTGGCAGCTAGACCAGAACCTTTCAAACCAGGAGTATCTACCAGTAGGAGGACCATACTCTTCGCTTTCATAGAGACTTTCCCTCCTCCTCCTCTCAAAAACACCCAGGCTAGCATAGTTGCAACTACTATTCCTCCCAAAATCAGGATCCCAGTAGACAGATTAAATAAATATCTTAATAAATATTTGAAGGGGGAAAGTATAACTCCTAAAACCCCACACCGCAGCATTTGAGTGAGATCATGTTCAAACATCTAAAAATGGTTATCTTCTTGCTCCCAATTTATGGCTGCATACTTCACTGATGATAACAAGCTGGTGGCTCTTTGATTACAGAAGTCAGTCTGCCCACTAGAGGACAAACACCACTTGAAAACAGAGAATGCAGTAAAGAACCCAAGTATTAGTTGAAGGAATTAAAAAAAAATAAAAACTGAAAGATTGCTTAGAGATCATTAAACAGTCATAAACTAATTAATTCTAAGATCAATGTGGAGATGATGGGTTAGGTCTGGTTTTGCTACACAGTACCAGAAATAAACTAGAGTCAGGCCATTCTACCTTTTCAATCCTCAGAAAGATGGGGCTATGCAGGGCACAAATCCAATCTTAATATATGGTCATTCAGCAAATGACTAAATATGTTCATTCAGATGGGGGAGGGGGGAATCTCCTTTTTGAAGGCAATTCAATGAAGCACCTCAAATAACAAAATAGTTTTCAATTATGTGTCTTTTGAAAGGTGGAAATGATAAAGGCAGTTTGCATTTTTACTGAAAACAATACAAAATGCAAGAGTAGGACTATTAATTACTCAATTTTTAAAATAGGATTTGTCTAGCTGAAGATGTTCTCCCTTCCCAAGTTAAAGAGGTAACCAAAGGCTGTGTTTTAATTAGACCACTGCTCTCTCCTCCACCATCCCCACTCCCCACCCAGTTTGTCACTACTGCTCCCAATGACAATGGTAATGAGTTAATGTTTACTCAGGGTAAATGCTACCTCTGGCTGTCACCAGTATTTTAGCCACTGTCAAACTGTACTTAGCAAAAGTGTAAACAGTAGTGTTTAAAGAGAAGTAAGAAAGGCAGAAAACACCAAATTAATCCAAATAGCCTGCTTACTCCCTACCAACAATGTTCCCACAGAGCCTTCCACCAGTAAATGTAAAGTATTCATGGCTGTGTAGTAAAAAGCAGTAGAAATTTACAGGATTGTCAGTTTTTAATATATTCATGAGGATCAATAAACAAGACAAGCTCTTAGTACCTGATCCTTAGTTGTGCAATCACTCTGGAAACTATATTGAAATGCTTTAACGCTTTCTTATTTCCTTAGAAAATTTTTTCTTGTGATGTCACAAGAAGATTCAGTCTCTTAACCTCAACTAGGAGTCCCTAGTACTACACAATGCTCACCAGATAGCAACCTTCATGTGTAATTACAATATGATTTATAAAGCAGGAATGATACCATAAACTCACAAATTAGTATATTTATTAATGCAGAAAATGAAAAAGGAAAAATACAGAGGAACCAACAGGCAAAGGTCATACTCAGAGGCCTATAAATCCAGTCCTGCCCTATTTCAAGGTGCACATAATCACTAGAAGGGATTGCTACACCCGTCTAAAAATCATCTACTACCCACACAAAACATTAGTCCTTAGGCACAGAGAAAATGAAGGAGTCTCATGAGACAGAAGAGGACACAATTAACCCCAGATGTGTTGCAGAGGAACAACACATCTGCCTCTGGCTCTGCCTCAGCTGCTCTGGTACCTCTGGAAGTGGGGAGTGAGACAGCACCAGGTTGATGCCATTGGATTTCTGTCCCTGCCCCTCCCATGTGGCTCCCAGTTAGAAAGGTTAAGGAAACAAGGTCCTTTCTTGAAAGGGTTATTGAATTGCAGAAGTGAATAAAAATGGATAGTTTTGCTAGAAGCAAGCAATATCACCACTAGGTAAAATCCAATTTCCTGCAAAAGCAAATAAAACCTGTTGTTGCCAGCTTACTCTATGGACGTTTATATCCAAAAGATCACAATCATCACAGTTTAGAGAACTGAACAAAAGCTAAAAATATACTGCAGGGCCAAGTAGTGTAGGGAACTGAAAAGCTAGATCTGCCCCATGACATTGGAATGAGTCCACAGTGTTTGTGACCAAGCCCTACGCTGAAAAAATGCCTAAAAAATAGTTCATCCAATTTCTTGTAAGCAACTAGCCATATGACGAAAGAACAATGCACCCAACAAACACTAAACACCAATTTTAATGGCAGCGTCCATCTAAGAAATAGAAGAGCAAACAGACGCTGCTTCAATTACAGCACATAACAGCCAGAACCTGAGACCTAATAAAGGCATGGAATAATTTACAGGAACTACAGCCTGCATTTCCCATTTCCCAGAAAACTGAATTAACTACTAGACTTCAAAACTACACTTCTCTCATTCAATATATCTTTTTGCTGAATAGCACAAAATTAAGACTGTCCTGTGAGTTGAGTATAAATCTGTATGAAGCTAATCAGGTATGAAGCATGTTGTGCCTCTCTCTAGGAAGCATGCGGTGCACTTGGACACTGCAGTTTGTAACCTTTAGGTATACTCAAGTTCTTTGCTGAATCTTACCACTAATGAATAGCCATTAAGGACAAAACATGAGGACTTCCACAATCCAGGCAAGTCAGAGACATGTTTGTAACAAGACAGTAAGCAGAGCTCCAAAAAGCTTCAGTATTCCCCACATGTCTTTTTTCAGTGCACCTCCTTAAAGATAACTTGCATATCCTGACAGATCACTTGGCCAAAAAGGCTGGAAAACACCCAGCAACATTGGGCAAAATTAATGAGGAAAGTTATTGTCAATCCACACTATACCATGTTGCATGCTACAGAACACAAACCCATCCACAATGTTATGCAGACATAAATTCATTTTAATTACTTCATTAGAACACTGCAAGCTCTCTTCTAATATACTTAAAATCTTTCAAAACAAAAGAAAAACATATGTCATAAGAGGTAAATCTAACTCCAAGCAATATTGAAATCTATTCAGCAGAAGCAGCCATTTTCCCTTTCTGTGTATCCATATTTCTGATTCCTAAATCTTAAAAACATGCTTCCACTGACTGGATTCCAAAAATGGTGTGAGCCAATTAGGTATTCACTATTAAATATAATGTAAAAATTTTTCTATTGCTTGTACAAATTTTGGTTTTAATTTAAACAAGACAGCAACTTTGTAGATGTGATTTTAAGTCTTTATTCTAAATTAAATTAATACTTCACTGACCAACATTAAAGTAGACATTCAACAGAAGCCTAGGAAAGCAAGGAAGGTTTAATTTGCTGCTTGCAATATCTGGGACTATTGGTTTTACTTACCGCTATTCCCAATTTTCAACTTTAAAAAATGTAATAAAATTGCAAGGAAAACTGGATGAACCACATTATTTCAGTAAGATGATTTTAGCTCTTGCAAAGGCAAGACCATATAAATGATAAAAAATGAAGAGGAGAAACAGAGCTAGACATTTGGAAATAAACAATATTCAATCTAGGAGTTTGACTGCCTTCTTCTATGTTACCTAGTGCATTGAAATTGCTTTGAAAGCTGGCTGGTGAAGAACTATGTGCATTTTCTAAATTCTCCACCACAAACAAGGCAAACATAATGCATAACAACACAGAGCAAATTCAAATCCCTAGGATTTACCTAGCAGTTAAGTGAGCATTCAATAAGATCCTAATTTTAGTCTGCTTCCAAGTCTGTCTATGTTTGTGTCATCCCATTCCCAATTCCAAGAACTGCTGTTCAGTGTGACAGAGGTTAAAACAAGCAAACAAACAAGTTGGACCTAGAAACTTTTCACCAAACTAGGAAGCCAGCTAACAGAGGGATTTCATGCATGTCTGACTAAATGAAGTTACAGTGAATTCCCACCTCAACATACATGACATAATCCATAGATACAAGCCTCTAGGAAACCTGACTGCTTGAGTTCTACTGCTTAAGGCAAAGCTTGCTGAAAATTACATGCATCTCCTTCAAACTGAAATGCAACCGTGCCAATGCAGATGCCTCTCCCTGCTGAAGCAAACTGCTTGTGCTCCCACGCTTCAGCAACAACTCTGCATTCTATCCAATCCCTAATCCAGCCTTTGAGAACAAAACAGAATTATGTCAATGTGCCGATAGAAAGTAAAGTTACGTTTTAATATTGAGGACAGGGAAGCTTGGATACACGTAAAATCTGCACTAAGGCCAAGAGGACTTATTTTACACGACTTCCAGTCTCATTTTTAACACAAAACCACCTCAAAATACTACATTTACTTTAAATGTAAAGAATTCAAAAAGGGTATGAAAGAACAAATCAAAATCTTAAGGTGGCATAAAAACTAACCATGCATTTTTTCCATGATTTTCAAAAAGAGAGAGCAAACACCTAATGTTTCAAAATTAAAGCATAGTTTGATATGCCTACACTTACGATTCATTTCAGACATCAGAGTTTTTTAGAAAGTAACAAAATTCTGTCAATGTACTTATCACAAGTAAAATAAAATCAAAACAGAAGTGGATAGAAGTACCTCTAGAGCAACCACTTTAGCTTCCAATTTTGGAAACATTACAGCAATTAACATAAACTGTCCTTCAAAAGAGAAGGGGAAAAAAGCATGCTTGTTCCCTCTAAATGCTGCCAGTGCATGGCTATCATCAGTATCTTCTTTAAAATGACATTAACCAAACTGCCTAATGAAAGGCCCTATTCCAAGTGACAAGAGGTGAACGTTTTTAGTAACAGGGAAAGGAACTTAATTGCATCAACTTTTGCCTATGCCAGCTTGCTTTATATATCTAAGTTTTGAGACACAGATCAAACACATCCCATATAACACATCCCCACAAACAGATCCCATATAATTTTTCTAGGTTTTGCCTGCATCTTTCTAGGTCTTATAGTATCTTTCAGCCCTAAATATTGTAAAATAACTTTATACAATGTCAACAAAAATCATCAGAATTCAGCTACCCTTTCAGTACACATAAAAGTGAAATACACCACTCTGCTCACTTGAGTTTTTCACACACTTATGCTTTTGAACCTTGCCTTTGTTTTGAGGCCTGCTCCTACCTGTTGTTTCCTCCACTTCTCATGCTTTGTGGTGCAGAAAATGAGTCCATATAAACTACCCTCAAAATCATAAAAGTCTTTGTCATATTCTCAAAACATACACTTGCAGAAAAAGCAAGTGTATGTTTTGAGAATATGACAAAGAGCTATGGTCAAGGAATGGCACTGCTCTCTGCAAGAAATTCAACCATGACTTTGATGGTCAAAAAACCTCATCCATTTCACTTGGAAGGAATCAATCATGACATAAAGACCTATGCCAGCCCATTCCCTTGTGTCTCCACAAACCTTATATTCTTCTTCCAGCCTATACTCATACATATGTATACAAGAGAGAAGACTGCAGGAAAAACTGCATGAAAAACCACCTGGCAAAATCACCTGAATTACACCAGAAGTGTATACATGGCTTAGAAAATCAAAATATTAAAAAACACGTTACATTGAGAAAAGTATTTTTATGTATATAAAGATATTTGTCATCAACTAGCATCTGAATTATGTGTATGATTTAGAGCTAAACTAAAGCCTGTTGAAGAAAGAATTCTAACTGATTATACCATATTTAAGGAATATGTTAAAACTCAGCTGTTAGACAACGTTCATGCAATTGAACAAATGTACAGGTTTATTGTACACATCAGTATGCAACACTCTCCCAATTTATCCTAAAAGATTATTCAAAATGTTGTTAGCTGAAATAAAGTATATTTATTTGTAGACTGAGAGCATCAAGTAGTGCTATGAAATTCACATGTAGGAAGAAGAGTTTCTCCTTTCCATTATTTGATGATTATTTTTAGGTACTCATGACTGGGCTAAAAATCTCTACCCTACATTTTTTAAAAGCAGAACATGTACATAACAATTAATTCGTATAAAACAAAGCAAGTCTTGCCCGTATATTTTTATTATTATCAACAATAATTCCAAGATTAATTTTACTCCATTTCTCAGCAGCATTTGTTGGCAAAGATTTAGTTGTTAGAGATCACTGGAAAATAATAGTAAGAGAGAAACATTCAACCAAACATAAAAAATGCACAAATCATGGTTTAACTGGTCTGGGATACTGAATGTATCATCACATTCAATATTACCAAATCATAGTTAATTATTTATGTACATTACTTATTAAGAACCAGAAGTGGTTTTTGTGGCTATAAAACACATTTAACACATTTTTACTATGATAAAAATGTCACCCTTTTTCAGAATGAGATCAAACCCATCCAGAAGCTTCTTATTTAAATTACAACATATATTTCCAGAAAAGGGGATTGTAAAAATTTGACTTTATATAGACATACTAAATGAGTCTGGGAATTAACTCTGTACCATAACTAGGAAAAGGTATATAGATAACCTGTCAATGCAAAAAGTTTTTTTTTAATTATAATAAAAATGTTGGTTAGAATAAAAAATCCTGCTTAAAGTATAGAGACTATGAAATTGAAGTCATCAAATGTGTGTTTATCTGTGGTACTAAAAACATGTGCTTTAGCAAATACTTTCAATATTAGAAATCTGCTTTTAAAGGGAACAAAAGAAAAGTTCTAAATATTGTAACCTCTACAGTGGCTAAAAGTAACTAGGTTGACAAAAAAACTTCATCTCCAGGACATTTGTATCAAACTTTTCCTGAAGCCCATTTTAGTAATCATCATGCATTTAAAACATTTGATATAAATTTGAATAATGTCTTTAAATGCACTAGCTTTATGCAGGAAGTTCTGGACAGCAGTATACTGTCTAGAAGTATAAGACTAGAGTGCTAAAGAATATTCATCAAAGTTCAATAAAAAAAGTTATTCTTTTGCTGATAAGACAGCAGGAATTCTGGCATTGAAAACAAATTCTGACCTTTAAAAATAAAAAGTTAACATCCTACAGCCTGAGAACTTTACCAGTTTTCTTTGGCAGAGACAAATAGCGAAGAAAAATCATAGCGTTGTGTATTACACTAAGAATTCTGGTAATCAAAGGAAACTAGTTATAAATCAATTTGTCAAAAGAATTCCTATAGTCTTAGATAGTCTGCATGGTAATCTCATGGTTTTGTGCTGTTTTGTATAATGTAACTTGAGAGATAAGAAGAGAAAGTATCTTTGATAGGATTAGTTATTAAAACTGATTACTATCTTTTTAGTTAAGAACAGCATAATCAGTGTTCACCAATACTTGCCTAAAGCAGTTCAAACTAGCAAAGCTTCTACATTCCTTGGTAATGGTATCAGCAGAAGTTACAGACCATTATTAATATAAAATTTCATATCTGAGCAGTTTCATCCTTGGGAATTAAATGAGAAGTAAAAAAAAAAAGTTCTTGCTCACCATGGAAGAACTTTTTAATAAGTTTAATTAGCACCAACCCTTTAGAACAGGACATTTTTTTCACTACTAGAAAATTAACAGAATAGCATAGCATCTGATATAGTTGATTCATCTCTTGCCAAATGTTTCCAGTACAGAAGCTGAAAAATATAATGATTTTAATTCATCTAGTGATTGAATGTGATGAGCATTTATTCTTCTCACTGAAGCCAATAGGTGTTACTAAAAGCTGGACAGCTTTGAACAGAAAGTTCAAAAGTTTCCGTACTTACTTATTTTGTTAAGTAACTCTAAGCTACCTACATTTGAAAACATTTGTCTCTGGAAATCTACATGTCTCTAGTGACAGCACATCTTCCATTCCAAAACTTAAATCTTCATAAACTGATATATCTGTGATAAATAGACTTATTTTGTCTTTATGTAGTGCTGGCAAAGCACATGGTGCTAAGCAATTTTAAAAAAAAGTGCTAAATCCCTACTAAAATTTCTACCCCAGAGAGTTGAAAGGGCACAAGCTGTAAAGCACAGGAAATGCAAAACACAACACAACACAGACAGAATGACAAGTGGTTGGTATTACTGAAATGCGTTACAAAATAAGTGGATTTTCAGGAGGTTTTTGAAGGAGGATAGTGAAGGATCTTTACGTACGTTAATTGGGAGGCTGTTCCATGTGTAGGAGGCAGCGTGGAAAAAGACACAAAGTTGGGAGTGAGCAAAACAGACAAAAGGGGAATTAAGAGCGATGCTTGGGAAGTGCTGACAGTAAAGGAAATGAGGACCAAGGTTAAGCCAGAACCAAGAGTGCCTTGAACATGGCAAACTTTATGCAAGGGAGGAAAAAATTCCTGGCAAAGGCTTAAGAAGCAAGGAAACATGGGCAATTATACAGGAAAGGAGAAATGACTTGTGTAGCATGTCCCATAGAAGAAAAATAAAAACAAACGAGTTAGGAAGTGGGAGACCAGTTCATATCAAGTACCTCATTGTAAGAAACATTTCAGTCTTCAATAATAGAAAATAATTAACTTCACTGAGATTATATCCAATACCCAGCCATATGGGAGGGATGGCAAGAACATCAAACTGCAATGATTCTTCTTCTAAAGCTGTTAAATGATGTGAAAAATGACTATGTAGTGCAAAAACCACACGCCCAAAGTAAAATCAAAAGGAAAAGGTTAGGAAAAAAGGTGTTTAAAACACATGGCAATAAATGCAGCAGTAAAATGTGTTTGTTATGATTGTTCCATAAAATGAGTAAACTCATTTAATGCAGAAATAAAGTCTGTCATACAGAAATTTAGCTGATGCACTTCTCTTCATCATCACTACCACCAGTTATGTGAAATACACAAACTCACAATGTCCACTGAACTTTGATAAACAAAACTTGCAAAATACAAACCTGCTAGCCCATAAGAGAAATAAATTAAATAATTTTCAAACTTTTGAAGGGGAACAAATTACCATGATTTTACATGCTCTGAGACAGAAGTGTCTTTTTGAATGGCCTAAGTTTACTTTCTGTCCAATTAAAATCTTGGGTCATTTACAAGCTCAAGAGCGAAGAATGAAAGAAATTGAGCAATGTCTCACTAACATCTGTAATAGCAACACCTGTATTACTGAAGCCTTCAAAAGTAATACTGGAATTCATATTACCACTTCCCCTCCTTGCCAGTATTTCAAAGGAATCATAAACATATTGGTTACACTTCGTGTTTGGTATCTTTCAGATTTAAACACAAATCCAGGTTCAAGTAACTCACATCTTATCAACAGATGTGGAGCTTGAATATTTTCCAGTTCAAGTCACAATGTCATTGATGTCCACCTCTACAACAGACTAAACCAAATCCTATCATATTTTGCTAGAAACTTAAAAACAAAGATCTAAGTCCCTACTCCTCTTCCATGTAATGAGTGTCCATCAGTAGGCCCAATTAGCTTACTTGTTATCTTATTTCCACTCATACTGTCACAAATTGTCTGTTGAAAATATAGATCATTGAATGTCAGTCCCTTGCAGTCACTCTCAGTGAGAGGACTCATCAAAGCAGTCACTTTCATTTGTTTCTTGTGTGTGTATGTGCAAAATGTCAGGAAAAAAAGTATTAAATACATTTCCAAACACAGTTTTAGAAGATCTCAATTTAGGAATGCTTTCTTTAACTCCAATTAAAGCTTGCAGAAGAATCCTTTTCACTTCAAAACCCAATCTGACTCCAAAAAAAAAATCTATGTAGTCTTTGGCAGGCTTTAAAGTGTAAAAGTAACAGGATTATCAGTTAGACCCTTAATTACAGAGTAAGAAATTAATGCATCTCTGCCTATATGAAGGCACATCACACACACAGTTTGAACAAATTCTTATTGCACAATCTCAAATACTCAGGGAAATCTGTACTTACCCACAAATCATGCTCAGCATAATCAAACAGCAGCCAAACCTTTCTGTCACTGTGAGAAAGGAAAACCTTCTGCAATGCAATCACATTTGGGTGCTTCAACTCTCGTAAAAGCTGCAGAGAAACAGAGAAGCTCTTGTTACTTCTGTGCTGGTTAAGAAAAGCAAACACAGCAACAAAACCACCAAACAGGTCAAATAGCAAACAAGTAATCCTAAAACAGGCCCTAGAAGAAAAGACACCACAGATTCACCACATTATCTTCCAAACATCAACATCAGGATATACACAGCCTCTGTGGCATGGGCTGCTGTTCTAACAGCACAGCTGCCCATCACTACCTACCCTTCTCTGTCCCACACTCAGCACAGGGCTGCCCATCCCACCTATTCATCCTGCTTGCCATCAGTATCTTTCTTAAAAAAAGTTATTACGCACAAGCATAACTGTTTTCTTATCAAAGGTGAACATCAGGATTTGAGGATGCCAGAATGAAGCTTGGTCCAGTTCTTTGTCTGGACAACACAGTTCTTGATCACCACATCATTATTTTATTATCAATAATTTTCTTTTGCTTTGGATCCCTACCTCACTTGCCCTAAAGTTCATAGGTTGTTGTTCTCAGAAAACAGGGCGTTTTCAAAGAAAAGTTTGCCAAAATGGGTTTACTACTGGTTGTTTCAACTATTATTCTGTAATCTGAAAATAATCCCATATTTATTTATTGCTTGAAAGAAATTATTGATAGTTTTCTTATTGAAGGAAAACCAGGTCTCATCACTAATTAGCATATTAAAGCAGGCACTGCTGCTGAAGTCATCCTTCTGCCAGATTAAACCAGGTTCAGGAGGAGTTGCGAAGCGGTACTCCCAAAAACATAATTTCTATGGACTCACTTCCCCCCCTGTCCCCCCCCCACTGTAGTCACCAGAATGATTTCTGTTTTATCTGGAAATTGCTTACATCTGCAGCACTAGTATATACATTGCCAAGAATCAATTTCTAATGGTAAATTGCAAATAGAGTATGTTCCAAGGCACATTTGGGAGAAATTAGTCTTCTATCATTTCACCCTACAGAAAAAGTCTCAAGATGATTTTATTTTCCCTAAAATCAATATTTTAGGGGAAATAAAATACTGATTTAAAATTATATTATCTTTTGACTATACAGATATCTGTCAAGACAAGAAATCTAAAGAATATCATAGCACTTAAATGTATTCCACTTTTCCAGCAAATGAAATAATTTAGATGCTTTTTTTTTTTACGTAGGAAGTGTTTTCTTATTTTTCTTTCTTTCCCTAACCGTGACCCTCCTTTTCTGCATGCCAAACAAGCCCAGTTCCCTCAGCAGCTCCTTGTGAGACTTGCTCTTTGTTACATTCTGGCTGCCAAGGCTGCATGCCACAGCAGCCAGTGCTTCAGCAGCACGAGAGAGACCAAGGAAATGTTGGCTCTAGGAGTCCAACACACCACATCAAGAATGAGAGCTCTCTTCTAGCTATGCTGGATTTGCAGTGGTGCTCCACTACAACTACAGGAGGTCAAAAATGATAACATAAGGTACAAGGGATAAGCAGGAGCCACAAACACAAACTCTTGGTGAGATTTATGTTAAAAACCATCTCATCTAGAAACATGCTACTGCAGGAGAGAGGGTGACCACAAGGACTGAAGAGATGTAACTCTTAGGGACATAAAGAGTGGAGCTAAGGGAAGTCATTCTAAAAGCACTGGAAAGATGTGATCAGAAATGAATATTGGGCAGAACCAAATCCACAGCTGTGGAAATCAAAAGACAGCAAGTTTGAGACAAGTGTTGCAAAGACAAGCATCAATCTAAGCCTGAGACAAAAGGAAACAAGGAACTTCAGAAACTGTATTTTCATTACAGCAGACAGGTGGAAGCCAACAAGGTGAAAGATTTGGCTGACTTAAGTTTGAATTTAGAAGGAAAAAATTACTATATTGTCCTAGTAATTGAAAGACTCCAATGTACTTGACATCTTCTATTACAAGATAGCAGCTGGAACATAAAAAGGGTCTGCAACTACTACAATTTATTAGTAAATTAACACAGCATCGTATTTGAATAGTTCTTTAACCTAATGTTCCTCTAAAATTTAAAATCCATTGTACCTAATTTGAGGCAAAATGCTACTAAAAACCTGTGTCTCAGTTACAATATGTTTCCTTCTTGTAACACCACACAATGCAGTTTAGACAGAAAGACACTGAGAAGAACTTCATAGTGAATTATCAACATCTGTGCAACTTTGACTGACCTGTACAATGGCTTTCATCAAAACAGATTATAATGATTATTATTAAAAGTATTAACAAGAGAATTGTACAAGCATCTTTGTTTATCACCATTCTTAGCTGATGCCACAGCCTAAAGTTTAAAATTATGCTTTTGGATAGCCCAAATAGCATGGAACAGCTTCTAGGATTTCCAAATGGCATCTGCTATATACAGAATTGCTAGTAATTTCTTCAACTGTCCAATGAATAATAAGTTCTCCATGATGCACACTGTGAGAATTTCCCTCACAAGTCAGTGTCTCTTATAGCAGCAGAAGGTCATTATGTGAAAGTCTCTGATGCCTGAAAAAAAATTAAGTTGGCAACAGTATTGGTATAGAAGCTTGAAGCCTTGGAAATGTAAAATGTCAGTAGTCATGCTGAGGTAGATTTTGCATAAAAAATCCAAGTAAAGAGTAAAGGTTGTCTAGTCAGAGAAGGAGCACAAGAGAGTATACAAGATTAAGCAAGTCAAAGTGGGATATCATAAAACAAAGAAAAAAAATCTGTTATTTTTACCTCAGTTTTCAATAATAGTTATGATAACTGACCATGAAATGAACACACTGATAAAAGAAATGCCTCACCCTTAAGAAAGTAAAAACTAGCACAAGTCATTTACAAGCAAAACTCAGAGGTGGTATCAGATGATTAGCAAATAGATCACACACATCCAAAAAAGGGGCACAAAGGAGACATTTGGAGACTTGTGAATCCAAAGCATGCCAAAAAAACAATTTTGAAACAATGAACATAAAGAAAAATGTGTGGAAAATGAACTATCCTTTCTTCTCTGATAATTGATTTTCTACTCAAGCAGAAGATCTGAGTTCAAATTTCAACCTTATAATAGTTTCAAGTACTTCATCAGATGGGAAAAATGACAACTGGAATACATCCAAGGTGAGGAAAAAAATACCCTAAAGGGGCAGCTGACAGTGGTGCACATTTCAAGGTAAAGTAGCTCTATGTATTAACTATTTGAAGAGTTACCAAAGAACGAGTATTGTGTTTATTAATAAAACCCATCTCAGTATCAACATCATGTGTGTGAATGAAATTATATGAATAAATAAAGGCAGCATTTCCAAGGAAGAAAAGGAATGTGATAACACATCATCTTTTATGGCACTTTATTCTGTGACTGAGTAAACAAAGAGTAACAGAAACAAGATTAAATCAAAAGCACAGAATCTGAATTCACACACTTAAAAACCAAGAATTTCTACTATAGACTGATAAGTCATCCGGTGCAAGTGACAAATCGTAGAACTGGATTGCCATAAAACAACGAAGAAAATTGAGATGGCAAATCTGATATTAGATATCCTAGTTGAGATCCTTACAGGAGAAAATGGAATGTATTTATAACAATACATAAAAGGCTTCTGTGATTTTTTTTTAAATACTCTATGCGGTTTTCTCTGCTCAAACACCTCCCCCTCCACACCCACACAAAAGATGAACTCTCCCAGAAAGAGGTAAAGGGTGACCAAAGGAGCAACACAATCCATCTCTCAATGGGGAATTCTCAATTACTGTAACTTTCTCAACTACTGTAACTGATCAAATATTCAAAGAAATAGGATGGATACCCACTAAAACACAAAGATATGAGCATCAATGGTGAAAGAAATCATTACACTAGATAAAATAAACATGGCTGAAGAACAGAAAGACAGCTAATAAGAGCTAAAATCACCCTGCAAGTTAGCATCTCATGAACAGGAAGGTTCAGGAATAGCTTCTCAATAGCAGGGAAAACCATATTTCATTTACTTCTTTAGCAACATTGGACAACAAATTTAGTTGATGAATTTGATATAACTCACCACTAAGATTCCCTAGACAGTGTGTGCTCTTGTAGAAGCCTTCATGAAAAATGGGTTTAGTGAGCTTTTACTCATCTCCAGCACATGGAAAATATGATTGACAGCAAGCCCTACAGCAATTTGCTTTAAACACTTGAACTGTGCCTGAAAATCATCTATCACCATAAAATGCAAGTTCCTTTTACAAGAAGTAGACAAGCAACTAGGGAGTCTCTTGATCTTTTGAGCTAGGTAAAATTCTCCTTTTTTTCTCCCAAAGAGAGAGACAACTTCTGTGAATGGGAGAAGAGTTGCAGTATTTCCAATATAAACAACGTGATCAATTTTGAGAGCACTTAGCACATTTAAACACAAGTCAAAAAGTATATTCCTCAAGGAAATAAATCTTGCCCAGAAATACTTTTATGCCACTGGATGAATAATGCTTTCTAGCTACCACTTGAAAAAAGCAGGGTAAGGACAGACACTTTCTTCTTGCTGTGAAGGAAACCCAAGAAAAATTAGAGAAAACACAAAGACAAACCAGTGCTGTCATGACTGACACTAGTAAATCTTGCAGCACACATGTATTTCTGTGTCAGTGATGACAAAACCCATAACCACCTTAAAAAAATTATTCAGGGGGCAGTCTCATCTAAGAGGTGTACCCACCTTTCACATAGTTTACTTCAGTCTTTTGATCTACGTACTTCAACTGATCTGGAACAGCACTGGTAGTTTCTGTGATGGAAATGCACACTGTACTACACTGAACCATTTTCAAGGTTAGAACAAAAACATCCAAGAGGTAGAAATGTGGATCATAAGAAATCACAGGAAAGGCCAAAGCATGAGGCTGATTGCTCATAAAAGCAATTGCACATTACAGAATTTTAAAGCTGCCTCCTCTGTGATGAATCTATTTGAAGCCCCTAGGGTCACTGAAGGATTTTTTTTAATTGAAGCTGGGCTTTTCAAAGGAACATAAAGATCATAATTTTACTTCTTTTAAAATTCCACCTGGTTTTGAGGCTATTAATCAATACTAGATCCTCTCCCTCAGTGTTGTTAACATTATCCTTTCTATAGACCCTCTACTGCCTATTATCATATCAAGCTCATGCTGCAGCTTTTCCCTCAGGGAGGAATATATATGGGCCTCTCTCAAAAAAAAAAAAACCAAAACAAAACCCAAAAACCCCCAAAACAAAACAGAACAAACAAAAAAACCCACAAAAATAAATAGGCAGCTATTTATTTTATCTAACATGTAAGAACAATCCTTTGCTAACTGTGCTACAGATCTTGAAGTTATCAAGAAAAGAGAAGGGAATTCAAATTCAAACAGGGTACCACATTAGAAAACTACTCAAAATTCAGCTTTTTCTAGCAGTGCGGTTGATTCTGAAGCTAGGGATTTTCCAGTTTGGACTCCCATTTCTACTTGGAGAAATTACAGAGTTACTGCACAACTGAAGTACCAAAAGACTTTGTATTAATACCTTCAAACTGAGCAGGTATAGAGTGTTTGCTTCCAGCTTTAGTTGTCCATGGCTGACCCTTATATAAGAGGTCTCAGGAAGATGCAGGCAACATAAAAACAGACATGGAGAAATACAGAGACATACACACACAAAAACCCAAACAAACAAAAAAACGCCATACAAAAAAAAAACCACAAAAAAAACCACCAAAAAATACATCCAAAGAATCTAAAAAGAAAGGTAAAAGTTTAAGCATTAGCTTAAGCTCTACTTTAGAAAGGATATATTCTTCATACTCTGGTCTGGTAAGTCCTTGGTCCGCCTTTGGCATGCAAAACCAAGTAGGGGAGGTAGAGTAAAATGCCAAAAAATTAACAACTGCCATTCTTACACAAACTGCTAGGAGCACTGCCTGAGTTTACTCCAAGGAACACTGCAAATTAAAATTAACAAGTTTAAGTAATTCAAAACAGACTCTAAGTAGAGCCCATGCAGATTCTCTTCTTCCCTCTAATTCTTCCTATACATGTATCTGATTTTGACCAGTTTGATCCCGAGCAGTCCTTCAAATTAAAAGATCCCTTCAAGTATGCCTTAGACATTCTTCAACCTTTTTTCACAGTTGCATCTCTTCAAAGCATACAGTCCCCAAGCTGTGAGGGCTTCAGACTACCAGAAGAGAAAGATCAAGTATGTTAAAAAAAAAAAAAAAAAAAAAAAAAAAGAAACCAGTAAACTGCCAAATGTCAGGACGGGAAGAAGGCAAAAATGTGCCCCACCCTCCTCCTATGAGAAGGATTAAGAAAGTATTTATTCTATAAATATTTTCATTTCAGGAGCTGAAAATGATCTGGCATTGCTAAATAACATTATTATTCTGAAACAAAAGCTTGGCAAAAGACGTCTTGGAAGTATTACATTTTAACTCAGCTAAAGGAAGAGAAACTAGGATAGCTGCATTTTTAATTCTTAAGGTCTCCAGCAAAAAAAAAAAAAAAAACCCAAAAAAAAACCTTTGGCATTTATCTTGAAGCAGACAAGCAGAAATACAAGTATAAAAATTCTTTCCATTTCTTACCAATATCATAGACCAGAGCACAGACTTCTTAATAATAGACAAAAAGCACAACTGTAAAATTACTTCCAATGCAAGAAATCTCTCAATTTTTCATACAACTATATAAGGAAATGCTGACATTAAGAACACACAATTTGCTCCAGTGCACATATTAGATATATAATTTATTTTCATATTTTTTCAACAAAATAAATATGAATTATTATTGAACTTGCACATCTTCCTAAAGGAAACTTCATTTCCTTTAGGACAATTGAATTCTACACTCTCTTCTTTTAAAGGCAGCTGTGTATTTCATTTGGGTCAGTCTGGCTCAGATTTAGCAATAACCATTTTCCTCCCAACTGAAAGGTATAGATAAGTTAAAGCTCTATCTCTCTCTACAGAGATTTTTCTCCTTATTTGGCCTACAATAAAAGAACATCCAACCACTCAGATAACACCAACAACTAAACTGAAAGTAACTTGCTGAAAAAGTAACGGTGAATGTTTGTCCTTTCTGAAGATTTTAAGACACTCTGAATTTGCTTTTAGGCTGACTAGAAATTTCTTCTGTTACTGAAAGGATAAGGGAGTTTCCCATCAAACTAACAAAGACTCTTAAACCTAAAGCTATATTAAAATGGGAGAGAGGGAATACAACACATCACAAGTAGCATCACATCAGTCCCAAACCCACACATTCACTCTGGAGTTTTAAACTGCAACTAGTTTTCTCTTGTAGGTCCTATTCTAACATTTCCACACTTCTGAATTCCTGACAACCAGTTATCACCTTGCTCTAGCACTGTATCTCATAGTGAATAAACAGTGATGGCAACTGAGGTGCTCTAAAACGCTTGCAGAAGGGCAAATAGGAGGAGTAGACATCAATGCTGATAGTCCATTTTTCAAAGATTTCCCACTCAAGATGATTTCAGAAAGATAATGGTATATGAACCAGAGCAAGACAAACAATTCTTTAGCAAAGAACAGCCAAAAAGCATGTCTTTCCAACCTCAATTAACTATGGCACCATAGTGACATATCTCTCTAAAGGTAATAAATTTCTAATCTATACAAAATATTGGGCAGGGATTGCAATACTATCCTGCAAAGATAATATTTTTACAGTCTATTTTTCCCCCAAAGTTTACTTATCTCCTCTACTTAACTGACTCTTTGATTAATTGACTTGATTGACTGCTTCCACTATTAAAGCAATTTTTTCATTATTGTGATTATTTGCCATTTTCCACATTTTATACAGTATAAACACAAATTGTGAAACAAGTTATTTGAAATTACCAATAAAAAAAATCAAAAACCACAGATCTCGAAAAAACTTCCATGTGGTGGTGTTCACAGGGATCCTAGGATGAGGGAAGAGATGACCATCTTGACTCTATGTTTCAGAAGGCTGATTTATTATTTAATGAGATATATATATATATTAAAACTACACTAAAATAATAAAAAAAGGATTTCATCAGAAGGCTTGAAAGAAGTGGAATGATAACAAAAGCTTGTGACTCTCAGAGAGTCCGAGCCAGCTGACTGTGATTGGCCATTAATTAGAAACAACCAACATGGACCAATCAAAGATGCACCTGTTGCATTCCACAGCAGCAGATGATTATTGTTTTTCTTTTCCTCTGAGGCTTCTCAGGAGAAAAATCCTAGCAAATGGATTTTTCAGAAAATATCATAGCTCCACTTCCACCTAACAACTTCTTCCATCTGAACAGTTACAATAACCAGCCTCCCAACTTAGTGAATGTGTTTGTTTGGCTCAGAGAAAAGTGCAATTCTGAGCCTCTACTTCTTATCCTGAAGTTCTCTATCCTATGGTATGAAAATCGCCCACATTTGCTAGAACCAGAGTGCATCAAGTGTGACAATGCTGAGTTGATCCAACACCTATACCCAAGATCCAAAGTTTCTGCCAAAACCACCTGTAAAATTCAATGTGAGGGGCTTTCTCAGATGATGCATAATAGATTTGGCTCCATAATAAATTGGTTGTGAGACTGCTAGCATCTCCCCTCTAAAGAACCAGAGCACTCCCACCAAGTGGCAAACATGGCTTCAGTCCTCTCCACTGCTCTGACCTGCTGAACACAAGGGGCTCAGCACCTGGAGAGACACAGCTTGAGCACCTCAAGACAGTATTCCAGGTACAAAGAGGTGACTCCCTACAACCTGAAGGAAGGCAGCCCAGCCCCTTCCCAGGAAAGGGCCAGAAAATGCAGCCTCTCAAGTGTGCAAGCTGCAAGTTACAAATCCAACTTTAGAATTTAAATCTACCCCTGCTTTGTAAAAGGACCTGGTGTATTATTCAAGGTCAGGTGTGCTGCTACTCAGTACTCTCACATCCATGTTCTCAACTTGCAGACAATTATTTCTCCAATACAGAAATCTACAGGAATATTAATCAACAGTTATAATGAGACAACAATCTAACAATAATTTATCATTATGTCCAATAGCATTTTAAGAAGGCACTCTTCTGATAATACAAAGTACTAACAAAACACTCTTTTGTAATTCAAAAACTGTTTGGAAAAAAAATAACTAACTCAGCCTAATTTTGTATCCAGGGGCTGTTTGCCAGATCAGGTATCAGCTATCTTGTGTCATGGTTTAGGAACGGTATTCTCCAATTTAGTGTTCCCACCAAAACCACTTCAAACCATGTGTCAGTTGCTCATTCCTCCCTCTTGCCCAACCCCTCTGGAGGGCTAGAGAGAATTGATGGCACAAAAGGCAAAGTTCAGGCTTGAGACAAGAACAATTTACTGAAAACACCAACAATATTAATAACAAAAGTGTGTGCAAGAGAGGTGAATTATTCATATGCAAATGCTCACCACCACATCATAGGGGATCTGATAACACAGACCCAAAAGGGAGCCCTTCCCCCATTCCTGGAAAATGGCATGAGGTGGTTCTTGTGCAAAAATCAACCCCATCATGGCCAGAATGAGGACACCTGTCTGCCTAAAGCCAGCATAAAGCCCATGCTCTGAGATACCCAGAAGAAACTCAATTAAGTGCCGAACGCCCTAATCTGGACCAAAGAAGAAGGTTGATCCACCAACAAAACAGCAGCCTCCAGCTGGGATACAATGCTATTATATACCATTTCCATGATGTTGAATCACAGAAAGATTTTTCATGGAGGAATAACACAGTCTTGTAAATCCCATTAAGTTTTCCATTACACTTATGTGATAACTTGTATGTATTTTAGCATTTAGAGTTTAAAAGAAAATAGTACTTTTTTATAATTAATGTGGGAAAAGAAAAAAGAAAAAACAGGGAAAAATCCCAGCCAAGTAACCAACTAAACACAACCCTAATGGTTATGCTCATATCCTTCATATGCTTCATTCTACTTACTCAAGACTGGGATACAGGCTTTTAGATACATAATTTATACTTAAGGTCTTCTTGGTCCTCTTTAAAAAGAAAATTAAATCAAATCAGAGGTATGAATTCAAAACATATTAAGCATAAATCTCTGCTCCTTATGGGAATCAAGTTAAAACCGCTTTAGTTCTGAATGACAGCATCCATTAAACTTTGATGTACTCAACTACATGCTTTAATGTCTTAGCTGTCTTACCTCTACTTAAACAAGCTAATACACAAGCCTGCAGTTGCAAGTGTAAATGGAGTCTAATACCACACTCCAAATGAGAAACATGCCTGCAGACAGCAAGAGATAATGTATTATTTAGGAGTTTTAACTTCCTTTTATTAACTTGGGTTTGTTTAAACTAGTACAAGTTGTGCACATAGATCAGGTTTCTTATATATTGTTTCCAAATAAGATTAATTTAGAAATATTACTCTTTCAGAGTTTTTACTCAAGAATTCTTTCTATAGTTTCTCTGTTGACAGCTGTTTACAATAAATTCAGCATTTCACTCTGGAAGCATTCTCTAGAACATTCTTAGAGTTCATTAACACAATTACCCATTAAATTTGTTCTGCTTTTGCTCATAGGTTTCTACTTTTTACCCAAATCTTCTTCAATCTTCAGCCACACATTAGATAAATCTAATGTGTGAAGCAAGCTAAAACAAGATGTTCACTGGCAGTCTCCCAAGTCATTAAACGCCTACTACAAGATTCTTCTCATACTCTCAGGATCAGACTGCAACTGGATAAAAAATTCAGTTTTGTAATCTATAGCCTGCTATTTCCTCATTCTTCTATTAAATATAAAAAGTCCTTTAATGAGACAATGAATGCAGCAAAATCACATTTCCCTCAATAAGGACCAATACAGGTCAGAAAGGCTCAAAAGGGTGACTTAAAGCAAGATACAGAATTTGGTAAGAGGGATAGAAATATAAACAAGGTATGGTAAATATGCTCTTACAGCAACCCATAAGAAATCAGATGAATTTTGTAAGAAAGCTTTGGAAACAACATTAGGTTGTTATCAGATGAAGAAATTAGTAACTGGTTAATATTTACCAACATAAGAAGTTAAGCATGTGGCACTATGCATTTATCTTCCAATGAATATAATCCTTCTCTAAACAGACTTTGACTCGAAGCAAATGGGTAGTGAGCTGACGTTTTGCCCAGGGCAGCAAAAGCCATGTGGCCCTGAAAACAACCTACTACAAACACTCACATTAGACTTTCTTCCTGAGAACTGACTGCAGACACTGCCCCAGATGTTATGAAGGAAGGACTAATTTGAAGTCTCTCAAGACCTCCAACAGAACTCTTCCAGTATCTCATTAAGCATGCAATTAGTGGCAGCAAGTAACATTTTCCTTATCCCAGCAAAAACTACAGCACTCATTTATGTGCATCTTCCTTCTGAAACAACAACTTTGGACTGCTTGAAGAAAAAGAACTTCATCTTTCAGAAGTTAAGTAAATTTCTTACACAATGACGCCATGACCCACTAAGAATACAGCAAGCCTCCTGCATGCTTATTGCTTCTAATTTTCTAGTCTGGGCACTGGTGAACACCTGATTATTCACATAAACCATTTAGCCATTTTATAAGAACACCACTGCAATAAAAACACAAAATACACGTGTGTCCCTAGTCAAAGAACTAAGAGCTGCTGTATGTGATTCAGACTCAAGACTCATTTAAAGTCTGCTTACTATCCTACCCCAACGTAGCTGAGGCAAACACCAAGGAAAAGAACAGGTTGAGCAGTACACAGACAGTACAAGCCTTTTACGATATGAGCAGTCAGCTTCCAGCAACCCACCAGATCAGGGATTTAAGAACCAGAGACTGCTATCTTCCTTCAGTTGCCTTAGTTCTTCTGTTCTGATAAACATTGAATAACAATCCCATAATTAACTTTCCCATCTAAGTCTGTGAATTTAGACTTCCCACATCTTCCTTCAGCTTCCCTCCCTTCCACCCCACAGCCTCCCAGTCCGCTTTGTTTCCGCTCATACGGAAGTAGTTTTCTGTTATCATCTTATTGCAAAAGTTCCATACCTTCTTGGTGATTTCTCATGGGCAGCTCCTCACAGCACTGACTCCTCCTTCTTCTTCACAACACAGCTAAAAAACTCCAACTCCCTCCTCACCCAGCTCACCCCCTCCTTTATAGCAATCATCCTCACTGGACACAGCTGTGGCCTGTTAAGGGCAGGCCTGCTCCTAATCTCTGGTAATTAGCACAGCTGCAACTCCTCAGGGGTGAGATTCCCTTCTGTGCTATGTTTATTTTCTCACATTCTATCTCCCCCCTCCCCACAGTTTTCGATCACCAACTTTTTTGATTCCCTTTCTCTCTACCTTTACTAGGGCTACTGTATCCTTTCTAAAGCTGAAAGAGACCAAGATAGCACAAAGACACTCATCCTCTGAACATAGGGATTTATGGAGCTGACCAAGTGTGATTTGCTCTCAGGTCTTGACTTAAGAAACTCACTGGAAAATCATTTTAGTGACTTTGAATTTGCTTTTTTGACTGCTCCTAATCTTGGAGCTCTTTACAGAAGATGAGTGACAAAGATTCTCCCCCTACCCTCAACTTGCACTGAAGTAATGGTCATTCAAGAAGCCACTGCTCTCTGTAAATAGATAGGATAGTTTCTCTCCCATTTCCACTACATTAAAATTCAAAGATGACAGACATAAATGTAATTTTATTACACAAGCTGCACAGTATTATGAGATCTTTTCCACTTCTGCACAGGTTAGCAAAAAAATAAAATCAGGCTAAGCAAATTTTGATCGTCAAACTGCCACCTGGTGCTTCTTTTTCCCTTGGGGAAAAAAAAGCTATTTGAGCACACTCTGTAGAAAAACCTTTAGAGCTATTAAATGATGCAGGTCAGAGACAGCTCTGGCACTAAAGCAAAGGAGAAAGCATCCCTCATTTTTTCCCTGCTTAATTCAGTCCCTGAGAAGAAGGCTGACTTCTTATGGGGCAATGGACATGAAACTCACTCCAGAAAGAGAGGTAGGAAGAAGGTGAAGGAAAAGCTTGTCAGGAGAACCATCCCAGGGAGAAGGAAATCAGCATGGCAGCCAAAGGAGGAGAGGAACACAGGTGCATCTTACCAGCTGCTCTGCTCAGCAACACTGAGCAGGAGAAATGGCAGAGCTGGAATGAGAGTGAGTTATCCTCAGTGAGTTATCCTCACTGCAAGACCTTGGAGAAAGATGCTAGACCATGTGAAAAGGATTCATGGACTACAGTGGTATATCAGTGACAAGGAATTCAACTGGCTGTGGAAACAGAAGGGAAGGGGGGGAGGAGAGAAAAAAAGCAGGGGACACTAGCAAAGCTGAAGACAGAAAAAGTTATGTTAGTGAGGTGAAGAGCAGGATATGGAAGTGTACAAAGGAATGAACTATGTGGGAGGAATATAGATAAAGAGTAGTGGAGGGGAAAGCAAAGGGCAAATACAAAAATATCAAGGGAGGAGAGATGCACAGAAATGTGTCCAACATAGCAAATGCTCCTCCTAACCTCAGCACAAGGTCCAGAGGCACACCAACCCTCTGGCAAAAATGTCCTCTTGCTCTCCTCTTTTAAGCATTAGATCCCATGACAGTGAGGTTACTTATGATGGCAGGCTGTGCTGTGAGCAGAAGGTCAGAAAAAACAAAAAATGAGGCATAAGGGAAATGAACCAGTGCTGAGAAAAGAAGGAGCATAAGGAAGAAACTTCTATTTCCAAGGACAGAAAATGGAAAAATAAATAGCCCTTGTCAAATTCTTTTATTCTTTGAGCACTACCTTCAGGAATAAAACCAGTTGAAATAATTTGTATGGAAAGGGGTGGCGGAAGAAGAGAAGGGCTCAAAGTTTATGTCAAGGGTGATGAGAAGAACCTGGCACTGGCAATATGTGATATAATTAAGCTGCAAAAATGGAGGAAATTCTCATAAAAGCAGGTGAAAAATATGGAAAAGGTGATTAAGATTTTATTATAAGTAGTCTAGAATACAAAAGCAGCAGCAAAAGTAGTAAATATTGCTGCTGACAGTCCTGTCAGCAGGATAGGAATATAATAATAAGGAAATGCAAAGAGAATCAAAAACTGTATCAGCAGAAGAAAAGCAAGCAGGAATGAGGTCACAAATGAGAAGCTGTGAATACTTACACACCAGATATCATAAAGAGGTCTAAGCAACAGACTATGAAGAATACTATAGAAAGAATAAACTGTACAATAAAGAAAAGGTTTGGAATAGAAATTAGAGATAACATTTGAAAAGCCAGGAGCCAGAGCTGGAGGAAGGACAAGTAAAAGATTACAAGTTACATGCAAGGAGTCTGGTAAAAAGGATTAAAAAACCCTAGAATTAATATTTTTTCCTACTCAGACTGCAAATATTTTACAATGGTTATTGAAATAACTGAATGTAGTAAGACATTTTGTCCCAATCAACATGTCACTACTATACAATAGGACAACTCAGCCAAATAATCTAAGAAGAGCAACATGCACTTTGTTTCCACCCATTATGACATTTTCCACCGTTAGATAAAAATCAAAACAGCAAGTCCTTTATCAGAGGAAAAAAAAAAAGTGAGAGCAAGACAAGGATTCTTCCTTTATCCTATTATTGCCAAGACAAAAAACATGTTTTTGCAATGCCCTACCTAAAAAATAGAATATTTGCCCTTTTATTTGGCAAGAAGCATGGAAAAGTTCAGGCAATGGGCCAGATCTTTTGTCTAAAATGCATAACATTATAGCTTAGCTTTGCTAAGGACTCAAACAGCGCCCTGAGAATCTGGTCCCAATGTCCTCTTCTCCTTTTTTAATACCCAACATCAGATTTTTATCCCAAAGGTATAAAAGTAGATTTACACACATACCTCCCCCTAAATCTCTTATAAAAGACAGGAGCATATCTTATGCTGTGAGGAGTACAATAACGTCCCAGACTAACAAAGTCATATCCATAAAGAAAACAAACACTTGAATCCATACAAGAAGTTTCTTTAGCACAACTTTTCATACAAACAAGACACACTGCTGGGAAGTGCTGCAGTGAAAGAGCTTGGGCACTCCTTGCTCCTCACTGTCACCTTCAGCTCTTCTCTTTCTTGCCACTGTCACCACCTGCTCATCTCAGCACACACAATCTGTGTCCCCATTTAAGGAGCCCATGGTGGGGTTTCATGTATACACCATTCTCTATGGCTTCCTTTTGCCCCAGCTTTTAATAGCACAGTCCCTAGCTGACTTGCTGTGCTTGGATTTTGCCACCAAAAAAAAACCAAACTTAAATCTAAGAAAACACATCTCTTAGAAAAGCCCTTCCATCTCTAACTCCACTGCAAGCATCCTTTTACCCCACTGCCTTCAGATTTTTTATAATTTATTTATTTTAAATAAAAAAATAATTAATGTGATCTGACACAGATGTGATGGAGCAATGGGATTCAGTGGATCATGAGAGACACTATAAATATCAAATAGAAAAGACTGGATGATATAGAGAAAAAAGGAGTGATAAATGGAAGTCTCAAAAGGCACATGGATGAGTGCAATTTTATAAACTGCAAAAATTTTTTAAAACCCTCATTCAGGAAAATCCATGCAAGGAAGACTCTTTCCTTTAAATTTTCTTCACTATTCACAGCCTATGAATTGAACTGTATGTAACAACAAAGCAATTAGTTTAAATACTGCCAGTGCTCTCACTGGTGATAATTGGTTGCTTCTTGTAGGAACATCTGTTCCATCTTTCTTAAGAAATGAAGTACAGACCCTGTTACCTAGACAACAGAATCCTTCTGAGCATCATGCACTGTAAAAGGGCAATATCAGCCTAAGTCACTCTGCACACTCGCTCTCCCCACTGCTCCCTCATCACCACTAATGCAGCCAAATGCTGTGACTTTTTAACATTAAGCCCAAATTTATTAGACTGCATACACTCAAGCCCACTTTCACATGCACTAAAAGCAACAGCTGTGTCACTGTCCTTTGGCCAAGCAACAGTCACTTTGAGGCTCTGTATTCAGCCAGTTTCCACCACCGTGACTGCCAAGCTGTCAAGCTGAAAATGCTGCAGCTTATGAGTAGTCTGAGAGCAAGTCTTATCAAATCTAGAACTGTCAGCTCAGTCCCCCGATTGTGGTGTAGAAACAGTCACTTTCACTGCTATCCCTCTGGGTTACTGCAGCTACTCTAGCACTAAAGGGAGTCATCCCTTACAGGCACTCACTAGCGTCCTCTAGCAAAATTCAGGAGAGAAGCAGCAGACTAAACTTTGAAGATGCCTTTTGTTGCCTTAAACTCACCACAATTCTACAAATATTGATAAAATGTTAACAACAACAATGAAGTGCACTGGATGACCAAATTCCTTTGCATGCTTTAGCAAGATGGATGGATTTATTTTTTCCCATCTGCATGTGATGGAAGACCAACAAACACAGAAATTGAAATTGTAGAATTATTAAGGTAAGAGAGGGGCTTTTCACAAGAGCATGTAGTGACAGGACAAGGGTCAATGGCTTTATACTGAAAAAGGCTGGGGTTAGACTAGATATTAGGAAGATATTCTCCATTGTGAGGGAGGTGAGACCCTGGCACAAGCTGCCCAGAGAATCTGTGGATGCCCCATCCCTGGCAGTGTTCAAGGCCAGGCTGGATGGGACGTGAAGCAACCTGATCTAGTGGAAGGTGCCTCAGTCCATGGCAGGGGCATTGGAACTAGATGATCCTTAAGGTCCCTCCCAACCCAAACCATTCTATAATTTTATGAAAATAATCCCAGTGAGAAAGCACTATAGATCCGTTTTCCAGGCTCATCTCAGTTGGGGAAAAAAATAAACAAACCAAAAAAAAAAAACCCCACCAAAAAAAAAAAAAAAAAACACCAAAAGAAAAAAAAAAACCAAAACACAACCCACGTGAGCTCTAAAAGTACTGAGGATAAAAAATAAAAGCTTGAAAATGGTCTGGATTTGAGATGCCCAGAAGAAGCAAAAATTAAATCATCCATCTGGCCTTAGACTGAAAATCTGAGCAATGGAGATAGCTGAAAATTATCAAACATAAAATCACAGTAGAATTCCTTATTTTGACGGCTTTGAGCAAAGTTCAGAGAATTTCAAATGTAAAACAGTACAAAAGACAATTTTGCAACAGTAAAGTATTTTTTAGGCCACAAGTATAATATTTAGAGACAGAATGTAAAGCTACAAGGATCACCCATCCTGAGAAAAATTAAACAGACTAGGTGAAACCTAGGCAAGCAGAAAATCACTAATACATAACAAATATAACATGTCAAAAAAGAAGAAACAATTATAAGTCTGAAGTGCAAAGATATTAAGGCAAATGAGGATACTGAACAAACCTTGGAGTTTGGTCAGAGAGGGAGATCATTAATCACAGTAATAAGAAGCTTTTTTAGGGTAGGAGCTTAGAGAAATCAAACCAAAATGGATCCAAGATAGAACTAGCAGACACAAAACCACTATATTGCCTGTAAATATTAAAGACATCTGGAGATAAAGGAAAGCAAGGGAAATAGTACAAAAGGCAACTGAGGTAAAAATGAAACTGAAGTAATCTAATAAGGAAGTGAAAATATGGAAAGACAATGACAGTTGAGAAATAAACTTTGCAGGGGCCATGAGATGGAGTAAGTTCATTAGCACAGAAAGAAAAGGCAGGGACTCAATGTCTTCAAGAACTGGCAGTAGGTCTCCCATTTCATAACTGCCACCAATCAAAATCATTCTACTGATAGCTTTTTTCAATATTCCACATATTCAAAAAACTAATAATTTTTTCCAGAAGTATAGCCTGCCTGGACTACATTAACTTCAGTATGCTCAAGTGCTGGCGTATGAAAATGCTCAAGGCCAAGTACACTTGTGGCATATTCACATAGCCACAACTTGGTCCATCCACAATGTGCAGGCAACAGGCAGGCTCCAGGAAGCATCCTGACACTGCAGTGACAGAGGAAGCATGAGTGTGATGCTCTTTCTACAAGCCAGAAGCATTTTGCCAATTTGATGGCCAAATGGAGCAGAGAGCAAGACTATGATGCTCACATAGTCTTTATCAAATTGCATTTATCAAAATGCAAACACTGTAAGATGCATCACAGAACTAAAGACACCGGGTTATCCACTTTGTGCTGTACTCTTAACTAAAGTGTCAAGACAGGAAAGGCTTCCTGTATCTTAAAACCCCCCTACATTTACATCTCAAGTCATCATAAAGACAAGAAAAATCTCAGTAGGATACAGTAGAAGCTGTATTTAAAAAGAGCTACTGTTCAGTTTACCACAGAAATAGACACAGAGGTTCACAAGAAAACAAACACCACACTGAAACTGTTCACATAATGGAATTCAATTAAGTCAATAAAGTTTTAGTAGAAGGTGACATTTTGGTTTCAATAAGAAAGCTGACTACATTTTGCACACAAAAACTTGCAGAGTAAAACACGACTGCCGACTAAAACCACTATCCACTTAGCCACACAGAGGGCTAAGACAATGCCAGGTAAAAATGGGGGGAAAAGCAACATTTGATCAAATTCCTAGATTTTTTTTTCTTCCAGTGATGATCCGTTTGCAATCCAGCCATCTTGGTTCTGTATTAAATTTATCCAGTTTAAGCACTACCAATAGTATTTCATTTCTGCCTCACAGACTCCATAGGAAGCAACAAGTCTCAGGCAGTTTATGGATCTGGGACACCAGAGAGACCAGTAAGGAGGACATTGTGTTGGGAGTACATTACAGAACCATCTGATAAGGATGGGGTATAGGGTGAAGTCTCCTCTAAACTCAGAGAAGTCTCTGATCCACAAGCCATCATTCTTATGAGAAGGTATTTACCTCCTTGACATCCGCTGGAATTAACTCAGTTAAATTTGGGAGGCTATCAGGAACAGCTTCTTGATACACATACTGGAAGGGCCAATAAAGGTGGCACACAGTTGTTCTCCAACAAGCAAGAACTGGTTGGAGATTTGACAAGGTAGCTTTGGCTGTTGCAACTATCAACTACACCTAAGGTTATTCAGCACAGAGAAGAGAAGGCTGCAGGGAGATCATCTGTATCTTTCTAATACTTAGTACAAGGGGGATTATAAAAAGGAGAGGGACTTTTTACATGGGCAGACAGTGATAGGACAAGGGAGAAGAATTTTAAATTAAAAAAGAGAGGAAAGATTTTTTTAGAAGTTAGGAAGAAATTCTTTACTCAGAGGGCGGTGAGGAACTAGAACAGGTTGCCCAGAGAAGCTGTGGATGCCCCATCTCTCCCAGTGTTCATGGTCAGGTTGGATGGGGCCATGAACAAAATGATCTAGTGGTGGCACCCCTGGCCCAAGGCAGGAAGGATGGAACTAGGTGATCTTTAAGGCCCCCTCCAACCCAAGCCATTCCATTATCTTATGATTCTAAGACCCTGAGTGAAGAAGGCAGAGCACAGACCTGGAGCTTCAGAACAGCATACTACAGCTTACTGAAGAAACTGGTAGGTAGCCACAGGAAGCAGTTCTGAACAGCAAAATTGCTCAGGCAAACTGGCAGGTCTGTTAAGAAATACAAGTAGACCTGTCTGGCTTAGCAGACTGTCAGAGCTCAAATGCCAGTGTACAGAGAGGTGCAAACAGGGACAGGCTACATGGGAGGAGTTTACAGACCTTGCCCAGGCATGTAGGGATGGTGTCAGGAGAGCTGAAGTTCACCTTGATTTGACACTTACAAGGGACATCAAGTGCAACAAGAGCTTCTGCTACTACATTGATTATGAAAGGCTGAATAGGAAAATGTGAGCTTGTTTCTAAATGAAGTGGACAATTCAATAATAGGAGTTCCAACTGAAACATAATTCATCATCTGATAACCCATGCCATCACCTCTCAGCCTGAGGCATAAAAGTAGCTACACGTAATGTTAAATTAGAGACATTCTAGTTATGCAAAGTCAATATATTAATTCAAACAATTTTACAACTCAACGCAGAATAAACTGAAAACAGGTACAAACTAATTTTACTTTACTGGGAAAGCACAAATGGAGGAACATAAGGAACACAATGCAAAAGAAAGAATGAGAAACAGGAAACCGAAAGTTTATGGCAAATTCAGAAAAGAACATGATTTACAAAACATTCCAGCTGAAGCTTTAAAATGTGTAAGTATATATGTTGTGTAAGTATATATGTTCACTTGTGCATACGCACACAGTCTTGCAGGGAGTATCTAAGTTTGGCAAGTAAGTATTTAAAAATCTCTTCTTTGCTTTATCAGCAACTCTGGTTTTCTTTATCTGAGTGATAAAGTAGTAATTTGCTTTCAGTGCATTGAAGCTGTTTGGCTTTGGGTTTTTGTTCATTTCTGCTGAAGGCACCATCAGTTGGTTTTGCATTTGTGTGTTCTGAGAATATTCAGAATCTGAACAAAACAGCAAATACAAAGTGAAAATAACTGAGCCTAAATAGCACTGAACAGTCATTCTCCCTAGTCAGCTGCACTGGGAATTTGGATTATATCCTAACTGATGTCAAGTTTCAAACTCATAAAGACGTTTCCTCGGCTCACGTTAGAACGGGGTAAAAGCTTTCTTTTTCTTCTTTTTAACGTACTTGCCATAGATATACTGATATTGCTCTCCTGCTTTGAGCAGAAACACAACTTCAAGAAAAGAAAAGGAACCTCAGCATAAAAAGAAGTTGCAAATTTTGCATTTAGAAATCTAAAAGCAGCATCTTCCTTTTCCTTTCTCCTCTGCATACTCTTTTTTGTTATTAAATTGCTGAAGGACATATCTGTAGTTAAGACAATGGAGCTGACTAGCTGCTTCAGATGATGCTCTACTTTTGTCCAATCTCTTGATTTAAAATTGTACTTCAAGCTGTGAAACTTTATTTTCATAAACACTACAGTGTATTTATGGGCTAATAGAAACATTAGCTTAATTGATTAAACAAAAATAGCTTTGTTCCACATACTTACTCCTTGTGTACTTTTTTATTTAATGAAGTTAATTGTTCTTTCAGATGCAATAAAATAAAGAAGACAAAAAATGTCCAAAAAAAGAACCCTTTTGAAGAATAACCAAAGCAGGAATTTAAGTACTCCCTTACACAAAAAGCATTTAAATTACACAGATTATACAAGATTAGACCATGTAATACAGAGAGCTCTTATTCTTCCTATGGCATGCAAAACACGAGTTGTCATGTAGCTGAACCAAAAAACCTTTTTCCAGCGTTTTCCAGCTGATTCACAATGCATAGACACTTCTAGCCAACACATGCCTTAGCTCTCTAATAAAAATCCCTTCAAAAAAAGTTTTTTTCACTTATTTCACTACCTCCAGCTATTGAAAGAGGGAGTGGAGTTTCAAAGTTTCCAGAAACAATCTTTTCTAATTAGGTAGTAGAGAATTTGTGGGGAGATTTTACATTGCCAAACGTTCTACTCATTTATTCTGTCTTGGCATGGGAAAAGAAGTCCTGACATTCAAAAGGAATCTCCTACAGCAAAAGTACTCAGGTACACAGACTTTTTTAAGCCTTTTTTTACTCAACCTTGCCTCCAACAAAGCCAGGGACCAAAGTCTACATAAGTCTACACAGCAGCAAATACTGCAACCCACTGTGATAGTCGTGGACAAAGAAAAGGTCGATAGACCTGAAGCACAGAATTTGTACTTATTATTAAATGTTATGCAACTATCTTCTAAGTGTTTTATAAATACTGAAAAGCTACCATTATTTCTGTACAGCTGACCTTTTCCATGTTACTAAGAGATGCAGAGACAGGTCAAAGATGTTTAAGGCCAGCCTGGTCCACAGTCTCAAATTAAGTAACTTCATGTTTAGCTCATTTGACTAAGCAGTTTCCAACCAGGGAGGTGAGAGCAGCTTGTAAATGATGTGCAGCATCTGACAGAGGTAAAAGCAAGTAAGTTTTACCAGCTCTACCAGCAAAGCATAACATGTCCCCTTGAGTCCTGTGCCACGCTGCCAAGGGCAGCAGAGGAAACGTGTGGCAAAGGCACAAAGTGCTTCAACATGGAGATGGTAAGTTTGGCTGATTTCCTTGGCTCAGCTTCAGCAGCACAACATCACAGCATAGCCAAACCCAAGAAGAGGGGGACAGAACCCCAGAAGAACTGCCCACACAGAAAGGAAGGCTATGGACAGCAGGGAGGCTGAAAAGAATGTAAATATAGAGAAAGTGCCACCTTCAAGAGAGCTGACAAACACAAAAAGGTTACAAAGATACATTATTAAACCTGTAAGGCTTCTAAAACTTTGCCCACCCTCAGGAACCAAAATATTTGTATGCTGTACTACTTTGGAACATATACTGCATAAGTAGGTAAAAGGACTGAGAATGATTTTTGCATGCTAAATTGTTCAACTGAGCTTTCAGTAACTCATTTAACATTATAGTCTGAACTTATTTTAGCCTGTACCCATAAATGCAAGTTTGAACAACAAAGGCCAACTGATGCTCCCACTAGTGTGCCACAGCATACTGGCACCATTTCAAGGCCTCCCAGAAGGAGTAGCCTCCCCTAAAAACCAGCACACCAGGCACAGGATGTGGCAACTAAAATGGTTACAGGACCCAGACCCAACATTCACACAGGGCAAAGCAGCACCAATTTAGGGCACTCAAAAAACACTACGCTAGCAATGCTGGTTTGCAGCTCTGCTTCTCCCATTTAAATCATCTGCAACAGCCTGGTCTCTTTTTCCCCTGTAGGAAAAAAAAGAATGAGCTATAAAACCACCCTGATATAGAAAAATTGAATTAAGTTTAGAATTAAGGTCACTATTTACAGAGACGAAGGCTAGAGTTCATAATTTATCCTCGGAAGAAGGGAAGTTCTTATTGGTGAGGGTGCAAAAAAAGCTAGAAAGGACCAGAAGTTGAACAAAGAACATCTAAGTCTTGACTCAAGTCTCTGGCTCATGTGAAACCTTTACTAAAGTCATTTTTGTCTGTAGACTGTTAGCTGCTCTGTGAGAATATTATGGAAGATACCATTAAAAACCTTACTAAAATCAAGACAAACAGAATTTACAGCGTTCACCCCAATCACCAAGCCAGACATCTTATTATACAGGACAAACAGTTTGGTTAAGGATTATTTTCCCTTTGAAAATCCATGCTGACTACTTCCAATCACCATCTTGTCCTGCATGTGTTTGGAAATGGTTTCCATGAGGATTTGCTTCATCACCCTCCCAGAGACTAAGGTGGAGCTGACCAACTTGAAGCTCCCCTGATCCTCCTTGGAAACAGGAGTGACACTTGTTCTCTTCCATAAGAAGAGATAATTCATAATAATTATTCCATAATAAGAAATAAAAATAATCCACCATTATCATTCTAAGATAACTGAGAGTAGTCTCATAATGAAATCCAAGCAGCTCCCAGCACTTGTGGGTGCAACCCATCAGGTACCACAGACTTGAGTATGTCCAGTTTAAGTGCTCCCTAACAGGGACCTCCTCCACCAAGGTAAGGCTTCCTTCCTCAACTTCCTCTCTGGTCTCAAGAGCATGAGACTCCTGAAAGCTGGACTGACTGTTAAACACTGAGACAAAGAAAATATTGAGTACCTTGGCCTTTTCCATGCCATTTATTCCCATACAGCTGCAGGCTCATATTTCCTTTGGTCGTCTTTTTGATATGTACTTGTAGAATCCTTTCTTGCTGCCCTTCTGGTCCCTTGCAAGACCCAACTCCATGTCAGCCTTGGCTTTTCTAACCCCTATTCTTGCAAGATCAAACAGCAACTCTATACTTCTCTTGTTCTGCCTATCCTTGCTTCCAATTCATATATAATTCCATTTCATCGCCAGGTTCAATAAGGAGCTCCTTTCTCATCCACACAGGCCTCCTGTTGCCCTTGTTTGCTTTTCCCCTTGCTGGGGTGGAACTTTGTTAAGTTTGGATGGGCTGATCCTTGAATACCAACAAGTTTTTCTGAACCCCTCTTCTCTCCAGGGCTGTAACTCACAGAATACTTCCAAGCAGATAACTGAAGAGGTTCAAGTCTGCTCTCCTAAATTCCAGGGTCATGATCCTGCTTTTTGACATGCTCCTTTCACTTAGTGAATTCATCTTCAACCTCATCATATCAGCTAAATAAGCCAATAACAATTGCACTGAAGTTCTTCCATGCTCAGGGACAGGATACATATCCATATATTTACAATTTACATTATTGGTGAGTGGCACTGACCAAGAAAAGGCTTATTACTATTCTTTTTTTCTGAATTAAGCTTTCCCAAAATTGACAATTAGAAGTTTATAGTCTCTACTGTGAAAAACGAAGTCCTTGAATTAACTTGAATGTATTCTCACAGGAAGTGCAGCCTTTGGGACAAGAAGTCTGAGATAAAGCTGTATTACCCTCATGCTTTTTGATACAGGAACACCAAATTCCATTACTGCTACCTGTTTGCAGATTTTAAAAGTCTTAGCTTGTGGTTCTTAACAGATGACGGCCAAGACATTCAACAGGAAAACACAGCCTTAACAAATAATACTCCTCTGGTCTGTTTCCTGTGTCTCCATTTCTTGTTTTAAAGAACCTACTTAGATAAGGTAAGGAAAAATGTAAAGCACAAAAGCAGCAAATTAAAGTTTTCCTTTCAACCCACCTCAGGTTCCAAAATAAGCTGCAAGCCTGGAGCTGAAAGAGTCACATTCATTAACTAAATAATCATCTAAAAATAGAAACACTCTATTTCATTACTCCTATTCACATTTTACAGCTCTGCTCTTCAGAAAATGCTGTTGCTTAAGCCAAGCAATAATCTGCCTCATAACAAGAACACAGAAATAGTTAGCATTTCAGTTATCTTCAGACCACACTTGAGTTACAGGGAACTAATTCGGTTTTTACACACTCACAGAATTCTTTGAGGTATAAAGAGTCCTTTCTAATATTTTGGTACTCAATACAGCAGAATTGACTGAAATAAGGATTCTTTAAGCAGGGATCACCCTACAGCTGAAATAAAGCAACAATCACTTGCCACAGGAACCACTGCCTATATGATGTTTCTACTGATATAAACTTTCTTCCAGAAAAAGCTCCTACAATTGAATAGCAGTAGGAGAAACTTTATGGGTTTTGAAGTCCTAAGCAAAGACAGACCAACTTGATTTGTAATGTCAGAAGAGAAGTCATCTGCCTTTTCCTTTAGGGAAAGCTAGCCAGCAGATCCTATTATAGGTATCTATGCAATAAGACACACAAAATGGTCTTGGACTCTAAAACTGAATGTCTTTCAGTTCAGCAATATATTTGTAAGATTTGTAAATATATTTGTAATTATTTGTAAATAAGATTACTCAATCTTGAGTACAATGTCAAGTGTCTTAAAGTTTACACAACTATTAAAATATTCTGAACATACACACACAGAACCAGGTACACTGGTGTCCCTGTCATTTTCTCATCTTCCAAAGCGTGATTTGGGTTTGTTTTGCTGCTGGAGCAAAGGGGAAGGGTTAAGTGCCAAAAGAACTACTCATGACATTTTTTAAATGGCCTCTGTCCAGGCTGATAATCTTTATTTAATCAGTAAACATTACCCTCCTTGTCACCTATCTAAGCCTTTAAATACAAGATAAGCTATTGATGCATTATTTAAAGTCTGGTTCTTTTTAAGGAAAATGCACTTGATTTTGGCCATATGACAAAAACTTAGTAATTTTTTTTCAACTATTTCACAATTCTAGTATTTCCCCTGAAATTTCACTGAGGCAAATGCTGATGTGCTGCATTAGCACAGGTTACAGAGTTTTACAATAAGGTTTGAAGAAGAAAAATGAAATCTAACTCATGGAAGAATTACCAGAAGAACCACTGAAAGCAGCCAAGTAACTTACACATAGATGCCAAAATTCATAAGCTGTACAGACCTTTGTATAAAGCTTTATTAATTAAAAAAAAAGTGATGTATCATGGGAGTTAAAACATAATTTGACACTCTCTCCTTCCTTACATTGTTTTGTCCAGGTAGACAGAACCAGCTCCATATCACAGTGCTATCATGCCCACAAGAAAGTCTCCTTCAGACTAATCCACACATCTCCACAGCAGTAGAATTTAAAACAAAGAACAAGAATCCAAGAAACAAAACCCCCTCAATATTGTCAAAAATGACTTTGTAGTACCAAGAATATAACCTAGTACTGATGTTAAAAGGATTTCCTATTTCCTCCAAAGGCAGAAATATTAGCAAAAAAAGGTCACTGGGTAAATCCTGTGTAAAGTGACTGACAGCAGTGCAGCCACCTCTCAAATCCATGAGTGACCTTGACCTTATAGTGATAAGCACTTTACAAGGACAGCAGTTTCAACTGTTAAGTCTCTTCATACAGAATCACCATGGACACTACACTAAACACAACCCAGTGGTTTGTTCAGTTCATGGACACCAGGAGTTTTTAATGCCCCACATTGCATTGCACATCTGAGTGCTGTATTTCAATGCAACACTACCAGATTACAAAAAGCTTTAGGCACAATCCTAAGATACATTCAATAGCTGACTGCATAGTGACAGCAATAGGACAAGGTAAATATTTAATCAAGCAAGTGCACTCTTTTTGCAATGCAAGAAATACTTGCATTACAAAATTCTACTCAGTATCCAGCATTTTGTCAGTAATGCACATTTTCAGACATAAAAAACATTTAAAGATCAAATTCTACCTTTATTTACTAGCACTTAATTTTTACCCAATTTGAAGGAATAATAGGTTTGTAATAAAAGACACATGTAAAAAATATAATTAGAGCTGCTTTTCATTTTGTTATGAAACTTCCCTGTACTTGGCAAAACAAATTAAAAATGAGGAGAACAAACTGTTCTCAGATACTAAAGAACAAGTCACCATTAGTCTAAAATAAAATACATTATTAGTAAGTGGACTTCAGATGGTAGTTGTAATCCTTCAGAACCTTTTTCTTTCAAGTCATTTTAAAAACATTCCTTTTTAAAGTAAGTCTTCATTTAGAAGTTCGTATTTATTTCCCTCTCAACACATAAAAGAAGATGAAACAAAATTCTATCAGAAAGAGGCATTGCTATTACCTGAAAAGAACTAAAAGAAAATTATTCTTTTAAAAGCTTCTTTAAAAGGCTCAGATCTGAATAAACTTCCATGCTTGCATACTTTAAAGAAAACATTTGGATAATCTCCATGTTACTTAATTCTAGGGAAATAAAATACCTGTTGAGTAATAATGTCAGTAAAATTACTTTCATTTATGTACACTTACTGCAATCTCTCTACAGGCCGACATGGATATCCCTGTACCTTCAATTTGCTTCAGTGCATACTCCTTTTCATCTTTTCTGTACACACAAAAAAAAAAGAGAGAAAGAAAAATATATTTAGCTCTGACTTACATTAAACCAATCCATATCAGTATAATGATGAAACATTTTAATTTGGTCTGGATCAAGAAGCTGAAAAGCCAATCTGCTTTTATGCATAAATTACACTTTGATATAAAAAGCAAGTTTTCTTTTAACAAAAACCTTACAGTTTCCAAACAAAAACTTCTTTATTAAAAAACTTGGTTCATATCCATTTCTCTCTGAAAACAGACATAATATCTGTAGATAAGTGCAAACACAGAATTTTAGAGGACACTTTCTCTGAAATTCCAAGATACTGTCTATTACTGTGAAAGCACTGCAGTCATATCACGTGCCTGGAAAATTCTCCTAGAAATATGTGGGAATGGCAAGCTTTTTCCTTGATTTTATGAGCTACTTCCAATCCACTTTTATTTCTGAAATACTACTATTTTAAACTATTTATATAATAAGCACTGGCTACTGACAGATCCCTAAAAAACACATGAAATGTTGTGCTCTGATGTACAAAGCCAGATTATGAAAAAAAGTTCAGCCCAAACACTGTACTATCCTTTTAAATAATCACAGCTTGAAGTGATTTAGAGGGACCACCAAAAGAACAAGAGGTGGAATCTTGAAGCTTTCATGATATAACAGAAGCAGCCTACAACATGGGTTTGCAGGATTCAGCTGTCAGTGACTGATGTTGGTAGGCACCAATGCCCACAGTGTTGATGCCCCTTTACAGACTCACCAGTCACAATTCAACAACCCACAAGCCCCTATCCATATTCCCTGTGGCATTTCTGGTAGACCTCAGTTAGCCCTTCTTCCAGTCCCAAACCATTTTGTTTTGCCACACAGAAAGATTCTGTGTGTACTTGATTCAGTCTCTCTGGCTTTGAACTCCAAGTCTCTGCCCTGCCAGCTTCAGCCTGTTTCCCACCTTCCACTAGACCCTCTCCCTCCAAAATTCATGGGATAGAAGTGATTGAGTGGAAAAATGTGGGAACAAGATAACTTGAATAATAGCTTTCTACACATATTATAACTAACACAGGCAAGTATTATTCTCAGTAATTTTCAGTAGCAGCTAAACCCTCAATGCATGTCTATAATGAACACTGAGCTACACTTTCTGAAATAAAATTTTAACAAGAAAAATTCCAGATGCTTTTCAACTACACATGAAAATGTGTAATGCCACAGGTAATAAGATCACACCTTATCTCTCAGGAATTGTTTCTGATTTCATTAATTAGTCCAAATTTTAAACAGTAAATAATAAATGCCCATCCCCTCTTATACATGGTTCTGCTATCTATGCAGAGCATTTCCATACACTGCAAAGTATCAACTCCATCAACTCAGGTTGTTTACAGAGACTGTGAAGACAAAATTATATTGCCTGCAGAACCAAAACCAACTCTGGACATACAAAACTATGGTCATGTTTAAACTAAGCAGCACAAACAATCCTGTGCACAACTATCAGCTGGAATACCAAAGCAATGTAGTCACTACAGCACTGCATCACATCCTTCTTTTGGCACATCTACTGAACCAGGCACAGGACCACACTGATATGGCTGTCCTTGAACTAGTTCTACATGCAAAGCATTGCATGCAGTTACTCAGACCGTCCCAGAGTGAAGGTCACTGCAGAGACCAGGCGTGACACTCGGCACCCGCTGCCTTCAGCAGCGCTGCTGAGCGCCACTGCCACGGCGGGGCTGTCAGCACTTGTCAGACACTGCATGCAGGACTTCAGGACACAAATGGGAAATTATGAAAGGTGCTTTAAAAAAAAAACCAACCAATCCAACAACCTAAGGTACCACGGCATGCGGGAAAAGGAGGCAGTCTTACTGAGCTGCAACTCAGATAGTTCTAAAACACTAGGTTTTGTAAAAAATGAGCAAAAATAGGAATAATGAAATGCTTATTTATAATAAATGGGTGGCAAGGATAAAGAACTCCAAAGAGATCATATTCTTGACATGACAATTTTTTTGATGATTTTTTTTTTTTTACCAACAGCTTTGGAATTATAAACAGAGCCTCCTTTAGATACTATTTACTTGCTTTGGCAGAAATGCAAGTCTATACAAATACTTTTCCAAAGTTAGCTGTCCTTATTATGGAAATACAATAGCTAATTAAAGCACTTTTCAAAGATGTCCACCAAGTGGTATTTTAGCTAATAATATTTTCCCTTCAAAATAATTTGAAAGAGAAAGAAGTATATTCAAAACTTCAAAAGCAAGTCAGCCAGTGCAATCTGATGAAACAAACAATTCTGGTTATTCAGTGAAGTGTCCAAAGAAAAGAACACATAGGTACTTTATTAGCTATTTCCCCACTTGTAAGAATTCAATAAATAATATCAAATGGTGTGTGTGATAGGTGAGTACACTGCACAACTCCCTAAAGACCAACGCTCTCACAAAACACTTGAGACGGGGAAGTACTTATATTTCATCTCAGAAAAACTCTACTGAACTCTAAACACATTTCAGTAAATTGTATGGAATTACACAGCAGGAAAGGTTTTATAAATCCTTTTCTGACAGTTCCTACATCAGCACATTTTTTACTAGAGCGAAGCAAGCATGGTTAACACCAAATCCAAACAACAACCACAAACCACACAGCTCTGGTATGAGGCAAAAGACACCCATGCCAGGGATAGCCAAGCAGAAAGCAGGGTCTCTGCCCACAACCATTTTTATCTGGTCTGCAGAAACACTGTCCCAGGAACAGATCAACTAACTTGAAGGGCTTAACCTGCAACTGTAAGGGAGTTTGTGTGAGGGCAGGAAGCAAGTGGCACAGATCAAGGTTTAATCAAGCAGGTTCTATGAAACAGCCACCCCAGGCTGATGGTGGTGATGTGGTCACTAATCTGAGCAAAAGACATAGCAAAGCAGAACTCAAAGGGAAACCATACTTTAGGAAGGTGTGAGTTAACGATTTTTATTCATGCTTTTCAAAATTGATGCAGAAGAATTTGCCTGATAAAATAAGTGCCACATCACACACCTTACAAGGCTTCTCTATGCTTCAAGCTCCCTTATCCAAAACTAGGGGTTAAAGATTAAAATCAGCATTGCTTCTGGTTTCAGAAGTATTACAATTCATGCTATTCTAAGAGGGATTAATTTTTACCAAAATGACACTGCCAATATGAGATACTGCCCTCCTGAAAACTTTCCAAGTGGTATTTCAGACTGCCATAGGCAGCACTCAAACCCAAAGGTCCCCATGTTATCAGTACTTGCATGCCAGCATGTATTGAGAACATTCCTCCACTATAAAAACCTGGTCTTCAAGTTTTTCTCCCTCACAATAAATATCCCATTCTGCAATCCTTAAGGTTACTGTCAATATTTTAATTGGCACTATGTAAAGGAACACTCTGTCCTCTTGCCCCTAAAAATTGTACTCAGTGGTTGATGTCCAGCTGTAGTACTTAATACAGAAAACAAAAATGTGATTACTTCTTCTGGGTAACACTTTCAGTTTCCATTTTCCAAATGCTTTGGAAAGAACAAAGTACCAAATTCACTTTTTAAAAAATGTAGCTCAGAAGATTTAGAATAATTACAATATTTCAAAGGAGCTAAACTCTCTTAACTATTGCAACTGTACTTCAGAGACCTCCCATCATATGAGAAACTACTTTACAAACAAGTGAATGGAAAACTAGAAACAACTTGCCCAAGACCATAAAAAAAACAGGACGATTTGAAAATAGTGCATGGTTCAAACAATCGTTTTACCCCAATTATTCAAATGTGAAGGCTTTCAATGAGGGTCTCTCTTGAATTCACAGATAATTTAACATACATCCCAACTTCAGAATTAATTATCCACATCAAGGAACTGGCCTGAAAGATCGCAATAACTCTGAAGCTAGAACTGTGATATTATCCTTACTGTATATACCAATAATAGCTGCCTTAAATTAAGTGCACAATACCATAAATAAATAATAATTAAAGTGCACATTTTCTTAAGGGAAAAAAAGTGTACCATAAATCCATTTCAAGACTTAGCTAGAAAAAAAGGTAATAGAAAAGAACAACAATTCATCCCTGTAACACCACTAATGGAATTTAAGTATTTGACACTTTGTAGGACAAAGCCAGGGGAACACTATGGAGCTCAGTGTTCTTCACAGTACTGCCGGGAACACAGTGTCCATAGGGTATCTGGTTACATTCTGATCACTTTGTTTAATTGCTGCCAGACAGCAGTAAGTTAATCACTCAGCAGGAGATCACAAAGAGTTGCAAACCTTTTTCCCCCTGAGAAAAGGCAAACCATGACACTGAAGTGCAACTAGAAGCTAACTGAAAACCTCATCTGCAACACGGCAGCCAAGCCACTAAATAGATCATGCTCAGCACTGGTTACCCTAGGCAAGCTTCTCATGGATTTAATTCTGTACTTAGCACATGGCCCTAGCCCTTTACAAAGGTAACAGTACCAGAAAAGAAGTCTATGACTGACTGGAAAAAGGGACATAATCCTTTCCAAAACGTAGTGAGTTCTCGTGCTTTAGTGTTTTTATGGATATAGAAGCAGTCACTAAGCCAAAAGAATTACTAGATCAAAAAATCTACACAGGGTGTCTCTAAGGTGCATGTTCTACACCAGACTAGGAAAGTAATTTTCTTTTACTACTGTCCTCCAAACCTATCAAGCCTATGAGCTGCTCAGCCAGCTCATTTTCATTCATGTGACAACCAGTCACAAATGGCAGAGGCTGTGAATCTACAGACTGATCTTCATTTATTTCTAGCCAGCAGTATACACTGTATTTCAATGCACTTCTATTAGTTCATTTTGAGATCTACATAAGAAACTCAAAATGTGAAACCGTAAGGATGGTAAGCAGAAATTTGAAAAGCCCTTTAAAAGGTTTGTCTTTCTTCAGCTTCACTTCATAGCAGCTACAAGCTGCTCCTACAACCCAGACAAGTTCACTACGACCTGAACTACAACTGGCTGGTTTTGGTCATGAAAAGAATGGATGAAACCAGCAGGTGTGTACCTCATCCTGCTGCTGTGAAGAGTTTCAGTAATGTCTGTGGACTGCATAGCTGGCCTCTGTGCTGATGCATCCCCCAGAGGTTTGATGGGAACTTTCCTGGTGTTGCAAACAGAACATCACATTTGTCAGTCACCGGAAAGGACTTCTCATACAGAAAGAGCAGACATGTATGTCACCTGGGCCTGGGCTTTCCTCTCAGTGGCAATGTTGCAAAATATGGAATATGTAAAATTTTCTTAAGACAGGATGCTCTTTAATGTTTGATTTTTGTATACTTTCAAGCCTAATCAACAAGATGGGAGATTTAGTCTGTGAAACAGAGAGCAGCCCACAAGCTCTAAGTGATGTGCAGGAGTTAGAAAGACAAATTACTGGTTGGTAGAATTGTCTTGCTAAGCTTTAGGGCCTGGCAGGTTTCAGTGATCTCACACCCAGAGGGAGGTTAACAAAGCTGGGGAGAAGGATGTACCACTGACAGCAGACACAAAGAATGCAGAATTTATGGGCCACAAGGACATTGGGCAGAACCCCCAAGATAAGGAAGAAACAAATAAACCTTACCCAGCAACTGTGCTGAACCAGCTGTGACTGGGTAAAAGGGAATTCTGCAGGGAGAGATCCCAACCACCACTCACAGATCATTGACCCAAAAACCCATCAGCCCAAGAGAAGAGAAACATCATGGGACTGATCAGCACGAGAAGAGAGAGAATCATTAACCAATAGAAGATAGAACACTACCTAATGCAAGGATTATGTATAGTGTAGCCAATGAACACTAATTCCTTCATTTGCTGACATGTATAAATAGCAAAAAGGTTTTGATAGTTATTGTGCTTGATTTGTGGAATTCCACTGGGCACCCAGACTTGCTGAACTCTGGTGAAAAAAAAAAAAAAAAACAATGTCTCTCTCAAGTGTGTATTTGTTGGCTTGTTGCCCACTGGGTTACAAAAAACAATTCTTGTGGACAACAGCAGTGTGGTAAACCAACCTCCCCATCAGGCAGTAAACATTCAATCTTTAAAAGCTGAGCTTGTATCTTATCTGAAACATCTACAAGTAAACTTGAGGAGTGGGAACAATGCAACAAACTCACATCAAACAGGACAGTCTCTACTACACAATATTAAAAAGAACTAGAGTGAAAATAGAATGTCCAAGGCTGATCCAGGTAAACAAAAGGAAAAAGGTTTTTGGAATGGAGACAGTATGGTACAGTAAATAGTGCATTTCTGGGTTTTGGTTTGGTTTTTTTTGTCTCAAGTCCTTACAATCTGCATTTTCAAAAAGGGGCTTAAATGCTTCTCAGCTTCACTGGCGTCACTGCCTGATGATACCTACTGAACTCCTCTAGGTCTCACTCCAAACATCAGATGACACCAGATAGCTCAGTATATACACAGAATGACACAAGCAGCAGCACTTTTCTCTACCTTCTGCTACCTCCCAGACCTAAAGTGTACCCATGAAACCCTTTAGAACAACCTAAGAACATATCCAAAAGGCAGAAGTCTGTGTGTTGTTTTAAATGTTACTCTTCTCAAAATGCAATACCAAATTCCTGAATGCTGTATGGTTTACTACTCAATTTTTCAATAATTGCCAATGTCATGGACTTGCCAATGTCAGGCATAAATGCATGCCAAAAGAAGGCTAACTCGGGAATCATAATGCAGTCTGTGAATTTTTTAAATAATTAGGTTTTTTTTCTTGGTTGGTTGGTTAAAAAAACCTTTCAAGAAAATAGAATTTTTTTTTGTTGAAATTAGCATTCTAAGCTTAAGTCTACTATGAATTGGCAGAGACATTCAAATACAGAGCAACTGATTATTACAATTAGGCTTTTTGAAAAGATACCTGACTTTCATCACATACACTACAAGAAAGAGGCAGAAGAACCATTACATGCAGCTTCACCTGCTGGAAAATCTGCCATGCTCCAGTCAGACTAAAAGAGCTCATATTAAAAGTACAAACTGCATCATATTATTAATAGACACTCTGCATTATCACAGCACCCCTGAGAAATTGAAACAGATTTTGCTTTATAATCTGTAGAACAGCCCCAAATGTATCTCTAAATCACACTAGTGATATGGCTATCCTTCCCCTTCTTTACTCCTCTGTAAACCAGTTTATGAACTCAGGGGGAAATGTGCATGTTAAAGAACAAAGTTCTTAAAGTGATACTACACTACTTGTCATTAAACACGATGTCCTTGACATTGCCTGCTTCCACAGAGCCTCACAAAAGATGCTGAATACCTATAAATCCCCCACAAACTTCACCAAACGTAAATGATGCATTCTTCATGCATGAGGAGACAGCTGATTAAAAGGATAAAAAGTGAATCTGAGCACTGATAAGGTTTTCTGTCATTAAAAAAAAAAAGCCTTTTCCCAGCTATGATTTCACTAGACTTTGAACGGGGAGTAGAGGTCTCTCAGTATCAATGTGAGGACAAAAAGTAATCCACTAGCACCTTTACACATAGCTTAACCATATGCTCTTCTCTTTCTTCCAGTAGTTTCTAATTCAGAAATTTAAAAGCAAATCTTTGTAGCATAGATAGCTTCTAACTGTTAACAACAATTTCAGATTAATTCACATCATAGTCAGTCTAAGGTCTGTGTAATACTAGACCACTGGAAATCTTACTAATCTAATCTATTAAAATTTATCCTTTACACTATAATAATAAAATTTTGTATTTGCAAGGAAAGAGAGCACAACTACAGTCATTGCCACCCTCACTCCAAATTTACTGATGAAAATTCAGAGACCTCAACCAGCTACAGTGTTGTTGCCATTGCTAAAATTAGGCTGATTCCTAAGTATCTGGAGTGACTGAGAACTGTGAATTTCATACAAGTACATTCATAGCAGATTGGGGTAAGCAGACTTGACAGCCTGTTTGTAAGGGTAAAAACTAAAGTGTTCGCATTAAACCCTGAAAGCTGTAAAATTATTCTGCTGCTCCAGGTAGCTCCTTCCAAAATTTGCTATATTTAAGCAGAAGAGAGAGCTGCACCTGATTTTATTTCTTTACAGACAGGCTTGATTACAGAGAATGAATAGATTTAGGAAATAACTCCCTGCCTGAAAAGATACCGCATGTGAGGATTTGCTACCTTAAAACAAGGAACAGCAGCAGCAAGGAGAAAAATAACTCTGAAATAAAGAGGAAACAAATTTTTATTTGTCAGCAAATTACGTACCAAGATCATAGAAACAGAGTCAGTCCTAAGACTATGCCAAAAAAAAGAATCTGCCATTTGCTTCATAAACTCACTTAAGAAAAATGCTTGCAACTAACTATAAATGTAAAGAAATGAGCTGTCTGGTTTTGGAATTTTTGAAGTCCTAAAGCCATACTGTAACTACACTGTCCAGCTTAACATGCATCACAGTTCTTCTTGTGTAGAAGAAATTCTTCCTATGTAGTGCTAAATCTGGCTAAATACTGCAACTTTGATAGGTGGGAAATTACTATCAAATCACCAAATAGTAGGAAGCCTGTACTTTGGGGTCTTTTTTAGCAAGAACATGTTTCAAATACCAGGGGCAGATTTTTTTTCTAAATCCCTATAATGCATTAGGTTTGCCTATAGCAAAATAAGCAGAATTATTGACTCAATGTAAAAGGGGGGAGGGCAATGGCCTAAAAACTGCAGTTACTCAGTTTTTCTTTTCTGACTCATGTCATAATAAAATGCTTCCCCTAAAGCACATGAAAGCCTAGATTTATCAGAGATCTATCATAAATTTTCTGTTCTTTTCCTTCAGACTCCCTAACTCAAACCATCTACAGTGAAATTATCAATTCTCCAAGCCAGACCTACACAAAAGCTTGCTAACACAATGTGGGTGTAATTCTTGGGTGGTAAATTAGCCTTTAGGTACTAAAGCTGCACCCAGATCATGAATAAGAAGCCCAAATTCCATATGGGCAGAGTAGGGCAGAGTGAGACAGAGCACATTTATTACAGCTGAAAAGTTGCAAAGTTGAAACAACTCCCTCACAATAAAGTAGGACTGGAATGAAACTCTGTAAAGTCACCCCAAGGTCTAATTTAATTCAGTCTGAAACGTAAAATTTTTTTATTTTTTTTTAATGGAGCATCTCCACTTTTTTTCCTCACTTCAGTGTCAGGACATAAGGATTTCTCAAAGATAGAGGTCTTAATTTCAGCCACTAAGACAACTTTGCTACATCTCAAAAACAAACAAAGTCTTTAGTCAGCTATCATATCTGTTCCTGGGGAAAGGGAGGAGCATTCTGCTTCCTCTGAATTTTAGAACTCCATGTCCCTTAGTCAGAACAGGCTTCTGTCACAATCTGAGGTTTAAGAACATCACTTGATGAAGTTTTATGCTGGTTTTTCCCCATCACTGAAGTGGCACTAGAAGTAGAATAAATTACCTTCTACTCATAACAAGTCTTTCGGTTGTTCCGAAGGTCAAGTCAAATTTGGCAATTTGTCTACCTCTGTTTCTCATTTGAAGCATGACAGAACTGGGCAAAGGAACAAATGATTATCCAGTACAATAGCTGGTTTTAATCAAAAGATATGAACATAAGCTAACTTTGAAATCTACAACACCCTTGAGAACAAGGCAACAACTGATACAGAAAGTCTGTTTTAGGAATAGACACATTCAAAGACATGAGCTGACACCCACTCTCAGCTGCACTGATGATAATTAACGCAAGCAACAAACACAGCATTTTTGAATGTGCAAGGTGTTAAATCTTAGCATGAATCCATGGAAATTCATTATTAACACAGGTGAGAATTTCCTCTAAACAGCCCTGAATTTGCAGAATTCATTATTTATAAGAAGTATCTCTCTCAAAACAACCAGCTTCAGAGCCAAACATGCTGCTAGAAATGTCACACCTGAGTGGCCCCACAACATCACCAATGGGGTGCGAAAGTCAAGGACGATCAGAGGCAGAGCTGAATCCCAGCATAACCTGTGTGAATGCTTCCAAGTGCTCTAATAAAGACAGCAAAGCAAAGGAGGGACAAAAAAGGAAGAAAACCTTCTGGCCGCACAAAAAGGATTGATTCTGCCTTCAACTAATGCATGAGGAAAGCAGATACACTGCTTCAAAATAGTGAAGCATACCTCCAGATGCAGTTTCCATTCCAGCAGATTTAGCTTCTGCCTCTAAGACAATTGCCTATAACTCTTATTTTCACTTGACTGCAAAAAGAAATCAATAGCATTTTCTACTTAAGTCAGCACAGAGTGAACAAAAAAAAAAAATCATACTGCACACAAGGCTCACTTTATGGGAACATATCTTTATAGACACACTGTCCCAGCCTGCCCCCATGTTGTATCTGTGCTTTTATTTAGCCCAGAATCCTGATACTTAACTGAGCAACCTGACATTCCCAGCACACACAAAAGCTATGGCCACTGCTCTGCCTACTGGAAAGCCTATCTTCAGTGTGGTTTCACCTACAAAATACACAACTGCAAAATATTTCAGGATCCTGAATTTTGTAGAAAACAGAAGACAACTGAGGAGAAACAAGCAGTTATACAGTGGCCTCATTTAAAAATATTGTTTTAAAGATTGCTAAGCCCAGAAAAGACAGAAGCAAACATGGACATGAATAATGCCCTTCAGGGATCCACTCTTTCAGTAATTCAGCTTCTTCAATCTTTCTCACAACCAGAAAAAATCAGTTGTGCTTTCCAATAAGGTAAAATAAAATAATTAAATAATAAAGGATAAAGAAACCCAATCACAACACACCAACCAAAAAACCCAACCCACACAGATAACCATTTTGTAAAGGTCAGTTGACACTATCTCCACAATAGTGCTTCCCTCCGGTCTTATTAGACACACTAATATTCCATAAACTCTCTAAAACAAACTCCCACCAATAAATGAAAGGCTTGTACTCACACAGAAAAGTCTAAAAATGTTAATAAAAAATTCAGATATAGAAGTTAAGTTTCAGTTGAGTTAAAGACTTTCCGTGGACTTTATCAACAACAAATTTTGGTTTAAAATATTTCTGCACTTTTTTCTTCTTGAATCTGTTGAGATAATGAACTTCACAAGAGGTGTAATGATTTCTAATATGCTCACAAGTAGCATTGTTATCTGTCAGTCATCTAACTTATAGTCAAACCATGTAAATCAAGCTCCCAGAGCTGGGAGGTCTTTTCAAACCTATATTATTTAGAAAACATGAAACTCAAGTCAAGTTAAAACAATAAACTTCTTGCGTTTGCTACACAAGTAGAAACTGTTCTTCATTTCCTGAAGTCGCATACTAAGTTAGCCAATTTATTCTAAATTCAGTTGTCCTGGACCAGTTTCAGCATTCCTTCAAGCAAATGCGCTGTTATTGCAACAAATAAATCTTTTTAAGTTCTAACACTTTGTTGCAGTAAAAAAAAAAAAACAAAAAAAAAAAAAAACAAACAAAAAAAAAAAACCAAAAAAAAAACCAACAAAAAAAAAACCAAAAAAACCACCAAAAAAACTGCAGTGTATGTCAGTTCTCAAATGCCAGCAAAGGAGCTCAAAGAATGACACATCTTTGGAAGCAGAATGTAAGAGCTGCCTATCCCTGCTGTTAACAACCCCTTCCCACTGACACACGTAGACCTCAGCTCCTCCTGGACCCAACATAGAGCAGCAGCAAGCACATGCAAACAGAGTCGCTTCTCAACACAGAACTCTGCTGCTACAACCAGAGGACAAAGGCACCTTCTGACCCAAGTCTATGCAAACCATGACCTGATTAGGGCTGCAGAAGAGGCAAACAGCATTTCAGAAGGTATTTTCAAAACACAGGTGAAAATGTAATGTTACTGGTAAATCTAGTGCAATTTGGTTAGGACATTCCACAGAAACTTTGGTTACTTGTACAAACACATCTGCAGCATTATGAACCACAGCAATTTCTGGGGCTTTGGGGTTTTTGCTGATTTTTTGGTTTCTTTTCAAATCATACATGATGTGAAAATACTCATGTTGAAAATAAATTTACGAAAAACACCTCTACGCATCTACTCACAATATAACGTGTTAGATGGGATGACCCAGAAATAAAACATATTAAACTGTTACATCAAGTAGTTCACACAAAGAAGCATTTAGTTTCTGACCTAGTCCATGGTCTGTCTTGCTTTGCATCCTATTACCAGATGGGGGGCAGAAATGAAACTCTTCTTCCCCTTGAACCTCTCACTTCCTTTTCCTGCAGCTCTGCTGGAAAACTCTAAACCCCCTCACTCAGAAACAGGAACCTTCTTGCCCTCTTCACTTCTTTAAAAAAAAAAAAACCAAACCAAACACAAAAACTACCACTAAACTTTGAAAGCTTTTCCTTCACATCTTATGGGCTAATTTATGTACATTTCTTTCTTTACAAGCTTGGAAAAAACTCATCTGTTTCTCTCAAGCACGACCCCTTCTACATCTTACTGACCCCCTTTCTTCCTCAAGCTCCTACCACCACCACACCACTGAAAGGTGATGATGCACTTTACAGCTCATTCCTGTACCTAGTTTCAGGGAGAGTAACAGAAGAAAGGACAAAATAGCCATGAGAGAAACCATATATAAGAGTCTGTGGGAAGCACTAAAAACTACTCATCACCACTTGCACTATCCTCTTGAGCAGGAAGCAGAGCCATGGTATAGTTGCAACAGCAGCTCTCATTAAGGCACAGATATGAAGTACTCATTATCTCTTCCTAGATGGGGACTTTTCTGCTAGAATGCATGGCAGGCAACTAGTTAGACAGGTTTGGTTTAGTTCTGCTGCTCCTTCTCACACATATTGAGAGCATTCAGTGGTTAAGTGGTATTTTCAGGATTTGCAGATAAATCTAGTGTTAGGGTTTTCTTTACTTTTGAGAGATTTTAAAAAGGCATAAACACCTTCAACTATTCTACCTTCCTCAAGATAAGAAGTTTCATTAGGAAAAGAAAAACTATGAAAATAGAAAGCAAACCACAGGTTTTCAGATACTGATAAGAGATTTTCCTGCAGAAAGAAGTAATTGTTTAAGATCTAATACATTGCATTCTTCAGTCAATAATTTTGTGATTTAGCCTGTCACGGGTTTATATTAGTAAAAAGCAACTACAGCACAACACCCAAATTACTTATGTTCAAGGCAATATCAAATAGAGGAAGTAAGAAAATGTAAATATATAAATTATTATAGACTCTCAAATGTCTTACAAGTATCAACTTGCATTGGTAAATAATATTCCAGTTTCACATTCAAGAGAGTATAATCCTTGCCACATCAGTGAGTTGCCTCCCTTTTAAGAGTAAATGCAACTGCAGTACACATTTACTCATTCCCCAGACACTTTGCCACCAATGCTGCTCATCTGCACCATTTAGCAAACTTGAGTGCAAGTTTCCTCTCCTGACAAACTCCTGTTATATAACTTATGTTTTACAAAATAAGAATATGGGGAGAACAATACACTAATTAATTGCTATACAAATACTCATTTAAGAGATCATGCAGATTACCTTTACCTCTTCTACACTTTCAGTTTTCTACTACCAGAGTGACCTGAGCCACCACCTTGACCAGATGCAACCTCTGAAAATGTAGTATTAGCAGAAATACCAAATACACTAAGTTGCTCCAGCAGAAATTTTGTTTTTCCAATGGAGCCATGCTTTGTAGCACATTATTTTTTTCTCTCTCTTAATCAGAATTTTGCTACTTCTGCTTCACACAAAAAATATTCATCAAATAAAAAAACTAAAACAAAGGCAAGCTGACATGGCCACAATCACAAGCAGCATTCCTATGTTAAGGTTATATACTTGCCTTGGCTAGATACTTCATCCTTCTTTCTCTCCCCATATCCTACTTTTCATAGAACCATACAATGGTTTGGGTTGGAAGGAATTTTAAATATCTATTTCCACCCTCCTGCCCCATGCAGGGACACCTTTCATTAGAGCAGGCTGCTCAGAGCACCATCCAACGTGGCCTTGAACACTGCCAGGAAGGAGGCACTCCACTCTTATGTGGACTTGGAAGCTGTGAGTTAAGAACCTTACATTAATGATTCTGCACACCAGCGTCAGTCCAAGGAGGAAAACAGACTCCTCTTCAGTTACAAACTTATAGTACTGAAAAATAGGGGTAAGAAGAAGGAAAGAATATTCATTTGTCTTCCCCTTCCTATGCCTGTGTTCCACAATGATGTTTCTGGACTTGCATCACTGTTGTCCAGTTTTCAAAAGGGAATTCCGTATTTGGCAACTAAGATGAAACCCGGTTTATACCAACTCTCTTTTGAAAAGTTACAGGTACAGTAACAATACAGTAATCTGACAAGCTACAAAAGTATACTACTTCAGCAGCATATAAATCTATATCCTTGGTTTAGCTGCTACATTGTAAGTATGGGGCAGAGCCAAACCTTTTATGGCAGGAGGTTCCGCCAGGGCAGCGCCAGCTCCCGAGCTGGCAGTGAGCCTGGGAGCTGCCCAGGGTACAAATCCTGGCCCTTCACTGGCATCGATTTGAAAGCTGATCACTTCGTATTTCTGCCATTCCTTCAGTAACAAGATTAAAAAGCGCATACTTGCTTTTTGAAAGGTGTTCCAAAACATACAGATTAAACTAAAATTACAAACTTATAAATATTACCTATATAGCTACTTGGAAAGAAAAAATAAGAACCTTTGTTTCCCAAATGCAGAGAGTGAGTCAAATGAAAAATAAAATAGCCCCAGTTTGAGAAAAAGCAGCCACCTCGATTGTTTATTTACAGGTAAGCAGACGCAGCAATAAATAGAAAGGTTGTATTTACATGAAGATATAGCTTTTGCAAGTGTTGCATCTGCTGTTGCTGCTACAGAGTGAAGAACAGAGTGGCCTATTTTCTACTTGACTCAAGTATCCCACTATTCCTTGCGCTCCTGACTAACCAGCAGTGGTGCCTTTTCAGCTTGCTGACTCATGCAAACCTCCACCTGCATGTGGACTGACATCCTGGTGAAGAAATACTCTGTAGTGGCCTGGATTCAAAGATTATTTTGAAAAAGTAAAGGAAAATAACTCAGGCATACACAACAAACAGAATTTCCAAACCTCACTCATCCTAAAACTTGCCTCTCATATGAGGAGGAGATACAAGAAGTGAAACAACTAAGCACAACATCGTAGCTTAAAATACCATCAAAGAGAACATAAGGAATGTAATGAGGAGAGGTAAGGCATGAAACAAAACTATATTTTCCTAACCATGACTAGAAAAATTGCATTCTTTACTTTACTAGACAGATGTGAATGTGTCCCAAAAAAAAAACACTTAGAAAAAGTCAACATGATGCTTTGAAGCAGTACACAAACAAAAAAAAACCTGTAACAGATTTTCCAGCTACATAAAGAGCTAAAAACCTAATATTGATGACTGAATTGCAATCATGATCCTTATATCATGGTTTCCTCCATCAAAGTCACTGGTCCAGTTTTACTGTACATGAAATAAAGGACTGGACAGCTTATATAAACACTTGTTTTCTACACCTTCTGGACTACAGAGGTATTAATGAAAGTTCTGTGAACCCAGGTGCCTAATTTAGCTAAATGTATAACACAAGTAGTACCTCCAGACCTCATCAGACCAAACAAACACTACTGAACTAAATAGAAGCTGCAGCTGCTCAAAATCTCTAAAAACATAATGATGCAGTGCATTCAAATGTAACACCAACATTGTTCAAATCTGACTATTTAAAAAAGAAAATATTCTTTTAACTTTCATAGAAACCAGTCAGCTCACTAGAAACATGCCCAAATGATCTTCTACTATAGGCTGAAAAAGCCAAACTAAGCTGTTACTTTGTCAAGAAACTGCTTTTAGGCACAAGTCATTGACAGAGATCTAAGCAACAAAACCACTTTTTCTACAAGCATTTTATCGAACAGCTTGCCAAGCTCCATATAAACACATTTTACTATTTCATAAAATTCATATGCCAACTTTTTGAAACATGAAGTGACAAGTTCTCAGTGGAATTTCTGGAGAGCTACAAGGTTCTTATTGCCCTCAGCCTCCTGAGACTGTAAATTAACTATATGAAGCAAGAAGCCAGAAACTTTCTCTTTTACACAGGAATGCCTTGCAAAATACTGAAACAGTCTCTGCAATCAGCTAAAGAAGAATTCCTTTACACAAGGCTCAAAAGCCCCCAGTGATCAGCACACAATAAATATGCACCACTTCTAGATTTCTTTTGCTAATTTCTTTTATTAGGGACCCCTTAAAGTTCATAACTAATGCTAAATATCCTTCAACCTGCAGATATACTTTAGCTAGGTGCTTACATAAGGAAATAATCTCATATTAATGGTTTTAGTTGCTTTCTATTTTTTTCCTAAATTGTTCACATCTTGCTTTCACCCAAGGATCTAAAGTTACACAAAAGCAACCAAGAGTGAACTCACCAATGCCATAAAATGCAGACCAAGAAAAAAGAAAAAAAATAGGCCACTTTCTAAGCTTCATGAAGTAAAGTCTCTGAGTATATAGTACAGTTGAATTTGTGCCATGTTATATTACATGTCAATCTATCTGAGAGCACTGAAACTTTGCACTTCCTTTTACCAGTTACTTGTCTTACGGCTCAAGGTCTCCCTTTGATTATTCCCAGCTCTGACACATTAACTATCTTTTTATCATATTTACTTTTGCTTTACTACCCATTTGCATTTGTCATATTATTGTAGGGATCTTGAAGACATGTTCTTTATGGTGCTTTGTAGCAGCAATGTAATTCCTGTGATAGCTTTCCTTTGCAGATGATGGAAATGAAAAATGTCTGGTTTTAACTTACATCAAATTTCTTCTTTCTTCTGTAAAACAGTAAATCCAAAGCTCTGCCTTTTTTATGCTACAATCAGCAATTTTAGGTTTACTGTATCAAAGAACAGCAACAAACATTTAACTAGCATTTTGGTGGTTTTATTACCACTTCCTTTCCTTATTACTGCTTTCTTCCTATCCCATGTATGTTTTACTATATACATATAAAAATTAATATTTAGGAAAAAGAAGCAACCATGAAAACTTAAAAATATTGGAAGAGCTCAGTGGCAGCTGTAATACTTGGAAAAGCTTTGATATTTCATGTTAGCTATGCTCTAGTATTCCTAAGGCTGCAGAGTGTAGTCAGAATCAGAGCTCATTTCCCAGTATTTAATCCTTCACTGGAATTAGTGTCTACCTTTCAGTTATTAATCACTTTTATACTACAGCCTCCTAATTCAGAGTTTAAATTTTCAAGACACACATGAATGCCATTTATTCCTACAGAAAAATCCCTAGACTTCTCTACTAATCTAAAGCAGCAGCATGTCATTAACCACTTCCAACAATTTATTTAAGAGTTGTCCTTTTTCCACATTCAGTCTCTTCTTTTCCAAAGTTTCAGCTGGCTATAATGGAAGGCTATTCCCTTTAGATTCTGATAGAAAGGAATCACCTCCAATTTGCAGGCATATTTTAGCCAACCTTACAGTATGTTTAGAACACTCTGCAAACACAGACTGTGTTTGTGCACCAGGCACACACCACAGTGAAGAAGTGCTCAATATGGCCCTTCTGAAAGCAAAGGATTCTATTTGGAACCCCACCTGCACGAGAGCCTTGCCCAGGCCTCAGGACTGCTCCCCTTCAACAACTGCATGCCAGCCAAACAATCCCAAATTGCAATCCTAGCTCCCCACTGCTCTCTTAACCACAATACTGTGAAAATGGCGTCCACGGAATACCTATCCCATGGTACCGGATTTCCCCAGAGAAGAGAAGAAACCTTGCTTAGCCGACATACATGGGCTTAATGCCTGAAGGACCTCTCTGGACCAAGCCACCAGCCAAGTGTTTGGGGACAGGGACTTGTATCCTGCTCTCTCACGGGAAACTGATGGAGACACACCTGTGCATAGGTACTGACAGAAACCACCAGCTCTGCCTACAAGGAGCATCCCGGACAGGCCATCAAGCCAAGCGTGCCCGGCACTGGCATCAGCGGGGTGCCCCAGGCTGGGGACACACCAGAGACCCCCACACACCCCGGGAGCTGCTCGGGAGGGAGCAGCCGGGGAGGGGCCGTCGGGAGCCAGGTGCTCCTCCCTTCTCAGTCCCCTGCAAGTAATCGGAACAGAATGTCAAATTACGAACGCGGTCACACAAAAGACGAAAGCGACGACCTGGAACACGGCGTGCAAAGCAAAAGCGACCCCAGGGCACAGCCTGCTGACACCGCACCACTAGGGATGGCGGGGGGGAGCGGGGCAGAGCGGGACGAGCTTTAGGCTGAACATTAGGTAGGACTGCTTGCATAAAGGGCGATTAGACATTGGAAAGGGCTGCTCAGGGAGGTGGTGAAGTCCCCGTCCCTGGAGGTGTTTAAGGAAAGACTGGATGTGGCACTTAGTGCCACGGTCTAGGTGAACACGGTGATGCTCGGTCACAGGGTGGACTCGATGATCTCAGAGGTTTTTTCCACCCTAACTGATTCCGTCGCTCCGAGCAGCCGGGCACCGATGCGTGGGGCCGGGGCAGCGGGGCCCGCTCCCGGCGCAGGGCGGGGGGATCCCCGGGCGGGCTCCGCGCTCCGGCCCCCGCGCTGCCAGAAACTTTCCGAGGAGGGAGGGGAAGGAAGGAGGGGAGGGAAGGAGGGGAGGGCGCTGGTGCGGGGGGTGGGGGGGGGGGGTTGGAAGGGGGTTCTCGGCGCGGCCCTTACCCGTCCTTGCGGCGGGCCTTGTAGACGTGCCCGTAGGTGCCTCTGCCCACCTTGCATCCCTCGTACTCGAACAGGTCCTCCACCCGCTCGCGCTCGGCCGCCAGCTTCGACTTGAACTCGTAGTCCATGTCTCGCCCATGGGCGGGGAGGGACGGGCGGGCAGGGGGACGCGGCGGCCGGATCAGCACCCGCAGCTAGCGGAGCCCCCTCCCGGCGCCGCCATGTCCGGGACTCGGCGGGGGCGGCGGGCGAGGGGAACGGGGCGGGGGGGGGCGGTTTGTTTTTGTTTTGGTTTGGGGCTTTTCGGCGGGGGGGAGGGGGCGCGCTCCGCCGCCGCCACCCGCTTCAACTGGGCTCCTCGCGGCGCGGCGCGCGAGGTGCCGGGAGTCGTAGTGCGGCTGCGGGAGCCGGCCCCGCCGCCGCAGGCGGGACGCCGTAGAGGCAGAACTACAACTCCCGGCATGCCCCGGGTCGCCCCGGCCGGGCGGCGTCGGCGCACTGCCCTCTCCGGAGACACCGGAGCGTTTCAGCGGCTGCTGGGAACTTGCTGACTCTTCACATTGCGCGCACAGGCGGGAGCGGCGAGCGCGGCCGGACGCGGCGCCTCTGGCTGGCAGGGAGCGAGGGAGGGAGGACCAGAGGAATAAACGGGGGACACGCACCCCATGCTGCGGGGCGGCGAACAGTGCAGCGACTTGTTTATCTCGCCAGCTGCCATTCACGGTCCGGCCCCGCCCCCCTGCGGGATGCTGCCCCGTGATTGGTCGGGCGGGGCAGGGCGGGGCCAGGCCGGCCTTGGCGCTGTGGCGCTGCGGGTCCATGTTAGAAGCGGGAGGTGTGTTAGGCTTCGTGCGTTCGGGTGCTGCTAAATAAACCGATCGCTTACAGAAAAACGGGGGCACATGCTGTGTTTGCGCTCACATACAAACCAGGCGGATTGCTGCGTGTTTAGGATCCGATGCTGTAGCAAGGCTGTGCCCCTTCAGCCCCGAGCAGAGAGATTTTTAGACAAACGCGGCGCTGCTTTGGGGTTCAGATTTCATCAAAGTACTTTGAGATCACAGAAACATTCTGGCCTTTTCATGCTATGTCTCGGCCTCTCGAAGATTCTGTTTGTGAGAAGCGTTACTCTGCAAGGTTCCTTGTGTTATGGAAGTGCCAGGCAGAGGTAACTGTATGAAGAGTCACACAGAATCACAGAATCAGTCGGGCTGGAAAAGGCCTCTGAGGTCAAATCCAGTAAATGACCAAACACCACCATGTCAACTACAGACCATTAAGTGCCATGTCCGTTCTTTCCCTAGATATCTAGAAATTGTGATTCCACCACCTCTCCAGGCAGTCCATTCCAATGTCTAATGACTGTCTGTAAAGAAATTCTTCTAATGTCCAACATAAACCTCTGGTGGAGCAGCTTGAGATGATCTCTCATCCTCTCACCTGTTTTCTGGGAGAAGAGGCTGGCCCGCACCTACAGCTTCCTTTCAGCGAGTTCTAAGGAGTGTAAGGCCAACCTTGACCTGACCTTATACAGCCTGCAGGTTACATCCCCCTCTAGAAGCAAAGGACAATCCCCACCTTGCGTGTTCAACCTCAGATTACTCCTGCCAGCAGCAAGTGAATGAAGCAGAATTAAATTAGAGGAGGGGAGAGTAAAAACGGCATCCCTCCTTACACAGAAACTATCTCAGTTCATCACCTGCTCTGCCAGCATTACTTACCACAATGGAAAGTTTTTCCACATGCTGGATGGGAGGGGTAGAGGAGATGATGAGAAGCTGTCGTTGCTGACAAAGCACAGGGAGGTGTCAACTGCACGATAAGGTAAGGTGCTATATATGATTACTAGTGCGTAGCTAAGTCATGAGGTCATAGCCAGAAGTTTGTTTCTCAAGGAAAGGCAGGAGTGTAACCATTTTGAGGTGATTATTTCTTCCAGAAGGCAGTAGATGATTCATAATTTCCCTTGGGACAGGTAGCTAGCAACTGAAATTCTCAGAAAACTTCATCACTCCTATACCAAAGTAATATTTTCCAGAGAACTGCAAGTGCTTTGCAGTTGCAGATGTGGATCCTTCTGAGCAAGGCCTGATCATGAGCTGGCAATTTTCCTGAACAGGAGAAAGAACACCATTGATCCTTCAGTGTCAACATTAAAGACATTTACTAAAATTAGAGCTAACTTTAAATTTTGCAAAGTGTTCACATCTTTGGTCACCTAGTAATCAAAACCAACACTGAGAAGAAAGGGACACAGACATAAAAAAGAAAACTTATCTGTAGAAGGTTATTTCACCCAAATTTATTCTGGCAGTTTTAACATCAATAGAAATACAGACTACCTTGCTGTTGGTAATAATAAACTCTTCATGTAGTTCCCATTGTCCTCTTTGACCAAGAAAAATAGCCATTATTGCCCCTTTCCACCACTAAGGCGTTTGTTTTTACTCTTTCAATTTTACAATGTACTGACAAGACTGTCTTTTATTATAATTTGTTTTAAGTCCACAGTGCTGATGGGAGAGGGCTAAGAGCACCCTCATTATGGTAACCTGGCACTTGTAAGCCAAGGCAGCCTAATTTCCCCTCCACCCTATACTGTACACAGCTCTCTAGTGTTGCAAGCAGCCATTTTATCCTTTCTTCCGTAAATTAATTGTGCTTTGCCAGTAAATTTTTTGGCCCTCACTGCTGCTACTGGGAGGCTGTCCGAGAGAAACCTCTCTAACAGCTGGAAGCCTTTTAAAAGTGTCAAACCTGCTTTTCCTTGTGACCAGTACCATGTCCATCTTTTCTTCCTGTGCAAATACTGTCCTGAAGTAGCCTTTCCCGCTCTCCTGTGTGTGCCCCTGCCAAAAGTATTTATAGACAGCAGTCTCATCCCCACACAGCCTTGATTTTGCTGGATTAATCAAGCCATGCTCTTCTCATTCCCCTCATGAGCCTGCCAGTGAAGGCTGGGCTGGTACAAATCAGGTAGTGAAAAGCACAGAACGTGATCTGTGCCCTGATTCCTTCTCTCCTGACTCAGCCCTACTTCTACTTTCTGAATCCCTATGTTGGCCACACAAAAGCCACTAAAAGTGTAGAACCAATTGAACAGCTTCAAGCACAGGCCAGCTTGGAGGCTGGTAAGAATGAGGTTGCTGTCTCATTTGAGCAGAAGTTTTATTATGGTTGAAAGATGGAAATGGGCACTTTTGTTTCTTTTTGAGATTGGAGTATTACAGCAGGATTCCGTTTCAAATTCATAAAGGTGGAAAAAACTGTTTGTGTGGGCACAGGCTGTCAGACCTGCTGGAAAACAGCTCCCTGGAATCTCCTCTCCAAATGCTTCCCAGAGGAGAAGCAGCAGCAAGCAGCCATTTACAGAGCAGTGACAGTAAATTGTTTGAGAGAAAGAGACAGAAAAATACTGTGACATTTCCATTGCTCTTCCAAGTTAGTGGAACAGTTGTGATACCAGTGACACATATTTAATAGCATTCACATTTTCTTTTAAAGTGGTTTACTGGTTGTACTCATCTGGTCAGAAGAGAAATGACTGTAACATTTTTAATATGCAGTGCCGTATCGTTTGTTAATTGTGCTGATGCAGAAAGTTTGAGTAGCCCTAGCAAAGAAAACAGAAAATTATGGAGCTGCAGATTGCAAACAGGACTTTTTTCTGCCTGCCAGCCTGAATGAAGATGCCATGTTGTCACTCATTAGAATCAACATTTCTTCCAAATCTCAAGTCACTGTGGTTAAATTTCACTAGAGGTGAAAGATATATCAAGCAAGACTGAAAGCTGAGTAATTAAGTATCCTCACCAGATCTCTAAACAATTTTTCAACACAGATAAGGCACGAATTTCTTATGTAAAAATTAAAAATTTGGTTTTTAACACTTCAATGTCAAGAAAGTGATACATGCAGAACTTTGTTCTTCTTTGTAGATTGCCTTGCACTTAAGATACACTCCTATTTCCTTTCCAGCATGTTTCATTCCTTGGGCAATCTCTTAGAATTCTCTCTTCATTTGTTAGTGAGACCAAAAGATAGGTGGTGGGATTTTTTTATTTTTCTTGGCCACATTTGGAAGTAGCAGCACCTTTTCTTAACTCACTCTTATTGTAAGCTTTTACTTGTTAATCTAATAGGAAATTTTTGATTCTTAGGGATCAAGATAGCATTTTTTCCAATAGATCTTGAGTGGGATATTAATAAACACATGCACTCAGTGTCAACTTCTGTCTGTCACATTTAAAGCCAATGTTGCTTCACTTCAGAGTGGAAGGATGACTCTCAGAATTCCAAGGGATACAAGCAGAGAAACCTTAGGATGAATAGAGGTCTCATATGTACTGTATTACCATCTCTTCATAAGCAGAGAAAAACTAACAGACCTGTTTCAGAATGTGTAGAGATGTACTTGAGATTTTTGAACATATTAGTGTCAGTGTGAAGAGCCTAATGAAAGTGGGACAGAATACCAGAAGATTTCTAATAAGGATAGATTAGAAAGTCTCAAATTGATTCATATCAATTCAAGTTCATATGTTATGATTCCCAGTAAAACTATGAATTTTGGAATCTTTTATGTCAATTAACTTCTAAACCCCTATAGTAAAAGTATTAACCTTATTATATTGGTTTAAAAAAAACAAAGTAGATAACAAAGGGGCTCTATAATGATTTTACATTAAATCTAGAGAGCATGCTAGGAATGAAAGAAGGGAGCACTGACTTCTGTACTCATGATATAACTATTTGGCTAGCTCTGTTTTGTTGGGGATTTTCTAATTCATTTTATAGTACCATAATCCAAGTACTAAATGAGAAACCTTGTGCTGCTTTTCTTGAGCATAATCCAAGAACCTGGTCCCAGAATAGTCTGTAGTGCTTTACTCCATGTTAAGAGAACGCTTGCAAAAGCTATTCCCTAACTTCTCTTTACAGACTAGCAAGTACGAACACTTACTTGACAACATCAAAGTAATTCAGAATTCAGCAAAAAACAGTGGGAGACAGAAAAGTAAAATAGTTTTCTATGTGAAATAAAGTGGTTAAAGTGAATGAATTAAAATGAAATAATTCTGCATTGCTCACTGTGCTAGAGTTCATCATTATGCCTCTTCACCTCAACCTTATTGCTCAAACAGTGTAACCACATGTATATCTTTCTTAGGATATCCACTTACTCCCTGTGAGTTGTGAAACAAGATGCACAAGCTTATTTCATTTGGGGAGCAGCATGCAGTATTGTGAGATGGCTTCAGTTTGACAGAAAAAAAAAACCCAAAAAAACAAAACAAAACAAAACAAAAACAAAAACAAAAACAAAAAAAACCAAAAGCAAAAAAGACAGAGGATACTACTAACTAACTAACTAATGCCTTTGTGTTCACGTTTGAGAATCAGTACAACAGCTGGTTTAGAAGGCAAGCCAATACCTCCAAAGCAGAGATTTAGAGAAAGCCTTGAATTCCAAAAATGTAGAAGTTGCCCATAATTATGGAGAAAGCATAAAATCTAATTCCAAATATAGCAGCCTAAATTTTTATCCTTTGGAGCTGCACAGTCAGTGTAACTGAATTTCCTTGTCTTCATTGGTATACATGGTTTCAGTCTTCCTGCATTGTTGGCTTTCTCATTCTAGCACTAACATATTCCATCCACTGTATTTCCTGGCCAGTCATTAAAGTTTTTGGAAGTTAAGTAATTCTGAACTTTGCATTAGAATCCTCTGGAAAAGACAGTACCATGTAATGAAAAAGGAAAGATGTTTCTTTGCTCACTCTTGAAGCATATAAAGGAGAATACAGCTAAACTGTTCTGATGGCTTTCTGCTGTTAAATTCATTCCCACAGAAGAAATAGAATTGTGCTAAAAGGATAACCTGAACCACATTGAGTTGTAGTCTTAGGTTTTCAACTTTTTCCTTGGATATAATAAGTTTTGGCAGAATCCATCCTAAATGCAAGCTACAGCTACATAAAAAAACATTTGATGATGGGTCTATACAATGTACATCGTTTATATAGAGAGAAGATATATTATTCTTTAGTGTTGCTCCTAGCCGATCAGATTCTGATGCCCTATTACAAATGTTTTCAACAGCAAATGTTCATAAGGGCATCAATAAATCATCTTAGGGTAGGAGACATAGGACAAGGAATAACAAAGACCAGTTGTACCAAGTGAGATGTATATATGGGAAAACCTTTGAGTGAATAAAGACAATTACATAATCAATTACCTGAAGATACTGTGTAATCATTAGAATAAAATTAAAATCATTAGATTTTTTAAGAAAAGATCAGATAAACCTCTGTCAGAAATTTTGTAGGTAAGGTAGCATTAACATGATGATAAATGAGATTTCTTGTTTTTCTTTCCAGACCTATTTTCCCATGTCTTTGTTATTCTGTATGGCATAAGAAGGACCCTCAATTCATGGACTAACCAGTTAAAAGACAAAAGTAAACTGGGAGTTTTCGTGACAGAAAGGTTATCCCACAAGGATTCATACCTAACACTGAGCTGTTCACAGTTCATCAATGACCTGGGAAAAGGCACTAATGATGATGTGACTACACTTGAAGAACATATTTAGTAATTCAGATCTAAAGCTGATTGAAAAGTACTGGGAGAGGCTTCCACAACAGTGTGAGCAGTAGTAGTTGAAAAGCAGTTTTCCAGAGCATAAAGCAGCATAATGCACAAGGGGATGAAAAGATACAGACGTGACAAATTCTAAAAGATATTGTCAACCAGGAAAAGCCTTGCAGTCACTGTGAGTAGTTCTCTGAACAAAGTTCAGTGCTCAGAAGTGATTAATAACACGAGAAAGATGAACTTCTTTAGGAAAATGATAAGAAAACATAATGTAAAACACATTTATAGTGCAGTGCACTACTTGCATGTTGCTTTCAGATCTAGTTACCCCACCTCAAAGTCCATGTAGTAAGGATTACAGTAACATTTAGGATTGAACAACCAAAACCCAGAAAATCAAAATGGCAAAATACAAATACATTTATAGCTTTTAAATAAAAAATACTGGCACTGTCTTAGCAAGTCTGCAGTACTTAGATTACTGGAAGATGGGAAGGCATACAGAAGGGATTATTGTCCTTTTCAGATACTTTTTTAATCATGTGCTCATTGGCCTCTGGTCTTGTCTACTACAACCATTCTTATGATCCTGTGGGGAGAGGCTAAATACATTTGGATTTATTAGCTGGGAGGATAAATGATTTGGGGGAGGGGAGGTGATAAATGGTAAAAATTAAATTGAGACAAAAGGCATATTTGATTAATATTGTGTCATTTACAACTATTGTGTACTATGGTCCAGGGGAAACTTCCAGCCCAGGAATTCACTGGAACACAGTTTGTGAGAATATGAGGAGCTATGCTAACAAAAGAAACAAGTGATCCAAGAGCTAAATCCCTCCTGCCTGTGAATGATTTTGTGTAACTATGGTGGAATTAGATTTAGACAAACCTAAGAACTTCTATGTTGAGAGCCTCAATATGTTGCTGAAGTTCTGGTTTTCTTATTTCCACCCTAATTTTATTATTTCCTAACTCCATCTGTGCCTCAGTGGCAAAATCCTAAATTATCTAGATTCCAGAACTGTATTTACAGCCAAATAGGAAATGACAGCATTGGCTGCTGGCTCACAATGCTGAAGAAGTTGAGCAACTCTGAATTTTAAAAGAAAGCCAGATGGTCTAATGAGAGTAGAAACCAGGAGTTCCATTGTCCTGCATGGTTATATTTCTTCGGGAAGCAGGTTTTCTACCTGTAATGCAAGGTAAAATATTTTCCCATCTTTAGGAGAACTTATATATTAAAGTATTACTAAAATATCACTTAGCTTTACTAGCTCTGTCCATCAACCAGTAAAAAATTTGCACTTAGTCAAATTTCAACCACCCTAAAAAAAGAACTGACCAAAATCTTTTTATACTTCAGGCTACATAATTGCCAATACAAATCAGGAAAAAAAATTTCCTGAGTCAAATTCCTATTGTTAATGCCATATATAGAAAAGACTTAAGCTCTGACTGCTGAAGAAAAAATATTTTTTAAGCCCTTGCTACCAGACCTCAAAAATTTTGCTGTCAAACCCCTACAGTGCTTTTGGCTGGATGAAGTATCAAGGAGAAGGTGACTGTGGCCTCACAGAAGATGCAGAAACAAGACTGGAAGCATGGAGATGATGCATTCACAGTCTTACTACAGAACATAAATGCCCTTGCTGCTAACTTCTTATCTGTCTTACCTTCTCTCCAATTTTACAGTCAGTAAAATTAGAAGAATCAAAAGTGTTAAATCAATGCACCCAAGCTGAAATACGTTTAACTTGCACGTTAATATTTTCTTGAAGCATAAAGTGCCCTTGCTTTCCTGTAGCCTCTGGTAGTATATTGTGTCTGGTTGGGAGGGGGTTAATTTTCCTCACAGCAGCCTGTGTGGTGTTGTGTTTTAGATTTGTGGCCAAAGCAGTGTTGATAACACCCCCGTGTTTAAGCTACTGCTGAGCCGTGCTCTCACAGCATCAAGGCCTTCTCTGTTTCTCACTCTGCCCCCACAGCACGTAGGCTGACACGAGCTGACCAAAGAGGTCCTGCACACTGTGTAACACCATGCCCACTTCTGCAACTGGGGGGGAGGTTTTGCAAAGTTCCCATTGCTTGCAGACTGGCTGGGTATCAGTCTGCTCGTGGGAGGTGGTGTGTGCCTTTCCATCACTTACTTCTTTTTCTTCGTACTTTTTTTCTTTCATTGCCTTATGAAACTCTCTTTATCTTGACCCATGCCTTTTTCTTGCTTTTGCCCCAATTGTCTCCTGCATCTCACCTCAGGGGGAGTAAGGGAGAAGCTGGGTGGGTGTTTAGTGGCTGGCCAGGCTCAACCCACCACCTACAGAAAAGCTCTGAGAACAGAATGAGGAGGAAATGGGATGCATCTTACTGGACTAATTGCTTTGCCATGGCTCTCTTCTTCAATGCTGTAGGTGGAAATAACCAAATTCTTATTGTTGGGGACTTGGTAGAAGAAGTTACAGTTCATTTTCTCTTTCCCATCTGCTGATGCCAGCAAGAAGGCACTATGGATCTCAAAGGGATTAACAAACCAGTAATCAAAAAAAAGTGCTACTTCTTCCAACCTTTAATGCAGGCATAGGCAACCTATAGCTCTTATGTGGCTTCTGTGAGAGCTACACCAAATGACAGACAGATAGCAGGCAGTGCAGCTGTGGAAGTTCCTGCACCTTCTGTATGTCCAGCTGTCAGAAAAAGCAAACAAATTGAGGTCAGTAAAGCCAAAATTACCCTGCCACCTTGGGCACAGCTCTACTCTCCAGCAGAGTCCTTACCAACAGCCTATAATGTCATTCTAAAGTTTCACCTCTCCTTAGTGTGGTAGGGTGTCACATGAACTTGAGATTTCATCTCTTATCTACCATCATCTGAAACTGTTGTGTTTGATTCTGCACAGACCCAGTCCAAACCAACGTTTTCTCGTGACTGAAGTTTTTCTATTGATGGGTAAACCTGTGGTAAAACAAGCTCCTCCAGTAACCCTGAGACTTCTGAGGAACTGCAGGAATTTGGATGCTACACATACATGAGCTTTTCAGGACTGTTGGAAAGCAAAAAAATAAAACACAGAAAGGGATTTTTTTGTTTGTTTGTCATCTCAGAGTAAGGAGACTCAAATTTTAGGAAATGCATTTAGTACACTCTTTAAATAGAGCTTCAATAGTAAGTTAACAGAGACATGTTTAACTCAGAGTCTGTTTCAAACCACTTTGTTAGGAAAGTGGAAAAAATGCATCACATGCGTTTCAGTTCTTCTGGCCATAAAGCAGGAACAATCATCTTTAGACATCCTTAATAGGGCTGTCTCAAATCTAAATGGTAACTGTGGGCACTCTGAGTACTAACCATTCCTTTATTAGTAGTACTTTATTATGGCAAAATTATAGCTGCTAGTGCAAACAAGTTTTCTTCATATAACCCATTGAGTCCATCACTTGCAATGGATTCTCTGGCATAAGACAAAACACTGGGAGCTGTAATTTTATCATGCTTGTTGTAGAAGTAAGCATGCTTGAAATAGAAATATTTGTGCTATCAATGGTAACAGAAACAATAACAGTAGACTGGCATCAGATTACCAAGCTGTTCTCAGTAGTGAAATCTCAACCTTTGTATGTAATGAATTGGATGCTTAAGGGAAAGAAGATAAACTAGGATAAAGAAAAATTGTTGAAATGGTGGCTGTTGTGCTGGTTACACTAAAAATCCATTTTGGTGCCAAGCTCACTTCAGTCTGCTTAATTTTGATGTGTTGCTTTTGACTCTAGTCACTCCCAAGTAGAGATCAAGTTCCACTCCTAAGAAATGGAAAGCCCTGGCTTCTTTGGATCTGTGCCCCATTCCTTATGCTTTCCCCATGTCCACACCTCAGGTTCACTGCCCATCATCAATCTTCCCTTCCCCCAGTGCCCACAGCTCCTTCCTCCTTCCTCCCAGCTACCAGCTGGGTGAGAACCAAGGGGCTGCTTTTGAGCTGAGCATGTGCTGGCTGCCAGCAAACCCAACATAATAAATAACCTTTGAGCTCAGGCAGCAGCCTTTCAGTCACAGCAGTAATACGAAGGAAGTAGTCTTTCCTTTACTGAGCTGTTATGTTTCTTAAAACTTGGAGGAACTTCATGGCCTGAAGTTTTCTGTTTCTGAGCCAAATGTAACTGAAATGAACTTACAGATTCTAGCTATTAGAGAGGGTCTGACAAGATGGGTAGGCAAATAACATGTTACCTAAGCCCTGTTTCCTGAGGCTTACACTCCCAGAGAAGTATCCTTTGACATTGTAATAGATACAGTTCCCAGAAGTTTATAAATAAGGTTTAATGACAGAAGGTATGGGCAATATGCAAAATATTGATCTCAGGAGTTTCCATACCATTTACAGTATTCAAGGGAAATCTCCAAAGCCATTAAGCAGAAAAAGCACAGTGGGTTTTATTTATTTGGATTCATACAGAAATTAGTAGACACTGGGAGCACGTTTCAGGAGTCAGAACATGTGACCTTGTTAAATGTCTCTGCTCTAGCAGTTAGGCATCATTTACCAAACAAATATAATTGCAGTTTATTGTCAGAATTATATTTAATTCTAGACAGGATTATATATAAAGTAAAAAGGAAAAAGAAAAAAAGTATTCATAGATCCATACTATACAATTCTACTGAATGAAAGATTTTCACTTACTTTAGGTCTTTCTGTGTACAAAAGATCTTCTACTTGAACATCCACAGATGAGAATCATTGGCAGTGTATGTATAACTATACTTTCTGCTTTTATTAAGTGCATTATTTTTTTCACATTTTGAGCATCCTAGGCTGTACCTGATCTGAATTCAGATGCAAAAAGAACTGGTTTTGGCACAGTGCAAGTAACATGATACCTGTTCTAAAACCTGATAAAATTGCATGCTTTCTTTTCTGTATAATCTCTTTTCCTTTATATTATTTGAATATTGATTCCACATGTCATGCTTATCCCTTCCAAAACACACTAAAAGTGAGGGGAGGAAAGAAAAAAAAAGCCAGATGCAAATTCACCTTGACATGACCTAGATGGAAGAAAGACAAAGACATGTGCTGAACTCAGTGGCATTCCTAATGAATTTTTTTATGACTGGCAATAATTTGGATTGCATTGAAAATGTGTCAGGTCCCTGAAATAGTAGAAAAATCCATCTAGTGTCAAAAATATGTTTCAGAAGAACTTAATGTCTGAAAGCATTCTGATGGTCATACAAATTATGGGCAAACTGAAAATAGAGGAGTAAATTTGGTAAATTACTGATGAGGAAATAATATACAGTGACTGTAGCTCCTGTTGTTCAGGCAGCAGAGCATATCATACACTTTCATAGAGAAAGGGGCTAATAGAGAAGTTCTGGACACATATATGAGAAACAATACTGGAAATAAAGATAAAATATGGAAGAAAGCCTCAGAATATGGGAAATTTGATTTCCCAGCTCAAACTGGTCATGTGTAAAATGCAGATCTAAGTGCTGTTGTGCCCTGACCACTGCAGAGCTTTCAGCAGGCAAGTCACGTAAAATCCTTTCAGGACCTCTTTCCTACATACAGAAGCTATATGGACTTATTTCATGCACTATTAACCAAACAAGTTCAGTTTTTGTGTGTGGTTTCTCTCACATCGACTTAGAGCTATTTTTATCCGTTTGCTTTATGACTATACATTTACACCAGAAGCACAAATTAAGTTTGCAAACACTTGCTCCATTCACAGTCATTATTTCTCCCCAGCCCTTTATCACTGACCATTTGCAAAAGGCCACTTAACCACCACAGTTCTGCCAGACTGACCCCAAACAAGTCCCTGCTGCCAGCAAGGCTGGCAGGCAACCTCCAGTGAAGTATCCAAGGGGATGAGCCAAGGAGCACCTACACAACAGGTGTGGGTGCAGTAACCTGCTGCAGGATGGCGACAAGCAACCAGGTGCTGGATCTTCATCAGTTCCAGCTGTGTTGGGAAGGAAACATCCATCTGCAGCCCTGCTGACAGCTAAACCAGTGTAAACAGATCTAAACCATGCTAAAGCCTTGACTGCACACAGCCTTGTGTAATATACTTGCTCTATTGATTGGAAAAATCAATAATGCTAAGCAGGTAACCCCCCTGTGCAAGCATATTTATAGCATTCTAAAGCGTTTTTTTTCACCGATGGGATATTCCTATAAATTTCTCTCTAATACAAAGAACAATTTTATCATAATCTACAGCATGAAGTAGTGTTGCATCCTGGCCAAATATATAAACATACAAAATTAGCATCTTTATCTATCATCTCATAAGGCCATTTTAATTTAATATTATCTAATTGCACTGCAATGTAAAATAGTACAATTTTTAAGTAGTTTTAGGATGTCTTTATTAGCCAAATAAAACAAAAGGAAAACAAAAACTACTGAGCAGGGCCAAGTGAAGCTGCAGGATAGCTGGGAGGGTTGGGCTGTAAGTTATTTTGTTGTTCCCATGCTGTGTGACATGGAATGTGCCACACTCAAGGGTGCTTATAGCCCCCAGCTGTAGCCAGGTCTCCTGAATGCCCTTTGGTGGCAATTTGAAAGGATACAACTTGAAACCAAGTAAAACAGCAGAATAAATTGATTGTTTCTGATATTAAATTCCTTCAATCACAACATTTCATTTATTACACAATATGTTTCAAAATTTTACCCCTTATTTAAAAAGTATCTTCCTTAAGAAACCTAGCCAGAATTCATTGCTATATGCAAATATATATAGAATGCATCAATACATAACACATAAAATTATTACCTTTTTCTAATCATGAGATTACATTAACATGGGTAACAAGGCTGCTTACCTGCTTGGATGCTTCTATCAGTGCATTCAGTTTGTGGTTGTAACCTTCAGGTGCAGTTTAGTACCATGCCTTCTGCATATTTACACGCCACTGTTAAGGTCTGCTCTCCCCTTTGCCTGAATTACACAGTCCTCAGAACTTACTGTCCTGCTGAGTTGTGAAGCTGTGGACAAGCACAGTAGATCTGGAGAACCAAAACCTGCAGGCAATAATGCATATTTGAGCACTTGCCAGTGCCCATGGTGGGCAAGCAATCTCATGCTGTGCCTGTCAGCCACCCGAATTTCTAACAGAGTTAAGAATTGAATGACAGTCTCCCCAAAGGCAGCATCAGAGTTAGAGAGTTCAGAAGTGGCTTAATACTTGCTAGAAGCTCCACCTAGGCAATCCACAATGTCTTAGGAATGCAAATATTTTGCAGCACTCTGATCTTGGCAGGAGGTTTCTTCTTTGTAATCTTATAACAAATCCAAATCACATAATTTGATCCTGTGGGACAATTTCTGCATGAGAACAGCAAATTCAGATATCTTTTTTAGTCATAGGATTTGAAGCTGAAGTCGTTCTGAAAGCTCCACTGTAATTAAAATATATATATATGTGTGTGTGTGTGTGTGTGTGTGTGTGTGTGTGTAGATATATATATAAAGAAATAGCCTGCTAATATAAAAATAGCAGTACCAGCATATGAAAGCGAGACATTTAATTTCTTTATTTAAATAACTTAGATGCAGCATTAAAAAACTTTAGATGAGACTTAATATTGCACATTAAGACCTCAATCCACCTACTATTTCTAGCCAAGATTCCAATTACTGGAATAAAAACATTTGGACAGGCAAGTACCAAAAAGTGGCAGGAGCTGATCTCCCAGTAGTGAATTGTATAAGGGTATCCCAGAGTAGGGGCAAATTCTGGGACAGCCATTGACGGCCATAATAATTATGCAATCTGGCTGGAGTTAATGGGATTATGGCTACCCTTCCCTTCTTTTCCTTTAGAATAACCTTGTGTAAGAGAGAGTTTGATGGAAGATGTGTGTTTCCCAGCTCAGGAATAAGAAACCTCTGAAAGAACCCTGAAGACAAACTATCCCTGAAACAAAAAACCAGCACTTCCTACTGAAAGTCAAGACATAAAGCAAACTTGAAGTACACCCTGTCTCAGAAAATATGTGACAAAACATGACTCCCAGCTGCTCAGCAGCTCAAAACAATGGGACCATTTGGTGCTGTGGGCAGAAAGGCTGAAGCAGGTCCTATTATCCTTGCCCTCTCTTGTTTGGTAGAGGCCACCTTGCACCATCACCCTTGTTGATAAAAAATAGGGGAGTGGTATATCCCTTTTTTTTTTTCCAAAACACACCATGTCAACTCCTGGTCCAGAGCATTTCACATGTTCTGTTCATATGAACTCACTGCCCTGAGTTCAAGCAGATAAATGTGTGGCAGTGCTGTACAGGGACTGCAGACCCTGCCTTCACACTACCTCAGTGAGATGCCTGTCTGCTACTGCTACTGCATTTATGCAGAAAATGCAGAAATACTCAGCAACCGGTCCTAGGTGTGTCCCGCACAGACACAAATACCTTGGAGTCATTTGCATAAAGTCTCACATACCGTGAGACAATCAGTACAGGAGGGAGCACGAGCCCCGGAAGAGCTGAACAAACCCAGTGCTCAGAAGCCAAATTTGTGGCTTGAAAGAAGTTGCATTGGAGGTAGGGTTTGACAGGAAGGCACTCTGTTGTTTCACTGATGGACTTCAGGTTTCTCTCAAATCCCGTTGTGACTCTGAGAAATTTACCACACAATACAGAGAATAAGGAGTTTGTTGTCTCTATAGTTTTTTGAACCAATGTAGCTCCTGAGCTGTGTGTGGCATGTATTCAGAATGTTTTCCACCTTTGCATAATCCCCATATTATCATCTGGCAAAATTAACCACCCTACTCTCATACTAAGAATGCTACTTTTGTATTATGCTTATTACATTATCTTATATATTGTTAATAATCACACATACTCTTGCTTTATTTTTAATACTAATGTTTTCCATTAAATGCTCTTGTGTCATTTAAAAAAATCTATAGCCATGTTATCTTCAGATTGCCTTGTGTATTATGGCACTGTAAGAAACTGAGTGTTGGAAATAAAATGTTAAGCCACCCAAAGCCACTGCAGTTAATCATATTTAACACCTGACTGAACTGGGCTCACCCAGAGCTTTTGGTAGAGTCCTGCTCAAGTCATTCTGTACAATTATGTGACAGCCCATTAATAACTGCAGTTTCTATTAAAGTTGAATGTAATTCTAAGAAACCAAAACTCTTTGTAACTAGTTTCTCTGGTACAACAAGGCCTCTAAGAAGGGTTTATCATTTACTTTTCTATGACCTATAGATTGATTACTGATCCTTAATCTATTTGCTTTTGATTGGTGTATCATCATGACAAGGTTATGAGAGGACACTGCAGAGAGTAAGCTCTGCTGGTGAACCTCCATAGTGATGCCATAGTTCTGAGTGGCTTTTTATTTACAGTCTTGAACCTATAACGAATACATCCTCTATAGCAATCAAAGTGTTAACTTTTGTCATCTCTATCCATATTTCCACCACAAAACTGATGTGGAAATTCAGCTTTTGTGTTGCCTGAATGATGTAATCCCCCCAAACAGCTCACATTTGAAATGGATCAAAACCCCCAGCTCTGAGGAGCAAGCAGAGTGCAGAGGGTTAAGGCAGAGCAGGCTTCAGTGTAGAGAGACATGGGTTTTTTTGAAACAGGGTGGGATTAGAGACAGCTTTACAAAGAGTCAAGTACATCAAGGAAAGGGGATAGGAGCTCAAGGATGTCCTACTGCATATTACTTTAAAATGTATGATTTTTCCTTTGTGCGGATGCTTGAACTTGACTTTTTTTTCACTTGAAAGGAACAGCCTTTTCTTTTCTTCTGTCTCTTAGCATAAGAAAGGAAGGCTTTAGTGGTAGCTGGATTTTTTTTCAGCTTGCAGACAAGGGGAAAAATCTGATTTCCTCAGAATATATATTCTACCTATAGAAAAATGGCCCTTTCATCCTTCTGGATCGTTTTTAATCCCTCCACATAATTTCCTTATGTTCCTAAGCTTTTTTCACTCCATGAGGATATGCCCTTGGGTCATCCTGGTACATATGGTTGGGAACCTGCAGCTGTGTGTACCTGGGCCTTTGTCACTGCTGGGGACATTACAATCCTGGGGACATAACCACTGCTTCCTGTCCTGAGTTTGACACTGCTGTTCCAGTCCTCCTGCTTTAAGATCCACTACATCAGTTCCCCCTTTCATAGGACTCACAGGCAATCCCCAGCAATTTAGCTTCCCTGCAGCAATGCCTTTACCCCAGCAAGCTGTTTGCAAAGAGAATTCCTGCAGGGAAAGAAGTTTCAGGAATTTCCAAATTCCTTCTCCTTCCTGTTACTAAGAAAATCTAACAATCTCTCCTTTGATGGAAGCTCCTAGAAAACTGCATTCTCCATAATTGCTGAAGGATGGATGCAGATTAAGGGAGAAAACGGGTTAAACAAGAGATAATAGACTTCCAGAGCCTCTTTATTCCACAAAGAATGCTGACCATGAGTATACACAGTAAAGGGAGAAATATCCTGGGGAGATCACAGGAGAAAATCCTGTTGCAGAAAAACAACATGCTTCAATAAAACCAGAAAGGCAGATAGGTGCATCTGTTATCAATCAGCTCTTTAGACAAGTTGAGGAGTCGTGGAGCAAAAGAAACAAGCTTTCCCTCAGGCTCAAATTCCTCCTTGGAATTTCTCAAATGTCCATGGCTGCAGAGCTGTAATTCCCCGTCTGCCCTGAGAACAGCAGCTCTCGCCACGTTCCTTACCAGCCTGGTTACGCAGCCAGGGAAACCAGCGAAACTCTGAGTACCTGCACACAAACCTCACTGGTAAAGGCAGGTTTGGCCCATTCATCTATCAAGCCAAAAAGCGTTGAGGAATTCTCGAGCACATACATACTCGCTCATTGCTTCTTTGTTTGCTTGCTTTCAATGAGGATATTTAAATTGCAAAATGAACTTCCTGTGAAGTTGTTCTACCATACCAGTTCAGCTTTTCTCCCTGAGCATGGAAAACTGCAGAGTGCATTACCGGTGTGCAGAGTGCCCATACGCTAATGTTAGCAGCAACCAAACCCCGGCCGTTTCGTTTAGCATAAGAATAGCTTTGCTGTGTAATGACAATGCCGACTGAAAAACAGACCTTTCTGTACAAACACTTTAATTTAAAGCTTGGCCACACGTCCTTGTACAACACGAACTTAACCACACGTCACACACCCTGGTCCTCAGTTCGCAGTCCCCTCCTCAATCCTAGCTGCCCTTAACAGCCATGCGCTCCCTCTCTAACTCCGGACAGCCCCGTCTGCCTTGTCCTTTACTTGTCACGGAATCACACAGCATCAATTCGATTGGAAAAGGCCTCTGAGATGATCGAGCCCAAGCTCGTCCTCCCTGGCTGAGCACAGGCAGGGGGGTTCCTGCCGCTCGTCCTCTGGCACTGCGCTCCCTGGCAAAGGCGCCGAGCTCCCTGGCGGCTCGAAAAGAGCAGGGCCTGGAGTGATGAATTTCGAAGGGCTGGAAGAGAGGGGGAGGGAATTCAGAGAGAGTGTTCTGGCCGAGCAGCGAGTGGATACACATTCGTATTTTGGTTTGGAAGGTCTTTTGTTCTGCAGATCCCTTCCTAGATGTGTACACTGAGATCGTGTAGGTGGCAGCAAAAGGAGCATTCCCCAGAAGTACCCTGCATCGGTGCTGCATGTTCTTTTTGCTTCCAAAGTGTGTTCTGTACTCCTGGATATTTCCAAACCCTTCTCTAGCCTCTGGACTCTGACCTCAAACCAAGGAGAATTCAGTAATGAATGTAGTTAATTTGAAACCAATTATTGTTTCCAAGGTCAGTAATGGGAAAACTGACTATCAGCAAATAATCCTCCTGAGAACACAATTCTGAAGGGATCCTGTGTTTCCCTTAACCAAACAATGCCATAGAAACTGACCAGATGTTTGCCTACTCAATTTACCAATCTACTACCATGCTTTTCCTATTGCTTAAAGCAGGCCTCACAAAACCTGAACTAAAAGTACACCGCAGTCACAATGGCATGCTTATTTCACTCAGACCAGGATTAATAGAGTGTGTGGCTTCTGAATTTTAAGAAAATCAATGACATTCATATTGCATTTGCTAAACCAAAAGTTGGATCTCTTCTTTTTGGTTTCTGTGTTTGGGAAGAAAAGGCCAAGTTTTACTATCCACCCTTCAATAAAAAAACAGTCAAAGAAAAACGTTTCCTGTGAGTGTTGTAGATCTTCCTTGATCAGCCAAGGTTTACATCATGGACAAATATGCCCATTTGTATTCAGAGGATGCAGACTCAGGATGCGCCCAACCTATTTCCCTACCACAACTTCATCATCCCCCGCTTCAGATTCCTCTGTTCCCCAGGCACCACCCTGATTCATAATCTCAAGAAAGTAGGAGATGCTTGATAATCTTGCAGACCTGCACAACAACTGTGTTCACTGTGGATTTTCCAGCCCAATTGATGGCCTACTGTCTGGCTTGCTAACTTCTAGAGCATGAATGCTATTTGCTTATCTGTCATCAGAGTGGCTCTCACTTTGGTGTCTCTTTGAAGAAGGCCAGGGCCAGCACCTCTTCAGCATGCAATTTCATTTATGTGGCTTTCTTCACTCTGAATTTCTTCATCCAGTGCTAGTCACACAAGACCTGCAAAACAGTTTCACCTCCTGGTGCAGTGGTTTTTAAGCCCAGAAACATTATTCCATAGTGTTATTATTTCCAGCTCCTCAAAATTAAATCATTCTTTTCCTGTCATGAGTCATCATTTTAGAAGGACTTGGTTAAGTTCCATGTATATGAAAGATATGCAGATGAGAAATGCAAGGTACATTACCTTTTACAGATCTTGTGCTGATGACAGAAAGTTGCAAAGTACGGATTTTTGTTAAATAGAAAGAGAAAATAAAAACTGTGCAACAGAGAAATGTGTGAAACTGATCCTAATACCTCTAATGGAAAAATTCTGCACATTCTGCAGTGCAAGTTAGCACAGGGTGACATCACCTTTTGGTGTGACTCCACCCTGTACAATCACACTTGGTGAGGCTGGGTTGTGTCAGGCTGAGAATGAGTGTACTCTGGTGTTGCAGTGTCAGCTGTTGCAGGCTGACAGCAGAGTTTTTCATGGAGCCACATCTATAAACCCTGGGCTTGTCAGTTACCACCTCCGCTTTGACTCCAAGTCAGATGCAGACATCAGAACTGCAGACATCCTAACTTAGATAATGCAAATTCCAGTGCTGGTGCTGTAAAGATGGAAGACAAATGGTCTCAGATCAATGTTCAGCAGGGGTCTTTCTTACCATTTTAAAAAAGTTTTCTAAGAAACTTTTTAATATTTTCTCTCCAGTAAAGATGCATCAGTCTTTCAATCCCTGAAACAGTAAGGCATGACTTTTATGCAGACAGTTTTTCATCCAGTCTATGTGCAAAATTCTTAGCAGTGTAAATAAATCATATTAATAAAATAAATTATTCCATGGACTATGATTTATTATAACATAGTTTATAGGGTTCCTGAAAATAAGTAATAAAACTGTTGCTATGCCTGCACAGATGGTTCATTTCTCTGCTCACTCTTCCCAGACTGGACATATAGTTTCACTGCCACACTTCCACTTACTTTTCCAGTAGAACAAGTAGATCCTTTGGTGTACCTAGAAAATTTAATGAATCCTTGTCTAAAATATGTTGGGTGATTCATGCCCTAAGCCTACCTGTTCTGCTACACTGACCACCAAGGGAAGCCCTGGCTGACTCATCTTGGTTATAAACATCTGCATTGCATATGTAAAAGTTAAATGAGATTCATTTTTCTGGTGGTATCTGCAATTGCTTCAGACAGTTCCTAGCAAAACTGTCATTTTTCAAAGAGCTCAAATACATGTTTTGTTCTGAAAGCCAAGAAAGCAGTTGAAAGTCATTTGACCAAAGGAAAACACTGATCAGCCTTTCCACAAATCTTTTTGCCACAGTGCGATCAATGTCTTAAAACTGTCCACAAAATAAATGCACTCAAACACAGATGAGAAGAACACACCAACAGGCAAACAAGCAGAAATCTGGATCCAATGAACTGAGGCAGAGGAAACAGACAGAACCTGGGCAGAACTTACTGATGTTCCATATAAATAATACTTTATAGTTTCCCACGTAAAACCCAATATGGAAAGTTTAGTATCCCAACTATGCTAGAAAATTAAACTGAGAAACAGAAAAAGTTCATCACTTCAGTTATCCTGTCAAATGAACAGTGTTAGCATGCTGAATTACATTATTTTCCTGACAAAAACAGACATAGATACCAAGAAAGAGAAATAAATTTTAATTATCTGTCTAAATCTTGCCATTTTCCTTATAAAACTAGACATTGAAGAATATGTCTGAATTAAGGCTTTGTTTTAGATCACAGAAATCTGAAGTATATATATTTGCATATATGATGTTTACAATTTGAAGAACTAATTTGAAGTTATCAACCTCTTGCACCCCAGCAATGTTAGGTAACTATGAGTTAAGAAAATTGGTACAATATCCTACCATTGTTTATGTGGACCACAATTTGTTTATAGAGTATCTAAATCAGCACAGTTCTTCAGATGAAAAGCCTTGATGCCTTTGTTGGCCCATGAATTGAAGAGACCAAAGAGATGGTAGGTAGTAGAAGAAAAAAAAAAGTTTTTTAATACGTACAATCAGGTTATGTTTTGACACTGTCCCACATGATATCCTTGTCTCTGAACTGGACAGACATGGATTTGACAGACAGACCACTGGGTGGATAAGGAATTGGCTGGATGGCCACACCCAGAGCTGCAGTCAATGGCTCCATGTCCAAGGGGAGACCAGTGACAAGTGGTGTCCTCAGGGCTCAGTATTGGGCAGCACTTTGTTTAACGTCCTTGTCAGTGACACACATTGGGATCAAGGGCACCCTCAGCAGTTTGCCAATGACACCAGGCTGTGTGGGTGCAGTGGGCACACTGGAGGGAAGGGATGTCATCCAGAGGGACCTTGGCAGGCTCAAGAGGTGGGACTGTGCAAACCTCATTAAATTTAACAAGACCAAGTGCAAGGTCCTGCACATGGATTGGGGTGATCCCAAAAACAAATACAGGCTGGGTGGAGAATGGTGAGAGCAGCCCTGAGGAGAAGGACTTGGGGTGTTGGTGGATGAGAAGCTCAGCTTGACCCAGCAATGTGTGCTCAGAGCCCAGAGAGCCAGCTCTGTCCTGGGCTCATCCAAAGCAGTGTGGCCAGTAAAGACAGGTCATTCTGCCCTTCTGCTCTGCTCTCCAAAGACCCACCTTGAACACTGCATCCACTTCTGAGGCCCCCAATATGAGAGGGATGTGCACCTTCAGGAGTCCAGAGGAGGCCACAAGGAGGAGAGAAGAAAATGAAGAAGAGAAGGAGACGAAGGAGAAGGAGAAGGAGAAGGAGAAAGAAGGAGAAGGAGAAGGAGAAGGAGAAGGAGAAGGAGAAGGAGAAGGAGAAGGAGAAGGAGAAGGAGAAGGAGAAGGAGAAGGAGAAGGAGAAGGAGAAGGAGAAGGAGAAGGAAGGCTGGGAGATTTGGGGTTGTTCAGCCTGGAAAAGAGAAGTTTCCAAGGACACAGCACCTTCCAGTGCCTAAAGGGGGCTGCAAGAGAGCTGGAGAGGCACTTTGTACAAGGGCCTGTAGTGACAGGACAAGGGGGAATGGCTTCAAACTGACAGAGGGTGGGTTTAGATTAGTTATTAGGAAGAAATTCTTTATTGTGAGAGTGGTTAGGCACTGGAACAGGTTGTCCAGAGAAGTTGTGGATGCCTCATGCAACAAAGGGTGGATGGGGCTTTGAGTAACCAGCTCTATTGGAAAGTGTCCCTGCCACTGACAGGGCATTGGAACTAGATCATCTTTAAGATCCCTTCCAACCCAAACTATGCTATGATTCTATGATTCTGTGTTATAAGCTCCAAATGCTAAGTTTAATAAAAAATCAAATTCTTATAATTAAACTGATGGTATTGCTAAAGGTATGTCTTTTCATAACCAGGCAGCATATATGCCATAATATAATTGCACACAGAGACTGAAATCACTGGTGAGAGATAACCTGTTGACCAAATGACAAAAAGGCTCCTGCACCTGCAGTTAGCAGTAAGTAAGTAAGTTCAGTGTATGTCTTCCACCACAGTTGGCATAGCTGGTGCACAAATTCAAAGCTACAATCAAAGGCAGTTGTGCAAGTTAGACCTTAGCTAGTATTTTGAAAACACAGAGGGAGGGGCAGTATTAAACTATGAAGAAATATTTATGAAAAGGAAGGACACAAAGTACATTCCTGTTTAATTAGGAACTACTGATCCACAGGGGAAAAAAAAAAAGGAAAAAAAAGGCTGCAGTTATGAAAACTGATATTTTTGGACAGCACTTGTTGAGCTTTATGATCAGCTCCAGTTATGCACAACACTGTGAAATAGCTTTGCCTGCCAGTCTCCAAAACAGCCAGATCACCTTTTATATCATCCAGTAAAATGCTCTCTGCAACAATTTATCTTAGAGAAACTTTCAGAAATCAGTCACAACCTTTGTTTTAAAGGTTTTATTTTTGAAATGCTGACAGCAGCTTAGCTCTAGCATTGTCTACAGAGAATGCTACTACAGAGATACTTAAATGATGCTGTCACACAGAGGAGAATAAATTATTTCAATTGTAAATCAGCTAATTATATATTCAATCTGGTACCTACTCCTCTTTTATATAAGAAAGCTTTTTTCTTGCTCTGGATGAAATAGTGTGCCCAAAGCCATATAAAGAGCCATTTTTTGTTTTTATCCTATCAGTATCACTCAGTGTCTTGATTTAAGATTTGTATTTCTAGTCATGTGATAGCCTCAAGTTTTCTTTTCACTTCATTTTTAGAGTTTTGAAATTTTCAATGTACACATTGACAAATATCCCAGAGGTCAAATCCTAATTTATTAATGTCTGAAATCTCATTATTTTTTAATATTTTTAAATCTCATTAGTTTAAGACCTAACTGCTGATTTTTTATGCTTAGGTTTATTAAAATTGATGATAATAAAACCAATGTAAATCCCTTCTTTATATAAATGAGCAATTAGAAACAATGTAAGCAATTACAAGCTATATAAATATGTTTTCATTAATTTTCTGATAAATATATGAAATTTTCCCTGTGGAAGGCTGATTATAAATCACTCACAATCAATCTCTGCAGAAGCAACCAGCATAAAGAGGAGTCAGCCTGGCTTTCCTCAATCAAATCTAAAAGAAATGAACTTGCTTTACCTCAAAGACAGAACAAGCGAAAACAAAAGGAACAGAACACAAAAGGAACATAACTTTAAACTGAACTTTAGATACACCTAGGTCCTCTTGGGAGAAACATGCATTTCAGTGTTGTGTCCCCAAGAAGAATTCCTTCAGCTTCAACCATAGGCCTTGTATATGGGATCATGAAAAAAGAGATGCATCTTTGTAGCTCTGTGTAAGCAAAACTCCTCCATGTGGTTTACATCACATCCTTCCCAGATTGGTTCCTTCAAACAAAGTTTTCTATACAGCCCAGGTTGGGTATTTGAAAGGCTAGAGCTTTATCTCTTCTTTAAAGTATAATAACCTTTTGGGAGTTGGGTTTTTTTTAAATAGATTATTTGTTTTCTCTTTGCCTACTGCACCTTTGTCAGTTGAGCTGCTTATCAGGAGATAATGAAAAGGTCTTGGATATGAACTGTTAACAATCTACATCAAGGAAATGAGACACATAAACTTTTAATAAAGATCTCTTATATGTTCATTCAGTATTAAACTACAGTATTAGTATTGGTTGTATTAGTATTAATTAGTATTAATTAATTAGTATTAATTGTGCCAACACAATTAATTAATTAAACTTATACATCTTATTCTTTGTGATGTTTCTGCTGGTCTCTCACCGTGGGCAGATGGAGGGAAGAAGGTAAAGCACATGGCAGGCATAATTCCTATTGCAAAATTAAGCAGAAAAAAAAATCTGGTTTGACAAGATCAAAGATGAGGAGAAAGGGCACAGTTCATTTTCCTCCCTGGAACCCCTTCTCTGAAGGTCAGTTCTGATTATTCTGTACCCTGGTAACAGAAAACAGTAGATAATATTGTGAATTACCATTCCTTCCTTCCAGAGGAGCTAAGAGAAGCCTGGCTCTCTCATTCTGTCATGCTTGCTAATACTTCTGTACATTAATTGCTTCTTAGATTTGTGTACTTTTGTTGACCTCCACTTTAGTTTAAAAGGTAAATGTGTAAATGTTTGCAGGAGCAAGGCCTGAGTTTGTGTACTGACTTCCTTTACACTGGACTAAAATGACTGGTATGACATGGGCTTTGGAGACTGGGGAAGGGAGAAAGTGTGAGTTTTGCTCATATGTGTGAATTCTCTTTTTCAGTAACACAATCTTCTCAGGGAAGTTTAAGTGAGCCTTTTCATTTTCAGGAACACAACTACAAGACATCTCAAGCAACAGTTTCCATATTCTTTCTAATTGTCTAAAAGTAAGAGCTGACACAAGTTTTTAGAACACTGAAAAACTAATACCAATAAGAAAAAAACAGGATTACCCAATTCTCTTTCTTCAGTCCACTTTGAAGATCAGCTGTAACTGGTTTAGATTTTGTTTGAATAATGTAATATCTTTAGTAAATTAGGTACAAATAAAAATTGAATGTAGCTACAACTGATCTAAAGGTATTCCTAAGCAAACTTCATAGATAAAGATAAAACATTTATGTTGTGAATTAAAATATTTATTTGTGAATTAAATTCATAATTGCATTCAGTGTATTACATTCATTAATCAAATGCATATGAAAACCTATATAGGCATGATAGTAATTGCATTGCCATTGACCAATGACAGAAGGGGGCTTTGACAGATATACAACAATTTGGTAAGGTAAAAATTGATTTGGCAGAAGATCCAAAAGCAAACAATATTCTCAGTTTCACAAAGACAAGCTTTGAGAAACCAGAGAACTTATTTGTGAAGTCAGGGGCTGAGGAATTCAAATATTGAGGATAATACAATTATTTGAATTGAAAAGGATTAAAGTATGTGGACTTTGTCTCAAGAAAGCAGAAAAAGTTTTACTGAAGAGAGTTGAATAAATAACCACAAGCAAATCCCAAAACATTTGCAAAATGGCAAAGAGGCTCAAGCACAAAGGAAATGTTATCTGAGGGATGAAGAAAAGGAAGGACAAAGTGAGAATTACCAAAAGTCAGGCTGAATTAGACTTTCAAAAATATATGAAAAGCAAACAACAAAAAAGATTCTTCATTGCCGTAAACTAAAGACAATAAAGGACTGTAGTGCTATGCAATAAAAAGTGCAGAGAATGGAGGATAATCTTGGCAAAATATAAATTGCACTTTACTACTGCTCTGAAGTGAATACTTTGCCTCAGATTTTAATGAGTACATTGACTGATCATGGGAGCAAAGTCAGTTTAGACAATGGCAGGAGTGTGGGGCAAAGCAGCATTCAGAACAAGGACAGAACAGAAGTCAAGAAAATGAATGTAAGACCCTGCATCTTCACCCCATTTCTGAAAGGAACTGACATGTGAGCTCATGGGTCTACTGCCTGGTGGCTGGAGAGGAGCAATTTTCACACCCATCATTAAAGTGATGGTCAATTTCAGCAGTGGAGTTTTTATGGCCCATCACCATGATATCCAGGCCTGTAGAACACATATTAGCTAGCAGCAAGTATAACTTGGGACAAAATTGAAATGACTAAATTTTTCATTTAATTCATCTTTTCCAAATGTAATTGATTGATTATTCCATTAGCCAAATATTTGCAACTGGATCTACAAACTAAACCTTAAGAAGCTTAAGTAATTTAATGTTTTTAATAAGACATACACTGTCCAAGTATTAAAGTTATGCTATTTCTGCTTTACAATTTCATACATACAAAATTTTATAAGAGCTACTTAATTGTCAACACTTCCTTTTTTTTCTTTTTTTTTTTTGTCAGCAAGTATAATTTATCATGAGATAAATCATATGGCAGCACTAACAACTATCAGTCAAATCTGAACTAGCTGCAGAGGAAATCATAGTGGCACCCTGAAAATTATTGCACAGGACAATTCTTCACATTTACCTTCCTCATTTAATTTAGAAGGATATTTCCTGGTTCTAGATAATAAGTCCATTTATTCAGTAGGGAATAACAGCATTAGGTGCTGAAATCACTATTTTGAGCTAAAAATAGCTCCCATTACTAGAAGATCATTTCTGCTTTTTGCTACGACAGTTTCTATTTCTACCATGTAGCAGAACAGGCCAGATTTGCTGAGAAAATCTGTTCTGAGACCTTTGACTCTCTGAACTGTGAAGCTGACTGCAGTTGCTGTCCTTTCTGTAAGCAGAAACCTGAGAAGTGGGGCAAGTAAATCAAAATGGAAATGGAAGAGCAGGGCCAGGTTGGCAATAGTAGGGATGAGTGCTTTTGTTTCTAAAAGAAGTGAAAAAATGCGTTGAAAGTCATGCTTTGTCTATGCCTACACTGGCTCTGCAGCAACTTGCTTTCCTGTTCCTTTCGTAACAATTGGGGAAGACACTAAGGTGTTGCTCGTCCTCACAGCACACTAGTTTTTGCTTTCCACAGTGACATAGCAGAGATGCAGAGAATTAGCATTAATATAGCTTTTACATAAATATTAACAAGGAATGTTCTCCTTCTCCTTCACTCTCCACAAAGAGTGAGCGTGATCCGTTACTGCCCGGTGGGTGGAGAGCTGGTAAAGGCGGCTTTAATTCCATACTCAAATCTCAATTTTTCTTGGCAATGCCTCTCGTGTAAGTTGGCTGCTCTAAATTTGCTGCCACAGCCTCCTATGGATCATTCCAGCTGCTCAAAATAGCTGTTCAAAGTGAGGAAACCTCTACACAAGAAGTATTCCCTAGGGAGAAATTTCCACAAGTCTACAGTCCCTCTGTGCTACTGGGAAAGTGTAAAGAGACTGGCTAAGAAAACAGAATTCATCATTGTCTTTTCCATAAAAAAAAAAAAAAATCATACTTTTTCATTTTTCATTCTGGACATGGTTATTTGTTGATACCAAGCTTACCCCCTATCAAGAATATGGATAAGATCAATATGAGTAAGTTAGCTTCACACTAACTCTGTGAGCTCTGTGCTCTGCAGCTGGTTATAGCAATGAAAATGGGGAGCAGCTTCAGCATCATACAGGCTTGCATTCTGTTTCTGACTGCCCCAAAGCTCTGTTTAGCTCTGTTTTGGTATGCAGAACCTCTGAACTCTGACTGTTGGGCTTGGTAACACACCTAACATTAAAAAAAAAAAAAAAAAAAAAAAAAAAGAGGTTACAATAATAGTCACAACAGGTTTTTTGTAACACAGAATTTCCTCCTGTGGATAGGGGAATGTACCTGGCCAGTTACAGCCTGTTGTGCCAGCAGATTACTACAAAGGAACAAGATCATAAACAATTTTTGGCCCCATGTCTACAATCATATGATGATATCTGAGCCTTCCTGTCTTCCCAAGCCATTCTTCCTCCAGATTCAAATGCCTGATTAATGTTATCAAAACAATTTCAAAACTGGTCTAGTTAAATTAGTGCAACCCCTTTGAATGGATATTTTCAAACCTGTTGGTCCTTCAGCTCCTGTCCTGCTCTTTATCTCTGGGTAATCTCAGTTGTAAACATGAATTCAGCAAACATCTTTCCAACACTGACTCATAGAACCTCCCCCTAATCCAAAACAATCTCCTTCTGTCCTTCCTGAAACCTCAGCCTGTCTCTCAGACAATACTTTGTTCATGTCTAGTTGTCAGTCAAGTTCAAAAAAGAGCTTTCACTGTTTCCCTCCTTTCCCTCCTCCACCTGTATTTTTTGTGTATCTGTCAGCAATCCAGACTCCCATGAAGGCCTGCAGCCTTCAGCATTAATACAAATCTCTTTTTAGGTGATCTGGCTTCAAATATACAACATCATCCTGCTCCTTTTCTAACACATCAGGAAAAATACTATTCCATCTTATTCAGTGTTGAGGTCACTTCCCTCCTTATGTCAGCTGGTGATACTGAACTGCATTGTCCCTTTTTAAAATTTCAAACAAATACTTCATGTGGTTTCATAGGTTATCCATCCCACTGAGACACTTCCCAGAGATAAAAAAAGAATGTACTTAATTTTTTTTTTTTATCTTGTACTCCTCTTAAATGCCTCAGAAGTATTCTTACAGGGAATTGGTGTGCCTTAAAACCAAGGGACAACAGTCACAGCTACTGGGTTAGGGCCACTCTGACTGTAGTGAAGTCTGTCTGGTAGCAAGTGCCAAGTCCTGAATTGGAAAAGTCAGAAAGAGAACAAATTGAAGGGGCAGAAAAGAGAACTGTCAAGACTTCAGGAAATTATGAAGTTTGTGAGCATGTGGTCCAAGACACGCTGAGACCACACCATAGTCAAGATCAGGAAGTCAAAAACTCCATACAAGACAGGATCCATGACAAGAAATAGATATATCTGGCTGGAGCAATGTCACACAGATCTCTTGCAAACAGCAAGTAGGATCAAACACCTGACTGAAAACTAGAGAGGACATTAAATCAACAGAAGACAGAATTAGGAACTAGTACTGCACATCTAGAAAAAAGGATGGGTAGACCGGTATTAAAAGTAAATGTGGAATATGGCTGGACTAAGTCCACAAACTCTCAGATGTAGTGCTATTAGCACTTTAAGCAGATTTAATCCATTGTGACTACTGAAACTAGTGGTCCTGCACTCCCCATCCAGACTTTCATGCTCATGCCCAAGCACAGCTTCTTATTTATGCCAATACAAGCATCTATGTAGCTGGGACACGAACTGCCTTGGGAAACTGATGCCAATTAAAGCTGATCACAATTAAAAACTATTACCATCATTAAAACTAAGTAGTCAGCATTAAACTTGATGCAGTCCACTACACAGCCATGCAAGTGCTTGTACTCGCACAAGGAAGGAGACAGCATAGAGGTACAGAAAAACGGCTGAGAAAGTAAAACCTTTTTATTTAGGGTTGTCACAACTCACACTAAGTTAATAAAAACCAGCGAAGCCCCAGCACTGGAGAACATGGTTCTCTGCCAGCTATTAAGGCTGTGCCATGGGAGCGTACAGCGGCAACCAGCTACCTAGGGAATGATTCACGTCCAGCTGCCTTGGCAATGACTCACTGGCTCAGTGACTCACTCCTCCGCTGGTGGACAGAGCCCACTGCCTATTATGCCGTCCGATACTGTCTCACTGTCTCCTAGTAGGGACTCATTCATCTGTCCCCAGCCATCTGCTGCTGCCTGTCCCATGTAGTGCGTGCGAGTACCGTAGGCTCTTCGGGGAAGATGGAATTTTCTGTTCTTCATTTGGTCAGTTGCGAGCCTTTCCTCAGACTACGAAGCATTTCAACACTGAGTTTATAATGTGTTATAGTACCGCTAAAAATGCTTTAGGCGACCATAGATCAATGTGGTTTTCAACGATTTCTTCTAAATATTAGAAAAAGGAGTCGCAGGTTGTCAGGTAAATGACCCGCGCACACAGATCCGCGGTCCCTCCAGTGTACGCCGACAGATGCACATGTCCTGCCCGGTCACTCGCTCCTTGTGCCACATACCCACGTACCAGTGACTCCCCATTTCTCGGTCACACACGCTGGGCTCCTGGAAGGGGCGAAGGGAGCGGGAACTACGCCTGAACGCTCGGCTGAGCTCCTCTTAGGAGCGAGGGAAACGCCTTACGGCGGACGCAGAGGGAAGGAGCGTCGGGTGCGGGCGCAGCGCTGCCGCCGCGGCCCCGGAAGAGCCCAAATTCTCGGGCTCGCCCCTCACTACACGCCGAACGGTTTTGGGGGATGCTCCCCCGCCGTCTCTAGGCCGTGTTCAGCCCTGCTTCCCCTGGCACGGCTCTCTGCCGACCACAGCCCGTGCTTCCCACCCACGTTCGGGGCGGCGCGGTCCGATCCCGGGGCGGCCGCCACAGCGCGGCCCGAGCGCTGCCCCAGCCCGCCGCCGCCCGCGCTCTATCTCCCGCTCCCTGCGGGCCGGCGGGAGGGCGGCGGCGGGGGGGGGCGGAGGAGCCGGCATATGGCTTGACGGGCGTCGCCTCCACCCTATGGGAAGCGGGGGAGGGCGGGCCGGAGCGGCGGCCGCCCAATGTGCAGCGCGGCCCGGCGTGATGCGGCTACCTGCGGGGGTATAAAGGCGGCTGCGTGCGCACTGGCCCCTCGCTTACACAGTATGGCCGGCGACATTAGCTAGCGCTCGCTCAACGCTCTTCTCTGTAACTGGGGAACACACGGACTACAAGGAACCGAACCGCATCGCCCGCCCGCACCCCCGCTCGGACTGTAACCCGCTCACACACGCTCACGCCGCATCCGCCGCCGCGCACTCCGGGTGGTTTTCGCCCGTTTAAAAAAAAATTATCCTTCCTTCTTCTACTTATTCCTTTTTTTTTTTTTTTTTTTTAATTAACGTTACACAAATCCCACCGAAGGTGAAACCCGCCCGGGACGGACTGGGACCCGGCGGCGGCAGCAGCGCGGCCCGTGCAGCAGCAGCGAACGGTGGCGGCCGGGGGCGGCAGTTTGGTTGTCGTTTAATTTCTGTGGTTGTTGGTTGCCGAGTTGTCTCACCATGAAGGAGAGCGGTGCACACTTCTTCGAAGGGACCGAGAAGCTGTTGGAGGTGTGGTTCGCCCGGCAGCAGCCCGCGCAGCAGGAGCCGCACCAGAGCAAGGGGTCCGGCGACCTCCGCACCATACCCAGGTCCGCGAACGGCCAGCGCGGGGTGGGGCCGGAGCGGGGAGAGGCGGCGGCGGCTGCAGCGCTGCCCGTGGGGGGCGGCCGGCGGGGCGGGAGGGTCCCTGAATGGCCCGGGTGTGGCGGCGCTTTGGGGGGGCGATGGCGGCCGTGCCGGGGGGAAGGCAGGTTCCGGGGTGGCCGTCGGTGGGGGCTGGGCTCCCGTGCTGCCGGCCGCCTTCCCGCTCTCCCGGTGACAGCCCCAGCATCTCCCCGCGGGGGATGACCTTCTGCCGCCCTCTAGAGACCCTCGGGCAGGGAGGCTCCCCTCGTCCCGGCGGGTGGGAGGTGGCGGTGCCGGGGACGGAAGCCATTCCGCGCCGCCACCTCGTGCAGCCCCGCGCGGTTCCCGCTGGCAACATGTGGCGGTGGCGGCGGAGCGCAGCGCGGGGCCGGGCGTGTGCCGGGATCGCCGGCCGGGAATGCCGCAGGGGGAGCGGGCGCGGTGTCGCAGTGCTGCTGGCGGCCGGGGCACGGCAGCGGCGCCCACCGCTCTGCGGCGGCTCGTCCCGCTCCTACGGCCAGTTTCGGGATGAGAAGGCTTGGGAAATCCCTGGCTGTGCTGTACTGCGAACAGCGGGGGCTCAGGAATCTCCCTCCCCGGTAATACAAGCTGGAAAGGGAGCTCCCTGTGGCTGTCCCTGTGGAGAGAGGGTCGATGGTTCCCTCTCACATGGCTGGTGTGGCGGCGACCTCCGGCACTGCTTAGCCGGACAGGTCCATAGAGCGGCTCTCGCCGAGGGAAGCAGGCGGTACCCGGGGACCCTTCCCGTGTCTCCCAGCGGTGCGGTGGACACCGGAGCGAGGGAGGCACCGAGAAAGGAGTGCCCCTTCCTCCCCCGGCAGAAGTGTGGCAGGAGCCGCGATTTACACGTGAGTGTCCTGGCCGCGCTCCCGGGCCGCGCCGCCGTTGCCGTCGCTCTCCCCCATTGAGGAGCCGAGGCCAATGGGAGCGGGGCGCCGCGGAGGGCCGGGCCGCGCCCGTCACCCAATGGGCATGTGGGGAATGCGCTGGCGCCGCGCTCGGCGCCGCCCGCGGCGGGGGAAGGAAGGCCCGGAGCCCGCTCCGCTCCCGGCGCACGTGCTCGGCACCGGCTCCCGGCGCTCCCCGCCCGCCGCCCGGGAATGTGCCCGCGCCGCCTTTGTTAGCGCGGGAGCCGATGGCCACCTGCTGGCACACGGGCGGCTCGGGAGCCGCGCTGGGCGCCGGGCGTCTGTATGCACATTGCCCGTACTGTGGTTTGGAGGAGGACAGCGTAGAATCACTGGAGCTAGGTGATCTTTAAGACCCCTTCTAATCCAGACCGTTCTAGGATTCGATGGAATATTTAGACTTCTGACTGTGAGGGTCCAGCTGTAGATCCACAAAATATACTGTTCTGGAGGTGTCAGAAAATGGTAGCTGCAAGGTTGAAGTACAAAGCGAAATCTGCAGAACTATGGATGAGTTCATTTTTATGGCAGTGACAATAAAAATGGTATGTAGGTGGGATCAGCTGACATAGTTGGGAAAGGTAGGCTTGTCCTAAGCAAACAGGGCAAATCTGAAGGTTATGTGAGTAGTTTGCCTTCACTACGGTCAGCTGCTCAGCTTTTCAGGTTCGGGTGGTTGCTGGAGGATCTGCCTCTCAGTGTATCCAGATCTGCTTGTGCATATCACTGTTACCCAATGGTCTCTTGTCAGAGTTTGGGCAAGAAAGCTTGTAATAGTGTACTTAATGTTTGGAATATGCTAATGATCTCCATTCAGCGATGTATCCAATTTGTTTTTCCTTTGTTTTGGTATTTCTCAGGAAATTTCCCATGTGCTTATATTGGTAGAATTAGCTATTCACAGATCTGAATTGGCAGTGAGCAGATAACTGCCTTTTTTTTAAAGTAATGAATAGCCCATGTGTGTGCATGTCTGAATGCTCATGGTTAGTGGAAGCTTCATTTCTGTTGTACCAGAAGCACTGCAGAGTATTTTTACCTCTGAGGGTAATTTGCATGTGTAACTTTGACTTGTGAAGCTATTTAGATCTTTCTGAATAATGTACTTAACATGGAAATCATCAAATGTGGTTTTATAGCTCTTCGAGGCTTAGTGGCATAGCAGGTACGGGCTAAAACCTTATATAGGTGATGTCCAGGCAATCCTGGAAGGAAATCCTAGCTAAAATACTTGCAGATGATGTGAGCTACTTAGATGCTGAAGGAGTCCTGTAGTGTTTGACTTAAAATGTGAAAGATTCCAAAAGTACCTGTTTGACTTTGTGTTAATATGGAGATGTAGTTTAGAGACGGCATTCTGCGAATGCTTTCCTCACTGACACATTCGTGCTCTCTGGTGCTCCATTTGTCAGCTGAGACTCGTGTTTGCAAAACTGCAAACTTAACTTTTAAACCTAGGGCATTTAATGTAATTGCAGTGTGGGTACTGGGATAGTTCCTTTGTGTGGTTTAGATAAGGCTGTAAAGTTTTAATAGAGTGGATAAAAACTGTTAACTGTTGAACGTGTGGTCTTTAACACAGTGTCAGTGCTGTCAGCAGGCTTTGAAGACTTTTGTGTTAATTGGCTCTTAATACAACATGTTAATCTAAGGTGCTTGCTTTCTTTGGTAGGAAGCTGTGACGTGTCTGAAAGTGTTTCTAGCATGAAATGACCTTGTACAAACATTTTCTTTTGGAAAACTGTCAGAATTAAATTACCTGTTACAGATGATACATTGTATTCAGGGCTTTCATTTGCATCTATCCCGCTATGCTAATTCTATAAAGATGATTGAATGGACTAGTTTATGTTGAACAGAATCTGAAATCAAAGCTGAAACTGTAGAACAATAGCTAAATTAGAATCAAGTTGCAAACCAGTTGAGCTTGCCCTTTGTATTGTAATACCTGCTTAGTAGTGAAATGTGAGCCATTCATCTACTGAATGACTTAAACTGGTGTTCAAAGCTAAAAATTTCCATGTTGTGTGTGCTTGTTAGGGATTAGATATTTTAAAGTCTTTGCTGGATATCTTGACCTGATGCAATTAAGACTTTTTTCCACATTTTTTCCTTCCTATGGGCAAACCCGTTTTGTGGATAAAAGTTTGGATTATGTGTAATGTGTTTCAGAAAAGATCTTTGTCAAATTAATACCTTCAATAAAGGTCCCAGCTAAAAAGTATGGAACTTGAGCTTTTACTTTGTTGTTAAGTTTTGGGGTGTTTTTGCTCACTTGTTAATGAATTATGCAGAAAGGTCTTGTGGTTGAAATAGTTACTGGCAAGCATCTCAGTATGCCTACCCTGCTTATATCCAGTAGTGAAATGAAGTTAATGTTTTTGTGGTCTCAAAATAATTTGCTTTAATTTTATTGCTTGTTCTCACTATGCTTTGTAAAGCATGATTTTTTTCCTAAAAAAGATAGCCTTAAACTATGTATGGAAAACAGGGTTTGCTGAAAACTTGCTGCAAGCCCTGGATTTCCATGGTGACTGTGTAGTGCATTCACTCTCCCCACAGTAAAATAAGCTGTTTATTCCTTCAGATGGTGTGCAGCTATGCATTTACCGTCTTGAGGGCTATCAGGATCTTGAATGTACAGAAGTTTGAAACCATAAATAAATTATGCTAGTGTTAGAAGTTCATATCTCAAGCATTCAACCCTGAGGAATACTCTGAAATTGAGCTTTTTTATGGACTTTTAATCTGCTTCTTATTTGTCTATATTATGTGGAGACCCAAGCTGGAGAAAACTGCAGCAATGAGCAGTATGGGGTGACACTGATAGGACAGTCTGATCCTGTGCTGCAGGAAAGCTCCCAAGCCCTGAGACACTCAAGGATTTGCTGGGAGCCCTGTAAGTCCTTGCTGTGTGCTGCACCCTGTAGCCTGAGTCAGCTCACTGCTGCAGTGTGCTGCCCCTCTGCCCCTTCCCCCAGTGCTGGGCACTGCTGCCTGCCTGCTTCCTCAGACACTGAAGGCACAAGGAAGCTGGGCCGTGAGTCCTGCTCTGATCCTGCAGTGCTTTGGAACAAACCTGGAGGGACTCTGGAAAGAAGACAGCTGTGCTAAGATAAGAGCTTCTGTCCCCGTGTACTTGTGGAGCTTTTTCAATGGGTGGTGCAAGTTTATCTGGAGAACTTTATGTAAGAGTGCAGTCTTCCCCTTATCAGGATGGATATTGATCAATTAGATTTTAGATTTTTTGGTTCAAAACTACTGATAAAGTGTTTTCTCGTAACTGAAAATTGTAATTAAAGAATAGTTTCACACAATGGAAACAAGCCCATTATTCTCACTTCTACTGATTCTGATACTGCTTGCAGGAAGTGAATACTTATGTTGAAGTCTTTCTGACATTTTCCTACCTTATCACTTAAAGTGCTGAAGCATTTGGGTACTCACTGGCTGGCAAAGGTCTGGGCCCTTAGTGAGAATCAGTAGAAAGTAAATAAGCAGCTATTGGTATATTCCTCAAAGGGCTTTCCTAATGGTTGTTTGCTCAGCCAGGAGAACGGGAAGACTTGGGGCTTTTGGTAGATACTTGCTGCCTTACAGTGTGTTCCTTCTGGAGAAAATTACACTCAAATTTGCCCTGAATGTTGCTTGTCAAGTCCTGTTGTGCCTCCTGGGGCTCATGCTTCCTCAAGCACTTTGGATGTCCTTGGATAGGAGACTTGGGAATACCCATTGAGTGTCTTTGGATGTAAAGGATGGAGTCCCCATCCATGTAACTGTGATAGTGGTGTAAGACCCACAAGAGGAGAAATAGACTGCCTTCAGAGCCCAGCTGTGGCCATCTTTGTGCCATTGCTGAAATATCTTGGTTTCATTTGGGAGGGATGCTCTAAGTAGCTGGCTTGGGACTTTCTAGGTAAGAAGGATCTTGTGAGCAGTGCTGCATAGAATCACTTTCAATGTGGATGCAATTTTCCACCCAGGTGCTTGTCTCTCAAGGTTAAGTGCATGTGTCTGGAAGGCTTCTTAGGTTTAGGATAAGGGAGATGTGGACAGTCTCTGTGTATCTGTGCTCAGAGCATATAGAGGGTGTGACACTTTTGTGCAGCCCACAGATACTGCCTCTGTAAACTTATCATGTTGCAAGGGCCTTAGCCTAAACTCAGGCTGTGGTTCAATGTAACCTATCTTAAACAGCAATTTTTAAATTTTGTTTCTAAGAGGTAGTAATTCACATGCAGGTGTGTGCAGAGAAATACACAAGCTGCTGAGAGGTGCTTTAAAATGCTTGTGACTTTTGTATGGTTTGTACTGTTGCTGCTTGTTTTGGGATGCTTGAAAGCAATGTTCCAGCTCTGCTGACACTGATGTTTGGCCAGCTTCATGTGTCTTGGCTGTATCTCCTCTGTCTAGGCAGTTTAGACACAGTTTTAGGCTATCTGGATCATAGAATTGGTAGGAATTTGCCTATTTAACTGTAGCCTGCTAATGAGGTAACTGATACCTGTGTGGCTCCTAAAACACTTAGTAGGTAACAGGAAGGGGTAAAAGATTGTTCTGCAGTTGAATGCTTGACATTAAAACCAAGTCTTACATAGTCAAGATTAAAAAGCTTATGGTAGTATAGAATTGTCAGCTGTTCTATTCTAATGAAAAGCTATGCAAGAATATGCATATAGCTTAAGCTGTCTTTAGGAGTTCCATATGATTTATTTCCTAAGAATTCCTGCCCTACTGCAATACAGCTTTTCTTCACAGTGCTGTCTGGCTGCCTTAGCAAGTTCCTGATGTGGAAGTGGCAGGTGGTGTGCTTGAGGAGCCTGTTGGTTGCTGATAGGAACAAGTTCTTGATGTAGTTCTTAATCTCTTCAAATTGCTGTTAGCACATTCCCAGTTGGCCTGAAACAGCAGTATGGTGCCTGGTGTGCTTGACTTCTGTTAAAGAATGTGTTTTGCCCCTGAAGGTAAAGGCTCAGAAGAGGCCAATAACTTGCGTGCAAAAGCATAGTTTTATCTGTCAAGGAAAACTTCCTTCTGAAATAAAGGAGCAATTTTGATGCTTTGGAACTTGGTTGAGAGGAACTATTGACTATTCATGAAGCATACTTCCTACAATTAAGCTACTTCTCATTTATAATTGCTTTTCCCTACACATACCTGGTTGGCAGTTTGAATGGTTATTTGTACTCTGGTAACAAGTCTGTTGATAAGGCACTAAATATTACAACACAGGTATAGGAGTAAATTGTTAAGCCTGATTTTTTTTTTTCCCCCCTCCATTTTTTTTTTTTTTTCCTTTTGGGATGTTCTGCTAGTCAGGTGTAGAACAAATAGCTTTTTACCATTCAAGCAAGGACAGTTCTTCACACTTGAGTAGATGTATTCCATTTTCATTTGCTGTTCTCTGAGAAGGTGCAGTTATTTAAGGTGCATTGTGCTTGCCCATTCAAGAAACTAATTTGACTCTGGATAAGTAGCAGTTATTTGAAAATTTGGAAAGTGGATCTTTGGAAATGAAGTGGTCAATGAGCCCACATGAGTGAGAAGTCAGTCTCAAGTTGGTGTCTGCAGGTCTGCTGCAGAACTTGCTTCCACTAAGAGCTGCCAGTGACACTTGAGTATAGGAAAGCAGTTTCCAACTGGCATTGTTCTGATGTCTGGCTATGGGAAATTAGGAAATAGTAATGCCTTGCACATTGATCATTGAAGGGGGAATTTTGAAGAGCAGAAGTCCATGATGGCACTTCATTGGGAATCAGTCTTACTTGGGTACCCTGTTTCAGTTGCAGGCTTTGCTTCCAAGTTAAAACTTAGCTATGAAATGAATAGTGTTCTCAAATACTTAAATTACTAACTTAGCAGATTTTTATTTATTATTGAATAGCTGCAATAGATGTAGTGATAACCATTGAAATACTAATTTTAAGGTTGATTTTGTTTCTTCATTCAAGTGTGGGTAGATACCATTTGTCTCAGCTACTGACAATTATATGGAACAAAAAGGGGGGGAAGAAATGCAAGAGTTAGACTTGTAGTGAACTTAATCTACTTGGGGCAAAGTAGTCCCAGATGTTCTTCCTTAGCTGTGCTTTAAACAATAGAACATGCCAAATACTAAGGTCATCTTGTTTAAATAGATTATGTGGGATCAAATCCAGCCTTTCTTTAGTTTTCTGTACTTAGTTTTAAAATGCAGACAGATACCGGCCAGTATCCCTGCAGAATTTCTCCCGAATGTGGCCAAGTCTCATCCTGGGTGCTGCAACCCTTTGTTAGTCTCTGTATGCTTCTAGAGCAAGCCTAGCATCCTGTCTCTTTCTAAAGTTGTCGAGTTTTTCCTTAGTGCTGCTCCAGGCAGATCAAATTATGACCTAGCACTTAATTTCTGTAAAGGCTGAACACAACATTTAGTGTATGCTTAGCCATGGTTTCTGTAGTACCATAGTGAGGACTTGAGCAAAGATGTGATGTGCAAAGGTCTTGTGCAACTGCAGATTTCAGCCATGGTACCTAAATACCAACTGTAGTACCAACAAGCATAACAGGGCTTCCTTTGCATCGTGGGCTTTGCACTTCGCACACAATAGTGTAGCACTGTTGGTGCTATACTGACCCCTCACTGAACGACCAAACTTGTTACATCTTCCTCTGCTAATGTGTGTCTGGAGCATGGACATTTCTGTGAAATGCCTGCACAGAGCTGCACTGCAGTGGTGCTTAAACAAAAAGTGTCACTTGCCTGCCTGAGGCTGAGGTTTTGACTGTCTGACCGGGTAAGAAGCTTGTGAAAGCTGAGACGTGTGCTCTTGCAAAGCCTAAGATAGCTACATGCCCATTAATGCTTGGACAAGTACAAAATCAGATTTGTAGTAATGTACAAATGGGGTTAGTACAGCTCAGCATCAGGGAACTCTTCCTCACCTTCCCCAACTGCAATGTCAGTCTCTGGGTGTTTATTTAATGGCAGATAAGATGTTGGTAGGGATGCTGGAATGGTTTGAACAATCTAATGCTTTACCTAGCTCAATTTACAGGAAGAGTGGCTGGCAAACTTAGGCTGGTGTGCTGTAGCCAGAGAGAACTAAATCCTTTGGTACTTTTAGCAGCAAAATTGTATGATTTTTTCTAGGAGCATTTAGAAATAGTTTATATTGTATCTATTTCATTCTTTGCATTTACCAGCCTTTTTAAGGTGATCAGCCACTTGAATTTTCATGTACACTTGAGTTTAAGGAACACAGCAAACTCCAGTCAATGACATAAGTATAGAGCTGAGTAAATGTGTGGGACTTGAGCTGAGCACTCAAAATAACCTTTTTAATTTGACATGGAGATTTGAGTGTCTGTGATGTTGTGTCTGTGTTTGCAGAAAAGCATTTCATCAAGGGTCACTAACTGGGGTAAACATCACTTTGATTTTAAGTATCCGGTCATATCACAGAATTTCTAAATTAATCAGATGTGCATTGATTATGAGTGTTTTTGAATGGATAGGATTTTCATAAATGGATGAGATTTTCTTAATGTATGTTCTGGTTGAATCAGATATATGAATATTACTATTCTGGTGTACTTTAAATGGGAAAGTCCTCAGGTATTATTAAAGGTACAGAATTCAGTTTCAAAAGGCATTCTCCTGAATGAATTAATTAATTGAGGGAGAAGTTAAGGCATTTATTTGATGACTGTTCAGAAAGGCTAAAGAATACGTGGATGATTTAATTATACATGTAACAGAATCTAAAACTTCAATTTCATGAACTGACCAGTTTTCTAAGGGGAAGGACTAGTGGCTGCAGGAGAAAGTGTGTTGATGGAATTAACAGTGTGTGCTCTGTCCTGGCATACAGCCACAGACAGGGCTTTTGCAGTGTCAGTAGAGGGTGAGAGGTCTGCCTCCTGAAGAAGGATTAGGCTGACAGTTTTATATGGGCAAGCTGAATTTGCTTGGTGATGAAAAATTGGCAATTTTTTTGTGCTCTTAGCTCCTGCAGTTATTCCAGCTCTACTGATGAGCAGCTTAGTTTTATGCTGGGTTAGTAAATCTCTTGGATCGTGACTTCTCTGAGGATGAGAGCCAGCACAAACCTGCAGGTGGAATATGCTGTGGGCAGGGAGAAGTAGGACAGCTGGCAGTCTTGTAATTTTGTGACGTCAGGAAGCTGTATCTGTTCCTGTCTTATTTATAGCAAAATTGACTACACTGAATTCTACTAGTCTGGTGTAGACACAAGACTGAAGTGACAACCAAAGTAGTTTTTTTGCAAGCCCATCATTTCTCTTGAGTACTGGAAAGCCTTTTGGCTTAACTTGAGCCCTTGTTTTTTGTTTATTTTTTTTTTTCAGACTCTTTGTAGAATGAATAATATAAGTAAAGAATTGAAATACTAAACTTCTACCACCATACCGAATTCTAGTACTATAGCTACAATTTTCACTGTACGAAGGAATTCTGTGATCCTGGTTTCATTGAATTCAGGCCATTAAAATATATTTGGTTTTAGCTTTTCAGTGAAATTATGAACTTGAGTCTAAACTGGTCAATGAAAGCATCTTATTGATAACTTACTGATTTATTACTGTAGTAGTTGCCAATGACTACTGTGGTTGAAGTGCTTAGAGGTTCAACCTAAAGCATGCCCTAAGTTGCCAACATTTGGGATGCAGGATTTAAGGTTATCCTGACTCACCTGGTTAGAAGCTTGAGGTTCCACATGCAGCAGATCATGGTAACAGATTTTTAGGACTACTGAGCCATCAAGAGCAAAGAATGGAGTATTACTGTATTATGAGAGCCAGTCCCTGTATGAAAGCTCTTCCCATTTTGTGCTCTCAGATCCAGTTATTCAGGACTCTGGTCTTGTTTGGGTTTTTTACCCAGGGCTCCAGCAAGCTTTGGTTTGTTTAACCTGTTGTTTGTGCTCTTCTGTAATTTCTTCACAGGATTGAGTGGGACAAACTTCTGGAGAATGTGCATTGTTTGATCATAAGTGTGACAAAAACTGACAAGCAGGAAGCTTATGTACTCAGGTAAGGCATTGGCTCATTCTTTTAGTCCCTAGGAGAGGAAAAAGTGAAAGCTGTCATATGTGATTTACTTGGCTGAGAATCCAATCTTGGGTTAATGGCGGGTTGATGGCTACAACTTGCAGGGATCTCCTGCTCAGAGGTGCAAATCTCTTCATGGTTGTGTTTCTCTTTTCCTTTAACCAAAAGGATGGACAGAGCTGTGGTGGCATCACTTAATTTTGTCCATGGGTAAAGTGTCCCCAGTACAGAATTTCAGTATTACTTCAGCAGAATAGGCTATAGGTGTCACTTATAGATGAGCAAAAAAACCTTACTGGTAGATCAGCCTTAACTGCACATAAATACAATCAAGTGGAACAACTCTTGCAGCTGACATAAGGGTCTCTGTATAACTGTAGCTTTCCTGGAACCCTGGAATTTTTGTTGTGTGTGCTGCAGTTAGTTGTAAGGACACTACTTTTGCCATGTGTTTTTCATCTTGCAAAATACTTTCTTGCTTTTTGTACATGAACTTTACAGACACATTTGACATTCTCTGGTTTACTTCAGATTACAAATACTGAAGTTCTTGTACTCTAAAAGACTGCCTTGAGGGCAAGGTTGTGCTAAGAGCAAGCTAGTCAAAGAAACTGTGTTCAAGTCTTGTTTCTTCAAGCTTCATATATTTAAAACAAAATTCTGGAAAGAGTAACTAGTTGCACTGCATCCTGGATTAAATTTAACCTTGATTTTGAATTTGTAAACAGCATTCCAAACTGAGTTACTTGAGCTAATTTTTACTCCCATTGTTCAATTACCTGATGAAAAGAGACTTGTTAAGCATGTTTAGATGTCCTGGATGTGGCATCAATGCCTATCTCCAGTTCAGCTGGGCTGTAGTTAAGTATCTGACTTAGTTTATTTATAGTTCATTTCTGTATCTTACTTATGAGGCATATCATATAGCTGTGCCTGTGTACCCACTTCACAGCATGTTTGTATTTCTCAGGTAGTTTGAGGGTGTCTAATGTGTGTGCCTTTTCCTGTAGTGTGACAGCTCTGTAATATCATGCTTGGAGCAGGTGTTTGCTTTGGTAAATCATAACAGTTCTCAAATGTTAGCTGCATTCTATTGATTTGATCTATTTGCTAAGTATGTTTGTGCCATATGCTGTTCACTTAGATTAATGCATTTGGTTGGGGTAAGGACCAAGACCTAACAACTCCTTCCTGGATTGTTTTATGTAGAGCACTGAATATCTTCTTAACACATCTTTTACAGTGAGAGTAGCATGTTTGTCTCCAAGAGACGTTTCATTTTGAAGACGTGTGGTACCACCCTCTTACTGCAAGCACTGGTTCCCCTGTTGGAGCTTGCTAGGGAGTACAGTGGGTTTGACTCAATTCAGGTAAGGTGTCAAAAATCTTCCTTAGAGTGCACAAAAAGCTTTTTGCTGCTATTTCAAATGTATTAGTTTAATGTATATACATTTTTATTAAATATTCTGAATTTGGACATTTATGTATGCTTCCCATAATGGGAAGACTGTAATGTAAGATTGCTCTGCTGCAGCAGTTGCCCTTTTATTTGTCTCTTAGTGGGTGCTAACTAACAAATGCCACTGAGCTGAGTTACTTAAGAGTAACTGTGCCCACTCTGTCTAGTGGAAAACAACTTTGTAAGTAAGCTGTCTCCTGAAGCTTAGAAATTCAGATAGGATTAACCCTGTGCTTCTGAAATGGGAATACAGGTAGCAGTGTTTTGACAATGGAAACTTGGGTCCTGTGAAAGTTCATGATAAATGTTTGCATTTTTCTAGATTCTTAAATTCAAGGTGGATGGATAATACTCAATACCTAAAATGAACCTTTATTTTTTCAGAGCTTCTTTTATTCACGTAAGAATTTCATGAAGCCTTCCCACCAGGAGTACCCACATAGGAATTTCCAGGAAGAAGTAGAGTTTCTTAATGAAATTTTCCCAAGTAAGTTAATGAAACTTCAGCAGAATTGGGTGAAGGGTTGATGTTATATGAGAAGTGATGAGCAGTACAATAGGTACAGGCTGCCAGGCAATTAATTCAGCAGTTCTTGCATAAAAGTCAAAAGCTATAAATATTTATTTTCTGGATTTCTGATACTAGCTTGCCAAGACCAAAATTTAAATTATACTAAGCTTGACATTCAACACCTAGTCTAAACTGGGGTCATCTTCATACTTCCAGTCACTCTGCAGAATTCTGAAAGCCCTATTAAAAAACTAGGATAGTAATTTAAAGTAATACACTGAAGAAAATGTGGGCTTTTTACACATTGCTATGTGAAATATGCAAAGTGTTGTGAAATGTGAAGAAGTTACTATGCTAAAACCAGAACTTAAACATTTAATGCAGTTTAGGACTACAAGAAGAATCTTAAATTTTCAAGTGACAGGTTTTTGAAGGAACATGGAAGCTGAGTTACTTGAAAATAAATTATAATCATAAATGCATCTAATAGAGGCTTTAAGAGTACCAGGGTTTCTCTCTGTGCATAGCTAAACTGTAATATCAATTTCCTGATAGTAGCCTCTTAGCTGGGGTGTCCAGACCCACTTCTGAGGAAGCTTGCTTATCTGATTATTAACTTGGCGTTCCTGAAGTTAAATGCCTGGTTATTTGGTGTAGCTGCTGACTGCATCAGTGAACTTCATGGGGTTCTGTGAAAGGCCCCTGTCTGTAAATAAGAAATAAATATAATATTTTGCATAAATGTTCAGCTGTGGTAATTAACTGGAGGCTTCTTGTTTTGTCTAGATGGAGCAGCTTATTGCATGGGGCGTATGAACTCTGATTGCTGGTATGTATGTGAAGAGTTTGAAGTCTTTACAGTGGAATTTGGTGCTGTCAATAGGTGTTACATACTTGATTTGTGCTTTATGTAGGTACCTGTACACCCTGGATTTCCCAGAGAGTCGGATATCCAATCAGCCTGATCAGACACTGGAAATTCTGATGAGTGAGCTTGACCCAGTAGTTATGGACCAGTTCTACATGAAAGATGGTGTTACTGCAAATGATGTCACTCGTGTATGTTTGCTTGAAAACTGAGCATTTTGGGGAATGGTGGAAATTGGGCAACAAAATGCTTAATTCACTTTTCTTTTAATACAAGGTTTATTTTGTGGCAGGAGAGATGTCGTAAAAAGTGTTGGGTTAATACTTTGGGAGGAAAATGGATTTAACCCAAGAGTATTTTGGGGAATATAACTTCATGTTTTCAATGCCCTTTCTTTAGTGAAAACAGCAGTATGCAGTGCTTTGGCTGATGGGAAGCTTTTACTCTGAGGAATGTCGGAGTAGGGATAAAACCACAGTTTGAGTAACTTTCAAGGATGTAGATTACGAGGAGTAAGGCTTAGACTGGAGATAATGCAAAAGTTAAATAGGTATCAAAATCAGGGTTAAATCAGGAAGCCATTTGGATGAGGGGAAGGGCAGATCTGGGGACTAAGCATAACTTGATGGGTTTGCCTCCTTTACCCAGATGGGGATATCATGTGACATGAGCAAGTTTTCCTGACAAGTACACTGACTTCGTCTTGTTTTCCATCTTAGGCTTTGCTTCTCACACTGTATTTGCTATTGAGATTTGGCTGTAGCTCAGGTACTGTGTGGTAAATCACAATGCTTGGGATTGCACTCCTTCCTAGGGTATAAACTAGTATATCCTTACTCTGGAGTAAATGTAAACAGCCTTCACTTTGTGGATAGTGCTTGAAGAGAAGCTCTGTTTTCCATTTCAGCAGCAAAAGCAAATATGTTTTGGAGTTCTAAGCTGTTTCCTTGTCTTGGATGGATACAGCTGGGCTCTGTAAGAGGCAGTGTGATACCTTGCCTGCAGCTTGTTGTGACAGGATGCAAACAAAGCTCATCTACAGTGGTACATGTAATCAGACTTACCTGGTTTTGGGAGAATTCTGGTGTCCTCTCTGTGAAATAGATGTTCATTCTGCCTTTGAGGTAAATCTAAACAAGTGTAAGGATGCTTGATAAACGTAAAAAACTTGTTTGACTTTGTTTCAGATGAGTGGAATTCGTGACCTGATACCAGGTTCTGTTATTGATGCTACAATGTTCAATCCTTGTGGGTATTCAATGAACGGGATGAAATCGGATGTAAGTTTTGTACTCATTAATAATTAGCATTGGTAAATAAAAATAATAAAGATTTGATGGTAATAATACCTTATTTTTTTCAGGGAACTTACTGGACTATTCACATCACTCCAGAACCAGAATTTTCTTATGTTAGTTTTGAAACAAACATAAGTCAGACCTCTTACGATGACCTGATTAGAAAAGTTGTAGAGGTTTTCAAGCCAGGAAAATTTGTGACAACTCTCTTTGTTAATCAGGTGAGTTTTCTTGCATTAGCTTATCAGCTGATGAAATACATATAGACACAAATGAAGCAAGGCTAGAGATTTTTACTGGAGATTAAGTTTCTAGTTTGCCTCTGTATTTGAGTGGTAGTTTCTTTAGAAAGTAAAAATACTCTTCAGTCTTGCTATGGCATGTACTAAATCTGATCTTCAGCAAACTTCAGAAACAGTAAAATGCAGCATCCTAGTCCCAGAATTCTAACAACTTCCTATGTAGTTCTGTATAGGCATAATTTCTTTCCTTGGCATTTTCCTGGATTTGCCTGCAGCTGTCAGTTGTAGAACACCTGCTGTTAATAGTGTTGCTCTCAGCTAATCATAGAACCACAAAATTATTTGTGTTGGAAGGGACCTTAAAGATCATCTGATTCCAACCCCATGCCATGGGCAGGGACACTTTCCACTAGACCAGGTTGCTCAAAGCCCCATCCAGCCTGGCCTTGAGTGCTGCCAGGGATGGGACATCCACAACTTCTCTGGGCAACCTGCTCCAAGGTCTCACCACCCTCACAATGAAGATTTTTTCCCCCCCAATATTTAATCTAAACCCACCTTCTTTCAGTTTAAATCTGTTGCCGCTTGTTCTACCACTGCATGCTTTGGCAAAAGTCCCTCTCCAGCTCTCTTGCAGCCCCCTTTAGGGTACTGTAAGGTGGTGTAAGGTCTCCCCAGAGCCTTCTCTTCCCTAGGCTGAGCAACCCCAATTCTCTCAGCCTGTGTGCATAGCAGAGGTGCTCCACACCCCATAATTGTTCATGGGACAGCAGAACTCTATGTTGGGAGCGGAATCACTGCTTGGGAATGAAACTTTCTGCTCCACTGTCAGGAAGAGTTTTAAAACATGTTAGTAAGAACCACATATGAAATACAGTGTGCTAATCCATCTCTAAATGACAGCTTTAAAAGTAACTTCCCCTTTATTTTTGTTTTCCAGAGCTCTAAATGTCGCACAGTGTTTTCCTCTGCCCAGAAGATTGAGGGGTTTAAACGTCTTGATCACCAGATTGCCCAGTTCAGTGATTATAATTTTGTTTTTACCAGTTTTACAAAAAATCGCCAGCAACAGCACAGTTGATTAAGAATGAAGAAAAAGCGCAAAAAGAAATCCCATATAAAAGGTGGTGGTTGCTTTCTAGTTAATGATTCAGGGGGCCATGCTTTCCACTCCCACCACCTTGTAGTTGTGGAAAGCCCTAGGTGTAATCATAGTATAACCATTTTGAATTGTATGCATTATTATATCAAGGAGTTAGATATCTTGCATGAATGCTCTCTTCTGTGTTTAGGTACTCTATGCCACTCTTGCTGTGAAATTGAAGTGCATGTAGAAAAATCTTACTGTTTGAAACTTTACAACACTTGTAAAAATGATTCAGGTAGAATTACACACAGTATAGTTTTTCTCCAAGTATCACCAAAAATTCCCCACAGACAAGGCTTTCGTCCTCATTAGACTTCAGCCTCAACCTACTCACTGGGGACAGTTCTCTGTTAAATTGTCACTCCTTTTTTTTTTTTTTAAATCTATGTTGTGATTTCAGTCTAAAACAGTTTTTGATGAACTTCTATGATTTCTAATGAAACTGATTCTTAATTAACACTTTCATGTTTGGAGAAACTTCTTAAAACAGTTACAAATTGTTTTGCTACTACAGGTGGTGGTTGATTTATTTTTAAATCAGACTGATTTTCCATGCTCTGATACAGCTTCTAGGAATTGGCTCAGCTCTCCTGTAGAGCTGGGCTAACGCATTGGTCTTTCACCTTTAGTAACGTGGGTATCGGTACTAGTGCAGGCTAAACTGTCTCACCTCAATGGCCATTTGTCTGTCCACATCCCCGAGCTGTCACACCGCTTCGCAATGGCAGAACTTGATGAAGGTCCAAGAGTTGACAGGGGAAGACCTGAGCCAGGCTTCAAGTGCTTTGGTGTCATTGTGTGACAGCTTTGCAAAGTGCAAGTTGATATTGGCAGCGGGCATTTTCTGTCCCAGTCACCTGTTATGTCAGAACAGGAGGCTGGTGCTCCTGAGCCCTGGCAGGTAGGGCTGGTGGAGGAGTGGGATTTGCCAGTCTGGGTGTGTTGATTGGTTTGGATTATTCTCAGTAAAACCTATGACCTGCCACTTTGGACTGTAAAGAGTGCTTCTAAACTGGTCCAGTGTCACTTCATTTTGTTATTCCAAGCAAAGCTAATGCCTCTGTCTTGTGACAGTCCTGTGACATTGTTGTGCATGTGACTTATGTTGTACTTGACTGTTGTGACTTCATCTGTTTTTTCCTCCTAATTGCTAAGGTGGTTCCTCTTACTGTGACTTGAGGGCATTAAGTGAAGGTATAGAACAAGAACTGTCTGGGACACCTGGACAGAAGTGAAGTAGAATGCTATTCATGGAGCATGAATAAGTGTGTAATTCAAAGTCACTCTAATGAGTATTGACTAAAATGCAGGCTTTGAAAAGCTGGCACACTTTCAGCTATGTTTGTTTGCAAATACTGGGATTTTAACAGCTGTGAGACCAGCATGTTAACAACAAAATTGAAATTATTTTTCCCCTCTTGTCCTTGCAATGTTTTGACTCTTTCTGGTTTGATGCAATGGTTCTTTTGTTCCTTCTGTATTTATAAATGAAGCACTTTTTCAGTGCTTCTAAACTAAAGTCTGCTTGGTTAGAAATCAAGTGGTTGGAACGTTTTGATTTTTTTTTTTAAAAGCATATTATTGATGTTCTTTACCAGTGTTATCAATTACATGCTGTAAATGGCACTAATGCTTTTTGGTGTTAATATTGAGGACCAATATTTCAATGGGGGTTTTTTTGTTCTTGCATTGTCCCAATTGTTCTGACTTTTTTTGGCTTGAGGTCCTTTAAGTAGACTGAAGATTCCTTTTCAAGTAAAATTGAAAGAGAATGCATCTTGGAAAAAGAAGCATAAGCCTCGTCTATGAAAATGAAAGCTGTTGAATGGGTTATTGAACTATCTGGGTGATCAGGATGGGGGGAGTATGGTGTTTATAATTTCTGTGGTGTTAGACTTTGATCATTTAAAAGTATCTGTACCACAACTTAACGCTTCAATAAAAGTTCGCTTAAATTGTTTGTAGTGATGATCCAGCAATTCTATCCTCCACTCTCTTCATGCTTTATGGTACCAAATGGTTCAATTCTGAAACAGATTTGTGTCCTTACTGACCTGATTTGCACTGCTCCTGTAGGGGGTGCATCTCAACACACTGGCAGTTTAAAATGAGACAGCATGTGAAATGAAGCCAAGTGAAAATGTTCTACTGTTCTTAAAGCTAAAACTGTTTCTCTAAATTAACTCAAAATTTGTTGTCTACATTTAACATGTATTTTTCTTGAGCCTTAAATATTCTAAATAGCCCTCTGAATTAAGACAACTGCTTCTAAGTAACAGGCTGGCATGCATTTATGTACTTAAGCTTAGACTGGCTTTGAGAGTTCAAGGTGAGATTTATCTCTTAAGGTAAGGTAGGCAGGTATCTAATCTAGATAGTAACCTAGACCAGCAAAGGCTAGTAATGTCAGTGCTAAGCAGATGCAACCAGCATGATTGAAAATTCCTTGAGTTCATGTGGTAAGTCCTACAGGAAGAGCAGCTGCAGTTAATTCATACCTGCAAAGCTCCAGCAGTGCTGATATCCCCCAAAGTCACCTAAGTATTGTGTTGGTATTGAAGGTTTAAAACCTTTAAATTTAGTCACCCAGAACCTTATCTGTGATGTTACATATCTCTCATGGGGTTCTGGATAGTAAGTAGTAACTTGTAGTTATTTCAAGTACTTAAGACTTTAAAAAAAAGCCCAACAAACTCTATAAGAATAATAAATTCCAATTTGCAGCATCAAGAGATTGTTTTAACAATGTCAGCCATGACAAATGAGCAGTAATCTACCTCTGAAGGGTACTGATGGAGCTGGTGAAATAGCTTGTCAAGCCACTTTTAATTATTTAGCAGCTGCCCTGGTTAACTGAAAAGGTCCCAGTTGGCTGGAGGGTACCAAACGTGCTGTCTACCTACAAAAAGGGCCACAAGGAGGATCTGGCAGCCTGACCTTGTTGCCCAGGAATGTCATGGATTGTATGATACTGAGCACTGTCACACAGCACATACAGGACAATCAGGCCCAGCCAGCATGTGTTTGTGTCTTTCACAAGACCTGTCTTGTGATTGACCAACCTTCTCCATCTATGGCAAGCTGATCCACTCAGTGGATGAAGGAAAGGTGGATGGTGTCCATCTGGACTTCAGTAAATCCTTAGATGCTGTGCCACAACATGCAGGAGAAACTGGCTGCACTGTTTACTGGTGAAAAAACAGGCAGGGTCATCAGGCCCAGAGAAGGGGGTGAGTGTGCCACATCCAGCTCGTGGCTGGTCACCAGTGGTGTTCACAGGGCTCAGGGTTGTGGTTGCAACGCTGGTGGTGTCTCATCCAGGGGCAGGGGGCATCTTTAAGGTTCCTGCCGATCCAAACCATTCTATGATTCTATATTAGACTGTGTGGGGATGGAGGGGATGGGCAGACTGAAGGTAGCATGATTGGGGCAGGAGAGAGGATAAGGCAGTTCTGTGCCTGAGCACTCTGATGTCCTTTCAACATGGGGCAGAACAGGAGATGCTGACAGCAGTGCTGGTACCAAGCCACTTGAATAGGCACTAAAAACCAGTGGTTTTCAATCCTTGAGCCTTTACTGTAGTGTGATGCCAGAGATGACACTGCTCTGGTACTTATGTCTGGGTGGGATGACTCTAGAAACTCTACTGGCTGTCAGTCTGGCTGCTGCCTTGGTGGTGCAGGATAATGTGTTGGCAGAAATGTTGAAGCTTGCCAGCTGGGATGGTGTAAACTCAGGTTTCCCTGGTGATAATCCCAAAAGCAATGCCACCAATATCTAAATGCACAAGGCTTGGAAGTAACGCTGAGGATATGCTCCCAAGATGTGGAGTTCTCCCAATCTATTTCAAGTTAACTGTTCAATTTTTTTCTATTGTTTGTTATATGCTGTTATATTAAAAAAAAAAAATAGGAGCTGCTGTTATATTTAAAAAAAAATTAAGCAGGCCCTAGAGAGTCTTGGTTCTGTAGCTGCCTGAAAGCCCTATCTTTATATAAATTTTACATTCTCTATAACATGCTTAGTTCTGCCTTTGGCAACTGCTATTCATTTTAAATATATGTGTACAAGTGAAATATGTACAGTCACTTTTAGGAGCAAGACCAGACACATGAATACCATAAGCTCAGCATTTTTCATTCCTGGATTAGCCAGAACATGAATACACATTTTTGTATCATGTAATTCCTAATGCAGGCACTTTACCTAATCCCTAACTCTAAATTATGTCGTTTATAGCCTTCCTGTTATTTTCCCCACATCTTCTTCTAGATTGTATTTATCCTCTCAGTCCATCACTCTAAATTTTTCTTAAATACTAAGATTTCAAAATAGCATGTAAGGCAAATGGGCTAAATGGGCAGTTGCCCATTTAAAGACATAGACTCACAGAATTGTTTGGGTTGGAAGGGACCTTAAAGATCATCTGATTCCAACCCCCTCCCATGGGCAGGGACACCTTCCACTAGACTGACTTGCTCAAAGCTCCTTCCAGCCTGGCCTTGAGCACTGCCAGGGATGGGACATCCTCACCTCTGGGCAACCTGTCCCAGTGTCTCACCACCCTCACAGTAAAGAATTTCTTCCTAATACCTAGTCTACACCTTTGCTCATTCAGTTTAAAGCCATTCCCCTTGTCCTGTCACTACATGCTCTTGAATAGTCTCTCCCCATTTTTCTGACAGGCTCCCTTCAGGTACTGGAAGGCTGCAATTGGGTCACTCAAAGCCTTCTCTTTTCCAGGCAGTAAATCCAAATTTTCTCAACCTTGCCTCATAGGAGAGATGATGCATCACTAATCACTTTGGTGTCCCTCCTCTGGACTTGCTCCAGCAGCTCCATGTCCTTCCTGTGCTGGGATCCCAGAGCTGATGCAGCCCTGCAGGTGGTGTCTCACCGGAGCAGGGCAGAGGGGCAGAATCCCCTCCCTCCCCTGCTGGCCAATCTGCTTTGGATGCAGCCCAGGACACTTTTGGCTTTCTGGGCTGTGAGTGCACATTGCCAGCTCATGTCCAGCCTCTCGCCCCCCAGCAGCCCAGAGACCTTTTGGGACTCTCCATGTCCCAGCCTGGTTTGATATGACACAGGTCCAGCACCTCATTATGTTAAACCTCATAAGATTCTGACCGACTCATTTCTCAAGCTTCTCCAGGTCCCTCTGAATTGCATCCCATCCTTCAGGTGTGTCAACTGCACCACTCTGGTTTGTGTCACCTGCAGTTTTGCAGAGGGTGCACTCAATCCCTTCATCCATGTCATTAAAGAAGATATTAAATAACACTGGTCCCAATATGGACATCCAATATTGCCCTCTGCATTAGAAAGGTGTTAAGTTCTGGCTTGAGTTTGCAAGGTAGCCAGAGAAATATAATTTTAACTCTTATTTCCTCTAGAAATGGACTTCTAGCTCCACAGTCTAATTTCCATCTTCAATTTCATTGTCTTACTTCATGGGCAAAAGTAAGTATTTGGTACTTGTTTAACACTATTAAAACTGCTGCACCAACAAAGCCTTAGAGAGACAAGATAAAACCAGCATGTGACTGAACAGAGTTGGAAGTTGCAGTTACAGGACTAAGTTTCAGCTTCCTCTTTGTGTGGACAGGAGTTACACAGATGTAACAGAACAAGACAAAATGTTCCAAATCCCCAAATCCATTGTTCTTGTTTAGAATTTGGAGCAATTTGATGCCTCTTCATTATCTGCTTCTTCCAGAAGAGGCACTGGCCTCTGTGCCTGCCAGAGATTATTTATTGAAACACACCATATGACAGCTCCATCAACACACCAGCCACTGTAGCTTTACAGTCATCTCCAGTCCTTAAGTTTGGACTTGTTTCTTTCAAAGAGGAACTTGCTAAGTACCTGTCAGCTTCACTAGATTCATCTTTAACAGCACTGACCTTAAAAGTTAGGAAGTATTCAGCCAAATACAAGGTCAGATTTCAAATGCAAGGTTAGAATCCAAGCTATAAAAAGGTAGATTAAACTAAAGGATTATTTCTTAGCTGCTGTGATATTTTGCAGCCAGAACCCCTAACAGCCCAGGCAGCAATAAGACATGTATTCCATGCTATTTCAGGATGAAACTTAAATCTAACCAGAGGGCCTAAGCCCTTGAGGGCTGTTGTCTAATGGTAACCCCATCTAAACTCTCTTTTTTGTTAAAGATGTTCCTCTCCTGTTTTTATTCCATGGTGCTGTTCTAAAGCCAAGATAGTTCTGTTGCATTCTCTTGGAGGAGAGGGAAGAATGTGTTTTTATTCAATTATTAAAGTATCCTCAATACTGTTACAGTATCCTGCAAGGCATCTGTCATCAGGTCTACTCATTGTATGATCACTTGATTAGGCTTGGAGTCTTGGGCTCTTTTTAGGCTGCATTTTTCCTAAAGCCACATTATCAGCTGCATTATAGGCAGGATGCTCTATCCAAACATCTCTCTCACAGCCCAAAATTTGCCAATTTTAAGGATTCTTGCAGACATGTATTTTTCAGATAGTGAAGAAGTTATTTTTTCATCTTATTTGATTCTCTAAAATTTGTTGTTTCTAATTCTCAAATCTTAAAATCTTATTAAGAGTGAAAATCTGACATAAAGCCGAAAGTGTTGATGAAATTGTTGATTTAAATAAAGGCCTGATCTATTTATTCCCCTAAACTGTTGTGAAATATGAGGGGGCTTAGAGGAAGAGGACAGAAAAATAAAAATTACTCATTCCCCTTACAGAAGGTATATTTTCCCTAGTGTGCTGTAGTGAAAGCTGGCATATATAACAAGAAGGTAAAGCTGCAAAGGCTTCAGGGGGTAATTGCTGAGGCTACAGTGCCTACAACTGAAGGATACTGAGCAGGAAGCTGATGGGGCTAGTAAAAGCAGTAAAGCAAACAGATAAACAGCCAGTGTTGTAATTGTCTGTGCTCTTGATTAAGATTGGTTTTATTGTTAGTATTTCGTTGGTTCAGCTGTGCTTGCACTGGTTTTAGGCAGAGAATCAACTGTAAATTCACAGGTTTTAATGTTCTAGTTTTAAGCATGGTAAGAAGTTTACTTGTAGTCGTACTCTGCTGTTAAGTGCCATGACATGAAAAAGCTGAACAGTTTATATTTGTGCCTTTCAGTTCTTCCATTTAGTGTGCTGCTCATAACAGAAAGATATATTTTCTGATTACCTGCTCTCTTAACATTGTAATCTCCTAAATACTTCATTCCTGAAATATTTAAACTATGCAGACCACCCAGAAGGGCTCAGCAGAGAAGTTTCAAACCAGTAAATTTCTCTTCAACTGCTCATGTTACTATGTCAAGCAGTTGGTAAGAAATGAATCAACTACTCGAAAAAGCTATCCAGTTTGATTTTTCACAAAGAGAATAGTCCAGAGACACACAGAAATCATATTTAAACCAGCTTTAATAAAACTCTCTTAATTCATTTTTAAAGAATCGTAATCCTAGCTATTCTTACTGAATTTGGGTAACTGCCATCTCACTGAGCCACTGCTCAAGTTCTTGTAATAGTCAAGGTGAATTAATAGACAAAAAAATAGATGGTTACAGAAACAGATGTTCAGTCCATGCTGAATATCTCAAAAGATTCAGTTTTTTTCAGTTTCTGTGATGGCAACTCAAGAAATTTTTATAATCTCTGTATTCCATGTGTAATACACATTTTAGATACAAAGTAAATACACACTGGTATATATTTATATATATAATTATGGAAAACTATAAATCACACCTAAAAAACAAGCAATTCTAGACTACCATTTTTGTAGCAGTAACTCAAGTTTTATTATTTTGGAATCCTTTATTTTCAAGATTGTTTTAAACTCTGTAGGCACTTTGAATTTTTTGATTGCTCTACCTGCAAATCTAACCAAATTGTACTCTAGCAGTGGAGCATGAGCTCTGAAACAGTGTGCTGGGAAATTCCTCTTGTTCCAGGAGCCATACATCCCATACAATTTCTTCATGGACCTCTAGCCATCTGCAGAAAGATACATTTTAATGCATTCTGGGGTGAAATGGGAAGATTTTAAGTCAGGCCTTTTTGTAGATGCTGGATTATTCCTTCTGCTGCCTCAGGGACCCTGTTGGAATCAGTGGAATGGTTATGTTTGTATTGTATGCTGGGAAGAATAGAAATGTCACATGTATCTCCCCCTTAAAAGGATGTTCTGTTCCATACAAAAAAAAAAAAAAATCCATGCAGGATTTTACTGTAGTGATAAGCAGCCTGATTCAGATTACATTGGATTTAACACACTTAGGTCTAATGTGATCTGAAACCACACAGGAAGACAGACAACTGTCTCTTTAAATGCTTTAAGGACCAAGTGGGAAGGAGACATGGCCTATGGGTCTTCTTCTTGAGACCTGGGCTGCCAGTGAGTCATGAGGACTGCATGCAGCAATGGAAGTGTTTACTCTTTTCACAGTCCTGTAAACCAGTTATACAGTGTGGAAATAATGGTATTTACTACATTTCACAGAGGCACCAATGGCAACTTGAATGTTAGAAAAGGTGGTAACATGGAGAGGCTGAGTGCAATGATCCTTCGTTGGTAGTTGCCCTAAATCCACAGTATTATGATTATGAGGATTCTTTTCATGAGGCAATCTTAAGGCTACATAAGAATATATATATTTTTATATTCTAAATCAGGTTGAGAGATCTGAACTACTCACCCTCTTCTGAGTGAGTAAAAAAAAAAAAAGAAAGATACAGTTTGGGAATTTGGGAATTCCAGAGAAGCAGCAAAGCCAAGTAAATGAATCATTTACTGCTGATCACTTTGTGTATCTGCTAATATGGGAGAAAGAGCTGATTGGAATAGCATAGAAGAAGGAAAGAGAGAAAATTATTTGTTGCTTCTAGTCACAAATTTGGGGCTGTTGCCTGTTAATTCTGAGCTGATTAGAGAAACTGAAGGAAAAGAGAGATGTTGGCAGTGACCACTGCTCCTGTCAGCAATGCCAGATCTGGCCATTCTGTAGCTCTTGCCAAGCACACAATCCCTTGCCCAGACTGCTCTAAAGCTGGTCTTTCCAGCAGTATCTTTCCATCTGGATTGCTCCCAAAATGAAGATGACAGAAGGGTATTTGTAATGCTTTGCCTTGCCTTTTCTGGTTTCCAGAGTGCTACTGGCTGGATAAACCTAAAGGAACTGAAATGGTGCCAGTTACACATCATTATGTGTTTTAACACCCTGAATACAAGGAAGAGCGAGTCTAAAGTGTTACTCTAGCTTCTACAAGAGAAAAAACTCTCCTGCTTCCAAGGGACTGGGCATGCTTTCATGCACAGTGGAAGTGTACAATATTATATAACTATGACTTACAGACAGAAGGTTTTGGGGTTTACTATAATACCTTCTAAAAAATTATCCTCTTCAAAAATAAAGTATTTTGTATCTTAAAATTGGTATCTGGTGTTTTTTTCATAAGTATATATGTATCTAAATGGCAACATAAACTTGTCTTCTTTGCAGGGGAATTCTGAGCCAATGATAGATATTAATGATTGACCTTATGGCTAAGATGTTCAAGTCTGCCATTTGGGTGTCTTGTTCAATCCTTTAAGGAGGATAAAGCAAAAATATTGGATTAAAATACAGATATGACAGTACAAACTTATGGGCATCTTCTCTCATCTCCTATAATTTTGATGCTTAATTACAGTATGAGGACCCTGGCAGATTAAGCACTACTTAATAGCAATCTTTTAAAAAAAACTCATGTAGCACATGTTCAGATGAATGTACTTCAGCATCAGTCACCACTCAATCAATAACCTTTTATTTGGTATAAGCTACTCAGAATGCAAAAACTGCAAAAAAATTTTAAAGTTAGTTACAAAAGAAGGTGTTAGAAGGTGATGCACTGGGGACCTAGTACAAATACAACACATGCTTGTAAGAGCAGAAGTAGGAACAGAAAGTCCTAAATTAATTATGTGTAGAGGGTATTTATGTGTTGCTACCCGACTGTAAAATATGATCCTTAGTGTAAACAACTTGCCTTCAAAATCTCCAAGAGAGCAAATAAAGAGAGCTAAAAAAGTCAATGCATCAGAATTCAATATTTTCCATTTTCATTACAGCCTTGTATAAAGTGCCTCAAGTCTATCTGCCATTTGGAAATACCTATGAGAAAATATAAATTATTCTCCTGTAAGAGCAGATCTCTACGGAAAAAAAAAAGATCACTTCAGTAGTAAGTGCTGCTGAGGCATTTTCAGACTGCTAATAACTTCCTCCAGAGCTGCCTGGGTCCAATTTGGAATTTGAGCTGACAATTTTATCTCCCTCTTCATTGGTTGCCAGGAAGAAAACATCTATGCTTCACTGCAAATGTAAGTAATAAAGGATAGCAAGGTCTTCAAGCCTTAAAGGTCTTTGGTTTTTTATAAAAATTTTTTTCCCTGCTTTTCTAGGTAAAAAAATCCCCAACAAATTAAAATTATTATTTTTAAAAAATAATCTGTCCTGATATATGTTAGAAGTCAAAAGTGTACATTCATACATACTGAAAATATCACGAGCTTACTGCAAGATGAGACAATTGTCAACAGTGAGTTTATTTTCTTACATAAAAGTGAAAATTCCATTTACAGCAGCTATAAAAGTATAGATAAACTCTTTCACACTTCATCTCCTGACCTGCATTTCTGACTAGCTTACAGAGACTGCCATTTCTTTGCTCTATTCGTGCTTTGAGCCAGCTGGACATAAGACCAGCTTCTTTCCAGAAATCATGTGGCCACATTAGCACAGTTCTGAGCCCAAGCTAATGTATTCTGTTTCACAGCCAGCCCTATTAACTCAGGTTCAGCAACACACAAATCACAGCTACACAGCTGCTACACTGGCTGGCTCAGGGCACAGGCAGAGTGAACCTGCCACTGTCTGCACCCATCCATGTGGATGTACCCTCAGATGACCTCAGGCACTGTGTGCTGTAACAAAAGCTAGTTTTAGGAACTGGTTCTCCAATTAATTGCATTTTAATTGCATAACTGGAAATGGAGTAATGAAATCTTACAGGATATGGTAATGTAAATTTTTGTCAACATCACCACAACAGTGTGGTGCCTAAGCTGGTCTATGAACTAACTTTAAAAAACCAAACAGATTCATACAAATATAAAACATTTTAAGAGATCCAACTATCATGGGAAGGATTATCATGTTGCATTTCTGTCCTTTTTTCCAAACACATTATCTATCAAAAAGTAAGGTGAGTCAGGAAGGAAGGACTACTGAAAAAATGTGGTAACTGTGGCAGTGTCCTTCTTTCCACTTTTTGCTTGGTGTTTCTGAATGGTATTCTTTAGTCAGTGTAAGTGGTAAGTGTGCTTTGGTATAGATTCAGGTCCTTCTTCACCACTCATAACTCTTCCTTCCTATTGAAAATAGAGGCAAGACATGCGGTGAGTGGCTCAGTGCGTCAGCTTTGCACACAACTCCTCAAAATTACTTTTCCAGAAGCTTTAAAGTCTTCAAAGTCACTCACAATACTTTTCAATCCTTCTACAGAGAATTCCTAAAGAGCCCAATAACAGCCTTTTCCAAGTACTGATGCATTTGTGAGTAAAAGTAATGATTGTAGGCATACCAAATGTCATTATATGTTAAGTGACAATGGGGATTTCACAGGGATTTCCACCTCTTGGGTTTTTATCTGCTTTTATCTACTCTGTTATATTCCTGTGCCTCTCTGTACAAGAGACAGTGGAGTTAAATATCTGGAATTGGAAATAAAGCTGCTAAACACAATTTATTGCTCATAAAAGCACTTTTGGTGCTAGCTTGCTTGCTACACTGTCTGCAGCAATGGCCACCAAGTGAAGAACACAAGTACATATGGTGTGCTCCCAGCTGTCAGCTCAGTTATGTCCTTGGCCTGGTAGGACTTGCCCATGTTATTATTCCCAGTGGACCCCTCCTTCAAGTACTTGTCTAATCTCTCATTGAGTTCATATAAATTATTGCCTTTATAAATTTTGGAAATGAATGTAACATGTTTGCCAGGTTTTTGGCTTGTTGTTCTCATCCAAATTTGAGAGCCTACAACAGCCATACAGTGAGACTGATCAAAGATCCACCTAGCCAGTGCCCTTGTCACCTAAATCAGCCCATGGTGAATGCCTGGAAAAAGCAGCAGAACAGGCAGGACTAGCATGCAAACCTATTTCTTCATTCCTCAGCAATCTTTATCTCAGGAGTTCCTGAGCCAGAGAATGGTTACATTTCACCTGCCCTTTTACTATCCAGTCATGTGTTACATTTCACAGTAGGCTTTCATTTTTAGAACCCCAGAAATACATTACCATCATCTAACTTCCATGCCTCACTTTCCATCTTTGATTCTAAAGGGGTTTTTCTCAACAAATAATTTAGAAATATATTTCATATTTCAAATTTACATGAAAATACACTAATAGTCACCCTTCATTTTGGAAATGGACCATTTTCTCCTAACTTGTATCAGCAACTTGTTCCTTGGCAGTTTAGTTTCTTTTAAGAGCCACAGTTCATTGTAATCTCTTATGCAAACAGATATTTTTTTTATGCAAGTGCATCAACTGCAAGTACAACAAGATCACTATTTCAGAATGGCTCTTCTATTAAAACAGTTTGAAGCAGACCATGCACAATGGTGAACAAAAATCAAGTCCAGGACAAGAAGCCTAAATTTTTTATGGCACCAAAGATTTTAGTCTTATGACTCTGATCAATATGACATTCACCTACAGCACTCAGGAGTACACAGACAATCTTCTCTCTTTTGTTTTCTTTTACAGTGCCTGATTTTCCATATCAGGAAATGTTTGCCACCATCTAGATACTACAGTCCTAGCAAGATATATTTCTTATTTAGAATTCATTTTAACTCTGATTTGTCTCAACATCCTTTGGTAGTGCAAAGGGCTATTTTCACTTTCTCTACATAATTTATACCTGGTGTTTATTCTCCTTCCCTCAAGTGTCTCATATGCACAGTATCACACTATCCCCATTTAAACTAGATTTTCTTAGTCTCTTTCTCTGGATTTGGGGGTTTTGATGTTTGTGGAGCAATGCATTTTTAGTAATAAAGGAGATACACACAGACAGATAACTGAGCCAATGCATCCTTCTGTTGGTTGTACAACTGGACTTATTTATGATATCAGGCTACTCCACTCTATCCTGCCTCACTTTTGGCACTTCTGCCCTTCTTCTTTGGTGACACAGAATGCATTTAAGATTTCACCCATACAATAGGAACTAACACTGAAAAAGCAACATTCTTACACCTTTTAGTAATATCACAGTAAGAAAAAAACAATACATATAGTGTTGACCCTCAGGCTTCAGCAATATGATTCTTACTTTTCATACTGTGTCAGAAACATTTTCTGCAGGTCAGTGGGCATAACTACACAAGCACTAAACTAACAGGAATTCCAAATTGCTGCCAAGTTACACTTCAATAAAAGCCTACTGAATCAAGACTCTGATGCTTCTGATGCAGATTGATTAATAACTGATTTTTATTTCCTGCACTGCAAACCACTCTGGCAGTTCTTGAGGTGTGTAAAAATTGCTTTTAACAGCACTTCACTAACAAGCAAAGGGTGTTCATGTAGATGGAAACCAAACAAAATCAAAAAATATTTCACTTCAATAAAAAGTAAGCCACAGGAACATTGATCAAAATCAGTGAATAAATATGAAATAGAAATAACTTTATGGTTTTACATAATTATGCACAAAAAAAATCCAAAGGTTATTTATATCAGTTTGTTTAAAATACACTTTAAACAAATACTCTCCTATGAGGAAAAGCTGAGAGATTTGGGGCTGTTCAGCCTGGAAAAGAGAAAGTTCCAGAGGTACCTTTGAGCAGTACATAAAGGGGGCTGCAAGAGAGCTAAAGAGAGACTTTTTACAAGAGCATGAAGTGATAAGACCAGGGGGAATGGCATTAAACTGAGAGAGGGCAAGTTTAGATTAGATATTAGGAAGGAATTCTTTCTTGTGAGGGTGGTTAGGCACTGGAACAGGTTGTCCAGAGAAGTTGTGGATGCACAGTCCCTGGGAGCGTTCAAGGCCAGGTTGGAAGGGGCTCTGAGCAAGTCAGTCTAGTTCAAGGTGTCCCTGCCCATGGCAGGGGTGTTAGAACCAGGTAATTTTTAAGGTCCCTTCCAACCCAAGCCATTCTCTGATTCTATGAAATATGGACAGGACAGCTGGGATTATATATGAGCTTAGCCCTGAATAATAATTATTCCTGGTGAATTTTGAAGTCAAGGGCTGTCAGCTGCTTTCAACCCAACAGGAGTAAGAATTTTTATCCTGGTATCTCAAATAACTGATGCCAGATTATCTGAGGTCCTGTAAAAGATCCCAAACTCTGACATTTCATAAATTAGCAAGTCAGCTCTATAGATAGACATCCCCTTCTGATCCAGCTGGATAACAAGTAATTTAATTTACTCTCTATCTGTTACCACCTGCTTCAGAAGATTGTCACCTGCCAAGTTTACTGAGAGGGATCCCTGTTTCAGAACTCTGTGAAGGACACCACAGCAGTTCTCAGCTTTGCCACACCACTCTCCTCCTGACCTGTCACTCACAGACATGAAGATGCATCCCTTCCACATGTGGATACAGCACCAAGTTTCTTCAGGGTGTTCCCAAGGAAGGAGCATTTGAAGCTCTGAGCTGGCTGTGTGCAGGAGGCAGCATTCATCACTTTTAACAGCCAAGCTCTTTTTCCCTAATAAACAAAACAAAATGTGTCTCTTCAAGGACTTTTGCCAGAGCCCCATAGAATAAGGCCCTGGAGGGAAGAGGGAGCCCAGGAAACATGTGTGGGAAGTCAGGCAAAAATGCCAGGAGACTTCTGTGGTTGAACAGGGAGCACCTCCAAACTCAAACATAAAAAGGAATCATAGAGAAGGTGGCACCAAGGACAGGTAACCTGTGAGGAACACAGACACATTGTTCAGGTACGCCGGGATGAGGTCCCAAAAGTTAAAGCCCAGCTGGATGTCAAAGACAACAAGAAGGGCTTCTGTAGGGGACAAACAAAAGACTGGGAAAACCGTGAGCCTACTGCTCCCCCTCCCCTTCCCACTATAAAATCTCACTCCATTATTTTAGACTAGACACAGTAAATAGAAGCAGCTCTGTATCCCTTACTGTACCTACCCTTCTTTTCTTTGTCTAATATAATTCCTTACATGTTTAAGGAGTTCTGGAAAAGACAAAGGCACATGTGCAAAGGAAACAAACAGGTGCGTGGGAGAGTTTTGGGGGTTTTTTTTGTTTGGTTGGTTGGTTGGTTTTTTGTCAAAACCTGTGAGCTGGTTTGGCTCGCAAATTCCTCATTGAAGAAGCTCAGCAATGTAGCTGCAGAGAAATGGAAATCATCTTCTGTAATACTATCAGCAAATTACCTTTGTCCTGGGGATGATTTACCTTTTGCAACCCCAGCGACAGCCAGAAACACACACTAGTCTCTTACAAGCTTTCTCCTGCATCTCTCTGCACCTTACAATGCTGTATTATGGCATTTAGATGTTTCACACGGTAGCATTTTACTGAGAGTCTCTTCAGACATCCACAGGCAATCACCTTTTGTCACATCATTGCTTTTAGCTCCATTTCCAACTGAAAATAAGCCTAGGAACTACAATGCCCTTCTCCCAAGGCTGTCAATTCAGCAAATAGCTCAGATACAAAGATTAAATATAAGTTGTGTGTGTATATTTGCTCACATATGATCTATTATAATTTTTGAATGCTAAATCCTATGTTTTTTCACCACATAATACAAAAGGCTTTCAACCAGAGACACTCACAATCTAAACAGACAGAAAAGAACACAAGAGCTTAAACAAAGACTCTTATCTTACTCTGTGCTTTTATAAAACGTTTAACCTTTTACTTAGATAGACTAGTGCCAGGGCCTCACAAAGAAAGTAATGTGTTCAGGAGGGAATGGAGAAAGGGCACCTCCCTTCTGCAAAAGGATTGAGGAGGAATTTCAAACATGAAGATAAAAATCAAAATAAAATGGAAAAATGAGACAAAGTAGGAAGCCAGAATTTCTTCATTATGTGTTTCCGTGAACTTTCTGTGATTTCCCGTAATGTACCTTAACTGCAACAATGTTTATTTGCTAAATAGATTGCCCAAGCCTCTAATCTATGAACTTCCACAAGTAAATTTTACAAACTACATAAAATATATATGAATGCGCTTAAATTGGAGATGACCCACGAAAACCAGTGCGTCCAGATTACGCAGGTAGATCTCAAACGCGAGCATTTATTTTAAATTGACCATTTAGTTCTCCCTGACTCAGAATTATGTAAGAGCCACCAAGGAACTGGCCTCTGGCAGCACGCACGCATGAATCTGTTCAAGCACTGACAGGACTGTTAGCTGAGGCCTCAGAAACCCAGAATCAGGGTCCTCAAGGCGTGTATTTCCATATTTATCTCATCAAGCAGCTCAATCTCACTGGCAGATTCCGAGGACAGTCTCTTTTAAGAGATAAGTTGTCAAAATACTCCTGCCAGGATAGGAAAGACCAAGGTAAACTACTAATGCCCATGGCAAATTTAGCCTGACAAGGCAGTAATCTCTTCTAAAATACCTTGGGCAGTAATGCACCAAAAATTTCCCATCATCCAACTGCATGGCCTGAATCCTCATAACTGGGAGACTGAGATGAACCCGGATTCTACACGCCACTTGGGCTGATTTAAAAGCAAATAAATGTACTTGTTCCTTCACAGCAGTTCATACCGGTCTATGATTTACACAGGCTGATCTGGCACACATTTACATTCCTGTGAGGGCTTTCTGTAGTTTTTAGCCATATCACTTCACCTCCCTCCAGCTATAAAAAGAGAATGATGGTATTAATGTAACATTACAGAGGCTCTGTCAGTTATGACAATTAATTAAAAAAAAAAGAATAGAGAGTTGCTTCTGCTTTATTGAGGTAGAGCTTTTTTTTAAAAACAACAAAACATTTATTTAAAGTGAGGAAGACCTGGTGCAAAAACTAAAGCTAAATACAGACAATGATACAAAATATTATTTTAAAATATCTGATAATTAACACTTGTAGAAAACCAAACATCTGTTCTACAGCTTTTATTCCCTGCAGTCAAAATTGAAGCCTTTGCAATTTGCCTGCTGAAAAGGTAACATGACCCAGCATCTTTTTCTGTATTTAGACCAAATCCAGATTTATGGGCTGTTTTTGCCACAGCAGTATGCAATATTCCAAAACAAGCTCTAAGAAAAAGTAATCGGAAATGTGAAGCTTAACAGAAAATGAGACAAAGCTTAAAGCCAAAGAAAAACCCTGCTAAACTTATTTGACATTATCAAATAATAATGTCCTGTAATTTTTCTAGGAAAAGGAGAAATGCATTAGATCATACCTATATGGACATAGGGAAACACTTAATATGGTGCAATGGTGACATTTATGTTTATCTTATGGAAGTTAAGGAGACGCTGGAAGAAAATGCCAGCAATTTCCCTTGCAAACAGTTTTAAATTAACATTTTAAATAATGACTTCAACATAATGACTAGAAAGATACCTTTGATACAAAATAAGAAATATAGCATATGGGAAGAAAATGGGGAAATTACAAAACCAGTGTAAAACTTATAATTATGGAGTGCAGCATTGTAGTAAAATGTGGACTATGCAACATTTTCTCAAGGAAGGATGTTCTTTAATATATATTGTATACTTTCAAGCTTTATCAACAAGATGGGAGATTTAGTCTGTGAAACAGAGAGCAGCCCACAAGCTCTAAGTGATGTGCAGGAGTTAGAAAGACAAATTACTGGTTGGTAGAATTGTCTTGCTAAGCTTTAGGGCCTGGCAGGTTTCAGTGATCTCACACCCAGAGGGAGGTTAACAAAGTTGGGGAGAAGGATGTACCACTGACAGCAGACACAAAGAATGCAGAATTTATGGGCCACAAGGACATTGGGCAGAACCCCCAAGATAAGGAAGAAACAAATAAACCTTACCCAGCAACTGTGCTGAACCAGCTGTGACTGGGTAAAAGGGAATTCTGCAGGGGGAGATCCCAACCACCACTCACAGATCATTGACCCAAAAACCCATCAGCCCAAGAGAAGAGAAACATCATGGGACTGATCAGCACGAGAAGAGAGAGAATCATTAACCAATAGAAGATAGAACACTAATTAATATATGAGAACTATGAAACTTGTAGCCAATGAACACTAATTATTGTTTGCTGACATGTATAAATAGTAAAAAAGTATGATAGTTGTTGGGCTTGATTTGTGGAATTCCACTGGGCACCAGGCTTGCAGAACTCTGAAATAAAATAATCAATGTCTCTCTCACGTGTGTAATTATTGGCTTATATTGTAATTATTGCACACTGGGAAACAAATCCGATTTTTGTGGACAACAACATCCTGCACTTATAAATTAAGATGTTATCTCAGAAACCCTTGTCAGAAGGATGTATTTGATGGGGTGTATTTGAACCTGCCAAGATAACTAGAAAGCATCATGCAAAGGACACGAATGACAAAAACTAACTGCATATTTTATTGTTTAATAAAAGCTTTCTAAACTAAAGGTCTGCTCCAGAAGCAGGACATTGTTTGTGTTAATAAGACGTGTCTGGTAAATTTTTTTTTTTAATAAAAGCGTGAGGGAAGGATAATACTTTAGGGACTCCCACTTTCCTGTACCACATCTGCGATTCAAGAAAAATTCGCAGGGCGCTCGGGAGTGCCATAAAGCAGCTCGTATTCTCGTTTTTCAGCGCAGAGGCGACGCCACGCTCGCTCGGGGCGCGGCGCGGCCCTGGGAGAAGGGCGGACGCAAGCGCCGAGCGGTCCTGAGGAAGGCGCCGCGCTGAGGGAGGAGCAGCCCTGAGGGAGGAGCGGCCCCAAGGGCGGCGCGGGGCTGAGGGAGGCGCGGCGCCGAGGGCGGAGCGGCGCCGAGGGCGGAGCGGCGCCGAGGGCGGAGCGGCGCCGAGGGCGGAGCGGCGCCGCCCCAGCCGCGGGCCCGCTCCGCTCTAAGATGGCGGCGCGGGCCCCACGTGGTGCGCACTGAGGCGGGCGCGGGTCGGGCGCTGGCGACATGGCGGCGGCGGCGGCGGCGGCGGCGGCGGCGGCGGCGGCGGCGGCGGCGGCGGCGGCGGCGGCGGCGGCGGCAGGAGGCAGCGAGGGCGGGAGGAGCGACGGAGCTGAGGAGGACGAGGTGGAGGTTGGTGGATGCCGACAGCGGGCCGCTCTCCAGCCCTGGGGGAAGGGTCCGGCCCCTCGCGGGGCGTGGCCCGGCCCCGCTCCGCCCGGCCCGGAGGGGCAGGCAGGGAGAGGGGCCGGTCGCGGACCGAGCGCGTTTCCCTGGGGCCGGCGGGTTTCTCAGTCCCCACAGCGGTGCCGTGCCCAGAGCTGTGGGGTTCTGGCTGTTCGTCCTCGGGCTTCCCCGAAAACGCCGTGGTCAGAGAGTGCATTTGCAGTTTCTGTTGCTTCCTGTCGCCATAAAATCGCAGAATTAGAGAAGGGTTTGGGTTGCAGGGGCCTTTAAAAATTATCTGGTTCCAAACCCCTGCCATGGGCAGCGACTCCTTCCACTAGACCAGGTTGCTTAAAGCCTCATCCAGCCTGGCCTTGGACACTTCCAAGAATGGGGCATCCACAAATTCTCTGGGCAATCTGTTAAAAAAAAATTATTTATGAAAATTTCAGTATCTAATCTAAACCCACTCTCGATTTAAATCTCTTACCCCTTGTCCTGTCACTACAGGCCCTTGTAAAAAGTCCCTCTCCAGCTCTCTTGTAGGCCCTCTTAGGTACTGGAAGGTGCTGTAGGATCTCCCCAGAACCATACTGATGCTCGTTTTTCAAGGGTGAAAAAAGTGCTCCCCATTGCTCGCTAGGAAGAAAAGGCCAGGAAATTCGGGTGTGAAACAGGTGTCTTATGGAATAGGGGGTCACTAAATTTCCCTGGGTATTACAAGAGTTCTGTCTCTTGACAAAATGCAGCATAAACTCCACTTTGGGGTTTATCCTGAAAGGCTGTGTCTTTGTATGCTGTTCTTATTGGTAAAGATTGATTTCAGGGAGGCCTTTTTCCCCCCTGAGTTCTGTCATATCTGTTATAGCTGTACATGATCAACTTTTCTTGTAGGAGCAACTGGTCATGGTTGAGCTATCAGGAATTATTGATTCAGACTTCTTAGAAAAATGTGAAAACAAGTGCAAGATTTTGGTGAGTGATTACAGCACAATAGGAAAGGGGTAAGTTATTACGGATGTGAACAAGGGAGTGAGGCTGCTTCTAAATTTCTTGATGTAATAACATTAGATCATATCTTTGATAGAGAATTATGTGTGCTGTGCTTGGCTGCATGCTGTGGACTCTCAGAAACAGCATAAAGTCTTTGAATATATTATTGCATAAATATAAGGAAACTTTTTCAGAAGTATATATAAGCTTGGACCAGTATCTACTCTGGTTTCAAGTTGTAAGTTAATTTTTCTTTAAATTATGTGTTGCACATGTTAAAAAAACCGTAAATGTTAATCACACTTAGTCAAATAATACTGGAATACAGCAGACAGGTAAAGCAAAGCATTTAAGATTTGCAATGTATTTACAATCGGGCTTTTTGCAGATATGTCCTGGCAAGTTCAAGTCTTGTAAAGGATAACTGGGCATTAAGCATTTCATGAACAGTTTTGGATGTTGTTTCCTTCACTGTAAGGTTATTGTAGGAATCTGATTTCCCTGACCTGTTCCTTTTGAGTTTTTTAATCACTTTATCTGTATAGGACCGATTTTATTTGCCCTTCAAAACTTATGTAGACTATGAGAGTTGTGTAGATAGTATTTGCAAATCAGCAGCACTTGTACTTTCTCAAAGTAGACCTTTATTATAGGCTGAAAAGATGGAAGAGAACATCTGAGTGTGCTACTGATCACAATAGATGAGTGATAAAGTCAATTCTCAATGTCTCAGAAGTAGAAATACAATCAAAATTCATGAAATATTCATCTTTGGATGGATATGCAGGTTTCCCTCCTTGATCTGATCTAATTCTCTTGAAATTTTTTACATGTATCATTCATACTGATGGCTGAATGGCTGCAGATGCTTCAGTACTGCTGGTGGGATTCTTTAAAATGTTGTGCTTTGTGACTCCCTTGTAATGTTACTAGTAAAAGGTTAAAGTATCCATACTGTGTTCTACTTGTATCCATGTCTACTTGAGTTCACTCCACAGAGTGAGCATTCCATGAGACTTTTCCTAAGGGACAGCTGTTGTTAAAACTTTAATTAAAGTGTCTGCTCTGTGTTACTCTGTTTAGCAAGTTTTCTGTGATGCTGGTCCCATCAGGGGAATGATGTGTTATTAATTGTATTTATTTCTTGTAGAAGAAAAAACCCCACGAAAATGTGTTCTATGTGGTAGCTTAGTGTTATTTGTGTAATTTATGCAGAAGAAAGAGAATCCCAGAGCTTAAATCTTGTTGATCCTTATACTTTTGGAACACAGAAGTATATGAGGAAAATTGCACAAATTCATATTAACCTGCGTGATAGTCTTTATTTTATGCAATTTACCATGTAATGCCTTATCTTCAAAACCTTTAGCAAGTGCTTGTCTTCAAGTCCTGAATAATTCTGATGTTCACAAGGTATTATTCAAAGACATTTTCCTTTAATTAGTGTCTTCTGTTCAGACATTGATTTTTATCAAAATACAGTATGTAGATATATATTATATAAGAAAAATGGGATGCTGGCTTGTGTATTTGGAAAACCTGTGCTCTAGAGGAAGGGAATGAGCTGACAGAAGTGCTTCCTTACTCTTCTGCTCCTTGTTTAAAAAAGTAAGATAGCAACAATTTCCAACTCCTTGACAATAGAGACACACAGTAATCACAGAAGCTTCTGTGACCCTGCAGTGGCACTTCTGGTGCTGATGTAATGCCTTGTGCTGGACTTCTTTACCCTGTCTGAAGAAGTTATTTTAAAGTTATTCCACTTTCTAGAACTTGTATCAATTGAAGCTTAGAAAATAACATCATCTTCATGCAAACACCTAAATTTTTGTTAATTTGAAATGGAGGTTACATTAATTTCCTAGAGGAAATAACAGCACTTTAACTTATATTGACTGTTGGCTGCCATTTGATCTGAGTTTGTTGTAATATACTAGAGCATTTTCTATACTGTTCTATACTAGGTTTTATTATGATTACTAAAAGAGTATTATCTGGGGTTTTTTTTTGTATTTAATATACTTAAAGGAACATATATGATGGGGAATTGATATAATCTGGATTCTGCTATGTCTGTCTTTGCTGGTCTTACAGTGAGAAATAATACAGACCTGACATGATGCAATTTTATCCTTCTTTACATAGGGAATAGAGACAGAGAGGCCCATTTTACAAGTGGACAGATATGTATTTGCAGGAGAGTATGAAGGTAGGAAAACTTATGTGAATACAATCTCTCCCTTTTCACTGACCCAAGGAACGTTCTTAACATCAGGTGCTTTTGCTGCAATTGGTCCTGTGAGATGCTGTAGTTGTGGGCAGTCACTGCTAAATTAACCATGCATCCATGGTACTTCCAGGGAAGGTATGTGTGGAAGCTGACTCTGGGGTGCACCAGCTGGTATTACTGCAGACAAAAATGTGGCATATAAAATGCCTTAAAGTGCTGTTGCCTCCTGTGTAAGCAGGACTGACACATTTTGCAATCTGTAGTTCTTTCATTTGCCCTATGGTGACAACACTGGTCTGGAAGAAGATGGTCTGGGATTCTCTCTTGTAGTGACTCCAATGACTGTGATACTCCTGCCTGTTATGAGTTCCTTACCAGTGCTGTACCTCTCTGAGGGGCTGGAAGTTAGAACATTCCCACAACTGAGCCAGTGGGTGCATTATCTGCAGCTGAGGCAAATTAGTCTCTAAAACTTTCTCACTTTGTTTTTCATAGATGCTTTGGGAACCTGTGTGGTTTTTGAAGAAAACACAGAGCAAGGTAATTGTTGTGATTTGATGTTCTGTTTTTTTCAGTAGCTGGGGAGGTTAAAAATATTTATCTAGTTTCATTTGCTAGTGGAATTCACTATAATGACTGGGGTTTGGGTATTGTTTTTTCTCCTCTCTTCTTAGTAGACGCAGAAGGCAACCAAAAAGTACAGCTGAAATACAAGTGCCACACAGTGAAGAAGTTGAACATGACACGGACCCTTCTGACAGAAAAGAAGGAAGGAGAGGAGAATGTTGGTGAGTGATTCTGCTCTTATGCATGTGGACATGGGTGGATTATGCTTAATCCACAGGGAGAGTCAGCCTTTATTAAGTGTTTGATTCAAGAGCATGCAGGAAGTTAAAGGAATTTGCTTCTTTAGGCACCATATGTGTATATTTAAATTAAAAAATTAAATACATTTCTGGCCAGTGCTGCCTCCAGAAATGGCTTCTAGGAGATGACTACAAAGAAGTATAAAAGCAGGAAAGCATATGCTGATGCTCCCTGGTACATTCTTCTGTCATCTAGAAGTTTCAAAATCAGAGGTGCTGTTTAGTAGTTCTTTCCTGAATTTTTTTTTTCCCTACTTCCATAATTTTTTCTAAGGACATTCTGAATCTCTGTAATTGTTGAAAAGAACTGAATTGTACTTAATGAATTTACAGTTAAATGGAAATTAATCTAAATTACTTGCAAAGATGTACTTAAAGAGCATGTATATCGATTTTCATTCTGTAGGCAGAACTCACGGTTCATATGTTTGCTTTATTTTTTTTTGTACAGAAGTCAGAACTTCTACATAGTCAAATACTGAGTGTACTACTATATATAGCAGTATTCATTAGAACTGTTCTACTGCTTTTAGCTGCTTTTTTTCACTCAAGTTAGTGTTACTGCTTCTTATTTTAAGAATATATAGCCATTTTACCTTGAATATGAGCAGTCAGCTGGACACTGGCCATAGGAGGTACAAAATGAAATGTCAATTAGAATCTAACCAAACATCAGCATTCCTATCAACACCATGTACCACTTCTCTCTGTAGAATTAATTATGTAATGTTAAACTGAAAGCATTGTTTTGCTAGTCTAAGTAATATTAAATTGAGACTAGAGAGTATTTTGCTTAATACAAAGGCAGTTCTGGAGCAGCAGTACTGCTGATAAGTACTAAAAACCACTTTGTTTCTGTACCGTGACAGGAATTTAACTTGTGCATGCAAAGTAACTACAACATCTTGAGAACTGAAAACATGTACTGAGTAAAAATCAAAATGGGAGTGGAATCCCATTTCTATTTGGGGTTGGTTTCAACCTGTTGTTCCAACTTATTGTTACACTTGAGTTAAAGAGAGTGCAAGAACTTTTGTCCTCTCTCTGTTGTCATTACCTATTGCCTGAAGATCTAATATTTAGGTGAACAAATATTCTATTCTCTTCATCGCATTTGTGAAGTATTTTCTTTGCATTTTGATTAATGTTTTAAGTTATTTTAAGAGCCTGAGAGTGGCATCAGACACCTAAATACAACAGGAACTGCCATACTGGATCAGAGGAAAAATCTTTTTAGTCCTGCATTGTATTTTCTGACTATGAAAAGTAGTAAAAGGGTATGTGAAAAGTAATAGGAGAGGAATATGCACATCTCTCTATTCTAAGTGGTTCTTTTACTTTGATCTTGGTCTGGCTCAGCCTTAATAACAGTGAACTTAAGTTAAAAACTGTTGTTAACTCCTTTTGTCACTAATAGAATTTTCCTTCTTTACATCAGGTGGAGTAGAGTGGTTGCAGATCAAGGACAGAGATTTTTCCTACAGCAGGCTTAATATGATTTGCAGTTTTCTGCCTGAAAAGGATGATTCTGAGGAGTCAGCTCAGGCCCAAGATAAATTGACTGAAGAGTCAGAGGGAGAGGTGAGTGGCAAAGGCAATTCTAACATGAACTGTGACCTTGAAAAGCAGCCCAACTTGGAAATGGATGCCCCTGTTCCTTTGCCTGACAGCTCTGCTTCTGGGGCAGAGGAATCTCCTTCTGGAAATGCTGCCTTAGAGGATGTACCTCCATGACACTAACTCTGATCTTTCAGGATTTCTTCACAGAATTAATGGGCCAACTTTTATAGGCCATGACATGGTTTCCACATTCTCTGAAAAATGGAGAGTGGAAAAACAGACATTATGTTCTTGTGCATTGCTTTTGTGTTTGAGTTATAGTGGGAAGGGCTTAATTGTTTTTTAAAATTACTGACTGGAAATGTGTGTATCCCTACCTCAAAACTGGAAAAGTGGAAATGGTTACATAATTAAAAGAAGCTCCTTGCTTAAAAAAGGTTGATGTATTGTACAGTCTGAGACATTTTGTAAAAAGAAAGAAACACCATTGTTTAAAATAAAGACCTGAATTTTTCAACTATGGCTTCACCTTGTGTGTCGTGTCAGCCACATACTGTCTGCTCTTGTACTGCAGTTATTGAAAGAAAACAAATAAGTGTGGCTTTTATTGAATGCTCCTCAAACTGCTTAGCTTAGATTCTCTCTAGTGTCCTTTTTCTCCTTGATGGAGTTTAGAAATCTTTCATGTGGGTTGGGACTTTAGGGGGTCTCTCATCTAGTTTCCTATGTAAAATAGGGTCAACACTGAAATTCAGGGCAAGTTGGTCAGGGCTTTGTCCACTCAAGCCTTGAAAACCTCTGCAAACTTGTTCAGCAAATGAAATCCAGGTCTTAGGCATCTGTCATGCTGCTTCCCCCATTTTCTGTATAATATAATGTGTGTTATACAAAAGGAAGTGTGGTTACTCCATTTTTCTTTTTCCTCACAGTAACTTCTTGTCTCTAATCTTCCTCTCTGGCATTTTCCTGAAGGGTTTTATGCTTAAGATCCTGTACCTATGCATCAGTGATTCCCAGACTAGTCCATGTGATTGTATTCTGCTGCCTAGCTAGTCTGTGGGTTGATACTGCTACATCATTTATTCTGCCACACACTGTTTTGAGTGCGTGGTGCACTCAGGATAATGTTTTCAAAAGCACAACAATTTTAAAACAGAAAACATTTTCTCCCTGACCCTTCTTCTTTCCTACCTTTCTCTGTCTCCCTCAAAACAGTGTAACTGCAACAGTGCTGTGAGGATGAGAACACCTAATTAATTCCACCATAATTATGTAATACCTTAATTAGTAATGATCAGAGGAGAAGCTCCCCCACAGTGTTGTTCACAGCAGAGCATCAGTAAAGAGAAGCCACTAAAATGGCAACAGTTCAAACCATCAATCCCATTATTCCCTTTTTTTTTTTTCTGTGTAGAAGCAACTTGAATCTTAGGGGAAAGGGAGGCAGGGAGAGGAAAGGAAAGGGAGCATGTTCTGTGTGCCTCCAGCCTGGGTGTGGATCTTTCACATGGTAGTGTTGCATTTGAGGTTTCTGGGAGACAGCACAGCCATCCCTCTGGATTTAACTGCAACCATGGAAGTTTAAAAACATCATCATTCAGGCTTGATTTGTGTGGTGTTGATAGATAGAGGGCAGTTATAACTGGAATAACGATCCTGGGAATACACAGGCTCTTGAGTGCCGGAGGGAGGGTTTGCGGTGCGCTCGGTGGCAGCTGAGCCTCCTGCAGAGGGGGCTCTTGCTATGGCTGCTTCAGCCTCTGGGAACAGAGAGGAGCTTCAGGAGTTTGTTCTCTGACAGAATGCAAACACAGCAACTCTCCCATGTTTTGCTAACTGGTTACTTAGTCTGGCACTATGTATGTCAGTTTTTTTTCCCTATGTACAAGGAGTGTTCCAGCATTGGTTTCTGGCCTTCTCAGCCTTTTCTTTCAGCACTACACTGAAACTGTTTCTTTGTTCTAGTTCATCTGGTAATCAGTATTATTTTTTGAAAACATTTTATGTATATCACACACAATGAGTACATTCATAATAATATTAGGGTCTTTTAATATTTTAAGTGTAATTTCTAATGGTCGAGCTTTTGTTCCTATGATAATTAACCCTAACTTTTGCAACCATACAACCTCTGGGTGAAGAACCTTTTTCTGATATCCAACCTAACCCTCCCCTGACACAACTTCAGGCCATTCCCTCGGGTCCTGGCACAGGTCACCACAGAGGTCAGTGTCTGCCCCTCCTCTTCCCCTCAGGAGGAAGTGGCAGACTGCAGTGAGGTCTCCCCTCAGCCTCCTCTGCTCCAGGCTGAACAGCCCGGGCACGCTCCGCCGCTCCCCGCGCGGATTCCCCTCCAGCCCTTCCGTCCCGTGGGACGACGGCGCAGAGGCGCGCCCCGCGCATGCGCCGTGCCCCGCCCGCCCCGCCCTGCCGGCGGATGTGACGCGCGCGGCGGCTCCCGCACCGCGTCGGGCACGTGAGGGCAGCGATGGATGCGCTGGACCGAGTGGTGTGAGTGTGCCGGGAAACCGCTCCGGGAAACGGGAGGGGCGGCGGCCCGGGCGGGATGCACTGCGGGAGCCAGCAGAGAGAAAAGCCTCATGGAAAACGTGCGGGGGAGAGGAAGCCGAGCGCTGCCGTCTTTTTAGTGGTGGCCAAACAGCCCTTTATCAGTTGGTAGCTAAAAAAACCGCAGTGACCTGCTGGTGTTGAATCTGTGTGTTTGCGTACACCTGAGAGAATTCATTTCTGACGTTTCAGTGATGCATGGGAAGAGTTACCATAAACTAAAACACCAGAAGTCCCACTTCAGCGTGAGGAGGAACTTCTTTACAGTGACAGGGCGCTGGAACAGGCTGCCCAGGGAGATCCTGGAGACAGTCCAAACCCACCTCACATTCCTGTGGCACCTGCTCCAGGTTACCCTGCCTTGGCAAGGGGGTTGGTCTCTATGATCTCCAGAGCTCCGTTCCACCCCTGACGATGCTGGGATACCTCTGTGTCTGCGGGGGTATTGTTTGTTTTAAAGAAGAAAATAAAACTAATGCTTTACTGAGAAGATAATCTAGTGGAGAGCTATAAGTCTTAAGCCACGTAGCCACTGATGTGTCTAAGGTCTGTGCCCCTGCACAGACTGCGATATTTCACTTGGCTAGTGCCCAGTGTTCCTCACTGGTTCCTGACAACAGCTTTTATTCTGGGGGCTGTTGGTGGTTTTGAGGAACTTTATTTTCTTCTCATAAGCAAGTTTCTGGCTTGTTGAGGGAGCTGATGGTAGGGGAATCCTTTAGTCTGGCAGTAAGCTGAGAATTCTACTATAGCTTGAGCTCTAAATTAGCAGAAACTGAAAAGCACAAGACTGTAAAATCACCTTTGCTAATTTGGGGGGACAGAGAGGAATAGGAGTGGCAGTAAAAACACATTCACCTGAGACAGGGCTTTTGTCATTGATTGTAATTCTGCAGGTTGGGATTAGTTTGAGTCACTGAAACAAGCTACTTGAACAGTTTGTTCCAATTCTTGTTTGGCTTCACTGTTTTCTGTAGTGTCAAGTCTTGTTACATATATTAAGCTTTTAACTTTTAATTTGTTGTTACAGAAAGCCGAAAACTAAGAGAGCAAAAAGATTTCTTGAGAAGAGAGAACCCAAGTTAAATGAAAATACAAAAAATGCTATGCTCATAAAAGGAGGAAATGCAAATTTAACAGTGACCGAAGTGCTTAAAGACATTGTAAGTTGTTGGACATAGTATGCAACCTTCCTCTCTCTTTCTTATAATTTTCTGTCCCTATTGCACTATCAGTATTTTCAGACTCTCCCTGTATCCCAAATCTCAGAATGACCTGTACTCCAAAGGTGTCATTACCTGCTTCTTAAGGAAGATTGCTTTCTTCCAGTTTCTTCTTTGCCAGAAATGTTGAGCTTGCTCTTTTATTTTTTCACAATTGTCTAGTATATAAGTGAAGTGTTGCCAAGTCTGTTTGAAAACAAGAGGATTAGGCACAGAATTGGGACTGTATCACACAGCTAAGTCATATCCCAAAATCCTGTAAGCTGACTGTGTGTATTGATAGGGAGCTTTCAGCCTCTCATAAAACTACCAGTCTTGTTTCTACCTAAAGGTACCAATCTTGTCTCCTATCTCCATAGCTCAAAATATTATAGCTGTTCCTACACTTGTTTTTCTCTTTGCTTTGTTGTTTTCCTATCCTTTTATGCTTCTATAATCAAGTTGTTTTTCTCTCCCTGTTTTTCCTTATGCCCCTTAGAAGCAGAGGGATTGCTTTGATTTCAGCTGTTTCGCAGTTAATTTTTTATTTCCCAGTTTCTACAAATAATTTCTTGTGCAATTAATTTGGAAACAAGATTGTCTCCAGCTCGAAGGGTATTACTGTGAGCAGGCCTTTTGAGGTACCTTCTTCTAGGCTGCTCTGCATAGTTACTGTTTCACATGTTCCTGTAAACTGTTGGGTTGTAAAAACAACAGTGCTGTACATGTTTTAGAGGTGACATGTGTTAAACTTTGTGTTTTGCAGTATGCTGTGAAGAAGCCTTTCGCTGTACTGTATAAAAGGTAAGTGATCTCACTTTGACATCTTTGAGTCTTCTGACAGACAGCTTTTATTTTGGGGGAGTTTCAGGGCATGAATAGAAATGCAGGCTAGCCTGGGGCCTTGAACAATGACGAGGGTGCAGAAGATGACTGATCATAATTTTCAAGAGACTGGAAACAAGCTACCTGTGATCAGCATTGGTGCTGAGCCCTATTCTGTGGCAGCTGGTATGGAGCAGGATTCAGCTCTAAGTCTTGTTCAAAATGGGAACCCAGTGTCTGTATGAATGTAGTGTAGAAACAACTGTAAATTGTTGTCTAAATTTAATGAATGAACAGGCAAAGGCATTTACTCAGAGTGTCACTGGTGGTAGTGGTGGGGTGTTCTGCAGGTCAGGCCCCAGGAAACAGGAAATGTGGAGGAAAGTACTTGGAATGGCAGTGATGGCACTGAGGCATTCCTGGCAGTAGTCATAGGACTTGTGATTTGAACTCAAACTGAGCCTTTACTGCTGGGGTTTCTGGTAGAATGCAAAACTCTTTGTTATCAGAGAATTAATAAGAAATTGTTATCTGGGCCTGTTCTGGGGGGTTTTTTGGTTTTTTGTTTTAGTTTGTTTTGTTTTTTTGTTTGTTTGTTTTTGGGGTTGTGTTTTTTTGGTTTTTTGTGGTGTTTTGTTTTGTTTTGTTTTTTGTTTTTTAACTTGTTTTTTTCTCCTCCTCTCAGGAAAAATATTACCAGGCCTTTTGAGGACCAAACATCATTGGTAAGTATAGACAATGTTTTCTCTTACAACAGTTTTGAGCAAGCTATCCTTGTGTGCCAAAAGATGAACCATCAGGAAAGAATAGACTGTCTGCATAGAGCTTTGCTGGAACTAAGGGGTAAAAAGAGAGTCTATTGCTTTTGGAAGAGGCAGGCCACTCAGGAGGGCCTCAAAGATGTTGTGAGGGTATGCAGGGAGAAAATTAGAAGGGTCCAAGCCCAACTAGAATTTAATCTGGTTACTGCCATAAAAGACAATAAAAAATGTTTTTGCAATTAGATCACCAACAAACTGAGGGCTAAAGGGAATCTCCATCCTTTACTGGATGCAGAGGGAAACAGGGACAAAGGATGAGGAAAATGCTGAGGTACTTAGTGCCTTCTTTGCCTCAGTCTATAGTAGCAGCAGCAGTTGCTCTCTGGGTACCCTGAGCTGGAAGACAAGGACAGGGAGCAGAATGAAGTCCCCATAATGCAGGAAGAGATGGTTGGTGTGCTGCTACACCACTCAGACAGCACATCTATGGGGCTATGTGGGATCCATCAAGGGTGCTCAGGGAGCTGGTGGAAAAGCTCACTAAGCCCCTTTCAGTCCTTTAGCAGCAATCCTGACTGGCTGGCTGGAGGCTTTTTTTTAAGAGGGCAGTTTTGCAATGTGTGTGTTGTTGCAGGATATGCAGGGCACATTCGAAGAATTTGAGTTTTTTACATCTCTTTAATAAAATACACAGCTATTAGAGAGTGCACAGATATCAACACACAGTGACTAACAGAGCTGTATGAGCACATGTTTCAAAGGGAGTCCCCTCTGCTGTGTTCTTGGCCTGTCTAGAGTCAGCATTTCTCAGGGATCTGGGGGCAAAACTCAGTGCTGAGCTGTGTGATTTAGCCCAGTCTCTGCAAGTGTCTCTCTGACCTCCCAGAGGGGCAGAGCTGCAATGTCCTCTCTGAGCTGCTGCTGTTGCAAGGGTGGGAGATGAAGTGTCCTTCTGTGCTTCACAAGTTCCAAGTGCAGGTGTGTACTTGTGGGAAGCACTGGGTAAGTTCTCTGTGTGTGTGCATCACTCTTGATACACAAGATGAGAAGCTGCCTTGGGAGGTAGAAGTGCATAAAAAGACTTTGGAGCTGGACATCTTTAGAAAGAACTGCTGTAATGTTGGCTCTGGACGTTGTACCATAGTAAGTTCTCTAATCTGTTCCTCCTGGGGAAAAGATCTCTGTGATAATCACCACTGGCTTGGTTTTAGGTAGCATCTTAGTCTTAAATAATAAGTTGACATGAAGCTGCTCTGTAGTAGGACTCTTGTGCCAAGTGCAGATGTTGTTAGCCTTGCTGTTGAGGGAATTAACTGGTTGTTCAGAAGCTGTCAGGCAAGGCCAATATGCTGCATAAAGCTTAGTTGGGAAACTACGATGAGACTTTAAAATGGTAGCCAGCTTGACAATACTTACTTGTCGGGCAAGAAGAAGTGGTTGAAAGTATCTCGTGTAGAACCAAATAACCAGGAATTATAAGAAAGGGTAATAGATAAAATGGCAAGAAAAAATTGCCTGACTTGTATTTTAAGATGTAATGGTAAATAAAAAAAGAAATTATTTGAATCTTGAATCCAGCTGTCAGTTTTAGCATAAGTGCTGAAAAACACTCATGACATGCTCAAAACTCTTCTGGTAAGTGCAGTTGTTCTTCTCATTAAGTAGCTCACAAACTCCTATGTTTGTGCCATATGCCTTTGCAGAATATTTTAAACCCCGTGAACTGCAACTCAAAAGTTTGATTATATTCTTCAATTGCAGGAGTTTTTTTCCAAGAAATCAGATTGTTCTCTGTTTCTCTTTGGCTCTCATAACAAGAAGCGACCTAACAACCTGATAATAGGTAATAAATCTCAGTTGGGTTTTTATTGGGATGGTAGGTGTAGTTTTCAGTGAATATTTAAATAGCTGCGTTTTCTTTTTTACTCTCACAGGTCGCATGTTTGACTACCACGTGCTAGACATGATTGAGCTGGGCGTTGAGAAGTTTGTAGCCCTAAAAGATATCAAGGTAAGGAATTGCTAATTCAGTATTTCAGCGACACCTACTGGTGGATTTTTTTGGTTGCAATTTTTTCTGTGCCCTGAAATGAACCAAGTTGTTTAAAAGATTGTTTCATGCCGTTTATGAGGATTGGTAATTTGTGTACTCCAGAATTTTAATTTTATGCTCTGCTTTTTAATTTAGTTTTGTTAGTCTATTCTGTCCCTGTTGATCACAGGTCACAGCAGTTTTTCTTTTCAGTGTTGAATGACTGGCCAGCTATTAAATCAATTATATGTTCCCTAACTGTCTGAATTTTTGTTGTTTTAAAATTCTTATTCCACAGAACAGTAAGTGTCCTGAAGGGACAAAACCTATGTTGATATTTGCTGGTGACATGTTTGATGTGAATGAAGAATATAGAAGACTGAAGAGCCTTCTTATTGGTCAGTATTTTGATTATTTGGGTGGTAGGATTGCATGGATCTGTAATAATATGATCTGTTGGGAAAAGCTAGTTTGTCAATAAATCCTTGCTTATGTTCAGCACAGAAGGAAAACAACAATGAGCACTTGTAGGTTTCATGTCACATAAAATTTAAGTTAACTAATTGTGATGCCTTTTAAAGGGAGGAAAAAAGAATGTTCTAAAAGACTCTGAAGATTAAACTTTATGATCACTAGAGATCATTACTTTTGTTGTGGAAAAACTGTCATTTTCCAAAATGTCTTGGCCTTATAATTGTACTGGGTTGTCACTTTTCTAACCAAATGTTCTGAAATATCTAAATTGAAATCAGTGGATTAAGTTCAGAAAGTGGGATATTTTTGCTTACAGAAAAGTCAAATCAGTCTAACTCAGCTTTTGTTTTTGTGTTGAAAGCATTTTTTTGTTGGAAATTCCCCCAATTCTAGCAAGCATGCCGTTACTTAGGATACTTGGAGAGAATACGTGCAGTGAAAATCAACTGTAGATAAGTTGTGCCCTAACTTTAAGGCAGGCTTGGAGCTTAGGAAACAAACTGGCATGAAGTTTTTTATTATCTTAAAGTTAGAGCCTCTGGAAGATAAAGCACATTGTAGTTTTATAGAAGCTATATGTAGACAAAGAAGTTACAGGATATTGTGTCTCTTGGCACTTAAAAAATGCTTCTTGCTTGGCAAAACTAGATCTAGTAAGTAGGGTGGAGTGATTTTTCTTTTTAATAGTTTTCCTAAAAGTAGATTAGGTTTTTTTTGTTGGTCTATTTTTTAAGTTCTGGTAAAATACTGAACCTGGCTCAGTAAGAGCAGTCTTGTTCTTTCAGTTCCTTTCTTGGGTTTCTAGATTTCTAGGCAAACGGGTAAAAGATTGCTCTTTAAAAACAGACCCCCTAAAAAAGAGAATTTTTTTCCTTAGTATTATTCCTTAAAGCAAGATGTTTCATCTGGAATGAGACTGAAAGGGAGCAGGAGAGGAGTAAATTTTCTTCCTCTCAATACAGCTGATTGGTTCTTGGGGATGAGTGAAAGGGTGGTAACTGAGCTTATACATCTTTGAAGATGCCTGAATACAAAGATGAGTAAGTTTTGCTGCTGCATGTTTGTGTCACTGTAAATGACTATTTACACAGGAAGCAGGTGCATTTTCTGAAGTGTATCTTGTTCAGGCATCTGCACAGTGCTGGGCATCCAGATGTGCTCAAGCAGCCTGTGATCAAACAGCTGAAATGGCAGACATGCATAGTAAGATAGTTGCCAAATAACTGAGCAGTTCTTCCCCTTTCTCTTGATGTTCACCTGTCCTTTCTCCTCTCCTATTTATTAGCCATGAATGACTTGGCAGTCAAATGTACTCCACACCCAATCTTTCTTCTTGAACATATGCCAAGTACTCCAGGGCTTAATTATTCTACTGAGTTCTGTGAAATACCCAGATGCAAAGCAAGAGTCAAAAAAAAGGTTAAGGAGAGTAATGGCTTGAAGATACCATGCACAAATTAAAATAGTTTGGGTGTTAATCTGACCTGCTTCAAAACTGGCCTTAACCAATAAGGAAGAAGTGATTTGTTCTATTTCTGCAAAAGATGGTGCCCTTAAGCTGTTACTCTTGCTAAGAAAGATACAAGAATGTCTTTATAACAACAGCTGCAAATATTTTGTTGCTGTACCAGTATTGTTGGATCCCAGAGGGAATATCAGATAGCTGACAGCTTCTTGTTGCCAAAGCAGTGTGATGCCAGTGATGCCGAGGAACAACCAAGCTTTCATTGGCTTTTGTGATATCAAAAGGGCTTATGTATGTTTGGACAATCATCTTACAGCAGTTTCTTGGTAAAATTAAGGGCAAGGGTGAATTATTGTCTTCATGGTAACCAAATGCTACAGTCTGGGTAAACTGTGAAGTGGAAGAAGCTGTTTAGGAGAAATAAATAACGGATGCATTTTCTTTCTGACCTGGAAGAGGAAGACATACCACTTTTTCTCTTTTGGTTTTCATTGGTCTCCAAGTGGTAGTGTAGTTCATTTAAATGATGTAAGTCTTGGAATGCATTTAATGAAATTCTAGTAATTTTTTATGCCTGCATCTATAAGATGTTTCAACTGTTACAACACTGTCTACTTGTTGTTAGTTCTGTTGTTGCTCATCTATTTTATCCTAAAAATGGCCAGACCAATATAGGGCATGCTTATTTACTTTCTAAATGTTGGTTTGCAGATCTCTGCAATTTTAGATTGGCTGTCACCTTGGTCTTCAAACATCCTTCCTCACACAGACTCTTTTTGAGTGTTTGAAAATATTTGAGAGCTTTTTCTGGCCAGGAAAGGGATGGCTGGGAAATGTTTAAACTGCTTTCACGCTAACCAAAGCTACACAGAATACAGTGTTACCAGCTTTTGGATACAAATTGATACAGAAGGAGTTACATTCCAAAATCAATTAAGAATTTAATCTGTAAATAGAAAGGTCCTGAAAAGCTCTCTGTATGAAAGAGTAAATTAGACTTTCTGGAAACACGTTTGAGGACGAGGGGGAGAGAGAACTAGGAATGGAAAGAAAGGAGAAAGCAAGTCTCTAGTCCAACCAAAGCAAGAGTTGTAAATTAAGAGTATGTTTAAAAAACTTCAACTCTCTGGGTGTACTGAAGTGTAAGGTTTCTGCAGCTGTTCGGTGTTGCCAGGAAACAAATTCCTGACCACCTGCGTTTATGGGAAGAGATCATCCTGTGGGTAAAAGGATCTATGATGCCACAGGAAAATATGAAAGGGAGGTGTTGCCAATAAAACCACTGTGAATGTAAGCTTGTGTACCTGCAGAGAACTAACTGAACGGAAAAAAAATATGCCATGAGTGAACAAAATGTTTTATTTGCAACTTTTCCTCTAACTACAAGTTAGACTCGAAATAAGAGAGTATTTAATTGACCAAGAAAGTTTCCTGGGCTGACTCCATCTGTTATTTGCCAGCCAAACTGTGTTTTGGATGTCACTCCAGTGCTTATACTCTTTCAAAAAGGTAGTGAAGGAAAAGACAAGTAGCCAAGGGATCTGAAAACAGAACAGAGCAGAAAAGAGTGATATGTTTTGCATGTGTTAGCTGTTCTCCTATGTTTCAGCATTGCCCTGTCATGTTTATTAGCACACCTTGTTCCCTTGGTCAAGGTCACATTCTTTCTCCACCTTCTGCATATGTTGGACAGATTGCTGTGCTCATTGCAGGCTCTCTGCTTGCACAGTATATTTTCATAGCCTGATATAAGAACCTTGCTAGAAGCAGCCCATTTTGTATTTAACCTGTATTTCAGCATTGTCTTTGCAAACTGGGCAAATATTTGAAGTGTCTTATTTTCCTAGATGTGTTGTTGTTATTAATAGGGAAAACATTAGACATAATGACAAATACTGCTTTACATAGAGGACAGGAGTACTTTGTTGTGAGAGACATATGAAAGAAATTCTATATCTAAACTTTTTCCCAAAGTCAGAGAGAGAAAATGTAGGTAAGAATAGTTGGAGTTTTGATCTGCTGTGTACTGGTTTTGATCCCTCTTTCTACTGTTCCAAATATGGCTATGATTAGGATTTCAGTATTAGGTTTGAATGATGTCTTTAAATAGATACCTGAGGAAATGGCTTCTCTGTACTGATTGTGTTTGTCTGAGCATTGACTGGCCTAAACACCAAATAAGATGATTTCCCCCCCCTGATTTTAGGGATGAATATTTAAAACAATAGACAATGCAATTATTCCCATTAGCTCAATAATGCTAAGTTACTTCGCTGAAAGTGTATTTGCTCATTTCCATGCATTTATGTATAGGAAGTATATATATATATATATATATATTCCTCCAAAGCTATCTCTGGGAAGTCACTGTGTTCCTGTCAGGATATCCACACACATTTGGATTCACCAGTGCACACCAAAACATGCGATGTTAAATTTCTGTCCTGTGTATTGGCCAGGCTGCAGTTTGAAGTAGGGGCTATTTCATGAGATTCCTGTTTCAAAATGGGCCCACATCACATCACCAATTTGCTACAGGTATCTGTTGGTTTTGTTTTCAGCCAAGAACCTGCCATTTATTCCTTTTAAATACTCTCTCAGATTTCTTCAGAGGTCCCACTGTGCCCAATATTCGTCTGGCTGGTTTAGAGTACGTTCTGCATTTCACAGCTGTAGATGGGAAAATTTACATGAGAAGCTACAAGTGAGTATCTGTTTTATCTATTTGTCTGGGTTTTGGTACAAAACCTGTAGTTGTTGCTCCAGTGTAATTTGTACAGTAGAAGAAAAGCGCTTGAGCCCTAAGTCTGCTGGCTCCTTCCTTGTCAAGCTCCTCCTGGCTCAGGATTGCTCTTTCATATGGCTTGGTTTGTAAAGTGGTGTGAATTAACTTAGTGAATTTTGGGTACTGTCTTAGACTTGATGGCCTTAGTCTGTTCTCAGGCTGATTTCTATGAGTCTCCTCACTTAGGTGTTTGCCAGGGAACAACAGGGGATAGGCTGTAGACAGAGATGTGCAAGGAAGACTAGGAAAAGGCAGGGCAAGAAAATCTTTCTTGTTGCATTGGTGTTCACCCTCACAGTCACTCCCTGCCTTAGGAGACTGTGAACATTCATAGCTTGTGTTCCGTGTGATTTTGATTTCTCTTAATACAAAATCATTTTAATCAGCTTCACTCATAAAGAACCAAAACAGTTTCTCAGATAAGTGCTCAGGTTATTTTACTGTAAATTATAGTGAATATTTTTATGTCTAATAATACCCAGGGTGCTGTTTTGATTTTGAAAAGTGATATGGCTTTCAGGGTACTGGGACTGAGTTTTAAAAGTGATACTGATTATACTAGTCCTGTTAAAAAATAAAATAAATTACATTAGTCAGGTCATATTTTGGATGTGTTCAAATTGTAATGGGACTGATTTATTATAAATTGTTATTGATGGATGCCTTCCCAAAATACAGTAGTATTTTGAACTGCAGGATTGGACCTGTTAAGGAAGATGGATTAATCACTAGTACAGGGGACAATGTTGATTTTCATTGATTTTTCCCCTCCTAGAGTGCTTCTGAAGAAATCTGGCTGTAAAATACCCAGAATTGAACTGGAAGAGATGGGACCTTCATTAGATCTGGTTATGAGGAGGACACATTTAGCCTCAGATGACCTTTATAAGCTGTCTTTGAAACAGCCAAAAGGCCTGAAGGTATGTACCATGGGAAGGGCATTGCTTTCAGATCTCTCTGTGAAGGAGAGCAAAGGCTGAAGTATTACTTGTTGTGTGTTTGACCAGAGCTTACTTTCATCGAGGCCAGCTGACATTCCTGGGGCCACAGCACTTCTGTGGTGCTCAGCTGGCAGCCAGACTCTCCTCTGGAAGCACGCAGAACACACAGCACAAATCTTAGTGTCTCCAACCAGTGTATGAGGCCTTGCTTTTGGGCACTTGATTCTCACCAGAGCTCCTGGGACTGTACTCAGAACTATTAACATTGTTCTCCCCTTGCAGCCTAAGAAGAAAAAGAACATCTCCCATGATGCTCTTGGTACAACTTACGGTCGGATCCACATGCAGAAGCAGGATCTCAGTAAACTGCAGACACGGAAAATGAAAGGCTTAAAAAAGAGGCCAGCAGAGAAGTCAGCTCAAGATGGTGGGGCTACTCCCAAAAAGTCAAAGTCAGCTTGACTTTGAAAACTCTTTGTGCTTTGAAATTTAGAATATATGTTGTAATATAAATTGTCAGACATTAAAGACTGAGGTGCTGTTAGCTTTAGTTTTATAACAAAAAAATCTTTTAAATAGTTTGTCATTTTAAAGGGAACATTGGGGTATTGAGCTTTAACATGGAGCTTGGTTATTTAAAATAAAATATATTATACACCTTTCTTAGTTTTCCAAAGCTGAGTGTTTGTTTCTTGATATTAGCAGTATATGGGAATCAAAGAGGTGAGTCATTTCCTGGACAATTTCACAGAGTGGATTGGAAGGGACTGTAAAGATCATCTGGTTCCAACCCCCTTGCCATGAGGAGGGACATTTTCTACTAGACCAGGCTGCTCAAGGCCCCATCCAACTTGGTCTTGAACCCTTCCAGAGATGGGGCATCCCCAGCTTCTCTGGGCAACCTGTTCCAGTGCCTTACCACCCACACAAAAAAAGAATTTCTTCCCAATATCCCCCATGCTTTATGCTTTTAGCATAGAGGCATTTAAATTATGGCTCTAATGAAGCAACTTGCTGGTGGGAGAGGCTTAAATTCCTCTGTGCTGCCCTTCAGGTGCTCTCCTGTTGACCTGCAATCCCTCTCCAGGCTTTGGGCATCTCTTACTGGCATCAAACCAGTCAGGGTGGGATTGATTGAGGTTCCCTTCCACCAGAAACTTAAGTTATATTGCTGTTTTCTTGGGAGCCCTTCATCAGTCAGTCCTTACACATTCTGTGCAGGATCAGAGCAATGAATGTGCATAATATGCACAACTTCTCTGTTCATTTATTGTTTATGTATTTCAGATTTTGCACAGCTGCAACACTCAATACATTTTCTAAAGTGGGAGCTCAATACATGTGTGATGGCCAGGCTTTGCTTCTCACTATTGCACTGGAGAAGTAGGAGCACTTAAGGTGTTTTTACTGTGTTCATCACCATGGTAGCAAAGTACCTGATATTTACTTTAGGCATAAATGGAACCTTTACAGGTTGAATCTCAGTTTTTGCTGCCTGATTTGTGCCCAGAATGGAAATATGTGAAGCCACCACTAAAGGTCCATTTTTTCAAATATTTTTTCTTCTTACCCTGCTTTCCTCCCAATTTTGTGCTCATGAGTTAGTGCAGACTCAGCTAGACTTGTATAAAGGGGATGAGAGTTCAAGAGTTTAATGAGACTTTGGTGTGGTATTCTGGTTTTGGAACACATTGAAAAACCTAGGTTTTTTAATTCTGCTTGTCTCTTTGGAAGCGGTTTCTCTGCCCTGTAAACATAATTGTTATAGAAGTATACACACATTACCCTGAACACAGCAAACTTGCTCACCCTACTTATGTTTTTAATATTTTTCTTGCTAGTTTTCTAATCAGCTGAAGTGTCACATCAGAAATAGGTGGTTTGTTATGTTCAGTTGTCTTCTGCATCGTGGATGGAAGCTGTTGGGCAGCTTTGCTTTCCTTACGGGAGGGCTGGAGCTGTGACTGTGCAAATGCCACCCATGACATTCTTGCAGTGCTCATTTGATAAAATTTGTAGTGTGAGAAGGGAAGGGCTTTAAAAGTTTGGGCTCATTTTGGGGGCACAAGCATATTTATCATCAATGTCTCTCTCCAAACCCTTTTCTCCAAACTATAACCATGTGTTTGAGAAATTGATGATTCCATAAACTTATTCAGATTTGCATTTCCCATTGTATCTTTCTGAAGTACAAATCACTGGGCTTTTGTCTGAAAGCTATAGAAGAACCCTACTAGCACTAGCTGTCTAGTACCCTACTAGCAATGCTGTCTTTTACAAGGTTTGAGTTGTAGAAGTAATACAAAATACTATAAATTAGTAAAAGCATGCCCATAGTTTAAAACACTGTAATTTTCCATATTTTCCTAATTTGGAAGCTAATTTTGGTGCTTAATTTGGGTTTTAAAACTTGACTTAGCAGTAATGTAGACCATCTAAAATCCTATTATCTCTTAATGTAAAAAATGTAACAGTTGTTCAGTAGGAGCCCTCAGAGAGAAGCTGTTGCATCCTGGTGTGAGGTTTTTTTTAATGCTGCTACTGGTTTGCTCCATGTCTGAAGAGGAGCTTTGGACAGGTTAGGGCTACTACACCTTCCAGCCCCTGAGTGTGGTTACTTAAGGCTTCAGAGGGTGAGAAGTCCTTGAGCATGGGAAATCAGTCAGGTGGGAGAACCCAGGTGCATTTATTTGCCCTTTGCAGGTGGAATTTGAAGTGCCTGATGTCCCTCACCTGTGGCTGTTTGTGCGAATACCCTGTTTGTGTGAATACCCTTTTATATACAGCTTTTTGTACTGGTAAAATACAGTTACATGGTGGACAGAATGTGTTAGATATGCAAGGCAAGGAGAAATTCTTCTGGATACAGTGTGAGGATATTTAGGTTATGCTTTTTCATGCCAATCACTTTCAGGATATGTTGTTAGCAAGGATTAAAATTTACTGTGTTTCTGAGAGATACTTTGTAGTACTCTAGTGCCATTTTGGTGCGAATTCTTGAGTGCGAAGTGGAAATGCTCTCAGAACAGAAATGAGCTGCTCTGGTCTCTGTATGATGAGATAGGATGAAGCCAAGCTAACAAATGAGATCACTGGTGCCCTTTGGAGAAGTTTCAGCCTTTCTGTGAAGCGCTGACAAAGCCACAGGGCTGGAGGCTGCTGTGATTTCAGGGGTTCAGCGGGTACAACCACTCATCTGCTCCATAGGCAATGGCTGCATTCCCAGTATCTGATTTAACTGAAGGTGAATGGTGATAGGAGGGCTAAATATAACCTTTCTAGTGGAATGCTCCTATTTCCCAGAGTCTTTCAAAGTGTAGGGAAATTTGTCTGCATGAGGAACAGAACGTGCAGTACTCAAAGGGCAGCTGATGAAAGGGGCTTGATCTACCTCAATTGCTCCTTGCTTCCAGAGTTCACCAGGCTCTGAAAACACCTAAACATGGCCCCAGGGGTTGCCTGGCATAGGCAAGGCATAACAGGCATGCTCATCCCTTTCCTCTGGCTTTTTTCTTCCTGCCTCTCAACACACAGGAGTCAGCTTCATTTATGGCCTAGTAATAGCTCTGGTTTGAAGCAAATACATGTGGGCAAAGTGTGGCTCCTGAGGCTGTGCCTGTGCAGGAAGGTGAAGCTGCAAATAGGCAGTCAAGCCCACACTTTCTTTAGTCTAGCTGACAGGGTGGCCAGGGCAAGGAGGGTACAATTTGTGCCTTCTGTAGACCGCTGGTCTCTATGCTGATGTTGCCCAGCTGTGCTGCTCATGGCTTTACTGCTACTGTTATCCAGGCTCCTGTCATTATAAGTAACTGATGATACACATGTAATATACAGCCTACCTGCAGTTTAAGGCTTCTTGGCTCTTTTTAGGTGTGGTAGAATTATAAAAAGTAGGAAGAGAGGTATATACTGAGTGCTGAAACCTGCAAGATTTTTGGGATTCCCACATTTTTGGGAATCTGTCCTGGGTGCACATAATCACAGCTTTAGCTCTGGGTTAGTATAATGTGACAGACTGAGCAATGAGGGGTGTGTGTTTGAAAAGGGCATATGAACTCTCTTCTCCTTCCTGGATTTGGTAGGTTTGAGCTTATCTTTACAGTTCCTTAGCAACCTTATTTGTTTTCAGTAAGTGCTTTCTGGGTTTGATTGTGAGGGTTTCCCTCCACCACTGGCTTGGTTGCAGCTGGGAAGGGTTAGAAAAGAGCATGAAAAGAGGACATGGCAGACACATCGAGTGTCACACTGACTGCTGCTTCCTTCAGCCAGGCGAAAAAAGGCTTATTCTAGATGCTATCAAATAAAAGGGAGCAGGGGAGCAGGGTAAGGAGACTAGAGCAGAACTCTGTTAGAGATATTTTCATTATTAAAGAGAAGAAAGTGGAAAATGTTAGCTGTGCATAATATATATAACATAGCCATACATAATACATGTTAACATGTGTATTACACATGGTGCAGAGAGTTCTCCCCTGTCCCCCAGTGTAATTTATCTCCTCCCTTTGAACTTTGCTAAAGTGCCTCTAGCAGTACTGACACATCCCAGATGCAATCCAAAAACATAGCTGAGAAATGGGTCAGTTGCATCAGAAGTCAGATTTCTTAAAAATGTACAAGGAAAAGAGACATGAGGCTTCTGAATGTGAAGTCTCTGTAGGATTGCCTTTCTAAATGGATGAATGTTCCAAGTTAGCAATATGACTAACACTACATAGGAAGAACAGCTTTGCTGTCACACATCTATACAGAGCGTAGTGAAAAAAAAGTAGGTAATCTGGGATTAAAATTTGTCCTAAATAACATGGGCATCATATACTCAGAGCAATCTGAGTGAACACAGTGAACACAGCAGATGTTCTCTGATCAAGACATTTCTAAGGTGTCTCTTCTTCATTTCTTCTTTTGTTTGACTTTTGGTGATATTCTGTTTACTTGACCTTCCCCCACCCTGCTTCTCTAAGATAAACACAAAGTAATTCAGGGGAAGTAGACACAAAGTTTTTAGTAGAATTTAACAGGGAATGTTAAATTTCCCGTAAACATTAAAAAAAAATGTTGAGTAGAATTAAACATGGTTAATGACAAAATCTCATTTTCTTCCAACTTTCCCCCTTGATAATCCCGTAATTCTTTCTGTGATGCAAAACATCACCTATGAAATCTGGATTTCTCACTCCATCCATGATCCTGAAGTAAGCCCTATGGGCCCTCTGTTCTGTTTTGATTGTTGCAATTTGTTCCTCTTGACTCCTTTCACCCTCACAGCCTCCAAAACAAACATGACAGATCTGCAGTGCCCTTTTCCCACTGTTTGCCTTCTTCCACTGGCAAGAAATTTGAATTTCTTGTCTGGTATTTTTATGCACAATAAACAGTATTTTTCACATATACAGTGCTGCAATGCAAAGTACGGTGAACGTCAGAATCCAAGTTTCTCTCCCTGTTTCCCAACATTTAGATCTATTCCCTGGAGAAGGCAGTCTCAGCAGCCATGCAGTGAAAGGGCTGTCACTGCAGGCAGAGTTCTGTGATCAATTCCAAGGCTGTTTTAGGTACTGGCATTATTTCTTCCCCTTTTAAATGCACAAAATTAAACCACTGATCTCTGCTGCTGGCCTCTAGGCAGGAGAATTACTGATGCTGCTGTATGCCCTGGAATTACTGCTGCAGCAGCAACTATCTGTGTTAGTTGTAGATAGGCATGCTGGGGCTCAAGATTTGTCTGTTGCCAAAAGATAGTTTAAAACCCTTTTCCCTCTCCACTTGTTTTTCAGATAAATGCATGTTTCTTGAACTAAGTCAGGCTCCCTCTTTTCCTAGTCCAAAGAAGTCCATGAGTAGTTGCATCTTTTCAGCTTTGATTGCAATTTGCTAATGTTTCTCTCCAGTGGCAACCGAGAGAACTCTCTCCTTGGCCTGGAAGTTGCTCTCTCCTCTGGAGGAAGGTGAGGGAGAGACCACAGAAGTGAGGAGGAGGAAGATTCAGGCAAAATGTCTCCTCTCTCCACTGGTGTGTCATGTTCTCGTGTGTGATAGAAACTAGTCTCCCAAATGCAACAAAGAAATGTGAAATATTGGGCAGTACAAATTCACCCCAAGCATCTCTAAGCAAAGTTCTCATGAGCCTCTCCCCTGTTTGGTGTGAGCCACTGCCAAAGATGGGCAGTCACAGCTGCTCTATCAGGGAGTCTGTCTTAGGACAGATTGCTGCAAAGAGTGTGATGTAGAACTTGCACTCACCTCCCATTGCTGCCATTTAATTTTTTTTTCAGTTGAAAATAGATTATGAAGAATTTATGATGGTCTCCAAAGGGCGCATGCAACATGCCAATAAACATGCTTTTAATTCCTAAGAGGCAATAGACTTCAGCTCCTGTTGGCTTATTTTGCACACAGGAATAACTCCTTGCTCAGGGTTATTTTAAAGAAGTGTTAGGCTTTATGTGTTATGTTGTGAGAAGAAGTTTGTAGATGCTTTACTTCTTTTTTTTGTTTGTTTCTTTTCTTTTCCCTTTCTTCTCTGAACATACTTGAAATACCTAAGGATACTTCTAGGATATTGTAGGGAAAATAGTGGTACAACTCAAATGTGTTCTGTAGTTGATTGGTGAAGGGTTTTTCTTTGTGTTTCAGATGCTCACCTCTTCAGGGTGAGCAGAAAGGCTCACTTGAATAAAGATTCAGAGACCTGGTAACTGCTGGGCACTTCTCTCTTCCCTTCCAGAGAGAGAGGGATACCCACCCTTCCTGCCTTTAGCCTTCTCCAGTTTCTCAGAGGCAGTAGGTCATACATAATAATATTTCTTTAAAAATCCAAACAAACCCACAAACCAAACACTTTATAGATAACACCATGTGGGGAGTGCAGCAGCAGTGCTGACATAAGGAATTAGGAAAGTGCAGCTGTTTGTGGGACTGGCAATCAGGTCAGGGAATTGAATTCACTTGAAAAGGCAGGTGGGGGAGAAGGAAGGGGCTGTGCTTTGCTTTGAAGCCTGGATTAGCTCCCTGATCTGGCTCACAGCACAGCTGGATGTGCACAGCTGCACTGGAGAGGCAGCAAAAGGCTAGGGGTGGGATGGGAGATGTAGGGGAACTCCTGCCACTTGAGTTCCTGCTTACAGTAGTATCTGTAAGACAGTGCCCAAGTTTGAGAATTACTACAGTTCTGAGTTTGCTCTTAAGGAAATCAATGGGGTTTGAGACCTATATTTGCCAGAAAGCTTCATAACAGCTTTCCCTGTGACAGTCTCTTTTAAGACCATTTTACAGATGTGATAGCAAAGGTTAAGCAAACAGATTTGTTTTGGGAACAAAGATAAAATGTGAAGTCATGAATTCCTTGTTGGTGTGGTCTCTGTTGGTGGTTTCCATGTACCTTCCTGTGGCTGAAGCCTTTGCTGCCTCTGCTGTGGTGGAGCTGGCACAGCTGTCAGCGTCACTTGGTCAGGGAAAAGTTGACTCAAGTGGAATCACTGATGGTTCTTCATTTGCTTTGCAAAAACACCCTCTCAGAAATGCTGAGCTTTTTCAACAAAGAGCAACACCAGTTGTAAGAAAGATGCTAGGTCATCTCTGTGCCATTTTTAGCAAAACATGAAGAAAACAGTCCAGTTTGGTTTTAAGGCAGCCTTCAAAATAATATTCAGGAAACTTCTGCTGATCAGGAGTAACCTTCTGACAAAACTTCCTATGTAGTTTCTGGTTTAACTGGAAGGATTTTCTCCACTATGAAGATTTCTCAACATACAGCTTTTTCCTCTATGCTATGGAGACATGCTATGAACAAGATTTTTTGAGCTGCAGTAAGTGATTTTATTTAATGAACTTGAATAAAAGATTAGGTTGGGCTTGTTCTAATCTGAGCATGATTAGAAATACTTAACGTATATTTAGCTTGGAAAGTTAATGCCACATTTTAGCATGACCCTCAAGTTTTTGATGGCAGATTTAGTTATTTTCTCCAGCTATGAAAAATATTTTAAATTTCATTTACATTTTGTTATCTATGTTACTGTTTTCAGGATGAAATAGCTCTTTAGGTTCTTAGTTACTTTTCTTTCAATTACTGGAAGGAAATCTGTTCTGTGGCTTTTGTGGTTAAGTGACTGAAAGGTTTAAGCATGTGTAGACAAAGCTGTCCGTGTTAAGAAAAGAGTATAGTTAAAGGCATATTATGAAAAAGTGAAAGGTGAAATTCTTTTTCACCTGTGAGCTGCATAGGACACAATAAACCTACCCTAAAGATGATCTCATACATGACATTCTGTCAAAGGTAATTCTTGTTCCTTTAGGGACTCATGCTTGTGGCAGGAGATTTATGCCACCTGACTGGTATGCCTGGAGAAAAAGATGTATTAAATGCTAGCAGAGAAGAAGGAAAAAGCTTGTCAAAACTTGTGGTTTATGAAAATGGTGCCAACATTTGGTCAGAGCCAGCTTTACTAGGGTTGCAATCAATTCTGGGAGCTGAGTTTACAGGGAAGTTTTGCTGTTCTAATAAAAGGTAGAACAGGATGAACTTTTCAACCTAGTAGGTAAAGAACTAGGGGCCCAATTCTGTCAGCAAAACAAATGAGTGTTAAGAAGGAACAGCCAAATTATTAACACAAGGCAATGGGGGAAGTGTTTTCTCACAATAAAAGCCAGGTTACTGAAATCAGAAACTATCTGATTTTCTATGTCCCCTCTTGGACACTGAACCAGACACTTGGAGCCTTGCTCAGAGACTGAACATGGCTTTCCTGAATGGTGGTAGCTTCTACTTATAAAACAACCAAGCTTTAAGACCTTGTCCTTCAAGCTCTCCTGTTTACTTGCAGCCATGCATTGCAGAAGAGTGTTGAACACAGTCTGTCCTGGAGAACCCTGCTCCTTGTTTTCCCCATGTTGAGGGAAACCCTTAATGAGAACAGGCATTCCCCTTTGTTTGGGAATGTTACTCCTCCTTTGTGTTTTGTACATGCCAAGAAGTACTTGTGTGATTAAGGTGGTTTGTTGTTTTAGATCGATAGTTTGGGTGTGGGATACATCCAGCTGCCATGGGCCAGAATATCTCAGTGAGCTCACTGCTACTCTCCCTTCCTGCTGAGGGAGAGATCTCAAAGAGATCACTAAGGTTTAGCAGTTGTGTGAATAAAGATATCTCCAAGATGAATGTGTGCAAATGACAAGGACCTTCCTTTTCCAAACAAACGCGCTGGTGTTTCATAGTCAGCCCACGAGAAAAATAAGCTGTTGGAAAAACGGAATTTTGCAGAATCACAATATTTGCAGACTTTATGTTGTTTCAAGCCAGAATAAAAAGGCCAAACTTCCCATTGTATGAAAACTCTGGGAAAGGAGAAAGTTGATTTGTCACCATTGAAACATTTGTACCTTCATATTCTGTATAACATTGCCAATAATGCAAATATCAATCTTAATCTTTCATAAATTGAAGAAAAAGAAATTTAGTTTAGTAAAAGCACAATGCTTTACTTTGATATTTTTACATCCACACATTTTGAATTTCCACCCGTGTCAGAAGCCAAAAAAGAACTACACTCAATTGGCATCAAGAGTCCATTTCATCTGAGGGGACATGATTTAGACACTTTCTTTCCCAAAGGTAAGATTTACCTCTTACATGCTGGATGGGTTGTCCCTGTGATCTCCTCAAATATGAGGAAATTCACTGCAGTGTCTGTGGTAGTTGGAACTGCATTTGTGCTTCACCCTGAAAGTTTAAAATGAGCATTAAGTCTCCACGGAGTTCCTGCTACTTTAGGGAAGAGTATGAGAACAGGGAGAAGCTCAATGGAGTCTTATTTCAATACTTCTTCTGTTATTTCCTAGTATAGAGAAATCCACAGTTTGAAAAGTTCCTGAGCTGGAAGTAATCTTTTTATTGTGTTTTGTTGTTACTGCATCTTTCTTTTATGACTCTTCCTATTGTTTGATTAAGTATGCAATTTTGGCATCTTAAATACTCTGTAATGGTTCGTTTAATAATTTAGTTTTGTTGAGTGGCGCAGGAATTATTGGGTTAAACTTGAGGTCTGATCATATCCTCAGATCTTCCTTAAGTCTTTTATTTGAGTATTATCAGATAAACATTTCCCTTCACCTGTTTCATGCCTATCATGACTTTACAGGCCTGAGTTTGCTTACTGTTTTCTTTCCCAAACTGACATGTCTTGGTCAATTTAAATGTTTTTCACCCAAACTGTAAAACAGGACAAATACTGCTTATTTGTCCTCTTTGAACTCTTTCTATTTCTGTTCTTTCTGAGAAGAGAACTGTGTGTGATATCAAAAGTATTTTTACATTACTAATTCAGACTTCTGTAACACTTTCTTTTTTATTTTCTCATCTTAGATTACTTTTCAGATGGAGGCTGAATATTTATGTGCAGCATTGTCTTGGCAATGCCAATGCCAGCAGATGCAAGAGGTGCAGAAACAGGAGGACCCTTCCAAGAAAGCTGCAGCTGGGGCATTTGCTCAGCTCCAGACTTGTAAATGCCTTGCTTAGGGACATGGCTTAGTTGTGGACAGGGCAGTCAAATTTTTACAGTTGCACTCAATGATCTCAAAGGTCCTTTCCAACCTCAGTTATCCTATGATTCTATGTGCCAGTTAGACATGGTTTAGGGAGTTATTGCTATGTTCTTGCATAGCTTGTAGTTTGATAACCTGTCACAATGAAGTTTGATTGATGTTGTAAAGATGACTGGCACCTGCAAAGATATTCATAAGATTATTGGGAAGGTGCATTTTAATGCCACACAAATCAAATGCATTTTATTATGTACAAACAATGGACAAAACTGACATCAATTAAAAAGGGAGTGAGTCCTTGCAATTGTAGTAGAAAGGTAAAAAGTCATCCTTATAATCAAAAAAGGAAATCAAATGTTAAGAATTAGTATGGGGAAATAAGAATGAGTGCAAGGAAAATGAAGGAGTATAAAAATTTGCTGCTGTATAAATCCAAAGTGTGCCCATACTCTGCCTGCTGTGGGCAGTTCAGCTCTCCCTGTCCTCCACCTTGAAAAGGGCTATAATAGACCTAGCCAGAGAAAGACAAAGCTGATCTTAAGACATGAAATGGCTTCTACAGGAAGAATAAATAAGTCTTCTGCTTGGAAAGGATATAACTGAAAATAAATATAAATATTGCAAAAATACAGGTTTTCATGGATGGCATGGAGATCACAGAACCATTTAGGCTGGAAAATACCTTGAGAACTGTTGAGTCCAGCCATCTATAAACCCAGCACTGCCACATCCAACACTAAACCATGTCCCAAGTGCCACATCCACTCGTCTTTTAAATACCTCCAGGGATGGTGATTCAACCACTTCCCTGGGCAGCCTGTTCCAATGCTGGACAACCCTCTTTGTGAACAAATTCTTCATAATACCCAATCTGAACCTCCCCTGGCACAACTTGAGGCCATTTTTCTTGTCCCTGTTGTTCTTTCATTGGAAAATACAGTTGTTTTGGGACTATGCAATGAAGAAAATAGGTGGCACATGAAAGAATGCAATTTTTTAAAACAGGCACTTAAGCTATGGAACTCGTGCTAGAAAATATGAGTGATAGAAAGAACTCCATTTATCATAATTCTACTAAGGCTGGGGAATACTAAGAGGAAGTTACTGCTTTGCTTTACTTCTTTACAAACCAGCTGGGCAGTGGAATGGTCTGTGCCTGCATGAAGAGTTAGGGGAAGAGGAGGAAGACTGAATAGAAAATTTAAGAAAGGATGGGAAAGAAGATGAAAAGTGTGAGGGGTTCTGGATTGAAAGAATGAGGAGAAATGTTTTGACTCTGGGGTGGGGGGGAGGTGGCTTGTGAAAGGAGTTTGGAGATAGAAGGGCTTGGGACATAAAATGTCACAGCTATGAAAAAGCAGATGAGAGAAGAGAGTCAGGGGATGACTGTGCTGTGCTATACAGGATTTTGATGGGATTACCGTGGTGCCTCCCTGCTGCCTCTAAGCAGCTCTTATCTGGAAACAGAAATTTGCAGAGACTTAGCCTTCCTCTCCCAGCAGCACGGGTTTTGTCACCCCTACATTCTCTTTTTGTCACTCCAAAGTATAAAAATTAATGTGTAATTTCAGATGGAAACAAACCTATTTTACCATCTATTTTAAAATCAATACTTCAGCATAATGGATCTCCCAAAGTCATCTCCTCCTCTACAGTTTTTCCCCTCCTTTTCCAGCGTGAGCTGGGGAAGTATGCACATACTTCTGTCCCGCGGGCAGGCTCAGCTGGCAGTGGCACCGTCTCCTTTGCTCAAATCCATTTCCAAATTTAGTCAGGGAGATGTAGTAATAAATTGTGGACAAAGCCCATTCCTGGCTTGGCCAGCAGATGGCAATTCCTGCTTTGTAAGATATCCTTAGGCGGCCTTGAGGGCGTACAGAGAGGGGAGTTCGCAGTAGCCGAGTCTCCGTAACACTTCATTGAGCATAAAAACACCTCTGGAAATGTGCTCAGGTTTACTGTCAGCTACTACCAAATCAGATACCAGAGCTACTCAGTGTGGGAAATCAGCGTTGTCATACATTAAGGAGGAAAGAACTTAACACTGTTCTGTTCACCCAGCAGTTCTGTTTCACTGTTCTAACAAGCAGTGCAGGAACTTTCGGTCCCGTTTTAATGGTATTGTAGAATCTACATTGCTCTGGGGACGTTTTCTGTCACATCAAGTGTTCCTGACATTCATTGACAGTGAGAGCTGAAATTAAAGCTAATACAAGAGGGTGTTTCCCGCTGTTACAAATCTGTGGGAAATGACCTGTTTCATTTCAGAAGAAAAAAAAAACAACAAACCAGCATGCAGATGCAGCTAATATATGTATTAAATTACAGACTTCTGGAGGAGGTTTGCAGAGAAGACTGCTGCAGAGAAATCAATGTAAACTCGAGTTAGTTTCTTTGCTGTAAAAGGGAAAAGTTTCAGAAATTATGTAAAAAGCCAGCAAAACAGAACAATGATTAATGGGCAAATACATTGATATTTTCCTTTTCCTTGCCTGAATTTCTGTTTCATTTTCACACTGAAATGGCTCTGTAGGGCTAACTACAATGTCTTATTTAGGGAATGTTGTGAGTTTTATGTCTCGGGATTGGTAACTCCCAATGTAGGGAGGAAGAAGGGTTAAGAAGCGGGTCCAAGCTGACATTACAGAAATGACCAGGCCAGAAGAGGGTACAGAAGTTCTCAGTAAGTGTGGGGGGAAAAAATTCCTAAAATAATTTCTGGCGACCTTTTTGCCTGGAGAAACATAAATAGGATATGAAGCAAGCTTTATCTAGCTTTACGTGGCTCAAAGTTTAGTTTTCCTGACGTAAGACTGAGGGCTGAAGGGAGGAAAAAAGGAAAATTATTGGAAGAGGTACTAGGGATCCTGCCAAGAAGCCAGGTTTACTTTTAAACACTCAGTATTTGAAAGTGATTGAAATACTGTGTTTTACTTTCCAGTTGTACTGATACCATCAAAATATAATGAGTGAATTCATTCCTAGACTGAGAGTGTGAGTAACAGTTTTTAACTCAAGGGCTTTTCCCAAGCTACTGTCCACAGACCAGAAGTGTGCAAAGCCTGCCCTTGTGTTCCTGTCATTAGTGGCCTGTGCTCTGTGACACCCTGAGTTACAAGCCTTCTCACTGTCAGAAAAGAAAGTATTTCCTTGAGTGAGGGAGAGTCTGGACCACCAGAAACAAGCCAGTTGAAGCAGAAGTCTGGAAGAACTGTCTGCCCTCAGGTTTCAAAGGAAGGCCAGGATTTGCTGCTGTTGGTGGACAGTTTAGACTGTCTGCAAGGACTGTGTTCAAATGTTTGTTTAAAAAACAAACAAACCTGTAACTCTTACATGTTAATGGGTAAGAAATTATTGCTCTAAGCCTGTGCTCATTGCTTTAACAACAAACTTGTTTCTGAAAACTGTTAGGAAACCGTGGTATTAGGAAAGAGCAGGAGGAGTTCATCCAGGAGGATGAATTAGGAGGGTTGGTTTTGGGGTAGGAGAGAGAAGAAGGTCATGGTGGTGAAAATGGAATTATACATGGGTCTGCACCTGGCAATTTGCTTGAGAAATCCAGAATTAGGAACACTGTGTCTCTCTGCATCAGCAAAGCTTTGAAATGTGGGAGATGGACTTTCGATACAACCAGACTAAGCTGATGTCTAACCAGAGAACAGACATCAAGCTTCCTGTGGCAACTAGTGCTTCCAGTTAATATCTCCTCACATACTGATCTCCTAAAGGAGAGTGACAGCTCATCTTTACAAGAAGCACACATCTTGACAACAAAAAATCTGAAGTCTACCTCTCACACTGATCCTGCACATCAGGAAAAGTAAAATGGGAAAAGTTCCACTCAAATCCCTCTGGAGGTTACCTTAGAGTATCAGTCCTACTGAGCAAGTTGAAGTCAAACACAAGGTTGGGGCTTTTTGTAAGTGTATGTAGTTCCAGGCTATGCTTGGATTCATTGCAGAACCGAAAACCTGCTTTTTCCAGCCAATAGTCCTGCAAAGTCATACTGAACCAAAAAATACTATGTACTTTGGCAGAGGTATTACCAGCCATAAAGATCTGGCAACTGCAGCCTGTGTAACAATCTTGCTAATTGTATTTAAATTGGAGAGGATCAACCCTTCTAACACTGAATAAAGAACTTTATTTTTTCCCAAGGAGAAAAGCAGATAGGAGGCTGGATGTATACAGGCGAGCAGGGTTTTAACAAGTGTTTCTGCAATGAGATTTGACACCAGGTTAACTATTCCCATTTGCTATGTGGGTGCAAGTTATTAGATTGCACAAAGTAAAAGATGGTCTAAAGTTAAAGCTCTGTAGTAACCTCATAATAATTCATGTGCAAACACAACTTAAAGGTCTGTTTTTACAACATAACCATTCATATATAAACAGTTTTATGTGAGAATAATTACTTTTCTTCTTGTTCAACTTTTTCCACATGTCCTTGGAATTTTAAGCTAGCTCATGAAAACCAAAGTCCTCTTGTACATATGAATATATAATGGTATATATAAGAAAGGGTTGGTACTACTTTAACTTCCTGCTTTTCTACTGACTGGTGGCAGCACATCAAATATCCTGCAGAAATGCAATTAGAAAAATGTGTTAAGATCTAAGGAACTACCAAGTTACAGTGTCTGGGAACAAAGTGGGTCACTAAAGGTCAGCAAACGTTCTTTCTGTAAAACTAAGGGTCCCAGGTTATTTTTAAGATCACCTCCTTATGTCGGAGTGGCTTTCTTAGTGGGAATATAAGGCATATTTTGATAATACAGAAACCTGAGATGACTTAAAGATTAATAGTGTTATTCTTCATAGCAAATTTACCTCAAATAGAAGAATTGTACATAATTTAGTACACAGTGTTCATGCCTAGTCAGTAGCATTATAGGTTTTATTAATTGTAAAATCCTGTTACTACACAGCAGTATCCTTCAGTAAATTCCAGCAAAGTGAATTCTGGAATGACGATAACACTGCCTGTGCATGGTTATAAATCAGATTTCTAGGTGTCTAGGAATTATTAGTGTGGTTTAAGTGGCTTGGGTTTATATTGTCTTATTGCTTATTTGGCCCAATTTGAACATGCAAGCTTTCCCTCAGAGGGTGGTTCTCTGTGTACTGTATTATTCAAACAGTTGGCAACTTCTTAAAGGTTTAGATGTTACTTGAAGAGCTTAGAGGAGTTGAAGGCTTTTAGTAAAATAATTAGGGAGAGTGTAATTTCATTTTAAATATTACTATCCCAGGGAGTTTAAATAAGATGACCTTGATTTCACCCTGATGAGAGAAGGAGGGAAGTGTTTTCTTCAAAGTATTTCTAAAATATAAGACACAAACAGACACCTAAATAGTTAGACTTTTTATATACTGAATAATTCTGCCTGAAAATGGATACTGCATCTGTTATGTCACAGAGCTGTGATCAGAAGCTTCTGTAATGCAAAATCTTTATTTTAAACAATTGGGAAGATTGTAATGATGATAAAGAAAATTGACTATTAATTTTATCTGTCTTAGGGAATGCATCTAGGATTCCCAGAGAGGAATCTTAGCCTATGTGCATCTCTTGAGTTACGAAAAATGCTGTTTCAGAGGGAGGACAAAGAGCACCTGGGAGCCACTGAACTTGAACCATTCACATCTGGCTTTCAAATAAATGCTGCACTATGAACAACCAGCCATAAGGTAACCTTGTACTCCTCATGGGTTAGACTGGCCAGGGGTAGCACATTGTCTTGCTCAGCCTAAGTAATAGGGAGGGCAATTTAAGATTCCTTAATGAAATTGATTTGTGTGAATATATGCCGTACTAGAAATCTTTCTGTACTAATATATTTTATTTTTGTATTTAAAGTAATGGTTATCCCATTAATCTGGTAGGGAGGGATTTTATCAGAGTATAAATAGAAAGTGCAGGGCCTATGAATGTGCTTACTTTTAAACAAGTAGTATATTTTTACTTAACCACAAAGTAAATACATATTTAGAGGAAGGCCACTGATACAGGATTTATTTAACTTTTTTAAAATCTCTGTCAACAGAAGATTAATTTAATTCTGCCTTTGAAAGAGAGGAGATATTTAATGGTGCTAACAGGAATTGTTATGTTTATTTCACAAAATACAGTCATAGCAAACTAATGTTGCATTTTCACACACCTTTGTTGAAATCTAGTTTACCCATATTACCATATATTAGATGAATTGTGTGTTAAGTAACCTATTAATTGGAAAAAAGTGAACCAGAGAGAGTAGAGAGAGTATGTAATTTTTTTTTTTTTGCTGATGTGAAAAAGATGGGATTTTTCTTGTGGGATACGCAACTTTAAATTCAGGATTTCAGGTGATAGTTAAAAAGTAGATGTAATCTGAGGACAATCATTTAGAATTAAAAAAAGAAAAAAGAATAATGTTTATTAATATTTCACTTATTAAAAAACTCTTAATGAGTAGAAAAACAGAATGGAATTAAGTCCTTCTGTACCATCTGTAAGGTAAATACATGAAATTATTTACCATATATTTTATGTCCAGTATAGTTTAAATACTTCCATGCAAATATGTACAGCCTGAAACTATTCTTTACTGCATTTAGTACCCCTATAACAGTCTTAAAATGTCAGATTTTTTACATGTTGTATTTCTGAATGCAAATCTGTTCAATTTGCAAAGGCAAGTGGACTTTCTACATGGAAGACTTTGTTAACAGTTTTCATATGCCTTAATATTTGAATTGACTCACTTAGATACACAGTTTTGCTTACCTAGTACGTAAAATGCTGACAGTGTTGTAAATCATGCCTTGAAATGGGGCCACTACCACCTGCTAGCCCTTGCTATAGCCTTTAATACAGAAACACTTTCAAAGGGACAAATGGACAACGGCGATCAACAAAGTTAATTTAACTTCCATAGAAATTAGAATTCTTAAAAATCAAGTGAGCAAGATTAGTGTCACTTCTGTTCCTGGTGGTTTTTCACTCCAAGTTAGTACTGTCAGAGGTAGTAGTTTTTTTCTTTTTCAGCTTTTTGCAGCCTGAAAAATTAACTGAGTGGCCACTGAGCAACCAACTAAAATCTGCTTCTAGACAACAGTCTAATTTGGTTGATTTCATAAAACATTTACTTCTCAGATGCTCCAACCTTTTGTTGGGAACAAAATTGAGTTCTTGAGATTGCAAAGGTGGTCTGGAAGATATTAAATCTTCATAAACAAAGGAAGGAACAAAGGAAGGTGCTTAGATCCTATGATAATGCAGGCAATATGAAATACTTGACCTGCACAGTGGTATCAAACCAAGCCTGAAGACAGCCTAAAACAATGGCTTGAAGCAGTTCCTGCTCATTTGAAAGAGATGTTAACTTTGAAGCTGAGGGAGAACGTTGCCAGCACTGTTAGTTATTTCACTGCCAAGAGAGGTGAATTATCATGCTAGGACAATGTATTCTTCATGCTTCCTCATTTAGCAATAGGATCAAAACAAATTCTGTGTTTGAGGTCAGAATAAAAATTATCTTAAGATGTTCTTCAACTTAATATCCATGGGCGGGACTAATTTCACCAAATTTTAGGTGATTAGAGTTCTCACTTGTACATCTAAGCTAGTCATCTGGGCTCCTTCACTATCACTCATAAATGTTAATGTTTGAAGTAATTTGCACCTACCAACACTACATAGATGACATCCCTGATCAGATGTTCACAGTGGAGATAGTGACAAGGTGGGCTAGAGAAATCCTGCACTAAAAGTCTGCCATCAAAAATTTAGCTTTGTGCAGCTGGGGATTGGCAAGGGTAGAGGGCTTTGACTGGTAGTGACTGCCACTTTCTTTCACTTGCCCACCTTTAATAGTAGCAGTTATGTGTAAAACACATTCCAGACAACAGCTGGTCAAGTCCCATCCACTCTTCACTGAATGATAAACTAAACCTAGTTTAATTTTGTAAAGGAGCCAGACCTGAGCCATAAAGTGAACTTAAAAAAGGAAGATGTTAAATATGGAATTGGCATTTTAAATAAATGCAGAAGTGGGAACTGGATGTGTTGCTTTTCCTTAGCTTCACCAGTTAGACATTTAGTCTACTTTCTTTCCCTTTCTCACACTGGTTGGAATTAGGAAGGAACCTATATCTTGACAACTAATAGCAGTTTAGAAAACTTCTACTGTAGGTATTATCAAATTTGGGTTAGACACTTTGAACACTCCCCTCTGTAAACAAGCAGAATCTGTGGCTTTTGCCTTTGAAAATGTGACTCATCTGCTCAGCAGTCTGATGCAGCCCTGGTAGTTCATACGACTCAGCTGGAGCCCAGTCTGAAACATCAGTAGAACATCCTGTCTGGCTGAGAGAGGCATAAACACCGCTCACTGAATAACATTTAATCGAATGTTGATCTTCACGCACTTGGTGATACCATATATTTTTTGTTTTAATGGTTATCCTGTTTATCTCCTCTTTCTGACCTAAGTCGAAATCCTTTTGCTGAATAGGTGTCTTAATAACACTAGCTGAAAATTAAAGAACAGAAAGGCTTAATCATTAATATCATGCACTAGTCTAACTGGCCACAAGATTTTATATTCGCCTCATGTCCTCTCTGTATAGTTCCTGTCTTTCTTGGATTTGCTTCTACTGTACTTGTTGAAAATTTGTGGCAAAGTTAGGCATTTTGCTGAAGACCTATTCTTTTTTCTGGATAATGTAGGCATACTGTTTTCATTGATTACAGTACAAATTCTAATCAGATCAACAGAAGAAGGAAGAATTAATCTCTCTGAACAAGTACTCTTCAGGCTTGACATTCTGTGCACTTTACTTTTGTGGAATACTATATGACTTTGAAAAGCTTTAAAAATAAAATGGTTTATGGAAAAGCTGTCTTGGTGTGTCACTAACAGCATGCTTCAACAATATATGTGATTTTTTTAAGTCATAGGCAATTGAAATATTCTTTATGGTCAAAGAAAATGCTGCATGTGAGAGCTACTGAAGTCTTGGTCTATTTTCAATAGCTTGTGAGAAAGGGAGTCAATGTTTAATGGGGAGCTGGCTAGAATTTCAGATAGGGCTGCAGAAGATGCCATTTCCTGCCCCAGGGGCTTTTGCTTTTGAAAGTCCACAAATGATAGGGCAAATTCCTCCTTTGGCATTGGTCTTTTATGTATTGATCCTAAAATAGGCACAGCCTAAGTACATCCATAGCAGATGTCTGTTGCAGAGCATTTTGTCTTTTGTGTGCACAATTGCTGTTTGTTATCAGCTGCAGGGTATTAATAAAACATGTAAAATAAGCACATTACCATAAACAGGAAGGAATCCTAGACAAACCCAAGGCTTTCCTCATATCACATTTCTCAGCTTATCCATACTCTCTTTTTTTCCCCACTTTTCTTTTTTGCTGTTGGTTTTATGATTTTTTTCTTTTTGTTTATAACAACAATTTAGCTGAAACATATGCAGTTATCTATATGTAAGGTATATCTTCTATATCTATGTAACCTCTTCATTTTCACTATTTTATGGTGATTATCTCCTGCTCATCTTCCTTTTTCCTTTTCAACTGTTTTTCTTGGGAACATACAGGGCTCAAACATACAGAGCCACAAAGGTAGCTTTCCTTTCACATACTTTTCCAGAGTTAGTATTATTTTTTTCAAATAATACTTCTAAAATTCTTTGATAGCAATAATCTAAACAACAGTGCTTTTATTGTGAATCTTTGGGATTACAAAAAATCAGAAATCAAAAACTTCAGAAAGCAAACTGCAGTCAAACCTGCCCATATTCTGTTTGCAAAGTACATCTTCTATGGAATATCTGACTACGAAGGGTGAGATTTTATTGTTCTTGTTCTTGGGAACTACTAGGGAAATAGCTGAGATCTCAAGAGACCTCTCTCAAAAGGGAAGAGGCTTAGCTATTGAGAGGAGCAGAATGTACCAAAGAGGTACAAAGTTTCTCTAGATACCTACTTAAGGCCTGTAAAGAACACCTCACAAGCTTAAATTTTTTAACATATAAATACTACATATTTTTTTTAGTTTAGCTCAACAGCAATAGGACAATAAGGTACAGAACATTGAAGAAACATTCAAAATAGTTATAGACATCACATTTACAAAAACTGTATGATCTGGAAAATCTGATTTTCTGACTATGCATTCCCAAATGTGAGGAGAAAGGGAAAATAATTTGTTCATACTAATCAGGGTATAAGAAACTCAATGACTGGAAAATAGAATCTATTTTTAAAAATGCATGAAAGTGGAAGCTGCACACAATATGTTCATAATGGGTTTTCCTAAAGACACATCCTTTATCTTAAAAAGTGTGTTTATAGGAAACACGCAAATGAAACTGCAGTACATAAATATTACCTTGAAAAAATACACAGAGAGGGAATTAGTCTTGAGCTTAACTGAACACTGTCCAAAACGGAAAAAATACGTGGCAGTTCCCTCAGGCTGATTTGTCTTTCCATCATACAGTTCACAGGCTTCCATTCAGGACTCCCATCTGAGGAGTCTCACTAAGAGTTGGAAACGTATCTAAGAGTGTGTGGAACCAAGACTCCTTGGATCAGTCACATTAAAATCCAGTCTTAGATTTTTAAATAAAATAAACCCTTGTTTATTTCTATGCAACTGAAAGTTTAATTAAGTCAATAACTGCTGACACAGGTAAGGAAGATTGAATCTGAAACTAAAAAAGCTTTGTTTGCTCCGTCATAACTGTTCAAAAAATGTTAAATGGCAGTGGAGGAAGCTTTAATTATTGTAAGAAAGCTGAACAGATTTAGAAAACAGCTTCTGGACAAAGACTTGGTGGAGAATGTGAACTGTTAACTTTTGCATGTTAAATTGCTTATGAAATATTTTGAGCATAGTTAAGCTTATCATAGGCTTGGGGTTTTAATAAGCATCCAGACTTGTTCCTTGGGGGGAACAGATGTGTTTTTCAGTGGTCGGCCAAATATTCTCTCTTTGCTTTGACAATCATTATGTATTTCATGCAACTATATTGTGTTTCGTTGCTGGGCTTTTGTTTTTTTTCTGAATTCCATTGCTGTATCTTTATATGTAATATTTTTAACTCAGAAGGGCAAGAGTAACAAGACAGTGAATGTCCAGCAAGATTAGTGTGCCTAAAAAATGCACTCCATTATAATCACAAATGTATTCAACATCATTATATGGTTTTCTTTCTTTAGCTACTACTACTTTTCATGTAGAGAGCAATGTGTGCTGAGCCAGAAGACATGTTCTTAAGAAGCTGCGCTTTGTTTTGGACTAAGCTTTGTTTTTCTGTGTGGCCACTGGTAGGTAAGGTGGGGAAGGTGATTCAGGGATAAAAAAGGAAGAGGAGGCTTTGGCAGGCAGGCTGGGGAGTTGGATGCCACAGCAGGCATAGCAGTAGCAGCCCAGGCTCTGAGGGAAGAAATTGGGATGGTGTATGAATGCAAGAAGATGTTTTGAGCCCTCCAGATCTCACAGGGAAGGACGGAGCACCCAGATTTAATCTGCTGATTTTCTCTCAAGAAGCTCTCTTCCTCATCAAGCCCAAACTGCTCAAAACGTATGTAGCTGCCAAACAGCAGAACAGATGCCCGTCTGAGAGCTTAGAAGCAGGATCATGAATCCAAAGCTTGTCATTTAACACTCCTGACCTGCGCTTTTCCTATCCTCTCACTTCCCTGGCTGTGGGAAGGAAAGGTCAAGACTTGGTGCCTCTGTGCAAATGGGAAACATGTCAAGAGGTGTGCAGGAGCAAGTACTTTCTCTTCCTTTGTTAAAAAGGAGCAAAGACAACTGGGCAGCAGCAGTTCCCGCACGGCGTCCCCTGGCATAGGGTGTCCCAAGAGGAGGTGGACAGCTGTCCCAGAGGCCAGCGGATGCCCCGAGGGCCCTGGAGCTGGGCGCCTCCGTGCCGGGGCTGGCAGCCCTTCCCTGGGACAGGAGGGTGGGCACTGGAGCTCCGCAGGGGCCGAGAGCGCTGGGCAGGGCCGGGAGCCGGCTCTCATCGCGCGTGTGGCTCTGAGGGTGTGCGTGTGTGCCGGAGGGTGCGCGTTTTAGGGCGGCTTTTCTTTATCTCCTTGTTGTTTGCAAACAACAAGGGCGGGAGTGCCAGACTTTTCCCCCTGGCCCAGCTGGGGCGGAACACCGCTGGGCGCAGCTGCCCTGCCTCGTGGGGAGCGGGCAGGGCCCGGGAGCGGGGCCAGGGGCTTGTTTACCGTTCTGCCGTACCTGTGTGCAGGCTCGGGGCGCTCGCTCGCCTCCCGCCCCTTCCCGGCGGCCTTTAACCGCTGACTTCCAGCCTCGCCCTCCGCTTCCCCGCTCCCCCTCCCCGGGCGGCCGCCGCACGGTGCGCTCGCTGCCGCTGCCGCCACGGCGCGGTCCCGCCCCGCTCCACCCCCTCCACCGGAGAGCCAGAGCAGCGGGTGAAGTGGGGGGGGCCCGGAGAGGAGCGTGGCTTCGCCTGCCTTTCCCCGGCCCCCCTCCTTCCCTCCCTCCTCCCCTCCCGCGGCCAATCGGCGCGGAGGGAAGCGCTCTGGTCGCTGACGCCCCCGAGGGAGCCCCCCTTTTAAAATAAAGCGGCGGCGGCGCGGCGGGAAGAGGGGGGTGTGCGCTGGCCTCGCTTGGTCCCGCACACCGGCGGGCGGACAGATAAACAGACAACAGACAGGGCGAGCGCCGCAGGATGCCCGCAGCCCCCGCGGCCAGGGGCTGAAGCGGGCGGGGGACGAGAGGTCGCGAGGAGAGGGGGAAGGAGAAGGAAAAGGAAAAGGAAGGCGGGAGTGGCGCGCCTGGAGGGTCTCACGCCCGCTCTGGGGATGGCGCCGGTGAGCGAGCAGCTGGAGCCGCAGGGCGTGGGGGCAGACCCCGCCGCCACGACCCCCCTGCCTGGCCCGCCGGCGGGCGAGGAGCCGCGGCGGGAGAACGGCGGCGAGTGGTGCCCCGGGAGCGGCGAGAGCGGGGCCCAGCCCCCGGCGGAGGAGGCCCCCGGCAGCCCTGGGCTGCCCCGGGAGCGCTGCGGCGCCGGAGCCCCCCGAGGGCGGCTGGGGCTGGGTGGTGATGCTGGCCGCCATGTGGTGCAACGGCGCTGTCTTCGGCATTCAGAACTCGTGCGGGGTCCTCTTCGTCTCCATGCTCCGGCTCTTCGGCAGTAGCGACGACAAGCAGCTGGTCTTCAAAACAGGTGAGGAGCGGCCGGGAAAGGGCTCGGGCGGCTTCCAGCACGCTCCGCCTCGGGCCTTCCCCGCCTGCAGCCCGGGCGCAGGAGGTGTCCCGGCCGGGGGCTCTCGCTGCCGGCAGTGTCCGAGCGCCGGGGGCCGCAGGAGCGAGACCCCTCCGGAGGGCCGGGCCGGGCCGGAGCCTGCTGGAGCACTCGGGAATACCCCCGAGGGGAAAGGCCGCTCCCCCTGGCAGGGTGCGCCCTCGCAGCTCTGCCCCCCGGCAGCACCTCCGGGGTATCGGGGGAGAAGCTGCGGGACAGGAGCAGGTGTGCTCCCGCTTCTTCCACCACTGCATCTTTAGGCATCCACTGTCGTGCGTTATGGGTTACAATGCACACTTCTCGTCGCAGAAACCTTTATTGCCCTGCCCCCGTTAGCCTAAATGATCAATTAAGAGTGGAGTATAGTGACACTTAAAATGTGTCGAGAATGGGCTCGACAGTTGCCAAACCTGGCATTTTGATGTGCAGATTTACTGCTGCAATCAGTGTCATGCAACTCACCAGTGACGTTAATGATATTTACCAAACTTTAAAGACATTAACAGCACTCTCACATGTTACTGATCTAAAGCACTTTAGACACTAAGTGTCAATTAGTTAAAAGGTGAGGATGTATTCTGTTTTATTTTATGTAAGTTTTCTGTGGAAAGTGTCTTGTGCTCTGACTTTGTAAGTTGAGGAAATGCGGTTTTTGGCCCTTGGCATAACAACAATTGAAATTAAGGGGCAGAATGAAAATTATATTTTATTATAGTAAATAATAAAGTTGACTTACATAAACGATAGCTTCATGTTAAATTATTAAAATGAAATACTGAAAAATAAACACTGTCTTTTATGTTTTTGTTCATTTCTTTAAAAAATGTCTAGCCTTGCAGACTTGTAAGCCTTCTAGAAAACTTCTCCAGTACAGAGTGGGTGTTACAGACCTTTTGAAATTTATGTCTTCCTTAATACTTGCATAAGTGGGCCTAAAGTTGAGATGTTAAGAAGTTGATTTTCCTCCTGTAGCTTAATAACTATTTTTGTCAGTAGAAAATCAGGGCAGGTGTTTAGACTGAAGTAGGAAAGCTGAAAAGCTGTGGTGGAGCATTAAGTGATGTTCTCTCCAGCATTTAAACAGTTTGCAGTGATGTACAAGGTGTACTCCCCAGTGTTCTTGAGCTAGGAAGATGGGAAGCTACGTTTGCACGTCAGGCTGGGCAGTGCCTGTTTCTCAGAAGGGAAATGCACATCCAGAAGTAGGTGCCTAGGCTCCTTAGCCTGCACAGGAGAAGAATGAGATTCAGAGAATGTGCTGTAAACATTTGCATGCTGCCCTGGGAGCTCCTGGCCAGTCAGAAATGCATGAGCAAATGGGTGGCTGATACTCTGCCTGCTCATTGTAGGGAAGTGCAAAAATTGCTTTTTTCTGAGTATTTGTTCGGTAGTAACAATCTCTTAAAAATTGTCTTGTACTGAAAAAAATAAAAAAGGTCTTTAGGTGGTAGTGCAGTAGTCAAAATAATCAACAAGAGAAAATTTCAGCTTATCTCCTGCCTTCCAGAAGGGTAATTGCATCACTGATGTCTAAGTGAGGCGAGATTGTGGGTGTGCTTCACTCCTGTTTTTGGAGATTTGCCCAATTCCAGAAAACGGGGTGGGGGGGGAGGAGGGGGATTTGGAACCTGGCTTTAGAGCCAAGGTTTGCATCCTGCTTAGAAGAGCAGGAAGAGTTCTGAGTCCTGGATATAGCCAGCACCTCCTGTATTGCTTTTTAAGTGATGTGAGGGGGGAAAAAATAGTTACAGCTGCACTATGCTTTGTCAGACGTACTCTGGTTTGAGTAATGCAGAAGGCACTAATTCTGCTTTTTTTTTTTTTTTTTAAATCCAAATGGGTTCAAACTGGGGGAAATGCTGCAAGATAGCTGCCTTCACTAGATGACTTGTGTTCATGTGAAGGAGGACTGCAAATCCATGGAGTCTCCTGTAAACAAAAGCACAGCAGATAAAAAGCATTCCTTTCCTTTCCCTTCCTGAAAGTACCTTGATGAGTTGGGGTACTGGAAGGGAAAAGTCACTTATGATTTTAGTGTTAGAGAAAAGTCTAGCCTGATCATTCCATGGTATTGATTCAAATACTTAATCTGCTGACTCTCTTGTGTTAGGATTGACTGCAACTCAAACCTGGCAGTGGTAACTGAGTTAGTCAAGTTTAATGAATTGGAAAGCTGGAATTTGTAATGAAAGTTTTCTTGCTGTGGGGCTTTGCTTTGGAAAGCAAAGTTTAATAGTCTAATCCTTCTGGAAAAAAATTACCCCTCTAATATCTGAAATACTGATTTTTTTGAGAGGCACGAGTATTCCAGGTAATTTCTTTAAGGACCACAGGTGTCTGTGGAATTTTGCAGTTGACCCACAGTACCAAAGAATTCAGGTCTGGTTGTGGTTTGTTAGTTGTTTGGTTTTTTTTTTTTTTTTTTTTTTGGTTTTTTTTTTTTTTACTACAGGATTGCTTAGCTCTTGCTAGGAGCACATGTGTTGCCAGAGGTTTTTGTGTGCCTGCTCTTTTGAGACCAATCAGTAGTCATCTCTTGCCTGGTGTCTTTCCTGAAAAGAGGAATTAAGTAGGTTATAATAAAAGCTGCTTTTGGTATCTCTTAATAACATAGTATAATATCTTAAAAGTCAAAATGCAAGGCAAAATGGGAGGGCATTACATATCGTAGGCTATGCTATTTTTGTTAGTGTTAGTAGATGGGTGGGTGTTTTTCAGTGTGAAAGACAAAAAGGGAGGAGGCAGAATGGAGAAAGATGTAGTCAAGAAGTGACTCTGCCTTGCAGATGAGGAGTGGAAGAAACCAAAAGTATGAGCGGGGCAGTTTACAGAATGCAGCATCAGCACTGGATAAATAAGTTAAAGAACTATTATTAACATTGTTGCTGGATTTAGGAGTATTAATGGAAAAAACTTGTGAGTCATAGAGGGTTCAAAAATTCCTTCAAGGGACACCTTTTTTATGAAAAACGTTTGAATGTAACTAGTACACAGTATTTTGGTATTTATATTAGCAAAAAATCAAATTTCTTTGCTTATGTAGTGCACTATATAAGCAATTCCATTGTTTCCTTGTGTAGCCATCTTTTGTTCAAAAAATACTTGATTCGCAACTCCAGAAGAGGAAAGGCCCCTAGTGTAAGTATAAAACTTCTAGAAAGGTGTGCCTGAAGTCTCAGGAAACTACTCTGTTCATTGTTTATAGTTCATTGTGTTTGAGAAATGAGTTGGGTGGAAAAAAACAATGGCAATGAAGTGCAGGAGGCTTGTGGCCCTTGGAAATAGGGCAGACCTAGCTGGCCTCTAGTGTTCAAATGCAACTGTAGTCTGGTCACCCTTGAAGGGAAAGGATTTGGTCCAGACCAGTCCAGGGTCTGACAGGAAGAGCATTTGGTTCCTTTCCCTATTGGAGTTGTCACATGGGGATGAGGGGCACTGAGCCAGTCCTGTTATCTCAGATATTTGTGTGAGCCCCATCTAGTCCTGTGTTTTGCTCTCTTGATAGTTGCCTCTGTTGTATAAGTTTTTATGTGCATATGTACCCATACTTGTTTTCAAAAGGCAAATAAATTCTACTATTCTAGTGGCAACAGAGATAAAAATGGTAGGTTTCATTAAAAAAAAAAAGTCAGATAAAATTACCAGTTCCACTACTTTAATTGCTTCTATGTTTTGCAGTGTTTGCAGTTGTTCTATGATTTGCAGTGCTGGTTCTGTAACTCCACTGGATTTTTCTCTCATGTCCAAGTATTGAGTACACCTGTGAGTACAGGTATCACCTGCACAGGGAACATGTACTGCTGTTAGAGTTCTGCATCCACATGTTTGCTTTGTTAGCCAGTGTTCCTGGAAGACACTACCTCACCTTGCCTGGACTGGTTCTCTGTGTGTTTGTATGCCTCTGGGCTTGGCTCTCTTAGGTGCAGCCTTTGGTGACATATCTGCATATCAGGATGATTGATTGGCTGCCTCAACACTGTTGGCACCATCACAGCTCTTGGCCCTGGATTGCTGAGAATTCGATAGGGCAGGGAGGAGAATTCTGACTTTACTTTCACATTCAGGCTGTAATTCATATACTGAGGAGATAATGTTGAATGACTACAAAGATCTACAAGAGATAATTTCACAGGAGAGTTTGAAGTTTTCCTTTACTCTTTTCTTCAGTCTTTTGATATCTTCCTGAGTTTTCCTCCAGAGATAAAGACCATCAGCAATTTTGATATAATTCAAGTCCTTGTTGTGTAACTGTCCTTCAGAACCACACTTATTTTTCTACATCTATGGGCTGCTGTATCCAATAAACTGGGAAGCTTGGCAGGCTGGACCTGTGTCATGTGGCTTATGAGACAGCAACTGACTTTTCTTTTTAAGAAGTAGTAAGTCAGATTTGGAACATGGAAGTTATCAGAGTACACAAGTATAATTTGTGTGAGGTACAAGGAAGGGTACTACTGTATAACACCTAGGTCTGTAAGGATTACATTGCAGTGGAGGATGTAGTTCCACAAAAAGCTGGACTTCAGTTTTGAACAAAAAAATGGCTACACAAGGAAACAATGGAATTGGTTATATAGTGCACATGATTATCAGTGCTGCTGTAGTCTACTTTCTTTCTCATGTTTTGCTTGGCTACTGAAACCAGAGCAGCGAACCAACAGTGAGTTCTAACCAGAAAACTAACCTGATATATAAATAGTGTTTCTTTTTATTCAGCTGCAGTCATTTTTGTACTCCTATCACCTGGTGTTGTGATTATAAATACCTATGTAAATGAAGATTCTGGAGTAGCTGATATGATGATTGGGTCAAACTGGAAAGTTGAAGGCAATTTCTGTAGTATGCTGTCTTTGTTAAGACCAGAATGACTAATACCACTACTGTTTTTGCATGCACACATGCAATGTCTTTGTACCTTTGGACCATTTCTCTTGTAGTCTTGTCAATTATTCTGCAGAGTGATCAGTTAGGTTGTGTTCTTGTGGTGGTTTTTCCCCTTATGTTAAATTTCACATTGGTTAAGTTCTTCCTGTTCCAACTGTAGATTAACTTGCAACAAACAGCTTTGTAACGGAGAATAATCTTCCTAATAAGTCTGAAAGCTAGTTACCAGTTAATTTTTGTGGTTTTCTTTAGAGGCAGTACTTGAATTTCATAGTGATGAAACATCCCTATAGAATTCTAAAGATGATTGGGAATTGTCACTGCTCTGCATTAAATCCACATGCCTCAAGTTATGAGCTCTGGTGTGCTGCCTTTCAGACAAAACTATATCCTCTAAAATCTCCTTCATACAAATCCACTGAAATAGTAAGTTTTACTGTACTCTACTCATGACAGTTTTGTTGCATGTGAAATACATTTCATACTCCCAATGTTATTTCTTTGTCAATATCTCTGTTGCTCTAACTCTCTGTAATGTAGAGAAGAAAGGTACTGTGTCATGTTACAAAATGAGGCCTTGCTGTTTTCTGGCATGAGTGATGTACTCTAATGACATTGTGCTGTCTATTTTGCATTATTTGCATAACATAATGTTTTTCTTGCTGCTTATTATTAGTACCTGCAGTCAGTGAAGCTTAGTTCACTTTGAAGTTTTCCAATGTGCATTACTCCTTGCTCTTCAACTTTGTTTTGTTTAATTGGTCCCTGTAGTCTGTTCAATGCCATCTTACTCATCTGTTTTTTGGCTGCCATTCTTTGAGGTTTCTCAGATCCCTTCCTCATTTTTGAGTTGCCTTAAATAACTGCTATTTAAAGGGGAAGTTAGCAAAGTGTGTAACCTTTTTCTTAGATTTAGCAAGTTGTACCCATGCTTAGTGTTTGCCTATCCATAAACATGTTTTCATCTTTCAACAGTCTGCTTGCCTCTGGACACTTTCCATTTCCTGATAATGTTCAGTTTCTTATATCATGATTTCTTTAGCCTCCTGAAAGGAGTGTTATTGGAGGCCAACTTGAAGTTTAAATATTATTGAGTTACTAGTCTTGAATGAAGCAGTGTTCTTAAACTATGATAGCATAATATTGCATATATGTCTATTTACTCTTAGCCAGTCTGAGTTAATTAGAGGCAATAACAAACTGTAGCCTCCACTTGGAGCAATGTCTACTACAGCAGGCATCTAATGACCTTGCCCAGTTGGGTTTTGATCCAAGGATGGAGACTCCACAGCCTCCAAAGTGCCAGTGTTTGGCTACTGTGAGCAAAGAAGATTTTTTCTCACCTTTAAATGGAATTTTCTCAATTTCAATTTGTGTCCATTGTCTCTTGCTTCTCGTCAGAACACTACTGAGAAGAGTTTTGCTCATTCTCTTCACATCTCTCATGGGGTATTTGTGCATGCTGAGATTGCCCCCTGTAGCCTTTCCTGCTTGAACCTAACCAACACCACCTCTCTCAGCCTCTCATCTCAGATGCTCCAGTTCCCTTATCTCTGCATCCCCTTGCTGGATTCAAAGTAGTAATCAGACTGCCTGCTCCTGCCTCCTTCCAGGCTTTTGACACTTGAAGGTCTCAGAGAAGGTGAAGTCAATCCATTGTCACCTCCAGTGTTGTGCTTTGTGCTGATCCCCTCCCACCTTTCCCTCACCTGGTAACATAAATATTGGTAAATAAAATACTGGTGCAGTAAATACTGCACCAGCACACACCTCCTCAAGTGTCTGAGTGCCTGCTGCCTGCCACACTCTTTTAATAGAATTCTACACATCAAAGATCATGCTTTGAAATGAGAAAAATGTTCAGAAAATTCTAACTTTTATTTCTGTGCATTGCTAAGGAAAACAAGGATTTTCAATAAACATCTATAATGCTCATCTATAATGCTCAGCAAATAATTACCCAATTTGAAGTTGCTTCTGCTCTGTGAACTTCAGGGAAGGAGATGCAGTGATTAATTGCATCCAGGCTAATGTAGCACTGATAATATAACTGTCTGGTTTTAAAATAGTCTTCGTTTGAAGGAATTATATAGGTTCTTTCTTATGTCCTCCACACACTTTTTTTTATTCTTTAATTTTGCTAACAAACCATGCAGCCTTAGACCACTGCAGTTCAACCTTCAGCAAATATGTACAGAAAGTACAAGACCACAAGGGAATGTTTTCTCAGAATTATCCTATCTGTTTGCATTTCAGAAATATAATTTATTACAATAGCAGCAGCTCTGTTTTGGATACTGCCTTTAATTTTCGTGGGAACTGGATAGGAATGACTGGTTCTAATAGCTAAGTTAATAGCAGCCCTTTAGTAAGGATGGGACCAATTTAAAAATGATCAGTGCTAGTTTGTTCCCACACACAGGAAGGGATTACTGGGATGTTGATTACAGCCTCTATTATCAGCAGCATGTCTATAATCCCATGGAACATGGTGTCACTTACATGGTAGGGACTTGTACTTAGACTGGAAGTTGTAAAGCAATTTCCTTGCTGCCTTTTTTCTGAGTAAGCACAAATAGTGCAATCTTTGGCTGTTTATCTTCTGGAGTGTGTTTTATTCAGCAGAGCTGTACTTTACGTATATCTTCCAAGTACCCAATATTTTTTTTTCGTCTTTTGCATTTTAAAGAACATAGATTGGAGGAATAATAAGTAATTCAAAACACGTTAACTATTAATTTTCTTAGTCTTTAGCTGTTTTCCTCTGGGAAATGATTTGTAAAACATGCAGTAAAGATTGTCTTCTGGCTCCTAAACTGGGTTTCAGCCATTTTTTTCAAGATGCTTCAATAAAAACATTGCAAATAGAAAATGCATTGAGTAAATAAAATAAGTCTTTCTACTTCATTGTAAAGAAATATATTGATATTGGTAGCACATAATTTTAGCTGTATTTTATCAGTGCTGGGACTGAGCAAGGATAAAACACTATGATATAATGTTCTAAATAAACTGTGACCTTTAAGCTTTTGCAGTCTAGAATGAATGAACAGTCCTTTCTTTTGGATCAAAACACAGCTTTCTTAGTGACAAGTTCATTATATGAAACCATATGGAACAGTGTTCTTGTGTACCAGGTAGGAAAGTTTGTTTTGAAGAAAGAAAAAACCCACTTTGTTCTGATTAGAGATGTCCTAGTTTTAGCACTTCCTATATTGCATTGAAAGCTTAAGAGTCGAAGAATTCAAGAGGAAAAGAGCAGGTTAGTATTCATTACCAAGTGATCCTGAGTGAGTTGAGGTGTTGGAGGAGGGCTGTATTTTTGGAGACTTTTGTCTGTGTTGTTTGTGGTGTCAGCACTCTAAACCTGCCTGTTGTCCTTGGGCTGACTTCTGTGCCTTTGCCTTGTTTGCTTTCTGTACCCAGGTGTGTACTAGCCATGTGTCTCTTAGGGAGCTGCTTAGTCTGCTCTAGATTAGAGTCTGGATGTCAGCAAAGCCACATACAGAGTGAGCAGCAAGGACATGGGCGTAAAACAAATGGGTTTGCTTGGTCCAAGCTGTAGCTCTTATCCAAAGAGTTGGAAGCACTAAGTGTGCTTGGGGTATGCAGCCAGGGCTTTCTAGGACAGTTACCTGATCCTGTGTTGTAACCGAACGTGCTGGGGTTGGAACAATCTCAATGGGTTCCACTGGTCAGACTGAGCCTGTTTGTTTCAGTGTGCTCCAGTTTGGTGCATACTGTGGTAGTTTCAAAGTGGTTGGAATTGGCTGATGACATCTGCTTCTATACAGTGCTGCTTGTTTTTAGGAGTGGAAGGAAGGTATGGTAGCAGTGCCTTACCTAAAGATGCTGTTAACCTCAAAGCACATGAGATTGAAATTGAGACTTGAACTGTGGTGCATATTTTGGACATGACAATGGTATGTGTCATGGTTCAGAGTAATAGCCTTATCAGAAAGTTGATTTAGTACAGCTAGATAATAGTTTTTTGAATCTTGAGTGTACTATTTATATGATGACTTTTGGATTCTCCTTCAATTTATCTGTAAAAATACTGCCTGTGGCCCCTTGAGTTCATTGGATTAAGTTGTCATGTGTGTGACAAAACTGAAGGTAATATACTTTAAAGAAAGCCTTATGATTTTGGCACACAAAAGGGAATTTGAAGTTGCCCTTTGTTCTTTTATAACTTCAAGTAATTTCTTACCTTTGAAATATTTATTTAGCTTAGGCTCTTCAAAACCCAGCATTGCATTCCAGACCTGAAAGAAATTAGAACTCTCAACTTATAATTTCTGCCACAGCTGGGTACTGGCAGTGATCTAGAAAATTAAATCAACACTAGGACATTTTCTGGAAGCTTAAATGTGCAAGCCTGGGATGTATTTTCTAATCCTATCAGAGTAACCCCATTTTTTACAAGTTGAAGCATGAGGCATTATCAGCTTTTTACACCTCTGTACATATAAAAGTATTTTGTTCATAGTGAAGCAGTTTAATGAACATTTGGTTTCATGCAGTGAAATGGGACAGAATTGGGTAAATTAGTGGGAAGGCTGGAGTAGAACTGCACAAAATTGTTATGGACAATGTTAGTCTTTGTATGCAGTCAGAAGTTTAGTCAGCGTGGCCCCACTCTAGTGTTCTGACTCTTTTTTTGCATTTTCTGATATTAGGCAAAGAAAATGGTATGTGGCATGCAATTTATGCAACCTCATGCTGCAGTATTGATCTTTTGTCTATGTGGTTTAAGGCATTTAACTTAATGTATGTTATGCTCAGTCTCTGCATTGAGGTCTGTGTCACCAACTGTATACTGTATTAATAACTTTTCTATCTGAAAATGTCAATGTTTCAGCAATTGGTCAAAATATTTTAAAATATTTTGTAGATAATTTAGCTGTATTTATTAAGGATATTTGTATTGGGAAAATGCAGGTCAAGAAAGGTGGATATTGTACAAACTACTCTGCTGCTTGTTCTTTGGGATACTGTCTCTGAGCAATTGAGATTTCTTTTCTATTGAAGTGGTATCTCACCAGTATCCCAGGTGCATGTTTTCCTGATCAGAGTAGGTAAGAGAGGTGCTATAAACAGTAAATTTAAAACCCAGGTGAAAAATTTTCTCATGTCCTTAAAACTGCCTCCATCTGGACCTATGTGGTTGTTCCAGAGTTTCAGATAAAAAAGGATTTGGATTCTTAATGGGACAGCATTCCTCTAGGTTTTGGGTTAAGAATCAGAATGGAAAGGATAGAAACTTAAAACTTGTAGCAAATTTTCGTATTGAAATTATGTTGTCTTCTGAAGATGATAAATCTTAGCATTACTCACAGCTTGCTGTTTATAGGCGGTGTGAATTCTTTTGTGCTAGTTCTTTTGGGTAGAGTCTCAGCCTGAGAGACTGCTGGTCAGTGTTTATTGTGCAAAAGACAGGGATAATATGAACAGCATTCTTAAAATGAAAAGACCTTATTTTTATCAAGACATTGCTTTAACAAAAGAGGGGTAGGGCTCTGCTTTTTCTTCATCTTTGCAGAGATCTATAGAGTGCTCCATGAACTGTTCAGGCATTCCTCGTCAACACACTTACTTGGTTTTTTGAAAGAGAAGATTTTCTGTGACTAAGATACCACAACTTTGTTCCAGTGGCTTAAAACCTGGCTACTGATTTTCTTTTGTGTGTTTAAACTAAAATGTGAAGTAGGGGAGGCTCAGTGGACTCTAAAAGATAATTATGAGTGGTCATAGTTAGAAATGGGTAAGAGTAAGGTGGACAAGGTGGCCCCAACAGTCACCATGTACCTGAGAGCATTGTCCAAACTCTTCTTGAGCTGTGTCAGGCTTGCTGTGACCACTTCTCTGAGGAGCCTGTACCAGTACCCAGCCATCCTCTGGGTGAAGAAGCTTTTCCCAATATCCAGCCTAACCCTCCCCTGGCACAGCTTCAGGCCATTCCCTCAGGTCACCAGAGTGAAGAGATCAGTGTCTACTTGTCCTCTTCCCCTCATCAGAAAGTTATAGACTGCCATGAAGTCTCCCCTCAGTCTCCACCAGGATGAACAAAGTGACCTCAGTCCCTTCTCAGATGGGGCTTCTCCTCTAGACTCTCCACTATCTTTGTGGCCCTCCTTTGGATGCTCTCTAACACTTTATACCCTTCTTATATTGTTGCAAAGATGCCCCAGTGCAGAGCAGAGTGGGGCAATCCCCTCCCTTGCCTGGCTGGCAATGCTGTGCCTGATGCACCCCAGGATATGATTTGCCTTTCAGTTTATTTGCTTTTTATGAATTTTAAATTGCATGACAAAAAAAATCACAGGGGCCGTAAACTAACTTTTTCTCTCAGGGTCTCTATGCCATTATTGTCAGAACTACCACCTATCTTTTGTGCAGAACTCATAGCTTGGGAGTGGTGAATTCATTTTAAGGTAATCTTACCACCAAGTGTGAAATTATATAATGAATTAAGTCCTTTTTTCTTGAATAAGTAGCTGAAGTGGCTAACCTTTTATTGAAGTGTTAGGTATAGCTTTGTGTGAAACAGACATCAGTTGAGTTGTGGGATTAACAGTTTGTGATTGGGGGAGTAAATGAATGTTTAGTGGGAGGCTAAGAAGTTGTTACAGAATGGCTTAGCAGTGTTTACACAAAGGTAGTTGAAATGAGTGGAGTTCAGGACTAGAGTAAATGCAGAGGAAGGAAAAAGGAGCATCCACTTATTGTTAGGGCTGGTGAAGAGGAGATGAAAGGTATTTGTGTATTTTAAAAGTGGGACATCTTGTTAAGCCACCCTCCATTGGGAATGCTGCATCCACACAGATTTGCTTATGTAAGTGCTTGTCTGCTAAACTGACTTGTACTGCTTCTGATTACAGCTATGCTTGGTTGGCACTGTTGTTTGCTTGGGCAGTTACTTTTTGTCTTTAGCTTTTTTATGAAGTAATTTCCTAATTGTAAAGCACTTTCCTGTGTGCAATTGGTTTAGTTTAGACGGTCATAACTTCTGTGAAATTCTGTAAGTAGTGAATTTCAGTTTAGTGTAAGACAAGGGTCCCACAAATATTTTGTGATAGAAGACCATAGGCTTTTAGACCTGGTCTGTTCATATGCTTGTATCCAATTTAAGGAGAGTTTCAAGTATTATATGTATATTTTTTGCCCTCAAGTAGTTGTAGCTGGCCTACCATTTTAAAATAATGGGTAAACTATATATAGTTGTTCCTTTCCCTTACCTTTTTTCCTGTTTTTATCTGGGTCACTGTGGGAGTGCTGAAGCAAATGTGATAGTTTTTTAGGAGGGTTTTTTTTATGTTCTGAAAGGCATGATATATACTGAGGTGAGACACAGTCTTTATAAATGGCACTGGTGCCAGTCATTCAGTGATACTTGGCATCACACTGTACCAGTAATGTGCATTTTGCTTTCATTAGTACCTTTTTTTTATTAGCTTTGCTCTGCTTGTCTGTGTTGCACTATTATGCGGGGTGACATTTTCAGGCAGTGATGCAAGAGTGGTGTTACACCTGGAGAAAACTGGCAAGGTGTGGAATTCATCTGGCAGATTATACTAGCTGGAGGTCTGTGGAGTACATTTAGTGGTTTGTAGAGAGTTACTCAGCTGGGCAGATGCCAGCTTTTAACTTGAGGGTGGGGTGAAATTCTACAGTTAACTCAAGCTGTGCTGCCTAGATCTCCACTGCCTCTAGTGGGAGCTTTGACTCCTCACTCACACAGGCATCCTCACATGCAACTGGAATCCAGCTCCAGGTGTCCTGTAGAACACCAGAAAGTGCTCTTACCCTCATGAGTATGTGGTACATCCTTGTGGTCTTTGCTCTAACAGTATCTGCAATGGCACACACACTAGTCCATGTTACTTAGAGTTCACATTTACAAACCTGGTTAGTTGGATATTTAGGGGACTATTACTAAAGTTATCTTTCTTTTGAAGGTTTATAAGAGCCTGATAGGATCAATACAGCAAGCAATGCCCCATGGAACTCTTTGATGCTCTGATCTTGTATGTAGTCAGTAATTTAGCTCTATTTGCTGATGGGTCTTCCTTGTGATGTTGTATGAGCTTTACTTCATGGCATATGGAAAACAGGCTGATGCTGACTTCGTGGCTAACACTTTTGAATGATTCTCAAAAGGTAAATTCATCTTGTATTAGGAATGCCTAAATTCATTTATATAACTCCCAACAGTTAGACTGTAATTATAGGCGCTGGATCCATTTCAGCTGTTTCCATGTATGAGGTAGTTGTAGGCAGCTTTTCCAGGTATGTTTGAGTGGTTTCTTGATGAGCAAAGTTAGGCTACAAAGAAGAATAAAAAAATCAGTGTGAAAACATCCAGAAAGTTGAAGTAGTTTACAAACCAGTACTGGTAGACTTGTAAAGCTTGTTCTTGGAGGCAAGATAGAGCTTCTTGGTGCGTCCTCCCCACCCTCCCACTGCCCTTTAACCTTTTTGTTTCCAGTTTTGGTCTTGGCATGGTTATAGAGCTGCTGGCATACACAGATGCCAGCCAGTTATGCCCTGTCTCTGGGAGAGGGAATTCGTGCTGAGTTCCACATTTGGTAGAAGTTGGAAACTGCAAATTGCTTCCTCTCTGAAGCAGTGCATTGCTTCTCTGAAATTTGTCATGGCAGGACCTAATTCTTTGCCAAAGTATCTGAGAGATGCCAGTTGGTACCTGCCATTCAAATTTTTTAAGTGTTGGCAGGGCTAATATGTTATTTGAGGCTTCTCAAATGCATTAGTTGCATCTCAGGAGGATAACCAAATATTTGTAAATTAAATTTGGAACATTTTTTCGGAGGAAGCTGTCTAATAGGTAAATAATCTAACTAGGTTTTAGGTGGATATATCCAAGTACAAGTGGAATCATTCTGGTAATGCTTTTTCTTATTCTAAGGGAACCACTTAAGAAGACCTTGCAGTAGTTAAGACTTGAAGGTATTTAGCTGTAACAAGACGTTTGTAGTTACTTTTTTGTTGGTATTAGAGGTTAAATAAAACAATAGAAAAATTCAATCTGAAAGCCTAGATATTGTTTGCTGACCTTTTGATGTAAAAAAACCTGATTATAATCCCATTGGTACTCACTTTTATATATGCTCAGTATATATTATATATGAAAATGTTTCTATTTTGTTTTTATCATTTATTTAACTTGAACATTCTGCCTTTTTTGTGTTGGGGGGCTATGTGTGTTTGATGTTTTTTTGACTGGTTTGTTTTTGTTTTGTTTTGTAATTCTCTTCGTTTCTCTTCAAATAGACCAGTTGCTATGAAAATAGTTTGGAATCGCATGCTGCCTGGTTTTGGCTTAAGCAGGTGTAGGCAGCCAGTGGCACTGCTGGGTATCTGCATGGAAATGAAGAGCCACTTCCTTCTTTTCCTAACAGTTGTTGTCTGTATGTGGGCAGTATCTGGAAAGATCAGTGCTGCTCTGTTAGAAAATGGCTTGAAGAATAATTTCGGTTTTTTCCTTCCTGAAATGGTTCAAATTTCTCCTTAAGAATGTTATCTAGACAATCTCAAGATTTTGCTGTGCTGTTGATCTTCAGCAGCAAATTGTCAGGTCTCCTGAGTTCCTGTGTGTATCAGCTCTTGATACTTTACTGATGAGAATTGCCAAGATGAATTCTACAGTTTCTGTTTGCAGCCATCTGCTTTTCTGAGCTCTCAAACCAGAGGAGAAATGCAGGAAAATGGAAATACTCTGTTATTTTAATAGGTTTACTACTCTTATTACATTTACTTTTACATTCCTTATGTTAAATGAGGTAAGATGTTCTCCACTTTCGACTGGAAAGTGGGAAATGTAGAAGTAACACTTAATACAATTAATGTATTTTCCTGCTCTGATTCATTGTGATGACTCTGAGCATCTGGTGGTAAGTGAGCATGAGCTGCTTAAAGTCACAGAAACCCAATTCCTATTATTTCTGCTCATTGAAGAGAATAAATGAATTACCAGACACTAATCTTGGGATAATTGCTTGCTGAGCAGGAGATCTTAGCTCTTAAAGAAATTAGTTTTGTAAGTTTATGGATCTGTCAGAACTAGTGAACTATTAAAAAAAGGTTAACCACAAATGAGCAGCAGCTGAGCTTTCAGTCTTTTATTCTTGACTATTGTGGTTGAACTTTGCAATATAGAAATAAATGTAGTGGAGATAAATATTATTTATTCCCCTTTGTTGTGGTTTAGTCCCAGCCAAAACTGGGACACCCTTATGAGTTTTACTATTATCAGCTGAAGTTTAAGCTGCAGACTGAAATTTGTCAATGTTTCTGGCAGTACAATGGTGGGAGGTATGTGCAGTAAGACGCGCTGTGTACTGCTGGTTTGAATGACCAAACCATTTTGGGTTTGAAGTGATGTTATTTTGGGTTGGTCCTCTCATTTAGACAGAGATGAAGGCATGTGCTTTTTAGCTCTAGACAGTCTACCCCGTGACATTTACATCAGTTTTCCTTATTCTCCTTCTTTTGACATGACTTAGGCAGGTTAGTATCCAAAATTCTTTCTGAGTCCTTCATAACTGCATGGCCTTGTGATTTATGGCTTTAGGGTATTGGTATTTCAAAATCATGTTGCTTTTCACTGATAGTCCTACTGCTTTGCCTTTGGAGAGCAGCATGAGGGAGGTGTTAGGAGTCATAATTTGTAATTCCTGCTCAGTGGCATTGACCTCACTGGAGTCTTCTACTGGGTCTGGGAGCAAACATCCTCCCCCACACATATATCTGGAAATGTTCAGAGCCCAAAAATACCTAGATAAGCAAGCAAGCCTCAAATACATGTAAAATTTTTCTCTGTAGAATAAAATGCCTGTTAACTAATTTTCAAAACCTTTTATTTGCAGGATAACTAAGGAGTACTTTAAGGGCTCCTGGATCTTTCTGTCTTGATAGGTATTTTTTATCTCTGTAGATTGTTGCTATGGGCAGTCAGTGCATTGTTTTGAGGCTATAAAAATCTGTAATTCTCTTTCAAATTCCTATTCTGTATCTGGTCTTTATAAATAACAGTATATAGTCATTCAGATTTTTTTACACTGTTTATTATAATGTTTAATACATTACACTTGATCAAAACCCCACAGGGTTTCTGGCAAAGTGATAACAATATCCTGGGTTAACTCAGATGAAGTTAACTCAGATGAAGTACTCTGATTGGAAGTAATTGTTTCATGCAATGTGTTTCTGCCTGTCAATGGGAACTGCACTTCTGTCCTATAGTCTCTATATTGTGGGATCTCTGTTTGGAACTTCCTCAGCTTAAAGAAGTAAGCTTTATTTATTCTCCTTCCGTTTATTTTAACTACTGTCAAAATATCAGGATATAGCAGACTTGTTGTATAAGGATGCTATTACTGATATTCTTCAGGGACAAACTGTGATCCCTGTTGTTGTAGTGTGATGCCATTTCCTGTTTCACCTATCCCAACCCCCCAGGTGTGCCAACCTCTCCTTTTCCCTCCCCCTTTTCCCTCCTGCTGAGAGCTGTCCATCAATCTTAACATTCCAGCAGGGTTGTGGTGTGGTTGGCAGAAGTTCAAAAGATGCCCCTCAGGTCCGGGCTCATTGGCCTGTCCAAGTGTCTTTATCCCTTGAGCCTTCCCCTCCTCACACCTGGTTGGTGCCTCACCTGTCCCTTCCCTCCCCCTGTCCCCGGGCTTAAAAGGAGATGGGACCATGCGGTCGGGATTCTGTTGGGAGCTGTTACAAGATTCAGAGGTCTATCATCCTGGAATAAAACTCTGGATTAAAACTCTACGGCAGAATCCTCTCCTTTTCTCTTCACCGTCGCCTGAACCTTTCCCACCAGAGGTAAACTGAGTTTCTACTTTTCCTGGATTTGTTCTGAGTGCCCAGCTGCAGCATCGAGCTGGCCAAAGGTATCTCTGGGGTAAAATGCCACAGCTGCTGCCTTTGGTCCAGCAGCAAGGGTCAGATGAAGCCAGGCACGTCCCACCCGGAAATATTGGGATTAATATTCCATACCTGTAAGTTGTGTTTGACTTGTATTCAGGGTGGGATGGAGGCTTCAGAGCCCTCCTCCAGTCAATGTCCAGATATCATCCACAGGTTGGAAATAGTGGAAGTGTAAAAGCTATGTACTGCCACAGGTACTTGCTGCAAATACACAATGTTTTATTTTCAACACACAAGAAAGAAACAACATTTCCTTTTGCACTCAGGGACTTCTGTTTCTGAATGCAGACACATGCTTTTAGGAAAGTGCAAAAGCAGAATCAAACCCAGCCTACTGTTTGCAGGTTTATTTCTGCCACAGCATAGCCCCAGTGCTTTAAAAAAAAATAATAAGAGCTGCACACAGTAGAAATAAATCTATTATGGAAAAAAAGTCAATATTGTATGTGTTTGTTGTTGCAGGATTGAATTTTGATGGTGAAAGTATTAGAGTAATTAGAATTAGATCTATCAAAAAAGTCTTTGAATAGATTGGTACAAAATGCAGAAGTACGTTATTTTAAATTTATGGGTCTTCATGAATGCAGTTGTGCAAACAAGAAAATGGCTCATTCTTGGCATTTTTTGGTGGTCAGGAGTATTGCACTATGTACAGCATATCAAAAGCAGAATAAATTAAAAAGAATGTTACTTTTTTCCCCACTGCTGTCTTTGAGTTTCCTGGACTACTGCTAGTAGAGACTTCCTTGATTTGCTATTTCCCAATGCCTTTTTATTTCCAATTTAGAGTTAATTAGAATTGCTTTATACCTTTCTTGAGCACTTGAAGGTTGGTTTTAAACCCAGATGGTTCAAATTCTGAATTTTATGAAGAAGTTAGCATATGCAAAAGAATCAGCGCACATATTGTATAGTCAGAACCAATAAGGCTCTAAGCCCAAACCACTAACCCAGCACTGTTAAGTCCATCATTAAAGTGTGTCCCCAAATGCCACATCCACATGTTTTTTGAACACTTAGAGGGATGGTGATTCCACCACTCTCCTGGGCAGCATGTTCTCAATGCCTGATCACACTTTTAGGGAAGAAATTTTTCCTAATATGCAGTTCACAATATCCTCTCCTGGTACAACTTGAGGCCATTTCCTCTTGTCCTGTGACTTCCTTCATGGGAGAGGGGACCAACCCCTGTCTCGATACAACTTCCAGACCCTAACTTTTAAATGCAAACCAGGAACATAACATAATAAGAAGCAGTGGGGGCTTTTATGTTGCACACAACTTATTGCATACATCCCTGGCTGTGTGATTTACTGCTTTTTTAAAATGGGATTTGTGTTGCTGTGACTAATGAGTGGTTGTGTTGTGTCAGTGTGCTCATTGGCATGACTGCACTTGAGAAAAGAAACTGACTTGGTGCTAAACCTAATTATAAAGATTTTTGAATAATTGAATTCAACTTTTGTCTTTTAAAGTAATGTCTTCAGTGATATGAGAGCTCTCCCAAGGAGAATTGGGAGCTGCTGACTGAAATATGTAATAGATTCTGTAATTTTCTGGCAGCAATTTCATTATTAAAATTGATATTTTATTTACTGTTATAAACTTGAGCCACTTGGGAACAAACCTCTAGGGTGAACTAAGGAATGTTTAATTTATCAAAAAATGTGGTTGCTTGTTATTTCTGTTGTATCTTCTTCCCTGTGTTTGGTAGCTATGGAGAAAAGAAACTCATTGCATAAAAACATTGAGACCTCCGTTTGTGAGACTGTACTTTGGATGGATCCTCCTGTTAATTTGCAAGGAAGATTTATGACCTTTCCTTTCAAGCTCACTGGCAGTGGATTTTAGTGGAAATAGCCCAGCTTGTGAAAACTCCTGTGGTGTCTCTATATTAATGATAGGCTGGGTAGGATCTCTGGATCCCCTGTTCAGAGCAAGTCCAGTCAGATCAGATGACTCGGGGCCTTTGGCTGAGTTTGGATAGAGATCCCATTCCATCTTCTGCCTCCTGTGTTATAGCTGTGCACCTTTGAGCAGTGTAGTTACATTTTCTCTGCCTTTTAGGTAACCATAGATGTCAGTAAGATCTGCATTCCTTGTGCCTCCCAAAACTTTCATGAAAAGTTGAAAACCCCCAGATCTGCCAGTCTTCCCTCCAACATTAGGTGCTCCAACCCTCAGTTACCTTGGTGGCCTTCTTCTGCTCTCAGTCCAATATATCAATGTCTGTCTCTTGCGCTGGGGTACAGAAAACTCAGAGCAGCTCCAGATAGACCCTCATGAAAATGGAGTGCCCATGTCCCTCAGTCTGCTGATAATGCTCCTGCTAACGCAGCTTGGAGTGCAGTCAGTTTTTATTGCTGAAGGGCACCGTGCTGGCTCAAATTCAGCTTGTGTCCATGAGGTCCACGTGTCCCTTTCTGCAAACCTGCTGTCTAAGCAATTGACCTGCAGTCTGTACTGGCTTCTGTTCTTTCATCCCAGGTGCAAGACTATGCATCTGCCTCTGAATTCCTTCTGTCTGCTGTTGCCCCTTTTGTCAGCACGTTGAGGTCCCTGCTCATAGCAGCCCTGACCTTCAGCATATCAGTCACTCCTTCCAATGTGATACAAGTTGGTACAAGTGAAGTGTTTCTTTTAATATGTGTTATCTCTTATAAAACCAGCTGTATGTCTTTAATGCTTAGTAAGAGACTTTCACACTGGAAATTAATCTAAGACAGTGTTCTGTATCTAGAAATTGATGCTTACAAATGACTAGTAATTGATGCTTACGAAGCTTAAAAAATAATTTCTGCTGTTATGCACTTTCTTCCCCTTGGTCAGTCTGTGATTTTTGGACTTGGAGAGGCTGAAGTCCAACTGACATCAATTGCATTTAATAACTGTGAACTTTGGAATGTTCAGTTGTAGAGGATGCACCATTAAAACTTATTTTCTTAACACAATCCATGCTTCCTTGTGTTCTAAACGTGCTTTCTGATAATTTTGGGAGTCCCATCCCATATTTGTTTCATGAGAAATTAAAAAGTAAATTACCTTGTTAGATCATCCATATATATTCTTTCTCTTAAAAAAACCCCACAATAAAAAGCACACTATAAAGCCAGCTAAACAAAAAAACACCTTTCAGCTGCAGTCACCTGAGTTTGTGTTTTAAGATGAGGAATTTTGTGTCTTCACCTCTTCCGTGTTTTCCAGGTGATTAGTTAATATTGCCAAACAGCAAGGGACTCAAAATGGATTCCTTCTGGATGTTGCTGGTAACTGCTCTCTGTGTGCTAATTTGACCCCTCCTTGTTTCTTTAACCTACTTGATTCGTACCTCTGAGGGCTTTTCGCTTATCAAATGGAAACTTTGTTTTTCTAAGAATCTTTTGTGATGGATGAGCCCTTTGTTGAAAGCTGCTAGAAGCTCCATCTTAAACATACTTTGAATGGCATGTTACTTTAGCATATCCAGATAATTCTTGATAAGTGATTGTATCTATACACTGTTTTTCTTAAATCCTTTTATTCAAAAGAAGTTTAATCGCATGATTCATGATTGCTTGATAAATGATAGATATTTAAAGCTGTGCAAAAGTTCACGATATTCAGCTGCTTTGAAGAGGTCTTTGTATCAGAGGTGGTGACCTCATTGTGGTGAAGAACTACTTGTTTTGTTTTAGTACTTTCTAGAATAAAAATTAGATGAGGGAGAAGAGTACTTCTTTAGAAAGTAGAAGAAACCTTGTAAAAAAATAAGGCATCTCTCACTTCTTCTAAGTTTTATTCTAGTTTATTAGCAAAATGCAGAAAACATACTTGAAAATATAAATTCTCTAATTATGTAGTGAAGAGCCTTTGTTCTTCTTGAGGAGTAGTTTTAAAAAGAATTCGTAGTTGTATATTTGCCACGTGGAAATGCTGCGGTCTTTTCCCCTTAAACAAGAAAAAAAGGTTTTTTTCCTATCCCTATATTTAAAAAAAAATAATACTTTTCTTTTATCTGGCTGTATTAAAGCCATGAGAAGGGTGGTAGTCTTGAAGCTTCTACCAACTTGCACCTAGCAAGTATTTAGTTCTGATTGTCAGGAAACTTACTATTTATGTTCAGCAATACTGCAGTGTATGGCATCATCTGTTGGCCTTGGCAAGGTTATGTGAAGATACTTTCTGACTGGGGGTGAGGGGCAAGGGAGAAAGATTGATAGAGACTTTTATGCCTTGTTCCTTCCAGGCTTTTGAAAAGCAGGAATGGCCCAGTTTGACAGTAGCCATCTTGAATATGAGCAACTTCAGTGAATTTGTCCTCTGTCTTCTAAGGAGCTGTCCCTAGTTGTGTTTACCAATGGAAGAGAAACATGTAAAAATAACATTGTTGCTTTGGATCTTTTCATTTTCTAGTTTCGGTAATTTCTCATATGAAGTCTGTAATATTTTTACGAGTAGTAAACTGGTTGTAGAACTACCAGAATCCTTTAGTAAGTATGTCAGAAGTTTTTTGGTGGTTTTTTTTTTTTTAATTGATTCACTTCAGAGCTCCTGAAAGTTAAAGCATTGCCTTAAGCTAAGTATTATGTTGGCAGAAGTTTGTGCAAACTTCTTTGTGTAGTTTTTGCCAAAGAACCTCCTCGTTCTTGACCTGAAATATCCCTCCTGTTTCCAACTGTGAGCTTCGTGAACAAACAGTATGAATTTTGACAAGCTGATCATTATTCATGCAGAATAATTTATTAGATCAAATTTTTGTTCCTAATTAGTTTCCCTTTGTTTTTTAACAAGCTTTACTTTGTTGTTTTCACTGCCTTCTTATCAGCCCTTACTTTTTGCCCATGTCATTGGGTTGAGTAAGTAATTCTAAGAAATGACTGAAGGATGCAAGTGACGTGACATTGCATTGTCTAGTTTAAATGGCAGATAGCACATGTGACTTACTGGCTAAGAATGTATTAAAATGCAACATAATTTTATTGGTACATGGAATTATCTGAATTGGTCTTTAAATTGTGATGTTTATAAGCCAGGAATACCCAGGGAGAGAACTAATTAAATTACAGCTCTAAAAGAAGATTGAATTTGGAGTGGTTTGGCATTTAAATTGCTGCATCAGGTTTTGTTTCACAATAAGCTAGTGTTATATGCTATTTAGGAAAATCAGGAATTTCTCCTGCAATGAAATTTTTTCCTCTCAAATAGTGGGAAAGGTTGAGTCAGACATAAAATATTCTGTACTATGGCTGGTATGTGTGATTCCTTAATGCCTGAATGATATGGTGATGGAAGTTATGGACTGTTTCCCCTGGAAGTACAGTATATGTTTTTTTCCCCCTCTTACCTGTCCCATTAATCTCCTTCCATTTGAATGATGAATAATGTTGAAGCAAAGTTCATTGTGAGCCATTAGAAGATAGGGAGGTAATTTTTAAAATTAAAACAAAACAACCCAAAAACTCACCTAAAATTCAACTCAAAACCTAACCAACCCTCACCCCTGTGCATGCACACAGTCCTACCCACGTACTCAGTACCTGCTGTTGGGCAACCAGACCACACAGATGAATGTGTCCAAGTGGTCTTGCTAGAAATCCTCCCAATGCAATGAGTGATGGGAAATTCCTGCTATCAAAATTCTCATGTCTGCTGGGTTTTTCTTAGGTCAGTAGTTATGTGCTGAATTTGGACTTTTGTACCCTATAGGAAATCATAGTGGTGAGGATCTCTTAATCTTGTTCCACCCCTGAGTCATTACTGAGATTAGAATTTACTCAGTCTCTTGTCTCCCTTTCCTGGCTGCCTTATATTTCCAATCCTGTTGTTTATCTTCCCACCATTATCTCTCTATGACCTAACCTATAGTTTGTCCCCTACTATAGTGTAAATGTAGTTCTTGTTTTACTGACTTAGGTATTTCGAGGACTAGATATGTAGATGTACTATGATCTTTGATCTGCTTATCTAGGTGTGATCAACATGTGCTGCTGTTTTCTCCTGCTGTTCTTCCTGGTGTTTCCACACCAAGGCATTCCCATTCATTGTCCAATGAGCTGTAATGTTTCCATGTCTCTGCATTTGTACAAAGAGGGAAAGAATGCATGCTTCTGTTCCACAGTAGCAGTTTCTCATCTGTTATACCACTTAAACTATTAAAATATGCTTTTCAGACCTATTCCCTGAATTGTTATTAAAGTTATTCCCTTTTTGTTTGGGTAACTACTTCACCTACACATTCTTGTATAGGGCTTCAGTTTGTTAGAATCTTTTTGCTCTTATCCTATCATCCATGAAATCTGCCTAGTTTTCCTTCATCCGCTTTTCTTGCTTCCTCTACCTTGCTGGTGCCAAAGGCAACACGAGACTCCAGTGCCACACTAGCTTTAGTGTTGGAGCTTATCAGCTTAATGCTTTGCTTGCTTTGTTGCAATTCCTGTCTTGTTCATACCTGCAGAGTTACCAACCCTCAGATCTTACACACCTGCTCAATATTTGGCAATTCCTCAGTTTCAGGCTCCTGATTCGTGGGCTGAGTATACATTCCTTGTACAGTGAAGCTTCTCTTCTTTCCCTTAAAGAAACTCCCTGAAGAGCAGCCACCTTCCTCTGGAGATGGATTCTTAGAGAACTGGTGGTGTGGTTGTTACCAGATTTGAACTGCCAAGGGCTCCTCACATCACTGCTGATTTCATCCTTCTTTGGCACCCAGTGCTTTTCGCTGAATAAAGCACGAGCCACAGGGCTTTCTGCACTCCAGTCTGCACTCTGAATTAGAACCAGTCAGGCCTTTTGATTCTTTGTTTTCTTTGGACTGGCTGGGGGATACTGAGTGTCAACAGCTTTTCTTTGAAACACTTTAGCTAAATAAACATGCCTGCTATAGTTTACTTTTTAATAATTTTAGAATAATTAAAGAACAGGCACTGTTCTTTTGCTGTCTGCACTCCCAGTAGTTAATTACTTGTGCAGTCTGTTGGGTTGATACGTGTGTTTGCAGTCTTACTTGAAAATTCTCCAACACTACTCAAGAGCAGGCATGCTAATAATAATCCATGTTATTTGATTACTTTTACCTACTAGTAAAAGTAATTAATTACTAGTTTACATTATGTTATGCTATCAAGGTCAAGCTGTGCACAACAAATTTCCATATTTCTGTTTAGGGATCAGGCATGAAAGTCTGGGGGTGGTGGGGTGGGGTTTTTTAGTTTTTTGGTTGGTTTTTTTTTTTTTTTTTTCAGTGAAGACATTTAGACTTCATGGAAGTTTAGAACAGCTGCTGAGCTCCCTAACTTGTATTCCAGTTGCTGCAAGGAAAGTGTCCTGTCCTAACAACTCTTATGCTGTGCTGTCTTTGGGAGGAAGTGCAGGGCTTCCCAGAGGTATTCCTTATGATGGAATAATGCTCTTTTTATCAGCTAAAAGCTACTAGTGAATTTATCTGACAGAGACATCTCCAGCAGGATTTTTGTGCAATGCCTTCTTACCCCTTGATACAATTCAGAGCTCCTGATGACACCTGAGTTAACTCTATAGTGGCTGGGAGTAAATGCTACAGTGGCTCTTCAGGAGGACAAACCTGTTGCCAAGTGGACATTGTACATGAAAACTCCTCTGCTAAGATGGTGGAATTAAAACTGGGCTTTCAGAATTGGAAATGTCTTGTTTAGCCAGCTCTGCTGAGCTTTGCTATGTCACTAGTTTTTCCTTGACTGGTGTAAGAAAGAACTAATTGTGTTGTGTGACAAGTGCAACTTGCTGGAAATACAAGCTTAGACCAGAAGGGGAGGACTAGTGTATTTTAAGTAGGGCTATGTTTTTTTTCTTTGGTTCTAAGTGATTGGGAAAATCTCAGGCCAGATCTGACAGCCTGAGAGCAGTGAAGTTGCTGCAGCTTTGTATCACACAGTGCACATGCACACCACAAGTACACATGTGTGCACAGCTGGCCACACAGATTAACTGACAGGCACTCAAATAGCACCATTCACATGACCCAAGCACTACTGATGTCATCCCACTCCCCTCTCTAGCTGAACAGAATGGAGTTCTGGTAGTGTGAATGTGTGTGTATCTGTATTCATAATATATGTATGCATGTTTGCAATGTGGATCCTTCCTGCTGGTTTCAGACACTCAGGTATGAACACAGTTGCCTTTACCAGGAGAAGTTTAAATGGGAATTTAGCAAGCAGACAGGACAGGCTGTGCTTGGCAGGGGCAGGGTATGCTGAGATGACTATACCAGCCAGTAAACTGCTCACATATGGGCAATGCTTTTTACTCTCTCATACTTCTTACTTTTCCACACTTGTTCCTCCCTAAAACCCCTAAACATCTCCCTGGTTCCTCCCATAAACATCCTCTAAGTTAATTGTGTAATCCTGAAATACTTTTCCCCCAGTGTGTCCCATGACCCAGGTCAGTACTCTCCCTTGGTTCTGAAAGGCATGGGCTCACCTGGCCATGGGGGCTCAGGCTCTCCTGGGACAGACCAAGGAGAACAGGCCAGATATCCCCTCTTCTGGGCCTGTGCCTTGGGTTCCCTACCTGCCTTCACCCTAGTGCTCCTTGGGGCATAGAGACAGGCTGGAGCTGTCAGGGATGAAGGCTCCTGGAAGAAGGATGCTCTTTGGGCTTCCAGTCCTGCCACTGCCTCTCTGTGCCCCTGTGTCCCTGCAGCCAATCCTGCGCTGCATAGCCCAGCACTGAGCAGCAGGAGCTCCACAGAAGACACAACCTGCTAAGGTCACTCGTGGGGCTGGCAGCAGCCCTTGGCCAAGCTCAGTAGAGTTGTACTCCATGAGCAGCAGGAACCAAAAGCTTTGTTCAGGAACTTGCATGTAATACACTTAACACTCCTTTTCTTGTTCTGTTGCTTTTTCTGCCCTTCTTATCAGAAGCTGTTGGTGAAAGTAGCCCTATGTCTTGAGCTTTTTAGATCATTATAAGAGTGAGACTTTTTCTTTTGTATGAAATGTGAATGTGTGTATTGTAGACATGTTATTAATGTTGATCTAACTATTCACACATTATCTAGTGACAGTTACTGTTGTAATAGCACTTTTGTTAGGCTTAATGTTATTTTTACTGCTTCTCTTCCCCTAAAATCAGAAAAAAAAGAATAATAGTTCACTTACTCATATGGAATTAAACTGCATAGGTGGAAAATTGTTGGTGTAATTCCTTAATTGATAGAGTTCTGGAAATAGCACAGAAGTAAATGTGGTTGTAGAAATGGTGGTAGTAGCTGAGCTACTTAGTGCTTAGGTAGGAAGCTGATAAAATAGAACATGTGTAAAATGCAGAGATTCTAAGAAATCAGAGTCAAATTTTATTGCATGGAGATTGAGCCTTCAGCAGAAATAATTGGGTGCTTGTCTTTTGTGATAACTGTTATACTGTTTGGTAATGTACTAGTATGCATAGTAGCTGGAAAAAAAAATCTGTACTGTTTATGTACCAGTTCTTGCTTTTGACAGAAGAAAAATGGCTATGTCATTGAAAGAAAGTATTTAATGTCTGCCCACTTTAAGCAAGACTGCTAGTTTCTAGGAAGAGTGGTGCTTTTAGGCTTCTTTTCAATGAATAAAGCGTTTTTCTAGTGAACAGTAAAAGAGTAGGGCATTGAAATTTCCTAAGATCTTCCAACTTTCATCAGATATTTGAAGGAGACAACTGATTCCTTGACTAAATTTTATAGTTTCTCTTAAAAAAAACCCAAAACTCCAAACCAGCTTACATTAAGGAAGTAATAAACAAAGTTTTAATCCAGGACTTAAAAAAAAAAATTATACTGGACACTGTGTGATCATTTGTTTGCTCATGGTGGGTACAAAGAGTCTTTTTAAAACAGGCATCCAGAAGCTTGAAGAGCTAAAGGTATTGGTGAAAAAAGGGGAGGAAAAGAACCAGCAGTATGATTGGCTCAGTTTTGTGTTGTTTTGCCTACTTATTTTATAAGTAAGAGCTTTGGACTTCAGATTTTTTCCCAGAATACAGCAAAATAGTCAGTAAAAGCATCAGTTTTATTACTAAGATAGTGTGATCATTATCAAGCAAAACTAATTTTTTCTTTAGAAGAATCATCAGAAGGTTGTAACCCTAACCAAAATTTGATGGACTGGTGTGCGTTGTTGTGTTCTTGGGTTTTTTTTACCACAGTTTTGGTAAAGAATTGCTAGTAGGTGGATGCCCGGTCAAAGAATAAGCAATGTAGTACTAGCATTATTGGACTAGAAAGATGTGGTTCTTGACTAAAACAACAAATTTATTCCAGTTATCATTGTTTATACACATTATTTTTTTTATATGGGATATGTAAGCTTTATTACTCCCTTATCTTTGATGGGATTTTATCTATGTAAAAACTTAAAGTATTTAATTTGTAAGGATACTCAGTATTTTCAGAGCTGATTTGATGTCCTAAGCATAACCATATAATTTTTGGAAAGTAATACTATACAGCAAAGGAGAGAACCTGTAATGCTAAAGAGGACTCACATATGTGAAAAATGTTGTAGGGGTCTGCACAGCAGTTCAGGAAGAGCTGCTAGGTATGGGAAGAATTTGTCCTGGAGGAGTTAGTGGAGGACAGTCCCCTGTGGAAGGGATCCCATGCTGGAGCAGGGGATGAGTGTGAGGAGGAAGGAGCAGCAGAGACAACATGTGATGAACTCTCTGCAACCCCCATTCTCTGTACCTCTGTGCCACTGAAGGGAGGAGGTAGAGAATTTGGGAATGAAATTGAGCCTAGGAAGAAGGGGAATGTATATTTTAGGATTAGGTTTTATTTCTCATTGATCTGATTTGATTGGTAACAAATTAAACTAATTTCCCTAAGTTAAGCTTGTTTTGTCCATGACAGTAATTGGTGACTGATCACCTTGTCTTTGATCTCAACCCATGAGCCTTTAGTTACTTTCTCTCCTCTGTCCTGAACTGAGGAGGGGAGTTATAGAATGGCTTGGTAGGTGGCTGGTGTCTAACCAAGATTAATCCACCACAAATTGAAATTCTCAGGTCTAGATTATTAACTTGAAATAAGTATGGTGATCCTTTAAAATAGATTTTAGGGAGTGTTTGCTTTCATGTTTCTCAGTAGTGTTTCTTAAGGAAAAACCCAATCCCAAAACATTTTTATCAGAGAACCATAGCATAGTTTGGGTTGGAAGGGAGCTTAAACACCACGTAGTTCCAATTCCCCTAATGCCATGCCGGGATGCCCATAGAACCCCATGGCATTTTAGGGAGTCAGTTCTTTAATCCAGAAATAATCATTTCGGATACCAGGAAAGCATTGCCAGCTCTGGGAGCACAGGGTGAATCTACAGCTGCAGCTCCTCCTGCTACCTCCTGAGAAGGGGAAGCAAGTTTGGGAACCACTGTTTTGAGAAACCACTTCTGGTTTGTGGCTTGTTTTTAACTAGGGGAAAGTGGCATGTTTAGAAATACAAATAACTTACAGCCCCTCTTATAATGTGGCATTATAAGAGCAAGTCCCTATGTGGTAGGTGCTCAATCCTTGCTGTCTTTCTCAGCAGTAGGTGTACAAACTCTCCTTTCCTTTCTCTTCCACCTTCCTTGGAAAGAAAAACAAACATTAAGATTGATAAAAAGTGACTCTCCCAGGTTTCTGCCCATTGGTTTGACTTAAGGATCTTCCAGAAAATAGGGTTTGAACAGTATGTTCTGTCTTGGGGAAGGGTGTCTTGATTCAACAGCTTATCGGGAAGCATTTTGTTTAAAAAATTTTTGTGCTTTACTAACTGTAAATATCATCCACATTATAACTGCAACCTGTGATATTTGCAATGTTGAGACTCCACTCAAAATCCTTTGTTGTTCATAAAAACTAAAAATATGCAGGTGTGAGCTCTAAGTCTGCTGAGTACCTCAACAGGCTGTATTGCACGTGTCCTGTATCTGTCAGGCTGACCTATGCAGCAAGTCACATCCAGCTGCTTAGCTAAGATAAAAATACTGTGTGTGCAGTGTAGCAAGTTGTTCAAGTTTTCTAGATGAATGGCAACCTGGCCTTTTAGATTGCTGGAAGTCAGACAGATAATTGCCTGGGTAGCTGGGTATTAAGTTAATGAGAAATAGTTTATTGTTCCAGTGAGTCATATTGGCAGACTTGAAAATTTTGCATGGGAGTGAGAGGGAAGAACAAGGTCAAGAGTTAACAGTGGCTGGTTCACTTGGTTGCAAGGGTTAGAATGCACGTGAGTGTAACTGATATAAAGGGCACACGCTGACATGAAGATTTATTCCTTCACACATGCTGTCTGCTCTTATCAAGCTTTCCATGCAAATGATTTCCTCTCACTATTAATCCTCTGAAAGGGAGGTTACTTTAATTCATTTGTTTGCTGTCTAGAAACTTAAGATGCTGCTATTGTTTAAGTTTTCTATACTTGAAGTGAAGAGAGTAGGAGATGGTGGGTAAAAGAAATTTAAATGTGTGGAAGTCCCCTTTTTTTCTTCAGCCTGTGAAAACAGTATCCAACTCTTAGTGTTGCTTAAAAATAATCCAGTTTTGGACTTCTGTATTGACTTGACATTGTATTTGTGATAGGATTGATAAAATTATCTGGAAAAACAAGAAAGCATTCTTTATGAAGAACACATACTGAACTTTTTAACTTTAAGTCACCTTACTTTACCTGAAGGTTCCTTGCTTTAAAGTCAAATGTATTTTCTACATAACAATAGCACAAAATAATGTTATAAGGCCAAAGACAGAAATTTGCTGTGTAGTTCAGTGCTTGTACTTGTATTATTAAATGCAGGCATGTGGAACATTTGTCTGGTTTTTGGTTTGTAAAATCATGTTGCAAAATAGGCACTGTTGTTTCTGTGCAAATACAGATTCCCCTCTGAAGCAGGTGCAAGTTAAACAATCAGATCTTACCTTGAAAAATACTACTTACTTTTTGCAGCATCTAAATGATTTGCCCTAAAGTCACTTGTTTTTCTGTTTTATTTGGCCTGCATAATAGAGTTTTGTTAGTCTACCTTTTCCTCTATGGTAACTAGTCTGTCCCTTGCTTGAAATGCCAATTGGCTGATGACTGCTTTGGGGTGGAGGGTGGGAAAGGCTAGTTTGTAACATGGGAGTATCTCTTAGATAACAGTTTGAGCCTTGAGAATAGGGATTGAAAACCTAAAGTTTGATTATTTTGTAGGGACGTACAGAACATAAGGGGAATACATTGATGTAATCAGGGAAGCAAAGCTGTTAGAATCTGTCCAGCTGAAGGTACTGACATGTGATGGGGTCTTTTAGCCAATCCTGATAGGTTCAGAAGGATCTTTTAATGTCAAAAGTCAGGGTTAGTTTGTGAGTTGCTTCGTGGCAGTCTGTCCTCCTGAACTTCCAATAGTGTACCAAACGTACTTGTGAAGTAAGATTTCTTTATCGTGCTGCTTTTATCTTCATGGTCTCACAAGGACTTCTGTAGAAGTGAAACGAATGCCTGTGTCAATTAAAGGGCAACCTTGATTTGCAGGTCTTGCCCCGGTGCAAGTGAGGTGAGGGAAAGAAAGAAGACTGATAGCTCCATTAAGAGTTTAGGAATTTGAATCTTGAGGTCCAATCTATGCTATAGCTCTAAAACACAAGACCATTGTATAATGTTTGGTTGCAGATAAGTTTGGAATGTATGCAGCTGTTGGTTGGGAGAGCAGTTAGGATTAAATCTTTCTGGAAAAATCAGAGTATCATCTTTGAAGTTAATAGGTACTACTTCCTTATGCAGAAAATTACTGATCCTAAATCAAAACAGAACATGATTCTTGGCCTTCAACTGTTTAGAATTTAAAAAAAAAAAATGAACAAACAAACCAGTGCTAATTTGAGGGGAGGAAAGGAAAGATAAAAATGTGCTTGGAAATCAGTTCTGGAGCTCAATTTTTTAGACTGTTAGTTAAAAATGTGATTACATTGTACTTTGAAAAGAGTCTCAGCAGAAAACATTTTAGTATGATTCCTAAATGGAAAAACAAGTGGTTACAGCCATTTCTTATTGATTTGTTCCTTGTTTATTCTTCCTACCACAGCGTTTTCAGACTTTATTAAGTGTCAAAGGTCAAGCTCAGTTTGCTATGAAACCCAAATGCATGTGTTTTTCTGTTAATGATTTACTTCAGCCTTCCTTTAAAGGTTCCTGAAGTCTTAACACTTAAAATCTCTAGCAGCAATATTCTGTCTAACACTACACTTTTGAGCTTTTGTTTTAGCTTCTACTAACTTAACCATTTGTTTATTTTCCTCCAGCTTTTAAAAATACGTGGAACAGTTGCAGTCTCTCTAGCAGTAAGAACTGTTGACCTATAAGTACATCTTTAACTGTTTCAGGTTTATATTTTCTCCCCTGTTGTTTGAAGAAAATTTTGTGATAGCCTCCCATGGTAGGTGGGATTTTGTGATAGGTTCCCATGGAACTTGGTTTGCATTCACCATTACTATCCCTTTGGTTAAAGGGGAAGCAAACAAGGAAAAAATAAATCTACAAGACTCTGCCTAAACTTGTGTTAATACAGCAAGTGTAAATCAGAAGATACTTAAATAATTGGCTAGTTGCAGTAGTGTGGGATGTTTTGTCAGTGTATGAATACTCTTTTTTTTTCCCCACTGTTCTGTTTTCCTGCTGCTTATGCACACAAGGAGTTATCTCAGTAGAAATTCTGATTTTGTCTTGTCATTACTTATGGAGACAGAAGGTGAAATTAGTCTAGTTCAATTCTGATAAAGCTTAGGGAAGCTCACTGTATTAGGGATATATGTGACTCTTTGGCACTGGTGTATCTGTCACACATCATATGAAAGAATATAGTGTAAAAAGCCTTGAAAGAAATAAGCCTATGTTTTGACTTGACAGAATGTTTGGTTTTGTTTTTTACACCTACAAGCTTGCTTTGCTTGTACAACAATGTTACAACACATTGGCAAGTTTATGTTTCCTTCCAGCTTCTTGCATTAAGTTCAACATGGCATACATGAATCTGAAGTAGCATTTTGGATGGTCAAGAGGCAATACACTGAAGAGATGCTATACAAAAGCACAGGAGAGCTTACAGCTATTGGTAAAATCTGGGAGTTCAATCTTTCATTCAGAATAAACTAATTCAAACTGCATAGTAATGACCTCATGTTTACTGGAAGCAGAAGTTGTGCTTTCATGCTTTGTGATATGGAAAAAAGGTGTCTGTTGAAAGGTCTCTTTATAGGGATTCAGTGACTAATATTTAGTTATTGGATTCAGATGCATTGTAACAACCAGTATTTTTCAGGAATAAGGTTATTCAATGAAAGGTTTATTTCCTCAGGGACAAGAAAAGAAGAGTGTTGGGGGAAAGCCCCCAAAGCCTTGTATTCCTGTTGGATACTTCCATTAGTTCCTGGTTCATAAATCTTCATGTGTTGACCATGATCTCTGAGTGTGTTATGGAAATCTGACTAGATCCTTTACAGATAATTCTGATTTCCAAAGCATATGCAAGATAGCCTTGGTGTCCAAAAGAGTTGGTACTTCCTTGCACTAAATTATCTTTGACCAAAGTATTTCAGAATTTCCATTTAATTTAGAATTCAAAAAAATTTTTTTGATAGTATTGCTTTAAGGGAGAGCCTAGCTCAGACATCTGCAAACTAAACACGGGTAAGTTAGCAAACTGAAAGCTGTAGTCATGTAACCTGAGTTCAGAGTATAGGATACTTCCTGTGGCAGCATTATGTCATAAATTTATTTTTAGTCCTTAAACACATACTTTCTCTAATGGGATCAGCAGTTCTCTTTTGGATAGAAGAAGCAGTGGACTTTTTTGACAGTAGGGATTCTAAGTGTGTCTGTACATGCATTTTAACATCTGCTTTCCTTTTGCACTGACATACTGTTCTGGGATCTGTGGATTATTCAGTAATAGGAACAGCAGTGTGGAAACCAGTTGCTCTCCCTTTTGCACCCACAACTAATGAAATTCCTCACAATTCATGAGATTTTAGTGAGCAGGTTCTGAACAATTTTCACAGGCAGGTGTAAGCAAAGCATGCAGCACAAGGTATTTGATGTTGTCTTTGGGTAGTGATAGGGTAGATAAAAATGGGGTGGCAATTTCCAGGAGGCTGACCTACAGAGGCTCTCAGAGGATGTGGGAGGATATTGGAGTATTTGTTAGGTCCAATGGTTGTGTTGATCTGTTAGGTAACTAACATCTGCTGAGCAATTCCCTCTTTTGGAAATTGCTGGCTTTCCCTGGAGAAAAAAGTAGTGGATAAAAGAGAATATATCCTTAGGCAAAGGATAACCCAGTGTTTCTGGGCACAAGGCAACAAGAATAAAACAATACTGATGGAAAAATTGCATCATAGGAGGGAGATACAGTAGTTCTAAGCAATGAATTTTACATCTCTAATTTTAATAATAGTCTCATATGATTTGCTTGTTAGGATCTATTTGGTTTAGAATTCAAGGATACCCTCAACTCCCTCCTATTTTTAGGGGGAAAACAGTTTTAATCTTATGACTAGGTTTTCAGATTTTTTTTTACCTGAAGGAATTCATATTGCCAAACTTTTTTTTTTTTTTTCTGAAGAACTGCTGATGTTTAACATGATCTTCAGAATCCAGTTTTTCAAGAAGCAGGAATTTAGAGCACTACAGTTCCATAAATTATATGGAATAACTCTGGTTATCTGGTCTGACACCCTTCACTCAAAGCCAGCCAAGTTAAAATACATTGAACCTCTGAGTTAGATCAGTTAGATCTGAGTTGTTCAGTGTTGTCCAGTCGAGTTTTAAATACACCCGAGAAAGGAATTTCCACTACAATTTTGGGTCATGCTTGCTAAAGTTTGACTAACTTTATGGTGAAAATTTTCATGACATCTAATTGGAATATCCTTTGTTGCAGTTTCAGTTGGGTTTTTGTCCCATTGCTGTACATGAATGAAAAGAAGATAGCTTTATATTTGTAATAATCACCTGTTAGATACCTGAAGACACTGTTTAGATTATTTTTTTAGCTGTGTGTCTTCTGCATGCTGAACAAATTCAAACTCTAGTGCGTCCTCAGTGTTATGGTGGCTGACCACTAGACTTGCTGTGTTCTTCTGTTACTGCTGAGTGATTGATATGGCAGATTAAATTCAGTTTATGTATGTGTCTCATGAGGAGAAAGGTAATCCAAATAAGTGATAAAAAAAATGTGTCTGCACCTTCAGACATCATTAGCATTTGTAGGAAAATAAGGTCATGGATAGTTTTATAAACATATTTACTCTGAAGCAGCTGCAATACATAAAGAACAAAAAGAGGGAGAAAAAGGAAGTATAATTAGAACATAGAGATGAACAAAAGATAAAGATAAAGAAGAACAAAAGATGATAAAGAAACTTATTATTAAATAAGTTATTGCATAATAAGCATGCAATTCTGGCTACCTGGTCTCAGAAACAGTGGGATGTACTCAATATAAAGGGGCAAAGTACATCTTCTGTACAAAGACAGACTGAATCAAAAAGTTGCTTCACTTTGGAGAAGAAATTAGTATGAACAGATCTGATTAGGGCACATAAAATCATGGGTTTCAAGAGGAACCTCAGCAGGGATGATTAATTCTTGTTTCTTATAGTGGAGGAATTAAATATGAGTAAGTTCAAAGCCAAGGGGAGTTATTTCTAATGTGGTGCTGGTGCCCTGAGCATGATCTGTAACTGATTGCAACAAAGGCAGAGAAGCCAAAATAATACTGATGGAACTGAATGTTCTTGTTGAATGGTTAGATGCAGCACTCTGCTTAGGCGGTTCCTAAGCTGCTTATTGCTGGATCTTGGGAGGATGTGGCCAGGGAAGAAGCATGCTAGCCCTTTATCCAGAGCTCTTTGTCCAAGTACTTTGTGGTGGTCAGAAACAGGATTCTGGGCTAAATCAATCTTTGATCTACACGGCTTTGCAATTATCTTGTTGTTTCAAAAATTAAATGCCATGTAAATGTGATTTAACAGGCAAGGAATTATTAATACTAGCTGGAGACATGCAAATTATTTCCATAAATAACTTTCAATAACCACTTTTGTTTCCTCCAGAACAGGATCTCTCAAATTTCCAAACTATTCTCATAGCAAGCCTTTTTATGGCAGTTAATCTTATGCTTTGCTGAAGAGAATATCTGTGTAAATGGCCATAATAGAAGTATGGGTCTTTTACCCATTCCATATTTAAATTATGGAGTTTTTTGCTGTAAGAAGTTGTGAAAGCTGAAAATACACCAGTGTTCCAAGGAAGCTTGGCAGTTCATGGAGGAGAAATTGCCAGAATATTGAAAAATGCAGTGGAAAAAGAAGTAATGTCCAAATTTATGTATAAAGAAAAACAAATAATAATAGGCTTATGAAGTCTCTCAGCTGTTAGTGGTTTGAGGCTGGGAGAGTACATACAGGCTTCCTTATGCTTGCATAAATTGTAACTAATAACTTAGTGAAAGCTAAATATTATTCAAGCTTATTGAGCTTTTAGAAGTTACTAAGTGTCTTTATTTTTCTTGCCTCACATCGCTTGTCTTTTAGACAGCAGCATTTTATTCCCTTTCTCAACCAGAACAATCTTAAGGGAAAATATTAAAAACAACCACCATCTTGAAGCTTGTTAAAGAATGAAGGGTGTTACTACTGTGTTGAGCCAACCACTTGTAAGGCACTTGAGGATAAAACTGCTAAGTTCCTTATTGTAATTCTTAGAAAAATTTGGTTTTAAACAAGAAGGTTTTGGACAAGTAGCCTTTATTTAAATTTGTGCATGATAAAGCATTCCAATAGAATATGATAATAATGTTTTCTTTTTTGTTGTCCTGTAAATCCTAGTGCTTAACTCTAAAAAATGAACTAAAATATTTAATAGCTTGGTTCATAATTTGGCAGATAAATATGCATTGTGTAATCTAACTGTGACAGTGGGAATAATTCTGAGTGCTCAGATATTAGATACTATATTTATAGTAAAGACACTATTTAAAATAATAGTTATTTAATTTTTAAAGAGTTGTGGTAGAACAGCAGCATATTTTTGGAGTAAATGGTATAGTTGCATTGCTGTAGACTTTTGAACAGAGGAAATGAATAAAGAAATATCAGTATATATGTTCAGATTTTCAGTGAACTGATCAGGAAAGAACATGTAGCTGTGACTTTCATGTTTGAATAGTTCTAGTTATAGTAAAGTTTTGAGGTTTTGTAATCCATTATGTGTTTCACTGGCACAGAACAAACAGACTTTTCAGTACAGGTGCTCTCTGGTCTGATACTTTTATCTTAAGGATGACTACTTTTCCATCTTCTAGAGAAGATGGAAAGTGGAAAGAAGTGTGGGAATTGTTAAATGTACAGAAAATTACATGTTTTGAGGAGATAATTCTTAACTTTCAGTGTCTTAAGGAATATTTAAGTCCTTAAAGTAGAAATAGGTTTTCTTCTATAGCAATCAAAATGTTTTGTGTATGAATATGAATACAGTTATATGTAGCAATTAGGTGCTGTATTAGTATCTGAATTAGCAGCTCTGGAGTATGGCCAGCTTGTGCCAGGAAGGCAGCCAGTAGCCTGGAGGAGAAATACTTTAATTAATATGTAATAACTGCTCTAGAGAGCTCTCAGTATTCTGGCAAGCTGCACTTGTAATTTTTTGTATTACTTAGGACCGTTGTAATATCTGTTTGAAAAAATGTGGAAGACAAGTCAATGTACATTTTTCATACTGCATGAAAAAGTATAAGGGTATAAAGTATATAAGTATATAAGTATAAAACTTATATATATATATATATATATGTATATAAGTATAAAACTTACTTAAACAAAGTGAGATAAAAAATTACTTGGATCTATTGAATATATTTAAAAGCCAAAAATTTCTTTATAGAATGAAGATATCACAACAAGAATTATTTGCGTTAGGGCATTTAAAGATTTACTCATGTACTGTTCTGTTTATTTTTGGTGCAAGGTTTCTTCACAAAGGAAGAAGGCAGTACATTTTCTTGATCTATGTATAGAGGTGAAGTTTAACTTCAAGAATATTCTTTTCAATAGATAATAAAGCTCTGTTCATACAAGACATGCCAACCATGTTTCTAAGCTACATTTCTGTAGATTAATGAGAGCAACTTACTAACCTGAAGCAGTAATTTGAAGGGCTCCGGTTTGCATTAGGTAGATAAGTGGTATAGTGCGGTCTCCCCCTTCTGCAGTGGGACTTATTCCCACATGAACATTCCATTCTGAAATGCTTCAGATAAGGCATCGTCATTTATCTTAACTGTCTGTTGTGTTGAAAACCAGTGGAAACTTTCTCTTTTAGGCTATGCCCTGTCATTATTGTAATAAGAAGAGAGAATCAAGTGATAAAAAAGGCATAGTTTTTTCATGAGTACCTGGAAGCAAGAGACAAAATCTAACATGTTGTTAGTTTAATTTGAGCTGAATGTCTTCACTTTGGCCTTTTATATTCAAATTATTTTATTAGCTGTATAGGCCATCAAAAAACACTATAAACCTGGTCTTCACTAAGTAGAATGGAAATAAAATCACAGCCTGTAGCTCTAAAGTAAATTAGTCTGTTACTTATGCAAGCTACTTAAGCTCAGTTTCAGGTGCCCACTTTCTTTGCCGGTTTTGTCTCCATTAATAGGGTCCATGTGAGATTGGATTCTCAAAACCAGTCATCTCTGGTGGGCTTGTCTCGTGTCTGTTGCCTTTTTATCTTTTTGTACCTGGACAGGCAGGGTGACAGGTGGTTCAGCCATTCCTTGGTACCTTCATACCCTGTGAAACTTGTGATGGATGCTTCTCAAGGCTTAGCTGCCTCTTGGCCTTGTGGGAGGGGGACTCTGATTATTAGTGATGCCCTGCAAATCATGTAGAGGTCCTGAGGACTGTTCATGGTGGTGTAAGCACCATTTATTTGGCAGGATGACAGGCCGAAATGGACATTCTGTCCCCTGGTGTTTGCAGTTTCCTTTGCACAGTGAAACTCCATGCTCGCTCTGGGAAAGATAAGTAGAAGGATGAGGAGTCTTGTAGAAGTTGGATGACTTAGAAGCTTTGTAACTGGCTGGTCTCCAGGCTGTGTGAGAGCATCCCCTCCCTTAGACTCCTGCCTACAAACTGTGGTTTGTATAATGTTGTGTCCCATCCGTAGCCGAGGGGGCTGTAATAGGGGACAGATCTCAGAGGAGTTATGTCCTGCCACACCCAAGGTGCTCTTGAGCATTCTCAACTGCAGGGAAGGATCAGGCCTTTCATAAACTTGGTCTTTGCTGTTCAGGCAATGCCATGGGGTCTTTGCTCTTCCTAGTCTCTTGTGCTGTCCCTTCATACAGCTTGAGTTTTTGCTGCAGAGGTGCAAGGCTGGCAGGGCTGTTGTGTATGGGGTACTCCTACACAGGAAATGGTCATAAAAGTACCTCAACCTTAGATTGTGCCTTGAAACTATTTTATCACATGATCAAAAAATCCCAGTAACACACATCCCTCCCTCCTTTCCCCAGACAGTAGGTCATGGTTTGTTGAAAGCATTGTTAGCCCTAAAATAAAGGTTTTGTTTCTTATACTCATTTCTGGTTATCTCTAGCTGTCTATTATCTTGTCTTTGATTTACATTGTAAACTCTTGGAAGAAACAAGTTTTTGCTTGTTGATTTATTTTTCTGTCTTTAGTGCCTTGCACGATGAAGTCTTAGTCAATGTGTAGGGCTCGTTGGCACTTCAACAACTCATCTCCTAGGCCTTGGTAGTGGTAGATCCTACTTGCAAATATACTTCATTTAGCCCTGTGGTTATATGCTTTTCCAGATAATTTTATTTGCTTTCATCACTGAATCACAATTGTTTTTCTAACTATATCTTTAGGAAAGATATTCTAAACAAAATTCCAGTTACATGAATTTAAAACTTTCAGGTTGAAAGAGTTGCCCTGTCTTCTGTACAATTTGAAATTAAGCTAAAATATTTTTTCCAATTAATTTTGAATTAGCAGCTTTTTCCACTTCCTGTTTAGACCTTTTTTCCCCCCCCATATGGGTGGGGACATTTCCAATATGTTACTCTATATATATATCAAACATATTAGTTGTAACTATTAGCTGTGCTAAAAAAAAACCACTTGTGGCTGAAACTGTAGTGGACTCACCTGAATTGAATCTGAATGATCGAATAAACCAAGTACAGTTTTCACATTGTCTGTGAAACTCAAGCAGTACCAAAAGTAGCGAAATTTTCCCATTATATATGAAAGAGGTTTTACTAACTCAAGTTTGTTTAGTCTAAAGTAAAATCACATTCCTAATGTTTATATTGCAGTCTAAAAGCCTATTGATTACTCATTATTGATGTTCAGTATGATCTACATGTAGTAATGAAATTAAAAAATTATTACTCTTTTTTCAGCAAATGTACCTGTTTAAAGTTATTAAGGTCTAGCATTAAGTGAAATGAACTAACTGATGTCAGAATGGATATGGATCCTCAAAGGTATTTTTAATGACCTAGGCATCAGTTTGAATATTAAGTTAGCTACGAGAGAAATGTTTTTGTGTCTTATGGAAAAAAAAAAGTAGGAGTAATAGCTACAAAAAAGTTAATGGCATTCTTTGAGCTGATAAAATCTAAATTACTTGATTATGTAAATTGTTAGGTTTTTTTACCATGTTAGGTGAATACATTTTAAGATGTAATTAAATGTTTTTAAAATAGTTACCCAATTGTTACCCAACTTTAGTTCAGCAACATAAAATCCTAGGCGAAAACAAGTATTAACTGAAAGATGAAATGGCTTGGTCTTCTAAAATGTTGTGTTGTTTTTTGTTTTTCTGTTTTGCAGCGTGGGTGAGCTCTCTTTCCATGGGAATGGTCTTCTTCTGCTCCCCAATAGTCAGCATATTCACAGACCTGTTTGGTTGTCGGAAAGTAGCTGTTATTGGAGCTGCAGTAGGGCTTGTTGGACTCCTTTCAAGTTCTTTTGTAAGGTAAAAAACTTAAATTCGTAACTTTCAAAGTATTTTATAAAATTTTTAGTGTTCTAATGTTGATCTAATCAGCAGAAGGGTTAAACAGTGCTACTTTATGTTATCTTTAGGAAACTTGTTTTATTTGGGTTTGGTTTTGTCTTTCAAACTATGACTTGTGAACTTAAAAAGTATTTTTAAAAACATAATGTTTATAAATAAAAACAAGGGTCCCTATTTAACAGGAACTACTATGTATAAACATATCAACAGCAAGACTAGTGGTCTAAAATCAACAGCCTTGCCCAGGATAAAGTTATATATTTGCTTGATGTATAATTGTGTTTTAATAGATATATAAACATTGTTGTTTTCTTCCCTTCCTGGCCTGTCCCCTTATTTTTTTTTGAAACAGTTTTAATGGTGATAAAAACACAGTAGAGCCTCCAAGAAGCTGTTAAAATTCTAGTCAAATTTGATGTTTTCTTCTGTTCTTACTGGTCCAATTGCCAAACATGAAGATAGAGAAAACCTTGGTATATTGACTATATTTAAAGCTTATTTGTTTTGGGTTTTTTTTTCCTTCTAGTTTACAATTAATTTGTATGTTTCTTTTCATTTTTTCATTTGTATGTAACTTTTGCAGAGTAAATCTTAAGAAATTCAAGAGCGACTAATTTGTTGCATGTACCCTGTAGAAGATGAGGAAACAGGAAATTTACTTAGTTTAGTCACCATCAGAAATTGGTTAGGGTGTAAGAGAAATCAGAATTTAGTCACCATCAGAAATTGAAAGTAGGGTGTAAAAAGTAGCGGGAAAATAATCCAGTTACCTCTAGTTCTCAGACTGTTATTTTTTTCCCCACCCTTAGCAGAGTAAGTATAGGAACAATCAAGCTACATTCAGAAGAGCTTTCCACTTAGGTGCAAATGTATTGATACAGGCAAAAAGCTTATGAATATGTCTTTTCTGTGCTTGTACTCTGAATCAGATGGATGTGAGCTGCTGTGATCTGAATGGTTAATCCTGGTGCAAATATTTGGCTTAATTAATTTTATTAAACAAAAAAATTAAAATATGTGTCTTGGAAAAGTCTTTCTTCCTCCTTTCTACCTAGTAGTATGTTGAGTGATGAATACCAAACCACCCTTGTCATTAGATAAAGATCATTCTTGTGTTTGTCTGATACCCAGTGGAACAAGGGCACAGAAGAGACATGCAAGAGCAAGTTGTTTTGTAAAGGCTTTAAAAATATTTAAGCTTAACTAAACTGTGAAGAGCACTTTGAGAGGTGAATTCCTGTAAGAGTACATGCCAGGTTGATGTGCTTACTTGGTGTTTCATTATGTTGCTGACACTAAAATGATTTATGCCTGTGATGTTATCAGTTCATTAAAGGAGCATAGTTCAGATACAGAAGCCAGTGTTCTGGAAGTAAAATACTGTAAAGCAGGCAAATGTCATATGATCTACTGCTTTTGCATTGCACCAATTTCTTAATATAAATTTTATGTCTTAGGAAATTAAGATGTGTTTATAATGCAGGACAATAATGTGCATGTTGTGCTGCAGACTCTGAGTGAATTTACATATGAAAGCAAAAGTTCACTGTCTTCACTGCATGATGTTACTCCTCTCATTTTGTAACTTCTGGTTTTATTTTCCTGGTTATTTTCCATTAGTAAAGGTAATAAGTCTTTCCCCTTTTGTTGTTTCTGCTGGCTTATGTTGTGTATCATCAGTTTTAGAAATTGATAGTTTAATATAGAAAGTGACAATGTATATATATGTTAGACAAATAATTATTTTTCACTATAATACACAAACCCAGAGTTCCTGGAGCCAGACCATGGTTAGTCAAATACTGTTTCCTAAGATGTTCTTGCATAGGGAGCTTGTGGAATTGATTTTTTTACAGAGGGGTGCTGTCAGGTTGCATCCTGTGATGAAAAGCACTACATAAAGCATTCATGCTCATTTAAAAAAATTTAAAGAGTTAAAAAGATTAACTGTTTTCCAGAAGTGCTTTAAATGCAGGTGTTAACTGATAAAACAAGAGGTGAGGGTTCATTGTAGACATAACATTAAAAAAAATTATATAAACTCTCATGTGCCGTCTCAGAAAACTCATAAAAATTTCTTGCACCCTGCCTCCATCTAAATGTTAAAAAATGTTTTCTTTCACTAACTAATACTACAGCACTAGTTTAATTACTTATACTGCTGCTGTCACTTCATACTTTTAACATTTCTTGCACAAGTAATTTTTATTGATGTCACGTGTGTGTGATCAATTAAAATGGCTCTGCTTTATTTCAGTTGCTGAGTAAATGGTAATAATAATGAACTTTATGATGAAGATCTACCTTTCTATGGGATGAAATGTTTCATTGCTTATTAACAATTTTTTTAGTTCTTTCTTAGCATATGCAATATATGTGCCAAACCACTGAATTTAAAATATTTATTCAAAAGGAGACTATTTGTCTAAAAAATTAATATCTAAAGAGTCTATAATTTACTAATATATTACATTACAAAATTTTGTCAGAATTTAAATATTTTATTTTTCAGTATTAATGATTGCCACATTTGTTACTTTATTTTCATAACAAATTGTTTACTTGATTTCTATGGGTTCATGAGGAGAGTTTATTATTACATTTGACCTGCTAGCATAGTGAAGAAATGTGTAAATCAAAACAGTACAATTTTCTTTGGGGAAAAAAAAATCCAAAAACCCAGCAATGGTTGAACTTTAATTTGGCTAATTTGCCTTGGCAGTGATTTTTAAAACTTTTTTTAGCCACACTATTTGATGTAATTAGAACTGAATTTAATTTTTCTTTTTTTACCTGTTCAGTGAATTCTGTGATATTTTTCAGTGGAAGGAGATAGATAGAATAGTTGGTGAATTAAGCTGATACAGTGCTAGTCAACTATAAGTATATACAAACTCTTATTTATACTAGTGAGTTATGTTGGTTGATTGATTGAGAAGCTGTTTTGTTGTCACTTCCAGGTGAATGAGCATCCACTGCCTTACCAAACACTGATAATTTGTTCTTTTCTTTTGGTACAGCACCATTGAACCGCTGTATTTCACCTATGGAATCGTGTTTGCCTGTGGCTGCTCCTTTGCCTACCAGCCCTCCCTGGTCATCCTCGGGCACTACTTCAAGAAGCGCCTGGGACTCGTGAATGGCATTGTTACCGCCGGCAGCAGCCTGTTCACAGTGTCACTGCCCTTCCTCCTCAGGGTCCTCATCGACTCTGTCGACCTGTTCAACACCTTGAGGGTCCTCTGCATCCTTATGTTTGTTCTCTTCCTGGCTGGGTTTACGTACAAACCTCTTGTTCCCAACACCAAAGACAAGGAGGGAGGAAAGAAGGGAAAATTCAAATTACCTCCTGCGAAAAAGATTTGCAATTTCTCCGTTTTCAAAGTTCTCAGCTACCGAATCTGGGCTTTAGGGATTCCAGCTGCACTTTTTGGGTACTTTGTGCCTTATGTTCACTTGGTAAGTGCACATTTCTTCCTGGCTGTGATTTGTTTGAAACTATACATACTTGCCTTTGTGCTACTGATTAAGAAAGCAATTGGTGATAGGAAGCCAGATTTAAACTGCAGGTTGAGTTGGGGAGAAACACAAAATTAATTTGGATGTTGTCTTATTAAAAGAGTGCTTTAATCAGAAGTATTAGTTAAGCCAGATAAAATCTTTGTTCTTTGGTCTCAATGCAAGGTTTAAAATACTTTAACCAGGAAAAGAGAGATTTGAAAAATACTCTATACTATTCCAAAGAGAATTCTTTATTTTGGTACTCAGCTGCATACATGGCCATTGACACTTGTGTATTTTAGATGCAATATGAAAGGAGTAAGACATGCTAGAAGTGTAATTTTTGTTCCTTTGTATTGAGGTTTGTAAAAGTGTCGATTTTTAGGATCTATTGTATTCACCATTTTTCAGGTTTATTAAAATCAAAATACATGGATTTTTCTCTCTCAAACTTCAGCCTTTTAGTTTTCTACATTTTATAGGATTCATGTAATTGCTCCTCTTACCCTGTCCCTCCCAGCTGCCAGGTGAGCTGTGTTTTATTGCTGTCTACAGCAGCTGATGGAGCTTTGGCTTCTGGTGATGGGGAAGATGTCAATTAGCCATCTCCTGTACATGTACTAGAGTTGTTTCCCTAGCAGGTTTGGGTTTTTTTCTGTAGTACACTCCTAAACTAAGAAATTCAGGTGCAACTGGGAGATGCATGCATTTGTATCAGGCTGGCTGACACACATTGCACTGCTTAGATGGTGAATTGTTCTTGGACAGCTTGCTGTTGGTGCTCTCTTAACTGAAGTGTAAACCAAAAGGCTTGAAAGGGAAAGGTGGGAAAAAGCCCACAGTCTCCAATGAGATGCTGCTTTGAGACCATTATACATCCTCATATTAAGAGTATTTGATAGAGCATGGGGTAGTAGAACTCAGTATGAAAACAGAAGGGTCATTTTAATACTCATTATTCACCCATGATAGAACAGCGAGATTAATGATAATAAATATCTTCACTTCTCTTGAAAAATCTTCAATGCCTTAAAGCTATTTTTTATTCAATATAACAAGTGGTCGTCACTGCTTTCTGGTAATGGATTAGATTACTGACTGCATCAGATATTTATTTTTTGAATTATCTTATGGTGGGGGCCAGTGTGTTTTTGAGCAGTTATAAACTGACTTCTATTAATGGTTACTTCTTGTAACTTAGTTTTTAATAATGTAGATCTTATTGTATAACACTTCAAATTAGCCTTTTTCAAAGGACTGTACAATCCAGATGACATCTTATGCTATTTCCCCATAAGCTTTGTAGAGATGCTTTAAAATAAAACCAACTTCAGAGGAGTAGGAGTCAAGTGTTCTAGAGTAAGCTGTTGGATAGATCATAAATCATTGTTAACCCTTGCAGAGAACTGAAGAATAAGGCTATACAAGCAGGCAAAAAGAACTTCTCAAATATATTTATTGAACAAAAAGCTTGTGATTTTTTTTAGAAGATGCTTGTGTTACTGCTTCCTGTTTATAATTCAGACTAAAGCAGCTAGTTGGCTTGTAGAGAACATAGCCCCTTATACTATACTTTACTATACTTTACTATACTTTACTATACTTTACTATACTTTACTATACTTTACTATACTTTACTATACTTACTATACTTTACTATACTTACTATACTTTACTATACAATATTATGATAATATAATTTTCTTTTTTATAGGGTGCTTTCCTCCCATCAGACTGGAACATGAAATAAATCTCTAGTATAGGAAAACAATTTGATCGAGGCTGTTTCTAATATAGTGTTTGATAACACTATAAAACTTATTCCAGTGTACTGTTAGAATCTAATATTTTAAGGATTACCTCAAAATTATATGAAGATACTCATTTTGCTCAGAGTTTCAGAGAAACCATGATGCTTATGTGTTTATAACATAAACTCTTAAATGGTCGACAGACACAAGCTTTGTATGCCCCCTTTGAGAGGGGAATCATCAGCTCTCAGTAAAACTTAGACTGAATAATTCTTGTCAAAACCCCTCCCCGAAACCCACAAGTTTTCATTTTAACTTATGTGTATCTAAATACTTGATTTTCCTTAAAATCCCTGTGAGTCTGAAAAAAATCAGTGTTTATGAAGGCACAGCATGGATTGTGCCCTTCAACACAGATACTTCAGCTCAAGTAGATAGCTCTGGATGTTTTTTATCATAGTTTTGTCTGCTTTTGATAAAAAATCCACACTTTGTGTATTTCCAGAAGTACATAGAAATATGTGGTTACAAGTAAGTCAAAGGCTATAAGAAAAAATAGTTTTTCACTGGCACATCTACCAAACCAGAGACTACTTTCCTCATCTTTTGAAAATGAAAGTTACTATTGTTTCATTGTTTATTGTATTTTAAAAACTGTAGTAACTGGAAAAGGGATATGATGTCTAGACAAGTGACAGCTTTTGTTATGTTAAAATTCTTGAATTTTTCCCAGTGTTAGGGGTGGCTGACAGCAGCCAGACTGCTAGACTTGTAACACTGGTTACAAGTGCCCTAAGAAAAAAATACGGTGAATGTCATGGCCTCTGACCTGGTACCTGTACTCACCAAGCTCCATTTTTCCCACCTGGAAAGACAGCTTCTGCCAGAATGGAGAATGGCTGTGTTTGACCATGTGATGAAGCCCAGGTGCCTCAGACCCTGCAGGTCGGGGTCCTTGTGTGTCACTGCTTGGCCCGTGGTGGCTGGGGGCTGCTGGAGTCACTGTCTGCCAGCCTGGCACTGCTCAGGAGCTCCTGAGGTCCCAGGCTCTGTGTGCTTCTGTGCCATCCCCAGTCTCTGTTCATCCCTCTTGCATTTCCTGAAGCCTGTTGGAAAGGAGAATACATGCTGTGACCCCTGTAGTGAAAGAGAAGTAAAAACTTTTTTGGGCTTTGAAGTAACAGAATTAGCCAAATCTTTGCAATTTAACTCTCTGTACCATGTTTGCTGTGTGGAGTAAAGCTGTTAAAACTGAACAAACAACCTGCTCATTAAGCAGGCTCTAATTTAAAATTAAATGCACTAACAAATTGATTATATGGCATGCTAGATAGGAGCTGGTAACTCTTGCCAGCTCCTTGACATGAATCCTGACTGGTAGGTATTAGGCATCAGATTCCTTTTGGCTCTTGCAGGGGAGAACCAAAAGGGAGAGCTTTTCTTATCCCTGTTTAATTGGTGTCAAATTCCATTAATAGGTGTTCCATTACATGTAACTTGGGAATTGGGTTGAGATGAAGACTATAAATAAGTTTTGACTTAAGTTTATTATATACTTTCAGCATTAATTGAGATTGTTGAAGAACAAACCAATATGTCATAAGATTACTAGATCAAATGGTTGTTATTCCTCTCAATTTTAAAATCAGTCCAAACTAGTGACTGAGGTTTTCTTGTTTTGGTGGCTCTCTAAAAGAGGCAGACAGACAAGTAAAATCCTTGCTTAGTCTATTTTGGTTTAAATTGTGAATTCATAGCAGCAATCTGTAGAATCAGTGGAAAATGCTCTTTCCAAGTGTTTTTACTAAGGACTGTCTCACAAGGAAAAGGAAGTATATCTGAAAGAAAGTATACCTAGTCTCTGTGCCACTTGTCCTGTGTTTGTTTTGATAATAAATAGAGAACTTCTGTTTTTCAGCAGTCTGATGTTAAGGGCTTGTTGTTGTTCTCTTACCCTTAAAAAATATTTACTCCATCAGGATCATGCATCCTTAATTCTTAGGAGCTTGTTAGGTCATTTCTGTTAAAATTTGATACAAGGTCACATGCTCAGTAGCTTACAAGATGTGGTTGCCTTTTGTGCTTTATTTAGCAGGGTGAAAAGAAATACTGCTTAAAATGGACGTTGTCACTGCCTGGTCTTCTCTAAACAGTGACTGAGGTTGTTACCAGGTTTCAGTATGAATTTAGGAAAATATTAATTATGACACACTTACAAAAAGGGGCTCAGCATTGTGTAATTTTGATGTAGCAATATTCAGCCACTATGAGGAATACTGCTAGGACTGATAATACCATCTTATATATACCACTCTTAATACTTTGAGTGTTTCAGTCCTGTAGTAATTTGTCTTGGGGTGTTTACAAGTATGGTTTGATTTAGCAGTTTAGCAGTTACTTTTATTAAATGCCTCTTGCTAATGATAGCTCCTGCCTTATTTATAGTATTTGACACCTTGCAGGATGAAAAACTGAATTTAACAACCAAGTAGATGGAAAAAAGAAAGTGCACGTATTTATTATATGTTCTACTTTTAAAAAAAGCTTCTGGATAGTAGATAATGCAATGAAAATGTGTCCTGATAAAGTTTACCTTTCTAAGTTTAAATATTTGTTATGAAGAAAATACTCCTAAAGAATTACTAGATATGTTTGAAAATTAGGCTTGTGGTTTAAATATGGCTGCAGGCTTGTATACAAAGCTACCCATTAATTGATACGCAATGTGAAAGTTCCCTTGACAGTGACTGTCCTTTTAAAACTTCAGAGTAGCTCAGGAAAAAGATTTCAGTATTTCCCACCTTGCTTTGCTGCCTGTTTCTTAATTTACGGTGTAGATCTGGCTTTTCCTTTTGATGCTTATCCATGCTCATATTCCACATTGGGTACATGCATATGTAGAGATTTCTGGTTAGCAGTAGCTATGTGGAGTACATGTGTTCTCTGTCTGTTTGCTTCATGTTTAAGAGATGAAAAAATGGTTTGTGTCTGACCATTTTTTCTAACAACTTTCTTAGGAGACCTGTCTTGGTAGACAAATAAGTACTGGATTTAATGTCCTCCATAGATGAGTGCTGAAGATTTATTGCCTCATTGCTTCTCTGAAATCTGCATGTGCCAGGAAGAGGCTCATCTAGACCTCCAGAGAACAGGGAAGTGAGATTGCAGATCTAATGCTCAGGGGGGAAAAAGGTAGATAGTTCTGCTGAGAAACAATGCATCAGCTTGGACTCTGCTCTAAGATTCTTGGAAAAGAAAATGCATCTCCGAAATGAAAAGTAAAGGTGCTTCCAAGCAATTTTATTCACTGGAGAGTCATGAAGCTGGTTAGAGTACGTTAGTCAAAAGGACTTTTTCATGCATATTAGCAGACTTTCTTGGCTGCATCACAAAATCAGGCAACTTGGATAAATATTAGTCTGTCCTCTGGGTGGCTGTGTCTGTCTCCAGATCTTGTGTTTGTCACTTTGAAGTTGCTGAGTCTAGTGCTATGCCCACAGTGTCTGTCCTTGGACAAAAAGACAGTGCTCTCTGCTGGTCTATGTTTCCTGTCTTTTGCTGGAGCATTCATTTTGTTCTGGCTCTTTAGATAAGAAAAGTAGTCTTTTCACTTTAGAAACATAATTAACAGGAGGACTTGCTGATAATGGATTAGAGCTGATGCAGACTTTTTTTTGCCAGATTTGATTCCTCCCCCCCACCTTCTGTAAATTCTGTGTCTTTTGTGTGATTTATCTGTTCTACAACTACCTTATCACCTTGGAGTATCTTTTTAATCTTTTTTAAATCGAGCCTTGATGATGACTTGGCCTTCAGCTCTGTTCTTTATGAGCCACCTATTTTGGATAAATGGTTGCCCATGTCTCATTCTCTATCAGTGATGTGCCTTGTTTTTGTTAATAAGAGATCAGATTCTGCTGTGCAAATTCAGTGTGTTTAAACCTTTGCTCCCTAAAATATGTGCCAATAAAAACTGTTGTCTTGTGCAATCAGCTTGGAGAAATGAAGAGCCAAGTTATTGTGAGATCCTTTGTAGTTACAGCTTTCATAGGAACTTGTCTGAAAATCTTGCTGTGTTATTTGCAAGCTGTATTTACTTCCATATACTCTGGAAGTTTCTAAAACTTATTCAGGACAACACATTCTATTTATTCTACCTGTTAAGAAAAATGGATATTTTCCACTTGTAAACTGCTCCCTCCCCAGGCAAAAGCTTTGGGTCGTTAGGAAGAATTAGACTGGAAAAATATAAAGGGAGTATAGAAACCACCTAAGACTCTTCAGGCAGATCTGAGCTGCTGTATTGGGATAAGGTATGATAGGATGAATCTCACTGCAGTGTTTGATGTCCTGCCCAGCAAGACCCTTATCATCGTCCATAACATTTCTTACAAATATTTCTGTAATTCTTCAAGCCTCCCCTGAGGGGAGAACACACTGATGTTGTGTTCCCTGAATATTGTTAGCTATGACATCTCTAAATTACATCTCCTCGTTTGAGAAATGAGTGTTTTAGCTTCTGCCCTTGTCCACAGACAGAGGCAGTGGCTCCGTGTCCTCTGCTGTGGGAGACTTGCCCAAGGAGCCACAGTAGGAAGGATTTACCTTGCAGTATGTGAAGCCGTTCAAGTTTTGTATTGTGTGTAAAGTCCTGATCCTACACCTCTCTCCTCCCTTTAATTCTTATGCCCCTGGATTCCACAGTGGAGACAAATGGAAGCACAGAAATAAATGTTTTCCTCTATGTCTGAGGGCAGAGCATGGTGAAGAGTCTGGTGTATACTCTAAGGACTCTAATAGCCAAAAATCTCTAAACTTTCATTTACAAAATCTGCATATCCACAATAAAGTGCATACACATAACACATCTTGTAAGGCAATAACACATCAGTTCTTGTAAGGTAAGTACTGTCTGTTTTTTGAACCACCTGTATTATGTTATAAATTTGTTACTTTTAGAATGTTGTGTAAAATAATGCTGAATATCCAGTGGGTGTGCCTGGATTTTTTTTAATTGAAACTGGAAAAAAAACCAGCCTCCATCACTCCATTCACTTGCTTTTATGGGCTGCTGTTCAAGAAACCTCTTCATTTCTTCAGATCTCCTACATCAGTCATTTGTCTGAAGTCTACCATGTCTTTTATTTCCCAGAATCTGCTGTTAGTCTTGTAATGGTAGGAAAGTATCTTTTAAATTATATCCAGTACTAACCATAACTGTGTCAAACAGATTTCTCTATACTGTAGGTATTCTAAAAAAGCTAAAACTAGGTATAGCTGCCAGTTTTAGCACTATTACCTTTCTCATCCACTTAATCTATCATATTTCTTTCTCCAATGGAAGACTAACAAGACACTGGTTTTGTAAAGGTCTGATGTAATTATTAAGCAGATATCTCTCAGACCCAAAATCTTCAGTGGCTCCCTGTGCTTTACTTGCTTTTCTAATCTTTGCATTTATCTCCCTTCAGATCTCAACATCTGCTGCAGTTTGACTGCCCAGGTTAGTGAAATTTTCCCCCTTTATCCCACTTCTATTTTCCCATTTCTGTCATTATCCTGTGCACCCATTTCTTTTCTAATATTTCTTAATGTTGACCTGGAAGCATTTATTCTTGGTTAGATCGTCCACTTTGGACATTGGGGGTGGTGGTGGGAAAATTATTTCCTACTTTATATTTGTAATTGCTATTGAAAGCATATTTTAGATATGTTTGTCAAATAAGTACTGAAGACAAATAATATAGGTAAAGAAAGAACAGAAACAAACAAGAATAAACCAAAGCTTTTCTGTGTTTTTTTTTTAAGAAGTAAAAGTAAATGAAATTAAAAAAAAAAAAAAAGCAGCAGGTATGCTCAGGTGCAAACTATGTGGTGACCCTGAAGGATAAGAGCAAAGGAGTCTTCCTCAGGTCTGTGCAATACTGGCGGGTTGAAAGGTCTGAGTTTCGTTGTGGTTTCCTTTGTATCTGTCTCTAACAGCACACTACTTCATGTACTCAGGTGTAGTACAAACTATTCTACTAGCAGATGGAGTTTATGATTCAAAGTCAGAGTAAAGTGCAGAGCGTGTTATCCTTTTTTTTTATTTTATTTTTAATTTCTTAACTTTAATGATAAACTCAAAATCTTGTCTTTGGACTCTAGAAACATCTTGACTTGAACTGAACTCTTGAAACTCTTCACGTGCCCAGAAGCCTGAGATCACAGCTGGTTTTGCCCTGCTGTTCTCATACAAAGTAAAAAACTGTCATTGCCAAATTGCTTCTCTCATATACAGACCACCTTTTGTGTCCAGTTCCTGCTCCAGGAAGAGCTGTATGGAAAACATCTTCACTTTTTAAGTCCTATTCAGATTTGTGAATATCTCACCATGTGTTTTCAATCTTCTGTTGAGATCTCAGAATCTAGCTCTTTCTATTTGATTTAGTAGTAATTGTCAAGTTCTGAGGTATTTTCCAGGTTCTTCTCTGATTATTGGGTTAATTTTTTCATTACTACTGAGAGGAATATTTTCTAGAAAAGGGAAAAGTGGTTTTGGATTGCTCTAGAAAGGGAAAAAAAGGGAACATAAATGTCTGTATCCTGAGTAAGGACTGTATCTCTGTATAAGGAGGAGAGAGTATCATCATCTTTTCCTTAGGACTTAAATGAAAATTGGACTACTTGATTCAATTTTGATTCAAGCCCTGATCCAGTAGATACTTGGCAGTGTATTTAGGACTGTCGTGAAGAATTGAGGCAATTAAAAGCTTTCTTCTGTTCCCCAGTAGAATGAGTCAGGGGCTTCACCCAGGTTTGTGAAAGCTGAGGGGATTATGACCGTGTCCACAAGTAGATCTCTAATCCTGAAGTGCTATGGATGCCCTGGGAATTCTTTGGTGCTTGAACAGAGGTTTGAGAATCTTTTTAGATTTTACTTGCCTAGGTCCAATGGTTTAAGGAGTCTAGTTTTGAGAGATGTGATATGAGTAGCACAGATGCTGCTGCTGAGCAATGATGTCAACCTCTCTTAGGACATGACAGTAGCATTGTACAGGATTTGTACAGGAAATCCTCATCCATTGCTTTGATATTCCATAATTTCTTAATGGTAGCATATCATGTAATGTGCTTGATTTTAATTGCATAAGTTGTAAACTGATAACACTTTATGACATTAGTAAATGCCACAAGGATTTGTGTGTTGGGGAGGTTTCTCATGAATGGGACTGCTGGGGTATGGTCCTTCAGCTTTTATTTGCAGCATCAGCCTCATTACATGGTTGAGACAATAGGAAGATGAGATTAGAGAAATTAGGGTGGGTTGTTTGGTTTCCTTTTTCCCCCACAAATCTCTGTTGGTCCTTAGTTTGGGATGTTACCTGTTAGATGTTTTAAAATAGATCTGCTGTTATTCTGGAAATTCAAATTAATGTGTGACCTGTAACTCTCTAGTTCTGATAGTAGCTGGTTTTGGACATAGTTGAGTCTTGAGAGTAAAGCAGGCCCTGGAAACACTGCTTTGGGCCACAAGAAATGGCTGGAACTGAGACTGTAAAATATGGATTGTAGTCACAAACAGGAATAATTTAAAATAATGTTTTTAAAGGGTTTTATCCAATAATTTAACTCTCATCCCTTGTGTACATAACACTTCATTTCTTGTGGATCCCTGACTTTTTTCTGCATCCCTGTGCTCAGCTTCCAAAGATGCATGTGTGCCTCATTTGCCTTCTTGCTGCTGCCCAAGCCACACCAAGCCACTGGTTTCCTTCACATGCTCTTTAAGATAACACTAACAGCTCTGAGATTTAAAAAAAAAATTATTCCTATTTAGGGCATATGGCTTCAGCACTAGCTGTTTTTTGAAAAAAAAACCCTCAAAATTATTTTAACTGTGTAATTGTAAGCCTTGAGTATTTTTGAATTTTTAATGCTTAGGGTTTTTATGTTAAATAGGCTTAACAGTTAACCTGTTAACTGTTGTGTTCAGTTTTACTTCAGAAATTCAGATTCTGCTTGTTCTGAATCTTCATGATATATGAATTATTATGTTTAATCCGCTTTACTCAGTGGAATAAGAGAAAAGTTCACTGTTGGCATGCAATGAATCACCTTGTTTAATTTTTTCCTTGTTCTTCACATAATTTAAATTGACAAGAGATAAAAAGAGGTATTACCACTGTTGAGGCAAGTGTGTCAGCAGGAGTTTCTCGAAGATATGCATATGTATATTTGTCATGTGAAGACACTTAGCTAAAGTAATATTTCATAGAAATTATCTCAGAATATTGGCAATCCCTTAAAAATTTGATCCAGGTTAGGTATTAGTCATGCTATTTCTGTCTCTTAACATGAAGATCATCTTTTCTCTAAAGTGCAGGAGTTGCTGGCTCATTTTGCTGTTTTTTTTTTTGCTTAGCAGTGAAAGTTTCTTTGGTGGAGTCTGGACTAGAAATTTATTTGCCTTAAAAGATCTTCCTGGTCCCCAGTATCATATAAAGCTCACTGGCAACCAAGTTTCTTTTTCTGTTTCTTACCCTCCTTACCGCCCTCCCGCCCCCCCCCTTTTTTATGGTGAGTCCATATGTTGGAGAATAAACAGTGACTTTCCCAGTGTTAATTTATGCTCTGCTTCTCAGCATTTTCTGAAACGTCCAATCATCCAGGACAGCTCACTGCAAAGAAAGAGATCACAAGTCATGGCTACAGCATTGATCCAGCTGATGGGATGGACAGGGTGCCACCTGGACCCCGTGTGGCTGCTTCTCTCTGGCCTGGAGATAACTAAATTGCATAGAAAGTGAGAAAGTTATGCCCAGTCTGTTCTTGTAGACCTTTCTGGAAATGGGTTATGGGGTTTTAGGGCTTTTGGTACTGCCTCCACCCTACAATCCATACTGGCTTCACAGCCTCATTCCTGCGCTTGCACCGTTCCATTACGCTTATCTCCAGGAGCCAGAACAAGGACGTTTGTCCTGGAAAAGTGCTGCCCTACCTTTGTATGGGCCCCCTTCTCCAGCCACACACTGTTCTTTTTCACAGTATGTTATTGCCAACAATCCTTGGCTGTTACTACCAGCAGTCCTTGGTTGGCTCCACAGCTATCTGGCTATCAGTGTTTGAGACATGCACATGAGCCTCCTTATCTTCTAGGCTTCTACACCCCCTCAGCTCTTTTAGAAAACCTAATTTGGAGAAGTTAATAATATTTCTACTACACAAATGGTACCAGCAGCACTCCCTAAGCATTTCCTTTTATCCTTGTGCTTGTTTACAGTGGAAGTGTCAGACAGCAGGACTTGCATCGGTAATTGAAGAAAAAGGTGGTTTTAATGTGCTCAGAGTTTCCTAAGTTATATGCTGCTGTTGGCCATCTCTTTTGGTCAGAGAGAGACTATTGCATTTAGCCTACAAAAGCCTTGCTTGATTGGGAATCCCCAAAACGGAATATACATGGGAAGAAAGTGGTTGACAGAATTATTTCTTACTAGTTCATAACTACTTCTTTCAGATTCACGTTCTTTGTGTTCAGGAAAAAAAGGAGCTACGGCTTTGCTCAGATTGATGTCTTTGATTCATTGTGTGAGTGTAGCTGAAATGCACATGCAGTGAAGGGGAGGGCTTAGAAATACCTGGGTCTTGGCTGGTTGGAGAGAGGTCAACCAGAACTGTGTATGAGAAAACATTCCAGCCACTACCAAGTGGCTGATATGTCTTCTAATCCCATTATAACAGTAATGAGAATTTGGACAAGATCTGTGTGTATCACCCTGATAGTAGAGAGCACAGGCATAAAGGAAAATGCTGATGCCAGGGATGCATTCAGTTCTGGTCTTCACTGTCTATATATCTTTATTTGGAAAACTGGATTGTACAAGGATAAATTATATTTTTAAATAATGAAGAAACCGTGCTACTCTGGACTGTAGTTTTGCCTGAGCTAACCAGGTCTTTTCTGCATTTGGAAAAATCAGACCTGCAATTCAGCATGCACAGAGCCCTGAGTGAAGAAGCAGCTACATTACTGAGAACAGGCACAACACACATTCAAATGCTTTTGGCCTTTGTGTGGCTAGGTCCCCATTTGGCTGCAGTAGACAATGCCTGGAGAGTTGTACAATTACAACCTGTATAGTTCTGCAGTGAGGAGAGCACTGATGCCTTGAGAATATTCACTAGCAATTGCTCATCGTGAGATTTTTGAGTAGTTCTAACAGCTAAAAAGCTGTGGAAATCTGAATCTTGCTTGAGCTTCTTCATGAATATATTTAACCTAGTTACACTTACAGTACTGAATTAGTCCTGAATCACTGTATTTTTCATACAGTTAATACTGCTGCTGCTTACTTAGTGACTGTGTCACTGAAGATTGAAGATGCTGTTTAGGACTTGAGCTCTGAGGGATCAGGCCATGTTGCTCAGGGCTCTGTGCACTTGGTCCTGAAAAACCTCCAAGGAAGGAAACTGAACAAGCTCTCTGGACAGCCTATGCCACTGCCTTTCTGAGGAAAAAAATTCTCCTTTATATCTACTTGGAAGCTTTCTTCAAGATTATCGCGTGCTTAAGAGTAGTGGAAGCAAAAAAAAAAAAAAAAAAAAATCCCAAACCCAAACAAAGACAGCAACAAACCAAAAAATAAACTCAGTTATCAAATAAAAGAAACCAGAAACTAATTTAACAATTTCAAATTTGGGATGAGTAGTGGTTGTTTCCTTGCTTAAGGAGTTAATTGAATCAGTATTTTCCCTCCTTGGTGGAAGAGAGGCAGCATTTCACCCCCTGTGCTGCTTTGAGAAATTCAGTTACTTAGTTGCAGGTGCAGGGTTAATAGTTATCTAGATACAGAGCTTTATCTTGCCTCTTGAAAAGCCTCCAGGGAGTGGATGGATCAGGCCTGCTAATTAAACAATCTATAGGCTGCAGAAACCTGGACGTGGAACAGGTGACAAAAATTGCAAAGAACACCTTGGCTTCTCTTGCCAGCTGGGCCAGCAGGTGTTGACAAGCACATAAAGGTAGGGGTGGGAAAACTGTCAGCTTTTCCTTTTCTCACCTTTGGCAGAAAGGGAGTAAGGAGAACAGCTTATCTTTTATGTTTAAATGTCATTTCAGATGAAAAATTCCATCAGATTCTGTTCCCAAATGTGTCTCACAAAGCAAAGGAAAAAACAGAAAGAGCAAACAACCTGTCTTCAATTTAAGTTAGAAGTTTTTCTTTAAAACTAGAATAAACCTTGGTTTTTTCTTTCTTACAGAATCAGTTATATTGGACAAAATAATATTAGATTTAATAGGCTTTCTGTAACATGTAAAAAAAACTCCAATAGATTTTATACTTAAGAAAATTACTGTTACGCAGCAAGTCCTTTTTTCTTGTTGGAAAAAACAGCTCTGCTTGTATAGTAACATTCTGGCCAGGAAAGAATTCACACTATTTTGCTCTAGAAGTATTTGCTAAAATGGAGAATTTTCATTTTATAGATGAGAAATTAGGGGTTCTCTGGTTTGAAGCGATATCAGCCTGTGGTTACCTTGTCCCTCCAATGTTCTTACTGCATCTTTACTGAAAATCAGTTTCTTCTGTTTGGTCTTTCAAATCTCTGAACTTTCACTTGTTTTTACTTGTTTACTTTTCTTGTTCAAAACTACTTATGAACATGGAGATTGCAGGACTGTGCAAATGATTTCTACATCTTCTAGTGCCCATTTTGGCATAGCCACACATGTTCCAAAAAGCAAAAGTGAAAAAAAGTCTCTTGTGGATAATTTTCTCGTCTTTGGGGATGATTAAAAATAAAAACGAAACCAAAAACCAAAAAAAAATCACAGCAAAAAACCACAGATGAAAAAAAACCACTGTAGGAGTAGAGAGAATATGAAAAAATCCAAATCTATCAAGCCAGTCTGGTTTTATATATATATATGTGTGTGTGTGTGTGTATGTATTTTTTTTTTACTATGAGTTGAAAAGTTGGAATTATTGACACTGGTAGTTCATCCTGTTATGGTCGATGGTCAGCTGCTTTAGTTCTTCAGGCTGCAGTGGCTGATAAATCACTCTTCCAGTCTGCCCTGCTCATTGCTGCTGAAGCTGCTCCCTCGCGTGGGAGTGCTCGCTGCTGTGTTTGGCACTGCAGCTGGCTTCTGCCCCACTTCCTCCTTGCCCTGGACATCTTGGATGTGGGGATGAGACCTCCTGAAGGGCCTCTCCCACTTGCACTGTCTTGTCTGCGGCTCTCTGCTTCTTGCTCCTGCCCCGAGCTATGTTGCAAGCTTGTAGCCCGTTGGCTTCTGTGTTACTTTGAATCTATCATTAGTAAATTTAGAGTGGTTGGAGAGAACACTTCTCAGTTACATTTTTTTTAATATCGTAATTAGACCAAGCCTTCTTGTTTTCCTGATTAAATTAGTTGGTTGTGGATGAAGCAGCCACACATTTCAGATTGTTTTTATTGTGTTCCACTAAATATTGCATTTAAAATCTGTAAAAGCAGAGTAAATCAGATGACCATTTGTAGCTGAATTTGTGACTGACAGATTACTTCTACTTAACTCAGGTTTTCCAAGGTCTATCTTTTTAATTCTAAAGCAAATTTATTTTCTCTTTTTAAACAGATGAATCATGTAAAAGAGAGATTTGGTGACAGCGTGCCAGAAGAAGTGCTTCTGCTGTGTCTGGGCATTACTTCAGGAGTTGGCAGATTGATCTTTGGCAGAGTTGCAGATTATATTCCTGGTGCGAAAAAAATCTATCTACAGGTATGTGTTTATTGTTTCTATATTCCTTCTGAACTGTGGATTCCAAAGGATTTGATTTTGGGTACTATTAGTAAGTAAGCAAAATTAACTGATTGGAGATTCAAATTTGAGAAGTTTCAAAACTCTAGGAAACTCAGTGTATGGCTTTTGATACTAGGAGCCTTTGGTACAAAGTTTATGAATCTCTGATTTTTGTTTTTTCATTTTCTCTGAGAAAATGTCTCTTTCCTGCTGGCTGTTTTCACCTGGGAATGAAAGAAATTACTGTTCATTAGCATGTGACTGAGAACCTTTCGGGATTCTCTAGATTCTGCTTTCTCTGTTTTATCCCAGATTATGATTTCATAATGGCTTTCCCCATATAGGGGAAAAAAATTAAGCCATGTTTCTCTAGTAAGGATTTTGGATCTCTTGATCTTTGACAGGCTAATTTGGTGTCAGCTATGTTCTGTGCATAGTACACAGGGCAATGGCCATGGCAATACAAGTGGTGCATAGTTGAGGAGATTTTGCAGAAAGAGTCCAGGCTTCCAGAAATGCTGAAGCTTGTGGAGGAAGGAGGATATACGCTTCTTTCCCTCCACACTTATAATTTTTTTTTTTTAAATACTAGCAGTGTTGGTGTGGGATTTTGTAAAAAGCTTTAATTTACTTCCATATTGGCAATTTCGAGGTGTTTTTCATTTGGTCTCTTAAAATGAATAGCAAGGGAGGCATCTAGTGGGGGTTGTCTGCACTGCATTATGGAAATAAAAAATTCTTAGGAAAGTAGTATTACTGTTCTGCTGAAGTATTTGTTGTCATGGATAAATTTAGATTCTTTGATGTTTTATTGCAGTTAGGTGGAACATTGGTTTCCAGTGCTTACATACGAATGGTGCACAGGCAAAACTGTTATTGCTTTTATTTTCTTTTTAGTTCTGCTTCATTTTGCTGAAAGACAGTTTTATTCCTTTAATCTGAAACAAACAAATAATCTAAGATTATGTTAGAAAATCTTTTTAAGTATGCATGACTACGGCAGTATGTCAGGATAATTTTTTTTTAATAGAAAATTTAAATGTTTTCACTTCTGTTGAATATAAGTACTCTGAAATAATCACTCATAATATGGATATTTTTACTTACAACTTAAACTCCTTACTTTACAGCAAGGAGTCTAATTACAGTATTCCAGCTATCTTAAACTTTTAATACTTCTGTGACTTATTTTTCAAAACTATTAGTGCATAAGAAATGACCTTACACAATCATTGTAGGATAGTGGATTACAATTGCATTTTCAAAGCTTGTGAAATGGGTGGCGGAATTTCTTTGCCTGTCATGAGTGATATATTTGTTTTATCTTAATATGTAACTTCTGACGGTGGTAATCCATGGAGACTGATTATTTTAAAGTAAATACAGGCAGGCAATCTAATTCACTGCAAATGCAAGGAGGTTCATCTGATCCCTTATGATTTGCAAATTTGATGCAATGCATTTTTATATATTTTTTCCTTGTCCATATTTAGGTGGCCTCATTCTTTTTTATTGGGCTGATGTCTATGATGATTCCATTGTGCAATGTCTTTGGAGCTCTCGTTGCTGTCTGTCTCTTCATGGGCCTGTTTGATGGGTGCTTCATTTGCATTATGGCTCCAATTGCCTTCGAGCTGGTTGGGGCTCAGGATGTCTCCCAGGCCATCGGATTCCTGCTTGGACTCATGTCAGTGCCTATGACAGTTGGTCCACCCATTGCAGGTGAGTGTAGGCAGGGTTTGTAGCTGTAAATGTGTTTCTGTGTTTGCATGACTTTTGAGAAACACTTTGGCTGTGTTTCCCATTCCCGCATCACGTGCGGAGCTTTGACATCGGAGGTTTTCTCTGTGTGTGCTTGAGAAAGAAAAGGAAATTTACCTGCCGCTGATGGGTTGTTAACTTACTGCACTCTTCAAAGTTGGCTCAGTCTTCTTCATTGTATGCAGGTGTAAAACATTCCTCAAAAGAAAGATAGATGGGTTTCCAGTTGGATTTAGGACCTGACATTTTCCAGTTTGTACAACTGACAGCCTATTGGTTGCTTGTGTTGCAGAGGGTGGGGGATTCCAAAATTTGCTCATGTTAAAAACATTGTGAGGCTAAAGGCTCCAGTCACTTTAATTGCTCCTCATAAGTAGGAATATATTATTTAAAAAATAATATATAATTATTAATATATTAAGTGGCTTTATTCATCCTTTGTTGGGAGACTGACAAAGTACAGGTTTTGAAGATGAAAACTTGGAAGTTCTTGGGAGGTAGAAATAGCTAAAGATGTATTCCTCACCACTGATGATTTTCAGTGGTAATTTACCCTGAGGTTTGGTGAGTGAAAGGTACTTCATAAGATGTAATTGAACTATACAGCATTATAAAGGACAAAACTTTTATGCTAGAACAGCACAGACTTGGTGCTTCCTACTATCACAGCTATTAATATTTAAATAGAATTTGACTAATGGGAGGAATTTGCAGAGAATAATTAGAGTGAATTATTGGGAAACATACTCCTTAGTAAGAGGCCACAAGGAATGCAATATATGGAGTATATCTAGAATTAGAAGAATGGGCACATTGATCAAAGGTAGCTGTTTCCAAAAGGAGGAAGAATTTGTCTAAGTCATGGCAAGATACAGGTGCTGGAGAAGCTCAAATGAGCAACTTTCAAATAGGAGAGATGGTGCATGTTTTCAGTGGATGGTAATTAAGCAATTTTTAATTGGCTGAGGGGTGACATCTGAGCTCTTCATTACTGCTCCAAGTCAACTATGGAATACCTTTCTACCTCCATGTACGCCTCTGTTTAGCCATCAGGTTGTCAGGTTCTAGTGGTTATAATCTGTGCCAGCTCTTGGGTTTCTGAACCCAGAGCCATGACCTGTTTTCTGTAGATTCCTGAGGCCTCTTTATTTATGAGTGGTCACTTTGTGCCTTCCCAGGTTTGCTGCGGGACAAGCTTGGCAGGTACGACATGGCGTTTTACCTGGCTGGAGTCCCTCCCCTCATTGGAGGAGCGATTCTGTGCTTCATCCCCTGGGTCCACGAGCGGCAGAAGTTGAAAGAGAGAGCAAAACCTGTTGATGGAGAAACTACTGAGAAAATGCTGGAAAATGAAAGCACTTTGGTGTCAGACACAACAGAAAAGCCAGCCAAAGAACTGGATTCTGGCTTTTGATGCTTTTTTCTTTTCCCTAAACCATCCTGACCTCCTCCTACAGAAACCAGATTTCTACATGTTGGCTGAAGATACTGAAGTCTTGAACTATTGCTCAAATTGCAGAACTGCTACAAGAATCTTTTATACCATTGAACTTTTTTGACAAGTCTTTGAATTTGATTTCAAGCCACATTTTCAAGGTATTTGAAGTTTTGTAGCTTTAGTGTGTACGTGCGTAGTGATTCTGTGTGTGAAGAGAATATTTTTCTAATCCATCAGAACTGATTTCTGGAAATGTGAAAGCTGTTTTTCCTTCACTGACCCAGGATTCTTCAATGATGTCTATGATTCAACCTCTGCAGGCATGCCCCTGGGTGTTTATACTGGATAATGTAGTAGCTCTTACGACTGATCTGTTTTATTGAAGTTTATCATGCTGTTTACAGTCTTCTATAATTCTCTATCATGAATACAAATATGCATCTTTTTGCTGAAATGATTGTTTCATTAGAAAGCTAAATTATTATACAACTCTTGAAACACTCACTTGTGTTTGCATTCACCTTTCACAGTAGCCCAAAGAACATTAAGGATGGCATTTTTGATGGGCTCAGGTTTTGAATATGTCCAAACCAAGCTCCAAGTGCAAACACATTCAGAAGTTAAGCTGCTGAATAATAGATTTTTTTATTGTTACTATTATTATTATTATTTTTATTATTATTTGGTGAAGGCAATACCCTTAAGATGTATGTTTATAAATCTTTTTTCAGACAAACCTCAGAGCAGTGGATAGTTTTGAAACTGTACTGACTAATTCTTTGGAGCAGTATTGTGAATTAGACTAAATTTCAAATTATTCTGTTGTACTTATTAGGATTTCTTTTTTTGTTGTTCGTAAAACCAAGACAGCTTTAAAGGATACATTCTAAGTGCAATACCAAGTTGTTTTTAATGTGGAAATATACATGAGCTATTAAAACAACATTCAGCAATTCAAGATTTTTGCACTATGTGAACATGCAGGTTTATTACAGGTCTTTATAGCTGTGCTCAACTGCCTATAGGTTATATGGCTCCATATTTTTTTCAAATATAAAGAAATGCCTTTACATGTCCTATTTCTTTCTTAACACCCTAAACTAATGGCCCCGCTGCTTATGTATCCTTAGGTATCATGCACTGTTTGTCAAGCAAGTAACCTCTTTTTCTGAAAAATGTTTCAAAGCATAATACTTTGAGATGAAAACACTGCTTTTCAGTTTATCATAAAACACTTCTAAGCATGCTGCTTATCTATGGATATGGTTCAGCAATCACTGGAATACTTATTTTTTTTTATTTCAGGTCCATTTAATACCAATAATTTTTGTTGCCTCATTTAAAACTGTCATAGCAAAGAGTAAACTAAATGTGATCTGGGAAAAATGCATATTCAAGTGCTTTGTTTAATTAGTAACTGTTCTTTACATAAACCATGGAGGCATACTGTTTGGGTTTTTTTTATTATAGCCTTTAGTATCTTTTTTATTTTCATTCTTCTTTTTCCAGTGTTGTAGTAAATTGCTCAGAAAACCCATATAAAACAGCAATACTATTGCATTTAATGTTTACATCTAGCAACTGACAGAAGTTCCTTAAATATAATCATGCAAAGCATTCTAATTATTGTAGACCAAAGCTCAGGCATTTTTTATATTGCAGAATTTCAAGCCCTACTTTGCATGAGTGAGGTCTAAAAGAACTGAATATTAAAATGTTAGAGAGACATATGTGGAGGGACTTGGAGGTGGGGGGAGAAAAGCCAATCTGGAAAACCAAGGTCCTTTCAGGTTCACTGGGACTTGTGCTTTGGCACATTGCAAGTACTTCTAAAAATGTCATTGAAATATGCATAATAGTGTTAATTAAAATTACTGCCTTCATTACAAAAGTGATGCTGACAGCCAATGCTGCTTTTGTCTGGAGTGTTCCTGTAGAACGTGATATTCAGTATTATTTTCCATTTGGGCAACACAGAAGGTGGTGTTGGCTAAGTGTGGTAAAAGACTCTCGTTTCCTGTTGTCCTGTTATGAAAAATTAGTGTTCATCATAGATTTTGCATTTCATGTGTTTTTTAGCCCTGAGTTTTATACCAAAAACAAAGCTGCTGCTTTTTTTTATCACTGGTGCAATTTGAAAGGATTGTGACCAAGTATAATTATGGCATCTTTCCAACTTGCTGCTCTGCATCTCTGAATTATCTGGGAGAGTATATAAAATAATTGTTGTAAAGATTTATAAATGACATGGAAATGGTATATCAATAGTATGGATCAATTATTGCCATGCTGTTAAAAAAAAATAAAATCCAAACTCTCATATTTACATAAAATTTATAAAAATCCCCCAACCAACAAACCAAAAAACCTGCAGAAATAGTGATCTCTGTGAGGAGGGTGCAATGACTGATTGTTTAGGAGTGATTCCTATGGTAGAACCAGCTAGTGAATGGGATGTTGGATGAGAGGGAAGCAGAGTTTGGTGGGAAGGAGGCTCTGCTGGTGTGATGATGTTGGAATAACAAACCCATTTCTGATGCAGTGCCTGTTTTGCAACAATGCTAAAATTGGAAAGGCTTTTCAGAGAAGATAAAGTAAATTACTGTTTAAGAACTCTATTAGCGTCTTTTCTGTTAGTTTGTATCTGTGGGGGAAATGTCCAGTAGCACATGCTCTTTTCTGGACAAAAGCATAAGGTGTTTATGTCCTAAAGCTAGGTAAGATGAAAAACAAATTCAGATTGTTTGTGCTGAGGCTGACCAACCACTGAGAAACTTATTGAGAGAGATACTAGATTCTGTATGCCCTGAGGTTTTAAAAATGACGTTAGATGACTCTATTTTAAAAAAACCCAACAAATAAATCCCCAAACAAACTAAAACATTAAAAACCCTACACAAATAGCAACTAGATAGTAAATTTATTTAAGAAAATATTTAATATTGTAGAAGTGGAGAAAGGACTGCATATTCAATTTTATTTTAACTGAATAAATGCAAATAAGATTTTGTAACAATTTATTTTTAGGCGTGAAAACCTATTAATGGGGAACCTGCTGAAATCTTACTTTGATGACCCAAATCATGCAAGCCTTAATCTGTTTGGGGGTAGATTCTAAAATTAAAATAGCAGCTTAATTCAAGAAGACCCTTAAGTCAGTCTAATCTATCCCTCTCTTGAGAACAGTTCATAGAGTACTTTCTGTAGACATTATTCTTGTATCTTATAAGCAAAGTAATCATCTTTTCATTGAATGTTCTCAGGGTAAATCTTAAGAAGAAAATGAGTAGAAACAGATTCATTTGAAACAGCAGTGTGAAATTTCCAGTCCTATGTGATGCTGTCATTTAATACACTAGATCTTGAAACCAATGGTACTTTTAAGCAAGGTTTTATTGGTTTCATACTTTTTCAGTAGGTATGAGATCCATTTAATCTTCAGAAAACTGTTCAGCAAAGAGTCTGAAATAATGGAAACCCTTTGGGTTCTTAATTACATCTCAGCTATGCAACAGGATCCAATGTGTAACTAATAAAGTATTGTTGGATTTGTCCTGGCTACTTTTGGAGGCCTGTACAAATCTCAGACCCAGACTTCAAATTACAATGTAGTTAGAATTTCTTGCATCCAGGTATTTCTCTGTTCAGCATTAGAATTTAAATTATTTTTCTTATTTTATTTCCAGTGGCAATTTATTGTCTCTGAAAATTGCCCCCATGAGTTAAAGATGCTGTAGCTGTTCCATGGCCTTTCTTCAGGGTGTACTTGGCATCAGATGAGGCAGACAAGTGGCACTGTTCTCCTTTGGCCTTTCATGCACTATGTGTGGGCACTTAATTCCCCCTCCCTGCAGGGATACTGGATTGTCAAGCTGATGCCCACCACACTGGAAATGGGTGGTACTTTCCAGCCTTCCCTGGATGAAGCCTTTGAGCAGGCACAGCCTGGTGGAGCAGGCAGGTTTTGGAGTGGGGGGAGTTGTGAGGTTGTGGGAGGCAGCAGCTCTCGAGGCTGGGTACCAGATGAGTGCTTTGATCACAGGCCCGTGGTGTCAAAAAGGGACGCTGCCATTGTAAAGCAGAAGTGTCCTGCTCAGTTCCTTGCCTCGAGGGGTACCTGCCAAAGGGACAGGAGGTGCTTCCTTGCAGCCCCAAAGGGTGTGTCTCAGGTTGGGAATCAGTGCCACAACCCTTCAGGTCATCCATTGGGATCGGCTTACACAGCCGGGCTCTCCCTGTGCTGGCTCGGGGCATTCCCAGCCCCGCTGCTGGCACAGGGGCTCAGCCGTGCCCTCTGGGCAGGGAGCAGAGGCAGTGCCTGGGCTGGGGCAGAAAGGACCCTCTGCTATTAAGAGTGTGTGTGTGTGTGTATCTGTGAATCCGATGTATTTTGACCAGGGCATGCACGAACAGTCTGCATCTCACCAGAGGAGGTGTAGCTCTGAAATGATGGCTGAGGAAGAAGTGGTGCCTTTCTTTGCCTCCCTGTTGACAAGCACAGCACCAGTGGAGTTCCAGCCAGCCAGTGAGTTTCTAGTCACGTAAGCTTTGGCATATGTGCAGAATGCCTTCTAGGCTATACATATCTTGTGTCAACAGCTTTAATGTTTTGGAAGTGCATATGCTAAGATTAGAGCGATTTTATACTAAAATGTTTGCTAATATTGACAACACTGACATGTTTAAGTACCTTTATAGACATCATATTTTGTATGTTGGTTTTGATATTAAAGGGTACACATTTTGCTAGCCTTAACTCCAGTCTTTCAAGTTCTGCTTTGTTAGAAGGGTAAGAAATGAATGTCTAATGTTTTTTGTGGTGCTAAAGTAACTGTGATCAGTCTCAAATTATTCAGAATAAAGATGGTAGTTCTAATTGCCCCATTTGTTATTGCATGCATCATTTTTAGTCCTATTCTTGTGTAAAACTCGTCATTTTGAAATGTAATTTTGTTGTATTCTGATAATTATTGACTCTAGTGTGAAGACTTTCATACAAAAAGTCTTTACAGCTTTTATTGCCACTGTGGTCTGACTGAAATGTCCCCATTACATTTGTTCCTACATTAATATATGGTGCTACCCATTTCATTCTGATTGCACTGGCAACCCATTATAAGACTAATGATTTAAAAACCTAAGCTAGCTACTGAGGTGCTTTTTTCTGAAAAATTTATCTTCTGTATTTTCCATTCTGGGGCTTAATATCAAACTTGTAGAAGCAGTTGCATTCACAAAAGGAAGAAGGAAAATTGAGGGAGGGAGGAAAGGAAACTGGTTCAATAAGCTTGTGTGGTGTTTCAAAATAATTCTGATTTTTGCTTCATGAACTGCCAGTGTAAGTCAGTGGGATCTTTAATCATTTACTGGCCTGCTACCAATTTCCCTTTGACTTCCCTTGACAATCCTTACCTTCCCTTAACTTACAGTTCATGAAGCATGAAGTGTTTCCTCATTGACAGCTTCAGTAAGTCCCAGAAATTCATTCACCTTTTCTTTGTAGTAGAGCCAAATATTTATTTTCTTTAATAAATACGTCTGATGATGTGGGTGAAATATTCCCTTTTCACCTGGGGTTATTCCCTAGGCTGCTTGCAGTTCAAATTAAGAATTGAAAAAGATGCCCAAAACCTTTATAAGTGCCTGAGTGCTGTTGCCATTTGTACACTCTCAATGTACAAAGCCTCTTTGTAAGTGTGTAAAACAACAGTGAGGAGAAGCCTGGGGGAGGCATTTCAAACCAGGCAAAATACTAACATCTAGAAATGTGGTTTGAGTTGTGTGTGACTACTATTATTTTATAGTTGAAATTATTATTTTATCTGGAATTGTCTCTATTGCTGGCCGTATGAACAGCTCAGCAGTTTTCTGTAGATACCTCACGGTGCAGACTCTGCACTCCTCCGAAGGTAGAACGTGGGAACGATCAGGTTTAGATATTATCTGGCAGTGTTACTTGTAGCGAGCAGCCACTCTTTTTTTTTTTTTTCTTTTTTTTTTAATGCCTCAATGAATTTTTTTTTTTTTTAATGCACCCAGGCTATCCCGAACAGGAAGAGACTTGCAACATGCTTGCAAGTGCCAGGAGAAACGGGAATGGGTTGCCCATCGCTGTCCATGCACTGCTGTATCCCAGCATCTACTTGTTAGGAACAACTCGCAAAACAAAGCAGTGCGGTTTGGAATTATCTCTCGAGTTGTTTGTTTGTGACACTTAAATTTACCAAGTGCGGTGAAACTCAGGGCCTTTCTTGGAGGGAGCAGCAGCTCAGTGCCAGACAGGGAGCACGCACTGAGACCTGTTGCACAGTCTCCGAGCTGCTCCACGTGAGCGGTAGGAATTGATGCAGTTTTAATGCTTCAAACTTTAAATACCAGGCATGTGTTAATAGCAGACTGAGCAGCTTTCTCTCTCTCTTGAGAAGCTTTATCACGGTGCCATAACACGGTCCTTGTGGAAGGCAAAGACCTGCACGCCTGCCGTGTGTGCAGTTTATGATCGGTTGATTGAAAGGTCGAGTGCAGTTTGAGTGATAACACAGATTAAAAATAAATGCTGGTTTATAAGGGCACTTCCTCGGGCACCGTGGCACAAACTTCCAGCGGGGTGGAGTGTCAGCTGCCCCGGCGATGTCGCTCCCCAGCGCCGAGCCCTGCTCCCCGGAGGAGCCCCCGGCGGAGGAGGACGCGGCGCTGCCGCCCCCCGGCTCCGATCCCGGCTCCGATCCCGCCGCTGCCCCCGCTCCTCCTCCCGCTCCTCCCGGCGCCGTGCGCGGGGCGGAGCCACCGGGGCCGCTCTCCTCGGGCCCGGAGCGGCCCTCGGAGCCGGCGGCCGGAGCCATGGCCGAGGCCGACCGGGAGCTGCGCGTCCCCTTCATCGAGTCGGAGGAGACCGAGAATGAGCCGGAGGCGGCGGCGGCGGGGGCGGCCGGGGGCGGATGGCGCTGCGGGCGCTGCGCGGACGGGGCCGCGCTGCGCTGGTGCATCTCCGGGACGCTCTGCGCCTCCTTCCTGGGGCTGGTGAGTGAATGAGTGAGCGAGGGCGGCCCCGGGGCTGCGGGGGCGCTGCGGACCCTCCCGAGGTGACCCCGCACTCTCCCCTGCAGGGGATGAGCATCGCCGTGCTGGGTCCCACCTTCCCCACCCTCGCCGCCAATGTCGGCAAGAACGTCAGCGACATCTACTACATCTTCGTGGGCCGGTCCTTGGGCTCCCTGGGCGGGTCGGTGCTCGGCGGGGTGCTCCTCGACTGCATGAACGCCACTCTGCTGCTCGGTGAGTGCTGCCCCGCCCTCCCGGACACTGTCCGGGGCAACTTCTGCTTGTCGGCAGCGAGCGCAGCCCCAGGGGGAGATGCGGTGCCGAGCCCCGGGAGCGGGAGGGTCCGTGGGATGTGGTGCTGTTTCCCCAGATGCCCGCGGCTGTCGCCATGTGTCCCTGCCTGGCTGGTGGCACCGCCAGTGCCGGGCAGCGCCGCGCTGCAGCATCGCTGCCAGAGCCCGGGCCCGCCGGGCACGGCCGAGCGGGAACTGGGATCGAACGGACAAAGTCTGCACGGATCGACCAATGCTCTGAAAAGAACAACCGGGCTGTTTTTAGTTTGCATCGAGTAATGGGTACAGTGTAGGTGCTCTTGAAGCATCACAGGCTTCTGTAGCGACACCGTACAACGCGTGGAACAGGAAGCTGTGTTCGGGCTGCCGTGTGTGCAGCTGAAACCTCCAGCAGTTCTATGGGATGAGCTTCCTTTTTCCTTAGCACTCATCAGTCACGATCAGCTTCGTTTTCGTGCACTGGACGAAAGCCTGCGGCCTTTGATGGAGGGCTGTAGCCAAATTTTAACTTATTTACAGTGGGAAACATTAATTACTGTTTGTAATGGTGGAAACATTTAAACTGTAGGTACCACAGCTGCCGACTGTAACAGTTTTCTGGACTTATGGAAACTTGCTGCTGTAGGAGCCCAGGACGGGCTTTGTCCAGGCAGAGCGAGGCTGCTCAGCCAGCAGGGATCCAGGAGCCACACTCGGCACCCAGAAAGGAGGGGCTCCTTTTAGAGTTGTGTCTCATTCCCACACCAAAAATAGTGGAAGCCCTGTCTTTTTTACTTTCAAGTGCCTTTCTGCTCAAAATTAGGGATTAAAATGTGTACCAGGGCTCACTCTTCTCCTTAGTTCAGGGAACTGTGCCTCCCATAAGGAGCATGCTGTAATCATATGGTCAGTTCAGATAAGATCCCTTTTCCCATTGCTAGTGTAGTTGTGGGGTGGGTTTCCTTTAACCTCCCCCTTGTGCACCTGACCAAGTCAGACTTTGCCTCCTGTAATGGAATCAGTGCAGACACCTGTAGAAACCTAGGTTAACTTGAAATAGTTTAGTATTTCCTTCTTTCCCTGAGGATAGCTGTCTGTTAACAATGCTTGGGAAATGATGGGTCTCCTAATCCTTTCCAGTTTGGTAGTGCTTACGGCAAGACCATGATTTGAACTACTGAACCTGTTCTCATTTTTATCATCTTAGGGCTGCCTGTAAGAAATTTTGGCTTGTGTAGTTTTGCCTCCCATCTTTCAACTGCTGGAACTCTGCTACAGAGAAAAACTCTATACAGAGGAAAAATTGAAAACGTCATCTGTGTTTGTCAAGGAAATTTTTAAGTGCTAACTATCAGGCATAGAGCTGAAGTGGACAATTGAGCCCTTGCTGAGAAGTTACTTTGCAGGTTTGACTGTGGCACCTGAGGAGTTGCACTTAGTATTCCCAATCTCTGGTGTTTGCTTCATGCAGCTCAGCATGCACACCACCTTCAAAAATGTTTTGAGGCATGTATTCCAAGTATCCTGCTAGGTGTCTAGGGTTCTGGGCATTGTTGCTGTTTTTTTTTTTTGGAATCAACCTAAATTCTTAAATACATTGGCCCCATTGATGTTTTAAGTATCTGCTGCATCTATGATCATGTATTGATTTTAAAAATAATAGAGACAGTTGAACTGGTACAAGCTTTCTAAGAACCTAATATTTTCTGTTCAAGATATTTATTGCAGGTTGTTTTATTATGGAGGCAATTATAAGCATAGAATGTTGTAAGTGTAGCCAATAGTGGCAAAGTAATTACAGGTAATGAATTGCTGCAAAATTTATTTATGAGAAATGTTGTAGTTCTGTCTAAAACCCCAGAAATCCCTTGGAATACATCCCTTATGTGAGAACAAAATAGAAATAAAAGTCAGCATCTTTATATGAAGATCACTTGGTGGGCAAGATGCAATTACTTTAAAGGATTTTTAAGAGTTTAGTTATTTGGGTTCTTTTAAAAATGGAGCCAAATTAAATGTTGTGCAGTTCTCAGAGGACAGGCTTGACACTGCTCAAACCCATGGTTTACTGGTTTCACACTGAAGTCACTTTCTAAATCAGAAGTTTGCAGAAGACTTCTTAGTGTCCTAGCTGGAGCTACTCCTCTCTTTGCTTTAGCCAGAGAAGTTTGTCATGCAAGGTTTGATGAAATTCCTTCTTTTTCCAACTAAAAAGTGATCTGTTCAACTTTCTAGCTGCTATCGTGGATTGAGGTATTTACATTGCATCATTTATTAGGATTATCTGTAACTTTAAGAACCTTTAATTTATTTGTATTTCTTCTTCTTCTGTGTTATTTAAATGGAAGCTGTAGTATGAGAGTGTTTTGTTTTGTTTTTTAACCTTTGCAGCCTTCTCCATGCTTGGAACAGCAGCTGGTCTTTATGTGATACCCTGGTGTAACCAATCCCTGCTATTGACCATCTTGATGTCAGTTATTGGAGGTTCCATGGGAATTCTGGACACAGGTAGGGGACCCTGTGCTCTAACAGTTCTTTCAGCAAAGGAATTGGAAACTTCAAGCATACCAAAACAGTTGCTGGTTTTTCTTGTGATGCATCTTGAATGAAAAGAGGGGAACTGTTTTACCTGGTTGTGGTTCTTGGATTAGTTTGGTCCTGAGGCTTCCAGTGTTTGTGTGTGTGTGTGAGACAGACCTTCCTTTAGGGATTGGGGAGTAGGGTATCTCTCAATTCCTGGAGAAGATCAGTTTGCATTTGCATTTCAGTGGGCCATTACAGGCATTGCTCTTTAAGCAATGTTTTCTTTAAATTGCTCATTTGCAGGAAGCTGGTGAGGACATGGTTCATTAGCATTAGCTGGGCCTAAGCTACTCCTGGGCAAAGCCTTGGCATTTAGAGATTCTTACAGCTGCTGTTGGCAGAGCTGCAGGTGGGAGTTCACAGCACCACGGTGCCCATCTCCCTGAATTAAGGGATGCTGTCCACCTTTGGCCAGCCATCCTTAGATGGCTGGGAGTACAAATTTGTTCTGTCCCCAGATTCTTAGTCTGTGGCATGTGCATACTGCAAATGGCCTGGGCAAAAAAATCCCAAACCCAGCACTTTTGCTGGACAGCTGTTCAAACCCTGTTTCTTTGCAGAGGATTATTAGTGGAGGAAGATGATCTCGGGGATCTTTTCCAGCCTAAATGATTCCATGTTCCTGAGATGTGTTGGTGAAGTTGCAGAGCAAGTGCAGGTGTGCTCAGAAAGGTCAGTTGTGCTGGAGGTGTGACAAATGAACTCCCACAAAAGGAGTCCCTGGGCAGGCTTGGACAGGGCAGCTCAGGCTTTAGCAGGCAGTTTGCATCAGGAGGCAAGGCCACAGCAGAGGGTTTGGGCACGCTTAGAGAGGCCTGGGAAATGCTGGCACGCTTGCACATGGAGATTAGGAAATGCCCAAAGGTGCAGAGTCAGCAGAGTGCTCTGGCATTGCTGCAGCACGTGGTGGTGAGGCAAGAGCAGGCAGCCCCTCCTGGCACCTCTCCAGTGATGTCCCAGCAGCTGTGCTGGCTCTGCTGCCCTACTGCAGGAGCCTGGGGAGGCTTACTAACCAGCAAGGCACTACAGCAGCTGCTTGATCACCTTCAGGGCAGGGTTATTTCCGAGAAAGAGCTGACTCATGTGTTAGCTTAGCCATCCAAGCAGCTCTGGAAGCATCCCAGCCAGGGCCTGGCTAGGGTGGCTTGGCTGGTTGGCAACAAAGAGGAACGATGGCTGCACATGAGAAGTGTCTGCCTGAATTCTGTGGGGCTTGGGGGGGCTCTGCTAAGATGTACAAAGAGCACAGCACAGGATCCAGTAGTGAAGAGATGGTTTTGCACAGCACAGGTTGTGTTAATAAACAGTGCAGAGCTGTATTTGCTGCCTCTGGTAAGATTGTTATACATGGCACTTGGTTTAAAAATTCTTTGGATGGAAAAATCTTGTCAGCCAATGGTAAAAATACCTTCAGTGGGTGTACTGCTTGGATCAGACCTCAGAGCCAGGGAGACTCCTCATGCTGAGCAGGAATAGCAGAAGAAACTCACAGTAAGGCAGTAAAGCAAAGCTGAATTGGTTTGGAAGAGTGCTGAGTGACATGGGCTGCTGTACTGCAGCACAGGAATTTGATTACTGTTTTGTTTTCCTGCATTCTTCTGAGGGACTACTTCAAAATACCTCTCTGAGATCTCATTTCCTACCACTATTGTTGATCTGATGGTGTTGTAGTTTGGTGTTTACAGCAGTTCTGTTTCTGGAAAGTCATTTGAACACAGTGGGGTGCTGGGCCCAGCCCATCAGTAGCAAGTGAATTGTTGTTTTTCCTGGGATGTTGTTTAATGAATTTTAAATGTTGTTTTTGTTCCTCTGATTCTTAGCATTGGGCATTGTTGCTTTTGATACTTAGAGAAATGAGGAGCAGTTAAATTTCCCTTTAAAAAAGGCTGAAAAATGCTGCAAATTGTCAAGGAGGGTAATTAGAACCATAGAATCATAGGGTTCCTAAGTGGGAAAATACCCTTAAGGTCATTGGGTCCAACCCTTAACCCAGCACTGCTGAGTCCAGCCCTAAACCATGTTATTAATGCCACATCCACATGTCTTTAAATACCTCCAGGGATGGTGACTTAACTGGGCACTACTTTCCTGGGCAGCCTGTTCTAATGCTTAACAACCCTTTCCCATGAAAAAATTTTTCCTAACACCCCATCTAAACCTCCCCTGGCACAGTTATGTCTGTCCATTGCTGCTGGATTAAGCCACTGTGTGTGACTCTTTGTTTTGACTGCTCTGAATATCCTCCTAAAGCTCAAGTAATCACATGGATTTAAGGCAGAGTTTCAGTAAACTGCTGTTTTATACATTGTATTTGCTAAACCTGGCATTATTGTACATTGAATTAACAATATATGTTATGGTTTGTTTTGTTTTGTTGTTTTTTTATTTTCTTTTAAACAATATCTGGTCTCAGACTAAAATGAATGTTTTTCTCTCTGATCTGCAGGTGGCAATGTACTGGCACTGTACACCTGGGGATCAGAGGCTGGGCCACACTTGCAGGCTTTGCACTTCAGTTTTGCTGCTGGTGCATTTCTGGCTCCTATGGTGGCTCAAATGGACTTGGGGAGTTCTAAATCTGAGGAACTTGCAGGGGCTGAAAAGACAAACCAGTCTGTCCTCAAGTCTGTGCCGACAGCATCGGCTGCATCAACTACACCAGCACCGAATGACCATCGCAGTGAGAGCTTTTTGTGGTCCTATATTTTCATAGGGACCTATATTCTCTTAGTTTCCATCTTCTTTTTTGTTTTGTTTTCAAAGAGCAGCTCAGCTAAAGACAAATCAAAGGCTTCTGCGCAGAAGGACAGGCTTGCCAAATACCACTGGCCTCTCGTTGGTCTCCTGTTCGTGTTCTTCTTGTTCTACGTGGGAGCTGAGGTCACTTATGGCTCCTATGTATACACTCATGCAATGGTCTTTGCTGAGATGAAGGAGAGCGAAGCAGCCGCCCTGAATTCCGTCTTCTGGGGCGCGTTTGCCATGTGCAGAGGCGCGGCGATATTCGGCGCTGCTTTCCTGTCCCCTGCCACCATGATCGTCATGAGCCTCCTGTGCTCTGCTGCCTCCTCCATCGCCCTGGCCTTCTTCTCCCACTTCCGGGCCGCGCTGTGGGTGGGCAGCGCCGTGTACGGGGCGTCCATGGCCACCATCTTCCCCAGCGGCATCGCCTGGATCGAGCAGTACACGGTGGTGGAAGGGAAAACGGCTTCTCTGTTCGTGGTGGGCGCGGCGCTGGGCGAGATGTGCATCCCCGTGGCGGTGGGCTACCTCCAAGGCAGGTACCACCACGTTCCTGTGGTCATGTACACTGCCTTTGTCACCTCCGTGGTGACAGTGCTGCTCTTCCCCGCCATGTACAAACTGGCCAACTGGCCCCAGCAGCGTGACTCGCAAGAAGCGAGTGACAGGGAGACCCGGAAAACTCTGCTCTCGAACTCCAGGCTCACTGAGGATGACGAGGAGGAGGAGCACGTGAGAGAGTGGAATGATGCAGACTTTGAGGTCGTAGAAATGAACGATGAGCTCAAAAACTCTCTGATGGACACCTCCCACAGGATACCAGGGGACTCTCCAGCTGTCCAGCCCCATCTGGACAATGCATTGGGTGATCCTCCAGTGGTTGCTGATGGTTTCCCTGGGAGACAAAATGGGAGTATTGACTGGGAGAAGAGTGAATAGAGTCAAAACTGACTTTTTTTTTTTAAATGGAAATGCAATTGAATTGTAGCTGTTGTCAAGTGGTTCGGGAATCCTTTCATAGTGGTGCAGAGCTCAGCATGTTCATTTTCCCAGTCCTTTCTCCTCTTTCATTTTCAGCCTGTGGGGATATGTCTTGGAGTGGGAAAGTCCTCAGTGATGTGAAAGGGGCAACATGATAAATGTTTGGCTATGCCAAAACTGTTAAAATGTAAAAGATGTTTTCTAAATATGAGGCATGAATCCAAGGAAGAGATGCTGTAATAACTGGGAAAGAAGGGGACTGCTCAGACTACTCAGTTTTTTGAGGTGAGTGAAGGGTGCAGGTCTGAGATGCTCTGTCACAAAATGGTTTCGTGAGAGAGGAGGGACATCTGTTACCAGTAATGCTGAACTTTCTTACCTTGTGAAGGAGGAATGCTTCTACTGTGTCTGAAGGTTGTATGTGATCAAATCAGTTAAAATTTCTGGTGGTGCCCAGGAGCTGTAAATTGAATAACCTGTGGCAAACTACAGGAATTTTTGGTGCTGAGACAAAGACAAAAAACCCCTGGGAAATGCTGACATATTTCCATGTGGAGATTAGGAAATGCCCAAAAGTACATTTCTTAGGAGTGAAACCATGCCTTTGGGTCACTAAAAAGCAGTTTATGAGAAAGGGCACAAAATGGGCCATTGTTTATCTGCTCAAATGCATAACTCCAACCTATTAAACCGTGGCAACAAATCTAAATAATTGAAAGAATTTCTAATTTTAATTATGGCACTACCACTGAAATAAAAAAATGTACACAGAAGATGATAAAATTATCACGTAATCTTTGAATGGTTTGAGTTGGAAGGGACCTTTAAAGATCATCCAGTTCCAACCTGCTGCTGTGGCAGGGACACCGTCCACTGGAACAGGTTGCTCAGAACTCTATCCAGACTGGCCTTGAAAACTTCCAGGGCTGGAGCATCCACAATTTCTCAGGGCAACCTGCTTCAGTGCCTCACCACCCTCACAGGAAAGATTTTTTTCCCTGATATCTAATCTAAACCTACTTTCAGTTTGAAGCCATTCCCCCTGTTCTATCCTACAGTACGCTCTTGTAAAAAGTCCCACTCCACCTTTCTTGCTGGCTCCCTTCAGGTAAAAGAGATTGCTTAATAGAGGGTATTTTAAAGCCAGTTGTTAAAGGTTATCACAACTTCTCTGGTTTCCTGTCCCAAGACTTACCAGGGGAATGTGTTACAAGGGAGATTTGAGGAGAGGGAATTATCAATGAGACAATCCTTTCCAGAATGACTACTTGCCCCTGGCCAGCTGGCTTGGTGATATTTGGGTTTTTTCTTTGGGGGATGACATGGAGATGGACTTTCCCTAGAGGAGAAGCAGTGGTTTGGATGTGAAGATTCATTGCTGCTAAGCAGGAAACCCTGGGCAGGTGCAATCATGCCAGGGAGCCCTCCCAGTGAAAGGAAAAAAGTAGCAGTAAATGCAAAATCTGTCTCTGAACAGTAATCTTGCCATTTGTCAGCTTGGAGCTCCAAATCAGTTAAATATTTTTTTAAGTCTGTGTGATAAGAAAGTACTTTGTTTGGGGTTTTTAACTTCGCACTTTTGTTAGTATGTTTCTTGCTAAGAGGTTTCATTTAGTAACACAAGGGCTCTAGGTGTTAGAGAATGTTAGATGTTCCTGGATTTCCAGGTCTGTTTTTGTTCCCTCTCTTTTCCTTCAGCTATGCAACCTAGGCTTGAATGGCTTTTTCTTTTCTTCTGAGAAGTTAATAAGAAGCCAGAATCAACTTGTAGTGAAAGTTTTTTTGTTAATAGCTTGGCATGTTGCAGAGCCTCCCTCTCTTTCTGCTGCTGGCACTTAAATGCCACTGTGTTTTTGACAGATTCCTTCTGTGGCATCTTTTTCCAGTGCAATGCATGAACCTGCACTTTAGAATGCAGCCTTGTTTCACTTGTGGCACGAGGGTTCTGTTTGCTTCCAGGGATGTTCAATGCCAGCCCCAGCCCTGGCCTGGGCACAGCACTGAGTCTGTGTGGCCCTGTGTGCTTTGCTGGTGTGAAGTGAAGCAAACAGTGTGGTAGGCAGAGAGGGGATGGAATGAGGGCACCTGGAGCCTGCATTTCATTGTGTTTCCTCTTCCCCTTTTCCCTCCTGCACACTGTTCTGTGTGTGTGGGAAGTAGGGGGTGTCAGCTGATGGTGAGGAGAAATTTCACTGGTGGAGGGGCAGGGAGAAGGTGCAGGACACCTGCACACAATGAAAGATACAGAAACTGTTCTATGGCAGCTCCCTACTGGACCTGCCATCCCCCAGATTCAGCTGTATTGATGTTGCTATAAAAAAGTTTCCCTATACCCAAGATCATGGTGCCAGAAGAAAATTATTTAAAGAAAGATACTGGGAAACCAGGAAGATTCCAAACTCCCCCAGTTGATATGCTAAGTTTTGATGAAATTCCAGATTGGAATGTCCTACATGTAGGACTGTTCTCAGGGATAGTTTACATGGATAGTTTATATCGTTTGCATAATCAAGTACTAAAAAACCCCAGAAAATGAAATCAAAGCTGCACTGGGAAATATGCTGTAATCTCTTAGAAGCTTATCCTACTGCATCTATACAGACACTTATTTGTGTTTCTGACCAGCGTTGTCCCAGCAAATGTAAAAATATTGCACAAAACAAAGATTTCTTTTTTTTTCCTGCCTGTATTAATTCCTGTGAGAGTAACTTCAATTCATCCCCATTTCCTCCTTAAAAAGCAGGGGGCCTGTGTAGTAGGAATGGAGCAACAGGCAGGAATGCCAAGGTAAGAGCAGCCTTTTCCCACAAGTAAAGGATCCAAAAAGCAGTGGCTGTAAGACAGTGGAAGCTGAAGAATTATCGATGTAGAATCGCTTTCCACTGAAATTTAGAGTCATCTTAATGAGGACTTGGAGCCTTCAGTGTCTTAGTTCTGGTCTTAAACTTGAACTGGGATAGACAGACAGAAAGTGTTCTCCTTATCCCCTAACCAGCCTGCTTTTAACAGCAGGGGCTGCCCTTGACTGAAAATGAAATGCTTGAAGCAATTCAAGTTTAAAACAAGATCTAGGACATTTCCAAGGATGACTCCAGCTCATACCAATTCTAGGCAGCCTCGATGGCCAAGGCTTAGCTCCTGCTCTTAGATTTTGGTGTTCCTCAAGGCTTGTTTTCAGACAATAAATATTGGTTTTCTCATGTTTAAATTTCCTTTCATTGCTTCCTAGTATCTACAGCTGAAGTAAGGATCTATTTACAATGCAGATCTATTTTAAGTTACAGGTCCTCCAGAAAGCTCAAGTACTTACATGTTGGGGGTTGAAATTACTTGGAGTTACTATATTACATTACTACTGCCCTCCTTATGCTAGAAAAGCCATCCCTCTGTTGAGGACAAGAGCTTTAATCCATGAATTAGATACCTGAATTTGATAAGAATCATATTTTTGTCCACAAACCCAGTAATAGTTTGAAGATGAGTGCTCTGCTCCAGTGTGAAAGGTAACCTCTTGCAGCTAAGTGTCATTTAATACTTTATTTATCCTGAGGCACTGCCAAGTGCTGGACTGTACTACAAGCACTCAGTCCTGGCATTTGCACTTTTATTCTGTACTTGACCAATGCTTGAATGCAAGAGCAGGCAAAGTTTTCTGCCTTGATGTTTTGTTTTTTTAGAGTTACTTTGCATACAAGTGCATCGCAATCTGTGGATTTTCTATTACATGTAATCGTTTTTATTCTGCTTGGTGTGGGTTTTACTGTGTAATGTGACATTTAATAGACTGACTGGTGTCTTGACTGTAATAAATTCTTATCTGGAGAAGGCACTCAGGTTCCTTGATGTAAATAAAGTTTTCTTCTATTTTTCAAACCTTCTCTAGACTTTTAAATTTAAAAATCAGTCTTTGTCTGACTAATGGAGAACTGGAAATGTTTCTCTTCTGGTTTGGGGAAGGCCTCTAAGAACTTCTACCGATGTTTTAGATCCCAAAGTTTAAGCTGGATTCTTAACTTTGATTTGAGCAGTCTTGTTTTACATTATTGTGTGTGCCAGAGACAGAAACAAATTGAGGGTAAATATTAAAAAAACCCAAATCATTTTTTACCATATCATTTTATTCAACTTTAATATGGTTTCCATTATTAACTTCTAAAACAAAATGATTTCCAGTTTAGAAAACAATGCACTGACCACATAATTCCTTTTCCATTTTATACAGTTATACAAATATTCTAAATACACATTTTGTCAAGATGGTGGCAAATAAGATTTAACTGTACAGTACGTAAGGAAAGAAAATATTTTAAGCATATTTAGAAGCAATAGAAATGTCTATACAAAACAAGCAAAAATGGAATAAAATTTTATATTTAAAGTATTGCAACAGTCCCACAGGTTTGTAACAAAAATGTCTTTGCACAGTTCCTCACAATGCCCCATTAATAGCTAAAGCAAGACAGCAATTTTTAGAAAATAATGTTTCAAAATGCTACACATGGTACTACTGCTTGCACAGTCTGATCAAAATAACAATCTACTTGGAATCAAGCAAAACTTAGGAGGAGATATACCAACCAACTTTAAAATTATCTGTATAAAAGTCATTGCACATTATTTTACTCAGTTGTTTGAAAAGTAAAAAAGTGTATTTACAAAATATTTCGCAGACAAAATTATAAAGTGAATGGAGAATATATAAGTAACACGTCTTGATACTGACAGTTCAAGAACACACACGAATGGTTTTATCATTTCAAGAGGTTTTCAGTGCTCCTTCCTCCAGGAAGTAAACTTGACTTCTACTTTGAAATGGATTTACAAGATGTTACACAGAGCTATTTCAACATCAGCATTATAAAACAGTATGTTAGAAACATGAAAGGAAGAAGAAATTTTTACATCTTAAAAAGTGAGCTATTCATAGATCAACAAATGGGTTGGGTAGTTGTTTTTCTTTTTTCAATTTAGTTATGGTAAGCGTTCATTATTCTTCAGACAATAAACCCAACAGTTAAAATGGAAATCCTGGACTAGGTGAGAATTGAAAAAGCACCATGCACAATAGTCTTAGTGTGGTAAACACTGAAGGAAAAAAAAATAGCACCTGGAATCCTGTAACACAGATCATTTAAAACTGGTCAAGCAGCTGGCGGAGATAGGGTGCCTTTGACAGTTCTCTGCTCACTCTGGAGAGCTTGAAAAGCACAGGGCAGTTGAGGGAGACACACGGGATGTGCCGGTCAAAGCAGCCTGTGCAGTTCTTGCATATCTGTATCACATAAGAAAAAGCAAAAACTATTTTAAACACCACAAGTGAGGCACAAACCACTAGGGACTACAAACTCCACAAGCCTGTATCAGCAGAACAGGCACAGCCCTTCTCCCCAGCATGGAGGGACCCACAGCAGCTCCCTTCTCTGCCTCAGCCTCCCAGGCTGCTGCCAGACAGCTCATCTGGCCGCTGGTGGGGGGCTGGCAGCATCATCCACTGAACTGGGCAGACAGCAACAGCACAACTCTACAGCTTGGGTTTCAATCCTGCTACTTAAGTCCTACTTGTGCATGTGGTGGCACTTTTAAAAACAAGGTAAATAAGTTGACTGGGTTTAAGCAGGGCAGTGTGTTCTATTTGTGATAAACTTACTCTGTATGAAAGAACTCTTGTCCTGCAGTTATTCTCTGCAGAGAAAAGGGACTTTAAATAAATAAATTACTAATTTCAGGATAAGCTTTAATTAGAGTTTTACCTAGTCAGAGTCAATCAATCCCAACACTGAAATACACAGGCCATAGAAGTTGCACTGCTCTTCTTGATCAAGGAATTACTTGTTAATGCTGCTTCAAAGTACTTTAATGTGAGATACCTGATGGAATAAAATAGCAGCAGGCAGTTCTTCCAAAGGTAGACACCTTTAGGAAACTAAAGGCCCCTGCTTTGCTCTTATTTTTAACCTTTGCAGCATTTGCCACCTCCAACAGATTTTCTAAAACCTTAGAAATTTGCTTCCAACCACACCTGTGTTTTGTAACATTAAAATGTTACACAGTTTATCCTATCACTTGCATTGCTTAATCAACAAACTGAAATTGTATCCCTTTGCTTTTAAAATTAGTTCTTTTCCTTCTTTTCACCTTCCCTGGTGATGCCAGGCCTGCATCAGCACCAAATCCCTGCAGACTGACAATGGCTGGAGAGGGGCAGCCCCTCCTGGCCAAGTCCCACAGGTGGCATCTCAGAGGATACCAATCCTGTGACCAGAAGGAACAGGATTTAAACAGCTGGTTCCAGCTTTGTAACCCCAGAACTGCATCTATCCCAGTTCTTCTGAAAGAGGCTGTGGCTGGTTTAAATGCAAGGGATCAAACTATGGTACTTGAGACAAGTCCTAAGTTCAATTTGTGTTGAGAGGAGAAGTCTATGGTTTTAACATAGAGCACATAATTTTTGAGTGCAGTTTAAAATAATGTACAGCTCAGTGTTATATCAGTTTTCTGCTGGCTCCAGCATGTTTATAATCTCAAAGGGCTAAAGATTTAAGCTGTGAAGGATATATGAGCCTTCACATTAAAATAAGACAGATGCTCTTACAGAGACATCAAACACTGACTGGGACAGGATCCCAGGCCTTGCTGAGCTGTTGTGTGTTGCAGGGACAAGAGAATGTTCTAATCAAACTCACTGACCCTTCTGTGGGTCTGGACCAGCCTGCCAAGTTCTGCTTTATTTCAGAGCAAGAGCAATGCAAAGAGTTCAAAGTACCTCAGCAAAACATGCAATTCCTCATTTCTGCCATTCACAGTGCAGATAAGGGCAAATATTACAAAATACAACAAGAAGTCCACACCTTAGTAATGAAATATTTATGAAGTGAATTACAGCCCCATGAGAACCTATCAAATCAATGCTTAGATTTGGGAACATTTATATCCCTGACATTCAGACAAGTCTTTAAAATGGTTCACATACTACTGCTAAAAATAAATTTTCACTAAAATATTTATTAATTATAAAATACGACAGTATGAAAATTAGGTGAAGGTATGCATATGTTTCCACAAGGGGAGGCATTGTACTTTGCTGTAATCTATTCATGAGCACAGTCAGCTACCCTCTTAATTGACTTCTAGCTCAAGGGGAAAAAGCAGCTTGGAAAATTCCTATTGAGAGGAAAGGTATCAAGAAAATCCCCAAGCTAAACCACATCCATATACATATAAATAAATAAATTTTCTGACCCAAACATTTTTGTTTCTAGAACATCATCTGTTATTTTAATGCAAAAAAGAGTGAATCTTTTACACTCTCACAGCTCTCTGTCATTATAAAAAGGGACCTACAAACCATATAAGGTACTCTTAAAAATCAGAAGAAAGTGAGAAAAGCCTCTTCTGTTCTGATCCCCTCCTTTGCCTTAGCTTTCCACAAAGCCTAGGAGAGTAACAGCTGCTGTGCTGCCTTCAACAGCAATGGGTAAAGCAAACAATCTGCAGCACATTTAACACCTGGACCATTTCTGTTGGAGTATTCAGTAATGCACTGCTTTGAAATTTCAACCCTGTCTTTTGCTGACAGACATCTGACAATGCTTTAATCATACCTGGACCAGCTGCTCTTGTTTACGCTCCAACTCTCGGATTTCTTGGTTGAGAATCACTGCCACATGCTGGGGCTGGCTTCTGCATTTATTACAGATCCCATACTGGGTCAGTTCATCACACACAGGACAGTGTAAGGTCGTGAAATACTGGGAGATGGTGCCCTTGCGTCCCTCTAGCTCAGTGTGGGCAGCTGAGGCAGCCTTCTGAATCTGTCAAGAAAAATAATTAAGACATAATGAACTTCCAAGAGAGCAGCTTGCCTTATTCCTAGATTACATAGTTGTTTTTTTTTCCAAAGGAGTAAGAAAGAAGTGCAAGATGGCCTGCAGGGCCTGGGTTCTATACACAAATTATATACACAGCACTGCCCTGAAGTGATACACTGAACAGAGCCCTCCCCAACACCTATTTCACAGGGAATCTGTAACCAGAAACATCCTTGGTCACACATCCTTAACTCCTGATCTCACCTCAAACTCTGCCTCCTGCAGCTGATCCTTTTTTAGGTGCTGGTCTGATCCACATCTAAATGTGCCCTGGCTGCAGCTCCAGTGGCTGCTTTCTGGATGCTGCCTGCCCTGGAGTGTCTGTGCCAGGCAGTCCTGAGCACAGCTCTGCCATGGTGCTTTGTAGCTCATGCTGATTTCCTTGGACAAGGCTCCATCACTGGCCCATCTCCCTGGGAAGTTTGTTCTCTGCACTTACTCCTGCTGCTGCATGACTTTTGCTTTGTGCTATTCTTCACTCTCCTGCTGCTCTGCTCCCTGTGACTTCCTCGCTGCTCCTTGGCCTTGCAGAAAGCCAGGGCTCTTTTTATCTTTTTAGAACAGCTTGTTGGAGATACTTAAGGTGACTACCATGGTGCCATTGGAAAGGTAAAGAAAAGAAGAAGAACTGAAGTCAATCAAGGCTGTATTGGGAAATACAGCTATACTGCTATATTGCACTGGGAACATGATGTATTACTATGCTGCTGAAGTCTGTTCTGAGCAGAGTAATCAAACCACACAGATACACTGTCTTTCACCATCCCTTTTTGTCAGGGGAATCACAAACTAAAATCCAGCTATCTAATGCTTCTTTTCCTGCATCCATCTCAATGACTTCTTTAACTTTTAGGGAAGTCATGTTTGGGTATTATTGGCTTTAAATTTCTGGTGATGAAATTTTTCAAGTGTTCCTGCTGCTGGGGCATGCTGCCACCCTTTCTATACAGACAAGAGATGTCAGAACATTTTTGAAAAACAGAAGTTCCAACATCTAATATAGAGAGATTTAAAAAGTGGTATGGCCAAACAGATGCATATACACATACTGCTAAAAATACAGAGTTATGGCAAAATACTATAGAAGGGATCAGGAAACAGAGGATGACTGTGATCAGCCCAGCAGAGAAGGGTTGAAAAAACTTATTTACTATGTGAAAAAAAACCCCACATACAGAAGATCTAAGAATCAGGACTGCATATTTGAGCATCAAACACCGCTTCACAAAATAACCTTTGCTGTTGCCTCCTATCAACCTCATTCCACTGCAAGTCACAGCAAGGCCCACCACTGCAGCCAGATGCACTGCACTTGCTAACTCCTGCTAGAAAACACTCACCCGGGGCAGCTCGTGGTACCAGCTGAAGACGTCTATGCCAATGAGCGAGAAGACCCTGGCCAGGGGGGGCAGGATCTGCTTGGTGATGTAGTAGGTGGCATTGAGCCTCAGGCTGGGGTCCTGCAGCAGCTCCAGGGGCCGGCGGACGAGCTGGATCAGGGGCAGGCCGGGCATGCCGTACACGATGACATAGGGCACGCGCTCCCCCACGCGCGGCTCCGAGCGACGGTCGTAGGCAAGCATTCTCCTGCCAAAACACAGCCTTGAGAATGCATCCAGAGGCACATTCATAGTTACTTCATTTGCCTGTAAGCCTCCCCATCTGACTAGATTAGTTGCTCTCCAGATGGCTGGAGTCAGTGCCTATTGTGAAGCACAGGGCCAAAATGTTTCATTTTTAATTTGTCTTGTGATCGGACCTAAATTGTAGAACCTGGGGCACAAATCCTAAAGACGTGGTCTGTTTCAGGTCACTTGGATTTGCATGCAGACTGTTTTCTAGCTATCACTTCCTTAAAGAAATATTTCAGTAAGGAACAGCCAGGGTACTAAAAAGAGCTCAAGTACAATTTTCTTTCTGGTCAAATTCTGGTCCTTTGCTTTCTGAGACTGCTTGCTCAGTAGAATGATACCTGCTTCAAACTGAATTATCCTTTACTCAGAAAGCAAAGAACAATTCAATTGGAAGTAGATATCAGTTTTGGACTTTGACGTTTTATTACAGAAGCATAGCTTAACTGGAAGACCTTTTTTATTAAGCAAGGTGGCAAAATGTTTCAGCTTACATTATCTACTTTTCTATTACTGATCAAGGATATCAACAGGATGAAATATTAACTTTAGGTAAGGTACTCTATTAAAAATGAAAAACTATGCCTGGTAATGTATTTCACAGCATTAAGAGACATCACTGTCACAATCTGTAACATATCTAATAACTGGGAGTGATGAATAATCTAGGAGAGTCCAGCCCTTGTACAAAACCCAAGCTGTAAGTAACAGAAGTGAACACACTATCACAGTGTCCTGACAAGACTTTCCTCTTGCATGTGTGGCTCTTTCCAGGACCATCTCTTTTCACACACAGAAGAAATTTAGGGACAACTGCTTCAACAGTATTTGAAGAAGACATCTGACTGCTACCTGTAACTTGACAGTACAAAGGTTAAGAGAAAAAATATCCACAATCTGCTATCTAATATGTCAGTACAAAGATCAAGACAAAAAAACCTATGAGCTCCTACCCACAACCTGTCAGCAAAAGGTCAAGATAAGAAATATCTGTGATTAGCACTTCTTGATCTCATTACCTGGTGATTTCCAGAGCAGGTACACAGGCTCCAGGTTTGTATGCTGAGCTCCCTCTGTATTCTTTTGCAAAGATGAAGTCCTGCATGCTGGCTTTTCCCTCCAGTAACTTCATGCATTGATTCTGAACATACTGCTTGATCTGACTTATGTCCCGTGTTTCAAATAGCAGCTTGATAGAACACTCAAGTATCTTTACAACCAAAAGAGAAAGGTGAGAAAAACATATATGTTTGAATAAAAAAGAATTAGTTGCAATTAATTCAGTAAATTATATGAAATACAAATAAATTGTTTAGAAAAAGTATCAGTGGTGAACTAGGATATTGACAGGTGGCAATGTCTTCTAGTCAAAGACCTATTCATAAACACATTACTGGACAACTTTTTCCTCAGTTTGCCACATCTTTCATGACATCATTCCATACTCCAGCACAAAGATTTTTTCAACAATTACAGAAGTTTCCAAAGTATGAGAGAAGATGTTTTTACCCTGCCATCTAAAATATTTTGCCATGACTTTACCCTTCTATGTCATTACCTTTTTTACTGATATAAATTTCTTTTAATTTGGCTAAGGACAAGATTTCCTAATTTCTTTTCAACCTCTCCATACACAGCTTAAAATAAACAGGCAAAAAAAAAGGTATTTTAAGAGAATTCTTAGCTGAACTAGGATTATGTAAGTGAGCTATTTGGAAGACAGATCAGTGTGTCCCACTCATCTGGCAGTAATACTTCCAGCTGAAGTGAACTGGATCAAGAATGGTTTTTGAGAAGGCTTATATGGGCCAAGGGCTTTTTCTGGGATGAAATATAAGCTGTAAAATAAAAATCCTTGTAATGCTGTAAAAGATCTTCAATTTATCTTTCAAATAGCTCACACAAGAAAAACAGATTAAGACAACTCAAAGGACTAGAAACTGTGAGAAAGGACAAATAAAAAATGAAATAACAGAAGATTGTAATTTCATTCAGGAAGAAATCTATGAATAGTTTACCTTGGAAACAGCAGGACAGGAGTCCCTTCGGACTGTCTCTATGCCTTTTGCATCAAATACTGGGTCCTTCTGGTCCAGTGTTTCATACATGTAACCCACATACCTCTTCTTAGTTTGCAGGACACATGGCAAGTAGACCTGGAATGTTTAGAAAGAAGACAGCCCAGTCTGCAATGTGTTTGGAACATAGAGGGTTTCCTAAGGAATACTGTGCTTTGTTGTTTTCTTTGTTGGGGTTTGTTTGTTTGTTTGTCTTTATTTGTTAAATCATTACACCTGATAAAATAGATCAAAGGACTCTTAAGGATGGCTGAGGAAGTTGGGATTCTGTGGTGTTCCATTCTTAAATCACTTTATATTTCATTTAGCTGAAGCACAGATGGAAAGTGACACACAGTATACATTGCTGCAAGTACCTTTACTTTTCTGGATTGCACCTGTCGCCATTTCTAATGTAACTCTATTATCTTTCTTTCTTATAAAGACAATTTCATTTTAAACGTCAGAGAAGAAAATGTTCCCAGCATAAGTAGTGGCTTAGAACTTTCTGTTTTCAGACTTAAGGAGATACCAAAAATCTGCCTGTATCTCCATTTGGAGCAAATATGCTTTTTAAATGCCTGTGCTTGGAGAACAGTTTTCTCAGGAATGGATTTTTAGGGTCATGGTCTCTTTTGCTTGTTTTCTCCAACCTCTTATTTGATTCTTGACTGTGGTAAGCATTCCTTGAATACTTTGAAATGAAAGAATGGAGAACAATTTCTTCTTTGTAGTGTTACTAGAATAACACCACATCTTCCTGACTCTCATGGAAGAGGGAACAGTGAGTTTAGGTTGCCTCAGGCTTACAAATTTTGATTTACCTGGTTGAGTCAGGTATGTACTTTGAAAATATCCAGACCACCTGAACTAATGCTAACTGACTTGAACACCTTGCTAATGACTTTACAGTGACAAACTTGCAGCAAAATCATTAACATATTGCCTTATTCTTCTATAAAAGATTTGTTGTGGTTAATATTTCTTCCAGAAGCCTAATGAATAGATTTTAGTGACTTTTCATTTTACAGGTGTATATATCATGTGGACATATGCTGAAGTGAGTGTGCTAAGGCAGGCTGAAAAATAAACATCAGGCTCGTATTTAATGCACTGGAACTGGGGATGGTGAACGTTTCCTCTGCTAAGTTGCACACATTGATTCAATTGTAGGTATACAATACCAAACTCAGGGAGATATTTCCAAAAACTGATGAGACAGGAATTCAAACTGCCTAATGCTGCCAGCACAACAAGCCACTGATGTGAAATTAGGAATATTTCTCTTTATTGTTCACACTGTAGTGATCCTCTGAAAAGGTCCCTGAGGCATTAAGGAGCTTGCAATATATCTACAGAAACAGCACATGACTTGTTTATCCATAAGTACATTAGGGTTCAGAAAAATCTTTTCTCTTCAACTTCTTTGGGGGCTTTTTTAAATTTGGTTTTTGTTTTATTGTTGTTGGTTTGATAACACCCAACACATTTCAAGCAAAATATTTTCCTTTTACCTTTTCAAACTTCAGTTTAACAGGCTTGGGATTTGTTGCTGTTACAGCTTCAGCAATTTCTTGACCAATCTTAAAAGACTGCTCCTTTGTGGCTCCTTTCAGGAGTACAAACATGCTAGAAGAAATCAGACACAGGAAGTGAATGTAAATCTATTCAACATAGTTCCTGAAAACCATATGCTATATTTTCCTGGTAGCAAGGCAGGGATGTTATTATGAGTTGTATTCCCCTTCTTCAGCTAGAAAAGCCAAAAATCTGAGAAACTTCAGTGTTCAGCAAAGGGGCTAATGAATGCTGTGACTATCTGATGAGGCAGGGAAGGCCTGCTCCCACACACTGCAAAACTGGAGTTCCCAGGGAAGTATTGTAAAGAGCTCTGGTACACTATTTTTTCCCCACTACAGGAAGCAGCAGGTTTTTACTTCCTTTCGCCAACATTTTTTTTAATGAAACCACTATGAATTCAGTATCTTTGAAATGTCAAGTCTTTTATCAGATCTGGCTGAAATCAGTCACTGGATTCCTAAGCTATTAAGAAAGGACAGACAGACAAGCTTTGTTTCCCAATGGCTGAAAAATTATCCAAGTGTGGAACAGAGATGGATATGCCTAGAGCATGGTTATTATTTAGATGAAAGACTGACTGAGAAAATGTATGTCAGGCAGCCTAATAATATCTCTGTATACTCTGGTGGCTGCTTTTGAATTGTATCCACTTCTGAAGCTTAAAACAGTGCCTGCCTCAAGGTGAAATGCCTACTATTATATATACTCTATTTTCAAAAATAAAAATGGCATCAGAAACAGGCACAAAAATAATAATGATTTGGTAAATTAGATTTATATTAATTCACAACTGAAAAATATTTCCCCCCCTCTTTCTGTTCCACATAATTTTCAAAAGAAAGGAAACCTTTAAAGTACTTAAAGAAACCCAAGCAAACTCAGTATTATTCACTTTGCATATTCTGCAAGGCAGTAAGCAACATCCAAAGAAGATCCACACACCCTCTTCAGCATCATAAATTTGCTTTGCTGAGACAAAAGCAAAAATCTATCTGTGAAGAACTATTGTAATTTAAAAACATTTTAAGAAGCAGATCATGAATTACCTGTCTGTATCACCGTATACAACGTGAGCACCCCATTTTTTTGTATCATTCACCAGTTTAATGGCACGCTCCAATGTTTCTCTGGCTTTGTGGACAATGCTGTCTCCAATCTGCAAAGTTAGATTGAAAATCTTTATTCTACTGCTAAACCAAAATACTAGCTCTTGGTAACCACAGTCTAACCATGCTTGATCTTGTTATGGAAATCACTGTATTGAGATGATATATTTTATTTCATGGTTTAAATGCATATAATAAATAAAAAGGTTGCTTAACTTACCCCAAGATAACAAGAATTAAAAGAAAAATTATCAAAAATTATTAAGTATTAAAATAAAGAATAATTTGTTTTAAACTTCTTTTGAAGTTTATAATATATATTAAAAATCTATGGAGCAAGACAAGACTGCTCAGGACTGTTTTCTCTAGTTTTTGGATTCTGCTGATTCCTATGAAAATGAAGAAAAAGCCTCAATGTTTTGTTTTATTTCCACTACTAGAATTGTAATCCAATCTACCTTTGGAAACAGTTCTACAGAAATGCCAACTCCAAATGCTTCTTTACAGGAAGAAGACAACCTTTATATTTTTCTGGAAGATCACAAACAAATCCTATGTTGCTGATTTTCAGTACTACTAATAAAAGCAGCTTTTCTGAAGGTATTTAGTTTGTTTCAAATAATAATATTATGTTATCTGACTAGTGTCTTTCCAACATTTTTATACATCTTTCCCCACAACCCTTACCTCAGTGCATGGCATTCTTCCAGAAAAATTAGCAGCAGTATAGCCAAAAGTAAAATTAGCTATATATTTAAGACCCAACTGACGAGCTTCAAGCATTCGAGTCACAGCCTTGTCATGCTTATAAGCCTTCATTGACTGTTTCACCATTATCCTGGTCTTCAAGATTTCTTCTAGCATCCTTGGCAGCACACCCTTTCTTACTGAAGGCTGCCATAAAGGGAACAAAGAAAACCATGGTATTAGAAAGCCCTACAGAAACAGTTAAGAGTAAACTCAAACCCCAGAACTGTTAGTTAACCACTGATAGGAAGACAAATTAACTAGCAAGATGCCCCAGTTTGGCTTTTCTCACAAACATTACAAGGAACCTAGAATACAGGCAAAGCTCTTAAGGACAGAACAAATAGCTTTTTGTTCTTTGTGATCATCAGCCCTGCTGATACAATGTTTAGATAACCTTATTAACTAAAATGGGACTTCAATATTCAGCTGTTAATTCTCAAAGTATTAAATGATGAAGGAACATATCTTTTAAAAATTCTGCAAATATTCTTTACTTAAAGTTTTTGTTTTACATTAAATACAGGTATGCTGGTGATTGCCTAAATATTTTTAACAGCTCCAGGCCATATTCATTACACATCAGCCAGCAGGACACATTACAAAATGAGAACAATGGAAAGCAAGTCAGGGACCCTCATTTCCCAAATCATTACTCTTTTTCTAAGAAAGCATTCTGCTATACAGGCAGGAGAAAAATGAATTGTTACACACAGATAATTACTGTTTGATCCCCAAACTGCACAAGTAAAATACAGTTTAATTATAGATGAAATAAGCCTTCAGTATAAAGGAAAGCATAAAGACATTTTACTTCCTGAGATGCCAGAAGTTCAGCACTGACAAATAGCAAAAGCATTGTGAAATGAGAGAATGAACCTCCCCTTTCTGTCAGCTCTTAATGCAGCAAAATATAAACTACAATATCAATTTGATCTTAAGTGAGCCAACAGGCAGTGAAAATGCTGTCACAGGGCACTAATATCATTACCTTGACAAAAGCTACTCCACTGGGTGACACTGTGATATCATGTCTAATCTGGTAGAGTAAGTCAGGAGGTACTCTCAGAGATGTACAGCCAAATTTGAATGCATCATACCTAATAAAGAGAAAATTTAAACACGAAGACCATTCATTTACAGACTAATCAAGTGAAAACATCAGCTCACATTAAAATGCTAATAATGCCAGCAAGGACAGAATAAACTCAAGTATAAACAAACACAACATAATTTCAAATTTCTTAGCTACATACAGAAGGTTCTAGGAACAAAGTAGTAATAAACAGCTAAATCCAACACATGCATAATTTATAAATACCGCTCTGTGTTATGAATAATTACCAAATACTGAGTTAGTGGAGGTATGTACTAATCCCCTATGGAAACCATCCATGTTTACCAAGTACCACACTGCAGTTTCTTCCTACGAATTCAGAATTTCAAATCAAGAACTTGGAAACCTGATGGTGACACCTAGCAATTATTGCACGCATCTTTCCATTCTTCCAAATACTGTTTTATAGAGGTAATTATAATGAGCAGTGAGATCTTTCTCCAATTAATGGAGTAACTGTTAAGCTCAATAAAAGATAAGATGCTACAAAGAATAATTCAATTTTACCTTTTAATTTTTAGTAATTAGAACCAGAGTGAACTACAAGTGATACACAAACAATCCTAATTCATTAAGCAATAACCCCAGTCTAGTTTTGAAGACAGATGGTGGATTTACAGTAATTTTGACTTGTTGTGAAGTAATATTAAAAACCAGCACCACCACCACAATAATCAAAGAGGTGTATATACATACATGCACAGAGTTGTTTCCAGGGGTTTTTAAGAGAACAGTCTAATTCTATATTTAATTAGAAATACATATAGATTTGTATATGTATGTGTATAACATGTGCACACACCCACATGGCAGATTTTTATCATCTGTACTGTATAACAGAAAATGGTGCTATTCATACGTGCCCATTGTTTCCAATGGCAACCAGGGGTTCTCAGTACTTAAGAAAAGACACTCAAGTATCTACAGAATCAAAGATCCTGAGGAAAGAGTAACAACTTACTTTCCTAAGTTCTCAACATGTCCCAGGCAGGTAGAATAGCAGTAGTTGTATGCTATGACAATGGAAGGATACAAGGACTGGAAATCCAGGACAAGAACAGCGTTGCTGTAGAAGCGGGATTCAGGCTCCATGATCAAGGGAACACATTGTGGGGCTTTCATCTGAGCTCGCTGCTGGACACTGGGAGTCACAGCAATGTAGTTCATGGGCTTTGCAATGCGCAGCATCACCGACTCCACACGGTACTGCAAATCAGTTTGGATAGAACCATTGGCATCAAAAGGGCAGAACAAACCTGTATTAACTAGTGCAAACACACTTGCATTTCCTGAATTTAAAGTACAAATAACTACTTTTCCAAAATAAACAGCCATGCTCTTAAGGTATATTTTAATTGTATTTTATATCACTAGATCATCTTTAGGTGCCTTCCAACCCTAACCGTTCTATGGTTCTGTACTCTGTATTACATAGAGTAGAACTTTTCCACATGTTTCCTCTCACTTAGCCCTAATCATTGAAAATTGAGTACTTTTTATATATGGAAAAAACAATCATCCAACAGGCTTCAGCAATGTATGTGGATGGCCATGCTACTGTCAGTGAATGAGCATTTGCTAAACTGTACTACTGTCAGACCTGCAGATCACTGAAGAAAACAAAGTCTAATATGCAGTAAATCCACTGGGTATCATGCTTTCTCCCTGATACCACAAGCAGAACAGGAAGCAGAAAACAACAAACCCTGTTCAAGATACCACAAAATGTTATATGTGTAGCTGGCAACAAGAGAAAAAAATCTCAGCCCTATTTATTTGTGTATTACTCAATGCTTTAGTAAAGGCTTTACAAGTACAAATGGGCAGGTATGCACTGTGTCCATTCAGAATAAAAACCAAAATAGCTGAAAACATAATACATGGTGTGAAAACTACATACATGGGTGGCAAGGGACTGAAAAATCCTGAAATATCAAAGAACAATAATTGTAAAATCCTGTGCTTTGTAAAAAATCACTATTAAAGACCATCTGCCTGACACACTATGTATTCAATCACTGTACTGAATGGGTTAGATATAATTTCTTTATCCTTGAAATTATAAATGAACTTACAGAACCAACAGCCTTAACAAGATGCTGCACCTTAAACAGAGGTTGGGGTTTGATGTGCTGTTAGGGAGCAACATGAACTGCTACTGCCGCCTTGCACTAATTGCACATTAATTTGTGTCCAGTGATGAACTTGGATGTATGACAAGGAGGTCAGGGACTGGTTCTGGCAAGAGGTAGATTTTGGGTTTTTCTCTCTAGTTTTCATAGCATTGTAGAATTTAGGTTGGAAAAGACCTCTAAGATCAACCAAATCCAACTGTTAACCCAATGCTGCCAAGCACCACATTTATACGTCTCTTAACTCCAGGGATAGTGACCCTGGACAGCCTGTTCTGATGTCTGACTACCCTCTTGGAGAAGAATTTTTTTAAATACCCAATCTAAACCAGCCAGAGAACAAACTGAGGCAATTTCCTCTTGTCCTATTGTTTCTTATTTGGGAGACTGACCCCCACCTCACTACAGCCTCCTTTCAGGGAGTCATAGAGAGCAATAAGTCATCTCTGAGCCTCCTTTCCTCCAGGGTAAACAACCCCAGCTCCCTCAGCTGCACCTCACAGGACTTGTTCTCCAGACCCTTGATCAGCTTCATTGTCCTTCTCTGGACTCACTCCAGCCCCTCGGTGTCCTTCTTGTAGTGAGGGGCTCAGAACTGAACACAGGATTAGAGGTGTGGCCTCACCAGTGCTGAGTACAGAGGGACAGCGTGGTGGCGCTGGCCACATTGTTTCTGACAGAGGTCAGGATGCTATTGGCCTTCTTGGCCACCTGGGCACACACTGCCTCATGTTCAGCCGCTGCTGACCAGCACCCCAGGTCCTTTTCCTCTGGACAGCTTTCCAGCCATTCTTCCTGTAGCCCTGCATGGGGTTGTTGGGAGCCCAGGGCAGAACCCTCACACAATTGGCCTCAGCACATTGACCCAGCCTGTCCAGATCCCTTTCTAGAGCCTTATTACCCTCCAGCAGAGCAACACTCCCCCCAACTTGGAGTAGTCTGCAAACGGACTAACGGAGCACTTGATCCCATTGTCCAGATCATCAGTAAGATACAAACCAGGACTGGCCTCTTGTTTGTTGCCCATGCCTGAGTGCACTGGTGCAGATGCACCTCAGCTGGGCTATTGATCCTACCACCTTTTTTAGGGGGAGAAGCCCTAATCCCTACACGACCATTCTCAGGTGCATCTGTGGTTCCTAACACATCAATAATCCTTTTGTCTTTGCTCCCATGTGGAACTCCAGCCCTTACCTCCACTGAGACAGCAGACTAAAGGACTTTGCTAGGACAGTTTCTCAGCCACCAGTGTGATGCTCCCAGGTTTATCTCTAGTGAGCCTGATCTTACTCCTTTCGCCCTCCAAATCAAGTTTAAAGCTCTCTCAATGAGCCTTGCTGACTCCTGTGCAAAAACCAGCAAGTTCTCCAAACATCTAGTCTACTAAGAAATGTTTGAGATGGCTTAATACAATAAACAAAAATAATTTTAAAAACTTATTGTAAAAGTCAATGAGAGATTCAAACACAGAAAAATAGAATATCTGAAATCTGTTCTTATTATTCCATTTTAACATGTTTTTCAGCTAAGGGGGAGTATTTTCATAAGGGTAGTGACTCTTCTGTGTGAAAAAAAAAATATTTGCGGTGACTGGGAATTGTTGCAAGTGCCATTTTTTTGATCTAGAAAGTTTCAATGGAAACAGAACATACGTGCACAGAAGGGAAGAGAAAAGAACAGTCAGGATAGAAAATGCAGCATGCTTCTGTTGCTCACTCCCACTCACAGACATCTGAGAAAATGACAGGCAGAACAGTCTTTGTGGGCTGCAATCATGACAGTTTAAGCATATCTATGCTGGCAGTATGCCAGTCCCACATTCCCTATCCCTAACTGTGCATTTCTCTTCCCTTGCTCCAACAGTGGTATTTTCTGATAGTAGGGTAAACCAGATCAGGGAGCTAAACTGGCAAATACCTACTGAACACTGCCTTGGTTCTGTGATGGTGCCTGCCAGCCTGCTCCCCTTTTCCCCCAAATACAGGGTCATTACCAGAAAGACCAACAAGAACCTGCTCTGGGGCAAGAGATGACACAGGCATCTGCAGTCTAAGAAAAAAAGGTGGCTAAAGTTTCTTAATAGCATTGAATTGTTAAGGAAACTGCAGCTTCAGATGCTCCCATATCTGGCTGGCTTATGATAACAGAAGAGCTGTAACACATGACAGAGTATCTGACTCTCATTTCGGGTGCTGCTCAGGCCTCACATGTTGCCATGAAAGCAGTTCAGTTAGCCCAGTCACTCACAATCTGGGCAAGGAAAGCAAGGAAGTATTACTGGAGACTGCTGGGCTCCCAAACAAAGTGCACATCTTGCTCTGTTCTGCTCTTTTTCCTCTGATGCTGGTATCAAAATAATAGAACCACAAACATTTTGCATGACACGTAGTTAATAAAGCCAGAGCCCCTCTTGTCTTATTGTAAAATCTCACCCAGAGGTCTGTTGCACCAGAAATGTCACTTAGAGCATATTCAATGCTGCTTTGTCTGCCCTAAAGGAAACTAATCTTGTCTTTCTAAAACACGGTTAATTATATTTCTTAATGTTTTAGAAAGCACTCATTTTCAGTCTCATGTAAGTGTGAACAATACCAGCTCAAAGGGAAAGCTTAGTGCTCCTGAAGGCAGTAGAAAATATTCACTGGTGTGATTATATTTGGGGAACTCTATTTTTAACACCTATTTTTAACTTCTGAGACTAGGCAATTCAAAAGCCACAACAATAGATTGCATGGTATCCTTTATGTTTCAATTTCATGTTAATTCATGTTAACAGCCTTCTGGGACCCTATGAAGATAGACACATGGACTGAGAAGATACCGAAGAACCAGAACATTTTGTAAAAACCATTTTGGTTTTGTAAAGTATAAGGAGAATGAAGTCTTACCTGGGAGCCTCTTGTTAATACATGTAAGAACTGAATGCCAAAAACTCTTGCCATTTCACTTGTTCTGTCAATCAAGTCCAGTTTGTCTAACAAGAGGAGATTCCCACGAACCCGGCTAACATAATGATCAACCATTTTCCATCTGTCAGAGTGAACACCTCGTTATAAACAATCAGAAGACTGCTGCTCTTTCTACTAAGACAAATGTATTTTTATGGTAACTTGTAACAAACCAGCAAATAAAATTTTCCTCTAGAACATTTTGATACAACTCTTTCAAAAGTGTGGCATATATAAATATACACCTAGGTATTCTAAAGACGTACACACATTGTGTTACAGCAAGCTACTGTTAAGGCATCTTGCAATGACTTAATATATCCTATTTTCCTCACTGCCCCAAAGAATTACCAAAAGAGACACAACTACCCCCTCATCTCTTTACATGTTTTTTGACTGACTGGACCTTTGTGGAAACATCCTTCTGTATTAAGAATGCCTACCAAAGCTGAACATAAATTCATAATTTCAGTATAAATCATGTTTCCACTTAGCTACACAAACCTTTACAGAAATTTTATGTATGTGACAAACAATGTGCAGATCAGTATACAGTTTCATGAATTGTTCATATCATACAATACTAAATTGCTTCAAAAAGAGCGAAGCTGAATGTGATACATGTCACATGAAGGTATTTTTAAGCAGCTATAGCTACTGTCTTAACATTTTGTGTGCTGTTTTGTAATACTTTTAAGCCTAGCTTACTTGACATGCACTTGAGGTAAAAGAGAAGCCTGGCAGTTCATTAAAAGCCCTTCTGATGAATAGCATATAAAGACATCACAGAACTTCAAAACAGTACATCTATTCAGGTATGTTGAAAATGTAACTGAAAATATTTTATTGTAATATTGAGAGTATAACTATACAACAGAACATCCAAGTAAATAAGCTCATGTTGCTGCATATACACTGCTCTAGTGTCTAAGCTAAATTGATTATTTCTTCCTATTGTGGCTTTATCTTACATCTATCCAATGTTAAGAATCTGGCCTTAAAAACAGCAAACAAAATGGATTAATAGATCATTACCTGTAGACATCTGCCTTATTGTCAAACCAATCAGACAGAACTCGGAACGTAAATAAAGGAAAACGATGATGAAGAACATGAAACCCCACATTTTCAAAAGTGTAATTCGTTAGATTCACCTAGGAAAACACAGTGGACATGTCAGATGCATGATGGCTCTCATAATCGAAAAATCTCAACTTCTCAAAAACGGCAAGAACTAGATTTATTAACTTTTCGTTAATATTTTTTAAAAATGTTAGTCTTTATTCTTAGAAATCCCTAACTATTTACAAGTCAGGAAAAAGCATCCCTTATCAATTGAAAAGAATATGCAGAATTAAGTAGTTCATAAAGATCAGGTCTGAACTTGGTCAGAAGAAGATTTGTAAAGACTGGGCTATTTGAGTATTAAATGGAAAGTTATAAATGGAACAACAACAAAAAATAATCTGTCAGTTTAAAACATGTTCAAGTACTTATTGAACTAAAAGCACCATACCAGACAAATTCCTAAAAAAAGTAAGTTGTTCTCAAAACCTACAAATCAGTGAAAAGGAGCATCATTAAGAAACATTACTGAAAAATATAGGCTGCAGTTCTTTACAGTTTAGAGATACACAAAACCTATTCTCACAAACTGGCAAACTGCTCTATTTGAAAAGGTGTCTAAAGAAAAAATTTGTAGAAGTTACAAAAGTTACATGAAACTTTCAACTAAGTCTGCAATAATTAGAAAACTCAGTAAATCAAAACATTAACCTTTTAAAAAATTTACCTCATGTCTCATCATTCTCCATATATTCAAGACAATTCGCCCAACAATATTTATTTCACTCATTGTATCCGCTCCATATTCATCCAGCTCGGTGGCAAATCTGTTCTCTTTATTTTCATCTAAAGACATTAAAGGAGACTATATTTAAATATGTTATAAGACAATCAAGACCAGATCAAACCATCCCTCTTCCAATTTGTGCTCTCTAGAAAAATAAGAATTCATAAAGATTACTGCTGTTTCCACAAAATTATTTATTTACCAGTCATCCACACAATCTCTAAATGAAACTCCCCCACGATTTTCTGCTCTTGCCCTTTGCAGAGAACTCTTACTTCAGTTTCATTGAAATAGTGTTCAAGGCAATATATTCTCCATAGTGAATATATTGGTTATGCAATGCTGAATGTTACTTGAGAGCTGCACATGCAGTAGTGCACAACATAAAAAAATATAATTAACAAAAAAGTGATTTCTGCTCTAAGGAGCTTATAACTCAAGGCTTTACTTGCAATGTTCTTACACAGATTGAACCAGGTCATGGGAGAGAAAATTCAGTCTCTTTCATACAGTATAAGCAAACCCACAGCACTGGGAGTAAGTAGACATGAATTCTGCATAGCACAGGGAGAAGGAAATAGGAAAGAACCAATGCAGATGCAGAAGCAGCACTCTAAATCTTTCTGTGAGACAGCAGTGTCTAAAGTAGAGAAATATATCCTCTTTTGCCACCCTTGATTTTTGTCATGCTTTGGAATTCTGCAGCACAAGAGAACACAGTCTTTTTTGGTATACATTTCTTTAAACTATCTTTTTTCCCAGCCATTTTAAGTCTACAGTTCTGGTGTTTTTTCCAGAACTTACAAAGATGTTTTTTAAAATGTACCACACAGACTAAAATCCATTATGAAAACACACTGATCCTCAGCCTTATTTCTTATTAGATTAGGAGAGAAATCATTTCAAGGCAATTCACCCACAATTCTAAATCCATACCCATTTTTTAACTGCTGGTTGCTTTGTATTCTGCCAGCACTCATTTGTCGGGTACAGCACAGTCTGTACAGTACCCTGATAATAAAGAGCAGAACATTTTGGACACAGAGTGTAGAAGTGTGGATACACGCTGCTTTGCAATAATGATCAGAACTGAACAATTAGATCCTCAGACAGTCATGAAGCACATTTACCCTCAATGACAGAAGTAAAAATTGTCTGAAATGCTGCAGAACAGTTATGAAACAACATAACACAGACTCATTTTTTATGTTGATCTTCAAATGTGTCCGCATATAAATTAAAATATGGTTAAGAAAACCTATTCGTCATTTACTGACTTTATTAGTAAATCACAGATCCTTGACAAAATTTAGCAGACCTTTTGTACACTTAATCAAAATGCAGACTATCTTTTTAACCTCCTTATTATTTCAGATTTTTAAGTAGGAAAACCAGAAATTTATCTTTCCATGTTTGGATGGAAAAAATGCCCCACCAAGTAGCAAAATTTTTTCTTCTGCTTTTCTTCATTTCCACATGCTGGATCTCCTGTGAGAGTGAGGAGAACTCGCATTTCTTCCCCCTCCTTTTTTTTTTCTTTCTTTTTTTTTTTTTTACTGGAAGTAGAAACTATTGCTGAGTTCTACTTTCATCAGTGTCATCCCAGTTCTCTTTTGACTTGTTGAGGGGATTTCCTATATTAAGTTTGCTTCATGTCTTGCTGGTAAAAAACAGGCAGCAAAGTATACTGAGACCGGTCTGATGAACTCTGCCTGTGATGAGCACCACTATATAACAAAAAACCTGCACTACTTTACAACTGGTGTGGGAAATGTGTCACCAGAACCATGTAAGCCTCTTTGGGAACTATGCTGGTAAGAAGCAGAACAGGACATTCCTCCTATTTTTTCGAGTGCATGAGATGAAATAAAAAGAAGTCTCCTCTCATCCTCTCTTACCCACTCCCTAACTTTGAGCTGTGATGCAAAGGAGGAAACAGAAGGCCACACAAAAAATGCCACCATGCACAGGCATGGCATGCACTTCTCTTGTGATGTGTCCTATGACTTATGAATAGTTCACTTGTAAAGGGCAGAGGTAGCACCAGACTCAGTCAATAAAGCAAAACCAGAGAGAAGTCCAGCTTTCTTTTTGTTAAGTTGAAATCACAGGAAAGGAAAAGTCCCTTCCATCTCTATTTCAACAGGAGGAAAGAGAAGCATATTTCTTGAAGGAGCACTTCCTGTTCTGAAAATACAGCATATGAAGAAGGGAGGGAAATGTGAAGCGCAGGGGAAAGCAAGACGAAGACAGATAGGGTCAAAATCATGGACAAGGAGGCCAAGAGGCAACAGAGAACACAACAACTTGCACGTATATGGTCATGCATGCAAGACATTTACAGCGTGACATTTCTGGGAAGAGCTCATCAGTGTAAACATTTTCTCATCTTTCTGCTGCAATTCTGTCAAAACAAACCAAACACTAACCTTAAAATAACAGCAGTTCTTAGGAACATTTTTAAGTGTTATGTATTCTACTTCTGAGTATGCATCTAAAAGCTGGCACAGGAACACCTGCACTGCAAACACCAGTGCTGTGCAGATCATGCCTGTGCTCTGCATGCCCACTTGAACTTCATGTTCAAAAATGTTAAGGGCTACAATCCTGATTTTCTTCACTAGAACTGAACCCATGTTGTGTGGGACCTCAGTGTAGAGAAGGAAACCTGACTGTGACATACATGGGAACACTACCATTAGGAACCATACAGTTCCCTTTCTTCTTTGAGGACCCATTCATGTGTACCCTAAAATCAGTAACTTGAGGAAGAGCTTATGTCAGGAAGATGGGTACTATTAACAGCTTTGCTGATTGTTTGGTTTTGTATCAAATACAGTGCAGACAGAGCTGTCCTGCAAGACATGAACTGTGACTCAGCCTTTGAGAACAACAGCAGAGACACATGTCCCAAACTGAAGAGATTATTCAGCCATACTTCTACAGTGGAGCAATAAATCTTTGTGATCTTTGGAGGCTTTAAGAAACCTTTGATGACAACACTTACTGTTCTTACTGTTAACCTCTTACTACAGATATTGCACATCTTTAGATGTAATGGGTCAACATTTTTTCTGAACATCCTTCAGTACCTCTGAAGACTGTACCCAGAGGCATTATTTTGCAACTAGTGTATCATCTCAATTTGAGCCATCAGGGAAACTGAGTAATGAGGTTCATGCAATCCACTATTATTCCTGAAGAATAAATTTGAGAGCTTTGTCCTGAAGAAAGAAACTTAGGGGCACTGACAGCCTGTTCATATTTAAACTATCACATGATCCTGTTTTCATATATGAAGTATTTAAAAATTCACCAAAGTTCAATTGCCAACAACTTTTAACTGAAAATGCATTTTTTTTTTCTTGTGTTTTCTTGTCTCTGGGAGGACTCTATAACTCAGTTCTTTTCCAAACATGTCACAAGTACTGAAAACATCAAGACTATACAAATATTCAAGCCTCAAGGAAGGACTGTGTGAATACAGTGCTGCTAAAACAACATATTCTCCTGGCCTGGCACACAGGACAACTACATAAAAGATGATTTCTGTGCTTGTATGCTCAAAGATTAAAGTAGCCCAGTATTATGTTCTGTCATGTACTCAAAGGCAGGTGCTTCAAGATGGGGAAAGCAATTACTGATACTCTCCCCACAACTCTTCCAGCTTCCCATCATTTGCAGCTTCCTGGGCCAGACATTATTTTCACATATATCATAGCTTCAAATGGATTCTTCTTGCAAGAATTTATCTCCTTTTAAAGCAATGTACACTATAAGCATTTGTACTTAAAGAGCTCAGCAATGCTGAGATTAAAAATTAACTTCTATTCTGTAGCTGCCACTTGCTACTTCACTTGATGTCCAGTTCTTGCATTGGAAATGACCATGAAAACCCAATCTCTATTTCCCTTTACATCCCTGAATATTTCACAGGCTTTTACCTTTCCTACACTGTTTTGTCTCTTCTGGAATCCAAAATTACTAAATTACTAGACACATTTGGATAACCCTTCTCATCTTTACCAGTTCCCTTCAATCCACTTTGATGGGAGGAAGGTTATGAGGAGGCTACAACCTCAGCACTGGGATACAAGCACACTACAGATTTTGACATTTTTTACATTTACATTCATTGTTTTGTATTTTCCTTGCTCCATAATTCCTAACATTTGCTTTTGCAACCATTAGAAAGCAACAGGCTTAAGTTTTTAATAGACAATCACAGTAATGGACTTCTTATTTCATAGCAATTTAATTTCTGTACAGATGCTTTTTTCTGTACAGCTGGCAAAACCAGCTTTTTCAACTGTTTTGATTTTTAAAGTCTCCCTCATCCACATCATCCTGATGACTGCAAAGAGCTACAACATACTTTCTAAAATGACAAAGTGTCTCAAAAATTATCCTGACTCTTCCCAGGTGTGACAGCACATTTATTTAGCTGTTCACTAACTCTGTTCTTCAGAATGATGGCTCCTATTGATTGCCTAAGTATAGGCACTAGGCTTACCATTCTCATCCAAGTTTTCGTGCCAGCCTAAAAAGACTTTTTTCTGAATGCTGGAGGAAAGCATCAGCACTTGGACCAAATAAAATTTTCCCAAAGTACAAGAGTGGTCATTGAAAGTGAGGATTTTTTACAAAGCTGTCCAGGACAATTGCTGTTCAGAAGCAGTTTTATGTTCTTGTATTATAGCCAGAGAAATCACAAATGATGATTATGGTAGATACTCTGAATGGCTGGAGCCAAGGAAAGCAAAAGAAGGTTTGGTAGCAGAAGCACCTCCAAGAACTGAAATTTAACCCACAACTATAGAATACAGGACACACACAGAAGTGGAATATGCACAAATTTGAAAACAGAAAACACCAGGTGTGTGTGTGTGTGATTATACTATTAACAACACAGGAACAAGAACAAAAAAAAAGTCTTTCTGAAGAAATACTCTGCATTTATTTTTTAAATTTGTTCATAGATTTCAATTTAGTTCTATTGGAACTGAACTGAAGCCCTAAACAAATAACTTACCTGGCACACGAGAAATCATCTGGCATAAATCAACATTCAGTGCCGCAGCCCTCTGTAAGAGATAACCCCAGGAATGCATCTGGACTTCATAGCCTAGCAAAATGTCTGGGTCATATCTAGAGAGGTAGGGGGAGAAGAAAAAATGAGCTTCATATAATTCACAAAAATATTTTCCATGAACAAAGTATAAACAGGGTTGCATTCAAATTATGTTGAGTTTAAAAAAGACGCAGTCACAAATGGTTTCTATGAAAGCAGCATCAGACTAGGAGACAATATTCAAAACAGGTAATCGCTAAGGGTTTTTAATAACATTCAATGGCAAAAATATTTAGAAAGGATATTTTCACTGCAATTTTTTTCCCCTGGTCTTTACAAATAAAGAACAAAACCGAGGTCTCATCAGGTTTTACTGATGGCATCAGGAAGTATCAAGCATAAACTGAAACTTAGCAGCACGAGACAGATGTGCAGTGAATTATAGCCATGCCTATGGAACAGAATTTGCCAGTAGGTTAACTGGAATGTTTACAGATAATATTGTGTCACACATAATGCAGTGTAACTTTGAGTAATCAGAGGGAACTTCGGGTCCTAAATGATCATCCCTTATTGGGAGTTACAATTTGTAGTTGAGTGAGAGCTGTCTAAACTGAAACAGATAAAAGCAACTGTATCTAACAGTTCTCTTTAAATACCTCTTTCTAGATAGCCTTCTTTGTAGAAGACACACAAGAAAAACTTATCTTATGCTGTATCTCTTTCCAGCTGAAAAATCTAACTGGCTCAGGTATGATAAAAAAGTCAGAATTGACTTCTGACACAAACACTTCCAATCAGGCTCAGAGTAAAGCTCACTAGACAGAAGGACAAAAAATGTGGCTTTAAAGACAAAGCACAGGTAGGAGCTAGCTCAGAGGAGCCAGTATCACCTAACTTTTGAGCAGGCACTATAAAAACCACAAGTCATGATCTGGTGATTTGCTCAATAGCCTAACAATGATTTTGTTGGGCAGAAAGAGACCGGACAAAGTAACATAAGATATCTGTTATTTTTACAGCAAAAAAACAAAGGAAGTTTCAGTGGGATGAATAGCTGCTTCTTGGTTAGACTGAATGATTTTTAAAGTATTTTCCAACCTTGATGCAGCAGGCACTATTCAATACAACTGAATGACATCAGGGCAGCTGTCAGGAGGTAGAGGATGGATGATGGGCTGAGGATCCTGTACCTCAGTCTATACCCAACACTACAACAGGACACAGCCTTGTAGACCTTAGTTTATAGAGGGAGTGGGCAGGGGCCTTGGATTACTAACAGGAACTCTGTACTCCTTGCATCCATGAACACATTAAACAAACATTTCTTGACTGTTGAATACAGAACACCCTTTCCCTGAATACTGAGTTAGGTCTATCACAGACATTACAAATGAAGCTTCAGACTTTATCAGTAAAGTGTCTTACTTGCTTATTATGTCCTAGCCAAAGGCAATCACAACTCACTTTGAAGATACTAATTACTCTGAGAATAACTCCAAAAAACAATTTCTCCACACTTCTGCCATGGATACTGACCTTCTGTGAAAAATAGTTGAATGTTATTACTCAGCATGGCTCTCTCTTTATTACAACTGTGAGAAGTTGCAAAAATCCCCTTTGTCACCTACTTGTACTTGTGGGGGAATGGTTTTGATACAATTTTTACCTAAAGCAAGGGATTCTAAAGCAAGTTTTTGATTTCTGGAATTCTACAGAAAGTAAAAGAACTAGCAGTTTGAATTTGGGGGATATCTTGCTATCTGCTGTTCAAGTCAAAAGAATTATTTGGTTTTGGAGGTGGAAATGATCATCAGGAGTGGAAGCAGTAAATTTACTCAATATGGAAACCTATTCTACCAATGGTACAACCCCAAAGCGACTTGGAACAATTTATGGACAAATGACTGAAACTAGCCTGCAGTTTGTTCCAGCAACGGAACCAGTGACAAAAAGAGTTACGACTGCTGGCTGCTCTGCACAACATACAATCATTGTGAAATGATGCTCAAAATTATTAATAGCTCAATTTCAGCTTTGAAATAAAAAGGAATTATGCCATGTTTTATACAGGCATAGAATAAACATGATAAAAATTAACATATTTTCAAATTAATTCTTGTAATAACTAAACTTTCCTGGTCCTAGCATATGGCAAATCAGTACTGATTAATTAAAATTAGGGATGTAGTCATTCGTTATCATATTTGAAAACTGGCATCACATAATTCAAAATGGAGAATACTTGTAGATTTTACACAGGACAAGGCATGATGCAGATGGGGTCTATGACAGATGCAAATGTGAATCAGAAACTCGTGAAGAACTGCTTAAGAAAACATAAACCAATATTCATTATGCCAGAAATTTGCTTTCTCTTATAAGCCAATTCTGAACAGAAATAAGAACTGTTTGGAAGCAGCAAGTTGGTGAAGTTTGTCCTTCATCAACTGATGAAAGATAGTTGCTTTGGGTTGTAACTTGCCCAAGCAGGGCATTACATTTCTTACTTCCTACTTAAACAAAATTAGTGGGCTATTATATTACTACTACAACTGAATATATTTTATCAATTCTGGAGGTAATTTTCCCATTACCTTTTAACCTAGTGACCAAAATGTCCTCTGTAATCCATCTGCATATAATCTCAAGAACTGTTTCTCTAGTATCCTTCAGATGTGAAGGTGTTTTTATAGGACAAGACATAAAAGCTGTTTAGTTTATGATGTTTTCAGATACATGCTTTTTCTTCTAGAAATAAATTGTGTCTAACTTAAGTATCACATATTTTAACACAATTCTATGTAAATCCACATGTAGATTGGAAAGCTTATTAATCAAAAGATTTTTTAAAAACTCAGTCTTGCTTGTCCAGGCCATTAGGGATCGCCTGTAATTGCACATTACTGACTTACAGGCTATCACTTTACAGCACATTATTTTGCTTTTCCATCCCAACTAAATACCAGCCATGTATTAAGGGGAGTGTCTAATTTCAGCTGATTTTGGCATCTCAAGTTTTCTAAACTGGTCTCTATTGTCATTGAACAAAAAGGCCTCTATGGGTGAACCATTCTTTGTATTTTAGTCATCTCTTGCAGACCAAGATCCTGTTCTGTTGAACTCTTCTGGTGATGAGGATAGCTAATTAGACACTGATTGTGAAGTACAGATGTTTAAGTTTCAGTCAGATGACTTATACAAAGCTATCTAAATGGAAAATCAAGGTAGAGTAGCTAGTAAATGGTGAGATCAAATCTTACTGTGAATTTCCTGTAATCACAGTCCTTTAATGTCAGTTGGTACGTATTTAAAACTTGGATCCAAGTGGTATCCTTCTAAAAGCATGAAAACCAATAAACATACTACTGGCAACTCAGTAGTTGCTCAGATACTGCACTAAGTTACACATGTATGTACTTTGTATGTGTATCAGTATGCATTCCCATACAAACTGAAGAACTCCTTTCTACTAAGTAACACTTATATCCCTGAACTCCTGCACTACATATGCATAAGATCCACCTTATGCAACAGGTTTAAGAGACCTCTCAAATTTCTTGCACCTAGTAAGAGACAATATTGTTTCCTGCTCCTATGTTGCTTGCTCATGAACTACATCCCAACTTATGCAGCAGAAATGTCCTCTCCTGCAACCCCGTCTCGTGTACCAGTGTTACCAATGAACCAGTGTGGCACTTGCTGAGACCTCCTGTGGTATTCTACTTGCTATTAGAGAAGGAGAGATATCTGGAGCTAAAAAAGTACATTATTCCCCATGGGAAGATGAACAGGCAAATCCAAAATTTTCCTGATATGAGAGCTTAGCTGAAGTGTGACTCTCTCACTTTCTCCTTTTACATGGTGCCACAAAGACAACAGGCTGTGAGCTAAGAGGACAAGTTTTATGTTTCATCCTCCTGTCTCACAATTTTTACAGTATACTATGAAACTGGTCTTCAACATCAATTCAAGCTATTTTATTAGAAGAAATTGTAAGGAGACCAGCTGTCACACCTGCAAGAAACTAGTAAACTGTAATACTGATATTTGAAAGCTGCTGGCTAGGAGTAACACGACAGGAATAAGAGGTGTGCTTGCCAACATATGCTCTTTTGTTAGAAGGATGGGCCCTGATACTGCTTTGCATGCTGTTGCCAGACTTTCTGCAAAGATGAAAAGCAGCATTTATGCCGGCAGGATTTAAACACAACAGCATTAACATTCAACTCATACATGCTGCAGAGAGAAGAAAGGCGATTATTTTCCTTTCCAGCTAAGTTGTATCTGCTGCTATGACATCTCTTCCTCTTTCTCATTTGACGATTTCGTGAATGAACACTAAAGCTCCCAGTTATACCTTCCCTTCTATTATGTGTCTGCTTTTCCTGACTGCTATTTTTCTTCCAGCTATGATTAAGAGAAAAAGGGGGGTGGGGAACCATGCCAGACCTGTGATACAGACAAAAGCAGTAACTGTGCATAGCAACAGAATGCTTGGTGACTCAAACACATAACTGAAATCTCTGAAAACATTTTCCCAGTTTGCCTTAGACAACAAAAATCCATAAAGTTGATACAGGACATTAGATACATATTTCTACAGGAAAATGTCACTGATGAAGATGATACTGGCCTGGAAAAATAAGGTTACATTAGCACATCTCTATTTTAAGAAGAAGACGTTGCTAGAGCATTTACAAAAGAAGAAATATAATACACTGTATCCAAACAAAAAAATTCATTAGCATTATACCTTACAAGAAAAACATTATTAAAATATTTAAGTATTAAGCATTAACAGTTTAATACAAAATGTTATCCCTAAAATGTTTATGTAAAATCTTATATTATACTCTGCTCATTTAATTCTGTCAAAAACTAATTCAGTGGAGACAAGGAGCTGTGGGTGAATGTAAGTTTCAAGTAGCAATGAATCTACTATTTGTTTCAAGCCCGTCCTGTTTTCACATCCTCTCTTTGTCTGAGAGATGGGGACTGTGCATTCCCACATGAATTCCCCAAATTTTGCTCCTCTCACACCTGCAGGACCAGCCCTTTTCTGCTATCTGCTAGCATCTACCCTTAAAGAGAAGCAGAACAATTTGCCCTAAAAGTGAAGGAGAGGCCCAGACATTTAATTTCTCTTTCATGGGAATCCACTGCTCCATCAAGCTTGCACATCTCTAGTTTTCCTATCGAGTTTTAAATCCCCATGCAAACATTCTTGTAGCATTCCATTCCACCTTCTCCTCCTCCTCAGTCAGATTTCTTGTGTTAGGGAAGTATCTAAATGTGTTTATTCTTTTTCCTGCCTTTAGGTTCAGAGAGATGGTTCTCTTACTTCCTCAAGCAGAGAGATTCTTCCATTTTTTCTGTTGTCTCAGTGCAGCTGACACCTTACGATCAACAGAGGATGTGTTCAGGAAAGCACCTCAGGCAGTACAACAGAATGCTTTAGGACAACAATACATGTCCAGGCTTCTTTTCAAGGAAAAAAAAAATCCCCTCTGAACGTTCCAGAGAGCCTACAACTTGGATGTCTGTGCTTCTAGGACATCCCCAGCAGCTGCACAGGATTAGAAGGATGTTGTCTCTCAGCTGCTTTATGCCAGTTTTGAGCTGAAGCCCGTGTTTTTGGTTTACAGCCAGAGGACAGTTTACCAAAGAAGGGAAATTTGGACCTATGCAGGGGCAGCTCCCTCTCAAAGTCTAAGAGTCTAAGTCCAGTTGTCAGGGTACCAAAAACCAATCTAATTATGCTTTTCTTTTGTACAAATCTGTGCTGTTTGTTCTTCCCTACCTCCTCAAAACTCGTATTTGCGGCTCTTCCTTTCTGTCTGTTTCCTGACTCTCAACCCTCAACCTCAGTATTCCAATACCCTTCAAAATCGAAGTTGTCTCTGCATAGACTTTGGTACTCACACTTGTAAGTACTTCTATTTTACAGGTTAGTCAGTCTCAGTAATAATCTCCTAGAAAAGAGGTGTTTATTCTTCTCAGTATCTGGACAAATCTGTGAATTTGCAGGATAGATGAAATCATAGATCACAATTCCAGAGAAACAACCAGGTTGTCTTCTGGTCTACTGGAACACAAGATGACTTATTTCTGTTTGCCAAGGGCTCTGAGTTAATCAGAGACAACATCTACTAATCCATAGAGGAACATTTACCCTGGTATTTACTTCACAGATGCCAAGGTATTAACCAAGGTATTACTGTGGTCATTCAGATCTAGCACAGCCTAAACAACCTCACAGTGAATCCAACTTCAGTTCATTTATTCCAGAGAACCCTCTGGAGCAATATTCATCTTCAGTGAACAAAGAATAACTTTAGCTCTGCTACAAAAAGTTTGGGAAACACTCTTCAGTGACAAAAACCTAGTCAGACACTGATGAGCTATGAGTATTGCAGAAGTTACAAATTTTCCAGGAACACCCTTTCCTTCATCTGTGTGCTGGAAACAATGACCCAGAATTCTCTACTCGGCTCTTTCAGAGTTTACATGTATTGACAAGAAGTTACAGAATCAACCATTATTTATTTTCAATAGCCAGGATGGAAAGAAAACAAAAGGCCTAAACAAGGAAGTAGAAGGCTGGAACTTGAAATAAATAAGTATGTTCCACAATTTCACATATATGGAATAAGAGGAAGAATTAGGCCAACTACTAAGAGAATGACTAGAAATAGGAACAAGAATTCTTAAACTGGACTGTGTAAGATAATTCCTCCTGCAGCCAAGATCCTTTCTGTTCTATGCTTCAACAAGTTGATAAAGTTTGTTCCTGATATTGACAATCAAGAGTGATTAGCCAGTCTGTCATTCATCATGCCAGGAATCTGGAATTTCAGTCTTCCACCCTTCCCTCCAACAGCCCAAGAGGCCAAGAACATGAAACAAAAGCAGGTTGCAATCATGCTGGGCATGCCATTCAGTCACAAGAGCCTATTATTGTCCAGCCTAAAGCATGTAACAGAATATAAGATACTGATAAAATTCTTTGCTTGAAAATTAAGGTGATTTTGAGTGTTGATCCATGAAGTTCAAGGGGTAATATTTCTTAAATATAGCCTGATAGTTCTCTTTCTCTAATCTATCAGACCTACTATTAAGTGCATCTACCAGAACAGCCAAAGTACCTAGCTTGTGCTGGAAAAAAAATAACACTAAAAAGATAAACAGAAGATTGTTTAAAAAATAATTACTATTTTTCATTAAAGCTGCTTGCTTGTTCATTTCTCATTGAGGAAGTTTTTCCACTACTTCTTAATTACACGGTTTTACCATACTTCCTCCTTCAGTTAAAGCTACTCTGGGCCAAGATACTTGTTGTGTGCTTAAGAAATACAAAACACTAACTCCAACAAAATTTCTCATTTTTTTTGCCTGGGCTACAGAAAATAAAGGGGGAAAAAGAGCAGGAAACTGTAGATGTGGTCCAAGTTGCAAAAAACATCTTTTTTGAGAGTCCATCAGAAGTTTGATAGCTGAGTTCTAGAGTTGTGAGGGAAGGAAACTAAGATGATGACAGTAGTCTGTCTCTTCATTAATAGAGCAAACCTTTTATCTTCCAGGAATATAAGTCAACTAACTCTATCTTCATGGATGAAGTTGTTCCATCAAAAAGATACACTAGCACATGCTATCATTAGCTGAGATTTCTCAGACAGCAACCTGATACATTCCATCTTGAAGTACACCAAAATTGCATGATTTTTTTTGTTCTGTAATGCCTTCAGCACGTACAGATATAGAAGACTTCTGATCTTCAGTGATAAACATATATTTTAACTGCTGGGTTGTCTCTCTACCATATTCTTTCTGTCCTGTCACGTTTTAGACTTCCACACAACTGGTGGAGAATTCTTCATTTACTGGCAGTTTCTCATTCTAAGTAATTTTCCTAAGTTTGATGGAGCACTAGATTTCCAAGAAAGAGAAAAATAATATTATATTCCTTACCTGAATTTTGTCTTCTCTGAACAGGGATCTGCTGCTCTGTCAGGACCCACCCTGTGCTGGTTGCATTCAGCAACTCTTTTTGTATTCTGGCTTCATGGGGTTGGTCAAAGCCTTTCTCATCAGAGGTTTTCTGGTTGGAGAGAGAAAGAATTGCAAATGTACTCTGCCTAGTTTGTTTTTTTTTCTCGTGCCTCTATTCCAGCAGGGTGACTCAGAGTTTAAATCTGTTTATTTTCCTTGAAATTTTACAGCTTTGCACCTGTCAGTAGGGTCTGGAGAGACGTCTGTGGTTCCACCTACGCACCAGGCGAGAGGGCTCCCGAACAGGCTTCTCAGCCTCGGTGGAGAGGGGGAAAACCAGCAGTTTTCCAAGTTTGATAGAGCAGGGGATTTCCATTCAGAGAAGACAAAACTAATGAAGGAAACTGATTTTTCAATGAACCCTTATTTTAAACTGCAGCAGTTTCAGTACCATGCAGGTTTTTTTTCTGTCTTGCCTCAGAGTTCCTAGAAAACTCTTCCTGTCTGAGGGGTTTTCTGTAGCTCTCAGCACTCTTAATATCTACTGTTCTGAGAGTTTCAGAGAGAGATGTGTCATGAATTCTGAGATTAACAGGAAAGTTGTATGTTAAGAAAGATTACTATATGGCTGATAAGTTTCAAGACTGTAACTCAGCTGCTTAAGAGGATCTGAATGTTCTTGCTGTCAGAGAAAAGGAAAAGCAAAAAGTATTTTATTTGAAAGACCACCATGCTTGTCCACTCTAGAAATAAGCCTTTGAGGGAAACAACAACAAAAAAAATCAGTATTTGAAAGAATGGCAAGGGTTGAAGGAACTAAATCTGCTGTTTCCAAGCCTGAAAAATAAAAGCAGAACGTACAGATATGCTACCTTTTTACAATATTCACTACTTCCTGGAAAAGAGTTCTTTCATCAGTAGCGTAACTGACTTCTAGTCCTGTAACTCCAGATCTTGTAAGCAAGGGGGCTTGGTCTCTGCTCCCTAGAAAATAAAAGTAAAAAGACCTGTTACAATTTAGAAGGAATTTCATTACTTCAGTCAACAATACTGCTTTAGAATAAAACATACAACCAAAAAAGCATGGAACACAACTTATTTTTATCTTTAATAATTATCACAGTTAATTCCATGGACTTATTTTGTTCCTCTTGGGTGGAATAATTTTTTCTTTTTACTTTGTAGAATTCTGCCATAGTGGTAATCTTGCACAGATTCTCAGATAGAAAAAAACCTGAGTCACAAGAATTTTCACTATTTTACATGCACAGGAGTCTAGCTCCTGGAAAATTACTTTTAATAAGAAATATTAAATGACTATATGACAGCTCACACACTGTTTTTATGCAAAATATAATTTTAATTGCTATCTCAGAGTAGTGCTTTGCAAAATGCCTTACAGAATGAAAATGCTTTATAACCGTACAGTTCTTTTTTTCCAGCACACTAAGTTACTGACAGAAATGGAAAAACATGACCAAATGCTCACTTAGTGCACATTAACAATGTCCACATTGATAATGTCTGAGTAATATCTAAATTTGTATGCATGTAGGAACTCAGCATTTGCCTTCCATATTAAAAAAACCCTTTTTTAATGAATAATGCACAACACATACTCTGTTTTCTTTACACAACAGGTAGTATGAGCTCTGTTACAGTGACAATGCAGATTTTAGGAACTGGAATTTTTAAATGGCATTCTACTTTGACACATTCTTAAGAAAGGTGTGCTTTCAGAAATAAATGTTAAAACAAGTACTGTGACTTACAAAGCAATAATAACACAAAAGGGAAAAAAAATGTATCTCAATGTCAAGTCACTCCACAGGGAACTCAAAAAGTTCTAACCAATAAAGTATTGACAGCACACATCAATTAAAGCAACGAATGTCACAATAACATTTAAACACATCATTTTATTTCACTAACAAAACCAGATCAGAACCTTCGTTTTTTCAAAGTATCATTGGACCTTTTACAGTTCTTGATAAACTATCAGTGGCACACACACCTAGGGAGCCATAGTGGCTATACTGTGGAAAAATCTCAGTAAGATATTTTTTAAGATAGTAACAAGCATATAATACCAGAATAAAATTCACTGAGAATAATAAGAACTTAGCTTAACATGATATAGTATCTACAAAATACACTGGTAAAAGAAGAAGCTGTTGCCTTATTGCTAATTTTTTTTGTAGGTTTTTGTCCACGCTTAAAATTTTAGACAGTATTTTGTGGTTTGATACACATGCACATTGCCAAAGAAACCCTGAAAGAAAGAGGACTACTTTGGGGATGTTTTTTGGTTTGAGATTTTTTTTGTTGGTTTTTTTTTTACTAGCCTAAACCAGTGGTACTCAACCTTTAACAGCTGGAGAGCCACTTCTTAATAAAATGGAGTTGTAGAGCACCATAAAAATCAAGTATCAATGGATTTTTTTTCCATCATGACACTTCAATGTGTGATGATGCTGCCTTAATGCCACCACACATTGATACATCACGACATGACACATCAGCATCCTCTCTCCCAGCAGCATTCTGTCTTCAATCCCTTCTGGCTGCTAGGAGGGAGTGGGGTGGAAGGGTGGAAGGGGCAAAAGGGCAAGTTTTTCCCCATTCTGCCCCACAGCTGCTGGGTGGGAGGTGATCTCTACTCTTACCTGTGGGGGGATCCCAGCAGCTCCTTTTCTTTCCCCCTATGGGAGGGGGAACTTCAGCGACTCCCACACTGCTGGTCCATTTGCTCAGTGCTCCCCGCGCTGCCTGATAGAGTGGAGCGCCGATCAGATGCCTACATTGCGAGAGCCGCCTGTAGGGCCATGAAGAGCCACATCCGGCTCTAGAGCCACAGGTTGAGTATCACTGGTCTAAACAAAGCCAAAAAGGTACAATAGAATAAGGGCCCCTGTTTAGATCCTAAAAGGATCAGATAAAACCACAAAAATAACCCTTAAGTAAAATATAAAACATACTGTCTCGCTTTTAACATTTTCTACTTGCAGCTATCCAGCAACTCGAGTAGGAAACTAAAGGCAGGTTTTCCTCTTTACACTTTTAGAACACTGCAGGAGCTTGTCCACAAGCACGCAAACGTGGATATTTTGCACACGCAAAATGCTATTTGTGGTTTACAGCCCATGCAATAGTTCTTTGGAAGATATAAGCAGGAAAACTCCATATTTAATATGGCCATTCAACAAGACAAAATTAAATGAGATACATAGTAATATAGATACTCTATTACATTTTGCTTGCTACTGTTTGATTACTATGAAATAGCATTCTGTAAAATATAATATGAAAAAAAGAAATAGGAACCTTGGCTTGAGGGTGTCCTGCCTCTATCAATCACTATAGCACCAGTGATTTCTTTTTTATCAGTATTTGGCAGTGCTGAGTCTGATGAGACGCAGTAGAATACAGCGCAGATCGGATCAAACTCTGGATCTGGTTCCAAATCTCGTCTTGTTCGAGCATGTAACTCCATACTGATGAGGGTAAGGTGCTGGACCTAGCAACAAATGAAGACAGTATGTTAGTTTGTTAACTAACATACAACCGAAAAGGTTTCTTAAAAAAAAATTAAGAGAAGACTATCTGTGCAAATGAGGACAGTGCCGACATTTATATGGTGGTATCACATTGTAACTACAAGGTTCCACCCTAAAATTAACATAAGTGATTAACCACACATCTTTGGATCTCACTTTTGTGTAAATAGCACCATGTTAGGAAAAACTAAGATTCATCATTAAACACAGCTTTATACTCAGTTATGAAAAGTCAGTATGTATGTCTGAGTACTGTATTCTTCTATCAAAAGGAGAAAATAGGACAAAAACCAGACAATGTTCAACTTCAATAATTGTAAATTCCTGTAGTGTTTTCAAACACCATTGTATATTGAGCTGAATCATATTTCTGAACTGATCAAGAACAAAGAATCACTCTTGGTCTTTCTTCTTCCTCCCCTCCCTCACCCAAGACAAGCATGAAGATTAAGCCCTACTGGAAGGTAGGAAGAATACCTAACTTTGCCTTTAGGTGCATTAATGAACTTTCACATCATATTGCCAGAGCCTTTTGCAGAATGGTTTACATTTACAAAACGCTAATCACTATATACTGTGAAGTTTTGACTGTGCAGTAAAGACAGTATTATTTAATGCTGTTTCAACACCATATTGCTGCTCTGTTGTCTTGCATAATATTGCTCATAATGTGGATTAATAGAGAGGTTGGACAGATTATGAGGGGAAAATTAAAAGTATTTCAGTGTATATAGGATGCTCTGGGGGCAGCCTGATTTCCTCTAGATTTCCATACAAACATCACTGGGTGAAATTTTACTCCATCTCCATTTCCCCCAGGATCACTGTGGCTTCTCTTATGTCCTTTACTCAGTGCTATCTCCCTATCCTCTACAAACTAGCCAACAGCTAATTCCAGGTGTGCAGACTGTCTAGGGGCACATATACACACAGGCTGCTTGCCCTGTCAGCAGCCAAACACAGCAGTACTGTATTTACATTGTTTCCCTTTCTCCAGCAGTTTGATTCCTCTCCCCACACCAAACACTCACCTACATTAGACAGATATAAAGAGACCTTCTTTGAGATAGGCACCCTTTTGTTAAATGTAGTAGAAACTGTCCAACAAGTTCAGAAGGTAACAAGTAGAAATACCAGGAGGGCCTTACTAATTGCTGCCAGATGCCTTATTTCTTAAGGAAACAATCCTTGAAAATTATGGTCAACTAGTTTTTCAGGTAATGCTTTTATGTAAAACTTACTATTTCTTCCTTCTGATTTTTCCCCTATTTTTATTTTTAAAGGGAGGTTTACCATCTTCTCAACCAAAATACTATGAAGTCTAGCTCAATACTGTTAGAGGCATTGGCCATCAAGCTGAAACTGGTAGATCAACTACTTACAAGCTGCAGACATCAGACACTGATTAATTTTTAAGTCACTTAGGGAATCCAAGAGAAAATGACTTTTTATTTTCAGTATAAAATTGGCTTGATAAATTATAATTTTATGAAGTGACATGTAAGGGTAAAGTTACCTCATGTAAAGATTTTGCTTCCCGCAGGTTTTCCACACTGACTTTAAAACCGTAAGTATTATTTAAAGAGGGTCCTTCAATCTGGGAAGTCTCTTTCTTTGGAGCACCGAGGGCAGCAAATTGATTCTTATCCAGCAGGGGAAGAAAAAAGCACAGGATAGTGAGAAAACACAGGTTGCTAAACTCATGTGTAATATTAAATAATAGGCAATATTAAATAGAACTTTATCAATGAAAATACAAATGCTACACTGCAAATTACTAAAAAGTCCCCAACCTTTTACTATCTCCTCATTTCATTTTTCAACATGCAAACAACCGTTGTATCTTTCTGCCTTTTAGGAATAATTTTAATTCATAGCAAAGCAAGAGGCAGTTTCAAATACTTAAAAAACCTCCCAAACAATTAAAAACTCCCAGAACCCTACCAAAAAAACCCCCAGTCTCACACATACTAGCTTTCTTGGAAGTCTGAGGATACAAAACCCAGCAATTCTCTATTCTCTCCTGAGCAACAATTTGTCAAAAAACCCTGCTTCAGTCATCACTTTTAAAGTCCCTGAAATAAAGGTATATTAAGTACCTCCTTGAAATAGGTGAATATATTGAGAAGAAAAAACTACTGGGTCACTCCAGTAATGGACCTAGCCCTCCATTCTGTTCCAACATGGAGAGCAGAAACACTGTTTAAGTAAAGTAAGTCCAACCTCTTTCTCCTCTGCTGGCACACCACAAACTGCCCTCTTTGTTTTCAGAAAATGCTTAGAACATTGTCTGAAAACTAATACACATAGAGACACATAAATATACACAGGTCTGGGTATATATACAAAAAAGGGAAATCACACTACAACTTAAAAAGGATGTTGTAATTCAAAAAGCAAAACATCTTTATATGGTGTCTCTTTAGTGTTTCATTAGTTTCTAACTACCATAGAGCAGCACTTTCAATCTCCAACTTACACCCGTTTTCCCCAAATTAAACTCATAAATTTCTTCCTAACTTTGAGTGTGCTCTGATTCTACAACATTTGTACCATACCATTTTAAATGTGTTTTCAAGATCTTAACAGCAAAAGACAAAAACAACAAAGAAGAAAGAATGAAAATGTGTCTATGCCGCAAAATAAAATACATCTGTGCAGAAAATGTTAATTTACCTTCATTTGTGTGGTTAGAAGTACTCTTCGAAGACCATCAGTATTACTTCCCCTCTTGTGGCTCAGTTTCTGAGCTTTTGGTTCTGTAAACATGAGTGAAAGACTACTTAGCCTCAATGGTATTGTCTGAGCATTAAAAAACATGCAAGGATCAAAAGAGGCATTTCATTAATGTTCCAAAGAAATATTACATACATAAGCAAATACAGCTTTATCCTTTGTCAAATCCAAAGCACAACTACTACAATTTGGTATTTATGGACATATAGGAACATAAGTAAGTTACAAAGTTTCATATCATTATCATCGTGAATATTGTAATGTTACTCACACTCTACATTGAGATTTTTTTTTAATACAAACAATATAGTCAACAAGATTTTAAAAATCCCCCAAATAAGCAATACTTCTAAATTATGCTTTTAACCAGCACTTCAGAGTTCAGATACTAGGGACTGTTAGGAAGCAAATGGATGTTCTACTTGTAGAGTTTTCCAGTAATTCAGTAGTTACTTTGACAATAATGCACAGAACTTTTCCTTTAAAAAACTAATTTTAAATATATTTTCACAGAGATATAATTTTTTTCTTATTACGTAGAAAGAAATATATTTAGATTTGTGTGTGTATTATTAGAATCACTTAATGGATTTACCTGCAGATAAAGGAGTAAAACCAAGAACTTCAGGTATTCCATCTTGTTTTTTTCTGTGTGCAATGGGTGTACTGTGGAGACAAACTGATTCAGAATTTCCAGGATCTTCATTAACTGGAAGCGGGGATGTGTCAAAGGATGTCTGAATGTTCTCCTGGGTGCATGGAGAATTTTGTGTACTTCCAACATCGTTTCCTTCCCCAGAAGACAAAATAATATCCTGATTTTTCCACTCTGTGTCTTCTAAATTGGACTGTTTAGGATCTGGAGATGCCACCTGCTGCCAAGGAGGAAGCACTGGAGAATCTGGAGAACTGTAACTGACATAATAATCTTCTTCCTCCTCCTCCTTATCATGTTCTAGAGCTGAAGTAGTGTGTGTCTTGCTTGCACATGAAGTCTTATTAGAGTCTATATCATTTTTAGTATTTACAGAAGTTCCTATGGTGCTTATAGACTTATCACAGGTTTCCTTGGTTTGCATTTTTGTATTTTCTGCCACGGAGGCAGGAGAAGTCTTTGTAGGCACAATAGGTCTTTCATCTTCCAGGCTAGACAAATTCAAGTCTTTAGCTGCTTTTATTACTTCTACAGATTTCTCTTCAGACAATACTGCAGAGCTGAAATTCTCATCTGCCTTTGCCTGCTCACCAGGATGATTCTTAGGCAATTTCTTGAAATGTTCATACTCTTCTTTGGCATGAAGCCATATCTGAACTTGCTGTTGGCTTGGAGCACATTTGCATGGCATTATGACTATTTTTTTGTCTTCACTAGTTTTATGGCTATTACTTTCTCTTTTATTAACAGTAGAGTGACCATAATGAGGAGGAGATCCTGGTCTAGGACTTTCTGTCATTGCTGAAAATGCAGTCTTCCAGAGTCGTAGACCTTCTAATGAGAAGTCCCCCTCAAACTCAAGGAGGTCATTTGGAAGTCTGGTTTCCACTGTGAGAAGCCGCCCTCCAATCTCCCTGTGAAGAAAAATAGTTTAAATTACTGTTTTACTCCAAACTGCACTGCAGGCAGTCCTCCAGATGACTGAAAAGCAGAGTATTACTAACTAGTTTTCTCACCATGCAATTCCCATGGGCAGTGTTTTTATTTTACAAACCATAAAGGCACATTCCCACTTATTACAACAATATGCAATAAAAAATACAAATTATCATGAAAGAAAATGGGTATTTGGACTGGAAGCACAGTAACTTTCAACTTTGAATGGATGTATATCAGATGGGATCTTTCAAGTATCCATGCCACATAACAGCATAAAATTGTTTACAGGAATAAATTAAATTTAATATAATCACAATCACAGGTAGACAGAAATGCATTTAACACAGTACCTTGGCTTTTCTGGAGCATCTGAAGGGTTGCTGCAGAATGGTTCCTGATAGACTGTTTCTGCGAGATCATGATCCAGCAAAGTTGCCATGATTTCTTCACGACTGGGTGGGGACATGAGAGGCTTAAGAATGTGAGCAGTACGAGGTGTAAAGCTTCCATTCTTGGATTGTGAGGGAGAACTGGTTGATCTTGGTGAACTATCTGGAGTTGGAGTTAATGCTTCATTGTTTCTTGAAACATGTAATTCTAAATCCTCAGAAGCTGCATCTAGAAGTTCACCATCAGGTGATGACAATAAGGATGTAAAAGAGGTATTAACTGAATCAAGTGGTTGACAGGGTTCAAAAGTGGTTTCTTTTCTAATGTGGCTTTGAATCCAGTCTGAGCAGGTTGGCTGAGAAAGATTAAGAAATCTCTCTTTATTTATTGTATTTATATTCAATTTGAATTTTTCATTTAAACAGACTTCAGTCTCTTGGGTACAAGAGGTATCAATAAAACTAGATCTAGAATTTGAAGAATGAATGTTTTTCCTCCATTGACTATGGCAGTGGTTCTCACTATTATCTAGTGAGGTCTTCTCAAAAAGCTCAGGGCTCAGGGAACCAGACGGTATCCATTTACTTGTGCTTGAAGAATGTTGCTTTTCTTCCTCAGATTTTTGGTCATTATGACATAGAAAGTCACCTTCTGTTGTTTGTCCAGAACCAAGATCCTGAACTGCATCACTCAAGAATTTCTGGGGCAAATTTTGATCTGCTGGGACAAACTGGCTTGCAGAATAAAAACTGCAAAATCCACTTTGCCCTATAGTATTAATATCAAAGTTGTAATTGTGGTCTGGAGATAAGCTGTCTTCAAGTGAGTAACAGCTTTCAAAACCAGGGTCTGAAAAAAAAACTGGGCTGTCATTAGATACAGAATGATCAATGCGATTAGTAATTGGCTGGCTCGAAGATTCCTTTTTTGCAAGTTTTGCTGTTTTTTCTTTAGGTTTTGTGCTTCTGGGAGAACGAGATTTTCTTGATGATGTGACTGGCCGTGACCTTTTGATGGCTTTATTCTGTTCAGGAGGGCACGGTATGCCCTTGCTCAGCTGTGTTTTGTCTGGCAATGGCTCCTGCGCAATACTGGCATTCTGAGCTTTCTGCTGTCTCTTCTGGAGCAACTCTTTCAAAACAGCAAGACCAGACTGTCCTTCACCAAATGCTGATGGGGCCACTATATTCCTGTTTTTATACTGGGAGAGGGGTTTTGGTTGCATGGTTGTTTCTGACAGAGGCCTTTGTTTTGTGGTTTCTGGTTTAAAATGTGACATATCCAAAATAAATCCTCTCTGGTTTTGATCACAATTTAACTGCTTCACTGGACTCTTCAAAGACGTTACAAAACAGTTTTTAGGCAGTTGAAGTGGCCCAGGGTTTTCCTCAGATGGCTTAAGAATAGAAGAACAAGGATCAGAATGCTTGGATGCTTCTGGTAAACAAAAAATCTGCTGCTGATTATTGTCTTTACAATGTAAATAGTTAGTGGTATGTAATTGATCCATCTTTGCTGTGTCCAGAGAGTCACGAGTTTCATTTAATTTCCCAGCTGGTGGCAAATATCTGATTTGAAAGTTTTTTATCTCTTCTGCTTTTGGAGAAGTCTTATCTTTTGAGATATGAGCATTCTGTGTTACGTGAGTTGAGTGATTTGATGGATCAAATATGTTTTGAATGAGAGCAGAGTCCTTCATTCTAAATATAGCACTCTGAGTCCTGGACCTTTGAGAGCTCATTTTTGGTACTTCCCTTCCAGATGCTGCAGGAGTAGATGTGAAAGATGAATGAGGGTCTTCCCGTGGAGCAGGCAAACACTGTGCATCTACAGGCTTATCAATTTCCATCAGTGAGTGAAAACAGCCTGATGAATTACCTTGTGCATCAGCTGAAGGGAGCTGTGCTGATGGCAGATATCCAGCTGAATAGCCAGGAAGAGGACTGTCTTTGAGGTTGTGAAGTGGCTGAGAGCAGAGAGAGTTGTAAGAAATCTCATGAGGATCTTGATGCTTCAGCACAAACTTGACTTCTGTAGTAGAGCGACTACTTTCTTTTTCATCTTTAAATACAACGCGTTTTCTTGAGGACGCTTTTTCAGCCGTTTTTTGTTTTGTTCTAGGTTTCTTCTTTCCATCATCTGGGGTTTTATCAACCTGATTAATCTTTTTCTTTTTCTTGGTAGATACAGTGGGGCTAGCAAATTTCTTTTTACATTTCTTAACCTGAGTTTTTGCTCTACTAGTTTTTCCTACACTAGTATTAACAGTCTTGCTGTTGTAGATATTGGGCCCCCTATTAAATAAAGCTTCTCTGTCCAGGTTAGTCAAAATTTCTTCTGCTTTTGGATCAGTGGGAGACCAGCAGCGAGGTGGAGATGTGTTTACTGGGCTTGTGCTTCTCTCAGAAAGAAAACCTAACTTAGACATAACATCACTATAGTTATAGTCACAGTCTTCAGCTTCAGCACTGTAGGAGGGCGAAGGAGGAGAAAGAATTGTATGAGTCCTTTTTCTGAAAGATAAAGTTCTTTTAATATTTGTACTACCTGTTTTTTGTGGTTTTCCAGCTTTTTTCTTGGTTGACTTATGTTTTGCTTTCCTTTTGTGACTTTTCTTTGGTGTTAGTGGATAAATAGGATATTTGGTTGCAGGAGAGTCAGGAACTTTTGGCCAAAAGTCCTTTAAAGGTGCAAGCTTTTTATATAAATTCATCTTTTCCTCTGTGAGTACTACTCTTTCCTCACTAGAATCTACTTTCCCCAATTTAACAAGCATATTTTTTCTCCCTCTAAATCTATTGATGATAATATATTTAATAATAACAGGTGGCAATTTTTTAGAAAGTTTTCTACGCTTTCGAGACTTCTGAGACCCATCCAAACTTTCAACACTTTCTATCGGTTGAGGTAGATTAATTTTTGAGTTGTGTGCGATGAAGCTCGATTCGCTGTCTTCAGTCTCATAATTCACCTTTCTTTTTGTTCGGAGCGTGTACTTATTTCCACACAGTCCAAATGACTGCTCAGTTTCAAGAGATCCATCTGCAAACTGGCAGTCAGTGTAATTAGCAGTACTTGTAGGCATTTTGTTTTCAAAAGCCTCAAGAGGAACTTGAACTAAGTCACTAGGTAAAGCACTATCCTTATCAGGAATGTTACTACAGGCATTACCTTGCGTATAGCAGCCTTCCTTCACTGATGCAACGTCATTTACACCTGCAGGCTCCTGGCGATTGATAAAACTATGCTTCTTTTTATTCAGTTTCAGCCTGGACTGTTTGTTGCCCTGCTGTAATTTGTATGTCACGGGAGCTAACTTCTGTGGTCGACTGAGACAATTAGAAAGAACAACACTAGGAAAGAACATATAATGTGCTGCTTGTTGACTGAGGCTTGGCTTTTCTGCCTTGTGCTCCTGAAATTCTTCATACCTAATTTTAAGCTTATTAAGGCCACCTTCATCAGTGTTATTTTCAAGTGAATGTACCACAGTTCGACTGCCTCCTGAACAAGATACTAATTCACAATTTTCTGTAGCTGTTGCTGGAAAAAAACTATTTATACTTGCACTGCTGGACTTTTCATTTACTTCAGAGGACATTTTACCTTTGGAGTGGCTCATATCAGAAAAGTTATATAAATTTTTATTCAACATGTTGTCACCAATATGGCGGCCCACATGCATAAAAGAGACATCCTTTTCAGCCTTCCTAATGCTAATGTACTTCCTACTAGGTATCGGTCTGTTTACTGATGAAATATCATCTTCATAGTCAAAAATATTATTTCCACATGAAGGAACTGGGAGAGTATCTTTCTTGTTGCTCTCTTTGTGAGAGTTTTCTGCATGGGTACTATTGCTGAATGGAGTTGGGTACTTGGCTGAGTAAGTGCTTTCTTTTGTAAGAGAATGGACTGAAAGTTCAGGTCTTGTTTCTGTGTTTGGTTGTGAGAGGTCTTCTACAAAATCTTCATTATTCAAAACATGGTTAGAAAGGGCACTTGTGTGTTTACACTGAAAAGTAATTTTAGCAGAAGATGGGGGTTCTAGTGTAGCAGCATCTTTGTGAAAGATTGAGGTCTTTACAGACATTTTGCTTGTTGCAATGACGGAGGAGTGAGTTCGAGAACTTTCATTATTCAAAGGATTGTCTGAAATGCAAGAAAAGCAATTTTATTCTCGTCTTCCTGTAAAAAAATAACCTAAGGCATTAAAAATTTTAATAGTATCATCCTAAAAGCCTTCCCATCCAAATAAGAAACAAACTCTTGCAAATCACATTACATTTATCATCATGACAACTAGAGACTCTGACTACATGAGTTGCTTTATCAAAATCACATTGTCAGTACATTTGTCTCAGGCATTTTGTCAGTTATTCCTCAATGGCAGCCTTGCATACAATTGTCAAAGATTTCACGCTGACTTTCTGAAAGGAGGCTTCACAATCACTTTCAGATGACTATATAAAAACAGACTGATTTCTAGAAAAGTTTGTATGCTGCTTTGTCCCCGAGAAGTATGTATACTCATTGGCTCTGAAAAACAAAATTCTTATTTAGATGAACTTCCCCATGCAGAAAAGTCATTGCATAGAAAGCTAAAGTAGTACATCTCACAACATGGCAAGGGCTTTGTATGAACTGTGCTGTGCACTAAACATAGGTAGTTTCCTGCACTTCTATATAGCAGAGCAATACAGCACGCGTTCAGGTGCTCATGCAAGAAGCTTGCCCCACTTAGTTACATCCTGGACTCATAACCATGTATTAATGCTCCCACATAATCTGAGACCAGCAGGTGCTGTGGTAATTTGTCCTGTGCAAACTCATCACATGGTATGGGTGATGATTTTCATCTCTTTTGGGGATACTTTCACCACATTTATTGTGGGGTAGGTAAGGACAGAGATGTGGTAACAAGTAACAAGTGTGTGCTTGCTCATAACCTTGCTGAACAAGTAGTTTGACAGAGGTTGTACCACTGCAGAGAGGCAGCTACCCCAGAGCACCTGGCATACAGAAATTTGTTCCTCCTCTTGTATCCACCTCTTTAGCTGAAATGTTGAAGGGGGATAGGAGTTATGAAACATGCTACATGACCTGAAAGCATGTGCTGCACACTGATTTACTAGACTGGGGATCCTTGGGGCCTTTAGTCTAAGTCTCAACCAATTTGGGGATCATGTTAGATTCATGATGCTGCCTTCAGCTTAGCAGTTTATTTGCTGCTGGCTGAGAAAAATAAAAGGAAGTCCCAGTCTGTATCTAGTAACATTTTCTAATGCACACAGAGTCCCTATGCTGTGAAACACAGCTGGGAGACACTGCCTATTATTCTTTGAAGGTAGGAGTCCACAGAAAGAATGAGGATGATTAACTGAAAACTCAGAAAATGGGAGTTTGGTTGTGTCAACAAACACCTGGAAAATAGCTGGCTATTCAGATACAAAAACTGCAAAAATACTTGTCAGTCAGTCAGATTATATGGACACAGATTCATGTGTGGATAGGCATTTTCTAATTTAGACGACCTGGACTGAGATCTGTTTTGAATTTACTGTATCTCCTATTAAAAGAAATCAGTGCAAAAGTTGACAGAAATACGCTTTCTAAGCCGACGTGATATTTCACATACTTAAAATATGCTTAAATTTAAACAGTTACTTAAGAAACAGTCTTTTTAGCCAGCAGCATCTCTTATTACAACAAATTAGAAAGTATGGCAAATAGGGAAATTACAATTGTATATCTGATAAAAGCATACCATATTAGCAGTACATCAAATCATGTATTAATCCTACCATTATACCTATAAAAACAAAGGAAAAAGTAAACTATGTTTTAAACACTGAACACAAAAGAATAGCTGTGGTTATCTATAATCTATCTAGTAAGATCATATAGTTCACGTTCTAAACTGAACATTATAATGTGACTTGCAGATTTTCTAATGAAACAAATAATATTATTTATATATTTCCCTAACTTCAAAGTGTGCATTCTGTTGACTAATGTTATTTGATCAAAGATGTTGATCATGTTATAAAGATGGCAAAAGATCTCTAGAGATTAATTTTTTTTTTTTACAGATTTTGAAAGGCAGTTCCTTCTGCAGTGGCTTTGCCACTCATAGTTTTAACTCATGCAATCCGAAATGTGAATATGCAATCTGCAGAATGAAAGACAGGCCCAAACAAAAGCTCACTATACTTTGGCATGTGTGGCAAATACTTGTAAAGAATCACCTAAATCTACACAGTAATACATTATTATTTACAAGAATCCTAGGAGGATAAATGATCCCACAGAATCATTACTTTTAATATCATATTTGGTTTTTTCTAAAGAACTAATTAAACTATGTCCTTTTTTGGATCATCGATAGAATACGAAAAACAGATTCTGGTAATTCATAGAGGGCACTGAGATTAAAATACAATTGTTTTTCAAGGAAGATGTTAAGGGCCTGCTTCTGCAATCTGTTGAGACCTTTTCCTTCCAATTGAAACACGGACTGAAAATGGTCAGCACTTTTGAGAACTAGCAATTTGATATGAAAATGAACTATGACTCAACTTCCAAAGCTGATGTTCTGTTTACTTACCACCATTTTCATCTGCAGTTCCATCTAACTGAGGTATTGAGAGATTAGCTAGGATATTGTTACCGCTCCACTCCATTTCCTCCTCCGAAGACGAATCCTCTTCTGTTGAACTTCGATGCATATTTTTGCCAGCTGACCTGGAGGAAAGAAAAGGAACTAATTGATGCATAATACCTCTATTAGGAAACACCATGGGCCACAGGGAACATGAAACTCAATGGGGTGTGGTGCTATGCAGTTGTATAATTTGGGGGAGCAAAAGGAAACAAAAATTTTGTCACATTTCTCATTGAGAAAGTCAGAATATTATTTTTGAATAATATTATTATTATTCCATGTTACAATTTTTAAGAGGCAACAGTGGTAGCCAACCATATTAAACAGCAGGATTCGCTAACTTAAGAAGATGCAGAGAAAGCATTTTGACGTTTAATTTTAGATAAATTTTACTGCAATTTAATTTCATTTCTTCAAAGTGCTTGAAATTTGAAGACTAAACCAACTATGCAAAATTACTTCAGTTCAGCTGTTAGTGAACAGATGTCTACTTTTTTGTGGTGGTTTTTTTTGTTAAGAAGTCTTTACTGTATTGTAACAATTCTCTCTCTTGGCAGGCTTAACTAAATCATGACCAACAAAACTATGCTTCATTCTACATCTCACTGAATATTCTGAAGCAGCTGTTGTTAATACTTAAGCTGCTTTTACTAAGTTAACTGTTCTAAACTGCCATGTTTACAGTCATAAATTCATTGGGAAAAAAAAAAAAGAAGCAAATCTACAAAGAAAAGCTTCTCTGGATTTTTTGTGTTTGCTTTATATGGGCATTGGGGAAGGAAGAATATCACAGAATATGATAGAAAACCACAAAGAACAAATCCTCCAGTATATTATAACTCTATAACCACTTAGGAATTTGATTTCTTTTTTAAAATAAAAAGTGTGAGATAGTCAAAATTCTTACCAGAAATAAGGTATTTTGTGACTACACAAAAAAAAAATACAGATAGATATCAAAGAACTGAAGTTTGGGGTTTTTAAATTTGTTTGTTGTTTGTTTAAGTTTGTGTAATACCTTAAAAGATATAAATACAAATGTTTTGAATTTACAGGAAGGAAAATCCACAATAACCTAAATACACTTTACTTTTGCAGAATGCTTTGATGACTGGAGTTAGACCAGCATGAATTATATGTATGGTACCACCCCAGACATCTGAATGTCAGCACAGAGCTAATTTAGATCAGGACAGATTTGTTAGTTCAGAAACAACAGGCTCAAATGTAAGCACATCATTTCCACTCACATCTGGAAGCATGACTTGGAGAATCAAGTAACAAGCACAGCTAGTCTCCATGATCTAAGAGAGCTTAGTTGTCCCTCTTCTATGTTCCCAAAACATGGAAAAGCACAGCACAAAGCAATCAGCTTGATATGCAAATTAATAGCAAACTGGGGATGTTTCTTCCAACCTGAATTATACTGCAATCCCAGGTAAATCTTTGTCAATTTTAGTAAACACAATCAGCCTGGAGATGACCTCTGCAGGTAACTTGGATTTCTCCTCATTCAAGCCTATCAGTTTGGATTCTGGGAAAATTTATGTGACACAAAGATATCACCATACATGAACTTGTCCAGGTCTTGGTGGGCTTTTTTCTCCAATTCAATACAAATCAAACCCAAGCCATTGAATTCATTCAATAGGGAGTGGTTACTCCTCATTAGCACAATAGATTTTCTGAGATCATGTAAGACTGGTAAACACTCACTAACAGAAAAGCCTTGGTATGGATATTCAAGGATGCATTAGGAAGCCACACAGATGGAATAAGACCGAGCAGAGTAAAGTCAGATCCATCATCAGACTCAAACTGGTTCTTCACACATGAGCAGAATCATGCAGTGGGCAAAGATACTCATGGCTTGTGTCTGAAATGAGTCCAAATTCTGTAGAGATCTCAGTGCAACAGAACTTGTAATTCCCTCTGAACAAAAGCTCACTCCCAGTGGAAGCAATGGTATGTACATTTTCCCTAGTGTTTTCTGTCTGGGATTAAGGTGTAGGCATATGTGAGTAAGATATCAGTGAGACAGCTCATCAAGTCTCTTGAGTTTTTAAATAGGATTCTTTTCTGCATGAAAGCAGTTAATTGCTTCAGAATCCAACCCAACTCCTGAAGTTGTAGAGTCAAACCCATACAGAGGTGTGCCTGAGCTAATGAATTCTGCAAGATACGGGTTTTCACAGTAACTACCACTAAACTGAAGTTTGAAGTGAAGTGTTTTGGATGGAAATTTCAGCTTTTCAGACTACTAGAGGGAAAAAAACCTAGAAAATCAAAGGTCAGATAGGAAAACTAGCTTTAGAGATCAATTCTCTCTAGAACTAGAAGACTAATGAACTAACTAACTTCTGGTTCTGTTACAACTTTAATGTGCCTTATGGAAATAAAGGAAGCATTTCTATACCTCTCTAGTTCTCTGAAATATAGTATGATTTCAATTTCTGATGTAGGAAAAAACCCCAAATATAAAAATGTTATGTCTGTGAAGTTCCTCACACTTCAAACAGAATTATAAATATCAGAAACTGTGCTGAAAGCAGGGGTCAAGAGAAACTGGATATAGCTGCTTTCAATGCCTGTCAGTGCAGACTGTACAAAAGGTAATTACAACCTCAGAAGGTGTTCCAAGAAACTTGGCCTTAAATATATTGAAGTTGCTGACCTTTAGCAGTCAAGCAGAGTGAACAACATTCATGTTTTGATTTAAGCTTTTAACATGGAAACAAATGGATGTTTCTTCCTCAGGTTGCTTGGTTAGTCTTCATATGAATACTTCTTAAATATTGACTTTAGTAAAAGATGTACAAGATACACCTTAACATTTGCATTATACCCAAGGTGTGACCTTACAAGCAAGTTACCATTAAAGGTTTTCTTGTATTTGGACTTGTAGAACAAAAAGCCCACTTAATTCTTCCTCAAAGAGCAAACTAGAAGCTTATGTTTGGCCAAACTTAAACACTTAATCTTTATTTCCAGGTAACACTGATGAGTCACATCATCATCCAAACAATGTGCATTCCATCCCAAGATCTGCACAGATTTTTCCATGTTGTTAACAGAGACCTCTCCACATCTCATTGGGCTCACAGCATACTTGAAAACAAGGTGGGAGGAAGGAATGATCTGGCAGAAAAAAAAACATATTAAGAAAAGAAAATATATACCTCCTTTTTTGCCCAGGCTCTTCCACGCTACTGTCCCACCTCTGGGACATTAGCAAGCTAAGTTCCATTTCTTCTTTCTCACACTGTGGCTCATTTTCTTCATCATCACTGTTCTGAGAATTTCGCCAGCTTCCAAGAGAACGATGGTGAGAGAGTGTTTTTTGATGTCCCATCTGATATCCATCATTCTCCAGTCCAGCCAACAGATCAATCATGGCCTCATCAGCACTACTGCCCACTGCAGAAAAAGCCCATACAAGTAGAATCTATATTTTGTTCTACTTGTAAATGACTAGTTACAGTCTACCAGTAAAAAACAAAAACAACCAAACCAAAGAAAAAAGCCCCTCACCATTTAAAAATCTAGTTTTTTACTGTCTAATGCAAGGCATGCTACAGAAACAAAGCTCTTTTCATATCTTGTTTTTTCAAATTTTATTATTTATCTTTTCTAGCTCTGTATCTAAAACTTTGACAACTTACTTTCTTTCTGCCCTACTCTTCTGATGGTACCAGATGCAGTGGACTCACTTCTCTGTCTCCACTCTCCTATTACCTCCTCATATTCAGTAAAGCTTCACTCTCCCCTTTAATTTTAGCTTGAGTGACAGCTTCTGAAGCATCACTGCCTTCTCTTGCTTAATAGCTGCATTAGCTTTGAGCACTTTTTTCTGTATCACTTGAGGACTTTCAGTCACTGCATCTTGTGAAAAGGGATGATGATTTTGACAAACTATTCCCCCTTCCGTTCTTAAATATAATGCTCAACTTTGGCTCCCTTTTCATGCCACTTTAAGCTGTTCTATTCCAAGGTTACTTGAAACACTGAAAGTTTACCTGACATCACTCCTCTCTTAAATTTTATATTTCTTTTATTTGACCCAAGCTTACAGTTATTTATGCACTTTCCTTCTGTTTTTTTCTTAAAAATCCTTCCAAGTCACAATTTTTTCTCACTCTCTTCCTACTTACCTATCATCTGACCTCATAATCAATTTATGACCTGAAGTCTACCAGGCATCTTTGTTACTTCTCTCTCCTTCTCTAGTTTAAGAACTACAATCTCTAATTTCTTTCCTTGGGAAGCATCATATGATTAAAATGATCTTGAGAATTATATAAAATAGATCTCAACATTGGTGAGAAAGGCATTTTTCATATTTTGCAAAGGCTTCACAGGATACCATGCAATCCTTTACAACAGAAACCATCCCTTTTTCCAGAGTTTTTGAATTAACCCACTTTCAATTATACTTTCTGTTCTTGGCTCCTGTGCCCTTGGGTGAGGCTCATTAAACTCCAACCTCTACTTCATGTTAATATGAACCTTGGGGTGTAATTCACACTGAATAGCAGAAGTCATGTGGTTCACAGTCCCTGTGGCACTACAACTCTACTAGAGGGAAAGTGAACACTGGTGCAGGCTATGAGGGAGCGTAAGAGATAAATATGCACCACGTTACTCATAGTCACGCAAGACACCAGGAATCAGCATGACAAGAAGGGAGGAGAGAAAGAAAGTGAAAAATAAAGTAATATAATCTCAATTTGATTACCTAGTCAATGGAAAAAAAAAGACCATTTCAACACTTCAATTTGGTTGAGCAATTCAAATGTACATATTACATTTATTACCCCCTACATATTATTTTAGCCACTTTTTATCCTCTCAGGTCTGCTCATGTTTGCCGGCTCTTACAGAATTTCTCATAGTTCTTTCAATAAATCCAAATCCTTGCCTATGAAACTTCTATAATCAAAATCTTGCCTACTCTCTGCAAAATAAAACTACACTCTAAATCTAACTTCATCTACTCCTTTCTTAGCAAGAACAGATTTCAAGTTTGTAAATTGTATTACCCACAGACATCTACTGTTGCCCAAGCCCATACTCATACACTATGAGTATGAGTATCAAAAGAAATGGAGGCTACTACAGGTTTTAAATACTCCTCCCTGCCCCACACTATATGGTTCACATGAACATTATACATTATGTTTACCAAAGAACATACATAGAGATATATCAAGAAATATGTGCTTTTCATCTCCTTCAGAGTATTTGAACTATTTCTACCTCGTAGTTTTTCATACAAGCTCCTTTCTTGGTTATTTTAGGGTTGTTTCCCCCTCGTGCCTCGCAATTTTACTGTCATGGTTTTTCTCCTCCTCTTAAGTATTTTGCTTCTTGTTTCTTTGCCTTCAACTGTTTTTGTATCTAAAAATTTTGGGAAATGCTCTGCTGCAACTTGCCTCTCATTATCAACCTACTATTGCCCAGTACCTCCAGCCAGCTGAGCTTCTGAAGACAGATCACATTGCAAGTTTCCTACCTTAACGGTACGAAAGATGCAGCCAGTAACTGCAAGAGTATCATGGACAGACAGTCAAAATCATCTTCATTCTGATAGTTTTAACCTTATAGCCCTAGGAGCACAAGGAAGAGCAATACCCACAAGAGACTGCATTGAGCTGACTTAGCAAGAGGACAGGGCTTACTGAACCAGTCAAACAGAGCAGCCTCTACAAATACAGTCCTGGTGACACTTAGAAAACATAGAGTGTGTTTTGGTGGTGGTAGGGTATGTGTCTGTGTGTGTGAAGTCTCAACCTTTTTTCAACCTGAAAAACTCCTTGAGCTAAATTACTTCCTTTCTTTCATGATGAGTAGCCTAAGGGAACACAAAGACTGTGGAACAATAAAATAGTCTGGAAGAAAAGACATTCCAGTCATACTCACTAAAAACAGTAGTCTGATTCAGTCTTTGAGACAAAGGCTGAAAGCACTGACTATTCTCCACAATGTTTAAAATTGCTTCTTCATTAATAAGTGCTTCCTCTTCTTTATCAGTATGCATCCTATTGGAGTCTTTAAAAGAAAAAAAGAGAAGAAAAAGTATAAAACTTCTGAGTCACAGACATCAATACATTATGAAAGCAAGCCACTTCAGAATGGATTTTACTATCCAAGTATATTTCCATTATTTGCTGTAGCAATTTTAGAAAGGCTTACTCTAACAGTAACAAAACCCAAAAGTACTCTTTGGTTTTTCATAAGTAACAATCACAACTTCCTTGGCTTACTTCTGTTAATAGTATGAACAGACAAACCATGACATAAATTTCTGCCTAAACAATTAGGATATTAAAAAACTCACCTTTGCTCATCTGTTTATCGTCATGCACTTCTACTGTATTAGCTGGTGTACATGGAAAGGCTTCAGGAGAAAGTACCTCAGAATGTAGTGTTAATTCAGCAGAGAACTCCTCTGATCCATTACTGTAGTCCAATGATCCTGACAACGTTCTAGTTAATTGAAAAGCAAGTTTTAAATGCATATTTAAGGTTTGCATAGCATACTATATTTTATGACAAATGGCTAAACACTTACACAGAGAAGTCATTTTGCTTGAGAATTTCTTTAAGTCTCTTCTGAAAAAATTTTTCACTCTCTGTTGCTGGCACAAATCCACGGTCTTTAAAATTTGAAAAATATTTGTTATTCAGTTTTACTTTGACCTCTCAACACAGAGAGCAGCTAAAATGACTGATTTTATTAGAAAAAGGCTCAAAGTTGAAGTGCCTGCTAATTTTCAGGGCCAAATCCGAGGGCTGACTTTCCAAGTGTATTAAAAAACTTGAAAATACTTCACATACTCCCAACTGATCTCATATGTAACTGTGAGTAACAACAGCATTTACAAATCATGATGCAATTAACCCAAGGTGAGCATCCAAGAAAAATCAGTGAACATTTTTGAGAAGTCTGGCTTATGCAGCCTCAATAACATTATATGGAAACACATGAAAAAAGTCAACCAGAAAGTAGTCTGCCTTAGCCAGGAACCTGCCTCTTTCCTTCATTCAATCCTCTGTCTTATTTGCCAAATATCATTCATATTTTAAAAGAAATATGGCCTTGGTTCTATGGAGAACAGCCTGCTCACTATGCAATTACATTGCAGAGCACAGTCTTCCCCGTGTAATGAATTTTACATAAAAACAGGGACATAAAGACAGGGGTTTGTCTATCCTATTAGAATTTTAATCTAATAACACCTTAGCTATAATTCTGCAGAAATTCAATGGGACTGCCCTTGTGCATAAACTACAATAGAAGGCTTCAAGATAAAGAGATTTAGTTTTGTTGGTATTTAAATGTTTTCCATCACAAAGCACACAATCTTAACTACCATTATCATTCATTCTGTCTAGATGTTTTGCAGACAGCTGAATCATGATGTTGTTAGGCAAGGTTACATCATCTTGCTTTCAAAATTGGAAAACACATACTGGACCATCAGTAAGCCTGGAAGTAAAAAAAACAGTACATCTAATCCCTCAAACATGATACATCAATTTAAATTCTGTCCTCATGCTTGCTTCTCATTCAAATTTTTGGATTAACAGCTGCTCAATTGTTTGGGTTTTTTTTACCTTGTGACTCAGGTGGCTTAATCTGAGAAGATTCACATTTCTGCCTCCGTCGCTGCTTTTCATCCTCCCATATAGCTTGCAAACCAGGGTTCCTGCCAATCTGGGCTGAAATATGCAATTATACATGAAGGGAAATCTGCCAAAATGACAAAGCATTCTTTCCCCAAATTGGATTCTAACACTTTTCCTCATCTCTTTGTCATTCTAGCCTGTTATTTTTTTAATTGCCATTCCTGCCTTACTCTAGGATTTGGTATTATGTAAAAGTTAAGGTGTAACTTCATTTGCTTTCTAGATCTCCTATTTGTAATCTAGATCTTTGGCTTTTTCTTGTCTTCCCACCAAGTAGTGTATATATGTATATATGGGTGTATGTACATACATACACATAGATGCACACATGATATTGGTATTTCCATTAGTATTTTTCCTATAGGTCTGAAACATTCTATTATGTATTTAAAAACCCCTCTTTATATTGTTCTCATAAGACACTATTTTTATAACCCCTTTTCTTTCAGATTTAACTATTTTTTTAACTTTATAAATTTGAAGATCAACAATTCACTAACACTGAAATATGGATTGTGATTTAATTAAGATGAGCTTTAAAAGAAGAGTGAACTATGACATGGTTTCTGTTCTAAAACCATTTACATGGAAAGTTATTAACAATTCACCTTCAATATCCAGTTGATTCAAAATGTCAGCAGCTACAGCATCCACCTCCAATTCACAGGTACTTTGTGGCTCAACACCTTTCAACATTAAAGAGCTGTGACAACATAAATACCACAGATTAATTTTATCAATACACTGAGTTTGAAACATGCATCATCATTGATTTTTAACTGGACTAATATTGAAAATTATTTTGAGGAAACAGGAGTGACCAACTGCAGAATTATCAGTTCTCATCCTCATCTGCAAGTCCTTAAACTAATGATCATATTCAAATCTAATTAGATAAGAAAATCTGTACCTTCAACTTAAAGGGTTTAGCTTTTTCTTTTGTGAGGAGAAGATAAAGAGCTGGTAGATAATGCCAACTACTAAAGCAATTACAATAATGTTCTTCTCCTCAAGTACAAGATTAAATGTTCTATATAACTCAGCCAATAGGACAGGGTGTGTAGGCAGGATCATGCACCCAGAAAACACAGTGGCAAGAATTTTTCTATCTCATTCACAGTTCAGAACAACGCAGAGCACTTTAACATTTACAACTAGTTTTTCTGGAGTTTTTTCTTTAGCCTGGTGAATAAGAAAGGGAGTATTAACAACCCTACCACATTAAGGATAGCTAGTTTGATGAAGACTTGAAATACTAGAAAAACAGATTAAGATTGCTGTACAATTATCTGATCACCTTCCTGCTGTGCCTTTTCAGATCTGCAAATGTCAGTGACCTTCCACCTGCTGCTGTCAGTGAACAAATTTTAAGGAGTCCATGGAGGAAGGTAACAAACAGAAACCATCTTGTAAAAGTCTGTTTACCCTTTAAAATCATTTAGGGCAACACTGAAAATCCACTCCAAGCTCTTCAACTTTCTAGTAGGGCTTATAGCAATAGGACAAGAGGTAATGGTTTTAAACTGGTTTAAAACTGGTTTACCCTCTTTTAAAATGGTTTTAAAAGAGGGTAAACCCTCTTTTAAAATGGTTTTAAAAGAGGGTAAATTTAGACTAGACATAAGGGAGATTTTTTTTATGATGAGGGTGATGAAATGCTGGAACAGGCTGTCAAAACAGGTGGGAGAAGTCCCATCTCTGGAAATATTCAATGTCAGCTTACAGGGCTCTAAGAAACCTAAAGTAGTTGAAGCTGTTCCTGTTCATAGCAAGAGAGCTGGACTAGATGACATTTAAAGGCATCTTTGAACCCAAACTATTTTATGGTTCTACGCACAGTTTTAAAGACAATCCACTGCCATTACATCCCTCCATTCCCAGTCATGCCACCAGCTAGGAAACAAGCCCATAACATGCTCAAAATGTGTACTTTTCATGTCACAAACTTTGGGTGTTCACTCATCAAAGGAATCAGACAGAGCTCTGCCTGCACAGGTGGGCAACAGGAACTGGAGGCAAGCTGAAGCTTGTATTTTGATCCCACAGTAACAAATGACTGCAAGAGCACTGGGAAACAAGACTGAGGGAAGAGGCTGCAAGAATTCTTAGCTCCCTTTACAAAATCAAAACACTCCTGAGAACAAGCAAAAAGGACTATGATACAGAGTGGTCAGAGACATCAGACATTTGGTAAAGACTTGCTCTGACTTGTCTGGAGGATACAAAATCAAAGATCTGAGCTTCCCACTTTCACTGATTTCCTCTTTTGAAAGACAATAAAAAACCCCAAAAACCAATGGGGGTTGGATAGAAAGATGAGGAGCCTTTCTGTCAAAAACTACAGTATTTCAATTTACATGGCATATTATTCAAATTAAAAACACTGAGATAATAACAGGCCTTTTCTGAAACAAATCTAGGATTTATCATTATAGTTGTCATTAACACTTCCATGATGAAGGCAGGGCTGGCAGTCAAAACTGCACACTCTAAAGAGTTACATGGAAGCTGATAAAGACACCTGACACACAGTAAATTCTTCATTAGACCTGAGAGAATGTCTTCCCAATACCACTAGTTCATTAGCTTGGCATTTAACATCCTTGTTAAGGTGAGCTGCTAGACACTTGCACTAGTTGAAGTCATGGCAGTAGCACTACAAGCTTCTGCAACATTCAGGTAAGCCACAAAGGCCAAGAAGTCATTTGCTCCCACATCAGGAAAACCCTTGAAGGGCATATGAAAGCAGAGCAGCTTTTCTAGCCCTTCTAACATTTTAACTTATGTTGATTAAAACAAAACCATGAGATGGTGAGGGGGGAGTACAAACTGTCCTGAAGTACAGTTATTTAACATGGTTACGTGCTGCTTTGGAACTAGTTCAAATGAGTATTGGCAACAGCTTGGTCAGGTGTTAGGTTTGATGCTTTTGCTCACCTAAAACAAATGCGTGCAACATATTGGGAAAATACACAAAGTAACCGTATTTCCCATTCTCCATGATCAACACACATTTCCTCAGCAGCTACAGTGCTGTTTTAGCAGGTGAGAAGATAGCATGAAGAAGTCAGAACATGTCTAGTCTCCTCCCAGTGGCAGGTGATTGAAAATATAAAGTATTTCATGTCATTAGCAGTTGTAATGCCTTGGAATATATTCAGAAGTGGCTTGTTCAATACAGATTGCTTTATACAACAGACTAATCACCTGCCTCACATCCCATGCATCAATTTTGCAAAGAAGAGTAGTGGCTTAGGTAATGCCAAAATCATGATTTGAGAATATCTGTATTAGAACAAGGTTGGGAAAGACAAATTAGCAAGTCCCAGGCAAAGCTTATCACAGCATCTATGTTTCATTTTGTAAAAAGGCATGTAAAGGGACTTGTTCACAAGATACAACTTTTAATAGAGGTATATGAAAGACAGGCTTGAGTGAGGTAGTATAGAAGGAACCCAGCAGGAGAACAGAAATTTACTCTCTGAAGAAGCAAGATAAATCAGGGTTGTACAACACTGAATTGCCATGGCTAGGCTACTTGGGATACTCATACTAACTAATTTTAAATTGCCTTTTATACCTACACACTAGGTGAAAAACTGCAAAAGAAATCCATTTTACTTCTGTATAAAAATCACCAAATACATTATTTTGAGAACAGGGAAAATGGCCCTTATTTTTGAAGAATGTAATATTTGAATGAAGAATGTAACACTATTTACTGAGATAAAAACTATAGTTTAGGATGAAACTTGTGCTCAAAGAAACTACCAAGGTCTGGTTGCTCAGACATTGAGACAATGAATTAAGGATACAGTCAGCACATTTTTTAAAAAGTGCTCACTATATGCAAAGATCAATGCCCTTACCTTGAAGAATAATCAACAAGGTCAGTATCTTAATTCACCAATATTAATGACAGCCTAAGGAAGCAAGTTCTGTAATGACCCGATCTGAGGTATTTGTAATGCTAAATTGAGCACAAGAGACAAAAACTAACTTCATGGAGTATCTGAAAGGTGTTACTCAACTGCACTGATAAGGACTCTAAAATTTCACATAATAATTTTCCATGCTCTGCTCATGGCAGGAAACATGTCCTTGTTTTCAGGATGTTCAAGTGACTTAAATAATGTGCACATTATATTAAAAAATCAAACAGCTAAATAAAAACATGCACAGGCTGACAAGCGAGAAAAGCAATTATGACAGTCACAAGCCTAGCAAAAATCTGCAACATTACATATCTGCTAGACTGTGCAGAAGTGTTATTTGTCAGATCTCTCCACTTCCATATAAACTAGTGTCTAATAGCAAATCTAAGATTTAAAAAAAGAAAGTGTTTCTCAAAAGCATTCTACCAATCATTCTGCTTTTAACACATTATGTCCAAGTGGTAGACTTGACTGGCAGATACTCTAAGTCTGATGTTTACCAGAAAGTTTTCTCAATGGAACTCATAGAAGTGTTTCATCATTTATTATCAGCTGCCAGAATGGGATAACAAAATGGATCTCATGTCCAGAATTCCTGATGTCAAAAACTGTCGGACAGCACTACCAGGTTCAGGTGACCGCTGCCCATTTTAGGGCAGGCTTTGTAGGTTTCAGTGCAATAACACTGGCAAGTATTCTACCTAAAAGCCTTACAGGGATTCCCAGGCACTAGAAATTTTGGACATTTGTCTATTTGATAACAGAATCATTCTAGAATTACATTTTAAAAAATGTCTTTGACTTAATACAGTGCACTTATCATAGCAGCCAATCAATAATTTGGAGATTTGCCAGGAGCAAGAAAAGGACATGGCTGGGTTGAATGCTGTTCTTGCTAAGTGTCTGAGTAGCAAGGTGCTCTCTAGCATGAAAGACAGAGTTCAGTCACCAAGAAAATTTGACACAGTTCTCAAATGTTTTTTTGAAATAAGGAACCATCACTAGTATTTACTCAGCAAAATGCTGTCCATGTTACACATGTGACTTTTAAATTTGCATATTACCTTCTAGGTATTCAGAATTGTATTTCAGCCAAGTGATATACTGTGTTCCAAAGTCAAGAAATGCCCTACTTGCTTAAACAAGAGAACTTGTTAACTGCCACTTACAGCAAGGACTTGGCAGATACGTGTTGGACTATCCCTAAAATGTATTCTTAAGGTACACAAAGGATAATGAGTCCAAACAGACATCCCAGTCACTAAGAATACAAGACAGGCCTAGAAATGTTGTGGTCTCAAACAGCATTTGACTGTCTTTTCCCTTCTTGCTTTTTCTTGACAGAACAAGTAATAACTTGAGCATACAGCTGAAAGGTAGGGAAAGATTTATGTGATCTTCATATCTGATATAAAGGACAGGGAAAGAAATTTGTAAGTTCAGTGATATTTAGAAAAAACTCCAAATGCTACTGAAAATAGCAGTCAAGTGATAAAATTACAATAAGTAAAACAATTTTGCTAAACAATTCACAAAACAGTTACATGTCTCAATTTGAAGTGGATAGAACTTGAAGAGAACTGGATAATAAAGTGAGGGGACTGTGCAGATATTGCACATGAAACTAAAAATGAATACAGCTGTTATGCAAGTATGTATTTTGGGAATACAGAACATATTTTGTTAAGAAAAAAGAAATAAAGGAAGAAAGGCAGCTTTACAGCTATTGAGTAATTCTGTAGCCTGCAAAAGTAGAAACAGCTGAGTCACAATCATTTCAGGAAACAATTAAAAGGGTTTCCTTGGATAGGTATCTCATACTATCTGGGTCAGATTTACCCTCAGTAAGGCTGATCATGACAATTATAGATCCATTAAGCCAACCTAGAAGCAAATTTTCAGAATTTGAAAGGAAATGAAGTAAGAAGGCAATATGAAAGTGGCACTGCAGTAGGGGTGGTTTGATTACAAGAACACTGTTTGAACTTGATGACTCCCATAAATAATCCAGGAGAAATTTTAACAGGCAAATAATTTTGTGTAGATACAGAACAGAGTAAAATCAGGACTGGAAAAGTTTACATTTGTTGCTTTTCTATGGCATGTATGTCCTACAGCATGGGGAAGACAGTCATGCTAGAACACCCTTAATAAAAAAATTAATTTTCTAGACAAAAGAACATTTAACACTGTATCAAATGTAAACAATTTCAGTTGCAGGAATCATAAATGAGTTCCTAATTTATTAAAGCATTTTAGTAGCTAACTAAATGTGAAATTCTTCTTGGTTATATAAAAAGGACAGAGCATCGATACAAAATGTGTAGAACTGAGTATAGACCATGTGACTGAGCTTTCTGTGACTGAGCTTACTTCACATCTCATTAATACAGCAGTGTAGTAATGAAATATCCTGATAAGGCAAGCCAGTAGACATGCTGGATACATAGAATTACCAGAAAACAAAAGCAGGTTAACTGAGAAGTAGAATAATAGAAACAGATGAGAAGAGAAACATTTTGTCCTAATAAATCCTAAAATGCTCACAAGCCAAATCGGCATGATAAATGAAACTGTAAAGTGTATCAGGAACTACCTATATCATTGCACATGATGTACAGAGAATTTGTGTGGTATATTATGTAGTATTCAGGCTTTACATTGAAGAAATAAATTCCTGCTGGTAGAAATACAGCAAATGACTACCAGGGAAATGGACAGAGTTGGTATTTTCCCCATTATTGTTAATGTCCCACTTCTGGAACACATGTGAGTGCTGGAGAAGGATTGGCACGAGTGAGGTGCTGCACCCCTGGCTGTATACATGGAAGTGTGGAAGGAGGAAGAAAGAAGACTTGTAGTTACAGCCATGAGGAGGCATCCTTGGCTCCTGCTCTGCTGAGCTCATCCCTCTCTGGTGTTGACAGCCAGGAAGTACTACTTTGCTTTCTGTTTATCTGCCTTCCCCAGATCTTTGTAAAGTAACATCAGATAATCCTGGTCTAACTTATGATCCAACCTTAATGTTAACATAAGTTGGCTTGCAGAACCAAGCAAAAAAAAAAAAATTGAAATGGACTGTGAATGAAATATGCAGCCAAAGAGAAGAAACAGCCCAAGAACAACTGCACATAAAGTGACAATAAGTTGTCAGATGAATGTTGTTATAAAATTCCCTTGAAGTAGTAAAAGAATCAGAAAACCAGATGTAATCAACACAAGTTCATGTTTTTGCATGCTAGAAAAACCCAAAGTATGGCCTAATGCACACATTTTCTTCTGAGGAGGCAAAAACTCCCAGTATCTAACACTAGCAGGAAGTGTGGCATATTGAGCCCAATAAACTTTTCAGAGAAGAATGACAGGATCCACCCAAAGACTGAGAAGATTACTAGATGACAGAAGGACCTGCCAATCATTAGCAAACAGCTTAAAGAATGAACTTGCTGTAGATAAATGATATAAATCAGTAGCTTCCGATACTGTGAGTTTCTCTCCCCTCCCCAACTCTGGCCACAAAATTCACAAAATTCCAAAAATATTTCATTTTCTTATGGAAGTAAAATGATTACAAATTACAAACTGTAGAGTAGGAAATGCCTAAGAAAAAGGAAAAGCATGGGAGACAGAGATGAAAATTCTAAGCTGAGTTTCTTTGTAGTTACCATTCGAAATGGACAAACTGAATTCCCTGATAGCACACTATTCATAGAATCATAGAGTCATTTTAAGGGTGGAGAAGTCCTCTAAGATCATCAAGTCCAATTATTAATCTAAGACTGCTAAACCATGTCCCCCAAGCACCACATCCACATATTTTTTGAATGCTTCCAGGAGATTCCACCATTTCCTGGGCAGTCTATTCCAATACCTGACCAGCCTTTCAGTGAAGTAACTGATATTCAATCTAAACCTCCTCTGGCACTTTTATTGTTTATTATTTTAATTATTGTAAATTACTATAAATAATTTTATTAATTGTTTATTATTGTTATTATTTATTACTCCCCTTTCATCAGGCCATTTTATTTTGTCCTCCCACTTTTTACCTGGGAGAAAAGACTGACCCTCACCTGGCTGAAACCTCCTTTCAGGGAGTCATAGAGAGCAATAAGGTCAGCCCTGAGCCTCCTTTTCTCCAGGCTAAACAACCCCAGCTCCCTCAGCTGCTCCTCACAGGACTTGTGCTCCAGACCCATCACCAGCTTCATTTCCCTTCTCTGCTTGCTCCAGCCCCTCAATGTCCTTCTGTAGTGAGGGGCCCAAAATCAAACTGAGATTTGAGACGTGGCCTCACAGTGAAGTCACATTAGTTAAGGATGATTACAAAAACATAATCTGTGAACTGATGTGTAAATATTCTCTATAACTATTAAATTTGCTTAACTCTTTATCAAACTCTTCATCATCATCAAAGTCATCATTCCAAAACCCAGAAAGTAGAATTTTGCCCATTATTTCCCAGCTGGATTTTTCTAACCATAAACCACAAACCATAAACCACAAAGCATCAGGTGACCAAGACTAAATAATGATCATTTGTGTCACATAATCACTTTTTTTTTTTTAACATGCAAAACATATAAGGGTCCTTTAAATGAGAGACTGGAACTCCATTATATTCAAGTTAATGTATATAGGAACATATAGCATACAACAGAAAAACCTGGGATGCTGACCTTGGTATTTCATCTTCTTCCCATTCAGTGAAAGATACATTGCTTGAATTTTCTGGCAAATGAGTTCTATGATGTTTACTTACACCTGATGTATCACCTAGAAAAAAGTAGAATGAGAAATTAATTAATTTATATGGCAATATTTTTTACAAATATCATTACATAACTGCATTTATTATTTAATATTACCAGTCCACATGCTCCTAAAGAATTAATAGCACTGCATGATATCATTTTCACCCATTAACTATGCTATCATATAAATGAACTAATTTTCTTTCTAACACATAGACACATTTATATACAAAAGAAAAATATATTTCCAACACACTGGCATTATTTGAACTACATTTGTTGCATTCCAGTCACATCTTAGCCTAAATTCAATCTTTTCCTATTTGTGAAAATTTCAAAATAAATCATACAGTCTGATGTAAACTTCAGGATTTTCTGGGTCCACAGTTCAAATCCCAATGGAAATTAGAAGCCAAAGAAAACACTACTTTTCCTTTTTCTTATTTGTTAGCTGGAAGGGAATATACAACACAGTCCAGATACAATGGTAGTAGCAGTAAGTGGAAACCTGCAATGAAGGCAGACGTCTGACCTACAAATAAAGAAAACACTCTACGTTTGCTCAGAGGTCTCCATATAAGGGAGTGTGCTCCAAAGTCATGCTGGTGAAGTCCTCTCTGAAGAATTCCTACCTCTCTTGAGGTCTCCACCTGAACCCTCATTTTTCAGAGAAGGTAAAGAAAATATACTCAGGATATGGCACAAGAAAGAAATTCTAGGCTTCAGGAATGGAGTTGGAGGGAGGTAGAATGGGAGAAGACTTTGAAAATGACTCAGTCTCCACTTCTACCTAAAGGACTAGCTTGAACCTTGAATTTTCTCAGCTATGTTGGTGTCATGCACTAGCAGCTCTCTGGTATTCAATTTACCTTTCAGCCATAGCAAACACTCCTGCATTTGTTCAAGTTACACCAATTAACTCAATTGTCAGAGGTCTTCAGTAATTAAATATTGATTAGAACATGTATTTTTATTCTAAAAATTTCATAATAGTCTTCCATGTGAATTGCACTACTTGGAATATTGGGTTTATCCTCATGTAGCAAAAAGTGCTAAGTTACTAGAGAAGCAATTGGCAGGCACCATGCCAAAAGAACCTTAGAAGCTACAAACAGAAGCAAGCAGGCTTAATTCCATGTGTTCCAGACCAAGCTTACTGCACTCAGATTAGGTTCCTGCAAGCACTGTCCCTACATCAGACTCTCCAGTGTACAGGCATGGCACATGTGGGCTGAAAGGACACTCTTGTGCTCATGCAGCACCAGCTCACGTTTCAGCCACACCTGCACTGTTACGGTCCATGCACTTCGATGCCTAAGCAGGTGATTCTGGAAAGACAACACAAAATATCTGATCCCATTTGCACAGATCCAGCTCAAACCTAGCAAACCTTACTGTCTGGGCTGTTCAAAAGTGCTGACTTGTCCTGGCCAGCTAGTCCAGGAAAAAAACACAGCCATGTTTTTACTGTGTGGCACGTCAGCTAATTCTCTGTATTAAAATGTAAACTGACTATGCATGGAAACAACTCTTGTTATTTTTCATCTGCAGCTTGATTAATTTAAGTTGATGAAATAGGACTGAATAGTCATATATTTTAAAGGAAAATACATCTCACGGCAGTTATGCAAGGTTATAGGCCAACTGGTAAAATATATACTATTATTTTTTTAAATTATATGCATTTCAAATACCACACCACAGCAGTTTCAGGGCATTATTCCATTTCTTCTTCCCTATCATTGTTGTTTTCATATATTTCTAAAAATTGAGGCTCAAATTCCTGTATTAGTTTGTTTCTTCAGTAAAGTTAATCATAGGGACAGGAATTTAAGGACACACAATATTTCCCTTCTCTTGATATAAAGATCTTTAAATACAGTAGCAATGACACATCAAGGTCTTTCAGAGACATATTACAGAAGCAGATTCAGCTACTGAAAATAAAAGTTTTGCAACAGTTACAATGGTATGTGGTGCATGAATGAATAGGTAGCCTTCTTCACAGCCCATAAAGACAAGGCCTTGAAGAAATGAACTGCTGCACTTTCTGGATACAAGCTGATGAAGGCAGAATAGTCCTGCTACAAGAAATCTGCATGCTGACCTCTCTCAGCCTTCAAAAAGACTGACTTATCTCAGTGAGAGAAATACCACTATGAACAGGCTCCTGAGGCTGCTTGCTTACACTGACAAAACGTGTTAACTGCCAGACTCATTTTCATATCATCTGCAAGGGAAGTAAGGGAAGTGTTTGCTGCACATCTTTTGGCAAAGGCTTTTACTGCTGTCTAAGAAACAATGTTTGGTCTGGCCTGTGTGACACAGCTGTACCTGACTGAAAGGAACTCCCACAACACAGAGGCTGAGGTACAGGCAGCTAAAGTGTGTCAGGTGTGAGCAGAGGCAGTGCTTCCACACCACTCCAACAGCCTGAGCTCAGAGAGGGCTGCTGTACAAGGACAGGCTCTTGACAGCAGTGCTTCTGTAAGGCTGCACCAGGGACAAACCATTTGTCGCTCGGCTGCTGTGCCAGGAGCAATAGGCAGTGATCCTGTGCCTGGGGACTCCAACAGACTGAGCTCAGGCTGCTGATGCATGTGTGATGTGGAGCCATGCAAAGCAGAATCCATCTTCCTAGGAGCACTGCAGCCAGTATATGATCAAGCCAGACAAAGTAGTGTCATTTTTTTCCTTTTATTTTATTGTATTCTTCCCCTATAAGAATAAAGTACACTGGTCTCAGCCCATACTCCTCTTCCATCCCCTTGTTCCCATTCAAGACTTAGGTTTCTCATCCATAAATAAATAATGAAGGAGAACATAAACAGCTTATGTTTTTCATCTATCATCTAAAAGAGGGGAAAAAAAGAGCATTGGAAAAAGAATGGAAGCAACTATTTGATACAATCCCATCGCATGTTTCCAGAAGGCTGATTTAAATATTTGGAGGACTAAAGGTACCTGACTGTATTTCCTCAGGACTGAAAACCCTGACAATGCTCTGTCCATGCCAGAGCTTTTGCCTTCCTACAGTTCTGACACTAGCAAAAAGTGTGGCCTATTGTTGGGCATGAAAAGTGTTTTCCTTTAAACAAGAATTAGTTATAAAACTCCATGGGCTAATCCACTGCCATCTGAATATACATGCATAAAAATAAAGAGGAAATTCAGCACGATTATTGGTCTACCTTTTTACAGAAAGATACTTCACCATTTCTTTTAACTTTTGCTTTAGCTGTAGGAACAATTATTATTTAAGTAATCAATACTTATTTTACTAAATGTTATGTACCAAAGGCATGTTTTTTCTACTGTTATCTCTCCTTTACGATGAAGAATTTAGAAGAATTAAGGATGTTTTCACCAAACTTAATTTTTATGTCAGTGGTACATCCAAAATGCCAAATTAATTTCTTAAAATGCTTCCCTTGCTAACACACTAATAATTCAAATTTTACCTTAGAGCAAATGACTTCAGCACAAACACAAGCATTTTAATTAAGAACACTGATTGTGATTAGAGCAAAATCTTTAGCCATAATTTTGTAAAGATGCTACTGCAACAACAAAAAAAAAGAATTTGAATTGATGTAAGAATCAAAACCATTAAAAAATTAAGCAACAGTATTATTTGTGCTATCTTTCATGTCAATTCTTCAACTAAACATCAACAATTTTTCATCTTCTAGAAAAGAGGTGTGGTCATCTTGTGAAATGGTCACAGCTGCACTGCTGACAGAACACATGCTTCTTGACACACAGCATCTCATTTCGGGAAGCAGGCTCTTCCTCAATCCCCACACAGAGGCAAAAAAAGAAAAAAAACTACATATGGACTTTGTTTTGACACAGAACTTCCGGGAAACAACACGATACTCATTCAGCCAAAATAAAGCAAAAGCTTGACAGCAAGTGACGTCTTGTACAAAATGGTAGTTTTTAGCCTTCAAAAGAATTATTTGGTCTTAAGAAATAAACACCTTACCTTTTCTCCTTGCTTTTCTGAATTTCACAGCAGCCAGGTTTATTAAATTCATTCCATATAAATTGTAGTCTATAAAGAGTTGGAGGAGGTAGGGAATATGGGCTTCATGAGGCTGGTAAGATTTGTTCATTATGGCTCCACCTTGCAGAAGCTCACAAACTCTAAAAGACAAATTAGGACATAAATAAAAAATTATTTCAGGACAACAATATTGATATTTGACTTTATCAAAACATAGAATACTTATCGACATTTTAAATTTTGCCTTTGTTGCATTTTTAACTTAAGAACTGTGTTTTCACAATAACAGTTGAACAAAAATTATCTCTGCTAATAATGATACAATATTTGTGTGTTAGTTGCAAAGGAGATTTGAATCTTTCAGCTAAAAAACCATGAAACTCTGAAAAAAAAATCCTACAATATTCTATTCCTGCAAGTGATCCAAAAGCCATTATAGGCCATGGAAATCTTTCAACAGAACAACTGTGGCAGCTGCATGCCTACCCAGCAGTAACAAGTTTGAAAGTCTCTCTAGTTCTCATTGACATATATACGATATATATGATACATATAATGTCCTTCATGGTTTTCAAGCTACATACTGTATACTCAGAAGTATTTTAAAACTCTGCAGAAGGACAAATCCTCTCTTTTAGACAGCTGCACATTGAAAATAATTGCAAGTATTTGCATAACTGTAAACTGACACAATAAGTTTATCTCAAATTAACAGTATACAACTATACAACAAAGAAAAGCACTAAGCATTTCTAAATGTAACAAACTGGGATTAAAAATAAAGTTTTATACTGAAAAAAGAAAGGAATAATTTAAGTGAAGTGTCAGTCCTTATTTGGATAGGAGCAATTCAAACATGAGGAGCTCCAAATTTTGAAGCAACTTTCCTGTCATCCATTAATACAGAAATTTTAAATAATGCAAAATTTCACTTGCCTAGAAGAAAAACCAGATAATCCTGTCGTATGATCATATATTGGACCTTCCAAAAAAAAGTTACAGTATGTAATAGCACACACTCAAGAGATTTTAGTTTATGCTTGGAAAATAATTCCTCCTTATTTATTTCTGAATTTACTGCAGCTACAGTAAGATTGAAATCAACTTTCATAAAACAGAACATTACCCTATTGAGAAATAGAGAAACTGTCGAATAACAAAAGCTATTCAGTTTTCCAAGTAAATCTTAAATTTAGTAATTTTTACTGGAACTAAAATCTACCAAAATTTACTTCCTAACAGATGAAATGAAGCCATATGAGAGACAGCTACATTGTTTTCCTTAAGAGTTACAGGAAAAGTAAGCTGATGCAAATTTGTTTAAGTGTTCACAAATTACAGTAAACACAGAACAACTGAAGGCAAGCATGTTTTGGTATTGCTTTTCCAACATTCTACTGCTTTAAAAGATTATTGGTGTGTTTAAAATTGGTAAATTTTATAGTGTTTTGAAAAACATGAGACAATAATTTTGGAGATTTTGTTAAGTTACTGGTAAATCTTATTTCAAACCTGACTTTTTAATTCAAGATACAAGGAAACCAGACGGAAGTTTGTTCTTCCACATCCTTACCTTTTTACCATTGCAGGATTGTAAAGATAAATCTTCATAAACTGTCTCTCCTTTTCATGGTAACCATAAAAAGGCCTGAAGACAAAGGAAAAAAAGCAAGAAGCTAGCCAGTTATGCTGTGGTATTTATTCAATGACATTTTACTATAAGGAGTATTAAATAAGCATGTCTATCTACCCAGTTAAAGATCAAGATGTATTTAATTTAGGTCTTTCCCATTAGCCTCTAATGCAAACAAACAAAACATCTGAAACACTCTTGTGCTGCTTTGAGGCAATGAGCAGCCGACTTTCAGTAACAACTGTTCTGAAATTCTAAGGCAAGAGAGGTGAAAAAGAGGCAGGTTCTCCTAATTGCTACCTGCTCTTTTCTCACTTATTCAAGTAAAGATTGTCATCAACAGTTTCCTCTGCCCAGCTTTCACTATTGAGATGAACAGCTATACTACAATTTATATAGTTCTCACAAAAATAACAATATCAAGAAATTTGGTAGGTGACCTTCTTTGTTACTGTAAAAACATCAGAAAGTTCTGACTGAAATTAAAAACAAGTTATTGCAGCCACTTTACTCATAATATCTAGAAGCCACAAAAACTGGCTGGAAACAGAAATATTAACTTCCCACACTTAAACAATTAGAAAGAATGTATTTCAGAAATGCATGAAAAAAGCAAATAAAACATAGTGTTGCACAACACTGAAAATTAGCATTTACACAGTTTTGAAGATGAAAAACTGAATGCATGTAGCTCAATTACCTGTGCTCTTCAAGGATATTTTCCTATTACTCATTATGATTTATTTTTCAACCCTTGGTTATGCAAGTTAAATAAAAATTAACTAAAAGGACACTTAAAATGCTAACACTCAATATAGACAGCTACACCAAATAAAAGAGAGTGGTCATCTTGACAGATTAATAAATGAATGTTTAAGGGCCTCCACTTCCTGGCCTGTGCTGCTGTAAGCATCAGACAGATAAAGACCACTTGAGAGTCTCATAGGGGCAATTTTACGTGAACCAAAAAAAAGAAAAAAAAAAATGAAAGAAAAAAAAAGAGCACCTAGATTCAGGCTCCTGCAAGACATGCCTGGTCTCAGGGAACACAGAATAATCCAGAGAGGTAGAAAAAGCTGCATGGAAAGTACTGCTCTAACAGCAGAGACAGAAAAAGCTAAGAAGAACAGATTTTGCAAAATTATAGACACTAGGATACAATTATGGAAAAAATGGTTGTGTCAAGAAGGTTTTTTTGGGAAAACATGTTAACTGTGTTAAAGTGAAAGCAAGTGAAAAGAGTAATTTAGAAGTTGTACAGCCCTGTATGAAGACATACATGGAGGGAAAATGAAAAAGGATTAGCACTGCAATCATCCAAGTCCAAATAGTACAACTGCAAAAAGCTATTCAAAACAAACAACCAAAACTCCTGACAGGTCATACTTACATTCCAGACACTAATGATACTTTGAAAACATGTTGAACAGTAGAAGATGGATTTCCTAAAGCCACATTGAGTGCTCTGTCAATGCTGAATGCCACTTGACGAAGGTAGCACTCTGGATGCTGTCCAAAACCATCGTACGGTACATAGAGGTAAGGGAAGATACCATGTAAGTGGAGACAAGTCTTCTGACCTAAAAATAAAAAGTAAACATTTAATTTCTAATGACTACTTTTTCTTCTTCTAAGTAGTTGCTACATCTGAGTTTTTTCATATTACTTTCAGGTTCTTCAGAGAGGATAAATTTATGACACAAGTGCAGGTGTGTTTCAAGCAAAAGGTTCTAATGTAGAGCAGTTCTCACACTTGATTAATTGACAAAACCAAAACAGAACAGATGTGGTTACATGACATACCCATGACTACACCTGTGTAACAGAATTCACTACTAATTATTTTCTTCATAGAAATAACACAACATCTCTCTAAGAATGACTTTGCATACTGAATAAATGTTGGATGCTTAACAGTTTCTCAGCCTTTGTGAAAAGTTCTCAGTAGCAATTACACAATCTCAGAAATTAAAAAGAACATCCAGAGCACCTATGAGGCCATTCAGTATTCCAGTTATTCGGGTGTAAGTTTGGATGTGGAAAAAATACCAGGCAACTTTCAACTTTTAAAATCTGTAGATCCCTCAGAGATTTCTACTGTATCTAGACTCCTAATAACACACTTACTTCTCAGCATTAGCTTCTGTGAGTCTGCAGCAAGAGCAGAGTGAAAGGACACACCATGAAAACCTTTGCGCTAGACCAGTCTGAGTTTCTCATTCACACAAGGCAGTACAGTAATACAGACTGGGGCCTCCCAAACCCACCACATTTTTGGGGGGACTAGTCTCAACTACAATGCACGTTATCTGCTCTTTTCTCACCACAATGCAACAAAGTATGCATTTGGTGGCATCCATTGGCCACCTTTTCAGTCCCCAAAATCATTCACGACTTCTCAGGGGCCAATGGAAACCTTTCACAGGAAAATACTGTAAGCATGTGTTGCTGATTAACAACCACCACCACAAGGACAGGCAGCACATATCCCTTTGCATTTTGTTTGGATGAACTCCCTGTATGAGGACAGCAAAACTGGCTGTGCTTTCATCACCCAGGAGATGAATGCTACAAAAAGGGAACACAACTTCACTGGTCCACAAGACCAATGAAAAGACTTCCAAAAACCCACTCTTTCAAACTGAGGTTATTTCTTAGCTGGTGGAACTTGCCTGAAGTATTTACACACAATCATATCCCAGTGGCCACCCAGTGAAGACAGCTTATGCCCATTAAAGTACAGCAACAACAAGACCTTCAGACTGAGGACTGCCTGCAAATCTTTTACACCTGTGAAAAGCATGCCCAAAAATCCCACTAACAGCACAGCTTTTTTTGCCTCTTTTTCAAAACTGGGGTAAGATGTACTGTTCTTCAATTATGTTTAGAAGTAAAAAAATTGATCAAAAAATGGTACTACAAGTCCATTTTCTGAGCTGAATTTTATTCTTCTTGCAAGTCAGCTCCATCAAGTCTCCTCATCAATGTTGAAATACAATCTATATATGCATTCATAATGTTAAAATCACCATCTATGAATTCTGCCCATGTCTTTTAAGGTATTTCAGGAGAATAAAATTCTTACTTATGTTTATTTATGCACCATGTTTTTCAAACAATAATTCATTAAGAGAAAGGGAAAACTAAAGAAACTAAGATCTATGGGTTTGAGGGTTTTTTGAAAAGCAAAAGAAGGACAGTAAAAGCTTTATATGGCAGAAAACTTCTTCAACTCTAAGGTGGAAAAAATCATATATTAGTAGCATGGGAACTGAGAGGACTCATTTGTGCAATGGTAGCAAACAATTTATTTTCTATACCAAGTCACCAACAAATCTGAGTGTATACTGATGGCTGTACTTAGGATTGATTTTGAAATAAAGGAGTCCCCCATCCAAATAAATACCATTCTCAGAAAATTAATAGTTGTTTAAAGTTCTACAGTTTCTCTGTTCAAGTTTGGTTGGTCGGTTTTGGGAAGGATTTGAGTTTGGGTTTTTTTATTTTTTGTTGCTAAGCTGGAAAGGGTGCGTTGTTGTTGTTGTTTTTTAAATGTATCCCAGGATCATGTTCAGTGGAAAATTCAAACTAGTTCATAAAGTAATTTGTCTGAATGCTCACTGCAGCTTAAAAAAAACAAGTGAACAAACCAACTCACCCCAAACTAAATTTGATATTGGAATACAGAGTGAATTTCGGTATATACAAATATACATCTCTATCCCCCCCATGAATTTTATAAATTCAGGTGTTTGCTTCCTAGAACTCATCAGTCAGAATCAGTTCTGCACTTATACTTTTTACTTGCACTACTAGCTATGGACTCCTTTCAAAAGCATGAGTTTTTTCATATTTAAAAAAATAGCTTTAATGGTTGTCCAAGTATTCTGAGTTGCAATTAATTTATGATCCCTTATTTTTTTATGTCATAATTTATGACAAAATCGCAAAGCACCAGAATAAACACAACAGTGACACAGTCTAAACTTACTGTACTTAAATTCAGGTTCCTTTCAAGTTAAGCAGCTATTTAACAATTCTTGCTGAACTGAAAATGTACTTTTATTGTTGAATAAAAAAGAGAACGCATACAAAGAAAGTTTCCTACTATTTCCTTCTGTTCCCTTCCCCTGTACTCCCCTTTATGTGCAAAAAAACCCATGAAAAACACTATGGCTTTTGATTGAGCAGAGTCAAATTACCACTTAACTCCAGGGAAATCTTATAGAACACACACCCTGAGCTGCTTTTCATTTTTTATTCTGCCAAGAAAGCAAACAAGTTACTGCTGAGCTAAGATTCCTATTAGGCTAACAGCTGTTAAGTTACATGGGTTTACACAGCTACTTACTTTGAACCTCAATAGTATTGATTTATTAATTGTGATATTTGGTTATACTGCTATTTTTACCTAAAATCGACATGATTAGAAGTCTGACCCTGTTAAGAACAGTCATGTATTTCCATCATTTAGGTAAAATCATCAAAGTGCACCAAATATCACGGTATCCAATTTGAAGCCCAGACTCCAATAACAGCAACCGAGGTTTGCACTAACCCATTAAAAATTCTAGTGGATTCTTTCCAATAGAGCCACAAGGAGGAAAAAGATCTACCCACAGAGGATTTCAGGCTACACAGACCTACCAATTTACATGAATTAAAAACTTGGCTTGGGAAAAGGTTAATGAGTTTTATGGTTTAAATATGTTAATCTTATGCTCCTGTTTCTTTTTGGAGATACAGAGAAACAAATTTGTACCACTGGAATAGCACTGACTGCTACAGCACCCACTTTCAGTGACCAGATGATGTTATGTTTTATCTGTTCATCAGTTTCTTCGCATCTGTAGAATCAGTGGAAGTGGTGCTCAACAGCAGATTCTGCATATGACCACTCTCCATAGAATTTCTGGATACAAAATTGGCCACTGATGGGACAGGCAACTGAAATGTTTTCATACTGTGGCCTCTTCATGGGCCTGAAAGAATGGGGTCTGCACTGGCTGAATTACCTGCAGATCAAATATCTCAGTATGACTCAAGGAGACTGCTAATTAAAGGATCTATAAGCAAAGCTGAGGCTTAATCATGAGTCTTTGTAAGGCACTGAACGAAGTGGTAAATGAAGGAACACAAAAATTGTTGCTGTAACATAGAAAAAAGGCAGTACACAAAACCTTGAGATATTATGAGATACTCAACTAGCAAACTGGCCATTTTCTCTGAAAAGAAGACACTGCCAACTAAACATCAATATGGATGAATAGTCATAATAATAATTATGAATCAATACTTAAAAAATAATACAAATGCAATATTTTCATACAGTGTAGAAAGAAAGCTCGCCTTCAAAACCCATACTTCTAAAAGCAAGTGGCATAAATGTCACTGAAGTATTAATATAAAGCATTTTGCATACTTGACCCATGAGAGAGATATTAAGAAAGTCAGTCTGGTATTTTTTCTGGAAGATGGTTGCCATATAGATTACTATTAGGAGCACATACCAAGCATAATCCTTCAGTTACTCTATCATTTTTAGTATTACAAGAAAAATCTGTAGCAACCCTAAGATGCAAAAATTCAATATTATCAGAAGAGAACTGAAACCAGAATGATAATGCAATGCAGAGATACAGGAACTGATGTCTTCTGACCACCAAAATGTTCAACCATGAAGAATGATCTGGTAGGGATGAAACTGAGATGCAATTTACATAGAATGGGTGAAGCTGGAAGGACCTCTGAAAGTCATCTTGCCCAGCCCCTTGCCCAAGCTTATGAACACCTAATTTCACAGTACAACAAGTTAGAGAATCTGAGAATTATTATTCAAGTGTCCTCAGAGAAGTGCCTTTTCATCATTTGTAAACATTGACTTTTGATTTAAACTTCTAAAAACTTTCTTCCACTGAGATAATATTGGACAAATTTCTGTACAAAAGAAAAATGTGAACATTATTAATAAGGGAACTTATTTAATTGTCCAGTTCAGGAATAAAGTTTGCAAATAAGACAAAAAAGGAGCACATGAACATCTATAAATACATTCCAAGAGAAAACAGAAGTCTATTTGTTCCAAATGGAATTCCACACAAACATGACTACCTGCTGGCTCATATTCCACCAAGGGGAGAGCTTCTGCAGACACTGTCTCCATTTATTTCCTCCAGAAGACTTACAATCTCATGGGAGAACTGTCTGAACAAAGCATGTAGATGACCACAGAAGGCAATCTGGTTGGCTAAGAATGATTTATTTTGAGTGAATCCATTCTGATTACTCTAATTTCCAATAAAGAATGAGAACATGTTCTACAGTTGTGGTACAGTTCAATTAACTTTTCATAAATGATACTCAAAGCTGTAGCTCCTATCCCGTAATTCTTAATTTAAGAACTGACTACAGAATCCTCACAGACGGAACTCAATGCTGGAAACATTCTGAATAGATGTTTTCTTTAGTATTTACAAAACAAAAACTAAATCTAGATAAATATGACTTCAGAGAACAGTTCAACACTGCTCTACATGCAGTCATATTTTGCTGTGATATTTCTGCTACAGAACAAGCTGATCCCATTATAAGGAGCTAAGCAAAGCCATAGGGAACAATGGTGTGGGAGTAATATAGAGATTACAGCAGCATTTAGAAGCATGGCAAAACCCTAAGATCTTAGGAAATTTGCACTGGGAATTAATAAAAGAGATGCAGAAGACGGAACACAAATGGCTTTTCATACACTTGCCATCTGTTAGAAGTATTTCAAGTACAGTTTTGTAAAGTGGAAGGACTACCTAAGCATGGACAAGTATTAGAAGAAGAATGCACACAAACATGTCAAGTGTCACTACAGGATGCAGAAAAAATAAGGGATTTCTTTCCTTTAACAGCAACAGTAAAGCAAAAGAATTAGAAATCAAAAGACATGACACTACCATCTTAAAAAGAAAATTGGTATTTTCAACTAACTTTTGAACCACTTACATTCAAAAACACTTGGAAAATGAACTGTGAATAGTGATGCCTACAGAGAATTGGAAAATTAACAATTCTATTGTAAAACAATTCTAAAAATGAAATTTTTAAAGTGGAATATTATTAGAATTCAATTTCAAAGTAATTTCGTCTTGCAATAAAAGTTCCTGTGTCTTAGACAATCTCACCCCTTCTCCAGGAAGAGGCTTCAGTGAGCAACATCAAGCTGGAACAGGAGTACATCATCTACCCTGCCTGGTAGGTACAACACAGGCACCTTGTGCACAGTTCAGATGCTGCTTTCAGTCTAAGCTGTGTTGCTCACTTGGGTGGGCTTGTCAAGCCTGTATCACTGAATACCATCAGAACTGAGCTACTGAAAAGGCACAGGTCTCAGTTACTTTCTAGTGCTAACACAGCCTGTGAAACTATAGCCACCATTCCTTCCCTCTGACACAAAGCAAACAAATAACATACATAGACTGGTAAGTAAGGTAATGCTTTGATGAAGAAAATCCCCTTCCTAACAAAACTTGGGAAGATCTTTCCCCCTTAAGACTCTTGCTAAGTCATTCAGAAATTTAAGAGTTCACACTTTTAATCTCAAAGAGCTCTTCAGCAGTATATTACATTAATGTAACTTCTTCAATGATTAAAAAGAAAACTTTCAATCTTCTCCCAGAGTCATGAAACAAGTCAGCTTTTTCACAAGGACTGAGAAGAAAGGGAGAACTACACACACTGCAGTCCTGGATACTAGAGAACACTGGATGTCAGAGAAACAAGAATAATGAACTTGGACCTTGCAGCAGCAAGATATCCTCAAACCATAACCAAGAATAGAGTGTAAAGACCTTATTTCACATATATTAGATATTTGTGCCAACACGTTCAGTTTTTCCCTAGGGTGTGAGAAAATGCTTATTTCAGTAACACCTGTAAACGGGACCAAAAAAATATTTTTCTTACATTTGTTGAAATCCAAATTGAGTGTTTGGTTATTTATAATTATTTAGCCAGTAACTGTTCCTTGCAACATGTCATACCTCTAACTCTTATGAAGACCAAAAAAAACCCAAACCAAACAAAAAAAACGCCAAAACAAAAACCCCAAACAAAACCCCCCACCACCACTAGGAAAATGAGGCCTTTGACTCACTGCAATTAGATTGTTCCTCAGCCTTGATGCATGGATCCTTAGTGAACAAGAAGAGCTGGGTTTTTTGTCTGTAATTTAAAATTAGAAACCTCTGCATAACTAGATGCTCATTGGTGTGATACCCTGAGCTATGGCAGGAAACAAAGATCAAAGAAAAGCAGATCACTGGGCAGTATGGAGATTTGAGCAAGAAGTCCACAAGCTCCCTTGAATTTGGTATCTGACAAAGGACAGATTCCCCTCAGATTAAGGTAACATCAAATAAAATTACATTTGAAACACTGATTTTTACTGACATCTTCAACTGACATCCATGCAATTAATTTGCTCACTGATAGTTTTTACATCAAGCATCAGTTGTCTTAATAATTTGAAATATTAGGGCCTAAGAGACCACGTGGTTTACCAAGTCCTGTCTTCTCCAGTCCAGCAATCAATGCAATAGTCACACAAAACTGAAGTCCATTAGATACTTTGAACTGTGAAATATCCAAAGAAGAAATAACCTTTGAGACCTCTCAGGCTAGAATTTACACTGGGAATTACTGCTGATGGAAAGTATCAATGGTAAGTTCCAAAAGCAAGGCTACTATCTTTGTCTTACTGAGAATTTTTAACAGATATTTTTTAGTCTAATATGTAAGAGAGGCATTCATTTTTTTAACACAAAAACAATGAGCAAACCCCAAGAAAAAGCACATAAGTTGAAACAGTTTATTTAATTCATCAACCAATAAAGATATTCTGATTATCTCTGTAAAACTACCTCCTCCTGACTGGAATTGATTAGGATGGATCTTTCCTGAATTCCTGCTGAGACACTGGAAAACAATCTCAGAAGTGCTACTGATAAACCTAGCTGTTTATAGGATGCAAAGGTACATCAGCAGAAAGAAACATCTATTCCCTACTGTTATCACCAAGAAAAAATAACTAAAATATAACTCAAAAAATCTATTGTTATGCAGTCCAACTAAAACCAGGAAAGTCCAGAGTTGGATAAGATAATTTAAAAGTATCTCGAGAAATAATGGAGACTAAAGAAGGTAAGCATATCAAAAAGCAAAGATAAGCTATGTACAAACCATTCTTCAAGCTGATGACTGTGAGTTACAAGAAACAGCCATAGTATTTTCTTCTTTTCTTAAGACACAGAAGGTGAGGTCAGGTATTCACTTATTAAGGATCTGTCTATAAAATGAACCCCATACAAAATATTATTCTTGCTTCCTCTATTGATAGATTACTACTCATAAGTAGCTGGACAATATCAGTAACTATTTCTAGACTGAGTGTCAAAAATCACTATGAAGCCAGCCAGCTAAAATGAGCTAAAACACACAGAGGAGGCAAATGCAGCTGGCCCCAGCTACAGACTCCAGCTATCAAATTGAGTGAGCTCTTGGCACTCACAGGCTGGAACCCCAGTCCAAGCTGCCATTCTGGTAAGAAACACAACCACATGAAAGCAACACAGGCAGATTATGTTAGACCACACTGACCAAAGCATAGCTGAACAGAAAAGAGTGTATTTACTAGTCCCAGGTAAACTGATGAGGTGTACTTCACCACATCCTGTAAAATATGAAAAAAACAAGTAGTAAAAAAGGGGAGCAGAACAGTCACACAGCTTTTAGTTTCCACTTGCCTCCTCAATTGCTCATTAAAGACTGACTCTGTCACACAAGTCTATCTTACTGGTCTTTCTTGGAGCAGTTACACAAGTCACATGTAAATGGAGAATGGTGCACAGATAGATATTCAAAGAGACAGTTTTTGTGGTAACTGAACTTTCACTTCTACAGGAGGCTCATCTTCCTATTTAAATACTGCAATGTGTATGCACTGCTCCAGCCACAGCTCATCTCTGTGCTACTCAAAACCAACTGAAACATTCTTATTCAACAGGTATTTTTCTGTCAGCTGCAGAGCTAGTTGGAGAAAAAGCACCATAAATTATTACCAAAAATTATTTGTTACTCTAAACTGCAGGCAAAAAACTCTCTGGCCTTGTGGTAAGGTTAACAGTGTTTTCATCAGTATAATGCTTCATAGACACTTTTCAGCAATGCTGACTATAAATTCCTGGACAACACTAAGCTTGTGTAATCTCCCCAGAATGACACACTGTAGAGTATATACACTCATGAGTCACATTATTTTATGCTGACGACTAAATGACATCATATTCTGTTTGTTTTCTCTTTCTGTATTCTTCAAATGGCACTAAATAATTATATAAATATTTTTTGAAATTTTTGGGTTTGTATCTGCATTAAGATCTCTCACTTGCAGGTAACTGTCATTTCAGCCCACTCCTTGAGCTGATGAAAACTAGAGGATGTGCTCCACAAATACAAACACTGCTCTTAGCCTACCCATAAGCAAATCTGCAACATTTGGTACTCCTTATCATACATACCCTTTTATTTCAATTAAAAAAATGTGTTTTTATTTTTATGTTTTAGGCTTATAATTTTTGGACAAGCAGCAACTTAGTAGGAAGTACTTCCTTACTACACCCTCCAAATTTCTGTGTAGGCTTTTAAAATGACTACATGGTGTGTGACAGTAATAGTAGGGGACAGAATCTCATGACCCAGGAAATAAACTGTGTTCTTAATATCTTGCTAACTCTGTGTTCCAGGTTTATGTGGCAAGTGGTTGGCAGAGGAGGGGTTGCTGTGGCAAGAGGCCAGAGGCTGCCCTGTGTAGGATACGGCCAGACACAACAGACACACTGCAGAGCAGAGCTGAGTCCCTCAGCCAAGCTGGGGACACTTCTGGGAGAACATGTTTAAGAAAGGGAACACCACAGTCAGAGGAAAAGTGGAGGAGGAACATGTCCATGGAACAGCAGATATTCCCTGCAGTCCATGGAGGATGCCACAGTGGAGCACAAGGATATTCCTGAAGGAACTGAAGCCCATGGAGAGCCCACATCAGAGCAAAAACATGATGAGGAAGAAGGCAGAGAGACACCATTATGTACTGGCTACAACCCCCCTGCCACTCTCCATGTGAGCGTGCATGGCAAGGCTAGGGGATGTGAGAAACTGTGAGAGCTGAGCCTGGGCGAAGGGGGAGGAAAGGTGTGCTGCTTTGAATTTCTTTCTCACTACCTGAATCAATCTTAGTTGGCAATAAAACAGCTATTTTTTCCCAAACAGAGTTTGTTTTGCCTGCAATGGTAATTGGTAAGCAACTTCCCTGTTGTTATCTCAACCTATTGTTTTACTGTTTCTGTTTTTCCTATTTTACCCCCTTGCATTACCAGACTGGGGGTTGTGGGTTGGACAAGCAGGCAGCTGGATGGAAATTTTGCTGTTGGTCAAGTCTGGCTCAGCACAAACCACTTAACAGAAATGATTCTCTGGATGTCAACCTCTAAAACATACTACGTCAGACAGTAAAGGTAACAAAGTAAAGCAAGTCTTAGTGTTAGCAGACTCCTATCTTCTATCTTGTGATCTCTAACTGCACCAGAAAACTTCAGATGGTGTTACAGCTGCAAATCTCTACTTTAAGCCTTTACTCAGAATAGAAGTTTCAGTCTACCAGATTTAATTCAATAAAAACAATATACAGCCTCAATCACCAAAGTAACAAAACCTTTCAATGCAACATTAAAATATTTAACCACAAACTTGACTAAAATAAAGTAGTCCTATTACCATAGCTTACATTAAGTGATGTATTGGTATAAATATTGTCTGTTTGTTGTGTTAATACATAATTAAACAATGTGGGAGACAGTATTATTCTTTACAACAAATGTACTTAAAAATATATTAGTGAAAGATATGCCTATTCACGAGTCTTCCAAAAAAGGTTGTGCATGAAGGTGGAGAACATTCAAGACACTTCCATGTGGGGGAGAAGCTCCAGCAAGCAGACAGAAAGATAAAATGCTCTAGATCCATTGAAGTTTTTTAAGTTGAGATTGCACATACCTCAAATCCTTATTACAGTTTTTCCTAGAGATTCTCATGACAGGATCTTTCAAGCAAGGGAAACAATTTTCATCTGGTAACAGCAGCAGTAGGTGTGCCATGAACCCATCCTCAGCCAAACTCAATTCTATAACGCAGGTACAGAGGAAGCGGTTCCATAAGTGACTTAGAGAAACCATATTCTCAAAAACCGGTGGTGTGAATCCTGATTTATCTAGCAGAACTGTAAATCCTGAAAATTCTAAAGTCTGTATCACACACATATACAAAAATGTTACCAACCCCTTTTTGTTCATATAATTTTTAAACTTCACTCCAATTTAGCAGTTGTTCAATAATTATCAACAGATACTCAGGATTAACTTGAGAGGCACTGTGCAAATGCAAGTACAACAGTTTTAAAGAGTGGAAACAACAGCAGCATTAGAAAAAATTCAGATTACAGCATTTTTCAGTATTTTTTAAAAATGTTTTCCTTCACACTAAAGAGCACAGTATATGGAAATCACACTACAGTAATGTTTTATTTTATTTTGCCTGTCAATATATTAGATAGCCTCCTTGCTTTACAAAAGACATAGCAGGGTAAGAGTCTTATAGAAGAAAAAAAGACCTTGAAACCAAAAGTAAATGAAACGAACTCTTTTTGGACCTTTCCAACGGTAATTTAAAATAATCTACATTTTAGCTTTTTGCCTTCTACTGCAAATACAGTCCTCAGGTGTCTGCCACACCCTTAGCTGTGGGTACTAACAAGCAGGGTCTTTACTGACTCGTTTCTAGGTGAACAAAGACCTTAATGACTGAAGTCGATAGATGGTAAATGCAGGCACAGCATTTGTCATTCTTTACATGTGCTATTTTTATGCTGTCTTCTTTCATGTTTTACAAAATATGTAAATGAATGCTCTTTCAGTAATACAGCCAATGCTATTTTATTCTACACATTTTGCAATAGTATTAGGTACCTTAATTCCTATTTTAGGGTTTTTTTCAACATATTACTTTCCTTCCTCACCCTAAATTAGGCATCCATCCCCCTCTTTTCATCTTCTGTAAAGTCTAGTGTCTTTTGGCAGCACTGCAAGGTTTCATGGCTATTTGCCTGCTCTAGGCCTTTGTTTCTGCAAAGACTGCCCAGACTTTGTAGTATCCTTATCTAAGGCTTGTCACCATCATTCATTGAGAACACACACACTGTTCCACTTCTTCACATGATTAGAAGTACAAAATCTTTTTCTGTTCCTGCGCTACAGAAAAAAAATTTAAACATCTGAGCACTTTACAGAAAGTATGTATCCAAAGACTGCTTGCCTTGTACAGATCATTTCATGTGGTTGTCTTGTATATACTCAGCAACCTTCAGAGTGGCTGCAAAAACTGTGTAGACTGGATGCCTCACTCGCCAAGGCAATGTATTTATAGCAGTGTCTGCATTCTTTAAGAAATGTTTTGAAGTGTTACTCAGAACTATCTGTTGCAGATGTAGTGTCACCCAGCCCAAATACTCCTATTTTACAAGGTCATCTCACTGGCTATTGTATTTTGAACTGCTGAAATTCTGTGCACAGCACAACTAACTAGTGACTACCTTTCTGCACTGAAAACAAAGGGTCTCCCTCAAAAAATCAGCCAGCAATCTAGTTTCACATTTTAAGAGAATGTCAAAATGTGCTGAAGGATTACTTAATCTCTCCACTGCTCTGTTGAGATTTGAATTGTCTCTTACCACCCTTTCTCCCTTTACCCAAATCTGTGATAGCAGTGATACACAGGCAGTGTCAAAGAATCACAGAATTAGGTTGGAAAAGATCAACTCCAACCTATGACCAAACACCACCATTTCAACTAAAACATGACACTGAGTGCCACATCCAGTCTTTCCTTAAATACCTCCAGGGACAGTGACTCCTCCACCACCCTAGGCAGCCCATTGCAATGCTCTAACACCCTCCTTCTTGTGAAATTTCCTCCTAATGTCCAACCTAAACCTCCCATGGTGCAGCCTTAAGACTGCATCCTTTGTGACTGAGATACTAACAGGTTTTTCAATAAAAATAAAAATAATATTTGAGCAATTATGAGATGGCTTTGTCTAATAGCATTGATAAAGTGTGAATCAACAGCAAAATAACAGCAGTAAAATGCAAAGACTTCCCCTCCCTAGGTTCTCAATAGCCCTATGGCTAATATTCAGTTCGCACAGAAAACAACAAAAAACCAAATAAAAGCCCCTAAAAAACACCACCACAACATAACCCAGCTCAAAAAAAAAAAACCCACCTCTGCATGAAGAGGGGGCGCAAAAAGATAAAAAACCCCCACAGAGTAGGAGGTATTGGTGTTGGAGAAGAAGAGGGCCAATCTACTGACAGAAATCTTAGAAAGTGCCAGAACAAAGTGCTACTAATCAAGCCCTGGACTCCTCACTTATATTATTAAAGTGTATTTGTACAACTGATAATGACTCTCTGACAAAAGCTTAGCTACACCTGATACAGAGCAAAGACCTGGAATCTGCAAGTCAGAACTACATGCTGAATGGTTTAGTTGCATAATGCATATCTCATTTGTCATAGCAGTCAGAAATTTATACCAGTGAAGCAGACACCAACGCATACAGAAAGGATCATCATTGAGGCAGATGAATATCACTGTAGTAAACAGAGAGCATTCCCACCTCTCCCTCAGAATTTTTACTGGGATGCTGAGTAGGTCATATGTTAAAAAGGCAGAGGGAGCCTTTATTACACTGAAACAGTTAAAATGGTTTAGAAAACAGCAAAGTAGTTCAGTGCTTAATTAAATCACTAGCACTCTAATGTTACAGAAATTTAAAGCATAACTTTCAGTTGAAGCCCCACAAAAGCTTAAAAAAATTAAAACCTAGTATTTTCATTTTGCAATCTCAGTTTTTCATATGGAGGTTACTATCATTACCAGAGCTCAGACTTGCAGATAACTTTAAAAAAAAAATTGTAAATACAACAGTATTACAAGTAAAAAACCCTCTCAGACTGAATGTGTAATTTGGATTGAATTTGTGACTGGGGATGATAAAAAAAGATTATGCCTACTCACTGAATAATTGGTGAGAGTCACTGAGCACCTTGTACTAATTGCTAGGGAAAATGAGAAAATATAGTGTTTTATCACTTTATTGAAAATCATCCTAATGTTTCACACAAAGGAAAATACTTCTGGCATATTTTCACTCTTTTCAGTGACTGCAACCCTGGTGTTCTTTTAACCAAAAATTTATATGGAACACAGATAAATAGGGATGCCAGAACTCCTACAGTAGATGAGGAAAAGCTGAGATGGGAGGGGAACTAGTTAAATTTGGCAACTCTGAAGGTTGAAGAGGTCCTTGTTCATTGCAAGAGGGTTAGACTAAATTACCTTGAAAGGTCCTTTCCAAACCAAACCATTCTTGGTTCTCTGAAGGTGAAAAACCAATTTGAATTGACCAGTAGATGCCACTTGACAGACTTTGCTGATCTAGATGAAGATCTAAAGTAATTTGTTCATTGTCTCAAGTCACAGAAGGACCAAAAGTCTGTGTCAAAATTTACACTGGTATTTCCAAGGCTCTGTAAAGCCATATTTCTCATTTGTTGCTTAGGTGTAGCTCATATTGCAGGTTAAACCTCCAATGATTTCCTACAATTTGATAAACAATACAAAGAAGCAAGCCAATTAACAGTAAGATGCTGAATAATGAAAAAATTTGAGATACATAAAAGGTAAATGTGTTGAAGATGAAAGCATCAATTTAATGAAATTTAAGGTTGCTGCTAAGTCACAAAATTCCTATAGAAAACTGCAATATATTACCAAAACATACTGAAAAAAACTATTAATGGTATTATGACACATAGGCTTTGCTTTTATAGGAATAACATCAACTCTAACATATCAGTTCTGAGAACAACTGCCTGCCAAACACAAACTGACCAACATTTGGCCTCAGCACAAGTGACATCTATTACTATTTAACCTTCTCAGTCAAGATCAGCCCAGGCCAAAAAGAGCAAACCTGGCAAACAAAACGCCTTTGATTCAGCCAGTGCTGTATGCTGTCCTTTGTAGTGAATATATACTTTCTCATTTAATGCCAGCTCTATAAGAGCAACAACTGCACGAGTCACCTTGTGGCTGGAATGAAGAACGTACTAGATTCCTCATAAACATTAATCTAAAACCAGTTTTATGAAACTACTGCATCTTCAGCATCTGCACACATCAACTTCATCAAGTGTATCAAAAGGTGAGGTTATGAGTGGAGTTTGATTGCAAATAGTACAGCTAAGTTCTAAAGATTCACTTCTCATACCACACATGAGAAACTACATTATAAAGGTGCATGAATTCATTCAAGTTAGAGGTAAAGAACATGCTTGCTGGTCTTTTTTTCCCCCCCTAAATTTAAATGTCAAATTTATTTAAACATTACTTATGAATTACTATTGAAAGATAAGCATGTTTTAAATTACTACTTTTTAAAGTACATTTTTAAAATAGATACATCAAAGCATATTTGGACCCAGCATATATAAGTGTCTACATAGAGTTTTGAGTTTTCAGATTACAGTGAAATGGAAAACATTTCAATGTTTAGATACTACTCTTTCCCCTACCCATTTTTAACCTTAACAATACCTAGAAAGAAGTGAAATTACAGTTTTACAAACTTGGAAATTCGCTATACATGTTTCTCAGTTTTTAATTTTTGTCCTTTTATTTCTCTAAGAAAGGTAAGGAAAAGAAAAACTCAAAGCATAAGGAAACAAACAAACAAATCTCAATTTTTTCTTTGTACTCCATGAATTTCAATACAACAACATCTTCCAGGTGTTTATGCAGAGAGAGATAACATTGAGAGGTCATTCTTTAGAAAAAGCAATTTGACTGTACAGTAGAGACAAAATCAGATGAAATCTAAGCTGTCCAAGTCATCTGGTCCTGCTCTTGCTCTCCATTTCTCTTTAGAGACTGAACAAGACTGTGGAAATCTGCACTAGGAACTGAGCTGGAACACTGACCTGGCTAAAACTCATCCTGCACAACAATTACCCTTTCAACACATATCAGTTTCCCAGGTTCACCACAACTGCACAACTTACTGCACCAGCACACACAACCACACAGAGCAGCTGTGCTTCTTGCCTCACACAGTATCAATGTCAGCTAATAGACAGCATATGCAGCATCCCAAACTATCATCTAATTGTTAGCTACTTTAAAAGCAAAGGAAAAAAAAAATTCCAGTACTCCCACATTCTTACAAGTGGGAAGGAGTGGTTGGTACACATACACAGCTTTTATGTTGTGCCTCTTCCACAGAGAGATCAAAAGCAACTATCTTCTGCAAATACAAGAAAATACCAGTTAACTAACTGCTCTAATGTATTTAAGCAAACAACATCTCTTAAATGTTTCTTACTTCTAAAGCAAGCTGGACAGACAGTATTTTACAGTATTTTTGGCAAACTAGACTGAGAAAGCAAGTAACTTCCAAATACTAATAAAACAGAAAAGGATTTGTTCTACATTTTCAAGACACAAATCCTATTTTTCTTATCACTTTTAAACCACATCACATGACTTGAGTTTCATGTGGAGAAAAAGAACTAATTAATCCAGAGTGTAGAACAAATTAAGTATTTCTAAAACTGGACCAATTCTATTAATGTTACTATAACTGTACCAGAAGTATGACAATGGCTATTGAATGGTGAACGTTACATTTCTGCCCTTTTTCACATTTAAAAAAAGAAAATGTAATGGTGGTGGTGTTGTTCACAATCAAGAAATATGTACCAGTAAAGTTTTATATACTTTGCAGTTATTTGCTGGACAACATAAATGGGCAGAATAAGAGACCAGTGTGTAATCATGTGTTCACACTGTAAGGCTATGGGAGCACAATATAACAGAAATGAATAAAAATCAGTACAGTTTGAAGTGCACCATTTTAAGACAGATTTACTGAATAGCTACTAGTCAGATTACAGCTGTGATTCCCAAACTGATTAAAACAATTAAAGAAAATGAAAACATGACAGTGTCGTACAGCAATAAATTGTCTTTCTACAAATGAAACAATGCCAGTCTTGGTAATTGTACTTATAAACAAAGATCTACAGAAAACAAATATGCATGAAAGTTCACAAATAAATTATAGCAGAAGAAATTGGCTCAGCATTGGAGATTTAAACAAATCTGCACAAAGTTACTGTGTCAGAGTTATGATTTATCAAATCACTTTTAAAAAGTGGAACAAAAGCAATCTAACTGGAATACACCCAATACAGGATTCAAGACACACCCACCACAATCTGCAGTTAGGCATGCAAAAGAATGTAAACTTACTTAAACATTTGGAAAGAAATTAGACTATTGTTAAGAAAACTTTTAAGAAGTACTGATGATAGAAATCAACATTGTGGCTTGCCATGTGACCAGGTTTACATTTTTGCTCCAAAGAAGTTTGAGGTTAACCAACTAATAATTAATATCTGCACTCAACTGGAAGATATATAGCTCCAGGGATGTGTATTACAAAACAGGCTATTTTCTAAAGTACCTTTATTCTAGTTTTAAAAAGTGCTTAAAAGTCCAATTTGTAGTTCATTGCTTATAAAAAAATTGTTCAGACAAGCCCCCTGTGTACACTATAAACATGCATAAAGTAACTTTCCTTTTTCTAATGGAACCACATATAATAAGGGACTGTGTAACTTTGAATGGAGCTAATACAGTCAAAATGGTTTTTAAAACATTCCTAAGTCCCAAGTAAATTATTTCAACAAAAGAAGAATCACTGCAAAAATAAGCAGACTCAAGACAGTACATGGGTAAAATTACTACTCTTCATGTAGTAGTACCACACCATGTTTAAACAACACGAGCTGCCTTGTTACCTGCCTGGATTTTCAGGCCCATGAATCCTGTCTATATGTGTAAGGCTCTTTATTTGTAGTTTCCTATCTTGACTCATTTCACTATGTGTACTTAAATCCAAAACTTGTATCACATATTTCATGGTAACATTAACTACATAAAGAAGTTCCTTTGCACTGCTGTTCCCTAAAGAGAGGGAGGGGAAAAAGAAAGTATTTTATTTCCATGTGTCTAATTGTCAGAAGAACAGACCTACTATGAATCAGATGGATCTTTTTTCTTGGTCCAGAGACCCCTCTTTTTTTTTTTTTTTTTAAGCATGAGATCCATGCAGTCTAATGAGTTAAGCACCATACTGCTTCAAAGGGGACTAGCAGCAGACTGGACACCTTCAACAGGTAATTCATCCTACATTAAGACAGCAGTTTTGTAGACAACATTTCTCCAGTGTTTCAGAGGCACAAACAACTACTTCCAGAAACAGCAAGAAAGCAAAAAACTATTCCCTGCCATGTAAATTTAAAAATATATTTTACAGGGGCATGTTATATGCACTCAAACTTGAATAAGTTGGAGGAAATTTCAAGCTGTCACCACAACATTCATTTTCTAAGAAACTTCCAATATTTTCTACCATGTTCTAAGTTTCCTTACTTTTTACCTGTTATAGTCACCAGATAAATTAGGCTTCCTCCTATTATCATCCACACGGAAATGTGTAACACAAAGACAAAAACCCCGTAAATGCAAACAGAGAATCATATCTTTGTGATATTTTTAAATTTTTCAAATTAAATTATACATTTCACATGCCTTTCTTAAATAAAGGAATGGTCAATGGACATCACCCCCTTTAAAGTCTTGTCAGGAGCATGTTCAGCTAAATAATCAAAGCCAGTGATGTCAAATCAGAAACATCAAATGCAACTTACACTGCCAAGCAAATAATACTGATTCCATGCTATTAAGCTTTATGAGAAATACAATGCAGAGTGCTTGACAGTTTGCTACTAAAGAGTATAAAGTCCTCTCTACTAAGCCCATAGCTGCACTTGCCAGAAAGTAGTGATCTGAAAAATACTCTCTTCCTTTCTTAGAACCTTTAAAAGTTCTCCTTTTAAAAACTGGGACTTGACCAGGACAATATTCACTCAAGCTGGAATGGTTCCCCTGTGATGGACATAAATGAGCAATACTGAATTTGGTGAATATTCAGTGAAGGACATCTACTTTCAACAAATGAAGCCCATTGTCTAGAAGAGACCCAATCCTTCTGTGACTGGTGAGGATCCCACACTAAATGTGATGATGTCAGCTGCTCCTTCCACAACAACAATTATCTCTCAATTCCACTTGAAAATTCTCCAGTGATTCATTCTGACTTGTATTTCATTAACATGGGTTGTGCAAAGTACAACTGAGTAAGAAATCTCCAAAGGCATGGAAGTTTCTTTCAGTGGATGGGTCGGACTATTTGGAAACATTTATTTCCAAAACAATACCGAGCCATATTTTGCAACGAGTGCTCACAGTTTCAAAAAGACACAAGGGCAACGGCAATGCCAGGGAAGGCCTCCTAATGCCATAAATCAAATCAATACCAGGGAAACACTTGTATTGCCATAAATAACTCAATCTGTCTAGAAATAAAGATAACTGTTTCAAAGAATATTGTGATGATCAGAACACTCGATGTTGAAGTGCTTAACACTAACAAGAACAAAAATACAATTGCATCAGAAAAGAACAGCCCAGGCTTTCCCTTTCTATTTCACACAGTACAGAAGCAAACTACATCTGGCCTGATGCTGTGCTCTCCAGAAGCTGCTTTTTACAGTGTTACATTTTATATGCTAGAAAGAGGTTTGGATTAAAACAGACTGGGCTTGCCAAACTATACTTGTATTTACTAAAACAGTGGCTTTATTATGCTGATGCACTTGCCTGATCTTTCAGCAGATCTACCCAGATCCAGCACTACCTGAAAAGGTGTCTCATGTGTCATTTACAACCCTCTGGAGAAGAGTTTCCTCACACAAAGGAAACAAGAAAATAGCAACTGCCAAAATACAATAAGCATCAGAAATGTTCAGTAAAGCCCAATGATCCTATGAACCCAAACACTGTGCTTTTGCCACTGGCCAACATGCTACCATACATGGCTTATCCTGTTTGAATGGGAGAAAGAAACAAGTAATAAATAAGTATATAAATTCTATCTCATCACATTTATTTTATAAACAACAGGATTCTCTCTTAGAACCAGAAAGAGCAGACAGGAGGTAGAAGCCACTTGCCCTTTATACCCCGAGCTATGTGCGAGAGCACTCAGTATTGGCATTCTCTCTTAGTCACAAGCAGCTGAAAGAATTCAATCCTGCACATGCTGAATTATTAATCAGATAAATTTCTAAGAACAAGCACATCTCAAAAACTGGTTTATCATGCTAAAATTTACTCAAATTATGCATTTAACAGCTGCTTTTGGAAGACAACAAAGGCCTCTGCTCTATGACACTGATCTCCTTCTCCCATAGTAAGAAAATGGCAGAGAGAGACCCCAGTTATCCGTGGACACATTTCATGGAAAAGTTACATTTAGTTTCAAATTCTGATTCCATTGTGGCAGTGACACCAGCTGAAGACACTATAACAGATTGCTCAAATGCTTTGAAAGCACAGGCAAGATGTTTTGCCTGTCATCCCTGGAAGTATGAGCACATGCACAACTTACAGCAGGTTGAACCAGCACATAAATTTACAGCATATCAGCTGCTCCTGCTATGACAGTTTGCAGAGCTGTTACTACAGGGTAACACCATTAAAGTGGTGCTGCAAAGCTAGTGAGCTCTCTCATGAGCTCCAAGATAGAGAAAGCACAATCCTACCTACAGATTTTATCTCAACTCCCAGTACTTGGGGTCAGCTGTTTACATACAGCTCAGACTGCACAGGCCAGTGAACTCTGAAGTAACACAAGGAGCCTAATGGGATCTGGAACTCAAATTTTTCTACTTCACACACCTGTAGTTAGTGCTTTACACTGCTGAGACTGAACTACATGCAGTATTTCCCAACCAGAAGAAACCCTGCACTGATACAGCACTGAATCATATGGATGCAGCAGACTGATATTTAATGGGTTTTTTCCCCTAAGTTATGGGGGAAGGTTTCTTCAATTTGTCTGCATTCCAGGACATTATAGACCTGGTTGCCCAGTGGCTTACATGACAAAAGCAGCCATTCTAAAGATCTGTATCTATCTTTAGGAGAAGTTGTGGCTACCACTTTCTCCTAACAGGCAGCTCAGAAGTCTTTAAATTCCTCTCTACAATTCTTCATTGCTTATGTTTTTGTTTGAATTTGACTAGCCTGAATTTCAGGTATTTTTTTTCCTGTGGTTTTCTTACTAAACTAGAACTCATCACTTCTTCTCAAGCTCCTGATACCATCTAATAAAAGTTTATTTTAATATCCTCTAGAGGAGAAAAAAAAAGTTTTGAGCATTCTTCAAAGCCTCCTATATTTCTCCTACATAATTTAAAATGCAACACCACAGAGTCACACTGTTTAGCACATCTGTTTCACAAATGCTACCTTCGACCTCTGGCATTCTGTTGTAACCAAAAATGATGTTAGCCCAGCCGCTTGTCTGCAATGACCTGAAATTCTTTTCTCAGTCGCTGTTTTCCATACCAGGGACTTTGTTTACATTCTTTGTTCTTTCAAACAACACTGCACTTTGTCTGAACATTTAAACTCTACCAAGTGATCTACATAACTATGTATGACTACTACTATTCTTCAGCTTTCTTGAATTCTATGAACATTGCATGTTACTTATACAAACGAATTGAATTATCAATTTGCACTAAAGAGTTTATTATAAATAAGCATTATAATCACTAGTAATATTTCTCATGTGAAATATTTATGCTCCTTAAAGAGATGAAACTTCCAAAGTTATTGAACTTTTCTAAAGACCAAGCTCCAGCTCTTACTCTGCAACCACATGTAATTCAAATCAAATGAAAACATACGGTATCAGGTGATACAGTTATCAGAAAACTTTTACCTTGAATTTTACATTGCAGCGAGAATTAATATAAAAATTCTCAAGTGGTTCTCTCCTGTGTCCTCCACTCCTAATAAATTACTTTAATACCACAGTTAGAAGGGATATTGTTAAACAGGCCAGAAAGAACCAATATCCTTGTACTTCACAGCATACAGCTATGGAGCAATAAATTAAACAAGCAGTACAAGAACAAAAACCTAAAAATGTATCAATAAGAATACGCAAAAAATATGCAAAAATATGCAAGAGTATGCTTACCATAGAGCTCAAAACTAGTCCATTTGAAAACAAGATACATTGTATATTAGAAGCATAATAACATTTCCAACTACATACATTCTATCTATCTATCTATCTATCTATCTATCTATCTATCTATCTATCTATCTATCTATCTATCTATCTATCTATCTATCTATCCAGTAGTTAGAGCATGTGGGTGTGTTCATTCAAATAAGGAACACTGGTTGAAATGTCTGCATTCTAAAATTTTACTTGTGGGACTAAAAAAGCTCTATCAAGCTCAGATTTATTTACTTACTTTTCTTCCTCCTTTTCACTTGCATTGCAGTACTCCTAGTTTAATTGTACTCATTTTGACCACCAAAGCTGACAATTTAAATCTTCTGAAGGGATACTCTGCATGCTAAGTGCACTGTTAAATGCCAGTAATCGAACACAACCTAATCTGAACTATGCATATTTTACTAAGTGTTGGCTGCTCGCCTTTGTTGCGTGATTGAAGATTTAATCACTTACTTATTTAATATCCAGTCTCTCCTGAAATTTGGTTCTTACAAGTCTGTTAACTTCATCACAAGCAACTAGAGTTCATCTTTGTTAGCTGTACTGAGCTTCTCTCTTATATTACCTTGATCAAATAATGCTCCTTTATCCAAATAGGATAACTATTACACTTCCCTTTTTAGGGAATCACAAATTATCTGTCAATGTGTGTAGTGGCTTGATGAAGACATTAGAAGAAAACCAAACCACGGAAAAGGTAAAGTAAGTGAACTAGAATTACAAAGTTTTTCTAAATTCATCTTGTAACATAGACCATTTTTCTCAAGTAGGTGCAGAACAAATATCTTAAGTTTGGTGAAATTAATATATGTAGATGATATTCCTTCAGAACTGAGAAACAGCTCCATTAATAAATGTCACATTAAAATGACTAAAGTATTCTTTCTTTTAATTCAAGACAATAGAATGAGAGAAAATATTTCAACAAACAAAGAAGAAAATTTGAAATACAAACTAGTTGGATAAACCCATTTTTAATGTGGGTATATTAAATGCAATTCTTCTGTCATATAACAGATTGGCAGAACAGTTGAGGTTGGAAGGCACCCTGGACACCATCTAGTCCAACCTCCCTTCTCAAAGCAGAGTAATCTAAAGCAGGTGGTCTATGGCAATGTGTAGTACTTTAGTTAAGGATTTTTAAGGAGTTTTTTTTCTCCATTTGACTCCAATTTCTACACAAATGTATTTTAACAAATGTTTAAGCCATACAATCACAACCACAATTAGCCTTCAGCCCAACAAAAAATGAAACAAAAGAAAATGCAGTGCAGTGGGTTAGGTTTTGTTCAAGAAAATAAATATAATTAATTATCATGTGTATGAAGTATCCCAATTTGACATTAATTATATTGGCAAGTCTGAAGTTTTACAAAATTTGTTTCAGAAAAGAGATTCTAAATCTGAAAGTTTACTGCTGTTCTGTTTAATATTCACATATGTATGCTCCTTAACTCTTTTCATTGATTATCAGCTTGTATGGGCTCTACATTTTTCAGAACGAAAGTAACATGCACATAAACATGGTATTACTTTCTAGAGCTCAATGAACAATCAAACAGTAAAGTACTCTGATATTCTGGACCACCACCATTGGCATTTAGATTGGTGTAGTTTTAAGAACTATTGTTTCAGGCTCTCTGACAGCTCTAGTCAATTACACTGACTTAATTCTGATGTTGAATGTTTCCTTGCAACTACAGAACTGGTTCTCATTTGAAAACAAAGTTAAAATGACAAATCACAAAACAAGGGTTCCCAAGAAGCTTTCTTTTATGTCCCCTGAAATTGCTGCAATTATTCTTAGAAGTCCGACTTTGCAAAAAATTCTTAAATTGAAGATGGCAAGGAACAGCATGTATTATACAAAACTGTATACAAAGATGCACTAACAGAACCTTATTGATTCAGGTTTTGAAAATTTATGTCCACTAATTACCATGTTTAGAAAAAGGTATCAAATATCTATACAAGCTTAATACAAAAATTTCACATATTACTATATTAAGCCTTTGAGTTAAATGGATCATCAAAAGCAACCGGAATGCTCAAAGAACACAAAGAACTTGCATTTCCAATGCATGGAGAAAATCATCATCACTATCCAGCTGCATCAAAATAAATCCTCAGTTCTGATCTGTAATCTGTTTAAAAGCTGCATATTTTAGTAATAGGATGGAGGCCATCTACATTTAAGACACCCAGAGGGCTTAATTAAGCTCTTCAGTAGAACCTGGTAACTGGAATAGCAACATCCAACCCAAATACAGACATCTCACTGCATGAATGAAAGGTCCACATAGACTAAGAGTTTTCATACAAAAGCAGAGCTAGTACACATATGAAAAAACCAAAATAACAAAAAGCATGGTGCAGAGTTTATGACTAAACGTTAGCTAAAAGCAGGAGCAATGTGGATGGGACAGAACTCTCAGGACACTGTACACTTAGTAAGTAAACAGGATAAAGTCTCCTTAGCACACTAACAGGTAAAACTTGCAAATAACACTACAGATTAGCTATGAAAAGTAATTTAATATATTTTTAATATAATTTTTGATGAAATGATAAAATCTTTGAAACCAGTTTATTCCATACTAGTTGGTTTTCTGTAGTGAATTCACTGCTTTTCAGAGCTTACAGAAACAAGCATGTATTATTAGGTCTTTATTTCAGCTGCTGGCAGAATACACACATGGCAACCTTCTCAAACCACTGTTTCCCCATGCTACAACCACTGGAATAGTAGAAGTTAGCCATAGAAGAAAACAAAGAGAACTAGAAGCTACTGAACATATTTTTTTTGTTGTTGTCAGAGAAGCAATAGTCTTTATCTCTTCAAAAATAGCTTTTGCTTTATTCACATGTGTTCAGACACATCTAGCAGGTGTTTCTAAAACACTAGTCAGTAACTCTTCATCTTCACTACTCTTTTGTTCATCCACATACCTCTAGTGGTATGTTCTTCTTTTCATCCTGAGATCCTCTAAGAGTGTCTACCAGCACATACTGTCAGTTTACATGTCCCTTGAGAACAACTACAGCCAGAGGACTGGAGGACTACAAGCCTCAAAAATAATTTTAGCTGCATAGTCACAACAAGCTTGAGTAAGAAATGGGCCTGAATTCCAATCTGTGATTTCTCCTGAAATCAGTAAGCTGGACCAAATCTGAAAGTACAGGTAGGTTGTTAAATAATATGGTACACTTATGGAGAAGAACCAAAGAAGCACTACTGCTAATTGCTTAGTGAAGACACACCTTAAATGAGCACTGGAGAGACTTCCTCAGAAGCAATTATTAACATTTGCAAGATTTGAAAAGAAAGACCATGTTCCTGAAGCCATGCAACAACTTCACAATAATGATCGTGTATTAGGAGACTGATGAAGAAGTTTATACAAGTTCAGAAGTACACAGAGGAATCAAAGCTCCAGGGTTTTTTTGTCCCTGAGGTCTGCTGGACAGTTATTGCTGCAGTTAACTCCCAGTCTGTAAAGATTACTGATTAGTAAATAGTTTTAGGCTGTTGAAGTATAAAGTTGTCATCATCTCTTGCTCTTTTAAAAAAGAAGCAAAACATTTCTCAGGATGTACAGTTTTGTAAAGCAACGAGCACTACTCAACTAGAGACCCCAGTTCAAGTCCAGAAAAATCTCGAGAACACCAGTACCATGGAACAGAAATTTTCCCATTCTCATGTTTCAGATTTGAAATTATGCATGTTTTATTTCTAGTACTAATGGTATCACCTCTATTCTGGACAATGATATTTATTTCACTGCCCCAGCTCCTGGTCCTTTTGAGAGAGAGGTCTAACTCAATCCTTTGAACAGTAATGAAGAAATTATTAATCATGAGTTTAAGAAACAACTGACACACTTGAACTCGCTCAGGCATGCAAAACAGAAGAACCTGGAAGTACTGATAGCAAAGTTCAGAACAATGAAGAAAAGAACACATTTTCTTATTTGCAATTAGACCAAAAGGTGTAACAGGATGATGGAGATTAAAATTATTCAGGTTAGATTACCAGTACAGCACCGTGCCTGTTTATAAATTAATACTTTACTTCTGCTTATATTTTTATAGATATTAGAAGCATTTTCCAAAGCCTCACAGGAAACTGAGAGAAAAAACAAAATCTGAACTCTAGCCCTCTAGCCATGAGACTGCTCTTACTTTTCCAGCGGGTTTTCAAACAATTGGACAACTGGAAGAAATGGACCATAACCAGCATGAAAAAAATCTGTGTTTAAAAAATATTTTATATAGTTGGGACCAACACTTCTCTGATTACTTAGAAACCAAGTCAATTAACTTGAATGTACTTATTTTACTTTTGATATGAAGTTAATCAACAGCAAAGCACAGACCCAGCAGAACTTCTTACATGGGTGGCTGCTACATCATGGTATTAACAATTATGGCTGTGGACTGGGAAAACAACCTGAAACCCTCCTGCTGAGAGAAAATAATAATAAGTCTTGTGCAAGCTTAAAGAAAAGCTGACTATTAAAACTTCCAGGGCTCTAGCCTTTTCAGAAAAAAAAAAAAAAACAAACTTCCTCTTGAAAAAGCAGAAAAGAATTGCCATCCAAACAACCAGAAGACCTTGAAATACAAAAACACAGGTAAAGCTATTTATTTTCTCCCTTGGCTTTGGCCAGAACAATAATTCACTGCTGTCACTGGGGTGTCTAAAAATCAATTTCAAAACCTTTTAATTATATGTAGTGTAAATAGATTTTAATTTCTTCAGGAAAAAAACTTTAAGAGAAAAAACCCCTATGTTTCCAACTCTTTGATGACAAAGGCAGTCTTCCAAATAAGCATCATTTAAACCCTATGCCTGTAGAAAAATTGTTCCTCTGCCTTTACTGTTGCTATTCATAGTTCTCTAAGCAGCTACTAGTCCTGACCAGATGACTGTAACAAATTCAAACACTTCTGGCAGAGGCATGTTTATTATTTTCCAATATGACTGCCTGCCAAGTTTCCCTGTCCAGGATTTTTTTTTTTAAATAAAGGAACTATGTGAGCCAAACTGTATCAGGGACTATCCTTCAAGCAGTTCTTTCAGGAAGTGGAAGTGCACTATCATATATGCAGACTTACACTTGAATATGGTTCAAAAACATTAGGAGACACAGCACAGTCAAAACTTCAATTTTCAGAGTACAAAATGCTATCCTGGGAATCCTGAAAATCACTTATCAATACAGAATCCTCAATATTGTTCTTAGCACATGATAAAAAAAGCATAAACTTTAATGAAATGGGTCTTCTTCAATTCTCCTCAAAATGTAATTTTTACCAAAACTTTCTCTTTAGTGACTTTCCAAAATACATATTCTACAATGTCTTGTGTCCAGTCTATTGCTCATTAGGTTGCTGTACCAATCTGCACACAATACTGTGGCATAAAGGCACAAATCTTATGAGGAATTCTAGAAGCACTGGTGCATATCATTATCTTAAATTATGGTCTTGTGATTAAAATACCTAGTGGCATGAAAAGGAGGATGAATCCCACTTCAAATCTACCACGACCTTGTACAAAAGTCATTCAATCCCTCGGATTTGATTCTACATCTGTAATAACCAAATTAATAATTGATTAAATATCTTAAAGCACAAAGTCATTCACTAACCACATGCATGGCATTCAGAGAAAAAAAGCAGTCACATAATTTATATGTGATAAACTCTCAAAACCCGCTCTCTGCAGGAGCTGAATTAAAAGAAAGAAAAGTCAAATGTCTTTGCAAAGATTCTGCACATTACTCTCAGCTTTCAATCTGAGCATAATCCTACAAGGCCAGTTTGAAGGAAATATCTTGCAAGAGCTTAATCCAATTGAAAATAACTCTAATATATAAATGTACAAAGTAATGACCAAATAACAGTGATACTGCTTAAATGTGCAATGGCTTGATATGGTAAATACTTTGATTTATCTTGCTATTACCAAGTTTTCAAGTCCTGATGTATAAAATTCTGTTTTGGATGTAAACTGGGGGGCTGTGGGGGAGACAAAAACCTTAAGATATGACTGCATGAAAAATAGCAATCACTTCAAAATTACGGTCAAAAGGAACTAAAACCTCATACACAAATCACAAATGAGACTGTGGGTTCTACTTATTCACTCCTACAAAAAGTAACTACCCTTAACAATTATGCATTAAAAAACCCCACATGACTCCAATTACTGGTTCTAAATAAAAACATCTGCAGCACAGTTCTATTAAAAGAACCAATCAAACAAAAAACCAGTAAGAGTGGAATTCCTAGAGATAGCCAGAAACATATTCATTTTATAGGTACTGTGATTCTTACATACTACTGAAAAATAAAGTCTTGATGTTATTATATAACATCAAGACTTTATTTTTCAGTAGTATGTAAGACTAATTTGTCAGTACAGTTATATACTGTTCTGTTATATACAGTACAGTATATAACTGTACTGATAAATTTCCTTGCACCCAAGTGATGAATTGTCCATTGAAATTTTGATGTCTCACGTATTAAGAAACTGTTTTAAAACAAAGAAAGATCTAACACATGGTTTCTTACAACAGTGGTGTGTTAACAAAAAAAAAAGTCTGCTAATGTGACATTTTGGACACATTGATTCTGTTACTGTGGCTGCCACTGTTCAATAGCTGGGGATCAAGAACTCCATTAACAAACAATTACAGAACATAAATATTTGTCTCCCCACTGAAAAAGGTGCAAGCCATTTCTAAATAGATATTAATTATAATCATAATCCACTGCATTTTTTCTCCTTTCACTTAATAGAAATTATGTGTCTTAATTCAATCCAAAATTTCTTTTGTTTCACTTTACTTCTCTGGAAAAGATCGCTCCATTTTCATCACATTCTTTACTAATAGTAGAAAACATCTGTTTACCTTTTTTTCTTTAACAGATTTTTTAACTGCTTGAGCAAATTCTAATACAAAACTAGAACAATTCCAACCATCACTATCCTTCTTTGGACTAAAGCCTTTTGTCTATGAATGGGCCTATGTAGAAATACCACTAAACCTCATGAGAGGTGATCTTTAAAAGCCTTTTTAAAGCTAAACATTTCAACATACAGCTTGGTAATGAGAGAAAACGATGTCCAGTTGCAACTGAGCTTATTTTAAAATGTGACTGAAATTCCTGAATAGCAAAAGAGCTTTTGACCCACTGTGCAACTACAAAAATGGTCAAAGAGCAACAGTTTTCACTACAGATGTGACCTGTGCTTCATGACTTCAGAACTAAACTTGAACTAACTCATAAAAGCAGAAATCACCTCAGGCCAGATTTACCTCTGAGTTAGGGATGAGTGTATACAGAAGCTATTTGCCAGAAAAACAGTTGGCACCTCGTCCTTTCACATGGCTGGTCTCCAGTGGCAATTTGGAGATTTCCTTGCTCTAAAAGTTGCAGCTACTAGAACATACCTCGATTTAAAAAAATCCACTTTACTCCTTGGTACTTTTAAAAGATTTTACACAAGAGTGACAAGGAAAAAGAAACATTTTACTTTAAAAAGTAGCTGATTAGTACTCAAATAGTAATAACAACTAGGACTTGATTGTTTATTCCTTGGCTGGAACGCTGGAAAGAATTTCTGGAATTGCAATTAAGGTTCAATTCACTGTAACTATGGAAAGCACAACATGCCTTCTCTTTCACCAGTACTCTAGGTTTCACAGAAAGAAGCAACAAAGTGACACTGAGAGATTCTGAGTAGCACCAGAGACAGAAATATTTAAGAATATTTAGAAAACCAACACGCACACAAAAAAAAGAACTGCTGCCACTTCCATAGAAGTTTACTAGAAGTAATTTCTTTTATATCGATGACACTATCATCCTTAATTAAAAATTTCATCCTTGAACTGATTGTTAAACAATGCTTTCCCAAACATTTGAATTTTCCCTAAAAAAACCCATACTAACAAATGAAAGACGCACTTTGAAGTATAATGGCATGGGACTGCTGTCATATCCAACCACTCTGGTATTGACACAAAGATTTAGTAGACACATTTCCCTATCACATATTCCCTCTCTACTCTTCTGAAAACTCTAAGAAAATGAAGGGCATCAATACAACAGCTGGAGAATATTCAAAATACTACTTAAATGAAAAAAAAAAGAAAAGAAATAGAAAAGCAAAAACTTAGTCATATCTAATTTAAAAGTAAAAAATTTTGTTCAAAACTGTATCATAACATTTGTAACTGCTAGACCAGGTTCTACTAAGTCAAAAAGACAATGGTTCTGGCTATGCACTTAAATACAATTAAGAGATACAGAAGAGCTAGGGTTATATTCAGAGTAGCAGAATATATGTAATTCCATTACATCTAGTTACGTTAAGGAATGGCTGGTATCTGTAACAGATCATTTCACATTTGAAGAAATAAAGAAACCATTTTAATATGGAAAAAACAAGTTTAGATGGAAAAAAGTTGAGATTCCTTCATGAATGCAGATGGAATGGACTTCTAAGTCCCCAAGATTTATTTTTTTCCTCTTTTTTCTTCATCTGTTTCTCCTCCTGTAATCCTCACAGGAATATGCCACCTCTAAGTACTAGAAGTATCCTGTTTTACTGTACTGATGAACCCAAACAGCACACTTCTGCAAAGCTTCAGTGGGTGCAGTAATTCAGCACACAGCCAGTAGAAAATTATCTGCCTTTCTCAGTTACTCATTACAGCATCAATATGCAGCTCACAAAACACTCTGAAGCTGTAAGTTATTTTCAGTTCTAGAACAGTTGAAACCTCAATTACACTGTGCTAACAATGAACCCAATTACTTGAGGACAACAGATTGAGTCTACCTCCACCAAAAACACAGAATACCAAAAACGCCCCCCCCCCAAAAGCCTCTTCAGCTCAGCAAGCATATTGAATGAGTCCTTTCCCCTCTCTTGCCTCTTCCCTGCAATTCTAAGTGATTTCTTAGTTTAAAAGCACTAAAAAATAACCATACCTGACCATTCACTTGTCATAACACAAGCCAAATAAAATCAGAAGGCTTCAGAAAGCAACATTGATTCAGTGTGATGATTACTGTATCAAATTCTGGGACGAAGAAACTCTGGTTCAATACTGCACACAATAAAACATTTAAATCATTAACCAAATAAAGAAGAAATTAAATGCAAACCACTGGATTGGAAACTCATCAAGTTATCTGATGTAGAGATTCAACTGTATGATCAAGTTGCAAGTTTCAACTGATGGCTTCTGCAAAGCAGCTGTAACAACAGACAAGTTTCGTACTCCTGTTTTAAATATTGCATGTGCTTCTCCTGACCCTTATATGCCAAATTATGAATCTTCAGACAATAAAAGCACTACCATGCAATCTTAAGTCACTAGGTTTTCTCCTAAATCAGTTTCTTACTCAAGTTTCTCTGGCCAACTCCACTCTGATCTACTGTTATTTTTCCACCACCATTTTATCTCCACAACTTTATTGCCAAACGCATAAGCTTCGGCCTCTCACCATTACATGTTCTGCTGTCAAAATACCAAATCCCTAGTCATTAGGGTACTAAAAGTAAAAAATGCAGTCACTCATCCTTTAAAAAGTAAAACTGAAACATTCACCTGTAATTAAACAGCTTACTGTGAGTCAGCTGGTTACAGAAGCCAAATTACTAATAAACATAAAACACTGCATTACTAGTGGTTTCCATTAGAGAACAACATTCTGAAAAAGCCAAAGACTAACCTGGAAAGAACAAGATATTGCTACAGTTTTCTTACAATAAATCAAGCTTACACAACAGAAGTAAGATTCTTATGGAAGTAACTGAGTAACATAACAAACAAACAGACTACAAGAAGCCCACTGGCACCAAAGAAGAGATGATCAGGTTGAAGAAATGTGTTGTTTTTCACAGCATTTGTGTTTTGTTCTGTTTCTGAAACCTGCCACATATGCACCTAACATTATGCAGACCCACCTATCTTACTCAGCCAGCAAGAGATGCATTTTCTTGTGCACTCATTACTGCAAAGTCTGGCTTCAAGTCTGGCTGGTTTTAGTTTATTTCTATTGATACACTGGGAAGACGAACACCAGATATTTATTTGTTTTATTTACATTTTCCCTTAACCAAAAACTAATTCAAATTTTCATGAAAGTAGACAATACAAAAGGTGTTTACAAACTGTATAGTGCTGATGAGAATACTGTAGCTCTTCACTATGTTCTACACCTCTTGGAAAGTTCTCAGTCAGGAGTACTTTGTTTTTCTCTCTTCTCCCACTGCACAGATCAATAAACCTCATGCAACATCTCATGTACCTTTAGCCACAAGTCCAGAGATAAATTTCAGGGGACGAGTCAGCCTCATGAGCCAAAGCAAGCAAATCCAACAGGGAGCATCTTTAGATAACTGGTCCCTGTTACTGCAACTCCAACATCAATATTTTCCACAGTCCTAGCTCTCAGCACCCTCCTTCCTCCAACCTCCCCCACCCCCAGCTCACCTCACATGCTCTACATATTGCTTTACGATCCCAGTCTTCTTTTCAACACATCCTACCCTTCCCTTGATTTTCCATTCAGGATATCCCTCCTACAAAATTCCACTTCAAAATAATGACTAACAATATTGCCATGCCATCTGTTTTTATAACATACCACTCTTTCTACACCTTTTAAAGCTCCATTTATATAGAACATAACTCTTCTGGAGTGAGGACTACTCCACTATCATCTGCACCCTGCCTAAAACAACTGGTTTTGATTCTTAAATCTTTCATCTTTAATACAGCAGTGGTTAAAAATTACTATTTATTTCCTTGATTAGATTTCGAACTGCTGGCATAAGAACACAAATTCACCAAAAGCTGACATGCTGGCACAATCTGTAAATGCTTAGCAGTACTTTATTCTGTTCTTTCCATCTATCTGAAAGTGTGTTGATGGGGTTCTTCTGGGGTTTTTTGGCTTTTCTTGTTGTGGGTTTTTGGGGTTTTTTAATGCATCAGACTGAAACCAGGAATCTGTACTGTAAAGACACTAAATTAATCTCTGCATGGGAATAGCAGGTTTACAAATGCACATGTCAATGCACAATTCCTCAAGAGCAGTACATCAAAAAAACCACCACCAACAAAAAAACACAACCCAAAAACCCATTAGAAACCAGAACAAAGAACAACCTGAATTACCGTGGCACAAATGTACAACATACGTCACTCTTCTGAAGTATGAAAAATATGGGACAATTTAAAACTGTATTTCCAATACAGAACACCCTTTTAGTCACATGATGACTTACATTCAGTTATTTTACAAAATTCTCTCGTTTTCCGTCAGGTAAAACATACCATCAAAACCCAGAAAATCCAGATCCGGGATTTATTACTTTTACACAGCCACAGCATACCCAAGATACCTTATGGAAATTGTATAAATGTTATGAAACCAACTTTTCTGCAATCAAAATTGAGAGGCAGTGCTTATACTTTCACCTTAGAGGATGGCATGTTAAAAAAAGAAGGGGTAACAAGACACGTACTGGAGATCTCTAAAACAGATTTGACTGTTATGCAGCAAGGAGAGGAATGAAACTTTAAAGTGTGGAAAAGCAGCCTTGCAATAATGGATCACAGAGGCCAGTCATTTTTGGTGTACTTTAGAGGTCAAAACTCAGGCCAACGTTGTTTAACATCTTCATTAAGGACCTAGACATTGAACAGGTACACCTCAGCAAGTTTGCAGATGATAAAATCTGGAGCCATGCCTGATACACCAGAGGGTCGTGCTGACATTCATAACAGGCTGAAGAAATAGGCAGAACTTCATGGAGCCCCATAAGGAGAAATGAAAAGTCTTAACCTGGAGAGGGGCTGGAGGCAGACTGTCTGGAAAGCAGCTCTGATGGAAAGGACCCCGGGTCCTGAATGTAAACAAGCAGCCACAAAGAAGGCCAAAGAGTGTCCTGAGCAGCACTAGGAACAATAACACCAGCAGGTCGAGGAGCATGATGCTTCTCCTCTACTCAGCACTGGTGAGATGCATCCTGGAGTGCTAGCTTCAGGTCTGGGTTTTCCAGCACTAGACATGGATATACTGGAGTCAGGCCATAAAGATAATTAAGGGCTGGGAACACTGGACATACAAGGGAAAGCTGAGTAAGTCAGGATTTTGTAGCTTCAGGAAGAGAAGGTGGGAAGATCTTATTGATATATCATTGATCCGGTATAAATACCAGATAGGAAGCACTAAAGAAGAGTGAGTCTGACTTCTCAGTGGCACCCAATGAATGGACAAGAGGCAATGAGCACAAACTGAAACACAAGAAACTTTTTAAAAAGTCTGGTGTTTTTCTTTATTTGTTTGGTTTGGTGTGCTGTGAATGTGGTCAAACACTCTAAGTTACTCAGATTGTGGCATTTTCATCCTTGGAGCTGGTCTAGAGAGTCCTGCTTTGTGCAGGGTGCTTGGACTCACTGGACAATCTCTAGAGATGTCCCTTCTGACATGAACATTAATCTGAGAGTGAAAACACACTTCTACTGTAAGAAATAGATAAACAGGTAACCCCCCAGTAAAGATAGCTAAATGTCAGTTCCACAAAGCTAATTCAAAAAGCTCAAACATTAAAATATTTGATACCATAGATTCATTTTACCTCAGCATAAGAATCTGCCTGTAATCGCTTCTCATTTCCTACAGACAGCAAAACAGGTTTCACTGCTTACAAATGTGAATGCCACAAATCCATTTGCTTAATGGTCAATGGACAAAGACATACAAAAACATAAAGAGTGATTCATCAAGTATTTAATAACATTTTAGCTAGCTTAAATATGTAACTTTTCAAAAGAAAATACAGACGTTTCTGTATCAAGAATTCCAGAAAATAGCCTCTTCATCTGGTTAATAAGCATAATAAGGGTGGTAGAAATAAAAATTTGTTCATTATTGATCTGAAGGCAGTACCTGCCAACACGAGGGCTGAATCAGTTTCCAATTCCCACTGCTTTATAAGATCTGTGCTATGCAGAAACAAGAAGGTAGTTTCAAACACAAAATGAAAGACTCATTATACATCTCATTATACAAAACTCGGAAAACTTCTATTGTAAACCTCCCCTGAGGTGTAATGTCAGGTATAATGGATTAGGTGCAACATTCCAGAGTCCTTTCAATATTCATACTGAGTACCACATGTTGATATTGCACCTAAAATAGGACATACAGCTTTTCTGTAGTAAACACTGGCTTAGTCAGCAAACAGCACAGAGGCACAACCTGAATATAAATAAGCAGGGCTGCTCCTACTTTTTCTCTAATTTTTAGGAAAAAAACATGTCACTATGGGACAAACACAACTTAGCAATGGTGTCTGTACTGAATATTCTCTCTTTTCTTCTTCTTTCCAAATCTTAATCAGTTCTCACCAACACCACCAAAATCTTCCAGTAACTTTCACAGCTGTAGGGCAATCAGCTCAAAGACAGCCAGCTACCTGGCAACCTTTCCACACCGTTGGAATGCAACTGTGCTTACCTGGACACACAAACAGGCTGTACAGAGCACCTGGATACTCACTACTGACAAGAGTAATCTCTGTAATCACAGAATGGGTGAGGTTAGAAGGGACCTCTGGAGGTCACCTGGACCAAATTCCCTGCCCAAGTAGGGCCACCTAGAGCTGGCTGCCCAGGACCGCATCCCAAGAACTTTTAAGTGCCTCCAAGGATGATGAAAACCTGAAACCAGAGAAGGCATGCACATATACACAAAAGTAACATAACATGAACTCATAAACATGCAGTCAACATGACTACAAATATATGAGTTGGGGAAGAAGTTATCCGAAATGGCTGTCTGCATACTGATCACAGGAAGGCTGCAACATACAGACATCAAATGGTTCCTTAATAAGCCATATGGCTCAGCCCAGCCAGCAAGTGTGAGGTTTTATTTCAATGCCCTGCCAAAAAACACACAAACTTCTGCATACCTTATAACTCCCCTGTAATAAAAAGCAGCTCTTGAAAGAAAAGAGCCTTAACAAACATGCATGAATGAAGCCTATGCAATAAGTGATGTTTCAGACAGTCCCTATATCTGGTACAAACTTTTCTGGTATTTGTTTAGTTTCTTGTATATTTTGGGCTCTATTCTCATTCTTAACTATATCACTGGCGGAAAAATTCTGCCTGTTTGCAAGCACACATACTCGATTTTATAACTTAAAAAAAACTTTTTAAATTGTTACACAATTGTAACAATATAGGGGCAAATATCCAGGAAAAGGCAAAGAAGCAAGTCCATCGGTTGTCACCTCAACATCCAGTGATGACAGACCAGGAGGCTGAGATACTGGCTTTGCAATAGCTGGAGATAACAGTCTCTTTAAGGTGTAATTTAAGAAGAAAAAATTTTTCAACTGCCAATTGTCCTGAGATTTTGAGGAGCAGGTCTTCTGTGACATGAGACCGAATCTTCAGTGACACAGTCCAATCATTATCAAAAATTTCAGCTGCTTTATTTGTGAGACAGAATATGGACTACAAATCTTTCAGTATGAGTGTTCATACTGCCTCCTTCCAAATGGTTTTATGTTCACCACCATGCTTCTCAGAGGTCTGCTGCACAGAGAGGTCAATCAAGTCAACCAAGGGTAAAGGACAAAACCAAGGTAATGACAAGAGTTAGTAGAAGAGGGTATTATTAAATGATCAATACTGGAACTCTGAATATGAGAGACTGAGAAGAAATTGATAGCATGGTATTATCACACCTGCTTCCTTCTTTCAGAGACTTATCTACTCAGACTGCAAAAATTACTAAGCAGGAGCTGTTTCTCACTGAGTGTTTACACATCATCTCATCCTGCCAACCTCAGTTGTGATATGCATGTGCTTCTCTGGTAAAATTAAGAGAGACAACTATTTTCAGACTAGTGTGCTATTTTGAGGAGGTTCGTTTTACACACTGAAAAAGAATATATTCCAACCAGCAGCCGAAAAGTGTCCTTAAGAAGTATGTAACAGAACTGGAAATTACAGCTGAGATAGATAAGCTCCTGGTCTACTTCCAGGGACACTAATCATAAAAACCAAGCCCAGATTTAATATAGATGCAACTACTTTGTGGGACACTTTGAAGTCTGCAGCTGATCGAGTTTTAAGCATGTAGGGTCAGTTATGTATGTATTTTTTCCACTGAATTACAACAGCACAAAAATATTCAGTCTCTTGATCAAGAGGTACTCTACAATAGGAAGCACAATATTCAATATGAACCCAGTATCTGGATTCTACTTAGAACATGAATTTTGTCACAGTAGTTAAAAGTTTATTTAAGAGACAGAATTTTAGCAAGTTGTATATAGACAAGTGTGAAATTGGCTACTTAAGTTCCATGCTAGTGAAGCATAATCTCAGTTTATTCAGGCAGCCTCTCATGCTCAAACAACTCAGCAGGCAATCTATACAAAGTATGTAACAAATGCCTCTTAAAAAAAAAAACCCAAAAAACCACCAACAAAAAAAAACACGGAAGGTTCTTAAAAAACCCAACCAAACACAACAGCCCCACCAAAACCCCATCCCCACCAAAACCTGACAATTTAGAAAACATATCTTTTAATACATTAGGCAATTTTTCAAACAGTACTTCAAAAGTATGAGAAGCCTGTCAGTGCAAGATGCAGAAATGTTAAGCTGTAAGTGAAGCTACACTGTACAACAATCTTTTAGGCCATGCTGTAGCCCACAGAATAACCCTTTATCAAGAGTTGTATGCTGCTATGTTTTGGGAAAGGGTGTGAAAAGGTAAAGCAAAGGCACAAGCCTCGCCACAATGGCTATATCCTCTAGCATCTTCTCACTGTGAAGGCACAGAGGAAAGTGGAAGTGTTATCAAGAAGTAGTACCTGCTTCTGGGAAATGGAATATGGAAAGTAGCAGCAACTGGAATGATGTTCCTCTGTGAACACTGAACTAAGGAAGCTACAGGGAATGACCACTGTGGGGGCCAGGGTCTGAAAAGGTAGTGAAAATGGGGAGACGAAAAGTTCACCATGAGCTGAGTGTAGAAAGCAGCAAGATCCTGCAGTGAGTTCAGTCCTTCTCAAATGGTTCAGCCATTGAGCAATAACAGAGTACAGAAAGGAATAGACACTGGATGGGATCAGATATACAGCCTGGCCAGGTCAGTGAAGGGGGAAAGGGGAGGGGGAAGAACAGAAGAAAGAAGATAAGCAGGCCCCTTCACTGAGTCATACCAGAGCTACTGCTGCTGGATGGGAGCCAGATTTTAGCTGCAGCTTTTGCCTCTGCTTTTCTTCCCCCCTCTCAGAAAACCAAGAAGTGAAAGCACCAAACTTAGATGTCTACCTGAAATAAATTAAGATTTTGCTGACTGTAAGCTCCTACACTATATTATATTTAGCCTCAGAAAAACTTGTAATCAAAAGTATGCAAAAGTAACTTAAAAACATCCTTTTTTTTGACTGGGTTTTTATGCTGCCCTGAGTAAGATTCTTTCTTGGATCAGTGATTTCATAATGTAAAATACAAAACTCCTCCAAACAAGACAAATACATAAAGTGGCAGTTGAGGACAGCACTTATATTACTCCTTAAACTACAGATTGCTCTTTCCTACATAAATTCCTAATCTGCCTTCTCCAAAGGCCCTCCTGTCAACTGAACACACATTTCTCAGCCTAACACCCTTCAAAAGCAATTTAAAAATGTGCACCTGTATTTGTAAAATTTATCACATATCAGCCTCAAATCACACTCACATCAAAATTATTTTTTTCCTAAAATTTCAGCTATCTGTTTGACAATACTCATTATCACACACCAACAGGTATCTCCTATGTGGTTTATGACTAGTATCCTCAGCTACTTGTGCTTGTTACGTGAAGTGATAATTTAGCAACCTCAGCTTGCTTATTAATGCCTCTCCTAAAATGACACCTAGTTCATTTAGTCTCCCTGATTTTTTTATGAATGGATTTACAGCTTGGTCCTTTCTGCAGTTGAATCAGCACCTGACAGAAACATTCAACTAAGCATTCATGTACATGTTCTGAAGTGGTCAGTGAAATCTTGAGGATAGGCTCCAAGAGCTTGAAATAGCCAAGAGCTAGCAGGAAACAAAACAAAGCTTTAATACCCCCATACACCACAAGAGACCTCATAGTAAACTAATCTTCACAGTACCAGCTAAATGGAAGCAACATGAGATAGCAATCTTCTTCTGAGATCACCTAAATTTAATATAAATTTGGAATGAGGCATAGGGTAACTTACAGTGCTTGATTTGCAAATGGAATTAAATTCCACATACATTTTCAGAGGAATAAAAATAATTCAGACATGGCATCCAGTCACTAGTGGGATTCTGTAGAGCTCCATCCTCAGCCCAGCTCTCTTTAACATCTTCATTAACAACTTGGATAAAGGATTTGAAGGAATACTAAGTAAGTTTGTGGCAACACTCAATTGGGAGAAGCTGCTGACTCTCTCAAGGGCAGATAGGCCCTGCAGAAAGACCTAGATAAATCAGTGAGATGGGCAACCATCAACCACATGAGGTTTAACAAGGTCAAGTGCTGGATTCTGCACCAGGGACGGAGCAAGCCTGGGTTTGTCTCTAGATCAGGGAACAAGACACTGGAGAGCAGCACTGCAGGGAGGGACCTGGGGGTTCTGGACAACAGCAACTTGAACAAGAGTCATTAAGCTATTAGAGAGTATCCAAAGGAGGGCCACAGGGATGGTGAAGGGTCCTGATGGGAAGGCCACATGGGGAGCAGCTGAGGTCTGCTTTGTCTGCTCAGCGTGAAGGAGACCCCATTGCAATCTTACAACTTCCTCATGAAGGAAATGCAGGTACAGATCTCTTCACTCTCATGACAGGACTCGAAGAAATGGCATGAAGCTGCATCAAGGAGGGTTTAGGTTTGAAAGGAAAAATATTTTCCTTGCACATGAACAGGCTCCCCAAGGAGTGGTCATAGCACCAAGCCTGACAGAGTTCAAGAAGAATTTGGATAACACTCTCAGGCACATGGTGTGACTCTTGGAATGTCTTGCACAGGGCCTGGAGTTGGATCCTAATGGGTCCCTTCCAACTCAGCATATTCCATATTCAATGACTAAGATCTATGGAATAACCTCTTCCCAAACAAAACTATAAACATACATGACTTTTATGATTACAGATATGTCTTACCTTAAATATATCTCTTTTGAAGCTATAAATTCAGGTACTTACATGGTTGCAAAAATCTTAGGATTCAGATTGGCAACAGGAATGACAATTCAAGAACTGACAATACAACTAAGAGCAATACACTAACAGAAAAATAAATTTTCATTAAGATTTCACTCTAAACAACAGGTCTTGCAATTTTTCAGTCTTTTCCTATTTTTACAAAGAGCATTTACAAAAGTACTAGTTAGCAGACCATACTGCCTGAGAATAGAATGTGACTTTGTTTCATACTTGAGCATTACCTAGTGAATTAAAACCTATTTTTTTATGTAAAAGCAGCAATATTATGAGACTCCCTTAGAGATACAAATACTGGTGTATCAGATAATATCTATGCCCTTGTACAATAAAGCATGAATCCAACACTGCTTTCATTGCATTACCACCATGGCAGTGTTGCAGCATTTCTGAAATTATACTTTTGTCCACGTCACTATGTCAACAGACATGCCAGTCTGCTTAAACAGCTAAAATTGAATGAAATGGCTCAACCAGCTCAGTTCACCTTTTGCTACTGTAATCAGAATTATACTCTTTATTTCACAAAATAACAGAATATAGCAGGCAGATCTTAGGGCTTAAACAGAATTTTGATTCCTTGTCTTTCAAGCTCTTATTATGCAAAGATGTAGGACATCAAGACAGAATTTGTATAGCCTTACCAAATAAAACAAGATTTCTTCCTCAAAAGACATAAAGAAGTTGTCAAATGTTATTGCCAGCACAGTCCATTCTAGAAGCTGATCCTTTCATTACTTTTAATTAAAAAGTCTGGCTTTTTCCTCCCCCAACCACAAGCCACTTTCATTTTATAGATTGTACCAGTAAACCTTTACAAATTAATTGTTGAGTACTGGCTTACATAAAAGCCTTCAAAGGTAACACTGGCAATCCCTGTCATCCACACACCTCACTGAGTGCAGTTCCTCCACAAGATGGGGCAGAAAGCACAGGTGGGTGCCTTCAGGACCACTCTCCTTAGCTGCTGGTGGACACAAGGATACAGCAGCGCCAGATGTTTGACTTTCTGAACATCTGCATAAGCCACTGCCACATACCAATCAAACCCCCTTCGCTCAGCAGGTGACATTTGGAGTCTGTTCTGACCCTGACTCCCAATTACCTGCACAGCTTGGGCACACAGCTATAAACACACTAAGAGTTGTGCAAAGTTAATCATGCTGGAGGTGGAGCAGCCCATCCAGCCATAATAGGCTGCTACCATGGAGGCAACAAGGCAGCAGAGCACCTTTCCTGGAGGCAAGGCACACACATTAAACCCAGTGAGAAAGGGTTATTCCCACCCAGACCAACTCCAGTGAAGAAAAGCATCACACTGCCTGTAAGCCAAACAATAAGGACATCTCATTGTCTCAGACATTATGCTAGAAGTTGTTTTCACTATTTCTTTTTCCTCAAAGAAAAATGTCATTGTAAATGTAAGTGATTACACTTTGTTTTAAATTTCAGCTCTCAAGAAATAGCCTGAGAATCACTGTCAGAGTAATTCTGGCAATGAGTGCTTAGGTCCAACACCTTTGAAGAGAAAGAATTACATTTTTCTGCTTTTCTAAAAAGGAAAAAAACCCAAAAAACAATGCAGAGATGCAGTAAGAAGCTCATGAAGCTTAATAGCAAACATTACTAAAGGTACAAAACATTAAAAAAAATTTAAAAGTTCAAAAAGGAAATAAATGGGATAGACAAGTAACACTGCTTTTGCAGACTCCAGTGAATTGTTTTCTCTAACAAAGTCAAATTAGAAACACTTCTATTATGCAAACTGACATTAAAGTTTATGGCTGGGGAAGCCAGGGATTTCCTACCATATTCCTAATAGCTGGACAACTAAACTACTTCACTGTTTACTTTATGATGCCACATTCATGATATGGCATAGCCTAAACATTTTCTTAAAAGAAAATAAGCCTTAATGAGTTAACCACACGCATGCACAAAAATCCTGCTACCTGCCAACAACCTCAGGCTCTACATTTTTTAATCGTGAAATAGTTACTCCTGCCATTACATAAATATTATTACATAATATCTCCTTTGTATGCAGAATTAGATCTACAATAAAATAGGTCCCACTATTTCAATATTTTATCTATTAATCCCACTCATTCACTTAATAATTTGGAGCTGTAGTTGCATCAGAACACAACAGCTTGAATATGTCACGTTCCTTTGTGCTTAAACAGAAAAGACAGTTAATTCTGGATTTAAAAAAAACAAACAAAACCAAACAAAAAACAAGCCGACAAAAAAGATAACAAAAATAGCTGCTCTACTACAATAACTGCCTGAAGGGAAAGACACCTCTGCTGTGCTCTTTTATTACATGTTTTTGTCTTGCCTAAGATTTAATGTATGTGCATGAATAGATAATTTTCAACATGCCATTCAATAAAATATGCAGAAATACCTTAATTCCCAAGGTCAGCATTACACAGCATAAGTGTAAAGAGATCATAAGCAATGATGCTTACTTACTATGCCTAATATCTCAAAAGCGAGGGGTTTTTCCAATTTAATATTTAACGTATGGGCAAACTACGATACATATTAAATGAATTTTCCTAAGTATTTAATTTGTTCGAAATTTGCTCTGACAACGTATTTGTTTGTATCGGTCAGAAACACGTCTGAGTCGTGAGACGGCTGTAAGCACAAGGCCACACGGCGAAGAGGCAGTGGAGAAGTGGCATGTGACATTCGGGAGTCTCGGGGGGCAACATGTGGCCGGCGCTCAGGACGCTGCTCTCTGCACTGCAGCACCGGTGCCTCGGGCCGTGCGCGCTCCGTGCGGCCACACGAGCCCCGAGCCCCCACTTCCCAAGTGCCGCACAAGTCCCGCTTGTGCCCGTGCTCAGCGGCTTCCCCTTGTCCGCTCGCCCTCCCGCAGCGACAGCTCCCGGGAAGGGCAGGAGAGCGGCGGTGGGCACCGGCAGCGAGGGCGGCAGGGGCCGGCCCCGGTGTTTGCACAGCTGCGCCGCTCTCCCGGGGCAGCCCCGCACAAAGCCCCGGCGGCCCCGCAGCCCCCACCGCCGCCGGGCGGGCGCGGCGCGGCACCCGGGGCAGGTCCCCGCTGCTGGCCGCTGCTGCCCTGCCGTCCCCGCTGGCAGGTGAGACGCGCCGCAGCGGCGGCGCCGGGCGCGGAGGGGGGAGCGCGACCCAGCCACAAAGAGCGGGAGCGGGGTGGGCGGCGGCGGGGCCGGCGCCAGCGCGACCCGCGGCGCCGCAGCGGGGGGACGTCCCCGCCCGCCCGTCGGTGGCGGGGGTCATCCCTTACCTGCAGGGGTGGCGCCGAAGACTCTCACGACGGGCACCCGTTTGGCCGGGGCCTCTCGGAAGCGGGACTGGCAGGGGTCCAGGCCGGGCAGCGGGCTGCCCATGTAGTAGTCGGCAGTCACGATCCGCACTGAGAACATGTTTGTTCGCCGCCGCCGAGGCACCAGCACAGCACCGAGCGAGCGAGCGCGGAGCGAGCGCGGAGCCCGCACGGGTCCCCCCGCCCGCCGCCGCTGCCGCCGCAGCGAGCGCGCGCGCGAGCGCAACACTCCCCGCGCCTGCCGCTCCTCGTCCGCCCGCCCGCGGGAGCGCGCACAGCCCCGCACGCGCCTTGTCTGTGTCTCTGCTCCCCCCGCCCCCCCCTCCCCCGCCTGATGCCGCCGCTCTGGGCGCGTGCGCGGCAGCGCGCCCCCCGCGCGCTCCTACAGCCCGTGCGGCCGCGCGCCCCTCAGGGACTGCGCGGGCTCGTGCCCCGCGGACGCCCCGGCGGCGACGGCGGCGCCCCGGCCCCGGGCTGCAGCTGCTGTTGCCATGATGATGTCGTCACGGATGCAACCATTGGGGGAACGGGCAGGGGGGTGGATGGGCCATGTGTTGGGGGGGAAAGGGGCTCAGCGAGCGGAGGAGGTGTCCGTCACTCTCCGACACACACACGGTCTCCCCCCCCCACCTTTCGGTTGGGCTCGGCAGGCGGGGCGCGAGCGCGCGTGGGAGCGGGGGAAAAAATCTTTCTCTCGCCTCCCCTGGTGGCGACGGAGGAGGCAAGGAGGGACAGAGGGACGGCCTCGGTGATTCGGCGATCGGCCGCGCGGGCTGAGGGTGAGGCTGCGGAATCCCGAGCCGCAGATGGGACGGGAGAGGCAGCGCTGCCGGGACACGACGGGGTTAAGCTGGGTCGGCCGCCATTTTGAATGGCGGGGAGGTGAGTCTCCCCACGCCGCAGGGGCCGGCCAAAAAAAACCCCAAAGCCTAAGAAGATGAGGGCGAGGAGGGGGACGGCACCGGGAGGAAGGGGTGGAGCGGCCGCGCTCCCGCCGGCGCCCGCGCGCTCTCGGGCCGTGACGGTGAGCGCGCGCGGCGCGGGAGCGGGGCGGGGCGGGGCCGGGGCTGCGGAGGGACGGCGGCGATTGGCGGCGGGGCCGGGCGCGCGGAGGGGGCGGGGCGGGTGGGGCCGGGCCGGGCGCGCTGCGGCGGAGCGGCGGGGGCGGGGTCGCGGCCCCGCGTCCCTGCGGGCGGCTCGGCCCCGCGGCGGCCGCGTCCCCCCGCTCCCGCTGCCCCTGCTCCTCCGCCTCCTCCGCCCTTCAGGAGAGCTTACTTTGCGGTTTGCATCTCTCTCGTACAGGCTTTTATTGAAAGCCATAACACAGGCTTGACTTTAGGTTGAGGCACTGAAAAAACGTTGATTTTAGGTTTAAGATTCCTGTTGCAGTCTCTTTGTCTGAGAGCTGCGGGTCCGCGGGTAAAACCCCCAAACCATAGCAAATATCCAGAGTTGGCGGTGTGGGAGATGAGCCGGTTAAAGGGCCAAATGCTCTCACATGCACTCAGAGTGATGCTGCTACATGTGCGTGCAGCACTGGATGATACGAGACAAATGTACAAATCTATAAAACCTGACAAACGTCCAATATGTAGAACACATGTTTTGCATTTTGGTTACATGTGTTTCGGGTTTAGATTTGAACAAAAGACAGGTCAGGCAGTTGCTACCCTTCATTTTTTCATTGTAATGAACAGGAAGCTTGCCTGTCTACTCAGGGGTAACTGGTTTCCTACTCTTTCTTTGTAAGCTGTTTATTTTCTCTAGCTCACATCTGTTTTCCTCCTTAAACTCATTTTTATGTGAACAGAAAAAGAAAATCAACTACCTAGTCATCAAGAAATCTTGTGTCACAGAAGTGGTTGAAATAGGGTTGAAATCCAAACTATTTTCACTGTATCTAAAGAAAAACTGAGCTACAACTTTAATTTTTGACAGTTGTTTACATTTGCAAAGCTAATATTTGGAAAACCTTTGGAACTGCAAAAATACTCTTATGAATGCTTCGATTTCACAAAGGCTAATAAATCACTAGGAGCTTGCTGGTGGGGCTTGTTAACAAACAGCATCTTTAACTATTGTTATTTGAATACATTTTGTACTGCTCCCTCACTACTCCATTTCCTTAATTTTCCATAGAACTTTGGTAGGGACAGTAACAGTTCTTGTGTTACTCCATTGCATGCTCTGTTTACTTTCTGTTCACATGATCTTCTTAACTTGCTGAGCATTGTGTCTTCCCTCCACTGTGTATTTCACTGACAGTGTAATGTCTTTGAACCCTGGCAGATGTGGTCTGGTGCCTGCATGAGCTGAGGGTAGGTCAGCAGTTCTCCTCTGTGCTGGGGAGTACCAGTCCTGCTGTATTCTGTTGTCATCTGCTCAGGCAGGAGAACATGATGGTGGATCTGCCCCTCAGCTGGGTTGGTGAATAAACCAAGACATTTGAGCCATTGTGGATTCTGGTTTCTCCTGGATGAGTGTGGTGTGTGAGATGTAGCACAAGTTCATACCTGGGAGTCCTGCTGAAGAGAAACCAGTTGCCCACAGTAGAATAGTGTAGAAAGCTGAAATAACTAACTTCTTAGAAGCATCAAGCAGGATTTGCTAAAGCATGTCATGCAGAGTATTCCATTTAAAATGACAACATTTATGTTGTTTATTAAATCAGGGAGAGCCATGCTTTGAAATCAGAAAGAACAATTGATACCTAACCTAGTGTCAGTTTCTTGTTCGTATTGAGGTATTAATTTGATTTCTGAAAATGTTGAATGTTACTCTCAGAAAAAAATAAAGTGACTTTCCTTTTTGATGTAAATGGTGTAATCCTAATGTACATTAAACCCGTGCAGACACTTTTGTGGAACTTGCATGCTTTCTGAGTGGTGTCTTTTCAGTTTCCAGTAGTTTCCTGCAGCTCACTTCTGCTTTCAGTTTTGTCTTGCAGTCAGGTCAGTAGGTTTGTCTGCAGGGTTGCACCAAGGTAAGACTGAGTCAGCACTGTCACGGGAGGTCCCCTGCCCTCCTCCTATGTCAGTGCAAGCATTTGAGTAGCTGCACAAGAAACTTGGCTTGGAAACTGAGCCAGGTAAAAGCGATCCCACTAAGAAATGGGTTAGTTTTAACCTCCATCAGGTCCTTGATCTGCTTCATTATGTAGGGGTGTGAAAGGCTGTGCTTGCACAGAGGAGGAGGCAGTGCAGGGACTGAGATTGAGCAGCAGGAGGAAAGAGAGCACTTCTTCCAGAAAGCTTGGCTTGTGGTACTTTTAAGTTGCTGAAGTCTGAAAATTGGCTTAACCCTTTCAACAGATGACAGACACAAAGCCTGTTTTTGGATTTCCTACATTTCAATTTGTGTGTCAGTATTTGTTTTTGGAGTTGTTTTATGTGTTATTCACTCACATGTGTGTCTGCATGTATGATATATAAATTTTCTTGTAGTTTACACTTCATTACCTGAAAATGCTGCTGTCCTAGGGTGTCAGTAATTGTAAAAGGACATATCCTGGTCAGACAGCACTACCACTCATTTTCTCTCCAAACACTGTATGTTCTCTCTCTTAAGGTTTCATGCCATTTTCTGTTATAAAGCAAGTCACCCCCTTTCTCTGTTCCTCCAGTTGCTAAGCAGCAGCTGTTCTCCCCATTAGCCAGCCAAGTATTTGCATGAAAATAATCACTCTTGAATATATAACTGGTCCTAATCATGCACAGCTAAACAGCTGTACAATCAAAATTTGAGTATTAATTGTATTACTTTTCAGCATAACTGATGACTGTCTTTTAAGTCAGAATTTCTCCAAAGAGAAAAATCAATAAAGGTTTGCCCTGTTTTTTTAAACAAAAGGCATGTCAGTTTTTATTTTTGTTTAATGCTTACTGTGTAGCTACTTTAAAAAACTGGTCACAAAATGATATCTGCAGTTCACAAAAAATTATAAATGCAAATATAAGCAGAAACAGAATCATCTAGTGACTATACATGATGGAGGCCAAGGGAAAAATCCACATTTTGCTACTATTTATAGTAGCAGAGTGCAGCAAAATTTGGTGATAAGAGTTTAGACTGTGACACAAAGGTAAAATTTCCAGCAGTACATCTTAACTTCAAAACCCACTTAGTCAGCCATGTTTGAGTTCCTATTGATTTCAAGGATGCTCAGTATTTATGAGGTCTGTGATCTGGAATCTTGGAGTGCTCTCTCAGTCAGGGGATTCATCCAAACTGTTATTTCAAAATGAGAGCTGAGTGTGGCTCATATTCTCAGGTGCTGTTTTCGCAGGTGCCAGAAACACTGTTTCTGCAGAGAGAAAACCTGGACACATGGATAAAGAGTTATATGTGGTCTGTCCAGTTGGTATCTCAACCTAGACAATCAGACTGCCTGCATTACACAGGAAGGTTATTTCCCAGTGTGGCCCCACTGACTGAGTGAACAAAGAAGATCTAAATCTTCACACTGAAATAAATACGTGGTGCTACGCTGTATAGTTCTGGCCTGCCAAATGTGTCCTTGCTTTGTCATGTGTGACAGTCCATAGTCTTGTTAGACTCTAAGGCTCCATACACACCCAGGGCAAGAAGTCCTCACATGAGATTTCTGACAAGCCTTGCTTATACTTCCAGGTAGTTAAGCCCACTAAAGCCAGAATTTTAAGCAATACCACCCATGTGCATCAGACCAGCTGAAAGACAATTACTGTCTGGATGTTATCAGATAAAAATCTAAAGACAGTATGTGAACAGCAAGGAATTGAGCAACCTGTGCATACCAAACTGCCTCAAAGTGGCTCTTTGGCTGCTGAAATAATTGGTAAGGGTAACAGTGTTTTGGAAAGAATGCTTAGGATCCTAATTAATGAGGTGTATTTGTTTGTTTGTTTTAATTCTCAGTTACTAGGTACAGGCTAGGCAGTAGGCTCTGAAGTGTAGTCAGTGGCATTACCATCAGTGTCTTGTCACTAGAAACCTGATGGGAAAATGAAACTAGGTCTCAATTATGAAAATATTAGAAGTATCAAAAAAGTCTTTTAGCAAAGACTCTTAATAAACCTCTCTGGGCAAGAACAGTGCCACGTGATTGGAAAGTCACAAATGTGCTTGAAGGAGAGCCCATGGGCATCGTATGGGACATAGGAAAAAAATTAGGGTATGCAAAGGCATAGAAGTAAAAAAAAGATATATGTCTTTGGTGTAGTAACATTAGATTCTGTTGGGGTAACTGTGTATTTTTAAAATAAAATAATTATTTGACAAAATTAAGTCAATTTCACAAAATCATCAAGGCTGAAAGAGACCTTCAAGATCAGCTAGTCCAACTGTCATCCAAGCACCACCATAATCAGATTTAATTTGTGCTTCATATAAAGATTCAGTATAGTGTCATATGAGAAAAGAAGGAAGATGCATAACATAAAGAATTGCTGATGAGAAGTTCTGATGGATTGTTTTGAGAGAAGGACTATAAAATTGGAAGCTGGCTGCAGGTGGAGTCTGCCCATTTAATGTTTTTAGTGCAGTCCTAGTTAGTTTATAAATAAAAGTTACTAATAACTTGAAATTTGAAGGAGAACAGCATATCAAATAAGATCTAGAACTTTGGAGTTAAGAAAGGAGAAAAAATACTTAAGACAAAGAACACTCTCAATGTAGAATGATTAGACATAAACTGGAAATGAACTTTCCATGAAAGAAGGTTTCTATCCAATGGATGAATGGATTTCTTCTCTCAGTGAAAGCAGCAGAGCAGAGCATTTCAGTAAATTTTAATATGGAGATTGACGAGATTATGGAAAAGGTTATATGATGTTTGCTGGTTGTTGCACATGACTGCACCTGAGTATCTAAATTCTAGAAGGACTGCATGTAGATCCCTGAACATTTCAATAATGGGTTCCTCTAATCAATGCAGACAATTTAGCCATTAGGATAAATGAGTTCTCATCATCATTGTACAAAACACATTATATACCATGAAGATGATACAGCTTTCTGTTTAAAAAAATCTGGACAGCAGTGCAAAAGACAACCCTCCTACAACATGCATTGTGTCCTTATGTATATGTTCCTACCTGTAAATGAGTTGTATGTACAAACTCACATACATAATCTTTATATGAAAATGAAAACTACCTTTGACCATTTTTGTTTCCTGTATTTGCATTTAGCAACTTACATTTCAAACAGTTTTCATTGAAAGTTACCATTTTCTTTGTTTTGTTTTTTTTTTTAATAATGATTTTTTTCTAATATTTTCAGGTCTCACTGTTGCCTTGTATCAGAAGAACCTGCCACCGAATGTGCCTACAGGAAAATGCATAAGTATTCAAGAAAATTATATAAATTGAAATGTAAAAATTAATAAAGAATTATATGTGTAACAATGTAGAACTATGCCACTTTTTGAAAAAATTGAGGAAGTGTAGTTAATTGAGAAGCAGCACATGCATCATGTAAGTAGAGTGCCAGTAAACACTTAATTGTAAAGATGTGGTTTACTGACAGAATTCTACATGTCAAGAAGTCATTGAGGTTCCGTTCCATGCTTGGAAAATGACCTATTGTCAAGAGTGAAATAATTATATGATTGTATAAGGAATTCAATTTAGGATAACAAGAACACACATTGTTGGGGAGCAGTTAACAGTATAGCAGTAAGTGACATTCAGAGTTTGCATATATGACAGTGAGAATTTTGTTGATGAAATTTGATTAAGATGAACTGATTAAGTCTTAGATAATTAAGGAATAGTGCTAGAGAGGTTGGCATTGCTGAACCAGCATAATTTTAAAACCTTCTGTCTGTTGCTTTGTACTAATGACTGTAAAAGTTGGGAGTGGACTCAAAAGAGAAAACAGTGTGTAATGGCATATAACATTTGAGCATTAATACTATTTTGAGAAATGGTATGTTCAACAGATTTACTAGCAAGTAGTGGAGTATACAAAGAAAATTGGTTGAGCATTTGAATAGCTTTTTTTAAAAAAATCAAAGTAATAGGTTTATTTTTACAAGAGAGCTGCCAATCCCTCCATACTCTAAAATTTCTATTCCGCACAATGCAGTTCAGGTAGATGCTTGTAAGAATTGCTTTTAAACAGGAAAGTGAAACATAATTTTGCATATTCTAGTTCTGATGAATAGCTGAAGCGTTTAGTTGAAAGTCTCCATTGAGAAATATGTCTGGTGTGAAGACAGTTAGCCCAAATGGTTCAAATAATAAGTAATTAGAAGGATGTCATAATGGAAAATTTTCAAGTGCTACAACTGCCAAAAGCCCTATCATTCTTCTATAACTTGTGTAGTCAAATACATATGAGTATGTGGTTATTATTTGAATTTTTGTTTTAAAATGGGAAATGGGTTTCTGTGAATGAATCACAGAAATGGGGCTGGATGGTAAGGAGTGAAAGTAATTTAATTTTAGATGCTGCGTTTTCTTCTGCCATGTAGTCTGACTTATGGGAGGCATTCCTCGTTCATGCATCAGACAAAGTGAAAGAAGCATCAGTGCAATATGTAGATCACAAACAGCCATCTGTTATTCAAAAGGAAAGAGGAGTGTTGCTATAAGAGTAAACCTAAAATGTTTTAAGATTAGCTTAGAGATGGCAGAGCTCCATTAAATATTTTGTCCATCTCTGTTGGTCTCTGTCATATACAAGTGTATACATTATACTGAAGTTTCAGATGCCTGCTATGTTTTCTTCTATTAGGACAATTACCTCTAGTTTAGAACTCAGTATATGCTTTCTCTGAGTTCCTAAATAAGTATGTATATATAACCTTTTGTCACCCTCAAATAATTATTTTTCCTTCCTGGGGTTTGTTCCTTTGAAATAATTTTCCTGATCAAACTGAATCTTAAGAAAAAAGCATTTTTAACTTTTTACTTGCTTAGCTTAAGCTAAGTAGAGTAACACTTGTTTAGGCTTGTAACATTTCCTTTTGATTCTTTCCAGCTCCCAAAGAATTTCTGTTATTTTTATGTGAATTCCATCCAATTCGCATAGATCTTTCTTTTAATATGCCTAGAACACATTTGTGATTTCCAGAGTGGTTGTAAAGAGTGTGGATGAAGCATTCATGTTTTATGTCCAGGCAACCACATGACCTCCATTTGTAGGGCAGAATTAATTACTTGGGAGTTCTGATGTTAGGTCCACCACGAGGTTTGAAGGACTCTGTTGGCTGTCCACAAATAAAGTGTTGCACAGTCTGCCTGCAGCCGTGTTTAGAGAGACCATTACCTTCCTGCTCCAGGATACACTGCTTCCAAGTGTGCAACCCAAATCTCAGTTAGTCTCTTTGTTGGTACTCTTACAAATCTATTTCTTGTTTCTGCTTACTTGTTATCCTTAGATCCTTTACAAATATGATGCCTCTGGGGTATTGCCATCCTACTGAATATATTCCAGAATCTGTTCCAGAATATTTCTCTCAGTCTTTTCCATAGCAGTAGCTTGCTTTTTCTTGTATTTAATTTAATTTAATAGTTTTCTGGCTGCATTTTAGCCTCACTAATTTATGTTGAAGTATCTCAGTGTCCTCAGAGTTGCTCACATTGTAGCCTCTTGGGGATTAATGAAGCTGTCAAATAAAACAAGGCCTCACAATGGTTCCTGTGGCACCACAGGTATAGATAAATTACTTCTTTTCCTATATTCCAGTTTTATCTTGAGCCCTGTAATAGTTACTGTTTACTTTAAGCTACAGAATTTTTACACAGTCCTTTGGACCTCCCATTCTGCATTGTAACCTATGCAGCACATCCTAAGAGATTTTTGAGGTTTCATTGGAGTACCATATGCTTTCCAAAAATTGAGTTATGTACTATCTAAAGAGTTGCTTTGGACCCTGTATTTTGTTCTGGCTTTTGGGGGAAGTGGAGGTATTTGTTTTATTGTAAGGTAAATATTGCCTAGTATTCTGCTGTCCTTTAAGGCTAATATTTTCAGGCTCGCTTCGTCTGAAATTGTTTAATGCAATTTCAGACGTAAGGCTCTTATCTAGATGTTTAAAAAAATTAATTTTGTGGCTACTGAAGCCTGTTTTCAAAAGTGTTCATTTACTGAGTGCTTTTTGCTAGTGTTCTTTTTTCCTCAGGACTTGCACTGAAGGGATGATATTATTATGTTATTTTAATATTGAGATATTATTATTACTATGAGAGTGTGCAGACCCCATCAGCACACAGATCTACTTGAACAATTTGAATTTTGCAAATAAAATTAATTTTATTACCAATGTATTGATCATTTTATGTCTCAAAGCATGAGGGAGGTACCACTGGAAATGCAAAATGGGGTTTATAAAGTAAATCTGCTAATCTAATGCTGTGTACTAACTGAAGATAGGACAGATTGAAAGGCAAGACACTGTGATTCTGTTTCCAGATTTTGGGGAGGAAAATCATGTGTGCTGTTTATTATAAACACACATAGTCACAATACAGAAATGGGCCATGTTCTCTCTGGGAGCTGTGCACTTAAGTGACTAGGACTGGATTCTGTCATAATATGGTGCATGTTTCCTGCTGTGTCTTGAATAATCTTGCAGCTGTTTTACTTAGAAAATCAGTGACACTTGTTTTTGTCCAAAAGCAGGAACTTGATGACTTGGCTAATAAGATGAAACAACACTGCCCCCAAAATCTGTGAAGTATCAAGTACTATTTCGTATTCCAGCCTCTTCACACACTCTACCTCCACCTTCCTTTCCCTGTGCTACTTTGTAAGCTCTTTTGTGGAGACAGTATTTTGTCCTGTTTTTCTGAGGACAGGACTGAGGCTTTTGACCTGTTTCATTTTTAATCTCTAATAATTTACTGATGTGCTTCCATTAGGACAGTGGTTTTTTGAAAGAAAAAAAAAAGTTAGTGAAATTACTAATGCACAGAGGGAAATAGGAAATTATTATGCCATAAAAATAACTTTAAAAGAGTCTCACATTGTTGAGTGAGGGAAGAGAACCTTCTAAGAAGTGATCACATTCTTCAGCTCAGCTTTAGACACATTCTTTACCTTTAAAAGGAAACAGAAGATAATCAGTCAGTAAATCAAGTGTAGTTGCAGGCATGTCTGCAAAGCTATAGCAACAGTCTGAAATAAGGCATTAGGGCTGGACATTTGAAACAAGAATTGTCAGTGCCAAGGTCTCTTGTGCTTTGAGAAAAATGGGTATGTCTTTAATTAAACAATACCTTTTCTCCATACCCTGATTTTTTTTCCTTGATCATTGTCTAAAGATAGCAGCTATGGTGGCTATTCTCGGTAGATCTTTAGGTACACATTAAAAATTAGACTGCATTTTTTGCTGTAATGAATAAGCTTTTAAAAGCATTCTAAGTTTTTTTTTTTTTTTAATATCTATTTGTTTGAAGAGGAAATTGGATTTCTTATGAAAAATGTCCACCTTTTCTTAGTTGCTGTTGGAGGAAAAAAAATTACCATGTTTAAAGACCACATGTTTTAGCTGCCACTATGTTTTATGATCAAGCTTTCAATACCACTCATCTGAGTTTCCCCTCTCTTGCTCCAGCCAGGGTTACTAGTCAGTTCCCTAATTTCTTCTTTTTCTTACTGGCACAGAATTGCTTTTTTTTTTTTTAAGTACTTCAGAAATTACTTATTTTAAACAAAGGAATCTACAGCATCCATGTTTTTCTAGCTTATCCTGAGTAGCTTTAATCTTTTATCACAATTTGAAAGTATTAGCATTTTTTAAATTAAATAGTTCTGTTTAGAAGTAAATTCCACTCAGATAAAGAGAAAATACAGCAGTAGTTGCTAACAGGATAAAGTGTGTTACCTGGAAACATAAAGAGCTACATAAACAGCTTTCTTTCTTGTGTTCTGATAGAAAATTAGATGAATTAGCTTGTTATAGGCACAACTTTTCAGTAAATACTGTATTGTTGTTAGCATTATATTTATGTTCCTAAGAACCCAAAACTTTTTAAGCTTATTTTAATTTAATCGTTTATAAAATTATAACACTGCTACTTCCAAGGTTTAAAAGTTCCAAATTATTTGGTATGAACTGTAGCATTAGAGTAGAATTCACAATTTCCTCCTTTGGATCCTTTTTAATGTTACTTACCATACATTGCAGCTATAGTGGGAAATGAAAGGGCTGCTGAAACCACTGCATCACCCTGCCTTCCACTGTTGTTCCTGACCACTGTGGGAATGCTGCTTTGGGTGGCTCTTGCTCTTATGGTCCCAAACTGCCCCCCAGCATGCTGGCCAGGTGACAAGTAGGCTGGTATTCAGGTTTGTTCCTGGGGATCATTTTACTAAATCAGATTTTTAAAATGTGCCAGTTTGCCAAATTCAGAAAAAGACCTTTAGGGTTATTCAGTTTCATTGATTGATTTCTTTTCCATGTTCTTCAAATAGAACCATAGAATGTTTTGGCTTGGAAGGGACTGCAGACATCATCTAGTTCCAAACCCTCAGCCAAGGGCAGGGACACCTTCCACTAGACCAGCATGCTCAAACACCCATCCAGCCTGGCCTTGAAACGCATTAATAACTCTTCATAAAATCCAAATAAATGAGTAATAAGGGCCCCTGCCTAAAGGTCCTTTGTCCCTGCACTCAGTACTGTGTATGTAAAGTATCTAATTATTGTCCAATGAAAAAAACATCAGCAGGCCTAGGAAATTAAGATTTCCTTATTCTTTTTGTCCTCTAAGTCTTCCAGTCATCAACAATGATTGGCAAAATCCCAAACTGGGGGTAAGAGATGCTTTACATGCAACTACCTGCTGATTGAAGGATTCTCCTCAGAGTGTGCCAGGACTGTGAGACAGGAGAGGTTGTTTTGGTGTCCTTCAAATGAAGGCCTAGAATCCAGTCTGCTGTTGCCTCTTCAGCTGCTGTTGAATAATGCACTGTCCTAACCACTCTGCTGCTACATAAAAGCATGCAACAAAGGGATATGTCCCAAAGGAGGGGGAGATAGCCTAAGCCAAAGACTTAGTTAAAGAAAAGCTTATGCAGCAGGTGCAAATTTGTGTCTGAAGACTGACCTAAATTTTGCCAAGGAGAGAGACAGACTGAACAGCAATAAATGTCCTGTGACCTGTTGTCTGGGCTATTGTAAATCTGTCTGTGGTTCAAGCTTTTAAGAACACAGGAGTTGTGGTGCATTGCTGTCAGCAGGAGGACTAAGCTCTCTAAGTTCCATACATTGACCCACCTCATCGGGCAGGCACTGTGGCACCGGGTGGGAATAGCCAGGTTCTTCACACCATTTGAGATGGCTGCATGAAGGACAGAGTTCTAAAGAATTAGGTCAGTAGGTTTAATATCTAATTAAGCCTGTAATCCTACAAACCAGTCACAGTTTTGCATTATTATATGTTCATTGTGTCTTAAATGGAACTACTTATTTGAGTGCAGTTATGGGTGTAAATGCATGCAGGATTCGATCTGGGCAATCACATTTTGGCTTATTATTTGTACCATAGCACTGCTGCAAATTGGGTATCTCTGATGTTATCCCTTCCCCAGACAGGGTGAAAGGGTATCTGAAACTGAATATGTGAAATGCTTTGCACTCCATTACTGTACCTGTCCAAACCAAACACTTACACAAAGACACATCATAGAAAGCATTTCAGCTGCTAAGAGAGTCATAAGGCATAGATTTTCAATGCAAAAGGTCATGAGGCTGCAGTTTCACTGGGTAATGTGCTGCATTTGCATAGACACATATTCAGACAGTTAATGGTAGTGCAGAATGCTTTAATGATTTTCATTTGCATCAAGTTGTTCTCACCTCTTAGGGACATAATGGATAAATAGAAGAGGCCTTTTGTTTGCTCTTCATAAAAGTTACCAGTGATTAAGTGGTGCTGAGGGAACAGACTCATGCTCTCATTTGAAAAAGAAAACCAAAACCAACAACAAAACTACCCATCAAAGCTGACTTCAAAGTGACCTACTTAATTTTGATTTAAAATGGCACTTGAGTAATTTATTTTAATGCTATGCAGATTTCCTAATTCAAAACAGAGAAATGGTCACTCTTAACTGAAAATGCAGAAATAGTTACTACATCAGTTGCAAAATACTCATAATTTGTTAGGGTACTCTTTATAGTGTTGAATTACAAACAAAGCTAGATACACTTAGATCAGGTTTTCTTCCAAATGGATTCAGCAGTCATGTTTTTTATGAAAAAATATATCCAGAATAGTTGTGAGTAATTTGATACTCTTTGCACTATGCTGTGGTGTTTCATAAGAAAATCCATGCCAGAGGCTTGCTAGAGAAAATCTTGTAATGATTCCATGGAGGGTTTCCCTGTGAAAAACTTCTCCACACCCTCCTGGAATATAAAGGTGTACAGACTTTCAAACTGCGTCCTGGACCCCTGCAACTCAGTATCAGCTTCTGGGGCTCCTCTGTCATGCACAGCCTTTGAAACGGGCTTAAGGGACGCTATCCTAGTCTCTGGCTGTGTTAGGTTTTTAGGCATTTTCTGAAGGATTTCAGGTGCAGTTCAGTCTCTCAGTATAATCTTGAAAAAAATCTGAGTCACTTTTTGAGAGTAAAACTCTGTTCTTAAATACCTTTTTCTCAGAATAGTCATGCTTAAATCTTTGTTCCTAATTTTTAGGCACACAAATTGTGATTTCATCACCCCAATTTGCACATTGATGTGTTGGTATGAGTATTTTTAAATTATATTTGTCCAAATGTGCTAGAGTTTCAACTTTATGTGTTACATTGAGAAGCTGAGCCAAAACATTCCACATCCCAAATACCCAAATTGCAGTAATCTCCACTCAGGGTACAAGGGTGCAATGTTTCTGAGAGCGGCTAGAATGAGCAGGCTTTCAAGTACTTGGGTCTTTTCAGTTAATGACTTCCAGTTCTTTCAGTTTCTAACCCTCTGCCTTCCAGATAGTGATCTAGAGTACTTCTTGTGGCATTCCAAGCCTGTCATTTAAATCAAGATGTGGAACTTGACTTCATGTATTTGGAATATTCTCCATTGTCACAGAATCAGTAAGATATTTGGGGGACACAGAATATGTAAATGCAGACCTGCTGAATACATCATTTTTATGGCCCTTCTGTTTTGTATTGGCTTTGTAATTTGTCCAGTTTTTGACTAATGGGTAATTAAATTTACAATGAGAATACATCAGTCCCTCCTTCTCTTCATTGATTTTAATTCTTTAAATTTAATTTTCTTTTAAATCTGCCTTTGTGTTCTCAGTGTGCCATGAAGGAACTAGTCAACAGCCTGAATACAGGGGCAGTTGAGGGAGATTTCTGTCTGCAGTCAATCTCCCCACTCACTACAGGAGGAGTGCTGGATATCCTTACATGTACAATAAAACTGGCTGAATTCAGTGACCACTTCCTGATCAGCATAATGATTCCTTAGCAATTTATGGCAGGTTTGGAGAGAAAGGATTCAGGATTACATTCAAGAGGTCTGTGCATGCAAGGCTATAATTATCTTGTGTTAGAAATAAAAGACCTGTTTGGAGTTACATGTAATTTCAGTGTATGTTAAGATGCAGTGTCTTCTCACATGAAAATAGGACCCATTATTGACATTGTACATGTGGATAAAAATGTATTTTACATGCATTATCCATGTAGATTTTTTGCATTTTGTGTATTTATAGACTCCGAGTGGTCTCGATCATCTTAATCTTGGGTTTCAGTTATGCACTTGCATGCAACAAATGGAACTGTAGCTTACAAAGTATAAATTACTGAGAAGATATTCCAGAAGCAAATCCTAGAAGTGAAGGTGAAGCATTTTAGCTGATGCTGACAGAATTGCAGAAATTCCTTGCTGTAATGGGAAAACTTTGTTCAAAACCAGGAATGTTCTTATGGTTTTAATTGAATGGCAGAAAATTACTTCTGTGTGGTCATCCCTGCTAAGAGATTCTTTAAAACCAACATTTTCCATTTTTCCTTGTTTATTTCTTTTTTGGCTAGTAGTTGCCTTCCTGAATTGGATTTATAAACTATGAATCTAAGGAGGATAAAATGCTTTTTGAAGAATTTGATCCAGATGTTTAATACTGTTTCAATAGATATATTTTAAGTATTTAGGGCAAAGAAGGTTTTTGGAGAATTTGGGGGTTTGTTTGGTTTTGGTTATTTGGGTTTGTTGGGATATTTTGGTTGGTGGTTTTTGTTTGTTTTGATTTGGGTTTTTGTTTGTTTGTTTTTGTTGTTGGCTTTTTTTTTTTAATATCCCGGTTAACTTAGAAGCAACCAGATTCTTGCTGTGTAAAACTTCAGGAAAGTCTATAGTATTTCAGCAGGGATTCATGTGGCCCTTGGGTTTTTGGACTATATCGTGTTGCAAGCTCCTAAAATAAGACTGTTTGGAAAGCTACAGGCTTCCCATCTTTTTGTCTGGAAAAGTTATAAAATGGAACAGGCAGGCTTTTCACTGAGCTGCTGAGAATGCAGTTCTGGCTATGCAATCAGGACTAAATAAGGAGCAAGATCTGCACTAAAAATAGAAACAGAGGCTGATCCAACTGCGTGAGTTATAATCCTCACACAGCAAAGGGCTGGTAGGTTCAGCTGAGGACACACAGTTACAGAGAATCAAATAAACTTTATCCTGCCCCTAAAAAACCACCATACCCTAGCTGCTATAACCAGATTTTTACTATTCAGCAGAACTGTTAATCATGTCTGCAAATTATTTAAGATGTTTTTTCAAATGTAGATCTTTTGTTATTATTATTTTATTAGAGAGAGGATTATATCTGTGACATAGTAAGATAGAAATGTGGGTTGGGTTTATGTAACTGTTTGAGGAACATGGTGGAAAATGACACAGAGAGATTTACGGCACTTTTCCTCTTAACTGGGTAAATATGTTCTTATTAGTGCTTTGTGCCTTAAGCTAACATGTCCACTGACATGACGTGACTCCAGCTGGGCACAGAGAGCTGATTTGGGTATCTGACCAGGCCTGGGCTCTTGTTAAAGCCTGTGCAGTTCACAGTCTGTGCTTTGAGGGAAGTTATTCTGCTTGTTTCAAGAACAAAGTACAGAACTTTGTGTCCTCCCCTCCTCTTTGTTGGTAAAGTAGTTCAGAACATATTCATCTTTTATTTGTGTATTTCCTTTCCACTAACACATACCTCATAAGCTTAAACCAAACTTGCCCAGGGAATTAAAATATATCCTTCGATACAGAAGAGATTGCTATTTCTTATTTATTGTTAGGAACATTTGGTTATTAAACATTTGGATTAAATGAACCTAGCCAGCTACAGCTATGTTCTGCTTGCTTTCTTTGCATGTTCCTGCACCTCTCCAGGCAGTGATATGGCAAGTGTGAACAAATTTTCTGTCAAAACTTCAGTCTTAAAAGGCAGAGAATCTGTAACAGACTCTGGTAATTCATCATAGAATTTCAATTATTCTAAATATGATTACATATGAAAATTTTAAAAAGTAGAAGACACCAAATCACTCATCTGCTGACTAAATGTTTAAAAGTATTTTAATTAATTTTTACTTTTCAGTTAGCTGCAGAATTTGTTACTGAAAATACATCCTGTTCATGTATTTTTTTGCCTGTTAATCCCAGGAATTGCTCAGTCAAATTGGAAGACAGTGAGTGGAGGAGAAACATCTGGGTCATCTGACACATGCAAAAGCTCACATAGCAGTGGGAGTAAGTGGAAGAACACCAAGGGCAAAGATCATCAAACTTGCACAGGCCAAGAACAAGGCAAATACAATACATGGTGTCAGTGAGTCACAAACCAATGGCTTGATTGCATTTTCCTTCTTCAGTTCCCTCCACACCATAACATTCCCTGAGCTTCACTATTCCCTGTTTCCAGGCTCCTATCCCAGTACCCCATCATCCTCTCTTCCACATCCCATACTGAGTGCACAGCTTAGCAGAAACTGTGAGCAGCTGTCTTGCAGAAAGCTGATCAACACCATCTTGTAGCTGGGAAGGCAGCAGCCTCATTCTCTAGCTGAGTTCAGAGGCCTTTTTTCTTGTTTTGTTGTTGTATTCTCATTATGTGTGCTCATATTTGAAGAGCTGTATTTTCTGGGGGGAAAAAGGAGTGTGTGCAGTCCAGGAGGCATAGAGAAGGGATATTGGATGATAATTGCTGTAAGTGCTTTACAGTGAAATATGTGTATCATGTTTTAGTCATATTCAAAACTTACACTGATTGTCTCATTTTTTGACATAAACTAAATCTTTATAAGACTACATTAGGTTATGCATTAGTTTAACAATGGGTTACACACACCTAGTTTTCATGTACTGTTAGCTATTTGAAATAAATCATTTGGTGTAATAAAAGCAATATAAGCTTGCAGAGCAGACACAGTAATTTTAGTGACTTTATTAAAAATAAATACTAGTATCAGTTTAGTGATTACATTTTAAAAGTCACACCCAATCCAACAAAAAATTGTTTAAATTATGTATGGAAAGAGGGAGATCCTTTTAATAACATATTTTAGGTAATTGAAAGTTGCACAAAGAGGGAATGGTATTGCTTGAACTCAGTTTCAGCCCATGTAGAGGCTTACATGAGTGTCATATCCATTTACAGTGAGCCTGGTTCTCTGTTAGAAAACTGTGGTGGTGAACAGTGCATTATAACTGAAATGTTACGAGACAACTCCAAAACTACATATGAACAGGTGTGAGAGTCTCCCTTACCTGCCTCTTTGCTATTAATTATGAAATAATTCCATGTTTTTATTACATTCAGAAGTCCTTATATAAGCAGAATGAATGGCTCCAAATTATTTTTTTTTTTCTTAGAGAGGATTTGTTTGTTTTTTATCAGAGACCTTTCAAAGTACAAGGGGAGGTCACAGCTGTTCACTTCATTCACATGTAGTCTAATAAAATAAACAACATATGTATAGGTCAGGAGAGTTTAGCACTCAGAACACGGGGATTTGTGTATGATTTTGAAAACTGTAAATAACAAATTATGCTTAACCTTTATCATTCTGCCCATCAACCTGATTTGTTAGTAAAGATTTGTGTTAGAATTAAAGTTTTCATATATTACAATGTTCAGAAAAATAAAAACTCCCTCACCAAATGCAAGATAGCAAAGTCCACATTTACATCCTCAGTCTTAATTCCAGTTGTCATAAGTCTTACAGATTTACATAATTACTTCATTTGCATAATCACTTAAGACCTAGATTTATGCTCCAATGAAAGCAGACCTGAAACCTTTTTGAAAATAACGCTTAACCACATTTTTACTGCAAAGATACAGGACTGATCTCAGAAATGGGCATGTTGTCCTTTCCTTAGAGCACCTTGGCATCTGGGCACCTGAGTGAGTTTGGTGGGTTAGCACAGGAGCATCCTAAGTGTCATGAGCAGTCTGCTGGTGGTCCTTGTGCCATAAGACATCTGGAGTGGATAGGGCTTGGGGAGGAGGAGCTGTGGATTATATACTGTGTTTGCTCATGGTCCAAAGGACTTTTGGTTCAATTACAGTGTCACACAGCTGTGGTGGTCTCATTTATCCTCAGAGGCGGGCTTTTAAACAGTGGGGATTAAAAAAACAAACCCCAAATATATCACTCAGTTTCTTATAAGTCAAGTGGGAAGATTAGCTGGAGAATTCACACATACAAATCAATGTGTCCTTCCCCTTTTTTAAAAGTTTTCTTGTTGAAGGCAGTGAGCTACAGAAACCATCAATTTAGACATGGTCACGTGGATATTTGCTTTTGAACCAGGCAGTGAATTTCCCTTTGACTTCCCCAAACCACAGAACCCTTACCTCTCTTTTTACTATAAAAATTCTGTCAGTTCAGGGAAATTGTGCTTGTTGAAACACTAGAAAGTAGGTAAATATTTCAGTGCAGAATAGGTGGTTGCTATTCTGTTATATGATAGTATAAAGTAATTCCTCATAGGAAATGGGTAACTTACAGGATATAGGTTAGGTCTTGACACCATACAAGTCATGACAGAAAGCTTTTGTCATCTGATAGTTTTTGGATGGACTATGTACAGTTAAGTCAGACCCTTAAACCAGTTTCCAATGGACAAATATCTGAACCAGAAAGGTCATCATGATTGTTAGCAATCTTATATGGCTTCATGTCAATAGTGTGAGAATGTGACATTACTCTCTGTGCCAGGAAGAAATTAAATTATGGTATTTGCATAAAATCTTTTTTCGTGTTGTGCTTAGTCTGCAGAGTATCTGCTTGAAAGATTTCAGCAGATATTCCTCCTCCAAACACAGACAGGAAATCAAAAACAGTTGAAGGCATCTGCTCAGAATAGAGTTGCCCTGAATGGACATCTTCAAGCACAGGCCAATAAGGCAATGATTTCCATGTTCCAGGGATAGCTGTTTCCTTTTATTCTTTCCTGTCAGTCCTTCCCATTGGCAGATTACTTTGCAAAATCAAGTAAGACTCAGCAAAATTAACCTTTTTAATCAGTACTTGGCAAAAGAGTCCTGCTTTCCCAATATCCTGAAAAGAGTAACTGTAGAACTAATGGACTTCCAGCATTTGGAGCCACCAAACAAAGGAATGGTTTGGTATCTGTACTTCAAGTTGTTCCCTCTCTTGCCTGCATGCTGGATAGCTGTTAAGAATAGGAAGTGCTGCTTTTCACTCATTCTTGCACAATGGTAAGATCTCATTGAGGCAATTCTAATTGGCAAAGAAAATGAGATTTTCCTCCTAGACCTGTGAAGTATCTTGAATGCATTTCAGGAATTGCTACATGATGTTTTAAACCATCTTCTGGCTTTGGAGCAGTGGCCAGTCCTGAAAGGCTGAAAGAAGTTGAACTTGCAGCAGTCTGCATTCAGTGTCTTTGCCCACCTTACTGAATTCTTGAAGGTTCTTGAAGTGTACATGTAAGGTAGTTCTCCTGCTTCACAGTGGGACCTGTGTCTGAAACCATCAGCTCACAGAAGTTCCTATCCTTGACAAAAATTTTATGCCCTTAATGACTTTTGGCCATCACTTCAATGACAAGAGAGATGGAAAAATCAAGCTGATCCCTCTTTTGTGCTCTGTGCACTGGATACAGAGCACTTAATGGAATCCTCCAGTTTCTGTCAATGATGGTTATGGAGCTACATCTGAACTAGAGAATTCATCTTTCTGTATTCCTTTGTGAGACCATGTTATTGGAGTCAGTCATCTCTTAACACTTGGGATGTAACAAGTGCCCTGCTAACTACAAAAAGTGAAGTATTTGAAGATATTCACTTGACTTTTCCTACCTAGTTATTGCAGACTGCACGTCTGTTTTAAGATTGTTATAGCAATTCCAGGAAAAGCATTAGATCATACTGTGTCAGAGCAGCATCTGTGCTGACAATTTCAGCAAGAAAATTATTTATCTTAGACATCTACAGAGCATCATCCTGAAGCTCTGTCTTCCCAATTCAACAGATGTTACACAGATTAACAGCTCTTGATGGGTTGCAACATAAAGTGTTGCTCCTATTGCAACCCCTCAAGAATCTGAGTTTGCCAGGGAAGGAACTAATGGTTGTTATTGAGTACACTGTGCTGAAAATATGGATATATGCCACATGCAGATAACTGCTAGGAGGAAAACAGAGCATGAGTTACCTACCAGTAATGATGAGTGCTGGATGTGCACATATCCCATACAGTCCCCTTTCTCCTTTTGTTGTACTCCTGCACCCTTGGGATTCTCACACACAAAGGCACGCTGAGTGTTCTGTTGTCCAAATTAAAATCTCCAGGTGCCTCAAGGCTTACATGTGCTACATCAACTATGTCAGTCCTTGCAGTCCCTTAAACAAATGTGCAGATATGCATATATACCTCTCATTGAACCCTGGTGCTATATTTTAGCAGTCATTCAATCGCAGCAATGAATATCTTTCCTGCAGGTTCTTTGTGCAATGCAAGTAGCAATACCAGATAGCATAAACATGTTCAATCTTACAAAGGATAAAGTAATTTTAAAATGCACACACAAAGTAACAGTAAGAGTACCCGAGCAAACAATTTTAAATAGAATGAGTCACTACTTTTAAGGTATTTTTAAGGTATTTTAAGGTATTTTCCTTAAACTCCAAATTTTGAATCTTATTAATGGAATGTAGCATCAATAAATAGCTTGTTCTAAACCTTTGTCTGCACAGCAAGTGTGCAGTTCTACTGTCATGTATAAAATTTAAGAACACAAGCAAAATTGCCAGCAAACATCACCAGGCAAACAGTTATAAGACAACAGTAAGCCATCATCTCTAAAAGCAAAAACATGGACCAATGCATAATGAAATTAAAATTGCCAAGAGCACATCACATTTGCTCTCAAAGAATTCTGTACATTTCCAAATCACAGCCAAAAAACACAGGTAGACATCTGTCTACTATCTGCAGGATGTGTCTTCTGCCAATTCATCCCTTAAATAATGAGTATTTCTGTGCAATCCTGTTGTCATACATTATATAGATTGGCTTAAACTTTTCAGTATCTCATAAATAGCAGCAGTAAACTAACCTGGGGATTAGACAGTGCAAAGCCTATTAATAGGAAAATAAGGATTCAGGAGACTAGACAAAAAAAAACAACAACAAACAAACAAACAAAAAAAAAACCTGTAGAAAAGACTGAAAATGAGAGAAGAGCAGAAAGGGAACAAAATAATAAACTCTGAGGAAAGAGTCAATGCCAGTAAATGTAATATCCTGTTCAAGAAAAACAGAGTGAAGCACTGATGGAAACAGGAGAGCATGTTCATCCAAACCCATTGTAGGAAAGCAGGACATTTCATCCTCTTTTGTTCTTCACCATGTTTTAATACTAATGTATAAAGTCATGCATTTAGCTGTTGAGGGAAAGGTATATCTAGAATCTAAAAGCAAGCATATGCCATAAGAAGAGTCATGAAGCACAGAGATAGGAAATAAGGGTGTTGGTCATTGCTAGAGAATTCAAGGGTCTCCTGAAAGCTGGGGATCAGATTCAGACTTGATTCCCTCAATTTGGTTAAATAAGCCACAACTGTTTCCAGGAGGTTTGTTTCCTTGTGAGTCAAACTCCAGTCTTACCTTGGCCCTTTTGTCTCAGTGGAAGATCAGCATGTACATATGAACACAGAATTATTTTCTTTTCCATAATGATCGAACCCAAATGTTATTTTACCTTTGCCAGCTTTGTGTAGGGTGATGTGCCATCTTGCATATTTATTTTCCTGGAGTGATGCCCAGAAGTATGCTATGTTTTTTCTTGCTCATGTCTCACTAGCTTTATTTATGAGTTGAGTACACCAGGTTTTCAGTCCCTGGGGACAGGCCTACAAAGGAAATCTGTGGACAGTATTTAATACATACAAGTATGAGACCAGTAAAAAAGGCAGCTGCTGAATGGCACTCCAAATTGATTCACAGTTTCAGACTAGATTGTGGATAAGTTAGCATCCATGATTTAAAGCACAAACAACTTTACCTGTTTTGTCATGTAGGAGGAATGCTCCTTTATCAAGTGGAAATGACTGAATGTGCAAATTTTTTCTTGGTTTACAGATTTAAAATTCCATTGTTCTCTGATGACTGAGTCTAATAGCAATATTGTTATTGATTCTTACTGATTGCATAAAACCATGTTTCGAAGATACCTTTTTCTTGCTATTAGATACATGGATTCCCTTTGGCTGTAAAATAAATCAAGATAAGGCCCTCTTTCTCACCTAGCATCACAACTGATGAGTTCTGAGAGGTGTATTATCCCTTCAGTTATAGCCTGCAATCCTATTAATTGAATAATAGCATGGCCTGGGGAAACTTAATGGCTAGTAAGAGTACATAGGAAAGCTCACATACGGTTTGATGTACATTTTAAATAGCTGTTGTGTTTCCAGGTTGACTGCTTGGAAAAAACACAAACAGTTTTTACCATCCTCTAGGACTTTTTTGAGATGTCATAACTGCTGGACCATTCTTGAAAACAGAACTGACGGGTAAGCATTCTGATGGTCAAGCCAAGGAGCAGGGCATCTTCCCCCCCACCAGTGCTGTAATTCATCTTGCAAGTCCACTTGATATCCCTCCCTGCGTTCTTCATCTGGCACATGTTTCCTCCCTAGATCTCTCTGTAACAGCTGCACTGGGTGTGATGAGGCTGTCGACTCATGTAGCACATTAACACCTTGGTATTGTACTTAAGGATGCTCCTGGACTTGCCTCTGGGGCAGCTCTGGTGTCAGTGCCAGCCCGGGATCTCACCTGCAAGGCTGTCTGTGTGTCTGTGCACATCAGGGGTTTGGCAGCTGGTATTTAGTGAGGTGGTTTAGCAGGCTGCTCAGTGCAGCACACAGGGGATGTGGCACTGCTCCTGGGCACGGATGGACTGGGGAGCACACTTCAATGCCAGCCATAACCAAAACCACTCTCCCAGGTGCTGTGCCAGAACAGGCTTTCCAGTGATGGTGCACAAGTGATGGTGAGATAGTGATGGCAACTTCTATGCCAGGCTGGGCACTCTTGCCTTGAGGCAGGCAGGAGGGAAATACAAGGACTGTACATCTGATGGAGGTGATGCCTTGTGAAGGCTGACCTAGAACAGAGGATAGACAGAGTTAAAGAATAAAGTTGGTATTTATTAAAAGGCCTCAGTGGATACACCCTGGGCAGTACAAGAGCCCAGCCAGGGCTACACCCAAGATGAACCCAAAATGGTCACAAAATGGATGACCAGTCACAAGGTCTCACACTTTTATAAGTTCTGGTCCATTAGCATACTGGAGTTATTATCCAGTTACAGCTTTAGCTTATGAAGTCACACCTTTCTTGTTTTTCTCTCTTCAGGCCACTGTTGTTTATGCTCTTGGGCCTGAAATTTGCATCATTTGTCCTTGGCCCCCAGCTAGAGAAGGAATTGTTTTGTCAACCTACTCTGTGAAGAGAGCTTACTATCCCCTAATATGAAGCTCAGAACTACACACTAAAGCAGCACAAAATCTACAAAAATATAAAAGCTAAAACCTGAGGCATCAGAGGAATTAGCACTGCCAGTTTGGTTCCTCTCTGTAGCATTGGCAGCTATCAGATCCACTGGTGACAGGCAGAGCTGCTGAGGTGACCTGCCAGGTGTCCCTTTACCCTCTTGTTCCTACTGACACCTGAACTGCCAAAGCAATCCCCTTTAAGGCAATTCACCCAGTGACCCTAAAGAGCTGATTACTCAGTGGGATGATGGAGCAAGGGTGCCTGAGGACAGGCATTACTGTGGGCTGGCTTTGCAGCTTCTGCCATCTCAGCTACTGCTCTGTAAAGCCTGGGATCTGGACTGAGGGAAAACCAGTCAGTAACTAGCTTAAAGGAAGGGGATGCCCTCATTAACCTTTTACTGAATTAAGGCTCCCAAGTAATAGCAATTACCTCACTTAAGAGTCCAGCACTTTTCTACCTCTCTTGGTGCTTCCTGACATCTTTACCACACCCAGCTGAAACAGTTGCCTGCTCCAGCTGACACCCCAGCCAGGGATATAGCACTGGCCTTTATTGTGGTTCTGTTTCTGGAGTCTTATACTGTTGTTATCAGATTCCTAAAGTCCATACCTCCTCAGCACGTTCTTATGGCTGCAGATCTTCACAGCACAGACTCCTTCTTCTGCATGTTGTTCTCTCAGTTCAGGGCTCCTCCAAGGCTTTCCCTGACTGGCTAACCTGCCCCCTTTTATCCCAGTTATCTTCATTGGTCACAGCTGCAGCTTAATTAAGGACATCACAGCTGCAGCCCATCAAGGACCACTGAGACCTCCCAGGGCAAAGCCTATATACAGATATTCAAGTACAATACATTTCCTCTACTATAGGCCTTGAAGAAGCAGTGCTGTAATTCATGCTGGCTAACAGGACAGGAACCAGTGCATCCATCCCCTGCTTCATGCCAGAACCAGGATGCCTTTTGCAGAGGTGCTGTAGCTTGTTAGGCAGAGACACCTTGGGAGAGTAAAGAAGAGAGGCTGTGCTGCTGAGAAGGAGAAACAATGAAGCTGCAAACTGGGGGTGAGGAGAGAGCAGAGCAGATGCTGATGTATTACCTTGGTTCATTGGTCCCATTGGCCAGGCCAAAACTGCAAGGGATGCTCTCAACTGTGGCCTGCTGTTCTTAAACAAACCAAATTAGCATATGTTACTTGCAAGTTTAAATTCTTTTTTTAGTTCTTTGGGTTTTTTTTTTCCCTATAGAATCATAGAAGGTTTGGGTTGGAAGCAACCTTAAAGATCATCTAGTTCTAACCATAGCCATGTTTGTTTGTATTATTTTGTTTTCTTTAATAACAAAGAAATCATTTAGAATCATGACTAAACTTTCTTGCAAGTAGTTACATTTAGCTGTAATCTGCCTGGTGACTTGTAGAAGAAAAATTGCACTAGTTTGAACTGAGTAGCAAGGATACTTTAATCTGGGACAGCAAAGAGAAAATTGTATAACATTGTTATGTGTGTCCTGAGTGGGAGAAGCCAGTGAATTCATGATTTTTTCCATCTTTATAATCAGTTTGTTATGCAGAGAGCAATGCCATGGGATTCTGCATTTTATCTGCTGGGTTTTCCCTGGCAGCATCTGAAGAAGTTCATTATAAGTGTTTATCACATGATGCACTTAATCAAACCACTGAAACTCAGAGAATAAGTTATTCTAATGAGACCCTTCAGAGCTGCCTCATAAGCTACTTACTGATGTCCCCTTCCTTGGTGAGTGTACAATGAGTTTCCTTGTATCCAGTCCCTGATACAGGAAGTTCATTATCCCCAGTCCGAATTCAGACATAAAGAAAGGAAGCAGGGCTTACAAAGAAGTGACAGTGATAATTTGCAAAGGATTTTAGTTAGCCACTCAAATCCCAGATAGAGTCAGACTGTAAGCTCTTCGTTAGAACAGCCTTCTGGTATTCAGCATTAGGCACAAGGCAGCTGTATCTGCATAGCTGCTTCTAATGTTGTAAAATGCAGGCAACACACAAAAGAATTATGAAAAATTCTTCTTTTGATTAGAGGCTTCCTAATGGAAGCATGTGAGAGAAAAGGAAAATCAGAACTGATAGCATGCTTTTACATCTTGCACATCTACAGCAGGATAGTCAGAGCTGTTAGCTGGGCTGATATGAAATGCCTTTGCTAAATCTCCATGTGCACCAAGGGGTTGGGGCACTGAGACTGGTCTGACAGGCCTGGAGCTCACAGATATGCTGCTTGCAACCTGTGCTTGTACCCCATATGTCTGGTAGGATAAATGCCTTTCCCTGTGATGTACCTAAGAAATGTCCTGGTTGTAGGGAGCAGGTAGGTCAAGGACTCCTCATTTTACTGAGCTCTGCTACAAACAATGTGACACCAGATTTGCTGGCACTCACTGGATTTTCTCACCAATGCTGTTTCACAGACAGTGTCTCATCAAGGCTTGTCTTTTTGCCCTCTGCAAAAGATCAGTTTGGGCATCACCACAGATGTAGGCTTAGACCACACTTGATATAGAAATGCCCTGGATAGTTTTGCCCAAGCACCACCCTCCCCTCTCTCCATACAACAGCACTGCTGAACTACACCTCTTATTTCACGTCATGTGAAGGCAGTACAGGGCCACACCATATCCAGTGTTGATTTAGTGTAGGGATGCACAGGCTGAGCCTGATGTGGGTCCCTGGATGAACACTTTTTTTTGTAGTGAAAAAAGCTGGGGCCTAGAACATTGGGCTGTTTTAGACAAAGTTACTCAGTAAGACATCAAAACCAGGGAAGTGTGCACAACTGAGAAATATGGGCAACAGAAAAACCATAACCTGGTTTGATGAGGATGGTGCTTTTTCCCTCATATAGTTCTGGTAAAGCAAGTCACAAAATTCACGCCACTGTCTGGGCACTGCTTTGAGGGAGTGGTGAAAGCTGTCTCTCCAATGCCAAATCCATCCAGCCCAGAGCTTAAAATTCAACCTGTTAATTACTCCTGGGAATAATTAACTCCAGCCTGGAGTGAGCAAGGAGTCTTGACTACATCAATCAGTGTTAGGGTCTGAGATGTGCAGTTTGCATTCCTTGTGTTTTGCATGTGTACCTCTATACCTGTCTGTCTTGCCTCGATGCAGCTGTCTCTTGACTGCTGGCATGCTGCTATATCAAATTGTCATCAGTGTGACTGTGTCCTCAGGAGGGACTGTGCTGCTTTAGTAGGTTGGTTTCCAACTACTAAGTTAAAATGGGACACAAAAGCCTGGAGGAAAATACTGGTTTTCTCTCTTTTTCCTCTTCTTTATAAAAATAGTAAGTGCTAAGTTATTTTACCTCTTAAAAAAAAAAAAAAAAGAGACCAAAAGAGATGAGTCTATGCTAGCTGATTAATTTTGCTACTGCATTTAATTTTATTACAGTGTAGTTCCCTTCTTCTTTCTCACTTCTTTATTGTACTCTGTCTGTCTTCTCAGGTGCTATTGTGCCTATTTTAAGAGTTCCCCTTCATCTCTCTTTTGGGATAGTCTTACTGCTGGCTTTCTGCTGTTTCAGCTTCCACACAGCTGGTGCTTCAAGGAAAAAACTGTCTCTTGTAAGGCTGTGAGGAGAATGGACCCATAAAAATCAGTAATTTTTGTATGTCCGTGCTTCTTTCATTAGTAAGTCTTCAACAACCTTACCTAAATGGCCACTTTACAATTCTCTCAGCTTCTTAGCTAAGGAGGCTGCAGAAGAGTGAGTGAGTAACTTTCTGCTGTCTGCAGTAGAGCAGTAATAAAGTGAAGAATAAAAAAAAAATCTGTTTTCCAAACAATTCTCTGCCCTGTATGTGGGGAAAGTCAGTCCTGAGCATCTGGAATCATTGCTGGTAGGGATATTTTTAATCTGCTGTAAAGAGGGGTGGTCAGTTTTCCTCTGTGTGCTGTTGTTTTGGCATTTGGGAACTACTAGTGCCTTATCAGTGCTGAGGATGGATTTCAGGGTCTCTGTAGAGCATGTTTGGGGGGAAGTTCTGGGAGGAGGACTGTGGTGGGAGCATCTGGCTGTGTGCATTTGCACCTGTGTGAGATGCACAGAGCACCCACTGAGAACTGATGCTACCAGATACTGATGGACTGGGCTTGGTCAGTGCCAAGCTGGGCTCAATTCCCTCTCCCAGCCTAGGAATGAAAGATTCTTTAATGCACTTGCTGCTTCTGGGATGTTCAACTCAATCCCCAGTAGTGTTACCTGTTTAGAAGTCTTTCTCACTGAATTTCTGCCTTTGAAGACTGCAGGGTTTTTAACAGTGGACTGCAGCACCTGCTGCTTGCTGGAAATCCCAAGGCTGGCACGGGAGCATTGCAGTGCTGAACGTGGCAGTCACAATGCATCACATTTACCAGATTTTCACTGGGTGTAGCTGATGAAAACCAGAACAGACATGCTGTAAGGACTGTCAGCCCATGTAAAGGAAGGTAACTTTGAAGAAGGCCTCCAAGATAGTATTTCCAGAATATAATTCCTTAGAAAAAAAGTGGAAAATCCAAAGAATGGAGTACAGACAGAATGAGCTCACTGCAGATGCTTGTAATGATTTTTTAAAAATCAATTTTAGTTATTAACTATTTTAGTAGTTTTTTGGGTGGTGGGATGTTTGTCCAGTGTCTGCCATTACAGTACCTTCTTCTGCACCCCAGAAAATCCACACTTTTGAGGTTCTCTGGAGCTTTCCAACAGTGTGCATTTTCCCATTCTTAGAAGAGTGGTACAAGTCAGACAGAGAGGGCTTCAAGGGCTTCATCTGCCCAACATCAAAGTAGATCCTGGGAAATTTCCTACTCCTTGGCAGGTCCCCCTTCCACAACAGCCAGTCCTGGAGGGATTTAAATCCACTGCATTCATCCAAGTTTCACCTGAGATTCCCTGGATCTGCCCATTAGCCCCAAGGACTTGGTGTCTGCAGAACCTGTGAAATTCCCCTTACCCCAGGGTTAGGTGGGCAAGCAGGCGCTTTCCCCTCACTCTGGAAACTGGAGAAGTCCCTGATACTTTTCAATAAAGAACAAATGTTTTTTAAAACCCTGCCTTTGCTTCTGGTGACATTTTTCCAGTTTGCATGGATCTGTGCAGTAGCTTGCAGTGCTCAGAGCCACGATGCAGGGAGTATGTGTGTTTGTATTTGTTTGGTCCATCTACATCAGCGAGCCCTTGAAATGCAGCCCAGCTGGCAGATCTGGTTAGGCTGGGCAACTTAGCTTTAGATGGTTTTTTGTTTGTTTACAAGTGATCTTGGCCACAGACAGGGACACACAGCTGGTGGTCTGTGCACTGTTCCATGATCAGGCTGAGGCTGGGCTCTGAGCCCATGGAGGCTGGAGTGGGGCTAAGCAATTCCATCTTACTCTTGGCCTCATTTAGAGGAGGATTGGACAGGCTGCTACTCTGCTGCCTTCTTCTGTGCTCTGGCATCTCAGGGCCTGGTTTGGCTTTGCCTGTGTGGGCAGCAGCATCCAGCACCCCTCTGCCATGGCAGTGGAGCCTCTGCTTGCTCAGTGTCTTCCCTGCAGCCCAGAGAACACCTCTTGCTGTGAGCAATAACTTGTAATACAAATACCACATAAATACAGGCATTTGTCTTCCTGCACTGGTTGTAATAGGCAGGTGGGAGAGGTGTGTCTGATGTCTCAGAGAGGGTTTTGCAAGTGACTTTTGTGAGATGTTCATGTGCCAGTGTGGTGCATGCTGGCTGAGGGGACTGTGTGAGCATCCATTGCTCGAGGAGAAGTGACACACTGGAGCTGTGTAGTGATACTGATGTGCTGTGTGCCAGCCTGGCACTTCTGCAGAAGACCCGTGCTGGGAGTTCTGGGGAGAAGAAGCAGTGCCAGCCCATCAGTACTGCAAACTGGGTGCTGTGGCAATGCTTCCCTGCAGCAACATCGTGATAAAAGGTGGTGGAGGAGGAGGGTGACAAAAGCTGTGACCTTCCAGGCAGGATCTGTTTCCCAAACACAGGTGAAACATTAGCAGGCTGCTACAGATGTGGGCATGGAGGAACCTGTTAAATTAAAGCCAAAGTGTAACAAGGGAGATGTTTGCTTTGGAAGATAAGGTGTGCCTGTTCTGCACACTGAAGGTGAGGGAACCCTCTGAGACATGTTTTACTTCATTGCCACAGCAGATGTCTTGCACTGCAAGGCCACAGAGCTCCCAATTCCTCCCTCCCACATCCCCTTCCCTTTTAAGACAAGGGGTGTCTGTCAGCTTTACCAGTGCTGCCTCCATCTGACAACCCAGAGCATCCTAAATGGTGGGAATTGCTCCTTTTCTTATCTCAGTGAGGAGCTTCCTGACCACACTGCCCAAGTTTGCTGCCCACACTGATGCTGTTATTGAGATGCCCATGTCTTTGCTACCTGCAGCCTGGTCAGTGGCTGGAGATGAGGGAAAGGCTCTCAGCAAGGCACCCTTTGGTGGAGCTGTTTTTATGAGCCAGTTTCATTACCTGCCTTGCTGGTGGTCCCAGAGAGGCTGCAGGGAAGTCTGCTGATTTATTTTCTTAAATGGCATCAGATGATGCCATTTAAGACCCTACCAGGAGCAAATGAGCTCATAGGGCAGCATTTATTGTCCTGTGTACAAGGCTTTATTAAATTAACTTTGTACTCGAATCACCTTCTCTGGAGAGGTCTAACTTAACTGTGGGATAAAATTTTGCAACCCTATTTTTGTCACACAGGTGTTTTGACTTGCATAACAAAATCTTTACATGCATTAATGTCATCTGAATTTTGGCAAGCCTCCAAAGCAGGCTTTCTCTAAATCCTCTATTTCTATCTTAATGCTGCACTCATCCCAGTGTTAAGTACGTAATTTTCTTGCTTTGCTTACTTTCCATGTTAGGGACAATGGATTTCCTTTCCCACACACCCCTTGCAAATTTACAGGTGCTGTGAGAAAAACCCCTGGTGCTGTTGCCATCCAAGTGATGCCTTTTGCCTCTGTGGGCACCTGCAGCTTGGCAGCTCCAGCTGGGCAGCAGCACTGCCAGCCTGCAGGATGGAGTCTTGCATACTTTCAGCTACTTCTCTGTTATTTGCACTTAATAACTGACTCAAGAGTTCATCTACAAATACATATTTAGGGCTGGTCTTCGTAAATTTTCCCTCTCTCTTGTTTTCTGCAATTTCCTTTTTGTATTTTCCCTTAATCCTAATCCATTCTAACATTAATGCATTAGTTTTGAAACAGTTGGTGTATTCTCAGCCTCTTCTTCTTCCTTACCTGCTGATTATTTCTTTTTCTTTTTTCCTTTCTTCACCATCCTCTATACTTCTGCTGTTTGCAAAAAACGGCTTTTCTCCTGCCTCTCCCTCTTCACAGCTCCCACCATCTGTCTCTCTACAAATACAAAGCTTTAGGGGAAATGATTCACTAGGCTGCTAGCTCATTACTCACACTCTCCCCATCATGGTTTCTGTCCTTGTAGGATGCTCTAACTAATGTAAAGATCAATGAATCCTGGGAATTGTTATTCGATTAAAAAAAAAAAAAGACCCCAGCAGTTAAATAGATTGGGCTCTTTGTACTTCCCAAACAGCAAAGCTTAGTTTTTCTTCCTCACTCTGCTAGTATTGTTTTGCAGAAAAGGATCGTTGAAACAGAAGAATAGGAATAATCACCGGACCATTTAGTGCAACCTTGTGCATCACATGATGCAGGAATTACTTAATGAAATTCCCTGGCCCAAACCAAGCAAATCTGTGGTAAATCTAGAGCAGATATTTTCAGATGACAGCCAAAATGATGAAAGGAATTTACTACCCAGCCTCACTAATCATTTTGAATGCTTAACTGCACTCCCTAATACGCTGCTTTGCAAGCAGCTAAACTGACACAGCCTCATTCCCTACGTGCTTCTCTCCTCCACACTTGTGCAGGCTGTGTAGCCCAGGAGGCCTCCCAGCCCCCTGCCAGGGCCAGGGTGGCCAGCTGTCCACCTCTGGGAAGAGACCAGAACCTCTCCCTCCTCAGCATGTGGGTTTGGGGCTCGCTCTTTGCTTGGGTAAGTCGTTCCATGAAACTCAGAGGCACTTACTATCTTTGAGCCCTCCCTATTAAATGTGGCAGAAATTGGCTAAGAGGCTCAGAAGCCAATTGAGACGGACTATTTCATAGTGCTAGAACACTTCAGATACCTTAAAATAACAGAGGCAGCCATACTGAGTTGGCAGATAATGTCCCAGCATTTCAGAAGACTCACTGAACCTGGAGGCTGAGCTCAATGTTGTAGGGCACTCCAGGTGACCCCAAATGTCAACCCACATCCCACTCCTTCTGTGTTTACTTTGGTGACCATTTAAGATAAAATTCTGTCATGATTTTAGGCTGTCACCACATACTAGAAAATTATTTTCTTAATTGAAAATTTATCACATGAAAAACAGACCTCCCTTCCCCACGTGTAAGTAGGTGCCAAGAAGTACCACTGCCTAATGCAGTTTTATTGTGCCTTCTCAGGAAGCTGCTGGCATGTCAGGTATTAGCCTGTTTCAGCTGTTTAGCTTCCCTTTTGAAACTGGAGTGGCAAGGAGCACAGAAAATACCACAATAAAAATCATCGGAGTTGACAACACTGAATACACCCTTCTCTTACATGGCTGCAATTATTTTTGCACAAGTCTGCTGAAGGAAAATCTGAGTTTTAATTTTTTCTCCATAAGCACCAGAAAGCATGTGCTGCATCAACACACCATGCTGGCACCACCTCCACGGAAAGCTAATTAAATAATTTGGATACTGTACTAGGAGTATCAACTTCTGGGCTAATTTTCTTTTTAGGCTACCAAACACATGTACTTTCTTATAAAGCTGTGTTTGGGTCATTCCATGACAAGTATGAAAGCTGGGGAGGATTGGTACGACTGCTCTAAAGAATAAGGGCTGCAGAATTTTAAGCCAACAGGGTCCACTGTTACCTCAGTAAGGTCACGGCTGTTAAAAAACAAAAAACCCTCACCAAAGTCGTGCTTATGTGGTCTGTTAAAATATGTTTAATTTTAGCAGACGTGATGTTGTTGAGCCATCCTGGTGGCCAGCACCCTGTGACTGTCCATCTTTGATTATTTTATTGTTCCATACTGCATACTGCAAGTTGTAGGAGTCAATGTTCTTTCTGTTAACAATTGCTGGCTTCCCAAATGCCAATTGTCCTTTGACATGCTCTGTTTTAAATAAGGGCTGAAGAGCAATAGTGAGGCTAAAGGCCTGCCATAAAAAATACTGCAGTGTTCCATGGCACTGGCAGCACACACGTAGTCATGCATTCAGCTCTCCTTGTGGGGACTATTGCTGCAACACACTGGAGGTGTGAGGGACCAAGCTGTAAGGAAAGGGAACTCTAGAGATTCCAGATCTCAAAGGCCTCTAATTGAAGATGAGTCTCTTTATGCAAGACAGGCTAAGGAATATCTGCCTTACCCAACCCACTTCTCCATTGTACCCAGCAATAATAGAAGTGGACATGGTATGTAAGATTGCCTTACAAAAGGCAAATATATTTAATAGTGTATATACAAATTGATGGTTCAATAATGCTATACAAAGCAGGAATATCTTTAAAGAAACCTGAGCAAAAAGGAGGATGTAATTTTTATTTTACACTTATTGCAACATTATTTCTGGTATTTGTTTGCTTTAATGAATAATAAAAGGAATATGTTAAAACCAGATGTTAAAATAAAAGTGGGCATTCTTTCCATTTGTAGCTTATTAAAAAATCTAGAGAAGAGAGTTCTGCCCCATCAGCTTCGGAAATAGATGTTTAACATGGTAGAGAACAAGCTGAGCCTGAGTAACCCAAGACAACCAACTCCTTTAGCAGAAAGAGTGTCTTCTGTCATCAAAAAGAGCCATCTGGAAGAGAGCTGGCTCCCTGCCAGGAACAACCCTTTAACAACCACTCCTCATGTGCTTGAAGTTATAATGTTCATAGCGGCACAACCTGGAGTGTTGGTAAAGGTCCTATTGGAGGAGCAACGTATTCCTCCTCCCGCAGCAGCCGCAACAGGATGTTCTTCTTATTCTTTGGCCAGCTATAAATGTGAGTGTTCTGCAGCCAGGTAGGCACGTGTTCCTGAAAAAAAACACAAGGAAAATAAAAGCTAAATCCCATAAATCCTTCTGAATCTCTAGCAGAATCTTTCAGATTCCGTCACACCCTGCCAGGGAAGATTTAATTCTGTCTGTTCTAGGCACTTCCTGTAACAACAAGAAATGTTAATTTGGCTTCAGAATTGTATTTGGGTTCTTAAATAAATGAACTTTGTGTGATCCCACAGCTTGCCTGTCTCTCTTCTGCCATCACGTTGGCTAATTTCATCATGTTTCAAAGGAAGTCTGATGTCAATGACAGGCATCGAATAGCTTGTGAAAATAAAGAGGAGAGGAGAGGGAGAGGAGAGGGAGAGGGAGAGGAGGAGATTTCAGTGCTCCTAGCAAGGAAAGGCTGCCACCTTAGTAGCTGCTTAAGAATCCATACAGCATGTTCAACACTGGGATGAGGACCAGTAGGAAAGCCTGGGACCCCACAGGAACATTTCACATGCTGGTAGCCCTCTCCCCCTCCCTTTGCACCTTTCTTCACCAAGCATGGTGTGCTCTGACCAACTGAGCAGAAGGCTGAGGCTGATACTGAGCTTGAGGAGAGACTAATGCATCTCCAGATTAGCAGGACCAAACTTCCACCAATCCTGGAAAAGGTGCAGTTCTTCACAGGGGTTGGCTAATGTCCATTAACATAATGAAGCTGGGACCAGCATGGCATTGGAGAGTGACAGCCGGCTAATGGAGATGAGCCTGCTCAGACCTCATGTTCCCATGTTCCCACAGCCTTGGGAAGATTTCATATGGACAGTCTGGATGTTAGGGATGAAGGGCTATTATAATACCACTAATTAACAGAGGGACAGATCCTTGACCAAAACCAGTTCATGGTCACCATGAGACAGAGATTTATTTTGGAATTGGAGACACCAGAACCTAGCCAAAATGAGACAGCAGATAAGCAACATGAGGAGCCAGGACATCCAGCACTTGGTCCCTGGACCTCTTATTTAGCAGTGTTTTCCCAAGATAGCCCCTGTTAGGAGCAGCACAGTTCCTGTCAAGCTAGTGGAGCTAGCTCCAAGAGGACAGAGCAAAAAAGCTGCTGGCATGCACATCTCTGGCACCTTCTCAGGGGATGCCCTGGCATGGGCTGCACATGTCCTGCTGCCAGCACACAGCCTAACTGCAGTCCAAACCTTTCATTCCCATGACCATGCTTCTCAAATTGGCTGTCTTTGACTTGGCCTGTACAGCTGTAGGAACAAGGCTGCATCGCTTTCCCTGCTCAGGGAGCAGTTTGTGGTAATTGATGCAACCATTCTGTTAGAGCTACAGGATTTATGTATAGGAAGAAGGAGGTGAGTCACACAGGCACCTACAGACCCATTAGTGTGAACTCACTTAGGCTTCTGAACAAGCAGCTTTGTGACTGGCAGAGGTATCTATCAAACCTGACCTTCCTCTTTCTCCAGTGTCTGAGAAAGGATAGGCTTTGGTCAGTGGTCTCCTAAAGCAGAGGCTGTTCTTCCAGATGGACATCTCACTGCACAGGGGTAAGATCCCACAGCACTCCCTTTGGTAGGAGCAAAAATAAGGCTTCTTGCCTCCATCTGCTAGTCTTTTTATTTTGGCATTGGAAGGTATTTTTAATCTTTGTGAATTTTACTCCTTTGACAAAGGTCTTTGGAATTGGCCAAGAGACAAATGTGACTGGGAGAAAGAAAGATAACTATGTTTGCATGCACATACATACCCTTGTTACATGGAATTTGTTTCTTTACTAAATCTTGTTAAGAGCTATAGAAGGAAATGCAATTAAATATGGCAGGGGTTTTACCAAATGAGCCCTTTCTCTACCTTTGATAAGAAACTACATTTTTTTTGACAAAGGAAATACAGGAGATATAGTCAGTCTAGACTGCAGAAATGCATTTGATAGATGTCCACGTGGGTAACTCAGTTAAGATGGAAATTAGTGTGAGAAATGTGTAGTGGGTAAGAAATCAGCAAGTGGGGATATAATGAGGGAGGCACTATACATCCAGAGACAAGCTCTGTGCCTTGCTTCCAAAACTGATTGTGCAGTTTTGTTTAATACCCTCCATAATGAAGCCAGTGCAAAAAGCACCAGGACATGAATCAGCTCTGGCAATAGTTTTAATTTGAGGGAGGTGTGTAGGGGTAAAGGGTAGCCATAGCTGCTGTTTTTATCCAGAGTGAGAAAGGGGCTTTTCCTTGCCACACAACAGCATCTGTCACTGCAGGTGGGAGTAATGGGAAAATTGTTACTGTCCTTTACATTTTTAAAATTTGGCTGTGTATCTGTGAGCTGAGAGGACATTCTCTCTATACCACAGGGAGAGTATTTGATAACTCCACAGTTCAAACTGGTAGGAAGAGGGCAGAGTGCATTGGTGCAGAGGACAGGACTGTTCAGGGCTGTGACAGCAGAGCATGGTTTGATATCTCCTGCCTTCCCTGGCACCAGCCCTGTTCATCTTACCCCTTGGTTGTTTCCAGAGGAAGCCTCTAGCATGGGGCAATCTTGGCTTATTGCTTTGGTCATCAGGTGGCCAGATGAGGAGGACACATTTCTGTGGATTGTTGTGATGCAAACCTTGAACCAGCAAAACCCATTTTTCCTTTCACAGTGTAGCTGGAAATGCCAGTTCCACCTTAACTGTGTGTTCTGCATTCCTCGCCTCATTATTCAGCTTCCTAATGAACGCTCCTTGGATCACACAGATCTCTTCCTGCTGGAGGTCGACTAATTTTCACATACCAGCAGTGCTTTATGATGTGCTGTGTATGAGATTAACTCATCTAATAGCCCCATCCCCAGATGAAACCTCCAAATCTTCATTTTCTGCTTTTTTCCACTGCCAGCTATGCTAGCACTTGAACATATAAAGGACAGTACAAAAAAGACAAAATTTGAAGTAATTTGCCCGCCAACATCATCCAATTGTCCATATACTTGGCAGCTTTTCAGGTACCTCACTTCCTCTGACTGCCTCCAGACTTCATTACTGCAACTTGTTCAGGCTCTGATGCTCTCCTTCCACCCATGATGTCCTCAGTTACATTATCATTAAGGAGCTAGATGAACGTAGGTGATGTACCAAAGGATTATACTGAGAAAGAGACTAAAGCTTAACAGCAGTAGAAAATGCTGATCTGCAAATTTAATGAGAAAGGCACCTCTCGAAAAACTGAAGGGTTATGTGAACTACAGAGGGTGGACAGGAAGGATTCCTGGAGCCTGATGCCTTTATAGAGGCAGCTGGATAAACCAACCCTGGAAATTCCTTATAGACCACTGTCTGAGAGAACTGCTGCTGTACACTAAATAGTCTTCTGATAAAGTTGAGCCCAAATTAACATAACTTACTGTTCTGTCTCAGAGCCCCAAGACGGCTAGAGTGTCTCCTGGAACACTTCTCTCTGCTACCCTTAAGTTGCCAAGTGGCTCTAGACTGTGTGGTCTGCTCACATGGTGGGCACTCAAGTAGTCCCAAGGTCAGGAGCCCTTTTCCCCCACCAAAGACTGACTGAAAAAATGCTGGGTGCTTCTCTGCCTTTGGCCTGCCCAATTCCCACCACTGCTGTCTTCCAGGTACTTACTTAAGGTAAGTAGCAGACTGAGATCCTTCAGGAAGGGATCTGAATGACATGAAATACCAAGGGTATTGTTCAACCCACAGGACCTCAAATATTTTACAAACCCAGGGACATAGTTTCAAATTTCTGATCTTAAATCGCTGCTTAAATAAGGAACTTCATTACAGTAAAATCCACAAGTGCGGTGGGACTGCACAGCCTTGTAACCATTGATAACATTGTTTAAATTTTGACTCATGTTCCAAAATTTGGGCACCCAAAAAAATATAGAGATTCTTTCCATACTTTTCTAAAATGCAGCTGTACCTAAGGGCAACATGATGGCTACCCAACAGTGCACAAAGCATTTCGTTATGCAAAGTAAACATGAATACAATGCAGGAGATTGAGAAAGCTATAACTGAAGTCTTTTAATAATTTTGTCTTTGTAAAAATCCAAGAAATTTTCTGAGTGAGGTAGAAGAGATGGGAATCTGTTGCATTACTTATTTCTTATTCTCAAATGAATCTTCAAAACAAGCAAGGAGGGCAGATGAAATTGCAAGTCCTAAAAAATCTTAGTTTGCCTTTGATGGGCCCATCACAGTTCAAGAAACAGCCTAGTACTTTAGTATTTATTATACTATTTATTTTATATTCTCAACACACCCTCTTCCAGACCCTCTCTTCACATCAGTCATAAATCCTGCCCATCTCACTCATCAGCATTGCATTTGGACAAATTATAAAAGGGTTAATATAAAAAGCATGCTTCCTGGATAGATTGCCCCTCTCCATTTAAATTCTTTCAGTGCACAAGGCAATTGGAGTTTTAGTTGTACATTCATCATCAGAAATACATTTATACACTGATTTATGTTGTGGATGAAATGTTTTTTATTTGCATGTACACAAACCTATGAACTTTGGAATACATAAACCTATAAGCTCTGAATATTACTTGTAGGCTTTTAAGAACCAAGAAATTGAGTGTTTGGGTTTTAAGATTCCATCTGCTGCACTGTGATCAAAATAATATGCACTTAATCATGTGGAAAGTATATAAGCATGCACGTGTGTTACCTTTTTGGCATTTGGGAAAAGCACAGGGATGAATCTGAAGTTCATACTTCCTTGCTGTATAAACTCAATCTGCATCTAGAATAGAAAAAAAGCCAGTTTTATTGTAATAACATGACAGTTTTTCTCTGCATGCATCTGAACCCTATGTATAAAAACATTCCTTGCTTACTTAAACTGCTCTTCTGTTAAATGAGTTGATGTATTGCTGGTGGACTCGGTGTTGTTTGGTTTGGACACTTAATCTAATTCTTCATTGCTACAGAAAGGATACAGGAAAGATCTGTCAATGTTTCTTGAACATTCAGTTTCATGGTGTGAAATAATTGTGGATTTAGCTGCAGGTGCAATCCCGTGAAATCCATCTCGAACTGGTGCAGCCTGACTTGACTAACACCCTGTTTGGCCTACAGATGGGTGAAAGATTTCAGCCAGAGGCCAGGTCTGTGTCTGAGCCAGGGCCCAGCCTGTTCCCCATGGCCCTGGACACAGGCATCCCACGGCTGGTATGGACAGCAAGGTGCTGCTGAGAGCTCAGCTGCTGGTGACAGCTTCTGAGAAACCTGACCGCAGATTCCAGCTGGGGGATCAGATGGGTTCCAGGCTGAGAGAGGCAGCTAACTGCAAACCAAGGGAGAAAGGATCAGCTTCATGGCTCTATGGGCTCTTCTGGGCTGAATGTGCATCCTGTGAGAGGCTGTGGAGATGGGTGTCTGGTCTTCTGGCACCTCTCTGCACTCCCCAGGAGCCCCACATTGCATCTCTGGCCTTGGCTTTGCAATTCCATCCTTCAGTCAGCTCTACTGCTGCCTAAGAAAAGACCTCAGCTCCAGGATGGCTGAAGCAACGGGCTGGTTTAGAGGAGGAAGGTCAGGCACTGTTAGATAAGATTGTGCTCAGGGCTGTACAAGGGCTCAAGAAGGTGAAGGAGGGGAAAAACACCGAACAATAAAGAATATGAAGAAATAAGATGAGCATGTTTAATAGGATTTTTCTTCCTTGAACCTCTTAGCAGATGTTAATGAGCATACTGAGCTGATGAGAGGAAGGATTAATGAATTCCAAAGAGGGGTGTTTAACTATGGGGATTAGGGAAAACAAAGCAAAGAACCTGCCATTTGCAGACAGATTTGTCTTTTGAGAAGAAGAGACAGTCTTTGTAAAACAGCAAATGCATGTCCTTGCTTACCATCCTGTGGATGTATTTAGTATGTAAGCCGTGTTCATCTCTGTCCAGCTGGGATTCAGCCCCTTCCACATCCTGTTTGTATTTTGGACTGATTGCTATGATTATCATCACCGTCTTCTGTTAGGGAGAAAAGCACTTTCATGAAATTGAGAAACGCAGCGTGTTTGGTAGAGGCAGATCGGAAATCTGCCAGTTTGTGTTTTAAGTGATCTTTGTGTTCCTGGCAAACACAAGAGGATCTCATTCATTCTGGCAGGAAATACAGGAGAACTCACACACTCGTTCTCCTCATTATTTCTCAACATCTCAATATAGAAAATCTAAATGTCAAGAGATGTATTAGCAGCTACCAGTTGACACTTGGAATCCCTGTCATAAAAAGCCACTTTTTATCAGTGTAGAGTGTCTATGTGCATACACAGAAAACTTTTGTCTTTAAATTCAGACCCAAATGTTTTCCAACATCTTATGTAGAAGTGCATCTCTTTAGTCATCTACGGCTTTTTATACAAAAAGCTACTAAAGACAGCGGTCTGTGGAAGCTACTTCTAGGGCTCTCAGTGGCAGAAATTATGTCTTTTCTCGCTGATCTTAGTGGCAAAGTGTGCAGAGAGGTGGCTGTGCAGAGAGGGGGGCTGTTGTGGATGGGCAGGTTTAGGGGTACCTGACAGCTCTGTCATGATGGGCTGAAGGCAATGCTCCTCCACCTTACTAGGACAGCCCAGATCCTGCCTCTGACCTGTTTAATCCCAGCGCCACACTGAACTCAGGTTTCCAGAGAGGGGCCATCCTTTATATCTGGGAAACATCTCTCCTCCTTAATGGCAGGCCAGTTGAAATGCAGCAGATGAAAGCTTCCTGCTTTTGTTTACCTGGGGCCTGCCTTTCATGCCCAGCACATGAAGCCTGTGTAAGGCTTCCAAATCTTACAGTCTGCCAGGCATGTAATTAACTCTTTCCTTCTGTGCTGTATCAAGAGAATCTGCCCCAGCATAGGGTCAAATATGGTAAGGAGCCATTATCCCTTTCACTGACTCAACATACTCCTGAATTACTTTTGCTTGTGCTTGACATGTGTGTAAGCACTTACAGATGTTGAGGGTTTGCAAGAGACATGCCCAGTTGTACACTTTCCTCTGCTTCTGTCCAAGCAGTCCCTTCCTCCACACACATGTAAGGGTTTTGAAGTTAGAAACTGCCTCTACAGTCAGTGAGGGAAACCAAACTTTTCTGAGGTGGGTAGTCAGAGAAAGATCCTCAGGTGGAGGCAGGAGATTGTTCTCTGCACGTACTGGTTTCTCCTACTGACTGTGCACAAGTCCCAGAGGAGATCTGCCAGCTTGTACTTTAAGTGATAATGATGTTTTTGGCAAAAGCAAAGTCACCCTGTCTTCTGGTTTCATTACCTACATTACACACAGTGAGCCCAAGCCTAATTTGTGCTGATGCAAGCCCCAGTAGGCATGACTGCATTTCCATGGCAGAGGTCCCAGGCTGGCTCTGCATGCAGTTGTATCCTGCCTGCATGGACACCTGCAGGAAACCTGTGTAGGGCTGCCTCAGATGGCTGAGTTTCCTTGCTCAGGTGGAGGAGAGTCCAGCACTTCTGTCATCCTGTTCCTGAACCATGGAGATCTGGCCAGAGTGAGTCAGAGACCCAGTGGACACTCAGCAAGGCAAGAATCCAAGGAAGGCAGCCCATGATGGCTCCTGTCCAGTGACAGAATTGCCAGTTTGCACCCAGCTGTGCTGGTATAGTCCAACCACTTGGCTTGATCCTAAAGAACATGTGCACTCACTGCTCAGGGGAACTTCAGAGGAAGTTGCTGCTGCAGGGAACAGCACTGGCAGTGAGATAAATCTCTGTTTTACTGCTTAGATAGATACAAAGTGATGAGAGCAAATCTGTGTATCAACCAAGAAAATACCAATTTCCAGTTTAAATGTAGGATGGTTTATCCAGACGAAGCCTTCAGTGTTTTAGATATCAGTGTAAAAGCTACAGGCGAGAAAGATGAACATTAGCCATGACTATTCAGCCTGGGATGAAATACAGGTATCATTGTAACCAAGCACAGCTAAACCCCACTATTTAAAAAGGGCATGGAGGAATAACTTTTCCAATGGCAGCTTCAGGCTGGATGTAACAGGCAGCATTGGAATTTTGCAAGAATGCCGGAATTAGCCCGTCATGTCTCAAAGAAAGAGCTCTGGGACCATCAGATACAGATGTGAGAGACATTTGCCTCTCTCTGCAATACCTCTGCCATTTCTACAGGGGCAGGGAAGACAACAGTAGGGTCTTGCATTTTCATTCTGTCCCTGCTGTGTATTACAATAATTCAACCATTTTCCTCAGGTCACCTCTGCTATAAACAAGGTTAAATTGCCCTTACATACATCACCTAGGTAGCGCTCCATCCACTTAATGATGTCAATACCTCGTACCGTGTCCTCAAAGATATCAATCTGAAAGAGAATGAAAGTCTGTAGTGAGCATCCCTTCACCTTTCCTCCCCATTTTAGAGCACTGATAGAGCACCTACTCCTTTTTTTGTTTATGACAAGCATTTCCAATTTCCTTAGGAAAAAAATGTGTACATGCACTTCTCCCCTTTCCATGCAGTCCTGAATCAAGCTGGCCAGGCAGCAGGCAGAGAGGGGCTGCTGCAGGCACATCCTTGGGCTCCACTCAGCTGGCCCTTTGACTGGCTGCCCTGCCAGTCCCCAGCTCCCAGGCATTTTTTACCGGACAGAAAAAGGTGCTGCCCACCTTCTCCATCTGTATAGCTGCAAATGCCTGCTATTTTCTGACTGCAAGGGTCTACTGAGTGGGAAGCTTTAGCTTCATATTGAACTAAATATTCAGGGTGTGTGATGGGAAGTCAGCCAGGTCACTGATAACCGGGTGCAGTTACCCAGACTTCAGTGACAGACTTCACAGGACTGAATATGACCAACACTGCTGGCTTCTCTGCACAGCCAGTAAACCCAGCAACCAGCAATCAGTGACTGTGACCAATGGAGTAATTATTAACTTCTCCAAGTTTTTGAGATAAGAGTCATGATCTGCTCTCATGTCTCGAATCTTTCTTTTTCCCTTTCTGAATGCAGAGAGCCCACTTGTTTTCCTGCTTTGGGGCCATTTTGCTGCATTTATTATTCTGCAACAGGCTCCAAGTGTTGCCTGTCCAGCAAAGGTGCTATTAATGAGCCTTCTACTCTGTAAAGCTATGGTGCCCAGAAGCTTTCTTATGAATTGGTCATAGTAGAGAACTGCTGGAGAGAAGTATAATTGCAGTCTCCGTAAAAAAATCTTTGATTCATGAAAATAAATAAGCATGTGCAAAGCTCCCCACTGAGTCTCATTCAGTTTAATGATAGCCACTTGCTTAAATGCTTTCCTGAATTAGAGCCAAAGAGTGAAGGTTGAGGGGTCAGGTAGCATATGCTCTTGAAATAAGAAAATATGAATCAAGATTTTGATGAACACTGAATCCTAGAGCCTCTGTGGGCCTCTAAGATGAAGCAAACTCATGAGAAATTCAGTAAAAATCAGAATGGCTTATGGGATTAGAGAGTATGACACAGACCTTTTCAGGCCAATGATTTTCAGAATCCCTTTTCAAAGTATAACAAAGCAAAATCACTTTTAAAGGGATAACAAAGCAAATGAAACCATGAGATAGGCTGTTTCATTAAGTTGTATGAATTTGAGAAGCTACTTTTAGTTCTTTTTTAGCAGAAAGTTACTCACATCTGAAGAATTAATGATATAACAGCATTGGAGAAAATAAAAGGTAGGATGGGAAGAACATAAAATTGACCTTTTGTAATCCTGATATTAGAAATCAAATATGAGACAATATTAATGGAATAGCTCACAAAACCTCATATTAATTGCCCATCTGGTGTCACTAAGTGAAATTTTCCAGGATCATTATAAAAGCATATTTCAAAGCACAAAATTCAGTTAAAAGAACAAACAAAGAGGCAGATCATTTAAGTTACAGCTTGCAAAACTGAGGCTAGTTCATCCTATCTGTATCTTCTTTAGCCTACAAAATGTGACGATAACCAGAAAAACATTTAAATGGACAGTGTCTTGCTTCTGCTTTTTTAAAAAAACCTCTTCCCTGGTTGAAAGCCATTTTTTCTGGAAGGAATACTTACAGCAGTTTGAAATCCGTTTACAGACAGGAAGTTCACAAATTTCATAACCTCCACTGCCGTATCCACCGAGTAGGTTATAAAGACCTTGCCTGGGAGAGAGAGTCTGTATGACTACATAACACATTTAAATACACCATTCAGGGGGTGAGACTGTCACAGCCCTCCTTTAAATACACCATACAGAGGCTGAGACTGTCACAGCCCTCCTTTAAATACACCATACAGAGGCTGAGACTGTCACAGCCCTCCTTTAAATACACCATACAGAGGCTGAGACTGTCACAGCCCTCCTTCTCCACCACGCTGCAGGTTTTGCCCACTTAGGTCTCTTTGGATTGTTTACAAAATGGATGTAGGATAGTGCAGTGGCTCAGTGTTGAAACCAACCCCCTGTCACAAGACCTGCTCTAGATTTGAGCTCCTTCTGCCTTACTGGCAGGCTGCAGAGGGTAAATCCCTCTGCTGCTCCCCCTGCCCTGTGGCCAGAGCTGCTTTCTCCCATGCCTGGGCATACCTGAGCCTGGGCTCTCACCCACAGCTGGAGTTACCTGCAGTGGCTGCAACCAGCACAGCTTTCCCCAGACCCACTGATATGACAGAGCTGGAGGGGGACCTTATGCATGTCATACTGCCTCTCCTTGGAGCAGCATTAACACCCTGTGCAGGCTGGATGCATGGCTGGTGACAGCAATGCCCTTGCCCTTGTGGGAGGGGTTTTCATGGCTTTGCATCAGGGTGAAGCAGCTGGCTGATCTAATCCAGCTGTGCATCTACCACAGATGACCCTGTTTTACCCAGTAATTCCTCCATCTAGGACACACTAACTGATAAAGTAGGGTTTATCCAAGAGTGGCATCTGGTATAACTCACTCCCCTGCAGGCCAGAGAGGTGTGACTCTCTGGATTTGAAAGGTGATATGCAGAATGAAGAATAAAGGAAAAATCAAAACCTCAGGAGAGCTGTGGAGGGTTCTTAGTAATGGTACATCTCACGTACTAGTCAGATTGGCATTCAGAAATAAGCTATTTTTCTGAAACCTAACTTTTCCCTAAGAGTTGGAAGATGAATGCATCTGTGATGCTGGTGGCAATAGAAGCGTGTCAGTCAGAGCCTGTGCTGCCCTCAGCATGTCCCAGAGTCCTCTCCAAACTCACCAGTTCAAGGAGAAACTGAGGTCAGGGTTCAACATATTTGTCTGGTTTGGGCAGGCAGAAACACTTTATCCCTCAGGCTTTGTTTGTTTTTAGTCTTTTACTGTAAGCTCCAGCCCCTCCTGCCTCAAAGGGACATCCTGTTTAGCAAGGAGTCATGAAGACAATCTGAACAGTATTTACTTTTTGTGAACAAAATAACAAGCAATTAATGACCATTATGTTTTCAGGATTCAAGGGGGTAATTACATCCCACCAAACACAGACACTCACACCCAAGAGATGTGGTGACACTTGGTATTTTCTTTTATTGTTGTCTTAATGTCATTTCCCCTGCCTTCTCCTCCCCCCCTTCACCACTCTGGAGCTCTCCCACCTAAAGCTGTTGGGCCACGCTGTAAAATCTTGCACAGAACAAATTTGCTAACCACTTACGCAACTCCTCCGGCAGATTGCTGGTTCTCAGAGTTCCCCTGGCTGCAGGGTTACTGAGAGGTCTTGGGACAGCAGCTGGAGATGGGAAATTGTCAGAAGGACAACCACATGCTTCATCTAGGCCACATGCCTTGGGGGGCAGCTGACCATTAGGTAGCTGGTTGTATAGCTGGTTTCTACAAAGAAAAGCAATGGAGGATTTAGAAAATACTTATTTTTAGGCAAAATTAAAAATTTCCTCTCCTGTTAATAACAGAGAACTGTTAATAACTCCTGTTAATAACTAAGAACTTTATCTGCATATTAGCTATGAAAAGTTCTTGCAGAAATGCTTGGCTCAGCACATCTGCTTAGTTATTACAGTGTCTTTGGAACGGATACCTTGGTGACAGGCCACCACAAGAAGCAGTTTATCGGAGAAACATTAATCACAGGAAGTAAGCTGAAAGCTGTTCAGTTTGCAATTAGCAGAAGCAAAGGCTTTTCTGAGTGAGAAATAATGGCATGTCATGGATGTTGTTATGCATGTATGGAAGCAGGGTGGCCCTTGGGTAATGTCTTCCCCTAATCTAAAGAACCCTTCATGGCACCTCAGATGCTCTCATGATGTCCTGTGCAGTGCAGGAGGCTCAGAGAAAGCTGGAAACTGGGAAAATGGGTCAAGGGCACTCCAGCTCCAGCTCCAGCTCTGGAGGCCCTCCAGCCTTGGACAAACCCAATGTTTTGCCAAAGGGAACAAAGTTAATTTCTTGACCAGCAATGGCAGACCCAAGCAAGAGTTTCTCATGTCAGGGACTGGCATTCCAGACCTGCAATAACCTTGCCTAATGTCTTCTCCATTGTAGAAAACAGAGAGAGAGGGAGGTTTTTAGGAAGCTTAGCAGTTCTTGTCCTACACTTTGGCTTCAGATTTTAAGTCAACGGGAAGGTGAATATATAGAGATTTTTACGCGAGGTGTGCTTGCAATCTGCTGGGTTGAATTTGTTGGATGAGTTTTAGGTTTCTCTGAGAGCTTTTCCCCACAGAGCCATGATGCTTAGTCAATCAAGACCACTCTCTTTTTTTCCTTAGCCTTCCTTAAATGAATGATGACAGGCTAGTCGCAGCATGTTTTCTGTTGTCACATTAAGATTTGGTTTATTCATTTCGGTGCAGATGTTTTCTGTTACAAAGTACTCTATAGGCAAATATTACCAGCACATAACTGCTGTTCCTGGAGTCAGCCTGCAAGCAGCAGCCATGCAGCCACAGGACAGACCCTGAGTATTCTGGATCTCTTTTAGCAAAAGAAAGTACTAACAAAAGCAACACATGCCTCATCAATGGCCACAAAAAACACTCCCCGGTGGCTAATTTACAGATCTTCCCAAAACTCCACCTTATTTAACAAGTGTGCCAAAAATCAGGAGTTTGGTTTTAAATTTTACTACTGCAAAGGACACCCACTATCTCCCAATATTTTTACATTTTCATACAAACTCTTCACTGCAATTCTCTCTGCTGCAGGCACTCCCTGATCCTGCTGTCACTTTTCTGTTACAGTCCTTAATTTTTCAAAGGCCAGAGCAGAATGATATTTCAACTGTCTACCCTCATTTGTCCTGCCCATTCTCACAGTTCCCTGCCAAGACCATGTCATGTAAGTGGACATTTTCAAGCACAGATGTCTGCAAGTTTAACACCTCTATAAGTATTGTGACACTTGAATAAAAACAGTCTGATTTCAGATTTTCTCAAAACCTGAAGCTTCAATTTGTTTTTATATAGCTGAGTCTGAAGGAACCCCTGCATGAATAGGATTTCCCATCTGCTAATGAGATACTTATAAGAATAGAAGGCCTGGTAATTAATATCTGAAAATCAGTCAAAAAGCCCTGGATGAAAAATGCCAGACATTTTGCTATGAAAAATCATAGAAAAGGCTGCAAACTGCAGTGCAGAGATATATCAGCAACTGATGGGATTTCCTCCCTTTTTCTCTGCACCACAGAAGATGTAAGAAGGAAGTCACTGGAAGCCAGTGATTGAGCTGTCCCAGGCTGGTACAGTGTAAAGATGGAGACCCAGCAAGCCACCAAACTGACCTTTGCCCATGAGCAGGAGAGCTCTAAGGTTTCAACTGAGATATTTTTCAACCCCTCATCCATTTAACCTTCAAGCATTTATCTTCCTTAAGGCATGCATTTCAGGGTGTGCTCTGACAACCTATCAGGTATCCAGCTTTGAAGTCCTTTAGGAAAGGGTCAGGCCCCCATTGGGTGTAAAACAGCAAATAAAGAAAACAACCCAGCATCTCACGTGTACTCCTGCAGCCTGGGCACGCTCACAGTACAAGGATTCAGAATTACTGGTTGAAAACCCACAAAATCAGATCAGAGGAACTTCCACTTCCCACAACCCCCACCCCCCCAGGCATACTTACAGGAATCGAGGAGGACCAGGGGAGGAGCACGTCCTCTGGGGTGGTCGGTCTCCAGTGCCTTTGGGAGCACGGAGGTTTGAGTAATTGGGGATGACTTGCTGGGCTGGGCGGATAACTCGCATGCAAGGTCCAGGAACAGGAGGAAGTGGTTGCGATGGCTCAGCAAAATGTTGGTAAGGAGCTCTGCCATCTGGGAGGGTGAGAAAATAAAGGCAGCAACTATCATTTCAGCCAACACATTTTTGCCTCAGTTTGTGTTTATTCCTTTCCAGGCATGTCTCAGGAAACTGAGCAGTTTGGAGGCATTTGCAGGTATCTCGCTCTGAAAGGAGCCAGATGAAGGAATGTTTTGGAGTCTGAAGCTTGCTATTTCCCATCCACATACGGCAGGGTTCAGATCCCTGCTCGGGGCTGGGCTGTTGGGACAGCTGACAGTTAAACATTCAGAGCTGCCTTGTCCCTGTTCTTACTGTGCTTCAGTGTTTTTTGGTAGGTTTTGGGTTTTTTTTTTATTTATTTCCTTTTGGCAATGACTTGTGAAAATGAATCATCCCAAAGTTCTCATGAAAGCAGATGCAAAATCCTGGAACAAATCAGTTTGCAACACTAAGGCTAAACAGACTGTGATTATTGTAAATGAAAAGAGGAAAAATAATCGCTTAGTTTGTTACTCCACCCTGTGTGAATTTTCTGTCAAAGTGACATTTTAAGGACTTGCTGCTGCTCCCGTTGCCATCCGAGAGGCTGCAGGGGAAGCCCAAAGTGATAATTTTGCTCAAGTAATTCTGAACACCTTTACTGTTGCTAGCCACACATAATACTGATTAATAACTATTGTACAGTGGAACTGTTGGCATAAACTGAAAGAGAAAGCAATGTAAGCTGTTTGTTTCCCAATTGGGGAAAAGGAATTTTTTTTTCCCCTCTCAGTCTTTCTGCTTGTGGTTTTCATTAGGCAGCAGCTCTGAGCACTTCCAAGCTGCTGTGTGCAGATCAAAGTCCAGCCTGGCAGGGCTTATTAGCACTGCATGATTATGGTGTTATGAGCTGTCTCTAAAAGCTGCAGTACTCAAATGCTCTTTTCCCCCAAAACTGGTTTTTAAAATCCTTTTAGCTATTTTTGGGTCATGCCTCCCTTTCCCTAGCAGCCATGAGGACCATCTATCTTTTTTTTTTTTTTTTTAAGGGGAGGATAAAGAAAGAAAACAAAGCTTTAATGGAATACTCCAATTCCAGGAGCCAGCACTAAAGAAAAAAAAACCCTCCAACCAACCCCATAATTACACGGACTCCTGATGAAATTGTGAGTCAGCAACATTGTATTTTTTGAGATTGTTTCAGGAGATTGTTTCAGGAGATTTTCCCACCCCTCTCTCATCTATTTGACAGGGTGAAAGGGACTGGGAGAACCATACTGCAAGTCAATATGGTTTCCTCCTGGATTCCTCATGATGAACTCTAGGGAAAGTGACAAGGATTTGGGACACTCGGTTTGGTTTGGAGGCTTTAAGGCCAATGTTTCACCAGTTTCCTTTAGATCTGACTGCTGCTACAGCGTATTGGATGCAGCCACAGTTCAAAGCACAGCGCGGCCAGGCGTGTGTGCCCACACACCCCCACATCCCTGAAAGACAAATATCTGAAATTATGGTCCCCGGGCACAAGGCATTGCTGTGAACATTTCTTTGACTTCAGAGGCGGTTTTGTTGTTGTATCTCAAATAGCAGGTGCCCCAGCCTGCTTAGAGCCTCCGGGCACAGTTGCTATTCCCCAGGGGAGGTGCAGAGCTTTGTTGTGGGTTGCCACTGCCCAACAATTATCTGAGACACACGGAGCTGTCAGGAGGTGATTTACGCTGTAGCAGGCATGTGAGAAACAGGAGTACAGTTGCCAGCTTCTTGGTCCTGAGCAAATCTGCTCCAGCCATCTGAGTTTACTTTACTCTTTTTGCCCTCTGGATATGGCTGGAATGGTAGTGATTTTTCTGAAGAAAACCTTTCAGAGTTCCTGCTTTCAAACAAAATGTCCTCGTTCAGTAAATGTCCTACTTCTCACGATGCCTGCTTGTGGAGGAGGTAAACTGAGGTAAATAGTGAGGGGTGTTGTGCAACCAGCTCTTTGTCTGCTTAGAGCTGAACTGAAAGGAGAAGGTAGGAAAGGAAAACCAGAGCACATTTTCCAAATGTTAAGCTGTAGATGTTGTTGAAAGCCCATCTGTAGCCCCTTCCCCTTTACAAAGTTCCAAAATCAGAGCTGGGAATCGAGTTTCTGAAACCCTTCTCTTTCATATACCTAATTACAGCACATAGGTGAAATGACAAAACTCCTTAAACAGATGCAATATAAATGCTGTGGAGTCAAAAAAAAGGTTAAAAACCAAAAAAGGTTTATCAGAACAGGCCTACAGCTTTTTATTACAAAGCCAGCCCAAAACAGGTCAGGGTCTCATGAGCCTAATGTAATATAAATTATATTAAAACAATGATATTGCTGTTGAATGTTCAAAGCTCACTTCATAACAGATAAAAATCTCAGAGACTGAAAAGGAATACTAATTAATAGCAGGCTGTAAACTGCACTGTAGCCTCCCAGAGCCAGAACGCCCATATTGAGGGAGTCACATCAGCGCTCAGCGACACAATCACCAGCAGCTGAGAGGGCTCCATTTTAAGTAATGAGCTTTCATTTCAGCTGACAACAGAAAAAAAATTAGGATGATGGATGTCATGCTCTTTTCACACAGAAATAAAACACATGGGTGAGTCTGGTCATAGTGCTGGGAGATACTATTTATGGAGATCAAGGGTAACCTCCCATCCTGATCCTGGCAGGAAATTCTCAACTTTAGGGATCCAAGGGGGAGCAGGGAAATCTATGAAAACAACAGGAATTGAGTGGGTATAGGAGGCTGCCGAATGACTGATGCAAGGAGGAAGGAAATGACTAGAATATGAAATAACAGCAGGGAGAGGCTGTGCATGCTCAGCGTGACCGACAAAGGCTGGTTTCTAAGCAAAATCATTCGCCTGCACTCGATGAGTAACCACCACCTCTTTAACTTAAGAGGTTCAGAGGTTTTGCAGCAGAGTCCAGCCACATAACCCAAAAATCTGAAATCGTAAAATGGACTGCAATTAGATGTTTAAAGAGCTTAATAATTGCATGCTGTGCTGGAAACACGCCCTTGGTGAACGATGGCTGAGATACAGCCAGAGAAACTCCTGTGGAACGAGAGGTGCTACTCACATGGGCCTGGGAGGGGCTGCTGTGCCGGGCAGCCGTGCCTGAGGCAGCCGTGGGCCTGCGAGGGCGTGTTGGGATGGGGCAAGTGATGGCACATGGGGCACTGCTGATGCTCGGGTCCCAAAAACTCTCTGGAGATCAGTGGTCCTGGGAGGTCCTGGGGGTTGAGCACAGACACCAGCGGTAAGGGGGGCTCCAGATGCCTGATGCCCATGACGTCTTGTGACTGGGAGTTGTAGCCAGTATCTACAGTCCCCAGCTCTGCCAGAAGTCTGTTTCCTGAGGGTTGCTGTGACTGTGAACTCCCTTGGCTGCTCTCCTCCAGTGAGTCCTCAGGAACATCAGACAAGATCTGCTCTGATTTACTGGACTTGTGCCTGGTGTCAGCTGAAAGCTGTGATCTTGGCTGCATGCCTGGCTTGTCTATAGCTATAGAATGTGTCTTTGAGGGAAATACTCCTGATATTGATTCACCAGGGGAACAGGAGTGTCCACCTCCATCAGGATCAGTATATTTTGACCACAAGCTGCTGTCTGGCTCCACGGACAGTGCTGAGTGATGATGTGCGGGTGCTCTGCAAAGGCTAGATGGATCGGCCTGAGGTGTTCGAGCAACACGTGAGCTCTGGGACTCCTCATCCTCCATAGCCTCTCCAGAAGGCTGCAAAGCCTTTTCCAAGACATGCTCAGGTAACTGGGACCATGGCAGGGATTCATCCACTTCGACTGGTATGCTTCGACCCACGAAAGTGCCTGAAAAATTGAGAGAAGTATCACTGGAGAGGGACAGCCACACAGGCAAATGCCTGTCATCCATCATCATTCACTGACTGTGAGCTGGAATACTGAAGAGCAATATGTATTCTTTATAATCTTTAATGCTTTTTAAAAAGGTGGCAGAAAACAGCAAGAAAGGTCTGGCTGACTTTTGGCAAAACAAGAAAGTAGAGGGTTAGCTGGAGTGAAGCTAGTAGAAAGTTATAATTTGGACTAACCTGACACAGAGGCCATTTCCAAAGTTTTTTGTTGAACTGGAAGTGAGTCAGCTGCCTTACTGCAAGGCCAGGATTTTTCAGCAAACTGGAAAACAAGAAAAAGGACTCTTGTGAACACAGTACTGTTTCACATGGGCAATAATCCTAAAATAACTCTATCTCAGATGCTGGAAAAGAAATAGCAGTTAAAGTTTTGGAAACTGTCTTGCGCAAATCAAATGTTTTTTATGGGATTTCTGAAACCTACCGTTCCTGCTGACACTGGATGGGGCAAAAGCAGATGAACTGTCTCTCAGAAGTAATTCTTGTACCTGACAGTAGATCAGACTGCTTAAGTCTGGAGGTTTGGTTTAGGCATAATTCAAGCAACACAACCACTTGCAATTATTTTACTCCTGATCTTCTAACAACAGCTGATGCATCGGATCTAAACTTTATGACACACCTAGCTGAGTAATTTCAACTCGAAATCTTGTTTCCAAGTGCTGCTGCTTAATTTATTGTACCGTTTCTTCCAGTCTACCATCACATGACTCTCATTATTTTGAATTGTTGAAAATTAAAAGATAATTTAGAGAGATTGGTTGTTGGTTGGATTTTTTTCCTCTTTCCTTCAGAACTGACTTGGGCCAAAAACAAAATTATCACTTCCTTTTGGGACTGCTATCCCAGTAAATTTGGTCTGGCCAAGTGACTCCTGATGATGGAGACCTCTGCTTCACCCCAAGTTAGGATGACAGCAGCAGTGATGGGTGAATGCTGGGCAGGAAGTGCAGCCATCTTCATCCTCTTACAGGGTGCAGCTCAGCTTCCTCACAGCAAATTCTCTTTTTTTTACCATGGAGTATAGAAAAACACGCTTGGTGCTCATCATTTCCCCAGCCATTCACCTTATACCAGATTGAGGAAGCTAAAATTCCAAGTAGGAGAGTTATCAGAGGAGAGGGAACTAAGCACTCAAGCAATGGGAATGACAACATTTGGTGAAAGAATCTGGCCTGAAAGCCTGGTAGAGAAAGTCAAAATCACAATGTGTTTGAAGAGATCCAAGGGTTTCTCCCAACTTCAGTCACAATGTTTTGAACAAAAAAAGTCAAATGAACAACAAATTTAAATGATCACTCTATAAAAAAGAGTTGAACCGGATCACAGAGAGGTACCAAGCAGTGTCCCGGCCTTTACCCTGGCTTCCACAGTGATTCTGTAAAAGCAAATGTTGTGCCCCATGTTTACAGGGCAAGGTTGAGGCTTTACATTTTTGCTGATCAGATCAAATGACACGTACTTCCCCTGAAAGTACCTCTGGCACAGAAAATTCTGGGTGTAACATTTGCTGGGAAGTAGGATATAAACTGTGCTTTGCTGCTGGGCTGCAATGTAAACATTCCTCCTCTATGTAACTTAAACCCCATCTGTGCAGAAGATTTGCCATATATTCATACATACCCTATGTTATATTAAGCACATCCACAGGGAGAGTTATCCTGGGATAATTACAGTGGGATAATTACACTGGTAAATTTTCCCATGTAGGCAAGTCCTCAGAGCAGCTATTAGCTGCACCAGCACAGCACACACGCTGCTGCTGCTGCTCTGACAGCTGCAGCCCCTGCACGAGCGAGCTGGGTCTGGTGCCAAACCAGCTCCTGCCATTCCAGCACCCGGGCTGGAAAGGCTGACAGTCAGCTCACCACCATCACGTCTCTCCCTGAGGTTTGCACCCCTTTTCCTCTACACCAGGTCACAAAAATCAGCCAAGCCCACTGAGTCCTGGTTTTCTGACCGGCATAACTGATGTGACAAGAAAGAGAAAACCTCGAGCTCTCAGCACCAGTGTCAGGAACTTGATGCTGTGCAGGGATGGCCAAGTGTCCTTTGCCTGGGACCTTTGGTCGCAGTCAGTTTAAATGATGACTGCCCTGGGGTGGTGACTCACCAGGGCAGCACAGCACAGTCAGATTTACACCAACCAGGCTGTAAAGGGGCTGAGTGGTCCCCTGACAGAGAAGCACCTGTGAAGGAGAGGTGTCAAATGCCCTGCAAAGCATCTGTCTTCTGCTTACCTCAACAGTTTTGTAAACCTGATCCTTGGATCAGCTGGCCTTGAAGTGCCTGCTCAGACATGCTTCAACTTGAGGATATCTCTGTACGTTTGGTTGTAAAGTGAATGACTGCACTCCAGCAGCACAAATCACATTCCAATCTCTTACTTCCCTTCTGAGCATCTCCAGTTAACTGGTTCCTTGTGCAAAATTCACCCTGATGCTCACAAAGCACAACTCAGCTGATCACTGGGGTACAGCTCCACCTCGTAGGCCACATGCATTGTCTGATCATGCCTCTATTCAATATAATCCTTAGCAAACATACAAACTTGACTTTTCAGAAACAAATTTGCAATGCCTCATACACCACAAGATGCTGTTTTGATGGTCTCTGAAGTACCTGGGTGAAAATACTACAAAATACTTTGAATTCGGATCCTCTATATTCAATAGCCTTCAGTTTAGCACCATGCCAAGAAGAACAGATTTCTGTGGAGAAACTGAGATCTCAATCCAGAGATCATTGAAGTAAATGGAAATCTTTCTATTGACTTCTGTACGTTTTGGATTGGGCGTCAGATGAGAATTAAAAGTCACTAAATTCCTTTGGAGGCTACAACCTCCAAAGTTCTTGGTCTTTTTTAAAAAAAAAGAAGCTAAAATTCCTAAATTTAGAAGGAAAGCAAGAAGCTTCTTCTTGGTTCCATTGCTAACATCAGACTATCTATGAAATGAACTGCATGAATCTAATGAAAGGGACAACAGGGGCAAGAAAATTTCAGGTTTGCTTTCTTAAAGTTTGCTATTTAATGTATTTAGTCTGCCTTTTGGAGAAGTGATATTGGGATTCTAATAAACTGTGTCACAAATCATCAACCACCAAACTCTTCAAACGTCTTGCTTCAGAATATTTCAAAAATGTCTTTCCTATTAAACTCTGAATGGATAAACGCCTCTTTATCTCCCAAATCAACTTAATATTTTAAAGGCAGCCTTATTTCCTTCCTGTGTAACATGACCTCAAAAAATTACTCCAAATAGTTGAGTGAAATGATTTGGTCAGACAGAAGACACAACTAATTTGATAGCTTATGTTTTTACCTGCAAAAAATTCTAGGTTTTTTAGATAGGTTTTTGCTTAGACCCCACTGCAGGGTGTAAGCAAAAGCTGAGCTTTGACACCCACGCACAGCCCCTGCTCTCACAGGATCAAGGTAGGAGGCACCAAGGGGATGAGAGCTTTGGCATTAAAAAAGTAGGAAATGTGAGTTCATCCTCCTCCTCCCTCAGTAGCCCTGGCTGCAGAGAAAAGCTGTTACAACAGCAGAGCTCTGTCTGTAGCAATGGCCCCCGGGATAAATTAACCCCAGGATGTGCTGAACATCTTTTAAGCAATGCTAGCAGTGGCATGTGGATGGGAATTCCCAAGAGAAATCCCCACACTGCTGAAAATATAACAGATTATTTAAAAAACATCCTCCTCCAAAAGCAGTACTTCAGGGTGTTGTTTTTGCTCAGCTGAAGATTCTTGGCTTTTGGAAAAAGACCCAAAAGAGCCCATTATCCCTGTATTTTATGTTGCCTTGTGCTGCTGAGTTTCATTTTGCTTCCTTTGACTTTTCTAGTTAGCTTATCCTGCAAATACAGTTAAGCACAGGGCAGAAAAATTACCTGCTTGGTCTCCTGTGTTGAAGAACTAGAGGAAAGGAATGCTTCAGCATACTGAAATACCCTCAGAAACCTGTAGCCTGATCCCTTCTCTGGCACAGAGGCTGCTGCAGAGCAGAGATCGTGCCCAACCTCATTTGGAAAGACACTGCAACTTCAAGTCAGTTCATGATATTGCCAGAAAACATCAAGAATTTAATATCCCCCCTGCACCTCTGACTATTCAGGAGATTACTGATAAGCAGCTGGAGCCATTGCATATATTTCTGCTTGTAATAAAGTAAGGAGGCCCTTCCTAGAGGGACAGAACCTGGACTGCTCCCAAAAATGTCAAGGGAACTCCTTAAACCACTCTTTTTCCTTCCTCTCCTTATACACCCAGTTCTGCAGTGTGCATTAATTCAGCAAATAACCTTTGTGGGTGAGTGCTCAGTGATTAAAGCTCCTGAGAAGAATCCCCTTCCAGCTTCCTCGTGAGGCTTCCCACACCCAGAGAGCTTCTTCCTCTGCTTCTGCCAGGGAGACAGGGGACCCCACCCACAAATCCTACTTACATCCAGCCACTGCTGGCCATGGCCATTCCTGGAAACCTGCAGGGAGAGCATAAAGGGGAGCAAATTCTTCTGCAGGTCAGTAGAGATGGGCCTGAGCACCCAAGTTTGAAGCAATGGCCAAAGTTCCCTAAAAATCCTCCCACAGAGTCAAGGGGACAAGGGGAAGGGTGTTGGTCTTAGCTCATCTGTGCTGTTTTCTTGCAGCTGATTGCAAAATCCATCAGGTATTTATTTCATCTGTTTTCCAGCAGAAAGACTTGTCAGGATGCGCTGTCCCAAAACACACACACCAACCATCTATCTGCTTTTGATTAGAAACCTTCTGTCATGAAGAAACAGAGGAGAGAGAGACTGCAACATGAGCACAGTTGTGCTCTCTGCTGCTTCTGGAGAGGGGGAGGATATTTTTGCTCTTTTGATCAAAGTTTTATTTGTCTACCTTGTTAAAACAGAAAACATTAGGATGAGAAAGAAACCTCACCTTCCTTGGTGCACAACACACAAGGACAGGGTTTTTTATTTGCCAGTCACGGCATTTATGAAATGGCATGGGTAGAGATTAAGGCAAAGCTGAGATCACAGGGGGTGGGGACAGACAGGTATTTCTTGATTTCCAAATAATTCCTGTGTACTTTGGCTGAATCCCTTAAGCTCCCTGGTGCTGCTGATATCCATCTGCAGGATGGGAGTAAGTGGATGCAGAATCTGCAAGCTGCTGTGAGGATGCACATGCTGAGATCCCAAGGAATGCTGTTGCCATGGGGTGAGATGAATGTAAGTGTGCAAGAGCACTTGCTCTAAGTGCTGCTTTCTCTACAGAAACACGAGACACAACTTTCCTCAGAAAATCCCAGAGGAAAATCCTTACAGGAGGAGCAAGTGCAAATGCGGGAACTGGTTTCGGTCTACAACTTAAATAAGCACTGCCAAGGAAATCCAAGCTTCAGAGTTTCGCACTTCACCGTGAGAAATTTCAGCTGCTGTCCTCATGGATGCTGACCCTCTCCCTTGGGTACCCTCCACAGCAAAGGCCAAGGCAACATGTCACATTCCTAGCCCAGACTTTTAGCTCTCTAGGGCAGGTAATGCTTATTTTTATGACTTCTGAAAAAATTAGAAAAAGAATAAGGAAACAATGTTCCTCTGGCTATATGGTTGCTCTCACGTATTTTCTGAAGCCATGGCAGGAAAATCTACATGTGCCAGGAGAACATACTTCAAATCCTGTCTGCATGGCAAACTTCACATTCTCTTTTGCAGCACTAATGCTGCTTCACTGGACAATCCATGGTGCAAAGGCTAGAGCAGACCTGATATTTTTTGCCTTTTTAGTGTAGACACCAATATACATGTTGAAGGAATGCTGGACAGTAAGTAGTAAGAAACTAGAAGGGTGACACCCTCTAGCAGGATCCAAACAGGCATCTCAGATATAGGCAGTTTTCCAAACTTTGTGAAATATGAAAACATCTACAATTATCTTCAGTATTCTTAAAAATGTGATTGCTTTCCAGAGGCTACTTCCCACCCATTTCTGGTGCTGATAAAACTCTCACAGGCATTTAAGACCCCCCAGTCTGGGTTGTTCCATAGCCCTGGGACATCCAAAACTCCTGTCACAAAACTGGGGCAGACTCAGTGGGGTGGGATGGGGGGATTACTCTGAGAAGCATCAATTTCCTCCGCCTGCTTTCCTACAGCTTCACGCCTTACACTGAAGACTCTGGCTCCTGAAGAGTCCCAGGTATTTCACAGGGCTGATGTCTCTCCCATCCCCAGCCTGCTCTGCAGCGCGAGGGCTGCGCGCTGCGTGGGCGGCGGGAGGCTGAGGGAAGCCTGCGGGACCTGACGTGTCTCCCTCAGCTGGCGTGAGAACAGCCTTGCTCGCTTGCAGTCATGAAACGTGCAGAAATGTGTGTATCCTTCAGACATGTACCCTCTGCCAAACTTCAAAAGCCACTGCTGGGGGTGGGGGGCACTGATAGACACGAACACCATAAGTGCAAATGCCTTGCTTCCTGCCTTAAGGAAAACAGAAAGAAAACTCATCTCCATTGGAAAATAAAAAAATGAAAAATACAGCGTGCTTCCAGACACTGCCAGCACTCTGCATGGGCAAGGCCAGCTTCAGAGGCTGATGGCACTGCAGGCAGCAGCACCACTGGCAGCCACCTGCCCAGCCTGGCCCAGCTGCCTGTGCCCCTCATGTCCCTGTCTCTGGAATCACCCACCATGGGTGTCACAGCAACATCTGGTCATGGTGGGGCACTGGTGTGGCCAGTCAGGCCTTGAGCCACCCAGGGCTTGCAGGAAATGGGAATTTCTGGTCTCAGCGTTGCTGGTGGTGATTGAGGACCAGTAAGCCCAGATGTGCCAATCTTGGCACCCAGCCAGTGCTAACCCTACAAAACCTGTAGGGTACAAAACCTGTATCCTGAAACTGGGCGAAATAGAAGCAGGTATTATGTGGGAGCAGGGTTTTATATGGCTGATTTTAATCCTAATCAAAAAGAAAGACTATCACCTTGCTCCCACTTGTTTCCGTGCCGAGGCTATAGAGGACGAGGCAAAACCGATGTGTGATCCTGTTTCCTTCACACCTTGCAGCCATCTCTCCCTCACCAGGTCTGTGGACCTGTCCCATGCAGTCCCAGGTCAGACGGGGAAGGGAAGGGGAGGGAAAGGAAAAGGGAGAGAGAAAGGGAGAGGGAAAGGGCCATCGGCCAACACACCACCTTGAGCCGGCAGAGACGGGCAGGGCGGGATCGGGATCAGGCCTGGCCGCCAGTCATTGCCAGGCAACTACGTAAATAGGCAGGACAACATTTCGACACCAGGCGTGTCCGTCCCCAGCGTTTACCCCAAACCCCTCCTGATTAAAAAAAAAAAAAAAAAAAAAAAAAAGAACAAGAACCAGCAAACAAAACAAACTGCAGGGAAATGGCTGAAACATGTTGCAACCATCTGTGAGAGTCGGGCTCTCATGACCCGAGAGAAGGGGGAGAAAGCAAGCGAGACAGCGATTTGAGGGGGGGGAAGAAGCCCCAGCGAGAGCCCGGCGCGGGTCAGCAGCTGAGGGCAGACAGGGGCCGAGAGAGGCGGCACCTCCGGCACTTCTTACCTTGCGGGCGAGGGAGCTTCGCGCTGGGCTGCCCCGGGAGAGCGAGGGCTGCGCGCCTCCCGCGCTCCCCGCCGCGCCCGGGACTCCTTCCTCAGCCGGCCGGGCGGCTTTCCCTCCTTTTACGACACCCTCCCTCCCTGCCTCTCCCAGGTGAGCGGCAGAACAGGCTCTGTAGCAGGAAGTGGAAGAGCACGCAGGGCTCGGCGCGGCGGCCGGCGGGAGAGCCTCTGTGGGGGAGTGACACTTGGAGGGAAGCTCACGGCTCCACGGCCATGCCTGCGTGCGGCTCGCCGCCTCTCCCTGGGAAGCCGGGCGGCCTCTGCCTGAGCGCCGCGGAGAAATAACTCAGGGGGAACGCCGGTGTGGTTCCTAAACGGTGTGCCTCGTCGGGAAAGTCATCCCGTGCTTTCAGCCCTCGGCCGCTTACTGTCGGTGCCAAATGTTAAATCAGCTGTGATTCAGACTACTGAAGACAATCACATGATGCGTGTAAGAACTATATAAAGAACAACAAGAAAAAGATTTCTCGACTGGTTCTTTCTTTTAGGTTAGATTTCTAGACACTTCCAAGTTTCTACACTCTCAAGGAGCAGAAACTCGCTTTTCCTACCAGCTGAAACTTCCGCATTCTCACAGCTCCCGAGAGCCGAGCAGCTCCGGAGATGCCCGGAGAGCTGCCCCAGGAGAGCCGCTCCGGCCGCTTTATCCCAGCCCTCAGCACTGTCCTGACCCTCCTCTCAGCGCATCTCCCTGCCGAGAAGCTCTTCCTCATCTCCAGCCGCATTTTCTCAGTTTAACCCTAGAAGGAGGTTCACTTAGCTAGCTGCAGCCTGGGCGCGGCTCCTCATCCTCCAGGTGACCGTAGGCGGGCACCACTCGCTGCCTCAATGCCTGGCAGCTCTGCCTGGGCACACCGGGACATCTAAACCATCCCCAAGCTCCTCGCTCTGCCAGTGCCACCGCTGCTCCTTCCTGTGCCCTCCCTGTGACACTGGCGGTGGAGGAAGGAGCCACATGTGCAGCATTCCTGTCCCTGGGAAGGGCTCTCTCTGCATGCCCACCACTCTGCCAGCCCCTCTTTCTGGTCCAAAGGCAAAGCTGTGACCCAGGCAATTATCTCCTCTCATTAGGGAATGACTGGCCACATTTTTGGAGGGAAACCTCAAGCAGCTGGGAGCAGCATGTGCCCCCAGCTGAGCACCAAGTGTGATTGTATTGACAGTGCAGTGATGCCCTGCAGCCTGGGCTTACCTTCCCCCTTGAGAAAGCCTACATCAGTCTGGCCCTGGAGCTGGCCATCCTGACTCCCTTCTTCCCCACTCCCTCCCTCCTGTGCCAAGGCAAAGGCCAGCAGGCCACCAGGGCTCCCTTTTGGAGCATCCTGAAGTTGTCCTTGACTGCTGCCAGACTTCGTGGACAGTCCCTGCTGGTCCCAGCCAGACCCAGATGTGATGAGCACTAGATGCTTACAGCTGGAGTAGTGCATTATAACCACAGTGATTTGAGTCAGCTGAAGGTTTAATCCCTCTGGCCTGGCCTCTGCTGCACAGCTGTTTTGCACCATGAACACCCTGACAGCCAGCATTTTCATCAAGGCTGCCCGAGCCCCGACTTGCAGCACACTGGATTTGGGTGGCTGCCTCTCCTGCCAGTTCTTCCACTGGCCTCCAGCTTGGGAGCAGTGATGGCTCCACTGCCACCTGCTGTGCCACAGGGGGTGAGGGCTGCGAGGGGCCCACGGCCACACAGGAGCCAAAACCAGGACCTTGGTGAATGAATGACAGGGTGGAAATGCGAAGGGGGAGTTGCTCTGGGAGTGCCTGACCTTCCTGGGATGTATGTGAGGGATGTATGTAGGGTTTGCTGTGCAATGGCCAGCTCCTCAGGGAATGCAGGCAGCATGGGGACTCAGCAGGCAGAGTGTCCCATGGAATGTTTCATCAACACCCACGTTTGTGGGGTTTCCTTGTAAAAGGCTCTGCTATGGAGCCAACAAGCACCTCCCTTCACACGGTGGATGGCCTCCCTCACCGACAATGGATATGGACAGTCCTCTGCTCTCCTCTGGTCAAAGCCTGGTCTGTAACATCCAGCAAACAACAGTGTCCGCCTGCCACCCCTGTAGACAGCTGCCAGTTGGCCAGGAGAGGAAGGTTCTGCCTGTGAGATCTGTCCCTTGTGTGAGCACTTCCAGGTCCAGAAATGTAGAGACCTAATGGTGTCTGCAGATGCGGCCAAAGAACCAGTCTCTGTCCCCTCTTTAACTTGCCAAGCCCGAGAAAACAGCAGATATTTGGAGCAGTTTCCTCTCACTTGAGCTTTATGTACTTTATTAACAGCCTGACAAAGAGAGGAAAAATAGCTTGAAAGTCACACTCTGCTGACTCTGTTAACAGCACTGTCTGCCTAGTGGGTTTCAAAGGTCCATTCCAAACCTAAGTACCCTCCCACAAAGCTGTAGAAACTGTTGTCAGTTGACTCATTTATGGATTAGGAAACTTGGATAACAGATACCCAAGTTTATTTCAGCATTTCAAAAACCTTTCTCATCCCCAAAACTGAAGCAATCATAATTGCCTTCTGAAGGCCTCTTTTATGTATTTGAAGTCTTCCTACCCTACTGACTTCACTCACTGAAAGCCAGATAAAACTCTGAACTCTCTAAAGTTGGTATCTCATCTGTACATTATTTACAAGCAGAGCATGATGAGTCATATTGGGCCTGTCGTAGAAAGGACAGATTCAAGTGCAGGATGGTTTTCTTTGGCAAGGCAAGTAACACGGACCTTTTTTTTTCTAAAAAGGTTCTTAATCCTGCAGGAGTTGTAATATTTCTTTTTTCATTAGGAAGAAAGTGTTAGTATTGAGTGCTCCTTCTCATATTTCCTACCACATCTCTGTATTTGGAGAAATAAATCATGACTCTTTTTGCTTCCAGATGATTAACTGTTTAAATAAAGCACTGTCATGTTGCTCCTCTTTTAACATTGGTGCTGTGAATTAACCTGGAGACGTTGTAGTGAGCCTTTAACCCCCTCTGCCTCAGCATAATGCGCATGTTGGTCTCACTCTGGTTCTCTGCATGTGACTTGTCCCTTGCTGCTTTTGCACTGTGAGAAAAACTGGAGCTTCCTTCCATCTCTTGCTGTTTACATTGCTAGGCACATGCCTGCAAACATATTTTCCCCTTACTTTATTTTAAGGGTCTTGCTTTGGCATTTTTCAGTCAGACCCTGGAGAGACACCTGAAAGGAAGGAAAACAGTACCTGGATGTTAGCTTGTGCAATGCATGTAATTAAACCCTGCATAATGACAAAAACCTCTTCTGCTATTTGTTAAGATTTTCCCCACAGCTCTTAATTAAGAGCAGAAGCTAAGTAATACCTATTTTATTCCCTCTTGTGTCCAATTAGTCACCCATTGATCATTACCCACTCAACATTTGACAATTAACAGAGCCCCCACTCTCTGCAGGACAGGGATGTGTAGTCCTTCAGAAATGACACGTCCAGAATAACATGATGGGAGCTGTGTGGATGAGTAATGGGGCAAGAGGTGGGGGAAGGGGAGGCAGAGGCCACCCAAGTGGAACAAAAGACATGTAACATATGCAAATGTTCAATATGTGGTATGTGCTTTATACACTGGATGTATATGAGGTCATAGACAAAGCTCAGCTGGTGGCTGCACTGCTTTTGGGTGGCATGGGAATTTGAGGGAACGCTTGAGCTCTCATATGATCAAACATACCTAGTCCTGTCTCTTGAAGAGACAAAGCTATTCCCCATGTGGCTCATTGCCTTTGCATTTTTAGGAGGGCAGGATTCAGCATCTGGTTCTCCATTGTCACTGGGACTTGGGCTGTAGCAACACAGCCCTGGCCAAGTCACCCCAAGACCCGTCAGCAGCTCCACAGAGTTGTGCCCGAGCTGCTGCCAGCAGAGCATGGCAGCCCTGGGTGTCCAAGGGGCTCCAGGGAAGCTGCAGGCCCCTTCTGCATTGCCACTCTCTCCTGGGAAGTCTGCCCCAGGAACAGTGATGGCCCAGGTCCTGCGTGGTACCAGGAGCGGTGTGCTGGGACCCCTGCAGCCCTTTCCCAACACCAGGGACCCTTCCTATATATATATGAGTAGCATTTTCTAGCTGGGGAATTCCAGCAGCCTGTGGGATTCAGAGGCAGTCCAGAGCCTGAACTGCAGCAGTGAATAAATCACAGGGAATGCCAGGGCTCACAGACAAGCCTCTGGCATGAGGCTGAGCCCCAACAGCCACAAAGCAGCCCTGCATTCTTTTTTCTTTTTCCAGATTAGAATTCATCCATTCCAGGGCTCAGGAATTTTGTGTGAAGCTGTTACAATAGGTAGCTGAACAAGGCTCTGGGTGCAGGAGCTCAGCAACAAATGCTGATGCACAAAAACGCAAACCAGAGCCCTTGGCAAGCTCTAGCCTGGCTGTAGGGGAAGAAGGATAATCTCATTTCTTTACTCTTTGCCCTTTTAGCTGTTCACAGAGCTTAATGCCGAGTTATTCCCAACAATGAGTCAAACAATCAAACTTCCATCTGGCCTGGTCAGGCAGAACCAACACTTGCCTCGCAGTCACAGGCCACACCAATCCTGTGGTTTTCTCCCCATCTTGAAGGTACACTATTTTCCTCTATGCTGTAACAGAGAAGATATTTACATTTGGAAGCAGAAACCGCAGTTCACGCTCCTCAGCCTGCTCTAATCTCATCACCCAAATCCCTGGGCACAAGGAAGCACAGGCGCTGTGAGCACAGCTGGTGCTGCAAACACAGCTGCTGCTGCAACCTTTGGCTCTGCCTCTCCACCACACGATGCAGTGCCTACCAGCTAATGACCTGCTTTTCCTGGGAGAGCAGTTCTCCCTGCACTCCTGCACGCTCCCACCGCAGGCTCCACACTGCAGCCATGCCCTTGGGAGAAATGTTTTCTCTCCCTGACTTTAGGATAGCTGCAGGCTGCGACCCACGGCATCTCTGGGCTGTAGCAGCAGTGCTTGCTGCTACACCTCTCCTGGTTTGGGAATAGGGATTGTAACAGATCACGTAGTGAAAATCAGCAGGGGAAAAAAAAAAAAAGGAAAACAAGAAGAAAAAAAGAGCAGCTCTTTGTTGTTAACAACATTTTGTCCTCTAATCTACTCATGTCCCAGTTTTACATTTTTGTTAAGCTTTCAGCTACGGGGGAGGAATACAAGGAGATAGATGGATGTTTGTGTAGATGTTTTTATGTATGAATTTCCTTTTGAGTTACAGATAACTGTACACACACACACATAAGAACAGGCTCTGTATTAAAAGTCAACAGAAAATATCTCATGGACTTAAGTGAAGCCAGCATTTCCTCTCTAACATTCAAAACGGACCTCAGCAGCCTGGTTTTAGGTGTCAGAAGTTCTGAGAAATTTAGAAGCACTGAGAAGGAGACACTAGCACCCTACTCATGTGGCAATCCCAACAAGGGGCCTCTTTTCCTTTTCTGCAGAAAGCACACGGGTTCTGGGTTGGTCTGTGCAGGAAAGTCTGAAACTAAAGCGCCCCTTTCTTCAGTTAAGATGGCAGGGAATGCTGCTCCAGTTGACAGGAGTTCCCTCAGTGATAAAACATCCCTGTGTATGAGTCACAGGAAATTATAATCACTGCTTTGCCAAGACTGCAGAACACAATGAGATTTCTGAGCTACAAACAGACTTCAATTATTCTTGAAAGACAGACAGACCCTCAAACTGACACAACTGGAGAAAATAAATATCCTTTTGTCTGCACTGCTGGTGGTTATTTCCCATTAGACAGGAAAGGGCTCCTTTGATGAATGAATATTGTCTACACTTCAGAAGAGGAGCTACTGTATATCTCCGAATAGCTCTTGCATGCTTGGGCTCAGCCTCGTGTGAGGCCCTTAAACCCCTTGGGTGCAATATGGTAGCGTTCATTAGCGCGCTGCATTTTTTATTGCAGCACTTGAGATCAGGATGGTGCATGTTAAAATACATTGGAGCAACTTTCCACTCACCTTGAAGTTATGTGGCAAGATCGAGATATTTAGCAATCTGCCTCCTTGGGCTGCAGGTAGTCCTTTCCAGTCTAGAGGCTTCAGGAGAAACACTCACACTGGAGACAGATTTTCCATTTGTGATTATTCTTGTAATTTTAGCAGTTAATCACTCTTCTGTTTTGTATTTACTTTGTTTTTCTACAGTGGTAATTAAATCAAAACCAGAGTGTCACCCAGAACTACATTGAGCACTGTTTACAATAGCCAAAGAATATCATGTTAGTGCCTTTTGTCTTTTTCAAAGACCACCAAGTCTCACATAATTGCCTTCTCACAGAAATATAATAAACATACTAAGCCATCCTTTTGTAGCAGTGTCCCATTTCCACCTGTCACTTTTCCTGAGACAGGTCTTGGATTAAACATGGCTTAGAGAAGCCTTTGTCTCCCCACAGAGTCCTTTCTGCTGCTGGTAGTCTCCTAGAAGACCTCTTCTGGAAATCAGCCACCGACACCATGGATTGTTGGGAATCAGGTGGGCTGATGGGAGAATTTGGCCAGTTGTTTTTACCTGGGTGGAGTTTATTTAGTCTTACATTTAAAAATTATTGGAAGGAACAGAAGATTCTTAATCTCACAAATTCTACTTTTAGAGTCACCACACAACTACTTGTGGTGTATACACAGTGCTTAAGAAAAGGCTTTTATTAATTTATAGCAAAAAAACCTAACAACCTTGTTTAAATTTTTTGCTAATGTTTTTATTTGAGAGATTAAAAAACCCAAACAACAAAACTCCCAACATTAAGAAAAAGAAGCAGAAGAGCTACCGATGAGAAATGGTCTGGATTTGCCACTCAACAGTGGCACCAGTCTGCACACAAGCCAGCTGCAGGCAGAGATCCGGCAGAGACCAACGTGGTACTCAGAGACTGAATGCAATACAAGAAACAGCAAACCCAAGAATCAGAAATAAAGGCCATAAAACCCCAACAATGCCCCATCTGAGTCTTACTTCCAATGAGAAACATAGGCAAACTAACGTTTTAGGCTCGTCCCGCATTGCAGATGGAAACTGCACTTAAGTTTGTGGCATAGCAAAGGCTGCTAAGGAACTTGGCAGCGTGGCCACGCTTCGCCACCGGGCTCTGGGCTGAGGAGGTGACATTTTGGCTTCACCAGCCCGCTGAGTTACTATGGAGTCCTCAGTTCCATGGATGATATTTTAAGGCAGGGGGGTAGCTGTGGGAAAAAAAAAAGAGGGCCATGACTTGCTTTGTAAGTACTAAGAGGAAGCTAGAAGTCCAACAAGGATCATGGCCTCTTCAGTACTCCACAGCTACAGGTACAGCAACATTGAGTAGATAATGTACATAACATTACTTATAGACTCTACATGTAAAACGTTAACCAATTTATCATGGAAATCTGGTAACAAGCAACATTGCCGTATAAATTCACACTTTGAGAAAGGCTAAGTGTGGAAGCCTCCTTTGCAAGAGGATTTTCAGTCAGTTTTGTATAGAAAATATTAAAACGATGACAATTTGTTCTCTGAATCTCAATTGATTATTGGGTTAGTTTTCACAAACGAAGAAAGGTTCTCTTTAGAAAATGTGTGAATCTTCAGAATATGAATTCACAGTCTAAGTACTAAATAATAATAAAAAAAAAAGTTTAAACTGTCAGGAAGTCTTAGTTGGCCACAATCTTTTAAGCAGTAACAGCAATACAAGACATAGAAAAGCTTTTCCTGCAACACTTGTAAATGTAAAAGTATTCATGTTAAATGCAACAGAACTAATAAAGAACAAACTGCTGTAGAAGAGAGAAAGGAGAGACTAGCTATGCATTCAGCCATCTTCCTTACAGTTGAACTCCAGCTATTTAAAAACATATTGACTTCATAATTTGGGAAATGATGTCCCATGGGTAATTGGTCTGCATACTCCTATGAAATATGATGCCCCAAATGGCATGACAACCCTTCTTGAAAAGTTTTTAATCTCATGTCCACCATTAGCTCCACAGTTTAAACAAAAAAACAACTATCCAAATGTAAAATGCTCTTTTTTTTAATTACTAAATTAAGAAAGTTAAACAGTTTTAAAATGTAAACTTGTGAATAAACCATAACAAAATGTAATTAAGACTTTAAAATTTGCAACTCAGTATTAAAAACTCAATAGAAATAGAAAGGAATTTTTTTTTTGTGTTTTTTGGTTAAACGTAAGTAATTCAAGGCTGGTACAGACAACTGAAAAGGTAATACTTTGTTCTGTGCATCCCCCATGAAATGTAAAGAAGTGCATAGTAATTCCACTGGAGAACTTGCAGACACAGAGAAAGTAATTTCATTAGCAGTACAGGACACTCAACACACTTATCTTACAATGGAAAAATGTTACACATAAAACAGAAAAATCCTAGTTGCATGACCAACAGTTTAGCAGGGGGACATGGCTAAAATGCTATTATTTTAAGACCATCTGAATGTGGTTACACTGCTTAATAAATCTTTTTGAAACAATTCAGTATACATGTTTTGATACAAGAAGTCCTTGCAGTTTCAATTTTCCAGTTCAAACGGTGATGGTGTAGTTTTCTTGCTTTAAATATATTCGTTTTAATTTCAAGAACAAATCATCACACACTTGTCAAACATTGGAAACATTACTGTAAATACAGCACGTGATTCCTGAAAGAGCAAAGTTACAACCATCTACAGGTACATAATCATAAACAAAAAGTGCAATCCAATTTAAAAAAATCATGCTTGGCAAAAGCCAAAAATTAGATCACTGGCTTTCAGAATCCCACCAGTGTTTTCATGTCTGCAGTAAAATTATCGCTTTCTGGGTACAGCTGCAGCAGGATTCATTCAATTCCAAATGAGCCTCCTCTGCAATAGCACCCATATACTGTATGTACAGGTATGTATATATATTATATATATTTTATATATAAAAAAAGCAAAAACCCAAACACCTGTCCTGATTTTTTATTTGTTAAAACATGAAAAAAAAATGTTTTAGACAAAGAGGCCACTTCTGGAAAATAATACTTTTAGTTGAATCAGGAGGAGACTAGTTAAAATCACATAGGTTTTGCATTTTAAAAAAAGGAAAGCACTAGGATCAGTTATTGGCACTGAGTTACTATTTACAATGAACAGAGGTTTTGCAGTTTACATAACATCAATACAATGCAGTTTTGGAGTCTTTGATTAAGAAAAAACAAGTGTTTTTCTCCTTTTCATCCAGGACATTCAGATTATTAGGACAAGTGGTCATAGGCAAGGGCTGTGGAAGTTCCCAGCTGCAGCCCCTCCTGTGCACTGCAGTGCTGGAAGATGTTGCACTCTGGAGAAGCCGATCACAGAGTTGGAAGGTGGAGAGCAGGTGGGACAGGGCTGAGAAATTCCTGGTAATTCATGACAGTGTCTGGAAACCAGGGATTTACAGGTTGTCACCAGGCTGGTACTGGGGTTCTGTTGCAGTGAAGTAGTCTTCAAGAAAACCCTGTAAATATTCAAAAGTTGGACGCTCCTCTGGGTCTTTTTTCCAGCAGTGAATCATAAGCTCATGCAAGGAGATGGGACAGTCCTGAGGACACGGCATCCGATAACCTCGTTCTACTTGCTCCAAGACTTCCCGGTTATTCATGCCTGTGAAGGGCATACAAAGCCACAGTAAATTACAGGAAAATTAACCAAGTACAACTATATCTACAACACATGTGGTTTGCTCAATCATACTAATTTCTTTTGGTTAAGACAAGTGAAACACAACCACACTGATGTCCTATTTCAGCTCCTCATCCACTGCAAGGTAACCTGGATTATTTTCTTTCTCAGTAGAGGGTTTTTAGGATCAGGTGATGAGCAGAACACTGCTCCCATGGTTACTCTCTTGGCTTACTCACAATGGGCAGGATTTGGTGCTTTCCCTCTCTGACAGCAGGAACTGTGAAATGTACTATGTGATGTGCTTAAGGAAAACAAATGCATTGTAAAAAATGGAAAATTCAAAATTCTAGAAATTAAGATGAATTTCTGAAACCCTCACGCTGAGTGTGGGCCTTTGTGAAAACATTCTAAGGTCATGCTGCAGGGACTTCAAGACAAACTGGGCTCCTCCTGGCTACCAGGGTTGTCCAGCAGCATTGCCTTCAGTGTCAGCCCAGAAGCTCATTGCTGCTGACCTGCACTCCCTCCCTCTGTGCTGGTTAGTACAGTTTCTATCATAGTCGACTGTTCCCAAACCAAAACAGAGCGAAGCTGCTCACAAGACAAGTCAAATGCCAAGCAAAACATCTCCACTAAAGAACTACAGCTCTCTCTCACTCAGAAGAAAAAAGTAAAAAGCCGATTACCTTCACAGAATCATAGAAACATTTAGGTTGGAAAAGACCCTTAAGATCACTGAGTCCAGTTGTTAACCTAACACTGCCAAGTCCACCACTGAACCATGTCCCTACAGACTTTTAAATACCTCCAGGGATGGTGACTCATCTTGCTTGACTCTGAGAGTAACGCCAGGCTCTTTGCTACTTTTTCTTTTCTTTGTAACCCCTTGATTCCGCTGCTGAAGTGCTTTTCACCAAACATTAACTGCAAGCCACTCTAAGCTTTGGTTCACACCTCTCTCCCAGTACTCTCTTTTTAACAGTACCAGAGGTAACACTGGCACCACAGGCATGCAGAAGTGTTTCAGAACAAGCCTGCACGCTGACTGCAAGCTTTGTGCTTGCCCTGCCCCAGTCCCCCCAGTCCCCCGCTGAAAAATATCTGCAGATATTCATTCTCCTGACTTAGCAGGTCCTGCCAAGCAGCTCTGCAGGAGAACCAGCAGGGACACTTCAGTTTCTCCATGACTGAATCTAGAAACCAGCACCTTGATGTTGCACTTTGTGTTAGCTTATCCTCTTCCTGGCTTCCCCTTCCCTGACACTGTCCTTTCCTGGGAAACCTCCACTTTCTTCTTGCAGGATGTCCTTTTGAGGAGTCCCAAAACCTCTTATTTTTTTGTAAACTTATTTGTGAGGAATAATTCAATTACCTTCTTCAATACAGATTCATTTATCCGCTCTACACTTTGACTTGTAGAAATGTCTGGTTTTGGCTGGGATAGAGTTAACTTTCTTCCTAGTATCTGGTACAATGTTGTGTTTTGGATTTAGTATGAGAATAATGTTGGTAACACACTGATGTTTTAGTTTCTGATAAGTAGAGTTCATCCTACGTCAAGGACTTTTCAGTTTCTCATGCTCTGCCAGTGAGGAGGTGCACAAGAAGCTGGGAGAAACTGTATTGTGTATAATTTGTTTTTCTTTGCTTATATGCCTCTCTTTTTCATTTCAAATAAAATTATTATTATATTTTACTTTATTTCAGTTATTAAACTGTTATTATCTCAACCTCTTGGATATCAGCAGGAGGATATTACTCTGTCAAGATAAAAAGAAAAGGTTTTACCTTTTTTCTGATTCTCCTCCCCATCCCACCTTTGGGGGGCCTGGGGGTGGGCAGTGGGAGTGAGCAAGTGTCTGTGTGGTATTTAAGTTACTGGCTGGGGTTAAGCTGTGACAGGGAATAAAATCCTTACATTACATAGCATTTAGGCCAGTAACTTAGCTGTAACCTTGGATGTGGTCTTTAGTCTGTATCTTCATGTCCTGGCTGTGTTTAATTATTAAGGATGCTTAGAAAAAACCATCTGTATCATTCAGCCTTTCCTGACCATCCACCTCTAGATTCTCATTTCATGTCAGGATTACAAAACCCCTCTTCCTCTTATCTTGTCAGGGTAATTTCCTCCTACTGATATCCATTTGCAGTGTCTGGGCAAGGATCATATTCCTATCCTGTCACTGTAACCAGCCCTGGCATGGTTTCCTGACATATTCCTTGTATTTATATTTAGGCTCTCAATTATCCATGTTGTGGTCACAGCGTGGTTCTGCTTTGCTTACTGCAGCACCTCCCATTCTCAAACACGAGGAATACTTGGTTTAGTTTCATATATGGGTTTTACTGCAAGGCAAGGGAAAGGAGAAAGGAAAAGTAGGGCACTGTTTCTTTTGCTGCCTGTTGTGCATTGAGGAGCCTCTCCAGAAAACTGTCTCATACTCTTAACAGGCCTCTCCTTAATGCTCCCTTTCACAGGGAAAATTGCAAAAAGAAAGGTTAGATTACTGATTTACAGTATTCCCTTAACCTGCAGACCAACACTTCAGCACTGGATTCTTTTGTTTCATTTACCAGATGCATCCACCTACCATATTTTTGTTGTTAGGTATTTATAAACTAGAAGCAAATGCTTTGAGTGGCTCCTAAAGTGGACCATAGTTAGGTCTTCAAAATTATGAAAACAGACTAATAAATAACAAGCCTCTGCAGACAGCAGATTCTGCATAGAGTTAAGGTTCTCCTATATTATTGACTCCAAACTGATGTTGTTAGGTCACAGAGGCTCACAACAAACCAGAACACACTGAACAAATATTTGGATATTCCTCACTATCCAGCAGGAACATTTCCAGAGATATTTTACTTTTTCATTAGACTACAAAACCCTACTGGTCTGTTAGACACCACAAACCCACGGCTGCATCAACCCAAACTTTCTGGCCTTGCTGTTTTCAAGATACTACAAGAAAAAAACATGCACATTTTGTTCATGTTGTGTTCTCAAAATTAGTTTTATAAATTTGTGCTTTGAACAAAAATCTGCACCTTTTTTCATATCCTTGTCTTTGAAGCAGCTGAATTACCTGGTGTTTTGGGGTGAGAACTTCTGCTGTGCTTTGCTTCCCTTACATATTAAAGGCTGTGAAAATAATTGTTACTGGTAACTCATCTGTTTGTATATAAATAACCACTAACAAACTGCATTCTTTGCTTTTATTTTGGCAGTACATCCTTAAGTACAACATGGATGGAAGCAACAGCGGCAGAAAAGCTCCTTCCCAACTGATTTGTTGTTCTAAGATATCAAATGTTTGGTATTTTTATCCAGTGCTTTACTCAGTGCTGCAAAGCACACTCTGAAACCTGATAACGAACTGTGTGCTGGAAGAAAAACCCTGAGGAGACAGAAGGGGGAGGAAAAACATAAACAGCTCTTCACTTCCCTTTGTTTAACAAAAAGGTAGAAAAAAGAACATGAAAGAGACATTGCTGTCTGAAATCATAGTCATTTTTTTGTCCCTGGAAAGTGAGTCAAGCCAGGTTTTTTCATCACAGTTTAATCCAGGAAAATGCCCTTCTTTTCTTTTCTCCTTTCCCCTTTCCCTTCCCCCACAGTAAACCCCGGTTATGAAACTAAAGCAAGTAATCCTCATGTTCCTCACTGGAATTCATACATCCAGCAAGGGCTGAAGTACCTAGGATTTGCCAAAGAAATTCTGTTAGTTTTGACATGAACTGCTAATTTAAAAACAGAGTTTCAAAGACTTTTATGTCTAAATCAATTGGATTACTAGTCAGACTTATAAAAATAGCAGTGCTTCAGGTATACATTTTACGTCTTAAATGGCCTATTTATGTTTACAAACCTATTCTATAGACTTACTTATCTCATCCTGCAAGTTTTAGTATTTCTCTTTTGATAGCTGGAGTCTGTCATATCTTCACTTCTAACACCATAGAGAGAATATCTGAGCAGTCTGTACAACTCCTCTCTCCTAATGAATACCCAAGAGTTTCAACTCTTAATAAATAATAAATTACATTCTGCTTGCAGTGTGCTTCCAGACCCCTTAAAAGTTTATCCTAAAATCCTTAAATCTGTGAAAGAAAATACTCAGCAATATTCTTTTGTTGGGTACGGCTCTTCCACCTGGGTTGGGGCAACACCTGGTATCAATCCAGGCTGGGGGACGAATAGAACAAGAGCTGCCCTGCTGAGAAGGACTTGGGGGTGTTGGTGGATGAGGGGCTGGACATGAGCTGGCAGCACCTGCAGCCCAGAAAGCCAAAAGTGTCCTGGGCTGCATGCAAAGCAGATTGGCCAGCAGGGCAAGGGAGGGAATTCTGCCCCTCTGCTCTGCTCTGCTCTGGTGAGACTCCACCCAGAACTCTGCATCCAGCTCTGAGTTCCCAGCACAGGAAGGACATGGACTTGTTGGAGCTAATCCAGAAAAGGGCCCTGAAATGAGAAATGGCTGAAAAAAAAATGAGATTGTTCAGCCTGGAGAAGAGAAGTCTCTGGGGAAAACTTACTGTGGCCTTTCAGTACTTGAAGGGGACCTGTTAGCAGAGCCTGTTGGGATAGGACAAGGGGTAATGGTTTTAAACTGAAGGAGACTAAATTTGGACTAGGTATAAGAAAGAAAGTTTTTTTTACAATGAGGGTGGTAAAACACTGGAGCAGGTTGCCCAGAGTGGTCATGGAAGCCCCATCCCTGGGAACATTCAGGTTCAGGCTGGGCAGGGCTCTGAGTAACCTGAGAGATCCCTGCTTATGGTAGGATTGGACTAGATGACCTTTAAGAGGTCCCTTCCCACCCAGACTATTCTATCTTTGTAGAATTCTATGAAAAATCAGCTTGTGCTCATGATGTTTCAAGAATTACGATTTGGCCAAGAAGAAAACATCCAATTCCCAAAAGATGGCTTTTCCATTAGCTTTTTATTCCCTGAGAAGACCAAAAATCAAATAACCTTCCACCATCCAGCTTTATTAGTGAAACCTTCAATAATCTCAGGATGCCACAGGATATGGCCACTCTAATGCTCAGTACAATAAAAATCTACTGCCCATATAGACTGGGGACAGAAATGCAATACTGCTTGGCTTTCCTTAGAAAAGTCGTAGGAACTTTAAGTTACAGTGACTTTAAGAGTTACTGTGACACAAAAAAAGATGTGGAGTTTCCAATTGTGGCTGAAGAAAACACTGGCAAGTACTTTGGTGTGCTCTTAGGGGTTTGATTAGATGGAGCACAGCAGATGTGCAAATAGCATGGATCTGGGCAATGCTGCTCTTCCAGAAGACAGGAAACATTACTGTAACTAGGGAGTGTCCCAGCATACAAACTAATAAGCTATACAGATTACTCTGGGACTTGTGAAGTCCAGTGAGGAGAACGATTGTTTTAGGCTGTTTAACTCTTGTTTTCTTCTCTTAGTGGGTTGACCCTGGCTGGGTGCCAAGCACCCACCAAAGCCTTTCTCTCACTGCACAGCTGGACAGGGAAGAGAAAATATAACAAAGGGTTCATGAGTTAAGGACTGGGATAGATCACTCACCAAATAGTGTCATGGGCAAAACAGGCTGGAACTAGAGATATCCATTGAATTTATTGCTAACAAAATCAGAGCAGGATAACGAGAAGTAAAATAAGGCCTTAAAAACAGTTCTAGCTCCTCCCTCAGTGGTGCTGGGAGACAGGGAATGGCTGTTATGGTCAGCTCATCACTGGTTGTTTGTCATGCAGCTCAGGGAGAGAGGAGTCCTTCCCCTGCTCCTGCATGGAGTCCTTACATGGGAGACAGTTCTCCATTAACTTCTCCAGCATGGGTCCACCCCATGGGCAACAGTCCTCCCCAGACTGCCACATGGGTCACTCTTCCATGGTCCCTCAAGGGCAGGCTGCTCCAGCAGGGGCTCCTCTCCTCCACGGGCCTCCCACAAGGTCACAGCCTCTTCTCAGGCACCCCCCATCCTCCCACTATGATAGCTTGGCCATGCAACCATACACAGACTGGGAATGATGTTCCTTCCAGACCCAATGCATGCTTTCAGACCAGTGAAGCTGCTGTTTCAGACAGCAAAGCTGCTCCTAAAGGAAGACAACCTCTGAATGCTGCTCTTACTGAGCAATGCAAACCAAGTTATTTCTGGGGAAAAGGAGGAACAAGTTTTAAAACTCTGGAAGTCATGCCACTTCACTTAGAAATTAAAGCCTGAAAACCCCCAACATCTCCTCATCCTCAAAGCCAGACTATCAGTATCTGTTTTTTGCTTTGGCTTTATTTTCTAAAAGAAGTTATTTCCTTGGTATAACAGATGAATAGATGCAACCTTGAGCTACAGCATTTGTGAGCAGAGCTTCCTTGCTCACAAATAAACCCACCTGACCTTATCTATCCTATGTGGTGAGTACACCTCTTTCTTAACCTCTTATTTACCATCCCTGATGCTGTTACACCCACCTACCTATGCTGGCTCTCTGTTATGTACTTGGCCCCAGGCTTGGGTAGCAGTTGGGTAGCAAGTGCTCTCTGGCACTTGTGGCCCAGCTTCCCCCAGGGATGAGGAGGCTGAATACAGCTGCCCAGAGGCTGCAGGGCTGCTTGGAGCCCAGGCTCAGAGACCTGCCTGGCCAGAGGCAGCAATGTGAGTAGCACCACAGCTGTCACACTAGACTTAAAATGAAAATGCTCTTGATGTGACAACTGCAGCAGCAATTACCAGGGGCAAGGTCAGAGGTACTTGTTTGGTACTTGTTTGGTATGGCTGATATTTCTCCCTATCCCAAAGGCAGCATGTTAAAAACCCACAGATTCTCCAACTACTGCTAGGGAAGGGCATTTGTCAAAGAGAAAAGACACTGACACTGAAAAAGGTCCACTGAGCAGACTGTTTCTTAAGCTTGGCTCCTCCTCCGGCCCAGTTTATTTTTCATTTCTCCACTGTAATACTGGAAATAGAGACTCTGTGTGAAAGTTGCTTATTTGAATCTGTTGCCTTGTGAACAGGATAAAAAAGCATAAATCAGTTATCATAGTGGCCCATTATGATCACTGATAGAGAAACAGGCTTGGTTGAAGTATGAACATGAGGACACCTTCCAAAAAGTTGGTCTTGCTTGTGGGAGCTATAGAGTTTGGGGCAAGGCTTTATTATGAACTCTAGACTGATCTTTATCTCCACCAGCAAAAACCTTTACAGCTCATACATCTCACCAGTGCACCAGCCTCTCTTTCAAAATGGGGCATCAGGACAGGAACTGGTTGAAATCTGTAGGACAAAGAATGCCAAATTCTGTGCCACCCAGTCTGTTTCCCTGCTGTAAACTGCCTGCCCTCCCCCTCTGTCCTACTCATTGTGCTTCTCCCTCCTTCTACACAAGCTTAAAACAATGCCTGGTTCCAGACATGGGAAGGCACGAGGTATGGTGTCCTGCAGGCATGGGTACCACCCCAGGACTGGGATGTGTGCTGTAAATCATCTCCCCAGGCACTAAGAGCTTGTCAAGCAAGAGAGCAATCCCTTTGTCTGAGGGCCTCTCTCCACTTCTCCCAGCCTGCTACAAGCTGTAAGCAGAAACATCAGGACAACATGCCCACAACTATTTCAGAAACTGGATATTACAGCAGACAGACAGTTCCATGACCCTCTTTGTTTCAAAGCTGACACTTTTCAGTGTCACATCTTGGGTACCAAAGTACTGGCAGCGCCAACAGAATGCAGCTGCATTCTCTCACCTATGGGTTGTCCACTTGGGTGAAGAGGGCTGAGTCTTGCCTCTCAGGGTGATAGAAATCCCATTTTTCCTCCTTGTGCAAGCCATGCCATAATGGCAAGAAAAGCCCTGTGGGTTCATCTGAACCCTACTGCCTGTCTCAGACAGGGATAGGTATTCACAAAACTTTGTTCTTCACTGGGAAGATCCTTCCTCTTCCCAGTGTGAAACAGGAGATAGATGGTCCTTTCTATGTCAGGGGAAAAGAGAGCCTTTTCTAAGGAGCTCAGGAGGTCTTTGTCACCTTGGGAAGTCCAAGCTCTCTTTTCAATCCACTTGCAAAGACAGATCCTTCTGAGAAGGCCCCAATTCCCCTCCACTGCTGCCTCAGCCTATAAAAGCTTTCCCATGTAGGGTCTGGGAAATGAGACTGGACTGAAATCTGTAAAGACTTTGGACACTCAAATGTAAGATCCAGGCTGCCCTTATGTAAAACTGGCAGAGGGGAGTGATGGTGACCATGAGAATTGTTAAGATCTCCTAGATGAGCAACAGGGGAGTCCTGGTGGGAAGGAATGGCCCTGGCCTAGAGCCTGGGCAGGGTGTAACCAAGGCAGGACATGACTGTCCAAAAATTGCTGACTTAGTGAAATATAACACACAAAAAATTGCTTCCAGCTACTTGGTGTCTTCCTAGTGCAGGTGGAGGAGAGTGAGCCAGAAGGACTTTTGGCATGTGAGGGCTTTATGTAGTGAGGGATGAAGGGGTAGGATGGTGCTGAAAGAGGAGAGATCCCACTGGTTGTCTTTGATGTGCTCAAGCTGCCACGTAATAAAACTGTCCAGAATTTCAGGACACAGCCCATGCCTGAGATTACTGTCATGGCTCCTACAAGAAGTTATATATTGCAGGCACTTAAATGCACATCCTGTGGACTCTTTCTCCTTTGGTGAGGGAAAGAAACATTTATGAAGTGCAGACATCCTCTGCAGCCATGGCCAACCCTGTGTTCAGCTACAGACTTGTGAGTAAACATAGGGCTTAAATGGTTGTTTTTGCATGGAATGGTATTTTTACCTTAACTCTGCCCTGGCTGGTGACAGCCCCTGTGCATCCACTCTGCTGGCAGTGACTAGACAATTCCTCCAGCCCAGTCAGGAACACTGCCCACCCTCTGGGAGCAGCACTGCACCAACTAAAGTTTATACATATTTTTTCTCTCTTTGACCTTTGCACAGCATGCAGTGTCTGCTTAAACCCTCAATAAACCTGCAGAAATCATAGCTTTCTCACACCACTGCCAGGAATCCTTCTGGCAGGAAGACTTTTGTGCTGACTGGTGACAGAGCTGCTCTGACTGAGGCAACACCCCACATGGGGAAGTGCTGGGCAGAGGGACTCATCCATTCCACAGAAACATGCCATTATATTTTCTGCTACCTCATTCGGTTGTCACAGCCACACCTTTGCTAAGCTGCTCCCTGTTAAGGATGCCAAAGTTCACTGCTGATCATGAGATGCCCTCCTGTCCCCATTATTCTCTCCTCAAATATCAGCTACTGGCTGCTAGGTGCTAGCAAACTTGAAATTCCTGGTAAAAGTCTGGAAGATTTGTTTTGCTGAGTTCAGTCTTCTGAAGTGGTGTGAGACACCACAGGGTAAACTGAACTCCACCTTGATGCTTCTCCTGCTCAATTTGATATATGGATCTGACTGCTTGATCACAGCACAGATTGGAAAACTGAAACTGCTCTAGGGCATTTTCCATTAAATCAGCTGCAGTGCACACAGCCAGACTGTTGAGTATTTAGATTTTTTTTTTAATAAAAGGACTAAAAATGCAGCTAGAGGCATCTTGAAATGCAGGGCATCCCCTGTTAATTTCTGTGCTGATGAGAAAAAGAAGGGATTAAATTCTTTTCCGTGTAATGCACGGCTTTCACGTCACCCCTTTCCTCTTCACCTGAATGCCCACAATCTTCAGGGGGGCAACAAGAATAAAAAGCTCTTTCTGCATAGGCAGATCCAATCACCCCCTCCTACAAATCTTAATCCATTGGACACTTGGCAGGGTTTCAACAAAGAGCCATGGGGCCTCCAGTTCCCCCATGCAGAGAATCTGGCCCTGCTGTGACCCTGCCATGAGCTCTGGTCTGCACATTACAGAACTATTTTCTTCCCTTTCCATCCATCTCAAAAGCAAGGATTAAAATTTAAGAGTTTATGAAAAAGAGATTTGATAGTACCAGACATTCAGACAGTCATCAAACCTTGCAGTGAACCAGACTGACAGAATAAACGGAGTGAGGCCTCTGTGGGAGTTTAACTGTAGGTATCTTAAAATAAATGCAATACTGTGGAGAGTAATTTGCTCCAGAATATAATAATTTTACACTGCTTTCATTACTTGTCTAGAAATTATATTAATTGAATTGAGCACAATTGAAACAGTAGAAATAAGTATGTTGAATTGTCCCCTTGTCATTTTTATCATGACCATGGCAAAGCAGCTTTGAGTCAGAACTGTTTTCAAGCATACACAAAATTTAAACATTATAGCCATTCTCCTTTGAGCTCAGTGAATATAAATAAACATTGCAGCTTAAACATATGGCCCATTCCCACTCCTTTTCCCAGGTGAAGCAGGACATTTTTCTTACCTGGGTATGGCACTCTCCCTTTTGTTACCAGCTCTGTCAGCAGGATCCCAAAAGACCACACATCTGACTTTATTGTGAACCTTCCGTACAGTGCCGCTTCTGGGGCAGTCCATTTAATGGGGAATTTTGCACCTAAAGAGAGAATACATGAGTCTTAACCAGAACAGAGACAGAACCAAAGCACCAGGTCACAGGTGACTCTTGTGTTCTGCAACATGTGCAGGTGGAAGGAGCTGCAGACAAGTATTACCCAACAGCTCCATAGAGTACAGTCAGAGAGGACAGGTGGGCAGAACGTGTAGGGCATCAGGAAAGACTAAGCAGGGAAAGGGTCAGTCATGTCCCACATCACAAGAGAAGAATAAGACATTTTAACTCAAGTTTGAAATTTTATAAAATGAAAAAAAATCTCACCCCAGTTTTAAAAACAAATAAGCCAAATATAATAGAAATTACTTCTCCTAAAGTGTTTTAAATATTTGCAAATCAAATACAGTTACTATATAGAAGCAGAACTGAGATATACTGGATATGTACCTCCCAGTTTGCCTGCTCAAGCTGAGCAAAATACAAACAAACAAACATGGTGAAAACAAAAATTCAAAGCAAATCCAATATTTCATTAGAAACACACAAGGACTTTAAAATAATACTGCCATTCGAGTTGCTTGGAGTGCTTGATGTCAAGGCACGACTTTGGCCTGTGATTTATAACTTGACAGTATACTTTAAGCTCCTGGAACTGCAAAGCCTGTAGTGCCTTAAATACGTGCAGCTCTAATGTGCTCATCCATCATCAGAGATTGCAGGAGCCAGTTGCAGTAAGAATAGTGAGATAACAAACCTTTAAACACTGATTTATTTGCTTTTCCAAACACTGACTGTTTTCTTGGGAAAAATCTTTTCAGTATGACTTTAAAGAAAAGTCTTGTGGTAATAATTAACTCATAGTATGTACAAAAAATATGCAGACATTTCCCTGGTGCCCTGGGAATACATGTTAATACATGTTAATACAGTATGTTAATACATACAGGCAAAAGAGTTGCATTGCTTATTGCTGATCCCCAGTGACAAACACTCTTGAATTTGGAAACAGACTGACTTTGACTTCACATCACCCTCTCATAAAAGCTCCCTTTGCTTTCAGGAGGAGCAACGTGTAACAACGTGGACAAATCACTCTCAGGGAGTGACCTTATGGCACTGTTTAGAGTTCCCTGCCAGCACTGTTCCACCATCACATCCAAGGCTCAATGTCCTGTAACTTCTGCCACACACCCCAATCTGATGTTACTTAGAGTAAAAAGTACACATGGTAATCCTCATCTCCTTACTTAGTAAAACTTCGATGTGCTAAAATCTTTTCTGCTCTGCATGTAAATGATCCTAAGAGAGACTAGTACTCTAGTACAAATACATTTTTTTTCCTAGGGAGTATTGCAGTTGATCAAATAAGTCCTGCTAAATAAAGGGAAAATGTCCTGCTAAAGGATGAAAAAGATGCAAGAGAAAGTTTCAGATACCTAATGCCCGAAGTCAGGAACTTAAGACTAGTTAAGCATCAGCACATCACTGGCTAGATGTGCAAAGGTGCTGGAGGATTTTGGATGCCTGTTCACTTTTTAAAATCTGTCCCTTATGTATTTTCATTGGTTGATAGGTAGGCAGAACTAAAATTTGGGTGCTTGGCTCAGTCTCAACCTCCTTCACTTACACTTCTTTGTGTGACCAACCTTAGCTTACAAGACTCAAAATTTGCAGAACTTCATTTTTTCCTTTTGCCTTGTTTGTGCTGTGTGAGTCCTTTGCAGCAGAAGCTGCCATCACTTGAGCCTCTCTCCTGGAAGCTGGCCCTGCTCCAGCAGCACCAGCAGCCACATGGGCTTGGCAACTGGCTGCTCCAGCTGCCAGGAGGTCCTGGGGCTGTGCAGCCCATGCCAATCCCTGGAAAAACTGCAAGCTGCATGTATCTGTGGTCAGGCTGCCCAGGCCAGCAGTGCATGCCTTTAGATGGGCCTGTGCAGGCAGCCCTGGATGTGAGGGCCGATGTTCCTCTGCTGTCTCCTACGTGCAGCCCAGATAGTACACACACCCTGTGCCAGCTGGATGAAGGAATAGCTCCAGGCTGGCCAGGAGCCTGAAGCTTTGGACCTTGGATGGTGCTGGGTGAGATGGACATGCAGGGGGGGTTTGATTGTTCACATGTTGCACACATTTTATTCAACAATTTTCTTTTTCTTGAATCAGCTGTGTTTGTCTGAGAAACTTAGCCAAATCTGCTCAATTCCCTTTTGCTTCAAACTCATATCCAACGGTAGTGACCACCTACAACTCATCTTTGGAGAAGGAAATCTCTTCAGACTCTTTTGTGGCCAACTCCCCCAGTATTTTTTTCTTCCTCAACCTACTGCCAGTGTGTCACTGGGAGATGAGTATGCAGCATGTTGTCAAACCACAGGAAAATGAGAAGCAAGGTAAGTTCCTGAGAAGGGGGATCAATTCCAGGACATCCCTTTTCCTGAGAGCTAGAGCAGTACCATCCTCACTGGGGTGTGATGAGCACTGCTGGAAAGATGAATGGTCTGTGCTGAGGATCTTCCAATGACAGGACAGCTATTCATTACTTCTCTATGCTGCCCCTGCTGTGGATGACTCTCTGCCTAAAGCAACTAATGCAAAAAATCACGTTCTGCAGTTTGTGCAGCATTTCCTGATAGATGACAGATTTGGAGTGCTAGATGGGGAGGAGAAAAATGCAAGCTTGGCAGAGAGCTTGCTAGCAGAGCCCTGCCTCATGGTTTTCTGGCCCTGCAACACATGTTGGAGGCTAGATGGTTCAAGAGAGTCTGCAGTCCAGTATGGCAGAGGTGTCAGTGAAGGGAGAGCAGAGACCAGGGGGAACACACCAGGCTGGTCACCTGCAAGTACAACACATGCCCTGCCCTCACATAAGGAGATCACACACAGCTTGTGTGAGTGGGGGGGGTGTGTGTTTGTCTGACAGGGATCCTCCAAGGTGCTGCCCCTCATTCAATGCCTGGAACTGGAGACAGAGAGACAGTGCACTGCTGTGAAAGCACAAAAATTCCCAAATGTGTTGAGCACTGCCCTGAAGCCTCCTGCTTGCCCAGATGCTTGTGTGTGGTTCCTGATGGACACACAGTTCCTGTGCTTAACTCTCTTCCCAACACACTGATTAAAACCCCCAATGCCTCTCTCTGCCCAGGCCTCAGAAGCTTATTAAACAAACTGACTTTGTGCTGCAAACAAATTACAGCATCAGATAAAACGTGTATTACTGACAAGCATGTTAATAAATCTGATAAGACAAATCACCCCAGCTGACAAGGCAGCCCATCTCCTGCTCTGAAGGCAGATTTTGCATCAGTGGGGGAGGGATTTCTCTCTTCTTGTTGCTGGAACCTGTTTTATTACAAACCAGCACATCAGTAACCCCATGCATGGAGACAAACAGCAGATCGCATTCATCAGGTCAGGATGACCTGTCTTTGCCCCAAAACAGGGGTACTAATCTGCAGCTTTTATCTCTGTCCCTCTTTTTTTAAAAAACATTACAGCCTGGGGAAAGCCTTTTTTGGTTTTCTGCACTGCTTGTAACCACATGAAACCAAAGCTGCTGATACAATTTATGGTTAGAGCAGCAGCTCCGAGCCTGAGAGGATTTTTGTGAGGCTCAGCCCTATTCTTGGGACCTCTGCCCGACTCTGCCCAGGCATTCACACAGGTTATCTCCCAGGAGGATTTCCCTGGGAAAAATCAATCCATGGTCCTGTTTTAATTCTTTGCTGGCTTTAAGCGGGTCATGTGATGAGAAGGAGCAGAGGGGGCTGGGATGATTGAGTGACCTTGAGATACAACTCTCAGCATGGTTTCTTCTGAGGCAAGCGAAAATCCCTCAGAGCTTTGGTCTCTTTTCAGATCTAAATCTTGATGAAGTAGAAACCTCTGAAATTCATGCCCCAGAGCCACTGCCAGCTTGATAGTGATCCTGTTTCTGGAAATGCTACAAAGCTGCTACCTCTTGTACCTTAAAACCGAACCCAGTGGAGGACTCCAAGCTCTATGACCCAAAAGCTCGGGGACCGCTCGGGTTAGCAATCAGGGAATGCAGTGTGGAATTGGATTGCTTCTGGGGCTGCAAAGGGAAAGCTGTAAAAGGTAAAAACGGAGTGCTGAAGCAAGCATGAAACAGGAAACGAGTCAGCCCCGGCGGGCGATGATGAGCGCCGTGTGGGAGGGACCGTGCAATCACATTTTTTGGGCTGTGAGAACGAACGAACGTGGAATGACGAGCCTGGCAAACATCAGCGATGAGGAGCAGGCTCCGCAGGCGGACCCCTCCCAGGAAGCGGCTCTGAACACTCCTCTGGCTCTCTCCCGCAGCCCCCATTCCTTTCCCCTCCTTTCCCTTCCTTTCCCTCGCCCTTCCCCTTCCCTCCCAGGGCAGGGCAGAAGGCGCCTCTGCAGGAGCGGAGCGGGATCCCCGGGACCCGCTGGCTGAGACCAGGAGCCCTCTCTCCTGGGATGGCTCAGGGAACCGCAGGTAAAGAGCGAGAACAAAGCCCTGGATGCTCCAGCCTGCAGTGCAGTCAGTCACAAACAAACCAGCTCTGATTAGCTGGTGAACAAGTCTCTGCAAAGAGCCTGGAAGGGGAGGGGGGAAAATCCCTGCCTATTTCTAGGAAATCAAACTAAGAAGCATCACTTGATTTTAAGCAGGGAAGGAAGGAGTTACTTCTAAGTGTTAAGGAAGCAAAAATGATCTGTGAGTTTACAAACACGTACTAGAGCTCCCAAAATAGCTCTGACTCGTCTGGAAGGCATCAGAAAGATCCTTATTGTTTCATGTGTGCCTAGAGTGGCACTACTGCAAGTGCTGCTGGTGTGTGCAGTAGAAACATGGCCTGGAAAACAACTCTGCACTTTTTATTTATTGAGAAAATTTTAAATTTGTATCAGCTGCTGCTGCTTAATAGTAACAGCTCAAACCCAGTGCCTCTGTGGAGCACTGGCCCTCTCCACAAAAATGCCATGTGCTTGGCCAGAACTCCACATAACTGTGAACCATATCAGTGCAAGGATAGCAGAACTTCGTGGGAAATCCTTTGCTGGGGGTGATGGGAAGTTTGTCCTGTAGGATACCAGAAGTTTTAAATCTTGCCTTACAGGGCTGACACAAGCATCATCACCAATGGAAGGGAGCAACACCCCATGCCTGACACTGTGTGTGGGGAAGACGTTGCAACATCAACAGCCAAAAGAAGCAATGGGACAGGCTGCAATACAGTCCCCCAGTGTAGCCTTTGAAATGGGTGTCACTCCAAACAGGCATGTTTTTCCCCTTTGATTACTCACTTCCTCTAAAAGCAAGAGGAGCCAAATGCTCATTACAAGCCAAGAACTCTTTTTTGTATTATTTAATGGCTGTGTATGGCTGCTAGTCACACACTTTAAATCATTAGTGGCATGACCATCTCTTTTCTTCCCGACAGTTGCTGAGAAATGGCAGTGCAGACAACGAACTGCTTTTTATTTACCTCTCATAAATCAGGAGCAGTCAGGCCTCCTTTGTTCAAACCCAAAAGAAAATAAACCGGTCAGTAAAATATTACCACCAGTCTAAGTAATACCCACACAGGTCCAGGAATCCTGCACTCTAGCCTGCTGGGGCTCAAAGCATCCCCATCTGTTTCCTTTCAAAATATTTAATCAGAGACAAAAGTGACAGTGGGGGAAGGGAGTAGGAGATCAAGCGAAGCTGGAGAAAACCACCTCTTCCCCATGCCAACAATGAGCTCTGTACTAACACACTTAAGCCAAAAGAAGGATGGCTGCTGAGAAGAGTGACCAGAGACTTTAATCTTCAGATTTTGCAAGGAAAAACATTTCCTTTCTCCCACAGGAGCTGCCAGTCTGGAGCGCTCCCTGTTCCCCTCCCCTCTGCTGGCCAAGCTTTCCTCCTGTGTCAAAATTCCCACTGTAGCAGTAGTCAGCTAGATAAACAGAGCAGTCCCCAGATGCATCCCCTTGGAGGCTGAAGTAATAGGTCATGGGAAACAAGCAGAGGCAACCATTTCCTCCTGATACTGTGGTCTCCAACAAGCATTGCTCAAACTGAAGCTTAACTAAACAAGCCAGAACTGAATTCCAGTTGGAAAAAAAGATCCATTGGTGCATTAGAAACCATTTTTCTCCTGCAATAAATCAAAGGTCTTGGGCTCACCCTGGCTTGGAAGCCAGGTTAATTGCAATGAAATGTAAATTGAGTGTGTGCTGCTTGGTCAAAAAAGCATCCCTTCCTACTCCTTAAGGAAGGGTCCTAAGCTAGGATCTTGGGAAGCAGCATGTGGTATCATCAAACCTAGAAAATGCAAATCACAAAGGGACAAAAAATATTAATGGAAGTAGGAAAACCTTTCTACATGATACCTGTGGTTACAGCTCTTTGGGTCTCTCTTTTAAGGAATTCTGTAGCTCTGAAGGACTTCAGCCAGACTCGGAGGTCAGGGGAAGGAATTATTGTCCATTGCCCTCAAGTATGGGAAGGATGGATGACTTTTCCATACTGGCACAAGGAGATGCAGCCAGGCAAACATGACTCAGATCTCCAGATCATCAGCAATGCATTTTAAAAGCCAAAGTAATTCTCCCTTCCCAGACACTTTTTCCTCAATACAAGTGATTTCTGCCATGAAAAAAGGACAGGAGATACCCACAATGCTCCCTCTCCCTGCCAGGCCTGGTGTTATACTTTTCTCAAAGTTTCTCCACCCCAAATCAAGTGATTCTTATTTAAAAATCCAAACTTCTCCTCTATATCAGTCAGGTAGGTTTTCACAGCTTTTTTAACATGTGAAGGGGGCAAAACTATTCTGAGAGATTTAAACTGGGAGGCAAACAGGTCATCATAGATTTCCTAGGGATCAGGAGCCTGAAGAGATTTGGCCAGAAGTAGGTCACATATTTGTCTATGAAAACAAATAATTAGTCATGTAAAACTATACATTGGGTGGTTTCCAAAGGTAACAAAAAACATGGCAGCAAACCAGGCAGAAATAGAGATAATATAGGACAACTGTTTCAAAGCCATTTTGCAGACTGGATCTGCCTGCCTTGTTCAGGGAAAACTCTTCTTGTTTTACACAGGGGAACAGCAAGCAGGCAGCTTTCTATCTGCCAGAGCCTCTCCCTCTCCAGACACTCTTATTGCTCTAGAGAGAATGACACAAGACTATTTTTTTCTACCAAGAAGCAATTCCCACCCTCAGGCTGAAATCAATAGTAGTTAAGGCTCTGCATTAGTATCTGTCACGGGTTCCTCAAGACCTCACTGTCTGACTGTGAAGCAGGAACCTTTCAGGGTGGATGCAGCCTGTGCTCCACACCCCTGTGACTGTGTACTGCCCACAGCAGTTCAGGGGGCTGAGAACAGCTTGAGAGCTGCTGCTGCTCCCAGGCCAGGGCAAGGCATGCTGGAAACTCTGGCTCCTTCTGTCAACACTTAGAGAAAAAGTTACAGAAAGAGGTTAGCTGTTTCCTCAGAATTAATGTCAGGGTCCATGCTGAAACAGGGACTTTGCTCAAGAGAAGAAACTCACAACAGGAAACCCACAAAGAGAGTTTTTGGTGATGTACAACAGGGTTTAATGGGATCCTCCCTGGCTTTGGCACTGAAAGGATGGAGTCGTGTTTACCAACACATATTGAGCAAGCACGACCAAAGTACTGCCAGCAGAAAGAGAACAAAACTGTAGCTCTGCAGCTTGGACAAACATCTGACAACTAAGCATGACTTGTAAAGAATAACTAAAAAGAGCCTGTGACATGGCTCAGTTTGAACACACATGCTTTTTAGAAAAAGCTACAAAACTCTTTGACACATTTCTATAGTGTAACAGTGGTGGGAAGGAAGGAAAGAAGGAGGAAACAGGGCAGAAGGAGGGAAGTGGTGGAAGGAAGGAAGGAAGGAAGGAAGGAAGGAAGGAAGGAAGGAAGGAAGGAAGGAAGGAAGGAAGGAAGGAAGGAAGGAAGGAAGGAAGGAAGGAAGGAAGGAAGGAAGGAAGGAAGGAAGGAAGGAAGGAAGGAAGGAAGGAAGGAAGGAAGGAAGGAAGGAAGGAAGGAAGGAAGGAAGGAAGGAAGGAAGGAAGGAAGGAAGGAAGGAAGGAAGGAAGGAAGGAAGGAAGGAAGGAAGGAAGGAAGGAAGGAAAAGAAAGAAAGAGAAAGAAAGAAAGAAAGAAAGAAAGAAAGAAAGAAAGAAAGAAAGAAAGAAAGAAAGAAAGAAAGAAAGAAAGAAAGAAAGAAAGAAAGAAAGAAAGAAAAAGAAAGAAAGAAAGAAAGAAAGAAAGAAAGAAAGAAAGAAAGAAAGAAAGAAAGAAAGAAAGAAAGAAAGAAAGAAAGAAAGAAAGAAAGAAAGAAAGAAAATAGAGTGCTTAGAGAAGCAGCTCTGTTGCACAGAGGCACAACTCTTTGATTTGTTTGAAATAAAGAAAGTAAGAATAGTACAGGAGTGATAATAGTGGTTAGTAACTACTAGAAGGCACACTACAAAAGAAATACCCTACATACACTTTCTGGATCACCACATTCAGACTCTCATAACCAGTAAGTAAAATACCCTCTTTGCTATGGCACCATGAAGATCCTGTCTTTGCTGCCATTTCCAGCTGTGTTCTCACTCATCACCTTTGCTTCATTTTGGTTTTCAAAGAAAAGACAACGAAATAAGACATTCTCTTTATGACATGCATTCAGCAGTGAACTTCTGACTAAGAGTTAATGTGAGTTGAAGATTTACTGAAAGCAGCTCTGAAGCACAGGAGAGAGAGCTTTTCAAAACCACATTCTACTCTTTCCCTGCCACAAGAATGACACTCAGTGCTGCATTTACCTTGTCTGGCTGTATATTCATTGTCTTCAATCAGTCTTGCCAATCCAAAGTCAGCAATCTTGCATATTAGGCCGTTGCCCACCAGGATGTTGGCAGAGCGCAGATCTCTGTGTATGTAATTCATCCGCTCGATGTACGCCATGCCCTGCAGCCACCTGCCAGCAGCAGGAGAGACAAGCCATGCATTTAAAACAAACTCAGTTCATACATGGGCTATAAAACACCCACACCTCAGTGCTCAGTGCTCTGGAGACAGACCTGGGCTGCCATGTCCACCAAGTTCGGTAACTTCAAAGCTCTTCCTTCTCCATCCTTTAAGAAATCTAGCAAACTCCCTGTGAATGCAGAGTTGACACAATAGAGAGATGTTAGGAAGACAACTCATCTGAATGGAGGTGCAGTAATATGTGCAATATTAAAGACAGCAATGTTTCAAGTTCAAGGGACAGTTTCAAAAAACCCCATGATATCTCCAAGTTCTCCTATTGTACTCGCTTCACTCTTCAAGTTGGCTTGCAGAAGAATGTGCAACTAGTACAATGAGAGTTGCAGGGAAAGGAAACAGGATTGTTTTAAATTTTCCTGACCATTACTGAGAAAGTTGATCTTTCCTAACTTTTCCAGTGCTCTTTAAAACTACATAGCTGCTGCTCTCTAAAGGCCTCAGCTAACTGCAAAGCAGCAGCTCCGTTCCAATCCACACAAATTATGGAAGAAGTCAGATCCTAACTCAATGTGCTCCAAAGGAAAGGTCAGCCCAGAGCCTGGTGAGCCCAAGGGGGATAGCATTGGCAAAGGCTATTTCTCCTTAGAAATTAGTGGTGCTCCTCCCCTAGGTAACCCAGAACTAAATACAGCATGAATCATTAATTTTAGAAGACAAAGAAGAGATGAAATGAAAGCAACTTTAGCAAAAGTTATAAGAACATCACTTTCCTGTGCAAGGGAAAACAAGAAAGTACCCTCTTGCCTTAAAGAGCCTAGGATGTATAGCTTCTGTCCTAATCTTGTATCTGAACAGAGAAGTGTAGCAGTCTCCTTTAAATAAGGTCAGAGAATTGGTTTAAAAAATAAAGGAAAAAGAGAGATGATTAAGCGTTTCTCCCTTGATAAATTGTCTGCCTCAAGCGCAGATCCAAAGATGTAAAATGTTACAGTACAAACCAGTAAAGTAAGCCAAAATAAACCCCATACTTCAGAAGGGTTTTGAAAAGTCTTTCTTTTTAAAGGGAAAAAGCATATGCTAGTCACTGAGACATATGATTAAAGTGTGAGTTAGTCAGGGCTTGGATGCCTCTGAGGAGGGAGGTGGGCAAGCACCTGCCAGGAAAATAAAAGTCAACTCCAAATAGACTGAAAGAATGCACTTAAAATTTCAGAGTGTATCCTCCAATGTACAATGAAACTTCCCTGTGAGAACTTATGTTTCCTATTTGGTTCATTTGCTTTTCCAAAACAAGCAGATTTTTTGCTCTGCTCTCAGCACCCTGCTGGAGATCTGATGGAGCAAAAAGTTTTCTTTTTCTCATTTTACTACAGTGTTACCAGCTAAGTAGCTTAAGGAAGAGACAAGGGGGAAGGGGAAAGTGAAGGAAAAAGAGGAGGGAAAGAATAATATGTGCAAATCATGTATTAAGGTGATAATGGGGTGGACTGAAAGGGAAGTGTCATCTGAGAATGAGGTGCAGTGACAAGGTTCAGGATTGGCTAAACAAGGAAACAGAAATCCTAGGCCAACAAGTAAACACTTGAAAGAAGATGTCTTAAGAACTCTCTGATGCCAGGAAAAGCTAGGATCTTGGGAAGCAGCATGGGGTATCATCAAACCTACAAAATGCAAATCACTTATCAGGGGAAGTTTGGATGCTGATGCAGTGGGAATCACTTAGCCTGCACCAACTTCTCTTTCCCCCAGCTAGTACAGATTTTCTTTGTGCATTTTGGGCCCAGTTCATAGTGGAACTCATAGCTCTTCTGAAGCCAGAGGTGACTCTAGTTTCCTGTTCCCTCTCTCCTTCCTCGCATGCATCCTGCTGCACCTCCCTCTGCATCCCCAAGGAAAAACAATAAAGAAAAAATATTATCAAGCACAGCAGCTCTGGCTTCACCTTTACTCATGTACTCTGTGACAATATAGATAGGCTCTTCAGATACCACAGCATAAAGTTGGACCAATTTGTCATGTTTTAGCTTCTTCATGATTTGGGCTTCCTCTAAGAAGGATTCTGGAGACATGGTGCCAGGCTTCAGGGTCTTGATAGCCACTTTAGTATTTCCATTCCATGTACCTACAAGCACAGACACTTAGTTAGATTAAATATCTTCTGCTCCTTTTTCTGCCTGATGCCTAATGTAAGCAGGAAAAAAATAGCAAGGACATTTAATATAATTTTTTTTAAAAAAGTTTGGTTTCCCATGTTGCCTTATCATTATATTCCTCCCACACCTCCTTCATATTTTAGTCTTTTTCTCTTACACTGAAAAATAATACTCCCATTGGCACTGGGGCACAATTGCTGTTGTCCTACTCAGACAGTGTTTCCAGTGATCTCCACAGAAACCTTCTCTGAGTAAGAAACTTGGGACTGCTGAAACCCATCTTCGTGTACTCCCTTGCTAACAAGTAATTGCTCCAGACAACAACACAGCTCCAGTCACAGATTTGGACAACAAAACTGGTTAAGCCAGAATTTCTCATTTGCAACACATTTTAACATTTTGGTTTTGTTCTCAGTCAGATTAAAAAAACAAAACAAAACAAAACAAAACAAAACCACAAAAAAAACCCCTCAAACAAAAAACCTCCTGAGAAACAAATCCTGAATTGATTTCAATTTAGAAACACAGGTGTGTTTCCAAACTGAAATGTGTCTTTTTCCTTCCCCTCCTTATCCCCAGGAGCTGCTGACAGAAAATGAGGTGTCCCTGTCCACTTCAGTTTGCTCTTTACTGGTGGTCAGCACTGAAATAGACAAGTTGCATCATTTTTCACCCATCAGCTACCAAGCTTTCTGGAACATCCAAAAGCCTGCACAAGAACCTGAAGAGAAGTGGGGAAGGCTGACTCAGGGCATCGTGCAAAAGGTGGGGCTTCACTTGGGTATTAGGGGGATTTTTTTTTTTTTTTTTTTTTTTTTTTTTTTGGGAAGGAAAAGTAAGGACAATTCAAATGGGCAGAAATACCCCTTTCCTACTGCCTTCTGGTTGTCCTTTGCCCAGACTAGCCAGAACCCTGCTCCAGAGTCAGGGCTGACATGGCTCTGAATGTGATCTGTAGATAGGGAGCTGCTGTGTGATAAGGCAGAACAACACTAAATTACTTCAGGAATTAATCACATTAAAAACTACTCCTCTGAACTTAAACATGAGGACAGCAGAAAGCCCACAAAGTATACAAAGGCTGTGTCATGAAAAAAGGTAACTTGTAAAATAACCCCTTTTGTCTTTGTTAAAAGTATGTGAACAATAACAGGGCTCAGCTGCTTCATGGGAACTGGCTGGGCCAAAATAACTTTATCATGAGCTTTTGCAACCTGCCAGAATATAAATGAGCCATAAAATGGGTCTTTTTTGTGCAAATGCTCAGGTCCCAGGTCTACCTTGCCTGGCTGAGGATAGCAGAAGAGCAGTGGAGGAGCTGCTGCTCCTGTGCTGCTCCTCACTTTTAAAGGGCAATCCCAAATGTCTGGCAGGGCTTGAGGCACATATTAGTCAAAAGGGTGCAGTGCAAGTTGGTTTTTATTATGCCTTTATTTCCTTCTGCCAGTTCAGTGCCAGCTGTCACTGAACTGACAGTTCACTACTGTCAGTGGAGTAATGCCTTGAGTTACCACCTCTGCTATGCCAGCACGCTTCAGAAGGACTCCTGAAGCCCTAATTTCTCTCGGTCCTTCAAACCAGAGTTGAAGCAGGATTTTGCTCTAGTGGCTCTCCTGCTTAAGCTGGGAAGGATGTGGTTTTGCCTCTAATTTCAAGCAAGGTGGCCAAAATCTTTTCTGATGGGTGACAGGGAACATGTTTTGTCTGGAGTCACTGAGGCTCCAGACTGCAGTGCGCCATCAGTCATGGCCACTTTGCAGAGGTACCACAAATTATATGAACTAGGAATAAAACCAGGAATAAAAAAGTGAGTTTCATGGGCACCAGACTGGCATTCATAAAATAGGATCCCACCTTGTGTGTTAACAGGATTGTGTACTATCTGTTTAAATAAAAATTCCAGGACTTGTTCTATTACCCTGAAGTGTTTTCAGCAAGTCTGTTTTTAAATACTTTTATTAATTTCTCCAGTTTAAAAAAAGAAAATAAAACAAAAATGCTAACTTATCCTCTCAGCCCTGATTCCAGTTTAAATTCTTATATTTTCTTTTTCCGTTTCATATATTTTTCTAATAGAAAAGCAGCATAGACTTCCCTCTGAATTCTTCCCGTATGTAGTTAGTTACTACTTAATGTGTTTTTTATTAATTTTTACTGTGTTCATCTACTCCAATTTGGTAATGCTTCAGGGCTGTAAACATATTTTTTACAATACATTAAGAAACAGAATTTCATAATTGTAATCATAATTTTTGCATTTCTGACAGCTACTTGGTACTGGTACTTGGCACTTTATTTCCCATAGCTGTTTTTTTTTTCTCTTTTGTACATTTGTGCCTTTAACTTGTCATATCTGTTTAAGGTCTATGGCACATGGAGCTTACCACTAAGTATTAACATCAGAAACTTGTGTGTGCATTCAAGATGGAGAACAAGAAGGAGAAACTGCAATTATCTGGAAATGTGAATAGAAATGTAGGCAGCTTTCTTTGCAACAGGTCAACTGCAATTCTGTGAGATTATATAAATTTCTCTATTTCTAGTCTATAAATTCTGTAAATCTCACAGACTTGCTGCTGGGCTCCCCGCTGGAGGATCCACTGGTTGTTTTGGCTGTACATATTTTTGTGTCACTGCAACAAAAGGAGTGGTCAAACTGCCTCCTCAAATTTTTGTGAAGAAATAACATATAGTGGTTCTTTATTTGAATTGCTAATTTTAGAGTCGATACAGAATGCAATTTGCCATAGAAATTGAGCCACATCTCGTGAAATGGCCACTATATTGTGTTTCAATGCTATGGCCATACTAAGATTTATGTATATTGTAAATTGCTGTTGTTTTATACTCATTAAAAGAATGAGGCCCGTGATGGGCAAGTTAAGCTGGCAAGTGTGCAGAAAACAATGTCAGTGGATTTGGAAAAGGCCAATATTTCTGGACTTCAAAGTGAGGGTTCAGCTGGGCCTGGCAAGTTTTGCCTCTGTTGTCCCTGGTCTCTATATTGAATTACTGGGCTCTGCTGCAGACACAAATTGCAAAGAGACTTGAAGAAGTGGATGCATGGGAAAGCTAGCTTGACAATATCAGCTTGCTGATATTTGCCATTATTTTTAAGCTGGGAGAGTGGATGGAATAATTTTCAGGGTCTGATTCCATCAGTGCTACAATACACAAGGAAAGAAAAATGTCTACTTACCAGATTAATTTCTGGTTAGCCATTCTGCCTTACAGGTTTAGCATCATTCCTATTTTAATACCTAGCAATTGTGTAGTCACCCAAATAAACCCAAGGCAATTAATGAATTTTAATGCCTTAACCTCTCATACCACTGTGTGCAAATGAATGGAAGCTTCTCCATGGATTACTGTGTTTATGTTTGATTGTTTCGGGCAATATGAACTAACATTTCACACTATTCTGATCTTTTAGCCTTAAGATCTAGACTTGAAATGTTTATTTCTGCCAAGAGGGCCTTAAAAGATCCATCCAAAGCAAAATATATTCTCTGCCTTACCACGCCACACTTCAGCGAAACACCCCTGACCAAGCTTCTGTTCCAGAAATAATGAATCACGTGCAACTTCCCATGCATCTTTAGCCAATCCAACAGTTTGTGGGGTATTATTCGTAGCAATCACAGTTAAGTTAAAACACAAACCATCAGCTTTCTCTATAGGAGAGGAAATTAATAAAAAAAACACACTTATAATCCAAAATTATGCATGCATTGAGAAAGATGGAAGGTGAGGGTCTCTCAGTGCTGCAATAAAGTTCATTTGCAAACACTGGTTTTTGGATGCTGAAGATAAGGAATTCTTTTGTTAGCCTGCAGTATACCTCTTTGGTATAGCTAAGAGATTACTATGTGAGCCTTGATTTATTATTAAGACAGTGGTAATTTGTCAAAATCAAGACCTTCCAAGGAAACATGGATTTTCAGTTTTCTTTTGCCATCAATTATAGTGAAAGTTGAAGATTAAAGAATTTCAAAGTCAAAGACATGATTCCAAAGACATTTTGCCTAACAGTTTGAGCTTTACTAATTTTTTTTCTCGTGGGTCACAATGTCCTCCTACATTTTCACCTTCCATCTTGTAATCCCCACACAGCGAGCTATTTTAGAGTAATTATTTTGCTCCATACCCATCCATACTTCCCCAAACTGCCCATTTCCCAGTCTCTTGATCAACTGTAGGGATTCTCGTGGAATTTCCCAGACATCTTTGGTTTTGACAGACAGATCAGTAAGCCTTGGCATTCCTTTATGACAGGGGACTACTAAGCGGCAGCAAAGACCTGCAGCTCTCTCTGATGGAGCCAGAAGTGAAGCCAACAGCAAAGGAGAGGAAAGAAAAAAAAGTGTGACATGAAACAATTACAGAAAGCAAAAAAACAATGCTACTCACAACAGCTGTTAGTTGCATACCACAAAGCATCCTGGAAGATTAGGAATTGAACAATGAAACATATTCATTTGAGACGGAACAGGAAATATTTTAGTCTCTGCACAAGCTGAAATGGAAGGTGACCGCCACTGGTTTCTCTTGAAGACTCAGGATTTCTCTCCTCCCACAATGCTGCATTAAGATAACCTCTCGAGTGACTGGTTTACTATGGTACATTATAGCTTTTTAAAAATAATCTGTCAATTACAAGCTGAATTGTTTCTGAACTGAATAAAAGAAACACGGAGAAGATTAATTACTTCTTTTTCTGAAAAATCGCAGCCATGAAAATTTGGTGGACTTTTTGTAGCCTGGGAAAAGATATTTTCCATATTTAGCTCTGTGAAAAGGTGGCTTTGTAGGTGTCATGCAAGTCTGACATTCTTTCTAGAGCAAACCTTCATTAGCATATGCAGTACCATGCCTCCAGACCTACCCTGCCTGGATCCTACTGATTATGCCTCAGTGTTGCACAGAAATGGCTGCTTCGAGATCTATTTGTTTCTGCATCTGTGCATGGAAAATGTGCCACCCAAATAAGCTGACCACGGGAAACTAAAATTTTACATATACCAACTGGTACAGTGAGGTTGTAAATTATCTTCCTTATAGGTGAGTTTTTATACCTCATCTAGCTTGAAGTAGAGTTACCAGAAACAACTAGAAATTCTCCCTGGCAGCACACACCCATCAGGATTTGGGTGGAGAAGACAGCCAGATGTCTAGTATGAATAGCATAAGAATGCAGCAGACAGAATACAAAGAATACAGAAAAAATGCCCCGCAGAGAAGCTGATTTCCCAAGTAAAAATTATGAAAAGTTTTTGAGCAGCAAGCATTTGGGGTAATCTGTTAATAATATTATGAAAAACTAAAGTAAAGGGAAAAACCCCAAAGAGCAAATAATTCAAAACACAAATTTCTGCTTAAAAACTGACCATGCTGAGAAGCATGGCAATCTTCTGTGTAAGAACCAGTTGTCCTATGCAGAGGTTTGGGGGGCTTTGAAGTTGCATTTGTTGTACACCAATTGCCAGTGACAACAGGATGTAGTTTTGAGTGGAACAGTGCCTGCCACACTTTATTCACAGGAATAATAAAAAAAAGTTTGGTGGGTGGACACAAATAGTGTGCATAAAGAAACATGCATATTGTCTTATTTATTTAACATAGTTTAAATGTTAATACTTTGCACATAGAACAAAATTCCAGTGGGAAAATATATTTGATGTATCTAATACATGCAGACCTTTTGGCCATTGTTTTAGGTGACTGAATTCCACAATGCAATTCCTATTTGCTTTATTAGCAATAGTGTGCTGCAAAATGGCACATCTTAGCACTCACTTTTTCACAGGGAATTCATGCTTGGAAATGTGCAAGTCAGATTTGGTAATTCTGTTTGCTTAGAAAAGGGAGAGCTGACAAAACCTTTAGCACAGTAAAGTGTTAGGTTTTAAAAGCTCTGCTGCTGTATCCCGTGAACAGCACTCAAAGACATTTATAATTCTAATGGGAAAGGGATAACAGAAGATGCATTACAACAAGCTAGAGTCATAGATCAAATGACTCTTTAGGGCATCTTACACATACATCAGCTCAGCAGCAAACACTTTTGTTTTAAAATACTTCAGAGTGCCATGTATTATCTGAAAAATTACCTGAGTAATGCTGAACCAGCTGCTGAAGAGTTTCAAATTGTGCCCGAGTTGTGATATAATATCCACCATTGTCAAGTTTACGAATCTTATAATGTTTGACATGATCTCCTTTCATATCATCCCAGTCTCGAATAGACAGGGAATAGGCACCTGTTCCAAGCAAAGGAGAAATAAAAAATTGTAATTAGCTTTTAGTCACAAAGATTTTGGTTTTCTGGTCAGTTGCTACAAAGTGAAAGAGAAATTGCTTCCAAAAAGCTCACTGTATCCTGAAAAAGAACAAATTAATCTAACACAATGAGATAAGCATCAGAGAAATCCTGGGATGTTCACAGCATGTCCCTTTCACAATGTTCTAGAAAGATACCGGGACTTCTGTGTAAATGAAAACTCACATTTTAACATTTACTGCTCCAGGCTGTTAAATTGACTTTTGCTATTCTAAGTGTCAGGTTACACTGCAAATACTGTCCTTTATGTAAATGCCAGTGGGTGGTAAATATCAAGATTTTCACAGGAAGCTCTGGAGATAATGACTTTATATGTGGGTAGTGTTGTTACCTGGATGGATCCCAAACTTCTTTATAAACAACCAAATAAGAAGATTTTGTACACCACAGTCTTTGGACGGTAATACTACACCAAGACTGAGCACCAGTAGATCTGCAAGAACTTCACATTTAACTTCCCAAATCCATGTGGGGCTTTAGAGCTTACTAGTGGGATTCAGATGCCCTAGCACAGGGATTAAGTGCCATGTGAGGTGCCTCAGGACATGCTGCTTGGCAGTTTTCCCACAGGCTGTCACATTTTCCAGCCATGTGGATGCCCTGCAGACATTTGAAATGGCTCTGGATGCTCAGGGCCATGTGAACCTCGGTTGATGGGCTGGATTTAGTTTCAGGTGCAGTGGTGGCAGTCTGCAGGTGGGCTGGGGGTTTGATTTATACACCCATGCATAAGGCCCTGGTGCTATGAGGGTGGCTGAATCCCAGCCCAGTTTCCATGAGAGTTATGGCACTGTGGCATAATGCCAGTGTGGGCACTCGGTGTCTGCAGTCAGGGGCAGCTGAACAGAGCCTCAGCTTCCTGCTGGCTGCAGAAACAGTTCAGCCACCTCCGTGGGGACCTGCACCTTCAGGTGACTCACTCTGGAGGACAGTCTTGTTTTACAGCCAGTGACACACGTGTTGGTTTAAAAAAACCACTTTTTTACAGCGTAACGCAGCATCTGAACAAAAACATGGCCCTTTTCAAAGGCAGCAAAGAAAACAAGTTCTCTCTCATGGCTCAGACAAATATTGTGTTTACTCAAGGGAATTTAGGCATTAAAAGGGAAGAGGAAACTGTCAGCTGCAGAGAGCTCAGGAAAGCCCTCCTTCTGGAGCCTCTGCTGCTTTCACTGGTAACCATGTCAGCTAAGGGCAGACATGGTAACCACCAGCAAACAGTTTTTTGTGACATGAAAGGTGGTCCCAGTGTAAAATGTCTTTCTTGGGTGTATCCTGAGGAAGAAGCCTCCTTGACCACATTAAACAACAACAGGTTACACTGGTGGGTGGCTCATCCCTGAGAGAGATACAGTGAGCAAAACCCCTCTACCCTGACTCCAAGGGCTTCTCAAATTCCCTGTTGTTTGTCCCCTATATAGGAGGAAAAGAGGCAGCACTTAAAACAGATATTCGGTTTATTCGAATGGGAGGCACCCTTAAAGGAGTGTCTGGGGTTGTTTTATGCATTTTTTTTTTTAAATTTATTTTAGTTTCATTTATTTATTTTGGTGGGTTTGGAGTTAAATGATCTTAAAAGTCCCTTCCAAATCCAGCCTTGCTGTGATTCCATGATTTCTAAGCGTAGACAAATACTGTTTGTTTAGGACAGTTTTCTGAGGAGGCTCTCCCAGAGTCAGTACATTTGTCTCAACTAGGAGTTCAAAGCTTTTTGGTGATTTGCAAGCACATCTTGTGCATGCTTTGTACCATCACTTTGGGCTGTACATTGTCAGCCTCCTCTCAGAATTTTCCAGGCAGTCTTCTCCACCTCCGCATTTTTGAGTTTTGATCCACTGGCAGCAGCTGTATTTTCTTTAGTCACGCTCCCTGCCTATCTGCTCACTATTTTAGATTCTTTAGGGAAATGTAAACAATCTGTGGTTCCAGGTCTGCAATCAGAGCTGTGTGGGTGGCCCTCAGTGGACCCCCGCTGACCTCAGATCAAGTTGCAGGACTGGAGCTTTAGCTCAAACCTGGACATAAACAAGAACCAAGACGTATTTCATTATTCATTTATTTAGGCTGTTGGTTATCTATACTATTCATTATTCTCTGATGATAAATTTAAATACATGAGATAGAAGTAATAAAAATTTGGGATAGAAATACGACATTACAATATATCATGCTAATGATTTTTTAAAAAAAGCCAAACAACTAAAACGAGACAGTCTTGAAAGGTGGAGATTGAAACCAGGTGAAGGATTATACAGACAAGAGCTGATGAAGCACCTGGGTAGCCAGGCATTGAAAAACTGAAAAGCCAGCTCCATATGATTTATTTTGAAAGTAAGAAGAGAAGGCAACCATGATCAAGGAAAGTTAAATTCATGCTGAAATCATCCATGATGATACGTCTAACAGGATCCTGATTAATTTTATTATTGTTATTATTTAAAGCAGAAGGGACAATTCTAGGTCATAGAACAATTCCTGCCTGAAGCCCACAATGGCTGGTTGGGATAGGGCATTTTGAGAAGACTTACAGCAGAGTACATCACTTGAGCCCACCCGATTGATTTTTTTTCTCTCTCTTAAACAACAAGCTCTCTGTTTTCTTCTAACAACATACTTGAACACCACAAGGATGAAAAGGGAAATAGGCATTTTTTACAATAAAATATACATGTCTGTTTTTTTCCTATAGCTTTGATGCAAACTCCGCTTGAAGATGTAGAGAGCCTTAAGTTCAAACACAGAGAAATTAAACTTGCTGCTGTAAGTCCATCCATGATGGATTTCTACATTTCCCCAATGCATTTGTGTCTCACAAGAAATTAGAAAAACCCCTGACTTAGCTAAGTAAACAGCACTGCAAAACACATCCCCTATCACTGTATAAAACCTGGGGAAGCCAGACTAAACTGATAATGTGGTTTAGAGAAGTGTTTGTTTTTAGGATCCATGGCTGCATATATGAGTGAATTTTTAAACTTGGCACAGAGTGGGATGAAGTCCTGCTCCTCACACACATCAGAGCAACTGTTGGTGAAAAAAAACAGGTGGAGGCTATTTGCAGAAAAAGAGCAAGTTTGAGCCTGTCTTGCTCCTGGTGAGAATGCCTCACTGCTATGGGAAGCATGGTGAAGCTGTGGGGTGACAAGAAACTGTCTGCCTGGAACAACAGCAAGTCGATTCAGATTTTGCATCAAAAACAGTTTTCAGAGTTAGAGGCAGCAAAGGAAGAATCCAGTGACTTCAGGAGGTAATGATGCAAAGCTTACTATTTTAGAGGATTGAATGCAGCATCTGAAGATAGGTCAGGGAGAGAGGAGTGCAAATACTGCTTCTCTCCTTTAAACTCCTTCACTAGCCGTGACATTCTGCATGCTAAACCTAGCTGATAGTGTGCTCTGATCAAAGCACTGGCAAGTCGGTGCTTTAAATTATGTGAACCATCATTAGGCTACAGAACTTGTATGGAATTAATTCTAGTGACTTATGCCTCCCACAGCTTTTGTTTTGGATTGTTGGTTAATTGAGAAATAGCCAGGTTTGTTTTTGGTTAGTTGCAAGTTTTCTGCTCAATAGTTGTATGAATTAGAAAGATCTTTTCATACATGTGAAGCTTTTGAAGAAGATGTTGACAGGCTTTGTGAGCAAAACGTAAAAGCAAAAATAGCACCCGCCAAGAAAACTGGAACTCCTCCAATATTTTTAAAGGGAAGGAGGAAAATACACCCTTCCACTTGACTTCAGCAGAATGGATACAGTTGAATACTTTATGAATATATTAATTAGAAGTATATTCAAGTCCTTTCCCTGTCAATATGTGAATTTAAAACTGCTGCATTTTTTTTTCTCCTTTTTTTTGTTCCCCCCAAGGATCCAGCATTTCAAAGGATCACACCATGTGGCTTGCACTGCAGATACCATGGGTTGAGCATGACTTGTACTTTGGTTGTTCTCTACTTTGAACACTCACCCTAAGACCTAGGATATCCAGACATCCAATTCCCTAAGACAAATACATGCATAAATGATACTTAATCTCTGCCTTCATACCACTGACAACAGTATTTCACACACAGCACAATTTTTCCCATATTATCTTCCCATTCCCAGTCAGAATGCCCATCCTACCTTTGGTAGTTTCGCTTTCCCGGATCAAGAAGGTACCTCTGGGGTTTCCAAATGACAGCAGCTGCCTCTCGGCATCCTTTCGGCCCAGCTTGCCAAAGTACCACCTTAGGGAAATACCAGAAATAGTAAGACAAAATGTGATGTAGCAACATTAAATAGTGTCACAAAGCCCAGACATGGAGAGGATTTTGTGTGGAAACTGTGCTTACTCAGATACAATGGACCATTTTTGTTACGCTGTCTCTTTTATTGTGCTGGAAAGCCAATGTGACAAACCACACAGTAGATGTTCCCCGTGCTGGGCAGCAGCTCTTTGCATTGAGCCTTAATCAGCAGGTGCTGAGAATGTTTGGTGTCCTCCAACAAAGGCCAGACTTGGACAGAGAGAGGCCAAGATGTGGTGGGTGGAGGGTATACACAGGGAAAAAGGCAGAAAACTGTCTCTGCCAAAGAGCAGTATTTGTACAGATGTTGCTATAAATATTTTACTTGTATAGTGATTTACTAGTACTCAATATTTTTGTTGCAGCACAGCTATAAAATCTCAGTAGAAGGGTGAGATTCAACCTTGATGAGATTGTATATGAGGCTTTCAGAGGCTTTTACAGCCTTTTTTCCTTCCTGCAGCAACGTTTTTGTGTTGTTTCACAATCAACCAAGGACAACCTGGAGTACAGACTCCAGTAGTACCTGCTCAGCTCTATAAGCTCCTCCACTGTATCTTTTATACTGGAAATGATGTGAATACACACATCACTCCTTTTCTTTGCAGAGATGGGCCCTCATTAGAGCTTTGTGTATGCATTGTGGGCATCCTACCTATCCTAGGACTTGTATTTGTTGATACAACATGTCCTCTTTAATGGACAGTTTGCACACTAATTGACTCAAAATATTTTTACAGGTTGGTTCAGGAAAAGCAAGGACACCTTTTGGTTAAAGCTTGAAATTAGCTGACAGTTGAAAAAAGGAAGCAGACCTGTGTTCCTTTGGGTTTTCTTCCTTTGTTTTGACATTGAAAAAGCACTGAGCTCGTGCTTCTTTTGTTACTAATTACCTAATTATTTATCAGTGCAGTTAAGAACTAAAATAAATATAACGTAAGTCATTTGAAAAATCGCTGCAATCAATCAAAACCAACTCCTCACACTGCCTTCTAACACAGCATTATGGGTCTTTAGAACAGAAAAAGAAAACATACTCCTCTGCTTGGATGGAATCGACTGGAGCCACATAATTACTGGGAATGTAACCAGTTTCTCCTGTTGTCAAGGAACGGGCCTCCCACCAGTCTCCTTCCCTGTGGAAACAGAGGTGAGGAGGAGAAGTGAGAGCAGGACACAGCTGTACAGACAATGATGTGACTTTGTCTTCAGTTCTCAGTCTCAAGATTGTTTATTGTATGTTATCTATAAAATTCTTTCTCCTGCCCTGCTGAGGTCCGTCCATCAGGACAGTTCCAGGCACTCTGCCTGCCCCTGGGGTGGTGTTATGTCTTTACACTAAAAACTAGCCTATACAATGTTTACAGTTACTTTCCAATACCTATCACCTATGTTAGTGAGCTTCTACTCTAAACCAATCTAAAAGTGCCAACATCACAGCAGAAGATGGAGGCCAAGAAGAAGAAGAAGAAGAAAGGCTGGACATGCCCAGATCCCTCCATCTTGCCCCCCTGAATCCCCATTCTAAAAATCCCAAAATCTACTTTTTCACCTTGTGATAAATTCAGTATTATTCTACTTAATTTGTTATGGCTTGCAGATCTTCATCCAAGGTTGGTAGCTTGCTCCATGGGTCATAATCAAAACCACAGGCATTTTGGGCTCTGTGCCAGGGCTTCGGAGCCCCCTGGCAGTCTTGACTGCTCAGGACAGCCAGAGGGATGTCCTGGGTCCTGACAACTTTGCTAACAGCACCCAGAACTGCATGGCCGTAAGAGGCTACAGCAACTCATCTCTTTATCACCGGTGTGCTTCCGAGAGAGCTGTTTGCATCTAAACCCCAAAAAATGTACATATTTCTTTACATCTAGAATTATTGCAGCAGTGATTAGTACTGTAGCCTTTCAGATGCAGCATAATGGCACGAAGAGGCAGAATAGCCCAGTGTAATCAGGTTTGGCTGAATTTGGACTAGAATATTGAAAACTGTATCCATAGCAATTATTCTAATACAGACCCTTGAAAAAGCTTACAGGAAAATTGCCAAATTGAATGCTGTGTTCCGATTTTGGCTGGGAAGGAGTTAATTTTCCTCAAAGAAGCTGCTGTGGGACTGTGTTTTGGATCTGTGCTGGACACAGTGCTGCTAGCTGATAACACAGGGATGTTTTCATTCCTGCTGAGCAGCATTCCCACAGTGTCAAGGCCTTTTCAGCCTCCCACCCGAGCAGAGAGGGGGTGGGGGTGTGCAGGGATCTGTGTGAGGGGACACAGCTGGGACAGCTGACTCCAGCTGACCACAGGGGTATTCCGTAACTTATGGCAGCATGCTCAGCATGTAAAGCTGGGCAAGAAGAAGGACAAGGGGGGAATGTTTGGAGTGATGGCCTTTACCTTCCCAAGGCATGGTTAGGCATGATGGAAGCCTGCTTTCCTGGGGATGGCCTGCCTATGGGAAACCATGAATGAATTCCATATTTTGCTTGGCTTCTGTGCATGACTTTAACTTTACCTTTTAAACTGCCTTTATCTCAACCCATGAGATTTCTCACTTTTCCCCTTCTGATTCTCTCCCTGATCCTACCACGGGAGAAGTGAAGCCCCCCACAGGGGTGTGGGGTTGAGTTGTTCTCTGAGGTTAAACCAAAACACAGTGTCACATTCACTGCTAATTTTAAACTTCTATGAGCACAATTAATCTGAAACCCAAAGATATCAAAAAGCCATCTATCAACATGGCATTTTAGATGGCCCTTAAGGATCACACTTCATTGTCTAGATTCCCTCTGCTGGCCACCTGGAGGAGGTAGCACAAGACTAGGCTGTATTTTCAAATACTTACAAAAAGCTCTTTTTCTACAACATTTAAATGTGAAGAGGTTCATGCAGGACAGTCTGAATGCAGCATTCTGTAGGCTTAGCATGAATTTTTATCTTACTTTGGTGCAGACAGTGGGACATGGTACTGCCTTTCAGAAAATGCACATTGCTGCGGGCTGAGCAGCTTTAAGAGAAGTTTATTTCTCAGCTTTTTGCAGGATGCAATGATTGGGGATTTAGCAATTTCTATTTCATTCTCAGCTCCAGATTAGCCAGTGTTTAACTCCTACCACTACTAATAGGCATTCTCTTTTCTATTTCTGGACTGCTTAGAAACTCTTTCTCAGTTCCCCTCTCTGTAAACCAGAGCCTTGTTCACTAAATAAAACACTTATTATCAAATGTGATTGGAGAATTCAGCCTCTTCTGGAAGCAAACAATTACAGAAAACACAGTGTCTAAGCTATGACTGGAAGGAAAGGTTGTGTCAAGGTGAATTCTTTAAATTTTCAACTTCACTTTATTTAACAGTTTAAAGGAGCATGAACTCTATGGAAAACAAGTAGAAAACAGCTGTGCTTAGTCAAAAAGGAGACGCTTCCAATTTTACAGTTCAAGAAACATGAAGTGCAAATAGCTTTTGCAGAGGTTGACACTGTTTTAATACACCCTGTGTGCACTAGTATGTCAGGCAAATGGCCCTTTTTGTTTGTGTCTCTAGTACTGCCAGGGAAGTGCTAACCCTTCCCCCATATGCTGCTGTAGAATATTTCTGAGGCATTATGCCACACTGAGCTTGATAAATTGTACCATTCCATCTCCTCCTCACTGTGCAGAGAGTCCACTAGATGGAGGTATTTTGTCGTATCTAGGGAGGAAAAAAGCTCTCCTGTGGATGATCCCAACGTCAGGAACAACCCCCTCTGCTTTGACAGAGAAGCTTACATCTCTCAAAGCACTGCCAGAAAGGAGGAGGAATGCAGGCTTTTTTCACAGCTCCTAATTTCAGACCTGCAGCTGAGGTAGGAGGCAGCTAGTCAATGGGGCCAGACAGAGTGTGGTGGTGGGAATGCTGGGGATGGCCAGCGTTTTGAAGCCCCAAAGTCAGGCTCTGATATGAACCACTCTGCAGGTGCCTCTTTCACCCAGACTGCCTTTAGTAAAATTTCTGTGTTCAAATCACAGGGATACCCCCTGTATGTCATTTCAGGTGTTGTGCTGAATGTTTACTCCAAAGCACAAATCAAATTGCAGTTGTTGAAAGCTAAAGCAAAATCCAAATCCAAACCTCTCCAAAAATTCCAGACAAACTACTTTTTTGCACATATATGCTTTCTGTTTGCAAGCAGCATTGGCAGGTGCTTAAAAATGGGCTTATTTCATGTAATGGGCTTATTTCATGTGAAGAGAGGAAGCATTCTTACAGAAAAGCAGCTTTCTGGAGATCGGCTGTCAGTACTCCAGCGGTGTGGTTAGGGCCATGTTTATAAGCAAATACACCTAACTACAATGGGAACTGAGCTTCTATGATCCTACAGGAAAATAAATGAATGCCTGGTCTTTTTTCCTTGCTTAGAAACCCTTCTACCAGGCTGTAATTACCTGCATCAAAATGCATATACTGCAGCCACTGACATGAAAGGGAATCTTGCTGTCTCACCAGCTCCAAGGATGACAGCTCTGTAAGTCCTGGTGAGCACCACCAGATTCCACCAACTGGCATGTACAAGGTATTTATAACGTGTGGAACTTCTTGTTCCAGGTTATGGCATAGTTTGTGCAAGGTTAGGAAAGCATAAAGCAATGTGAACAAAAATGGATCATAGGTTTAAAAAGGGTTTGTTTCCAACCTCTAATTTAGAAGCAGAAAGGTTTTAAACTGCTGCTCCCTCTACAAATTGTAACTGAAGTTTCTGTGCTTTCATCTACATCAAAGCTCTTTGGCTTCATGAAATATTCCACAGAATTACCTGATTTTTAAAAAAACTTCAGTGCACATTGAGCCAATTCCAACCCTGCAGTTGCTATATTAAAATTAACAGGAGCTGCACCAGGGGTGAATTCACCTCCTTGTCACATGTTATAAGAAAAAAAGAGAGCACCAATATCACAAAGTCTTTAGAAAGTGACATGACTTGGTTGTTAAGCCATTTTTACCTCTACATGATGGCAGTAGTGAACATAACACAGAGCCTGCCACTTTATGCTCTTAGCCAAGAATTACAAGATGTTCAGATATAGGTCAGTAGCACAGTGAGTTTTAGAAGTTATTTTTAAATTGCTAAGGGATTTTTTTTCTATGGGCAGTTGATAAAATTAATTTTAAGTTGATGATTTCCAGGATGGAAATGTGGTTTTCATGTCAGATGCAGTAGAACCTAGGAAGTTCTGACTGCATCACCTACCTTTAAAAGGACAAAAAATGCTTTTAAATTTGGCACATACATCTTTTGTGAATCAGCTTTTAGTTCATTTCTGTGTAGGGATACTTGCAGCAGATTGGAAAAAATGTTAGTACATGCCTTGCAGGACCTCTGTAGCTACTGATAAAGTACAGAGCTGGTAGTCTCAGTTCTGAATGTGGGGTTACTGTAAGAGGTAAGCAGTAAATCACACAATCTAACACTTTTTTTAAAGTAAAGCTGCATGTGGTTGAAGTGTTTTTTCCCCAACAATACAGCACTTTGCAAAAGTGCACTAAATGCAAGGATGAGAAAGTAAGCATAGAGTAAATTCCCTCCATACTTGAATATCCAAAATGAGATTTTACTAATAGCATAAGTAAATGTTATTGTAAACATTGTAAGTTTGAAACTATTAAAAAGTAGATTCCCAAGCCTAAAACTTACGAGCTGTTAAGTATCTGGAATTTTTCTCCTTTGTGAAAACTCAAGTCATCTTCTGTTCTTGCTTCATAGTCATAAAGCGCCACAAAAAGAGTTACACCTAAAGAAAAAGATAAGTGGGTTATACTCCATCACAAAAGACAGGAGGGAAAGGAACCCCAAGAGATGATGTGGATAAGCCACAGGTAAGCTGCTCCAGTTGCTGAGGGGCAAACCAAACTGAACCCTCCAACTTTTGAATGACTCTCATTTCTCTGGTCTTATGCAGCCAGTGGGCACTCCATGTCCTTCACTCTGCACAGTCACAGCATCCCAAGCAGGCAAAGGGGGTTGAAGAGACAGTTTAGACATAGCCATGCCAAGTATTTAACTACTGGAGGGGTCTCAGCCCACACTTTACATTCCCTGGTAGAGGGATGAGGCAGTTAGCCAAATTTGGCATGTACACATAATTTGTCAGCCCCAAATGAACCTGCAAATTAGCAAATGACCCAGCTCCACCCTACTTCTATTCTTCACACTATTTCATGAAATAACTCTTCCTAAAAGCAACATGCTGAGACAGTCAGGCTTCTGCTGTAGACACATGACTGACACTAGGAGCACTAGAATAAGACGTTCAAGCTCACCTGTTCCTCCTCTTGTACGCAGCGTCCCTGTATGAGAGGAGGAGTTGACTCCACCAAACACAGTCAGTCCTTGGCCTCCTGTGGCATGGAAGTTGTTGTAGTTTGGGATTGAAGTCACACCAAAGCTAGGATAGTGCTGAGGAGTAGGATCTGTCCCATAGCGGTAGCCTGAGCTTTGAGTTAAACTGCCATCCCTCTCGTCAGTCAGTTTTGTTGCTTCTTTATCCTTACATTGCACACAGCCCATTATCTAAAATCCTAGGAGAGGAAGGAAAGGATAGGTGCTCATATGATGATGCTCACCAGATGTCCTTCAAATACACATATGATGAGACTCAAATTAAGTTCACTGCTCAAAAGTTAAATACTTTGGGGAAAAAAAAAAACCTGCAGTGGTTTGAATATAAACAGCAACATGCTGGGAAAAAGCTCACACAAAATCTTCCCCTCAGTTTTCCATTGAGGCCTGGGGAAGGGGATGCTGCCTGCTCTGAGGGTAGTGGCAGATCTTTGTCCAGCCCTGACAGGCAACATTTTGCACAGAGGGACCAAGAGGATGAAACCCATCTTGCTCACCCTCTGCCAGGAGATGCAACTGGCAGGAGAAGGACTCAGCCAGAAAAGTGCAGCTGGAGGTGTTCAAGACTGCCCTCAGAACACAGAATCAGGCACTTAGCTTGTGGTTCATATTTGACCTTGCCAACTACACTGGAGTGGACTTCACCTAAAGACCAAACCCTTCTTCCATTGCTGGACCTCTGCATGGCAGGCAGAAAAGCAGCCAAGTGAGCCAAGAATTATTACAGCAGGAAAGTAGGAGGGAGATATCAGAGGGCACAGCTGACAAAAAAAAAAAAAAAGGAAGTTCCTTTTCAAGCAATACCAAATTGAAGGCTAAAACCACTGGTAGCAGAAGGTGGGGCTGGCAAAGGCACATGTTAAGAAACTAGAGAAAGTCCCAGAAAAATTAACACGTCAAATGCAGAGCAACTCCAAGTACAGATTCTGCACAGGATGAAACTGAGAGGGTTTCAAAAATTACAGCTTCAAAAAGGCTGCTCCAAGTTTTTTTAATTCTTGTAACCTCTTGTTCAGCACCCTCATGGGGCACTACCAGCCTGGGTTAAACTCTTTTTACTTTAGAGAGTTTATTTTAGCCTCTCTCTGCATGGAGAGAGACAGAGGGTGATTCACCACAGCTCAGAAGCAGTCCTGCAAGGTTAGTCCTGTTACTTGGTGTTGCCTTTCATCTGCTAGCTCTAACTTTCTCTAATCCATGTGGTGGTGTTACTGAACTCTTTCCTATTGGCCCAAGTTGAACCTAGACACAAAACCTGAGTTTCTGGAGCTGGGTGGGATGAACCTGGGCAATCAGATACTTGTCTGGATGCCTCCTTGATCTGAACCAGTACAGTGACTCTTAGATGCAACCTGGCACACAAACAACATACTGTGAACAGTGGGGCTGGAAGAGAAGTGGCAGAAAAAACCCTAAAAAATTGCTTAATAGACATACTTTTTTCAGAATATATAAATAGACAGGGAGAAAATGCAGAGAACGGAAAAAAAATACAGTGAAGTACTATTTGTTTTTTGCCCCACATTTCTTTTCACATTTCAGACCAATATCCGTCACACTGGGTAAGTAAAAAGTCTATGCTTTTTAAAATTTTGTAATTTTTCTGTAGCTGCCAGGCTGGCTATTTTCTGTGCCTTACCCCAACATCAACACAGGAAATTGGTTTTGACAAACTCATGGGATTCAGAAAAAGAATGTTTCACCAGTGCTAATGCTTGAAAAATTATGCAGCAGCTCCCTGTTTTTCTGTGACAGTGCACAGTCTGGATACCTGCTTCCCACATCTCACCTGCCTAATTAAAAAGAAAATCACTTCCGTTGAAGGGTATTTTCTACAGTTTGCAGATACTTCCAGTTATTCTACATGTCAGTTCAGAAAAACAAGCATCATTTTGTTTGCCCAATGTGACACCCATCCTCAAGAAGGACTAGAAGGAGGATCTGGGAAAATACAGGCCTGTCAGTCTGCCCTTGGTGCCCAGGAAGGTTATGGAACAGCTCATTGTGAGTGCAATCACAAGGCACACACAGGATCAGGCCCAGCCAGATTTGGTTTAGGACTGGACACAGCCCTCAGTGCCATGGCCTAGTTGACAAGGTAGTGATCAGTCAAAGGCTGGATGCTATGATCTCAGAGGTCTTTTTCAACCTAAATGATTCTGTTTTGCTGTAATTTTATCTTTATTTATTTCCTGGTATTGCTTGCAGTTAGCATAGGTCTGCCCTTTCTTGCACTTAGCCTGACTTAAAATTGCCCCTTTTGCATTTCTTTATTCCCTTCAAGACACCACATCCACTCAGCAGGGCTCCCTCACCAAAATATTTAAGTCTTTTGGGGAGAACAGAAAAATGGACTCCTGACTCCTCACTTGCTGCATGGGTGGCATGAGCTGGGATCCCCCAAGAAACTAAAGCAACAACTGGTTGAGGGAAAGGGGTTTGCAGCCTGGAGGCTGCAAAATACACTGCTGCTGTTACTGCTGCAGCAGCCATGCTGACCTCCCTCCTCTGCTCGCCCTGGAAGCTGGGCTGGAGCCGGAGGTGCAGAGTATTGTGCATCCCCAGGACCAGCAGTGACACCAGGTGAGCCACAGGGAAACCAGAGCTGCAGAGGTGCCCTGGCCAGCTTCATATCAGCTGAGAAAAACTGCTTGTGGAACCATGACTACTGCTTTTACCATTTCAACAGCAGGACAGTCTGGCTCTGGAGAGCCTTTGTCTGGAGATGTCACTCAGAACTGAGGTTTTCCTGGCTCCTCTCAGAGCCTCTGTGAGCACTGCCAGGGAGTGAAGCAGGACCACACGGAAGGCAAGAGCCCTGTGGAGGGATGGCTCATCTCCCTGCAGAGCCCAGAAGGCTTTGGGCAGGAGGGATGAGTCTGGGATTCTCTACTTGGACCCTGCTACACCTCTGTGCAAGCATGGCTGTGATGTGCAGAGAGCAAACCATGGGCAGTGAGCAAACGCAGCGTGGGAGATACCCCCAGAGAAATCCCAGCTCAGCAGGGAGGGAGGAGAGGTGCTGACCACCTGAGCAGGGAAGGGTAAGCCATGAAATCAGCCTGCTTAAAAGCTGCCACATGGGCTTACTCACCTCAAAGCAACTAGGTGATATGCAGGGTTTGCTGTTTAAAGAAGAATTTCACAGCCTTTTTGTTGGCTTGCAGGCTTGCATCCCTGTGAAACTCTATCACCTCCTCCCTTTCCCCTCCTAGCTCTGTTCCTCCTCTTATTTTTTCCCATGTGCTTTCATGAAGAAAGTAGGAAAAAAAAAATTAAAGAAAAAAAGAGATAGGAAACATGAAATCTGTGAGACCAGTGGGAGGGAAAGTGGTTTTCTTGTTGCTCATTCACAAACATTCAGCTGAGCAGGGAAAAAAAAATCCCCACTGAAATCTGGGAATATTTCATGTACAAATTTACAACTGCTGACAAGACAACCCTACATATTTCATTTACACACTGATAAGGAAGAAGTTGAAATGATAAATCAACTGCAAAAAGAAAAAATGCTGCAAGTATTTATCCTGGAGAAAGTGAATAAACAAGGGGATGGTATACATATGTACTGATAGTTTAAAAAATGGTTTGGGCTTGTATTACTAGGAGTTATATGTATAGAGAACCAGTGAATTATGAATGTCTTGGTTTTTGCTTGGTTTTTGCTTGCTTTATCTTTTCACTGGCAATGGCAGCACACAGGGAAGGAGAATTTGATGCAAAGTGAACGACTGACAAAATGGGCTTTTTCTTTCTCTTGTCCCCTCCCACTGTCACAGTGTCTAGACAATCCAAGTATAAAAACTGCTTGATTGCAGCCTCTTGTAAAATGTGACAGAGGGTGTTACATGCACACATCTTTTCAAGCCAAGTCCCTGAAAGTTGTCTGTTCTTGGCTCAAAGAAACAGCATCGTGGGGAGTTGGCTAAATGTGAGAGAATACATGTATGAGTGTACATGCCTAAAGTGATTTCAGCTTACTCAGGGGTTTCATAGACAATAAATATCACCTCCATTCAGCACTGGCCTTTGTGTCAATGAATGGAATCCAAAAACTAATCTCCTTCAGTATCACAGAGCAGGATTTTAATATCCAAAAGCTTCATCTCCCTGCATGTCAGCATTTGGAGCTGTGGAAGGCTGGAATTATTCAGGCAGCTCTGAGATCACCAAACAAAATCTGGAGCTGTTTTACACTAAACTCTCTAGAGATGAGCACACAATGTTGCTCATCCAACATGCTGTGCATCTTAGAGTAAGGGAACAAGTTTTAAATCCATTTCCACTAGGAAAGGCAGCATTTCTCAGATGTGTGAGTTATGGGTTGCACAGCATTATCATAGTCTGACAGTGGTAGTCCAAGTTAATCCAAGTTAAAAGGTATGTAACTGGTCTAATTAAAATGAACTTTTCTAATGCAAGTAAATTGAATTTGGTTATTTTGAAGTTGTGTTTTTGTGGGCAATGTAAAATGTGTTTTTATGAAAACATAAACCCCCCTATTTTCATGGGTTTTGAAACTTCCTTAGAGACAAATGAAAATAAACATTATATTATTTGTCTCCTTTCTTGCCCTTATTACATTTCTTGGACTCCAACATTAACATTGCAAGCAATCCAACATGTGTCTAACCAGAAGAGTAGTTTCCACCCACATTGTGGAAACATTCGTCGACAAGGATATAAAATTAATTATATCATTATTAATCTTTTATAGAGTCAGAGCACCTTAATCACTTTTAGGTAGGATACAGATGAAGGCTAAGGAGATATATTAACATTATAATTATTACTGTAAATCATCCTCCTTTGGTTTTTCTTTTTGTTCTTGATAAAAAATGGAAGCCAAAACCGAAACACCCAACAAAGCCAGACATCCACACCATTAAGAAAAACAAAAGCTGTCCTCTGCTAGCTAATCAAAACCTAGGAAAAGTCTAAGAGTAGGAGGAAAATTCCTTTTTTTATACTTCTATTTTAAAAGTAAAAGCTCCAACATGTGATATCTGAAAAGCCAAAAGTACTGATTAACCTTTGCTTCTGCAGTAGTAAGCATATGGCTGGGGGGAAGAGTGGTGTAAATTCACTCCTTCCGAGCATCAGAAGTTTTCTCATAAGCTTTTGCAACTCACAGCTGAAAGTCTGAATTATGGTACATTTTCAGAACCTTCTTTTTTTGGAGTTGTAAGAGAAAATAGGTCCTAAGAGGGTTTGAGAGAGATGCAGGGAAAAGCCTGTCTACCCTGCACCCTTCGATCCATGCTGGGGCCCTTCTCCTCCAATGAAAGGGAACTGGCACAGGAGAGGGCTCCAGCCTGCTGAAGAGATGGAGAGCAGGTTCAGACCCTGCAGGGTGCATTCTCTTTCCTCCTGGACTTCTCTGGAATGAAATCTGATGGCATATATTTAAGATAACTTCTCTCAGTAAAAAGCATGAAAGGGAGAGGCTGGATGACTGGTAACTGGCAACTGCCTTTTTCTGACCAAGTTTTACAAATCTTGTCTGGAAAGCATCAGCAGGGAAGCTGAGTTAAGAAATAGTTATGTTAAAAGGAAATCAGAAGCACAGAATCCTTGGCTTTTATTCAGTCTCTGTGGTGAAGAGGCATGAATCAAACTAAGGGTTGCATCCAGCATGGCTGTGAAAAATGAAATCTCTAAGGGCCATCTTCTTGGTGCTTTATGTTTTGCTGAAAGCACCACAAAACTATCAGTCTGTGACATCAAATAAACCAAATTTTATGAGCTACTGTAGGATTTAATATTCAAAATGCCACACTCTGAGTTACCGTGAAGGTTCAAGGAGGACAGAAAAGGCTTTCCAAGAATAAGAATTCCAAGAATTTTTAAAAGAGACTTTAAAAATGACTCTGGAATGCCTCCTGCAGGCTGTATATGGGAATAATCAACACAGAAATTTTACCCCCGAAGTTGAAATGTCTTACTGTCCATGCCCTATTAGCAGCTCCTAGAGAGAAACTGATGGATTGGGTATTTTGAAACACAACTCTGAGACACATTAAACCCCCAATTTTCAGAAAAGTTTCACTCACCCACTTTGACTATTACAAATCACTAGGAAGGCATTCCAAGTTGGGCAACAAATAGGCACTTTAAACCAGTCTTATGTAGGTCAGTAATTCTCATGCTGTCTGCTTGCTGACCTCTCTTTGACTCATATCTATGCTGATGGGAGCATTTTGGATTTCCAGAATTAATAATGTGTCAGTTTCAAGCCAACTCAAATGAAACAGATGGAATAAAACAGCAGCACTTATTGCATTATTTTTTTGTTTTTATCTATTAACTCTGGGACATTTTAGAGGACTGCCTACATTCCAGCTTTGCCAGGGATTCCCCAATTTTAAGGTCAGAGAGATATAAAATTTAAAATTAAAACTCCTGGGTGTTATTCATTATTCCCCAGGCTTGTGGGTTGCAGGTTACTATATATACATATAATTTTTACACTAAGGTCTGATCCAGAAGGAATATATTTTTACTGCATTGTGATAGATTCAGTTCAGCTTTGAATAAAGCTGGAGATTTGTGTAGAATTCTTGCAAATCTACATGTGCACCACACTTGTCATGATGCATTAAATAAATGTAAATCAGAGAAGACACAGTACTACCACTGGATGTCCTCTGACTGTTAAAGACATGCAGAAAATCTCACATATACAAAGTCATGTTCCTGAACAAAAAGCCAGAAACACCAGGGCAAAACTTCAAGTATGTTTCAAAACAGCACTCAAAAATTCCTGGGCTGCACAATTTGATTTTTAAGGAAGACCTTTAATGCTTCACTCCCAGATTCTGCTTTAGTGGTCTCTGAGCAGAAAAAACTCAGCAGTTCAATTGTTTATGTGCAGCAGTCAAAAGTCAGGCTGCTGCTGCCCAGTGTCCATGGCCATCCATGGCTGGAAAAGCAGGAAGAGCAGTCTCAGCTGAGCTCCTGCTGCCATACTGCCCTGGTTCAAAGCAAATGCCTTTTACAGTGCTGGAGTGCTCTTACTATTGTTTCTTGTCAGCTTGCAGTTGCTTTGGAAGTCCTCTACAATGGTGGCAGAAGGGGTTCAGGAAAGGGAGCAGCTCCAGCTCCAGCTGCTATGAAAGAGCAGACCCTGGAAGGGGCTTTGAAGTGCCATATTCTGCCCTGCTGTTCCTCCCCATTACTGAGTGACTGGGGACACAGCCCTGGAAACAACAGCTTCCTGACACCACAGACAAGGTTTAAGTTGTAACACATGCCTGCAAAGCCTGGCCCTGTGCTTGCCTTCCCTCTTTTCCCCTTTGGGACAGGAACTAAAAGACAGTTATGAAAAATGAAGGTCTGGGCTTCACCTTGCCGGTTTAATTTCATCCAGCCTTGGGGGTCAGAACCAGGGAAGAGGAGGTGCATGTGGAAGGACTTCACTGAGCTACAACCAGAGCCTTGGCTTCTGCCAGAGGCTGTGAGCACAGCTGTCCATGGGACAGGGCGAGTGGTTACCCAGGGCCAGGAAGGAAGAGCGATGAATGTCTTGGTCCCCCTCTGGCAAGAGATTTACTACAACCCAGACAATCTGTTTATTATCCATCTAGCTATATGATCTATTCATTGCAAGTTAGAGAGGAAAAAGGAAGTCAGTGTTGCAGCTGGGCAGGAGGAACAATAACCACGTCCATGTGTTCTTTGAGGGTCAGTAGTGGTGGTGGGGCTGGCTGGCAGCTGTCCGGTGGGGATGTCACCTGGCAAGGCCACAGGAAGCTGCATTACCACAATGCTGTTTGAGCAGCCCTAATCAAAAGCTCCCCAGTGCAAGAAGAGAAGATAAACCCTCCAAACTGCCCATGAAAGGACACGTCTCCACCCTTTTGGTTTTGTGCAGCTTCTTTGCCAGCCAAGGCTGCGAATGTCAGGGCCTCATCTTTTTCAAAAACCAGTGAATTCTATTCCACTCCCTGTGATACATCCCTTTCAGCAAAACCAAACCAGAACAAAACACAAGAAGCAATTAAAGGCTCATGCTGCAATCTCTTAAAGTTACAGTAACTGAGTTATGCCTTGTACTCTCTCAGGGCTTTTATTATTTTGAAAAAAAGATGCCCTAGAAAAATGCAGTAGTTCTGAGGAAGGGTTCTTCTGTGGTTTTTTTTTCTTCCCCCACTAACCTCCAAATTTCACTTGTAATATGAAAGAAAACATCTTATGTGTAACTAAATTCAGAGGGAAGGCCTGCAGGTTTTACTCTCATGAACTGAACAGCAATTCAGACTCAAAACTGCACACAGGATTTTTTTATGGTTAAAATGTGTTAAAAGAATCTTTGAAATTAAGAACTAATGGCAGCACCTACATACAGTAAACACACTGCTTACTTTAGAGTTAACCCCCACAAAGGACAGATCTATCCCTGGTTCTGAGAGAACACCATGTAAATTCAACCGTGTGATTTCAGGCTACATTCCTCCTTCATCAGGCTGCTTGTGGCAGCTCTATTCATGAGCAGGGAGAAGTGGGGGGTGAATGGTCTGCATAAGCATTTTGAGCTAATGCACCTAAATTTTGAAGTGCCTTTTAAGTGTGTAAATTAGAAAACCTATAGCAAGAGAACAACTGCTGCAAATGCCAGAATAATTTTGTCTTAGAAAGAGAAGAAATAAAACAGTGTCTCCACTGATTTCCTCTTTCTTTTTTCCCATTAGGAGAACAGAAAGATGATTGCAGGTTGATTCACACTGTTCTGATTTTTTTCTCTCAATTCTTATTTTTAGATTCTACCCAGGATTAATGGGTGTTCATCTGACCCACAGTATGGGAGCAGTGCAGAGCAGAGTGCCAAATGTGAATGAGGATGGGCAGGGAAGGAAGGGGAGAAGGAAGGACACAGTAAAGAAGTTCTGCCTGTTTGCCACTGTGGACTATGAAAGAGGCATAGAAAAAGACCTTTCTCTCAGAAACGCCCCTCGCTGCTCCTCCCCATCCCCCTTCACTCATGCAGGAATGAAGTGAACCCCTTCTCTGCCTTGTCTGATTTCTGTGTTGTGATCGGAGAACTTGGAGGATGTGACAGCAAGAAAAAGGGAGCAAGCTGATTCTCAAATCAGGAGACTTACTTTGGAACCCTTGCAGACACCATTCCCTCCTAAAGGGGCTCTCATTTCTTCTAGGTTGCTACTGCTAACATTTTAATATAGTTATTTAAATCCCTTATTTGTCCAGTTACACTGGAGGAAAAATACTCTTCTTCCTAAACATGAGCAAATATTTGCCTGTGACCAGCCCACAAGAAACCCTCAGCTTTCTCACCACCATCACTGTAGCTGGCTTCATCCACAACAGCAAAGATGCTGACAGGCGGGGTCCCCAAACTGGGTGGCAACCACACTGTGATAAAGGCAGTGAGTGCTGACAGTACTGAGTAATGGGGACACACAGAAAACGTGCCTATGCTCACACCCCCACAGAAAAGTTCTCTAGTGAGACCTGTTCTCTCAAACCCAGCTGTTGCCACCATGGTTTCAGTGTATGACAGCAGCTGACTGCTAGATGACATCTTAGGTAAGTTTACTGTGTCTGGATGGGGTTCAGTTTCTCCACAGCATCCCAAACCCAGCTGTGTGTGCTTCAGCCTTGTGAGCAGAACAACGTTGATAACTCAGCCATGTTTAAGTTATTGCTGAGCACTGCTCACAAAGCATCAAGACCTTCTTTGTTTCTCACTCTGCCACTGCAGCAAGTAGGCAGGGGGAGGTTTGGGAAGGGACAGAGCTAGGAAAGCTGAACCCAACTGACCAAAGGTATATTCTACACCCTCAGAATATGAGGAAGAGTCCACAGATGTTTCTCTGTTTGTGTGTATTTAAAACAAAACTGGGTGGTAATCTGGAGCAGACAGGGAGGGTTTCACTGAAAATGACTGCTCTGTGATACACCTTGTGAAATACACAACTCCTGACAATTCAGGAGATCTGGAGATCTTGTCTGGAGTTCCTCCCCGTTTCTTAGCACAAAGAGACAAAAAGCTGAAGGCCACTGAAATTAACAAGTGTGCTGTCCCCACAGCATAGGCGACACATGTCAGATTTGTGGATTGTGTTGTAAAGGGAAAAGGACCTCTTGACAAGGAACAAATTGACACTCTAAGCCAGGCTGGCTGGGAGGGTCAGGTCAAATAAGCAACCACAAGCACATTTAGCACAAACCGGATATCGAGGAGAACATCAACCAAAGCAAAGGCTGTGAGAAGATGACCCTTTCCAGTTGCATATATGCTAATTACAGGATTCTGAAAAAAATGGATAAACCCTCTGCCTATGCAAAATAGTACTCTTGAAAAATAATAGCTATATTTAGACTATTATATTATTAACAGAAACAGCTGTAGCCAATTTAAAAAATCCAAATGGAAGAGGGTGGTGCCAGGCCATATGTGTCACAAATGACATCTGAGTGACTGACAACTAGGAAATAAATAATCTTGGAGAGTTACAGGGATGATGAGCTTCTTCAACACTTACATACAAGAAGTACAAAATCCCTTCTTGAGTTACTCCGGAGACCTTATGTCACTAGCACTAACACAGGCCTGTCCTTTCCAAAGGGCTACAAATGACAAGTTACTAACCCCTAAATTCAAAAAAGGATTGACCTTCCTAACCTTGTGAAATTAAGCTCTTGCCAATGAGTCATCTACAACACTGGCCTCACAACACCAAAGGGGACAGGAGCAGTTCACAGCACCATCACCACAAGGTGAAGAGCTGAGCTCCACCACACATGAGCTCAACCCCACGGTGGTCACACCTGAACTGCCTGTGAGTCACACGTGGGTTAGCACGGGAGCCAGAGCATCCCTGCTTGAGACTTTGTCAGTAGAGAAGAAATGGTCACAAACCAGAAGTTACTGGTTGTTTAGACTGAAAAGGACCAACACTTCCTGTGCAAATAGTTAACATTGTCTGCAATCAAATCCAGACCAGAATTTTATGCAATATGTGAGCGTACGCTCTTTATAGATACATAAATTAAAATCTAGTGGCATGCTTTCTGAGAAGCAATTTCACAAAACTAGAGCGAATGGGAGTCAAATCAGGCTGAAGTCAGAACATCCAGAAAGTTGCTGACATCTGCAAGCAGTTTAAGACATTTCCTAAATGCCTACCAGTGTTACAACCATGGAAATGGGCTAGATAAAAATAACACACAACGAAAAAAACCCAACAGCTGGGTTTATCAGGGAAGTGAAAAAACATATAAAATGTTATTTAGAAAACTAGCACATGAAAGGGGAAAGAGGAAGAGATAATAAGTAGCAAAAAAAGCTAAAATAAAGATTATATACAGGAATCAAGAAGATACTAGAAAAAAAAGGTGGCACATAAAATCAGAAATACATTTTAAATTTTTAAAGCAGATTATGAAAGATGAATCCCAAACAATAAAAAATGTAGAAACGTTCATTACAATATGACAGCAGCAGAAGTTATTCAGTAAATGTTTCCAATTAGCACACAGGTAAAAGGCTGGATGATCTGTTTATGATGATGATAATGTAATAGCTTCTTCCCACCACAGCAGCCCCTGGAGAGGGGATGTTAAGCAGTAGATAAACGATTCTGGGTGATTCAGATTAGTTGCTAGAAATAAACTTGTCTCAGAAGGTTTACAGAGGTAGCCTTGGAGCTGCTACTGCATCTAAAGCAGTTCTTGGCCTTTGGGGAAGGACCAAGGACAGGAAGAAGGCTCATACTGGGCTACTATTTGAGAAGGGTAGAAAGTAATTACAGGCCAGTTGGATGAGTCTCCAGTATTTTGCAGAGCATAGAACAACCAGCATTGGCCTCAATTAATAACTTTTTTCAAAGCTCTGTAATTAAAGTCAATTAACTTGGCTTTAAGGAAAATAGATCCTGTCAAACTAATTTGATGTAATTTCTTGCAAAAATTACAAGTACACTTATAAAGGCAGCATCGTTAACAGTATTACAAACCTAAGTCATTTGACTAGTTCTGTAGAATATCTTTATGAATGCTTTGAAGCCTACATGGAATGTTTTCATCTGTACAGGGAGAATAGGACTACATTGGTGGAGAGCACCGTATAAGATCAGGCTAAAACCTTGAACCTATTTTATATTGGAGTCACTTTTGAGTCCACAGTCATATTAGAAGCATTAAAAAGCTGCTAAATTAAGGAAACCAAAGTGGAACTGTAAATTGGAAACTATTTATTAGCAAACAAATGGGTTCCTGTTGGATTCCACAGGCATTGGTGATCATCCCTTTACTATTTAATAGCCTTACCAGTGACCTGGATTAAAGTAAAGTCATTGTGGTTAGGCATGAGACAAGGAATGGCAGAAAACAAACCATAAAAGAACAAGCCTGACAGAGAGCAACTGGGGCCTGTAGAAAAATGGGAGAAACCAATTTAGGTGTTAATATGGCCAAGTACAAAATCCCCTTATGAGAAGAATCCAGGCCATACTTACAGGATGAGAGGGAGAGAGAGGACTCTATCCTCCGAAGCACAGAGTGAATGTGAGACCAGGGGTCCTGGGAAGCAATCAGCTCGACATGAATTCCCCACGCAAGGCTGTGGCCAAAAGGGCTAATGCAAGCCTCAGCTGTACAAACAAATGAAAATCAAAAGATGAGTAGGTAGGTTACGGTGATGCTGTGTTTGGTTCTTGTTCCTCTGCTCTGTGAATAACATATCAGGTTCTGCTGCTCCATTTTACTGTTGGAAAAACTGGCAGAGTGTTCAGGGAAGAGAAATTAAATAACTGGAAACACTGGGCTATGAAGGCTTCGCTATAAACAAAAATTTTAGAGGGAATTTTATTATTTTGTTCATGGTATAGTGGTATTCTTACACTGAATAAATTTGATAACAGCAGGCTCTGATCTAGCAAAGGTAGAAATTACTGAAAATTATTCCAATCCAGGCTGTGAACAGGCAAGTTTGTTCTGGTTGTTCAGCAATGATGTGTTATAGCAAATTAACCAGTAATTAACCCTTTGCACCACAGTTTATGAGGTACTGCCCACCTCTGCAAAGTTGAGAAAGCAACTGCGCTTGATTCAAAAAGGATGCGTGCCCACACGGCTTGGGTAAATGGCTACAAAGCAGGAGCTCCTGCAGGTGAGCTGAGTGGTCACTGCACCACACTGTGCTCCATGTTGCCACCAAGAAACATTTCTTCTCCTTGCAGGGTATTAATCCTGGCAGCCTTCCTGCTCACAGCTTACAAAATACCTCTGGAGAAACCCCAGGCTTCTGGGGATGAGGTGCCATTTATATATGGATCACGCCCAACTGTCCATCTTCTGCAGGATCTGCAAGCAGCCTCAATTCCCAGGACCTGGCTGTGTATAAAACCTCACTGTACAAAGCTCCTCACACTGAGATGCCAAGGAAACCACTTTTAGGAAACAGATGGGTGTTGTTATGACTCTGCCACTGAGAAAGCACCGGTGACTCCTTGTTTCAGCAATTCACTTCATCTGCTGCTTGCCACTGGGACCTTGTCCTGGGGATCTGGCTGGGATCTTATCCCAGCAGCACCTCGCCACAGAAGGTGACCTCAGAGAATCATGCTGTGGAAAAGAGTCCTCCATACCTCACTGGTATTTCCTCTCCCAAATTCACCCTTTTAGGATGAACCAGTGGACTAGCTACCTTCTTCATAGAAATCCTTTATGCAGAATGAATGGATGTGAGCACCACTCCTGCAGGAACCTCCCAGGTCACTCAGGGCATTTACCTGTCTCCTCCTTCCCTTTCTGCATGCTGAGGGAACTGGGTTCTGCCAAGAAAGCTTTTAGCTATCTGTCCCAAGGCTGGGGTTGGGCATTTGGGCTCCTGAGGACCATGTGTTCAGCTGTGGGGCCCTGGTGACTGAATTTGCTTCATCTCACAGCCTGCCAATATTTAAATCTGGTGTTTTTTAAGGAGGCAGCACAAGCTTTTGAGCATGCTGTCTGTCTTAACCTGGGCCTTTGGCCAGAAAGTATTAATCCTATCAATGTGCAGGAGTGGGAAGGCTGGAAGTGTTTGATTTGTGCCAGTTGCTGGCATCATCTCATTTTAAGCTTCTGGAATGAACCCATTTATGACTGAATGCTGCAGTGTAAATTCTGCAAATAAAACAGATAAAATAATCTCAATTACTTGAACTCAGGACTAGTTCACATATGCCACTCCAGAGATTTAGAAGGCGTTATTTCATACAAACATCTAATTAAATTTAATTATGGTTCTACAGTTATTTTTATGTTAAACAGGTGGAAAAAATGTGTTTTTCAAACTTTTGGTTATGCTCAGTAAGTGATGCCTGCTAAAACACAGCATGCACAGCATAATAAAATCTTGGTGATATGTCACAAACATAAAAGAAAGATCCTGTCTTCAGTAAACACGTAGTACAAAGCTTCTGCAGAGTGAATCACAGCAAGAAAGATTGTAAAAATTTTAGGGAGGAAAAAGGCCTGTCCAAGTGTGGTGTGTATGTACGTGTATGTGTACATGCATTCACACACACCCCACTGCTTCAGCTCTGCTATATCCAGCATTCCTACCAACAGTCAGCTCAAAACTCTGACTGGCAACTCCTTAGTCACTAACAAAGCAGAAGTTTAGGGAAAGCTGATCGAGGACAAGGTTTCAGAGCTGCTAATAAAACGTGAATCAGAGCCTGCAAAAGTACAGTTTGAATTGAGCATTTGTGCATCTTTATACTTTTTGTCCTCCTGGATACATTTTTTCCCCCCTCTCCCTCTGGCACAACCCCAACTACATCCTACAGCATGAGGATGTCCTGTTAAGCACACATGCAACTGTGTTTTTAAACATTGTAAAGGCTTCTGTCAAAAGATGTACCTAGGATCACATAGGCCAGACTCCAGAAATAGAATTTTACAGATGAAGTAACTGTGATAATCTTCCTAACTATAAACATTAAAAACTACATAGAAGTAAAGAGATTTAATACATGGACTTAAAAAAACTCTTTTTTGAAATATTGCAAAATAAATCAGATGCAAGGCTTTTCCTTTTATTCTAGACACACAGACACAGAATTAAATAGGAGAATGTGAAATTAACCATCCCATTTGCCTTTGTAATTCACCCAGACTAGACACAGAAATGCTATGGAATTTAATGCAATGAACCCCAGAAGTGTCACTTTCACAAATCTCAAGAGGCATCATTGACCTGAGGCTGGCTGCAGTTTCTGCCCCAATTCCAGTTTAATGTATTCCAGTCTGACCCTCAAGCGACAGTGCTGCTGGAGAACACGCTAAGGAACAAATGCAGGCAATTGCTTTGACATAATTCTTTTGGACGCAGGCAGATCGAATGTGCTGATGTCAACAGAGACCAGAAAAGAGTTTTATGCAATCTCCTTTCCTCACTGAAGAAAACAATGAGAGGAAACAAAGCACAACCCAAACCCCAGCCAAACAACATGCCCACCTCCCAGCAGCAATACTGATACATGCTAAGAAAGGGAGAACCAAGGAAAACGTTCCTAAAGTAGCATTTGTATGCATACACAGCATTTCATTCATAGCTTAAATTTACACAACTTGTGGATATCATTGGCTCTTTGCACATAACATGCATGAAATATCTGTCCTATAGGAAGTATTAATTTAAAACCCCAGGAACAGCTTAATGGCTGTTCAAACAGTGCTTTATGACCACAGTACCTTCAAAAGAGTTCCTAACATAGCTCCCTCTACTTAATGTAAAGTATTCTTCTTCCCTTTCTCACATGCTTCTAAAATTTCAACGTGCTCTCAATATAATTGTCAGGACTATACCTTCCTGCCTTGCCACTCACTTAAATATCCAAGCTCTAGCATGCTCTGGGGCTGCATAGTTTGAAGTCAGAACACTGAGACAACATTGACTTTTTTCTGCACAGGGACAACAAGAGAAGCCGGGAATATTTTTTCCATAAGAAAGATGAATTATGGTAGGAAACCAGATCAAGGATTCCACAATGTCTATCCTGAGAATAAAAGACTGAGCTAAAGATTTTCTTCTCCACCTGGTGATGTTCCTCCTGAAATGACTTCTGTAAAAAGAGGAAGACCCACACATCAATGATACAGTTTTTCAGAACTCACCAGGGAAAATACCAGGGTTGAACATGGCTGGTCCCTCAACTTTATACAATAAAAACCAAACAAAAAAGAAGATCTCAAGCTCATTTCTTCATCTCCCTTTTACTGCCTCTCCTAAGAATGGCTTCCAGCTCTGCTATTTACAGTTTTTCTTTTCTCCCAGTCCTCCAGCTCCTCCCCCACCAGTCCATACAGAAAGATTGTCTGCAATGGTTTAACACAAAAAACAGATGAGATACTTAAGGCTTCCCCTTTCTGTGTGCCCAGAGTGTTTCCAGGAAGAGAAAGTCTTGTGAGGATTCTCACTTTGCTCTTCTACAGCTACTTGTGTGGGTCACTCTACCACAATAAAAGCCTGCATCTGTTACCTGACCACGACTGAGAGACAGATGAAGATTACCATTTTTAATGGTAACTTTTCGTAGGAAGTGTGGTCTGAGAGAGGAGTCGTCATGTGCAAGAGCCACTGAAGCTCCTTGATGTAGAACATTAAACCACCCCTACAAAAAGTAGAAGCAGACTTTTGTCCTTTGTCTACCGCCTTTTATGTGACCTGCCCCCAGAATGTGGCCACAAGTTGTGGTCCACAGTTTGGCTGAGCATCAGAAGCCGCAGAATCTTTTACTCTGCGCTGGCATCTGCATTAGCATCACAAGGCTCAGGCAATAAGGATTTTAAGCCCACCAATCATCAGGAACTATATACAATTTAGTCATAAAATCATAGAGTGGTTTGGGTTGGAAGGGACCTTAAAGACCATCTTGTTCCAACCTTTTGCCATGGGCAGGGACACCTTTCACAAGACCAGGTTACTCAAAACCCCACCCATCCTTGCCTTGAACACTTCCAGGGATGGGGCATCCACAACTTCTCTGGGCAACCTGTTCCAATGCCTCACCACCCTTACAGTAAAGAATTTCTTCTTCATATCTCATCTAAGCCTACCTTGTTCAAGATCTTTAATAATGGCATAGGCAGTGAGATTGAGCGCACCCTCAGCAAGCTTGGGGATGACACTGAGCTGAGTGGTGCCACTGACACGCTGAAGGGAAGGGATGTCATCCAGAGGCACCTTGACAGGTTTGACAGGTGGGACTGTGCAAACCTTGTGAAATTCAACTAGGCGAAGTGCAAGGTCCTGCACCTGGGTCAGGGCAATCACCAGCATCTGTACAGACTGGGGGATGAAGGAACTGAAAGAACCCCTGTGGAGAAGTACTTGGGGGTACAGGTGGATGAAAAATTGGATATTTTTGGAAAATTTTCCAATTTTGGAAATATTGGGAAAAATTTGCAACATGGGACTCCAGCCCAGAAAACCAGCTAGATCCTGGGCTGCATCAAAAGCAGTGTGGCCAGCAGGTCAAGGGAGGTGATTCTGTCCTTTTACTCTGTTTTTGTAAGATCCCACCAGAAGTTCTGCATCCGGCTCTGGGATCCCCAGCACCAGACCTTGGACTTGTTGGAACAGGTCCAAAGGAGGGCCATAAAGACGATTAGAGGGATGGAACACTTCTGCTATGTAGACAGGCTGAGAGAGTTGGGGTTGTTCAGCATGGAGGAGAGTCCAGGAAGACCTAAGAACAGTCTTAAAGGAAGCTTACAAGAAACATGAAGAGAAACTCTTTACCAGGACCTGTAGTGACTTTTTAAAAACAATCAGTTTTCAACTGAAAAAGGGTAGATTTAAACTGGATATGGGAGGAAATGTTTTACAATGAGGATGGTGAGACACTGGAACAGACTGCTTGGAGAAGTCAGAAGGTGTCCTGTTGCTGGAAATGTTTGATGTCAGGTTGGATGGGGCTTTGAGCAGCATGGTCTAGTGGCAGGTATCCCTGTCCAGGGCAAGAGTGTTGGAGTAGAACTTTAAATGTTCTTCCAATGCAAACAATTCTGTGATTGGTGATTCTGTTACTGAACTGGATTCTCACCTCTGTGATTCCTATCACAAAACACAGCTGGTGCAGTTCATGCAGCTGGGACTTAATGGTGCTGTGAAAGAACGTGTGGAACATGGGTACAAACCCATACCACTGCAGACAGAGATAAAGGAAGCATGTACACTCCAGGATAAAGGCACATGAAGAAGAGGGGATTAAGATACCCACATGGTTCTGTCTAAATGCACAGATGACATAAAACAAAAAGCAAGAACCAAAGGCACAAGAAACCAAGCAAGGTTTCTTGCTTGCACAAAAAGCAAGAACCAAATACCTTTACACTGCCATTTGTGTGAAGAGTCAGTCTATTTATTTCTTCCACACTGTAAAGCTGTGCTTGTTAGGACACCCACAGCAGTGGTTATGTAGTTCACACTCGCTATCTTTTCAGAGCATGAGAGATCCAATCATCTGCAGTCTTCCAATACTTCCCTCTAAACCTGCTCCTCTGACTCCAGCTTTCAGCGACAGCAGATTATTTGTTGTTTGTGTACTGCAGGCTGTTACAATATTTTTACAACAGGAAATGTGTGTTCCATACGTAAGAAGACTACACTTACAAGAAATAATGCAGGAAAGTGATCTAATTTCTCTTCTGCTTCCTTCCTTCTGCAGTGTGCTGCATTGAGATGTTTGTTCCAATACACAGATACCAGTTCAAGGCCAAGATTTTATTTACCCTGATTGCACAAAACAAGCCAGCACTTAAACTGCAACTCAAACACCTCAAGCTGTTGTGCTCCATTCATGTTCATCTAAGTGATTTAGGTAAGTGGGCTTAAATTTCTCTTTTCAAGGTTATTGAGCCTGTCTTATGCACAGCCAGATATTTGTATGTCAGTGCTACAGATTTAAAACTCCTGTGAATAAAGAACGCTTTCCAAAGTTGCAAACAGCGGAAAGAACAGGAAACGTCAATTTGAAGTGAACCTCAGTACTGCAGACTGTAAGAAAATGTCCATTGTGCTTCATTTAGGGAAAAGAACACAACATCTTCACTAAGCACTGCACCTACCCATGGATGTTACTCAGCTACCACTGCTGAACAAAGAAATCTGAGTAACTGCTACATTTCACTTCTCTGCTTTTGAAAAACCAGTTTTTAATTTAGGAAGTCTGAGGTAGCCTTTTAAGAGAAAACTTTAAAGCATTCTCCTATTTATTACTGGGACTGACAATACATGTATATAAAAAATTATAAATTATGTATATAATAAATTATAAATTGCCACATGCTACTGCCTCCAGTCTGCAAGCTAAAAGCCGGCAAGAGACTCTATACTGCTACAGGGCCAAATCTGCATCAGGCAAGTTGTTGAATTTGGTAAGTTATGAACACCAGCAAATTCACAAGCTGACCAGTCAGTGCTGACTTCTCAATGCCAAAGTTCTTGGAAAGGGATAAACAGATGGGTCAGGAAAGGACAGAACTCTGAATAGCTGTAAAAATAACATCTGAGTTCATTTGTTCTCTATCTCTCATGCTGAAAACCATCAGACCATTAAAACTCCCCACTGTATCTTGCATTTTTTGTGAGCTAAGAGGACAAACTCTTTCATATTTACATGTTAGAGAGGTATTTAAAACACAAATGAAATCAAGGGATACTTCCCAAAGTTATGTTTGTTTTGTATATGATGTCAGTAGTGTATTCTCCTGGCGAGGCAATGCAGATTTCCCTACGGCTGGGCTGGAGCCTCTGCTTTTTGTTTGCATTTGGGCACTAAATCATCTTCCCCGAAGATGAAGCATGAAAAATGAGGCTCCATGTTTCCTTCTGTATATATATATATGTATTTCAGATGCCAGGAGCATAAATATAAGCAAAAGAAAAGGGTCCCCAACTTTGCCAGCTTCCCAGAACTATATTTTGTATGCTGGTGCTTTTGTTTTCTTGCAAGTTCAGCACTGCTGTGATGGCAGCATGCTGGATTCCCCCTGCCCCCAACGAGTGATACATATTAGTACATCTGTTTTCTCTGTAAAGTCTTTCTGCATTCTTTGCAGGGCACAGGAAGGATGTGGGCTCCTTTTCACATTCAAATGAGGCAAATTAGCCTTTGCCTGGTTCCTTCAGTATAATGCTTATTTTACATTTAAGCGTGAGAAAAAGGGAGGAAATAAACCCCAATACATTAGGTGGGTTGCATGTTCCATTTTGGTGCAAGCCTCACTGAGCCTTGTTTTGTGAATTACTTTCCACAGGACACGATTTCAGGATGATAGTTTAATTAGTTCAACAGTGTAATTATGTAAAATGACCAAATAGTCTGCACAAAGAAATAGCTGCCACAGACACATTAAACATGAGAAAAAGCTGAAAATGCCAACCTGGATCAGCAGGGTTCAGGCAATCCAGGGCTGACCAGCCTGAAAGCAGCACTGCAGGAGAAAATCTGAGTGTTCCAGTGGAAACGAAGCTGAACACAATCCAACAATGCTCCCTTATGGCATGGCAAAGGTGGCCATCAACTTCCTGGCTTGCAGCAGCAAAAGCACTTCCAGCAGGTTGAGAAATATGATCCTTCCCCTGTATTCAGTACTGGTAAGACATGACTGGAGTGCTGGATTTAATTTAGGGATCCTTGAAAATTTGGGTTCCCTTGTACAGAAGAGATATGAACTTATTTGAGCAGATCCAGTAAAAGGGCCACAAAGATAGTTAAGATTTTAGACCATCCATCCTATAAGGAAAGACTGAGAGAGCTGGGACTCTTCAGCCTGGAGAAGAGGAAGCTCTTTTAATGTGTATAAATACCTCATGGAAGGCAGTAAATGAGACAAGGCAAGACCTTGCAGTGGTTTCCAGTAACTGCTGATGGACACAAATTAAAGTACAGGAAATGCTGTTTAAACATGAAAAAAACCCTCTTGTACTGTGAGGGTGCTGAACACAGGCACAGGTTGCCCAGAGAGGCTGTGGAGTCTCCATTGCTGCAGATATCCAAACCCCACTGGGATATGACTCTGAGACACCAACTTTACGTTCACCCTAGTTTGAGCAGAGGGTTGGAGTAGATGATTTCCAGACACCCTTTCTAACTGCAGCAGTTTGAGATTCTGCCAGGTCATGTGAAGACTTGCTGCACTTAGAAAAATCCTCCTCTCACTCCTTTTACAAGCCAGAGACAAAGGCAACAATTCAGTAAGGTAACAAAGCGTAGTACACACTTTACAGGGAACACGTGTGGTTCACAGTCCCTCTTATGTCCTGTGCTCCAATCCCAGTGGTAAAGCTAAGAGAGGGAATGCAAGGAAAAACCAAACTACTGCTTGGTAAATTGTGCTTTACCCCAGACAGTTAGCTCTAGGTGGAAATTCTGTGCATGCTCTTTGCACTACAGCAACTTCTTGCACAGTTAATGCATCCTATGCACCTAATGCACCCTACATCCAGAGAACAGACAATGAAGTAGTCAGGTGCTGTAAATTTACACTCAGCTTTCTGATGGAAATCTCCTCAGGCAAGAAGCCCTTAGCTCTGTGACAGTTGTGTGCCAGGTCTGACAGGTTTTACTGAGAGACCTGAAGAAGCTTTGACACACCTGCTAACACATGAAGTGCTTTAACCATCTTGGTTGCCATCCTCACCCACAGTTCTGGGATGCACCAATCTCACAGCAAGCAATGGGCTGTGTCCTTGGTCCAGAGGCTTGCAAGAGCCATGCCCCAAGTCCCTGCTCTGCTCACAGACTACCCCTTGAAATAAGTTACTTGCTATTGTTCTTGGTTTTTCCCCCTGTTCTGACCTGAGTCATGTACAATGCACTTTCCCCTCAGCCTGTGTGAGTAGAGCCCTGCCATGGTCTTCCACCCTCTCTGTGAGAGCCCTGAAGCCACCTCTGACATGGAGCTGCAAGAATTCCTACACCCTCAGAGCTGACACTGTTTTTTCAGACACCTGGCTGCACAAAGAACACAACCAGCTGCTGTTCTCACACACTTCTCTCTGCTCCAAAGCCAAAGCCATCCAAACTGATCAGTCTTGCAGCACCACTGTGTCAGCCTGAACTCCCCTTCACCTTCCATCTCCCTGCTTAAAATAGTAGCACAAAGTTCCAACTCAGAGACCTAGAGTAAAAGATAATCCAATCTAGATTTAGATCCAGACTTCCCCCACAGCCTGAGCAGTCTCAGGCTACCCTCAAGCAAGAGAGCTGCTCAGTTGGACACTGATGCCTTTAACACTGGTTTACTTTGAAGTGTTGTGCCAAAGAGGTAAGTGGAGAGCCCTGAATAATTCAGAAAGATCTCAAAACCAGTGAAAATGAAAATATACTTTAGGCATCCTAGGAACAGTCAGTTTCTCTCTACTGAGGCATCCATAGGATTTTTAATCCATAATTTCCATTTTAGCCTGTCAAAATAATGAGATTTATTATTCCTGTCACATGTCCTTTCTGAAGATGCTGGGAGGATGTGGGAGAGGTAAGAGAGAAAATTAGTTATCAGTCACCACTTGCCAAGAGTAGATAAAGCACTCCAAAGTTATACATTCATGTATAAATTACTCAAGGGAGTTTCATTTACTCCTTTCCTCCTAGCTTATATTTTTTTCTTCCTGTCCTGCAGCCCTTGTTCCCACTGCTCTCAGTAACCACTTGCCTGCAGAGGACAAGTTGGACAGTAGCAAACAATTCTGGATTTTCCCCCCTTTCATGAGAGTTCATTTGGACTCTCTTTCCCAGACCTCAGAGCATGCCTGATTCCTGGGAGCAGAACAGAGAACAAGAATAGAGTTAATCTTTAGCAATGTGATAAAAATCACTCTCTCACACAGACAACTGGAGAGGGATTTCAACAGAACTGTTGTGCCAAGCACCTGATAGCAAAACCTGAAACTGCTGCCAACCCACACCTTCCTGCTCACAGACACAGCCTGCTCAGTCTCTCCCCAGCACTCCCACTTCTCTACTAAATTCTAAGTCACCACTGAGCAAAGCCTCTCACCAAAATGGAAGGCCACTCTTTCTGTAACAAAGACACAAGTGTGGTTGCATTACAGGTGGGGTCACCTCATCTCTCTTTCTATTTTTTTATAATTGAAAAAAATATTTGTGAAAAGCACATTAAGCAACCAGATCGGAGAGATGGCATAGGAGGACAGGACACATGGGCATTTCATGGCTTTGGTGCAATCACCAAGGAGCAGGCAGGTGAGCTGAGCAGCTGGGAAGGGAGGGGAGGAGAGGCAGCAGGAGATGTAGGAAGGGCTAGCAGCAGCCTGCTCTCCCAAAGCCAGAGTGCCAGCTGGCAGCTATGTGTTGCTGGTTGCGTGTGGGCTGTGAGTATAACAGAGGAGATGAGCCTTTAGGGGAGGAGCTGTCTGATAAATCATTAATGAATGAAAATATGAAGTAATCAGTCTGCCTGGGAGGCAGAATCATCTAATGATGAGGATGATGGCCTCAGAAGCAGGAGATGAGGTTCCTATCTCACCCACAAGACTGCTAGCACACGAGCTCCTTTTGCTGTAAGAAGATACAGCCACGTCCTTACACTGAAGGCTTCTCTCTTAAAATCAACACAGAAACACCACAATCTAGGTGATAATAAAATTTACAGCATTCTTTGTGGAAACTGCACCCCCAGCTTCTCTTTTGTCACAAGCAGTGCACAAAGAACCAATATTCCTTCTCAGAGACATCTTCACCAAACCAGATTTTTTTTCAAAGCAATACCAAAACCTAGCATGACCTTTCAGCAGCACCAGTGGCATTTAATTTTAAATCGATTAACTACACACACAGTACTAATTACCCATGGGTGAAGTTTTTTTTCTTTTTAGCAATCAGACTACTGGCTGGAAATGTAATGGTATTTCTCTGTGTGAACAGGGACACTCTGCTTTCTCTGTGCTCTCTGAAATGGAGAGGAAAACGCTTGAGAAATGATGTTTAAAGGGGCATTTGTGTTTATGGGGATAGCTGCAGGGGCACCAGACACATGCAGTCAGAAAGTGATGAGGTTGATAGGGGAAGGGGCAGGAGGTTAGCACAATTTCTTTTGTACAAAGACCTAACAGAACACGTCATGCTGCACAAAATCAATACAGCCCTTGCATGGAAAAGAAATTGTCAGGTTTGTACAGTTCTCAGGTTTATGTGGAAAGATGATCACAAAGGTGAGTCTCGATTTTTATGAAATTTTGAACTGCTCTCTTTCCTCTGTCTTAAGGTCCCTGAACATTCAAGGGTATTGTTTTAAAACAGTGTTATTCTAAAACAAACCCCAAAGACACACATGGCACAAATTGAAACCATCTACTGTTGGCACATTTGAGGGATAAGAGGTGCAAGGGCTTTATCTTCCAGTGTACTTAAAACATGATTTTCCAGAGTGAATGATGCACAGACTGCCGCAGAAGCCATAAATAGAAGGCACATATGGTCATGACAGAGACTATGTTTATAGAAACTCAAACAAGCACCTGAGGAGAGCTGTGGTTTTTAACTACATACCTATTTGTGGCACTGAAGTCCAGTTTAATTGTTCTGCCAAACATTGCTGAGCCACAACAAGTTTATTACAGGTTATGGAAGAACCTGCTCAGGCAATCTTACAAGGAAATTGCCTGTGCCTAATCCAATTGCTAAGAAGTAGCTAAAATTACATTAGTCCTGGAAAAAATAAGAAAGAAACAGGAAGCTCCAAAAGGTTCAAGAAGCATCACAAGGCTGTTCCTGTAAATCACAGCATTGCAGATTTGAGGATGAGATCCCTGGAGAGGCTCCCAGTCACAGTCAGACACTGTTTTTCACCCAGAACAAACATAACACAGGTGAGATGACTTACATCACATAAAAGTATGATTTCTCACATACTTAATCCTTCTTCTGGTTACTGAATACATTTACATAATAAGTGGGGTTTGGAAATTACCCACTAATGAGATAATACAGATTTAAATTATCTGCAGTGCCAGTTTCTTCTATTTGCAAGCTTTAGCAGTCCTTGCAAAAGATTTAACTGGGCTCCATTGAAGAATCCTGTTTCTCAAGATTTTGTTAAATCATAAGATAAGCAACACCTATAAAATTTTATAAATGGATTAGGATGGCTTAGATGTTTCCAGACTCTTGCAGAGTACTAGCATACGATGTCAGAAGGAATTATTTCTGTAAATTAAAGTTTAATTGGAGGTTGTTGGACATGTCAAGCAAGGTACAGTCAAGCTTGTTAACACAGTAAATGTGTCATTACCTGCCACATAATCACAGAAGTACCTCTGGAGAGTCCCTTACTAGTTTATGCCTTGCCAAACTAACCAAGAACAGATTTCTGACAGCACCAACAGCTACTTTGACACTTTGCATCAGCCACCATGATTTCAACTGGCATACAGCCTGTTGTTTTGCTCATGTGTTCTGGGTTAAAAATAAAAAAAAAAAAAAAAAAAAAAGAAAAATATATTTAAAAATCAGCTCCCTTCACACTCCCCCACTCCACTGACACAGAGGAGCCTGGAGCAGACAACCTTGACTCAAACTGGTTAAATACAAGAAAGGGCAAGTTGTGAGCAGACAAAGCAAGCTCCAAGGGCATTTCTCTCAGACTTTCACAGTTTTCTGGTACTTCAACCATCCCTGACTTGCAGAGCATATAAAATTTGCTGCTCTCACTGTCCACTATCATTAGAGAACTGCACATCAAAATCCACATTTCTATGACAGCTGGTTAAAAACCTGAAGAAAATATACAACTAATTGCCAGCTGTCCCTAGGGTGTCTTCTTCCTCCATCCTGGTACAGGTAAATGGTTTTATATTTTTAATTGTTCATTTACCTTTTTTTTTTTTTTTTTTTTTTTTTGTTTTTGTTTTGTTGTTGTTGTAGTGTTTGTTTGTTTTTCTTTTACTTTCTTGTGTTAAATAGTTAAGGACAGTTCTTGTCTGGGTGACAAGTAAAAGCATCTCCAACTCAGTGGAGCCTAAAGCCATACCATAAAGCTCCTGGAATTTATCCCAGACATAAGAGATTCAAAAGAGCATAGCAAGCCATTGACTACATTCATGAGGAGCTTCAAAGAGGGGAGAAATATTCTGGGCCAAAAAACAAAACCCTGAGAATTGCTGGTTACAGTGGAAGCAGAACAGTGTTGGTAACTTGACACAAAAATTCTCCACCCAGCAGCACTCTTACAGCTCCTACTGAAGCAGGATGGTGGCCTGGAATGGTACTGGACTCTCATAGTATTGAGCAAGAGTTTTCTTAGAGAAGAAGAGGTGGTCAAAAGTGACAGCTTAGGAATTTTTTATTTCTTTAATCAGAATCACAACCAGGGAAATATTTAATACAGTAATAGAAGCTATTGATACTAATGGAAATACTTCATACAGCAATTAGAAGAATACAAATGATTTTCAGTGCTGTCTCAAACACATGCCTCAAAACAAACTCCATCATTTTCTTTTGATTTCTGCAAACTTAGAAGTGATATAAAAGGGGTCTTGCAACACCAGAGTAACAGGTCTGTTTCCCACAAAATTTAAAATTCAGGTCTCACATACATTCACCCAAGTCACACATGCAGAAAAGTAGAGATAAAAGCAGGTGCAAGTTAAGGGACCTAAACTGGATGGTAAAGCAAACTCACAAAATCAATATGAACGTGAGCTCTTCCCAAAGACCACTGGCTGTGCACAGCAAGCAGCTCCAGTGCTTCCTCCCTCTGCCTGGAAACAAACTCCTTCTTCAGAGCTCTTCCCAACATCCATCCACCGTCTGAAGTGTTTTCAAGCTGGGCTGCTTTTTGCCCGCTATGTAATACATAGTCCCCTTGCACACTGCTGCAAGAGATGTTAGATATCTGCATAAGAGCACACCACATGTACAGGGTGACCACACATGGAAGGCACATGCTGCACTAACACAGAAATGGTGAGTATGTTAGTACCAACACGTGAGAATTCTGTTTTACACTAGCAATACAGCTTGTGTCTTCAGCATGCTCTTATTTCCGTGGGGTGAGCAAAAGGCTATTGCAAACTGCCTTGTAGCTCAACACAGGCTTTCCTTCTGCTTTGTCAGCTTTGATTAATGCTCTCTCTCTGTGATCTGAAACACTTGGCTTATAAACAGTCTAACCTAAAAAAGAAAATGAAGACATATACTGTAGTTTACAACTGTGCCTGATAATCCCCCAACACTATCTAATGACATACAGGAAAGCCAGTGGTTAAACCCAAACTAAGCCTCCCTGTGTAATTACAGTCAGTTAGAGGGCAAAACTTAAGAGAAAAAACATTTAAAAAAGCAAATGGAATGATCTTGGGCTTCTACAAAGGCATTTAGCAGATACCAAAATGGTCATAATGGGTATCTTCAAAATAGGACAGTGGATATTGCATTGTCTTCCCTGCCAAAAAATATGCCCCTTCACTTGTATACTAATTTGTTTCCCTGTGTTCTGACACATTTGGCATGATGACCATGGTAGAAAACAATGAGAAGTCTACAGCATCTATCAGCTGTCAGTCTCTGCTTTCTATATGTCTAAGCATGTATTTTGAGATGCCTTGTTCTATAGATAGAGCAGAATTTCCTGTAACAGATCTTTCATCAGCCTCTGTCTGACAAGAAAAAAGACATGTAGTGGCCTAAATATTTCTCATCAAAGGATGTAAATGGAAGGAAATAGGGGAAAAGGGGATTATGTTTGATAGTAAATGGCATGCAGAGAGACATTAATTCCCTAATATTGAGGAATTAGAAGAGGAGGAAAAATGGACAAAAACTCTTAAGTGTCACACACAAGCAACAAATATAATGGAAAATGAGGACTTCCCCAGACTGATGATTCTGTCCAATTACAGCTAACCAGACTCAGCACCCCTCAGTAACAGATGCTGGTGACTGATGAAATCACTAGCTTAAAGCATACTGTACTTCAATTTGGTGTAAGTTTCCACTGAAGAAAAAGAGAAACTTTAACTTTTGATGTGCAGCAAAACAGGACAGAAGACCCAAACCCCTGTTTCCATAGCCTACAATTGAAGTTTTGTTCACATAGAGTCTTCTTTCTATGTAGCATCTTAACTGCATGAATGGGAAAGTCTGTTAACCAGGGATCAAAGCAGTTAACATTTCAGATCCTATTTAACACCTATGTCTATTTTTAACTAATAATTTCACAAAGAATCTAAAATGTCTTGTGCTATTTTTATCCTTCTGCCTGCAAAGTCACTACCTTTAGTTATCATGATTTTGCATAAAACAAAATAGAAGGTAAGAAATGCAGTTCAATTAAGTAACAGCACAAAACTTATGTCAGTAAATCAATGCTGTCTGAAATCATAGAATCACAGAACCACACAGGTTGGAAATCAATTAGGTTGAAAAAGACCTCTGAGATTGTTGAGTCCAACCTATGACCAAGAACCATCATGGTCAACTAGACCATGGCACTAAGTGTGCCGTGTGTGTCCTTAAACACCACCAGAGACTGTGACTCCAGCCCATTCCAATGCTCAGTCACCCTTTCTGTGAAGAAATTCTTCCTAATGTCCAACCTAAAGCTCCCTTGGTGCAGCTTAAGGCTGTGTCCTCTCATCTCATGGCTGGTTGCCTGGAAGAAGAGGCTGATCCCCACCTGGCTACAGCTTCCTTTCAGGTGGTTTCAGAGAGTGACAAGGTTCTCTCTGAGCCTTCTGTTCTCAAGGCTGAACAACCCCAGCTCCTTCAGCTGTCCCACAAGCGTTCCACCCCTTACTGTCACTGTCCTCAACCCTACACAGTCTGAAAGCTCCCTAATTCACAAAGCCTCCTCTCCTTTCCTGTCCCTTCTGAAGAGCTTGTAGCCATCCATTGCAGCACTCCAGTCATGCAAGCCATCCTACCACATTCCCATCATGGCAGCTATGTCACAGCATTCCTGGAAGGTTGTTACAGGATTCAACACCCTCTTGTAGGATTAGGAAGACTAGTATTCAGCACTCAGCACAGCATTCAAAACCCTAGCAGAATGAGACAGTAGATTTTGTATTTTTCACTACTACCACTGCAGGACACGATCAAGGATGCACACAATATTCAAGGCTTTTCAAGCTTTTGCCAGAGGGAAAATCTCAAAGCAGACTTCTCCCTGTCTTGTAATACTAAGCAGGCTGGGCAGGAATGACATTTACACAGTTGAATCTTTTATTATTTTTTCTTCTTAAAAACAATAGCAGCAATAGGACTTGCTATATTAGGTAGACTCCTATAGGTGGGTGCTGAACAGGTATAAAGGTCACCAGGACAAAATGCTATTTATGAGAAGGTTGTAAAAACCTCTGAGTTTGTCAGAGCTAACACGAACACAAACTTGTCATGAATTTAAGCTCACTGGATATTTTCTAAAAATCACCACCAGTGAGTTGTCTGATAATATGTCTTGGGAAAAGCTGACTATTCCAGACCAGTGGAGGCTGCAGAGGACCCCTTGGAGCACAGGAATGTTGTTGCCCATTGCTAGCAGGGCAGAATGATGTGGCACACTCCCTAACAGAGCTTTCCACCTCAGCTAATGGAGTGTGACACCTCAAGCAGTAATCTCCCCCATCACTGAGCACTGGCCTTCAGGATCCACCCACCTTAATTTTTATTTTGGCATGGGTATTGTGATACAGCACTGCAGGCATTCTCAAGACACGCATTAATGCATCATCTTTACACTACTTTCTGTTCTTGATTTTTCTGGATTGCATCCAAGGCTTTCTTTTATCTTTGAGCTTAGCAGAATGATAATATAAGTAACTCAATGTCCAAAAATATTCAGCTTTGGTAATCTGCAATGAGATCTCTCCTCCTCTTCATGATCCTTTATATGCAGTTTCATTACATTTGTGTCAGATGAGCATTTAAATGAGAGGCAGATGTAATGAGAGATGAAGAACTAGAGCAGTGTGCTTATGCTATGAGGTGGAAACACACTTGTACCTGGAGATCCATGCCAAACTCTTATTGAAGAGATCACTTGCCTATATGCAATGTATTTAGTGCCCAACATAAAGCTCCACAAATAGCACAGAGAAATCTCCAAAGCAAATCCCATAATAATTAAATCCTGATACCACAGCATCCTGTATCACACACACATGCATTCTGTCCTCCACTTAGTTTCAGCAACCTCCACTGAACCTGGCTGATAAAATAGTCTCCCAAATGATTGTAAAATCTATTAAATCCATGAAGTATTGATGAGGCAGAAATAATGTTGAGAAAATTACTTTAACCATCTCCCTCCTCCTGTATTTCATAAAAGAAATATAGAAGAAAAGCAGTGCTGTGGCTGGGACTGCAAAATACAGCACACTTAGGTCAGGAAAATCTACATCTGCCCACATGCCTTAGATCTACCTATAGTTCTATTTGTCATTACAACACTTATTCCTTTAGTAAGAGTAATATCCACAGAAATGGCCTTATCTGATGCCCAGAGATCATGTTCTCCTTTCTTTTTATTCCCAGATATGATCTGTGTCTTGCACACAGCATTATGCAGGCTCTCTCTACAGTGTTCCTCACTCCCTACACTGCAGAGCTCATTAGCTGTGGGTTGAGAGCATTACCTACTAAGACCCTGTTGCTGCCTGATTATAAACTTGGCACAAACAGACCCAAGTTTGGCAATATTTTCCGTGCTGGGTGTCTGCTGGAAGGCTTTTTTTCCCCCTTGCTTTGTTGCTGTTTTGGATTTTTGGCATGACGTCAGCCAAAATTTTTCAAGCTAATTCTGAAGCAAGGCATGGGAAACTGGAGTGATTTATTCATGTGAAAAGCTTCTGGTCTCTCCTTGAACAGCTCGAGAGGTTTTGTGATTTGGACCATAAACTTGCAAAGTGTCAAGGCAAAATCTTTGTGTTTTGATCTCTGCAAAAAACTCCCAAACATGACTAAATTACTAACCTCTGAAAAAAATAAACCTTAATTTGCATGAGCTCACTAAGGAGGTGATGCTTCCTAGCAACTAATTTCCCTGGAGATCCCACCTACAATGCTCCAGGATCCCACGACCAGTTGGGTGGCACCTGCCTGCAGTTTTGCTGTGAGTGATCAGAGCTGGCCGTGAGACAGAGCTGCAAGGCTGCTCCATAGCTAATTCTGAGCTCCTGAAGGGTGGCATGGCCCTGTATAGGTGTTTGCATCCAGTTCTCTGCATGGGAGGAAGGGGAACATAAGGTGTGAAACATGCTCGAGTAATGGAACAAGAGCTTTTGTATCAACTGCACCAAGGCACATACAGAAGAGAGCAACACTGATGTAACACCCCCTAATGCAACATCTGAATTTTCAAAATGTAATGTTTTTCTTTTAACAGAGCAACTGGAAGGCTTATTATCTAGATTAAAAAAAAAATCACAACCAATTTAGCACTTGCTAAACCCTATCATGGATACTCAAGCTGCTGTAACATCATGACCCACTGCAAACATCTTTGCCATTGAGCCAGCCAAGAGAGCTGGGAAATACAGCTCTCTCATAACTCTCTTATGTTAAGTGCTCTGTTCCATCCTTCCCTATTTCTTCTCCAGTGGCTACAGCAGGACAGACATCCACATAGAAGGCCCACAGATCAACTCTCTTTTGCTGAGTAATTCCAACAATTGGATCACCTCAAACTTTGTGGGGGGGGGTGGGGGGGGAAGATGGAACAAAAAGCTATATTAAATGAATTACCAGTGAAATGTAGGAAAATTACAGAGTCTGAGACACAAACATCTCTTCTGCAGGAGACTGGAACGTAACCTCGCTGTGTAGGGTTATCTGATTTAATAAAGTGAACACAAGTATAACAATGCTTCACAGAGAGCAGACTAAATCCAATCTGGTTGGGACTGGACACATGAAGTTCTGGGCAGGGGGCAAACCACATTCCTCAGAAATCTTATGGACCAGATTTAACTTTTACTACACCCAGCAGCACCAGATTCACATCTTCTGAATGGATTTGACTGGAAGAAGAGAAACAGACTAAAATTGAAGGAACTACAAGCATGGCATAGCAAATCTTGGTAAGCCTCAAATACATCAAAATGGTCAAGCATTTCCCACACTTTCCTTCCTAAGGAGAAAGATAATCTTCAGCCGATAGGAAGGGATAATGAAGATAAGCAACAGAAGAACACTACTGAGGCACACCAGTGCCCAAATGAATGACTTCAGAAAACTAAAAGCTGGACCAAAATGCACCAGGTCATCCCTAATTACAGAGAACAGCTAATGACTCAAGCAAATCCTCTTGTGGGTATGCTAGAATACAGGTAATAAAGCCCCAGCAGCTTATTTTTGTAGTGAGAGCACAGATAATACATAGTTGCTCTATAACCCTTTCTGTCAGAAACCTGTTAGGTGTGAAGAATTACCAAGAGAAGTTCAAGAGCATTTTTGATAGACATCAGAGATATAAATAATTGTACCATATGAATTGGACATCCAGGAATGCATAGGGCATCACAGTCTTTCTAAAGGCAAACAAATTTACTATGTATAAAGATGCTGGTTTTATATAATTTCTTAAAATCAAAGCAGCCATTACATGCTATTTTTTTTTTTTTTTTAGTAAAGAGAGAAGAAAAACCTGACTCTTCTAATAGGGGCAAAGAAAACTCAAAATAGCAGATGAATGTATTAGCAGAGATCCAAATTTTCCTTGATGTATCTGAGCTACTGATATAATAACTGAATCCATTGTTTAAGATGTGCAGTTGCTTCTAGTGTATGGAGAAGAGTGCAAATAGAAGCAAATCTTCAGATTTCAGCTGAAACATCAAAAAGCCCTCAATTTGGGAAGGTATCCCTGTCTAAATTCAGAGGGAAAAGAGCCATGGACTCCCAGGTCCTGAGATACACATTCAACATCAAAGCCTGTGTTTGAAGCATTCACAGCTTTTCTGGGAAGAGGAAATCTATAGGAAATGAATGAATGCTCACTTGCACACCTGGTGTAGAGAGATGCAGGTCAGGTTTATGGTACAGCACTCCCTCAATTCACTTCACAGCTTTATCCTCCCCTGATCTTGATGGCTGTAACCAGGGACAGGGACAGAACCCCAAACTGTACAGTGTAAGTCATGCTTAGAAATACAAAAAATGTTATGAAAGACAAGAGTTTCAGGGGTAGTGTGGACTGGCAAAGAGCAGTGTGACTGTGGGAAAAAATACAACAGAGATCACCCCAAGGTTTTCTGTCCTACATCAGTCAGGCTTCTTGTGACTCCTTGTGATGTGGAAGGGTGGCTGGTCCGTGACATGCCATGGTCAACCTACAGTGCCACATGAATATCTGCTCTGGCATCCACAAGGCTGCTTCACAGAAATCCCATCAAATGAAGGGTCTTCTCACACTGTCATCAGCTTAGCTGAGGGAGTTTTAAATTCAGCCAAGATTCCCCTCCCAGCATTCAAGTATACATCTCTAATCAGCTCTTAAATCCATTATGAGTTTTTGATCTAGAGGCTGCATGACCTTTTCTAGGACTTTGATACAAGATGAACAAATAACTGCTGAGCCTCTGAGCTATGTCAAGATAAATTCAAAATGTCCTCTTGATGTCCAGTACTTCTTGCATTCAGTAGGTTAGGGACAGAGGCTGGGCAAAACTGTTTCCTTGTCATTACATTTTCTGCAATTATTTTTAAACTCCCTGGGAATTTGTAATGCCATAGGCAAACATACAGTAGGGTCAGAGATATTTCAGAGATCCTCACATATGAGAAAATCAAGGTCCCTGATTATTCTACCTCAAAATAAGATGTTGCAAACAGTTTGAAGTGGGAAGCATGAAAAGAACAGCTTTGAAAACAAAGAAAATTTGAACTCAGTTTATGTATCTTAATGGCTGCAGGAAAACAAATTTTAGAGCAAAATCCTGGAGCACAAACCCAGCTCCAGACTGGCTTGAAAAAATTCCTGGATGTTTACAATCCAGCAGTGAGAAGTGCTTCTTTTCATTGATTTACATCACTATAAGCAAGTGAGGAAAGCTGACAGTTTTCAGTTTGTCAGCTAATCCTTTTCCACATTTCAAAATTCAACCAAGTCAAACAGCCATGCTCTTTGAGTCTGAACATCAACTATAGGTTGAGAAACATTGCCCAAGTAGAACCTCTGTGAAGCAGATTGTCATTTGGTTTTTGTCCCTACTAGCAAGTTTACTGCATCTGCATGACAGCAATTTCCATGGAGCCATGTGAAGCAACTTTCCTGATTTTGAGATCTCCTTCAAGAGCTCCCTCTCACAGGCAGAGAAGATGCAGAGTTTGCACTGACAGACAGCAAACAACAGCAAGAAGCAAGAAGAAAGCACCTTTTTCACTCTGAGGATGGTCAGACATAACAGATGCTTAGAAGGGCTGTAAAGTTTCCAGCCAGCTGAATTTTGAAAATCAAGGCCCTGAGCAACCTGACCTAATAGGAGCTGTTTCAAGTAGGAGTTTGGACAAGACAACAGTTTGTACAAGCTTCTTGGCAGATTCGTGGCAGTTTTTTCCAACCAGGATTATTCCATGATTTTAAGAAGCACGCTTCTGTCACTTTCCCCTTGCTACTTCTGAACTGTGCTCTCTTATTAAGGCCAGCCATGGAGACCAGGCTGACCTTAAAATAAGCATCTTTGAATGGAAATTAGAACAGAACCATCCAAATACCAGGTCTGCTGATAAACTTTTTTTTCCCTTGGTGTTCCAAAGCATCACTATTTCCAAATAGTTCTCCTCTTTCACCTGTGAACTTTGTCATACCTCACACAAATTTCAGCCAATTTGTAAGGAAGAACACTGGACAACTTTTAGGATCAAGTATCAGTACCACCATCAAAAAGAAAACTAGATATAGATCCTACCCTCTTTTGTAGTAAAGTCACAAAGTTTTGTGGAAGTCTCATGAACTAATGCTCTGATCCGTGGCTCATCTGTGACCCTACAACCAAATTCTAGTTAAAAAATTGTTGTTTGTATTTCTTATAGGGATATAGATGCAAACTTTTAACATGCACAATTGTCAGAAAAGCTGATTAGAGGATAGAAAATAATTTAAAAGAATGAGCTGCAGTAGGGTTTACCCAGGTAAATTTGGGCAGGACTTTTCATGTGTTTGGCCAGCTTCTTAGTGAATTTCTGGGCTTCTCTATCCTCTGTTTCTGTCTCTTAGAGTAAATGTTCTGCAGAAGGGTAAGTGATCTACATTTAAACATCTGCTAGCTAATCCAGATCTTTCTATATGATGTAACAACATCTAGGGGTTTTTAAATGGTAGAAAAGGATGAGTGTTCTCACAGAGCCAGTCTTTAATTTTCAGTTTTCTACCCCGCAGGCTATCTGACTCTTAAGTCTTCTGCCAGTGGAGAATAAGCCAGTTTTCGTCTGCAATCTGTACATTCTGCCTGGAGAAAAAGCACCAGCCCAACACCCTGCTTGGCCAAGGGAAAGCAGGGACACAGTCTTCTGCTGACATGTTTCTTTTCCCAAGGGTGATTGATTGGTACTATCCAGAACTGTGTATATTGATGGTCTCCTAGGGGGGAAAGCAAGATGAGCCCACTAACTGCTCCAGATCTGCAGCCTTTATTTTTTGCAGGTTTGAAGGGCTTTCTCTGAATCACTTCCCTCTAGTTGGGACATGCCACTAATTACCTCCTGCTCTTCTCTCTCTCCTCCTACTTCAGAGTGGTGCAGCTCAGCAGCACAGACACATGATGTGTAATATTTCCAGAGCACTGAGAGAAGTCTGTCGGAGGCTGATGCCTCTGGAAGTGTTGCATACAATACAGTCAGACAAGCAGCAAAGCTTGTCATCTGGTATGGAAAGGAGGAATAGGAAAACTGGTACAGCACACATTAACTATCTCCTTATCTCTCAGACATAAGCAAACCATCCCAGTTCCACATGGCAAGGGTGTCAGTCAGACATTCTGGGAACAGATGGAAAGATTGTAGAGGGACTGGACACCCCCATCACTTTGGGAAATACATACTCCCTCTGCATTACCTTTCTCCTGGTCTTTCATACAGCTAGCATGCTTTTTTGTACCCCTTGTTTTTTAATTAGGCCTTTTTATTTCTTCTACTCCAGGTTTTAGCTCAACCACTCTTCAGCAGAATGGAACAGCTACAAACACAATAAGCAGATGCCACTGGAGCAAATGAAAACACATTCCTTGCCCTGAGGCCCAGCGTGCTGTTCTCTGTCAATGCTTCTCATACTGAGAGTCTCTGTACCAGAGAAAGAACACATATAATCAACTATACCTGTTCATTTTCCAGAGCTAAAAAAAATAATAAAAAATAAATTAAAACTGAAGAAAGCTAAAACAACCTTTCTGAAATTCTTGTTGAAAACCAAAATTGATCAAGACAGCACCACTTACCACAATTTCCCCCCTGAAGAGAGCAAGTTTACATTCACCACATTTCCTCACAAATGGCTTGAAAACATGCCCTGTAAAATAAAGAGAAGAAAAGGAGAAAAATAATAAGTGACTGGAACACCACAAATTAATGTGACACTTTCTTCTCTCTCTACTAACATTCATCACCAACTTCCACCATTTTTTCCTGGTTTAGGGAAGGAGGTAATTAGATCTGAACCTTCACAACTAACTATTGAATTCCACTAGTATTATGCAAAATATTAAAATAATTGCAGGACTCCTTCAGACTGCTCAGACACATCACTGTCACTGACATGATGGCTATTCAGACTTCAGGGAGACAAGGTCAACAACAAGAAACACACAGCAGCACACAGCAAGTGTGCCAATTATTTTAGATCCAACCCTAAAAAATTGGCCAACCCAGTATCTCTAAGTCATTTTGTTTTAACAAACTGGTTTTGGAATTGGATGCACATAGGTTCATGACAGCCTCCTTGTTTGAAAAGGGAAAAAAGGGGTTGTGCCACACTTCATTTTTAGACTGTATTAATTACTTGGCATTCTCTAGGAGAACAAAGAGGGAGAAAAAGGAAGCCAACACAATATCCAGCTTGACACACACTGGGGCCCGTTTGAAGAAGATGGAGAGCAAAAGTGACAAATGCCATCATTTTGCCGACCCTGAGTAAATTTCAAATGACAGCTAAGCTTCATTTTCCCTTAAGGCAAAATCTTTGAAAGAATAACTCATGGAGCACAGACTAACAATGATGTTAAAACATTTAGTTTGTGAACTCCTAGAAGAGGGAGGAGGCAAGGATTCTGCTGGTGCTCAGGGTTGGGAGGGGTAACTGTGCAGCAAATGGAGAAGAACATCACTTTCAGTGCCCAGGTGAAGCCACACCAGTGAAGCCAGACTAAATTTGAACTGCTTCTGAGTGCCATTCTCCCCCAAGTACGTGGCTGAACTTTTCACCAGAGAGGTATCTGTGAAATTACTGCTGGATGAGTAACTTCACAGCTATACACAGATGACTTGGAGCCCTGCACTACTGATCATGAAAACCTGCCTCAGCTGCAGAAACAGCAACTCTTGTGCCAGCACCTCTCCTGAAAGACGCTGTAGGCATAAACAGGAAACAAAAGAGGAATGGCTTCTTAAATCAAGTTATTTTTACTGGTCATCATTACATAAAAAGCAGTTACGAAATTAGAATTTCTATTAAGGAATGACCAAATAAATATTCCTCTAAAACATGGAAACTGAATCACATTGCTCTAAGTCCTGATTAGCAAGCAGGCATTTGATATTATAAAGCTCAGACTTCATTTGAGTGGAGGGATCAGGGCAGGGAGAAAAGAAAAAAAAGCATCATTACAAACCAGAGGAGTCTGTTGTGAGAGATTTTAGAGACAGACATTTTCTAACAGAAAAGTAAAAATGTAAGCATCGTCTCTGCTTGCTTTCCTTGTTTAGCAATTGAGAAAAAGAGTGGGTATACCAAGGAGTAAAGGAAAAAAAAATGAACACCCCCTCCTCTCCCATTGCCTTTTGTACAGCTTGGCAGAGTTTATGAAAACACTGAAAAAAACGTGGGTCTTAACTGCTTTGCTCAAACTCAGGGAAGGTGGTTATTATTCCAGCACCATCTATTTCCCTCCCTAGCTTCCAGGCATTTGGCCTGGAAAGAAAACATCAAGTCAAGAAACTCTACTTCTGCCTCCGAACTAATTGGATAAAATCTGCATGCAGAAAAGTTAGAAGCTTAAGAAATGAGCCAGGTCCAAAACAATCCAATGGCACCTCAACTCTGGATTAGCTCATTATTTTCTTCTACACCATGAGACTGATTTAAAAATTTCCTTAGAGGAGTGACAAATAAGGGAACTCTGTACTTCATGCTGCTCGTCCCAGGAATACTTGAAAGACAAAGGCTGGCGCCACTGCCAAAAGGGGCTGAACTCCCCCCAGCACTGGTGTGGAGCTTCTGGATGCAGCCCTGGCAGCGCTCCCTTCCTCTCTCACCCCAGCACAAATGCCTGTGCAGCAACCAGGATTAAACCAAACTGGGGAAATTCTTCAGACAAGTTTGTGAGTGACAGAATAGAATAGAATAGAATAGAATAGAATAGAATAGAATAGAATAACACAAGAAGAACTAAAAAAGAAAGAGGCCTGTGCTGACTCTAGGGTAAAAGGGAGGAAAAGATGGAAAGGATGGACCAAGAGTACAGCTCCACTTGTAACATTCCCACATTACAGCATGCTGCTACTTTAATACATGCCAAGGGAGTCTAGCCCAAGCCTTTCACTGAGACCATGTATGACCAAAACTAGCAAGAGGGCTAGGGAAAGGGGTATCTTGTTAAATCTGAGGCAGCCACACAATTTGCCACATCACTAGCCTTGCAAGATCTTCAGAACTGTAGGGATGGCAGATAGAAAGTTTGGGGAAGCCTTTTGCTTGATTTTAGATGATGAAAAATGTGCTCCATCTCTTAGGCTACAAAGGAGAAGAGAGGCTTGGAGATGGAATAGGGAGGGAGAAGGGAAGGGAAGTATTTTGCTGCATAATTGAGGGTGAGGGCAGGACATAGCATGCAGAGTAAACCAAAGATTACTCACTCTTTATTTGTGTTCAATCTAGGGGCCCATACAGAACTCAATTTCAGTCTTAATGATTTTCATTCTATCCAAGAATTTAGGGGAAATATCCCTTTTTCTTGAAGGCTTTGGATCATGATACATATCTCCAAATTTTGATGAGCACTTTTTAGAAAAGCTCTGCTCACTTTGGAGAGTACAGCAGAGGAGATGAAAAATAAATTAATACAGGCCTCAAGGCACACCAATATAGGCTTCTTTTACAATTAGTATAACAAATAGAAGAGGAAACAAACGGTTTGTCCAACCAGTGTCCAAATGAAAGCTGTCCAAGCATCTCCTCCTACATGGTAAGACACAGAAAATCCTTAGCACACCAATGGATACAAAAAGTTGTGCTGAATCTCAGAGTGACATGATTTGAAACATTAAAGAAAAGCAAAACACTTTTGGGGGATAATCAGAGTTATTATCTGCCAGGACCAGCCTTTTCCTGCAGGCAGCATGAGCTTCCACAAACTGCCACCTTTTACCAAAAACCCATATCCCCCTCCTAGTGTTACATATATATCAGCAGTGTAGTTATGTAGCCTTGTGGAAAAGTCACTTTCTTTTTGTAAAGAAGTATTTTGTGAAACAATGTGGCAAGCAGCATAACTAGACATCATTTGCGTGTTCGGTTTCATGACATTGTCTGCTTCATGAGACAACCTCTATTTTTCCCCATCAACTTTCAGATGTGTTTTTGTCAGTTCATACTGGAATCAGAATTAAGTTTATTACTACTGACAAAAGAGAAATCACTGAAAGCAGACATGGTAAATGCTTTTTTCTCAACCCTGCACTCCCAAATCCATCAGCACTCACTAACTTCAAGGGTCTTTGAATCAAATGCATTGTGAATAATCCTAGATGGGAACCCACAAAACTCCCGATTGTTCCTTGAAGCAAAAACTGTTCAGTGACAATTTACTCACCATTGAAAACAGATAATAACATGACTGAAACCATAAAAACAGCCACACAGAGGGTGCTGGTCTGGTACATGTTGCAGTTCATATGAGTTTCAACCAGCTGGAGGAAGTGGCTGGTTGAAGTCATAAGTGGTCTTACATACTTTTCAAATGCCAGTAGATGCAATTGAGTTTATGGCACTCAAACACAGAATAAAATCTACATAATTATGAACATCTGTCAGTTTTCTATTAGCAATATGCTTCTGCTGCTGTTTTTTCAAACCTCAAGTAGAAGCAGGCATTCCTGCTTCTTGGGCTGCTATTTTACTTGGCAAAAACTAGGAAGATTAAGTTTTTCATGCTGAACAGTTTACAAAGGAACATGTCTGGATCAGGATGTGTAACCAGTAAATAAGCTGGATCCATTTTGAAAAGAAAGTGTTGGTTAGTCTCTTCAGAGTAATAGCCTGCTTTTTTTTATCTGTTTCAATGTCAGTCATGCTTATGTTACACTACATCATACCACACAGATTTGGGGCCATGAATTGGTCCAGAAAGTTCTTTTCAGTAGTAGGTTACTAGGACTCTGCTCTAGCAATCTCAAGTTACTCTTTACAGACTGGTTGAGGATTCTGTCACCCAGGACTCTGCTGACACTGGCTGGTTGAACAAATCCATGGAAGCACACATGTTCAGTTTTTAATAGAGTGCATGCAGCATTCTCCACCTCTTCCCATCACCTAAGATTTGTAACCTTACTAAAACCAAAAAGCAACTAACCAAAAAACCTCCAACTGACCAAACCCAAGAAACCCCTTCTAGAAGCAACATTGAACAGAAGGAGAAAAACAATATCCTACATGCTGAATTCACACAGCCAGTTTATAAAGGAACTGCACATCTTAACTTACATAAAGTAATCCTTTACTGTGCAATGCCAGATTACATATAAAGAGCCCTTATCCTGTGAACATCTGAAAGCTTTCCAACAATAAAACATTTAAAGTTTAAGGGAAGCTTATAGGCTTGTTCTTACACAGAGACAAAAGCCTCCCTGTTAGCCTGAAACCATCCCTTTTCTAAGTGAGGTCCCAGATAGCTGGCACATGATATGAAAAAGCCTTGTCATCAACAGGCTTGGGGAGAGAGAGCTGAGGGCAGAAAGAGAAAGCTCCCAACAAAATCTGCTGTTGCAACAAGTCCAGACACACCCCTGGACAACAGCAAAGGAAAAAAAAACACCAACCACCAACACTATTAGAAAACTTATACTGAGACAATACTATTCTAGTGGTTTGTCCTCCCATGCAACAGTGCCAAAACTTGGAAAGAGGACAGGGCTATGGGAGAGGCACTCTGCATTTTTTCATGTCAAAGTCACTGGGTTTCTAAAACAGTTACTGGAAAGCTTCCACACATGCAGGATGTAAATAAGGATCACTAGGTTCGTCTGTTAAAGGAGTCCAAAAGTAGTTTAGTAGTTTCAAAACAAGAATGTTTGTCTGCACCATTAAACTTGTTCCTGTCTAAAAACACGTCTGCCCTTTCCATTTGGAGCAGAAGGAACTCAGATGCAAAGTCACCACTGCAGTGGCAACAAGTCTTAAGAAACAGGAAACGTGGGAGGAAAACACCAGGAAAACACAGAGCCTTTGCTCAAGCTATTTCTGATTTAATAAAATGGAGCTATGAAGAGCAAGAAACCCACAAACTGTGCTAAAGATCAAAAGCTGAGCTGCTGTATTGACTCACCTTTAGCAGACGTGCTGCTGTCAGCTGTTGCCCATGCTCTGTGGCTCCCAGCCCTGCCAAAGCTGCTTGCTCTCCTTCACCCTGGGCTATGCCACTCACCCATGCAGTTCAAGCCTCTCAATACTGCTAGCTCAGTATCAGTGATACTTTTGATCAGTACCTTTCCCCTTTCTCTACTTTCAAACTGGATAAACTAAATAAAATCTTCATCCACAACTCCTTTTCCATGCATCAGCTTGGCTTTGTAATGGCAGAGCTGAAAGCATGAAGCTAGGATCTGGAAACACGGCACCATCCAACCAGCAACTCCTGCCTAGAAAGCGCCAGCAGAGGCAGAGAGGGTGGATGTGTACACACACCCAGCAGAGGCAGATGCAAAGAATCAAAAGATGCCAACAGCTTTAAGAAACCTTCAGTGGGACAGCAAGAGGTTAGGGTGAGCAAGTGGAGAATAGCACAGTGAAGCCACTGGTGACAGAAAGGCGATGGCGATGGCGCTTGAGGCCCATTCTTAAATCCTGCCCTTTGAGAGTGTTCTGAGAAGAACCCAAACCCTGTGGCACCCCTGGTCATCCACACTGCTGGGGAGAGAGGCAAGTGTGCAGCGCTGTGTGAGCTGAAAGGCAGCCATGCTGGCACAGCTCAGCCTCCCCCTGGAACTCCTGTCCCTGGGTCAGGAGGCCGTGGGCAGCCACGGGGGCTGAGCAATCCATAGGGGAAGCTATTAGCAAGCTCAATACTGAGTAGGCACTCAGACTGAGAGTGTCGCATATGAGGGGCATGTGATTGCAGAAGCACAGTTCAGTTCTCAAAATAACAGGAAAAAATACTTCATTAATTACGGGAAGAGCACTTGCATTTCACTTTGCAGAAAGACGAGAAGTACTATGCCCCAAACAATTTTTTAAAAAATGAATGAATGGAGACCATAGTCCTAAAAATAGACTGAACTCTCTATCCCTCTGAGGTGGCTCCTAGAAATGTTGCTGGGCATCTCTGGGGCAGAGGGAAGGCACAGGCAGACAGTGATGTGGGGACATGGTGGCTAGAGCCAGTGCTGCATCACTCTCCCAGACCCCCAGCCTGCACCTCCTTACCTGCCCAATATCCCAGTGGCATCAGTGAAACACTTCTATGGCCAGAAATAAGTACTCACATCACTATGAAAGTTAAAAAATACAGCAGGGGAAAAAACCCCATGCATAATTCAAGGTTTCAGAAGCTTTTGCTTTAATAATTGATTTTCCAGTTTGTTTCAAAGAAGAAAATGCCTTCCTTATAAAGATACAGGATTGACCCAGAAGGACCTTTAGCAGAATCTGGCTAAACAGTGTATTTACAAACCTTCTGCAGAAGCAGTAAAGGCCATTTAGAAGTGCAATTACAGTGCAAAGCAAATGTAGTTTTTTGTATACAAAAATTTGCTTTTATAAGCAATTGTTATAAAAAAATTTCCCCTTCCCCTTAAGAGAGAATCTTAGTTATACAATAAATATTTTTGTGCTTTGATCAGTGTGCATGGTTTTAATTAAGGACATTTTTTCATGACATACAATAAACACATACACAGAGAATATATATAGAATATATATGCTACTGTTGCAATATTACAATACCCATAATGTCAGTCATTCCCATTATAGAAGAAATCATTAAAAATACACAGATGGGAACACACAGACTCAAAGTCCTGGCAAATTTACTTCAAGGCTTTAAAGGTTAAAAGAATTCAGCACAAGTATCTCTTAGGACAAATTGGGGGTGTTTACTGAGGACTTCTTGTAGTTCAGTCAATACATGGATTTAGCTAATTTTAAATGAGCCAAATGATACTTATATCTTGTACATGTAATACTTTAATGGCTTGATCACTTCCTATTGTGGTTTCACAACTGCTGTAATTCCAAATTGTCCCAGAGTGAAAAGAAAGCATGGGGGGGGGGGGGGGGGCAGGCAAGGTGAGCCTTTGCAGAAGATACCCCACCTACATGTCACACTTCCTGATGTGCAATATAAAAATGTTGAAAAGAGGGTGAAATTCTGCAAGAATAGGCTATTTGTAAACCTATTTCTGTATCAAAGAAGGCCCGTGATGTGAAAAGTAAACAGTGTAAGAAAAGAATATAGCAACACGATTAGAATACAAACAATGAGAATGCTGCACTGTAAACTAATTATTAACTACAACAAGCTGAAAATAAACTGTTTCCTTTTTGCCATGTTCACTTTAATCTTCTGAGAGGCAGGAAGGGGGAAGACGGGAGGAGGCAGCGGTTTCAGACTTGTGGAGCTTATCAAATCCCAGATCGGATGATTAGAGCACAGCTAAAAAGAAAACATCCTCTCTCCCCACCTCTCTCCCTCCCCAGAAAGGAAGCACAGCCTTTAGGACCAATCTGCAGTGTTTGTTTGCTGCTCTTTAAGGGATTACTCTGGAGAGCGTTTTTCTTAAGCTGTTCTTATCTCTTTCTGGAAGTTTCAAAATAAACAAGAGTACTGGAAATAGAAGAACAAAAAACTTGACTTTCTGGTTTATTTTTTTAAATAGTGAGACAAGTAAAGAAAATAAATAAGGTCTTTCATTGTCACATAAGACAAAACGGAAGGGAATATAACCTTGAAATCTGAGAAGCATTGCAAAACCTAGGAAAAAATCACCAATGGGCTGAGGATGGGGATGAGTGAAAAAAAAAAAAAAAAGAGGGCTGCCCCTCATGCTACTTCACTGATTATTTATTTACTTACTTTAATGATGAGATTTTTATGTTGCTGGGTTCTATATTCAGGAAATAACATGAATAAATACATACATAAATAAAAGGACCAACCACAAAATTTACTGTATTTTGACAATTGACCTACAAAAAACACCTTAAACAACTACCCCTGCTCTTTAGTGGCTTCCAAAAAAGGCTCTCCCATAGTGCAAACAGGAAATTAAATTCTCAGGACAACACACTAGAATTATGAATGAAAAGATTTTACACTGATGTAATGCTTCAGCCTCAAACTCTAGAACAAGTCTTTATTCTTTCACACTGCCCTTAAAGACAACAGGTTTTCCCTCAGAAAGCAAGTATCCCAGTGTGAACCAGAAAAACACAAGGGTCATGTAATTCCAGGATTGTGCTACATTATTATAAACCTCTTTGCAGCACAGAAGCCATACAAAAGCATTTATTTTGCTGAAATATTCTAAGGATTTAAAATGTCATCACTATTCAGTACAACCTCCCTATTTTTTTTTGTCTTTTTTTTTTTCAAGATTAAGTGAATGCCTGATCAGTGGAACTAAAGAAACCGAATTTCCAGCTCATCTGGACGTGTGATGGTAACTTTACAATGAGAGTCCTTCCCACACTGCATCCCGGTGCTCCTGGCTCTCCCACAGCCCCAGATGCCTGCTGCCCAGTCACATTTACTGCACAAGCCCTGCTGCAGCCACTGCTCAGCTGCTCCAGGGGGGTCTGCAGCACCCTGCTCCTGCTGCCACCACACCCAGCCCATGTCCCTGCAGCAGCTAATGCCCTGGAGAAAGGGCAGGGAAGTCAAATGCTGCCCCTGAAGGCCCCTCCCTGGCTGGAGACAGCCTGCAAACTTAGAAAGAGAAGGACTGGTGTACAAACACACTGAGTTACAGCCTAACCCCCACTTCCTCAGGAAACTAGGGTAAAAGATCTGGTTTTTCTCTTGCTATGTCCCCATCTTACACCACCAACTATGCAGATGCAGCTTTAAAAAAAAAAAAAAGGAGTAGCATAGACATAAGGCTTAAGGGCCTATATCCCCATACAGCATCTGGATTTCTGTCTCAGACATGTTTCAGAAGTGTCATTGATTTCCTGTTTAATATTCATGCTTTATTGCTGCACAAAGCCAGCCTCGGCTCAAAGAGCGATACATTACTCTCCTATCCTCCAAGAAGATCCTTAATGAGGATATTCTGGTTTCTTGATGTTCAGAGGCCTTCTGTTGGTGTCAGCAGAAGATCAGAATGCATGGCACATGGACAAGGAGAAGTCAGCTCTGCCTGTTAAAGCAGAGCTACAGGAGCAAAAGGGACCTTGAATGACCATCCAGGTGGCTTTCCTGCTCAAGGCAGGAAACTTATGTTATTATTTTTATTAGGCCACCTGACCTGGCTGGGGGAAAAAAGAGGTGTTTTGAGGCTCACAGTTCCTTGCTGAGCCTGAAGCCTCTCCCCTGTGTCGCCCTGGTCCAGCCCTCAGACACGCCAGTTGGTCTGGTAAGATCCCTGCCTGCAAACCCTGCCTTCCTCGCATTGCCATGGTTACAACCATGCTGCTATTACCGTGCCATGTTGAGCCTATTTTTAAAAGCCTGCAGTGACAGGAGATGCTGGTTAAGGCCTTAATCTCAATAAGGTCTAAAATTACAATGAGTGCTTACTACTTGTGCAAATGCTGCGCTCTGAAAGCTGAAGATGGGTGGTGAGCTGCTCTGCATTGCCTGCATCCCAGACAAAAAGAGAACATTTTAAAGGAGAGACCTAAAGGACAAGAAGAAAGTAGTCCTGCTGATATTAACCAGGAGGGTTAGGTCAGCAGAAAATCTGTAGTGACATGTCAGAAAGCAGCTTGTGCACTGGAGGAGACAGGCATCACAGGAGGCTGGAGGAGAAAGATGCCCTCTTGGAGCTGGCTGACAGATGGGAATAGAAAGGAAGGGAGGGTCTTTGGTGATAAAGATAGGCATCTTGTGCTGAATGATGAAATTAGTAGAGGAGTGTGTAGGGAAGGTTACACTGCTAAAAATGAGGAAATGGGACAAATTTCTTTAGTGAAGACATTCTGGACAGATGGAATTACAATCTGAAGGCGCCAGAGAAAATGATGTTGCAGTAATTCAAGACAACAAATGAGTACTTAGATGTGAATTTCAGCTGTGTGGGGTGGATAGCACAGGGCATTTATAAAGACATTGTATGCAAGAAGAATCTGCTGATCTCAGAGCAAAGACACAGGGAACTAGGAGATGGACAGCTTTTGGCCTGGCTGAGGGACACTGATGTTGTCCATGGCAACAGCAGTGTGAGATAATGTGGAGAGCTGCAGGTGGAGGAAGGAAGAGAGGTATCAATGGATATCTGTTTAGTCATGCTGAATGAGACTTGATGGCTTGGTATCCACAAAGAAGTGTAAAAGGACTGATTGAGGTTATGGCTTGGTTAAGGGAAGAGAAAACTAGTTTTATGTTCCAGTCTCAACAACCTTATATACCTATGTATCTATGGCTGGTGATTTTATATATGTGTGTGTGTGTGTGTGTGTGTGTGTAAATACATATTTGTATAAACACATATTTGCATACATACATGTAATAGCTCTGTATGCAAAGGAATCAGAGATAAAGCTGTAGTCAGAATAGGAGAAGAGAAAGAACACAGCCCTGTACTCCCTGATAAAAAACAGAAGTGGAAAAAAACCTTTCTCCTTTTTCTTTATTTGTAGCATTGGTAACAAAGCATGTAGTAGCAAAATTCTTGCCTGCTAACCCCCTGGAAAGTTTAAGCAGTCAAAAAGAAAATTAGCACCAGAACTGCATCATGCAGCTCAACAAATCCTTCCACATTCGGAGGGCAGGTGTCCCATGCACCCACACTGCCACACACCTCAGAGGATGTGTGAACAGCTACTGGCTCTGTCAGCAGTGGCTTATCTGATACAACACCCCTTACAGCACGGGAGAAGCGTATTTTGGTCTAGTGATGGATGTGTGTGTAGCCATGTGTCAAATCTGCCAGCATGCTGAGTGCTGGAAACAAATGGCACTTTCAGAGCAGCGCATCTGGGTCACTGCCTGCTCTCGCTGTGCCTGTGAGGACCGTGGGGAAGAACAGTGCAGCAGGGAGAAGCAGGCTGCGGATTTAAGGAGCTGTGCTGGCAGGTAATATCTAGGCCACTGTTTGTAAACAGGATACCCTCACCCTGGAACAACAGAAGTGGCTTTTTGGTACTGTAAGGGTAAGTCTTTTGCCCCCCTATGTGATGAGGTAACACTAGTTTATTTTCTTCCTACTCTCAGTTTTGCAGGTAAAACCAGAATAATAAACCCACATTCAATGTCCCTCCCATCTTGAGTAAAATAGACTGCAAATCACTGAGAAATAACACACAGAAAGTACTCACAGGCTCTGCTTTTTAGTGCTGTAACTAGCTTGGACTCACACATTTAGGAAATGTCACATTTGATTTTGACCTAGAATCAAGTTCACTCCGCCTGGCTGAAGCACAAGACGCCCCATTCATGCCTGGAGCGCAGCCTCCAGCTGCAGAATGTGGGTTACCAGCAGCAGGAGACATCTGAGAAGGAGCATTCAGAGCAGACCGTGTGCCACTTTCAGCCCTGAACGCATTCGATTATGAACTCCACAAAATGCATGAATGGTACAGGCTGACAGTACAATCCCTGGAAGTACATATCCATAACAATCCTATGGAAAAAAGAAGGATGCACACCTGAGAGCAACAAAGAGATGAGACCTTTTTTTTCCTCTTTCTTTGGAATATGCAAGCCAGCTAATTAATTTCCCCTCCAAAAAACCATTTGCACAGTCTGGGAGCTGCTGCAAGGGCCAGTTGTGAAGATTTCAACAGTAAACACCATCATCAGCAGCTAATCAATAGTCATATTTTAAATCTAAACTGTACATGATAAAAACATCCGGTTCCTTTTCCTCGCATATACTTTTACATCAAATGACAAATTGTCCATAGAATTTGGGACCACAACAGTCCCACAAAGCCATTGGCACTGCAGCTGGACAGTCTGTGCAGGAATGCTACCTGGCATGTCAAGATGCCCTGCTCACCACACATTGCAGTTTTCACCTTGGACAACAACCAGTGCACTTGGTCTGCTTCCTCTCCCCATGCTACACATGCTTACTGCACTTCCAGCCCACCCTCACAAAGAGAGAGCGAAAAGTACTTTGAAACACCTCATGCATGGAAGGGTATCAAGAAAGGGATCTGCATTTCACCTTGCCATACACATGTATGGGGAGTGAAAACAGCGCTCTCCACAACCAGATGGATGCATTTAAAAGAAGAGGACAAAAAGTAAGAGAGAGCAATGGTTCCTCATAAACACGTGTGTTTTATCAACTGCCTGAGCACCAAAGCATTTCCCTTTTCCGGACAGACACCTCTGGGTCACATCTTTCAGCTCTCTGAAAATTTCCACAGCTCACTGGATTCCATTTCATGTAAAGAGGGGGAAGGGATGTGGACTGAGCATCAGATAGCCAAATGCAGAAATGGATTTAAATGGAAACTGAAATTCATCTCCCAAGGAGAGGGCTTCCAGTACCAGGACTATGTAAAAGGAAGAAAATAAGAAGGTGCAGAGTGACAGATGCATATCATACAGCTGGGACCATTTATGTCCATAGAGTTTTCACTGCATGAGCAGTAGGAGAAGACATTCTCCTCCTAGGCAAGTTCTTTCTCACTCTAGGATTCACAATGAAGCAATTACAAGCTTCCTAAAAGCCCTGCAAAGCTTTCAAGGCTTACAGTAGCTACAGCTTCTCACCCAGACTCACTGTAAGCATTAGTAGAGAGCAGAGGAGTAGAAAACATTGCAGCCTGGGTGAGTAAATAAAAGCCAATGTGTGTGGACTTCAGCAAGTCCTGCCCTACTTGCCTTAAAAATGTCCATTGGTCCTTTTGGTATTAGTGATGTACAAAATTAACACTGTAACAGGCCTGTTTAGGAAGACTGACTCCTTTACTCCATCAACAGAACTGGCAGCATTGCCCTGCAAGTGTCAGGCTTACCTCTCATTTTGTGGGGGAAAGCACCAGCACCAGCATGCACAAAGTAACAAGGGTATACAAAGCATTTTGTAGGCTTGGAATAAAACCCTGATTGTAGGATTCACAGAAAGAATTTATGTTAACAGAGCAAGCTATTTATAGCATCTCACCATAGAAATGAACTGTCTCTTGGTTCCTGTCCTCGTGAAACACAGCTTTTTAGCCAGAGAAACCCTCTCTTTACTCTAAAAGCATGGGTGAAGGGGGGCATGGGGAAAGGGAAGCTACTCTCTGACATACACCCTGCTGGCTCCAGTTATACTGGAGATAAGGTCTTCCTGTGCTGTGGCACAAAAGGGACTGATGGCCTGAGCCCAGAGCAGTCCCAGCACCCTTCCCCAGCCCCCTCAGCCGTGCGGTGGCAGTGACAGAGCTGCCTGTGCCATGGCTATTGCTCACAGCTCTGAGCTGTGCCTTCCTTGCTCATGGACACACAGGATCAAGCAGGACTGCTCTTTCCAGGTTCCTCAAGACCTGAATGTTTAATTACAGGCTCTTAGGCAAGGTTAATCCAAGTATACCTAAAGAAGATTACAGATCCTTGAAAGAGCACAGGGACAAACCAAGAGGGAAAGAACCCGGTCTCTCCCCAGTCAGCCCTTCGGAACATCCCAAATTGGAGAAACATGTACATATCCTCCTCACATTTCTTACACTTTCTGAAATGAAGGTATGCCTTAATTCTGATCACACACAGCCAGCCAGCTAGAAACTCACATTCCTGTGAGTTTCACAAACCTCATCACATTAGCAAAATCATTACATGAAGTCTCACCTATTTGTTACAAATGACCCAGATCCACAGTCTGCTTACTATGCAAGCTTAATTAATTATTTCTGCCAGTTTGCTCAGACAAGAAGCTGAGAAAACTGCAGGCACAAGACTGCACCCTCAGCAAGTTTGCTGGCACCAGGTTGTGGTACAGTCGACATGCTGGAGGGAAGGAGTGTCATCCAGAGGGACCTTAGGAGGCTTGAGAGGTGGGACTGTGCAAACCTCATTACATTCTACAAGGCCAAGTGCAATCAGAGTCAGGGCAGTCTCAAACACAAATACAGGCCTGATGGAAAACTGATTGAGAGCAGCCCTGAGGAGAAGGACCTGGGGATGTTGGTGGATGAGAAGCTAAACATGACCCAGCAACGTGTGCTCAGAGCCCAGAGAGCCAACTCTGTCCTGGGCTGCATCCAAAGCACGGCCAGGCAGGAGATTCTGCCCCTCTGCTCTTGTGAGACCCCACCTGGAATGCTGCATCCAGCTCTGGGGCCCCAGACCTTCTGCCGTGTGTCCAGAGGAGGCCATGAAGATGATCAGAGGGTTGGAGCACCTCTCTTAGGTACATAGGCTGAGGGAGCTGGAGCTGTTCAGCTTGGAGAAGAGAAGGCTCCAGGGAGACCTTATTCACCTCCCAGTACCAAAAAGGGGGCTGCAAGAGAGCTGGAGAGGGACTTTCTAGAAAGGAATGTAATGACAGGACAAGGGGGAATGGCTTTAAACTGAGAGTAGGTTTAAATGAGAGATAAGGAAGAAATTCTTTACTCAGAGGTGGTGAGACACTGGGACAAGTTGCCCAGAGAAGCTGTGGGTGCCACATCTCAGGAAGTGTTGAAGGCCAAGTTGGATGTGGCTCTGAGCAATGGGGTCTTGTGGAAGGTGTCCTTGCCCTTGACAGAGTGGTTGGAAATAAATGATCTTTAAGGTCCCTTCCAACCATTCTATGATTCTATTAAAAAAAAACCCAAAACCTTTTTGGAAAAAAAAAAGCAAAATGGAGCAGATTTGCCGTTTCAAAGCACAAAAGCAATAGATGAATAAATCAGAAACTAAAACATGCACACACATACAAATCCCTAATTTCTTTTAAGTACTTACATACATAAGATGCAATTGATTTCTATATCCCTAACAGTAAGGTTTCTGTTGTTAAGCTTTTATATCTCAAGATCAGTGCTATCTGGCCAATAAACTAGACCCTGGTGTTCAGAGATTACAGTTTAGACTGACTTAGAAAAGAGAAAATAATGAAAAAATGTCTTTTAAACTACAAAAAGTTTTTATATTTTGGCAAAAAGCATTATTTCAGACTAAAATAACCTCACTTTTCCCAGTTGGGACCCCACATATCCTCAGTATCCCCTGCCCTTTGCAAACTTTTGAGAGAACACAGGCTCTCACTGTATTTTTGTCACTAAGTCTCATCCATCAACAACTCCACAATAAAACATCTCATAGATGGTTCCCTCACACTGCTTCCTTTCAGTATCTCATGCTGACACTCTTAGTTGGTTTATAAAAAGGCATATCTTAAATTATTGTACCAATAATCTTAAATTAGACTAATGGGAACTCTGAACTGAAAATAAAGCTCTAAAAGCTATAGGGTATACATATATCATGAGACTTTATTAAACTATAAATCTGTTGATTACAATCTTATTTTGTAAAGACAGAATTATCTTAAGCCAATTTGTTGCTGAACATAATAGCATTTGGTGTCTATAATGAAAATTAGATTATATCAGGCTAAGTTTGTTTATAATTTTAGATTAACAGCATTAGACACAGTGAAGTGTTCACACAGATGAAATAAGGAAATGCAATATGTTTTCCTTTCATTTCCATTCCCATTTGGTACTCCCTGAGTACTTGCTGCACAGTACCAGAAATTTTGTTTGAAAAGAGAAAATTCTCCTTCTGCATTTCACAAAGAGTTTGATTAAGCTGATACACAACATCACTTATTGAAAAGGTGTACTCCAAAACAAATCAGAAGTGCTGATGAAGATAAACCCTGAGCTGTCCCTATCCCTTAGAAGCAGAGGCTGTTCTGATGCATTTCTTCATTTACCTCAATTCACGTGATTTTCCCATTGATTACATTGCACTGATCACTGAATCTTTGAGACACGGGGGGTTTACTATCTATCACCCCAAAATGTTTTGGTTTAAATGATGGAACAGTGATGGGTGAGCAACACAGGAGAGCACATGTGAGCAGGAACTTCAGAAGTTGGCTGTGTCACCCCAGAAGTCCTGTCTTGAACCACAGCCTGGAGGGAAAAGCAGAGTGCACACAAAGTTTTTACATCCTTGCACTCAACAGAAGTAGAAAGGTACACCTACTAAAATGTAAGCCTAAATGTAAGTGATATTTTCTTGTGCTGACAACTCTGAGTCCTTCAGACTTACAGATCACTGATTCAGAGACTTTGCACCAGCTTGTTTATTGATGACTGACCAAATCACAAACCTCTGCATGAAAAACACTGTGCAAGCTTCTACATAGTCATTTTACCACCCTCATCATGGTCATCACCACCCTTCACAGGAAGATCTGGGTGATAAAGTTGTGTTCATATCATCCCTAGATCTTGGTCGTGGTCGCACTCAGCTTCCTTTGGGAGGAAATTAATGAAATTTGCTCTCCCTCAAGTCATGTTTTTTACATATGGGCTGTTTGGGAGGACTGTGAGGACATGAAGTGATGGTGGTGTGCAGCCAAAGCTGCCTTTAAGCTTTTGCTCTGCCCTGCCCAGCCCTTCCACGATGATTCAGTTTCTTTGCAGCAGGCTGGAAATCAACTTCAAAATAAGAAAGTTTTCCTTCTGGCAACCGGTATTTTTTATTCTCTGTCCAGTGTCATAGGCAAAGAAGGAGAGAGAACGGAAGGGAAAGGAGATCCCACATACTTCACTTTTTTATTTAGATTTGCTGCAAATATTCAGAGGTCTCCATTGTCCTGTTACCCGGACGGTAAATAGCAGTGGTGACGCACTCCAAGAAAGTATCCCCCATCGACCAACAAAAATAACTTCTGCCAGCACCAACTGTCACATGTCAAAACTCCACGCTATTCTTGGAGCAGATGCAGGCTCAGGAATTTTTCTTTCTTTTTTTTTTTAAGCAAAGTAATTTCAAACCAGTCCAACCAACACATGCGATGTGTGTGATGGTTTTGGCAGCCGCTAATTTTCTAAATGATAATTACTGGCAATTTATCAGCCTTAACAGTTTGAGACAGGCAGTTTGACAATGTTAGCGGACGCTGCTGAACCAAAATACAGTTCCCACGGGCTCTCTCACACACTTTTTTCTTCTTGCTGGTTGAAGAATTTCAAGTGCTCCTCTATGATCTGGCAAATCCTTACCCTGCACTGGTTCTCAGAGCACTGCCAGCAGGGCTCTATTAAATCTCCACAGCATACACCATTAAAAAAAACCCAAAACTTTTACAATGTATTAATTGTACCCCCTCTGACACATGACTGCAAATAGCTCTGGCAAACAACTGTACCTCGATGAATAAAAAGTTTGTTTGACCAAAGAGGAACTGGAGTTGCTTGGCGCTGAAGATAAATAGAGCAAAGCCCCAGCTGACACATCTTGCACAGACTGTCCTATCAGGTCTCCTGTACTTATCCTTATATACAACACAGAGCAAAACTTTGTTTGAAGCTTTGGATTTAAAGACCAAGACTTCTGGGCAAACTGAAGTATTAGCCTCTGAATTTATCTTATTAGCCCTCTGCCAGTCTAGTGACTTCACAAATGAACTTTTACAAGTTCTATTTTTTCCTCTAGCAGAGGTAAAATTTTTATTAAACACACACACATTACTGGAATACTAGCAAGGGGAAAAAAAAAGATAAATTTTATATTTTTTTTAAATCCTGAAAGCTGATCTTCCATGTTGTATTAGAAAGCTGTAATTCTATACTTTAGACTCAGGTGAGCTGAGGATGTTAAGTCACAGCTACTAAATCTCTGGAATGTCAGAGTGCCATGCCCACTTTCAGCCAAACCTTCAATGCTCCTGATGTTTTTTGCTTCTGTGAAGCCTACTTCATGCCATTAAGTGTCTACACGATGCAAACAGTCATCAGCTATGTGTGGCCTTTTCCTCTTTTATACCCTCTGTCCTACAGAATTTCTGATGATCATCTCTCTGGGCCAACAATTTGAAAGACTTAGCCACAGAGAAGAAATGTGCTTTATGTAATCATTCTGCATCCAGAACTCACCATTCTCATTGACAGGGATTTTATGGAGTAGGATCTTCACAAGGGCAAGGTGAGATGCTTTACATCAAAAGGATCAACATCACTTAGGACTCCTAGTGTGGCAGCTATGCATTGCTCTTCTCATCCTTCTAATTTTCAATGGGAAAACTCTTACTCACTTCTGTAGGAGCATGCCCTTTCTGACAGGAAGAAAAAGCCAGAAAGCATGAACAACTGCTTCCTACTGTCAGTAAAATATAAATTCCTTTTCAGGGAGCAGCAGAACCCACCACAAATGTTACATTCCCAAAATCACATGTATTCTCCCTATCATAAAGTATGAAACCTTAGTGAAAATATATTGCAGGACTTTGGAAAGATAAAAGGGACAAATAAACCATTTAACCTTTTGGTTTGAAAAACCTCAGATAGGAACTGGAACCTTTCATTTAAACTTTACACTTCCATAGTGGCCTGAATCCCAAGGCAAAGCAAACACCTGAAAGAGAATGAGCCCAAAACCCTGAACATAAGCAAACCCCTGAATATATTGGAAAAGTAAACCCAGGTGCTTCTCCAGATGACCCCCTTCATTCCCTCTCTGCCAGGGAGCTGTTCTTCAGCTCTGAAGCCAAAGAGCACCCCTAGCATGTCTACACCCAGCTGGGGAATACCCCCTTGCGCATCAGCACCCCTGCTCAGAGCATGGCTGATGTATGAGGTGAAAGCAGAACCTGTGGCCCCACGCACACAGCCCTGGCGCAAGTCCCAGAGCGTTCAGCAGGGACTGCAGACAGGCAGCCCAGCCTCAGCCTCTCATTTCCACCTGAGAGTTCCCTTCAGAGGGCAGAGACTCATTTTGGAGGGTGCTTAGAAAAAATATGCAAAGCATCATCTTTGCCTAGCTACAAAACCCCAAACTGTGGGAGGCAGGTTGATAGCAGAAGGAACCTCAGAAAAAAATCTTAAACTGTGGAGAAAGTAGTGAGGGGTAAACACCTACTTCCTTCTGCCCAATAGTGGTGGAAGGAAGTCCTTTACAGAAGGTGAAAGAAATGGAAGTCCTTTACAGAAGGTGAAAGAAATGTAATTTCAATGCACCTCAATCCCAGGTGATGCTGCTCAGTTACTGGAAGAAATTTTCACGACAGTGAAGAAGGTGTACAGTGGGTATGGGGAAGAAGTTATCCCCACAAAAAAATCCCCCAACAACACTCCTCCCTGACACAAGCAGCTTAGCACTGGTAGCATCTACTGTCCAATCTGCACAATGCCCTCCTGGTGGGGAGCAGGGCAGGGTGGCACCACTCACAGCAGTTGTGAAAACCAAAAGATCAAAAATGTACAGGGGTTCAAGTTCTGGAAACACTCTACTTTGGAAGATGGGAAGGACGTTCTACAGAGCCCCTCTACTGCTGCACACCTCATAGCCAAGTCTCCAACAGCTGTGCCTTAGGGTATCTGTGTGCACATGCCCTGAACAGTCATAAGGCAGAACCTCACCCAGACTCTGGTCAGGCAGCATGGGGAGACAGAGCCCCACAGGCTTGTGTAAGAGCTGTGATGAGCAATTGTCTGAAGATAAAGCATCATCTGCTTCATGCCACCATTTCCTTCCAGCTAATTACCTCCTACTACTATGAAGCCACTACTCACTTCTTCAGAAGAGTAAGTGGTTTCTGAGGAGGAAGCATCTGACATATCCCTCTGGACTACATCCCTCTGGAGGGGTGGATGCTGATGCAGGCTGTGTCAGCTGCAAGTCCCCTGTGCAAACACAGCGCTAGCAGTGGCTTCTCACCTTACTTCTCTGCAGAGGCAGGTGACTGCACAGGGGTTTTAGAGGAAGCCTATGTTGTTATGGAGGCAGACCCTGCTTTCACTTTCTGTTCTGTTCTCTGGGCTTCTGGGCAATAACTAGGGAGAACTTCACATCGGGGTAGTAAAAAGCAGTCTAACAATTTTGTTGCTTCCCTTTAACTTATGCACTCTTCTCTATCATCTTTCACATGGAAAGATGGTTAGTAGTTTTCTCAGCTGTGACAAATTGTGAAGATGATCATAGTGACTTAAAAGATTTAGAGAAGAATGCCAAAAATGGTATTTAGGAAACTGGCTTCTAAATTCTATTCAATATAAGTTTAAATCCTTAAGGATCACCCCGACTTTGTAGTTGTAGCTTTACAACTTTAACAAGGTGGCCAACAACATTTTGATTAATCACCTGTTCCTTCAACTTTGTGTTTTTATTTCCATTAAGAGGAACATGGCAAAATAACTAGAACATGCTTCTTATTTAAATAAAATAAGAGAAACTCTGGTGTGCACAAGCAACTGAGCATGAAGGATTTAAAATACTTTGCACTGATATATTTCTGAATGCAATCTGCATTAGAATCACCCACCCAAACAACTGCAAGCAGCCATTAGATATATGTCTTCACGTAAAACACAAGCTTTCTTTAATTGTAACCTGATTTACATGGGTGACCACAAAACTCTCAGATTGTGAAACATCTGTATCAGTCTGATTTCTCTTTCCCTTTAAGCTTATCTCCTTTCAGCTGTCTGTAGCTGTGATTTGTCATGTGAGCTTGGCAGAGGAAGGTAAATTGGTAACAGCAATGTAGCAGCAAGGTCAGTGATGCATTTGTCTCTGTGGTCAGCCTCCATGCTTCTCAATGCACCCAAAAAGAACATCCTCTGGCTTCACCAAGGTCAGCAGAGCTGGCAAAGCAAAGTCAGGTCATACTTGAATAGGCTTCTGCAACCAGTGTGGATGGCAACTCATTAGACAATCCCCCACCCATTTTAGGGTGGGAAATTTAGGTGCCAGAGACAGGAATTGCAAGTATCAATGAACTTTCTGAGAAAGAAAAAAATAAGTTTCCTTCCGGGCAACGTAAGGACCTTGACAAACTGACCAGCATTTCTTCAGGAGAAAAAGGGAGCAGTGAGGAACAAAACCCAGTCCCCTCACAGAGGCTCTATGGTATCTGAGATGCCTACTGCCAAATTCCCCAGCAGGGCGTTCATAGTGGAGAAAGAGGGAGAATAGCCCAGGGCTCACCAAGGACACTGGCAACTTCAGCAAAAGAGTGCTCTCTTACCTGTAATTCAGTAAGTTGGGCCAGATATCTCATAAAAGAAAAAAACCTTCCAGTTTCAAAAGCTTTACTGTAGAGCTGTTTCACAGGAGATTTGTATTGACACCAAAATACCCCCGCACCTAAGCATCTTACTGTTCCTAAAAGAAAAGTGTCCCAAAAAGAAAAATCATACATTGAGCATCCAAAGAATCTACTGGTGCAGCTCCCAAAACCAAGACTAGAAAAGGGCAAATAATTAAGGATTTCACACATGTCCTTTTCCTCATCTGTACATGAGATAATAAAAGCTCAAGGTTTCAGTGTGCAGAATTAAAAATACAACAACCCCAAAACTATTCACTCTATATATCCTGGGGGAACAGCACTTGCACAATTTAAAATTGCTGGTCTGATGATTCTTCAAAACCTCAAATGGAAAAATGATTAGTATCTCCTAATAAAATCCCACATTAAAAGTAGGACTCTACTCCAAGCTAGGAAAGTATACTCAGTCTACAAAGCACTCCAAGGTCTATGCAAATATGGAGTTGAAAATTATACAAAACAGTTCTAAAAGACTAAAATAAGTAGGCTTCTTAAATGACAATTACTATTTTAAAAAAGTGATTAGTTATCCTAGGCATACAACTTGGCATTTGAATGAGGTTGTATTTTTCCAGGCAGTTTCCTCAAACAGTCCAAAAAAATCACAAGTCACTTTATGACAACACCACCTTTGGGCACCCCAGAAACAGTTAAGAGATTAAAATCATACACATCCTTATTTCTTAGAAAGCCTGGACAGGGAGACTTGGAGAAGAATGAAATCTTGAACGCCCATCTGAACATCCCATGAGACACACATTAGTACAGTCAGAGTAAGAACCTAATTAGCTCTCAGATTAATCACACACTGTACATGTCCCTACCAATGCTCAAGCAGGCAAGCCTTGCCATGCAGATCTCAAGGATGGGACAGTGATGCAGGGTACTTCACACCAAACAATCCTCTCCCTTCACACCTGAGCAGGAGATTCTTGAACATCACTGTGAAAAGCACAGCTGTGAAGAAGGAAAGCCAGAGATATGAAGCAATTACTCCTTTTTCCTCAAGGCCACATGATTCTCGAGATAGCTAGTTGTTGCACCATCAGTTATAAGCTCCTACACAGGAGGTCATGGCAGCTACCTCCCTTCACACTTACTAGTGAGAACTGTTCCACAGAAACAGGTAATCTTTATTATTTATTCACCAGTTTCCTTTTATAGTTGAAAAATCCTACAGTAGGTGGTAGGAAAAATCAGATCTGCAGTTCTGCCTGCATATCTGTCTACAGACAGCCCTGTCTGTAAAGAGTCGCCTCATTCTCTTTAGCAATTAAATTATTTTCTAGTAGGAAATAGGAAGCCGCTCTCATTTCCACCATCTCTTGCTTTGCAGTCACTCCAGGAGAAAACAGCTATATAATTAATTCAGATATTGACCATATGCCATGAGATCAGAGCTTTCATTCCAGCGCTTCCTCCGCACCTCTACCCACGTCCATGCCTGGCAGGACGTGCAGCTGCCGTGACCTGCTCCCCAGCCAGTGTGGCAGGATGCAGGGAGGATGGCAGCTCTGCAGAAAGGAGCTCTGTCTGACATCTTCTCACTCTCTCCAGTGCAGCAAGCACCAGCGATGGCAGCAGCGATGGAACACCCGTGCATGGTTTGCACAGCAGCGAGCACCAGAGATGGCAGCAGTGATGGCACACCCGTGCATGCTTTGCACAGCAGCGAGCACCAGCGATGGCAGCAGAACACCCACGCGTGGTTTGCACAGAGGACATTACAACACAGGTCTGCTTCAGGGCTTTCTGCAGGAAGTAAGTGATCTGCAACTGGAAAGTCACATGCCTGCATCTGAAATAGTGCTACAGTTCTGCCAATGGGCAGCCAAGGGGCAATTCTGCACAAGCAACACTGCGGGGGAAGGAGACCGGTTAGTGCTGGGAAGGGGTGACACAGTGACGCCTCAGAGACCAGCCTCCCACTGGAGCACAGGACACTTACAGCAAGTGCCACCACACAGGAAGGAGCATTAAGCACAAGGCACTAGTACCCAGAATATTACTATTTCAACACACCAGTTGGACTTCACAGGACCAAACATACTGATGGTAGCTGCAGCTTATCAGTTAATATAGGCCCATGAAAAATCATGTTCACTACCAGTTCTACTAAATTACACGATTACATATTCTTATTTTCAGGTAGAGACAAGACCTGTAACATCTGTGTCCACCATTTGCCTAGGAATTACCACAGGATACTAATCAACTACAGATTCACCAGAAGTTGGTTAATTATTAAGAGACTCATGTAATACAAGCTGCAGTCATTTATTTTCATGTTGGAAAATACACAAGGAATCTTATTTGGATGCTTTTGTTTGTTGCTGATTCATTTTTTTTAAACTTACTCTGATTATCACATACTAATCTCTGAGTCTCTATTAAAGTTTTATTGTACTTAATAGCTGATGAGTAAATGGAAAAAGCACCATGATTGCATGTTTTAAGGAAAGAATGTATTAGAATGTGCCATTATCAGAGCAAAGAACACTGGCTTTATATTTGCTTCCTTTTTGCTAGCTCCAAATGAGGCTAGGGAAACAGGAGACTTGCAGGATCTTCTTTGGCTGCTAATTCATAAAGGAATAAAAACAGAACACTATCTGGGGGGAAAAAAACCTGACCAGCTGTACTTCTTCTGGATTATGGAAGGCACAAAACATGAAAAAAAAGCTAATTCTTAATAAACATAAACAGCACAACACTCAGCCTTCCAGAGAACTTTAATCCCTGCAGCCCCTGGTGCAGACCACAGCGATCCAGGCTCTCCCCCTGCAGCCCATGGAGGTCCATGGTGTAGCAGAGATCCACCTGAGGCTCCTGAAGGGCCCCACACCAGGGCAGGTGGAGACCCAAGGGAGGCTGTGACACTGTGGAAGGTTCACTGGCAGGACTTGTGACCTGTGGGAGACCCATGCTGGAGCAGCCTGTTCCTGAGGGGCTGCACCCTATTGGAAGGGACCCACAGTGGAGCAATTTGTGAAGAACTGCAACCCGCAGGAAGGACGTGCTTTGGACAAGCTCACGGAGAAAGGACTGTCTCCTCTGGGAGGGACCCCACACTGGAGCAGGTGGACAGTGTGAAGGAAAGTCCTCCCTCTAAGGAGAAAGGAGTGGCAAAAACAGAAACAGGGTGTGATGAACTGACTGCAGCCCCCATTCTCCATCCCCCTTGCACTGCTGGGGCAAGGAAGTAGAGAAAACTGGGAGTAAAGTTAAGCCTGGAAAGAAGGAAGAGTGGGGGAAAGGTATTTTATGATTCAGTTTTATTGCTCATTACACTACTCTCATTTGATTGGTAACATTAAACTAACTTTCCCTAACTGTTTTGGTTGTGGTAGTACCTATCACAAGTGATCTCACCCTGGCCTTATCTTGCACCATGGATGTTTCATTATATTCTTTGTCCCCTGTCCAGCTGAGGAGCGATAGAGTGGGCTTGGTGGGTACCTGGCATCCAGCCAGGATCAACCCACCACTGCTCATAATTCATCAATAACATTAGATCTGTCAGAAAGAGGTACAGAGCTGTGATTCTGCATAGTTTATCTAATTGAAAGAATTAGGTCTCTGCAGTATTGCTTTCATTGAAAAGACCTTCCTGACTTGGCAATCCGAAGTATTTGGAGGCCGTCAGTAATTCAAATACACAAATCAGGCCATTTCCTTCCTTATACCAGCTGTCCAAAAGGCTTTGTGAAAGGGATACTCACTTTTTCCAAAAACATCCAACAATATAGAGCAGACATGCAGAAATACAGGTATTTTGTACAGGGTGCAAGCACGAGAGAAAAACAGGAAGGTTAAGAAGATGAAAGTAGACATATTTGAGAGAGCTCTGCAAAGAAGCCAGTAAAGCTAGTTTTTATGGCACACAGAAGAAATCTCCCCTTTTGGTTTGCATTATAGCAGCACAGTAAAGCCTGACCTGAGATGATGTTTTTGTCAGTTTTCCTAGATAACAGATTTTAAAAATAATAATTTAAAAAATCAGATTAATTCACTATGTGAAGGGGAAGTAGCACTCCCCAGGCCTCAGACCCACTGAATTCACAACCTCAATTCAGCCAGGATGATGGCAGCACATCCTTTTGCTCTTCGGCTCACATGAGAAAGGAGAGATGCAGAAGCAAGAGTCACACTCACTGAGCCAAAATGAGGGGACTCAGGTGGCTGCCTCAAGAGCGATGCTTTGGGCTTCAGAAAAGTTACATCAGCCACCTCTGATGCCACTTAGGTTCCCTTAGGTGATGTAACTTATTCATGGGCTCTTAAGTGAGATTAGAAGTCATGGGGGAAAGGAAATAGATATTTTTCAAAACTGACATGATTTGGAGGTTTCTTATTGAAAATCACCTCACCATCACTCTGTCAAATTAACCAGAAAAGGAATTAAAAGCACGAACATCAGCAGTGCAGTTGCCGGAATTAAAAATCAAGACTTGTCTGGTTCTCAGGCCTTAGAGTCTTAATTTAAACAACTTCAGGCAAGATATTTTGTGCATCTCTCCTAGGATCCATTATAATTAAGTCAGCCACTACAGGAAAGCAGATGATGAAATCTTTATGTATTATGTATGCGCACACAGAGGAATTTCTTGGAAATAAATCTCAAATTTTGAACCAATAAATATGAGAAATTATACTAAAAGGTACAGAAGAAGCTGATCTCGACTGAGCTAATTTCTATTTGTCTTGATCCATAAGCAAAAAAAGAGATGTTCAGTGGAGCAGATGCTTTTGACAGAATTCCTCCCTGGGATGTACAATGGGGCACAGCCACAGAGAAGCTGTGGCTGGAGGAAGCACAAGCCCTGCAGCTGCTTCGTGGTGCTGCATTCTCCTGCTGGACCAGGACCAGGCATGGCAGGGTCAGCAGGCAGCCAGGCTGGCCAGGCATGGCATCCCAGTCCCAGATGTACCTACTGCAGTGCTGAGGTTCCTGGAACTTGTGATGTGGAGTAGGACAGGAGTCCTGCTGTGGAAACAACCTCAGGCATGAAAACTGGTGAGCCAGGGACCTAACCAGTTAACACCGATATTCTTCAGTGTGCAGAGAACAAGCTATAAACCAGGTAAAAATTCTGATCAGCTTATGGGCAGGGCCAGCAGCTCAGCACAAAAATTACTGTTTCAGGTTGCCTACTAGTGATATTCAATCTATGGTCATCAGCTTATCCCTCTCCTGATACCAACCCTTTCCAAAGTGCTAATGGGGGAAAAAAATATTCCTAGGGTATTATGCAACTTTTGTGCTTGTGCAAAGCTCTTCCTTTGGCCATCAAAGATGCCTATCAGGTTATTAACTTTGTTTTTGAGGCTACATAAAATACCTTAACATTCAAACTGATACATCTTCTCTGTATACAGCTTTAGCTGGTGCATGAACAAAGTGAAAAGGTTCCTATTTGACAAGCACTGCCTTGCCAAGCTCTCACATAAATCAAACAACATAGCAAGAATGACTAATGAATAAATCTCAAAAAAAAAAAAAGGGAGGTAAAAGGATATTTACAGATTTCCACAGAGATGTGGTCTATTATGAAGCTATAACTTCCTATCTATTGAGTGTTTACTAGAAAGGCTCAGTATTAAGATAAAGTCTTTTGTGGACAGGAAATGATCCAAGAAAAATTATACAGATACAGCAATTCACCATCAAAATGGGAGGAAACACTTTAAATGCTAAATAACTAAATGGTACTAGAATACTATTTAAAATTAGGAGCAAACATTTATCTTAGACATGCACTTCCTCAAAATCTTGTATGAGATTTTATCCAGCCCTCTTTTACTTGGTCAGATGGCTATAGATTCCAAGGGTAGTTTGACAGATTAACAATGTAGGATTAGACATATGTTTAATTAAACACAAAACCACATTGTATGATAGGTATATTTGAAAAGCCTATTTAGATTAAGTATGATTGATATCTACAGATACATCTGCATGTTAAAAAAACCCCACACTTACACACTTACGTGAACAGAGAACTTATAGGAAATAATATGCAGAAATATTTCAACCCTAGGCTCACATCTAAGGTCTACTTTCTTCACTCATGTATAATTTCATGAAGTTGCTTTATTACAGACAACAGATAACAGACAACACTAAGCTTGGGGAAGAAAGATGTAATCCATCAAGATCCTATATTTAAAATTTCAATATCTCTTTCATGAATTACAGCCTAATCTACATTTTTTGACTGCAGAATGATATGTTACATGTGGCAATTTTAATCTAAATTCCACAGGAAAGGCACTTCCCATCTGCAGCTGAGCTCTGGGTGCACACCCAAAGGCTTCATTCAGAGTCTGCTGTTCAGCAGCCAGCACTAGCACTGCACATGTAGCCATGCCACCAGCAAACACAAAGAGCTGCTAACTAGTTCATGATAAAGAGAAACCAGCGCATGAAAGGGACTGAAAATGGTTCCATGCAGCCAATGGCACTCTGCTTTTAGAGAAGTACTTTGAAAGAATGCCACAGAAGGGCCTTTCTGCCAAAGAATTGCACTGTCAATGACTGGCTCAATCCCACTGATTAGGGTCTTCCCATTAACTTCAGCAAGTTCCCTAGCACTCCCCAGATTTTTGTTATTAAAATAGGCTGACAAACAATCTAGACTCAGCTTACAGCTGAGGCTGGCAGTTTTTCACCCTGCACTGTAACAGCCTTCACCAAGCCCCCCTCACAGGAGAGTTTACAGCCCTCAGTGCCGTGAAGAAAGCGCCATGTGGGAGGGGAGTATCAGTGCTTCTGAACTGGATAGGGAATCACAGAACAGTCAGAGTGGGAAGGGGCCTCTGGAGATGATCTAGCTCACCCACCTTACCAAGGCAGGGTCACCGAGAGCAAGTGACATGGGAATGTCTCCAGACCTTGCTGGGCAGCCTGTTCCAGTGCCACCCTCAGTGTAAAGAAGCTCATCCTCATGTTGAAGTGGAGCTTCTTGCATTTTACTTTATGGCCATTACATATGAGGCAGTTGTTAACAGTACTTTTATTTTTGGCTCCTATGATATGTTCATATAAATGTACATTCATCATATGAACAAGCATCATGTATTACACAAGCAGCATATATTTTGGCCCAATTACAAAACTGAAAAATAATTTTAAAATACACTAGCAAAATTATTTTTCATTAGTGATCATTTGATAGGGCATCAGAATATTTTGGGGAGGGGAAAAAAAAAAGTAAGACGTTAATTCTCGCTTCCATCCTTGCTTTTTCACTCCAGATTGTTGTTTGCTGTTGATTGTTGTTTAGTTGATTGTTGTTTAGTTTTTGGCTTCTTTACCACAACAAAGCTGGGACTTCTCTATGCTTTCACCAAGATACATGTCAGCTTGACACATTAACAAGGAATTAAATTTGTGTTATCTCTTTATATTAAGAAAAGTAATTTAAAAATAATAAAAAATTAGGTTTCATTTTACATTACCAACACTATGAAACAGTGAAAACTAAACCAAGCCAAGGATCTAGTTACTTTTGTGTCATCATTATATTGCAAAGGTTTCATATTGTGTTCCTTTATTGCTAGAGTTTCACACCTCCCTGATGTTTCTCATAGGCAGCTCCTCCAGGCACTGACTCTTCCTTGTCCTCACAGCAGCCAACTGACTCCAATTCCCTTCAGCCAACCAATCCACTCTTTTATAACACTCTTCTTATTATTGGCTACAGATGTGGCCTGTTAAAGTCAGACCTGCTCCTAATCTTTAATAATTAACCCAGCTGCAACTCTTTAGAGGGTAAGATTACTTTCTATACTACCTTTATTTATGTATATTCTATCCCCTTACACTTTTGGGTTATTTTAAAGTCTCAAGGATACATGTCACCAGAAAACAATGGCATCTCAAGTGAATGATTAAATCCTGAATCTGCATATTGTAAATGATGATAGATGAAGGTTTATCTATAAACTTCAAATGTCATGGCCATTTGGAATGGAACTAAACACATATACAAAGGCAACTACAGTCTTTACCCAGATCAACCAGGAAACATTGCTTTCTATGAGGGAAGGCAATGGCCTCCTTCAAAGCAGCCCTCTGTCCTAAAATGCAGATTGCACTAACATGACTACAAGGTAAGTGTTTCATACAAACTTCTGTGTAGATGGAGACACAATCTGTGTAGCTCAAATTGCATGAACCTTGGGCCAAGTCCCGTGTTCTGGTCCCAAATGCTATATAGTAGCTTGTGGCGGCTTGTGAACTTCTGGTAGAGGGTGTGTATTGAGTGTTAGCTATCCACAAGCATACTTTTATGCTGTGTTATAACTGCAGGAAAGCCCAGAGTTACTCCAGACAGAGGGCTGAGAATTTTTACAGCAGTTGCTGCTCCGAAACCCACAAGCTGCAACACACCCCACCTTATTCCACACTTGTTTTCTCTTAACACCTCATTTCTCTTAAGTAGCTACTGCTCCCCACACTCATTTAATAGATGCAATACTAAATAAAGATCATGCTGAAATTACCTTTAAAAACTTTTTACAAGCAATTTTTTTCTTGCATGCATGAACTGATGGCAAATATCTTCTAAGTTAATTTCCCTGTTGGAAGCAACCAAAAGGATGAAACTGTACTCATTAGAATACACAGAAAGAAAGCAATAATCCAAAGCTCCATGCATGCTTATCAGAAAACTTTGAATTGCTCTTCATCTCAGTGGTCAAATTTAGAAAGAAAATTATATTGACTCACTAGAACTCAGATCACCAACCAACCATTTAAAAGTACTTTAAAAATTGGATTTAAGAGTCATACAGAAGATATTTAAACTAAAAAGAGAAACTGAAATTTAAAAAAATTATAAAAATCCCAAATGTTTTAATTAAATATCTGAAGTGTTAATTTCCAGAATAAAACAGAAAAACAGCTGGAAGCATTAATAAACATACTACTAATTTAAAATTTACATGTCAACAGCATAAACACAATCTCCAGTGCAGTTCTCCCCCCAAAATAAACAAATCAAATCCATCCACTAAAAACCCTGCAGTACACAACATTTTTTGTACTTGTAAAACATGATTGCTTAAGCCCTACAAAAATGGGGTAATCTAGGAGTCATGTTGTCAAAGGAAATGTCTCTGAAGTGCACCAGAATCACAGAATATGCTGAGTTGGAAAGGATCCACAAGGATTGTCATGTCCAAGTTGTGGCATTTCATATGCAAGCAGCCCCAGCTTAGGTCACAGAAGGTCAAGGTTGCATTCTCAGGCTTAGAGTGAAGGCTTGAAAAACAAACAAAACCAGTGAACTGCTAGAGGTCAGACTCAGTTAAGAGAAACCCTTCTGGCCTGTGCAGTGAAATCTCATCAGCCTCCCAGAAGACATTATTATACCTCCATTGACCAGTGAAGAAGCAAACAAATTTAAATTCAATTTGGTCAAATCTAGCTCTGATTAGTACTGCTGAAACACACACACTAAATTGCCAAATTGCTTCAGTAGCCAAGATGACTCTGGCTTTCTTACAGCTGTCAGTGACAGATGTAGTGAAAGCAGAGACCTTCAGCAAATACTTGAGTTTGGTGGAAAATCATTGTTTCCCTTCTATCAGAGCCACACAAACTTGGTCTGAAGAGATTCACAGGAGGACAGAAGAAGCTGATGCTGACACAGAAGTGCTGACTGGAAAGAAAACTGGAAGTTGAGCTCCCCATCTTGCTGCCCACTATCCTAATGTGAGCCACTAGACAAAAGAGGCCAAACCCAACAGAGAGGACAACAATTACTGGAGTTCAGCTTTTCATTTTGCATCCCAGGACTTGAGAGTCCTGAGGAATCTCAAAAAAATACAGACTGATGAGACCAGAATGATGAGCAAAGCCTTACAAGAAAACTGGGGCAAGGATTGGGGAGCACTTTCTCCATCTGGCTCCACACTAGAGAGCCACATCTCTCATTCACAAACTAGTCAGTGTTTCACAAGCCTTTCCTTCACAACTAAGGAGTTTCATCTCTCAGTCCACCCAGCTACTCCAAGCTCCACCAGCAGTTTGCACCTTGCACATAGCAACATGAGCTTCCCCTCTGCACCAATATGCCAATCCAAGCTCCCTACACTGTATAACCACAGATGTTGGCTCCTCTGCCCAGCTGGCTTTGCAAGTTATGAGATTTAAGGCTACCAACAGAAGAGAAGCAGCAGGGGTTCGTTCACCCATCTGTTTTAACGTGGCAGCCTTGGCTTTGCTCAGGGCGGTCACGTCACAGGAGCACAGGCTTTCTCCTCCATTCCAGCTTGTCATACCTTCTGCAGAGGACAAAGATGAGAAGAAACCTCTTCTGTGGCTCTGGCCACACGCCCCAGCACCCGCTGGGCCAAGCCATAACCGCTCGCCTCATTTTAACAGGGTGAAAATCAAAGAGCTAAGCCCAAGGCAAAAGCCTTGGAGCACCGAGGAGTGCACTAGCAAGCACATCGCTAGAATCTCCCCAACCATTAGAAGTGTCAGGACACAGATCTAATTTATGCACCACACATACTACAAAACTGTGTGAAGAAAAATTCTAAAGTAAGCTGCCTGAGGCAACATAGTTATTGTAATGCTGTGTTCTGTATTATAACCCATAATGATACTTGTTTATAAAGTCTTCTGTTCCAATAGTTTTAAGTGGTAGCTTTATACAAAATTTTTTTCCAGAAAGGGGAAGTCTAGCAGTTCTGACCCGATTTTGCCATTTATGTGATGGCTGCAACACTGAATATCCTGATGAAAGGAATCTCTGCTGAAGCCTATACTCTCTCATTTCTTCTTAGAGCTTATTCTGCAGCACTTCAGAGAGCTCCAAGACATCACTGTGTCTCTACCCTATGAGACACAGCACAGATACTGATGCTTCTTGGGATTTCAAAACTAATTAAAGGCACAAGACAACAAAGGAAGGATGGAAGAAAGAAAAATGTGGAGGCAACACGAGCCTCTTGCAAACAAATACATTCACATTCAAGTCTGTTAAAAGGTGTACGTTTTCCCATGTGATATGTTATCTTTTCTACCAGGCTAATTTGACAGAATTACCTCAGAACATTTATTCCAAGAAACGTGGCTGAAGTTTATCCATTTTATTACAAATTTGCTACATTTCAATATATTCCCAGAATTTAAAACCTTCCTATGCATTTTTAAAGTTGTGGTAGAGATATCGTCTGATTTAATTAAAAAGAACAACTGTGTCTTTCCTGAAAATTTGACAGGATTAAGTTTACAACCACTGTTTTAGCTGTTCACGATTAGTGTCAGTTCAGAAGCTTCTCAGAGTTACATTAAGGAAAATGCTACCAAACAAAAAACCAGCAGCAGCAAACCTAACCAGATAAAAAAGGAAGGGAAGGCAGATTACTTCACTGCAGGAGGGGCTGCCGTGACTTCCTGGAAGTCTAAAAGCACCTGTATTCCCTGTGCAGGAGCCAAAGAGGGCTCAGATGGAGAGGTCTCACCCACCCAGCCATCCCAGCAGGAGGTTAGGAAGTGTCCTCAACCCCATACACACAGGTGTGTTGGAAGAACAGTCACACAGTCACATTTCCACAGCATGGAAATGAAGTATCACACAGCCCTCTCTCGTTGTGCCTTTCTGAATTCCATGGATAACAAACGCACCCGATTAGGCTGAGGTTGCTTCTCCCCCAGTGTCCCAGCTCTCTGCAAGGACGTGAGCTCCAGGACCTCCGCACACTCCTTGTTACCCAGGTCCTGGGGAGCGGCAGCCAGGCAATGGCATCTCAAACAATGAAACACTGAAAGGGAAAGCCACAAACAGCCTTCTTTCCCCCATGGCACACTTAGAAGACCAGAAAACCACTTCTTACAGGAATTGCCTTTATTTCCTGTAAGAAAGCTGAGAGAAGTATGACAGATGACTGTCACCACCTTCCAGTCTGCACCCCCGAAGCACAGCTACTTCTTGAGAACTTAAGTAATGACAAAGAGAAAGCAACAATGGTAGTTAGGCTGGAGACAGAATAATTCCTGCAAATATGCCACACCAATGATTAAATATATTAACATAAACATGTATTATTTATGGATGAAATACATAACTTATCACCACTACGGTCTAGAGCATTCACAGTTTCCAAAGTGAGGGAAATGCTCGTGGAGCACAAGTAGTTCATCATTTTATCAACAGCTCTCAAGCCCTCAAAAATACTTCTTAACTGCAACCAGAAAAATTACAGACCACAGCCATGTTTGCCTTGTGATTACTTGAAAGCTAAATAAATCTTCTCTTTGAAGTGGAAACGAAGTTTTTGAAGGCTTTACTGAGTTTTTGGCCACAGATTTTATATATAAAAGCACCGATTTAAAACTTATTATATCCCAACCAGGATAATTTTTGGAAACACTCTGCTTACTTCTTGGATGGGTTTATGTTTGATTCAATCACAGTAATTCTACAGCTCTCATAATACTGAGAATTAGTCAAGAAAACAAAGAAAATTACAGATATTTCCATTTATAGATGACTGGTCTACAGTTTAGTTATCTTGCAACCAGGAGTGGGAGAAATCATTCTCTTCTTTTCAATATCACATGGCAGAAGCAATTAGAAACAGCCTCAAATTACATGAATTCTCTTCTCCTGATTTCACAGATACACTCTTACCTTAAGCCTTCAGATTACCCTCAAGTCCCTACTCTGAAAAACTAACACTACATTTACATCTCAAGTCCCATCTTTGCCATCAAAAATTTCACTAGCTGCACATATACCCTGCAGCTTTTTTTTTTTTTAAATTATTTCAGGACCACAACAACCCTGAAGAAACACTGAGGCCCAGGTTAACACCCCCTATAGAAAAATCTGTGTGAAGAGATGGTGCTTGATAACATCTGCAGAACCATCTGGGCAGCTTTGTTGCTGTTGAAGTCAAAGTGGGCATCTCTGAATATTGCAGACCCTTAAGGAATTCAAACTCGGGAAGAAGACCCATTATAGAATTTAAGCCAAAATACAAGGAATAAGTTTTATTCTACATTAGTAGGCTGCATGGTCAGACTGGGTAGGATTCTGACCAACCTGAATATGTCCCCACTCACTGCAGGGGTCGGACCAGGTGACATTTAAAGGACCCTTCCAACCCAAACTGCTCTGTGGTTCTGGGAGAAATCAGTGGGCCAGGAATGTAGGTCCATTCCTCCATATCTGCTACACACAGAACAGCAAAGCAATGCTTTGCTGCACTGCTGCCAATGGTGTTAGAAGGGCTATTAAATGTCACGAGTAAGATTTTATTACAGTCTAATTACAAAGCAGGTAAGAGAAGATTCATTGTCTACTCTCTGTCTCATGTGGTATTAAAAACATTTCCCAAAGCAACACAATCTGGTTAAGTCAAAACGAGCTACTAGACTTGTTGGGCCACAGGTATGACCTAGGTGTGGCAACTCTGCCTTTTGTTTAATAAAGAGGAAGGAAAAAAAAAAAAGGCTGTGTGATGATTCCAGCAGAAAAGGAAGAAATGGATCAAATGGAGTTCTGACATGCAAATTTAAAATCCCAGATCTTGATGGGAAAAAAGCAGCGATTTACTTTTGGGGGTACCTGTAACTTCCCAACACATTGCACTTGATTGCTTAGGAAACCTTTGTGTCTGTGGACCTTTTGTGCTGAAGTTGTATGCCCTGAGTTCAGGCTGAGTGTTCTGAGGAGCTGCAGCCAAAACAACCCAGTCACTTCCAAGAATGTAGCTGGGCAAAAAAGGGAACCTTTTATTCTCGGAACACAGGGCATTGAAACTTGTCCCAGCATAAATTCTTTTCACTATCCAACTTGTGAGTACTTGAACTCAGAATTCCAAACCGGCTCTTCCACAGTGTTTTATCCACGGGTTTGTATAAGTCAGGTGAAATGAAAACATCATCCTGACTACTCTTTTGCAAAATCTTCCTGTTTAAAATTAGATATAAGGGAACAGATGCCAGTCTGCTAAATCAAGGACTTAACACTTCTCGGTCATTTGATAAACACAAATTTCAACAGTGCTTATTTGTACAAAATGATGGTGGTGGGATGTTTGATACTTACATTTCACAGATGTAACTAAGTTCAACTAAAGCCCATTGAGAACTCTTATCAGATGAAGGCTGAAGAGATATTACTTGCAGGAGATGAGAGAATATTTAAACTTTTATCATGATCCATATAATTTCCTTGAGAAACTTTTATTTCTAGACACCAGAGATATGAAGTCTGTGTATAAAATATACTGTGTGCTACAGCAACTTCTTTTCCATTCAAAAAGGCTGATTCCCATTTTAAAAAAGCAGAATTAAACTGCAATCTCAGCTCAGCATTAATAGGAACAGCAAATACAGTACCCTAAGATAGAGTGCCTGTAACATATATAACTTATCTGTACAGAACAAGCTGGCAGAGCAGTTACATCTTTAGCAAACCAGACTCAATATAAAAAGGATTTACTTGCATGCAAGAACATTTGCAGTCTCTGTGCAGCTTTACTTTGAATAGATTTAACATTTAACTAGTTCAACCACATTAATCCTTGAGCTCCAGACTCCTGGAAAAGTATTTATCATTCTTCATTTTCAATCAAAAATTACATTTGTGGCAATAAAAGGTGGAGTTTCAAAGAACTGTATGCAAATTTTAAAACATCAGTATCTAAATAAATATAAAAACATCCCAACTTCCTCAAACAAAAAAGTAAGATTCATAGCAAAGCTATGCTTTCCTCATTTATATCAGAATATGTTTTAAGCTTTAAAAGCCAGAACTTGGAGCAGCTTTTTCTCAGATAGTAAAGGCCATCACTTTTGAAGTGTCCCAATTGCAAAAGCTAAATTGCAGCAATAATGATGAAATACTCCAGTCAAAAGGACCTCTAGATTGAAATTTTAAATGAGAAACCAACTCAGTGCAGTTACTGATAATGCAAGTTAATTAAAAGCATTTTTGAACATTTGTCCTATTTCCTCACTGTGATTTCCAGGTTTGCTACAGAGTTTCCCATTGTGCTGCATATCATGCTCCAGGGTACAGCAATAGTTGCCCTTTATGCAATGCCTTTATTCGATACTTTGAATTTTACAGTTTATCTTGAGATAAAGGCAGAGAGAAGAGGATTAAAGGAAAGTTACTGCCATTATGCTGCTTTCCTACTGGCGAAGGACAGATGGGAGTTTGTACAGCTAAGTCCACCCCTGGCTGTCTCCCATTCCCTGACACTACTCACTGCTCCTTCCCCTCTGCTGCAGACCACAGCTTTCCAAAAAAACCCCACCAAAATGCAAAAAACCCCTAATGCCTCCATGTTTTAACCCAAGAAAGGACTATGAAGCAATTGAGAACAAACATGAGAGCCCTACACCAGTACATCCCCCACTCCAAGGCAGCTACAACTATGGAGAACTGTGTTGACATTTTGGCATGTGTAGGTATGGACCAGCAGGCAGAGAGGTTGCCAGGGTTTCCTATTCCAAGTAATATGTAAAATGCCACAGCTCCTGGCCCACAGCTCTGGTTCAGGGAAGATTAACTTGCTCTTCACCTTAATAACTTTGGGCAACTTTGTCCCTCTCACAAAGAGAGACTTACACCAAAGCTCCACCATCACTGTGGTAAGAAAATTTCCTTGGAAGCCAAAGCCTCTCTACTTCAGATGAATGTGAGAGATGATCCTGCCTTCTGCAGTGGGGTCTGATTTTTCAAAAATAGCTCCATCCACTGATTTATGAAACTGAGCTTGTGAAACACTAAGTGTGTCTCCTATCAGTTTAATCAGATCTCCTGCCCCTATCAGCCACAAACCCAGAAAATCCAGCTTCTCTCCCATTCCCTAGAGGGATGCTGTCTTGTGGATGGCAGGAGAAAGGAGATTGTCCCCTGCTCCTCATGCACGATTCCCATTCCTCTCCAGCAGAAAGCACTTCACCTGCCTGTCATCCTCTTCAATAACTTGTCTTGGAAAACTATAATAGCTTGAGCAAGTCTCATCTGACTTGTGGGTCTGAACTTTGATATTTGTTCACTGTCCAAATCTCTTCCCTCACACTTCAACAAAGCACTTTTCTCTTTCTTCTTCCTTTTTATTTTTAAATTTTACTCTCCAGGCAGACACCAGAAAAATCTCCTGTACAGCAACTTTTCCTCTCGGTACCACTTTCAATTTGCATCTTCCAAATAGAAATTCTCATCTTTTCTCCCAGCAGTTGAGACTTCTGCTGCCAACTCTCCTAGCTCTCCTCATCAAGCATATTTGTCAATGAACTTGCAATTACAATGTGCATGCTTGATAAAGCAAAGATATGTGTAGAAATAAACTGCCAAACACTTTCACAAATTAAACAAGACATTAAGCTGCCTCTTGCTTCCCTCTCCCCTGTTCAATCCCTCTTCAAGGCCTTGCAACCTCCTTCTGTCTGCAGCCACCTCCATGCCTGCTGTTCTGAGCTGTTCTGCCCTCAGTTTGACTCAGCATTTCTGTATTTCAGCATCTTTTCCTCTGTCTCACCAGCCTTATGCTTAGACTGAGACAATGCAGAAACAATATGCCACTCTCTAGTAATAAACCAAGTTAAACAAAACGTTCCAGCCTGCTACATTCTAAGGAAAAGCACTTTCTGAAATACCAAAATGCATATGCCTACATTTTATAATAGCACAACCATGCAGCTTTCTGGGCAATGAGTGTAAAGCACTTAAAGTATTTTTAAAAAAAACTCCATTTGACTTCTTGGATTCAACCCACTGTTATTAGTTATATACAGGACTTTTATTATTATATACGGGACTGTGGGTTTTCTCTCGTTTCATGGCTACATTGTTGGCTTTATCTTTACAGTTTCTGCCTTCTGTTGATGCTCTCCTGTCCTGGCTGTATTTTTTGCATTCACTGTCCACCCTTGAACCTTTCCTCAACCTTTATTAAAAACCCCCAAAACCAAAAGACCAACAAAACCCCACCCAAATTCTCTTTCTCAACTCACCCATGTTCTGACAGATGCCTGCTCAAACTCCCAGGCTTGTTTGTGATTTGCTGCCTGCTGCTCTGCTCAGAGCCCTTCTGGGCATCTCTGCCCCCAGCACCCCCTGTAACACACACTGGAGGAACAAAAAAAACCCAAACAAAAAAGCCAGCCCCACCTGGACCCTGCTGCTGTTTCTCCTTTACCTTGGAATAGAAGCACCCCACTAGAGTTGTTTCTATCAAAAAGAGTGCTGACTGCAGCTGTGCCCTGGCAGACAACATTGGTCCACCTCAAAGAGAGAAACAGCTTTTATTTCCATATAAATAAACAGCCTCCACTGAGGAAGGGAGGGAAGCAGCACAGAAAAGGAAATATTGCAAATATTGCAAGCACATGATTTCTAGTAAGCTTTTGTCAGTGGATCTTCATTTCTTTGCTCCTTGCAAAGGCTATAATACCATTCCACTTAAACCTTATTTTGTTTGCAAGAACCAGCACCTTCTTTCTCACTACTGATTTCCTGACTTCAGCAGGTTCACAGGAGGGTTCACAATCCCTTTATTATCCACTTTATTCACAAGCATGAAGGTTTTAATTTACTACTTGAGCTTTCCATGAGCTCTAAAGATCAGGAGAGATATTACTGAAATGCAATTTGATTGCAAGTAAGCACCAAAAGAATAAAGTGGGACTAGAACTTGCAAGTACTGGTTATTTCAGGACTTGTGACTGGCAGAAAGATCCCTCACTTTGTAGATAGATATGACTTTTTCTTCCAAGACTAAACAGCACAAGCAGTGTCTCTCCTGAATGTTCCACTGACACCACTTTTTTCCTGAACACAGAGTAAGTCAATATGGTTTTCACTCTGTTTCATTCCCTGATCTCCCCAACTAGCCTAGGCTGCAGCTCTGTCTGGGAATGGAAACAGTACATTGGTATTGCAGACTACTGGACTGGTGGGGGAGAGGGCAAGGAAAAACATTTAAAGATAAATTAAAATCCCATTTAAAATATTTCTGATCCATAAAAGTGTTTGAAAATCATATAGACATGGTGCTTCCTTCTTGTTTTGCAAGAAGGAGCTTTGCAAGCAAGATTTTCATTGTACTGAGACACAAGAAGATTGAAGTCTGGGTTTCATCCCACTCCACAGGTGGAATGATGGGGTCTTAATGAATAGATGGTAGAAAATTTCAGTTCTCGAAGAAATGAACTCTCAATACCATGGACATGTCATTTTCTCACAGTGTTTTTTTCACACAGATGCTTTGACCACACAGCAGTACAATATGTGCTACAGTAAACTTGCTTAAAAGCACCTTTTCTGGACCCTGAAGCAAAATGCACTAGAGCTGTATTTCAGAATTTTTTAAATTGAATAATTTTTCCTTCATGTGCTGTTTTAACACGAGTGCCTCCACAATGAATCACAACATGATTACTCTTCCACAAACACATAGTACTGGCATGTAGTAAAATTTGTCAGCACAAAACACTAATGATCCTAAATAAAACCAAATAGAAAGAAATAACAGACAAAGGACCATACAGTCCATTTGGGAAATGCTTCCTGAAGCTGGAGAGAGAGAGGCTCCCTGCAGTGCTAACATCTGCACAAGACAGAAAATTTATTTCCCCCTCTCCCCAGAAAGAAATAAGAGATGGAGGGAGAAGAGGAAATGGCAGACAGCAGATAATCTCTATTTTACACCAACAGACAAAATGACAGTGGAAAAGACTTCTGCCCTCTGGGGTTCACAGGAAACCAGTCACAGGATACATGTTCCTTTCAGTTCAGTAAGTGTACACTCTGGCAAGTTGTGTCATTAAACACAAATGGATTTTTTCTTAAAGTTACAACCACAAGCAGCGTCAAATTTTGCAAAATATCTTACTATTAGTATGTTGAAGAATATGAATATAGTCTTAAATAAATATTCATATATTTAAGTCTAGAAGCAATCTTATACATATATATCACTTATGATTTGCTCCATTAAGCCCAAGGAAGAAAACCTCTCACAGACACCACTGACCTGGGGTTGGTATAGTTTTGGGTTTTTTGTGTGTTTAAAGAAACAAAACTGTAATTGCAAATCCAAGTTCCATCAAAAGGCTTTCAGGTAACCTTTTCTCAGAGCACAGTATAAATGTTTACCCACTTCTCTCAAAATGTCATCAATGTTGTGCTGGGGACATGCAGTGCAGGCACTGAACCAGCTTTTACTCATACAATAATGTTAATAGGCACAGGATATGATTGCATTTTTATTATTTCTTTAGACTCTTTTAAGTGTTTTATCAAGTGTCCAAATACTACTGACCATGGGCTTTTCAGGATTTTCTTTTTTCAGTATAATTCATATGCAGCTTATACAAACACACCAGGGATTATATGACTCAAGTGCAGTTTTGTGGCTTTAAAAATATCTTTACTACAAATAAAAGTCAATTGCCAAAAAAGATCTCCTCACCACTGACCTCCTCTAACAATCTTTCCTCTCCCTTCTTCTAAAACCAGGGTAGCAGTATCAAAACAAAACTAAGAACAACAAAATCCCCTCCCAAAAAAAAACGAAAGGAAAAAATAAAGCAGAAAACCCCAACAACTTTCAATATCTCTGACAGTTTGTCAAACCTGTCATGTTCAAGGTAAAAGTCATTGTAACACTGAAAACTAGAAATTTTTGAAAAACACAATGAACAGAACCTTTTGGTTCTATTCTATTTTTTTTTTATTGACACGTGCCAGCTGTTCAATGACTGTTTTAATGCCTTCTACTTCCACTCTGTCAGTAAAAACAACAAAAAATTTCAGTTCAGATTTAACAAAGGGCTCATTTACAAACACCTCATTTAGCAAGTAAAATTTGTATGTAGTTTCATCCTTTAATGTCTTCTGTTCATCCTATAATCTCATTCACCAGTGCAAGTGCATTTCACAATATCCTATCACCCCACTGTCACAGTAGAGAGATTTATATAGATATCCTTGAAGCCTATTGCTGAGAGTCAGAAACGGACAGCTTGATGAGTTTGTCCTTTGACATGCAAGGAGGCCAAACAGCTTTCAGAAGTTTTTTACCTCTTATTTTTAAACAGATGATAAACTATGTTATAAAGTTAAGAGAAATTAACCTGAGAGTACTAACTGTCAAATGAGATGAGGAAAGTGAGATCATAGGATGAGCTCTTTGTAGAAATCCACGAAAAGAGGTGCTGATGGTTAATTAAGATTGTGCTGATAAGTGCCAAAAGTCAAGTTCTCAATTTCCCCTAAACCTTTCAAGTATAATTAGGTTTAAAATAAAACAGAGTAACAGCGCTGACAGACACGGGATCGCTTGTTTATGTTCTGACTCTGCTTTGTATTGTAAAGGACAGTAAGATTTCATACAGAGAGCTGCTTCACATTCTTTGACTGAAGAGCTCTTAGCATGGTACAAACTGAACTCCTAAATATTAGTGTTAAAAACAAACAAACAAACAAACAAAAAAACTCCAACCAAAACCAAAAAGAAACAAAACCACTCTGGTCACCCCAAACTAGAGCCAGGTAATTAGAAAAACAGAAGTCCCATTTGTAAGCTCTTTCCAGGGTGCTGGGCTTCCTTGTAGAACAAACCATGCTGTGTCTAACCCGCTGGAGTGCTTGGAAAGCCAGCCTGTGGCTCAGAGCATTCCCCCCACACTCACACGTGTACAAGGTACAACCCCCTGGCAGCCACGGGAAGGGAGAGGTGAGGAGCCTGCACGCCTACCCACCCAACAGCACCCAATTTCCATTCTGCAGTGTGCCTCACTGGTTTCTCACTCGCACAAAGGCTGGTTTGTCATCTTTGCCACAAGCACTGCAGGCAGCAGCAAATTAGTGTGGTTCACATGTGCTGACTTGCAACACCAGTTCACAGAGACCTCTCTGGTTATTGAGTGTGCTGCTTCATACCTGAACAACAGAAAGCCTCAGCTTTTGCTCTCCCCATCTCACTGCAGATTGGTGACAAACGACCAGTTACACACCTTGGCATGACAAAAATATTAAGGCTACGTATGAAGTTATGCACCAAACCCCAGACCTCCCAGAACTGTCACTGGTTGTGCCACTTGCATTTGCCTGCCCTCCCCCAGCTTGCCCAAGACTTTACTGTGATGAAGCTCTTAATTACAAGGTCACATGGAAAGTTTCCCATAAGAGCAGAGTCTCCTATTCAGTGCCTAAAATGGCTGGTGCTTATTCAATGTGGATGTTTAATACTTTTTTTTTCCTTTTGACATTCACTGTCATTTTACAGAATGACCTTCTCAGCTTGCTCCAGAAACACAACCAGCTCACTCATGGGTCCCTGCACTGCTCAGCACATGAGTTCTCCCTCACAAAGCATGCATTTTTTATAGCATCCTAAGACACCAGGAGTATTATTGGTACTTGATGACAAAGACAAGATAAACTCCAAAGTTCTTTATTAGGTGCCCAGTTTGAGAGAACCAAGGCCCGATTATTCAGTACATCCACAGCAATGAGTCCATTGACTTCCTTTGCAGTTGCACTAACTTGACACTTCTCCAGTTGTCCCAGAGTTTATTGGATTGCAATGCAGCAAAATAAGTCACTTCTCTTAACAAAGTGTGCTTAACTGGAGCCTCTTGCCCAGATGCCCAGCAGATTCTTGCCTTTCCCTTCCTCCAAACTTCCCCACTGCTTTCATGCAGCACCTCCCAGCTCCTGCAACAGGTGAAGCTGTGATTCAGCAGGAGACAATCTTTCCTGCTACTGCTGCTACTGCTGCTACTGCTACTGCCTTGGTCTGCTCCACGGGGTACTAAAGTAAACAAGGATCTTCTCAGCTGAAAAGCCCAGGATGACATCAGGCAACTAAAACCCAAAATGTAACACACAAACACTGATACTGCAAGCACTTAAGCATCCTTGACATCAGGAAAAAAAAATCAAGGAAATATTATTTGAAATAAGACTATTTTAAGATTGTTAAAAGCAAATGTTTCCCATCCCCTGAGAAGTTCTCATCATATGAGTGTGTGTGATTAATCAGCAGGCTGATGCACAGTCTCTCCTTTTTAAGCTCAGGGAGAAATGGGAAACGTCATGCTGTTTTTACTGCTGGGTTAACCACAGTCAAGGAGGAGAACAAGGGGTACACACCATTTATCAACAGATTTCATGGGTTCTTGCTACCTGCAGAATGAAGAGCCCAAGCCCTCAAAACTTCAGTTCAAATACTTCCAGATTAGACAAGGCAGACTCTGTAATCCCTGAGTTCTTGCTCAACTTGCTTTAAGGTCTTTTCTCTGCTAGCAAACAGATTCAGAGAGGCTAGAGGAATTGGTCAGGATGATTAAAAAGGAGAGAGAATGAGAAAGGAACACATGAGCAGCCTTGAAAGATGAGGAAGGCTTTTACAAAGTGACAGTGCATTTTACTAGCACAAGAAATGCAGGCAGGAACAGACAAGCTTCCAGGACCTGTTCCCTTTAGGTCTGCTGTTTCCCTGAGTACACTGAAGGTAACAGAGATGCTTTGTGCAAATACTGATGACAGCTAGATATTAAAAACTCTCCAATAACCAAAGGGTGGAGAGAGCAGTTGGAGATGCTCTTCCCTTGAACTCTCTGGAAATCGGCAGTGACCTGTGTTCACTGTATCCTAACTTGTGCCATTAGGACTGGAATGATTTAAGACCCCTGCATATCTTAAATTTCTACCATGCACAGTTTTGTGTCACTCTCAGAAGCTGTTCTCAGGAAAGCAAGATTCACAAAACCTCAGCTGGCATCTGCCCGCCCTTATTTCAACATGCTTGTGTGCTTTGTGGTTCAAGAGGCAGCCTGAGTCAGTGCTGATGTAAATACATACATGTTGTGTCAGTTCTGGATACAGACACTGCAAAAAGCCATGAGAGATACCTGGCAAAGATTATGGGTGGGCACTCCTCCCACTTAGCACCATTACTGAACACTGCTGATGTACACATTCCAACAGCAGCTGGAAAGCTCTGGGCAATTATTTGCAACTGAGCTGGCAACTCAAGGCTATTCTTCTGTACTTAAGAAGACCAATTTCCCTTAGAGAAGCAGCAGGTTATTAGTATAGAAGTACTGGCAATACCTTAGGAGCCACACATCTCCAAACACTCCACTCTCCTCTATGAGGCACACAGAAAGTCCCTTTCAAAAGACAACAGAGCTATTGCAACTGCAAATTTCTAACTCTCTGAGGTAGGTGGGAAATGATCTGTTCTGGACATCTACTAGCAGACTCCTCAAATATATAACACAGAGAAGATCATAAAAACAAATTACTATGTGCATTATATTTTTCTACTAGACATGTCTGCATAGCAGTTTAGGGGAAGATCACTGGGAAGAAAAGAAGGAGTTCTACTGGATGTGAGTAGCCTGTTAAACCTTCTGGAGGTTCAGGGTGTCATTGTAAGAATCCACACTAAGTGTCTGCAGCTCAGCCAGCCTACAATTGTAGGGTGCCTTTGCACTAACCTGCCAGCTCAGTGGACAGATGGACAGACACCTACATCCCCCTTTACCCTTTCCACCAGGTGCAAGGCCAACACCCCAGCCAAAGCAAGCTGCCTAGGTGTGAGCAGCCTGCAGGAGGGTAAACCCAACACAAACCATGTAATCCAGAGCAACTAATAAGTGTCCAACTCAGTAGCATCCAGCAGAAGGGCAAGCCCCAGACCAACAACACATAAAAAGCCAAACCAAACCCAAACCAAGCAAAAAAACACCCCAAAATCCTGTCTAATCTTGAATAAATCTATTAGAGCTCACACATGTGTAGAAAAATCCTTTTCACTGTATCAGTTAAATAAAATATTATCAGTTTAAGCCAAGGTGGCACAATTTGTCCAGCTCTACTCAATGAGAACTAATGCAGGATGCTTACTCACAAAAAGAGTGGTTAACAAAAGTGACAAACCATTCAATGCATAACAGGAAGTCTCAAGAAACACCAAGTTTCTCAGCACCCAATATTGCAGCAATCTATTTCTTCCTCTCCCCTCCCTCTTTCTTTTTTCTTTTTCTCTAGAGGATGAATTTATCTCAACTCCAGTAAAAGCAGAAGAAGTAAAGAAAAAAAGCAGCATGTTGGCTGGTACCTTTGTTGCTTTTGAAAATGCAGAAAAAATATGAAATGTCAGAGCATGATACTCCCAGAGGAAAGGGCTGCCCTAGCAAAACTTCTAGAATAAAGCACAGACATAGAAACCTCAGCCTGCAAACAGAATGAAAAGTTTTCATACACCCCTAAAATTTTCTTATACCAAGTAGTTTCCATAACTGTCACTGAAATCAAACCAGCAAGACCTCAAAGAGAACAAGCAGATAGTTCCTGAACTTCTGGAGAATGAAAGGGATACAAATGAAACATCTTTTTTGGGACATTAAAAATCTCTACTCTTAGGAAGAAGAGACTGAAAATTACACATTCTGGGTACTACCCATGTGAATTTAAATATAGTAAGGCATTATTTCTGGTGACACACCAGTTAACTATTTTTCCAACAAACTCGAGGAGGAACATTACTGAGATGCAGATGCAGCCAAGTAATGTCACTAAAATGCCATGACTGGCTGGTGGAGCAAGTCTGGGAGATTGCTGGGTATGCCTAGAAGGCAAACTGGCTATCAGATTTTCAAACCCTCTGTAGAGCATTGTGAGTTCAAGTGGCTTGGGTTACTTTTGCTCTATAAAAGCCTGATAAATAAATCTTCTGATAAAGATTCTGCACTAAAAAAAAAAAAAAAAAAAAAAAAAATTGTTACTTTGGGTATCAAGCAGCTACAGTTTGAACTTCCTAGAGACAAGGGTCACTGAATTTAAATATCAAGTTGTAATCCCTGGGCCAACAAAGCTCTGTTTCTTACTAATGTATCCTCCTTTTCTCCCCTTTACTGCCTAGTTAGTTGTGTCATTGAGCCTTCCCTTTCACCTTCCCTTTTGCTCCATGTCTCCTGCCACCCTGAAAAGGTGATAGAAGAGCTATGGCTAGTCAAGCAGAGCATACATGCTGACTTGGTTTGGCAGCATCCAGGTGTTTGACATCCACAAGCACCAAGAGTCCCTTCAGGAGGGTTAAAATCAAAGTCTCCTCTACACACCTGCCTATTCTGAAAAACATTGGTCATGAATATCATTCACAATCATCTTCAAATTTACTCTGAGACATCAAAAGACTCCAAGTTTGAGGGACAAGCGAACAAACTGCTTAAGGCTTATGCCTACAAGAAACAAAATATACAAAAGTCTATGTTTTTAACATTTATTTCTTTTCCATACTAAAAACCTCACTCTACTCTTAATACATTTTAAATTTTGCAATACACAGACAGCTGTACTGTGTGGTTCCTCACACTACAGGGACAGGGGACCGAAGGTACAGTTTCAGAAAGCCATAAAAGTGGCATGAATCTTCAAATATTCGCTATGTAAACCCAAAGAATTTCTTATACTTCATTTTATTCTTAGATTGCTTGATAAGAATGCAAATTTGTACACAGGCAAAAAGAAAAAAAAAAAAAAAGAACTGGTATTAAAAACTGAAGCAAAGAAACCCAAACTACAGGTGCCAACAAGGAACTTAAAATTTATTTGAGGAATTCTGGCAAGTCATCACAAATGAGCTCTCATAGGAATACCAAAATTAGGTCAGCAGTTTCTTGTGAACATCAGGTAAAGAAAAAAATGCCCTGAAAACACAGCAAAACTACAGCCAAGAAGGCTGTAGTTTATGCTGCTTTTCTTCTAGGTTCAGCCATTGCTAATTAATATAAATCATCATCTAGGTCTCTCTTCCTTTGAGTCAAAAAGGGGTAAGATAGCTTCAACATGTTCTCCCACTCCCCCAAAAACCAAAACTCAAAGGAAAAAGTGTTCAAAACTGGTTAGCTATATATACAGGCAATGGCAGGTACTACACATCTAGTCCAAGCATGAGGCATGCACTCAGATTTAAGCATATCAGCAAGGTAGTTTGCAAAATTATGATTCAGAGATAAAGTTACTTGAGATCCTCCCAATCCTTTTGTTTTAATACAGTGTATGCCTTACTTTGCCTCTTTAGCATATGTGGTAATTGCTCTTTTAAGTTCCTAAAAAGTAATTCTTGACAGAAGGGCATTGGAAATTCCTACACCAAAGAACCAGAGGGAATAAGAAGCCCCCTTAAAGCAGCAGTCAATACCTGATGTGCTCTGGGTGAAACCCCAAGGCACCGCTTTTCAAGCAGTAAGCCACCACATGCTTGTCAGAGAATAGAGTCACAAAAAGAGGAGAAAAAAAAAACCTGACTCTCATCTATAAGATGAAAGGACCATTTCTGACATTTTTGGTTCATACACATGTTGCACACAGGCTGGCAGTGTGCTTGAACAGCCAAGGTCAGTTATCCTGGAGGGCATCTGTATCTCCAGGAAGGTTGGAGATTTGGCCAGGGTGGAAGGGGTGAGGGCACGGGGAGTCAGTGGGCTTGCTTGTCTGTTTGGACAGCACTGATAATGCCTCAACTATTGCAAAACAGGGAAGAGAAAATAATGTTAAATGCTTCATACTGAGCAATGCTCCAGCTCCTACCACTCCTTTTATAGAGGATTTCCCTTGTTTAATCTTTTTTTTTAAGAGATTAAAAACAATATACAAAGAAGTCAGTGTATTGCTTAGAAACATCTGCCAGCATTAACATAAGAAAATTAAGAATATTTTTAGGATCAGCCTCTACTACGCCCATTTATGCATCAGCAATTTCAAAACAGCATAGATCAGCCACAAATCAACTCTAACAACTAGTCTTCCAGACAGAGCAATCAAAGTATATATATATTAAAAATACCTGAGTCACACTGGTGGAGCCGACCTCCAACACAATTTGAATGTGTTCGATTTAATTAGAAGGTGTTGACAAGTGCACACACATTTATTCCATAAGAAAAAGATAGTCACCTTTGAGATCTTGAGCAGCAGCAGCCACCACACTACCTTGGAGCTCAGTGGCCAAATGAATATGTAATATCTCTAGCTCTAAACTCCCACCCCTTCCTTCTCTCCTCCAAAACCACTCAAGTATTTAAATATTTAAGATTGGTAATACTGGCTTCTGGTCTTGCCACCATCCAAATTTTACTCAGGGCTATGATGAAGAAGACTAAAGGTGCTGGCATTGTCTGGAGTAGGTACTGATCTCCTGCACTCAGTGCTGTTCATTGCCTCATGTCCCAAAGTTTCTACCAAGATAATACACATCACACTCTTCAGAAAAGGAGTTTTTGACTTCTCTATCTTGCTGACAATAACCTAAGTTTAATCTTGCACAGCCCATTTAAAAAATATTAAATGTGAGTTGAAACACATCCCCCTCATCTTGCCATTGGAACTATTTTACTCAAGCTGCAACCGAACACCAGAAAGCTTGTGAGCTCTTCACATGACTTAAATCAAAACTGGAACAAAGATTCTGAATACTTTCAACTCTCACTCTCTCCCCCATGAGAGCTTAAGTACTGGGCCAAGTGACCCTAGTTTCTGATTAAATAAAAGCAAATGAATAAAAGCATGCACCCTTCTGAGCAGGTGAACTTCACTTGAGCGGCCATGGCAAGAGCTGCTCACCAGCACTGCCACTAGTACCTGGGGAGGATGTGTCCCCAAGGGGTTAGGGGGGGTGTGTGTGCCCATTATTTACTGTGAGCAGGCAAAGCTCCTCATTTGTCCACACAAACCAGTGATCAGATTAGTAGTAAGCTTCTACTTTGAAATATCTCTTGCACAAAGTCCTTCTGCTCTGTAACAATGCCTCAGTGACCTGAATGAGCTATGTAACCCAAGGGTTGTTTCAAAACCAGGAGGGGCCTCTTGCTCACTCTGAGCTGCAAACAACTCATCCTACAGTGATAACTGTAGTGAGTGAAAAAAATACAACTAATTTTCTGGGGCTGGGCAAAAAAGTAATCCATCTTTTTAATTTTTAATCACCGTGAATATAAGCAGTTCTGCAACATTATGATCAGAGCATTGTGAACACCCATTAGCTCAGGGATAAACAGCTCATTTGTGTTGGGAGATGAGAGGATTCACAGGTAAGGCAAGGAAGGTGAGCAGTGGAGAAGACCAAGGTAAGCAAACATGAAGACAGGATTGCTGTAAGCAGGGTTATGGGAACAGAACAGATGAAAGAGGGAGCACTAAAAGAGCTTCTGTCAGCCATAGCCAGTGCCACAGAGCTAGAACAAACACCCAAAGAAAAATCAGAGGAGGAAAACAGTGGTAGCAACAGCCAGAGTAGGAAGGGAGACTTTAAACAACTTCTCTGGTGGGAATAAATATTAAAGGTTAAATTAAAAAAAAAAAAAAAAAAAAAAGAAAAGAAAAAAGAGCAGCCTGACATTTCCCCTCCCTTGGCAACCTTCCCCTGCTCAAACCTCTCTACCACTTCCTTTTACACCAATGGGCTCTTAAGACTTCCTTTTTCTTTGGTGGAATAGATACCCAGGAGGTCCTCCAGGCACACCAAGCACTCAATCCAGCCATCTCCCTGACCACCAGTCAGGCAGGCAGCACACAGCATACACTCAACACCTCAGACACTTTGCCACAGCTACCTGTGAGCCAGAATTTCCTGAACTAAACATTAGTATATCACACATTAAAGCAGGTACATGCAGGTATACAATCTACACCTTCAGCTGATCTCCCACACTGGACTTCTGAGCAAGGTGATGTGAGCCACTCTCTCTTAGAAGCAGCAACAACTGCAGGGTAAGTCCCACGTGCACAGGTTTGCTGATGGTTGGGGTTTATCTTGTACTCCAGTGGTTTTGTGTTTTTTCAGGCAAATATTAATTTCAGTACTTAAACCACTAAACATGAAATTTTCATTTTGTGTGTGTTTGGAAAAAAATAATCAAATAGTGTAGGAAGATTAGACCTTAAAAAACACAAACTACAGCAAATCACACATAGTACGTCAGACACCTATAACAGCCCACTCACAATGACAGAGCCTCAGGAATCTAGTGGAGAAGAAAACACCTTCTGGGTATAAAATTTTAAGCACAAGTTTTTGTCCAACAGCTCCCATGAGGCTCACCTGGGTGGCACAAGTCTTACTTCAATCCTCATATTTGCTACCAAACATTAACTTTAAAGCATATAACTCAGCTAATAGCCAAAGTTCTGCTAGGAAAACAAACAGAATACACACTATGCATCTCTACATATGCTGTTTACCATGCATTTTCTTCACTGTTTTAACCAAAATGTGATAAAATCTTGCTGCTTCAGGTTATATTGCAGTAGGAAGCCTGAAGGACTGGTGCAAAAAATTCACTAGAGGGAAATTGAAAACCTTTGCAGTTTTTTTTTGTACACAAACACTGGATTGGTCACTTCCTTAGTGAAACTTAATCAGAGGACCACCACTGCTCCAGCTCTTTTTGAGGTGACAGAGCCTACAAGTACTCCCCTGTAAGGGAGAGTTTCCACCAGCTCCAGCTTGAGGGAAATGAAGATAACTGGCAGCAACTGAAGATCTGGCACCAAATAAGCAATTTAATTAGCCGACAGGTGGAGTGAAGTAATTATTCCTCTCTCTGCAGCATTTGGGAGACCACATCTGGAGTACGCGGTCTGCTTTGGGAGTCCTGGGAAAAGAAAGACTGACGTACTGGAGTGAGTCCAGTGCATGTCCACAAAGCTGCTGCAGCACTTGACATATGAAGGCGAGACTGAAGAGCTGGGTCTGTTCAGTCTGTCCTGGGAGGTACTCAAAACCTGCCTGGATGAGGCCCTGGCTTTGAAGTTACCCCTGTTCTCTTCAGGGAGATTATTTCCTTCAAACCTACAGCTCACCTCAGAGATGTTAGAAAAACTATTAAAAAGTAGTTTAATGAAAAAGCTAATAAAAAAGTACTTCGAGAAGGAAATCTGTTATCTCTAGAGAGATCAGTTACAGAAAATAACTGAACATTATTACAATATGACTGGGTAAAAAATACATAGGTGATCACTCCTTTAAATAACATTAGTCGTTTCTCCCCATTGTCCTCCACCCCCTTCTTAAAGTATGATGTGAAAGAGTTCAAAGCTACATACTTGTCACAATTTAAAAATGTTTAGCAAGTTCCCATACCAACAATCATGAAGTAAATCTACATGATGTGCTTTGACTGCCATTTTCAAGATATTTTCTCAGAAATTATACCTCACGGTGGCAACTGCTGATTATAGAAGAAATTCTTATCACAGTTTTGGGTACTTACATTATCGACAAAAAGATTTTATTCCCTTTGCAGAGTTGCTTACACCTGCATTTTCTTAATATTTCAGTGATATTTCACTTTTGGAAGAAAGTGTCAACAACAGTCCAGTGGCATTAAGAAATCCACAGATATGTATTAAAACTTCAAAATTAAACTTGAACCACAAGCTCTCTGCACTAGTTTACTTTCGTAAGACCTTGTTCACCAAGAATTATTCTCAAATTCTTACGATGATACAATTTGAATGCATGCTTCTCTAAACAAGGTAGATTGAAAATAAACATTGCACACCATCACAGCACCATTGCATACTATCATACCACTGTGTCACCTCAAAGTTTGAGGGTAGCTGTTCTAGATGAAGATCCTATGGAACACAATAATATAATATAATAATAATCATTGTCTTTTGTGGGGCAGATAATGTAAAAAACCAAAAAAAAAACCCCAATAATGCTAAAAAATAATAAGTTTAGTTACAATTTTTAAAAAAGCTAGTTTGAGTAGTCTGATGCTATGAAAATGAACATTCATCTAGTTAATCCACTCTTTCTGGTCATTGTTCTCTTGTCTCTTATTTTTTATGTCAAGAAGTGAAGCACAGCCTCTGCAACACCACACAAATACACTCACTGCAACCACGAACACGTCATGGTGGTCCTGGAAGCAGTGCAGGCACATGAGCACAGTGTTCCTCTGGGCTGCTGGGGCTCTCCTGAATCTCACACATGAGCTCCTCTGCCCACCTTGGCAGTGCTGAGGAGGCACTTGGGTATCTTGGGTCCCAGACTTGCCCTACCCAAGGAAATAAAACCAAAGCCATGCAGATTGTTCTCAGCACAGTCCTGCTGTGCCACACCAGCTCTAAAGGATGACAGATATCTTCTGTAAGGCACCAAGTGACATGACAAATCGTGGAGGAGTTGACCACAAAAGCAAGATTAGGCTGACTCGTTTAACACCTACATCTGTACACGCAGCTTCACAAAGCAGAACTGCCTACTAACTCTACTGCACAGGGAGGAGAAAAAATCCCCCAACCCCAACAATGTAACCTCATGATTTTGAACTAAGATTTGCTGAAAATGTAAGGAAGGGCAGAGACAAGGTTACCTCACCCTTAAAGAAGTCACTGAACCACACTGATGGTCAGTGGTTGAAAAAAAAAAAAATCTGTAAATGCAAGATTTTTTAAAACTTTTTACAGGGCCAGCAGCAAATTTCTGTGAATGTCGAGTCATCAAGCAGTGCAAAGCGATGCTCTCCCCACCCTGCCTGCCATGACTGAGGAGGAGGAAAAGGGACACAGTCTTCCCTGCACACTTTTATCTGCAGCCCTATTTGTTCCTTTTTGGCAGCCCCACTTGAACATTAGGACAAGGAGTTCTGCAGTTTTTAGACAGGCCAGTAATGCTGCCCTAAGCAAGAAAGACAGTCAATGCTTGTCTTCTACCTCCCCCCGTGCACAAAAGGTCACTTCCGACCTTCAAGTGTAGGGGATGTTTCTTCCACAAGGTCACAACATTTAGCAGCTCTCTTCTCAGTCAAATTTTTGGGCTCACTACTTTTCCAGCAAAAGAGAAACTCCTAGAGAGGTGTTCAAAAGAAACTGAAGCCAATGCTATGTGTGGGGTTTTTTTGAGAGCATACAGCCTGCTATACTGAGAGTTAAATCTGGCTCTTCAGCTTGTCAGCTCCTGCACACTGATCTTATCCCAGTTGTAGGCTGATGGGCTTACAAAGTTTTTCAACAGTGAATACAGCTAGTACAATGGGTTTCATTAAACACTTTTTTTATCCTTTTAAAGGTGGTTTGCCTCGGCCTTTCTGAATAAAATAGAAGAGATATTAAAAAAATAAAAATAAAATAAAAATCCAATAGCTATTTCTCTTCACAAGTCCAAAGTATGAGGTTGTATGAATATAAAAATCACTGACCACTCAAAGATACCTGGAGAATCTAATATTTGGAAAGAAAGACCTGCATATTTAGCTAAAGACTGTAAATTAAAATTATGAATAACCTCAGATACTGTGCTATTCAAAAGATTAGTTTTAAATAGTTTTACTCCTTCTTGAAGAGAAAGAAACCAGCAAGACATTTTCAATTAATTTGGAAATGGGAGTGAGAGTATTTCTTGATGAAATCACCAATTTAAATGCTTCATAGAGTGATAACATCCAAAAATTTCATAATCTTTTGGCTATCTCACAGATTAACCCCGAAGGAAATTCAAGAGTTTTCAGTTACTTCCCAGAGAGGAAGACAGGCAACAGAACTAGAACTTTGGCTGATCTTTAGACAAAAATGTTGCTGGGTATGGGCTCCCTCTCTGTAATTCAAAATTTGTCGGCATACAGTGACAGCATGCAAAAGGACCTGTTCACAGGAAGTCCTAAAAGCATGCAAGAGGTCATTAACTTCACCATAATAAATGCCCTCCACCATTAACCTCACCACCAAGAACAAAAACTGAGCATTTACATATAGTTTAAGACAAGAAACAGTCTAATTGCCTTCTCAGATAACAGAGGTTATCAAGTCTCAGAGATGCTCTTTTTTCTTGGAAAAAAACATATCATAGCTGCCTAGTGAGGGGTGCCCATAAAGAAAAACCAGTCCCAAGAACAAACAAATATCCTCTCTTTTAAGGGTGTGAGAGTTTGTTTTGCTTACACCTGCTCTCCCCCTCTGTCCCCTCTGGGGTGAAAGCAGCTGGCTGGAGGGCACAATCACCACCATCTTCCAAACAGGGCTATGAGCTGGTCTCCTCTGCTAAGCCCTAAGGGATGACCAGGTATGGGATGAAGCTATGTGCCCAGCACTTTCATCACCTACTGTGGTGGCTCCTGGCTTGGAGAACTTCTGAACTAACCAGCAACAATTCTTCTCAATTATTCTGGGCAAGATCATCAGCTTCAACTATAAGCCCCAGAGCAACTCTGTGGTTTAAAGGTCAGGTACAAAGGGGGAAAAAACCCAACATACATGTTAAAAAAAACCCCAAAAAACCAAAAAAAACCAACCCAACACAGTTATCTGTACATTGTTATCAGCAGCCAAGACAGGAAATACATGATATTCCAAAGTCATGCCAGGAAAACTTTCAGAGCTGTCTTTTTTGTAAGTGGTACAGCTGCAAGTCAAAGATCATCGTTACGCAAAGTGCTCTTTCACACACAGGTTGTTCAAAAACAAGGGAGGTTGAAAGGTCTTTATTAATACAATAAAAAACCTTCAAATGAATGTTAAAGTTTATTTGTTAAAAACCAGCAAAACAAAAAGACCCAACCCCACCCCTTCCCTACCCCCAACAAGTAAAATAATTGAAATTGTAAAGAAAAAGGATGCTAGGAATCACCAGACAGGTCACTAGGGAACTGCCATGGAATGGTAAAGTTTTTCTTTAAAAAAGCACAAACCTGAATGGGCATTTAAGATTAAACTTCATTTTCACAGGCTGTTTAACTTCTCTGTATAGAGAATATAGCAAATTTAGACCTGCCCTGATTGAGATTATCTGGCAAAAATATTTTCTACTTGGACTATACCAAAAAGGATCAAGAACTATTTTGGTCAAATCTGTTAACAGAGGAAAACTGGAGCCAAGAGGAAAAGGACAATTTTAAACAGAGAAGATATTTCATCTAAGCCAAGCCAATCATTTGAGGTTTCCTCCTTACTCCTCCCAAAATCACTAAAACAAGAGTTATTTTCATGTTAAAATGGTGCCAAACACTTCTTTTCTGTTAAAGCAAATGTGCTCAATCATACACACACAAGGGCAGCTTCCTCTGCCTGCTTCAGCCAGCTCTTCCCTTGGTCTGTTCAATGTCCCTCCACCCTGCCACTCCTCCCCTTCATACATTGTCCTGGTGCCACTACCATCACTTTCAGCTTCAAAACACTTTCCAAATTCACCACTGTTTTATTCACATTTTGGTGAATAAAACAGTACTTTGCAAGCATTTCTGGAAGCTTCAGTACTGATGGTACAATTTGTCTGAAATGTAAGGTCTCAGTTTCAGGTTATAATTGTCCTTACACGGCCAAAGCTTTAGATGTTGACCTGTCTTTTAGAGCTCCCAGAGCCGCTGCAAGGGAGCTTGGAGGATGTGCAGATGATCTTCCAGAGGCCATGCCAAGAGCTGTGAAGCAAAGTGAGCTATGTGAGGTGGAGTCTTTCTGTTCAGGGCTGGTTGCTGATAGTGCCTTTGTTTTGAGGGGAGCAGACTAGCTGCTCTCACAGCACAGGATTCAATACTATTAAAAGTGTCTCTGGCTCCTCTGAGGAGCTCTGACTGGCATTCTTTGTACTTTAAAGCACTGAACACATCAGTCACAGCCACTTCTCAACATCCCTCCTTTCTGGTTGTAGCCACAGGGAACCTAAAGCAGGATGGAACAAAGAATTTCCCTAGGCCAGAAAAGGCCTCCAGTCATTGTTGCCTCCTAAAAAATCCACCAAAACAGAGCAAAACAAATAAGCACAGAAGGGTCACCTTCCCCTTTCTCATCAAAACATTCTCACATTGCCGCTGCCTTGTAGAGTTCACCACATTAAACCACATCTCAGTACGATGAACATCAATGAACTTGCTCTAAAAATTTAGGTTTCTGCCTTAAGCAAGAAGGACTTATTACTCACAGATACTTAAAAAAATTATAGTGTGGGAGAGGCAACCTTCAGAGATGCAAGACTTCTCTGAATCAGGAGAAGCTGGGCAGGAAAATGTGGGCTAACCTCTCCCCATAGCACCTTGTCACAACCAACATCATCCATTCAAACTGGGATGTCTTTGATACAAAAAAGGAGCTGCATTTTAGGAAGGGCAAGTTTAAAATTAATCTGCTGTCTTCATCCTTCTTGGAAAAAAGATTTAACCCGGACCATCTAATTCAAATCAGTTGATACTGCCAGGCTATCTTTTTTGATAGCTTTTTCAGATTAAAAACATTCATTCAAATTCATGGCATACAAGGAATAGAGCTGGTCAGGAAAAATCTGACAGTCATTTTGTGCCAGATGATTTAGTTCTATTGACACCTTAAAGCTCTGTAAAACTGCTGATGATTTTATACTCCAGTAAAAAGTCAAGGTGTCAGAGGTTCTATTTTGCTCCAAACAGGTGGCAGTATTTCGAGTTGAAATCCTTGCTTTCACAGCAAGTTACCATTTAAAACAGTCAGAAGCAAGATGAGGCATCATGTTTTGACTGACTTGAAATAATATGATTTTTCACCTCCCCCACTAAAAGCAGTGATACCGTTCAATTTTGTTTCCGTTCCAAGTGAACTAAAGTTCCAAAAAAGCTCTACAAAATGCGATTGTTTTGTAAAAGCCAGTGGTAAGGACAGCAACAGGGTACTGCAACTCCTGTAAGGTCAGGCCTGTTCCCAGTTTCAGGGCTCAAGGACACCTCCCACAGGCAGGTTTCACTTGACCACTGTCAAAGCAGGAGGCAGATTGCCTGCCCGAAACCAGAGCCCTGCCCGAGGCAGCAGGTGAGGCTGCTCTGGAGCACAGTGCTAACGGGGCTCTCGCTCCCTAAGGAGAGCCACACACATCTCACATGCACTGAAACAGCTTCAGCCTTTCGTGTTTCATCTGCACCTGTCATTTCTCTGTCTAGAAGTCAGGCACTAAGGGCAAAACCCATGACAGGATGCAAATGCTAGAAATCCCAATTCTTCTGCACCTGCATGTTTATCATCTACTGAAATGCAAAGCTGGTTGGGGTTTTTTGTTTGTTTGTTTGTTTGGGTTTTGTAATTTGTCAGGGGTTTTTGTTTGTTTGGGTTTTTGGTGTGTTTTCTTTTTTTAATATATATATAAATTATTACCACCTCACCGAAAGAAGGTTAGGGTTTTTAACCTCTAATAGCTAACCTTAAGCCACCATGGTACCAAGTGAGACACCCAGCAGGCAGGCAGATGCAGCCCTGAAGTTTCACCTCCTTCTGAGGCACTTTGCACTGGGTGGCCCTGGCAGCATTTCCCTGGCTGCTGGGAAGGCAGCTCTGAGGCTCACAGTGTGTTCAGCATGGCACAGCAAACAGCCACATCCCTGGTTCAGGAGAGCCACATCTCCAGGGATCACAGCTCAGGGTGCTCCTCACGGAGGCATGCAAACCCTTTTGTGGGTTTCGCCTCAAGTAAATGGCTGACTTGCACAATACAGATCCGTGGGCCTTTTGTCACCAAAAGAATCCTTAATTGCTGGATTTCAATGAGACTGCTCGGGTGAACCAGATTTGTCGGTTCAAGTCCTGGTTTTGGAGTAATGGGTCAAAGAACTTGTGAAGACACTTCTGTGGGAGCTGCAGGGGTGGGAGAGGGCCAGGAGTTACTGGTTTTCTCCCTCTGAAAGGAAGGTCACTTTGACAATACACACTGCCAGCAGCAGACTTGCCCATAAAGCAAATTACAAAGCACTGTCCATGACACAAACAAACACCATTATTATACATTCAAAGTAGTGCCCAAACTGAATTAAGCAGAACTTTACAGAACAAGTTTGAATCAAATATTAATGTGCACCCCAGAGAGAAGGACGAAGGGAAAGCACATGCCTCCAACTCTTTTTCTCCCTGAAGTAAAAAGCACAGTAATGCAGCAAGACAGAAGAGTGAAGGTGCTGGTTAAATAAAAGTAATTGGGCATGAGATGGCAAACAGCTCTATACTTTCCTTAACACAATTAAACATTTATAAACATCACTGTAGATGTACCATATTACCATATTACAGTGTGAAATCATCCCAAATGTGCTGGGCAGTTTTCACTCACCTTAGCCACAATTTTATTACACTGTAAATCAGTGTTAATGACACCATGTCCAGATTAGTGTATTCAGCTAAGCCACAGGGCCAGTGCTCACAGAGGCCCTCACCATATCAGACTCCACTCATGATTTCAGATGACACCATTTAGCTATTTCACATAAAGGTATAGTGGAATCTGTTGTAGTCTGTCAAAAATAAAAAGTTCCTCAGCAATGTTTTTCTTACTCATATGAATACTCATTTTCTTACTCAATAGAAATTTACCACGGGGTCCTAACTTTTGAAGGCACTTGTTAAAATGATTAATATCCAACTTCTTTACACCACCTTATTCATTTCTGGCTTACACTGTCTGCCATGCCCATATGCCAAAGTCATTTGTCCCTCACTGAAGACATGTATTTACTCAACACCAAAATAATTTCCAGAGAAGGCTGTTCAGAGTTTTATACTTAACTGGTATTTTATGCCACTATGTCTTTCACCAGCAGGCAACACAGAGTTTCTGAAACAACATGCCTGAAGCATAAACCACAAAACACCACAGCCAGTGGCCTACCATCAGACAACTTTATATTGAAAATTGTTTCTTTTGCCAAAGACAAGCCACGCAGATGAGGCAGTAATTTGTTGGAGGTGGAGTGGAAGGATGCTTACAGGCACCCTCTAAGAAGCATCTGAACATTTCAACAAATCTGCAGCCTACTATCAGCAAAATACAAATTTCTAAAGCATTAATTAGGCAATCTTTCTCTTTTTCATCAAAATTATAACTTTATGGGGTAAAACAGGCTCAAGAAGGAACTCAATGTTTTTTTCACGAGAGATACCATTCCTAAAATTGTTCTTATATTGTGAAAAGACATTGACCTACTGACATCCATCAAGTGCTACTAGTTTTCTGAGTACACACATCAAGGTGCTGAAAACTCCTGAAACACTGGGGCAAAAGTAACAACCTTTCCACTTTAGTGATACTAAATAAATGTACCCCTGTAAAAATGAACTGTAGCCCCTCCAGTTTCCCACTGGGTCAAGCAGTGGCTGCACTGGATGTAACTGAGAAGTTGGAGATGTTGCCTTCCCTCCCTTCCCACTCTGGTATTTTTCTTCTGCACTCCTTTGTTCACTTAACAGGACTTTGTTTGAAGTGTGTTTTTACTCCTTCACTGCATGACCAACCCACACAGTCAGAAGACAGGCTTATAAAAACCACAGATCTCCAGCAGGGAGCTCAACGGTGGGTGTAATATTGGACACAGCTCTCCATTCATCACGCACATTCTCTGGATTTCAAGTTGACAGTGTCCCTTTAGCTTACTGTTCCTCCTCATGAGAGACAAGGCGAGTCAATCCTAATGAAAACACTTCCTCCACCAGCATATAAACAAACAGATCTTCACCTGCAACTGTTCTCAGCTTCCAGAACACTAGTTAAAAACACATCAAGACAAAAAAGAAAAAAAGGAAAAAGGAAAAAAGAAAAGAAAACAAAAAGGGGTGTGGGAAGGAGATACTAAAAAGTGTTACAGCTGCAGGGATGGTGGAAGGAAGGATGTGGGAGTTAAGGAGGTTGTATACAAGGAGGAAAATGACAAGGTCTCAAAGGCGTTCCCAGTCTTGTGCTTGCATTTCAAAAGCCCGGTCTGCCCTGGTCACTCGTTATCTCGTTATTTAGCGTTTTAAGAATCAGAGCATATCAGAGTGACGGATGAGCAACTGCAGAGGGTTGCTTTCCACTCAGCCAAAACCCTCTCCACCAGCACCTACTCAGCCCTGCCCTCCCCGTCACTGCTGAAGGGACCGAGGTATCATGGGCTTGTTCCCACAAAGTGACCCCCTTCCCTGGCCAGCCCTCTCCCAGAGCTCACGCACACGCAGAACCCACACAGAGCAGAAATCGGGCGAGATCCCGAGGAAGCAGAGGCCAAACTGAGCATTATTAAGGAGGTCGGGCGACACGTACACTGTGGCTCTGCAGACGCAGCAAAACGCTGGCACCCATGGTGTGGCGTTTGGTATCTCTCCCTAATCTCAAATGTAGCTGAAAAGGAACTGGCACCAGATCAGCGGCCTCGTCTGGGAAGGAACAGAGAGGCTCTAGGGGAGACACAAGAAACAAGCCTCTTTTCACATCCTACCACCCTTGGGCATTTTGTGCGTCCCTTCTTTCTTCCCTGAAAGAGGCCTTTGTCACAGACGCGCAAATCCTATACGATTTATTTCAGAGGGAGAGAAGGTCTTTTTATTTATTTCCCCCCCCTCCCCTTTTTCGCAGTTCGGCGACAACAAATACGTCCCTGTGCTGCGCCCCCTCCCCTCTCCCGGCCGGTGTCCGCGGGGGCGGGGGACAGCGGCACGGGCGACCCCCGGGCACGCAGGGGCCGCGCACGGCGGTCACGGGCGCTGCCCCCGGCCCTGCCCGCGCTGCGGCCGCGCTCCGGGCGGGGGAGGCGGGCGCGGGGTCCGCGTGTTCGTGCGTGGGGGAGACCCGCAGCAGCGCGGCCGCCTCCCCTCGCCGGGAGCCCCCGCACCCCGCCAGCGCTCGGGCGCACAAAGGAAACAGACCCGCCGCAGCATCCATCCATCCATCCATGCATCCATCCATGCATGCATCCCCCCGCCCCCGCTCCTCCGGGCGGGCTCCGGCCCCTCCGTTACCTGAGGCGGCTCGGGCTCGGCTCGGCTTAGCTCAGCGCAGCGCGGGGCCGGGGCGGCGCCGCCGCACTCGCATCCTCCTCGCTCCGCTCCTCCGCTGGCTGCCCCCGCCCGCCCGCAGCGAGGGGCGCCGCTCCGGGCGCCGTTGCCTCTCCCGGGGCGGACGCGCTGCGCCGAGCCGCGGCCGGGCGCGGAGGCGGCGGCTCCGTGAGGCGGCACAGCCGCAGCCTAGGCAGGGATGAGCTCGCACGGGCTGTCCGCGCTGCCGCTGCCGCTCGCCTCGCCTCCGCTCCGCTCCGCTCCGCTCCGCCCGGGCGAGCGCGGCTCGGGCGCTCCCTCCCTCCCACCGGGGCTCTGACAGATGGCGCAACCGCAGCGCCGCCGCCGCCGCCGCCGCCCGGCCCCGCTCGGAGCCGGCACCCCCCGCCCGCCTCGCCCCTCCGCGGGGGTGGCCCCTGACTGACAGCGGCGGCGACCAATGGCGAGGCGCGGCCCGCAGCAGCCGCCACTCTGATTGGCGGGAGGCGGGGGAGGCGGGGCGCGCGGCCGCGGGCGGGCAGCGCCCACCGACGCCCCCGGGCAGCGGCCGCCGCTCCGGGCGCCCGGCGCGGCCGTGACGGAGGCGGACCCGGGCTGGGAAGGGAAGGGATGGGGGCGAAGAGGAGGGAGGAGGAAGGAGAGGAGGGGTTGTCGCTCCGTGTCGGGGTTCGCGGCCGACAGCTGCCAGCGCCGGAGCGGTTCGCGATGCTCCGAGCGCCGCTGGGGCGCCTCGGGAGGAGGAGGGAGGAGTGAAGCTAAACGTCTCAACATCCCCGATGAATGGGAGAACAATCTTAAGCAGATTATGCGTCTTTGTGAAAGACGACGGCTTGTTTTACTACTATGGTTTCTTTTTTAAACGTAATTCTTGAAATTGGCAATAATGGATGATAAAGCGACGGCGGGAATGAAATACGTGGAGGTTTTCCAGAGTTACGGTTTTATTTCATATTCCACATTTAATCGCGGAGTATTCAGCCAGCCGTTTTGGGAAGAACGTCAGTCCCACGAAGTTGGTCTTTCAGGGGTGTACCTGCTGCCCCACAGCACGGCTGGGGCTTCGGTCTTGCTCTGTAGTCAAAGATGTGCGGGCAGCCCTGTCCCCCAGTCACGGGGCACCCTGCTCCACACGCAGGTGATTGGAAAAGTTCTCTGTACACTTTGTTCCCTTCAGGTTCTCAGCAACGCCATAAATGCTCCCAGCGTTGCTCAAGGTGTTGCATCCACCTCCCACGCCCACTGAAAGCACCGCATGCTCCAGCTTCAGGTCCTGTCCCCAGCACCGCCCCGTCTGTGACCTTGAGTGCTCCCATACTGACAGATTGGCACATCTCACTGTCACTTGTCTCCTAGGCTGGAAAGCTCTTCTGCCTTAGGACTGAAAGTATTGCAGTTTAGGCTTCATCAAGAACAGGAGAGACATACAAAATACAAAAACAGAGGGAGAGAAACTTAATTAAGTATGTTGAAATAGCAAAGAGAACTATAACACAAGTTTTCAATAAATGAGGTTTACATTTCTCTCCCACTTCTTCTTGGATTTAATTTTTGTATGCTGGTATTTAACCAGAGAATTATGTCATCTTGGTAATTTGATTTCCTGATGAAATTACAGTTTTACAAGTTCAAATATAAACTTGTTTCTTATCAAGATGTCTACAGCTGAGTGCTCAGAACAAAAGAGGTTTTCCCCTCTCTGTCTGGGTGACTATGTAAGTTGTGTTAGGTGACTCTTGATCATTACACTTCAGGACCAGATTTTGTTTCACAAGTTCACATAAAGAATTGGGAGAAAATGGGGAATTCTGAAATAAAATGTCACTTATGTCACTTCTCATTTTAAACCTCACTGTAGATGTACAAAGAAACAAGTTTTTCAGGCTCCCAGGTAGCTATTTTTTGTTTCCATCCTAATCCTTCTATGCAGATTGGTTTTTTAAATCATTTATTTTACCATGTAAAAGATATAATCAACACAACAGTAGAAATGTATAGATCAACTGAATAAACAACCTTTGATTTTCTTCCTGTTGGATGAAAACTGCAGCTCGGTGGAGGGGTCTGATTATGTCTTCCCAGAAGCACCCACTGGGATCCTGATGCTGTAGACTTTGGGGAGCTGAGGCTGCAGCCCTTGGGCCAGCACAGGGACAAGTTCATGCAGAACAGAGCTTCAGCTGGCCCAGAGCAGTCTGGAGGCAGAGCAGATTTATGGACATCCAGCTTGGAGACTATCAGGACTTCAAATGGTGTCTTAATACTCCAGAATCCTCAGCAGACAGCCAGCATGTGGCTCTAGGGAAAGGGGCATTTTTGCATGCCTTGTTTGCCTTTTCTATGGGTTTATACATAATCTTACCTCTCCACAAGACAATAGAGGTTCCTTAGGGACCTTAAGCACCTTGGAAAATAATTAACCAGATATTCTTTCTGCAAAAGCTACAGGACAGAAATGCACCTAATTTTATAGTCAAAAAATCTGTCTGAAATTTGAATGCTCTTGCTCTGAATGAAAACTAGAATGGCACAAAGAAAAAAAACCTGAAACGGACAAAATCCTACTTGACACTCTTTTTTGAGACGAGCTAGAAAGTAACCAACTAATCAATGAAATCAGACCAAAGCAATATCACACAGCAGCCACAGGACTGCTGTAAACCTGGGCAGACAAACTGGCTCAGCAGCATGTCACTGAAAGTCTGATTCTGAGCTAATATAGCTGAAGAGGAGCAAGGTGTGGAGCCAGGAATCGAGTGCTGGTAGTTGCATGGGCAGCACAGGAAGAAGCCTTGGGTTTTCCCTTTAGGGTATCTGTACTTCCCTTAGGATCACAAAGCTGCTGTGAGTTCCTGCAGCCCCAGTGGCAGAGGAGAGATGTGCTGGAGTGTTCTCTCTGTGTGAGCCAAGCCCACTTGTCCCCACAGCAGCTCCTCCTCACACAAGTCTTGTTCTTTAGTACTCATCACTATGGTTTGACTGTATTGATATTTGCCTTCAGGAATCACCCAGAAAACCTGACAGACATTCTCCCAGTTAAACAGAAAAAATAATCAGATTTACCTACATAACACAGGAACAGTTCTTTATACCCTCCTCTTACTCTCTCAACTTTTCTAAATACCTTAACCTTTAAGTTCATGACACTGTTTTCTCCCACCTTTGTCTCTGTAGCCTTCCTCCTCATGCCAAACTATTTTCTCCTTTCTCCAACCTCACTTTAAAATACTTATTCATTAAAATCTTGAAATAATGTCCATTGAAATGCTGCTTCTCCATCAGTCATTTTCATGGAAATACTGTCAAAACCTAGAATGTGCAATCACATGTGCTAAACAATGTGGTGTCAAGATTTTCCCCTCTCCTTCCTATTCCCTGCTTCTATCTTCCTATATTGATACTTGGCTTCTCACAGCAATATGAAAATTACAGAGTCTGATTAGGATTTGTTGGTGTAAATAATTTAGCAGCTGGGAATACAGAGTAGCAGTCACAAAATGACACACAAGTGTCTTTTGGACTTGTCAGTGTGCAAGAAGTCACTGACAGCTATCATGAATGTATGCTGAATAAATAATGTCCACAGTTTTCAATGAAAGGTAATATTTTGAGAAGCCAAACATACTCACAGCTGTAATAGCAATGAAATGTAAAAGCACCTCTTTTGACATCAGTTCAGTTTCCTTGGTTGTGTCCAGCCACTCTTGGTAAAACTAGACTGACTGTCAGGAATAACCATCAGAATTATTTGCTGGATACTTCTGAGCCATAATTTGTAAAAGTTAGATCCTGAGGAACTTGTATTTTAAAAGATCCCCAAAGTATTAAATGTTATAGTGTCTTTATTTTTTCTTTTTTTAATATTATTAACAAATGTTATTATTGATATTACCTTTCATAAGGATTAACAAACATCATGCTTAAATTCTTCATTCAAACCAATGCACTAGTCACAGACTGATAGGTCACTAATCTGCTTCACCATTTTATCTTCTGTCTTACACTTCCTCCCTTTTTGCATTGCTAACTTGGCAACACTTCCATTTGTTTTGGTTTTGGCTGGGTGTATTTTACCAGCCTGTCATGTATAGCATATTATAAATAATTACAGAGTAGTGGCAGGGGGAAAGGGATCTGAACTTGCCTACAGTATTTTAGGAGGCTGACAGTATTTGCCTCAAACATCCCACTGTATTTTCAGGAGGTGCTTCAACTGGGGAGTGCTAAATGGGTCTTGCTGACTCACAGGTGATTACTGCCAGGGAATGCTGAGGTGACAGGTCTGCCTCCCTGGGGACAACATCTCTGAGGTGTGAACAGCAACCTGGAAGCAGAAGGGAAGGTTTGAACTGAGTTCTTCCTCATGTTCATCAGCAACAGTCACACTAATACACAGAAGCTGAAGGAAAGGTATTGGCAGGGATAGGAAAAGAACACTTTGACACTTGTGTGTTAGGTAGATCATTTGTGGGAGCAAGTAGACAGGAGAAACATCACCTTATATCTTTAAGGAATAAACAGAAGAGGCCTTTCTTATTGCTGTAGAAGGTCTAATCTCAAACATTTACATTCATATAAGCCTGCTTTTCTAACTGTCTCAGAATATCCCAAACCCAACAATTAGAAGAGGTGTTTCCTCAGACACTACACAGACGTCTTCCAAAACCAGCAAAGCAGGTGTTAAACTGTAAGAATAGCATCTTCAAATGGCATCATGCATTTTCTAAAAGTCAAATTTCCGTGTTTATAAGTTCCAGATGTGTTTGCACTTTCTGTGGCTACACATGGACACGGGGGAAAAAACAGACATGGGACAACCTTAGGAAATCCAGAAATAGCATAAAAATATTAAAGCCATTTTTCATAACTTCCAGATTTATTAGAAGTCACATACTACTCAAGTCAGAAAAAAATTTCTTACTCTTATTTTACGTGCTCAAATAAACATGTTAAATTCTCTGAAAGTTGGTAAAAGGCATTGACTTTCAGTAAAAATATTTTTTAAATGACAGTGAGGAGCCTGTGGGATAAGAACAGTAATTTGTTGCATTTATAATCCAGCCAAGGAATATAGCAGCTCTCTTCTTGGGATGGGATATTTTCAAAGATACAGAAGGCAGTGTGTATATTATATCACATAATTTTGTAGAGATGAAGAACAGATAATATGCTTAAAGATGTGCCACTGTCCTCCTTCTGCTGTCAGCATTAGCCCTCTACTGAGCATCAGAGGATGCTGGGAAGGCTGGCTTCCTATAGCAGAATAAAGCCCAAGTTTATTCTTAAACACTACTTTCTTCATTTACTTGTAGACACCAACACCATAGTAGATGCACTGATAAACTGCAGATATATTTCCAGGAAATAGGCCTACGTAGGGCTTTGTGATTCCCAGAGGTATACAGTTTTCAAAGAACCAACTCCAAATGCCAAAAATAAAAGTATACAGTTTTTTGTCTGTCACTGTCTCCAAGCCACACTGTGTAACAGAACAAACACAGCAATCTTTAGGTCTAAAATGTCAGCATGTGCTAAGAACTAACTGAGTCCATGAGGATACTCAGATTATCCAAGGGAGCACTTTGGCTATAGTGCTTCCATTCCCAATATACAAAATGGGGATGAAGATGTCTTCTTACTTGTGCAGCCTGAAGATTAATTACTATTTGTGAAGAATTATAAATGTTCTGGGCAGGCTGTACTGCAGAAGCATGAAGAAAATTAGTAATACTCTTTCCATTGTGGGGCTGAATTTTTGCACAGTGCCACCTCCTGAATATGAGGAGAGGCATATTTCTATTTTCTCTCTAATCCTTTTGGCCATTACGTCACCAAATGAGTCAGGATCCTCTCAAAAAAATAAAACTATTCATGTTCCTGTGACTAACTGCTGCATGCACTCAGGGAGGCTACAGCAAGGTTATGTAAACTGTCCCAGTTCTGGCACTACCCAACTGTTGAACTCTTGACCTTCCACTTCTCGTGTTCTTTTAATCTATTTTTGGGTGTGATTTCCCAGTTTTCTTGGTTTGTTGGGGTTTTTTTTGGTTGGTGGTTTTTTTTTTTTTTCCTCTAATGGTAAAATAACCCAGAGATCTGTCAGCTGGAAGTTGTCTGGTTCCATGTGTATCGTCAGCAATGACATATGCTAATGAGCTTATTAGAAGGTTGGGAGAGTCCTTTGGTTGCCTGCCCTCCTCCTCCTGGCTGCTGCAGTTACCACCCAGAAGCAGGGGGCTGTCCTTGTCTGCCTGGGACAATTATTAGGAAGGTAGAAAGTACATATATGAGCAGCGAGTTCACAGCTGTCTGGTGACAGTGGAGTGCTGGTGGGTGTTTCCACAGTTTGGGGTGGGGGCTGAGCTTCTCCCAGATTGTCTTACATGCCTTCTTTCCCAAGTCTGCCCCTTTCTACTTGTGCTCATAGAGGCTGTGTTCTCTCTAGTGCCCCATCTGTTAGTCCCTATCATACACACCAACAGCCTTGATGCACTGTTTTACTGACAATAACCCTCTTTCTAATGAGATGCTGACTTGTGGACTGGATTCCAAGCAAGCATTAATAAGATTTGCATTTACTTTCAGCTTATTAATCAGAGCCTCTTCCGCTGGTGTTATCTCCAAGGAAAACACATCCTAGCCAGCAGTGTGCTCATCGTGCTCTTTTCCCACACTGTGTCTGCTGGCACCTGCAAATGGATGTGATTCAGTGTGAACCTCCCACAGAGCAGCCTTCACCTTGCTGTCATCACATTGGCAGCACCATGGAATGCTGTTGTGGAGCTGCAATAATGCCACTGCCCTCCTTTTCCATCATTCTCACCTCTTGTAGTATTTTTGAAAAGACTATTTTGTTGACAATGTCAAAGTGAACTTGTGCCCTCATCGGCTTATTTTCTAACTGGGAGTCTTTATTGCTTGGCAATTGCAATTGCATCTGTCATTAGGGATGAATTCTGGATCCTTCAGCTAAAGAAAAAGCAATAATCATGGCACTGTGCCATAGCTGCCTGTATACAGATGACCATGCTCATCATTTGGACATTTCCTAGCTGCACTGGAAAACAGATATAGGATGTAGTGAAGCCAGGCAGAACATTGGAGGAATGAAATAAATGTGACCACACTGCCCTCTGAGATGCACAGCCACTAAGCTGTCTTCACCCAAGAGCAGAATTAAAAACTTTCTAAGGCTCTTTCTACCCAAAAAGGGTATCTGCTGAGTCTGGAACAGATGACAATTTTGCTGAACTGTTCAAAGCTCCTCTGATTATCAAATCCTAAAGTACCTAAATATGAGATTGTTCCTCAACAAGCCTCCCAAAGCTGGAGCTGCCTGCAAGGGTGAGGAGCAGCGTTCCATATAAATGCAAGATTTAAAATGAACCAGACAGAGAATTGTTAATCCACTAGTAGAAAAGAGAAAACACAGAAAGGTACCCATATGAATGCAAAACCCAAATGCACAGAGGCAAAATCTAGACAAACAAAATTGAAAGGGAAAAATGCATAATCTGAGGAATAATAAAGATCTCCCTGCACACAGACTTTGTATACAGTATTCATGGAAAGAGAAGTCATTGAGATTAAATGTACTGATAAAAGCAATAATACAAAATAACATTGTCAAGCAGGCAGGAAGTGAGACCAAGAGTCAGATTTTGCAGACACATGTTATTAATGTGGTGCAAGGGCATGGAAACAGGAATGACGCTGTAAACCTCAGAAAACCTAATGATATGAATACAAGGTAGCATCAAAAAACCTCTTCTGAGATAAAACCCCATGATGCAAACTAAAAAACCCTTCAGGAAATCAAATGCAAAAGAAGCAGTAGGATAGTAGGAAATATATGAAGCAATAAGATTTCAGTCTTCTCTGAGAAAAAAACTCAGTCAACCAAAGTACTATAATGGTGGTAGGATAGTATAAAATTCAATCTGCCAGCATTGCTCTGAGTCCCTTGAAGGTGAGGTCAACAGGTCATGGTGTCACTGTGTCAATGACTGTACCAGCTCAGGCAGGATAAGCATCTTCTGTTACACAGATCACATCGACTCTGTGCATGAGTGTTTTGCTGCACTCTTCTCTTACACACTTTTCCTACCAGGAACAGCAGGATGTCCTTTCTTTTCAGATACCCACGCTTCTCTTCACTTCAGTGTTTATTTCATTTGAGAACTAAGAAGGGTTGGCTGGTAATCAAGCTCCCTTTTCCCAAAAGTGCCTTTTGGGTGTTGCTGAAGCCTGTATGTAAGTGTGCTTCCACTTTCCCTGTGCTGTGACTGGCTGAGGAAAAGCTCAGCAGGCACAGCAGCCAGGACAGGACAGCTGGAGTTCATGACTAAATACCTTCCTGGATGAGGATTGCTTGCTTTGGAGGAGCAGCATGATTCCCAGTGCTTCATGGCTAACCGTGGTAATGTTAAAAGCACCTAGGTAAGTCAAGTTGCTCCTCTGCAAGATTATGGACCTTATCTAGATAAAGAAAGTTGGCAGTGGCATTTAGGCTCCTATCTGCAGAAGTGAGTAATCCCTGTCAACAACATAAGTGGAATTAGCTGAATCTCCTGGGAGCAGCATGTATCTCACAACCTTTTGCTGGCCACAACCTGATTTGATAGAGTTCAGTAAGTGGAATAAAATTTGACTGTAACCACAGTAAAATGTACTTTTCTGCCATGTCATTCACATGCATTGGCTGACCTCCTTAGGATTATGTGCCAAAGAGGGAAAAGCCACAAAGCTGCATCTAAAGATAGTTTCTAAATGCCTTTAATAATAGTTTTTTTAAACTAGCAGACATTATTTGTACTATTTTCCCACCATCAAACAGCTGCTGAATTCTGAAAAAACAGAAAAAATCAGCACAGATATGGTTACCACGTATAACCATTACATACCACCAGAAAACAGACAACTATTTATCCTGTCCCAAAATAAGGCTGTATTGACTGAAAAGGCAACAACACTGTAGTGAGTTGTATTTTGGAGTACCAATTCCTACAGCAGAAGACAGCTGTTTGCTTTTTGACTGAATTCATTGTCAGCACAGAACCAAAAGACATCCAAAGGAAGAAGAAATGTCTAGCAATCATGTTTGATGTGAGTCTTTTCACCATTAAGTTTGAGGGTGTAAAGCAAGTGAAGTAGAAAATGACACTAAATCACTAGAGAGCATTTTAAAAGAGCTATTGCTTGTGACTCCTCATGATGCTGGAACTGCAATGCTACAACTTTGAGGTACACAACAAAAAGAGGGAATTAGATATACATAGCTGGCTTAATTTTCTGGTCATGAAAGTACAGCAGATGAACCAAGATGTGAGATCCTCAAATTGCTAGAAAAATGGGCAAGAGAAAGGCACAGAAAGCAATCAAGCCAATTATTTACCATTGTCAAGGAAGCATCTGAAAGGAAGCTGACAACAAACCATATGAAACAAGTGCTTATATCTATAATTTTGTGGAACTGGGCATGTGCCAAAGGAGAATTCTCACCCACATGCACAGAGTACTTGAATTTTTGAGGCAGTCTGGGCATACAAGATAGAGCATCATAGATAAAGGCATTTGGCTCACAGCATTCAGATCACAGATGCTTCCTCAGAGCACCTTCTGAAAATGAAGCATGTCTCCAAAAACCTGGAGATGTCACTGTTTGGCAGGCATGGCCAGGGATATCAAAGACCTGGTAAATGGTTGAGGCTCATGTGGGTATGTGCCAAAGCAACCCAAAGCTGATGAAATGTACATAACATTTAGTTTGTCTGTGCTCTAAATAAGGGAGAGCATGGGAATGAACTTGAGCATTGGAAGCACATTGTCCACACTGTTTAGTTATTGTTCCTGGCTTCTCTTGGATGATTCAAACTTAGGTTTCTTCAAGCAACTACCCTGCAGATTAGTAGGCATGATCTAGTGTGTTCCATTTGAAAATTGGGACCAGGAATCAGTCCCTGATCCTCCCTTATTCAGTGGTATAGACATAGATAGTTACAGGTGCTTCAGAAAAAGTTAAATCTTGGTTGTGCCCTTGCGCCTACACCACAGATATTTTTGCTGCTGCCTGACTGAGCTGACCTACCTGAGACCCTGAAATTGCCTTGGCTGCCCATCCCTCCCTGTCTGTGCACAGGCTGTGGACTGTCTCTCAGTCTGACAGGAAGCAGATGACTGCCAGACACTGCACTGACCACAGCAGGAATCATTTCAGCAGGCCTGGTACCCTCAGCCTCGTGCTTTCAGATAATAGCCCTGACTCAGGCCACTCTGTTCAGATGATTTACCTCGGAAGAGGAGTCCTACGCCACCATCATTTTACAATGATAAAGCTTAATCCCTTCTTAAAAGTGCCACAGACCTATAAAAGCAAGCTGCTAAAAAGAAAATATATGCCAAGCCATCCCTGAATATAGTAACATTCCCTGCAGAATGTGTTAGCAGCAGCCTGGTGAAAATGCTTGCTGTCAAGATGAATACATACCTTTGGTACTTTTTCCCATCGAGCAGAAGTGGTAGTAAGAGCAAGAAATAGGATGAAAGGGAAATACCTATGGGCCAAAGCCTGCCACTGTGGGCAAACTATGGTCCTCCAAGAACTTAACATTAAATTGATAAAGCCAGATGAGAAAGTATCAGCCCACAATTATTAAATACCCCACCACCAGAAGTGCAAGGCTGTTGTCAGTGGGAGAATAGCCTGATACATATTTTGGTATTGAGCACCTAGAAAGTATGCACCTGACTCTTTACAATGCCTCACAAACCCAGGGTGTTTGCAGTCAAACAAGATCACTCAAAGAGAGATTATCTCTAGCGATAATTAAGTGCTATCTTAACACATGAACAAGGAGCAGTATTCACTCTCATTTTTTGAGACAAATTTAAATGTTGCAAGACAAATCACCCAAGTGGGAGGCATTATACCAGGATCAGGTATGGGATTGTGTCTGGGGACCTCAAAAACTCAACATGTAGTGTTTGACAAAGGTAGAGAGTTGCAGTAACTCTTGGCTCTGCTGGTACTGGCGCTGCAGTGGAGTGGGAGTAGTGGGGGAAGGCTGGGGTGCCTGCCCAGGGCTGCCTGGGACAGGAGGCCCAGTTTGCTCCCTACACTTCTGCCCCATGGACCATCCCATGCCCCTTGGCCACCACACGGGGCAAAGGGATTTTTGTCTTGTCTCTCCCTCTTTCTGTCTGTGCGTGTGTACAGAACAAGAGGCATGATGTTTTGGAAGGACTTGAAGGCCAGCCAAAATGAAAGTGAGAGAAATCACTGGAGCAGCCAACAGGCTCCAGCAAGAGGAAAAGGGGACACTGAAGTACAGAGTAGTCTTTCCATTAATTTCAGGGCAGGCTGGATCAACCCCATATAAGCCCAAGGCTAGAAACAGGAAATGTCATGCCAAATATTAGGAAGCAAACTGTGGCAGTGAAAGCAGTCAAGCAATTTGTGCACAGGGAGGGAACAGAGCCTTGTCCTACTATAGATGGTGACTTACTATTACAGCATGCTAGAATCCTTTAGAATGAGTTTCCTCACTATCTCATTATTTAGGATTTCTTTGTTTGGTTTTTAATCCATTGTGCTCAGAAAGAAAAATACAAAGAGAGCCCTCTTCTTCCATCCATCCTTGGGAATAACAGGCCATTTCAGGCAAAGAAACCTCTGGCACTTCAAACAGCAGAGGTAGAGATAACAGTCCTTAATGAGTTATTTTGTGAAAAAATATGACAGTGCCCAAGAGATTCATACTTTAAAAAATATTTTGGTATTTAAATTTAGAGAAGGGAGCACTTAAATCACAAGCCAGGAATCTCCATTTACTCTTTGGGACCTGTTACTTTGTTCTGCTTTGAGGTGTGCAAAATTTATTTTGACATCTCTTGCTTCTGGAATATTTAAAGTTTAAGAAGATTTTTTGACAAAACAATCTCATTTTCAGAGGTTTGTACTTCACACTTCACAGATGCTTGGAGTCAGATGGGCCAGATTCTCAGCTCTATGAAAACTCATTGTAATTACCCAGGGAATTCTAAGGGAATTCTTAGATCAGCACAGTGAGAAAATCAATGGGCTTCAGTATAAGCACATCTCATGGAAATAATGAAACAGTATCAGTTGGTTGGTTTTCTATGCAAAACAGGTATGGTTAAATACTATCACTGAAAAAAATAGATCTGGGAAATTCTCCATAAACAATCCCAAATGCCCAGAAAATCAGCAATCTATGGCTTCTCCTCCTTGTTCTGATTGCTGGCACAGTACTTTTGTCCTGTCCCAAATATTTTTTAAGTGCAGACACTTAAGATCTAATCAGCTTTAATAACCCTATGAAACTAAAGGCATCATTACTTAGCACTGTGCAGTGCAGCACACTGCAGAGCCCCACCAGAGCATCATATGAGCTCTTCTAGACTGGGAAGACATCTTGTGCTGCCTGTTTTCCCAACAAATTTGATAATTTCATGCGTGCTTTGGGAACCAAGGCAGAGATTTCTGCTAGGTGCTTTGTATGCCTCATGTCATGCAATTCTGAGCAAGACTTTTGGCATCTGGCGAGTTCAGGCATTTTAACTGTATGGTCTTTGGAGTAAATCCACCTGTAAAATCAAGCAGAGCTGCTAAACAGGATCCTCTTGAGAAAGAAAGGCGGACACTAATGTGAGAAATAGCTACTCACTTTTCATAGTTTAGGAAAGTTTATTAAACCTTATCAAAAATACAACACAAGACTGAATAAAGAAATAAGGTTACAGTGCGGGGAGCAAAAGATTTCCCCTGCCATGTGCTCAGCACCCTCACAATGGAGGTTTTCCCTTTTTAACCCGAAGTTTTGTCCATCAATCCCTTCTTCACTGTCCAGTGGTGGAGATCTCTTCCTCAAATCCTGATTGGAGTTCAGATGTTACCATAGTGACAAGCCAGCCCTCCCAGATGTCCCAACTCCCATTGTCCCTTGATAACCATGCGAGGGGGTACAGCATAACTATAAAGCTATAAAACTTTTATTAACCTATATACATGATATTTGTCCATAATTGTGAGAGTCAATCATCACATTACTCGTCTATCACACTAAGACTGGAGGGCTGGACTAAGTGAAACTAAAAGGGGAAGAAACAGAGAGGAAGAGGTACCTACATTCCTCCAGCAGCTCTCTCATGCCTCCAGAGCCAGTTTCTATTCCTGTGGTAGCCCTCACTCCAGCATGCTCACTGGGCTTACTCCATGCTCACATTGCTGGCACAGAGGAGACTTTGTAGAGCCACAAACCCCTCTAGCCTTACTGGCAGTCACAGCAACTTGCACACCAAAGAGCAAAGTTGTCTTGGAACTGTAGTCAACAAATGTGGTGGCTGGCATTAGAGTGCATATTTAATGTTTCATTTTCTAGTCTAAGGATCAGCTATTGACAGTGATATGATCTATGCTAGGACAATTGCAGAACAGTGTCAAGTCTGCAAGAAAGGAAGCAAAAGTGTTGTAGTATGGATTTTATTTTTAATTAATAGCTGCATGAAGTTACAAATGAAATGCTAGAAACAGTTTTCAAGAGTGTTTGATCAGTCAAAAGCTAGCTGAGATGCTCAAAAATGTCTGATAAGTACCACTTGAGGTTGTATCATATCTAGAAACTACAACATTTTCATTTTGTATCAGAATATTCACATAAGAGCAGAGGGAGTGAAGAAAGTAGCTGTGAGGAACTTGACCAATTTATGACCTAGAACAGTAATATGAGGCTTAGGTGCAAGTTTAGAGGACCCCAGGAAACATGACAGATAGCAAATAAAAGAAGTAAGGGACCAAGGAGTACCTTGCCTCATAGAGACCTCTGCCCATTACCTGAACATCCTCTGTTCAGTCGTAAAATACATATGAGCAAGCTGTCCTGGCCACCTGAACTGTGCTTCACAGGGCCAAATAAAGAAAAAAAAAAACAAAAAACAAAAAACAAACAAACCAAAAAAAAAAAAAACCAACCCACAAAAAAAACCCCCCAAAAAAACCACCCCAAAAATAAGTATATATGGAATTAGCTACCCATGCTTCTACACAACTGGAATTGCTGCCAGAGAAAAGAATGTCAGTGTTAGCATCCGCAGGTGGCCAACAGAGAGAAATGTGGCTCTGTGGTGAGCTCTCAGTCCAATACAGTCCATTCTGGCAGCCCCAGGGTCCCCTATTGTAATGACTTTCTCCTGGGAAAGAAATTCCCTATTTGTGCTATGATTTTGTTCAGTATAATATGTTTTATTCTGAAAATGTTTTTTAACATATTTACTTTTAATATGTGCTTACAAAATGAATACATACTCATGTTTACATAACTGTGACTAATTGTACTTGTTTATAAGAATCTGTGATTTTTGTTCATATTCAGCATGGGCTTTTCATGCAGAGTGTAGAAGTATTGAAATCTAGTAATTTCTTTACTCTTCACCAACGTTTTTTTCTTGATCAAAAGTATTCATATATCCATAGTAAGAGCATTCAAAGACATTCAGGCTCCATAAATTGATCCACACAATACAAACACACAGAAAGAATTCAAATTTCTTCATTCATCTTCACCAACTGTTGTCATTTAGCTCCAAAGTAATTCTCTTTCTCCTACTCTGCCCAACTCCCTCCTCCTCCCCCCATTTTTTTTTTTTATGCAAACTTGGCAGATTTAGACTATGTTTTAGGTATGTTTGAGGATTATACTTTTGCTTTGTACCGAATGAAAAAAATCCAAGAAATTAACACTTGTTGGAAACTCTGTCCTCTCCAACCTTCCAGCTGAAAAAAAAAATTACTAAGTTGCATATTGTTTATGAGACTTAAGTGGTCCTCAAATCATGATCAAAAGTTTCCTAATTTAAAGTTATTTAAAGAAGTACAGACTGTTCCAGTTAGTCATTTGTGAGTTTAAAGTTTACACTTGTATCAGGATAGAGGGGGGGTTCTCTGAGGTTTTTTTTTGTTTCTGAATGAACTTTGATATTTGTCACAGGTCTGAGTGATTTGGGAAGGAAAGGGAAACATTAATTTCTGTTACAAGTCCACTTCCCATAGCTTGAAAATCTTGACTATCAAAACGCCCTGTATGTAATTTTAAGCAGTCTTTTTCTTTGTCTCTAATGTACCCATAACCTCTCAAATGCCATTTTTTCATCTACTTTTCATACAATGTCCTGAAACTAACAACATTTACCTTGGAAATGCTTTATTGTTTTAAGTATTTTGACTTTGCTATATGCATTTGGAAAGCACATCAGCTTCATAAACAAAAAATAATAAAGATTTTCTCTTTTTATCAAATGTCATTATGCAGTGATAAGAACTGTGAGGTGCTTTTATTGAAGTTGTTTTCTTCTCCATTATTGCTGAAGGCTTTCAAAAAAGGTATGATCTAAATGGTAATTCGTGACAGCACTTTCAGGACTGATGATGATGCCACAGTGGGACTATGCTGGTGTGCAATTATTGGGGATTTTTGTCACATTTAGTGGATTTTCTCCCAGTTTATACTAGCACAGATAAGAATATTCACAGAAATAAAGGCTATGAAGCTCCTGGAAATATGTCATCTAATTTCTTTGCTGTTATAGACCTCAATTTCCCCATCATTTGAATTCTGCTTTGAATCTCAGCAGTTCATTAAATACTGTGCTAGTGAAGTCAGAATTTGGAAGAGTTAATGAGTTGCTATTGGGGAAGGCACCATAATATGATGGATGTGGTTTTAGATTTTACTGAAGTAACTGTGAAGAAGATTTAGGAGGCTTATATAAGAATCCTGGATGATTTAAGAGGAAGTTAACTGGGATTCGGAAAGATGGTCCTGTTGGCTTTGTGAAACACATACTCTTCTTGTTTCTTCTGTGGGAAGAGGGACAACCCAGCAACCTCCTCCTCCACCTGGACACCTGTAATCCTTGTATACAGTATGAAACATGGCAAATTGAGACTCCATGACATGCACAGTGAGCAGATCTCTAATATTTTCATCATAAACATTTATGGCCAGCTTAATTCTCTCTTCTTTTATGTATGTGCTCATTAAACTTCAGTTTCCTCCTGGAACTGGAATTTTTGTGTGTGCCCCACCTTTTTTTTCCTTAAAAAAAAATCTTTGACTCTCTTCCAAAAAGATTCTGAACTTTATAGCACAAATCTTTGCTTGGCCAGGCAGTATGTGCACTTCCTCTCATGAGGCCCACCACTGGGATGGATACGAGAAACTCGATGAGGTATCTGAAATAACTCCAGTACCCACCCAGCTTATCCCCCTAAAGTGACCTTTCTGAAGTCAACAGGCTTCATAATGCTGCCTACAAAGTGATATTTTATATTAACTTTATGCAAAACAAAAACAGATTAGAGGACTCTTTGAAGACTGTAGCATACCTTTAGCTTCCCTAAACTTGGTGATGTCCAAGGCCTTTTTATCTTCCTTCTTTTCTTGAGATATTTTTAAAATTTTATTACATATTTAATCCTTTCTGCCTATGAGGCACATTATCACCAAGTATTAAAAAAATGGCTCTGGTAGACTGCCTCAAGGAATAAACTTGTCCACAGTCCTTGCCCAAAGCAGGTCCAGCTATACCAGAATGATTCCAACTCACATCTGTCACATTTGCTTTTAGAAGCCAAGAGTGATGGATATTCCACAACCTCCCTAGGCAATCTTTTCCACTGTTTACTGTCCTTATCACTGGAGGAAGCTGTCTCTCGCACCAACCCTTAGTCTCTCTTGGTGCAATCAAAATACATTACACTTTTCCTATCTCCAAAGAACATATGAATAATTTCTTTTCTCCCTTTTTGCATCTGTCTTTTCCTTAAAGGCTTTTAATGTCTCTCCATAAGTTTTTTTTTCCTGCTAGACCAATCAACTTTAACCCTTCTAGCAGCTCATTTTTCCTACACATTAATTTTTTTATTTCTGACTTTTTTTGAAGGATGGTGCCCCAAACTGGGGGGATATTTTCCATCAGAGACATTAGAAGCAAGCACCAAATAGAACACCAAGATTATTTTACCTGTTTTAATAAAAGTTCTTCTGCATGGCTTACTGGAGTCCATTAGACCCCATGCAACCTTCTTCAGTCTGGTAAGCCCGAGTTTCCACCAAGCTGAGGTGCAAGTCACTTCCTTCAAAGGGCTGCTCAGGCTTACAGTGACCATGAACAGAGATGCTATTTGAAGATGTAATAAGGAGAGCCTGGAAAACAAACCAAAGAAGTGGGGACCCACTGTAGGATGCACTGTGTGGACAGTCCTTTTGTGTTTTAAATCTGCTTGGAATCATGGAATATAAATGAGTTAAGAGATTTTAACTTGTGGGAAAAAAACCAAACAAATAAACCAACAAAGCCACCAAAATCAACCCACAAAACCCCCCAAAAAACCCCAAAACCCAAAAGACCAAACCAACCAAACCAAAAAAATAAACCTCAACCCCTCCCCCCCCCCCCCAGACCAGTAGCATATTTAAGCTCTAGAGCTGACAGGTGCTGAAAGGATTCAAGAAATTATCCAAAATGAAAGCAACTGGAGTCACCCAAATATGAAACTGCCAAAGTGTGTGGGGACTGTCAGAGGGTGTAACATGTGCTCTGCTTTTGGTGAGCCAAACACAGCAAAGGAACAAGTACCTGTGATGAGGGATGATGAACTTATTCTGCGAGGATTAATAAAAACAACATAATTCTTCACTTACATACATTAGAGAAGTGAGCCAAATATTTAGACTCTTACTGTGGATGAGATAGTTTGTCCAGAGAATCTCCAGGCACTACCATCTGACCTGGAAAACTGCCCAAATGAGAATGTTAATTTTTCAGATGTTTTGAATTAAGAACTGTGCCTGGAAGTTAACTTTTCACTTAACAACAAAACCTCATTTTAATCCAAGGTCTGTCTGTTGCAAGCATAGCAATCGCCAGTCATGCCTCTCTTAGTGTAGTGCTGACTTTATGAGCTGCACGTGGTTTGTAAATGAGGGGATAAATATGTATCAAACACTCTGTGCAAATTTACCACAAAGACATCTGGATTTGAGAATCTCCCAGTAGGCAAGTTGCTAATGATCTCAAATGTTTCCTTCAAAGAGAATGACTTGGTTAGGTCTCTGTACTCTTTAAAGATCTACAGGAAATTCAAGCAGGGAAATGGCACAGGTTTATTTTTAGTCATGGATACTACTTCCTTCAAAATAATATGTGTGTCAGTCTTGTGAAGTAAGCTGCTTGGTGTTGTGCATTCTCAAAATGCTCATGCCTTCCTGCCTTGCAGAATTTATAGTATGTCTATTGACATGGCAATATTTCAGCATGATGGTCATGAATGTCCCTCTTTTATGGATTCTTTTGGCAGGGATATGTGTCCCTAAAGGAAACATAGTTTGCGTAGCTTTGCATCAAGGATTACCTTTCATCAGCCTTGAGACTGAGGAAGGATGAGGCATGGAAGAGAGACAGGGACGCTGTGGCAATCCCAAACCAGTGGTTCCCCTGACTGGTGCAGCTCAGCAGATCCTGCTGGGTTGCTCTTCAGGACCAGCCACCACCAGCCTGACTTTCAGCCTTAATGCTTCAGCTGCTTATCTCTCCCCTAGCTGGGCTGGCCACGTGGAAAAGTAACAGCACTGATCAAGCCAGGGCTTTCCTGCTCCAGTAGAAATTAAGGGTGATAACATAAAAGCCTTAGGGATCTGTTTAGCCATAGATATTCTAGCCCAGATCCTGGGAGTCTGAATAGCCTGGGAGTGCCTAAATCACTCCACAACTTTTGCTGTGGACTGGAGCAACATTTTACAGTGTTGATGAATAAGGTCTGGTATAGAACCGTGTAGCCCCAGGACTTCTCTACATTGAAATGCCCAAGGTTTTGCTCAGTCTAAATAAATTTGTTCTTAAATGTTGCTAAATGCATCACTGGAGTACTCAGGGAGCACAATCTTTTTAGGTGGTAGAATATATTTTAAGTTGTTTTTTTTTTAACCCACAGGATGGGTCTTTGCCTTTAAGCCCAGTCCACACAAATGTGTACACAAAGTCCATACTTTCACAGAAAGCAAGGCCCTGGGATAGAGGATGTTGACATTGGAAAGATTTCCTAGTCAAACTGTTTTCCTGCCCTGATTGCTCTCTGGGGTCCTGGGCATGATACACATTCTGTGGTAGGGGCAGGGCAAGAAGGGGGAAAAAAAGCCTTTAAAAGGGTCTGTGCTGCAAGTTGCCAAGTTTTGTGTGGTAGCTGGCTGCAGAAACCAAGCTTCTTTTAGAAACCCTTCCTCAGGGAGATCCCTCCTTCCTCAGGGGAGTCATCCCAGGCTCTTGCTGTAGCTGGATCACACACACAAAACAAAAGCAGAACTGGTCTGGTTCCTATCCTGCTTTTCCCCACCAGCTTGTGCACAGTGCCTGTGATCCTCTTATGGGCTTCAGGTGGGCTTTGGTTGTTTTTCCCATTAAATGTATGGGCTGCAAGGCAATTCAGCCTTGTGTGAATCCCATGGCACCCTTAAACAGAAGAGACCACTGTAGCTGGGGCACTAGCAGTGAGACTCCATAAAAACTCAGTGTAAATCTGATGAGGCTCTAGCTGATGATGAGGAGGGATGTGTCTGGAGATCTCTCCCAGGGCTAGCACCAACAGTGTAAAATCCAGGTTTTCCTCTCCCCTCTCTGTAGAGTTATGTGGACTCTTGAGACCAAAAAGGCCTCCTGAAAGGAGAGGAAGGTGAAAATGTCTTGGGAAATATATGGCTTGTTACTCTGGCAGCCAGTCTTGGGCTGCAGGCTCCTCTGTTTGCAGCTCCCTTTGTTCTGCCTGAAGTGGCTGTGTACAGCAGATGTCCCCAGGCAGGTCCACTCTTCTTTCCTCTGGCAGAAACAGTTATGAGGCGAACGACATTAGTTTGGCTACAGGGATTTTGATCTGTGGAGAAAAGGTTAAAAAAGCCTGGTGTGACAGGGGATATTTCTCTGTTACCAGGCAGTTTGGCAGTGACACATCTGGACACCTTACCCAGAGCCTGTCTGCTGGCTGCCAGCTGATATCAAAAGCTGGGGTAGATTTACTCACTGGTCCGACTTCCCATCTCTTGCCTGCACTAAATGAGGCAGACAAAGAAAATTTGTCCAGACACAGGTGTGTGCCAGCTCATGGAATCCCTGTTTGGATTAATTGGTGAATTAGCCTGGGGATTGAAAGTTACTGCAGTTGTTGCTTAGGCAGAAAAGTGAAGGAAAAACAGCACAGTACAATATACAGTGAGACAGAACATGAGCTCTGTGCTAAGTCCTGTGATGATCCCTTGGCAGCACTTGGGCACTACAAAAAGTAAGGGAGGGGATTCTCTCATCAGGGAGCCAAGAATGAGTTGGCATAACTGCCCAGCCCCTGGGATGTGGCTTAAAGCAGGCAGCAGATGTAAAACAGGAAAGCAGCTAAAAAGATAAGGTTGTTTCCACACCCTATTTTTATATATGCCCAGATCCTCCCAGGTCTGAAGCTGGAGCCGACTGGGGGCAGTCAGAAGCCCTTGTGACCTCAGTGGAGTCACATCTCATTCCAGCATTGCTCATCTTGCTATTCCACTCAGTCACACACAGGCATGACTTCCACTGCCTTTACTCCCTCTCTAGGTTTGCATGCACTGACACAGGCTTGGTGCTGCTGAAAAATGGGCAGTGTATTCCTCATGCAGCTGTACCTGGGATCTATATTTAGATCATGGCTGCCATGAGGCAAGAGATGAGCTAGAAGGAGCCCATCCACGATGGAACTGCTAAACTTCTTGCAGGGCTGTGTACATCTTTTCATATTCATAACCTCTTGTGAAAGTCTGGAGTAAACCTTCCAGCCTTCCACCTCTCCTACCTAAGCCATGTTTTCTTCCTCTCTCTTCTCCATGGGACTCTATTTAGAACTGCATAATTCTAGCCAAGCTTCCCCCTAAACAAATGCTTTTGTTTGCTGCAAGCTTGGGGAAAGGAAAACAGGAATTTTAGATCACATGGTAGGAACAGTCACTGGGAGAGGTCCAATAGTCCATGTTCAGGAATGTGAATTTCTCCCTCCTATTAAATGAAGGACTGCCACTCTCCTATGAGAGGGACAAGAGAATCTTAAAATTAATATACAATAATATGCTGCTGTATATTTACTGCTGTAACTCCATATCTCTTTGTGCAAGTTTTGAAGAAGTGTCTGGAAGCCAGGATTGACCCCTAGTTGCTCTTTGGCTTTACTTGCAAATGAGTGAAACAAGGCAGCATTGACTGATGCTGAGGCCGACTGGTGGGGGTGGGTAAATTTCCCTGCTATCCAAATGTGAGTCCCCATCCAAAGAACATTGGAGCAGTACTCCTTGGCACCCACGCTCCCCTGGCAGAGTGCTGAGTGGACCCAGCTCTGGACTGGGCCCTGTGGGTGCAGGGGTGTGCCCTGCAGAGCAGTGTTTTATTTCCCAGCACAGTGGGTGTGACAGCTCAGTTCTCCCCCAGCTGCCTGGGCAGGCCGGCTGCTGGGGTGAGGAGCCCACATGTGGCACAGTCCCATGGAACATGCACGATGTCTCTGCCCGGGGTGATGGAGCCAAGGTGGTCCTTGAATGCATGCTGGTTGCAGATTTAAAAATCCCCTCATGAGCATTGGTAACTCTGGATCTGTTTGGACACAGGGGGGCAGGAGGCACATCAATGCCAAGCTCTCCACTGCAAGGCAGATACAAGGGATATGGGGCTACTCTTCCCCTTGAATGATTTATTATGTTGTTTTCTTGGGATCATTTTAACACAGCTGAATTCCCCTCTACATATTTGGAATAAGCACTGCTGCTTGGAAATGGTTTTTCTGGTCAATTTTCCATTGAAGTTGATTGTTTGCACTCCCAAAATATCACCTCAGGGTGGGCTTTGGTCCCTGTGAATGGATCGGGATGTTTATCGCTCCCAGCAGGACCTCTGCAGCACGTCAACTAAAAGAATGAAAACAAGTCCCCACACTGCTGTCAAAATCAGCTGTGACAATAAACATCACTGTCCTGAGGGGTGAGAGAGGAGGGTGGTAGGTTAGAAGGCATGGGAAGCTGACAGCTTGGTTCAGCTTTTCAAATTACCCTGGCCAAGGCTGATTCTGGGTGAACTTCATCGAGGGGCCGGCTCCAGATAAAAAGGGAAAATGCTCAGTTATCCTGAGGCTTTTCCTCAAAACTCTGGTAGACAGAGCTTCAGAAGGCAGCATGTTGAGAAGGAATGGGTGAGATTGCCAAAATTTGAAGGGAACAGCTGGTTTCTGCTGTGAGTTGCAGCAAAACCCCTCCCAGCCAGTTGTAGAGCTCACTTACACGTATGTGTTGTCCAGGTGAACTGAGCTGCTGTTTACCAAGCTCTCCTTCAGTCCAGCAGCATTTTCTAAAGTTGTATCATCTCATACCCCCAGCTGGAAAGCCATTTAGCTCTTGTCTCTTTGCCATCTCCTTTAGAGCATGGTTTATCTTATGAATGAGATGCCGGTGTGACCCGCTGAATAAATCCCACATTTAGGAAAAGCCTCTTATGTTTATTTGAAAGTATCACCAGAGAAGTGAAGGGCTTTGATATGGGATGTAGGAAGTCAGGCTGTTGTAGGAAGGAGGCTGATAAACTCTGGGTTTGCTCTAGCTTACATGGTTGAAGATGAGTATTTTTGCAGTGTACAGTACTTCAAACTAATCAACTGAAACAGACTTTTTAGGTGAGGTAATTTCCAGGCAGGTGTAATAAAACTATGCACTTTGCAAACTATGCCATTGATGGTCTTGTCAGGAAAGCAGATGGATACCAAATATAGACAAATCCACAACAAACAAGGACCATTTATTTGCTTGTTTGAACACCTTCAGTGCTGGAGGTCTCCAAATCACCCTTCTGAGGGGGCTCTAATCCTACAGTGATAGGATTGTGCAGTCAGAATGTGATTAAACCATTAAGGTGAACTGCAGTGGGAATTAAGATAGGTCTGGTGGCAGCTTGATTTTGCATCTTGCAATCCTGCTGCTGCTAAGCCATGATTGCAAGCCACAGACCTGCCTCCTGATATGATCTTGACAATTAAGAATTAAGTGAATTTGGACAGAAACCAACGTAAGGATTCAACCTAGAGATCACTATTTCTCACAGAATTGTTTCCCTGTTCTGCACAAATACTTCATACTAGGCCTCAAGAGTCCAGTGTTTACTAGATTTCTTCTGATATATTTTAGTTTCGAAAAGGAAGATTTTTTGGGGGGAAACTTTTATACCCTACAGTCTACAGCCTTGCCTTCTTGCTTTTCTCTTCTATTTACTTCAAGTTCAGGCAAAAAATAAAAGAGAAAAAAAGAAGTGGGCTGTCTGCAAGCTGCCAGTAGCTTTTAAATATAATGATAACCACCTAGCACTGATGAGAGAAAAACCCTGTGCTGCACTCAGGTACTTGGGGATTGCCCTGCATGAGGACTGTGGGTCTGTGGCCACCAATTTGCCCTCCTGTTGGGGTCCAGCAGCAGGGCTGAGAGCACAACAGGCCAGCTGCACCTGGGCCCAGCACGCCCTGCAGCCCAGGGATGAGCTGGTGGAGCAAAGGGATGCGTGGTTCCCTGCCAAGGCCCCATCCTGCACCATTCTGCCTCTCCAGAGCCCTGGGCTAAAGGCACATTAGGATCTCCCCTGTCACGTGTCCCATTTGTTACATTCTTTGCCACCCTTTATGGTGGAGCTTTCCTTCTTTCGCGGTTCTTCTGCTCTGTCTGTCCTGGAAAGAGAAACGTGGAGATTATTCAAGTCTGATAATTCACTGTCCAAGCAGAACCTTTGTCCAGCTGTGTACTGAGTGTTTCTGAACACCAGCAGTGAAGAATTACACTGCAGTTCTTCCCTGAGCATTTTTTAGTGTTTATTTAATTTTTTAGTATTCATTTCACAGTCACTGCTGCTGGCAGCATAAAGACATCCCATCCACTCTTTTGAAATCTGGGCTTTAGGAAAGTTGTACTGGATGTGTGGCTGTCCCACACGGACCCGAGACATGGATGCTGCTGGAGAGGCACACAAGACCAGGGTGCCAGTGTGTGACAGTGGCCCATGCTGGGAGCCTTGGTGTCCCTGGCATGCAGAGGGATGCTGCCCTGAGTCCTGTGAGCACACCTTGGTAAGCCCACGGGTTTTGCATTGCTTCTCATGCCCATCCCTGCATCGGGCACACTCTGGCCCACCTGCTGCTCCCAATGGATTGCCTGAGGCCAGGCAGTGCCCGGCAGGGTGGTCACAGTGGCAGAGCCTGTCCCCTCTGCAGGCAGGGCTTTTGCCCTCCCTTTTCAGCCATTTGTTGTTCTTGGGAAATCTCTCCCCTCAGGAATAGCTCTCCCCTCGCCCTGGTGCTTACCCCACACGTGTATTTATAGAGAGCAGCCGTGGTCCTGCTCAGCTCAGCTGAGGCTATGTGAGCCTTGCTGCGCTGCTGCTGTCTGTGCTTTGACAGCCCGTGCCTAATAAAAATTCAGTCCCTTGGCTCCAAGTCTGGAGCTCACATCAGTATGCAAAAACAAATGCAAATAAGGGAGAGGTCTTGCTGGTTGATGCAGGTGAGCAGAGGATGGTGCTGCCCTTCTATTAATCTTTTTCCTGTCTTGACTTCATTTTTGACCTTATTGCAAGCCTTGGCTCTGGAATTTCCACTGCCTTTTCCTGTGGCATTGCTTGTATAGGGACAGAGTACGTTAGCAATCAGATTCAGCATCATTTTTTCCACTCTGTCTGGAACTCTGTAGCTCTGGGGTGTCAGCTCTCCTGCTGATTGCTTTGAAGCTACTTTTTACCATCTCAAAAGTGTCACTGAATTTTGAGACATCTTCTTGTTAGAAAAGACAGGGAGAGGTTGTTGCTCAGTTTTCTTTCCGTTTCTCCATTCAGTTATTCCTCAGCACAACTTATTATAACATGTAGTCATTCTCTTTCTGACCAGCATGGATTTCAGCCAGTTGATTTCCCATCAAGTGCAATTTTTGCTGGTTTTTTTAGCTATTGCTTCACTTCTATGTGGTTTTTTTAAGTGTGTGTAGCACACAAGATTCCTACAATGCCAGAAGTAGATCGAGCCTATTTCTGTACCTTATTTATTGGTATCTAGCAATATTTATTTAATGTTAATTTTGAATACATGTATTTTAGAACCCAAGTTTTTGGCAGTTAATTTCTACATCTGGGTCATCAGCTTGTTGTTAATTTTTGGACAGCTGCTCCTCTGTCACATTTTAAATGCTGGTTTTGATTAGGGATGGGTCAGCCAGTTTATTTCAAGTAAGAACAGTTCATAGCCATCATGCCTCACACAGACTCAGAGGGGATCAGCCAAAACCGTGGGAATAGAATAGATTTTTTTTTCCTGAGGCTGAAGAGAAAGTTTCATTTAGGGGACTCTGTTCCTCTTCAGATGTCAGCCAGGTAAATTGTTCCTTCAACATGGTTGGCAGCTCTTTCTTGGCTGAAAGTAGACAGACAGCTCAATCTAATTGCACAGAGAGGTTTGCCTGCTTTCCCTTTTCAAGTAAAACAGGTTTATATGTTTCTGTGGGGCTGGCTGAACAAACAGCAGGTGGATCTAAAAAAGCCCTCTGGAAAATCCCTACAATTGATGCCCTGGGAAATGACAGGGGAGTGTGTTAGAGCCACTCCCCTCTCTAGGGTAGCCTGTGTTCTGCTAATGCCCTGAGAGAGTAGAGAAGTGGAGGATGGGGACAGTGCCAGAGGGAAGCCTGGCAAGAGACAACAGGTCCTGAAAGTTTAGGGAAACTGAGCAAAACTCATCACTTAATGTACTTGTCAGTATTCAGCCTAAAATCTCTATCACACTGAAATTTCTGCAAAAATCCCCCTTTAAATATAAATGGGCATTTTTGTGCTTGTTATACAGATCAGTGTGAACAGGGAGGTGGCCGTCTAAAAATGGGACACGATGACTTTTCACATAGCTGCTAAACAAAAATGTGACAGCACAGTGCAAGGCGTTAAATTACTTTGTTGTTTTTGAGGATAGTTCCACTTAAAGTATGCAATGTATACCTCTTTACCTTACTGCCCATACTAGGTCTGCTACTGCTGCAAAGGCACCAACCTCCAAAAAGTACTGAATGTCTTTTCTTTTTTTTTTTTTAAATCTTTCAAGAGGAGCTTGAATTTGGGTCAGATTTTATTCTGGCATTTCATAATAAATAAAAAAAACAACCCAACTCAAAGCAAGTCAAACAGTCCCTGCACTCTAAGGATTTTATCCCCCTACAATACTCATTTGGCAGCATTTGCCCTGGCAGTGACTTGTGCTGATAAACACTGGGAGGTGATTGGAGATGTCTCTACTTATCTAGAAACACAGATAGAAAAAAAATCAATATGAACAATGCTCTAAAACATCCACCTTTGGTTGCAGCATGAGGCCCCAACTCAGCCTGTGTGCCTCTGTTCTGGAAAAGCATGCACATTTTTATCAAAAACAAGAGCTGGGAATCCATAAATCTGGGCTGAGGTCCCGCTGTGTCCAGTCCTCTCATACCAGTCTTCTGCCCTGCTGCCTGCACTGCCAGCTCCCTCCTGCCTGCCCCACAGGTCTCCCTCTGCCCAGAAGGAAAGGGGGTTGTCCTCCCCTCACTGCCTCTGCCTAGCCTCTGGAGGTCAAGCAAGAGGGAGGTGATATTTAGTAAGAACAGATATTGGCAAGAACAGAAAACAGCTTTTAATGAGCAATGAGACCAAAAGGTATTTCTACGTGCCCAGGTGGTGCTGCTCATTTCCAGTGAAGCGCAGGATGACACCTACAAAGGGGTTGGTACCTGCCCGCTCCTAGTCCGCTACTGGGTGCTGCCCACTCGAAAGCAGGGCCCTCTTCTCTTCCTTGCAGCTGTTTTCTGGCGGGCCCCAATCCCTCTAAGAAGTTTTTCTCCTTGTAGTGACACAGCAAAATACCAGCCAGCCAAGTGTATCTTCACAAAGGGATTTTTGCAATAGGTGAATTTCTGTGTTATGAGAAAGGACCTCTTTGAAACAGCTAGGTCACAAATATTTTTGGTGTGCTCTGCATGGCATTTTTTTTTTCTTTAATTACTTTTAACTTTAGCTAACAATTCTCTGGTAAGCATCATTAAAGCTCACCTCAAAAGCTGTAGTGACCTTGTGTGTTTCTCCGAATACAGAGCAGTTCCTGGGAGGAATCCACAGTCCTGTGGTCCAGCACAGCCTGTCTCTGGTTCTTCTCCCTCTGAGTCACAGGGCTGTGTCACCAGGAAGGTCATGGGACTGCCAAACATACCAGTGGGTGGATTTGGGGTTTCTTTCATCATAACCTCAGCTGATACCTCTTTTCCCTCAGTGACCTTCTGTGGGTTTTTACAAAATCTAAGCCATATGCAGTGTTGGCATATAACCATCCAGTCGATATTTAGGTTCCTGGGAAGCATCCCTTCCATGTGGATGTCACCAAGTTCCATATCCCCAGATCAGTTTCCATAGTAACTAATGCTATTCAATGAGAGGGGGGAAATCAGAGGATTCTGAAAGGCAAAGACTAGCACTGGCAGGGAGTAAGTGGAACAAACAGCATGTACAGTGGCTAGGAACACACCACAGGTTTTATGATGTGTGTTTTAGGGAGACTTGCATGGTTTGTGAACCATTCCTTTCCTCATGAGATGTGCCAAAAGCTTGGCGGTGCAAAATAAAGTGGTGCTTCGCAGTATGGCACTCATACAAATCCTGTGTCAGCTCATATTTATTCACACACTTGTGAGCACATGGAGACAAGAGGAAAATGAGTTTTATTCCCAGTTTCAAAGAGAATTGTCATACCAGTATTTTGGAGAAGCAAACATGCATTCTTTTGACACTCCTGCCTCATCCCTGCTGCAACAATGGATAAGTGGAAAAGAGCAGGACTCAGGCAGAACCACTTTTTAGCTTCTCACTTATTCCTGCTGACATAAATGCTACCTTCAGTGGGTATAAAATGATGGTGCTGCTAAGATATTCTTACAAATAGTGGTCAGAGTCACTACTACTGATACATTGCTGCTTGAGCTGTGGGATCTGATGAAGAGAAGTGTGTATTTTCTTTCAGCCATGTGGTATAATCAGGAACAAATATATTGGTTAAAAATATATCTGAAATTAATTTATTATGTGAATCTAGAATCTTGCACATTACAGATTGTGTGGTATGACATATATTCCTCTGGAAAGCAAATGTTTAGAATGTTAATTCTGCAGAGATAATTATTTGAAAATCAGGAATGATCAGTTCAAAAATCCATAGGAAACTCTGCATTCATACATTTGCACAAGTGTACCTGTTAAACATGCATATGGCAATGCCTTGTCCTAGGGCTCAGTAGGCTAGGTAGAGGCAAAACCACATAAAGGAAGATTGCTGTCACCCAAGCTTAGCTGGGTGAAGAAAGTTGTCTGAGTTGGTTTTCTTGGCTCCATCTTTAATTAGTGGATAGTAACAGATGTCTCCTGTTGGTGACTCACCCCATCTATTTTAGGTTGCCCATTAGAGGTTCCTGTTTCTGTTCCTTCACTAAGAGAGAAGCTAGTGGATGATTAAACAGCCAAAGGCTTGTGAGGTGAAGCCCACCTAGAGGTGTGCATCCCATGATGGTCAGAGGGTGGTAACTCTACAGAGAAAGAAGTTTGGCTCTCCTGCTCTTATCCCCATCCACAAAATGGACTGTTTGTTGTCACTGGGGCACAGCACGGCTTTGTTCTTAGAGTGGTACATTTTACCCTCCAGGTCAGTGTAATTGCGCCCACCCTCTCTGTTAAGGATGGCATCTGTCCCTGCTAACCCAAAACTGGTCCTGGGCACCATCTGAGACAGTGCTGAGGGGTGTTGGCCTGAATTATGAAGCATAACCACAGGGATAGTTTGACAGTGTGGAAAAACCCCAGGAGAAGAGCCATGACACAGCAGTGTTTACTGGTGGAGGTGTAGCTAGAGAGTCAAAACCAGGACCCTGTGACATGGACAGGCACAGTGACCGGTGTGACATTTTGTCTGGTAGATAGAGAGATGACTAAGAAATTTGCTTTAAGTTGGGCAGCTCATGTGATGGCTGTGACAGAATTAAAAAAGCAAATCCACATGGGTGGTGAAGATCTGGGGCAGGCAGGGAGCACAGCTGTTCTGGGCCCTGGAGAGGCTGACAGACGCACGCAGCATTTCCTGGCAATGTGCTCAGGAGCGGAAGCTCCGTGCTCGGTTCAGAGGTACAGGCACGTCTTGCCTCCACAGCCAGAGCAGGTAGGAGTAGCTGAGCAGGGAACATCACTCAACTCCAGCTCCCCGTTTACACAGTCCATCTCCTCCTGCAGCAACGCTCAGCAGGAGGAACCAAACCTCCTAAAGGAAAGGCAAGGTGAGGAGAAGCCAAATATGCTTCAGGGCTACAGATGAGAGAAGCACTTTGCTAATGCTCTCTGTGAGCTTTTCCAAGCTGATTTGTGTTACTGGGGCACAAAGGTGAGCGACTGAGCAGGAGCTGTCATCCCTCAGCACCCCTGAGCCCTTCTGGCAGGAGGTGAGCGCCAGAGGTGAGCTGCCAGGAGGCGAGCGCCCCGAAGAACGCTAGGGATTGCACAAGCTGGATGGCACCATGTCCTGACAGCAGAGGAAACCAGAGTGCAGCCCACAGAGCGCTGCAGCCGCCTGGCTTTAATGCATTTTGCCCTGTGATAAAGAAATTACACAGATTACAGCTGAACATGGAAAATATGATTCATCCGGTCTCCCAGCACCGAGCCCTCCATCCATCACGTCCAAAGCGTGCAGCGGATGCCGAGGCGAGGCGCAGTCTCCGGGGAGCAGTCTGCGAGGCTCCATCTCTTCCCGGTCTTTCTCCATTCTTCCTAAACACAGGTGACAGGACCTTGTTTGTGCTAAGAAGACATGGGGGGGGGGAAGTTCTGAGCTGTGGAGTGACCAGAGGCGCTGCCGGTGAGCAGCCAGCCGTGCCGTGCGAGCTTCCTCTGGTGCCCAGAGAGACCCTCAGCATCTTCATCTTCCTCTGCCTTGGGCTGCCACTGCCTGCCGGTGCCACGGGACAGCCGGATGCCTCCAGGAGCACCTCAGCCCGGACCCTGTTCCCCTTTGATGAGAATAAATCGTTGTGTTCCATGTACTGAAGCTGCTGATGAGAGCAGACAAATCATGGCGGATGTGCGGGGGAAACTGTGACTTCCTTTGCTCCTGCAGATAAAAGTAATGTCCTGTATGCAAAGGTGCAAAGGTTTCCTGTGGTAACATCACTGTGGTTAAGCCTGTAGTCCAAGGGGGTAAGCTGAAGCTACTGAAGTTCAATTTGCATCCTGAATGTGCGCAATTGAAAGCGTTAGTTGTTTCATTGAAGATGCAAGAGCCACAGCAAAAGCATATGTGTAACTCCACTTGTAGCTCAGGCAGAGCAGGAGGATATAGGACAGGATATGCAGCAGCTGGTGTAGTGCTCAGAAAATCAACCATCCTTCTTTTCCACCAGCACTCTCAATTTACGATAGCCACACAAGTTTGAAGACTGAAGCAAAAAACCTGTAGGGCTTTGCATTCCTTGCCAGAGTCAGAAAAAGCTTTAAAACTGGGATGAGAGAGACAGCTAAGAAGAGAGAAATTGTAGTAGAAGCTTTAGTATTTGAAATTTGTCATTCATATTGGAGTCATTACCCAATTTTGTTGTCACAGAAGCCTCAGGATCCATCAAGGATTCAGAGCTTTTAGGTTCAGTTAAGACACCATCATTTCACGTGATACCACAAGAAATATTGTTCAGATGTGAAGGAAGAGACAGCACAAAATCATGTTAGCACAAATTCATTTTACACCTGCCTGTTAGCTAAGCTGTCAATGTGCCATTCATAACCTTCATAACCAGCACAAGGTAACATTGCTGTACCAAGCTTCAGTGAGGATTAACCTAAAGCAGGATTACTCTGCCTTTGGGCAAGTCTGAGGTTGTAATCTGCCCCCTCCCCTCAAATACTGTCATAGTAAAATGTATGGAAGTATAAAACTCTGCTGCCATTTTCCTCCTACATTCTAGCCCCGGTCACGTTCTATCACTTGTTTTTTGGGAGCAATTTTCTTGACAGGTGGGACAAGTCAGGGACCTTTGGGGGAATCCTGACCTCTCTCAATACATCAGTGATGGAGCCTGAGCTGCTGCAGGGGACGGAAAGATGTATGTTCTACTCTGCTTGCTTTGTTATGGCAGGAGGTAGCCAGGACAGAGGTGCTGACAAACAGTGTGGAACCAGGTGATTAGCAGTTTGAGAAACACATGTGCTCTGTGAATATTGCACACAACAAATGCAGCATCCCCACAGATCAGCAGCAACTCCTGAAGCCAGAGCTGTGGGATTCACACTCAACCATGAGCTCTGAGTCTCAGGAGAGTGAGTGGTGCTGAAGAACTGAAGTCTAGGGTGGCCAAAATCCCATTTCTAGGTATGCATCAGCCTCTTTTATGCTTTTGGGAAAATTGCTTAAATGCACATTTTTCAAAATATTAAATTGGAAACTTCCTTTGATGCAACTTCCTTGAGTGTCTGTGATTACCTCCCAGAAGCTGGATCATGAGAAGGTATTTAAACTTGTGTCTGATAGCAGGACACTGGAAAATGTCTCAAATTAGTGAGGACAGTACCTGAACACAGGTAATTCTCTTTTTGCTCTCCATGGTCTGGTTTCCATCGGAAGGAATACTTCATGTTGGGAGGGTGAGACTGCTTGCTCCGCTGAGCTTTCCATTATCTGGACCAACCCCAGTCTAGCCCCTCTCTGATGAGGCTAAAATACCAACTGATGCTGGCAGAACATCTCAACAGAAAAGTGAACTTCTGCTAGGGCATTCAGGATTAGTTTAAGGAAAACTGCTCACAAGAAAGTGGAGAGAGAGAGAGAGACAGAGACATTAAATATTTTAGTTACACAGTCTGGTTGGGGGTGTTTAAATGCATTCAGGGATTAACACTTTAACACTGTCCACCCAAACTCAAAATACCACCCTAATAAAGTTTGCAAAAGTGTATGCAAATATTGAAAGTGTAAGATTAAAGAGAGGATATTGGAAATAGAAACCTTGAATAAGTAAAATAGTTTTATAACTTGTTACTGTTATTTTGACCTTTCAATATGTTTTCCTAAGTTTTATTATGAGGCAGTGTTATGTTTGGAAAGGAGGTGTATGACCTGTGAGGTAGTGTTCAATGGGAAATATTGCATAAGCTGGGAAGAAACAGCTAGGTCCCTTTTCTACATTGGGTAGGGTAAATTAAATTACAATTTACTATTCTGGTTTCCTAACACATTTTGCTTCTCATGGCCCAGCATGCACATACTCATATGCAGAGTAGCCATGAAGTTTTAAGTTTGTGCTGTTTTGAAGGGAGAATTCCCAAATCTTTTTTTTTAATTAAAAAAAAAAAAATCCCAAATCCTCATGACTTTTTTCTTACTTTACAAAGCAGCAGACTGGAGAAGTATGCTGATTTTGGCTGGGGTAGAGTTAACTTTCTTCACAGTATGGGACTGTGTTTTGGATTTGTGCTGAACACAGGGTTGATAATACAGAGATGTTTTGGTTTTTGCTGAGCAGGGTTACACAGAGCCAAGGCCTTTGCTGCTTTTCTTGCTGCCACACTGGCATAGAAGTTGGGAGTGCATGGGAGGCTGAGAGGAGACACAGCTGGGACAGGTGACCCCAACTGACCAAAGGGACATTCCAGACCATATGACATCAGGTACACTACATAAATAATAATTATATAAAATTGAGGGACTAGGGAGGAAGAGGGGGTCATTTGAAGTGATGATGTCTTGTCATGTCACCATTATGTGTGATGGGGCCCCGCTCTCCTGGAGAAGGCTGAAAACCCACCTGCCCATGGGTGTTGTTGTTCTATTTCTAGAGTCCATACCTCCACAGTGTATTCTTACAGCTGCAGATCTTCACAGCACAGACTCCTTCTTCCACATGTTGTTCTCTCTCAGTTCAGGGCTCCTCCAAGGCTTTCCCTGACTGGCTAACCTGCCCCCTTTTAACCCAGTTATCCTCACTGGTCACAGCTGCAGCCTAATTAAGGACATCGCAGCTGCAGCCCATCAAGGACAACCGGGACCTCCCAGGGCAAAGCCTCTATACAGATATTTAAGTACAATATATGCATTTTCCCCATGACTCAATGGCCACCTCTACCATACATGGGAAGCAGTGAATTAATCCCTCGTTTAGCTTTGCTGGTGTGCAAAGTTTTTGCTTTCCCTATTAAACTGCTTTCATCCCAGCCTGTGAGTTTTCCAGCTTTTACCCTTCTGACTCTCTCCCTGGTCCTGCTGGCATGGCAGTGAGTGAGCAGCTGTGTGGGGCTTGGCTGCTGGATGGGGTGAAACCACATCAGGATGCAATCACTGACATTCTTGCCAAGCAGCACCCCCAGGTGACCCCTTTAGCCTCTGAGCTTGAATCTTTTCTTGTGTTTGGTTGAAGTACTACTGTCATCCTTGCAAGAAGTACCTACTGCTGGCTGTGCTTTTTGGCTGTAGGTCTGTGTCAGGTTTTCTTCATGGATGTGAGGACCTTTTCTTGATGGCAGCATCACAGGCAGTGCCCTCAGTGTTCCCCTGTTCTAGCAAGAGCAATACTCAGGACCCAGAGATTTCCTTGTAGGTGGGTATCCTCCACGTGAACACCAACTGAGGGGTGTATCCCTTTCTTTTATCTTTCTTTCTGAACCAAAACTAACTCAAAAACTAAAATGGGGCTGCTCTCTAATTTTCCAGAGCCCTCATGCTCATGTTGCAGCTTATTGTCCAGAATAGTTTATTGTAAGTATGATATTCAAGAAAGTGAAGTCTGTTCTTGGCATAGGAAGTCCCCTGCTGCTGTTATTTCTGATTAACTTGTTGTAATCTTTGTGGATGATCAAGCTTTTTATGTTTCTTCAGTTTTATGTTACAGTCCCTATTGCTTGTGAGTAGCATTTATAGATTCCATTGTGCTTCTTTCTAATTTTACCAGAGCTGATGATCTGACTCTCTCTGTTCCTCTATGTTGACATATACATTTTTCTTGCATGACTGTTAGGACAAAGAATACTTTTCTGAGATTACTTCTTTTAATCAAGTTGGAAAATAGTCATCTGCTAGCTCCTTGTCCAGTCTGAATGGCAGCAGTGGGTACAGCAATACCCACTATAGAGCCATTAAGAGAAAGTTTTTGTGTAGACATGTATTTCTTATAAGCAAATGAATCAAAGAGTTCAAGCCCTGTGCTTCTCTGGACTTGCCATGAAAGGCTGTGCTTTGTGGTGTATTCCTTCACCTTTTTCCCCAAAACATTTAAAAAATTAGTTTGGTTTTAGATAGCAGACTGTTTATCTCCTTCAGACACTGTGAAGATCAGCCCAATTAGCACCTTCCACTGAGCTCGTTTTTCCACAGTGCTTCCCACTTAAGTTTGCAGATAACCTTGCATTGTTCTGTAAAAATTTCTTTCTTCTGATAAAAAAAAAAATTGTTTTGATCCAGACTTCACAGAAATGCAGATTCACACAGGGGTCAATGATAATCATAGGTAATTATTTCATTAACAGTCTTCTTAAGATTTTGCCTCAGCAGCTCTGCTAAAATGAAAGTTCTTCAGATTAGTGACCAAGATGTTGTATCTTCTATCCCTGTGCATCTCTTAAATGGCCTGATGAACCGGTTCTCTGCTTGTACATGTGTACTTGTGGTCCCAGAAGCACATCCCCTGCTGCATGCAGGGAGTCCCAGGATCTTGCCATCAGACTTTCCTTTCCCCCTTGCTTGTGTAATGCTTCTTCCTAGCCTTGAGATGGGAGCTGTGCTCCCCCTGCCCTTGTCTCTGCAAACTGCTTGATGATGAAACTCCAGAAGTTAATTTTCAGAGCCCTTCTGAGCTAAGGGTCTGCCAGAAAGACAGAGAGCATGGTGGAAGTCTCCTGCAGCAAGGGTGTCTCCTGCAGCTGGGGGTGGGGCAGTGTCCTGCCAGGGTGGCATAGTAGCAGGTAGTCATCCATTAAGGAGGCGTTACACAGGCAGGGAGGATAGGATGGTACATATCACCTTGTGCTGTCTCCAGAAATCCCACATCCCTGTAGTCACGGAGATGCAGTTTATGAAATGCCAAATGTCTATGGAAAGTAATCTGGGCAATGAGAAAGCCTGAGAAAAAAGAATCATCTACGTGAGCACAAGAGTCCCTTGTGCGTCTTATTTGAAATTGAGTACCTTTGCATGTTTATGTTTTCCTTTGTTTTCTTACAAAGAACACATAAAGGCATTGACAATGAGTAAATGGAATTTAATTACAGGATCCTTACTCCAGTCAGAACATCTTGCAAATAAATTAATGAATTTCTCTAGAATCCTCTGAGGCAGAGAGACATTGTTAATATTACCCTTTGCAGATATCTTGCTTTTGTTTTGACATGTTTTCCACACACGAAGGATGGCAATATGCTCACAATCAATGCACTCTTATTTTGGTTGGAAAAAAATGGAATGGGAAAGGAGGAATAGCAGGTGAGCACCGAATAAAAGTCTTTATGAGGAGATGTGATCTTTCCTTTATAATGTGGGGCATCTGCATGGCTTGGCTGGACAGCAGCCTGCCTACCATTGATCCTTTGCAAACCAGGGAAACCTTCCCTCCACAGTCACAGAGGCTCAGGAGCTCCCACAGCTTAACCCTATGTTAGCTATCAGTCTGTGAACATAAAGAGTTTTGAAAATGGTATGTAAAAGTTCCTCTGAGAAGGTTTACTGCTCAGAGGACCTCTCTAGTCATCCCAGACCTTTCCATGGGCTCTACACTAGCCATGCTCGCTGTCCCAGTGAAGATGTCTTGTACGGTGGTGGCCAGCATGTGCTACTCAAAGGGACAGCGCTCTGGGGCCACATGGCTATTTTTATAACATGGACAAACATTGTTCCCCTAAACAACTTAGATTATGAGGGAATCAAAGTGTTTTAGAGCTTCCTGTCCCAAAATCTTGAGAGTGTCTCAAATGGCTGAGCTCTGTGGTTTCTGAGTCTGTCTGCACAGTGTGGTATTAGATCCCAAGATCTTTCCAAAAACATCCTTGGAAAACAGCAAGAAGAAGCTGATGCCAGGACTTAGGCATTTTAACAAGAAAAAAATAAAGCCAAAACCATTCAAACAATGAAATTCTACACACAAATTTCCATGACTCAGCTGTACAACTTGCTAAATACAAATACTGATTTGTTTAGTATCTGAAAATTCATTTTATGCTTCCATCCCAGCCCCAAGGAGCATTCAGCCAAGTGATATGATGAAATTTCGCGTGTAAAGTTGCAATCCTACTCCTTGACAACACTTGAAAACAATGAAAAGCTTCATCCATACAAATACCATGTGAGAGCATGAACTCGCTCAGGGAGAAGCGCGCTGCGATCAGACTGACCCGCTGGGGAACTTGGATAAAGCAGATGTGGAAGTCCCAGCCTGGAAAGGACTTGGGAGGTCACTAAGGTCAGGTCCTTGTGCTTGCAGGAAGTTGTATCCCAAATCTCACCCCAGCTCCATCTTTAAGCTAACTAGGGCGTTTGTCCTTCTTCCACCCATGTTTTGGAAACATTTAGATCTGACATTAAAATTGCTTCTTGTATTTTCAACCATGTGTCTTCATGCATTCCAGGTAAATAAGTGATGAAGCAACACACCTTATGACTCATTCTTCTCTTCATATGCAAGCTTAGAATTTCTGTAACTGCAAAAGGGAAATAGACACTCAACAAAAGTATTATATAAAATGTGGAGTTGGAATTTAATGTAGGTTAGGTTATAGTCTAGGCTTACCAGAGTCTTCAAAACCACTCCTCTGTGGAATGAATTGGTATGAATTAGAAAAATTGATGAAGGTGCCAGCTACATAGCCTGCTTCTGTTTTATGACTAAATTTCAGAATCATTCCTATTGTGGTCTTCTGACAAACGTTCTGCCCTCCCCAGGTATCATGTACATGTCACCAAAAAGCTTTCCAGACAATGCTGATGCTCATGTGGAAAATCTCCTGGAGATCTCAGGGTGCCAAGGTACCTTCAAATAAAGGAGTAGGGGTATAAGGTGAATAAACCATGTGTGTGCACATGTTTAGACCCCAGGAGAAGGAATGGAGAGTACGTGACAATTAAGAGCATGTACAGCAGCCCAGCCTAGAACTGGAGTCAGCTTCTGGATTTATTGCATGTAACAGCACCAAAATACACCCAACGTGAGTGTAGTCTTCCCTATTTCTTATGAAACATTGGAAAGGTCAGTGTGAGCAATACTCTACGAAGGCGTTTGAAAGAAAGCCCCATTTGAGAAAAATGAACAGTCTGAAGCACTGATTTTTAAACTTTTCTTCTCACGACCTTGTTCTGTCGTGGCCTCAAGTGGCAGTGGCACTGCCATGAGTGCTTCCAAGCTCCAGGAGAGGGAACCACTGACCTGGAAACACCGTCTGGCCAGCAGCTCTGAGGCAACCCCCTTGGTTGTTATTTGTTTGTACTGCAGGGAGGCCCAGAGTGATGCTGCAGGGCCGGGTGCCAGCAGGGTGCCTGGCAGTCGATGATGACAAGGAGGGGAGGAAGCAGCTTGGTGGCTGCAGCAGGACCCAGGCTCAGGCTTCCTGAGGCCTGGGGGACAGGCACCGTGGCAGAGGATGCTCGAGGGAGCAGCAGAGAAGGACACCCTGGATTGCTCAGGGGCTTTTCTGGGGACTTCCTTTCACAGCAGATGTATGGCAGGGCAGGAAAAATTTATGTATTTTCTAGAAGAGCTTTGCAATTATTGAGCAACACCAGGGGAATTATGCTATGACAGGAATTCCTCCAAATGACCAACATATTTCATTTTGCTTATTCAATTCAGGGCACAGAAAAGAATTGGTCTTTTTTTTTTTTTTTCCCTAAGCCTGTGTGCATTTCAACAGCTTCACAGCAAGGTTGTTTTCAATTACAAAGAAGTGTAGAAAGTTAATGGACATGACCAGAGACATTTTGGTAGAAAGTAGTCTTAATACTCACTTAAAACACTACCAGTACTCATAGGTCCAAACTGCTGCTTCCCAAAATTTGCTCTAGCACACTACATACTTTATATAACACATGCTACTTTAAATGAAAATTATTAGACCAAAATAAACCGTAATAATTTTTCTCCAATAACTTTTTCTTGGGTGGGGAGTGACTCAGCAATGGGATGAATGTTGGAAACAGTTTTTGGTGTATACAAAGTGAAAATGGATTCTCAAGAAGATGTAGGAAACCTGAGAAATGATCATGCTGAAAAAGGCATAGGAGAAATAACAGACAGGCAAAGGTTGAACTGAACCTGAACCTGTAGTATAAAGCATCTTTACAAAGCTGACTCTAAATTTCAGTTGCAGGTGTGAAGCCTAAAAAGTGTAACAGTAGATCAGATTTCAGAAGGGACAAAATAATTTGCAGACATTTGAATAGTATTGTCAGAGGAACTGAGAGGTAATTCTTTGACTATTCATTAGTGACAGAAAGCAAGCAAGGAAAAAGGAAGACTACTCAGGGATTAGAAAGATGATAGCTACAAAAGAAATATGTAAACTGAGTTTCATTAAAAATGTTTTGGCAGAATGCTTTCTAGAGATGGAGTGATCTGTGCCAAAGCTGATCAGGCCTTAGGTGGCTTCTGTAGTGATGATGAGTTTGTCTCTTGGTGTCTGACACGTGACCAAGATGAAACATGAGAACTTTTACAAGAGGTGAGCATGGGCATCGGCCAGGACTGGGAGATGAGCTGACCTGGCATCACAGCTGCCCACTAAAAAAATATCTTTCTCTGTCATATTCCTGCTCCACATGCCACTTGATGCAGGAGAAAAATGAGATTGTGAAAATTAGGTGCATGGGATAAAATAATGCCAGAAGGATGTGAAATGCTGGAACTAAGACTGAATAAGGAGAAACAGCTGACAAAATATGTTGTTGTCTACTGTGATAAGAAGTTCCCTGCACAGGATGTGCCACATGAAGATGTGCAAAATCATCAGGAACCATGATTCCTATAAAGGAAACAAAACAGGAAATGTCATGAATCATCAGCAAACAGGCTGTGGACAGGTTACATGGCTTGATCCTGAATGAAATTAATAATTCAGCAAGGTTGGGAAAAAAGAGACTTAATTAGCACCATAACATCATGACACAAGCTTGGGAAATACAGGCTGAAAATTGAGGCTGATCATCTGTGCTCAGCCCTACAAGATGCGTGTGAGAGAGAAGCTACACTGCCACAGTGTGGGATGCCTCATTAAACAAACAGTCCCAGACACTAATTAAGAGTATAAAGAAACAGCTACAAGGAGGCAAGCATGCTTGGAGACTTGGGAAGCTTCGGGATAAGTTGACTTGTGCACAGTAAGCAGTGACAATCTCTCCCCAGGAAATTATTTCACTGGCATCCCATCTGTAATCCTCAACTAATTACTCACTGGTTTGCATCTCTGACTCATATTAAAATTCCTTGTGTCCATTTATTGCTAGTATAGTTAAGCAGAACTTGAATGCTGGAGATAAAGGCAGCATTGGATTCTTGGTAAAGATAAGCCAACCCAGTAGTACCCATTTCAGAGAAAAAAAATATAAGGAAGAGGACCAGTGTGACAGAATTCCCACAGGCTGACATAATTATCAAGTTCCAATTAAAACAATAGAAACTGATAAAAGTGAACTGGTGTTTCAAAATAAAGGACCTTATATGTGCCTTTATCCCTTTTCTCCAAAAATCTCAACATCTCTCAGTTTTCATCCATAGCTGAATAGGCACTATTCAGTGATTCTTTGCACTTGATACAGTATAATTCAGTTAGCTGTTGCTTTTCACTGTGAGTCACCTTATAATAAATAGGGTGCCTTAGCTGCTAGACAGCTCTTTCCTTTATTATAGCAGTGACCTCTAGTGTACAGCTCTCAGTATCCAGAGCTAGCAATTCCAGCCTGCAGAGCAAGGCCATTTTCCGTCTCATGGGAAGGAAGCAGCCTTACAAAGTGACCTTTCTGTTTATTTTGGGTTTCTTTCAAAGAAAATAAAAACACACTCCCTTGAGACTTTAATAGTCAGTAAACTCAGGCTACATCAGCACGCTGGATCTGTGGCTGCCCAGCCTTCATGCTCCAAAACATTTTCATTTTGGAATGGCTCAGGAAGAAATTCTGCAGCCTGTAGCACTGCCTGTGCTGTTCTTTTATATTTTGACAAGGTAGATTACCTGCACATGAATTTTCTTTGTTAGAAAGCTAAATGTCAGATGCATTTTTAGGGCAGGACACACTAATCGAGTGCCTAGTAGGTAAAGTCAGCTGGGATTTCTTGAAATGAAATGTGCTAATTATTTGTAAGATGAATTGCGTTTAACTTGTTTCTGCTGTAGAAATTCCAGGGGAATCACTAGGACACACAGCAATAATCTTCCTCTAGCTTTGAGCTCTGTCTTTGATGGAGGCCAACACAGGATGTTTCACCACTTGTATTCCTATAGGAATACTGTGGATTTCACTGTGTGATGCTGCTTCTTCCCAGACAGTGAGGATGGAGGTTGCCCTGTTCCACTGTAGCTGCATGAAGGGAGCCCTCTCACACAGGCCAGTTACCTGCCAGACACCCCTCAGGGACCACTGAGGGCTGCCAGAGAACTGAATCTTTTACTCCTCTCCTTGGAGAGACCTACAGACACCTCAGCCTAATTTCCCCTGGAGGCAAAGCTGGATGCTGCTTGGAGAGGAGCTTGCCCTCGGCAAGTGATGGGCACCAGGGATCTCTCCAGGCCTCACTCTTGCCCATAGAGGGGCTGGGATATGAGGCTGGGGATGCAGGAATGGACTTTCATGCCCACAAAGCTGTCCTGGGATTTGCTCCTGGCAAAATGAGTCCTGTCATCCAAGGTGTGATGGTATATTTCACTTTCTGGTGGTCTGGCACCACAGACCACTTCTGGTCTCCCACAGCCAAATCTCTTTGACTGCATATTCATATTCAAGGGCTACTGATAATTATCAATACTAATTTAACTTAAGGACATAAATCACCATGTCAGGAAAACAACTCTTCCTAAAAAAACAGTTGTATTTCAATCTGTCCACCTTGACAGGCATTTCCATTCAGTAGTCACGGACGTTTCAATATAATTGAGAAAAAGAAGCCATAATTCAAGTAATGAGGAGGTGAAGGGTGGCTGGTGGGGTTTATTCACCATCATAAATAACCTAACCTCACCTGTGCATTGCTTTCTAGATGGTGAAGTTACAGAAAATCATAGAGGAAGGGGTCAGGAGCTTTCAGGAAAGTGAGGAAAACACATTTTAGTACTGTTGGCTTCCTGCTGCAAAACATCCAGCCTTACTGCTGAAGTGTTCCAAAAATAGACAAGCTTGCTCATTAGCCTTGTGAGCATTTAAATAGGAGAGGGATCGTTACCCAAATTACATCCCTTAAAAAGGACTTTCACACTGGGGTAAACTTAAAAAAGAACATTTACGCAAAAAGCAATTTTCTTTGCCTGCAATCTTCTGTATTCCCCTAACTCTCATTGGAATAAAAAACTTCCCCCCTTTCCAGCCTGGTTCTCTTTTTTTCTTAATCCAGCTGTGAAATCATAAAGCTCAGTGTTTATGACAATAGTTAGCTGCCATGGAAACAGCTGTGTCGTCACAAATTTAGCCTTATGATATGACCTCCCTGACTGCAGGAACAGTCAAAAGGAAGATATGTTAGAAAGAGACCTTGTTTAACCAGAAATGTCTATTTTAAATCCTTTTGCACAGCACACTCAGCAGCTCTTTAATAAGAGGATCTTTGATAGGAGCTGTGTACCTCATTACATACTGCTTTATTATGCTGTTTGAATTGCTTTGAATGTCACCTTTGAATGTGAGCTGTCCTTTTATTGTTGAACATTTTGAATTCCCAGTGTCCTAACACAGCACTGTGGTGATTTCTACAACTTCAGATCATTGCCCTTCTGAGCAGTTTACTGTACCCTGTGGCTTTGCGTGTTTTCTACTTTTCAAACGGAAAAAAATATTAAAAGCAAAAGAAAAATCTATTCTTGAGCAGATGTTGGAGGGAATCTATTGGGATACTGGGACACCTCCTGCTGCCACACTGTGTGTGCAGTCCTCTCATCATGTTGTACAGAAGAAGGGTCTTTTGTGCATTGGTGTAGCCAGATATATAAAATTCGATGGGCATCTGCCACGCCTTGCCATGGTATCCCTTGTCTCCAAGTGAGAACCCAGGCCTGTACATGTGCCCAGGGGTTTCTGATATGGAGGGTGCTGGCTAAACTAAACACCAGAGTGCCTGATGAAAGACAAGAGCAGTGTGACCCTCACTACAGAGAAGCAGACATAAAATTTGGCAGCTGACACCATAAACAGTTTAGTCCTCCCGTGTTCTTGCTCACCGAGCCCCTGAGACACTTCCCTGCAGACCTCTTGCTCCAGTGAATGAACCCATCTGCTTTTGCCATGCAAGCCCAGTGGCTTTGGGGAGCTGTGGAGCATTGGGGGGCTCCAAGGAGCTTTCTGGTCCCCAGCCTCTGCAGAAGAGAGCTGTGGGAGGAGGCTACAGCATGGCATAGCCTTCCCCTGAACAGCAAAATAAATCTTTCAGAACACCCACAGTACACTATTTGGGAAAAAATTGAAACCCTGAAGTTAGGAAAAGGGCTACCAGTTCCTCCTCAGCATTTCAAAGTAACTCACCATTTCTGCAGGAGGCAGTGTCCAGCTCCAACCAGAGGACAGGGTGACCCTCTGAAATGCCACATTGTGGGAAGGTCCCTCTGCACCTCTCTGTGCTGGCTGATTGTATTATTTTGGATACCCACACAAAATAAATTTACATGATTTTCAACAGATTAGCTGCGATATGAACAAAGGGGGGGAAAAAAGCTTCTATGGGCAAGATGAGCAACATTGTAAAGTGCCTATAGTTCTGAGCAAGAAAATCCTTCCAAGGATACCTGTGTTGAAAATGCTCATTAAGATAATTAGACTGAATGGAGTGTGGGAAGTGTTGTCAGAGGGGCAATGGGGCAAAGTTCCTGTGGGTGGGAGGAGGAGGGAGCCTGGTTAACACAACCTGGTACAGCAGCACCCTGCAGCTGCAGGAGATGTCAGGGCTGTGCTGCTGCATGAAACTCTGGTTGTTGCAGCCCACAGTAGCTGCAGCCAGGAGCACAGGCCTGCTTGGACAATACAGCATGTCCCATCTATTTCCATCAGTTGTGGAAATTCTGCATGGTTTCTTAAAAGTGCATTTAATTTCATCCTTGCTTTCTCTGTGCTCTGCTTGTTATTTTGTCCTCAATAAATGGAAGGGGGTGTGGTCTGTGCAATTGTAGAAATAATCTTCTACACCTCACTGATTTCTTTCTTTCTTTCTTTCTTTCGAACATTTAGTTTCACCTTTTTCAATTGTCAGATTGTTTAAAACTTTTTTTTGTTTGTTTCTCTCTCAGGATTTCCTCCAGCATTTTTTTTTGTCAGTTGTGACAGAAGGATGCCCCACAGATAAATGCTGTTCTCACACCAAGACCTATCTGTGTCAGTCTACCTCAGGAAAAGCCCCTGCTAGTTTTAGGCATGAGCAATGGTCCTGTTTGGGATGCATGTGCAGTGCTCCTGTGTGGCTCAGGATCCACTCTCATCTGAGGTTGGGCTGTGCTGTGCAAAACCAACATCCCTACTTTCTGTGTTTATGCAACTGATGTTTCCCTTAGATAGGAAGCATTTCACATTTGTCTTTTTAAATCTCAGTTTCATTGCACTTCATTTCTACAACTTATCTAGCTCACACTTTATTTTAAGGCTCTTCTCCAAATTGCAATACTGACTTGACTGTGAAGCTTGCTCTCTCTCTTTGGTGACTGCAGTGGAACATTTACCTCAAGAAGGCTCTTAGCCCTAAATAACCTTCGTGTGTCAGACTGCCCCAGCATCTTCCATGCTTAAGTACTGTAGAGCCACCAGACATTCCCACACTGCTCCTTCAGCCTCACACCTATCCCATTTTGGGGTGCCTTGTCAGCTGTGGGTGCCTCCTTTTAAACATGTTGCTTCCTCCCCTCTGGTGCTAAGCAAAACATGAAAGGCTCTGTCCTTTTGGCTGCTGGCAGTGGCTTGCAAAATGCAGATGTACAGTAAATGACAAGCCTGGCAAGGGGTGTTGAAAGGCAGCAGTGGTGGGAAGCATTTCAGTTTAAGGAGAAATAGCGTGGGCGTGGTGCAGCACTGAGAGAAAATTGGATAGAAAATGAAACTGGGGAGTGAAAATCTATTTTTAAAAGGGCTTTGAAAATCTGGCTGGGGCCAGGCCCTGTCTGAAATGATGTAGAGCCATAACTATTTCCTGGGGCTCGCATTTTCCATAAGGGAGAACATCTGATAGCAGAGCAAGAGGTCTGCTCTTTCTGAGTACATCCAGTGAAAGCCTTATCATTCTTATGGGAGAAAACAGAGGACACTTGTTACCCTGCACACAGCACAGATGTCTGGCTATTCTCCAGGCTAGGTGAGATCTTCTGGGCATGGAGGGAAAATGAGAGCTCAGATGGTGAGAGTTGCATCCCTTTGTAGTAGAGAAGTGACAGCATCTCACCCGGGCAGAGAGAAATCTGCATAAAAAGGTGATGCATGCAGTTACTATATCCACTGAGTTTGTAACAAAAATACACACTTCTCTTTGTACAGTCAGGATTCTCTGTGCTCTGTGCTTTGTGAGGGTGCTCACAGGAGGAAAAGCTGCTGGTGTTGAAGGCAGATCTCTGTGCAGTGCCAAGGGGGGCTTCCTGGAAGCCAGGAGGGGTATTGGGGAGCACCTCTGCTGCTTGCACACTGCTGCCCTGGGCACCCCATGTGCCCCTTCCAGCTGAAGGACAGGAGTAGACAGACCCTTCTTGCATGTGAATCATTTGACTTGCTTAGACCCCTCTTTCTGAGAAAACAAAATGCACACAAAGAATAGTGGATAAAAACTATTATCACTAGGACAAACGAAGGGTGGATATCCTTAGATGTGTATTTGGAACAAACATCTGCCTTGTTTGCAATTGAAGACCTGCAAAAAACCCAAAAAAAACTCCTACAGACAGCTGCATCTGGTCTGACAAATTACAGCCCCAAACCTTCCCAGTGGAGGAGCCAAGTCCCAGCAGCAAGATCTGTCGGTCACTGCAGTGGAACACAAAGATAAACCCCACAGAAGGGTCAGAGGAAATGGTTCAGCAGCAGCTCCAATGGGTCACCACTGCCTTGCAGGCACCAGCAGAGCTGCAAACCACCTCTCCCCAGTGCCAGGCACTCAACAGCTGTGCAATGCTGCTGAGAGCATCACTAAGCCTTTGGGCAGTTTTGTTTCCAGCCCTCAGGGCAGTGGCTGGTGGCTCAGCTGGGAGCTGGTGAGCTGGCTCTGGGGAACTGCTTGGCAAAGGCTGTGCCTGCCACAGCCCATGCTGATCCAGAACTGCAGGTGACCCTTCAATAGGCAACAAACCTCACCCTGCAGTGCTTTGTCAGGCCATTTCCACTGAAGCACAGCCCCCCCAAACCCTCTTTCTTCCTTGGCTGCTGACACCACAGGTACCTGCACCCAGGTGATGGACACCACTGCTGGGGTCTGAGAGGAGCATGGCCTGTTGAAGGAGCAGTGTCAAGAGCTGCTCTAGGCAGCCTCCTCGTAGGGGTGCCATTCCCTGGGCCAGGCTCTGGCTTCCTGCTGCACAGCCTCAGCAAGAAGGACTGACTGCAGATGGAGGTGGATGCTGGTGCCACCCTCGGGGGAACTGGGCTGCCCTCACCAGCCCTGAGGGGTTTGTAGGGCCCTGAGGTCACTTGCTATCATGCTGAAGTGGTGGGAGGCTCTGGTTTGCCCTACAGTGAAGGAAATGCAAATGCGGTCTGAAAACCAAGTGCTGAGGATGGCCAGATGAAAGCAGCAGCATCCAGTTTTCATGCAGGCTGCAAAATGCAACATTTTCAGTCTGGACAGAGAAACTTCTCACAGCAGAATGAGAGAAACTTCTCACAGCAGAATGGCAACCCTCCTGAGAGTCACTGGCATTTTCTGCCTCTGGAGAGGCAGTGAATTGGCCTTGAGGCTGTAGAGGGGCACACAGCAAACAGCCAGTGTAATTACTATGTGCATTTGGGAGAACAACTTGATTTCTTTTCACTGTTTTCTTTTCCTTTTTTGTTTTTATTTTTTCCCTTTCTACTTTTTGTTCACCTGAACAATAGCTACTAATATTATAACTATATAATAGCTACTACCAGTTTAGCTATACTGTGCAATACATCTATAGTAGTGTTGTGTATATGTATGCACACAGAAATCTTCTGTTTCTTCTGTGGTTAGTCAGTCTCCTTTGGAAACACACCTTTAACTGCTGTCCTAAGTTGTGCATGAAAACTGTCACACTGAAACTCCTTCCCTTCCCTTCCCTTCCCTTCCCTTCCCTTCCCTTCCCTTCCCTTCCCTTCCCTTCCCTTCCCTTCCCTTCCCTTCCCTTCCCTTCCCTTCCCTTCCCTTCCCTTCCCTTCCCTTCCCTTCCCTTCCCTTCCCTTCCCTTCCCTTCCCTTCCCTTCCCAGAGGGAAGCAGAGCCCTTTTGTAAAAAACATCCTGATTTGGGAAGAAGGTGGTTCTGACAGGGCATCCTAAATCCAGAGTGCACATACTGCCCTGGACCTGAATGCCAGAGGCCTCTCAGGTGAGTGTTAGCACAGAACTAATTTTTTTTTTTAATTTCACTTTCTTCTTTTTTGTAAGGGGAGAATTATGTCCCTGCTGGTAAAATGGAGCTGTTGTGGTCTGTCAGCTGGGCAGTTTCAGTTTGTGTGCATGCACTCCATCCACTGTGCTCCTCAGAGCACTCCCAGCAGAGCCTGCCAGCCAGTGCTGCAGTATTGCTCCTTTCTACCAAGACAAAGCTCTGCCTGGGGAAACTGTCAGTGCACCATCAGGAGAGCTTCAACTGAGAAATACCAGGGTGTCCAAAAGCCATTGAGGTGCATAACTATGAAGCATCAGGCTGAAGAACTGCAATACCCTTCAAAGAAATGTTTACCCTCAAAGATATTTTTCCTAAGCAAATATTCAATTTAATCACCAGGGAATTGTTTTAAGTTCCTATCTGGGCACCAGTGGGGGCAGACACTGCAGCTACAGAAAGTGGGTACTGCCTGGTTTTCTACAGAATGCAGGCTGGTGGAGGGAGCTGCCATCCCTCAGAGCCACCTCCAGCACCCAGACTTCAGGTCCTTGGGGTCACCCTGGTTTGTAGACTGGTCACAAGTAGCTCTCCAGACAGCCTGCAGTGGTGGTGGTGTACTGGAGGTAGGAAATGTTAGGAGGATTTGGCTCATCAGAAATAGTTTCTTGAGGGGAAAGGAGAAGATGGAGATCCACGGTAGAACTTTGTCATCTATAATTGGATTTTCCCTTAGGTCTAACTAAAAATAAATTAGCTAATAGTATATTCAATTAATTTTGCCAAATTTGAGCAATTCTTTTAATTAGGAGGGAAGAACTTAATCTCACAGAAAACAGACAATTTCCAAAGGCTGGCACAGGAGTATGCCACCTGAGTGTGTCCATATGAATCGCTGTGAGATGAGGAACACACACAAACTTACACAGAAAATATAATTATGTGCAAGTAGTGGAGACAGCAGTGCAGCGTGAGCTATTTAACCTTGAGGAAGTGGCATGTGAGGTTGGGAGGACAAGTATTGTGGAGCTTTTCATTCTTTTAGTGAGAGACTGTCAAGTTAGTGTGTTATGATAAAACCAGAATTTCATTTCTGTGCTAAGGCTAGGCACATTAACTGAGCTTCCTTACACACATGTGGTGAGGAGAAGAGGGACTGCAGCTTTCACAGTTGCTGAGAAATATGTTTGTCTGAACTTTAGCAAGTGCCACAGGAAGTTTATTTACTGAGCTTGGGAGGAAGCAGGAGGGGAAAGACCTGGCGTGGTTGTGGCTTTATTGATATTACAGGGCAATGGCATTGGTTGCAGGCAGAAACTTCAGGAGGCAGAAAGGCATTGGTATCATTGAGCCTTTTGCCTTTCTCTCAGCACACCCCAGCATGAAAGGCCTTGTGGTGACAGACACAGAAACTCCACAGCTGTAAAAATCCCTCTTTTAGTGCCTGGTACCATATATTTGTACGTGATCAGACTTTGGAAAAGAGGGTGTTTAATTCTGATAGCTAGCTACTCCTCTTTGGTATCTTACTGACAGTACAAACAGGCAAAAGGCAAAGTAATGAAATGTTTTGCTGCTTCTTATTTTTTATTAAAGTAACTGTTAACTGGCAGGTTAACAGAACTGTGTGTGGGATTACAAATTATAAAATTTGACAGAAAAGTTCTTTTAACCTATTTTACAAACTAATTTTTCATGTATTACGCATTTAATTCCATTTCTGTCTGTCCTGTTGCTCAATAAAAGGAGTATTTACTTCTCTCTTCTGTTATTAGAAAATCTGAACTAGGGAATGTGCTGAAGAGAGGAGTGAATGTTTCCCAGCTGAATCCAGCTGGATGGACATAAATCTGTTTCTTTCTGAATGCTCCCTTACATAGATTCTGAAATATTAAGTATAAAACCACTAAAAATACTGCACTAGTCAAGAAACCCAATCCCACACCAAAAAAGCCCCTCCCAAAAACAAAATAAAAAAAATCCACCACCAAACAAACAAACAGAAAAACATTCCCCAGCTCCCCTAAAAAAAATAAAAATCAAACCCCACAAAAGAAAAAAAGGAAAAACAGAAGAAAAAAGGAAAAATAAAAGAAAAAGTTAAAAAGGAAATCCAGTATTTAGTTCTTCAGGAGTTTCCATAAAACCATAGCATTTCAGAGGATTTTGAAACCATCGTTCTCCACAAGCTTACATGACAAATCATGTGTGATGACAAGTCCAGAAAATTATCAAGAGTCTTGTGATCTTTGGTGTTTTTTCCTTACAGTCTCAGTTTGTGTGACTAAACAATTCCTTGGCAAACCAGGCTTTCAGTTTTGGAAAAAGTTTGTAGCCCTTTGGCTGCAGAGCTAACCTCAGGGACCAGAAGTCTAGAGACTGAGTAAACAGAAAAATAATAAAAATGTCCTTTTTAAAAAATCATGTGCTTTTCAAAACAACTTTACGAGTTTTGAGGTTTGTGGCATGGTTGTTGAGTGTGTTAATTTAGGAGTATCAGTTCACATTTGGGAGGATGAGCTCTTTCTTCCCTGTGTGTCAACATGGCACCACTCCTTGTTCTGGGGACAGTTATGGACAATCAGTTGATGTTCCAAGAAAATACGGCCCTGGCTCCAAATCTTTAGTTTCTCCAGGCAAATTGTGGAGTTGTGTTGTTCTTTTGTGGCAGAGAGCTGGTGTCCTGCAGCCTCAGATGAAAAGGTAGTTTGGGGTATCTAACCCAGCTGCTGCCCCTTCATTTTGATCAGAGGTCATGCCTTGGCCCAGCTTTGTTATGGAGTGAAATTTGGATAGTTTTTCAGATGAAAGAAGTTGGGCTTTTACTGTGTATTTTTTCTGCAACACTGTGCTGTTTGATGTGATTCCTGAAATGCAGCTGCTGCTTCAGAACCCAAGCCTTTTCTGTCCAGCTGTTGGGAAGAGGGAGCACAGAGGACCCTCCCCCAAAAGCCTGCAGGAATAACCAGGAGTGTTATATCACAAAATATCTCCTAAGTCTCAAAACTTTTTTCTTTTGAAATCCCAGCGATGGTCACTGTAGAGACTCATCTGTAGCTTCTGTGGCACATTACAGCTGTGTTTAAATTAAACGTATATAATATAGGTTGGATATTAGGAAAAAGTTTTTCACGGAAAGAGTGATAAAGTTCTGGAATGGTCTGCCCAGGGAGGTGGTGGACTCACCATCCCTGGATGTGCTTAAAAAAGGACTGGATGTGGCACTCGGTGCCATGGTTTAGTTGAGGTATCAGGGAACAGGCTGGACTCGATGATCTTGAAGGTCTCTTCCAGCCTTGTGATTCTGTGATTCTGTATTTCTATTCTTAGCCAAATTAACACATCGTTCTCTAAATCTTTTCCCAAATTGCCACTGGTCAGAGAAGCAGCTTGTTTTACTAACCTATTTCCACTCTGGAAAGCATCCATTCACTATTAATATTTCTTGTCTCACAACAAATTTTGCTTATGCCTTCCTCTTTACTTACTCAGCTTTTGAAACAGGTCTCTGGGGCAAATACCATAATCATTCCCTGCTTCCCTCTGACAAAGTAAGATGCTAAATCATGGGTAGCATGTACTTCTCTTCTATAAATTGCCCTGGTTCCTGCTTGGCACTGGCAGCTGCCTGAAGTCCTGGTTTGCGTCCCAGGCCCCCTCTGTACAGACACTGCAGCACCACCTGCCCAGAGCTCCACAGTTTCCCTCTCCCTCTCCCTCTCCTCTCCTCTTCGACCTGCTGATGCTCAGTGTGCAGCACTGCACAGAGCAGAGCCACCTTTGGAAAAGTCCCTTTGCAAAAGCTCCAGCTTATGACCCAAATTCTCAGTCCCCATTAGGTGACACTAGAGCTGTTGTTGCTATAAATAGAACTCTTCAATGGTTGCCTCTCAGAGCTGTAGCCATCCAGGAATATCACAGCAAAGCCACTTTCACATTTTCTGTGGTTTTTTTCTTGATTATCAGGATATAGGCTTTGCCACAGTGCTCTGCTTGACACTTCCAAAACGGCACTAATAACAGAAGTGGTGAGAAATGTTGGATCTGCTGGACTTGCTGCTGGGTGTGGGGCAATTACTCTCTCCTATCTCCCAGCAGATATTCTGCTTTCTGTAGAAATAAGGATTTCTTTGATGTTTAAGACCTTGGCAGGACACAAAGGGGACTGTGAAACATTCAGTCTTTCCCCACTACAAAATTTAGCCCAAACTCTCCTCCTGCCCCTCTGTAAAGGAGAATAATGATTGTGAAACAGTGTGTGTTGCCACCCACACTTAGACAAAGCAGACAGCCTCAGGAACAAGGGCTTGTAGTCTCCTGCCAGCCTTACCAAGGCAGCTGTCTACAAGAGCCTGGGCAAAACCAGGAGACAGTGCAGCTGACAGTCAAGTCAAGCCCTGCTCTCCAAGTGGCCATGGCCAGTGGAGACACCCCTGAACAGCCTCCCTTGGGGCTGCTGGGCATGCAGGTACCCATATTGGTCTGGTTCATTGCTTCTCCGTCTTGTCTTTTATTAACGCTGCAACTCTTCCCTCAATTTCAAGAGAGACTGGCTTATCTAATCAACAGTAAGTCTGAAAAACCCCAACCCACCAATAAGTGACCAGCTCCTTTGTAAAGCACTGTCCCTGCCTTGTAAGCCAAGGCCAGCCTGTGCTGAGGCTGGCAGGGGTTGACAATGGGGACAGGGGCACTCAGGCCATCCCATGGGGTGCTTCTGCTTTGGGCTGCTGGGTAGCAGCTACTCTTGGCTGGGAATGGCAGTTGAGTTTGTAGAAAATCCGTAGAAGCTTTTGTTCTGTTATGGTTTTTCCAGTATGTGTTGCTCTGACCCTGACTGTCAACAAGAGCATTCCACTACAGGGCTTCTAAATTAGTGACATTTCCTAAGTGAAAGGAGGGGCAATAAAATCCAAACAAAGAAGATATGACCCAGATATGTTTCTATTCCTCCTTCATTCTCTCCCACCCTTTATAAGCAAAGAGATCTTAGAGGGCACACAGCACCCAGAGAAAAGCTGCAGCTTAGTTGATCCCTTATTCTGTTGTGCTGCTGATGTGCATGATCCATGCTGGGAACAAGGAGTCACTTGTGAGAATTGGTGGCTGAGGGAATCTGGACCAAAGGGACTCACCCTGCACAGTGCTGGAACTCGCACTAGCAGGAGCTCCATCAGAGATTGGGGGTGAGCCAAAGTACAAAAAGAAGATGAAAAGGCTGATAGAGGAAAGGAGAAGGCCAATATAGAAGAAGATACAGCAAGTTCTGTAGCCTGCACAAGAGAAGATGAATGTGGGAGTTCCTTATAGCCTATACATAAATGCCTGGGATACATTCAGAGAATACTTAAAGGGTCATTATTTAGAAGAAGCAAGATAGTCAAGCAGTTGAACTTCAGATTCAGATAGGCTGGGGATATGCATTGGACTTGTTTACACAGGAGAAAGTGTTCCTCAAATCTAGACTGGACAATCTGCAGGCAGAAATGCTGTAGGTCAACAGGAAGCTTCTGCACTCAGTTCTGGAGGTATCTGGCTCAAAATAAAGCTCTGTGTTGGGTGAGGTTGAATATAAAGATGTAGGGATCTCTGAGATTTTAAATTATAGGTCAAGTGACAGGGAATAAATCAGGAGGGATTCCCTGTGTTCATCACTGTACATCTGGACACATAATGTGAGCAGCCTGATAGAGCTGAGGATGTTTTTATGCCTCAGGCCTTGATGGGACTCAATTAGTCTGAGCATTTAAGAAGAACTTCTGTATTTCCCTCTCAAAAGGTCAGAAGTTACTCATCCTAAATGGCTTTTGGTGCTGCTGAGTGCCTCAGCTTTGATTTCATCCAATCAAGATTGAACTGATCTGCTACTCCTTGTAGTTTTCTCCAAAGTTCTGTGCTCATAGGTCAGGCTCCAGCCCTACAAATACTTAGGCACAAACCTTTATGCACATCAAATAGTCCCTCAGTGCAACTGCACTGGTCGGATGAAAGCACATCCTGAAGCCTTTGAAGAAGTGAGGCCTGGGGTCCTGGAGGGAAGGTACTCTCAGCTTGTAATACCAGTTAAATATTAGGCACCCCTATGGCATGATGAAAATATAACAACTGCTGTTCAGTATTATTTTCTGCATTGTGTGCATTTTTTCTAAACGTTTTATGGCAGCACTGATATTCAGGAGAACTGCAAAAGCTGTGTACTTTTTGAGTGCAGTAGTTTATCCTGTCAGAAGGAAAGGAAGGAAGGAAGAGAATAAAGGCAGGTATTTTCAACAGCAGTAATTGCTACTGTGACAGACATCAGCAGAAGGCAAAGGGAGAGCTGAGACACGGCTGTGCTGAGGGCCGCTCTAGCCACCAACAGCAACACGTGTGTCTTTCCATTGCTGGGGACTTGCTCTGATCTCAGGACAGGCTTACACAGGTTTCAGATCCTATCAGGCCTCTCATGCCACTGGCCTCCCCCTTTTCTTATGTGACTACTGATTTTAGGTCTCAGGTTGTTGTTTTAAGAGAGAGGGACTAACCAGGTTTTCTTTAAGCCCAGTTTGTTTTAGAGAAGTATCCATTGGATTCTCTGAATCGGTTTGTCACATTTGAAAAGGCAAGCAAAGATATTCTGCTGGGCCAGATTTCCATGCTGCCATGGCAACCCTGTTTGCAGGACCCCAGGTAGATATTTTAAAGGTGTACCTGGTATTTTCGAGAGACCTACAAAGGGCTGACAGTCACACAAACACAGTCTCAGTGTGCAGTTGAGGACAAAAGTTGGCAACTGCCAGATGACTATAAAACTGATTGAATAAAGTGATTTTTAATGATAGTAATTTCCTGATTTACTGCATAATAGGCAACTGCACTCTGGATCCTGTTAGCAGAAGGTACATGGAAAAACGACCAGGTACATTTTGGACCCAGAGGCTGCCTCTCCACTATAATAAAACAGAGCAGAGATCATCACTGGGCCCTGAGGGCTGCAGGCACAGCACTGCTCATATTTGTACTAGTAAATTCACTTCCCCCAAAACTGGATCCGTGTCTGCACCCTAACTCCTGCAAAGGGTGCCAGACCCATGCTGAGCCCTGTTTGTTTGGGAGAATGTGAGCAGCTGGAGGCCCAGCATCAGCTGAGGAAAAGTTGAGTTTGGTTCATTGCTTTGAAGATGCCGGAAGACTATGTGGGCTGTGCATGGAGCTGAGGTGTTACAATCCATACATGAGCTGCTAAATTTAGATGGTGTGGCCACCCTGCCTGAAGTGGTGTGTCTTTTTGTCCTCCCCTCCAGCCTCCTCTCCGTCTGGGCAAAGTTCAGGCTGCCCATGAGCAATGTGGGTGCTAAGTGAGACTTTGCTGAGATTTTAATTGACAGCTGAGCTTTACCCTTCTGTACCACTGCAGTTACATCCTCGGGCTATGTCTGTGGGAGTGCATTTGCCCATGGCAAAGGTCTGGAGCGTGAGTTCTGCAGTCCATTTAATGTCACCTTCTCTCTGCTGTCATCATAACCCAGGCTGGGTGTCAGGAGTGCCGCTCATCCATGCGTGTGCACCCCGGGCTGCCTCCCAGCACTGTGACCTTGCCTTGAATCAGATACATGACTCAGGGAAGCATTTTTGCCTCGGTTCTCCATTGTTTTTGTCAGGATCTAGCTGTAGTTGGGGCAGGACTAAGTCCTCTGAAAGGTTTTGAGTTAGTCTGAGTCCACTGTGGGGAAGAACTTCTGGAGGGTGGGAAAAACCTCACAAGTACAGATTAGATAGGAGTTTTTTCCTGTTGTTTCTGTGTCAGTATAGAAACTCCACAGCATTATTTGCAGTTGTTTCCTTTATCTGCCTGCTGGCTTTCAGAGAGGAAATTTGCCTGTGTTTTGACACAGCAATAAGAGTTACTGTGTGAAACTGGACAAGACCGTTGGAGGCACAATGCATGCTCCCAACCATGAATACAGCAACTGTTCTAAATATCCTACTTACAAACAGCACGCTTCAGGGAACATCTGCCATTGTCCACAGTTGCAACAGCATCTCAAATAAGCAGTTTCTAAATACCACCTTTGTAGGGGAATTGAATATAAATAAATAAAGGTAGTATAGAAAGTAATCTTACCCCCTAAAGAGTTGCAGCTGGGTTAATTATTAAAGATTAGGAGCAGGCCTGACTTTAACAGGCCACAGCTGTAGCCAATAAGAGTGTTATAAAAGAGTGGATTGGTTAGTTGAGGGGAGCTGGAGTCAGTTGGCTGCTGTGAGAAGAAGAAAGGGTCAGTGCCTAGAGGAGCTGCCTATGAGAAACATCAAGGAGGTACGAAACTCTAGCAATAAGGGGACAACACTATGCAACCTTTGCAATATAATGACAACAACCTTTCATAGCTTCATAAGGAAAAAAATCCAGTTGCTAGTTTCTCTAACCTTACCTGGGTCTCTCAACAAAAACCACTTGGGGCTTCTTTTCTGTTGAATGTAGCTTAAGTGTATAGAAACAGAAGCCAGAGCATTCATTTCTTCTGTTCAGAGTGAATGAGTAATGTGAGCATATTCAACATCTTCAGAAGAGTGAATCAGAACAGTGACAATGAATGAATTCTCCATGCTCAGAGGTGCTCTAGTGAGTCTTTTTAAATTTTTTTTTTGTTGAAGCTGTCTTTACCTTGAAAGGAAGAAGCTGGTAGAGGGTGTTGTGTTGGGCAGAGCTGCCAGGTCAATGCTTGCTGGTGGGGGATTTCTTCTGGGACTTCACTCTGGGTGCTGCCAAAGGGCCATCCTCTGTCATTGCTCCTCATATGATGCAGGGAACCAAAAGCACTTTTCAAAGTCATCTGGATCACAGGCTGGTCCTGACTGCCTATGCCATGCTAATGGCTCTGCTGTGGTGCCAGCTTCAGAAACTCAGAGAGAAGGTCAGAAGGCACTGTGGGTCATCTGAGCATGTCTAAGCATTAAGTTTTACACTGTACCTGGTCACCTAAGCTTTGGGAACAATTGCTTGTTTCATTCAAGTAGTTGTGCCAGAGAGATGCCTAGACAGAAAACTCACACTTGTCTCATCAGATGTCACCCCAAGATCCCAGCATGGTCACCAGAGACAAAAAGGTACAGAGATATTCAAACAGATGCAATTCATTTCAGCCTGAAGATGAAGTGTCTGTTTGGAGAAATGATCTGCACCATGAAAGTACTTGTGGTTCTCCAGAAACAGAAAGGGTTCCTAGCTACATGTACCTGTCCCCACTGGAGGACACTTAAGGGAATCTCACCTGAAACAAAGGCAGAGAACTGCTACATCCCTCCATATATTGTGTTGTAGCTCATTCTGTTAAATACAAGAACTTGTCTGGTTTGAGGTTCCCATTGTCTGTCTTCCTATCCCCTCTCTTTCTTTGGTTAAAGGGTCTCTTGGTACCTTGGTAGTCTTCGCCCAGAGTCTCTCTGGAGTATAGATAAACATGCATGACCTGTTGGTCTTGTGAGAAAAACCCCAAACTTTTTCCCTTAAAATGAACCTTTTCCTTTTCATGCATGAAGACGGCCACAGAAGGGGGATGTTGCAATCACCAAAACTGGTTTACAGTTTTGGTGAGACAGGCTCTGAGGCAGGAGTCCAACCTTGGGATGTCTGGATGAGATTCCAGATGAATTGGGTTCCCCAGGAAATGTCAGGGTTACTGCTTGTTTCTGAACTCATTTAGGAGAGCAAACATGTATTTGAAATAAAAAAAACAAGACACTGCTGCAATTTTTCCCCCTGATATTAAACAAGTGTTTAATTTAAAGAAAAAATCTGACAGATGGCAGGGCTGTACCTAATGCAAGACTGAGCATTTCTCCAGTGAATTTAAGGTGGTCTGAAAGAGATCTAAAAAGGCAAGTAGTGGAGGGATGGACGTGTTTTTGAGAATATATGAAAGAAAACCCTAATGTCTTGCTTCAAATTACATTGGGAAGGTTTTCTTCCTTTTTCCTAATTAGCCATGCTTGGTTTATTCAGAAGCCTCCTGGGTGTCTACCCAGGTACTCCGGAGTATCCTGGAATGGCAGGATGAAGTATTGGGTGCAGTGCCTGCACCCCTCAGCTGTAGCTGAGGTCTCCTAGGTAGGAGACCAGAGCAGTGATGAGGGGATGTGGTCATTTTATTGCAGGGGTTCCATACTGTTGTCTCCTTATCACAAAAGTTTCATACCTTCTTGGTGTTTTCTCATGGGCAACTCTTCAGAGCACTGACACTTTCTTCCTCAAAAGCAGCCAACTGACTCCAGTTCCCTTCTCAGCCAGCCAACCACTCTTTTATAGCACTCTGCTTCTCATTGGCTACAGCTGTGGCCTGTTACAGTCAGGCCTGTTCCTAATCTTTGATAATTGGCCCAGCTGCAACTCCTTAGGGGTAAGATTACTTTCTACACTATCTTTATTTTCTTATATTCTATTCCCCTACAAGGGGACACCTGCCTCATGAATGATCTGGCTCCAGCAGCACTAAACCTTCTTTAAACCTTTCTCTCTCCCATTTAGATTTCCCTGGTTTTGCTTTCTGCCACTGCGTTGTCCCACTTGGAGTCAGCACCATGTCCCCCACCACAGGGGGAGAGAGAATTGTAATGAGGCAAAAACCCATAAGGTGACATCTTTGAGGTGCAACTTTTGCAGAAATAGATATGGAAAGTTTTGAAGCTCTCAATAGGTCATGACAGATTTATAGAAAATGCAAATGAAATAATCCTTTAAGCAAAACAGTACTGAAAACCTTGGATCCCAGACACAATATTCTCTTGTTTGAACTGTCCTGTGGGCTTTTCTGGATTGGAAAGGTCTGATTCAGGTGCAATCATTCACCCAGGAGACTTCTGACTTAACCCTTTCCTGTTTTTTTTCCTATCCTTCCCCTTCCACCCACATGGCAAATGACACTTGGACAAGTCACCTGCTGAGTCCTTCCTGCCATCTCTTCTTCTTCATCTTGATGGTGATGGTGAACACATTATTTGGACCAAAGTATTGGGATAAAGTAAATGGACATAGTTGTGCAGCAGAGGTGTTTGCTTTTCCCCTGATGATTTACAGGGAATTCTGCAGTAGGCATGCAAGAGGAAGGATAATTGTACAACTGAATAGTTGAGGGGGTCAACCCAATACAACTCAGCTGCATTTTCCTGCAAGCTTGCAATCCCTCTTTTGAGTTGATGTGGGGTTTTGATTGGATGTTTGTAGATTTTGGTGCCTTTCTCTAAAGGAAAATGGAAAAAAAACAACCTAGTGTGAAGGCTGAGTTTCCCACAGGTTTTGAACTTTGATACAAATATGCTGAGGTGAGATTCTAAAGTAGAAAAATCAAGAAATTTCATACCCTTCATTTCCATACTCCTGTCATAAACAGGTATGGGTTTTTTTTCTCTTGGATAATTCACTGTTTTGTAGACCCTGAAAGACATAGCCTGAGGGCTGGGACAAGAACTCTCTTATGCCCTTTCCAAAATCTTCCCATTCAAAGCATCTGAACATGGGCTGTTACCATCTTTGTGAACCCTGGACCCTGGTCAGATCTGCTGTGCCCACCCAGCATTTGCTCTTTGGACTTTCCACCACTGGTTTCCCAGCTTCTGCTATTTTTAATGTACCTGTTGAATGAAGGAATAAATCCTTTCAGCCCTGAAACTTGGAGCAGCTTCCTTGCATGCAGGAGGAGGGACGTGGTGGTGACCTTCTTCATTCATGAAGAGAAAGAAGTGGAGATGATGCCACCAGCAGGGAGAGGAGCAGGCACAGCCTCCCTTCCCCTTTCTAGCTGTTTCACTTCCTGAGACACTTGGCATGAAAAATTAGCACCAGGTCTGGCCAGTGCCCTGCAATTTATGTGTTTCTGGGTCTGTAGAGAGCATCATATACTTTTCCTGTAGAGACCAAAGAGATGAGTTTGTGTTTCGGTGCCAAAATAAATCCAGAGATAGCAATGTGAATGCATTAGTATTTATGTGGGTTTTTTTTTTAAAGGTTAACAAAGTATGAACTGTGAATAAAATAAAATTAAAAAAAAACCCCAACTGATGGCTTGGGGAAAAAAGTGCAACTCTTTTTTTTGGTGTCTTTTCCATGCCTTACCCTCAAGGAAGGTTTGGGCAGGACATTGACTAGGACCTTATTTTCATTTCCATCAGGAATGTTTTTTAGCTGGCACACAAACTACATGTGTAAATAGTTCAGGAGCTTGGGAAGCTGCTTTACTATTTCCTCCTATAACTAACAATGGAAACCCTTTGAGAACTGTACAAGCCTCAGCGGACATTCACATGTCTCCTGCCATGCAGGATTAGCTGCCCTGCTCAAATATTTATCCTGACAGCGCTTCTCCCTGAGGAGCAGCTGCCTGCCTGCTCTGCAAAGCAGCCCAGCTGTGGGGGAGAAAGGAAGGAGAGGCTGGAGCTGCCAGCACTGGGGTGCCCACAGAGCTGGGCCATGAGGAGAAAAGCTGATTTGCAAGTATGGTTTGGGCTGATCTGAGTTTGTTCTGTCACAGTGAATTCAGCATCAAACTGAAAAGAGCAGAGCTGCAGCACTGTGTGCAGAATCAGCCAATTCCAGCATGTAATAGGTTAGCTCGGTGCAGTTGAGCTTCTTTGCCTTGCTCAGTGGGCCCCCAATTTGTCTTAATTTTTATTCCTTCACTTTGGCCGCTTTTTGCAGCCTGTGCCTTTCTGGATTGATTGCACGAGCCTGCCCCACAGAGCTAGGCAGAGCAGAGACTGATCCTGTTCAGTGTGTACAGATATTTTTAAATGATCTGTTAACCAGAAACATGGAAACTCAGGCTGTTGTTGATGACAAATATTCAACTTTAAAAACTCTGAGAATTCCTAGTTTCACATTTCAGAGATGTGTGCTTTGGAATACAAGCACTTTATGGCATTTTTTCTGTACTTAAGGTGTGTTAGAAGAAAATAGGATAGAGACAACTACGTGCATAAATCAGTTTTGAAAATGGACCTAATCTTAAACCTGCATGCAAATTTCTTCATATCTGAGGTCTCCTATTATAGCTCAGAGAAACTTTGAATTAGTTTGGAAGCAGAGCGCAGCTGAAACAGAAACAGTGGCACACTGTGGGGAACATAGTATAGCTGCCATTGTACAAAGCATTTCTGCCCTTCCAACAGCCCCCTCAGTGTTGCACATGCTATTACTGCAGTGAGTATGCGGGACAAGATGAATTTCTGTCCCATTGGAAATACCTCCATCATCCTGGGAGAGGTTCCTTAGTCAGCCTGTTGAGAATGTGCTGTTGTTGGTGGCGCTCCAGAAGGAACATTTTTGAGTTGTGTCTGAAAATCAACTTTTGTCTGAAAATCAATTTGAAGAGAAGCAAAAATGCCCCAAATTTACAATAGCTGAGCAGCTGACCAGCAGAGAAGAGGGAACCTCACAACAGTGTATTGGTGGTGGGTGGGTGATTCCTCTGCAAGGACTGTCACAGCTCCTGGCCTCAGGCTTCCAGCTGGGAACTTCAGCATACCTTTGAGCATGGCTAATCCCAGGACCTGTGCGTGCCATGCTGCCTGGCACCAAACCTGCCACTCCCACCAGGGAGATGTCTGCGCCTCTGTGTGCCCAAGTTGTCAGCAATAGCAAGCAGAGCTCCTAGCAAAATCCATCAGTGTTTTGGGGGCACTGTTGTTTTGAAGAAGGCAGCTTCCTTCCAAAACCCAAGTGAGAAAACAGCATCTGAGGGTGAGCCAAGGGCAATATGTTATCATATAATGTTCCTATTCTTTTTACCCATCTATTTATTTATTTGAATGAAGAGACGCAAACTGTAAGTTTGACTGAAACAGAGGAGTCCTCTCTGCAACATCCATGCCCAAAGAACAATGAAACAGGACAATGTGCAAAAATCTTCCTGCCAAAAGGTGAACTCCCAGATCTGATGTGGATCTGGAACTAAAACCCAATTACTAGGAATGACCAAACCCAACCCTGGCTTTAATGGATTTTATTGCAGTAACTCCACCAAGCCCAGTAGGGAGTATTGAAATCCTGGCCCAAAACAAGTATCAATAACTAGTACCTCTGGCATTTTGTCTAAGACCTTGTATCCAGTTAGAATGCATGGTTATATCAATTTATAGGTTTATAACTCATACTTTTCCATCTCTTAAGACAATGGATTTACATGGCATATTTCACGGAGAGGAAGATGATTTTTTTTTCACCAAAGAGATGTGTGCAGTATGTAGAGGTCACTGAATATATGACTAAATTGCATTTCCGTTCAGGGTGTTATTAGAATGGCACCAGATAGCAGAGCAGGTTTAGTTCAGGAAATGAATGATGCTTTATGTAATCAAATCTGCAAGGGAGATTTGGCAAGGAGGATGCATACAGACAAACTATTGCTGAGTCTGGATGTGGCATTAAAAACATTAGTTCTTAAGTTGTAGGGGATCACTAAAAACCAGCAGGAGAGGAAAAGGGCAGATCACCTCTATTTATTGAAATCAGAGCCAATAGTAGCAGAGACACAGACTCCTGTACTCAGTAGTCAAAGCCCTGGTGCACTATTTATGCATAGGAGTTAGTGCTGCTGTCTTTGTGGTCTTATGGCTACTTATGCACGCAGGGATTTGTGCTGCAGTGCAAGGTCCAGCCTCACTTAAGTGCATTTTTTTTTAGGGAAAGGCAGTGAAGGCACATTGTTGTCCTGGAGAACTGAGTCCTACTGTAGTGGGAGTGGTGCTCCTAGCAGCAGGCCCTTCTCAGGCTGAAGAGGTATGCTGATGAATTTGTACACATGTGAGCATTCATCCGGCCACCTAAAATGACATTTTCATGTGTTATATCACCAGAATGTCTTCCTCAGGGAGGAACATTCCTCCCACTCCTTCCAAACCCAACATTTTCCATCAATCAGCTTAATTATACTCTAACCACAATTTTGAAGTTTCATTCTCTAAAGCTCAGATAACATGTTCTCCAGGTGATTCCAACAAAATACACCATATAAAACCAATGGGTAATCCTACAGAAATACATCTCTCCTGTTTCCCAAGACTGGGGACCATTATTAACATCAGACCAGTCTTTGCCAGCTCACACAGAGCATTCCCAGTCCTGCACTGGTAACATTTTTTATCTCTGCAATGTGAAGAGAAAAGACACATTTCAAATGAATGCTGTGTGCTCCCCTTGCAGTACTAGAAGAAGAATGGATGTGCTAGTCCTCTGGCCTTCCTCACTTCTTACAGGCTGGAGAGGGAAAGGGGGGTCTTTGGGGCAGCAAGAGAAAACTGAACCTGGAATGTCCTCAGACAGCCAGCACTGCTCATTATTATCCCTCTGAAAGGCTGCCAGGAGAGGTTTAGCAGCCTCCACCCTTGGAGGTTTTCCAGTTCCAAATAGACAGAGCCATGAGTAAATGCAGTCTGATCTCAGAAGGAACTCTGCTTGAGCTGGGCTTGGACTAGAGACCCCCTGGGCCCTCTTCCAGCCTCAGCTACCTTCTGGTTCTACGAAAGAAGCTATGTTTTGATAGGATACAGAAGAGACTTCAGAGAAACCTGTGTGCTATGTTCATAAGCTTTCAAGGGGAAACAGAAGCTTCAGTCTGCACTGCCATGCACCAGAGTAACATAATGAAATGGTCTGCTGCATCCACTTGTCACCCAGGTACTGCCGGACCTTCATCTTGAGTTATGTGACAAAGTGATTGTGCTGAAGTAAAGCAGTTTTTCAGTGTTTTACAGCTAAATGCTTAAGAGTTTGGAGGGGCAGTTCTGGCTGCATTTGTAACCACAGAGGGCATGTGGTGCTCCAAGTCCAGGAGCCAAACAGAAATGCTTGGACTGGATTTGATTCCCTACTCCCACTACTGCTTCTGTCCACGCATGGCTGCAGTGTCAGTGTGGTCTTTGGCAGCCTCCCCTAGTAATTCTTGGGCTTCAGGAGGTGCCTGAGCAAGGACAAATGTGAAAGAAAAACATTTACCAGGGCACCACCAACACCACTGCTGCAGCTCTGGAGCTTTTGTCTTACCCTGGAGACCCTCACATGTTAGCTTAAAAATCAAACACATGACCTTGATAGTATTAAGGGGGGGGGGAATTTGGAGATTTGAACTATCTTGTCCTTAAATTCCATGACACAGTAATAAGACAAGGTGCATACTTTAGGGAAAAGTATATTATAGTTTGGGCTTTCCCATGGAAAGAAAGAGTGCTGAATATGTAGCAGCATTTTAACACTTTATAGCATCTCCTTCCCTCTTTAGAGGGCATGTACTGATTGTGAATTTTTATGCAATGATTTTCTAGGCACAATACATTAGAAATTTTGAAGAACTCTGCTTTCTCCATCTCAGAAAATACATGTATTTGGGGCTCTGCCCTTCAGATTTCAGAAATTCCTGCAATATAGATTTAAAGACAAGTTAAAAATAACACTGCATTTCCAGCAGCAAGACTTTAAGAATCAGATGTCACCCTACCCGACCTCAATTAAGTCTGGCTGAATCAGCTGGATGGGATCAAGCAGGGTGTGAAAATCTGTATTCTAGCAGTGGGCAGAGAAACGAAGGCCAGTTGGAAATTTCAGTGTGAAGCTGGTTCAGTATGAAGAGGAGAATTTCAAGTGTGAATGCGTGTATGTGTTCCTGCATGTGCTGGGGAAAGTTGGCTTGGCAAGGGAGACAGAGGAGAGCTTTGTGTTCAGTGCTTCCTCTGACACAGCTCAGCCTGTTCCCTATCTCCCAGTTTCACTTCTGAATGTGCAGGAACATGCGGTGGCTCCTTGTTCCCACCATCTTCATCATCCCTTATACTCAACAGGTAAGTTCATTAAAAAGGAGAAAAAGATTTTCCCTTTCCTCACCTTGTCCCGGTTAAAAGTTTTTATTTGCTTTATGACAAACTAAATTTCAGAGAAGTAAATTCCTCATAAAGAATAAGGAGCCATTCCCTACTCCTCAGTAAATTTCATTTGCAGCTTGTTTGCTGCATCGGTTATGTTTTGGTAATTTTTTTTCTTTCTGTACATTGGTATGACTTAGTGGGAAGACAAAAGTGTTAGGGAAGCTTAAATTGTCACTGACCTTGCTTTGTTTTTTTCTTTCTTTCTTTTTTTTTTTTTTTTAAATAAGCAAAAATTACTACCTGATGCAGTAAGAAGGTAAACATCTTACTCATGCTTATATTCCATATATACATATATACATGTGTTTGCAAATATATATAAACACATGCAGCAGTCTGACTTCAGCCTAGTTTTACAAACAAGAAAAGAACCTGGGCTGTGCTATACTTTGGCTCTTATGAGACAATTTTAAGTGACAACTTTTCCTAAAGGTATTTGTGTCAAAGGCCAATTTCATTACTTACTTACCTAATTTTGAAAATCCACTTTACATGTATACAGTGTATTTTTCCTTACAATTAAGATGAATGTCAACAGAATTTTCAAATGGCTGTCTCCCTCCCCTTTCTGCCTATTTAAAGCTAGTCTAAGATAATCAAACATTAGTGATAGTACATTGCCTATTTTGATATTTGCTTATTTATGCCATACTGACCTTGTTCGATCTTTAAAACATGGGAAAACAAACAAAACATGAAGGGTTCTTACACAGTGGTCTCATTTTCTGATCTGCCCTTAGGATCAGGAAAAGTATGCAAGGGGCTTGTGTGATGTGAATAGCTTTGGTATAGAAACCTGGGGAAGCACAAATTAGAAAAATATTTAACTTGTAAACTGTACAAGCAAACTTTACATTTTCATTGTAACTTAATAGATATGTGAAGATGTTTCATGTCAGCTGAAGTTCTCAGTAATTCCACAGTTAAAACTGTCAGATATTCACCCGATGGTGTTTTTCTTACTTTGTAAGGACTTTTTTGTCTCCCACCTTTCAGCAGACATCTCTCCCTAAAAAAAGGAGAGAAGACTCCCCTAAGTAGAGGTCGGTAGGTTTAAAGCATGTTTCAATTTGTAATACAAATTAAACATATTGGGTAAAGCTCATAAGATTACTTCCTGCTACACATACCCATTTTGAAACATGATATCTGATTCAAGCCACATAACCTCATATTGCTGGCATATGGCCAAATCCCTGATGATGATAATAACAAAAATAATAATAATATTCTGCTTCTAAAGAAAGAAGCAGCAAGGAACTGTTTCCTAAAGCAAATGCATTGTCTTAAAGACTACTAAATGTACAGGAACACCTGGTTGTCTTGTTTCCAGAACAATTCTTTAAGAACTCTTATATTCCAATGCACACATTCATCAAATTAACATTAGGGTCTATAGGAAAGGCTTAGCTGCCTTAAAAAGTATACTTGAGTTAATTGTTTCTGTATTATTGCTGAATTTAGGTAGAAAGGATTAGAAGAAATCCTTTAACAAATGACACATTTATGAAACTATCTTCTTTATATTGCATGGAATACCCCATGACATTGTTTAACATCCATCTACTATATGAATTGCTTATGTAAATTAATATCTAGCTTAAAAATCATTCAGCCAAAGGACTTGAAAGCTACTACTTTGGAGCTTCATTAGTGGCTGCAGATTAAGATATCATAAGTATAGTTGTAAATGACCATGAAAAATGGAAATTAGGGGTAGAAAAAAGGCTTTTAAAAGGTCATTTACTACTGCATTCAATTAAGCCAGCTCAATTATGCTGCAAGAGCTTTCCTGGGCTATGACATATGAAATGCTGAATTCTGCAGATACTTCCAGTTTGGAAATTAAGCAGAAAGGAACCCCAGCTGAATGAACCCTTTCCCTCTGCTGGAAATTTCCCTCTGAAATTTCCCTCTGGAATTTTCCCTCTGGAAATTTCCCTCTGAAATCATGTCTGCTGGACGTGATTTCTACACCAGCAGATCCTCGCAGTTTGCAGGAACAGACAGAAACTGATAGGCTGGGCTTCACATGCCCAGAAAAAAGATATAGGATATATGTTCTGGGTGTTTTTTTGCAAGCTTGATGGTGATACTGGCACCTGATGAAGGGCTTGGTCTTCTTTCCCTTTTGCTCTTTGGGCAGTCAGAGCTGTGTGATGAGAGGGGTTCCAGGCCCTGTGCTGTATAGTGGCCAAGAGCTGTGCATGCCCCCACTTAACTACAGAACCAGTCATCCATGGAGAATAACTATACCACAATCTGCATTTCTGCTGAAATCAGCAGCATGAAAACATTGAATGCTAAGACCTAAACTGCTACGTTTTAGTTGTAGTTCTTAAAATATGCAGATAGACTATAGCTATCTCAAATAGATCCTTTCACACTGTGCTAACTTAATCGGCCCCCATACCTCAGAAAAATAGGCCCATCAAGAATTAGTTTGTCCTTCCTTTACTTAAAAAAAAAAAAAAAAGAAAAAAAAAAAAAAAGAGAAAAAGACATGAATTCTGTGACAGAATGTGTAAACCAGTACATTCTGGCTAGATCTTAGCTTCCTGCTGCCGATACAAATCTCTTTAATGAGATGTGTTTTTGCTCTGTAAGCTCTGGATTCAATGAAGGCTTAGTCATGCAAATAAATGCACTCTTAGAAAGTGACCTATTAAACTCAGTACAGCTATTACCTCCCTCACTAGGATTAATTTTTTGCATCTAGCACAAGAGCATTTGTAAATATTATAATGCTCCTTCCCAAGCATCTACTCAAATTTTGGAGCAAAAGTAACATTCAAAAGAGGTTCCCTATTTTAAAGGGGTCTTGCCATCAGAACTGGCACACAGGACTGTGGCTGGCTATAAAACACTGTGAGAAATCAAAAGCTAATTAATTTGATAGAAGGTTTCTAGGAAGAAATGCTTACAATAAAACCACCATCTACTTTAAAATACTTTTTTAAAAACTTCTTTTCAGTTTTGTTCTATAGAAGGCAAGGGAAAAACCAGTGAATTGTGTTTTGTACAAGCAGTAGGCCAGGCTCACTGGTGGAACATCTCAGTGTATGACACTGATAAAAATGGTCCTCTGCCTTCTACCTAATCCTCATAGCCGCTCTCACTTTTTGATCTTGTCAAATGAGAAATGTCGCGCATTTTCATGCAACTTGTCAGTTTTTTCCATCTTGACTTCATTTTATGCTATTCCAGCTACACATACTGCATTCAGTGCTCAAAATAGCACACTCTGTGTAAGTTTTTCCACAGCCCACCAGAGCAGCCTGGAGATAAACCTTCAGAAACTGGTGAAGTCCAGCGCAAGGAGGTTTGCCGCTGGCCGTGCCGCTGCCCGGCGGTGCCAGCCTGCACCCCTGGGGTCAGCCTGGTGAAGGATGGCTGTGGCTGCTGTAAGGTCTGTGCCAAGCAGGCAGGAGAGCCCTGCAATGAAGCAGATGTCTGTGATCCCCACAAAGGGCTCTACTGTGACTACTCAGAAGATGAGCCTAGGTATGAAACAGGCGTGTGTGCATGTAAGTTGCTCCTTCACGTTCCCTTCTTGAAATCCAAGAGGGTGGGGACCACCAGGTGAATGGTTTTGGAGGAAAACTGCTTGCAGGTGCTGCACAGCTCTGTGCTAAAGAATTCATCCTAATTTAGTCCTCCAACTGCTCAGTCAGAGAATCTGAGAGTAGGGCTGGGACTGAATTTCAACTTACCTGCATTAGTGAAACCAGGTCATGGTGCCCAAGCCTGTTATTGGCAGACATATTGATTTACAAAGCTGTGGATGCCATAAAGACTGACCACATTTTAGCACCCTGTTTAGCAAGACCCATGTGCTCTTCCCATATTAGTAACTGCTGTTCACCATTTTCAGATCTGGTAGCTGTAGGATGTGAGCTCAATGGAGTTTATTACACCAACGGGCAGACCTTTCAGCCCAACCGGCTTTATAAGTGCCTGTGTGTCAGTGGTACAATCGGATGTACCCCTGCATTCACACCAAGATTAACAGGAAGCACCTGTGCCCAGGTCTCAGGCAGAAAGAAGCCAGGACAATCCATCTGTGGCCTGGGACAGCACAAGCAACTTCAATCAACCAACTACAGACTGATGTCAGGTGAGCCTGACTACACTGGTAAACTTTTCTGCACATGAGCCTTTCTGCATTTAGTGTCCCTGGCTCCAGCAGCCAGGCAGGCAGCGCACTGGCCCTTGCCCAATTCTTGCTCAAGGCTTTTGCAAGAGTGACTGTTGTGTCCCACTTACCCCTCTTACTCTCAGGTCACAGACTCATTTCTCTAAACCTAATAAATGTGAAAAGCAGAAAGGCTTTTGGCTTCTGTCACCAGGGAATTGGCCAAAGCATCTTTCTGCAGAGGTCTGCTGCTCATCGGATCAGCCCAATTAGGGATGCTGCTGGACAGCCATTTTGCAGCCTGGGAACTGCCCCACTTTTTCCTGCTTTGTGGTGTTAGCCAGTCTTGGCTTTCTCATACATATATTAACAAAACACAGGTCTCTTCTTTCAATAGAAAGCAGAAAATTATAAAAATTGCCTTAGTGGCTTTCCTGTGTTCACAAATTTTGGTCACTGCAAGAACAATACTCCCCCCACCCAGTTCTTAATTCAGCCTGATGAAAAGCATTCATCAGCTTGTCCATGCAGCTCTGCCAGGGTCAGTGGATATTCCCTTTAAGTCCATTCTTGCTCTGCAGCTAACACTAGTTCTCTTTTGCACTCTAAGGCAGCACCATTGCCAGAAGCAGCTATGCCAGCCCTTCCCTGGCCACAGCTGCTATGCTTGTGCCATCTCCTTCCCTGTGCATGTGCAACTTTCCATGGTGAAAGTCATCTTTGTTACAGCCAATGCAGGTACCAGAAAGCAGAGCCATTTATTTGGTAGCAGACTGAATCACCATCATGGATCAATAAAAGAAAAGGATAGCAACACTTATCAGAAAAACTTTATCAAAAGCTGCTTAGTAAATCAGCTGCTGCACATCAATCAATCTGCAGGTAAATAGACCTGCTTACAAAACCTGAAGTCCAGTTTGGACAACTTCTCACATGTAAGCAGTGGTCACACAAGTAAGCCAAATGAAAAAAAAAATCATCCTTACTTCAAATTATGATTCTGGAATTTGGATCAGCTGTACAGCATAGTCCTCAGAGCAGACACCCAGCTGGCAAAGCACACTTTCTGTTGGGCTCAGTTCAGCGACCCAACACCCTGTCCCTGTGGTGGCTGTACAATACTGCTCTTTGGGAGCCTTCTGAGAAAAATACCAGGAAATTTTTTTCCAAGTAAAGTCTTCCCCCTCCCAGTCCAGCAGAATTATCTTGTCAACTTGTCCATAAATTCCATGGATGGCTCAATGGGCTAATATGTATTTTGAAAAGTCCCTTTTCTGTTAGAGTGGATAGTAAGTGCTAAGTTTCATTTTACTCCTCTTGCTTTGTTTTCTGGCTTTCTATTCAATTTGATTTATCTAATTCAGATACACAGAGATGTAACTAGGTCATACTTTAAAAAATGTAACAAGTATAAACAACCATTTAACTTCCTTTTATTTGTTGCAGATCTGTGACAGGCTTTTAAAATGCTTACTTCAATGAAATCTTTAAATTGCTGTCTACTTTCTAAGTAGACAGCAGTTCTGGTAATTCCAGGTAATTCTGCATGTGCTCTTATATAAATGCACAGATTCCACACAGATTTTCTGTAGAACTTTTCCATGGCAATTTTATTTCATTTTTAAGTACACTCCACCTAATCCAGCCCTCCGGCTTTTTGGTGGTATCTAAAAGTGATTGGATAATTTCATTCCTCAGTACAAAACCTAAAGTCTTATCAATTTCTACGAAGACACAAATATTAATGTTCTCAGCAGCCTTTATAAACTATGCTTGGCCTAAAATAAAAGAAAAATCTGGACATTTCATAAGAATTCCACAAATATCTCGTCACACAACATTTCCATCAAATGAAACTGGAAGGTGATATAATACATGCAATTTCATAGTCCTTGTAGGATCTGAGTATCCAGTATCACCAAAGTGTAACTGCAGCTCAGCTGAATTTTGTATAAATGTTATTTATGTCTCATTTTTAGGTTTACCTACAGAAGTACCTTCATGAACAGAAATCAAATTCTTATCCTTGTATTTTCATTTCATCCTTTTGGGGCTGCATAAATAAAATATTGCTGTCTTAGCTTACAGAAGCTTACCACTAGTTTTGAAGAAAAAGTGCCTCATACAGGCAACTCCCTGGACACCCTGTTCCAGGACCTGTGGCATAGGCATATCCAGCAGAGTGACCAACGACAACAGAAAATGTGAAATGAAAAAAGAAAAGAGATTATGCTTCATCCAGCCTTGTCTGACCAATATGCTGAAGAAAATAAAGGTATTTTCTAGCATAAAATTAGTTCCTAATAGAAAATGAAAATATTGGAATCAATGGAAAAATGGATATATTAGCAAGTACTAATAAAACATTTACTTCTTTCTTTTTTATGGGTTTTAAAATAACTCTTCTATGTTTTCTACCATTAATGTTCCTGTTTCAATAGCAAACTACAGATGTACAATTTCAAACAAAAGAATGTAATGTCCTGAAATGTAAGTGCTGCTAATGCTGTCCTGATGGACAGTCACTCTGAAAGGATCTCCTGTTTGTTGACTGACAAAGGAAAAAACAGGCAGCTTTCAGACTGAGTAACTTTCAAGATATTTCTAAGTAAATGTTGCAACTTTTTCTTACATGATCTGCAATTAATGTTCAGAGTTTTCTTTGTTTTAATATTAAAGATTCCAAAGGGAAAAACATGCCAACCAACCTTCCAGCTTCCAACAGCAGAGAAGCTAGTTTTTTCTGGATGCTCAACTACTCAAAGATATAAACTAACTTTCTGTGGTGTATGCTTGGACAAGAGATGCTGCATTCCTAACAAGTCCAAAATGATCACTGTACAGTTTGAGTGTCCCAACGAAGGCTTCTTCAGGTGGAAGATGATGTGGATAACATCGTGTGTGTGCCAGAGGATTTGCAGTGCTCCAGGAGATATATTTTCCCAACTCAAACTCCTATGACAAATTACACCATTGACTGTAACACAGGGAGTGCAACAGCACATTCACACCCTGAAGAGTCAGCTGCCTCACTCCCTGCCACAGCAGTGTTTATCATGAAACTGCAGAAGTGAATATTCACTCATTTATTAAATAGCACCCATAAAACGCCAGAGGGCATCTTTTTAAATGTAACTGTTTTTACATTCCTGAGGATGTATCCGACACTAGCAGTACTCAAGCAAGAACTCTTGGTGACTGTGAAAGGTACAGCAAGAGGGCTTCACACCCCACGGTAACAAGCTTTTGCCTACAGATACAAATAGATGTATTGCCCTGTAATACTTCATCTGTCATTCTTCATTCTTAAATTAACATTTTCTGCTATACATCTGAAATAGTAAAACACATCAATGGTGAAATATTGAAACAGAAGTTGTCAACTTCAATCTCAGACTGCTTTTTGCAACAGTCTTTCTCTAGTGTTATGGATATAAACACTGGATGTGCAAAGGAACAAATAAGTGGGCAACTGCAGATAATAGATACAAGACTTAAGAAAATTTATAGTTTTAGAACATTTTCTTTCTCAACATTCTTCATTTCTCAACAAATGTTATCACAATACTTTATTGAATACTTCTGGGCTTACACATTCAAAATTGTGCTTACTTACATATCCACTCCAACTGTACTAGAAGGACTTCAAATTTCAAGAAATCAATCCATTCTGATCTGTAACAACTCACTGGCAAGCAACTGGAAATAGCTGTACATTCTATTTTGGAAAAATTCTCACTGTAATATAAAAAGCTGCTTGATACTCCGATAATTATAAATATTAAAACATCTATTTTACTTGCATTCTTTCAAGGCTATAAGCGTTTTTCTACAAATGGTATTAACTTCATCATAAGTGCATGTTTTACTCAGAGGTATTCTGTATTATCTCATTATCAAGTGCAACTCAGCATTCATTAATATGAATCATTAAAATATTAATTAATATTCCAAGCATAATACTTGAAACAAAATTTATTTTTTAAAATTTTCTGTTATTGCTGATTTTGGTATTAACTGAGAATCCTCTAATATAGTTAACTACAACACAGGAGCAGAAATACCAAAATGAGGAACATAGCTTAGAGCATTCTGAAATGTCTACTGCAAAGTGTAAGAAAGCAGTTTCATTAGAGACTTGCTTTCATCTTTGAAAAGACTACATGGGCTTTTCTTCTCTTTGTAGTTGCTTGTTAAAAACTAAATCTAGCAATGGTGATCCTTCCTTGAAGCAAGACCAACCTTTAGTTTACTGGAAGTTGAAAGTCTAAGAAAATAATTACATTTTTGGCTGCTACATACAACCTCTCCTCCTATTCTTCACAGCATATTGTGTGTCAATTTACTCCACAGTTAGGATTACTGTCCTTACTGATACCAGCCACAATTAGGTGCCTTCAAATCTTTCTCACAGGCATGGCTCCCCACTTAATGATCACTCTTGAGGAAAGGAAGCTGTTCTGCTGGTCCCACTTTGGAATTACATTAGCCAGGCATGCTGAAAGTCATTCTGGTTAACTGAAGTGGCTGGATGTTTAGGGAAAGTGCTTTTTCATTTTTAAAATCAGTTCTTCCTTCTTTAAACAGCTATCTTCAGTCTTGAAGGATCTATTCTAGGCCCACCTTTTGTAGTATCCAATTCATTGTACTCTTCTATTAGGTCAGACAAAGAGGATATAGCTTCTGAAAAACAGCTTTGCTCCATCCCATCTATTTGCAGATAATGGTGAAGGTGAGCCTAAGAGGATTAAAAAAAAAAAATCAGTGTTATCCTTTTCTTGGTATTTGATTGCTTTGGCTCAGTAAATACCAGTTACTCTGTACTGAAGGGGGGGAGTACAAGCAGTGTTGAAAGGCACTTAGAGATTTATATCATGACATCCCTTGTTTAAACACTTGGCAAGTCTGGTAACAATCCCCTAGTGAATCACAGTTGATATTACTGACTTCTTAAAATCCATCTTTTCATATTGTGTTCTTGGGTACACCAGACCAGCTGTGGATTGGGTTTGCATGGCAGGGGTTCGGCAGCAGGGGAGTGCAGGGCTGCAGGGGTGGTTTTTGTGAAAAGATAACAGGAGCTGCCCCCACGCTGAACAGAACCATCCTAGCCAGCTCCACTATGGACCTGCCACTGGCCACAGCTGAGACCACTAGTGATGCTGGTAATGCCTCTGTGACAACTGGGGGGTAAAAATGCTGCACAACAGCTGTGACAGAAGACTCAAGAAAATGTGAGAGAAACAGTCCTGCAGACACTAAGATCAGCAAAAAAGGAACAGAATTCTGAGGCTAGGAAGAAGGCAGTGGAGTGGGGGTTAAGGTGTTTTCAGTTTTATTTTATTTCTTGCCATCCTACTCTACTATTATTGGCAATAAATTAAACTAATTTTCCAAATGCCAAGTCTGTTTAGCCCATGACAATAACTGGTGGTTGTTCTCCCCGTCTTGATCTTGACCCACAAGTTTTTCACTGTACTTTTCTCCGGTCCTGCTGAGGAAGTGAAGTGAGAGAAAGCTTGGTGGACTAAAAGGTTTAGATTAGATATTTGGAAGAAACTCTTTACTGTGCACTGGAACAGGTTGCCCAAAGAACCTGTGGATGCTCCATCCCTGCAAGTGTTCTTGGCCAGGTTAGATGGGGCTTTGAGTCACCTGGTCACACAAATGAAACCCTTGGGCTGTTAATTATCAACAGTCTCTTCACAACACTAAGATCTGGGTTTCAATAATGCAAGATACTAGTGATTAGTGACTATGGATGTTATAATGATAAGAGTTGCACCTTTTTCTTGTAGAGCTTCAAAAATCTGTCTTTGAGTTCAATGAAAGTCGGTTTTACACAGGTGTTGTTTGCTAAAGCCAGAAGGGAATGGGAATGACCCACAGGAGGTACTGAACACAAACCAGTTTTCCAGCCCTCTTGATTCCAGGAGACAAAGTGCAGAGAAGGCTTCAACCTGTGATACAAAAATTTAATTAACTAACGAATATAAAGAACACAAAGGCTAACAACCAACAGTTTCAACTAACAGTCTGAAAGATTAACATTTAAGCACTCAGGATTAAGGAAGCCAGTTATAACTATCACTGTGAATAAGGTATTTTACACTTCAGACTAAACCACTATGTCTCTATGTTAAATTTAAATTGCAAACATCAATTGTGTTTTGTTAATTTAATGCAGCAGGATTTGAAAAGTGAAGTTACAAGTACCTATTTCTATAAAAGGGACTGGAAGCACTGTGAGATTTAATAAAGGGGCAGATTAATACTTTGTGAGGGTAATCAGTCTACCTGTAGTTTTGAAATAAGTAAAATACTTTAGATTCCCAGAAATTTTTCCCATGCACCCCTGTCTGCCTATAAATTCCATTTTGCCTGCCTTTCCTGTTACATCTATGTAGCTCAATACTGTTAAAGAAAATGGGTGCTAACACAACACAGAGTTGTTAAAATAAAGATTATTTCCTAGCTATGTGAAAGTAACCATGGAAAGAGAAGGGCCTTCTGTTCAGCAAAAACAAACTTCTACTACAGAACTCATTACTCCAACATTCTTTGCTGTTGGATGGAGACCCCTGAAAGGGTGGACTTTGCTTTTTTTTGCAATTTTGAGGAAGACAGGAGTAGCACCTCCCTTTATTTGAAAATCAGGAATAACTTTTTTTCACTCATTACATAAGTTAATTATGTTTTCTTCCCTTCTAAAATTAAGAAAAGGAAGTTGGAGTAAACTGATCTGGTATTGAAACTGTTCAAATGAAAAGCTGGAATGCTCTGGACAACTGCCAATATCTGTACAAATCCCATGACTACTCTGTGTGGTATTACAAACCTTTCAATATTTCTGCGAAGGTCTGAAACCTGCACATTTCCTCGAACAAGAAGTGCACAGGCCAGGTAGAGGCTGTGCTTTGGATCTGCTTGAATTAGTTGATGATCTCTGCTAAAGGCATCTGAGAACATCTGATCCAACCTGGGTGAAAAGAAAACAGTTATCTACTCTTACTAAAGTAGGATACAAAGGCTCTTCAGAATGCCCCCCTTCAGGGTTTAAAAGTTCATAAAATCCTGGATAAAGGTACATTTAACCTAGGACCATAAATGATAGGAAAGATTCAAACCTTTATATGTACATAGGTTGGTAATAGAGTTTTTAAAAACACACTAGATCCATTTTTTCCTCAACCACAAGTTACAACCCACTGTTGAATCAGAGAAGTTGCCTTTATAAAGGCAATTTGAGGCCAATGGTTACAAAGTCTTAAAATTATGTAAAAGGATTTAACTACTTGGGGTTCTGGTTATGTGGCAATTTGAGTGGACAATCTCACTGGAAAGGATCTGGAAAGTGCTGACCTTACAGAACTGATTATCTGCCTGTTACACTCCATTATTTAAAAGGATCAATGAGTCATAGAACTGTATTAATTTTGATTAATGATTTGGGAAAAGACAGGCTATATCTACTTGCCTAGTCTACTTATTCTAATTTTATGACACATGACTACTTTAAAAGATGACACTGCAGATCATATTCTTTCTCTCTTAACTTCCTTAACCAAGTTTCACTGTACTGTGGGATACCAAAGATGGTGTTCTGTGGACTCACAACATCTAAGCCATTCTTTCCACTGGTTCCAAATACTGTACATTTATAACCTCTATTTCTTTTTTGCTTATATCATCTCTGCCACAACCTGCCTATTGCAAAAAAATAAAGGCGATAAAAATATTACTGTTCCCACTTCATTCTGAAACATCTTTGACCACCTCCTCATAGTCAGCTACCTTCCCCCATCCCTACACCATATCCTCAAGGTATGTTCTCAACAGATCTGACTGTCACAACTTGGAAAATAAGTGTGGTCCTGCCCTCTTCTCCACTTTGGCATACTTCCATCACTTACCCTTAGCTGTCTCTACCACTATTTGTCTCTATCTCACTCTTGCTCACTGAACATAATCCAACAAACCCAGTAAAATCTATTTTAACTGGTAATCTTTCTGCTATGTCAATGGGATAAATATCTCACAAAATTTGACACATTAAAACAAGATGTTAACTAGGCTCACTGCCCTCACTGCATCTCCAGACTGAAGTAAGATAAATACTGAAGTATTTCCTCAAAGAGCCTAGTTAATCCCTTGTTTGTCTTTAGAGTATCTTGTCAGTCAAGTACAAGCTGTTATTCAAAAAAACTTGTGGTGTGGGTTCTAAGTAATACATTTTCCCAACAGAAACACTTCCAGCAGAGATTAAAAGCATGTCAAGTTTACTGGCTCAACCATTACATAGAAAAGGGACAGCAGATGTTCCATAAATCAGCAGGATGAATTTGAAAATGTGGCAGATATACAAGTTTCAGAACTTCCACCCTTAGTTTGACTACAGAATAGAATTTTTAAATGAAAACTATGGAAAAATCAGAAATTAAGCTTTAAATGTGAAACTCCACTAATATTTATTCTTACCTTCTAGAAGGAACATTAACATCTGCCAGTGTGTACAGAGGAGTCAAGCTTGAAACCAAATAATGAAGTCGAGGAAATGGAACCAAGTTCATGCTGATTTCATTAAGATCCATGTTTAGGGAACCTTCAAATCTAGCAGAGCTGAAAAATTAACAAATTGCTATGAAACTGATACAAACTAAGTACATCACTTCTATAAACAAGTGAAATGTATTTTCCAGCTGTTCTGTACAATAAAACTGTAAAACAACATGGCATTTAAGCAAGTGTTCGAGTATAATCACAAAACTTTCACATCTGTCAGTAACAGTGTTATGTCTTACTTATACTTCTCATTAAAGAAGAGTAAGTTACCAAGAGCAATTCCTTGTTTCCCAATTGGAGTCTTTAGCATTGATTTATTATCATTAATAATCTTTAATACCACTTAATACTGGTTAATTAGTACCAGCTGGTTAATACCAGTTAATTATTACCACTTTTACTAAACAGGCTATAGTAAAACACATGTGACTTAGCATTCCTGACAAGCTGTTTAAAAGAAAAACAGGCCAACCAGAAGTATAAAGTATATTTCTGGCAGCAATAGACAATTTATGAGCACAAATGATCTGACAATATTTACAAAATAATGCCTAGAAAGCCAAACCTCCATGGGTTCCATTAGGCACTTGTAAAAGACAATTTCCTTCTGCCTACAAACTTACCTCAGGTTCAAGATTATCATGGCTAAAGCAGCACCACTACAATCTGAATACTTCCAAGTACTTTAGCATTTAGTAACCAGTTCTTATAAAGAGAAGACTCATATTGTAATATGAGTAATTAATGTAATTAATACTACTCAAGTTGATGCAGGCCTGCATATTTACAGCACCCACCACCTCCAGCAATCCTACTTTGTTACAGAGGAATAACCTGTAACTTTACCTTGTCAGGTTCAGCAGCAAGTTGGCGATGATGTTATTCATTGCATCAAATGGCTTCTCAGGTACTGTTTTTGCACTGCCTGCACTTGATGTTACCAAGCTGTTTTGCTTCACAGTTGATCCTAACTTCCCAGAATTGATCATCTGATGAATTTTATTAACTATCTCAAACAGAGACTTCGAAAGAGAGGAAAAAAAAAGCACAGAAGTAGTATTGAGTACAGAACTTTGAAATTCAGTACCACACATTTCATTTCTAATAATCTTGAAAGCTCAGACATTGTAATGTTAGGTTAAAGATTATACCTTGGTACATCTAAGTCCAACTTTTGAGCAATTGCAGTTGATTGGAGTGTTTCTAAGTCTGTGTCTTACATATCACAAATACATACACAGCTTGACTCAGAAGTTTGAATTTTATTCAACTATTCAAAATGCTTATGAAAATTTAAAAAGCAGTTTTAGAAGAGAACACCTGTGAAGCAAAAAAGGTAGTTTCTAACTAAATTTCATTTTCTCTTGCTTTTGTCATAAACAAACAGCAAGACAGCCACTGAAGCTAGATTCAAATGAGTCTAGCACTTTGCAAGGTCAGGTATATCTATGATGCCCATATCACTAATCAGCACAGTTAAGCTTGTTGGAATCTGGAGAGATCAGAGGTCCTTGAAGCACCCTACTAACACCATGCACAAATTGATTGTTAAAAGAATTGAAGATACTATCTCAGTAAATAGAAGCTTTTCACGTTTATCTTGAAATAGACATGATAAAATTTACTCTACCTTAGTTTGAAGGAGCAGAGTGACTTTTTAGTGATACCCATGTTCATTTCAAAAGCTTGTAAGTGACTTAGAAGTTAAATTATTACTTTAAAAACTGAAATTATGCTTTTGGATATTTTGTATGCAAATCAGTACTGAAAAGGAAGAGACATTTCCACATTCTAATAAAAAAAATTACATAAATAGTATATTATTTCTTACTTCATTCTCTATTGGTAGCACACAGTCTGCATGTTCATTAAGCTCCTTCATAGCCAGAACACTGTTATATGGAGAAGTAATAACATCATCTTCACCAGAGGGATAAACTGAAGTAACAAATCTATATACTTCTGGGAATTCCTCCTCAAGCAAGTTTAGAACAAAAGTTCCAAGACCAGATCCTGTCCCTAATTATGAATGAAGACAGAATGAGAGAAGACAGGTTCCCCACATTATCTTAGGCTCTACGACTCATGTAGGAGACATACAACTTTTCAATTATATATATTAATGAATATTTTCTGAAGCATTTGGCAGACAGTAGAGGGTACTCAAATGTTATTAAGGCAGGAAGGTTTGTCCCAGACAGGAAATTAATTATGTAATAAAATTATTTCCCACAGTATGTCAGTCAGAATAAAGAATAAGTCTCAAAAATTCTGCAAACCAAAAAGTCCTACGATGTAACAAACATTTTTCTGACCTAGTATTTCTAGTTCTTGTTTTGAATTCTTTAATTTGAATTATGAAACACAACATTTGCTTAAAAGCATTGAACTGCCCCAGACAATACTATTTTCATTTTAGGTTTCTTTATGAAATTTTCTCATTCTTCAGTAAAAACAGAACTGCCCCTTCCCCCCAGCGGACAGGCTTTTTTCCTCACTAACACTAAGCACACAGCCCTGAGTTCAAAACAGAGAACTGAACTGTGGTCTTTTTCTGAATATTCAGCTACATTCTCAGTGGCAGACAGTTTAATCTATGAACAAGACAGCAGTTTTCAGAATAACAGAAACAGTACCTCCAGGGTATCTGAAATTAAGCCACAAAAAAGGCCTTTGACAAAATCCTTGCTTCATATTTAGAGCTATTTTCTGTGTCTTTTTACACATCATAACCAATTATAATACATGCTACTCTCAGATTTCTGGGGTAGGAAGGCTTAATGGCAGTGCAATAATGACAAAACTTACACCACAAAGGATTCTTCCTTTTGGCTTATTAACTAACTAGATCAGATTCAAGAGAATTATGAAGAAGGAAAATAGAAAAACAAAGTTTTTCCAAAGTTAAACAACATTAGAAGTCTCCTTCAAAGCCTTTTGGAAAACTCTTTCCCCACAATTAAAACGATTATGACAATGCTGTCAGTGTTCAGAAGTCACTGACCCTTCTTCTGATCAGTAATATCTCAGTGTTTGTCTTTGGTACCTGTCTTGACCTACTCACTGCCTCATCTTTAGAATTTTAGCTGCATTTGTGTTCTGAGTAGCACATCAGAGCTCCTCAGTGCTCTAATATAACTAGTGATAAATAATTACAGGTCCACTTAATTGTACTATGTTAATTTTTTTAATCTGCATTCTGAATGATGTAGATTATTATACTGATTTTCTTTTCAAGATCCATGTTTGTTTTTTTTTTCATCTGTGGCTATTGCAGTCATACTCCCCATAAAAAGATTACTTACCACCTCCCATGGAATGAATTATAAAGAAACACTGTAGACAGTCACAATGTTCAGCAGTTTTTCTCAGCTTTTCCACTATGTTTTCCCGGTACTGACAGCCATATATCTTATGACCTACAGCCCTGAGGATATGAAAAGTACTTTAAAATGTCCCCCCAAACAATCAAACTAAATTTTTAATTTTAAATCCTTCTGTGTGACATTTTAGAGTTCAGGATCCAAAGCTGGGAGCAACATCTCATCTGTGAGAGTTTCTAAGTTGTGACTACATACGAGCATATGGGAGTCAGGACATGGTTCTAAATTGGAGGATGCAAAGAGATCTAAGTTCACAACTTTGGAGTATACACTTATTATTCTGTACTGGAAAGGAAAAACTCCCACACTGGATAATCCAGTTGTGGTAATGAAAGCTACATAGTCCTTAACAATAGATATCCCCATGTAATAAATGTACAGATAATCTTTTGAGTACTATGCAAGTCAGTTGCTACTAGTAACAAAAAACCCCAAACAGCTCATTTTCAACACACTTGTCTGCTAGATGGTAAAGACTGCTTTACTCTCCATATTGCACTCTCTTTTGGTACATTTGCTGGTGATTTGCTTTCCAGTCTGTAGTGCACTGAATATTATTAGAGCACCTTAAAGTCTCTGAAAATTTGGAATTCATTATGTTAACCAATCTTTTTCTGAATTTTTCTTTTGGTAATGTAGTCTATATGCACAAAGCCAGAGTCTGATTAGAAATCAGAAGTGCATTTGTTCATATATCTCATTTCCACAGTAACTGCACAGTCTCAAACTAGATTATGGCTTCAACTAAGCAATGAAAGCAGCTGAATGCCAAAGAAATAAAAATAAAAAGCATGCTCTTTTGTAAAGAAAATCAAAAAAGAAGAAAAAAGAGATAAAATGATATATCAGCAGAATTATTCTTCTGTAAAAGCCTTTTCAAAGCCCTCCTCCAGGCAACAGTGACTCCAAGTTTACTGGTAAAATGCTGCAGCTCTCCAGGTGCAGAACGAAAGCTACGGTTTTCATTTCCCCTTTCAAATGCCATCTAATTAGCTGCTAAGAAATGTGTTCTAAAGAGGTTCTCACCAGTTGTTTCCTGAACCAGAAACATCTGTGATAAGCTGCTTGCTATCAAACACATCCCTCAATGGTCCCTGTAGAATTTCATTTACCACACCCTCCTCCATGTCAATCAACAGTGCCTTCAAGAATGGAAAGAATTTAAACTCAGTCAGTAAGCAAACCACCCTTGAAATAATCACACAAAGAAATATGAAATTATTGACAATACAAAAGGAATTCTGTTTTTACTCTGCTCCAGAGAAACCTTCTCCCACCCTAGTTGTTGACTAGGAGACCAACTAGATTCACCCTAGCTGATTTGCGAGTTGTTTGATAGGACTGCATTTCAGATGAAATTTTGTTAAAATTTAATAATGTTTTGTCCCACTACTTAGGAATTAAAAAATTAAAACATTTTTATGTTTCAAGTTTCCTTGCTTCTTAATCATTTAAAGTGGCTCAAAGAAATCCAACCCTTAGTTAATAATATCTGCAATCATTTTATTAAAATTCCAATATGAGTTACTCAACAAGACTGGCAGCAAAGTGCATTACTGCATTAATAAAAGTATTAGAAATTTTACTTTGAAAGCAATACTTAAACCTGCATGCAATTTTAAGAACTTCATGAGAATTCCCACACAGTTGGGCATAAATATTCAATGTAAAAACAGTGACCTTTATAGATTGCCTTACTCGTGCTTTTAAAGAGCAGATTTTTCCTTTGTAAATATCAGGACCATTATCACCACTTCTGAAAAAAAAAATAGTAACAGAAAAATCAAGGATCATATTTGCAGCATAAAATATATACTACAATAAAATTTTATCTCTTATATATTGTGTTTGGAAGACTATGACAACGCAGGCAAACAGAAACACCTTGAATATGCTGCTAATACCTTATAATCCTGAAAGTAATGCAATTACAGGACATGAACTCAAGCAGAATTATCCTAAACATTACTTCAAGAAGCTGAAAGATAAGCATAAAAGTTCACTCTCAGATAGAGCCTCCGCTTTGTAGCAATTCTACAAGCACTGCCAAAACTGGAAAGGATTATCTTTTATCAGCATGTGATACATGTATCCACATCAAACAATGGAAAAAAAGCTCCACATGAGCTCTTCAGTGGGAGCAGTACAACACTGTGCTTGGGCTCCAGGTGTGAAAGCTCTGTAACTGCACCAGCACAGTTCTGTGCTTGACTTATTCTGCTTATTATGATTTACCAGTTCAGAAATCCTGCTGGGCTGACACAGCTAAATCCTCCTTCTTTCCCAGGACTGGTTGTACTGAGCCAATATAGGGGACTATACATTATGTTACATTTTTTCCCACTCAAATGATGAGATACTGGCCAAACTATGAGTCTGGCCAAACTATATTCAGCACAAGGTTTTGGGAAAAAAAGGCAGGGATACTGGAAGACTGATCTTATTTCCTCTTCCATTACTTACCTAATCTGGGAGCTGGCCAAGCCTAAATTTAAGGTATGTCTTAAGACCATCCTACATTTAACCACCATTATATTCACAAAACATCAGCTAAAATTCAGCACTTGATGTTCTGAGCCTACCGAGTCCCATCAGGGACAAGGGGAAAAGAGTACAGGGCTGCACTGGATTACTCAAGAATTTTCCAACTTGTCACTCAGAGATGGTCTCTAGACACTACTCATTAGGTGAGCAGCTCACAGTAACCTCCAATATCCATGTGATTCCTCCAGCCTACATGACACCTGCAGGACTACACTATAGCACCAGTAAATCCTCCTAGAGAATTTCTCTTCAGGGACTAACAGAATTCAAAGAGGAAATAAAACCAACCCCAAAACAATATTTATTTTTCTGATCTACCTTCTGATCATGAGTAATCTCATGAACTGGTTGATAAAAACTTACCTTGTATCTACGTTCCTAAAGAAACTGCTTAAGGCTTCATCATAAATTCCTTTCTGAAAGGAAACAACAAAAAATTATGTGTAATGTCAAAAATTCTCAGTGTTTTTTCATGGAATAATTTAAGTTGGCAGGGACCTCTGAAGGATACCTGTCAAACTTCACAACTTGAAACTGAGTGAACATCTCTGTAGAACCCAGCTAGTTCTAGTCATCTCCAAAAAGAACATTTCGTTGAAACATCAGCTTGTTATTAAAAACTGAGAGAATGTAACTAAGAAATTAATTTTCAGCACAAGATTAAGCAACTGTAGTAGTTTACTGAAGATCCCAATGCAATGATTAAATTGAAGAGCTGTTCTTCAGCTGACTCAGTTCATCACTGATACAACTCTCAGTTCATCATGAGTTCCAAGCCTGTGATACCAATGCCCATGGAGTTCTGCAAAGAGGACAGCCCAATCATACTGATTCCTGAACTCCCTGCCAAGGGGTTCAATGGCAATTACTTACCCCAACATAAAACTAAAGAGATCTGACAAGTTTAAATACCTTAAGTGCTTTATAGTCACAGCAAGAAAAGTGTGATTTTTTTCAGGGTACTCAGCACAATCCTATGCCCCCTTCATGTTGCTATTTTGGTCAGTAAAACTGCACAACAAGCCATGGCATAAGCTAACATGGAAAACAATGGTGGGCTTTGGGGGTGTCCTCTTTTGCTTTACTGCCATTGGCAAAGTACTGTGTTGTTAACAGCCTCAGACCTGCTAATGCCTGGCTGTAGGCAGACACACTGAGCTTTCAGGGTGCAAATGCTGGAGAAAGCTGGCCAGAATTAGTGATCACAGAATATTCTGAGTTGGAAGGGACCTAGAAGGAACATAAGAGTCCAACTCTTAGCCCTTCAAAAGACACCCCAAGAGTCAAACCATGTGCTTGACAGTGTTGTCCAAATGCTTCTTGGGCTCTGACAATCTTGGCGCTGGGGAGTCTGCTCCAGTGGCCAACCACCCCCTGGGTGAAGAACTTTTTTCTAATACGTAACTTAATTGTTCCCTGACACAACTTCAGGCCATTCCTTTGGGTCCTGTCACTGGTCATGACAGAGATCAGTGTCTGTCCCTCCTCTTCCCCTCAGGAGAACGCTGCAGACTGCCATGAGACCCTCAGTCTCCCCCAGGCTGAACAGACCAAGTGACCTCAGCTGCTCCTCATATGGCTTCCCCTCGACTCTTCACTATCCTCGTGGCCCTTCTTTGGACGTCCTCCAACAGCTTAATGTGGTTTTTTTTTACATTGTGGCACCCAGAACTGCCCCCAGCACTCGGGGTGAGGCCGCCCCAGTGCAGAGCAGAGTGGGACAATCCCCCCCCTTGCCCAGCTGGCCATGCTGAGCCTGATGCCCCCCAGGACACCACTGGCCCTCCAGGGCACTGCTGACTCATGTTCCACTTGCCATCGACCAGGACCCCCAGGTCCCTTTCCACAGCACTGCTTCCCAGCCTCTCATTCTCCAGTCTACCCATACATCCAGCGTTGTCCCATCCCAGATGCAAGATGCGCTAATGCCCCGTTAAACTTCACACGGCTGGTGACTGCCCACCCTCTGATTTAACAGGGTCTCTTGAGAGTTAACCTTAAGTTTTGTTTTCATGATTAGTGAAACGGCACAAGAAGCTGGGGGTGGTTGTACCCACAGTGAAGCGCCCTTGGTTTAAGCAAACAAACACAGCGCTCTGCAGACACAGCGACGAACGCGGACGGCAGCGAGGGCGGCTCGCCCGGGCGGGCGGGGCAGCGGCGCCCTTACCTTGTTGACGGCGGCGTGTTCCCGCAGCGCCAGGTCCCAGAAACGGCATCCCACCTGGTTCCCGCACTGTCCCACTGCAAAGGGGAGAGACACAGCTCAGGCACGGGGAGGGGGCGGCGGGAGGTCCGGGCGCCACGACCCCCTTACCCTGCACCACCACCGACTGAGTCATGGCAGAGCCGCCGGCGCAGGCCTCTTTCGAAATCGGCGCCCGGAAGCCGCGCCCCCCGAGTTCCTGCGGTGGAACGTCCCAACCGGCGCTTCAGCCGCGGACGCTCGCCGGCTGCCGGCCGCGAATGGAACGTGCCATTAGGGAGCGGGGGGGGCGGGCAAACAGCACGGGGGTGCGGTGAGGTTTGCAGACACTCGGAGGGTCTGAGGGGGACCCGAGAGGGGCTGCGGGGTCTCGGCTGAGGCCCAGATGCAGGAGGCCTGACAGAAACCCAACCTAAAGTCTCTGTACAAGAGAACAAAAGTATTTCCATACAGTACAGTTCATTATCCTTTATGGATAAAATGTTGCAATAATAAAGCGCTTTATTTTGCCCAAATACATAATTCAGGGAGAGAGTGTGAAATGTGTGAAACGGTGTGAAAATACAAACTAAAAATTAAATGAAAAAGCGGCCATTGGAAATGCTGTAATGTACCCTCCCACCAGGCTTGCACATTAAGCTCAGTTTCATATTGTGCATATAATTGTCTGCAGTGAAAAAACAAGGAGTGCAGAGATGCTGTTGTCTCAGCATGGCAAGCCTGGTCCGCAACACAGCTCGGCTGCAAAACAATAAAATCCTTTAGGTTGGAAAAGACCTTTAAGACCATAAACTGTTAATCCAGCAGTGCCAAGTCCAGGACTAAAACAGTAAAGAACGTGGGACATGCAAAGCCTGCAGAAAGCTGTCTTGTGACACAGATGGCATTTCTGCTTCCTGTGGGAGGACAAAAGCAATTCCATGCAACCCAGTCCATTAAGTTTTATGGCTGAAACCTTCCAACAAAATACTCTTTTTCCAAATAGATTATTTATAATTCTGGTGTACAAAAAAATTGTTAAATAATTTTTTATTAAATCCTAGACATGACTTGGTAGAGATTAATTGTAGGTCTATGGGAAAATAAATTTCTAGTAAATGACTATTTAAAAAAAAACCAAAACAACTTTCCTGGGAAGATTATGTATATATTGCAGCAAATAAAATATTGTACAGCATGCATTATATACAAGAAATAGATACACAGAGTAAATTTGTGAAACTTAATTGAAATCATGTTGTTCTTAAGAAAAAGTACTGGGTGGCCCAAGCTTACGCAAGTGTCACGTATGAAATGTATGAAAAGGACCAATGGCTTTAGTGTTATAGGCATGCTTAGCATGAATACAGTACTACTGCTTCAAACATGTCTTTTCTATAAACTAATCACCAGTATAAAACTACATGAATATTAAACAGGAAAGTAGGTAGTCCTTTCTCTCTGGACAGATTAGATGTAACTAAAACTTAATTTTGTTCCCTGTGTTTTTTTGAAGTGGTCCAAACTCGTAGGCTGTGCTCTGTTCATGTTACTAGATGTCAAACCGCTTCTATACTTCTTGGCTACTGTCATGTCCTTAAAGTCTTCTCTTCACATGTCTTCTCAGCCTTAATTAAAGTTAAAAGCAGTACAACATTGCTTGTAAGCATTCTAATGCTTAATTTAAATTCTACAGAATCTCTTGATATTACTGTATCTGATTTTCTTTCTTCTTGTGTAATTAGCTCCACTTTCAACTTTTTTTTAAATTAGTTGTAGTTTTTGTGCCTATGTCCCATGAAGATTCAGCTTAGTCAGATTCACTCTATTGATCGTGATGTTGCAACAAGACACTCTGAGCTTTGGCTTCCAGTGTTCTTTAAGTGGTCTGTGAAGGCAGATATAAAGTGATTATTCTCTTTGAGCTTGGAAACACCAAGAATTGTGAATTGACAACAGACTTATAGTAATAGGTGTTTCTCACCCTTAATTTCTCAGTAATGTTTTGCTGATGTGTTATACAGGAATGGTGTTCTACAGCTTTGGGACACAAATTGGATAATTGTATAAATAACTTACTATGTTTTTTAGTGGAAATGAATCTCCATGGACCACAGTGAATCTGTGAATAACCCTTAAATCCCACACTGTAACAAGAGCCAAAAGTGCATCACAAGTTAAATATGTGTGCTATGCTTTCAGCATCTTTTTAATAAGTCATTTGACTATTTAAGCCACATGCTGCTGTAGGGAGAATACACTGGAATTTGAACTAATGTTATCCTTTGACTTACATTGTGACTTAGTTCACATATGAAGGTTTGTGGGTTTGTAATTTTGATTTTTTTTGGTCTATTTTTTGTTTGTGTCGAGTCTTTTTTAATTTAGAATTGTTGTATTTTGGGAAATTACTGTCAGGCTTGTAACACTTCATCTTTCATTTTTCTGTTCTGGTTGTTGTCCATACACCGGGTTCTTGAGGAGAAGGGTATTCTCTACAAATCTTGAGGTGTAAGAGATAGAGGGGGCTGAGATCTCATTTAAATCCTCTATTTTGGAGCAGTTTCCTGAACATTTGATCTTGAAATTGATTTCTTTATTACACAGTCATGCAAATGTCCAGTTTCAGAATATTTTGAGATACAGTAACAGTGTAGCTGCAGCCCTGATTTAGATAATGGCTATAACAACACTTATTAAAACCTTAAAGGTGCCAGAGAAAAATTATAATCTACTTAGAGTCAGTGCTCATTTCTTGTAGGCTTTCTGCAGAATTTAGATAGTTATATTCACGTTAAAAATGGAAATGGACAATCTGACAATGTAGCTCAGAACTTGAAGGTTTTTCCCAAATCTTTGTAGATGAAGGCTTTTACTTTGAAGGTATAATTTTTAAGATAGATACAGGAGACAAACTGAATTCTGGGAAGATTTATCTTTAGACAGTTGCCCTCTCTTAAACACCAGCAGCCCTTAAAATGAGTGCAAAGGTATGTGCAATATAATGCATCACAGACTGGCTTTCTTAGGCATATATGAAATGGCAATGTTAAAGGTCTATGTGGATGTTGGGGGCAGGGAAATTTATATTATTTTTTGCTCTCTCCTGAGTCTGCAAGTATCCTCTGGTTTATTGTGTTTTTCTTTGCAAACCCTGTTCTGCAGGGGGAAAACCCACACCTCTGAAGCCTAGAAGGGAAAATTGATGAAGACACCCTCCAAAATAGTGGTGTGTTGATTAGCTGGTGATATAGTAAAGAGAAGTAAATTGAATAGTAGCAATTTATGAATTTTAATTGGTTTTTATTCATACACTGTTTTAGTGTATTTTCAGTTTTTCATATATAAAGTATGCAAAGGACTGATTAGATCAGAAAACTAATTCTTAAACAAAATCCACAGAATGAAACCAAATCACATTGCAGCAAATATGGCTAAGAGAAATATTGTTTATTCACAGAGCTTGGATGTGGATATGAGAAAATATGCTTTGGTCTGAAGTAGGTGTGAGACAGAAAAACATTCTGAGTATGTGTGTACCAGTTAACATACAATGCTCCACTTAATACCAGCATTCACTAAACTCTGATGCTCTTAAGGGCCACAAGCGTTTGCTATTCCTGGCTATCTCTGCTGAGCAGCTGCAAGCAACTCAAACGGAATTTCAGTAATCCTTGTAACCAACATATCTAAGCAGGGAATCTGCTGTTCTTTTCTCTCCAGCAACAGGGTCCTGGAGACCAGGGCCTGAGGAAGCTTAGCTCAGCTTGTGATGTCATGAGCTTTTTTGAGCCAATCTAACAACTCACTGGCACTGGGAGGAGAGAGATTTCCTTTTTTACCTCTCTTCCCAGCTGTACAGCTCTGACACCACCCATGGCCTCTGTAACCACTGGGAACCCAGCTCACTGGTCTGAGGATATTCACCCTCAAAACCAATAATAAAATATTCCTGAAGCAAAAGCCCTAAATTTTCTGTTCCATTTTTGGGTAGTAGTTGGGAGCAGAAAAAGCTGAGCAAGCACACTGGTTTTGGTGCCTGAGACAACGATGGCATTTGAAGGCAACTGGATTTAAGGATCCATGCCTGAACCAGAGAGACTGCAGAGGGATACTGTTCATGCTTGCTTCTCAAGCATGAGCAGTGGGCTTTGGAGTGAGGAAAAGAAGGGTCTATATATCACTCCCCTGTGAAGGGGGTATCTGTAAGCTTGGAGTTGGAAAGGGAATCAGTCCTTGGAGCATATTACCTGAGAGCTGCAGGGAAGGGAAAAGGGGATGTGTTCGGGAGAAGGCAAGCAGAAGAGGAATGGGGCTGAAAGTATGAGCAGAGCTGACGAGGCTGGTGAAAGGAGAGGCAGTGGCTCCTGGAGCCACACTGTGTTGTTCCCTTACCACCCAAAACTGGACTCTAGAGGCAAGTGGAGAGTCCGTGATGGGGTCCCAGCTACTGAAGAGTTCCTGTGCCTGTGTATCCAGAGGTTGCAGTTCTTTATCCAGAGTAAGCCAAGTCTGCTGCAGTGTGTCAAAACCCTTTTTTCACCCTACTGAGAGTAGTAGGGATGCTGCTGATTAGTGCTTACAGATGTATCTTATTCTGGTGGTTCTTCCATCTGTCCATGCTTTCAAGATCTTTGGATTCCAGTTTTCATTTGTGTGTTTTCCAGATGAATTCTTATTAATTTTCAGTCTCTAGGGTGTTGTCCTTTATTTTTGCATTTCATAGTTTCCTGCTTTGCAGCTGGCCATGTTTTGAGTTGGTTCCAACAATAATTTGCTCAGCAACCATAAAACTTTCATTACTTTATTCTTTATTGCATTACTTTATACTTCAAAGAAAAGAAAGCTAAATGGCTTTGATTCCTTGTAGGTGATGATTGAAGGGACTAAGTTTTGCAAGTGATTTGTATCTATTTGGTGTGCAAGCCTACTGTGAGTTGAACCCTACCATTAACTTCCATCTACCTTCTATGGTTATAACACAGCTCACATTTGCAGCCCTTTGCCTTCTGTTTGCATCTTCCTGTTTCACTCTTGGTTGCTCTGCAGCAGCATATCTTCTGGAGGAACCTGTTCCTTGTTTGGGGATTTCTGCTGTAAACTGAAGTCCTGCAGGAGTCTCACAGGGAAGTGATGTTTTTGTATGATAAGGGAGTCACCTGAAACTGTGACTGTCACCTGAAACTGATTCTGCTTTCTATGCTTCATTTTTACTTGTGTAACACTAGTGCAAATGAGATCACAATGAGATTGTGAATTTAGTGCTGTGTTTGTATGTAAGTGCATTTAAAAATTCAGAGAAAAAACTTGAAATTTAAAATTGTCTCTAAGGCAAGCATTACTCTAAAATTACCTAGTTTAGGTAAATGAGTCTATATATAAAACATCTCTCTTAAAAGATATACATCCTCTCCTCATATTGTAGCAGAACATATCCACGAAGTCTAGAAGTGGAATAAACATTTTAATTTTTCATTGTTTGTAAGCTTACATAATTAGTATACTCTCTTCCCCCCATTTTATTTGAGGAATATATAAATGAGTTGAATGGAAAATTAAAAATATACAGTAAGATCTTTATACAGTATTTGCGATGTAAATCTATTATCTAGCTTTATTCTTTAACGTGCATTAGCAGTTCTTTTCCTGTGGAACAAAGGGTGACTAGATATGGAATGAGATTATGTAGAGGATCTATTTTGAAAGTAACATATTTAATATAATTTTAATTTATTTTATATTCTCATATTTTCATGTAAAAGACTGGCCACACATATACTATAAGAAATGGTAAAGCTCACTCTTGTGGTATGTTAAGAGAAGTGCAGAAGCAACAGCTTTTATTCTTCAGTGATTTTTGTTTGCATGTAAATATGAGAAGTGACCCCCCCTTCGTGCTTTCTGTAGATGTGGCTGTGATATTTTCATTCTTCTTGTCTTGCTGGACATAGTTTCTTTTGTTCTATTTTTCTTTCTGTGGTCTAAGAAACTTTTCAGAATTCATGCAGTGCACTATCAGGCTGCTGGACAGGTATTAATGCTTACAGCACCACTAACCAAAGCTGCTTTACTAAAACTGACTGGCTTTTCATCAATCATGAAGTTACGAATGCAGCCAATGAAGGAATTGCGTGTAGTCAGGCTTGATGTTAGCAGAGACTCTGGAAAAAGAAGATCAAAAAAATTAAATAAATAAAAGCTTAGAGCTCATTATGGGCAAAATAATCAGTTTGGTAGCAGAACTTTGCTACTAAGTGCAGCTCTTCTGAATCTTCTTTTAAAATGTTTGGCCTACTGCCAGTGTTCTAGAGGCCATTAAAGTATGGTTCGTTACCTACAGTTATGTGAAACTCTTGATACTATATTATCAATAGACACAATTTTGCATTTTTTGACAACTACCTTTTCTTTTAAGTAACAGAGTAGATGAGTCCCAGTGTCTGCTTTTAAAATTTAACATCACATGTATTGTAATCTGTGTCTGATTTGTTAGTTTGCCTTCAGTTGGCTGTATCTGCATGGCATTATTTAGTATTGTATCTTATTTGTTGTTGTGAAGTTCTGTGTAAGAGTTTCCTGTGCCAGGCTGATAATAGCATTATAGAGCCAGTGTATGGCATTGCTTTAGTATTCTATAATTAATGTAGAAATAGAAGGCTCTATTATGAAGCAGAACAGCATTTGCAATTACCCCTTTATATTACCTCTCTGGGAAGAGTTCTGTCCTAATAAAATTCCATTTTGGATTTAAAGAGTGAGCAGGCATCTGTGCATAGATTTTATTATTCCCTTTAGGCTCATTTTACCTCCTGGTAGTGTGGGATGGATGTGAACACCATGCACTCAAGCCAGTAATCCAAGATAAGCATTATAATGAATTTTGTAGTTAGAACTGTTAATGATTGACATGCAAGGCTCAGAGAAATAATGCTGCATGTTTTCACTGAGAAATGTATGAGAGTTGACTTAAAAATGGATCACGTAGTGTTGATTACAGTTTGTATATGAACCCCAACAGAGTAGCTCTGTCTGTTGAATAAGGGAAGGAAATGTATTAATTTTGGCCCATGCTACACAGATGGTCTGTGAGTCACAAATACACAGGAGCAGAAATCTGTCTAACAGAAACCCCTAGTAAGAAAAAGAATCTCCATGTTTTATCTTGTGTTCAAAGATGCTATTGCTTGAAGAAGAGGAAAGAAGCCTACCAGCAACTAAACCTTGGGACTCAGGTTACAGTGACAGCGAGTTTCCAATCCCATAAATAAATAAATCACTTCTTAAAGAAGAGTTAGCCCATATGGGAAGGAAAAACAGAAAAAAAGAAATTTTGTTTGTTGTTGGCTGACTTCTCTAGTGAATCCATACGTTGCCCTCCAGCAGCTGTGAATGTTTTCATTTCAATGAAGCAGCACATCTTTTTCTTTGATAACTTGAGGCAGAACATTTATGATCAGCTCTTGAGCCTTTGAATTTTACCAGGTTGTTCACATATTTTGTTCTTTTTTGAGATGAAAACTTAGTCTTTATGCTTTCTCTGGAAACAGGGCTGAAATCTCAGAACAATGTACCACAAAGATACCAAAAACCTACCTGGTACACCTCCAATAAACACTGGCTCCCTGTGGTCCATTGCCTTTGGATTTAGCGGCCCTACCACATGGTTGACTTCAGAGTCTACGTCCAGCTGCACCACATTTGCGTCTCTAATAACTGAAAGGAGAAGGAACAGAGATCAGCAAGAAGTGTGACATGAGTCTTTTATGACAGACAGGAGTTATCTCTTCGGTGTGAGTAGTTGATTTAGTGTTTGCTAGACTGAGTGTGAGCCATCAGTGACAATTTGTGAGTGGATTCTGGCACAGGGCAGGACCAATGGTAGATACAGTGGGAGCAAGGGTGCTTTTGAGTGGGGCTCTTGATCCCTGGTGGCAGTGTTTAGGCTCCAGGTTATGAGCATACAATAGCCTGTGGCTTAAAAAAACTGTTGCCCAATCACTCCCATTTGGGGATGTATTGGAATGCAGTGAGACTTCTCCCTTGCTTGAGTGCTTGGATTTCCTTCAGAAGGGAAACAGAATGCTTGTGGAAAGGCTGTAGGCTCAGATCACTTCTGCAGTGATAGTGGAAGACATTCTAAGTCCACATCTAGACCGGAAGATGAGGTAGTTCAGAGCACCCAGGAAATGCTTTTTGACTTTCAAAACCAGGAAAGAAGGATGACTCTCTGGCACAGAGGCAAAATCCCAGCTGCAGACATCTCTCTATCATGAGCAAAAAGGTTCCCCACATCTGTCTTGTTATTTGACTTTTAAGGGCAGCGTATACTTTTACCTACTGCATTCTATCAATTTATTTAACCTCTAATTGGGAAAGGAAGACTATAATCTGGTATATGAATTAGGAAAGGTAGCCAGAATTTCAGATGGGCTGCTTTCTGTTCTTTGAACAGGGAGCTTCCATCTTTGTTTGTTTTCCCTATCTTTGTAGGAACCTGTGGTTGTTTTCCCAGGAAGCCCTACAGTTCTATGTCTGAAGGATGACTAAGACTGTGTCTTTCACACAAACTTGGGTCTTGGCAGGTGAAAAAGAAGAAACTGAAAATGCTTCTGCATTGCCAGTGCTCTAGCCCATGGAGATGGATATCTGGGGAGCAAGAGACGGGCTTTGTTACCTTAAATACGGAACAATCACCTTTTACTGACCTGCAATTCTATGCCACCTGCCGTCGCAGAGACTCTGTTTCAATGTCACTGAAGTTGAAAAATCCCTGATTCCATTATTCAGTTTCACAGTAACCTAAGGGAAAAGAATGTAATCATCACTGTAAACCCCCTCCTTTTCTCTTTTTACTTTCTGTTGTAATAATGTTTTATTCCTCACTCAAAACATGTCAAGTAGCCAAGAGAAAGGAAAACATGGCTTCATTAAATTCTTCAAAATAAAGTACCTTTTAAATAATATTTAGGGTGGGTTGGTGTTTTTTTTTTTGGTTGGTTTTTTGTTTGTTTGTTTGTTTGTTTAATTGTTCAGATTCAATAGTTCGGAGACATTCCTAATTATCTCAAGGAAGAGTTCAAGAAAAGATTTAAAAATAAGAGCTAATTTCACTCATTTACTAGTACCTCTACTCTATAATTTCCTGTGTGATAAATTAGTGTTTAGAGGCATCAGATGATGTTTTTGGCATCTTGCTAGCCACTTAATAAGGAAAACAGTCATGAAAACCCAAGTATAAACAAGCAGAAAAGATATGAGTAAGGAATGCATAGCAAAATTAAGAATTACTTTGAAGTTACTTGTTCAAGCTTACAAGTAAATCTCTGGAAGAGCTAGAAGGTGAACATAATTCTGAATTTTGCAATTCTGTTTTAGTTAATGGATTAATATCTTTCATGGAAATGGTGCAGCAGCAGCAAACCAGTGTTGTGTCCCTGTTGTGGGACATGAGATTCCTGGTGGTGATTGCCAGAGAACTCCAAACTCTGAGCCCAGCCACTCAGGCTTTTCAAATGTTGAAGTTGTTCCTGATTATGCTGACTCTATGCTGACTGAAAATCACAGAATCATAGAATGGTTTGGATTGGAAGGGACCTTAAAAATCATGTTGTTCCAACCCCCCTGCCATGGACAGGAACATCTTTCATAAGATCGGATTGCTCAGTCACATCCAACCTGGCCTTCAACATTTAATGGGATGGGGCATCCACAGGTTTTCTGGGCAACCTGTTCCAGCCTCACCACCCTCACAGCAAAGAATTTCCTCCTAATATCTAATCTAAATTTACTGTCAGTTTGAAGCCATTCCTCCGGGTCCTGTCACTACATGCCCTTGTAAATGGTCTCTCACAAGGAAGCAACTTATAGTTAATTCTAGAGGGTTTTGATACAGTTGTAACCAAAAAATATTAATTTTTTTTTTCTAGAAGGGCACCAACAAACACAACTAAAATGATCCTCATGTTCTATTTTATCCACTCTTAGACAAAATGTATTGACTGAAGCAGATAAAGAATCACAGGAGAAAGTGACTCCTTAATAAATCACTCAGACAAGCTGTACTGATAGAGATGTATACATTTTAAAAATGAATTATAGTTGCTGATCTTATTCGTTCAGCAAAATGGTTTTCACAAAACAGGTCTTTTGTAATGCATTCAAAGAGGGCAGATAGTTAATGCTAAATACACACAGATCCTTACTAAGAAGTTACTGAACTGCTGCAATGACAAGCAGGGAAAAGCTGCTTTTCCAGGGTGAATTTTGTTTATGAATTGCATTTGCATTATACAGGAAGGGAGGTGTGAAGCAGTAAGTGAAGCAGCACCCTTTGTTAGACCAGTTGGTACAGTTGGGAAAACCAGACAAATTATTGGGCATGCAGAACTTTGGTTAGAACTTGACATAAGAAGTGCTATACTGGACTGGTTCTATACAGTCTCAGCTTTTAGGTGTGGCATGATATGCATCAGCACAATGTACTTAAGAATTTCTCTGTTAATTCCCTAGATACAGGGGTAAGATTGGGCTTCATCTTACCTAATCAGCTGTCAAAAGTTAGGTGCCTAACTGAAGCACCTGTTCTCTCTATAGCCAACACAGAAAAAGAAATTCTCTGAATAACAGCTCATTTAGTCACCTAATTAGACACCTGCTTTAGGATAGGATGAATCATCTTGTTAAACTGTTTACTCAGTCACTCTGCTGTAGGTGCTGCTCTTGGAGAAGAGGTGAGAGTGTTTCCTCAGATGTTGCATTTCTAACTGAGGTACAGCCAAACCCACTTAAAAACCCTTCCACTTTGATTGACAGGTGCATAGCAGCGATTGAAGAATGTCCACACTGCGTAGTCTCTTGACTGTGCCTTGAGTTTCTCCTCTTCAGGAAAGACCAAAAAACTGCCAAGATTTCCTATGCTCTAAATCTTTGCTTGTGTGGTTCACTTAAGACTGAAATTTATTGCTGTAGGTGTGCAATGCATAGCATGAAGACATCCAGATTTTATCAATAAACACAATAAAAAATAGCAACAACTGTCTGGTGTGTTAATTTCGAACCTCTCGCCTTCATTTGAAATCCAGAGCCTGTAGAAACCAGGCCAACAGACAATCAGAACTTTTCCTTTCCCTCACTCTTTCCATCACACATATATCTGATAAAGAAAGAAGAGACTGAGTGTAACTCAGACTTATCGTTTAAGAAATAAGAAAAAAAAATATTGATGGCTACTTGTAACCATGATACATTTTTAATGTGTGGGTGAATGAGCAGTGCTAAAGAGTTGGTGCTTTTGCTTCTTTTCAGCTCACAACAAAATATTTATGGCTTGTATTAGTAAAGTGATCTGAACTTGTCACAGGTGTTATTTTTAGTGTTTTAAAATAAATATTTGGCTAATCTAAGCTGTTATTATATTTAGGGGAGAAATAAGAATCAGTTAATGGCAAATTTGTAAGACAAAATCTGCATGTAGTGAAGCCCAAGTAAGTGGAAGAGAAACCAGCCAAGGCAGTGGAGGAGATGTGACCTTGTTTATACCTGTCCATTTCTCATGTGCATATTCAGGTACTCTCCATTCACGCTGTGACCATGCAGTAGGATTCCTGAGCTGCTTCGGGGACGTATTTCAAAAACAACTTCAAATTTCAGGCCTAAACTGAAGGATTCATCTGTGAAGTAAAAAGAATAACATTTTTTTTGTACCGAGTTAGTGATGAAATTGGACATTTATTCAAAGTCAAAGTAGAACATCAGAGGGTGGATTTCATTTGTTCTTCAAACTATTGAAATATGAGATAGCATGATGTGCTGTCAATGACCCATTTCAACTTTTGTTTTGATTGGACAACTAATAAAGGTTTATTTACTTTTCTCATTATTTAGAAAATGTATTTCAGTTTAAAAATGTTTCTTAGCAATAAAATGGACAACAGAAAGTAAATGATTTGTATTTTTGGCAGTTTCTTATTGGGCAATTTCCTAGACACTCAGACGTCATTATTGATTGAGTGGGAGTTCACTTGAGCTTTGATGATTCAATAGGAGAAACTCCCTTTTTCAAACTGGTGACAGGCCAGAGAGCAAATTAGAAACACTAGTTTGATTCTTCTTGGTGCTGCCAGTGAATAGGGTTTTGCAGTTTCCTTTCTTGTTCAAATCAGAGTCTATGTGACTGAAACACCCTCCTAAAACTCTTCCTGGGACACAGCAGGCCGAAATGACAGAAAAGCTATGTTCTGTCATGCTGTTCTGTATCAAGACACGCCGAAAGCCTTTCTGCAGGAGTTTTTATTTACATGTTAATGAAAAAAATAAGGGATGGCCATTTGATGGTGTACTTGGTTTTGGCCCTGTTGACTTCTATGCTAATTTTTAACATATTGTGGTCTGTTCCCTGATTAAAATTATTCCCTTATTAAAATGATTCTAATTATTTGAAACACATACATACGTACATGCAGATGTGTTTATTTAACAACATTTAAGTTTCACAGTGACATTGTGACCTGTCAACATCATCTGCTTAGCACAATAGTGATCTGTTTCTGATAATCCTTACAGCTCACAGCCTTGGAAATTACCACACTCTTTGGTGAAAAATGCCATTCTGAAGCTCACTGAATACCACAGTCCTATTTTGGGATACATTTGGTTAGGATTATATTACCAAGGACGACATATCCTCCTTCTGATGAAAAGTATGTTCCTGCTTCTGATGGGCCTTCAAAGCAAGGTGTTACACTAAATGTCTGTGAAGCTGAAGTAAGTGATCTTCCATTGAGCTGTAAATTGCTGAGACAACCACTAAAGCTGTAGACAGAGTTAATCTGAGGGGTAAAAAAAAACTTGATTAGTAAATAAACTGCTTGTGGAAGGAAATATATTCTTCTGTCCTTATTTTTACTTGTTAATAAGCTGTAAGGCTGTGATTGTCTGGCACATCAGTTTTGAACTAAAAAACAATTTCCAGAGAAGGTAAGCAGGAAAAATTATTCTCATAGCCTCCCATGTCTTTTTGATGACTTCAAGGTAATTCCAGCTTGTGTTTTTCTCAGTCCTCTGAACTGTGAGAAAAAAAACACAAGTAGGGCAAGGCAGTGCTATACATATACCTCATAGCCTCAAGGCAAGATGGGTCTACTTTTTCAGAGTAGTTTATCAATCTTGTTAGGCATATAACACTACAGATTACCTTGAAAGATAATATTATGTTCATTGTTGGTTCAACACTCCTTTCCGTATACTTCAGTACTGAGCTGTAGAACAGAATCCTGACCTCTAGGTATTGTCTTAAAACAGAGGTACGGTGAGAACATCAAAATGTCTCCAAAACTCATTCTGTATCTCAGACCTCTCATCTAATTTTGGATGTCACTAGGATTTTTCTGTTCCTTATGGACCATTGGTTTCCTAGCTGCTGCTGCAAGGCTGTGGAAGCCTTACCCAGCTACCACCAGCCCAGCCCAGTGGAATGCTCTATACATGAGCTGAGCTGTCTGCTCCTTAGCAGGATGAGGGCCAAGATCTTAATCAGATTTTGTCTGATCTCATCCCTATAGTTAGCTTTTGTTTTAACTTATACAGAGGAATGGGGTCTGTACATGGAGATCTGCTTTACCTGGATGTTTTTTACAGCTTTTCCGGGAGCTACACCTCCAATATAGAGTGGTTCAGTGACTTGCCAACTATTGACATTCCCATCAAAAGATTCTTCTAGTACTCTGAGACCATCGATTATCAAGCGACCAATATTTTTGCCTCTAATAAATATCACCTAGGAAGGGAAGAAAAAAATGTGGAAGATTACTTCCATCTGTTAAGGGATCACTACTGTGCATGAGAAGAAGATGAGACATTTGGGAAGAAAAGTGCATGAGCGATGCTCTACAAGCCTGTTTTGCTAACTGCCAGAATTCTTTGTTGGACAACCCTCATTTTTCACATTCATATGAAGGCTAGATAGTAAAACTGCTGCCTTTCTTACATTTTGGTGTACAAGGCAGAGGTAACTAAGGTGTCATAAGGTCTACTGAGATCTACCTATCACTGTTAGCATTTTCACAGTCATCATTAGTTTTATGGTATGGATTCATCCAACCTGCTTGAAACACTTAAATGCCCAAGTCAGTAGTTTAGTAGCTGTAGACTTTCTCTGTAGTTAATGAGGAGAGAGAGATACCTACAGAGGGAAATTCACCTTGACTCCTAAAATTGTCTTTTTATTTTCATAGACTACTGAGGCAGCCTAAGACAGCTGTGCTCCTTTCTTAGGCACTTCAAAGACATTTGCTGAACAAAATTATTCTAGTCTTTCCTTTAATAACTCATTTAACTCTTAATTGCCTTACTGCTCTGCTTGCTTCCTTCGTTTCTGTTCAGCTGTTGGTGTTGGGAGTTGCTGAATTTTTATAACTGACTCACTTTCCTGTCCCTAGTTAATGACTTAATAAAATGCTGCGTGGAAGATCTAAAAATATTTATGGAAGTTTCTCAACATATAGGCATGTTTATGAATACATGAATGAAAACTCCCTGAGCTGGTACATGAAAAATGCAGCCTTGACAGCATGTGCCATCATGATTGCTTGCTTTTACTTACATTGTGCCACAGACCATCATTGTATTTCTCTTGGCTCTTAATCCTTATCTTCTGGTAACCGGCATTAAACATAAAAATGAGTCGGCCATGAGCTACGAAAAGGGCCAGGAAGTTGGTCTCTTTTTGATCCGAAACGTAGCAAATCATTCCATGAGATGAGTGAGTTTTCAGACTGATAGAGAACTGAGCTCTGGCACATAAAAACACAATATTAATGTTAAAGCAGATACTTTTGATTTAAATCAAACATCAGGCAGAGGAAGACTGAGATTTTCCTTTCATCCAAAAGATATTCATATGCTTTATGGAAGTAGTGTTTCTAATAAACATTCTGTGCTGGTGTTTTGAGCAGAAGTCAAAGCTGGAGAAAAAGCTGCCTGGTGAAGAACATTTTTTCAAAAATTAAAACCTCTGGAGTGAGTAAGTTCAATGCAGACCACCAAAATCTGACAGTACATTTCCTTTTATGTTAAACAGCACGGCTGGGGGAATTTTTAAGTGTGATGTCATGGAGGCCTGATGTTTAATATTATTCCAGACTCGATCGAAGCTTCTCCTTCCTTGTAGTTCCTTGTGAAGTCCAGGACAGCTTAGGAAGTCGTACCATTGTTGGTTTGACACTGTCACAGTGAAAATTTCTTGAGTGATTGCTATTATTACTTATGGTCTAAAGCATGGCAAAGCTGTATTGGTGTAGGACAGTGCCAGAACTGATTCCTCCTTTTTCTGATGTCAGGTTTAACCCTAGTTTCCATTCTTCATATTGTCTAAAGCATCTTTACATTCCTAATGGCCTGTGTGTGTACATTCCACAGACACTCAGTCCCTTGCCAATATTGTTTTAAAATGACACAACTCATTACTTTTTAAAAATGAACATTACAAAAATGAAGCTTTAATAAAATTTGGCAATAAATATATGTTTTAGGAATGAAGGTGGGATGAAGGTATTAGAGTTTGGGTTTGCCTTCATATGGGTGCCATCAGAACTGCCCTAAGTTAAATGCATTGAATTAAAATGAACATAATGGCTTTCTAATTTAAATCAGGAAAGAGCACTCTTTTTTTCTGAGTTAGTGGTCTGGTATGCTTCCAGGAAGTGCTGTGTTGTTGAATTTATAGTCTTTAATGGAAAGTATTAAACCAAAATCCTTATTGGATTTTGAATATTGCATGAGATATTTTGTGGGAACATGAATATTAAATTTCAACAGTATCTGGACTCATTATTACTTAGATTTCTATTATGGCTTGAATTGGACCAGGTTTTCATAGCTTTGTGTCTTACTGCACTATGAAGATTAAATGACTGACAGAGTCCACTCAGCATGTTACTGCTTCCTTTCTGCTTTAATGCCTTTACTTCTTGTGTAAAGAGACTGATTATTGTGCATTGCTTGTATAGAACTAACATCCTCAAAAGCTTCACACAAACAGGCAAGGAGACACATTTTGTTAATATTCAATACAGATGAAGCTTCCATAAGAAGGATGTAAGTGGAAGCACCATCTATGTTTTTCTCTTACTCAACTGAAGCACCTTTTAATATAACCTAACAACAGGCTCAACACAAAATTTAGCCTCAGATATAAAGGAACAAAGCCAGGGTAACAGTAGAAATGTGTCCCTTAAAAAAAAAAAAAAAAAAAAATTGAAATACATATTTCTCCTGCCAAGCATATTTCATTTTTATTTCTAAAGTCACTTTACCTTTGACTGAAATCCTTTGGTATGTGATCAAATTCTTGCCGGCTGTTTGCTGTTCCTCCAAATTGATAGGCATGTTCAGTTGCCTTGGGATTCATGGGCAAGTGGCACTGAGGCTCTTTTTGCAAATTCACTTGATACAGCTTTTTGAGGCCAGATGAAGGCTGTGCAATCTTGTCTTTATCTCTTCCCACCTTCATAGAAAAAGAACTATTAACCAGAATTTTTAGCTAAGATTGGACATAATAAAATAACAGTATAATTTATATATAAACTAGTAATATATCGTTTCACTACATAAATACCAGGATTGTTTCCGAGTCAAATTTTCCTTGAACAGATCTTCTGTAAATGCTGATTTAGGACAGAACAAGGCAGAAACAAGACAGAACAAGGCAGAACAAGACAGAACAAAATACTTGTGTAGCTTACGTTATTACAATTAATTTTTTTGCAGTTTTCCTAATTAAATCTTTTTCTCTCTGCTTTTGGTGATACCAGCTATATTATAGGCATGAGAGGATATGCTTAGACTAAAAATTCCGCATGCTGGAGGAAGGTTTTTCCCCATTTATATTAATATGTACTAATTGTACCCAGTAGAGAGCCATACAGCAGCAGATGAGAACAGAAGCAAGGTTTTTGCCTTTAGAATACAGAAGAAATCAGAAAGGCTTGTTTCTGAAGTACTGTTTTGAAGAGGTCAGGTATTTTATTTTATAATTCTAGCAAAAGAGAAAGACGCAAGTATAGGCCAGATAGATTGTGTCAGGGCAATCATTTCCAGTGATGGAATATGTAAAGGAACAGGATCCTGTTCATATATGGGACATTGTCTTTGTGCATTTTAGATCCATAATTTGGAGAATTTTGGAAAACTCTAGAGTGGTAGTGGAGCAATTTGTAGCAGACCTTTTTATTACGGTTTCCTTTGGCTTTTGATGAATTTTTTCCTTTCTTATGGAGAAGAGCAACTGGAGGAGATTCAACAGGGCATCCATACAAAGATGCCTGAACTTTCTCAGAGTACTTCTGGAAATCCTCCACTTCAACCTCTTGATCCAACCTGTGTTTCAAAGAGATGACAAAAACAGCTTTTTTTCTCAAGTGTTAGAATTGTCTGCATAAAAATCTCAGAATTTTACATTTATAGTTCAGATTATACTTGAATGGGTTTAAACTATATTTAAATGTTATATTAAATTATATTTAAATTATATTTGAATGGTGCATTCTTGGACCATGGATGAAAGTACAGATTGATCAGTCAATGTATGGGTAATGAGGACAACCCATACTACATCTGCGTGTTGTATATATGCTGGCATAAACAGAGAATGTCAATCTGCAGCATCAAATTCAACTTTAAAATCTATATAAGAACATATCGTAAAGATCAACACATTCTGATCATTTTTACATGACCAAAGTCCTAACCTCCCCAGCTTCTGCAAGATGTCTTAATACAATTTTGTTTCAAAGGCAAACCTGAGAGCTACATAATATAAATGTAAATTACAGCTATGCAAATTATTCATTGCACCAGCAGCATTAGCAGGTGCAGTACTGAAAGCTTATTTCATCAAGTTATTCCCACCTTAACAATATCTTAACCTAACAGATCTGTGCCAACAGATTCCATGGCAAATAAGGTAAGAATCTTATTCACACATGCTGTCTAGCCTCACAAAATGAGAGAGGAATTTTTATTGTGACAATAAATCACTTTTCATGAGCTACTATTCAAGCTGTCAGGCAGGGCAGTGACTGCCTGTTAATGTGTTTGGGAGGATGTTACTCACCTAGTGAAGTAGGCATTGCTTATGCAGCCAGTGAAGTTGGCTTGCTGTGTTCTGAGGGGAGAGCCACCAAAATAAAACTTCTTGATGCTGTCTGGGCTTTTCCCTGCTCTGTCCTTTGCTGGGTTCTTCTTGCTCTGTTTCTTGTCATCAACAGTCAGCTCATACCTGCAAAGGCAAAGCATCCATTTTGCAGGCTAGCTTTGGAAACGTTGGTGCCAGTGGTCAGACAGCACAGTGCACCCGAAACAGCTCCACTCAGTGCATACACACTCAGCGCTACTGCTCAGAGGCATGAGAGGACCTTGATTTCAGCTGTGCAGGGCAGTGCATCAGTGCATTGGCAAAACTGTGTACACAGGCCTATGGATTTAATATTACCCTGCAGTTAATTGTGAAGTCCAAAATTGTACAGTGAAGAAAGACAGACTAGGGGGTTGCTGATGAAGGGATGGAGCCACCTTTTGGGTAAAATAAGATCCAAGCACATGCTAATTGTTTATGGCCCTATCCCTTTTTCTTTCTCTTTCATCACAGTGCAGTGGTGTTTGAGCTTATACACTGCTTTTTACCTAATCTGATTTTGCAACCCACTAATTGTTGCAGAAGTCAGGAATGATTCTCTGGCTTTATAAGAAACTAAGTATACTAAAGCATCAGACATTGATTTTGTTTTGCAAACTCAGGGAGACAGGACAATCCCTGAGGTTATTCCAAAGCACCTTTTTACACCTTCAGCTTTTCAAACTGTGATTCTTGGATGTCAGAAGTCATAGGTACAAACCTTGATTTCCATTAGGAAAGTAAGAATACTTGTATCTAATAGATAAGATTCTTAAAGAAAGTTTCTTTGATTATGTGACCTTCTAAAAAAAATTAAACATATGAACAATAGTAAAACATACCAATAAACCAAAGCGTTCAAGAGCTACAAGGAGCACAGTGAGAGACTTATTCCCTACTGCTCTATTTAGTCACATTTGTGGCTGCCAGTGCTAAAAATATTTTTAACATGTTTCACTGTGTGCATCCCAGATGAATGCTTTATGTGAAGATGCCTCAATTACTTTAGGGTAAACTGGGAATTGTTTTAACAAATTAAAAGAATCAATCCTGTTAAAAAATTAATCTCATGCTAGCCTTAAATGTTATTAAACTGTTTTCTTACCTGAGAACAAAAAAGGACTAAGCTTTCAGAAAAACTATTTGCATTTTAAAAAAAATTCTCATCATCTTGAGCTCAGGCCCGAGTTGGTCAGTTTTCAATCACATTTTAAAATCAGTCACTTAAAAAAAGCCCCGCTCAAGTATTTAAAAGTGAGTGCTAAATGATAATGTGCTTTACAAGAAATATTTATGCTCTAAAGGTAGAGAATAAAAGATGCTGTACAGCTTTACCTTTCTGGGGTGACAGAAGTAATGATGAAATGGGTTTTTCCATCATTGTAATTTCGGTCTGCTGACTGAATTTTGGTTCCACTTGCATTTAAAACCACGGCACCTCTCTCCATAGAGATGGATAATACATCTGACTGAAATACAGACAAAAACACCTTCATAAGCAAGCATTACACAGAAAAATTAACAGTTCTGTGAATTTTCCTATTGTATTTATTATCCTTCTGTGTTCCACATTTGTGCTTCATTTGCAAAAAGATATACTCTGAGAAGCAAAACAAGAGATGACATCATTAGAATTTATATTGCCAGTTTTAAAGTCTGAATTCTGGGAATTCTGCTGCTGATTATGTCTCATGTACCTGTCACATGAGCTCCTTCCATGTAGCACAAATGTATGATGTTTGCATTTCATTCGTGTTTCTGGTACCGTATTGAGCAGCTGCTACTGCGAGATTCGTGCTGTCATAAGACCAAGACGTGTTTTTCTTTTTCTAATTCCCTCTGATCAGACCCGTTCAATCACTCAAAATTATCTCAGAGATAAGATGTGCTATCTGGGTCAGGGGATCACTGTGCCACTAGCAGAATACTCCCAGTTCCATTAGAGCAAGCCTTGCCACTGTTCACTGGTAGGAATCATTCTGCCTCCTTTGCCAAGCGCTAAATAGCTGAACTTCTGCTTGTTTAGTAGGGCACTTGGCACCTCAGGATTAGAGCTGTTGAGTTAAAAACCTGAAGTGGTGTGTGCGAGGCCTCATTTATGCAAACGGCGTGGGGAACTGACACGGTTACTGATTTCAATTGAAGGTAATTCTCCAGGCTGCGACACAGGAAAGTTTAGAAGTGGTTATGGGTGCCACGCAGCCTCCTCTGCTGCACTGCTGATGATATTCGGCAAGCATAGCAGAACAGACATTTGGGGGTGGTTGCAAATGTTCTGTCATCTGAGCTCATGCTCGCTGCAGATGTCAGTCTGAGCCTGCAGCATCTTGGGATCGCTTTGTCTCACACAACATTTTGTGAGTGCAAGTCCATATTTCTGCCCAGGTCACACTTCTCAGGGGGTATTTAGAGCAGCCTGGCTTCCCAGAGCTGCAAGGAGCCATTCTCAAGTGTAGCTTTTCCCAGTCACACATGGAGGTCTGAGTGCCATCTGGGAACATAGGCAGTTTTGTGACTGATTTCTGTCAGCTCAGCAATGCTCAAAATGCCGTGCCACTAATTCAAACAAACTTTGCTTCTCGGTGATTGTCTGGATGGCAAATGTCAGGTCCTTAATATTATTTGTACTTTGGTAGCACCTGCAGGTGCAAATAGGGATTGCAGTGCTGCTGAGCACAGCAAGGTGCTCTGTGCATTTCTGCCCTGAGGACTTCAGCGAACACAAGTAGATGCATGTTAATTCTAGGCATATGATCCGGTTCTCTTCTCAGCATCAAAATAACACCAACACATTACTGGTTTTCATCTATAGATCATATGCAAACTGTAAAAATGAGGTCACCAGTGAATGCTTCTATATTGCAGACTGCTTTATCTTGAAACCATAAAGTGAGAAATTGTATTATTCCCCTAGTATTCTCCTGGGGAAAAAATGAAAAGGTAAAATAAAACAAACAGTAAAAAAAATAGATACTTACTCCTTCAGAATAGTAAAACAACAGCCCACTGGGCTGCAAGGTCCGGAAATTAAAGCCTCCTTCAAACTCAGTAAAGAGGGACACTTTTTGGCTTGATGCAATGAAGCTCTCACCATTGAAATATGCATTGCGGGACATCTGTGTATTAAATAAAATGAAATTAGAAGTACAGCACAAAAAACATTCCAATAATACAAAGAATGGGGCTTTTTCTTTTCTTTCTTTTTTTTTTTTTTTAACATTTGCAGCCAGTTCAGTTCTAAAAACAAATTTTTCCTGCATATCTTACCCTAATTTATACAGGCTTTCTCTCCCATCATGGGAAAATCTTGAGAAAGTGTAGCAATTTTAGACTAAGTCAAATTATTCCCAACTTCGTGGGATCTTGGCCCTATCCTAAGTCTGCTGACGTTAAAGAGCATGAAAAGCAGAGGTGTTCATTCCCCTGAGCTGCATGGCACTGAATCACAGTTCCAACATGTGGCATGCTACTTTGTGTGCTGTGCTGGGTACTGGGGTAGGGTGGAGGGTATTGGACATGGTGGTCTGTAACCCTCTGAGTCTCAGGAGCAATGCTAGGTCCAAGGCAGGACAAATTGCAGAGAGCTTCCACATTGACAGAGGGTGAGGCGGTGTGATGAGTTCTACAAGCAATCCTTCCTCTTCACAGGTTTGCAGCATGGCTTTTGATAGACATGGCCACAGGATGAAGACCCCAAACACTATCTGGATTTGCCAGCCTTGCATTGTACTGGACAAATGGTGAATGATAGAAGGGACCAGAATCTAAATGGCAATTTTCTCAGAGCTAATGCTGGTGCAGTTTGTGTGTGTGTATCACAGAGGAAGAGCTGATCTGGCTTAAAGGGAGAACCCATTTGATGGGTGAATTTTTTGCTGTCTTTTCCATTTCACACATCTGTATTAGGATGCACGTAAGGATGATTCTTCTCGTATCTTTAAGAAAAAAATGAATTACATTGGAATATTTCCATTCAGAATACAGTACATAATTTATTTCAGATTGAGTTTTCACATTGCAATTTCACATATGAGAAGAATTTTAAGTGAAATACCTTGTGCTATAGTTCAGAATGAAAATTGGGTATTACGTCAGCAGACTTAACAGACACACACAAACTCCCCACATCTGCTAGTCAATGAGTGCTTGGTGGAAGACTGTCTTTCCATTGTTTGGAGTAAAACTCAAGCTGCCAGCTATATCCATTGCCAAAATTGCTGTTATGTCACAAATGGTGTTATGCTTACCAGTGAATCCTCTGGGCACCCATAGCTGATTCCCAGGGTTCCTGGTTCTTCCAACAAGTTGAAATCCTTCTTTTGGAACTGGAAACCCTTCATGCAGCCTTTAAAGCCGATACTTCCTGCCAGATGTGAACTAATGCTGTTGGACAACAATACCAAACAAACTGCAGTTAGATAGCTCTTGCTTTTCTGAACAGGATTTTGTTGCCAAGATGTTCTAAAAAAGTTCTGGAAGAACTTCAGTCATTTGCCTCACTAGTGCCCAACTCCTGCATCTTTGTGTAAAACAGCTAATGAGCCACATTCTATGTTTTGAAAAGTCAAGCTGCACCAATTGTAGAAAATATAATGTATTTATAACTACTTACAGTAAAAATAAATGGATTCTTGTCTTAATTTTTTTAGCTTTGAAGAGAAGTTCCAATTTAGGTTTCCTGTCTTGATTTTACTAGCAAGCTCAATTCTTGCCTTTGCAAGCAAATGTGTGTGGAGGAATAGAATGTAAGAAGATAAAGATAGTGCAGAAGGTAGTCTCACACCTGAGGAGTTGCAGCTGTACTAATCACCAAAGATTAGGAACAGGCCTGCCCTTAACAGGCCACAGCTGTGTCCAGTACTAAGAGGAGTGCTACAAAAGAATGGGTCAGCTGGTTGAGGAGAGTTGTTGGAGTTTGTTGGCTGTGCTGTGAAGAAGAAGGAGTCAGTGCTGTGATGAGCTGCCCATGAGAAATCACCCGGAAGGTATGGGACTTTTGCAATAAGATGACAAAAATTGGGTCTCTATTTCTTATGAAAAATACTAACAGAGGTCAGGTCATGCTTGGTGATGTATGGGTTTACATAATTTAAATGAGAGCAGTGGGTGGGCTTCCAGGACCTTTTTTTAATGTCAGATTTGAGGTAGACAGCACAGCAGTGTATCCCAATTGCTCCTACTCGTTACTCTCAGTTTTTCAACTCCACACCTTACCAAGATACCAGCACAACATTACAGCACAGGCTGGTTATAATTGAGTTTATCCTTACAATTCTCAAGGTGCATGAAGAAGTAATTTGCATAAAATCACAGTGAGTCTGTGATAGGGGCAAGGAAATTACATGGGAGCTGCTGCGTACCAGTCCAGGAGATAACCTGGGAGCAAATACACTGAAGGAGTGGGTGTGAAATACCAGAGTTCTGACCTGGCTGCCTGGAAGCAGTCTTTGTCCTTTAAGCAAGATGTAGCTTAGCAGTGGGACTCTTCACCTCACGTGACACGATACTGTTGACCTCTACTACCTGCACTTGCTGTCTGTGAGTTATGCCATTATAAGGCAGATATTGGAAACATGGTAGAAGAATTCGAGGTCTGGAAATGCCTAATTTTTTGCATTGGCAAAACCAGACCATCAGGGCAAGTAGTGCAGATGTACATGGCTGAAACACAGTGAGAGAAGGAGTGCTGTAGGGGCCTAATTTGCTCTGCAGTGAAATCAGCAGGAGGGCAAAACCATCAGGAGGGCTTCTGTCATCCTTACTGGGATTTGGACCAAATTGTGGGGTATCAATTAACCACTATAATCTTTACTCTGATTGACCCTGAGGCTGGCTGTATATGACAAATCTGCCTTTCTGTTAAATGCCGCAACATTTTCTATAAACAAGCTATAGAAGAAAGGCTTTCACTTAAAGAAAGGCTTCTGAGTTAATTTCTTAATTCAGTTAAGGTCCCAGTGCTCCTACCTATCCTTAGCTTTCTGATTTATGCAGTGAGTGAGGTGGGAGCAAAATAATGGATGGTAGTACTTCCAGATTCATTTATTTGGAGAAAAAAGGCAATTGACAGAGAGAGATGCATTTGAAGAGAGTGAAAGTTACGCTGCTTAAGAAGAATATTAGATTGCTGTAAGACTAGAGCTAGTTTCCCCATGCTACTGCTGCCCTGCAAAGTCAGTTAAATGTGAGTCTGTCTGCAAAGAGGAAGCATAATTATCAGTAGTAGATAGTATCCTACTAATCATGTACTGCTCTCTCTACTGCTGCTACTAACTTATGCTCCTGATAAAAATAGAATGATGCCACCATGTTTGGTCCATACTTTTTGCTGTCTACTCTTGTAAAGAGAATGAAAGTTATATCAGAGACAAAGTTGCACCTCTGCTTAAATAATATCTGTATATATTTTTAACATTATAGTTGATAATATTTTTACAATGCCTATGGTATTTTTTATCTGATACTGCCTATTAATTGAGATGCTATTTTTCCTGCTTTGACAGTACCTTCCAGGTGTTTTTCAGAATAACCACAATCTGCTTGGAAAACTGCAGGCATAATTCATGTGATTCATCTTCTGTCCTATATTTGTGAGCAAGTCTCATCTGCCATTGAGCTGCTCAATTGCCTAGATTTCTAGGTCCTTCTGGGCTTTTTTGATGTTCTTTAGCCTTGATTAATGAGAGTAATTTTCACCATCCTTCTGTACTTTCTTTCTAGATCATTAATGTATTTAATACCAGCCCTGAGAGAGATCCTTTGAGCATGAGCTGTAGACTTTTTATACTGTGAAAATTGAAAAGTTACTACTATGTCCTATTTTCTCTTTCCCAGCTGCTTTCCAATCCACTGCAGCATTTTCTCTCTCTACTCCACTAACTATCTTAATAGCCCCTTATAAAAGACCTTTGTAAAGAACTATTTGAAAGTAAAGAACTATTTGACAGTTAAGTTATACTCTGTTTCTCCCTTGCCCACCACTTTGCCTGCATGTTCAAATAACTACAGGAGATTAAAGGCATAATTTTTCTTTACATGAAGTTTGTCACTGTCTTAAAAGCTTAAAGATTAAGTACTTTGTATCTCATATATTATTTTTCAAGTCAGCAGTTAATTCTGACAACAAAATAAAGAATAAAATGTCAATAAGATTTACCACTAAGTCCCAGAAGCTGTTGCTCAATGTTTCCCTTTTTTTTTTTTTTTTTTTTTTTTTTTTTAAAACATGGAGGGTATTCCTGTTAGCAGTTATGACACTTGAAAGAGCAGCTGGAGCCATTTTGAAAATTCTGGCCTTGCTGTCTGACCCTGGGAATGAATACTGCCTATCACAAGAGAATACTCTTCTTCGAGTAGCCAGTCTGCTCTCAGGGCATGACCCTGGGGTCCAGCAGATTCCTGTGGCAGGAAATGAGAGTTACACAGTCTACTGAGATTAAACTGCATTTCTGTCAAATAGTACAATAGGAAAATGAGACCTTTTCTTCCCACGCCTACACAGAGCCAGCTGACTTAGATCCAAAGAGAACCTGAGACAAATCAGAACTGAAATGCTTAGTGGGAAAAAGATCAGCTTTAGATTTGAAAATGTGGTTGGTAGAAGGTCTTGGTCACTTTTTGCTGAGCAAGAAGTAATACCAATTTTATATGCTAACATGTTCTTTGAAAATGCCTTTTTGTTTGAAGAACACAACTGTTTCTGTTACCCTTTCTAAAACAGGGCCAGTGTCAGTAAAATTTAACAGTGCTGGATCAAGCCTTGTCTTGAATACTTAAGAGTTCTGAGACACGCTTAGTGTCTGAAGGGTTGTTTTATATGAGGTTGATGCCAAAGAAATTGTTTCATTTATACTCCTTAAGGACAGGCCATACAACTTTACATATGGTGGTTAATTGAAAATACTGATTGAATCCCATTTGTAAACCAACCTGGAGTGCAAGATCTCAGCAGGTGCTCCTCCAATGTAAATGTCTGTGAAGGGCATTGCTGTTCTTTCATTGTCCACACTTTTTATGTGTCTTCTGTCTACTACCAAGATCATCTTCTTGGAATTGTGATATATAATAGAAATCTGAAAAAAAAGCATGTGCTTAGAAGTGTAATCTTTTATAAGCTGTTATGGTGATCTTGCAAAATTGAGTGCATCTTTATATCTTCTGTTTGAAAAGTTCCTCCCATTTAACAGAGAATTTGTTTGTAAATTGGGAGAGGCTGACAATGATTACTAGTAGGAAGTTTGTTTTGATATCTTTTTTTTTTTTCTGACAACTGAATCCTCAGGATATTTCAACTAAGAATAAAGAAAATGTACCAAATTCTCCACTGTGGCAAACAGAAGCTCTGTAAACTTCAGAATGCTTTCTTGATTTATCCAAAAATTAAGACATATTTTTAAAAAGTTATTTCACTGTCAAAGCATAACAAGTTAAATTGTTCTTTGCTTAAACATGAACAGACCTGTAGCTGTAGTTTTGGTCACGAATCAGACTTTGAATTGACATCAAGTAAAAGGTGGGAGAAGCAACTCACTATGGGGGGAATTTTTACTGCTGTCACAGTTGCATTGGCTTACAGCAAATTCCCTGAAACTAAATGCAAGTGGATATTTTACATCTGCCAAAGTCCCTAAAACACTGTTCATATATAAATGTTGCTATCAAATCAACTCTCTTTTTAAAGAAATAGGAAATGCCATAATTCTTGTAATGCAAAGCATAACAACTAAGGTGGTCAAGTTAACATAATGACATGCTTTTACTTGAGGAAAGTTTTATATTTGATTTAGAGGACTGTCCTTGATATAATTTCATATGGAAAACTTTCTCCCACGTGAATGGTCCTGTCCTTGGTTAGTAATACACACAATCTGTCTACAAGCACTGATTTATGAGGAGGCAGGGACAGCCTTCCCTTTCCTCTGCTCGGTACTGGTAGGACTTGCATGCACTCTGCTCTTCTGCCTGTTCTGCCATATCACCGCCTGCCCCTCATCCTTTGGCACCCTTTGTGGCCATTGGAGCAATTATTTCTGCTTGGAGCCTCTGGGATAGTTGGTCAAACAGCTGTGATAGCAACCACATCTGTACCTCATGAAATTTAGCATCGTTAATCCTAGCCTTCCTCATGGAGTCCTCGAGAAGCACAGGGCCACTGCTGAAACCAAAGTCATAGCGGAGGTACAAGAAACCATTCTGCATCTCTAGGCTGAAGAACATGCTCTGTGTAAAAACAAAACAGCAGTCAGAAAAGGACTGTGTGGCAGCAATTAAAAAAAATTTTATAAACAGAGTTATAAGATTGACATTGGGAAAAGCATGCTGGGAAATAAATTTTTATTTGCAAAAGTGTAACACATTTTCTATATTTTTATATTTGTAAAATATGTTCATATATGCACATGAACATAAAATTGTTTTATAAGTGTTGCTTTTTGGAAGACTTGGAACTGTTTCCTTATAGAAATAGTATTTGGTAGCACAGTGATGTCACTATCCTCGACCAGAAAGGTATTCCTGATGTTAACACACCTATTCACTGATGAAATAATACCCCATGCCCTAAATGAAAGATATTATACTGGTGGAAGCAATGTTGTGCTCATATGGCCATGTCTGCATTATGAGGTTCCATCACAATGTCTGTAATTGCTCAGGATTTTGTCTTTTCATAGGCCTGATCAGCACTGATGTATTTACTGAAATGATAACAATAGCTGGAGTGTATTTACTATGTATTTGGTTACTAGAATTCCTGACTGCTCCTACTTTATGATTCAGTTTCTGTTCTGTGGCTGGGTGACCTAAATTTTATAAACAGGAGCTGTACTTTGGAAAATCTTTAGGGAGTGCTTGAAATGAAGATCTGCACCCTAGAATTAGTCTTGTTCCAAAACTAAACATAAAGAAATAGAGACAAAATTTACAGCAAATGTGCATCTGGGTTAATGCTTTCAATGCTTTTTCTTCTCTCCTACTGTTCATGGCTAATGGAAACATGGGAACAATAATTCTAAATTCACTACTGCAGTCTAAGAACTGCTCTCTTTGACATAAATGAGTGCACCTTCAGAAGTCACTACTTAAAGAAATAAGAGTAGGTTTTAATCTAGCACTTTTAAATGAAACTGCAGCTTGGGTTTGTTCTGAACAGCATAAACTTGAAAATGAAACAAGGATTACATTAAGAATATTAATGAGCTATCTTTGTGGAATTGGATAATGGACCACCTTACACAGACTTTCTAAAAGTACTTGTGAGCAGGCAAGGTCTCCCACAGCTAATATCCAACTTGATTGCAGTTTCCACTGGCAAATATAAAATGCATACATCTTCAAGAAACGTCTAGGTGCTTTTGCTTTGAAGAAAAATGAGTGCTCTGCAATTTTTAACAGCAGCTGCTTAGTCAAACCCTCCAAAGAATGAAGGTTAGTGGTAGCATGCTATGCTACAGAGCAAATTGCTTCCCACCACCCTCCTCTGGAAGTTACTCTAAAGGAGAGAGTAGCTCTTCTAAGAGTGGATTTTTTTTTTCTAAATTCTTAAAGCAATGTTACATGTCGGTGCCTACACAAGTGTCTGTCTGTGGATTGCATCTGCATAGAAAAATGTTTTCTGTGACTTTTCTAGGTTGTAATCCTGAGCTTGATGTGGGAATGCCCAAAGACAAAAAAAGAAAAATCCATGTTTGTCTTCCAAAGATATTTTCATGTCCTCAAACTCTTACAGAGATTCTATCACTCTTGCACTTCAGAAAAGCTCCTGACATTTGGATCAAGCCTTTTTATTTGGACTGTGTTCTATTTTCAGTAACCTAAATATTTAACTCTAGTACACCCTGAGGCACAGTTATAAAGTGGCAGCTACCACAAAGTGGCTACTTTTTGGGAGTTACTTCACAGAAATTTCCTATAGCTTTGATTGAGCATTCACATTTAAATAAAGGCACAACAACTGGGCTTAACTGGAGTCTGTCTTGAAGTATCATCATGAGGATATGACCAGTTTGAAGTCCTGACTGTCTCTGGATAAAAGCAGAGTCTAACTCAGGGCTTTGGCTTCCTGAGCCCTTTGCAGAGCAAGTTCCAGTTTCCTCCTAATGTATGCATGCACCAGACAAACACAAAGTATTTCCTCTTCCCAGAAGTTAAATGTGAGGACATAAACATCTTGGATTTTCCAAGATATTCTAGGTACTGGGGAACTTGTGGTGCTAATGGATAAAGGGTACTAGCAGGACTTGGTACTCACCCCATTAATCATCAGCAGGATCAATCCGTTGTCTGTAGGTGTTCGAACTTCGATGTCAAATCGAGTCACCTGGCTGAATTTTCCCCTTCTCTCAATGTTTCTGGCCAAGGCATAGCCAGAGCCATCAAAGAAATAGCTCACAGCCCGGCTCTGAGTGAAAGCTAACTTATCTCTATGGAAAAAGCAAGCAGGGAAGGGTTTTAATTTAGGGGAACTTAAATGCCTTTACATTCTTTATTGAAATAATTGTTCTGAACTTCTGCTTCTGCCTGGCAACGGGGAGACTGATGAAGTTCCTTGCCATTTTTTTTCTGTTTTTTTTTTTTTTTTTCCTGAAAAAGAATGTAACTCTAGGTACATCTAACTCCTTCATCATTACATCAGGCTTTTATCTGTGCTATATGTAGAGGATGGGAAAATTCTTTGCTCATCCTTGAAAAGTGATAGGCCCACAGCACTTTGTCATTATAAGGATGCACAGATATGTCTATTAAGAGCTTTTCCAGTTTGTGCAGAAATCCATTTGAATTCTCCAAGAACTTATGTTGACTCTGGTATGCTCTGTTCTGGAGAGCAGCAGCTTGCGCTCACTGTGGGAATGGTGTGGGAAGCTTATTTTCCCTATCCCAACACTTCCTGCATTTCTTCCCAGTGCATGCTGCAAATTACTCTCCTTTTCTTTCCAGGGAGAGGTTCTGCTGTTGCTGCCTGTAGTGTGAGCAAAATGCCTGCTGTGTCTGTGCTAAACGAATGCTGCAGCTGATGTTCACTTCTACTTTAGGAACTGCATTTCCCAGTTTGTGAAAGCCTCATCTAAGGAATATCTGTGGTGGTTTTAAGTGCACTTAAAGGAAGAAAGTTTTGTGTAAGCCTTCCAGGCTGGGGGTGGGACTACACTGAAGGTTATCTGGCCTAGTAGACCTGACTGCTGTGGCTGCATCGCTTGGAGCAACGTGATTCCAGTTAGGAGAAGCTCTGTCCAAGGCAAGCAGTGGGGTAAGGAGGGAGCCTGGAACAAGCCCCAGATAATGTGGCAGTTTGCTTTATGAAGACATAAACAAGATTATGAGATAGCTAGTGGAGACAGCAAGAAAATCATAGAATATCTCATGCTAAAAAGGATTCATAAGCAGTCCAACTTCCATACATACATAGATTTATAAATAAATAAAAATTAAACTTGTCGATGCAATTAGGAGCTAAGAGCCACCAACTTCCTTCTGGGGCGACTCAATACCACCTTCATTTTTTTAAATCTGAAGCAGGAATGAGCCGTCAGGACCAACACTTGCAGGAAATGGGAGCGGCAGAGTGAGGACGGGACTGTCCCCTACCTGGCACAAGGTGGCGATGTGGTGGTGTCGATGTTGTAGACGTGCTTGAAGTTGTACAGGCTGATCACATCGTCGTTCAGGGTAGCCAGCTCCAGGCAGCCGATGAAGCCGGGTAGGTTTAGGCTAGGAGGGAGCTGTGCAGAGGACAAGAGTTAAAAGGAGAAGGGTGGCCCTCTTTAGTTGGGTGTTGTGAGAGCATTTGTGCCTGGGATCTGTTTTGTCCCAGTGCGATTTGTATTTTCAAAAGAAAAGGTTGATGCTGATGAGAATAGTCTTCATATGATATGGCCTTTGGGCTGTAAGTGAAAAGGGAGCACATAAATGGTCTCACAGTGAGAGAATTAGGCCGGGTAGGGCAACTGCAAACGAAAACTTCTTCTATGGTTTTGATGGGAGCATGCTTGGAAACAGGGAAAAAGGTTAAGATTTGACAAATAAGAGAGCTTACTCAATGTCTTTGAATAACGCAGTGGATATTTCATATCTAATGCATAGATATTCTTCACAGCCAGAAAAATAACTCCATACCATAATTAAAGAGAGAGAAATGAGAGAGCTCTTTAAACCCAGGAGACGGGGATTCAAAATCTGTGCCAGTGGGTAATCCTCAGTAGGTATTATTTTGAACAGCTAGCAGGATGTGGAGACTTCGTCTTTTAACAAAGGTCACTGCAAATGGAATTTAAACAGCCACACTGGTGAGGGGAAAAATATAAGAATAAAGCTAACAGAACTAGACCATTCTTTTTACATTAAAATATTTTGCCTTGTGGAACAGGTGTGATAATAATAACACCTCTTGTACTTCAGAATATGATCACTGTAAGTAGCTTTTCTTCATCTTCTCATTATTTCCATTTTCTTATGATACAATAGTAATGGTAATATAGCAATACAGAATATAAGTAGCTGTAAAAGAAAATTACGTTCTTATCTTCAGCACTGATACATTTGGTAAATGATCATGTTTTTTTTTTTTTTTCTTTGTTTCTTCTAGTCTTTGAAATTATGTTAAGCATGGGAGTTCTAGTGGTTAAGTGGTGCATTTCATATTTGCAAAGTATGTAACAGGGAAGCAAAAAGCTTTTAACAAATCAGACTCTATGTTAATAAATAAAAGTGTGAGGTGTCCTTTTCTAAGGGTGAAGGGACCCATATGCCTATCAAATAATACCATGAATCCTTTTCTTCCTATTTCCCTTTCCACGTCACTCTCCTCTTTTCTTTTTCCTCTGCTATGCTCTGGAACAGACTTGGAGGGTTCATTTGCTGGATGACTTTTTGTATGTGCATGTGTGTATGAAACTGATATTCAGTCTTCAGTCCTATTCCCAGGCAGTTTGCACCCAGGGCTCAGTAATCCAAAACTCCTGCCATAGCATGTATCTAGTAGTCATAACAAGCTCAGGAATGCATACATTTTGAGTTACTCTTTCTTTGTTTTTATGTTTTTAGAAGAGCTGCTTGTGGATCAGTATTTGGATCTTTTTAGAACCTACTACAGTTAGCTTAAAGAATTTAGGATTCTCTAAAGTCTTTCTAGGTGTGTTTTTATTGAGCCATGCACTTTTCACAGCCAAGATCATTCATAGCATTAAATTCCAAAAGAGGAACTGGTATGTTCACAGAAGCAGGTAAGTGAGGTGCTAATTTATGCTGACTATTAGGAAATAGACTGATGCTACTGTCTCACACAGGTCTTCAGACTTATTTTGCACAGGCAACTTTTCATGCTGTTATAAGTCTGGATTTAAATCAGTGATAATTTAAATTCAGACAAATGACTATATTGCTCCTTTCCCACAAGATCCTAATATTAGCAATACATTTTTGTGACAGTTGTAAAAGAGCAATTCTAAGTATCAAGAACTTATTAGCATAGAAAAATACTGGTAGCCTGCAAGTAAGGTTGGACTAATAGGCCTTTGTTTATGCATGCTATTTAACAGCTAGCAAGCCTTCCTTTTAGTACTTTCCAGGAAACCTGAACAGCAGCTCACAGACACCTGATCATCATACTTGTATGACAAAATATGCTAGGCAAAACTTCTACACTATGGCTAAAAGATAGATTCTAAGATGATAAATGACTAAAGATAGGTTCTAAGATGATAAATGACTAGATAAGGGCTTTTTCTCTATCTACCATTTCTGTGTTTAAATGGAAGTCCAGCAAGGTTAGTTTGTACTATTTAATTTTGAATACAGAATATTTATCTGACCAACCTTGAAGCCTGGAGGCACTCCACCAACATAGAAAACAGCATTTTCAGGTTCCAAATTAAGAAGGGAGCCAGGACCAAGGACTTCTCCCTTTTTGATGAATTTTTCTTCAGCTGTGCTGCTAAGACTGGGCACAGTTAAAAACATTTTGCCGTGTCTTCCGATCCTGCAGAAAAGAATTGTAAGAGAAGAGAATTTCATGTTGGCCAGACTTACAAAAGAACAAACAAGCCCCCATCTCGGGAGGTAACTGAAAACAGGAAGGGTTTTATTTCCTTAGAGAAGACTAGTAATCAGGAGGTAAAAAAGGGAGGGACTACCGACACTATCTCTTCCTCCCTATGGCCCCTTGGGTCTTGGCTCTTCAAAAGCAGGAAGAATTTCCATTTATTTCAGTAGGAGTAGAACCAGGGACTGAAAATTCCTGATCAGCAGTTCTGACACAGCCTTTTCTGCTTGATTTTTCCCATGAACTGGGAAAACATGAACTGTTTGATTTTGGAGAAATACACGTTATCACTTTACCTCTCAATTTTGATGATGCTGAAATAAGAAGGCCAGGTGCTGACTGGCTTGGCATCCAGAGGTATCTCCACATCTTGGCCCCCCAGATTATAAATGTACACAAGGTTGTCATTTTTAATTGCAAGACCAATGTAATGTTTTGCCTAAAACACCAATGGAGAGGGATGTTAGAGATAAAACATTGAAAGAGATTTAATGCAGGACATAAGTAAAGGTACACTTTGATAAACTGAATGACACCTTTAAATATTACCAAAAGCTATTTAAATAGAAACAAAACCTTCATTCTTTAATTGGTTGCTTTCACCACATAAAACTGTACAGAAAAAAAGCCTCTGATATTTTATTTTATATCCATTTTTGACTGAGGTAAATTCAAGGTCACAAGATCTCTGCTGACCATGAATTAGTCATGTTCAATGGGAAGCTGTTCATCATTATTTAGTGTGCAGTGCCATGTGCAGGAAATAGTCTAAAGCCTAAGTATTATGCTGTAATTAAATATTCTGCCAAGAGGCGTTTGACTTGATTTATATTCAGTAGACATTCTTTTTAGGAAAGCTTAAAAATGAAAGCCTGGCTCTTTACCTTCCCAAGTAATAGGTTGCCAGAATGATACCTGGCTTGTGAGTTGTGATTTTTTTTTTCTTTTCAGAACCACAGTTTAAAGAACAGCTATTTCAAAGTAATGATCGAGAGTGTACAGAGTGTACAACAGCAGCACAAGCCACAGATAAAGAAGCCTGCCTATCTTGTGGGCCTATGACCTCAGAGATTTGGAATTGACACTGTCAGCAGCATAAACTGATTAAAGCATATCTCACTGAAGCCAGGCAGGTGACATTAACTGCTTCAGAGCACCTCAGTATTGGCAGAGGAGATAGCAAGTGTGGCTCACAGCAGTGACAATCAAAGCAGTACACTGCCAGGCAGTCTAATTTGCTTTTTAGAGAGAATCATTCATTGTTTGGGGTGACAAGTCTCAAGGACAGGGGTCTCAGGAACCCTCGCTTTTTGCTTGTCACAAAATCAATGATGGTCATAGAATAGACACCTTTAGTTCTGAAACACAAAGAAAAAGTGAGAGGAATAACTGAGGGCAAATAAATTTCAAACTGATTTAATTTTTTCTTTTTTAATCTATGCATAAAAGTTAACTGGGCTATTCTCTTACATTCTTGTTTCCGAGGTACAAAATGAATCTGTCCGGAGAGGCTGCCAGCTGTGGGTTGTCTTTGTGGAGCTTTATGTACAAGCTCATGGAAGTGAAAGATTTCAGTTCTTCCACATTGATCTTTGGATTGACTTCAACAGCTGATTGGCCTTCAAACATCATAGAGACTTGGACCTGCAGTTGCAAGTGGGCAAAGTGAGACAGGTGTTGTTGTCTGGGGTCATTACTTAAGGTAAGTGTGTAACAATACCGTGCCAGCAGTCTTGCTTACTGCAAGAGTGGAGTTGGCACCTATATATTGGCATGGAAATTGTATGTTTGTAACAATCTTTCCTGAAAGACGCTGCACAGATTATGAAGAAAGTTATCTTAAACTTGATTAAAGGCCCTAATGAACTCTGTTTAAGCATATTCATAAAGTAAATTACATTTCAGTGGGAGATAGATGTGTGCTTAGTTGAATCAGGGCTACATTACTATGTATGCCACATAATGAAATTCTTACAGAGCTATAAAACTTCTGCCCATAATTTATTTCTTTGCTTTGGAAGTAGTACAACCATTTTCTGCTCATGAGTAATCCCGTTATATCATTGAATCTACAGTGATATTTATGAGATGCTAAAAAAATTGGAAAACTGTTCATTTTAGTTCAAAATGCTTTCAACATAACTGAACTAATGTTTTCAAGTTTAAACGCAGTATACCTGAATCACAAAATACATTTTAAAGAACAGTCAAGTACAACACACAAACTGAGTTTTCCAAGTTGTGTTCCAGCACTGTGAACATACAATAATGCACTGAATTTTTTATTTCTCTGAATGGATTCAAATATACTTGTCCTTGGTTTTCTTTTTCTCTCTCTTGTTAGAGAAAAAACGCTCATTATTTATGTATGGTAATGAAAGTGGTTTTTTTTCTCTATTAAATATGTGTGAGCCAAGGCTTCTCTTACCCTGCAGAAAATTAATTCAAGGAAAGGAAAAAAAATGCTGTCATCTCAGAAAAGCTTACATTAAATTGCTGTAATTATTACTCATGGTAATTAGCTTTGTAGGAAATTTGCCTACAAATTTTAGGTAATTAGGTTTTGTGGTTCTGGCCACCTTATACATTGTGCCCAAATCTTTATTGTCAGGTTGCTACTGCAGTTAACAGTAGTCTACCATGAATACTATGATAATGTCAAAGGCTTGCAAATAGTAACTGTAAAGTTTTTAATTACCTCCAATGTGCTTTGTTCATCCAGTTTTGGGGAGGTGACAGTGTTCAGGTTTGTGCTTCTAGCATAGCCCAAGAAAATGGAGGTTACAGTAAGATTTGATTATTAGCACTAGTAACCAAAAGTCACAAAAGTCCAAAAGTTTTACCTTGCTTGCTACACTCCTGGTTTGAGCAATTAACTCCCTGATTCGCTGAATGCTGGAAGAAATATTGTTTGCTGGTGCCTTCTGTTCTACTCTGCGCATCTTGTCCAGGAGTTGAGGGAAAACTTCTGTAAGTTTCTTCACTGCAGTTAGAAAAGAAGAGACAGATTTTTTTTCCTCTTTGAAAGACTGGTTTTGTATCAGGAATATTCCACCCTATCCTCTTAGGTTAGCTCACCTGTCTCTTTCTGCTTTCTGATCAAGTCATAATTATGATGTGTGAGATGCAGTTATTCCAGAAAGGGTAATGATTTCTAAGAATCTGGTACTACTAAAGGTTTTGGAAGTAAGTTTGCACAAAGGACACTATGTTTTCTTAGGACTCATAGGTAATACCTCTGTAATACTTTCCTCAAGGAACTCTGAAAACATTATCGGTTTTAACCTTTTAATCTTCCTTCAAGACAAATGAATGTTAAACCTAATTTTACATCTACGGCAACTGGAGCAGAAGGATTATTTGTTCAGCATCTCATTGGATATCTGAGGCTGACCTAGGAACAGCATCCAAGAGTTATGGCTCATGAACTCTTCAAATTCACTGTGAGGGAGATGTATAGGCTGTTTTCAGCTATGTGTGCCTCCCAGTGTTCATCACCCATACAGCAGCAGTGGCTGCACAGGAGATGTGTTTGCTTGTGGCTCACAGTCCACTGTCATGACAGAAACACTGCCAATTTCATCCTGTGGTGTACAGCAATAGAAGGCCTTAGATGATGATGGATGATGATGATGATGCAAGTGCACCTAAACTGTGCTTAGTACCTGTCCTAGCCCTTGTGATTAGTAACCTTGTTAACTTTCCTGCCTGCATCTGCCAGGGGTTATGAATTAAAGTCCTGGACCTTTGGTCTTTCACTGCTGTGTCCTCAGGTGGTTGCTGTGCAAATGTCATTGTTATCAAAGGGAAATGCAGGAGCTCTGTCCTGTTCAAAGTGAGAGAAGTCCTTTCCCAAGAAGATAAGCAGAAAAATTATCAAGAAGGAAAAATAACTACCCTTAATTATAATCCAATTTTATCACATCAGATTCCAATGACATGCTGCCCTTTGAAGGATATTTACACATGACATCATTTTTCATCTTTAATTAAATGTAGGTACAAGAAGCTGAGTATAATGAAATGCGATTTTAGCTGCGAGCTACGTGCATATAAGAAAAATCCAGCATTCAGAGTTAATTTTAATGACGTGGATTCACTGTAAAGGTTAAGACCAGATTTGTAGGGTTTAAAGTTATATTTTAGGGGTTGCCAACTTACATCCACCTGCTCTTGTGTTCTCCTTGTCGTATTTTTATCTTTGTGTGAGACTCACAGAAGGGCTTGTGTTGGAAGGGACATTAAAGATCCCCTGGTTCCAACCCCCCTGCTGTGGGCAGGGACACCTTGCACTGGACCACATTGCTGAGAGCCCCACCCAGCCTGGCCTTGAACATTTCTGGCTGAAGACTGCAGAGAGGCAGATAAAGGGGCTCATTATCAGATATAGGAGACTGTATAAAATACAGGGGAGGAGGAGCAGACTCCAATCACTCTTCTGTGCTTCCAGTCTGCATTGAATAAGCTTCAGCCTCGTTCATCTCAACCCAGACTATGAGAATACACCATGGAGTCCTACAAGTCTGCTTGTTTTTGGATAGAGTGAAAAATCTGCATTTGTCGTGTCCTGTCTCTGCTTGGCTGTTTTCATTTGTGTTTCACTCTCCAAGTTCAGTCCAGGAGTGGGCCATATAGAACTTTAGACCCTCAATTTTTTTTTCCATTTTGTCCTAGAAGGCCTTATGTAGAAGGACTTAGTAATCAGCTGTTCTATATAAAAAACTGTACATTAAAATATCATGACTTTAATGAGTTCTCAAAGAATTACAGTAAATTTTGGTGATCCCAAAATGTGTTAAATTTTCTATTTAAAAAACCCCAACAAAACCCAAATCAACTCACAGGAAGTTTTCTTTACCTTTTTCTATTTTTAAGGCAAAAAATACTGCAGTCTCAGGAAATGATTTAGCAAATTGCAGCTACTTTTTTGTTTTTAATAATCTGTAACTCACATGGAAGTGTTTGATTCATTATCTTAAAACCTGGCTTTGATGTATTAAACTTGAAATGCTATTATAACATGTAAATACAAAACTGACATCTGTAACTACTAGAACTATTGTGGAATCTCAGTATAAATCTCTTCTTCTTGGCCTTTATAATGACATTCTTCAACACAGAAGAACATTGATTTTGACTTTTGTCTTTGAGAAGAAGGTGAGAGTGGAAAAGAAAACTAGTCTTACACAATGATAAAATATAAAAAAAAAAAGAATAGAAGGGAAATTGTCAAGAAGGAAATACCCTTTTACTTTTTCCTTCCCAAACTGTCTGCCACCCTCTCTGCTGAAGCCCGCCAGTTCCCTGCACAATGGCAGCATGGACTATTCTCAGACAAACTGCACAGCCAAGATATGCTCTCACCCTTCCAAACACCAAGTGAAAGCTTTATTCAAGGGCAGTGCAGACATGCCAGCTTAGAGGCTTCAGCTGCTCTGGCACTGATATTGGCATGAAGATCAGGTGTTTTGGTGTTCCAGGCACCTGTCTGAACATTTGTTGTGACTTTTCTTTGGACTTGGATGGACATTGCTCCTGTCGGAGCAACCTCTTCTGGCAGAATACACAGCTGATCTGGGAATGCTCCACTGTGCCTGCCCTGTCTGCATCTGTCTTCTTGGGCTGTCAATCACAATCACATCTGTCTGGAGCACTACCCGTGCCAGCCTCCTGTGGGGCACTCATCTCTCTTCTCAGCTATTTCCACTGGATCTTTCTGGCAAAAACACCTCATCATACTTTTAAACAAACAAATCAAATGCCTTCAGAGCAAAAATGCCATGGGAAAGGTTCCTCCACAAATGTATTAGGGCACACTTTGCTGTAGGTTGGATATTAGCATCTCTCCAACAGTTAGTTTGTGGTCAGCAGGCCCTCCAGGAGCTCAAATAGGAACAAATATTTTCAAGGTGACTCCTGACCTGCAAACCCACCATCACAGAGAAGACTTTTTTCCAGGCACATCACATTGGAGCTGTTCTTGTTCCTTTTTGGGAACATAGCCAAGGGAGAGCTGGCCATTTTAACTCTGTTCACTCTTACAGAGCACCTCAAATGCTGCTGGAAATATTTCCTCCAGTACAAGAGCTAGTATGAGCAGATTTTTTTTGAATCCTGTATGTCTGCTGGCATTTTGAGCACGAAGAGCCAAATGCAGTCTGTGTTGCTGCTCTACCCACTAAGCTGGCAAGGGAAAATGTTAAATGTAAATCAAGTGTAAAGGTGAATAAAAACATCCCCATGTGTAAGCTACAGCACACTGTTTCTCTTGGAAATTTTTCATCGTACCATTCCCTCTTGGGAGGCCAGTCATATCCACATTTGCATGATTTTACATGGTAATTAGAGCTCATAGCCTAAACTACTCTGTGGTGATCAAAAACATTTTACAGGAATGCAATCCAATACAAGTGCTGTTATATTAACTACACTCTTATGGAGCTCTGTGCAGGGACTAGCAGTGAGCTTACCCATTCCCAGAGGGACAGGTTCACTGTTTCCTTTTGATGAAAAGCTCAGAGAAATCTGAGTTTCCTCCAGTTCTGGAGCCAGAAATTGGGATATTGAATATCACTGAATTTCTTCTCGTAAAGGGAACCACTTCTATGCCAGTTCTTGGGAGCACTCACTTAACCAAAAATACTAGGGGTGAGGGTCTTATGGATCATGGAATTCTGAAAATAACATGACTCTTGGGATTCCCCAGCTGAGAGGGAAGACTGTGACTTTGGAACACTAGAAACAGTGTTGGGTTTGGCGCTCATAACACCATTTGCAGTAAAATGACACTTGAGTTGCAAACTTCCTGATAGAAAGAGAAAGGATTTAGGGCAGTAGATCTGAGATTCAGACTTTCTGGAGACAGAGTCAACGAGGTTATGAAATTTCTCTGGGGCACTTTTAGGAGGAAAGACATCACTGAACAGGTTTGCAGGTGATGGTATCATCAAAAGTGTGAAGGAAATTACTTGTTCTGGACTTCCAACCTCCCTAGCCATAAATATCTTAGGATAAGTGAGCCTCAAGAATACATGGAGCAATAAATAGTGGTGCTGTAATCAATTTTTTATTCCAGATATTTTCATTTCTAGATTGACTATTTTCTTCCCCAATTATTCTTTTCCTTGTTTCTACAGTCACTTCATTTCAGCTTCATTTTCACGTCTCTTTTTGTACTCTTGTCTACCATCTTCATTTTAATTTTGTAGTCTGCCTTAGCTTTTCTTTTGTCTTTTTATTTCCCTTAAATTTTTCATAATAAGTTTTCCAGTGTTTCCAATAATAAAAGTAGAATTAATGTGATGTTTACAAGCTTCTCCAGAAATCACCCTGCTTAAATATTTTATTTCCTCTTTTATTCTCTTTGACCCCTTTGTTTAGACTACAAGCTCATCAAGTGAGGGACCATTTCTTCTCCATGTTTGCACTCCTGAAGACAAAAGGGCTCTGTTTTCAAATGCTTCTTAATGTTAAAAAGCAAATAAATAAAAACCCCTAAATAACCAACCATAATGGGAAGAAGTGTTTAAAAAAGCTGTTTACCATTCAGTGTGACCTTGGTACCCTGATAAAAATGAACTAGAATTCAGTAAGTCTTCAGCACTTAAGTGTTTAAATAGTTTTTGGAAGTCCCTGAGGATCCAGCATTCTTAAAATATAGTCAAGACCTAGACAACTGCTAATTTGTGAAAATTTTCATGGAGGCAAAATGCTAGAAGATTATACATGATGAATATGCAATGTAAACAATTCATACAACATGTTATTGCAGTGATTTGTTAACACTGAGGAATGGCAAACTTCAGGTCACCCTACCTGCATCCCCAGCTGAATGCACAGCACTGTCATATGCCTGTGAATTGTGCTGGAAGTCTTGCAGGTTTTGGGACCACAGCCTCACGTTCTCATCCATGGGGGTGGTAGCCTGTGTTACTGTCGTGGTGACACTTACAGCCTCTGCAGACTTCAGCTGAGCTTGCTCTAAACGCTCTCTGGCCTCCTCTACAGAACAAATAGGGAAAGATAGAAAATGAACTCTCTCAAATATTCAAGCGTTGTGTGTCCCATCCTTGCCCACTCTCTGTCTTTCCCTTCCCTTTTCTCTTCTTCCCTCCAGTTTATAATACACTGAGCATGATGCTGTATGGAATGGAATATTCTTTTGGTCAGTTGGGGTCAGACGTCCTGGCTGTGCTCCTTCTTAGCTTCCCATGCATCCCCAGTATCCTCACCAGCATGAAAAGCAGAAAAGGCTTTGGCTCTGTGTAAGCCCTGCTCAGTAGCAACAAAAACACCTCTGTATTATCAACTCTGTGTTCAAAAAAATCCAAAATACAGCCTCATGCTAGTCACTGTGAAGAAAATTAACTCTACTGCAGCCAAGACCAGCACAAGGTTCAAGAAGAATATTAAAAATTTCAGTGGCAAAACACTTATTTTCATTCTGAAAGTGTTAAAGCAGGGTATTTGATATCTAGGTCTAGTAGTTTCAGCCAAACTCTTTTAAGCGTCCACAGTGCCGAACTCTTAGTAAGCAACTTCACATCCATATTCAAAGATAAAAATGTGCTCTTGAATGTATGAAGATAAAGCATCACAGAGATGAATGTATGAAGATAAAGCATCACAGAGATGAAGTTCCTCCTCCCAACCTGTCTCTGCTGACTGCATTTTTGCGATGGCTCTCATCAGCTGGCTCCGCAGGGCGTTCATTCTGGCCAAAGTGCCATTGACTTGCCAGCTGGTGTCTGCAATGGTGTAACTGCTGCCTGTGGGGACAAAAGGGAGGCACAGCTGGGGGGCGTCCAAGTACTGTCTGAAAAGGTAAATTCAATCCTGGGGAGGTATGACCTTAGGTATTTACTATGCCATGGACAGTATACCACGGCCTCTTTTAATTTATGACATACTTGCACTCCTGACTTAACAGTCTAAAGGAAAAACCAGCCCTGCAGCACCCCTGCTTGCCACAGGGTGTCTTCCAAAAACCTGGAGAGCTGTGTTGCAGTCAGTATTCTTTGTCCTTGCTTTACCAGAAGTGCTGAGAATGGCTGCAACTGGTACACAGGAATAGTCTCAAATTGTCCTCAAAATTTTAAAAAGTAATTCTGTAATTCTAGATCTTTCTTTCATTTACAGTGAAGAAAGGTCAAACTACTTTAACATTTATTATTACCCTCCACTGGTGAAATCCAGCTTTCTGAACATTTAAGCTGCTGTGATTTGATTTTAATTGAACTACTTAATTTAGTATATTTACTCAGTGAAAAACAGTTTGCAGGGTCACATATTAATTAAAATGGTAGTTGTATCTGAAATGGACTTTTCATGAATGAAATAAACTATCAGTATCTAGTAGGATGATAAAACGTGAGCTACTCAAACTCTGCCCATGGCCATTTCAAGTACTTTGTGTGGTAAATTCAATCAATAACCTATTCTGTTGCAGCAGTAATTCTGCTTAGTGATGTGCTTCTGAAATTTATTTTAGTGGCTATAAGCTGATTGGGAAAGTAGAAAGAATGTATATTTACTGTCATGTGCTGTCCGTTGTAGCTGCATGGCTCGGATGAGAAGTTCTTCACTTTTACCTTTATGGTAAATGACCTGAGTATCAATTCCAACTGCAGCCTACAAGCATGTTTCAAAAAAGAAAGTCAGAATAATCCTTATCAAATATTCCACTTTATTGTGATCAATTGTGGACAATATTCTACCTGCATATAAATGCAACTGCAAAGTCACTGCAGTTTCATTTGCTTTGTTAACATTTAAGATTGGCAGTTGGATTGGAAAAAAGTCTGAAAAGCAAAGTTTTCTGTTTCAAGAAAGTTTAAAGAAATGTATGGTTTTTCAAACAACAATACTGAGTAACAAAGATGGAGAAAAAAATCCTTGTAATTTACCAGCTCCAGTTTAGTCAATGTGACTAAATGCTGCATGTTATTTAGGTGTTGTGACTGTTCATTTCTACTGTCATCTCACATAGGTGATTAATGCCTTCACTTCATGGAGAGCTGCCTTGCAGTCTGCAGCAGTATGCTGGAAACAGAAGGCTGGACTTGAAATCCCTCAGCACTCTGGGGTGCAGACCCCTTAAATCTAAAAAATCCTCTTGCTATCCCACTAATAAATTACTGGTAAATAACATGTATACAGGTTGGTAACTACAGGCATACAAAAAATATGTTTGTAGTTGTAGAAAGTATTTTTGAATAGAAAGGCCAGAGAAAAAAATCAGCATCCTACTCCTTACACTGAGTGTATGCATGAGCTTTGTCCCATTTCAGCCTGATTTTCTATGAGGTGCAGTGATGCCTTGACCACGTTTCCTGCCACATGGCACTGAGTGAAGCAGGAGGACTCAAGCACTAAATGCCAAGTCAGGTTCCTGCAGGAGCAGGGAGTTGTCTGTTATTTCACAGAAATGTCTCAATGTGAGTGACAACACAGAGCAGCATCACCCTATGGGACAGGGACAGAAAAACCTCTTGTGTCTTAAATACCAGGAGACTTCAGACTGGAAGAATAATTAACTACATGGGATTTAATTCAGGAAATAATAAAGGGAAAAATTGTGCAGTGAGAAGTTCAATACTGCCAGTTAAGTTAAATTTGTTTTTTCTTTACACTTAGGTGCCTGGAGTCTCTGAAACATTGTAAAGTGAAAGCTAGTATGAAAATTACTTACATCCTTGACCCGGTTTGTTGTGTTCAGTGCCAACAATGCAACTTCATTGGCTTCTTCGATATAACCAGCAATGTTTTCATACACATTTGAAGCATTGATTGCCCTTTGTACCAAACCATTTGAATCAACACCATACAAATTCCTGTTAAAAAGAGAGCAAAAGGTGAAAGAAACCAAACTGAATCAAATTAGTTTCTGACTACATAATCACACACATAAATGTACTTGGCCTAACTGGTATTCTCTTCATTGTGTTTGACCAATCTGAAGCAGGTGAAAACTGTGTGGATGGAAGAGTCTTCCCTGCCATTTAACTCTGAGAATTTTGCCCTTAACATTTATGTGAGCAGCAACAAATGACTACTCAGCTTTTACTTTCATTCTTTTTTTTTTTTTTCTAGATTAGATATTCCATAAATTAACAGAATAACAGGTCTATCAGTTATCCTTCTTTAGGAATAATTCCTATCCATGAATGGAAAGACCTATGTGTTCCATTGCCCAGGATAGCTGTGTCACTGTCCTGTTTCTATTTTCCAAAGATAAGTGGGAAAAGGGGGATAATCAGATGAAGACCTACCCTTAGCCATGAGAATTTGCAGAAAGTTATACTGAAAGAAACCTTTGATGGCATGGTTTTGATCTGCGTATTAGGTGATAACTGGTCTTCAGGGGAGGTTCCAAACAGAAGATAGTTCAGGGATCAACATTCATCTGTTAACCATTTTGAATTGATATTATTTTTTAATGTTTTGGTGATAAGCAGATTTCAAAGTATATTTTAGAAATAGATTCTAAATATAGATGTGTTTGCACATGTGTGCATTCACTTCAAAGTGTTTGCACACTGAGAGATTATTAAATTTCCAGATTCAGCATTATTGCAAGAATTTTCTGCTGAAGTCCCTTAAGGCAAAACAATAAACTCAGTCAAATAAAAGCCTAACAGGCTAATAAAGCAAACCTATAAAACCAAGATGTTTTGAAGACAGGCTAAATGTTTTAAAGAATTAAAGTTTCACTGCAGGACAATCTTCTCAACAAATAATGGAGTCAGCATTATTCCATCTGGGTATTTTGTAATTACTTTTGTTTGCTTTTTGTGAAATTCCTAATGTGTTGGACTTGGTAATAATTTTTAAATTATTTTGGTAAGGGAGGAAGGGTAGCTATATGGGGTATTTTCTTTCAAGTTGGTCTGCTGTCCCCAGTTAGCCAATCTCAGACTGAACATACTCTTTGGTTTTTATGTTTCTGCAGTTTGTGTGTCATTATAGAACAGTTTCAGATGTCAGCTTTATACAATTGCATAAAAGAAGGCCATCTGTTATTTTTTTCTCTATTTTAATCTCCTATCTAGGGCATATGAATATTAAGAAACAACTGGTATTTAGATAATATACTTGAAGAGTATTTGTAAGCTTATCTTCCAAAAACATATGCCTATGATATTACTTAAGGTAGAATTTGGTGACATATTTTATTTAGGAATTCATTTACAACAGTGATTTTTTCCATGGATAGTCCCAATTGCAAAAAAAAAAAAAAAAAAATTAAATTTTCCTAGAAGTGATTTTTTAGTAAATTGGTGCAATGTTGATGCATTTAGTATCTTCCAGCAAAATATAAAGACATACAATAAGTTTTTGATATTGTTGTGAGCCAGTTTCACTGGGACAGAACCTACTAAGCATCAGAACTGCTCCATCTGTAAAACTGTTCTTGGAATAAAATTATCTGGAAGCTCGTTTTGTGCCCTGTAACGCTAAGCATTTTTTTCATGTAAATGAACTTACTGACATGAGCAGTTTCTGCAGACCCCATTTAATCTTGCTAGTGTTATTTTACTTTTCACTAATCCACCTTTCTTATTTTGCTCTAGGAAGAGGAGAACATGCCCAATTAGACTAGAGAGAATGTCATGCAAGATATATCCTTGCTCTTTAAAAAGTTCCATAGATTTTGCCTAGCTCAACTTCAGCTGCTCTCTGTGGACCATGACAAGTCCTTCTACACAAGACTTAACACTGATTTGTTTAGTGCCTATTCATTGTCACTGTGCTTCTGCTCGTCTTTTCAGCTGTTCAGTAAGTGGCACTTGTATGAACAGAATCTGCTGAAGTTAAATTTTACCCATCCAGTTCATCAGCAAGTCTTCTTAGGTTTTGTGCATGATGCATAGCCTTCTCTACCAGTTCATCATCAAACAGGGACAGGTTGGCTATTTTTTCTTGCAGTTCCTTTTTTGCTCCATCTATTTCTGCATAGAACCCCGATGCATTCTGAACAAAATAGGGAGGGGAGAAAAGAAGATGAAAGTTGTAAAAATAAAGTCTCTATTTTGATTATTATGGGGTTTTTTACCCTTTATGTTATTATAATGTTCCTTTATTTCTGCTATGGTTGTTTTATTTTACATCTTTAAGAGAAAGAGAAGAAAGATCTAATAGTGAATGCCAGTATGGAGACAAATGCAGGAAGATGAAAATCAACAAAAATTCCAGAAATCACTTAAGAAGACATTGGAGAGACATGCATAAAATAAAAAAGAAATATGGTAAAAGTATTTCTATATGTCCTGTATGTTTGCTCCAGAATTGTGCCAATGACAAGTCTTTTAGAGTGAAGTCCCCTTTCTGCCTTCTTGCACAGAGAGATTCCTCATGCCACGACATCTTGGATTAGTCTAATTTGCAAATCAGTCCACCTAAATACTACCTGTGTATGTATAGGCAAGGAGAAGGGGAATTCCTTTGCCTTAGCTGTGTTTCTTCCTTTTATAAAATACTTGGGGCAAGACCAAAGGCCTGCATTCACTTTCTCTCCAGTACACAAGTTTGCCAATGTATTTGAAGATTATAATGTGGCAACATGTGATTATAAATACAAAATACATGAAAAAGCATGAAACTGAGAGAGGGAAAAAGGATGAATGGGTGAAATGTGAAAATACTTGTTGTGATGAGGATGGACAATGGATGATATTTGTACTTCCTTCCCTGCAGTGTGAACATCCTCAATGTGGAACCTAAAATGATTAATTGCAGCAATTTGTTTTGCACAAACCACCAGAGAAAAACTCCAACGTACTGCTTGAACACAGGGATGGTTGCAAAGTAAGTGGTTGTTCTGTTTTCTCAAATTATTTTTTCAAAGAAAAATTAATGACTTTTCATAAATGCTTTTGTGTCAAGAAGCGGGCAGCTGTGACCAAAATGAATGCTTGTGGAAGATTTTATTTTTTCTTCAGCTATTTCAAAATTTTAAAGTTAATCATGAAGAAAGAAAGCAGCTTTGGTAAATATTTTACTTAGCAAATTCCTAGTTTTATTTTCTTTATCTTCTTATAGAAAAGCTAAACCCCGATAATATCTACAAACTTCCTTCAGCACCATGTCTGATTCAAAACACTGGATAGTAGTCTATGGCTCCAGAAAAGGATTTCTATACAACAATCTGGTTATATATGTTTGACACAGTGCCTGATTCTAATGCTGGTATCTGGGATCTTTAATATTCTTCCATGCTCACTTGTAGGCACTAGGAAAGAATTTAGCATATAATGCAGTCTTTTACCAGAACATCTTTTGGCAGCTGCCTATAATGAACTAATTGAGAACTCTACAGCATAATCTTTCATTATGCTTTGCCTACAGTAATATGCCCTTATATTAGAATTATTTATTTTTACAGTAAATTGTAATAACAGAGCTTTTCATCCAAGAAAACCATCTACTTTTTCAGGGAATATTAGCCAGTGTTTCACTGAAGCAGTATAAAGAAGGAGAGCTTTTCCATTAGTGATCTAAACATGACTTCAAAAAATCTGGATGTATCATTTAAACAAGCTCCTGAGGCACTTACCTTTATTACTTCACTTAACTCAGAATTGACCTTTTGTGGTCCTTCCAAAATAGCTGTGGCACTGAGCAGAATGTTGTCCACTTCATCCATTTGCTCTTTTGTCTTCTCACGTTGTTTCTAAAAAGGAAGTTCAAAACATAAATCACATCCAATACCATTTGTGCTTTGATGTGTTAATTTTTTGTTAAATGTGCTGGAGTTAATTAAAAGATAGTGGTGAGCTAAATAGATTTTAGACATATCAGAAGTCTGATTTTCCAAGACAGGTCTAATTGCTACATTTTATGATGTGAATTAATTTTGTTTGTTTGTTTGTGAAAGAAATGTTGGATGATTTGAAAAAGTATTAATATCATTTTATGTTACAGACTAAGAAGCTATAGGAATGAAGCAATATTCAGCGCACAGCAGAGACAAATTAAACATGGATTTTTCATAGTCATCTGGAGACTAAATTTTTCTGGAGCTTTTTTAAATCTACAGTACAGAGATCTCTTTTCCTTGTCAGTAGTAAAGCAGTAAAGATTGTCAGTGAACAATTTCTTTTGTATAGAATCCACCTTCATTGTGAGGAATAATGGAGATCCAAATGGTTAAGAACAGTGAACAAATACGACTACACGCTTCAGGCTTTGCTTCATAACTGTGAGACAAGCTGTGGCTTGGCACTGTAATTATGGAACAATGGAAGAGCAGAAGAGGTTTTGTACTTAAGGATCTCAAGCTCTTGTGAAAGGATTCACTGGAGGAGCATGCCTGATTTCTCTGTTGAATTCTTAGACCTTCCGTATCTGCATGAACTTCTAGTACGGCAAATTTCAAGAACTCAAAACTCTGCTACTGATGCTGTGAAACACAGATGTTGGCCTGAATTTGTGGGATCATTCTTCAATGATCTTCAAAGAATGATTTGTGGGATCATTCTTCAAATCACAAAATTGCTTACTAACGCCCTCTCCTCCAGAATACAAAAAATTTCAGCCATTGAAATGAAAACAGTTTGATTTGAAAGGCCCCAGATTGTTCTCTTTGTAATTATTTTCCTTGCTGAAAAAATAAATTAGAAGTTTTAGGTGGAATATTTTGGTTTTGAATCCCTTAAAAGAAATTTATGAAAAGAGGGAAAGAATCACAGAACTGCTCTGAAGAGAAGGAGACAGGTCACCTCTGAGCTGTCTTCCTAAGTGGAAGCTTTACTTTGTTCAGAACCCTGAAACTGTTCATTTGGACAAGACACAGGGGAAAACTGTTGTAGCCTTATAGCTAAGCTAGCAAGTTCTCCTAGCAAGTAGGAAACCCAATTTCAAGGTACTTAATGTGGAGCAGTTAGACAATGGATTTGTGCATGGAGATTTAAGGACAACTGTCAACTCCTGAAAAAGTGGGGATGCATTTTGTTTAAAGTGGTTCAGAGGAAGTTTGGATCAGACAATATGGATGCACTCAGCCCAGGGCACAAATACAGTGCAGAGTCTTTATAAGTAATTGTTTTCTTAGAACAGAATTAGTTGTGTGAACATGAGGCCCTCTCATATTATGTCAGGACAAAATTGGATGAAATAATCCCACCACAATATTTGTAGCAGCCATGCTACCTGAAATTTCAAGTTTCTTGAATTTTACTGTAATGTGCCTTTCTAGTCTAGGCATAAATATCCATCTCTTCCTCAGTCTGATGAGGCATGACATGTGAAAAGCTTCTCATTTATTGTCTCTCTACAAATAGATAATAGTACCTTGCACTTCTACAAGCTGTTTCTTAGAACTGAAGACTCAAACTCATCCTGCTGAGTGCTCCATGAAATTCTTTCTTGGTGTGGTGATTCCTGAATCTAAATTGTGTGCAATCTACTGTTTTAAGCAGTGGCAGAGATGGAGCGTTCACAGTCAACACTTATGATAAATGTAGTGCACAGTACCTCCTGCCTTTGGAGCCTGGCTGTGTTTTCTCTGTTTATATCCTCTGTTTGTGTGACATAGTCAAGCGCCTCGCCTAATGCCTCCTCCAGGTCTGACAGCTTCACATCCTGTTCACTGAGCTGCTCCAGCACATCAGTTACCAGGGATCTGGTGTCATTGTGCTTCTCATGAAATGCTTCAATTTGCTGTAGCACTGGAAGAAAAATGAGGCCAATAAATCCAAAGCTTGCATTTCTGACAGAACTTACCTATACAGCAATTTCTTTGCTGTTATTCAGGTGACAGTAAAACACCTTTTGTAAAGCTCACTTGAGGGATTATATACCTAGATTTTAATTTTCCCTTCTCTTTTAAGAAGGAAAGATGCCTCTCATTTTACTATTTCATTTTAATCCCATTACTTCCCCCTCTGAAATACATTTTATTAAAAGAAACTAGGTCTGTCTTTGCCTGCTTTTCATGTGTTTTTCATTGTTAAACCTAGGCAGCCTCTTCTGGAGAAGACAGTCTTTTATGCCTCATATTCTGACTCATATTAGGCTGTGAGAAGTAGGCTGCCACTTTTTCCCATGCTTTCCCAAAGCTTTCCCAAATCTTTTCTCTCTCTGCTGGTGTTTGCTGTCCCCATAACAGAGCTGGCAGGGGGGATGATGCTCACATGAGCAATGCCAGCCCTGCCATGAACCTTCCTAAGCAGCTATTGTTGAGGTACTGCAGTGCACAGGCACACACAGACACACAGACCTTTTCCTCCCCATTCTGCTGTGAGGAGCACCAAGCACCAGCAGGGACTTGGGGCTGGAATTTGGGAGCAGCAGCATCTCCAGCACACCAGCTGGTGCTTACCAAGTGCCTGCTGGTCCTTCCCCAGGGCTCAGCAGTACACCCAGAGCTGCCCAACACCTGCCAGCTGAGCATCAGCATGTGGCTGAAGGAAAAACTGACTTAAAACTCACACTCCTCTGCTGCATTTTCCTCCTCATCTGCAAGTTGCCTCTGATTAGTGAAAGGCTTTCGACGTTTGATCTCCTTCAGCATCTCTTCAGCCACGCTGCGCTTCTGGGCAATTTCTTCAGGGCTCAGCTCCTGTTGAATTGCATAGTATTTTGACTTGCTGCTGATTTCTAGGAGGAAAAGGGAACAGATGGTTGATTCAGTATGACTACAGAGAAATAAATACTGTGGACTACTTTTACTTTTGTGACTTGTGATGATACTGATGGCAAAATAAAGTTTTAATTATCTTCAACTCCATAGTAGGTAATCATTATGTTTGATCCAATCTTAATATTAAACCTGTAAATAATTCACACATTCTGTCACGTGTGGAGGTCTCAACAGAAGAGGATGGGATTAAGCAGATGTAGGTTGTGTGCATTATTTGGCTTGACATTTCTTATAGGCTGGGATAATAATTTTATTTTGGATTCTGTGGCATGTAGCAGGCCGGGGCTTTCATCTAGGATCATGGTTTTTAAGTGCTGCTGTTTATAAAATAATAACAATGCTAAGGAGACTGAAGTAACCTCATTTTCCATCCGCAGAAGTTTGAGGCACCCTGAGGAGGTAACATATGGCTTCTGGCCTGATGCTGCCTAGCTGGTTTGGAGATAGATACTATTTTAAGGTTTTGGTCTCAGATCAAAAAACGTTGTTGTATCCCTGCAGCTGAAATTGAATTTACCCATTCCCAGTGTAATCATTACAAAGTTTACTCACTTCTCACTCCCTGGCCTTGAATACCAATCACCTCTTCTTCTATGTCCTGTGACGTGTGTGCCTTTGGCTAGTGCTTGTCACTAGCTTTGTGGGTAAACAAAGTTGGCAAAAGCAGCATTATTCTTATGGAAGATTTTTATAAAAAATAGGTGTATAATTGTGGCACCACTGATTCTTTGGCAGAGTGTCTCTATGCCTGATCTTGCTGGGCCCTGAGCTCATTAGTGGAGCTTTAAAGGCTCATACTGAGCAGAAACTGATGATGACCATGGATTTCTTTTTCCTTTTGCTGGCACGTGTGTGTGCACACATGGGTGATGCCTCTGTAGAAGAACAGTTTTGAGCATAGTGAAAATAATTTTCACCTACTTGTTTCCAACTGTTTTCCTTCTATTCCCAGCCACGAAGATTTTTTCTTCTATAACAGCTTAATGCAATTGTGCTATTTGTGTGCGAAATTAGATGCATATCTGCCTTATGTGGTTCCTGTCCTGCTCCAAACCAATTAATGATACAAAAAGATGATACACAGACATCAACCATGATTGTTAGTGATGTACAGTGAGGCTCATGCTGACACTTTTACTCAAAAATTGTAGAAATAAAATGTGATAGATGGCCAGATAGTCAATGGATTTTTAGCACCAGAGGTGTAAAAAGACAGTACAAATAAAACATACTATATGGTCTTAGCCTGGCTCTTTTTTGTGATAGGACATATTAACCATGTTTCCTGAGAGAAAGTAATGTAGCACCCATGGAGGTAAGGATAAGCAAGGATAACAGTTGATATGTATCCACTCTCCTTACACAAGCTGCCAGATGGCTTGCAATAACTGCCAAGATAGAACTAATCAGGTCTATTAGTCAAATATTTTCAATTGGAAAAAGGCTGTTTAACCTCAGCTACCAGTCAGCATTTCTATTCTGGTGCCATGGACAGGTTTTGCCTACTGTTGGCTTTGCTGAAGACTGGGGGAAATCTGTTCTGCAGCAGGATGGAGGCTTTCATGTCACAGGTGTACAGGGGACAGGGGTGTTTTTGAGTACATTGATTTCATTGCTTTCTGCAGGTACTGAAGAAGAGGCTGCAGTTGGTTTAATCTCATTTTTATATTTCAGGATGATAATGGTATGTCATATATATTCCAGATGAAGATGATTATCTCTGACTAGGAAATTTTTTTTGAGTGCAGTTGTGCTTGAGAGGGTGTTCACTGTTGCCATAAATTACATATTGTCCAATATATCAGAAGATTTTCCTTTGATATATAGGACAGTAAAAATTCTTGATGATCCATTAATACATGAAGGCTTCATTAATACATTCTTGACGCTGAGATGAACCAGGAATGAATCTGTTTACCTTCAATGTTATCTCTTATATCATTGAGCTGCTGCACGAGCTGGGAAGCACGGCTGTTGATCTCTGTGGTTTCCTTCTGTACCAGGCGGCCTTTGCTGGATGCTTCATTTCCCTATGAATAAACCATGAGAGGTAAACATTAGATTTCTTTTCAGATGTGAGGGTGAGCAGTATAAACACACATTTTGCTTTCTCCTGGTGTGTACGTGGAAGTCCTTTTTATCATATAAAGTAGTATTTAAAGGTGTTCAAAGTGAAGATCTGTCTTGTCAGTGTTTTCAGAATTGCAGAGTGAGAGATTAAATCCTGTCTCATATTTATCCATCATTTGCTGCAATAAAATTTTCATAAATTATGTACAGTTGTAAAACTCTATCTACTGAGTCTCCTGAGGCATTCAGTGGGGCTGGCTCATTTTGTTGCTAGGTATGGCATTTCCTGAGTAAGCAAATAGAATGAGGAAAAAGGTGTCAAGCTCCCAACTCTTTTTAGATCTGTGTCTCCCTCAAGTGAGGTCCCCTGCCCTGCAACTTGTTTAAGAAAAGGAAAAGCCCAAGGATTGAAAATACTTTGAAGAGCACAGACATGGTCCTGTACTGCATTGTGTTGGGGGCAGCACTCTGCATTGTATTCCCTTACTTAGGGTTTGTGGAGGCCCCAAGTGGCATTTGAAGGTAGGGCCAGGGTGGGCAGCACTACTAAAAGGGATGGGCATAATGATAAAACAAATTATAAGGGTTATGAGACTGATAAAGTAAGTGTAAGGGTTAGTAGAAATGTTTCTGGTTCCCATCTTCCAAATATTCATGATCAAGCTACGTGCTGTTTTACTCAAAGCTCATCCCATGCAGACTTTGGAGTTACAGGTAGTTACAGGAGCTATATTTAGCAGGAAGATTTGCCTACAGTTGGTCCATTCACCCTGCCTTTGTGTTTTAGATCAGAATCTACAGAAACCCATCCCCTAGGTGTAGGGACATGCACATAAAATGCTCTGAACAGAAAATGCTGGGTGTCTCTGCAAAACCCACTCAAGGCCCTAGCACCCATTTTCCATAAATGTACTCTGAAATAGCAAAAGCTCAATATATTCAGAGTTACTATTGTGGCCTTCCACTGTCAGAGTCTGGGGTTATTATCTCCCTGCCTTACAAGCAACCACAAGTATTGATGTGGAACTAGCATTAGCAGTAACCAGGGAGCAAAGACTGGAGGAAATGCTGAATTTATTTGCTCAGGGACAGTAAAACTGAAGAATGAGGAAAGAAATCCCCAGATAGTACTGCAAATGAAATGTTATTATCCAAACTCACTAAATATTCATAGAAAACCAAATGCCTTAATCAGTCTGCCCACCAGCTACAGAGAGGGACACTGAGGCACGTGAGCTCAGACAGATATTCACAGGTATGGAGCTGTGAGTGTGAGTTGATTTAATAAAAGCTCTCTTGAACATAGTCCGTATAAATTTTATGTGCCCTTTCTGCTAAGCAAGTGGTGATTAAAAACACACAAACCTAAATTTTCTCTTCCACTTTCCTTTGTGTTCCTTTTTTGCCCCCTGCCTGCTCCTATATTTGAGTTTTAGTTTAAGGTATAATTTTAATTTGTCTTGTGAAGGAATTGGTAAACGGAATATAAGGTCTGGCACTTTGCAATAAGCACGAAATACAATCTAATTGTATGGCAGCTGTGGCTATCTTTGATAATAACATAGAATGATGTTTTTTACTAATATATGTATGTTGCAGCAACAGAAAGATGTTTAATATCATCTTTTTAAAATAGAGGATAAGCAATTTTGAACCCTATTTCTTCTCTTAACATATAGCATATATCATATTCTTCTAGGATGCAATGGAAGTGTTGTGGGAGATGAGAGCTGATAACCTTAATTTTATAGCCTGGCAGCTGGATGTGGATGCAACATTTATGATTGTAATTGTATTAAAAATATCTTGAGCGCTGATCAAGCTCCCATCTCAGTGGGTACATGAAAAATCTTTTAAACTGTCAGTTTTGAAATATATTTTGAAATGTCCAATCAGGATTAATTTAATTTTAAGAGAGCATACAAGTAAAATAGATATAGTACAAATGCTCCCAAAATCAATCTGCATTAGTTTAATGTTGGTTACTTCACTTAAAAATCAAAATGTGAATGAGAAAGGCAATGTGTCTATCCCAGATCAAACACGTTTTGTAGGGGGTAGGTGGGAACTCAGATCCTGAGGGGAAGATTTTTGTGACTGGTGGCAAACCTCCAACCACACTCAACACACTTTTTACCTCCTTCCTTTTCTGCGAAGAAGACTTGATAATTAATTTATGCTTTTAATTCATATTTAAAGTAGAAAGTTACAAAATAGAAATAGAAATAGAAATAGAAATAGAAATAGAAATAGAAATAGAAATAGAAATAGAAATAGAAATAGAAATAGAAATAGAAATAGAAGGTTCTTCCAGCTGTCAGGGCACACCCACTCTTGTTTGGTGAACCTAAAGTGTCAGAGTAGATGTTAAGAAATGTTTTTTTATGAAGAGGGTCAAACAATGGAACAGGTTTCCTAGAGAGATGGTTGATGCCCCACATCTGTCAGGATTTAAGAGGCATTTGAACAACGCCCTTAATAAGATGCTTTAACTTTTGGTGGGTCCTGTATTGCTCAGACAGCTGGACCAGATGATCATTTTAGCTCTATTCCAACTGGGACTATTCTGTACTTGCCTCTTATGCCAACAGGTGAATATGACAAAGTGCAAACCCTCAGAGCTTTGGCAGAAGGCTGTAAACAAACCTGTTCATCAAGTGTTTCTGCTTCTCTGACAAGATCATTCATCTCATCTGCAGCATCATCAACCTGGATGATCCAAAGCGTAGCATGATTCTTCTTTTTGGACATTGCCTCCTGTGTGTGGGAAAAAAGTCAGTGCATCTGAAAATAAACTCCTTCTCTAGTGAGGGCAGAGATTGAAATTTACACGAATGGAGTGGACATTCAAAGATTCAAACTACATGAAAAAAATGAAAAATCATCAATGTTTGTACCTGGAGATGAGTGGTAGTGAGGTTCAGGTCATTCAAACGCCTTTGAGCTGCAACACCTGTAGAAATGCTCAGTAAAGTGGCTTTGCTTTCGTCGATTGTCAGAACTGACAACCGGATGTCATCTGTCAAATCCCAAATGCATTTATCGCAGCCTGATAAGAAAATAAGACAGCATAATTTTTCTTTAGTGTTTGTGTCAGCTACAGCAAGCATCTTAAATTCATGTAATAGTGCTCTTGACCCATGGTGTTCACTCTGTCACTGATGCTTGCTGGTGGATACCTCTTTTCTTTCACTTTCATCCTTCCACTTCCAAGGTTACTTCTACAGTACAGTTATGACATTTCTAGCTGAGCAGCACCAGATGGGACTGCTCAAAGAGGCTGACACAGGGATTCTGTAATCAGCTGGGAGCGAGGGAGAGGTATTTCCTGGCTATTCCCTAGGCGCTACATGTTTGTGGCCTGAAGGACAACAGATGAAGGCCAAACAAAACCAACTGCATTTTGTCAGAACCTCAAACTTGATATTTAGAATTTGGTGGTATGAGAAATAAGGATGTCCAGCACATGGGCTCTTGACCACCTACTTGGTTACGATGACAACTTCTAAAAGTTATAATGTTATAATGTGCTTGGAAAGTGCTTTGGCAGAACTGTATCCTTGCTCCTGCTGAATGATTGCAGTGCCACCTTGTTTATAGTGACACTGGTGCCAACACTGAATGCAAGAGACTTAGGTGAATGTGAAACACATATTCCTACAGACACTTTTGCCTGATATTTTAGCAGATCCCAAATGTTTTCCTTCTGGTTGCTCTTCAGGCACATGACCTCTCTTCTTGGGAGTTGGTTCAAGAATGCATGCATGCTACACACTCTGCATTATATACAGGTATAAATACACAAACATTTAAAAAAAACCTGTGGTTACCAATAGCTACAACATAGTACTCCTGGAAACTCCCCAGGCTTTCTATCATTAGGGTATGGGAGATAGTGGGCAAGGAACTGACTGATGGATAAATGCCAGGTTGTCAACAGCAGCAATCTATGTTAGATGCTGTACTGGCTTTGACTGGGGTAATTTTCTGCACAGTTAATTTCAGCAGCTGGTATGGGGCCATGTTTTGGATTTGTGCTGAACACAGGGTTGATAATGTGGAGGTGTTTTTGTTGTTGCTGAGCAGGGTTTACACAGAACCAAGACCCTTTCTGCTTTTTGTACTGCCATGCTGGTGATGAGACTAGGGATGTGCTGGAAACTGGGAGAAGACACAGCCAGGAGAGGTGACCCTAGCTGACCAAAGGGATATTCCAGACCGTGTGACATCATGCTCAGTAAACACAGTGGGGAAAAGAAGGAGGAAGGCAGGGGGGACATTTGGAGTGATATCATTTGTCTTCCTGAGTAAATATTATGAGTGGTGGGGTCCGGCTCTCCTGGAGATGGCTGAATGCCTGCCTGCCCATGGGAAGTAGTGAATGAATTAATTGTTTTGCTTTGTTTGCAAAGTGTGCGTGGCTTGTGTGTGCACAATTTTTCTGGCTTTTAGCCTTCTGATTCTCTCCCTGTTTCTGCTGGAGTGTGTGGCTGTGTTGTTGATGGAGTTAAACCACAACTAGAAAACCATAAATTATATGCAAGATGTAAATTTGTGAGGACAGCTTTTAGGGCCAGAATATTATTTTTCAGGCAGTGTGTCTCAAGGTCTATGGAAGTAGCTTTGGTGATACTTCCCTGCTGCTCTGCAGTTTGGACCTGAATGTGTAGTCTGCACCACAGAGTTGGAAATATGTCTGTACTCAGACAAGTGTGTGAGAACATGCTGAAGTACTCAATCAGCAGGACATTGTGTATATTCACACACTTAAGTGCCCTGTGGGACCACCATCAAAATCCTGAGCCCACTGGAGTACCAAGCTCTTAAGTTACTATTTGTAAGCTTCTAAATATAAGAGCAACATTAATTATTGGTGTTTTTATGATAATGTTCTTACTGATGGTCGGGCAGTCTGTGTCAGTAGAAACTTCAGGACTGTCTGCAAGGCATTCTCCAGTCTGGCTGTCACACATTCTGCCTCCACAGTTACATGCTGGGGAAAAAGAAAGGACTTTTGAAAGAAGAATCTTCAAAATGTACAACCCCCCCCTCCCAAGACTCATGAAATTATTATACTTAGGATTGTGTGTGGGTATTCAAACCAATATGAAGAACTTATTGGACTGATTTTCCTTTCAGTAGCTGGAAAAGGCTTTTCTTGCACTGGTGAAATTTGAACAAATAAAATATGAAGTGGAAACACCTCTGTTTCCAGAGAAGAGTGAGAACACCTCTGCTGAAATTACTTGTTCAAAGCTTGGTCATGAGTCAGCGAGGCCAGAGTTGCCCAGAAGGGCCATTGTACATCAATGTCTAGAGAGGGTGACATTTAGGAGATGTACTAAGAACAGTGGGGCAACTAAAGTTAATTATTAGTTACAAATCTCTCCACAGCCCTGTGGAATTTTTAGCACTCTGTCACTAAAAAGGCTTTGCAGCTATCGGGGATTGATTGTGGACTCCAGTTACACTGTCAGCTTGAACATATCAAAAAGTAAATATCTCCTACCACTTACAATGAAGAATAAATGACGTTTTATATTTTTTCAAACTTGAGAAAGCAACATTTTTATTGCCAGCACAAGTGGCTTTTTAAAAAGCCCAATTTCTAATCTAACATCTCTAAACCTCTTTCAAGGTTTAATTGGCCTTTTAAAATATATTTTTTTAAAGATTAAAATATTCTTGGAACACTTCAATACAATAACAAAAACTCAAGCAGAACATAAGAACAGCAGTAATCTATCTGGAATTTATTTTGGTCTTGTGATTCATGGTTTCAGCAGAATCTCATATAACAAAATATTTTACTGCCTTTTTATTGCAGCCCATTAATTGTTATGTATGAATTGCCCTTGTATTTACATTTCCCATTGCACGGTCAAGGATTTGTCAAGAGAAAATAAGTAAAACAACTTCAAAGACAACATCCTGCACTAACGTCAGAATAATTTTGTGTGAGTGGACCAGTGTTAGTAAAACACTGTTCGTGTTTTTGTACTGTTTTTAGTACAGTTTTTGTACTAATGTAAGAACAGAAATTGGTTATGAATTCTCTGATGCAGTCAATATTTTTACCTTATCACAATCTGTGCCTCTCAGCTTTTGGATCAACGATTACTTTAATTTGTTATTTCTTTTTTTTAAGAAGTGAAAGAAAAGTATCTGTTGAAAGTAGAGATTTCTTTTTACCTATATCATGGGGACTGGGCTATCTCCAGGTAGCAATATTAAACTTAAAAGGTTAAAATTTCAATGAGATTGGTGCTCAAGAAAATAAAATTGTGTCTTATTACTTAAATGAATACCTGTGAGTCTGCTACACAAAATCTTATAGCAAAGTAATTCCAAAAGCAATCTGGACCATTTTTCAGCTACTGGTTTAAGAGGTACCACAATTTTAGTAGGGAATTAAGACTTTCAATGATACCATAGTTTGCTGGTGGGGAAAGCTTCTAAACTTACCTTTATTTCTGAGGGCCATTTGTGGAGAGCTTTGAACTATGGGCTAAAGGATAAGTGGTTAAAAAAAAAAAAATAAAAGCAGCTTAAAACTACCATTCACAGCTACCCAGGTTTTGTTTTCCACTCAAAAGGAAAAAAATGGTTTTAGATTGATAGAACTGCTTGTTAGTTTAGTGGTCTTGCTTTTTTTTGTTTTATATACCCTTTGAGATGCTCTGTGGAAACCACGTATGCAGACTGGCTTGATTCTTACAATAATTTTGTTTCTCTATTTTTAGTTTAAAGAAGATATTTGACTTATTTCAGAATCAATTCTAAGCAATAGTTCCTAATTTTCCCACAAAGCCAGACAAAGGATGAGCTTTCCCTGTGAACTACACAAATAGTTTGAATATCATGGATGCATTGATGCACTGCAATCTCACAGTACTGTCGAGTACAGCACATTGTGGTGCTCAGCAGAAATGAAGATGAAATGAGAAGTGTGTAATTCTCTAAAGATAATACTGCAAAATCAGGATTTGCTAGAGTAAACTTCAAGATTAAATTCACTTCTGAAAAGAGAGAAGCTGTACCTCTCACAACATACTCAAGTGCCCAAGCACTTTTTATTTTTAGCAAAGATGAAACACAGCAAGAAAATCTGCTAATGAAGAGAATTACCACACTGATTTGAAGTCTGTGTGAAGAGCCTGTACAGAGAACTCCTGTGTACCTCCTTAAGACTGCAAACAAAAAAAACTGTACCGAGGTGATGAAAGTTTGAATTGAGTTTTGAAACTGCACTTTCAGAGACGCCTTCCAAAATCACTTATTGCATAACCTGCTCAGACACTTGGAATGCCCTGTGACTCTCAGACTTCTGGCAAAGTTACTCTTAGGTGCTTGAAGCTTTTGGCCATGGGAAGGGCATGATGTGGGCTGTGGTTTGCAGAGGTGAGGTGCTGGGTGTGTTCTGTCTGCCTCATGGAATTCAGGACTCACAGACTGGATCCTATCATTCCTTCCTGGACAACTACAGTTAAGTCATCGCAGGTGAAGTGAATTAGGCAGTGAAGTTTATAAACAAGATTTTTTTTTTGCCACCTCCAAATCACAGACATGCTGTATTTCATGAACATCTTTGCTACCTAAATCCAGGCAGGAGGTGAGTTTTGGGGCACACTGTTCCCCAGAGCTGATGTCTTTTTAGCTGGTTGGGATACATGGCTTTGGCTTTTGGGATCACTGTGCATGAGCACCATCTCTTCCTGTTCAGTATAAATGGAATTCAACCACATGACTTTGCAATATGAGTTACTCACACTGGAGACTCACACTTAAATTCCAGCTGTCACTGGACTATAAAACCAGATAGGACCATCGTGGCATCATATATGGTCCCCTACAAGTGAAGATAGCAGCACAAAGGGCATGTGATTGCACAGCATCCTCACAGCCTCCATCCTGTGTGTCCAAAACACTTATAATAAGGAAGTAAGAAACAAAGTCCAAGTACACAGTGAGTTGCAAGAAGGATCAAGATATTGCTAAGTCCCTGAGGCCTGTAGCTCTGTACCTGGAGGCCCTGGAGCACTTCTGATGTCCAAGCTGAGTGTGTGTTTCAACTGTCTTGCTTTTGAGTCAGGATGAGGTAGGAATACTTTGTCTTCCTCCTTTGTGTTCTAGTCCTTGAGGGACCCCTGTCAAAGAATTTGGGAGGGAGCCCCAAGGTCCTTGCTCTGAGCACCTACATTTTGCCTTTATCAGTGGCTGTTCTTAAGTGCTTTGAAAGAGGATGTAAACTTCACTTCCAGAGCCAAAGCAAGGATAAAAGGTATGAGGTGAAAGCCCTGTTTGGATTGAACTCCATGTAAATTAGGACAACATTTGAGGAGACAAAACTTTGCGACCACTCTGTGCAGATGTGTTTAGCTGAGTTACTCCATGTAGCACTTTACCAGACTCTGAAAGTACCTCTTGTGTGAAAATACAGTAACCAGCAACATTACACAGACTTGTAGGAAATGCAGAATATGTCACCAATGTGGAAAACAGCAGAAAGTGAGTGGGTATTGGGTCAGGACAAGAAGGATGATACTGTTCCCGTAAAAAATACTTTCAAGTTCTTAAGCACCATCAGCCTGAGTAGTCATGGTGGACAAGCACAAAGATGAGGACTTTGCCCAAAGAACTTTTAGAGAACCTTACTTAAAACAAGATTCAGGAGAGCACAACAGTGCCTCCATTAAACCTGATCAGGCACTAGAGATGTTGGAGTCTGGGGTCTGAGACTTGGTCATGGGAGATGGAAAGAGATATTTCTCTGGTGCCTGGGATGATTCAACTGAACAGGCATCCAAATTATCCCATCACCTTCCTCCCAGAGCCCAGTGTATCTGTCAACCCAGGTATCAGGCATCTCTGATTTCTGGGAGATCACCCACAGACCGTGCTGTGCTGCTCAGCTCTGCTGTACCAGACTGCAGACAGTACCTGTGCAGTTTTTAGCCAATCTGGCATCCCCGTAGTAGCCCGGCGCGCATCGTTCGCAGTTGAAGCCGCTGGTGTGGTGCAGGCAGTTGCGGCACTGGCCGGTCACTTCATCACAGTCTTCAAAAATCAGATTTGGGTCTGAGTTGCCATTGCAGTCACATTTTTTACAAGTGCTTCCAATTAGCAAAGGGTTCCCATAGTAACCAGGGGCGCACCTGAAAGGAAGAGCAACACTGGCAATGACGAACAATGACATTCCTATCTGTGACACCTTTTTTTCTCTGACCTTATTTGTGTTACCAGGAATTGATCATTGTCTGCAGCTTCTAATGGACAGAGAGCTAATTAGGAGCTTTACTCCTACAGAGGCTATTTTGTGCTCTAATCTCAATCTGTACTGTTATATATTTTCCCCTTCTGGAGCACCCCTGGTATCTCAAGCATACCAGTCTGCATTAATTTATTTTTTCTGTGTTCCTTTAGCAGTGAAATGATTTTCTCCCTATTGTTTTAAAATCTGTGACAGAATTGCCTTGGCATCAAGGCAGCTCTACAGTGTTTGTTTTGGTCTCTTTCAGCTCTGTATCTCACCAACTATATTGTGTTATATAGGAAACTGGGGTAAGAGGCCACATTTCAGGATGCTGAAACTCAGAGGAAATTCAGACTTTATTTCTATTATAAATGTACATAAAAAGTACTGCCTAGGAAAGGTTTATAGAAATACTTCTATGGTGAGGAATTGGGGTGGCTTCTTATTTTTGCAAAACAGAATAGGCCCTGAGCCAAACTCTGTTTTTCAGATCTGTTTGATGTTATCCTGTTGGATGAAGGTAAAAGGTTGAGAGCAGTCACCAGGGAGGATATCTCTCTTGGTCTGCAGAGGGAGAGAGGGAGGTGGGTACCAGGCACCCCAGTGAAGGCCTGAAATAGGTCCAAATTTCATATCATGTCTTGTTATGTTTGGGAAGCATTTCAGTTGAGAAATTTCTACATCTTAAAATGAGAGACATGTTGATATTATGCTGGTTTTTCATAGTACAGACACACAAGCAATGCAATACTCCTGGATGGATCAGTGGCCCTAAGCACAGAGGTCGTAACAGATTTGGTTATTTGGAAAGGAAATAGTCTCAGTTAAAGATGTTTCTGCTGATATCAGGAAATGTGCTTAATCCTACAAGCAAGGGGAGCTTTTGCAAAACAACCATTGACACAAGGAGAACTAGTAGTGGGGTGGGCATGGGTGCCCATGATGCAGAAGCCTGCAGCTCAGAGATCAGGGACTCATACCCCAAAACTGGAAATGAAGAATTCCTGACAGGAAGGGAATAACTGGCTGGTGTAACAATTGCTGGCTGAAGGAATTGGAGGATTGAATAGCTGCTGCAATGATTTTGGTAAGGAGTATTTATTGTGGCTCATTCTGTTTTATCACCATGTTGTCCTTGTCTCCCATCCAAAGTCCTGTTTAAGATGCTGTTTTTTCTGTCTGCTGTTGGTAAGCAGGGAGTGTGAGCACTTCGGGCAGTTCAGATTAATTTTCCCAGATTCTGGCTGGGTACCTTAATCAAGGTCAGTTGTCTTCTAAAATCTGAACACAGTCAAATTCAGGTTCTGCCATGTCTGAACCCTGAAAATGTGTGAGATCTGATAAAAGCTTCGCATTTTGATCTGTTCCCATATTTTCTGTTGTTTTTTTATTTTTTTGGATAAAGAGAGTAATTTCCTCAACACTGCTTTGTTCATGTTCCAGTCCTGAATCCTCACAGTAGAAACATAAAATTTAAAGCATCTTAATATAAACCAGTTGGCTGCCTCAAACACTGCTTTTGTCAGTGACAAAGGCTCTTTCTGTCTCTTTGCAGCACTGCCAGAATCTTTGGTGCAGATTTTATCATTTGGGTGACCCAGATGTAAAGAATTAAAGTGTGGCTGGGAGTTCTGTGCACCCCCTGAAGAACTGTGAGTGCGACACTGAGTGCAGAGTGTCACTTATGATTATGATTTGGTTGAATCATTCCCCATTCCCATGGGAGTTAGAGCAGGCAGTGATGGGTAAAGCTGCTAGTCAGTCATGCCAGAAGTCTTGCTATGATTGTCTGAAATTTCAGTTTCTTGTTTTTCTGTAGTAAGGTATTTTCCAAATGATCATCTGTCTAACGTGGCCACCAGGTTCACAGAGGCCACTGAGTAGGGCTGGGGTCAGACCAGCCTTTTGCTCACTGCTGCCCACATCTACCAACAACAGTGTGCTATCCCCACGAGGCCTGTCGTGTCTGCCCTCTCATAAGGACAAGGCCATTTCCCCACTTCTTTTCCAAAATAAACTGTTCAGTTCACTTGCCAAGAATGTAGAGGACATTTCCTCACATCCCCACAGATTCATTTTGCAATTCATGACCACCTGAGGCACCAGAACAAGTTGCCCAGAGAAGTTGTGGATGACCCATCCCTGGAAGTTCAAGGCCAGGCTGGATGGAGTATCCTGGTCTAGTGGAACGTGTCCCCGCCCATGGCAGGGGGTTGGAACCAGATGACTTTTAAGGTCCCTCCCAGCCTGAACTCTTCTATGACTCACTTTTATTAGCCATAACTTCTCATCTGGAGCAGCTGTTTAAAGTAAAAAGAAACTTTCAGAGCCGAAAATAAATGTTTTACCTTCACTCTTCCCTTTGCCCCTCAGTACATTTCATAGTACTGAGGCATTTAACGTCTTTTGAATTGTGGGCAGGATGTGAGAAGAGCAGAGGCCACTGACTGGAAATGTTCTGCTCCATCTCTGCACTTTATGGCCTGAAAAAGTTAAGAGGCCTGGAGTAAATGTCTTTTCCTAGATTGTATCAATAAATGACTCTTTTTTGCTAAAAAAGAATATTTCCTCTCCCATAATAAAAGTGCAAAGTTGTCTTTGTTTCATTCTGCAGCCATAGCTGCTTCCTGTAATTATTAGTGAGTAAGAAATCAACTTCCTCTTCTCTGGCAATGCCAAAAGAACCTTTTTCATCGACTTGCTTTGGATGGTAAATTGTAATTTTTTAATTGTTCTTTTTAACACTTGTGCATTAACAAAACCTGCATGGCATCAGTTACCACCCTGATGCCTTACTGCTGAAGTCCAGGATAAAAATGATTAATTCCTAAATTTCAGTTTGGGAAGCTGGTTTACTCAGTTCCTAGCTAGGGTGCCTGTGAGTTCACACCACCTTTTTCTGGCAGTGCCCAGCAGCAGTGTGTGCCAAGTAGGGACCTGCTCTTTAGCAAGTGGGCAGGGGCAAGCAGTACATCATCCAGCTTTGAAACACTTTTGGACATTTCTGATTCAAATAGTAGTAGGACCAGAAGGCAAGTCCTGTCTGTCACTGCTTACACCTTACCCCAGCAATCAGCCAAGCTCTTAACATAGTGACCAGGACAAGCTGATTTCTTTCTGCAGCTTTTTCTACACAGCTTTGCCTTCCTTGAGACAGATGCACTGTGTCAGGCTGGGGAGTGGCCCTTAGAAAACAAAGCTGATGTTGTTTTCTTCTGTTTCTCTGTTACTGCTGCCCATTTCATAGGATTTGTATTGCTTGTAGTTTGGGTTGACACTTTAATAACCATTAAGGAACCTCAATGACCTTTTAATTGTCTGCATTATCCTTTGTGTATAAACCTGACATTTTGAAGGAACAAAAGAATACAGCCATGGGCCTGTAAACAAGGGTGGGCTTTTTATTTTTGTGCCATCTGCTTTCACTGTTGCTGTCATGATGTAAGTGATGTGGAGGTAATTGACTGATGATTTTGCATCATCTGTAAGGATGATGTTCATTGTTCATCTTACCTTTTTCATTTTGATTTGTCTTTGCATCTTAAGCATCCCTTTTCTCCCTTCTCTGACAGTTACATTAAGTATCATTTGAATTCCAGGCTTGTCCATTATTGACAGATGACTAAAGACTTAAATACTTCAGGGGCTTTAAGGGAAAACAAAAGCAAATGTTCAGGAAGCCATTGTCTGAGCCATCCTATATCCCTCAGTCTTTGTGCTAGAGCTGCTTTAATTTATTGGCTGCTCGAGGACAATTTCTGAATTATAATCAGGCCCTTGACATTCATTGAAACATCATCCATGTGTGTTCATAACAAGTAAGAAAGCCTCTTACAGCACATGATGTTATATTTCTGCTGTATAGTTCCATTTATTTGTGTCCTTTGTTATTTAGGGAATATTTACTGGAAATTGTTTATGGACATAAGGGAAAGTTGAAAAGCAACGCTGGTCTATAATTGTTTGCTTGACTTTATTGAATCATGCCTGTGAAGTGCATTTAAAATGTAATGAAAAAAGCTGCATCTGCTTTAAGAATTTGACTTGATAGTGGATTTTCTCCTTTGCTTTTGTAAAAATTATTTGGTAGAAACCTGCTACATATTTAAGGGGGTGAATTGCAAGAGGAATCGATATGGTGGATATTTTTCACTCCAGCTGCTGTTTCTGATTTGTATTTTGTACTTTTAAATTGCATTCCTTTTAGGAAGATCACCACATGAAGGTACACAAAATGCAAGAACTAGATCAAAATACATCATATGTAAATGTCTGTCTTATGCTGACACTTCTCCACAGCAAATTTTAGTGCTTTTTTAGTAGGAAATGAACAAGATAATTTCACAGACACAATTCTACCTGATGAAAACTAGTGCATAAGATTTCTCCGCAGTATGGCAAGATTCTCTCAAAAAATTCTGGACTTCTGTGTTGCTGAACAGCAAGCCATCCTATGAATTTCTTACCTTTCACAGTTGGGTCCTGCATAGTTTTCCTTGCAGACACAACGCACACTTCCACTTTTTCTGTAACAGGAGACTGCAAAGCTGGAATTTCATCAGGATGAGTAGTTAGAATACCAGGCAATGACAGACACTTGGGAATGTTTCTTTGTTACAGTATCGACATTTGTCAATGTGAACTCTGGCTCTTGGTTGTTCATTGCTGAATGGGTATTCAGCTCTCTACATAATTTATATTATACCCCTTGTTTAGACTTTAAATTAGTTTAGGAAGAACTAATTAGTGTATAGAATTATGGAGCTACATAAATACAGATGAATAGGTATGAAAGTCATTGTCTTGCAGTGCAGATCAGACACATCTGCAGGTTTTGATACACACACTTTAGACAAGGGACTTATGATAAATGTGTATGTCATGTGAATGTAATTGTTTCCTGTCTACTATCCTAATGGATAAAATATTGTTTGTGGAAGACACTGCAGTGAGCACTTCAAGAACTGAGATTTTGGAACGGGTGCAGCAGTTTCCTGTGCAAATCCTACATTTTTTCTCAAATTCCAATCTGGAAGTTCCTAGTGATGAAGACTGACCTCAGTAATGCTGTCCTCATCCAGAGGAACTGAGTTTTCAGTAACCAGGGCTGCTCCACCATCTTTCCAAGAAGGCTGGAAAGAGTCTGCAGCCTCTTCTGAGACCAACATGCCAAGTAGTGATGCTGACTGCAGTAATGGCTCGGGCTGTAATTTCTACTGCTGTGACTCTAAATCATGAATTCCTTTGTTTTCTCATGTTTTTAGGATTTAAAAAATATTCAAATAAATATGAGACCCAAGAAACAGCAGTAGCCAGATGTGAAAAGTGCAAATTTTATGTGTATTTCAAAAACAGTGATGGACGTGGCTTAAATACATTTACAGGAAAAAAGAGATACAGTCCTAAGATGTTTCTAGTTAGTTTGCAATATGTGTGAATAAATTTCTCCCAGCACTAGATTGCAACCAGAGTAGTGAGTGGCAGCAGTCTCCAGCTGCAGGCTCATGGTTGCTAAAACACAACTCTTCAGTCATATGGTGCTGGGCAGCTGTGGCTGGGTTGCATCCATTTCACACAGGACAAAAGACTCAGAGCAGTGGGAAAGTGCATGATCCATGCATTGCTTGTTCCAGGAATAAACAGCATTGAAAGCTGATGAGAATTCCCGCATAATTTCAGTTCCTGCCAGTGTTTCTCAACTGGTTGGACAACCAGAGGCAAAAAATCTGTCTGGATCTTTGCTGTCTCAAAATATTTGGTATAACCAGAGAGAACATAAAATGAGATTCTGCTCACAGAATTTACAAATTAACTGCTGTGTGACTTTTACAAGAACATGTTGAGAAAGTCACAATAGTTTGGCAGGCTTCCTCTTCTTTAACCAAGTCTAATTCCTTCACGTAGTTGCAAAAACCACATTGTGGATCTAAGTTATGAAGTAGGACTGAAATCTTCCTCAAGTTTTATACTTTTTGTGAACTTTTAGGGAGAAAAAAGGCTTTATAATTCCCTTGGGTTTGAAAAGAAGTAACATCTGCTGGACTGTGACACAACCTCCATCCTCCTTTTTTTGTTCCAAAGGGATGAGATTACACTTCATGTGTAATGTCCAAAAGTTACTCCAAAAGTTCCCAGGATAGAAGATATGAAGACAGCCTGGTCAGAAAATCTAGAGACACTGATGAATTCCCGAAAAAATACCTATCTGGTGAGTCTGTCAGTTTACAGATTTGGTATTCTATTTCCAAAGTAAAAAAGGGTAAAAAACAATGTCCTTTGGATGTTTTTTAAGCCATTTAATGCTTCTCTCCTTCTGGTAGAGTTATTATTTTGCCTTACTCTTTATATGTAGTAGGATTAATGAAGGAAAATTGAAAAAAACCCAACTAATGAAAAACATTTTTTCTTTGAATTTAGTTAAGCTTTGGTAAAGCTTAATGTTGCTCAATTTTTTTTTTTTTTGCCTGTTCGAGCCCCAGCTGAAGACTATTTCTGTGGTCAGGTCTGTCTCATGCAAGAAGCTGAACAGGCAATTTCTGCACATTATTTAAACAGGGGTATGAAGCAACTTGGGATGGGGCGTTCCTTTAATTACTACCTTCAGGACTTTTCTGAGGGAAAACCAAGGAAGCACAGTGGATTTTTACTGATGTAGTTTCAAAGGAGAGACCATTCATGGAATATTGAATATTCTGAGATGAAGGGACCCTTGAGGCTGATTAAGTCCAAGCCATATATTGCTGCTAATACTGAGGCATCTGCATTCTGGTTTCTTGCAACATTTATTCTCCCTTCCCAACCCCATGCTGCTGAGTTTTGGGTTTTGGGTTTCCTTCTCCCTAGTGTTCTGGAACAGGAGAGGCATAATATCCCTAGCTAAGGAGCATGTTGAAACTAGGAATGCTCCTTGGCCTCTGCTGCCACCTCCCACAGCACTGTCAGAGAAAGGCTGTAGCCATAGTCCCTGCTGGCCCCACTGAGCCCTGCTCAGTGACCTGGTGGACCATCCAGCTCCCTGCTCTCAGGGAGCACCTCTGCAGAGCCTTTGGGCTGCTGTCTGGGTGAATGCAGACCCAGTCACCCTGTGTCAAATCGAGCTGTAGGGAGCACAGACCAGACCTTGCCTGACTGACCCGGCTTGGTAGAGCCTGAGGCTCATGTGGAAGTGCCTCAGGCATGTGCAGCCCAGGTGGTGGCTCAGAGAACAGCTTCTTACACCAAAGTGGCTGCTCTGTGTCCAACAGGTTACAAAAGCCACTTTGCCAAGGAAAAAAGCACTGCTCCTGACTGTTGTATTTCTAATTTTTCAGGCATTACAACTGCTACTGAAACTGGAAGGAATAGTTTGCTTCATCTTGTTCACTCCTAAGCCTTTTTACATGTGAGCAAAGCCAGGTTCTTCCACTGTCTCTGGAGGATTTTCTCTGTAATACAGGCGAAGCTGAAGTTTTTCAACAATAGCTCTTCTTCACCCCGTGGCCCTTCTCACATGTCTGCAGCTCACTGCAAAAGCCAAGAAGGGATCTGTGGGAATTTGGCCAGAGTGATTTTGTTCCTTTTCCAATCTGAGCCCTGAGAAGCCGAGCAAAATGGAGCTCATCCCACCTTAAGGCAGTGTGAGTAATCCTATAGCAACAGCAAACAAATACAGTAAGGATGAAATTCCCTTTGCTGTGACATCCTGCTGAAAGAAGGATGGAAAACAACACTAATAGCTAGCTCCCTGAAAACCAGCGCCAGCCTCTTGGCAACTATTTACTAGCATCTCCCTGTGGTGGGATTCACATAGATACCTCTCTCCCAGAGCATGAATCTGAGCAAGAGGAAGCTGATAATTTCTTTCAGCTGCATTACTGACATGCCACTAATTGTTTCTAATGGCTGCTTGTGGCTTGTAGTTTTTTTCTTTTTCTTTTTCTTTTTCTTTTTCTTTTTCTTTCTCTTTTTCTTTTTCTGAAGACACAAAGCACGCAACATCTGGAGTTCTTTGACTTGGTCTTGGTTTTCTGTCAGGCTTCAGAGTTTCTTACCCAAAAGTAGCTGGGCATCAGCTAAAGGAGCACTGTAATTATCACAGGATGCTCCAGCACTTTCCTTTGAACTGTTACTGTGCTAACCAGATCCAGCTGCTGTAGACTCAGAGGACTGCAAACTCAGGCTTTTTTGTGTTTGGTTTTACCCTTCAGGTGACATGGATAGAACTTTCTTTTTTTTTCTGTCTCAACCACATAAATCTCTGATGCCACCTTTCTTGAGAATTGTTCTTTAAGGGATTTTAAAAAGCAGCCAGACAACTGAATAATCTCTTCCACATAAAAGCACATAAAAGGGTGAACTTGAACTTTCTCATTCTCCTCCTGCTTGGTAAGAATTGTTATGAGCATTTAAAAATATTTTACACTTTCTAAATGAAATGCTGTTTCCTGTGGTTGTAAACATGAGCAGCTGGTAGTCCTCTCATTTACCCTGTGTTTGCCAAGGGCAGCAACCTTTGTCTCCTGCATCCAGGAAGGGATGGTGGCCCCACCTTGAAAAGGCCAAATGCAAGCCAAATGGAAGAGAAGCAAAGACTCTTTACATACTTGGCAAGTGCTGGCAGGGGGCAGGGGCAGGGCTGGCAGAAGGTGGGCACTCCCCTGACAACGTCGCCGATGAAGCCATCGGGACACTGCTCACAGTGCTGTCCTGTTGTGTTCCTCTGGCAGTCCTGCAGAGGAGGGAGACAGAATGGTGAAAGTTAAATGGAGGTGCTGCCTAATTCAGAAAAAGATCACTTAGCTGAAGACCTGGCCATGCAGATGAGTGGCTGATGCCACACCTTGACCTTGCAAGGTATTGACAGATTTGGGCAAACAAGCTAACACAACAAGCTAACACAGCTGCAAATAAAAATACTATAAATGATTACAGTGACCAGCAGCAAGGGTTGTACAGGACAAAACATACATATGAGGCTGGAAGGTGCTGGAGCAGAAGTGTCAGAGCTACTCAGGTGTAGCTGCCAGCCCTGTTTTGAACTGCATGTGCCAAAAGGGAAAAAATCCCCTTTAACGACTCCAAAACTAAAGAAAAGATATCTGCTGGTAAATATTGTCAACAGACTTGAGCCAAGACACAGGCTTCAGCAAGACTGCTTCTGGAAAAGAGCATAGGGAGCTGTCTCACCAAGCTACTTTAGAAGAGTAGGAAGGATACAGAGGGGGTTCCCACTCTTGCAACTGTGCAAGGAGTTTTTTAGTGTCCTTGAATCAGAACTCTCCCATTACAGCAATTTGTATAGACACAGTACAGATGTGAGCAGCTATGCCAGGCTTGAGACAGCAAGGAAATAGATCCATGGCAGACACATGTGGAGAACTACTCTATCAGTGCATATTTGCTGTAGGTTTGGGACCACCTAAACCTTGGTGCTGATATGAGTTATGTTCAGTATTCACCAGTGTCTTACAGAGACAGAAAATGTAGGACTGCTCAGCTGGGACAGAAAGGCAGGAGGGTGTGTTTGGGTTATGTATAATTCAAAAGTTTGTAAATAAGCTGTATGCAATACAATAGCTCACCCGAATTCTGCAATACAAGAACTGAGGGGCAATGATTTGAAAAGGTGCTTCCCTACACAGAACACAGACTGCTACTACTTTTTGCCAGGAGGTGAGAGTACTTGCAGGGACAAAAAGGGATTCCTTAGACAAATTAATGGGCAACAGATTTATAAATGGATATTCCAAGAACTCAAGAGGTATGTACCCTGTGACACACCCTAATACAGCAGTTGTGGCTGATGGTGGAGTATGAAACTGAGACTTCAGAAATGGGAACCAGTCTAGGTTCTCTCCTAGCCTGGACCTCCAATTGCCTTTGCTGGAGATCATACATGGCCTGCAGAAAAGTCCACTGGGGCCCTGCATGGGAGCTCTTGTGCTACCTGGCCCAGGAGCTAGGAGCTGACAGGGAAGATGTGTGTGGGGTTTCAGGAGTGCTCCAAAGGGGAGGGAGCTCCTTAGCCTGGGGCAAGGGGCACCTTGGTGGCTCTGTGGCTGGAATATCTTCAACAGCCCTGGGGTGGGGTGAGGGAGCCCAGCCAACCAACTGTTCACCTGCAGCAGCCCCTGCAGATTTGACACTTACTTTCTTCTCCAAACATGGTGTGCTCTTTGACGAAAGAGTATGAGAAGAGAGGAATGTGATTAGAGAAGACATTTAATGAAAATAAATAGTCAAGCTTCACTTGCACATGCATTCCTAAATTAGTTTTGTATCCTCATGCTGTGACTTTGATTTAGTGGCAGAATTTTGTCCTGGCAGCATTGATGTTTTTGGTTTTGCTTTTGAAAGCACATCTGTTTTTTTTACTCAATATTTCTTATTTGAATTCCATAAAGGATCCCCAATTAGGACTCATTATTTATAGGCTCAGATCCATTTTGATTCTAGAAGACTTTGCTTGTCTTGCTTCCTGCATACTTTATACTCATAGAGAACTCATTGCTCAGAAATTATTCTTTGTGCAAGGCTGTTGTTTGGCCAGACAACTCTACAACATGTAGAATGTGATGAGATAAAGGAAAAAAAAAGTAAATTTTTATTCCACAGATCTTTAACTAGATTAGGCATTAGTAGTTTTAGAGCTAAAGGTGGTTTTACTTAGTCATATTTGCTGTAAGGAATAAAATATTTAGTATATGGAAAACCAGAAGGTTATTTTAATTAAGGGCCTCTAAAACGAGAGAATACTAGGAGAAAGTTTGAATAGGAGGAAGAGGAGGAGGAGGAAAGAAGGGCACTAACCACGGGGCATGTGGTGAGAGCCAGAAGGCTAATACAGTTTTAAAGATATTTTGCATTTGTCATTATCCGATGAAAAATGATGGTAATGTACCACCAGAGAGACAGGAGAACGTGGGCACTGAGCACTTGAAGTGCTTGAGCCACCCTGTGTCTGAAGCACTGGCAGAGGCCTTGGGTGTGTTTGATTGTAGCCTTCACTGTGTTTGATCAATTTGCTTCCCCTTGTTTGTCCTCAGCTCACAACGCATGGGTATTAACAGAGTAAATCTGCTCCTGCTTTCCAAAGCTCAAATACAACTGCAATGAACAGAGCAAGACAGCAAATGTTGCTCCTCAAATCTGCATTTTTGTATCTAATGTGAAGGGAAGTGAAAAAGGGCTCTCTTACCGCAGATGCCCCATTATCTGAGTGCACATTTGTGGTTTTTCTCTGGTTAGTGAAAAAATGTTAGTTTTACATTATGTAAAAATGACTTTATCTTATTTAGCAAGACAGATCTTCTGTGTGTATTTAGAGCCATATTTTTACGGTGATAGAAAAGGTGTCCTTATATTTTATATTCCATTATTTTGCATCTACAACTAAACTGCTGAGTCCATTAAGCCCAAGAGACCTATCTGAAGGCAGGAGAACATCCTGCAGCTCATGAGTGATTCTCAGCATTGGGTGACACTGGTGTGCTAGTTTGAGAAAAGTGTTTTGTTTCTCTGTGGATCATTTTGAGTGGATGATCAGTAGCAACTTGGCTTCTAAAGGCTTCTAGATGAGTCTATAGCATGAAATCACTCATCCTTCAGTAAACCAGCAGCTTGTCTGATGACAGAGTAGCTGGATTGTATTTGCCTGTGTAAGAAAATGTCTTAGCTGGTCCTACTACTCCTCTCTGGCACTCTCACTGAGTGCCAACAATCAGTGTGAGCATTTTTACCTGGTTCTTACTGTAACTATTAGTGCACACATGAAAAGAACATGGATGGGGCTATGAGTGGGGGTGAGGGTGTGTGGTGTTACTTGAAATGATTGTCAGCACCGAGCTCCTAGACCCATTTGATTGGAAGGAAAGCTGGAACTACCACAGAACACTTCATATGATGCAGTTCTCAGTTCATACATTTGTGCAGAAATAACAATGAAAAGTTTGTTGTTTCTCTTCAGGCAATAGTACTAGGACTAGTTTCCCAGCACAAGACAAGCATGCTTGTGTAAATTAATATAACTGAAAAACCAAGGCATGAATCTGCCCCACCTTCACTTAGGAACCTGAACTTGCAAGAAAAGAGTTCATACTGATGGTCTTCAAAGGCACCAGCTTTGTTAAATCTGCCATTTGTGCAGTTTTAGGGAAATTATTTCATCTGAGGGATAACAAAGTGCAATTTAGGCAGTCTGGATCTTCTCCATCAGAAATTGGTAGCAGATTGGTTTTCTGTGTACCCCCTAAAGTTGAAGACAGACAGGACCTGCCACAGAGTGTTGCAGAGCACCTGTTAGACACCTGATGCTGGATGGTATGGAGACACTCCAGGGGCAATCAAAAGTTAATACTCAGCCCTGCCTCTCATAAGTTAGTACAACAACAACCCCCCCACCTCTCCAAAACCACAACTAAAATCCCCCAGAATAACAGGGTCTTAAATATTGTTTGTGAAATCTAGAAGGGTACTTCAACGTTGACAATCCTGCTACTTTGGAGATTAAAACAGTTATTGTTGCAATGTATTAGGAATTGTCTGTTTGTTTACCTTTTTTCTCCCTTATCACTTGTCCTTCTGAGAGACAGTCTTTTATCAACTGTTAATGCAGGAGATTGCACAAGGATAAATAAATTGTATAGGTAAAGAGATGCAGATGGCTTACATGGCTGTGCAGTCTCTATTTGGAGGTAGATTTAGACTTCCCCTCATATATGCTCTCACATCTGAGGTTACAGAACTGCATAGCATGGCCCCTGCCAGCACACCAGAATTTGTTGCTATTCCAATAATAATAGTAATATTCCAATATAATAGTAATAAAACCAGAGTGCATCATAATTACTTGAAAGCCAAGAGTTGTACATGTTTTATCTTTTCCATCTCTGAGGTTTAGGGTTTCAAGCTTTCTCTCTCCAGCCACTGTGGGTGAGATGCAGTATTAGTTTTCAGAATTTCATATGGGAGAAGGAGATGAGGCACTTAAAGTAAACACAAAGTATTGTGCAATTTTTACTAAAGACACCTGTCTAAGTAAAAAAAAAAAAAGAAAAAGAAGAGAATAGCTACATAACTAATTTCCTGATGTGGTTTGGGTCAAAATACCCCCTCTATGTCAAAGTTTTGATTTATAGACCTTGTCCTGTATTAGTGAAGTGGGAGATGATGCCTTGCCAAAGCACCTGGCACACTACTTTCTCAACCCATCACTTGGTGTATCTAACTGTGACAAATGTGGCTGAGCAGGTGGGAGAGCAGCAGCCCCTCCTTGCAGTCTTGGCCTGATTACCTTCATGCCTCTTACACTGGCTGTGCAGGAGTGGAAACAAATGCTCACAGACTGGGGATCACTGTCGCATGTTTTCAACAGTAAACTGGGAGGGACAACAAATACTAACTTTAAACATAGCTAAGAGGGAGGAAAATATCTATACCTGAGAAAATGTGTTGATTAACACTAATCTTTTTGACAATCACTGCGTACTAACACTGCATTCTGGTCAGATTTTCAAACATATGTCACCAATGTGTATAGATATCTGCAGCCCATCTTTGCAGAAAGAAGCAGTGAGGTATAAGCAGCAAGGCTCTTTGTGAAGGCAGAAGTACCTAACGAGCTGGGGAGTTTTGCTAGCTCCCTACTGCTTTTTGCTCATGCTTGATGGATGGTTGTAGATCCACTGGCAGCTCTCCAGACCAACCTTGGCAACCATGTGGAACATATTATCCTCTTGGGCAGAACTGCCAAATCTGTTCCAACCTTTCCACTCAGCTGTAAACCCAAATGCTTAAACACAAATCACTTACACGACAATATGCTCTATTGTAAAAAATTCCATAAAAGGCTGGAAAGAATACCGGTGGATTTATCCTCTCCACTGTTAGGATCATTTGGTCTTTCCTGCTCCAAAATGGTCACATTTATTTATTTATTTATTTATTTATTTCCTTATGAGTATTTGGATGCCTTATATAAAGACCTATTAAATATATGGAACAGAAATGATAACAAACTACTTAGAGATTTCTAGGAAGACAGCAAGAAATTTACCTTCACTTTCTGCTATAATGCTTTCTCCAGACTTCTTTTGTTCTGTGTTTTCATGCATCAAGGAAAATCTAATATCCATTAACAGTAGACACCTCATGTAAGACACTGATAACTCAGTCTTACAAAAATTTTGCCTGGATAAACAGCTTGGTGTTTTTAAAAGAACTTTCAGCCTTTCAATCCATTTTGTTGTGTTCTTTTGGAGTCATTGCCATAATATATTGCAGTCACCTCAAGCAACTTGCTTCCCTAGACTGTGCAAATTTTTAAGTATGGTAAAGCCCTGTGAATTGTACTACTTGCACAATCCTATGCAAACGTGACAGTTTATGGCTTTAGAAAAGCTGTTTCACCTCTATATGCCACCCTTTTCAGAGGTAACCATCACAGCCCTTCTGATGATCAGTCATTTGAAGACCACTCCCATGTCTGAATTTGAAATGTTGAGCCCTCAGTGGAGGTGCTCTAAAGAAACAGGCCAGCTGTAGGTGGTGGGGTGTGGTCTGGGGAATGGTGAAGGAGGTAAAACGTTCCTTTCATACCTTCCTATCTTACTAGCGGCAAAACATGATGGGCTTTATGCAGGGAAAATACACATCCCCGGGCCTGCAGATGGCCAATTGAGTCTCTTGCAGTTTCACTCAGTTAACATCACGTTTCCAAAATCAAAGGCTAGAGCCTGAAAAGGGACTTAATTTTCTTCTCATAGCCAGGATTGAGAAAAATACGTTAAAAATCCAAAGTCCAAGATCAGCACGATGAATTGGTGTTTCTTCCCCTACTGGCCTTATGTGCATCACCAGATAGTGTCCTTGAAATGAAGCATTATTTGACATCTCTCTTTTAATATATCATTAGTAGAGCTTACACTGTGCTGGCTATTCTTCTTCTAACACTTGGGTGATTTTCTATCCTAACAAAATGGACTGTGTGTCTCTTCAGTTTTAGTCACAGGGTCGCATCACTGATTTCTGTACTGTTTTTTATGTGGACATCTATGCAAGGAAGGCCCTGTCTGCAATAATTTCTTCTGTCTGGTTACCTAAGGAGATTGTTGATTCATTGACTGTGTCATTCAATAAGCTTTTAATGACTCGTGGATTTGATTTGCACTCTATGAATAAGCTGAGAGAAGTTTTGAAACAGAACCTCAAGATATATATATCAGCAGAAATTAAAGATATGAGCAATCTACCTCAAGCCATCATTAAAAAGGGTTTAATTTTATTTGATTTTGAATTTAGGGCACAGGCCAATGAAAATTTCATTAATTTGTATGCTGTGGGAACTACATTTGTCAAATTGATTTGAGGGATTTGCATAATACGATGGCCTCAGAGCATCATATGGGGCCCAACCCTTTATTTTCATCCCTTTTGAAGCAGAGTACTTTTTCCTTTTCTTACTGTCTTGTCTATTTATTCAGGTCTTACAGCTTAGTTATTACTTAAACTATAAAAAAATTTCTACCAACCAAACACAGTGTTATTATTGCTTTCATGTTATTATAGCTTCCAGCATTGTTAGCAGAGTTAACTTTGAAAAGTGATGTCTTTTTTAATGTCCAAATAGTTCCATTATGTTGATAAACATGGAGATATCGAAAACTTTAACTTTGGGGAAGATCAGTTCTTCTAAAGATTTGCTGCTAAAGATGGTTTGTATCTGTGGCTCAAGATTAAGGTAAGACGTGGTTATGGTGGAGAGTCCATATGTGATGAAACTTTATAATATGATTGCATCTTAGAAACAGGGAGATAGCAAGTTCATAATCATGGAAATAGAGACTAACAACAATAATAAAGTGAGATAAATACAGATTTATCCCACAGCTCATTAAAAAATAACTGAATGCAGGAAATCTTGTCTAACTACCAGGTATGGTGGTTTCCACTGCAAGACTTTTTGGAGTAGGTGGCCTTAAAATTTGAGAATAGGGAGAATGGTGAGCTCTCCATACCACATGGTGCTATCTCTTCACAGGAACTCCCAGATATAGAGGTATTGACTCATTTCTGCCCCGGCAGGCTTTGTCCAGATATGTACACGTCCTTCTCCAGCGCTTGGGGATGGCTGCTTTTTTCCACTGATTCTAATACAAGTCACATTACCAACCATCAAGTCACCTTTTCCTAAACTGAATTAATTAATTAATCTAATGTGCTTCTTCCTGCTGTAATTAAAGTTACATCTTTCTCTCTCTAAGCTTTTCTTCTCCCCGGCTTTCTCAGTCACATTTTGCTGTTTACCAATTTCATTACTCTTCCAAAGTTCTCTGGAAATTTCCGAATCTTCAGGAAGGTCCTGTTACTGCAGTCCCCATGGGCATCTCTGGGTCTGGTTTATGCTATCAAACCTTTAAAACTCCTTTTCATTCTATACTTTTCCTCTACCTTTCACTTTTATTTCTCTTAAGCCTTTTCACTGTTCCTTTTTATTCAGAAGTAAATGACCTGAGCTTAGTGGCTTTTAAAATCCTTCAGATAAGCTATCAAAAGGCAATTTGAACTCAAACAGTAAATTAGGGTTTAGCTTTTAGTTTTATTCCTTACTACCTAGCTGGTTCCAAGAGAAGAAACACCAATCAGGAATGTACATTTACTTTCAGATCATTTCGTCCTGGTACTGTAAATTTTCTGAGTTTGTTTGTTTGTCTTGAATCCTTGACTTCAGTCATATTTTTGTAGAAGACAGGAAACAGCTCTTCTGTTGTGTTTGTAACCTGAGGATATAATAATTTCCTAACTCATATATTCTACTCCAGAAGCTCTCTGGTGACCAGAGTCATAAGAAGCAGACGTGTGACAAGCTGTCTTGTTCCCAAGTCTTCCATCAGAAGTTTCCCCTTGGCATCACTGTCACTTGACATTGTCACGAAGGGGACCATGATCCCATGAGCCAAAAGCCTTGTGCATGTGAAAGAGAATTGCTGGGAATGCCTGGGAGTCTGAAACCACTTTTGAAAATTTAATATTAAAAAGTAAGCCAATATGCGTTCTGCAGAAACCAGCCAATTCTAAGCACATTACAATGGCCAAGCCATAGTAATTTTTCCTGTGCTGAACAGCTGCACATTCTTCTTCCCACAGAAATAAAAATGGTAGGAAATATGCCATGGAACTTGACTCGATGTATTTGAATAACTGAAAACTTGATAGTGGTTGCAACAAAGAAAGTATGTGAATATTATGAGTCCATTTTATGAAGAGATAAACTGAGGGCAAAGGTTTATGACTTGTCAAAAGTAACACATGGCAGAACAAGGGGTTCTGGGCTCTTACAAGCTATACACTTTACAAGCCTGCAAAGAGTGGACTAGTGCCTAGCTCTTGCTATGTGGTTTAAACAGTATTAGCTTCCATCATTTTTTTAGTGTATTAGTGCCATAATTGCCCACTAGTAGTTGGGATTAGTTTTACTGGGCTGATTTTTGCTCTGGAGCTACAAATGTTTGACTACTATTACTAACACACAGCTTTCTGTATGAGGTGATTCTGAGTCAGATTGAACATGTGGGAAATTGTAACAGTACCATGGAATTCCACACACTCTTTCCCTGGTGTATTGTTTCAAACTTCTCATGTTGTTCCTTGGCAGCAGGAGACTGCCATGCATCTGAATTGCTCTGGGTAACACATGTATATACACTCACAGGGGTCACTCACCATTGTAAATTGTTTATATTATACACAGCACTGTATTAATAAGGGAGAGAAAGAAATGTGTTTGAATTTATACATTCTTTTTCTCCAGAGGTATACAAAACTCTTTCCATATTTCTGATGGACTAAAAATTTTCCACATGCTAACTGTCACAAATACTGCATGAGGGAAGTGTTTTGAATCTGCAGTGATAATTTAAGTGACAATAAATTTTGGCCAGGACAATTTATTACGGTATTGATCTTGGCCCTACTTATGATCCTTCTTCAGCAAAAAGCTTCTGTGGTACAGACACTACTTTTGCATTATATTGAAACTGAGCATCAGTATTAAAAGTCTTGCAGTGAGAACAGAGGAATTCCTTACCACACAGATTCCAGATCCATCAAGGCATCTGTTTGCATTACCATTACAGTTGCAAGGAGAGCATTTTCCTGAGCTGGTACGATAAAATCCTTCTTGGCATCCCTGCAATGAGAAAGAAATTATTTCCTATGCATATGTAGCTGGAGAATTAGGTTTGGTGAGAGGAGAGGAAAGCAAGGCTACAGCCATCAGGTCTCCCCAGAGCACACTGCACAACCCCACCATAGCAGACCACACACACACTGCTGAACTTGAGTCTGTTCTTTCACTCTGTCCTGGTGCTTGGTTTTTTGCCTTAGAGTGTTAAAGCTGTCAACATTCCTGCCTGTGTCCTGTCCCTGACAAGCTCTGGGTGTGGAGCTGGCAGATTCTTACTGCATATTGTACTAGAGGATGAGTTAACCAGAAACCATAATCCTTATTTGGTAAAGAAGGTGTATTTATAGGAAAGGAATAGCTTTTACTGAAAGAAAAGAAAAGGAAAGGAAAGGAAAGGAAAGGAAAGGAAAGGAAAGGAAAGGAAAGGAAAGGAAAGGAAAGGAAAGGAAAGGAAAGGAAAGGAAAGGAAAGGAAAGGAAAGGAAAGGAAAGGAAAGGAAAGGGAAAAGGATGAAAGCTTTAGAAAATTTACTTTACATCAAAACTTTGATGAGATTTGGATGAATAACCTGTGGGAAACAGAAACATACCTACAAAGATCAACGCCCTTTTGAATAAATGTATGGCTTTGCCTGTTTATATAATTTAGTAATTTTGATAATTTACTACAGCTTACCAAGAGGAAAGAGAAATTGTAAATATCTGGATCACCTTCTTTTGAATAATAATTAAAGCAATAATAATATAAGGAATCAGAAACACAAAGCTATTAAGATGCCCTTCAAAAACTGAAAAATAAAAAGAAAATTAAAGTGGATAGTTTTTGTTGTGTTGATTATAAATTCTTGTTCTTCGCTGTGGAACTTTTCCCTCATTATGCAGAGGTGGTGAGATGTACACAGGCTGATCTCATCAGTGAACTCTGTTAGCTCAGGTACCCTGTGTCACCTTGCTCACCCTGTCCAGTCTCCCTGTGTCACATGTATTATGCTAGATTAATGAATTTTTGGATCCTAAACATCTCGCTCTTGTCCAAGTCTTGCAATATTGTTGCAGAGCTGATGTAAAGACACTGGCATTCAGTGCTCCGAAAATTATTTGCCACACCAGTGATTTGCCAACAGTGATGTTTCTGCTATCACTCACAAACAGCATCCTTGAGCTGGCTGTCAGAGCTTAAGGTATGCCAGACTTTCCTGATATATTTTTTGTGGCTGTCTGTACATAACTTTTTTTATTCTGTGACTCTTGAGGTCACCTACCCTTGAAAAAAGTGGGAAAAGTGTAAAGTTCAAATAACTCAGAAGGGTGTGTATCTTGCATTTGTATGAGCCAAGAGGCTTCATATTGTATTACTCTGATCAAATCAGGATTAGCTTTCCTTCGTATCTTATTTTCCTGGGTTGCCCTCAAATCAAGGATGACATATTTTTCTGCACGGTGTAGAAAAATAGCTTAGCACCTGTAGCTTCTCATGCTCAGGTAAGCTATGGCAGAACAGCAGGTATGCAGTACCAAATGCAGACCCACACAGTGATACCTCCCTACCTGCAGAAACTGGCCTGTGAGCAGCAGTGCCAAATGTCCCTACTGGTGGCTGGGGCTAGCTAGCCCTGGCACCATGCTGTGGCCTTGTCACTCCTGGGACCTGCACTCACATGTCTGCATTGGGCTGTAGTTACAGCTGGGGAGCTCTGGGTAGCAAGAGCCAGCAATCCTGAGTCTTGGCTGGGTGTTAACTTCCATTCCCAAGTGTGGCTAGGTCCAGCCAGACAGGCTGCTTGCTTAGAAAACAACTTCTTAGGAGATGACTAACAGCAGGCTTTAAAAATGAGGTTTAGAAATTAATCATTGGTCCCATCTTATCCCAGAGAGCTCTGAGAAGTGGAGATGAACATAAATGGAAAACTCAGTTGCCTTTACCATTCTTGTGCACAGAATTTTATCTGGTTTGTTTTGGAAACACTTTCTTTGATAATAGCTCCTAGGAGGCAAAGTCTTCAGACCACAGACTCTTTGGGACAGCAGAAATACTGTCTATTCCTACTGCTTGTTTCTTCAGTTGTTTAGTCTTTGCACAGCGGTAGGACTGGCTCCTGCCAGACTAAGGATTGCAGCTCAATGATTACACCACACACTGTGGAAGGGAGACAGTTAGTTTCTAAATTGAAAACAGATTCTTGTCCCAATGTCTGCCTTTGCAATATTTCTTTCCACCCATACAGATCTAAAGCTTGTTATATTCTCTGATGAACAGAGCTGGTGGGTGGTCCTAGCTGTGTTCCTCTAGTGTCTGCCCAAAAGCTTTCTTGGTTTTGCAGGTCTAAGCAGAATGATTTTTACTTATGATAGTGAATATGGACAATGGAAATGTTGGAATGCTTGTAAAGGTGTCTAGGAAAATCCTTTAGTCAGCCATAATGATATTCTCATTTATACTTCAACTGATGGTGTGCCTGCACCACAGCCACGAGAGAGCTTCCATCCTGTCCACACACCCAGCAGTAAGAAGATAGTGCAGGTCAGTGCTACATTGTTGGTTTTAGCGTTAAGGGCAAGGGCTGCACAGACTTTGCTAAGGTCCACTGGGAACCAGTTTACCTCCTATTATTAGCAGACACACTTCTGAGTTCCTTAAGATATCTGCCTCAAGTCTGGGTCCCTCTATTTTCATTGTCAGAGCCCCACTTCAAAATGAGATGTGGGGAAGTCATCTGGGTATTTTTTTTCATAGCCTTTTCCCCCTATGTTATTCAATTAATCACAAAAAACTGGGAAGGTGCTGATGCTTACTATCTTAAACAGTACTTTAAACCATGGGTTGCATCAATGTAAACCAGAAATGAGATATTGACAATCCATGGTATGAGGGGCAGTGGAATGAAGGGAAAATGGGATCCAGACTTCCTTTGGGCTATGAAGTTTTCTCAGGCATTCTCAATTATTCTGATATATTTTTGTTGCTCCTTGCCCTACTAGTGATAATGGAGTGATTGGTTGGTTGTTCCAGAGCTTGAGCCAACATCATATTTATAAAAAGAAGTGTCAGAGTGTTGAGCTAATTGAGGGATTCAAATTGCTGAATGTTCTGGAAGCAAAAAATTATTGCACACAAAGCAGAAACAGGACTGGATCAAAATGGAAATACCCTCCCCGTAAAATAGTTATGTAGGCAATTGAGTGAGGAACATTTCCGTCCACTGTCTGTTTCTGAATGGTGAAGACAATTAGAAGGCCAAAATGTTAGGTCTGCATTAGCAATTATGTCTTCACAATTATTAGATATTTTTTTCCCTGAGGGACAAAGTTTGTTCCAGTTCAAGATGAAAAGTCCAATCAAATCTTGGCCTTGCTGATCTCCTGAAAAATCTCTGCACCCGTGGGGCATTTATTCCCCTGCTCCCGCCCTGCATCTGGGTTGAATGATTGCATTACTTAAAAACAAGAACCAGCTGCATGCTGAAAGTGCTGGGGAGCCTGTAGTAATTTTCTGCTTCTTCAGACCTTTCTAGTGGTCTGGGTACAAGATGAGACTGAAGATGGAAGACAATTCACATACACAGAGTATGAATTTACTCCCATATTATATTCAAGCAGTTCCATCAATTTCATTGTAACTGTTCCTGATCTGCACCTGCAAACTGAGGGCAAAACCAGATCCCCCATTCCTTCCCTGCTTCCAGCTCACAGGAGTGGTGCAGCTGTGCTGGGGTGGCTGTTTGCTCTGAACCTGCCTCTTCTGGTTTTCTTTCCCCAAAAGAAGAGTGCTGTGCTGGTAACACACACAGAGCATTCTCTGTGGTCACATCTGCACTGGCCAGCTGAAGAAAGGTAAGGTGTGGTTTCAGGCCTTAATCTTGCTCCTTGACAGACAGTGATTTTCCTCCCAATGACCAGGCCCAGCTAAGGACATGGCATGTGTTAGAATGTGCTCCCAAGAGCAGCTTTTATAGGGCTACCCTTCTCTGGGCAAACACAGGGGGTGTTTCAGCACATGGACACAGGCTGTGTTATCCCTGTTTGACTAGGGAGGTCCCAAGACTGCTTTATTCTTTACTTCAGATGTAGCCACTGACTCTCTCATCTAATGGTAAGAAAACATGGCATATATCTTTAGTTAGTACTGCAAATTGTGACTTGTGAGTGTATAAATACACAAAGGCTCTCTTCCACAATAAAAGGCTTCCTTGGATCTGCACCAGTGCTTATTATTTCCAGAGTTTCCTCTCAAGTGCTGAGGTACACAAAAGCATGTACATTCAGGTTAAATGGTCTGCATTTACAGACGTTTAATGGACATTTCAGCTTGTGTTACATCCATGATACTATTTTCAGTCTTGGACCAGGAATCCCATCACATCTGGTCCAAAAAAAATCCCAGATAAAAAGATGGTGCTGTCCTCCATGACCATTGTACAAGAGGAAACAGCTGATGCATGAGGGGAACTGAATTTAAGGAACAGCACTCAAAGTAGTTGCCATTGCACATCAGCTGCCAAGTCACTTCTAAGTTTAGTGCCAGCAGAGCCTTGTTTGTAGCTCCCAGTAGTGTTATGGCCTTTGCTGCTAGAGAGAGAGTCCAAAGGTGTGCTTCCTTCCGGGTCTGAGAGGGATCCTCAGGGAGCTACATGGATGGATGGTACATGGATCCTCAGGGAGGTTCAGGCATGAGGCAAAGGTCAAACATTATGGTATTACTTGGTAGAGTCTCACTACTAGAGAGAAAGGTCTGTTCAGGATAGTAAAAGTGAATGCAATCTGGACACAGCTGAGCCTGATAAACTCATGGGCTCGTGATGAAATGAAAATTAATTTAATTAACATAATATCCCAGATCTATCTGCAAAAGTACAAATAAGTTCTATCCTGTATTGCAAACATTGTGTTTTGTGTAGAAGGGTGACTTTTGATGGCCAGAGGGAAAAATGCACATTTTCTTAGTTTCTGGCAGCCTCCACACATTACTTCTTCATATGCCAAGGGGTTAAAGACTCTAGCATCATTTATGATATGCTATTCAAGTCTTAGAAACTGTTCCTGATCATGTTCTTTTAGCCTTCAGTGGAAGAGAATATAATTAATTCTCATTACATGTCATCTGATTTTGGCCAGGTACATACATATCTATCTCTGGTTAAGCTGACATACCAGAGTTTGTTGACTTTCTTTGTCTTGATGAAATTTAATTTGCCACATAGTTTAATCTTGAAAATATATTTTTGCATTCCAGTTTTCATTTTTCTGATCTCTTCTGTAAAGGTGGTAAAAATATTATAAAAAGATATAAACCTAAGGAAGTCATAGTTTGAGGAGTGTGAAATCTGGCCTGAGAGGTTATCTCTCAGTCAAAACATTTATGGAGAACTGTGACACATATTGTAAATTATTTGAATAATAATGTTTATCACTTGACATAGATTGAGTAATAGTTTTGGAACTGTAGGACCCTTAGAAGTCCCCATTGTCTCTTATGGAATGAAAGAAAAGAAAGAAGAAGAAATAAAGCAAGTTCTACTTGAACATTATGAAGCTTTGCTTCAGAACACAGGGAAAAGGAAACAGAAGAGTGTTGCTCCTCTGATATAACAGGCATCATATCAGCCATAAATACCTGTAAAAGTAGGACACATGGATAATTTAAGTCCATGTTTTCAATTCATTGATGAAAACAATCAGACGAATTGAGTGGAGCAATGTCCCTTCTTGGCAGTTTCAGATCAATGTGTAATGTTTATCCATCTGGAAGGAGCAGTTTAGAAAAGCAGAGGTTGTGGACTCAAAGTTATATCACATCTCTGGAACTCTATATCTTTTACCATACAGAGATGAGTGAATACTTGAAACCACCTCCATTCATTTTAAAGTCTTTGTCTCTAGAGCAGAGACCAGTCTGCTGGAAGTACATGGCATTACCATGGAAACATCAGCCCTCTGCTCCTTGAGGACATTTCCAAACCCAACCCAAGCATGCTTGCTTTTGTTTATTTGTCTTTGTAAGCAGTATTTGAAACTGGCAGCTACAGTTCTGAGGCCTTTTTGAAGTTTGTTTGCTTAGGCCAACTTGAGATAAATAGCCTATTGCCCTTCCTAAAAATAAAGATGTTTTCCTGCTTGAATACTCCCAGTACTTTCATTTATTAAATTGTTTATTAGAAATAGGAACATTAGAGAAACAAGTCTGAGAAAGCAGTCCTCTACTGTACATTTGATGCTATTTCAGTTTCTCTGGCTTCCTTCGAGCAGGCGGGACTCTTTTCCAAAGAGATTGCTGGTTTTGATCACCTAGAATAGGGACTCCACTTTCAATCCCCAGCCAAGAGCTCACAGAAATCTTGCCAAGCATTCAGCACTCAGCAGGTCTGTGTGAGCCCTGAAGGCAGTCCCAGGCTGAAGCCCCGAGGAGCTCTGTGCCCCAGGTGCAGCGCTGAGCTAACACAGCTGTGGCCGTGCTGGTGTGAGGGTGAGCTGGCCTTGGCAGCTGCGTGCCTGTGCAGGAAGACAAAACCACAGCAAGCTGGGACTCATCCACAGGGAGACTTCCACATGGAATGCCATGTGGCCAGAAGCCAGCTGGACACCCGTGGTGTGGTTTGATTTCTTGTATACGGAAACGTATCTAAATTCGGTCCGCTGGGCCTGCTGCTCTCTCCTAACAGCCTAGAGGGATGTGGAGGGTGGCTCATGTGGAGGTGCCAGCTCTGTATACAAACTCCACGAGATGAAACATATTGCACATGTCAGATGTGCTGTGCCTTACAGAAGTGTCCAGGCTGCAACAGCTATGCCACAGATCTGGCCAAACTGCTGGGCCCTGTATCCTTGGAGAAGTGCAAAGTCTCCTCAGAGTCTGTCCACAAGTCAGTACGTTCAGGTAGAGAAAGTGGATAGATATAAAGGAAATCCCGACATCCGACAGACCCAAGCAACTGTCTACATACGTGCAGGGAAGATCTAGCCTAGAAAGAATGACCCCATTCTAAGGACACTCTCTGGGTCCTTCCAAAAGGCATACTAAAAATACTGCTTTGCCAAATTGGGATGTAAATATACAAAGTGTTTGAATCCATGGACATCCTGTCTTAAAACCACTCTGGGCAGGCACAAAATCTATGGCTTATCATGCTTGGAAATCATTAACTACAAAACTGTCTTCTTTACCTTGGACAGATATACAAATATACTTCTGGTATTTCATTCATCAAAAGACACTGAAGACAGCAATGTGACTTTCCCATCTGCTTTTCAGTTTGAGACATAATTGACTTCCAGCGCATTTAAGCATGGATTTTTAAGTTTCAGTCTTCCAGCTGTAAATTGATGGTCATTTGACTGCTTCTTGCTCCCTGGGAGCAAAGTGATAGACATTTCAAATTCCTCAGATCAAAGACATGTTATTCATAAGCATAGACACAAAGATTTAGTTCTTCTTCAGCCTGCTGAGAAACTTTGTGCAAACAAAAAGAGCTGTGATAACACTGCATCCCACTCTCCTGACCCTCCTGCCTTTGGTGACCTGCAGAAGAAACCTCTCTCCATTTGTTGCCAAAATATAAAATCCAGCAGATGGACAGAACGCACTGTGTGCAACTCCAGCTCGGTGTCAGCCTCTGTACTGGTGTGCAGCACACTCAGGAGCCCTGGCTGTCTTACACAGCCAACATGCACTTTATCGATCACAGAAAAAGTGTTTAACTGCTGGAGGTTAAATTTCGGGTTGAGAATTCAGTATGTGTAGTTTTTAGGAGTATCTTTTCACTGTGTGGGGTTTCAGAAGTGTGTGGGTACAATGGGATGGACAAGGGGCAAGTGGGAGAAAAGGATATACCTATATCTGCTCTGCAGGGCCCTGCTGCTGTCTGAGATATGCTGGGTTTTGCCCTGGTGCCAGATGATTGGATGGACTTACATGTTCACTAGAAAACAAATGAACTGCACTTACTGCATAGGGTTAGCAGACAGGAAAACCTGAGCCCATCAGGAATTGAGTTTACCAGACTGATAAGGTGTTTATTAATTAATGTGCTTTGGTGCTCTTCACACCTAGACTTTTCCACATTTTTGGATGAGGATCTCAGTGGTGCCAGCTTACCAGTTCTTGCTGAAAATGCTTTGGGACAAGATGCTGATTATAGCTGAGAAACACTGCTAAGAAAATTTGGGGATTCATTTAAAGTTAGAACTCTGCTGTTTTTATGTGTGCCCAGGAGACAGTACATATTTTACAGGTACATGTATGATACCTGAGCAGTGTGCCTCAGCATGCAATCCATCTTTCTAATTTGGCCTAACTAACCATGAAAAGCTGACTTGCCACATTTCTTGACTAGGAGATAACAAATCACTGAACCACCACCAGATACTTCCAGATGCCTCTGCATGGTTCCTGGTTCCTGTTTTCCAAAAGAGTAGGCCTGTGAGAGAAAACTGCATGAAAACAGTGCTCGTAATATTATTTTCTATTTTGAATATTGTTTGGCATTGCTCCTGTTCTTCACAGTTTTTGTTCTCATCTGTTTGACATGTGAACACCAGACTGTTCATGAGATCATCAGCAAAGTGCAATCATAAAATGCAAAATAAAGCTCTGCATTTTTTCACATAATACCTTGTAAGAAAGAAGCTTGAGATGGTGGTCTTTGCCTCTCAACAGCTGAAATGTTTGAGATAACAGATGGCTGTATTGAAATACTTTGATTTTTATTGCTTCTCCAACAATGCTAACCATGGCACGGGGGTTGGGATTACATGATCTTTAAGGTCCCTTCAAACTCTTAACATTCCATGACTCTATGATCTGAGGGATCCTGAAGTGTATGACTCGGGGTAGAATTTTTCTAATTAAATTTTCTCTGCTTTGTTGTGTTCTGGGTTTTTGAGACACAAGGGAGAAAGCATAAAAGCATTTCTAGAAGGTGTCCTTGGCCTCTTTATGTACAAGTACTTGATGACAGCTCTGATATCGTACTGTCATTCATGCTGCTGCCACATTTTTACAATAGTAACTATGTAGTTGTGAATCATTTGTTTATTAATTTCTTCTAGACCTTGTATTCCCAAAATTTGTATGGACTTGAATTTGCCAAAGTATATTTGGGCAGTTACAATTTCCTCAGAAGCACAGTGAGTACTCATAGCAATGAGGGGTTTGCTGCAGAGAGTATTTTCCAAGAAGTCTGTTTGTATGTTGTGAGGCATTGATCAAATCCGTGGCTTCTCAGTTTGTATTTATAGCTCACCCTAGCTTTTATTTATAGGTTACCTTTTAGTCTTGTCTATATAATATATCTCTCTTGTTGGCAACAAGACTTGAATATCGTTTAAACAGTCTTACAGTAAATGCCACCCCCATGAGATGATTGTTCATTGGCCCTTCTCAGGGGAGGCCTCGGTGCTTCTCCTGGGCTGTATCTATTAATGGAGCAACTGAACATTACACTGAAGGGTTTGGATCTCCACCTGCCCCTGTTGGCTCCCACAGCCATTCTGTTGTGGCCTTGTTCTCTATTCATGCTTGTGTCCTCCCTGTTCTGCTTTCTGTTTGTCCTGCTACTCCTCCTCTCCTATCTTTGCTATCACTGCCTATCCCTGCACCTGGTCCCAGCCACTCATTCACTTTATTACATATGATTCACCTCTAATCTACAAACACCTCCAAAGCAATAGTTTCATTATACTGTTTGAAATTAACATAACAAAAAATATTCCTTCTCACTGAACATCAAAGAAACTCATCATTCTGTTTCCGTGCAGGGGGCTGCTCTCTCTCTCTTTGTTTATAAGAACACTGGGACTCAAGAAAATACATTCTTCTGCTCATGTCTTGTGTGACAATGAATTTTACTCTTTCATTCAGTTCCTCAATCAGTAAAATGGAGTAATGACCGCAGCCATGCAGAATCACAGAATAGCTGAGGCTGGAAGGGACCTCTGGAGGTTGTCTGGTCCAAGCAGGGCAGCCTAGAGCCAATTATTTGGGACTGTATCCAGATGTACTCAGTGTAACCCATGGCAGAGCACACAACATAATCCCAGTGTCTCAGATGTACCCAGTGTACCCAGCAGAGACACTCCTCCAAAGCTTCACATCCTTTAAGAGAACTGGTCAGAACCACCAGGAATACTGAACATTCCCATGTGGCCAGACATTTCGGGTAGCTGTGTTTTGCTTGTTCCAGATGTCTGCAGTGAATATAAAGCTGTTTCTGGACCCAAGAATTTCTTAATGCAGTGGTGAAAGAATGTTTTTGGCCTTCAGCTAAACAGCCATAGTTTGAAGACATTTTGATATGTGGACAGCACTGCTTGGCATTGTGCTGCCATCCTCATTTTTCCCACCATTCTTTCTTAGGGCTAGACCTCACTCTTGTTTTTGAGGGTGACTTTTATGAGTGACCTGCAATGATTTACTGCCAGAGCTTACCAGATATATGAAAAGGATTAGTGAAAGAGTATAAAGAACTACAGTTCAGTGATAAAATTTCTCATGAAAGCTTCAAACTAACTTTGTAAGGGAGCTTTTCAGATATTTAAGGAAAATCTGGTTTTTTTAATACAAGGAAGGAAACATGAATATGGAAAAATCTATTTGATATAGTTGTTTTTTAAAAATATCATCTGTAGTATTTGTTTCTGTTAAATACAATGAGGAAAGCATTTTTCTCTTATCAAAAAAACAAATTAAGAGCAGGAGCTCTTACTCAAGGTACAAAGAACTTTAATTCTGCTGGTAACTTCCCCTTAATCTGTCCTATTATTTTCTCTTAATTTATTCCATGCATCTTCCTAGACCAGGCCTTGGCTAAGGAGGAGATTTCTGTGAGTTTTTCCAAACACTGAGGTAAACTATAACTAATTTTAAAAATAAAATGCACTAGTGCTGCCCTTTCACAGAGCTGTCATGCTTCACTCTAAGTTATCATTTGAAGAAATAAATGGACTTTAAATTCCCAGACTGTGAGTAATAAATTCAAGATTGCCTTTGTACTCGAACATATAAATCCCTATGGAGTGACATTTCAGAAGGATCTTTGTCTTCCTCTAGAGAATGAGGCCCTCAGAAGTGAATAACTGACCTGTTGGCCAAAGTTCTACCATCAAAGTAATCACAGAGAGAGACAGACAGAAGTTCTGCTCTCTACCATGAGGTACCCCAAAACGTGCAGGCAAAAGTGGACATCTGCTCTGCAATTTTATTTATTCTCTGTTGATTTTTTGCTAAATTTATCTGAGCTTTGAAGCCATGCAAACTAGAAAATTAAAAACAAACAAGCTTGTTCACCAGCTTCCCCTAGGCCTCCAAGCTCTATTTATAATTTCAATAAGCCTTCATTACCTCTGGTCTACAGTATCAAATTCTTCTGAAGAAGAAAGGTCACATTCTAACTATTATTACTGAAGAAATGAATTCAGTGTGTGACATCACAGCTACACAGTTAATTACTCCATTTAATAGGACACTACAGCTGTTAGGGAACTGTCTGCATGCAAAAAGCCACTCTGTAGTATTTACCATTTCAAAGGCAGAAACCTCATGCAAATTAGCCATTTGCAATTTCAAATTTATTTTTAAAACTGTAAACATTCCTGAGAGGAACACATTTTTTAGCTTAGTCTCCAAACCAATGTTTATGATAGTTTTATAATAAGCACTCTGGTGTCGTCCATTAAATCCCTATATTGTTCTTTTAAATTTCTGACACTGTTAACTGCGAAATATTTATTATTTCCTGTGTTACACTAATGTTGTAAATTAGAAATTAACCAGAAGTTGGTGAAGAGATTTGGGCACAATGCTGGTAATCTTTTTTTATCCACTTATCTTGACAGGTATCTCAGTTCTAATTGCATTTAATGAGATTGCAAACTAAAGTAATAATTGCACACTAACAAGGTTTGTGTTGTTACTTAAATTATGAATGTAAAAGAAAATTCTTTCCTGCTTAAGCTGTCATTCAGCAGAGCCCTCCAATATTTTTGCATATTGTTATTTTTAAATGAAATTCTCACATGAGATAGGTTTGATAAAAAACCTCAGTGAATGCATTTGCCATAGATCTGGACAAATTATTGGAGTGTTCTGGATAAGTGATATGAAATTCTCATTAAATCTGCAGCAGTGTATTTTTGTGAATCTGTGTACTTTGAATCTTCAAACACCAAAACAACAATAAATAAAGCAGTGACACTGGTTGTGAACATACAATCTTTTTCAGTAAATGAACTTCTTAATAAGTGGTGAAACAAATGAAGCATTATTTTCTGTCAGCAGTGTCCTTTCTGTCAGCCCCTGTGCATGGATTTCAATATTGTTCCTTTTTGCCTGCATTCCTGGTGATGCTCTCACCTGAGAGCACAGGGCTGGTCTGGAGCCAGGCACACCCTGTCTCTGGCCAGTCTGCAGCTGCTGAAGAGTGTATCTGATGATTGAATTTAGTCTGGTTTTCCAACTGTTGCTGTGTTAAACAGCGACTAAACACTCAAAGTTCTCCATCGTTTATATATACAGAGGGGCTGAACCCTCCTCAGAATTTACTGGAAAAGTCGTGGTTGCCTTAAGGGACACAGGACAAGACACTAACTTCAAAATTTTTTAACTTGAAAACTTCACTTGCTGACTTATCCATCAAAATTTGGAATATTTATTTATTGCATTAACCTGATGAGTTATCAACTCATCAGCCTCCAAAAGAGATATTTATTTCAGATGAGAATAAAGGACAGGTTATGAAATGGGTGGAAACCTTCTTCTCAAAGTTTTAGGTGCAAAGATCAGAGATCACTAAAACTAAAACTAGCAAGACTGAAAATAGTTGCTACGATTCTCCATAAAATCCAGCTAGCAGGAAGACACAGACAAAATGTTACCTCAATTTCTCCTTATGGCATGGTGGATCTGGCAGTCAGAGAGACAGTGAATGTGGCTAACTGCACATGGGTAACCTCCAAACTAGTAAGCAAAGCAGAGTTTGGCATGCAGGAAAAAATTACAAGGAACCCTTTCCCAGCCCACTGTCACTCTGTATTCTGATTCCCTGGGTGGGCTTGTGTGAGCCTCCACTGCAGCAGTGACAGACTGATGGGGACTCCCGAAAACGAGAAACAGCTGAAAGCCAGATGGCTTTATGCAGAAAAACAACATTATCTTTTACCTTGACTAAGTAATTGTATTAATTTTTTTTAAAAATTTCCTGTGTTGAAAAAGTTTCCAGACTGTTATCCCTTCCCCAGTTCAAGTGGAAAACAAACTGCCATTCAGCAACAGAGATGGGGTTGGATCCAACATAAACATATCTCAGCTAGGCATTCTCCATAGAACTGCAACTGCACAGTCATTTTTTCCATATACAGTGGGAAAGACAAAGCCTCTGCTTAAAAGGCATTCTCTCAAAAGGGGGAGGGCTAAAGTGTTTTAGCTGTCTGGAAGCTGGCCAAGAATCAGATATTACTACCAGTCTCTAATTTACTTATTAGTATTGCCACTGAGTGAAAAACTTACTCTTACAAGATGCTCGCTGTTGGAAATAGAAAATCTGCACTTGAAAGGGTAGCTGGTTGATTTTCCTCTATCAAAAAAATGCCAAGTTTATTCAATTTCCAGGAAAAGGGATAAACCTATGTTGTTTCCTCATTAACCACCCTCCACCCAGTCTCCACTTACTGAAATGTACATTCTGAGTCTTTGAGTCTCTCAGATAAGTGAGACATAATCAGTTGACAAACCACAGTACTCCCTGAGAGATTTACAGATAGAGAGAAAAATTTTCAAGGGATGAAAAAGAAAAGTGAGCTTTAAAGCAAGTACTAATGTGCTTGTGGGACACTGTTAATACTGAGAGGGTAAATCTCAAGCTTCAATTTCCCCACTTCCAGATTTCTAGTATTTCCTGGTTTGATTTTGCATCTTTTTGAAATGTTGAAATCACAGCAGAGAGGAGCAGTGATCGGCTTGACCAATAGCCATAGCATCAATTAAAAGCCTGTTGGAAAGAAACCCAAGCCAATGTGACAAACTTGAAAGATGAAGAGAAAGAGCTTTCATCCTTCTCTGCCTCCCAAGGGTAGCCCAGCTATGGACAAGGCAGACAGCTGCTGGGGATGGCTGATGGGAAGATCCTGTGTTTCTGGGCAGTTCTCAAAAATAAGGCTTTCCCCCTGGATTGCTTTAGCACTTTGCAAATGTGTGGGAAGAGAGTAAGACAGCTCAGCATGGTTAATTTTGTACTGCATGCCATACATTCAGGATGAAGCTGGGCAGAGGCTGTGCTCTGAAAGGAGAGAGGAAAAGCCAGGGCTGGGGAGAAGGGGTAACCTGCCTCTATCTCTCAATGCCTCTGGGCTTGTTTCATCATAGACATAGCCTGATAATGAAGAAATAAATTTTCTGTTGGCTCAAAGAGAGGGAAGAATTAATGTATCAAGAGAAAACCATTTTTTTTTCTCATCCCTCACAGAAATCTATCACCAAACACCCTGAATTAGCTGGTGCCTTAGATACTCTGTTGAACCTCTGCAGACTATCCTTGCCATCGACTGGAAGCAGAGAGCCACAGAAAACCACAAACTTGCAAAAGGCTGAGCAGGGTACGCAAATTCCCTGACCTCACACCATGTCTACACGTCCAATACCTGCCCACATCCCCCTGAATGGATCTATGCCAGGTACTGATGCTCTGGAGACCTTGCCAACCCTCAATGGGCCAGGCTGTGTTAGCCTTTCTGGGGCATGAAGGATTCTAATAGTCAGGCTAGGGAGGGTTATGTTATATTTTGTGCTGCCAGATTTTGTTTTTATGATTTTCTTTTTTTTGGATACTGGATCTGGATAAATGCTTCCTTTCACAAAATGCTTTTGAGGAAGGGTCCCTGGAGCCAGGAGTGGGGAGTACAGCATAAGGGAGTCATGAATGGCCGGCTCTCTGTGGCTCTCCATGGGCTAGCCTCCAGGCTCAGAGGAGGAAAACCACAGTAGGAAACCCTAGGACATACTGGCCTTGCATTAGCCTTGGCAGAAAGGTCTGCTAATCTCTTGCCACTTGGAAGGTCTTTCATAAAAGAGTAAAAGATGCATTGTAGTGTGGTAACAGGGTGCTGCAGAGCTCAGAAGGTATCTGGTTTAGGTGCTGATTCTATGTAGCTACTTTTCCTGTAGTTACACTGGCAGCAATCGTCAAAGATTGAATGGACTAATTTTTATTCATTTTGTTGGGTAGGCAGTCAAACAGTGGTTCTGAGTATTACAGTTTTAGTTTAAAAGTCTATTTTTAAAGAACATATTGGAAGCTGTTCACACAGTTATTTTTTTTCCTTGTAATTATTAAGCTATGTTTCAAATTAATTAAGGTGTGCCAGTTCCTCTCATAGTCCCTGGCTTCCATATGTTATGACCTAAACATTAACATCATAGTTGTTCTTACAGTCTTGTAATGTTGGAATAGTAATTTCTAAAATACTTTTCACAGCCCTCTCTCATTCTTTGACTCTTGAATGCTGTGCATTTTAGCACTGTTTCTTGTTGGTTTCTCACAAGAGAAAAAAAAAAAAAGAGTTCTAGTATTCATGAAGTATTTATTTCAAGAAAATAACTATGTAGAGAATTGCAAAATACAGCTAAAAAGGAACTACAAAGCCAAATCATATTTACTGTATTTTAGTCAATCTGTTTTCATTGTCAAATACACACTTTATGTTTCCTGACTGACAGTTAGGAAAATCTCTTTGAGATTTTAATGAAAAAGAATTAGATTTCAAAAACTTTGGAGCTCTAACAGCTTTGTGTATAATGCTATTCATCAGTTGTTGAATCTTGCATTAGGATGCATAACCCAAACCTCCCCAGCTCATGGTGATGTGTGAAAATGGACTGGGATGAGATCCAAACATTCAAGAGTACCAATTAAAATATAAAACCTGAAGGGTCTATATTTTGGTGTTTGAAATCAAAGTCCAGAAGCAAGTTGTAAATGATCAGTGGCAGCTTATATGTTACTCAGAAACTAGACCTCTTTTACACAGCTCTTGAACACTAGAAGCTCTAATTGTTATCAGTTAAAATCAGGCCAAGTTTTCCTTCAGAAAGCAATTCTTTCATTTCTTCTCATGCCCCCTGGAAAAACTGGACTTTTAATTCCTTCCTTGCTTCCCATGTTGTGAATAAGAGTGGGCATAAAATGCCTTTTATTGGTTTTCACAGCCCAGAATAAGCTTTAGGGCACTTTGCTGGTGCTTGCTCAAAACTTTGTGGGAATACACTGCAGTGGAATCTGAATTTTGTTTTCTGGTGGGTGTTTTATACATCTTCTTGAAATGGAGAAAACTTCCAACAGAGCATCTGCTCTGTCTTGTGCTTCCAGTTGCTTCAGCCTCCTATTATTCAAAAGGTTTGGAGACTGGTGGCACTACTCCAAGCAGCTGATTTTCATTAAAGTTTTGATGAGAAACTTAAGTTGGAATCACAAACATCTGCAGTAAAACTTCCTCCCCACTAATAGATGTTTCTTAGAACATAACCTTGTTGTATCAGAAAAAAACAGCAGCTAGAAATCCAAATTTCCCATTATAGGAGTTAACCTAACATAACCTTGAGGGTCTGAAGTGAATTAATCTAAAGATCTGCTTTTTAAAAGTATATGCAGTTCACATTAGCTTTAAAGAATATAAAGGTTCCTGTCAAGCTAAAACCCTTTTTGGCTCACACCTCAGAATTAGGTCTTCTGCTGCTTCTTGTAGTACTAGCTTGTTTTGAACAGATTAATTCTACAAGTAAGGATCAAATTGTGGTTTCTCTCAACATTTTGCAAGATTTTCTGTTTCAGCCATTTTGGGGAAAAGGAGTAAAGATGATTTGGTAATATTTTGAGTTTTTGTTAACAAGTGGCTGGGACTTATGGTTGCTGTCAGTTTATATATTTACTTTGAGCCATTTTAGAGAGGTGAGTTTGTCACAAGTCGCATGCCAATCACTGCTTATCACTTTAGAGAACCAGAAGGCAAGCATGTCAAAAAATGCTTCTTGTGTTTTATCAGCAGCTGCTGGTAAAATTCAGGTGGGAAAAAACGATTGTAAAACACGTCCTTTTAACACACAAGCTCCATCAGATAACTTCTGCCTCTTACTTTCTCTTATAGTAAACGGCTAATTTTGACTTGACCGTGATAATTGTTTCCTTTAAAGGACTTTTTCCTCTCTGCCTTTCCCCTGAGCCAAAAACACTGATGCTAGAAACAGTTTTCCTCTTCCATCTGTCCAACAATATCATGCCTTCCTTCAGTCTGGGAATTGGCTTCCTGCCCTGTCCCAACTTCTTTTTTTCCTTTACTCTTAAGACTCTTGATTATCTCATTCTTGCTCTAATTTTTTCCTCTCCTTTGTCTTCCTGCTTTAATTTACTTCCTTTCCCACTATTTACTTCACTTCTTTCCATGGAGGACATTTGAGATTATCTTTTTTTGGGCTTGGAAGATGTCTCCACAGAATGTCTGTCTTCCCTTTCTTTCCCTAATCCTTCCCACACTCATCTCCTATACTGGCCTCTGTAGTCATTTGTGTTAGCCTTGGTCTCTGGCCTCTTGTAGTCATTTACGTCAGAATGAAATTAATATCTTACTGGATGTCACCTTACATTCATTTTACATTAAGAAGAGTGACAGCAGAATGTGAATGACAGAGAACATTTGTGGTACTCTCGAGTATTTGAAGTCTTGTACCATGTTTTACTCTCACCTTAGACTCTGTAAGAAGCTTTCTTCCTAATGGGGAAGAAAATCCATACCTATATAATTAAAACCATTATAGCAGTGGAATTTAAAACCACAAATGTTGACAGTAGCAGGCTTCAGACCCAAATGGTAATGTATGACCTGCCTTTTAGTTTAGAGGCATGTGTTTGACAGTGGGACATAACTGTTCTCACAAATTCTGATTTTCAATTTTACTCTGTGCCTCACCAAACCTGGAAGTGTCTCACCATTCCCTTTCCTTCTGCTGTGTCCAAGCTAGTGAATGGAACACTAGAACAAACAGCTCTGATGTTTGCGACTTCTTTATCTGCTTTCATTTGATATCTGCCTGTTTTAAGTCCTTTGCTTCCATCTCTCACAAATCTTCCTTATAAAATATTTTAATCTGTCCTTGTTTGGAAAAACCAATCTCTGACTTCATGCCACCAACTGCTGTTGGGTTGCACTGATGAGCTGGATCAAATGCTCTGCACTCACTCTTTTTCTCTCTGTCTCCCCACCTCCCCATATTATCTTTATGAGCCAAGGAACTTAATTTTCCTAAATAGCACACAAGTACTCCGAGTACTTAAGAGTGCTTTTCATATTGATCTGCCTCTTCATGGAAAAACCAACACAACTGAATAAAATCTCCAGTGCTTAATCACTTCTGAAAATAAAATTTTTAACTTGTAGTTTCAACATAGTCATTTTCAGTTTCCAATTGTTGCATATACCAATACCTTAATTTATTAGACCAACAAGCCTATTTTTTTCCTTGTGTATGTACTTACACAGTAAGTTCAAATTTTTTTCTTAACCTCCCTCGAAGTTGGCAAATTGGATTGCAGAATCTCTCAGCTATCTTCAAATTCCTAACACTGTAATCCTTGTCATGATACTTTTCTGGATAATTTTAATCAATTTATAAGCAATTTTTGGGTTTTTTTTGAAATAGGAGGCAGATATCTTATTTCACTGTGGTCACTAACACTGCTCCTTATGTAGGGAACACAACATTTCATTGTGTGGAATCTAGTCTGGCTAATTTAAATATCTACTTTAGCTGCTTCATAAAGCTGTCCTGAAGCCAGAATCCAACAAAGTTTTTAAAGAGGAAGAGACTCCTTTGACCATTTCCAGGGAACACTGCTAGAAATTAGAGCCTTAAAAATTCTGCTGTCTCCACTAATGTATGGGGAATTTGGATTTGTACCTGAAGACAGTCCATGATTCTGTTTGAAACATCTGGAAACAATTTATGTGCCTAATTTAGTGTTCTGGATCACATAATGATTAAGAATGAGGGCATCAAGGTAGCTGACGTTGCCTGAAGTCCAACTCAGACCCAGGTACTCTCTGTGCATGGATACACCATATCAGGATTAAGAATGTAGCTAGTTCTCTTCTCTTAAGAGGTTTTCATCCTAATCCCAGGTGACAAAAATCAAAAAAGGCAAGGCTCCTCATTAACTTTAATTCTGATTTTTTAAACCACTTCTCCCAGTTCCTCCCAGTTTAGGGTTGCCACACGTGGTAAAGGAAGAGGATTGGAAAGCTGAGAAATATTCACTAATATGTATTTACACTAAACGAGATCTCCTGTTCTTCTATAGGTTCATAATATCAAACTCTTACTGGGATTTAAGAGCATCCCACCAGTTACATCTTGGAGACTCCCACTGGCGCATTCCATGTCGCAGCTGACTGTCACCACAGACCACAGTGAAGCCCCATCTGTGGCTTTGTAACTCTGCCCTACGAAACTGCCCCCTTTGTATAATTTGGCACTATTTGACATGACTAACAGCCTCTGTCTGCTCGGGGGAACTGTAGGCCTGAGTCAATATTTAGACGAAGGGGCTGAATCAAACCGCGCTGTGTAAGGGAGTTTACTCTGTGGTTCACAGTGAGCTGTGGGTTAAGCACTCGTGCTTCCAAAGAGGCTAATTCAAATTCAAACCTGCTGGGATAACCCTGTTTCTGAGGCTGAGGAAGGGGAGGTGAGCTGTGGGAGGAAGAAGCTCTTTGAGGACCAAAAGTAATGTTCCTTCCTTGGATGAGAGACTACCAAACCACCATTCTTTGGCCCCTACATCAACCTCCAGGCTTAAAGCCTGTTCCTCAAATCCTGTTACCAACCACACACATGGATCAATGAGTAAGTGGGTTCTCACTGTTAGAGAACCATCTGTTCTATCCCAAAAAAAGCATCCTACTGGGCCTGGTGTCCTTGGAAATTGCCATGGAGGTGAGGCCTGAAATATACAGGTAGCAAGGGGTCCTGAAGTCCCTGCTTCTTCCTTCTTCCTTATGAAACAAAAGTCTTCTGCAGCCAAGGGCCTTGGCGTGATGATACCAGGCACAGTCATCCAGTCATAATATGGGATCCAGAGTCTAAGTGCTGCCATTGCATGGGCTGAAGTAAACTACCAGAGGAAACGCCAGTTATTGAGTCTATTATGTTGGCCTGAGCAAAAATTTAGAAAGGATTGAAATGATTGAAGGAATTTAAAATGTCATTCCCCTGCTAGTGTCCAATATATCTCACAGTGCATTCCCAAGATAAAATCTAATAGATGTACATGAAAAAATGTGAACTGTGTCTTTGGGAAAACCATACTATACTATCATAACAAGAAAGGCTAACAATCACTTATGCTCATTATCCCATGAAAAGCAGCTAGAAAACCCATCCAGCTCTTAAGTCACGCACTTCATTGAGGGCCTTCCATGTTGTAAGCAACAGGTGGCAATGCAGCTTCTCCAGGCTGATCCAAGGCCAGAGGAGAAAATCTGTACATCCCACACCATGAAGCCTGTCCAAAAACTGGGATGGCTCCTGAGAGTCCTTATGCTGAGCAAAGCAGGGTTTAACCTTCAGTTTTCTCACACAGGTCATGTTTCATGAGGACTCTCTGGCAGGGTGGGCAGGCGTTTCCTGAGGCTGTCCAGCTGCTTGGAGCAGGGAAATGAGTTCTGCCCTGCCCTGCAGCAGCAACCCTGGCTGTCTGAAGGCTTTATGAACTTATTTCCATGGCTGTTAATTCTGGCAAGTGGAGGATAGGTGGAAAATCAGCCATGTGATATTGGAGATGGCAATCTTGATATTGTCACAGTGTCACAGTGACACAGCTGTGCTAATCTCACCTCATTTTTGGAAGTTATGCTAGAAGAACTACTCTTTCCCTTCCCATGACCTTATGGAACTCAATTAGCCTCCTACTCTGCATCTACCACGCATGAGATATTACTGTGTTGTGTCCACTGTTCCACTTCCAACCTTACCCCACCCCCCCCATGTATGCTGGAGTAATTTATTATTTCCTCAAGTTGTATTTTTGACTTGCCCATTCCCCATGCAGTGTTGCTAAAATAAAGAGTACAATCATTCCCAAAATAATAGGGGGAAATTTTCCATTGTCAAATTGCTTCTCAGATCTCTCTAATTTCATTTGTCACTAATCCCAACCACATAATTTTTGGAAGTTGAAATCTCTGCAGGTGTGTTCTCTGCAGGCAGTTTCCTAGATGCATTTGATTTATCATCCCCTGCTTTCACTGTGAAAACAAACTTCAGATTTTGGAGGTGAATGGCATTCAGAGGCAAAAGCACAAACTTCTACAGGACAGCTTGCCATCAAAAGACAGAATCTTTTGGGAAATTTCAGGGAATTCCAATTGCAGGAATTACAAGGCAAGCAGAAAAGTGTTGTGACAATTAACTCTTGTAAAATAGCTCTGTTTGGACAGGCCTGTTTAGTTATGTTGGCAGGAAAGTCAGAGACATGCTAAGCCAGCTTCACTGCAAAGTACAGCAGCTGTCTGCTCACAGCAGGCAGGGCATGTGTACATTTTGAAGTCTGAGCTGTATCTCTCCAGTCCCGAAACGCAGTGTCTCAGACCACCTCCCCCCTCACCCCCAAATCCTCCTGTATCGCTTTAAGGCTCAAATGATTAAGCTAATATTTACCAGATGGGAGCTTTGACACAGACAGGTGAAAACAGAGAATTGCAGACACAGAGAGAGAAGGGAATTACTGTACCTCAGCAAAAGGCACCCAACTTCCAGTAGCTACTGCCTGCTGCTGCCCTCTGATAACAGTGGCTTCTTGCGAGCTGACCGCTGAGCTACCTTCAATGTCAAACTGAAAAACGCTTCCCTCACTCGAGGCTGTGCTGGAGGAGAAGCATCTCAAAAAGAAAAATACAGGAGAAATGAGGGGCCAGGCGGAGATCAAAGCCATTTCCTCCCCTTACATCCAGCAGTGGTCTTCTAGCGTCTCAGTAATTGTTTACCCTCTTCTGCAATCAGCCCCCCTTGGCTTAGTGGTGCCTCAGTTATTTTCACTTTCTTTCAGCATTCAGTTTCCAGATGTGGCACTTCAAGGCAGTCTAACCGGATCCCGATTTAAAAGAGGGGGAAAAAAAAGAAAAAAAAAAAAGAAAAAAAAAAAAAAAAGAAAAAAAAAGGAAAAGAAGGGAAGAAAAACGCTTTTGCTGCCTCCCTCGTTCTCTCTCCGTGCCTGTGGCTCCTCTTTTTCCCCAGAGGCTCCAGCAAAATAACATACAGATGGGCAGTGCTTAAGCAGAGAGTGTCAAACAGAGATTGTATTCCAGGAAAGCACCGCTAGCTCTCCAGCCACCTTATCTCCCCCTGTCAGGATACAGACTGACGCTCCGTTCAGTACTCTGGCTTCCTTCACATGTTCACATCATTCCCTATTTACCTTTCTTGTGGAGACCCTCCCACTCAAACTTTACTGTTCAGAAAGTGAGGTCACCCTTTCCTCCCTCTCCACGCCAACCCCCCACAACTCCATCTGACTGCTGCAAACAAATCACTGACTCTCCTGACTGTTTATTTTTTAACATCTCCAGTTTATTCAACGGAAGGCAGAAAGGTGCCAAATTTATTAAATAAAAACCCGCTAGACTAGCCATTCCTTATGTCATGGGGGAGGGGAGGCTGTGGGCGGGAGGAGGAGGAGGAGGAAGAGGAGGAGGGAGACAGCCTGGCTGTGCCATGGGCTAATAGGGCTAAGTGGTTTCTCTAACATGCTTCATTCAGTTCCTTTCCCTCAAGCCCAGTTCTCAGCTTCTCGCTGGCTCGTGAAAAAGAATATAGTTCACTGCGATTTTGGAAAATGACTTCATTCCTCAGGCTCATGAACTTTTATTTACAAAGAGCATCTTGTATTCCTTTTTCAAGAGATGCTTTGTGAGGCCTTGGTAACAAGGCTTGCAGTGTGTATGTGGAAGCGAGCTGAATATGTTGCCCACAGCTCACTTCATTTTGTGACTATGATCTCAAAAAGACAAGACAGTAATCCTTGCTAGGTTTTAGGATGAAGTCAGGGTATAATTATACTAATGTGCACTGCTCCAGCCATGAGGTCAGCACCTTGTCCATCGGTGGTCCTGAATGCAGGGAGTGGTAGCACCATTGGCCAGTCAGGCTTCTTTCTTAAATCTTTGCAGAAATTGGCTTACCAGGTTTCATTTTGAGAGTGGAATTCTTCTTTTTCCCTCCCTTCATCCTTTCCTTTCTGGTTGAAGATATTATCAACCAAAGAAGCAGCCAGTAGAGATTTAAGACTAAAATGAAGACTTTTGGTGATCTGTTGACTTCCATACACCTGTAGGCACAGTTTTGGACCCAAAAATGCTGTACAGAGGGACATTAGGAGGTTCACTGTGAAGAAAATCTGCCTGATTCAGAAATGGCACAGCTGAGCAGGCAAGGCCACTCAAGCTTGTGGGGCAAAGTATTCGCCCAGCAGAAAAGAAAATGCTGTGTGACATGAAGGTATAAGGTTCAGGACCAAGGTTAGGAGGAGAAAATAAAAGATATAAATGGTTAACTGAGGGTTATTCCATCCTGAGAGGAATAGAAGCATCTCTCTGTTAGCTGAATCTGACCTGGTGGCAAGTACACAGTCCTCCCAGAGCCTGAGGGTGAGATGTCACAGATGCCAGGACTTTTCTAATTCTTTCTGGTAATGGCAGTTCTGGAAATGGCCTTTAACAGGTCTGAAGCAGGAAACAGAAGACCAGGGGGTCTTCAGGCAAGGTCTCCATGAGCATCCCATTAGGCCTTCTGCCACAGGTGCAATCTCAAAGTGTAAAGATAACATTAAAGCAGGGCTAAGAAAGAGAACAAAACATCTTGAAAGTAAATGTTAGAATCACAATTCCCATTGTGGTAGTGGAAATTTTTAACTACCCAGTGAATTGTGGAGCAAATTGCCATAAAATGTGTGAGAAAAGTTTTTGGATGTTTTTTGTTTTTTGAAAAACCTACCACCAACCAATCTTCTATGTCTGCTCCCAGGCATTTGGCTGGCCAGCTTGATAAGGCAGATTTTAAACTGAATGACCTGGGGGATGATGCCCAAAGTGGCAGTGCTCACAGTGTCACATCAAGGTGGGAATAAGCAGGCCAGCCACAGCAGTGGCAAATGTTCCTCAGCTGCCTCTCAAGCTGAGAACCAGAAGGCCAGCCGCTTAAAGTGTGTGTATTCCACCTGGGAAACTGGCATGCTCCATTACCCCTCTGAAATGCCTGTGCACCAAGGCACGCAGCATGGGGAGTAAACACGAGGAATTAGAGGTCTGTGACACTCTCAGGGCCATGACTTTGGTGCAGTTAGAGATGTGGTGGGATAGCTTGCATGACTGGGATGCTGTCATGGCTGAACATGTATTTAATGAAAGACAGGCCTGCAAGGTGAGGTGGTGGAGTTGCTGTTTATGTGAGAGAGCAAATTGAAGGGATGGAGTTCTGCCTAGGAGTGGAGGAAGAATGAATCACAAGCTTATGAGTAGGAATTTTCTTGGGTAGCACTGTTGTGGGTGTTTTTACAGGCCACCTGCTCAGGAGGAAGCAGCATCCTGGGCCTTGCTCAGTGCAGACAACTGACCACCTGAATCCTGCACATTCCATTGAGGGACTTCCTTCAAGTATTCATCTGCTTCACCAGAGCAAGAAATGCCATTAGAAATGTCATTAAGGATGCTAAGATTACAAGTTCTTTGAATAAAGTCTGGTGTCTTTTGCACATATGTAGCAAGTAACCAAATGAACTTCAGAGTATGATAAAGGTGTCTCGCCTAGTAGGTTAATAATAATGCAAAATGCCTGGAGCACATTTAGAGAAAAGAAAAAATATATTCTTGAAATGGGCAAAAGTTACCAAGTGAAAAAAAGATTGTTATACATTGTATTTCTTTATGTAAAATCAGAACAAAGATATTTGTATTCCTGTAGAAGAGTTCACCATGCTAATTTACAGCAGTTTGAGAGACGAAATGCTGTAATTATTCTTAGGATCAAAATTCTAAAAGGCTGAAGCTGTCTGCTTAATATCTTTGTAAAATCCCAGACTGGCCTAAGGCATTAAAAATTTGAAAATTTTCATGTTGTGATTCTATATAACAAAAGAAATACAGATAACTTCAAATGGTGGAATTATTAAGTAGTGAATAATTTATTCTAAAGAAATACAAAAAATAGAACACAGCTCACAAGATCTGTCTCCCCAAATATATTGGTGCCATACAAGAAAAAATATGACCAAAGTCTTTTGAGCAGAAAATATTACATATTCCCCTAAATATCACTATACAGTGGAATAGCTTGCTAAAAACCAACTGCTTAAAAAAGCATCTTTCTGCATTTAATTTAAAATACTTTAAAAGACTGTATTCCTTTTAAAAGAAGTGCAGATTTGTGTAAAAATTGAAAAAAATTAAAAATATGCATAGAGTGCTTATGAAATATAAACCTTTAAATTTATGCTGTGATAGACTTCCAGTTTCTTAATCTTTGGCTGAGATGATGTGGCTGTGTAAGCAGCCTGAGATTTGGAACAGGACTTCTTCAATATGGCAGGGTGCAGAAACAGGAGTTCCTCCTTCTGTTTTCACTGTATCATCCTCTGTTCTTTTTATGAGTTCTTTCCCCCATCTTTAACATTTGGTTTTGATTGGCTGTGATAGACGGTAGAACTGGTGAAAGACAATAGGAAGAATCCAGCGGAAGGCTTATTACAAATAACATATTCCAAATTAACCAATCTCAAGCTTTTGTGTGTGGGCCACTGGTGGTTTGTCAGTTCCCATTGGGACATCTGCAAGCAGCCTGTTGAGCTCTAGTGCCAAATGTTACCAGTTGAACAGCTGAGAATATTGCATGGTGGTCCAATGGAAATGTTGACAGTTGACTCATGCTTGCCATCCAAAATATTTCGGAACCAGTGTTCAAAGTACCTTTCTAAAAGTTAGAAGACGTTGGCAGCATATCTTTGTATCACCAAATGAATTATCTACAGTCAGAAACCTGCAGCAATCAAGGGGCATCAAGCAAGAATTTCTCCATCACAATTTGTGCCAGAGAGAGATGCTAATAGAATTGTACCTATGCAAACAAAACATCACTTTTTAAAACTTATTTCATGTGTTTTGGATTGTGTCATACTAGGACAAGTCTCAGTTGGCAGGTGGAAGGTAGAATTTATGCTGTAGGGTTCAAGGATGTCATACTGTCAGACTCCAAGCTGTACCCCTGCAGGGAGTCGTAAGCATGCTCTTTGTTTCTTTGCCATACTATTTAAGGGCATCAGCTAATTATTTTCCCACATGAAGACATTTTAAAGCCAACAGTTCTCATCCCTCATGTTATTAGTTACTGGCAACACTGGGATCTGGCTCATTTCATGTTGCTTACAACCAGCCTCATAGTGTTTCTGTGCCATGATGCTTGTCATTGCCCAATTTCTCCACTGTAAAACTCTTCAATTAATCATGCCAAAATCTTACAAATCTGATGGAAATGTACTTAGTACTACAGTATTAAGACAACCTCATTTACCAAGAAAGATGTCTGAATGTTTCCATTTCCAGAGTATAACAGGGAAAGAGCTGCCTCTCTCTCTTGCTAAAAGCCTTCTCCTTGGGAACTGTATGGACCTTGCAGGATTAGGAATGAACCACAACGTATGTAATACTGGATAACTTGAAAAACCCAACTGGTTGCTAGAAATCAGTCAGATTTAGAGTAGTGCTTTCCCAATCCAGTGTCCTCTCCCCAGAGGTAACCAATAAGTAATAATAACATTTTCACATTTTTTCAATATGAAAGTCTGTGGTGGTTTGACAGGAAATATGTTTTCTGGGATGCTGTGGTCAGGCCAATGGGTGCTCAGATTTTAATATTGGCACTTAATGTGGCCATTGGGACATTGGATCTGCCTCTGAGAACACAGGGTTAAAGCAGGGCTCTCCCCTGGGAGGCTCTCTTGGGTTCCGGTCAGGGAAAGGTTCAGAGCTCCCCTGCCCGGCTGCGGGCTGGGCGGGGCAGGGGCAGCCATGCGCCCCGGTGAGGTAGGCCCAGGGGAAGCCATGCGGCCGGGTGAGGTAGGCCGGGGCCTGGGCAGAAGGGAGGGGAAGGCCCCTGCAGGATGGAAGGGTGGAGGAGGAGCACTGAGAGGCATCGGGCAGCCACCTCCCGCCCCAGGAGAGACAGAGAGAGAGCCTGTGCCTGTGCTGGTGCCACCTTGAAATTTAATAGTGGCCGGCTGAGAAGGAGAAGGGGGGGGTGGCGAGGAGGTGCCCGGCTGGGCAGCCGTGGGAGTTCTGGACAGACAGAGCCTCAGATTTTTAACCCTTTTCTTGGATGATGGAAACCTTACAAATGCTAATCCTCCTCGAGCTGAATGAGAAGAGAGATAGAGATGAGATAAGAGGAAATGGGTCACGAGAGAAATAGAGAAGAACTCAGGTGGAAGAGATGATGGAGTAGCTTATGCTGGACTCTTTTTGTGTAGCCATGGACAGAACCATGTTTCCTTGTGATACAGGGACTGCATTCTAGGGGGAGGCAATGCCTCAGGACCAAGAGGGTTCGGTGTGGGTACCCCTCGGGCCCAGGGGGTGAAAAATATAGGGGGGACAGATGTCCCAAAGTTGAGACTGTGCCTTTTTGGAGTGGGACGAAGCATCCTTAAAAGTCGACCCTAGAAGCAGCTCTGGTCCGTGTTCAGTGGTGAGAGCGCTGGACATGGAAGGAAGAGGTCACCATTGGCACAAGAAAGACTCCTCCTCTTGATGAACTGAGGATTGAGTATTCTGAAGGGTGGTGCCGGACCGAGAGTCGATGATTTGGGGGATGTATTGGGAATTTGGTGGGGAGGAGGAGGAGATGTATTTGTGAAGTTTTCATTTTCCTTGTGTGTTTCTTTTTTTTTCCTTTCCCTTGTAGTTTAGCTAATAATTTTTTTTTTCCTAAGTGGGAGCCTGCTTTGCTTATTCCTGGTCACATCTCACAACAGAAACCAGGGAGAGAGTACTCTCATGGGGGCACTGGCATTGTGCCAGTGTCAAACCATGACAAAGTCTTTTAGTACTTCTGGTTATTTTTAACAGTCTTATCTGAACCTCCTGGTACTCTTGCTATATCATTATTCATGTTGAATGGCCTGAACCATAGATGTGCTGTACTACCATTAATGATAGTATCTACTTAATTCCTTATGAATTCTAATATTCTGTATTCTTCTGAGACAGCTTTTCTAGCAAATTGCTTAGATGTGAGTAAGAGGTGTTAACCTAACTTCAGTTGTAGAAGAGCACATGAGAAAAGAAACCACCATCATATGTAGTGTTGCATAGATAGCAAAGACACTCAGATGTTAAAAAGTGAACTAGAAGAGCTGAGTCTGGTGAGATGAAAGTGATATTTGCAGGGATGGAAGCCATGTTTCCTGTCTTTTGAGGATAAACTGTTGAATCTTTTAATTTCCTGTTACAATTCCCACTCCATCTTGCTGTGGCAAGAGAATGATTGCAATATTCCAATAATTCAGTTTCTTGACCCAGTGTTTTGCTCTGATATTTTGGCTTGCACATCCAGAACCTAATATTTCCAGATGGTCTGTCATATAAGTTCACATAAGATAAAATTAGCCAAGACAAATCAATTCAGTCTGTTATAGCCAGTAAAGTGGCACCTTTGCTAGAACAAACCAAAATGTGAGAGTTTTTTAAAAAAAACTATTTTTACAATGGAATTGTCTGTAGTTTTATCAAATATGCTTGTAGGTTGTATGGGTCTGAAGGGAATTTGATTAGGAGGAATAGGACGAGTATGTTTTGCCTGTAGATAATGACAGTGCTTAGTATCAGTATAAATATCAGTATCAGTAGATACATTGATGGAGAAAGAGGTGGCATTTTAGCATAGCTTGTAGTTTATTTAAGTTTTTGACAGATTTTATAGGTAAAAGCAACACATTACATCACACAGAAGAGAATAGGTGGTCCTGACTAACAATGATCCTGATAAGATAAATCCTTCTCTTAAAGTGAAGACCTGTCCCAAACTCAGATTTCCTTATATTTTTTTCCTTTTGCTCTTCTCCTTGTAAATCTTCTCCAAATCTTCAGAAAGGTACTTTTTAATTCTTTGTAATGCCACTTGTGTCCTTACTGCCGCTGAGAATTTATTGGTGAGTCCCCAAATCTACAGCAGTTCCTTAGTTGAACGGTTCCTCCTGCTGACTGTATCTTGTCTACTTCACTGAAACCTTGGACACGAGGGGCTAGCTGCTCTTCCTGGGCAAGACAGGAAGGGTTTACTCTAACAACAACAAGACCAAAGAAGACTAAACAAAAAAAAAACAAACCTTACTTTATATACTCTTTCTTACAAGCAGATATTCTCAACTTGTTTGTGGTACTCATACTCTGATTAACTGCCACAGTGCACTCCTCCATAGTGCAGCATTTCCCCATGCATTATGCTTTGACCTAAGCTGGCCTCTTTCCTCTCTGTCTGGAGTCTTTAGACATTTCCCTTTCTCTCCCAAATTGTTTGTCTAATTCAAGCTGCATATCGCTACTTTTTTTTTTTGAAATTCATTCTCCCTCCTGGGAAGCTTCCCCACCCTTCCTCATCGGTTGTTTGATCATAATAATGGAACATTGGCAAAAGAAAATCATTGCATAAAAATCCACACTGAACTTTACAACCCCTGTAGAAGTGCCCATAAAACAGCTTTTCAAAACTGAAAAAAAAAGCCACACCCAAAAGCCCAGATCCTGGAAAACTGGCTAACAACTCTCCCAAATCCAACAGTGCTTAACTTAGCCTTGGATATAAAGTCATACAAAATTACATATTCTGGCTCACTGCCAAAATCTTCCCATGGATCCTCCTAGGTCAGCACAAAGAAGAAATTGTCTCAGATCCCTTTATCTTCTTTAGTCCAAGGAAATGCTGGTGGCTAAAAAGGAGTATGTTGCCTGCAGCTGACAGCAAAAATGTAATTTAACAGAGCTCTGAAGCAACACTGAGATCACCAACAGTTTAACTAGGGCAGCAAAGCTCTGGGTGTAGCTTGTTTTCTGGCAAGTTTGGTGGGGTTTAAAGCCTCCTCAAAACTCTGAACTTCCCCTGACATGTCCCTTTGTGCTAGATGTAGCGGAGAGATAGCAGACTTGCAAGAACATTCTTTTCCAACCTAGCATGTCCCATAGGAGGGCATCCCAACACCAGCCAGCTCTGTGTGCTCAGTTATTCCCTTTTTAAGCATTGCACCAGTTTTAAAATTGCTCTGTGCCAGCAGTGCTTGAAAGTCAGCCTTAGTTGCCTTGCATAGCAAGCCTAAAATGCAGTCAAAAACTTTTCTACTATGATGGAAAAAGGAAATGTTTCCCTATAACACAAACAGTTCAGCGAGGTAGATCCAGACTTACATGTCTTGATTTTTGTATCACACCTATTACCTGTCAGTATAATCTGATGGGGATATTTTAAAATCCTTGGTTTCTCTAGGTCTGATTTTTTTAAGTGGAGAGACCTGTGAAGGTCCTTTGTCTTAGATTATTGTTCTAGATGCTAAAATTACTTCCCCTGAATGGCCCAGTAAGCAAGGAGGAGGAATAAATTTTGATTGCACTCTGCCACCTGTAATCCTGACAGCTTAATTTGTTAATGTCAAGCCTGCAGGCACTAAATGAATGCTCATGAAAGTCTTGACTATCTGATGAAGGGCACTGGCTAGTATGATGCAATTAGCTGAGCTCACCGATTATGATGGACAGCTGGAGCTCTCTGAGTTTTTCTGAAAGAGCCTAATCAATGGCATCAGAATAATAGAAGCTCTCTACATGAGAAAGGCAAAGAATGAAGGCAGTTAATTAGATTTTTTTAAATGGTTGTGTTTATTATACTTCCCATTTGAACTTGACAGTTAAGTCTCAACCACAAGTGAACATAACTGTACTGCTAATTTCACTGCAATCAAAACCAGTTTTAATTTGCATAATAAGCTGAAAGTATTTGTTTGAAACTATGACCTACAATAAAACCCCCAAAAAATTCTCACACTGTTTTGCAGGAATTTCATATTTTCTCTTAAAAGCAAGAGTGATGAAAGTTATTTTCATGTACAGTAAACACTGTTTTTCAGATTTTTTAAAAAACTTTTTTGTATTTTATTGTTATTTTCACCCTGGCCAAGTGACAAATTCGATAGAATAGCAAAACAATTCCCTTTGACAGGAGGCACAATACCGGCTCCCCCAACTTGTCTGTTAGCAACAGAGCTGGCTGAGCAGCTGTCCCCTGTCCCACTGCCAGGAAATGCTGACAGCAACAGCTACACCATTTCAGTTGCTAACTGGCTCCATAGCAAGTTTTGATGGCTAATGAATTGCATAAATGCTACCCAGATCTGTCCAGATCTGAGGAAAAAGAACAGCAGCTTTGGGATGTCGGCTGTTTTGAGAGAGACCCAGCACCACAGAAAGTTTCTTTCAAATGTGTGGGTCACACTCTGCCTGCAGTGACTTGGTGCCATAACACAAATCTGCATAAAGCAAAGCTGCATTTTCTGGTAAGGCAGAATGAAAAAGGGTTTAGGAGACACTAGCATCTTTCAGCTGGCACAGAGTCTTTTGCTATGACAGCAGCCAGCCACGATGGAGCCAACAGACAGAGCAGTGTGCATGCATGTTGAAAATTGGCTGATTTAGTTGCTTACCCACACGTACAAACGAATCCTGGTAGCTCCCTAATTGCCAAGCTATTAGCTATTCAGTCAGGCAGCTCCAAGATTAAGCAAGTCCCTTCAGTTTTAGACACTTGCTTGCATAGCTGTGAGGAAATCCATGTTGCTTTGTCCACTTTTATTAAGCTATTGGAGCTCTGAATCCGTATGCATGTGGACAGGCATTGTGTAAACCTCCAAGCAGATCAGTGCTGTGAGGGGACTGCCCTTAGGTACACAGGCTGTGTGCATGACCAGGGGCAGCTGATTCTCCTCTGGTGTCTTAGGCAGACTGTCTTTGTAACAGGAAAAGTCATTTGCCTTTCACAAAAAATCAGATGCTTTACTTGGTGGCTTTTTCTAAGTAGCAGAAAGTTATTAACTTAAACCAGGGTGATCACAAACATGATGTGGTGAGTTTTAAGGCAAATCTGCTACACACTGATGAAGGTACACTCTATTGTTTTTGGGGAAAACTGCCCTTTTATGTCTCCTCAATTGTGCATTGGAAGTCTAGGCCTGCTGGGAAGGTCTCACAGTAGATACCTGACATTTTGAGAAACACTGGACTGTTTAGATTCCTTTGAAAATATTTCTTTGGGTTTCTCTAAGCTTTACACTGAGATCAGGTGATTCTCCTGGCCTGGGCTGACAACATCTTTTTGAGAAATTGCTCTCCATAATTAAGGTGAAGGATGTGACAAGACCTGATTTCTGAGCTGAAAGTGTTTTAACAGCCCTAATAAATGGGTCATCCTTGTCTGTATGGGTCTGTCCTGTAAACCAGTCTGTAACTGCAGGCTATCAGGCCAGCTGGAATAACAGCCTTTAACCTGTGATGAGTGTGGATGGATGCCACTTGCATTCCAGTTTCAGTGCTCCCCTTCTGCTCCCCACAGAGCTCTTTGCCATGTACTGAGTGAGCAGAGCAATCCAGTCAAGCTACCATCTGTAGTGTGGAGTAGAAGTGTGTCTTCACTCACACAGAATGAAGTGATTTCACCTGTGATTCAATTCTACACTGTGAGATATAGCCAGACTTTTCAGGTTCTGTATTAATTTTAGAAGCAGCACCAGTAGATGTGTCCTAGTCCTCCTGATTCAGAGTCTACTGGATCATTCCCTCACACATTCTGTGTCTCGACAACAGCAGCCATTATCCTCATAATTGATGGGAAGTTCAAATGAGGTTTGTGTAGCCAGTATCATTTTGATAACTCCTGATGAAGCTAGAGAATAGAAAACAATATTTATTTTTTCTTATGAAAAATCTAATACACTTGTCCAAACTCCTGGTTTGGAGACAACAGTAAACCCACTAGCACTTTGATGCCATTCCCATTGTGGTTTTCATGGAAACCAATACTTTCTTTAGTGACTATCCCTAGTTTCCATAGCTGAGAAATTACTTCTAGCTGCCAAAAAAGTTTTCTTAATTATAATTTATTTAGGTTTTATTCTTACTCGCAGGTAAGAATAAAGAAGAATAAGCTGTCCTTAAGCTTCTATTTCCTGTTCTCTGTTTTTTTTTTTTTCAGTTGATGAGCACAGCTAGAGCATTAGATTGCTTTCTGTTTCTGTGACAGTCTCTCATGATCTAGCTCCAGGTTCAGATCTTTTCAGGGTTTTCAAGTGCTTGAACCAGACAATAGAGTAGTTTCTTAAATTTTACTGGTGTGACAGGAATATTCATGGCTGCTGAAGTGGCTACAGTTATTGTATCCATAGCAGCACGCATCACACTTGGCTAGTTTGGAAATGGACTCTGTGTTTTCATGCAAATCCTATGATTTGCATGAAAGAGTGGATTGTTCATATAGGCCATCAAATTTAACAAAGGAAACTTCCCTTTTTAACTGCATCGGCAGAAAGGCAAAAATAATTGCTGTGGGCCTCATACTGTGGTTTTTTAGTGCTTGCTGGGACAGAGCCTGTTTTCCTGTGGGTCAAATCAAGATATCTAAAAGTCTTTTGTTTGCCAGTTTCCATGAGACACTCCAGCCTGAGTCCTCTCATAGAGCAGTTGATTTTAACATTGTTCATCATACAAGATATCTTTTCCTTTTTGATTCTTTTACCTTCTTATTATGTCAGTGGTTCACACCCTCTCCTGGATCACCATGTGACTGCTTTGATCTGAGGATGTTATTCTGTGCTCAGATGCTCCCTTAGTTAGCTTTCTTTGATGCAGCAAAACCAGAAATTTTAAATATTTCAAGAGCAGGAAGTTTTGACTGCCATTGTCTGGCATGAGATGTCCAATTTTTGGGGTTACATTTTGAGGCTATATGCCTTAGGCTAGATTTCACAGTTTTTGGACTTGTGCATTAGCACTGAAAGTTCAGCTCTGGAACCTCTGTCTTGCTGCCCACCTGTTGTTGGTTAATGGTGAATTTAGGCTGGATTTGCTTGTGGCAACCTAAAGTTATTGCTCTTGACAGAAGAGAAAAAAGCAAGCAAAATACAAACAACCGGGTTTTAAACTTTCATTACAAATTTGCCATGTATCTTTAATAGTACTATCAGGAATAGAAAATTGTGTCATGAAAGAAAAGAAGAGTCTACCCATAGGTTTCCTTAGGACCTCTTTAAAATGATTTATAGAACTGCTCCACTTTTATTGAATTATATGGGATAATAAAAGCCCCGAAACTTGAAAACAAAAGGAAGTTGCCCTTTCAGGTCTTTTCATGAGTAGTTTCTGAACAAGCTTGCTACAAATTTACACAGGCCTGCTGACAATTTCATGGTGTTTTAGTCCAATAGATCTGTTCCACATGATGAATGTGATAAGCAGAGTACACTGAATGCAGTCATCAAATGTCAGTTTAGTCAGATTCTTACTGTGCTACTCTCACTCTTCTACCTAACTGCCTTTAAGCCTTATTTTCAAACTCCCTGAGAATTTATGCTGATCTAGTCTATGTGCTAGCAGTGGCCTTTTTTTAATGCTGTAGTGAGCTGGTTCGGGGAGCTGAAGAGGAAAGAAGACTAACCCTGAAAAGCACAGCAAATTATTTTCAGTCCATGTGGCTCCCTGAACTTGGTTGCTAAGAGATCAGCAAGCACTACTGCTAGTGCAAGTTTAGTGAATAGTTTAGGAAAAAAAGCTGTATTTCAGGAGCAGGGTATCCTAAATCTTACCTGATCCCTGGCTTCTAAGTGAAGGGATCATTCGGAAACATTGGTCAGGATTCATCAAATTCTTTACTCAAATAACTTGCTTGTGTTTTTCCAAATGCAGAGTTTGTTGGGCCTCATTAAGACACAATTTGATGAAATAAAATGCAAACCAAATAGCCGAACTGACTTAATGAATAACCACATGTCAGTAAGAAAATAGAAGTGAAATTTTTGAAAATATAAAGAGACTGCAATCTTTTAACCAGGTCATGTGGGTCATTTAATAGTTCTGGCAATTGAACAGAGAAGGTGATGTCTTGACCCTTCTGGAATCCACAGGAATTTTTTGATTTACTTGAACCAGGATTTGACTGCAAAGATTTTTTCTTACCATATAAAGCAGAAGATCAGAATTTACTCTCTCTGTATTTACAGTGGCCACATAGTTCAATATACAAATATATCTGTATAAAAGAGGCTCACAAAGTGGATTAAAAAGAAAAAAAGGGATAAACTTCTAGAATCAAATCAGAAGACATTAAATGTTGATCATTACTACATGTAGTACAAGAAAAGAATTGATGTTTAGGAGGAAAGGAATGCTTTGGGAAACACTCATTTAACCTTAATAGATCTTAAATTTAGATCTAAATTTATTTTAATGAATGTTACTCCTTACCTGCTAAAAGGATTGTCTGTATGAGTGAAACACTTTACCAGCTGATTTGCTGGGATACAATACAATACAGGTGATTAAGCCCAGAATTTGCATTCCAGTATTCTTATATTTATTTGAAAAAATCACTGAAAGATTCAAAAATGTGTAAGGAGATTACAAGACAACAGAAAATATCTACTATCTGACAGAGACAGCTCAGATATTGTGGCTGATCCCTTTCTCTGAACATTGTCAAGGTCAGGCTATTAATCTGACACAGCACTGATTTTTTGGGCAGAGAAAAAATAACCTTTTCAACACAACTATGTCAATTTGAATATGAGTAATGTTTCTCAGCACTTAATCTGGGAAAAATTCTCAAAGGTCAAAGCTTCAACGTGGAATAAAAGACAAAGATTCAGAGAAGCTTGGCAGTCATGACTGAAAGCCAGAGCACAAGTGAGCCTCAGCAAATGTGATTGATTCTATTAAACAACAGAAATAAAAGAAAAAGATGGTTTAAAGCACTGGCTGTATTTAGCAGAGTGTATTGTTGGTGTTCACCCTGTATTAATCCACTGCAGAGACTGTGCCAATACACAGCACTGCTGTTTTAAAAAGCCTAGTGTTTGGCAGCTGTTTTTCTTGTACAGAATCATGGAGAACTGTGATTACATCTTTTGGCCCTCACCCACCCCCTCCCCTCGAATGCATTTGTTTCCTTTCAGCAGTATTGCAATTTAATTCTCTTACAAAAGAAAGAAGTGGAAATGAGGAGGAGGAAGAAGAAGAAGAAGAAGAAGAAGAAGAAGAAGAAGAAGAAGAAGAAGAAGAAGAAGAAGAAGAAGAAGAAGAAGAAGAAGAAGAAGAAGAAGAAGAGGAAAATTTCAAGATACAAAAATGTTATGGGTTTAATTTGGTCTAGAAAGAGACTTCACATGTCTGGAAGCACAATAGCTCTTTCCAGGCCAAAATTATCCTTGTATGATGACCATAGAAACAATCGCCAAAAGTTTTTAAGAGGGATCATGTCATGACTTAGAAGTGGAATGTGTTTTCTAGTGCAGTGACAGCTTCATTGTTAGCTTTTTCCTGCTACTTCTCTCTGGTTCCTGATGAATTTGGAGAAAGTAGGTATGACACAAAACTGGAATTTTCCACCATTTAGTAATGGTCTCTTCCTCAATGGCCATCATCAAATGTACATGGGATCCTGGGATATGGGACTTCACTGCAGTCACAGGAGCTGGAGTACTCTTCAGCAGTAATGAGCAGCAGTAACTGACTGGAAATACCTTTCCTACATCCCTCAAGCAAAAATAATTCCATCACACACCCTGAATCATGGGAAAGACTTAGATTCACAGAGATACCAGTGCATTAAATTAATCTGTAAGTGATGGCATTGTAGGTAATTTAAATATCTTTGACCTCCAAGAAGATGCAATTCCAAATTGACTTTTTGATACCGAGTGTGGTTTGCCTCTTTCTTGTCTCTCCTTGTCAAATGTCTCTTAATATCTTTTATGAGATCCTCCTTTCAAATGGTCTGAAGTAAGAAGAGCAAAATGAGGAAAATGTTGACAACTATTTTCTAAATTATTTACTTTGTGTTCTGAGGGAGAGAAAAACCAGTATAAACTTAGAGTATTCTCTAATGTGTTTGTTTATGTATTCTAATAAAGGATACAAAAGGGGGTTTTTTGCCATGTAAGAAGCCAACTTTGGATTCTTTGGACCCAAATATACTGACTGTAGACATCTTTTGACTAAATGTTTCCTAGAATACTTTATTTCATTCCTGAGGTAAACAGGCAGGGAAGGAAAGAGCTCACACACATACAAAGGTAGCATGGACTCACAAGTTTATTTCCTTGTGTAATGCAAATGTCATTGCTTTGTCTAATGTCTAATGCTGATAGTAAAAAGTGCTAACAGCATCAGGAGTTTGGTATAGGATATTTTGTGTTTACCTTTAAAATGGAAACCACATCCATTTTTGACTTTATCCAGAATGGAGCGATAGCTACTGATTATCTTTAACATGCAAGTTCCCCTGATTTTGTGCACTGAGTCTGCCTAAAACACAAAACTGGGCTCTAGATATATATATATATATAAAGAGTTTTATTTGGAGACAGAAGCAGCACAGCATCACCTTTGGAAAAAATTCCTGTCACAAATGAAGTCTGTATAAAGTGCTCTCCCTTCAGTTTCCTTGGCTAAAGACTACTTCCTGCCTGGCCATGAAATATTTGGAGGCTGAATCACTCTCTTAACCAGCACACTGCTGCCTCTGTAACACTTTCTCGATAGGAGAAATGCATGAGGATGAACTGTGAGCATCTGCACTTTCCCTTGTTCCCCCAAAGGTAGTGACAAAGGTATTCTCAGGCTAAATGTATTACTCCCCTTTTTAGGTGAGCAGACTTTAAGTAGTCTCTTCCCTTCTCTTTCTATGTTAGCATTAAGCTCCTTGCTCATTTGGCAGGTATAGAGACCCCAGAGATTTCGTGCACAGGGACTTCATTAGCTTCACCCAGCAGGGAGATTTCAGCACTGAGCTGCCTTTCTGCTCCCAGAGGAAGGGCTGCCTGCCTCTGCAGGGCATGGGGAAGAGCCATGAAGGGGATTGGCAGAGGTCACACCCACACAGGCAAAGGGTACATTCCTTTTGAGGACGTGATGTGCTCCTAGTCAAAGGGCAAATACTTTCCAATAAACTGAAAGCTTCCACTTTGTGGTTTTGCTTGTGTTTTGACTACCAAGGAATACATTACAGTATTCAAGGTTGCACTGGTCTTGCAGGTGTGCTTGCAGGTAGTTGCTGGGAGGTGCCCAAGGTGCTCAGGTGAGATGTTTGTGCTGCAAAGGTCATTTGGAAGTGGAACAGCCAGGGTGACTGACTGGCCAAGGATGCTGCTGCTGCTTGGGTCACAGCACTGTGCAGCATCCACTGAAACACCCTGCTCTGTCCCTGTGACAAACACACCTCTGTGAATGCACCTGGATACCTTCCCTTCATTACTGCTGAGTGTGTGCAGGCAAGCTGACCCTGCCAGCACACCAGACAGCCTGAGAGGACTTCAGCTACAGCACCAAGGGCTCAGTCCTGGCTTTGTGGCAGCCAAATGTTAGATATCCCGGTCTCTGACACCGAGGAGTGTGTATGCACAGATGTGGAACCAAATAGGTTCCATTCTTGAATGTCTCAGAAACTCTCTATTTAGTACTTGGAAAGAAATTTAGTACATTGTATTTTAGCAATTTATTTATTACTTGAGAAACTCTCTGGAAAGTACAAACTAAGCTTAAGTACAATGATACTACTGAGGAATAGCCCTTACTCTGTATTATATGAGCATTCTGAGGCAGTTGGACGCAGTTGATTCTGAACTGGTGGTGTTATTGTCATTATTGGTCAGCATTTCTGGTCTACTGATCTGCAAGGGGAATTCAAGACTTAGAAAAGCTCTAAGAGATACTCTAGATGACTTTGTTCTTCTGACTTCCCCCCTTTACTATTTATTCTGTTATAAAGTCTAGAAAGGAGCTTTGGGAACTTTATGTATTAACATTCTGTTGAGGAAAGCAAGTGCTCAATGGATCAGACAATATCAAAGCTGCAATGAAATGAATATTGTGAAGCATTTTGTGTGCCTTTCAACTCTAAAATTTGCAGTAGTTGGTTAGTGGTGATAATTCAAGTTGCACAGAAGTCAAAAGCTATAAAAATATTGATTTTATACAGAAAAAGAGGAATGGAAATAGGATCTGCATTAAGCTGTGAACGTTACAAGTTGCAGTTTGAGTTCACCTTGTCCAGGTTTGGAGGCAGATATGACAGGAGATTTTTAGTTTTATTATTTCTGGAGTAAAAGATCAAAGAATGTTAGTGAGAGAAAAAAAAAGAAAAAACTATAATCTCCTTGACTTTTCTATTAGCATATACAACCATTTCGCCTGAGAAACAAAAGTGATGAAACAGGGAAGAGGAAACTTGGTGGAAGAGAAGTGAAAGGATTTGAGAGGACAGATGGTGATGTTGTTAGTGCATGAGGTTGTACTGGTTCTGTTTTTGTCCTTTCTGGTTTTGTGTAGCTTCAGATGAGTTATATCAGTTGTGTTTTTTGTCCTTTTTGGTGCAGTAACATTTCTTTGATTATTGCAAGTATAAGCAGATTGAAATGAATTATGCCTTAGGCTGGGAAGGCTGTATGGCTCTTACCTTGGGGAAAGTAGGGTCCTTCCCTGGCAGAACTGATAATTCAGTAAAATCTTAGTTTTATTCCTTCTTGTGCTTAGCATGGCTAGTCCACATGCAAGCAGGCATCCACAAACTGGATTTTACTGTCTATTTCCAAGATTGCACAGATGGCCAGATGACATCTTGAGCCCCCAAAGGAAGTATCAGGGTAAGTTTTAAGTCACAGAATTCACAGAATTCACAGAATGACTAGGCTGGAAGAGATCTTAAAGATCATTGAGTCCAACCCATGCCCCAACATCTCAACTAAACCATGGCACCGAGTACCACATCCAGTCTTTTTTTAAACACATCCAGGGATGGTGACTCCACCACCTCCCCAGGCAGACCATTCCAGAACTTTACCACCCTTTCTGTAAAAAACTTTTTCCTAATATCCAACTTATATTTTCCTTGAAATAGTCCTCTACACGGTGATGTCTTTTTTCTATTTTCCAATGTATTGCAAAATTTATGCTCACCTTGCTAGTAGTGTATTGATAATAACTTTGTCTGTTCTTGTTTTGTTTGATATTATTCCATAAAACCAGACAGTCACATGTGCACACGTGTGCTACAAAGTAGTCTATTGCCATCCTCAGCTTCTAAGAAGTCCTGGAGGTATAAGTGCTGACAAGTGTCAGCTTTTTCATATGGATTTGGTCAGACCCCACTGCCAAAACCTCTGGATTCTGGAATGCAGGTCCTTCCTGCATGGATCTGTTGACCTCTAAGCTCTTTCTCCAGCTAGGAAATCTTTTTACCAATTCTTCCCAGGGATTTCCACCTTTCCCTGTAAACTAGTGAGATCTACAGAATAAGACATATTCCCGGCTTCTCCTGTGATACTGTTTATGGTGCAGGGAGAAAAGAAACACATCCTTCAGCTTGACCCTGCTCCTGAAGCCTGTCACTCAAACTTCCATCAGCATCAAGTGACAGTGAACTCCTCAGGGAGCTGCAAGGAGATGGGGTTGGACCTTATTGTCTGGAAAGCAACTTAGCAGTGAAAGACCTTGGGGTTCTGATATACAAAATGTTGACCATGAGTCAGTCTTTGCAGCAATGAAGGCTGTCTGAATTTTGGGCTTCAGATGCTTACATCCACACCTTTGTGGTGCAAAATTAACTTGATTTATTTTTGAAATGCAGTGAGTAACATGAACCTTTCACAGGAAGACAAAATTTTATAAAGTGATGGCATTATTGTGTGTTTCCACAAGCTTGACACAATTCAGAAATAAAGGAGAAGATTGTCAAAATAACTTCCAAAAATGTCAGAGAGGCAATTTGCTGAAGCTTTATAAAAAATGATGACATTTGTTCTTTCAGAATCAGACTGCTACTGCTAGCTACCTTAAATTGTACTTTGTTCTCAACCCTGAAAAAGCTTTTGCCTGGACTCAGCTTAATGACTATTGATTTCAATAGCACTATTGAAAATAAAGAAGTAAGGTAAGGATGTGTATTTAAGCTCTGCAGGATCAAGGTCTTATTTTGCTGAATTTTCATTGCTCTAGGTGAAATATATGAAAGATAGGGACACCATGAGACACAATTTGATTATATTTTTTGGAGATTCATCATTTCAGTAAATTGTTAATATGTAAAAGAAACAAGCATCAACTGCTCTTTGTTTCTTTATGCTGATGCTTTAATGCAACAATGACAGTTACAAATTAAATGTTGCCCCTAAAAAAAAGTCAAAATGACTATTTTATTTACACAGTTCTATTTACAATACTTTACAGCAGGAAAGTATTCCACTGACATTATCTCTTCAATTAGGCAAGCCTGCTGTGCTGTTGGTAATTGTGAAGTGAATTATTGTACCAAAACAAAGAAAGCTTTTCTCCAACATGTGTATGAAAGTATTGAAGGTGGGGGAATTATACCCTCAGTTTGGCTCTTCAGAGTTTATTAATGTTACATTTCAGAAGGAATGGGTTATTCAGTCTATGTTCAAGTGCCAGGATAAGCTGAGGAAGAATGACTACAAGACTCATAAGCAGAGCTGCAACATATTCCATTTTAGGAATCCTTTCTGGTTTCTATTGTGGGCAGAAAATTAAATGGTTGCCTGATGGTGTCCGGTCATAATATACAGCATTGGGCTCTACAGCAATAAGTATTCACTGTCCTAGACAGTAAAAGTGTGGCATTAACATATTTATATTGGACCAGTAACCACTTTAATATTATAATTATATTAGCAATGAAAATGAAAGATCCAGCTCCAGAAGGTCCATGCCCTGTTTGCTTTGCTGGTATAGATGAGCCCCTGGGGATTTGTGTGCTTGGACTTAGACTTGTCCTTGTGCCAACTCTGTGTGCACTAATCCATGTTGCCTGCTCTGGGAAGGGGCACTAGTCAAATCCCTTTGCATTCAGGCTCAACATGGCACAATCCAATGCAAATGTTGTGCCTGCAGGACATTTGAAATGAAGCCACTGTCTGTATGTGTCCAGGCTCCCTGGTAAGTGAATTTGTCTTTACAGCAGATCCAAGCGTAAATCTTTCCTGTGCCTGATGGAATTCATATCTGAAAGTCCCATTTTGTGGGAGAATGCCTTAATTATCAGATGGTGCAGAGAGTTTAGTGCCTTGTAGGTCAACAGTTGTTCCCACCCCAAATCACACTGGTCAAGGCCTATATCTAGCAAAAACCAAAAAAAGAAATAAAAAGAAAAAAAAGGAAAATAAGAGATTTGTATTCATGGACTTATATTTTCTATTTAAATAAGAAAATGGCCTAAAACCTAGTTGAAATAAGTCTCTGTCACTATTGAGTAAGGAATGACACAAACTCTAGGTCAGAAAGCTAAGAGGCTAGAAGCCCTGACTTTATTGGGCTTTTTATTTTTTTACACTCTGGTCTGACACAGGTGGACCTGATTGGTCATTTAATCAACACATTTCACACGATTGGCTAATTAAGAAGACACCCTTGGGGTAAACATCTCTTGAGAAAAACAACTTATTACAAACACCACCTGCAGATTACAATTCTTTCTCTCCAGCTCCCTAGAGCTTCCCAGACCAATTCATGGGAAAGCTTATCTAGCTTTCTCTGTCTCTGACCAGACTGTCATATCCCCATATATCCTGTGCTATTCTCCAAACCATGGCAAGAAGAGCCAAAACTGGGCCATGAAGTATGATAATTTAAGAAAATAAATGATCATGCTACAGAGGCTGGGTGCATGCCCTGTGTGCTTTACTGGTACAGATGAGTCCTTAGGGGATGGTGTTCCCAGATGAAGAGAACTGGCTTCTTGCCTTTGACCCAAAGCCCCTTACGTGAAAGAAATGCTGGCTGTAACGTGGGAAGGTGAGGCTTCCTGGTGGTGGAGAAAGGGGTGTCTCAGTCAGTCCTTTCAGGTGGAAATCCTGTGGAAGATGCTGAGCTGGGTTATGTGTTATTTCAAAATCTGACCTGGAAGGAGTGTGTGTACCCAAGCATTAGAACTCCAGGCAGGAAGATGTTTCTGTAGGCATAAACCTGCATGGAGCTGCCATGTCCTGCTGGACCCCAGAAGAGAAGGGGAAATTTGTCAGAAGGGGGATACTTCTTTCGTCTTGCAAGACTTACTGTGGTTTTTTTTAACTTTTGCCTTTCAGAGGAAAATTGAAACAGATACTGTTCAGAGGTTTTCAAAAGTTAGAAGAAATCAACTCTTCCCAAGCCCCTTTCCACAAAACCTCTCTGCCTTACCCAGATCAACCTAAGGAAACAACAATTTGTTGGTCAGGACACTCATCTGGACCATATAAATGCCGGGTTTAGGATCTTGTTCTAGGTTTCCCTTTGTGATAAGGAAATAGGACTTGTTATGGGTTCTCCAAGTTGGGACCAGCAAGCTATAAAGCCTGCTTGCCTCCTCAGCCTCATGCTTATTTAATGATTTCTACAATATAGAGCTGCCGTATGGAGAGAAGGGTTCACAGGCAGTAGTCACATCCAAGGTCTTACCCAAGCTATGGGACCTTTCATGTTACTCCTTACTGTCCTTCCTCACTCCCAGGAGAGTATTACTCTGGAATGGAGACTTCTCATACCTAAAATCCCATTCTGGGTCTTATAAACCTTTTCTGGCTTACCTTTTTTCAAAGCAAATCCTTACATCAACTTGTTTTTGACAGTGATGTTTCTCAGCAATGAAATAAACATCATTGACTCATTAGAAAATCCCTTCAGGTCAGACTTTTATTGCATTGCACTTACAGATCTGCAGGCAGCGAAGAACTAAGTGTAGAAAATTTTGCTGATGTTCTTGTTTTTCAAAGTGTCATAGAATGTATGACAAAGAAAGGCAAAAATACTTTTCCTAAGTAAATATCCTTTAGAGTGGAACAAGAGATATAGTATCAAAATCATCTTTCCCTAAACACAAGGTGACATACTGACATTCCAAGAAAATGGTAACAGATCCCTCTGCCAGTATATGGTGATGGATTCTCAGTTCTTTGTGTGATTCATGATGATAGTTAGATGTCAAATCTTTGCTGCATACCAGGGAAGAAATAAGATGTAATAATATAAAAAAATCTAGTGACTTCTGACAGGAAAAATCTGAGACAAACATGGTCTACCTAAAAGAAGTTACATATTAATTAATGTTATTAGTTTTATGTTTAATTTTATGTTATTAGGAGTATTGAAAAGATGTGTCAGGTTGCATGAAAAGTACAAAAATTTAATGTGTACATTTTCTTGTTTCACTGTCCAGTTATGTGATCAAAAGCTACTGCATTTTTGTGGGACTTTGTAGGAAGCCAAAGGCCAATATTTTCAAGATCAGAGGTGTCCCTGAGAGAACTGAGCTCTGAAAGCCAAAGTCTCTTCATCACCTGCATCATTTAGGCCAAGACTTATCAACCAGACATATTTGTTTGCCTCTTTGAATTCCAGTGAGATATTAAAATACACCATCCACCTTCTGACAAGCATATTGCTACTGGGTATACTAAAAACATCCTAATAGTTGGTAAAGCTCTATGGAGCCATGTGGAGTCTCATGCCAAACTCAGAACTGTTGTTTAGCCAGGTTTTGTTTAACAGCAGAGATAGGAGTGGCTGTGCCAGACCAGACCAATAATCCATTAATCCATCTCCCCTGCATCCTGTCTCTGGCCGTGGCTTGCTGGAAAGCATACAGGAACAAGAGTGTCACATAGTAATACTTCTCTGTGGTATTTTTCTTGACTCCAAAAATCAGTCCTGAACAGTCTTCTGAGCCAGTGTTGTCATCTTTATATCATATAATCCTCAATGGATTTTTTTCCTTGTGTATTTCTGGTCAAATTTTGAACTTATCTCAATTATTTGCTTCCCCAGTGCCCTGTTCCAAAGGACTGCTGCCGCCAGCCAGGGACATTTGATACCTCCTGATTCTTAGGGTATTTCTTCCTTAAGAATTTATTAATGCAACTACTTTCCAATCACTAATGTTGCAAAATCAGTGTGCACTTTTCCTTCCTATCTCTCTGTTTCAGATTCCTGTTTGTGAAACACAGCCACGTTCTCACAACATGTAAGGATGCCGCTTATGAATCACTCAGATGCTGTGCCAAGCCTGTGGAAAAACCCATTGGGAAAATGAACAACTGAGCAGCATGCTGTACACGAGTCTGAGGCCCAGATAGTGAATAATGAGAAGAAAACAAATTATCAGTGGGATGCTCATTAAATGAACACCATCCTCTAGTGTACTGGACGAGCACAGACAAGCTTGTTATCCATTTCTGTAATTAGAAGCAGTGTCCTAATTGATGTGCAGAAATGTGCCAAATTCAGGTGACTCATGTTTGACTTTGCTGTCTTAAAGGGTTGTTTCAGTGTAGCTTGTGCATATTCATGTCCCATCTCTGAGATAACACCTTTCATTTAAAGTGAAACAGCGATTGATTAGAAATGAGTATTATATTTTTCTTTCCTTTTAAAGTTCCAAAACACACAAGAGATTCAGTTTTGAGAGCAGCAGCTCAGTTGTTTTTTTCCTGAGGATTTCATTTCCCAACCCACCCATTGCATTATGAGTAGGCCAGTGCAAATATGATTTCTGTAAATGAAAAGTCTGCTGGTGACTACTGTGACCTGTAGAGATCATATGTGCTAGGTTTAACTGGGCTGTTTATCAGACTTATCTTGGTAATGAAAAGCAGCTGCTTTTCAGTCACACCAAGTTATTCATAGCTAGCAGTTCCCATATACAACTGTGTTTTGTACAAGGAAACAGGTTTGCAAGATGTCCCAGGCTGTCAAATGCAAAAGGAAGGGATTTAGAAACATCTCTGAAAGCTTCATCCTCTGACTTTTATGTATCTATTTGTAAATATTGAGGAAAGAGTCAAATACTGATGCCAGCTGTCCAGCAGTCTTAGCAAAGAGCTAGAAGTGAATAGATCCACGACAGATCTTAGTAGATTTCTAAAGTAAACACTCCTTGTTCTGTCAGCTGTTTTGACTCTGGTTTAGAGCTGACATAAGCCTCCTGGTAATGTTTTAATGATTGCCTTTTTCTTCCCCAAATCTTGCTTTCCTGTGGTTAAAGCAGAGTGTTACTGTCTCACCGGTGTCCAGAGGACCTAGCAAAAGTAGTGGGAGTTAATGCTAGTGAAGGTGGAATCTAAACGCATAGGCAGGTGAAAATTTAATAATCCTGTGTCTTATAATTCATATCCTGTGGCAACTAGGAAATATTCCATCATGGTCTGCTGTGATGCTGAAAAAGTTATGGGAAACAACCCAAGGCATTATAATGATAAAAAGTGAATGGGTGAAGCAAGCTTAAGTAAATATGAACTTGATAAAATTAAATAGTTTCAAGTTTTCTGGATATAAAACTATTTGTGGACATTACTTCCCAGCATAAGCATAGAAAGATGTGCCAGCCATATGTCTAGAATGGCATAACTGAAGAATAGGAGATATCACAGCCAAAGTAATTCCAGTGGTTACTCTCAGGCCACAACCTGGAGTTGAAAATGTGGTACAGCTAATTTCTTAGTGACGGCAGCTGACCTTCTCTGCAACAGGGAACACACTGAAGAAAACCCAATGTGAGCCAAAGCAAAGTCTCACGAATTTGTTTTTTTAGCTGTTAATAGAAATAGCCATTACCCCATAGCCTCTTTCTTGCAGGAGGTGCAATCTTCTGCTCATGCTAAGGGAGGCAGAAGTGAAGTGCAGCATGAGTGGTAAGGTCCTCTATCCATACTGTGGCATTTCTGACACGTATCATTTTTGGTGCACGGCATTCCAGAGCTGAGCTGTGCATCTGATGCTCTGCATTATTATGCAGAAGGAAATAGAGGGTGCATGAAGCTGAAAGGAGAAATCCCTGGCAGTGTATGACTTTGGGGGCCCAGTGGGAAAGGAAATCTGCTGTCTGGTTTTTATGTGGTCATATCTTCTCCTTCCCCTCATCTCTTTGTGAAACAGTAGAAAGCAAACTACAGTCCTTGGGTAGGCATCCTCTCCAACCAGGGGTAGGTAGGTGTTTGGGGTTGTCCTTCTGAGACGCCCAATTCTGAAAAGTGACAGAAAAAGGAGACTGCATTCCTGATCCTAGTTATTACACACTTGAATTTTGGCACCAAAATATGTAGAGTGTTGCCTCCCTCAGCAGTTTCCACTGCTTGGCTTTGATGGCAGCAGTCTGTGAGGATTTGGTTTTGGCAGTGCTTTAGTATTAATTTTTCTGTGGGTATTTGGAGGTGGAGGAAGGCTGAGGGCTGATGGCAGCTGCAGAACTTGGAATCACCAGTGACTGGTGGCTTCTTCAAATGAGACTATAAAGCACTCTAAGGCTGGCCTGGGGGTGCACAGCCAAAGCTTGTACCAATGGTCTGGCTTTCTGCAGCATGTGAGAGTGAAGCCATGGAGCCAGCACAGGCTGCTGACCCTCAAATCCAGCCTGCAGGAGCAGTCCCTTCTCCTGCTCCCCCATGCCTCCTTTTTCACCTACAGCTTGCTTCTGATTGCAATGGTGAGTGTTCTTGTAGTGAGAGATCTTGGCTTGACAGTGAGACAGAAAATGTCAAAGATGGGTGATAAGACTAATATGAAAAGAAATTACGGAGGACTCTGTTGCTGTCCCAGCACGATAGTGTAGGACCAGCTTTTGGTAGCTGAGTTTTGGGCATATTTGGGTTGCTATAAATTGCTCAGAAGGGGCATTCTTAGGCACAGGGTCACATGTTGCACTGTGGGGGTCCCTGGCAGCATGGTCACAGACCTGACTGAGGGGGGAATCACACCTGTAGCAAACAGGCACTAACTCACAACAGAGATTTGTTGTAGTTACCAAAGGTTTCATCTACCCTTCAATCATTGCAGTAATCCCATTTTACCACACACTGTGCAGAAAGCTTTTTGGTAGCAGTTATTTTCATACATTTTTTGGCTACTCATCTATATTTAATGTTAGATTGTTGAGAAAATAACAAGAAGTGAAAAAAAGTTCTAGAGGTGCTTTATCACTGTCATATCTGGTTTTACAACCCATCTGTGTATATGTGATTAACTTTTAGATTTAAACATCTTGAAAATGTTTTAGTATTTCCCTAATCTTTCAATTTTTTCTCCTCTTCTCCCTTCCCAAAGTACTGAGTACTTTAAAGAGTGATCTACTTAAAAATGATAGTATATTTACCCACTTTAAAAGGCCTGTGTCACTTCTTAACATCAAGGGAGAAGCTACTGTATGATAAAATTTTTAATTCAGAATTCTTTTTATTTACACAGGGATAAGAAAGGAAAAAATTTTATCTTCTTTATTTCCAGGAAGCATTAAAAATTCCTTATCCTACCCTGAAATGCATTTTGTTTTGTTTTATTTTGTTAATAATCTGTATTCTGATTGCTGCTTGGTAAGGAATAAAAGAAGATTCTTTAGTCATGGGAATGCAGAGATGTTTATTTCCACTTTGGGAGTATAACATCTGTTAACTCTGTTTTCAGAGTTAGTTGCTGAAGCACCTGGTATCTCACGCTCCACCCGAGATTGTAAAAATATTTGAAACTGCAGGAAGGCAATACAGCTGTGCAAGCTTATATGGGATCTTGTTGATTTAATTAAGTTCAGAAAAAGCAGCCATACCAATAAATGCATAGTTGCTTGAAAGAGAGAGGTGCTATTTGATAAAATAAAGCTTCCCCATTAATTATCTGGGGTTTAGTTAAACATTATAGTCTCCCATCATTCCTCTGGCACAATTAAATTCTGTTCTTGTTGAACTCATGCACTCATGCAGATGACTATTTTTAAGGGTGAAAACGACGCAGTGAGGAGAAATTCAGATCCAGCTCTTGCTGTTGATGTCTGTGTCTTTTTAACCTGGTAAAAAAAAAAAAAACAAAACCAAAACAAGCCAAGTTAAATTCTCTGCCTTTGTGTGGGATCCTCCTTGGCAACAAATATAATCTCTTGAATGAGGAAGACCTTCATGCCTTGGTTTGTGAGGGGGTGATACAGTTACAGGAGAGAGGCCTGGCTGCATGTTCCATACATATGGAACAAAGAGCAGCGAATGTTTTGGAGGATGGAATTCAATTCCCGGAAGGGTGCATGCATCACCTCCGCTTGGTCCAGCTGCAGGAAAACTCCAGCAGTCACCCTGGAAACAGGAAAAATGACACCACATTAAGTGAGGGAGGTGCTAGAGTGATGTTTAGCATTCAGGAATAAATAAGGATACAGAAAATGGTATCTTGCAGGAATGTGTTCCTGCTAGACAATATTGAAATCCAAAAGAAAAGCTGTTTCTTGCAAATAAAAATTTTCTGCAGAACCTTAGTGTATGTAAAAACTTGGGAATTTTTCAGCTTTCTCCAAACGCAAGAATTTCAAACTACCTGGGAGAATAGACGCTAACATATATGGGAAGCTGTTTGTAATTTCCTTTGTAATTTCTGAATATATGTGGCAAGTTTCCAAGATTTAAGTATAGCAACCACAAATCACTGTGTGATTAGTTGGCAGAGCATGCACTGGTATATGCACTGGTGGTAAGTGACTGCTAAAGGCATGGCATATGGAGCAAAGGTCATCACTCGCTGGTCTTTAACTTCTTGCTGGACAATCAGTGGATCATTTGGTTAAATAAAGCACTGATAGACAGTAGATTGTTTTCAGGTATTTGCTCTGCATCCTGTTTGAAGTGTTTCTGGCTAAACTCACTGGCAGTGCTCTCATCTGGTAACTCTGTATTTGCATATTGTCAGGGGAGGACTCTGAAACTTGAGAAATCTTCTAAGTGGGGCTTTAATATAAGAGCAGAGTGACAGAATTTTTGGAAACAGAAAATAAAAGTGACTAAAAAAATGGCAGCGCTCAGCATATGCAAACTGAGTGGAAAGATGGAGTATCACTACATATTTTTGCTTACTAGAGATGGAATTATACTGGAGATGTGCTGAATCAAACCTCATTTGACTGGGTAATCAGTGAGGCTGGTGCTTCAGAGAGACAGTTCATTTTAACTCCTATGCTGGAAAGCACACACTGTGGGTGAATGTAAACCTCTCTGCAGACTTAGGCATGGTGAATGGGATTGTTGAGAATGTCACTGACACTTTTTCTAGAAGCTGTGTAATGCCACTCCAACTCTTAACATGCCTCCTCTCTCTGTCTACAGTCATATGAAACAAAAAGAGAGCTAGACTGATTTGTAATTATTTCATATTCTGGTACACAAAAGCATCTTTGCAAAAGGTGGTTTCCTGAGTTTATTTAACTATTAAAAGCTGCTGCAAAGTTTGGTATCATCATAAATACCAAACCTGTGCCTGAAAACAGGGGTGGGCAAATTCATATGTGAAACTGTACTTTTCAGCACTGGGTCTGCATAATTTCCTAAGTAGGCATAAATTTGTCTGAATGGACAGTGTTTTATTAGGGAATCAAGATGATGAGAAGTTTATAAATTGACATATGGATACCTCTAGCTGAGAGGGGGGATCTCACCCACAGAACTCAGCACAATGCAGCTCTGCACCTACTTAGCCCTTCAGAGCACCATAATAGAAGTCACCGCATGCAATCCTACACCATTGAAGTGCATGCTGTAGATTTATGAAGCATTTTATTTCCCCAGGGCTTTCTGTAACACTCATTACTCAAGAATCTGGGTTTTTCAGAGTTAGTAACTGTGTTTTTGTAACAACTTGGACAGATGAACCAGCTATGTAAATGTGAAACAGCTACAGAGGTTAAGATGGAAATGTCTGGATTATGAGTGGCTGGTCAGATATGGACAGTACCAATCTCTCTTTGCATCATGGACTTAAGCATTTTCTTCTGCTCCATATAGACCCAGCAGGAGGACCAATGAAAACATATAGAAATCTGCCTCTCAGGTGAGGTTCCTGGACCAACCCTAGAGCAGCTCAATAATGCAGTTTTATGCCTCACTCTGTGGTCTTCAGATTCTTCAGCTGCAAAGGTAAACATGACTTCTGTTGAACATGCACAAACTGTACTTTTGAAGGTTCTGTGACTTGACTGAATTTGGTCAGATATTCACTGGGTAGGCAAAACAATTACTAACAGACAAGCTGCACTGTCACTGCCATATATGACATGTGTGCTCCAAAGTTCTAGATTTTGAAGAAAATGTTGCTGGAATTTACTTGAGTATTATTTGTCTCTCCTCTTGAGCCGGTAAAGGCTGGGAGGGATAAATCCTACAGTGTGTAAAATTTGAACCTCAAATGGTGGTGGCTTGGGAATGTCATAAAGTGAAATGCACGCTGCAGAACTTGAAGCTTAGGCTGGTAGCAGTCTGGGCTTCCAGCCTGCTGACGTAGTTTTTTTACACACTTCTACCAAGTTATTTTCATGTATTTGCTGTACTTTGCTACTCTTAGATGCTTTTATGCCAGGAATGTATTTATCTATATATAATTTTCCATGAAAAAGTGATCTATCTGCAATGCAGACAGATGGAATACAATCTAGTTTATGTAGTATCAACAAACCCATGCTCTTATTTTTTGCCTTTACATTTAAGTTAAATTGCATTTTGAATGCCACCATCTGCACAGTAGTATGCCTCAGCAAGGCCTGCTGTTCCTTAAAGCTATTAATTTAAAAACTCTGCCTACTCTGAAACAAAACCACTCGACTTACCCCTTTTCTCAAGTACTCAAGGAAGAAAAAAACCCAAACTAATAGGTGTCATGAGGCATTTTGGTGTTATTTTAGATAATCATAGTTGTGAAATTTATATCCACTTTATATCCACTCTGTTAATTAATAAAATTGCTTAAATATAAGTTAATCACCCATGTAAATTTTTTCTTAATAGGTTTCAGGATGGGCTCATGAGCTTGTCTGGAGAGCAGTCCTTCCCCGGTGCTGCCAAGTTCCAGCTCGGACTCACTGCAGGAGCTCTGCAGTGGAGATGTGTGAGCTGGGGACAGCTCTACAGGGTCCGTATTCTATTTATTTCAAAGGAGATGGATTTAATTACAAATGGTATAATTTGAAAAGATTTTGTAGTTCAGAAAAGCTCTTAAAAATCCTTGCTAGCAAACTAAATAAACGAACCTTTATTGCATCTCTTCATCTTTGTATGACTGCAGGCTGTTTAACAAGGACCTCTGCTGTTCGTTTAATTTATTACACCCCTTACACTCCACGTTTTTCCAATTTTTTTAATGAGTTCTCATTTTGTTGGGCTTTCACAACTATTTTCCATGTCCCCCGTGTGCTTACACGCACCAACTATATGTTACATAAAAAATTTGCAAATCCTTCAATACCAGCTGCTGCAGTTAATAAACTTGTAACTCTACCCTCGTTGAACTATGTCAAATCCCTGGAACATCTGGCATGTTTAAATTTCTATGCTATTGAGGGCTGAATTTTTATTTAAAACTTCCAGATATGGACCTGTCAAGAATTTCTTTGCACTGTAGCTTCTTTAAACCCCTTAAATTGTTTCTATAACTGTGAAGAATTTCAATTGACAGCTACCAAATATTTATGGATTTTTTTATTTGTTTAATTTGTTATATGGATTTAAAAAAATTTATTTTCTCTTTTGTTTTCTGATCCAGTGAGTAACCCAACCAAGTGAATAATGGAATACCATATTTTTCCTGCTGAGCTGATCTTTCTGTCTGTGTTTCTGAATCTATACCTACAGTTTCTCCTTGAAAGAGGAGATGGGCAGCTCTGGGCAAGGGGAACATGCAACTGATGATGGTTAAGTTAGAAAAACAACTTTGTCTCTCTTTCTGTGTCATGTGAGATTTTTGTAGCACAACTATTCTTAATATTTTTTATTAACTCTCAATTTTTGCCTTTTTCTGCTTAGTGGTGCTCTCCTTGTTACAACTGGACTTCAGTAGTTCTTTCCCAGGACAGAATTAATCCTCCAGAGTTTTTTTGCTTCTATCCCATTTAGTCCCAAACTCCTGCCCTACCACCTGCTCTCTCACCCTTACATCTGCTTCCCTGTTTTTAAACAAAAACCTTGTAGAGGAAGGTTTACTGCTGTGTGTCAAAGGGTTAATACATTTCTCCCTCTCACTGCAATTTAATGAGTTGTCTTTGATATTAGCTCATCTGAGACTACCCCAAATGATATATCATCTGTTCAGGCACTTTCAGGCAAACCATATCATTAGCAATGCTTCCACAGCATCCTCTCAGCTGTGTGAAAAAGCAATTTGAAAGACAGGTTAAAGCATTTTATTGGTTTCACAAAAAGGATGAATGAGGAGAGAGACAAAACAAAACAATGCTCAGCTGAGGCCTCACTGTCACCACCTCTTCTCCTTGGTTCATGGTTATGGGGCTGCACACCAGCTCACCTATAGGTCTGACATGTATTCTTCTCTTTTGGCTAGATAGATATAACAGTATTATTATGAAAATAAATCACTTTACGTGGGGGACTTGGTGGAAACCCTTTTCCACCAAGGGTATGGGTGTGACTCTTAACAGCTTTAAAAAGAGATAAAGCAGTGGGTCCAACAACATGCTGGAAAGAGCCATTAGAGAAGTTGTTAGTATGTGCAGACTGGAAAACCTGCTGAAAATAAGCTTTCTTATTCATGTGCTTCTCCTGTTCTGGGTGAGAGCAAAGGCTCTGTCTCTGTATGAGCCTTTATATATATTATATATATGCAATACAGCATTGCCCTGTATGCTGGATTAAGTTACATTCCCCTCCTCAAACTCTGAAGCAAGGACACAGCGGTCTACAAATGCAGTTGCTTACTAAAATACCTAGAAACCAAAAATTAACAGAATGCTTCATTTATTTTCTATGGTGCAATGAAACATGGTCTTTTCCATGACTGTCATGTCAATTGTCAGAGGAAGCAGGATGCTTTGGTAAGGCAGTGGGCCTGGAGAGAATAATTTATAAAGCCAAACTCCGACTGCTGGCATACAGACATGTTTCAGCTGTGTGAAGGACCAAGAAATGAGATTGTTGTGAAAAGGGATGGAAAGGGAATAAAACCACTCACAGTTTCTAAATGGAATTAGAATTTAGCAAAATAATCCTTTTCACCATGCTGAAGTGCTAGTACTCCAGGGTAAATGATCATGTAGCTACTAGAGATAACCAGAAACAACAGGGCAAAACAATTGCCCTTCCACGTGGAAAACTTTGAGTTGGTTCTCTGACTGTTTTACATCAGTCATAAAACTAACATTACATAAATCCTAATGCAAATGGCATAATTTCACTCTAATGCATTCATAATTAACGTATTAATGCTAATTAAAAATGTGGAAATCACTGTTATGGTTCAGAATTTGCTATTTTCTTTCTCCATGCGTTACCTTCTGCCTGCACACAATGAAGTCTGAACGAGGAATAAAACATGGGCCTCCCAAACCTACAAGCTCCATCCACTGTGTTTGGTGTCTTTATGACTCTCAGATCATGCATCTCTCTTAGGGACAATGAAGACTGGTGATGAGCATTGACAGACACCTTGGACATTCCGTTTATAAATCCAAAGTCAACTAAGGCTGACAAAGGCCGAGCAGTCTGTATGTGACTTGAAGAGGGCATCCTATTTCATTGAATAGTTTTCACTTCAGTTCAGAATTTTCTTTCATTTTTGATTGCATTCCACTTCATTATAATTCCTCTTCCTTGTGTTCATTTCACTTTGTAACCTGATTTTGAGATTTCTTCTCCTTCAATGAATATTCATTTCATTAAAGGAAATGAAATATTGAGATTTCAATCATCATTTCAGCAAACTTCAGTCCATTTCACTGCACTTCATGTCATCCCATTCCATGTAATGGGATTCACTTTTTGAACTTTGAATTTTCTTCTTTTTTTTTTTAATAATTGCCTTTCTTTCATCATATGTCTTCTCCTGCCTGTTTGTTTCAATTCTTTCCCAGATTTCAAGATTTCAATGAGTCTCAGTTTAGCATGGTTTACTGCACCTCATGTCATCCCATTGCAATTAATTGCATGCACTCCATTTTCAAATTTTATTTATTTGTTTCAATTGCATTTTATTTCAGCCTATGTCATGTTCAGTCTGTTCATTTAACTTCATTCCTTGATTTTGAGGTTTCATTTCATGATTTCATTATGGGAAATGAAATCTTGTGGTTTCCATTAGTAGCATTACTACATTATCCACTTCTTTCTTTACACAAAGGGATCACAAGAATCAGTTCCACTCCTTCTGCCAGTTTCATATTGAGAATTCATGTTCAGTTATTTTTCACAGTTTGGGCTTGAAAGAATTTATATCAGCTTGATGATTACCTCCCTATTGTCTCAAAAATCGTGTTTATATTTTCCAGGATTTATCCTTGCATGACATGTAGGTCAGTCATTCTACGATGTCTTTTTTTGCGTCTTTTCTCCATTCTCAAATGTGGGCACTATAATAGGTTTTGCATTGTTCTGGTACTTCTCTTTTTCATCATTAATTTTGAAAGGTGTAAAGATTAATTCATTCAGGTCCCTGAGTTCGTTAGAGATGGTGGAAGTGGGACTAAGTGTTTGTGTATCATAGGTAAGTAATCTCCAGCTTGTCTTTGTTCTAGCCTGAACTATTACCACTTTATCACTGATGCTAATTGTGTCAGCCACCTGAGCCCAGTTTACTTTCTTAATGGAGATAGAAGAAGAAAGATTGAAGAAAAAAATAAAGTACTAAATGAATTGCCCTTGCAAAAGCCATCTGCTACCAGCTTTATTTTAATTTAGTGAAGGACCAGGTCACTCAGTTTGTTCTGATTTATCATATGTAATCCATCGTAACCCTTCCCTTCTCTGACTCAGGTATTTTCTGAATGTGCCATTTTTACAATATTGTTTGCTCTGTGTTGGGCTATCTTTTCCTCATTGTAAGGAGTCTCTCAAATAATTCTCATTTCTGGGTGAAATTCCTTTATTTTCTTTCTGCAGCATAGGGTTTTTTTCAGGGAATTATGGTTTATGGACATTCTTCTCAGGTAAACTGCCCACAACAGTGTATTAGGAGTGCAGTCAAATGTCACCCATGTGGTGCAAAATGTTCTCATATTATTTTGATCTGATATTAAATATTACTTCTTTATTTGCCTTTGATGAAATGCCCTCAAACTTTTATAATCAAATTACTTCCTCACTAATGGAAATTCTTAATGACCTTTTATATATATCTGGATATACCAATTTTCCTGCAAATCTTACACAAATTCACAAATGTGATTGTTGCCCTTCAGAGACATCCTCTTAGAGTCTTAATAAAATTTGTTAGAAAGTGACCTCTTACTTAGAGTCAGCTCTGCTGACTCAGTACATATCTCAGGGCTGCAGCTATCAGCAATCTGGACAATCAATGTCAGTGTTAACCTATTGTGCAGGTGGCTGGCTGGTAATGAGACACCTGGTAGATAACAAGCTGTGTGGAAAATACCGTGGAGAGAAGAGCTGTTAATCAAAATCCCTTCTGCGAAAGAGTCATTAGAGCTTTGCTTGACACATGTCAGTACTGTGTCAGCAGGACTGCTCAGGGGAAATAATGGTCCACAGCACCTGCTGTGTGATGTGGGCATGTCTGAAGTGGCTGCTCACACTCTGGAAGTGTCCTGCAGGTTGGACCCCGGGAAACAGAAAAGGGGTCACTGTGGAATTTACATTTTCTGAAAAAATTCCTTTGCCCAGGGTTTTTCTCCTGAGAAGCTGAAAGGCAGCGAGAGAGGCCTCAGAGAAAAGGAAAACAATTTTTATCTCATTTGCTTCTCCTGTGTTGCACTCGTGTGGAATGTGTTTGGAGATTGCTTACCCACAGGTGATGGCTTGAATGGACTCCGGTGTAAGCTGTTTTCACTCATTGGCCAACTAGGGCCAAGCTGTGTCAGGACTCTGGAAAGAGTCACGAGTTTTCATTATTATCTTTTTACTATCCAGTAAGTATCTTTTCTGTATTCTTTAATATAGTATAGTATAGTATTCTTTAATATAATATAGTATAATAAAGTAATAAATTAGCCTTCTAATAAGATGGAGTCAGATGAATCATTCTCTTCCCTCGTCGGGGGACCTGCATGTACAATAGGTCACCCAGCGCTGAAAATCTTTTGGAGCTCAAGTACAAAAAACAGCACCAGTGAGAGCCAAGCATGTATCCTCCATGAAAAAAAATTAAGGGTAGGTGTTGAGTAGGGATTGTTTTGAGAAGGCAGTTTCAGGATCTTGATGGTTATGCAGTACCTAAGTGTAGCTATGAATTCTTAGATATGGACAACTAAAACATCATTAGGATTTTAATCTGCCCTGTGCATCCTGCCTAAGATCAGGAGAAATAATGTGCACAGTCTGCACAGAACACAGGAATATAGATCTCTAAACATGGCAAATGCTCTTGTATTTCGACCAGTTCTGAAATACCTATTAGAAAGTTTGATCTGTTCTTTTTCACATAACTCAGAATGATTTTAGCAAGGCTAAGTCCCTGCAGGGACTTAGCCTTTTTTCCTCAGGAAAAAAGAAAAGATAAATAAATTAATAAAATAAATTTTACAAAAATTTGTTGATTCATTAGCTTCAGCAGGGTGCCAGATCGAACATCTACGTGGAAACAGCATTCCGTGGTTCTGACCTGCATTGTAAATTGTCTGTAATTTAATAGTGAGTGAAGCTTAGGGGGAGCAATTGCTTCAAATGTTTGCTGCCATTAGCTTAAGGGAGAGGAAATGAGAGGAATCCAGAAGTTTTCATTTCCAAGAGAAGCATGTCAGACAGCACAGCGCAAGACCTTTTTAAATTGCAATATGGCATCATGTTAAACAGAACCCATCTGTGTTTCCTTTGGCTTTCCATCAGTTTACATTTTTTCTTAGATGTAGTAGTTGCAAATGTCAGAGCTTTTTCACCATTTCCCATAATGCAAAATTAATATGTGACTATCTGTAGGTCTACAGCTCTCACTGACCCATTGCTGCAAACTCTGAGCTGTTCATCTCAGAAGTACCAGTGGTGAACTTAAATGGAGACACAGTGTGAAGTGACTTCTATCAAAGTGTTTTAGTGCTGTTAATGAAATAAGAGAACAGTAATTAATGTGAAGTGATGCCTGAAAATGAGGGGCAAGCACTAGCAGGTACTGATGGGCTAGATAGTGATACAGGCCACTAGCACAGCATGTGGGTACACCTGGGTTCCAGCAGGGTGTTTGGGCTGTACCTCTGCAGTGTCACCAGCACAAGGGAGGAGGCTGGAGCTGGGCTGCCTGAGTAGAGATAGGGCATGCCAGGGCTGAGCTTGGGGTGGGAGGCTGAGGCAGCAGGGCCTTGAGGTCTGATCCTGCCTTTCTGGGGGAAAACGAGGTGGTGCCTGGTGAGCTGGTGGCTGGGTAGGGAGCTTGAGGAAAAGAAGGGATCTTGCTGAGGACAGCATTAACCATCAGATGAGAAATGTCCTGTGATTTCAATTGCTGATTCCAAGGTATAAGTGGTTTCTTACTCTTGGGAGTGAGGATGTGAACATTTAGATTAAAAGCACAGGGGGTTTGTGACACTGGGAATGCGAGATTGATATGCTGCTGCAAGGGCATCCAGGCATGGGGCCATGCATATCTGAAAGTGAGCTCCTCCTGTGCAGCCTGAACCTGCCAGTGCTGCCATCCTTCACCTCCCCAAGAGCTGACAGATTTTGGGGCTGGCAGGGAAACTGCAGTGAGATGGGCTGTCAAAGCTGCCTGCAAGGAAGTCACCAGAATGGTGACTCTTCCTCTGAACTGGACCCTATGGGCCACTAGCACAGAGAGATGACCTCTGGAAATATGATATTTTGATGATTCCTGCAACTTAAAAAGACTGCCTGTTGGGTTGGCTGTGGGTGAACCTTTGTTTTGAAGGGCTTCAGTGCTAGGGAGCGGGGAGGTGGATACTTTTGACAGCCAGGGATGGTATGGTTAGAGACGATTCCACTTCTGTCGTTCCTTTGTCAAGCATAGATTCTGTCTGGCAGTGAGAGAAACAGGGGAAGGTGTTTGTGATGTGCCAAGTGCTATTTGCATGTCAAACACTGGTGTTCTGGCTGGGGTGGTTCAAGGGTTCTTGGGATCCTCCACCAGCTCACAGGGAGCTGCATTCCCACAAGGGAATGAGGGCAAGTCTTCAGGTGTCCCAAGTGGGATTTATCTTGTTGAACTGCAGTGAGTCATCCTAAGGCCAGCATGTAAATTGGTTCAGGTGAGTTCCTCTCAGCAGGCACATAGGTATTTTTCAGGGTGTGAGTCTTATTGACCATCTCTGTCATTGATGTGGGTACACTCTGTGCTCAGAGGGAGGGGAGTTGCCTCCCACCCACCTGTGGAAATGACCTGTTGATTCTGTCTGCATCCTGCTGCTGTAGCTATATCAGATATGCCAGTGAAATACATCACTCCACTTTATGAGATTTTTCTCCTCTGTTGATTCCAAGTCTATAGTTAATCAGGCACCTGATCAAGTGGTACCTCTCAGTAGCTTAAAAAACAACATGAAGTTTGTTGCAGTTTACTCAGCCTGCTACTGCTCTATCTAGGCAAAGACAGAGAAAGACAAGATTACTGAACTGTTTGGCACTTGCTTCAAGAACAAAACAAAAATGAAAAGTGGCAATTTGGGAAAGACTCATCAGCGACTCTGACAAAACCAAGCTAAAAGCATGAGGAGCACTTAATGTATTTCCAAAATTCAAAAACCACCTACAACAGTACTTACATGTAAATCTTCATTTTGCTCTTGTGGAGGCTGTGGAACATCAAAAGACAGATATTTTTTAGCTTTTTAAATTTTTTTAAATAAACTTTCAAGAGATTTGCCCTTAATTTCTCTTCTGTGTCACCTTCTGATCCTTCTGGCTTGTTATTACACATCATGTGACAATCATGGGAGCTTTGCACTGATTACAATAAGGGTGTTTGATGAGATTAGGCTATTTTTAAGTATGAATATACAAAAATTGAGATGGATCAGAAGCTAGTTGAAAAATTTTGCCTGGTCTTTTAAATAAAAGTTTTAACTTAGCTATCTAATATAATGTCTTTCTTTTGAAGCAACTAAAACTCCTTTTTCCCAAAAAAAGGCCCCCAAAGGCTAAGTAGGAGCATTCACTGGACAGTCATGTGAATAGGCAATGTATCCATTTTCTAAAATTGATAAAGTGTTTTTGAAAGCTTTTCTATTTTCTTGTTCTGTTTGTGTGTCTTGAGGTTTTCTGAAAGTGTAAAATCCAGTGCAGCCTGAAGAGATGTAATGCAGGGTTAAGAACAAATGGCTGTGGTGCTTCCCAATATCTGCTCAGTGATGTCATGCAATGCAGATTGATGCCGCTCCTCCATCTGGCCAACTCCTATGGAACTCACTGACACACTCACATGCATCTACTCATGCTTTTTCCCTCTTTGTGGACTTAAAAAAACACCCCAAACCAAAACCCCAAGAGAGTCTGTTTCTGCTCACAGAACTAGCAGATCCTGGCTTGCTCTGCTGAAACATGATTAATGAAGTATAAATGGGTAGTTTTCTTACCAAAGGGCTACTGACAGATTAAAGGCTGATTAAAGTTGACTGTTGTTTATATATGAAAGGAGGCAACTACTTGATTCCTGGTGGGCAGCAGTCACTGGGAAAGTTTGTTTGCTTTTGATGCAGATGAAGGATAGACAGAAGGATTCCTGCAAGAGTAAAATTTTTTCTCTAGGATGGATCTGCCAAATGGTTTCTGTGCAGTATGTTCCAGTTTTTATACATTAAAATGTATATAAATGCACTGACAATAAGGAGGGGCGGAGAACTCTTATGGAAGCACTCGATAAATCCTGCATCAGGTAATAAACTCACTGATATCAAAGGCTCATCTGCTCCTTAGAGATAAGCTCTTATGTAATTTCATACTTATCAAAGTACCCATGAGTTTGCAAAATTTAGTTGGGAGATCTTCTCAGCAAAGGCTGTGGCAAGCCATTTGTGAAAACAGCATGATATATTTCACAGCTGCTAAAGCACTAGAGCAGTTTTCCTTGCAGTATCTTAGAACGCTTGAATTTCTTGCTGAAGCATGAGAAACTGGGGAAAAGACCTAATGCTAGCTCAGACATATGCAAAATATCTTTAAGTCATGACAGCAGAGGTTTCTGCAGTTGCATCAGGTTTTCATGGTGTGCATCCTGCCTGGCAGCTGCAGGGGACCTGCTCCAGCTTCATTCAAGACAAGTCTTGTTTGCAGTTTTTGATCTTTCTCCCTTATGGAGAGGGTTTTTAAAAATGGGATTTTATATTCTAATAATACTCTTAGTCCTCATGCTCATCGTCCCATGCATCTTTTTATGTGTGCGACATGTCATGAGTCAAGTTGCCAAAGAAGTCTTCTTGGTGCAAACAGAAGGGGGAGATGTGGGAACTCAGCACATCGTTCCCGATGTCCAGAGATGCCAGGAGAACCCTTGGGGGTCTCGGAAATCCTGGAATGTTGCCAAGAGTGCTTGGTGGCTTGATTTTGATCCATTCACAGAAGTGACAGCAGTTTGAGGACATGAGAATCACTTTAGAGTGAAGGGTGTAAAAGGGACACATTTAGAGGGTGAAATATAAACTTTAAGGTTTTTGGTACAGGGGGGTTATGGAGACAAGATGGAGGGATCAGGGCGTGTCTCGTCCTTCTTCTTTCTTCTTCTTGTCTTCCATCTCCTGTGGTGATGTTGGCACTTGGGGATTGGTTTATGGTGAAGGTGCACTTGCTAACATGGGTGAAAAGTATTGGAAAATAAAGGTAAATATCATGTACGTAGATTTTAGTATAAAAAGACAAGACCGCCTCGTGGGTGGTCAGAGTGCCCGTGGCTGCCTTGCAGATCAGACCTCTGTTGGGCAGACAGAAAATTTTGTAGATAAGAAACAATAAACAATCTGAAGATCGAAAAGCTGAAGAGTCCAGACTCGTCCTTTGAAACGCGTGCCACCCAAGAACCACCCTACCCGTGTCGGGGCAGAGACAGACAGCCGGACCCAACACCCCACCTTGCTGGAAGCTGTGTTTAGGCTGGTCCCTGCCTGAGTTGGGTTAAACTTGTGCTGTACCTGGTCTTGCACCCTGTGGACCCACAGGCTAATGCCTTGACTTGAGCAAAGGTGGTGCCTGCCCGGCTGTGCCCTTTATCTGTGGCTTGCCTTTGTCTTCTTCCATTGCAGACCAGCCATCAGATAACTGTTTCCCTCTGGTGATGAGCATGTACAAGGAAAATCAGTTGCAAATTATTGTCCTTACTCTCAGAAACCATTCACTGGAAAAGAGAATCAGCCTCTCTTGGTGTATTTTGCAGTCACATGTAATTTTCATTAGGAACTGCTTTATTTTGTTCTGATCTTAGAGCTCATGATAAACATGTGCTGGCTAATAATAATCAACAACCATAATTTCAGCAACAAAAAGTTTGAAAAGTTTTGAAAGTCTATTTGCAAACATGTCAAGTGAGTTTTTGTAATACATACTTTGATATTTTCCATTCATTTCTCTGATGGTGTCTCCATAATTTCAGCTTCCCTGCAGTAAACATCACAGTATTTACAGCCTACAGAGACATGAACAGTGTTGAAAAATAGGCTATTCAGGGTTTGTTTTATTAGTTCAACATCACCAAATAAGTTTAGGTAAGTTGGAAGCAATTTTTTTACCTCAGAGAGTTAAACAGCCAGGTTACTGTGTCCATGCTGAGGATGTTTGAAATTAGGCCAGTGGCAAAACTGTGAGCTGTAGTCCCTGCCTACTGTCAGAGTCCAGCACCACAGGCTCATGCAGCAGCCTGCCCTGACGTGGCAGGATGCAGGAGAGCAGCTGGCCCTGCTCTCTGAGCAAAGGACCAGCACTGCTGGGAACCACCCTGTGGGGTATCATTCCTCACTAATGAGCTTAAGTGGAACCAGGTGGAGTGCAGGGGCAACACGAGGAGAGATTTTGTAGAAAGCCCTGGTGTCAGTGTGACTATATAAATAAATGGAGGGTTTTTTATTCAGATATGAAACAACTGGACAGCTGAAGAAGGATGCTGACAACCCAAGGGAAAACACTTTGCTTTGCACTTTGTTTTGAATCTATTGCAATGTCTGCCTGTACCTTTTGTGGGTGTATGGAAGGTTGTTTTACTTATGTTAACCAAAATATGCGTTTCTCATTTTCTCTGTCATGAATTTACACAGTCTTAAAGACTTAATCTGCTTCCTTCAGGTCCATTAAAACCTCAGGGAGAGCTTGGTTTTTGCAAGAGTCTGCATTAACTGAGGCATGAACCTCCACCCTCCTTAAAGGCTGCTCCACATGTTGCAGACAGCCCTGTTGGCTGCATTTGTTTTCATCACCTCTAGGCACTGAATTCAACAGTTAGAGCAGGAGCTTAGTGTCTTTCTTAGATCTTCCTATACTTGACCAAGGAAAATCCACATCTTCATCCCATTTGGAAAAAAAAGTTCATGTTTTGTTGCCTCTCTCCTTCCATCCCCATTAAGCAACTCTGTCATGACTGTGTACCCATCTCTGGTAAGAGAGACAAATCTAGGCAAAAACAAGTGAGGGCAAGGATGGTATTTGATGTTGGCTTGTTGAAGACAAGAGGGATCTTTTTACAGAGGAATTTACCCTGTATATTTGGAGATTTTCTTATTTAACCAAATTCTATTATATTATTTGGTATGCTTATTGGGATTCCAGATGGTTTTTTTAACATACATAATACATGAAACCACTGAAAGGCAATCTCTGTGGAATCCCTTTGGATTTCCTACAAATATTTAGCTTCCACTCCAGCTTTCTTGCTATCTTGTTGTTTCTGTCCTATAATAAGATCCTTTAATATAGCTCCCAGAGCTGTAGTATAGAACCTAACACCTTATAAAAAGGAAATTTGCAATGGATGTAAGGAAATTATATCAGAAATATCCCTCCAAACAGCTTGCCAGTGAGTTAGAGATAGTGTCAAAACTGGCATAATGCCAGCACTGGGTGACCACTACTCTTGGATATTTTTTAAAGTTTATTTTTTTCTAAAGTTTAATTTTTTACATATGTTCACTCCCCAACCTCCAGAGAAATAGTTTTGCAATGATCTTAAAAAAAACCCCAACAACAACAAAAAATCAATGCCAGCCACTGGGGTCTTAAAGAGACTTTTAACAACCAGGAATGTAGCACACACACAATAGAACTTAATACCCTAACTATAAGAAACAGATTTCTTTAAATATAAAGGTTATGATGAACAGTAAACAAGACAAAATAGAGCTTTTACCTTGGAGGGGGGGGGAGGAGGCAAAAGGAATGGAAATCCCAGTGTGGTGAATTCTTTCTAGTGCTATGTCCTACAGATCAGGGCAGAAGTTCCATCACTGCTAAGTTTGGTTATGAACTGAGGTAGAAACAAGGGAGTATTTAGTGTGCATTGCAGTCAGCACTTTCAATAAAACTCCTCTCTGGGGGGTGTCTGCTGCTGGTGTTTGCATAGATTTCACTGTGCAATTTGGTGTAAATCTCTATTGCAAATATCTCTGCGTGGGAGGGGAGTTGTTCTTGCCACCAGAGACTTTTTTCAGCAGTCAAAATCCAAACAGACCTCTACCCTGCAAAACCAAACAAAACTAAACATCCCCAACCTGAAAACTCAAAGATGTGGAGCTCTTCCTCCCAATGACATAGAATCGTAGAATCATAGAATGATTTGGATTGGAAGCGATATAAAAGATGATTTAATTCCAGCCCCCCTGCTATGAGATTGGGCCCCAGTTCCTCAGAGCCCCATCCAATCTGGCCTTAAACACTTCCAGGGATGGGACATCCACAACTTCTCTGGGCAACCTCTTACAGTGTTCAGCATCCTCACTGTAAAGAATTTTTGCTGTATACCAAACCTGAATTTCCCCTATTTCAGTTTGAACTCATTGCTCCTTGTCTTATCACTGCAGTTGCTGATTAAGTGTTCCTTTCTGCTTCTCTTGTAGGCCCCCTTAAGGTATTGGAAGGTTGCTATGAAGTCTCACAACCTCCTGTTCTCCAGGCTGAATATCCCTTACTTTCTCAGTATATCTTCACAGAAGAAGTGCTCCCATCCTACAGGATTTTCAAGTTGCTAGGATTGCAGGCTGAATCACACCTCATTCAATCAGGTTTGCCAAACCTCAAAGACAGCAATTTAATAGTTTTGCTGAGCACCTGTTGTAGTGTTCTCATGTTTCTTTTCGCTCTTTTCTGCTATGGACGAACAGGTCAAATATCCTCTTTTCTTTGTCACAGATTATGAGCCAGACCTCATTCAACTATCAGTCTCCTGGAGACTCTTGCCCAGAAGTTGGAAATTTTCTTTATGAGCATCACTCAGTGCAGTTCCCCAGCTGAAGTCTGGCCAGTGCTGTGTAGGATGGAGAGATGATCCTGCCAGTGCTGCAGACTAATTTTCTATTTTTTCACTTCAGTGTGATGTTTCTCTTTTTTTGTAGTAGCATGATGTTGTTGACTCATGTTCAGCTTGTGATCCATAGTAACTGCCAGCTCCTTTTTTTCAGAGCTGATTAGTCATCTACCATCCAGCACCTGTGCAGCTGACAGTCCTTATCTAACTACAGTAAATTCTGCACATCTCCTTTGAATATTTTATTTCTGTTGGACTGTGCCTCTGATTTATCATGATCATTTTGAGTCTTTCAATATGTTTTCATATCTGCAAATGTGACAATCCCAGAGCAGTCATGACAATACTGTGTTGCGATGGACTCCAGGTATATCCTGTGGGACTATACATGATACATAGCTCCACCCTGACAAAAGCTGCACATAATTCCCCCCTAGTATGGTTTGCCAAGCCATTCCACACCCTTGGATAGCAGTTTCTTGTAGTTCATATGTATCTAGGTTAAGTGTGATAATGATGCCATGTCCCACAAACTGAAAATAGTACCAGCATCATAGGAGCTGTTATTGTCCACACAGAGTCATTGATGTTTGACTGAGGAAACAAACCCACCTGTGGAAACCCTGGTAAAAATGTCAAATAATTTTAGACTGTAGAAGATTTCAGGCATTGAGGTACCAAGACATAACAAAGAAATATTAGAAAGAATAATGAAAATAAGATAGCTTAAAAATTATCACTCATTCTTAACACTGACTCAACTTTCATCACTTAACCTCCACTGTTCTGATGCAAAAGTAAGATTGAAGTCTGGCAGAACCAAGCAGAGTTGTTGGTTCTACTACACTTCAATCTTATTTTTGTGTAAGGTAGGTAGGAAAGGAAAGGTGTAGGTATGGAAATTTTGCTTTTCCAATAGGAATTCTTCTGCTTTGTATATCATTACAATGTTCAGTTAGAGAAAAATACAATGAAGATGATAAAAAAACCAGGTGGGACTACAAAAAAAGTTATGGGATAGATCCATGGTAGTATGTATGGAGAGGTTGCAAGACCTGGATGGAAAGCAGGAATAAGTTTTAAATGAACAAATGTTATACCTTTTTTGGAAAAAGGAGAGCTACAGTAATGCACAAAGGTACTACCTTGGGATTATACCCATTTTACAGAGAGAACAATGTGATGCTGTGACTTGTCCTGTTGAAGTTGGCAGGAGTGTGGTAGGGGTGCCAATATTCCCAGCCTTTTCATGATGACACTCCTGTTTCCTTCACAAAGTAGTCCTGCACTGTCCTGACTCTATGTCTTTTCTCACTCTGCAATTGCCATGTAACACTTTGTGGTCTGCTCTTAGCACTTCAAAAGGCCAGCTGCTCCCTCAGATTATCAACTAGCTTTTTATCTATAAATAGAGTGTAGCTACTGTCCTGGGGAGATTCGGAGCTGGAATATATGCAAATATATTTGACAGGTTTTCTGGGCCTTACTCTTGGGTTTAACATAAATTTTCAGATAGGATAAAAGTCAGCAGCACATCCAAATATTCTTAAAGCATCTTACAACACTGATGATTGTTCTAGTTTATATATGCTTTCACTCATTAATTTGCTAGTACACATTAAATGCCTATTTTCAAAAAGGAAGAATATGGACAGTCTCTTTTGCTGTGTAAAACGTGGGATCTTTAGAGGACATACATGCCTTTTATATCCATTCGTGCATTGTATCCATATCCTTATGCAACCCCTTCTTGAAACTCAATGAGAATGATGTGCAGTGATAGTTTTCTTTTGAGCTCCATATCTTCCAGGCTTGAATTTCCTGTGGTAGTGTGAGAAGAGACACAGCAGATGGCAGTGCATGACATCAATTACCTCTGCTGCATGCTCCCGTTCCCAGCGGTAACTGTCCAGGGCTGGTGAGATTACACCCGAGGGCACCCCCACTCCCTAATGCCATGTGGAGGAGAGGAGAACACTTCTGTGAACCAGTGCACTCTGAGGCATCACTTTTTCTAGGTGGATCAAGACTGCTGAGTCAGCCTGCCCCCAGATTTAAGCAGCTTTAGCACTGGCAAGAGACTCCGAAGGCCTCCTACGTACAGACAGATGCAGCTTTCAGCAGAAGCCAGTCCCAGGGTATTTCTCTTTTCACCCATGTTTTTATCTTCTACAACATGATTCATGTTCTTAATTGCTTTTCTGCTTCAAAACCTAGGCAATTTGCATGTCAAATTAATTTTTTTCCATATATCCTCATAGTTTTTGGGGTGAATGTTAGAGGGCTTGTTCTTGGTGCTTTGTGACATTTGAACTAATATTTGGCACAGAAACAATGATGGCATTAAACAAAAATTTCCTTACCAAGTTGTGATGTGTTTCATCAGTTTGATCTGGTGTAAGGGACAATCTGAAACAGGAGAAAAAGGAAGATGGAGGGGAAAGGAAGGAAACAGAATTTTCTTGAATGCCAACATAGGACTGCTTTGGTAATGAGTGGGAAAACAAGGAAGAACGTTTGCAAATTATAGTTTTAAGTGGAAAACATTGTTTTTAACCAAAATGTTTCATTATAAAGCTTTTAAGGAGAGCCCAGTTAAGTGTCAGTAAGATGATGAAGGATTTGGATCACATCTCCTGTGAGAAGAGACTGAGAGAGCTGGAACTGTTCAGCCTGGAGAGGACTTAGGGGAATATTTCCAATGTATATAAATACCTAAAGGAAGGGTACAAAGAGGATGGAGCCAGCCTTTTTTTCAGAGGAAATGGCTGCCCAGAGGAAATGGGCCAGGCAATGGGCACAAATTGAAACATGGGAAATTCCCTTGGAACATGAGGAAACAATTTTTCAGTGGGAGGGTGAGTGAGCACTGATACAAGTTGAGAAGTCTCCATCCCAGGAGATCTTCAAAAGCTGTCTAGACACAACCCTTGGTAAGCAGCTCTGGGTGGCCCTACTTGAGCAGGATGGTTGGACCAGATGACTTCCAGAGGTCCCTTCTAATTCAACCCTTTTGTGATGCTGTGAACCCAAAGAGATGCAAACTCCTGTACTGTACTCCTGTACAGTTATGGTATTTTCCAATGTCTCATTGCAAATTGCTTGGAGCATTATTAGATAAAAAACACTACTTGAAGTTGCAATTGGAAAACTAGTGGTAGACAATGCCCAAACATGGTCTCAGTGTTCATATCCCAGGGGATTTCCTGAATCTGCTAAGTTGCTACCCTAGTGCTACTTTCCAAAGTAACTCAGCAAATATGCCATGTGCTATTTGTTTCAGAATGACACATTTGAAACAGATCATGAAGTGACAGAAATGCCAGGCACGGTACAAGAGATTGTCTCTGCTGTTTATTACTAATTTTGCACCTGGGAAAGTCACAGGTAACATCAGCCTTGCATCATCTGGAATTCAAATGAAAGAATGATGTTGTTATCTTTGTTTGGATTGAATATTCTCTCCCTTCGAATAAAAGACATTTTGTTAATATGGCAGATTTAAATACCAAAAATTCCAAAGTATGGAAAAAAAAATCTAATTGCCATATCTGTGGAAAAACTAACCTTTCTTTTCAATAAACCGAGATGCTGATAGAATCTATTTAAGAAAATCAAAAAAACTGCAAGTGCTTCTTGAAAGAATCACTTTTTTTCAAGTAAAGGCATGATCAATATGTAAAAATGTGTGTGGAATCATCCAGTAGCAGCAATTTTTTTGTTGGTTCTCTTATTCAGCATGGATTGTTTGCCATCTATCCCAAATAATTTTGGACAAGAAGGTGTAAAAAATTACTTTTGTTCTTTCTATTTCAAGACAAGAATCTTGCTTTAGGATCTTTCAGTTAAAGACAAGAAGATTCATTTAGGACCTGCTTCTTTAAGCATATGCTCTCTTTCAGGTATGAGTGAATATGAGAAAAGTCTGTTTTGAAATAGGTCTCTTCAGGGAGCACTGATTGGGATTTGGGTGAGGAATTGCTCCAGAAAGAGATGCATGCATCAAAGGCTTACCCTGTGCTCCCCCAGGTGTTGTTGAGACAACCTTCCTGGGGTACAAATGTCCATGTCATGACCATCCACGTAGAGAGAGGCTCTGACTTTCGTCTCTGAAGGACAAAAGATTAATGAGCAAAAAGACTACATTTTTTTTCTTTTTCCCTAGATGCCTTTCCTCCAGAAGAGGTTTAGATGCTCAGAAATGTCAAAAGCACTGTGGGAACACTTGCACATCTGTGAACTGGTGAAGCAGCTAGCTCATCAGTCAGACTAGCTGATTTGGGAAACAAGGATACTGCAGCTAATGCCTGTTCCAAATTCTCTGTAAAGAGTTAGCTTAGGATTTTGTAATGTATAGCATTAGCACTTCAGAGACCCACATCTTTTTTTTAGAAACTAAGGATAAATTTTGACAGTAATCTTTCTACAGCTTGTCTCAGAAGGAAAGCAACTCTTGAAGAAAACATCTAACTTTCAGTAGTCCTCATGTCACCACTAGTCACCACCCTTGTGAATTTTCCAGAACAGATGATCACTAGATCTCATGCTGAACAAACAAGACAGTATCAGAGAGAGATTTCTGCAAAGTCACAAGATTATCCCACTTAGAATTTCAACGAGGTTGGATTCTGTCTGACATATTTTAATACCCCTGACACTGCATCTGCAAGCTTTGTAAGGGGATGTACTTCCTTTGCCAGTAAGACAGGCTGCTTTCTTATGCTCCTTTGGAAACAGTTAGAAAGGACCTGGACTGATAGTGCCACAAAACAGGTTATTATCTTACAGTGAGAGAAACTAAACTTCTGAGAACCTGAAACCTTGCAATACAACTAAGGAACAGTAGAAAATGCAAATTTTTCTCCCACTTAGCTAAGCTGCTACATTTTCTTTCCTGCCATGTTTGTCTTCTGATTTGGTTTGCTTTGAGTGTGTTGCTCTGTGATGTCCAGGCCAGATAAATTCTTTCAGAATCTCATTTTTTCCAGAATCTCATTTTTCCTCACAGAAAGCTGTGTTTTTTCCTTCCAAACTGAGCCAAAGGATATGTGAAATTTCCCTGGTTTTCCTGGAACATGCTACTGTTGGTTCCTATTTGTCTACTAAAGGTAGACACTAATGCTCCTAGACTTTGGGCACTGGTTAATTATTATAATGAATAATTATTCTGGAGACAAGCAAATAAACAGGGAATGTAAAGCTCCCACCTCTTTTGATTTACTGTTAAGCCAGAACAGTAGATCTGCTAGCCTGCCTATGTTATGTTACTTCTCCAAGAAAGTCTTCCCTGGTCCTGCTGCATAGAAAATGAATAGATTAAAAAAATTAAAAGGTGGGGGGGTGGAGGAATGGGACATTTTGCACCAAAAGGGACCTAAATTGGCAGGTTTGAGCCCCCCATTCATTACAGTTCCTTCTTACACTGACCTATTTTCAAGCACCTTCTCTTTTTTATTTTTATTTATGCTTTTACTTTGCTTTTGCCTTTGGCAGAGTTTTGAAGGACCACTCAGAGGAGAAGAGGGGTTTCAACTATTCACCTGTTTATAGATCAGATTTGACTTTCTTTTTTTTCTTTAGATGAAGTAATTGCAACTTAAATATATAGTAGTGTGTGTTTGGAGGTTTTCAATCTTGACTATATCTTTCTTGAGCAAGGGCATCCAAAACTGAACAGATGTTTCTCCCACAATCAAATTAGTTCATAACAGGCATTCAGAGAGTATTACTGAAATATTAATGAGCCTTAAGAGATAACAATGCATGAATACTAATGAATAGTAAGTTGTATGGTGCTTTAAACAATGACACAATAAAGGAAGTCCAAACTAAACCATCATGCAATTAAACATTTCCTTAACTGCATAGTCTAGGTGAATATTTCACATGTATTTTTCCTCTAATATTCACAATAAACAAAGAAAAAAGCACTGCAGAAAAGTGCATTTCAGTATAGAAGAACACTTTGCAAATGTATTTAATCCAGCTTGAATCAAGCATCTTGAATCAAGGAATATATGAGACAATGTTTACTGGCTTCATCACTACAGCTATTCCTACATGGATATCTGTGGAATATATTTAAGGCTAATTAGAAATTTTTCAGTTTATTTCTTAGTTGTAATTGAAGACGATACAACAATTTATCCTGCATGCGTCCAATCACTACCAGCTAGGAGTGGAAACTGTGGTTTTGGCTGGGAAATTTCTAATGCTAATTTTTGTTCTTCAGTCTTGACATTTTTATCAAAACCAGAACTCTTAGATGACATTTCCCCCCCCTTACTAATTTGATGCCTAACAAACAGTGACTATTTTGACAGCTGGCAAGCTGTTGAACATGAAAACAGACAGCAAATAACTTCCACTATTTGGAAACAGTAGGTTTGTAATGGACTCAGGTTCTACTGTTGTTGAAACTGGACATTGTGATGTGACTAAAATCCCTTCAGATTTGTAGTCCATCCTCACTGAACACCTCCCGAAGTGGAGTGCAGTGAACTGAGTGTGGAGCTGAGGGAACGGACAGCCCAACTCACTGGCCACCACCGTGTGCTCTTTGGGGTCTCTGTAGACTTGTGTCTTTGCCCTGATGACAGGACAATCTGGCACCACTGCAACACAGAGTAGTGCCACCCCTGAGGATGTTGCTGTCTTCTACTTTCAAGTCTTTCTGGTGCCATTTAGCTTTCAATTGAGAATGGCTGCATTATGCAAATGCTGCATTTTCAGCCCTGGATGTTCTGCATTCCCCTGTGCTGACACAGGAGCTGCTTTAGGCCCGTGTGTGGAGATGAGAATATCCCCTCAAATATTCTACAACTTGTCCCATTTCACACAGTTTTTAAATTACAAATTTTGTTATTCTACCTCCCTGCTGCCAGTGTTTAAAGCCTCATTAGCACAGAATTTCAGATGAAATAGAAATAATGATACTGAGAGACATTTATCAACAACCTTGGTGACTGATGAGTTCCAGCACTTATCAAGACAACCTCTCTCACAAACTTGATCAAATGCTGAAAGCACTGGCATTTCACAAGCCAGGGTCAGCAGGAGATGAGAAACCTTCAATTTTTTTAGGAAGGGCTCAGGTAGTCAAAATATCATAAATGATAAATCTGTGGTTTATAGCACAATGGCTAATTCAAAACAATGACTTGCCTTGTTTTTATCAGGGAAATCACGTAAGATCATATAAGGAAAGATGTAGTGCAAAAAAGCAAATGGAAGGTAATTATAAAAGGAGAGGTTGGCTGTCATTCTGGTAATAGTGCCTGTTACCTATCTGTCTAATTGTCACATGACATTGCTGGTGGCAGAGCACATGCACCTGACAAGAAGGGTGGTAGAGCTCCCACAGGCTCTTTTAGCCCCTGGAGTTTCTCTGTGCTTTACTGTCAGTCAGGGACAAGTCTTGCAGGGGTGGTACCCATGTAACCAGCCTTAGTGGTAACTGCAGAGAAGAAATTGTGATGATGGAGTTGTGAACACAAACTCTACAAATATGATCTATTTGGGTTTATTTTTTGTCCTTTGCGGTGATGCCCTAGAATGTGGACAAAACAACAAATGTTTCTGTCACTATCTATGTTTTCTGAAACATTGACTTTTGTCATCAGATATTTATCATTCACTGGAGTACTGAAAAGGAAGACTTATTCTGAATGAATCAAAATAATAACAATTAATTTCAAATATTTCTTTGCCTGCATATGTTCAGCCAAAGGAATTCATACTGTGTTGTTTATTATCCTTACATCTATACCAGGGTTTGACTAAATATTTGTAAGATTGTATTTGTTAGAGAATATTATAGCTGTAGAGAATCTTATTTACCAGGACAGCCTTCAAAAGCCTCACAGAAAAAGATTTGGAGTTGTATATGTTACACATTCGACTACAGTAAACCATAATAGAAGCATTAATAAGGTTTGAACTTTGTTCTTACAATGTATTTCCAAGATTTTTATGTCTCTTGATTTATGAAAACTTCCACATTTCATTGCCTTTTCCTCAATATTTCATGGCTTCACTTCTACATTTTAATAGAGATGTCTTCTAGAAGTGAAATTTATTGAAAGTGCTTGATTTCATTTTTCCTGCAGCTCTGAAGTGTCTAGATGTATTTTTCATTTCTGTCACCTGTCCTGATGAAATGTATAATCTTCTTGAACCATATGTAGCAGTCTGGGACACCTCAGAAGGTGGAGAGGAAAGGAAAAAGCAGATAAAAAAAATCAAAACCTTAAAAATGTTATTTTATCTTTAGAAATCTGCAGTCTCCTTTTCCTCCAGGATGAACATTAGCCCTTAGAACTATATTTTCATTTATAAATGTAGAACCAGGCAGGACATGATTTTTTGCAGTGTGTGGTTCATAGATTTTCACTCAAAATGTTACTTGGAAACAACAGCAAGAGCTGCCCATTCAGAAAAACCACATGTTCCTGAGTTAAGCAGTTAAAGGGCTGGAAAATTTATCACATTCTCTTCAAGGTAGTTTAAACAGTTGCTTGGCTTTGATGTTAGTGCTAAAAAGCTAATGCTTTCACTGACTTTCATTTTGAGGACAGGTCTGTTGGCTTGTTTATGTGAGATATTGTAGTCATTTTCTGGCAATTGAGAGGTGGCCAGGAGATTGCACCCAGACTACCATCTAAGTTACAGCCTCCTCAGCTCACCCGGCTGTCCTGGTGCTCTGAACTGGCAGTACAGCTGGGATATGCCATAGTTTCTTTCTAATCCAGGTGTCCAAGCTCCTGCTATGGTAGCAGTTTAGGGAGATAGCAAATGAGGGAAAAAAAGATTGATCTCTGCCTGGATCATTCCTGTTCTATGGTCATAACGTGGTTAAGGTATACATCTCAGTCTGGATCCTTCTCCATACAGCATCAGAGTGAATGTCTTTCTAGACAACTGGCTGGGCTGCACTCCCCTTCCTTGGATACATACCAATTAACATCTGGTGCAGAATTGTTCACTTATAGAACACCATTTATTGGTCTGTCTTTGAATATTGGCCTGTTACATATATGTATTTTGAAGTCTGCAGGCAGGACAGGAGCTGGTTAACAATCCCTGAGATGTCAGTAGAATAGGCTCCACAGCAGATTCCCTGCCCCAGAAGCCTGGTTCAGGCAGAATGAAGAGGTTTGGTTAGATGAGAAACTGCAGGGTGGCCACACAAGGTGATCCAGGGCTGATCCAACTAGATCCACACAGGGCTGATCCAACTAGAACTGTCAGAATATTATTATTTTTGTAAGTGGTGTAGTGATGTGTTTCAAGACTATAAAATACCAAAACATTGCCTTATTTCCTTTCAGTTGCACTAATTTGGAGAGTAGCATGTAACCCCACCAGACAGCAAGTTAGAGAAATGCATAAATGCTGTGCTACTTTACCTAGAATTAGGTTAACACTGTTTACATGTGCATGACCTAGCTGCTCCACTGGCCCTATTAGGTAGGAGCTGGCAGCTGGGAGGGAGTGAAGAGCAGCCTGATTAAATGCTGCTGGAAGCTTTAGCAGCCCAGAACAAGAGTCTCCCCCCTGTGCATGTTTCCAGGGTCCTTTACAGGTACTTCAAGAGTTGCTCAGTTGCCTAAAGAAGCTGTTTGACATCCAGAGCTTGGATTTGCCCCCTCGTGTCCTTACACTTGCTTTTGACAACAGACAGAGCCCAAACTGTGCATTTGGGTCATATAACTAATCCCCCACAGTTATGGAGGATTGACCAAACTCAGGTAATGCTGCAGCTGAGTGCTGTGGTGATTTCAGAGCAGAAATCAGGCGGGAGGGATAGCCCAGCTCTACTGTGACCCATGGAGAGGATCCTACATCATGACATGGCATAAATCCTCTACAAAAACATGGGAAAGAGGGGAAGGGAAAGTATCTTTTCTCTCATGTTCATTAGAGGAACAGCAGAAGAACTTGATGCTAATAGGTTTTATGAAAACAGTGAAAAGAGCTAATGATGCTGGCAACTGATATATGTGCTTTCCCAGGCAAAAGATACATCTCAGGTAAAACCAGAAATGTTTCAAAGTGATCATAATGTCTATTTTAGTGAATAATGAATCATCCGTCCTCCTATTTGGGTAAAAATGTTTATTCAATATTGTTATACTGAGTAACTCTGACCTTTATTACTTTTCTAGCTGAAAAGAACAATTTTGCTGAGATAATGTGAATTATATATGTATCGCCTCTTAAAGCCATAATCAAATTACATATATCAAAAAGAATTATATTGTTCACTCTGTTAGCCTCATTGCAGCCTTGAAATATGCTCCAGATGCTGAACACACTGACTTAGAAATTAACACTTTTATACTTTTGTTTAATATCTTAGTGAGTAAACTGAGATATTTTCCTTTCCACCAAGCCATCAGTTAATTTAATTTTTCAGATAAGATACAAATGTTTCTTATGAGATTTTTTAAATTATTACTTTTAACTTTCAATAAAAATGTTAATAATAATTTTTTTTATTATAGAGAGTGCAGAACTGCCTTTTGAATTAATGTCACAGTGCAAGCTGCATTGGGTTGCTTATAGGGAAGCACAATCCTTAGGGCAGGCTGCAGAAGGACAGCAACTAGTAGTTAGCAAGTAGCAATATCTGTATATAGCCTCAAGCCAAAGCAGCTCCTCTATAAGTGACAGTTTCAAATAAAAGTCATAAAAAGACACAAATTCTCCATTTCACTTTTAGAGTCTGAGTTGGGGTTCCTATTCCGTTAATTGGCATAAATTTTAATATTATATTCAAAACCAAAATGTCTTTAAATGTTACTGATCCAAGTAAATGAAATATGTTTTTACAGCTATTTTCCAGGAAGTATATATGGTACTCAGCTCCCAGAGAGGTTCTCTCCTATTCATACTATTTCATTCTTAAAATAATTCATTAAACATTTACAAGTTTTTATACTGTTTACCAAATGTATTTGTTGATATCCATCTGAAAAATAATAAAGTTTAGCAAGGATGTCAAAAAAGTCTTAGGTTGCCCCATGATTGTAATGCTCAAGATCCCACAATTGGTTTGCTAAAAATATTTCTAAAATTTTGGGTACGAAAATGTTGGATTTATTTTTTTTGAATGATGTCTGTAACTTGGGTTAGCTGAATTAGAAATTCAGTGTAGACAATCTCTGCCTTCCCATAGCAAACATTTATATTAGTATTAATTAGATAGATTTATGCATATATTGATAGGGAAAAAGCAAACACACCATAGAGAAATTAACAATGACATGAATGATTAATAATGTTAAAGTCGAAATTTTATGCAAAGATGTGGGTGGATAGATAATTTAACTGTTGTGCTTGCCCTTGATTTCTAGCAAACTTAGTGTCTTTCCTTTCAAAGACTGTCACTAGAAAGTTTATCTGATTAGCTGTTGGTAGCAAAGGAAGTGTTTATGTCTTCTCTTTGTTGAAGATAAACTGCTTTCATCCTACCAGGACCTCTCCTACACGTGAATTGTAACTCTCTTTATTTCAGTGATCTTATTTCTGAAGGACTGGCTGTTGAAAAAGCATGGCCTGAGAGAAGTAATTTGATTATGCTGTAAATTAACTATAGGGGGAAAAGAAGAAATGTCACCAGCATTTGGGTGTGAATTCCCTTTATTCATTTATAAAGAGTTGTTGTGCAAGGGATGGCATATCCAAAGCATAAGTATCTGTTAACTATTTTACTATTCAATAAAAATATATCCAGCTGCACCTTGAAGTCAAATTGCTATCTAGATGCTGTAGAAATTTGAACCTCTAGGCTAACAGACCCTGGTTATCAGCAGATGAATACAAATCTCTGAGAAAAGCTTTAGAAAGAGAAAAAGTTTGAGCTAAGTTAGGACTTGCTTGCTTCTCTGTAAAGCTCTGGGTCCTCAATGTAAGAAAGATATTCACCCACGTGTTAGAGCAGGTTTAGGCAAGTTCATCAAAAATGATAAGAATTCTGGGGCACCCCTCCCAGGAAGAGAGAATTGGAGTTATTCAGCCTCAGAAGAGAAGGCTCTGGGGAGACCTAATAGATCTCCAGTACCTACAGGGAGCCTACAAGAGAGCTGGACAGGGACATTCTACAAAGGCATGTAGTGATAGGACAAGGGGGGATGGCTTTAAACTGAAAGAGGATAGGTTTAGATCAGATATTTGAAAGAGATACCCTATGGTGAGGTTGGTGAGACACTGGACCAGGTTGCCCAGAGAAATTTTGGATGTCCCACCACTGTCCAAGGCCATGTTGAGTGGGGCTTTGAGCAAACTGGTCTAGTGGGTGCCATCTCTGCCCATGGCATGGAGTTGGAAATAGATGACCTTTAAGGTCCCTTCCAACCCAAATAATTTTATTGCCAATCCAGTCAAGAATAGAGTAATATGGAAAAAAGCCCCATACCTTAAAAAGAACTTCTCCCACCCCTTCCTTCCTCATGGGCCTAATTTTAATCCTAACTTCTCTACCTCCTTCCCCCCAGTAGTGCAGGGGTATGGAAATGGGGATTGTGGTCTGTTTATCACATGCTGTCTCTGCTACTCATTCCTCTTCAGGGGGAGGACTACTCACACTCTTCTGCTCCATGGGTCCCTCTCCTCTCTCCTCTTCTGCTCCATGGGGTCCCTCCCATGAGAGACCATCCTTCACAAACTTCTCCAACCCCTGTGTCCTTCCCACAGGCTGCAGATCTAAACAAACCGTTCCAGTGTGGGTCCCTTCCATGGGGTGCAGTCCTACAGAAACAGGCTGCTCCAGCATGTGTTCCCAAGTCCTGCCAGCAAACCTGCTCCAGCAGGGGCTCCTCTCTCCAGGTGATCACAAAATCCTTTGGGTGCATCCACCTGGTCTGGCATAGGGTCCTGCAGAGACTTCAGGGGAATGTCTGATCTGGCATCTGGAGCACCTCCTTCCTTTCTTTCTTCATTGATCTTGGTGTTCACAGTGTTTTTTCTCTCACATATTCTCATTCCTCTCTTCTGGCAGCTGCTGATATTGTGCAAGGTTTAACTTCCCCCTTGTTAAATATGTTATCCCAGAAGCACTACCACAGTCACTGGTGGGCTCTGCCATGGCCAGCAGCAGCTCAGTCTTGGAATCAACTGGCATTGATCCTGCTGGACACAGAGGAAACTTCCAGCAGCTTCTTACAGATTCCACTGCTGTACCCTCCTCCTCCAAAACCTTGACAGGGAAACCCAATACAAATGTTATCAAAGAGAAAATCCTGTTCTCTTAATTGGCAGATAGTGAAGCTCCTGGGTCCTCAGCAAAGCCTGGAGCCGCTGGCATTGCCAGGAGAGGTGGGATGTTTTCCCTGGCATGCAGTGGTCATTTCTACATGCTCCCACTGTGGCTCCTGTTTTCACTTCAGAGCAATAATTAAGGATGGATGACAGCAGTAATAGGGAAGGTGTCGCAGAGTTATATTCAGTGTTACCATGTAAAAAAGAAAAAACTGAGCCAGATTAGAGACTGTTGTTCATATTGCATTTGTCCTAATTTTTGCTGTTTGACTAGAGCAATTATAGAGTATTATGGGAGCAGCTAAAAGCTCAGATTGTTTTTCTGGGTACAGTATTGCAAAGAAAGATATATTGCTAAAGGTAGCAATGTTGCAACATTCACTTAATCAAATACTGTGCTGCTCCAATTTATTGTGATTCCTGTCTGACCCACATCAGCTGTGTGGGTTGTCTTTCATCATTCAAGAATGTCATGTTTATGTTGAGTTATATGCCTTTATCAGTGTCCAAGCAACAAGTAGAGCTAACTTTTTATGTGTACATTGACTATACAAGGTTAAAAGCAGTTTTGAATAACAGAACCTTGATTTTTTTTTTTTTTTTTTGAGGGAGGAAGGTTGAAATAAAATATAAATCACTCTTCAAGGTAACTTCAGTGTACAGTGCAAATAACCATTTTAACAATATTTTCATCTTCTGACTGGTGTTCCACTGTGTGTACATGGGAGTGCCAACAGAATCTACATTTTAATCTCACTCAAGAAAAAGAGATGCACATTATAATTTTGTAACCTCCATCTAAAAGTACCAAATTACTCATTTTGCTTGCATGTTATTAACTGCAGCTTCTCCTCAGAGACAAGAGCTGCAGTCAGGCTAGGATCTTGGATGGGAGTCCCTTCAGCATGCTGCTGTGTCTCACCCACTCAAGCCTTGGACCTGTGGCTCTGCTCAGTCTCCATCCTAAAAAAACATTTACAGAGATTTTGTTTGTTGTGCTGTGATAAACCATGAGCCTTTGTGGGAGGACTGAAGATATCTGTTAAGCTTGAACAGAAAGACTGGCAGGAGAGGAGTAACCATAGCTCTTTTGCTCCTCTCTTCCACCTGTACCTACTGGAAGGAGCCCTTCTCTCATTTTGGAGCAGCTCAGGGATGCTCAGTGTGTGCATGAATATGGCCCTAAGAGAAAATAAAGGGCTGGCTGTACACCTGCCTGCTCACTTGCGTTATGGTGAGATGTGTCCCTTCCTCTCTGAAGTCTGGGCTATGGTTACCCAGAATGGGGAACATGATGCCAATCTTTTTTCACCCAAATGAAAGAGCTGCCAGTGGCTTCAAGGGCAGATCCCAACAGCCCTCTGCAACAGCTTGGTGTTAGTCCAGGGGGTGTGATTTCCTCAATGTGCTTGGGCAGTACTGCTGTTCCACCAGAATAACCTCTCTGTAATAACTAAGTTCTTGGTACAAGTGCTTTTAATTTTTAGAAAATGTTGAAATGTTTTCCCTTTGGCCTGGAATTACTACTTTTGTCATCCTGTATGTCCTGTAATGTGATTAAATGCTTGCCTGGTTGTGCTGTCATAACTTTGAGCTACTGTCACAACTTATTGTTATGCTGTCATAGCTATTACAAAAATGCCATCTGTATTTAACAGCTGTGAGCAGTGTGCCTTAGTGATTCCCATGTAGCAAACTGCTGTTGTTTTGACCAGATGTTAATTTTCTTCAAATGCATCAAGTAAGCCTTATATCTTATAAAAAATACTTGAGGACACTATGAGATTAGTAAAACTGATGACAACATTTTATTTCTCAAGCATGTCTTACAAAATCCTTCTTTCATTTACATTATGATACTCTGCTGTAGCTATGCTGTCCTACACATGCAGAATGAGACAGGTGCTTCAGCTTCTTCATTGAAAACAACAACATTGAAAACAACAACATTAAAAACAACAAAGGTCTCTTCAACCTTTCTGTCTCCCTGACTCTTCCCCATAAGGGCCCACCACACACGCCAGTCAGATGTAGCAGGAATGTTAAAGCAAACTTGGACAAGTAAGTGGTTTCATTCTCTTAGGCATTGAAAATTCAGAAATTTATACAGGGTCCTGTTTACAGTGGGTAGTTAGGTGCCTAGAAATGCAAAAAGGTCTGGGTAGGATTTGCTAAATCCTAAACGGATTATGTACTTAACTCCTACTGACCTCCTTTCAAATGGTTTTGATTCTTTTGTCTGCAAAACAAGCTGAAAAACCTGAAACGATCTGATTCTGAAAATGGAAAAGTTGCTGATTTTGGTCAATACAGAACTAACATATGAAAAACCCACCTATGAAATACAAACACTTCTGTGTGTGATGTTACAGAAGCCAGGATTTGCAAAAGGAAGTGAAGAGTGAAGTGACCCTTCATTCTGGTTCTCCCTCCTGCTTTCCCCTCTTTCATCCATGTCACTACCGGTTACAAAGACAAGGCATCAGCAGAGAAATGTTGAGTTCCTTTCCAGAGGCCTATTCCTTGTCTGCACTGACTGGGAAAGTCAGACAAGTTTTTCATTATCCTTCTCAGCCATCGGCATGGAACTTGGTTTCAGACAGACTGGGTCATAGAAAAACTGCTATTCAAAAGTTTCAATAAAGAAGAGAAGGTATTGCACTTGACACTTATCTCCTCTTGTTTGCATTTATTTATTTTAAATTTGAAGTAGCCAAGGCAAGGCAACATAAGTTCAACTTGTGGGATGCCTTCCCACTCCATGCTATTGGCAGACAGTAGTGTCTACATTAAAAAATTCCAGGAAAAGAAAATCTAACTATTAAGCAGATGAAAGTATGAATCATAAAAAAATGGGTGAAATGTACTTGCTGTGTTTCAATTCTTGAGACCTTCCTTGAGATGAAGGTGATGTGTGAGGAAGAAAACAAATCTCCTGGGACAGCTGGAGCCTTTATCCAGTACCTTGCCTTAGCCTTTATCTGCTTACCTCCTGTGGTGCGGAGCTTGTTCTGGGTAGGAGAGAAACAAAGCACACAGGAAAACAGGCAGGAAAGAAGGCATTTTAAAAATGGTCTGGTGCACTCAATTCTTTCAGGCTGAGGGCAGCACACGCTGGTGAGAAATGCAAATCACATTGGGAAAGTGCCAGAAGCCTGAGGTTTGCTCCTACCTAATTGGCTTGTTAAGCTGTTAAAACTGAAAGTACCAAATCCTTGGATATTCCTTGCCTGGTTTTTTTTTTTTTTTGCATTCACAGGTGTGAAAAGAAATGTGTACACCTAAGATCTGATACAAAACTGGCTTTGCTATGTTTCACCTCCTGTTTGATAACGTCTTAATTCACTGCAGCACTCAGTGCAGCAGGGTCTTGAGCTGTTCCTGGGGTTTCTGGTAATGAGCATCATCACCACCATCACATGTGAAACATCTAAAACGTTATGGTGTGTGTCTGCTTAGCTTTTCTCTTTGGCAAGCAATGTTGTTGTCATTACCACATCATTTCTGTGCCTTGTCTGCCAGCTATTGTTTTTAGATTTTGATAGTACTAACAATGACCCATGCACAATAGGTCTAAGAAATTTAAAGTAGAGATAATCCGTTATCAGAAAGTACCCACACAATGTATTGACATAATGCCTTTACCTCATTCTCTCTTTGCCTGGAACCTAAAATTGTGTAAAATCTTGGAATCACAGAACACTTTCCGTCAGCAAAAATGCCAGATGAGCTTAGAAATAAGTCTTTGTCAGAGTTATACCCATCCCACAACTCCAAATCACTTTCCTCAGGTCTCCTGTGTATTTGCCCAATTCTGAATTATGGAACAAAGTTGTATAATTTTTCACTTTTACTTTGGGTGACATTCATGACTGCTTGGCTGCTATAGGTCATGTGCTATGGACACCATGTCTCTAATTGACCCAGCTCAGAGGATGGAACCAATTAAGAACAGCAGGATTTTATGTGAAAGCTAAAATCCAGTTGTTCATGTTAAAGTGACTTTCTTTCTCTGTTTTCCAGGGATTTTGATTGGAGTATGCTTATTTCCATATTTGAGTCTCCCACTGACAGAAAAATGCCTTGTGAACCACTTATGGTGTCTTGAATCAAAACAGCTATGTGTTTTCTGTGTAGTTCCACAATCTCATTTTTTCATGGATTTTGTACCTTAACAACCACCATTCTGTGTTGTATTAAGGAAAGATGAATGCCTAGTTCTGTAATAAAAACAGGGACATTCAGTGTGGTGTTGTGCACAGGATGGGGTCTCTGAGAATGTTCAAAGAGACAAAAAATGATAGAAAATATAGAGGTGGAAAATATGTTTGAGGCATTATCTTTGTTTTTATTGTTTTTAAAGATATTATTATTATTATTATTATTATTATTATTATTATTATTATTATTATTACTATTATTGAAGCATTTATGTCTTATGGACTTGTCAAATTATGTATCATCCTTTTTCTGAAGCTGCCTGTGATGCTGTTCTTCAGCATCTGATTTTTATGAGTCTTATTGCTGGTTTCTAGGTCACTGAGCCCAGAGGCAGCTCACAATTGGTTGTTGCCTCAGATGCAGGCAGAGTGGGGGATATTTTCCTCTTTATCTATTAATGTGCAGTTAATGCAAACAAGTGATAAAAAAAAAGGTAGCATTCATTTTTTAATAAGTATATTTAATGTGTGAAGGCAGTTAAACATGAATACAGAACAGGAAATAAGATCAAGCCAAGGCAGAGAGGAATCAATAAGAGATACTCTTTTATAAGCAAAGTATTTGATTATTCCTTGCAGCAATTTGCCGGAGAGGCAGAGTTCTTGTTTTTTTCTGTAGGAATTGAATTAACAAGTACAGAACAGCAGTAAATTTCTGACATACACATTTAAGAATTAGCAGTGTATCTTGCAGTCAAATATTGTATTGTTTCAATCCCCAAACCAAGGTTCAGGAGCCTAAATATTTCCAGGTTAATGAATGAGAATTTGACTACAGCCTAATGTCTTGGGGAAGCTGCTATCTCTATGGGGACTAAGTAATTAAAAAGGTCTCTAAAGGTAAGAGCTGAAAATTTTTATTTGAGTTCATTAAGCTTGAGGTGACCCTGCAATGTGTGTTTGCAGCCCAGAAAGTGAACCATATCCTGGGCTGCATCAGGAGAAGCGTGGCCAGCAGGGTGAGGGACGTGAACCTCCCCCTCTGCTCTGCCCTCACCCCATCCCATTGGGAGTGCTGCATCCAGCTCTGGGGTCACCAACATAGGTAGGACATGGACCTGCTAAAGGTGAGTCCAGAGGAGGCCATCAAGATGGTCAGAGGGCTGGAACACCTCTCCTGTGGAGATGGACTGGGAGAGCTGGGGCTGGAGAAGAGAAGGCTCTGGGTAAACCTTGCAGCACCTTTTGGTACCTACAGGGAGCATACAAGAGAGCTGGAGAGAGATTTTTCACAAGGGCATGTGGTGATAGGGCAAGGGGTGATGTCTTTAAACTTAAACAGGGTAGGTTTATGTGGGCTATTAGGAAGAAATTCTTTATTGTGAGGTGGGCAAGGCTCTGGAGCAGGTTGCCCGGAGAAGTTGTGGATGCCCCATCTCTGGAAGTGTTCAAGGCTAGGTTGGATGGGGCTCTGAGCAACCTGGTCTAGTAGAAGGTGTCTCTGCCCATGTCAAGGGGGTTGGAACTAGGTGATCTTTAGGGTCCCTTCCAACCCAATTCATTCTAGGCTTACCATACACGTTAATGTTTTCTTTCAGCTTTGCAAGACATATGGAAGAATTTTTGTGCTCACACAAATTCTCATTTTACAGGTTCATGCAAGTATAATATACAAGACACAGTCATGGTCAAAAGGAAATTCAATTAAAATGAATTCAATTCTAGTAATTGATATTCATACTATAGTGGAAGTTCTAACACAAAGGCTATCTGCCAATATTTGTTTGTAAGTAAATGAGAATTTCTAGGCTCTTTTTCTCCACTCATTTAATATTTGCTGCTTTCAAGCATTTTGTGACTGAATTTTGTGAGCATGAATGATCATAGAAAGCAAGTTTTATGCTCCTATGATCACAGGGAAAATGTGACTTATGTGACTTGGGGAAAATGAGCTTATTTATTAAACACAATGTTTCCAAAAACCTAAGGATAAATACATTTTCCTTTGAACTAAAGAGCACAGCAAGACAATGAAGCAGAGATTCCTCCTCTATAGCATCAGGTATTGGGCACAAAATAAACCATTCCAGGTAACAAATACAGTGGAGAAAATGAAGATCTGTATGGAGAAGCTATGTGAAAAGAGAAATAAAAGTCCTCAGATGTGATTCACTGTGGATGTTTCTGAGCTGTGATGCTGAATTTCTAAATGCTTTACATTCTAGAATTTAAAGTGAACGACGATGCCTCATTAAGAGATTTTCCTTAATGCTCATTTGTCTAAGCCAATTGTTTACTCTGTCCTCACTCCTTGGACATTTGCCGAAAAATCCACCTGAAGGTCCGGGATATGCCATTTCCCTAGGTGGTTTCCCTAGTGGTTAGGGGTGTTTTGGCTTGAAAAATACAAAGGGAGACACTTTTCAGGTAACTCAAGTGCATCTTGTGTATGCTGCTGTGTCTGGAAGCTGAGGTTGTGCAGCTTCATGTTTAAGCCCATATTGGAAATGTGGATCCCTGCACACAATCCCAAGAAATCTGGCAGTGGCAGCCAGTGCTACATCTGTCCTTCAGATGACCTAACTCATGAAGTTTAATTAATGTAAGAAAATGCCAAACCAATTCCTAAATATTTTACCACTGCTTATTACCACAGTGAGCCTATTTAGCTGCAGAGAGGGCATCACTCTCCGAATTTACAGAACTGTACTCAAAGTAACCTCTTTCCCCCTTGCAGGAAAAACCCAGCTCTGTTAAAAGTCAGCTGCTGGATAGTCTTTCTGCAAATCCCTTTAATTAAGCATGCTATGCTGACTGTTGTCACCCTGCTGCTAGAAAATGTAACCAACCTTAGTGCCTGACAGGATACAAAACCTCAAAGACATTGGACTTTTCCTGAGAGGGAGGCTGGCTGCCTGCCGATGAGAACTGCTACAGATTATTTATTCCCAGAGGAAAGCTGGGCTGACTTGACATGGAAGTCAGGAGTGACTACAGACCTATATTATTTGGGGCATTAGGGCTTCCTCAGAACTAAATGGATCCAAATGACCAGCTGTTGTCATGGCCATTGTCACATCACAAACCTGGCTCCAGGTTTCTTCAAAGTGTGGGCGAGAGCCCATGGGGAGGAGGCAGAGAGCCTGCCCCCGCTGAGGCTCAGGGGTTTTCTGCTTGTTTCACACTGCTTTATTTCTTGTGGAGGAGCACTGGCCAGGGACAGACCAAGCCAGCTCCCTGGGGCTCAGGCACTGGCAGGAATAAGCAGCTCTTATTCTGCTCTTTCTTATTCTGCTCTTTCACTGCTCCCAGCCCAAACTTGCCCCAGCCCTTAGAGGAGCAATTCCTCTGCTTGCAGGACTAAATCAACTCACTTCAAACTTTGGTTTTAGCAAAAACCAAAATCACACCCTTTCACACCAGGAAATCTGCACTTGGGATTTCTGTTGCAGCAATAGTCTATTAAGCAGCATTTTTCTCAATATGCATGATTCTAGAGGCAGTTGTAGCTATAACTTAATAATGAGAATTAAGTAAATGGAAAGAATGGTAAAACATATTCTGGTCAAACTCAAAAGGTGCTATGCAGAAACTCTTGACCTTAGTGAAAGTTTGCATACTATGCTAAACACTTTGCACGCGATTTTACGTGGCAATGAAGCAGAAGTCCACATCTTGAAATCTCCCTCAATTCTTTTTTTCCAGACCTATTTTGTGTTGATTGGACTGGGAAACAATGGAATAAAGAAAAATTTCCAGGTTTTTGTTGTCAGTAGGCAGCTCCATACGTCCGTTCACTGCTCCTGAACGTGTGGGATTTACCCACTTGTTTCAGTTCAGCAAGGCACAGTCCAAAACGTTTATCCCCTCAGCAAATTCACCCTAAGAATATATGTTCAGCTCACTGAAGTTGGGTGTCGTTTTTTTTTTATAAGGCAGCTAGACTGTAAGACAGAATATAAATTTATTCATGGAAGCATTTCAAATCTTAGCACACACATTTGTGAGCTTGATTTACTAGCATATATCATGACAGTTATGCATATATTTTAAACAGAGATTTAGTCTGTCTCTGAAAGATATGCCTTGTCAATTGTGGCTGCAAACTCTGCGTAATTTTAGAGTGCTGTACTTTTTATATATTGATATTGCAGTGATATCAGTGCTAACAAATTAGATAGATGAAGAATTCTCTGAAATATTAGCTAAAACCAGATATACAGTATTTTTGTGTGATATCTGTAAAAATCCTCGAATGTAATTTTACCTTTATATTCCATTCAGATACAGGCACAATGATTAGTTGAATATGTCAGAGCAAATGCAATCAGAGTAAAGTACACAGACAGAAAGAAGGTAGCTAAAAGGGTTTGGCATTTTTGAGCAAGACTTAAACTTCATTATCTGCACATCAATATTTTGTGGCTTGCAAAGAGCATGTGTTTGTTTATTTAATTAACAGTGCCCACAGCACAGTATCTTAAATATGAGCAGATTGGTCATTTTGCAGTATCTCTGATAACAATGAGTGCATATGTTTTCATTTTGTACAGTGTCATACTCAGTGGACACAGAATAGCACAGAAGAGCAAAACACTGCCCATCCCTGACCACACTGCAGCTGTGGTAGCTGTGTAGCTGTGGTCATGTAAAAATGTTCCTGCCATTCAGCATGGGTCAATCCCAAATGCTAACTCAGTTTATTAAAACTTGTTCAAGTGAAAATAGTTCTACAGGCCTGTAAGGATATGGTTTCTCCTGGACTAGGTTTCAGTTGTGAGCCGGAGACAATCAGAAGTATGTTGTCTATTTCTGGCCCCATCTATTGATAGAAATTCCTTGCAAGTAATTTCTCTCCTTCTTCAGAGAGACTATGTTTGAATAATCTATGGAAATTTTACTACTTAAGGCTCTGAACCTTGTAACTTAGCCAATGATTCTGTAGCTCCATGTTGCTATAGTGTTGGCTAGTATAGAGCATAACACTGAGACAGAATAAGCCATAAATCATATTGCTGGAGCTTAGATGCGATTCAGATTTTCTGAATGAAATAGCAGCTTTTTTTTTTTTTTTTTTTTTTTTTTTTTTTTTTTTTGGCACTGTTTTCCTCACAGTAGAATGGGGAAACTGAGCTGTGAGTTTTGGGTAGTGCGACAAAGGAACTGTGGGGCTGATGGAGCACCCAAACCCCAAACTTCTAAAAACCATCTTCTCAGTTTCAAGTGGTTGATGAACTCTGTACTGAAACTAAGACCTAAGTTCAGGACTGTGAGCTGGTCCACAGACATTTCTACTCATTGTGAGAGTGCACAGCATTTCCTGAACCCCACCAGTGTAATTTCTGTCTCTGTAAGGCTTGAGAGGGTTTTTCTGTGAACTTTTGCCCTCCATTTGTAAGAAAGGTACAAATTTGAAAGGCTACCCAGCTGGGAAAATTGCATCATTATTTCAATGTGATAAGAATAGGAGAGAGAAAGGGTGAAATGTGAGGGAAGGTTTTTCTTTTGTCAGTGTCTGCCTCCAGGGGCATGGGATTTGGACAAAATCAATCTCTGCAAAGACAGAAAAATTTGTTGGGTTAGAGTCAAACATATAATTCAAAAAATTTCATATTAACCTATCATCTGATGCAATGTAACAAACTGTGTTTTATTGGAGGTATTAAACACTGTTCAAATGCATGGGAAATAGACATCATCTTCTGAAAAAGAGCTTTGGTACTACAGGATGGAAAAGCAAAATATACAGGTGAGCAGAAAGGTCTGTGCAGGTGTGTGGCCTCTCCCACTGATGGCTGTGAGAAGATAAACAGCACCTGCAGAATACAGGGACTGTCACTCCGTGGCTCACCCCAGCAATCATAAATGTTACATAAAATATAAATGTTGGGGATGGTCATGGCTTGGCAATACAAGATTCTTTTGCTTTTATCAAAAATATATGGACTACTATCAATTCTTTAAATCCACACAATAAAGGAGTTAATTTCTTGGAGTACCCAATTTAGTTTCAGAAAATTTACTTCTTTTTTCTGAGGACACAGAAATTTTAATATCCTTTTCCCATTACAACATGAAAAAAGGGAACATTAAAAAAGCAGTGCTTGCTTCACTTTATCTCTCTTTTTTAACACTTTTCCCACAGGGAATATGAGATGTATTTTTTCTACTATCTTGCAATGGTTTTTAAGCAGTTCATTTTTAATTTCAAAATTGTTCTTTTACTTTGATGAAAAAAAATCTGCTAAAATGAGAAAGAAATTCCTATTTTAGACTGGAAGGGCTGAAAAAGATTTTTTAGAAACAGAAGAGTTATTGTAGGTACAGGCAAAATATTTTACACAGTCATGTCAGATAGCAAAAAGAATTGTATGGAGGCAAATTACATGTTTGAAGCTGGTTGCAAAGTGGAAAGGAAATGGTAGCTGATGGGAAAAGAAGTAGGCAGAAAAAGAGCTTTCTTTGTGAAGTATTGAAATTAAATTGTTGAGCTGAACTTGATATATTTTAAGGACTGGAAAGATAGAAGATATTTTCAGCATTGCGGCTGATATGTCATGGAAGATCTAAAGAAAATAGTTCCACCTGAATATGAGGAAGAACTATTTTGCAGTTGTCTTGTGGAACAGGTTGCCCAGAGATGTTATGGAGTCTCCTCATTAGAGATATTCAAGACTTTCCTGGACACAATCCTGTTTTTTGTGGTCTGGGATGACCCTGCTGGAGCAGGGAGGTTGGACCAGATCGTCTTCTGTGGTCCCTTCCAACCTGACCCATTCTCTGATCCAAACACAAAGATGAAGGAAATGAATACTCAGAGGTAGATGTCAGAGGGAATTAAAGACATTTCCATAACCCAAGGTGGGACATCTCTTTATAAAAAATATTTGTCTTTTCAGAGAGAGAACTTGTAAGAACTTGCACTGACATGGATTGATAGAGGGAAAATGAGACTATTGTGGAAAGAGGCATTGGTTAACCTCCAAACCAGCATGCTGTACCAATCTTTGACTTCAAATATAGTTAGTTACTGATCTTTTAGATCTTATTTTTTCTGCTCATTCATAGATTTTATCTTTTCAATGCACTTGTATGAGTGAGAAAGTGAACCCTGGAAGCACGTCAGGGAAGGGGTTTGCTTTCACAACATATTAAGGCTGGTATGTGAAACTGAGCTAGAAAACCCTCTTTTCCATAGCAATATCTGAGGAAAAGCACATAGCAATGACAAGCTCAGTAAGAAACAGTTACTTTGCAGTAGCACAGCTTTTTACACTGCATTATCAATATGCTGAGGCAGATGGCTTCTAAGGACATTGTTTCTGACTTTCAGGTACATTACCTGTTAGGAGACACTCTGAATGAGATCCTTAGCAAAATTCTGTGTCAGTGCATGAGTAGTGAATCCAGCTGCTTTTTATGTTTTGCCTGCCACTCCAAGTTTTCACACTCCCTGGCCTCAGCCTCTACTGTCTTCATTTTCACTAAAAATGCCTGACCTTCCCATGTAATAGCCTAGGTTTGCCTATTGCATAATGCCTATTGCATTTCTGGCCCCAGAAAATAACCATTCAGATTAAGTTACTACACTAGTCCTTTTGCAACAAAGTGGGCATAGGATGGAGAGCTGTTGGCCAAAGTAGTGTGTTTTCCTTCCTGGATTTTGAAAATTGAGAATATCTTGTATGGAAATGCATGTGGAGCCAACACTCACTGCTGTTTGCACAATTTGTGGTGGTTATTTAGATACCTGAAGGGAAGTAATCTTATGATTGTCTACATGCCAGTCCCCCTGGACCCGCTGTGTCGTGATCTCATTAAAGTATCATTTAGCTTTCATTAAGGCAGAAAGGAAATACAGGAGTGGCTGTCAATCTAAGTCTGTTTTGCAATTCTGGGGCTAAATCCTTTTCACCTCACTGGAACAAGTTATTCCACTGAAACCAGTGAAGTATTTCTCTTAAAATTTGCTCTTGATCAGTGTGGAATGACCTGATACTGCTACTAAGCTAATTGAGCTTCTCTCTACTGAACCTCAGCAAAGTTCAACAGATATGAAGCTGTCTTCTTGTAGAGTGGTAAGTACACCCTCCTTTCTCACTGCAGAACTCCTCAGGCCTCAGGTGGGTGAGTCTGAAATGATGGCTGACCCTATTCATATAGTTTGCTCTAAAAGGAACAAGGGATGATTTCTGAAGTCATACTTTTTGATCTCTTGCTTTCCCAGCTGTCCCCACAGGAATTCACTCTGGTACACAGCCTGACACCCAAGCCCTGCTGGCAGCCATCTGAGGTGTTGAGTGAAAATCACAAGTAATGGCAAGTTATTTTACACTGGGGCTTAATATTGCAGAGGAAAATATATCTATTAAGTATTCTTCTAGTGAAAAACAAGAGCTGACAGTTGCAAAGCATTACAAGAAGAAGCAAGAAAAGCATTAAGTATTATCTGATCTAGAACTGTTATTTTGTTTTGCTTGTTGGTTCTGACAATTAAGTGCTTAATTATATCAAAGAACAATTTTAATGGAGGAAAATTCTAGTGATATCTGACACATAACTGAAAAACATTCAGGCCATTTGTGTAAAAGGTCTAATTTGTAGGGCATTTGGATAAAATGAAACTCAATGGATAATGCATTGTACATCCATGTGCATTTGTGATTTGGACTGGGGAATTGCAATTATTCCCCAAGAAGGAGGAATACCCAGTATGTGGCATAAACTTGCTTTGATTAAGTCCCTGCTCTTAGAACACACTGCCCATCATGATTGCCTATAGGATAGTGAGGTGCATAGTGAGGTGCATTATATGCTACCCTACTCATCTATTCAAACCAGCTTTTCTAAATGATTTCTTATGTGGTAACCAAGCCCTGATGAGGTCTGACAACCTTAATGCTGAGTGCTGTTCAGGAACTAATAAAGGCTTCCTATCCTGGGCTGCTTTCAAGTCAAAGACTCATCCTGTAATGATCTGTTCTGGTGTCTCCAGCATTCAAGCAAGACTCTAAAGACACTGCTGGCACACAACCCATTTCTAGGTAAAAAGCAGAAAAACAATGAAGTTTTGAGTGACCTGTGAAGGGAGTCAATGATAAAAGCATGGACTGATGTGTTGGAAACGAGAGAAATGTCATGGATGAAATTCTAATTCTGTTGAAGTCAATGAAAACATTGACACTGATTTAAATAGGTCAGAATTTCATCAGTCTCCACACTTCTTACCAAAAAATCTTATTATTCCTGACTGACAATTTCCTTTAAGCATTAGTATAAAAGCGGACATTGATGGGGCCAGAGTACAGATTTTTGAAGAATGTGCTTCGACTATCAAGGGTGATCCAGAAAAAAAGGAAGATATTTGTTAATATAAATGGAAAAAACATGGAACACAAGCTTCCTGAAATATATCTCTCTTTGTCTTGAGCTTGGTGATTAATTTGGAAAACAAAAAGGTACTTGAAAAGAGTGATTTTGAAAATTTTTTTAAATTTAAAATTTTAAACCAATAATCCCATACTGAATTTTTTCTCCCATTTATTGTTTTTAAATGTGAATCAGTACGAGAATGAAATGGTACATTTAGTTTTACCATATGTGTGTGTGTGTGTGTGTGTGCATGCATACAAATAAAATCCTGAAAGATATATATTTAGTTTTATTAATATGATAATCACATCCTTAAAGGCTTGAAGTACAGGGCTTAGGGCATTACAAGAGCTGCTCACATCATAACATCATTTCTGGACATTTGGAGGAGATGAGAGAATACAGAGCCTGGCTCTGACCTTAAAAGTTGTTTTGGGTAGGATGTGTTTGCCCACCCTCTGAGCAGTGTTTCAAGTACTAAACATGTAAAGGGTTTGGACTTCACTGTAAAAACCTCTTCTGATATAGACCAGGGGGTTTTTGATAGTGAGACTGCTCTCATGGCAAGAGAGGGTCATTTTCAGATCTTTTGACTCCCTTTCATGCTCTTTTTCTACAACAGTGTCTGACATTACTTGCAAGGCTCTTTGTGGACAGAAAGACCAGCTCACAGTTCCCATGGATTAATTCACTGGCATCAGCCCTAGTGCAGGTGACTACACCTTTGAGACAGCAATAGAAATTTGGATATGTAAAGAATCTCCTTCCTGTTCTACTTTTGTCAGCACAATGCTGCTCTGGGACACTGCAGATTTCTTCAGAAAGGTTTGGCAATTATACATAATACCTTATAGTGTGACTTCTCAATCACCACTCCTATGAGTGTGTTCATGCAGTGCAACTTTGTAAATTAAATTTATTCAGAAGAGATTAATCTGCCTTTGAATTATACAGCGCACACATATGATAATAATAAAAGCTGCAGGATAATTTATTCGCTAGTGATGCAAATGGGAAATGAACTTTGCCTGTCTTACCCTTCCCTCCACTCTTCTGCCAAACAGGAAATACTGGTGGGTGGACAGAGCTGAAAGTTGTCACTAATTTGAAAAACTGGAATTTGGAGAGCTTGTAAAAAATTCTTCAGAACTGGGTTTGCTTCTTTTTCTTCTCTGATCCCTGAGAGAACATATTTCGCTGTAGTATTTTCATGTGACTTCTCACAGAAATCCTCCAAAATGGGATTTGCTTGAAGGGCACAATTCTCTTCAGGCCTGAAAAGCCAGCATCTGCCTGGGCAGAGTGGCTGTGTCCCACGGAGCCAGTTGTGTGAAGTCCACTTTGAGATGTAGCAGCAATTTGTGAGAACTCATGCTGTTGCTATGCATGTTACATCCCTCTGCCCAGACTGCTTATGAGCTCAGTGTTGGTTTCCAGGGCTGCCAATCAAGCAGCTTTCAACAGAACTAAAGTGACTTGAAAGAATCAAAAGAAAAATACCCCTAATTTTTCAAAAGAGATTATTTGCAGTGTGAAAGCTAATAATTTAAAATTCAGATATTAATCCAAACCTGTAACCTTTAGCAAGAGCACAATTTACTTGTTATTTATCACCTAAATGAATGCACATATAATCTTTTTTCAGTTCCAACACAGATGAAGTTCAGATGTTTAATTGGAGCTAGTAATTTCAAATTTAACCATGAAAAGCAGAAATATAATCTTCTAGTTCAGAGAGACTGACCTTTTTTCCTTTAGTACTTGGATAAACACCGCAAGCTGTTTTTTTAAGTCTGGGTATTAGTTTTATAGGCTTCATCCTTCCCTTTAAGGACTACTTGACTGCTCAAACATTTATGAAGTTCAGTGAAAGCTGATGAAAATTAATCATGCTTTGAATGGATGCTGTGTAATGGGTGAGTTTCACAATAATGTGGTGTGATTCAATAATAGGCAGGTAATTCCTCCTTCAGCTCCCTCACTCCTGGGTGAAAGTCCTACACATATATGTTCTCAAAAGCCTACCTTGGGCATGGAGCAGGCTAAGCCTGTCTCACAAAGCAAAGTGGACATCTCATGTGAAGATAGTATGGAAAATCACATGAAGGATTTATCAGCACAGACATCAGAAATGGGAGCAGTCTGCAGTTTCGGGCAGGTGTGGGGAGGGGGATGCATCAATAAAGGCAAATCAGCTGCTGTCTGCTGAGAGAGGTAGAGACCTTCCTTTCTAACTGAAAAACAAGCAAACAAACAAAAATAAAACAAACAAAAATTTTAAAACAAACAAACAAAAGAGAGTAGGCAGTGTTTATTCATGCTGACCTCAAGTGCCCTGCTGCACAAGGCCCTGGGGAGGAAAGCACAGCAAACCCTTTGCATCACTTTGGAGGATCACATCCAGAGCAGCAGCAGCTGCCACCACAGCAGTGGCTGGTGCAGTCAAATGCCTGAGTGACACATGCCTGTCAGGATGATAAACCCAAGAGAGAGGTGAAATGTCAACCCCCCACCAGCTTTTCAGAAGATAAAAATATGCCTGGAGGGACTATGACTAGCTTTAGAAATTGTTGGAAGCGAACACTGAACCAGATAAGGGGTTTAAAAGCAGAGATTTGCTATCTGTGGGCTAATCTGGCAGGTGTGATAGGGCACATGCACTGCTGCTGGTGCTGCTGGTACTGTGCACCCGAGATAAGGCTGTGTGGCACAGGAGCAGCTCTGCTTGCAGTCCCAATGCCTTTCACGCAGCCCCTTAAACCAGAAAAATCTCCAACTCCTTTCCAACGCCTCTCCTGCCTTCTGCTCTGCATTCTCCACTCTCTCCTCATCCTGCAGGAAGGCCCCTTCCTCCAGATTTGTCAGTGCTGGCAAACGCTGTGGGAAAAGGCTAAGGCAGTGCTTTTCCCAAGAAAGGCCATTTGTGCCCTCCCCCAGTTCTTCCTTTTAATACTACTTCATTCTGGATGTTTAAAACATTATATTGGGAATATTGCCTACAAAATACAACATCAGGAACATTGTTTATTTTCTGGATGAAGCTGTAATTTTCTCCAGTCAAGGATATGCAAGTGCTAAAAAAAGAAATATTAAACCAGGTTGTATTTTTTGCCTTTGCTTCTTAGAAACTGCTGAATTAAATAGTAAAAAAAAAATTTATTTCTTTTCTGTTTCTTGAAAAATTTTATTAATGAACTATATATCATGTGGGAAATCCTGTAGAAGAGAAAAAAAAACCCCTCCATTCATTTGCTAAGCAGCATGAAAAATAAAAAGCAAGCGTAAGCATATCCTGTACCAGATTTCCTGAGGGAAAATCAAATTTGGGAGAGGAAGTTAGAAGTAAAAATAAGAACAGATTTAGTAAACATCTCTAAACTGCTTTATCTCTTTGGCAGATAAACAACAAAACCAATTTTGCGTTAATAGAGGCAGATATGAGCTGGAAATATGAGGTTGAAATCTGAGAAAGAGCTTTTGAGCCTTCTCCCTAAAGACTGATGGCTTTGCAAGCCATGCTATTAGAGTTGGATCAGTCCCAATTGTCATCTGCAGAAACTACAAGTCACACAAAGTTCCAAAAATAGTGCTGAGCAAGGTGGAATCTAATACAGTTTAAAGATTTAAGAAAGAAAATGTTAAGTGAAGCAATAATACTTAAAAGATTATATTTGACTTTGCTATCCAAAGTATTGGAAGTGTCCATTTAAGCCAGTGAATTTTTCATTGATTTTTGCTGAGGTAAAAACAAACAAATAAAACCAAACCAAATAAATAAATAAAATGGACAAATTTTAGGTAAAGGTAATCTAGCAATGTTTTAAAGAAAAGAACTTTAAAGAATTATGTGTTCTCAAAATTCACTACTTTTCCAGAGATTCAGAAGAATCCAGAGATGAGAGGAATTTGTAAAGGTTTATTTTCTCCATCACTAGTCCAGGTATTATCATTCCCACAGATATCTGTCTAGCTCATTTTATGTTCTTTCTTCATGGAGTGCCTCAGCCACTTCAGGCACCAGTGCTTCATTTGCCTTGCAACCCACAAGGTTTTCCTGGTGTGGCCCTGGGCTCCTCCTTGCTCTTTGGCCATGGGACTAGCTCTTGTCCTGCCTGCCTCAAAAATAGACAAAGGAATACTTCTTTACTCTGTCCCTTATTTGAAGGGGGGGATTTTTGTCCAGCTAACCTGGATTGTGCTTATTAGTATTACCAAGTCAAATTTCCCTAGTCTTGCCTCCCAGGTTGCTTATTTGTGCAGTCCCTAATCATTCTTAGAGAGTTCTTCTCAATCTTGTCCAAAGCGTTAATTTTTTTGTCTTCTTTTTCTCCATCACTAATATCACCAGTAAGTGGATAGAGCACTTCAGGCAACATCTCTTTGGTGCCATACCAACAGAATATTGAAATGGGTTTGTTTTTTCCGCACTAACAAGCTCTTTTTGACTTATGCTCAGATTCTAAATAACAATGACACAAATCACTTTCTTAGAACTGCACACATTTTAATAGTACTTCTATGCATAGAGAGCAGTCTAATCACCCATCAAAATGAAGGTACAGCACAACTGTAAAAGTTTGAGGAAAAATGATCTAAAGTAGCTTCTCTGTGAAAATCAACTAATCCTATTAGAAAACTAGGATGATAGGATGAGCGTATATAAGAAAGGCATACAGTTGAGGTCTGTATGGCACACAAGTACCATAGAAATGGGAACACAGAATTATTTTTATTTTTTCCAGAGTAAGACCTAGTGAAAATCAAATTAAATAGCAAGAATCAGATTCAAAATTCACTAGACATTGTTTGTACTGTACTGTGCAGTAGAGCTCCTAGTATTTCTTGCCACAGTATGTTTTGGATGGCAGAAAAAAATATGCTGATTCAGAAAGGCAACCAAACAATTCACAAAGAAAAAAATAAAAAGATCACCCTCTGCTTAGACACTCCTGAAACATAATCTGGATTTTTTTTTAACCATTCTTTCCTAGGGATCTATCTTTGACTACTTTTATAGATGAAATGAAGCTGACTGTGTTTTTTTGTTTTCAGTGCATGGAAGTACTGTCAGAATGTATCTTTTCAGGTATACTTCCCTAGTCTGATTAGGGAAAAATTGTATAAAATAGTCCAAATCATATCCTAATGTTAAGATAAATCACATCTATTGCTTCTCCTTTATTTGCCAGATCTGCTGCCCTGTCAGAGAAAATACTGATATTGACAGAATTTGCTCCTGAAAATCCATATATATTATTATTCATCACTTTGATTTCATTTATATGCTTGTAATAATTTATTAATTTAGCTGTTCCAATACTTCTCTTGAAAATGAAATGAAGTACATATGTATGTGGTTTCCTATGCCTTTTTTTTCTCTTCCTTGAAAATAGATGCCACATCTGCCCTCTTCAGACTTTTCACCTTTTCCCATGTCTTTTAAAACATAATGGCTAATGACTTGGTGATTCAACAAAGCTGCTCTTTAAAATTATTTATGATGACAGTGTGTCAAGACTTGCCATTTTGAAAAAAATCTTTCTGATTTTAGATATGACTTTCATACTTCCTTTGAGCAATATCGCAATACTTTTCATCTCAGTTGCCTTGCAGATCAATTTTTTCATTGCCTCTTTTCTATAAACATATTTATAAATTCAGCCACCAGAGGAACATTGTCTATGCCCCTACCTGCTACTCTTGGCACAACATTGCACTTTTAAGCTTGTCCTTAGTAAAATAAATAATCTATTTCCCCTACCTTTATACTTTGCTGTGATGTTTAAGATACATGGACACCTCATTTGTCAAAGGTAATTCCTTGCAATGCTCATATCTTTCTTTCACAGTGGAGTAATTTATATGTTGGTGCCCTTTTCCAGGAGACCCCTGCTTTTCAACCCCTTTTCTTCATTACCTATTCTTTCATAAGACCTCACAGGACAGTTTTGTGATTTTTTTGTTGACTTTGAGGTTTGTCTGTATCATCATTCCACTGCACCACAAATGCTCCTGCAGGATCTGTTGCTACAATGGTTGTTCCTTTCTATTAATGGGGGCTGTGTCAGAATGACGGTAGAAAACGTTCATTTTTTTATGAGTAACAACCAGAATAACAATTTTTAATTAAAGGAAGTATGAGTGCTCTCTTAGAGTCAGGCCAAGCTAACTATGCACAGGAAGGGGTAACTGCAGTAGAGTTGGGTAGCTCTTATCCCTGAGAATCACTCATAAGAGAAAAACTTAAAGCTGGAAAAACCAGATTCTCTCTACTTTTGATTTTCCACTTTTCTCTATTTTTACAGTTTCTTTTTTGCTTCAGTGTGCATTCCCTCACAACTTTTCTGCTGGGGTTTTACTTTTATGCCCATAATATATCCACTGTCTCAGTTACATCAGCGTGTGCCAGGGCAACATACCCAGAGAAGCCCATGCATGGCAACAGCTACAGGATCTTGGGTAGGTTTTGGTGAGCTTTTGTTAAATATTTTTGCAGTCTTTTGGAATTGTTTAAAACTGTGTTACGTTTCTTCAAAGCTGTCTACTTCAGAGGATGCACCAGCCTTTTCAGAGCTCCAAGCACTCCATAGCCAGATGTCTTGCAGCAAAGTGTTTTCCCAGCTGGCTGGGAAATCAGTGAAACTGCAGAAAGCAGTGGTGGGAATAAGCAGCCTCAATGATGCACGTATATTCTGATTTCACATGGGAGAATGGCACAAAATTCTGAAGTATGAATCCCCATCTTGCTGCTAATTTACCTTAAAATCCAGTTCAAACAGAGAAAATGTAAGCTGACAAACATGGACTATACAGAGTGTTGCAATGTTTTACTCAGAAGTTATTACAGCTCATCCTCCTTCCAATAATACATTTGTATTACTTCAGGATAATAAATTAATTTTCACTCTCTCTACATATAATGATACTTACAAATGTCAAATTGTTGTTTCTACTGCAAGGAATTTATGAAACTCAGTTGCATCAGGCATGAATAATGACAAGAGATTTAAAGTAACTCTTATTGGTTGGGAAAAGGTATTGAAAAAAGGAAAAAAATCCATATTCCCTTGAGGTGGCTTCTGAGCTGTGTCAGTGTGTATCTGATGTTGAATTCCCTGCCTCAAAAGATCATATGAATTAATTTCATTTATCAGTACATTTACATAAAATTGTGAGATGGAGATTGGAATGCTCTAAAAAAAAATAGATAAATGTTGCACAGAAAATTTGGTGATGAATTAGCAGAGGTTTCTTCTAAACTGATCCCCTGGTCTCTTTTAGAGGAGATGTCTCAGGACTGCAATTTGGGCAGTGGCAAGAGGGACAAAAGAAACAGGACTTTCTACCAAGAAACACCTTGCGTTTCTGGCTTTTTTGTCACTGTGTGCCATGTTTCCTGCAGCAGCATCACCTCCAAGAGCAGCCTGGTGTTAAAGTACATGGATGGAATGGGGCTAAGGTGAAAAAGCTGAGTATACTTAAATGGACTTAAAGACTGTTTTGGAGTAGTGAGAGAGTGTGGTCTGGCTTCTGTACTGATTTTATATGGATCTTAAATGTACCATGTGCATTTTATACTGATGGCAATGTACCATGAAAGCATCCCATACAGAGAGGAAAACTCAAATTTTCCCCCAGCTTTGAAAAGAGAAAAAATACAAATATTAATGGACTTATAGAGTTGACTCAGCTTTCCCAATGCAAAATCTACCACATTGAAGCTGACCTGATTTGTCTCAGTAAGACTTCAGAAATGACAGGACAAGACACACCTGTCCTGTGTCTTAAGTACATGTTTAGGAGTAAAAATCAATATTTTCAGTTCCTCTGCCTTCCAGAAAACAAACAAAAAGCAAAGCTAGTCATAGAATCAGTCACAGAATCACAGAAACATTTAGGTTGGAAAGAACCTTTAAGCTCATCAAGTCCAACTACAAATTTATTTCCACTTTTTTTCAAAGTTTTACTTCTGATGTTTCTGCTCAATGTTGGAAACAGAAGTCTTGGCTATGAAACACAGATAATCTATCACAGAAAGCTGTGATGTTTCATAGGAAATAACTCCATGTCTTAGCCTTTCTTGCAACAGAAAAATTTGTTTGGTATATATGATCATTTTGTCATGGCTACAGCCATTATGAGTTATGTTGCATTTATAGTTATGACCTCTCAGTAGTTGGCTGATATTAAAACTCTGTTAGGAGGAATTACCTGGTTTTACAAATACTTGTAGTTACTGACCAAAGCTATACACTATCATGGAAGAGAAGTCTTTTCTGAAAAATCATTTGAGAAAATGTGTGCCCATGACTTCTGCTGACCACAGAGACTAGAAAAATACATTTACCTAAATATTTTTTTCTGTGGATCAACACATTCTCTGCACACTGTTTTGATGGCACCCTAAAGGAAAGGTACATAAAAGTAGCATCCTTTTTGATGCCAAGAGTCCAGGCCTAGCTTACTTCACCTGAGGGTCTTTCTGTGGCCAAGTTCAGACTCACTTAACTTTTTAATTATTACTGACAAATACAAGGTATGATCTGGTACTGAATCCTGGGTACTCTCTTTTTCTGTATGCACCTTCTCTGCTAATTGTAGCAATATTTTACATGGCTATTTCTAACCCAACATCTTTTATTCATCTGAATTCCAGATGTATGCTTGTCACTCTATAGAGACAATTGTGTTCTATTCATTTATGTTTGTAGAGGTCTTGTGTAAGGTACTAATGTCTGTACTAAACTTCTGGTTTTGCAGGTAAGATTACAAAAGTGTATGGGAGTACGCAGGATTTGGACATGATAGGTCCATTCAGCTTTCCCAGTTTGGCTTCCTGGCCTTTTGGCCTCTCAACACATATTTTTATTCTTTTCATTAAATGCTTTCCCTGAGGTTGGACTCAGAATATAATTTTGTCATCTCCTTCCTCTTTGTGTCAGTACAAATCCCTTTCATTACTTCTTCCTTTGGCACCAGTTAACGTTGCTCTTGGGCTGGAAAGTCAGTTCCTGTGCATGCTGTAATCTTTTCCAAAACCCTTGCCATCTCTCTCCTTCTACCTCCTGTCCTTTGGACACCAGTTCCCAAGCAAGGCCCCTGGGAGCACTGGCTGCTGGTCTGTGGACAGCTGGCAGTAAACTTCAATCAGGCTTGTTTCATCATTTCCAGCTCCAAATCACCTTAGAAGAATTTAGGCTCCATGTACCTTGCTCCTAATACTACTTTCCTCCGCATTTATTGGTGCCATTCCAAAGGAATGTTGTGTGATCCTGTTTGGAAAAGACAGTGACCAGTTGGAAATTAAATGGGAGGAAGGTGGGAGCAATGGAGTGGATGGGGAAGAGGTGGATGGAGGAGATGGAGGAGTATGGGCCATTTCCTGATGGAGATGGGAAAATGCACTTTTGGTCTTCTCCTATTAAGAGGTCTGCTTAGGATACCTGTCCTGTCCTGTCCTAGAGTAGTTATGGGAGAAGAAAGAAACAAATGAGATTACTTCAGTCCAGCAAAGATGAGGAGCCAGTCCCTCAGTATGGGAGCCTGGGATGTAGCTGTGTGACTGTGAAGGCACAACAGCTTTAACTGCCTTGCACAGCGGAGCCTGGACTGAAGCCAGGAGCAGCCAGGCTGGGTAAACCTCTGTGGAGTGGACTGTGTTTGCCCTTGTGTCTTCCAAGCTCTAGCACTAGGTATTTCATCCCTGTTTTGATTTTAGTAGTGTAAGATAAGGAATAAAAGGAAATGGTTTCGACAGAAAGTTGAAACAGAAATGGTAGACTTCTCTTTTATGCTTATTTTCTATAACAAAATTTCTTCTTTCTGAGTTTACATGACTTTAAATAAGAAGTATGTATATAAAAGGTGTTTACTAGGAATTGAATCAATTCAAAATACGTGCTTTAACCACCTCTTATTTTTCATGTTTTGAAATGGATAAACTTTGTCCCTGTTTTCCTCAGCTCTTGACAAGGCCCAGCTCAAACACAGTTCAAGTGAAGTAGCAAGCTGAGGAAAATGACACTGGCTAAGCTTGGATACAAGCCATGGCCACCCATTTCCTATAGTGGTGCTATAGCTCTTTCCTTCCTTCAGGCCAAAGTTTGGCTTTTATTATTTTTTATGTATGTGGACATCTACAGCGTGTAAATATTTTTACTTTTTGCCACTAAAGTTGGAAAAAATGTTTTGTATCTGTGATCTATTCTTTAGGCCAGCATAGATTGCTGCAGAGATTGACAGCAGAGCAGTAACTGTGTTAGCAAATTTTACAATCTGTAAAAGTGTAGAGGTACAGTGTCCAGCCTTTCCCCTTTTCCCAAGGGAAAATAGGCTGCCCTTCATCTGCCCAGATCAGGAAGGGATCTCTGCTGGACAAGGGGAAGGATTTCTTCTTTGTGGGCCATGGAAGAGCAGCTGAACTATTTCTGCCTCATTTGTCAGCTCCTCTCCTCTCCTCTCCAAACTGATGCCCAGGGTGCTTTCTTTGCAGGGAAGGAAAAAGCTTTTGAGCACATCTTCCAGCTGACTAGCATAGAAAGCTTTCCATGGGGCCTCTAGCTGGGAAAGCAATGAGCAGGGTTTGGTGGGAAAGAGTAGTGAACATGGAGAAAAGACTATAGATTTTGTCTTGTATTGTTGTGTTGTCTTGGTGCCTTCTTGCTCTGTCTCTCAAATGCCAAATGTTGGTCCCTGCAGGTTTGTGAAATTAGAAATTATAAGTATTTCCAATCTCTTCCAGTCCTCCACACCAAAAAACCTATTTAAAAATAAAGCAAGCAGGAAAACAAAAATTGCCTCATCAAAGGAGATTGTTTGAACAATATGTCACATTCCTGTCCTTGAGCAGATGGTGGTGATGTGTTCAGTGAGTGTATGTGCTCCAGCTCATGGCAGGGAGAGGTCAAGCAGGAGCTGGATGCCAGTGTCCCTGCTACTCTGTGTGGTGGTGGCTGGAAATAGAAGGGCTGCATTTCTTGCCCCTTTCTGCCACTGTGTGCAGACATGGTGGAGGTGGCAGGCAGCTTCACAGCTTTCCTCACCATTCTGTACTCCATCATGTGTATCCGAATCCCAGAGGAAAAAGATCTGCCTGCTGCCCCCTGCCACCCCTCTCCTCCCACAGGCCACAGCAGTGGCAGGAGATGCCCCACTTGAGAAAGTGGGCTCCTGTTGGGTGGTTGGTCACACAGGTCCTGTTGCCCAAATCTTGTAAGGAAATACAGGGAGGCAGAGCTGAAGTTCCCTGTGTGTTGATGTGCCTTTAGACAGCTCTGGAATAATAATATGATGGTAATTATGTTAGCAAACCTAATTAAAAAAAGCCCAAAACAAAAAATCATTAATTTAATTTTTTTCTTTTATTTACATTTATTTTAATAAACTTTTTATCAGAGATGCTGACCAAATAGATTCTGTTCAGAGCAAGCTTAGTTTTTTATTGGCTTTTCATGGACCTGTAATCTAACTGTTCTGAAGGGTATAAAAACAGCTCTTTGAAGACTATTGATGTCAAACCATACCTATTCCTTAGACAGTAAAATGACCAGGCTTAGCTGGTTTTCACCCTACACTCAAGCAGTGAAATCTCCCTGAAGCAAACAGAAGAATGTGAGTCATTCTTGGAGGAGGAAACACTTCCACAGAAGAATGGGGGAGCTGAGCAAAATATTTCATTTTAAGAAGCCAGTGAATAGTGGTGACTACACTTCTCGTCTTATCTCATCTGGCTCCTATTTGACTTAGGTGTCACAGCAAAGGCTTTTTGCTCTGCTGAAGAGTCAAGACCTGTTCTCAAAAGCTGAGGAATATGTCCTGAGAATGTGCTCTGAAGTACTTAACTCTTCTGCATTAGCCAACAGTTTCTGAATCCCCTTCAAAGCTGCATAGATTGTTATCTTTGAGGTTACCTGGGCACCAGATGAAAATATATAATGAAGCTTAGTATTCACTGAATGTAATTTTGTTAATGTCCATATAAGATTGCTACGAAATGCTGATATTTTATAACAAAATTATCATCACAGACTTATGCAATTTACAGTCCCAATAGCTGGACTATAGTATGATACCACTAGGTTCGTTGGGTAAAATTTGACTTCGTCCATCTCTGAAAAGTCTCTTTGATGTTAAATTATATCTTAATGGGACTCTTAGAAGACTTTAAAAGAAAATATTAGTCAATACCTCTTCACCGTTGTGTGTTTTAATAAACCAGCTTTTCAGAAGCCAATAAACTATGGCAGGGTAAATAATTCCTTTCACTAACAAAGCTAAACGGAGAAATGTCTCATCACACTAATTTCTGTGTTTTAATTTTTTGATCATCCAGCTGGTCTGAACTTTTTGTTTCAATTCAGTGCTGTATTTGTCTTTGGTTCTTATGCTGGCCTGCAAGAAAAGTGATACTGGTTTAATTCTGTTGCTTTGACATGCAGCTCAAATATGCAGCTGATGTTTGCTGCTGTGTCTATTCTTCTTTATCTGAAAGTGCTTATGGGCTTTAACTGAAACAGAAACATTTCAAGAGTACTCTCCAAATGTAGAATCAATGACCTACTCATTTCAGCAACAAGACCAAGGAAATCTAGCATCACTATATAGTAAAACACCCAGAGCTCTAGTTGCAATGAGAGAGCTATGAAGAGATACTTTATTTCTGTAGCTGTTGCAATAGTAAATCTCATAATTTCCTCATCCAATTGCTGAAAAATGCTTAGGGATGTGGTTTGTGTGCCCTAATCTACCACTACATCACCTCAGGCTCTCATATTGCAGCAAAGCTAATTATCATGTTTCCAGCGACACAGCATGATCTCATACTCGTTTATTGGAGGAAGTATAAATATGGCTTTTCAAACAAAAGCCTTACATATATATTATGTCATGAAAAGCCAGAGGTTTGGAGGAAGGGGTAAGGAAGACAATGAGAAGTATTTCCTCTTTACAAGGTTTATAGTTCCTTCAATTTTGTTAGAAATGTTCAGATAATTTTATCCTGTGCTTTTTGTGTGATATTTTACACCTAGTGAGAATGTGGCACTGCATGTGCAAAGGAAAAGTGAATCTTCTGCCGTAAGAAAATTACTGCAAAGGGATCTTCTTATGCTTGGTAGCTCTATGTGTTATTTGAGTTGGACCAAATTAAATTTGTGTAGGGCAAGTGTTGCTGCCCTGACTAAACTGCCTTGATTTTTCTACTGCAAACACTCATATTCATGTGCAGGTACGCTGGTCCTCTCTCAATGAATGGCATCCAGAAATCTTTATTTAATGTTCTCATCTTTCTTTGTTTAATTTATTAGCAGGGAGAGATCCAATCAAAGTGGCAGCTGGGTTGTTTTTCTAGTGTGTTCCTGAGAGGACAGAGCCTTGCAAAAGCAGCTTGTCACATACCTCCCCTGGAAGCTCCATCATTCACATGAAACTTGTGTTCAATATATCCCACTAGAATTATATCAAACATGCTGTTCTCTGGGAGATAACACACTTATTAAAAAGCATACCAGATTATAAATATCTACTGGCACACAGAGGCTCCTTAGACAATGAATGACAGAACAACAATGACTCGGTCCCTGCAGCTCCCCATGCATACAAAGCTGGACTTTTGTCAACTCTCTGCAAGGAAGTCTTTTCAATGGCAAATCACAGATGATGGGATTGAAAGGATCAAGGTACTATTTGGATCCAGCCCCTTGCATTGAGCAGGGGAGGACCCTGTGGTGCTTGATTCATTGTGTGCATCTGACCTCTCCTTCAAGCTACTGTGAGCCTGTGTCATAAATCTCTCATAAGTCAAAATGTTCCACCAACTTTACTGACTAAGATTTCCTAGGATGTGAGTGAGATTTTTATCTCTTTTTCATTACTAGGGTGCAGTGTGCTACATTAGTGGAATCCAGCATGAGAAATTATTTTTCTCCCTGTACAAATTTTCCTACCTCAGATAATTTGATGAGATCAGAAGAGGGTGAATGATGGATGCTCAAGTCCAGCAGCACTGTACCCTATAGGTGGTCCCCATTTGATCCACTGAAGTGCAGTGGCTAAATTTATGAGTTTTTTTTGCCATTCCTCTCTCCCATTACTACATCAGTTTTCCAGCTGAGGAACACAGAGAATTCCCCATGACTAAATAAGCACCACCACTCCTGCTGTGCTGCTGTCTGACAAACAACCACTCAAACTACTCAGTGAACAGCCCTAGTGTACGGCTCCACTTGCCTCAGTAAGAAATAATCTCTGAATGATTCATGAACTGGGAGGAATCTCAATTCTGTGGCTTTTCAGTCCTCCCAGTGTGGGTATTATCCTTCCTTTTATTAATATTTTTAAGCTTTGCAATTTTAGCCCATTCTATTACTAATTTATGTTTCCTAAAATGAAACTTACACAGCTTTTAGTATTTCAGTAATATTTATCTACAACCTGAAGTGATTCATCTATCCTGTAGAAACACATACAACAATACTTGTATGAAATCAGTGCACCCTTTATAATCCTCATTCCCTTCCAACCACTCTTAAAATTACTGAGGAATGTGTGACATCTTTAAGTTTGGAAAGCAGGTTCCAGAATAGGACTTCAGAAGACAAAATGAAGAGAGGACATCTTGTAACTGTACCATACTGGCTTCTACAAAAGTTGGGACTGAATGTTTTCAGAAAAAAAGTAATTTCTCTTTCTGTACTGCTTACTTTCACTGAAGATTTTTTTGGAGTTGAAGAAAGAGAAATGTTTTAGATAAAATCTTAGTTCTCTATGCTACATAAAAATAAGAGCATGAAAATCAGTTCTGTTTTAAAAAATACACCGACATTTAAGTGTTTTTTGTAAATGGATTGGAGCAACTGTTCAGTTGTGTTGTAACCCTTACTTTCCCCTGTAATTTAGGGTACTGAATTTCATGTGCCATGGAAACCTGCCAAAAACAAACAAAAAAAAAGGAGTGCTCTAATCTTTGGCACTAGTTTATCTGTTTGGTTATACTTTGTTGAAAATATCTGATTTTAACATTCAGCTGTGCTGCTTACCATATGATATAAACCCTTATTTTTCAGCCATGGACCATGTATATAAGAGAGACTTTATTCAATTACCTAATGTGTTTACTGGCTCTGTTAAATCAGGATCTGTGAATCAGGTTGTTAGTTCCTATTTTCCATCAATAGCAATAATGATTCATGGGGATAGAATCACAGGGAAAAACTCACAGGATCATGTAGACTGATGCACTCACTTCTATTGATGGCAAATATAAGTCTCTCACTGATAATAACTCATATTTACATTTGTCACTATTCTTTTCCTTTTTCCTTGATAACAGGAGATATGAATAGAACTGGGCTTTGTCATCATGGAGCTTGATTTATCAGCAGAGGGAAGGCAATTCAAACATAATACGAGGTCACATAATTAAACTGTTTCTGAGTAATACTCAAACCATTAAAGGAAACAAATGTGCCAAAAGAAGCATCAGTTTTTCTTTTTAATTTTACAAATGCATATAGATATAAAAAATTGATATGTTTCCAGTCCATCTTAGTCATCAACACTACACTAAAAAAAAATTAGTCTGTACTCTCTCAACCATAAAAAAAAAAAATTATAGATAGGGAAACTAGAAGCCTGACACATTTGGCAATTAATACACAGAGACATTAATTCAAAACTCATTCAATATTTCCTCCATTACCACTATCAAAACATAATTTATATAGGTTTGGAGAATACACTCTAAACATAATATGAACTTGAGAAATACCACTAATATCCAGACTCAGTATTGCTTGCAAATTTATTTTTCTTTTAAAATAGTGCTTAATTTCTTCTTGACTGAGCTCTCCATGAACTCTGTAACTCACAAAGCGTTGTCAGACAAAGTAAACACACATAAGTATCACCATCCTACTCACAATTGTGCAAGTCTAGGGCAATTTGAATTTTCTTTCAGCCAAGATTCTCAGTTCCCTCTTCTCTTGTGCAGAGCATTGCAGTTTGACATGCATAGATGAGTGAGACAGAACTGCTGCATGCACATGGACTCATTTCTGCTTGTGTGTTGCTAGCACCCTCAGAAATCCCCTGCAATCCCACTGAACCCTCTCATCTTGCTTCTAAACCTAATAATCCTTCACAAATATCCATTAGAAGTACCTGATTCTACCTGTTGTCACCTTAAGACAACTGAGAACTCTGCATCCTGAAGAACAGAAATAGGGCACATTTGAGAAGACAAGACGGCTTCATGTAATAACAATCTATATTCCATAACTATCTGTATTCTACAATGCAAGCACTGGCATTATTCTGCCCCAAACTTTGTAGTCATGTGTGCTTTCACCAGGAAGTTCAGAGAAAGCTGTTCAGGAGCTAAGAGCCACAGCTTCTGCTAAGACAGGGTAAAAAAATGACGTAAAAATGACTGTGGGTTCTGGGATGAACTTGGTAAAAAAACCTGGGAGCTGCTGAACTCTGGAGAAAGGCCTAAGAAGAACTTCTGCAGTTCTCCAAAAATGTCACTGCAGCTCAAGGTGAGAAATTACTTTTAAACTGTGCAGTGGCTCTTTTTCAGAGCAGATGTGAAAGACACTTGTTCACAGCAAAATCAAGATATATTCCTTCAAGAAAAAAGTAAGAATTAGATTCAGCAGGCTACAGGCTATGTAAAAGCCCTTCATTATTTCTTCAGCATGGATATCCAGACAAAGAGCATACATTTTGCTAGATTTCATGGATATAAATATAGTGTTCATTTAGACCTACTTCAAGAAGTTACTCATCTATTATTACTAGTTTCTAATTATGGGATGCCCATACATGCATTTTTAGTTGTTTTAGGAAAGCAGTCTAAGTGCTTCTGGAATTATATCTCTTCCAAGGACATTTTTTCACTCTGGTCCTGTAGTGAGAACAGAAGCAAATTTTCATCTGTGATATTTAGACAATTATCAAAATACAGCATTTTCTAGATATCTGGATACCCCACGTGCTCTTGCACCAAAGAAAAACAACAGTAAATACATACATGATATCCTCAATTAAAATGTACAAAGGAAAGTTAGAGAACAAGATCAAAAGTTGAATCTGAAAAGTTATTTAGGTGTCTAATTTTGGACCTCCAACATGCTCTTGTAGGCTTTAGTAGTCTAACAATACGTGGATCTGAATTTGGGTTTTGCTCACAATCTCTGTGAAATAATGTTGAGATAATGGTTTCATACATATTCTTGGTGGGAGGAGTGACTGCATCACTGTCATATGTTAATTCATTTACAATTCTATCCTGTCTTTCGGAAGCTTAATTCTCTCAATATTTCCCAAAATGCACTGGAGCAAGTGTTCTTTGTCCTTGGAGTATTGGTGGCTAAGTGTTTTTGCTCTATTTTAGGCTATGGGTTCAGAGACCAAAACGATTCCTCTTGAACACCTCTGTAACTGTGACTGTGTAATTCCTGTCAGCCAGAGCCAGGGCCACTGCCAGAACCGCGTGATGGTCTACAGCTGGCACAGCCCTATTCCCACCAGGACAGCATCTCTCCAGTCTGCTGTGTTTCTCCCTATTGTTATCTCCAGGGCAGTTTTAGATCAGATATGCTCGTTCAGTGACAGATGGAAACAAAGGTGAAAAGGAGGGTTAAGAGTCAAAAGAAGTTAAAAATATTTTAATCTGACACAGAAAGATTGTGCTGCTGAAATTAAGAGACAACACAATCTGATTAACAGGACCTGACCAGCATCCCTGCCTGAGGGGAATTTGCTCCATCTCCTTCCTGGACACATATAATACATATCTGGTGATATTTGAATTTGAATCTGCTATTTCCTCTCCCTTGTATTTCACTGACAGAGCAAACAATAATTATGAATATTGTGTGATGTAACTAACCATGTCAACTCTTTAATAGCTTCACATCTGTTAGATGCACCAACGTCATGTAGGATGTTCTGTGGGATGTAGAGCTGAATTTCAAATTTGTGTGCCAAGGGCTTGGGCAACCCTGTAAGGGTGTTGATTATGCCCTAATATCATGACTTACAATCTCTTTATTACTATCTTACCTATACCAAGTAGTAATATTAATAGGTCTTCCACAATTTCATGCTGCCATTTGTGTGGCAATCTTTTGCTGAATAAAATGCAGCATATTCTATCTCTGACCTAAGTCTCAAACAGAAAGAGCTGCTTCAGTAGATCAGTATGTAGCTATCATTCCTGGAATAATCATGATTATTTCAGTGAAACAGATTTAGTAAGAGCAGATAAGTTCACTTAGAAACTGTTCTTTTGACTACACGATGCTTAACTTTTTGAAAAGCTACTCCAATATTTGTGTAAGTGCCAGAAGCAGCTTATAAAATCAACGGCTGTGTTTTCAAATCCTGTGGACAGACTGACAAATTTGTGAAACAAATAGTCCAGAAGCCAAATAGATTTGCTTTGTGAGCCAAATTACCTCTTGAAGCCTTTCTCTAGTATTTTTTAAATTCTGTGTTCTCATACTCTGTTCCATGTTATGCAAAGGGAGTCCGAGCCTTTGTTCTCTCATAATATGGCCATACAGGATGGTGCTGGGTTTGGTACAGCAGATAAGTAGAGGGTTGAATCTGGAATTTTGAGTGATAGGAGGATTTAGATGATTAAATGCCTTGGGAAGTCTATGCTGAAACCTTTGTGTTAAACTATAGACATTACTGTCACAAGGCTGCCAGATATAAACACAGGATCTAACTCCAAATGTCAACTTCTGATGTTGATTTTTCAAGACTTCACCCATTGATTGTATTTATTTGCCACTGGCCCTGCATTTGCTTAGTCACAGCAACAAACCCAGTGCAGCCTGGAAAAGGGCTGAATAAGGAGAGAGAGTTAAGTAGTTGTCACTAGCTATCTTCACAGGACACAAAATAGAGTTTTCGTTCCCCTTTTCAGATTACGTGGATTTAAAAGTTGCCATGATGGTTAATAACACTTTAACAACATGCCTATATATTGGAATTAAATACTGATATTGCCGGATGGAATGTGCCTGGGCTCGTCTGGGCCTTGCTGCTTGACCAGAGGCGGCAGCTGTGGTGGTTTCACCTCAGAGACACCTTTGGCTGGCTGGATGCTGCAGCTCGGTGCTTGGGACAAGTCCAGGCATGCAGGAGCTCAGGTTTACCTCTGGCAGAGAGGCTTCAAGGTGAGGTGAAGGAAAAGGAGGCGGGTTCTGCTGGGGGGTTTCGATCCAGAGCTTTATTCCTGGCACACAGGCCTCTGAATGCAGCAACAGCTCCAACAGAACCAGAGAACCGCGTGGTTGCTGCGTCTTTTAACCCCAGGGAGAGGGGGAGGGAAGGGGTAGGGGTCCCACCAACCAGGTAAGGGGGGGGGGAAGTCTCAGGGGACGAATGACACCTGGATGGCCCAATGTCCCCAGGGCTGAGAGGCATCTTTTGAACTCTGCCAATGAGACGGCGCCCTTGCTGGAATGCCAAGATTGATGGACCGCAGTCAGCAGGGGGCAAGGGGAGGGGAAGGGAGAGGTTATTGGCATACCTGGGGAAAGAACCAGGATGGACAGGCTATTACATCACAACACCTATAGCAACAGATTTTTTGCACTTATGTTGCACAGGCATGCTTTTTCTTGGTGGTTTGATGGGCCAGAAGCAGCATGTCCCCACTTTACCTCTACAGCTTTTGGCAGCTGGTTAACACAGCAGTGCCTTTGACCTGCCATCATGCACTGCTTCCCTGTCCTCTCCTTTGCTTCTCTGCCCTCTTGTAGTAACACTAATCTGGTTCTCCTGCCATTAATTTGCATTTAGTTTTGCAAAACTTGCATAACTGTTAAAAATTAAAGCACATGCTTAAGCACAGTGGGATGACTGAACCCTGAAATTGTTTCCCATGAGGTGCAAAAATTCTTCTGTTCCCTTCCTCACAACTTCATTATTTTCATGTCTCTGTTCCTAGAGAAGAATGTATATAGAGAGATGAAAAAAATATGGCAACTGTTGGCCTCAAGTCCTGATTTATGGTGTTTTTTCCTAAGGAAACATTGTCTTTCAATCGACAAACCTGCATCTTATAAAAAATCAAAACATACTCACACCACACTTAACATGAGCCATGTATGCAACCATCCAATGCAAGACAAAGACATATTATCTTAATCCAAAATATAAAGTCATCATTTCTGACTACCACTATGACTCAACTAACAAACCCTGGTCTTCTGTGGAGAAAGTCAATTTGGTGTAGAGCCACATGGGTGTGGCTACAATACTTTGGGAACCAATCACAACTATTGGGATGTCTTGTAGGATTGGAATTGGGAGTTTTTATTTCTGTCCATTGTACAGAGTTTTACAGTGAATAAAAAAATGAACAATTCCAAAGGGAACCAAAAGGCAAATTGACAGATCAACACTGTGATAATTTTTAAGCAGTCACGTGATGCAATGCCATACCTCAGTCAGGCACATATCGCCAAGCTTAGCTAGGGGAAATCAGTAAAACCTTACTGATGGAAGCTATATGACTCTGTAGTTCTAGAAGGTTTGTAATTATTTTTAGTTTATGTTGTAGATAATTTTGCTCTGTAAATAAATTTTCTATTCATGAAAAGCAGGTGCTGGGGGGGCAGTTAAGCAGGGGAAAGAAATTTTTCTTCATCCCCTTATCTCTTAGGCGTGGGAGGCAATGGCTTATCTTCTCCTGTAGTCAGATTAGTACCTTTGAGGAGCTTTTGATGACACCTACTGCAGGCCTGCACTTTAGGGTGAGATGAGGCATCCTTTGATGGTGCCTGCTCTCCACTGGTTATAAAAGAAATCTGGGAAAGTAACTTCAATCTGAATGACTCCCTTTAGAACAGGATATGTCGGGCAAGAGCAAGGGAACTCAGGGTGTTCTCCAGCCCTGGCTGCACAGGCACAGGCCTCCAGTTGCTCCTGTTGGAAGCTCTGGGCTATGGACCCACATTCAGGCCCCTTTCTCAGGGGACTGACTTTAGACAGCCTGCTGGCTTGCTGATTATAATACAGGTGCAGCAGCGGGTTCACACACCACCCCCCGATAAAGCTGCAGCAATTGTTTGTGTTAATAGGGTTTTAAATTGCATCAGGATGCACAAAAGATGTCAGAGAACTGGAGACAGAGAGATGAAAGGATAATGCAAATATGGTACTGTAATGATTGAATTTTACCTCTTCTCTCAGTAACCTTAACTCTTCGGATGAAACAACAAAGAATAGAGGAGCAATCCTATATATGATATTCAGTCTGCACAGGCTTTGTGAAGCTCTCACTTTAAGCCATGCCCCTAAATATGTTTTTGATTTACATTATGGAGATCTGCAGAGAATGCCTTTCTCATTTTGATCATCAGATTGATTCAATCAGATTTAGTTGCTACCCAGAGGATGCTTGTAGTGTTTGTATTTCCCTGCACTGGCACATCTAATTTAAACAAAAGTAACTCCACATGCTGTAAGGGTATTTCTAAAGGGAGACTGCCATGGGGAGAAAAGTATTTCTGCAATTTCCACAGAATAAGGTATTTGTGCTAGAGACATCTGGAAATGCGTCTCACTCTACACTGGATTTATAGGATCAGAAAGAGATATGATTAATGGGAAAATGAGACACTAATTCAGTTTTTAAAAAATAGACGTTCAGAGATTTTTAGATTACATTACTATATTTGTCTGTTTCATTTTGTATCCTACAATTAAAAGTGTGCCAGATACTTTAGTATGATGTATTTTGTCTGGGATGTCATCTCATCTGATATTTTGAAGCTGAAGTCATTTATTTAGACACTGGGACTTCAAATCAAGCTAATCTCATTTCCTTAAACCACTGCCCACCGATGCAGCCAGGATTATAGGGATCTAAAAGCTCTGCAGGTAGTGTATATGCAGGACACATTAGTGAGGCTGAACAAATTGATGTGAACTATAATTCTACACGTCAAATAGCACTCAACAAATAAGCATTTGCAGCAAATATGTCAATTTCCATAATTCTCTAATTTTAAAGAGTCATTCAAACATGTATCCCAGGACAGGGCTTTCATGTTTTATCAAGTACACTTTGTTTTTGGAGTGTGATTTTTCATGTTTCCAGAAGAATTTTTTCTCTTATTCTTAAACAGATATGACGGGTACAGATAAGGTAGTAAAACATAATTAAGGACTGTGATAAAAGCCATATGATATTTAATATGTTTTTCTATCTATCTAAGATTCTATTTTCCATAAATTATCTGATAAAGTATTTCTGTTGCTTTCCACAGAAATGTATAATAAACCAAAATTTATGAAAAAGCCTGCTTTAAGGCTTTCCAGGCAGTTAGTCTTGTCCCCATGTGCTACACTGACAAATAAAATGTGACAACTTTGCTTAAATTAAATTCTTCACTGTGATATAGAAACATGGATCAATCAAAGCTGAAGTGATAGTGTTCATTATTATGCTGGATGTAGTAAGGAAAAAAAAAAAGGAAAGGCCCTATGTGAAAGAGAAAGGATTTGAGAATTTGTTCCACAATGACAAGATGAAAAGCAATTTCAAAAGCTGAGCCTGTGATAAGTGAGAGCTTCCCTGAGCTTTTTTGCAGTTATCCAAGGACATGCAGAACAGTGACTGTTTGGTGTCTGAGCATTGCGTATGACTGCAGGTTTCATGGGTCTCACTCTTTCTTGCTATGTAGTCATTCTTATAGTGAGCAGGAGAATTGCACTACATGTGTAGCTGCAGTGAAAGTCAATTTCTGCCCAAACTCTGCCACTCTGGTTTGACTGGTGGATGGAAAGGTGTACAAGGGCGATTATGTGCATGGAATTTTCCTGGGAGGAAGGACAATGAAATAGTTCCAGGCACAATTCTTATAAAGTTTTGGGAAGCCTTACCAACCAGGCTTTGTGAAATTGTGGTAAAGTGTTCACTTTAAAAAAAAAAAAAAAAAAATCACAATTTCTATTCAAACATCGTATTTGTCAGTATAGTGAAAAAAACCCAGTCCTTCTAATATGATGGTTATACTGATTTTTATGGGAAAGGTTATCCCATGAACAAAACATGTCTCTGTTAAGTCAAATGAAATTTAAATTCATATTAATTTTTTGGAGGACTGACTAGCTTTGTTCTGCTTTCCAGCTTCTGCTAGGATTTCTGGGAGTTCTCTTTGAGGCACCCATACAATTCTGGAGTCAGGGTGTTTGACTGGGTGACATGGAGAATGTGGATTTACTTGCTTTGTGTAGTTAGATACGTCTTGCTTATTTCGTGTGTCTCTGGTCACTTCTGGGGATTTCTCTTGCCATATTTGTCCAGTCTGCCTTTGAACTCCTCCTGTAAGGGAGTTCAAAAGAAAAACCTTTCTTTTCGAACATCCTCTGGCAGAGGGTTTGCTCTTTGCTCTCCTGTTTCTTGGCTACTCTTTTCACCAATCCTACTAACATGGTCTGATGTTCCCTAGTCCTTGAATTGGTTATTCTTGCTTTATTTTTAGTGTCATGTGTCCAAAACAGAGGATCACATTCTGGAGAATGGCAGCAGGCCTTGCTGCAGTGATCTCATGGTTATCTCCACCCTGGGTGCATATGGGGTGGGTGGAGAGGGCAGGGAGAGGGTGGGAATGTTCCAGACCTTTACACTGATGTCACAAGTATCCTTGGTCACACATTGACACAGCCCTCTTGTCTCCCTCAGCAGTGCTCAGCCCTACAAACAACTCTGCAGGCAAGAACTCTGGAAGTTCAACAGTCTGATCACCATCTCTGCTTTTGGAGATGATGCAAAAAAATTTAGGGGTGTTACTTGAGTTCAGAAAAAAATGCCTAGGTTGACTGCCAAGCTGGCAAAAAGTAAGATAAAGCAATTTTCAAGATTTTTTCCATTTCTCTTTTCTATGATATTTTGTTTGTTTTTAACTTGCCGATCTTTCTTTTCCATTTGCCTGGTGATCTTGCCTGTTGCTTTACCTTTTGACTCCTTTTGCCTTGGTCATTCCCCTCAGGTGGAACAAATCATTCCATAAAGCACACTGTCTTCCCCACTTTTCCGCAGTGTTTCCTTTTATTTCTTCAGTTCGAATAAAGAATAATGAATAACCATTCAAGTTAGACTACATGATATGGAAGTCCACTTATGAATCAGATCAAGAGTGCTTTTTGTTGCTGCAGATGTTGACTTTGAAGGATGGGATCTGCAGGTGTAACAGGGTAATAATATCCTTTGTATCATGTGCAGCCATTTAAAGGATCTGCTCCATTAATTACTTCTGTGTCACTCACTCAGTGCTGCTAAAATGTAAAGCTCCTGCAGAAAAAACAACTGCAATGGTAAGAGCCTGCACGAGGTGGCAGTACTGGTATCACATTGGTTTTCTTTTTTGGGGGCTTGCTGTTTCCAGAAAATCTCCTTGTAAATGAATTGATTCATGTCAGAAGTGGGCAAGCTTGCAAACAAGTCCATCTGGTAAGCAGCTTACTACATTTCTATATAAATAAAGAAGATCATCCAACTCTTTCAGGGTCACTCCGCCCCTCAGATCATGAGAAAGTCTGTTTTCAATGCAGAAAAATTCAGATACAATGCTCCAAATGCATAACTGAGCACATCCTGCCTGGTTAGATAATGATAGGCAACTGCAGTGCCTGACAGCTTGGGGCAGAGTGAATCAAGCCTTGTAGAAAACCAAGCTAGGCAATCTTTTCAGTTCATGGACATGGGGGTGAAGTATAATTCTGTTAAAGTGAGTCCCAGATAAAAGGGCCTTAGGACAAGAATTGACTAGGTTCTAAGCTATCAAACACCAAAAGAAAAAGTATTTTCATCTCATGTAGGGCTCTATTTTCATGAAATGCTTTAACTTCACAGATAGAAATCTCTGCATTATAATAATCAGATCCTCTTATTGCAATCAATAAAATCAATGGACAAAAATGAAACAGGTGTTCTGGTGCATTTTCTTCTCCTTCTGTTTTCTGAAATTTTTATGCCAAATTGCTTTTCTCAGATGAGGTTTTTATTTCTACTTTTTAAACAACCAGGGAGACTGAGGCTTGTGTTGCACCTAAAAATATCTTAAGTGTGTTGCAATGAGCAACGAGAAGTCCTGTGCATTTTCTATCCATGTTTTACTCTGTTTCTGTAAAAAAAAAAAAAAAAAAAAATCTGACATTTGATTCCCAGGCAGATCACTCAAAGATATTTTTCCTATGCCTCTCACTGTGGTGGCAGGATATGGTTTGGAAGATAGAAGGAGGTCTGGGCATATGAGAGTGGAAGTGGATGGAAGTGGAATGTGTCACCTGATGGGGAGACATGTGAGGTGGGTCATCCTTAGTAGCTCTGAAAATCAGTGAGCCCCTGGCTCCGTGAGCCCCAGCTTCAAAGTGCAGTGGGCCAGGGATCACATCCACTGTATTGATCCAGAGGGAAGCTCCAGGATTGCTCTGTGTGTGAGCACAGACCTACATGCATGGCATATGGAATGGAACTCAACCATCTAAGTTTTAGCAACCTACCCTGGGACTGAGCCATTCTCATCTTCTTGGTTTCCTGGAGCTGCCCTCCTACTGCTCCATCCTATCTGTCCTCCCCTGGGTATTCCAGGTTGGAGAAGGACGTTGCTATGGAGGACAGATGATGTTTATGGACTGTTCAACTCAGGTCATTGTTGACAGACTCTTGGCTACCCTGAGAATTAACAGCAGGAAAGCCCAGCAGCTGGTAGCTCACCAAAACCCCTTCCCAGGGCTGAGGTTCTGCAGCTGCAAACAAAGGCAGCCAGCAGGACTATGGCTCCCAGAGGAGGTGCTTGGGAGCAAGATTGTAAGGAGGGACGTGCAGATGGGTCAGGGACAGTGCAGAGGCTCTGTGATTTGAGGACATGGTGCATTCTCTTGGACGCCTGTGCTTTCCACCTCTTGAAAGTGCTCCAAGGTTTTGTGTTGCTTTTCCTATTTCTAGAGCAGCTTTAGGGCAGAGGCAGACAAATATAAAGGGAGTGCAGAGAAAAAGCCTCAAACCTTTGGAGCTATTTGGTATCTGAATTTTCATTGAAGTCAGTGAGATATGATCCTTTACACCCTTTTTATAGTTTGGGCATGAGAATGTTTATACAGAATTATTATGTTGCTAGAAGTAGAATCCAAACCTAAAAAACTAGCTTTCAAACCTTTATTTAAAGATGGAAACAAAAATAATAATTCAAAAATAATTAGGTGATTAGGTGTGACCTTTCTATTTTAAGGCTTCTCAGTGGGTGCAGAGGAAAGAAATGAAGCAGTGAAAGAGAAGCAAGTTGATGTTCTGCAACCCACCAGAGGAGAGGGAGAGCCCCAGGCTTGGCAAGGGCAGGTATCCATGCTTTCACTTCAACACTTGCCATCTTACTAAAGAGGTTCTCACAAGTCCTGTCAGACTAAAAGGCAAGGACCAAATAAAGAATGAGACTCGTTCCTGCCCCTTTCCTATATTTTCCTTCTAAAAGAAGGCACGTTTCTTGAGCACAGTAGCCTGAATGATTTAAAATCTGTGCACTGAATAATGACCTGAATTCACTGGCTCATAAAGCCATCCTTGGTTACAAATGAAAAATGACCAGATAGCTGGACTGACAGGCAGGGAGCAGACACTATGTTCATACATGAAGTGTTTTTACAACATCTGTGAGTACAGCATATGTTGTGTTAGGTAGTTTGCAGTCCCAAAGCCATTTGCTAACCTGGGTTTCAATCAGTCTTTGGCTGCAGCACTTGCACTGAGGCCCTGGCTGAGTGATAAACCAAGATTATGCCACTCTCCTTCACATCTGCTGCTCTTCTTGGAGAATATCTAAATTCAGCATGATTCATTTGAAAAATTATGGTTTTCTGAGGAATTGTGCATTTAGAAAAAATGCTGAAAGAACTGATCAAATGGTTTTTAATCACTTTCCCCTTGTGCTTTGGTGGTCAATTGAAGCAGTGGAGAATGGCTTCAATTTGAAAGTGAGTAGGTTTAGTTTAGATAGTCGGAGAAAAATTCTTTGCTCTGAGAGTTGCGAGGCACTGGAAAAGGTTGCCCAGAGAAGCTGTGGATGCCTCATCCTTGAAGGTGCTCAAGGCCAGAGTCATCTCAGTCACGTGGAGAATTTGTGATTTTTGAAGGTTTTTTTTTTTTTTGAATAAATAGTGATGGCAGCTCTTTTTACATGAAAGAGGGAAAATGACTGTGCACAGAAAGGAAAATTCTTATTCCCTGAGCCTGACAGTGTGAGCTATTGCAGAGATACAACAGAGAGATTGTAGCAATAGGAATTCCTGCCTCTCAGTAGAGGTGTGTTATGCAGCCATTGTGGTGCATTGGGAATTGCTTCCTCCTGGAACAGCTGCCAAAGCGGGCCCTGCATTTCCAGGCTATGTAGGGACAGCATATTTCTGAACTATGTTAAATCATTAAACACAAAAAAATCCTAAGCGGTCAATTTGATAAATGGTCTGAATGGATCAATTTCAGATGAATTTTCCTTGTTTTTAAAGAGAGCTTTCTGAGGTTGAGAAAGAATTTAAATACAATAAAATATTCAATACAAAAATGTCAACAATGTTATAGACTGCCATAAACAAAGTGTTGAGAAAACACTTCATTTTCTCTCAGAAATGAAAATGGTTCTTTTCTCTGAGGCATAGTAGAAGTACTCAGGTGTGAAAGAAATAGTAATCCAGAACAGGGCAATAGTGGGATAAATTTAGCTGTGACAAGATGATTGCCTTTTGCCTGCATGTTGCAATAGGTAAACATAAATCAGTCAAGGTGTACAACTGGTCAATCACTGAAAAACATGTAAGAGTACCCAAAATTGTTTTTCCACTTACAGCTGCAGCAGGCTCAGTTTTTGTAGAGCTGAAGTGGTGCACTCCACTATGTGCTTTCAATGTCATGACCCTGGTGAACAACTACAACACTTTCCAAGGTAAATTTATGAGAGAATTCATACATCTGCATTAACAGCTGGGATTCTGTTTGAGGCTAGGACTGGTAAACATTGCTGCTTTCATATAGGTGTCAATATGTGTGCTGGCTGCCTAAGGTTCCTTACCAGTCAATGGGAATTTAGTCAGGACAGTCATAGGAGGTTCTAGAGCTCTTCGGGTGAAAAAATCCTGCTCACTCTGGGTCAGCTGAGCAGCTTTGGAGAAGGCATTTGCTGGGAGTTGGTCTTAGTTGTCTAAACATATGCATGCAATACAATTTGGAACTTGTCAAAATCATTGTCCATGACCTCCAGAGGGATCAATTCACAAATTCATTTATCTGCCAGACCTGTGTGGCTCCTTTGGAGAGCAGAGGATATCTCAGATCATTGTGGACAGCTATGTTCAGGCACCTGTCCTAACTCCAGTGACCACAACAAGAAATTAAAAGTGTCCCTCATATTTTATGCATGACTATACACATCCCTTCACACATGGGCATCTATGCATGTAACATAAAGTGTAGATGTGTATATAGGCATGTATAGGTATAATTGTAGGGATAGATACAGGTGGAGGTGTATGTGTATCTATGAAGGCTTTCCTCTGTATGTAGATTGATCATATACATTTATACAAACCTGTAGGTGCTTATATGTGTACCTATATGGGGCTATATATAGGTGTACATATAGTGCACTGGCTTGCCTCTAATTGTGCTGCTTAAATTTTGCTTCTTGATCCAGAGCAGATGCTGAACCTAAAACCCTACTTTCTTTTGCTTTCATGGAAACACAGTTTCCTCCCAAATGAAACCAATGGTACACAGAAAAAAATCCCATCTAATGCCCCCTTGTGTCACTTGGTAGCAGGGGGGCTGCCTAAAGAGCTAGTAGTTGGGCTTAACAAATAAAGTAAAAAGATTTCTAGATGTACTACTTTGAGGTCAGTTTGGAAGCTGTGATATTGGATTGTATCAATTCACATTTTTGAAATTGGTAGCCCAGCTTCCTGCTCCTCCGTGCCTTATAAATCTATCAGACTTTTCTCCCCGTTCTCCATGTTAGTATGTTAGATGTGCAGCATGAGTGGAAAGTCCAGTGGGACTGTTTATGTTTCTATACAATTTCAATTCATTTCTGCTGCCATGAAAGAATGACTCTCCTCTCCTCTCCTCTCCTCTCCTCTCCTCTCCTCTCCTCTCCTCTCCTCTCCTCTCCTCTCCTCTCCTCTCCTCTCCTCTCCTCTCCTCTCCTCTCCTCTCCTCTCCTCTCCTCTCCTCTCCTCTCCTCTCCTCTCCTCTCCTCTCCTCTCCTCTCCTCTCCTCTCCTCATTCCATTTCCACTATTATTTTTTAAAATTTTCACAATTTACATATATAAACATATTAACATCTCTTGTAACTATTTCCTCATTAAAGTACTCCTCTCCTGTCAGCCCAGAGTTTATTTGTATCCTAATGGTTTCCTCTGGTTCCAGTGAGAATAAACAAAGAATGCCAGTTACTCCTTCAGGAGCACTAACTTTGGCAGTTATGTTTACTTTCAGTAATGAGCTTTAATTACTTTAGCAATTACAAGCATTTGACTGAATTTCCACTGACTGCACACAACATCTGTACTGGTGGGACTGTGCATGCTCTCTGATCTCTGCCCAGGGCTCTGTAGAACACGGTACCAGCCATATTCCATTAGTTTCCAAAGCAGTAGACAAGCAAAAGCCCTCCAGATTTACACTGGTAGATTTAAATTAGTGCCTCTCACCTTTCATGTCAAGTAGAGATTGAAGCATCCTTGATACTGCCTTGTTTCTCAAGTGAGATAATGCTTACATCATTCAATGTAAACAATCTGTTCACTACAGGGCTTCCTCTGGCTTTGTAAGAGATGTGTCAATGCTGCTTTCTTAGCAGAGGTCTCTGGACTGATGTTTATTGATACTTTTGGGTATAGTGTGTCAAATGGTCTTTCTACAAGTGTTTGCCCCATAAAGTGTTTGCTACAGACAGAACCTCATCAGAAATCTGTTTCCTTCCTGAATTACATATGGCTGCCAATACTTCAGGAGTTAAAAAGTTAAAGCCTGTTGTAAGATTCAGTTATGTTGTCTCCTTAAAGATGTTGCTTTAAAACTGTGACAGGAGTTGCTTAAACACCTCTTCCCCCCACCATATTACTTGTAACCATTTTCTTCAAGTGTACATGAACTAGATAAAAGGATGGTTATGTTAAAAGGGCATGCACTAAAATGCAAGGAAAGGCCAGAACTGAAGCTGCATGTTTAGCTTTGTGCTTCTGGAGATATTTTTTCCTCTCTTACTCTTCAGTCACAAGATCTGTGACTGTCCTCTGTGATCACTAGTCTTCTACAACCTGAACCACAGCTCTTGGATCATCTTCTTCAGCATGTCTGAGAAGCACTGAACCTGTGGATGTGTCAGCAGGGACCCTGCCTGTGCTTGCATGCTGTGCTCCCAGATAGTCCTAAAGAGACTGAGGAGCAATTGTAAAGCAGTCCTGCCTAGTCACGAGTTGGGAATGCTGGTAATGAGCTCTGCAGGTGTGTGGCTTGCTCCGCTAGGTTATCCAGGCTCTGTGTAATCCTTGGTGTGGACAGACTCTTTTAGAAGAGATTTGTGGGATAAAGTTCTAGGAATAGCAGTGAATAGCTTTCAGGCCTTCAGGAGCAGCACTGACTCCTGCAGCACATCCCAGCGCTGTGTGCTGTGGGCCGCTGAGCTACCCCTGCTGAACTAGTTTGGGTAATGAGAACAGCCTCTGTGGAAAGTCAGATAAACTGGTCCTCTTGCAGAGAAGTCTCCTTTCAAAGGAAATGGAACAAGAATAAGCTCTGGGAAGGATCAAGGAAAGCAGAATTGTGGTGTGGCATCCATTACAGAATCCAGATAACTAATAACTCTTGGCTACCCTGTCATCTCCAACAGCTAAAAGTTACCAAATCACAAAAATCCCTTCAAGGTGATTAAAGATTAAATGGAAGAATAACCAGACTGACTATAACTGTCTCTCTCCTCTCCTTTCCCACTCTCTGCACATAACAATGCAGTTCTAGGTGAATGCCAGAAGGACCAGGTGTCCTCCCTTTCTCTCCTGCCTCTACTGTAAAGTTTCAGGATGCCTTTCAGTGGTCTCCTGGAGCTTTGCAGCTGTGCATTATGCCTTGTGAAGGGAATTGGCTACATAACACACTTTGGCTCCTCAAACAGTAATTACTTCAATGGAATTATTAGCACAAAGGAAGATTTCTCATGTGAATGAGGACAGCACAAACATGAAGGTTATATTTCTGCAGACTATAAATAGGGGCCAATCATTCATGCAATGAGTCCTTCCAGAGTAGGTCTCTTCTCCCCTGCTTTCTGAAGAGAACTTATGGGGAGGGAGAATAGTTTCTACTCATAAATATATTTGCACAGAAAATTTAATGAGCTGTGGGAACTGCCACAGAGAGATTTTTCAGAGAAGGGTTCGCATGTATTTTTGATATGATAAACAAAGAATTTTGGTGACTGAAGAAAAAAAAAGTGGGAAAATCATCTGCCAAGACTGACCAAAATGTGCATAATTTAAAAACAAGAAAAAAAATCCCAGCCCAAAATAGCTGCTCATGCTTTCTTTTTTATTATTACATATATGAAAGGAATATACTGGGTTCAATTCACAGAGGTGCTGGAGGCAGTCATGTAGTGTGTTCCACACTTCTTGGAAATCTCATCCATGATGAGAGAGAGCTGGGTCCCCAATTAGATCTTCCACCCTTTTGCCTGAGGCTGTGATTTGATGTGACAGTGGGTTTGGTGACAATGCTGCACATGTTCCCACCCCTTTGACTGCTCCAGCAGTTGATCCATCACAATCTGTACAGCCACACTGTTACTGGAAGCAAGGATGACTCTTGCAGAAAAATCACTTGGCAAAAAAAAAAAAAAATTACCTGATTGTTTTTTACCCTAATACAAATGGGTTATTTAAATACTTCATGGCACACCTGGGTGAGAAAACAGTAAGAAAGACTGAACAGATTTAATTAGTAATTAATACTTTATGGCTTCAATTATGATCAAAAGTGCCTCTATGTGTATTGATTTATTATTTTTCACTCCAAGAGAAGGTTTATGTGAATGGAAGTCATGCACTGTTTGTCAGACAGAGCCTTATACTCCCAGCAGGAGTAGTAATTGAAATAATGATTTCCTACTATCTTCATATTTACTTGGAGTTTCAGAAAAAATCTGGAGAAATGTGGGAAACCATTACTGCCTAAAACCAGATATATTTTTAAAAGGACAAGGGGGCTGAGGTTTTTGAGAGATTTCTCCCAGAAGAGCAAAAAAGTGTAAGTGTGGCTGTGGGGTTTAGCACATCTTTAATTCTACAGATGTCCAAACCAGCACAGAAGTGCTTTTGAAATGTGTATTTTTGTGTTTCCTCTCTTCTTTTCCAAATGGTCACAGTCTTGAAACCATTTACAATTAATCTCATGACTCTCAATATTTAAATATGAGTTCAAGACTTTCACCCATTGATTTGACATGACTTGGGAGGAACACTTACATTAAACCAATGCCTAACACTTTTGCAATTGTGGTGGAACAGGATTCTGGAAAAAAAAAAAAACAAAACATGGGGCATTTAGAACAAAAATATTGTTTGTTTTCTAATAAATTCATGCTGCCTAGGGTTGAGATTTTTCTGTGGAAGCAAAGGAGGATTTTAACAAGAATTAGTAAAAAATCAGCAATTTCATGAAATTCTGTGAAATATTTTAACTCCTAAACTGTTATTTCATGTTTAGGATTCAGTTGCATGGCTGGTAGTCAAAGACAATATCTAGACGTAACTGATCTTCCATATGTGCCCTCTACGACAACAGGATCTGTGTACTGTGATACAATGAAAGGAGAGCATTCCTTTGTCTTATGCAGAAGATATCCAAATAAAAGATAACCTTTTCTTTGCCTAATATCTTCCTCTACTTTATTTTTTATAGAGTGGGGTTTTTTCTTTTTTCTTTTCCTTTTTTTTAACTGTATTTTCTGCTCATGGTGATTTCACACTGCTTTATCTTCACTCACTTGGAAGAATTGCATCTGAGTTACATGGGTGTGATTTACTGGGAATGAAGCCCATTACAGATAATTAACTGTAGTGCATTGTTATAATTCTTTTTATTTGAGAGAATTTTTTGCTCCTTTTCCCCAGGGTGTGTTCCATTTGCTCCAGTATAGGAGTTAGAAAGGGAAGCTATTTATTTTTCATGTTTTTAAAGGCACAGAGAGCATGAAGAAGGCTAGCTGGATCCCACTGTTGTGAGACCTCTTTTCCTATACATTTCTTCCTGATACTGTCTGGATTGCTGTGGCATAATTATTGTGGCCAAAAACAAGGTCATCCTGGAGATCAACAAGCTGTTAGAAAGAGGCTGAGAAAGCATGAGAACAGGTTAGACATTTAACTGAGGCATGGACATCATTCCCCCAGATCCCTTCTGAGACTTCTGCAGGCAGCCTGAATCCATGTGCAGCCTTTTCTGCAGGCAGTGGTCCTTAGACACCAGCCCAGAGTCCAGAGCCCATCCCTCCCTGGCGAGCCAGCAGCCACACAGCTGCTCTTTGCTGGGTTTTTCAGGGCAGACCAGTGTTCCCCGATGCTGTGTACCTCACATATTTTCATGATCACTCCCTTTGTTCACCTGCATCATGTATTGTATAAGGAAACATCTCAAAAAGCCGTCTCAAAAGCTGGCTTGTATGATTGGGCTCAAGTCTGACTTTTGGGACTTGGGTGCGTTGTGGAAAGGGAGTGTGTTAAAGCAGCTCTCTCGGGGAGGGTGTTGTCTGCTGACTTCAGGGGGCTTGCTGAGCAAATTGCACAGCTTCAGCCTTTGCCTTAATAACAAACATCAGCTTATTTTTAAGTTTGTTGGTCTGAACAGAAAGAAAGACAGGGCCCTGGAAGACAAAGCCCTGGGAATTATTTTTGATACACTTTTCATACAATTGAAGCAGATATAAACCATTCGAAAATTTCTCCCTCATGTTGGTTTCCTGTGGTTGATTTACAGGCTGTGACAGAAAATCCATTTCTGTTCTTGTAGATGCTAAATTCATTACCTTGCCACAGAATTCAGATTCTCCACTTCTCCTTGAACTTCAGCTTGTTACTATGGCAACCAGTGCCAGACAATATATTTTTTCTTCTCCCTATTTTCCATTGGCATGGTTGCACATTCCAGTAAAAATAGTATCCTTTTGCAATATTAATAAAAAATTACAAAAATAACTTGTTTTTTTATTAAAAAGTTTCCCCTTACACTGTGATTTTATGACATACATTATATATGCAGAATAAGTCTGATTAATCACAATAAAATCAAAAACTTTGTAAATTAACAGGGTATATTTTCCTTACAGCTGCATTCCAAAAGCTTTTTTCCCCCCTTTATTCCTTCAAACCTTTCAACAGATGGACATTTTAGGTTACAGTAAAATGCTTTTTGAAAGCATTTCAATAAGTAACTGGTCGCTGTTCCCTGTTTCAGAGGTTGCCTCCTCTCTACAGTTGTCAGAAGTACTGAGGGATTAGCTTGCCAGTAAAAGTCCATGCTGTTTTGAACCTGTCTCTCTCTGAAGTCTTGTTTAAATTCCAAATTGGTTTCTGAGAGGGGAGTCTTTTCTTTGCTGCAAGAAATCCAAGGAATGTCAGGAGGATGGAAATGAAGTCAGTCAATCAATAGGTTGCCCTTGCTCTCCTGAATGAGATGGAAGGCTGATAAACTAAGGCAAGTATTAGATGATTAGACTGATTGGCAGTGCTCTGGCCAGAAGCGGCAGTCTCTGTAAAAATGAATAGAAGGTATTCAGGAATTCAAGATTTCAAGAATAATGAAGCTGGGACTAATTTAGTAGTAATGGCTGACATACACTAACTGCAAAGATGCTTATCTGTACATACAATGCTTTGTTCAGCCTTCTCTCATATATATAATTTATTTAAACCAACAGATTCTTAGCAGATGAGTGCTCTGCATGAGTCTGAGACATGTACAGGGAGTTACACTGAAAAACACCTATGCAAAAGAAGTGTTTAAGTGGCAAAATCTCTCAGTAAACAGGGTTTTTTGTTCTTCATGCAGAGCATGGAATTGTTACTCTGCATCTACCCTCCCATATGTCTTCTATGAATTTTTAATCTTTCAGCTGGTTTTACTGCACCATTCTTACTACAGTGCATAAGGGGGAGACAATTGCTAATAAATGGATTTTCTTGATAGCTCTCTGAGATGAAAGCAAACTGATATCCAGGTTTATGGATACGTCATCTAAGTGGCTTAAAGCCTAACCTCTACAAGAAAAGTCATCCAATCTGAGAAGCCCATGGACTAATTTACAGAGCTTTTTGGTTTTTGTGTTGCACACTCAGGACACAGGCATTCCCTGGCTGCAGTTACAGCTGCAGATTAACCCTTTAACATAGCTTAATTAACAGCACAGCCTTGATGACTCACAGAAGATGACACACCATGTGCATTAACCCAGGTAGGAATCCTGTAGGAAAGTTGTAAGATGATCATGAACTGAAAGTTCATACTAGAATACCTTTAAAAAGTACTTAATTGATGTCAGGGTATCCTGTTCAGTTCTTGGAGTTCCTAATTTTTGATTACTTAGATATGAAGCTAAAATATTACTTTAAGGATTTTTTAATGGTTAAATGGTTACCTCCTATTTCTTTTCTCCTTTCTCCCTCCTCCCAACCCCCCTCCCCCCAGCACTGTGTTTTTAATTGCTGGTGAGATCAGGATGAACAGTGACAGCATAGAACAGACAAGATGGAATATTTCTCACCTACCACTTGATGCTCAAAGATTAGACCTCTAAAGGTGAAGCATGCCTATCCCTTGACAGTGGATGGGGAGAATTTCTGTCCTTCAAGGTGCCTTACACCCGAGATCTCAAATAAGTTGAAGCAAGAATAAGGACTTTGCTTTACATTAATCCTTTTGAGTTTACCATGAGCATCACTTTTTTCCCCCCCATGATGCAGTAGGATGTTCTTCCAGGCAGATTTAGTACTTCACATATTTGGGCCCAGATTCTTTAATCTTGACCCTCTCTTACTTGCTGTTACTCTGTACTGATACAAATATGTGACTGGGACATTTTTGCACAGTCATTTGTGAGAATGTTTGCATATGAAATGAAAATTATATATAAACTTTTCTAGAAAGAGACAGCTTCTAGGCCTTTCAAGTACTTACATTTTGCTAGCAGTTATATTGCTCATTTTTGTTCAACAACTACCCTGAAATTGAATGTTCCAGAGTTAGACACTATACAAATAAATGCCAACAAGAGCAGTACATCTGGTTTCAATAACAACAGCAATAACTTCCAATATTTGTTTTCATAACGAAGGACCAGAGTCCAACAGCATTACTGGTGAGAAGAGCACTGAAAGTGAGAAGGGCATATAATTTATTACACACACAAAAACTATGCTAAAAGAACATTATTAAGGTTGTAAAGTCAACCACTTGAGACTTAGGAAATGCCAGAATTAAGGTGGTCTGTGCAACTTTAATTTGACCTCGTCAGTGTATGCCTCCAGATAGTCTTTAATTACACGAATGTGTGTGATTTCTCTCCAAGACACCCAGCTCACAGAGAGTGAAAGTTGCCCATTTAAGGAACAGCTATGCAATACTTATCTCCCTTCTCATGTCTGGCATGTGATACTTTTGCTCTGCACCATGCAAACGTTGCTCTGAAGAAAAATGGTTAATTTCCTCCCATTCAGTTTTCTCTTGCTCATTACTGCTGCAACTCATTACTTTGCAGCATCATTTTTGTAGAAATCTGTGTCTGTGTTAGTGAGTCTATGTGGCAGAGGAGGCTGATGACCTAATGCTCACGCTGCAGGGGATTTGCTACATCTTTTCAGCATATTTTGAATACTTGTGAGGAGTTGGGGAACATTAGGTAGAGGCACCAGCAAAAATGAAACTTCCAGTTTAATCTCACCCAAAGAAAACTCACCTGAGGGCTGCAGAGGAGTGCAGGAATGCAAACCAAAGCATGGCAAGTGGGAATGACTGGGAGACCCTCTTCCAAACCACACTGCAGCTCAGACCTAAGAGGCTGTGTTAGGCACATCCTGGGAGAGGACCATCTGTTTTACAGATGGAGAAACCACACACACAGAAGTTAGAGCAAAAAGCATCAAATAATTTTGGGTGTGAATGTGAGATGACAGAAATTCAGTCCCTTCAGACTTACCACTTAGAGCAGTCCCTTCTCTACATTGCCTTGCTGCAGTCAGAGACCCATGGACCTGATATTTTCCTGTCTTAGTATTTCATCTTTTTTTAAATTCAGGTTGATCCCTCACTGCACATTAATATCAGTAAGTCACATAGCCACATCTATATTAGAAAACTACACACAACCAGTGCAAGGGTCATAGCACAGCTTGCTTCCACATGGCTTTATTTCCTCCCTGCCTCTCAGCAGTCCCAGAAAGCCTCATCCATATTGCTTACTGGGCACATACTCCTGCTCATGTTCTCCTCAAAACTGTGACTGACCAGCTATTCTTGTTGGGACTATTTCCTTGTTTTTGGCATGGATAATCATGCAGTTGCCATAGAACAGAGACTATAACTCTGTTTTCTTCCCTTCCCAATATCACATTTCCCATATGGGGACTATGAGCTCATACTTTTTTCCATGTCCACAGAGCTTGAAATAAATCCAGCTGTATATAGACAGGAAATTCCAGCACTTGGTATTTCCATTTCCTTAAAACATTCTATTTGTTTTATCTGCATTTAATTTCATCTGGAGGTTGGGGCTGACAAGTTGCTGATCTGTAAACTTTGCTTGGTTTCATCCCCAGAGCACCATGAACTTTCTCTATGAGGGACAGATGCAGGCTCATTAATACCCACGCAGCTTTTCACATTTCTCATCACACAGTGTGGGAACATGGATTTTCTTGTCCCTCTTGCACAGATCCCAGTGCTACCAATGAAAGAAGAAAAAAATTACTTCTTTATAATCTAATCAGTGCATTTGCTGCCACATTGCCCCAGAACAGTAGCACATCTGATACTACTTTGAGTTTGGACTTGACATTGGGCAATCAGTCCCATTTTCCAAATGTCCAGTATGAGGTATGCTGATGTTTAACAGGTGGTAAGAGTTGCCTAGCCTAAACCAAACAACTAGTAGCACATCTTATTAAATTACATTACTTCAGCCCTACTGAGCTGCTTCTTTTTCCTTAAATCAAGTATCATAAAGCCAAAATAATGACTAAAAGGAAATTGTTAGAAACACTTTCTTGTCCTGAACATGATGGAAAATGGTCAATTAAATGAAAATCTTCCTGTCTACAAACCACAGCAATAAACCACCACCACTATTTTTCATAGTGGATCATCATGCCATATGGGTTTTTAATAAAATATATGACCTAGATCAAACCTTGGCTATTGCTCTTATCTATCATTTGTTATAAAGACAGCAGGCATGTTTGATTTCTTTCATTAAACTGAATCCATTCCTCTCTTTAGGTTATTGCTCTTTCAGAATCACATCTGCCACATTTCCAATTGGTTTTAATTATCTTTCTTGCATTCTCTTTCTCAATATACTTTTCTTCAAAATGTTTTAAATTGTTTTATGTTGATGGCAAAGCATCTTGCTGGGGTATGTTTATTGAAACATGCTACTTAAGAAGCTAATTATTGGGTAGATTATATTTTTCCTTTAGCAAATGCACTTGACTATTTTAATTCCTTGGCAGAAAGAAATAATTAACGACTATCTTGAATGCTATACCGTGTTTATGTGTGTGATCTTGGTGAATAGATGCTAAGGTTCATGATCCTGCTTTGGTATCCCTTAGATAAGGAAAGACCTTTAATCACTTCGGAAGGAAAACTTGCATATGTGGTAACAGTAACAAGGGGTTAGAAGATTATTCAGAACTGTTCTGTGAGAAAGATATATAAGGAAGAGTCTGTACAAAAATTTAAAAACTTGGGCTAGTTTCCAATCTGATGTAAAGCTATGTGGTGGACTTAGTCAGAATTTACTAAAATTTACTCTGGGAAATGTGACCCAGACGGCTTTGTTTCATCATGTTGTTCCCTCTATTTTTCTGCTCATTTTCCAGTTGATTCTACCAGCAGGTCTTTCCAAACAGGCAAAGGCAGAAGCGATGAATGGTAGCTATCTCATAGCATGGGTTTCATGCTTACTATTCTCAGTTTTCTCCATTTCATTAAAATAAGTGTCCCTAGTATTTTTGGCCTGCCTGGTTTTAATTTTCTCATGTATTCAGTTTCAAGAAACACAGAAGCAAGGACAAAACCTGAATTTTTTTCACCAAAGTGTTTGCCTTTTAGGGCTGGGTTCAGACAGCTTACAGGTGCTCCGTTCAGACGACTTGCAGTCTGAAAAGGAGTCACAGATGAATACTCAGGATTGATGTGTGTGCTCACCAGAGGGACAGAATATGATAGCATCAATGGTATCATACACCTGTCTGGAGCTCAAGAGATGGAATCAGAGCTGTGTAGTCCATGATTCCCATCACATGGGGTGAGTTTCATGGAAAGGTAGGTTCTTGCCTGCTGTGCTTATGTTTCTTTGAAGTGGCTGTGTGAAAAGACAAGGTCCTTCCATGCCACATCACTCAGTCGTGAGAGGGTGTTTGCAGGAGTGGGGCAATCTAATGACTCAGACAAGGCTGCCTTTATGCACTTACAGGTGTCTATGTTGAGGTATGTGGGGGATTGCACAGACCAGCCTCAAACTTGGTTTTACTCACATAACAAAATGTTTGCTGTGCCTACTTAGCTCTGTCATACCAAAATCATGCCAAACATGGAAGCAATGAAAAGCTGAATAGGAGAATAACACCTTTTAAAGCACATTAATAAAGTTTTCAAAAATAAAAGTAAGTGGAATTCATTAGTCTAAAATACAACCACTAATCTTTTAAAGGCTGCCATAAGCCTATAACCATAGATTTTGGAGTACTTAAATGATCCTATAATACCAAAATGTTTATATGGGCATGCATACAACTAAATTTTAGACCTGTTGTGCTTTTCAGTATGATCTGATGGCTGCTGCACAGAAGCAGGCTCTGTTTCTCTTTTCTGCCAAGATTTACAGCTAATTAGATGCTATTTTCTGCACTCCTTGGCTAGTGCAAAACCGTATTAGTTAGGTGTTGTTTTTATGATTTAAGATTTACAATTTCTAATGATCATAGGCAAGGAAAACCTTTTATTCACTTAAGCACCATGGGAGATGGCATGTAACAAAATCACCATGTAATTTTCACTACAGAAGTATTGTTGCTTCAAAGCCACTGAGATTTTTTAGGCTTACACAAAGAACCAAATCCTGACCCCTTGGCTTGCGCTAGGCAAAGGGTGTGCAAGCATCCCTGTAGAGTGGATTTTAATTTTCATGAACAATTTCCTAAGACTTTGGTGAACAGAAGTAGTGTGAAAACTGATAAAAGTGGAATGAATATAGTTTTCTGGGAATTAACATCTCATCTTCCGATGCCAGGAAGTGAAGTCACCTATTTTATTCAGATATATTGAATTCAGTCTAGTTACTTGAAAATAGAATTACAATTCTAAGTAAAACTATCAGAAAATATCCCAGAGAAAACAACCTTTTTTTTTATGGCTTTGCCATAAAAACCTCATACTATGCCTGAATTAATATAATTTATAGTAACTCTAAAGTCAGCTGTAATTAAAAAAAAACTGAAAGAAAAAAGCTGTTTCTGAAGTTAGATGATAATTCTGAGAATTTACTTTCTTTCCTTTTCAGTATTGACTCGGTGTTTGGAAGTTTATGCTTCCCAAAGATTTCAGCTCACACAGATAAGATGTAATGCTCATTACATTACTATTTGAAGAGGTTTGGCATAAGTGAATGGGTAATTTTCAGTAAATTGCTCGGGCTGAAATTAATATATTGAGTTCTTGTGATTTCTACACAAATTTTGGCTTGTGGTCTCATCTCTACAGGCCTTCATGCTTACAGGTTTTGCATGTATTTTTGAGGAGACTAACCACTAAGAAAGGACAAGAAAACCTCTGAGACATTGTTCTTGTGGCACCAGATAGACAGTGCTGTACCACCATTAATATCCAAGGTAATTCAGAGAATTCACAGATTGACTAGGTTGGAAGAGACCTTAAAGATCATTGAGTCCAACCCGTGCCTTAACACCTCAACTAAACCATGGCACTGAGTGACATATCCAGTCTTTTTTTAATGATATAGCATTGACACTGCCATCACCGTGCAGGTCAACAACTAATATGCAAATGTGCTACACCATTGTAGGAACTTGAATATTTTTATTCCAAGGTTCAAACTTCATAGGCTTTTGTTTCAATAAGAGTACAGATTGACCTGGTTGTATCTAAAGCACTCATGGATTTATGTTCTTATTAATTGCATATAGCAAGAAAGTAAGTTCTTGGACCTCGATCTTGTAAAATTTTTTTTCATTTTGACTATCACACTCTCCTTTATAATGTAAATAACTCTAATGATGACGCAATGAAGATTTTCCTTCACACAGGCTTAAAAGTCTAATTGGCCTCAAGTGTAATATGGGCCCTCTACAGTCAGCTGGTATAAGTAACTCCTCTGACCACGTGCCATATACCCAGACTCTTGGTGTGGGTTCTATAAAATCCACCTGGCCTGTATATTTGCTTCCTGGGATACCATATACCTATAAACATGATTATTCAATAGTTGAGGACAAGTTTTTAGATTATTGAGTTTGATGTACTAAACTAAACTTTTTATAGGCAGTCCCTACTGTCCTTACACCTGCCTTTGAGTTTATCCCACAGTTGCAGCTGCTCTGATGAGAGGAAGAGCATTTCACCAGGTGGAGTGGGTGGGTGGCCAGCTTTGCTTGAGGCACAGAGGACAGTCAGGTGGACATGTATGGGGGCATTGCAGTCACGTGTTAAATATTCTGAAGGGATGGGAAGGGCCTTTAAGACCATAAAGGGACCACAACAGAGAATTTTGTGAATCTCTACAAGGGAGCAAAGACAAAAGTCTAAGGAGCAGATTGCAGCCAATGAAGAAGCACAAATGACCAGTGTTGTAAATATTGAAAACACTAGCTATTCTGTTGACATTCTTTAGAGAAATAAGGCCAACCCACACCCCCAGAAAACCATAAAACCCCCTATCAAAACATATATAAACCATGTCATACCGTGTGCTACTTCTGCTTTTGTGTGTTTACATGTTTTTAAAACTGAATTCAACATTTTCTTCTAACAAAGACAAATGTTGCCTCACTGATTCTGAGAAAACAACTTGTTTGATGAAGGTTTGTACAACAGTGAATAATATTTAAAGTCATGGTTTATAAGGCTGATACAACAACCAAGCAACCAAGCAACCACCCACCCAAATATAACTAATTTAGACAGCTGTTTCCCCTTTATAATTTATGCACATGTTGAAAGATATGCTCCAATAAAAACCTTTACTCATTGATTTGGAGTGTGTTTAATCTGCAATCACAGAATTTGCTAGAGCAATGTAGTGGTTTCCAAACTAGCTTTAAGCTAGATATGCCATGGATAAATCAACCTCCAGAATATAAACCCTGGGCAAGAAGTTGAATTAAGAATACCTTGTGTATCTGGACTTCATACAGCTGTCACTTCTTTGATTATTATGTAGTCCTGGTCTTAACTGTTTGGCCATCATTTATATTAAAATAATTCATATCAATTCATCAGTACAAAAGGACATTAGTGCTGCCTCCATGTAGCCAAGACCTGGCCTCTAAGCTGGGAATTCCTGCTAAGGTTATCATGAAGAGATTAAACAGTACTGACAAGTGGGGAAGTTGGTAGGGACATACCATGAATAGAATAAATTGGTACAATTGTACCATTGAATACCTTCAGCCAGATGTAAGACAGCTTCCTCAGAGAGCTTGCTGAGTAAGAAAGCAATTATTGCCATATTGCATAGCAAATCCAAGCAAGGGGACAGGTTACCATGCAGAATAAGGACAGGAGTTTTGGTGTAAAGATTTATGGATCTTTGCAGATGAAAGCACTCGTGTAGCAGAAGACAAAAGAGAAATTTTCCCAGCAGTGCAAGGAGGGGCAGGATATATGTTTGTGAATGTGGGATAAGATTCAGCAGCTGAGGTTTAAGTCATTGCAGTGCACAAGAAAAAGAATGGTAGGACCTTGACTGTCCAGTTCTAGATGGCAAGTGACCCATGTATTAAGACACCAATATACCCAAATCCTGGGGAACGTAGCAAATGGAGTCAGGTTCACTAGGGCTTCTGGAAAGTACTGGAGGTTGTGTGAGAAAGTCACGGGGCATGTTTTAATCCTGTCAATTCTCAAAAAAGGGACACTACTAGATGAGAGCAGGAATAAAATAAGTACATAGACAATCTTGACTTCAACCCCTTTGGGCTACTGATTTTGTGACACTTCTGGATTATTCAGAGAATTACTAGAGCTTCATGCTTTTAGATCACCAGCATTGGAGAACCCAACAGTAGGGTCCTCACTGATTACACTGAAAGGCTCTGCCCCATTTTGACTGGGTCATTCTTTGATTTCCTATTTTTTTATAGCTTATTTGCTTTGCGAGTATTTTTTAAATTTTGTTTGTTTGTTTGTTTATTTTGGTGTTTCCACATCCTCAGCTCTGGCAATAACAATGATATTTGCTAGTTAGATGCCCAATGTGGTGTGATTTTCCAAGGACAGATACAAATATCAGCTTTGAGAACTGCAGAGAGCCATTTTATGTTTCAGGGAAATATGAACCTGGGTTGAAATTCAGGAAAATTAATGATTAACAAGGTGCTTTTGGCTAGCAGGGGAAGTTTAGGAAGCTGGGTGAAGAATGATCACTGTATGATTAAATTTCCACATATCTCTAATGTGAGCAGCAAAATCCTCATTTAAGGGAGATGAAAAATACCTTCCTTAAAATGTACTTTCACTCTGAAACTGATAGTGGTGCTTCCTCTGATTTTCAAGAGGGCCAGTATGGCCAGTGTAGTGGTTTCTCAAATGAGCTAAGAAGCTGGTGGTGCTACAGCTCCCCAGTGCACAGTCACTTTTCCCAAACACCACTCTCTTACAGAACAGTGCCTTGCCTCTACCCAGCATCAGGCTGGCTGAGCCCATGTTGGCAGCCTGTGTCTGAAGTGCATCTTTTGTTGCTCTTCCAAGCCTTCTGGGGAGGTCTCCGGGGCAAGGCCCTGGCTGGCTGTGTGCCCATGCCACACCCCGTACACTGCCAGTGAAGAGCAGCAGTTTCTGCATGCAGGGAAGAAGAGAAGATGGTGATGGCCCCGTGGCTGGTGCAGGAGAAAGCTGCTTTCTGTCACTAGGATGTCTGGTTCTGGTGGGGTGAGGTGTAGTCACAAAATAGGGGGTGGGAAGGCAGTGAGGAGAAGAAAAGGCTTATGTGCTACTTCCGTGCCTGCAAGGGTTGGTCCCAGAAAATGTGCTGTTGCTTTTGAATTTTAAAGATGCAGGAATGGTATAGATCTTCCTGCTTTCAGTAGCCATCTTTTCTGAGTGAAAATCCTCTCTCACTGAACTGCAAGAAGTAACCTAGCAAGCTTTGGAAATTTTGGTGCATCGTGTCATGCTGAAAAATTCATGAAAACAACACACGTTTTTCCAAACCAGGCATTGCCAAAAATATTTTCCTTCATGGTTGTAAAAATGAAGCTTTCAAGAGTAACTAAGAATTCTCCCCTTTTCCCTGGCATTATGGATGCAGGATTTCACCTCCAACAGCAGATCATCTTCTGCATGGGAGCCTCTGTCAGGTTTTCACTCTGTGCCCATCCATCCCCCCTGGAGTGAGTTTATAGCAACCAACAATAAATGGAGAGGATTGAAGCAGATGTAAATAAAAGGCTGGTGAGAATTTTTAGCTCAAAACAATGAGCTAATGAACTGTGATCACCTGTTTTCTAACCAGGCTGAATGGCAGAGCTTGTACTTCTTCTTGGTCATCACTAATAAAATAAAATGTTATTAAAATGATTTAATTGCTGAAATTAAATACCTGGACCCAAATAATGCTGGGTGCTTCTTGCTGCTCCTTTTGAGTTCCTTCATATGCTGTTTTTCAGAAGAACAATCAGTGTGTCAGATATTTTAGACTGATATTATATTTTATGGTTTAAATATGCACAGATGTATTTAATATATCTGATATAGCGAAGTTGTCCATATGTGATGCATTATATATGATAATGCATGTATTAAAGAGTCTTTTATAGTCTTGCATTATATTTCCATTGTGTAGGATGATGTATTATTTATTCACACACTGATTTCCCTGTACATGTGTGCAGAAGCAAATTTGCATATGTTGTCTGTCTGATATAGTAACAAGCATTCACAAACACACGCTTAGCGTACAAATGAATAGATATTAAACATTTTCTAATATTCTCTTAGCAACAGCATTTTGTTATTGATCACATTACATATGTAAAACACTTATTCAGCATAAAACCTCTCTGTGCTTTCTGCAGTGGCTGCCATCTTTTTTTTTTTCCTTCTTTCTTCAAATCCTCTGACCTCCCTTGGGAAGGCTTTTATGCACGTTCAGTATGCTCACACAACTATTTCTACTAGCACTGTTACCATAGAAACCAAGTGATTTCTTTTTTTTCCAACCTCCTTCCTGTCAGGATTTGGACCCGGTGCCAGACCTTTCCACTGTTAGCAATAATATTTTTTCAATATTTGGACAGACCTTTTAAAGAAAAAAAATCTGTTTATATTTTCAAGATGTGGTACTTTGTTTTAGGATACAAATTCTCAGGTACTAACACCAGCCAATTGGTTCACATACTTCAAGGAGCTAAACAGCTCTTTCTTTTGCAACATTTAGACCATGACATTTTGCAAGGAAGATGCCAGAATTGCTTATTAATTGTTGACTTCAACTCAGAATGTGAATGAAGGGATTTATGTAACAGGTCACTGGGCTGTGTCTCACGTTTTTATTTTTTTGAGCTCATTTTCAACACCTTTCTTTAGCAGACACACAAATAGCTTCCTAACCACAAACAGAGACATGTAATTAATTCCAATATAATTTGCAAGTTATTGATTGGCATAATTTTCAGTCCTCGCATTAGCAGCTTCCTCATATAAATTTTTAAGTATTTTAATTCTCTGACTACATAACACATTGATTTATTTAATGAATCCATGCTTACTTAGATACACAACAGCATATATTAATTTTATAACTGTTCTATTTGGGATGAATACATTATTTCAATTAACATGACATAGAGAACATAGCTTTACACTGAATCAACTGACATATTTAAAATGTCATTTGACTGAAACCACACATGCACATTAGGTCATATCTACAATTCAACACAGATATATATATATCTGATAATTTTTAGTTCATATAAAATATTGTACTGAAAAGCAGAATCACAATCACACATTTTCCTCTCTGATTTCAACATCACCTTATCTTTTGGATGCAAATATCATGTTACACCAGCAAAAGGCAGGAGAAGGAAGAACTAAGATGATTTGAAGGTGTATTTCTCTCTTGCCATCAAGCACCGGACTTGCAGACCCCGGTCCAAAGCAACTGAATCTCCAGTGACAAAATTGCCAAGTGCAAGGCCAGCAGAGTGGGTCCCTGGCAGGCTTCTTTCCCTGTAACACCACTTTGGCGTAAGAGGCAATTAAAATCATGTAAACATGAAAAACAAATTGTAGCGTGTTCCAGGTGCATTTATCCGGCAGTGACAGAAGAGGGAGCAGTTCTTCCTTCGCACTGTCAGAGATCCCCTTGGCACCCATCCCCCCTGCCCATGCCCCTCTTGCCAAACCTGCTCGATCATAATCCAGACACGGCTGAGTTTTGCTGTGGGGGCAAGCGCCAAGACATTTTGGGGTCGAGGGTGGAGGGGGGACAGACCACCCACTTCGTCTCTGGAGGAACAAAGCTGAAATTCTTTCTGGGTTGCCACTTTCCCTAAGGATATAGTTAGATATCAGGGTCTTTTGTGTCTTACTGTATATTTTTATTTGTAACAATGCTTTTTTTTTTCCTTTTTTTTTTTTGTTAACCCGCCTCATCACGCTACAAAGAAGCCATGATGGTGTGTAGTCAACTGGAGTGAATGTGTGCATTCTCCAGGTCTTGTTTTTGTGAGACTTTGTCCTGCTGTTGTTCCCACTCTGGGCTGAGCAGAAACCACGCATGTCTGAATAACGGGGCCCTTTCTGCCTGTTGTAATCCCGAATTGTTACAGTCTAGGGGCCAGCCATGCTGTCACCGTCACAAATTGATTTAACCATCAATTGCAGTGGTCATTAAAGCTGCTAGAAGTCCCAGCCAAGCTGATGAATTGCAGCTGAATGTGAAATGAGCCTCCAAGCCCGTTTCCCACCATCTCATATCAAAGCCTATTGTGTCCCTCCAAAGTAAAGGGTCGGAGGTTCAGCCTGGAGTTCAACAATGGGCTCAGTCAGAAGATAGAGCCCCCTTCGCCCTGGTATTCCCAATTACAGTTTGCTTTCCATACCTTATTGTGTAGTATTTGCATGCAACTAATATGTGGAATTATTGACATACCCCAGTGTCAATGGAGCTTTTGAAAGGTTTATCCCTCAAATATATGGAATCCCAAGCATCTGGTGGCTCCTCAGTAATGACAATGAAACGATTCCCCAGTTTTCCTCCTCCGGCAGTATAGTCGACTGATCTGAGCTGAATGGCTATCTTTACTCAGCAGAGATTAGCTGCTTCCAGGCCTCACACAAAAAAAGCCCCTGGGTCTGCTTCTGGAAGTCCCTTTCCTTCAGATGTATTGTTCTCTGGACCTGTCTTGCTACTCATTTTTATATGGAACTTAAATCTGCTAGTCTTTTGCTAAGTGGCTGTAAGTAACAGCGGGAAAAAAGAGTAATGAAAAAAATCTAATGTACTCTACTTCTTTTTTTTTCTTTTTTCCCCCTGCTGTTTATTGCATTTTTGGTTTGTTATTGAGCCACACGCAGTAGGCGTTACCAGATGAAATCACATCTGATCCGTTGTGGGAGATGGTGTTTGCATGCTGGGCACACAAAAGCTGGTTTTGCCTGGAGGCTCTGTCCTGTCAAAGGGTGCTTCCTCTGTGGGCAAGGGACTCTGGGGCACAAGTAACAAGAGGAGTGTGAAGAGAGATGCTGTGGCTGTGCTTGTGAACATACAAAGTCCAGAAGTCCTCCTGACATGCGCACAGGCAGGAAAAAGTTGTAGGAGGGAGGGGGGAAGATTCAGTAAAGAGGTCACAGGTCCAGACTATTCCAATGTATTAATAATGAGTCAGTAGACAGTTATAGGCCTGTATTTCCCTAGGCTGTGTTCATCACAGACTGGATGTCTCCACTAAATCTGTGTGGAGATGCTGTTAGCAGAGGAGCAACCCAGTGTTGGGCTATGCTCCTCAATGGCTCCCAGGGAGATCATCAGCCTGGTCTTGGATGTTTTGTGGTCCAAAGACAGAATGAACCAAAGGATAACTAAATACATACACTTCTTATTTAATAGATTCTTTAATTCTGATTGTGTCACAGAAGAGCAGTGTTTTTGTTGAAATCGAGGATCTTTCTTACCTTTGGACTTTTCCACCGCATGTAGCAGTAAACTTTCCTTCATGGAAAGTAATATCATGGGTGATTTAATTTTTTTTCACGTTACACGTTCCAAGTGAAGCATCTGAAAAGTCCATCAGTGTATACCAGCACCAAGTTGTCTGCACAGAAAGCTGGACTGAATGATTAAGACATTAAGAAACAGAGTGATACTCTGTTTGTCAAATTAATGGCCCCAGGTAGTAATTTCATGTCTCCATGAACCATGAATCTGATAAACTGTGATTTAAAAAAAAAATTCCCACTCTCCCCTGTGACAAACTCAAGAATTTTTGCCTTTTTTTTTTTTTGTCTTTGAAAGCCAGAAAACTAGCCCCAAACAGATATGGCAATAGGAGTTTCCTCTGAATTTGGGACACACAGGTTCAAAATCTCTGCATTTTTTCACAGCAGAGATAACTATGCTACCTATTTGATCATGTGAAACTATTCAATAATTTCCAGCTGTTTTCTCTCAATTTCTTTCCTAAATAAGTAGTTATAATTTCTTTCCTAAATAAGTAGTTATTCAATGGGCCAGAGACAAAAACTTGAGACTCTCACAAACTTGCCTTCTGCTCTAATCACTAAGCAAAAAGCAAGGCATATTTTGGCCAAATAAGTAAAGAGGCAGTCTCAGCCTTCCCATGCAGCCTGAGGGCCAGTATTCAGGGAGAGGATGATAGAAAGTGAAAACTGCATCTGACATCTTGTAATCATACTGTTCTCTATGCATATGGAAAGTGTTGAAACACTGCAATGTGAAGCCTGAATAATAAATGGAAGAGAATACAGATTGCTGTCCAAACTTCAGTAACATCGAAAGGTGCAAGGGAAACAGCGGACAAGTACAGATACTTATTTACTTTTGAGACAAATTTGTACTCTGGGACCTTCCTTGCTTCTCTGCTTAGCTATTGCAAATATCTTTCCATCTGATTTCTACCAAGTAGTGATCAGTGATATTGGACCTCTGCTCATGCAACTTTCTCCGTTTATACAAGCCCTGAAATGGGATGGTCAGGGTTCTGATAAACAACAGTAGTCCATTATCATTGTCCAGTTCCTAGTGAGCAAGGCTGCACTGAGACAAAACTTCAACAGGAATAAAACTCCCTTCAGCTCAGCTGTCAAAATTGCCTCTGTGTGAAATCCTGCACAAATCAAAACTAAGAGCAACACAAATTCCCAAGACGCAGAGCCTGCTTGCTTTCTCAGGACCTGGAAGGCTGTCTGCTGCATGATCACCTGAGGGATCCTGGCTCTGTAACATTTACAGTAATTCTTGGAAAAGGGGTTGTTTCCTTGTGAGTTGTTGAGATATGAAGAAATCAAGAGAGCTTCCACTCTGGTGAAGAATAAAGATGTTTATATTTCGGTGCCTTCCACTGAAAAAATCAATCCTAGCAAAATTTAAATTCACGAACACATACCTATAGATTTTGGTAACATTGGGCTCATGATAGAGGAAGGCAGGTTTTGTCCTATAGGACTGGGTTCTCCAAGTCCACTGAGAAGAAAGATTTTATTTGCAATAATCATCTACTGCAAGAAGCAGGTGTAACTCTGCACAGAAGCCAATTTTTTTCTAAGAGCATTGGACTGGAAGAAATTCTTTTTCTTACAGGTTAACGTTCTAGGGCCTCTAAGCCACTGCCTCATACCACCAACCCACTTTTTCATGATGCCTTTGATGGTACTTCTGCACTTCAGGAGTGTGGGCAGCCACCTATGCACACCCTGGTTGGCCATCTAATATGAGCAGCTGTCTTGTGTTCACGGGGTGGCAGCCCTCACTCACCCCTGCTGTGCTGTCTCCTGGCTAGCAGCTTTCACAATACTTCAAGAGCCCTGTAGACTACTCCACTTCCATGTGTGATGGAGTTAAAATGGGCACAAACTGAAATGCAGGAGGTTTCTCTGAAGATGAGAAAAAGCTCGTTCACTGTAAAAGTGACAGAGCACTGGCACAGGTTTCCCAGAGAAGTGATGGAGTCTGCATCCTTAGAGACATTCAAAAGCCATCTGTACATAGTCCTGGGAAATCACCTCTGGGTGGCCCTGCTTGAGCATGGGGGCTTGGACCAGATGATCTCCAGAGGTCCCTTCTCTGGGATTTTGTAAAAGTTTCAAAAGTTATCAGCAGGAGAGACTGACAGGCAGACATGCAATTCCTCTCAACAACTCTTTGTTTTCATATGGCAAGCGGAGTGGAAACATAAAAGTGTTTTGCAGAAGAGCTGTTAAGATGAAAAAGGTAGAAATATAGAGATACTGAAATTATTTTTTCAAGGAAAGATATTTTCAATAGTGCTTGTTTTTGGCTTTATGGCACTGAAGATAAGTTAATTTTTCCTCAAGATGGACAATTACCCTGCAAGGGCAACTGAAATTAATGTCTACATAATTAACTTGATATGATTAATTTATTAAGTTTTGTAGTAAACCTTTTCTGAACTATATTCACTGTGCACTCTAGAATTCATGCTTACTTGAACAAAGTAACATGTTTGTCATTTGTGGTTTTTTATCAACAAATATAATCAAGAGACTAATAGCAGCAATAATGTCATACTAAAAAACAGGTATTTTATATCGAAATCTATTTTACATATGCAGCGTTGAGGGAATAAAGATATTTATTTCACTTTACAGAATTTTTTTACTTTTCCTTTTTTTCACACACAGAGCATTGAAAAGAAAAAGCACTGTAAAGATATCTTTGAGCCAGCTGCATCTGGAGTGTCACAAGAAATCTAGATCCTTAATATACTTTTTAATTTTAAGATAATAAAACATGAACTGAAAACCTTTGACATTAACTGTAGGTGAAACCAATCTTTGAAGTATTTACAATTCACTAAATCAAATAATAGGCAATAGATAGCAATTCCAATGTAGATTTTCCCTGTCTTTCATGCCTTTCTAAGCATGACAATCATTTGCTGATACCTGAAACATTTACAAGACAATTTTTTTTTTTTTTTTAATTTTTTTTTTTGTTGGATCCTGAGATCAGCTCAGTTGGTCAGTCCACGGTGCTAATACCACCAAGGTCATGGCAGCTCCATGTATGGGCCATTCATTTAAAAGTTGGACTTGCTGGTCCTTGTTGTGTCCCTTCAGATTCAGTAATTTTGTGTATTGTTAGGTTTTCTCCTGAAATTTGAAGGTAGTTCATTAACTTCCAACACCTACTCACAATGCAAACATGACAATTGGTGTTGCAAAGCTGTGGCAGAAAATGTTCACACTTCACAAAACCATGGGCTTCGGTTTGGTTGCTCATCTATAACACAGATGTGAACTACCTGGACCAAACTGATCTGCAGGACTCTGCTGGATGTGTCTAAATGAGCCACTAAAGCCCTTTTTGTTCTCTTACTTGTTAAGTGTTTGTGGCTGTAGAAGTGCATAACACCTTTGACAAACAGGAGATGAACCCAAGCCTGAAGAATTGAAGCAAAATTTTGACAAAATATAAGCAACCTATGTGACTCTGAGTTTTTGAGCCTAGGCTTATGCAACTTTAGATGTAGATGTTTAGATGTCTTACTTTTAGATGTTAAGCCACTATGTCACTACTATGTTTCAGTGTCCATCTTTTTTGATTCTATTTGTTTCTATTTGATTCCTTTTTTTCATATAGTTTTGCTACAGCAAAGATGTTTGGTAACATATTTTTATGTGTAATGCTGGGCCTTATATGTTTTTAATTTATTTTTCTTTCTCTACTTGTAGCTGTACAAGCAGAATAAGAATTACCTCCCTCAGAAGAAGAAATTATTTTTTCAGTTTGGAATCCAGGAATAAATGAAACAAAGCTGTTGTCAAACCACTGTAAGCAGCACATAAATAAAAGTCAGGGTCAGTATGCTATTAAGTAAGGCTGTCCACTTGCTATTAAGAAAAAGGCAAATTTCTGGGGGCAAGGCAGCAGGACCTTACAGCTGTTTCTGTATATGCTCAACATAAAAGACTGAATAAGCTAGGGTTGTTTCCCAAAAGGCATTGCAAGAGGCATTCATATTTGAGTTCATGAAAGGAAAAAATACACTTTTCTCTGTAACTTCCTTTCAAAATATCCAAATGATTTTGTGCTCTTTCAATCACACTTTCAGGATTTTTGTTCTGGTTACACAGTCAAATTCAGCATCCTTCTTTCTTTGAGGTGAATTCCTGACTTCCCAGACCAGCACAACATGGAGGGCTGGCACCCAACCCTAATGCCAAGCATGCACTCAGGGACAGGTTTTGCTTTCCATTTCTGTTGTGCTTCATGTGATTCCCAGGTAGCCATGGAGAGGTTTTTCCAAACATATGGTCTCGTTATGGGTGCAAGCCAAAGTGTACGAAAAGCTGGGCAGACAATCCCACTGATATTCATGGTCCTGCTCCATCTGCTGCTCCCGAGGAGCCATCCATGCTCACCACTTCTGCAATTCCAGGAAATGCTGAAGTCATTTACCATTTATATTAAAATGCATCAAGTGTAAGGGAAATGGTGTATCTAAGTTGCCAAAAATATATTATGTGGTTGGTTGTAAAAGTAGGTGGCAGGCACAGCAAATGAGATTGCTGTATTCCAGTTTTACTAGGGTGTCATTTCCCCCTGCCTCTTCAAGGAAAGTAGCATTAAGCTTTAATAAATTGATAAAATCTATAATTAAAATATCAGACCCAATTGGCTCCTGAATATATTACTTGCCCAGGGATAGGTTCAGTGATGTGGTGACTGAGATCATTCTGCCCTTTGAATGCAGAAGGATTATTTTCTACTTCAGAAGCCTGATTTTCAATAAGACTTCCACTCCTAAGTCACTTGGATATTTCTGAAAAAAGAAATAGGCATACCACCTCCCTCTTTTGGAAAGGAAAACACTGGAGGAAAACACTGTTTTCTAAGAACACAGCTAATTAAAAGGCATGGCAATGAAAACAAACAAATAAAACTTAATACAGATTTAGACTAAATAGAAGTGGTGGGATTGAGTTTCTCTCTGGAAGAAAACCCTGCTGGCGTCAGTCAGCTTAGGGCAGGAGTGAATCTATCCCACGGTTTCTGTTTAATGTACTCAAGCAGGAGAGACTTGTGGAAACACACAAGGGAAACACTCAGAAAGGCCATTGTAACCTGCTAATGAGATAAATGTCCCTGATGTCTCCTGATAGCCCACAGGGAAAATAAGACTTCTCCAGAGGGTGATTCAGAGTGTGTAGCAGAATCCGGTGCTTTCCCTGGAGAATCCTCTTTCTTCCTAGAGACTGTAGGAATTACTCCACTAGTCCTAAAGTTGCTATTGGAAATGCCCACTAAAAAGCACAGGCAAGGAACTGACAGAAAATCAGTCAAAGCCAACAGTTTCAAGACCTTACTTCTGAAGAGGAACCAAGCCACAGTACACTGTGCTGAGCCCATACCCAAGTGCCATACCCAAGGCAGGCTAAGAGGGTAGGCAGACCTCTATCTCTCTACCTCCTCCTTAACTGGTCTCACTCACAGAGTAGACATTTTCCTAGTGGAAATCTCAGTGTTTTCCACTTTTTAAATCTCAAGTTTAAGTTTCCAAAATAGCAAACTCTCTGCTATAGATAATTCTCACAACTTCTAGGCTTGTCACAGTGAAGCTGGGCAGTTTTTAGTCCCATGGTGGCTGCTACTCTCACAGACACCTCCACTTCTGAAAAGATGTTGCCTTCCTTTGAGCATCTGCTCTGCATTTGTCCACTCAGAAGGTTCTTCTGTACTATTTTGGTCTTCAGTAGCAATTGGCCCTTTGGTGAAATGACTTGCTTAAATTACATAATCAGCGTTTCCTGGAAATTTGCAGGACTCCATGGTTTGTCCCCTTCCATCTGTTTTCCAGAGTTCTACCAGGCTTGGAAAACAAAAAACAGTGTGGTAACTACCACCAAGGGCCTCTGGCATCTTCTGCTCCATCTCAGCAAGAGGTTAAATTATGCAATACTTTGCTATACGTTTCCATTTTACTCTATGACATCAGTATTCTTGTAATCATAAAAAAAAATCAAAACCAAATTTTCCTCTCTTCTCATTAAGACATGCACTACATATTTAAGATTGTCTCTTGAAAAAATTTTATGGAAAAATATTACAGAATATACAGCAGATGTTTATGGCCTCTAATTCCAAGCAAGTTCCAACCTTGAAACTTAATTGTGGCACATTTACACTGAATTTAAGGAAGCTTTGCCCAGATGAGTGTTGCCGGTCCCAATCCATATTTGTTTCTGTACTTTTTAACATTTACATTAAGTACAGATGGACTCGAACAGAATCCAAATCTAAATTAAATCAAAGTTTCAATTACCTGTCTCCAAATGATCGAGTTTTTCTTGCATCTAAAAAGGAAGTGGTAGATAATGAAGTGAATGTGTTTCAGAAATGGTCATAGCTGTCTCCAATTTTACTAGATGTTGCTGGGGTTCATTGTTTTTTGTAGGGTTGACATTCCTCTAATCCATCTTGCCTAAATGGGGGTACACAGTAAAAGTTTCTCTCTTTGTTGCTGAAAAATAGAAACCTAAACCCAGAAATTCCTACATTCTGTTTATGTATATGGTCACTAAAGGAGAAAAAAAACCAGCCTATTTTGAAATTTCAGACACACTTAGAGTTAAAACACCTCTCTGACAAATCTTATCTGTTAAGGGGCAGGCAGATGGTTAGAGTACAAAAGGATGTGGCTTAGATTTCCCTTACCAATATAAGCATTTTTCCATTTACGTGTAAAAATTGTATAGGTTCTTGCCTGCTTGAAAATATAACAGCACATTTATCTAGCAGAAAGGAAGGGTTTTTAGTTCAAATTATGCTGTGGAATGATCTTGGAATCAAATGACATTACAGACTGAAATGAGATGGAAATAATGAAAACAGAAGCAACAGTTTGTTTGCCTTTCCTAGAAACACTCCACTGGTAGCTCCAAATCAGAGCTTTGAAAAAATGTCCTATGTAAAAGTAATAACAAGGTCAAGATTTTGATTTCTGTAATTTGATCCATTTTACATAATTTTTTCTTTTTCTTTTACATCCTCATTGGAATGTAAATATTACTTCTGGAGATTTGTTTCTGCAAGCCTGTTTTAGAATGTATTTTACAACTAGTGGTGGCAAAAATGTTCTCTATTCATTTGAGTTACAGAAGACTGTGATCTTTGGACAGTTAATTCCATTTTTCAACTGGTTCTGTAGGAATGTGACATTCATGAATGGCCTACTTCCAACTGCACAGGCATCTGTATATGTCTTTAAATACAATGAACAACACATAAGGTCTGGAATAAGAAAACGGAAAATTCATGGATGGCTGCAACTTACAGACTGCAATTAATTAAGTAGATGAAGAAACCTCCATAGCTTCCACTGCTTTTCTATATGTTTTATTTTTGTGAAGCAGGTTATACTCTGAAATTCAGTTTCTGTTGATAAGTTCCTAAAAAAGTCCATGCTAAAACCAGTAATTACTATTAGCATGAGAAAACCCATACTGGGTCACAGGTAAAGTTCATCAAGCTCATTACCTTGTGTTAGCAGTTGTCAATGACTTAGGGAGCAAATGTAAAAAATGAGGAACTCATAAGCCAAATAAGCTGTTCCTCCTGGAAGCAGGCTTGTGGAGAAGGAAACTGACTAAAAAGGGAATGATGGTGAAAGGAAAAGAGTTATGACTTGTAATTCATGAGAGGACACCTTAGGGGGGTTTTAGGAATAATGAGACAGAAAAAGAGACCCCCTCACCCTGCATAGAACCCTATACAACAGGACTGCATAGACACTTATAATTCCCTGCAATGTCCCAATCTCAGCTGACACCCTTCATGAAACAGAATTCCTCAAGCTTTCCTTCATCTCAGTCTTTCTTCACTTTCTGAAATGTCCCATCTCCTAAACTCATGCCATTTCTCCCATTACTCCCTTCTTCCACCAATGTATCTTTGCAATTTACTTTGATGTCACCACAAAATTCAGCTTTTTGCTCCAGGGATGCAGATAAATAAGTTTCTTTTCTTGTTTTCTTTTTTTGTTTTCTTCCTCCTCCTCCCACGCCCCCAGCCTTCAGGACAAGAAAATATAATGCATATGCTATTGTCAAACTAGAACTGATTTCAAGAACAAGAATGTTTGCAGCAAACTTTCCTCTGATTACCTTCCCTTGTTAATGTTTTTTCAGTGGGATCTCAGATGCTTGAACTGGAACAGGCTGGAAGGTGATGAAAGTGGAAGAGAAGTTGCCTCTTTCAATCAAATTTCGGCTGTAATTTCCATTAATTTTCTGAGCAAAAAGCTGAATCATGACAGTCACAAAATAGTATTTTCCAGCTATGGCTCAGCCTGTTTACATCAGCTGGAGTAGAATTTTAAACCATTTCACATCAGTGCAGTAGAGAAGATTTCTTTTCTTCCTTCTAGAATATGCAGTATTCTAGAGAAAATTTCTGGAAAAATAATGGATAAGAAGTGATTGAGGCATAAACCAGTAATTTTACTGATTTAATAGTCAGAGAAGTGATTTGATGCAATTTTATAAACTTGATGATATACTGAATGACAGAGGATGACAAAGATGCTCAATATACTAGCAATGAAAATTTGAGAGACTTTTTTCAGTCAGTGTTTCATCTCATAGGCCTGATTTTAAAGGAGATGCTGAGTGTCACTGATTCCAATGGCAGTGGCTCTTTCAGTTTGCTGGATTGAAGCCTGAACTGGTAAACTCTTCAGAGAAAACTGATGATTTTATGTCCCAAAATCACAGAATTGTTGGTGGTGGAAAAGACCATCTGATCCAACCCACTTCAAGCAAGGATGCCCAATGGCAGCAGGATCATGTTCAGATGGATTTTTAAGATCTTCAGCAGTGTAGACTGCATCACCTCTTGAGGCAAGCTATGCCAGGGCTCAGGCATCCTCACAGTAAAAAGTTCTTTCTGACATTCAGAGTGAACCTCCTGTGTTTGTGTTTGTGCCCGCTGCCTCTGGTCCTGTCACTGGGCACTCTGAAAAGAACCTGGCTCCATGCTCTGTGAACCATCTTTTCAGGTATTTATATGCATGATGGGATCCCTCCTGACTCTTCTCCTCCAGGATGAGCAGTCCCTCCTCTCCCACCCTTTCCTCCTAGGATTGATGCTCCAGTCCCTTTATTATCTTAGTGGTCTTTTGTTAAGGATTCTCTCTGGTGCACGCTGAGGAGCCCAGAGCTGTACCTAACACCCCAGGTGTGGCCTCTACACTACTGTGGGAAGGATCACATCTCTCATTCTGCTGACAAAACTTTGCCTAATGCAGCCCAGAATACCATCTTTGTGGCCTTCTTTGCCACAAGGACATGTTTGTGGCTTATCTTAATTTGGTGTTCATCAGGACACCTGGTTCATTTTCTGCAGAAAATTGGCTGGCCCCTAGAATATAATGTGCAAGGGGTTTTCCTTTCCAGGTTCAGGACTTTTCAGTTCCCCATGAACTTCAAGAAATTCCTGTCAGACCACTTTCCCAGCCTGTTGGGATCTGTATAGCAGCATCCCTCTGGTGTTGGCCACTCCTTCCAGTTGTGTATCCTCAGCAAATTTTCAGTGTCCACCCAACTCCATAGTCCAGATCCAGTCCAAGTTAATGAAAATTAACTCAATATTGACCCTTGGGTACACTGCTTGTTGCCAGCCTTCTTCTAGGGTTTGTGCCACTTATCACCACACCATGTTCAGGTCACGTAAGAAATAACCATACTAAAAAGAAACTCTTCCCATGGTTGTTTGTACAATAACTAGGTTGTAGGAGCAGAAGTGGAGAAACCCAAGGACATCTTCATTTCAATATAAATATTTGCAGAGCCTCACACTTCTACGGGTCTGCAATGTGGGTTGTTCATGTTTTGGTATTTTCTTTTTTACGTCTCAAATATGCTGATTTTAATCTATGTGTTGGATAGATAGTCTACCTGGAGAACTCTGTCAGAAGATTAATTCATTGGAAGGCTAACACTAACATAAATTTTGTTGAGAAATATGAGGGGAATCAGGACCATGACAGAAAAAAAAGTCGAAATTTTATTAAAATGTTATGAACACCTAAGTCATCAATAATTGTAGAGCTTTCTCTACACAGGAAAGAGTTAAGATATTACATAGGTACAATGGTAAGCTATACAGCCCCTCCACTTCCTACATCTAGTGAAATGTGATTTTTTTATGGAGAGAATGAAGTGACACTTCTTGTGTTGATTTTTGTCTTAATGAAAAGTGTTAAATGCAATAGCTAACTGAAGCATCTTTGCCTTTTCTTTTCAGAGGTGCTGATCTCTCTTCCAGTTGCTAATATTTGCAAATTATTTTACATGAATAATTGCTTGTGCTATTTTTATCCATTTTAGTATCACAGAATCATAGAATATGCTGAGCCTGAAGGGACCTGTCAGGACCACTGAGTCCAACTCCTGGCACTGCACAGCACCAGCCCAAGAATCACAGTGTGTGTCTCAGGGCATTGTCCAAATGATCCTTAAACTCTGCCATATTTGGTGACCATGTCCCTGGGGAGGCTGTTCCAGTTGTCAAGCACCCTCTGGGTGAAGAACCTTCTCCTGATATCCAACTTAACCCTCCCCTGACTCAGCTTCAAGCCATTCCCTCAGGTCCTGGCACTGATCACCACAGAGAACAGTGCCTGCTGCTCCTCTTCCCCTCAGGAGGAAGTTGCAGACTGCAATGGGGTGTCCCCTCAGTCTTTTGTCAGGAGGATGAACCGCCAGGATGAACCACCCAAGTGACCTCAGACACTCCTCTTACGGCTTCCCCTCCAGACCCTTCAACATCCTTGTGGCCCTCCTTTGGATGCTCTCTAATAGCTTAATGTCTTTTTTGTATTTTGGTGCCCAAAACTGCACACAAGACTCAAGGTGGATTTAATTGAACTTAGTCAAAATTCTTCTGAGGTTATGGGGGATTACCAGGTGGACTGATAAGTGATTCCCTGAGCTAAATTTCCTCATGCTAAAAATCAGGCTGGGTGTTGCTTTGTTTTTTTTTTAATTATTATTTGGTTTGTTGATTCTAATTTCTTAGATTAAGGCTATAATATTTTAAAAATTCTTCAGAACAACAGAATCATTGTACAAATAGGACATGAAGTTGTTATTAATCCCAGGCACATAACCCAAACATGTGTGTGAATAAATCAGCAGTTGCATGTTTGTGCACACACACATTCTTATTCTCCCTTTCTTTTTAGGATGAATTCTCTTCTACTCAGTTGGTTTATGTTGTTTCAATATTTTAGTTGATTGCTATAGAGAAGGCTGTAAATATACACAACAGGCTTGCCAGGTACAAGAAATACATGCAAGCTCATTTTCTAAGGCAGTGTTTTCTGTAAAGTCTCGGTAGACAAATTACAAATGCCAGCAACACAAATGCAAAGTGATGTGCTTTTTGCTGCTGCCTTTTTGAGGAAAATGGGGGTCTCATTTATTTATTTATTTCTCCATTTATTAATACAGTATCTGCAAAGCACCTGCAATGGCAGCCTCTTCGACAGCCTGACTGGCACCCTGGTTTCCATGGCAACTGGAGAAAAGGGAACTTGGTGAAATGAAAGCGGTGAATGCCTCAGCTTTACTGGTAGCAGGGGAAAAAATAAAGGAGGCCTCATTTACATTCTGGTGCATAAATCAGCTAAGTGATGTTTCCTGAATAATTTCTGGTGGTTTGAAACTGCACATTCATGGGGAGTTTATATTTTTTTGTTGGGGAGAAACTGAAATTCCTCACAGCAGTTTATCAGTAAAAATTTGTGGTGGTGGTGGTGGTGGGGGGGGAATACAGTTGAGCAACCAGAATATTGAGCTAATTGTTCTGTCTGCTCTAAAATGAATAAAATGGATTATTAAATTATAATTGCTGAAACAAGGGAGGGAGTTAGAAAGTTTTCTTCATCTGTGACACAAATATGTTGAGCCAAGGAAACATCTGCTATGCTAAGTGACCCATTTATAAACAAACAGTTTAAGAAAAGGAAGATATCTAAATGCAAAAAAAGCTCCTTTTAGTATCTTAGACAATTTCTTGACAATAATACATTCCAAGGGGATGTGCATATTCTCTGATTGTAAGACTTCTACCCTTTGGTTTATAGCTTCCCTCCATACAAACAGGGCCTTAATCCTGAGGCTTTGAAGTGTATTCACACTTACAAGAGTGGCAGCTAAGGAACATCAAAGTTCCTTACAAGTAATAAAAAAGGGTATTTTTTATGTAGAGTTAATGGATGACTTTGTTCCTAAAGTGTTTTAAGGGACATTATTTTATTTTCAGAGAAGTATCTAATTTTATTATTCATCTATCAATTTGTGAAAAATCAGCTTAAAACAAAAATAGGAATTATCTAATATCCTCAAAACAGTTTCCTGGCTTTAATTTTAGACTGCCCATTAAGCATCTGCCCAAACCCAGTCAGAAGTCCAAAACTATTAGTCCACTATTGCCACCCTTTTAGGATGAGGATTTGGTCTGGCAGGGTGAATCCAGGATTCTTGTAGAATGTGGGAGAACCAGGCACAGATGAAGCTGGGGGTGCAACAGGCCAAAGGGCACCTCAGCTATTCACAGGTTGAAGGTGGCTCTCTGAGGCTGCCAGGCTGCAGGCAGGAAAGAGAACAAGTTCATGTGAGCTGCAGAGTTCAGTGTCTTTATCTCTCCTCTGACCCATAGGTACACCTTGCAAAAGAAGTGACCTTCTTAGAAGCTCCTTTACCAAGGGAGCAAGAGAAATTAAATTCTGTTTTTTTTTCAGCAAAAGAAATTAAATTCTGATTTTTTCTGTATTGAACTCATCAAGACCAGTTCCAATGATTCCACTAGAAAGCATGCCAAGATTTTATAGCTTTAATGTTAAGTAAGATGATTTCATCTCAATTTTGTGACATTTGATGCTTTTATTTAAAGCCAGTTTAGTGAAATCATGAGATTGCAGGAACATGCCTGCTTTAAATTTTTTTAAAAGAAACTTAAATATCTTGGTTTGCAATCATGAAACCTAAAGACCTTGAAAACACGAGGTAAATAACAAGAAGAAAAAAATTAGAATAAATGCATCTTGCCTTTGAAGATAAAAGCATGAAGGTTTTTGAAAGCATTCTGAGTCCGTTTTATCATGCATGGCTGCAGAGGATTAACTTATCAAGGAAGCGTTACCAGACTGTTTGGAGATTCTTGAGAGAGTTTATAATTTTGTTTTTCTGTGTGAATACATGTAAAATATAAAAATACTCAGGACATGCTTGATTACATCACTATTGTACAGTAATATGAACCCTGTCGATTTATTTGCAAGGATACCTTTCATTTTGGGTATATAAATGCCCTGATAGATATCAGCAAAGAGCAGATGGCTTCACAAAAGACGTTTGAAAGCTGCCTCCCTCCTGCCAGAAGCTTTTCACACTCTCACTTTGTCTGGCTTCAGTGGGATTGCTCAGTGGGAGAGAGCTCTCTCCGTGCCTGTCCTGCTGCTGATGGAAGAAGACTCACACAAGCAGTTCTGCACTGATCAGTGCATTTGCTTGACTCCAGCAGCTACAGCCCTTTAGGAAGACCACCTCCCAGCACCTGTGGAAGGATATATATCCAGAGCATTTGAGCTGGATAGACGACTAGACTAGGTGCTGGCAGTGCCTAAGCTCCAGGGGATGGCTCTAAGGACATAGCTGGAGCTCAGTGACTCCACAGGGCAGCCTCGAGTCATTGATGTGGCACCAGAGCAGGGGCAGAATGGTCACACAGAAGTGGCTGGAAGTTTTTTGGTATGACTGCTGGTGAGAGTGGATTTTTAACAAGTTGACCCAGGTCCAGGTCAAATCCAGTCTGGTCCAGTCCAAATCCAATCTGGTCTTGTCCTCACCAAATGAACTGTGACAGATGGCAGAGATCTCACAATGCCTCTTCCAGTTAGAGGATCTTTATGGGTCATGACACTAAGTAGAGAGACACTGGAGTCTATAAAATATAAGTGTGCAAAAAAAATCCCAAGCCTGGAGGACTTTTTGATCATAGTCAGTGTGTGATGAAGCAAACTGCCAAAACCAGACTTAGCCTTGTTATTTATGTTGTTTTGGGGACAACAAAATAATCTTTTCTGCCTGCTTGTGTTGTAAAAAAGCATTTTTCGAAGATTTTTCATTTTTATGTTGCAATGCTCCAAATATTAACAACCATTATTTCACGTTTAAGATAGTTTCTACTAAATTTTGCAATTGCAGAACTTTGATTTTAGTGTATGAGCACCACAGATCAACTGTACTATTTGACAAATAGCTGCAATGATATTCAATAATATTCATTATCTGCCCAGCTCTTCTACTGCTACAACAATAGGAAAACAGCATAATACAAGTGTTGATGGACTAATTGGATGAATTTTTTTTCTGGAAAAAGAAGGATTTTTTTGGTAAGACATCACTAGTAGAAGGGACTCATTACTCTCATTCTTGAACATTGTAAAACATATATCTGTCTACTTCTGCCTCCCATATTTTTGGAAAAAAAAAGTGATTGGATTTACCTCCTTGCTTATTATTTCCTTATTTTTTCTAGTGTGACACTAGGAACTAGTTCTGTTAGAACTGCTACCATATCAAACCCCTGAGTAGCTTTAAACAGCTACAAAATATGCTCTAAAAAGAAAGAAAGAAAACCCTTTTTTCTTTTCTCTAAACAAGAAGGATTTTTCCTAAGACATTGGGAGTCTATGGAAGTATCAAGAAGCTAGGGAATCATTCAATTTTTTTTTAATCAAATGTATAATGATACTGTGATCATCCATGTATTAAATGATGGGCTTTCTCAATAAAGGCAGCCACAGACACTGTTTAAATAGCCCTACAAAATGTGTTTGCTTCCTTCTTCCATGTGGGATAGACAAACCTGTTTCTAAACTGGAGGTTCCAGACATGAAAGTCACAACACTCCTTTTAATAACTTTTACATTTCTTTAATTTTGTCTTTTCTTGGAGAAAATGGAGGCAGTCTATGATGTTGGGACAGCCTGAATTTTCAAAGTGGGAAGAGCGAAAGCCGTGTCAATGCAACACAAAATGCAATTATCTGCAGAGAGGGGATGGGCAATGTGATATGCACAAACATACAGTGCCAGTGCCATGGAAAGGTGTTTTGCATGACCAGCCTTGCTTTTGAGTGATGTGGCTCTGACAAACTGCAATCTCATCGTGTTCACCTGGTGTGAGTCATTCCACCTTTCTTTTTTGATGTTATATCCTACTCTATTATAGGCTACAGAATCTCCCTCTCTTACTGCATCTACAACTTCATAATCGTGCTCTGAATTCCCTCAGTGTTTTTATTCACCAAATAGAAGTGAATCTGGCTGACTTCCACATATTTACTCAGTATCTTGTTTTAAACATTCTGCTGGGACTGTCTCAATATTCAGGTTACACCATTTGTAACCTGAATATTGAGACAGTATCCTCTTTTGTCTCAGCCCCCAAGGAAAGTGATTTTTCCTCCCCATAATTGTGGGGTAAGAGAGAATAATTGTTTGTTTCTATCCTTTGGAGTCTATCCTTTTCACAAAGGATATTCTGTGATGGATTGATTTTGCCTCAGATGAGAGTTCAGGCTCTGGAAAAACCTTTTGATGAAAAGGTGGGGTTTGACAGGTTGCTGTATGAACTGTAGGTACCAGTCTCACGTTTGTGTTTCAGATTTTATAACTCAGTGAGTTAATGAGCAAAATAACAGAGCCCCGCAACTCTTCTAACAGATGTACAGGAGGCCTTTTTACAAATGGGTCCCCTCAAAAAAATTGAACTATTTTTTTTTTCACACTGAGTTGATAAGTATGTTGGTTTCATGTCCTCTCCTGAATTTTATTCAGTGTTGTGGAACAACAGTTTAGTTCAAATAAATGGTTCCTTTGGGGCAAGAAGAGGGAAGGGAAAATATTTAAATGCTTTTACACTCAAGGCAGTGTGTGATTTACAGTATCTGGTTATCTTATGGCAACTGCTGAGAAAGAAGGAATAATTTGTGGAAGTTGTAGCTGAGGTAAAAAGCTGGCACAGTCTTAATTATAAGCAGAGTTGTGTGTATGCCATATTTTAAATACATAGCCTCTTCTGCCACTGGGTGCATGACCCTCTACCTCCTGCCCCTTAATGCTGAAAGAAATATCTTATGGTTTAATCTCTGCCAAAAATAGTTTCCAATTTTTGTTCTTGGTGAATAATTTCCATGACTTCATCATGCTTATTCAAGAACCAAACTAATTCCTTTTATAGTTTCTCTGATAAGTCATGTATGTGATTTTTATACTCTTAAATGGCAAACAGATTAAACTTGATAGCTCTAATATAAATATACATTTGAAACCTGGAATTGAGATTTCTCTAAGTCTGACCCACAGTCCACACAACATGTTGCCCTTCAGCTTGTCAACAATATTAAAAAAAAATCTTGGCATTAGTCATGATCTTACTATGTCACTAACACTTAGACAAATGACTAGTCAAAGAAAAAAACTAACAGGAGGCATCATAATAATGATGCCTTTATTTCTTCTACTCAATTACCTTTATTGCAAATGAAAGCCCAGTTCAGCTTCAAACAAGACTAAGGTTTTTTTTTAACAAGACCTGCTCTCCAGAACAGGAGCAAATGTACTTATTTTCTAAGACAATAAACTGAACTTGGTCTCATTTGCCTTTACACATAAGTCTTTGAATATGAGGCAGCTTTTGGCTGTCTTCTGGGTCACATGGCATGAGGCACCTCCGTTTCCACATGAAAGGCTCCACCTTCGATGCTCAGTCCCAGCAGACTGTGCCCAGCAGGCAGAGTCTAGAGATGATGATTTCATCAATGGAGCTGCTTCGCTGCTTTGTAGCGGGCAGAAAATCAGGATCTTCTTTCTCTCTGCCTCTCTTTCTCTGCCTTTGTAAGCAAGTGGTAACACACACATCATTACTGGAAATTCTGTTTGAAGTCTGTGGTGCTTTTTTTGCCCCTTCTCCTCCTCAGAGAGGCGAGAGCCTCCTAGAACACAAGTTGCCTCCTGCCATCTGCATTTGCAGCTCATTTCTCTCTCCAATGAAGAACCAAATTTTAAAAAGTCTGTGAAGCATTCTGAGGAATTGCTGAGTTGTTGGGCTGCATGTGTCCTATATTTCTTTCCTATGCTTTTAGTAGAACTGGGAGCATTACCTTGCAATCTTAAGGCTTGAATGTCTCTGTTACTCAGTAGCTGTACCCAACAAGAACAAAACCCATCAGTTTAGCATGACCTTATATTTATTTTAATCTTTCTAACACAATACAGCACTGTCAATAGCTGAACACATCAGATCTAGTGGATTTGTCAGGATATCCACCTCCTTCTTCCTGTTTCTACTGCATGACTGGTCTGATCATAAGCAGAGTAGGTAGCTGCCTAGGGCATCAAGCTGAAGGGAATGAAATTGCTGCTCTTGCCCTCAAGCTTGCACTCTCTTTTGTAGATATCTGGAAATTCCCCAGTTTGCTGTGGGTGCTCCCTTTCAGGGAGTGTGTGCTGGATCCTGCATGAGTGGCAGCAGAATCAGTGAGCTTTGGTTCTTGCTCTGGCCCCCACAGCATGCACCCACCACAACTGAAGCTTATTTTTACTCTGACATCTCTGCTGTCTTCCCTGGCAAAAAGCAAGAGCAGTATGGTATCCTTGGACTGCATTCAAACTTCCCTGTGTTGTGTTAAGCAGGCCATCATTTTGATTATTTTGAAGGCTTTGTTTTTCATTTGTTTATTCACCATATTTCATTATCCCCAAAACAATGAAGGAAGATCCCTGTACCAAAGGCCACAGTGTTTTTTGCAAATAAAGGAACTTGAGATAGAAGCTTAGTTTGAAAAACTTCTTTATGAATGGTTGTGATTTTGAAAATGTTACAAAATTTGACAATATTGCAAATGATAGGCTACTTCTAATTCTGACATATCTATTACTGCAGTGGTTTTATATTAACATACATGCCTGGACACACACATGTATACAGTTATTCAGCCTGAGTAGCTAATGGAGATACAGAATGCTCTCACAAGAAGCTTTAAGTGTGGTAATCTGATTCTTGAGGAATGAAACCATTACAGATTCTTGCCAAACTGCAGTCAGAGTGGAGCAAAATATCAGAGATTCCCCCCTTTCCTTTCTGCTGGTGTTTGTTATGTGAGATTATCATGATCAGAGTCAGTTGTTAGTACCCTACATTGGCAAGACTGTGTAATGCAGACAGGGAGCTGAGAAAATATGATCTTTTGAAATGTAATTATAAAATACTCTTTCTGTGGTGTTTAGTATCTGGATCAGAGCTCTTTCACCCCAACTTTGGGTTGTGTGTGGCAGTGTGGAGCTTTTTTCCCCCTGGCTTACACTCTGCTATAAAAATAGTAAAATCTCAGTGTAAAGTTAATTTTAAAAATCCAATCTGCTCCATTCTTTTATGAGAAAATCAAATAAAAGAACATATCTCTCTTCATATTTCTGGTGAAATTCCAATATAATGAGTTCTGCTGGTGATGACCTATGTTTAATTTCAGTTTGGTGGGCAGAGTTAGTTAAGTTAAACCACTGAAATTCAACACTGTGCGTGCAATTTCAAACATTTTCAGTACCAGATTGGACTTTTAAACTTGTTTTGCACAGGGGGTGACAGAAGAATTTAAAAACAAATGCATTCAGGTTGGTTACTGATGAGCTTCTAAAACACCTCTGATTTTTTGCTTCTGTTTTTTGGTTTTTTTTTTGTATTAAAGCATTGTATGTTTACCAGTCACTTAGTTATACCCCATCCTGATACTGCATCAGGCTGCAAACACGTGCAGGGGCTGGGTGATTACTGGAAATGCACTAAGCACAGTTAACCAGAGAAACAATTTGGCTATTCATTTACCAGCAGATCTGACAGGAAATGTTAATGATGATTGTGAGTGCAATGTGACAATTATGGCACAGCCTCTACAAGAAGAATTATGTGCTGTTTTGGATGCACAACCTCTCTGCTAGATTAAATGAAGGCTGTGTGTAACAGTAATAGGGCATCTTCCCCGCAATTCTGTCTTTGAACTGTCACTAAAGACCACTAAAACAGTGCACAGTGCCAGAGACCACTGTATCAGAAAAGGACAGGCAGCATTGCTACATTCACTCCTAACTTTTATCTGTTTCATCAGCTCAGCCAACAAGGGGATCTTAAAGGTGGAAATCAGAGGTTTGTAAAACTGAGTGTTGAATATATTTTTAAAAGGATAGTTATCTACAGTTTAGGAGAAATGAATTATTCTTTTTTTTTTTTGAGATAAATCTTTTCATCAATATTGGACTAGGCTCATTAAACTTTTTTGGATCCTTTTTGAGGCAAGATGCAAGAAATATTTTTCTACCTTACAGCTGGCAAGGTAACTTGGGCTACAGAAGTCCCTGATTTCGAATGGTATTTTCTACTGTGCAGACCTGCAGTTACCCATCACATGAACAATTCTCATTTCAGAGTTCTGACTGCACAGCCTTTTACTTAATACTAAATCATATTTGAACTTCTTAGTACTGGAGGAAAATATTGACTGATAGCATTACACAGAGTCATAAACAAACAAGTCTTTTAAAGCTACTGCACTAGGAAGACATTTCCTTATCAGTTCAGAGTACGTGGATACAGTCTTTAAAAAAAATGCAAACTCTGCAGTGCAGCATAAGGCAAACCTCCCAAAATGTGTTACAAAAAGACCACTTAAAAACATCATCTCTCTAACCATTTAAAATATGCGAGTAGTGGAATTCCCCTGCTTCGCTGCCAGTTGTAAGCAATACAGAGGGGTGGGGAAAATATTTTGCTAATAACAGTGTTTCCATTGAAATTGCTATCAACAGTATCAGCGCAGTGCCAAGGACTTGAAGTGTAACCTTCCCCCGTGGCTGCCCGCATGCAGCAGGAATGCATCCTCCTCCCCACGTCCCTCCAGATGCTCATTACAGCACGATGATCTCTCCACAAGTGTCCATTGTGCCGTGATGAGCGCCAGGACTCTCCCGCAGAGCAAACACATCAGATAAGGGTGTGGGAGCCTGTGAGCAGCACTGCAAGCGTGACTGCTTGTACTGCAGGTGCTGGGAATGACACGGAATCTGCTCCGCAGCAGAAGGGGCAGCTGTGTAACAGTGGTTGTGCCATGCACTCTGCAAGCCTTCCAAGACATTAGTAGTCTGGTTTTATGACATTTTTTAAACACCCATATGGAATCATTTCTCTGTGGGATTGTTCTCCTTGGTTCAGAAATAGGGAGCTAGGAGAAAAAACTGGAATTTATCATGTGAAAAAAGAATTTTGACCTGTAGTGAATTTATGTTTATTGCAGATGAGGGGGAATTTGGTTAAAAGACAAATATTTTTCAAGCATAAAATAGAGTCATCTTGTCTACTGGATCTTCTGATCTGTAAGCTGGCCAGTTAAAGTACATTTTTTTTTTTAAGAAGCCATTTTTAGAGACCAGAAGTGATGGTCTGTTACCATCTAAAAATGCAAGTTTCCATAATTTAAATGCCAGCTGGATTTTTCTCAAGCAATCCCAAAGGTAGTGTAGCTCAAATATATTTTCTGTATCCTTGTGTAGGCTTTTCTAAGGTGACCTACCTACTCTCTGTGTAATTGCCTAATCTGCATTGTCTTTGCAGATGACAAAGGAAGAACTTTACCAATATTTTTACTAATATTTTTGAAAAAGGAATATCTGAGAATTTCTTTGAAGGAGTGTAAGTATGGAGGGTTGCTTGCACATATACAGCTGGTTCCCTCTGATACATATTGGTTGTGTTAATGTTATCCTTCAGGAGCACCAGGAACCATAGGGTGGCCATTAGTTTTTAATAGCTGAATGTTTTTATTTTCCATTCAAAGAATTCAAAACAAGAAAACATGCTGTGATCCACCAAAATAGTGTGGGTTTGTTTCAGGAAATGTTTCTCAAATCCTGAGGCAGCTAGCATGATCACAGGTGAGGATCAAGGATCAAGTCTCTCTAGGAAACTGTTCAGGGCTTTCCTGGATTGCTGGTCTCAAAATGAGACAGTCCCAACCCATAATGTCTGTCCAGAGTAATTCCTATTTGCCTGAGGCCAGTCTCTTGGAAGCAAGAGCTGAGTAATGTCACAATGTGGCCACCCTGGCTTTGGCTGGGGTGGAGTTAATGTTCTTCACAGTGGTAAAGTGTTTAGGGCTGTTTTTGGATCTGTGCTGGACACAGGGTTGATAATATGGAGATATTTCTGTTATTACTGAGCAGGGCTTGCACAGACCCAAGGCCTTTCCTGCTTTTCTTGCTGCCATGCTGGTGAGGAGGCTGGGGATGCACAGGAAACTGGGAGGAGACACAGGTGGGACAGGTGATCTCAGCTGACCAAAAGGATATTCCAGACCATATGACATTATGTTCAGTATATTAACTGCAGGGAATTAGAAGAAAAGGGGGGACATTTGGAGTGATAGCATTGGTTTTTCCCAAGCAACTGTTATGTGTGATGGGATCCTGCTCTCCTGGAGATGGTTGAACACCTGCCTGCCCATGGGAAGCAATGAATCGATTCCTTTTTAAATTTTGTTTGTATGCACAGATCTTGCTTTCCCTGCTAAACTGTCTTTATCTCAATCCATGAGTTTTCTGACTTTTACCCTTCTGATTCTCTCCCTGAGCCTGCTGGTGGGAGATGAGAGAGTGGCTCTGTGGGGTTGGCTGCTGCCTGGGGTGAAATCATGACAGTGCCCAAATGAGATCTAGAAACTCTATGGGGTAAGTAGCCAGTAAAACAGAAAAATGAGACAAACTGGAGGCCCATGGAGAGCTAGGCCAAGTGACTTGCTTTACTTGGACCATGGGACCTTTCACTTTAATGGAAAGAAGGCCTGGATGAGTGCCTGTACAAGCCAAAGTTGTGCAGAAAAAGGTATCCAAATTCAATCTTGCTATATTTGTGGTAGTTCACAAAGGGAAGTAGTAGGCTTGGCTTCTTGTCCGCTTCTTGTCCAACCAAGTCCATGATATGTCCTTCAAAAAAGATTAATTGTGTTCCAAAAAAAGGATTATCACGTGTAGGGGGATAGAACATAAGTAAATAAAGGTAGTATAGAAAGTAATCTTACCCCCTAAAGAGTTGCAGCTGAGCCAATTATTAAGGATTAGGAGCAGGCCTGATGTTAACAGGCCACAGCTGTAGCCAATCAGAAGAGTGTTATAAAAGAGTGGATTGGTTGGCTGCTGTGAGGACAAGGAAGAGTCAGTGCCTGGGGCTGCCTATGAGAAATATCAAGGAGGTACGAAACTCTAGTAATATGGAACCCTTGCAGTGTAATGATAATAGAACTCTTGCAATATAATGACAACAGTCCACAGATCTCCCTAATCCACGTAAGCCAAAAGACAGATGCAAAAGAAGTTTCCATTAACCAGCAATGATCCCCACTGCTGCTAACCTGGTCCTTACTGCTCATGTACAGAGGTGTACAGCCATGACATTGCTTTGCCTTCTGAAGCTTTCCTCTCCTCTTAAGTAATAATTGTAAGTTTGATTGGTGTATTCATTGGAGACCTGCTACGTGGTGGCCCATCACATACTTATCTGCCAATGTTACATAAATAGAGAGTGATTTGGCTTCTTATCCAGTAATCAATAGCTCAATAATGCAGTAGCTGATCTTCTTCAAGCACACGGTGTTGAATGGAGTTGTGCTAATAAGCTACACAACTCCAGTCAGTTTTCCAAGTTACTAACCTAGAGTAAAAATACCATACATCAGAAATCACACAGCATGAAATAGGATGTTCCAGTATATTGAATAATTTCTCAGTACAGCATCAATGACATTTAGAATAGTGAAAAGGCAAAAAAAAATATTTTTATGCTCCTTTGACCTGCACATACTGAGTTTGACAGTCTGTTTATATCCCTTTCTGCACTCTATTGAGTTCCTGAAAAATAGCAACATGTGAAGTATAGACAATGGACAAACATGCAGAACCAGTTATTTGAGTATTCTGTTCAAAGATACTTAATTTTAAGCTAAATCAAATTGGGTTTATTCATCAGCACGTTCATGTTCATTTCTTCTGCTAAAGATTTAAGCTGCTTTATTGGCAATACTTGTGAAGAGCAGATTTCAAGAATTCATTGAAGCCACGTGTCAAACTGTCCATTTACTGCCGTTTTGTAAACCAACAAGTAACATGCTATGCTGATTACTTAAGAAAGCCTGGGCCATACAGGGTAGCTGGTTTTCTGGGTGGATGAGGAGGCTGGAGGATGTTGTGAGGACCAGAATATGTCATATTAAGTAGAACTGTGCACATATAAATTCAATCCATGGTGCTGCGGCTGATCTACAGGAACCCTGATTTCCTACTAAATGTATGCCAAGCATTCTGGGCTGGGAGTCAGGTGAGAAGGGCTTTGGTATTGGTTTGATGACCATCCTGTGCTGTGGCCTTGTGGGAGTGACTCCACCTTTCTTTTTGATGTGTTATTTATTGCTTTTTGCCATATAATCTTTACAGCAAAGACCTTCTCTTGGATTCAGGAAAGGACTAGGATATCTGAAACATCACATTGCAGTGAAGAAACCCCCGTGGCATCCAGCCTGGAGGAAATACTGGGTCAGACTCAGAAAAAAAATGGAGACTCTGGTGGTACTGCCGTGTTCCTGCTCTGTTCTCAGAGCCTGGACACTTTGAATTATTTCTCCTGCATTAGCCCAGGAGCAGACACAGACCTTCTGTGAGGCTCTTGTTAAAGGTTTATGTGCAGACTGGGTCAAAGGAGATCCCAGTCTCAGCAGAGGCCTTGTGGAAATATGGGAATGCAGACATCAAGCAATAGTGGGAGTTTTGTCTGATTCCTCGAGGGGGTTTAGCAGGAATGAAGAGGCTGACAGCTGCTGACTCTGGGCCATTTTTCGTGAAGCAGGATGTAGAGACAATTTGGATCAGGAGGCAAGATATCTAATGACTGCAAAACCCTCTAGGGAAGGCAGAGGAAGACTATTTCTGAATGGGACACTTTTATTTGGATCTAAATTTTCCTCCTGGGGACCTGACTTCCAATTCTCCTTAGGTGCCTTTTGCACTAACAGTTTTTCTTGACTCAAGATTAATTTAAATTCTGACTTGTCTTTTATTTTAGTTCTATGTTCTATTTTTGGTTTAAGATACTGCTTCATAGCTATAACAAAATCTTATGTGCTACAGTTCTCCTCCTGCAGTGATTAAAAAACCAGTATGTTATTTCAGTAAAAGCAAGTGGTAGCTGCTTTAAGAAAAAAACTAAACAATCTAACAGTAAATATTTAATTACCTTTTTTTTTTTAGACTTTTGAGCTTTCAGAAAAAATATGTCATGGAATTGAGAAGCTTGGAAATTGACTCCTTGCTATAAGCCTAAGGAAGGTTGATATGCCTTCCACTGCTCTCTGTCAGGATACACAAAAAATGCTAGGTGAACATCAATTGAGGTCCCTCCACAGAGCTACTCTTTTGAAAGTTCTGGACTTAGTAGTTGATAGGTTGAGATCAGTGTCAGGTTTGAATTTCAGCTTTTTCAGTTAACCTAAGCAAGCATGTTGGTTTTGTCTGTGATTTTCCGTTACCTTCCACCAGGCAGAAAATTTGGGAAATTCATGTGTTTTTCCATTTTTATATGGAATAGCTGTAAAATCAATCGAAGAGACTTTTTGTCCACATCTCCAAAGGCTATGCCAAAGGTTATCTCCTATTTGGATTTTCCTGCAAAGCTGACTCTTGTGCAGAAAATAATTTAAATATCTGACTTGGTAGGAGTAGAAAGGAAGATGCCCAAATAATTTATGCTGGACAAAAGGGAAAGAAATTGGAATTATTACAGACGATGTAGATAAAAAGAAGGAATTAATAGATCTGTGAATATGTGTGTAATTTTTTTACTTGGCTCTGCCTTTAATTGCTTGTGACATCAGCACAGAGAACTGGATCTGAGGTTCCTTCAGGCAAAGATGGTTCACCTGGCACACTTGTCATCACCAAGATTACTCTCTCAAAATAAAAGAGAAAAGGTGCTGTGCTCACTTCCATGTGTCGAGCACACCTCTGGAAAGCTCCAAATTTCAGGCTCCATAGAGAGATGACACATTCTTGTTGACTGGAATTGGGGCTGCTAGGAGAGCCTGCCCTGCACTGAGCCAAGGCACACTGCTCTGGCATCCTCCAGCTGCCTCCAAGGCAGTGCTACTGCTGTCCATCCCTGAGTGCTGCAGGAAGGATGGGGAGCTGCACCATTTCATGTTTGACAGCTGAGAGCTGCCTAACACAATGAGGAGGAATCTGTTACTCAGGCTGCATGTGAATCTGCATTGATTTGTCTGATAGATTTTAATGCATTGCTCATACCTTCATACAAAACCACATGTACAGGCGAGATTTTCTTTATTTTGTTTTTATATCTCTTCATTCTCCACTACTTATTTTGTTTCCTTTTATGACTCTCTTGTCATAATTACTTTTTAAAATGTTTTCTGTTTTACTAAATAATAAATGTTTTCTGAAGAATTCTCTGCGCTGCACCTATCCTATCGCATCCCAAATCCCAGCTTTTGTTAGAAAACTGTTTTCAAGGTACTTGCAATACTAAAATTTTTGTGTTACACAAATAAAACTGAAAGAAAGCAGAATCAATACAAGGGGGAGAAAGGTAATCTTAGACAAACAAAATCTCACTTGATGAAATTACTCTCACTGGTCAGGAAGAATGAGGCTTCATTAGGATAGGAAAATATATACAGGTTCATATTTTGTCTTCTGTTTCTATCTTTTCTGTCTTTGTTCTTCCTTTTATGGTTGCATTTCAAAGTGGAACACTTTGATTTGTATCAGATTTCTTGCACAAGGCTCTTGCCTACTGTGAGATCTGGAAGGAACCAGCCAAAATCAGCAGTGGCTACTGATTTCCTGAAGTTGCTGTATGTGAAGAGTGGTTTTAATAGAATGGTTGGTTGAAGAATGGCCAAAGAATGGTTTTTCCTGCTTGCTGGAAAAGATGTCTGATGGGTTGATGTCTGGCATCTTGAGTGCCTCCATACAAATTTTATAGGAATACACAAATCCAATATTATGCCCATCAGAGATCCTGGATGAGTTGTTACCTCCCAGTACAGAGAAGATTTTTAAGTCCCTGTCTTTGCTCAGCTTCTTTCTCCCCATCTCAGGGCTGACTCCTGCCATCAGCTGAAACCTCCCAGCTTTCACAAGCCCGCTCCTGAATGTGCTTTTCTGAATTTGCATAGAGTAGAGTCAAAGAATACGCTGAGTGGGAAGGGGCTCAAAGGAGGATCATGGAGTGCAGCTCCTAGCTCTGTACGGGATGTGCATTAAACTGGAAGAGGAGAGGCTGCCTCTTACATTGCCCTTGAGCAGAACACAGTGTGAGGTGGCCTGCTGGCTCAAAAGAAGTTCAGTTCAACATTGCTGCAAGCAATGTACTTCCCAACCTGGAAATCTAATTTTTAATTGTTATGCTAAATCAAGGAATTATCTTAAAAATTGTACTGCTCTGAGTTCATGATTTGAAATTATGCATTTCTTGATGCCCAAACATTTTTGTCCCTGAAACTTAAAAACAAATTCTTATGTTTGTTTTGCATGGATAATTATCACAGCTGCTGGAGTATGGATTTCCACCTTGTGTCTATGATTTACAGTAGAGAAAAAAACCAACAAAGCACAGAACAATACAGTAATTAACTGGATGCTCTCCAGGGGCTGTCATGCTGTTACACTGTCATAGCACGTGCCTGTGTGGAAATTAATTTCCTGCCAAGCATCAAACACTATTTACTCTATCAAGTAATTTACACAGCTTTTACACTTGCATATATACCAAGATTTAGTTAGTCTTTTCTTCTGTAGTTAGTCCTCTCAGAACATATCTTTCACTAAAAGAAGCCATTGGTCAATCATGACTAACTAGCTTGCCTTACATTCCAGAAGTGATTGTTGAAGTTGTCATTTTAAAGTGTTAAGAAAAGAATAAATGTATTTGCATTACTAAAACATATTTATGAATTAAAATACTGATACAAACATCAGTCACTCATACTGATGAATGAAAACTTTGAAGAATGTTTTTCAAGGAAAGGAACTGCACTCTATGTCTGCCAGCACTCCTTAATGACAATAACCATGCAAAGCAACTGCTTCACTTTATAAGATCTCCATAAAAAAACCTCAAAAGTATTAACACAGAAATATTAATAACATAGAATTTTGTGTGGCCCAGTTACCTAGTTTGCACTTTTATCTGCAACTAGCTCTGAAAATCTTCTCTGATAGGTAAGATGGGTATATCTGTTGCTACTTCTACTACTAGCCTCAACAAAGGAGGCCATGCTCTGCTTCTTCCATCAGTCTTGAGTCGCTATCCCCTCATTTTTTAATACAATTTTCAAGCCAGAGGTGCAGACAGCAGCTGATATGGCTTATCTACAATTATTTTCCTATTTTAGTATCTTGGAAAAAGCAGTTCAGTTCTATCAAGGGATCTCTCTTAATTGTGTTTTCCACAATGAATTTAATTTGCTCTTTCATGGCTTTTAACATACATCAAGATATTTTTGGAATTAACTACCACCCTGTCCTCCTCATCCCCTTCCCATATACTGTATTTTACAGCTGATGTCCATGGTGAGGCCTAAGTTTCTTTGTTTAAGAGAGCATTTTGGCTAGCTTTAGCTTCCCTCAGTACTTGATGCAGTATCTGCATTGATGACACTGAAGACATTTGGTTTCCTGTACTAGTTTAGCTCTCTTTTAGGAATTCCAGATCCAGAACTTTGCTAAGATGGATGCAGGCCACAACTCTCCTTTGAAAAGCTTGTACCAGCCTAAGTTTGCACAAAAATGAGGATTAAGTTATGAAACAATGTGATCTCAGTGTAGGAAAATGATGGTGAAATTACCTTAGTGTTTCCTACAAAATTAAACTATCTTGACTTGTATTTTCATCTCAGTACAGATTTCATGGCCTGTAGATACAAGACCTTGTAGATGCAGATGTTGAAATGCTGTCCATCTGAGAAATTTCTAACAGTTTTGCAGGTGAGGGGGTACTAAATGTCTCACTATCCATGTGGTCAGCCTGTGCACTTGTGCCTTTACAAACAATACTGTCCAGGGTCTGAGTCTCTGCGAAGCAAGCTACTAACATACCATGAACATACTGCTTTTAAAAAATATTTCAATTAATAGAAGAAAACTACCTAAAAATGTAAAATATATTTCTCTTCCTCTGGCCACTATCTTCTCCTTGGGAAAACATCAAAGAAGTTGAAAATATTGCTTTTCAGCCTATATGGCCGTGAGGCTTTTCTGTGTTGCTCAAAACTAATATTAATTACAATCACACTATTCCCTCAAAAAAAAAGAATGATCCTTTTTTTCTCATGCATAGAGTCCTTTTTATTTCTGCTGGTATTTGACTCACAGTACTTGTATGAAATTGTTGATGAAATTCATAGGAAAGCAGGGAAAGTGAAAGAAAACAAATGCTTTTTTCATTTCAACTGAACCAAGGGCTGAACAAAGGCATGAATATTTTTCCTCTGATGTACACGTATGGCTTAGCTTAATATGTTGCCAGCCTTGCAGCATCATACTTTCTTTCAGAGAAACCAAAAGGGTTTCTCTGTGCTGCTGGGATTGAGCTGTCAAGGGGTGAAGAGCTATGTCTAAAGACAGAGAAGGGCTGAGCAGAAGACTCTTGTGGAGCTCATTGCCTAAAGGACACTGCAAGTGCTGAAGAGGTGACTGGTGAGCTCAGTAAAGAGAAATCTGTTTAGTCAGGTAGTTGTGAAATGAGTCTGGTTTTAAACAGGCATTTGAAATGTAGAAGAAGGTTTGGGTTGAACAGAACATTTCTATTCTCCCAAGGCATTCATGTTCTTCAGCTATTATCAGTTGATGAAGAGATTGATGGAAAAAGGGAGTTTACCTTGGTGTACCAGGGTGCCAGCCCTGTAGTTACTTTTTTTTCTTTGAGAATCACCTCTGGAATCAGTGTCACTAAAATATGTTTAAATTACCTTTATAATCCTGTCTGGAGCTGTGATGATTTTTCTCTAGCTGCAGCTCAGGGACTTGGGTTTAAAGTGCCTTGCTATTTCTAGGGCATGTTGCATGTAACCAGAGCACATAACATTATTAATGCAAAACTTAAGCATGTGTTTAAGTGCTTCTGTGGATAGTGGCCAGAAAAGTCAGCAATTTACGTGCGTAGTGACCAAGTCCCTAACAGCACTCAGTCAGGGCTTCCTTCTACAATCTAAGTAAACCAGAACAGAAAACAAATATACTTCATAACTTGTTAGTTATTGCTGTGAGCTCAAATGCTAAAGTTCTTAGGAGATAGAGACCTCCTTTCTAGGAATTTTTGGATATGGACCACACTGAAACTGTTGGTCAGCTCATGGCCTCAGGTCTAGGTATAATGTGTAAGACTTCTCTTTCCAGTCTCTTTTGTCTGAGGGGCTGAATTTTCTATATCCAATGCAATATTTACAATAATTTATATTTATTTCTTTTATCCTCCAACTTATGCAGAAATTCTAGAGGATTTTTTAATACATGCACTTGAATGTTAATGAGAAGTGTAATAAAGCAGAAATAAGGAGGTTAATGTACAGAATTCTTATTCATCTTTATTCCATCAAGATCTGTCTGGATTTCTGAAATTGCAATTGAAGATTCATCAAGCTTAAGGATGGTATCCTCTCTCCTTCTGCCACTTCCTTCCGCCACTTCCTTCCTCCCTCAACAATAAATTTTTCTTCTTTGCACTGATCTTTTCTCAGTGTCTTTTGTCTGTTTCCTCACTAGAAAGTTTCAATGGTTTTGAGATTCAAATATCTAAATATGTTTACAGTCAGGGGCATTGTGTGGTGTAAGACATCTAAGCCTCATTAAGGAGCTGGTGGAGGTCTAGAGCATCCATAGCTATTTGAGATCTGGAGTGTCCCTAAATGTCACCCATAAGTACTGCATCATAAGATTGTATGCAATTGTTGTGGGTAATCCATTGTGGGTGTTTCAAAAGCACACTCTGATATTTAGGTAGCAGACATCTGCACTGTCCATGCCTATATTTAGGTGGTTGAATCTGAGCTGGATCTGACCTTTGGAATCCCTTTTGTCTCCAGGTACCTCAGCACTGTCATACTTGGGGATGTGGCATTAGGAGGGGTATATGGCAGAGGATTTCCTGAGTAGCGCCAGTTATTGGCTTTGGCAGGCCAAGCCTCTCTTGTGACTCCTTCAAAGCTAAAGCAGTGTTGGAAATGTATGCATGGTAGAATGTAAGCTTTCCAAAATAATTAAGTAGTCTGAAAACAGAGATTAACTGTGTAAATAGAGACAGCACTGTTGAAAGGAAAAGACAAACACTGTGACCCACATTAGCTGCAAAATTGAAGCCAGTCAGGCTGACAACAGTGGTTTAAGTGGTTTAAAAACAAAATAATACTCTTCATTTACACAGAAAACAAAACGTCTTCATTATCCCAATAATTTTTCTCTAAAAACATTTAAGGGGAACAGAGTCACACCTAGTAAGACACAGTTCATAATCACAGAGAAACACTGGTTACTGCTGTTTGATACTCTTTTCCCAAGTGTTGTACAAAGTAGCCATACAGACTACAGCTAATTATCTATGTCAGAGTTATTCTGTTCTAATAGACGGCTTGAAGCATCACTGCACATGGGTGATAGTTAAAACAACAAACCACCCTCAGAACGAATTTACAGTAGAGTGGCATTTCTGCACTGAAACTGTAAACAAGATACCCAGCAAATTAGCACCTTCCATCTTCAGTCTCTGCAACTGAAGTACAGCTGGAAAGGATGAGCTGCTGAAAAAGCAGGATTAGGGGGATGGAGTGAATGGCTGTCACTCACTTTAAAAAAAACAACAAGTGAAGCACAAACTGAGCAGCACAGGAAATTGCTGTATATGCTTCAGAGAAACTCAAAGGTCTGACTTTCTAGGGGAATGCCTGCCTGGAGGCTACCTCATCCCTAAATGTTGTTTGCCTTGGCACAGCATCTCCTGCCTCTGCCCTGGTGATGATGCAGTGAATCACTGATGGGAATTGCTGCATCTTAGGATAGCTCCAGACACTTGCTAGATGCTGAATTTCTCACAGAGCAAAGTGGCAGAGGAGGGGGTCTTCAGCCTCTCCTAAAAACCCTCAAGAAAAAGGAGATCTAGAGATTTTAGTTTCTCTTCTCTTCTAGGCCATCAAGAAGCCTGTATTACCTGTGTGGTTGTCCAGCTGCATTTGGTACTAATTTTGCTGCTCTGCTTGTTAATAGCTGGGGATCCTCACTCAGGAACAAAACAGCTATCAGGTACTGTTTCCTACCAACTCACCTCCTCTGATAGTCACTGGAGGTCAGTTCAAAGCTGTTTGAGATGCATATCCTGAAGTCCATCTAACACACAAAGAGAGTGTGGGTCTCTGACCAATTATGTGCTGTCTTTGCAAGCCCCAAATGGATGTTTTGGATATCCTGTGGTGCCTCAGAAGTCCCCACCTGCAAATCTGTGTGCATCTGAGACCTAAGATGTTTATATCACCCTGGCTCTTTAGTTTCATTACCTCCAGGGAGATTGTGGCCAAAATTCCAGCTGGAATTTGAAAAATGAACTGAAGCAAGGTATGTTTAGTACAAGTTTGTAAAACCGCCAACTTAGCATTTTGATAAATCACTCACTAATACATGGCTAAAAAACCAGTGAAAATACTTTAAATACTGACTTTACTCACAGCAAACACATAGTTATGTTCTCAAGTCATTCTTGGATTCTTGGATCTCTCTGTAGATGGATGACACAGCTGTAATCTGCATTTTCTGAGTTCCACAGAACATCCTTGTGACAACACCATCCATGGGCTCTGATGCAGCTGGGGTGGATGGATGATCTCTCAGCCACAATGCTGACCTCACGTGTGTGGGAAACCACTCTTCCAGCTTTTGTGGGCCAAAGCATATCTTTCTTGGCACTGTGTGGAGTGACACAGCCTGCATGATGGTGAAACAGTTAATATCACAGCAGCAAGTTCTTTGCCACTCTAACTTGCACAGGTAATCACTTCCCCATCTTTTAGGGGCTTCCTCATGAGCAGCAGTAGCTGTTGCATAGCTGATTCAAATCTCTCAGAATCCCATTATTCTCAGTCTCATTGTAACTGCAGAAGTTATTTCCAATAAAGTAATTCTTTTATTAATGAAATCTAGCATTAATGCACTATAAAATTTGAGCATATACCACTGTGTCTCATTCACTGCAATAGCAGTCATCATCTTTAAAGATTACATAGAAGAATGTGGGTTTCAATTATAAGGCATCTCAGTAAATATAAAACACGTAGCTAAATGCAGCTAGTTAAGTGACAGGAAATTGTCTGATTATAGGGCGAAAAGAGTGTGCTCTTTGCAATGTATTTTTTTCTTTGCCGTTCAAATGGCACTCCAGATAGCATATCTAGCAATATGAAGACAACCTTTGTCAATTCTCCTCACACTTACAATCACCACTGTGGATACTCAGGCCTTGCACATGACATGGTCTAATGGAGTACAAAGCCAGTTTTACTCCTTGTTTTTGCTGTTTTCCTTTAGACAATGTAAGAAAAAACCTGAGGCAAATCATGTGAAGTCAATCAGAGTGCTTGTGTAAATGTATTAGTCTTCAGTGTTTATATTGATTTTAACAAATCACTGGCATTTGTTATGCAGCCAAATGTGTTATTGTTCCACTGGGGGCTCATAGCCACATACAGCTAAAGCAAGGAAATGTATTGTTTTAGGGAATGCTGGGTTTCTTTGGGGATTAATAAATCCCCAAATATTTCAACATTTCCTGGAGTGACAAATGCAAATAGATAACAACTATAGTAGCAGCAAACTCCCCTGAGAAGCACAAGGGTCCACACCCATTAAGGAAGATTGGTGTCTCTGGGTCTGGCATTTCAGTCCTGATTTCAAAGCCTCTGGTGGGGTGAAATAGTCATCACTTAGATGCAGCTGGGCTCATCAAAGGTGGTAAGAGATCCACCTCTGTTTGAGGCAAAGTGGGGATTGGAGCCAGAAGGCATTCCCTGTGCACAAAAGCAATGCATGTAGTGAGGTGTGATAGACTCACTGTTTTCCTTGAAAATCTAGCAAGTGGCAATGGTGCTGTGCTTTCCCTAACACATCATAGTTTGACCACACGTGCACCGAAAAGACAAGCTGGTTTTCAGACAGTAAAGGGGTCCATCAAAATTTTGATTTATTTATGAAACACACAAAATAAATAGCCATGGAAGGAAGGCTGACACTAACATTAAACAAATTAGTGTTACAGTTAACAGAAAACATCCTGAATTTTTTCTAATCCCACACTAGGATAAAAACAGATACTTGAAGACAGGCCTCTGTGGCAAAATGAACCATTCCTAACTATTACTACTGTACTTTACAGACTGCTGAAGATTAAATGCATATGAGGACTGCCACAGCCTAGGCTTCAAAGCCAAACAATCATATTGTCATACATGAATTCATCTGGCAATTATACTTAATAGAAGACAGAAAATACACTGATGCCATTACATGAAAACAAATATATACAAGACTTAAATCACTACAGACACCACGCTGCCTGAAACTGGATACCATGAATGCAACAAGCTTGAGCTTCCTCCTGGAGGGCTTGGAGCAGGAACCCCAGCAGTGGTGATCTCACACTGCTCCAAGCAGGTTGGGCTGTCTGTGGGGTGCAGAGCAATGATCCCTGGAGAGGTGAGGCTGGGCCAGGAGCAGCAGAGCAGTGTTGGGTGGATGCTGCAGCCCAGCTCATGAGTCCCTCTGCCCTGGCAGTACGCCAAGCTCTATGCTGTGCACAGTAGAGACAAGATTTTCTTAGTGCTTTTGAAGCCAATGGGAAAAAGAACATATGAATTAGCTGAGTAGAGACTTTCTGGGCCTGCAATTATTTAAGAGGTAAAGCATTCAAGCAGCTACAATGTAGCTGTAATGCAAGCAGGCCAAATTAGGATATTATCAATATCAGTCCATGTTACCTGCTGGGCCAGCTTCTGCTCCTGGTTATATCCATTTGACCCCTGAAAGTGCAGGTAGATTTGACATATTTTTTACAAAATTAGTAAAATAACTTAGAACTCAATCGGTTCTGACTAGGATGAATCTGTGCACGTAAATAGTCTTCATTTTACATATCTAACGGAGAAAAGATTAGTGAGCTCTTTATAAAGGCTTGGGTTTGTCTTTGATTGAAAGAAAAATTATCTAAGTCTCATTCATCATCAAGTGTTTGACTGGCCACATAAACTTGGAATAACTATAATGTCTTTTGTCATATTATTTCCTATTTATTTTAAAGTAGCTGAGAACACAGATTTGATTCACATTATTCAAATGTTGCAGTAAAGCTTTTTTTGCTGTACATCCAGCTGCCTGCAATACATATACATATACATATACATATACATATACATATACATACATATACATATACATATACATATACATATATGATATAGTGAAAACTGTGTGCTGGGCAGCAACTGAAGGTGAATTCCATGGTGTAAAGGCTAACCTGCTGCCCTGCCAAAAATGTTTGCAGTGGTGTTGCAAACATTTGTCTTTCTAGCCATGTCTGCTTTCTGCTTCATCCTTCATCTCTTTCCTTATAAAGTGAATTCTTTCCACCAGTTCCTGAGGTTAATAGCCTTTTGCTTTTGATTTTCATACCTTGTTGCAGCAAAATCATGCAAATTCCAAGCCCCAATATATCTGGCTGATTTGGTTTGGTTTCTTCCCAACTGCATTAAAATGGCTTTTTGTGTATCATTAGCACTGGATTAATTTCTTCTGCCTGCTACAGTGCTAACATCACACTGCAGCTGGCTCCACAATGCAGCTGAAATCCAAAGGGTCAGTAATTTAACACAGAGCTACAGTGATGGCAGCACCCCTTGCTGGGTCCATGTTGAAAACCTGCATGCATAATAAAGTTGTTCCACAGGAATCCTCCCCTTTGCTATAAATCCTTAAACTCTACCACTGAATTTAATAAAATTTGTATTTGTGGTTTTCTTGGTGTTGCTTCTATCCCAAAGACAGACAGATGCACTGGAGCTCACAGGCTTTGAGTGTCCTTGCACCACAGCCTGGGCATTAGTGGCTATTCTCTTTCTGTCCTGCTGTGTGGATAATCTCATGTGTTCGCTCAGTCTCAGAAGCTGCAGCAGCTTTAACTCCTTCTCTGTTATTTGGAGGTATTTCTCAAATTATCTGTGTCTTATCTGTCACAGAAGCTAAAATCACACATCCTACCATCTTAATAGAAACCTCACAAATTTTGATTTCCAGAGTTTCTAGTGGTGATGTATAATTACACCTTTCCTCTTTTTTTTTTTTAATACTGTGAGAATCTCTGTCTTCTTGTTAAAAGTGAAATGCAGAAAAGTTTAGTTTATCAGCAACAACTTCACTTTCTTTAATCTGTCCTGAGATTTGTTTCATTTGTTGTTCCTCTGGCAAAATTTTCAATGTAATGTACTAGCTATGTTCTGGAAAATATATTTTACTCCCTTGACATTTTTTCCCCTCAGTAGGATGGTGAAAACCAGCCAGAAAAAAACCCCAAACAACAAATCTCTTTGCAAGCCAGGATAACAGCAACAAAATATCTCCATGTTAATTATCTTGTCATTATCTCCCATGGTCAGCTGTGCATAAAGAATTAAGATCTTTTTGCACTTCTTCTATTCTGCAAAATATTTTATACACATGTGGATTCCACCAGAATCGAGTGTGCAGGTTGGTTTGCTCTGGTTCTGCTATGTTTATACCTTTTAATCCCTTTGGTGAGAGTCACTCTACCCGTTCATATTACATTTGAGATATTGCAGATACTTCATGCTGTGCAACAGCAGAGGAGAGCATGTTTATAAATATTTGTCCTTTATTAAAAGGTGCTTCAGAAAATGTTGTAGCATTGCATACAGCCTTACTTCTGGGATCCTTCTCAAAAGCAGTTCCATGCTGCAAACCATGTTCTCTCTTGTGTACTACTGATCTTCTAAGATACATTCAGAATTCAGCAGAGTGAAAAGATTTCCAAGAAATGATGCCGATATATAAAAGAGGAGAGAAAGTGAGGACAACTAAGCATAAATGCTTGAGGTCAAGGGTCACATTTGCAGAGTTTGGCCACTGAATATTATAACTTGATTATAGATTTTATTTTTAGGATTTGATGCATTTGTTTCAGGAAATAATTCTTTTTTTATTGTATTTGCATGGTCTCAGGATTACTTGTAAGTTTCTGTAAGACCAGAAAGGGAATAAAAGAAGCCACAGCAGTGTTTAGTGGATGATTTTCTAAATATCTCTTGTGATTGTAGCTTCTCTCAACAATTTACTTGAAGAGTCATGGCTAGACAAGATACAGTTTTTGTTGATGCAGGAAATTCCTGTCAAAGAAAGAGTTACATCCAATTGCTCCCTGTAATAGCAGGACGAACAACCACAGGAATCAGAAAATAACACAAAAAATGCACCTTTTTTCTAGCATTCATTTTTCTAGGCTGTGGTCTGAAATTGAATTTGTAATTGTATCATTACTGCAAAACTTTCATTTGGGAAACTTTGTACTGGTGAGCTACTAAAGCAACAACTATGGAGCTGCTGCATGTGGAAAAGAAGGTTTGATCTATTGTCCTATGACTACTCAGCCTTTTCTATGATTCTGTGTGACTAGGGTCAAAATTTTAAAAGAAATAATCTCAGTGTAGTTCTTGAACTTGTGTCCCAGGTTCAGTCATCAGAGTGTGAATGTGCTAAGGCCACTGTCTCCTTATAACAGATGGAAATTCTTCACAGGCTACAGCTAGACCTGAGAAAATATATCAAAGGTGAAACCTCTACAATTTTCCCTTTTCTAGTTTCTCTGGAAAATGTCTTACAGGAAGATCAAGGTTCTAATTTTGATCTAGGTTCTCCTTTTCAGGAGGAGAAATGATCTCTGATGGGTCTTGCTTGTCACAAGTAGACTGAAAGAGTCTAAGGCTTTGAAAACTCTCTCAGGTCTATGGCCTGACTTTTACAGGTTGTAAGCATTTGTTTCTTCCAGTTCATTGTCAAAATGTTTCTCATGATGCACAATTCTTTTCTAAGCTAGGCTGTGTAGATGAGAGTTTTAAAGGGAGCTGCTCTAAATGACAGATCTGTCAGTCTCTGAACTTCCCCATCACCACCATCTCTTTGCTGGCTCAGAGGTGGTGGCAGAGAATTGCTCTGCATTGGCTTCTACAGCCTAGTGACACATCAGCTCTGTTCTTCTGACTGTCTCTCATCACCCCGTGCACAATGGCTGAAGACTTAGTCATGAATCTGGCTAACCAGGGTGGCTGGATGCTCACCTACAAGAAGGATATGAAGGAGGGTCTGGACAACTACAGACCTGTCAGCCTGACCTCAGTGCTGGGGAAAGTCATGGAGCAGATTATCCTGAGTGCCTTCATGTGTCATGTGTACAACGACCAGGGGATCAGGCTCAGCCAGCGCTGGTTTGTGAAAGGCAGGTTCTGCTTGACAAATCTGATTTCCTTCTGTGATAGGGTGACTCAGTGGATGAGGGAAAGGCTGTGGATGTAGAGTGGCCAGCAGGACCAGAGCAGTGATGGTTTCCCTGTACTTGTTGCTGGTGAGGCTGCAGCTCAAATCCTGTGCCCAGTTTTGGGCCCCTCAGTGCAGAAAAGACATTGAGGTGGTGAACTGAGTCCAGAGAAGGGCAACAAAACTGGAGCACAAGTCTTACACGGAATGCAGTTATTTACCTGGGAGAAAAGGTGGCTCAGGGGAGACCTTATTGCTACCTGAATGTGGGTTGTAGTGAGGTGGGGGTCAGTCTTTTCTCCCAAACAGCAAGAGATATGACAATAAGAAATGGCCTTAAACTGTGCTAGGGGATGTTTAGATTGGATATTAGGAAAAGTTCTTTCACCAAAAGTGTTTTCAGGCATTGGAACAGGCTTTCCAAGGAAGTGGTGCAGTCACCAATCCTGGAGGCATTTAAAGGATGTGTAAATGTGGTGAACCTGGCAGTGCTGGGCTAATAACTAGATTGAAGGCTCTTACAGATCTTTTCCAAATTAAACTACTTTGTGGTTCAATAAACCCTGCTCTGGCCTCAAATCCAGATTTCTCTCCATCCTGGACAGGAACCACCAGCAGACCCTTGCCCTCCAGAGGGCAGAGGTGAGGTGGCCTGTAAACACTTAAATCCCCAGCAGAACTGAAAACATCGTACTGAGGCACTCCACAGATCAAAACCAGTGGGTTTGGCTTCAGCTGATGTAGTTGGTGGCTTGGGCTGGATGGTCCTCAAGCACTTTCTTAGTCACAAGTGGAATTTGGAAAATGTCTAATGTAGTGATATTTTCTCCTAAAGTGTTATTAAAATGGCATTGGTAAATAAATATGTACCTCTAAAGCTTTTTTATTTATATATATTTTAGGAAATACATCTATATCCTTCTCTCTGTATATGTTTATTTCAATTACTAAAATACTCACTGGGACCATGACTGATGTATGTCATTACTGTTGCAGATAATATAATGGAATATATCAGTGGTTCAGAGGTTTGTTTATATTGTATGTGGCTGACATCAGTGGTTTTGAATAAGTCTCCTGCAGTTACCATAGAAACAGGATTTCCTCAAGTAGCACAGCAGAGTGGCGTGATGTTGAGTGGGGAGTTCTAACATTTAATTTTTAAATTAAACTGTATAGATAACCAGTAGGGAACAGTGCAAGCTCCAATTTAAAATTAAAATGATGATGAGCTCTGTTTTTCTCTGTTGAATGTCACCTCCATGATACCTGACCTAGCAGCTAGCAAGACATTATGAATTCTCATCCTGCAAAGATGCGAGCTGACAAATATTTTTCATACATGCAAAATAACCTATAGATAGATACCTGTGAAAAAGGGACCAGCCTCCCACACAGCACATTTTGATATGGGCTTATTTCCATAAAAAATGTTTTGTGTGTTAGCAACCTAAGTATTTTCAATTAATTATAAAATGTTGCCTGTAGATCAATATGAAGTATTTCTAGATCCTGATGTTAAGGCATATTTCATGTGAATGACAATGACTTTCAGGGCAAATGGGAGCTGCTTAGTGGATCACCATGGTAACTGTAGTGATAGTATATGCTTGACTACAGTATTAGTTTTCTACAATCTGATCTATGGCCTGGTTTGAAGAATCATTGCATAATCATTTATTCTTTTAATGAGGAAATAAAATTGATTGGTTCTGCAACTCACTTCTCCAGTACAGCACCAGGGTTTTGCACTGTGTCAGAGAAATTACTAAAAACCAGAGTTCTTCATCTGAATTCAAAATCTGAAGGAATTGAAAAGCAAATATCACAGCAGAGTTTTTCTTTCTCCTCAGTTCTAGCGAGTCTGTGCTCCTTTAATCACATTACTGTCAGATGTGAATAGCATGAGGACCAATCTGGGGAGAATTACAGCATACATAATTACTTCTTTTTCATCCTTTTTTTTTTCCCTTTCGTCAAATCTCTCTGTTTTACCCTGTAATGAGAACTCTGGACCACTGAATCCAGGTCTTGATCCTTAAGTTCTTATTCCTACCAGTAGCTGTAATATGTATTGTCCATGCTTCCTTACATCTGGGACTTTAATACATCCTCAAAATGAAGTCTTTATAAGGGGGTAGCACACAATTTTCTTTCCCAGAAGAAATGCAGGTGTTGAGTTATGGCTAAATGGTGTTTTGAGGTACTTCCTCTATGACACAAATAGTAGAAAAAATGGTTTCTCAGGTATAGACTCACATTTGAATGCAAAATCACCTCTGAATCACCAGAAACCATCAGGGTGTCAATAGCCATGAAATGAAAATTCAGTCCTGCTGAAACAGTTTAGTGTTTATAGAAAACACAGTGGGTGGAAGACAAACTGTATGTTAAATAGGAAAGCCTAGGCATAATGCAAGCACTGTGTTATGTGGATACTGTTCTTCACTTCAGCTGCTCTGCTCAAGAAGAGCTTGCTGGTTAGAAGATTAATCCAGCCATGAGGAGGCACCCTTTAATTAAGAAGTTTCGTGAACCATACTGTTTGTTTCTATGAACCTTTCTGTGGTGAGGAAAAACCAAGACCCCCATCTGATTTTTACATAATTGCATGTCCCCCTTAAAAGCATGTGCTTGCAATCAATCATTCCTCTCATTCAAAATCCCTAAGGAAATAGCAAGTTGCTGTCACTTATGAGCAACTTGGCTTTGTACTGTATCACATGACTTGAGCTCCCACACAATGCAGATTCCTGCCTCGAGGAAGTAAATAACCCTGGCAGGCTGTGGGCAGGCTGATGGCTGGGGAGCAGCTCTCTGGGATGTACTGGTGCCCTGGAGCATCAGGAGCCATGCAGGAACCAGCAGGAGCAGAATCCATCCTCACAGGGGTGGGATTATCCCCCTCTACTCCACACTCGAGAGACCACGGGGAGATTCAGTGCCTGGGTTTGGGCTCCCCTCCAGACAAGATGTGGGCAAACTGGTGTGAGCTCATCAAGGGCTCCAAGCCAGATGGGCATGGCTCAGCCAGGAGCTCAGATGGCTCCAGAGGGGCTGGCAGCAGACAGAAACCTAACTATGGGCAATGGAGATAAGAAAATTTCCTTAGGTCTCTGAGCATGAGGCACATGCAAGGAATCATCCAAAGGGCCCTGTCCAGAGCTCAAGGGTCCCTTTTAGTTTGTTCTAATTTTGCAGGAGAGTCCTGTTCTTGCATTTCTTCCCATGTGGATCTTAGATGTGCAATAGTGATTTGAACAGGTCTCAGAATAGTTGTAATTTTGGTAAATGTAAGAAAAACAATTTTATACAAGATTTCACATCTTTCTCAGGTATTTTGACAGACCTAAAATTGCATAAAATTGTTCCTTTAAGGAATGAATTTTAATGCATTCTGTTACATGGAAAAGGAAACTACATAAAATTCAGGTTTCCAGAATAAATAGAAATATAGGTACACAAACTGAAATTTCCTCCTTTTAGTTTTGCAAGAGCACGTCTCTTGAATCAGAATTTTATTTCACTGACATATTATTTATCCTAAAGGGATAACACTGAAGTACCTACCATGCACTTTAGTAGTAGTTGTTCAAAGAAATTGTACTAGTGCAGCCAGAATGCTGCTCCAGAAATATTTGCTTTTAAAACCTTCTCTAACATATCTCTCTTGCATTGTACTGGGGACTGAAAATCCCATTCTGAGGGAAGGACAGGTGGCAGCTGTCATTAGAAATTGGGATCAGGTGAAGTCATTGCAAGCTTCTTATTCACACTGTTACTTTCCTGTTGCTATCTTGCATATCCCATGACAAGTTTCAGCTGGGCTGTCTGCTGACTTCACTTTAATTCACAAATTACACCTGACCCAGCTGCCATTTACCTCCACAATGTTTTTTTTAATTGTTTTTTAATTTTTTTATTTTTTTTATTTTTTTTTTTACATCTGGAGTTGATTTTACAGCTTCCCATATAGCCAGGGAGGAAAAAAAATATATATATTATAGTGAATGCAGTCCAGGGAAACACTCCTTAGTTCTAAGTTTTAGTACAGCCCTTTTACAGCTGAGCCTGCTAATCCAGTTGAGACCTCATAGTGAGCTTGTCATCAATAATGATTCAGAGAGAAGAAAGACACAGTGAGGGAAGGCCAGGTGGGTGTGTCTTGCAGAGGTCAGCAAAGCCCAGGGTGGATCAGCAGGGGTGGAGGGGAAAAGATGCCCTGGCAAACAGGCAGGTCTGTTTTGTTGCACAGGCATTTCTGCCAGGCCCCTTTGAAGGCCATCAAAAGATCCCCATTGGCCTCTGGAGCACACCCAGTGTGCACATGAGGGTAAGAAGGACAAAGAGTGAGTGACTATTGAACTACTGACCCCTTGACCACTGTGCATATTTTGAGGCATTTCAAGAATTTCTTTGACTGATAATGAATGGAGTTATGAACAGTGTTCTGGCCAAAGTGGATGAACGTAGTACTGTGTGTGAGTTGTAGGAAATGTAATAAGTCATAAATAAGTTGCCAGACTTCTGAAGAATTTAAGGAAAATTGAGTTCTAAAAAGAATTAGCTCTGCAATTTTTGATGGTCTAATGTGTTTTAACAATATTCTTGGCAGACCAAAACATCTAATCATCTTTGGAGCTCCTAGAAATATTAATTGTGCCTTTTAATTGTGTCTGAAATGATTCAATTATATCAATTATATAAAAAATGCAAGGAATGATAATGCAAATCTCAATTCTTGGGCAAGCAACAAAGAAACTACTCTTATTGATCTATCAATAATCTGTGTTTTGTGCTGCTGCAATTTAAAATGTCAAATGTGTATGAATGACTCCATTCATATGGCAGAGCTTATCTATTTTAATCCTTCCAAACAAGTTTAAAACAAGTTTTTGATAATTTCAAATAATTCTCTATTTCATCATTCCTCTGTGCCATTCAGTTGCCCTTTCTTTAACCAAAGAAATGTAGAGCTCTTTTTGATCACTGCTGGTGTTTACATGATTCTCTCATACTAATTTCTTTGCTGTAGGTAAAGGCAGAGATGACTATGATTTCCATTCCAGGGGGAAAAATTTATTCATATATTTTTTGTTATTACCATTAAATCATGGGTTTTTAATGCTTGAGACAGAAAAAATAAATACCTTTTTTTGGCTTGACCTATTAAAAATGCTTCAAGTCTCATAAATACTACAGCAGTAGATTTATTTTTAATTATTTATATAATGCACTATATGTTGTACCTTATAATGTCTTTGCTTTACTGCATTTTAATAGAATAAAATATTTTCTGGCACTGAATGCTCCTGTAATATATGTCTCAACCAGACTAAGGTCTTTCTCATACCTGAAGATATTTGCTGCCTTAGTTTCCTTCCCATAGGTAATATATTTAGGGTTCATGTGACTTATTTAGTGTCAGGAGACAATTCTTTTAAAAGTTCCTTATTCAAAGTGCTAATTTTAATAAACTATATCTAAGATTACAGATTTACTTTCATTGTAAATGTTTTTTCAGACAATTATGGCTGGTACTGAAAAAAACAGGATTCAGGAATACTCAGATATGAAACATCTTTTAATTTCTGACAAAAAATATCCTAGAAAAAGGGCTTGTCCAATAGGAGGCTCCTACAGCTGATAAGGTACTTCCTGAAAATATTGTACAAGGAAAATTTTAAGTTAAAAATTCTGATTGTCCAGTAAGGAAGGAAACTAACAAGATGAGCCATTCAGACAATCAGATAAGATTAAATTCAATATATGGTTTTTTTTTTTATGATGAGCTTTTGACAGCTGAAGCCTCAAACCAATAAAAATACATTTAGTGGAAAATTTCAGAAGGGGGGAATGACTGCGTGGTGCTTAGCTCCTAAACTGAAGAGGAGGTGAAAGTCAATAAGAAAATGACTATAAAAATAATTCAATCTACAGTCTTTTGTTAATTTGTGAAAAGAATATAGATTTGGGATTACTTTCAATATATACATTGGCGGTTGTGATATTTTGTTGGTTGGTGAGTTTTCTTAAATTTTTTTTTCTTCTTTTTTTCCCACAGTCAGAACCAGACTAGCCAACTAACCTTCTTAAAAAATTCCAGACATCAATTTTTTTCTCTACTCTTGGGCAAATCTATGGGGACATGTTTTCCACATCAAACCCTGTATGAAATTCTGCATACAAGATGCAATGCAGTATGACAGATGTCCATGTGGACAACGCTAATGAAATGTGATTTTGTCATGAGCAGTAAAAACCTGGACATCAACTGCAGTGCCAGAATAGATGCTGGTGTGCAGTAGGTAATGTGAACAGATAAGCAGCTGAAATGCAATATGGTAACAAAGAAGGGCAGCAAAACTTTGGTTTATGTAGGCAGAGGGATCTTATAATGGATTTGGGAACACCAAACCTTTCTGGGCTGAATATTTTTTCAGTCTGATCATTAAATAACTAGTCTAAACTAATAATCAATTCCTTCTCTCTCTTTCAAAGAGAGAATATGTGCTTTATGACAGACTCAATCCTCCAATCTCAGATACCTATCTCTTTGGAATAGCTTATTGAAAATATCAGTATTTCAAAACTAGAGAAGAGAATTAGCATAGTTCATACCATTATCTGTCTAAAAATTCAAAATTAAAATCAATCCACCTTTGCCTTTGTGCTTCTCCAGCATTAGGCCTGAAATAGTTTGCTTTGCACTGTGACTCTGACTTCACATCCACATTTTGGAGAAGTTGCATTGTTCAGGTGTATAGACATGGATATAAGCACTCATATTTGGGCGTTTAGCACCTGAAAGTGTGACAATTTGTTATGTGTGCTCTTTTTTAACTAGCTAAGCAAGGGCTGAGAATATGATCATAAATACGTGGTTATCCTTTGCTTCTTCAGTGAATCTGTTTTCCACAAAGAGCTGTCAAAGTGGTCACTGAAAACTTTGGTTGAGGACAGCTTTTATTTAAACAATTATTCCTTTGCTGTTGAGTTTTCTCACAAAACTTTTTCCCAGATGCTATTTTTCATGTAGTTTTAGAGAAAATGAACACCAAGACAGGGATCCTGGATAACACAGAAATGAATCTTGATCTTTTATTCTAAAGGAAATTCCAGGTATTTTTTTTCAACGTCCTTATTTTTTCTTTAAAGTTTTCCAGTTTTTATTCTTCATTGTGTATCAATGGCTGACTAATAAATAGAATTATTTCCTTATAAATATATATATGTATATGATATATTAAATCATAACTGGAGCGGTGGCTGGTTGGAGAGAAACGCCCAGGCTAGAGAAATAGTGTCCAGCCAACCTCCAGCCAGTCAGGCACTGCCTCGACTCGTAGCCAAGGCCCTGTGCCTAAGCGATGTTGTGCTTGTGGGCAGATTGGCGCGGTAAGACTCCAAAGGTTGCAGGCAAGAAAAGAAGAGGCGACTCTCAGATTCTCCGGGTAAAGGGTTTTAATGAGGAGAGGCGTGGAGGGTAGGGGAGGAGAATCCGACAGCCCCGGGACCGGCAAAACCTCGGGTTATAAAGGGAAAAGGAGGGCTAGGGACAACAAATCAGAAGTGAGGTGAGAAAGATACATTTGAGATTGACAATGGTAAGGGACCAACAGAACTTGGTTGGGGGTGGAGCCCTGGCCCCTCAACCAATCACCCGACACCCTAGCCAGAAGCTTCTGGAAAAAGAGGCAGGGGTGCCGAGTGATAGGCAGGCAGCCAGGGGAGGGGAACAAACAAGATACATTAGGTAACCATAACAACTTGGGAGGGGTACAATGACTGACATAAACTGGAACCTGGGCAGAACCATTAACATAACTATGGGGGGAGAACTGAACAAACACAAAGCGAACCGCAACACATAACAATTTTTTAAGTCCTCCAAGTACATTTCTGAGCATTAGAAAAAGGTTTTTAATATTCACAGACTAATGTGAGGCTACTAGTTCTGATTTTAAGCTGAAATAGCATATCAGTGGACATCTTTGTAGGTGTTGGGAGTGTGTTGAAGGAGCAAAGTGGAGGTAAGCTGTGGTAGAGTCTGTCAACAATCAGCCTTAGGTATCGTCTTAATTATGTGTAATAGCTCAGTGAAAACTTGCCACCGGTGTTAAAATGAGAAGAGCCCTTAATAGGCAGAAAAATATATTGCTTAATATTCCAATTTGTAAAAAGAAGAGTAACTTATTATTGTGAGAAAGATGCATCCTTATGTCATCCTAATTTACCTTAAAACTATCACTTTAAAATGTGCATGGTGGATCCCCACATATTTCATCAGAATGACTCAAATTCAGTGACTTGTTCATCACTGAACTGATACTCGGCGCTCTTCACTACCTCTATATGATTTCAGATGAGCTGGAAACAGCACCAGTGGAGGGAATGATGGTAATGATTCAGCAGAGTGCAGAGATAGGGCTGTAGCAATGAACCGTAGCTGACCTGTAGCTAAACACAACCGTTGTACCCAATTTTCTCACGTCAGAGGAAAAATTACTGGCTGATTGATTACTAACTGGCTAAAAATGACTGGCTGATTGAAAACATAGCCTGGTATCAACACTGAATTTCAGCTCTGTGGCACAAAAGGGCTGGAGCTGTAACTGTGAGAATGGTTGGGACAAAGTAATACAGTCAGTACAGATATATTTCAGCATTATTTTTTCAGCTGGCCTGGTAAGACATCTGATTGTGCACATGTGGCAGTTTGACCAGATGTGACCACATTACTATACACAGTTATGCCTCTGTTATTTTCAAAATTACATTGAGTTACCATTACATCATTTATTTTGTAAATCCAGTGTAGATATGCCTATAGATTGTTTATGACCCGTGTCATTGTGTAGGTTTTATGTGACAAAGCACAGCCTGGACCTGCATAGTTTTCTGGAGAGTAATTACCAGTTGGCATACCAGAACGAATGGTGGGAGGCCATCAAACAGCTCATCTAAGCCTTCCACCCATCTGTCCACTTGCTGTTCATGGAACATGTAGCTTTTTATATTTAATGATTGGACAGTTTTCTGTATATCACATTTTCAATTTTCCCGAGCAATGCTTGCATGCAGAACTTAGTGTTCATTTAATGTTCATTTCCCAATGTGTAGCTTTGTGTCTAACTTCAACTGGTTAAAACAAAAAGTAAGAAACACAATGTAAAATATTTATTTGCTACTTCATTTTCTCCTAATTTTCATCTGCACTGTGCTTCCCTAAAAGCATCTATGTTTTATATTTATATATATAGCTTTTTTCCATTAGGGAAAAGCTTTGGGTTAATATTTTTAAGAGAAACTTTTTCTGTCTACATTGATAATAATTTTGCTAAAGAAAAATAAGTTTAGTGGTACTTTCAGGTAAATTTTTTAGGGAAATTATTTAATTAGTAACAGATGACTTAAGAATTAACAACTGAGAGACAAATGTACTTAGATTCTTAGATGTGGTAACTGAATGTATTAAAGTAGAGCAACATGTATCAGTGTCTGTATCTTTCTCAGTATATTTGCCATTAAATGTTTTATAGTCTGCAGTTGTATTTTCTCTCCTGCAAATACAGGATGCACAGACCCAGTGGATGCTGAAAATGTTGCAAGTTACTTTGAAGTCAAAGTTTTTATTTTTCTTTTTGTTTGTTTGGTTTTGTTAACCTCAGTGAATTAATAGTCCTGCGCCTTGGAGATGGCTCTCTGATGTAAAAGGTATCACCAAAATATCTGACAGTTGCCTCTGAGCCCATTGTGTCTGATGCGGGCATGAAACCTCTCCACTCAGCCAGCTTGCTCATGAAATCTGTTTAACAGCAGTATATGTCGGACACTCTCTGCTCCAAAAGTCAAGCTGCACCAGGCATAAATCTTCTCACCTGCCCTGTGGGAGGCTGTCACCCCTAGACACTGGCTCTGGGTGCCCAGTCTGCCACTCCACCTGATCCTTACTGCAGGGTGTTATCCTTGTTTTCTTTTTCATGTCTTCCTTGAGCTCAACGGAAGCTGGAATGTTTCTGGTCCCTCTTTTTTCTCTGTTTCCTAGAAGTTTCTGATCCTATGTTTTCAAGATGCTGAAGTTAGACATTAGATCCGTGGAAAATTAAGCTGGGTCAGGTCATGATAGATCATCCATTCCATTCCCTATGTCATGGTAAGATCAGCTATATGTAAGTCTTTCCTGATAGATATTTCTCCAACTTGTTTTAAAAAGTATCAATCTATGTATTTGCCTACTTTTAGAAAGTGAGCTTTCTTTTCTTTCCAAAAGTAAAACTTTATATGTATAGGTGCAACAGGTTAGTCTTGCCCTGGTGGACACAGGAAATGGTTTGTTCCCTTCTGATTTGTACCCTACTTTGTAATCTTTGCTACCAGGGGTCCCTCAGTCATCTTAGGAAAAATCTTTCTTTCAGTTGTGTATCATAGTAATCTTCCTAGACTTTGGACCCTTCCTTTTTTCCAGAGTGTCCCGTCTGCTCACTTGTGCCTTCCTTGAACTGTGGTGCTCCAAACTGGGTGACGTACTTGAGATTCCTAATTCTGCATGGATTGGGACAAAATTTATATTCCTAATTAACTGTGATTCCAAGACTTTAATGTACTAATTGCTGTTTGGTCAGCATTTACTCATTTTGTGTTTGCAGTTGATTAATTTTTTTTTACTGAATTATTTTTGCTTATATCCACGCAAAATAAAATCTTTAGCAGAGTAGGCCCCAGAAACAGAAGCTGGCTGAGAATCCTGCTTGAGACCTAAAAGTTTTATAGCAATGATCTGGATTTCTCCATCACCAGCTCTTCCTGGAAAGCCATTACTTTATGTCTGCATCTGCATGGTGACTTGCTGGCTTACAAAAGCCTGGCTGAGCTTAAGCTAAAAGTGAGAGGTGAGCAACTCATACACAGTAGCCCCACCAGCCAGCTGTGATATGAAATACCTACAAACAGCATGAGGGCATCATCTTCATCTGCTGAACTGTGCTGCATCAAAGGTAATCAGGGTCTCTGAAGCAAAATGCTTGTCACAGGGATAAAAAGGGCAGCAAAAATTTAATTTGACTGCTTCTGAGACCACAGGAGTCAAGTATTAGCCCTTTTCTACATATGCCTACTATCAATTGTGGTGAATTTATACCTTTACTGGAATGGGAAAATGTATTTGTGTGCACACACGTGCTCACACACTTAAGAGGGCAGTTGTTATTAGGCAGCATTCCTATGTGGTCTACATAGGATAAAGATGGATTTGACATCATGCAGGCCTGTAAAATTAGCATGAAATGCATAAAATATGGATATTTTATTTCTAATGATCTCAGTAATTTTAAGCTAATGGGGGACTATGAAAAGGGCAAAAAAACCTCAAAGTTTTTTGCTGGGCAGGAAAATAGGATTACTTGGTGAAGCTTTCTGCTGCAGTAAGTTGGAAAGAATTTTCACAGATAATTCTTTGGCTGGGATTTCCCGGCTGACTTACAGACAGAAGGTGACATGTGCAGCTAGGATTTGCCTGTTAGTCTTAACATGAAAGCAGAGCTCCTCCCAAATTCCACATGGCACTGCTGCAAGCCTCTGGGAATTATGTCTAGCTCTACTATTTTGGGAAAAATTTTGTCCTGGTAGAGGCACACTAGCTGTACACTATAAGTTTACTTTAAATATGACCAGTGGTTGAAAATTATGTAATATTCAGTGAAATTAGAATCAAATGCTTAATTTGAGCTTTATGTTGAAATTTATAACAGAGACAAGTAACTCATGACTCAGGCATTCTTGATCAAATAAATCAGTAAAACAAAAAGTGGCTTGTCTCATTTTGTGAGCAAGCTCTTCTGGAGTTTAAAGGTTCTTTGTCTTATCTGACACTCAACAAGGCGAATCATTTAGTGAATTAAAGAACGCATGCATTTCCCTTGCAGATTACTTTTAAGTAATGAACTTAGTGTTTGGGCAAAACAATCAGCTTTACTTAATGGTGCTTTGAAACGAAGTCTCTAAGAAGAGCTGAGTGATTTCTGCATGACTGCATTCCATGTCATCATCTGGTATGAAAAATGCATTATACTCTCACTTCCTTCCTCTCTGAGCAAACTCAATTTCCAACACCTGTGATTTGAATAAACTGTACACAGACTCCTATAAAAGAATTCAACTGTAAAAAGGTTATGGATTTTTAGAACTGCATTTTGAAGTCTTATATACCCAGATTACCCACAGGGAGCATGTGAGGCCAGCAAGCTGTAGGAAAGAAGTCTCTCTGTTCATGTAACACAAATAATAGAGTGAGTAGAAATGCTGCCTTGGGAAGAAAGGCAATGAACCAGAGAAGCAAAGAAAGTGGTCCTAGGCAGGGCTAGCATCTTTCCCCAGCTGGAAGGAAGTCTGGTTGGGATATGTGGTGACAGCTTTGCTGTTGTTCTTATCCCCTGCTGGCAGTAGCTAAGCACTTGTCTACTCTAAGAGGGGACCTATGGGTCACTCCTTTCAGTCATGAAGACAAAGCACTTGAAGTACTTGCTTGGTTTGACCTTGAGCTGCCTGGTCTCTGGGTACTCTGTCTCACTTTTGCTCCCTTGTTTTTCTTGTCTTTCACAAGTATTTTCCCTAATATATTTCTTTGAGTGTACACTAAACCACACATCATTATGCTAATATTTACTAAGCTATCAACATTGTACCTTTCATGATTTGGATTATTAGTCTTTTCAAGATTGGGTATTTTAGGTATCAGAGTGCCAGTTTTGTGGAATGCCTAGTGCGCTGCTCTTTTTCACCATTGTGTTTTGTCTGGTTATCTGATCACTTCTAAGTTCACTTTTTTTGTTATTTTTTTAACTTGTACTGTAATTCATGGTAATGATATGTATGAATCTTGGAGTGTTTGGAAAACTTGAAATCATTATCTTCTATCAGTGAGGAAAGAATTGATGGTTTAGTGTTACAGAACAATAAGCAAAGGGCTTTAATTATCAAATGATTAAAATTAACATGCCCTTAACACCAATAAAATGCTGATTTAATTTTGTTTAAAATCCAGTTATCTGAATTGTGTATAAAGAGTGTGAAAGTGGTTTTAGTGACTTTGACAACTACACTGGCGTCTCACACTTATCATTAAAGAGTTTTTCTTCTTTCCAGCACTCTTCATTTCCACATGAATATTTTAAACCAGAATCTCCAAAGTGTGCACAGAAATATCACTCTGTAGAACAGATTGCTTAAGTCAATTAAGTTAATTAATAAAATTAAACTTGTCATTTTAAGATCTGTTTTCTGCATTTTTGCTGCTTTCAGCATCAATAAGTATTCATAATAGCAGTAACTGGTTCAGGAATATAAGTAAAATATATGCAACCCATAATATTGTAATTCCTACTACGAAAATTGGATTTCTTAAATCTCAGATTTGAATGTTTGGTGGTGTTTTTTTTTTATCTCATTGCTTGCATTCTGACATTTTGAGACATTGTACGTGGTTATCTTACCCACTGCACTTTAAGAAGAATGGCACACCTTTCTGATCTCCTTCTGTACTTGCCAACAATTAATCCTGCATATCCTGTAATTCCTTTACTACATAGCCAAGTTTCAGAAACCAAATGTCTTGTGACCACAGGATCTTGTCATGCTCAAAACAGGCAATATATCTGAAATAAGAGCAACAGGACTGTATTCCCTTCAAATCTGAGTAGACGTTGCTTGATTTAAGATCAGAATACCTGTGTGAAAAGAAGCAGTTCTCTGTTCGTGGACCAATCTTGTAGTTGCAACTCATGCTAGAATCAAATGTTTATATACTGTTGCTTTGAAGGGATGCAGTGTTTTAAAATGAAGAGGAAGGAGAATTCTGGCAACAATAAATCAGTCAGTCTGGCTTTGCTAGCCAGCAGAACAAACCATAATAAATGCACCTATATACTTAGCAGATAATGAGGCAATAAATAAATCAATGAGCAATGCAACTAACTGGCCAACCAACCAGCAAGATCTGATTTGGCAAGCATTTCACAAGACAGGACCATGATTAAAAATGATCCTGACAAATGGGAGGAATAATCAGAAATCAACAGTGGGTCAGAGAACAAAAAGCAGTTAGTAGTACAAGACTGATGAAGAAAAGCAAAACACTTTTTTTCATGTTTTGCTAAGAATCTATTCAAAAAGGTGAGGAAATTTATTATCCAAGATGATGCTTGGAAAGCCTTGATTGGGTACTGCTTCCAGGAATTGCTACCTCCGCAGTTGGAAAGGATCTATAGACTAGTGGTGGAAATAAGAACTTTGGGAAACAACTTGCAAGGACTAATTGAAGGAATTAGGTTTTTTTAATATCTAGGAAATAAGAGACTAAATACAATGTGGGAGATGTGGTAACAACAATGTGTTTTATACTGAATAGGGGAGTAGATGTATCTTTTCTGTTGATAGAACAAAAAGAAGTAGCTGTCCTCCAGAAAGATATAGCTAAGGTTTCACCTGTAAGAGTTATGGAACTTCTTCAGAGGGTTATGGAGTTTCCTTCCTCGACAAACATCTTTCAGGGATACTTAGGGTTTATTTCATCTTGTCAGAGAGTGTCGGGATCTGTTCCTGCAAGTTTGGCACCTCTTTGGTCTGTACGTTGCTGAAAAAGCTGTCAATTGCACAGGGAGAAGAGTACCAGCACTGTAATTCCATTAGAACTTGTAGCTAGTAGGGGGTGACTCTGCTAACTGGATGAACATCTATCTGGTTTATTTCTGCTAAGAAAGAGCAGGCTCACCTTTATTTTTGTGTGGAATACTATATGCAGTTTTAAAAGGATGTCCATTCATTCTGTTTTGACCTTATTGTGTGTGATTACCAGATTCTCTTTTCTTCTTGTTCCTTTCCAGGGTTTCTCTGAATTACTCTAATTAAGTGGAATAATGATAGATTTAGGCTGAAGGATCCTGAACAGAAGGAATAGTCTTATCCATCAGATGAAAACTTTCCTTGTAAACTGAACAGGATTGTTAATTTGAAGTAAGTCTTTATTAATGTGCCCAGGAAAAGCAAATGCATATTGCCATTTCAGAAGCAGATACCTTCCTGTTGAGAGGGTAGATCACACCCTGTGCATTCAATTCTGAGTCCCAAAAGATTTTGACTATTTATCTTTAACTGTCATTTTCAAAATCAAAGTTCTAACTCAACATTACAGATGAACAAATGCTCCCATGTTTTTATTGAGATTTCCTCACAGAAGTCTGGATGTACTTCCAAGGTATGTTGCACGAGGATATGCACAGCCATGCTATGTATGATATGTTCTGAGTCTGTTGGGTTTTCTGCCCTGACCAGAGGTACAGGTGCAGCAAATCCTGCAGATCTGCAGCTATAGGAACTAATTATGTAAGCACTATGTGGTAACTACAAAAGGTAACCTAAGTTCACCCAGTTTAATCTAACCTGAGACATATCACATTTGTTTCCTTGGGGCAGAGCATTAGCACCTTCCATAAGTGATAGAATTTATCTAATAAATCATAGACACTTTTCTGGACATACTCCATCTACTGATATCATAGACAGAGGCAATGGGTGTACAGACAGATATCCTATACTGGTATCTATTTACTAGCATGTCTTATTACTGTTTTTCATGTAGTCATAGTTTGCTTTCTTAGGCCACTATAAAGCCAGGCCTGTGGGTTATTTTTGAGTCACAGCTGGAACTAATTCTCCTGTATTATTTAAGAGAAATGGGGAAAAGACATGAGCAAACATAATTTGAAATTGGTGTTCAAAATGTGCCAACAACCTGAGTGAGCTCACAGCTCTATAGTTGACCTGCTGCCTGAGAGTACATTTAAGTTCTTAAAAAGAAAACAAATGGTTTGGTCTTCAAACACATGTATGGTAGAAACTAACCAAACAACACTCAGTGATGTTCTTTGCACAAAACCCCCTGAATTAGTAAATTAATCTACATGGAAATGTAGAGTTTTTTCCCCTTTAGCCAATATACATGAGCTGCACTATTGAGTGGCTTTCTGCTGTGATATGGTAAGATTGTTTAGAAGCCTTTGCTCGTGAACAGACATTGATGGATATTTCTGCCTATTATAATTAGCAGTTTCCAGCATCCACTATACTAACTTTTGATCTCCAACTATTTGAAAATATGTGCATATCTTTAGCAAAACTCCTTCAACTTCCCTGCAACTTTGAGATGATTCTTAGTCAATTTCAAGTATGAAATACCAAAAGAGACTTTGTTGTCATTAATTAACATAAATAGGTATACATCGCTCCAGGATGAGAAGCATTTTCCTTGTTTATTTGTCAAGTTAAAAACAATGGATTGGGAGTATGAGCCAAGAATAAGGGTTTTAAAAATAATGAGAGAGATGTCCTAGATTGGTGAAATGTGAGAATTTTTTTCATTAAAAAACTCTTGTTATTTCTTCAAACACACATGATAGAAGGCACAGACAGTGCTTAAAATTGCTATCCTTAGCAGTTGCAAATGCTCTGAAATAATTTAATCAAGTAATTAAACAGTGCATAGCTTTCAAATGATTATTTTTCTGTGTAAGACAGAATTAAATTAAGCTCTCCAGGTTTCATGCTGCAGTGTAGACTCCATATTTCCCAAGAGGAAGGCATGAAGATCCAACTGAAGCATAGACTAAAATGTTTTAAAGAGAGAGAAGTTGACCCCCAGCACTGAATTTTGGATTGGTATGGGAGGGGGTGAGGGGCCTTCTTCCTGTTTATTATAAGTGATGAATAAGTATTGGCAGTGTAAAATGATCACCAACTCTGAGTGAGTTGGTTCATGCCAACATCCCTGAACCCATGTGTGACTCCTTTATGGCAGAAATGTGGTTCCAAGAACATAGGGAAAATAATTGTTAATAAATATATCCTCTGCACTCAGCTGGACTGGGCTCTGGTGTATGAGTCTAAGGCAATAATTATGGCCTCTTGATGATTTCTGCCATTAGCCTGAGTAAAAAAAAAACAAGTACTGGGCAGATTCCCATGAATAAGTGATGAATAAGAGAGAAGGAGACCAGTTAATGTGGCAGCTATAATATCATGGCCTGATAATAGGATAGCAATATAAAAAAATATGGAGGTCTGTTATTGGAAAATAGGACAGGAGACAATAGAAATAAAATAAGAGATAATTATCTTAAAAGTTAGAGACAACATTTATTTAAAGGGTCAGTTTAGGGGAAAATTATATAATTAATTTTTTTCCAAGTCTAAATTTCCTCCATTATTTGACGTGTAACTGAGTTTTAAAAGCTTCTATTTCTTTTCTAAATGGCACCTTTCATACATTTCAACACATCTTTATGTTTGCAATGGAAATTAACACATAATTTGAAGCTTAGCTTTAGCACAGATGTCTGTTAATACTGCTTATCATCTGTCCAAATCTTTTTATACAAGAAAATGGTGATTTTAATTGCTGCAGCTCATTAAGTTTGAATGAGACTGAATAAACTTTGTATTTAAAAATATTGCACAAAATAATGTGAACTTTAGAAATAATATGATGCTCTAATAAGACTAATATGGCACATACAGATGTCTTAGAGAATTACTCTATTCAGCAGTTGTAGAGAACCAGTATATACATATACTTGCTTTTCAGATTTCTAATTTTCTACATATATTTCATTTTTGTCCTCTTCTAGAAAAAAAAAATGCTGCAATTGTTAAGGTTGTTCATGTTTTTATTAAAAATCTACATTCAGGTGAAAAAATTGTTTTAATTTTAACCATTGCCAGACCCATTTTGTTATTACCTTCAGCCTGTTTGGGCCAGATTTTCTATGTACAAGACTGTTTCAGAGAAATTCTTAGCTGAATTGTGAAAGAAAGAGGAGTGATATGCAGTCATGGAAGACTTCATAAAGTTTGGTCTTTATCACCCTTAGTGGGAGATAAACTTCTTGGAGCAAAATTCAATATTTCCAGATTATGAGGATGAGAAAATGTTATATCACTCATATGACTGAAAGCTTTTCATAAGTGAAGAAAAATTATAAAGACATTTGTTATACAGATAAGAACCTAACTATGGAATTTTTCCATATTTGACATGTGATAGAGAAAATTAACCAGACATAAATATTTTTTACCATTTCTGTTGATTGTAAATGTTCCCTTCATGGCAGTGGATATTAGAATACTTCTCAAAGTCCTTCCCACAGATTTCCTTCTTCTTGATTTAACTCTTCATGCTTCAAACATTACTTGCAAATGAAAGACCTGGAGGGACTTCCATCAGTGGCAAGAGGTATGGCAATCAAGTTAAAAGTGAGATATAAGTATTAAATGGAACATTTCTTGCATTGGAGACCTCCATCACCATCTAGAAAACAATTGTCCATTCCATTTGGGAGATCCGACTTCTCATAGGAACATTAGTTACAAGGGCTGTCAAGGTCAGGTACAGGTCTCCCTTGACACTCCTGCCACATCTTAGGTTCAAATGGAGCCCAGTTTTTTTATTGTTTATCATGACTGGTGGAGGCTTTTGGACTGCTTGAGCCATAGGCAAGTGAAGTTAGATGAAAATTGCCATAAAGATCTGGGAAGATATCTAGTTAACTTCCAAAGTTGAACAATCTTGCGTTTTGCCGCAATTTAAATCCCCATCCTTTCTTAAAATCTCACCAACCAGGAAAACTGAACCCCAAAACAATGCATTTTATATAGCAAGATTTATAGTAAGGCATTTTAGAAGTTTTCTTTCTTGAATGCTACTTTTGAGTGCAAAAACAAACCAGGGGTCAAATACTATATTAATTAGAAAAGCCTCAAACTGGAAGCCACATTTCTGATTTTCATGGCAGGTGTGTAATTTAGAGCAATCTATGAATAACACAAAAGGAAACTTTTCTCTTTGAGCTTGACAGGTTTTGTTAAATGATTAGTTTTCTTCAGGCTGAATTCGATGCTGAAAAGAAAATTCAATCAACAGTCATGCTCCCTATTGCTACTTAGCAAATGCTTTTTCACTTGTTTCCATCTTTCTTCATTCATGTGAAAAACTAATGGAAAAATTACATAATCATAACCCAAATATGAATGATAATTTCTTGCATGCAAAGTAAAAAAATAAAGAACAGGTTTCTTAAAATAAAGCAAGACCAGTCAGTTTAGTGGAATAGGATGAGGGGGGTAGTCAATACTGCAGGTTTAGAGAAGTCAGACACTAAATGTTTTATTGTTTTTGTTTCTAACTCATGCAAGGTTGGATGCAGCTGTTAGCATTGAAGAGGGTGTATGAGGGGAGGTGAGGCATCTCAGTTTATATGACATAGATTAAATCTTTCTTGATCACTGACATTATTTGGTAACTTGAAATTAAAAGCTTTATGGCTTAAAGTACTTAATTTCAATTCCAGAGATGATATGTGGCAGCAGAGATGGTCGTTTAGTGTAACTGTTCATTGCTTTTCCTGAATCTAGAACTATTTTCAGACTAGTATTTTTTTCTGAATATCAAGGGAAAAGTGATAAATGTGCCTCCAAAATGTGTATTAAGTCCGAAGACACATGAAATTTAAGTCCAAATATACTTTAAGTATTAACAGGCCTAAATGATTTATGTTGGCCTAGTTGTACTTGGGATGGCTCTTAGGACAGGATGGGATCTTCTCAGATTCACAGCCTTAACTTAGAGGGGGACAAAAACCTTTTGAGAGTTAATGTAGTGTAGAGCTATGGATATAACAATGGTCTTAAAAGAAAGAGGGTTTTTTCCTTTCAGTTTTTTTTACATTTGTAAAGTGGTTCCTTATGACAGATCTCGTCAGAGACAGAAAAGGAATCTTGAAGTTATTCCAAGAAGGCTTAAACAGATCAGGGTAAGAATTTATACCAGGTCTTCTTTTACCCAAATCATTAGTGGTATCTCTAAATAGTTAAAAAAAAAAAAAGAGTTGTCCAATCATTTAATGGGGTTTTCTCTTGCAACTACCCCTCCTCCAGCAGGTTTTGTGTCAGAGGTTCTAAACCCCTAATCATTTTATGTTTAAAAAAATTAAAGTGAAAATCCCTTGCTCTTGTCAGTGGAACTTGCAAGAATGAGAATTGTCACAAACAAAAGCATATTTCTACAGAGAGTGTCTAATGATGAAAGGAAATATGAATCTGGTAGATGAGATTGTTTGTTTTAAAGTGGTTTTTTTTCAGATTGCTTTAATGAATAATGAAGAAATTCTTGAAGGCCTGGGCCACTGCCTAAATCCCTTGCTTGCTGAATATTTCCCATGCCTTTCTGATTTTTTTACTCTGCTGCATATTGCCTTGGAAACCCAAAAGGAGCTTTTACATTGCTATGGAAACAAATCAATATAACTACATTTACATTTTGTTTGTAGACCACATAGTGTAAAACCCAAAACACATGCCTGCATGGATAGAATATGATATATAGTTGGGGAGGTTTTGTTTTCTTTTTAATTAAGAGAAATGTTAGGTGATGCTGAAACAAGTGTCTGTTTTGTTCTGCTGCAGGGGAAGAAGAAACCATTCCCACTTTCTGTCATGTGTTATTTTAATTCACAGGTTTTACAGTCAGTCTTTCAAGGATTATGACACTAATCTTAGATTAACACTGACTTTGGTTGTGTAAGTGCTTTAACTGGTATTTTACCAAACCTAAATTATATGCTCTTCTAAATGGCAAGAATGTAGTTATGTTTTCCTATAAACATTGGAGAATTACTGTCTTAATCTGACAGCTAGAAGAGCCTTTCAACCCACACTAAACCACAAACCCATACTGCCACCTTCTTTGCTACCATATTACCTTTCCAGACTGTTGGCAAAACATTTTAGACTCTTGACTTATGAGAGGCTCACAAATCCTCTTCTGAGCTTTTCAAAGACCATATTTAAAGTAGAAAGCTTTAATTTCTGGTTAAATGATGCAAAAAATGACTACATATTTTTTGTTTTATATTTTACTTTGATAATTTTCTCTGACTGGTCTCTCATTAAAGTATGAATAACCTATCACTGTTTTATTCTTCTGTGTGTCTTTATACACACCTTTGTATAACTGCAGAATCTTGCAGTAGGACCTGGTTTTGACTTATATCGAATGTGCGTTACAATTAAAATTACAAATTCGAAAAGCAAATTTACATTTTGCTTTTGCACAAGAGTTTGGGCTTTTTAATTAGTGACCAAGTAGAATCTTGAATGCACATGCACAAAAAAATACACATGCACAATCTTATCATTCCTGTTTGAGGAACTTCACTGATGCAGGAATATCAAACTAAAGTAGGAATATATGGCTTTATCATGAATATGCAATTTAGCAAGTATTTTCATTGGTTTAAAAATTTTATACATTTGAAAGACTTCAAATGTATAAAAAGTTGGAGTAGTCATAGGATTCTGTGCTATGGCTCCATTTCTGAAATCGCACCTATACAGGTGGATCCTAGCTCCTCTGTGAAGCTCTACTGACTTGAAGAAAAAAGGAAAGCAGTCAGTGGGGCATGACATAAATACAAACAGGTTTAAGAGATAATATACAAAGCCAATTGAGAGGTTATTCTGCCAGCCTGAGCTAAGGCAGGATATTTTCTAATCAATCGTTTTGCCCATATCTATCTCTTTTCATGGCAACTGTCAGGTTTCTGTGGCACTCCTTTTTTCTGATTGTAGAAAAATTCTCATTTGAAAGTATTTTGACCCCTATACCATAATTTGTTGAACTGAAGCCAAGAGGGAAAGATAAGAAGAATATTGATGGATATGGACATGAGTATTTAATTACAAGGATTTTCTACTTTTTCCTGTAATATCCAGAAGCTAATATGAGTTGCATCTGGTGGGAATCTGTACATTCTCAAAACATTTGAGGAAAGAAGCACATGTTGGCAGATTTGAGATGTAGGGTCATTTCAGGAGGAAATAAAGTAGCAAGTGGTGAAGCAGATGGCACTTCCCTACCCCATTAGGGTCCTGTTAGATCCCACAAGCCATGAAAGAGATGAGTGCATGTACCTGACATACCTGTAAAGCATACCTGTCCCAGAAGATTCTCCTTTGGAATCACAGGAGGAATTATCCTCGAATTTGGGGAGACAAGGAGCAAAAGTCACTGAAAACCCTATAGCAAGGTTGCAGAAATGGTAGTCCATTACAGAAGTCCACAGCAAGTTGCTAAACTTCTCATTCCTCCACTTTGAGCTCCTATTCCCATTTTACATCATCTAATTGCTCTTTTTAATTAATGATTTTAGAAGCCCCAGACTTGATCACCCATAGAAGACAATTTTTTGTCTCTGGTATTTTCTGGAACAATGTTAAAGTGGATGCAATCCAGATGAGTAAAGAAAGAAGAAAATATCCCTAGTCTCCCATTCTACAAGCATGTGCCCCTTTCAGAAAAGTGAGTATCTCTATTGAGGTTGCTGAACTTCTCACCTGGGCACTTTTCCAGAAGTAGGGCATTTGGTATTTATTCTGAATTCATACTCTTGGAAGTAAGTTTATGCAACTCAAATCTAATCTAAAATCTTAGCTTAAAGTGATATTAGTTTAATATTTATAATTAGATTCTACCATTTTGTTTTCCTGTGTGTTTTCTGTTTTCACAGTCTTTCCTTAGCCTTTCAGGTTTATCTGTTCTCTTGTGTTCTTGCTGCTGGCTGTTAGAGGGAATGGAAAACAATTAATGAAAATATCCTTAGCAGAGATCTATGATATCAAATGTCATTTATTGGTCACAAAAAGACAGGAGCATTTTATTTCCAGTGATTGTTAAAACTAAAGCACAGCCCTCTTGGAAATATAAGGCACATCCTCCCAGACACTAAAATTCCTCTAATCAGATGAACTTAATTCAGTGATGGTGAGATGCTTAATAGTATTGAGTATCATCAGATAGACAAAGGGAGAGATGGAAATAAGCCAACCACACTTTTAGGATTGGCCTTTTTATTTTTTTCCTGATCTCTTGATTGCATGTAATTTAGCATTCAATCTTGCTTAGTTTAATTTCTGCTCATTTGCTGTGTAGAGTGGTCTATTTTGTCTCCATTTGGCATATGATACTTCTCTTTCTCTGGGTGGTCTTTATTTATTGGATAGTTTGTTCTGTGATCTTCACCTCATTTAGTTTTCTTGTGAAGTGTGATTTGATAGGACTACAAAGTCTTTGTTGATATGTTTCTATTTGGCTGGGTTTTTTTTAACTCTCATTTCTCCCTCTCTAAGGATGAGGGGATGATGAAACACCTGATAGTTGCCTTTTCCTAGCAGACAGGATTTCCTGACAGTGTTAACTTCCCTCCTTTAAATACCTGGGTAGGGTGAAGTTCAACTGCTCAGTCAGCTTGTAAAAGGTGTTGATATGAACAAGAGAAAGATGTGATCCTGCCTATTGAGTTTGTCTAAAACTTGTTAGTTTTCCCCGGTGAGGTTTTGGTTTGGCCTGAGCTTGAGCACAGCCACACATGGAAAACACATTGATGGATAACTCCTGTGTGTTACACATGTCAGTAAAAATGACCAGACTGTTAAAACTGCCAGAGGTCCTACTGCCTAGAGGAGGTTAGAGTAGTAATAAATCTTGCCAGTTGGTTTCCTGCAGGCAGGGTACAAATATTTCCACCTAAAAGTGAAGAGAGCAAGTCTTTATCATCACTTTGTTTAAGAGAGAACAAAATGTCAAATGACTGAGCAGATCCATGCAGCCCTCTCGTTCGATTGCTGCCAAAGGAGGAGTTTGAAACATGGCTTTGACATGCATCCAAAGCAATGATTCCCTTCATGCTTTATGTGGAAGGTGACAATGCAGTGATAAATGTATTCTTTACAATAGAAAGAAAATTTTTCACCTCCTTCCACTCTTTGGTTTTCTGTGCAGTGGAAAGGGAAAAAACCAAGAAATCAGAACATGAAAACTTTGGTGAAAGCCTGACTACCCTGTACTGAGCTATCAAAATATCTGAAAAAAAAATTTAACAGTTGACAGAGAAAACTGTAAAAATTTGAGCAAATATTTAGAAATTAAAACTGGCTCTTGCATCCAAAAGAACAGATGCTTCTTTCTGACAGATGACTGTCTTTACAGGGGTTATTTAAAAGCACTGATACAGTGACATGACATACAACTCAAAATGAGCTGTAATAACACAGACACAAAAAAAATTACAAGCAATAATATGAAGAAAGGACTTTATAAGAAATAGACATACTAGAAAATTAAAACCTAAAAGAGTAAAAAACCAATGCTCTTTCATTGTATAATGCTAAACTTTGCATTAATTATAGTAGAAGTGAAATTTAAGAAGGATCTGTGATTTTCAAGATGACACTACATCTTTAAATAAAAAAAAAATATTTTCCAATTACTTTCTTGTGCCTTGTTTTTACCCTGACACTAAATTTTTTGCATTTGAACTGTTTCTTCAGGTCAGAAGTGTGTCCTAATTGATGTGGCATGGCAGAGTATGGCTCATTTTCAGCACAGCTTGCAGGAGAATTGAACGACTTTGATCACTATTAATAGGAGTCCTACCCCCTATCTCTGCTCAGTGTGTGCTGAAGATTTGCCCCAATGTCAGGACATATTTGCAACACTAATAAAAGCTTTTGAGAAACAAGCAATGTTTTATTCAGGCTTGGAGGGCAAAGGTGGGGGTGGGTAGAAGAAGAAAGAAGCAATTTTCTGTTTGTAAAGGTCACATCTGATGTGGTTTTGAACTCTGTGGTGCTGCAGATAATCAGGTGAGACAACTGTCATTGGTGATTCAGCCTGACCCTTGTCTGCTTAGGTTATAGGACCTGTGGGTCTGGCATAACCTCAATTTATTGGAGACCCTATCAATGTCTGTCAGCATCTGAAAGGAGGGGGCCAAGAGGATGGAGCCAGGCTCTGCTGGGTGGTGTCAAGCAATAGATCAAGAGGCAACGGGCAGAAAATGATGCACAGGAAGGTCCACTTGGACATGAGGAAGAACTTTACTGTGTAGTTAGAGCACATTGCCCAAAGGTGTGGAGTCTCCCTCATGGGAAATATTCAAGCACTGTCTGAACACAATCCTGTGCCTTATGCTGTGGGATGATCCTGCTTCATCAGGGAGGTTGGACCCTCTGTGGTCCTTTCCAACCTGATCCATTCTATGATTCTGTGATTTTTTCACTGAATACAAAGGTAACTGGCATTTTATCTCTATATCCACCTCTTTTGACTGTTATTAAACAAAAACTACAGAGTCCAGTAGAGTAATTATCTCCTTTGTATTTTCTTGGGGTTCACTGGCTCCCCCTCCATTTCCCCTCCCTTATCTTGCATGTTTGTCTATACAGATATTACAGCTTGAATGGCATGTTGTCTTCTTTTCTGATTTATACTCAGACAGGGAGAAGTAAAACAAAAAAATTACCTCATCAGCAAACAAATTGCATGATCACTCTTGATATCCGTGATCAACATTTCTATTCCTGTTTCCTATGAGACCCGAGGGCTTTGGATGAGTAACAGTGGGGAAGAACCATCATAGAACATGGATGTTGACCATGACAAGAGAGCTTTGGGCCTTGAAGCTGTCTGAGGAAGAATTCAAGCTATTATGTGTTTGTAAGGAAAGGTGTTGAACTGGCATATTTGGTGGAAAATAAAAAAATAGATTGTAGCACAGAAACATTCTTACAACGCATCTGCCACAGAAACTAACAGAAGGTGTCAAGACATTGTTATTTTTAATCCAAATGTACCTTTTAGTCTGAGAATTTGACCCCAAGTCTGTGTCTTGTCATATGTCGCTAAGAAATTTGCTGTACCTGAAACATTGTGATTTTTGTGGATTTTTTTTACTTTTTTTTTTTTCCCTGAATCACTGAAGCATTATTTTATTCTTGTTTCTGTCAGAAATTATTACATTTGTCATATATTTAGTTTTGGAAAACTGCCATAATTTTTATTTCATCATGCAAACTCATGTCATAGCTGGACATCTATTATTGTCCCTGGTTGCCTGAGGGTTGTATCACATACTATCAGTTTAAAGAATGTGACTTTAAGCCCACCTAAAATGGGAAAGGTTAAACTCTCTAATTAATCCACTACATTGGGTGAGTTACACCACACACGAACATCTGCTTGATACTGTGAAGTTCTCTATCTTTTTCTCTCCCTCTCTAAAATTGCCATGGTGGAGCCCTGGTTAATGTAAAAATTTAGGTTCCAAATGTTAGGTTTTCATTTGTTTACTCCAAGCTTTCCTTCCCTTTTAATCTTATCTTGGGGACACTTATAATTTGTGTGTGTTTCTTATTTTTCAGTCCTTCATGCAGGAGCATTTGGCCTTCAAACCTCTGCACCACTGTAGCCCTGGAAGTGCCAATGCCTTAAGCTCCTGTGTAAACACAAAGAGCCTGCATCAGCCTTTCTTATGCTGCCTCAGAGAAACTATTCTAGTCCCAGATTATTCCCCAGCCAGCATAGCTGAATAAAAAAGGTGGCAGTGGTTTCAATGAGATATTGTTACTGAATAGATAGATGTTTATAGGTACAGTAGCTCCAAATAATCGCAGCTTTGATAAAAGCTGAACTACTTTATACCAGCAGGTGTGTTGCTATACACTAGTAAGAAGCTTTTCAACATTTTTTTCAAATTAGTTTAGCTCTGCTCAGCTGTTGACTGAAAAGAGAAGCCAATGTAGATCAACAAAGGTTAAATAACCCAAAGCCAAAACACAGCCCTGTTCTCCAGATGTTGCCATCTGGTCTCCAAGATTCTTTTTACTTATTAATTTCTCTTGAAATCCCTCCTCAAATCCCTTTTCTTTCAACCTGACTGCAGAATTCCAAGTGGGACAGAGTAGGCAGTGGGCTTTTGTTTTGCTTGGAAAACATTCACACCATCACTTCTTTGAAGAAATGGCTGCATTATGACTGACAGTTTTCAGATTTTTTTCCCCTGAATTTGTTTGATAGCATCCTCCAGAGGCTGCTGCAGCTGGGAACAGAGGCTTGCTGCAGTCAGAGCCAGCCTGCAGCAACCCTGCAAGACCTTGGAGCTATAGCAGATAACACTGTGGGTTGGTTCTCCTCTGCTGACAGGCCCAAGCCCAAGGATCTTTGCATGGAGGGCACAGCTTGCCATTATGCCCACGGCTGCTCACATTGCTGCATTGTGCAGACCTCCTGCTCTCAGCCATGTGCTGAGTGGAGCACCTTCTCTTCCACTTCTGGTTTCCTCTCTGGTCCTGACATGAAGCATCACTCTAGTACTCCACAGCTCTCACAGATCTACCTAATCTACAAGCTGAGAGAAGATCTGACACAGCTGCATGCCACAGAACTCTTTCCCTATACTCAGTGACAACTCCACTCCAAGCTTAATATCAACTGTTTTATTTGCTGTGGCTTTTTTTCCCTCACATTTCTTTCAATTATTGTGTGGTTACACATGGTAAATGAAAACTGCTGTATGCAGAGAGTTCTATTTTGCTATCAGTTAAACTCACACAGCCTGGCTGGCTTTTGAAATAAGCCAGAAGTGGTGGCAGTGATTAGCTTTCTGTTGGAAAATTTTCCCTTCCCTCAGGGAAGTGTGCAAGGAAATATGCTGGTATGCAGACATAAATTCACCATGTAACTCATCATTGCAAGTCAGTGCTTGCTGCCTCTGCTCACAGCCTTTACCAAGCTGGTTCAGTATGATCCTACCTGGATCTGTCCCTGAAACCACTTTGCCTTTAGGACACAAATACCAGATAAGAAAGAGTCAGCCTTGTCTTTAAGGGGTCTAATACCTCCAGATCCTAAACATGAAGGACCTGAAATTCCAGTTTGTAAATGAACATTCTTCAAGTGGGAGCAGTTGTGAAATGGGCACAAGCTGCAAATTCTGATGAGAAGCTCAAAAGCCAAGTTTTTCTCAGACACTTTATGAGTCCTTGAGGAGTTGTGCTGTAGTTTGTCAGCTGTCATACTAAAAATGCCCAAACACCAGAGATTTTTGTCAGCAATGTAGACAGTCTTTCCTCTTTTTTTTTTTTTTTTCTTAAGAAGGAAGGCAATGTTTATCTCTTGATGTTCTCTCCCATTCCATTGCAGCAGAGAACAATGACACTGCAGCCCGGTTACTGTTCAATTTGACTAGCACTAGGAGAGAGGCATTAGCATTGCAGAATAAAACTCTGCCAGTTTCCTGACTTTCTGTGCCTGCATGTTCCATTAGGGATCCAAACAGTTAAAGATCCATGAAGTAAAACTGGATCTTGTACTGCTTTGGGGCAAAACAAGACTGGCAGAGCTGTTTGAAGGTGATGGGATGTCTCTCTGCCAGTGGAATGGGAGCAGAAGGATGGCTTAAGGGCCCATGTGAAACCCATTGCACTAAGTACAGATTTTTGTTTCCAGCAAGGGCATTTAATCATGTCTGAACTGCCTGTCTAAAGGGATCTGTAGTCCTGAGATTATCTCTGTAAATTCCTGCAATAATAAAAATGGCTCCTATCCAGAAATGTAGGCCCCTGTGATATAAATCACAAACCACTATGGAATAGCAGTTAATCTACCAGCAAACCTGACTTGTTTCAAAAGAGGCAACGCAAGTCCATTCTGTCTTCACAGAGCCCCAAACACTTTCAAACTTGGCCCTTTGCATCATTATTCAAGAAGAGTGAATAAAATTGTGTCTTACATAGCACTAAACCTTTCTATGCTTTGACATAGGAGGAACAGATTCACCCTAGATTTTTGTCTTGTACTACCCTGTAATGGTTCTCTGTGGCAATAGGTGTTATCATGACATGAATTGTTGCATGAGGGGAGGATCAAATACATTAGCTAACCTGAGAAGATGAATTTAATCAAATTTCATCCTTTCAGAAAGTTGAAGGAGAATTTCAGTTTGATTCTCCAAAAGTATAACCTGGCTCCAGACATCCCTCTTGCCCATTTGATTTAGAAAGTAAGGGGTCCTCCTGACCAGTTATGTGGGACATTTAATCAGACAACAGGACTCCAGAAGAAGCAGGAAGGGCTGAACTCCCACAAGTTTTTCCATCATGACTTGATACAAGCTGCCAAAAATGATTTATTTCAGAATGTGTGAAGTTTGCTTTTGGCCTGAGAGATGTTGGTTTTCATAATGTCACTGTGGAAACTGTTGACAGAACTGGCAGAAAGTGATCCACTTATCCCACAAGATTCAGCAAAAATTGGTGCAACACACAGTCCATGCTATTCATGGTTGGCATTAAACAAGACTAAATTCTAGGGGTTATGAATACTAGTTAGCCCTCATGCTGCAGCTTTTAACAGTCAGTGTAGTAATCAATTATACATATCTCATTAAAAACTGTATGAAATCCATGCAGACAAAATCACTTTTAATTGGGAACAAACTGAAAAAAATATCTCTGAGATAATAAATACTGATAAAGGCATTATGACATTTTACACTGAAATATAATTTATTACACTAAGATTGAAATGTTACATGTTAAATATTGAACGCAGATATCAGCTGACTTTATAAAAAGTGACTTTCATTTTTTGCTGGGTTAAAGATGGCTGATCTCAGGAAACAGAAGCTGTAATTGCGACCTCTTCATTTATTTACTTAATAACTTTCACAAATAAACGATGAAAACTCATTTTGATGAAACAGTCATCTCAGCACATCCCTGGAGTGGTAAATATGAAAACCATCATGGGTTCAGCACTTCAGCTGAGCCACCATTCAAGTTTCATTGAAGTTATTTCTAAGTGGGTGATAGCAGAACTCTCTCAGCAACAGAAGTAGCTTAAATGTAATTGGTGCCAAAGATTTTAGGATAGCATGATTACCTGGGCACTCAAATGCATGGTGAAAGACACCCATATGTAGGAGGCATGATCCAGCAACATTCTTTAAAACCCTAAAAAAAGAGGGACTTAAATATACCTTGGATACTCTTTCCTCTCACAATTCTAGACTTCAAGCAAGTCCTTCACACTTCTCTATTTTAGCACATCACTTTTGAAAATTGGCAAATGTTATCTCATTTTAGTTTTGCTAAATTAGAAGATCACTGATCATTGAAAACGCCTTTGTATATTTTTCTTATCTACTAATAATAAGTGAATCCAAATTAATAAAGTAGTTTCCTTTTCTTTTTCTCTAATCAAAATATGTAATTTTTACCACAGATAACTCACAAACCTTATTTTTAGGGAAAAAACCCAAACCAAAACAACTGAAAAATACTTTTGATGATGTCAAGTGTTTTTTTTTGGTAATATACTTAATCTGATCAAGGATCTACTTATTTCAATTTGACAGTGGTTTTTCCAGGGAGGATTAGCATAGCTCCATACACACTGGAAATTAATTGGAAGTTCACCTAGATTAGATATTTTCATGCAGTGCACTACAATATTAAAAGCAACAGGGAACGGTAATAGGTCTCGAGTTTTCTGTTTGTTGGAGCCCAAGTTACAGCAGTGGTGAGATGCAGGCATGACAGTCAAATATCAGTGGCTGTATGGCTGCTTAAACTGTCACTCTGATAGGAGCCACGTCCTGTTTTGTTGTCTGGAAGGTATTAAAGAAATAAAAGCAGATATGAAGACATTCTTCAACATATGGCAACATTTTTTCTGCTAACCACATTCCAGGGTTGACACTCTCAATGCAAAAAGCATTTATGTGCTTCTTCTTACCACCAGCTCATCTGTCTTTTAACCCTCTGGGGAATTAAATGAAAAATCCCTGTTACAGGAAGGTTAAGGGTGAGCTTTTGTAGTATAAAAGGCAGGAAATTCAGAGTTAAGAGTCTATTGTAACTTCATAATAAGTTCCTTCACTATGACCCAAGGAAGGTTGATGAGGTACCCAAGCGCAAGGTAACCTTTAATCTTAAACTTGGGTGCCTTGCTTAAATACACTGCTGAAACAGGACCCATGTGATCCTCTTGATCTATTATCATTTTTGGAAAAACACCAGGATAATACTTAGCCTGAAATATATTTCACAGGAACTTGCTGAGCACAAATTGTGAGAGTGTGTTGCTATTAACCATAGGCTACAAAAGTCTGTTGGGTGTTGCTAGCTCTTATCTGGTGATATTGATAATTGCTGTCACCTTCTAGACATCTGCTAAGACATAATGACAAGAATATAACTGACAGAGAAATCCCAGTGACTGGAAAGTGAGGGGAAAAACTGAATTTTTTTTTGACAGAGGAGATTGGACTTTTAGAAATTTGTGGCTGGAAGTGGTCACATTTTACTGCAAGAATATAACAAATATCTGCTAACAATGGCTCTCAACATTGGCACAATTATAGTAAAGACTTAAAAGGTAGAAAAAACTTGCAAGATATCTAGATGTTTTTTATCATCACTACAATGATGATGAAAAAATTAATTTCCAAATGGCAAAATGACCAATAGGGCCCTGGAAAACAGTATTTGCAATCTTCACTGATATAACATACCACTGAAGAATTATAATTTCACAGAAACAAGCGATTTTGTTTCAGTGACAGTTCTATATATTTATTGTAAATGTTTAAAAGCTTTTTGGAGGGAAAATTACCAGTTTTTTTAAAGGGGAAAATTTTACTTTCATATTCCCTCCCTCTTCCTCTTCTATGGAATGGGAAAAGTGAGAGAAAAGTTCAGTTAACAGGTATTGTTTCCTCCTCAGCACAGTCAATCAATATCCTGGGCACCATGGGCTGTATCCTTTAGGAGATGACATTGATGAGACACATCAGGTATGTCTTGAGTGAAATCCAGGTTATTAACCAGGAACATGCACAAGTTTCTATTGCATTCATCACAGAAGAAAAATGTCAACAGCAAAGCAATCTCTTTGTCCAAGTACCCAACTTTTCTCTATCAAAGTATTGGATCTTTTAAGACCTCAGATTCTGGTTTCTCCTGGACCTGTTCAACATCAGCAGCTTGGTGTATTCCTGCCTGGTACTTACTTTTGTCTCTTACAGCAATGCAGGCATGTGGTGCCCTAAACAGCAAATCCCTTTGCTCCCCAGGGAGAGTACTTTCACAGATTTGTCTCCAGAAACTAGTGACACCCCATGCCAAGGACAATAGCTGCCATTTCTATAGTGATCCTTCTCTATGAATGGAGAGTATTTGAATCTTCCATTTCTGTGGGCTTTGGTTTTTGAACACCTAAAGGTACATTAAGAAAAGCTGTCATTGCAACAATAAAAACCTACTAGGAGACTGTCAAAATCTTTCACTGTAATAACATGTAAGAAAAGTTTCCCTTTACATTGTAACATTTATTTCACTCCATCCTTACCAGTGTGGATTTGTGAAAGTTAAAAAGGTTTCACAAAAAAAAAAAAAAAAGAAAAAAAAAAGTAAAATGATCTATTTGTCCTAGAATATTTAGAGAGAAAATCAATGTTTTCAATTTCATTAAAAAACCCAAACAATGACAACACAAAACCAAAAAAACCCAACCCAAAACTTTTAAACCTTACCGGAAAATGTCTTATTTTAAGTTTTTTTCCTTTAGAAGTTTAAAAACTATATTTTTTTTCAATATATGCTAATTTGAGTAACACTTTAAAACATTTTGCTACTTCTGACATGTATTATACACAAATAGGTGAAATATAATATTACATTTCAAACCTAGTGATCTGAAAAAAAATATTTTTAATATTACTGCTTTTAAATTGTAGGTTAATGCAATGATAAAAAAGAAAATCGCAGAAAAAAATATACTTTTTAAAAAAATTGGATTTTTTTGGAAACAGCTTCTAAAACTTCCTGGAAAGTGTTATTGTTTCTCCAAATCTAGAAATCAAGGAGCTTTTCATTTAGGCAATAATTCAGAAGTGTGCTTAGATTGAGGGGTGATTGAATCTTCAGAAAAAAGACTGCAGGCATCTGACTGTTCAGCTGTCAAACAAAAAAAATATCCCTTTAAGACAAGATTTCTAATTTAAATATACTTTTCTCCTCAATCAATTGCTTTATATTGATTTTTTTTTTCCAGACAGAAAATACGAGTATCTATGTAGACAGGTTCCAAAGAGGTCTGGGAAGGAAAAACCTTACTTGAACAATCCTGAAGGATAGATTTTAGTTGAATTTTTTGCATGTGACACCTCTGCTGGGTAAGCCCTTGATACAACACTGGGTGATTTGTCACAGAGCACACAGTGTGCACGGGTGCACGATAAGTATGCTGATAAAATCTTCTCAGACCATATCATACCAGCTTTGAAGAGTAACTAGAAGCTCACTCTCCTAGAAAACTCACATCATTGATTTTTGTTACTTGTTAGTCATTATGACTGTTGCGACTCAAGGCTTTCAAAAGATTGTCAATACAAAGCTAACAAAGAAAATACATTTTCCATTTGTGTTGGCATTTCCCTCATTTCTGGAACTCACAAAAACCCAAACAACTGTTTTCTCTGGTTAGAGAGGCTATGACATTAGAATAGAGAGCTTCTCCGTTAGCAGACCATTAGCAGTTCTCCTGTGCTTAATTTGCACAAAGCTTAGAGCTTTGTCTCTAACCTCCAATTTAATTAGTAGATAGAGTCTGTTAGAGATTATAAAGCAATCACTGGAAAAGTAAGACTGCTGCAATCTCTGAAACAATGAGATGACAGAGGTAGTTGGGAAGTGCAGAATGGAGTTTCAGCTGTCCCCAAACAAGGCAGCCCCTGAATACCATTGCAAAACAGTGCAAAGTTCTCAGCTATGTTCCCCTAGCTGTAAAAAGAGCAAAGCTTTCATCATGCGCTATCCTCTATTTACTCATCTTCATCACACACAGGAAGTCTGAAAACGTCATGGTACCTATAAAAGCAGATAACTCAGAGTCTCTGTGGAATATCAAAAGATGACTTAGCTAGTTAAAAGAGTTTTCCAACATACTGAGGAGTCAGTGAGTCTCAGGGAATGTTGATCTGGACACTGAGTTTAAATGCATAAAACCACACCAAAACCAAGATTATTTCAGTTGCAAGGGATCTATGATTATTGTGAAGCCCAAGTGCCTGAAAAGGTTATGCTAAGCAGATCTGAATTCTGAGGATACATAAACAATGTAAAACCAAGGGACAGCAGCAAGACTTGCTTTTCTGTCCATGGGCTGAAACCATCTAGAATATCTGCAGCTGAAATATCTTTTAGATGTATAAGGAGTGTTTGGCATTGTCACCTTTTTATTGAGAGGTTCCTATTAAAAATACAAGTTTTCTGCCTCATTAAAAAAAGCCCCAAAACCAAAACCCAAACAAGCATTTAGTTTAGTGGGAAAGTGAGCTGAAATATGGCACCATATGCCTTTCATGATGTCTAACTCTAGTTACACTCTTGATTTACAATTTGGAAAACAACAAATGGATGTGTCTGTTGACAACTGGCACCTGAGCATTAACTAAGTCACAATTAAACACTCAGAACTTGTTTGAGCATTTTAGTAGACCTACAATTTAATCTTTATGTGGATGCCAGAATAAGAAAAAAAAAAATCAGCAGAGGTTTTTAGTGTTTATCTTCATTAAGTGGCCTCAGCAGCTTTTAGATAGATCTCCTTCATGAAGTGTAACTATGGCTTTCATAAATGGTTTTTAATAGCCTTCTGATAAAAAGAATGCAGAAATCTCAAATGCAATGGGTTTAGAGCAGTTGTTTTCTAAAGGACAAAATCTGTATTTCCTGATGTTGAAAAAGTTCCAGCATGGCAGGTAAGAAAACTGCAGAAAAAGGAGCTTAGCTTTCCATTTTCTTTCCCGCTAAATGTTCAAGTCTTGATTAAAAAGAAATCTGACTCTGATGAGGCAGAGAAATTGTCTGGTGCACACCTAAGTCATCATCAAACACATGACTTCCTTCATTGACCATGATATTGAGCATGGTACAAAAAACCTACTAGAAGTCCTGTACACTGCAGACATGATTAACACTTTTATACCAGCATTTGTACTTCTGGATGCCATGAAGCTCTGGGAATGAAATGCTATGTTTGTGTGAATTAATTTATTTCAGTTTGTGAAAGAATACACAGCACAACTGAATCTTCTTGTTCTATTTCTTCCTTAACATAAGTCTTGCTTGATGCAATTTTCAATGCTGCATTGTCAAAGTTATTTTCTGAGAAAACATTGCTTTTCATGGAATTCCTTTTCTTGGACCAAGCAGGGAAGCTTGTGAAAGAGACCCTGCCCTGTGTACTGAGGAAGCATGGCAGTCTTTGAAATAGACTGGTTTGTCTGGAGCAGTCTGATGCAGTGTCCTCTTGCAGTGCCCCCCATGTGATCATACAGCTGTTTGTGTTGGAAGGGACATTAAAGATAATCTACTTCCAGCCTCTCTGCAGGAACACTTTCCACTAGACCAGTGCTCAAAGCCTCATCCATCTGGCCTTAAATGTTTCCAAAGATGGGGCATTATCACCTGCTCAGGGCATCCTCTTGCAGTGCCTCACCAGTCTCACAGCAAAAAATTACTTCCTAATATTTAATCTAAACCCACTCTCTTAAGTTTTAAAGCTTTCTTCGCTTGGCCTGTCACTTCATGCTTTTGTAAAAAGTCCTTCTCCATCTATCTTGTGGGCTCCCTTCAGGTACAAAGCTGTAAACAGCTTACCCCTGTTTTGTAGGTGGAACACAATTCTCTCAGCCTTTCCTAGGAGTAGAGCTGCTCTGTTCCTCTAATCCTCTTGACAGCCCTTTGGACTCGCTCCAGCAGCTCCATGTCCTTCCTGTGCTGGGACCCCAGAGCTGATGCAGCCCTGCAGGTGGGGTCTCACCAGGGCAGAGGGGCAGAATCCCCCCCCCCCTTGCCCTGCTGCCCAATCTGCTTTGGATACAGCCCAGAACACATTTGGCTTTCTGGGCTGTGTGTGCACATTGCCAGCTCATGTCCAGTCCCTCATCCAGCAGCAATCCAAAGTCCTTTTGGGAGGGCTTCTCTTGATCTGTTCATCCCCCAGCCTGGCCTGATACAGGAGTCACCCCAACACAGGTGCAGCACTTTGCATTTGGCCTTGTTAAACCTCATTAGATTTCCATGGGCCAACATCTCTAGCTTGTCCAGGTCACTCTGGATGGCATCTCATTCTTCAGGTGTGTAAGGCCCCAAAAAACTTACCCATCAAGGCTTTTAAAAGGGCTTCTGGTTGTTCTTGTACTCTGAATTAGACACACAGGAGAAACACCAACAAGACATTCTCAAGAGATTAAAACAACAAGAAAAGACTTTACTTTTTTTTACTGAGAAAATAAGAGAATTTTGGCAAAAAGTGAGTGCAACATTCAATCAATGTAAGATGCTTTTCAAAGCATTATCTTACCCTGTTGAAAGTAGCAAACTCTAAGCCCATCTGATTTTAAGTTGCTCAAAAATTTTGAGAAGGAATAGTTAGAAGAAAAAGAAAGGCAAAAAAAGATATGGAAAATGAAACATACAGATACCAGCTCTGGGGTTCCAGAGGTGTTCAGCTGAGAAAGGAGGATTAACACAGATGCTTACCTTGTGTTCAGCCTTAAATAACCCTTGGCCTTCCTGGGTCTGTCCCCCAGGTGGGATTTCCAGCCATTTGGCCAATTAGGAGCTGAGTTAGGGGCTCCAGGGACAGGTGTGGAGCATTGCCTCAAACATGCCAGTGATTGGCAGCCAGTAGCAGGCTCTAGAGGTGGGAGGTGTAGAGAAGGGCACTGACTCACAAGCAGAAGATCCAACCTGCCCCTTCCTCCCCTCACATGCACTCAAAAGGTCTTGAGACGTCAATCTCTCCAGTCTCTCTCACACAGGTGTGTCAACTGCACCACACAGCTTGGATTCATCAACTAATGTGAGGAGAGATCCCTTCATCCTTGTTGTTTATGAAGATATTAAACAACTCTGGTCCCAAACCAGACCCCTGAAGGGACGCCACTGGTCAGCTGATGTTCATCACAACTCTGAGCCATTGACCACTACCCTCTGGATGCTGCCATCCAGCTGTTTTCTGTTATGTGACCTAGAACAAAAAGTGGAGCCCTGAGTATTTCCCTGTCAGTTTAGAAAGGTAGCACTGCTAAAGCATACAGACAGCAGTTAACAGGTTTGGTTCAAAGAGGTGTAAGTTTTAATTCCAAATAGAAGCTTTTCAGCTAGCCTGCTCTCCCCAGCAATACTCTTCATTCAAATCTGCATTCTTGTGGGCAGAGATTTTCTCTCAATGCCTCAGTACCTTTCAGTGTTCCCATTGCACACAAAAATGCAAGCTTCAACACAAAAAGAATCTTTAGTTGATGTGGCTGTTTCTCCATTCTCTTGCTTTCATGATGTATTTATTTCTGTGTGCTTAGCAGTGAGCTACACCAGAAACTGAATGTGTTGATGTACCCACAGGTTCACATGAACAGTCATTTCTTATCTATTTTATGTGAGGAAAAGAAAGATTTATTTCAAAGGGTTCACCTGGTGGAGAGTTTTTAATAAGATTGCAAAATTTGTGCTCTGTGTGTCTTAAGCAGAATTCTCTTGACTTGAGCAGTTATTCCCTTGGTAGAGCTATTATGTTTTTGTAATATATGGAAATCATTTACTATATGAAAGGTTGTCTATGACCAAGGAATTTACTATAATGCTGCTGATGGGGAAAGTTCTGATGTTACTTCAGGGATTGAGTTTATTTGTTAAAAAAAAACATGGAAACATACCCAAAAAGCCTCACATAACCATATGTCACCTAAGAGGTCTGTGACTCCCTGTTGCTTTTATTGTGTTCCCACAGGCATAGGCTAAGCTGGACAAACTCACAGATATTTTCTCTTACACACATTTGTGCAGAGGAAGAGTGAGGAATACACCAGGACCTGACAGCATTTTACCTTCTGCCTACTTTCCTTGTTTAAAGTGGAAATATATGCAGTCTAGTTTAGCATATACTAGCTACATAACTCCACAAAAAGCTAAAGTGACAAGTTGTGTGGGATTTATTGCTCAGTATGCATGTTTTCAATGCAGTAAATAACATATTGACTTCAGGGTTTTAAAAATATGATTGCAGGTTTGGATGTTCAGTAGTGATATCTTCCAGGTGGCTTTGATAAAGGCTGGCTCAAATCATCCCCTAAGGATATTTTGTTTTGAAAATGTTTACACTCTGCTGCTGAATACTGATGCTAAAACATATCTTAGTTTTTTAAAGTTATTTCTCACTTATTGTCAGGAATAGGTGGTTGTTATAGATAAAGTTTTCATTTTCTATATAAATAACATTAGTAGCAAAATGCTTAGCAAAAATAGTGTGCTCCTTTTTCCCTGAATATTTAGAGGAATAAATGGTTCTCTACTGTATAGTAATGCATCTCTATTAAGTGATATGAAATCTAGACTTGTCAGAAAAAAATTCTAGTAGTATTATTCTGCTTCTGTGGCCATTCATTGTGTAGGTACAAATGTCTAATGATCCATCCAGCTAACTAATATGCAACTACAGTGAAATATTTTTCAACATTTAAGGATATATAATGTTCCAACACCTATGACAGGCAAAAAAAATCCCAACTCCAAATCTTATTTCTGGCCTCATGGTGCAGTTCAGGAGCTACAGATCTTAAAATAAACAGTTTTTTACTCTTTGATGGCTCTGATAATGTATCACTTTATTGCATCACATATGAGATCACACAGAAGATTGCTGTAACACTGTGAGGCATCTCTGGAATCCTGCTCAGTGCTCTGCTAACAAAGCTAATAGCCTTGTTGTCTGGGAAACTTATTTTTACATGAAATGGCTGTCTGTTCACTCTTAAGAGTTACTATATGTGAAAGCTATCGGTTCATTTTGAATCCATCAGTCTTTGTAGGTGATAATTTTTGCCAGTTTATTCTATTTCTGGTGATAGAAGCCATCTGTCTCTCTCTGCTTTGCACATGTTCAAATTAGTTCTTGCATATTAAGGAAACCTTTTCCCCTTTACTGTTGATATGCAGTTGCCATTTTGATAGTAATTATAACACGTTCCCTTAAGAGATTCTTTTGAACTCCACCCTTTCAAAAATATCTGCCTTAATGGGCTGCTTATTTCTAGCTAGAAGCATGATTGAAATGTTTCATATTTCTCCAAGCTGTGAGTATTAAATAATTGATAGTTGGGAACAAATCCCTAAGCTGCAACTTAATCACTAACTTCTCAAGCTACCATTTGTATTGGCCCAAAACCTGAAGCACAGCTTTTTATTTAATCAGACCACTATAATGTATTTTTTCCAGAAAAATTGCAATCTTTCTCCTTCTCATGAGGCCCTTATCTCAGAGGCTTGCCTTGTTAATGGTTGAAATGCAGCACCCATGAGAAAAATCTGCCATAACTTGGCCTTTGGGAAGGAGAAAGCACATACATTGTGTTGGCTTTCCTGGGTAGGATTCTCTGCCTCACTCTGGCCTCTTGTTGATGAGAGCCTCGCTTTGTGTGCAGCAAGTTCACTCCCACTCTTCTGCAGCTCAGACCTGGTGCATCCCACAAGGGTGGAGTGCTCCAAGCTGTTACAATATGAGGTTGCTGGCACTCTGCGGGTCACTGTTTTCTTTGGAGACAGATGGTTATTGTACTTTCCAATAGAGCAATGGAGTCTGTCACTGAACAGCATGACCCTGGCTGCTAGGACATCCAAAATACTGTCAAAAGTATTTTTTCTTGGTGCTGATGCTGCAGAAAGATACAAGTCATAGCTGAGTAAATGCAATGAAATAACATCAGGGCAGATATCAGTGGTTACTCACACCTCAAAAATTTCAGAGCTCAAACCAGGCAAAGTTTGGACACTTAATCTAACACACTTCATATATACTTTCCCTGATTTCATGCAATACCCTGAGAGATTGCTGATATTTACAACCTCAAAATTTAATAAAAACAGTCCTTATACTATTCTACTAGAATCCAATATTTCTAAGAAATGCAAGTGCAGAAACAACTTTCTAAAGACATTTTCTTTTGTTTTGTGTGTGTAACTTGTTGTAAGTGCAAGATCCTCAGCTTTTAGTTTAATAAGACATCATAGCTGTGTATCTAAAAAAAATCAGTGTATCTAAAAAAAATCAGCATCCTTTTATAACTTGCAAATAAAAAGAGGTAATTTATATGTAGAAAATTGGAACCACCGATGTTTGTTTTGGAATAGAACAACCTACATTTGCAATACTGAAATAAACTTTATTGCAGTGGGCTGTGGAAGTAAGGGAAACATATCCAGCAGTATCCTTGAAAAGTCTTGCCAGGGAGCTTCAGGTATGTGGTATGAGTTAACCAACACACACAAGGGCCCCTAAATTTGCTGATAGGAAAGTGGGAGTTGTGGGCAATTCACTCTTGAGATCTGTAGAAGGAGCTTTTGCCTCTGGGGAAGAAGTGTGTCCTATTCCTACTGACATTGGGAAACACTGAAGAGGTACTGAAATAGATCTTGTCAGGAATCCCCATGCACTCACAGAGCTGTAACAAAAATATGATACCAGCACAGATATTAATCTGAAACATCACAACAAGGTAATAATATAAGGAGATGAGCCTGAGATACACTGAATTAATTTAAATTTGATCTCCAGAGAATATGACACCTCTGTGTTTTCATCTGTTAAACTCATGTGTCTTTAGGATCAGCACAAGTTCCTTCAAAGCATATGTTTCATGTCTGCTAAATAAAGAGTCAGCAGTTGATGCACTATAGGAATCTGCTCAGATGTGCATGCACCAAGGTTACCTTAGCAGGCTTGAGCAGTAGTCTTTTACCTAATTCAAATAATGTAGAGGCACAGAGGTACAAATTCCCCTGTATTGTGTTTTGACCTATTAAAAAAAAAAGGAGAGAGTCCTACATTCCTAATTTTATATGACTGTCTGGTGCAACCTAGGAACATGGAATGGATTACCCTGGTCTAGGTTGCTGGAGGGCATGAATGATTCTTAAAAGAAGAGTATTGGTTGGACTACATTGTCTATAGTTCAGCAGCAATATTGGCTGTAATCTGTAAATGCCCTTGTGGCTGGGATAAACTTATAAACATATGCACCCACTTTCAAAAAAAAAAGTTTGTGGTGGGGAACATACTTGTTTTGGGATGTGGAATGCTGGCTGAACAATATTCCTAAATAGACCAATTGGAAAAAGAAAAGGCTTTCTCTGCTAGAGGGAAAAAGGAGTCAATTAAATATGGAATAGATCATCAGGTATTGCTTGATAATTTTAGTCTGTCATTGTAGGGCTATACCTACAACAACTATTTCTGATTAACCAATTTCTTGGTTCCACGTAACTTAAACTCCTTGGGTCTCTGAAAGTTTGTCTTACGTTCTTGGTGCATAAAAGGAAATAGATGGTTTCTTAAAGGAGCATTCCATGCACAGCAGGATACTTCTTTAACCAAGTATAAGTTTTGCAAAAAGAGTATGACAATCTGTTTAAGCCTCCTGGGAGTGGAAAGGTGAAAAATCTAGTGCTAAAGTCAGAAATGCAGATTACCCTTGTCTTACTCAGGTGAGTCACATTCCATACATTTTCATACATTTTCCAGTGGCACACGCAGTTCTTAGCTGTTGTCACATGTAGATTGTCTAGTATCCTTTATCTGCTACTGCAGAAGGAGTTCATTTTGTGCCTGCCTTTTTTCACAGTTTTCTTTGGAATAGGACTGGTCATCATTGGTGAGGAAAGTTTAGAGCACCAGTCAGTGAAAAGGAAGAAATTATGACGTGAATGGGGAAACAGGACACTCTTTCTTATTCCCCACAAGGGTGTGGTTGGGGGGAGGTACATCTGCTGACCTTCATCTGTGAAATATGAGTGGGAAGGAGCAAAATAATTCTATTTATATTCAGAAGTCCGGCAGCCTTCCAACAGGTGTCAACTCAGATCAGTACTTGACATAAGGCAAGGAATTTTCTTTGCCCTGAAGTTCAAAACAAGCAGCAGGTAGAGGATAGGTTTGGCTGAGTCCTCCAGTCTCCTGATTTCCTGGGTAGGTTCAGCTCCTGCTTGGCTGGGGTTAAACCACAACACCATGCTAACCCTTCCCAGCCACTCTCAGGCCTGTGTTTTGGCACTGGGAGAGAAGGATGCTGGTTCTTCAACAGGTGCTGCTGCTGCCTCTGGGAAAACAAACAACATCCCACTGTGGACTGCAGATGTTTGCCTCTGCTACCTCCCCCAAGGTTTCCTACCTTGAACATGTTGGGACAGACCACAGCTTTCTGCAATACTTTGTCAGATGCCTTAGATTCCTCCATGGGAACATGCTGCTGACATGCAGGATGATGTGTTATTAATAAGTTTGCCTTTGTCCCACTAATCTAAAAATACTTAGATAATGTTACAGAGGTTTGCACAGTTTGCCAACACATTTGGCTGAAACAAAAAGTGTCTTGTAGTGAGAACTAAGCCTTGGGAACAACTTTTCCATTGGGTTCAATTAGTGGAATCCCATAGAATATTTTATAAGAATATTCTTATAGGAATAGAGTATATGAATTCCAAAAAAAGCCTTTGAAATTGGGGTCAGTTTGGGGCATTCTGCTTCTGCCCATGGTGAGCCAAGCATATTATTTTACTGCCTGGGAACAGCCTGGGAGGAAAATTCTTACCTACAAGATACAATTTCCCTTTAAAAATCACTTGACTCTCAAGGAAAATTATGCTGTGGGAGGTCGCTGTATTGTCTCTTGTATATTACTCTGCACCTATTCCATTTCAGAGTCTGGTTTTGATGACTGAGAGAAGTCATGGATAAAAATAGGAAGGTATGGGAGATACCAGGAGGGAGAAATACCTGGATCCATCCAGAATGGATCAGTCCTTACTGCACTTTTGTATATTGCACGCCACCATCTGCCATGTTATGTTTTAGATTTCCTAGTTGTACATAGAAAAGTTTACTTTGCAGCTCACGTGGCATATTAAGGGACCGTAAGTTTATTCAACATGCTTCAGAGTTATTATGTGTTGTGCCATGGATCTCAACATGTGTTGTTGCAATTTGTCAGAACTGTTGCCAGATGTCCAGTAAGCTCTGTTGGATGTCCAAGTGTGAAGGAAGGGGAGAATAGAGGAGTGGGATTTGTTCATTCTTCAATTCCCAGTATATTGGCTGTCATGGGAGATTGCAAAATACAGAGAAGGGAATGTCACGTTGTTTTGCACTGTAAAGTTTTTTACAGTACCCAAACCACTTTGCATTATCCTCTTACAGGCCTTACCAGGTCTGAAAAGATATTACCTGGAAATCCTAGTACACCATTGCTCTTAACAGCACAGGACTGATAGCAGCAATATTTTAAAACAAGCAAAACTTGGGCCCTCAGCCCGGTGGCCTTGCCACTGCCACAAGCACAGAGCTTTGATAAAATAATGGATGCCATATGTTGTTTCTTAGAAATGTCATGCAGTTTGAGTAGGAGAATAATTTTCTAGTCCAAGAAAACTCATGGGGAGCAGAAAAGTCAACAAAAAGCTCCTTAAGAAAACAGTGACAGCTCCTTACCTCTAAGCCCTTGATTTATTTTGCATTTTATTGAAAATTACTTGTAAAAGACATTATCTGGTGACCAAACTCTGTAACTTCCTCAGTCGATTCTGATTGCAAAAATCTCTATCTGTTTCTGGTTTTTATTTGCCATTTATTCAAAGTTCATGGACTATTATCCATAATATATCTGGGTCATCATGACTGATACTAGTTTGCAAATGACTGGAGTACAGCTTCAGCATTGATTTAAACTGCCAAATATTATTTTCATTATTCAGTTCAACAATATGAACTGGATGTAGAAACCATCTATTGTGTTTTTCATGAAGTACTGTTTTTCTCATTATGTGCTTCTCAGGTAAAAATATTTTGCAAAAAGAAAACCATGAGTTACCACTCTACTGGTAATGACAGTAGATCATGGGATTATGGCCATTTTGTACTGACATTTTTCATCTTTCTTAACACCAATGTGATCAGTGCTATCTGAACAGTACAGAAAAGAACAGCCTTGGATGTTAGACTAAAACCAGGCAAAGGAAAAAATCACTGTTCTTTTCCTAGAATCTAGAAAAGATTTCTAAGCTCTTTCAAAGGAGTACAGCCTTGAAGTGTTCTTTTTTTTTCCTCCACAAAACTCTTCATATCTTTTGGGTTGTTTTGCACATCCATGGGAGTTCTTTGTTGTAGGTAAGAGTGCTTGAAAACACTTCAGAAACAAAATGAAGTGGTTAGTTTTGGAAAACTTTGAGAAACTTGCTCAGATAGCAACGTCCCTGCTAATTTAGAAGATGTAGTGACAAATCCCTAAAAGCTCTCTTCAAATGGATATCAAATGGATAGCATTTCTCAAAATCAAATGGATAGCAATTCCTCAAAATCCAGGATTAAGATATAGGTAAATAAGACCCTTCTTCAGTGTGCAGAAGGCAGTGGAGATAAAGAAAGTGATAGTAGCAGGTACTGTAGGACTTTCTTTCATAGCTTTTTTTACTCTTTAATGTTGAATTTACTGTTTAGGAATCTGTGTGTGTACTTCTGTGCTAGTATTTACGATACAAATGGGATTTTTCTTTTTTCATTTTGTATTTCTGCAGCTGAATGCAAAAAACCCCTGCAAATAACTTACAAACAAGATGAATGATTTTACAATTCTTTAGTAGAGCATAACAGGAAACACTTGCCTGATTCTCTGCTTCTCTTATCAGTTAACTTGTACAAAAAATATTATATGCAAGAGAATACAGAGAAAGATATAGACGAAAACAGCTCTTTTTTTTTTTTTGGGTAGGGATGGCAGCAAATGCCATATTAAGGCCATAGTTGGCTTGATTTTCACACATTAGTTTGGCCATTATGTGTATATGTAGGAACATATGGGAGAGTTACTGCTTAGGGCAGATGGGTCATGTTCCTCTGGGACACTGTAAATGCAGAGTGCTCTCTTTCAGATCATCTAAGGCTGCAGTAGACATCATGGATGTCTTTGAAATGGTTTTTCTCCTTTAGTGCATTTGCCTGTGTGATTTGGTTGTGTATGAGATTATATCTTCAAGCTGTCTGCAACTGGGCCATTCTTATTTGATAGTCTTGGTAATAAATGACACATGTATTTTTAATATGGGTCTAGTGTAGTGAGGGCATATATATTTTTTTCACACCAGTTGGGAGTTGTGTCTCTACACATGTCTTCCTGAATGGTGTTCTGAAGACTGTAGTCCTAAATTACCCTTTTCATACTAAAGACAAAGCAGGTACATTTACATTTAGAAAATTAATGTATTTTATTCCCTTATGTGTCAGGGAAATCTTTAAATAGTTGATAAGAATGGAGTTATAATAGTTCAAAAAGGTAATTTAAAAAAAAAAAATATGTGTCTTAGCAAGGCAGAAAAGGTGGAAAACATGCCTATTAGTGTATTTCTTCCATGATAATTTGGAGGAAAAAGTCTTAATGCCTAAAAACCCACGAGGTGACATTTGCTTGACTGTCCTATTTATGTGCTGCCTGGGTGAGCTCCTTGATAGCATTTGTTACAAAGGGTAGGAGAGTCTAAGGTTAAGACTCTCAGATCATGTATGGGTCCAAGAAATTTTTCAATTTAAATATGCTGAAAAGCCATAAACCCTTATATAAATTAGGGAGAACTTGTGCATGGTCTAGCTCCTGGAGAATAAAATTGACCTTATATACTCTTAATGTGGTATGGAGTATCACTCTTTGAAAACCTGTTCTTAAACGCGATGCAAACTACAGGGAAGGGTTTGCTGCTGCTTCTGCCCCACTAATTTGATTATTAAGTCTTGTGACAAGTTTCTGGCAGAACATCTGCGAAATAGACTTTGGAAACCATTCCAGACTCAGCCTTTATGTGAGCACAGCTATGATTCCACCAGATTCCAAACATGCATGAATTTTATAGACCATAGGTGACCAAATAAAATTGTCATGCTTGCATGAACATTCAGGCTGGAAGGGACCTCTGGAAGTTTATCAATTTATATGATGACACTAAAATTTAGAGTAAGAGGAAAATGATAAAGAACTAGGGGCAAATTCTTGGAAGGTAAATGAATTAATGGTTCCTTCACTGAGAAAGAAGTTCGTTTCTTAGTTGATTTATAATTTGATTTGAATTATTTTTAATTATATAATAATTATTATTTGATTTATAATTTGTTTAGGCTGATGGTGTCTAGTAGAACTTGACCACCAAGTAGCTTTGTCCAGGTTCAAAGAGGGTTATAGGATAATAAAGGCAGGAAAGGATTCCAAGAGGCTTTGCACAGTCAGATCTGGAAAACATCCAAGGACAGGGATTGGACAACCTCTCTGGGCAGCCTGTTCCAGTGCCTACTGTCCTCATGAACAAAATGACTTTTCTGATATCTAGTCTGATTGTCTCATTTCAGCTCATGTTGTTCCTCACCCTATCGCCCTGCACAGCTGAAGAGCCTGGCTCCTTCTCAGCTGCCTTCCTGCAGGGACTGGAGGCTGCTGTTGGACTTGTGCAGAGCCATCTTTCTCCAGGATGAGCCAGGCTGGGTCTCTCAGTCTCTCCTGGCAGGGCAACTGCCCCAGGCCAAATCAGCTTGGGGGTCCCTCCCTTAGTTCCTGGCAATTCACGAATGTCTGCTCTATACTGAAGGGCACAAAGCTTCATACTGCATGCTAGATTGAAAGTACTGAGGGGAGGGGATTAATTCTGGTACTAAAATATTTATATGTTCATGTTCTTCATCTAGAGGTTGTGTTTTTTAATTTTTATTTTTTGATTTAAGAAAATGATTATGAATCTAATATGAATTCCAGTGCTTCAACAATAACCCATATGTCCTATATATTGACATTCTCATTAAATACGTACTAATGGCACTTCTGAATAGTTGAAATCACATAGTGTGATTTCTCTGGTTGAAACTTGTTAAAAGAGACTAATAATTAGTGTTTCATGATCTTATCTCTTTTTAAAGAATGAAAAAGATTCATTGCTGCTTTTTGTACTTGCTCCATTCAGTGATTAGCTGGCCAAAAATGTCTACTGTCTGCATATGCCAGTTATTAGATAAGAATTTGAAGATACTCTGCAGGATTTATTTGTGATGTTGATTTTGCTTCATTTCTTTTTAGAGACGTACTCTACTTTGATTTAAACAGACTCAAAAGCCAAATATATGATTATCTTAATGGATAACTAATTATATATTAATTGAAATCTTATTTCTGTCAGTAGAAGCAAACTGTAATATGAGCTATTTCCTTTTCTATCAAGAATATTATCTATCAAGAATATTTTCTAACACTTATTACCATCAGAAGACATTATCCTTCTGTTTAATTCCTTTTTATCACACATTACTTCCACTAGGAAACTGAGCAGTCGGGCATGAACTAACTCAGGTAAAATACGAACGGATCTGTATTCCAGTTGAAAGTCATATGCTATTGAACCATGGTTGCTTTAGATCTTGGAAGTTTCTATCATCTTAGATGCTGAAAATCCCCAGAACAATCAATTAAAATTAAAATAATTTAGTGTTCATTAATGCTGTTAGATTGACAGTTTTGCCAAATTAAATCTTGTTTTTTTTCAAAGGGGAAGTGGTTATAACATGCACAATGATGATACAAACTTATACACAGCATCTGCTAATATGCTTCAAACCTCACCTCAAGGAGGAAGAAATAATTCTGTTTACATGCCATCCTGTCCCTATCATACACTGAGAAAAACAGTGCATTTTGCTGGCAATTTTCATAATCCACTAAGAGATTCATTAACTTGAAGTAAGGGAATAATTGATTTTTTTAGTTTCAGTGGCAAAAAAGGAGAAAAATGTTTAGTTTTAATATAAATAAAACCATTTTTAGTTATTTTCATCAGTCATTTTATATTAACCTCAGAAAAAAAAAAAGTTTTATCTTTTGAAACTGGTAATAAATGATAGAGAAATGAAGATCCTCCTTCATAATGTCTATAACTTCTGCACTACTTTTATGATCAGCCAATTCACTTATGGAGAGACATAAGTTCAGATTTTCCTCTGCAAAATGTGAGTGAGGTCCTGTGTTCAGGAAAGCTTTCCATTTCCTTCTGTGGCTCATGGAGCAAGTAGGTTGGAATTCAATTTCCTATGATGTTTCAGTGATTTTACCCTTTAGAGTCACTGACTAATGAATGGCAATAGTCCACAGGAGACACCTCAGTGTTCTCTGCACTGTGGCACTGGCATTGACTGTATCTAGGAGGAGAAAATAACATGAGGAAAGTACTCTGCAGCCAGAGTTAAACCTTGAGTTTAGCCTCTGAGACTCAGGCTGATCAAGCTGCAATGTTCTTGGCTAAATAAATCTCTGTGTTGGCAATATGTGTGAATGCAACTGTTCATTTGCTCAGCTCTTATTACAAGTGAATAGAAATAAAATATTTCTGAATTACTGAGTCAGTTTATCTCAGAAGAACTGGAGCTTCACCAGTTTTCCTTTTGGCTGCTTCTGCTAGGTTAAACTGTATAATTTTGGTATCTGTGAAAAATATTGTTACACACACACACATACACAAATTTTGGGAGAAACTACCATGCTGTTTCATTTGTACCATTAATGCAATACAGTCTAAATTTGTGGAGAAGAAGAAAATATGAGAAATATTTTAAGTCATATGCCTTATATACTTCTGTTGTTTGAGATTTGAAGGCAGAGAGTGCAACCACACACTTCCCAGTCTCCAGTTCTGCTTGTCAAAAGAAGTATACAATGACATTCTGAGTTCACGTACATAAGCACTGCAAGAAAAGGATAAATTCACCTGAATGGAAACTGCCACTCACCTCTGGAATTACATCCTACTTTGAACATTTAAACTTAAATGCCAGAATTTAAAATTAACAGTATGAGTGAGTCAGGTCAGCATTTACTTCACAAATACAAACAATTTTGAACTGTGAGTTCCATGCAGCAGACATCAATGACTCTCTAGAGAGATATATAGCTACTCTTTTCAGAAAAATCCAGTATACTGGGGAAACCTATATCAAATATGTTTATCAGTGCCAAAATAGTCCATTTTGTTGCAAATTTATGTCATCAAACTATTTGGCATTTACAAGCTAATCAAAGGTCTTGACACAAAGACTTTGTAGTCTTTGGAAAAAATTTTTGATCGGTATCTCTTACATGATTCCTCCAATGGATATGAAATCGATTCATACACCTAATAACATCATATGGATAACTTCCCTAACAAATTAACCTTTAAAATTACACACAAAAAGTATAGGTAATAATATAATTTTTTTTTCTAATAGTTGTAAAAACTCAGTTTGCAGAAAATTCTAGATATTTTATGTGGATAAGTAATTTTGCAGTAATCTGAACACAAATAGCAAATTATATTTTACATCCTAACTTCTTTGCTCTTCCAATTGTTTCCAGCTCTTATTTTTTTGACCTGAAAATCTTTCTTAAAATTTGAATTTCTGGAAGGATATGGATAGGTAAGGTCATAGCTTTTATGATGATTGTAACTTCTTAAAATGTTCCAGCTATACCTTCAAATCATGCCTGGCTTTTCAAGTGTTTTCACATTGCCAAAATCATATCAAGAGAATTTGTCTGGGAGCAGATACACACAGCTGTGCGTAAGCTTTACTTATGGTCTCATCTCAGAGGAGAATCTGTGTGCAGTGTCCCTAGGTAGCCCAGGTTATGTAGTTGGCACCATGCCCTCTGTCTTGAGAGTTTCTGAGTTCCGTTCCTGGCACAAAACCTTGCATAACCACTGCCATCAGATGAAAACAACACAGACACAACCTTGTCCTTTCCGCCAGTGCTGTGGGAATCGGAGATCTCTTGGTTGTTCAGTACTCTTATGCAAAAATCCTGTAAGTAGATGTCTTCTTATAGTTCAGTTGCCCAATCTAAACAGTCTTCAAAATTTGCCTTAGGATTTTTTAAAAAGGAAGGAAATATAGTGATTGTGTTGTTTATTATTTAGATATAAAACTATGTTTGTATTCTCTAAATGAGAGAAGCTAAGAAGACAGGATGATGTATGTGGTGTTACTGAAACCGTTTTGCTCCCTTCCCACTTTCCCTCCCTTTTATACATAAGTATTGGAACTGATGCCAATTTCTTAATTTCAAAATTGGAACTAATTTGTATTTCTCAGAATGTTTCAGTATTGAAAAAGAACACACTGGAGGGCCAAATGTCTTCCCATTGAAGATGGGAGGCAGAACATAGTATGAGACTTGGACACAAACTGTAGAAATAATTTCTTTCCAGGTGAGAATGAACAGATTTCCAGTACTTTTTATGTGGGGGACTTTGACAGTGTGTCACCTCAACTAATCAGAGTGCCTCATGCTGTCATTTGGGAGGCGACACGAGTTACACTATTAGCAGAGCCTCAAGTGACTGAGGCATTGTGGTAATGGATATAGATCCCAGCTGCAGTCAGGATCAAATGGAAGATAAATGGGCTTCTGTTATGCTTAGCCCATTTTCCAGGAAGCACACTCCACTCAAGTTTGACGTGCACTTTGATGAGAGGGAGGTTTTGTTTCTTCTTCACAATATGCTGGTACATACCATATGTGTGTCTCAGGCTCCCAGGGAGAAGAAAAGAGGCAATACAGTGCTTCCAGGCAGACTGGACCTGGTGTCCCAAGGGGATTTGCAATGTACTAGCTTTTCTCCTTCTGAAGGGCTAATAACAAAGTAATGTCTCCTATAAAAATGCTTTTGTGGGCACGTACAAATAGACAAATGCAATGTTAACATTTAATAACTTGTAGAAAAAAAAACTATTACTTCTTAGGAGCAGAGCTGACTTGTTAATTTTATATGTAAAGTTGAAAAATGACCAAAAATAGTCCCCTCTTTATCCTTAGTGAGAAGCTGATAAATCAAATGAATAAAAGATTATTTTGGAACAAGAATTCTGCTTTGTCTTGTTACATTCTTTACCCATAACAACCCTGTGCCATATTTAAATTTAGTTTTCTGAGTAATAGGCAATCTTTCCAACAGAGAGTACAAGTCAGCAAATCAGGCTTTGATTTTGCCACTTCAACCTCTGTATAATTTAAAGATTAACAAAATCATCTATCTCAAGACTTTCACCTGTAAGAAAAGATGCCTAGTTTGAAAGGGAAACAAAACATTTATAGAATTATTGCAAAATTTTTATCTGCTTCAAAGCATAAACAGAACCCCCACAGGCTGATAAAAAGGTGTCTCTTGCCTGCCATAGAAATGGAAAGTTCAGTTCATAAAGCTGTTTTGCATAATTTCCATGGATGTTCCATAAAGTCTGCTTGGGAGTAACATAGAGGAAAAATTAATTACCTACTTTTAATATTCATTAAGTGTTTTTTCCCCTCTGAGCATATGTTGCAGCTTCAACAGTACATTTCCAAAACTGCATAAACCCAAGTACAGCAGCTAGGTGAGTGATTATGCATCATTGCAGAGGGACAGTAAAGGAATATTGCCTCCAGCTCAGCTCCTGCCTTTGGGCTTGGGTGTGGCAGAGAGGGTAAGGCAGCTGCAACCAGTGCACTCTCTGCATACTCCCTGGTGTATGGAAGGGGACAGCATTCCCTTGTTGCTGCTTTTAAGGAAAAATGCTCCTACAGGTCAAAGGAGCTCCTTCCTATCTTTCCAGAAGGAATTCCAGAAGGAATCATGATACAAGATACAAAAGGAATATTGCTGCAAAACTAGCAACACTTCCAAAAGATTAGATGGCTGCAAGAATAATTCAGATTCAATTTCTGGGCCTGCTAACAGCTTCCTGGATAAACTTAGGCATGCCACTTAATCTTTTTGTGCCTTAGTTCCCAATCTGCAATGTGAAGATAACACGCTTTTCTTCCCTTCAGACTTTATCTTTTTGGAAGTTCATTGAAGCTTTGGGCATCTCTGTGGCTGGCTATTAATTGCTATTAATATTTATCTGCAGTGATGCTGAGAAGAACTGGAAGAAAATGTGGGTTAGATTTAGAATTGCAAAGACATCTAAATTTTTGCTTTGCAAACACATAGAATTTTTTTTCCTGAATCAGGACATAAAGTTTAAGACTGAAATACTTCTATAGATAAATTGCCATATGTTGAATATTTCAGCACCTACTTCCCAGTAGGTGGTGAAATGATTACTTAGCAGAAAAAACAATTTTGTATCATAGGATCTGGCCTCCGTTGATAGAGTCCATTCCATAGGGCAGAGTGGAGGGAACTTGAATTAGAATTGTCACAGGGCAATGTGAGTGTAAGAGGGTACCACATGGACAAAGGGAATGCAGAAGAACTGATAAAAGACAATATCTGGCAGCTCCTTCAGCGAACACTGTTCTGCCCTAAGCACTGACTGAATAAGGCAGGATGCTGTAGAAGTTGGCAACTGTGTAAACAAAGACTAAAATCTAGTGCTTGTAGTCAAAGTGTCCAAATTGAGGCAACCTCTGTCATTCCCTGACTTGAGGAAAAGTTTACTACATTATCATTTTCCAAATAATCTCTAATTTTCATGCCACTTCTTCCTGCCTTTAGAGAGAAGAAAATATTACAAGGACTTGTTTTTTTTTAATCCTTTCCTAGGAAAAGCTAATTTATTTCTACAAAGTTCATTAAGGGATTCCTCCTTCAATGACTGTATTCTTTAAATTTTTCTTTAACCTCTTAGCAAATTTTAAAATGTAATTACTTTTATACTAATACCTAAAGATATGTAAAAATAATTAATTCACAATCCATCATCTGCTGAGAATAGTGAGACCTTTTCCTTGATCCCATTGAGCTCATATAGCTATTATTTCTGCAAATGCTACTATTATTTATTATGTTTATAATTTCTTTTTAGTGTAATTGTGGTGCTTTTAAGATAAAATGGACTGAATTAAATATGAAATCACTCTACATCATCCTGACTCAAAGAGACCAGGTTTATAAAGCATGGAATATAATGAGATTTGTGAAACAATGGTGAGAACACAGAATATGATACAGAAAATCTATCTACATGGTATTACTTGGCTTGTAGTAGTCATCCTTAACTTATGGACAGAAGTAGCCTTTGGATTTTTGCATTGTTTGAATGGAGGTCAAATCTGCTTTGAAAAATAAATTTAATAATAATCATATTTGTGAACGGTGCTGTTCTGTATTTCTTATACAGTAGTTAGCAAAGATCTAGAGATTTCAGAGAGAGCTCTCTTTTATCAATATACCATCAATATCAAGTATATTTATATCAATATACTTTCCATGAAAATTTCAAGTTAAAACAAATATGGGGAGATTTTGATGCTATCTTTCGTTTCAGTTATGCACAGCTTAATTCTTCAGGTAGCCCTGAACCTGTTGGTCTTCCTTGAAAGAAAAACTGGTTGCTTTTACCTTCATCTGAGTCAAACCTTTCTAAACAGAAAGTGAGGGCCTAGTGATTTGTTCAGTTCCTTAGACGCTCCCAGCAGCAACACATCTAATGAATTCACTCTCGAGCAAATGTGTGCAACCACTTTCCTTCTGGGACATAGGTAGGGTGTCCTTTTTCCCTTTACCTCTACTTGCCAGTCTTGTCTGGTAATAGAAGTGACCTTCACTTCTGACTGAAAACAGATGCAAAGGAATGTGAAGTATGCATGACTGCTAGGTGCTTACTGAAGGTGTACCAACCTTTCAGAGGCCTTCTTCAACTTGACCTTGATGTGCTTCAGACAAGTGCTGGAAGCTGAATGCTTTCAATTCAAAACAATAAGCAGTATCCTTTTGAGCTTACAGGAAATTTGGGTTGTTTGGAATTTTTAGTTAAATATGAAAGACCAGAATGTTCAGAAATAGGTCCAGTTCTAGCAGGCTTGTGAAAATATGTGAACCATATTTAGTAAGTCAGTCTCCTGGGAAGGTGGGGGGAGAATAGAAGTCTTTTATGTTGAGCACCCATTTCTTTTTTGTTTCCAGTCATGCTAGAGACAAAGAATTGCAAGTAGTCCCATAATTACTTATTTCTGGACATGGCAAGAGCCAGAAAAAATAGTAATAAAGAGAAAGAACTTTTTAGAACACTTTCAAAGTATGCTGTGCAGATGTCTTGATGTTAAAACAGTACTGTTCCAACAACTGTGCTCCGGAACAGTGCCTCAGTTATGCTTTTAGGCCTTAATTCCTTGCCAGCTTCTTCCTTGACCCCAAAGAGCTGGAATTTAAAGTTGTTCTAAATTGATGACATGCTTTTCCTCTTTTGAAGGAATGCAGATCCCCTGTCACAATCTATCACTTTATTGTAGAAGAGATTTGAGTCCTAGCATGTGAGTCACACTTTCCCACTCTACTAAACAGAAAATGCCAACAACTATTTTCTTGTTCAACTTTTTCACAGCAGCTAGGAAAAAAAATACAAAACAAGCTAATGGTGTACTTCATCTTGCCTCTGAACTGCAGGTACAGTTTATTTAGTCCTTCTAAGAGTCCCAGGTATGTGACATCATCTGGGGCCTGGGAGGAAACTTTTTTCCCCAGTCTCACATTATTTTGGAAAACATTTGTGGCAAACTGCTGCAGTTTCAGTTGTGAAATACTACGAGAGCAGATGATAAGAATCACAGGACCTTTATCCAGGTTGGAAAGGACCTTTAAAGATGAACTAATCTAACCTTTTGGGGGAAAGGGAGCCTGGGTGACATTATTAGGCACTCTGTCCAAATACATCTCCAAAAATCCAGAGATGGAGTCTCTATCACATCCCTAGAAAAGTTGCTCTGGTGAGTGATTGTTCTGGCAAACTGTAAAAAATATCTTTCTTACATGAAGATGAAACTTGTCACAGTGAAATTTGTACCCATTTTCCCTTCTGTATATGGCTTCTTGTGAAGAGATCTCCTGTCCTCTTTGCAGCTGTCCTCTAAGTACTGGAGTACTGTGAGGTGCCCTCTGAACCTTCTTACAGGGAGAAAAGACCTAACTCTTTCAGTCTTTCTCATAGGGCAGTTTTGCCAACATTTTGGTCATCAGATCTCAGTTAAAAAATAGATAAGGCAAGCCTGAGTGTTTGCCCTCCTTGTTGCATGATAATAAAATACCATGAGCCCAAATTAGAAGTATATGAAAAAAATACAAAAAAGATACAGAAAAGAGCTATAATTAAATATAATTGCATTAAATATAAAATATATACATCAAAACCTCACAAGTTTGTCCCTAATATTTAATTTAGCTTCAAATAATTAACATTTTGACTATTACCAGGGTAAAGTAGCAAAGTCAATGCATATAGCAAACATTTCACCAAGTCCATAGTGACTGGGGAAAAAAATCTAATTTGCCCAACTAATGCTTATTTTATGAAGGTAGGTGGGTATGTCAAGGGAGCTGCTGCCATTTCACCCCTGTAGGCCATCCAGATTTCCTGCTCTGACAAGATGTTACTAAACAAGCAAAGTGAGGAAGGGACTGGCCAGGAGAAGGAGCTGCCTGAAATTTCTGTGGGAAACCTCACAAAAATCCTACCACTGAATTTCTCCTGGTATGTTTATTGGTGTGGTTTTGGAAGTGCTTTCTAATGAAAACAAGAGCATCACCTCAGCAAGTGTGATCCCATTAGTCTGAGATGTTTCTGAGGCTGGAGATGTCAGAAATATGTTTCAAGTGTGTTTCAGCTTGAGAAGCAGCTGGAACACATGAGCAAATGCATCTGAACATGAAGGTAGCCTCTGATTTCAATTTAAGATGATGTACTGCTCCATTAAAAGACTTATTCAGAGGCAATCTGAGCTTTCAGTTTGGAAACTCTAGCCCTGAACTGGATGAGCAGTCCATAGCAGACTTTAGTGAACACTGCATTCAAGACACAATGTCGGGAGATAAGTACATATGGCAGCTCCCAAGAACATGTCAGACAGGCAGATGCTGTGTGAAAGGAAGATATATTCTTCAGCTTGGCAGCTGGGGATTGTGGTTGTTCATCAGATGAAGAAGCATGAGGAAGAAGTACAAGAAACATTATGTGATCTTACCTCTTATGCACCCATTTTACAAAAGCTCCAGAGAAACACTCCCATGCAAACACATTTAATAGTATCAAAGCTAGAGAACTAAATATGAATGTAAGAGACTAAATCCATAGCCTTATTTTCCAAAGTCACCCACAAGCTCAGCTGGATGTCTGTATTTATTTACCCCCTCCTCCCCCCCAACCCATCTGTTTCTGACTAGTCAGCGCCTCTCTGTGCAGAAAGGCCCAGGGGTATGTGTGTGCTGCGGGGTTGGCTGTTGGCAAAATATTAATTCAGGGAACACCACAATTATTTGACATAGTAATAAGCATGGGAAATGAAGACAGGCTGAAAATGTGATCAATCTAGTCATGAACTGGACGGTAGCCATCGGAGTTAATCACAGTGTGGGGAGCTGGGAAGGAGGCAATGCCTGTGATTGGAACTGGTGAGGAAAGAGGAGGAATGCTTTAAAGCTGTGATGAATTAATTTGTGGAACTCACGGATACAAACTTTTATCCATGTTGAAATTACAAGGTAATCAGTCCCAACACTCCATGGCAAAAGCTGAGCAGTAGATGAGCTCTCTGTACACACTTCCACCCTGAGGTTTTTCTGAGCTTTTTGTGCACTGTGGAACATTTTGAGCCTTACTCTCAACAAACCAATAAGTATCACCTGAGGACACCAGGTAAACTGACCATTGTGATGTCCTTATGTCTTTCATTCCAGGTAGATATCTGTACTCTCTGGGGCTTATATTTCTGTTTAATATTTTGAATATTATTTTTTTTTCTTCCCTCCACATGCATTCTAGACACAAAGCCAGGTTCCTTCCTGCAGAGAAGAAACCAACCTAAAGGGTTCTCTAGCTCTCTTTGCTGGCTTCTGCCAGCTTTTCTCAGGCACAAAGCAGACATATCCTATGCAAACCTTCTAGTGAGGCAGTCTTTGGGGTCTGTGGACCTCTTACATAAACCTCAACAGTGTCTTGGTGGTGTTTGCACTGCCAGTGCAGGCATTACTTTCTCACACTGGCTCCTCTGGCCTCCTCCCTTTCCATCAGCCAGACTTTGTGGTTTCATGCTTACCAGCAAAAAATTTAGCAGTTAGTCATCCAGTGGAAGGTGTCCCTGTCCATGGCAGAAGTGTTAGAACTAGATAGTTTCTAAGGTCCCTTTCCACCCAAGCCATTCTATGATCATTTTATGATCTTCATTTTCTGATCTCAGTTAAAGAGGAGTTATATATACTTATTTTCTTAGTTATTAGACATGTTGTGAAGCTAAAGTATTCCATGCTTACTTAAAATATGGTGCACTGCTGCTGAATGGGGTGCTAACCTTTCAAACGCTGCCTATGCAAGTTGATCTCGTTAAAAATATTCTTTCTGTCCTCAAATTTATTTTGAAGAATAGCAGGAGGATTTCAAACATCAATACTTCAGGAATAACAGGCATGCTGGTTCACAGATAACCAGGCAGATTTAAGGCAGTTGCAGCCTGACATGAAAGTTTTTCAGTTCATCAGGTGGAAGGCAGTGATGTCTCAGCTAATAGGCATGTTTCTCTGTTTCACATAATTAGAATGAACAGGGACTGCAGAGGCTACTGGTCTCGCCATGATATTCCCTCCATCAGGGAGCTGTTTTCAATTTTTATTTGTGAAAAATGAAGAATCTTTGCACGGTTGCTGTGCAGGGATACTTTCTTGTGCAAATGGACTTTATTTAATTAAAAGTAATAGTATGAGATATTAGCAACCAGTCCCCAGTACTGAATCATCCTTGATACAGAAAAATGTCTTTCTTGCAGTCATTCTGTAGTTCAAGAAGTTTTTGATTGAAAGAGGTGATAAGGCCTGATATATGTAAAAACTGAGTAGAGTTAGTAACCCCCAGGTTCATAAGTACCTCACTCACCGCAGACTGAGATTGGATCTCACAACAAATCTTTATTTTCTGTGAAGAAACAAATGTCAAGTGTAACTGATTCAAGAAAAAAACATCCTGCAATGGCATTTTAGGACCTGCACTTGCTAATTAGCAATATCTCTGTCTTTACAAAACTTTGTGGCCTGTCTTTAACCAAGCTAATGCTCAAAAGGGGTTTGAGCTTGTATTTTAGAAACTATAGATAACCTTATGCTTCCTATTCCTCTAGTGTGGGAAGGCAGATCTTTTAAACAATGAATTACATCTTAATATATCCTTGTGACACTGCTGATGAATGACAATGTACAGACCTAACAGAACAGATCTAGAAGACAGCAATTGTGTTTCTTCAGTCCTTCTTTCTTTAATCATATTTCTTCCAGTTATGATTCTGCTTAGGTCAAATTTTCTTCTGCTTTGGCCATGACATTCTTCAGTGTGAATGTAGATCATATTGTGCTGAATTTTGTCAGGAAAAGCAGTATGTGTTTAGGATTTTATTCTTGAATGTAATACATGAGGATCATGGTGCCCTTCCTCTGCAGAAATCAATAGGATTGCTGTAACAAGACCATTTATTTTTACCCTGCCATCTTAGGAAAAAAAACCCTTTAAACATGTTAAAGATAGCTCTAGACAAGTAATTATTAGACAAGTAATTCTCAGAAGAGATATCAGGGGCCTCAACCCACAAAGAACATTTACTGTAAACCAACAAAAAACCTCTTCAAATTCCAGGGAATGAACAAATGCCCATTACTAAGTCTATTTCAGTAGAAGAGATGATTATTTGATTGAATATTATGGTGAAGACCAAAGCAAAGTATCTGTTAAAAGTGTTTATTGTTTCCTATCAAACCCTCTGATCCTTTGTATCCAAATTATTCAAGTTCCAGTTTTAGATGTTTCAAGACAGACTCTGATCTTAGTCACATTGCTGTAAATAGGATGTAACTAGAATGTCCTTCCCCTGTAACATCTGTGTTATTAAATTCTGACTTATTCACAAAGATTGCATTCAGAAAACTGGCAAATGCAAGTGTGATTTCATCCATTATGAATTTCTCTTTGCTGTCAGCTTTTTCCCTCACACACTTGAGCAGAGGCATCGTGTAAACAGGGACACTGTTCAGTAACAGGCATGACTTCTCTTTTGGACACCTCCCCAAGCAGCCTGACATATCCTCTCAGCAAACTGTGACAGCAAACAGAAGCCTCCTTCAGATATTGTCTGTGATGTGATTAAATGTCTGACAGTTTCTTTTGATCTTGGCACTGGTGGACTTAATCAAGGATATCCCACCTTGTGTGGCCAAAGAATTACCACTGGTGTCTCTCTAATAGAGCAGTTAGATATTGGTTCAAATTTATTGGCTTATAATGAACAGATTTGCTTTAGTTCTTGAGGATTTAGAGGATTTTCTTTTTGCTTTATTCCCTGATATTACATTTCTCTTAGCCAGAGTGATATTTTATGCTACTTAAATGACACACTTCAATTTAACAGCCTAAGTACCATTATTATGTCTTTGCATACCAACAACTGATACAAAGTGCTTCTTAGAATTTGCTCCCTTTTTTTAGCTGGGTTTCTTCTGCCTGACCTTGATAAAAAGGAGCTCACTCCCTGGCAGCAGAAAACAGGCTATTGCAACTACCATGAAATACTATGGTAGCACAGAAGGGTTAGGCAAATTCATTCTTTAAAAAGATAGAATGTTTGCTGTGGTTGTGGAGAAGTAGTATAATTAGCTTTGTGCTACTATTGTGGTATAAATATCTGTCCATTTAACCAGAAATTCTCTTAAATTTTAATCATAAACATAAATATTTCAGCTGTCACTGGGAATTATAGGCTGAATTGCTGTACTGTACCTCAGGACCGCCTACACAAAAAGGATTTCAGTGTTAAGGCTGCTGGCAGTGTTTGTGGTACCTAAATTAGGTACTGCTGTCTGTGCTGCATGGATATTACTCCACAGTGTGGGTTGCCAGCATGATCTCTGGCACTGTTTTATGGAAACTCAGCCAGGCAGGCCTCTCTGATAGCAATCATTGCCTGGGAGCTTTAAATGGGAGGAGCTGACATGAGCTGGTTTGGGCTGGGGGATGGACGTGAGCTGGACTACAGCTCCTCAGTGGTGTGAAGACTGAGGGACTGTAGAAGGGAAAGGTTTGGTATCTAGGGAAGGTCCATATTAAAGGCACATGTCAAGGGTCTACACCTTAAAAACAGCACAAGTCCTTTTGCTGATGTAGTCAAAAACTTCCATGTCAAGTTGCATCATCAAAAGCTGTCAAGAGGAAAATGAGTCAATACCTCTTCCATGCTGATCCAGGATATAATGTTCTGTCCATGCCCCTAAGACCACCCCTATTGATATACAACTTTACTCTCTGCTAATCAATTGATCCCTTTAAAATTACACTGGCAAAAACCTGGTATAGCCCAGAGTGGGACCTGGCCTTCTGTTGCTGGAAAAATAAAAAAGAGGTATCCTTAGCAAAGAGATAATGAGAACATATTGCTGTGTTGGTTTTCACTGGCCTGGGACAGTTCTGTCATCTCATTGAATGTATGGGGGAAAGTGGTGGGGCTTGGGAGAGGCAGGGTCTGATTGATGTGTCACTGTTGCAGAGCCATATTTAGAGGTGTATCAGCAAGCTCCAGATGTTACAAATGTTAGCATCTCTAAATAGGGGAATCTATTTAGGTTGTTTGTGCTAGTAGGTGTTTTTAGTGGGAGTTTATATTATTGTTTCTTCTTATTTTAGTTGTGACTGTCACAGTCCTGGTGAATTAGTCAGAACATTTCTTTTCGGAGTGTCACTACAGGCTAAAATAAAATCCTTTTCCCAAACAGAGCTTACCTTTTTTTTTTTTTTTTAACAGCAGAATAGGTACAATGGGCTATTCAACTGAATTCTATTGACTCTGTAGATTCAAGTCTTAATGTTCCTTTTTATGATCTCCTCCTTTTCATTTTAGTATTGTTCTGCTTTTCCTTTTTTATACTGTGCATATCCTATTTTGTTCCACTGAAATAATTTTGTAAGAAATCCTTCATCAAGATAATGCTGTCTATTCACTCATCACAGGCAGAGTTTTGTGAGCTTTGGCTAGCTTACATCCACACTCCTACACTTCCAGTGATTACTTCCAGTGCCAGCTGGGATACCTATTGCTGAATTCAGAGCTGATTAACTGAACAAGACAGTTGTTGCTCCAATTAACCTACTCCATGTTTCAAGGGATTTAATTTTTTTTCATTAAGGAAGCAAGAAGTGGAGGTAGAGACTTTCTTTAGCCAAATTGCTCCATCCTTCTCCCCACAGGGGAGAAAACAAGTCAATTTGGTGAACAAAGAGCAATCATTACTGGACATCTGTGGCTAATAACTGGGACACAAGAGAAATTTGAGGGCTGGTTCCTAACAGCACATTGTATGTTTTATTTGCATACACAAAGCTCCTTGCCAGCAGACTGTGAATAGAAAATTTCCTTTAGCTGGTTCAGCTAAAATTTTCTGATTTTCTACATGGCAAACAAATGTGTTAAATAATTAATGTAACCATGAAAGTGCCCTGCTTAAATGCCAGCTTTCAAAATCAATGTGCTTTGCTTCACAGAAGTATTTTACTAGTGTAATTTAAAAGGTAGGACTGTGACTGACCTCTGTGGAATTGCAGAGAAAGTAATGTTTCCATTACTTACTTTCCATTACATTCCAAGTTTCCCCTTTGCACCCTCTCTATAGGAAGAAGTAAACAACTGCAGTCCTTGTCTTCTAGCACAATGCTGACAAACAAGCTCTGGAGAAACTTGATCAGCAGCACAAGAGGTTAACACACCCAGAGGTTCGCTTCATGCCTTTATTGGTTGTTTCTACTCGCACAGCTTGGTCAGCAGGAGGGAGCCTACATCCACACCAGAATTGTCCTGGGAAGGAGAGGAGACCACATGCACACTCAGCACCTCTGTGTATGTTCAGGGTCCTGTTCATGTGGCCTGGATATTCAGATCAGCTGCACGAAACTCAGTTCAGCCTCACAAGCTGTTCCTGAGGTCGTTGTGAATGTTGGTGCCTGAGGCTGCAGGGTGATAACCAACAGTGTGGCTGGCAGCAAAATAAAACACAAATCTTTGGATTTTATGGTGGAGTTACATCCTGGAACCACTGAGCCCCCCCTTCTTTACTTTATAATGTTAATATTTCAGTTAAGTAGTAATAAAGGTTTACAGGGTTTCATGATGATGGTAGTGATAAAAATAGCGACTGATGTCACAGTAAGCTCTCAGCCTTTGCTGGATTTATACTGCCTCCCCTTTAGGGGAAGACATTGATCAGAAGCAATATGAAGTAAAAGCTTTGTTTGCTAAAGAAGTGTGTTGGTATCTATTGATGCAGCGGGCCTGGAACAGAATATTACTGAATCAAAGGAAATGCTTGCTTTCAATATCAGTTTTTGTTCTGATTACAAATTAAATTTAAAAAACAATCTTATGACTTACACAGCGTACTTTGGTGTCAGCTTCTGACTGCTCTGTTCCAGCTTGAGTCATAAACCAAAGTGCCATGGGTGTCCAGCTCCAGAGAACCTTTCTCCAAGGGCTTGCTGCTGGGACACAGACCTTGTGCCTCCTGGTTCCCCTTAAATTCTCTTCCACCAAAACTCCCCGCCTGTGCTTTTATTGGCTTTTACCAAAACTGAGATGCCTCCATAGAACATTTCAGTTTTCCAGCCAAAACTGTTCTATTGAGATACTTCCCAACACCCCTATTTATTGACAAATGCACTGTTATTTATTAGTACAGCTGCTGTTTCACCTCTGACTATAGTCAAGAATTTAAGCCACATCAGCTGAAAGTACTTGCATTTGTATGTCCAAAGCTTAGAGGCAAATAGCTTATGCCTTGCTCTTAAAGAGCTACAGCCTTGTACTCCACAGATGATCCTTCGTAAATCTTCTCATTTAGACACAGTTCGTGAAGGAGATCAGTATCCAAAGCCCTCTGGTTCTGGTGGCAACTACTTAAATACAGGACCTAGATTGATAGATTGGACCAAAACAACAACAACAAGGCTACACTATAATGTTAATTATATAATTTGTAGCTACTTTTAAAATGCAGCATTGTGATTGTAAAGCAAGTTGGAAAAGGCAATTTTGGTGTTCTTTTCTGTACAGTAGGTAAGGAGTTCCAATATGAGTTTCAGAAGCTGGAATTCCTCAGATTCAAGTCTCTTGTCCATATAATTCCAAGCAGTGAGGTGATATTCAGATTTTTGGATTCTAGCTGACAGCTTCAGCTACTACTGCACAGCTTTGGAAAAAGTAGAGTAGCACTGGTCAAGATCTTTTCTAAGACCCTGTCACTGTGAAAAGCTATTAAGTGTTAGAAAGGGAAGAGGAGGGGAAATGACTGCACAGACAGATGGATAAGGTAAATGGGGCCTTCTCTTGTAGCTCCTATTAAAAATCAATTTGAGCTTTGGGCTGGTGTAGCAACCCTCTCTCTCTCTCTCTCTTTTTTTTTTCTTTTAAGATATAATGACTCCTGCAGAAAAACTGCCTGTTTTATAACATTAATATGATAATCTGAGATACTCTATTGACTCACCCTAAGGTTATAAATTCACAGTGAAGTTATAGTCTCAATCCTTCACTCACTGTGTTGCCTATAATCTGTCCCTTCAGGCACATCCTCATTTCAAGACATCTTCTCTGTCATAATAACAAAAACTCTTTACACTAGAAATGAAGTCTTTTGTGATTGAGTCTTGTGTCTCTGACATAACTGTGCACTGCAATACAATAAATGAGCATAAAGTCTGTGTGTATTATACATATGGAGAGGAAAGACCATTTATGCCATTTTTTGGGATGAAGCGTGCCCACTAAAAATGGAAAAAACAGGCCTTGAAACAAAACACTGCAAAGTGAATTATGATGGCAAAGGATTTCAACGCAGTCAGAGATCTTAAGCTATCCAAAGGGTTTATTTAACTTTCCTATCAGTGCAGTAGCCCATGGTGATAACATCAGTCAAAACATGATGCTTCTCCTTTTCCACTACACCTCCCTGCCTTTCACACCACCTCCCCTGCTCTGGTCCAAATGGCTCAGAGAAGCAGCACCAATGAATGTGGTCAATGAAGTACTAAAGGGCTCTTTCCCTACACCATAATTTAAAACTTCAGGGATGTGAGGACATGAAAGCCAGCTGCTGTTGTCAGTGGTCCAGACTGGGGGTCCCTGCTGGCCTGTGCTCTGCTGTCAGCCAATCTCTGCCCTGTCCCCTGGGCCCAGCCAGCAGGGCCATCCATCATTAACAAGCAGGGTGTAATGACTTGCTGTGCCTCTCACAAAGGCAGAGAAAGAGGGAAGAGGCAGTTTAAATTTCAGGAGGTGATGTCAGGAGGGGTTTAATCAGATGGCAGACTCTTCTGATTGCATATTCCAGTGTCAGCTCCCAAGCACAGACAAGCTGATATTCTGAGCTCTCCCTGAGGTTAGTCTGGAGTCAGTCAAAATATAAAATATGAATATGGAAAGCAGTAATCTCTTCCTTGCCAGATCAGAGCATTTAAAATCGAATGCCCTGCTTGACAGTTCTTTCAACATGGTCCTGTGTTCTGAGAAGTCATTTATTTTTGTATTTTGCTCCTGTAAATATGTAATTAATGCTGCTGCTCTGTTTAGAATTCAGCAGGGTATGTGAATCTCTGTGATAGGAAGGTAACAAAAGCACAAGAGCTAAATCCTGATTTCAAATAGGTAATACAGTGACCCAACACAAAGCACAGCCTCTTTGGAAACCAAAACCACAGGAGACACCATCTTAAATGAAATGTTAGACTTTGTCTTAAATGAAATGTTAGTGTCTGTGTGAAGCAGACTGTCTCCACTGAGGCATGAAACAGTTCCCTCATGGAAAATCATTCACTGCCATCTTTAAGGGACTAGGCTTTAAAATTTCTATCTCTTTGTAACTGAAAAAAACCATTCTGCAGAGTATTCACAGGGGGCTGGTAAGAAATTAAGTTACAATTGTATTTACACTTATTACAAAATTAAAATTATATTGTTCCTTATCTCTACTTGGCCTCATTGTATATCACTTGCTCCAGGAGTTCCATTGCAGTGAAATGAGAGTCACATTGAGTTTGGTGTCAATATACACAGCTATACACAGCAACCAAGTTAGTCAACTAGATAACTCTAGAGATAACTTTTCCCACAGTTGCACTACTTCCTGAGATCTGTTCTGTTCCAAAGTGATGTGTCAGAAAGAAATGTGACATTTTTTCCAGGCTGTGTGACAGCCTGAGATAATTTTATTTACTTCTATGAGAGTCCATGTGTTAGACTTCACTGCATAAGCAGAGTGCTGACACTGGGACAACCTTATGGTATTTCCAAACTTTATGGACTTGAAAATAACTCAGTGCACAAGAATGCATTTACAGAGATAATACATTGTCCAGTTGGAGATGCTTAAGTACAGGCAGAATGAACATCTGCAAAATGTAGTTGTAATACTTCAATACCTTCTGAACAGCTGTGGCAGAATAAAATCACAGAATTTATAAACTTTATTTTGGGGCTGTGATATATACTTTTTATTCAGCCTTGGATATACTCAATACAGAATGCTCCCATGAATGGAAATTACATAAAAACACTTAGGAAAAAATAAATATATTATAACGCCTTTACCATGAATACATAGGAGCGGATAGAGCCAGAGTGATCAGAGGCTTCAGGGCTCTGCAAAAATGCAGCTGTAACTCCATTTTGTTTTGCACTGTGCCATGGTGGTACATTCTCTTCACTGAAGAGCAGATGCAGTAAAAATGTACATTCATAATGTCTTGCCTGTGTAATTTTTCAGAAAATGCCCTGCAAAACTGGGCAACATGGTGCAGTGAATCTAATCAAAACATTGTGGATGATGATTGATGGTGTGAGATTTCAGAGGAAATACCATTGTTCACTAGGAGCTCTTGCAGCTGAATATTGCATCCAAGAGTTAGTAACTTCCAGGTGAAGTTCTTTGTTGGGAACAGCTGTTTTTTGGAAACTGCTAGGAATGCTTACCAGAAAGGGCCTTGGAATACAGTGTTGTGATCCAAACATTTTACAATTAGAAATTGCTGCTCTTAACTTCCCAGTTCAAATTTTGGAACATCAAAAATGTTCCATATTTAGTCTTATTCTAGATTCTAGCCATTGATTGCCAAATTATCCCCTTCTAAATTGTTATTAATCTTTCAGGCTTCTCTCAATGGAAGACTTAGGATGGACTAAACTCAAGCTGACAAAATATTGGAGGATGCTCTCATTATCAGGTGCCTGGCCAGCAAAATGGGAGATGAAAATCATATTGATACGGTCCGAGTTAGGTGCATGGGAATAGAACACTGAAGTTCTGCCTACTTAACGATTGGCTTTTTCTAGCTGGAAGAAGGAATAAGTAGTTACTGTGGACAGCTTTGTGCCAATGCCAGCTCCATGCCTGGTGCCAGCCAGAGAGTTACAGAAAGGTGGAAACAGCTAGGGAAGGAAAAAAAGAATCAAATCAAGACAGAAAATAGTTTTGTACCTTCATAAAAATTGATACATGCTCAGTGCCCCAAAATGTTGGCTCTGCAGTTTTTCTCTCACAGAGAACGGGAAAAGGGTACATGGCAAGGTGACTGGTGGCTTCCATAAGGGGACAGAGGAATACGCTAATATTTTTCAGTATGGAAAAAAGTGTCAAAGGGAGAGATAGCAAAACGATGACAGAAAAAAAATCATTGTAAACTGGAAGTGATTTACTGCTTTTCATAACAGTGCAACTAATAGAACCGAATTAAATAACAAGATAAAAGGTCTGAGATAGACAAGAGTACTTTTCTTTGTCAAATTTTCAAGATTGAATAAACAGACTAGGTACCATTATTGTAGCTTTTTTAATAGTTGCTGTTATATTTTTTGGGAACTTTGGAATTACAATAAAGTTACGATATGATGCAATAAGACATTTAATCAATTTAGTAGTTCAACTGGAAATTGAATTTACCCTGTGAAAACATGCTTTCCAAAATGTAGCTGAAGAAATGAATTTGAAGTAGCCTTTGACCAATTCCAAAGAGCTCAGTCTGAATGTTTTGCTGTAGTGCTCCCTTGGAGTCTTAAACTGCGTTTCAGTGAATGGCCTGAAATTGCAAAAATTGATTCAATTCACATGCTCAGAAAATTTATTCAGTCAAAACACTTCTCCATGCTATTTCCTATAATGAAGGGTTTTTTATTTGAAATACAGTTGTTAAAGAATGAAATAAGTTTTTATTGAATTTTTGAACACAAACAAGAAAATGTCCCTTTTTTGCCGTAAACACTTGACTTTATATTGTCTATCTAATACATTGGATACACTTGCCCTACCTGGAAGAAATTCAGTGCACCTCTCTGTCTTGTCCTTAAACTTTGCATGAGGTTTTATCAACACAGAAAAGTAAGTATGCAGTGAGATTTGTGTTCCTTTATGAGTTTTATATCACTTTACCTTCCTACATGACTATCTGTAGCAAATATGAGCTATGTGCAAAGTTGTTACTCCACTGAAAAGTGGAAAGGAAATGTTTTGCACTTAGCAGACTATATTATATGCATAGGTATCAGCCTGTAAAGGAGTCTTGTGAAGACTCCAGATCTTCCATGAACACTGAATTTCTTAGATATTGCAAACCTTAAAGCAAGGGCAAGAGACACAAGAGGACAGTATATTAAATGAAAATAACTAATAGAAACTACTGATTAGAGAATGCATGCCCTTAAATCAGAGATAAAACTGTTTATAAGTCCTGACACTACATTATGAACTGAAAAGGAAGTTAAGAAAGTACCAGGCAGTTCATAGTTTTTGTTCACCAAACAGCTTTTGTAACCATGGGTTATTATTTTCTATTTGATCCAAGCAGCTCTTTGATTGCCCTGACAATCAATCATGAGAGAGAAACTCTCAAATGGTCTTATAAGCCTGATTTATTCTGATAAAAACCTCCAGTAGCAGAACTGTATTGCACATTCCTTTATTCTGCATTGTAGCCTGTGTTGGTGGGGTAAAGTACTGAAATAGTCAAGGGAAGAGAAGCCAGAAATCTTATTCCTAATGGAAGGAACGCAGATTTACACCTAGAACTGCTGTCTGCAACACACTAAAGGGAAAATACTAAGTTTCAGTGCTACTTTGGAGATCAGTTATATGTTGTGTGCAAAAAAGACACTGGGTGAAACTCTGGCTTTGAAATCAGAACCCAGGATTCCTCTTCTGCTGCCTTCTGCATATTAATCTACCACTAGGTCATGGCTCCAGGATGTCTCCTTCTTCCTGTCTCTCTAGGTTCCTAATCCTTGCATTCCTTTTTGCTCAGTTACACAATTTTTGTGGGAGCAGTGGAGAAACTGCCATTTAATGAGGTATCAAATGTTAATTCTTGGGGGATAGGAGATGTCTATCAAAATTCCTTTAGCTCCAGAAAGCTTGCATCCCAGCTTCATCCCAGTTTCCAGGCATGTATTTCACGTACTTAGCTCTGTGCAAAATGTGTCTTCTTCTCACCATACTTTAAAGCAAAGCCAATCCAAACAAAATGAGTTTCAGCAGGTCTTTGTGGAGGTCTTTTAAGTTTGGGTTGTGGCCAATGCCCCATGAAGAAGAAATGCTCTGCTTTTCTCTAGGTGTCCTGTAACTGAAAAGTGTCAACTTTAGGTGCCCTTTGGGTTCGGATGTGGGTGAGAGGACTTGTGATCCGTAGTGGTGTTTCGATTGCAGTTGAAATAAGACCAGGACATGCATATTGTTTAAAGCTTCCAGAATTTTTTATTTTAAATAAAGCCCTAGATGAAAAAGGAAGTCAACATTTTTTCATTCAGTTTTAAATTTCTGTATAAATATGCATGCATTTGCCAAAACCGGAGAGACTTATAAGTTATACAGAAGATAGAGAAGTGATAAGGAGATGGGAAATCCTTGCAATCAGGCAGAAAAGCAATACTTTAATTGACTGATATTAATAAATAAAAAGTTAGTCAATAAACAATTTTAAATGTTTTTTATTGAAGTATAGAACACCCCTCATGAAAAACCAAACCAAACCAAAACAACAAACTATTGGACAAATCTTCCTTTGGGAATTTTAAAAGCAGTCTGGAGAAATGGTAGAAATACATTTTAGCCATTGCATGTAAAAGATGGGCAGACTAGGTGACCTAATTAAAAGATAAGACATGACAGGCTGTGCATTATGGTCTTGCAGGGATGTGCTTTGGTGCCTTTAAATGTAAGACAGAGTACATAAAGCCATTAAACATTGTGGTGTGTCACCACTAGATTTTGCAACCCCTAGATGCCCTCAAATCTTGTTCCTAAAATATTAATTTCCAAAGGTAAACCATCAATTATTAGAAAGAAAAATAGTCCCCACATAAAGCAATGACTTTTTCTTTCTTTAATGCAATATAAGATTGTATCAAGGGAAATTGTCTAGACAGGGTTTATTTTACTAATTCTCAATGACAATAATATTTAACAAGTTAACAAAAATGTGGTGAAATGCAAACATTTAGTATTTAAGGCTGAAATTGAAATGCACGTAGAGGGAAGGGCTGCCTGGGAGAGAGGACTTACAAACCCACCAGGTTTTCCTGCTACCCTTCTTCCTAACACTGTTGCTCTCTGAAGGCATTAAGCATTGGAGAAATAGTATAAAGACGATGGGGTCATTTAGTGACTGACATCTTGCAAGCTTAAGACACAGAATTTTCTTTATGAGTTTCAGGTGTGGGTTTTTTTTTCTCATTTTCAAATGTTCCCTCCTCTTCCCCCATCCCCCCCAGCTTCCCAGACAGATGTGTGTCTACTAGCTGCCTGAAACAGAATGCAGGTAAATGTCAGAGGTTCCCATCAAGAAATCTGCAATATGAAAATACATGTGCACCACTACTTCACACAAGGAAAGTGACAACATTTCCTAGTGGCATCTTCTCTGTGCTTGGGGACATGGCTCAGTGATGCACACAGTACTGCCAGTTAATGATTGGACTCTAGGATCTTAGAGGTCTTTTCCAAGCTTAATAATTCTAAGTGTTTTATCAACAATAATTGCCAGAAGTGAGCTTAGTCCTTGACTTAAGAAAATCAAGTGAAAGGCTAATGATAACTCTTGGTATAAATTAAATACTTATTTTTACTCCTTACCAGCCATGACCAACTCCTTTGTAGCCCATTTACCATTTCCAGGGGTGGGTCCTGAGTCTCCTTGGTTCCCCATGGGCGTTTCCACTCCCTGAAACCTAATGAAATTTCAACTACACAACACTTTAATTGCTTGAAAACTTGAAAGTCTGTGTCCCAAAGGCCAGTCTCACACAGGCCTGGTTGTATGAACAGATCTGACATATCACCTGTGTTTCTAAAAGGCTAATTGTGAGGCTAATTTCATGTTGTTTATTTTGTTACTTAAGTAGGTTTAATATCCCTGGGACACTTCATGGCGCCTTGTATTTTTTTTTAAAGGGTAAATTTCAAAACTCTATTATTAATTAAAGAATTTTCATTCCTGACAAAGTGTTTTAAATTACAGGGAAATTAAAAAAAATTCTAAAATTTTTACTGCACTGAAAAAGGAAAGGAACTATTCTAGGATTTCTGCAGGATTTTAATACTCCTTGTGCTGAACAGGCAACTATTCAAGTTCATTTGTCATTTTACATGTGAGAAAGAGAAACTTGGAAGGTAGATATTGTTTTTCAAAAGCAAAATTATTCAGATTACATTTCTACCTTAGCCTATCAAAGACTTGATTCAGAAAAACCACGCCACACCTTATACTGGCAATTTTTAAAATCTTCTGTGAACCCATATGCTTCTTTATCTATGTAGCTGTACCTGATAGAAGCATATCCATGGAATATCTAAGTAGAGCACTGAAATTTCATCATTATTTGTTCAGCATGCTGGTCAGTCACATTGCATTTGTATTTGTTCCACACAGAGAAAAAGGGTGATATATCCAGTCAGTCCTCATCACATTCTGCTGATGTGAATTCTGCATATTCCATTTTCAATGTCAGCACAGTCTCCACTGTGTCGCTCAAAACCCAGATTTTTCTTACAATCTCTTGCATTTCTTCCTATGATCTCACCACACATCCACTTAAATACCTTATCCAAATTTAATTGAGTTTATAAACTGGTGCCTTCATTATGAACTTGATTTATCTTTCAACAGGTCTGCTGGATCCAGTGTTGGCAGAAGCTGTGTTTTCATTATCCAGTTGACTGGGTGGTGCTGATTTTAACTATTTCCATAACACTATGTTTTACTGCAAGCCTATACACATACCACACAATTATAATAGCTGTCATTTCTTTCCAGCTGTCCTCAAAGCATATATTCCTCTCATCACCTAAGCATTTTTCATAGTTAAGTAAGCAATTATATTCTCTTGTAGATTTAAGTTCCCTCTGAATGCCCCATATAAGGTGTTTAGAAATATTGGATACCCTAATAAGCAAGATATGTTTGAAATTGTTCGCATGGAAATTCTCAGAATTAGAAGGAAAAGAACTACATTTCTCTCAAAAAATATTAATTTGTAGAAAAGCTATAAACAAAGAAGTTACTCAAGAGAAGGGATAGGAGGAGAATGAAGAGATTCCTTGTTGCAATATGGAGAAACCAAACATGTCTTAGCATTCAATACCAAGATTAGGACTTAGCAAACCTAATATCCATTAATATTCTGAAACAATTAGTTACAATTATATCTACTAAAGAATTCCAACAATGATTTGCCTGTGATAATTTTGGTAATATAACTTCCTAAGATATAATAATCAAATTACATATTTATGTGAAAATATAAGTTTTTGGTAAGGGCTCCACTTTGGCATTTGAATAATGAAATACTTCTCTTTGCAGGGCATAGTCATTAGCATATTCCATGCAGTTTTAAGGCAAAAGATGACCTTGTCTGAGCATGCCTAAAGAATATTAGTATTTCCAAAGTGGGAGTTCAGCAATAATTTTGAAACTACCTCCTATTGGTAGTTATCTATAAGAAGTCCTGCCAGAGTAGAAGAGGGAGCTGGTCTTGCATTTCAACTCACCCTAAAAAACATTTTGGGCCATGAAAAGGAAGAGAAGCCAGCAAATCTGGCCTTCTGTGAGATAAGGTAAGGACTTAAGATTTGCATAGAATGATACTGACAAGGCCACAAAGAACCTCATCAGCTTTCCGACTGCACACTACAGAGAAAGAGGAAACTTTGAAGATTTTCTAAGTTGTAGATATGTACATGCCTCTATCTCTTTCTAAAGATTTGCAGTGGTATTTTTTTGCACTTGATAAATACACTCTCCATTTTTCTTTTATGTTAACTTTGCTTGCACTAAAGGTCATTGCAATATGATTAGAAAATTCATAGACCTTTTATTCCTTGAAGAAGAAATTCTTAAAAGTAGCATCATGACCTATCTCATGAAATGGACTGTATAATCTCATGTTGATCAGCTTTCAAATGATATTCATGGAATATCTAAAATATAACAGGATGTGCCTTTGTACAGAATGGTTTGGGAGTTGTCAATTTAGCAGCTTGCTGACTAGAAATGTTTTGAGGACTAACATTATTTATGAAATTTTCTTTTGTACAGCAGTAGTGGACATGCCTCAAACATATGGAACCAAAGGAAGCATTCAGCCAAATTAATCTAGGATATCTAATGCCAGTTATAAGGCCAAACCTTCTATGTGTGGGAAAGAGATTTACACAAGGAAAAGGAGTATCCCAGTTGCAGAGTAGATCACATCATACACAAATCACCTTTGTGGGTCTCAGTTTCCACTTGATATGACAAAATTTCTTCAAAATATATAGGATGCCATGGAGACTGAGATAAAGCCCTTAATCCTTGCTTTGCTGATGCTGACAAAACAGATCTCTAGACATACATGGGATGTCTACATGCAGGAAATGGGACTGATGTGCACAAAGGGATAAAGTGCTGCATGTCTCTAGCAGTCCAACTTCTTCTTATAATAGTATAGCAGGATATTAATTTTTCTGAACTGGCTCTAATTCAACTTCAAAAATATGAGCTTTAGGGCATGCTTATGATGAAGCATATAACTTTACAAAAAAATACAAAACCAGTGAATGTTTTTATGCCTGGAATAGCAGAAAGTTAGCTTAGAAAAGATTTATAGCCTACAGATTAACTTTCCAAATGTAAAGAAGTGTGAGCCTTTTATCTTCTATGTACTTTTATGCTGAGACAACTCTGAGAATCTTCTTGGACAGGATTCCATTTTGTTTTTCTTTTCTTCTATTTCACATTCCATATGCTCCTAGTGCCGTATGCTTGTTCTGATGTTCTTATTGAACATCAACAATTTTTTTGTAAGAGTTACACCATCAATTTGTACTTGGCTGGTTTTGGATTATATAGGTCACAGATTACCGGTCCACATCTGTACAGCAGGAATGCTGTACAGGTGTGTTAGCTAAAGTGTAGTGTCTCATGGACTGCTGTCAGTACAATCTGGTGCCAGTCCTGTCTGGTGACCTTTGGAAATATTGTGGCACTGCTCTGAGGTCAGACATCTCTCAGGGGGTGCTAACTATCATGCATTAATTCCAGGGGATGAAAGGATATTTTCCTTTACAAGAAACACCTTGCAGAGTTTCTCCCAGACTAATTCCAAGCAGAGCTACCATCCTTGCTTTCTTCCTCTGGGTATCAGAAGGGTCCTGTGCTGGGGCCAGCCCTGGTAAGAATAGGGGGTTTTGTTACTGGCAGCCTCAGCAAGGGCTCACCAAGCATTAACGTGGTACATTGCACCAAGTGAGCCAAGCAGACCCAGACTGACTCCTGATGCAGCCAAGGGTGTGTCAATGTCCTGAGTGCCTAAGGGGACACTGTGCTACTCTCTCAGGGCTGTGCATAATTCAGGATAACTGAATAGAGTCAGAACATCTGACTGAATTAACCAGCTTCTGTTGCCTAATTATTCACCTTAGTAATATTCTGAATTGCATTGTCACATATCTGCAAAAGTAGGAAACAAATACCAGATGCAGAACATTTATATTTTAATGCAGTGTATTTCTTTGTGACTGCAAGTTAAGGATCAGACATTAAAAAGAAAAAAAGAGGAAGACTTTTCATTGACCTCAAAGTGTTCATAACTTCTCTTACTCTCCTCTTGTAAGTAAGATATTTGAGTTACTCTCTCCAGAGAGACAAATTGATGCTAATGCTGAAAGACAAAATAAAGTAATTATGTTTTCCACACATGTTAGCTTAGAGATGGTCTCTTAGGGGCTAACACATTACTTGAAATTTTACTTTAAAATGACTTTGTAATTGACTGCTATTAATCTGCTTCACATGTAGGTTATGTGTACTAAAGAGATGATACAAATAGTTGTTCCTATTGATAAACATTCAATTGTCAATAAAATTCAAGCTCAAAACTGATGACACTACTTTTTAGACAGCACTCCAATTAATCCATAAGGACTGATTCCCAAAGCATCCTCTGCAGCCATTAAATAGTATCTGCTTACTGTGGAATTTACTGATCAGGGCAATTAATCTCTTAGAAACATCTGCTTTGACTCAGAGCACATACCTCTCATTTAGAAGTTAGAGAAGCATTTCTCTGGCTCTGTGTGATTAGGCTTCAGTTTAAAGTCAACAAAAAGTTACCCACTGATTTATTAAGACTTTGGATTAGGTTTTTGGCTGCGGTGCTGAACAGCAGGGAAAACTATACCTCATCAGTCCTGCAGTGTGTCTGGAATATGATCATGCAAACTGCATTGGGCTCACACTGCTTCCTTCATCTTGATAATCCAGGGCAAGGGAAGGCTTAGCTGTGTTGTACAATAGAAAACAATGGATAAAACAAGCACACCAGGGTCAGTTGCAGAAGATACAGAAATACTCCTGCAAGGAACCCTGTTTCTATGCTGGGCTGGCATGACTCGGGCTATTCTCTAACACTCTTGATTGTCAACTTAGGCTTGTACTCAGATAAAACTTGGATCCAGCAGAGTCTTTTACTCAAAGCTCTGTGGAAATTTAGGCATTGTTGTCCTGGGTCTATTCCAGGCCTGGAAGCACTAAAAATGTATTCATGGTGTTCTTCATGTATTAATAAACACCCAGCTGGACATGAGGCTTTGTATCCCGGGCATGGATGATCAAAGAGCACATTACCTGCTCAGAAAGAAAAGAGAGGTTGCCAAACACAAATATGTGTATGTAATAGACAGGGCATGTTAACTTGGAGTTATATATTGAATTTTTAGACTGTTAACTCCCCGGGATGCTTATTGACTTCTTTATCATTAGCAGAAAAAGAATGCTGGCAAAAAAAAAAAAGGAAAACTGTGATTTCATCACATATTGAAAAAAAACGACCCTGTAATATCTTCAGGATTCTAATAGGCTTTTGCTTTGCTTTCATTATATAGTGCAAATGGTTAGAATTTTGAGCAGCCCTGCTGAGAAGGACTTGGGGGACTGGAGGATGGGAGGCTGGACACGAGCTGGCAATCCAGTTGTATCCTGGGCTGGATCCAAAGCAGTGTGGCCAGCAGGGTGAAAGAGGAGATTCTGTCCCTCTGCTCTGCTGTCTGAGACCCCACCTGGAGTGGAGCATCCAGCTCTGTGGTTCCCAGCACAGGAAGGACATGGACCTGTTGGGAGAAGTCCCAAAGAGGGTCACCAATATGTTTAGAGAGATGGAGGACCTCTCCTATCCTCTCCTAAAAGCTGAGAGAATTAGGTTTGTTTGGCCTGGCTTTGGGGTGACTTTTTGCTGCCTTTTAGTACCTGAATGAAACCTACAAAAAAGATGGAGAGGGACTTTTTAAAAGAGCATGTAGTGACAGAGGAAGGAGGAGTGGTTTCAAATTGAAAGAGAGTAGGTTTAGATTAGACCTTGGGAAGAAATTCTTTACTATGAACATGGTTAAACAGTTGAATAAATTGCTCAGGGAAATTGTTGATGCCACATCCCTGGTAATATTCAATGCCAGGCTGGATGGGGCTCTGAGCAGCCTGGTCCAGTGGAAGGTGTCCCTGCCCATGGCAGGGAATTGGAACTAGATGGTCCTTAAGGCCCTTCCAATCCAAGCCTTTTTATAATTTTATGATTCAATCATGTTGATTAAATCATAAAATGTTGAACTACATGTTGATTAAATCATAAAATGTTGAACTACAGCCATTGGGGTACAATTAAGATAATTCTGAGATTATTTGTATTGATACTATGCTAATAGTTTATTTTAAAAGGCTGGTCACGGGAAAATAGTTGCTGTCTTTAAAATCATTCTACTGTCATTCTGTACTTTGTATCAATATTTTTAAAACAAATGCACAAATATCAAAAGGCCTAGGAAAGACAGAGAGACAAGTTTTCTGTGAATGTCCTGAATCCATTTGGTAATCTGGTTACATGGTAGAGTAACATTTAAATAAAATTCCAGGAGCCTTTCAGAATTAAGCTAAGCTTGGATAAATACAAAGAAACAATATTTTAATATCTTCATATATTTGATTCAAAGTTGGATAATAAGCCATTCCTGTCTAATATTAATGACAAAATTTGCCTTCTTGGTATAACTTCAGTATAGACTGGTGTGGCTCCATTCCTATTACTAGACCTGCCCATCTTTATTTGGAGCCCTGGCTCAGCTAAAGACACTTAACCTACATGACTAACCTTCTCACATTAATATCCTCCTGAGGCCCTAGAGTAACATTTAAATAAAGAAAGGCATGCCCATGCATCTACAGTGTCATGCTCAATTCCCACCATGTTTTTTATTTTTAATATGTAACCAATCCACAGGTCACTGATAAAAACTCCTGCACATTGCAGTGCTTGTATTCAGGAAAGAGGGTGTCACAAACTGCTGTGTATTTAAGGGGATTACATCCTTTCTAAGGAAATAGAAAATGGTTGTGAACAGTAGCCAAGAAGTTGCCTGGTGCAAACTGAAACCAAAATTGCTTTTCTAAGATGAGGTAAGCAAGAACGAGCTGAGAAGGAATATTTGGCTGATCCAAACACACTGGCAGCTAGTTTGGTTTTTTATTTTGCACTGTGGGTCCAAAGCATAATCCTGTTTTCATTGGCAGTGAAGATCTTAACGAGCATAAATAATTCTTGGCTGGATTATGCTACCAAAATCTCAGCAGTCTGCCAGTTTACTCAAGCAGCTGCACTTTCTCCAAAAGATAATTACCTGAAAATAGATTGACAACACTGAACTGCCCCAAGTCAATTTCTAATGAAAGAAATTAGATAATTTAACTCTTGTTTTACCCTGTGATACTGGGTTCTATTACACTTTGTATACTTGCCCAGAAACGAAGCAAATCATGTACGACTTGTAATAAAATGGAAGACTGCAAGCAATATTAGAAATCATTCAGAAGGCAATGAAAAGATAGTATTTGTTTGTTTCAAACTCTGAAAATGCAAAGCCAGACAATATAAATTACAGGTACTTTTCTTACCTGTTTCACTCTAACATGGACAGGTTCAAAACTTCAGAAACTTGGGTAAAAAGACAAGAAGTAGCTACTTTGACCCAGCTTGTGTATATTCATGAAGAGGAATTGCAGGCAATGAATTTCTGAGGTAAAGAGGTAGAGACACTAAGAAGAATGTGGCTGGGTGTGGTAGGTCACTTGCCTGTCTTTAGGTACAAGAAATCCAGATAAGAGCTTTCTTGTTGATCTTGAAAACCAATTCACTAAAAGACTAAGCTGAGCCACATGGAATAATAAATCATCAACATCATAATCATCATAATCTATGCATTATAACTATTTCTATTTGCAAATATTTGCAAGATGTCAAAATACTCAGGTAAGCTGCATGAATACCTCAACAAATACAGAAATGACAAATGCACCATTTCTTCAGGAGAAAAAAAAAATCAAGCCACAATTTTTTCTGTTTGATGACTCTTGCTTTGGCTGCAAAAGTTAAAGTTGTGGTTGTTCTTAATTCCTGCTAGAGAATTTCTTTGCTCTGAAGGATGCCCAGGATTTCATGGTTTGCATGAACTCATTTCTCCTTTAGTGTACCAAGTAGATAGGGAAGAGTAAAAGAAAGAATGTGAAGTCATTTGTCTTGGTTATCCTCTACATCAGAAGGTATTGTGATATTCTAGTCCATACTGGTGGCATGAATCAACATTTTCTTTTATCTTTGTCAAAGAATTTTTAGTTTTGAGATACCTACTTTAACAAATCAGGTGTTCAGGAGAACCTAGGTTTAGGTTAAATCCCTCACATCCACAACACTGCCTGAATAATTTTCCTCCAATTTCCAGCTTGGAGTAATTTGTTACAAAAATGTCAGTAGCTCATCTTTTCCTCTGTTTTAAATGACAACATAATGAATTACCAGAACCTGCACTTTGCATTGATTACTAAACATATTTACATTGATCAGCCATAGACTGCCATTTGAAACATATAAGTCCTAAAAGCGTCAGAGTGTGAAGATTTTCACCATTCTTGCAGTCTTTATACCAGACCTTTGCTCCTGCAGCAAAGGGATTGCCATGCAATTACTAACCACAAATCTGAACTCCAATAAAAAGTCAAATTAGCAGCAAAACAAATGATGCTCAATAACCCAAAATTAAAAAAAAAAGGTAAAAAAGAAGGACCAGACTAATTTATGCATGGTTAACCTTACTATCCAAGTATTATCTATTCACACTATGCTTGTTGTGCCCTGTGTTTTTTGTGGATCCTGTGTAGCTGCAAAGATGCAAAAGGGGAGCGCACATCAGGAGACACAACTGCTTACCCTAACCAGCAACCTTAAGTGAGAATGGTAACACAAAGGAGAGATTGATCCTAATGGGAAACTGCAGGATTTTTCAGGTGACCTGACTCAGGAAGTGAAATAAACACAGTTATTTGCATAGGTATGCTGCCAGGGAATTCCCTGAAGTGGTGAGACCTGGAGAACTCCTGGCAAGGGCTGGTGCTATAAACTGTGGAGCAGATTTTATCTCCCTTTACTTCTCCCAGTTTCCACCCGGTTTCAAATATGCTTTGATCTCTACCCCTGCTGTAACTGTAAGCAGGAATTTATTCTTAGTTCCTAGCACAGAGGCTAGAAAAAAGTGTTAACCTTAGCTCTTACAAAGTTTTAATGAGATGACACAAATAAATGCCTTAATCTAGCTGTAGGTTTATTCATGAGGTCTTTTCTTTCTTTAAATGAAAAGAAAAGCAAAAAGAAATAATGCCAGTCTGATAAAAGGAAGTTATGCTTTTCCTTTGGTTGAAAAGAAAGATTCCAACTTGCAATAGCAGTACTTTGCCCAGGCATCCTGAGAAAAAGCAGAAATGTAGGAATACAATTTCTAACTCACCTAGAATCAACTTTCTCATGCCTGTGTCATTCAAAACTGTATGAAGTAATGCTATTGTTTTGATTCATTCTCATACAAATATCATGTTACTGAATTGTGGTGAGGAAGAAGTAATGCTGTTTTCCTTTCAGTTATGTGATTTGCAGAGGGAAGGAGTTTCTGATTTTTTGTTGTTTTTATCTGCATGTGATGCATATTCCTTGCTGATAATTAAACTTGTGTTAGGAGAAATCTTTTAAAGAAGATGCATTTGAGTTATTCAAGAAAAAAAAAAAGCTTGAAGAAATTCTGAGCTCTGCAAGTTAACTGTAATTTCCAGGGAACTTCCAAAATGTTTACACATGAAAATGTTCAGAGGGAAAATTTCCCACCAGTCATTGTAGCTATTGCAATATTGTATGAATAAAAAGGTAAGCTTACTGATTTTGTTTTTCTTTTTCAGTCTCCTTATTCTGCAGTGAACCATGAACTGCCTCTGATGCTTTAATGTTCCCTCTTCCATTATAATATGCTCTGCAAAGGGCAGAATACAAATAAAGAGACAAGAAACAGTTACTCATAATTTTACTCCATTTTCCCCCCTTCCTATCCAGAATAATAAAACAGAGGCTACCAGCTCGTGTATCTTATTTCTGTGTTGATAATAAAAGATGGTACAGAGATGGAGGACATGGATCTGTCCATTTAGGTAGTTTAAATTACAGCTTAATGGGTTAACTCCACAATAACCTAATTTTAAATTCTTTACCCTCAGCTCTGTATTTTTGATACTAGTCCCACATGGATTCTCTTGCCATTCAACACTGAGAAAGTGCTTCTCTGTTTATTTATTAGGGACTAAATAACATTCATATCCTCTTCATAAGAAGCTGACCTCACTGGCTGCTGATTCCCCCTCCCTGCACAACTACCTGACACTGAGAGGCGTAAAGGCATAAAAAGGGATAGCCCAGCTGCAGCGTGGGGGTGTTTGCTGGGTGGTGTCAGACTCTGTCAGGCAGCCGTGGAAATCCCCTTCATTCTGCATCCCTTAAAACAACACTGACTAAAAGTACTAGCGAAGAAACTTTGAAGAATATCAGGTAAACCTGTCCTGGCATAGACTTATAAGTCTTAACCTAAGGATATCCTTAAGGGACCAATGTCTGAGTCAATGTATTATAAATGGCAATCATGAATCTATCACTGTTTCTAGCCATTCTTGCCGCACTTCCTTAGAAGTGACCCAGGTGTGAGTATCCCCAATTCCTTATCACTACTGCTAATTGCTATTAAGCACTTTTTCAAAAGAGCTGAGAAGATTTGGCTGCTTTTATTCCACTATAGTAAATCAATAAATAAATATTTTTTTAAACATGAAACAGAGAGAGCACAAAATCTATGTAAGATCCTGTGTTATGGGAGATGCCTAGCAAGCAGCACAAAAGAAAGATGGTGGCATCCTCTCATCCCACTGTTTACTTCTCCAGAGGGTGCTGACTTTGTCACTGCTTGGGTCTGAGCACACTCTTGAAATTTTAGGAAATGGACAATCAGTTTTGCAGTGCAGTGCTTGGGTGTAGGATGGGGCCTCATCTGGCACCACAGGCAGCATGAACAATAAGTAATTGAACTGTCTCTTAGGTTACATTTGTTTTGTAATATTTATTATGGTATAAAGTAGAAAATATCAGACTGTGAAAATATCAGACACTGAAATCAGAGGGGTTATATTAGGACTGGAGTGTTTTTTGCATGAGTTTTATAATGGCTATATTGGTTAAGTATAGCCTTGTTCATTCACTTTGGAGGATTTCTGAGATTCATTAACCTTTCAGAGCAAGTTTCATGCCAAACGTTCATTTGTCTCAGAGGTTAATTTAATTTGCTATTCTTTGCTGCAAACAAAGCAATAGTTCAATTTGAACTAAAGCTTAGGCCATCCTGCAGCGAATCACTTACAGGTGGTTAAAAGAAAGTGGTGTAAGACAGAAGGGAAATTATAGCAAAATGAAGATGTCTCAGGAACTTCAAGAGAGGAACCAATTAGTAAAGCAAGTCAGTATGAGAGGCAAAAGCACTGAGAGGGATTAATCTAGTTGTTGAGCCAGTTTCACACCAACATAGAGTAAATGTCTTGATGGAGCTATGTTAGAGTAACTGGTATCCCGAGCCAGAAGTTTCAGTGCAATGCAATGATATACCTTTATCTTCACAAGTGTTTCTAGTTCAGACTATTTGGAAGTGGTATTCAAATCATATATTTATTTCCACAAAATGTGCACTTATAAGTCTTAATAAATTTGAGAGTTTGTAGTCAGAAAGCCAGTGAAAAAGCTCTTTGGGTTTTCAGTTTTCGTGGGGAACCATTAATTTAACAGAACTCAGTCTGGGATAATATGGTTTTCCTAAATAATATTATTGGAGGCTTTTTTGTTGTACCAGGATATAGCGAAATAGTTGATTTAGATATTCAGCTAGCATAAGCCCCATATTAATCAGAAGTTGCACACATATTGGTAATTAAAAGGTCTCAATTTTTTTAGGAATTTCCAAAAAACATAACACCAAACATTTAGAGTTAAGATTAAACTTCAGAGCAATTAAAAAAGTATTTGGTATGGAAATATGAGTTTGAATCAAGTCATACTCTTGTATCTCCCCGCCCCAAACTCTACCCTGAAGTCAGACCATAAGTTAAGTAGATATTTTACCATAAATTCCTAATAACTTCTATCATTTGAACTAGACTTACCCAATCTTTAGCCCAATTCCCATAAGAAAGAAGGCATGTATGACAACACTCCTTGTCTTGCCATTTATTTCTGAATCTGCTGGCCAGTTTTAAGTCAAGCTAGCTAAAGAGCAGACCTATCTAAGCTCCCATCAGTTTTATGGAATGAGGAATTAAACCAGAGGAGGGAAAGCTTATAAAATCTTCTTTTTATACTGTAGCTGAAGGAAAGGCTATAGCATCAGTTTGTGGACTGTTGGACACCAGAAAGTTGCATAGGAGATAGAGTTTTCTGATAACCCCTGTCATGAATGGAGCTTCTGCTGGAGATAACAGGATACATGTCATTGCCCAAATCCACAAAAACCCAGTTTGTTACTTCTGGACCCCTCTTTCTTGGTGGTGCCTCTTTGGAGTCCATGAAGCAGATATATTTCTGTGTGAAATGCTAAGTTTATCTTCCCATCTGTTTGGATATTTCTGTACACTGTTATGGAGTAGAATTGTTCAGTACTGTTTGGCTGCAGGAGGAGGAATGCTGTGGCAACAAGCTTGGCGTCTTTTCTGGGAAGGAGCAGAGAGGGTCTCTCCCCCCATTGCAGCAGCCACCAGGCAACTGGTCTCATTTGGTACCTTGGTTGGGGACAGCAGTTCCTGGGTTTTGCCTTCTGGACAATAAAGACTTTGCAGTTTCTTTGAAGGAAGCAGTATGTCAGTGGTCTTGTTCCTGGTTTCTTTACCTCCTTCCCAGTGGAGACCTTTCACTATCCATTTTTCTACTGAGGTCAGGGAAGTGTTTTCCAGCTGAGCTGTCCGCTTTCCCCTTTGCATATGAATACTTTGCACTATGCAATAATTTTTTAAAAACATTAGAGAGTTAGACTGTGAGTTCTGGACCCAAATATCTACTCCTTTTTTCAGGTGAATAACACCTCACTTGCTGCTTCTACAGCTCTCAGAATACAACTGGTAAATGCCAGTAGCACCACTGGGATCGCAGGCCTGAGCACAGAAGCTGCTGGAACATAAATGCATAGACCTTTACACATGATATGAAGGACAAGTGACAATAATTCAAGTTTAATTTTTCATCCACCACGTGAAACCTGTTTGCAAAAGCTAATGACTACTCTAAATATCCTTGTGAAACACCATCGCTGTTGTTGAGAACTGCCAAATTTTGTATAACACTCCTTTTTTTGCCTTTTAAAAATTCATGAAAGGACTATAGATTCCTTCAGTACTGTCTGCAAGTATTCAGCACCTCTCAGTATAGAAAAAAGTTAAGACATAATTAACTAAATGCCAACTGAACAATTAAATCCCAAATATTAGTACCTGTCAAAATAATCCTGGTAATCAGGTGTTTTTTTGCTGACATGCAATATGTTAACAAATGCAGTATGAAAGGCTTGTTATTCTGCATAAGAGGTTTATAAAATGAAATTAAATAGCTCTTTGAAATAAGCATCCATTCACAGGTGTTATTTTAGGCAAATATCAAATATTTTGCTTGTTGATTACTGGAGGAATAGCAAGCAAAACCCACTTTTTGAGCCTTTTTAAATCCTTCCTTCATGTAAATAAAGTTTGGTTTTTATTCCAGAGTGTTTCAACAAGGATTTTTCAAGGTACATGTTAGTTCTGTCTTCTCAGTGATGATTCAAGACAGCAACCAGTGATTTAAAAATGTACCAGCTCCTTAAAAGCAACACTGAGATGTTAAAATAATAAGGACTTTATTTTCCTTTCCTCCATTTTGTGGCACAATTTATTGGAAGTTCACACAAAATGTCATGAGGAATTTTGGTCTTGGGAGGATAAAAAAAGCAACAGAAAGGAAAAATATTCTTGTATTTGACTTACAGCTTTGTGTGAACATTAGGGTTTTAAGGGAGTCTAGAGGCTGAGATCTGAGTTGTAGCTGGATCTTAAATAAGAAATATATTTTTGATTTGTTTTTGCTTAGCTACAGTGATGGAGAGTTGTAGTGCAGTAAGTGCATTCTGTTGTACAATCCGTGACCTCAATGATGAGGGAGAAAATGGGCTTTTGCTGTCAGCTTCTCCTCCTATTACAGATTTGAGTTTTACTCCAACATTACTTCCAGTCTAATTGCATTTGACCTGGCATTCTTGCTGTGCTAGTGTCAGGCAACATATCTGGAGGCCTATGCAACAGCTAGTATTTATAGAATAAATATAATTACTTGCTAAACCCTAGAAGCATCAGCCTTATGAACTTCCTAATTTTCATTAAACTACAGGTTTCTTTCTACTTACCTTTGGAAGCAATACAGACAAGGTATTTATGTGTCCTAAGTGGAAGCCGTCTGCATTGAGAAATTAAGCTGTGAAATTAGAAGAAAGTTGGCCTATTTAGTGTAAATTCAAACTAAAAATAGCAGGTTGTGGTCAGGTGTAAAGACTCGTGTACGTTTACTATCAAAATATTGATATATGCAGATTGCTGGTGTCTGCATGTTTCCATGTTAAAATTGCAGAGCTGTTTATATACTTGCACAACTTGGGGGATATTCTGTTGATTCCCTGCTTCTTTCAATGGGGACAAATTCAATCTTCAGCATGAAAAGTTTTGTATTTCTGCTGTTACAAACCAAAGATATCTATATCTGTTTGCTCACCTTTGCATATTTACAAAGGTTTTTCTTCATTTTGAGAAGTTATTTGACATTTCTAAGTGGAAGCTATTTTCTGATATTTGTTTAATACCTGAAAGGAGGCATAGGCTGGACCCGCTCTTCCCCTGTTTGGGGAAGAATTTTATTGCTACATTATTAACAAAATCTATAAACAATAAAGTGAAATTTTCATATCTCTAAAGTTATGCCTGGAGCAAGCTGCAGTATTAGTGTTTTCAGGCTCAGCTCTGCATGATTCAAAGTGCATCTTTAAGGATGATTGGCATCCTCAGCTTGGGGCTTGTGTTTTCACCCATGAGAGGGGAAACTGTAGAACATTTTGCAGTAGCAAGCTTTGCATTATGCATATCCATTACTCTCACAACTTAGAAAATGGCAGTGTGTGTGTCACAGTACAAGGGGGTATGTATGCTGACCTCAGTTCTCTCTCTTTCCAGCCATTTTTATGTAATAAATCAAAACAATCTATCTTGAATATGTTAGCTGGTTCATTTTTGAAGCACAACCTTCCCCTTCCCACTCAAACCACAGCATAGCAAAAAGCTCTAATACAGTAGAGCATCCAGAGCTATGTATTAAGTCACATATGTATCAAAAATCTGAAAGTTCATGCCTCTGTTCAGTGATGATAATTTAAGACCTATGGAATTTTACCACTCAGGATTCTATTTCATAAAATAAAAAAATGAGCCGGTGCAATATCCACCTACTGGGATCTTCTTGTTATGCAGTCCTGTGACTTTCCTGTGATTCACATTCCTACCTTTCCCTTCAAAATAAATTTTTTTTACTGTATTTTAAGCCTTAGTGTAAGATGCTCCAAATACTATCCCTCCTTTGCCTGGATGCTCAGATGGATGCTTTTACTTATTAAAGAGTACAAATCAATTATTTCTAGGTTTCTGGTAAGTCCTGTCTTTCTTTGTCTTTTAGTTTATCCTTTTTTTTTTTTATGTAAGGAGTCTATTTTTGTCTTGGTGTAAGACTGAACACTTAACAAGAGCACAGTGATACACACAGGGCTTAGTGAGCCCTGAGTCTCAAAGGGATTGCTAGGTGAACACAGCTGGGGTCTCTCTAATTATATGATAAAGTGGCTTAGGGCTCCTATTTTTTTTCCCCTGAAATATTAGACAGAAAATGGCTGTGTGCAATGCAGAGCATGTGTGCTGTTAGCCTTTTTATATTCTGGATGTGTCAGGCTTCCAGCACACAAACAGATGAGTTTTCCAGCTCATGTACATTGAATCTAACAAATCCAGCTCTGCTGTGTATGGATAGCAGAATGGGCAGGCTCAGAGGATTCATCTCCACAAGAAGAAGTTTGCTGTGCATGTGGTTTGCTGTGTGTGAGCCCATTTTTCTGCACATCTAACAGTTGGGTCAGATCTGCTGCCAGGATTTCTGCAATCCCTTACAAACATTGTCAGCAAGCAAGTAGACAAGTGGCTCCTGCCCTGTAGCTGGCACAGTAGACATGCTCCAGGCTTCAGCATTCTGCTGCTCCTGCAACGGCATCCTCAGGTCTGGATGGCCCCATCTCATGGAGATTATATACTTCTGCTCAGCAGAGGTGTGGGAGGCACAGAGGAATCTTGTTTCAGCCAATACTTCCATGATATTTTGGCACCCAGGGGCATGTAGGACCCCGTGGACATTCTGAAATAAAATAGAAATCCAACATGGAGCCCTGGCATCAGTGTTCAGTAGCTTTATTAACAGTGCATTTCTCTTGCATGGTGCCATCCGTGCAGTGTTCTGCAGCTTCCTCACGTTCTCCTGGGCTCCAGCTGCAGTGTTCAGCACAGGACTGGTCCTGAGGTCTTGCTCCTGACTTTATGAACACAATTCCTCCCCCAACGAAAACAGTATGATGCCAGCGGAATGTCAAGGTTTTGCTCTTCACCTCTTTAAACATCTATGAATGTTACAAAAGCTTGTAGTGCTACATTTTTAATGTGCATCACATCTGTATATCTCTAGAATGATCTGTCTATATGAACAACAGCTGAAACACCTCGGTCTGTACAGCTGCCAAAACACTTTATGTACATCACATTAGTCAACACAGAAGGAACTGGTTATTTTTATAAGGAAAATGACACCAAGTCCTCTTTCAAATATTTGAAATATTTTTGGCAAATCACATTTTTATAATCCTTATACAGCTGTTTCATACTGAAACAAAACATTATACTGCACATGATGAACATCTCAAGACCTCCTCTCGGATTTTATTACCTCCTTTGCACAAACATAGAAGAGATGAGACTTAAGACACACAAGAAGAAAAGCAATGTGGTATAAACCCATATTTCTGTATGCAGTCAACTTGTTATGCACCACATTGGCAGTATTGGCAGCTTGTGTGGACCATGCCACAAGGACATAACAGGGAGGCACCCAAAACATGAGGTGAAAGTAGAAGTGGAAAAATGCATGGTCCTTTATGGAACTACAGGGGGTTGGCTTCTCTCTGGTATGTTTGGTCAGTGGCAAGGGACTGCGGATGCTGCAGGTATCAGACCATTCTGGTACTTCTGCTGTAAAAAAGGCTGCAAGGTGTGATCTGTGGAGCTGGTGTGACGGAATGCAGGAACAGTCGTACCTGATTAGAGCAGAGCTTTGTTCCTTTTGCTGAAGTAAAACATGCGCTGCCAGCAAGACTCAAAAGGCTGATACTTCCTTCTGCCCTAGCAGCCCAGAAACCAGTGATCACTGTGATGCAGCCTATCTTCTTTCCTTTTCATTTTTTAACCTTTTGTTCTTCTGTATCTTGTTATTAGCAATGGATCAAACCACTTTGCTTTATACTGTTCCAGAATACCCATGAAGACAGTGAGTAGATTTACTCCAGACTTACACTGCTAGGATCAGTATCAAGATCTGGCACATTTGGTTTGTGAACACTTCTTTTCTTTGCCCTCCCAGCTGAGTGGCTTCAGAGCCTGAAAAATAAGAGGCACTATTTTTAATCTCTCATTCAAACAGCAATGTGTCAGAAGTGGCAAATAATAGTTGCTTTCAATAGAGGAAACAACACACATTGCAACTGTTCCTATTTAAAAAGTTATTTTAAAAAATCTCTTCATGTTGATTGTAATAATTATTTGTGCTACTCTAGCCCATAAACTTTAATTTATGAATTTATTCTTAATCAATGCTGTAGTTATAGCTCTTTTTTATTGTGTTTGTTTGCATAAGTTTGTGCATTTTAAAATGCTAAAGGAATTACTCAGTAAGGTGTAAAAGATGATTTGGAAAATAAGTTTTCAAAGTACTTTAATAAAATAGCACATATAAATAATATACTGAAAACATTATCAATAAGGCTTGAAAATAAAGCACTATAATCTTATGTTTGCATGGATATCCTTAATCCTTTTCCTTAATTAATGCTTTTTTCTGAAATTTGGCCTATAATAGATATTTGTCCTTTAACTGGCAAAAGATTTGCATTAATTGTAAGGCTATGATGCCAGAAAATTTCCAGTCTCTGCTAGGGGATAAAAAGACATTGCATACTATAGAGGTATCAGAAAAAAACACTTTAATACAGGAAATAACAAACCTTATTTTCAGCTTTGTTCCAAGAAATGAGATTTGGGCTGATTTTGAAAAAACACACACTCAAAAATATAATCAGCCAGAGGAAAGTGCGTTGCGTGAGAACATGAAAGTCTGGCAGAGAAACAAGCAAATAGAAGCACTATTATACTGATGTGCTGGACGACATTAATAATGGGAGGTTTCAAATATCATATAAACAAAAGTAATGATACAATTAGATAAATGCTTTTCAAATTAAAGAAAAACAAAATTACCAATTGCCCTCTGAGACAAGGGATGTAATGTGTAGGGAATTCTGGTCCTTCATAGTCAACCTTCAAACACTGGGGTACTTCATGATGCCAAGCTCATGGAAGAGAAAGTAAACTCAGAGACGGATGGGGAACAGGGCTAGGAGGGAGCCTAAAGTCTTACTGAGAAGAGGAATAGCTGACTAAACTAAACAGCCTTTATTTTTCTGCTACAGCAGGAAAATAGTCACAAGTAACTGCTGGCTGAATGCTCGTAATCACAGCTTGGGTTACTGAGTGTGGTTCCCTTCACAGACCTTTGTGGACAACCACACATTTTCTTTCCTGGGGTAAAATAGTTTCTTTGAGTCAGATCAGGAGGTTCTGCATTAATCCTTTCTTTTTCCAAATTATTAAAACACCATGCAGAGCGTGTATTTGCATAGTTGGCAACTTTATCACAAGCTGGGCCAAGCACATGGGGTCTGTGGAAACCTGCTGAGAAAATCCTGAAGAAAGCCTGGTGCTCTGATGTTGGCAGGACTCGTGCCAGGCAGAGCAGTTGTGGGGAACAGATGAGATCTGCACCCTTTTCACACCTCCATGCTGCTGGTTGTTTCCCTTTAATATTTGGGGATATTGAGATGAAGAGGAAGACCCAGACCCATGTAGGAGTAATTAAAAATTCCACAGGGATCTTTTCCCAGAGCTGCTTATATCCCTAAGCAGTCTCTTAAGAGGCAAAGAAACCCCTGGAGCTTCCAGGTCAGCTCAAGAGGATGTTAATTATGATTGCTATAAATACAGAGGAGCTCTGGATTGGTTAGTGCTTTTGTTCTTTTCATTTTTGTCTCTGAGACAAGAGCTGAGGAAGTGCATACCCTCTCCCTGACCTATGTATTCCTGGACACCTGACTGGAGAAAAAGCCTCAACGAAGACCAGAGAGAGGTCTGAGGGAAGAGGTAGAGGGAAAAGGGTTGCAGACCCAGAAAAACTGTTATTCAGATAGCAGCAGGAAGATCAACTAGCTGTGAAACTGCTCTTTTAGTGCTTTCTTTTTTCATAAAGGCATTGTTTTCTCAGTGTCATCAGGATGTGAGAAATTCCCACTTCATTATCTGCTGCTTGGTGCTGAACATTCAACCAAGAGCTTATCTTTTATTTGTGAAAAGTGATTGTAAGGAAAAATATGAAACTGTTATGTCTTATAGTGAAACTCTTTGACAAAAAGGAAGAGCTTCCTACTAGAGGTCTCTTTTATTTTCTTCTCCAGGCTGAAACTATTATTCTTCTACAGAATGCAAAGGCTTTGTCTCCCTTCCCATAAAAACTTCACCCATTTTAATAGGAAAAGAGGAACTTTTATCTTCTGATCCTCATCCAGACCTTCACAATCTTGCAATGTGTTTATCCTGAAAAACAGAGAAATATTTGTATTTTCCCCATATTGCAGATAGATAATTAAGGCAGAAGTGGACTAAATACCAGACATTGATTGAAGCCCAGCTCAGCAGCCCCAGGATCAACACTGAAGTTCATGAACCCGAGCTACAAGCTATGCTCAAGCTGCTGCAAAACAGGGAGGGAGTGATGCTCTGACAGCCAAACACCCACATTTGTGAGTGTCTGTGTGGACCCAGAGCTCCCGCTCCCACCATCACCCTGTCAGCAACATCCCAAACAGGCATAGGGTACTTGGACAAAGGATCTAGGTGACACGTGTCTGCAAAATGCCTTTAATGCCGAGCATAGCGCAGTTCTGACCTTTGGTAGGCCAACGACAGGCAGTGCAATGTGCCTGGTCATCCCTGGGTGGATAAGGAATGAGCCCATTTCCTCTATGCCTCATGACAGACTGTGGGTCCCTTCTCCCCTCCCAGCTGAGCAGGGCTGGGCTGTGCACACTCACATCTACAGCCTCTCCTCCTTCCCATAGGAGAGCACTGCTCTTCCCTGCTGACCTGTCCTGAGCTCCTCCTGGCAAGCCATCAGAAGGACAGCACTGGCCGTGGCAGCTCCTGCTGCAGGGATGTTTGAGGAGGGCTACTGTGTTTGTGGTGGGGAAATGTGGAGAAGGAGGTAGCTGCCAAGGCAGGCAAAGGGGGATGAGGAGACAGATGGCTGCGTGCACGGGGAGCAGCGCCTGTGTGCGCAACAGCGTGTGGGAGGTTGCACAACTCGGAGCTGCTTCCCCCTTAGCAGTCCAGGCTGGATTACTGCTGTGGGCACTCACACCATGGTAACAATCTCCTTCCCTGTGTGACTCTGCTGGTATGGGGTGGCCACACAACCAGTGACCTCCCCACATGCCTTATCTCTTCTTTCTACCCTTTGGTTTTGATTTGGGGTTTCTCTGGATGCAACACTCCTTTCTGATTATTCTGGAAGCTCTTGGGGGATTTGTAACAGCAATAATATATGGTAGGTTTGGCTGGGAAAATTCTGTTTAACAAAAAATGTTGAGGTTTGGAAACATATTTTTGTTCTCTGTTGAAATAAAATCAAAGTCTTCCAAAAACTGTTTTGAAATTGGAGCAGAGAAATCTGTTAGGGACCCACTGGGTGGTAGGAGTTCCTTGTTTGGAGCTGAGCACAACAGGATTATGGGTCTCAGTCTCTGCTCCCCCAAAAGTGGGCCCTAGGCAGACTATTCAGAGGTGCTGCTCCTTTTTTCTGGTTCACACAGAAATTCCATTCTGGTTATCATTACAGAAAACCAATATATTTTCATTATAAAAATTTCATTGCAATGAATTTGTATTTTCTTTTCAAGAACTCCAGGTCAACCTGAAGTGGGGGCCATGCCACAGAAATTAAGTTCTGCAGGTTCTCAGCATTCATTTCACTTTTCTTCTAAGCATGTGTTAGGCTACATAGCTTAACTTGGTGTTTATTTTTTTAATTTTAAAATGTGCCATTTACAAAATAACAATATAAATCAAAAGCACAGCCACTGAACTTCTGTGGGAAATGGCCTGGCTTGCCTCTCAGGCACTGCTTGCCAGCCTCACTTCAAAAAGTCATCTGGCTCTGGAGCTGCCTTCAGAAATGTGCTGAAGAGATTCCAAGGCATGTACAAGATTAGCAAAAATCATTTCAGGAGCAACAACAGCACAGCTCTCCACCTCAGGGCCCAGCCAGGCTGGAGGGGTGAGCCAACAGCAATCTTGTGAAATTCAAGGAGGATCAATGCAAACTCCTGGACCTCTGAAGGAAAAACCCTGTAAGGGTGGAAGCTGGGGATGGCTGAGCTGGGGAGAAGCTCTGTGGGAGTTTCTGGTGCCCTGGGGCATCATAAGCCATTCATAAACCAGCACACACCAAACATGGTCCATCCATGCATCTAGAGATTGGATTTACCCCCTGTGCTCTGCACTATGAGACCATGGCCTGATAGAGTGTCTGGTTTTGGGGCTTCCTCAATAAAAAACATGGACAAGCTGGTGTGAGGAGCCCCCAGGCTGGTCAGGGCTGGAGCAGCTCCCTGTGAGGAGAGGTTGAAGAATGGGCTGTCTCAGTCTGGGGCAGAGATGGCTCCAGGGAGGCTGGGGCAGAGTAGCCCAGTTTCCTCACAGAAATGGAACAACAATGCTGATTTTGCTGATATGTACTCCATTTCTCATAAAACTGCACACTAAAGATTGTTTTATTTGTCAGAGCTTCATTCTGATGGTCCTAGAAAGAAAGGGCTACTTTATGTGGATGGAAAGACAGGATATCTCACCTCCCCCTGGCAAGGGCAAGAGTACTGCCTGGGGAGCACCAGAAGCCACAGTCCCTTACCTGGACCCCTGGCTTTTGAAGCTGCCACATGATGGAAAATATATATCTATGCTACATTTTTTAGAAGGATGGGAAAAGTTTAACTGCCACATACATTCTGCTGGAGGCCCAGGGAAAATACCCACTGGTAAATACCAGTGTTTTGTTTAAACCCAGAGAGAAATTTCACATACCATACCTTTCCATCTACAACTGATTCAGTGTGTCTCCTAATAACACAGTCTAGCCCTAGAAATGGACCAGATCTACAAGTTCATCTCATCCATCTCTCTTTTAATTCAGAATTGTGCCCTATAATGGGTAATTTCAAGTGGTTTTGTCAGTCAAATTTGAACAGACTCCTGCTTTCCAAGTTTTTGAAACACTAATCCCCAATAGATGTCACTGTTTAGTAAACATCACATGGAGAAAACTACTTTAAGGGATACAACTGTTAAGAGACACCACTTGTGTTATACTGTCTTGCATATTCAACTGGTAAGAAGAAGTAAAGGGTACACACTCCTTTCAGGGTGAGGGAGAATTTTCTTTCATTGGCTTTGTTTAGTTTTTACTTGCTGTATACATCGCAGATATTTATAACGTGATCCCAGTTATAGATATAATAAAATCAATTTGAACTCAATTTCTCAGTCTTTGATTGGCTCAATTGCTTTGCAAGTGAATCCATTGTAAATGAATTTACAGCATGAGACTTTTTCCCTCATTCTTTGGAAAAGGGTTTCATTTCACTATCAATCATGTATGACTATCTAATAAAGGCATGGTACAGACCCTCATGCAGGTGGGAGACCACTTTGCCCATTAGGGGGCATTAATGACATTTATTCCTCGTTTCACAGAAGGCTTTTGTGGCAATACCACCTCTAATCTTATTTTCTGTGTCTAACAGGAAATATATTAATAGTTGCTCCTTAAAGAAACGTTGCAGCCTCTTCTTGATGTTGCCTCAGGCTTATCTTCAGCCGTGTGTGACTGGGGCTGAGAACAGGCTCAGCATTTGGAGGAGAGGAGCTGGGGAGTTAGAGTGAGAAACGTTTCCATCCGAGGGGAAACCAGACTGCAAGACTCTGCTAAAAATTTCAGACCTCGAAAGTTGTGGAGCTTGCTGAACTGGGGTTTTGTTTCAGCCCTGGAAAATGACAGGAATCCATTGTGCAAATTGTGTGCAGATGTGGGGCTGGGTATCACACATAACCCACATTCTTAGCTGTTTGCATGTCGGATTTCATTTGCAGACCATATCCAATTTTCAAATTGCACTCTCTTTCAGTTGCAGAAGTGGCGGCAACCGCGGCCAAATCCCAGCGCTCCCTGGCTAGCGGAGGGGGACCCTGATCAGGAAAGAAGTTTTTTTCTTGCCTTGCTGTGCTCTCACAGAGGGGATAGAAGAAGAGGGGGAGGGATGAGAGAGCACAGGAGCACAGCACACCCAGTCATGTAGGCATCCCTTTGTGATGAATGTCCTTCCCTGCTGCCCCAGGACTGGATTCCCACACGTGCCCATAGGGCTGGGCAGAGGGCCAGTAGGACTGGGACTACACTATGCCCCTACCTAAACTCCACACTGTGACATGTCCATCTTATGCTCACCCGTGCATGTGTGGCTGCCTGTGCTGCACAGTAAAGCTGGCAGAGAAGGCAAAACCAGGTTACATCAAGGTCAGCCGATTCCTGGTTGTACTCCGGGTACGTTTTCGTACATACACAGTGTGCGGAGTTCACTATCTACCAGCAAAGCATTGCACTTATCCCAGGGAGGGCTTGGGCTGTTCCAGTTTATCATACATAGAGTACATTTTTGTTGTCTGCAATGGATAGAGATGAGCCTTGAGGGAATTGATAAATCTCATGCAGAGAAGTTTTAACTTAGGCATGCATAAGGAATAAATTAATTTTTAATACATTTTTCAAAAAGCTCTTTTTTGGCTCAGGACCATCATGCCTGGTATGTTTATAAAGGCACACGTAGCATGCTCCAGTTGAGAGTCTGTCAGTGTTTCCATTGTAAACCCTATTTTCAGAGGCTTATATTGTAATTCCAATATAAAAACTCAATCCCAGCAAGAAAAAACTGGCATCAGTGTTGGCTGGGGAGTGATGTTTTCTTAATGATTTTTTTAAATTCAGTTTTTCTTTTGCCAGTGTTTGATTCATGTTAGCTAATGAGAATACTTTCATATTTTGTCATTGTTAAACTTTAAATCATAATCTGCCTTGTATCCTAACAAGTTACTTGGTGTATAAATGAACTTCTGTTTGTTTTTAACACTTGCACAGCTTAAAAACATTCCCAAAGACCTAGTTTGCATTTTGTAAGCCATTAACTAATTTTCTGCAATGTCCTATTATAGCATTTAGGACAAAATATTATCCCAAGTAGGAACTGGAACCACAGAGTCCCACAGAAGCTCTCCAGCTATGCTGCTAGAAGTGCTATGGGGTGTTTTGCAGTTGGGACTCCTGGCCCTGCTGTGCAGCTGTTGCAGTCCTGCTTGCAGGTGATGGATGGTGAAAGCTCACTGGGTGAAGTTCAGCTTTCAGCAGAGACCAGGCTTAATTGGCATCACTGAGAGGTGGAGAGACCAGTGCACACACCAACCCTCCCCTTATGCAATTTTTTTTTTCTCTTAAACACACGCTTACAAGACCTCCACAGGAAACAAGGGCTCACAGTTGCATTTATGCCACCTAAAAAGGTCTAATATTAGTTTTAAATAAGCTTTTTTATTCAATATCTGCTCACAAAAGGAGAAAAATCCAATGTTAGCTTAATGATGCAGTTTTACCCTTATCAGCTTCCTTTTGCCCATAGGCTTTATAAAAGTCCCCTAGCACTGGGTATTGCTATATACCATATGCATTGCCTACAGTACCTCAGCACAACAGGGCAGATTAAGGACAGAGTTTCCACCTACCCTTTGAAGATTTATGTCAGACCTTTTAACCTCCTGTGAAAACAGTTTGGTTATTTAATTCTTTTTATGATACTCAGCAACAGCTTTCATACTTCCACAAACACTCTGTAGCTGTCATACCATAAACAGTCATAAACTAATCCAGGCTTCTCCATATTGGAGCAAGGTATGACAGAAAGCAATGGGGTTCAAGTTCTGTGAATTCTTTTTCCTGACAGCTGGGGTTCACAGAACTTGTTGAGATTGTAAACTTCTCCTTCCCCTCTAATCCTCTTTTCACCCCAATTTAAACAAACAAATATGCTTGGGGGTTTTTTCTGTGTTTCACATAATTGTGCTTGAAATTCAAGGCACACGCATATGGAGACCATATACAGTGTAACATATCTGTGTCCCACTAGTCCTTCGCCTCCTTTGTTGGGCTCAACACTGCACTTTAGCAGTTTCAAGACAGCCTCCCTAAAAGACTTGCCTGTGTTATGGAGAGATACTGAGCTTTCCAGTTTTTATTCATCAAAGAAAGCCTACCTAGATGCATTTTAGGCCTCCTTTTGTAATTTTCATATGCCTTACAACCATGAAAGGATGTGTCACACACTACATTACTGAGCAGTACTTTTTATGGTTGTGAAGCTGAATCAGAGAAAGATTAAATGACATGGTGAAAGTCACACAGGAAATTTGTGACAGAGCCAAGAATTTCCTGAAAGCCAACCTACTGTTTTCAGTTATTGTTTTTCTAGTTCTTCTTTGGCAGTATTCAAAGTAGAGGTGAATCCTACACTGAGTATTTGTCTCCGTATGTGTACTCATTAAGAGAAGATCTGCCAACCCTTCTTCAAAGAGCATCTCTAAGGAGAGAAAGGAGACAAAGGGCAGGAGAAAGGACTTATTAGTTGCACCCCATGCACGTGTCAAAAGCTAAAACACAGACCCATTAATACAGTCTGCTCCAGGCCACACAGGAAGTTTGTAGCAGAGACAGAGAATTTAATCCACATTCCCTGAACCCCAGTCCAGGGGTGTTCAATGTCTTCCTTAACCAGTTCATATTACATATGATATGCAGTCTGTACCATATAGTCTTGGAAACTCTTTATTTATGATTTTTACTCTCCCTTCCTCTCTGAAATAATCTAATCCAGCAACATTTGCACTGAACTTTTGAACCTTTGATGTTTAAGTAGGTTCAAAATCAGGCAAACCGTGTTTTCATGTTGTTAATTGGAATCACTGTGCCTGGATCTTTTAGCAGCCTCCACATGGTTAACTTCAAACTCCCACGTCAGCCTGAAAGAAAAAAGAAAGACCAAACACCAATCAGGTCCCATTAAATGTGTTAAAACATTTTAACTGTACAAAATGTGGAGTGAGGTAGATCTTTAGAAAACTGAATCAAGAGAATGACAGGCATCTGTGTATATACTTCCTCCTGCCTGGGCCGAAGGTCATTATTTTGAGCTAATAGCTGACCCCTTTGGCCTCTAGAAGGCCATTATGCTTAATGGCCTGAGCTAATTTGTTGTGCTACAGGGTTGGTTGATCTTTATTTTAATCTGCACCTTCTCCTGCTCTTGTGGGGAAAGCAACTACTCTGATATAATCCAGTTGGCATCAAATTGCCTAAAGGAGGGAACAGGCAAGCAGATAGGAGACAGAACTTAGTAATTTACTGAGGATTGACTTTCTTGCCAAAAAAAACCCAAACAAAGAGAAAAAAATCAAGGAAGGGAAAGGAAAATATAGGTACACATATGCACATACTTAATGTGTGCACAGAGTGTAAGAGAGTGAGAGAGCAGGAGTCAGCCAGGGCAGAGGGAATGGAAAAGAGGGAACAAGGGAAATCATGATACAGAGACACACTTTCACAAGCAAACCTACCTTTTTAACCCCATCTTCCTTTCTTTGAGACATTTTGGAAGAATAACACCCACATGATTTGCTGCCAGGAAACAGAGATAGTTTTGTTAGCTCTCTTTCTCACAATATAAAGTACCTATTTTAAAAGCAAAATCTCTTTGTCAGCCACGTGCCCATGTATCTTCTGGCATTCTAAACAGGCTGTTGTGAGTAACACAATTAAAAATCAGCTAAAATAGAAAGCAAACACATAAAGAGCATCAGCTGTTAGTCACATTCTCAGAGGGGAGGCAAAATCTCATGGAGTGCTGCTCTCACAATATTTGCACAGACAGCACTGTTTTTGTCTCCTTGAAACCTTTCTTCAGTTTCTCAGCTCAGGAAGGAGCAGCACTGCTCAGATGGGGTATGGGGCTCCACCACCAGCAGGCTTGGGGTTGCAGGATTTCTGGGCAAAGAGGAAAACAGGCTCTTGTCCCTTCTCTACCCTCAGCATTTCCCCTCTGCTCCAAATGGCAGTGTGTCACAGAGTCTTTCTGTCTTAGCTGATACAAATTTACATTTGCTCCTTCCGTTGCTGATCCTGGTCTTCTGCGCACATCCTGTGCCCTGGGTAAGGAGAGGGAACACGATGAAAAAATGTCAAATCAGCAGCACACTGAAGATTTTATAGCTTACAGGAGCTTGTATGCAGAGGAGCAAAGCTGCTTTACATGTGTGTGCTTTTGTATCTGCAGTCACACATGCATGAAATGCCCTAGAAATGCTCACAGCATGACCAACTATTGCAAATCACAGGTCCTTGCTCCTCCTTTTTCACACTAATTTTCCACGGTCTGCTGGTCTTGCTGATATCTTGTCTAATGTGCTGTGGTTGGCTCTTTGGGGAGGCTTGGACACACTGCTTCATATCTGTGCTGTGCAGGAAACTGCAGAAGTGACAGGGCCTTGGGGCTATGCAGCGCTGTTTTCCCCCAGCTGCACCCATTGCAGCTGGCAGCAAGCAGTGCTTCCCTCCAGGCTCCAGTCCTTCCTTCTGGGACTTCAGCTCTTTCTGTACTGGAGCCTTCTGGATGTGGGTGGTGAAAGTCATGGGCATCCCTGATCCTGTCATTGAGGATGACTCCCCCCAGGCAGTGCAGTCCTGCCAGCAAAGCCAATGGAAGTGCAGTGTTATTCATGGCTCAGCCTTGAGTCAGGTTCTGTCCCTATTAATGGTGTCCGCGCTGCCATGACTGAATTACCTGCAACAGAAACCTTGACATTCAGGGATGCCAGGGAAAGCTTAAGCTGACATGCTCAGGGGTCCAAGTTCTTAAATATACGAGGATTATATTCTTGTACTTAATTTAAAAAAAATGCACACAGATGAATTTCTATTTCCACACTCAATCCTGGTGGTTCCTTGCATTTGCTGTGATGGATGTTAAAAATCACAGCTGCACAGGGGAGGGGTTGCTGGTCCAATGGTCCCAGGGTATCATGTGCCTCCAGCATGCATGGAAATGAGCATGGGGCAGCCTGAGATGTGGCCTGTGCTCAGCCATGTGGAGCCAAGCCCTTGTGAAGCTTTCCTGTGTGTGGGAAATCTTCCCCTGTCCTTGGAGGGCAGGTTCCTCCTGGCTTTGGACTACCAGGAGAGCACGGGCCCCAGGATGTCTACTGTTTGTCAGAGGGTGTGCACCTCAGGTATTAAACACACCTCTAATCTTTCCATCTACTCCAGCCTGAAAATTTGCAGCATAATTCTCTACAATTTAAGCAATTAATTGAAAAAGTAATTTAAAAAGCAATTTCTTGCAGCAACTCAGTAAAAACAATTCAAAATCAAGATCTAAAAATTATCTGTCTGAAACAGCAAGTCTCATGGTTTTGTCACGTGTATCACAGGAGTGATACAATTTTTTTTTTTGTTCAATTTCTCTGTAAGATCTTTTGGTTTCTAATGTTTTAGGTTCTAATGTTCCCACAGAAGATCTCCCATGGTAGACTGAGTACCCTAGCAAAATAAAAGGCCTCCTGCAGGTGGTGCTACAATGCTGCAAGTATTTTTAATTAGAATAGACACAAAAAATGCCTCCATTATAATTTTCTCTCACTTTACAACAAATGAAAATCTCTGTGTGGGAGGTAGCTCATTATAGGCAGCCAAGTTCAAAGTAGCTTCAAATTAAGATGTACAGGTAAAGCATCTTGGAAACCTGGACCTAACTCACTCTCAGTAGCACAACTCCTCTTTCTCAGCATAGCTAGCAGCTGTGACATACTAAGAAAATAATTTCTTCTCCCCCTGAAAGTTCTGAAGAAAATTGTTGCCTTATTCTCCATGCCCAATGACTTGGGCAGTTAAATATTATGGAGCAAAATGAGGCTGCAAGATGTCCTGTAACAGATGGGTTAATATCTTACACCTCATATTAGTGCAGGAATGTGCAAGCAACAGACAAATAAGGAAAAATTGTTAAAAAAACCCTTAAATGTCTGCTAACAAAACAAGCTCCATATTTTATGGATCTCTGATTTTCCACAGACTGGGCAAAATAGCTTGGCTAGGCCAGAGTAGCCTGATGGGCCACCTCTGAATTGCCAGTATTCATTCCTATATGCTTTTAAATGACATTGGATAGCCCCAAAAAAATGAAGCCATTTTCCAGGAAAAAAGTTAACCTGTGGAGAAAAATACTTCCATTTTAAACCTTTGTAATTTCCATTATCTTTACAACAAAATTGTGTTCTACAGATTTTGTTGTCTTTAAAAGTGTGTCTTCTTTTTAGCCTTTCTTGACTGATGAAATTTTGGTTTTCTTTTTTTTTTTTTTGTCTCTTTATGGATTCACTGGGTATTGGGAAAGGAAAACATAAAAAGCAAAGATCTGTGGGAAAAAAAGTCAAAAAACCAATCTTTTCTGACTAAGTGGGAAATAATTTGGTATTAAATATCCTTTGCAATTGCTTTTGCCTTCTCTTTTAGTTCTTATCCCAAACACACTCATCAGTAATTCTCTTCCTTTTTCTATGAAAATATATTTTTAAGTGTGTCTGCTTGCTAGTCACAAACTGTTGCAATCCTTGTAGTTAAGATAACCAAGTGTGGCATCCTGCGATGTTACCCCGCTTGCATTTGCACGGGGAAACAATTAAGCCATCAACACAAATGCATTTAGGGCTGTCATATCAGAAAATAAATGGAGGCTGAATGATGATGTAGTAGCAACACTTCTATAAGAAACAGCTGCAATTAAATTTAAAATGCAGTGACAATTATTAAAATATGTGAAATATGTCTTTCGGGCAACATTTAATCTTATGCTTCAGTATGATTTTTATTTTTTTCTCTTCCTTATGTACAGCACCTGAAAATTCCCAGTGAATTTAGAGGGAGAGGCATGTATTTGGAGACAATAACAACTTGCTCTTCAGTGCAATTTCAAGGAATGTCAGGACAGGTGCAATATCCATTTATTCTTCAATCTCATTCCCAGAGAGGTACAATGTGTCTGGGTTAGCAGGGCTATTAGCAGTTCAACAAAAAATTGTTTTTCTTTTAATAATTAGAGAAGAGGCTGCTCCTTATAAAGTGAAAGCCTATTAGTGCTCACCAGTTGAGCTAATCAGATATTTTGTTACACACATCTATTTCCTTGCAATGTGCTGCTGTGATCAAGAAGATACTCCTTATTTGATGTAATATTAGCACTGGCACAAAAGACTTTTTTTTTATGAGGTGAAACCCTGCATGTAGATATGGTTTTAAAACACATAACACCTATCACTAAACAGCCATGTCTTCTTGAAAGATCAGGTGCACAGAGGGAACATAGAGACATTTTCTGAGGTTTCTTTGAAAAAGTCTAATCTTCAGAAGAAATTTCTAATGAAAATAAATGAATAGAAAGATTCAGTGGCTGCAAATGCACACCTTCTGCCCTCTTGGGAAGAAAACTTTGCTGTAGAGTGTTATTAGTTCATTTTTGGAGACACTAACCCTGGGGACTGTTCATATGGATGCTATTTGTGGCTTTCTTGAAACTCATCAGTGTGTCCTTGAGGGTAGAGGAATGACACCAAGTCTGGACTCAGCACTCCAGGGGTTTCTGCATCAGCAGCAGGTCCCTCTGGGGGACCCTTCCTCTATGACTGGTCTATTTTAGGGCTATGCCTTTCTTTGGGTGAGTCCCAGAGGTCTGTATGGGTCACACCACACAGGCAAGATTAGAGGGGGACACCTGGTTAGCTGAGGGCAAGGGCTTTATGTGGTACCTCCTACCACTTCAGTGCTGTAGGGATTGAAGTGATTTATGTGCACAGGCACACAGGAGATCTCTCAGACAGGGACATAGAGACCTAGGTCCCACTGACAAAGAGACTTTGAATGAAGCCCACGTTGGCTTCAGACACTTCATGTAACACTGAGGAAATCATTAGAGGAAATTTGCCTTTTTTGTGGATTTATTTTTCTGCATGATTTAAATTACTTGCCATATTTCTTTTTATCACTGACATGTAAATATCACCACAGAGCTTAAGTGAAGGCCAACCAGCTGCTGATTGTAAACCCTGTAAAACATTCCTATTATTGTTTATTATTATTATTATCAGCAGTACTACTACTACTATTACTTTGTAAGAGCATAATGCACTTATAAAACAAAATCTCTGCTTTTGGATCTCTTCATATACTGGAACTAGAGAGTAAACTTTTAGTGACTGGAAAACAACCTACTGTATCTTTACCTGTGAAGAAAATGGTTGTGCTGTCTCCTTGGTGAAGCTACTTTAAGATACTTCTGGAGCTTATAATTTAATGTCTGTACCAATTTTAAACAGGAAATGTGTTACTGACATAGCAGACATCTACCAGAAACCATCAGAAAAACCCACAAAATCTGTTGAGGCAGAAAGAGCAAGGCAGTACCTATATCAGAGAACCACAGGCTTTTCATATTGGCAAAGTAATTTTCCCTGGCTGGACAGTTTGTTGACATAAACCTGAAGTAACTGAGAAACCACTTCTATATTAGTACTTTGCTCAACTGCTGATAAAAAGCCTAGTTGTAAATCCTTCCTATATGAACATAAGCAGAATTTTCTTTTTTTTTTTTTTTCTTTAAAAACCATCACCAGAATCTTTTGATTTAACATCACTGCAAGATTAACATAGGCAAGAAGCCTGCAGATTGAATCAAGGGGCTTTTGGTTGTAACAAGATTGTCTTGCCGAGAGGAGAGGACTCAAAGGGATGAAAAGAAGCAGAAGTTTTAGATATGCCCCTAGCATACTGCTCTACTAAACCTGGAAAGTTCTTACCTCTATTCTCTGTGAAAAGAGGTCACAAACCACCTCATCTTTCACCATAATCTCGTAAGATTTCCACGGAGCACCCTGAGAGTAACTTCACTATCTATGTGAGCCATCTATGTGAAGCCTTACCATAGGCCAGCTCCTTGTTAACTTGGACAGGTCATGAGCAGACTGTGACACTAAATAATTCTATTAAAGAGGACTTTATCTGTTGGTAATTGGAAGGGGCCTAAAGGCAGCATTCAAAATGTCCACATGCAAACTGAACTGGTCATAGACCTGAGGAATGTATGCACTGAGTAAATTGGCCTCTCAGCTTGGCACATTTCTTGACATACCTAATAATATTGAGAACAAAGTAGAAAGAGATTAGAAAAATAATCAGAATTTACCATGTGGCCAGAAACTACTCTCACTTGCTTTGGTCATATATAAACATTGTATTAATTCTTGTGCAAAGTGGTGGCTGCAATGCCTCCACAAAAGCACAATTATGTTTGTTCTGGGTAAGCATTTACAGCTACATTCTCTCAAAGAGAAAGATAAACAACATGCATACATGTTTATTTTCCTACAGCACAGGGAACCTTTTCCTCTTATTTCTATACACATTAGATGGCTCCCCTCCTACTAGTTTTTGTAAAGAATGGCTTTAGCTTGTAAACTGCAGGATAAAGTACTTCAAAGGCATGGCAGCAGGAGTGTAAATTTTGTTCTCTATTTTGTATTAAACATCCTTGAATGCAAGGAAGCAAATACACGGTCAGCAGGTAACTCAAGGGCTGACTGGAATGCCACTTGTAAGTCCTGTTGGGAATAAGTAGGCATCCCTGTCTGAGGTAGACTTCCAAGAGTTCAAAATTTTCATTCTGAATCACCATGAATAGTTACTGACATGATTTGTTTCTTTTTTTTTGCAATTATTTTTGATTGCAACTATCTTAGGTAAAACAGTGCTGATCGGGTTATTTCACTGGTTGCAAAATGCTTAATTTATTAAAATATTTCCTTACAAAAAAGTTTGTATTACACTTTATATATAATTCTGTTTCTAAATAAAAAGGTTCAGAACAGAAACGTTATGAAAAGCTGAGGTTTCTACCAATTAAAAAACAAAAACATTGAAATCTGTAGAGCTAAATTCTGTGAAGGTATGAGAGACTGAGCTTTGATCAAAGAGCATTTTCTAGTGAGAAATATCTGGCTATGCATGCCCAATTAACTGTCTGCCTTTCCAACAAGATGAACAGATTGGGAGACAGAAAGAAGTGTGCCATTTTGAAGACTGCTATAATAAACATTAATGTCTGTTTGTGAGGAACAGTCAGCAGAAGACCAAACCCAAAACCAGCCAGTATAATGTCAGGATTTTCCCTGCCTGATGACCCCTTTCCTTTCTGTTGCAGTGGAGATACTTTAATTTGAGTTATGCCTGCATTTCTTCTATATTTTTTCCTCCAGAACTGTAAAAAACAATGTACCATGAGGATAATTTTTCTTGAGTAAATAGTCACACAACATCCTAAGAATAGATAAAAGTCATTTCATCTCTCCAATGTTTACTTTTAAGATTTTTCTGAAGTAGAAAAGAAATCAATAGTAGCTAAAGAAATTAGTTTAGAAATTTGAAATCTGACACACAAGATTGGCATATTTTCAGTGGTTTTTTTGCCATTCCTTTGCAGCTACTGCTAATGGCTTTGCAGTATTCTGAGCTTTGGATGTGCAGAAATGGTTCCAAGTAATATGTCTCAGAGACATGAAGGCAGAAAAATGCTTTTTAAAGGAAACTTCAGTGTTTTTCTCAACTGTGAAATTTTATGTAGGAGTGTTGCTTTTTTAAGTTCTCTAACATGTGATGGGAACTGGTGGAGCAGCAGTTACAAACTTTAGCATTTTCTGGGAGCTGACAAAAATCTTTAATTAGGCATGCATTTTAATTTAAACAAATAAATAAATATTTATTATTAGTATTTGCTTCCCACAAAGTTATTTTGACCTTTCATAAAACAAAAAACCAAACCAATGAAAACATAAAATTTAAATCTGGAATTATGGAATGAATCCAGAAACATGAGCATGGTCTCTCCTGCTCCATTTCCCTCTACTATCTGGTTGCTGAAAGCAGTAGACACACTGTTTTTGTCCTTATGATTATAGTGTTTTGCAGTTTTTCAGGAGAATGGGGGGTGAGAATACATTGGGTGATCTTCCTGAAGGATGGAATGAGTAGAGAGCACTTGTGGTATGTATGATTGCTGCTGGGCATCCCCTGTCCACTTCCACTTCTGCATGTGGCAGGAAAGGTACCAGCCTACAGTTTACATACACTAGGGAAATAGGATTTACAGGCCAACAGACAAGAAGGTATATCAGAACAACAGGCTGGAATACTGGCATTTTTTTTCCTCATTGTCAAAAGTGGTTAAATATGTATCATATTTGCCAAGCCTAGCTGGAATGCAGACTACGCTTATGCTGGTGATAACTTTCTGTAAATTGCTATTAAAGGCAAACACACGAGTTTCTTCACTAATGGAAGAAGGGAAAATAATGTTGCTGTGCAAAATGGCACCTGTGAGGAGAAGAAACAAACCCAAGGAGCCAAAGGAAGAAAAGAAAGATGCAGTATGCAAATATATGTGTACATGTACCCACACAAATACATACATGTGTATGTGTATATTTTCATTCCTAATGCAAAGTGAGATTGATCTTAGTTAACATTGGGCAGTACAAATGTAGACTCCATCTGAAAAGCTCTGCAGTCTTATTAATATGTAGAGACAGGTGGGGAGCTCCCATAGCATGAGTAGATTAATCCTAAAGTAGAAGTCTAAGATCAATCCATCTAATTCCTCCTCCCTCTTTTTTCCCCCTCAGCTACACAGTAATTTCTGGCTTTCTCTTCTACAACCTGTTAGAGTGTCATCATCTCCAATTAATTTAGGAAAAACAAATCCCAGAGCTGTGAAGTACCATACCAATGGAGGGCTAAAGGAATAGCCCAGGGACAGAGCACAGCTCCTTTCTACCATGTAGACTGCGACCAAGCCATATTAAACCTTGTGGAGTATATTTTAATATGCATAGACTTTTTGCATAAAGTCTTCCCTTACTCTTCCTAAAAATTGAAATAAATAAACTTTCTAATGGGAAGACTGCAATATCTGAATGATTTTTTTTTCTTAAATGCAATAATAATATCAAAGGTGTTTTCCTGAAGCCCTTAAAATAATCAACTAAGAGTCATTTTCCAACCCAGATTGTAATTTAGAAATATCCAGAACATAAGCCTGTTCTATTTTGTGTGTGTATAGGGGTGACATGACAGTCTTCAGTAGTTCACCAGATAACACTGCTGTTGGGAAAGCTTTCAGATAATATAGGAGCTGATCTAAAGCAATGCAAAATCAGCTTCAATTTAAGTTAGGATTTTAGCTAAATCCTCTTTATTTTAATAAACATTTTCATTTATATATGTTCCTTTGCATTTTCATTCTCCAGTCAGGAACAGAGGTGGAAGTTCAGAATAGCTTTCTTTTTTTTGGTGTTTAGTGAGAGAGGAGATCTCAAAAAGGCTGTGAGAAAATTGGTTGTTTTAAGGATTTCCACACTCTGAACAGAGTCCCATAGTTTTCAAGAAGGCAGTTTATATTAATTGAGGTAAATAACTCCATTTACAGAAGAAAGTTTTACTTACTGAATGCATTTCCAGTGAACATCACATATATGTCAGCAATAATGATACAACCACCAATAGAAGAAATGTGCCTTCAGAGTGCATTACATTTGAAATTTCCTCCTTCTCAGTAAAGAAAAGATCCAGCTGGATGCTGAGGCTTTCTACTCTACACCTACATTACATTCAAAATGCCATGTCATAGCCTTTACACTATCTTATTACTAGAACCATTTTGCCCTCAGCCAGCTGGTGCTCTCCCAGAGATGTTCTAGGGAGCATAAACCAATCCTGACAAATAATGTGGATGCAGCCAGCCTGTCTTGGAAGGTAGAAGACTTTAAAAGCATGGATGTGGGCCAGTCCCCACACAATGAAACCCAGAGAATGGGCCCCAATACCACGGCCTCTAATGGGGTAAAATTGCTTTAGAATTTTTACTGCCTGTGACTATACAAAACAGCAAAGTATGATGAAGTGAAATAAAATACTGAACCTAAATTGATGTACTTTTGGGGCTATAAGAGTAAATTTTTGGTGACAAAAGTGGAGTCAGGGATTGTTACCTTGAATTCATACTTTCCATTCCTCTCCTGCTCTAACTAGAAACAGATGACCTGAAAATCACAATACTTAACCCATGATGAGGTCTCTGATGGGTTTTGGTTTAACCATACATGAGCCTTTTGGCAAGGTATATTTTGAAAGGAATCAGGAAGCCAGGCCAAAGCCTTATTGGGGGGGTATTTCTGCCCTTGCTATGTTGTGGTCTCATCATGTCACTCAGGAATGAGGCACTTGCTGTTATATTAAACACAAAAATAACACAGGAAATTGATTTATGTTGGCACAGTTTTCCTATTTTAAATTATTTACCTGAAATCCAAACCAGAACTGCAGTCAAAGTACAGTTCAGAGCTCAGATTTCTTGGGCTCACATGTTAAAGAACTTGACATTTGATCCAGATGGTCCATCTGCCTTTGATTACTGTTTTCTGGTAAATAAAATGAAGAAGGTAAATACATTAACTGCCACGTTGGAAAAAGCTAAAATAATGTCAAGAGGTTTATAAAAAAAGCTAATGAAAGTATCCAGAAAGTGAGAACAAATTTGTCTGCTTTCACTACAGATCTTTAGTATCCCCTTTTATCTACTGATGCTTGTGTTGGTGTTTGGAGCACATTAGTGAGTAATTAGCAAATTCTACCAACTGCAACTGCACATCTTTTCCAAATATGGACTGAAGTGAAAAAATATTTTTCATTTTTAAATAAATGCTTTATCAGCAGAGATAGAAATGAAGTTCAGAGGGCACCTTACCTATAAGGCTGTTGAGATGGGGAATATGTTAAGATATCACATTTGGTTGTGATCAGTTTGATACCAGCTTTTAATGAGTGTCTGTCTGCTTGACTGTAGTGCAAGCATTAGTAGGAGCATTTTTGAGATAGGAGGCTTTTGGTTAACGTTATGATTATCGTTAGGTTTTTTTCCTCATTCTTTTCCACTTTGGGTCCTAGCCAGAACCTGAAAAGGAAATACCTCTGTACCCCGAGAGAAACTATTTGTGAAGAATTTCTGGCTTGACCTTAAACAGGAATTGTCTGGAATTACAGGAAGGACTTTTTACAAGACTTCCCTCCTAGCTTTGCAAATGCAAACCATTCAGAGGTATTGGGTGCTTATCAGCAGGTCCAGGAAGCATTTAAGGTTTGTCCAGTTTATAGCTAACAGGGAGAGGTCCTTGCAATGGCAAAGAATAGTGCCATTTTCTCTGAAAGTTGTTAGTTTCCTGAGTATGGGCTGATTTGGAACAGTATAGAAGCTACAGTAAAAACATGTGGACAAAATAATCTAATTTTCAACTTCAAGGTTTCTAGCATGACCATTCAGTGCTACCATAGCCAAGGAAAAGCAGTAAAGAAGGCAAATACATTGTGCTTTATTCTGTTGATATTAGCTCTTTAAATTAGGGTCCCAAAGTGGACCTTTCCCACTGTGCATGCAGAAGGTACTATCTCTCCATATCCAAACAATCTAAAAGCAGCTCTGTGATACAAAAAGATTTATTTTGCAAAGCTTTCTGAAAATGTTGGTAAATATCTCCACAAAACAGACGTTTCCAAATTCATGGAATGAACTATACCTGCACTGAGCAATTAGGAGAAAATCTAAGATCCTTGTCAGATACTGATGTGATTGAAAATGTTGCTGTGTAAATGCCGCTCCATAAGGATGCTGACCTTAGAAGAACTACTGGCATGCTGCAGTCTGTGCTGCACTCATAACTTCATGCCTATTAGGAAGCTTCTGAAGCATTAGCATGCCCAGATGGCTGGGGCCTCCTGTTTGTTCTGCCTGTGGCCCTGCTCTTTGTTATTGGGTATTTACTGCAGATTTGCTTTCAGGAGAATGGCTTGCCTTGTGCATTTACTGGGTGAAGACTGTGGTTACTTCATCTGAATTCGAAAGTGAGAAACCAAGAGAGGTGTTCCAGTCAAAATTACTTGCCCTATTCATTTCCATGAATGAAGACTCATGTTTGCTTGGGGAAATCTCCAACTGTTTTGCTATTGTCTCCCTCAAGAAGTAAAGAAAGCAGTCTCCCAAATTCAACCTTTTGGGAAATACCTTTACAAGATAATTTCAAGAAAGAGAAGAGGGTCACCACCTCATCAGAGCTTTTCTTTACTAATATATATGAGTTTTGCATTAATGGGATCACCACTTCCTCTTGAAATTTTATAATTGACAACCAATAAAGTACATTTATACATGTGTTACTATGTTACATTGAAGAACTGTTTGTTGGAATCTCAATTTTTTGAGATGTTAACTGAGATACAGTTTAAGATCTAAGAGCCAAACTAAATAAATACAGCACTTTTTCATTGATTTTTAGACTTTCTAATAGGGATTAACAGTAGGCCCTCTTCAGATCTACCTGCATGTCTGCAAGTTGTTGCTCTTGTTATTATTATATTACCTTATAAAGTATATTGCTAATTATTTTTACTCACTTGATTAGGTGCAGACTGTATCCACATGAAATGCTTTTGCTCTAGGGAATTTACAATTGGATTAGCTCATGTTCTAGAGTTTAGTGACATTTAATCATAGAATCATAGAATAGTTTGGGCTGGAGGGGACCTTAAAGGTCATCCAGTTTCAATCCTCCAGTCATGGTCAGTCACACCTTTCACTAGACCAGGCTGCTCACAGCCCCAACCAACCTGGCCTTCAGCACTTCCAGGGGTGGGGCATCCACATCTTCTTTGGGCAAACTGTTTCAGTGTCTCACCACAATGAAGAATTTCTCACACTCACACACATCCACACTCACAATGAAGAATTTCTTCCAATCATTTTATCTGAATTTTACCCTCTTTTAGTTTGAAATAATTTCCCTTTGTCCTGTCACTACATTATCTTGTAAATAGTCTCTCTCCAGCTTTCTTGTAGGCTCCCTTCAGGTACCAGAAGGCTTCAATTAGGTCACTCAAAACCTTCTCTTTTCCAACATGAACAATCCCAATTCTCTCAGCCTTTTCTTACAGGAGAAGAACTCCATCCCTTTAATCACTGTGATAGCTCTCATTTGGACTCGCTCCAGCAGCTCTATGTCCTTCCTGTGCTGGGATCCCAGAGCTGATGAGGTCCTGCAGGTGGGGTCTCACCAAAGCAGAAGGGCAGAATCCCCTCCCTTGCCCTGCTGGCCAATCTGCTTTGGATGCAGCCCAGGACACGTTTGGCCTTCTGGGCTGTGAGTGCACATTGCCAGCTCATGTCCAGCCTCTCACCCACCAGCAGCCCCAAGCCCTTCTCAGCAGGGCTCCTCTCAAGCCTTCACCACTCCCTTATACTGATACCCAACATAGGTACATTGCACTAGACAAAAAAGGCTCCATCATTTAGTGCTTTGCCCAAGGTAGCTTCTCAAGCAGAAATAGATTAGATCAAACTTTGCATAGCTTTATTTAAAATAAATTGTGTAGTAGCATTATACTTGAAAGCATAGAATCCACTACTAACCTTGTGTGAATGTCTCACTGGCATATCAGTGCTCCTAAAAGTGAGGGAATATCAGGCATAGATTTACCAGAGGAGAAAAGATTTTTTTTCACTTTTTCCTGTTAGTCATTAAAGTGAGCTGGTTGTGACATAAGGGAAGAACTAAGCTGAGCTGAGGATTCCTGAGAGCACAGTATCTCTCTTTCTTTTACCCACAATCTCATAGAAATTTGCTATAAAAATGATCCTGTTTTTAATTCCTTACTAGCCTTATGTTAATATAATAAATGTATTTATTTAAGCCACTAAAAGTGGCCAAATTCATGTACTGTTTCTTTAAATATTGATCCATCTCATGTTATGAAATATTCTTCAGCAAACGATAGTTGACAGCTCTATCAATAGTGTGGAGGTCTAAATGTTTTTCTTGCTTTGTTAGTTAAGCGTTCTGTCCCCTACCCACTGAGGAGATGTATTTTTAAACACACAACCAGAGCCAAATCCAGAACTTACATACAATACCCAATTGAATACATTTTCATTAATCCACCAGTATTTTTGTCTCTGTACTTTATATTTCAAAGCAAAATATATGAATAGTGGAAACCAGTTGGATTTAGTATAGTGAGCTAGGCAATTCAATTAATTTTATTTTTTAATGAAAAAAATTAAGTGTCCTAATTGCTTCATGTGTGGTTGTGCACAGATGTCATTGTAATGATGAATGAGTGGTGAAGTTATTGGTGAAACTGTGAAGTCCCTGGCAGAGCCCCAAGTAGTAAAGGCCAACTTTCCTGTTGGAACAGCTCTTTCCAGCTTTTTCCATTGAATTCTTGAGTAAAAATTGCTCCAGGCTGATAAACCACACAATGCTGACCAACATAGAACTGCTCCAGGGTTGCAAACCTGGAGGAGGCTGCGCAGGAAGAGGCGGTCATTTCGTTACACTCACCTTGCAGCTCCAACAGGGGGTTGAGCAGTGTTATTTGGGCATATAAACATCAAATTTTTCATCCATTATCTTCATTCTGGAAAGAAACACTTGTCAGGAATGACTCAATTTTTCATTTTATTTACAAGGAAAACAATTCTGCCAAATATTGCCCCTACCATCTGGACTTTTTCCTAGCTAGAGAGCTGCCTCTAACTGAACATTTCCCAGTTTTGATAGCTTCTGAATGGCATCTATTAAGCACTGGAATAATTATAATTTATAAGAATGAAATGTTGATTTTATACATATACATATATATATATATGTATATATACATGTATATATATATAGTGTAGTACCTAATAGTAACTTTAGTAACTTTTAAGTACCTCCATCACTGGCAACAGTAAATAATATTACTGTTACCAATGAAAACTTCTAAACCTGTGCTGGAGACTAGTGCTTTGGAGTAGTATGTGTTCCACAAATCAAGAACTATGGTATTCTATTATGTAGTGTATCCAATATTTCATTTTATCATGTTATAATTAAAATTTCTTGTCCATAAACTTGTCCACAGACTCCAAGTAGACATGGCTATTCTTGCTTTCCTCACATTCTCCTTTGTGGATTCACAGAACGACAGGATGCTGAGACCATTCCACATCATCCCCCTCACTGTACAATTTATCCAGTATTTTCAGCACAGGAATATTTTTTTTTCCTTATTGGCTGATCCTCTCTTATGAAATTTACCCCACTTTGGTGTGCAGGGAGAACATCTCAATTTTCCAGCTCCAAAATATGTAGTTTTGTGCCAGAGTCAACAGGAAAAGTAGACTTACAGGATCCAACTGACTTAGTTTTGTATTTCCCTCATGCCCAAACAACCGGAAAGCAGCAGGACCAAAACATTTCATAAATTTCTTCCTAGGTGGTACAGACACTAAAGCAGGATGTTTGGATCTTTGGCCAGTCCCAGCAGGAATATTACAATACAGGAAAAATTTGTGCACGTTACACACATTTATGAGGGATGTTTAAGACTTATCTGGACAAGACATTAGTCAGTATGCTTTAAAGAACAGTCCTGATCTGCCAAGCAGTTGAACCACTTCATGTAGAAGGCTTTTTCATGTTCTAATCTTATTATTGGATCCATTGTTATTGTGTGGTTCAGAGGCCACACAGGTGGTAAATCTCTTCCCTTCACTACCCCTTTTTGTTGCCTTAGGTTATGAATCAGGTAACCCTGATGTCTTTTATTCCTTTCAATGTGAGAATGATAATTTCCACAATAATAAAAACTAAAAAACCTTCCTAGCAAGAGAGATAATTTGGTAGAGGAAGAAGACAGCAGTGGATGTTATGTCCAGATGTTCATCTGTACGTCCATGTCAGTGATTTCAGTTCCACTTCTAGAGGAAACTAGAAAAAGACTTAGTTTTTGTTTCTCATGATAGATGCATGCGGTTAATAGAATGTTCATTGGTATTTCTTTTTGTAATTAGGAGTCAAACAATACTCAATGGTCTACTTCTGTTTTATACATTAAATTGATTTTTTTAGCTATTATTAACTTTTATGTTCCTCTAGATAACTCTTTCTGCTAGGCATTACACCGTCACCAGGAAAAACATATCCCATCCCAACGAGCTTATAATCTAAGCGATCAAGGTAAAACCAGGGATCTAGTGACTTTTCCTGTATCACCTGATAAGCAGAAGAATAGAAGCAAAAATGACACACAGACTTTATGACATTTGGTCTCCCCTTTGGTTTTCTGAACCACACAATTTTTCTTGGAAATACTCTTTGAAATCTGTAAAAATAAATGTAAAAATATGTAAAAAATGCAAAAATAAATGTGATACATTATGTTATTACCTTGTACTGTCCACTCATGTGACTCAATACACCCTTCAGCTGGTCAAGCTGTTTATTATTGAGGACCTCTTCACGTTAGAAGCAAAACCAAAATAAGGTTCCGCCAGACATCAAAGCCATATTTATTTTGTTTGGAAATAGGTGGCAATTTGAACAAAGATTGTGTGAGGAAGGATAAATTCTCAACATTTGAAATGTATTTGAGGCACATAATCTCTTTTTCTATACACAAATACTGATCAGTTTGAGAATGTGAAACATATTAACTATAGTTCTCATGCATCTTCAACATTTTTGGTGATTTTTGTGGGCTGTCATTGGCTGGTTTTCTTCTGCAAATTGTTTCAAAGCATTGTAGCACATAAGATTTTACTGCCCAACAGAAGTTTGTTAAGTAAGAATATTAGAAAATTGTCCATGATATTTTGGCCCATTTCTCCTGAGTTCACTGTCTCATTTCACCATTTTCTGGGCCTGGAAGAGAAGCTAGTTTTGTAAACTGTCTTCCTGGTCAACTCTGAATGGTGTTCTCCAGGAAATGAGTTCTCTCCACTGACTGCACAGAGGATAAGATGATGATAGTCTAGATGACAACAATTTAGGTAGGATTAATTTTTCCACTCGATAGGTTAATATCTGAATGACAATCAGAAAAACAAAAACAACAGCCCTGCAGTTCAGTGCTGGGATAGTAATTTATGATAATTATTAATTCTATAAATCTGCCATGATGGCTTCAGTTTTTCTGTGGTGTTAAGTGAATGCTAAAACTTCAAAATAAAACATTTTTTTCTTTAAGGGCCTAACTATGCTTAAAAATCAAGCACTTCAAGTCTAAGCTTCCTCCAGCAGGTTTGTTGATTCAGAACCCCTATTCTCAGCTACAAAAGAAGGCTATATGTTCACAGTAGTTTACTGCCCTTTCTTTTCCTCCTTTTGTGCTTAATGTCTGTGGATATTCTAGTGAATGAAATTACTGATCTAAGTTTTGCAGGAACATTGAATCTTAGGAGATACTAATGGGAAACTAATGTTGGTTTTGTGTAAGGCACCTCTATAGAGGGAAATCTGGATTCTAAAAGCTATGGTCAAAAGCTGAGGAGCAAAAGTAATGTGTTAGCATTGTCTCATCTAAAATATCTAGAGTGGCTCAGATTTTATACATTTGGAAGGATCTGCTAGAGTACAATGGAAAGACTACAAGGCATTTGCACAAAATAGGCAGCAATTTTGAATCACTAATGTACATGAGAAAATTGTAAACTGCTTATAAAAAATCAAGCAGAACATGTCAAATGACATTCATCCAAAGGCTTCAAACCCCACTGTTCCACATTTGAATGGAAAGTGAGGACTGAAAATATTCCTTCTAAATTAAATACTATGTCTCACATGACTACAATGAATTTGAAAGACAACAATAGCTGCAACCAAAGCTAAAGGACTATCTTCTTCTCTATATGAGTTAAACACATGAAATCTTGGTTCCTAGAGGATGTGGAGTTAAGTAAGTTATGTTATAGGCAAGATGCTGGATTCTAGGGTATCAGTTTAGAATAGCATATGGAAGATTTTTGAAGAATTTTGTGCAATGGGAAGTGGCTGTACTGCTCTGATGCTGTGGACAGCTAATATATTAGTATTGGAGTCCACAGGTGATCAAACTCAAAAATCAAGTCCCTAGAAATTTTGTGATTGGTTTAAAGGTCAAGAAACATTACAGACCAGTACTGAATATCACAAAATTTGTGATAAAATCTCAGGAGCTGGCAACAGGAAGTGTAAGTAGCACTCAGATTTTTTTCCAGTAAAAAAAAGCCTTTTTACTTTTTTTCTTTTGCCTAAAATTAGTCCAAACAGATTAATATGTTCTTTCGTTTGACTTAAGTAAAAAATAAAAAGTAATTTTTCACTGACTATTGAAATTAACCAGAGTTTACACTTTTGTAGTGAATTCCCATTGCTTATTTCAGATAGCATTTTCTGAACAATTTTTTTCCTGCTATTATATAATGGAAATTACTGTCTCCATAAGCATTTAATTGCTAAGATTTATTTAGTTTCAGATAAGTCCAAGCAACTGTAAGTTTTTATTTTCCATATATTACTCGCCTGAACTAAAAAAATGTTTTGGAAGCCTGAGGAAGGAGAGCAAAACCTGGGCCATGTTTCATCTGAATCCTTCCTTGTTTCTCCTGCATTATTTTCCAGACACAGTTGCTGATAGCAACAACAGGAGACCTCTGTGTCTTTGTCACTTTGTCACTATTGAACAGTCAGCCATGGGGAATAAGGGAGAAAATGCAAACACGAATGTGCTCACACATTGATCATTAATGCAATTCCTCCATCAGCAGTCGCATGCCTTAGAAGACACTATAGCAAATTAGGAGTTTAGTGGCTTTCACAACTTGAAAATACTCAGGAGGCAAAAATGTTATTTCACATAGAGGTATCTTTTTGAAACTGAAGAGTTAGCTCGCACTGCTATAGAAACTGCCAGGTTTGGAAGATGGTGAAGATGAGTAACTTCTGCAGCCATAAATGTCTTAGAGAGAATGAAGTGTAAAACCACATGAACAATTACCTTTTTTTTATTATAAGAAAAAATTCTTATCCAGAAATTATATTTTTTTTATGTGTTGCACAGATAAACAGATTTCTTTGCTAACTGCCAATGAAGAAAAAGTAAACCTGTTGCTGTCAAAGTTGTGTGAAACTGTCCATTGATCCACTGAACAAAATGATAAAAAGAAATAAATAGTTTTGAGGGCACTCTGAAGTGAAAGCAATTTTGGTATCACTGGTGAAATGCAAAGTTCAGAAAAAGTCATTTCAATGCATTTAAAAATGACAAATGTTACTTCATATTAGGTTTTTTATAGTGTTGCAATGACACCTGGTCAATGCTGAAAGAAACAACAATTTAAAACCAGAGGAAATGGAAAGATTAAAGTAAAATTCTAAAAATATTCCCCTTTTCTTTCACTAGGTTTAACTCATGACTTTCCTTCCTTTTTTCCCCTTCTTCAGCATCTGGTAAGAGTTTTAGGCAACCAATGACTTCTGGTTGAATATAAATTTCGCCCAGCTCTAGTAAACCTACTTTTGGTTTATATGACCTGGGCTACCATTTTGTGACAAACACACACAAAAAAGCTATGAATCAATAATAGATCACGAGTGAAGAAAATAATTTGAGCAAATGTCACCGCAATTTGACAGAAATAGGGAGTGTGAAAAGAACTCAGCAAAAGTTTAGACTTCGCCACATAGGAATTTTGCCTGCACCTAGCCTAATAGTGCAGTATGACCACTTTCTGCTTCCTGCCTTGTTATAAAGGTATTACTATTTGTACTTATAAAACATCAAGGATCAATGCTTAAATGTCCAGAGTTTAACTTAACATCAAGATCACTCAATCATGACATTTGTCAGTAAAATATGGAGGCTACTATAGTTTGACTATGATCAGTATTTTATTTTCTTTGATATCCTTTTGAAATAAATGGGATAGCCTCTGAGGCAATATGAACTTCAAAGTATTAGAATATATGCTGTGGAGTATATATGTCCATGCTGCTGATTTCCTTGCATCCCTGATTTGTAATAAGACTTCTTTCTTGAAATTGCTGACAATATCGACATTATCTTCAATAATGGCAAGATATTTGGCTTTATTCTAGGGTTTGACTACAGTCTTTGATCTAAACATCCTGTTGTTTTGAGATGCTTAAGTCAAAGAAGGGTTAGAGGTTTAAAAAGCAACACTCTGTAAAATAATTTTAAAAAATGAGAACTCTAACACATTTTAAAATGCAAGGTATTTTAGACTCTGAATAAACATATTAATGAAGTATTTTTATCCGATATATTTCTATGCTGAGTCTCAGATTTTTTATTCTCAGTGGAATAGGTATTACAGGACTAATATACCATTCAGTCAATGAAAAAAAATTAGACACTCTAAAAATATTTTGTTGTTAAAAAGCCTATTCTTTGGTGGATAAAGGCACATCTTTTTTTTACTGCAGCAGTCCTTTGGGCCACTGAATGGGATCAAATGTATGTGGTAATCTCCTGTTTCTACCAGTGTTATGGCATTTGTTCTTAGGTAATGCATAGATAAGTGAGTATTTGTAGGGGGTACAGTGAGTATTTGTAGGGGATAGTATTTCTATACTATCTTTATTTACATAAGTAAATAAAGATAGTATAGAAAGTAATCTTACCCCCTAAAGAGTTGCAGCTGAGTTAATTATTAAACATTAGGAGCAGGCCTGATGTTAACAGGCCACAGCTGTAGCCAATAAGAACAGTGTTATTAAAGAGTGGATTGGTTGCTTGAGGGGGTGCTGGAGTCAGTTGGCTGCTGTGAGGAGATGGAGGAGTCAGTGCTTGGAGGAGCTGCCTACAAGAAACATCAAGGCGGTATGAAACTCTAGCAATATGGAACCCTTGCAATGTAAAGATACTAGAACTCTTGCAATATAATGACAACAAGTATTCAAAAGAGTGAATGAATACTGAGGATATCACACATTTAGCAGGAACAGAAAAATAATCCAAAGGTTTGTGCCAGAACTGTGTTACTAATTTTCCTGGTATTACATTTTTAGAAATTGTGATTCTAGATTTAGTATAGTATTAATTGGTAGTTGCATTTCTTAAATCTCTTGCAATTTTCAAGCTTTTGATTATGTTCTATTGACCGTGTTAAGGAATTATAACTAAACAAGAGAAAAAATATTCTTTGTCAGAATTTTTTAGCCATGTTTAATTGTGATGTACACCTGATATGCAGATCTGCTACATTTCTATTGTAACAGCCATGGATTCTTCTAGTGCTCAGGTCCTGGCATCATTTCCAGCTTACTAGGTCCTCAAAAAGCATAGACATTTTAATTTAAAGGGTATGAAAAGAATAGCTAGAATGTCACCTGGAAGCCTTGTAGTCAGAAGAGGTAATGAAAACTGAGGAGGGAAGTTATTGGAAAGGCTATGTACATGCCTTTCCCATGTCTATCAGTACATGAACTGAGGACTGTGTGAGTACTGTGCAGTTTGATAAAATAAGAGTTATATTGCTTTGTCAGCAAAGTTTGGCTTTCCACAGAAATTTTGGGAATATTATAGAGAAAACAGAACAAATACATTTTCTTGAATATTTAAAAGGCTTTGTTGAAAGTCAGAAGGAAAAATAAGAAAACATCTCCATAGGGGTTTTTTAACACAGTCCTTTCATTAAGCCAAATAGAATTTATCACTTCCTGTAAACCAACTTGGAGCTCTTATATTCATGAACTATTAAACACTTGAATTTTCTACAAGATCTAAGTCCCATTGTTTGCACTAGTTTGTTACGAGTGAAGGAAAAGGTGATGTCTAGACTACAAAGTCTAATAAATTCTGGCATTATAAAAACTGGTATTTTATCCATATTTAATTAATGGAGAGCTGCATATTGGTCAGAAAACTGCCTCATGTCCATGTACTTTTTTTTTAATTACCTTTCAGGTCCCCTTGTTATTTAAATTATAAATGTATAAATGTGGGTGTGTATAATGTCACTCTCAAGAGGACTTAACAAGATCTGCTATGAGATATTTTAATATTACAAATCTAGAAGAAGAGTCAATGTTTGTGTTGCTCTTTGACCCAAATATTCTGAAAGTAAAGGAAAATTTAAAGACTATCTAGCAATGAATATTAAATTATACAGTATTTATCGCAGTTACAAGGCAAGTAACTATATCTGGCATTTGTAGATGAATCCTTTTCTTTCATATAGGGCTTTTATATATCTTACAGATGGTTTGAAGGTTTGGACATATTTCATCAGTATTTCTGAACAATGAAACACTGCTAAATGAGTCTTCCAACACTCTTGACATGAAAAAACTGGGCTTTTTACAGAAATGTAATGTCCACTTGGATGAGCCCAATGCTCAGATTCATAAGACTCTTGGAGGCAGGCCACCAGCTGACAGCCAGAAGAAGCTGGAGGAGTTGGTCACAGAATCACACAGTGCTTTGGGTTGGAAGGGACCTTTGAAGAGTATCTCCTTACACCTCTCCTGGCGCAGTCAGAGACATCTACTAGGCCAAGTTGCTTAAAGCCAAGATGGGGCATCCATAGCTTCTATGGGCAGTTGGTCCCAGTGTCTTATCACCTTGATTGCAAAGAGTTCCTTCCTTATGTCTAAGCTAAATCTAAGCTCTTTTAGTCTAGAACTGTTACTCTTCATCCTATTAGTACCTGTACTGCCTATACCACTAACAAATGCATTGATCAGTATGAATCCCTGAGGGTCACCCCTTGTTACTCACCTCCATTTGGGCATAGAGACATTGACTACAGCTCTGTGGATGCAGCCATCCAATCCACTCCAATTCCTTATCCATAAAACTGTCCATCCATCAAATCTGTACTTCTTCACTTTGGCAAAAAGGATGTTCTGTGGGACAATGGCAAAGGCCTGGGAGAAGTTGAAGTAGGTGCTATCAGTTGATCTTCCATTTTCCTCCAGCAGAGTCACTCCATTGTAGAAGATGACCAGATCAGTCAAGCCTTCTGTGTTGGCTCTCTAATCTCCCTTGTCATGCATATGCCTTGCATAGCTTCCAGGAAGATCTGTTTAATGATCTTATAGAGCACAGAAGTAAAGGTAACTACCAGGTAGTTCCCAGGGTCCTTAATTTATCCTTTTTACAAATGGGGACAATGTTTCCCTTTTTCTGGTCACTGGTGATTTTGCCTAACTGGTGTGATTTTTCAAATATGATGAAGAGTGGCTTAGCAACTGAATCTGCTGGTTCCTTCAAGACCTTGTCTCATTTATCAGAGAGAAGTACAATTTCTTTTGTCTTTTTTTTTCTGAATAATGTACCTGTAGAAGCCCTTTTCATTATTCTTCACATCCTTTGACAAGGTTCAGCCATGCCTTAGCTTTTCTGATCCCACCATACACTCCAGAGAATATCCCTATATTCTTCCTGAGAAGCATAACCCTTCTACTACTGCCTGTGTATTTCCTTCCTGTGTTTTGAGTCCTTACTCAGCTATGCTGGTCTTCTGCCTTCCTCCTTCTGTCATCTATGGTGCTTTCCTGCAAGGCCTGCAGCGTCTTCTTCCCTGTATTCCAAATTTATGGCCAACATTTTTTTGATCTTACAGATCTGTGGAGACATAGAAGCATATTTCCAAGCATTTAAATTCTTGAAGTAAACAATACTGTGGAGTACTCTATCAAGGGGACTCTGTGAAGTCAGATAGAAAAGGACAGAAATTGTCTCCTTTCCTTTTAAGTGAAATTGCTTGTGTGGGAAGCTGCTGTCCTGAGGCAGCAGGCTTCACTTCATGATACTTTTAATATTTTGTTTAGTAAGGAGACTGGATAGTTGAAAAAGAGAAACAAATTTTCTAAGTTTGCCTAAAAGCTAGAATATAAGCTGTCTTTTTGTCCCATAACCAAGGCTGGAAAGAAACCCCAACAACTGGGATAATCATTCATACTGCATTTATTCAACTATTCATTGAACTATTTATTTTTTACTGTCATTTATTTGCTTAGGGGTTATTTTTTTCCTTGTTAAAAATGTTTGGTTTCTTAAGTCTATTTTAAACTGTTCTCAGGATTAATCATTCAGTTTAGATTCAGAATATGATGGCAGGGTATCAGCTGAAACCTTTACATTGCTGGCATACTGAATGTATGTAACTGATCATCTTTCTACCTCTGGCCATGTCGTTCTAGGTCCAGCTCTCAATAAAACAAATATATACCAATATGCATGGTAATACTATATGCATACTGAACACATTTTTTTTCTCACAGTTTACAACAGAACTAAGCTTCACAATACTAATGTTTTTCAGGGTTTTTTTCAGATACCAAAACAAAAATAAACTTTGGTAGCTATTGAAAGCTGTATGGTTTTCAGGAAAGAGAAATGCATTTTTATGATTTAAATAATACATTAATTTCCAAGTTTGTTATGGTTATCATAAACCTTTAAGAATTTCCCACGAGCAATCAGTGGATTACAATTACTCACAATTTACAAGAAAAAACTTAAATGTGACTTGGATTTTCCCCATCTGCTTTTCCACAGGTGACCTCTGCCTAATGCAGCTTATCATTTGATTGTATTTGACCCAGCATCCATCTGATGCCATCAAGAAAATCACTTCAGTTAGGAGGTTCTCAGACAGGGACTTTTCAATTGTAGAAGTCACTCTATGAAAACAATTTTATCACTATAGCATCACATGGAGAAAAAGTGATCTACAGTCTTGATTTTTTTTTTTCTAAAAACTCTTTTCAAAGTTCCTATTGCAGAGCTATATTTTCTGTACTACAGATTAGGTGAAACTTTAGAAAAATCTGAGGGTTATGATGTTTACCCATCTGTCAAGATAACTGGAAAAGCTGTTTAACCTCCTGTGTGCAATAGACAGCTGAAACAGTAAGATTCACTGCCCAAAGCACATTTTTTCTGATAAATTGGTTAAGATTCAGATATATAGTGTGAGTTATCAGTCATCTGAATGTGCAGCTGGGGAAGTGAGTGTCAGGTGACAGGAGCATTTCTGTGCAGAGTAATGAGATCACTAAAGAAACACAAAAAAACCCACAGGAGTATTTCTGTGCATCTAAATGAGAACTAAAAATTCACACTGAGGTAGCATATTTGCTGTTATAAGGCATAGTACTAGAAATAAATAAAACACCACTGGTCTTAAGGCTCTATAGTATATAGAAATTGAGATTTTATGTATGACATTTATATCCAGGATGTAATAAAATAATGCAAGAGAGATATTTGATTGAATGATTAATTTTTTCCCTAATGGAAAAAAAAACTATAAAAAGCCTGAATACTGACTAGCACTATTTGTTGTAGCCTGCACTTACCTTCCTGCTATGTTCAGAAGTATTTAAGAAAAAAATGTAAGGATTCTTCCCTAAGAAAAAGAGGAAGACTTGATTAAGAACAAAGGGAAGGCAGGTGCTTTGTGTCTCCAATATCAAAAGTGAATAGTACCAAGTTTTACTCCCTTATCAGTGATTAGCAGGCACTAAACAGAATGGCAGATCAGGTAGGCTGAAACTGCGTTGAGCCCAAGTACAGATTTCATGTTTGGTACAAAAGGCAAACAGTTTTGTGTGGCCTGTCTGATTATGAACTCAGCCATATGAGAAAAAACTATCATTATTTTGTCCAAAACCTCAATTAAAAGAATGTTGAACTTTTTTTTTTTTTCCCCCTTGATCTGAAGGAATTATAGTATTCTAATTTCTGCAGCTGTGCTCTTTGGACTCAAAAGGAAGCCCAGAGGCAAAGATCAGCCTCAGATCATCTGCTTGTGCACTTTTAATACTTGAAACTGGAAAAAATGAACAAAAGAATTTATGCATTGGCCTACACAGTACAACCAATACCTTTGAATTTTGTTAGGTTAAAGATCAGCATACTTGGCAGGAAGGGGGAAGAAGCCCAAAAGAACTCTATTATTCTTACAGTCCCATCTAATCCAAAAGATTCTTACTAAGTGGACTCAATTACACTGAAATATTTGAAGTCAATTGTTTTGAAATACTTGGTTCTTCCTCAGCAGCAGAATTAGTCTATCCAACACCTCATCTGAATGACTAGTGAGATAGAAATAAAACAAAGTAAAGTTTATTTTCTGAAAAAAAACCCAGAAATTTGAATTAGTCAGTGATGACCAACAGATTTCATAGGGAGTTCCAATGGGTTTACAACCTGACCTAGTGATAGCTTTTGTTCTAGCATTGATCAAAATTTTCATGCAGGGGATCAGAGAAAGATTATATTAAATGAATCTTCCTTTCACCACTGTTTTTATGGGTTAGCCAGAAGGTTAAAGATGCTCTGTCCACTGTTAGTTGCCTTGGAAGAGTTCTTGGCCTGTGCATGTTTAAACAGTCCCTCACCATCCAGACTCTATTTCTCATGCTTATCATTTCTTGAACAGGTCTTGAGAGAGAAGGTGATGAAAACTAGCTGTGGAATTCACTCACATATGTTCATTCATACAAGATTGCTTCCTGCACAGATTCTTTAGGGTAATAGCCATAATAATTATCCACTCTGTAGTGTCACTGCTATAAGGTTAAACATTTAAAATTGTTGCTGTAATATCCCATAGTATTTTGTAAACATGATAAAGTTAAGAAAGGCATGTACTTTGAAAATATGTGCACCAGCTGAGAGCCATCAGAATTAACACATAATTGAATCCTGATTTCGGGTTGCTCAACATAAATTCAGACCTGCTTCACTGATGTCAATAACATTTATTCATAACATTTCTGTAAACAGAATCAGTGGTTGATCTTTCATATTTGGAATTTCTGCTGGGAGATTTTTTAAATGCGTTTGTTTCATAGCTGCCAGAGCTATAGAAAATTTTGCCAGTACTATGTAAAAGAATTAAATAGATGAAATTTCTTTAATATTTTGCAATCTTAATTATTTTTATATATAATTTAATATATAAAATGTGTGTCAATTTTTACTGCATATATATTTACTGCACTCTTTCAGTTGCAGTATCACTTTATTAAACATCTCCATAAATATGAAATACGGAATAAGAGCTGCACATGATAACAGTGGTTTATCTTTACTGAAGGACTGATCTTTGCAATGGGATGGCTGTCTGAGGGGTCTGTGTTCAGGTTGCATTCACTTCCTCCCCTAATGGTTTTATTGATTTTAATATGAACGAGATAATCAAACCAACACAACCTTCTGAATCAACTCTCCATTTAGATATTTTTGCACTGTCATACTAGAGGCAACATTATGTCTTAAGAAACCCTGCTAGACTCTTTCAGTAAGAGGGTCAAGTAAAACACTGGAATTGAAGCCCATGTTAAAGGAACACATGACTCATTCCAGGTGTTCAAACACTGGGGGAATCTGTTAGGTTGAACAGTCATGGAAAGAGGGAAAGGAAAAGAAAATCTCTAAGGTGTATTAAATGTAAATTTTTATAAGGACTTTATTTATAAGGTCAGCACCTTGCATGGCCCTCAGATCTTTCTATGAAATCAGTGGAGGTCTTGGAAAATATGGTTTTGTTAGCTAGCAATGCCAAACAAACTGCTGTTAAGTAGTAAGACATCTTAGTTAATTAAATATCTGTGTACTGAGGAGGAAGATACTGTGAAGTGCTATAAAAAAGTCTAGGTATGTAGTCAGTGTTTCTGTCCATTGCTCATTATAGTGGCTTTTTTTTCAGTAATCTAAGTAGTCTGGATCTATGTTGATAGACTTATTCCTGGGTAGAGAGGACTGATTTTCTTTTGTTGCCTAAACATCTAAAATATTTGATAATTTACTTATATTTATTTTCAGTTGTTTTGAGTATTTTTAATTGTTCTTAATATGAAAAAAATCTTATTTATCAGAGAGAAGTACAATTTATTTTGTCCTCTAATAATTTTTTTTACTCCTTTGTGTTTGGCATGTATAGGATAAGCAAAGAATCATAAAGTAACAGATGGTTTGTCTTGGACATTAAAGATAATCTAGTTCCACCCCCCTTGCCATGAGCAGGGATGCCACCTACTAAATCAAGTTTCTCAGAGTTCTGTCCAACATGGCCTTGAACACTTCCAGGCAGAGATGAGGCATTAAATGCTTGAACAGATAAGTCCTTTGTGCCGTACAACTAAGTATACAGAGAGGCAAAACAGGTAATGTAAATAACTTGTCAAGACATCTGGGAAAATTTCTAGCCAGCTACGATGGAATTGAAAGAACTATAATCACCTTTTATACATTGTGCAGCATCAGGATCACAAATTAAAACTTGTAAGTCCACACTGTACTTCAGCAGAGACCACCCTTGAGATGAGATCCTGGATCTGAGATTTACTGCAAACATCTGAACGTCTCCAAAGGAGCAGAGAATTCCCTATGACACTGAAGCTACATTCTCACATTGGCTTGAGTACCCCAAAATGAGTGAATAAATATTAAAATAAAAGAACCAGCTGCTTCAAGATGACACAGAAAAATATATTCTGTTAAAGTTTTATTGGACAAAGTGGGAAAAAATAGTAGGGGGAGACTGCTTTGGTGAGAGGGAGGCTGTGGGAAGGATTTAGGAAATGAAATCTAGGCGGTGATCCATAGATCTTCCATTTGAGGTTACCATGCCTTTTATTGATGGTCTTTCCTGGCATACATGCAGAGCCTCTAATCCTTAGCACCTATCCATACCCATGTTACACCATGATTCTGGGTTACCTGGACAGATCCCAGCTGTCCCCACCATCTGATAGAAACAAGATGCACTGAAAGGGCACTGCAGCCCCATGGCCCCTCATTGAAAACCCTGGTGATCATAAGTGTCTTGCCTGCCCCCCCTGGCATCAGCCATGTGTCCATCTGTGCATCTGCCCCAGGAGCTGGAGGGGTGCTACCATTGAGGAAGACAGCTGGAGGAGGACTCAGACTTCTATGTTACAGTACAAAAGATGTAACAAGAGAAACGTGCCCAGTATCTTCTCAAAGAATAGCCCTTGCTCAGTTTGCTTCCTGCTCCAGCATCTTGAGGCCATGGGGCAGCTCTGAGTTTGCATCCACAATGTGCCCATTTTTTTTCCTGGGGATTAGTTACAAATTTCTCCATTCTCTTGACAGACTTTTTGTGAAAACTCTACGGAGTGAGTGTCTGCATTAGGGGCGTTTTTATTATTTTTTTTAGGCTCTTTCATCTGGAGATAGACACTTTTAGGCATTTTAACAATGATGCCACGAAATCTGGAAGTACACATTGCACTTGTTTGTGTCACACTCTTAGTGTGTGAGTTAGCAATGTAACTGTACTGGGGTCAGGCTGGTTTAGTGAAAAGAAGGAGCAGTCCTATAAAATATCACTATATACCATGGATGTTTTGAAAATCTTTTAATAGCTCTGTGATTTTTCACCTTTCTAATGGCCATCTTTGCCATGGTTTCCATGTAATTCGCAGAAGCAGAAATCAACAATGAGTGAAAAATGCATGTGACAGATGAAAAATTCCCTCTGGAAAGAACAGTCCCTTAGGAAGCAGTGCAGCCATTTGAAACAATGTGTACACACAGATGAGGAAATGTGCTGCCAGTCATTGAGGATGTGCTCTCTGAGACCAAAGTACCTCTTTCTGGGTTGCTAATTTCTGCTGAGTGACTGGCAAATAGTCAAAGCTTCCTACCAAAGAAAACCCATTCTCAGTTTCACCTACATTTCAGCTCCAACCTTACACTAGCTTCACACCGAGCTCGGATTCAGGAAGAGTTGGGATGTAAAAAACAATTTCAGAGTATGTTTGCATAGGTGTAAACTGAGTGGTGTAGCGTGCTCCATTTTGATTCTTTTACTCTGGATACTAGCATGTGTTTTGATAGTTTCTCTTTCAAGGTAAGAGTGTTTTATTTCAATATTTTTTTCTGGAATGTGTCACTATGAAGAGCACTTAGGTGTTTGGCTGATGTTTTTCCCTAGACTTTCCAAAAGAACTGTCATCATTATCACATCCTTGTCTGTCCCACCCCCACCCACCCCTTTCACTGCCTCCTACTGCTGTCACCATTTACTATGGACATTCATGCCTAAGCAGCAGTCAGGAGAAAAGCAAGAGAATGTTTAAGTATTTTATCTGGAAAAGCAGGAAAGGTGATACATGGTGCATAGACTTCTAGACTGTCTCTTTATTTGCTTTGTTTTCTGCACGTAGTACCTCATGTTGCATGGCAGCTGCAAGAGAGATCACTCTCAATGTTTGGGCTTCATCTGAACTCAGAACTCAAAGTAAAGGTCAAGAGTCATGACCCTAAATAGATGAAACTAAATAGAAAAGTGTATAGAAACCCTGCTGTATGAATTGTTAACCTGAGGGGGGAAATCACTTTGCATTCATCTCTAGACAGAGGTTAAACTGAGTTTGGAGACATGGTGCTTCAGCTCCACTTAAAATTAGTTTATACGTCTGCAACACTGATTAAACGAGAAACAATAATGTATTCATCTCAGATGTTCTTATTAGGCTTTTTAAATTAACCTATCCCTAAAACACAGCAGATTTCACCATTTGTTATTTTTATTTCCCTTTAACCAACTCAGTAAGGTGGCTCAGAGTTATTTCTCACTGGGAAGATTTCTTTGCAAATAAAATGCTAAAAAGAGATTACACAAACCCATAGCCTTCATCAAGCTTTGCAACTATTTTTAGGTGGAGAATAAATCTCATAGCTGCAAGGCTTGATAGTTTTTGTTTTATTAAATATTAAAAGAAAGAAAGAAACCTACACTTCTTTTAGAAGTGAAAACCCAGAAGTTTAATTAGCAACCAAAAGACAAAGACAAAAAGAGACAGACATTGATAGATGGACAGAAAATACTGTTATGTTACAAAAAATGTTCTGTTTCAGACTTATCCAAGTAGTACTTCCTACAAAGCAAAGCACTCCTTGAGGAGTTGCTCTGCTGGGAGCCTAACACTATTAATGAATTAGTGAACACTGATTCTGATTTAAGACAGTTGGCTTTTAATAAATTACTCCCCATACACAGTGCAGCCTGTCCTTTTCATGCTGCTTTGCTGCTGATTGCATTATCTTAAATGAGAATGAGAAGCAAATTCAGTGTCTCTGTTCTAGGCACAAAACTTTCTGAAGGAATTGTTTTATTTTTGTATCAGTAGGCTTTAAGAGTGATTAATCATGGTAAATATAGTTTCAAAGTTAATAATTATATGTACCTTCTATGAATGCATCCTGCATCTTTCACTCATAAATTAAGATGCAAGAAAGTGTTTTATAGAGCATGAAGATTATTTGCTTGTTTCACAAATTACATTAATTCACTTAAGTACATTTCTTAGGCTGTGAAAGTGTGAAAGTCATGTGAAATGATGCAATAATCTGGTGCATGAGACTTTTTAAATGCATTTTTTGAGTTCTGAATTTCTTGTAACATACAGTTTGTACTTGTATATAAGAATAGCGATGTTTAAAGAAAATACTTTTGCTTTCCAAATGTCCATGTATTCGTACCATTACCATCATCATAGAAATAACCTGAGTTTTTGATCAACAAAAGCAACAACATCTATCTTATACTATGAAATTGAGATTCATTCAAAGATGGGGATAACTGTGGTTTTGCTGTTATGATGAAGAAAGACTAGCAAATAGAAAAAGAACTTATATCTGTGTCTAGATCTTCCTAAGTTTTCTTATTATAAGACAAGATTTCTCCTGAAAGAGATGTGCTGTGAACACCTAATTTTTTTAAGGAACAAATACGTATGTCCAAGATTTGGCAGACATTTTTTCAGGTTTTGAGGGAGGCTGTAAGGTATTCAAAACCAGAGGTATAAGTATTAATATGAAGCAATATCAAATATCCGAGAGCTGTAGTGTGAGACACATATCTGGGGTGTAAGACTGGAACTCTGTATGAAGGATAGAGAACCACTTTTGTATTTAACTCCATTTCTCACATCTAGTCCTGAGCCCTAACAGACAAGAATATAGTCTGAAGGAATGAAAATGATATTTCATAGTTACAATGAATGAAGTAAGATGAGAAACAAAACATTTTCTCAGACCAAGTAGTGGAGCTGGGAAAACTACGCATTTTTTTTGAACAAGTCCTCCCTGCTTAACAATGTGCCACGTGAATGTAATTCTATCTGAACCCAGATACCTTCATTTTCAAACCAAAATGTTGCACATATGTTCAGACTTTACATTTTTTCATTACTATGTGTATATGTTTTTTACCATTTGTTTTTCTGGCTGAAATATGGATCTTTGATTTAATAATCTGGGGTTTTAATCTTCCTCATATTTTACCATACTTATTACAAGACAAGAGAAGTATGTAAAAGTTACCTCTTTTCTCATTAATGTCACTTTGCAAAGTAAATTCAGAAGACAATTTCCACCCTTATTAGAAGTGCCTTGGCTTCAAGGTTAAAATTCCTGGCTGTTTTGAATTTGGAAGGCTTCTCATGGTAATCATATTCTATACCAGAGTGTGGTCTGTATGCTCAACATTGCCTTATATAGATCTGTCAGGCAGCACTCACTAGCTGCAACCAGTTTAACTTTCAGCAGGGGAAGAGTAACAGGAGCCCAGTGCCATTCTTGAATAAACCAGCGGGAACTCAGCAAGAAGCTCTTCCCAGATAAGCAAAAGCACTGTCCTACAGAGAACTTGTCTCTGCTGAAGGACTGGAGATACATTGTTTTAATGAACTCCTCTCAAGCTGTTGAAATCATTTGAAGGATCAGATTTGGGTTTATGAATATCCTAAATCTCTTTGATTAAAAAAAAAAAAAGTGGAAAGTTTGATTTGTATCAAGATTATTTTTTTTCTTCCATTATCCCTACCACATGCATGCACTCTGCAGGAGTGGCTTTCTGTGTGTCCATGGGTATTCTCTTAGGAAGACAAGACACTTTCAGGATAGGATTTTATTTTAAATCTTTTTTTTTCCTGTATACTGCTTAGCTGCTTATATAAAACTAGTTTATAATGTAAAAAAAGAGAAAAAAATTGCTTGGTTTGCCTGGAAAAAGGAGCATCCAAATCTGTGCTCTTTTGAAAGAGAGCTTCTTGAAAGAAAGCTTCTCTCTCTTCCCACAGATCTAGATAATTCTTGTGTGAGCATTCTCACCTTTCATGTAGCCTCTCTTTCCACTGTCTACTTGCTCTGCAAGTCCTCATACACCTTTTACTTTCATGGCCACTTTCCCTCATTGCAAAGTTCAAGACTGAGGACAGCAGAATGTTCAGGAGGATGATGCTGCTTCCTGGCACACAGCTGTAGTGGATAATAGCTTGGCTAATTATATCCAAAATATTGACCACCTAGTCAATATTCTGGATAGCAGTTTATCACTTGGTATTACTAGTATAATGCTGCTGTCTACACTAATTCTTTCTGAGTGCATTTCTTGTTTATTTAATTATTTTATATTTAATCACATTTTAGTGAAATTGGATTCCTAAGTTAAGAAGGATTGATTTTTGCTTTATACCTACTGATGGAAAACATGTTACTTTTGGGAGGTGGGCACACAGGACGAAGGACTAGACTTGTAATCAGGCTCCCAGCACACTCAAGGCAGCAGTATTATACCCTTTCATGATATTCTTTGTCTGACTACTATTGCCTGCCTCTAACACATTAGATAGATATTGGCTAGGACAGAAGATTTAAGTTTTGGCTGTTTGATAGCTGTTCTTTGAACAGTTTGGTACAAACAATGCAGCTGAAAAGGAGCCAATTTAGTATCAAGAAGTACTTTTCCAGAGGTGGCAATCTGATGGATCAATTTACTCAGTCATAGCATGACATACTATCCTGCTTCCTAAAGTAAAGGGTGAGGAATAAGAAAGAAAAGAAGGAGAAAGAAAGAAAAAAATATCCTTTTCCTTGCCTGTTGACATGGACTTCAATATGTGTAATTTTATAGCTGTCCATATATCTGTCCAATTTTCTCACCATCTCTCCTCTTTTCTGAGGATAAAAGAATAGCATGGGACTGCATTGCTGGCTGGTCTTCCAAATACCTAGAAAAAAATTAATATGATTTGAGTCTTTGTAATTAAAATCCAAGATGTCCCATACAAAAATACCAAGTTTTGAGTGGTTCAGAGCTGGGACAGAATCTCAGATAAGGCTTCTGCCTTATGCAGGTAAGCCTGAGACTGAGTCAATGCTCACTTCTCACACTTTTATAGCAAACCAGCTTTGCACAGGCTGCCTAACCCTAAACTGCAGAGTGGCAGGAGAAGGAGCTCAGCCTGCAGTGCTGGGTGTGATGCTTCTTCCTATGTGGCCACTCAGCCACTCACCTCTGTCTGTCATGGTGGCCACATGCTGCCCCTGGCTTTTGCCTGCTGTTTTCACCTATAGCTCTTTTGCTCTCCCATTATCCCTGAGATATTGGCAAATCAGGGACAGAAATGTCACTGATGGGAAGAAAGCAGCAGAAGTTTCTCCCTCTCCTACTGTTTTCTACCTGTCAGAAAAAAAAAAGTGTCAATGTGACTTCAGGGCTTTGGAGGTCTGAGCTGCTCCTTTTTTTTGAAGTTACTCTGTTTTCCAATGCCATTGAGACAAATAGAGGTGGAATTGTTTTTAAAACCCTTACCTAGGGAGAGAGGAGCATCCCAGTTCCTGGCCTGTGGACTGTTTTTAACAAAATGAAATTATGCGATTACATTCTCTTTTTACTTATTTATTCATATATATATATCTAGCTACACATAAAGGTTATTTATATCTATATTATTTATCTGTATTCTTGTAGTATAAATTATATAGCTATATGTATATATCACATTGTCTTTTCATGTCCATATTTTTGTACATTTTAAGCCAAATTACAAATAACAGAAGACTTCTCAATGGCAACTTCCAACAAATTCCATAGAAATAGGTGGCTGAATTGAAGACAGAGACTTCAATAAGTTCCTGACTGATGGAAAAGCCAGACAGAAAAACACATATAACAGATATGTATCACTTACTGCTTTATATTGCTTGGTGGGGGTAAGAGGGGAAAGGAGCTTTGTGGACCTGAGTGAGAGGTAATGACATAAATGTGTTTTGTTAATTCTACTGTACAGAAAATAACTTATAAATTATACTGAAACAGTAATTCTATAAAATACTATTTTCTTTCTATTGCATATCATCCCCTTGTCATGAAATTGTCATATAGACAGAAGAGCGCTCACTGCCCAAAGCTCTTCAGCAGCAATGAAGTGAAGTGAGCCCAAACCAGACAGATTTCATACAGTAAAAGGAAGAAAAACCTCACCAAAACCATACTCATGATGATCATGGGGAACTTGTGACAATCAGTTTGATGCCCATAATGGGGGAGAAGAAGTAATGTACCTCTAAACCCCTTATTGTTATATCTCAGGTTGTGGCTGCTTACTCCATCAGTAGATCTCTACTTCAGGTGCTTTCAAAACTTTCTCCACAGTCTCTCTCCCTCTGACTATGTGAGGATCTTTGGCTCTTAAGCATAGCAGCTCACAATCTCCACTTTAAATCTGAGACATATTTTAAGTAGTGTCAATAATGTAAAGTTATAAAGTGATATAAATTCTCCAGTCAAATTCTCCAATAGTCCTATCTAAGATCAGTGAAAGAAAACTTAGCAGTGGGAATCAGAGTCACATGTGTAGATTTAATGGCTAGAAGTAAGCATTAGCATCTGACAGTGTTCCTGTGTCTGAGGCTTATTGAATAAATGGTTAAAAGTAAAGCCTTGCTATACTTCACCATTACCACTGTAACATATCCATGATAGCTGAACCATTACAGGGACTTTTGCCTTCAGTTCTGAAGAATGTCTTTCCTGTTCAAGGATAATGCATGATACTGGGAGCACCCAAGGAAGATTATTTTGCCATATCCTCTTGCTATTTCTCTTGTACAGATAAGCCAGGTTTCATCTGTCAGAGTTGTCAGTCCACCATCTTTTTATGAGAGTGACTTTCGCTATAAAAAGGAAAATAAAATAAAAAACGTTGGCGAAAAGAAGGTTGTTGCCAAATACAGTATGCGCAGGAAAACCTAGACACTTATTATAGGGTGGAAATGAACTTCAGCATGTGGTAGGGATACATGAATATTAACCCACTTACACCATGGAAAAAATGAAAGTATCTGATCGTGCCCTAAGCAAGAGATACAAAAACCAGATGGCTCTTAAAACTGAGTGGAAATCCACAGCATGTGTAGAAAGGGCAACTACTGAACTATGGAAACAAAAGTCATTGCAAAGCTTAATTAGCTCTTTTTTATTTGATCTAAGATAAAACATTCTGGGGATCCTGTGCTGAGCCATCTGTCTTATAAGGAGGAATCTCTCCTTAGTTTTGCCACAAAGATCTTCTCTAAAAAACTCACTGGAAACAGAAATGTGAACTCAGCGAAGGGGTTGTACTGAATCAGGTAAACAGTAAAAGTCATTCAAAAAGGAAAAACTCCTCCAGTCCAGCTGTCTAGTTGTACAGAGAACACATTTTGCAAAGAATTAGAAATTAAACTAACTGATACATAAAAATACAGGCTGTGACAACAGACAAATGAAAATTTACCACCCCCCACATCCACATGTTGTCCTGAACCCATAAGCAGTGATCAAGAAGCTGGTTGGAAAATAATGTCAAACATGTCTGTAACTGCTTGCACTGAAATGAGCAATAGATCATTGACACTGGGATGGGCACACTGAGAGGAAAACTAAAAGATGTTAGTTCAATAGATAATTCCTTAAATAAACAGAAAATGTAACAGAATAACTAAATTTTTTTTCCAGATTATAATTTTTAGAATAATTCCTAGCTACACTTAAAATTCATCATTTACAGCTGAATTTAACTTAATACTCTTTCCTAGTAGCTCTGTCTCAACTCACCATGCAGATAGCTGTCATACTTTTAAAACAGTACTATTTCCAATGGTTGGTTATTGTTGGTTATTATCCTTCTTCTGGATGGTGCCACCAGAATTGACAGGCTAGGCACTATATTAGTCCTTCAGGTTCCATTCACCTTTCTTGTTCTACCAGTCTGACATATTTGCACAAATTGCCCTTATTTGGCTTAATTTTTCTGGTTTTGCATTCTAGAAATAGCTGATAAATTTGTAAGTTTGACTTATAAGTTTAGCAAAGAAAAAGATATTCTGAATCGCAGAATAATTATTAGAAAAAAACCCCAGCCCCCCGCCGTCAATCAGTGCCTGATGTTTGCATTCCACTGTTGGTAACTGGTTTCTAAGAGATTTCCAAGAACCTTACAAAATGATAAATTTCAAGTACTTATATATAGAATTCAGCATCATAATAATAGAATAAGCATTGTCAGTCACTCAGCAAAGAATTTAAATAGTATGCTTAAATTATTTAAATTCTGGCATGGTTCCTTTACTTACATATTTTGCTATGCTGTTCTTAAGGGTGACTCCAGTTACACAGCCTTTGGTTGATTTCAAGTTTGTCAGCCAAGTAAGTCAGGATGACTGCATCCATGCTTTGATTTTGGAGCAGAGAGCTGGATCTAGCTTGGTACCTTGCACCTTCTTTGTATTCCATGATGCCAGGTCCCCTTCTGCATTAACCAGCTCGTCTCTACCATGATGACCTGTGATCTGTTGCTGGATTAGATCTACTGGATTAGGCTACTCCTCTGAGAACATAGCTGCTGCCACCAGAGCATTCTTAATATTTAACATGGCATATATTAAGTAAACTCTGAGTGCATTAACCTTTAATTCTTCTGCCTTTCCCACAAAAAGAGTTGGTTTGTTTGCTGAAGATCTGCTCCTGAGGTGCAGGGAAAATATCCGAGACATTATTCCTTCTCCCTTCTCTCTACAAGCCCCACTCTAGGATCAAAACTCACCCCACTCAGTAAACCACGTAAATCTTGAATACTTACTCTGAGTTTCCTGGTTCTTGAGGTTCATACTTAGCTGACCAGTCAATGTGGACTTTCCCTCCTGCTGTGAGGAATGTTCTCCTCTCTTCTTCCTATGGTTTGGAGCTTCTGGGTTCATCAGTGTCTGGGATACACTTGGGATACTCACCTAAAGTTTCCTTGCATCAGTGGAAAGAGCAGAAGAGAGTGTCTTAGTTCTTGAGTTTAATCTGCCTTGAGCTTTTGAAACGCATTTTGATCATTTCTAAATTCAGTTTAACTGCTAACTCATATCCAGCTAGCTGTCAACCAGCACTCCCAAATCCCTTTCTGCCGAGAAGCTCTCAAGCCACTCTTCCCTCAGCCTCTAGCTCTGCATGGGGTGGTTGTGATCCCTTTGTTTTAGGAGGGTGCACACCAGAGCTGTCCTTTCCAACAAGGACAACCAACAGCCTTTGTGCTTGTTGCCCCAAAGCCAGTAGGCATTGCCCAGTGTGCAGAGCTGGGCCCCAGAGACTTTTCCTGGTAAGAAGGCCTAATGCCTGACATGGTAGCAAAAAACAGAATGGGCATAGGGATGTTTGGGGCTGACAAGGTACAGTGCCAAGGCACTGGATGGTTTGGGAGGACAGTGTTTTGCAGGGCACAGTGCTCCCCTGCACTTTGTTTTTATCTTCTGAGACCTTCCATTAAAAAAAAGGAAATTATTATTCCTACAATTATAGGTACAGGAAAAATAAAAAAGAGAACATAGTGGAGCACATTCTCTAGCACTGCTGAAAAAAAAGCTGCTTTTTCATGTGTAAACATTTTTGAGACACAAAAAAATTCACAGTTTATAGCCTTTAACAGCTTATTGGGTATTGCAATCCACAGAAGTGTGTATGTGCAACCTACTAACCATTATTTTACTACTATTATTTGTCCATCATATCACAGATAAACTGTAAGGATGTCATTACAGAGATGATAATTGAGGTTTGTTTATGAAGTAAAATGTAACACTACCCTGCCCTGACTGTGACAGCATTACCCTTTATATCAAGTGACAGTTCCAGTCAGTGCATGGAATACTGCAGTCCTTCTGCTTATTTAAAACTACTGTGGTGCATATTATGTTTGATATGAGAAGATTTTTTAGAGTAAAAAACGCCACATTGAGTGGGCAATAATTGTACTGATACACCAAAGTAAAAAAGAATGAATATATTAATTTTTTCACTACAATCCTCTCTCAGGAATACTTGCAATGGCCTGAGAAAAATCCTAAAACATCAAGGAACTTCCAAAGATGTTACAAATGCCATCCCCTCAACTTTAAGTGAAAGGAAGTAGGAAAATACGGAAAGGATTGCTCTTCTCAGATGGAGAAAGACTTTTTGTATTAAAGATGACTTGTTGGGTAGTTATTGGAGCAAATGATAAAGTGACGTATAGACACAGGTTAAACATTCAAGAACATTTCAAAAAAATATTCAAGAGGACTCCGTGTTTTCCATTTCCATTGATTTCGTTATGTTCTGTGTCACGAGTGTTCTGAAAAATAATGAGTTAATGATTATAACTTGCAACTAAATAATCTAATTAGTAATTAATGTTTGCAAACTGCTTTAGAAATACATCATGAGTTCTAAATGTTATCTTAATCTACAACAATATTTCAGTGTTAGGTTATTAACTTATTCTCAGAGAAGTGAAAAAATCCATATACCAACAGTTTTCTAGGCATTTGTGCATAGCTAAAAAATAGCTTAATTTGAGCTCTTACTTTTCTCTTGTATTATGAGTAGAACTAACTCTTCAGCCAAAGACTCCTCTATCCTTTAAAGAAAGGACATTAAATTTTCAAGGCTCTGTCAGAGACATGAACAGTTTAACTAAGAAGTTGAAAACCTTGAGTACATATAAGATGAATTTATTATATATACATATACTGTTATTTATTCTATAAAAACATATGTAATTAAGGAAAGGGATGCTTCTAAAATCTGACATGTAAATCTGAGGATTGTCACCTTTGCATCTGATCTTAGTTATTGGTGTTAAACAGAAGGCTGATGAAATAATTAGTCCTCAGGCTAGAATTCTATGCATAGAATTCTATGCATAGAATTCTAGAATTGCATCTAGAAATGCCTAATTATTTTATAATTAATAAATATGTTCATATATTATTAATAATTAATAAAATAAAAATGAAAGGATGTGACTAATTAATGAACTAAGAAAAAACCTGACATATGGTAAATGCCACATCATGTCAGAAATTTATTTGTTTTCCAGTAGCACTGAGTAGTAAAACCAGTGTGTTCATTGTATATGGTAATATGTGTGAAAACCTGGCTTCAGATGTATTTCTCTGTTCCCTAGCTAATTATACAAAATTATTTTTGTTGAAGGATGAAAGAAATTCAAAGTTTTGTAATGCTCAACAAGAAGAGAACTTCCATACCAGAGAGAACCACATTCTCTATATTCTAGCAGCATACAACACATGGTTTTAAAGACACCCAAAAATATAAATCAATTTATAGAACTACTTTATTCAGAATTGCAGAAAACACATACTATTTAGAGTCAGCCTGGTGAGATTGCTGGTGCTAAAGTTGTCCCTTGGGCAGGGGATCTTGGTGAAACCCTGGCACCTCTGTGCTCTGCCTGTGTCAGCCAGTGCCACAAGAATAACTAACCTCTGTGTCAGGTACCAGCAAAGCATTTGTGATGTGCCTGGAGTTCTAGAGTGTAAGGCAGGCTGTATTCAAGCCCAAAATAAATGGCTTTTGTTAAACATGGTATTCATTCAACTGTGCCATTTTGGGAGGGATAATAAATGACTGTGGCTCCTTCTTCAGCTGAGCTTGAAAGCCTTCAGCAGCTTGCTTTCATTCTGTGAGCAGAGTCGATTGCTGTGTATGAACAATTTTGTGTTAAGGAACAACAGGACAAAAGCTCAGTGAATAGTAATGAACTTTACACAACGTAGTGGTTAGTTGGTTGGTAAAATATTTGTAAAAAGGCACTGGGAGCTATAGACAGAGAGCAGTAGTGATAATTCTCCTTACTTTACTCTAGCTGGCTTCTTCCTGAGATGAGGGAGGCTGCATGCAGCCTGGACTCTTTCCCCTCCTCACAGACCTGGACTTTGCCCTCGTGTCCCTCTGGCTGTCAAGCCCAGTTGGCATTTGCAGCAGTGTCCTTCCCTCAGGCTTTTTTGGAGCAGGAGGCAACTCAGTGCTGGATATATTGCCTCAGCTTTCCAGACTGCCAAAGGAATGGGAAATGTCCCACATGGCATTCCTTACATGTAAGGCAAAGCAAAAAGTGGCTTAATTCAAAGTTCTTTTGTAAATGTAAATGATATGGGGCTGAGTTTTTGAAAAAAAGCCTTTGTTTTATACCCCACTCTTTTGAGTGTTTTCCATTCACCCCCCCTTGCCAGTTTTCAGCCCTGAGCTCTTTGCTAGCTGTCTGACATGTCAAATGGTAGTTCCCTGTGGAGAGATGCAAAGCCATTTTGTCTGACTTGCTTTGAAATCAGTTCCTGTTACCTCAAAACAAGCAGTAGGAAAGACCTTGACATAACCTGGCCCAAAGAGGAAAAAAAATAGTCCTACAAGGAAAAACTGGAAGAGTAGCCATGCACAGGAAAAACGCTACGCTCTGGTTTATGTTACTTTGAGGTTGTTTATATTAATATTAAAAGGCAAGCTCCAGGAAGGAGATAAGTTTACACAGTGTAGAATTTGTGCAGAGTTCATTATAAGATGGAAACAGTACCTGCTGAAAACTCTAAAAGTTGCATATATTTTCCATGCAAAACTACACACTTACTTTTCTCGTTCATCCCAACTATTATATACATCACTTATTCTTCTTTGTATTCTGTGAATGAGGATTACATGCACAGGCTGCCAATGGAAAATTCAGTCTCCATATCTCTATGTAAACATGAACTTTCAGCATTTACCCTGACTAGGGTTTTTTAATAAATACCATACAATCCAGGAAATTTTACTGAGGCTTGTGTAAAGCTGGAGTTGTTTACTATTATACACCATCATTATTATCAAAAAGCAATTAGTTCAGAGTGACTAGATTAACTGATTACAAAATCTTCTGTGAATAAACATCCACTCTCCCTTTCTAGATCCCACCAGGGGCACATAAAGCTTTCATGTCTCTGAGCATGTTCTGATGTCAGAAGTGACACCTCACTTACTGAGAATAATTTCCTCATTCGATCAGGTGAAGATAAAATAAATGGGAAATGTGAATTAAAACCTAAGAATATATGAGCTGGAATTAGCTGGATTGATGCTAAAATGAAGGCTTTCTTGTGCTGCATAATATTACACACCTCTTTTTTCCTTTTTATGTGGGCTGTGTGTAACAGGCTCCAGTGTGAAACCACAAACAGCCTGCTCCTGATTTATTTCTAGCAGAGAGGTGAGAACTGGGCAGTGATTTGACAACAGATCTGATGTGACACTAGCAATAACCTGCACTGGCACAGCCTATTTCTGTCTGGGCACAAGTGAATAATCTGGGTACCAAAACGTGCCCATTCTGCCACCTCTGCAACTATCAATTAGTTTTCCATAGAAATAACATAATTCTTGTCAATAGCATCTTTTGCTCTTTATCCCACCCTTAAAACCAGAGCTGGACTGTCTTAAAGCTTAACTTAGCCCTCTTTAAAGCTGTAAGATGCCATTAAAATCAGGAAAGGCAATGTTGAGAGGAGCAGACACATAGTAGTTGCAGCTCTCAAGAGGGATGGTTAGTCTTTAAAATTAGGCATTGTCTTCAGTTCAGCTTGTCCCCTTCACTTAGCCTCAACCTTGCCCCCTCTTTAGTTGCACTTCACAGACCATAATTAAAGGGTGTGTGGAAAGCAAGTCTGCTGTCTACAAAGATACTTAAATCATATAAAAACCCTGACCTGTTGGCAGCCAAGAAAAGCCTCAAAAATATTCCATATTGGAGAAACTTTTAAAATACGTTATCATAGGCAGCTGGTTCCACCTCTGGGAAGCTGCTGTGAATCTATAACCTCAAATGAAATGTGTACTGGTGGCTTTCTTGCACTTATATTAGTTTACAGGATTCATGTAAATACAGACAAGAGGCAAATTTGACCTGGATTTCTGCCTTGCCTCCGAAGAGACTTCTTTCTCATGTTTACATAGACAAAGCACCTATTAATTTAGCAATATGAAGACTATACATAGAATAAAATAGGAATGTGTTTCAGATCTGTGGGAAATGTTCTCAAACACACGTTTGATACAGTCAGATGTTACTGCCAGTGCTGTGCCTATTTCTCTTGTGCAAGAACAACAAAATGCCTGAGGAACTCATGGGGAATTTATTATTTCACTGAAGGTTACTTGGAAGACAAATAAAGATGCTATTAGAATTAAACTGCAAATAAAAGAATAACTAGAGATAATATGCTGTGTAGAATGCTTATTACAATTAGCAACAAAACCTCTGTAATTTAAATATTTTAAAAGGTTTACTGACCCTTAATTCCCCGAAGAAGAAAGAGAGTGATTGTTTGAATTCAGACTAGTCATGCGTCTGATCAAGTACGTTGAAAACAGATGCTGACCAGCTGAAGTTTGTTTAGCTTGTTCTTATTCAGATCTCTCCTGTGGATGGGGTAGTGAGGCCATTAGCATTTTGTGATAAACAGCAGCATGTTCACAATGCTATAGAAAAAAACAAATGCTAGCTGCTCTAACTCAGTTATATTTATTTATGTGTTCATGCCTTAAGACTTACACCAATAAAACAAATTACTTATTTAAATAAATTTCACTGAGAGATAATAGATTTAGTTTTTTCAAGAGTTCAGCATAGTATTTCCATGATATGAGAGGAATTTATATCCTATTGTTTGTTTTAAGAGGCTTGAGGTTTATTCTGAATACACTGTGTGTGGAAGATAGCCAGTCTTTATGTAATGAAAACACAAGGATTTGTGGCACAATTTGGCAAAAGATAATGATTTTATCACGGGTGTCTATAAACACTCTGTCTAAATATTGTCCATTTTTAAACATATATACATGTATGTAAAGGGCATATATAGCTTTAAACTGAAAGAAGGTGGGTTTAGATTAGATACTAGTAAGAAAGTATTTCCTGTGAGGGTAGTGAGGCACTGGCACAGGTTGCCCGGAGAGTCTGTGGATGCCCCATCTCTCAAAGTTTTCAGGGGCTTTGAGCAACTGGCAGGGGGGTTGGACTAAGTTATTTTTAAGGTTCCTCCCAACACAAACCATGCTATGATTCTATGATGACTTTTCAAGTGACATAAAGAAAGGAATAAATGACCTGAGCACCCTTGGCTATGGATCACCTAATCCTTTTTGGTTTTGGGGTTTTTCTTTCCAGTCACAAAATATTGGGGCACTTCTCTGGGGAGCTCGAAGGACACAGACAAATATTTTGATGAGTAAAGGTCTCTCAGCCAAAAATACTTACCCAGCCTGGTGTTGTGTGCTAATACCATTTCCCTGAAACAGAATGCAATACAGAAAAGAAAAAGCAAGAAAATCCTTCCAGCCTTATTTGTGAGTCTGACTGCAGATTTGCATTGCTGGAACTTGTCACTTAGAATTCTGTGCTGGACTTAAATACCATGGTAATGGGGAAGGGTGAAGATCTTGGTCACCAACATCTTGGTGTCTGTTTGTTTGTTTGCTTTAGTAAAATTTTCTCTTGAAAACCTGTTCAAAAGCATTAAGAGCAATGAGACTGAGTGGCTTTCACTGAGGGCGTAATTTGAATACCACAGGTTTATTCAGATGTAGCAGTGGCCTAATTTGTTTGGAGACCTTTATTGTTAGTGATACAAGAAAAGAAAAGAGCTTACAGAACACATTGAGTTCATTGGTGGCAACTAGGGAAAGAAAATCTTATTGCTTATAAGGAGAACATATGTGCCATGGAATTACTGAAAGTAAACACTAAATCCTATGGTGTTTTTCAAGAAAGGAATTAATTTCAAAGAGGAATTGTGCTTTAAACTGGTGGGGGGGGGTTGTTTTGTTTTGGTTTTTTCTCCTAGAACATGCAAACATCTTAAATACCTGTTGAGAGATCTGTACGCCCTTGGACCAAACTCACGAACATCATATCATTCTAAACAATTCTAATATCTTCGAAAAGATGTTGCTATTGTATGGGAATCACTTAAATCAGCAGGTGCAAGAGGACTTCTGTTTTTCCAATAGATGTGGAAAGAATGCAAACAACAGTTAAGCTGCTTTATAAAACCAGATGACAGAAGTAATAGCAGCCTCCACACAAAAAATAGACATACATCTTCATTTGGAATCAACAGATATGCAAATCTTGTGTGGGTGTAAGACTTTGCTGAATTGTATCTAAGGATATGTAATAGAGGTCAGCAATTTGAAGGCAATGTTGTTTAAGAAGAATTTAGAATTAGTTTTCTATTTTTTCTCACTTAAACAAAACCAGTTTCCCTCTGCTCTGCATAAAACGTCTGTTCATCCTGAAGGAAGAACAAGAAACTTTTACTTGCAAGAAAAGCAAACACAAGTTTCCGAAGTTTATAAGGAAATCCCTTCCAAGTATAGCAATCCCAACTTCTCAGTCTGTATCCTCCCACTCAGTGAGCCAGAGGGTCAAAATCACCTTTTGAGTCTGGAACTTCTCCTGGAGCACAATGTATGTGTTTATGTTCCTGCAGGTTTAGGCACGATGGTGCAGTACAGCAGCACAGGGTGAGCTGGGGGCGCTGCCTGGTCTCTGGGTTCTCCCCTACAAGGTCAGGTGGTGTTGATTACCCCAGCAGAGAACCCGAGTCTCCGGGTGCTATGTCTTTCTTTAGAGCTCTGAGCACTGACACGGTGACATGAAGGGGGTTGACACACTTCCTGTTATCAGAGACCTTCTCCACCTTAAAGCTAAGGAGTCAGGTTGATCTGAAATCAGGATCCCTTTTCTGGCAGCCAAACACACATTTTTCAATGTTTCCTCAATTTTCAGTGAGTTTACCAAAATACCCCTCAGAACAGAGATAGCCTTGACCTTTCTGTCTCTCGTCTTCCAAATGGCCTACAAAGTAGGCCAGACAGGGCTCTCTACTCCAGGGCAATGAACTAGAGTTGCCACATTATGTCTTGCAAAAAGAAAGATTATTTAGGTCAAGAGGAGCATTTGTATCTTTAGGGATTGAACTGCAGTGCAGCAACCAAGAGAGCACAGGGGCTAAACTAAGCCATGTCCCACACCTGGGCTGAGCTACTGGCTTGCTCCTGAAATCCTGCCCTGAGGGCTGTGTAGGCTGCTTCAAGATAAGGACAAGGAGGAAAAGGGATGCCACACAATGCTTTCATAGGGAAGTTTCAACATAGGAAAAACTCCTGTATTTTTTAAATGTCAGATTACATGAGATACAACAAAGTCTGATGTAGTTTTCTCCAAAGGAAAAGAAACGTGAGAGCAAAGACTTAGTAAACTGGAGCTGATTCTTTTTTAATGAGCCTGTTTAAACAGCTAGTTTTGTCAAATGTGGTACTGAGTTTTCATATTTTGATACAGAAAGACTGCTCACAACTGACTCATTTTAAAAAGAACACTTTTTTTAAGGTAGATATAAGAGTTTAATTTCTTGATTTGGTATCAAAATATGGAAAAACCTTTATCAAAAGAAGGTACTATTGCAACTAATGACTTATTTTGGTTTGAGGACTTAAACTTCAAACATGTAAGCAGTGGCCATGGCATTCACGACCATAAACCATTAATTTGAAATTGATGTATTAGTAAGTAGGATGTCCACTTGAAAGTTTTTACAAGGTTGAATCTTAAAATAGAACTGTAATAATTAGGCTATGTACTCTTGGCTGAACATCTGTAAATATTCATTAATGACACCAAAAATATAATAGAAAATACTAATGTGAGAGATTTCAAGTTCATTCCTTTTTTCATTCAGAGATCAACTGCTCATCTCATGCAAAAGATTCATTCATTGATTCATGTGAATCAGTATCATACAAATCAGCAATTTTTCTCCCATCAAATTATAAAGAAGCAATGTAGGGAAAGCAATTCTACTTTTAGTAGTCTTGCATCTCTCCATAAATAAGGATTTTTTTGGATTACACTTGTAAGTTGTGCTAAAACAAGGAGAGCAAAGGCTACTGCATTATACTCCAATAATTTATCATGCACAGATTTTGTGCAAGACTATGTCAACATAAGGAGCAAGAGACTTAGAAAATCCAAACGGAAACCTTTTTTTTCCTTTATGGTTTAACCACCTAGAATCATTGACCAAGCACACATTACAAATGTAGGGGTTGGCTCATATCTGTTGCCTTTTCTTTCTCAGAGAGTGAATACTAAAAGCCCAGGGTCCTGTTCTTACAGATGTCCAAGGAGCCGTGCCAGACTGTGGATGTATCTGGGTCCCACTTACCTCATTTTCAGACTCAGTGCAAGGTATTGATACATCTGTTGCATGCTTTCAAACTCTCACATCATCCCATTTAACTATTTTACAGCTGCATCATCCAGTTTCAAAAAGCCTTAACACCAACATCATGTTTAAGGCCATTCTGAATTCCTTCCTTGTCTGCTGTTAATGGGGATATTAGCCTTTGGTCTGAATAATTAGCAAAAGATCATGTCCTTTCTAGTTTTTCACTGAATCTCATGTGTAATTGAAACCATCAAGCCTTTCTATAATTAAAGCATAAAATGATTTTTTTTCTGTGCTTTTCAAATATAATCTGAATTTGAAACCATTACATAAGAGACATCTTCTGCATCTTATATGGTGTGTAACTCAAGCTGTTATAGTAGCAAAGTAGCACTATTGCCTTTTTTTATTTTGCAAATAAGCTATCTTTTCCTTCTCTTACTTATAATTACTTCTAATACTTATTATAAGAAGATCCAATAAAAGAGAATCTCTTTGCAATTATGCAAACAGTAGACTAATTTTCTAATTAACAACAAAAAGTCATGATATCATAATTGCTTCATTTCCATAGCACATAAGTTATACACAAAAAGAAATCCTGATGATATAATTGCCTCACATATATTTTATAGCACCATGAATGAATTTCTCTTCCACTCTCAATTAAAAGAAAGTTGCTCTATATAATTAGAACATATTTCCTTCTTCCTTTTTTGTATGCATGTAATTAGAATACAGAAAAGAATTCATTTTGAAAGCAGAACATAATAAAAAAACCTCTCATTGCATTCTCATGATTATATGCAAAAATATAAGAAAATATATTTCAAATTTGAAACTCTTCAAATAAAACACTCAAGTTATTAAAAAATAATCAAGAATCTAATGTAATTTTAGGTACTTCATTTTTATTACATTTTACCAGTATTTTTTGTTTGACTGAAAATTTTAACAGGAAATATGAATTTACTGTTTATGTTATTCATACACAGGAATGCACCATGTATAGGTTCACATACAAAATATAAAAATAAACAAAATGTACAAAGTTTAACTAGCAACATGGAAAACAGGAAAACCATATTGTTTTCTCAATAATTTTCCTACATTTTTAAATTCTAAATTTTTGAAAAATATGTCTAGGACAATAAAACTACAGTGTTTTCCATATCGTCTAACGTCTCCCGGGAGAACTGTACCTATTTCCCCAATGAGTAGGAATTGCATGTTGTATTCCCAAGGAGCCACAAATGACCTTAGTTTGCTTCACATAATTTGTGAGATAGAGAAGTCTTAAAGGGCAGCTGTTTTCCTAGAGAAAGGTCTCATATGGCCAATCGGTGTGGTTATTTTAAACTCTCTGCAAATAGTGTGTTTGGATTGAGCTTCTACATAAGACCCAATAAATGAGATAGTGCAGAATTTTCTCCCCATTTTACTGCTAGGAGTGCATAGCTGGTGCTCCCTCGGGGCTGGCAGGATGCAGGATGAAGCCATGGCCTCATCCTAGGCAGGTGGGACCCGCATCAGTGCTGGCTGCAGCCTCAGTGCTGAGAGCAGCACTTTGCTGGGTGCCGAGAGCAACCCCGGGTCCAGCCCCAGCCTGGAAAGGCAGCCAAGGAGCCCCTGCTCTCTCAGCTGGCCAGGGCTCTTGAGTGGTCTGCTGGGAGTGGGGAATATGAGGGTAGTGGAGGAAGGGAAGAGGGGGGACCATGTTGACTCTCTGACCTGGCAAGTTATTTTGTCCTCACCTTTGAGGCAACAGTATTCAGTTTTGCTTACACAGCTGAAAAGCCTTAAACAGACTCCAGCTCCGTTTTTGTTAACATAGCAGCACCAGGCTTCTCACTGGAGTTGGATTTGAGGCAGCTGGGGTAAATCCTTTGATGCACAATATTGATGATTTTCAAGCAGAGACAACTTATATTTTCACAGGGAAGAGGAGAGAATAGAGCCTTTCTTTAGCAAGTCTGAACAATAGCCCTAAGGTGTGGCATGCTAGCTTACAAAAAGCTGTGCTGGAACAGAATAACAGTAGTTTTTTCACTTCCAGTACAAAACACTATGAGGTATTTGGTTAACTTCACCTCTCATGAAAAGTTCAACATAGAAACTGCAGAGATTTAAACCATTTTTTCCACCTCCATGTCAGGATTAAGTGCTTCACTAGCTCCAAATTTCCTTTTCCCTTAATCTGGAGTTCCATTTGCATCCCAAGTGAACAAGAGAGGTGTCCAGGAAGCCCTTGGGAAGTTGCACTAATGAGGTGAAGTTTGAGGCTTACCATATGCAGCCTTGCTTTACTCTGTTATCACCCACCATGGGGTTTGTAAAGTACAAAACCAGATCCTATGGTGAGTTGTTATTCCTTGATGTGTTTAGTAGTGAGGGTGCTGGACAATAATGGACCATCAAGTGTTGCAGAGTACATATATATGTATATGTATATATGTATATATATATATATATATGTATGTATATGTATGTGGGATGCATGGCTGCCTGGACACTTCAGGAGATGGAGCACAGCCATTCAGACAGATGCTGAGAAGGTGACTCTGAGTCAAATCCCTTTGACTTTTGACTTGTGGGACTCCTTGGAAAGGTGTAACTCACTCCACCCTACCTTTCTTGTGGCTGCTCCTCAGCCTGTCTTGAAACATAACCAACGAATTACACTGGGAGAAGTCTGGTGTATTTGACTTCAGTTGTTGCAATTCAGCTGCACTGGTTCTCCAGGGCTAGCACTCAGAAGGCAGTGGCTGGGTGCAGGTCTGACAGAAGAGACCAGATCTTGTACAGCATTGTCTCTATTTAGCTAAGTATGGCCAAAGTCATGACTCTGTCTTTTTACCTGAGGCAGCTAAGAACTCTAAATTATTAATTTATGGATAAACCTTTCAAGGTGTATGGCATCTGTCTGGTCCAGAATGACATGTGACCTTACTGGGTTTTGCTGATTTGAGCAGGCTGCTCTAACAAGCTTCCAAGCAGAAACTCTTCCCATCATCTACTGGCATTTAAGCACCACTTAACTTTATCTCACCTGTTTAGTTGCTCCCTCAATGGCAGCAAATATTTCTGTGCTTAGCAAGTGTTAGATTAAGAAGCATCACCAAACTGTCACTTCTCACTAGTTCTCTGTTTGTCTTACAAACATCCACAGCAAAAGTACTCTAAAAATTTAGAAAATTATACTTTAAATGAAAATTCCATTCCAGGAAAGGCAGCATTGAGTCAGCAATCCAACTTCCTTTCCAACTATGGCTGTATGACAAAATTCATTCTCTGAGTACTTAGCTGAAACAGAAGCCAGGGACACTTGCTGTGCTGGTTAATGCTCTGTGAGCCTTCTCTGTGCCCTTTCTCTCCACAGAAATCTCACCTATCTCTGTTTTAGAGCTCAGTACACAGGCCAGTCTATGCTTGTGTCATGGTTAGACACTGGCACAATGCCAGTGCCCCCATGAAGATACCTTCTCCCTGGTTTCTGCTGTGAGATGTGACCAGGAATAAGCAAAGCAGGCTCCTACTTAGGGAAAAAAAGAACCAGAACTTTATTAACTACTCTACAACTACAGATAAAAAGGAACACACACACAGGGAAAATGAAAACCTCACAAATGCAATTCCTCCTCCCCCCACCAAATTTCCAACACAATACATTTGTTCCTCAAATCACCAACTCTCGGTCCAGCACCACCTTTTAGACAATCAATCCTCAGTTCATCAAGAGGAGAGGAGTCCTTCTTGTGCCATGGGCTTCCCCTGGAAACACAGTCGAAGACTCGTGTGTTTCTGTGTCACTTGTGGCACCTGCCCGGAGTACATCTGCCGTCGTGACTTCTTCCTTTCATGTCCAGTGCTCTCACCACTGAACATGGACCAGAGCTGCTTCTAGGGTTGTCTTTTAAGGATGCTCTGTCCCGATCCAAAAAAGGCACAGTCTCTCCTTTGGGACACCTGTCCCCACAATCTCTCCTTTGGGACACCTGTCCCCCCCATATTTTTTCACCCCCTGGGGCCGAGGGGCATCAACACTGAACCCTCTTGGTTCTGAGGCCATTGCCTCCCCCTAGAATGCAGTCTCTGTATCACAGGGAACATGGGTCTGTCCATGGCTATACAAAAAGAGTCCAGCATAAGCTACTCCATCATCTCTTCCCACTAGGATTCTTCTCTATTCTTCTACTATCTCTCACTAGCCCAGACCTCTCTCACACTGGCCCATTTCCTTCCTCATCTTCCACTCTATCTTCTAGGAGAGGTCAATGTTCTGTAAAGTTCTCATTCTCCGAAAAGGGGTTAAAAGCTCCTACAAGCGGCCGGCTGAACCCCCCCCCTCTTCTCCGTCCCAGCCGTGCTGCCGGCACAGGCCCATGTTTATCAAGCTTCAAGGTTACAGTCCCAGGCAGCGGCTCTCTCTCTCCCTCTCTCTCTGTGTCTCTCAGGGGGAGCTGCCCGATGGCTCCCGGTGTCTCTCTCTCTCTCTCTCTCTTCCACCCTTCCACCCCCGGGCTCAGGCCTACCTCTCTCGGCCACATGGCTTTCCCCCCTGCCCAGCCAGCAGCTGGGCCGGGGGAGAGACCCGAACTCTTTCCCGCCGGAAACCCAAGAGGACCCTCCCAGGGGAGAGCTCTGCTTTTAACCCCGTGTTCTCAGAGGCGTGTCCATGTCCCAATGGCCAGGTTAAATGCCAATATTAAAGCCTGAATATCCATTGGCCCAAAACACAGCATCCCAAAAAACACATTTCCTGTCAAACCACCACAGCTTGGAAGATAAAGAACTGGGTTTGGGAAAGAAATAGGGATTTCTTTGCTTTTCCTGGATAACCATAAAACAAAAACTGATTTCACATGGTGCAAAAACAAGCCTATCCTCTTGATAGAGAAATGAGCATAAAACAAAGAATTCTGTCCAGAATCACGAGGCAGTAGCAACACAGGATGTAAAATTTAGATCTCATTTGGATTAGCAGCCAGACCATCCTTTGGAAATACTGAAAGTGTGCAGGAATTATTTCATTACATCTACCCACGACTGACCTCCCAGCAAGAAACCTTTTGTCATCATTTCTTCCTTACAGAAAATAAAACTTTTAAAAAGACAGTAGATATTTTAATTTTTGTTGGCAGTAGGCAGATCTGAGCAGCATGACTTTTTACCAGCAATAAGACCATAATGAGATTTTCTACTAAATATGCTATCAACATTGGCACTGAAGAAACTTTTGTGCTATTCCCTCTTTCTTCTTCTATCCACAGCTGAAATTGCCCCAAAGGATGGCCATGGTACATCTTTAGCTGGACTGGAGTGCTAAAGGAATTAAATGCATGAAATTAAAGCTAAAATAGGGCTTCTCAGAAATTCTGAGAGAAAAAAGGGTCAAGAAATAGCCTTCTAGGTTCTCATAACATTTCTGTATTGCTCCAAAGGATCATTACAGGAACACTTTCAGGAATGCCAATTGTGCAATGCTGTTGTTGCTGTCTGTAAGGAATCCACCATCAGAAAGTATGATATTGCTGGCTATATTTTGCTCTTGTAGTATTATTTACCTCCAGCCCTTTTTGACAGTTTGGTTCCTGCACTCTTCTAGTGTGTATTTACATGGGAGGAAAATAATTAGGAATGCTATAATTATGTCATTAGGTTTAAATACAATTGCTTTGGCTCAATCACTCAGCCCATGAACACCTAGCTTTCCTGCATAGAGGAGATTTGTTTTAACATTTAAATCTCTGTGGCATTCTTTCAACTATTTGCACTTATCAGTAAGTGTTGTTTTTGCTTCCATTTGAAAACCAGTGGCAAGGGTGAGAAATAGGGGCTTTCCTACATGAGCCAAAGAAATGTTTTACACCAGAGGAAGAGTTTATGGTCCTGCACTGATTAGTGAACAGGGATTGTTCTTTATTTGCACTGTATGCCTGAAATTCCTCTGCAGGCAAACCTTCTGTGGTTTGTGGTTTTTTGAAACCCCGTCATTTAACTATGGAGTGTGAGTTTACTCTTATGTAGTCAAGAAAGTCAAAGTGTTTATTGTAGCAGTACTACTTCCAGGGTGGCTGACTTTGAAGCATTACACATAGTGATTCCCTATTTGCCCTGCTGCCCCTGTAAAAAAATACTTTTTTCGTTTCTTCCTCCAGCACTGATTTTACCAGCATAACTAAAAATCTATGTGCACTGCTAGTTCCACATCTTCCCCTCAAATTTTGGTCTGACAAACTTAGTATCCTTTCAGTATTGTGTCCACATTTCATGCATTTCAGAGAAAAGAGAAAAACTAATGTCTCAGATGAAATGTGTAGGTTTGCTCAGTGCCTGGCAACATGAGTGCTTGCCTTCCTCTCCCAAGAGAAGTCAGCCAAGTGAGATGAAATCACTGGTGGCTGAACTTCGTGGTACTGATCTTAAGCATTTCTTTCCCAGTAACACACAACACAGGGGTCTGTGTTGTGTCTTTTTAATTTTGCCCTAAAAAAATTGTTCAAATACACTACTAAAGCTGGATTGTAGTTTATGCACCTACTCTCAGGTGTGGTTTTATTCCTAACCTTCTGTAGGCCTGCAGCTGCTTCAATTTAACCTGCTATGGTCGGTTGACCCAGACAACAGCCAGGCACCCCCACAGCTGCTTGCTCCCAGCAAGACAGGAGAGGGAATCAGAAAAGAAAAGAGAGGATGGATCAAGACAAGGACAGTTTAATAAGTGAAGTGAAGCTGTGTGTGCAAGGAAAAGAAAATAAGGAATTTATTCACTGTTTCCTGTTGGCAGGCAAATATCTAGCCTCTTGCCTCTGAAACAGGGCCTCAGCACATGCAGTGATTACTTGGAAAAACAAATGCCAAGACCATGAAGATCTCCACTTCCTCCATCTTTTCCCCAAGCTTTTATTGCTGACCATAGTGCCATTTGGCATGAAACATTCCTTTGGTCAGTTTAGGTCAGCTGTACTAGTTTCATCCCCTGCTAGCCTCTTGTGAACCCCCCACTTTACATGCTTTAGAGGCTGAGTAGGGACAAAGCCCCCTCAAAAAAGTAGGAAAATCTTGATGCTGTGCAAGCAACTGCTCATGAACTGACAAGACACTGGAGTGTAATCAGCACTGTTTTAATCACAAATCCAATCTGTATGAAGAAAATTGACTTAATCAGAGCCAGAGCCACCACACCTGCCCCTAAATTCATCAAGGAACACGATTATATTCTGATAGTAGCACGTCTTACAGGTTCAAGTTATGAGTCAAGAGAAAAAAAATTAGGGCAATGGGATGATAACTTTCTGAATAGTCATTAATTTCAGTGAAAAACTTGCTTTTAGATATGGTTCAAATAGCTGTATAGCTGTGTCCAGAGGAACCATACTGGATATAAGCAGAGTTCACATTAAAAAAGTTCTATGCCAAGAATAAAAGGCTTGGGAACTGTTCAAATATTCAGCTATAGATTGCTTCCAATTTAGTTTCTGCATGTGTTGAAGGGTTGTTCTTTTTCCATATAAAAGTCTCCCAAAGGAATTTCAATGTACCCTCTTAGCCAATTAGGTATGTGTGCTCAGGAACAGAAAAAATTGGATACTTCTGTTTCCATGAAAGTAATAATTTAGATACACAGAAGGATTGAATCACATTGAATATTTAGGATTTCTTCTTTTTCTTGGCAAGGTTAGGAGTTATGAAAAGAAAGCTATGCTGCTCAGAAAGTATGTCTAAAATACAAACAATACCAAAACTTTAAAAGAAACCATTTTTTAAAGACATAAAAACCACAAAAAATGTTTGATCAATAATTTGGCTATATTTAGTTGGAGTTTTTTATGTTGGTTGATTTCATTATATTGGGATTTTCTTTTAGTATCTTCCATTTAATAGAAGTTATTTTCACACATGCTTTAAAACATTTTTTTTTTGTGACTAGTCCAGTCTATTACAAAAGGCAGGAAGGGTTGAACAACAGCTCCTGAGCTGTGTGGAGTTTCTCACATGTTCAGCTCACTCCTATGCTGTCTGTTCATCATGTAACTGATGTAATTGACCCCCAGCTCAATTTGGATCCATGTCTGCAAAATGAAATTATTTTATGTGGGCTGTTTTGTCTGTGTTTCGCAGCATTTTTCAGCTCCAAACCCTTCCCTTTTGTGTATTGCCATGGAGACATGAGATGCCTGAAGAGTTACCACGTCATCATGAGCTACTTCTGCACAAGCAATGCAAGGCCTTATGATTTTCGGTCATGAGGATGCTTGTGACATTGAGTTCAGAAAATCCAGAAAAAAAAAAAGGACTATGTTCTTGCCTAAAATAAAATCTAGTTTCTAGTAGTACACTTAAGGAGTCTAAGGGTCTGCACCTGAGATTCCATTTACATCCTCACGTTCCCAACTGAGATGTCAGAAGGTGACATAGTTTCAGTGGTGAAGGAGAAGAAGAGAAAAAACTAGGGATTTGTCTTGGGTAAAAGTAGATGTTGAACTTAAATAGTCTTTGTTCCTTTCTGGGGGAAGTATTTTGCAGCAAAGTCTCTGGCAGCTATGGAAGAGATTGAAAGCTGCACACAAAAATATCTGCGTGCTTGCACACAAAAACACACAGAGGCACACCTACATGCACACAGTCACTTCAAACTCCTGTCTTTCCTCAAGTCAGTAAATAAATCAAGTAACAAGACAGGTGATCAGGGCACAATTCAGATGTTTCTGCTATGAAGTGAATAGAGCATTGTATAATCTGAGTTGTAGGAATTTTAGTTTACTTTTTTTTATTTTTCCTTTTCAGTGGTAGTTTAAAATTCATCTAATTTCTAAGACAAATTTCATTACCAATGACATGACCTTAGTGAAATACTGTTAAGGCCAGCATAACACATCTGCTCTTATCCTTTAAAGGCCAATTAGATAAAAAGTTGAGATTTTTTTTCACTGTGTCAATTCCCAAAAGAGAAAAAGAAAATGAAACTTCATTAGGCAAGTGCTAGTAACTACTAAGAATCACTGAATGGAGATATTTGTAATGGCAGTTAAGCTGAACAAAATCAAGAAATTAAATCCAGTGTGTTTCACAAGGAAGGTTCTAGTTTTACCTGTGTATCTGTGGTGGGAACAGGGGGAGCTATAAATCATCCCTTACAACTGGTAAATAAATCAGAGAGTAGAGTTGCAAAGGATGTTTTTACAGACACACTGGAGATATTGATCTTCAAATGAGGAAAGAGAACCTAAAGGAAAATGTAAAATACATTGATGTTTTATTCCTTACATAATCTATATCACAGGGACATATGAATCAAACACCATTCATGCTTGCACCATACTTTGAAGTTCATGGGTGTTTGAAAGGAAAAGAAACATTTCTTAGTAGTGCACATCAATACTACTTCTATCACATTGAGTAGGGAAGCTACTCACAGAAGTGTGTAGGCATAAGCTGGGAGAGTTATTCAGGCAAAGCTTTGACTTCCTCTGCAGTTCAGTCAGTAGAGCTTTAGGAAAAGTTAATCCTGCACTCAGTCCACACACTAAAAGGGTCTCTCCCTTTTCCTCTACAGACAGCTGAAGAAATGTCATGCCTCTAAAATATACTGCCACTGCTGTAACAGGTGTATCAGCACCCATAGTAAATGAGCAACAGGTACACTGATCTAACCTGGTGCCAATTCATAATCCTGTTTATTCACTTTACATGGGATCTGGGGGACTGAATAGCATAACTCAATGGAACAGAGAGAATCAGGCATTCCATTTGACTGACATTACATGCCTAAATGCTTTAAGAGATCTTGTATTTCTCCCATGGAGGTAAGATAAACTGTTTCATTGGTATTCAGGGCAGAAATGAATGCAAACTCAGCATCATGAACCTTGACTATAGAGTTTAAAATGCTTACTTAAGGAATATATAACTAATGTATCATGTACATGAAACTCATATTGTGCAATGATTGTCATTTGAGGCACAGATGACCCTGTTAGACTTCTATTCCAGTAAGCTGTGCAACCCCTCTTATACAGAGGGCTATTCTTTGCTAGTAATGTTGGCACAGTAACAGGAGAATCTGAAAAAGGACTCATGAAGAATTGGGTTACTGGATATAGGCTTGTTTCTGTCAGCAGAGCAAGAGAATGAAGAGTGTAAACAGGTGCATTGTCAATAACAAAAACACTCCAAGATATTGCTAACAGATACAGTGATTAGCACAGATGCCACAGCTAAAAGCTCTTAAATGCTGTGACAGATAAATCACAAAGCCTCAGTGATGTTACCTTTCCAAGAGGTATATTCAAAAAAATGCCAAATTAGATGAGAAGGCAAATTACTCCAGCCTGAGCACGGCTGAGGACCTACACCTCTGCTCCTTGTGAGCCAGCAATTTGTGCTGCATTGTGAGGCTCAAAGTCTTGTGGCAGCCTTAGCCTGAGGCTGAGAATGTGGTTTACCTTTTACTTCCCACATGTGATTTATGCTGTGATTTCACTTAGCCTTTTGCCACTTCCCTCTTTCTCCACTGGGCTGTGACCACCCACCTCTAAAACCCACTCTGAACTTTGGGGTTTTAGTTCCTGAAGAGAAAAAAAGTTGTAGGAGAAGCAGGAGGAAAATCTTTCAAAGGCCTTTAAAATAGTTAGAGTCAATGACTTTCAAATAAGTTTGAGTTCCTGATGATGAAACATCCTGCTGGAAGGAACAGTCTTATGCCTTTCAACTCACTAAGAATATTTAAACATCTGCATATTATCAGTCAAAGTATTTCCACTCAAGTGGGGCCAAAAAATTCAGATCATCCCAGCTGATATGTTTGTATCATGTATATGTTTGTAATTATTTATCTCCTCAGCTGGTATTAGAGATAAAATGAATAGCTAACTTCAAATTTAATTTCAACAAATTTTACATGAATCATTTGTAGAGCTGAAGGTTTCTACATAGTTTGATTTATTGCAAAATAGTGTGTAAACTTATAAAATTTTGTTCATTTACACTTTTTTCTTTACCACCTTAATTATCTGTGTAGCTGTTTGATTAACTCAAGAATTACTGGCTGACATAAAATTATTATTTTCTACTTTTTGAAAGTTAAGACAAATAAAAGCCTTTGAATTACTCTGGCTTTCCTTTTTTCCTTCTAGCATTACATGCATAAAACACAATCTTCTACATTCTCTATTCATAGGTTAACTAAAAAAATAAATATCTAGTCCAGTGACCCTTTGAATAACCTGTTTAAGAGAAATGATACCCCAAAAACTGTTTATCTTCACAGTATGTGGATGCATTCTGTAGTGGACTATACTCCTTAAAATTATCATGGACATCAAATTTAAAGTTAAAACAGGTTGGGAAGTATGAAGAAAAGAAAAACTTTCAAATACAACTGAAAATAGCTTTATACAGCTAGTGGAAGTTTGCTTTTTCTTGCAGAGACAATTTTTTATTTGATTCCTTCCTATATTTTTAGTTTTATTATTAAAAAATATAGTTATTTTATACCAGTAGAGGCAGCTGTGTCTGTGAACTGATTTTGGAAAAAGCTTTTTATTTTCCCCACACCAAGGAGGAAACATTCTTGTAAAACACAGCTATATGTCTGGATAATCAAAAATAATCACAGAGAGATAGTCTAGGTAGGATCTAAGGGAAAAGTGGCTAAAAGCCCTTTTCTCCCTCAGCTGTGAGGCATCTCAGGGTGGGAATCCAGTGGCTGCTGTTCCTTTGGTGGAGCTAAGGACACAGGAACCTCCACATTCCACTGATGCAGTGGTGAATAAATCACTGTGGAAAAATCCAGTGTTATGAGGCTTGGGTGTATAACACCCCTGCCTTGCACAGTCCTGTTTCCATGGCAAGCAAACCTCCAGGGTAGAGAAGACCCTCAATGTGTCCCCCATATGGGCAATGAGTGACAAGGGCTTCAGGATACTGGTCAGGATACTGACTGCAATATTACTGACACATGGTCATGAAAAGCACGGCAGAGACAGTGAAGCATTCAAATTTACTTCCCTTATTTTTCATATATGTAATGGAACAATTTAAAATTGTGTGGAAGTCCAAAAATTTCTGATACTTGTTTATTCATTGGTATCAGAAAAAGTTACTTTATTCTGACAAAATCTCAGTAAAAAATTCAAAATAGACACTGAAAACTGGCTGTTTTTCTTATTGTAGTTTAAAGTCAATCACTGGAGGGAATAATCATAAGGAAAATACTTATAAGAAGTGACTATAAGAAATGATTGAAGAGAAGTAGGATGGCCTATATGGTGGCAAATAGGGACTGGAGAGTAAAAGACAACAAAAGAAGGAAATCAAAACAAGCTGATGAGAAACAATGGTGTGCCAGAAAATTTTGGAGTGAACTGCTCTGACCTGCAGTCTGAACAATGACCTGCTCTGCCAAGGCGCCTGCAACTTTAGGCTTCTGAAATCCAAAGAAAATAATCATTCTGTTGGCTGCTAATGGAAGGCATCAACCACAGTTTAGACAGGTGAATCTGCCAGACTGGGAATAGAGTGTTATTTTGCCACTACTGAAAGCTTCTGTGTTTGGCAAATATCACCAGTACAGCTACTGCTCTCCATCTAATTTCTCACTCTAAGCCAAGCCACTGAGACAGCAGCTCTATTATGTGTAAAAACCCAAACTGAACTTAAAGAGGCTGCCATGAACTTGTGTTTTGATGTTGTGATCCCAAGAGATATGGAGTAATTTCTTTTAAGGACACATTGCTGATCTCAAGGCTACCAGTGGTTTAAGCCATCAGTGACTTGAGCCAAACTGCATCATTGATTGCATATGAACACAGTGCAGAAAAAATTCATCTCTTCCCTTGGATCAAACACGGAAGAGTGATGAAGTAAAATCTGTCATAAATAGATTCAGACCAGGTAGAAGTTTCAGAGTAAGAGATATAATGAGGAAAGTAGTAATTTTCAACCTATAACAAACTTTCTGCACGCTTATGCAAAAGTTTCCTGTTATAAACATGTCAAAAGGCAAAGATTGAAAACAGGAAAAACAAAATGAAACAAAACAAAAATAAAACAAAACAAAAAATTCCCAGGCAAAACCCCAGCCTGTACAGAGAGCAAATAAAGTTTCTGCCATAAAAGGATCTTTAACTGATTTAGATCACCATGGATCTAGAAATATCAAGTAAAATTTTTCTGGTTTATATCAGGCAAAGATTAAGATTTTGAAAACAAAACAAAAGATATTTTTAGATACAATATAAACATTGGATGAAAAAAGGATCTCTGAGATAACCAGATGTACAGATACAAAATACACCTGAAATATATTTGATCTTAGTCAGATTCCTCAGTCATATCACCGACCAGAAAAAGGCACAATTAAAAGAAAAGAGCAAATATGTAAAACTTTACATCACTTTAAGATGTTTTCTCTTTTAAGTAGTTTTTTCTGTTTATTATGTTTTTGTGAATGAATAGACTTAATTGTATAGTCAGATAAATGAAATAACTTATTTCTCAATTTGTGTGTGTTGTTTGCTCTTATTTTTATTCTTCCATGATTTGCCTGTTGCTTTCACTTCAGTATTTGATCTCATGGCATGAAAGCAGCTTTATCAGAGTATAGAGCAATATTCTGGCTCTCCCAGGTGCTTTTTAGTCTCATTACAATAATCTCATGATGCAGCTTGATTAAACTACTGCTCCTCTTGGTGCTTTCTACTTCTTTTTTCTCTTTTGGTCTACCAGAGAGCAGTGTGCAGGTTCTGAAATGCCCTATTCTCTCACAGACTCTACTCTACTGCTGGCAATTTAACTAAACTATTCATCTTCTGAGAGTTACATTTCATTTTTTACAAATGAGAAGGCAAAAAGGTGGTTATAACTTTTTCTTTCTGCCAACTGAAATTCCTCAGAAAGAAAAAAGGAGCCGTGCAGACTACTCATTAAGTTGCCCACAACTTTATTTAACTGACTCCTCTTTAGCCAAAGCAAAGTCTTCTATAGGCAAGTGCAGGAGAGAGCAAGAGCCAACATGAAGTCCACTAGGGAACTCCTTTTTCAATACCTTGAAAAGCTCCTAGGTACTATGGTGATGAGAGCCTAAAATAGCTGTAAGCTAGAAATATACATCCTAATGACTTCCTATTATGCTACTAGTTTTCTAAAGATCTGTGGGAGACTGTCTTAATGATAAATTATAGTGTGTAGATAGAAGAAGGACTTAATTATCATGTTCTATTTTTACTCTTGTGTGAATCTAAATAACACTAAAGGATAACCTAATTTATGTACTGGATAAAATTCTTGCAAATCACATGTTTAGAAGAGGATGTTCTTATCTTTTGCTCCTATGGCTAATCCAAGCTCTTTTCAGTATTGCAACAGATGCTTTGTGGCTATTTTTCATTGCCTCACAGGGTTATTGTTCATAAGAACATGACAGTACTTTATTTCCCTAAATTATTTTTTTCAGTTGAACTTACAATAGGTGTATTTTTGCCTTGTCACTGTTTGGGTGGAAGTGACAGAGGGACTTGTGCCTTTGAGCTCTCTTTTCCTTGGCTGTTTTGCAAAAATAGTTTCTTCAAGCACCAGTTACAGCTACATAACAGCATTTCATTCTGCTTAAATCTGAAGAGAGTTAAAAAGTGTGCTTAGTAATGAGATGCTGATGGAGTATCATTCTACAATAAATCTTCCATGAAGGACAACTGTGTCCCTCTAGGTCTTCTCCTTACTTTACAGATGCAGTGATCACAGTTTAACAAAGGAAAATGCTTATTGATATTTCACACTTTGGTCTTCATCTTTTTAACACCCTCCTGAAATTTTTTTGTATTTTTTCCCCATGGAAAGAACTAGCATGGGAGATACAGGGATAAGGTCACTCAGAGTATTTGTGTTAATAAAGAGAAGTCATTTGAAAATTGCTTAATCTTCTCCCTTCAAAACAAACAGATAAACAGAAATAAAAAAGGAAACTGCTATGAAATGCCTTTAATGTGAGCCTTCTCTGTCTATACTGCATAATTACTAACATTTCATTCAGGAGGTCACATTCATCAGTCTGTTTAAATCAACAGTGCCAACTGTGTCATGTAAAACTGTGGGCAGCTGGCACTGATGCCTGTGCTTCAGCCAGCAGCCCAGGCAGCTCCTACCAGCCCCCAGTGCAAAGAAACTGCTCTGGAGTCAGCCTTGTTCCACATCCATTTCTTCCTCCCAGCATCAGCCCCTTCTACCAATTCCACTTGGAGCTACAGATCCCATTTCATTTTCTGTTACAGATGAATGAGAGTTCAAAGGTAATTTGGAGAGTGTTCCTGGATGTTCTGAAAGGGATTCCTGAATAAACAGAATCTTTATTTGCAAACAGTCAAATATTATCTAAACACAAATTATTCACTGAGTGAATGAAGTAGATATGGATCTCCAAGGCTCTCAATTCATTAAATGGGTGTGAATCTTTTAGGCAACTAAACTGGGATTTTTACTAAGGTGATTTTGGTTATATTACACATATAAGACAGGAAAAAATATTTATGCTGAAAGATCTACTGTCAGGAAACCTTGATAAGAGGTTGATTTTTCAGCCAAGGCAATGATTTCACTAGAAAATTCTGGTTAAAAAGTTTAAAAGAAGCAATCAGAACATCAGAACAAATGCAGGTAATAAGTATCTACATCTTTTATATCTTTTTACCCAGGGTGTTGAGATGCACCAGAGCATTTATATTTTTACATACATTCATGTTTTCCTGCATAGATTGATTTGTCTCTACAGAAATGAATAGATCTGGAACAGTAATAGCAATTTTACTAAAACAGGCTTTGAATCCCTCATTCATTGTTCAAACAAGCCTCTTCATTCTCCTAATGTTTCCTTTGACTTCACTAGAAGTGAGTGACTTCACCTCTTCATTCAGTTAAGCAGGGGAATGGGGACACTTAGAAGAGGACCTTACTCCTCACATACAGATGACTTTCGCTGATGTTAAAAATGGTTCTCCCTCAGTAATGCTCAGGAAAGCTTTCAGGCTTTGTCTCAATATTTTTCCTTTCCAGTTTGTTTCAAAGGGATTTTTTTCCTTTAGTTTGGGTTGTCAGTGATGGGGATACCAGAGTAAAAAGCTGCTTGCTGCAACAGGAGCAAAGAAGATGAGACTTTTCTTGAAATTCAGCAGATTTGATTTCCCTCCTGAGTAATCACAGCAAAGACTCACCATTTACTATAGCTTCTTGATAGGATTTTCTGTGATGTTTCCCATACTGAGGCCTCTGCTGAATTTTCAGATCTGACTCATGGTTTACCATTAACCACTTTACATCATTGGTGCTTTGTACCACAGGAGAATGTGACCCCCTGACATTTGAAAATGCTAAAGTAACTGTGGCTCTTTTCTGAAATTCCCTTAAGATAAACATTGCTTTTGCATTAATTAGATGGTTTTGCTGGTCATTGAGATTATCTCTAGATATTCTTTCTTACTGAAAACATATGTGCTTATCTTCTCTGCAGAACAATGCAAATCCAATTGCAAGAAGAAGAGTTGCATGCAGACAAATTATGCTCTACATCACTAGAGCTCTGAGAGGACGAGAGGACGGGGTCACAAGGTGCTCCTCTAATGCATTTTAACATAGCAGATTTGAAAAGGGAGAAATGCTTTCAAACAGTACCTTGTATATCACATGTATTTTCAAATGTGATATTTAGGCCAGAATTTTGATTAAATAATTGATTTAATTTGATTTAAAATACCAGGAATATATTACATATTGTAGGTATGTTAAATATGTATACTTATACATGTAGATGACATATATGTGTACATATATTGTATGCATATGTATTATTCTCTCTATATTACTCTATAAAATATATAATTAATCAACAAGGTACACTAAATAAATAAATGTACATATCTATTAATATTTTTAAATCCTTATAGTTAGCTCATGCTTAACGAGACAAGCTGCTAAACTATCACTGCTCCAAACAGCCTCCTCGTGACACGTCTGTCTCCTGACAGCCTCCCAGCTGCTGCCAATTTTCCTTTTCTAACTGAATCCAGCCATTTTGTTTACAAATCAGCTTTGTTTTTTAGTCAATTTAACATGCTTCAAAAGTCCTGTAGCATAATTGGCTAATTGCTTACCAGCTAGGAAATAGTGATTATGAGTTTTTCCTTCCACAAATCCCTGCAGTCAGATTTACTTTATATTCAGGGGCATTGATAAGTCTGTTTAAAATACAATTTGAATATTTAGAGGGGGAATCTGTTTTTGCAACCTTCAGTGTCAAAGTCTGCTCAAGAGTACTTCTTTATCAGGAGCATGTCTTTGTAATGTAAAGTGCAATGTGGCTTCAACGTCGGCATCACAAATGTGCAGCAATAACACAAACCATGAATGCTGTGACTTCCCAGCTCCTGACAGGTACTGATGCCTGTTTCCATGGCACTGGCTCAGATTCCTGCCAGTCCTGAGCTGCAGATTGTAGGTCTTCCCGCATCCAGCTGTCACTGTGTTGTAGAACATTTTCCTCTGACATCAGAGTGCTCAGCACTTTAACTAATGCTCTCCATGTCTGGAAAAACAGGTGTATTTACCCAAAATAATTTTGCATCTGAACTTCAGTTTTAGTCTGGATACAAGTGTGGAGAGTGAGAGAGGGAGAGATCCACTGCTGAAGAAATTATTTGTGTGAGTAAGGCTGAATGACATTTATTACTGGAACTCCAGGAAATCCTCACTGCTTCTTGTCCTGCTCAGTGTAGGGGGTGTGAGGTCAGCAAAACAGAGCAGAATGCATCATCATTCATCAAGTGCAGAGTCAGAGCTTAGGAACCAGACATTATACATTAAGCAGAAAACATTACTTGGAATTCAATGCCTGTTATCTATGAATTTCAGGATGTTGCTCGGGTATGAACTTCTTGAGATAATATAAATCACAGAATAAACTCACATGCTTATTCTTCAGAGCTGGGGATCTCCCTGACCCCAAAGAAGGAAGATATGGACTTCTTGCAAACCTTAGTCTGTGCTCATGAGAAAAGAACAGAACCCTTGAAAGGTCTCAGAGACATCTAGAGAAGAGGAAGAGGACAGTAGCTCTTGGAAACTGGATATAGTAGTCTTTGAAATGGTACAGGGGGTTTTGACTAAAGCCAAAGAGTCATGCAGTTCCACATACCCATCACCTAGGAGCTGAGCCAACCACAGTCTGAGCATGGAAATGTTAGCATTTAGCAGGATGTCTGGACTTTATACCTGATTAATCCATCATGAAGGTATGCCTGAAATAAAAGGTTTTTCATGTAGCAACTGCAATCAGGTAAAGTGCTGTTTGCTCTATCTCTTTTTCAAATGCACGCCATGTTAGACCAAGTTAAAATGAAGAGACATCGTGATTTCATGGTACCCACATCAGTAAATGATGAACAAACTTGTCCTTGCTTCTTTTCCTCTAGGAGCGGCTAGAATGATGCTCCTTTTTTAGACTCAATGCTCCAATAGCAGGGGCAGAAGGTGCTAGAAGAAAGGTTCCCTTCTCTCCTTCCCCTTGCTCTGCTCCCATCTGTGGGCTTCCTCTGAGCACCGTTTTGCTACAATAGGAAGCATTTCAATGAAAGGGTAGAGGTGGAGAAAAGGATCCTCACCTTGTGCTGAAGCTTGAAGTCCCACAGGAGCAGATCTCAGCTGCTCACAGGAGGTCACACTGGCTCAGGAGAAGGGGCTAATGAGAAGAGAAAGAAGTCATCTCCTGCTACCCACAGAATATTTATACATATATATGCATACATTTAAATACATATCTTCTGAGGAAGTTCATGTGACTCTGTCTTTTGGGAATTTAACTCTGAGTTACAGTCTGAGGGCTAGGGGGGAGACCAAAGGAGATGAGTGTCATGTTCATGTTTTGGAGTCTGATCTCTGACCAGTGAGATAAATAAGAAGAATGGCTTTTATAATATCTCTCAATGCCCCTCATAAACATTCATATTTCTTACAGTGTTTTGCTTTCCCATTGTGTTTGAGTATCCTTCCCTTTGTTTTTCCAGTTGCGCAGTACATTGTTGTTCACTTCTTTTCCTGACTATATGCTGCTCCAATAAGTTCTCTAACATTTTTTTAGGTTCCCAAAGAGTACCAGAAGAACCAACATTACATGGGGTGAGATGAATTATAGTTATAATAAGTGTAAACTGAGGCATAGAAACTTTAAGACAGGGCATTTTTGGGGGAGAGACCTGGCCTCTGCAATGCCACTTTCCTGCTTTAACCCCTAGACTCCAGCCAGAGCAACATTGTAATCTGGAACTGAGAAATGAATTTTTCTGGTAAATTCTGTAAATCTCTTTCTTTCTGTAAATCTCATGCTCTCTGTATTCACTAAAGCCTAAGCTAATGGCTTCCTTGAGCTTTGTGTGCACACTCCTCAGGGGTGTGTGCACAAGCCAAAAAGGAGGGAAAGGAGATGGCTGTAAATACTTGGCTCCAGTATGTGCATTTCATCTGTCACAAGGGAATCAGTAAGAAATGTTTAAAAAATGCAAGCCAGTGCAATTTTTACTGGCCAGAGGTAAAGAAACACTTTCAAAATCTCCTTTGAGCAGTTCTTGTATGAGAGATCTTCATGTACATGCAAAATATACACATATAGTTAGTAGCAGGACAAAAAAACCATACTAAAAAATAAACTGTTGGGCAAATATGCCAAGCCAACCCCTATTCAGCTCAGCTGGAGTTGACCAAGATATGAATATGACTACAGAAATCAGCAGTGGCCTCATGGAAAAAAAAATTACTTTATATTTTCAAAAGTAATTTTCATAATGAGAGTTTAATTATGAAAATCCAGAATAGAATGACCACATCAAAATAAAGGCTCAAGTAGAAGAAAGGGTCCAAGCCACACATTTAAAAGGAAAGTAGAAAAATTAAGGCCAGAAGGACACACTACCAAAAATGTGCATATTTCCCTTAATTCAGACTTGCTGACTTTCAGAAAAACTACTTAATGAAGATTCAGAGGTGAAGTTTAAGGCAGCTTTGCATTGGCTGAATCCAATTCCATATCTACCATAAAGGAACAGAGAAAGCAGGCAGTGCAGTCCTCAAAAGAATTCACACTGCAGATTTTAGGACTAATCCCTTATTTATTAGTTTTGTTCTCATTTGGGAACCAACCACCTGGCTTGAGAAACATGGAGACTAAAAACCTTAAAATCTCCTGCCATATTTTGATCAGCTGTGTTTGGACAACCTGTGCTCCAGGCCACTTCTGTGCTGTATGCATTATCATTGATCTCAGATGAGAACATAGAGGAGAATTTTACTGTCTCCAAAATTGTGTTTCCTTTTTAAGAGTAGCAGATGGATGTAGCTACATTCCTTTATGTGAATTTAGCTGCTGATCTGCATGGGCAACTCATTACTGGAGACTAAATAATGTACTTTCCACTCCTAGCAAAGACCCATCTCCAATGTATTTGATTGGCTGGAGCCATGGGAGCATGATAACCCTAAAGCATGAGATTTTCAGGCTAGCAAATCCCATGTTGTTGGGCTTTTAACAGTAGCAAAGACTTTTTTGAGACCTTTAAGGAAGTGGAGACAACTTCATGAGGTGTCGGAGCAAGACTTGGCTCTCATTTGCAGGACATGTAAAAGCTAGGTAAATAAAAGAGGGCTATGCTGAGGGTACTTAAGCAGTATTATCCCATCTGTAAAGAACTGAGACTGTTCATGGTCTCAGTTGCAGGACACTGAAAGCATTGCCACACACTTAAACTGTGACCATGCTTTCAGATCTGATGCAGAAGAAGGTGCTCCCACCCCTTCACCATTCTCTGGTTAGAAATGATTGAAGGAGCCAAATAGGCTGCCTATTTGAAGAAGATAGCTGAAATGTAATGGAATTGCACAAAAGTAGTAGAAAAATAGTGAGAGAACGTTGTGCTCAGAAAAATTAAGTAGAATGAGTTCTCTCCCTTCCTTTCACAAGAAGGAATGTCAGATCTTTGATACTCCCATTTCCTGTCTCTTTAGGTTGGGCAAAGAGCCAAAAAACCAGAGTCTTATGAAAACTAAAAAGCAAAAAACAAAATGAGTTTGAGGTCATATCAACAGTATTTCATATGAAAGCATGTCTTGCATATGCTTACCATTCAAGCTTCAGCCAAAACTCTCAGATGGAAATGTATGGGTAGAAGAATGGGTTAGGGAAATAAATTACTCTCCAAAACATTAATGCTTTCACTTCTTTCTTTGAAGAGACATGACATATACACTTACTGTAAGTGTACTGACTGAGAGGGGACCTCATTAATATCTAAAGGAAGGGTGTCAAGGGAATGGAGACAGGTTTCTCAGTGGTGCCAGGCAATAGGACAAGAGGCAATGTATAGAAACCGGTGCACAGCAAGTCCTACCCGGACATGAGGAAGAACTTTTTACTGTCCAAGTGACCACACACTGGAACAGGTTGCCCAGAGGGGTTGTGGAGTCTCCTTCAGTGGAAACATTCAAGAATGATCTGGACACAATCCTGCGCACTGTGCTCTGAGATGACCTTGCTTGAGCAGGGAGGTGGGAATAGATGACCCTGTGGTCCCTTCCAGCCTGACCCATCCTGTGATGCTGTAAGTCAGAACATATATCTAAATGGAGCATATCTGAAAGTTGTCCATAAAGGTATGATTCAGGAGCTGAACTTACTCAGCACTCAGTATTTAAAATGCACAGAATCATGCCATACCTTTTATGAATAACTTTTTTTGTTTTAATTTCCTGATAGGTTTAAAAGCAGGTTGTTCAGATACCACATGAGGCTTGTTAGTAACCATTCTGCTGTAAGTGTTTTTCAGTATGTGTGAACACTGTGGCACTCTGGGATTATCCACAAAGGCATTATTTCTTATTACAGAATAGTGCTATTTTTTTTTCTTTGTGGTACTTCATTTTCTTTAGCTTAAATTGGAGAAAAGAAGGGGGAAAGAGGATCAAGATTTTAAGACAATATTGCTTTTAACAAAAAATCATGGAAGGGAGTAGAAGTCTGTAAAGAACTGCTGATGTTTGTGGCCTCCACTGACTTTCTTTGAGCATCACTATTATAATACAGCATTACCTTCACACTCTAAAAGAAAAGACAGGGTTTAATTTCTTTTTTTTTTCTGTTGATGACAAAATTATAGGTCTATGACAAATTTATACCACTATTAATACTTTTAATAATACTGACATCCAGAGAACTGTATACAGAGGTGAGTGCATTAGAACAGGTAATCTTTGAAAAGACAGGTTCTTTTAGATGTGTTTCTTTTCACTACCTTTATAGTTGTTTTTTTTTTTTTGCATCACATTCACTTGCATTTAGGAATTGTAGTGAAAAGGTGAGTCACCTATATTTACAGTAAGACACTGGGAAATACAGCGACAACAGTAGTTGTGGTTTTTGGGACAAACTATGATTAGGTAGTTTAGAAATATTTCTTTTCATTTAGTCCCTCTGGAGAAAGTTATTTTCAAGAGCTTCACTGAAGGTAAAAGACTGATGGTTTCAACATCTCCATCTCTCTTGAGGAAATTATTCTTGATCCTCTAATGCCACCACTGACTTTTGCTTCCAAAGGCTAGTCCCTTACAAATTAACATATTCCTCAAAAGTTTAACATTCCCCTTGTTTCCTCTCTTTGTCCTTATGCATAGCAGAGGCCTCTGAGTGCTTGCAAAGAAGGATGACGCCAGTCCCTTTCAATACAGAAATGTTCCCAAGGAAATGGACGGCTCTTGGACTTGAGGAAGACACGGAGCAGAGCAGGATGTGCTGCAACACACAAAGCAAAGACTCTCTAGCAAAGGTTATGCCACCTGCAAGGGAGAGATGGACAGGATGTGACTGATGCACAGGAAGTGATGCAGGCAGGAAACATGAAAGCCAAGTAAAGAGATTTCCAAAGTAAAACAGGAAAATGGTTGAAAGGAATGAAAACTAAATGACGTGGAAAAAGATGTTGGGGTTTTGTTGTGTTTTGTTTTCATTCAGACTAAAAGTAAAACTTTGGCAAAATAACTGAGGTGTGCTTCCTAAACTGATGTAGCACGGAGAACTTTGCAGCTTAGATGTAAGGTCTTGAAGAGGCCTTCAGAAAGCCTTGTAAGTTGTAAATGTCTTGTGTGCCTTTGTATGCAATGTGCATATGTAGACAGCTATGCACAGCTATGTCTACAAAGCATAATAAAATCTATGTGTCCTCCAAAAGGGTCATTTTAAATAGACAGTAATCTCAAATTTCCTTTTCTTATGATAAAATCCCTTCTGTCACAAACCCTGAACATAAAAAGAAAGATTCTATCTCATATCCGTGAATTAATCAAATCCTACATCCAAATTGTACCAGTGTCTTTGAGACTGAAATCAGGCTCACTGTGTTTCTCTGGGACATACTTTAGCTTTGACGGGATGTAGACTGGGTCTTGACATATATGATGTTGTGTTCCTGAGTTTAAAGCCGCTCAGGAGTCTATTTATTCCTTTCAATTAATTTCTGGTGTCACCAGTACATAACATTAATTGCACCGTTATTTTATCTCCATTAGGGAGACAAACAAAACCAAAACATTTTTAGAATTGTATAACACTGTAGTTTTCAGCATCTTTATTACTGCAAAAATGCAATGTCATTGTTTGCCTCAGTTCTTTCACACACAGTTTGCAAAAGCATGTTATATCAATAATATGACATCATTAATATATCGGATGTATTATTTACACAATTTTAATCAGTTATATTAAGCTACTCTAAGAAGCTTCACATAAGAACACTGTAAAGAACTGACATTTTTATTGTCATTGTAATTATTATTTAAAATATCCACTGTTATTAAAAATTGTGCTACTAGTGTTTATAAAGGTCCAGGTTTATTTCTTGTGATGAAATAAATCCAAGGGGACTACATTGCTAGACCTTTCTCTGCCCCAACTGTTTTTCATGGCTCTGTGCTGCTTCGTATGGAACTTTCTGATTATTAAAAAGCCAGCTACAGTGCTGAGACAGCAAAAAGGAGGTGGCAATTACAATGTATAGTCTCATACAAGCGTATCACAAGATGGAGCCAAAGAGACTCGATAGAAGAACAGGAATGAAAAGTATAAGTCTCCAAAGAGATATTTTCCAGGAGTGCAATAATTCATATGTACCCTTGTAACCCTTTGACAAAGCAGTTACTTTCAAGTAAATAAAATAGTGCTGAAAAACAGTGTGTTTTTTAGCATTTGAAAGAAAGAGTATTAAATTTTGGATTCCATCTTGAAAATAAAACAAAATACAATTGAGTCCCATTAAATAAACTGCTGAGAAAAAGTGTTTACTCAGAAGACAACAGGCTAGAACCCAGCAAAATGAGGGAAAGAGCTTTTAACCTAAAATACCTTGGGGTCTCTTCATGTACTTGCTGAGTTCATTTGTGACTTCAGCAAGGTATGGGGTAGTATAAACTGCCATTCTCCAGTTGTGATTAATTGATGGAACAGCTTTGTGAGCTCAACCCCTAGTGCACTTCCACAATGAAACATGAAGTTGCCTCCAGTGTTTACATAGCCTATTTCTGAAGTCACTCTTTCACTAACATAACAATTGCATTTGACCTCATTTCTGGACTGGACCCCATTCTGACTTAAAACAACTCTTCCTGGAGTTCATGTGACCTGCATCTTTTGAAAGGGACAAGGAGATTTCCAGAAGAAGGGAAATGAGAAGTAGGCATGGCATTTCCAGTGGAAGAGGTCCTATTTGCAAAGCTCACATTTTAGGGGTTTGTTTGTTTTGGTTTTGTTAGTTATATTATAAGCTTAAGGTGAAGACAAACCTTGCATATTACTATCTGATAACATTACTAGGGATAAAGTAAAGAAAAAAAGCAATGAGTGTTCCTGAGAAAAGGGATATTTTTACAATTCATGAATGATGCCTCTCAGTTCCAGCACTGGCAGAGGACACCAGTCTTGGAGATGGCAATGTTAATCCTGAGCCTTTATGGTGAAGCTTTAAATTTACTGAAATTTGGGTATTTTACTTCATATGTTCAGATTCATAAAGATGAAAAGTAATCTCTATTTCATTACTTATCAGGTTCTAAAAAATGGATTTGATTGATTTGGTTTAATTTCCAAGAAAGAAGAAAAATTAAGACCACTGACATGGTTCTTGCCTTGGAAAGATCTACAGTGTTGGGGATGCTTTTTCATGAACTGAGCAGACCATGCCCCTAGCCTGGGAGGGAGCCCTGGTTGCTCTGACCACACAACCTCTGAATAAATATGAACTCTTCTTACCAGAACTGTAGATTCAGATTCTGGAGCAATTCCTAATTCTTCCACGTGTTTCTCACCCTCATTCCCTGTGGTGATGGATACCTGCATGTTCCAGAGCTGTTGGACAAGACCCAAATATAAAGCAAGACTTAGCTCATTTAAGGGAAAGATTATTAAAATCAGAGCAGTAGGCTGCAATCTGGTGCTCACAGAATGAGGTTCTAATTTTCTATGACACTAACTATTATCCAGTTCATTCAGTGATGGCTCATACTGAGCTGAGGGTAGATTTTCTTTTCTGAAAGAAAAACAACTGGTGAAACTACATTCAACTATGGATCCATGGAGCAGTATAGTAGAGGAAATGTATTTGAATATGTGTATAGAGGCTTTGCCCCAGAGGTCCTGGTTGCCCTTGATGGGCTGCAGCTGTGATGTCCTTAATTGGGCTGCAGCTGTGACCAGTGAAGATAACTGGGATAAAAGGGGGCAGGTTAGCCAGTCAGGGAGAGCCTTGGAGGAGCCCTGACCTGAGAGAGAACAGCATGCAGAAGAAGGAGTCCATGCTGCGAAGATCTGCAGCCATGAGAATACACCCAAGAGGTATGGACTTTAGAAATCTAATAACAACAATATGGGACTCTAGAAATAATAGAAGAACAACAGAGCAGTATTGAAGGGGCTTGGGGGTGGGCACTTTGGCCTAATGCATCCCTGGCTCTGTTTTCACCTCTGTCATGGTTCCCTCATGATTCTTGCTTACAGAAAGCCAATCTGTGTCTCTAGCCTATGCCATGAAGCAGGTGCTCTAACTGTGAAATTGGGTCATGGCCAAAAACTAGTCCCTTTCCTGGCACAAGAGACTCACAGCTCATCTTCTGTGGAGCTCAGGGTTAGATTTACTTCTCAGAGATGCTAGAGAGCATTTGCTTCCTAGGTTTAGTTATTACACAATTTCTGCTGAACCCATTCTTAACTCTGCTTGGATGCATGGAAAAGATGCTACCTCTATCTTGGTCTCATAACAAAATGACTCCTGATAGGGTTATATAACTCACACTATTTCAAGGGTGTCCCATGTGGGCAATAGATTGGCTGCAAAGTTATTTTTATTTTCACATATCCATCTGCCACAATTCATGTTTTATCAAAGCAGTTTACATGATTTCAGGCAAGGCTGTTAAAGAGCATTGGTTTCTGCAGTTGCCATGGATACCAAGAAACACATTTTCCTTCTATGACGTGATAATTTTTTACAATTCTGTGTTAATTTATTTTTTCATGACTGTAACAACTTCCTCCAGTTCTCAACCACAGCTTGTGACAAAACCTGGACAGAAGGGACTTAGTGGCCTAAACATGAGGATTGTATTGCTTGTAAGCACAATAAAGAGCCAGGCAAAACTAGACCATTGGCATATCCTGAAGTAGTAAGCTGAAATCAGGGAACCCTGGGAGATGATGTTTCCATGAGCCATTCAAGAAGAAGCTGTCTTCCTCTTGACAGATTATTTTCTTTATCCTTGCGTCAGGAAATCTCTCTTCCTTTCATATTCAGTGTGATGCAGGACAATTGTTTGTCAAGATGCCACTTTCCTTTACAAACCCAAGCAAAATCTTTGTTGTGGTCAATTAGTATCTCACTTTATAGAAATAAATTTTCACACATGTCCAGTATCACAGAACTCTTTATTCCACAATACCAGCTGCCCTTTTTCCCTCAGAGGATAGCTTTGTGCATTTCAGTGATGATGTACACATATTAGTTGGATGCTCAAAAACATTTTGGGGTCTATCCTGACAAACACTGCTCTGTAATTGAGGGTTCTTATTAACTGTAGAAGAAGTATAGTCCATCAAAAATTCTGTATGCTTTTCCCTTAGCTGGCCATAAAAGTTTTTAGAGACCTTTCTCCTTCCTCTTTTTCCAGACCAGATATGTGATTTATCAGCTCTGAGATTTACTTGTTATACAGCAATATGTCTTAAAATATGTTCTTCCAAAATGTGCTGCAAGTAGAGTTGTGACAAATTCAGTGAAAGCTGAACGCAAACAGGTTCCTTCTGCAGAACCTGACTTTAGTATTTGACTAAGCCCTTCTGTTTAGGGAAATGAATTCTGGACAGTTAAAAGAATTGAAAGCAGGTATTTGCTGATGTACTAAAGCTCAACCCCTTTACTAGTCCATATAATTTGGTGTGCAGATTTAATGAAAGTCAAGTGAGGAATAGTCACTGAGTCTTTACTACTGATGTAAGAAGATGTGGCCATGAACATCAGATTAAAGCTATAGAATTTAGCAATAAAAAACTACAGCTATATGTTCAGAAATAATTACATATAGGCAGAAATAAATTTGTCTGTACTTAGTGGGACTGTAACAAAACAAGGGCAGGGATACGGTAAACAGCCAGGCTTTTGTTGGTGCCAAGCAATAGGACAAGAGGCAATGGGCAGAAAGCAACCTGCAGGAAGTTCCGCCTGAACATGAGGAAGAACTTCATTGTGCAGGTGACCGTGCACAGGGACAGGTTGCACTAAGAAATTGTGGAGTCTCCCTTAGTGGAGATATTCAAGAACCACCTGGATGCAGTTCTGAGCCATGTGCTCTGGGATGACCCTGCTTGAGCAGGGAGGTTGGACCAGATGAGGAACCACAGGACCCTGTGGTTCCTTCCAACCTGACCTATCCTGGGAACAACAATGCAAGGAAATGTTTGATTTTCATTCCACATTGTGGCTCATATCCATCTGCACTCCCTAGCTCTGTATCTAAACTGGTGTTATACTAGTTTTGATAACACTGGGCCTGAGATCACTAATTAACTCATAAAAGATGTGGCAGGTAGCATGTATCAAGCAATTTCTTCATTAACATTACCCCAGGTAGCTACATGCATGGAAGTCCAAATCAATATGTCCAAAATAACCTGTATGCTGTGCTCCCAAACCCTGAAATGTCTTAGATTTCCATTCCCAAAGATGAAGGAAAAAAATCCCTTTGTTTCCAAGAGAGTGGCAGTATTCTATGATTAGTTGCTGCTACTAGCTTTAGGCATAAACAGTTGAAGGGATGGTTGGAGTACCTGTTTCTTGTAATCCACTTGGCCTGGCTCACCTGAGCTACTCTGCCTTCTGTTTTTTGTGCTTCACCTATTTAGGTTCACCTGCTACCTGCCTCTGGGATGGATATTCTCCACAGTCATGCATGAGATACTTTAGCTCTCTTTTAAATAGGAGAGGGCAGCTGGGATTCGCAGTGCCTGCATCACTGGATAAAAAGAACACCTGTGTTGGGCATGGCTGGGCTTTGGAGGCCTTGGGGAGGACAGATTGGAGGAAGAATTAGAAATGGCACAGAAAATAGAAATAATGGAATAATGGCACCCACTTTGTAAGGAAAGAGGATGAGAGTAGGCAAGTGGAAACTGGGGGATTTAGGATGGGAAGAGTGTTAAAAAATTCTCCATATTTGGCAGCATATTGAGTTCAGTTCCTGGCTGAAGTAGGTGTGATATAAGGATGAGTGAGGGGACACTGACAGAGATTCAAGACTAGAGTTGAAGTATTTCCCTTGTGAAGCATTTTTCTTTTACACTCAATTTGTTAAATTGATTGGAATACAATTACCAGTCCACTAGATAGCAGGATGTTTCTTATGCTTGTCTCTCTCTGCGAGCTCCCAAATGAAGCATGGGCTCGCTGTCTGACAACATAAAATTAACAATAATTTTCTGCCTTTTAAAATAAATATTTGAAGCTGTTAACTGTGTCAGAATATGTTAAAAGCAGCTCAAAACAAGCTCAGTTCAACATGAAAGCTTGTCTAAATGAGAGAAACAATTCATCCATGCAGCTCCTCCTTTATGTGACTGCATTCTTGTTTTGTTTTAAGAATACATAGTGTAAATCAGTGAAAAATTGCTTTTTAAAGACCTTCAGTTCAGCTGAAAACATTCTTCTCCTTAGAGAAAGCTTGTGTTTCGACAAAGCTATTTATGTGGTTCAGTGGGAGATACTTTCATACTCTGTCTCTATTTACAGTCTTGACTAGTACAACACACTTTTTTAGAACATGCCTTTACCTTACCTCTTCTGCTCTGAGACAAACAAAAGCAGCGCAATGACTGACAGGCAACAACGACAAGACAGCTTTGTGTTTGCTGCAGGCTGCTGCTGAAAAGGCCAAAGAAAAACATTCTGGAACAACAAATTGCCAGTGTTTTTACAGTTCCTTTTAACCACAAGTTGATTCTTTCTACTCAGTAAAATTAGCTCCAGAAGAACTACCAGGAACCAGTAAATAATTGTCTGTAGACATAACTGTCAATTACTGATTCAGAGAGGTGCTGGTGCCATTAATACTTCCTTGTGACAATGACTGTTGGGGGCATTTTCCAAGTTGCTTTTCTAGAGTGATTAATGCCACTGATTTTTCAGTGCCACTGAAGCTCTTTTGTTCTAGCTTTCCTTTTACAACCTGTCTTTTTCTTTGACTGAAATTTTAGCTGCACTCTATAACTTTAATTTGATACCCATCACCTAGTCCAGTAGCCCAGGAAAGATAGACATACAGTAATCTGTGTATTTAAGTAGCAATATAAAGAATTTTCTTGCAATTTTCTTGAGAAGTTTTAATTAATCTCTTTATTTTTAAAGGTGTCTGTTCTGGCAGCTAGAAGCCACTGATCTCTGAAACAGTGCCAGCATTTCCACACTTTGCTGCTAGTGCACTTCAAGCCTGACCTGCAGAGATAATTTATTATGAGCTCTCAAAGGCCCTGAAGCACTAAAGCATTTTGTTTTATTAGGGCCTGAATTTCTCTGAATCCCTTTGGATGACAAATGTATTTATACATTTATACATAATTAGATATTATACATATATCTTTTAAATCATTGATGATTATAAAAAAAATATGCTTCTTCCAGATTCTTGGCCAAGAGAGGGTTGTGCCAAACATGAAGGTTTCGTAATATGTGGCTGAGAATGTCATCCTTATTTGTTTTCCACCCAGTTATAACTATTTTGAAACATCAGCTGCATTCCTGATTATGATACAGTTCTTTTCATTTTACTTGGGAAAAAGTATTATTACCTGCTCCAGTTGAGGGTGCTTCTATTATCATTTTGTATACTACTGTAGAATTGATATGACAATGATCAGCCTTGTGAATACAACAGTAAACTCATCTGTACCTTCCAGTACCAGAACTATTCCTTCCAGATCAATTGTGTATTTCCTGCAGTTGGCTACACAACAGCAGAAAACAGATCATTCCTCAGACCTGAAAACATTTTTCTTGCCTTCCTGTATCTTGCTGATATAATGTGACATTTCTAGTACTGCATTATAGAATCACAGAATATCCTGAGTTGGAAGGGACCCACAAACAACACCCAGGTCCAGCTTCTGGCCCTGCACAGGATGCCCCAAGAGTCACACCATGCGCCTGAGAGCATTGTCCAAACACTTGAACTCTGGCAGGTTTGGAGCTGTGACCACTTCCCTGGGGAGCCTGTGACAAAGTTTTATGCTGCAGCTGCCTTTTTCTGAACAAAACCTTTCCCTGGTTTACTCAGAGTTAATTTCCACTCTGCAGCTCTATTTATACAACCATCTTCTGCTGATGTGTAAACTGGTTCTCATTGACTTTCTTATCATATGCCTACCTGCTCAGCATGCTCAATGGATGGCTCAGTTTTGCTGGCCATGCTGATATTTATTCTAAACCAAGTTATAGTCTGTCTGCATTTAAGAGTGTCTTACTTTTGTTTTATATAAACTAGCAGTTGGGAAAATATTCCAGCAAAACATCAGCAGTTGCTACTAGTCATTACTAACAAAGAAAATTGTTCTGGTCACTCCATCTGGATATGTATCTGTGTGCATTTACAGTCCAACAAGGAATTTTATTACTTTTTTTGAGTGTGGTTTTTCAAATTCTACGTCCGTGTTGCTTTGTATGATGATGTGGTATGGACTTGGTTTAGCAGAACTAAGTTTTATGTTGTCTTTATATTTCCAAACTCTGCTCACAAATTCAGTGCCTTGAAAGGATAGATTTAAAATTACATATCAGTAAATCACTTAATGGTTTTAGAAAACTGCATTCACTGTGTTCCAAATGCCATATGGATTTGATATATATCGAAGGTATTTTTTTTGTTCTAACTAAAAATGAAAAATAGTAAACCTCTATAGTTGATACATTGGGAATATTGGCTGTTGCAGCAATAGCTAGACAGCCTTATTCAGAGGAATGTCAACTTTGTAACAGATTCTTCTGGTTCTCCTTTTACAAGAATCGCACCCACATCCCTCATTAATGCATTATTTATGATCTCACACTGTCTAATACGTGTTCCCTAACAGTTATGCAACCTGAAAACACTCACACCATGAACAAATCTTCACCAATATTTTTAAATATCCAGGCATCTCCCTCCTTGCAAGACAAATTAATTGTGTCACCAGGAGCTGTTCGGAATTTTATCAAGAGGCATGACATGCATCTTTCAGTCATCTTATGAATGCAGTGTTTTGCACGGTATCTTTGTCAATTGGTTAATATACCATAAATACCTGCTATTACAAGGTCATGTCTTTATGTAAATATAGTCCAAAGCATGAGAATTTACAGAGATTTTTATTTATTATACGTCTATGTAGTTGACAATAATGTTTTAATAGTTTTTTTCCTTCCTCCTACTTAATCTCTCACAGAAGTGAATTGCATGCTCAAACCTATTTTTCCACTGAGAACTTCTATCTAGCCTAGATTGAGCATGTTTCTAAATATTTCAGGTATAGCATTACGTCTCAGCTTCCAAGTAAAGGGCTGGCCTAGCTACCTGGGCCAGCCAAAAACATACCTAAAGATTGTATGCTAGTTACTGTTTTTAATAAAAAATTGTGTCACCAAGTAGAAGGTGGACTTTGACAATCAATCAAAGGTGGCTTTAGAATGGTTGTCCCACCTTTGGGAGTTATTTGAAAGGAAGCCTTTTGTGCCCATAGGGTGGAGCAACCAAATTTTCCAAACTGTTTTGAGAGGTTTTGGGAACCTCTCTTTTTAGTTTTATGTCATATATTTAGATTTATTTTTAACCTTTTCTCTCTATGACACCAGATCAAGGATTCCAGCCTTGCTATTTCCAAGTTTCCAGTCTCACATACACTCACTTACATGCTGATTACTTTCTCTTTTAGCATCTATTTTCCTCAGGGATGTCATATTTTTCTCTGCTACCATCCCTTTCTCATATTTTAGATCAGGATGTCAGGGTTGAAACTGAACAGAGCTACATGAGTTTGTCAATTCAAGGAAAAAAAGACACATTTTTCTATTCTGAAGTGAAAGATTGATGATTAAAGTTGTACAGAGATACCAAAAGGTAAACTTAATTGGATTTAGCTTTGGGTGAGAATAAAATTTCTTTTCATGATTCACAGGTTATATTATGAAAGAATGAATGAATGCCAAAAGTTCATAACTGAGGGTCTATTGCTCTTTGTCCATTGAAAATACCCAAGGAAGACATTTTCAGAGTGTTTTATTAGTTTTTGTTTTGCCTCTTTCTTCCACAAGGATGTGTGCTACAGCATGAGCTTCAATGAATGTATTGATCTGTCCCTTTTGCACTTAAAAGTATAAACACAAAGTTTTGCATCTACAAAACTTCTTTTTTTCCTCCAGTTCTCTCTGTGGCTTTTCACAGTAAAGTCAATTGTATGGGTACAGATTAAATATATTCCTTATCTAGACCATTGACAGCACAGACTGAGAAGGGGAGGACCGTAATCAGACTCCAAATAATAAACTGTCCCTCAGATAATAGATCTGTCCCTCAATGTAACTTCTCCAGACAAGTGGATGCTGTCACTGTGGCCCATGTACACTGCTTGCAGCCTGTGAAAAGTTGTGAAGCATTTTGTATGAAGCTGGTGCTGCGAGAGCTGGTCTATTCATTAGGGAACCGCCTTCCTGTGTCTAGTCATATTTACACAAATCTCTTCCTTTTACTTTTTTTGTTTGTTTTTGTTTTTGAAAGCTTTATAATAACTCTTGAAGATAGTTCTTTAGCTGGTGTAAATCAACAAAGATAAGACTATTTGTGTCACCTGAAGAAGCCCTGATTCCCTCTTTTTTTACTGGAGGAGGGAGAAGCGGTGAGGAGAAGAAAAAGAGAACAGAGATCTGGAACCTAAAAAAGCTTCCCCATCTTCCTCCTTCTGATTTGTAGGAGTCTCTGGAGGGATCCCATGCTACCCAAGGACTCTACAACATGAGTTTGTAGTGGTATTTTAGAGTAAATGAGACACTGACCTCTGAAGTACAGCTGTCTAGCTAACCTGAAGTCAGCTGATGGTGGTGTAAGTATCATTTAAATACATACCAAACATTTGGATGTTCCTTGCAAGCTACTAAATGTATGTAGGTACAAAAACCAGCAGCCACTTCACAGTGTGCTTATTAAATATAATTCAAATACGGATTTAGTTCCATGCATGTATACATATTTTTGTAAATACATTTCTCCATCCATCCCTTTGAGTCAGTAAATGTTCCTGAAGATGTGACTTGTGTGACTTGTGCTTTTCCATTGTTCACGAGATAAGGTACTAAGGAGGAAGTCCTGACCTTGTTGAAGTCGGTGATAAAGGCTGTTCTCTCCACTGGGGTCAGAATTTCACCTGGGTGTTTATTTTGATTTCTAAAGGTCGCCTTTGACACCAGTGAATTGACGCAGTATGTTTTGAGGCTATCAAAACAGTGACTTGGAGAAAGAGCTACTTAACTTCTGGATAATAACCTTCCCAGCTAAAGCCCTGCGTGTAACAGTTTTTTGCGGAAGATTTAGCTGTAGATGTTTCCTGTCAAGCAGTGTTCTTATAATGAAAATTTAAAAAAAAAGAAAACAGAAAATATTACAAAAGAACTGAATCCTGCAGCTTTAGAAAAGTGCATTCTCTAATTTTTAAAAATGCTCATTTTCACGGGCTAGTAAATTATTTTCTCTTTTTCCCTTAAAAAAAAAATAAAAGACTTTTGTAAGACCAAGGGTAATCCCCAGTGGGCTTGACATTTTTCCAGAAGAAATTAAGAGCAGAATTCATCAAACATTAATGTTAAGAAGTCAGAAATTCTGGAATGTTTGTCCAAAGTCCCAAGACCCTGAGCAAACACTGTCATCCTGCTGGGCTCCAGCCGAAAACCAGAGCCAAAATAAACAGAGGCAGAAACTCCATCTGACTGATCCTGTGGAAACAGCTGTAACCACTTAGGTGGAAAACCACCTCAAATTCTTCTCCCAGAAAACACTGATGACATGGGAGATGGCAAGCAGGAAAGCCCTGTCAGGGTCTCTCTTCAACTGTGGTCAGGAAAATATTTTCTTTCTCCACAACTGTAAATAGAAGGGTTCAACCCTGGTCACAATAAAATGCAACCATATAAAAGTTAAATGCTTTCTCTTTCTTGTCCTTTTCTCTTGTGTAGTTTTTAGTGTTTGATCTAAAGATCCCTTCTGCAAATGTCCTATCTGTGAAAAAAAAACCAAAAAAACCCTCTTCTTCCATATTGAACCTCATGCTTCTATCCAAAAGTGAAATGTGATGTGTCTCTAGCGTTTGTGTTAGGATTGTGATTTACAAAGTTGTCTGAAACACACTCACTTGATTTGTTGAAATGAAGCCAGCATTCAGACTAAATACCTTCTGTTCAGAAGGTTCAGACTTTTTCTTATTATTCTCTTTAGAGGGCTTTTGTGAGTGCTATTTGGCAGAAAAAATAGGAAGCATGTTGGAATAAATAGCAAACATAAACAAATCTTAAGGAGAAAGAACTCTGGTTTTGGTTGTCCAAGCTGCACATGTTTTCCCTAAGGAATTTGACAGGTAGAGGAAACAGAAAGAGAGGATAAATTGGGGGGGGGGGGGGCTAACAAGAAAAGAACACTGGATAAATGCCTCTATGTTTTATGTGAAATAATGTCTAAGCATACTGGCTCTTTTAGGTGGAATAGAGAGAATTACAGGAACAGAGTCTGCTTTCAAATTTTCTTCACGGCCAAAGGCAATAATTCTGGATTCCCTATTTTTGTAGGAAGGCAGTGCTCCTTTTCCTGAGATTTTCACTCTGGTCCAGGAATACTGTTTGGTTTTAGCCCATCAGCAGGCTTAGCACAAACACATAGATGGTAACACTTTCAGACGTTGCTAACACGGAAAAATCATTAGCATTTCTTGTCCTCTGTGTCTTCTCCCATTTGTCAATGCTGTGCCTTACCTGCTTAACTGCAATTCATTTCAGCTGTTTTTCCTGGATGTCAGTTAAGAGCATTTTATTTTCATTCTTTGTGATTAAGTCAGTGTACAACAGTGGCACTGGTTTTCCTGGCAAGCTGTAGCTTCAGGGAAGAGTTTTGTGTTAAAAATAAATGGCCTCTTACAAGCTTCTGCAAAATTAAATAAGAGCTATAACAGGCCTAAAAATTGTAACATTTCCTTATTTTTGACAAATTTGACTACACAGATTTTCCCATCATTATGGCATAGCAGACTGTGAACTAGTTTCCTTTCCCCTAAGTGTTTCCCCTGCCTCCTCATTATTCTTTATGTGCACAGATTCTGCTCCTTGCATATACAAAATAGCTAGGGACTGTTTGCATAACAACTTGAAGTAGTTTTGTGTATATCTTTCAAAAAAAGGTGCAACTATATGTAATACAGATACCCTTCAGGGTATTTCCCAAGCAGTAGAGATCCTTCAGGGATGTAGGTGCTTGAGATATATAGAATGGAACATAATGCACAAAATCCTCTTTAAGTCTGTGGTAGGAGTAACTTATATTTTACTCCTAATAGAAGGCATAAACCAGAGAAGTATTCCATAGAAAAAAGACTGACACAGGCATTTGTTACTTTACCAGCAACACACTGTAAGACTTTTACATGGGTACACCATTACTAAGTGGATTGAGCTATCTGTGTTTCCAAATGTCACAGTTAGCACATGCAGGAGGTATGAGCTGAGAAAAAGCACAGTGATCAGCAGAAAAGCAACTCCTAATTCCCTAGGTCTGAAATCACTCCAGTTGGGATGGAGGGAGTGGGAATAAGAGCAAAGGCAGTGCACAATGGAGACAGAAGGGTGGTGGTTTGGAAGAGTAGTCCACAGAAACCCTAAGGCTGACTGACTAATGCTACCTTGACTGCTGGTGCCAAGATGATGTAAGCTGAAACGACAGAAAGAAGATTCCATTATTATTATATTATATTATCCTTTTTCCACAGCTGCAGCTGGATGAGAGCCCAGGAGCCCAGAGAGGCTCCTGTCCCCAGAATAACAACATAACAAGAACATCTGCTGTAGCTATGAAGGTCAGGAAAGCAAGGTCTGTGGTGGGATATACCACAGATGACACCTCTCTTTGGGCAGACAGGTCCCTGGACTCAGATCCAATAAAGGCATGTGATCTTTCTGTGAGCCTCGGAGGAGGGGAGCAGATGTGATCTCTGAGTTTTGTAACAACTAGGTTGTGTTCAGGCCTCCTCTGCAGGGAAGGGAAGAGCGTGATGGGGAATGACTGTGTGCCTCTAGCCCACTCTTGACTACTTTTTAAATACTCCCAAGAGTTATGGTAGCAGATCACAGGAGCTGAACACAGGATTGACATAGAAATGTCCAGGAATCTCCTTATAAGTCAGACTTGGGCAAGGTTGAGAAGCCAAGCTAGCTGCAGAAAATTCAGCAAGCAAGAAGAGAAAATAATGGAATTCTGCTTTAGTGTTGGGTTTTGTCTCTTCAAGCAAGACTGCATTCAGGAATGCTGGAGGAGAAAATCTAGCTGAAAGACAACTCTGTCTGATCACATTGTCCTTTGCATTGCAACTTACTGTGTGATGCCTCAGTTCTTCTTGCAGTCTGAAACCAGTTCTCCAAGGATCATGGTCCAGTCTAAGTCAATCTGTTCTCTAATAGCTTCTTTGGCATTCATCACAGCCCATGAACATGAAGAGCATCTGTCTAGAGATTAGTATGACTGGAGGAGCAGCTGTGCAGTTCTGCTGTCTATATGCTTAATGACCTCCTAAGAGGGTTTGGGGCTCAAAATGGTAAAGATTTTGGAGTGTGGGCTTTAGAAAAGCCTTAAAAAGAACTATCAGCATTGGATAAACAGTGTGGATATCTATTGTAATTTTCAGCAAAACATTGTTTCAATCCTTCTGTCTTTTGAAATAGATTAAACTGACTAAATAAAAAACCAGATTCCATTACACTGAATCTCACAAACCCTTTCTTGTTACACATATTTTTCACATAGGAACATGAAAATTTCCAGCAGAAAATGGTTATGAGCCATGGTTAATTCCCATTGCTCATGTTCAGAAAAGGCTAATCCCCTTTCATCCATTGCACTTGTCTAATATTCTGAAATGCACTTCTGTTACTTACCATTGGTGATCAGACCATCAAAGTCTGCTAGGACCAGCACCACACGCTGACTAATCTGGCTGCTTCAGGTGACAAGGTGATTGCTTATCCAATAAGAAGGTTTTTCCTCTCATGTTACATACCTGCAGCAATGGCTAAAAATGTTACCCTTAATTAATCCTGAGCCAGATGGTTGGTCTGTATGATATAACTGGAGCTCAAGCCAGCTTGTAGTAGACCATTGCCCGCATCATGAAAAACAAACAAATAAATCTATAAACACATGGTGATATCATCTTTGTTGGAAACCACAGTGGAGACGCCAAAGGCAAAATGGCTGGGAGTGCTGAAATATACTCTCATCACTGCATAGAAGGATGTAGACAGATAGTGGAGTTAACATAAGGATGGTTATGCTTTTCTCTGAACAGAAGATGGATGAAGAAATATAAGCCCTGTCAGCTCAATACTTTTTGTCAGCATGAAATTTCCTATTAGAAGAAAACAACAAATTAATCTTTAATTTTTGTAAAGGCAAGAACCTTTTGGTTCTGCCAAGCCATCTGCTCTAGTCCCCTGCTACAAGGGCTGAGCTGGTAACACACAGCCCTGAGGGTGAGATCCTAATCATTAAAAACACAAGATGTGCCAGGAGCCTCTTCAAAAACCTGACTCTTGCTATTCTGCGTATTAACCTCCCCAAACCATCCAGAGATTTGTTGATTGGCTTCTGTGAGGTACTCACCTGGTATGAGTGGGCGTGATGCCATGGTAGCAGGTGGACCAGGGCATAAATTTACCAGTGGACATGTGGGGTTGTGAAAACTGAAGAAGACTGTCTTTCCATGCAGGACTGTTTATTTATTCTTTGTGAAAAATCCCCACATAGAGTATAATGCAAGGTACATCATCCCTACTCCTTCCTGAAGTTGGAATGATTCACATGATTTACATAAAAATCTAAAATGCAAAGATTTTTAAAATTATTTTTCTCTGAATGAATGTGATTCTTACTTTCTAATGCACATAAATGGTTTTTGTTTTATTTTTTTAATCGGAGGAAGTAATTCTTTTTTGCCTCATTATTATTCATTTTCTCCTAGAATTAAAATAAAGTTTTAAGTTAAAAGGACAAATGTCAGGTAGAAGCAATTAGTTCAAATCATATTATCCTGAAAAGGATAACATAAATAAAACTCCATTTTTCATGGAGTCTATTCGGGACAGAAGGCAGCGTTAGGTAGCAAAATTCTGAGATCTGTTGCAAGAGGGAAAATGGAGAGGGAGTTCAAGTGTCCTTGTATAAAGTCCTTAAATTCAAAAGGGGAAAGCAGACCTCAAAGGAAGAGCTAGTACACTAGCTCCAGCTAGTACATAACCTTCTGAAGGCTGAGCTTACCAGTCGGGAATGGTAGGCACCCACATGCATTTTGAAATATAGGCAACGCATAATAGATCAGGCCTAGCTTCATTTTGAAGAAAGAAATAGGATTATTGCCTGCTGTTCTCTAGTGACCTTCCAGTTATGTTGTTTACTCTAGGGGAGGAACCTGCCTTTGAGCTATACCTCAATCTGTGTGTATCTGCATATATATGGAGGAGGAGTGATGGTGTGTCCTGCACATGCAGTACAGTTTATGAACCTTTGGATGGTAGAAACAAAAAGGAATGGCTATGTTCCAACGTCCCTGGTGAAGTTGGACTCATGAATCATCATGGACACAAGCCATGGAGCAGCCCATGACCTGTGGAGTGTGTGGTCTCCCAAATATGCTCTCTACTGAAGTCTCATACCATCCTACAGAAGAGAGAAAGGAGCCAGAGACAGGTTTCCCCTTGCTAGCCAAATCCTCTGACTTTTAAAACAGATTGGTTTCCTTCTTTCCTCATTTTCCTTCCACGTGCACAATTTCTGCTGCTGCTTGTTTCAGGATAATTGGGGAGAGTGGCCTGGAAGTATTGGCCAGGGTACAGTGTTCTGTTGCCTTTCCTGGTCCATTGACTAGCACTCCTGTGAGTAAACAGACTTCAGTGTGATTCCATACCTCCTGGCCCAGTGCTCCCACTTACACTTGCTTTTTGTGAAAGGTTTCCCTCTCTAGTAAGTAGAAAACTGTTTCTGTGTGCTCCTTGGCATGAATGAGCACCTAAAGCTAATGGCTCTGGAGGCTTTCTGGTGAGGAGAGGCAGTGTTTAAGGAGCACCTAGAGGGATAGGACATCTACAAAGGAACAGAACTTCATGGGCATAAGATGGTACCTGGACTAGACCCCCGTCCTCTGCTCAATATCTCAGCAGAGAAAACACCAAACAGCTTTTTTTTGCAGGGCTGGGTAGATAACTCTTGTTGTTCCTCTCCATAGGGGAGCTGCCTGTACCTCATCTGCCTGTACTTTGAGGTGACTTGACCTTGAACAAAGGTGCTTGGGGCTCACCTGGGATGTAAAGTTGTGATGCGGTTGCATGTTTGAGTGTAGGTTGTTTGAACATGTGGTATTTCATGCTGGAACTGTCAGTCTGCTCCATGTGTCCCACCCTTTACAGGATGCCATCACTTGCGAAGCCAGAGGCACTTGTGGCACCACTATGGGTATCTTAAATGAACATACAGGGCAGCAGTGGCTCAGTCATATCACAGAAATTGATGCGTGGCCTAATAATGGCTGGTGCAAAACCACGAGACTCTGGGCACAAGCATGGTACTAAGACATTGTTAGTTCTTCAGGTGATTAGATTCTTGTAGTAGCAGAAACTTTTCGCTGGAATTTGACACAACTAGGTTCTGCAGAAGATCAAGGTGAGCAGAAGAACACTGTTTTTGCTGACTTTGGCTTTTCCTTTCAAACAAATTTTAGAGGGTGCTGGGAAGATGATTTTTTTTCCCTCGCTTGATGATGTTCCTAAAGAGAACTACTTCTAGCTATCCATCATCCATTTTCTCCAGTTATTAGGTACCTGGAAAAGAATGACAAAGATCCACAAGCTTTGATACCAGTACAAGAAAACTGCCAGCTATGTTTGAATCCAAAGGAGATCTGATATTATTTTCAAATGGAAGAAAAACAATGTCTGTTAAAACTGCTTCTTGAAGAGGTTAAGGAGTATTTTTCAGGGGAGAACATTTCCATATACCTAAAGAACATTAAACAACCCCACTGAAAATAATAATTGTCTGCAACATCCTTAACATGTGCCTAAGTGGAAGAGGAAACATATGAGATCTTGCAGCAACAAACGATTATGTTTTTTTCCTTTTTTTTTTTCCATTAAACATCAGTTGCAGTTTAACAGGTCTTTTGAATTTTTACCATCTTTTGTCTAAAACCACCTGCATCATAGGAGCATTCATTCTTCACACTTACAGGAATGTTTTTTTTATATGAATTACAACAGATGTGCACATATTTGTATCCTAAAATGTATGTAGCTATGGCAGAGTTGAAACCAGCTGCAAACCAGAATTTTAAAGAATAGTGATGTGGGCAAAACCCCATTTCTTGCAAATTGTAAATATTCATTGGCACTGAATGTCTGAATTCTACTGAACTTATATTTCTCATATTGTATCCAGAGATATGACTGGAAAGTCATGTATGTTAAACAAAGGTCCAAAAATAATTTTTGTTCCAAGACTATAAACCCTCTAAAAATATTGTTTTAGAATGGAAAGCATGACAGCCCTCATCTATAGCATTGCAAATGTGGTGCTGTAATGTCCTTATCATCTTTTCAAAAGGTATGTCACATAAATATGTCAGAATACTTGCCATGTTGTGAACACTTGCAAGTAGCAATTGGAGCAAATTTGCATAAACATATTAGAAGCAAAAAAGCATATGCCTAGGGATCAAAATAGCACAGAAAGGAAAGCAGCCAATGGTAAGAATATAATTGCACATGCATTCAGGTTGTCTCTCCTTCATTTTCAGAAACTCTATCTGAGTGAGCCTTGCCTAATTGTGTGCAAATTCTTGGTTGCTCTCAATGATTATTTTTATAAGCAAAAGGTAAAACAATTTCTTTTTTCCTCCCTCTATTTGCAAATATATGCAAAGAACCTATCTGTGGGTATTCTTGTGTAAACTGCAGGTTCCGTATAGTACCTTGAAATCATGCTATAAAGGTCTTCGATAAATGCCACTATAGGACCATGTAGGGTTTCTGAGTTGCAAAGACCCACGTGGATACTGCAGGGACCTTCAGGTAATCATCTGAAGTGCTGCTTTCAGTTCTGGGGCACTCAGGATAAGGAGGATATGGACCTTTTGGAGGAAGAACTTGGGGATGACGACTTTGACTCAGCAAAACTCAAATCTCTGACAATTTGCAAAGAGAGACTCCAGAGCTGTTTCTATAAATGACCTGAGCAGCACCACTCCAGGCAGTTTGTATAGCAGAGCTTCATGCCACTGAGCACAGATTGCCCAGAGAAAAACCCTGCTGCAGTCATGTGATCACTTGGGAATGTGTGTGCCCCTTAGCACAGTCAATTAAAAATCTGCTCCAATTACCGAGCTCCCTGATAAAAGTCTTAAAACTAAAGGGCTATGATGGTCCTATTTGAGGAAATACAGAAATAAAAGGACATGAAAGACAGTGAGATAGGGTAGGGTTGCAGAGGAATGGAAGAATATGAAGGAAAATTGCAGCCAAAATCCCAAATAGTTTTGCATAATCAGAACTGTTGTAGAACCTTATGTCTTTTCTGGCAGTAATTAGAACCTTTTGGAAAGGGAAAATCTCTTCCCGTGGGTTTTTTTCTGTACTGTCCAAGCTAACATGTAGCAGTTGGAAGCTATTTTAAAAGCTATTTCTTATTACTTTTCAGGATATATAAAGAAATAAATATACGGAGAAAAGAGTTTGTGTTGTAAAATCCAATGAGTAGATTAATAGATTTTCAATTTGGAGAGAGACCACTTGGGCTTTAAAATGCCTTGTTAGCATCTTCCAGGTTCATTTCCCCTGCTGCTGACCCTGAGGGAAAAGAGATTTCAAAGATTGCCAAGTGACATAATTTGTGATACTCACTCACTGATATTTAAACACATTGTAAGAGATCCAATTACACGGAATAAAAGGATGCTGTTACACAGAGCTGCCTACTTTTAAGAGAGCAGAATTCTCTCCCAGTTAGCCTCATGTTTGCTGTTATTATGGCTTGTTAAAGGGAGGCCTTTCCTCTTCTCTTGTCCTTTCCCCTTCATCCTCCAGCTTGGATGCAGAATGTCACATACAGTGTGTATATGTGTGCTTATATCATATAAATTTTCTTAGCATACTCACAATCTGTAGGAAAGAGCTTCCACAAAAAGGAAATACTCTGGGACTGGTGCTGTGACACATGACACTGCAATCTCTGTAGGAACACAGGAAGGAAATGAAAATTCAGAAAAAAGTTTCAGATTTTAATTCATGTTAAAGTCAGAGGTTTCCAGACCCAACTGTTTTACTGCAGATCAGATGATACCACTAGCCTACTCCCTTTTATTAATTTAATCTGTCTTTGGCTGTGCTGAATGGAAAAGCCTCCAAGTCACCAGTGGTTAGGAGTTAACCTGACTGCTGAGGAGAGCTCACATACTTCAGCAGTTTTATTAGAATATTCCACTTAAAAATGGAAAAGTTTTACAGGGCAATATAAACTCACGTCTCTCTTGCTTAAGACCCACATTTACCTTCATCTACACAGGTGCAGCCTACCTCACCCTGAACTACTTTCACACAAATTAAGACAGTGTCATAAAAAAAAAGAAAAAGAAAAAAAAAAAAGAAAAAAAAAAGAATTGTCTGGTCAGAAGAGAAAGAATGCTCAATACTGTCTGGTTAATTTTGTCCTGTATCCTTTCTAACTCTGCATGTTCTATGTGCAGCACTAGGGAACTCACAAGGCCAAGAGGGAAAATATGAAGATTATTTCCTTGGTTCTTTTATGCCTTGATTTAGATAAACCTGTTTCATGAAATTCCATGCATACATTTATGCATACACACAAGTACGTACACACACATACGAGAAATCTATCTGGTGATGTTGTGAGATTGATAATTCTTTTCTAAATCACATTCCCTTGGAATTTGATATCAAATGGGTTTGAAATTAGGACTGCTTTAATAAAGCATAAATGATGGAGAGAGGATTATGCTACAAACTGCTGCATGCCACTCAAGATACTTAAACAAAGGTATATATTTTTGAACAGGGATGGTTTTACCTCAAAATCTCGTACTTCTCTGTCCAATTACAATGGCCAGTTCATTATTTTCAAAAGAAAATCACTGCTTTAATTATCTTGAGTTAGAAGAATAATTCTAAAGAACTAAAAAAGCAAATTAAGATTAAGTTTTAGTGGTAGAGGAAAATTTTCATATTTTGATAACCGGTCTTTATCTTAGCCCATGATTTTTCCTATTTTAACTGTTCTGATTCTCTCCGCCACTCCACCAGGAGTGAGTGAGTGAGTAAGCAAGCATCTGTGTGGAGCTTAGTTCCCATCAAGGATTAAACCATGGCACATAGTAGCACATCTGGGTTTGTTTGGTTGTCCCAACATGCCAAATACTGTAAAGGTATATGGTAAAAGCACACTATGTAAGAAGCTTGCAGTCCAAAAGGCAGAGATCAGGTATTTACTCTGATTTGTAATGCCTTTTCTTCTGGCCAAAACCTCACAGCTGGTGTAAATTTTGCATATTGGCTTACAGATTGGACAGGCCTTCTCCAAATAGGGCACATGAGTACAGCACTCAGAATGACACAAAATCAGACCTGGTAGCCCGCTTAGGCGTTATCCTTTTCAATTGTTAATGGGCATCATTCCCCTTTTGTGTACTCTGAAGCATCTATATAATTTATGTGTCTCATCACCTCAGTACCTTAGTATCTATGAGTGATGTCATAAAAGGCTTTATAATATAGGTAAATAACCTTGATTTTACACTTTGTAATATTGGGCAGGCATTAGGAAGCCCTTTACCCTGCATTTTTACAGCGTGTAACAGTTGAGACTCCTTTTCATTTATTAGCTTTTTCTTCAGTGAAAGACTGTCTGCTCACATTCTCCTTGTGAGAAGGCTTGTAAGGACATGGGACAGCTGGCTGTAGTCCATGTTGCTCCCAGAATTTCTGGGGACTTGTCTCAGAGTGCCAAACTGACTGCCAAGGGGAGACACAAGCACGCTGACCACACCTGTGGGAGAGAAACAGCACCCATAGCAAAGGAGAACATAGGTAAGGCATGGAATGAAGACAAACATCACATTTATCTACTGGAAACAGAACCCAAAAACTGCAAGGAGATCAGCAGCTCAGTCCCTGGGAAGACTGTGAAGCAAATTCTCCCTGAAGCCATTTCCAGGCACACAAAGGCCTGACTCAGGTGGTGACTGGGAACGAGCAGCATGGATTTAACCAGGGCAAGTCATGCCCAACCCAGCTGGTGACACAAGTGGCTGTGCAGATAAGGGGAAAGCAGTGACAAAAAGGAAAAATAATCACTGTGAGGGTGTCTGAACTAGAACACATTTCGCAGAATTGGTGGGCTCTCTCCTCTCTGGAGTCAAAAGTGAAGTGGACACAACCATGGGCAACTTGCTCTACCTGTCCCTGCCTTGAGTACGGGGTTGATCTAGGGGGTTCAGAGGGTTACATCTTTCTGTAATCCTTTGGCAAAGGGAAGTCCACAGTCCCTCAGAGCTTCTAGTGCATTTGGAAAACAACTGGGACCCAGATTTTAAATGCTAGAGGGCACCAGGATACAGGGTCCCAAGATGCATAGCAAACTCCTGTTTGATGGCTTAAATGTACTCAATGTTTTCCAATGGTCCCATTGATAATGAGTGAAAAAAAAATATTTTCAAATATGATTTTTTTCCCACATCTGGTTTTCCTGACAAGCTAGCTAGATAAATTTGTAAAAAAATAACTATATAAACCAGTTACGTTTCTCTTGAGTGACAATAGTCTTGGAATGTAGTCACTGACCTGCTGATATGTGTCCTGAATATATGGTCAGAAAATTAAAACAGTTAGAATAAGATGTGTTGATTTTGGATCTCAGCCTGATTTTGCATATTTTTATTTAATCAAATCTTACTAAATGTTGGACAAATGACAAAGCAATCTTCCATCCCTTTTCAGGCAGAACCAACTATGACATCCTACTCTATGATTTATTTTTCATACTTCAAACCGTATAGACAATGAGATTTTTTAATTACTTGTTTTATCTTACTGAAAAATTTCCATATCTCTTTTCTAACAGCCAGTCAGGCATATACAATTGCTTCAAGAACTGCAATATAAAAATATAAATATAAACCACAAGAACCTGATAGTACTTCAAAACTCCTTGTATGAGAAAGATGAATTTTGAGAAAAGACAACCCAATTACTTTATTACTTTATTACTTTTTAATATTTTTAAACATTTTCTTTATATTTATACAATTATAAACCCTTATCAAACAGCAAGGAAAATTTTCTTCAAGAAATAAAAACTTACCTAAAGCCATCATGTCACTGTTACCATTTTTAATGATGATTTCAACCCAAATTTGGCAAATCCTTTCAGTTGGGAAAAATGTGGGGATTATTTTATTTTCCTTTTATTAAATTCTTTGCCCTATTCTCATTCCTGTGTCCATACAAGTCTGTTTAAAACCATCTTTCAAGACTCCCAAACAGTAACTTAAATGTCACACTTAAGTCTCTTGGTGATATGGAACTTTTAGGCTGCTTTTTACTAGACTGTTCAAAAAGTGTCCTCAAATACAGGTGTCTCACCTCCAGGTTTAGCTCTTATTCTCCAAGCAGAAGACCCATTCTAAGTCTTGTGCTCAATCATAAATGCAGGGTTTCATATGGAACAGCAGTTGTTGCAGATGAGCTCACAGTTAAATGAACAAACTGCTGCTTTGGAAGCTAGGAGCTATGGGCTTGAATTCCTTCAGGTACATGTGGAACAGGGGGCTTTAGTCACTTCCTACAGCATGATAGCTTGCAAATCCAGCCTTTCAATTCCTGTTCTTCCTTTACAATATTTTTAATGTTTGATTCCACTAGATAACATTTACACAATCTGAATTTTCAGATTCCTAAAACTCTACCGGCAAGAAAACTCTGATGTCAGAAATGTTGAAGTCCTGTGGGATCTGATGCAACTAAAATAACTTCTTTGCTAAACATAGCAACCCTTAAAAAGCCCTGGAAAACAGATGTGCCAATAGTCTTGAATGGAAAACACTATATACTCACCACCATCCATTCTCTAGCTTAGGATGGAAAATAAATGACACCAGTCTTCAGAAGTTCCTATTTAAAGATTCATTGTGCTTCTGGCAAATGTCAACAATCAGGATGGGAGAGAGGAAAGTGTAGGTGATCATAAAAGGAGAATCTGGTTGTCAGCTTGTATTTAAAATTTCCCTCTGGGGAAAAGTGGTGGGGGGGGTGGGGGAAGGGGAAGTAGAGAAGGTGAGATTTCACCTACTCTCTATGAAGTCATTATTTTAATTTGAGAAGACCTCAAGAAAGGGTTGTGCTTCTGAGATTTTTGAACTATAGCAAGTGCTTTTTGTTCCACAAAATCCTACAACTACAGATAAAATCAATGTGCACAGTTGGTAGCGACACTTTTTTTAACAGCAGTGAAATAAAATGACTGGTTCTATGACAAAAATATCCTTTTAATTGTCCAGTCTGGGCAATGACCCAAGGTAAAAACAAGCAGGCTAAATGGCCCATTGCCAGATCTCTCAAGAAACAATTATAATATTGTTCTTCTATTCCTTGTGTTGGCTGAGTTCCCATTTCTTAATCTCTCTGGAAGGGCTGACATTATTATTTGTCTCTTTTTGCTTTTTAAAAAGTTTTTTTTAGAGTTTATCTTTTCATTTATCTCTCATCCTCTTTCTCACACATTTCTGCTTTGCTACTGAATTTTTCTATCTATTCTATTTCCCTGCGGTTGGTTGGTTTGTTTGTTTTGTTTTGGTGGTTGTTTTTATTTTTGGTTTTTTTTGTTTGTTTGGTTTTTTGTTTGTTTTTAGTTCCCCTCCCCTTGTATAGCTTGCTAGCACTAGCGGTGATATTAGCTTAATTCTATCTAGTTTCCATTCAATTCTCTACCTTACCCAAGATGGGATCATGTTATCAAATATTGAAAAATAAGTCAATGGTACCTTTAGAGGATGTCTTTTAGAGAAGGGAAGTGTAAAAAAGAGTCCCATTCTTCAGGTGAAAAGGAAGGCATCGAGGGAAGGATTACCACAGATGGCATATACTGGTAAGGTGGCATGCAGGCAGTAAGCTGAAGAGAAGGATCCAAAAATGGAATGCATGCTTAGCACAGAAATCAGTGCTGGGGGGAGCACACAGATATTCACATTACACTGAAGAAGCCATCTGGACCACACAGAATATCCATCATTGTGCTTTCCTGTGGCCTGTATGAGGTGCTTGAATGGAAAACGTGTTCTTGGCACTGATGAAAGCAACAGTGGAAAAACAAAATTTTCAGTCAAGCTGAAGTCAGAGGACCTTGCCACTGTCATTGCTAATGTATTTTGTTGTTTCCATGCATAGTGGCATATTAAAACTGAGAAATCTGAGAGCCATTTAAAAAATAGGTACAGTGATACTCCATGTAATGTGAGTGAGGATGGTGTTATAGCAGTCTGGATATGTGGCATCTCTGGAATTGATCTAATAGTAAACTTAATGCACCTCTGTCCTTCATGCAGAGTCCTGCTGGCTGTTCCTTGTGACTTGAAAGGAGAAAGAAATTGGCATTAAGAAATTAAGAGTGATAAATGGATAGAAGAAGATAATTCTGTTTTGAGAAGATAGTTCCATTTTGATAGTTCCAAAATAAAATTTGGTCTGTTTCTCTGTGACCCTATCTCATAATTTTCAGTTGGTATCTTCACTTCTTGTTTTTCCACAGGAAACCAACACATTGTCTCCATTAAGCTGTCTGATATTAAAAATGAACCCAGTAGTAGCTGTCAGTCCAGGGCACATACATCTCTAGTAGCAGTGAACCTAATTAAAGTGATGTATTAAAACAATCGCAAGGGACACCCATAACACAGCGCACATTAAGGAGGGCTGGGGGCTGAGGGAGCTTTCAAACACTTTGGACAGCTTCAGAGCTGAGATTAGATTGCCAGGCACCAACTACTAAGGAAAGGCTTTTACTGGACTGCATCAGCCAGCAAAAAGCATGCAGCAGTGACACAGCCTGGGGTCATGCCGAAGCTGTAATGCAGCCACACTCCAAGCCTGACTTCACGGAACCACAGCATCATAGAATTGTTTAGGTTGGAAGGAACTTTAAAGATCATTTGGCTCCAATCCCTCTGCAATGGCCAGTGGTATCTTCTATTAGACCAGGTCACTCAACGCCCTATCCAGCTGACTTAGAACAAATCTAGGGATGGGGCAACCACAACTTCTCGGGCAGCCTGTTCCACCTTTTCACCACCCTCAGAGTAGAAAATGTCTTCCTACTCACATTTTTAATTATTGCTAAGTTCTGCATCACAACGCTCAAGTTCTTTTGAGATCTGGAACTTTTGTCTTGAAAAGTCAATGTATATAAGCATGTTTTTGCAGAAGAGTTCAGAAAATGTACAGAAGGAATGGATCTCAAACATTGCTCCTACATGGACTGGAAGAAGCCTGTTTGTTCCTGTTTATGGTGGGTAACACTGAAGAAACACATTAGTAGGAACAGTGGGTGACTAAACATGCCATCAAAGCTAAGCTGAGGAAATTATATGGACCTTTTGCTCCCTTCTACAATCTCAGTGGCCCTTTTGAGGCCCAGGGAAAAAGCAAACAGATCCACTCAGACACAGAGTCCTTCCTCCCATGTGTACTGATCAAAAAGAGAACCATATCACCCACAGCCACAGTAAAACATTCATTTTTATCTGTAGCTGTTTATTGGCAGAAAGTGATCAGAACGATTGCACTTCAACAGTAACAGAGTTAGAGTTTATTATTATTATAATTTTTAATGTAAAACAATTGTCCTTGCCGGGTGAAATTTAAAGATAACAAGCTGGAACCATGCATAGCTTTATTAACAGTGAGCTGAATTCCTCTCTCCCTTCCAAACACAAACCCATGCTGGGCCTGTGAAATGAAAGCTGTCTTTAATGAAACAAGGAAATGACATGACTGAATGAATGGAGCTGCCTAACAGACCCATGTCTGGTAACTGAAGAAACTCTTGCTGAGAGAAATGAACTGTGAATATTCATTACAAAAACACCGATTAAGAGATGAAGGACAAAAATCTGACTCCAAAACAAATGTTGTTTAATATCTGTCCTCGATTATCTTTTTACCCTCACCTATATATTTCTCTTGAAGTATTGGAGTCATGTCATCTAAAGAGCTTTCTCAAAGACTGCTGGCAATTTCAGCAAGGGTCATCCTTAATTAGGGTTATTGTCTGGAAATAAAAGTTAAGTACATACTTCTGTGTGTTTTAGGAGACTACTTTTAATTATTAGGAGGATACATACTTATCAGCATCTCAGACATGAATATACTATATTTTATTTGTTCACACAGGGATTTGCTCTTTTTTTTCTTTTCCTATGCCTTCTTCCTTCAGGGCTGTCTTGAAAAGTTAGTATCAGTATGTGGAGCTATACAATATCACTGTATCCAGTACACTCTTTTCACAGAATAAGAAAGGCATAACCCTGGTAGTTATGTGAACAAGGACATGATTGGATCCCTGTACTGTAGTCACCCATCCAATTTGGTAAATAATAGCCTCCTTTATTTATTTATTTTTTTAATTATTAATTTAGTCTAGTTCCTCTTCTTTAACAACTCATTTTGTGATAGTTTATCTTTTTAGGACAGATTTTTTTCACAGTTAGGAAAGCTGTGAAAAAAATCTGTCCTAAAAAGATAATTTCATTAATTTCTTATTTCTCTCTCTTTATCATCTGCTCATCACTTTTCACTAAGTTTCTTTAAGAATATAAGTAAAAATGAGTACATTAGTTCTGACCAAATATTCATTTATCTTATTAACCCTCTGATAGTCATTGATAGTGAATATTGAAAAAAGCAGGTATGGAAAAGTTCTTCCCTCTCCATGGCTTCCTGGCTTGTAGCAGTTAGCAATTTAAGGACTTCCTTTGCTTGTGTCCAGGCCTTTGACTTTATAAGCTTATTTGCTTGTGTCCAGGCCTTTGACTTTATAAGCCTGCTCACAGCCTCTCTTCCATCTATTATTTTTCTAGTTTATATCTATTTTTAGTCTACACAACATCCAGATCCTGTGGCACTACTAGCACAATGAGTGCGAAGAAGTTCTTCCTTTTATTTTTATTATAATTGTGCTACTTGCTAATTTAATTGGATGACTTCATACTTGGGCACTGTGAGAAATACCACAACCTCATTCACAATTTTATGAATCGTGATTTTCTTGACCTGAACTATACTAACTTTTAGATATTCTCTGTCAGCTAAGAATTTTGCACTTTTTGCTTTTTACTTTGTGATTCTTCTTGGATGAAGTCTGTGCAGTACCTCTGGTCATTTTTGATTCAGTGTTGTTCCTTTTGCATCTAACTGTATAATTTTCAGGATTAGGAAACTAGAATTGCATGCAGCATTCAAGAAAAGCTGGAAAATATTTTCTGTGTTTTCTTGTATGAATGTTTTCCTTTATTGCTTCTTAAATGTTTCTGAGCTTTGTGTATGGCAATTTTTTGCACAAATGTTTCCCTCAAACAGTGCTCCCTGGAAATCTTTTCTACCTTCTTTAATGAACACCATCATAAGTGTATGTAAGTAGGATAATTTTGTCTACAATGTACATTGATTTGCACTCATGAATACTGAATTCAAATTAATATTTTAAATAGTCATTTCTAAGTTTGACTACCATGAAAGATTTTGTATCAAATGTGTTATAATGAAAATTAAAATAATATGCTAACCCCATTGGTACATCATTTATTTTGTATTAGAATTTTGTTTGACTTTTTGGGTAAATAATATCTAGTAATTATGATCTGATAACATTCTTTCTGTTCATTTTTCCCAAAATCCTTTCTATAATTGGAAGGAGGGGGTTGTGAGAGGGATATAGTGTTTGAATCAGATAACCTTCAGAGGTCCTTTCCAACCTCAACCATTCTGTGGTTCTATTACTTATTTTTGACATTTTTTTCCCTGCACAGACAGGTAATGGTATGGAAACTCCCTATAACCCCTCCATCAGTAATGCATACAAAGATTCCACCTAATTTTTCTGTCTTATTTTCCTTTAGTTCCTCTTTTCAACTGAATTGCCCATACCAGCTCTCAGCAAGCTACCTGCTCATGAGAATTTAAAAATGGTTTTATTAATAGATTTTATGCCTTTAGCAAGCTGACCAGAAAAATATTTTGTTGTTGACCTTATTATAGTTTACATTTAATGTCTTTTCCATTTTCTTCAATTAAATATTACTTCTGATTTTGTGGCATGCCTTTTATTCTTTTGGTGGCTTCATGGTGAGCATATTTACTGTGAGATTCTAATTTGAGGACTTTTACATCTTTTTTCTTCTCATCTCCTTTCAAGTGAAAATGTCTCTCTTTATATCATAAAAACCTTCTTGAAGTAAAGATTCTTAAGAATAAATGTCACACAGTAGATTTCAGACTTTTTTTTTCTTCTTCATTGGTTAAGATTGTTTCATTCATGTATATGATGGTTACTGTTAGAGAATAAATCTTCCAGAATAGGATTTATGGTTTTTCAGTTATTTTCCTTTATTTCTCAGAATTGTTGAGAATATCACTTGGGCTTGTTAGACTTCAGTAGCGTGACTGGAAGCTTCTTCTTCAACTAACTCCAAAAAGCAAAACACCACCTCCTTCCATGTGCTACAACTGACTCCACAGACAGTGACAGCCTTCTCTGCTGAGGGATTTGCTTCTTTGTCATATAAATAGAGTATATAGTAGGTAATGTGTACTTTTACTGAAAATTCTACCCAAATTGTATCAAGAAATGAATTTTTAAATTAAGACAACATGGAAATTCCTTTCAAAATCTGATTCATGGTGCTTCCTGGCAGCAAACAAATGTGATTCCTTCCCCTCCCCTCATTATATTATTTTTGGAGAGTTTTTTGTTGTTTATAGGAAAAAAATACACTAATATAACTTGCTGAGTAAAATGTCCCTTTGGCAACTATCCTAGAACAGCAACTATAAACACATGTTTAGGTTTTAAGCAGTGTAATACACTAGATAATTTATCATCTCCCTGCTATAACCATTTCACTTTAAGTCATTAGTCAGATCTGTATAAATAAATCACAACTAACAAAATGTTAATAATCCATATAAAGGAAATGGCATTCTTGTCTTTTCTGTATTTGCAGAGAAAACTCATAAGGAAAATTTAATAGAGGTGTAAAATGCTTACTTTGCTTTCTAGCTTATTAAATTAAATTCCTGGATATTTTGTTTCTCCAGGGAATTTGGCCTTTCGATAGCACCGGTCCTATTTCCCTGATTTCAAGTATACATTCCTTTGTGTTTTGCTTGGCTGAGGAACCCTCGCTCTTCTATCCTGTGGGTTAGTCATCATATTTCCCCAATTACTTGGAGAGCAGAATATGCTTTTCAGGGTGCATATCATATAAATCTAGCAGGTAGGCTGATGAGAAAGAGTTCAACTACTGCTGGCTGAGGATTTTTTCACCAAGAATCAGTGAAGATTTAGAGCACAGTTCATCTCCATTTTGGAAGAGAAATATAGGTATTTGAATGTGGCTCATTGCTGATTGCTGTCTGCAGTAATGCATTGATTGTGTGAGCGCTCCCAGCAGTAAGTTTGGAGCTTGACTTAATAAAAGTGGCTATTATCAAGAATTTAAAGGAAAAGGAATATTAATATATTAAAAAAAAAAAAAAAAAACAAACCAAAAAAAACCTTCCAAGCCCATTTCAACCGTGATTCTCAGCCATGGGATAGTTTTTTTAATTCTTTAAGCAAAGCAAATTGCAAAACCAAATCGCTTTACAAACACTGTCCAATCATGCAACTGTAATCCTTTCTTTATTCTTCAGGGATGCCTTCCTGGGGTGGCAGGGATGTTCTAGAAAGTAGCTCTAAGAAAATGACTGCACGACCTACAAAATCTCAATTTTAAACACACCAGAAAGTTTTTCAAATAGCTTAAAGAAGTGTTTTTATCCATGCATTTCAAATGAGACCAGGGTGGGCCAAGGAAAAGCCTATCAACCTAAACCCATTAAGACTGTCATGAATGAAGGGAAGGCAGTGGAGACAACAGGGGGATTGCCCTTCATGAGCCTTCTGTTTGATTGTGATTATATTTAAATTTGAGAGCTTATTATATTTACAGCTATGACTATGTTGCTGTGACAGCAGCAACACTACCACTCCTTTCACAGTAAAAGGGCCACTACTTCCATATCCCTTCATACAGCTTGAGTTTCATTCCTTTCTTACGGAGATTTCCATTGTGACTTATGAATGAATACACTTTGCCTCTCCCTCTCACCTGTCTTTCTTTCCCAGAAACTGGGGAAAGTTTCTCAAGATAGCTGAGATGCAAGTAGTTGGCCAGGGAGGGGAAGTTGCTTAAAGCCTTCTGAGGTTTTAGTTCCCAACATTTTGCTTTAATTTTCACCCTTTCGGCCCTGGCACCCAAACAGTGCTGTGCACCCTGCTTTCAGCCACACATGCTCCTGTCTTCATCATCACAATAACACAGCTCAAGAGCAAGCAAGACACTCTCTTGTTTCTTGGAAAGAGAGGCCCGTCTGCCTGTCTGTCTGTCTGTCAAGTGTGTGAGATCCTGCTGCTCCCCAGAGGGCGAGCAGAAAGCAAATCTCATTTGGCCTGCTGTTTCCTAGCCAACACCAGCACAATGGAGAGCATGTAAACAGTTGGCTGGGCTGATTGTTACGATGACTGAAGCAAATCAAGGGCAGCTTTGTCATGAACAATGAAATCTGCACTGTATGCAAATTCCTCCCTGCTTTCACTTCTGTTTGTCATCTGTGCCAGCATGCTTTTAGCGAACCTGCTATGAACTACCTAACAAGTTGCAAAATCTTGCAGATCACTGGTCTTTTATTAAAAGCTTTCAGTTTCACTTTACACATAACATGCCTGGGAGCAGAACCTGGGCTGCACAGCTGTACTCCTTCAGGCAGCTCTAGTTTCTCCACCCTATTTTTTTAATACTGGGCTTAGTCTTCTTATTTGCAGTGTTATTAAATTAAGTGATAGAAAAATGTGACAAAGAAAGGATGTCTGCCTTCTGTGAATCCCACGATTCTCCCTATTTTACTGCTAATCACAGCACAGACTGGCTATTGGATTTACCAGAGTCATCATGGATCAGAAATGCCTTAGTCATTTGGGAAATAGTGCCATTTTTACCTTTCTTGCAGAAATAACCTGATGTATCAGTGCTGAGGTCCCAGCACCTGCTTTACTCTTTGCTATGTGTGAATGGCCACATGCCAGGTGCTGAATTTAAGCATGTGCTCTGCTCACTGATGTGAAGCTTGAGAGGTTCAAGAGGCCAATTTGCTGGCTTTCAATGTTGAGCTAAACTGCCCCATGCAAGCTGTTCTTTTGTGCTGCTGGAAACACATTGGTCATTTCAGGGCCCTTATGCTGAAATAGATTTATATCCTCAATGCAGTTATAATTATTTCTGCTTTTTCAGGTTTTGCATTTTCACTCAGCCCATTCTTGTATGCAATTATAATTGGGATGGTTTGTTTTGATTGTTAGCAGTCATTGCTGAATGACCTTCAATGGACACTCTTTGTTATTAGTGTGAGTTTTAAGAAAATGTTGTAATTTTGTTTCTAGGGATTTTACCTTCTGCTAGAAAATTATTTCAAATTTTTTGCACAAGTGAACGACACATGAGGGTTTGCCTCACTTGTACCACACATATATGACTGCTAACAACCTGTGTTTGCTGTATTGCTTGTCTTGTGCTCATAATTCCAGCTTTGCAGATACACTGCAGTGCAGATAGTTGAATATTACAAAATATGGTAGCATCTAAGAATGAAGAAGAGTAGGACAAGAGCACATCACACAATAATCATTGGTTCCTTGTTTTGGTTCCTGACCAAAGAACTGTTCAGCTTCATGGTATTTGGTTTCATTTGCATGCTGAGATATCATCCAGACAATCAATTTTTTCCCTAATTTTCTGGAGATGGCGTGATATGCTTGAAGAGCTGAATCAGATGCCTCTGAATTAAGGCTCTCTAAGGATTTCAAGGGGAGGTTTTTGAACCAGCCTGCAACATACAGAAACATGATCTCTCAGGTGCTTTCTGCCTTCAGGCATGAGGCTCGTGTGAATGCAGAAACATGGCCAACACAGGGATGTAAGCAGATCAGTGGTTTGAATTGAAGGGGAAAAAAGCAGATAGTAGGCAGAAACACCCATCTACTTTTGGAAAGTAATAGAAGATAGGAATCCAAACTGAAATTGATAAAAGAGAATCCAATATTGCTAAAGAGGTTAGTCACAAGACCACATTGTGTTCAAATTGTTGTAGCTCTGATCTATGGCCCTGAAAACATCAGTCAGCCAAATCTGAAAGCCACCCTAACTAGAGGTTTTGGGGTCTACACAGAAGCTTGGATTAAAAATAATTATGGAGGTGTTTGTATTAAGAAAGTGAGAAATTTTTATTTCTGTAGTATGTGTTAGCACAAAAAGCAAATCAAAGCCATCTAATTTTTTTTTCTCTTTTTCTTTCTTTTTCTTTTTTCTTTTTCTTCCTTTTTTTCTTTTTCCTCTTCTTTTTTTTCTTCTTTCATTTTTCTTTCTGCCTGCAAGAAGACCTCTCGTTAAAAAGAACTAAAGTGTGTCACATGTATGCAGCCATCAACAGAGTGCCCATACACCAAGTACAGCCTTTTTAATGCTTTGTCTAAAAGCAGGTTTCCATTGTTAGTGTAAAACTTAGCCCAGACTCAGATGTGTACTAATGTGACCAGCTTTCACCGTCACGGAAACATTTGGTTGAAGGTGTTGTGTACATCTGGCTTGGACACAAACATTAGTTCAGTGACAAGCAATCCTTTCTAGTGTTTCTGTATAAACAGAACAGTAATGAGACTTATCTTGAAGAGCCTCTCAGCTAATCCCCCTAAAGATATTTTGCTTGATATTAAATGTCCCATTTTCTTTCAAAATTTATGGGTGTAAGAAATCTTTCTGTCAATCATGTTTATACCATTAATGTATTAAGAAATGGGTGACCAATTAGCCTGTTAAAACCTGGTTTCCCAAAAATCTCTACTTAACACAGAGTTTCAGACTTTGTTTAATTTTAAAGAAAATAAATAGAAGGAAGTAAATCAAATGCTTTAGTTAGACACTTCGTGATGACATTCTGCTTTACTTTGCCTCTGTTCTTTTTTGCTTTCAGTCCAGACATTTGATCTTTATAAAATATACTTTCCAACAAAAGAAAATATTGTACATTCTTAGCCACAAAACACCCAGACTGTTCATTACTTAATCAGTTATGAAAGCAAAGTCTCACAAGTTGGATTGTTTAAAGAAGCTGTATTTAACTTATGGTCATATATTGCTCTCCCAAGACACTTTTAAAAGAGCAGGGAAAGTTCTTGTGCTGTGTATTTTTCTATATCCAAATAACAACTGTAAATAAAGTAAATAAAGTTTTTTTCCAAGGAATTATGGTTAGCACGCTGCAATATGGATTGGAAAAAGTAAAATTATGAAGGCAGTATATCAATTCTTTATGAGGTAAGTCTTTCAACATAAATCAATCCATTAACCAGTGTCCCTTGGCTGTGGTTTATGGCAGTACTGACAAAAGTGCAGAGCTTTACAGAAGAGAGGGTGTGTAGAGCATGCAAATAGATAAATGGCTATTACCTGGAGGAAACTATGGCAGCAAACAAAGTTTAGATTTTTCTATCAAGTCAGCACTTAAGCAGGGCAATTCAAGTTTGTGACCTCCTGTCACATACCTGAGCTGGAGCCAACACCAATTGGCTGCAAAAGTGTAGAGATCATTTCTCTTATAATCCATCCCACTATATTTCTTGGGATGGAATTTTGACATATGTCAGGCATAATTTCCCCTTTTGAAAGAGGCAGAATTTCATTCAATTTCCCCCTTGTCTCTTGGGCTTTTTAGAAATAGGAGTTTATGCAATTTAGACAAATGTTACAGAGTTTTGACTACAATGGCCTATATTTTTTTTTGGTCTGGTTCTTCAGGAGCAAATATATTTTGCTGCAAACTGTTCCTTGCTCTTTACTAAGGGCTTTTTGTGTTCAGCAATATCCTTTGAAGTGAGATAGATTGGTGCTTGCTCTTTTTCAACTTCTCATTTTTAAAGGTGCATTTCAGGACTAAAGAAAAAAAGCATATTTCGAACAGAAATTTGTATTAGATTTGACACCACTTCAAATGTTACAAGTTTGATTATTACCATGCAGAGCAGTAAATAATGAAATCTGGAATGTCCATTTAAAGTTGAATAAATTAAAAACTGAGTAAGTATAGTTATAAAAATTTCATTTAGTTAAAATATATTGACATCTGAATATTTAGACACTAAGCAGAGGAAATCACCACTAAATTCCAGCTGACCTAAGCCATGTAAACTATTTTCACAACCAAATTAATAGAAATATTTATTTATTTACTTCCTAAGCACATTATTTTTCACTCTTACCCCTATTTCGAATCTTTTGAAGCTTATTAGCTAAAACCAAATTTCATCAGCATATTGTACAGTCTTATATGCTTTCAGAAACAGAGTTTTTGTTTTATATGAGATTACTTTTGAGTAGGACATGGTGAAAACTGTGGTGCTAAAAGGCTTAAAATAGACTTATACTAATACAGAATTTATAGGTATATTACTAATGGAGCTAATTGAATATTTCAGGTTGAATTATTTGTCTTTAGTTTTTTTAATTTCTGATAAAACGTCTTTGATAAGATTTCCTGTATTAAGCAAAGAGTCTCAACTTGTGTAAGTCAGTATGTTTTCACTGCATGCAGTACAGGATAAGGATCTAGACAGTGAAAAGTTCATAAATATTCATCTTGCTAGGTGTGCAACTCAGTTCTGACTGGGTGATAAATCACAGGGCTTCTTTTGCTTCATGGAAAGATTGTATAAGAACTTGAAGAACATGTGTTTCTGACTACAGAAGTGCATGGCAGAATGAGTTTTAACAAAAGCTTCTGAATACAACCTTGTTGCTTTTTTCACAACTCTTTGTGTCAGTAAAATTAAGAACTTTAAAATGTATAGTATAAATAAAGTGGCATGAGAGCCATGGAGAATAACAATTTTGTGCAAATTTGAATTTTTACCTGAAAAATCCCACCAACTTTCAGTTCTAATGAACAATTTCAAATTTTATAGGTATTTTCTTTGCATTATTGAACTTCCAATATTTTTAGACTGATTAACTATCTTGTTACAATAACTTTTATACTTTGGCATTATAACCAATCAAATAAATTAATAGAAAACTGTAAGAAAATGCAATCTTCTGACTGAAGATTCCCCCTCTGAATCTGATTCCCCCCCCAGCACTGATCAGAACACTATATGCAGTCTGAGCAAAGATGAGTGTTTAAAAGGAAAGAACTCCACTTTGGTTTGCAAATTGTCATTAGGAAAGAGACTTTATCTCAACTTTTGCCAGGTTTGCCAATGCTTTAATTTCTCCTTAAGTTGTGTCTCTTGGAAATAAATTTTCTATTTCTTATTATCTAGAATACAGCTGGGGGATAAAGAGCTGTGCAATTGCTTCATTTTTCCCTTCATAGGGGTAAAATTTCCCCAAGACAAGTGAGCAGAGAGTCTGAGATTTCTGATTCAAATATAATAAAGATCACAAATTTCACACTCACATGAATTATCCAGAAAAGTTAGCCTCCCATGATTTAAAGTGGTCAAAGAAATTCATAAAACTGGGTACTATTTTGATAATGGAATTTTACAACTACCCATAAAAAGGGGAAGAAGATGCCAAGTTATCTGTATGGTATTCAGTTTGAATCAAGGAATTTTTTCCATGGGAAATTAAGAAAATAAGAAAGATATATCTATCTTGCCTTCAATAGAAATGTGATGAGAAACAGCTGTGATTATAGACTAGCTAGAGGCATAGCCTAAGTATCAAGTTAAAGCAGTAACACAAATACTACAAACTATTCGGGGACTATAAGACTTCAGAGTCACTGGAAAAATAACTAGGATCATTTGATTTGCCTTTCACACAGTAGGGGCATTTTTCTGCCCTGAAACACAGACACAGAGCCTAACAGTGAGGCAACAAGGACTTCTGACTTGCTTACCAGACCTTCTTCTAAACCTCTAAACTTTCACTGCACAATAAAGTCTAAATCTCAGTACTCCACACTGCTGTGGTTGCATCTAGACTCAGGCTGGAATACTGTTCCACAATGATTTCTTTTTTATCCTTACCTGTTCCCATGCTTACTTTTCTTCATCCCCAGCCTGCATGTAGATAATTTTAGGCTGATAGCTTTTAATCTGGTTTTTCTCTGTGTGCTTGAGTCATGTGAACCTTGACAATGAACTTTGCTTTCACTTTTGTATTAAACATGCTTTTGCCTGTGATCCTTTGGGGGACCTAAACAATTCAGTCATGGCTCACTGTATCCTACCCTTTCTCAGGAGCGCTCACAGTGGCAAAGACACAGAGGAACTCTGTTGTTCCCAAGGTGTAGCAGACTGCAGCTCTCTTATGTGAAGGCACAGGATGACCAATCCTTCCTTGACATCTCCTATGGATGGCTGAAATTTGTAGTGTCCTTCTCCAGGTAGGTATGTCTTGGGGAAGAATGGAACACAAACTAGTGTATCCAACCAAAGAATGAATAAAATTCATATGAATTCAATACAGTGAAGATTACTTGCATTCTTCAAAGGAGAAGAGCATGTTGGTTTCTATTCCAGATATATTTTGCCTTTTCTCATTGAGGCATTGCCTGCTCTGGAGAATTTTATCAGATGCTATCAGCTCCTGTGTATTAGGATTAATAATTAAAGTACTAATATATTTTTAACTGTAAAATTGCAAATGCAGCCATAATGCAGTTGTACAGAGTCTTCTTAGCATGCCTACTGCAAAAAGGGATCTATGAAATTTTCATGAATGTTTTATATTACAGATAGGCAGAATCCTTCAGTTCTTAATGTTGCTTAATATTAGCATTGCAGTTTCCTAAGGAGGCAATCTCTGCTGCCAAATTTGTGGTGTCACCCATATCACCAAAAATAAGCCTTCTGATGCTTCCAAGATTGTTCTGTGTACAACCACACACACACACACACACCCTCTCACCTCTTTCTCTCTGCACTTGCAGGCCCTCATATGGAATAAGCAGCAAAGCATGATGCTCATCTTTTGAAAGGGTAACAACTTCAGCCTCACTGAGTAACCATTTCCCCTCTACAACCATCTGTACCTATCTGAGTAGATGCTAAAAATAAGATAAAAAGTGAAAGATAGAGCAATCTGACATTTTAATCACTTTTCCTGCTCTAGTCACATTTCAGCATTTTGCTGAAGAGGAGAAACTGGAAAGAATGAGGTAATGAGGTGAGGAGAAATACTTGTCATGACATGTGCCACTCCTTATCAGCATGTTCTTAATTAAGCAGACACAATATATCTCTTTCAACACATTCTGTGTTGTTCTTCTTACAAATATGCTAGAAATGAGGGAATAATTTACAGGGAAAAAATGTACAGTAACCTCAGAGTGTGCTTTTGGTTTTGCTCATTTTTCAAAATGTTGTTATCAATTGTGTATGTCACATGAGATTGCCCCTGTTTCCTCTCTAAAAGAATATGACTTTCCAATCAGGAAGGGGGTAAGAGGAAATCACTGAGACTTCAGCTTTATGGAGGATTAGTCAGGAGGTGATTAGTCAGAAGGTGACCAAAACCTGAGTAATCTAAGAGTATTTTTAATTTCTTTTCCCCCCTAAAAGAGATTTATTTAATCCAAGAAGTCTTTTTAGGTATTCAGACTGTTATGACACTTAGTGGTTTGAATGGGAAATTTCAACAAGTTCTCTCATCAGATAAGTATTTGACAAGTAGCTGTAAAAAGGACACAACTAGATTTCTATCTAGCTCAGTGTGCCAAGGCTCTGGCCAAAAATTATTTTGCCAAGCCTTATCTTAAAAGCAGACAGTCACATTCCTGACCTATGACAGGAGAAGTAGTCTCCTTCTAATCACTGCCTTGTTTTTTAGGTATTTTGACTGAGCGAATGTAGAAGGCAGCACCAGCTGCTTTGTTTATTTTTCCAGAATGTCTTACATAATTGTTCGCACCCATCTATTTTCCACTGACCAAATGAAAGAACAGCTGAGGCATCCAAATGAGAGATCTCACAGTCTCCATCCCTCTTTAATCCAGGACAGAGCTACAATCTGCGGGGTATGCTCTCTAACCCGCTTGGAAGCAGCAGAACCAAATAATTCCTCTGCTTTTCAAACTGTTAAAATTTATTGCTTTGTACAAGAGCAGATACCAGTCTCTTTTTTCATAATGAACTTACCAAAAAGTTTTTGTTCTTCAGGATTCTTGCTTGTTAAAATTTACTGTTTTGGTTACCATTATTGTTTTTCCTGCCAAAAACTCTTCTGATTTGGGGTCAGACAGTGCTGTTTTATAAGAATATTTTTATTTTTTTTTTCAAACCAGAAGACAAAATTATTTTGACACAGACAGTGAGGTGTGTGGATGTCCTGAAATAATCTGTATTTAATGGCCCTGAGCATTACAAAATTATGCTAATTAATTCAGTGAGTTTCATCGGGTTTGTTGCTCATTTATTTCTCTTTTAATTTATTCTGAATTCATCCCAGTGCACTTTATCTATAAGGTTCAAGAATTGCTTAATATTTACATTTTTAAATCTAAAGACTGTTTTTGTTGAGACTTCTACCAGTGAATATTTACATCCTATTATGACTTCACTGCTGTGAAGATGCTTTACATTCCAATTGCCAAAAATTATCTCACTTTATCCATGTACTGTTATGAAGAGATACTAATATGCTGTACAAAAAAATAGTGTTGAGTCACCAATGCATCCAGAAAATTTAAGCTCATTTTATAAAACTGTTTGAGTTCCAGTATTTTTAATGCTTTTTAATGTTGTCCTGACTCTCTTGTAGAAAAATAGTGTGGAATTATTTAGAACATTTATGTCTGGACAAGCATTAAGAATTATATTTCATTGATCAGAACCAAGTGCAATTACAACTCAACCATCTTTGAACACTCATGGTAGCAATGTTCCTAGATGAACATTGTTCCTAGCTCTCTGTTCATAGCTCACCTCAGTCAAAATATTAGTTGAAAGTGTTCTTTTCCAAATACATATTTTGTATCATAATGAAATGAGATAAAGCCCAGCAGGATTTCCTTTCCAGTTAGCACATATGTTCTACGCCAAGAATTAGGATCCCTGATGGGTCACAAAATACTTGGATTTGGAGTCACTATTGAACATGAAAAACTCCAAAGAATTTAATAGGCATTATACTAATAGCAGTCTTGGGTTTATTAGATTTACCCCCCATTATCTTCCCTCTAGCAATTCACACAAAATTGGCTCTTTCACAGCACTTTAGCTGCTCTCTGCCTCCTTCACAGCTAATGAGACTTTGTACTGCTTTACAGCAGCTGGAAGTGTGTGTCTCTGTCCCATGCATACAGATTTGCACCATCCTGTGTTGCAGTTGTGTGTGATTTACCATGCAGAGTGGGTCTTCTGCTGTGGGATATTACCTGAACGAAGGAGAAGGAAGAGAGAAAAGTTCAGCTCAGCCTGCTCCTGCTTTGGTTGTGTGCACTTCTGTCCAGTAGGACTTTAGTCTGTGTTAAATATGTATTAGAGCACTATAAAATATCCCAAGTTCGAAAGAAGCTGTAGAAGATGGAGAACATCAGGCATATGTCCTGAGAGAAAACCATACCTAAGTGGAAACAGTGCTTATACTTTTATTTGCTTTACAATCCTATTCGTAAATAAAACTCCTCAGATATTTTCAATCCTGTTTTCAAAACTCCAGAAGCAAAATTTTATCTGATTCTTCATGAAAAACTGTTTAAAATGTCTCATGAATTCAGTATAGTGTAAGGACTGTACTAGATGCAGACAAATGGAATTGTTCACACTGAACTCTGCATCGATTACCAAATGATAAATCCATGGCTGTTTATCTACAGGAAGAAAACATTGAACCTCTATTCTTTATCTGCAGAATTTTTCAGCAGTCTTCAGTAAAACACAAAAGACCATTGTAGTCCCACAAAAGCCATATGGATAGCCATCATAGAATTAAAAACAAATTGCCTTGTTAAAAATCAGCCAACATTATCCCATATCTCATTATCATCTTCGCATATCTGAAAAATCTTTGCTAATGGGAATCTGAAGTGGAGAGTGAAAGTGCTGTGCTCATTTGACTTTCATCCTGCCTGCCACCACGAGGTCTGGCCTAGCCAATAACATGGTAATTGATTTTACATCATATTTCAGTGGCTTAAGGAGCTGTAATTAATCTCCTTACAGTTCTGTTAAATACAAATCCCATAAAGCTGACTAATATGCTTATGAGACCAAAACACCAGGCCAGTGGCTTAGGATCTGTACCATGCTGCTGAGCACACCCCTCTGTGCAGCTTTTCCTGATGAGCTTACAGGCAGGAGCAGTGAGATGGTGAAAGCTGAATTCTATGATCTCATGATCGTGTCTTTCACAAATGCTACCAAGTGTAAACACAACAGTGACACATTTTAATTTTGGCTGGTGTTCAAGACTTTGTGTTTGTTATAGGATGACCAGTTAATGAGTGTTTCTTCTGGACGAATATCATCTTGGCAGAAGATTCAAAGGATTTACATTAATACCCAGAGGTTTCCAGTTACTATCAATGCTGAAAGCTCTGCAGACATTTCAAATGTATGAGGTCAATTTTCTTGAATTTGGAGGTGAAAAAATAAAAGATGTAAGTATAAATACAGCCTCTCGTTAATTTATAGGACAGTAACAAATAAAAAAAGATTCTTTTCCTAAACTAAACTGGAGACCCAATGTATCAATTTACCAAAGGCAAAAGCAATCCTTAGATGGAGAAACAAGACATAGTATGTGGTTAAAGGTTACTGAATCACTTGCTATTTTATCATAGAGATTGCACAGAAAATGTAAAATTGACATGCATGCATTTTTATAGTCTAAGCTTTCTAGCAGAGAATCTTTAAATAGCATTAGTAAAAAAATAAAAGGAAAGATCTGACAGGAACACAGAGCAGTTTCAATGTTGTATATAGATTTGGCTCCTCCAACTGTGGATTAAAGTGAGCTTGAAATGAAATAAACAGAACAGCTTCAGAAGTGTAGAGCTGAAGGGAAGTCATCCATCACAAGGGAGGAATGTTTGATCTGATGTACAGTAGTTTAGCTCACAAACTTCATTGCTAAAAAACATTCATCTCTGTGCTCAGTGCAAATTCTAATAATATAAAGCATGTCCTGAAGAAATTCAATATACCAAATAATTGTGAGCATCAGTCTAATGGAATGTGTAAAAAATAGACACAGTGGACATGCAGATGCATTCTGTTTCTGTCTGTGCTTGATGAGAATGAAAAACAAGTCCCATAACAACACTTACATAAAATATCTCAGTTGTTTGAGAATTTTTATATGTTCTATTCTAAAAGAAGGTACTTATATGTTAGTGTCTTAACTTTATGTTGTTTAGTAACTGAATGTTTCATAGGAACTTTTCTGTCTTTCCTTCACCTTGTTCTAGACCCTCCAATCTTATATTCTTATATTCTTATCATGCTTGTTGCATATTGTGGTTTCCACAGTATTCATATGTGTTGAGAAATATAGTCTGCCCCAAGGGGCTTGTCTTCCAAAAATATTAAGCAAGTAACAGTTCAGAAATAACCTGAGATAACTGGTTATGTTCAGCCTTGTCATAGATTCTTTTTGAATACGTAGTTAAAAGTGTCATCCACAAATAGTCCTCAATAACAGATCTGATAATTTTATCAACTTGTCTTTTTCCTCTTCCTTTTCAATCATTTGAATGTATAATGTGTGAACAGAGCATCTTCCTTCCAGGCAACAAAAAAGAAGCTATTTTGACATTTTCAGGGTAGAAAGAAAAATGCCGTTTTTTCTTTGGAGAACATAGTTATCTTTTCTGTGATACTTCAAGGTTAATTACTGCTGTTCAAAGGAGATTACACTTTGACAATGCTGTATGTTGACCTCTAATGCACGTGTAAAATGTGATGGCCTACAGAGAGCACAGAACTTTGCAATTAATACAAAGCTTAATTGCAGTATCAACATTCACTCAAATCTGGGGTATGAATCCTTTTTCTCCAGAATATTTCAATGAGATACAAAAGCATGGGAATGAGTAGTTTAAAGGGTTTTCTATAGCACAAACCTCTGGATTGGTGAAGATGTAGAGGACTAGACAGACAGATAATCCTTTTTAAATGGGCGGTAACTTTAACTAAAGGGTACAGTGACAAGGAAGTAAGGTGTCTAAGAAAATTTAGTTGAAAGAAGTTTTTGCAACTTCATATATTCAAGTTGGATTAGATTCACATAAGATTTAAAAACATATATATTCATATTTAAAGTAGATTAAAACACAAATATCATATTGAGTAACATAATTTTAACTGTTGTAGGACAGTCGCTCATAAAAAAAATTCATATTTCCTCAAATTTAATACAGGTGTCTTGTGATGTGTTTTGGTTTTTTGCTGGATTTTGTTTACATGTGGGGCTTTTAAAAATTTTTCAAGACTTGGAAACATTTTTTGTATGATCGTCTTTATTGTAAAGTAAAATGTGCCTTGGCAAAACACATAGCCTTTCATTTTATTGATTTGTTCATGTTTTGACATCCTCAGACTTCATGGAAGTGGAAAAGGTAAGCTTTGACCCCTTCCATTTTCATGAGTCACTGATTAGCTCTCCTTTTTCAAGAGCTGGCCCTCAAAATCCCTGGGGCAGCAGCCATAAATATAGAGATGGCTGGGGTTTTTATCTGTATGTGCATGACTGACATGTTATTTAACTAGATACTAAAAAGATCTGAGTAAAATTTAAAAATCTAAGTAGAGATGAGCGACTACGTTTATTAAAAATATACATAGTGAATCCATATCAATCATCTCTTTAGAAGGTACTTGGAATTTGAAGTCTTTGCAGACACTCCTTCTTCCAGATACTTTTCTCTTTTTGAGTCATGTTATCTATCTTAGTGTAGATAGTAACTAGTTCGTTTATTGCTTGTCTCTAGCTCTGTTATAAAGACATGTTTCTCATGCTTTACCCATGAAGTAGGCTTTCAGAACACTTAGACTGCAGTTTCCTACTCTACTATTAGCTATTACTATTACTATTACTATTTCCTACTCTATTTTTAGCAACACAGGCCCATGTCTTATTGAAAAGAACAGTCTTTTTTATTCTCTTGGGGAATGTGATTAGTTTCAAAGGTATATGCCAAACCCAGAGGTTTTTTCCTCTTTTATCAAATACATTTTAGCTGGAGAGCCACTTCTTTTCAGCTCCAACCAGCTGTCACCAGTGCACACAAGAACATTACCACCTTAAAGCTTGTCAGTTCAATTTTGCATTTATCTTCTTGGCTTGCTATCTTATGAAAGTCTCATTGCTTTTCCCCCTTCTGTAAGTCAGGTCCTAGATCAACACAACAAAAGAGGAAGTAAGAGAGCTTCCAGAAGGTAAAACACTTAAACAGCTTTAATTTAGAATTTCATCCAGTGGTGCCATATCACCATCAGACTGCAGAAAGCTATTGTATAGGCAGTTTTAAAACAGTAGTTTGTTCCTTGGTGTTGCTTAGGAGGGAAAAGTGGGTCTTATTAGTGCTCTTATCTTTGCAGTAATGAAGGTGTCACTGTTGGAGATAGTTTGTACTGAAGTTTATGACAAATTAAATAAATCTGCACATTTTAATACGTGCTGTAAAACACGTTAAAACAAATTCATCAAGTTGGTAAAACTATGAAAGGCCTTTCATGAAAGCTTACATTGATAATACTTTAAAAGATCAATCTGCTTTCAGTAATAAAAAGCATCCTCGAGCTGCCCTCACTGCAAAATCAGGTTCTATGTCAATAAGAAGCACACAAATGGATAACTGATCTCACAAATTGGGCTAGCCTAACTAGCTGTACTTGAGTACTCAGAAGCTGTTTAGAAGTATAACCTTTCTCAAATCTGATCTTGTTGTCCATGCACCCTTCAAAACTCACACAGGTAAAGGGAAATCCTGTCAAAATATGTCATGTCATGATTGTATGTAAGCCTTGCATGAACAGTTTTGCCTTAAAAAGGTTTGTGTCTTAATAGAGGACTTTCAATAGTGCTTTCAACAGCTGCTCTGTCAACAGTTGCTAAATGCAAATAATGAAGTAAGGTAACTAGCTGAAATGCAGGCAGGTGGCTGGCATCTAAGTTTGTTCTGTAACCCAAATATTTCAATAGCAGAAAATGGAAATGTGAATACTGATGCATTTTGTGTGGGGCTTAACAGCAACAACATTGATGGACTGCACAAAAAAAAAAAATCACGTTATGCATCATCTCTTTTTTTTAGTTTGCATCAGTCTGTTGTTACAATGCAGCTCTAACACCACACAGTGTTTTTTCCTAGCCACTTAAAATTTTTAAGGTAAGTTGCAAAGATCATATTAAGTAATTTAGTGTTGTGAGAGGAAATACAAAAACAAGACTAGAAATACATATGTCCTTTTTGTCACATTGTTTTCAGTGTGCATCTCAATAAATTACAGTATGAATTGTGTGGATGGAGCCACAAAGAGCTCATAAAAATGAAAAATATAAACAGGTGGCTTAGGTGTTTCCTCTTACAAAAGATGCCAGCAGTAATGGTCTTACCAGTTGGTGGGGAACTGGCTTCTCTATTAATTAAGAAAAAATGGAAAATATGGCAGAGAGAAATATAGCTATGCCTGAGAGAAAAGACAGTATAAGCATAAAGAATCTTCCTAGTGATCTGAGAGAGAAATAATCCTTCACTGTCACTGCAGATGAGTTTATTTATCAGCTCTAATAAAGAAATAGAATAACACAGAAGCAATAATTGACAAAAAAGCAGCAGATTAATCATTGTAAAGAGCTGTATACAATGGATGAACTAGCTCTGACAACCAATTCTTCTAAGAAAAATAAAGTAAAAATTGGTTTTGACCACACCTGAGTGGAACTTAAAAATTGTTTGACTGATCTTTTTTGTGACTGATCTTTTTTGTTCTTTGTAGAACTGTATTTATCTTTGAAGTATGCTGACTTTATTAACAGAAATTTTTTGATTGCTTGAAAGTGTATCTATTTTTTTTTCACTTACCCTAATGAATTTTTTTCTCTCTTTCTATGAACCCTGACTTGTATCATGTAGACATATCATCTCATTTGGAGCTGTCTCAGAGCAGCTCTTAATATAACTCTGCCTTAGCACAGTGAGGTCACCCTGAGTGAGTGGTGACAGCTGGATTCAAATGTTTGAACATTCTCATTACTTTCCAAATTAGCCTAAAAGACAGAAGGTTTTTGTATCCATCTTGAGACATGGCAGACAACATTTCAGAAGAGTTCCCCCTACAGACAGAATGGCTTTCAAGATGTGACTGCTAGAATAGCCACTTCAGTACCTCTTACTGGGATTTCCAAAGAGAAATGCAACCATGACAGAATGAAGACCTGCTAAATAGAGTGGGTAGGTAGGTGTCTGGTAATGCCCCTTCATGTAAAAACTATAGCTAATAGTTCCTTAAAATTAGTGTCTACAGAAAGCTTGGTTTTTTTAATAAGACTGAGAATTTTGCTTATGACAGCCCTTGTAACAAAAGCTTCAAAAAAAGCTAGCAGGGGGAAGAGGTTCCATTAGGAACTTTCTGTTCCATTTCTTCGCTTTCTGTTCTTTGACTCTGGGGTAAAAAGAAAGGAGAAAATCAGAACTTTTGGTGAGAATGAAAGGTTTAGAGACTTCTGAGAAAGCTAAAAAAAACCAGTACAGTACCTATCGTCCTCCCATGGTTATAAAAATAACGTTATAAGTTAGCATGTGTAATCTGTATCATTCACATTGATACACAACTAATGTGTGGGCAGTCATCTAAAGAGATCTTTTAATCTTGACTTTCTCAAGACCATTGTCAGCAGTAGTGTCAGCTACAGATGGGGTTATCTACACCTTGTGTCCACTTTATAGAACTGAGAGCTGTTTCAAGAGCTACTCTGCTGTAGAAGGTTCCCAATAAATCCATCCAGCAACAGTCTCTGAGAGAAATAACATGTCAATAGTGCTACCACTTTTGTATGAACAAGTTTTTGTGTTCTACATTTAGAGATTTGTTTTTCTGTTGTGCCTCAGAATCCAATTCCTTATTCAATGGGAGAATATTTTTAAAGGGATTAAAATTTTTTCTGTGAATAGAGAAATAAAAACATGTCAGCACAGGCATATCTGAATTACTTTCCTTGCATTTGGCTTTCTCAATCTCTGAGCATTTGCTGAAGACAAAGCCAGATCACAACATGATTGAAGGACATAATTTTTTTCCAATTTATATAAAGCTCAGAAGAGAACTGAGCATCTTTGAACAGACACTGTTACTAGGATTACTACATGTAAGCATCTTAAAAGATGTTCTCACTTGTTAGACTTAAAATACATGTAGAAAGTACAACAACAGTTAGACCTAGCAGGACCTTGGCTTGCTTTCTAGATCAGGTAGACAGGTCTATTTAGAACCCCACTCAAAACCAAATTTCACCCATGCAACCTGACAAATTCGGCTGTCAAAATTTTTGAGAAAGCAAATACGAATTTCCCAACAATTACTGTGTATTAAACACAAGTTTTATATGTGGTTTCAGTTTTCTTAGTCAGAGATTTTTGAAAACATTGCATTAGTAGATCTGTAGCTTTTTTTTTTACATCTATGGTGGTCCAGCTGGGGAAAGAGGTTGTGATAGTCTGCACCAGAAAGGAAATGTCTTTTCCTCATATTAAAGTCTTGTAAAACTCCAAAGTAAATTGTTATCTTGGCCCTAATATTGAAATCCTATTGCCATTTGCAATGCCAAGAAGGAAAACAACCCTTTCTTATGAAGAAATCAGTTGAGAAGCCTCATTGCCTGTCATAAAACATACTTTATCCACCTCAAACTCATTGGTTTAATGACCAAAAGACCCATGCAATTACAGCAAACCTGCAGGCGAGGTCTGGAATGAGAGGTACAATTACAGCACTTCCAGTGAATGTTATAAATAGCCCAAAGTTTCCCCACAGCCCAATATTTAACCACAGCATACTTCATGAGAAAAAAAAAAATTAAAAGGGAGGTTGAAGAGTTTTATGGAAATGTTCTACCATTTATTGGAATACTTTAAAGTAAGGTATGTTACTAGCATGAAGAAAAAAAACAGGATGAGGGGTTATGGTCTATATTATAGCAGATGTCATACAAGATAAATTATTTTTCTGGCCTTAAAACCTAAAACTTATGAACCTGTGGGTCACTCTCACATCTGTGATGTACTTTCATTGGCTACATCATGGGAGACTGACCCTAATTTATTGTTAATCTTAATTTTTCAGAAAAAGCCGATATGTACTACCATCTTAATCTTGTCATACAAACTAAAAAGACATTTTTTTTTTCTTTTATTTAGTCTGGTTTTTTGCACATTTACTGATAAATATAATATTTTCTGGAACTTTTTTCCAGAACTAATGCTTTAGAAATTCAATTAATATTGTATTAGTCCATGTTAATTACTGTAATCATAGATTCTGTACATTACCAACCAATATTCAATGTGAATGTGACAAGTTATATTTTGATCCTAAGAGATTTAGAAATAAATATTTCAGTGATTTGAATAGGTCATGGATATTTCATATTCATATTTCATGGATTTGAATTCCAGTGTTTGAAAAGGTCATCTCGTGTGATTTTCCTTCTTTTAAATTTTGAAATTAAGATTCAAAACCCTGAAAATTTAGCTTATTGAAAGAAAGTATCAGAGTCCACACTCCAACTGGAACAGAACATCAGCTTTCAACAGTATCTGAAACAACCTGAGATCTGAATTTTACCTTCCAGGTTCTTCTGTAATCAGACAGTGTTTATTGTTTAAAGAAGCCATTATTGTTGCTAAAAAGTGTTTTTATAATTAAGATGTCATGGACATGTTTCCTTGAAGTCATCTCAACAGTTTCTTACGCATGGTTCCTACTCTCTATGGCTGTCTGATATCCACTAAAGCAACTGTTTTAAAGTATGACTTATTTTTTATGATACTTTAAGTTACAATGATATAACACTTAAAGTCCCAAGTGATATTTTCTCCTAATTCAGTGTGGATGGGACTCGCATTGGAAACTGAGGCTGAAAGAAATAAAGAAACTGGTCAAAGCTAATTATTGGTGTAAGGAATGAAGCAGCTCTGATATTATCTTCCTTTGAATTCTAACATGGAAGAGCCGAACTTGGGTGTGAACATGGGCACAGAGTTTTGTATAAGGCCCAAATGTTCATCTTTTTCCTGCTCAGGACTCAGATGGTTCTGCCTTTCAAAAATTGCCTCTTGTTTTTTTTTTTTTTAAGAACTTTTACAAAGTGATAAAACTGCAGCTACAATTCAAGGCACATCTTGATTCCATTTGATCACTTGTTCTTTCAGGCAATAGGCTTCGGACAAATATTTTTTTATTTGTTATAGTATATATCATATAATCTATTGTGTAGCAGCGGGTCTTCATTGACTCTCCATTGACTTTGTTGTTGCATGCCTTTTTTTCCATCATCTTTCTGACTTCAACCCATTGCATGATAACTTCCTGGTCCTTACTAGACTTTGTAAATGAGCTATCCAACCCAATCTCTGCTTTTCTTTATACATCTTCATCCCACTCCCTTACAACAGAACATAAAATCTTTTCCCTGAACAAACCTTGGCCCTGTCTGTTCAGATGGAGGTTTTGCTTCTAATAGAAATATCTCTGATTTTGGTCCCAAAGATTGCTGAGAGTCTAATGCTGACTCTTTAAGAGCTCTTTTACCCATACATTTGGAATTTTATTGTTAGACCAAGAGTGGTATATTTGAGCTCTGTTCTCACCTTGCTGGTTCCTTTGATGCTTTGATCCTTAGATTGGGATGAGCTGGCTGTGCCTGTTTCCTGATTGTTGTATTTTGTTGGAGAGGGGTGTTTGGAGTGCACCAAACTCTGACAAGATATCTGGAGATGTGTTTTGCAATGTAACAGAAAGCTGGTGTTCTCTGCTGAGACAATTAGCTCTTGTACACTGCAGCAAATGATTAAACATCAAGATGTCTTACCTTGGGTACTGACAAAGAAACAGGGTGACTGACTGGATGAAAGCACCAATTAAAAGACAAACAAATAGGAAAACAAAGAATTATTATGCTCTAGCAGCTAGGTAGTGCTTCCCCAAGATGCCCTTTCCAGGAGGCAAAGATCTCTTGCTGCCCCTCAGAAAAATAGGTATAGCTCATGGGAAAGTGAGACAGATCTAAATGAAACCAATGGAGGTATTGGTCCATGGAGTGATGAGATCAAGAATAGAATTGCAGGGGCTTGGAGTGAGCAACTTTTTACCTCCCTCCCCATGGGGCTGAACAGATAATCTCAGAAAAGATATTTGCAGCTTTGCCCAGGCACCATCAGAAATAATAAGCATGGGCTAATAATAAACAAAAGTGGAGAAAGATGCCAAGAGGTCAGGAAGCTCCAGGGGACCTCAGTGAGGCCATGCCTCCTCTGTCTTTCCTAGAACCTCTTCATCTTTCCCTTAGGAGTAGAGTGTCCACATTCCCATCTCAGTTCCTCTTTCCCATTCTTGTTTCTTCCCTTTTGTGTGATAGCCCCCACTAAACACCATGTTTGACATCCAAGTGTCCCTACTCTCTTCTCAAGTTCCTAAGAATTGCCAGGTATCTGGAAAAACTCCAGCTCCCAGTGTTGAGGAATCTCAGGCCCAGGCCAGGGAAAACAGCCAGAAGAGAGTTTCAGAGGAAGAACTATTGTTGTCAGGAAATCCATCCTTCATGTTTTTCCAGTCCTCCCTCTTGTCTTTGGCAGCAGCAACTGAAACCCAATTGCAATGATGAGGTGGGGATTTTTTGATCATCCTGGAAAGGCACATTTCTTTCCTCAGGCATACTCAGAACAAGCAGTTTGCCATTCCTTGTTGGCTGCAACTCCTTTTGCGTCTTGCCTTACTCTGGGATTTCATGAAGTTGTATATCTATCTTATATTATTTTATAGAATCATAGGATGGTCTGGGTTGAACCAGTCACCTTGAAGACCATCTTGGAATATTATTTGCCATAGGCTTTTCCACAGTATTTCATGTTGATATGAACATACCAAAATACCAAGTAATGGTGTGAACCTGTATCAGGGGAAGTTTAGGTTGGATATGTAGGAACTCAGGAACAGGATTCTTAGGGAAGTGATCACAGCACCAAGTCTGCCAGAGCTCAATAAACATTTGAACAATTCTCTCAGGCACATGCTGTGATTCTTGTTGGTTGTTCCATGCAGAGCCAGGAGCAGGGTCCCTTCCAGGACAGGATATTCTATGATTCTTTATTTTATATTTTTTCACTTCTGAAATCATGCCTTGTCATTGCCCTTGAACCTCCAGAGAATTTTGTGTGCTCTGTTATCCATCTTATTAGAATTCCTGTGTAGCTTTCATAAATTAAAAAAGAAAGCAGGATGCCAGGAAACTTTTGAATTTCCTATAGGCCAGCAGGAAAACACATACACATAGTAAGAGTGACAAGCCTGCAAGAATTATCTATGAATACATTTTCTGGTCTTGGTGACAGATTGACATTTGTTCTTGAAGGGGAAGGATAGAATGGGACTGAAAAGGAAAGATTTTTTTTTACTGTAACTAATAAATTTTCAATGCTTCACAACCCTATGATTACTTTTGGTGACCTCTGGAGAGGCCATGACCTCCTCACTGAAGAGATCCTTGATTCAAACATGACTTTACAGACTCAAGGAGATATTGTTACTGGCTTTTTATTTCATAGGGATTTCACTATGAACTAGTTGTGAGTTTTCTATTTTTGATTTATCATCTCTGACTGATCCTGACTTTCTTAATGATAGCATGCTGCAGGAACTTTGGTGAAAGCCAGACTAAGAATCAATCCCTTGCTTAGTCTTTCAGTCCTTTTCCTTTACTTCATCTTGTCTGCTTAGAATTAGTGTGATTTAATTAAATTTGCTTAGATTAGAACAACAAATTGAAAAGGAATATTGTTTTAAAGAGAGTTGTTTAAAATCTGTAAATAAAGTATGAGAATGGCACGGATCAAGAGCAAATGAGTTTGACTTGATCTTCTCTGAGGGCCTGAACCCCAGGTGTACTGAAGGTGGAGATAGTCTGTGCTGAGACTGAGCAGGGGAGATTTCCATGATGATGGAGGTTGGAAGCTGGTGACATCTTATACTGGGGGAGGATGGCTCCTGCATAATCTGCAGATTGTCTGAAGTAACCATGGTTTGTCTTATACAAAATTTGATTCATTAAACACATTTTAATTTGACCAAAATCATCAGGTCCATCGTTATCTCGCATTTAAGCCCAAAGGCTAATTCAAAGGTGATCAGAAATGATCACAATGGAACAAAAGAACAAAAAACTAAGAACAAAAACTGCAGACTATCCAGAGAGAGAGAGAGCAATGACATATTTAAGATTTGGTTGGGGATATGATATAAAAAATCTTCTTGCTCTTCTAGTTGGTGATTTCTACATTTGAACATAAATATGACATTTTCCTCATGTCTACTCATTTATTCCCATTTACTGTTTTAAGATTCTGCTTTCAGCTTTCTGCACTCAGTGCCTCTCTCTTTCTCTTTCCTTAAAAAAAGTGCATTTCTGAATAACTTTTTTCACCTTCTCTGACTCAAAGGTCAGACTGTCTTTGAATTCTGCATTTTCCAATGTCAATTATTTTTCCCTTGCAAAGATTGCAGAGTTGTTACTTCAAACCCCTCTTTTCTTGACGTGAATTTTAGTCTGACTTGTTTTCGGCTGCTGTGCTTTTTGCTAAATTATCCTAAAAAAACCACAGTATAATAATGTACTAAGTATGAACAGACCATTATATTTATTAGATCAGATGGCTTTAATTATTTACATCTTAAAAATGGGATGACTTATGTAGGTAAGGATTATACACAGTTTTCTAGAGTTTAGCATTTCTGTTATAAACCATTTACCATTACAATCTTTCTTCACTTCCTAATCACTTATCCAAAGCTTTCACCTTTCCCAGTATAAGTTTCAACATCTCTATCTTTCTGAAGAGTGACTTGCTATTTCCATGTGATACCACATATATGACTGCTAGTCCTGTGCTGGTTCAAGAAAGCACTAAAAGAAAATTTTAACCAAAAATAATAGTAATAAAAAGGAAAGTATAGTTACTGGTTTTAGAGATTCTTCAACAAATTTAGCTGAAATGGTGTTACAAAAATTCAAACTCTAATGAAGAAAAGGAAATTTTATTTCTAATGTCTTCTATGAAAAAAAATACTGTCTGAATATTTTCCAGCCCTTTTTTTCAGCCCTAGGAAATTTAATCTGATTTTATTTGTTTGTGTTCAAAGAAAAAAGTGAAGGCTTCTGAGGAGAAAAAAAAAGATCATAATTGACATCTGCATTTTTGCAGTGAGTGTTCTTGGAAATCTAGGCTTTTACAAGAAGGATCAAGATGTTGGTGTTTTAATTGTCACTTTGACTCTGTTGTATAAGTGTCTGCAGCCCTGAAATTTTATGTTTTGTCTTCGCATCATATTGCCTGATGACACATAGTGCTGTATCTAAGATTCACAGAAACTGGCCAGAATACTAAAAATTTGTTTTAAAGGCATTGTGTCATCCATCTTCTTTAGACATGTTTGAAAATCTTTATTACTCCTAATGACTTTGAACTGAAGTCCACCTTAATTTAAGTTTCTGACTTGAAAGGTTTTTTAAAAAAAATATCCTTTCTTACAAATAATTTACTGCAACATCTGGGAAACAAAACAAAACACATAAATAAATAAAAATAAAATAATCAAAAAGGAAAACAAGAAAGAAGAAGCTGTAAATCTTTTGTTGTTACAAAAACAAGCCAAAATTGATTTTGGAATTATTCTACAAAATAACAATGACAAATATTTAAAAGTTTTTTTTCGGATGGGGTAGCCCTTTGTTTTTGTTTTTTCCTTAACAAATTTATTTGTCAATAAGAAGCTTTCAAGCAAGCCTTTGAAATGCACTTTTTTTCTTCTCTTTAATAACTGAGTTCTAAAAGGTCTCAATTCATCTTTTCCTTTTCCCACTTTCTTTTCCAGCTGGGTCAACTGCTGCTGTGGCACAGAGCAGTTGCAGAGAACTGATGCCACCTTTCTTACGCCTGAAGCCTGCCAGAGCTGCAGTGAGAAGTTCAGCCACAGCCTCACACCAGGCAGTCCCACTGGCAGCAAGGGTACTGAAACTGCCAAGCAAATTAAGTGCTCAGAAGCTGTGATTGGCATTTTGAGGGGGCACATTTTCAAAAATACTGAAAAGTACTTTCAAAAATGTGCTAATCACTTGTAAGCTTAAGTCTAATCTAAGTAATTTTTGCCATTTTTGGAAAAGAAAAATTGGTTATATTTTTGTCTCAGTAAGATTTCCTAGAAGGTCCCACTCTAGCACACACATATGTATATTTAACTTCCTGAATACTTGGTTCAGCTGAATTCAGATTGACACTGACACTGGCATGTGTTAGACCTTAATATTTGCAGGGTGTAGACCTCCTTTTTGAATTTGTAGGATAAGTATGAATGAATGATCAAGGAGAAGGATGAAAGTTAAAAGAATTTCTTGCTCGACGGTTTAGTCCAACATAAACATTTTTATCCTGTCACCATTTTCAATATTTCATTTTTATTTATGTATTCAATCAAAGTTAAAATCTAAATACCAGACTGCAGTATTTTTTATCGCTACTGATTTTTTTTGAAATGCTTCACTAAGATATTTCCTAGTTAAAAATGAAAATTACAAAATGAAAAAAAATGCATCTCTCATACAAAAAGATATTTGAGTCAGACTTTATTAGACATCACAGTAGTAAATGGCTTGTTGTTGCAGATAAGTCACATCTTGTTTATTCATTTAACCAGAGATGTAAAATTTATGTATACAAGATAGAGAAATGAGATAGAGAATAGCTATAGGCATGGCAGAGGAGAAAGAAAGTACCTTCAAATAAATTGTTATTTTTTTTCAGACAATTGCATGGTTGGAACCAATGAATCAGAATGAAGACTCCCATTGCCTTTGGTGCACTACTTTTCTACTCATTCTTTACTAGCCCCACAATCCAAACTTTTACTAAGGACACATCTGAAGCCCTGACTTATGTGCAAATAAAGAGGGAAAGGCCTATTTTGTCAAAACAATTGAAAGAATTTTCTTCTGTCTGAGAAGCATTGCAGCTGTGTATCTGTAGAACATTAATTTAAAACACAGAAAAAGGTTGTTACAGTGAGTCTTAAAGGACAAGAACATTGGTAAGCTGCTTTTGGTGTTGGAGTTGTTGTAAAACTATTACCCATGGGTCAGGCAGACTTCAAAGGGAAATCACCTCATTAAGGTGATTGTTGGAAACATATCTCTCTAGGTGCTAGTAGTGTTTCATTCCTTCCAGTTGCTAACTTAACCAGTTTGTTTGCTCAGACAGCTCATATTGTCTCTATTTCCTATTGCAAAGGAAAGTAATTCATCTTTAAAAAGAATACCAAAAACATAAAGGCAAAATGTTGTAAAATACCTGAAAATGTGAGTACTTGCACATATTATTGCAATGTGAGTACTTGCACTAGCAGATTAAGAGTAAGAAAAATGTCTTATTGTATACTTATATTTGTTAAAGAGATTGCACAAAAAAATTATCAAAAAAATGAAAAATTTTAATTTTCTTCCCAGTTAATCATGCCATAATTCATTAAAATAGTTATTTTCCAACTTGTTACAAACGTTTTTACAGCATTTCTGTGTTGTAGTTTCTGTGTTGACTTTTCTCATTCTGAGCACTACAGAGATCCACAAGCTACGCTACAAAGTACTTGTAACCAGCCACTTAGACAGAGGTGATTTATGCCATCTAACCTGTAAGTCTGCCATGGATAGACCTTGCTTCACTATCACCTGTCACAGCCAAAAAAGCTCCAACAAGATATCTGGTTCGCATTGCTGTTGTTTATGATAGATCAGAAGAGCTCTGTTTCTTAGCAGGATATTCCTTGGATCCTTTCCTAGGAGTTGGTGGGTCAGATGCAATCCAGCTTCCAACCTCTGAGCCTTTCCAAAGCCATAGCTGGGGCTGTCAGAGGAAGCCATCAATTACCCAGGCTGAAACTGAGAGGATACATCTTCACAGCTGTGCAATCTTCCCACCTCTTCACATAGGAATTGTTGCAGACTAAGTATCCAAATGATTCTTACTTCAACATTTGCCTAACCAAGAACAATTCCAGCTCTGTGTTTCCTGTGTAAAGATGATAAGTACTTGGCTGGTATTCTGTGCTCAACCATATCTCAAAGCAAATATTAATCTTTTAACAATATTGTATTAAGCCTCTTATGAAGTTAATATTCCCTTTTTATATTATGGTATTAGGGACTTTTGCACACTTTTGTCTTCTTTGAGATAAATAACTTTAGTTATCTGGTGAAATACCACTACGAACACATGCATGATAAGAATTAAAAACAAATGTTGTAAACACTTCCTTGGACTTGGATGGCTCAGTAAGAAGTTTCTTGTTTCCTTCAAACAGTTAGCTTGGAAAAATAACAAAATCAGACTGGTTATTATCACAGAATTTGCATGTCCCGTAGAATTTCAGAACTACTTTTTCTGTTTGTTTTTTTGTTTTTTTTTTTTTTTCATTTCTTATCCTAGGGAATATCACAGAGAAGATATTCATGGATCTCAAATTTTTAAGATTTAGCTTTACTTAAGCTGGATGCTACACTAAGTTGACTTCATTTGTTTTCATGGAAGTAAATTTTTCTATTTTTTTTCATTTTAAATTTCTTTGTTATTTAACAGATTAGCTAAGTAGGAAAAAACAATGGAGGACATTTTTATGAGTTGAAGTTCTGTTTATGATTGTAATTTGTGTGCAAAAGAGTGAACAAAAGCTAAATGTAACTGTTCCAAAATTTTTAAAGGGGACATTTTCTGCTCTGCATGGATTTAAGTGTCAAATCTGACTTTACAATGGCAATACTAAATATTTCAATCCACAGTGTAGATATCTGGCTATTTTGAGAAAAATCCTACACATCCATACCTATTATTTAGTTAAATAAACACTTATCACTCTTTCTAGAAGATAAAGAGTGATAGGATTTTTAGGATTATTTCCCATGCTCACTGGAAAGAGTCACTGCCTAAGATATCGCAATACTGATTTTAGAATGGATAAATAATAGGAATTGTTTCAAGTTTGGGATGTCAATATTAAAGGCCTGTTTTCCAGAAATGCAAATCCTCAGAATAAGACTTCAAGACTTCAAGAATGAAATGTGAAAGTGAAGAGGTGACATAAAAAGGTAGAGTTGCACTTTCCTTAGTTCAAAAAAGTATTACTTCCTTCCCCTCTTCCTGGCTGTGTTATTCCCTGTCAAACAAGGAGTTCCCCAACAAGTACTCATTCCATCAAAATTACTCTCAAATGAAGACAGCTGGGAAGATTATCAAAGGTAATTTCACTGCAGCATTTCCCTTTTCAGATAATAATGGGGTTTCTATATTATAGAAAGGCAAATGGAAAAGAACAAGCCTTCAAAGACACCAAGTGAGTGAGGACTCCTCCCACATGGCAGCACAGGCAGCTGATGCTGTGAAATCGTCCTGTATGGACTAATCGCTTTTATTTGACTGCATATATGTAGATGTGTTTTTGTGACTATTTTGATGTGGTTTTGGTACATCAAGGACTTTGATAAAATTGCATTAATACTATTAGAATAGTATAATATGGTAAAATAGAATTAGGGCATTTTAATTATGTACCATGGGAGTGATGGTAAAAAGAAATCATTTAATATAAAGGAACAGTGTTCATTCCTGAATATGCATTAAACAAGAAAATAAAGCTAGGAAAATTAATAAGGAAGTATATTTGGAGGATATTGGAAGAGTAGTTTTTAGAACTGATTTTCCAAAGATGAGAGTCTCACCTCTTCATCATCTTAGTCATTCACTCTGAAGTAACAGTATGAAAGAAATAAGAGACTGGGGGCTTTTTTTATTATTATTTCTAAGAGTTTGGCTCCTATTGTACAGATGCACAGAGACTGCAGTACTAAACTAAATGTAATAGTTTAGAAAACTGAGTTTTGTAAAGGCATTGATATCTAATCTACCTGTACCTGCAGGTAACACTTCAATAGAGCAGAAATTTGACTACTTTGCAATCAGCTAAATGTGACACTGTGTCTGTAACAAGGGCATAAATCTCATCCACCTAACACAACTATGGAAACATCCATACTGGTGTCTTAGAACAAATCTCACAGTTATCAAGAATTTACTGAACGTCACAGAGAAGCCTCAAAACACACAAACGGACTTCCTTAGCTAAAGTAAAACATTACTCCAAGAATGCACCTAATCTACTACGCCTGCTAATGATAGACATGCCAATTTACATTCCTGACAGTGAGACTAGGACCAAGCCATGAAAATACCCCAGACACAGAGGACATATCAGCTCCTCAGCATCAGGTGCTTTAGTCCACAAATCTCCTACTGTTCCATATTACTTTCTAACATACTACAGAACACATATACTACATATCCCTGCATCTGTGGAAATTATCTCAATTTTTCTCTATAGGCAGTCGAAAGAGAAAGAAACACAATTTTGGGGCATAATTGAAATTTTTAGTCAATCAATTTCATTTCATTTTATTTTGAGCCTTTTCTGGAACTGATGACTAGCAGGATATCTGTTTTACCTGGGCTAATAATTGTAGAAGTAAATTATATGTTGACATAATGAGCCTCTCTCATGTCCACAACTCCTATTGGCTGAGATCTTGGGGTCTGGATCAGCTCTACTTTTACATTTCTCAGCAGTGATATCTGGACCCAGATAGCCACTCCCAGTCAGACATCAGGCTGCGGATCGCTGTGATTTTGTGTCTGTAAGCAGCACGAGTGGGCTGCTCCCTGGAGCTGGCAACAGGGCAGGGACAGTGATTACTCTGACAGGGGCACTGTGCCCAAGAAAGACCAAGGTGCTGAACCCACCAGGTGCCCAGGTTGAGCTTAAATGGAGCTCTGGCACCATGGGCAAATGGTGTCCTTGTGGGAGTCCAGGCAAGATGGATCAAGCAGGTCCAGTTACTCCATTTGACAAGTTTTAGATTTGCAGGAGAATTTTTTTGCAGCTGTTGTAAAATTAGTCACAGGGTAATATTCTTAAGGAATAGTAAAACTCAAAGACTCTTGCAGCTCCTAATATACCAGTAGGTGTTGGCCTCAGCCTGAACATCCCTACAGGATTCTGCGATCCAATTGATCTAGGGTCTCTGTTTTGCATCAGGCCTCCCCCTCCACCTTGCCCAAGCTATATTTCAGAGTGCCTGTGCTTGGTCCTGACTTTGCTGGCTGGATTCACTGGCTGCTCTCCTGGGATTGGTCCTAGACCTGACCTAGGAACCCTTGACTCCATTCCTGCTTTCAGGCATCTCCTTTAATTCCTTCTCTGAGATTCCTGTCTGGGACCAGGCTCCTCTATTATCATTCCTGGGACCCCTGGGAGAGGCTGTGCCTTTGATTTCCCTGGCCTTGCTCCTGTGGAGAGGTGGCGAGGGCACAGCCTGCCCTGGGGCCATGCTTGTCCCCCGGCTCATCCCCTCACGTCTGGAGCACTAACAGGGACTGAATGCATACATGAGCCTGCAGCTAGGCAGAGATTAACCAAAACCTTCTTATTCATGCAAATATGATCTATTTATGCAGGTACAAATTTGACAAGAGAGTTCTAGAACAACTCAAAAGACTCAAACATAAATTGGAAGAGTTTGTTTAGTTCTAATTTGTGTAGGGATGTCAGATACACAAATCCAGCATTTTTGAATTTGACATTTTTCTGGTTTGATACCAGAAAAATGGTTGATTTTTGGTTGATTTTCTCTTTCCCTGTTTGGATTAGCTGCTGCCATTGCTTCTGTATCCTCATCCACAAATCCCCATTTTAATCAGAAATATCCTCCCTAGACGGTCTGTGTCTAGAGAGGACATGGCTTCAGGACTCTGATCATGTTTTGGTTTATGTATTATATCAATGGAACATGGTTGCTTATCACACTGCTTGTCTAGCAATGGTCAATCATTTATTAGCAACTAAAATTTTATTCAGTGATCAGAAGTGTCTACACAGTGAGTTTGTGGATATGTTTAAACGTTCTTTCTTATGCAGATGATATTTCTGAAAGCTTGTGGTTTTTTTGTTAGCCACTGACTCTTTGGAATTTGCCTTTAAAACAAGGCTTAAGCAAAACTTCTGCTGGTTGATGGATGGGATTTTGCTGCCTAAAACCAGATGCTTTTCAGATTACCTGGTTCTAAATTTGCAACCACTCCTTGTTCATAATTTATTTTCCTTAGGACCCTGTTCTGCAAGTTGACACAATACTGTAGATAGCCCCACCTCTCCAATGTCAAAGGAGAATTTCCACATTTCCACTACAAGTCCACTAGCTGTAAAGTGCATTTATTTTACCTTGGCATGTGTGACAGAATTTTACACAGTTTTATCTGCTCTGTTTCTTGCTGGCATGGTGTATCTGCCACATAACCTACAACGCTTTACCAGGGGCCTTGAAAATTCATGATGGAGTGCTTGATCTGTCATTGATAAAGTATTTGACAAATGTACTTAAGACAGTGACCTGGACCACATGGGAGATTGTTATTTGCTTCATATTTCCTATTATCTCTACCCAAGCATACCACTATGAACCAAGACAGACCTATGAGTCTCAAAGCAGAGAAAACAAGATCAAAGGAGTGTCTTCAAGAGCCATATACAAATCTAATGAGTGTAGAAATAAATATTTCAAAGGAAATCGAGTCATGTTAGAAAGCACCAACTTTTAACATTGGTGGAAAATGTAATTGCTTCTTAGCAGCATTTTTACCTGTTTACTTTCACTGTGTGCCCTACCTGGTTCAAGACTTGAGTCCTCTATTTTGAGGGTGAGCTCCTCCAGCTGATGTACTGTAACACATTCCTCTCATCCTGTTCCCTCTCAACACAGCACCTGGGCTTCCAGGTGCTCTCCATGAGCAATTTCCTACAGTCTTTGTGTTTTACAAGAGTCTGGTCATATTTAAAAAGATAGGCATTTCCTCATGTCAAATAATCTATACTCTTGCTGTAGAAAAAATAAGCAGTTTTGTTTCATTTATTAAATTATAGTAGTGCTACAGTAGCAGCAGTATTTCTCCTTTATTGTGATCTTTTATCTTCTGATTAGTGATTATTTATTTTCATCTTTCCTTTGTAAAATGACCTAATGCTCCGTGCCCTTCTCTGAGTGCAAACCAGGAGTTATCTGCTTCAGCTGATTGATTTTGTTTGTTTGCACTGAACGCTTTGCTCCTTTTGTAATTGAATGTGTTTACTTCAAAAAGAATAGGATGAGAGAAGTGATGTGGTGTTACTACTATGTGAGACAACACAGAATGGCTTTGGATTTTAATTTTATCTGTTTATTTTTCTGAACCAGTACTAAAAGGACAAACATATTAAGGACAGTATATCCATGAGAGCAGTTACCATAATTCAATTGCTGACTTTTAAAACTCTACGTAAATGTTTGTTTCCAGAAAACTTCAGAAAGCAGCAATGAAAGTAGGCTATCTCCAGCTACGGATTAATTTTCATACCCTTCGAACTACATATGCTCAAACACATAAGAATCCTCCCACATAAAACACTGGAACAATTATGGCTTCCTACATGTTTTCACTCAGAATGTCTTGAAAACCACTCCATTTGCTGGAGACAGTATTATGAGGTGGAGTGGGATTTGCCTTTGAGGACTAATATTTATCCAGCCCTTCCCTGTATTTCCCAGCTGATTTTGGTGCTGGAAAAACAGACCTGAAGCCCAAATGCAGAAAGATGCACAATGTGCTGGTGAGGAACAGCTCTCTGAGCAGTTTCCTAAAGATGTCTGCATATAGAGGCACTGCAATGGGACCTTTAGGAGAACATGTGAAAATCACTGGTTAAGATTGCCATCTTTGAATGGCAGCTAAGGAACAGCTGGGAGTGTTTTGCTTATAAAAAGTCTGATAGGGACTAAAAGTCATGTGGAAATGAACCTCTCATCTCCAGGGTTATTTGGAGCTGGGAGAAATGAGGGGAGGAAGGAGAGTTTACAAAACGATATTTTGTGAGAGGGCAAGACAGATCCAAAGATCTGTGCTTCTCTGTAAAATGGTTAAGAGATCACAGCTACCAAGCAGTAACTGTTGCTGTCAGATACCACATGGACATTCTTAAGGAAATGTATTAAATATGAGCAGTGGGGCAATGAAGAAACACCAACTGTGTCTATTAAATGAATAAAGTTTGAAGAGGTTTTTCAAGTAAGAGCTTCACTACAGACTGCCTAGCACCAGGACTGCAATAGCTCAGCTGGTGTAGTCGGGGGTGCCCTTGAGAAATACAGTTTTAGGAGCTCATAGCTCACCTGTGCAACAACTGGGATTTGTTTTGGGATTTTTTTCTCATCTTGAATAGTCACAGTGAAACACAGATGTTCCATCTGAACAGGAGGAAGAATTTTACTGTGAGAGTGAGAGAGGAGCAACAGAGGACTGGAACTGCTCACCCAGAGTGGTTGTGAACTTCTCCTTCTCTGGAGATATTCAAAAGTCATTAGTTCTATAGGGTACCCTGCCTTAGCAGGGAGGTTGGACCAGACCATAATTATTCTTTCAGACCTTTCCTTGCCTTTATGTGTGTGTGAGTGCATACTAATTTGTTGGGAAGGTTCATATATTCCTTACAGAAATCTGAACTAATCTAAACTAATCTAAACTGGCATGAGTGGCTTTATTCAATATCCGTATTGTAGATTAATGAGCAACAGGGATACTTAGGTTCAGATCTAAGCAAAAAATATTTTTAGTCTAATTTTGTAAAGCCCACAGTCTTAGGTGCACTAAATACTATTCCTAATCTATTTTGGGTATTCTAAACAATGGAATTTCCCAATGTAGATGGCCCCTTGTTTATAACATGGCTCATTGGTTTTGTTGTTCCAACATTTTAGAACTGCAAAATTGTTTCCCAAGTAAAGAGTAACTCTCTATTCCTTGACATGGTTTCTTGTTTTCCAGTATGTGGCCCAGACAATAGTATTTATAAGACAGAATTAATCAGAAAAGTGAGTACTAAGAAGCCCTGTCCTTGTAACTGCACCTAGATTCTTCTAAATTATGATTTCAACCCTCCTAGCAATGTTATAAGGAGGACATATAGGGATAATCTCAATACTAATAGATAGAGAATCCAGGTAGTAACTTGGCTTTTCATGTCTGGCTGGGGATGGATTTTGTTCTTTGCATCCCAAAGGTTGTCTCATCTCAAAAATATCTTCATTCACGTAGGGAAGAAGTCAGTAGCAACTGCTAAATATTTCTAATTATAAAGTAGCCATTATCTGTGAAATATTTTGTAACCTAAATATTCTACTTGTAAATGCTTGTGTTATGAATTGTTTTGCAATTAATTTGTTAAACAAAACTGCATTAATTATTCTGCATGTTGCTGTAAAACAAGCAAGAGAAATTGTTCCCATTTGGAAACTAGAGGAAAACCTTATTTATGACAGCTGGGTTAGCACACTGATTCTATTTTCAAGAATGAGCTATTGCTTTTTGAAAAAGGTCATCAAAATTATAAGATGACTTATACAGGGCAAAGCCATTTCTAACAAGGGCTTACCAGGGTGAGAAACAAACCCTGGGAAAATATGAAGTTTGGTCAGTGTTGTATGTGTTTCTGGATCCAGTTTGCAAGAGGCTTTATTACTCAGTAAACTTTGAAAGATTTTAGAAAAGCTTCTAGTTTTGCCCCCAAAGGAAAATTGAATTATCTCAATATTTTTAGCAGATGTATGAACTGTATATGTGAGATATGTTTTGTATGTTTCATTACATATCTTTCAATGGAAGCTATTTTTAGGCATAGCTATTCTATGGAGGTGATATTTTCCTTTTCAAGGAAGCGAGGAGGTCTCATCAGTTTTCCTACAGCCTTTGGAATGCAGAGAGCAACAGAATGCCAAGTCAGAGCCCAGAAGTGAGGAACTTAAAGCCATATTCCTTCCTCAAGAACTTTTTCCAGAAACTGTCTTGCTTTTAATTTATCCGTGTGTTTACTGATTGCTTGGCCTAGAACCATGTGAAGTTGCCTCATTACATTTGTTACAGGACGCAGGTAATATGTCTACAGAATTTGCACTGCTGCCTAGTGAATTGCAGTTCTGCTAAAAAAGCACATTTCTTATGAGGCTAACTTCAAAAAAAGGATCATACTTCAAACACAGTGGTGAAATTAGTTATATACCATAAAAAATAGGAACTCACACAATCTAATAATAAGAACTCATTCATCACACTTAATGAACTTTAAAATATTTGTTTTGTTTGGATACCCACCTGTAGACCTCTTTCATCTGGAAATTGAAATTTCCATAGGGTGCTATGCTTCTTGATTATTTTTTATTATTATTTTATATTTTGCTTCTCAAAACAGAAATGCCATGGCCACAGTCTATTTCAGATTACATTTTGATCTTTATTTATTTTCCCTCCTTCTTTTCATAATATTTGAATGTTTTTCCAAAAGACAGCAGAAAATGCAAAGCCTTACAAAATGAAAAGCAATCAAAGAACCCTTTATGAGACTTCAAGTCTTTACTGCCTGCTCAGAACACAGTAAGATAAGGTTTCTTTGCTTTGTAAGAACATAACCTACCCCATGGCTGTTGCTTACCTTGTTGTTGCTCTGCCTCTCTATGTTGACAATAAATATTATAAGACAATAAACACACAACTGGAAGATTTTCCCTGCCAGTTTTATGAATTATCTTTTTGTTACTGGATTTTCCTACGGTACCTCATCTTCTATCTTCTACAGGCAGATTTATTCTGTAGTAGTGAGGTCTTGAAGTGTGACTTTGCATTGACTGACATTAAATAGTTCAAAATTTTTGCCATCATCAACTTCAGTTCAATTCTTATCACCAAACTGAATCATTAAAATGATTTCAAAGAATCTTCATAATGGGAAGAGAACACAAGTTTTTTGTAAGTTTAATAAGATCTACAAAGTAAATAGAGGTATTATTGTAATTCACCATCTTTATACGTCTATCACACCTGCTCTTTTTCTGAAACCTTGACTAATGTTTTTCTACTGGACATTTGTGATAACAAAATACTTTCATAAAAGCAGTATTTTATAATGGTTAAGGTAATTTTGTGTTCTTTTTTCTTCAGCTGATCCTTACATGTGTTTTCAAAGTACATGGAGTACAAAGTAAGACATTGCAAAGCTCAGCCACTTTAAAAATCTTGGGCAACACACAACACGTTTTAGCTGGATTCATCATATTAGACAATAGAGTTAAATTATTTTTTTCAGGCAGAAAAACACCATTTTTTACAAGAGACTGTACCAGTAGAAGAGTGGCATGAAAGAAAACAACCCAGCAATCCCTTTTACTTTTTTGTAATCAGTAGAACGTTAAATATCAAAGTGAGCTTTGTAGCAAGAAATGCATTTTTGCCTAAAGGAATCTTTTTATGAACCATTCTGATTTAACACAGGAGTGTTTAAGTAACTTCTTTAATAGCAATAAAAGTTTGATTTCTAAGGCAAAACCAAAATTACAACCCACCTACCTCTAGAAGATTTAAAGTCCTCTTTAATGTACCACACCTCACCCTTACAATCCCAGGCCCTGTTCAAATCAAATCTCCTCTAACAAATTTATCAGGCCTCCTACTGTCAGCCCTCTTTAAATGCTGATGGGTCTTTGCTGAAACATCTATATTGCACAGTCTTTTGCATTGTCTGCTTATCATTTTATCAAAGAGTAATCCACATCTCTCACAAACCATCATGGTCCCAAAAATGGGAACATGTGTGTGACACACAATGGTGTAGGTAATTTTGTTTGGATGGCATGTACCTCTGTAAGCATGGGTGTGGGTGTGTATGGTTCTGGGAGTTAATTGCAGAAAGGGTTTTAGAAATGTGTAGCTGTTTATTAACATTTGCGAGCATTTAATACTAGGGTTTGCTTGTGTTACTGCTATTGAATTTTGAATGTATAGTTTACTGGTTGGTAGTAATTTTATTAATAAATAAAAAGCCTCTTCACTCTTGATTTGGTAAACTATGAGAATTGAATATTTCTTCTTTCATTGTGACTAACCTCTGTATTTGTAAAAAAAAATATTTGGGAGACTATGACAGTTTTAGGGCTCATTTCATTCATGATAGGGAAAAAAGCCTAAAAGTTGTTCAATACTGCTCAGATTATAATGGTCTAAGCATCTTGAAGTCACCAAAGCATTGCAGGATTTCCTAGGATCATTGTAGTTTCTCTGGCAACTCCTTTTTCTCTTCAGATTGTTTTGTGCTGAACAACAGGGTGCTAAGACTGGGATTCATAAATCAAGTGAAAAGCATAAAACTGGGACAGAAGGTAAGTAGGCATTAATACCTGACACCACTGAAGCAAGAATGAATATCATCCCTGGGTATTTACACCTCAGCCTAGTTTTGTGGCTAGCACCCTGTTACAGGCTTTGCCACTGATTAGGACCTGATGTTGTGCTTGGCTTGGTTCCCTGTTTGGGGTTTGCTGTTAGAACTGCTCATGAAGAAGGCAGGGAAAGTCAATTTCAGGTGGGGCAGCCATCACAGGGCTCCAAATTCCTGTCTGTTGTCACTCATCCATAAAGTGTTTCTATGCCATGTTCTGCTATTGGTACCACTTTCATTTACATTTCTAATAATATCATATATGATATAATCATACTAGGATATAATCATACTAAGATATTGTGAAGAAAGATCTCCTGCAAACTTGATGACTTGAGTATTATTGTGAATCATATTAACACAATTTTTCTGCTAGTCACAATTTTTTACACAACAGCCTCAGAAAGCTACCACATACTGAAACAGTCTCCTTATAACACATGTTGTTCTTGGTTTCCTTTAACTTGCACAGGTGAGAAATAATTTTCAAAATGTCACAATTTCATAAGTTTTCCTTCTTTTTTCCTTTTCTGTATCACCATGTCTGCACCTCATCACCAAAATTTCTCAAAACTTGCCACATGAAGCAAAGGTTTTTTGTTTGAAGAAAAATTTATTTCAAAAATTCTGAGTGTAAAATATGGCAATATGATGAATGGAGAGCTGTTTAGTTGGCTTAATGCAGATGTCTACTTGAGGTAGAGCTCAGTGGGCCTAGGTGGCCTTGTAGGTTCCCCCACTAGCTTGAGTAGATCTCCATGACCAGGCAAGGACCTTTGACACTCAGTAACACAGGTAGACCCTTATTTTATAGGCTTAATGTATGATCTACATACCTATGAATCTGGAGCAGAATCCCCAGAAAGATTCCTAGAAAGGACACAGTTTATTCCCACAAATGAGGTTCAGGGACTGCCATCCAGCATTTTTTCTTTAATTGCATTGATAGTGAACATTATGTACATGAATGCAGTGTTTGGTGAACTGAAGCAAGCAGAGCCTACATTGCGAGAATCTTTTGTTTCCCAGCATCTATTTTGCACAAAGGAGGTGATGTGTCCTCTAGACTTTGATCATTATCTAATTAGGATTTTTGTTTGTGGCCACATGGCCCCTTTTTGGGGTAAATAAAACAGCACTGACAGGATTGCTTTGCTGCTGTTTTCTAAAGCAGTTAAAAGGCAAGTGATCACCAGTCAAACACCAGTCAGTAGAAGATCTGAGAGTGGTGCCTGCCCCTCAGTGACACTGCTACTTCAGAGACTCTGCCAGGAGAGAAAACTGATGCAAATTGGAGCTTGTGTTAATGTGTTTTCCTCCTTGTGAAGCTTATTGTTGTTCAGAAGTGCCCCAGAAAGTTAAAGACAGTATTTTGGGCTGCCTAATCTTTTGGGGAATTAGGTCAGCCTAAAGCAGCAGCAGGATCTGTGATTTTCCACACTGGCCTGCAGGAATTTTAGGATCACAGCAGATAAACAGAGCCCAAGAAAACTGACAGAGAGTCAGGAGTGACAGAAAGATTTCAGGCATTTATCTGTTTGATGGAAAAATATGTCTGATTGCTGACACACGCTGACTCATATTTCCTTTTTTAAGGATGGCTGAGATATGATGCATGCTTGCCATGAAGCTAACTGTAAGATTTTTACAGCAACTTGGCGCTTTTCTTGTAAATTATTGTCCTTCAAACAGTCAGGAGCATTTTGAAATGATGAGAGAGGTACTTTGCAAAGACCAAGAACTGGAGAATAATCTCATATGAATGCTGACTAAATTTTCAGCCTTGCCTGACGTGTTTTTTGATCGCCTCCTGTTATTTCTGATAATCTTTGGAAGTGCAACAATAGCTGGAAGTGTGTAGCAACAAAAATCTTTTATTGTGAAGCAATTCCAGAGAGCTGTGGCTGCATGCTAATAAGTGACATCCCCAGAAATGCTGCCTAGTGATACTGATCCGTCCCACTCAAACCTGGCTTCGGTGTGAAAGGAGAGGAAGGAGATAGAGATGGCAGGAAGCTTTATCTATTCAGTTTATGAAGAGACATCATGGACATCTATTAAGCAGAAATACTGTAAAAAAAGTCTGCCCTGTAAGAGGATTTTTGCTTACTAATTATTCCAATGAATAGCAGTATTAGGAGGATGTGTAAACAACACTAGCAGTTGATACTTGCAAGGCTCCTGAGATCATGATATTTAAACCTTTCACTTTCACTGCTTTATCAGATGACTCCAGAGGCTGAGGAGAAACAGCTTCTGCTCTTCTGACTCATGGTTTAAGATTCATATGAATTTTAAAAGCACAGTGGGAACTGTCAGAACTACCTTATCTGCACTGGCAATTTCTAGTTGCTCTCAATGTTGCGTACTCACATGAATGTATGAAGTCAGAAGTGCTAGAAGGAAAGAAGTTCCCTTTTCGTCCCTGCTAGGGATGAACTTAAAAATTTAGCTTTTTCACAGCATGAGGGGTGAAGTATTTTTGCTGTCTTAATGGTGTTTGGGCAAATAGAGTATGAAATGTGCTTACTCTCCTGACTTTTTGGAGGGAAGCCAAGCATGCATCATGGTCTACAGTGATTAATGACATGGACTAAAATTACCTAGGTATATTATTAATTTATATGTTAATGGCAATAGTCTACATGAAAGAGGCAAAAAGAAGATTTGCTTATCTCACTTTCTTGTCAGCTTTTCCAAGCATTATTTTGATGGCTCATAATTTTAGTAAGCAATCAGTACTACTCAGAACAGTAAACCATTTAACTCATTAATGTTTGTCCTTGTGTGGCTAATAATTGGTCTCTTATATTTTGCTGTCCTCACATATAAAAATGCCACTACCACACCACAGCATTTTATCTGATTATTGCATGTTTTTATGCTCATCCCTAGAGCTGAATTTTAATGAATATGTGAGATATTCCTTTTTGATAGCTACAAGCAATAGGTCAGTTTTATTTGGGTATGTTTTTTGTCTTGGTTTGTGTTTATAAATTAGAAAAATATATATATATTACAGTTGATTTTATGATCCTTTTGACAGTTAATTGAAAGAGATGAGCTTCCATTGGTCCTTCATTTCACAGTATTTTCTTTTTAAATAACTGTGTACAACTGCTGAAAGGAAAGGATGCTGGTACATTCTGGTAATAGGAAGAATGCATCTGACTATAGAAATAAATTAAAGCTCTTCTCTCTTTTTTTTTCCGCCGAAGTAGCTCTTGCAAATTTTTGTCTCATATATACATGTAAACACACATATACACACATACATATATATATATTCACCCTGCCATATCAAAATATCTCCCTTTTTCAGTGAGAGATTTCAATCTATAGCAAATTGCTGACCTAGTTCTCATTTTACTTTAAATTACTTTTAATAGCTGTTTCTGTATTCATTCAGTGTAAATGTATCCAAGTATCCTTAGACTCTGCAGACAGCATTGTTGAATTAATCTCAGTGTTTCAACTAAGCATCAGAGAATCTTGCAAATTCAAAGCATTTTGGATTTCATGAGAAAATTGGAAAAACTATAGTTTTACACAGCTTCCTTGCTAGTTAGCTAGAGACAATAAAATAAATGTTTGAACACAGAGGGAAATTTGTCTTTCCAATTTGCCTGACACTTAAATATTCTGTAAGACAAAATAAAACTATTTACAGGTCTGTGAACAAAGTTAATTTTTTAGAGTATAAATGCGTTAAGCTACCAGAGTCAGGCTGAAGCAGCATGATAAAAATAGTAGCATTGTATTTTAGTGAATTAAAATAACTTTTGGGTGAAGGATGGATTGAGTCTCATGACTAGTTTCAGGCATCTGAAGGCACCCAAGTGAGCCTCCATAGTGAGATTTCTTTTCTCTTCCCTTTGGCTATCCTTGGGGAAGCATCCTGGCTATGCCAGCCTCTCTGTAAAGTCACTGCTGAGATAGACACCTCTAGATGGCCATTTAGCACATTAAAGATGAATAAAGACAGATGTCTGAGATACATGAAAAATAATTGTACTTTGGAGGCATTTCTCTCATTTCACTATTAAAGATGAATCCTGAAGATTTTAACTGTTAGTTGAACCTTTTCCCAGGAAATTGCTCTGCTTGTCTTCTTGCAGTGGAATAGCTTGTTCAGTTCATCCAGAAAAAAACCCACTGTAGTTACAAAACACAGCAAGAAAAAGATTAATTTTCCCACTAATTTCAATTTAGGCACAAATTCCATAACATAATATTTTATGTTAACTATTTCCAAGTCTTGCACCTGAAGCTCCTGGAATACAAATTTACTGTGTCTTAAAATGGGAGTATTAGACTATGCAACCTGAGATGATTAGGAATTTTAAGGGTCTTGCTGCATCCTATAGGTTGCTATTAACATTTCTTTTTTTACATATTACTTGACTGGCAGGTTTCATGTTTATTATTATCACAGGTATTACCTTCTATTCCAAGGCAAATCTTTATTAACTTTATCATAATTGCTATTGTTCTTTCATTATTTGCATGTATATATAAAAATAAAATTGTAATACCTTATTTCTTTTAGATTGCTAAATATATCGCTACTAAAAACAGTATCATCCAATTAGGGCTTTGTAGTCAAAGCTTCTGTTGTTTTATTTATAAGGTTTGAAAAGCATAAACCTCTTCTGACAAAAAAAATTCATCACTTGTGAAAGACATAGATAATGAATTATTCACTCTTTCTTACTAAGTTTATTGTAGGTGTAGTCCCCACTGTAAAAATTGTAGCTAATCCAACCTTAAGGTTCCCACAAGATGCATTTTTCTTCCTTCCTATCTTAGTAGCCAACATTGCTTTCTCTTAAAGCTCATTATCAGAGTTAGCCCTTTGAACCCACTTTTAGTAGCATCAAATGTTGATGGTATGTTTGGATGTTTTGAGAAAAAATAAATTCTCCTCTGATAAATCATGTATCTTGTCTCGTACTTCCAAAGGCAAAAAGGAAAAGACAAAGGAAAAAGAAAAGAAAATTAATTTAGACTGCTGAAGTTGAAGAGAGTGTTATAATCCTGCTATATTAGAAGACTAAACTATGCTAATCCCACTTCTAATGTTATAGATATAAATTGATTCAGTCTCTCAGAGCAAAGCAAGCTGACACATTCAAGTCATAGGTGGATGCACTGATGGGAAGTTCAGGAGCACTAATACATTTTTATCTGTGTATTACCATCTCTTGTTTCAGATGAACATTTACTTAGAGCTATCTGCTACCCTATCCAAATGCAGATAGTTTTATAGTGGTTTCAGTCCATTTTCTTTAGTAGGGATGCATTTCTTTATTAAATATAATCTTAACTGACTACCAGTAATGGCTGAGGTATTAATTTTAATTTAAAACCCCTATATAGTTTGAAGTCTGCAAATATTTCCTCAGATGTTAAACCAGATGTTATGCTAATTTTTTTTGCAGTGACCCCTTACATGATCAGCATTAGAGCAGTTTTATAGGAAGGTCTTAAACTTTGAGACTAATTTTTAACTCTTATCTAACAAGGTGGTAATGTACATGCTCCTGATGCTGTCTGAGATGTCACACTGCTGGAAGCTGTGGCACAGGACCAAGAGGAGTGCTATCTCCTTCTGAAATAGCAGCTGGAGCCCAAGAAGACTTTCCTAAAATGCCTAGAATTCTGCTGGACATCTCTGTGTACCACCCAAGATTTCTCCCTGTCATAGCTGGCTGTCTCTTCAGTCTGAAGGGTTACTCCCATAAAACTGCTATGAATTTTGTGGCGGGGCAAAAGGAGGAAAAGGGGTCATAACTTGAGAAGCTGCAGAGATTAAAAAAAATAGTTTTCATAAGGTGGTTTGTGTTTCAACACATGCTTCCAACTTGTAGCATAAATCTTTTTTTTTGAGTTAGAAATAAAAGCACAATGAAGAAATAGTGAAAAAAATACACCTGAATCAAAGAATTAATTTTTTTTATAATCAATGGCTTTAGAGGGACTGCACAGTTTTAGGATTGCTTCTAAAAAAATATAAACTAGGCTGTTTACCTACTCATGTGTGTCTTTTCACATATATTTACTTTTTGGTTGACTTACTGTAAACCTCATTTTTCCTTGGTAAGCACTTTCTACAAAAAAGTTTCCAGATGATTTGCTATTTCTTTCTTATTCATCCCCAGATGTACATATAGGAATGGCTGCTCTTATGGTCCTGAGTTTCTAGAGCTAGTTAGTTATGAACTATAATTTTGTAGTTTTATTGTCTATTTTTCTTAGACCAGATTCTCAGCTGATCTCAATCATATAGCTTCCTGATTTCATTGGTGCTGTTTGACAGGCTGGACCATTTGAAGAGGTTTCATTTGAGGATCTAATTTTCTGTATGTGTCATCAACAACACATTTCTATAGAGGGTAGTTATGTACATTTCCAACTGAATTAAGGTGCTGATACAACAAGACAGTTATGGACATATTCAAATTTTATGAGGCTTTAAATGTGGTCATGTAGGTAATGCTACTTAGCATTAAGTAGGTGCTTTAGTGCTCTGCAGAGCGTGAACTAAATGCATTTGTTTAGAAGCCTGTAAACTCTCCTAGTACCCTTTAACTGGGCAGTAAATACAAATAGTATGCAAAGTACAAGTACTAGCATAAAAAGAGAAGGTACTATTAAAAATACAGGTCTGCTTTAAAGAAGGGATTGAAAGTGTGCTTTCCTGTCCTGACAATTCCCTGCTACCAATGAAGTAGTTGAGTGCTGAGTGAATAGAATAACATCTAAACCCCAAGGGAATAGCTTACTTAAACAGCTTGTGGAAGATCCAAGCACAATAGTGAGGTTTGTAATGAATCTCTGGGAAGTGAAATAACTGAAATAGTGAAATATGGAAGGTCAGTGGTCCTCCAGACCTTATATCATCCTTAAAAGAGAAGTTGATACATCATTATTAATGTGTTCTTCAGCTCTTCCACTGATTTAATAAGTGTAGAACATGTAAGTTTAAAAAAAAAACAGCCTAAAATCCAAGAAAGAGAACACAGGGCGTGTACTGGAATCTGAATGGAATATACAAGATCCTGCTGTAACACCAGGCAGAAATATCACCTGGATAGCAAGTTCTTCACTTCTCTTTGTTCCCTGTATTCCCAAAATTTTTGTGTAAGGCTCTGAACTCCATTAAAATACAAAATTTACAAAGGGAAGGGAAAAGAGCTGTTGTCTAAAAGTATCCCATGAAAAAACTAAGCAGTATTTCTGAGGAACTCTTGAGGTGACTTTGTTTAATCATTTGGTCATTGTAAGCATTTTGAATTCTGATTGCTCCTGTAGTTGTTATATGAGGCCAAATAAAGGTTTGATTGTATTTAAAAAAAACCATTCTCTTCAAAACAGATAAATCAGAAGTAGGTGAAATAATGATTAATCTGTGTTCATCTAGTACTTCTGGCTCCTAATTATAAACTTCGACTGCTACTCATTCAAGTTTTACTGCTCATATTGACAAATATCTGTTTTTCTTTAACAGATGCTGTTTATTTTTATCATTTCTCATAAAGTTTATAAGGTCTTTAAATTTTTAAAAGAGATACTTCTTGCAGAAATTGTTTTTCAGCAAATGTTCAGGAATAAGAAATCAGGTTTAAAAGAAGGAACAGTGATATGGAAGGTGTGACACTTTCCATGTTACTTTTCCATGAACTATACCCGAAGCGTTTCCCTCTACCCACTTTCCTATGTTTGCTCCCATTTGTGAAAGTGCAGATCAACTACTGTCATATTTATTAAAATTTAACTTGTTTGCTTCCTGGCATAATTTTATTACTCAAGCACATTTTAGCAGGTATGACTAAATAGTTGCACTTGTTATCTATATTAATTAATTCATTGTTAAGAAGCTTTCCTAGAGCAGGAACAGAACTACACCAGTGAACAAGATGGGTCTCATCAATACGTTAGAGATGGCACATTTCATGTGAAATGGACACAAATAGCGCATAATTTTAATGACGTTATCATCTGTGTTCTAAGATGAAAAATTCAGACCAAAAATATAACAATTTCAGTCTTGAGACTAGGTTTTAAAGTTGAAGATGAAAATCTTAGACAAGCTGGATTCAAGCTGCATAAATGCCACCTGAAAGTTATAAAAGACCTGTATTAAAAAAAAAAAAAAAACAAGCCAAACCAATCAATCCACCAACAAAAACACTCAGCCAAGCCAAAACACCAAAACAATTAGTTGCTTTGTTGCTTTTTTTTTTTAAGTATAGGCCAGTCTATTTAGCAGAGCTTTGCATCTTTTTCCTGGAAACAGGATAGCAGCAAATAAAACAAAAGAGAGAAAGGCCCTACTTTTCAAAATATGAAAGATTTTATCTTTGTTCTATGACAGAACTTATTCTCAGAGAAAATGTTTTCATATCTGCAGGAGGAAATGTTGCTTTTTCTGTGCTTTTACTTTTGTCTCACTAGAATGCAGTGGGAAATAAATCAACAGCTCTTTCAACAATTATTTTTATAGCAGGTGGTTTAATTTTCTACTTAGCATAAACATGTATTTCTCCATGGAGAGAAAGTATACCAACAGGGTAAGTGTTTGAGAGGAGGCTAAGTGGAGGATGGAAAAGCCTAAGCTAGTTAACATTTATAGAGATTTTAGCATCAAAATTCTTCAAGAGCTCATCTTACGTGATAACCTATGTCCTCAGAAATGTTCACTGACTCCTTAAAAGCAGCTTTCAGCTTTATTATGCAAACAACATAGAATGAGAAAATTCTTATTCCTTACAATGGTAAGTGATGAGGTTGAAGTTGTGGAGTCTAATGAAGATTTTGTCTATACCAGAGTACCCCTGTATTCAGGAATTGAACACACCTAAAGCATTTGACAGATCTACCCACAGGTCAACTTTTCTGTGAAGCTTGACATGACCTGGTTTCAAGTGTCTTACACCAGCAGCAATTCATATTCCATCAAGTGCCTGCATTTTTGTATTCCTATCTTTTAATGATAACAAATTTGATCCTTTTACCACTTCAGACAAGAGGAAAAGATTTCTACAGGGATACAAACATTGTGTAAATGTCCTGCAGGGTTGACCTAAAGAGACAATGATGAAAGCTTTCTGGATAGCTTCAGACATGAGACTTATGGTACCATGTTCCAAGTGGAACAAACCCTCAATTGAATTTTGTTTCCCTAATTACAAAGCAAAAATTAGGTCAGATTTTGGTTTTAGACCCTTGACTAATAGAATTTAATCCCTTTTTACTCTGAATGATACATTTCTTCCAATTCACTTAACAGACAAGTTAAATCAATGTTATTTTAAAGGAGATATCCTGACTTTCTTTTTGACATCTCAGCTGACATCTTGGTTAAAGTGACTAACTTGTTCACTGAAAGCTATGTTCTTCTGCTAGTTTATCAAGTTAACATTGTATTACACAAGTAATGAAAATGTTTTTGATTGTAGTGTAAACACATAAATCATTTTTCCTCACCCTGACAAAAAGCCAGAAGAGATTGGTCAAGAAATTACATGAAATTAAAACTCTTTCTTATGTGTTCCATTTACACATCCTCCCCAAAAATTTAGTTTCCAGGATTAAGACAGCAAGAACAAATCTTGCAGCTTTTAAGTCTGAGAGTATCAGAGAAGAGAAATATGAAGTGTCTTGGATATGGGATGACCTCATCAGACTGAAAGTAAGAACCCAACACTTGAAGCATAGTGAAGTTTTACTGCTTATCAGATGTCAGCCACCAGCAGGGCAGCACACCCTTGGCTAAATCAAAATCCCCTTAACAGACTATTATTTCCTTCTCTGGTGAACTTCAAAGTGAATGTTTCACAGATGATTCTGTGAAGGCGGCCATTTGACAGCTTAGGTTGCTTCTTTGCAAATGAATCTGTTTCAATTTAGTTTTCTTAGATTCTAATTATTTCTTATACCTAGCATCCTCTCTAGAAATAGAAATTTCTTTGACAGTCATAGCCTAAAATCCCTTTAGTGATCTTATATGAACATACACAAAAGATAAAATAAAAATAAAGCAGCAAGAAGTTAAAACTATGCACAAAATTCTCTCCTTTGTGTTTCACAAATGCATAACCCACATCTCCAGTTATCAACACTGCTTTAAAAATAAAAGTAGCTGAAGAAAAGCAGTGGATAGCCTGCCTTATCACCTAACCTCCACAGCCAGAGACTGGGAATGGGGGGCTGAGAGATTGCCAAAAGATGACAAAATATCATGAGCAAGGAGACTCCACAGAAGGATAACTTTTCTCTTGTTTTACCTGAACTGTTACACGTCTTCCTACGAATAAATTCATCCTTCACATACAAGTCATATACATAATATATAAGGCACACAATATAGTACACATATAGATACTATATATATATATATATATATATATATATATATATATATATATATATAATGCATATAATATATAGGCTTAATATATATTCAAAGACATATTTTCATGCAGCTGTTCAGATCATGAATTTACATTTTGTCTAAGAAAAAGTGTCCAATATAAAAAAATCTGTCTACTTTATTTAGTCATAAAAGTTTGCTGGGTAGGCATTTTATCTAGTTATTTTTATAAGACTTTATTTAAACAAAGAGAAAGGAACTATTTGCAATTTTTTTTCTTAAGATAATTAAAGGATTGTATAGAGTGATTTCATCTAAGCAATCACTCCAAACATCCCTGTTCAGCAATTTGTGCAGTTACATTTTAAAACTGGTTATCATATTCTCTAATTGCTGTCTTTGTAAAACCATTTAGAGCTTTACCCTCTGATGCTTATGAGAATTTTACTAATTTCCCTTTTACTTATTCATGGGCAACTTAAGATTCTTTGAGTCCCTATTAATTTTCTCCCACTTTGTTCTCATGTTGTATATTTGAAGAATAAAATGATAAATGCACTGAATTACAGAAATGCTGTGACAGCCAAGACATATGTAGAGCATGATATCTTTGGCTCTAGAAGATGGACAAACCCAGAATCTTTTTACTGGTTTATGCCCAAACACATATCAAAATATTGGCATCAGTTAGCCAATATTTTGGTATGTGTTTGGGCATAAAACCTTATGAAATATTAAATTCATATTCAAATAAAAAGGTTCGGTTGACTTTTTTGTGTTTGTTTAGGTAATGCTTCTAAAAATCTTTTAGCAACCACAGTCATTGTAAATTCATTAATACATTTTTTCCCAGCCTTGATCTCTGACTATGATTTCTTTAGCATTACACAATATACAATGTACTAGTTGATTGCTCTTTGGATGTATTACCTTATCTAAGCTTGGACTCCAATTTTTGTTCAGTCATCTCAGATTTTTAAATTAAGATGAGGTTGTCAGAGCCACATATGGTCTAAGGAATGCCTGAAGAATGGTCTGCTATTGCAAAGAGAGGGAGTGACAGCTCTGCCTTCTTAGCCAATACAACCTCTTAATTCTCAGCACACTAAAATCTCTAAAATATTGATCAGGGATCTTTACTACGTCAGACATTTTCATCTCAAAAACTTTGCCTCTGTGTAACAGACCGGGGCATGGGAACTGTGTCTGTGCAGTGTTTGAAAAAAAAAAAATCATTAAATAAGTTTTCCACCTGAATACAGATTTTTCCTTATAAGTATTGCCTCGGTGCTTCATGGATCTTACAAATTTGTTGGACTTCAGGATGGAAGATATCTGAGCTTTTCCACCATTGTATTCCAGTGCTGGAAAACCAAAGTTCATTCTCTAGGGGAGAATAGAAACACAGAGACATGACACAGCTGAACCATATTTTTCAAGACTTGTATATATTTGTATTTATAGAGATACTTCTCTATATAATATTTCAGATGTCAATCAATGATATTTCTACTTTCAAAATGCTATCTAGTTTTACTATTATTTTAGGCATTTTCTATTTTGATAACAGCAGCACAACAGCTGCAGAAGGAAAGTCAATTTTGGGTAAGGTGAAAGCAAAATACCATTATATTAGAAAGCAAATTTTGTGTCAAAGTGTTCTGAACACATTTAACCAATCTAGGTGAGATAATGACACAACCAGTTGCCTTTTTCTTCTTTGGAATCTCTGTTTGTGTCTAAAATTCACTAAGAAACTCTTTCTGTTCTACTCTGCACTTGACCCTGACCCAAAAATAAGAGGAAAGCTCTTGACTGATATTATTTAAAACTGTCCTCCACATATCTTTTCATGACAATCAATAAACTTGTGTTACAAAAGTATACAAACTCTTTTGTCTATGCCAACATATCCTCTTGAATGTCTGTAAAGGTGGTTCACGAGGACTTAAACTACAGTATCTGAACAGGTAAACCAAATAATTCTTAGTTATTATTTTTATAGAGAAATACAGAGTTTAGATTGTTGTTATTGGTAGAAATCTTTACATATGCTATAAAAATGAATTAGCATTTACATAACACTTCAGAAACATTTGTAAATCCTCAGTTCCATGTATTTTAAGCCATTTTATTATTAAGTCCTATAAAAGTAAAAGCCTATACAAACTCAGAAATCTGTAAAAAAGGCACCTGGAAAAATGATACAAAAAGAATGACCATAAAATATTAGATTTGGTAAAGGCTGGGAGCCCTTGTTTGTTTGTAAGATGTTACCAACAAGAAAATATCTGCAATCCAGAAGACACAGCATCTAACTTCTGCCAGGCAAATCACCTATTAAGGACTGCCATATCTGTTTTTTAATTATTCCTTCTTGTAACTAGGAAATGAGTAAGAACACAATGAACTTAGCTGACCTAGCATCATGGATTGTGTCATGTTAAATCCAATAGTTTGCAAAAAATGTTTAACCTGAATATTGTCCATAAAGATATTGAATAAGAGCATTAGGACTGGTTCATGAATAATTATTTTAGTTGCATAATATCAAATCTTTTGATTGTGACTGTTGTCCACCATGTAAGAGGTATATCTGAGGCTTGTACAGCTTGGGAAGCAATTTCTTTTTGTAAAGCACATCCTTTATAGGAAATAGGCATTTTTGTGAAACAATCAGAACATAATGGTACAAACAATAATCTGTGGAAGTCACACACATAGAATTTCCCGTGGATTTGTTTGTTTGTTGTTTTATGAGGAAATAAAATAAAAATTTTAAAAAATGCTTACTGTCAAAAGGACTGTCCATGACTGGGTAGTGAAACACAAGTATTAGGAGATAGAATTTGTGGAATCAGCTCTTAAAAAGATTTTTTTCAGAACAAAACATCACTACAGAGTAAATATCTTGCAGTGGATGACTGCATTATAATCTGTTTCAGGATTGGTGTATATCAATAGCATAATTATATTTAAGATAGATTTTATTTCAGCATTGCCAATTTGCTCTTCATTTGCCAGGCCATCTGCAAAATCCATGTATGTCCCTCATACTGCTCAGCAGAATCCATTTCACTCGAATCAACATTTCTATTGTCTGGTGAGGGTTTGATAAATTGATTTTAGACTTTTTTAGTCTTAATATATTACTAAGTTTGTTCCTTTTTTTTTTTTTTTGTTTGCTATATTTGGAAGCTAGTTAATAATCTTAAAGGTAGTGTTGCAGTAAGCAAATTGATCAGATTTTTGCCTGGTAGCACTTTAAAAATAATGCTGCCTTTGAATTCCTTACTGTCTTTTCTGAAATTCATTTCAATTAAAATTGTAAAGAATTTTTAAGACTTTAAACCATACCATTTCCACTGTAGAACAACATAAGTAAGTAGGAGGTTTTTTCCCCTACTTCTGTATTAATACATGTATATACATGAATATATACAAATACCACATTTTCTGTTTTAGCATGCATTACCAGCCCAGTCTATAATCCAAGCATTGCTTACTCACATTCTTTTTGTAGGCTCTTACAAAGTCCCTTTCTTACACCAGTACAAGCTTCCTAGACAATTGATGAACAATCAAACTGACAGGGTGGAAGAGCAAATGCCCAGTAGTTTTTTTCACACAGACACTGCTACAAGTTTTTTTAACTGATAATTTCCCTTCCGCCTTGAGTTTTTGCAAAATTAATGATTTTATGTCTTAAAATATTAAAATCTCCCAGCAGCCTTGTGCATTTGAAATGCCCATGCCATAGTCTGCCATCATGTCAGGACAAAGGGTAAGCTAAGAATACGACATTCTTAAATTATATTGTTGTTCAATTCATTTTTTTTATTGCATTTTTTTTTTTATTTTTTAATAGCTGAAAGGAAAAATTACATTTACTGTGCTTCTGAAAAGTGAGCCAGATCTGACCTTATGTATGGGAAGACATTTTGAGCAAGAGGTTTTCTGATCAGATACAGTTTGCTCTTCTTTACAGAACTTTGCAATAGCCTTATCCAGAAAATGTCATTTTGAGTTTAATTAGGTCTGGCATGGTGATTACATCAACAGACAACATGGCTCTGTACGAGCTGTGCAAGGCACTGCTTTGTAGTGTAAGCTCCCACAGAGTTCATAAACTGTGCCTTACTATTATTTGGCAAACAGAAGGACAAAATCACTGTTAGTTGATATCTTTTTTAGTTTCATTAATGTAGCAGTAAATCTCATTGTAAAGTGATGGCATTATTGCAACCTCATCAGGCAGTTGGTCTAGTTGTAAAGATGGAGCTAGGGCACAAGTTCAGCGTGGACACACCAGCCTTGGACACTACTGAATCTCCTTTGTTGGCCACGAAACAATCCTAAACATGACATGCAGGCCCAGAAAGAAAATGTCTAAAAAGTGAGAAATAGAAAGTGAGCTCCAGAACATGCAGTTGTACTAAAATGTGCTATCAGATCTTACACCCATTATGCAAGAGTGAAATGAAAATACATTTTCTTTTGAGAAATAGCATCCAAAAGGGGATGAGCCATATTTTCTTCAAGAGTTCTATTGTCATTTTTCTTCTCAATATTTCATTTATTATTGGTGTAAGCTGACACACATTGTTGGTATCAAGTATAGTTAGAGATGTAAGAGCAGGTTTGAGCAATTGTTGGTTTTGGGTTCTTGTTTGTTTGTTTGTTTGTTTGTTTGTTTTTTTCCTGGAAGCAAAGATAAAACAAAGTCTCCTTAAAGGAAAATGTTAGTATTTGTTAGTTATATTGTTAGGACTTCCATCCTGGAATCTCAACATGTTTAAGTGTTTCCCCAGTCTCACAGTAGAAAAAAAGTTCAAAACAAAATTAAGAAATCAGGAAAAATAACAAATTATAGAGCATATACTTTTGTCCTTTTTAGAAAGCAGTGTTTAAGTTTTTTGTCTCAAAATCTTTTTTGTGTATTTAGCTGCTTACTCATTCCAGTCCACACTAGAGCTCAGGGGCACAGCCGCAGCAGTAGGCTAATTTCCTCACTGCTGCATCACTCACATCAGAAATTAGCTACATTTCTGATGTGAGTGATGCAGAAGTCTTAACTCTGTCTCTAGTTCCATGTGGAGAAAGGTCTGTGAGAAAATCACAAAAATGAAAATAAGAAGCAAACCCTTACCAACCAGTTTTGAATATATGGATAGCGGCCAATACCGTCTTGTTCCAGTGCATATCATCCCATCCTATTGGTAGCAAATACATAGAAATCTCATCAATTAAATGAACTATATGCTAACTCTCAAAGATGTAATGAAAGATTTTCCAGAGATCCTAATGAAATGTGTAAAATTATTAATGATTATTTATACTGTCATAATTAGGGTGGACTAGACTTAATTACCACATTGGAAACAGGTAAAAAAATTGATATAGGGAACTAAAACAAGAGTTACACAAGTTTTGAGACGAATACCAAAACTGTTATCTCTCCAAGCCCTCGATGAATATCCAGTCTTAATAGATTAGACATTTATTTTCTCCAAACCGTCTAACAGTTTGGAGAAAATAATTCTCCAAATTCATTCTGTCTACATGGATGAGAAGTCTTGAACTCAGAGGAATAGATTCCTGAAGGTTGGTCACTGTCTGAACTCTGTCAGGAGGACACTTCAGAACCACCACAGTGGTGCCTGAGGAGGTTAAAAGAGAGATGTTCTCCCCATGGACCCCACATGCATGGTAAGATGAATTATCTGTGGTTCTTAACACTTGGGCATTTAAATAGCATCATGCAGTTTTTTCCATTGCATTTTATCAACTGAATGGTTTATTGCCTAGAAAAACATGGATTAATGTAGGTATATAAATACATTGTAAAATGGTACTACTTCATTTAATGCAATTATAACTGTTCACTTTCATACATCTGCCTGACTTGTGTATACATGATGTATAATCAGTACTGCCCTTTTTGACTTGGTGAGCAAGATTCATGCAAACAAAGGAGTCCCAAAAGGCTTACACACCTTACTGTTCAGATGAAGAGAAAAAGGAATTTATTAAAAAGGAAGTAGAATAGCACTAACTTATAAGCATATGTTAATGAGGAACTCAATCCACACAGGGTGAGCTGGAAATATTTACAATTTACACATTTTATAGGCATTTAAAATAGATCTAAAGATTAAAAATATCTGATGATATGTTTTCTTCAAAAAATCATTTTTACAAAATAATTTTCATCTTTGACCTGTTCTAAGTGAACTAAGTGTGGATTTTGAACCAAATTATCTTTCTTTCTTTCTTCTCTTTCTTTCTTTCTTTTCTTTCTTTCTTTCTTTCTCTTTCTTCTTTCTTTCTTTCTTTTCTTTCTTTCTTTCTTTCTTTCTTTTCTTTCTTTCTTTCTTTTCTTCTTCTTTCTTTCTTTCTTTCTTTTCTCTTTCTTTCTTTCTTTCTTTCTTCTTTCTTTTCTTGCTTCTTTCTTTCTTTCTGTCTCTTCTTTCTCTTTCTTTCTCTTTCTTTCTTTCTTTCTTTCTTTCTTTCTTTCTTTCTTTCTTTCTTTCTTTCTTTCTTCTTTCCTTTTCTTCTTTCTTTTTCTTTTCTTTCTTTCTTTCTTTCTTTCTTTCTTTACCTTGCTTCTTTTATTTCAGAAGAACTTATATAAAAATATACACATATCAACATAAACTCTTCCTCACAATGTAAAAAATAAAGAATACTTTAAACTTGTGATCTGATTCAATACTGAAATATTGAGTTGCCCTTATATGCAAGTAAGAGTTAAAAGCACAGACATGAATTAAACGACTGTAGTAAAGTCAGTGCAACTGCATCCATAAGTTTGTCATCTGCTGAATTTCCTGAAAGGAGGAAGACAAAACAGTTATTATGAAAATATTTTATGATATCTCAGTCCTGCAATACAAAAATAGTTAAATACACAATAAAAGGATTTTTCTGCTTGGCTAAAACAATGGCTGTAAAGCTGAAAGAGTGCATGAAATGCAATCAGGCTGGAAACTCCTGGAGGGTAAGGTTTGTATATACAAGATGGGGGATCTTTTTTATATTTCATACATGAGGTACATATAAAATATGAGTGCCATTCTTAATTTTATCATGATTGAAAATTTCTTACTATGGATTGATTCTTTTCTCCCCTCTGTCAGTGCTTGTGCCATCAATGCCTCTTGCAGACAGAGGGGGATTGTAATAGCCTTCTAGATCCTTGCACCCACTCAGTTTCCATTACAGGATTGGGTTCTACTTTTTTTCTCATCTTTCAGCTACTATTTTAAGAGTTCATATGACTGTCATCCAGCATACCAGAAATCTGTCAAAGCTCAAAGCCAAGAGAGTTTAATAGCAGATAGTTATGAATTGCTATTGCAGCAGAGTTTAAATTTCAAACTGATTTAAAAAACCTCTCCTCTCCTCTCCTCTCCTCTCCTCTCCTCTCCTCTCCTCTCCTCTCCTCTCCTCTCCTCTCCTCTCCTCTCCTCTCCTCTCCTCTCCTCTCCTCTCCTCTCCTCTCCTCTCCTCTCCTCTCCTCTCCTCTCCTCTCCTCTCCTCTCCTCTCCTCTCCTCTCCTCTCCTCTCCTCTCCTCTCCTCTCCTCTCCTCTCCTCTCCTCTCCTCTCCTCTCCTCTCCTCTCCTCTCTCTTTCTATAATAGCAGTGAGAGAATTAGCTTCTACACTCAATCCTCATATAGGAAATTGTGCTCCTATGTGATGATTAGGATCAAATGTTCATGTCTGGAAGCTCAAGAAGGAGCATGATGTTGCATCCCTGAAATTGAAATGCTTTAATTCTTTAATTATTTATAAGCATTATCAGTTATTGGATAGTAACAAGTCTCCTGGATTTAGGCAATCAGATGTCAAATCATCAAGGCTTTAGGCAGCTAGCATACTTGCTCTCTATTCATATTTGAATAAAATATTTATTAACTGACTTCTAATAGCAAATCAATTAATAAAAATGCACTTCTTGCACTTAAAAGTTACCAAAATATAAAGGAATATGATTACTTACTGCTATAAATAACTAGGTTCTTTCACATTTTGTCTATTAAATGGATAGGAGATGTTAGTAAGAGGCAGAGAACTTCCTCATGTCTTAAGTCCTGTTTTACAGTTGAGATTATTGGAATAATAGCATTAAATATATACCATACCTTAGCTGCTGTTGCAAGATCTTCTGAATATTAATAAAGTAGAATCTGAAGGGTTTTTTCATGAAAAGAGCAGGAAGTTGGATTTAGTGCTGCAATATAATAGCATGCTTCTCTTTCTTATTGTTCTCCTGCACAGTGTTCCAGATTATTCAGCTAATCATGGTGAATTGTTCTATTACAACTCCCTAGGCTGCAAAAAGACATGTAAAAATCTGCTTCAGGAATCCCTGGCTCTGTCTTTTTAGTGTTCTTCAAGGTGACTGCCTTCCTCATGCCATCCCCCACAGAACATAGCCATTAAGGAATCAGCACAGCAGAAAAAGCAGTCAACAGCAATGAGCACTAACCTGTTCTTGCACTGATTTCAGTCCAAGAAGTGGCTGCTAACAAGATCATAAGTTAATGCAAACAGGCCTTGAGAGCTAAGAGCTCTGGGGAATAGCTCCCTGCATCTGTGGTTCCATCAAAAGAAATCAGGTTGCACTCTAGGAGTAAGTGCAAGATCAAAAAATGCCAGACTAGGGACTGAGAAATTATGGTGCTGAGGAAAAAAATGTAATAAAAGCAAAGAAATCCACATAATATAATTTAAAAATATCAAAACCCAAAACCTGTCAATAGCATTTATCTATTTTGAATCACAGATAATGGTGTCCATAAAAACAATAAGTGTGAATGGTTAAAATAATGGTAACTAAACCATTTAGACTAATCTAAGATATGGTTTAAATTTAAATGAATATTGGTCAGCAACAATACAAAAAAAAGAATAAATTGCTAATGCCAGTGAGCAAGAAGAAAAATTCCAGCCTAGTAAGGGAAATGCATGAGATGGGCACACTAAATAACAGGAAAACATTGAGTGTGATGTATTGTTTCCATGCATCCTTATCTAAGTATCTTAAAAGTGGTAGTACGCCTTAGTGTTCGAATACATGAGTATGAAACGACCAATGGGAAAACCTAACAAGAGCATGATGCCTTGATTTTGCTGCTGTGCCATTATCAGTGAAACTGAGGTTCATGATCTGAACTTTTTCCTCCTGTCCTCAAGAAAAAAGTTTAATTAGTTTTTAGAAGTTGGTAGACCAGTCATCCAAAAATGTAGGGACTGACTGGACAGCAGCTGAGTCCTCATGGTCTAGTCTAGACAGGGATTATTCTCAACCTTTTGTTTTGTGGAACAAAATCTGATGCTAATTGGGTTATCAGTAGAAAAACATAAGTAAGCCTTGCTCTATATTCTGAGGGGTATTAATAAAAGGTTCAGTTTCTTTTACTCACACTGCCATTGCATTTTGTGTTAAAGACTCATCAGATAAGGTACTGAGTTCAATGGCCCTTTCTGCATTTACAAATTCATTTCAGAAATCCCGATTACTTGAATAACCAAAAACTGAAAGGAAGAAGTTATAGCTGCTTTAAAAGTAGATGTTGCTGCAATCTTTGACATTTTTCTTCTGATTTTTGTTTTATTGGCATCAACAGTTTTAATGTTTGCCTTTGACTAAATTTATGGACATATGGGGTTTTTCCTTTTGGTGTAATATGCAAGAACGCAAGAGAGGAGAAAAGGGAGGAAGACTGTAAAGAGGTAGGAGGTAGCTGGAAGTCCCTGGAGATTCCCCGTGCTTTTGGAGAACAGAAACTATGGCACTGAGCGGCAGAGAGTTTGAAAGAAATAACAATTTTACTATTACTAAACAGACTAGATATCCTGTATTCTGAATCTAAAAGAATGACATGAGTAACACTGCTAGAGAAGGGAGCTGCTGGACCTAACAGCAGCTGTTTCAGGGAGAACATCTGTGATATGACCTGAGATCATAACAAGAAATAATTTATAAAGTACATTGCACTTCTCACATTATCAACAATTAAATTACAAGCAAAAGATCTGAATTTACAGCAGCTGAGTAAAAGGCCCTGTATAAGCAAGGTAATTTCTAAATAATTTCCACAAATATCTATGCAGGAAAACATTAATTGTAGAATCCAATTGTATTGAGAAGCACATAACTGGGTGGTCATAATTTTTAAAAACTCATCATTTATTGGTCAAAATCTATGCTTGTTTCTATATTGTTTGAAGCTGATTTCAAGGAAAACACTTTGTTTTTTAAAGAGCATTTTACAGAAAAATTAATAATTAGCATAAATAAACATGTTTTTGTATTTAATTTTGTTTGAATATTTTTTAGATAAATTTAAAATTTTAACTGTTATTTTACTGGAGATATTGATTTAGCAACACATCAGAATTTTTGGTAGTTCTGATTTTTCCTTGTCTTTTCAACTTGTCACTTTACACTGCTCTTCAACAAATCGTGAACAGAAGTAACATTCTAATAAATTACTAATTGTGAATTTAAAGTTCAAAATGAGCAGTTAAAATTCATTTGTTAGGATGTAAAATGGATAGAAACTTGCAAATAATTTTTAGTAGGGAGTACTTAAGAGAGCCTTGTAATCTGCTTTTGAATATTTCATGCAGAAAAAAAAAAAGAAAAAAATGGCAGCAAAATCCAGTACATAAATTATTCATTTTGAATTATTCACTCATCTGTATCCTGGTAAAAGCTTAAATATAGTTTCACCATGTTGGACCATGATGTGATGACATCTAGTGTTGCAATATTGAAATAATCTATCAGAACATGAAAAAAATCCCAGCAATTTGGTGTTTGGGATGAAGTCTCCCTTCTGACTCATTTAATATCTAAGCCTGAGACCAGTTTGGTATGTTTTGTAACTCTTCCTGATGTTACAAAATACAAAAGCATAATTGAATTCTCCCAGAGGGTAAAAAGAAAAAAAGAAAAATGAAAGGAAAAAAAAAAGGAAAAAAAAAGAAACATGATTAAATCTGGAAATGCTTCCTGGTCTGCTTGATTCAGTTTTCAGAATTATTTTATATAGAAGAAATAAAACTGCACCAAGTTTTCTGAAAGGATAAAAGCAGCACTAGGGGTTAGCAAAAGTTACATGGTGCAATAGTAGTCCAGAGCAGGTCAAAGATGATCAGAGGGCTGGAGCACCTCTCTTGGGATGATGGGCTGAAAGTTGGGGTTATTCAGCCTGGAAAAGAAAAGGCTCCTGGGAGACCCTACAGCACCTTCCAGTACTTAAAGGGCGCTGCAAGAAAGCTGGAGAGGGACTTTTTATGAGGGTCTGTCATGACAGGACAAAGGAGATTGGCTTTAAACTGAGAGAGTGGATTTAGATTATATACTGGGAAGAAATTCTTTACTATGAGGGTGGTGAGGTGCTGGAACAAGTTTCCCAGAGAAGTTGTGGATGCTCCATCCTTGGAAGTGTTCAAGGTCCGACTGGATGGATCATTTGGACAATACTCTCAGGCACATGATGTGATTCTGGGAGTGTCCTGAGCAGGGCCAGGAGTTGGACTCAATGATCCTGATGGGTCTCTTCAAACTCAGCATATTCTATGATTCTGTGATTTGAGCACTCTAGTCTAGGAGAAGGTGTTTTTCCCAGTGGCAGGGAAGTGGGAGCTAGATGACTTTTAAGGTCCCCTCCAATCAAAAAATTCCATGACTATAGAATCATAGACGGTCTTGAGCAGTCAATGGTACAGAAGATCTATTGAAATAAAACTGCTTGTCCAAGAGATGACAAAAAATTTAAATCCTTTTAAATGAATGTTCATCCTCTGAACTGGAAACAGCTACTGAAATCAAAAGGAAATTTTCCACTGATATGGCTGCATTTAAACACATTCCAAGTGTACTGATTTTGAAAATGTTGAGAATTCATGATTCCTTGTCAATAAATAGACTTTTCTGTTCTCAGTAATGCTTCAACAGATTTTGATTCTGACATCTGTGTTGCATAAACTCAGTGTACAATTCCAATATTAAAATCTGAAAATACTTTGTGCTTTTCCATAAGGCTGGTTAGTATAATGGAGATTCAAACCAGTCCAGAATACAAATATATAAATCCATAGGCTTTTAAGAAAATAATTTCTAAAACCTACTTTTAGATGTACCAGTGAAACCTAGTTTTACAATGGCCAAATTCTTCTGTGATTCTGCTGAATTGAAGCTTGATCATGGAAAATTTGGAACCATTCAGCAGAGCTAAGCAGAAAACAATTTAAAGTTTAAAGATTCATATACTACTTTTAATATCATGAATGGCACTACCCCAGTGCTTCTACTAAGTGAACACTTTAGTCCTTTGTTAAATTGAGCTTTAGCTAGCAATGAAATTAGTATCTACTCACCAGTCAGACAATCAGAAATGTGTAAAAATAAATATTGAAGCTTAGGCAAAACCAGTACTACTATAGAAACAGCTACCCATGTATTCAGAAAGAGTCAAATGACTTCCAGACTATTAAATCTATCTGACAATATATTGTCTTTTTCTTTCAACCACTTATAGTTTTCTTTTGCTTTGTAATGGTGCTCTTGAACTCCTGGTCACTTGTCCATATTTTAAAAATAGAAATTAAAAAAAAGAATACATGAAAAACCGATTTTGCCTCAGAAAGCCTTGAGTTGTTGAAGATGGAAAGACAACTAAACACAAAGTTCAATCTGAAGACACAAAAGAAACCACTGTAAATGTAACATTGAATTTGAAATAAATATGCTTTTCCAAAGGATAATAGGTCTCCTATGACAGAGAGCACCGTTTTTCACCATTTGCAAGTATAACAGACTCTAGCACAGATACCAAGTGGTGCTCTGTTTGTGTCTGTTACCTTGTATAATACAGACCTACCGAGTCAGGCTTATCATCCTTATCATCTCTAAAAATCTCTCACAATGGATTTCAAAATCTAGTCTAACTTTCCCACAAAACTTTGGCTTAGACTGAAAGTTCTTTAAATGTGTGGAGACAGAAATAGATCTATATATATATATATATGCATATATATATATATATATGCAATCCCTTGTAACTTAGATTTTGTGCTTGGTCCTGTAGAATTCCCAAAGGGATGCATTTGTCCAGATCCCCAATGTGTCAGTCAGTACAATGAGACACCTCGAACTGCCTCTGTAATTCACAGAGCAGAGCAAGGCAGCTATGTGAATAGAACTTCTCCATGGGTGGCTTGATGCCCAGCATATAAAGAGAGGTAAGCCTAAGCCGGCCAAGAAGCATGTTTTGGGTTGCTTCCTCAGGCTAAAGCACCAGCTTGTGGCTTTGTCACTCTTTAGAGCTGGAATTGATAGACAGAAATTCCTTTCTGTCTTTAGGAGCCTGGAGAAAAGCCACATGATTGTCATCACAGCCTGGAGATAGAAAGTGTTGACTGCGGTCTTTGGTCCTACATTTCTGGGCAATAATACGACCCAGAAGTGGATGCATGGTGACATCACTGAGTTGCATTTTCTTTCTGTCCCTCCTTCTAAAGAATGGACAGATTTTAGGGCCTAATGGAAACCAGAAAGTCTTGTATTTGGGTTCTGGAAATGAGCGCATTCTCCTGGAATGACAAGTACTGGATTCAGTTCTTCCTGTTAATATGGTTTTTGCCAAAGACTTTTTAATTCCAAAAATATAAATATCTCCCTAAATAAAGAGCATGGACCATGACTCTGGTACAATCCAACTGTTTTGTCCTTAATACCCTGTGGAGTTTGAGGAAAGATTTTTCTTTGTATTTTCTATTTTGTCTGTATAGCAAAATAGTTGGCAAAAAGATCTCAGACTAGTTAGAACTTCTTGCTAGAAAAAATGTTCAATTCTTATCTTTGTGACATTTCCCCCAGTGCTATTAAGAAAGCACATAAATCAGAGAGTCTTTTATGTCAAAACTGATCAAGGTGCTTCTGTTTTTAATTCCATATTTATTTCAGCTTCTCTTCCTAAAGTCAGATGTACAACATGAATCAATCGTATATGCAGACAAACCCTGCTTGAAAAATTGGTCCAGGAATTGTTTTTGAGTTCAAAGCTGAGTTCCACAGCTTCTTTTCTGGAAATGTCTTCAATGAAAATGCTACAATTGTCAGCAATAAAAAAGACTGAGTTTTGAGAAATTATGTGCAATCTCAAAGACAAGACTTTTATGATGATAAAAGCTAAGCAAAACACTTAAGATTTTATTTTGCCAAGTTATGACATATATCAGCACCTAAGTAACAGTCTTAATTTTTTTAAAATAAAATACCAACACACTTACTTACACACACCATTCAAAGTATTAGGCTTATATTTTTATGGCTTCAGTAGTTTGAGATATGACAACATGATAATTAATGTTGTGTAAAATTAAATAAATCATTAACACTTCTAATGTATTGCATAAATTTGTTTTTAACATACCAGTTCACTCACAAGCTGATATAGAAATTGTTTTATTCTGCATTATCTGGAGAGGCACAAGAACATTTGAAAGGACCTTCTTGTGCTGTACACATGCAAGAAGATGTGGTAATGCTGAGGATACTACTGCTCAAGGTGTCTTTTGGACACAATTTTTGCTTCAGTTTGCCTCTGATACTTGTTTAATAAATCAAGCTTTTTTGGTCTGTTGGGTTTTGTTTGGGGTTTGGTTTTTATTTCTGCTATTTAATTTGTATTTTGCTATGCTTTGTCTCTTGAAGATCTACCCCAGGCATCTGAGTCTGGCAATCGCTTCACAAGCTCAGTTTGCCAAAAAGTTTAATACTGATTTGCTAGAACCTGCCACCTGCCAGGAATCGTTTGCTATGCAAGTGGTGAAACATTATCTTACTGATTGAGTCAAGCCCAGTTCATTTTCACTCTGATTTTTGTCTTGATAACAGTGTATAGAAATGTAAGTTAAACCCTTCAGGGAGTTAACCAGCTTGATAGTCCAGACAGTAACACTCTGCCATTTATTTCCTTATTCTCTTATTTCTATATTTTTTCTGCTTTTAATGGCAGGCATCTTAACCTTTAAATATAGGAATGAAGGATGATCAGCCAAGTTTTGCAAATGTATATATTCATATATATGAATATATTTTCTTTAGTCCTTCTATGGCGTTAAAATTCATGTGATGAAGAAGGGAAAAGAACATTATAATTTGCAGCATTTATTTTCTGTATAATCTTCATTTCTACCAGCAAAAGACATTCTCAAAAAGGGAAAAAATAAAGGCAAAAAAATAAAGCAATGAAACATGGCTATCCCCTGCCTACCAGGGCACTCCAAAGAGGGCATTGGTTCATTCTCAGAGTCTTACTTGCAAGGATTGCAATTCAAACTGTAGTCTAAGAGTTTGAAAGTAGATATGGGACAAGCTTTTCATGACCTGGTTTGCTATACAGAAGTTTTCACTAAAGGCTAGTTCAAATTATGTCAAAGTTTCCTACAGCTGGAATTGCACAACTGCCATCAGATGGTGGAAGTTGCAGGATTCCTAATAGTGTCACATCAGGGGAATTTTTGGAGAAAAAGTCAAACCTTTTTCTCATGTGATGTGTTGACCCTGGCCAGCAGCTAAGCACTGATCAGTCACTTGCTCACCCCAATGGTAGGATGCAGGAGAGAATTGGAATAGGAAAAGTGAGAAAAACTCATGGATCAAGATAAAGACACTTGAACACATGGAGAAAAAACTGAGGAAAAAAATCCAAGTGATTCAAAGGCAAGCATTCACCACCTCCCACTAGCAGACTGATGCCCAGCCAGTCTCCGAGCAACCGCTCCTTTGGAGGGACTAGAGAGAGAGAATCTGCACCCAGAGTTTTAAATGAAAAATAAGGTTTCAGTGAAGACACAGGTAGAACCTTCTGAAAGGAAGACAAACAGATTAAGTTTGATAAGGAAGAAGGGTTGGCAAGCAGAGGAATGTACAGAGACACGTGACATGATCATTGGATAAAATGTCTTTTATTGCAGCATTCAGAATGGATCAGACATGATAATATTTATCAGGGAGAAGAAGGAAAGATGATTTGAATTTGAAGGAGTTTCAGTCTTTAGTTCAATGCTTTAGTTTAATTTAGTTTAGAAAGGAATGTTCTGAAGTGTATATTTCTGACAGAGACTAATGTTTGGGCAAAGCCTAGGCAGAGAGACCTACAGAAGGGTCTGAGTTAGAGGGGACTAGCAAGATACAGATCAGAAAAAATAAGCAGTGGAAATATTGTCAAACGAAGGTGTGGGAAGGGAGATGATGAAACTACTTTAGCTTTCTCCTTGAGTGACTCTTGGTCTAGAGAGAAGCAGATCAGTCTAGAGTACACGTCTGGGAGTCAGTAAGAAAATAACTGTATTTGGTTTTGTGATGAGGTTGCAGATAAATGAATCACAAGGGAGGATAAACAGAGAAGATGGTCAAAGAAGATGCAGCAGAAGTACTGGTTCTGAGATTGGCTAACAGCTATTAATGGCTGTAATAAGAGCAGCTTTATTTTGTGTAAAATATAAAAGCAGATTTAGGAGGGATGTAGTGCATGTCTAACAGAGAGACTGTCAGCAATTATAAACAACATGTTGAGTTGACTTAGAGAGGCAAACAATAAAAGAAGACAAATAGCTGAAGTATTAGCAGATGATGAAATCTGGAAATGTGTTTCAAGTACAAAAGTATTTCACAATAAACTGTTCATCAGATAAATGACAATTTCTAGTTTTCTCAAACTTATTTAAGCCTTGTAATACTCTGAAAAATTCTTCAGGCTGTATATACTTCATAACCTATGCCCCTCTGCATCTTTCAACTATCAAGCCCTTGAGTGCCTTCAGGTCTGGCCAACACTTTTTACAATGAACCTGTGCAAAAGTAAAATTTTCAGTATGTCCATTGAACATATTCATGCATGGAACTTTTTCATTATTATTTCACTATGTCTCACAACTCTAATACCACTTTCTTAATTATGAAAACATTGGCTTCATAGCTAGAAAATTGAATTACTCAGGGAGAAGATTTCTGCTTTCACAGTGAAATCTGAACTTTGTGAAAGATGTTTGTCACTGAAAATGAATAAAAAGTAATTTCTTTTTACAAATAAAACAAAAAAAATTATTAGTAAGTATACCCCTGTAATCACTTAGTCAACCAATAATATGCCCATTCATTTAGTACTGTCTTCCAGAATAATATGCAAGATGGTGAAATTTCAAAATTTGCAATTACTTTAGACTTATGGGATTTCTTTTGAAAATACTTCTATTGTTCCTCATAGAGAAAGTACTTAGACACAGATTTTAATTTTTTTTTTGTTCAACGCTTGAAGCATTATTATTCCTAGCCATAGTTTTAGTCATATAAAGATATCATAAAACTGCAGCTTCTAAGACATATAGTTGTTGCTGGCCTGTTTTTAGGGAGGTTTAAACAACAGTTCTTCACACCCCTTCCCTATTTTTTCTTTTCACATTTGATAGTGATCAAGTTGCAGGAATGATTTTGCCTGTGGATTTCTTTATTTTGGTGCCAGTACACGTGCCTCTGAATTTGAGCCAAATGGAACAACTCTGCAGTGCATCCTCTGTGCTGGGTGAATCTGGGACAATCATTGTCAGTGGTTGTTCCATACCACAGTCCTCCTGAAAAAATCTGGAGAAGGAGAGGAATGACAAACAAACCTGAGAAACCTCAAAACCATTCACAAAAATTAAGTTACCACCTCCAAAAACCGAGTTCACATTGAGTCAGTCAACCACACTTCTTTTATGCTCCTTTGAGAAAAAAAAATTGACATCCACCAGCACATCATTTGCTCTTTCTTTTGTGGTACCTTCTTTAGATGTAGGAACGTATCAGGGCCACATCCATTCATCTTATGAACACAGGGGTTTGAGGATATACTATTCTAACCCTGGTCAAAAGCACATGTGTCTCCATGCCTGTCACCTTTCTAGTAAGAAAGGAACAATAAGTTAGGTGCGGTTTGATTTGTTTTCCAACAAACACAGTTATGCTAACCCAGCTGCAGTCCCTGCTTTTCTTGGGGCAGACATGGGAGATGTCAATGAAGTTCTGCTTAAGTTAGCATTCTGGAGTTTGCTGGATTGATGGCCTCCTAGAAAACCCTCTGCATAAAGAATAAATTTTTATTTTTTAAAAAAAAAACCCTGAAATTGTTATGAACCTAAAAATAGGATTAGGTCACAACCAGAGTAATTCCAAATCTGAAGGGGAAATGGTTGAAAATTAGAGGGTGAGTAAATAAAATTCTGCAGAAGTACGCACCTCTGTCTACTCCAGACAAAATATTTTTACAAACAGAGATGTCTTTTCTCCATCACATCTTGGTAAGCATATGGGTACAACCTTTCTTTATCATGAAAGATTCTGAATATAGCAAATCATAATAACATGAGGCCCTGCCAGTTTATTTGCATTAATTACAAGAGGAAGTTGGTACTGGAAGGAAGAAACAAACCCATTTCTCAGGCCTCATTCAGCAAATAAATTACAGAAACCTTCTTCTTCTAAAGCAATGCAGTTGAACTGTAATTTATGTTATGTGCTTTGAACAAATTGCATGCTAGAATAATTTCACAAAATTGCAAAGTACATTTAACTGTGAGGGAATTTAAAATTATAACAATAGAAATTAGGAGGTATTATTAAAACTTTAAATTAAAAAATCTTAACTGGAATATACTGAATTAAAAACCACAGTTGATGAGGGTGTTTCCAGGAAGCTTATTTAAACCAAATATATCTAACAGACTAATCCTCTGTAGCTGCTGGTGCTATTGGGCAGTTATACTCTTAAATGGGCTTCTTTGGATTAATTTAGCAGCAATCCAAATGTACTATGTATCTTTATTTTCATACAGGATATATCTTCCTCTTAACCCAAGTCCTATTGTCCTGAAGTTGCAAAATGCATGAAATATTATACTAACGTTTCAGTTAAAGAGTGAATTGGATATTATGCCGGGGAGTTTGTGACAGTGTCTGAAAGTGCTTGTCAAGGTGCAGGTTGAATCACCAAATGCTTCCTTCCAGCCCTGCTTGGATGACTGGCTCATGAAGCAGCTCCCTGACTTGGGGTCACCCTCTGTGCAACAGCTCTTAGCATAACAAAAGGAGTTGTGTAGCAGCCAACACGGATTTGTCAAGAACAGATTTTGTCAAACTAACCCAATTCTATTTCATGACAGGATAACAGGACAGAACAGCAGGGAAACAGTAGTATCATACATCCTTACTTTAATGGGGATTTTTATACTCTCTCAGGTGTCATTCTCACAGCCATGCCATGGAGCTATGGTCTTGGTGAAGCTACTGTTAGATACAATCCTGCTGGATAAGTGCACCCAATGAGTGTCTGGGAATGACTCTTTGCTGGGATGGAGGGATGTAACGAGTGGAGTTCAGGAAGGTTTTCCTTGGGCTACAGGCCAGGCCTGCTCGATGTATTAAGTGCTGTAACAAGGGCCAAGTCTATTAAATATACAGAACATGAAGCTGAAACTGCATTGGGAAACATTAAATATCACCAGGATGGCAACAGCACTCTGGAGAGAACCATGCATATTTCCAGTTAACCACACCAGTCTTTGTGTACTTAAATTGCATTGGTCTCCAAATGTAGTCTGTCATCCCTTGATGCTCTCTAGCAGAGAAGAAAACTGTAGAGATTAAATTATCTGTATTCATGTCTATAGCTGTTGGACAGGAAACAGTAACCTTAAATTGAAGATAGATGTCAAGAAAACACTCTAATATTAGAAACATTAAAGATCTGGAAGAGATTGTCTAGAACTTGCATCTCCTTCACTGGTTTCAGATAGCTGAACCTGGCAGGGTGGAGGTCCAGCTGATTCCCCCTGCTCTGGCTCCACAGAAGTGAGGATGCTCCAAGTCCCTTCCCTGATCCCAGCCATCCATCTGGCTGGGTGAGTGTTCCTGATAGGTACACACACACACACGTACATGCAGAGTACAGGCATGCCTGTGCACATGGATCTGCTGCAGTCAGAGCGTGCTGATGGTACCAGGGTCTCTAAAGGGCTCAGGTGGTCCCATCCTGCTCCTTCTCTCCTTCCTGGAGAGGACTGAACTTGCAGCAATGGAATATATAAACAAAAAATACACGTCTCCTTAGCAACTAACCTTCAATGCTCAGGCTATCTGGTTTCTGGCCCATGGATCTATGTGTCCTTAAGAGCCCACTCCAGCTACTGGCACTCAGATCTCTTGTCAATGTAGCTTGCTAACATTCTCACATGCACAGAATAGAGAGTACATCCACGTGAAAAAGAAGGAAAATTTGATAAATGTCAAGAATGTCATCATAATTGTCAGTTGCTGTTCAGGAACACAAGACATTATCCTGGAGGCCACTTAAGTCCTTGTTACAGGTAATGTTATCAAACAACTTTAGTAAGCAAGAAAATACCATTGTATCTTACCTCTAAGTTGTGTTTTTCCTTTCAAACTTTATAAAGAAGGCAATACATTATTAAAAGCCCAGTCAATGTGGGTTTTTTTTTGGTTGTTTATCTTTGTGTGTGTGTTTACTTGTTTGTTAGCTTTTTCTCCTGGTAAAAAGTGTTCCCTAAACTAAGTATAGAGACAAGTCATAGGTCTGTGGCACTAATATCCTGATTCCCACATGCTGAATACATAAATGGCAGACTGAACTAATGAAAAGTGTCCCTGCCCACAGCAGGGGTGTTTGAACCAGATGATCCCTTCCAAAACAGTGTGCGATTCTATAAAAGGTTGAAGGGCTCCTGTTATTGCAGAGATTTTGTCTTCTGTGTCCTAAGAACCACAAAAAATGAGAGCAGAATGAAAACTTACAGCAAGAATCTGAAACTTAATGCCTCAATATTTGCTTTTGTTCCTTAAAATGTCAGTGAAAAAAATGTTTACAGTGAATGAAATAATCAGAAGTGACTTGGTGGAATAAATATGGGAAAAGCAAACCCATCCTAAGTTTCAGACATTTACCCTAAGCCATAGCCTTTCCAAGTTAGAGGAAAAGCAATTATTTAAGCACTTTTTATCCACATTTTGGATTTACCTATGCTTTTCAACCAGTGTCATGGTCTTCTATTATTTTATTTACTAGACACTTTGCCTTTCCTTGCTGACATCCTACCACAGAGAAACAAAGAATTTCTTTCCTTTTTCCACTTTCTAAGAATCTGTGTTTACATACATTTCAGTCCCTACACCCAGAATTTACTTGCTCATTCTAGATGTGGAGAATTTCAGGACAGACATATGTTGCTGAAAGGACAGTGGTGAATGCCTGAATTAATGCTGCTGTGGCCAAATATTCTGCAGTATTTGGGTGAGATGGACAGAATTCAGCTAGCTAGGCTGGTTACAAAGTGTGTGACAACTTGCTCAAAGGCCAGTAGAATTAGATCAGTGTTCATCTGAAAGCTTCCATATAAAGCTTTTTGCTCAATATATAAAGTGACCTTTAAAAGGGAATTTCAAACATGTGTGGTTTAGTTCAGGTTATACTATAATAGGCACTATACTTCATTTCTGGAAATCCCAACCAACACTAGTACTTGAACACCCTATTTTAATCCCCACTGAAATTATTTCTATGCTCCTAAGTTACCACCTGCTGCAGACAATAATGGTTTTCCAGTGACACCTGGCAGGATTTCAAAGCCCTTCTCAGCTCGTGTCACCTTTCAGACACTGCTGGGTTACAGACTCAGGGGCAGTGACAGCTCAGGCTGCCCAGCGTGGACATGCACAGACCACCTCTTACACTGATGTGATCTTAATCAGAAAAGGCCTTGGCAAAAGCAACCACAGCAATTACCTGTGGGCAAAAACCAAGCTGAGGCCCTGCTAAGGAATGTTAGAGGTACTTGAGCAAGTAATTGCAACGTGCTGATGAGGGCATGTGTTACCCCCACGTGCCTTAGTTCCACCCAGGGCTCTCATGGATCTACTGGTAGTTCAACTTCTGACTCTTTAAGCAATCTAAATACCAACCTGTGCATGAGTAGCTTTTAATTTTTCTCAGAGAAGAGTAGAAAATCAAAGCGTTGCCTCATGCACTTATCCTGTGGTTCAGGACATGATCTTTGATAATAAATATGCAACCTAAATATGACTTTCACCTCCCTTCAAACAGTAGTTCAGGGACCACCTACCACACAGCCAATGCCCTGGATAAGTGAGATTCCTTCATCATTCCATATTGCAGTCTGAGCACTACTGGGAGAGCAGCTGAAAGAGCTTCTTGCTCTCTTGCTCCCACCCCTCCTCCACATCTATCAAGCAGTCATATGGTTCCTGGTAAAAACCCAAAAGGAAATAAAGTCATATTTTTCATCAGAGCCAAAACATTGTTTTAGAATAACAGCTGTCAAAACCTGGCCAAAAATCTTGACTTTAACAGTGTATAAAATTTCAGTCTTCAGTGTGTACAATGATTTGTAAAAGGGTCAGTGGCATTGTCTAGGATTATAAGGAAGCACTGCTGAAAGCATTTAAAAGATCAGGGGAAAAAAAGTTCCTTGTCAATCAGCTTTTCAAGCATTCAATAATTTTTTCTCCTTTCAGTAGTAAACTGCACTCAGCACAAAAGTCTTCAGTCTACATGCAATTAAGGACAGGGCAAAACTAGGGAAACATGCTGCGCATCAGGCCTGAACTGGAAACAAAAGAGATTTCAAGCTATGAGTTTTAGTAAGGTACATTTCAGAATTGTTTTTGTTAAAAGACAATAAGGGCATTGTCCCCTCCTCCTCCCCCTCTGCAGGTACTCAAGACTATTCTCTTCTACTTTGTTCAAAAACATTACTAATCCACAGCATATTAAAGGAATCATTGTTAGGTTGTGGACTCTTAATTCTCTTTCCAGACTGATTTTCCCAGCCATCACATGTGCCTGGCATTTTTTTCCTGATGTGATCTATATGAGTCCTTCCAAGGCTCCTAGCCAAATGGCCAGCCTTCACTGGGGAAAGGCCACAGCTGCCTGGCCCTCACTGCAGAGACGTGCACTGGAGCATGGCTGGCGCAGCTGTGCTGAGTTTATTCACTGGCAGACAGAGAAAGGAACCTTTCTGGCTGCAAAAGGGGAGGGAAGGGTCTATCAATGGATAGGGGTTAGCATCCAGAGAAAGCTGGGATTACCTCCATGTTTTGTTGGCTTGATTAGTCTGTGGCTTTTCATTTGTTACTTCAAGACTGGAAGTGACTGGAAGAAGCTGGAGAATACATGTACCCCAGCTTTGACACGAACAAGGTTTGAACCATTGTTTTCACAATCTACACCTATGAAGTCCTCAAACTTATGAGCAGGTTTTCTGCTGACCCACTTGGGCTGCATATGACACGCCATCAAATATTTTTCACTGTTCAAAGGAAAAGGTTTACCTTTTTATTATTATGCACTTGTTTTGGCTGAGGTGTGGTTAATCTTCACAGGGCTGTGTTTTGGATTTGTGCTGAGTACAGTATAGATAATACAGAGATGTTTCTGTTATTGCTGAGCAGGGCTCACACAGAGCCAAGGCCTTTCCTGCTGCTCATGATGCTGTGTTGGCAGCATGGCTGGGGATGCATGGGAGGCTGGGAGAAGACACAGCTGGGACAGGTGACTCCAGCTGACCACAGGGATACTCCAGACCATGAGATATCATGCTCAGTATATAAAGTGAGAGGAAAAAAGAGGAAGTGGGATATTTGGGACCATGGGTTTTGCCTTCTCAAGCCCCCACTATGTGTGATAGGACCTTGCTCTCCTTGGAGGTAGCTGAACACCTGCCAGCCCATGGAAGCAGTGAATTAATTCCCTATTTTGCTTTGCTTTTTGCACAGCTTTTGCTTTCTGCACAGCTTTTACTTTCCCTCTTAAAGTGTCTTTATCTCACCTACAAGTTTTCCCTTCTGATTCTCCCCCCCATCTTGCTGGTGAAGAAGAGAGTGAGTGGCTGTGTAGAGCTTTGTTGCTGGCTAAGGTTAAACCACAGCACAATATCACAAAGCTATATGAACCACCCATGAAAGACCTGTCTTTGTTGAGTTCTTGCATCTCATCTACATCACTGTAGATTTTCTGCAGTTATCCTTGGCAAAACACTGCAAAGGGCTGATAGTAGTATAGATACTACTAGTACAGTATAGTACTACTACTACTACTAGTACTAGATACTACAAGTATAGATACTTGATAGTAGTATTAAGACACTTTCTTAAATTGCCTCAGTCATATTATGAAAAATCTATATTTGCAGTACAGATATTTTTCTTTAAAAAAGTGTTTTGCAGTGTAATTTTGTTCACAAATGCAAGTGAAAAATTTATACTGGCATCATTTTATAATGCAGACCTGTTTGTGGCCATTTTCCCTCAAATGGAACAAACTGCAAGTTAATGTAGAAACTGATAGTGTTGCAATCTCAGATTTGAGAACCTGAGAGTGAGGTTGAACTTATGTTTTCTAGTGTTTAATCATTCACTTAGAATTGGAAGAAAAAAGCCCCAAACACAAACCACTTCATCTCTCCAACAGTAAAGTAAATGTGGTTCTCTTAAGTGGACTTTCTCAGGACATAATTGCTCAAAATTTGTAAACAAGCCAGTTGTTGCCATACAAGATGGAAGAGGCTACAGCTCTGTTAAATTCTTTCTGCTGTGATAAAAGGTTTTAACAAGGCAGTAAATTTGTTTCTGTCAGCTAATAATCCTAACCAGATACAATTTTTAATACACAGTTTTATTATATGTAAAGGATAAACCTCTTAAATTAGAAGGTGCCACTTTTACAGCCAATTATTAAAGGCAGTGTGATGTCTTCATTTCTTTGGAAGAGAGTGATTGGCTGCACTGACTGATATGCTTTTTATATTTCTCATCTTTTAAAGAAGTTAAGAAAGTCAAACTTTCTCAGCAGCAACATGCAACAAAATGGAATATGATTAGAAGTTACACAGAAGCCCTAGCTGGACAGAAAAGCATTTCTTTTTCCCAATAAAATAACGAGATTAAAAATCCCTTCAACTTTTCTGCCCCAATTTTCTATCCCATTTCTTCATTAAAGATGATCTCTTGTCCTTTCAAGAAAAAAAATACTTCAGAAGCAATGAAAATTGTAGAGATGTATTAATATCTGGTGAAAAAAAGCTTTTTTAAAAATTCAGTCTAAATTAAAAAAAACCAAAAGATGCATCTGATAAATAAATAGCTGTTAAATAACAACTGCATAAGGCATTTGGTGGATAAACTCTTTTTTGACACATCTAGCTTAATTTAAGAATACGAGGTCTTAGTCCCTGTAAAATTAATCTACAACCACCTTTTTTTTTTCTTTTTTTTTTATTTGGTTTACTTTGGTTTTCTTTCACTTTGATGGACTTTGCTTAAACAATCATGTTTAAAAAGTGGAGTAATCTTTTTGGCATAGCAAATAATTTCAACAGTCTGCTTGCAAATTGCCTGAGTGAACTAAATCCAAGTTAAGTTCACAGAAATAAAAAATTATGATAAAAGTTTGCCAATAACTTTATTGCCCAAAGTCTGGTCGTACAGTACACAGGCTGTTATTGCAAATGCTCCTCTGAAGATTCAGGTGTGATTCCAACATCTGTAGACAGATGGGGAATTCATGAAAACTCTTGGATTTCTCTCTATCGTGGTCAGTGATTAATTGGGTGATACCAGCAGTGTCAAAGCCCAGGAATTGGGAAGATGGTTGTGAGGTGAAGAGAGCATTGTGTGCTCTCTGTACCTACATGGAGTGAACACTCCCTTTCTGTCCAACTATGTGTTATTTTTTGGACTACTTGTCATCTAATATTCTACCTTCTTTGTTACGTCAATAGCATATTTCAAGAGGAGTATAACAAAACAAAACAAAACAAAAAATAAAGAGAGAGAGAGAACACTATATAAAAACATTAAGGCAAAAGTTAGAAGTAGACATAAGGTCAGGGGGACAATATCATCTTCAGATGGGTTTGGTGACAGATAAAATTCTACATGGAACTACACTTCTGAGCTCTGGTTCCATGATTTAAAGCATTTTAGTGGCAATCCGGCCTTAAGAACTCTCTGCTCCACAATTTCATTTCCCATAATGCTTATTGTTAAGTATTATGTTGAAGCAGAAAAAAAGTTTTTTGGCTTATAAAGTTTCACTGAATTTATGTCTGTGATGCTGTAAAGGAAGAAAAAATTATGACAGGAAACCAAAAAAGGAGAAAAGAAGAGGAATGTATGGACAAACCTTACTCAAGCTCTGCTCATTCTGCCATGGAGTGAAGGTCTCTGACAACAGTATTGGCATTAATACCTGAAATCAGGTAAAAGAGGTGTTTTAAAAATGTTAGCTAAATTGAATTTACCTATATCTCTGTGAATATAACAGGAACAGTTTAAGACCTTTAAAATAATATTATTTACTGAAATATATTTCAAACTCAATACATAGCATAAAAGGGCTTTCTTTCATAAGATTAGGTACCTTAAAACAAGCAGTTTTAAATGACTTGTAATTCAGCTGATGGAATACCTTGTGTAGCTTTCAGAGGTCTTGAATTTATTGTCAACTCTTTGGATTAAAGTCTACAAAGCAGAGTAAACCACTGGGAAATATTGTTAATATTTTACTTCTGGGGTAACACAGTTCAGTTGTTCATTCTCTGAAACAAAGGCAAATAAGAATGTGTTTCCTTGTGGTTCCCCCTATGTTTGAAAGGCTTGAAACAATTAAACTGAGGTCTCAGAGACACTATTACTCATATGATTATTGTCTCAACACAGTTCTTTGTAAATCTTGAAATATAGTTCAGTTAAATATACTAAAATTGACTTCCATACAACAGAAGAGGTATGGGTGATATAGAAAAAGGTACTTGTGTCAATGTGTATTCTTTTAGTGAATTTATTTCCTTATTTCCAAACTCACATGTTTATATAAAGGCTACGAAGAGATGAACTCATTACTCCCAGAAAAAACCACAAATTAATTGCTCTGCAAAACACATAAGTAAACATTATAAAAGGTAGGATTCCTAAAGTTGCACTCCTAAATCCATATAAGTGGTCTGGTTTGCAACAGAAGGTTTTAAGTGTTAAATAGTCTTTTACTTTCTAATCATGGGCTGAATTTATTTCTGAAGTTAAGTGTGAACAGTTTAGCTTGATTTTTATCGTGTTTCTTTTTTTTCAAGTTGATAACCAATTTTTTCCATTTGCCTCAAAAGCCTCATAAAGAAGAAACTGGTCCTTACAATTGGTCTGCTCTAACAATAAATTAAAATTCTATCTGGATTAATTTTAAAGGCCTTGAACAGTACCAGAAGTAGGATCTGAAAATCAAGAGAAAATGTAATACAACCTATGCCAGATTCCAGCATGTTGTTGCCACTCATGGTGTGCATGAATTTCGTTGTTAGAGATTTTGCTACAAGTAGGATAGTTTTGGTAGGCCTAATGGAGTTGCCTACATTTTCTAATATGTTACAGTAAATTGCAGATTCTTATTAGAATCATAAAATCTGCAATTTACTGTAACATATTAGAAAATGTAGGCAATCATAGAATCCAAATAATTTGGAAAACACTTGCCCTGGGGTGACTTTATGATGCTTGTATCCTCAATCATCTGTTCTGCTTATATTATTGAGTTCTGTGCTTTTAAAACTAGATCTGAGAGCGAAGTGGGGGGGAGAAGGAGAAGTGGTGGAATGTCTGAGGTGCTTGTATTCAAAAACACACACATAAGAGCTTCAGCTCTCCCTCTCACAGGCTGTGTTGTCTGCAGCATGGACAGTGGGAAAGAGCTCTCCTTTGCTTTTAGTTGGTTTTTTAGCTAGCTGAGGCAGAGAACTTCCCCAGACTGTGGCTTTTCTTCCTCTTGGAACTGATCAGCCCTGCTCTGGACCAAAAACCCAGAAGAACACCAGGAGCTCACACCTGTGGCCCACTGGGGCATGGGATGTGGTATTTTCCAGCACAGGAGGGACTGATAGAGACTGAGTGAACCAAGCTACAGCCCACGAAGAGGACTTTGTCTCTGAATTTGCCATCTCTTCAGAACAACAAGAGGTTCCATTGTTTAATATTTTTCATTTTCTAATGTTTGTGAATACTTTGCTTGTTAAATAAACAGTTTTTTCTACTTTTCTGGAAGGAAATTTTTGGGAACCATCTGTGGGAGGGGCTGCTTGAATTTGGTTTCTATAGGGGACCTCTTCGGAGATTTCCTCCCTAAATTTGCCCTAAACCAGGAAAATACCTTAATGACCATTGAGTCCAACCTTTAACCCAACACTACCAAATCCAAAACTTACTTATGTCCCTTAGAACCATATCTACATGTCTTTTAAATACCTCCAGGGATCATGACTCCACCACTTCCCTGTGCAACCTGTTCCAATGCTTGACAAAGCAATTGGTGAATTATAAGACCGTAGCACACAGCTGTAGGATTCAGGCTCTGGTTTTACAGACCATTTTGTACATTATGAATTTTCCAGATTGAAGAAAAAAGATTACCTCTATACCAAGTAAACAGGCTTCCTCTGTGTTTAAGGTCAAATTTCAGCTAAGGTACTGATAATTTCTAAGGCAGATGATCACAAGTAGCCATGGCATATACCCACTTACTGGCAAATATCTAGTGCTAGAGAACCCACTCCTCTTTTGTGAGGTTCTAACCCTCACCCAGAAGCAAGATGAGTATCAGCACCACTGCTTCCTGATAAAGGGTGGTCTAGGCTCAAGAGATATACAAGCATTCTCTTCAATTCCTCTGTGATCATGTTCCAAGGAATCCAGATCAATTCAAGGGAAATTAAAAAGATTGAAGAACAGGGTTATGCAGAGGTAAAATATAAAGAGGCAGTCTGATTAAAAAAACAAATCAAAATTCTATCTCCTCTAAGAAAATAACATAAATAGTGAATCAGTGTTCATTATTTGTGAAAAAGAGACCTGTCCATCGGACCAAAGGCATGTTTCGCTTTGTACACAGTTAAATGGAGAGGTCAGAATACAGAGTTGGGAAGATGTGGGGAATTTTGCAGTGTCTGCAGACAGAGAACAAGGAGTGCCCTGGCAGAGAAGATTATTGTTTGCTTCCTTGTCTGCTAAAAATGGGCTTCTGAAACAAAACATGAGCTGTCTGAAAACATGATGCCAACATGATCTAAGTAGAATATAAAATTGAGGAGATGTGAAGAAAAAGTCTTATGACATAACATGCTTCAAGTGCTTGAGATCTTTTCTTTGTTTTGGAATTTGGCTTTAAGAAGTTCCATAGAAGAGTGTAAAGTAAAACAGGTTTCTGAAATGTATTGTATTTTCCTTTGCTTCATACAAAAAACCCATTGCCTGTGGGTTTCTGGTCTCCTAAGGAACCGGGACAAATCTCACTTTAGGGGAGATTTCTAATTCCAAGAAAGGGAATCATTAAAATCATTGCCTGGCTCCTCGGGCCCCTTAAGAGTAGGCCAGACAGACTGTTGATTTTACAGCTTCAGTTTCAGGTCAGATGCCTGGGTTTGAACAGGGTCATTAAAAAGCCACACCACACCATTTGCACAATCTAAAAAGAATGGCTCCCAGAAGCAACACCTGCAGGGCCACATGGGGCAAGGTTAGTACAGGTTGGTTTGGGATCCTGGTCGGTGCCTGTACTCCAGGTTCATCCCACATTTTGACTGCATACTTCATCATCCATTTCACAGAATATGGAAAAGGTTGAGTTGGAAGGGACATTTTAAAAGTCATCTAATCCTCCCTGCTTTTTATCCCAAGACTGCTTAATGAAAAATCCATGGGAACAGGGACGAGGATGCAGTCCCAGGAGAGTGCCTTTCAACTAGACAGCGAGAAACAGGCCCCTGCTTACTTTGCTAGCTCACTCTGTAGCCCCATGAATCTTACATATCTGAGTGCAGACTAGTCTAGACTTGGTTTTTTTTTGGTTTTTTTTTGGTAACCTGTCTTGTAGTTTCCAAAGTAGTGATCTTAAATGACGTTGAAAGAGAGAAACAGGACTACCTCTTAAATGTCCTGTAACTTACTTGTCCATTTTCTGGAGTACAACAAAGCCAATTTATTGCTACCCAAAGCTAAAGATTGTATTTTTTTTTTCCTCTCAGCTGTGCTTTATTTCCAGCTCCAATCATCAGATAATACATATTCAGAACAAATTTAACTGATGCCCTGCATGTACACAGTATCTTCCTCTGAGATGTTGCTGAAGTTGAGCTTTTATCTGTCAGTTTTCATCTATTATTTGGTAGTTAGGAGAGACACATGCAGGATTTCTTGTATAAATTATTGAATTTCTATTGGGTGAGTCTTAGAACTGCAGGTTGGAGATGTTAAATAGGGTAGAGTTATCACTGCTGGCTTTCTCAGCAGATGTGCAGTCTCATAACAGGTATATTTAGATTTTGACACACGGCTTCAGCCAAATTTGTTGCTCTTTTATGGGGTTTCACAAATATTATTTGGTTTGTAAAAAAATGAGAAGCTCCCATAGTGGTAAAGTTGTGGGCCCTTCTCTCTGAAATTAAACAGCCATAAAATCTAAAATCAGATAGATTTTTGGGCCTGGAAATTAAGTGATATTTCATTAAGCCTTTTTACAAGGAAGAACAGGAAAGAAAACCCTTGCTTTTCAATTTTCCTTTCTATCCCAAACCCTCATTATGTGCAGAGCAATATTGCTTAAGCTTCTGAGCTCAAAGAGAGTTTCCAGTCTGCTTTTGGCATATCTGGCATAAAATACTCTGTATCTTACTCCCTGATCATGCTTGGAAGAGGTTGGTGAATACTTTGTAAACTGAGAAGCCAGGAAGGCTGGATTAACAGAATCCTTCTGTGATTTCTGGTACCATGTGGCAATACTGATGAAAACAGGTTTTGCACCTCAGAGGTTCATAGAAGTTGGTGCCATGCACAAAACAAACCCACTGCCATAGATCCTCGTGGGGATGCTTGAACCTCCACAGTGCCATGCAAGCATGGCTGTCTTCTGGCAGAGAGCTGCTCTAAGCCAAATTAATTCAGAAAGCTCTTTAAGTGAGATGTGGCATGTCTACTTCAGTGCAGACATGCCCTAAAGGAAAAAGTGCTGAACCAGAAAGATTAAAATGTGGAAGCAGCAGAACAGTAGAGTTCTTGGGTTCAATACTCTCTGCCTTAACTAAACCACCAGTAGATTCAATTCAACTCTTCAAGGGGCAGACATCCTGAAGATTCAATATATTTGTATATGTATGTCATATCTGTACAGTATGACCACTTCATTCCCTTGATATTGCTAATACAAATACAAAGGTCTACTAATGTACTTTATTTATTTATTTATGCTTTTTAGAATGGGACAGTTCAGGTACGAGAGCTGTGCTGTGCCATATGAAAACAAATGATAGACTATTCCTATGAAGTAAAAGAGTTTCATTTGAGGAATTAATAACTGGAAATCAGATGATTAAGATGATTGCTTCAGTCACAACAGGACCACATGTGTCTTTATGAGCAATTCTTTGACACTCCTTGCCTTTTATTGAGTTTTTTTTTGTTGTTTTTCTTAGTAAATATGGACATGGAGCCTTTTCATCCCACCGAGGAATGAAAATTAATTTTGAAACCTTTACAATTTTCAGGAAATGAATGTCTTGATTTTGGCCTCCTCTTTTCTTCCAGTCTCTGTGGGAAAGCTATACTTATCTTTTCCTATTAACAATGCCATCAATACCACAAAAAGTCTAGGAAACTACATTCTAATTCAAGCTGATATTTTTGCATATATATTTTTCTATTTTGCATATATTTTCTGTCTCTTTGAAGACAGGGGCCCAAGATTGGTTCTAGAGAAAAGGTAAGGAAAATCTTATGGACTGACTGAACAGTCCTTGAACAGAGATGTCAGGAGAAAGAGAAAAGAAATATGTTTAAAATGTTTTCCTGGACATTGATACAGCTACACATAACTGAAAGGAGGAATTTCATGATGCATGGGGAATTTATACAAGTTCTAATCCCATTATGGATGAAAAAAGGCTAATACTGCTCAAAAGTATAATCTCTTAATTAATGTGCATTTCAAAATAGACAAGTTTCAATCCTACTTGATATTATTAAGATTACTTTGAACTTTCAGGCCAGACTTCGTGCCAGAGGAAAAAAGTGACTGCTTGGAATCCAAAGGCGTCCTTAAAATGCTCCTTCAGGATGCACTCTTAAACTAAGGGAGAACTTTTAATGAAAACAAGACAAAAAGTCACACTTTCACCACAGAGGGATAGCTTCTTCTGACCTGTTCTGTGTACTGAATCACTTCATGGGATCTACTGCTGCCAGGTTTTGCTGACATGCTCATTAAATGAACATGTTTTGTCTTGCATTAATATTTTAAGCTAACATTTGCTCTGCTGCAAGAGCCATGCAGTCAGTGTTGCTTTCTTGTAGCCTAACCTCAGGCTGCCTATCCAATAATACTATAGATCTCCAGTTTTTTCCTAACTGAAATTCATGGGGTGGGATTTTGGGAGCCATAATAGACTATGCAGTAATGCTGTGGTCTTTTTCTTAGCAGGAATACTGCTTAGCAATTTTTTATAGCTGGAACCTGTCACTATTGAGAAAGGAAATCTACTCTTATGCACGAGCAGTGATTTTGAAAAAACATGATTTTTATGAGATGTATTTGATCTTTGTGTGTGTCTACTACAACTGCAGCATTTTAATCAGGCTCAAAGAAATAATTCTGACCTATTTTTTTCTCAACCTGGGAAATTTTTTTCAGAACATTCAGCTTGGAATAAAAGCTTTTATTATAGTTAAAATCAAGTTAGAAGCTGAAACAGCCTTATATCTGGACCTCATCAACTCTAATATGTAGGGGTAAGAAAAAAAATATTCCAGCTCTCTAACAGATTTTGGGGGACAAAAAGCATAATGAGATGTACTGTGGCACTGAAAGATAACCTGGAACATTGGTTTATCTTCCTATGAAGAACAAGACTTCAATCTAGCCAATAGAATATGTCTGAGATATTTTGACATATAGTTAGCTAAGTAATTCATAGTAATAATAGTAGCAAATTCATCAATAAACAGTAATATACCATCGTATTCTCCAGGGGTTGCATTGTAGCTCCCAATTACCAGTGCACATATAATAATGATATCTCTAATCTGTGGCTGTCTCTGAGTACTTTGTCACCATCGTGGACTGGTGCTCTGTTTTCTTCTTTGTACTGTAATCAGACATAAGCGTAGCAATTATTCTTATCAGCTGTAAGACTTGTAAGATAAACAGTATTAACACCTAGGTAAAGTTCACAGCAAAGCTGGACTCACACACATAATTCCAGAGTGGACTTAACATTCGGGGCTCTCCAAAGAAGAAAATCAGTTTTCAATAAAAGGACAAATGACTCAACAGGACTAAGATTATGATTTTTACTTTAACAGTGAATAAGAAAAGAGAAAAGGAGCAAAAAAAAATAAGCATTCTTCTGAACCACCAGAGCTTGTGTACGTGAGCATGTTATGATTCTAAAGACCCTTTCTTTTTGCTGTGTTTGGCAGAAATGCTGTGGAAACATATGACCTTTTACATACTCATATGGGGAAAGATGAGTTCCTGCAAACAAAACAAAGTCATTCTCAATGAAATTAAAAGGAGAGACCATCAATTCTGAGAAATTCCAGTCCAATGTTTGCTCATCTGGAAAAAATCTAGACATCAAATTTTTTTTATTAATAGTATTTTTTTAAATATATATTAGAAAAATTAATATTTTTCATGTTATAGGAGAAGGCAGTTGTTACTTAAAAGAAGACTTAATTCTACTTTACTGCAGAAAGTGAAACAGACCAAGTGGGACTCTGGGATCAGCACACAACATTTTCCATGAAAGTTCATTTGAATTTTTTAATAAAATCATGTTAGAGATATCAGTTGGCCTTTTTGTTTTTTCTGTCACTTGTGTGGTCAAATGCAACCCTGTCTTAAGTCCAGTTAATTTAAAGGTGTTCCATTAGGATGGACTGCTTTGCTTTTAGCTAATTTGGGGTTTGTTAAAGAGGGACGAGACAGGACTGACCACTCAGTGTTAAATCTCCTAAATTACAGCTGAGTTCAAGATTTGTTTTGATCACAAATTATTCAGATACATCACTCCTTCTTTCAAGTCGATTCAACTATTTGTCTGGTTTAGTGAATCTTAAGAGATTTTTCCTTTTAGAAGGAGTGAGTATAGTTTCTTCAATGCCCTTTCATTATTTAGAAAGGATGTATCTAGGATCTATCTATTGACAAAGGTGGGCCCCAAAAAGAGCTAATTTCTGTGCTCATGTCTCTGAATCTCTTATCAGAGGACACTGGGTCAACACTTTTACTGGCTTTCTTTATTGCTGAAAGCATTCACTATGTATGAGCTTTGTTTCATTCAGCTTGAACAAACAGGACCCTTCTCTCTCATACTCAAACACACTAATCTGTAACTGAGCACCCATAATTGCTGCATCAGCCTTGAAGGAAACCCCTGACACAAGGGCATAGCTCATGTATTTCTGTGCTGTGGGTTGTGGGCCCTGTTATTGCAGCTATTAGTTCTGAAAAACTTTTCTTAATTTATGTTAAGTCCTTGAAGTTTTTCAGCTTCAGAGACACCAAACAACCTCATAGTTAGTATTTCACGTGGGCAGAAACATGGAAAAAACTTATGTATATGTTAACTGCAGTTTCATCAGTGCACAACAATAAGTGCATTTATGGAAGTTAAGTTTGTGTGTTTAAAGTTGTAAAGCAAACTTCCCAAAAAATAGGCATTGCAAATGATCATATTAACAGGTTTATCTCCTAAACTTAGATTTTATGTTCATTTAAACAAATTTCACTATTCTTTCAGAAACAACAAATGAGTTAGCAAGATTCACTAAAATTCATTGCCAAGGGGCTTCCTGTAGAAAAGGCGAATGCATGTCTAGTACAGAGGTGTTTAACTAGTCCATGCTGATTTGATTACCAGATGGATTAAGTCTGAGTGACAGTCTGCCCATTCATTCAACTTTTAAACTCCTAGGAATCCTATGTTTTATTTAACTTACCTATATAAAAATATAGAACTACAGTAGCAACAAGACAGACTGTGTATTGCAGGGCAAGATTGGGTGCTACAAAGAGAATAACTGTAAAACACATACCCAAATGTATAATATCATGAAGTAAATCTGTTTCCTTATCTTCCTTTCAGTCAAATTTTTTAGACCCTGGGATACACGGAATACCTTCACCTGTATAAAGTTTAAAAATAATCTAACTTGATCTAAAGCTGTGATTCATATGTAGATTTTTCCAGACTTTATTTTAATATCTACTTCTCCCTCTGTCCAAGTTTCTGGGAGAGGAAATCATATCTCCAATTTTACTTTCACTGCACAAAGGAATGGAGAAGGGCCAAAACTGAGGTTCTTTCATTGACATTCTTGTTTAAACCAATTTGGATTTTACATCTGAAGGTTGGAATTTTGTGGCTAGTTTTGATGTTTGCTCATTTCAGTTGCTCTCCCCCAACTGTTAGCTGTTCAATTGCTTGCTGAGGATCTGGAACCACAGCCGAGATTAAATATCTTTGTATTTTGCAGCTACACACATGTTCTCATCCCCACACGTGAGCATGTCTTGAAAACCAAATGCATTATTTGCAGTGTGCTAAAAAGAATCAGTGCTTGGCAAGTTTCAGCATCCTTTTTTTTTCATACCTGATCCTGGCATGCTTAAAACCCTGGAAAGTCACAATTTACATTCCACATAGGAGTCCTGGATGACTGAGCAGCTGAGCCATACAACAGGATATCCAGCTATTGAGTGCTGCTGTCACAGGTGGCCAGCAGTGCAGCTGCAAAGAGCTTCCTGCCAGGAGGGCAGAGTGGGTCCACAGGAAGAAATGTTCCTTTCCTCTTCCAATCTGTTTTCAACTATAAAGGAAGGCCAAGGCTCACACTCCTACAGTGGATGTGCCTACACAGCATTTTTCAGCCAGAGCAGAATCTCAGCTAACTTTTCTAACAATAACTGCCTGAAGTGGAGCAAACCATTCACAGGGCTTCAAACAGTGGGGAGCCCTACCTTTACCACAGAAAGGCTCTTGAGAAACATTTCATCTTGATTCTATTACTGCTGTGCATAATCGTATCATCGTTTTATAGCTCGCTTAGGAGCAGTCAGCGATGTGCAAAAACAGGGCAACAAAAGGAGAATCTACCTTCCTCTGGATATACCACAAGTAGGCAATTCATATGTTTCCTCTTTCGTCCCACAATCAACCATAAAAACACTTAAAAGAGCAAAATTGCTTCCAATCAATTGCGGATTTTTACTGTTAAAAAGGAAGGAGGCAGATGACTTCTGTCTGTGAATTTTACAAGCTAACACTGCAAATCCTGCACACTAAAATCCTGGCTAAGTAAAGGCAATGAAAGAGGGAGAGTGTGTTTGTTCATAGCACTGTTAACAGTAACATGCATAAATAAGTTCACTGTGTTCTGAGGAAACCTGAGCTTATTCCTAAGAATCTCTTGGCTGGAGAAGCACCAAGAACAGAGATTGTGTGAGGAAGGGCAGGATTCTGAACACTGTTAGTAAGGTTAAACCTGTATTGAGACTAAAGCAGAACAGACAGATAAACAAATGCCAGACAAGAAGTTGAACATTTTCAGTGAATATATCTAGGGCTCATCCATCTAAAATGAAGAGCAATTGTAAGTTTCTTCAAAATTGAGAAATTGATCCCAGTCTGAAAGAACAGTGAGGTTACAGAAAAAAATTTGACTGATGTCAGGATGTTTCCTAGCCCTCATCCTACAAGCCCATGTGCTGCTGAAGACATGAACTCTTATCCCTAAGAGGTCCTGTAGTCTACTGTACTCATAAGTGCCTACTCTGTTTCAGACTAAACTTCAATTTTTAGGCTGTAGATCTGGGACTCTTAAACTTATACTGCAAAAAATTTTTGTTCTCCAAAAGGTGAAGTATCTATACCCTAGAATAGCTCATATTAATCTGCCAGGGTACTTGGAAAAGTGACACACAGTCATTATTTCTAAAAAGGCTGTAATTAAGACCAGTTATTCCAAGAGACCATCTGGGACACAAAAAATATCTTAATGGACTTACTGAGAACAATCAATTTCTTTCATGATTAAAGGGCTCCCTTCTCAACAGTTATCACATTCATCATTGGAAAATTCAAAATATTCCTGCTGGTGAGGCCAGATTCCTAAAGCACTCATGGAACTGAACATGACACAAACCTGGATGGTCTTACCTTAATATACTAGACCGCTGTCTGTTAAATAACTGATTTAAATAAATAAATTGCCAAATATTTTGACATGGTTCCTCTGAAAATTGTATTTTTTAAAGGTGGATGCCAAGAGCCCAAGTGTAAGTTGAAATACACTATGCAATTTACTGTGTAAACACCTCTGATAGCAGAGGAATTAATTTTCAATTGATATTAATGTACCTGAGAGAAAGATCTAAACCTTAGAAGTCTTGCATAAGTTAACAGTGTCCATTACTAAAATGAATAAGACTAATTCCTGCATTCTTCAGTGCTCTCTCTACTGCAATTTTAGAGAACAATGTTCCCTAATGATGATTATTAACTTGAAACTCCTTTAAAATACAGTCTCCCACTTCCTCTGAGTTATAAGTAGCTACTGGCTTTCCCTTTGATTTGATAGCTAACTAGGTACCTTCCAGCTAGTTTTAGCTTGTCAAATACAAATTAGCACTGTAAGTCTGAGAGTTAGCTGTTCCTTTTCTCATCTTCACATCTTAGATGTCAGACAGATGAGGAAGACAGAGATGTCAGACAAATAGATGAAGAAGACAGGCTAGTACTATGAAATTTGATGTCTTAAAAACAGTTAGGTTCTAGTTTTTAGCACTGGAAATCTATGCAAACCTCAAAATACAATGAAACTCAATCATTCAAATTAATGTTGAAATTGTGAGACAGAGCCTGTCTGCAAAGACCCAGGCTGGGCACAGGTCTGCCTGTGGCTATTCACTGAGTTAGCACTCAGTTCTAGCACTCAGTATAGCACTAAAGCATGTGCTTCAATTCCGCTGACATCATATGATATTACACTGGGTTTAAAGCACCCTTCAGTGGTGGAAAAGCTTTCTCTGAAATGCACCACAATTATCAGGTTAGATATTCATAATCTATTTAACTATGAAGTTGTTGAAATGGGTGGGTCCACAGTGTCCACGTGTTTTTCAGATTTGGAACCTTGCTGTTTCCTTAGTGATGTAAAATGACAATGAACAGCCAGACAACATCTGAGTGTCTGGCACAGCCAGTTTTGTCCTCATTTTTGTTTCTTTATGACCAAGGACAGATTTTAAAACCAGCTTGGTTTAAAATCAGTCTTCAGTAAACATTGGATTATAATTTTATATTGGGAAAAAAAGGCATCCGCTTCAGAGTGTTCTTTATTCTTTTCCCTTTTCCTTTTACCTCTTTTTTCTTCTAGAAACCAACAGTATTTTAGTAGGAGAACAGATAATTCTTTCTCAGTAAGGAAAATACAGAGGAATGATAAGGATGTTTTTTATTGTGTGAAAAATTGGTAATGGTAATTAGTTTTGTCAAGGTGCACTGAGCACAGTAGAGCATGATAAATGCAAACATATGCAACCTAGTTCACCATTCTGTGACTCTTACTCATCACATAAATTATTTGGAGAAAAAGGCTTCACAGATATCCAATGTTTAGTATTTCATACTAAGACACTGGATCAACAAACACATGAAACATTGTAAGTCTAGTATCTCAAAGCTTCCCAAATTTTGTAAGCCAAATTAATCCAATCCATAAATACTATTAAATGATTCTACTATATCAACAGAAAAATAATGTTCCTTATAATTTTTTGCAGATTTTTTTCACTTGGTGCAAATCAAGAAAAACAAACTAGTATGGTAATTATTCATATTCTATAAGACATAACCATGAACCTCTTTTGCAGATTTAATTAACCTTAGGTGCCACTTTGGAAAGAAAGGAGAATATAATGACTCCCTGCAATCATCTTCTCAGTAAGTCTACTGGGAATTAACAAAGCCTGCTCGTCTGAAAATATTAGAGTTGGCAGCCTATCAGCACTGCTTGATCTTAAGGTTGCTGGACAATTTGCCCTGTAAAGCCCTTTGTTTCATTTCAGAAAAAAAAAAAATCGAAATTTTTCTTGAAGATATTTTCTTGTCTACATACAGGTTATGAGTTCAACATATAGACTGAGAGAGTGAATATTGTCAGTTGACCTGTATGCCTATCAGCTGTGGAAACTGATATTGATGAAAGCCACTAAAAACACACTAATGATGCCCATCAAAGATGTGAAAACCTCAAGATTTTTCATTTTTTGATGAACCTCAAAACACAGATAAATTAATCAAACAATTTAATTACTTTTCTCCTTGGAACTCCAAATTTAACCCTTATAAATCTGGACACACTGCACTTAACTGAATCAGAATTACAAGGATATCTCTGGTAACATGTTCTGAGGCAGTGGGAGCTGAGTTTTGCCAGCTGGCCTTACTGTTAGGATTAATTCCTATCCTGAATGACACGGTGTATTTTGCATGTATTTAGAAAAGTCTGGCTAAAAGCCTGCTTAAACTGGTAGTCCACATAGATTAGACAATAGCCCATGATGTTGAAGGATACTACTTGCCCATGAACTCTATGATTTACTTTCTCTCAGTGTGGAAACTGTCATGAAAAGCAACAGACAGTGAAATATGTCCTGCAGAAACAGTTTCTCTAAATTTTTTTGTGCCCACACTTCTGAATAGTCTTCAACAGTGACCTTACATTGCTCAGGAGTCTTTGGAATGTCAGATGGATATAATTTTCCTATGATGGAGAGAGGGATATTATAATTTACCTTTACAGGTTTCAATTATTTTGATTTTTCTGCATTGCTTTACCCTAAGAACATTACCTTGAAAAGTGTCCAGATTTGGCTCTTTCAGTACATATTTAACTATTCTTAACTTTCCAGATTGCCTGACATTTTTCATCAAGGGTTGCAAAAACCTGCAGTCAGTATCATTATGTTACTTTTTATTGGTTTTATTCACCAAGTTTTAGCAGGGAAACAGGCACCATGTATCACTTCCAGTAACTAAATGACAATCAAATGAATGATCAACTTAGTGCTGGAACACAATATGACCAGATCCAATTGAGTTTTTAAATTCCTGAGAACAGTGTAAGGCAATTCTCCCCCTGAGGGTCTAAGAAAATAAAATGTGTGTGAGGAAATGCTGTAATAAACTGGTAATATATTTCCATAGGGGATACATAGGAATTTTCCATACATCCTCCTAGGATGGCAGTAAACCAGACTCAAGAGCAGAATGTAAGATATTTCCATAGTGAAAAAAAAAAAAAAAAGAATTAGCTGCAGAGCAAGGAGAGAGGCCCAAGCTCCCAGCTTGATTTTCTGTTGAGAGATGCTGTCAGTTGTGCCCAGGGAGCTGCCCAGGCTGAATGACTGATGTTGGCTCAGAAGGAAGTTTAGAGCTGTACCAGTCTCATGGCTGATTGATGGGCATTTACTCATCTCACTCTCAGAGAATATTATACAATCTATATCTAAGCCACTCCACTTATACAGAAATTTCTGGTGGTCACCAAAAAAAAGTTAATTTTCTTTTCTTTTCTTTTCTTTTCTTTTCTTTTCTTTTCTTTTCTTTTCTTTTCTTTTCTTTTCTTTTCTTTTCTTTTCTTTTCTTTTCTTTTCTTTTCTTTTCTTTTCTTTTCTTTTCTTTTCTTTTCTTTTTCTTTTCTTTTTTTCTTGTTTCTCTTCTCTCCTCTCCTCTCTCTCCTCTCCTCTCCTCTCCTCTCCTCTCTCTCTCTCCTCTCCTCTCCTCTCCTCTCCTCTCTCTCCTCTCCTCTCTCTCCTCTCCTCTCCTCTCCTCTCCTCTCCTCTCCTCTCCTCTCCTCTCCTCTCCTCTCCTCTCCTCTCCTCTCCTCTCCTCTCCTCTCCTCTCCTCTCCTCTCCTCTCCTCTCCTCTCCTCTCCTCTCCTCTCCTCTCCTCTCCTCTCCTCCCCTCTCCCTCTCCCTCTCCCTCTCCCTCTCCCTCTCCCTCTCCCTCTCCCTCTCCCTCTCTTTTCCTCTCCTCATCTCCTCAATTTTTTATGTCTTTGAACATTAACCTTAGCCTGGATAGCTGCACAGAGGACCTGACTTAGCTGTCACTGCTAATATAAGCAGCTAATGATACCCCAGAGAGTCCTTACCATGCTGCCTTAGGGCTGGGGACCTAAAGTTTCTAAATTTCCTAGATCAGCACCCAACCAGCCTGAGATCAGAAGGTTTTGCTCCTAAACTTGTCTGAGATAGCAGAAGCTTGGTGAACCTTTAACAGTCTTGTCCAGCCATTCTGCCCTGATTGAACTAACACTTTTAGTTCAAATTTGGGTTGTTTGGGATTTTTTGTTGTTGTTTTTTTTTTTTTCCACAATGTTTCCAGCTTTAATTCATACTGTAGCGAACTTACAGAAACACAAACCAAGATCTGTCTTGTTTAGTTTGCTTTCCATGACTCATTCAATTGGCAAATTAAGGCATATTTAACACAATGGTAATGGTTCCCCTTTTCCCCACAGCCTCCTGACTGGACCATCTGGGATACCTACTACTCAGATTCCCTCTTTCCTGAAGGTGATTTGCACATTCAAACCTCATTGCAGTCTCCAGAGCTAGTACATTCTGAAGAGGTGAGAGAAGGAAAGCATCCTTCATTGTACTTTTGCACACTTGTTAGTCTTACAGTTTTCATTCCTATTTTGCTTGGTGTTTTGAGGCAAGTGATTCTCCTCACATACTGTATATAAATGCTCTTATGCTGGAAATGCAGTTCTTAGCTGGATTTAATGCCAAATACCACTATGGAGTACAGAAAGAAAAATTAAACAAATTTTATTTTCTTCAGCATGTGTTCCTTCAGATTTCCAAACACTGAGACATAAGACATAGGTAATCACTGCAAAAGTAAGTGGATGCTAGTAACAATGACAGCACAATCCTTCTTCAGGTGTGCTTGAAGGATTTGCCAGTGAAGTTGCCACATGTTGAACCATGTCTGTCTTTGCAGTTTTTTACTAGTGCTATTCAACTAATTTAGAAAGTGGAAAAACCCACAAACCCAAGGCTTTTTACAGGACGCCAAATTCTGGATATCAGCCCAGGGATTGGCTGTAAGGTTAAAAATACTGTACAGCATGTAAAGGAGAAATGGTCCACCGGTTTTGAGACCTTACTATTCAAAGGGAGAGAGCACAGGAATGTTTGATTTGTATAAAAATTTAAAACTGTGTAAGAAAAAAGCATCATGTTAATTTTTTGACAAAGTAGTAATTATAACCAACATGAATAGAAATTAAATACCACTTCTACCAGTTGAGATCCTTTGAATTTGCAATTAATGTATTGGTATATGTGGTGATATTTATAAAATCTATCAGTACATACAGCTGCAAATGTATTTATAAATTAAAAGCTTTTCACTACTGTTGAAGTGAAAGAAAACATTATTTATTGATTAAAAGCACATCCTCAGTTGTTACGTTCTTATGGCTTTTGGTGGCTTTTGGTTCTTTTATATCCTTTAATTATATCATGGTATTGTTCCTTATATTAAATAAAAAATTATTTTCATGATTACATTATTTTAAAAGGACAAGAAAAATGCCACTTCACATGCTTAAACAAGGTGCACAGACATTATGTTAATAAGACACCGAGTTAGAAGTTATTAGTATTGCCTTTCCTGAGATTAAAAATTGGATGAAAGAATCAAAACAACAAATCACTGAGGAATAATAAAATATGTGCTTAGCTACTAGCTACTAGAATTATACAGTATAACCCTATTCAAGTCAGGAATTTCCAAAAGAAATTCCCAACCCATCTATGTCCTCCAAAAGCTGGAGGTCAATTGCATTAAGAGATGTGAGCAGACCAAATTAATCACCTTTACATATACCACTTTTAAACTATAAACGAATCATTTTCCTGTACCTCAGCAGCATTGTTCAGTTTATAATTTCTTGCAAATTATCACCCAAAAGCTTCCTAAAATCATTGAATCACTCTGGCTGAGACCCTTGAACTGTGACATGACATGGATCAAGTCCAGCTAGTGATATGTAGCTGTAGTGGCATCTTTACACATGACCTTCAAAGAGGCAAGTAAATTATTTGCACTTCTGTTTTTTTCACACAGGGCTTTATGTTAAAATGTCTAAAATTAAATATCTGTATTATTACCTTTAAAAACACAAATGACCCTTAGGTGGCTTTGATCAAAGTGGTTGCTTTCAAGGAGATGTGGAGATTTTCCCTTGAATGTACTATCATGCTTCCAGTATGTTACTATTGCTTGTATGGGCACTTGTACACAGCAGACTGTGATATTATCCTGGATAGAAATTTACATGAGACTTAAAAGGAAGAATTTGAAAAAGAGATATATGACTCTCTGATAATGTAACTGACTTTGTAAACAAATTTGTAAAATAACATTAGAGCCCCATTGAAAGGGAGGTTTTAACTTTCTCAAACTCTAATATTTAATCCCATCAGCATACACTAGACACACTGTGAGAAACTTTGAAAAGGTGGCACATGCCACAAAGACAAACTATATTCTCTAATATATCTTCTATATTTGATACTTCTATTGTGAGATTGTGAGAATATTTTCTAAAGAAACCATTGTTTTATAGTTTTTCATGTTTTATGTCCTGCTAAAAGAAGATAACTGGAGCCAGAATCCACCAACATGATCACTAAGAATGTGAATTAATATTTGCAGAAAAAGTAAAGAAATATCCCAGAACGTTTCTATTTCTCCATTGCTGACTTCTACACATTTCCTCTGAGGGAGGCATGGAGAGCAATTCTTACAAAGACAGCAAATACAGAATGCTTGACAAGACACCTGTTCCTTCATTTGTATTCATATTTGATTGTGATAGATTTGAAAAGAAATATAATGGTGATTTCTTGCCTCTGTTTAATTCTAATATGATGAAAGTCTGCATTGGTTTTTTTTCCTTAAATACTTTTGTCAACAATTAGGTTATTTTTAGAAAGAGTACACAAAAATGTAGGGAAACTCTACCATATTTTCTACCATAAATTCTCTTGACAAAAGAAAGTTGGGAAGAAACCCAACCCAATCCACATTCAAATTAGCCTTTATATGCAAATCAACAATAACAGACACTGATTTTTTTATATGACATCATGCAGAAAGATTAATTTTACCTGGAATACAACCAAATGCCCCTGAGATGCTTATCAGCAGTCTTCAGTGGAGGAAATGATAAATTCTTTTTCTGCAAAACAAGCAAATATCAGTTGTTTTCACAGCTCTGACCTAAGGTCTCTCCTGCTGTATCTTATAGTGTTTTTCATCTGTTTTACTAGACCCAACAGCAGGTGTGAGGCAATTGAAAACAATGTAAAACTGAATTTTTTCTTTCACTTCCATGAGAATTTCTGCGATGCACATTCTTGGAGAGGAATTAGTTCAAGGTCAACATTACTGTCATGTTCAGAGGCTGTTTGCCACAGATGAACATTTGTCAAGGTTGTGCAAAGCCTAATCTGCCAAAGGATGTGCACAAACTTTAGAAAGGAAAAAGAAAAGAGACCAGCAGACCTGAAAAAAAAACCCCCTGATATTATATAGAGCTGATAATTTTGAAGTTAAACTTTTGCATCTTTATTGCTAGGAGGCAGGAAAGCATGGTTGCTAAAATATTCGGAGCAATTTTACATGTTTTGAAGATGCAATACAACTCATTGTGCATTCACAATGCTATTGGTGCACAGGCTGCAAAAGCATGAAAAGTTTCAGGCTGTGCAAGGAGGAACCCAGCTATGCAGCATTCTGCTTCTTGAAGGGCTCTGAATGGTTCACAAACACAGAGGATTTCTTGTGAGGGAAAGCAGGAGCGTGATGCTCTTGACTGCAGGGTCCACAGCTGGTTGAGCTCTTTGGCCTTGTGTTCTGCTCGTTCCATGCCCCATGTGTGACTGCACGAGGAGGGTGGGATATGTGCAGTTAGAAATGTTACTCATATGCCTAGTGAGGTGCCTGGTCTAATCAACATGGATGTTCTTGTGCTGGATCTCAGCTCATTCATATCTAAATTGAGAGTCAGAGTGCTAGAGTGGTGTTGAGCCATGTGGAGATATTACAGGTGAAATGATCCAGGCTAGGGATGCCCAAGTTCAGGAGTGGCAAGAACAAAAAAGAAAAATAAAAAAAAAAAATAAAAAAAGAGCAAAACACCCCCACGTGCTTGCAAGTTTTGATGCAGATCTAACACACCTGCTGACTAAGAAGTCTTGTTCTTGCTGCACTTCAAGATGTAGACACATGCAATGTACTACAGGTTAATTACCTTCTGCCTGAGTCACAGTCTTCTTCTATGCTCCATATGATATTCTCATCCTGTCTGTTTTGGTCCAATGGAGTTGCAGGCTAAGTAAATTTTCAGGACTCTTTTGGACCTCTAGAAAAATGTATGAGAGATTTTCCTCTGTTAGAGGAAGTAGAATGAGAGTAAAACAGATTGGTACCCACAGATGAAGATGCCAGATGTACCCCTCACAGAAAAGAAATGTTGGGCACAGAGGATTGCAGCAAATATTTTCATGCTTGAGGAACAGAAAATGCAGTTTTGGTTTGTTTTGATTTTCAGGGGTTATTTAACTAATTCATAAAACAGTCAGTGGGTGCTGAGTGCACTAACAGCTCTGTGCCCTGCTTTGTAACATTCACTTTTTAGCCTGTGGGTTTTCATTTAGCAAGGGTTCCATTCAGCTGTATTTCAAATGTAGTCCAGATGACTGTCCACTGCAGACTGTTAACTAAAGAGCCCATAAAACCCAGTGTTTAGTCAAGTTGGGCCATTTCCATTAATCAGACTGCATAATCTTCCAGTAACAAAGTAATGCTGATTTTATAGACTACTTACATAAAGCCTAATAATTCCCCATTCAGCTTAAGCTAACATATACTTTAGAATGGATTATGTTCTCATAGTTAAAAAGAGAAAATGGTGGTATTTTCAACATAATTGATACTGACAAGAATTAGCAGTTCCTTTCCATTTGCCTTTATTCCAAAGATTACTGTATAAATGAATTGCTTTCACATTATATAGCTGAGTTGGCTCAAACATTCTGACTAAAGAAACCCATTTGTGCTAGTCTTGAATCTGTTTCTCATAGACAGAAAGACACAAGTTTCTATCTGTGTCTGGCTAAAGCAATTCAGTACTGTTAATCTGTCATATTTCTCATAAAGTTTTGGCAAGTTCTTTGTTATTATCTGCTCCTCTTTTATCTTTCTTTCATTATTTTTCAATAAATGATTTGAGAAAAAACAACATTTTGCTCTCCATCTCTCCAGCAATTTCCTATTAGATGAAATCAAGATATATTTACAAACTGAATAAAAGAATTTCCCTAGCTATGATCCATATGTATTGAACTACAGGCATCAAAATAAGCAGAAAGTTCAGAAGGATTTAGTATGTGTAAGTCCTAAATCTTGATAATAATAATGATAAGAATAATATCTGCAAACTTAAACTCTCTCAGTTACAGAATGTCTTATGCTTGCATTTACAGACCCCTATATACTTTGGCCTGAGATCTCATAGGCAAGAAATAGAATGTACCAATTTAATTTTCTCACCACTGTCTTTACAAATACAGTTATAGCATGAGCATATGTGTTTTTTACATGTAATTTTAATTTCTTAACTTTCATTGCAGTGGCATTTGAAAATAGTCATGGATCAATTGGCTATTTTTCCATATGTCATGTGAAGTCAGGATACTTTTTTGTATGTACAGATTAAATTTCTCGTATGTGTCTTCAAGCACATAGACCTATTCTGACATTATATTAGGTAGCTCCCTGGGATTGCTGGATTACATCTCAGGGATCTCTGAAATGCTGCTGAAGAAAATAGGTTTATTACCAATACACTTCATCTCTACAGGGAGACATAACTTAATCAGGAAACTAAAAAATATTGAAATAGGCAATAGCTCTGCAATGGCTGACAGAATGACATATACAACAACATTTCTCATTTTTTTCCTCAGACTTTACCCATCTCTTGTGTATCCACAGACTACTTTCTTGTGCACATTTCCCTGAGAAGTAGATTGAAATTGTTTTAACACTATGTGTATATATATTTGTCCAAATAATATGGCTGAGTAGTGAAATATGCTCTTATCTAAAAAAAAAAAAAGGAAAGAATTTGCAAAAAACCAAAAATTGCCCTTTAGTTTTTCTTTGCTAGGTGAAATCCCAGCTTCCTTAACCTTCCTTACCCAAAGCTGAGTACAGTATTTTAGACATGGCCTCATCAGTTTCAAGTATGATTAGCTACAGGAAAATAGTTTCTAAAAAATACTCTTACACTAGAGAAATATTAGTAGTAGTATAAAAGTTGGGAACCTATTATCTTATAAAATACTTAATGAGAGATGAAACATGGTTCTTTCAGCAAGCACTTGAAATAAATTTTTCCCCCCAATAATCCAGGCAATTTAACATCTAAATATTTCATTTCACAAGCAATACAAGAACTACTATAGAAAATGTATGGGACACATGACGTTCAGAGGGGTAAGGAGTCATTTCCATGTTCTCCCTACATATTCCAGACTACCTCAGGTTTCAATTGTGTGTTGGCTGAATATGCCAGTGGACCATTATTGAGAATTAGGCAGTTTAGCTTTGCTCCACACAGGATTAAAACCTCAAGTATATTAGGCCAATCTTGGACTGAGATCTGATGCAAATTTAAAAGATTGAACCTACTGAATAATTTGAGCACTGCTCTAGTATATACAGAGCTTCAGTCAGTGAACATTATCTGTGCCATCTTTGTTCATTTTAGAACTGTGGCCACTTGTTGTGCTCTTCCAAAGCTTCTTTTTGTGTCATCCCAGTATGAGAGCTTGCATCCTTCACAACTGGGATGATTTTTGGTTATGCCAGATTAGGTTTTAACCCAATTAGAAACATTTTTTACATGTGTTAAATACATTTCTTATGGATTAACTTTTACTCAGTGATGTCTTTCAGAAGACTTAATCCATTAGCTTAGATTGACTGATGTGTTCAGTACATGCTATTTTATTACAGTGTGTTCAAACCTAATGCTCAGCTGTATGATGTTTTAATGAAAGCTTTGAGGTTCTTTGGATAAAGAATCTGCAGTGCTGTGTACAAAATAAATCTGTTCTTTACGTATTTCAGAATTATGTGAATACATACTTGATCTCAGGAAGGTGAAAAGGAAAACTCCAATATTACACAGACAGTTGAATAGTTATGCAACTGCTAAAATAGGTGTAAAGAAAACATATCTTGAAAAAGTCCTAGTGATAACATTGAAACATTAAACCATGACTTATCACTAATATTCCACTCCATTGTTTATCACGTCTGTTCATGCTCTTCTGAGGCTTCATAATTCAGGTTTATTTTTCTGTGTTATTTTGTTTATCTTCAAGTTACTGATATCTAGGTAACTCGTTTGGACTGTATTAGTAGGAAAAAGAATTATTTTTTTTTATAAGAAGAGAAATAAGACAAATAAGAGTAGGACAGGTGTCCTCTTTCTCTCCCTTCTTCCTTTCAACCCCCCATCCTTTCTCTCCCTTAAGGGAAAAATATCTACTTAATATTTCTGAAAAAGTCATAAAAGCAATTTTCCACACAGTTCTGAAAGCAAAATGAGAAAGTTACAGGACTGCTAGCTTTTTATATCAACATTAGATGGTGTGTACATCTGAACTTCTAGCAACAATTTCTTGACTTTTAGACTCCACTATGTTTAACTGAGAGTATAGTTGTTCTACTGAACAAGTGCTCTAAATTGTCTTTCTTTTAGGTGGTACATCACCCATAGATCAATACCTGTTACGTATACAGATATCTTGGTGGGGTAGAAAAGGCTGACTAAAAGTCTGTCATCAGCTGAGTTGGATGATTCCAAAGGAATTGCTCATAATAGTGAAAACAAGTAAATCAGGAGTGAAAGGTTTTCTTTGTTTCCATGGTTTTTTATTTTGTTTTTGTTTCATTTTTCTTGGTTTTATTGTTGGTCGTTTTGGGTTTTTTTGTTATTTATTTGTTTGCTTCTCCTTTAGTCTAAAACTTAGACTTACTTTCTACTTTTTCTAATAGGGAAGAAATCCAATTTGTGACTTCTTTGTAAAAGATGTGGTAAGATCCCTTGACACTTATGAAAAAACATCTACTAATGCTGGAAAGTGAAAACACTGTAAAGGGAATCTAGAAGAGAAAAAATCATTTAAGATCAATAGCCTTTACAAAATCCAATCCAGCATGAGAAAGGTATTGAATTAGCTTGGAAGAAACTCTATAAAATCCTGGTATGAACTGTAAGTTCTCCTTATTGAACAATAAATTGGTACAATGCTCAGAACTGAGGCAAAACAAGCAACTATATCAATCTACTGCATTCATTTATAAACTAGTCTACCAATACTGCTCCTGGCTCTCTGTTGATATGAGAAAATGTGACAAGAGAATGCAGACAGAATACTTGGACATGGGTAGCTAAGTATGTCAAATTTTTTACTATAAGATACCATAGATGTGCTATGGATGTGCTTTGGGCTATGCATGATCCAAAAGCTGAACTTAAGAGCTTGTCTCAACAGTTGTGTTTATTAGTAGTAGTCTTAATACTAATATTAATTCTTTCAACAGTGAAATGAAGATATTGTAACAAAGGTTTGGTTTTTCATTTCTCCCATCCTATCTCCATTTTCAGCTTGTTTTGAATTAGGTCTATTTTGCCCAGGAGAATTAATTACATACCAGGAATACTTAATATACATAATATAATATACATGTTGATGCTTTGCTTTCTTACTGGACTTTTGATTTGCAGCTGACAAAAACAAAATCATAGGAGCAGCAGGAACTTCTGCCTGTGCCTCTACAGTTTCTGGTCTTTTTCCATGGTCAAAATATATAAAACATCAGTTCATCTATCAAAACTGCAGAAAAAAAAATATGATAGTCCAGCCATGACCGGATGTTTAATTTCACCCTTCTCTAACCTTCAGCAAGGAGCTCCCACTTTTCTGTCAGGAGACATATTCAAAACCCATGGAATTAAAATAAGATCATCTTCCAAAATCCACATTTCCCTTTAGAAATGGTCGGGTCATTCTTAACTAGCAGTCATTACTTAGGCATGATGTTTTTTAAATGATCATGCCTAAAATATACAGGGAACACCCTCACACATGGAGTGTAATCTCCCTCCTGTCAGTGCTACCTTAGCCAGAAATGGACTTCTTCCCTGCAGCCAACTCAAACAGTCATCATAGACCTGGTGCTTGTGTTTTCAGCCAAGATTAAATTGACTGAAGTGTTTAAAGAAAGCTAAGCTTGTATACAAAAGCATTTGGACAGAGTGTCAGCAAAGTCAAATGCTGACATAAGCAGACAGCTGGCTACCCAAAGGCTGTTTCTGAAGTTCAGTTCTATCTTATTTAAAACAGCTCCTATTTTGAAATTGAACCAGTCACAGAACAATACTTATTAGATGTTCATTTAAATTAATTTAGAGCAGGAGGAAAGCTCTTGGTCTACATGTGAGGAAAAGCTGTGTCCCATGTTCTGACATCCTACCTACCAAGTACATTGGAATTTTCTTTGGTTGACCAACATAACCATAGCTAAAATCACAGTCAGAATCAGATTTTTAGCCTTAAACTAAGAAACTAGAAGAACTTTTGTCTCATTCCCTGATAAATTGCTTTTGAATTTTATGCATAGCTTATTTTTAACAGTTTTATTTTAGCAGATAAATAATAGCTGAGTTCTATGGCAATTAAATTCTACCCTTCAAATAAAACAAGTTTAATAATAGCTCTCTGCATCCAGTGATTCAGGCATTGTGTATTTTAGTGGAGTGAGGGGAGGGAGTGCAGACCTGTATGTGTTGAATACAGAGGCATGCAGTTGGTGGTGTAATATTATCTTGCATGTAACCCATGTAAAGCCAGACTTAAGGTCACACCTAAAGCCTCTTCATAGCCCCTGTGGCTTTGGTGTGCCAGCACACAGGTAAGGCTATGCAGGGGATAGTGGCATGGGGTCAGTACAAGAAGTGAGAGAAGGGATGAAAAATTGCCCAGTAACAGAAAATGATAGGGTGGAACTGGAGTGAAAAAGGTCATCTCACAGGGGCATTTGATGAGGAAACTCAACAGCTTTACAAGTATCCTGAGACTGTGTGGCTAGGGACAGGCAGTTTGTCCAGAACTAAAAATCCCTGAGATCTCAGGGGGATGGAGCTGCGCACTTGAAATTCATACTTACAGAATTCATATTCAGCTGTAGTCTTAGAGCTTTAAATTCAGCTGGAGAAAGGCAAATTTCCCCATAGCCTTACCTTCCCTGTTACAGCATAAATGAGACAATAAAGATTTAACACATTCCATAATTAACTCAGAGGCCAGTAGCAGTCTGAAATGAGTGAAGTGAGATGGACATCAAATGATGGGGCTTTATAGTTATTACTAACTTGATTTGTAAGAAATGACTAAACATGATTCAGGACCATGAAAGTGATCTATAGCTTCATAAAGTGGTGCATTGACACAAGGGAGCAATAAAAGTCTTTCCACATGAAAGATGACACCTAATGAATATGATGACCGGTGTTTCTTCTACAAGTCCCGCAGCTTCAGTATATATATTCTGTTTATAACACAGGTAAATGAAGATACATATTGGTAAAGCTCTAAATAAAGTTATATCTTTAAAAAGATATAACACCTGCTGCAATGATGTACTTGCAGGTTTATAATTCTGCACAGCTCCTGTACAGTGTCTGGGGCTGCAGAGAAGCAAGACCCCTCCATACAGCAACCTGCAGCTACTTTTTGGTAGCTTTAATGATTTTATTGCTCAAAAAAAAGAAATGAAAGATTTTTTTTAATATAAGAGCATGCTAAGAGAACACAGACTATCTGAAGTAAATTGTCAGAGCCCAAAGTCTGTTGTTTATTTGGCAGGACAAAGAAAAGATGACTGTATTTATAATCAATTCTAGATGTGCACATATTTAAATTTTCTAGATGTGAGACAGCATTATATTATTCAGACAATGTAGACATGATGGGGAAGAATAAGTGTGAAAGAGTGTAAAAAATTGGTGTATATAGGGTGTTGCTCTCATTCAACACATAACAGAGACACTAAGGCTTCTGAGGGGAAAAAAACCTACAAAATTTTTCAACATTTTAGTTATTTAAATAAATACAATTTATTTAAAACATTGAATTTTTTTTTGTTTTTTTAATATGTACTCTAAAGATTAACATCAGCCACACAATTTTTTTGGTGGGTGACACTTAAAATATTCTAAAATCAATAATACCTCAAAATAGATTATAGAAAACAGCCATACACTTAAGCCACATAATTTGTCCCCTAAATACAACAACACATTAAAAAAATCTATGAAATACTGACCATGCCTCTTGTGTGCTTGAATTCATAAATCAGAAAATAGGTAACAAGCTGAATTCTATGTTGCTTTAACTCACTTTCTCCCCAGACTGCAAATCTAGTACAGCCAATATTTCAGCCCTTCTAGACTTTTTCCTTTTGCTAGACTTCTGTGCCTGTTTTTTGTAATATGTGATTACCTTTGTAATATAGGGTGTAAAATTGAATATGAGTGTCCCACTTTTTAGACTGTAACGCCACATGTATGTGTCCGGAATGATTTCCTCTGTCTTATTTTCTGTGTCCCTGTACATGCTTTCTGGCGCTCTCCTGTTTGACTGCAGAAATACATTTTGCTGACAGTTTTGTGGCTCTGTTTATTGTGTTTGTGATTCCAGGTCCTTTCCCCTGCTTTCTGCCAAATATGCCCATTTAATATGCACTGTCTCTGACTGCTTTTAACCCCAATGCTCTTAACCTTGCACTTGCATATTTTTAAAAAGGCAAAACCATGGAGATCTCCCTCCTTCTGTCGAGCTAAATACACAGTGTGGGTTTTCACATGATAGTAATAATAGTAATTATATTTAGCAGTCATCAAAGAACACTGCAGATCTGATCAATTCAGTGTAAAACCACACACAGCGAGGACTTGTTTTGGGGTAAAAAAATCAAGGCATTATAATAAGTTTGATAGAATATATATATCATTTAATGGTGTACACACACAGCTGTTCAATGGGTTAAATGACATCAAGCATACACAGAACAGAGGAGTATCTTTAGATCCTGAGAGGATTAGCTGTAGGCTGTGCCTGTTCAAAACTGCAGATCACCTGTCTAAAATTTTACATCATTTGCTAGCCTGTCCAAAGTGTACTTTGTAATATCTGGAATCAACTGTCCTGTTGCTCTCACTTTTCTTCTTTCTCCTTGGTGATAATGATTCTGTTGCAGGATCTCCCCAGCAAAGCTAAGAAGGAAGGAATGCAATCCCTGTGCATGTATCAGGGGTGCAAAGCTGAAGAAACAACATATGCAAGAAGATGCTTTTGTATTTTTGAAATAAATGTGGTCTTATTAAAAAAAAAAAGATAACTGATTTGCAAGTAAAGGAGAATAGACAAGCTGTTTCTCTGGGTTTTGGGCAGCACCTTTATACCATATTCTCATTCACACAGAATTACAAGGTCCTATTCTTCTGGCCACAGGTGGCAAACTTTCTCTAGATAAAATATATATAAATATTCTCTGTGGTTTTTTTCAGCTATCATCATTGCAAACTGTGGAAAAATTGAACCAATGGTTACAAAAGCATTACAATGCAATGACAGACACTTAGGCTACTCTCCAGCTACAGTTGTCCTGAAGATCTCCCTATTTCAATGCAAAAGACTGTAACAGACCCCTCTGCATTTGAAGTAGTCCCTGCTTTTTAAGAGTCTCATTACCTCACAGATTTTGTCCAGGACACTGACCATCCTCCTTCACCCCCCTTGATCCACTTCAGCCTCCAAAACTGTTGGCTGTGTTGGCAACAAGCTCTGCTCATTTTAAAAGACAATATAACTGAGATCTGCACCACACTGCACTGCTCATTGGACAAGTCACCATTTCTACAGACACTTTAAACCAGATCCAAGTCACTTCTGTGAAGCCTAAATGATACCTGTGAGCTTGAGGGGCAGGTGTAGCTCACTGTGATATCCACAGGGGGTGACGTGCGGTGACAGAAAAGCAGTCACAGCACTGGCCTCATGCAGTTTCAGAAGAGATGCTCCCCAGCAAGGAGAAAGAAGCAAGAGAGGCACTGGCGACCAGTTGGATGTCAGGGAGAAGCACAAATCAGTTTCAGAAGTGAGAGAAAAGATATCAGAGATGGGGGACACCATATCCTGTAAATATGCACATTCACAGGCTTTTAAAGTAGAATTACTAGCTGAGATATAAAGCACAGGGTGCCTCAGGAAACACTGTATGTCTGAAAAGCTACAAAACCAACAAAAACTGTGTATGCAATGACATCAGAGAAATACTCAATCCCATCCCAGTCATACAGCCTTTTAGGCCAATTTTACAACAGGTAATGCACTGAATGGGGGAAGTTGGCTGCATAATTGCTATTAATTATTTGGGAAATGGATTGAGGTTCAGCTTAGTTTCACCTCTCCAAACACACTGTTGATTGGAATAAATTAACACCATTGCTGCTTGTGCCTACAGCTTGTTTTTAAAAATCCCTGCCAAGCGGCGGTGGGAAGAAAACTTGTAATGTTTCTGTCAACACTGAAGCAAGGGCACTTTACTCAAAAACAAGGACTACTTGCCTCAGGGCAGCTTCTGGGATAGAAAGAAATCATGAAAATGGCTGTAGACCTGATCAAAACTCTTAGCCTCCAAAATGAGTATCTTGCACTCTTTTTTTACCCTGACAAGTCATATTTGCTGGGCCAAGTCATGGTCAGCTCTTATCCTTCCCCATCTATCTACATAGGTACAATCCATAGCTGCACAATATCAAATTCAGGTGACTTAAAATCCAAGCTGCATTGGTGACCATTCAGGGCAAATCAGGGCTTTGAAGAAGTTTAGACAAACACAGGTCCCAAGTTTTGTACTTGTTTTAGACAGGTTCTTCATAAATTTGGTGGGAATTTCAGGCAAAGTGATGTGGCATGTCTGTATGTCTTCAAGAGAGAAGCTGAATGCTAGGGCAGACCTAGCATACAGCACACAGCAAAATACCCATACCTAAATGAGACACAACTTAGAAGGGTCACACTGCAGCAGTGGATTTCCTCATCCGTTTCCACCACGGAAATATGGCAGATGAGTCTGGGACAAAGGCTCACTCATGCAGGATCCCTTCACAGACCAAGCCAATGGCTGTGGAACTGGAGAAGTCCAGGGTAAGTCTTCTGTCCCCTATCCCTCTGACTGTGTGTATTCAGAGGGGCCTCAAGAGCACAGGTCCCTGCCATCAATATTTTGTGCTGTACCCAGCCATTTATTCTAAATCAGAAAGTAGCCCTGAGCTTGACTTCATGTCTGCTTTCTTATTTAGCAAATGGGACTGTACATCACTGGCAGTATTCTCTTTAGGATCCAGTCGTGAAGAACCAAGATCACATCAGATATCTCATCAGTTCAGAGTTCAGTAATTAGACTCAGGATGGATTTTGTTTCTGCTTGCAGTTAGAATTTTCTTTTTTTCTAAATTTCAGAGATGAGCAGAAAATGGAAAACACATTTTAGAACCATGTTTTGTCAAAAATGTTTTCTTCATTTTTTTAATCAAATTTCATCTTGGTCAAGGTTTTCCAAGTAAACATGAGAAATTATTTGGCCAAATTAATCCCAAGTGTATCTTAGCCTCTTGCACTGAAGGATTTAGCACAGAGCCAAGAAGTTCAGGATGTCGGAAGAAAATGCTTTCGGAGTTACTAAATTACAGTCTCCACAGTGATTTTCTTGCCACATGTTAAACAAGCAAGAAGACAAAACACGCTGGGGAAGATTCTCCTTTTGCAAAAATAAGCAGAATTATAATGGAACAAACTTTCACTCACTTGTGTGTAGACATTGTTTCAGTGAAGAATAGATTATACCCTGACAAAATAGCTTCAGTTTTCTGTGGTGAGGCATCTCACAGTAATTGTGAGAGGGATGTAAGGAAAGGTGTCAAGGGAAAGGGACAGCAGAAGTAGGAGATTGGGGGAGGGAGAGCCACGGCAAGAGGTAGAGAGAAGGAGGTTTATTTATGATGTTCTTTGCTATAAGACATAAAGTTGTTTAAAGCTGGAGTTCAAAAGTGCATTAGGTTTCAAATAAAGCCTTCCTGCTGACATTTTAAAGGACTTTTCTTAAATTATGGGAACTGCAAGCACCACCTGCCTCCCTTGTATAACAGAAATACTAACATTTGTGTAGCTTACTGGAATATTTTGAAGGTTAATTACTTGCTATCAGCATAGAATTTTAGATGTCCAAGAAATAATAGAGTTTTATATGCTTATATTTATTTCACAAGTCAATAATAAAGTTTTATATGGACTACTAGTATAGTCCCAAAACTTTAGAGATGTATTTAATACTAACTATATGTTTAAAAACAATTTTTATATTGAAGAAAATAGGATTAAGATGCTTTGAAAAGTTCTTCTTTAGAGATCTGCAGTTGGGAAGAAATAGAGAGGCAAAGCTTTTACATGTGTACTTATTTTATGTGATGTATTTTAATTGTATGTGCATTAACGTGTATTGCATTTGTTACATTGGACTCCAGGACATCTCACAATACTTTGAGAATTCCTAAAGAAAGCTTGAAGTAATTTTCAATCTTTTAATCATCATACTGAAAGTTATCTAGAATACTTGAAGTGACGACCCGAAGCATTTAGGCTCTAGAAAACAGGCATCTATTTTCAGAAAAACCTGTCAGGAACTTGGTGTCTGTCCTTATTTTCTGTTTGTATTGTTGCAATATGATGAATGAATTATGTGGGTTAGTGAGTTATTTGCAGAAAACCAAAATTTTGCTTGGGTAGTAAATAATGAGTGAAGAACAACACTAAGAAAAATAATAGAAAATATAAATAATTTTCTGGGAGCATACATATAGGGATTTCTTCCTAACACCTGTTGGAGGAAAAAAGATGTCTGTGCACATTCAAGACATGGCCTTAAACACTACTGAGACCCTCAAAATATTAATCAGGATTTTTCTTTTGATATTATTTTCTCTCTAAGACAGCATTTTTTTTCCAGTTCCCCTTTACCTCATAATGCATACCTCCTGGAAGGAAGAAAGGAAGGAAGGGAGGGGGACCAGAAGGAAGGGTTTGCATTATTTTTCATGAATACTAGTGCAAAGGAGAAGAAACTTCTCAGAAGTCACTTAGACTATGCTGCAATAAGCAGTTTTGAGGTCATGATCACTTTAAGGAAATATCTGGCTTGAAGAACATACAAAATGTGTTTGGGTGGATTGGGAAAACTAGAGTCTGCTTAAGTTTTTGCCTTGGTGCAAGGAACTGTCTGGTTAGATCTGGCTGTGTTATAGCTGAGATAAGGACATGCGTGTACTCAGAAAGCAGATTCAAGAGAAAAGCATCTTAGGCAGCCTCTCAAACTGCTGCCTCCCTGGATTTTGAACAGTTTCGCTATTTTGTGGTGGACTTGTCTTCAAGCTGCAATTTGGACTATCTGTACTGCAAAATAAACAGCTTATTTATGCAGTTAAATTTTGCACTAGATTAGTGCAATGGGTGCTGGGCACACAGATTGGCAGTGTGAGAAGGGGAAACCAAGTTTTAGGCTGCACTGAGCTCTTCCAATTAATATGTGGAAAACAGTTTGGAAAGTCAATTGTGAAGCAATAGGCTTGGGTCTTAGGGTACAGAATGCTCTTCAAACACTTGGTTTACAACTTTCAGAGAAAACTCTCTGGAGTTTTCCAGCTTCTGGAAATGTTGAAAAGGCCTGTAAATGGCTTTGCTTACAGTATATCACAACTTTTCATCCTCTCCAAACTGCAGATATAAAGTCACAATGGGGTGACAGTAAAACAACATTGGCATGGTATTTAGAGCCTCATCTAGGTAGACCTAGCAGAAATAATTTTAAAAAGTATTTAATGTTATGATATTCAAGACAAATAATCAGAGTTCAGCCACTCACAGCTCTAGGAGTACCACAAAAGTGGTTAGAGTTCTTGTCCAAAATTACTACAGTACAATACTAATTGGAAACATATCACACCTTGGGAGAATGCAGGAGAAATATGAACAACAGTAACAAAATAATACCATGTTTAGCCTAAATAGTTGTTATATGGGCATCAAGTTTTGTAACACTGCAAGATATTATCCCACTTTCATGTCTTAATAGCTAAACACAGACAGCTGTTACTGACAAAACCAATCGTCTTCAGAAACATTATTGTGTCTTTGTTCGTGTATTTTTTAACCAAGTTATTTACATCCTGAAATAATTCTTTTGCAAAGTCCAATTTACGCTTGCATAGGCATGCTGATGAAAAGCACTCACATGATCACACAGGGCATATGTTTATTTAGAGTTGGTTAGACTAGAGAAAGCATGACCTGCTCAGAGCAGAGGATGGTGGGAGTAACAGAATTTCTACAGCCATCAAATTGCTTCTGCCTGTACTAGAAAAGGCAGAGTGCAGACATTCAGCACTACCATGGTAATCAGTCTCTGCATCCTCTTTTTTTCTTGCCATGGTCATGTAAATGAGACTCCAGCTCCCATTGCAGGAGGAGGTGGGTGGAAGCATGCAGAGCTTATCCTCTGGATTCCAAACGTGGGTCTCTAGCAACATTGCAGCAGGTATGGGAGAAAGGTTCTGTTGGTTGCAAAGAATAGGTTAAAGGAGGAAATTTTCTGCCTCTCACAAGTTCCTACAGCCATATCCAGCCCTTGTAAGCACTCTAAGTCTGTTCCTTGGGTTAGAAAACCCAGGTTTTCTACTGACCATATTTATTTGCTGAGTCTGTACTTATTTTCCCTTTCAATGTTGTTATTATTTTTACATTTGAAATGAGAAGTAAAGGTGGAGAGCATAGCCATATCAGATTGCCTTTGGCTGAATCCGAGAATGGTTACTTTTCAAAAATGATGAAAATTTAGGTTAAATGGTATTACCAATAACCTTGTTCTCTTTGTGCTTACAAGTTTGCAAACTGTTGGCCATGTTTCAGAGCAATCATGACCTAAAAAATAGTTTAGCCAAGCCCACTGAAACTGACAAGATAAACAGAAAGAAGACTTGAATAATCTGATTCGTAATTTTTAAGCATATAAATTCACCCATTAGCTCAGATATGTTAATAATATTCTAGTTACTTCTAGATTTAGAATACCTTATTCCAGGAAAGATCTCACTGAAAAGCAGTAATAGATTTTGCAGCTTTTAAAACTATTGCATTTTTTTAAAAAAGCTTTTAATCCCTAATTTAATGGTTGCAATGTCATCAAAATTGATTACCAAAAAAATCACAGACACAGTCATAGCAAATACATTACTTGCAGTGTGAATTAACTCATGTGACTGAAGCAGTAGAGTAACTGAGCCACAAACTGATGATGTTCAAATCCAAATGAAGTAGACTATGTGATTTTACAAGCATTTTGAATATTGCCACCTAATTTTGTCCCAGGTCTCCCTCTTCCCTTTAATTCCTATGCAGAAGCTTTAGCTCCAGAATTATCTGTGCCAGCTAATACCTGTAATATTTTTCTAGCAAAGGTCACCTAGGGTTTGGATGAAGTCAGATGGTTGCATACTTCCTACACAGGCTGTGAGATGGCTAGATAAGAGCTTGTTCATAGACCAGAGTGTGTGCACAAACACAGCTTGCAAAAAGACCCAGGAAGACCTCTCCCCATCATTGTCTTACTCTTTAATTAACAATACATCTATGAAAACAATTTAACTTGACTTTTCAGGGATCATAATTTTAAAACAACTGCACAGTGCTGATAACCTCTTATGTGAGTGCAAGGTAACCTAAAAGGGGCTTAAAGTAAGCTGTGGCCTTGCTCACATCTTCCCACTTAAAAAAGTCAGTTTAGGAATCAGGAGCAGCTTCCCTCGCAGTTTCTGCCTTCTCAATATTCTGTTCACAGTTCACACAACTGCTTCCAGGATCCCAGCAAATGTATAGCTGAGCCAGTTCAGACACAATTGCCCCTTGCAAACTGGAATCGTTCTCATGAGCTTTGGATAGTTGACTAATTCCTGCTGAGAATAACACTGCTTACCCTTTCTTTACAGTCTATTTATACTCCCACTTTTTTTTCAAGTTTAAGAGACTTATACTCCCTAGCACTCCCAAAGACATACTCAGCCCTGCAATATTCAGCCCAATATGTTCCTGATTAAACTTTGCCTTCCTTTATTTTCAAAATGAATAGTTTCATCTGCTTTTCACCCATGAGAACATTTTTGCAGTCATTTCTCACTTCATTTTGTTCAGCTAAGGGACTCAGTGCTCTCAGGTTAAAACAAAAGGTGAATGGGTCCATTTGAAAGATGGTTTAAATGCTGCCCTCTTGCATCTCACAATCTAAAGTGACCGTCTGCATTGTTTACAAAGATAATTATGTGAAAGAAAGTAGAAACAATATTTTAATTAACACATCAGTAACACTACAGCTTATTTCTGTGATTTGTCTATTATAGTTTGCCATGTGGTGCCTCTTTGCCTCTTACGTTAAAACAGAACAGAAAAAAAAAAGCTTTCTGATTTGCAGTGCTGGAATGATAGAGTGATATCTCTATATAGAGATTATTTGTTAACTCCTTTTAGGTCTTACACTTGCCATGCAAGGTGAGTGTATCTGTTTTCGTGTTTTGCTCTGCACTCAAATAGATGTTAGAAGCATTTATCAGAAACAAAATCACTAGATATATCACCAGGACCTTCTTTCCCCATTCAGCACATATTTCTGTAGAAGTATTGTTAGAGAGTTACATTACTATATTTCTTGCTACACTGGGAGTCCAAAAGCAAGAACACATTAGTCTGATGAGCTTGGGTATGGTTTCCTGAATCAATAGTACTTCTTCAGCAGGGACCTAGTAACAGACAATTGCATAATGAAGCTGTCTGTCTTTATTTACACAATGTATTACAGTATTCAGCAGGCCAGAAAGAATAGTTCTGTGTAGCAGCTGTCATTGTGTTTTTTTGCTTATCTCTGTCCTGTCTGCCAATGTTATAATTCACCAGCTGACACCCGTCTTGGCAGAGACTGAGCGTGGTGACTCGGTGCCAGAGCGACAACAGTGCTCTGAACTATGACACGATTCATCCCCATCCCAGTCAGCAGCAGCTTGCTCTTCTGGCATTTTCTTTTTTTTTTTTTTTTTTTTTTTTTTTTTTTTTTCCTTTTTAAGCTCTGCAGCCATGGGGGTGCAAAGCAAGCAAGGTCTGGGGGAGCAGTTATGGTTCTGTCACAGACCATGCTGGGGTACAACAGGAAAGAAGGCAGGGTCAGTTGTGAGGGGTGATGGATACCCAGCAGATACTCTGAATGGTCTGGTCTTGAGGAATCACGAGGGGACGAGGTTAGACTGCAAAAGCAGAATTCAAGGCACTCTGTCACAAGACCTGAGGTACAATGGTGGATGCTTCTCACCCTGCCTTTGCTCAGAGGGGCAGAAGCTCCTTGAATCCAGTGAGAGTGTTGGCTGCATCAAGGGTGATGATGGGGAAGAAAGGCACCAAGTAAAAATTCTTGCATGGTTTTGAAAATGAAACATGGAAATCTGATAAATTTTTTTAATCAAAATTTCCATGAACACTATTCCTTAACATTCTAGTTCTGTTCTTTGAATATTCATAGGAAATAAAAATATATGATAACGCTGATGAAAAAAATGCTTTTTTCACTTGTTTGGGGTATGTTATGCCAAAATTTCTTTCTGTATCTGTTCCTCAAAGGATGTAAAGCTACAACAACTGTCAATTGTATATTCATAGACTTGTCTGAGTGAGAAAGTTGCACTTCAACCAGTATATAACTCACATGGAATGTTATTTAAGTTTAAGAAGCACATTTGTTAATCAACTGAAGTCAATCAGAAATAAAATAAAAGCTTTAAACTGAAATTTCACCTCCAGGCAAGTCTGTGATTTAAACTGTAAGGTAAGATTTTTTCATTCAAGCAGCACTCTGGTTTAATGAAAGAATCTGAGGTGGATCATGCTTTCATTGCCAGAAATCCTGTGATGAATCATAATAGTGACCAAAGTAGCCGTGATTTTTTTTTTCCCTCTGGGCTTTCTAAGTCCTTCATGTGAAGGAGGAACAGGAAACTAAAGGAGATAGAGAAAAAAGAGAAGGAGAAGGAAAAGCAAAAAATTAATTAAATTACATTGAGCAGGACAGTCAGAAGAGTGGTAACCCCAATCCTGGAGGCACTTTTTGCACCAGGACATGCCTGATCACATTTAGAACTGTGCTAAAAATATGCTAAGAGAGAAGGGAAGTTAGTGGAGCAGGATGTCATTACCCTGGAGAACTTCCATTGTGTTGCATCCTGATAGGCTTCCACTGCCAAGTGCACAACAGCATCCAGGTACCCAAGCATGGTTCAGGGGGAAAGGGTTACAGTGAAAGGAGTGACATCAGGCTGTCACTAGTGGGGTTCCACAGGGCTCCATCCTGTGCTCTTCAACCTCTTCACTAATGACTTGAATGCAGGGCTGGAAGGGACGCTGAGCAAGTTCACAGATGATACAAGATCAGAAATGTCAAAGAAAGGTCATGGGTCCACATGGATGCGAAACAGTGATTATGGAAGATCTGTCTTTCATAAACATTTCCTGTAACTAACTCCTGGGAAAAGAAATGCTCTTTAAACACACAAAAAGGTGTTAATGGCAGTTTACCTGTAAGTGAGAGGAGTTTGCTAACTTTAAATGTGAGTTGGCTCTGCATACAAATATGTTTGAAGGAGGATGAGGGGTGGCAAGATCATATCAGACTAACCCTAATGATTGACACTTTCACTGGCAGAGGAGTTAAAATGACTGAATTAATCTAAACCTTTAAAGCAATCTGTGGCTAGTAGGTGGTCAGCACCTATTAATATTAAATCATTAAGTATTATATTCTTCAGAACTGAACCTTTTTGTATAAATACTGTGAAAATTCTTCAGTCAAAGTGCTCCTTTCTGAGGATATCAGTTAAACCATTCACCCTGGGCATCAAAGTTGGATGAAATTAGACTTATCCTATCACCTGGAGAAAACATGGAGATCTATGAAAACACTTCATCTAGAATCTGGTTCCTTGAGACAAATTAATAATATCCTTAAATATGTTGAATGCCCTGGTCCTCCTGCCCAGGATCAAATCTCAGGATTTTATTTACTGTAGGCATTTGGTATTGATTTATTTTGTCCAGAACAATTTGTGACATCTCAGTTAAGTGGAAAACGTGGCTTAATTTCTGTTCCTTGTCAGAAAATTTATTTTTAGAGTCTGATGGAAAGTGATATTGCTGATGTGCTGGTATATGCAGGACAGTTGCCACCAAGACCTCTGACCTTACAAATGTAACAATTATATGAAGCACAACATCTACAGTAAAAACAACACAAACAGAAAAATATAATCCTCAAACTGTAATGAATGGGACAATAAAGTGACTACATTGAAAATTATCATATAGTGATAATTTTCTAATAGTGCTCAGTAATGGAAGAATAAACTGGAGAAAAGCAACACAAGAATCACATAATTGCACCAGCTGGCAACATATTATCAAAATTGCTCTTTTAGTAATGAATTTATGATTTAAAAAATACCCCCGCTACATCTTTCAGTATTAGAGGATTTTTGTGTCAATTTAACCACAGTCTAGATATTATTAAACTTCACATTAGATGTCTTTGCTACTCATTCTCATTCCTAATCTAGTTGAACTCAACCAAAAGGACTGGAAAATTCTTCTATTTCTCCATTTTGGTGATACTTCCTAGTAGTAACAGCAAATAAAACATTCAAATGCCAGAAGAGAGACCTGGAAACCATCAAAAGAATCTAGAGGGGAAAAAATAACAGTGGAACAGGAACATTTGAAATAGAGGGTTTCCCTGGCACACACAGATTCTCAGTGATTCCCAATATTGTTTCACTCTCCCGAAGGCACAGAGCCCAGTGTCTGTGGCAGACTTTTGTAGAAATAGTGACTCCCATCATGCCAAGGAGAAAGAAAGAAAGAAAGAGGCGGGGGGGGGGAAGACTATGCTGATGTTTTTTGCATTATAGGTCATATTGGAAATTTTAATTATTGAAATGAAATATTGAAGGACATATGGAAATGTTTGGGAAAATGAAAATGAAGATGAGAGGAAACAGTCATGAAGAATTAATCATTCTGACTCTCTCTCTCTATATATATACACATATAACTCTTATTGTTGCCAAGATAAAATGACCGGGAAATCAGCAACTCAAGTGGAGGATGAAGAAAGGAAAGCTTAAAATGATGCTATTGGAATGTACACAAATATGTGGTTTAAAAGCCTGTTTGGGAAAGGAACAAAAAGACTCAGCATAGGATGCTCTTGGTGTGAAGAGAAAGACTTCCACATTGGAATTGAACAATGAAATCTTGCAGGAAGTAAGTGAAACCAGTTCAGATGCCAGACTTTTCTTTCTTCCATTCCTATTTCTATGGTATGAAGAAATAGCTAGTAATTAGCATGCAAGAGCTATGGCTTTCTGTGCTCAGGGAACTGCACAAAGCTGAGACACATACATGGGAGGAGACAGCATGACAGAATTACAAGCCAAAGAATATAGTCAAAAGCAAAATACATGGTAAAAGGGCTCATTGAATGAACCTCTAGGTTTATTTTAATTACTTTACACTCATGAGAACAGACTTCGGGACTAAGCAGACACCTGAACAAGGGCTGATATGCAAGCTACACAATCAGATCCAGAGATATTGCGATTCAGTGTTACTGAGATATTGGGACATAGAGACATAATTCAGCCCAGCTGAACAAGCCCTTGCTTGTGTAAGCCCTCGGTCACGTATTTCAATTTCACTTTGCAGTGGTCCAGTTATTCACTCAGGCAACTGTACTCAAGCAACTGAATCAACTAAAATCAAAAAGTGTTAGCCATTTCCTTTTGATCTGCTCTCAAAAGTAACAGTACAGGTGATTAAATATCCTCATATCCAGGACTAAAAGCTGAATAATCTGGATGTATATTTTCTCTCATGTTCCCTTGAAACAGACCAGTGATTTTTGCCTTTAACAATTGTTGAAAAAGGATTTCAAACTGTTCATTATCCAAAGAAGTTTATCTGCATCTCCACTCCGAGATCTCGTGAGACAAAAAATCTTGTATGGACATTTTCTGATATGTTATGTTCTTAAACATCCAAACATGGAAATGTCCTTCATTCTAGTCTAACTTCCTTCCTCATGAGATATAGCTTTATAATCCCATATTGCTATTGATGATGTGGATATGCTTCTGAAAATGGATTCCTGGACCTTAGTGAGAGGTGATAAGGCAGATGGAAATGTGTCAGATTCCCAGTAGAGGAAAAAGAGTGCAATTTGCTTATTTTAGTTAATTATCTGGCTCAGATAATGTAAAAGTAACACAGGGACTGAGTCCAGAGTTGAGGTCTGAGGCTCAGGCTCAGATGTCCATCTGTATTTAGGTGATTCATTGACCAACACAGTTATATAATTTCCCCAGGCAAGGTGTCTAGGCAATCAGCCAGTATAGCCAAGAGTCTTAAACTCTAGACTACTGATTAACTATTCATTCACAGCTATTTAGGTTGAGAGTGATCTTGGACATGAGTGCAGAATGAAGTTTAAATTCAAGCATGCAGAGCTGTAGTAAGATGTCTAACTGTTCTTTCCCCAAACCTTGTAGGTGAGCCAAAAATATACTATTCCTTGTGGATGGGGTTGCTATGCTATTGTATTCTGTTCAGCTCCATCTTGTTCTGTGATTACCTTAATACTTGATACCATCCAGCTGCTCTATATGACAGCCATACCTGTAATTTCTCTTGTCTTCCCAAGGGAAGAAGGACAGATAAGGCTATTTTGGTTTTGGTATGTGAGTTTATAGTAAACACAGAGGTTAGAGGGAGAAGGAGGCTATTGAAAGCAGGGAGTTCCCCAGGGAGTATATTCTAGTCTCTGAGAAAACTTTTTGCCTTGGAAAAGTGCATTTTACCATGGCTTTTGCTCTTTCAAGAGTGAAAATCTACATCTTCTAATTTTAGTGAATTTTAGTGTGCCTTGGACCTCTTGAATGCTTAAAAGACAGCAATATGCACTTTGAACTTGATTCGGTACCTTCTTTGAAGCCAATATAAACAAGAGAGGATGCAACTGATTGCATTCTGTTTCTGAGTCTTGAGAAATGCACGTTGCACAGTGCATTAGCACAGTGACACAGCTTTGTTCCCAGATCTGTCTTGCTTTTGCTAAGATGAGGAATCATAAAGAAAGCTGGAAATGAAGTCATAATTTATAAAACTGGAGATGATAAGCAGTATTACTTGCATAAACAAAGAGTTTTGCTGAACATAACAAGCACTACAAAATACATGTGAGTATGAGTTTTTCACCAAATGAAGCTATAATGTGGTTACATATTCCTTCTGCCGGACTTCACATACTCCCGTCTGAAGACCTGAAAGATAGCAAAACAGACTTTTGAAAGCAAGTGTCTGGAATCCAGCTTCCTTCACTTGCTCACTGTCTCCCTCCAAATCCCACAGTTTCAGTGGGCCTGGCTGCAATCTGTCCTGTGCCAAAGACAAAAATTATGAAAATCATAAATACAATTCAATTCCTCTCTACAGGTGCTACCAGGCTGCCATGAGTTCAGTCTATGAAGAGTACATGTTCCCTGCACTATGCTGGGAATACAATATTCACCCTGTTCATGTGGACAATTGTTGTGGATAAACAAGGTTTAAAGATTCACAGACAGGGTCATGATGTTTGTCAACAACCCAGCCCTAGAAAGCATTAAAAAAACTCTCAAAGACTTTCTTGTGAGACACTGTAAGCAAGTTTCTAACAGAAACCTTCCACAAATATGGCAAGTATATAAACAAAAAACCCTAAAATTCATATATTTAGATCATGCTACTTAATACTTGGCTGAAAATTTACTCTTTTTTCTTTCTTTGACTTCATAATGTGTTAAATTCTTTCTCCTATGCAACTACCTGACTCTGAAGTATTTGCATATAGAAAAATTTCCTAAATCAGATAGGTTTAAAAATATAAACTGGAAGTTCTTGAAAAATTTCATCAAGCTTAACCCCTGGTATTTGTTGTTTTACTGACATATTTGCACCATAAATTAACACTTAAAAGTTTGAACATCTGCAAAAACAAACTGAACACTGTTTTAGATTTTCTTCTGAATGATTCTTTGATTAGCTTTCCAATGAAGAACCTCACTGGGAGTATAAGTAGGTATCTTTCTCTTTCCATCAAGCTCTTTATGTTTGGTTATTTACTTCTGCAGCTGTTCATGTTAAGAACTGCAAAGATTCACAGGGATCTGTGAGTGTGTGGTAGGTAATAAATCTGCCAAAGATTATCAAGGTTTGTGTATTTTAACATACTGTGATGTGACCTTAATCTCTCTAAGTCTTAAGAAAAAGAAATTCTGTCTCTTTATAAAAGATCAATTATGTACATGAAGATAATGCTGTTTGTGACTTAATTCTTATGTCGAACCTTATTTTTGCTGATGAATTCTTGGCATGGACTACAGAAAGGTCAAACAGGAGATATGTCTTTGCATTGTACAATCAGACAAAGCCAGATATTTTCAATGTGGCAGAACTGCCTCTTGATATTCCTTTTCAAGCTGAAATTTTAAAATGAAAACTAACAATTTAAAAATTATAACTAACACATGTTAATGAAAGGAATAATTTTCAAAATTACTAACACTTGCCACAAGCAAAAATATTTGTTTGCATTATTGAAATGGTACTCAGATATGCATTATTTTGTTCTTTTCTGATCCTAGGCTTAGTATAATTGTAGAGGTTTTACTGCCTTCATGTTTTACAAAATAGTGATGATAAGCCTTAAATCCCTGCATAGTGCTAAAAAAACAGGGAAAACAATCCTTGAGGAGATAAAAAAGAAATGAGACAATTTCTCCATGGTTCCATATAGTGTCTTTTAAAGTTTAAAGGTGAGTTGGTCCAAGATTAACCTTTAGAATATGGCTTCACACTCTTTCATCTTCATTGTAAATTCTGACGATATCAAGGCTTTTGTCATGGTAGTTAATCTTCAGAAAAATAGTTATAAATTCACATTAATTGTACTAGAAATATATTGTTCGAATGTTCCTATTATGGGATACTGATTTTTCTCTTCGTATGAACTAGCTCTTTTCCAAGTGCACGGTCAAATATGATCTGTGTCAAATCACATGACAGAAACATCATAGATGTCTCATGGGACACAACAAAATGACTCTGTCAATTGGGGTTTTTCTTCTCTCTGTGAAGGAAATGAATATTGGAACTTGCATCTCTGCATCTCTCTTTTTTCCAACCTTTTACCTACAGCTCATGATTTTAAGTCAATAATTGTAATTTTTTAACATTTACAAATGTGCATTTATTTTGGTGGTATTTTTGTGCAGTATTGAGCATTATCCCACATCTTATTGGAAATATGATAAATACTTATTTAAAAATTACTTCCATCTCTATTAGCTTGTTAATAATGTATATCTAATATATCCTGTCCTTGAAATCTACTGAATTTATTATGTCATGTCTTTAATTAAGCTAAGAAATTCAAATGCAAGCAGATATTTCTCTTTTATTTATGGTTCACTTTTGAAAAAAGGAAAATATTTCCCAGTAATGTGCAGGGCAAAAAGGGAATCTTCATATTTGCCATGGTACTCAGCCACTGTTTCTACAAAGACACCATAAGAGTTTGATATCAGACTACCATTGCATTTTTTTTATATAATACTTCAAGCATGAACTGTATCCATTCCAAGGATAGAGGGTTTGTGCTTAAAATTCACCATTTCAATATAAACAAGTCTTTTGTTTCAGTCATGGCTTACATTAGAAAAGTTGTTTCCAGATCCAGATCTACATGCTTCCAAAGATTGAGTTCAACCATTTTGTTCCCTTTCTTTTTACTTTTTCCTGCAGACTTCCCTATTGCCCAAACACCTCCAGTTTCTTACCTCTGATTACTGCTGAGGATGGCTCCTAAGTCAAAACTGACTGTATTTCTCTCTTTTGTTTTGGTAGAACTATTCGGATCAAAATACCTGTTCTCCAGTTCACTAAGAAGTTTGAAGTTATAAGGCAGACAATGCTATAAGGAAGACAGGCCTTAAATAAAGACTCATAATTCATTCCACTTCTTGCTGAATTAGGCACACCAATCTTGATGAAATCTGATTTACATGTAGAAATCTGATGACATGCAATTTACATATAGAAATCAGTAAGCATATGGGATCTTACTGATCTTCAAACCTATCCCTCTGGTTAGTACTTTGACAAAAATGGGCTCTATATGTTAATCAAGTACTACTTTTTTCTGATTTATTCCCTAAAGATGGATGAAATAAAGATAAAAGTTAAATATTCTCATACCACTGTTTAGATCCCACAAAACTACCCTTGAAGCAGAACTTATAGATGTATGTGTCTCTTCATATTTCACCTCTGCGCATCTCTGTATTTTACTCCTGAAATTCAAACTAATACCATATCCTTTAACACTAAATATTTCTTGTCTTGTACTTCTGGTTGAACATTTTTCTGTTGAACTCTCAGTGAACTACTTCACTGAAGCTGCCCAAAGCTGAGCCGAATTCAGAATGGAGTGCACCTTTAGTCTACAGATCTTCTGCCTAATGGGATGGAAATAGAAATCAAAGACTATTCCACTGTTTGCAAATAAATGAGAGTTCATATAGAGAGAGTTCACTGCATCTGTTGCAGGTAGAGTGAAAAAGATCTCATGGGAGAGACTTGAAAAAGACACAGAGGAATATTTAATGTTCAGAGTCAAAGGACTTAGGTGATGCTCTGCTCCACAGAAAAACAAATAGTGAAATGGACATGATCCTCAAGTGAGTTTCTGAGTCTTAAATCAGGTGTGTGAATGAATCAGTGACACTCTCTATATCTGAGGCAAATACGAAGCAAATAAGCAAATAAGGCAGCACTGGTGTTTAGAATAGCCATCCTAAAAGCAGTCTTAATGCAGACAAACACAAGTTTGTGGAATAAGTTCTAAAGGCATTTGCCTCAGGACTACTCTGATGTACCACTATGAAGTTGAAATTTAGAATTTCAGTCACTTATTTCATGTGTCTACAAGGTATTATTTCATACTAAAATGGCAATAGCCATTTTCTGATTCATAAAAGCAGTGAAAGTCCTTTTCCAGGGAGTGGGAGATCACATTTCCACAACTCCTTTGTCTGCCAAAAGACTAAAGGGAGTTTTCAGCATTCTTATCTTGAAGCTATGCCTTACTTGCCACCAGGGAATTAGGAACTGTCTCTAGTTGATGTTTAAGAAAAGTAAACTTCAGTTAACTCTTACAATTTGAGAGATCATTTCACTGTTTGTGAAAAGAGTGGTTGGATTGTTTCTATCAGTGAATGATAAGCAAATCTGCCATTGCTTAATCTGCAAGGAAATGTGTCTACTGAGTAACATGAAGGCTTCTGCACAGCACTGAGCTTCTAAGCTGCTGCTACAGCTACTAATCCTAGTGCCTTAGCAGTTTCTTTAGTGAAGTAAAAAAGTATTAGAAAACAGACAAAAATGGTTCAATTTAAGATCTCTATAAAATAGTTGTTCTTTGTTCACTGGAAGCCAATGTTTCTCATTGTTCATTGGAAAGAAGTGGGGCTTTTTCATAATGTTTTTCTCATGCTAGCTTCGACACTAGAGGTGTCTGCAACTTAATGCTCTAACTCATATTTGTGTGAATATCCAGAAGAAATTGCATGTCCATGAATATCCAGAAGAAATTGCATGTCCATTCCTCATGGACAGCCTGCAGGCAATTGGCCCTGTTTCAAAACAATTGATGTGTGTAACAGATATCTATTACAGACCAAGAGCCTAATCTTTATTTTTCACAACCTCTTGTAAATCAGAAAGAATGCTGTTGTGACATTTAATGCATCTAGCTACTATGCTATTGTCATATTTTTACTTAGCATTTGTAATCCAGTAGTCCTAGAGGCACTGTGGGGATCTGAATTGCACTAAACTAAACATTCTGAAAACAGAATTATGGTCTCTACTGAAACAGCATGTAGTTAGAATACTTGTCTCCCAGGAGACACTGGAAAACTAAACTGAATGAACTCAATGTGTGAAAATAAACCATGTTTGTTAAAATATACCAAGCCCTTCAGGCTCCCCTTTAGAAAAAAAGCCTGCTTCTGCTCACTACAATTTAAATCATGGAGGTGCCACATTTTGGGGGGTTCCTTTTACAGTATCCAGATGAATGCAGGTGAATGCAATTCAGCCAGAATCCCACTAAAAGATAAAGCAAGTCACTATTTGGGTTATGAGACTTCAAAAGCTGAACTTGGAAAGATGTGTGAGAAGACTATAACAAGAGGTAAACAATTAGAAACAGACCCTTCTGCCTTCAATATATTGACTCCCCTGCTTATTTTCTGGATGGGATCTTTGCATGTGTATAACATCTTTAGGATAATCTGGTATGGATTTACTGACAGAGTCAAGATGTGTGACAACCCCTTCCTAGCAGCCCCCAGCAGGACAACCTGCTCAGAGCTGCTGATCTTCCATGGGTCCCAGCCAAACAGCCTCAAGGCATGCTCAGAGCACATGAGCCCTCTCCGTGTGGTTAGAATCAGCCAGGCATATAGAAAGTGCAGGTGATTAATGCTGTGCTCAACATGCACTTCACATAAAAGAAGTGCAGTGCATCCCAAAGGTGTTAGACTCAGAGCTGTAGAGTCTCCTTTTCTTCCCAGATATACTGAATGAAGTAGGGGAACCACATTAATGTGAATGTGGCTATAGCTTGGTGTAGGATCCTGGCCTGCATCCAAAGCAATGTGGCCAGCAGGGTGAGGGTGGGCATTCTGCCCCTCTACTCTGCTCTCGGGACACCTCACCTGGAGCACTGCATCCAGTTCTGGAGCCACTAAGCTAAGAAAGGCATGGAAATGCTAGAGCAAGTCCAGAGGGGTTGATGAGAGGACTGGAGTGCCTTCTCTAGGAAGACAAGCTGAGGATGTTGGAGCTGGAGAAGAGAATGTTGTGTGGAGACTTCATAACAACCTTCCTGTATCTGAAGGGGACCCCCAGGAAAGCCAGAGACATACTCTTTGTTAGAAATTGCAGTGATAGTACAGGGAGTAATGGGTAAAAATTGAAAGAGGGGAGATTTACATTAGATACACAGAAGAAATTCTTTCTGTGAAGGTGGTGAAGCACAGGAACAGGCTGCCCAAAGAGGTTCAGGCTTGAGGACACCTCAACCCTGGCAGTGTTCAAACCCTGGGACTAGATATCTTTAAGGTCCCCTCCAATCTCTTAACATTCCAGGAGTCTATGGGTCCCTCATCGGCTGTGTTGTGTCTATTCCTGCTAAATGTCTTTACAAGAAGATTTACCATGTTCTAAGCTACTAAAACAGTCCTCCAAGTGTCCTTACAGAGTCCTCTGTATATTTTCAAATATACAGAGATGTTGTTCACACAGATGATAGTAGGACTACCAGCTGTCTAGATTTGTATGCCAAGTTGTGAGCACATTTGCCATGGGTGTAATGAATAGATAGAGATATAGATAGATAGATAGATAGATAGATAGATAGATAGATAGATAGATAGATAGATAGATAGATAGACAGAAAGCAAGACAGATTTAGAATTGCAGTGGTAGTCAGGTAGGTGGGGTACTTGAAAATTTTACTTTTATGAGAAACTATGATAAGCCTGCATTAAAAGGTGGTCCAGAGTAATAAAATGCATTAACAGATATGATGCAATGAAGAGAAACAGAGCCTAATGAGGTACTTGAAGAATTCAGTGGAAGTCCTTTGGCTTATTTCAGTGTGATTTGGAACAATTCCAAAATACAGATCACCGCAGATAATTATGCCTATATTTATTTCTTATGGAAAAAGAAATCCAACAAAAACCAAAACAGCCAACCAGCAGCAAAGAAAGAGGAGAAAACAGGAGAAATCAAAGTTGCAGGAAATTTCATAAAGGCACTGGAGATGTGTTCAGTGAGTCTTATCACTAAGTAACCATGTAACACTGCATAAATACATCTCCTTGTTGGATCTAGGGATGTATGTACTTTGCATATATACTGCAAAGTCTTTTCTGAATAGCCGAAGTTTTTCCCATCTGTAATCTATGAACTTTTCCCAGCTTTCATATCTCAGTTCATAGAAGATCAAGACAGTGAAACCTTTTTTTTGTGTGTCTATATTATGCTGAAGTTAATATTAGACCACATAGTTGTCTCAGAGCCTTAAAACTCTAATCAAATACATTAAAAAAAAAAAGATTGCAAATGACAGTTACTCAGTTAGATATCACTGAGTTAGATACTGCTACGGACTGAGATCACTCTGCCTGGATAACCTAGCATAATCAGGTTGGAATATGATTTTTTAGGATTCATAAAACTTAGGGCACGGTCTAAGACACTAAATACATATGTATGTGCAATATGTATGCCTTGACACATTTACAAGGGCTTATTCTCACTTGACATCTGTAGGATGAGTTTCTTTCATGGTTTAAATAGACTTCTCCTATTTTATGTCTAATAAACCAAATTCCTCATCTTCCTCTTCTTCTTCATCTTCCTCATCCTATGGCTTTTTCTGTTGTACCCAATTACCAAAGGGAAATATTGATTTCTGAATGCCTAGAAAAATAAGAATAGCATGGAAAAGGAGATTTTGTAAAACATGGGAGTAATGTTCTAACTGGAAGTACTTTTCAAGAGAAAAGATGTTGACAGCTTTAACTTCTATTAATGGAAAGAAATCAAATGCTTGTCAGTGTGGTATGAAATCATGTGCATGTTTCTGTTTCAGTGACTGAGATTTTTAAAATCTTATGTTTGGAAGAAATGAAGGCAATGAGAAAGATTCTACATATTCCCATGAGGCAAACCTAACATCTAGCCATCATATAAACACTCATCATAAAACATTTCATTTGTTTATTTGTCTGACATGTCTCCCCGACAATAACCTGGGGCCTAAATGAATTTTTATAGTCTCAAAGCAACAGTTTCTTGTATAGGTCAAAGATTAAATGTACTCTTGCATCAGTTTCAGTACTCTGTAATTTTACATCTTATATTATGTGCATTATGGAAACCTAATTTCAAAAAAAGACCAATGCTTTACCACTGGTAGTAAGTAATTATGGGAAAGCATACGTGCACTGCGGTGTGAGGCATCTGCCAAAGCAAAGTGGAAAAATCATAGTCCATCTGACTAAGCAAAATGCTAGGTTTTCCACCAAATCCACAATCATGTATTGAAACAGTTCACAACTTCAGTTCAACACACTTCAAACACACTTTCTTTTTGAGTAGGATTAACTCATAGGCTAAAGGAAAAAGTGTTAAATTAAAAAAAGAAGAAAAATTTGCTCCGTAGCCAAAGTACTTCTCTTTTAGAAATGGAAAGCAACAGATGAGTAGAACCAAATGCACAAAAATTATTAACTAAAAAACTAAAAGTGTCAGACAACTAGGGAATTGCTTATAGCTTATATAATTAAACCTATGCCCCAGTAGGAATTGTACCATCAGAAGGACGTTTTTATATGCATGAATAAAGCTTTCTGTCTGTTGTAACTTTTTCATATGTTCAGAGTCAAAATGTCACTCATCAGAGTGAATCCTGGTTAAAATTTGCACCACCCAGGAAAAGAGTTTGGCTCTTATCTACCAAAGTGACAGAAGTGTAAGGGCTTTGCAGTGCAAGAAATCAATGACAGTCAACTTTCCCTGTCTTTGAACTTCCTTGTGGCTGAAGAGTACAGTGTATTTGTATATATATACATATATATATATCTATATCTATATCTATATCTATCTATCTATCTATATATATATATATATATATAGATATTAGTGAAATTCTATCCCTAAACTGATTGCATGCCTGCATGACCAGAGTAATACTATCAGAGATTAGATGGACTTAAAATTAAAATAATTATTTGAGTATAGATGCTCTTAGTGCATACAGAGGAAAACAAAGTCAATCCAGGGATCAGTTTATAAATGAAACCCCTAAATATCTCATAAAATTCTATGGGAATAGCCCTAAAACTTTGCTCATTTTAAAATGGTTTTGGTTCTACATTGTTTGCACAGCACACGTGTCTTTCTGTTTAAGCATGAGCTGATCTCCCTGGTGAAATTAAAAGCAATCACAATCTCCAGGCATTGCCTGGTTAAGGACCAAAACTACTGGGAATCAGTTTCTCTTTGAGAAACTCTTATAGATTCCAGTCTGAATGCTGGAAAACTCATGCTTCAATTCAGATGAGTTGATATGTCATGAACCCTGCTGAAGAATCTGTCAGTTTTGGACTGTAATAGAAATGAGCACAAGGGAAATTTTATCCAGAGCTGTGGGGCTTTTCTCACTTTTGGTATATTCTGTCATTTGACTCATTCTAAAGGCTATCTGTTGATTGACATACACAGATGTATTCCTCTCCTCCATGTTTTTACTCATCTTGTTCCAAGCTGCAAATAATCATCCATTTTGTCCTGCAAATTTTGGGTTTCTCCTCACACTACAATAAAAGTAAAACGAAGAGAAAAAGTTTTCTGGCTTCTTTCTTTTCCAAAGTTTGAAAAATTGACACTTAGAAGGTAGAATGGTATACACCACGCAAAGAGCAAAAAACATTTCCCACTTTTAGTCATTTCACTTTTTCAAACTCTGCATCACTCCAAAAGGGTGTTTTCACCTTCGACTTCCATTTACATAATGAACCTTTTTAACTTACAATATTTTCTCTTGCATCTGGTGTCTGTGCCTATTCCAGCCTTAAAAAATATGCATGCCATTAGTGATTTAAGCATTCAGTTTATAACTGGTTTGTAATTTTGCCGGTAAATGGTTGCTGCTCGGGTACCATTGCTGAATTCATGCCTTGATGGCACTTTTTTTTTCATCCTCCTGTAACTGCAGATTCTGAAAAACCAAAATTTCTCAAAGAATCCCTACTTATAATATATCTTTTCTAGAAGACGCAAGCAGCATGTATTGCTAGTAGACAGTAAAGCATCCTTTGTCTAGTTCATTAACATGAAATGAAGATTATCTCTCTAAATTACAGTGATTGATGTTCGTTACAATTTCTTTAAGCACAGCCAAGATGTTTATGGCATATTTACAATTTTTTAGTAACTCGACTAAGATGTGTTTTGCATTTAAAAAGTCTTTAAAAGCTGCAATGTTTCATCATTTAACATTTTTTTCATGCTACGTAGAGCTACTAGGATAAATGTTCCATGTTACAAACAGGGATTTGGCCATGTGTTCCTCATTATCTTCAATGAGATTCAGATGGATAACTCACCACCTTGACTGAATATTTATATATATGTGTATACCTACTATATAGGTATACACATATACTGCTGTGTTTCACTGGAGCTGCTGCTCTCTGAGGATGAAGAATACTTATTTCTACCTGGCAATCAGCTAGCACTGCGTGATTTTTCTGAAGAACATGAGGAAAATTTTGATCCACCAGTGATTTCACTGCACGTGTCCTTCTTATTCACTCTTCATGAATACTTCTCTAAGGAAGTTTATTTTGAGCATTTTGGGAATGAATACTCATTTTTCAAGCAAACAACTTGCTAAAATAATAGTCATCCACATGCATTAATAGTTATGGTCTTTTCAAAAAAAGAGATGTACAAACACTGCTATGTGAGCCAGGAGATTAATCAAGCACCATGAACAAAGAATGGTGGATTTTCATGCAAAGTCACTATCAAAGAACATGTGGAGAAGTTTCTTTGCTACCTGTGAAATTATCCAGAATAATTATGAACATGAAGACTAATTTTGCACAAACTGAAAGCAGAACAAGCTGCCTTTGGCTACCTCTTCGAAAAGAGCTGACAGGTGAAGGACAGAATGTGCTGAGAGATAATTGTGTTAAAACTTTCTGCGTTTGCTAAGCAACATCAGTCAGAGTTCTTCATTAAAGTGACTTTGTACTATTCAGTGGATGGAAAGGTGATTCAAGAGTAAAAACCATTGCATTTTATCATCACTGGTAGTCAATAAAAATTGAACTCTCAAATGACGTCAATCACCTCAAGGCTACATACCTGGAGATGGGCCCAAAAATCTACCTTGACTAATTTGATGAAAATGCACTTAATTTTTTTTAATTGCTTAGGTTACAAAAACTACAAAAACTACAGCAAAGTTAACATGAATAATAAATACATTGGAACATGTAAACATGAGAAAACTTTCACTGAGATGAGGTGGTGTTCTATAGTGACCAGAGTGGAACTATATATGCCCTGCTTTTCTTTTGAAAGGATTGCACCTGTTGATACAGACACTGTTTGGTATCTAAAAACATCCTTATTTAAATTTAAAGAAAAACTAACTAAAAAATTACAAACAACTTCCCATTCCCTAAATTTAAGCAGAAAATACAGAATAAAGAAATACAGAAATATATGCAGGAAGTTCAGTGCTTGCAGCACAATAAATTAAATTATTGAAGAGACACTGTCTCTTACTTTATAACAGTATCTTTGTAAGATAAGCCCTTTCCTTTCCTTCTATTTTCCAAGAGTCTAAATTCCTTGTTGTGATTAAGGCTCAGCTATGAGCCTCTTCTCTGTTCTCAGAGTGTCTTACACCCCTCCAGGATGCTCACCCTGATGCTTCCAGCAGCAGCCAGGCCAAAGTTCAAGAGTAGCTCTCCTCTCAGCTGCTCACTTTCATGGCCCCTGAGCTGTGTATCCTATACAGAGTGTTTACACAGCAAACCAAAAACAAACACACTAAACAGTTTTGCTGTCTATGAAGGTGCCTAAATATTTACTCAGGAGTTGAACATCCAAAAACAACCAGCTTTTAGAATGAAAAATCCAAGCAAATTCACAAAAAAGCACATTTTGCTTCTAATTGTTCTTTTGCAAGCAGAATAATAGAATTCTTACAGTTGGAAAAGATATTTAAGAACATCCAGTCCAACCATAAACTCAGCATCACCCTGTTCACCACCAAACCAGATCCCCAAGTGCCACATCCACATGCCTTTTGTCTACCTCCAGGGACGGTGACTTCACTACTTCCCTGGGCAGCCTGTTTTAATGCCTGACCACCCTTTCAGGGAAGAAAATTTTCCTGATATCCAAACTAAACCTCCAATCACACAACTTGAAGCCCTTTCCATTCATCCTGTCACTCGTTATGTGGGAGCAGAGACTGATTCCTTCCTCACTAGAGCCTTCTTTAATCCAGCAGTCACAGCAATAAGGTGTCCCCTGAGCCTCCTTTTCTCCAGGCTGAGCAACCCCAGCTCCCTCAGCACCTCCTCGCAGGACTTGTGCTCCAGATCCTTCACCAACTTCATTGCCCTTCTCTGGACTCGCTCCAGTACCTCAATGTCCTTCTTGCACTGAGGGGCCCAGAACCAAACACAGGATTTGAGGTGTGGCACCACCACTGCCAAGGACAGAGGGACAGCGAAAGGACACGGCACTGTAATGCTGTCAGTAATGTGTTTTGCCTGTGAAGTTTCTTCAGCAATGCTCACAGAACATGCTGGGCAGTGATGAATTGCATATTTTAGTACAGGGAAGCCAAGGTGCTCCCTTGCCCCTCAGGTGAAACCACAACCTTTTCCTGTTTATTTGAGGAATTTGCCCTTGCTGGCTGAATTTCTCTCACTCCTCCTCATCTCAGATATACAAACTACCATGTGTATCTACAACACAATCCAGACATGGTATTTGGTTTTCATTTTTGTTTTTCCCATCCTGTTTTCTGCAGCAGAACCATCTGTGGCTGCATCTACTATACAGTCTTGCATCAATCACACAAACATTTAGATTATTTGCTACACTGACTAAATACTAAGTGAGGAAGGGAAATAATCTCCATGTAATACTGACAGCAGACACTGCATTCTTGAGAAAGCTCAGGTTTTAAAAGGAATTTTTCTTCACACAAACCCAGACATCTATATGAAGAAGGAATATTTGTTCCTTCTCTATCCAGTGCAAGAACAGCCACTTGCCCCAAAGACACCAGTGTTGCAGACAATTTACTTTTAAATGTTCCCAAGGGAGTTATCTTGGAAACTGGTATTTTTATTACTATATCCACATTTTCCTGTAGAGTGTGCTAGGCTTTATTCATAGACATTTGGTGAGAGTCCTTACACCTTCAGACACTATTAAACCACCAGCTGGTTGTTTCTGTCAATTTTCCCCTAATGTTGTGACCTAATTTCCCTGTTTTCATATCTGTTCTTGAATCCAAATCCTAACCTTCTTGTTCAATCAGCATAATCTCATTTTTGGATATTGATGCACCCTTAGTATTTTCAATGTGCCATCATGTCTATTCACATCCAAGCAATGGATTATCACCTCAATAAAGTAATTTTATGGGAGTCTCTCAGGACTTTCTGCTTTGAGGTACTAAGCATTCAAATCATATTTTGTTCAGAGGACAGACACAGAGAAAATAAAAATGGCAACTAAAAAGACTAATTTCTAAATATGGGTTCATTTGTTCACACATTCCTGTTTCCATGTCATATTCTTTCACTACAAACCCATCAAGATAAGTTAAAATTTTCATTTTTTGTATATTTCTCAAAATTACTATCATTGTCTATTAAAAATGTTTCTAGAAAATAAAATCTCAACCACAAAATTTCATCTACATCTAGAAGGGTATATAAAGACTTTAGAAGTTTTTGAAGAAAGTTAATAGGGTCATTGTATTAAATGTTATTTACTGTGTCTTTCAAGTTAATCAGTTATTTTTTCTTCTAACTGCCTTTTTTGTTGCTTTTTTTAAATCTCTTTAAACAGCCCAGTTACAATATATTTATTTTTTATTGATAATACAGTTTCAAAGTTTAACTACCTGCAGGATAAGGTAAATAGGTATTACATTCCTCTTCCATGTTATTATTTCTACAGAAACATTTGAAAATTGCATTGGTGATTTTCCTCCATATCATGATTCAAAATCCTACGGTACTTTGTTTGCTGTCTAGTATAATCTCGGCTCTTCTTTTGGCAATCCTGTTTTCCAATTTCTCTTCTGCAGTTGTGCAGGGCTTCTAATTATGTCTTTACGACTCGCAACTTATATTTTACTAATGTTGTTCCCTATGTATTTGCTAACAGCTCTGGGACTTTGTAATGTTCTGTGTTTGTTTATTTGCAAATTGATATTGTATGAAAGTCACTATGAATTCAGTAACATATTTGTACTTTTTCTTCTAGATATCTCATGAGTTTGAAAGTTCAAACTACAACACTGTGATAGAATTTCTCAATATGTAACAAATCCCAGTGGGAGTCAGTTTTTGGTGATCATCATTGCTTCTTTTGATCACTATATTCCTCAGATTTTTTCTCATATCAATATTTTGGGATTTTGCCCTTGAATTAGTACCGTGAAGATATACAGTGTTCATATACACATGCAATATTTATGAAATCAAAATCATATGCCAGGAAAGTGTGAGAACTGCAGTCTATTTGGTTACAATTTGTGTTTTCTTTCCAACTTTCAAGTATCAAACATATAATACAAAATTCCAAAGTGTTGAAGAATTGGAGAGTACAAGAATATCAGGGAAAGAGAATCACAGAATATGCTAAGTTGGAAGAGACCCACATTATAAAACAATGAAATTCCAGATGGGTTTACAACAATGAGAAAGGGACTGGGTCAATGACTGCACATCAGTTTATGGTAGATATGGAAGAATTTTCGGGTGTCTGTGGGAATGGGGTTAATCTTGTTAGCTTACCTGAAAGTCACATTTTCACTTTGTAAGTCAGATTTTAGCATCTGATCTTTGATTTATCGTTAACCATTCTGTATAGCTTCATGTTGGACTTCTTTCTCTAAGTTATACTTCCCAGAGTTAGAACACAATTAACCTTTTGTAAAAAGGTTAATTGTCAGAAAAGACCCTTTTTGATGCAATGAAGGTAGAAACATAATTAATCAATAAAGTAGTGATTTAAGAAATCAGTTCAAGCTGGTTAAACAATGGTTACCTTGGGAAGCTGGTTACCTTGGGAAGTTTGCTTTTTAAATAGACAGAAGAAAATTGTTATATGTTTTTTTAAATCAGTTTCTTGTATCTGAATCTGTGCAGGTCTTTTTTATTGTACAAAACAATTAACAAATGCTCTGCAATAGGCTTAGAGAAACATCATATACTTCTGTATTCACAACTCACACACTTGAAAATATTCCACAGGTTTTGATAATAAATTCTATAAATTTTATTAGGATTCTTAATACAATCACCATGTTTACATATTGCATAACAAAATTAAATAAGACCATTAAACTACTTTTGGCCTTACTAAAAAGACACCACACTAAAAATTAACCATAAAGGATTAAGTCTTGAATAGATTAAAGCAGGTAATCACATACATATCTCATGGAATTTATCAATTCAACACATAGTTAAGACCTTTACTGGACCAGACCTTCAGATTGTAATCAGAAAAAGATGAAGAAATTTAAATAGGCTTTGTTGGGTTGGTTTTGGGGTTTGTTTGCTTGTTTTTGCTGTATTTTGTTGTTGTTTCATTACATTCAGGAGCAGTTTCTAGGAAGGGGTTGTTTGGTTGGGTGTTTTTGTTTGGTTTGGTTTGATTTGGTCTATATTTAGGGTGAGTATGACTCACTTTTTAACACTGCATTTAAATGTCTTTCTCTCGTATTTTGTACTCTTTGTAGTCATGTTGTACTTAAAGGCGTTCCTCAAAAACTGAGAACTATCATAAGCATTCTATAAAAACAAGTGGACTGATCAGAGAAACCATGAACCAGGGTACTGTAGAGCCCATTCAGATTGATTTCTTCACCACTTGAAAGTCATAAACTCCTTCTATTAAAAATTTCAGTATTTCCTGAAGTTTGTAAAGAGGAAAATTTGAAAAGCTGAATGTATAATTTTTAAGAAAGATTAATTTTATTCTTAGTTTCCACTATTAAGTGAATAACTTCCACATAAATTTACACTATGTTCTGAAGACACCAAAAACTGTTAAGTGACTTTCTTCGCAGTTGGCCTTCTTATATGTATTAAATAGGTTACTCCAACACTGAGGCTGCAAAATCACAAATGACCCAAGAAAAAGTACTCTGAGACTTTCACATCAGTAAAATTTGTCCTAACTTTCTTATGATAATCACTATTTGATATCAACATTGCAGCCTAAGCTAAAATGTTATATCCAAAATGTATATCTTCTATTACTTCAATATATTTAAGATATCCAGGCACTTTTAACAAAAACCCAAGCAACATTTTAAAAATTCAATAGGGGGAAAAGGTTTCTAATTGTTTTCACTTTCTAGAAATTTAAGTTAATATAAAGCATATTTCCATGCCCATGAATGTCATCACAGCCAAGATTTAAGTACATTCTTTGTAAGAGAAGCCAATCTGAGCCATTTGAACTTTTATTAGTGGAAAACTTATAGCTGAAGTCAAATGATTGAATGCAAACTCAGATTGCAGAGACATTCCAACTGCATGTGACTTCCCTCCACATGTTTAAGAAGTGCCGTCACAGTTTTCTCTACTAATTCGGTGGCCATAATACCACCAGGACTAAAATTACCATGGCAGCTTGGTCCTTTTTCATTGCAGAATGGTTGCTTATTTATTAAAAGTGTTCTAAAAGAGTTACTATTACCTTTAAACAAACAAAAAAAAAAGAAAAAAAAGAAAAAGCATGGAGATAAACACTTGTTTTTATCCATTTTCCAGCTCAGGATTTTACTTGTGCTTCAAAAACAGGAGGAAGCATCTGTCCTAGCATACTGTAAATTCAGTCATGAATTAACTTGTACAAATTCAAGCATTCTATTTCTGATCTGCTACGGAAATGTGTTTTGGAATTAAGTTGCCAACAGTCAGCTCCACGTATTGGCTTTGGATGACATTCAAATCTTCCCAAGAATACCAGCGTCCTTTCCTAATTGGCCAATATTTTTTTATTTAATATAACATACATCCATTTATTTTTATGCATAAATCATTCAGGAACAATGAAAATTTTTAAGATTCTTTTATCCAGATTTTATTTCTGAAACATTCATCACACAGTTGCTTCCACAAGTTGCTACCAATTAAACACAGGGAAACTCTTTTCTTACAGGAGACAGGCTGTGCAGAGGAATGTCCTTCCTAATGGAAACCCTGCTTTGCAGAAATTTCTTCTTTGATTACCAGGAGCTGCAGAATTAGACCCATATGACTGAACAAACACTGTGTGACCATTCCTGACATCTTTTGCAACAAGGGACAATTTTTTGCATCTTTGTTATGTCAGTCATAAACTGATCTTTTCTTCTTTGGTTCATTTTTCTGACTTCACTAAAATGAAGGAGAGAAGACACTTTCATTTAGATATCACACTATATAGCATGTCAAATATATTTAAGGATCTTCTTCCCAATGTGGAATTTAATCTGGAATTGAAGCCAGGTTAAGAGAGAGAATAGTGGATTATAAACATACATCTTTATGTCTAAACAAATAACAATTACAAAAAGAAGCATAGCTATTATCAGCAATAGTGGGGCCAGCAAAGCTATGGTAGTTATCATCCATCTGTACTTAGCACTGGTGAGGCCACACCTTGAATCATGTGTTCATTTCTGGGTCCCTCACTAAACTGAGGTGCTGGGCTGAGTCCAGAGAAGGGCAATGAAGCTCATGAAGGGTCTGGAGCACAAGTCTTACAAGGGCTCTATAAGGGAGCTGAGTTTGAGCCTGAAGAAAAGGAGGTTCAGGGTGAACCTTACTTCTCTCTACAACTACCTGAAAGGATTTTGTGGCAAGGTGGGGGTCAGTTCCTTGTCCGGGGTAAGAAGCGATAGGATGAGATGAAATGGCCTTACATTGTGCCAGTGGAAGTTTATATTGGATATAAGAAAAATTTCTCCCCTGAAAGTGTGGTCAGTCATTGGAATGAATTGCCCAGGGAAGTGGTAAAACCACCTTCCCTGGAAGCATTTGAAATGTAGATGGGATGCTAAGGACAAGATTTATTGGTGGATTTTCAGTGCTGGGTTAATGGTTGGACTCAATGATCCTAATTAGATCCTAATTAGAGGTTTCTCCCAAATTGAAAAATCATATGATTCTCTTACTGGGACTGTGGTACAGAAAAAGTAACAGTTGATAAATATATGTATTGGTTTTCAGGATTGATATTGCTTAGAAGAGGTTAGATGCTTTACTTAACTGTTGAGCAAGCAGGACGTGGTAACTTCAGTATTTGAAAAATATTAGATACATAAAATAGAGGCATCTTTTCAATCTATGCAATATGTTCATTACAAGATGCATAAAGGCAAAAATCAATAAAATGACTGATGTATCTGCCTGCAGGTAAGCAAAGGAAAAGGGATTAACTGACCAAATGAGTGCATCTGACATGTAAACACGTACAGCAGAGCTGGTAACATTTTACTCAGTGGAAAGAAATAAACACGCCTAGGATTTGTTTCACCCTTTTGTAAAACAGACATCAGAAATAGGCCACTTGTTCTGGAAATTCCTTTTAAGCCTTGAATATTAAGATTTTGTTCAGAAATCTAAATCTAAATCAATGAAATGGTCATTTGTGGTGAATCTCATTTTCCCTTGGAGTGCAGCAGTTGAGTTTGTGGGCTTGTGCTTTTCCTGGCTCCTGCTGAGATCAGAATTTAAAAGTGCACAAATAGTAGGAGAAATGTCATGTTTACAATTCTTTTCAGCATGGTGAGAAACAGGAAGTGACAGAAATAGTATTCTGGGATGATATTGTACCAAAGGGTTCTCAGACATTATTCTTCACGCTTCGTCTCAAATGCCTCATATTATGGTTTTGTGAGTTTGCAGAGTGGGTGAAATGAAAATCTGTGGAATCCATCCATTTTGTTTTTTCCATTAAAACAATAAAGGTTTCCTACGACAGGAACAAGATCCAGAGAGGAAGAAACACACTTAGAAAACAAAACTTACATTAAGAATGCTTTGCTAGAAATATTTATACTTTACTCCTGGAAATTATACAAAATACAAGTTCACAGTGGTATCACTTGAATCAAAGGGTCTTTGCATGTTAAGATATTGAATGGAGGTCTAAGGTTATCCTTTCTGATGAATTTTGTTTAAAAGTACTTGACACATGTTGAAATCTGTTTCTTCCAAAAGTCAAACAAAAACTGGCCTTTCTAAAAATTGCATGAAGTTCAGAAAAACAATATTTTATAAGGCTGAAGCAATACACAAAGTGCACAAGGAGGATCTTTTTCTAATTCTCCAAAAATTGTTTTATCTTTTCATTATGTAGTCTACTACAATTCTCTCTTTCATCAATGAGGCTGTGTGAAACACACTTTCAGTCACTTTGGTTAAGTGAAAACCTTATGGCATGGTAGGAGTATCAGCCAACCTGTAGCCTGGGTTCTTCTAGCAAGATTATGAGATGCTGTATGGGCGTCCTGGGATCACTTAGCTCAAGTGAGGATTGACCTTGTCTGGATGCCATGTACTCACCAAAGATACTCTATGACTCTCCTCCACAAGTGGGCAGACGAGAGAAAACATAATGAAGACTTCATAGGTTGAGATGAAGACCAGCAGAGATCACTCACCAGTTATCACCATGGACAAAACAGACCCGAGGATTTTAACTGAATTTATTACTAACATAATCAGAGGAGGTTAATGAGAAGTAAATTAAGTCTTAAAGAACACCTCCCCTCCTCCTCAACCCTTTCGCAGCTCTGCATCTTTCACCCCAGCAGCACAAGAACTCAGGGAATGGGGGCTATGGTCACTTGATCACATGTTGTTCCTTCTGCCTCTCAGGGAAAAGAGTCCTTCCCCTACTCCAGTGTGGGGTCTCTACTACAGGAGACAGTCTCCCATTAACTATTCCAGCATGAGCCCATCCCACAGCCAGTGTTTCTCCACAAAGTGCTGCAGTGTGGGTCACCCTTTCTTGGGGTGCAGTCCTTCAAGGACAGGCTACTTCAACGTGGGTCCCCCATAGGGTCACAGGTCCTACCAGGAAACCTGTTCCAGCATGGACTCTTCTCTCCATGGGTCTGCAGGTTCCTGCCAGGACTTTGCTCTAACTTGGGCATCCTATGAGGTCACAGCCTCCTCTCAAGCATCCACCTGCTCCAGTGTGGGTCTCCTGCAGGGGCTGAGGATGGATCTTTGCAGCCCTGTGGTCCTCCATGGGCTGCAGGGGCATAGCTGCTTCTCCATGGGCTGCACCACAGGATGTGGGGGAACCTCAGCTCTGGTGCCCAAAGCACCTCCTCCCATTCCTTCTCCACTGACCTTGGTGTCTGCAGAGTAATTCCTCTTGCATATTTGCACTACACTCTTCCCTGGCTGCAATTAAAACTGTTTAATAACTTTTTTTTTACCTTCTTAATATGTTAACATTTAACACCTATCACAAAGGTGTTCCCACCATTTCCAAGTGGCACAACCTTGGCACACCTGTCTTGGAGCTGCAAGAGACTGGTTCTGCTGGAAATGGAGGAAACTTCTAGCAACTTCTCACAGAAGTCACCCCTGTAGCCCCCCTCCACTACCAAAACCTGGTCATGCAAACAAAATTCACTGGGATGCATGTATTTCTTGCTTTCATGAATGTTTGGTTTTGATTCTGAGGTAGTAAACAAAATTATGCCTTAAGCTGTTATGTCAGAGAAAAAAAACAACCCTCATCTAAAGCTGCTCTCTTGTCACCTGCTGAGAAAATTGCCTCTTTTCCACTATACCTACTGAACTCCTTGTGGGGAAAATGCCTTAATCTGCTGAAGTAAAATTAGTAATTATTTTCTATTTGAACTTTTGAAGTTAACCTGTTGTGCCCTCAGAGTGGGTTGGAGAGCTAATGTAGTCAGCCATTGTAGGGCACCAGTAGCCTCAGAGGATGCATGGTGACAAGTAGCAGGAGTGGAAAACTCAGCCAAACTCGGGCTGGAAGAGGACAGCTGTTCTCAACCTGCTCCAGCCAGGGAGCCTGCTAACAGCAGACAGGCTGGTCCTGGGTAGGATGTTTGTCTCTTAACAACACACACTCTAACCTGTGAATTTCTAAGCCAACACACCACAACACACAACAACAACAACACAACACAGGGTGCCACCACAAGGCACCCTGCATGAAGAAAAGTATTTAGCTAAAAGTGTAAGGTCCCCTCTTGTTCCCTTTTATCTTCTCTCCCCACTAAAATTTCAATTGATTGGCAGAGTTTGTGCAATTTAAAAGTATTTGGCAAACAGAAATGCTGACTAATTGGGTAGATTTTAAATGAAATATCTTAATTTAGTTATTTTTTTTTTCTCTTTTTCTCAATGTTCAGGTTGACAGCTGAAACAGCATTCACACTGGAAGACCTGAATACTGTTGGGATGGGTTCTGGCACTTAAGTTCATGTGTCTGTCAGTGGCTCTCTGAGTCTGTCATTGTTTATGAGATAGCCGCAGTAACCTCAGAAACAGGTCTGCACAACCAGGCCAACTGAGTCAGAAAAAACTTTGACAACTCTTCCAGGTCTTCCTTCTCAGGAAGCAAAGCTGGTGTGTTTCAGAACCACAGCAAGGTTTCTACACTTGATTTTATAACAAATCAAGTGACTGAGGAAAGAGAAAAAAAAGTGTATAAATTAATTTCATTAGATTTTCCCCTGTGTCCCTGATTATCCACCCAAATCTCTTTTACTGTTGCTTGTTAAAACTCATACAAAACCAAAGTTAATGTCTGGCTGCTTAGCTTCTCTTTCCACATCACTCATGGCACAGATACTCTGTAAGTGATTCCTGACTTCAGCTCTTTTTTATTTCTTTTTGACAGACCCTTCTTTTTCATCAAACATTAGAAAGACTGATGCTCTTTCTCTGAAGAGCAAACTTCTGGTTTAGTTTTCATGGCCTACAGTGAAAACTACCTCATCACTGGAGTTTGTTCACAGAAATGTTATACTCCAGAGTGATGATGCTTTTTAGAAACACTTTTAAGCTGATGGGTCTAGTAATTATGACATGCATGATGTCCCACAAGTCATTATTTTGCTTCTGAACCAGAATCCAAGTAAATTAATGTTACTTTATTTATGTGGTTTTGTGGGCATTGTATGAATGACAGGCATTTGAATCTCTAAAACCACTATATTTAATTAACGCATCTGTTGGGAAGTTTGGAAGGGGTTGGAAGCTGAAGGATTACTGTTTTACCACTAAAAATGATTATGATTGATGGAAATTAGCAAATTTTGGCTGCAGATGTTTTCAACAGATTGTTCTCCAATTGAATTGAGAACTTTGGGTTTAAGGTGTAGCATTTCAGTACATATGTCACAGGCACAGATCATTTTTTGAAGGTGTGGTTTCACCACTTCCCATGGGCAGGCAGGAGTTCAGCCATTCCCAGGAAAGCAAAGATCTATTGCACACAACAGTGACCTGGGAAGACAAATGGCAATTCCTCCTTCTTACCCAGCTTTATATGCTGGCATGATATATATATCTGTATATGTCTATATAAATATAGACATGCATATATATACACATGCATATATGTATATATATATATATATATATGTGTCTTGTTTGTCTGTTTGCTTGTTTTCTCTTTGTGGCCCTCTGCTTTGGAAGTGATCTTTTATTAAGATGGGCTATGTTTTTCCTTTTTAATGTGAAAAATAGTATTACAAAAAACCTCCAAACCCAAACCAATTTTTTCTTATTATTTTTCAGAGCTTATTTGCCTTTGATCAAGATTCTAAGGCTTGAATGATTGTGGTTCCAGGCCTGTAGAGCAACAAAATAAAAAAATAAACAGAAAAAAATTAAATAAAATATTTTCACTTTGCAGACTTAATATTTCAAGAGTCTGAAGTTCCACTTGATAAAGCTGGAGTGTCTCTTTTACTTTTTCTCCCAAAGCCTTGGGCCACAGTGCTGTTGGCTCTTGGAAATCAAAGCAGATTTCACGTCCACTTCTCTATGCTAAGCCAGCTCAATTACAACACTGAACAACAGCCACAACAGAGTATCTGACAAGTAGAACACAAGCAGATTACTTTGCAAACAGCTATTAGACAAACCCTTTTTTTTTTTTTGCCAAGCGACACTCACAGTTTCTCACAAACATTCTTCTTTTACTTCCCCCAAACATCTATCTTTTGGTGAACATATAAGGAGAGAGGAAACTGTTTTTTTCCTTTTGGACATTCTACCATTTTTTTCAGGCAGAGACCTATGTGTGACCACAGGTACAGTAGGAAAACCCTAGAAAGTCAGCAAGTAGAATGCAAATGGCTCACCTTCAAAATTATAAAGCAAACCAAGAAGTTATTTTTGCATCAATTAGATAGTGTTTTCTCAAGAATATATTGAGGTTTATTTATCCTGGCATCAATGCACTTATGATTAAGTATGAGGAGAGAGAAATTATCATTTGTCCTCATTCAGAAGTCTCTCAGAATATTCTTTTGATTTTTTCCTTGCTGTCTTCATTATAATCTCTGGCAAACTTATACTCTTCCATCTTGTCTTTGTTGCTGTGGTACTTGTGCAATTGATACAACTACACAGTTGTAGCTGTACTTGTGCACAGCTACAACTAGACAATAATTGCCCCTTGACAGATAGTGAACTGAGATGCTGAAAGAAGCTTCAGTGCTACAGTGCTGTGCACTGGGACAACCAGCAAGGTGACTTACCTCCCTAGAGCTGGGCGTGTCTGAGAAGGAAATCCATCAGCACACAGTGGCTTGGCTGTTAAAAGATCCTGGGTATGGGCAGGACCTGGACCCTGCTCCCCACTGTGGGGTGTTGTGGGGGTTTTAGTCCTTGGTTTTTCTGGGTGTAGATTGAAGGCGCTTGAGACAGTATTTCATGTTCAGACTCAGGTGTTTATTATTTCTTATCAGTGAAACAGTGTTATACTGTGAGTTCAGCAGCTTTTTTATTAGAAGGCACAAAGTGGCTAACAATCTCTTGTAACAAGGTCTTTTAAGACCAAACTCTCCAATTAAGAACTGACATTTAGATTATTTTTCTTTTAGCCCAATAACTGATCCCAAAGAGCCCACCATGCAGACTTTTCAAGACTTTTCAAGACTTACAAAATGCCACCCAAACACAAGAAGAAGAAGGAAGAAGAAGCATGAGGAAGAAACCCAGGACTACACCCTGTGCCCTCCATCTTGCTTCCATCCACAACATACTAACAATCTCAAAACCTAAATTTCTCACCAAGTGATACTCCTACACTACTTTCTATAATCTATTTCACACTTTTGTGGATTCTAGTCTATCTTGAAGTCTAGGAAACTTTCTTCATGAATGAGGGTCAAAGTCAATGCTCCCCTGGGGGTCAGGGCACTGCAGAGCAGACAGAGAAATATTCCTGGTGCCTTTGGGTTTCCACAGGTGAGCCTTAGTCCACAAAGTAGTCTTATGCCATCTCCTGAAGGAGAATATCTGAATATTGTATGTGAGAAAAAACCTGCACAGGATACAGGAAAGTAGAAAACTAAAAGAAGACAGAACAAAAGGAATATTTCTTTTCATTTAAAAGCAACCATGGGGGAAGTGTTATCCTGCAGATTTATGAGAAAATACTCACAATCCACAAGTGTGTTTCCAGGGCTCATTTTGTGACTGAGAGATTTCTGACCCACATTTCCCAACTTTTTAAAATGTTAAGGCATAGATTCAACAATGAGACCACATGTCCCAACTGAACAGCTAGATTACAAAATAATTTGTGACAAGACAGATCTAGGAATGCCTTTCTGAAACTGTCATGAAAAATGGATGAATAATGAGAAAACATTTTCAAGTGCCTCATTCAGTCTTTACAAACAATATAATTTTGATGTGATAAGGAAGTTCATGCAAATGGTCAAACTAAGTATATTAGAATCTACTCAAAGCAAGTGATTGAATTGGTAACATATTGAATGTCTTGCATCTGTACTTCATGCTCCATATTATATAATTAGGATTAGTAGGAAAGACAGTAGACATATCTCAAAAAGGCTTTTCACCACTTTTTGTAACAGTACGTTGTTATATCAGACCTCAAATAAAGACACAGAATAAGTTGTAATTATTTCACCCTGCAAAGCCAACAAGAGATGTTTTTGTTTTCTGAGTCTTCATACTTAGACACATTTATGGAAATTATGTTACTTTTAAATGAAATTATATGTGTGTGTACAGAGGAAGTGTTCAGGCTGTTACAGGAAAGTGGATTGTTCCTTAATTTTATAATGCTATTGAAGCAGACAGTTTTAAGTAGTACTTTTAGAATAATAATCAGAAAGTCACAGAATTGTAAATGACTGAGCAAACCATCTCCAGAAAGCCACATAATATTAGTCCCACAATTATGTACCTTCTCTAAGTCTTCCCTCTATAAAAACTTCCTTCAAAGATATCACTTAGAGGCTTCCAGGAGAATTTAAACATGTTAGGAGTACTTAATTTGTTTTCTCAAACTGCACTTGCTCTTTTCAGGATGTGAAAACTGAGACTGAAAATAATTCTTGGTAATTAAATGAGCTACAGAAAGTACAGAATAGATTAAGTGGAGAATAACAGTTTGTGATTTGTTTTCAAAAAGCACTCTGCCTTCAATTTCTTTTCTGCACACTATAAATCCCCCACATAAATTATGTCATGTTGTGGCTTCCACATAAGTATAAGAATGTATGACACTACAATGACACCACCTAGTATCACTGTATTTATAGTGGCTTACATATTTATTATTATAAAATCCATTTTAAACTTCTCATATATTTCCTAATAAAATACATTCACCTCGAAATCTGGAACTCTGTTTTTTTAAGGAACCCTTTATAATCCAGATAACTCTGATTAAAGCAAAAATGCATGTATTTGGCAAGCCGGTATATTTTTAATGGACTTGGTTGTGGACTTGTCACAAATGCTGTGGAGGAGCTGGCTATGTAGCCTTAGAAACCAAGAACCTAAAGGGAAAGTCCTCTATGGAGAAAATATAAAAGCACAGCCAGATTCTTAGCTCCTCTTATCTGAGTTGGGAAAAAAGAAAAAGTTAAACTTTTCCATGTATGAAGCCAGCAGAAAATTGCAGCATTCTTCCCTTGGCTCAGCTCCCTCCTGTTTAGTGAGGGAGGAAGCAGAGTCCAGTGCTGATACCTGGCTGAAAAGCACTCACTCATCTCTGTGGGGGACCTCTCCTCTTGCTCCAAGACCCCAGGGAGGTCTTCCCATTGTGTTCCCCATCCAGCTTAGGGCAGGAGGAACAGGAAAGGAGGAAAAGATGATGGAAAAAAGAAGAAAAGGTTGAAAGGACAGAAGGAAGGGAGGAGAAAAGGAAGGGAAAGAGGCCCTGGCATTCCTAGCATGTGCTCTGCAAGTAAAACACAGCCATTTTCAGAAGCTGAGTGAGGCAAAGATAGAGTAATTATGAATACTGTTTTCTTTAAAACTCCCTCTCTCTTTACTTTGTCAAGCACTTTACAAAGTGTTCCCTGGATGTTGCACTCAAGGTTTTTTTATATCAGAATCTTTCTGATAATTACAAACATTATCTACTAAGTCATCCAGATGTTTCCAGAATTATCATTTTTAGAATGAGAAGAAAAGAAATATAGCAACTGTTAGCTCCATCACTATATACACAAGCTGTATTCACACAAGCTGTGAGAGTCTTCAGCAGCAAAAGAGAGTGTTAGAAGAAGGAATCCTCTCATGAGATGAATCTCTCATGAGACATGCACAAGCCAGCATTATTTCTTGAAGAGATCCTTCTAGCTGCACAGCTGATGTCCTCTGGGTCGCAGATTGGGACAGGTATAATCTAGGCTCTCCTCTAACTTTAAAACCCTCTGCATTATGTTTGGTGAGAATTCCATCCCTGTGGAATAAAAATAATTGAATTCTTAAGATTGAATATGCAAATAATGCCAATTAAGATCCAAGTGTTTTATACAGATGATTTAACCTTTTGGATTTTGTGCCAGCTCTGACTATGCCTCTGTACAGAATATGGTCACTGAACTTTAAATCCTGTTGTACAAATGATGATAATTCCTGGGGGGCATGGCCATTGATAAGCCTGATATTTTCTCCTTTGTTTTCTAAATCAGTATAAGGAGAGGAGAACCAACTAGATAATAACAAATCCACAGTAACATCAGATATATTCTGTATGCAAAACCATCTCTAAGTACTCTTGGTTTTAAAGCAGTTCATTATACACTGAACAAGCTGAGTCAACAGAAGCCAAGTCAGCAAATACAGCTTTAGTGCCTGTTTGTAATTACTTTAGAGATTCAGACTACAAAGGATGCTAAATTATTTCTCTTTGACTGTATCATAAAAAAGGGAGAGTCAAAAGAAGCCAGAGCAGGTTAGTGTACTACATGGAATGATTTCCATGGGGAGAAACAGTCATTGTGCAACATGCTACTGAAACATCTGCATGCCAAAAATTCATTGCAGAACACATACTCTTTCTCAGTGAAGCCCCTGCTAACCTTGTCTTCACCTGAGCTGTTATAACATGTCTCCAAGCTAAAAAAAGCTTCTTCTTTGGGATGCAGAAGCTTGGGTACCTCACTATTAGCTTTCAAATAAGTAAATGAGTTAGCTTGTTTACTTAGCTATTCCCAGGCTGTGTTCACTGGAATAGGTGAGAAAGATGTGCAGCTATCTCCTTCATCATCCATGCAGTATCAGCTTCACAGGTACCTAGTAATTAGTGCCCATAGAGCTTGCTGATTAATATCTAATTTGAAAGCTTCTCATGATGACTCATCTCACACTCAGCATAATGCAAGTATTCCTGTGTAAATAACAGGCTTGGCATAGATTAAGTTGTGTGAACTGATTTAAAGGATACTGAATGTTCCATGTTTATGGACTTCCACTTAAACAAAGGACCAAAGTACAACCTGAGGAATAACTCTGAGCTTAGGGCCACATTTGTAGAATTGAGGGGGTTTAGTCTAGAAATCGTGATCCCTTTATCACTCCCTGAGACTTATGTTTCAGATACCTAAGATCAACACATACCATCAGTATTTAACACTTTAATCACTCAAGAACACAGGTTCTGCAGATTCTTAGCAGCTCAGTGGTGAGCGTACCAATGGCTAGCTCATGTTTAACCACTACTTTGTATGCACAAACAAGTAATTTCACTGCCAGCCTTATCTGAGAAGCTTGTTCTAGTAACTGCTGGGAGTCCACTGAGTAAAAACACCCTGAGTGAAAGCTGCTGGTGGTTAGCCCATTTTTTTTTTTAAGTGGAAAGCTGATGTTTTTCTAGCAGTGTCTGCTTCAGGTGTCTGGTTAGCCCTACAGCTCAGGGGTTAGGGATCTGATGTAGGGAAAGGGCTGTTGCTTATGGCCTCTCCCCAGTATGCATTTTCTTGCAGGTGTCCTTGTGTGGCTCCACACTCAGCATAGTGGCTGTTAAACATCTTGTTAAGGGGTGTATAATACCCCTGGGTGTTGTACAGGAAGCCCTCATAATGGTATTTCAGGGACACAGCCTCTACTGCAGAGATCAAATTCTAAAAGCCAAAATGCAAGGACATTCTTGTTTTTTTTTCTTAAATCTGGGTCAAAGTTTCTGTTTATTTCAGTGGCAGTGCATAAGATCTCAGGGGAATAAGGTCCAAAGTAACTGTACCCCCACCACCATAGGCCAATGAAAATACATGTGCCCTGTGGATCACTGTAAGCACAGATCTGGTTTCTCTGAGCACAGTGCTGCTACTGTCATCTGGAGACACAAGGATCTAGACAATGCTTTTTGCATCTGCTATGCAAACACAGATCCTCAGCAAAATCACCAAAAGTTATCCAATTCTAACTACTCAAGAAGAAGGTAACAATTTGTTTTGAGATTATTGTTTCAGTGTGCTTACTAACTCATTTAATACAATCAAGAAGAATGTTAAGTTGATACATAAACTTATTTCCTGTATCCCCAAATCTGATACTGGATATTTGTGAGCAACAGCCATAGATGTCAGAGATAGAGGGTTTTCAAAATTTCTTTTGCTATTAATATGAACGGGACAAGCAGGAAAACAAAAACAAAACTAAAGAGAATAATATAAGAATGAGAAATTAAGAAAAATAAATAAGAAAAATAAAGTTATGTTGTTCTTTTATTATTTCTAAAGAAAAAGTTTTGACAAGAAGTTCTTGCAAGTGAGACTGAGGGAAAAAAAAAAAATTATTATGGTTTGGTATAAATGATCAAAATTGTGCAGGCAGGAATTAGGCTGTGCAAAAATTACCTGAGGGATGTTTGTCTAGTTCAGAGGACTGTGCTGTTTGGGACACAGGAAGCAGGCTTTTCAACTCTGCTCTATCTGAATCTGCCATTTAAGGGAGCAGGGATTGTGTCTCCTGTAGAAAAAGGTGTCATCCCACATTTTATCAGAGAATTCCAAAGGACTCTCATTAAAGATTTCATTGGTGGCATATTCAATATCCCTATTCAAGAAATACATCAGTGTACCATTTTCAGCATTAGTTTCCATGTTCTATCCAGACTCTTAGGTGTTACAGCTTTCCATGCACAAAATAGTAAGGATTATATTGGTAAATCTTGAAATCACCATTGACTGTATTGGTTGCAAACTCGTGCAGGAAAAATACTTGCTCTGGCTTTAGGAATTTACAACTGCTTCCTGAGCAGAATTTGGGGACAGTCATTTTGTCAAGTCTTGGATAGACTTTTCACACTCCTACCTTGTGATTCACCCACACTGAAAAATATTTACAGATGGCTACTAAAGAAACTCAGAGAAGAGCATATCTTTCCATGATGGAAATTTTTCCTATTTTCTCATTCTGAGTCTGAATCTAAGGGTCCTTCATACATATGCAAATTTTAAACCTGTTTCTCAGTGCTGTTGGAATTTAACTGTCCTGAATACATTGCCTGTTCCACATTAAACCTGATCCTACACATATCATACAGGAAAAACTTCTATAAAATATCCCTTCCAGCTCTTTTCCTTTCCCTATCCCTTTAGACATTTTTCTCCTCTTTTTTTCTCTTTTCTTTGATATTTCTGTTTCTCTAATCGCTCACTAGCATAGTAATGCACCTTGTACATCTCTGTTTAAGCTTATTGCAGAAATGTGATTTTCCTTAGTTTAACCTATCAGCAGAATTTCTGACTATGAAACAATCTTTCATCCCAAATACATCATTCTGTATGTAATTTCTTGATGTGATGGAAGCAAACACTGAGAGACTCCAAGGGTGGCCCTCTACTAATGGAAGAGTTTTCCACCTGGTTGAGGCAAATGGGTCTATGGAGTTCAAGCAGCAACATATTCTTGGCCCACAGTTCAAACCCATCAAATGCTATATTTCTGCTGGGCTTTTTTCTCTAATCTACAGTGCATTTAGGACCAAAGAAAGAAAGAAAGAGACTCTGCATATTGAGTGTTTTTCATGTTTTTATTGTTTTATTGGTTTTTTCCCCAACTATGATGGGTTTTGGTTTTACTTGCATTGCCCTGAGTTCCCAGTGGGAAGGAGGATCACTGCTGCGGCAGACCCCATACAAGGCTATGATGGAAAGAGAGTCCCTGGCCCTAGGACCTACTTAACCTTTTGTAATTACCTACTCAGGTTATGATTTCAGTCCTCACACTTGGAGTATTCTCTTCCTCTCTGTCTTTTTAAAGGGCAGAAAGACAAGATTGTCCTCTGGCTTATTGAACGACTAAGAACTTTTTCTGGAATGCTTCTTTTTTATCACATTTTGTATCAGTTATTTATTGTATGGGCTAGCCCTGAATCATATCTATTGCTCACTAAATGAAAATACATGATACCACACTATGAATGTACCCTTCCCTTTAAAAAACTCAGGGTATTTGAACTACCTTATTTTTGTATTTTTTGTCAATGGCTTACAACAAGCTCATGCATTGAAATTCATCCTGTGAATACAGCACATGTTGCAGGGTGTTCTTATTGCAGCACAGACAGCAATGGGTCACTACTAAACCAGAAGTGTACAGCACATAGGAAAGGCTCTTCTTTTCTGGGCTCTCAGAGACTGCAAAAATGTTACTTTTCTGATATTAACAACCTGGCCTAGTCTTATTTTAATAATTCAAGCTTTATTCCATTCTTAGAAAGTCAATATTCCACACCTGATTAAAAAATTGCAAAGCATTACAATTATTTCACATCTGAAATATATTTTGGTTAAAAATCTGTGCATTTGGAATTAATGCACAGGTTTTGATTAGTGTTTTAGAGAGTGGCATAGTGTTTTCTCCTGACTTTCAACTAAAAAATAATGGAAAATTTTAAAAATATGTTTTCTTTTAGACCAAAAAGGAATTAAGGGCTTTTTTTTCCCTATATACTGCAAAACTGGATTTTGATACTTTAAAGTCATGAGCTGCTCTACCAAACCATTACTCATCAGAATGTGTTTTTTGCTGATATTGCAATATAAAGAATCTTCATCTGAACGTGAAACTTGTCACAGGGAGTATCCTTTCTTTGACTTAAACAGTACTGTTTTAAAGATCTTCTTTTAAAACATTTTATTCTCTGCATTTAATTAAAACCAAGTTTTCACCCATTTGAGTTAGAAGCCTAAAGTGGAAACAAATATAAATCCCATTTCCAATTCCTAGGGCATTTATTTTTGAAGAGAGGTTTATAGTGAGACACTTCCATTTCAGCAAAGGGATCTTGCATTTTAGTGCCTGGATAAGACCAAATTTTTCATTTTTAAAAACAGCAAGAGTAACGATACCCTTCATAAGCAACACTTTATTTACTTGGCAACTGAAATGCAGCTGCACACGGAGTATAGAGGAACAATATACTTGGAGTATAGGGCATCAAGCTGTACCAGTGTACCAGTGTTAAACAGGCTTTTGGGTGCCTGCTTTAGTTAGGAATGTTATCAAGTCACAGTAAAGATGCACTTTTGGAAGGATGGGAAAAGCTAAGGAGACAGACAGGCTCTTTTTGCTTCCCCTGCTTTAACACTGCTGCCTGCACAGAACAAGCTGCAGTCCTGACTGCCAGCCCATTGGAACCAAGCACTGAGCAGCCTCTAGGACACCACGGCACACCTTCCAAATGTCCTCTTTTTTACAGCAAATATTGATAATACAAGGCATAGAAATGATAAAGCAGGCTGAACATGCTGTGCACTGGATTTTCAATGCTTTTATCTACATTTTTGCTTCTGTTTCCAAGCACTTTTACCAAAGAAAAAGAGAAATATTTACACATTTATCTCAAGATTTATATCTTTTAATTCTTGAATAATGGTGGCTTTAAAAACCTAGCATCTACAATTTCAAATGACATTGGTTTGTGTTTTAGGGCAAGTTTTACATTTGGCATGGTCTGGTTTATTTGTTTGACAAGAGGAATGTTAAGCACAGTACAATTGCTGCTCCATCCTAACGTAGCACACTGCATACATCACATTTTACAGCCTCCCAATGCTATGAGAAGCAAACAATACAAGAGTGAGTAGCTGCCTGCCTAATGAATAGTTTTATAGTAAATCCACTCTCCATGAAGAGAGCACTGGGTTGCAATAAGGTGTCCAGGACTGCCAGGAGTTGTTCCACGACTTCAAGCAACTACAGTCCTTACTGCTGCTCCTCTCAGCTGTTTCCTTTCTTCTCCTCTTTATGTGTATTTTGCTGCCAGGCTCCACTCTTCCTCCCTCCCAGCAGCCTGCAAGCCATGCCCAGGTGGCAGCAGCCACCAAGGAACAGAAGGGCCAGAAAAAGCAGGCAGAGTGGCAGTGCAGATGGGCAGTGACCCAGCACAGGTGGTGAGGCAGAAGCTAACCCACTAATTCCCAGTCCAAGAGAGTTGCCTTAAATTGCCCTCTTCCCCCTTGTGCAAGGACTGACATAAAAGGAGTTTGACTACACTGTATCACAGGCTGTTGCACTATGAGGTTAATAAAACATAGCCATATACAATCCTCCCAGAAAAATTCTTGATATCTTAGAGATGACAGGCTGGGTGAGGAGCTCCTTTTCCTTTTCCTTCTGATCTTTTTTCTCCTCTTTTGATCTTTTTTCTATGTTAGTGTTTCTTCACACCCTGCACACATGTTCAGAGTAAGAGCTGAAAAACAAGTTAATAAATAAATTCTTTATATTTCTCTTTTCCTGAAATAATCTTTGCCATACATCAAAGATGATGGATTTCTTATACAATGAAACTCTCTAAGCAGCAGCAAGTATGGCAAGCTGAAAATAGGTGTGTTTTCCTGGGTTTTATTTCTCATCTAAAATGGATGGAATTTTAGCCTTAAAGTCAACATGAGTCACTTTTGGAATACCCTGGTGACTAGCTAAATCCATGCTTGCACTTTCTTCTGCATCACATCTTACTATACTGGACACAATACATCCCATCATCTTTCTGTGCTTAGCTTCATAACAAAGAGCTGTCAAAATTGATAAAACTAAGCTGAACAATTACACTATTCTGCATCTATTTATAAACTCACTTAGTTCATCTCATGGCAGTCAATGACATGATAGTACAGGCTGCTATGAACTTTGAATGACTGTATCAGGCCTGTACCCTTGTGTTTAGAAGGAATATGTGGGATCAAGGGCATGGTCATGTTTCTAGACCAAGTCACCCTGGCCTTTGGACTAGTTTAGCTTATTTTGTTGCTGAAAGGCTTATAATTTGGGTTCTCAACTCTACTGGGAAAGAGAGGAAAACAACTGATACCAGACCAGCACATCCTTCACAGAAATCTCAGTCAGATTTTAGTGTTCATTTGGATTTACTCTTGCTGTTGCAGGGGAACAGACCTGGCTTTATTTGATGCTGAAAAGAGGAGAGTCTTGGGGATGAGCCTTTTCCCTTTTTTTTATGTTCTTAAAGCATTCACTTTTGGTAGTTAAAGGCCAATCTCTTACAGAAAAAATACTGGGCCATATGACCTTTGGTCTTGTATATTATTCCTGTGTCCTTAGAGGCAAGCAGGAGCTCTACAATAAGTCACATGTATTCTAGAAAGCAATTATTGTGCAAAACATAGTTTAGAATGATAAAGACTTATTTTTTATAAAAGATCCAACAGTGAAAACTACTTGAAGAGATGTTTTCAAAATCTATTAGCTCTTCCTTAAGAATAACCTCATTGTTACCAGAGGCCTTTAGGCATTATTAAGGGTGGAAAGCTTATACAGCATGTTGGATGATTCAGGACAAATAGCACACACATAGCTAAGTGAGAATTCAGTTGAAGAAATACATATGTGAGCAGTGATAAAAACAAATAATGGATTGACTCTATGTAGGTATATAGCTCCATTAACTTTAGTGAGCTAAAGTGACAGAAACCAGCCAAAGATCTGTGCCATCAGTTTGTCAGTAGTTTTATTTGATTTATATCGGTGTGTAAAGAGAATAGGATTAATTTTATCCCTACCATGACTCCAAAGATTTCAAAGAGGTTTTGTAAAATATCCAGGAGAAAATGAGATACTCAAAAACATACATTCCTCTCAGAAGTTTGCTGAATTATGCTTGAAAAACACTGCACAGCTCTCAATGTCTTTTTAATGGCGCTGTCCTACAACAAAATATACCTGATTAAGTGCCCTAAGAAACATTATCATTAAGGTTCTATGTCTGGTGAATGTCACTCTCAAAGCTTTTCTTTCCCTGATTTTGATGAAAGGGACATAATGGTCAGTTTGTGATGAGTTCTAAGTAACTGGACTTGATTTACTGTTGAATTGCTGCATTTAATATGAGCATTAAGTCACATTCTATCTTGTTACATATTTTCTAGCAAGAAAAAAAATACTAAGGCTTCTTGACTTTGTTGGAATTTATACCAAAGGAAAAATACAGGTTAAGATATCTACTTATCCATGTAGTACTTTCTAAATGAAGAGGCTGCTAAAAAAATGAAGTTGTAGTATTTCTTGCACACCAATTTACTTAGGCAACTAACGGATGAAAAAAAGAGTTTAATTCATTATTGTAGCTCTTGAAAATATCTTTATACTGCCATCATAAACTACATATAAACTCCAGAATTTCCAGATTTTACGTTTCAGATATGTACACTAGCTACCTCTTGGATAGATGTTGAACAAGGCCCAAAAATTGTCATTTTCCCATTTCCATTCATGTTTGTTTCCACTGAAAAGAAAATTAGTCATGCCAGTGGGAAGGGAACACCAGCCTATGTCACAAAACCAGGTGCCCTCATCAGGCTGATCAGCAAAGCTTGGTTTGTCACAACACCATGCTGCTGAACGTGATCAGATGTAGTCCCAGCCCTTGAATATCTATGTAGAATACGTAAGTCATCAGGAGATGGTTCACTAGAAACTCCAGTAAACAATTTTAAGTCTAGGCTTTTAAGTTCAAAATTGATGTTCTTTCTGGCTCCATGTTAAGATCTGTGTAAAGGTGGGTCCAGTTTGCAGTTTCCAATCAAAATTTTGAACCTGGAATTAGAGGTGCTTTACTCAAGCCCATGACCAAGATGTTCAGAGCTTTAAAATTGTACCCAATTAGTAAAGATTCAACTCTTGCTGAAGACACACAGTCTCTTCAGAAGTTTACATGCATACCTGAGCATATCCTATAATCTCTTACAGGCTATTGGAGGAGTACTGAGTAGGTAGATAAGCCAACCTTAGCCCTCAGACTTAGAGATAATCACAGTATTAGAAAATCATTATGAACTAATTGGACGAATAGTTAAGGAAAAAAAAGTAAAACTTAGAGCCTAATTCAACTCCTTCTCAAATAAATTTTTAAATTAGATTTAATTAATTTAGAATTAAATTAAATAAATTAATTTAATTCTAATTTAATTTTTTAATTAGATAGATTATCTCTGTCCTTTGACTGTAACAGGGAAGCATTGAGGGCTGTGAAATCCTTCCTCCCACACCACCCTCCAAACAGCCACAGTGTAATGAATGTGTACCTCTGTTCCAGCAGTCTCTGAAGTGGGATGTTTTGGAATAAGAAGACATAGCCTCACAGATATCACCAAGGGAAGATGAAGCACTGTCCCATGATCAGGGATGCACCTCCCCAGACTGACTGTCTCTGTATTAGACAGAAGCACTGCTTGTTTTTCCACAGACACTTGGTGCCCACACATGTATGTATGTGTGTGTTCATTGTGCTTCCAAAACTTTTCTCAACAGAAGACAAGCGGGAGACAGGAGGATGATTTTAAAGGACTCCATACTTTAAAGTACAAGAGCTACTCAGATTTGCAGGGGAAAACAATAATTTGGCAAGGATTATTTTTAAGAAAAAAACCCATGGGCTCTTTCTGCCTGACAGAACAGCACAAAGAAAATTATACATCCAGGTGGTATTCCAGCAGTGGTGCAAGTAATTCCATTAAGCCAAACTAGCTAAAAAAATGAATAAATTATTCTGAGGAGAGTCTTAAGCCTGATAACTGAATACAGGAAAGAGCAAGTGTTCATTATGGTGGCAAAATATGGGGGTGGGGGAGTGGGAGAATGGTATAATGGGATTTTTTTGTTTGTGTGATTTAAGGCCTATATTTTCTAAGAAAGAGCTATTACCATCAGCACAGAATTTGTGCTGATGGTAATGCAGTGAAAATTCTATTTGTTTATTACAGTCAAAGAGTAGCTTATGAAAATAGGATGTCTAGGAAAATATTAGTGCCTGAAAAATTGAGAAGTTTAGTTTGTATAACATGCAAAGATTGAATGTTTGCTACTGTAAACCATGGGTAAGCTAAAGAACAGCCTAAAATTTATGAGAAACTGTGAATGTAGTATATTAGTTATAAAAAATAATGTAATCCTTGAATTAGAATTATGTGCACAGCCGCTGATATAATGAATTATGGGAAATAAAAAGTCACCAAATTCACAAAATAATTAAGTCAAGTGGGAGAAATGGAAGCATCTTAAGCATGCAGTTGGACATACTGTGTGCAGAAATATTTGTAGTAAAAGAATATCTGAACGTAAGAAAAAATAAAGTAAAAAAAGCACTTGCAGTGTGCTTGAAATGGAATATTTCTATGAGAGGAAAAGATTGATAGTACTATTTGCAGCAGGACTTCTTCAGAAGTATTAATCCCTTTCTGTAATTCATCAAACCCATCCATAAGGTGATTTGCACTTTTTTCTAATTTGACAAGCATGTAAAATTTTCCAGCAGATAGGCTAAACCTGCTGGAGAGAATTTAAGCTTATTGATGCTTCTCTTACTTTCCTTAGTTACCTTACACAAATCCCTTGGAAATAGACCACAAACGTCAAGGTATCCATGGATCCCAGCCTAAAAATTGCTGTTCAATATTCAAGGTAAGTTGATTTAGTTTAGAAGGGGTGATGGTGAAGGAGGTAATTTCTCTCAATGCTTAAAAAGGTGATATTTTGCATTCTAAATGGAGAAAGCCTGTACAATACCAAAATAAAGGTGTGAACATGTGTCAATTGTATGTGTGTCATGTAGAAATATAGGTTGTGGTAATGATCTAGATGAGGCATCCATACAGGGAGTTGTGATCTGTAATAAGCCATGAACAGCTGTGACGCCTACAATATTAAGTATTCTATGAAATACAAATAAATCATCATTACATAGCCTAAATATGGTAAATATTTTAAATTTTGTGTCATTAGAAACAAAATCTCCTTGTTTTCAAGACTTGCACAAACTGCATTTCTTTTGCTTTTTTATGTCAAACTAAATGGAAATACAGATAATAGTAAGCACAACTAATGTTTCATGAATACTTTGGTCTTTTTTCATGCACACAGGTTATAGACACACAAGTGGCTTTAAGATCTAAAACTGACTGTTGGCATAAAACTGCTCTAAGTATTCATTATGGTCAAAAATTGCAAATAAAAGTAGAAATTAAGTGGTTGTGTTAATAAAAAAATTGCTAGAAAGAGAACTTTTGCATGAGGGTTTTTTCCTGTTTTCTGAAGTCTTTACACTGAGTATACCTCAAAAATTCTTTACAGCCATATGAGAGAAACTGGAATTAAAACCTTTCCCTCTGTTATTATATGTATTCACAATAAATTATGTCAAGTATCTAATCATAGGTGTTGTGACACCAGGAAATTCCTGACCACCAAAATGTCGGCCCAATATGGATCCTATTGTAATAAGGGACTACCACAGATAGAGAGTTTGTTGTAAAAGGTTAAGGTTAACATCTGGAACAAAGTTCCCCTGAATCTATCTGAAATAAATTAAAACATGTTCTTCCATGACTCTTCAAATCTCTTTGACCCTATTCTGGTTTGTCAGGAAGGTTAGAAAGTTAGAAAAGGCTCCTTTTGTTTTGTAATTCAATTAAAATACATTTGGATAGGGATAATTCTTTTTGTGAATCATAAATAAAACACATGAGAACTGAGATGAGTAATATGACCATATCGACATAATCCTAATGGAATGTTGTTTGTTAAAATACTCTAGAAAATAGTAATGTTATTTAAAAATGTAAAAAGTTTAGATTTTACCTATATTTTCTTCTCTTTTTTTTTATTAACACGCTTTGACATGCTTTGATTGCTCCCAGCCATTTTGCAGTTGACATAAATCTGCCTCTTAAAATATGGCTGAGACTATTATATCTATGAGCATCACTAAGCAAGCCAACCTTTCATTCAGCATTTTCATTTTATCAAAACCGGTTAGACTGCTTTTTTGTATAACCTGGACCTACTTTCCTCTGATGCTGAAGCTCTTTCCTTTCTGATGCCTGGTACATCCATATTCTTTAATAAACAATGAAAATGTGAATTTTCAGACCCTCATAAAATTGTCAGTTTCTGCATTCAGCTTCAATATTGACTACATCTTAGAGTTCTGATGATTGTCACGGCAGATGATTCCTTAGACCTATATTTTGTGGGTATAACAATGCTTGGTCAGCTTCTGTGGATCTCTAGCAAAGCAGAAATAATAAAAAAGAAAGAAAATAAGGCCCGATATGCTAGAAATCAGTTTCAAAAATCCTTCGCATCATTCCCGCAAAGTATTAACTGAACTGTTCAATAATGTGAAGATAATATTCACATACCAAATTTAGGTAATGAAAAAACCTAAACTTGGAGGCTGTTAACTCCACAGTTCTTTACCAGTAGGAGAAATGGTTGTAGTTTTAAGGACTGTTGTGTTGTTAAGCCAAGGTGGAAATTAAACACTCCACAGCTGCTCCCTCAGCTCCCTTCCTCTTCCCCCCACTCTGGTGGAATGGGGAAGAGAATTGAAGTAAAACTTGTATGTTGAGATAAGACCAGTTTAATAATTTATAATAATAATAATAATAATAATAATAATAATAATAATAATAATAATAATAATAATAATAATAATAATAATGTAATGCACAATGCAATTGCTGATTACCAACTGACTAATGGCAGACCTGCTTTCTTAAACCCAGATCGGCTGCCCTTCCAGGTAACTGCCCTCTGTTTATATGCTGGGCTTGGTGTTCTGTGGTGTGGAACACCCCTTTGGTCATCCCCAGTCACCAGTCCCAGCTATGGTCCCTCCTAGTTTGTTTTTTTGTGTACCTCCTCACTGGCAGAGCATGGAACAAGAAAAAAGAAGTCCTTAGGAACTTTGAAGATTTAGGATAAACACAACAACAAAAACCCAAAACATCAGCGTGTTATTCTTACATCATTCCATTCCAAATCCAAAACTCGGCACTGTAAGGTATGGAAAAGAAATTAACTCTACCATAGCTGAAATCAGGACAAGGGACATATTTTGGGTCTAGGAGGAGTAATACAAAAACATTCCCATGGCTTAGAACCATGATGTACTTGCAAAAAGCTTTTTCTGAGGTAAAAAGAGACTATGAACAGTTTGTGAGTAGAAAAGGACAGGAAACCATTTCTGTGCATTGCCTGTACTGTCTGCCAGACTCCTGTGATGGGGACTTAATGTAACCAGCATTAAGTCCCCATCACAACCCCTGCCAGCTGGTCATGGTCTGCCTGCTTGATGACCCAAGAGCTGAACATTCTCTGCTACCCTCAATGAATACTGAAAATCCTGTCCAGAGCACAAATCATAGAACTGAGATCATCCTCCTGCCTTGCTTTTTCCTCTGGATTATCTTACTTTTTTCCTATTGCCTACAGAGATATATTAGTCAGATGAGACCCCTAATCTAGGCATGGAGTTTAGGTACCTAATGTGAGTAAGCACAAATACCTCACAGAATGTACTCCACCAAAATGATTGCACACGTGAACAGCAATAAAAAGCAGTTTGCCAGAGCAGGCCAGAATTAATGACTGAGATGACCATAAGGCAGAAAACACTGAGGGGGAATGGCAGGCAACTCTTCAGAATGCAGCAGTTGTGCAGTGTTTAAAGGCTTTTAAAAGAAAATACCTCTTCCAATGCCCTCCCTCAGGACTTTTAATTGAAGCCTTATGAGCGAGATGACTGCAATAGTTCCTTTGGGAATAATAATTGTTGGGAGTGCCCATGACAATGAAGTAGAAATACTAATCCCAAAGGTGGTTAAATGAAGCAGTAGGCATGAGCCTGGGTCTAAGCAGAAAGTGTAATGCCTTTTCCCAAAGGTGCTGCAAAAGGACTGTGGGATAAAAACTTGTGCAAGACTGACTGAAATTTAAGCAGCATTTGCAGCATTTCGAAACATCCCATTATTTAGAATGTGAGATCAGTTTATAGCTAGAGAACAGGGCACAACAACAGCTTCTAGAGTAAATATAGTTCCAGAACTTTTAAAATTTTAAAATTATGTTTTTCTTAACAGAAGGTTAAGAAAAACATAATTAGTTTACTGTAGGAAGTTCTGAAGAAGGTACAAATATTTCCCCTGTGATATTTTTTTAAGAGGGACCTTCCCAAAATGCCACTAAAACCTCAACCTTGAAAAAGTTTTGGTTGTTAAAATGAAAATTTGCTTTTCTAATTTTTTAAAATATAAAGGAAATAAATTTAAAAAGCCCTAAATTTTAGTTATGATTTTGATTTTTTTTTAAATTTAAAGATACCATAATCTCTTTCTCATATGACAAGAACTTTGCTCAAGCTCACAGGACTGAGCTGTTCCCTAGAAGAAAGGAATTGTAGGGGCAAAAGGTGCCTTTCTAGACCATTTCTTTCTCTCTTCTATCCATTCCTATATTCCTATCAATTTTTTCTTTATCTTGTTATCACGAACTCCCTTTTCCATCACAGATCTGTTCCTGAGGGAAATTTCTACTATTGCTGCTCCTGTCTATTTACTTTGTTTAAGTGCAGGAATGTTGGGCCATCCTTCTTGGGCTACCACAGCTCCAAAAATTGAGACATTTACTGCTTGTAGAGATTGCAACTATTTTCAACTTATTTATTGTAATTCTGAGGCTTTCCTGGCACATGGAACCAAGTTGGCATGAGCACACACTGTAAATCCCACTCTTTGGAACAGCACCAGATTTATTGCATTGGGATTACATAGTCAATCTTTGCTTGGGCAGTAGATCAGACTCTCCCTAGAAGTTTTGGGCTTGAGGACCATGAGCTAGCCATGCATGTACACTGTGGTCATCTGTGGATTGAGAATCAGCAGCTTTGGGGAGTGCAAACAAACAGAATTTCACTAATGGAAGGAGGAAGGTGTGGCCTTTCCATTAAGAGTCGAATGGGATGAAAACTTATTTATCCTTTTGTGATTTCTCCATACATTTACCGTAAAATATAAAGGTAGACCTTTTAAGTCTCTTATTCCTTGTGACTTTCCTGACTTTCCTGTGGCTGCACCATAAAGGCTGTTACTGATTGCTAGTTAATGATGCCTTGGTTTTTGAAAGATGAAGAGCAGTATCTGTAAGAAGGTTTTCTGTTAAATTCAGTATTGACATGTTATGCTGTTGTATTTAAAAATGAATAATCTTTGGTTGATAGGAACACTTGGGAACCATCGTAGCTTGCAACAGGTGTTGAATGCAGATTAAAGAAGTAAAAGATTAAAAGAGAAATTGCTTTTTCACCAAAAATAGTGGCCAAAAGCACTTTCAGTAACCTACTTCAACACCTTATTTCACTTTTGAGACTGAACTGAACCGTATTTGTAAGCCAAGACACACTTAGCTGAGAAAGCTTGTTGTTAAGTTAATGCTATATAAATTCTCTTCTGGACCCTGTTGCTGTATTAAGCAAAGGAGTATTTGCAGAGAGAAACAAAACTGTTCATTACATGAGCTGATTTCCATGCTCTCAGAACAATAAACTGCTGCTGTTGCTACATTAAACCAGCTGTTGCCGCCTGCCATTGAAATCTCTATCTGCCTCCCTTATCCCATGTGTCTGCATTAATCACAAGGGCAAAAACCCACAATAAAAACATTTCCATGAATTGAAGATTTCTCATTTTCTGGAAAAAAAAATTAGTTTTTCAATATGCTAGTTGTTTTTTTTTAATGGAGCATTGTTCCTAGCAGGTGAACTGCAAAACTGGAGGGAGACAATAGATATTCTGATAAAATACTTTATCACCTTCATTAAAACCAAACAAACGAACACCCCAAAACCCCTAACTTAGAAAGAATAAATATTTTCTGCCAACTGTAAAGCTTGTGATATGTCTTTTAATGTTATTTTTTGTTTCAACTTGTTTCTGCAATATTATTTATTTGATTAGATTCTTATGATATTTTGAATAAGCATATATACAGGGACTGCTTGGAAATATGTGAAAGTTCATCATGGCAAGAGAGTAAGAGATAGACACATATAACTGTTCATAAAAACATATAAGACAAATCCATATATGACTATATTAGATATGGATTTTAGTTGCTTTGTTATGTTATTTCTTCTATGGATTTGCTCTTCCTGTCTTACCCAAACTCTGTGTAATCCAAGATCAAGAACCAGATTCTTAATATCTATGTAATGGCTCCCCTTTTAACTCTGCCATCTCACAAAACAGTCCATGGTTTTCTATAACAAATTTAATAAAAATCTTTTAAAACACCAACAAATATTGGGGGAAGCATATAGTATAAGACTAAGAGAAGGAAATTTTTGCACTGAATACTTCAAAAACATATTTATTATCTCAGACTCTGGCACATCCAAAACTTCAAGAAGGCTCAGTTTTGCAGACAGAGTTATTGCAATGTCTACTAAATTTTGGCACCGAGTCTGGGAAAATAGCTTAAAAAGCAATGGTAAAAAAGCGCAGCAGGTGATGATGCCACTCAAAATTCCAGTCTGGTGCACTGCTCTGTGGCAGACGCTTCTGCCTGAAGCCTTCAAGCCTGGTTACTACATTTGCAACCTTTGCAGACAAGATAGTTGTGCCAAAATACAGGATAAGGAAGAGAGTATTTAGCCCTGGGAGAAGCACTCCAACTGGGCTGTGGCACAAGAGTAAAACCTGGAGGCACACAAGCAAACAAACTACAGATGTGTCTAGAAAACTGGTAAAATAGTCACAAAATTGGATCTGGGTTTGTGAAACAATTTTAAGAAAAAAAGGATGTGTAATGTGTATTTGTCTATGGATATGAGGAGGGAGATCTCAGTTATATGACTTTCCTTTGCATATCTGTCTCCTTCCTCAAAGAATACAAAATAATACACTGCAGATTAGGATCCAGGTAAATGGATGTATTGAAAAAACCCTCAGAGATAAATACATCCCCAGTGGAACTCCACTGTGATTACTGGAATTATTCCAAGCCATGAACTAGGGTCATAATTTCATATTTGTATTAAAACCTAGAAGATTAGTGAAAACTGTTAGACTTGAGACTTGGAAAATCTGCCAAAATCCTTTCTACAGCCCCTTCAAATCCCACACTTGGCATATTGTTTTTGTTTTGGATACTAAAACATGAGTTTAGTAAGCACAAAGCATAGGTGTTTGATGTTAGTGTTGTCACTGTACTTAGTACTGGAATGTTCTAAAATATTATTATTGTAAAGGTGATATGTGAATAAAACAGAATAGAATAGACACTACATTATAGAAAAAAAGACCCTTCAGTTTTATTGCTCTATAATCACAGCATTTGTATAGCTTTAAGAATGGTAAGCCTCTTTTCCTGCTTATTTTATTCTTTGTGCAATCTCTTTTTGTTTTATTTTTCCTAAAAATTGTCCAATGATTTGCAGATCCAAAATTTCAAGTAATTTCACATCTGTAATTTTGTAATCACTGTAACTCTGCATTGAAGAAAAGCAGGAAAAATGTGTTTTCCCACCTCTAGCTGGTATCACTCTTGAATAAATACAGAAATATCTGGGCCTGCTCATATCTTACTCTTGAAATGGGAAAAAAGGAGTTATGTCAAAAGTGAAAGATGAGTATTTAATAGCTGTCCAGGGGTGTGCAAATTAAAGCTGCAGACTAAATAGCAATTTATGGGGCATAAAACCCAGGAGACAATGAGTAGACAATAGGCCCACGGAATTGCTGGACAAGACTGAACTGTCAAACATGAGCTTGGCTCCCTGCACTGTATCTGCAGCTGCATCAAGGAGTGAGCAGACCAGGGTGCCACACAGGGGTCTGCAGAAAGGTTTGATGGCTTCAAGGACTGAGCTTAGATAAAGATGCTGAAGTCAAGGCCAGACTTATGACACTGAGTACTAGAAGCGTTAAGTTGCTAGTATCTCCATTGGACACAACTCCAGATTCACTGTAGATGTGAGAAGCTGTGGGGCTGTAGCCCAACAATCCTTTAGGAATCCCATTGCCTCTGATTGACCTCTCAGAGGAGCTACAGCACACCCCTAAACCTTGTCCTTTCACAAGGCAGGGAGGGTTTTATAGCTGAAGCATATTATCTGCCTTAATCATAGCAGTCTTTCCCTTGAATGGAGGTTTAATTTAAAAAAAGTAACAAAAAGGAAAGAAAAACCTATGAGTGAGGCCACAAACATATATTTTTCCTAGGAACCTACTGAGTTTGAAAGCCTGAAAACATCTACCAATTTTTTTTACTGACTGGAAATAGAATCATTCCAGCTCCATTTAGGTTAGTGGAGCACCAGTGATTCATGACATTAGTCAGCCATGTACATTCCAGTAGAAATCAAACCTAGCAGCCAGAAATAACACCAAAGTTGAGTGGCTTCATAAGATTTGAAGGATTCAATGCATTTTTGTCTCAGCTGAGAACACTATACTCTGGCTTCTCAATTCAGAGGAGTTTTTTCACGAGCTTCTAAACCCTGGAGAAGATAGCTAAGCTACAAAACAATCGGTGCTTACATTTTAACTAAATCCATTGTCCATGTACTAATAAGTTTCCTCAAAGCTGGCTAATAGTCTTAAACTAGAATAGCTTGGGAACGGGAATGCTCATGATAGCCAGAACTAAAGTGTTTTCAGACACTTGAGTCTTATTCTGAGCACTTCAGAGACTGATCCAAGAAAGGCTTTAACCTTGATCATGTGGGCCTATTGAGGCACAGATTCAGGGTTAATGGTGGTGGTTCTTTGGTGGTACAGCACAGAGGTACCAGTTCTCCCCTCCTAATAGAGTACCCAGCAACAGTAACCTTTTATGGATGGACCCATTGCCCCTGAGATGAGCTCCTTTCTCTGATTTGTAATTGCTGGGCTTGTAGCTGTGCTGGTGAACGTGTGCATGACTTAGGATGAAATGCAGCACCCTCTGCACCAAGGATGCTGAGTAGGAACAACTGAGGAAATGCATCAGCTACCTCTTCTGCTGCATTGACCCACACAGGGCCAGCCCAGCTGGAGAGACTTTCAACAAAACTCATTGCCTGTGATTGCTAATTACATCCCTAATTTGAGTGGAGGGAATTTTGCAATGATCAAACACCCCAAGCAGCACAGGTGGCATCCCAGCCATCAATTCCCTCCTGAAAGAACAAATCCCTACCAGTCCAACATTTTGGCAGACCTTATAAAACTGCATCTCAGGTTGAGTCTCTTCATTGCCACTTTCATAACAAACACTAAATCAAACAACTGAAGAACAGTTGTCCCCATAATTTTGTTCTTCCACTCACGCAATATGTTAGCAGCATATAATTTCTCTCAGGATATATATCATGTTGTGATATATATAATATTGAATACTTACTCACACCCATAATTAATATGTATGAAAAATATTTGTGTTAGCTTTTGTTTGTATTTGTTTGTTTGTTTTGTGGGGGTTTTTTTGTTTTTACTTGTTTTTGTGCTCTGAGTTGAGGGATGCAGCAGGAGATAGTCTACCTCCTTGGCTTGGGAGCTATGCAGCCAAAAAACTCTCCAAAGAAGGAAAGAGACTGCAAACATACAAGAAAGAAAGTGTTTCTGTGTGTATTACAAATTTTTACCTCTGAAAGTTACATCAAGGTAAATGGGAAAAAGATGGCCAAAACAACCGAAAGAAAGTAAAGAAAAAAAAGAATTAAAAGAAGAAAGCTAATCACAGAGTGGCTTGGGTGGCCTTCAGGGTGAGATGGTAAGTCAAATTTTCTAGAAGTGCAAGTCATGGAATCACAGGGTCACAGAATATGCTAGGTTGGAAGGAACCCATGAGAATCATTAAATCTAACTCCTGGCTCCGCACAGGACACTGCAAGAGTCACACCTTGTGCTGGAGAGTGTTGTCCAAATAATTCTTGGACTCTGTCAGGCTTGTTCCACACTGTTTCCTCCATGACTGTAGAGGTGTTTTCCCAGACTAACACTGTTATTTGGCATCCTTGCCATTTGACATATTTGCCATTCAAACTGGCAAGCTTGAAGTGTGATCTTTGTTTTAGAATCCAAGTCACTGGTCAGACTTTCCCCTTTTAGGACATAAATGTTTTGGTCCAGGCCTTTCAAATTCAGAGTTTACAATCTTTATTCCAGGGTCTTATTTTTTCAGGGATAAACCAGTGATTTTGAAATTGCTGCCAATTACCTCCTTGATCTTGTTGAAATCCCATGAGTTCCAGTCTGAGCTTGGTACATAGTATCTGATCTATCCTTTGTTATACCAGGAATTTCTAAAAATATTGAAAATATTGAGAGATAAAGCAATACCTTAGTGAACCATTGTGTCCTGCAGTTTTTTGAATACTGGGGTATCATCAGAGTCTTGTGTGTAGCTGTCTTCTGCACAATCTCTGAACCAAAGGTGTGTCAACACAACAAAAACCAAATCAGATGAACTTCAAGGAACATCACAATAAATATGAAATTTTGTTGAGGAATGCCTTCTCTCTATGAAAATACAGGACTGAAAAGAAATTAAACAAAATTTTATAAGCTGAAAAGCCTAAAATTCTTCTTGCTGTAATCAAAACTTGCAATCAAATATATAACCAAAGTGACAGAAAATTCTTAGAACAATCTGTGTTTATTTACTTACTCAGACTGAGGCAAATCTGGTATAAGCCTGATTGTTTAAAAATAAACTTCTTGAGCAAATATTAAAAATTTTAAAATGTTGTTTTCAGTCATAGAATGGAATAGAATAGAATCTAGAATGGAATAAAATCATAGAATGGTTGGGATTGGAAATGACCTAATAGATCACCTCATTTCAATCCCTTACTGTGGGCAGGGACACCTTGCCCTAGACAAAGTTGCTCAAAGCCCATCTATCCTTGAACACTCCCAAGGGTGGGGCAGCCACATCACTGTGTAACTTTTTTCAGTGCCTTGCCACCCTCACAGCAAAGAATTTCTGTCTAATTTGTATTCTCAGCCTACCCTCTTCCAGTGTAAAGCCATCTCCCCTTGTCTTATTACTACCTGCCTTTGCAAAAAGTGTCTCTCCAGCTCTCTCGTAGCCCCTCTTTAGATACCGGAAAGTAATATAATGTCCCCATGGAGCCGTCTCCTCTGCAGCCTGAAAAATTCCAGTTCTCTCAGACTGTCTTCATAGGACAGATGCTCCAGACTTCCAGTCATCCCTTCTGTGGACTCACTCCAACAGGTCCTCTTACTTTGAGAGCCCCAGAGCTGGTCACAAGTACTCCAGGTGTTTAGAACAACGGTGCTTTAGGAAGGAAACATTTATTTCAAACTCTCTATTTCTATCACTCAATGAAAGACTAAAAATGAGAAAGCAATGGAGGCAAAATATATTCTGGAGAGTGAAGTTAATAGAAGCTGTGAGTGGAATATCAAAGATTTTTGGTGGCTTGCCCTTTTGGTAGACATTCAGATTCATGGAATAAGAGTCTTAACACTTGGCCAAGCTTTGTGCAATGTATTTAATTTGTGAGGTGGTAGTGGCTGATAGGGAAAAAGAAACTATCTTCAGGAGGCTATGACATAATTGATGCCATAGAAAATCATTCATGAAATAATCCCATTGAAACATACATGACCAAACCACCGCAAGACATTCCTTATCTGTGTAACCATGTTGGGTGATTTTTCCCAAGGGAAGTTGATTTATAAACTTCTCACTTATTTTTTCAGGGTGTGAGTTCAGCTTTTACCACCTTTAGAATTTAAATAACAGCAAATTTATATTTCTTATCTTAGTCTGATCCACAAGCAGTTATACATGTGAAGCTTCCTAAAAATGTAAGAGGACATTTTTGAAATGACATTCTGTCTTTCCTTTCTTCTGTGTTCAGAAAAATTGAACTTCATTGCACTTATGACTTCTGGTCAGGGTATTTATTTTGTTGGATACTTTTGATTCGTGAACTCTGGGAGAACAAAATAAATCAAGGAAACCAGCTACTTTGCCTGGACTAGCAGTTTTCTAAAGAAAAAACTATTGTCTCCTGTTCCTTAAAAGTTTCAATTCTGCAAAGATAAGTTAGCCAATGTCTACAAAAATTCCTCCCACCTCCCCTGACTTTTTCTAAGGCTTAATAAACCCCTTTTTTTCCTTTTTTTTTTGTTGTTTTTTTCCCTTCTACGACTTCATCTGTATTAACATGTGAGTCTTTGGACTTTTCAACGTTTATATTCTATTAAATAGCACTTGGTAACAAATTTTGTTCACACAAAAATAGCACTTCAGCTGTAATCAGTGCTTAAAAAATTATGAGCAGTTTGTGTAAACCTCTCTTTTTTGGCACCGCTAGAAGTCAGCTGTGATTTCAGAGTATAATAAATGCATTTGGTTGAATTCCCCTGTTGTGCTGTGAGGAGAGCTTGTCTTTGGCTCATTTAGATTCTGAAGACTTTGTCCAGTGTCCAGATGCACTTTTAAAATGTAGTTAGGAGAATAATTACTGAATATATTGAAGAGCCATTCCTATTTTTTTCCAGTTTATGCTCAGTAGATTTCACAATTCACATAATTACCGCAAACTCAATTGGCAAAGAGCTGTTATCTTCAATGGGAATAATGCCTACTACGCTGCTCAGTCTTATCCATTATTAATAATGTGCATTTAATAACTTGCAACTACTGGCCTTCAAAGCAGTCCCAAAATTGCTTAAGCTGCTTCTCACAGTGTTTGAAGCAAATTAACAGATTCTGTAGTATGAAAAGGTGGAAATACAACAATCAGTGCTGGCAATTCTGTTCAAGGAAAATCATGGTTGAATTAAGCTGTTGCAAGAAGAAGTAAGTTGATCAAATTATTCCTTCAAGTTGCTGACTGTCTGAGACAAAACTCTGCCAGGACACTGAATTGAATATGTGATGGATGGTACAGAAAATCCTTCTTCTCACCAGTAAATTACTTTGCAATAGTATTGCTAGGGAACTCTAAGATGTTGGGGGTTGGCAGGTAAGATGTGAAACCTTGCTGTAAAGACTGTTTTGGTCTCAATGCAAAAGTCATTGAGATTGCTTCAGAACAGATACATTTGCATGGAAACTGTCAAAAAATTATTAGAATTTTAACTGCAGATTGTTGAGCTATTTCCAAATTGGGGTAAAGCTAAGGTGAATTCCAGTTTCACAACCAATCAAAAACTCAATAAAATGCTCTTTGCCACATTCTTTTGTTAAAAACATATTGTAATCCCCCCTCATGTTACTCATTAGTCTTTTTGTTAAATTAAAGCCATTTGATCTCTCTGACCTTTGACCAATGTGACTTCTTGACTAATCCTAGTATTTTTTGTGAAAGCAATATGACCAAAACATTTCTATGGAAATACCTTTGGCAGAAAATAAAATGGCTTATTGCATTATTGAAAATAGAAGGAAGTCATTCACTAAGTTCAAAGACCTTTTATCCCTGTGAAAATTGCCTACCAGCACATGAGAATCCATGAAAATTGAAAGCAACATGCCAACTTCTTGTTTGCATGGCAAGTCTGTCTCAAATATATTTCCTTGGATTTTAACAATGAGCAAGAATTTTCTTCACAATTATACATTAGCAAGGGGGTGGAAGATTGAAGGAGAGCATTCTGTAGAGTGTGTGCAAATTATGACTCAGTCTGTTTTCTACCTGCAAAGCAAAGCAGGAGGGTTCATGACAATCTTCAAATGTCTATGCAAAACTCTGGACTAAAGCAAAGCTAATTCTGATCCATTGCTCTTCATTAAACAGACATATTTTCAGAGTATGTTGGTAAATTCTGATAGATATAATGAGTGCAGCAAACCTGAGTTCCTAAATAGTCACCTTTTTTTCTTGGATTTTTCTATTTGTGTATGGGTTTGCCTTATCTTCTAGAATAAGTGCTGCACTCTCTATCAATATAGATATAGTATGGAAGTCCTGACATTAAGGTTTCCCTGAAAATCAGTAAATTTCTTCTACATACTCAAGAATCTTCACCAAAAGATACAAAACCAAACACAGACAAGTTGCCACTTCCAACAATTTGAATAGTCTCTTATTTTAAATAGAGTCCTGAAGGAATGTCTGACAAATAACATCCCAATTGCTGCCATTCTCATCAGAAAATTGGTCCTCAGTACTTAGAATGAATACAAATATTATCTCCTTGCAAAGCATTATAATTTTCAGGCAATCATACTAGTGCACTGCACTCTGATGCTGCCACTATTCTAATTTTCTTGGCTGGTGACTACACTTTTGCTTCTATTATGTCCTGCCTGGATATCGAGGGAAGGGCAGCCAACAAGGCCACTAAATGATAAGTTTTGCAACTCCTATTCTAGTGCTAAGGGAAGAACTGTATGTTCTAGATAATTGAGTCTCAGGGATGCTTTTAAGGAGAGAAGTATATTCTCTCTTCACTCTCTGATTAACCCTTCTACCTCCATTTCCATTACAAACATAACTGAACTCTGCATTTGCTCAAATGTATCATCCTGGACATCCCAGGTATAATTTTGCCTCCAGAGTGTCTGATACAATTTTCCCAGCTCTGGGTGGTAGGGAATGGTCTACAGATGTGTGCTTCATGGACTAAACATGATCATGCACCTGGTCCCTAGGAACAGAGACATGTACATACCTGTTAAAGCTTTCTTTCTGAGTTTTGAGAACATTCTGCTGGGTTTTGTCACACTTATTTTTCCAGCTTGGGCCATATCTCTCTTTCTCTGGCACCCACAAGCCAGGTTCAGGCTGCCAGCCTTGCACAGCATCCATCAAGAAGGTTTTCCTTTAACTTGAGGCTCTAAGCAGGGAAATTCTGCAATATCAAGCTGCAGCTGAAGTCCCTGCAGGGAGCAGCTTCCTCTCATCTGCAGCTGCTCGCATACCTACAGCAGGGCAAGAGTCTACACTGTCTTTTCACCAGTAGACAGCTTGCAGAGATGCTTATGAAACCATCCTTTCTATCCAAGAACATGCCTTAAACTTCACCATTCCACTCCAACAGACTTAGGAGCATGAATCATGCTGGGGAGAAAAAAAAAAAAGACAAAAAAAGACAAGAAAAATGTGGTCCTCTATGTTTGTTTGGCCAGACCAGGCCACTCAACATCACTTCATTGCTTCATAGCTGACAAGATGCAAAAAACAGGAACCATATACTTTCTGTACATTTTTTTCCCAGCAAATTTACTAATTAATTTGTGTGCTGCAATATAGAGATGCCAACATGATGATTCAGGCAGAATACTAGGTATTACAGGTCTTTTTTTCCTTCTAATGTCTCAGTGATTTAAATCTTGGTTCTGAATTTTCCATGTGTGCTTGGCTTCAGTTTATGCTGAAGGCAATTCTGCTGTATTTCAAAGAACACTATGGGACCTCAGTTTTTCCACTTTCTGGAACTCTGCAATTCTTAAAAAAAAATTAAAAGCATTTTTGTCAAGAAACAAAATGGATTGCTGATACTTGGGTTACTGGGAAAGCCAAGCCTCTGTTGTTCAAGAAATGAAGAGAGAAATAAAAGGTAGTCCAGCTTGTGTCTTTGGTCTTGTTGTTTGTTTGCATTTAATTGCTATGATTCTTAACACAAATTCATGATTTCTGCAGACCAAATTCAAGGGTTTGGGTTCTGTTTCCAGAATTCCAAAGGTTGCTCACACATCCAAGACTGTTAGAACAGATTTGGAGGAGCAGGTAACTGCTCACTCATGGGTTACCTGACATCTGCATCTGAAAGTGTCTCCACGTGGAGTCTGAATGGGTTTATGTTTTTCCATAAATTATTCCTCATGTTTCTGTTTCTAGTTTATTTCCTGGAAAAACATCTCCTTTTTTTTTTCTTTTTTTTTTTTTTAATGTTTTAATTTTAAGAGATGTAACAGGCTTTTTAGTGGATCATCATGTCAGTTTCCCTGGGCACAGCAATCCCATAAAGCTAAGAGGCATATGATTAAATTAGGAGCTTAACTACACCTCAGTGTCAGGCTCTGAAAAAAAGAACAGTAAATTACATAAAATGGTCAATATAATCTATATCACTCAATGCAGGATGTGACATCCTCAAGCAGCATGCATTAACTTTTTAATGCAATCCACTGATTGCATTATAAATCACAGATTTGTGTATCAGGGATGAGAAAAGCCTATCCAAAAGGTCATCTACTCCAGAATTTTTTAAAGGACTCTCTAATTGGTTTCTGAGAAATTCACTGGCCATTTTGCATGATATTTCCAGACTTATTTACAAACCTGTTAAAATTAGCTACACTTTGTTTTTTCTTCCTTTGTTTTGCCTCCTTTTGTCTGTTTGCTCAAATAAAACAATGCTTCAGTGGGCTTTTGATAAGTATTTCTGCAGTCCTTTTGCACATCACACAGGACACACACACCATACACAGAAATTTACCAAGGGTACTTTTTCCCATTTTAAGGTGTTATTTTCATTTATAGTGCTTTATAGTGCTTTCAGTTCTCATTTTGTCCATAATGTTTGATATTTACTGAAGTGCCACAAATAGGATTACAAAATTCTGGGATATATCTTTCAGCATATACTGCTTTCACTCCTTCAAACTCAAGGGAGTGACACTCCTTTCTTCCTGCCGCTGGTCTGCAGGAGGTGGAGTGAACAAACCCTGAAAATAGATGAAGGGAAAAAGAAATAACCCACATCATTTTAGTATAAGCAGTCACTAGCTTTTTGTCTGACCGTAATCCAAGATCATATTAGCAGCTGGACTCCCTTCCTTTTTTTCCCTCTCATTTTTCAGTCCCCTTGCTGAGCCTATCCTTTCACATCAAAACTTGCAAACAGATGGGCAGCTCCTGAGAAAATTTCCCTGGGACCTCTCTAGGTCCCAGAAGTAGCTGCTTCCACCTGACTCTTCCCACAGACAACAGGGTGTAAAATCTCTGCCTCCACAGAAGCTGTCAGGTGCACTTTAAACCTCCCAAAGTCACATCTCCCAGGTTTGCTCAGCACTTCATCAGCCAGCAGGTACTGCCCTTTTTATTCATCAGTTTGTTTTGCCCTTTCACTCTCAGGGCCTTTTACTTCATTGTGTCAGGAGATGCCCAGTAAACCCTCTAAGAGGCTCTCCAAAGTATTGCCTGTGCCTTTGTGCTCCTAAGCCTGTGCAGAGAATTGTAAGCTTGTTATTAGTATAATGGTCGCAAGCACAACAAAGGCTCCCACCTGCTCCTGCGTGGAAGGGCGCCTTGGCTCCATAACAATTAGCATCAATTACGGCAGGACTGCTCGGGAACCGTGTGCCCGGCCCTCTGCTGGCTGCAGGTGCAGGATTATCCCCCTGACCTTTGGCTCCCAGGGCCCCCTCTGACGATGGGAGCAGGAGGCAGTCAGAGGAGAACCACATGCCTTGCAGTGTTTGTGGCGGGCATTAGCAATTCTTGTCATTTCCAGAGCTGCAAGCTCAGTCATTTTCAGGAAACTAAACAGAAAGCAAGCTCCTTCTCTTTGGCTTCAGTTTGCCCTGCTAAGTGCTCCGTGCTTGTACATCCTTGTACTCATGCCTCGGTGATCATGCACTAGCCACAGCAAAAATATATTCATGATAGAATATTACAGCATGTATTATTAATAATGATGTTAATAATAATAGCAGTGGTGGTATATAATAAAAACTAGAGCCCACAGCTGGCTGGCTGAGTGGCAAACAATGGCAGGCATGTAATATGCTTGGATAGACTTCATTTCATTGCCTCAGCTTTTAAGTGCAAATGTGACGCCAGACCACTCTTTAGTTTCAGTGTTCACTGTTACAGTCACTTGCAAAGGTAAGCAGTGCAAAGTCAGACATACCTCAGATAGTTTAGGTAGCAGCCTGTCATGACAGATCATTTTAGAGAAATGCCAACCAACTTTTTTTCTAACAAACTGGTGAATTTACAAGGTAAATTACAGCTGAACACAGAGGTCACAATATCTTCTAAGTTGCAAAGATGACCTTTTTTTAAGTAAGTTTGAACATTGTTAATTTTTGATATGCCTCCCAAAAAAGTAGAAGTAGCATTCTTTCCAGAGACAAGTAATGTTCTTCATGCATAGCAATTTCTGTATACAATGATTTTTCAAAGTCAGTAATTTTTTCCCATGTACCAGACTACATGTAACCCTTGTTGTCTGCTTACAAATATTCACCAAATAGGGGAAACTGAGGGAGAAATCAAATAAATCAATTACAGAGTAAAGGAAAGGTAAATAAGCAAGAAAAGAAACACGGAAAGGATATTCTACTTGGAAGGGACCCACAAGGGTCATTGAAATCCAAGCCCTGGTCCTGCACAGGACCACCCCAAGAACAACACCACATGCTTGAGGGCCTTGTTTAAACACTTAGTGAACTCTGTCAGGCTTGGTGCTGTGACCAGTTCCCTGGACAGCCTGTGCCAGTGCCCAACACCCTCTGGATGAAGACCCTTTTCCTGATAGCCAACCTAACCCTCCCCTGACACAGCTTCAGGCCGTTCCCTTGGAACCTGTCACTGGCCACCACAGAGAAGAGATCCATATTTGCCCCTCCTCTTCCTCTCATGAGGAAGTTGTAGACTTCAGTGAGGTCTCCCCTCAGTCTCCTCCAGGCTAAACAGATAAAGTGGCTTCAGCCACTCCTCATACAGCATCCCCTCACAGCCCTTCACCATTTTTGCTGCCTTCCTTTGGACACTTTCCAATAGATTTATATCTTTCTTATAATGTGGTGCCCAAAATTGCCCCCAGGACAGAAGGTGAGGCCACCCCTTCCATGCAGAGAAGAGCGGGACAATCCTCTCCTTTTGCCTGGCTGCTCACCTACCCTTGCTAGGCAGTGCTTTAAAAGTGACCAACACCAATGGACCCATTTCCTTCAAAAGTATATCCCCAGGGGAAAATTAAAAGAAAAAGAGGTTTTAAGCCATTGGTATTCTAGAAGAGCAGCATGAAGCAGAGATGGGAATGATCCCAGAGCAACAGAAGAAAACCTGACTATCCTAGTAAGTCAAAATATCCCTCAAACTTTTGCATCACTCAAAATTTGTATTTTTTATCCAAACATAATGAAATATTAGGAGAACAGTGTGTGGTGTCTGTCATTTTCTGGCACTTTTTTGCCCCCAAAAAGTCTCTAATATTCTACATTGGAAAAATAGGTTGCTTTATGAACACTTTGACCTGGGTCCTAATTAGCATCGGATATCTCATTGTTCATGGTTTCTTTCTTTTTTAAAGTGTAAATCTGTCAGAGAAAATAGAAGGACTTAAAAACTCTAAAACTCTAAATGGTGAATTTGGCATCCATAATCCAAATTTTTTGCATCAATTATTCCAATGACATTACTTTTTTAGGTTATGTGGAGAATGATAGCAGCAAAATATTAGGACACATTCTCAAAGAAACAATTTTTGGTTTTGCTTTACGCAAAAGACCATAACCCTGAAACTCTTACATATTTTAAATTAGATTTAACTCTGACAATATAACAGTGTAAAAATAACATAAGAGGAGAACAAATTGTATGGTAGTCAAGTCAGCATGCATCACCCTGATTACATGCCATTCTTAAAAAAACCCCAGTAACATAAGGGCTGGGAATAGTGCCTACTGTTAATTATATTCTTTGTTGTGGAGATTTTTCTTTTATTTTAGGTTAGAACTCACCACCATCCCTCACAGGAGTAAATTCATCAGCAGAGAGAAGAGGACATGGTAGATCTTACTAAAGAAGATCTATTCAGTCCACCATGTCAATAGCATTTTCATGGAGTAGAAGATGATGTGGGATTGCCATCACTTCAGATTTGTAAACGTTTTTAGCAGCATACACCATAAGCGCTTTAGTTTAAAAAAAACCCTATAAATTTCATGACAGCTGGAGTATTGCAAGTTGAAGGAGTGAAACCACATAAGGAAGTTTTCAGTTCAAACTTTCATTGTTGAAAAAACAGTAAAAAATGACACTATGCTTCCCTCAAGAGAAAGTACATACCAAGTGTCACAAATCCTCATTTTATCTAATACAGTGGGTGAGAAATAAGGTGGAATGTGAGATCTATGAAGGTCTTCTACTAAAAATTTGGTGGAGGAGAAGAGTGGATCCTGTATTTTTAGGAGGAAAGAGGTGATTTTGTTGTATCCCTTATAAGAACTTTCAGCAAGAGAGGAGATTTTTTTACTGCTAGAGAAAATTTTACAGATATGTAAGAGTGGAGAAATAATTTTTCATTGACTGGGAATAAGTACTAATAAAATAAAAGGGAGGGCTCTTTTTTACAATAAATGCTATAGCCTCACATGTAACAGCACACTGGCAAATTCAAAATAACAGTATCCTGATGCTTCAGTTGCTGGGAAGCAGTAAAAGTGACTGAAAAATATCCTCCATTGGAAGGATTGCTTTCCTCTACTGCAAGGATTCCAAAAACACTTCTTCTGTGTGGATCTCATCTCCCCAAGCCAAAACAAACAAACAAATAAATAAATAAATTAGTCACAGACAAAGGATAGTTGTTGAATTGCCATTCCAAGCACAAAGAGGGAATTGAAGGGAAGGAGAAGGGAGGGGAAATCCCTTCGTGTTTATGAGCACACATCAAAGAAACTCTTCCAGAAATCTGAAGACTTGGATAGGACGTAAGGAAACAAAGCCTTGATAGGAAACTTGAAACAATTCAATGAACACCATTGTGTGCACCCATTCAGTGGGTTCAAGTTACACATTTACACAAGTGTGGGGTGGTTATGTGCCGATGCCCTGCATGTGTGAATACGTGTGTTGGGGACTCAGCAAGTCTGCTAAAACTATACAGGTGTAACATTGATCTGTACATGAAAATTTGTTTTAATGTTTCCAGTTTTGCTAAAGAGAAGCCACGGACCCATCTTTTCCTTCACTAGCACTTTGCTTAATTAATTTTAGATAGAACATAATTTTTATTGATTTTAGGCATTGTGCAAATTGGTTATTATAGGACATTAGCTAATTAAGAGCTACAGCAGGTAGTGTGGTATAAACAATATGTCTCATGCCAGAATATGTCACATAAACTCATGAATAACCATACTAATGGCAAAAGTAAATAATTGACTTAGCATGACAGTCTTGCCTAGTGAATATGTATTTATTTACCTGCACATATCCATATATATATATATATATATATATATATGTGATATTTCTCCAGCATATTTGTTAACGTATTTTCAATGCAGCCATTTCTTCTATTGACCTTAATGAATTCAAAATGTCTTCATCACCCCTCTCCTCTTAATTGGAAAAGTAGCAGTGACATTTTTTGTTATTATCTGTAATATACAATATGAATATCAAGGTAAACAGTTAACTACAGAAGTTCATGGGACTGTGAGCAAAGACTGGAAATTTATACTGTCTCTTTTTTTTTTTTTTTGCTTTAATTAGTAAAACCTAGGAATACAGGAGCAGCTGGATCACATTATCATCTGCAGGTATGACACTGGAGGATGTGAGCTTTATTCCTGCTCATTAGAGCATTAGGTTTACTTCCGCTTATATTCAACTTTATCTTATACAGAATAATAGAAAAATTACACATAGCATGTAGTTTACCACTTTTGCTTACAGATCATGATAACTTAGGGTTGAAATAAGACATTTTGGTTCTAGTTACTGAAATCCACTCTTTAGCTGAGAGTAAGGAAAGAACAAGCTATTCATTAGCACAGAAGAGCTGAATTTCATTGTTTTTCTTCAGTCTGGTGTTATTAAACTCCTTCAAGGTTTTATTGTTGTTGCTGTTTTTCATCAAATACGTCAGCTCCAGAAATAACTTTCATAACTTATATAGCTCAAGAGCTTAACAAATACTATTCTTCAATAAAATTAGTGGTTAGTAAATATTTCCAAGATATATTTATTGCACATCCTAAAAAAAGTCTAGCTGCCCTTATTCAATAAAACTTAAATGAGTAGAGATTCACAGTCAGAGTTTAAGAAAGTAGTAATGATATTGATGCTATTCCTTCTAGTTTCCATTAACATTTCTGAAATTGTGTTTGTCTAGGTACTAAATCTAGCCAGTGTGAGATTGTAATTGCTGTCAAGGTTCACAAGTGCAAAATAACTGTCCTATAGGGGGTGGAATTCCTTTCATCACCAGTTCCAGAGCTGCTTAGAACCTTCATTCTTGGTTGAAGGAGACTATATTGACATTTTGCTTACAGCTAATCCTCAAGTTTTGCTTCAAATTCTCAGAGCGGGACTCCATCTGAAACTGCTCCATTTTGCCTGACTTTGTTAGAAATGGATGAATCATCCTCCAGTATTGTGAAAATGGGCTTGAGTTCTTTTGAGAGCTTGGGGCCATTTCAGTCCTTCCTACAGATGCAGGAAAGCTTGAAAGCTAAATGGAGATAAGTTTTCTCTGAAATGAGATCTCAGCAGATATATTAAAATTTCATTGATTGTGGATTTTAGTTCACATGTATCACCTAATATCTATGGATTATCCAGTCATACAAAGTGTGATCACTGGGCTCGAATGCTTTATAGTAAAAGACACACACACACACACACACACAAATATATGGGTACACATATGTATACATGTATATGTGGTTTGGTGGGGTTTTTTCACATGCATATCTGGTTGTTTCCTAAGTTAAAGGTACTGGAGAAATGTTCCTTGCCCCTAGTGCAAAAGGTGAAGGTAGTGTAGTTGTGCTTGCTTGGCTTGCTTGGCTTCCGGCCAAAAGCCCTTACAAATTTTGTGACCAGTTTTGGGGATGTATACGCTCCATAAAAGAGAATTTCTCTGTAAGAATAAATCATTGCTTGATCTTGGTCTTAAATCAGTTTTTCACTTGCTCTTTCACAGCGGTTTACAGTTTGATCCGAACTATTTGTCCAAGCTCCTTCTACAGAGAATGAAGGCCTTGCAGAGGGCAAGTGGTTCACCCTATTTGAGACAGTAATCTTAGAGTTGGGATGAAGCAGCTTACAGTGGTATTGATCTGTCCCCATTAACTCTACAGGAAGTTTGCAGGACTGCTAAACACCTAATCTTTATACAATACCCTCAGAAATACTGAACATCAGCCATTCATTACCTTTACAAGGGTTGGGATTAGACTACCTGTAATATTTTGTTGCTTTTGCCTTACTTGTATAAAAGACCATTAGGAATCTACACACCCCTGTGGAACAGTACCTGGGATTTTGGCCTGTACTTGACGGCGTTGAGAAATCAGAGGAGAGGTCTTTGATGTGGATTGTAGCCTTTGCTGCTTAGGAGACACATTAGAGAGACTTACACTGCTTAAATTTCCTACATGGCTAGAACTCATCACCTGTGAAAGCATGCCTCCAAAGAGGAATTTCCTTGTTCATGGATGCCATCTCCAAACTGATAACGGCTTCGGGTCTGTCCAATGCTGCTCCTTTGCTGGGGTTATTACAAGTCAGAATAAGCTGTGGTCTGACCTTGCAGTGTACTTACTTCCTCTGACAGAAAGAAATAAAAGGAAGGAACGTGACCTCCCAGGATAAGAAATGAAACTAAGACAATGAGTAGTCACTTTTGAGCAAGGCAAACTCCTGATAGTAGGAACCAAATATTGCATCAATAACTATAGCTAAATTGAATGTGAAGAATAATGTATTAATTTATTTTTCAACATTTTCTAATTTTTTAGAACAGACTTCAGATCTTTCCACTTAATATCAAAACATCAACTTAACATTTAGGAATAGAATTCTGAAATTGTGGCAATAGCCAATTTCCAGGTAATGTAGTAATTCATGCTCTTTTAATGATTGTTTATCTTGAGATATTTCCTTTATGAACATACTGGAAATCACATTAAGGTCATAGCCTTTCTGCTTATTCTGATACATAGATTTAGTCTATTAATCCATTTTGAACTAAACTTCTAATACTCAAATTATCACATTTTCATTTCCAACCCTCTCCAGCTTATCAAGTCTCTCTTAAAATTATGTTGCGGACATCAGAAGTGGAGACAGCAATCTATGAATGATCTTACTAGTCTGTATGTAGTGTATGGGAAAATGGTTGTAAGAAGTTTAGCTCTGTTCTGTGTTATTCTAGATGGAGCCTGGCAACTTTTCCATGAATACTCATCCACATTGGATCATAAATTTAATCCTGACCATGCTAATAACCCTGTCTTTCTAAAATTTGCCTAAAATAAGAGTGTACATTCAGATGGAAACTTTGATTTATGATTTCAACTTGTGAAAGTTATTTGTTTATAATTATATGCTTGGCTGAATTGACATGCAAATCAATATACTTTCCATTGCATTAAGATGACAAAGGAGTTTTTAGTGGTCTGAAGACACTTGTGTTGGAGACACCTTGTATTTAAATGCAGTGTTCAAAAAGAGATGACAGAGAACACTGACTTTTCACATCTTGAAAAATTATTAATGACAAAAGGAAAGAATTAAAGGAAGGATTAGGAGGCCTGAGTAGATAAGTTAAATATTTGATATATGAAATATGTGGTGGCAGCAATGTGTCCACTGTGAATGTCACTGTAAGAAAGATTTCTTTGATTTGAAAGTGAGAGACTAACAAGGGAAAAGGGAGGTGTTTTTTTAACAGCTTTAAAGAAATATTTGAAACAATGGCAATAAATGAAACCTGCATTAAATTGTTGGCCATTTAAAGGACCTTGTCAAATAGATGAGCTCAGAGACTATGTCTATTTTGATTGAAGTGATAGACTGCTGAAAAACTCAAATACATCAAAGTCCAGGAAGCGACTTGATTCCACATTCACATCACTGACCTGGATGGAGGTAGCTTACATAACTATAAACCAAGTGCAGGGAGAGTGAATTGTCACATTGTCACTAAAGGGCAATTGGTTCATCTGTTACAGCATTGTTTGAGAAATTAGTCCTTAAATATTTACAGTATTGATGGTGATCTGACTCTAATCTCTCTGTGCAACTATCTGGTGATAAAAGCAGGTTCATGTTTATCAGTCAGAGCTGTTGTTTTTCTGTAGCACTACTGCTCACTTTAGGATAAGATTCATCTCACTGTACAAAGAATGCTGCTATACATTTTAAGACAGAGGTATTTCAAGCCAACTTTCGTGTTTCTGGTTTGGATATCAGATTCCTACTACATGCTGTACGTGCTGTAATAGGAACAAAATGCCTCACAATGACATATTGCTGCAATTTAGTGCGCTAAGTTAAAGGTAATGACAATGTGTTTATGAAACAGTATGATTTCATTGTCCTTAATCCCTCTTTTCCCTGTACCTTACCAGACAACTTTATTTCAGTCAGTTCAAATAGCTGCATGAACACTACCATTGCCTCTCTGTGAGCTATTGTTTGGATGAGTAATAAATAGTGAAGATGACTGGGAAGCAGAGATGCCAGGAGAAGGCTGGACTGGTGCCCTGGGCTGATGAAGTTAGGTTGTTGCATATGCGTCGCTGGTATGCCCAGGAAAGGGCTGGGAAGCCTATGCCAAAAGGGAACACTTGTCGACATGAACCAGAGCAACCTTCTAAAAAATCTTGGAAGCATTTAAGGCCCAGTAATTGGGCGTATTCTAACTTGGTTTCCTTCCAAGTGGATTCTTCTCCAAATCTTCCTAGCTTGGAAATATTCATGAATTGTCCTTATTGCTGAGCAACGCATTTTCCACAGAGAGCTGTTCCAGTTGTTTTAACACATTTACTCCACATCATCCACATAGGGTTGTTTTGGGGGTGGTTTTGCCCACTTTTTGTGGCAAGTCTAGCAAATAAGCTAAGTGTCTGCAAAAAAAGAGGAGTGCTAACTTCATACATTTTATGAAAGCACTATTTAACTTGCAGACTTAATTAAACTTGGACAGACAGCTCAATTGATTTTTTTCATCTGTTTGTACAATAAAACTGTACTGTTGTTTGTAGCTATGTAAACTTTAACAGTGGAATAAATGCATGATAATGCCTCTTCTCTGATCCTTGACCTTTGAGAATGAAACTTGAATAAATAGATTCAGTTTTGTTCTGTTTTCAGGATTCCTGTGTCAGATATTATGCCCATGAAATATCTGACATACATCAGAAATATTTCTGTATAGATAAGGCTGATAAACCATCACAACTTTTAGATGGTGGGAAGTGAATAAGCTTAATATGAAAGAAATACAGACCAAACAGGAATTTCTGAGAAAATACCAAGGCACTTTGAACAGCTCAGTAGAAGAATTTTTATGGAAAGTGTATCTTATCAAATTATTGTTAACAAATTATTCACTATCTCTATTCAGTACGTATTGAATGCTACTTTTCTCCTTTGACCTTCTCCCTTAGTCTCTTCTTTGCCACTCCATCCAGACAGATTGTCCATCAAGGGACACAGAAGTTATCTCACACCATCCCTAACACATTTGTGATTATTATAGTAATAGTGAATCCACCAGACAACTATTTTATCAAATCCACCAGACAAATATTTTATCAAATTATACACCCAATAAATGCCTGAATTTTGTTGCTCAAGTTTTCAAAATTAACTATTTATTGTCTAATTTTAGGACTTAATTCAGGACCCCCATTTTAAAGGAGCTCAAATTACAGAAAATATAGTCTTGCAAAAGTCTGGTATTTTATAATGCAGAATGTTTACAGCATCACTAAAACTGGAACAACATTTAGCTGCCTAAATACATACAGTAGTTTTGTTGTGATAACATTTAGGAACCCAAACCACATGAAGAAAACTCTGCAATGCTTAGCTAGTTATACTAGCTAAAGTTAATTATACTAGAGAAAAGTAAATTACCTGACTTCATCGCTGTGTCTTAAAGCCTGTAGGTTTTCTGGAAAGCTGGAGAAAATTTGTACATGTGAAAGCCTACATACTAAGGGTGCCAGCAGGAAACCTTAGGCAGGACTGCATCTGAATGAGTTCCTCCTGCCATGTATTAGGCAGACAAATAATTGAGTGAGTTATCCTTTGGGAAGGCCCATGGCACTGAACATTCTCCTGTGGTGCCAAACTAAGTAGTGCTAGGCAATAGCATAGTTATTGGTTGACTTGCAGTAAAAAATGAAGTGCCTTTTCCCACTTTTTTCTCACCCTAAAGCGTTTGAAACTGAGCTTTTTTCCACCACAGAAGTTGGCATGGTGACTTGGAGTATTTTGGGAGGGATAATCAGCATTGTTACAGATTCAGGGACATTTACTAAGACAGTGCCAGCATTCTTAGACTTAAACTTGTGTAATGGGAAAATAAGAGCAAGCTGTATATTATAGAAAGAGCAAAAACTGCAGATTGTCATTTGGTTTTGGGGTTTTTTTGGTTTTTTTTTTGTTTGTTTGTTTGTTGGTTTGGTTTTTTGTGGGGTTTTTTTTCACCTTTTTTTTTTAATTTCAGAATAGGAAAAGGGTTAAAAATAACAGATTCATCACATTCTTAGCAAAAAAAAAATATGTGTGTCAGCATCATGTGGTAGGAAACTTTTAGGCAAAAAAAGGTGGCAAGTTTTTGCCCATCTGGGAAGGAGAAGGAAAAGAAGTACTGTCATATCAGCAATTGCCAGCGGTATTTTTAAAATGCCATTATGGCAACACTTTTCTTCTGCAAACTCATCTGTTGAAAGACTGGCTATTTTTTTTTTCTTAAAAAGAAAAATAATTAAAAAAAAAGATGTTGCCAACTAGTCAGGGAGAAAGTGGAAGCAGAAAAGCCTGACTGACATGCAGCCATCAAAAGGTCAGAAGTTCAGACCTTGCTCTTGTTTTTATTATTTCTAATCCATCCTTATACAGAATGAATGGCAGATTTCAAAGGGAAAATGAGTGAACTGAAGATTGATATTTCCCAACATATATTCTAAGTTGGAGAGCAAATAATTTCATCAGATAAATATAATTTCACAATGACAATGTTGTTATTACTTAAAGAGCTCCAGACTCTGTTAACAGGACCTTTTCTCTCCTGTTTCCCTTTTCCTTTGAACTGCTAATTAATCATTTTGAGCTCTCCTGCATTTAATGTCCATCTTTGAAGCATGTGGCCTAACATAAGTCTCTTTCAATTAGGTGAGAGGGGAAGGCAGGCTTGAAATAAAAACATGAAATCAGCTGCAAGCAGCACTGTAATTAGCAGTGGAGCTGGACTGCTCACTATAGCCCCTTGCCTCTCATGTTGAAGCTGTGCCTGATACAAGATATAAAGATTAGAAGTAGGTTATACAAGTAACTCATGAATAGTTAATAGCTATTTAGCTGCTGCCTTGAGAAGCTCTTGGGAAAAGGATTGGGGAGAACAAACACAAACATTAATCAAAAGTAGCAAATAATCAGTTGTCTCAAATGGTTCCAAATGGGCCACTGGACAGGAGTTCACTTAAATGGGTAATTTTTAAAGGAGTACATTTCTGAAAAACACAAGAATAAACTCCCTTGACTGAATAGCTGCTAAGAAAAATAGCTTTTATATGTGCAAAACCCAGGAAAAAAAGAGCAGGAGTACACTTGATTTCTGGAAAAAGCAGTTTGCATTGAACCCATTAGTGTTCCTGACTTGTTATTTAGTGGTATGTTCAATTAATGAGTAACACAAATAATGAAATGAGAAATGTGACTGCCCTACTGTTCTGCAAGAGAGAAAGTTAAAAGATAACCTGTCATGAGCCATAACATTATTTACATTGAGTTTTAAATTTGTGATTAATAATACTAATACCACTGAACATATGTGCAATACATGCAGTAGGTGACTGCATGAAGGATGGACTAGAAACTAAGTACTCCAATCTACTCCTGCCTCTGCCACAGATTTCAGTCCTCTGACAAGACATGAAGGAATTTTACTGCCAAATATGCAGAGGAGAAACCAGTAATATGTATAGTCATGCACAAGCAAGCTGTTTTAAAATTTTTGAAAGAGTTGACTACCTAACTCTCGCTGAAATTAGAAATTGGAAAGCGTCTGTAAAACAAAACCAGACATTTGCTACAGTGAGACTGAAATAACTAATGAATTGTACAGCTAAGTATCTTCAAAGTTTTTGTCTGATATCCAGAAATTATCAAGTAGTAGGGCATGGAGTAATTTAAAGCCAAGTTTACTCTGCAGTAATTTCCTTGATTACCTATGTCCTGAGCTTCTCCATCTGTAAAGTCAGTATTGCAAAACTTAACTCCCTCCCTCACAAGTCTTCCTGAGGATTACTTAACTGTGAAGACATTAAATGCTGAATCAGTCCAAGTGGAAAGTCTCCCCCTAACATTTGTTAAGAGCTGTAAAAGCATTTGTACTTCCACCCCTCCCATGCATAACTCATACATATCTGTCCTGGAAAGCTTTACTAAGGGGGAAGATTCTTCTTCATGAAACTATAGGGACACAACAGGCTTAATCTATAACCCCCACTCAGCTCCAGAAATGAAGTAGAAAATCTGTAGCTGATTAGAAGTTTGTTTTTTTTTTTTACACACATTCTGGCCAGAGCCAGTATCTTATCCAGCTTTTCCTCTAAGCAGTCTTCCATCTTAAACAAAGGAAAGAAGATTCTGATGAGAATCAGACTCTGTTGCAACAAATTCTTCTATTTTATTCCAATGAATATCACATTGATTTTATTGTCTTATGTCTCTGCCCTTAGAGAAAGAGAAATTTCCCCCAGGTATTCTTGTTATCATCCTCTCTTATGAAGTCTTTGTCAATAATTGCACCATATTTTTCCTAATGCAACATGACACTATTAACTTTTTAGTATGAAATGAAGAGAATGCCCGAAGAGATACTGTATGTTTCTAAAATATATTAAAATTGCTGCTGAATTACAGATATAACCATTTAGTTAATTGTCTTGGTGAAAAGAATAGCTCTGAAATTCTATCTTTTAGACAAGAGAAAAACCAGCTGTTGCTATATGAAATCAAAGAAATTGCACATTTCTAAAACCACTGTGAGATAAGTGCCACTTAGAACAGGCGTAAAAGACTATTGTTTCTGGGTTTTGTCAGGGAGCTTGGGTTGGGCTTGGGGTTTGCATTTTTCATTTTGTATGGTTTTTGTTTTTTTTTTCTGAGAATACACAGGGATTTTTCGAGTTTGGAGAAGAGACAGATTAGGGAGGATATGACAGTGTTTTGAAACTGTGAAGGTGGTTGATGAGTCTCACAAGGTAAAACCTGGTAGGTGCTTACAGCACAAGGGAGCTGAGAGAAGTAGGAACAGTCCCTCTTCCTCTTGTGAGAAGGGAACCTCTGGGAGTGACATCTGCCACAGGTGGGTGAGGGAGACCAGCAGGACAAGTAATTCAAACAGGGGCCTTCAAGCACGGACATTGAAGGGATGAGGCAGGGGAATATGTTCCTTAACACAGCAGACATGGATGCTTAGGGAATGTCAGGCAGCAGATTGCAGGGAGCAACCAGGCTCCTGTGGAATGCTCAACAACACTGCTGGAGACAGCATTGTGCTAGAGATATGCAGATCAGCTCTGGTGGAGATTTCTTAAGTTCTTCTGTTCTTAAAAACATTTCAGTTCATCCTTTAATAAACAAGATTCTGTGAAAAAGGTGAAAACACATAGTTATATTTAGATATGGTGGAGAGATGTGACAAACAAGATCAAGGGAAGCAGAGTATTAGAAAACATCACATGCATTTCTGATTTAGCTTCGCTTCATTATAGATGTCTGGCTTTTGACCACAAAATTACAGCACAACCCTCTGGCATGGTAAGAATTTGTGCTCCTTGTCTGATATTACCTGCTAATATGCAGAAGGTGTTAGCTAAAGCATGCTCTTAATTTTGTGTGAGAGGGAAGGACAGAGGCCAGTTCACAGAAACAGCTGCTGCAGAAGCAACCTAAACCCAGTGTGCTGTGTGGTATTTGTAACATAGCAGCCACCCACATCACTTTCCTTCCCATCAGCCTCACACACAGAGCTTCCCTCAATGGTTCTGGAAGCACTCGAACTTCAACTATGCTTTATTATTCCCAGCCACATTATTTTGATGACCAGCCAGTAGATGCATATGTAACAAACAAGTTTGTCCAATTCTGGCATTGTCTGTGCTGAAATTTTGTATCAATGTTTTGTTTCAGGACACTAGTCCTTTGATTATTTACTGCCAAAGCAGCCCTGCATAGGTTTTATGGCAAATTCTATGCCATGTGAATGAATCTTGCCTTGCCTTGCCTTGCCTTCCCTTCCCTCTTCCCACATTTAAAACTGGAAATTTAGCCTGCAAGGATTCAGTCTCTCACCTCCATACACACCAGAATATGCTCACGTGTTGAGTTGGAGCTCTGCAAGACTGCCAAGTTGAACCTTGTCAGTGCTAACAGACAAAAATCTTACACTTGCCAGAATTCAGAGTGAATTCCAGTGTGAAATTTCAACATTTTCAATAACAAGCACCCATCTAGCCAGAAAAATGATGAAATTCACAATAAAGATTTTGGTTTTAAATAGATTTGTCCCAGGCTGGACATTTTCCAGAAAATTAAAGATTTTGGAAGAGAAGAGCATAGGATGTTAATAGAGCATGAAAAAGAGGACTTCAGCAAAAGAGATTCCCTCCCTGACCATATTAGTATACTTGATGTTTAAAATATTTTATTGCCTAGTTTCAGAGCTGATTACCTTTATGCAATTGACTTGATAAGATATGCATTCTCCAGGTAGATAAATAAGGAGAATGAGGATTCAGCTTCTCCAGTGGTTTGGAATAGCATAGCAAAACCTGCTCTGCCTCCCCAGAACTTTTCCTGATTGATGTTCTGCCATCTATCCTGACTTTTCATTTTTATTGTGACTGTGGAGAAGGAGGAGATTGAGAAATCCACTGCCACCAAGGGACTGTCTTGAACTTTTTTATATAATGTGGGAAAGTCCCCACTCTTTCCTTTGTGTAGAAAAGAGGAAAAAAAACCTGTGCAAAAGTGCTGGATCATGTGATATCCAACACAAGACTGAAATATGTAATAACCAACTTGCTATTTTCTTCAGAAAGAAAATCTGGCTAACATCAGCACAGAAGAAATTCACAACAAAAAATGAATAGCAGAATTTCAAACAGTGCTTAGGACTGTGGCTGTATTTTTGTTAGAGGTGTCTGTGCATCCCAAGGGCTGAAGATGCTCCCAGTGACCTAGCTGTCACATGTCTATGATGGCTCTCCAGTTAGCCAGGTACAATGGAAAGACCAGTCAATCAGTAGCTCTGGAGTGTGTTGCTACTGCCATTTCAGGCTTCTAAAATTTATGTTAAAGGATGCCCTACTCTATTAATTTTTCTATACAGTGGTCATAGATGAAGAAATTACATGCACCTCGGTGACAATGAGTTATCATCCCATTTTTCTGGTATGGTAGATCATGCTGTTTCAAGAAGCATATGAACCTGAGTTCCCATCTCAATAAAGAGTTCTCCTAGAAGACTGTTGGACTGAAGGATTAAACTACTGATTAAAATGATGTCTGGCTTAGAGTATCTGGCTTAGAGGTAGATAAGGAAACTTATCCACCTAAGGAAAAGGTAAGGAAACTGCTAAGGAAACTTTCCTGCACCCATCTTGAGCTGTTGTTATGTTGCTGCATGATGATTAAATTATTTCGAGTACTGAGATGTCTGAGACATGCTATGGGAAACCAAGGGTTAAACCAGTAAGGAAACCTTGTCTGACTGTGTGAGTGTAGTGAGGGTAGGGGGTCAAACAGGGCCCCTGTAGGCTCCCTGGAGCTGCCTGCTGTGAAGGGCCTTTGGTCCTATCTCAGGTGGTGCACATGTGACTGCCAGGGTTGCTCCTAGATGGTCAGACAGGAAAGTTTCCTTAACACCTCTGCAAAACAAGAAAAAGTGGTTTCTTGCTTAATTTGAAATTTTTAATAGTGGGCTGGAAAGGATGTCAGTTCAAAGAAGACAGGTTGCAAGAATGCTGTAATTTACTAGATAGCTGATGGATCAAACACATATATGACATAAGTTAAAGTGAACCACATCAAAATTAACTTAAATTTCTGAATAAACTCAACATATAAGAAAACTATTCTACCATCTTGTCTTCATCATTTTTGCAGAAGATAGGCATTCAATATTTCATACTGCAAAATACTTTCTGAAAGTCATCAACTACTCTCAATTTCTACTGAGTGAGATAGAACTTTTTGTCCCTTGCAAACCTCAGCACCTCACAGGGTCAAAACCTTTATACCAAAAATAAAAATGGTCCAGAAGTTCAGCTTTCTGCAATGGAGATGGAAGTATCACAGTTTTAGAATTATGGGCAATATTTCATTAAGAAAGAAATGCTGGGATTTGTTGTGACTGTTTTTTGATTTTTTTATCTTTCTTTTAAAAATTCTGAAGCCCTGTCTTGAGGCATGTGAGATCCCATGAGTGGAAGCTGTGCATGATGAGAAGTAGAAAGTTCCTTAAAAAACTATCTGATAAGCACTAAAGTAAAATTGAGTTGTGTTCACTCAGAGGTTATCTGAAGAGATTCCACTACTGAACAGCAAGTTCTCAGGAAATTGTAAATATAAAAGCCAGGCATCTGTGATGATTTTAAGAATGTGTGCTGTCATGAATCATTCCATCTTCATGGAGTCATAGATTTTAAAGGCTAGAATTTACTTCCTGAAAGATACAAACCAGAAAACTTCACCCAATACATTTTCTACATGGTATTTCCTTTCTTTAAATGAATTTCCAGTAGTATTAGTCGATAGGATGATTAAAATATTTTCCATAGACAGGTTTTAGGGAATGTCATTCTTTTCATGAATACACACACAATTGGTCAAAAACTCCTCTGTGGTGGACCTGCACTGAATTAGAATTACAAATGCCACACAAGCTGCCCCAATGGTATGTGCTGGGGAAAAGGACACCAGAACAGCATGATTTGTTAGTGCCTACACCCAGTAAGCACAGAGCTTGCTGTGAAGAAGCATCAGCTCATACCAGCAGGAATCTGTCTTTTTTGTTAACCTTATCTTCCCTGTCACTGTGGAATTACCAGATTTACATCAAGGGCTTGGAAAGAAAACAAGGCACTTCATGCAAACAAACCAACACCATGTATTTGTGAGTCAGTGGTCAGCATATGAAATGGTGGACAGGTGAGGAAGACAGCATGTCATCCCTCAGGCTGAACAAGTAGAGCGTTTGTCTTAAAATCTTATCTTTTCTATCTTAGAAGATTCTCTGGCTCTTATTCTCCAAAGCAGATTTTTTTTCCCATCAGACTATTCTCTGTCAATTTTCTAGTATTTTTTTTTTCTTCAAGGCAGTTTACATTTTTCAAATTGTAGCATCTCCAGCACGGTGTCACTTGGAATACATCCTCCCTTTGCTCTCTTACTGCTCTGCTTTAATTACCAGTCTCTTTGTAAAATAGGAAGGTCCTTTCCTCAGCTGTCAACAGACTGAATTGGTACAGTCTAAGGCTCAGAATTCCCCAGCTTTTCAGCATGTACAGCCTGTGATACAGCTCAGCAGTTGACTGCAGAAGATTTAAATCTGCGTTTTTTTCAGGACCTGATTGAAATCTCATCTAGACAGGATCCAGGAAGAAAGTCACTGTACAATCACAAAAAGGCTGCACACTACACATTTAATCAGTGCACTATCTGTGGGTCTGATGTTGTACCCTCAAAATCCAATGGTTTACTTCCATGCTAGTGCGAGCAGAGCTGCCTTCTTTGCATGAGCTGGATTTCTTCTGCCTTGCCAGAGCTTGGCACAGCGTGATGCTGAGTGCCCTGGGTGCAGGCAGAGGCCAGAGATGAGCAGGCAGACAGGGAGGCTGCTCCATCCCTGTCAGTGCCTTTGCACATGCTCAGAGCACAGAAATCATCTCCCCCAGACATCTCTGCTCCCTCCTGTAAAAGGCTTATCAACTCTCCACTGTCCTAAGAAAAAGAGGAAAAAATGAGAAAAAAGGGCCCTAGTTAGCTAGATATTTAGGTTACCTACCACATGAGCTGGGATCAAAGGTTTGTGACTTTCATGACTGGCTTTTTATGCAGAGAAAAGGGAGACAAAGTGTGCTGTGTGAAGTGGTTGTGAGCATCTCAAGAGGAAGGCACAAGAAAGATCACAATGTGTCTTAATTTCCATGCTGTCTCAGAGAAAGATCAAATGTTATTTATTTTGAGTCAATAAACCTACAGGGAGGTGAATAAATGTTTGTTACTTTCTCTCTTCTTGTTCTCATTTCCTGTCCAAGAATGGAGGTGGATCAGCTGAGCCAGAGCACACCCAGGGCAGACACTACAACATTCATCTTGGTGTGGATGACATGCTTATGTTAAGGCAAAAAAAAAATGTTGTTTATTTAATTCAAACACAGCCATATGACCCTCAGGTGGCAACATCATGATCAGCTTTGACACAGGAACTGAAATGATCTAACAGATGTAAAAAGTCCAGCAAAGTTCTTATAATGGAGATCATTCCTTCAGTAGTCCACAGTCTGTGGCTGCAAAGGAGTTCAGTTTCAAAATGTTCCTGATAGCTGTAGGTGGAATGCCTTCCAACTAGTATCTGATTAAATGGCATGACACATTTTAAGAGAACTAAAGTCCACTGTAACACAGAAAGTATAAAATCTTTGTTCTTGGTAAAAAAAGTAAATTAAATGCCTGTATTCATTTCTCTCTGACCCCCAAGAGTGCTAAGAGTCTCCTTATGAATCAGAATATTTTCTAAAACCAGAAAAAAATATTAGCCATTTAAGGGAGCGGGGAACTAGTAATGATTATAATTATCTTATAGTGCAGTGCTTTCATGCTTTGCCAGTATACATTAGCAGGATATTCTGAAATGCAACTCATCATTCTGAAATGAAACAGGAAAATGCAGCAGCAAATAGCCTAAGCATGTTTAAGTCAACACCCATCTAGTCATGCATATATATGTACATATCTATGTGTATGTTATATAATGGTACAATCGCTGTATAGAGAGAGTATACATGCAGGTATAAAAAGGTTAAAGTGGGAAAAATAATGGGTGAAAGCACAGCATCCATGATGTGCCTCATTTGTTTTACTTACATGGAATGGGTGAACAGAAATAAGGGTACGTGGCATTGTAATACTTTTTGTAAATAAATTTCTTAGGAACAGGAAGGTATATGGAGGATTTCAGAATTCTTACCTTTGCTTTTTACTGGATTCCCACTCATGTCTGCCTGTCATGACTGCATGTCAAATTTTCTGCTTTGAAAGTCAGGTAACACTGTAGGCCTAGAAGCTGCTATAATTTCTTCCTGAAGGGAACTGGCCCTTTCCTGACAGCTCCTGATCATCTTCATTTAAGCTCCCAGTTGCTAATGTTTTGAAATTGAAGCCCCTGCTTCAAGTCATGTCAACTGCATCCTCCCCAGCCTTAGTACTTAGCATTCCAGACTAAGGTTTTTAATTTTTTTTTCCCCTCAGCTTGAATACAAAGAAAATAATGATTTTTTTTTCTATTATGGCTACACTTTTCTCTTTCTCAGGGTACATTCAGAGGTAAAGGACATCTGGAGGAGGTGAGCACAACTCCCTTCTGATTTCAGGCTCTCTGCAAACACAGGCAGGACATTGCAGTTTTGGCAACAGACGGTTTATAGCTGAAAGCATAAACAAAGCTTTCTTTATTAAGTGAAAATCGAGGAAAGCAACTGTGAGACCTAATATATCCTTGTGTTTTGTATACATATCTTCAGAAACTGCACTTTAAATACAGGGCTACTGAACATAACTGTTATATATGTGTATGTGTATGTGAGTGTGAAAATATATATATGCATGCATACATTGAGCCTAGCAGTTGAATGTCAGAAAAGGAGTCTGACTGCAGTCAGCTGAAGTCCCAAGTGACAAGGACGATGGAATCAAGTGAAACCTAAAAGTTATTGGGGCAGAAAGTGCTGCCCAGAGTACTCTGAGGGAGCAGTCTCTCCTGAAAGACAGGCTGCTCTCTGTGTGCACCAGGAACTCCTGACAGCTCCTACCTTAAGGTCTGCAACAAAGGGAGTGACAAAAGGCTTTGCTCGAGGTAACACTTTCACCCATCATCAATGCTGTATCCTCATTCAAAACACCTGACTTCCAGGCAGGCTGGATGTTTAAAGCTTTTCCTGCCATTCTTGATGTTATTTTTTATTAACTGCCAAAAAGCAATGGTGTCCTTTCCTTACATGAATTCAGATGTGGAACAGTCTCAGAAGTGTGAAAGGACTATGCAAGTGGCAGCCCTGGCCACAGATTTTTCTCGTGGTTCTTATTGCCCATTAGACACAGTGACAGTGATGTCTGCACATCCCTATTGGGTGCAGCCTGATGGCTGCCAGGTGTCAAAGAAAATAGCATGTTTACTTTTCTATTTGCTCTGCTAAAGCAGCCCTACTGTAGCTATCAGCTGTCTCGTAGTAAGAGGAAAAATGACAGCACTGATGAGTTAAAAACCAGGAAGCTATTCATGTCTGAGCATTTTAAGCAGTCCATTGCTGTCTTTACAGATCACCAAATTATTTTGTGCAGCATAATACAGAGGAAATGTAGTTGGGGTCAGGCCATTTCCATTAAAACTGCAAGTGTGTTACATGTTTCTTTGGATTAGAGAGCTTCTCTTTATTGGACAAGCAGTGTTCTCAGCTAAGGTGCAGCAGCAGCACTACCATCATCCCAAATTATGGACCTGGAATCCTTGAATTCTTATTAGGTTTGACACTGGCTGCACAATCCCTAGCTAGAACCTCTATTCCTGTCAGAAATTTATTCCTTTCCTCTGCAATAGACAAGTGAGGGCAGAGGCTTCAAATAATTAAGTGAAAACAGAACTGTAACTAATCTGTTTGTCTAATTTTTACCAGATGTTCTAAGGTAATATTACAGAAGGAATTAAATGAAATCAGCACAAGCACCACTGCTTCAGTGAACTTTGGGGACTGCTGAACATAGAGGTACGTGTTCAGAGACTGGAAAAAAGGGTAGTAAATTGCAAACCTTTTTCCCTGTTATGATCAGGGCAGTGAAGTGACACTACCTACTTTTTCCCAAACTGTTCATTTTTCACTTACCTTGCTAGGCAATCTTGCAGTGTGAGAGATCAGGCCACATGCTCCATGCTGTGGAGGACAATTTGCCGGATGCATGAAGTACAAATGCACATTTCAGGTTATGAAATTAAGTATGCAACAAAATATCATAGTCCACTGCACTAAGGGAGTGCTGCATGGTCGCAGAGAGTAGCACTGACAGATTGAAAAATCCAATTCACCACAACTCGTAGTGAGTTCTTCAGCTCCTAAATCATATGGAAAATCTTCCCTAACTAAAATCTCTGCGATAATTTTTTTTTTTGAAGCAGAAGAAGCCTAGCAGAGAGAATAGTTAATACTTCTATTCTGAAAAAGGTTTCTCCTCCCCAGACCCTTTGCAAAGAATGTTAAATGCCTCACCCTAATGCTGAATTTGAACAACATGCTCTGATTGCATGTTGCTCTTCAATATTAAATCATCACAATAATTTTCAGTTTCTGTGTCCTCTCCTTTACCTTTTAGTCTTCTAGAAGTTTGTTGTCAAACTTCATATTCCCTCATGTCCTGCCATAAACTGGCCATACCTGTTGCTGTAGAATTGGAACAGAATACAGATACAAAATGTCTGGTTGATTGGCAGGGTGGATATTCTGGAGTCTGCAGATTCAACTCCCACAAACTGGTTATTCTGGACAAGGAATTTTATTTCATCCCAGTTATCAAAGCTGAAATATTAATAGGTGCCTGCTAATCAAACATTCCTATTTGTTCAGGGTTTCTTAACTATTTTGAGATCACAAAATATGCATGAGCAGTTCAGATCCGTATTCCAAATCACTTTAAGTATATAAATAATGGCAATGTGGATATTTACAAATTTTTGCATTTGCTTGCTTATATCATCATCTGTCACATCTTTCTGCCACCTTGCCAACATAAAATATTGCTGACAGAGGTATACCAAACAAGGGTTATAAATATGTGTAAAGACAGAAGATAATTTCTTTACAAAAAATGCAAAATGGGATTAATCTGTAAGAGGATTTGATTAATCTACCAGTAAATCGATAGAATGCTATTAAAGACTTGTGTCTGTTTGATCTGATGCAGTAACATCCTTTTCCCCAACTTCACTCACACAAATTCCAATATTCTATATTTAAGTATTTTTTCCAGGTAGTAAGTAACAAATAAAACAAAGTATGTGCACCTTAAAGTACAACTATGTAATTTTTGTTGCAAGAGATTTCCTGTTTCTCATGTGGGAAAAACTGACTTGAAGCATGGTGGTTTATTTGCACAATTAGGCAATTCTGGGGCTAAACAGAATCCTAATTGAAAATAAAATTTTGGGTTGGAATAATATTTGAAAGACAAATTAATAGTTAATTTTAGCAGTAGGGGGAAAAGAAAATAAGGTCATTAAGTGTGTTGAAACTTGACAGGGTAACAAGCAGTTTTAGTTAGAAAATGCTGACACCCCTATTTTCAATACACAATTTAACAAGTACAGGTTTTGAAGTATCTTTCATTTTCATTTAAAATCAGCCTGCACTATGTAGGAGTGGGACAAGAAAAAAGGCTAAAACCAAAGTTCTTATTGTTGGCTTACATCAAATTCCTCAGGTTATGTTTTTCTTGAAAAGTTGAATTTTCTATTTGACTAGGGAATTGTTAGTTATCCACCTTAACTGCACAAAATAAATACACAGTACTGTGCATTATATAGTGTTTTCCACAATACAATGTCTTTTCAGTAGTTCCATGAATTTCTGGAGGCACTGAGGACACTTTGGCTGTATTGACTTGGTTTGCTATGTGGATTATTGTGTCTGTGATATGGATGTTACATATGTAGCATACTGGTGCAATAGAATTAGTGAATGGCCTCTTTTCCCACTGGAAATGTAACTAAATTAGAAAGAGTGGTGTCTGGCTTTTGCATCAGATGTAGGAAAACAAATCAGCAATTTTCTCTCAGGAACAGCAACATAAAAAAGGAACTTTGTCACTACAGAGTGGTAATTGTTGCATATTTTATTTACAGATAATGTATCTATTTACAGCAGGAGTTTGTTTGAGAGTTAAAAAGAGCCTCTTCCAGAGCAATTTTAGGCTTTATTTTAGCCTTGAATTTTTTACCTTCCCCATAGTTTTTCTGCTTTGTCATATGTATAACAGTGGATCAGCTAAAACTCTTAGCTCAAAAGGATTAATGTATGATAATTATGAGTGATGTAAAAAGTTGATCCAGCACTTTTTTTTTTTACCTACATCATTATACAGATGAAAATAAGTGATGTTTGATCAAATGTGGTTTTTTTTGCCTGTGGATCTGCAGTATACAGCATTTGGGCTCACATAACTAAACTATAACCTGAGATAAAAGCAATACTTCTTTAAGTGACTTTTCCCTAGCTGTCATTTTTTTAAATTACACAAGGATGTTTCTTTTATATCAGATACAAATAGAGTCAACAAAAAGAAATATTGGACTGTAGGCACCATTTGGTCAGCCTTAACTGCAATAACTTGATTTTTTCAACTGTGGAATAATTTTATTGCCAGTAACAACATCAGTGATTATTCATGCTAAGATAAGAGCAATAATAAATCTAATGATCCATAGTGAATGATTGACAAAAAGACCACAAAGGAATTTTCCTCTTGCTTACTTATATTTCACATTACATAAATGGGCAGATACACTATAGGATTTTGGAAGCTGTTTCTGAAATGCTGAGTATGATTTATTGCCAGAGGCAAGATGCCAGACTGGATGCATCAGGGATCCTGTCTGCTAAGAAATGCTTCAGTTTCTTTCAAGAGACTGTCCATATGTGCCTTCATACCATAAGCATATGTCTGCTTCTCTGAGTTGAAGATTTCTCCATTTTAGCAGTATCCACATGGCCACTATCATGTCCTGTCCCCTACCTGATATAAATTGACTGAGGCTGCTCCTGCTTGCTCAGAGTGAGTTGTGAATGGGTTCTGAAGAGCCACTTCAGCAATTTAGCCTTCCCTTGCAATTTAATTTTTTTTCCCTTTGTGATTTGTATTTCCTGTTTCCTTTTCAGAATGCATTTTACTTCTTATATATTGAATCTACCTTGCCTCCTTTCTCTACCCACCTGCAGGCAGAAGTTTTCTTTAATTTTTTTTCTACCAACTGTGCTGCAGCTAGTTTTCAGTTATGAGGAGATGTGTCTTCCCTGAGGCCAGTTATGGTCCTTTTCCCAATGGACATACAAACACAGGCCAGGCAGATGTCTGTACCTGTGATTTCTCCACATCTCTAACAAGATGGTTGTAACTGTGTGCTCCATTCTTCTTTTAAAATGTGGACATCCTACAGGCTGCCACATCTAGACAAAACATCCCATAAAATACACATAAAATCCACTTTGCCTATCACTGGGACTCCCCTTTTAAAAAAGCAGCAAGCAAACAAACAGATTTTGTGTGTGTGTGTGTAGATGCCACTGATTCTCTGACCCCATTTCTTCAGGCTGTTCCTATCTATTTCTGTGGTTTCAAACATTTGTCTTAAATTGAAAAAATAAAGTATCCAAAGGCAGTGTGGATCAGTTTAAAAACGGAGAACAAGATTCCATTTATGCTTCTCAGAGTTCTTAGTCAACAAGATGAAGGAAGAAGTGGCACTTCAGTCAACGTTACTGCCACTTCTGAAAGCAAGGGACAAAGGTGGCAAGGTTGTGCCTCGCTACATTGTTGAATCCTAATTGCAAATACAGCTGCTAGATTTCTGTAACATTTGCATATGCTGCGTACGTGTTCATGTCCAGGAAATGAGTTCCAGCATTTATGTTATGTTCTGTTCATCTAGAAATTACACAATCCTATTTTTCTTCCCAGATTGGGGGAGTTTTCTGGTGCTAATAAAGGGATGTGTCAAGGGCAGCCTAGACATATGATAACCTCAGCTCTCAGAGACACTGTACTCCAGTGAGACCAAGATTGGCTATTGTGTAGACCTTGGTTTTTTTTCACTCCTAATGTAAAACCAATATTACTGTTTAGACACTTAATAATTGCCCAGTTAATAATCTAGATTTTTTTTGTCCATAAACCACCCTTATTTCTAGTTTTCTTTTTCTTCTAGTCAAATCCCCAAGCAATGCATTTTGAATAATGCATAAGCCAAATTGCACAAATATCCATGGATATTTAGCTACAGTCCCTGGATGCGTAAATTAGTTAAGTGTTGTGTTTTCTTTTTTTTAATCACAGCCAATCTCAAATGTGAAATGACCTCTAATTTGTAACAATTCATTATGGGCATTAAGGAGGAATGCTTATGTGATTTAATTTAGTTACTTAGTGAGAATTCAGTCTCTAGACAATCTTCATTTTCCTTTGGCCTTCCAAAATGCATTGTACAAGGATGCTTTCCAAAAATTCATTATGGTTTTAATCCAGTTATCCCAGATCTGCACATTTCTTTGATAAATTCTTGATTCCATTAACTGGCAAAGCAGAGTTATTCTTCACTCAGTTGTTGAAATCCTTTTCACAGTCAGAACACACTGTCAATACACATTAAATGTGAATCTGAAGGAACAGGTTCCCAAGCAAATATTACTGTGATGGCACTTTGTTTTTAAACCAGGCCAGGGAAAGAAACAGTTCACAACACTGCTTCTTCATATGTTTACATAGGAATGTAGTGGTCCTGTGTCTACACAGGAATCAGGTTACTTTCCCATGGATTTGAAAAATCCATGTTAAATTCTCTCTGCATTTGAGAATTTGCATCTTCTGTATTCCAGGTGACTATGCAAGCTATTAGAGTATTCTCTGGCTTGATACCAGAATATAAAGATATTTGCAAGTTCCTACACTGCACAGAAAATAATTCTGAAGTAATTAGGGCAGGAGTTAAGAGCACAAGTTGAAGCAGGACACCCTAGTTGAATGATTAGAAGAACTTGCTTGGAAGAAAGAAAAATCTCATCTCCCATCTCCATTGAAGCCAAGGTGAGGTGTCCTAAGGGCTCTTTAATATGAGCTGCATAAAGTATTCTGAAGGAAAGAGTGGTTTATAGGATACTCCTATCAGAGCTTCCACTCCTTTGTAAAAGGAAGTTACTACAGATAGCAAGCATTTTTCAGAGGAGCTGGCTCCCTGCCATTTTCCCAGTTCACACAGCATACTCCCAAACACAGTACAGGAAACCAGCACACGACTGCATGCCACAGTAACCACTCAGACAAGCCCAAAAAAGTGACCAAACTTGGCTTATTGCAAGTTATTAATTCAAGGCATCTTCCAAAGGATAGTGAAGGGAGCTTTCTGAGTCTCCCTCTGTGACCAACAGCTGGAGACAGGTTCCCCCACAGCATTCCACACCAAGACATTGACTTCAGTGCTCCTCCCAAAAGAACTCTATATGCTTATGAGGGCTACAGGGCAACCCCAGCTTTCTTTGGCTAAAATTTTCTTTTAATACTGTCCCTCAACACCCTAGTTCTTTTTTTTTTTTTTGGATTTAGTTTCTGCACAGTTTTGCAGGGTTACCAATGGAAAAATGTTCTTCCCTACAGAGGAAGATTGCTGCAAAGTAAGTTTTTGCTCAGACCACTTTTAGACCATTCACTCAGGTCATTCCATCTCTCACCAGGCCAGCTTCTAACATGCCTTTGCTTAGTGAACATACCACAGATGCACGTGTAGATTCGTCATTTACAAGCTGATTAGAAAAGGGTCTGGGGCAAGCAAAGCATGTCCCAGTGAAAATAAAGATATTTTTTTCCTGCACCACCCACACATTTGGAATGGGGATATAGGTCATTTTCTTATTTCACTCTCAGGCCAAAAAAAGTTAAAACACTTGATTGCAAGATGCTTTATGTAACTGGGGAAATTAATCTAAGCCAGAGAACTCTGATAGGGCCAAGAAGAATGGAAACAGTTAAGCTAAGTGTATTTAAGGAGTGCACTTATTTCATAGTGTTGTTTCTCAAACTGTGAGACGTGCCTTTCTCAGTGAAGTGGATGGAAATACAAATGAGGCATGTGCTGTGATGAGGCACAGAGGAGATGCTAACTGGTTGTGAGTGAAGCACAGGATAAATTAGTTGTGATGTACTGTTTGGCAGTGTTTAAATTCAGGTGGAACTGAGGTGTTTTTTTTTTTCCTTCTGCCATGATCCTGCACAATAGAATTATATACAGTAAATGTGTAAGGGTATTATTTGCCATTATACCAAAATATAATCGCTTTTGGAAGGGTTTTTTTTCCTAGTGTCATGCATCTAGAGGTGGAGAAATGTTCTTCTTGGGGCTATGCAATGATTTCTTAAAAAAAAACCCAAAACCAAACAACAAAATTAAGTCTGTTGTTAACATATTATGTTAAGTGCACCCCATTTTCTCTAAAGTTGTAAGTTACCTCCAGTTCAGCTTAAGATATAGGTAGGAAGCTGCTTTGACATACTGTGTGTTGCAGGTGTAAGGGAGCTAGTGATAAATGAACCCTCATTTGCAGAAATCAAAATATTTTGTCCTTTGTGATAAATAGGGGAAGAAAAGAGGCAAAAGTATAAACTCATAAATAATAATACAAATATAATACCCAGTTTAAATTCAAAAAACCTTGAATCTAGGCACAGGATTAAGGGTTTGGCTCAGGTGTACCTGTTTGAAATTTTCTTTAATAGACAGCATGAATCTAAGTAATCACACTCAAAAACTGTATTGCAAACCCAGGATTTGAATTGTTGAGTTTGGAAGCACATAGAGCTTTAGTTCTGATTTAGTCCTAAAGTTCATAACTAGATCAAAACACAGAGCTTGGGACAAGATGGTGATTTCCTAAAATTCCTAAAATCATGGTCCTAAAAGTTTTACATGGACTAAAGTGATGAAGAAATGGTAAGAAATGATTCTTAAAAGGTAGTATATCTACATCCCACACTTCTCAGTTATTTTCCTACTCCAACATAAAAAGATGTTTTGACCCCTTTCAACCTTCATTCAAAGGCACAGTTTGCTTATTGCTCAATCACATTTCAGGACATCAATAGTAACCTTGGGAATAGTGCAGAAAGAGTCTGTGTCTTTGCATTGATATGCATTAGAAGTTACCTGCATTTTCTCCCATGCAAAGCAAGGATCCTTCTGAATAACGAAATCTCTTGTACATCCTAAATAGTAGCAGTTCCTAAAAGGAGGAAAGGTGCAAAAGCCAAGGCAAGGAATATGGACAAATAGGACAAATACAGAATAAGAGCACGTGAATGTTTTCCAAATAGTGATAACTCTTTACCCTTGTTCATGTGCCAATGTAGAATATCAAGCATTGTTCTCTATTACCGCTTTGAAATTTCTAGAAAATGCCACAATATTTGTGTGGCTCTTAAAATTTGATTTATTTCATTTAAGAACTGTAGAGGTCTGCTTTTTTCAAAGGGTGATATCACTTAATGGAAGGAAGACAACACTAAAGCTGCCTTAGCATAGTGAGTGACACTTTTTTTCCTAGAGTACAAAAAACTCTTGAGACCAAAAGAGATTACTGAACCTTAGTCCTGGAAAAATTCAGAACTACAGGAGTTTGTATTTCTTCTGTGCCAAATAGCAGGTATTTGAAATTTCCTTAAAGGTGAATCCCTTTATTTCTGAAAGTTAAGTTCTGCCTCCTCTCATCACACTGCTGCACAATTTACCAAGTAGCTTCATTCAAGCCAAGGTGAGGTTTCACATTACAGATGAGTTGACAGGTTGCGGGACCAAACCAGCATTCTCTCCAAACCAAGGCCCTTGTCTGTGTGCCTGCCCTTCCCTCACACCAGCTCTGCTCCCAGCTGGCCACATGGTGAGCTGGTCCATGGAGCACAGTCAGCAGAAAATGATCCCACCCCTTTTCTTCTTCTTCTTTTTTTTTTTTCCTAAGCTGATTTTGGTTTAACCCTAGAAAATGGTTCATCTCTTAATGCCAGGGAGGCAGAGGAGAAGGAATGGAGAAGCAGAAAAATGGGGGGAGGCAGGGTGGGTACCTCTTAGAAGAATACAAGTAAAATTCCACTCTGAAAAGCAGAATAAGGAACTGCTCACAGTAATGTAAAACAGGGCCTCTGACTTGTTTTGTTAATCTTAATGAAAAAGGCTCAATAGTGAAGTCTTCACTGGGGCTAAATACAAGCATCCATGCACTCTGAAAGGATGCACGCATGGGCACAGGGCTGTCACACTGTTTGTGAAGAGGGGCCCTACATGAAGGACTGCAAAGTGCTTCCTTTTTGCAGATATAGTTAGCGAAGCTCTCTAGCCATGCTGTGCTTGTGTTGTCAGCCTAAGACAGCCAGACCAAGATTTGGGATACACTGGCTGTGTGCCTGCCCTCCATCAAGGCAGGGGGCTGGAGAGGGAGACTGCAATGCCTGGCAATTCCCTCTGACAGCAGTTGCCCTATTGGACAGCAAATAGCATCTGCTGTTAAAATCCTCTCTCTTTCACTGAATAACCACTCTCTGTATATAGGGGATGTTTTCATTATTTACTAGCTAAAATATCCCAAGATATAATAATATTCTTATTCTCAGCTACTTGAAGAGTTTACTTCTCCTGTTTGCAGCAGAAAGGAAGACTTTGCTTCCTTATTTACTAAGCACTGTCGTTTGAAAGAAGAATGAACACTGCTGAATATCACTGCATGGTACTGTCGGATTTAGTATGCCCACATCAGACTTCTTGTTATTCTTTTTATTACTCTCCCCGATGTTGCTGAAGCACTTAAAACTCCCAGTAAAAATGATATTCAGCTATTCTGACTGCTATACAAACAAGACAGTCCCTGTTCATAAAGAATTCTTCTTTAATTTCTTCTGTCTCTGCGTGTTACAATTTATTCATATGCCTACTGAGTTTCAAGTCATTGACACTTCTAGTCTTCTATTAATATCTCAGGTCTTGCTTGAATATTTATTCAGACTTGCTTTTAATTCTCCATGAAGAAGTTGTTTTTCACAATATTATTCACAAATATTATATTTGTGTATTCACAAATATATATTACTCATGTATTAATATAAATCTCTATAATGTGTATTGTTCACACCCTGTCCGAGGAAAGTGACCATGATGCAGTAGTTAGAAAGCAGAAATACTATAGAATCTGAAAAAAAGGCTTATTTTGCAACATTTCTGATGTGTGATGCAGGCAAATCCGGAAGCACAGATTTTTCTAAAGAAAGCATGCTGTTGTTAGGCAATCTTCTGCTTTGTTTCTGAAACATGTATCTACTCACTAACCCACAATTCTCACTAGAGAACAGATCAGAAAAGAAAGATGCTTTCCTTAATTGTTTTCTGACTGTGAAAAAGCACAGACAGGCTCATAAAATCAGAGAAAACAGCTGAGAGAGGTTGAGAGAGCAATTCAAATATGTTTTTATAAGATGTCCATAAATGATAAACATGAGATATTTTTAATGACCATGACATATATTTTCTAGGCACAAAATTCTCTACTAATTCCTGTTTTGTTATTGGATTTGTTGGATTTTGAGAAATCTTCTGCCTGCAACGCATAGACGAAACTCAATGGGAAACGTGTTTCTATGTAGATTTTCAAGTACTTTTTATACAGAACTCTGTGATTTCCTGTCTATTAACTTTCTCCACAACATCAAAACATTTATAGTATATATTTTAAAGGGTGTAATATTCATCCAATAAACACTAACATTTAATTCAAAATGTACTTGTAATAATAATTTTTTACACATTTTCAGAAATGTGTAAATCAGTCTAAAAGAATTATTGTTCGTATAACTGCTGCTCCTCCCCACTATATTCTGTTAAGGTTTTATCATCAGTGCTAGTAATATTTGTTTTCCGGAATGCCACAGGAACCACAACTTTCAATTGCATTTGCTTACAGACATGTAAAAGAAACACATGTAAAAGCAATTAATAAAATTATAACGTTCACAGTTCCCTGGAAGTTAGTTCCTGCAGTTTCTCAGTTCAAGAGCCTAGGCTGACCAAAACAATGACCACAAATCAAGCTGCTCACTTCTCCCTCTGTACAAAGTCACTTGAAAATGCCATAGAACAAGCAGCACATTTTTACGGAGTAATTATTTTCATCCTCCCTCCCCATTTATTTCTTATTCAATGTATAATTTCTCTCCAGGCACTTGGATTCAAAGCTCTTTGGTATCAAAAGACCTCTAGTTGACTTAGCAGAGCTCTGAATGGGCCTGGGCTGCTGTAAGGTGGGAGCTAATAAAAACTATGGTTTGTTCTCTCCTGGTGCCCTCTCAATAAAGTTTGCCAAGCTGCATAAAAAGCAGCAGCTTTATTTTTCCGTGCAGGAAAATGGGGCTGTGCAGAGTGCCACTACCAGAATTATCAACCAAAGTTCAGGGCAGGCTGGCCAACACTGAGGCAGGATTTACCTCCTAGTGTGCGATGAGAGATGAGAATTCAATGCTTTGCTTTTTCTGCTTTCCTTGTGTTAAAAAAAAAAAAGTAAGTTCAAGGCTTTTCACTGAATGAATTGTATTGTGAATGTGTTGGGGGATGAGGGGGGAGGTGAACTAGTCATAAGTACATTCAGTTTTACCTCCTTGAAGTAAAAAAAGGCGTACTGCAAAGGAATACTGAGCACTAGCTTCTCGTATTAAAATACTAGATTACTTTTCAGTAAAAAGATCATATTTCAGACAAAACTGAAACATAATTTTAGCATATATTTGTTCTTTAAAGTCCTACAGAATGCAAATTTAACAATGATATTTCTGTCTTTGGAGCATGTTAAAATAACTTATTTCCTCGAGATGGTACAGCTACTCCCTAAAGAAGAACGCTAATTTATTATACTCAGATGTTTTCACACATGAAGGAGACCAAGAGGACACCCTGGGTACAAAGTGTGCATTTTAAAATGGTTTTCAAAGGAAAAGATTTTTTTTATGTTATACTCAAAAATTGTCATTTTCTTGTTAAAATTGCAAATGTAGTTCCTTTCATTCATACAGAAACTCCAAAAAAGGGTCAATTATTTTCTGTGGCTCTGGAGAGCATCTCTAAATCAAAGCTGATATAAAAATCTGCTTTTTAATCACTAATAGAACTGGACACCAAATATCTGTGTATAAGAAAAGTGCAACAGAGTGTGCACATGACAGATCTGTTCTACCACCACAGAGCGCACAAGAACCACAGGACTCAGGTGAGGTATGACTCTGCAGTGAAGGAGTGATACATTGCAGATGAAAAGTTGAGGGCAACCTACATCTGCCTCTGCCAGGCATTTCCTTCAATGTTTTGATGTACCTGCTAAGGTGCCCTCTGTTCAGTCACTTTTAATTGAGATACATTGCCTTGGCACCTCAGGCACCTCAGACACGCCGGAAATGAATGTGCACACATCCATTGCATGTGTACAGCAAACCTGACATGCCCAGGCAGGACTGAGATAAGAAGGGAACAGCACACGTGGTGCTTTGCAGAAGCACTGGCATCTCATGTGTGCGCTGTGCAGTCACCCAGGGCACATCTGATCCTTTCCCTGCTCCTTTTGGGGGGCCCTGTTCCTTGCTCCCACACTGGCAGCAGGACTGCAGTGAATGCATGTGGCTTTTCCCACTTGCAGACATCTTCTGCTGACCTTCTGCTACCAAAATCATGGAAAAATGCTCAGGAATATCAAATGCCATCTTGACATTGTTCTGTAATCGACAGGGAGGACATGACTGGACATTTTTGGACAAGAATATGTAAGCTGGGTTTTTTTCTTTCCTAGTAAAGAATTTATATGTTAAAATTCCCCCATGACAACTAAAATATTGGCATGTCAAGCTTTGAAAGAGGTGTTCTCTATCCCATGAAGCTTTTTTTTTAAGAAAAATAAACTTTCCAAAATACATCTGTATGTAATATTCTCTCTGATAAAGAGCAACTGAGAGAAAGCATCTGCTACATTTTTTTGAATCCAGGACAAAAGTTCCTCCAGTTATACTTGCTTGTTTTCTTATCTTTCAGAATAAAAGAAATTTTTCTTTCTGCCCACTGTCAGCATACAAAATAATATTTATACTTGAAAATATGATCACAGGAAATGTTATTCAAGGCTAAACACTGCTTCATGAGTAAGAGAAATTCTTACCCAAGTTCTGTTTCTATCAGACACACATTTCTATCAGCCATCTGTACTTAGGCTATGCTATCAGTAGAGCTAGTGTCACTGTTATACAGTTCTGGGGCCTGTACTGTTGATTTTTTTTTTTTTCTGATAAGGTTTCCATCATATTCTTCTATTTTCCAAGCCAGTGGGAAAATCTTCCATGTGCTTTTGCACTGACTATTGGAAATATTGAAAAAAATCTTAAAAAAAAAAGGGGGGTGACACTAGGGGACAAATCCTAGGTGCCTTTTCTCAGCTGATTCAAGAAATCTAATCTCATTTCTGCTACAATTTTCATGTCCTCACAGAATGGTTAAGGGAGAGACTAAAGCCAGGAAATCCAGAAGGACATCTAGTAAAACTGTAAGTCTGCTCTTGCTCTGGCCAAGAACATATTAATAAATTCTCTCCTGCAAGGAAAGTTCTTCTGCCTTCCTAACTGCCTGAAAAATCTTCCTTGGAAAGCAAATTAATATAATTTGGCCTTGTTCTAGAGAAATACTTTTTTGATTATTGGTAAGCCCTAAAAGAAGGTCAGCCCTGTGTTTATGCTTCTTCTTTTCCTTTTCTCCACTTACTTGCAGTAAACATCAAATGAGAAAAAGTAAACAGCATTTATTTTAAATTACAGGCCAGCTTATAGTCACCTATGAAATTTTCTTAAAATATTAGGAAAATAATAGTTATTCTTGCTATTATGACTCATCTCCACTCAATCCAGGCACTGCAAATATGCATTGTCAGCAAGTAGAAAGTAATTACGTGAAACCAGGTGCACTATTCAACGGGAGATCACAGGCAGGTGGTGACATGGTAGAATTCCTTTTTCTGTGCTCTAGACAAACGTCAAAAGAAGCAAGAACCTGCAAATTATTCCCACCTCAGTGTGTCAGAGCCCACACCCATTACCTCCCTGGTGACATTCCAGGACTTGAGTGGAAGGGATGGGAATTTGGCAAGACCCTGCAGGGTAACACCACTGCTCTCTCAGACCATGGTTAAAGGCCCTACTGTTTTCACAGAGGCTCCAGTAAGTCACTCACAGGGCTTTTGGTGTGCTTATGTGTTTATCATTCCTCTGGTTTTGCAGATGAGGAACTTCAGAACGGAGAAAAGGAATGAACTGACCAAAGCAATTAAGGAATTGGTGCCAGACTCCAAAACTAAATCCAGATGAGCCCACGAGGCAATAAATCACAGATGATTTTGGCATGTAAAAACCCTTCCTTTTTAAATGCTGGGAATGCACTTGCCATGGCCCAAGGAAAAGATGGCTCATCTGTAATCAAAGCCATAGCACATGGAACATGCTGGAATCAGAACACCAGGCAAAAAAAGTGTTTAGAAAATGTTAGATTTCCCAGGACTTTGTCTAATGGGTCTGAGGATTTTTTGTCATTGATAAACTTCTACTTTTTTTTTACTCACCCTTCTTTACCAGCGTATTCAAGTAGATCCAATTTTTAAAATTTTATTTGTATAAATAAAAGATAATGGAGTTAAAGACAGCACAGCTCATAGATTGAAAACAGATTAATTGATTACTCTCAGGTTTTTCCCAGTGCACTGGGTGGTTCTTTCTTTATTCCCTTCCATCCCCCTCCTCCCCTTCCTTCACTGCTGATGTTAATCAGAGAGAAAGGAAGTGGCTGTTTTCCATAGACAATGTTGATATTTGGTGAAAAAATAAGAGATGGGGGAGTGAAAGGTGCACAGAAAACAAAACAAAAAGTTTACTGATAAATTCCTTTTTATCTTTGCCAAATGCTGCTCTAGTGTGGGAATGGATGGAGCTGGCAGTCACTTCCATTCAGCCGGAAATACCATCTTTAATAAATCCAGTTACGGGACTGGATGGACACATAAATCTCTTTTTATGCCTGTGACAGAAGTAATGAAATGTCAGAGGAGAACTTCGAGAATTTAGCAGAGATCTGAGGTCAGCCCGTTTGTTGTCTTTTTCCTTCTGTCTTTCTGACACTCAATGTAAAGCTGAAATATTTATACTTAAATGACTATTGCTAATGCAGGATATTGAGGTCATCAACATGAGAATGCTGACAACAGGCTGTGTAAAAACTTTTACAAGCTTCTTCAAGAGTCTATATTTAATTGCACTGAAACTCCCTTTGCCTTCATTCTACCTCCCAAAGCCAGCATTTAATTGTCTATACACAATCCACCCTTCAAATGCTAAACACCTCCAAGGCTCAAATTCTGCTTAAAAGTTCTCAGAAAATTATCATCATATTACTGCATTCTAAGGTTTGTCTCTTTACTAGGATTTTTACCAGTGTTTTAGATTAAATAATAAATTGACTTCTGTTTCTACTAAGTGTATTAAGCCCTTTCTTGGCACAGCACAATCATTTTTCTGCTGTGTCTTCACAGACCATGTATTCTGCAGCTGCTGATGCAGCCCATTGACTCTCCCTTCTGCCATCATTTGTGCTGCTGAATTGCTACCAAAAGTGCCTTTGCCATTCATATGATTGTTCCTGGTTAGCATGAAACCTGAGGTGGTTTTCACTGGTAAATGTCTATACACATGGGTTCATCTGAATCCTCTAGATACTAAGAGGTTTTTTACAATTATTATGCCTTTCTTCAGTCACAGTACATCAGCCTTTCTCTGCTAAGACCTGTACATGCTTTTTGTCTCCTCTGCAAGATTGTTGTGGATCCTTTCCTCAAAAGCTCCTGAGAGTTCATCAAAGCCCAGACCCACTAATTCCCTTTTAATAAATGCAGGGATGTGTGACTAGATCATAGCTACTGCTCTTCTCCCATATATCCTCATATCACACTTAAAATCACCTTCCCATTTTAAAAAACTCCTATGAACCTGAGGCACCCTCAAGTATCTCAACATAATTTTCTTTCTTTAAAATTCAAGTAATGATGGCAGCAAACTGCGGGAACTGATAAACAGATTGTCTTTCCACATTATGTTATTTGGAATAATAGCTTGATACTCCCTCTCAGCAGTTCTCATTCCAACCAAGTTATCAGCAAGAGACAAAGCTCCTTCCCATTTTTCTCATGTTTTTCCTTAATTTGTACTTTCTCTTGATTATTTTTGTTTTTACTCAAGACATTTGGGATAGATTTTTAAATTAATTTATTTATTGAGTATGGAAGGATGAAAACAAAGGTAAGTGCAAGTACAGTTCAAAGAATATTTTTGATTAAAAAATATATGCTGCAAATACTCTATCTGCTTAATCTGAAGTGATTGCCTAGTTCATTGGTAAGTCACAAATGGCTTTAAGTAATGAATAATTTTGAATCTCTTAAGTAATGTTATAAACTCTGTCCCAAATGAATGATCACACTATAGAGAGTCTCTAAATGTTATTTTTCAGTCAGTTGGAATCTCACTATGGTTTTCATGAAATACAATATTATGTCACAGGTTTTCCAAAAGTGGCCACTCAGAAACAGTGAAAATAGGAAACCCCAAGAGCTCTGACAATGAATAATTAAGCTATTATGAAGCAGTACTTTGGCATGAATAATAAAAATGAATGTGTTGCTTCTCTTTCTGGAATGATTTTATAGTTTTTCTTCATCCTACCTTTTCCTTTCCTGATCAAGATAATGTGACCAAGACAGTACAAACTGTAAGAATCAATTAGCATTTTTAGTAAAAAATAGATCACAGGAAAAAACTCATCCTTATTTTGAATGTTGTGACTGGAGAGAAAGTTTAAGTGATAGAGATGGGAAACTAAATTAGTTCTGCTTGTAAATTAGGCATTTTCCAGCAGTGACTTCTTGGTTTTGCAGCAAATGCCTCTGATATTTTCCAATTCAGAGTGCTCCCTTGCTGTGAGCCTTCTTGCTATGAGGCCACCTGGGATCAAAGCTACTTTCCCCCTCCTGTGGTCTCAACTAACTCCATTAACTCTAATTACAAACACTTCTGTTATACCAACCAGATTTTATGGCTTCCAAGGAGTGAGCTACATGGAGAAAGTCCATGTGGTACTACTGTTGGATCCTTCTTCACATTATTGCTTGCCATACATTAACCTCATTCATGGTTAGCTCAGAGCCAGAACCACTTCATTTTTACCTTGTGTAATTAAAAAGAAGCTTAAGTTGTTTCTTGAAGTTCATCATTAATGAAGTGGGCCAAACAGAGATTTTATAGGATTTAATCTTTTGTAAGTACTGAAAGTCCCAGAAAGGGCTCATATTGTACAGCAATGCCACTTTTCCTTAATGCAGAAAGACATGAAACAAATGTGTGTCATTATATATAGAGATATATTTTTATATATGCTACATATATATATGTAGCACACAGAGATACACACATTGCTTGCTCTCTCAACTTCTCAGCTTGTTTCTTGATGTCAATATTTTTCAAACTGTTCTTTAAATATCTAGTAAACTGGAAGGTGGAGAAAACCATATTTTTATTTTAACAAAAATTGCGCATTAAATGATGGTGTGGTTACACATCCTACCTGACAGGGGCTATTTATAGAACCCATATAATTTTTTTATGTTCCTTTTCCAGAGTAAGTCTAGGTGGCCTGTCCACCTTGGTCGAAATTGGTAGAATTTTGTGCCAATTAGATGACATGTCATGATAAAATTCCATTGTCATCCCCACATACCATTCACACATGATGTTAACTGGCTTGAGGCCATAAGATATTCACTGAAACTTTATTGTGAATTAAGAGTAACACAGTCGTGGATTTACACATTAATGGGTGCAGGTGTCCATTCCCTTCTAGGGACTGTGGCAAGGAAAGCCCAAGGAAACACCTTCCAGAGATGCAGAACCAAACACACTCTATAGCAGAAAGAACTTCCTCAGTCCCTGCTACTCCAAGAGATAAAATAAATTTTTTGGTAATTATACATCCTTGACGAACTGTCTGTCCACAGCGACTTATGGAAACAGTGTCATAGCTTCTCCAGTATGTTATACTACTGTATTTTCTTACTGTCAAGAAGCCAATTCTTGCTTATCCCTGCCCTCAGTATCTGCTACTCACTTGTTTTTGCCTAAAAGTCCATGGAAGCAGCCAGTGTCTTTTTCTTTATCTCTGAGATCAAGAAATCCTTGGGACACTGTTATCCTTGAGACACGTTTGCTGATATGCAGAACCAGCTGAAGAAGTCCAAAAAAGAAACTATGCAACAGGAAAATTGAAGTGGAACTCCCCTGACTTCAGCCACCCAAAAGTTATACATCAAATTTAAATTGCTTATGCTCCACCCATAGTCAGTACAAAAACACAAGCACTCCTGGAATGGATCATCTCAACCACCTTAGACATCTATTTTAAATTAATATAAACTATTTTTGAATGTCTCTTTAGCTTCAGATTTTATCTTTTTGAAACATAGGTGATTATAGAAAGAACTATGTTGTAATTTCTTGAAAGTAGATTTTTTCCAAATTTCACCCAACAGAGTTCCTGGTTTTCCATAATTTTGTTGGTAATTTTTTCTTCCTCTGACTTTAGGACTAATTTGCCTCAAAATAAATCTTGAAACTTACAGTAGTCATAGATTCCTAAATTTTGAGATAGGAAAAAAATTGCGTATTGTGCCAATTTGTAGTCTACAATGTCATGGTTGACAAGGCAAGAAATCCTCATTGCTGCCAGTTCTCTAAAAATTAAGAGAAATGTTTTTTTAGTTGTAAGCAGTTCAAACTGGTACCATATCAGTACTATCAGTACCTATGGATCTCAGTAGTTATTTGTGAAAACAAGTGCCCAAATTCAAATTAATCACAATGGTCTTTTAACTAGTCAAAGCTGTACCAAAGCAATTAGAGAGTTCAAACGTCATCCAGCCTTGCTGGCTGTCTCAAACCAGTGACCTATTTGCTAAAGAGAAAGTAACCAACAGAGATTATGTTATCAATTAAGTGCCTCAGGAGAAATAAAATATGTTAACATTATCCTTTCAGGAAATCAAAAATATTCAAATCCATTTTTTAACTTTCATCCTCTATCTAGTTTTAAATCTAAAGATATAAAATGTTGTATTTACTTTTATTCTTACTCTGACAAATTTTGGCGGCTGAAGTTTGGACTTTGTCTGAGAAAAGATAGTGTTAAACTTGCATGCAGATCATAGCCTGGCTTTTTAGCCATACAGGAAAATTGAGATTCAGAAACTGTCCCCTTATTCTCTAGGCATCTCAGTTTTAAGCTCAAGAGATATAATATCCAGAGAGTAAATACTTCCCATCTGTGTGTTTGCCAGGACTGAGACTGATGGGATAAATAATCCCATCCTCTCTCCCAGTTCTTCCAGAAGAGATCAACCAGCGCATGTGTGCTGACTCAGCCAAGAGATGCTGTTTGAAACACACCTGGTGTCAGATATTTCCCCACTAACAGTAAAAAGCTCACTAAGAGAGCACCAGTCTGTCTCTGGGATTGCTGCAAGGAAAGAGTGACTGAAAGCATTCACCTTATATTTCAGGGTTTAACTTTCAGCACTAGAATTCATTGCAGTTGTTCTCTGCCTTCACATGTTCAAGAGTTTTACCTGTTCCCATGCAGAAGATTTACTCTGAAGTCTAATTTCAGTCTTTAATACTCCTGTTTATACAAAGAAGTTAATTTGTGAAGGACATAGTGTAAGATGCAGGAATTTGACCAGAAGTTTTTTCATCCTGCTGTTAAGTTTTGGCAGTGGCCAGGTATAGGTACCAAGGGAAGGAGAAAGGAAAGATTAGTTTTTTAGTCCTGGATTATTCTCCAAGATTTATTAGATTGGCTTATGGACTTCTTGAGACAGGGATAGCAATGTCTCACAAATTGCACTGTAATTCCCTAGCATCATCTTGTCCACTCTGCTTTTTTAATATATATATATATAATAATCTTACAACGAGTTCCACTGCTCCCCAACTACAGGATAAGGAATTGCCTTTTCATTTGTACTTTGAACTTGCCAGCTGCTATGTGATGGCCACCACCTTATAAAGAAGAGAGGACAAATAAGAATTGATCCCCATTCACCCTTTCAGTGCCCTTCATGTTTCCATGGACCTGTGCTGTATTTGTGCCCTAGCTAGCTCTCTCTGTGTTGAAGAGCTGATTTACTCATTCCCTGTAGAGAAAGCATCGCTCACCCTTGGTGACCTTCTCTGTATTTTTCTAAGGGTCTTTCCCAGGGAGTAATTCAGAACACTAAAATTAATCCTTGCTCTGAAGTACTCCCTGGTGGGAGCTTCTCTCTTTCTCCATTGACAACAGAAAAGGCTTAAGGATACCAAGGGCCTCCATTTACGCACCTGAGTTAAGCACCGGGAAAACTCTGCACCATCCTCTCACTTCTTGTTTATGAGTTAAACATGCAGCTTGATTTGTTTTAAAGAATAGAATTATTATTCCTGTCCTGTGTAAGAAATTACTTGTTAAGATAAAATAACAATATGATATGTCTTTCACAAAGAAATAAAACCATGGCCTATAAGGGGAAAATGTTTGCAGAACTTTTACACCTTTTTTTTTCCCATTTACTGTTTGTCCACAGGCTAGATGGCTTGTGAATCCCTTCCAAAATGAACTGAATGATGGTTGCAATTAGTAATAACAAGGCTCTACTTGCATGAAGTACTTGATATCAAATAGCTGCAATTAAGCCTATTTATTTGATTGTGTCCTAAGAAGGCAAAGTTGTCAATGTTTTAGCTGATTTATTGCCAGCATTAATGTATTGATTTTTAATAGACAAAAATGAGAATCAAATACGATAACTAGTATAGTAATAATGCAATAAAGTTTCTCTTTTCTATGTCATGCTTCTTGCTTAGTATTCCCAAAAGTAATCTCAAAAATTCCCTTGACAATTAAAATATATAAAAAAGTGGAAAATTATATATGCATGTAATTATACAGGTCTAACATTAACGGTGAGGCTTGTACAAACTTTGGCCAAATATCACCTCCATCCTCCTTTTCCCCCCTCATGCAAACTTCCACTATGTTTGTACTCACTTTGTAATTTGAGTATGACTTGATCTTTCTGCATGTGCTGTGCTGGTGAACATTAATTTTACTCCAAAGAAAGAGCTGCCATCATTTTTCATTTTGATAGGAATAAAGAATATTCTATTTTGTAGCAATCATCTTGGTATGTTGTGTGTCTGTCTGAAATGTTTCCAGAAAGCACCAGATAAATGGTGTGATATTTGAAAAGCAGGGCACCATATATTTTGGATAGTGTCTAAGAAAGTTTGCAGGATGTCCCAGACTGGCTCTGTCTGTGAGGTCTGAGACAGCCTTTCTGACAGAATATATCTGTTACTTATCCAACAGTAAACCACTTGTTTCTCCCTCTCATTTTTGAGGCAGGAATGGAAGCAGTATGGCAGCAGGAATACAAACTCCAGACAGACTCCAGATGATAGGAGGCTTGATGCAGCAAGGAGCTGCAGCAAGATCTTGGCTTGGAAAATGTGAGCAACTCCATGGCTTGTGTTCAGGTACCTTGCTGAATGCCCAAGCACTCTGCTAGCCGATCAGGAAGGATTTATAGGATTAGGAACAAAAGAAGTACCCTTTTACCAAATGGGAAGCAGGCTCTCTGGACTAATGAAAATCTACCTGTAGATAATTTGGCTTCTCCTTATTCTTACTGAAGCACAGGAGAGAAGTTTTTTCTCCTCATATTTTTCCCTGCAGTTTCTGACTTTGTAATAAGCGAGGCAAGGGTGTTACCATGATATTTTATGAAAAAGTCCTTCTCTGGGATTTTTTCTCCTGAGAAGCTGAGAAACCTCAGAAAAGAAATGTAAATAATTATCTGATTGCTTAAAATGTAGTCTGGAAGTTGCTTAGCATCTTTGATTGGTGCATCTTTGATTGGTTCCATGTAAATTGTTTTTAATTAAGGACCAATCCCAGCCAGCTGTGTCAGACTCTCTGAGTCTGTCACAAGTTTTTATTATCATTGTCTAGCCTTCTGATGTCTCCTTTCTCTTTCTTTAGTATATTTTTAGTATATAATTTCTTTTAATATAATATCATAAAATAATAAATCAGCCTTCCGAGAACTTGGAGGCAAATTCTCATCTCTCCCCTCTTCCTGGGGACCCTCACAACACCACAACACAAGGATATGCTTCATGCTGGAGTTTGCTTTACCCATTCATAATCTGGCAGCAGCAGGGGTAGCAAAAGAACATAATCATGTGCTAGAATGCTTTTAGATTTTTTTCCATCTTTCTAACGCAGGGTTATATTTTTATTCTGAGTCTGGGAGGAGATTTTTCTCAGAATCATAATTTATAAACTACTTTTGCTTTCCATCCATTTTGTTGCAGAGGAAGGTAGTGTTTAAGCCAGTTTAATACATTAGTTTAAATGGCAGTTGAAGTTTTATTTGAAATCTCTAGAACGATGAAGACCGTTTGAGCACAAGACTAGAAAATTCCATTACATGGTAAGAGTGGATAGCTCTGAGGACCATTCAGTTCAAAACCCTCCTTCTCCTTTTACCTATTTCCTTTTCTGCAGAGAGGAAAGAAATGTTCCTAGACAGCAGAATTTTACATGAGAGCTGTTTCATTAGTAATCTGAATCTAATTATGCCATCGTGTAATAGGTTTAATGATTTTGTGGCCTCTGCAAATATACTATGACGAGTCTGTCTGACCAAGTCTAGGAATGGGAAAATCCACACTGATTGTTGAGAGATTCTTTGTGCCTCAAGTGATTAAACTTTTCACTTTCAATTGTCTAAAGACTGTTAGGATGAATTGATTGCTTTTGTATTTTTTTTGTACTTTTTTTTTGTATTTTATGTGTGCAGATCAACATATCTGTTCATGATCAGAAAATATGTCATTTCACTGAAAATAGTTGCCAAATATAATCCAACGTGTCCATAAATTATATGGTGTTATAACAAATAAATAAAAACAGTGAGACCATTCAGAAAATTATTGAAACATTAGAAAGTTCCTAGAAACATTTGGAATTGTTTTGCACTCACTCACTGAAACATTTATAACATAAAAGCTTTGTCCTGTATTAATTTAACACATCAACCATCAAGGATCTATCTCATGAGTTTGATCAAATGATCCTATTCATTTTTCATAATTAATTTCCCAGAAAAGGCAGAAGCCTTAAGCACTGTTATTCCTTGTGTAAGTGCTGGAACGGCTGGGAAAGCATTGCTCCTGGACTGATTCTGCAATGCAGGTATTTCATCTGGTTCCAATTCCTGTTGTGCAACACCCAAGGGCTATCAAATATGGCCCATTTTGGCCTCATTGAGTGTTTGGCCAATGTCAAAATTATGATAGCCAGCTCTACAGAAGCCACTTTGCATTACTTAATTCTACTCTAAATATGAAGTCACTCCTATCTTACTTAACCAAATCAGCAGCTGGATGAAGAGCAGCTGGATAACTGGTCCAAACTCTTCTCCAGTGTCCTCTGCCATGATGGGCCAGTGCCCTCAGAATGTTAAACTGATTCTCAACATCTGTACTTTTGTTTTGTTTTGGTTCTACCTTTGGAAGTTCAAATAGCCCTATGGGAAAAAAAGCAGAACAGCAGCATCACACAACAGCCCATCACCCCAATATTGTTTCAATCACATAGCAGGAGCCTCTAAGAATGCTGAGTATTCACAACTGGTTACCTCAATATTTTTGGCTCTGGGAAAATGTTTCATGCCCCAGCTTGTACACAGGCAGACAGACTCACACACATACACACATACACTGAATTATTTGGAACATTTTTGTGATGCCAGTGAAATCTCATAGGCCTTTCATAGGCTTTGAAATCTCTTGTTCTGCAAGCTACAAATGCTTGTAAATCTTCTTTCTGATTCAAATTAAGAACTAGTTTCTTCAACCTTATTGCTCAACAATAAATTGTTCACAGGGAACAACAGATACCCAGACTACATACCAATCAGGCTGTTTCTCCTGGGAGAAAGTGGGAAATAAAAAAACAAAGGCATGTGAAATATTCTACTGTGAGAGTGCTAGAGGCGGCATAAGAAGGTAAAAAGACATACTTTTGAATGTAATTTCATTTAGCAACATCTACAGTGCCCTGCATCTTCAGATGTATTGCTGTCATTCCACTTTGAAAATTGGGATTTAAATGTTTCTCGCATCTGTCCAATTTTATGATCTGTGTATAACTGGGTTTTTGAGAATTTCATTAACTTCTTGGCACCTGTTTCTGTAAATAAACAGTCTCAGGAATTGTGTTTGTCAGTATTATACTGAGAACCTACATTAGGTAAACACTCTTTCCATTGTATTCAATACTTTTTGTGGTTGGAAAGTATTTTTTTTCTTAGGAGAAAAAGAACTTTTAAAAAAAATCACATCTCTCATTCAAATGCATATTTTCTTGTATGAAAATGTATTTGATTTTGATAAAAAATTATTAGTTTTACATTTTACATCAATGTCCTGTTGGAATTTTGAATATCATCAGACAGTTTGAGGGATAATTTCACGTTTACAGTACCAACCAAGAACAGCTCCTGCAAGTCTTCTCCCTCAGAGTAACTTGTGTCCTTCCTGTGTGAAGGAGGACATCTCATGTGACTCCCTCAGATATTGCTCCTCTACTGTGCTTCTTTTATCTTGAGATAAAGTGCTTTTTTGGTAAATGCAGAGAGAACATTTTTACAATAAGGCAATTCAGGCCCAAAGGGCTTTTCTGGCCCTTCTATGAGCCCTGCAATCAGTTGCGTGGTTCTGTACCTCTCTTCTTAGAGGTTTTGGCATATACATTGAAGCAATTAGTCTATCTTGATGTAAAGGGATTCATGATGTAATGTTTACTCTTTAGTATTGAAATTTGTTTGGATATTTTCAAACAGAATAAAAACACTTTATTTTTTCATCCATAAGTAACAACAGAATCATAGCAGCATCCTGAGGAGAAGGATGTGGCTTCAAAGTTAGCTTGCCTTGAGCCAGATGAATTCCCAAAGTGCCTTCCTGAGGCCAACCTGAGGGGATTTTCTCCATCATCATATTACATAAACTACATAGTCTAACTTACCTATTCGTTAAATATGTAGACTCATGGAATCAGAGAGAGAGATTAGAGTATATAAATTCTGTAATGAGATAACAGAGAAAATCACCCATGATACTTTCCTTCCTCTTCATGTGTGGTGTTTGAGGCAAAGAAGAGAATACTGGATGGATGGATCAAATATGAGCGAAGTTACATCTCTACTGCAAAGTGGAATGCACCTTTCTGTCTTTAAGCCCAATTGTACAATACTCTTGGCATGTACAAGTTGAACTCTTCTCAGTCAAAAAAATGGGTGGTCCCCTCCAAAATGTCCACTGGGGATGATCCCAGGCCCCTTCTGTTGCCCAAATGGTGCAGGGGTGTGTCTGGGAGAGTGCAAGTTGTGCCTGAACAAGGGGGTATATGAGTGAGGCCAAAAGCAGAGGTCAAGCTCTTCACCTGCCCCACTTTAATCTAGTACAAGCTAAGGCAATCAACTGTGCTGTAATCAATATAGCAGGGATGTGTGGCAGTGTCACTCAAAGGCTTGGCTGGGGAGGCAGAGGAAAGCTCTTAAATTTGTGTGGCGTGTATTCAGCTTACAAACTAGGTAACTTTCTAGCTGGTACTTATAAAAGGGAGAAATTTCTTTTTTTTTTTTTTTTAAATGTGGGATTTGTTAAAGCATAATTTGGAATATGTGAAATATGATTTTTTTTTTTCCATACAGCTAAATAAAGTGCAAGCTTACTACAAATATTTCATTTATAGCTTAGAGTAGCATGTCTAGGAATTTGGAAGGGTGGAGGCTGGTTGAGGAACAGAATGGGAATGAGCAAGTTAGTTTACTTTTAATAGTACACATCTTCTCTATGGCTTAATACGTACATGGGACAGCTGGATTAGTATAATAGTTTGTATTTAATACAACCAATCTATTCAAGAACTAACTAATATTTTTATAAATGAACCATATCATGACCACAGAAATTTGTCAATTATAAATTGACAAATAATGTAAATACAGAAAGCTTTGACCCTGAACCAAAATGTATAATTGCCTTTTATACAATAAGGGAGCATAAGAAGGAAACTCAGCAAGTAGTATTTGTATAATAAGTGAATTTACTGGGAGGGTAGAACTGGAAATTAACATTCTTTTTAAATTACTTGATTTTTATTTGTAAAAAGAGACTTTAAAATTATTTCAGTCTTACAGGCAAAGTGAGCATGTTTACTTCATAATGTCTTCTTTCCCTCAAGTTACACTAAAGTGAAGCTTGTGTTTAAATGACATTAAATTTGTGATGCAAATTGACCAAGAGCCAGAAAACTAGGGCTGACTGATACTGTCTTCAGCTCATGCTTTGTATATGTTTCCCCTTATTTTCACAAAGCTATGAGCAAAGTACAAGGTGTCAGTGTATTGCTGAATTTTCTGGCTTTTGTCAGCTCATGTCACAATATCAACAGTGCTTAAGCAGAGAGCGGAGGCTTGTATTTAGTAACAATATCAGGTTACATCAGAGACACTCTCATTTTTTTCCCCCCACTTATTGCTGAACAGACTGTTTTGTGGCTTTTGGAATTCAAATTACATCTCACTTGACCTGAGTTTGGGTGAGTTTGGCTTGGAATGTAAATGTCCTGTCCAGTCCCATATTCCCAAAGTCTCAAACAAAATTAATTCTAATATTCTTGCTCTCTGTGCATGTATAAATCTTTGATCAAAGGTGTTGTAGAAGCACTGAGGCTAGTACACATTCTCCTTATAGAAATTAAAAAAAAGGAAATATTCAGGACAGCTGTAATGCTCATGTCTAGAATTCAGACAGAATGCTCTGGCCTGTAAATGGGGGGGTGTGTGTACAGAGCACAAAGGAAGTACATTGTTATTTTTTCTTTTATGTTTCAGAGTGGACTGTTTCTCTGGGATGATCACAGCATCTTTTTTTATCATATTGACCTATTTCTGTAAATGTTTCTGGGCTAAAGCTAAGATAATACATTGTAGACTTTCCCGCCTCACAATCCATGAGGTCGGTAGCATTTAACTTTAAATCAGGTTTATCATAGCCCTACTTCAAGGAGAACTATCTTTAAACATTTGCTTATTTTTCTATTTTTTATGATTACAGAAGAGCTTCCAGAGATTGACAGGAATAATGTCGATAAAGAATGGAGAGATTTAATTATGAAGGTACCTGCCGGTACGCCACTTAAACATTGGTGTGTTTTCAGGATCAGTCTCCTTTCCAGAAACGTTTGACTAAACAAGAACTTGTTAAGCTTCTAAACTCCAATAACAACTTTTTTGTATATGTTTGAAACAATGAGAATAAGCATTATTGAGACATTTTTGTTAAGAAAACAAGTCATTCTGAATAGCAAATCATATTATGTTTTAACAGTAGATGATGTTGTACAAGCTGCCAGATAACTTCCAGTAGCATGTTTTTAAAGTACTTAGAATTATAGTATAAACCTCACTTAAAAATAGAACTAAGACAGATCTCTTATAGCAAAGATGATATCAAGTATAAACAGCCTTAAAATATCCCACATTTATATTGACTTGACAGACTAAGGCAACCTCCCAAAAGCCATTTTTTCTTCTGTTTATTGAGGAAATACATTAACAGGCATGTTATCAATGTAAACAATATGTAAGTAATTGAGTATTAATCTTTGGCAGGCTGAGGTTACTAGGATTGACTGTTATTGAAATAAGTGCAGTAAAGTATAGCCTGGAAATCACTTTGATGAGTAAAATATTAGAGCTCTTTGAAGGTTTGAAAGCTGGAAAGGGTGGTTTGTGGTCAATGTTCTAATAAAAGACTGCCTAATCTTTCTTCATCCTAGATCATGCCCTCAAGTGGATGGTGTGGTAGAGGAATTAAGTATTCAGGAATAATTTTGTTTTTTTCCTATTTCTTTAAAAAATTATTTTTGATAAGTGGGTTGTGGCTGGATATTTTGCACACAGAAGAACTTTCCTACAACCTGACAGTTTCCTACCAGCTAAAGACCTACTCCCAGTACGACCTTCCACTTTTCCCACTGCTACTCCCTTTTTCAGGCTTCTCTCTCTCTCTGCCCATGGTTCTCTAATGCTCAAATTCTACCTGTAATTCTGCATTTTGTGACATCTACGGTGGTGAAGTAGAGACAGTGAGGAAAGACCATGTGGAGCTCTGCATATTTTTAGTGGATAGAAATTATAAAGAGAAAAATGAAGCATGGCAACAGGGAGGGATGGTGCCAGAGGAGCAGTTTATGAGGAAAGGAAACTGCTCAAGGCAGCGGGGAAAGGGATGTAACTTCAAGTAGAAGGGGAAGGAGCACAGTGGGCGTACAGGAAGGCTTCATGTGGAAACAAGGAGCTTAAAAATTAAGACATGAGAAATAGTTTCTCTAAACTTAAAAGAAGGAAAAACAACCTTAAGAAACCCCCAAATCCCCCAAAATTCTGCATTTACAGTTAGGTTGCTCAAGTGCACTTCCCATCAGCACAATCATTTCAAATCAAGGAAACCACTTGTGGAGCCAGCATTAACCAACCTCAGTTTACACATCTTACCACCTAAACATTACAGTACCCATAGCTATTTTCAGGTCCCTCAACTTGATAATAAAAAGCCTTTAATTTCAGCATATAACCTTGTGCAGGCCTCATATCCATTTCCTTTTAAAAAAATGTACACTCTTTGTTCTGACCTCATGTTTATCTTTCTGGTGGCTAAGTTATTAGCTGTCTTCACTTGGCTAGGGCAAACTTCAAAGTGGGTGTTTTTGAATAGCATTTTGAGAAATTTGAGGAAATACATAGGTATTTCTTGTTAGAGATGAAAGGATGTTTTAAGTAGAACAGATGAGTCTGCAAGTGTATATGTACATGGCAAAGTTTATTTAACAGTCTGCTTCCATTTTTTTTTCAGTATTCCAGTATATTAAGCTTCCTTGATCACCTTGGACATTTCAGAAATAATTTAAATTATGCCAGTAGCTTTGGCGCTATACAATATTGCTCATATGCTAAGAAAAATGTTACCCTTCCCTATGTAATTTATGTATTTTCATATTTTCAAAGTATTTCCTTTAATCTTCCTAGTTATTCTTTAGAAAAATCACTATGTATTACTATTTTCCCAATTTTTCTTTACTTTTTTTTACTGAATTCAGCTCTTCAGGCATCAGCAGATTCAGAATTTCTTTTATGTATGGAGATAGTATTTCTTTGTTGTGCTACTTGACCTGGTGTTTCTTTCTCCTGATTATGTGCTAGTTAAATATCTTGCCAGAATAGTCCACTGGTGAAGGCTTCACAGGGAGTTCTGTGAGATGAAGATGGCAGTGCTGAACTAGAAGGTCTGGCTGGTGGTGTGCATACACAGGGTATGTGTGTGCATGCGGAAATGAGTGATCAGCCAGGAGAAACCCTGTTTGCAAAGGGAGAGAGAAAGACAAGGAGACAGAGGAATGTTACATGTGGTGTTTGCATTCAGAGATAATTGGTATCTGATTCTTAGTGGTCAACACTTTTTCCTGGTTCAGCCAGCACTAGATTACACAGCAGTCACTGCAGAAGTTCATATGACTGAGTAAGTAGTCTGGCTATTTTCCACTGAACCATTCCTTTGTCTGAGGGTGATTCATTTGAAAACTAGAAAATTAGGATTTCTCTCCTTCTATTTTGAATTTACTAGTCACTTCCCTATATAGAAAAGTCAGCTACTGAGTTCAGTTAGCTTAATTAGTTGTTTATGCAAGCTAGTTAATATAGCTTTCAGTATAAAAGAGGAAAATCTGTATTTAATTCAGCACTAAAGCACTGGAGGAGAATTCACAAGACCACTAAGAAGAAGAATAAATCGACACCTACCCTTGCTAGATTAGAGGGGGATCTAAACAGCCATTTTATACACTCCTCTTGTAAATCACACCCTGATCCTCTGTCACTTGGACTTTGCTTGTGGGTCTCAGTGGAACTGCTCACAAGTGTTAAACAGATGCGTAAGTGTTTACAGAAATGAGCCCAAGAGAATGACATGCTTAATCCTGCTGCAAGACTGCAGGGAGGAACTGGAGCAAATTCCACCCAAGCATTCCCCAAAATCCAGATCAAACCAGAGAAGGAGAAGCTGTCTGCTGTGAATAAAGAGTGGGATGCCAGACAGCTTACTTTGCATAAGCTGCCAACCAGTGCTCCTAGCATGCAACCTCAGGAGTTACTGTGAAGCAGGAAGAAATGAGTTTCCACAGACAAGGAAAGAGCAGTCATTAATTACTAAAAATGACTGCAAATATACCACTTTTATGGTGGGAAACAGAACAGATTAAATAAACAATTTCCTATTAAATACATCATAGATGAGAATGGAATAGAGTCTGGTGAATCTGGTTCACCAAACAATTTGACATCAGCCACACTGACGAGAAAACCAAATGTCCCCGTCCTTCTCCTGCTGGTGAAAGATGTTCACTGGGCATGTAATAAGATGCAGCAAAAGAACTGTTTTGAAGATAGGTTCTGACAGTGATGAAAAAAGGTTAGAAAGATTGCTTCTAAAATTACTGGATTAGACCTGGTTATCTTAAGCTATGACTATACTGCTCTTTTGTAAATAAAGCTTTCCTTGTTTGCATACAGTGCTTGCAAGCTGGCATTAAAGAGGATACGCCTGGTTTTCTGTCTTGATAAGGTAGATAGGTGGATTAGTCACCTGTATGGACTTTGAAGTATCACAAACCTACCTTTTCTCAAGCCTTTTTCCAATGAATATAAAAGGTTATTCTGAGCCAAAAAGAGTAATTTGATTTTTTCTGTCACTCATCTACTCTTTTGGATTCATCATGTCTATGTTTTATTGTTTCTATTTTTCTTTGTCCTGCTGCTTGTGTCTTTTCAAGATTAACAATAACATTTTATTAGTTTTCATGGTAGTTTGTGATTACAATATCTGAAAAGAAATTCAATCTATCCAACCCACCACAAGCAGGTATCTGGTTTTTCAGGCTTATGAAAACTGGCTGAATTTATTTCTAATCTGTTGTCTCACAGTTCTGTAAATGGAAAAGCTCCACAAAAGCAAGAAACTTGTTAAAGTCGTTTACAGTTGATTACCCTTTAGGTAAATTTACCTACATACACATGCAAAAATGAGCTCATGTAGTAGGACTTTGTCCTCTTTTAAGTTCTCTCTCATTTTCAACTCACTATCACAAAATCACAGCATGGCTGATGTAGGAAGGCGCCTGTGGAGGTCATCTAATCCAATCCCTCTCTTCAAGCAAGGTCACCTAGAGCAATTTACTCATAGCCAGCCATGACCAGATATATTTTTAATATGTCCTAGGATGAAGGTTCCGGAATATCTTTTGACAACCTCTTCCAGCATTCGGTCAGCCTTTCAGTTAAAAAAATTATAAATATTCCTATACTTCAGTTTTTACTCATTGCCTCTTGTCCCATCAATGGGTACCACTAAGAGAAGTCTGGTTCTTTGCTCTTTATTCCCCAGCACCACTCCATCATGACATCCTTCCTGACATCCATCCTTTTCTCCAGGATTAATAGTCCCTGTTTTCTCAGCCTTTCCTCACAGGAGACATGATTCAATCCTTCCAGGAGTGTAGGGGCCCTTTGCTGGGCTCTGCTCTGTATGTCCATGTCTCTCTGGTACTGGGAAGCCCAGAACTGGGCCCAGTACTCCGGGTGTGTCTCACCAGTGCTGAGCAGAAGGGAGGGATTGCCTCCCTCGCCTGCTGGCAACTGCACTGAGCATGGCCCAGGAGGCTGCACTGCAGTCAAGTGATCACCTCAGGAACTGGCAGAACCCCCAGACCCTTTCTGCAAAGAGGTTTTCCAGATGGAAATCTGACATAGTTCCTTTATTGCTCTGTCATTTTAGGCAGATACTTCTGTAAAAGTGTCTTCTTGCCTCCTATACTCATCATTACACTTGTAACATTAGCTTGACCAGAGTGGCTTGCATTACAAACACTCCCTTCTGGAAAAAAAAAAATCCTTAAATTTCCTTATTGATTCTTCACTAGGTGGTTAAATACACAAATATTTCAGAAAAGGGGGATATCTCTAGTAGGTCCAGTAATTAAGCTATGAGAAAATCTATTGGTAACTTAAAAGTGGAATTTATTAAAAAAACAAGAAGTTAAGGAGGAAAGTGTGTCCAACTCACCATGCATCATTATAGGAAACTACACAACACATATTTAAGTTCTTTGTTGCGTTATATCCCATTGTTTTATGTAATATAACTAAAGCTGTGTTTGTTCATGCTATTACTTCATGCGATTTCTATGAATCTTCCTGGTAATACAATTTTTATTCTGTTAGTAGATGGAGTTTGTTGAAGTGGGCTTTTTTGTTGTTGCTCAGCAGGATGATGTGTAATTTTTTTTTTCTTTAATTTTCTGCCTAGTATTTTAATTTGATTTATGTCTTGCTCAATTAATATATGTAACTATATTTTCATTCTTCCTTCTTGTTCTTCTGAAGTTCCTTAAATTAACCAAATAAGTTTTTTTATGTTCTTACATCAGCTTTATTTCCTTTTTAGGGGGGGAAATGTACACTTCCTTTTTCTGCAGATAGAATTTATGAAGAAACTTATTTAGTTTCAGTTGAGTAACTGTTTACAAATTCATGTTAGTAATTTTTCTGTTGACATTTGAACTCATTCATACTTTTTACTTTCCTATTTTTTCTCCTCCTCTTTTGAAAAGATTATTTAAAGCTTTCAGACTTTCTGTGTATGGAATGTACTACTCTAAATGTCCTGGTTTTGATAGGTCTTCCTTAGGTAATTCTTGAAGAGATTAAGGAGCTCATAGCACTTGTTTGCTGTCAGGCCATCTGGGAACACTTGACTTCCTGGAAAGTATTTTTTCTTTGCAAAAACAACTCAGCATCTTCAAACACTGACCAGTTCTGTCTGGAAGGCAAAATCATTCTCTTTCTACAAGAGGATGCAGGAGCATTTGCTCTTTCTCAAGTATTTAGAGTCACAGTCTCATAAGTCAAGATAGGACACTTTCTCTTACAGGTCTGTAAAGCAGTAGCAACACAGTTAATGTCCTACATTATCAATCCAGGCATACCATGTAAGAATGGAATGATAATCTAACAACAAACAAACAAAGATAAGTAAAGCAGAAGAGTTTGGCATGTTTTGGAAACCTACATTGATGTATACAGTGATTTAAAAAGAATAGACACCAAAGAAGTCTTACAGAAGTTCCTGTGCAGGGTGGTGCAGAAAAGAATCTGGTTGCCAACCATCAGTCATGAGCCCCTTCAGTTTCCAGCAGAGGAGTTCAGTGAAATAGGATTCTTTTTTACTGTGCTGCATACAGTCCTGGCAGATTAGGATATCTTTTTTCTTGGATATTTAAATCTAGATTAATTATGAGTCTGCTTTTCCCTGTGTTCTCATAGAGAAGAAAGTAATTAATGACTATTAAATGGTTGTAGTATGAGGCCTAAATTAAACAATGTCTTCCCTTCCCATGTTTAGATAAGATAGGTTATGAAAAGTTAAGTACAGATGGAATATGACAAATGCTGTCATCCAATTTCCCATTGCTTTCCTGATGGCATGTCTTCAGAAGTAATTTCTGAGTAGTTTCTACTTTCACTTAAGAAAAAAAAAACTTGCTGTAACTTTTTATACAGTAGAAAAGAAGGCAGCATTTTTTTAAATAGCTAAAAAAATTAGGCATTGGCTTGGAAACTCCTATTAGTAAAACAAAGAATAGAGTTAAAAACTTCCGAGGATTTCTGAATTTCAAAATTTCAGTTGGATAGGGTACTTGTTGGAAATGAGCTCATTGTTTTAATGAGCTTTCTGTGGAGGCTGGCAAATCAGCTGTGTGTGAATTCCAGCCTGTCAGATGCTTGCAAAGGGTTCACTTGGAGTGTTTGCAGATCACTCTTCATTACCTGAAAACAGTTCCAGAAGCCACATGGCACGTATCCCAACCAGTACCTTGGCCAACCAGATCACCTAATGCACCTCAGTGAGTGATTGAAAACAATTCCTGCTTTTTGGAAATTGTCCATAGGAAAACAAAGCAAAACAAAAAAATCCACGAAACCCATACTGTTCCCCACTGTGTGTTTGCAGAAGAACAATGATATAGACAGCGAAATCTGTCCTCTCCCTCTCTGACATTTATTGCCCAAAATTGCAGACATGCTTGCAGGGCAGACCATTGATAATTCTACCCTATTGGGAAAACTCTGCAAATAATTTTTTTTCTTCTAAAGTTACATCACATCTTTTACCATAAAAATATTACAAAACCCAAGCATGTTAGAGAATTGTCACTGTACCTGAAATCTCTGTTTTTACCCTGTGGTAGGGATACCCTTTTTTTTTTTTTTTTTGAGAAAACCAACAGGGTTTTTTGCTGATTTTTCCTTTTTTGGGGACAGGTAGGTGGTATTTTCATTGCTTGCTTTGGGTTGTTTTTTTTTTTTTTTAAGTTTTCAAGAGATTGGACACATACTTTTTTTATTTTGTGAGCACTTTAGTCTGATAACAGAACTGAGCAAGTCCTTGAGGACTGCCTTGGTCCAAGATACTTAGGCGAAATTGTACCAGATACTTAGGCAAAATTGTACCAGAGGTAAACATAGCTAATGAAAATTGAGAGCATGTGAACTTAGAGTTTTAATTCTAGCTGCATTGCTTTTGCAAACATTTCCATCTCTGAGTGCAGCTAAAGACTCAAAACTGCCTATGCCAACTGCTGGAAAAAAACCCAAAAACAAATGCATTGTGTGCATTTACAAGACTGGATCCAAGATATGTTCACAGGGAAGCTTTTCCTTGCTGCTTTTCTTGCAAACATAGGATTTGCTAAAGTGGCTGTAGCTTCAAACCCTTCAGACAAAGCCCTTCTGTCAATTTGATGGAACTGTAAGACAACACACGCAGCAATGTTTAAACAGTTACAGCTTTTCGGACTTCTTTTTACTGACTGAGCAGAGACACACCAGTGAAATTCTCTTCCTCCTTCACTTTCCTGCCCACTCCCCTCCCCCAGCTTATTGAATATGCAAGGAAAAGCTAATTGGCAGAGGGCCATTCTGGCAAGCTGCACAATGTGTTCAGCAGTTTGTTTGATTTATACCGTTGGAAGTTGCCAAACTTTTTGTCATTTGGTTTAATATAATGTTGTGCCTTTAACATTTTTTTCTTCCATAAAGGATTTTTATTTTGCTCAGTAGGATTATAATTTGAAGGTATAATTAGCATCTTGTTAATTGTCAATAATTACACATGTCATTCACAGAGCTCTTGCAAAGGACATGAGATTCATTTAGCAGAACTTCCTCAAGCTGGTGTTCAGAGGTCCCTAATGAGCAAAGAATAGAGCAGGAGTGGATCTAATAATATAAATTGAAAATATGAACACATATAAGCAATCTAAATTTAAATTCAAGACAAGACAGTGACATGAATGAGCCTCTCTGCTATCTAAACAGATGCACAACAGTGTGAATTAACAACCTCTGTTCTCCGAAAATTACAGAGACAAAGAAAATAGTACTCTGATGTTAAGATTCAAATCTAATTTTTACAGCAATATTTGTGCAAATGTAATGTAACATATAAAATATTGCAGCAATGCAATTATGAAAATTAATAATTACATTGCTATGTTTTTTACCACTGCAGGGACATTTTGTGATGTGTAACCACAGCAGAATTTGATTGTTTCTGCACATATCATAGTAATTGCAAGGTTCTCATTTAGGAAAGTGGTCTCCATTGAGAGAAATCAAGAGTATTTCTGTAGTAAATTTGGCAGCTTTGCATACTTACAACCTGTTTCATATCAAAACAGCATAATGGTGCAGATTCCTATGAAAGAATAACTGGATTTTCTCATTCCTTGGCAGGTAGAACTCTCAGTGGATCAGTGAGTTGGAGGAAATTTTATCCTCCAAGCTCATCAGTCTGTATCCTGTAGAGTGGGAATCAAAACCTCATTTTGGAGTGAGGGAATCTTGTCATTTACAATACCTGTATGTTACCCCACCACAGAAACAAGCATGCAGTACCCTCTGTTAGAGTTTCTTGTTTCTGATGTGGGTCACCCTAGGGGGATCATCTCACATCTTGTTTTCCTCCCTCCCCTCATGCTGTGGGGTTGATACTGTCATCAGGTGTCTAACATGTCTTTGTTTTCCTATCTGCCACTGTCATCCCCTTGGACTCAAGGGGGAGAGGACCACTGTGGTGGAGGAATAGGAGGCAAGCCCAAAGGCACAATTGGGAAGTGTCTGTGTAGCTTTTAGATAAAGCCTTTGTCTGCTTTCAGCTTACCCAGAGCCAATAGGAAAGCCTGTGGGATCCAGTCTCAGAGAGCTCCACATGATGAAAGGCAGGGTGAGTTCACTCGGTCAGCTGAAGACCAAAGCAGTGCAGGGCAGAGTCTCCTGCCTCTCTGTGTCCCATGCTGAGCCGCACACTTCTCAAACACAGGCTGCATCCTGAGATGCTGTGTCCATGAGTTGCCATAACCTTTGCTTGAACTCTTTGGTTTTACCCCACCTCACCAAGGGGACTCGTTCTCCTCCCTCCTCAGGAGAGCTCAGCTGACTCCAGCTGCGTTAGCTCCAGCTAGGTTTTTTGTTGGAAAATGTCTTGTTCCCTATATTTCCATTTGAATGCAGTTCATTTTCTGCACCCATATGGATGACTTCAGATGTTTTCTTATTAGGTCTCCTCTTTGTTGTTACATGACTGTGGTGGAGTTTTTCCCTTAACCATCTGTCTTTTTGAGAAGTGCTTTGGATATTGTCAGGTGTTCATGCTAGCACGGGTTTCTCCTCGTATTCCTCAGAGCCTTTTCGGCCAGTTCCTTTTCTGCTTGACACAGAGCTACAGCAGCTGGTTGCCAAAGCACTCCATCACCTTTGTTAATAATCAGATTTTACTGCCTCAGTAAAAAGTGGACAAGAGTGAGGATTTAAAAGAGATTAGCCTTTAACTGAACTAGAGGGGACTACAAATATCTTTGGTTTATGTGAAAGATCTAAAAGGGTTTTTTTTTGTCTTGAGAGTATTAGTGTTTCCTTTTAATGAATTAACTGGACAGATATTTAATTTCTTGTACCATTATTCTGACATTTTTTTCTTAATCTCTGGGATTCTATTATACAGTATGATTTTCAAAAATTATGTTTGCTGCAACATAACAATGTTTAACTAAGAGCTCCTTGTGTTTTCAATAGAATTTTCATTTGTTTTACTCTTTTTACGTAGTCAGCTCACAAAATGTGCACAGCTGAAGAAATAAGAGCAACAAATCAGCATAAAGTACCTGGATTAATAATGTATCAATTATCTATTTGAGTGTAGTGTCACAAATATCACTGCACTTAGAACAAGCATGTCTCCCGAACTTCATTTCTTCAAATTTAAACCATGTGGCAAAAGCCAGATAATGAAATAACTCCATCTTCTCCTTCAGAAATGACTTCAAGAGACAAAAGCAATTGACTTATTTTCATTACTTCTTATGCATTCTTCTGTTGAATGGAAGTTGCTGGTTTGAACCATGCCAGAATAAAAGGGTAACTCACACCCTCCTGTTCAAGGCAGTGCCCAAGGCAGAGAGCCCTAGCTAAGGAGCTGCCAAACCCATGAAAATTCATTAAGCTCACTCTGCTAATGAAGACAGGGCCCAGTTAAGTGCCTGATGATGCTGCTGTGGGAAGGAAACTCAGTTTCTCCTGGCCAGAGCAGAGACAAGAACTAAAACCACTGCAGTCTGACACCTATTGCAGTCTGGTAGAGACAACCCTGCCGGCTTCCTCTGCATGTTCAGGAGGATCCAGCAGCAGGCAGGTAGCTCAGGCTGTGAGCCAGGAGGCTTTGGTGCTCAGGACCAGTTTGGCTATGGGAGATGAGAGGCTGGCTGGAGCGTTCAGGAGCTGGGTTTGCTGGGTTGTGTGGGACGGTGTTGTGCTCTTACCTTACCACATGCGATAGCACAGAGCCTGCTCCTGCTTTCTCACCTTGGCTGCTGTGGGGGACCATGTGTGAAGTGCCGGGTTCTGTTCCTTTATTGGGTAATTAAAGTTTGGGGAAAGGAACAAAGGAAAATGCTCCCACAATCCCTCTCCTAACACACATATGGGCTGCCAGAGCGGCCTTGCTTTAGCTTAGTTTCCAGTACCTGTTCCAGTTAGTTCAGATTTTTGTTGTTTAATTTCCCTTTTTCCCCACTGAGAGCTTAAACCACTGTACCAGGGAGAGAAGTGTGCTCCAATTTGTGCAATACCCTGCTAACCCATGTGCATCTACTCTGGAAAGCCCTGATTGTGACTTATTCCTCATTTTTGATAAATGCAAATGAAGTTTAGTGTTAAATATTTCAAGCACCTTTTCAGTGATCTGGATCTGTTTTCCAGGTGAGGTTCTAATTCCTCTTGCATTTAATCCCCCCAAAGAAGCACAGGTGAAGCTGGAAGCAAACCTTGTCCTGTGCAGGTTGGAAAGTCTAGAAATGCTGCAGGTGCCCTTTCTGCAAAGAAATCCCTGTCTAGTGCTGCTGAAGGCCTTAAAAGAGAGAAGGATCCTGGCTGCAGTGCCTGGAGGTGCATCTAGAGTAGGACTCACAGTTGTGAACCCCAGCCTCTCACTCATGAACCCCAGCCTCACACTCCTGCTTAAACTATTCACAACAGCATGTCCACAGATACTGCACAGTTGTCTTACAATTCATGTTGAAAGAAAGTTAAGGTCTAAACACAGCAGTAGAGGTTCAGGTTCCACTATATGATGGGATATTTCCTGTTGTATTAACAAGATCTGAGGCAATGAGAGAACAATTTAAAAGACACAGTATTAGGTTTGTTTCAGGCTCTTACCACTTCTTCAAATCCTACCTTTGGGTATCTCATCTACAATTACTTTCAGAGCTCTATCTGTCATTATCACTATTATGAGACATGATGTGCTTCATATTCTCACTAAAATTAAAGAGAAGATGGAAGGCAGATAGTATAATGCAGTTCAATATCACTAAGAGATGAAATGGTATATATATGGCTACACAGGGAGAGTTTTAGCTAAATTTGTTTTTTTGTTCATAGTACCCTGTAGGCCCATCAATGAAATTACATCTTTTACTGGCCCAGCCTAATGCCAAGTAATTCTCTTCTCTTTTCTGTTATCTTTATCTCATTTCCTAATGATTCCTCAAGTGCTTTGCTCAAATTAAAGTCTAACACTTATTCTTTTGTTAAATCTTTTCACAAAACACATTTGAAATATAAAATAATGCAAAGAAACTACTGAATAATCAGGCACAATATACACATCTAGAGATCTATTTTTAATATCTTTGAAGTAAAATAAAGAAGTGAAATGCAAATAAGGTCATGAGTAGTCTTGCCTTTTATGTATATGTGTCTCACATATCTGAAAAAAAGTAGCTCACAGTGCTGAGGTTTTGGATTTGCTTGTTTCACACCCTAAATTCAATAAAGCACATTGTGTTAACAACAGGACTATCAGCAGATGATATTTATCAGATCAGTGAGAATTTCTGATTTTCCTATTCTCCTTGAAGGACTGATAGACTTAACACAGGTTTTTATAACATGTTAAAAGTGTTATTTTTATATGTTAAAACAGAGTGCTATAAAATATTCAGCAGAAAATACAACAGAAGAGCAAGCTAATAAACTTGTGCAAGAAACTACAGTTGGAACAAAAAAGTAGAGGCAAAAAGAGTTCTTAATGGAAGAGAAAATATAGCAAGGAAACCACCACAGAAATTTAATGAAAAATAAATTAACAAAGGTATCAACAGACACTCTGTGTTCTATCTAGGAGAATAGAAATACCTTTTAGTTGACTAGTTTGTAGCTGGAGACTTTTGGAAGCTGTTTATTTGGCAGGTTGTCTATTTGGAGATCTAATAAATTTTGTGTTCATGTCATTTATCCTCCTCAGATCTATTTTATTTTCAGTGGTTGTGGCAAGTTCATTGAAGTTTGTTATACCTCCCATTATAATTAACATTTTTCTTAAACCTGATCTTCCTTGACCACCTGAAAAATCTCTAAAAAAAAAAAAAAAGAGAAAAATGTTTCTATCTTAAATGCTTCAAAAGCAAATGCATTAAAGTTTCCTAATTGAATCTTATGGCTTTTACTGCAATCTTGTGGGTTTTTTCAAAATTATTTTAGAACACGTGGCTCTGGCCATGCTGTATGTGCAAAACATAGACTATTAATCAGCAGGGGGGAATATATAAGAAGTTTTGTGGATTTAGATTCTCTGCAGAGAATCTTAGCTGTATTATAACAACTTTCTGACTGGAGGACCTCCTGTCCCAAGCACACCTCAGTCCTACTTAGAGCCTTGTGCTGTAGAGCCCACAGTGCACATGCAATGTCTGGAGTGTCCTCATCTCCTAAATTTTCTTCCTGATGAAACAGGGAAGAGTTCATAGCAATAACTAGTTTTGGATTTTTTTTTGGACTCTGCTTTTCTGTCTAAGATAAATAATGTTCTAAGATAAAAAAATAATAATTTTTTATGTCTTAAAGCTGCCTTAGTTTCTAGAAGTTTTTTTTCACAATGTCACTTGTAACTTTCTCTCTTTTCCAGCATTGTTGAATCATCTTTTCTCTGTGATGCTTTATGAATGTGTATCAAGTGTACTGTAGCAGTATTTGTGTACACATTCCCACGTCTCTAAAGGAAAAATGAAAATAACTGTGGTTAAAGCTGTCATATCAGCTACAGAAAATATGTACTTAGAAAGTGAAAGGGATTTATTTCATAAAGCAGATATATGAAAGTCATTGCCTTGTACATATCAGCTGTGACTTCAGTACAGGGTAATATGTTAATAAGTCTTCCTTGGTGGAGACAAGCTGCCAGGAAGAGCTCAAGTCACCAGACAGTAACAAGTTTGCCTCAGGCTGTTACAGCAGCAAAATTTTCCAGGCTCGTGAGAATGTGTTTACCACTGGACAGGGTTAAGACTAACACTGTTAAAAATACTCTTCTCATGAATTGAAGCAGATCTCCGAAAGCCCCTGCACAAGATGGGGTCACATTTCTGCTTCATCATCCTCTGTGAGAAGCAAACCCTCCCCAAGGACAGTGTTGACCCCCAAATCCCATTATTTCAATCCAGCTGTAAATAATGATGCTGAAAAATTTATTTCTGAAAACAGCCTTGTCTAAATTGGAAATTTTTCCTTTTTTATTTTTATATCTTAAAATTACCAAAGGATAAATATAGTAGAAAGTGTTTCTTTAGGAAATCTCCAAAAGAAGAACAGTCCAAATATTTAAATAATAGCTGTTCAAACTATGTATATATGAATACGATTTCTTCTTTACTAATATCAGGTGGACATAACATTAAATTGTTTTGATTCTGATGCATTCCACCCATAACACACACTAATTTGACTTTAGTGTCAATAAAGACTGATGGAAGAATGAAACTGTTAAACATTATTGAAAGTCAGAGAGATATCAGTAGGAATATTAGGAAAACTACTGATTTTGTTTTTCCTCCAGCATCCTGTGAGCAGGAACATTTTGTACCTTTTTAACACCCTCTCAACCCTAGCAACACCACTGCCCCAATAGCAAGCAACCCCCAGTTTAAAGTTTTGGCAGGTCTCAGTTGGCCACAAAGTTTAGCAAGACGCCCATAGTGAATTTTCATATACTCCATTTATTTTGAGAAAGTCAAGGGATATAGTAGAGGAAATGTAATGTACTTGAATATCTGTATAGAGGCTTTGCCCCAGGAGGTCCCAGTTGTCCTTGATGGGCTGCAGCTGCGATGTCCTGAATTGGGCTGCAGCTGTGACCAGTGAAGATAACTGGGATAAAAGGGGGCAGGTTATCCAGTCAAGGAGAACCTTGAAGGAGCCCTGAACTAAGAAAGAGCAACATACAGAAGAAGGAGTCTGTGCTGTGAAGATCTGTAGCCATAAGAATGTGCCGAGGAGGTATGGACTTTAAGAAATCTGACAACAACAATATGGGACTCTAGAAATAGAACAACAGCAATTGGTGACCCTGATGTGATAGTTGGTAGAAGATAAGACAGCCAAGAGCTGTGAGAGAACATAGCCTTTGGGTCAAGGAGCTGTGAAAGAGTATGGCCTTTGAGCAAGGAGCTATGTGTGTTGTACATGGCCTCTGAGTCATGGGGAAATATGTGTGTTGTACTTGAAGTATTGTATGTAAAACCTGGTTCTGTAAGTAAAAGAAAAGGGGGCACTGTAGTAGAGGAAATGTATTGTACTTGAATATCTGTATAGAGGCTTTGCCCTGGGAGGTCCTGGTTGTCCTTAATTGGGCTGCAGCTGTGACCAGTGAGGATAACTGGGATAAAAGGGGGTGGGTTAGCCAGTCAGGGAGAGCCTTGAAGGAGCCCTGAACTAAGAAAGAGCAACATACAGAAGAAGGAGTCTGTGCTGTGAAGATCTGTAGCCATAAGAACGTGCCGAGGAGGTATGGACTTTTAGAAATCTGATAACAACAATATGGGACTCTAGAAATAGAACAACAACAAAGGGACAAGTTTAAACAAAAGGCATAGCCAAAGGTAGAACACATTCTTCACTGTGGATATATTGAAGGACATAATCCTCATAGTGACTAATTTCCATAGGAAAAGCCAACACAAATCTCTCAAAAGTAGTGTTGAACTCTCTTAAATTCACCTGATGGCAAAGGATCAACACATTACAAGCCAGCAAAACCTGTGTTCACCATTCCAGATTCTTAGAAGACCTTTTGTGCCAGAGTGATTCCAGATTTTCATAATTTCAGGCTAATGACTTTTACTCTTGGAATTGTTGCACTTGGTAAATGAAAATGTAAAGTCATATCCCAGCCAAACATAGAATAGAAGAATGAATATAAAAATACCATTTTCTCTTCCCCTCTTTCCTTCCATCACCACTGTACTGGAATATATGCTGAGCAAATAGAGTTTGAATTCAAAGACAAAAGGATTACCTGAAATAACTTAAGGTCATACTTGATCTTGTCTCCAAACAATGAATGATCCTTTTCATGGAAACTATATCTATAACCTACAATTTTACAACTAATAGAATAAATTTTTTTGTTTTTTATTCTGCATATAATAAATAGCTCTTATCACTTGCCTCTGTACATATAAAGATATATAAATATCTTTATTTATATATGTGGCTTTCTGAAATGCATATAGATTACTGAGCATTTTTGTGCCTCTCTGAATATATACATAGTAAAAGGAATGAACAGGGAGATGCTGATAAGCCAAAGCAAGACATGAATTCCTGAAAAACTGGAATGAGCATGTGTAGCAAAACACATGCATCGTTGCACAGAAGTGACTCAGATAGGTGTTCAGAGGAAAGTGCCTCTTTTGCATGACAATCAGTTGGACACTTTTATCTAGCTAGATCACTCTTGAAGGTGAATCCACCTTATAGAATTAACATGAGTTTTCATATGGTTAAAGTGCTACTTTAATCTGCTCAAACTCTGACAGGCAATGATTCTGATGTTTTAGCATCAACACAGGATTAGAATGGGCATCTAAAGTATAGCCTCTTCTTAAAACAGACACAATATCATGTAATCTTGTTCATAAACCTATCAAACTCCATCATTTTTATACCTGATAATCTCTTGGAAGCCTGTTTCAAAGGTTGTTTAGTACTTTGATGGCTAGATTTATCTGCATTTCACAATTAAATTCATTAGCAGGAAGCTTATACTGAATTATTTGTGACTCAGTAGACAAAAATTTTATCACTCAGATATTTTGTCACCCTTCTGTTGCATCTATTGAGCTGTGAAGCATCCACTTAGACTGAATTTTCTTAGGAGAGTAAAGATGACTTCTTGAGGACTTATTTAAGAAATATGTAAGTAGGTCCCTGATGTAGTAATCTACCTGCAGAGCAAGTAGGTAGCATTATATTTCTTCATTATGCTTTTTGGGTTGATAACTCTGAAAATAAATAGGAGACATTGAATACTTCAGCATGCTTTGTAAATACCAGTGACACTGAAAACTCTGTGTTTATATCCATAGAAATTATTTTCCAGCAGCAGAAAAAATGCTGGTGTTGCTAATATTTATCAGTGCTAATCTGAGTGGGCAGATCTGTATAAGAAATTGATTTGAATGGATGTAGATGTCCTTGGTAGAGAGATACATAGATATGGGCTAGGTTATTTAAGTTTCCCATCACAGGCCCCCATGAGAAATAAGGCCTTTAGGGTATAAGCCATCTAGCTCTTTCATAAGCTGTTTAATTTCTGCTCAGGAGGAAATGGTTCCCTTGAAGGACTTATGCTTCCTTACTGACAGTAAAGGTAACCTTACAGAGAAGTCATCTGTTGTTAGCTGCATTGGATAATCTTCTTCTCTATTACAGAAGGATGACTTCAAACAGGAGAATTCCATCATTTCAACCTGATGTTATCCCATAGACACTTTGTTCTCTAGATAATAAGTAATATATTATATATGATAAATAGATATAATGTAATAAATACATAATATATTAGAGTTATTTATATAACTATAAATATAATAAATAGATAGGCAGTTCCAAAGAACAGTAATAACACAGAAGATCTGCCTCAGTCTCTCTGAGTGCCAGCTGTTCACCCTCTGAAGAAAGAGCCTATATATGATGTCTATGCATCTCAGACACCTTAGTTTACTACCTAAAGTTTCAAGGGATAAGTACAGGCCAGAAAATGTAATCATATATCAGTTCACTTTACAAAGACAACCAAAGAGCAGAGCTCAGTTTTTCATCAATCTCTAGGTTTAGAAATGTCAATCAGCCCATTGGTGTACTGAAATACTACCATAAAATTATTTACTATATGGTGTTGCGTTCACATGCTGTAAGTCACAAAATATAGCATGGTAAATAATAGTGTTCAAGGGATCCAGCAACTCTTGGAACATATAAAAATACATTAATATAAACCACCTGCCAAATACTCACAGACATGAGTTCTGCATTGCCAACAACCCCTGAAAAGGAGGTGGGGCAGTGGGAGGGTAAGTTCGTAACACAGATTATTCCCAATGAATAATTCAGCAAGTTCTTTTTACAGCACACTTCCACCAGCTGGCTTTTGTGTAAGAACTTCAAAGTATTTCAGTATGAATTGATTAAGGCTCTACACTACATTGATCTGGGTGTTAGAAAAATTTTCTGTTCTCCAAAAAGCAGTGACATTTGAGCAATGCAGTTTTGTACTTCTTCTCTTGACAAGTTCAAGAGAATGTCTTTGAAAATTAGGAGACGTTTATTGAACTCAGATGCAGAAATATTTTCATTTTGGCTTTCCTTTACAAGAAAAGTACATGTTGAATTACAGAATTGCTGATATTTCCCTCATAATAGTATCACCTCGGATCACTGAAATCTATCAGTTTTGTTTCTAACAGTAAAATGTGGACATTTTACAGCTAATGAAAAAAGTTATGTGTGAGGTAAGTTCAACAAAAGCACTCCCTTTTCTCCCTGTCTTATTGAAAGCCCTTGCAAAGAAAAGGAAATCCTTTATTTTTTTTTTTCCTTGGCAGTAAAATATTGCAAGCAAGGACTATATTGGTGCTAAATATTAGCAGCTGAGTTCAACAGTAATGTATAAACAGAGTTCAAAGGCAGAAATAAATTTACATACACATTGCTAGCATAGTTTCTTTTACCACTGCAGTATTCTATACATTAATTTGAGTGCTGGAAAGCTCCTTTCTCTGTGGCTTGTATTTTAAAAACAAACTGAAATAGATGAAATAATTTCTGAGGCCACAAATGGGACTTTGTGGAGACAGCACATATTAAGATTGAGGGCCTGGTAATTGTTTCTTATTTCTTCCCATATTCATACTGCTTATTTATCCTGTACTTGGAGGTCTGCAATTTTTTTTCTCTTTTGTGAAAGCAGCTGGGGCATTTTGTGATGCATGTCATTGGGTACCTCACTGTACTCCAAAAGAGAAATATTATCTTACCACTGTGGGAAAACTATGTCTCATCCTCACTCATATGAATATATGTCTAGCCAGCTTTATCATAATGGTGACAAAGAATGGTATTCATTTATTTGGATAGATGTATCTTATTTCCATGAATAAAAATAAAGGATATAAGAGATAATCATGATGGACCGAGAAATATCAAACTTTTAATTTAGTTTAGAGCAGCACTTGAAATCTTAGATATAGGGGAAATGTCCAGTTTCAGACATTTCCAAATCCAAACAGTAGAGATGTGTGTGAGACTTTTCCAGTCTTTTACTTCTTCCTAGAAAAAGACTTCTACATATTGGATTTTCAACTACTGATTTCCTTTGAAGCTCTGGTGAATTGTGCCACCACCACATGAGTATCCCTCCAAATTTTGAAATTATGGCAACTGCAAGAGATCTTATTCGCAGCTCCAAGATATGAGAAGATAGGTAAATATTATATACACAAAATCAAGGTAAAGCTTTGAACCTCAAAGGAGTTCCTTTTAGGCCTGAAAAAGGCTGATACATTGCATTCACTCAAGCCTTGTGCCTTTCCTGAAAAAAATACAAACAAATCAAACATTTACAGTAGAATCAGTCTGTGCACATTCCATCTGAGAGCTGGCCTGACTTCTGGTCACATGGATCTAGAAAATACCTGCTCAAGTTGGAGCAGTTCTTCATCTAATATGTTTGAAATTGTAATTTTCTTAGGAAGCCTTTCAATATGAGGCCAATACCTCATTGTCTTTTGATACAGGGAAGCCTCTTTGGAGCCTTGTACAGAGTACGCAGATTTTTCTGGTGCCAGAGTGATGCCTGGGGTGCTAGCTTATAGTCCTGGAAGGGAGGGAATGTTCATTTCCAATACAAGTGGCAGGGAGGAACATCCACATTAGGACTGCTGTGTCTCTTCCTCTCTGCAAAGCCTTGATGCTCAAAGTGTGCAAGATATTGAAGCCTAAGGTCTCTTTCATAAAGGTATTTTAATAAAAAAGCAAGAACTCTGCAAACTGCCAGCAATAGGGAACTCTTAGAGGAAGGACAGTAAGTAATGGTATTAAGTCTGGTGCAGGCACCAGGTCTCTGACATTTAGTAGAACTTCTCCTCAGTCTGCATGTGATTTCCATGTGCTTCTTTTGTAGGCAGTGGCACAGATTGCTTTAGAAAAGAGATGTTGAGGAAATTGGAAACTTCCCCACGCCCATGCACCAGAAGACCTTGGAATGGGTGAAGAGATTTGGAGGAAAGCTTTGATTTCAATAGAGGGAAGACTGCAACTTCTTTCAGATTCCTGTTCCAGATTTAAATACCAGTAAGAAACTCCAGCATACACTTGCAGACCAAAGATTACTCCTTTGTAGTGGTGCTAAAAAGAATCCTTAAATTATGTTAAATATAAGAGGAGTTAGTTCTCTTTTGCATTTCTTTTCTTGTGAGGTTAGATCAGCTAAAAATAAAGATTCATCTATATATCATTCAATGTCTCTATGAAAATAGCTAATTTGTTCAAAGTTTCTTCCTCTTGATAAGAGGTGTCATGTCATAAAAAATTTTCACATTTTCAAGGTATTTATAGTCCTTTGGGAGATTAAAAAATACAGAGGCAGGAAATGGTGGGTGTACACACACACAAACTCAGTCTCTGTGGAGGCATTACCCACTTATTAGCATGGCATGTTTTAATGGCATGCCCTCTTTTCATCTATTGTCCCAGACATTTCCCTCAGACTGAGTCCCAGGATTTCACATATCTGAGAAAGGGCATTTACCAGTTTTTTGTTGTTTTTCTCCAGATTCAGATTCTTCTCTCTTTATTATCATTTCTATAAATGCCTAGTGTCTCTTGATTCAAGATAAACCTTCACACTTCTAAAAGAGTCTCCACATTGTGTTTTAAATTACCAGTAGCAAGAAGAGACAGAGAGAGAAGATGCATCCTGTTGCAAAAGAGGTTGGATAGCTTTCCCACAGCACTTTCTTCTCCTGAATCTAAAAGCTTCAAGATACCTGACTTAAAGCTAGTTGAGGTCATGTCTTGAAACATTCAGGAGTGCAGTAGCAATTCTGAACAGTTGTGCTCACAGGCAAGAGGAAAAATGTACTAGGCCAGTGACCTTCCACAAACTCTCTGAAACATGGCAAAGATAAAAGAGGGAGCTGAATGGATCACTCCAGGTGGAGGTGATCAAGGTGGAGGCAAAGAGATGCAAAGGGTCTACAACATTTGGGAGCTGCACAGAGCATGTGTTGATGGCTGCTCTAAGAATCACCTTTGCTCTGATCCGTGGCTTTTCAGCCAGATTTTCCCATCTGAGTCAAACTGCATAATGCAATCTTTCATTTGCCATCTTCGTTGTGTCCTGTGTCATTGTGATCCCCTCACTTCAAGAAGGGTATGAAAACATTCTGGGGCAAGTCCAGAAAAGGGCAGTGAAGCTGGTGAAGGGTCTGGAGCACATGCCTGATAAGGAGCAGCTAAAGGGTGTTTAGTCTGGAGAAGAGGAGGCTCAAGAGTGACCTCATCATTCTCTGTAACCACCTGCAAGGAGGCTGTAGCCAGGCGGGAGTCAGCCTCTTCTCCCAGATGAGTGACAAGGCAAGGGGACAGAGTCTTAAGCTGCACCAGGGGAGGTTTATATTGGACATTAGGAAGAATTTCTTCACAGAAAGAGTGATTAGACATTGGAATTAAATGCTCACAGAGATGGTGAAGTCACCATGCCTGAAGGTCTTTAAGGAAAGACTGGATGGGACACTTAGTGCCATAGTCTGGTTGACATAGTGGTGCTTGATCATAGCTTGGACTCAATGATCTCAGAGGTCTTTTCCAACTTAAATAGTTCTGTGATTCTGTAACAAATGGAAAATAATTTAAAAAAACCCCAAACAATCTTCATCTCATATTTAACATGGAGAATTCAACACCATTTTTAGATATCATCTGCTGATAGCTATCCTATGATGATTCATTACATTTAATAGTTCTGAATCCATATAAAGTAAAGGATTTTAAGGCTCTGAGAAAGAGAAAAACTACATTGCTGAGTAGAAGAGCTGTCATGCAGGGGAAGTAAGGAATATTCTGATTTTGTTTTGAGGAACTTCCTTCTATAAATAACACTGCTACAAGGGTATAAATCAGAAGTACCATCATTCTGATGAGACCCCAGGGGACTTAAGCTCTGCTCACAAGAAATTAATCTCAATTAACTCAGATAACTTCTGGATAGGCTACATGCTCATCATTCACAGAGGTAACCTGACTGCTGCAGGTCGCTGTTCTCTCAGAAACGAGGCTAATTAATGAATGAACTTCTGCTAAAATGTTAGTTGAAATTCAGTTTGCACACCAAAGCATCTATTACTTTTCACTTATTTTCATCACAAGCTTCAGTAACAGCCATTTTTTCACCAAATATTTATTTCCTTCTCAATATAATGTTTCACTTTTTAATCAAATGGAATGCTGGAATAATGGAACGGCAGTATATTTTAATTATTAAGAATTATAAAATTTTATTTGCAATAAATTGTTATTTTAGAATCTATTTTTTATTCTTTCTAAATCTGGGGAATGCTTTTGGTGATCTAGAATGGGTTTTTTAAGAGCTATTTCAGATAACAAAATAAAAAAAAATCTGGGCCTTCTTTTCATTCCCTGAACTCTTTCACAATGGACTGTGGTTCATGGAAAAAATGCAATGGTCTTCCCACAGACAGGACTAGACCCAAGCACTAGACAACAACTTTTTCTCAGCATGGGAAAGAGCATGGTGGAGATTCAGTTTACAGACAGGTTCTGTCCCACAGTGGAATCTGAAAGGGTGGATCAGAATATCCTGCCCTCCCCTTAGTTTCATCAGAAAGGAGAAATTAAAAATAAAGAAAAAAAAAGTGAAATAAATAAGAGAAGACAGGGAAATGGTACATAAGAAATATGTTTCAGAAATAAATTGTTAAAGGACAGAAGTCATGCTGTTAAGCACGAGAATATAGTAGAGTGATCAGTCTTGTGTTTAGCACTCTGAACACAGAACTTTACAAGCATAAAGGCTTTTTTGTTTTAAGAAAAAAGACCCAATATTAGATATCTGGTAGAGAGGCTGGGGGTTGGGAATTTACCATCAACTGGAAACACTGCTCAAAGCAAAGAAATGAAAAAGGGAACAGCAGAGGAATGTCTCTCCAAGTTGCCTACTGAAGCAGTTTCGGGTTTAATTTTCATGCTTGTTTTGCAATCCCTTGATAGTCAAAACTGGCTGACACAACACATGAGATATGCCAGTGCCAGTCTTGGGTATTTTGGGCTCCTGGAAACAGCACAAAGATCTGTGTTGACAAAAACTTTACAGATGTGCCAGATTTTTTATTCAGAGTGAGAAGCAGAGGCCCCTCAAGTAGGAATGCAGATGCTGTCTGGGCCGGGCCCTGGGTCACCCAGGCAGGGGGCATCTCTGTGTGGGCATTCAGCACGTCCTGCCTGCTTGCCTGCAGCTGGGAAAGGGGGTCACCAGAACAAGCTGACTTCTCCAGTGCAGTACTGCCTTCACGAGCATTCAACAGTACAAAAAAGGCTCTCAGTTTCCTGAATATCACTTGCAAACAGTTCTTTATCATTTAAACAACAAATGGGACGTTCTTTCACCTTTCACTTCCTTCTGTTGTAGGCAGGTTTGAGATGCCTGCAATCCTTATTCTCAATGAGAAACCTTAAGGGGAATTCAATTTGATTCAATTCTCACTGGGATTCATACCCTGAAGCTTGTTTCTGGAAGTATGGAAGGGATATTTTTTTTGGTAATTTGTTTTATTGTAAGATACTTGACAGCGACCAATGACAACGGTAGCAGGAACAAAGTTCAAGTAGGGAAGTAGCAGAATTTAAAGGCTGGCATCCAGGAGAAGGGGAAGGAATCTGTGGAACAGCTGGATCTATGAGGAGAGATTTTTAGCTTCACTCCATAAAATCAGTATACACAAAGCTAATATTTTAATTTTTATGTGTTTCAACTTTCCAATAGTGGTCAGGTTTTAGAGCTATGTGAAAAATGTCCATATGCAACTGAGAAATTTTTCTCTTACTGATTGTAAACTTCTGGTCAATTTAAGGTATATATTTTTTCGGTCTTGACAACTGAGGACTTTAAGCCCTTAAATGTAACAATAAATGCAACTCCAGAGAGACAGAATGTATTGTTTATGTATCAGAAATTTGTGTCAAAACTTGTGCAAAAGAGATGTAATCTGAATTATGAAAAAATATAATCTTGAGGTAATTTATATTGATTTTGTTGAACTATATTTAACAATATGTCCTGCAAACACATTAAATTAACCAAGAAAATGGTCTCTATTATCCAAAAACTAAAATTAATTTTTGTTTTTATTCTTAGTTAATTTGAAGGTTGTCTAGCTCAAAAGAAAGGAAATAAACTTAACTTGATATAAAATAAACAAATAAAGATGTCTTATATTTCACTGGATTAGTAAACAATTTTCTAAACTTTTGTGAGGAAATCCTCTTACTTTGCTGAGGTATTTTGACACACAGACCTCAAATTTCGGTATATATGACCTCAGTATTTAAATAAAGACATTTTACTGTCTACTATAAATGTGTTTTGTTCCTAGAGCATTTTACCTAGCAATTCAGATGCTAATATAGATTTTTTTCTGTCTATTGAACAAGGTTATCACTAAAAAAATTAATTTTTCATAAAACATTTTTTAAAGTGCTTCTTTTTTATAGTGTTTATATAAAGATCAATATTTTGTGCAACAGGGAAGTCTACAAATACTACGGTTTCTCTGGATACCAACAGTAAAATGACATCTTAAATATTTAATTTTTATTACACCTTCTGTATTGACAACAGTGACATTCTCATACATCCCATGAGTAAAAGGGCCATGAAAGCTAAAGGAAAATAATTTACAGATCAGACCAAAGTTAGTTGCTACTATTAATATTACAAGATGCTTGTCACCTTTTTCTGTTTCTGGCATACTTCTGGGACACTGCACATAGAAACAGCAGTTAAAGACATTTTTAAAGCAAAAGAGAAGATAAATCCTCAAGTCCTTCTCAAATATGTGCAGTAAAGAAAGCGTTAGGTGACATCTAACCAGCAATCCACAGTCCCAAAGGTAGGCTGTGTGTTAAAACAAATGTCAGCACTCTCAGGATAAGGCACACTTCAAGACCAAGACATTTCTTTCATTGAGATTGAGTGTTTTGAGCAAATTTAGCAATCTTCTGAAGTGTACCTCCAAATCCAAGCGCCAAGGTGCTCACTTTGAAGCTAATGTTCTTACAGATTAAAGTACTTAAAAAGCTTGTAGAATCAGCTCTCTTATTGCACAGGTGAAGAGATTGCTTTAGATACTAATATGCATCTTCAGTGCTGAAAGACATCAGGAAGAAAAGACTCTGAGTCCTAGAACACTCCTACACAGGTCTGACACAGGTAGAAAGCTGCACTATTAAGCACTTCTGACTGAGGAGCAAATAAACCAGAATCAAACACAGTTGGCTTCAAGGGAAACACTGGAGATTGAGTACCTCAGCTGGTGGCAGACAAATATTATTTTAGTGTTTATATATGCATTTTATTTATTATCTATTTTCTTTTATTTCTTTTTTTTCCTTTTTTTTTTTCTTTTTTTTTTTTTTCTTTCTGCATGGAATAGAGTAAACAGCAGATAGAGCCAGAGAATTTCACCTTGCATTACAGAACCATACTCATGTCCCATGTTTCTAGGGATGTTGCCTCATGCTTTAGTGGAAGGGAAGAGTCCCTAGAACATTAGAACATAAATTTCTTTTCTTTTTTTCTGTGTATGCTGCCTCTATAGTGCTCAAACGTCCCCATTCAATCTCCATTTATAGTACTGCTTTCACCATCTGGACATGAATTTGGCAGCTCATACTTCCAGAATGCATTGCACCTTGAATGTGCGAATTCCTTGCATACCTTTTCAAAGACACCTCTTTCAAAAACATTGCCCTTTAAAACAGACTTTGACTCAGTCATAAAAATTGCTCTTCTCAGCTGTTTCCCTTCAGGTTGCCTGCCCCAAGGAGTTATATTCAAAATTATTTCACTTTCATGGTCCTTACAGTAAGAATTTACTTCCTCACTGCAAGATCCTACACCCTTGCAAAGTGCACCAAAATGCTGCTGCCCATCATTAAATTATGAATGAAGTGGAAAATATAAGCTGGACTTGTTTAGGTGACATAAAAGTGTTAGCTTGAGTTCCAGTTCAAAATAAAAGCTGGATCTCAGAAGAAACATTTGTTTGAAGTGAACACAAGTTCTTTTCTCAATTTTTCTTGCACTAAGAAAGCTTTTAAGACTTGTGGTTTCCTTATAAAGTTCTAAATTTAAAAACAGATCTTGGAAAGTACATCAGGTGGCATAGAAACAGACAGTACATCAGGTGGCAGAAGAAACAGGTCTTTCCAATTTCTTTGTGGTGGGATAGCCAGAAAGAGCAACAGTCTGTTTGGGACTCCAGTTTCACAACACTGTCTGAATCAGGCTGGCAATCACTGGAAGAGAAAGAGAAAGAGACAAAGATGAGCAGGATTAAAAGGACATCCAGGTTCCCTGGCACAAAATGGCCATTGAATTTGTGAAGTGAAAAATGCTAAATATGATTACACTCATTAGCCATCTGCTGTGGGTTTCTTAGCTTATTTCACCTCAGAACCTGAAACAAAGTCCTTCCAACTATTCCTGATTTCTTTGCAGGTACTCTCCTCCCAAAAAAATGACTACATTTCTTAAAATTATGTTCTGCCTCTGTAGCACCACAGAAAGGTTGCCCAGGCATTGGAGTGCATATTAATAAAATGGATTTACTAAAATAGGTCTTTAATTGAAGAGGTTAAATCTTAAGCAACTGGATTTCCCAGTGCATTTTTTTAACTCTCTGCATGAAAACCTTGTTTTTTCAGTTTTACTTAGTCATTGTACCTACTGCCACACTGTAAAATGCAAATAAGATTCCTCAGTCAGTGACTCATTGCAAATAAAAACCAACCAAATAAATATCTATCTCTAAAAGTGTTGCTGTTATTATTTACAGATAGTTTGGGAAAACATACTTAGCATGACACAATATGAATATTTTTATATCACTTTTTAACAGTATTTCTGACACATGGAAACAGAAACAAGTCATTAATGGTATAATTGATATTTCTCTAATTAACTCAAAAGCAACAAATTTAGAAACTAAATTTAGGTATAGTTTTATTTTCCTAGTTCAGGTTTGTATTTATAGTTACAAGGATACTGAGTCCAGGTCACTAGATGGTTTTTGTTCATAAAAGACCTCACTAAATACTGCTTGACAAATAAAACATGATATCATAGAGTACAGATCATGCAATTCAATTAATAACATGCTCATAATAAGTTCTGTGATGAAAAGAATGCAAAAGAGCAAGTATTTTCAGTGCTGGAAAAAATTGAGACATTCCTCTTAAAAGATACAAAATAAATGTCAGTGGTAGTTCTGGCCTGCATTTCAAAGAAAAAAAACCCTTTTAGTATAACATAAGTAAAGATTAAGTTACCATACTAAGCAGCCAACTAAATAATTCTAATAATTACTGTGGGTAAAAAGAATATTTGATAAGGAGTTGAAAAATATGAGGTCAAGTACCATCTCCAGCACAGGTCAGTTGATCTGGTCTCAGAAAAGTCAAGCCATTTCATTGTGAATCTATTTCCCATTCTCTGCCCAATACTATAAGTTCAAACTGACCAGGATTCACTGAGTGAACCTTCACCCAGAATCTCATTATTTAGACTCTTCTCATTATTTGTGCAGAGAAAATGGTAGTTTTTAGAATATGATTATCTGAGTAGAGGCTATATCTTTCCAGTTGGTAAATCAAGTTTGCAGTCATTATTTCCTTCTGGCTGCTGGTGTCAATATATCTAAATTTAGGTGGAAAGAGCTACACTCCATTGGGTCCTACAGCAACAAGTGGTATGGTCCAGAAAGATTAGCTCTCTAGAGCACAACACCTGTTGCTGAAGGTTCAACATCTGTGCTAAAATGTTCAGGGATTTTACTTCAGATGAGAAGTAAAAGACATTAGAGGAGCACATTTTTTGGTTTCACTTCACCCCAGAGTAACCCATTTCACTTTTTCCAAGGCATTCCATGGTGAGAGCCTAAGTACAATAGGTGAGGACAAAGAGAACACCCTCTTCCAAGGTTCATATGTTCTCTGAACTAGTAATACTAGTAGAGATGTGTCTATTGATCTTACTTTCTAGCTATACCCACAAGAACATAGAGTCAAGATTCAGAGCCGTTTCACAGCATTGCAATAACAGAAACAGATTCATAGTGATCCCACAAAAATTCTTTTCCCAGCTTGGGCTCACACTCATGAGGAGTTTAATACTAATAAATCTATCTCCTTCCAACATAAAATATTTTATCTTTATTTTGCTGAGCCTGCGTAGAATCTTCCACATTGTATATTCCTCCACAAACTCACTTAGTTTTTACTAATTGGCTTTCTCAAGGGGAATAAGGGAGAAGCATTTGAAGATCATTTTCCAAATAACTCAAACTATCCTGTGATTTTTTTGCAGTCTTTGATGCTTTTGGTCAGATTCATCATCTTAAGCTCTCTGCTTACAGCAATAAAAAGGACATGAACTTGATCTTTTATCACCTATCACTCAACACTGTTTAATATGCCAGTGTGAATTCCATTGTCTTTCAATCATTGTTTTACTTCATAACTTTTTACTTACATTTTGCCACCACAGCTCTGTCTTGGAACATTTTTCATCATTTCAAATTCTTATTTGAGGTTAACTTCTCTCTGTGTCATGGTATGGGGCTGGTAAAATTCACACTTTCTTTTCCTTATTTTTCCTTAGGGCCCTAATTCCAAAAGTTCTGAAGTATTTAAGTGTTGCTTGTGAAGCCAGAGTAGTATTGCATTACAAGGTGTATATATAAAAAGTTAAAAAAAAATCAACCCCCACCTTCAAATCAGAGCAATTAAGCTTTTTTTCCCCATGTGGACCTAGTTGGTGCTAGTTATCTGCATGTCTTTGCCACAACTGTTCCCTCCGTATAGGTATGAAGCTGCTGAATTCCTGAAGTTATTTGGATTGTTTGTGATGCTATCAACATTTTAAGGTTAATCAGTGAACTCTGGATTCAAGTCGTGGCAAGAATGGTACAAAAGGGATTGATTTTCTTGTGTGGTGGGACTTTTTCCCAGTTAATTTTTTTAAAGTTCTCTTCAAGTCTGCACGTAGCCTGAGCTGCAATAACTGCAGCCCAGGGCAGTGTCAGTGAGGCAATCAACACCTTATCTGGGTAGCTTTCATTTCCTGTTGAAAGAGCTGGCTGAGGTATGCACTGAATCCACATCTCCCCCACGAACAGCTTCAGTCTCTGTGCTATCTCCCCAGTGATCTTCCTTCCCACAGCAGAGGAAGAAGGCCGTGCCTCCTCATGGTGCTGCAAACACCTTCCTTTTCAATCCCCACTGATTGGATTCACTGGAAGTGTGAGCCTGAGGGTATCTCGACCTTCCAAAGGGCTTCACTCATTCTGAGGAACCAGGATGTGGCCTTCATGACACAGAACAGCACAGGAGTTTCTTATTTTCTTCCACTTTTTCTTAAAAGTTTCAGTTCCTACTTCTAGCGAACTGACTTGATCTGTATGTTGCAGTCCCCCAAAATCCATGGTTTCCATCACAAAAATATTGACATGTGATATGCAAGTAACTTAATAAAATGAAATAACTTAATTGTATGATATCCAACAAGCTTCAGTTTTCTTCTATTTTCTTGCTAATAAGATCAAATGCCAAATTGATGGGAACCAGATTATTTTTAGAAGTATAAAATTGTATTTTTAAATCAATAGAGTTTGACCCATAATCAGATTCATATATAGCTAGAATAGGTTAATAAATGGTTAAAGGTGCCTGCACAGGATTTTAGGCATCCTTGTTTGCTTGTTTTTTTTCTCTTTTGGATATTGCAGACTGGATTTGTCTAGGCCAATAGAAAATAATTTGCTCTATAAAATTTACCCTCCCTGAAGCAATGCAGCAAACTCAGCAAGATTGTTTTCTCTCAAGTCACTTAGAAAGGGATGGGTGGGTTGGGAAACCAGCTTACTTACTATTCAAGTAAGACTGGAAAGCAGCAGAATAATACATTTAGATAACAATCTGAGACCAAATTCATCATTAGTGATATCATCAAGGCCTCTGTGCTATATTTCTGTAAGGGTGAGAGACATGAAACTTACATAATATAGCAAATGTTCTGACATTCATTAACACTTCAGGGGAAGCAAACATTGGAAAGTTCTCTTTCCCTCTAAACCTCCCACATCTCCTAACAAAGCCAAGTAGCAGATATTCTGGAGTGGGGGGGGGGGGGAAGGAAAAGAAGGAAAGAAAATCCTCCTAAATCCATACTACTCAAAAAGTCAAAGATAATACCTGAACATATGGAGAAAGTCATAGAGACTACTACAAACTCTGATTTCTTCAACTGAGTTTAACTCAGCATCTCAGAATGCTACTGGAAAAAAAAAACAAAAATAATCTTGAAGCTGGATATGGCAGAGTCTTTTAATTGCAATGCTGATCCTAACAGGGCACTGCCTCATGAGGTCACCAGCAAAAAGGTGGAAATTTTCACCCCTTCCATCAATTTTGACAAAGAGCAGGCAAACCCAGTACATTACCCTTGTTTACAGCTTAGTTTTGCAAGTGTTATTCCTTACTGCTTTGGCCTTCTTGCAAGAATACTTCTACATAAATTATTCACAATTATCATTAATTCAGACTGCATTTGAATAGACTTGGAGGGCACAAGGGACTGTTTTGGTCATGTATCCTGCTTAATAGACACCACAGGACCTCCCCCAAAAAGCAATTTCTGACTTGAATCCAGCCCTTCTGGCTTACTAAAGGAACTTTGCCAAGAGAAATGTTCTCATTGCTGCACTCTTTGTGAGCAGCCCTCCACCAAAGTGCAGATATTGCAGCTTAAATTGTACATAATCCGAGAAAGTTTTAAGTTGGAAAGGGCCTGTGAAGATCATCTAGTTCAATCTCTTGCCTTGGGCAGGGACACCTTCCTCTAGACCAGGCTGCTCAAACCCCCATCCAACTGTGCCTTGAACATAGCCAGGGATGGGGCATCCATAGTGGTTCTGGGCAACCTGTTCCAGTGTCTCACCATCCACACAGTGAAGAACTTTACCTTATGTCAAATCTATACCGACATTCTTACAGCTTATTTATTCTGGATGTATAATTAACTCAGCCCATGCTACTGTTTCCTTGCCTTGGAAGTATGACTTAGGTAAGCAACCAATAAAAGAAAATGCACCTTATTATGTAGGTAGGATTGTCTGTTGATATCAGTAACTGAAATCATATTCAAGTAAACAGTTTGCCCATGTAGATCACCTGAGAATCTGTCCCCTAGGGAGTACAAATCATATGATACAGAATTTATGATGACAATAAGGAAGCATGTGAAGTAGATTTGTTTGCATTGTCACAAATTAATTTTTGAATAAGCCCAGCTAAACCATTCTATTAGGATTTGCAGTAGGACAACAAAAAACCAGCGTTTATTAAAAGAACACGATTATTGATGACTATTTAACTGGCTAAAACACAACTGACTCTTTTGAAGCACTGAGAAAACTGAGATGGTGAGAAGGAAGCATAACTTTCTGGTTTGGTGTCAGTTTTGATTTTTCTTAAAGCACGACTGACAAATGATGGTGTTTAAATTTTCAGGGAAAAAGTGTCACAAATAGAATTGGTTTGTTGCCAATGCATCCTGTGAAATAGGATTTGCTGGTTACATTGCAGTCTTTTTGCTGACCAGACCAAGATTAATCTAATAGGCAAGATAACGTGAGTCTGACATGAAAAGTGGTGATTTACCATATCTTCAAATAAGCTTTGAAATTTTCTATACAAGTATTTGCTAAATACTTGACCACGTGAAGCCTTCAATCTCTGGCACTACTATTGACACCATGTGTAACCTCCTGCAATTAACATCTCTTCTATGCATCAGCTGACACCTTTGCAAAGGCTGTACCACAGACCTTACACCATACATGTTTTTGTACCACAAAACACCATATATGACTAATCTGATGAGGTGCCTAGAAGACAAGCCCTACGAGAAGCTGCTGAGGGAATTGGGGCTGTGAGTTTTCCAGGCTGAGGGAGCCTGGAGAAAATGAGGCTGTGGGAGTGCCATTACGCTCTGCAACTACTCAAAAGGAGGTTGAATGCCATTGGGCTTCAGCCTCTTCTCCAAGGCTACAAGTGACAGGGTGAAAGGGCCTGTTTCAAGCTGCATCACGAAAGGTTTAGTTTGGACATTAGGAGACTTTCTTCACAGAAAGGGTGATTACACACAGGAATGGGCTGACCAGGAAGGTGATGGAGTGGCAATCCCAGGAGGTATTTATGGAAGGACTCAATGTGGCACTTAGTGACATGGTCTAAACAAGGTGGTGTTTGGTCATAGGTGGACTTGGTGATTTCTCAAGTCTTTTCCAACCTAACTAATTCTATGTGATATACAGTGACATCAACTGGTCCATGTTGCTCTGGTGCAAGGGCACCACATCCTTATTTCCACAACCTTATTAGTGCTCATTTTATCAAAGTGAAGGTCCAGACAAATCTTCTCCTTGATTACAGCTGTCACTTCAGAAAGCATCTATTAAGGAAGCAAAGCAATATTTAATCAACTACTTAGATGTTTAAGTAATTTACTGTCCCTGGTGGTAAACAACCAGTATAACAGGGCAGAACTCTTGGTAAAATTCTGTGGATTTTAAAAAGGACAATAATAATGTAGCGTGTTGTGAGCAACAACAGTCACAGTCAGCACCAATGTTTTGCTCTTTGCAATATTATGAATGGTCCTAGAATCTCTAAAGTGCAAATGTTTTGGGTATGTTCTACCTTAAGTCTGATTCTTGAAATAATAGAAAATAACTGTTTAAACCTTAGCAAACCTGTTCACAAAACTTGCCACTATTACCAGGAGATCAGTAATTTCTTATTTGTTTAGTTCTTATGTTGTCTCTTCTAAATGTTTGTCTTTTAAACAATTTACTTTTGCTTGAAGCTTAACATTCCTAGAGACTGACGTAATGAAAACAATTAAATTAGTCTTACGTCTTTCTTCCAGGTTTTATCTTAATGGGATTTCTGTAACCTAGTTCTGAACCTCTTCCCAATATCCAGGTAACTGCCATCATCCATAATTCATCAGATTACACAAAATCATTTCTCAGTACTTTTACAGCACTGGAAATACTGGATTTCCATGGAGCACATGAGGCTGCATGAATAGTCCTGTCATTTTTCTGGCTAGATGTACCAAGAAGTCTTCTTTTAGTTTATATACTTTGCACTAGTCAGCCACCTAGATATAAAAGGAGAGGTATCTCACACTTAAGCGAGATTTGCATTTCTTGAGTCTGGTGCAGACCTTTGCCTACTTTCTCAGTTCTGGATATGGAACCTGCTCACATGCACCTAGGCTATAGCTTGACTCAGCTTTGTTAATGATTCTCTCACTTGAGGCAAAATTGTGCTGGATCCACAATTGCTTATAGGTATTCACAAAACTAATGAGACAGTCCCAGAATGTCAGAAAATAGGGCTGCAAGGGGTGCCACATGAAAGCTTCATGGTACCTTTTTCACTGAGAGCTGACTGTTGTCCTAAAGAGGCCATTGTGCCCCTAGTAAAGCGTCCCTCACTTCCTTGGAATAACCTACTGCACTACTGCACAATCCTGACTTCAAAGAAAATGTAAGGAGTGAGCAATGAGGAATACTGTAAAAAGTCAAGGATCTGGAAAAATATGCCTGGTTTTATGTAGCAGCTCCCTGACCACCTCAACTGTGACATCTACCTTGTCTTAATCCAGTTTTTTCAAGCACCCTACTGACAAGGTGGGTAGCTGACAAAGATTTTTGAAGGTTGCTGGTCCTGGGAGGGAGTTGTTAACCAAATAAACCCTGCATTGCTTGCACTGACATTTTTAATGAAGCTGAAATACTAACAAGAATATAAATACAAACTGTCTTGGCTGTGTTGCATGAGAGAAAAAGAGTACTGGGCATAAGTGAGAGATAAATGTGTTTTTCTCCAAATGCACATCTTCTAACCAGAAGATGTAATTTGCTGAACAAGAAATGTAATTTTCCAGGTGCATTTTGAAATATAATTTAATAAAAAAATTGAAACAGTAATGAAAATGCTTCCCTCAAAAATTAGTTTTCTTTTGCCCTCATTGAATTGAAATAAAGGTATAAATGCTGCTGTTCTTTTAAAATCATATTTTTTAAAATTTTCTATTTTTCATCTTCCATGTGCATGTCAAATCTGCAAAACCTGCAGAACTTTGGTAGCTATTAAAAGGAATATAGCAGTTGGTATTATTTTTTACTTCAGCAGAAACTTGTTATCCAAATATTCTGGCCCTAGATATGAAGGGACAACTTCTATCATATAAAAGCATAACACTTACTTCTTTAGAGGGATTTTAATGGAAAACAGAAGAAACCTTGGAAATGCTCTCACTAGTAGGCTTATGTGAAAATAAAATGAAAGTAAACGAAATTATTTCCCTCTTTTATTCTGCTTTTGAGAATATCTTCTCACTATCTTGTATGAGACTAAGTGTCCCTCCTGAAGTACATTTCTAGAGTAGAAAGAAAAATGGATCCATTAAAAATAAATTAGAAGGATTGACTGGATTTTTGTCAATGAAAATGCTTCTGCATATTCCATGGATATTTTGCAAGACATTTTTAGGAGCATGACAAAAATCTGCAGGGTATACTAATAAATATATTAGTATACTTTTTGACTAAATAAAAGTATACTAATATATTTATGAGCCTTCAGTGACAAATAAAAAGATGAGACAATTTTTTTCTACCAAATATTTTACAAGTCATAAAATAGATAATGCTTATCTGTAGTTTTTTTCCAAGAAAATATAGTTGCACAAGCCCTGTTTTCTTCCCTTGAGTAATGAGACAGAATTTATTAATGCTTTTAAGCTTTGATTTTATTCACCTCTGTCCCTTAAAAATATAAGCTGTTTTCAGAGCTCTGCAAAAGTTTATTTGCTGCTTTGCAAAGCTGTGCCTACCCTCCTCCCCACCTCATTCTTTAGGGATGTTTCATCCTGGCCTTGATGGATTGACAGTTATTTTCTGCCTGCTGATTTTATTGTGTTACAAGTTATCAAGCTTATCCAGGATTGTGCTATCAGTGAGATACACAACATCACAGGGATCTTGCAATCAGGTGTCAGAAAAAAAGTGAAAAAATACAGTGATTTGTAACTGAAGGAGGAATTTCTCCAATGTCTCTGATATCTCATAGAGGTTATGCAATTGTGGCTTCGGTCAGAATTTTAAAAGGTTTTTTTTGTGCATGTAAGTCCACTCTTTCACTGTTGGCTTGAGAGACAATCTCCTCTCCAGCCATTTTTGTGATGCAATAGCTCAGAACCTAAAATATCCTGGTTTGTTTGTTTATTTTATGGTTTTGTAACAGGATGGTTCCTTGAGATACTGTATCTCTCATCAGGGCTGTCCTGGGAAGCAGCCAAAGCAGTCAAACCATCACTACCCTTACTCCAGAGCCTGCAGGAGAGCCCACACCCCTCAGACCAGGAGCTCTAACAGGACACTGTGCTCACACCACTGCCACATCATGAGTGCATGTCCTGGGAATGGCCTCCTGGAGTGGCCACACTGGCAAGAGAGGTTTTTGAGCACTGCATGGCTTGGCACAAGCTGTAAATAACAGGACCAAGCCAAGAATGCCTCTTCTGCTTTGGAAGTGGGCTGTTACTCATTTTGCAGCATGTCCGTGTTCAGGATGCTTTATCTGCTTTCCTAACAACCACTTTTACTGCAAGTCCCAAATAACCAGAGCCCAGCAGATGCTGCTGCCAGGCTGGAAGGGGGAGCAGGGACTAGAAGCACACCCAGGGAGGAAAGGCAGCGAGAGTGTGCGTCTGTCCACACTCCTGTCAGAGTCCTGCAGTCCTCTCCTCCTGAATCATCTCAGCTATGCCAGCCCTGCCTGTCTCTGCCCCAGAGCTGCCAACTGGGCTAAATCGTGTGGTGACTTTGTGAGGCAGACAAAGGTAGGTTAAAATGCACCGGCCAAGCTCATTTCCATTTGGATTTTACCCAAAGTCTCAGATAAAGGGCTTGAGCAATAATTTGATGCACTAATTAGCCCATTAAAGAAGATTGTTATTTTTAGGTGCCTAAAGTTTTGTTTCAGAGGAGAAAAAGGCCTTGGTATATTTTGAAGAATTTTGTGAAGAAGCCTGTTGGAAGTGAGAATAAACAAAAAAGCTCTTTCAAATTCCTGGAAATGGCTGAGAGACATGTTGTAAATTCTTTGAATTAGTAAAATAGACTGCAAGTGACCAAGCTTGTAAGAGCAAGGTTAACAGGTCACAGAGGACTACAGTTGGTTGATTACTGCCTTTTAATTTTAACTTTTTTTTTTCTAAATATACTTTATGATTTCATATTTAATTAATAACTCAGTATAACAAAGGGCCAGTGTACATTTTATTAGAAAAAGCCTACACTGAAATAATACTAAAACTTCAGAATAAAGTGAGGAAACATAAGAAAACATTAGCTATCTAGGTTTAATTTACTTCTGTTAATACAGATTTAAGAACATTTAAGAATATTTTTTCAATACTCTCCTTTGGTACTCATTCTCGGCATGATCTCACATCTTGTTTACTACACATCATCCAAATGTGTTCCTGAATAGTTGATTGTTAATCCTGAATATTTAATATTGTTACAGGATGTTGTCCAAAATTTTCTGGAATAATTGCCTACAGTTAGCTTTCCAAGCCCTTATCACTTAATTTGAAATACTGAACCAGCAGATCCTGTTGGAATCATTAACAACGTAACACTTTTGAAGCAATAATTGTTTATTTTGGGATCTGAATTAAGTCTGCAGCTCAGAAAAACACATGCTCAGCATGAACTGAGGAAATAATCCTCCAAGTTTTCAGGATTTAGTTCAGGTTGTGAAACAGTTTTCATTTTGTGTGAAGCGCCATCCACTCTTCGCATTCACACTCACTCTGAGCTGCAGAAGTACAAAACTGCTGTCCAGCAAAGTCAGCATGTCGTAGGAAGCGCTAATGGGGGCTTAACACTGCCACAAGGACCCTGCACTGGAGGCAAATGCATTCAACACTGACCATGGAGCGAGTCTCAAAAACCTGTAGTGCTCAAGAGAGCAACAAAAAGAAGTAGGTTAGGGAAACACTGCTGATCACTTATAATTGCATCCACAAGCTCAGCTCCTGGCCTGGTTTGACTTTCCTTCATACCTGTAAGAAGGAATAACATGGCTTCGGCTGATGCAGTAAAACTGTTATCAAAACAGCCTATGTGGATGACTCAAAACCCATTTGAGGATGGGTAAGTAAAGAAAATAGGCAATCTGCTGGCTATAACATGCATAATAAAATAATAATAAAACATGATTGATTATTTGCATAATATTAGCAGTGACTCATAGGTTAGGGGCTGTGTCTAACTTGTCCATATTAGTAGCATTTTGCCCCTTGGATGTGTACAAGTAATTGCTTCATCGTGTACACCCAGGAGAACTACAGAGAAACTGAAACAATCAGTAGCTATTTACTGTTTATCACTGATTATTCTTCAGCTGTGTCTCTGGTTTTGCTCAACTCTCCTCCTGTCCAGAAGGGCAAAAAAACCCAATAAATCTGTTTAGACTCTGGGACTGCAAGGACACACAGTGAGAGTCACAGGGAAGGCCATGGTGTTCCCTGGCTGCATTGTAGCTAATCAGAGATTTGTCTTTTCCAGTCTTTGAAAGACTCTGGGAACATGCGCGCACACACACACACACACACACACAAAAAAAAAAAAAAAAAAAGGAACAAAGGAAATATTTTCATTTATCGTTTTTATCGTTTACTTCATTCTCTTCTCATAAACACGGTGAAAATAATGTCTAATAAAGTTAATGTCTAACTTTATTAGACATTATTAATTTTGCTGCTACTGCTTGCATGACTGAAGCACCTGCAGATCCCAAGTGAGATAGGAGTCAGCTGTGCTAGGTGCTGTACAGATGAAAAACTCTTGAAAGTGTTTGCTCAAGCATTCACCAGCTGACTGGACACAAAGAACTACATGGGAGGGAAGCAGGCAGCAAAGAGGCAAAGAGATGCTTGCTCAGAGTCACTCAACAAAGCAGCAGCACAGCTGGGAATAAACTCCAGGTATCCAGATGCTCAGAACTCTGCTCAGGCCAATACACTAAGAAGCTTTGCCAGCTAAAACAAACATATTTTTTCATCCTTGACAAACTGCCAACTATAGTGAAATGTGCTAACAAGATGTACAAAAGCAGGTTTCACTTTTCAAATCCTTTTGAAAACAAAGCAAAACACAACACCCTTTTTTTTCTGGCTGCTTGGTGTCACTCTTAACCATTTCAGATTTTTAGGACAAATTCATATAAAAAAAAAGAAGCAATTAATTACTTTTTTATTTGCAGATGAACACTGGAAACAGAATACAATTCTCAAGGATTGTGTCTGCCACTTCTTTAAAGTGGACATAAACTTACTTTGCTGGTTAAATGGTAGATTTTAACAATTAGGATGGATATCTTGAAAGAACCCTGCACCAAATAAAGTGTTTGTTTGAGGAGAAAGCATCTTGTTCAAATAATATGCTCAACAATACCTAACTAGTTTATCACAGCAGTTACCTTCTGACATTCACCAAGTTTTACACCAGCTGTAAAGCATATTGCAAAACTTCCTCATATTAAATCCTGTCAGCAGGACTCTATTTCAGCTCCAAGTATGCTGCACAGAAAAAAAGTCAACACTGCAGAAAAATACTTCCCTCTGCTTGACCAAAACTGAAAAAATAAGGAAAGTAAAAGAGAAGAAGAATAAAAGAAGAAATCCAGAAGCTCTTTTTTATAGTATTTCTAGTTGTAGCTTCAAGAATGGAATAGAGAACCACCTTAAGACTCTGAGTTGGAGTGCAGGAGGGGTTTTTTTATGTCACTTCTTCATAGCCTTAAATCATCATGGCCATTGGATGCTGATTCACAGCCATAAACTACTTCCAGTGTTTACATTAGGGTTTCTGAAAGAAATGCATATCTCAGGCCAGCAGATCAAATACATCACTGTCTACAGGATCATGTAAGGCATGTATGCATTGTATCCAAATGAGGCCTGCAGAAATATAAGGCAAGCAAAACTTTGATAAATTACACACAAAAAAACCTGCACACAAACAAAAGAGTGAGGATGGAAAAGGGTTATATAGTGATGTTTTTTGTATGAAGCAATGAATATGATAGGTCCCTCTGTCTTTATGAAAGTAAAAGTCCACTTCTTGGGGGGAAGGAAAGGCATTTTTCTTTTTGGCTCATTAAACTATATAAAGCACAAGTGAGGCTCTGTGGTTCATTTCAGAACTGTATGAGCTAGGGCAGGAGGTGAAGTCAGATTTTCCCAAGAGAAAGGGAACTTTGGGACACACCTAGTTTCAGTGCGATGGTCCTCTGTGTGCTATTGAACTGGAACATCAGCCCTTGTGCCCAGGCTCAGCACTTACAGGGTTTGCAGGTAAAGAGGGCGCAGAGCCAAGAGAAGTGAACTCCCCTCCCAGGAGAGCAGCAAGTGCCCTGAAGTTGCCTCCTGTATCCCAGCAGCTGAAACAACCTGTGTGCTCTCATAGGTGGAAATCCTTCTACACCAGTTCTCAGGTCCTGCTCCCGTGCCTCTTGGTCTCATTTATGTCTGTGCCTCTTGCTCAAATAGCTTCCTGCTTCCACCACCAAATGACACTCATTCCACTGCAAATGGCCCCTTTGAAGTGGCAGAGGAGGGGCCTGGATTTTATCCATGGCACAAAATCCTAGCATAACTTTAACCCTCTCTCTTTTCTTTTCTTTCTTTTTTTTTCCTTCCTTTTTTTTTCTTTTTTTTTTTTTTTTTTTTGATAGGGGAAGAAGGGGAGAAGCAGCAGTTACTGAACACAAGATGAAGGAAAAATACAAAAATACAACTTTTCTATTTTCAATTATCACATAAATAAAGGGCCCCCCAGAAAAAAAAAAGAAAAAGAAAAAGGAGCTGCTACTTCATCTGCTCATCCTTGTATGCAATTGTCTCACCACCTTGAGATTTCCACAGCTATGTCACTGCTTAGTCAAAGGCTCTTGCTTTCAAGGCCAATTATCCCATGGTCATGTTGCAGAGAGCTCTGAAGGAACTCCTCTGGTCTGACACCTGCATTTCATGCCTACCCATGGAGGAAAGGGAAGTGAAACTGTTAATGGGTTGTCAAGCAGGATGAAAACATTATTCCTTTGGCTTACTAGATGTTCGCACATAGAAAAGTTTAAATGTTGTTGTTTGGATCTTTTTTTTTCATTAAACAAATAAGAAAAGTTCTTGTGAAATCCCGTGAAGTCAAGAAAATCACAGTGTCTTGTTTTCTTGGTTTGAGTTTGAGGCTGTATTTTTTCTCTAATGACAACAAATTAAATTAAGTGTTTTTCTAAATTGTGAAATCATTCCAGTTCTCAACCGGCAACATATAATTTTAAAAATGTGTCAAAGTTAGTCACAGGGAATTTTTGGAATGTTTACATTTGTCAAGTAAAGATTTGGCAAAACAAGTTCTTGAAATGTTTTGATTTCACTAAATCTGCCTCTTTACCCAAAATAATAAAAAAACCTTAAAAAAAATGGTGAGAAACTTTCACTGAGCTCAGAATTCAGATGGCTCTTGGGCTATACAGCTTACATTACATGAAAACAGTCCTTAAACTGTAGTTTAGGTCATGGCTTAGTCGACATGTCTGTCAGCCTTCTTTTAACTCCTGCCATGTTTCTCAGATTCATAAGAGTGGACTCTTCCATTCAAAGTCCAACACAAATTCTGCTGAAGGTACAGGTTTTCAAATGCAAGCTAGAATCATATCATATCCACCCCTAACATGTTTCTTTTAATCTATGTGAAGTGGCTCACTGGGACAATAGAAGAAATCTTTACAGAAAATTGCACACAACCCATAAAGCCATAATTAACAATTAGCACTGAGAAGGCACAGGTTAATATATCCTATAAGAGCAGAGATTTTTCTGTTGAAAGATTATTAGGAAAAAACAAAAAAAATACCCAAACAAATAAACTCCAAATGTAAAGATTACAATACATAGCACTAAAGGCCTGTTTTTCAATTAATGAAAAAACCAAATAAAATACATTTTGAGCTCCTTAGGAAAACACATTATGTACACTCATATGTACACTAAAAGCTGCACAAAACAATCTCTCTCCAGTGTGTTACATGTTGGAAAGCCTTATGATTTCTCTTGTAACTGCATGCAATTTATTTCTTATAATCTAATCTCCTACTTCCTCTTCCAGCATGAAAAAGATGTAGTATTGCTAAACTGTTTGGTTTAGCAATGACAACAAGCTATAGGCAACATCTAGTAAGCATACAAAGCAAATTTAATATAATTTAATAAATTTAATAATTTTGCATCCAAAATATAAAATTGTCCTGGAATGCACACCTGGTCTTTTTTTCACATGAAATCACTTTCTTAAATCTCACTCTCCTTTCTCAGTGATATAGTTTTATTGCCTTTAATCAGAAGTCAAAGCAATTTTTTCTTTTTGTTATACACTCAAACATCATGCATTACCTAGTAGGTTATTTACTTATCTACATGGCTTAAGTAAACTATTCCAAGCATGTCAAAAGATCATCAAGAAACTAGTGACAATGCTAACTTTTTTTTTTGTTGTTGTTTGCTCCAGCTCTTTGGACTAGATTGGAATGCTAATCCTTTCCTCAGCAGACACTGCACATGGAGGGGGTTGAGCAAAGGTGGAAACATGGGGTGTAGAAAATGGCAATGAGACAAACACATAAAAAAGATAAAACCAGGACTGTCAGAAAAAAAAGTGGCAGAAAGCTTTTACTTCCGAATTCCATATGAGTAGGCAGACTGAGGTGAGCACAAATTACGCTCCAGACTGCTTTTGGCACCTATTAGCAAAAAGGCCTGGTGATTCAAAGGTATTTTTGGGGAATTCCTAAATCACTTAGACTCAACTGTGATATTAAAATTCTTCAGTGCATAAGTCCATGAGGCCTGATAAGGTGCACCCCAGAGTCCTGAGAGAGCTGGCTGATGTAGTTGCCAAGTCACTCTCCCTGATAAGTCATGGCAATCAGGGGAAAACCCAGGTGACTGTACCCATAGAAAGAGGGAACTACCAACCTGTCAGCCTCCCCTGTGTGTCTGGAAAGATCATGGAACAAATTCTCCTAACAGCTGTTCTAAGGCACGCGAAGGGCAGGGAAAAGATCTGGGACAGCCATCACAACTTCACTAAGGGCAAGACCTGCCTGACCAGCCTAGAGGCTTTCTGTGCTGCAGGGACTCCAGGAGCAGATGAGAGTTACAGACATCGTTTGTCTGGACTCCTGTAAAGCCTTTGACACGGTCGCCCACAACATCCTTCTCTACACATTGGAGAGAGATGGATTTGATGAGTGGATGGTTAGATCAATAAGAAAGTTGTATCCTTAAGTGCCAGTCTGAGAAACTCAATGTAGAAATTTGAGCCTTTCATTTAAGATCCAGTGGCTTGATAATTTCTCTAAACTAAATTTCTCTAAACTCTAACTGCACAGTTACCAGAGAAACTAACCCTCCTGTTTAACATTTTTAAAAATTTTCCAACATTTAGCTGAAAATCAAAGCTTAATTTAGTATTTCGACCAATGCTGTGCCTGACAGTAATTTAGTGATTTTCACTGTATGTTTAAGATCTCTGGGGCAGAAAACCGAAGTGTTGGTAAGACTTTGCAGCTGGTGTGATGAGGTACAATAAATATTGTAATTTGATTTTTCAGCCACCATTTTTCTATTTCCTTTTGGAAGGAGCTATAGATAGAAAAAGAAAGGAAAGTAGTGACTCCAGTTAGTGATCATGCATTTTTATAATGTTTTTTTAATTGATTGATGTGGCATCATGTTCTCCTTCTATTAATTGTCTTCTCATCCCTTAGGTTTAATGACTTGTCCTGATACATTGAAATTTGTAGAAAACTTCGTGACTGAGAAAACACAGATATTCCTAAAGAGTTACTTCAGTTTGCAGATGCACTGATTTTAAAATTTAATAAGAGAGAATGAAAGTTGTTTTGATATTATCAGAACTAATGATCTATCCCTATGCATCAGCAGTGATGACCTCTAATTTCACTAACAAAATACTTGTTTACAGAGAAGCTATTTGCAGGATTTAACATAATTGATCACAGCATTTACAGTAAGGTGAATGTTTATATTTAATTTGGAAAACTCATGATAGCTTTCTTGGCAACATAGGTAGATAAGCCTTTAATCTCCAACAAACATGTTTTCAACTGGCTAACCTATAAATGGTGGGGCTTAAGAGCCCTTGTGTCTGTTTATATGTCCAGAACCACACAGCTCTTGCCATGCAAGTCTGTGTGCACAGGGGGAGTGTCAGCCTGGTGCCAGAGGAAGGCAAAGGTTGTAAAATCAGAGGCAGAGGCAGAGCATGTTCACGTTCCCCTGGCCTGCCTGCATGCCTGGTCCTTGCCCTGCAGGGATTGATCAGTTCCCTTGCTGCAAGGAGCACTTCAGACTGCCCACCCTGTCAGTCACGTAGGTATTCCCACAGGTGATTGGTTTTGAGCAGTATGTTAGCAATTTTCATTTCCATACCAAGCTAAGGCCATTCCAAAAGAGTAGCCTAGAGAAGCTGGCATGCTTCAACTGGAAAGTCCTCAGCCCTTCACACTCCAAATTCACAGTTGCATTCATCTGTTAAGGATGTTTGCATGAAAGCTTGTACAAAAAAGTGAAATTTTCCTGCTCTGTTAAGCACTGTAGCCAGGAATAACCACACAGAATGTGTCAGGTGCTAGACTAATGGTTGGACACAATGACCCAAGAGATTTTCCAATGATTCTATGATTTTTTTTTTTTTGAGTGATTATTAACACCATAGAATGGTTTGAGTTGGAAAGGATCTTAAAGACAGTCTAGCTCCAGCCCCCTGCCATGGGCACAGACATCTTGCACTAGACCAGCTTGCTCAAAGCCTCATGCAGTCTGGCCTTGAGTACTTATACAGATTTGCTTTAAAATTCAGAGCTTGAGTAGCTTCTCCTTCTTTTGGCCTGACTGCTTCCATGCTAACTTTCTTGTTTGCCTGATAGGAAATGATTACACAATCCTCACTGTAAACTGGGATTTAGTTCATGTCCTATGTCCTGTCTTGTGTGTGCTAAGAATTAAAGGCTTGTGGCATTTTGGCAATATGTGTAAGACTGGAGAACAAAAAACAATGTTTGACTCTTTATTTCCAAACAATGCGTGTCTGTGAATAACCATGCATGTCTCTCTAAATTTAATCTTTTGGTACCTATTATTCATATAATAGGGTTCTCAACATCAATTTTGTCTACAGCTAGTGAAAAAAAAGTTCTACTTAATTAAATGGATCAATTACTTTAAATGTGCTTTTATTAATAAAAGCCAGACAAAATTGTGGCATTCTACAAACCAAATTTTGCCCACTTGAGACTCAAAAATGAGAAGCCAGTCTGTGCAGATTATGCAATTAGTTCTGGTAAAAGTAGTCTTCTAATTTCTTGTACTCTTAAACTGAAAGAAAATACTTGATAGCTCTCTGAGCCGAATCATGCAGATTCCTGTAGCCCCAACGTATCTTCTGAACTTTCAAGAAGCCAGACATCAGCTACATTAAGCTCCATTTATAGAGGTGGCTGGGAAAAATAAGCCATTTTCAGAGATCTTCAGATTTAGATCTCACAGTGGAATGATTGTTTTCAGGGGAAAAAAAAAGCCAGCTTTCAATGTGTCCTTATTCAGGTGGTGGGGGGAATAGTATAATATCATTGTGATTCCAAATAACAAAAGTTCTAATAACTACCAGCAAAGTGAAAGGCTACTGAATATTATTTTATTGTTGCCTCTTTACTAAAATGTTCACAGAATCTCAGACACTTAGAGATGAAATGCAGCTTTGAAGACCTGCAGCCAGAGCAAGCAGCTTTTAGACCCTAAGATATTTAGCTTAAAACCTCGGCACAGAGCACAGGAGCACAGCCCTGACTGGGGGGCATCAAATCCTTTCAGAATGCAGGTGTGAAAGCTCACTGCAGCACCTCATCATTTCAAGGTGAGTTAAATAAACTGCCTCGTGTCAGAAGGTTTGCTGTAACTCAGTGTCACAGGTTTGTTTTGGTATATTTGCCTGTCTGTGCAGACTGCTAGTTTTTTTCCAGGGAATGGGTATGCAGGCCAGAGTAACATTTCTGGGGAGAGAAAGCTGTTCACAGCTGTTCCCTCAGCCCTCTGTGGCTGGACAATAGAGGAGACCCCACTACTGCACAGAAGTCCACGTCTGGTGAGTTAGACAGAGGCATGTCTCAGGCACCATGACCATCTAGCCCCCAGCCCTGCAAATACCGCTTCTGTCTCAGTGTGAGGGGCTGGCACCAAGATCTGGGGGAAATACAAAAAGAAAGTGTCTTTCTCACAGCCCTGAGTGAGACCCTGAAATGATACAAGCAAGGCTAAGATTCACCAACTTAAATCTGGTTTGGAGTGCCAACAGTTGGCGCTGCTCTGAGAGGAAAGAAATTTTATTGCATGTTTGGGAAAATGCAATCTATGTTTCTTCATCGTGAGAGTACTTCATTTTAAAGTAAACAGATCAGAATGGTTTGAGAAATAAGGTGAGAACATGCTTTCTCAATAAATAAACAGAGCAGTGAGGATATGACTTGATGTGACTTTTCTTAATGGAATGTGATTTTGACTCTAAACAGCAAATTGGACTTGTCAGATGATAAAGGTTAGCCTTGCTGTTAAGTACTATCGCTCTTTTGGCTAGTGTTAAATATATCTGTTGCATAAAATAAACCATATAAGATGGATAAGAAAAAGCATTGAGAATACTCTCAAGCTATCTTTTGTAGGAACCTGAATGCCACCAAGCACTCCACTGAAGAGCCAGTCTTTGTGGCAGCACTAAATCCTCCTGAGCGTTTGTGAGTCTTGTGAATCTTAAATGAGTTGTTTTATCAGGAAAGAGACTGAACCTTTTCCATATCAATGTTTTAAGTAATAGTTCTGATAGGGGTATTGCCAAACACACCTTTCAACAAATGAGTCACTAAGTACACTGGGGGTTGGTTCCTGCAGAACAAAAGGGGAGCTGTGACATTTTAACTAAGTTTTACTTCTTCCTTGAGCTAGATCCATGCCCGATCACAAAACACATTCACATCTAGCACGCAAATTTTCTTTCTCACCATGATTCCAAGCAATATAAATTATAGTTGTTTACATCAAGTTTCCACTCTTTTGAATACCTCTGAGCTTCTCTTGACTTGGCTAGCAGAGAGCCCACAATGTAACCAATAATCTTCATTCCCTCAGCTGAGCTAACATCATCCTGACTAAAAAAAACAAGGAAGTAAGCTAATCAGAGATCTTCTGATTTATATTCTGTAATGAATACAAAGGGGCAGAAACCAAGGTCTTTTAAATGGAAACTGTCAGCAAAAAAGAAAACAGAAGAGAATTATTTTGGGAGGAGCCAAGAAAGAGCAATAGGGTCGTGGGGGAAGAGGGGATACTAGAAAATGAAGGAATGATCTGAGAGATAATATATATTGCTGCAATATTTTTCCACTTGGTAATGTTGTGAGCTCAAAATATTGTGCCAGTCAGACTTGAGAAAGGAATCATGAAAGAGTATAAATAACTTATTTTTGATTATAGGTCTGAATTTTGTAACATTTTGTTTCGGTCCCAAAGAATATTCACTTACAAAAAAATATTAACCAAGTAAAAAAACCCTAAAAAGTTAGTCGCTCCAGTTTGAAGATTCTTCCATTTTTGGGCATTCTTTTTAATGTCTGTAAATATATTTGTGAACCATTTTAACTTCTGAAGGCAGAATCTTTTCTGCTTTCAAAATTTTAGACTTTTTTGGTTTGGTTTGGTTTTGCTTTTTGATTTTTAGAAAAACAATTCAGTTGAACCACTTTGAAAGCTCAGCTCAACACACTGGTGCTCTCAAAACTTTTTTCTCCATAAAAGGGTCACATCCACACTCATTAAGGGTAGGATTTACCTAAAGGAAAATTGAAATCCTTTGTTTCTAATGTAGGTTGAAATTCTGATGACTCAACAGAGATGAGGACAGGTACACAGCCCAGGAATCTTCTCCCACTAGGACACTTCACTGTTCCCCACGTCTCTCTGCTGGGCCACTATCTTTTCCTGCTGTAATGCAAATCTTGAAGACTGCAAATCTTGAAGAGTTGTGGCATACTGTGGTTGAAGCCACCTTTCCTCCATTGTGAAGGAGGACATTAATCCTTAAGATATGTACCTCTGTGTGACCAGAAGTGTGTCTGTGGGGGCATGAAGGGGGAGAGATAAACTTGCTCCTGTGACTTACTGACACAGAAATTTCACTGGCAAGAGAATCACAGGATGGGTCAGGCAGGAAGAAACCACAGTGGATCATCTGATCCAATGCCCTGCTCAAGCAGGGTCATCCTAGAACATACAGCACAGGATTGTGTCCAGGTAGTTCTTGGATATCTTCAGTGAGAGAGAATTCACAAACACTTTGGGCAGCCTGCTTCAGTGCTTGGCAACCTACACAATAAAGAAGTTCTGACTCATGTTCAGGTGGAGCTTCCTGTGCCTCAGTTTCTGCCCATTGCCTCTTGTCCTGTTATTTGGCACCACTAAGGAGAGCCTGGCTCCATCCTCTTGACATCCCCCTTCAGATACTGATAGACATTGATGAAGTCTCCTCTTAGTCACCTCTTCTCAAGGCTGAACAGACTCAGCTCCCTCAGCCTTTCCTGAGGCATCTATTACCACATGGAACTAGGAATTAGGATTCTACAAAACTGTTTTAATTTGATAAAATAACACAGACCTAGATCTTCTTGATCCTGATGCCTTCTGCATGGTTTGTCTCCTGATGCAGATCCTCAGCTGTGCTAGTTGACCTGCTGTGAAGCAGTCTCCTATCCCTTTCCTTCATGTCCTTAATAAAGAGGAGAAAAAAAGCTCTGCTGTTTTTCCAGAGAAATACTCCTTTCAGAGTGATACTTCCCAAGATGAAAACAGTGGATCAAACACCATAATTTTCTTTGTAGGTAGTTGATACAGGTCTCAACTGGCCCTTTTGTCAGACTTTTTCTTTGTTCCCTTACCTTTGGCATGACATAGGAGGACCAAAACAAATTAAGCACCTCAATACCCCCTTTGGAGAACAACATGTTTTTCAGCAAGGTGAGCAGGCTTACCAGCAGTAAGGCCAATTCTGCTGAGCCTTCTCATGCCAGTGTTTGGGTTGAGCTGCTGCAGGAAGACTGGCATGCCCGAGGGTACAGACTGGTAAGCACTACTCCTGCGGCCATAAACTACAAGGATTGCACCGAGTGAAAGAAAGAATTGGGTGTATATGTCCTTAAACACATCACATACACTTTTGGCATTGAATCTGAGAATGAGGGTCCTGGAGAGAACTGCCAGTACAGGAGTACAAAGAACTATACTTTCAAAGGAAAAGGGAAAGACAAGAAGAAAAATGAAAACTAAATGAGTTGTGGGAAGACACAGAAATATAAATCCTTTTTTTTTTTACTCACATTTGAGCCAGAAAACTGTGGCACCAATTGTAGGTGTTCAGCTCTATTGGAAATAAAGTATTAAAGAAAATCAGCTGATCCAACAAAAAAGGAGTAAAATAGCTATTATAGGGAGTTTTAATGTGTTTTGTTTTGGCCTGAAATCAATAATTATTTGGAAGGCGGGATTATTTCTTACCTAGCTGATAAGGCAGCTCTACAAAGAGTTGTAATAGATGAAGGGCTAAACATTTTACAACATGCTATGGAAGACATAAATGTATGCATAATCATAGATATTCAATGACTAGAAGTACAGTGTCTGCCCAAACCAGCAATAATGATGCATTGTAGTAGAGAAACTGACTGGACAGTGAAGCTGGATGTGTAGTAATGTTGCAAAGTGTTAAATGGCTCATTTTTATAATGGCTCCACCCACAGAGTTACTGATTTAAGCTTGATAATAACCCTCTTTCACACTTGTGCTATGCTGCAGTGAGTGCATGGTACGCTCCAGGAAATGTAATCATTGCTAAGATACCCACACACTATCTGCCAAGAAGATATGTGACCTGACTCCCAAAATTGCAAGAAAATTCAAAGTACTGATTTGAGGAGAACTGTGGTAAACCATAGCACATTCATAAGCAACGGTTAATTGCATCATGTTTATGAAAGTGTTTACCCATTTTACTAATGGAAACATTTGTTTAGATTTTATAGGCAGTTGGTCTTCAATTCATGTTTCCTGGCATTCCACAGTACCATGCTTGATGCTTATGTCTCTTCAATGTCATTTTAAAAAGTCTCAGCTGCTTACAGTGAGTAGGAAAAAAATGCACCTCATAGTACTGCCTTTTGTGAAATACACAGGCCAGTCAAGCAGTGACTGATAGCAGTTCAAACATGCTGTGAGAGAAGCAGCTTCCTGACTTATTCTCTAATACAAAGACAGAAGTAAAACCAGTGATCACTTGGAATTTGAATTATTAGTTTGATATACCCTTTATAACCCCCATAGATTAAACAAATCACCTAACAAAACTTTTCTTATTATTCATTTATTTGTCACAAGCAGAACTTTCTTGCAGGCAAAGCCTTTCTACCTTGATATAAAGTTGGTTTAATTTGTCTGTTACAGAGAAACAGAAATCTTATTCACAAGTCTTTAAATATCTTTCCATTTGCATGACCTCTTTATTGCCTTCAAATTTCTTGAGTACTGTAATCTGCAGGTACTGTTATGTTAGACTTGTGAGAGCTTCAGTTATGGAAATTTTTTTCTGTACTGTCACTGACACACTTGCTGCATTGCTCTGGGGAGATTGTGCACAGAGGGCTTCTCGCTCAGCTCACATTTACAGGCACCCTTTCATGTACTGTGTAAACCCTCTGCACTGCACTGAGTGCAGCTATTCCAGACTTCTATGATTTAAAGGCATGGAATTTTTACTTTCTACTTACAGGAAAGATTATAAGAGCTGCAAAATAAAAATACACAAATGAAGAAAACAAGACTATTTCTAATAGATAATATCTGGGCAGAGCTGCATAATAGAATTTTAATATTAATATTTCAGTATTTGCAGCATGTCTTGAATGATATCAGACCTTTTTCATCAATCTTTCAAAAATTAAAACAAAGCTAAGTCAAAAAGCAACATCTTGGGCTAGTTATGGCATTGCTAATTTGAAGCTGAAGGAACTTTTCTGTATTACATCAAATCAGACAATGAACTCAGAATGTGAGCTTGCAACATTGCATTATTAGTGGAAGTCCTTCATTCTGAATAGTCAGAAAGAGGTAAGTAGATTCCAGCAACATTCACTGCACTGCCGAGTGGTCAAAATAATAGGTTGGCTGTTATGGGATGTACAAAGGCTGAGATCATCTTTATTTTTCTGATCCCATGCATCAGCCTTATTCATTATTACTGAACTTGCGTTCTCTGAGCTTCACTTCTTTCCGTCCAGTTTGACATCTTGCTCTAGTCAGTTGGAGATTTCATGCTTCATTGAATGTTAGTATTAGTCTTGTGTGTTGCTGACAACCTTCATTCCATATCAATGGATCATAAATGTGATCATCTATCCAGCTGAAATCTTCAAGGCCTGAACAGTTGGGTGCTTCAGTACAGCAGTACTTAGAACTTGCAAACTTGCGGAATTTTTATGGTGTTTGTCAAGCTGGACTTGCACCTGCTCTTGCTTTGTAAACAAAACTAAAAATGCTGTTGCATAATTCCTTCTTCCCAAGCTGTTTCTTGGGGAAATTTTTGAATTTACAGCTTCTGTGTATTCCTTTCCTGTTTGAGGTATGCAAGATAATTCTTTTTCCAATCCATTTCACTGGTATCTCAATTGTACCAACAACTTTTTTGTGCCATTCAAAAATTAGGCCAGTGCAGGAAATATGGTCCTATCTGATTTTGTTTCATTTATGTGGGAAATAATCTCAGCAGTTCCCCTTTCTTTAAATATATTGCCCCTGTTCATCCATGTTATTTATTCGACACTCAGCCATGTGGTACCATGTTCAGTAGCCTCATCTTCAGATGATCACTTTGAAACTTGCTATCATTAATTTTTAAACTGGACCAGGAATAAGAAATGTATAGAATAAGATAATTTAATTTCTTTGAATCTCAGCTGACTCTATCCTGAAGCCAAATGTGGATAGATTCCCTTTGCACTTTCTGCTTTTTCATTTACATCTCATTTTTCTTGTTTGCTTCTTGTTCACATAGGCCTCATAAAAGATTATTATTTTTAAGAGCAATTTGAGACACTTCAATAGTAGGTTCTCAGCAGGGATCAGTGACATCTGAGTAATTCCTTCCAGCTTTGGCTGACATGACAAGGATTTGACTGGCAGAGAATTAATAAAGTTGCTAGATAAGTAAATTGATAGATAAGTAAAAGATGAGAAGATGGTCTCTATTTGGACTGAAAATTGAAAAGTCTGTATTTCTGTCAAAAAAAACAACCACCAAATAGACAGTCTCATAAGTTCCATTCCACAAGCAAAAATGTGTGCATATCTTATCCTGGATGATTTAGATGATCAGCTGATTTGCTAGTATGTGTTACTCTTGCATCACTGCATTGCAATTCTAATAAATGTTCCCTCATCTTTCTCTTGCATCTTATCACTTACATCAGTCCTGAGGTACAGGAGGTTCCTGCTGCTCAATATACAGATTTTCCATCCCTACCACCAATTACTTATGGGTGATCTCTGTTTTTTTTCCCTTACATTAATTCTCATTAATTTTAATTAGACTCAGACTAGGCTCAAATCCTTTAGCACATTTTATAAGAAAAAGGAAAAGAAACATAGCGTGCTTGCCAGATGAATTTTCCCAGAGCTCTCACAGCTCTAATTTACACTACAGACGCACCAGGATGTGGTTGGAAGAAGCCCTGCGTTTCCTGCTTGTGCATGCTTTGGATGCATGACCTCAAGATGTCAAAAAGTCAGTGGGTCATGGGGACGAGTCCGGCTTTGTGGGTTATACTTTCTGGCTTGCAGATATGAAGCACGTAAACAACTTCTGAAGATACAAGATTTAGTTTTAACAGTTCAAGAAGACACTGGGTTTGCTTTTCTGCTCTGAAAAAGATGTACATTTTTCAGCCTAAAATTTTTGGTTGCTTCAGCTTTTCATTATGCAAATATAAAAAACAGGGAAAGTGTGTCATGAAATGACATACTGAAATCCAGAAAAAGAATTTATCAGCATTTAATTTTTTTAAGAATATACCTGGTTGGTGAACACCCCCCATGGCTAGTTTTTAACTTTGTCTTTCCTTTTCATCATACACCATGAAAAAGTGAGTTCTGTTCTGTCTCTAAAATGTATTTAGCTGTGTGGGGGTAAGGAACATTGACCAGATTTACCCTTGGTGGCCTGACATCCAGATTAGAAAGAGAAATCTTAATAGGTTGCAGGTGTAGCTAAACTGCATCATTAATGCACTGGAAGGGACCCTCAGGGGCTCCTAAAAGTTTCCTAGGAAAATCCACCATCACATTAAAAGACTAAGATGGTTTCCTTGCTTTGTGAAATCAGGTTTTCAGTGACTAAAGATGTTTCACAGCACCACTTCTGGAAATCAGGGTCCTTTGTGCTTATCAATGACTTGACAAAATGTCTCGTATACAGTTTCTCTGCAGCTGTTGGAATCAAAGAATTGTTTCAGTTGGAAAAGGCCTTCAAGATCATCTAGTCCAATCATTATGCAGAGGCATTTCCATAGGGCATGTCTGCAGTCCAATGAAACAAAATACACACTTTCCTGCACCTCAGGATGTAAGCAATAAGATGTGAGAGAAAGATGAGGGAACATTTATTAGAATTGCAATGCAATGATGTAAGATTAACAAACACTAGCAAATGTGATCATCTTCACAGTTCAGAATACGATAAGCACATGTTCTTGCTTGCAGAATGGGACTTATGAGAGTGTCTTATTTTGACAAGACTAGAGACAACTCCCTATGGAAATGTTGCAATGAACCAGGACATTTCTGTCTTTCCCTGGCCTGCCTTAAAAATTATATCATACTGAAATATGACTCAAAAAAAAAAAAAAAACTACACAGCAGGATAAATATATTACAGAAGAAACCTCTGAGGAGATCTGATGGACAAAACATTCGGCTTCTTTGACTGCAAATGTAATTCCAAAAGGCCTCTTTTTCTCTTACAGGGAAATGAAAGTAAATGTCTTTTCTATGTTTTCAGCATTCACAGTATCACACTTGTAGTTTGGAGATGAAAATAGAAACTGTCAGAGAGATGCAGTTTTTGAAATGGTGATAGTATGTCATACTTAATGTCCCAATCTAAACTTGCAGTGACCTGGCACCTTGTTCTTAGTAAATGGGAAATTACCATATTAAATTTCCAAAAGATTGAGGTCTGCTGAACCTCACAGCCTGTTACTCTTCTGACTGTTTCCATCAGTTGTTATAATCAGAAGCCCTGAAAAACATACTGCAGACTTGATCATGTTAATTATCATCTGTCATACACAAATTCCTTTTAGCCACACCTGACATACACTTGGAGCTGGTAAATATTTACCCTGCTATATACTCTTTCACCCGAAGGGGAAGGCCATTGGCTGCATTCACATTCCACAGCACTTGGTCCTGAGTCTCTCCTGGGCCCTCTTTGGTATCCTCAGGCCATTAGACAGTTATGATTTTCTGTGTATTTTATTCAGTTCAAAGGGTCTGAAACACTGTGAGGACTGTAATGGAGCATATCAGCGTTATGATTTTATGCTGTTAAGCCCTGCATGCCCTGCATGTGCTGGAGATGACCGAGAGCAAAGTTTCCTGGAAGATTGCAAATGCAGGACTGTGCAGCCTTAGCCACAGTGCTTATTTGTAGTGGTCCAAGGAATGGGATTCCCCCAGAGCTGCACCATGGCTTGTTTCAAAAGAGATGCAGCTGATTGACTCTAAATGGGAGCTCAAGAGTGAGTAAGATTTGTGCAGTACAGGCAGGCGGTGATCAGGACTAGGAAACAAACTGCAGACCCAAGCACCACCTGGCAGTAATGCACACATACATGCACACACATACACACACACACTCATTTGTTGCAGCCCTGACACTGGCTGGACTTTTTAACACTCATCAAAGCTGTGTGCTGTTTATGCTCTTGCAGGCTAATCAAAAAGTTACAAAGGAAGGCCTTAGGGACAAAATCTGTTCCCTCACAGATCTCAGGGATACTGGATGGCTGCATTGGGACAGCTTTTCAGTGAACAGTGCTGTCATTGACTTGAATGCAAAGGGTAAGCTTGCACCAATTTTTCAGAGAAGCAATTTTTCTTATAGACAGGCTATTCAATGAGTAATACTGATAATGGAGTAAGATGCTTATATTCTTTTTAGATAACACTATGAGTGTCAGTACGTGCATGGAGGGGGGAAAAATCCAAAAAAACCCCACCTAGAATCAGCAATTAACACCACCAGATCGAGCCTTATCTTTTCTTATACTTTTATTGCTTAAACCCAATAAAATTACAGCTGTTTAAATGACTGCTGGGCTTTTGTTATTAGTTTTCTTTTTTTTTTCTTCTTTCTAAAATAATCACCTTCATTTTCTTTAAAAAGAACAGTGAGAGCAAATTTGCCATTTATTTATTTTCCCATCTAAGTAGATCCTGGCAGGAAAAAAAAGGTTTCTTACAGGTACTCTCATAGACAGATTTCACCTCCAACTGCACTCTAGTGTTTAGATTGCTTGGGCAGGCAGAACTTTTATTACTGCATTTGGATATCAGGAAAACAAGCATGGATTTTGACAACAGGAGGACATCAACACCAGGAAATGGGATTGTTCAGAGTTAGCTCTGCTCCCATCAGAGCAAATAAATTCTCTTCATCACCACTGCCAGGGTTGTCTCACCATTGAAGTCTCCAGGGGTTTTGCCACTTACACCAGCAGCAAAGACCCAATGCAAGCTGCCTGCTTTAGAACACCTGTGGATGCATTATCTTGCAGTACTGGCAGGGCATTAATAAGTGTCCCATTGCTTCAGGGCCTTTCACATCAATGCTTCTCCAAAACCTTTAAGCCATTTGGGTTTTTTATACAATGCCACTGTCACATATGGTTTCACAAAGAGTTGCATACTCTTTAAAAGGGAATCTGGCAGGGTCCACATTGATCTGGTGCCTTCTTTTATTTTTAACTTTCTTTGCTCTTGTTTGGGTCTTACCTGTCTCAAACTGAAGTGGATTGTGATGTGGTAGCCAACCTGGCTGCCAAAATCAGAGCATGAGATCTCAACAAAAACTCGCTCTGGTCAAGGAAAAGTTTGGCACTAATTCAACGGGACTTGGACCAGGCATTTTTTAGCTTCCTTTTTCATTCTCAAATTTTGCATCCCTGTAATGCCTTTGACTCTGTTGGAAGGTACCCTGATCTGCAGGAGGGAGAAGATAAAAATGTTTCCTTTTGTATTTGTTTTCTTTAAACATTTTCTCTTGCATTGTTTCAAATCCTTTTGATTTATAGATCAGCACACACCCAAAAACAGTCCCTGGAAGCAACAAGGATTCAGAGGCTTGTTTGCACAGCTTTAGACCAAAGTCTGCTTAACTGTGAAAAATAACATTGTTGTAGGCTGTTACTTCTTAAAGAGCTGCTGGTGCCTTCTGGAAATCTTTGAGGAATAGTTTGTTTAGGAGTGAATCTGCTTAGGTCAATATACAATCTTATTTTTCTGGTCTCTATGTGCTAACAGTCTCAAGCAAAACAAGCAGAAAAGGTATGCAAACCCATGAAAAAAGCACAAAGAACAGAAATCTTATTTCTTTATTAGAATCCATTGATGGAAAAAATCAAATATTCATAAAAATGATGTAGCCTTAACAATCTGTTTTTAGAAAGGGATCAAATCTGAGTTTTTCAACTGGAGTGGAGAGCAATTCAAATTACTTTTTCATTGTGAAGAAACACTTTTCTGTTGAGGTAAATAGTAGGCATCAAAAAATAGACCAGCAGAAAATTTGGCAAAGAGGCCTTATATCTTCTAATACTGTTCTCCTCAGGAAACTCAGATTTGACATTACCCTTAATCGAAATTAAGATAGAACAGAGTCATAAGGTGGGGAACTTATTCTGCAAGCCAGTGAAGAATTTCCCTATATAAGGAGACCTTTCTTGATGTAAAATCTTGCTGCCAATGTTTTTATTGCGGCCCTGACACTTCTTCAAGTTGGCTTGGTAGGTAGTACAGCAGAATTCATTGCTGTCAGTGGCCGTTTGATCAGCTGGGAACATGTGCTTGTGGAGTAGAGGAGAATATTCTTGAAATTGCCTTACTTTAAACTTTGAAGCAGTCTGACATTCTCATGTTTTTTACTACAGCTAGTCTTATGCTAAGTCCATCTCAGTATAGAAATGGGTTGGTAATTTTATCAGTGGAACGTCTCCATTTCACTCACTCCCTATTGAATTTATAACACAACCCTCTCTAACCTTTTCCTGATTTCCTTCCTCATACTTAATCACTGAATTACAAGATAAAAGGCACAACTCTGAGAATCATATTGATCAGCCAGTTTCTGGTTCTTTCACCACCTGCCTAGATCAAGTCACTCAGAGCACTGAGAGTTTTACAAATTCCATGCCAATAGTTTTTAACCATCACAGTTTTGCAATGACATGTCCAAAAGCTGTGTGGGGAAACAAGTCTCCTACTATGCATTTTAGAATCGGAAACAAGTAATCTAATGCATGTATCTTACTCTCCATTTATCATTACTCAACAACACATCAAATTTTAGCATTGCATTTTATGAGAGTTAATGAATTCCAGTATACTGAGCTCTAAGGACGTGGGACAAGTCAGTATCTTAGCTAGGTCCTGATGTTTCTACTTAGTTTAATTCAGCTCTTAGCAAAAATCTCTTGTTGAAGTCAATGAATATTTAACTCAGAAAAACAATTGAATAAGGACAGAGAACTAAATTCAACATTCATTTGGTTAAATGTCTTTTGGCACAAGAACAGCAGAATTGGGCCTTAAGCAACATTTTCATAAAAAAAAAGACCTGAAAAAAACTCAATAGCAGAATTCACTCATTTCCTATATTAACCAAACAATATATTATTACTGATGTCTGTTTCCTATGGGAAAGTTTGTAGTCACTGCTCTGCATGAGATAGAACATGCTACAGAGTCACATTCATGCAATACAATCTACACAAATGTTCCCCATTTTTATCCTTAACCACTGGTAAATTAAGCTGTAAAAGAGAGAAAATTTATTATAACTTTGTATCAGTTTTATCAGTTTTCAGAATCCCTTCTCAGAACACAGCCCTGTCTGACCTTGTGTCAATCAAGCACATCCACCTAATTTCAACATTTGCATCAATATACTACTATAGGACAAATCTTTGAGTTGATCACTGCCTTCAGGGTCAGCTTAGCCTTCAAATTATATAAATACTTTCATTCAAATCCTGTCTTTATTTCCCTGAAAAAAGCTGAAGTTAACAGTAATGATATGTAATCTGTCCTTTTTATCCAGATGTAAATAACAAAAACGAAATTAGTCCACACACTGAGGAAACAAAATGGTTTGTTTACCTTAAAATAACTTTGTCATTTTTGCTTCCTTTAGATGAACATATTTTGTCTGCTGAACGGGAAACAGTTTACTGAAACATGGAGTCTTCTAGCTGAATTTTTCAGATGAGCAAAGCTCAGACCAAAGTCCATATGGTATTCACCCATAAACACAGACACACAACAGGAAAAATGCATTTTAAGTCTGTGTGCTGTGTGCTTTGGAAGAAGTTTGCCAAACAATTATGAAAGAATTCGGCTTCCTCATAGCACCCTGGGAATGTACTCAGACACTGGATCAGTTCTCATTTGGCTTCAAAGAAACACTTGAATAACCCCATTTTTAATGGAATAATGTTTATAATGTAATTTTATCTCTTATTAGAGATGTCTTTCTTTGCCAATATTACTTTTAAATAGGACAATGAATATTTAAAGTCACTTAATTATCACATGTTAACCCACTTCCAGAATGGGTTACAGCTACCCTTTGATGTATAAAGGAGCTAAACCCACCACTGCAGCATTCTCCTGAAATGAAGATGCTAGGAACACAAAGAGGAAAGGTTTCTTCTCTTTTACTCTCCCCTTTTTGGAATGAGCAACTTAAATTCCTCAGCATGGTTAGATTAATGTCCAAGCACCTAGTGTTTTAAAGACTTAATTTCAGTTGGTCTGAGATACTTTTTTCCAGCAAGGTGACAGTTATGTTAAACTTTTAAATCAGTCATGCTGGGAATTTCTACATGCAGGGAACAATATTGTGCAGACGCTGCTTGCCATTTGCCAAGCTAAACTTCCAGTTGTTTGCAAAAGTCATGTTACATAATACTTCCCACTATTAACTTTAGAAAAAATCACTATGCAAGCAGGTGTATTTCTCCTCTTGGTTTCACACCTAGCTCCCAAAAGCATTAGCATATAGGTGAGAAGTTGTCAAATGTAAAGGTTTGTTAGGGGAAAGAAGGCTTTACAAAGCCCCTCTGGATGAAGCAGCAGAATCATCCCATCCTTCTCTGGGTACAAATGGATGGAGTGGCTGTGGATTGCTAGTTCCACCTCTGTCCCTTGCTGCACTGTGGTGGTGGATTAAGGAAAAAAATTGGGAGTTATGCCCCCCTCAATTTCACTGAAATATAAAATCTGCATGTGATTTGGTGACCAGATTTGATTAAAAGCTATTCAAATTGTCTTCAGGCTATATATCTGAAAAATTCAATTAATTTAGTGGGCAGGGCTAGCTTCAGTTTTCTGAGACTGTCTCTTCTTCCATTCACACATCTACAAAAGACAGTCACAAGACAACTTTAAAGAGCATGAAATGCTTTAATTGCTGTGAATAGAAACATCAGAAGGAAAACATTCCTAAAAACATTCTTTGAAAAACTGAGAGATAAGGTTGAAGAGTAATCTAGGACAAACTACCTAAGCTTTCTAAGATAGGCTGTAATTTGCTGAGTTTCACATCCTATACTAAAGTGCTTTCATGGACCAAACTCATACTAACAAGGAATTTTTTAGATACCAAATGATATCTAAAAATGTGATTTCTATTATGTAGAGTGCATGCTGAATACTGTGATGCATTAGCCACCCAGACAGAAGTTTGGGGGAAGTGAGTCTCAAAGTCTTTCAGACACATGAGCTTTGATGTAAATGTTAAGGAAGCACTTAAGTGCTATTCTTAAATCTGGCACCAGACCCTCCTTGATCTAATATCCATCTCACTTGCTGAGATACAGTTTTTTCTTTATGATTAGGCACTCAGATAATCTCTACTCTGGAAAATTAAGCAAGGCTTGTCCAGTCCTGCTGGTTTTGACACATTCTTGACCACTAGCCCCAAATGCTGTTTTACTGTTAAACTGAGAGAGTAGTCTGACACAGGGATGAGCTACAGGTCTTCCAGATAGTGCCCGAGTACAATGCAGGTGACTGAAGTTCTGTAGAATGGACTGGTATGGCATGCCAGACATCCTGCTCTCCTGCAATCCTAACCCAATGGACATTTCACCTGGTTATTTTACCCAGTACTCCCACATATCCTAAATGTCTTCCCACATGGCAGGGAGTAGATGCACAGCAGTTTCTTGCTACAAAAACATCATTTTCCTGGGATGCAAGACCACACATTTTATTTCAGATACAATAAACCCAAACATGAGGCACCTTGGGTTTATAAGGCCCACATGTGGTACAGGGCTGAGTGCTAACTTGTACAAATAGTATTTTATCTGTGTTCAGCAGTAGAAATGTAAGTCCGGGTCTAGGTGCCTCAAGGGAAGAGGGATAGGGTCCTAGATGGTTAGTCCAGACAATGCAACTCTGTTTTTTGTGAGAGTAATCATTCTCAAGGAAACTGAAAAGATTTTTCTACAGACCAGGTGGCTTATTCCATAAAATCTTTATTGTTTTCCTTTATTCAGGTGCCTAAATTTTATGAACAAGACATAAGTTTGCCTATGTGTTATTACATACGCACCCTGGAGATTTCTTGCATTAAACTAATTATGGTATGGCTGAGAAATACAGTAGAAGGTGAATGAATATGAAAACACATGATAACAGAATGCTTTTATTGCAATGGCAAAATTAAGAAGCAAAGAGTATTTCTACAAAAATTCATCTTGATGCTGCAATATGTTTATAATGAATTATTCTAAATAAAAAGTTCTCATATGCAATTCATTGGGAAGTTGTCATCCCAAAATACCACAGTTCCCTCCTTTCATGTAAAAGCAGTAAGGGAAGGCATGGAAAGTACTTGTGTTGTTATGTCTGGGCTATAACCTGACTGTCACCCATCAAAAATTAAGAGTTTGGAGGAAAATAGGACTTTGTCAAATAAAATTTTCCAAAAGAGAGAGATGGAACATTATTACAGTCCTTTGTTTCTCATTCTGTCATCATTTCTGTAAATTAATAATTACATTTGAAAAAAATCCTGCAGTTTGTGTCTTACAACTACTAGTAGAAAACATCCATAGCATACCTGCAACTTTATTAACACTAATGTAAAGGAATAGCATCTTTCATGCTTATTTAGCATTTGCTTAGGCTCAGTAGCATTTTTCTGGAAAAAAAATAGAAACATCCAGGAGTATTGGACCACTTCACTTGTAGGCTGACTTTTAATAGGCAAATCCAGCTATGCTGATTGCCAAGCAGGAATTCTTTTATACTGCATCAGTAAAAAAGAACAGTAATAGCAAATACCTGCATTCAGTATTTTTGAGTGGTATAGCACTATGAGATGATAAATCAAGTGTGAAAGCATGCAGTGGTTTTTAAAAGCATCTGAAAACTAGCATCAAGCTAAAAACTCTGTGGCTGCATACCACAGAGACACATTACACCAGTACAAACACTTTGCCACTTCAGCTTGGTTCACACAATGCTAAATAAGTAATTTTGTCCAAGCAGACCTGATGTTACCTCTGGTACTCTCTGCATGTGCTGTTCTATCTTCATATTGGGTTAGAAATGGTCTGCTGTACTGAAGCCAGTGTAAACCAGCCTAAAGGAATAAAGTCTGCATGTACATCACACTCTACAGTTAACTTTGCAGAATTGGTTCATGCATTCATGCCTGATCTGGATTAAACCTGCACAATGTGGTGAAATATATTAAGGAACACAGATTATTCATCAGGTTAATTTGACTGAAAGACACTGTAGCCTGCTCATGGGGCAGCAGATGTGACAGGGCCAGAGCTGTGAAGAGCAGAGAGAAAAAGCTGATGCTACCGAGATGGTTCTCATTTCTCTGTACCTGAACTGCTCCAAAAATCCATCTGCTTCTTTATATTTTGATGTGCCCACTAGAGGCAAAGTTTAGATTCATGAGTCACAGTCATGGCTTGGGATCACTGTGAAGTCTTCCTGTGCCCATTTATCAGCTTCTCCTTTCCCCATGTGTGTCCTATCTTTGGTGTTAACATCAGATGGAGCAGGGATGGGAAGAGAGGCTAACTCTATGTGACAGTGTAGCTAGTGACCCCTCTGATGAGGAGCCTGAAACTGTCCTCCCTTAACTCACCATGTATAGAACAGGACTTGATGGCTTCATCCTTTAGAAGCACTCTCTTCCCAGCACAACAGAATTAACAATAAAACTGAAAATAACAAGATGTTAAAGTCTATTCTCTGCCTTCTCTTCTTACAGCGTGTTCTGTATGTTCACAACTCACGTATCTCCACTCTGCCTGCAAGCTACATTGAACAGATGGTCCTTATGCCAGCCCAAAAATTAAACCTGCAGCTTAATCCCTAGAAAGAATCTGAGATACCACAATTCAGTGCTGACTGATGTTGTTCTTAGAAAGGAGAAACCACAGAGACAGAAGTATCCAAAATACAAAAATATCCACAGCAAAAAGAGACAGCATCCAATGGACTGCAAAGCCTTTCTGCTAAAGTTTTTTCTTCATTCTTCTTTAGTCCTTTTCCGTTAGCACATGATTTCACCTCATACCACCCTTTCCTTGCCTAGTATTAAACTAGCAGATCACACTCATCTTCACCTTGTTTCTGACAGTCCTGATGGAAAAAAACCCCACTGTACAGCTTTGAAATGAGACTCACTAGAGAAACATACCTCTCTCTCACTGCTTCACAGCACTCCTATATTCATGAAAGCATCAGGATGTCTTACCCAGATGACCTCATTTGCAACCAGAGATCCAGCAGTTTGCTACAATTTAAGTGCTCTCTACAGCCAGAGAGAAGACAGGTAGTACAGCCAGAGGGCTTGCAGACAGGGCTTTGCAGGCACTGCTGGGAGCAGGTAGGCAAGATTGAGGTTTACCTAAAGGGGTCCATAACAATGGGATCCTGCTTTGCAGTGAATGTTGGATTGAACCCACACTATTTACATATCTAAAAATGAATAATTTACCTTTTACCAGATTATTTTCATAGAGAAACCAAGCTGATTTGCATTGGTTGACAGTTTAAAATTGAGTTTTATTAGGATGAGACAAAAGAATAAGAAAATGTTGAGAATGTTAAAAGGCTGAAAAAAGCTGAAGCACTAGCTGAGGTATTTTTAGACTTTAAGCTCTCCAGGGCAGTGATTGTCTGCTGCTGAGTATTGTACAAAGCTGAGCATACTGCTAGCTCTAAGCAAGCACAACATCTCTACCACTGAATGTCTTCACATACGGTAAAAGTAGAAAATACTGACACAAATAAATACGAAGACAGAAATGCTTTACTCAGAGACAACATCTGTAAATCAAAGTACACAAAAGGATTCCCTTTCCAAAATCTGTAATAAGCATGCAGCTTGATCATGCATTGCCACAACACGCAGTTTGTCATATGTACTGTCTACTTGCTGCAGAGCAAAACAAGCCAGCTTGCAGGAAATAACTGCCCAAGTGTACGAGCTGATAGCTGTAATTCCAAAGACAAAGATTTTCTAATGCTTCTGACTCAGGTCAGGCTACACTAAATTGCATCAACTAGAGAATACCATAATTGAAACAAAAAAGAAATTCCCAGTTGAAACTTCTTTTGAAAAGGCAAAGAATTCCTAATCAAGAGTATGATTTTGCATTCCTTTGCACCTCAGGACTTCATAATTGTGAAAACTGGGCAGCATGGAAAATACTACAATTATATACCACAATTCTCTACTCATTTACATTCAAATTCCATTTTTTATATGCCATACACAAATATAAATAGCTTCACAAGAAGTAATCATGCTCCTGGTGTTTTCCGAAATAATAATAGCCCGTTCAATAGTAGTTTTAAACTCCAGGCATTGCAAGACCCAAATGGGATAAAAGAATGTATTGTTCAAGCTAAAAAATAAAACAAAGGAAGTTAATCAAAATCCTTATTTGACTACAGCTGTCTTCAGACATCAACCTTGGGAGGTATTTCTTAACCACTGATTAATGAGTAGACACCTGAAAAAAAAGGACTTCCAAATTGTAACTTGTTTGCTTAAACAGTACAAAAGTCCTTGTAGAAAAAGAAGATACTACCATAGAATTTATGCAAAAAGACAGCTCTTCAAGAGAGTAAAGCTACTTCTATCTTTTAGCCTTGTAGACAAGACGGTTTCAAAAGTATTGTTCTGGAAAAGAATTCAAGGTGTATTACAAGGAAAATAATTACATTATTTAAGTTCTAAAGGAATATGAAACACAGATTTATACTTTAAGTAATTTGTTCAAGACATTTAAAAATAATTGCAATGAAATATGTAGGCAAGGAAAAAGCAACATCTATGAGGCATAGGTTTCCCTGGAAAAATATGGGGATCATCAGACAACAGCAATATTCCCTGAGGTAATTGGGAAGAGGTTAGAAGTATCTCAGCAGACTTAATTGTTTCACTGTGTTCATCCCCAATCATCTTGTGGAGAATAATGAGATTGACTAATTTCTGAGATCTAGCTTATTTCTTTGTGAGTTCCTTCCAAAGATTCTGAGGTTTGCTGTGAGGAGAAAAAGAGGAGAAATGGGTGATCTCATCTCTCTCTTTAGCGGCCTCTTAGACATCATCTGTAGGTTCAGGCTGTATCACATGCATTTGTGCACAGACACAAATCTGCTTTGGACAGACACCTGAAGAAGGTCCATTAGCTGCATAAAAACCAAATCAGCTTCATCTGTGCTGTCACAGAGCACAGAAGGGAGCAGACACCCTGTGCTGGGGAGTGCTGCAGAGCCTGAGCAGGATTGTATGTGGTGGCATGAGGTGCAAACCCACTGTACTCTCTAGGAAAGTGTTGACAGATGGCATTGCAACAGTGGTCAGTATGGCTGAACAATTACTCCTACAACAACTGATTACAGGCAATACTGCCTCAAATAGGAGAAATCAATATTATGTTTGCTACTGGAAGGGGTAGTTAAAAAAACAAAACAAAACAAAATAAACAAACAAACAAAAACACAAGAAAACAAAAACAAACCCCCAAACAAACAAAATCACAACAACAACAACAACAAAAATAACTAACCACAGCAACACCACCACCACCACCAACAACAACTCCCAAAAACACCTCTATTGGGAGCCAGGAGAAAATTGAAGCAATTTGTGTTGCCATAGATGCTTCTCGTGGTATTCACTACCACTTGGTATATGTAACAGTGCCTACTAGAAAGGATCTAGCAAGTCTGTGTGAGCAAGAGGAAAAGTGGTGTCACTGATCATACAACAGAAATGCCCTTTGCTTGAAATGAGCTAATTCTTTTAGATTGCAATCTCACCGTTAATTCTTTGGAGGTTAGAGTTTAAATACCTTTTCCTTCACAATCTGTGTGTGCATATCCCTTGGAGAGGAAGTGGAGAAAGGCTGGTAAAAGACAAATTCAGAAACTGTAGCTCAGTGTCACCAGGAGACTCTCCTTCCCTTTTGCATGCCTCGCCCTTCATTAACTGAAAAGACTGAGAAACAACCCTTAAAAGCTGGCCAGGGGTGCAAACCTAGGCCTTTTGGACAGATCTGGAAAAGCCAGGTGATGAAAAATGATGGCTTGGTTATATTAAAAAAAAAAAAAAGAAAGAAGAGCTACCTAGATGAATATGAAAAGGTAAAAAACTGATGTGATGGAGTAAAAATGAGCTATGAGAAATGGTGGTTGAAACAGATGACTGCTAAAGAGTCTCTGTATCTCTATCTTTTGTGTTACAATATAAATATTTTAAGATATTAGAAATGTGGTAGGCTACAATCAGACAGGACATAGAAACGGATTTATTACCCTCTATTATCCTTTCTTCCCTGCTACTTGGGTTTAGATGTGACTGAACAGTTAATTACTTTCATTGCTGCCTTGGCAGAAAACCAAGGAGAACAATAAACTTGAAGCTTCTCCAAATTCTTCCATTCAGCATGCAATTATTTGCCAGTGTAAAGAGCCTTTGCCATGAGACTCAGGTATAGTTTTGTTAGGGATGTCACAGTTTGGTTTGTCTGATTTAGCATTTCATGATGTGAAATTTCTTCTACAGATTTAATTATACTTGGCAGCAATACAGCAAGTACATGGGAGTTGCACCCAAGCTACAGAATATTTCAAATTCATCCATGAAGCTGAGATGATTTTACTTCAACACTTCCTATCAGATATTGTGAATTAATGTAGATGTTGGCTGCTGACAGAAAGGATGACCCCATATTCTCTCAGACTGCCTATTCCCACCATCGCCAGCTGTACCAGAACTAGCATTTGTAGGATGAGTCAGATCACCAAGCAGCTGCACAAATCTCATGCCTACCCTAAAGAGTAAAGAGAACATCCAGTTGGGGGTGGCAGGCCATACTTATGTCAGATTACAGTGACTAGTATCACCACAGGCTAAAAAAATGTGCAGAATATTGCTCTCAGCCTGCAAACAGAAACCTCAAACAATAGAAAAACTCAGCTGAGAGCACTGTGTGACCTTTCAAGTTTGCATGCTGGCAACAAAGTGTTTTGAAATGTGACCATCTGTTTTTGAATAGATAACTGGAAATTCAATTTATCATGCTCCGAGTTCCTTGACCCACTAAGCACCAGTAAGTCATTACTTGCCTGTTCTAAGATCATAAAGCTATATACAGCCAGGTCCCTTGTTTTTTGCCTATAGCTATGCACAACCTCTGAGAGTGAAAGAATGTCTCAGCTACCACCTGTATTCCTGAACACCTAACCCAGCACACAAGGAAGCACAGCAGACCAAAGGCCCTTATACCAACTTCACTCTACTCTGCTTTTCTTTAATTTTTGACCCACAGCAAGATGTGAAGACCACTGATGACCCAATCTGAAATCTGTTTCTGTGTTATGTTCCTAATTAGAGATGTTGATTTTTGTTGATGTTGAAATCATATTAGTATCATAACTTCTGTCTATGAAAACAGAAAATTCCCCTTTTTACATGTATACTGAAGTGTTGGGGTTTTTTTTACTACAAATGGAACAGTCATTCCCCATCTGCCCTGAAAGAATTACTAACAGTAATGCATTAGAAAATAAGCTGAAGCTGAAGAAAAACTCTACAAAAGATGTGAGAGGAAAAAAAAGGCATCACAGCCCAAAAGAGAGAAAAAAATTAGGAAATAGCAAGATCAGTATAAGAACTTTGCCTGAGTAAAACCAAAGGGATTTCCACCATGTAATTCAAAATTGTGTTTTATATGTAATGATTAAACTTGTCAGATTATTAAAATCTGTAGTTCAGACTCTTGTTGTACCTACCATTTTCAAGTGGAAACTGGAGATTTTCATAATTTCTTAAAATCACATCTATTGAACATACACTGTGTATGTAGTTTTGCCTATTAATAGCAAGAGACCTTATAAGGAAAAGAACTGAAGCACAAACTTCTATAATTTAAATTTATTCTGTTCCATATAATGATTTTGTCAAATCAGGCCAATTGTTCTGATATTTATCGGGTGAATATGAGTCTTCTTGTGCCCAAAATAGAAATAATGTCAATTTGTCCAAGGTCTACTCTAATCTACTTCTAAAATCTATCATCTTAGATTTGCCACATGCTCCTTTTGTGGGTAACAGCCAGTACTCAGCCAGGGCCTGTGTACAAGCTGGAGGAACCTGTTGAATACTGCTGCCAGAGAGGAGGCAGGGAGTTTGGGGGATCCTGTTGGGGTGTGCTGAGAAAATATCCAAACATTATGAATCCACAACAGGCAGAAAGTTTGCAAGTCCTATCCACATCAGCCTGAGTGATGAAGGGGTGATAAGCAGAGCTCACCCCGGTTTCTTTCCCCTGGAGCCTTCCTTCTGGGCTGTTATTATCAGAGCAGGATAAAGAGCTCTTGGATACAAAAGATTCAAAACAGAAAGGAAATATGTTTCAGACTTGAAAGGAGACAGTCCAGGCCTAAGGAACTGACTTTCTATTTTGACTCCTTCTGCCATCTGAAATAGCCATTCCCACTAATTCTCTTCAAATTCCTTCCAGGAGTCATCTGCTCAGTGAGCAGAGTCTTTCCAACTGCCTAAAAAAAGTGTTCATCCCACTGCATGAACTTCCCAGTTTTCTAGCACTCAATCATTCTCCTGAAACTTGGCCATTGTTTCCATCTTCACCCCTGCCCTGCAACATGTACAGATGCTTCCTGTAAAGCTGAGCACTTTAGTTGCACCATTCAGGAATGTGGAGATAAACTGGCTTTGAAGAATTTCATGATATGCTTGCATGAAAGGTGGTGCATAAAAATAAAGTGTTTCATTGTCTGGCCAACTCAATCAGATCTAGTCTTTTCATTTGTTATCACTGAAGTAGACAAAAGCCCCCTATTAGGAACAGTTGTTCATAAATAAGTGTACACACCCCAAATATATCTCTGTGTATCTATTTGTTCATTGGTGTGACTTGAGAAATATTTTACCTGAATAACTTACTGATGGCTGTCCTGATACATCAGATAAAGAACCAAGGATTTTATTCCTTCTGGTTTTTTTTTTGATCTGGAGTGAAAAAAAAATAAAAAGAAGGCAAAAGTGCAACTGCACTGTCATCATTACCTCTTTTCCACAGCTATAGTATCTCTCAGAATGCGTTGAAATTTCAAAATGAGAGATGGACATGGGGAATATTTGGAAAATATTATGATTCTCTTTAGCACTGCTGCATATTTTTTCTGGATTTTCTCACTGATCTTAGGCTTCTGCTCATATGAATTCCCCAAAAACCTATGCAAATATGTTGAATAGCAAAGAAGAGTTGATGATGCTTTAGAAACATGCCAAATAACCATTTATTTTCCCATGCACAATATTTAAAAACTGATTTTTAATACAAAGTATTGACTGTTTTGTCAGCTTCAGGATTGTCTCCAACAAACTGAAGAACCATTGTGAAAAAACAATTGAGTGAAAGAATGAAGAAATGCATCATCTGAACTCTTAGCCTGCCCTCATTGCAACAGCAGGTCCCAGGCCTTGCAGCTTTCTTTCTAAACAAACACAGCTCAGCAATGGTTTTTCACTTTTACAGAAGACCACAGTTTTCCTTTCCACATTTTACTGGAAAAGTAATATCAGGCAAGTCTACATTTCATCAAAACAATCATTTTAAGGAGGATTATTCTTACATATCTAACACAAACAAAGTATTTACAAAGTAAGAATGATTTTGTACTGACAAGAAAAAGGAAAGCACATTTTGACAGTACATCAAAGTGACAGTGAAATGAGTTTTAGTGAAGTAGCTCCTGTACTGTAAAACTACTCATGTCGGAGTTAAATAAGTTTGTGGAATGCAGAGTTCTCTCCAGGTTAATACAGAGAAGGCTGGTATCTAAAAATTCTCTGCCACCAGTGATATGATACTATTATGGATACACCCACAGCACCTGCATAAGCTCTAGCACAGCAGGATACCCTCTCACAGTGACCTTTTCATAATACCACACTGTATTTGCAGTCATTAACCATGATAGCGTTGTTATGCAGCTGCTATGCTGCTGTCTTGTGTGGGTGGCTCTCTAAGGCTGGCTTTTTTAAGGGTCCTTGAAATCACAACAGGATAAATCTTCTTCAGGGAGAAGTTCAACCTCATTCTTCCAGCGAAAAGAAACTCTTTCCTATCATGCAGTCCTTGAACTCACAATTCCCTGTTCTTCTCCCCCCTGCCCTAGCTGACCCACAAAAAGCACAAAAAGTGAAATCTCAGGTTTTCAGAACATTTCCTATATGCAACAGGAAGGGTTTTAAAACTCCCTTCCACATTGCCTAGTTTCATCACTGCCACAAAGAGTAGCTGGTTCAGCACAGTGCTGAGCAAACAGACACACTGAGCCAAGCTGAAGACACCCATTTTATCCTGTGTGAACAGCCTGTGTGGCCAACAGGAATTTTACACCTGAAAAAACATCTGTGACACCACCGCTCCCCAGATCTGGGCTGGAGGCAGGCCTGTGAGTCCTTCACAATAACAGGAAGCATTGTTGTCAACAGAGAGCAGGCTGTGCCAGAGCAATCTTTTCTATACATGCTCAACAGGGAATGTAAAGAACATTCCCTTGCAATGTTTATTTGGACAGCGAAGGGTGTGGGGGAGCTGTGATGGACACTCATGAGAAGCAAGGTGTTTTCAGAAATCCCTGTTAAAGCCTAATTTTTTTTCTGTCTCTTTTTCAAATGCTTAGGTAAAGAGAAGAAGGAAAAAAATAAGTGCTGTGTGGTTTCTTTGGCATTACATCCCTGCTTGTTATGAAGTCTTGCTGGTCCATTATAAAGAGTGTATTACACATCCCTTCCCTCCACTTTCCCTTTTTTATGGAACTTTTATTTTCACTTCTTCCCTCATTCATCTGTCTTTGCATGCTGGCTCTGCAAATCACAGCAAAGTGGCTGTAGATTAATCCAGCCTTTCCCCAGATCATCTCTTCCACATTGTCCTTCAGGAAAAGAGGTGGTACAAGACATGCCTCAGCATGCTCCCAGAGCAATGGCACAATTGCCAGAAGAACTGCTTGCCCTAGGAGCTTGGACTCTGTGGCCACAAAAATCCCAGTAGATGTCTTTTCACAGGCAACATAGTTGAAGGTATTCAAGGCAGTCTTCTGATCATGGAAAGACCAAATAAAGATATTGCTACAAAATATTGATAGAATGAATGCCACTCTGCAATCTCTGCTTATACAGCCCCATTCTTCAATCTTATTGAAAGAGAAAAAATTTAAGAGCATTTCTTCATTAAAATTAGATGCATTTTCTTTCTTGTAGACTTTATTTTTTTTAATTAAGGGACTTTTTCAATTATGATTTCTTATTAGTTTCATGTATTTTTATGAAGAAGGTAGTTTGGCTTCCTTTTCTACATGAATTCATGTTTTGGCAGTTAGAGTATTATCAATTTGTTATACACGTTATTGGTCCAGTAAACTCTGGACTAGCGTTCTGTACTAACCTTCCATACAGGGTTTAGCCATAGAAGGCAACAATAAAATAAATAGGAAATGATAAAGTTTCTTTTTCCGCAATCCCTCAAGTTCTATGTCATTGGTTTGGTTACAAATCAATATAAAACATTCTTTTGGAGTATTCTGAAATAAAGGAATTTCTAATTGCTATTTCCTCCGCATCAGACCTCAATTATGAACATCTTTTTCTGTGAAGAGCTCTCTACTGTACATGAGAACTTAGATATGTTTTGGACTTTAATGTTTCAGTCTCTGGGCAAAGAAGAGGAAAGGAATTGTTATGGTGCAACTTCTCTCTCATTGTATTTCCTACCAAGATCACCTTAATTGTTCCCTATCTGGGGGGGAATCAGAGGCATTGCATAAAATTATAAGTGCACTTTCTCAGAATTAAAAAAAAACCCAAACAAAACTAAAAAATAAAAAAAAGTCTTTCTCTATAAACTTCTCAGTGGAAACTGAATCTCACTACCCAGACAAATCCAGTTACTTTCTGTGAATCTGAGATAGTCAAGTTCCTGAAAAGCCACTGCCTGCAGGCAGCAGCACATATTTTTTTGCAAAACAGTGGTTTTTTTTCATTTCCCTGTGCAGAGGATGACCAAGACACAGACTTGCTCAGATCTTGAGCCACAGCTCCTTTCTTATACATATTCTTCACCTGGTAACAGAAGCACTGACAAGACACCCAAACTTATGCTGGGAAGTCTGAATTTCACATACCTAGAAACATTCATATTTCAATACAAGGCAGTTTAAGGGTTTTTAGGGTTTAGAGCACAATGCTATTTGGTAGGTAAATCACTGCTGGGAAGCAGACAATTGGATGTACTGATCTCTCTTTTCTCTTTAAGTTGTCCCAAGTCCTTCTTGACCTTACAGTGCTGGACATGACAACACCATGATCACAGAAATTACTTCAGGAAAATTCAGAGGCTGCTGGCCAGCTTGGGCACCAGAGAAAATCTAAGCACAGGAACAAGAAGCCCAGTACCCTCTGGTTAACCACTGAATTTAGGCTACACTTGCACACATAAAATTCACTCTATTGTGAACTCACACACACCAAGAACCCATACCAAAGTAATATTTTTAAAGTGTTTATAGTAACTTGTTGACAATTGGTTGTCGCTCCAGTCTGAGTGTTGATTCAACAAAATTGGCTAAAAACTGTTAACTATTAGACAATGAAAAGGCCAAATGGGTTATTATTTTTGTGTGCTAGCCAGGAGATGTAAGGCTGAGTGCATAATTTCTGTCGGTCAGCCTTAGCCTTGTGGAGGACTGTGCACTTACAACTCAGCTCAAGCCCCAGTCTTTGAGACCAGTTTGAAATTGCATTGATACAGCAAGTTCAGCTCAGGGCCTGTACCAATTTTAAGGGGCATTAACAAATAATAAAGTATGCCATTAAATGCTGCAAAATTTCTCCTCTGGGTGAAGCACAAGGACCTTGCATGGTGGAAATAAACATTAGGATATAAAGGAAGAGAAAACTTTTGCTGCTCTAGTCCACCTGTGTTTGAATAGAGCAGATGTAGATCTGGGATAGCATCAGGTGAGGGAAAAACCTTTTTTATGGCAAATGGAAAAGGTAGCAAGGTTTAGCTACTGTCATACTGTCAGCCTTATTCAGCTGAGTGAAATTTTTTCTTGTGTTACATATAAGATGGGACAAACAGCTGGCTAGAAACAAATATTTTAAACTGAAAATGAGATGAAGTTGACCAAATGGGTCTAAATTAGCTATGAACAAAGCTAAACTGAAAATTAGGTTAAAGACAAAAAAAAGCTTTGTTACAGTCACCAGAATTGAGAACCCAGCTGGCCCTTTCCTAACTGCTGATCATAGCATCCTCTCCAACTTCACTTTCTACTCTCCACCAGAATTTCTCATTTTCATTCCCATTTACCAAAACTGAGCAGCAATTAACGGACCTATCTAAAGTCATGTTTTCATTTGGGAACAGTACAATGTTTTGCTCAGCTTAAAATTTTTCATGTCAACATGGCCAAATTATTTCCTTTTTTTTTTTCTTTTTCCTTACAACAAATATTTCAATATTTTCTGCCAAAATTACAATCTCTCCTTGTGGGTGGAGATATATAGGGTTTTGGTTTCCATAAAATGCCTGTTAACCTGGGAAGATTTGTATACTGTAATGCTTCAAGGAGTACAATTCTTTAAAATGTTACAGGACATGATCAGAAATGTATACCTCACATCTATGTGAGGAAAACCCCCAAAGGATGGCACAGCTTAATGCTAGAGACTAATCCTAAACTCCATCTTCATGGCTGACTAATGAATGTTTTTACAGTCTAGCTATCTTGGCCCCTTCATTCTATATCAAGTACACGAAATGCATTTCAATTCAAAGACAGAAAGCGATGTTAAATGGCTTGGGGATTTAGAGATACTAATTCTGTTTGGATTTTCCTTTCAATTGTGAGGAAAGGTTTGAAGTGTTATTGTAATTCCCAGCTGGCTACACCTGACATGTTTAACACAGAAGTGTAGGTCTTTGGTAAAAATTTCTAGAGCCAGCAAAATATGGGCAATATTCCCATGCCTACTTCTCATGTATTTCTTTGTTGGCAACACTGGCACATTTTAACCCGCCTCAATTGCTAAGATGTCTCTCAAGTGAATAAATATTCATTAATGATGAATTAATTTCCTCTGTATGACTCATCCCTGTGGTTGGTGTGTATCTATCACAGACTCTTAGAATACTTAGTCATGTAAACCACAAGACAGAAAAACCCTCTGGTGTGTAGAATTTTAGCCATACTTCATGGATTTTGGAAGTCATACTAGAAATCTCTTAAAAATAGTTTCTAGTGGAATGTCCTGTGCCTCCAACTTCTATGTAACAAATAAAAACATCTACAGGACATTTTGTGATTACTGTCCTGTGTTTTCTTTTGACTTTTTTTGTTTTGTGTTTTGGTCTTTGTTTATTTAGCTCTAGGGAGTGTAGAGGGGTTTATGCCTCTGTGTGTCATTTTCTACCATACATCCCTATTAGAATTAGGAGTACATATCAAATTTGGGTTTTTTAAACCTGACGTATTAAATGCCCATGGAATTTATCTGTGCATATAGAATGGTTTTGTTAATTTTTAATTTGCCATGCTGAGAGTTGCAACATGCAGCCAGACCACCAAAGAAAAGGATACCTATTTCAGAAATACTTACATTTTACTTTCACTTTTTTCACTTGAATTTTATTTTCCTGATGGTATCTAACCAAAGGAAAATGTGAGAATTTATACTGCTCTGTTGGAGCATCTACAAAACAAAATATATTGGTTCCAGGAAACAAGCATTTTTAACAGCCCGTTATTCTCTGAGAGTGCCTGAGCACTGTTTTTCCATACACTTTATCCATTCCTCCAGCTCTCCTCAAAGGAGGCTAAAAGTTGCTTGACTGTTCCCACACCAGGCTAAAGCAAAGTTTCTGGGACAGAGTGGCAGCATCATGCTTGTTGAAGGTTGGCAAGAAAACAAATAACCAAGGCCAAAATTTCTCAGTCTGCTCAGGCCTTACCAGTTGCCTTTTAAGCCAACTGCCAGCTTTGTTTATATCCTGCAGCAGTCCCAGGCTAATCAGTGAGTGTAGCAGGTCAGCACTGGGCTTCACAGGGCCTGAGATGATTATATCATCTTAACATGGTCAGGGTGTAATTTCAGAGATAGATATTGCAACAACATTTGCTCATAAAACTGTTAGCTGGGGAAGAAGGCCAAATAATTGAAGAAATTCATTCCCAGGAGAGGGATCCCTTAGCATTAGCTGAGTCTGACTCCAAGACCCATCAATAACAAGGATTCTAATGTCTATGAACTTCTGACTGAGTTTTATAGATTCTTACTGGCACTTGATATGAAATTCTAGCAGAAAGCTTTCCTGGAGACAATTTATAAACAAAATTGTTCTTTTGGGTCTTCTGTGTTTTTGGAAGCTACATGAAATATAGAACTAAGAAATAAAATATAACAAAAAGATGGATGGATGCATGCATGGATAGACAGATAAAGTAGTTTGTGTTTTAAAGGACTGGAAAATCAATTATTACAAAGAACATACTGAATTTCTTGCGATTTTGCTTACTTATGAAATGAGTGACTGATTCATCATTAGTAGGGAAGAGAAAAGCAATATTTCTCCTACTCAAGTATGACAAAAAATGAGATATTAAAATATTACCTTTTCCTATTGCTTTATTTTCACAGAAAGAAAGTATGCTCATAACCAGGGTGGAGAATGAATTTTATTGTTTGTTTGGGGTTCTTTCTGTTACAATAAAGTTACATTTTAACTGTATACAACAGGAAATATACAAATATATGCTTAGCTGATTAGATGCATATGTAGTAGAAGTAAACTATGCATATCAGACATTCTTTACTTTTTATATGAGGTTTTGTAATCTACTTATAACAACAGTAGAAACAACTTTTCAATCTATGACCCATGATATACCTCAGGAATGTAGACAAGAGCAAAGTCAAGGACAGTATGAGAAAAACTAAGTCTTGTGTGCCCTTAGACAACTACAATCCTTAACTGATCTTTTATTTTATATTTAATATGTGAGAGGTAACGGTAAGAATTTTTAAAAGTTACTTAATTGAGTCAAAATCAAAATGTATATGATTTTGTTTTGCTTTCTTCTAAAGTCAGCATTAATTTTGTACAAAATTAATTTTTTCTTCTCTCAGGCTGAACTCTGAATGTTATATAAACCATTGTTTCTTGGAAACAGAGGATACAAGGAATAGGGGAGGGAGCAGAAACCATACTTGGTGGAATAAATGAGCTTTTAAAACTGGGAAAATCTTTGTCTTTGCTTTCTGATTATCTATCATTGTTTACAAACACCAGATGTCTTAGAAAGGCCTCACTTTTTGCCACATATTTTCTTCCCTGATGAATCATTCCACCCATTTTGACACCAAGAAAATACCAGTTCCTTTTTTATTCTATTCTATTTATTACCTTCCAGAAAGCTCCTTTTAATGTGCTGCTGTAGCTCAGAGGAAAACTGCAGGGACCTTGCGAATCTACTGACTCCTTATTTTTTTAAATACTAAGGTGAAAAAAGTTTCACTGACTTAATACTAAGAACTTGAGAAATCAGTGTCTCTCACCTCTCTCTCCCTTTCCATTGCACAGACTATTAACAGAGCCACTTTGGGGATGCTGACAAGAACTCCAAGGTTCACAGCAGCTGGTATGTTTGGAGACAGTACCCTGGTGCCATCTGTGCCTCTCCAGTTTCAGCCAAATTAGTCTCCTGCCCAGTAGCAGAGAGAAGAAGAGAAGCTGAGGGTGACAGGGAGCCTGGGCAGGTGGTGAGCAGGGCACCAAGGGCAGCATTGGAGTCAGGTCCATGCCAAGGCTTTCAGCTTCACTGTGTCCCAGATGCTTTGATGGACAAAAGGTAATCTCTTCAAATGACCTGATGGTTAGCTCATGCTGAAGTCTACACCCTCAGAGGGTGCTTTTCTGCAAACATACTAGCAAGCAAAGAGATTGAGGGACTGTTTGCTGGCCCATAGGGTTGGTGCCAGGACATGGTTGTCCTGGTCTCGCCTTCATCACACTGTCCATTGAAACATCCCTTGATTTATTTCCTGTTCATGCCTGAGCACTGCCTGTGGAGTGCTGCTTGATGCACATCAAAACTGCAGGGGAGGGTGCTAGCAATTAAACAACACAGGAAATCAAGCCCTTTTCTTAGTCCTGTATCTTTACATCATTTGTGCCCCCACAAAGTCCACAACTGTTGTAATTCAGAGACAAAGAGAAACAATCTGAGCAATACTTTGGTGAGAAGAAGCATTTCATCGATGGCAAACATTGTCAAAGACATTCTTGCTTTGCCCTAAATCTTTCGGTGATACTTCAGCAACAATGTTTGTCACTGTTAGCACTGAGACACCCAAGTACTTCAGCATGTAGGTAACTGTGGGCATGAGGAGTCCTGAGAGATACCTGGTGCTTTCATTTGATTTCTCACAAATGTGGTGGTTTGTGGTTTTTTTGTTCATTTGGGTTTTTGGCTTTTTTTGGTTTTTTTTCTTTTTGTGGGGGGGTTGGAGTGTTTTATGGTTGCTTGCTTGCTGACTTTTTGAGGGGTGTGGGGGTTTTTTTTGGGGTTTATTTTTTTTCAGCAAAATAATCTCTGTAGAGCACTGTCACATTAACTGGTGATTATAATTTAGTTCATTCCTGTTAGCATCATTGCTCTTTGGGTGACTTCCAACTTGTGGTGAATTTAGCAGTTACACAGTAGGCAGCTAATGAAGTCGTGTTTGAGGGCTAATAATGATCTGTGGCAGACATGTAGTGACCTCCTTGCTTACTGAGGACAGCAGCTTAAAGTTTTGGGGGGCCTAATCTACTTCTCACCACCCTTTTAGGGCTAGGATCCTGGCTGAATGGGTCAACAGATCAACAGTAGTGACAACATGGTTCTTTCGTTTGGCTAATCCAGCAAGACTCAGTAAACTGGACTAGGAATTCTAAAAGTAATGTGCATCTACCTGCATTGGAAAAGTACATGCATGAACACTCATATACTGTTTTCAGTATAGTTTTCCAAGCTAAACCTATTTTTTCAGAGATGAGAGATTAGTTTTATAATTGCTCATGATGCTTTAGAACATGAACAAAACTAACAAAAAAGCACACTAATAAAAAGTCCCACTGAAATAACAGGTATCCTTTGAGACTGACTGCTATATATGTTTCTCAAGACACAAAAGATCTTTTATCTGTGATAATGGGGGCTGCAGATTAGTGGAAGGGTAACTTAGGGCCATAGATACTAGAGATGTGATGGTGAAATAAAATGTCATTGCCATAAAAGGGTGTTAGTGTAAATTAGAAAAGTGCTTATAGCTATTTGGACAGGGTAACTGAGTTTCTGGTAGCTTTTAATTACTTCTGTGACTATCTGCTGCAAGTGTATGTGTGCCTGTGTGCACGTGTGGTTTGTGGGACCAGTTGAATCATGGATTGACACATGCAGACATTAATAGAAAAATATTGGAGAACTGCTTGAAATCCTCTAGGAAGAAAGGAGAGTAACAGATTTGTTTATATTCAAGGGATGAGAAACCATACAATATCCCGGCTAAGAGTGAATAAAGTAGAAACAGATGCACACAAAGAGAGAGGAGGCAGTTTTGCTCCTCTAACTGTGCTGCTTTGTTTAAGGAAAACTCAAAATGAGTTCCTCCCTGCTGAAGTAAACTCTGAAGACTCCCCACTGAGCCAAAAGAGGGAGTTTTACAGTCCCATTCACTTTTCTTCTGCTTTCCCAGCATTGTGTCAACCTTTGCACTGTGTCACACATCCGCAATGCAAGGGAAAATACAGCTGCCATGCTCAGATTGGAGACAGGAGAGAAGAATCAGTTAGTTTTTCTCTAAAAACTCTGGTCTGGGCTTGTGCTGCTGCACATCTCTCATTTGGCTGTGCCATCCAGATGTGCTTTGCTGCTAATGTCTGAATATGGAAGTTATTTTGTTTGAAAGCTCTTATATTCTAAATGAGAATCTGGTATGGTAATTAACTGTTCCAAAAATGAATACATTCAGAGAAACACAGCAGGCTAAAGGAAAAGGAATCACAGGCCAGGGTTAGAATGAGGTAATTTATGTTTAAATCTAATAGGCGTGTTTTTCATATTTATATTCAATTTCAGTAGTCATTCTTGAGCCAATGTCGCTATAAAAAATAAAAGGAGGAGGAAGGCATTTAAAGATATAAAACAAACAAAGGAAAAAGAAACATTGAAGTCTGAGATCAGTTTTTCACAGGTGGAATAAATTTAAAGAAGAAAAAAAAGTGACTTTTCATAACATTTTGCTATTTATGAAGATCGTGCATAAATACATATATATGTATGATAATATGCATAATTCATTCATTATATACATATGTATATGTATATGTATATGTATATGTATACATAATTCCTGCATAAGCAAAGCAACTCTTAATTGAATATGATTCAATTCAACAATAATAGATGATATTGAAAATTATGTAAAAAAGACACCATCCTGTATTGTACTCCAGAAAGGATACATGATACTCTATGACTAGAAATCAATAAATGTTGAAGAGCAAAGAAGAAAAAAAGAAATCCATAACCCCTTCCAATTTGTGATTTGCAGAAATAAACATGGGTGAGACAGCATGGGACCTGCCTGCAATAAATTTTTTTAAGAGTAATTGTAATGAAAGCTGTCATATAAAAAAAGAAAAAATATTTTTTTAATAAAGAACCCAGGAGCAGAGAATATCTTTAAATGGAAGCTAATATGTTTACTGAAATCTGGACATGTTTGTTAAAATTACTTATTAAGAGAACAAATATCATAATTTAGAAACTTAAACATTTTAAGCAATTGTTCATAAATAAATATATCTGCATTATAATTAAGAAAAAATATGTTTTCTTGAAATTTCCTGGATAAGAATAGGTTTACACACTTAGGATACTAAGTTTTTATCAGAATAGTCAGTAACCATAGTAGCTTGATAAAAAAAATATCTGAAGAACTTCTGTTACAGAAGTAACAGAAGATACAGTAGATGAAAAAAATCTCCAAAGAAAAGTGAATGGAAGGAAACAAGCAAAATTAAAAGGAGTTAATTATCAAAATCAAAGCCATGTAACAAAGTTGTTAATGAATGTTTTCAAATATATCTTATGATTCCTGTGATAACAACATGAGGAACAAGTAATGACATCCACAGTAAAGATCAGAAATTCTGCTGCAATCCATTGGGTTCTTGCCCTCAGCCTTGCAAAGTCCTCTCAATAGGAACATTCTAGAGGCAGTTGGAGTGCAGGCAGGTTTTATCCAGCAGCATAAGGGAAGAAGGAACCTGATGCCAGGGCTGAAGCCATTTGTGCTGCTTGAACAGCTCACAGGCTGGGAAGAGTTGTGTACTGCCTGAGGTGCCCTTTCCTCCCAGCCTCAGATCTGGGTCCATGCCTTCCAGGTTTCCCTTTTAGGGAGGACAGGGATCCTGGCATGAAGTCAGGATGCAGCCAACATGCTCCCTGTTCTCACAGTTCAGCTGTGGGCAAAATTTCACATCTGCTGCCTCAAGCTATTAAAATGGACCTGGGCTTAACAACAGGCAGTGAAGATATTTTTTCTATCAATAGCAAAAGTCAGCTTAACATCCAGAACTCTAAGGATTGCAAAGCACAGAAAGGACAAAAACAGTGACAAAAAGAGATGCTGCTACATTAAGGAAGTGGTACTACCTGACTTGGACTTGACTGTAACTCTTCACACCAGAAATTACTGCAGCTGTAGACAAGATATGTGTTTAGGTATAAAAAAAAATTAACAAAGACATGAAGGTCAGGACTCTCTGAGAAGAAATAAAAAGATAAATCCTTATTGGAGTGGACAGAGTTTGAGCCAGTGGAGACCAGAGAGACAACCAGAATTTTCTTCTCCTTAACTCATACAGTGGCATGTGCCCTTGCAACAAGGAGTGAAAAACATTCATAACCTATAAGCAGTAAGCAAAGTATGGGTAATCTTTCTACATTTTTGTGCAATGTTAATGCAAATATTTTCCAATAAGAAAGAATATTTATAGCATAAATAACTAGAAAATCTAAAAAAAACCCAGTAGTGAACTCTATTATATAAAGTGCAGAAAAGATTTTTCCAATTACAGAGAGAAAAAAGGAACACTTTTCTGGAAGCAGGTTGTAATCCAACTGTCCATGTAAAACTTCTTTTCTCTTTACCTTTTTGGAGTGCAGATAGTATTTTCCAATCATTGCTGGAGCAGAGTACTTGGGATACAGAAATATGTGTCCCACTTTGATGTAGTACAGAAATAATTATCCCTGCCTTACCAGAGGAAAAAAAATAGAAAATAGAGAAGGAAAAAACAAACAAAAAAAAAAAAAAAAAAAGGCAAACTAAAAAAAGCCACAACACCACCCCAAAAACTCCTGAAAGATTCAATTCTGTACTCTATTCTTGAACAAGAACTACAGGTTTTACAGAAATGGATAGGTATCCCCCCAGGGAGGAGACAAGGAAGATTTGTTACAGACACTGATCACCTGCTCATGTTACTGAACTGACTCCCAGCTACCCTTTCACGTGCACAAATCTCATCCATGAACACACTCAATTGTGGTGTTGCAGTGGTGACTTCTGCAGCAAAGGCACCAAAACAATTTCTGCTACAGCTCTCAATTTTTAGCCCTTGAAAACTGGCGATTTCATGATACTGCTTCATCTTGCCTAATTCCACTGCATCTCAGAGGCCCTCTGAACTATGCTTTCTCAAATGACAAAGCCTACTCCTTTCTGCTCTTCTTATCACATGTTTTAAAACAGCCTGTCCTTTCACAACGAAGTCACTGTCTACTATGTTGATGGATACTTCTGTTTTCTCCAGGCTACAGGCAGGAAAGATCATGCCAAAAATCTCATGCATTTGTATTTAGTAGAAAGAAAATAGCCTAGGGGATTATGGATTTTTTGGTGTTTTTTTGGGGGGAAGATTGACAGAGGGCTGGTGTTAGGTCCATTGTTTCTTTCTATGATTAGTTTTCTGCTTTATGAGAAACTACTGAAAATACACTGAAAATTGTGATCAACAATGAATGTCCATGGAAGAAAATAACAATGGGATAAGCATGTGGCAATGACCCACTGAAACTTTCATATCTTCTTCCTAACTTGTTCCCAGCTAGTGGAGTTCCTCAGCTGAAAGCTGTTCAATAGATCTCACTGGGATTTTTTTCTCCCATATATTAACTTGATTGATTCTTGCGCTCATGAAAACTGTTTTTGAGCAGAATATGGGAAGGACTCCCACGGACCCTGATTGATGTGTTGTGGAGAAATGCTCAAGTTGTTTGGTTTGAGCTCATTTGGTGTGCAGTAGTGCTGGGGTCAGTTCAGCTGCTTCTCCACCAAAATGCAAGGAATTATTGCACATTTTTACTTACTCAGTCTTGTGCCCGCATTTTCATTTACCTTTAATTGTTGCTTCTTCCCTACTTTTTACCCACTTCGACCTTCTGATGGGAAGAATTCACTTTGTGAAACTATGTTACTTTGGACTTTGATTGCAACGTGGGTATTCCACTTGCCTGATACATTATTTCCTCTTTACAGGCATTCCCATTTCGATTTATTCTGCTGGCGTTTGGCTGACTAAAACCGTGTAGAATATTTAGATCGTTACTTCCTCAGGGTCCTGCACGGTGCAGTCGTACTTTCAAACCTCAACTGGAAAAACTTTGTCGAGTTTTCCTTCTAGGATTGCCGTTGACTCTTTCCAAGGCTGTTTTACAGCCATCCTGCAGCTGACTAATGCACCCATTTTCTCTTCTTTCCTTATTTGCCACTGCTGGCACACAGAGCCTTAGTAATCCTTCAGTGCATGACCCTTTCTACCATAACACAAATTTCCATCTTATTTACTGTCCAGGGTACCCAAATTTTCCTGCATGATATTCCCAGATCCCCATTATTGAGAAAGTTCCCCAGCTTTGAAGCAGCATCTGAATGGTCTAATTGCACACCCTTTAAAAAGTGTCTCTTTCACTAACCCAGGCCTAGGTAATCCAAACCCTCCCTGAAGCCTCTCTGATGGAAAGTGTTTTGCCACGGCAGCTCAACTGGAAGCAAGGCAACATCAGTAAGCTTCCTTCAGGGCCGCACATAACACAGCCAGGATTGGAGAAATGAAAGTGTTTGAAGGAAATGTGGTCTGTTTACCACAGGAAGCCTCATGCCAGGCTCCTGTGAGGCTGAGATATGTTAAGGAAAAAATGTCAAGACATATTACACTTCTGCCAGGTCCAGAGCCTCTCATGGGCAGAAGGAAGAGTGCTGAAACAGCACCTATGAGTTACTACACCTGTGAGAGATAGGGGCAAATGGCCACCTCAGTTCCCCAGTGAAGAGAATGGGTTCATATAAGCTGCCCATGCAGGTTAACACTGGGACCAGGAAGTGCTGAAAACATAGCTACAAGGGCTTCTTTGCCAGACTTCTCTCTTTTGGAGGGATGTGAGCATGTCTAGACTTCATGGGAACTTCTCTGGACGTGCAAATGTTGTTGAAGTACACGTACATACTCAGACATACACCAGCAGACATTAATTAGGCTAATACTAGCTGACTGAATCCTGTCAATAAAATTCCCTAATCTGACATCTTCCATTAAAAAACATTCATAATAAAAATCCTTCTGAAAAATTGAAGTTGTTTTTCCTCACTACCAATATAAAATTATTTCACAGGACCTGGGAAGTGACTAATGACAAATAACATAAAATTTGACTCAAAACTCTATCTTGCAATTGGTGGATTATAATAAGAAGATTATAGCAACCCTTTATATCCAGGTAAACTAGAGAAATAGAGTTATTGTTGGATAAAACAAAATATTTTGGAAAAGTTTCAAAGAGTAATTTACAATGTATTCCTTAAAGTCCTGCCTTCCAATTCATGAGTGTTAAACAGGCCAAAGATGCACCTTCCTAAAAGAGAGCCAGTATAATATTTACATTTTCTGCTCACTATTACTTTTCATTTTAGGGAAGACTTAGATAACAAAAGACCCAGCAAACAATACTTTCTTATCAAGGAATAACTTTCCTGAATATTACAAATGCTTGGTAATGGAGTCACTTTAATTTAAGCTAGGCAAATCTCTTAAGGATATATGCAGCATCAAATTATATTCATTACATTATTCAGAACAAAATTAGGACATGTCCACATTGAGTAATAGCTTTCTATACTTGTTTGGAATGCAGGTAAAGTGGAACCTGCCAAAAAACCTCCTGTTCTGTTGAGGCAAACTTTCAATAAACTTCTGCAAGTACTTTGTAGTTCAAGTTTTGCTTCTACTCCTGGCAGTCTGGTAACTGGTCCCTTTCTGTCTTCTGGACACAGAGTCAACCTAACTGGATGTGGCAGTTAGATACAATTACCGATTACACAACCGTGTATCAACTTAGTTCAGAGTTCTATGTGTCTACCCACTGCCATCCAGTCCAAATATCATTAAAATAAATTTTAAAAACCCCAAAGCTGCTGATGTCAGTGGAGATTGAGTTAGTTATGGCCATGCTCTCACAGTTCTCTTTACTTTCTTTAGAGTTTGTTTCATTCTTTTCACATTCAGTTACTGTATTTTGTTGTGGTTTAACCCCAGCTGGCAAAGAACCACACAGCTGCTCACTCACACCCTCAGCAGTGGGATCAGAGAGGGAACTGGAATAGTAAAAGTGAAAAATATTTGTGTGTTGAGATAAGGACAGTTTAACAGGTGAAGCAAAAGCCACACACACACAAGCAAAATAAAACAAAGAATTCATTCACCACTTCACATGGGCAGGCAGGTGTTCAGTCATCCCCAGGAAAGGAGGGCTCCAACATGTGTAACCATGACTTAGGAAGACAAACACTGTAACTCTGCGCATCCCCTTTCCTTACTCTTCCTCCAGCTTTAGATGCTGAGTATGGTGCCATTGAAATGAAATGAAATGAAATGAAATGAAATGAAATGAAATGAAATGAAATTTCCCTGTGGTCAGTTGGGGTCAGCTGTCCCAGCTGTGTCCTCCCCAACTCCTTGAGCAGCCCCCTCTCTGGTGGAGCGGTTTCCAAAAAGGCCTTGATGTTGTGTAAACCCTGCTCAACAACAATAGAAACATCTCTACATTATCAACATTGTTTTCAGAACAAATCCCAAACATAAATTCATACCAGTTACTACGAAGAAAATTAACTCTGCCCCAGACAAAACTATATATATTTTTTTTAATTAACTCTGCCCCAGACAAAACAGCATATATTTTTATTTTTGTTTTGTTTTATATGAATCTCTAGCTTTGGTGCTACAAAGCTGTTTTCAGTCTCCACGGAGTCTCCCCACCTACCAGCAATAATTGATGACCTCAAATCTGAAATTTCTCCTGCATTGTCTTCATAACAGTTTCAGTGCCAGGGAATGTGAAAAGAAGTGAATATATGTTAAAAGAGATGATCAGTAAAACCTGGAAACATGTTTCTTCTAACAGAATGCCCCCATTCCTATCTATCCAACAAGATGGAATCGTATTTTTACTATATTTTATAATGGCCATCTTCCAAAACCTCTTTCTAAAACCTCTTTCTCCAAAGGGCTGATCATTAAAAGGTACTGAAGAAATTCAAAGATTCCATTTCTAAAAAGAGGTATGTAATGGTTGGGGGGTGTTTTTCAGGTTCCAGAAATAGATATAAGAGATAAAAAATAATCCACAGGGAACTTTTCTGTCATAGCATGCGTACTAGAGAGATCAATTACAAGAGCATAAAAATGTGAAACCTTGTCATTAGAACAGTGTTATTTGGAGCTGTGAAAACTCTAGGAGGGAAAGGGTCTGCAAAGTACTAACTTGAACTTAAAAAGCTAATTGGCTTTTTTATGCTCATGCCTCTTTTTCCAAACACTTTGCTTGCATGAGCATTCACAGGAAACAAGTTTTCCCTCACATGCTCGGAGGACAGTGTCAGTGTTACAATATTTCTGTGAGGAGTCAGAGCTACTTTCATAAATTCGAATTTTATTCTTAGCAACAGCCATACCACATTTGCTGGTAAAGAATTTTTTATCCACCAGCATAGCAAACTCAAGCAGGGTTGAGACCAAGGCTGTTTTTTTTTTTTCTGATACTTACTGTTACCACCTCTAACTGCAGCAACTTGCTGGTGATACCAGCACCGGCGTGCAAGGTAACAAAATGTTCTGTACACCTTTCCACAAATGTCTCCTTGTACTGATGTTAATGCGATGTGACTTTTGTCAATTGGGTACATCAGATGACTTGACAATTGTTTTTCCTTACTGATGGAAAGCCAATGAAAAACTGGTGAAACAGTGAATCATGCTCAGACCTTGCAAATATTTCCCATGCAAATTCTATTTCTTTCTGTTGTAGAATTAACTTGAGCTCACAGGCACAGAGAAATGAGCTAAAGCAGAGCTGTGAGATTTCTATTTTCTCTACTTTGCCTTTTCATCTATTTGGTCCTTGGAATATGAAGTGAAAAACTGAAGCATCTAAGATTGTAGAATCAGCTGCAATTTTCAATAGGCCAGGGATTCATCATGGGGAAGTCAGTGCCATTTGACTCTAGCAGAAAATTTCCCCATTCCTGTTCTAGAATAAGGTGTCTGTAATCTGTGTCAAAAGGTGCTCTCAAGAAAACATGATGATGGACTCCATGCAGTGGAGCATTTAAACACATGCTTAACATTGAATGGCTGAAAATTCCTACCTGAAGAGAAATATTTTCATTCCTGAAGTTAAGCATATGGACACATTTTTATTAAATGAAGTATCATGTGAAGACAACATCCAGTTCTGTGAAAACATAGATCTGAATCTGTATCTTTGGGCACAGGTTTTTTGCCATTTAGCCTTTTTTTTTAATCTTTGTTTTTCTTTTTATAATAAACCATATTTTAACAGAATACAATGCCAATGAAAGTTAGGTATACATGCATCAGTAATTTTTTCAGCCTGTATATCCCTCTGAATGCTAGGAAAAAAATAACAAAACTCAACAGGTTAATTTACCTAAGCAATAAATCCTCCCAAAGCTGTTGCTTTAACTAATTGGAATTTTGAATACTAGTCCAAGACACCTATAGACATGGCACATTTAATACAATAAATAAAAATACATAGCTCAAGGGGAAAATTAATATTTTTTTCATTTCTATTAGCCAGAAGATATAACTATCTAATAGGGGTTTTTTAAGTCTTTCAAACTAACATTTCTAGGTCAATAGACAGGTTTTGGCTAGAAAGCTTTCATTCACTAATGGATCAGGGATAGTGTTTCCACCCACATTGCCTGTAAAAAAGGTCACAATGCATTTTTATGACCTTCTGCCTCTTTGCCCTGGTATGCGAGGTACAGTGATACAGAGGGTCTCAAATGACTCACACAGAAAGGGTTAAAGCCAAAATGTTTTCAACGTTTAATGATCATGCCAGAGCACCACGAGTGCCTCTTTCACTCCTTATCTCCCTTTGGTCCAAGAGGCATTGTTTTGCTGTTTTGAAAGAAAGCATAAAGCATGTTATAATATGCCTGCATTTATAAAGTAGGGGTATTGTTTTCAGCGTTTTTTTCATTGTTTTTATGGAGGTTGGCTTATGTTGTTCGCACTGTCTTTTGTAAAAAAATTACTTTTATGTATGGTCATGGTATTATTTTAGTGATTTTTATCTTCATGAATGCCTTTGAATCAACTCTTGGCCTCTAGACCTCTGATGTGAGCAGAGTGGATTTTCTCTTATGAACAGGGATGTTGCTCTATTGAAGAGTATCAGGTCCTGTTTCTTTAACGTTAGTGTCTCATCCTCCCCCACATGACAGAATGCCTGATGGCAATATCTCACATAAAGTAAGCAAAGACTAACCATTATAATACTTGAATAGGGTAGTTTTACTTCTCCTTTTCTCCTCATTATTCTTTTGTCACTTTTTGCTAAATAGAAATGTTTCTCAGCTTTGTAATTCCCCTGTATGTTGGATTTTCCCTTTTCTCTCCTGTTCATAGAATCATAGGATCACTGAGGTCGGAAAAGACCTTTAAGAACATTGAGTCCAACAATTAACCCAGCACTGACAAGTCCACCATGTCCCTAAGAGCCACAGCTATAAATCTTTTAAATTCTTACAGGGATGATGATTCCACCACTTCTCTGGGCATCGTTTCAATGCTTGACAACCCTCTCAATGAAGAAATTCTTCCTAATATCCAATCTAAACCTTCTCTGTCACAACTTGAGTCTGTTACCTCTTGTCATATCTCTAGTTACATGGGAAAAGACACTGATCCCCCATCTCACTACAGCTTTTTCTCAGGTACTTGGGAGAGAGCAATAAAGTTCCCCCAAACCTCTTCTTCTCCAGACATACAAATTGAGCTCCCTTATGCTTTACATAAGACTTCTGCTCCCACCTCTTCCCCAGCTCTGTTGCCCTTCTCTGGACACACTGCAGCACCTCAATATCTTCCTGGCAATGAGGGGCCCAAAACTGAATAGAGAATTCAATAACCTGCTTCACATATTGTCTCTTCCCAGGAATTTAGGGAATTTAGCCCAGCAAAATTCCTTTTCAAATTAAATTAAACCCTGTTACCTTCTAAAATAAAGTGGTGATGTCTGAACACTTGTTGGAATTGCTTTTGGCTGCTACTAATTACAAAATTATGTCCAAGTTTTATTTTGGGAATATTAACTGGTCTGAGCCCAAACCATGCCTTTTGCTGTGGCAAGATTTTAGCTCTACAGAGGACTGAGTTGCGGTGCCCAGGAATGTTCTCTGATAGTTTTTGATCTGTTTCAATATAAGTTACTGAAAAGTAAGGCATCTAGTTCTCTCTGGGAGACACTATGCCATTTCCAAGGTGGATTGCCAGAAGTTGCAGACTAGTAAAGAAAACATATTCTTTTGGGCCAGGAAATAGAACCTAAGAAGAATGTAGTTCCATGCATCCTTGATCATCCCCAGTGACAGTAGGAACCTTTCTTTGTCTAGGGACTTGAGCTGAGACTTTAATGTTCACATCCAGTTATCATAGACCAGACATGGCATGACTGGTTTTACCAATTCGTCCTATTTACATGAAGGTTATATCAAATCCATGTTGTTTCATAAGGTTCATTTAACTCAGCAGACATGTAATCTACTCCCATTGAATAGAGAGCAATTCTGGAACTAAAATTATTTGTAGCATGACTGGGTCCACATCTGCTGTTTCTGGTGGAGGAGCAGTAATCCTCTACTAAGTTGCAGTGAAATATTTTGAACATTCTATTTTAACTTAGCAGTTCAACTAAGCATTTAAAGTCCAAATCTGTTGGGGAATCACAGGCAGAGGATAGATAATACACTCTTTGCTAATAAATGAGCAACAATATTGTTTTCATATTATGTCAGAATTCTTTACAAGCCCCCACTCATCATTTCTGCTTTTGTATTTCAGAAAGTTATCTGGGGAAATCCAGTATCTGACAAGAGAAAAGGAAGAGAGAAAAATTGGAATTTCCACAAGCTGCTATTAAAGACTTCTTTGAAGGAAAACACATACAATATTTTACAGCTAGTCATCAGTCTCAATGTTTTTTTGCTCCTTTAGTTTCTATCTGGTGCAATTCTTTTATACTGAATAGTTCAACATCAGATTCCCTGTCATCAGGAAAGGTCAGGAAGAGGGAGACAATTCAGCGTCTGAAGAAGACCAGTGTGGGAAGAAGAAGATTGAACAGCTCGAGACTTTCCCTAAGTTCAAAGACAGATTGAGAGTGAGCAGAAAAAATACTCAGGAAAATGCAGGAAGTTTTATGATTTGACTACGTCTACCCATTTTTTTTTTTGTGTTAAAAATAGAATTAGAAGCTATTCTGGAAACTTTCTAAAACATACAGGTTTGTTTGCTTGTTTCCACTACTTTGCAAAACAAAAGATATCTTGAGTGGAAAAGAAATATTTGGAGAGTGTGAGCTCAGGTTATTGAGGCATGTAAGGAAGCCTGGGTCGTTGGAGCCCTTGTGCTTTTGGAGTGCAATGTGATCAACTTTCCATGAAAGGGTAACGGACTGGAGTGAACTTGCATCCAGAGCAAAAAAAGACACAATGACACAAGCAAGAGCAAAAGAGTGTATGTTGAATCTATTTACAGGACTCATATGAAAGTCTAAGAGCATATCAGTATGAGGAAAATAAATATTTAGATAAACTGGTAAGATTTGAGAAATAAATCTGCAGTGTGAACCATCCTTCCTTGACAATGGAACTTTGTTATTTACAGAACTGTTCCTTATCATTTCATCCTTCCTTTTCAACTCTTTTCACCTGGAATCTGTATAAGTTGGCCTGAAGCTTCCAAAAGAATTTATCAATGAATCTGAAACTAATCTTACACTGTCTTTGATTTGGAAGCCTGGAATACATTCGCTGGGAGTTTATTAATTTATTTGTAAATACAGTAGTTTTGCAAAACCAGTAACAGGAAAACTATCTACACCAATACTTTTCAACAGCTGGCATATCATTGTAAATCTCATATGAGATATTATGACTGTTAGTCATCTTGGAGCAAAACATGACGAACTGGGTGTTCACTTTGTAGCACTATTCTGGTAATACAGCATTCTGTTGGAAACTCATGCTAATGAAGTCACAGTATCACTTTAAGCAGAGGATACATAATGATGTTCATTAGCAAAATTTTTCCTGGCTATAATTTTTTAAAAATTTTATTTGGCTTTTAAAATAAAATAATTTACTAAAAAACTGTAATAATGTCGAGGAAAAAGAAAATGTTTGAAACAAGAATAGCAAGACCACCTGTAATCATCAGTTAGTCTATCTCTGCATTGTGATGGTTTCTAAACTAAGTAGTACAAAAATAGTGACATTACAGAGCAAATAGAAAGGTTGTTTTCTTTATTTGCTCTTAAACATATTTTTTACTTTTCATCAGTTCTCACTTTAAATATTTCTGTTTTGCTTTATTCCAAAGTGAGGCTTGAATGAACTTATATTCTTCCTGTAGTCAATAATAGGAACACTTATAGTAACTTGTCCTACAGGCTATTTCATGTCTGCACTATCACTTTACATGACACAACATAGATTGATGCTTCATCTTTGTGAGAAATCACAATCACCAAAACAGTAATTTTCTGTTCTGCAAACAACTGAGCTTGATATTTCATATCTCCATTTGCTCAGATGACAAGCCCTTTTTTGGACCAACATATAAGTAACTACTCATAACCTACAATTAAACATTGATTTCACATTACATCAGTCCTATATAGACTCAATCCTGCTTACACTATTTATATGTGAATTCTTTTTGAGACTGTAACCAGTCATGAGGAAGTTAGCAGCATTTGGCTGCTAAACCTCTTCTTTTCTGTCTCTCTTTTCTGTTGTTCACCCCCAAAGTATGATGAGAACAGCATTAACCTCTTATTAACTGCACATCTACCATAGATATGGTTTTGTGTGGGGAAAAAAATAAAGGAAAAAAAAAACAAGCAAAAATAACCTATAGTGAAACTTGGGAGTAATGGAATCCTGTCACTAACTGTCGAGTGAGTTAACTGTGCCTGAGTTAAAACAAAGCCGTCCCTTTTAGAGGCTGCCATCAGATACCTTTCTGAAGAGGGAGTCTCTGCCGTTATTCCTGCAGACACAGTGAATATGTACTGATCCTCTGCTGCTTCAGCTTTTGTTTCCAGGCCTTCGTTTTCAATGGTTGCCATAGAATCTCTCCATTATCATATGAAAAGACACACACTCGCACGCACACACACACACACACACACACACACACACACAACAACCAAAAGCCTGTTGCTAAGCCATGAACACTTTTCAATTTTCATGTAAAAGGAAAAAAAATTGTCTGGAAGTGAAATGGTCGCTGAGACAGAAGTTGTCTTTAGCTCTCCTCCCGTCTTTCTCCTTAGAGATTACTTGATTCCTGTTTCATTTTTAGCCACATAAACTCCTTACTGGATCTTCTTCCTGACTGCCATAACAATTACAGGCTATTTATCCACGAAAGTGATTTTAATTGCCTCTTAAGTAAAGGGATAGACATGTATTTTTCACGTCTAATTTGTTATGCAGGCTGTCCTGCTTAAGCATGCGTTTGACTTGAAGATTTCAATGTCCCATTCCCAGAGTCTGGCTTCAAAACAGACGTGAAGAACTGCTGAAAACTGGAGAATAAACACATAGTCCTTGGTATACAAACGTATTTTTATTACAGGACTGCTAATTTGCTATAAATAGAAGAATTATTTGTTATTGGGGATGAGATGCCCTGGAAAAAGACACATTTTTCCATATAGCCATTTAAACAATGAAACCCAGCCCCATTCATGAAGCCAATATTCGGGAGAAATCCCACTCCAGTTAATGCAGCTACAAAATAATTTCTGCTGTTTCACTGTTTACTTCAGCATAAAAGATGTAAAGAGAAGATTTTTTTTTTTTAATCTCAGGGCTTTGATATAAAACAGAAGCTTTGTTTTGAAAGACCACTCATGATGTATATTTATAAGAATACCTTGAAAAACTGATAAGGCAACATTATATAAACACCTCACTGCATCATCATGTAAATGAGTGAATTTCTGATTCCTTGAATCCTACTAGCTTCAGGAAGATCAGGATTTTTTCATAAGAACACTAGAATGATTCCCCACATCCCTGCGACTTGTTCTGAGCATATATGATACTGTCATGTGTATACAGAATGGATGTAAAAATACTATTGCACACTCTTCCCTACTGTCTACCCAGGCAATGGCGATGAAAATTTGGAATAGGGAAAAATTGTTAAGAAAAGTCACACTTTTCTGACAAAACTACTCTGATGAACACCTATCTACTAATATATAAATTTAGATGTTCAGTGTGTGTATATATAATATATATATCCCTTATATATCCCTAATTATCTTTAGAGAGGCATCCAAAATACATAATTTTATACCCTAAACTTTATTGAATCCCTTTTCTTCTGAAAGTCATATTTTATGTCTTTGTTTCATTCCTTTCACACTACTTCAAATAATTCCACAAGTATACAGCAACAAACAAACTTTATTTCTAGAAAAAAATGGAAAGTTATATTGCATTCTAATTATATATATATTGAGATTTTGTGTTTTCTGATATTTTTCTCTTCTCTGCTGATAATTTCAATGTCTCCTGTTTTTTACTCTCTGAGCATAGCAGAAAAAGAAGGCAGTGACTTGGCTTACATGCGTCTCCAGCACACAGTCAGAAGCCCTTTGCCTTTTGCTATCATTGACTGTGCCTGCAGGAGTAAAGAGCTGGAGACAAAATGTCTCATAAGAAATGTAAAATGACACTGGGAAAACCATGAACCATGAACAGAGAAGTTATTTGAAAAGGCAAAACTATGGAATGGCTGAGGGACAGAGGACAAACTCATGAGCTGGGATCAGAGGCAAGGTCAACAAGTGGATATGAGGGTGGGCATCTGCTCTAGAGAGCTCAGTAAAGACAAGTAAATGGGAAAACACTTATTTAAGCTACTGGAGGAAGCCATATGATTGCATGTGCTAGTTCTCATTGAAGACAGTTGAAGTTAGCCCTGCTTTGAACAAGGTCTAGTCCAGATGACTTCCTGAGATCCATTCAAACATAAATTACTCTATGATTTCTTTTCAACAAAGTGGGGGAAAAAAATCATCTTTTTATATCCTTTTCTGTGCTAAGTAGAGTTTTGAAGATAACTCACTGGCAACCAAACATCATTAAACTGCAGTCATCTCTAGAGACCAGACCTCTAGCCTCACAGTAATTACCACGAAGAACAAATCAGAACACTGTAAATGAGATCAGATTATTCAGAGCATGGCACATCTTCACCTTTAGAAGGCATGCCTAGCTTTCTTGGGACTGCAGCCATCAATGCTATTATCTGGAACTTGTCTTACGTGCCCTGTATGCATGACAGCTTTGTTACACCTATAGTGGGATGGAATTTTCTTATCGGAGCTTTAAGAATTTCACTGACAGAAATTAAACTTCTTCGCCTCTTGTGTCATGCGAAACAAATTTTCTAATACTCAGTAAAACAGGATCAATCTACATTAGCAAGTTAGTGCATTTTTTAAAGGCCCAGCTTGTGCATCCTGAGCTACAATGAATAGTTTTGTTTGTATCACAGCAGACTCTGAGTACCTGAACTAAATTTGGGGTTGGATGAAGCTGAGACAAAAGGTTTTCTTCAGGATTTCCTCTCGTGTTTTGTAAATTACAATGAAAATTGATCCACAGGATTAGACACAGCTAATTTTAAGTAACTCCCACTGCAAAAATGTGTGGCACAGATGCCTGGTGTTCAGCTCTCTGTTGCACCCATTTGGACAGGATTGCACACTTGCTAATGTGCATATAAGCTTTAGTAAAAACAAAATGTCTACTTATTGTAAACAACTTCATGCACTTTTAAGCACCACAATTATATATCTGCTTGAATTTGAAAACTCTAAAGATGGTGTGATGGGGAAAAATATCCAAAGCAGTTAAATAGTATTGTCACAAAATGTTGGAACCTTTGACTGTAGGCATATGAATATAATTTGCGTGTTGATGTTCTTGTATTTCTGTCACATATTAATATTTAGTTTTTCTTGCAAATATTTCCCCTACTAGAAAGCACTGGACAGAACTATAACTATGACACTAAATTTATGTCACTTTTCAGGTAGCACAGCTTCTTCTTCTTTACAGGAGTCTAATATCTTCGTATATTGGTCTTATTTGACTAGACTGCTTATTATGCTACATGTACAGATCTATTAAAAATTAAAATTATTGTTATTTTTGTTTTTCTCTATAAGAATTTGCATACAAAGCTCATATCACAATATCTGAAAAGCCTTAAATGGTATAATATCATTCACCTGTAAGATCAGAAGCATTTGTTTGACCATAGATAATTTCCTACAACACAAAAGATAAACTTTAAAGCCCATTATGCTGTTAGTTCACAACCCTATAATAATATGGCACAACACTGTGAAATGGGAATCTTCTTCCCAATCTGATGTCAAGACTCATTTTTCACAGGCATTCAGTATTTAGCAGTACACTCAGTGGTGTTGAATCTAGAAAGGTATGCATACCACAACTGGCTAATCGGTGAGCAGACATTCTTGAACTCTTAAATTCAGTTGCATTTCCTTCATCAATGCCAACTTGGCTCCAGCAAAAACAAGATCCTTGCTTCCTTTGTGGAGCACATATCCTGGTTCAGTTCTGCCATTCTTCTTTTCACTTCAGTTGCCTTCTGTATCCTCTGTCTCTTGCCTTTAAGAAGCCCAGTCCATTCTTCTCTTAATCAATGTGATGTATCATTCAAAGTACCCTTCTTGTTGTTGCACCTATTGCACAAGGAACACAGATTCTTAGAAAAGTGCTACTGAGATTTAATCCAAACATTACTGGAGTGTCTGCATAGATCAAAACCTGCTCGAAAGGGATGTGAACTTCTGTCTCCTAAGCAAAGCAGAATAAATCTTAATGCAATCAGTAACTCAGAGGTGGGGGAAAAGGAGAGCATGTCACAATCTCCATCTCTCACATCCTCTCAGGAGAGGCAACTAAAGCATACCCAGCATTTCAAGTCTCAGTCTTACAGACTCCTTTTTCCACCACATTCTCTTCTTTTGGTTCAACCATCCAGGTCCCAAACACCACTATCTGATAAAAATAAAACAATAAAAATGAAGTAATTCTTTATCACCTATCCAAAAGCACTGGCTTTGAAAATTACCTTAATTCTTCTTCTTCTTCTTTTATTTTAGTTCCTGCTGCATAAATATTAATCAAGGAAACTCTTGTTTCTATGTGATTTTAAATGTACCTGTTTACAGTCCTACCTATTATGAAAATATTTTTGGAAAAGTGAGTGGGCACAAATAAAAAAAACCCAAGGAATCTTTCATTACTTAAGCAATTATAAAAATACATAGTTTAAATTGTTACTCAAACACAAAATGTTTCTCTTCATCCTGTGTGACAGCACAGTTTAGGATGGAATTAAAGGCTTGCTAGTGCTCTATCTCTTTCCAACACTGATGTGTATCATATGGCCCCAAAGGCAGAGGACATTCCTAAGCAGAGCCAGCAGCTGCAAAAAAGTTTCATCCAAAGCAGAAGCAGCTGCATGTCTTCATAAACACTGGACACTGGTGCTGTCTTCCAAATCTGGTTTTACTATTCCCAGCTGAGGAACTTCCTACCCATGCTCTTGAGACCTGTATTTCCAGCCCCTCCCAGCTCTCTTGCAAGTTCTCTTGTGCCAGCTTCATTACTTCTGCTTGCTGTAGTCTCCTTTACATACTTCCATCTTTCCACAGCTCCCTGGTACTTTCTGTTTCCATTCTGTTTCTAGCTACCATTTACTTATCTGTAGCTATGCATTCAGAAAAAAAAGAAAAAAAGGACTGCCTATCTTTCACCAATATATGACAGAGAAATTGAAAACTTCATTTGTACATTCTGGAACCCTTGCTAGAACCTACAGGTGCTTTGGGAGCATGCAAAATAGTAAGTTAAACACAATGGCTTCTAAAGATGAGTTGGAATGATGAGTAGGAATGGAGAATTTTATTTAAAAGACTGTGCCAGCTCAAAGGTGATGTGTACTAGAGAATGCAGATTGCAGTTTTTGTCTGTGGTGTGTGGGAACACTAAAATTAGGATCTGTAAAACAGCATCTGCAGTTTGTGATTGTCATGGTTTCACCCCAGTCAACAGACAAGCCCCACAAAGGTTCTCCCCTACTCCCCCACCAGCAGGATTGGGAATGGAATCAGAAGGCAAAAGGTAGAGAACTCATGGGTTGAGATGAAGGAAAGCAAGAGTTGCACACACAAGCAAAGCAAACCAAGGAATTAATTCACTGCTTCCCATGAGCAGGTTTTCAGCCACCTCCAGGAAATCAGGCCCCCATCAGATGTAACAATGACTTGGGATGACAAATACCATCACTCCAAATATTCCTTTCCTCCTTCTTCCCTCTACTTGATATATGGACCATGAGGTCATAGGGGCTGGAATATCCCTTGTTCAGTTGGTAACTGTTTTATGTGAGAAATGACAAAAAAGACAACACTTAGGCCTGTAAAAATCTAATTTTTGGGTGGTTTTCAAGGTTCTGCACAGTGACAAAGCCTACAGTGTCAAGGACCATTGCAATTTTGCTCAGGCTACATACCATTTCTTTCTTTAAACCCCACATTTGGCAAATTGCACCTCTGATGGTTCTTCACCTTGCAAACAGTCTAATAATCCCAATGATTAGAGCCTCAGGAAGCAATAAAAAATGATCAGTTCACTAAGGTGAGTCCATTCACAAGACAAGTTAATGACTCCCATGCAGTCTTTGAAATAACTGAAGGGCATATAGCAGCGGATATATGAGAGTAACTCTCTCTCTTTTTACACATAAAAGTTTCTAAATTCAGGAAGCCCAGAAAATTATGCTCAGTACTAATGTTTAGAAGACAGAATTTCTCAGGAAAACTGTGGTTTTTTGGGTTTCTTAAACCTCGGAGGAGGGGTAATGTTGTCTTTGAAGTTGTCATGCCTTGTGCATTGCAATTAGCTCCTTGTTTACTTCCACGTTCACCATGTAGGTTAGGCCAGCCTGACGGACAAATTTAGAATTACTGTACCATGAGCACAACAATGACTGTCAACACAGCATCTTTTCCATTTATATTGAAACCCTGCTGCAATTTGACTTCATTAATTTGACTTAATTAAGACTAAGTTTGGAGAATTTCAAGGTTTGTTCCCCTAATAAAGGAAGAGAGATATTTACTTGCCTGAAAGCCAAAGACGACACTATTGTGGCAAGGCTAGTCACAGTTAGGTCTGTCAAAGGACATGGGAGAGGAGGAAAGTGTACAGCCAATCTAGGCATAAGTGGTAGGAGTGCTGCCCACCAAGAGCAGCCTTCTGGCCCTGGCACTGTCAGACCTGTCTACATCAAAAGCCAGATCTACAATCTCTTCATAAGGACCAGCAGATGACTTTTAGTCCAAGTGAGCAGAAATTACGTCAAATACCCAGAAGCTGAGGTGAGTAAGTAGCAGGTATTAAGGGTTTTTTCAACTACATTTTTTATTTTCTTTGGGTAGGGTTGTCAATAAGGTAGAAAGTCTAAGATTCTTGGATGTTTTTGCAGGGTTAAAAGACACCAGTGATGTTATTTATTAAAAGTCTTCTGAAAAGGAGTCTGAAATTTTCTGAGAGTAACAGACTTTGATATATTCCTCTTTGCCCCTCTCCCCTCTCCAGAGTGGTTTGTTCATGTACAATCTTGCAATTACAATTTGAAACTTCTTTGGATATGCATTTACACAGAATAAAACTTCTGTCCCCCACAGAGGATACGGTACAATACATGACTCTGAGGTAAGCTCAGTTCTGGTGCTACAGCACACTGGCAAGGAGAGCTATATGGGCAGGCCTCACAAACACACAATATCCCTTAGTCTGTGCTGATTTGCTCTTCTGATCATGTCTTTGAAGATGTTTCTTACATGTGGGGTTAGAAGGATCCCTGGTTACCAGCTTCTTGCCAGACACAGTTCAAGCCATTGGCCATCAGCTGTCTCAGAAATTTCACCCCTGTATTAAAACTGAAATGTTTGCAAGAGTGCTCAGCTTAAACAGCTCAAATATCTACGTACCTGGAGATAAGGACAATTCTTCTGAAGGAGGAATGTTGAGAGATGTACTTTTTAATTTCATCAGAACCACTTTGGCACCTTCGCTTTTTCTGAGAGCCTTACATAGTACCACTTTCGTGCCTTTTTTTACTAGTCAGCTGGGAGAGATATGGAGCTTGAGCCTTTTACAATACTGGTGCTGATTAGTGAAAAATGAAGACTCTTAACAGGTTTTTGAAGCTAAAAATAAATGAGACAACACAACCAGGAGTTATGTGTCTACAGCAGAAAGAAACCTAAATCAAATGCTCCCCCACAACAGCATTGCCAGAAGCAGACTCCAGAATTTTATGATTTGTGAATATCTGGGACTCTCCATGTGATTTGCAAAACAGATTCCCAAATAATTTTGCAAAATGAAATGTATTTCTGATACCTGTTAGCCTGACTGAACCATTCCCGGCACCCATGAGGGCAGGAACAGTCACAGATGGGCTTGAGAGGTGTTGAGCAAAATTCCTTTGGCTGGCTAGCAAAAATGCTCAGGTGCTTCAAGAGCATTTCAGAAATATATGAAACATGGAGGGGAAAGCTAATTTCTTTCATAATACTTGTCTCCTTTTGACTTTCTTATGATTTTGCATATTTTTTTGCATATTCTTATATCTATGTGCACATCTCCAAGCTTAGCAAACATAAAGTGTTACCTCAACAACATTTAAAAAAAGGACAAAATATTTAAAAATTGTCATCATCTGATTTTCTCAAATGTGTTCTCAAACATGGTGTTTTAGCTTATCTTTTTTTTTCCTCAGTCATAATCAGAATCACAATTCTGAGTTGGAAGAGACACACAAGGAGCATCAAGTCCAACAAAGGACATCCCCAAGAGTCACACCATGTGCCTGAAAGTGTTGACTAAATGCTTCTCGAATTCTGCTAGGCTTATGCTGTGACTAGGTCCCTGGGGAGCCTGTTCTGGTGCCCAACCACCCTCTGGGTGAAGAACCTTTTTCTAATACCTAACCTAAACCTCCCTTGACACCTTCAGATCCTGTCACTGGTCATGACAGAGAAGAGATCAGTGTCTGTCCCTCCTCTTCCCCTCAAGAGGAAGTTGCAGGTTGTAAGGAAACCTCCCCTCAGTCTCCTCTTCTCCAGGCTGAACAGACCAAGTGACCTCAGCTTCTCCTCATACAACTTCCCCTCAAGACCCTTCACCATCTTTGTAGCCCTGCTTTGAGAGCTTTTTTTAAAGATATAAAGCTCTCTAATAGCTTTATATGTTTTTAATATTGTGGCACCCAAATCTGCACACAGGACTAGAGGTGAGGCTGCCCCAGTGCAGAGCAGAGCAGGACAATCCCCTCCCTTGCCCAGATGGCCATGCTGAGCCTGATGTACCCCAGATTATTACGTCTGTAAAAGACTAAATTGATGTCTGAGTAGAGCTGCCTTTAAACCACCTCCTCCTGTTTTTAACACATAGACCCTTGTAAACATACAAATTCATGGACAACAACTAGGATACTGCAGTGAGGGCAGCTTTAGTCCTGCACATCTGATTGCACTTATTCCTGTGTTATCAAAAAATCAAAATAATAGGACAAAATGAAATATACTTGTGAAACCAAAAATGGCAGGAGATTGGGAGAAAGGGTTGGGGATGAATGAGGGAAAATCAAGAAAGAGACATTTGGGGCAAGGGAAACATCTGGTTCATTCTGCCAAGGAAAGCAAAATGAGTCAAAAACATTCATCAGGATAAGCAATGTATTAGAAGTACATAAGTAATACCTCGCCTAAATCTTTTCTTGGCTTCCACTGCTGTTGGAAAGCATTAGTTCTTCTTCGTCATGTCTGCTAAGCACATTCTTGGGGGGGAAGGAGGGCAGTGAAGGAAAAAAAAAAAGAGCAGAGAGGGAATTTAATCTTGGAATCCTGAAAAAGTCGCCTGTGCGCTTTTTCTAGCCTCTGGTACAGCAAACCAGGTTGCTATGGTAAAATGGGTCAGAGCAGTAAGCAAGTTAGCTTGTGCAACAAAATCAGACTCCTGGTGCAGTGATGGGAGGCAGAGGCCAAAGCACACAGTAATCTAGAGCTGAATCTAGGTCACTGGGGTGCTTTGTAGCTGCAGCTGTCCGTGTGGGACTGTGATCTCCGGCAGGGCTCGCAAAACCATCCTGACGGCTGGGCTCCTGCTCAACGGCTACGGCTGTACTGGGGGAGCTGCTGCTTTGTCTCCTTCAGAAACAAATTATAATTTTAGATTTTAAATTATGGATGCATATGCAGGCAGCATGTGTCTGTGTGTGTATTATGTATGCACATTTATTTTAAAATAAGACATACTCAGCAGGCACATGGCCCATATTTTGGGAACCCATTACACAAATTAACATTCACACTCCAAATGATCATTATCACATATTTATGGGAACTGTGCATCCCACTCCATGAAAGCTATAAAGATCTGCAAGCAAACATAAGAAATCTCTTCTCCAGCATATCTAATGAATTCCCCCCGTCAGAAAAACACCCTCCCAAAAAGCCTGGGAAAAGAAAAAAGGCTTTGGAGAATGTCAGGGAGGTCGTCCCACGGTTCAGTCTCTCACATCCCCCTACAGACATATGCTGATACACCCATCTGTGCAGCAATCTATTATTATCATTTACTATTCTGTGACTGTTAAAAAACAATCAAAAGGAAAAAAAAACAACAAACAAACAAACAAAAAAACCTCAACAACCAACAATCAGTTAATAAAAAGCCAGAGAATGGGGCCACATCAGGAGCAGAAGTAAATCAGTTTGATGCTGATGGAACTACACAGGCTCAGAGTTTAGATTTACATACAGACATGGTCCTTGCCTACAGAAGGATGAAAAATGACCCATAACGGAGAATCATTATAAGATGAGGTTGGCAGCTCTTTGGAGTATGAGAGGTATTATGTCACCATTTTTTTCTGTCTTTTTTCTTTCTTATGTTTAGAAATTCTGCCAAGCAGAATTTCCTATATTGGTTTCAGATTCTAGGTTATACAGAAGAGATTCTGGATATATCACCTGCCCACTGAAGCATCAGCTTTCAGAGCATACAGAAGAAGCCTAGAGCTCCACACCAGATCTACTCTGTGTGCAGTGATTGACTCCACAGCAAGCACATGGAGGGTCTGAAGCTCCCCAGAAGTATATAGTTCTTGTCTACACCAAAGATCTGGCACACTGAATGCCAAATATGTCACTCTCACATGTCACATTTTGTCTGTTTTGTGTAAAAATCTTGCATAAACACATATAACAACAATAGGTAGAGATGTTAATGGAATGATGAAATATGAACCTTTTCTATTTGGATTTGGGACAGTATTGGACAGATGAATTTTCCCTCTCACAACCACAAGAATTTAGACATTTCTGTTTGAGACAACTACACTGGACAAAGCATCTCTCAATACAATTTAGTTTTATTCAGGTCACATCTCTCATTCTATGTCATGAGATTTTGCCCATTTCCAGTGAGTGTGAGGGAAGAGGAAGGACAAAGGACAACAATAACTTGGAGTTTCAGAATCAGTGTCCACCTACATAAATCATGTATGACAATGAAGTTCCTGCCCTCCTTATCCCACATTTTAACATGGATGACTGAGATTAGATATGTGTTTGGAATAATTTAAAAAGTAGGCCAGTAGTAATCCATGGCAAGGTCAGCATCCAAAGACAGATGAGGCACTAGTGCTTATTCAATTAACTAAACAGTTAAAATCAATTACATTTTTCTTGAAAAAAATAACAATGATAACAATGCATATTTTTATTGGGGGTGGCATTTCAGTTTTTATACAGGAGGAAGGTATACAGCTGCTGGCCAATGCTTTGAACTGCATCTGACAAGAAGCTGGTAGCCAGAGTGAGCTGCCTGGCCCCCCCAGTGTGAGAAACATCCCCAAGGACATGGGGAGAGGAGCCAATCAGCACAGACAGTGTGCATTTGCAAGCTGTCAGATGTGCCATGAGCATGGCTTCTGTGCACACCTCTACAGATGTCTGAAAAACCAAGATGAAACATGTACAGACCATATGTCAAATGTCAGTTTGTAAGCAAAGTGAAATCTCTTATTTCCTTCTACAGAACTGCTAACATGATGCAAGAGCACTGAGCAACTGCCCATTCTACTGAGCAGCAGCACACATAAATAGCTTGCAAATACTGGAGGTAGAGGTACATATCATACACAAGCAATATTATATAGTCCTTCAAGGGGAGAGTAGCAGAAAGCAAAACGAAAAGAGAAAAATGTGTCAAGACAGGTTCAAGGATGGCGCTCTCTCTTAATAGTCACTGACAAATTCCCTTTTCAACAGTAATGAAGGCTCTATACATTAAAAAGGCCTTGACTCATTCCATCGCATACAGTTCATATCTTGTCTAATTTCTGCAGCAACTTGTCTTTAATCCTTCAGCATTCTTATCCTTGATTATTCAATGATACTTGAATAGTTCTGATAACTCATCTGGTCCAGACAAGAGACAGAAATATTTGTCTATCAGTCATTGTCTCTGCAAAGCAAACAAATACCACTCCATTCAAAGAGGACAGTCAAATTCATCACTGGTGAAACATTCTGCATATAAGTTTTACACATAATGACCACCAGAACAGACTCTTTCAGAGATATCCCTAGTGATATAAAGATCTACTATTGTGCTGATAAAATTCTTTTCATGCCACTGATACCTTAATTGTTAGTCACAGAATGATAGGCACAGAGACCAGACAGGCTTGGAGACTTACCTGGACAGGACAGACATGAAGAAAGAGGGTTCTGATTTTGATACTAGAATTGTATAACCCATCACAAAATTTGCCATTTGACTTTGATTGTATATGCTCTGAAGGTATCTTTCCTACAACAACAAGTCTACAAAAATCTGCACATAAACCAGAGGAAAACAAAGCAACAACAACAACAAAAAAAAGGATCTAGGGAAAAAAAGTTCATTTCCTAACTCTGACATGAATATAATTTTATACTTGAAAATAGATTTAGTCTTCCTGTTTCCAGAAAAGGTAGTAAATCACAGACTCATGAGAGTACAGAGATATGCGCCGAGCAGAGGGATGGCAGGGTGTGGGGAGGGAGGAACTGCTTTACAGGCAGAAAAGAAACATTCCATGGAAGTAGCACTGCCAGATAAATCCCCTGTTGCAGAGTTTGTCTGCACATTCCACTGCTAAAGGGCCGTGAGTTGTCGATAAAGGGTCATTTTCCTACACCTGCACAAACAAGCAATTCACAGAAAAGAGCTAATTAACTCTGCCACATATTGAAGGATCTGAAGTACCTGACACACTTTCTGTCATGGTCTCTTCTCTGGGCAGGGTGGAGTGGGTGTTGACTGACAGAGGGCTGCAGAAAAGCCTATCTTATAAAAATTACTATTGGAAGTGGAAGGAAGGAAGGAAGGAAGGAAGGAAGGAAGGAAGGAAGGAAGGAAGGAAGGAAGGAAGGAAGGAAGGAAGGAAGGAAGGAAGGAAGGAAGGAAGGAAGGAAGGAAGGAAGGAAGGAAGGAAGGAAGGAAGGAAGGAAGGAAGGAAGGAAGGAAGGAAGGAAGGAAGGAAGGAAGGAAGGAAGGAAGGAAGGAAGGAAGGAAGGAAGGAAGGAAGGAAGGAAGGAAGGAAGGAAGGAAGGAAGGAAGGAAGGAAGGAAGGAAGGAAGGAAGGAAGGAAGGAAGGAAGGAAGGAAGGAAGGAAGGAAGGAAGGAAGGAAGGAAGGAAGGAAGGAAGGAAGGAAGGAAGGAAGGAAGGAAGGAAGGAAGGAAGGAAGGAAGGAAGGAAGGAAGGAAGGAAGGAAGGAAGGAAGGAAGGAAGGAAGAAGGAAGGAAGGAAGGAAGGAAGGAAGGAAGGAAGGAAGGAAGGAAGGAAGGAAGGAAGGAAGGAAGGAAGGAAGGAAGGAAGGAAGGAAGGAAGGAAGGAAGGAAGGAAGGAAGGAAGGAAGGAAGGAAGGAAGGAAGGAAGGAAGGAAGGAAGGAAGGAAGGAAGGAAGGAAGGAAGGAAGGAAGGAAGGAAGGAAGGAAGGAAGGAAGGAAGGAATCTAGCTGGCTAAATAACTACCTGTGGCAAGGGGTTTTTCAGGCTTTATTTAAAATACACGTTGGTCTTGCATAAATGTCTATTGATAACACTTTTAGCAGTGCTCAGGTACTGATGAAAACACATCTTCTATGCTGAAAGATCATCATCATCACAGCAATATCATATATGTGTCTTCTTAAATGGAAGAAAAAGAGAAACTCCCAACATTTGTCATGCACAAGGAAACTCAAGGGTTCATGTCCTGGTCATTTAGTAAATAAAGCATTCTTCCACCCTTGCTGCACAGAATGAAATAACAAAGAGGTAAACTTTACTACTTTTTAATTAGTCCCTCTGTGATGGGTGCAAGCACATGCATCAGTACTTCCCAGATTGAAGTTCATGACTGCTCATCTGTACAACATATACTGCCTCAACAATGGCCTTATGAATTTCATCAAACAAGAGTTGGCAGCTTCCCACTTAATCACTTAGTGTAACTGTGGACTCTTGTTTACTGACATCAGGGAATGCCTCAACAGAGCAACTATTGCCTCATACCCCTTCAAATACTAATGTGGGTGTAAAAAGCCAAACATCTGATGCACGCTTGTCTCCCTGGAATGTGGTAGGGAAAGACAAGTCCCTCAGTCAGTAGAAATGATTAAATCCTTTTTCTAAAAAGGGAACGATTTGGAGGAATGCAGCTCAGGCAAAAGCCGTTTCAAAAGCTTCTTCAGTAAATAGTCTAGAGGGTTCTCTCTGAGTACATTAAAACTGATTCATTTGCTGGGTAAATATGTAAATTATGGGTATGACAACTGAATAATTTTGATGTAGTAAATGAACACAAGGTCTGATGGAGGCAGATAGCTGTTACTTGAGTATGATTTCCAGTGTCCTCAAACATCTTGCTTTGGAACCCTTCACAGGCTATGAACTAAAGCAGTAGTCTGTTGTTAAAGCATTTGAAATAAGAAATCACTAATGCAAACTGGTCTTGGTGCACAGAATTTTAGTTTGAATTGGGCAAGATAAAATAATGAGCATTTTAAATAGAAATACCTGAGGTAAAACATAATGTCTGGCAAGGTAACTAGGGAGGAAGTATCTCATAGCATCCATGTGGAAGTCTCCAGCTGTAACACAAACTTCCTTAGCCACTCAGTAAGTGACTAAAGTTATAAACATTTATATCACAGTTAATTTAATTTCAACTGTAGTTTTGAAAGCTCTTGCTCTCTTAAATGATGCTGCTAAATGTCAAATTTACAATTTTGGAAAGTCATTGTCAACACTTTGCTATATGCAAATATTAATTAATTCTAAATTGCAATGGCTTCCATAAAACTTCAGTGAATGCCAAAAGAAAAAAAAAAAAACCTCATCTTCTATGCTACTACAATAAATAAAAGAGAAAAAGAAATGGTTTTCCACTTATAAAATCAAATGCTGCCAAGAGCTACATTCAGCTAGTAGGCATTTGTTTCAAGTGGATGCCGGCTCCTGTCATATGATGATGGAATATGACATTTGGTAATCTTATTGGCACATGTCAGGTTAGCATGGCCAAGAAACACAGAACAGTCTCCTAGCAATAGCCCTTTTCACCATAGCTATGGTGCCTAAGAAAATTAAATATCTAAAGAGAACAATCATAGCAAAAAACCTGACAGTTTTATGAGGGAGTAATGTGGTGGAGAGTGATAGAGTTGTCTGTAACACTTCCAGAATTTCCTGGAAACACATTTTATTGATTAGAAGCTGGAGTCAATAAGCTCACTGAAGATCTGAAAGTGCTGAATAAAGTCACTGAAAAAGAATGAAAGTACTACAATCAGTCCTGTGTATTTATTGATTCAAGAGACAGGACTAACATCTGACTACCAAAAGCCAACAGTGACTTTAGCCACTCTTTCATAAAAGCAAATAAGAACGTGCAAGAAAGCAAGAATTGCAGCATGAAAGAACCACAGAAAAGAGGTACGAGTCAATTATAACATAGGATATCAAAGATAGCCAAAATAAAGGCTGGTAGCAGATTAACAAGCTTGAAACTTTAAAAGATTGTGTTAAAACCAGAGGGGCAACTCCCAGAGATAAGATAAGGATAGCTGACAAAGAGACTATAAATATCATTCACAACATGATGTGATCAATAGGGTAGGAAAATGGCCCAGAGTGAACATTCATCAAAGACCAAATGTCTTCAGAATTTATGTCAGTTTTCTGTTGAGAGGCTACGTAAAACAAAAATTAAAAAAAACCCCAAAAACAAACCAAACCACAGAAAAAAACAACTCAAAACCAAAAACCAAAACCAAACTAAACTACACTAAAAAAGAGCCAAAAGACTCTAAAAAAAAAAAAAAAAGACAGCATTCATATGTCATGGTAGACAAGATAAAAGGTTTAATAACTGAAAGTGCTTTTTGAAAGACAACTATGTGGGGGAAAAAAGGTATCAGACTAACAGCAAGAAATCAAGAAAAGATAAAAATAAAGCTTTTTGTTTCTTAGATTATAATTATGGGGTAATATAATGAGTTAGACAATGACAAAACCAAATAAATGAAAGCACAGTCAATCTTCAGAGAGACGTTTTATCTGTGAAAGACTCAGACAATGGACAGCAGATGGTCTATAGTCAAAATGTTCAAGAATAACATCATATCAAGAACTGTTAATGTTCCTTTTGGATATTTATTCAAGGAAAGGAAGTGAGGAATGACCTAACACAAAGACTTGAGAAACTAAATCACAGGAGGAAAGAGAGATCTGGAAAAGCTCCAAGGAGAGGAGGATTGCCAGATATCAAATGATTGTAGTCTACAAAAACTGATAATCTGTTGACTTAACAAAGTTCACTAACACTGTGTTAAGAAGTATCAAGAAAAACAGATTTTGGAAAATGTGTATAAAATCAAATGCACAGGTTTATATGGAATTTGAAGACCTATGAAATGTTCATCATTACTGATATCATAGATATCAATATGTCATGACTGGGACTATCAAGAAATCTTAGATAACGCATACAAATTTTTTGAAGCAAGAAAGTAAGGTACAGGAAAGAGCAGGAAAGCTTGTTACATTCTGATAGGAAGAGTGACTAACTTTAAAAGGCTAAGAAATGTTTGGTTTCATAAGTACATTGGACCAATCCCAATGATTCCCCACTATTGCAGAGGCAGACTAATGAATTTGTCACCATTTTATACCTCCTCCTTTTCCCTGGATCCAGTTTTCATCTGGTAATTCAGCACGTCTGTTCAAATAACTAAAATGAAAGAATACTAAGCTGGAAAAATATAGTTGTTTAGCTTATTAAATCAGTTGAATCCATTAATCAAGTAACAAACTAGAAATAGATGGCACAGACTGTCAAGAAAGTAAGAGAAGTTCTAGATTTTGTGGTCAGGACCCATACTCTAAGAAAGAACAAGGTATAGAAAATTTGAGACAGTAAAAGTATATTATTCTATGTAGACTTGAGAACTGGTTGCAAATTAAAAGAGAAATACACAAAATAAGATGGAATAAAATTAATACATTTAAAAGCAAAGTATTATGGGAACAGAGAACTTAAACAGCATGTTAGCTAGCCTAAAAATAATTTACATGAAATATTTTAGAAATCAAACATAAGATATAGCTGAAAGTCTCAGACACCAAATAGGAATCTCTAGAAAAATTATACCTGCAATTTAGTCCTCTTGAATGATTCAAGAGCCAATGAAGAAATAATGTAAAACGTAACCCAATTGCTCTAACCAGAAACTACAGGAAGATCGAAGTATCCACTTGGCCAGAAAAGGTAACAGCAAATTTTGAGATATAATTCATGTCTAGGGCCCCCTGTACTGAGAAAGGAAAATAGAAAATCAAAAATCAAAGACACAGCTTTGCTAAAAGCAAAAACAGGAAGCTGCTACTCTTGGCGATTACATTGCAAATCTAACCAGCTGAACTAAGCAGAGTTAACAAAATGGTTAACAAAGAGCTTAACTAGAGACAAAAGTTTTATGAGAGCAGCAGTGTTGAAGGAAATGTCACCAACAGAAATTTACCTGATATTTTAAAATGATGAGTGCATGTTTTCAGTAAAACGGAACTAAAAATGACAGTGCTTGCAAACAGTCAAAGGACTGAGATATATTGATACAAAGTGGATGCAAGGTCAGAAAGACTGAATGCAAGGATAAATAAACTGTAGAGACAGCAACAGCAAACACAATAAATGTGGGGGCAGTCACAACTCAAGGGCATCAAGCTGTGGGGTATCATATCTTATAAGGAAAGCAAATGTCTTGCAGAGTCCATATGATCTGCAAAAATAACAGAGATTAAAATCACAATCTGTCCAAGAACAGAGACTGGAGAATAAAGCTCTGATTGTGAGGCAGAGACAAACCACTATCTCACTTATCTCTTTTAAATGTTTGTAGGAGTCTGTAAAGTTTGTTCGGATTTGTTTTTATTTCTTCTTAGTGATGCAACAAATGAAGGAAGAATGAACTTCAAAATAAACAGTGGAACTGAATACAGTGTAAATTCTGGAAGCACATATGAATATATGGTGACACACAAATAAACAGCAACTTGCTTGGCTCAAAATCAAACCAAGTCTTAATTTACATAGTAAGCATAAAAGGAACCCATGTGGTGAAGTCATACAAGCACTCCTGTACCAGAATAAACACAATCAAAACACCTCAGAATAACAAAACAGGATTTTTGCTTGCAAGATTGTTTTGAAGAACAGTCAGCAAATATGGAAAATCAAAGCATAATCCAAAAGTAGGAAAGTTCTTTAAGTCTTCAGAGGGAGCCTCCTTCAGAGGATGACCTGGACAAGCTGCTGAAGCTTCCTATCCTGAAATACAAGACATCTCATGCCTTCATTGTCTAGAGAACCAAGCCTTTTCAAGAAAAAATTGTCCTTGATGACTAACATTAAACTCAGATTGTCTTTTCACTACAGCTTTTTATCAGGTGTAAACCTAAAATATGAGAATAAAAAAACTCAGGAGTTAATAGTCTTTTCTAACAATTAAGGTAGAAATCTCTTCCTGGAGATTTTAAAAACTTGAGTAGATATAGTGACATGGTATAAGAGCTCACCTCCCTGAAATAACTTTGAAGTTAGTCCTGCTTCATGTAAGATATTAGTCTAGATGGCCCCCAGAGGTCAATTATTACCTAAATTATTTTGTGATCAAACGATTTTGTGAGCAATGGAAACTTCCAAAGAAGAGATTTTAAACTCATTGATCTTAGGAAAATTGAAAGAGAAAATAATGCCGTTTGGAAAGAATAAAGAAAAAGGTTTGTTTCTGTAATACATGTTTTATTCACCTTTCCAACTAAGCAAGCTAATACACAACATTTCAGTTTAAAAACAAAATAAAGCTGTAGATAAAAACACTTAAGACAGTTTATGGCATCTAGAGCTTATTCATTAACTTTCCTCTTAGGAAAGATTCTTGGCCATTAGATGTAGATTATTTATTTGTCTTTTCTCTTAATTTTCCACTTTCAATAAGTGCATTTTGTATGTACTTAACCCACGTGTTGCATCAGAAAATAAACTAGCCAGATATTACTGTTATATTTGCTACTTTTTTGCTTGGCTTATGAAGAATTTTACAAAGTGGAAGAATGCTATTGCAGGAGCAGGGTAATTACAAGATGAGTCTATCACAGTACCTAAGTTCTGGGGCCTATATTGTGATAGTTCAATGGGATAGATAGGGACTTAACAGCTCCCTGCCTTATTTTCTTGATTTGAAATAGTGTGTTGAGAGCAGAGGTGTAATTCATTACTCATTCAGTAAACAGAAGTACTCACTAAAGCATTTTCATTTTGAACTGAATGAAGTCATAAGGAAGTCATCTCATTGTATGTCCTGATTTCCAAACAGGATTTCTGTTTTGCTAAGAAAACTTTGTGAGGAATCAGTGTGATTCTCTGTGGTCAGGGTGTGCACCAGGGCTGTCAGTCACTGGAACAGGATCCCCAGGGAAGTAGGCACACCTCTAAGCCTGCCTGAGTTCAAGGTGTGTCTGAACAATGCTCTTGGTCATATGGTTTAGTTGTAGGTAGTCCTGTGAGGATCAATTGGACTCAATGATCTGTATTAAAAACCCTTCTAACTTGAGATATTCTTTGATTCTCAGGATCCTATGATTTGTACATGTGAAAATGCCTTGGATGTTATTCTGAAGAAGATTTCTTTGATGATTTTATTTGCACATGGTGTCCTCTTATTTTTGGGTGAAGGAGGGCTGCAGTTTGTCACGTTCCCTCTTTTATCTTAAATCAACTAGTATGACTGACTGCTCTTTCCAAACAGTCTTATTTCCCCTTCATTCACTTGGAACCTAATTCAATTTTAGACAACAGTAAAGCACTTACACATTTTTAACACACGTATATTTTCTCAGTGTTGCCTTCTGAGAGGAATGATTTCTGTCCTTTCCTCAGATTAATTCCTTTCAATACCACAGGAATGCTGACTTTTTAAACTATAACTTTATGTTGGTGTCTTTGATGCTATGCATACATGATTTTTTTTCATTCTCAGCATGATTCACAGAGTTACTTCCTAGGATGTTTAGCCTCAGAAATGATAGTTGTCATTCTTGTGAAATTAACCACATGCAAAGTAAAGGACTACACTTATGGACAATTTATCACTTCAGAATAGAAATACACTGGGCCAAACCAATGTTAAAGTTAATTTAATCATACAATGGTTTGGGTTGGAAGGGATCTTAAGGTTCATCTAGTTACTGTCCTGCAGGCAGAGACATCTTTCACTAGAAAAATGGAATTAAATTTACTGGGGTTAATCCAGGACTGACTTCAGCTCACCCTATGAAACTACAAAGGAAAAAAAAGCTTAGCAAAGACACATTTTCTGCTATATGAAATAGAGTGATAACAGAACTTAACCAAAAAAACCATATCATTTTGGTTAGATAAAGGTTGTAGTGTATCTGGGTCACTTTTTCCCATACACAGCTGTAGTACAGAAGTGAATGCATACAAAAAACAGTGAGACATCACATACGAAGCTCCTAAACATAATCTAACTTCTAAACCATGAATCATACAGATAGCTATCTTATTTAGAGTTTAGTGTTGCCTCATAATGAAATTACATTGGTAATAATCAAATTAGTGAAATAAAAATCAATCCTTGATTAAAGGTAGATGTACATTATATCTGTCTCTGACTGTCCTTGATGCTTGAATGGAACAATCACTGGAGAAAATTGCTGGTGTATGAAATAGAACTCCAGACTCTAGCTTTCCCCAACCCAATACATTAATGGGAATAAGAATCCAGTTTTTTTGCAGACAAATAATTGATATTTGTCCAATTTATAAATTGGAATAAAATTAGTCTTTCTCCCCTTCTGCCTTCTCTCTTCTTCATTGAGTGTGGCAATAAAGCATTTTTATCATTCTGATTACAAGGAAATGCACATGCAGGAAGGTGATATCAGCTTGAATATCTTCAACACTGAGCCCCCTAAATCCACTGAGATCTCCTAGTCCAGAAGTCTCCTGACTGTCAGGAAGATTATGGAAGTCAGAGAAAAACAGTAGTACCAAACTGAAGAAGGCATGCTATAATTTGTATTTCTGTCAATACTACTCTGACCTTCAAACAGAGAAGGAAGCTTACCTCAGTTTCCCACTTCCTTGTTGTGTGCTCTAACTACAATATACTACTGAGTTAAAAAAAGGTATGTGAATGTGAAAACATCATTTGAAGCTTGTGATCATCTCTGCCCTTTTAGAGGATGGTTTCTGTGAATGTTTGCCAAAAAAAATCTCCAAAGCAAAGCTCAGCGGGAGACTGTGAAGGATGCAAAGAAGAGACATGTGTCACAAATCAGGCACCCTAGGAGAGAGGCAATTCTCAGTAATTCCACTTGCAGAACAAAATTATAGAGATGCCTAAACTTTTAGGCATTCTCATTCAGATTGGTGTCAACCTGAAATACTCAATCCCACCTACCTGTTATTGAAGAACCTGAGTGGACATTTTATAGGAGAAATGAAAGGAGGATTCTGATTCTTAAGGTCATAGAACTGACCTAGATTATGAGTCTAGATTATGTCCCCACTGCACTGAAAATCTGTACCAACAGATGTACATTAAGCAATCTAAATATGCTTAGTGACTGAAACTATCAGTCACTAAACAATACTCTCTAAGGAACTAGAAAATCATTGTGAGCTACAACCTCAACATCAGATTCTCCAGTAGATTTTCTACTTTATCACACTGTCTTGTGAAGTTCAGGTTATGTCCTTAGTAGTAATTATCTATCTTTAGCCAGCTTTAAGCTCTGATGGTGACATCAGCACACCCTTGAACTATCAGTCCATTAAAAATTGCTGTATAAAATTCTATAATATTCAGTTAATTATTCCTGTAAACATTTCAGTTCATTTATATTATATATATATATATTTATTATATTCAATTTAAATTCATTTATATATTTCCATAAAAAGAACAAAAATGCTATTTCCATTTGAATTAATTGTCCCAAAATACCTGAGCCTTGCTTACATGAGAGTTCAGTGAAAGAACTGTTCTCAAAAGTGTGAAGGAGAAAAAGACCTGTCAGCGATGCAGGCAAAAGTGACAAATGGCAAAGACAGAGACAGCAGCAGGATCTCTGATGTGAGATATTCCACCTGTACATCATGAGCAGGGGCTTTGCTGCCAGCTCCTACCTCTGACATGCCTCCCTCTCTCATCTGCTGCAAGATACCTCCATGCTGTGTGCAGCCCCTGTTGCAGCCTGGGTGAGGAAAAAGGCAAAACCCTAAAGGAAGAAAAAAGGGCTCTTTTGTGACTTTTCCTTTTTCAGCTTTGTGAGACTGAGCTTTGTCACAGATTAGTGGCCTGTGACAGTGGAGAGGGAAGAGGACAGCTCTCCAGGCAACGGAGCACAAAGGGAGAGAAAGAGTGGCTGCAATCAAATGTGGAAGAGGATGAAAAATCTGCCTTGACTGTATTATATAAATAACAGGGAAATATGCTTCTTAAGCAGGATGACCATCTGTCTGTGATGGGTGACAAGCCTGTTTTACTGTTTCCTGTAAAAAACTTTGCAGAATTTGAAGTTAATTTGACCCCCTACCTGGATTCTACCTCTGACACTGCAAAGCCTTCCAGCACACTCTGCCTAAACTGTCTCTACACATCACCCACTGCAGAAGTTTCTTGGGTGGAAACCCTGCCACTGTTTACAGTTCACAGAAACACTGTCTGATAGTTTAGGACAGGAAGTGAAAAATGCCACTAAGCCAAATGAAACTAGAAGGGAGTTTATGTGGGAAGAAACTAATGAGTCAGACAGATATTTTGGAAGAGTTACTCATCTAAGAACTGTTAGATCAGTCCCTAAAGAAAGTCCCTTAATACTGCTATGTTTTGACTTAATAAATGTTGACCACAGTGGGTAAACCTGCCATGCTGTTTAGGAGTAAATGTGAGAATCTATTGAAATTCATTTGGGGGAAAAAGGTGGCTAAAATACCCACATGCATTCCCCAAGAAACAGGAATGGCCCACTGCCCAACAGGAAGACAACATAAGAGCAAATCTTTTGCTGTAACTACTTTTATGTATGTTCAACTGTCTGTGAAATGAAGGGGAAAGGAGTATAAAAGGCAGCCCAGAAGATGGAGTGGAGCTGGGCTGTGGGAATATCCTGAAGGCACCACCTGAATGTGGTCTTACAGGGCTCTGGGAGTGTGTGCCAAGAAGCAGCATGCTGTGATGGCCTGCAGCTGGAGAAGCAGAGATGTGTGCTTTCAGTGCAAATATAGCTCCACCAGTGGGGTCTAGTTCCACCATCAGTTTTACCTTTTGAGGGAAAAACCTGAAAAAGTGCAACGTGTTTAAGTACTAGAGTTAAAACAAGGCAACAATTCTGCTACAATTATAAAAGTGCCCTGAGGTATTTTTCTTATTTCTAGTATTCAGTGTTTCTATTACATTTACATAATGGTGTTTATATTACATTTGATCCAAAAGATGACAATATGCAGCTGTTATTGCATCATGTTAAGAAGTTACATTATGTATGTGAACACCAGAACATGGATTTGTAAAGAGGCTTGAGGATACTCTCATTAAATCCACAAGTGAAATCACTTGACTTCCTGTTTGGTTCCAAATCCAAAATCACACTGAAGCTCCTTAGCAAAGACATGAAAAATTATAATTAATAAATTCTATGCAAATTAAATTAAACAAAAATGCCATTTGGCCTCGAGATCCTGATCTTACTTTTATCTGCAATTGAAAGTACAATTAAGAAAGGGTAAGAACTAACACAATTACATTCAAATAATTGTTTTTCCTAAAATATGGGTTGACAAAATCAACTATTCTTCACAAAAATATCTGTCTGTGTTCAGACTTAATTATTTTCTTCCAGGTACCCAGTAGTGACATGTGACAATCCTTAGAGTATATCTGCAGCTCACAGTACAATTAAAATGCTCTAGTGAAATGGAAGTGGTTGTTAACTATCTTAACACATTTTCTGCTTGAAAATCCTACAATGGTTAGCATATTAACAAACACCATAATTCTGATAAAAAAGTTTTCCTTTCATGCTATGCATAAACTTCACACAATAAAATTATTTTACTCATGGCAGGTATCCTAAATCCTGAATGGTTTTATACACAGTGTTACAATACCAATGCTATAATCCGTCACAGTCATGCTAGTGGAACCCACTAAGCAGAGCTGATGCTATTCTCTTGTCTATATGGTGAGACATGTCTATCGAAGCAAGTCCTCATTTCTTCTTCTTCCAAACCCTTTTTTTTGGTGTCTCAGTGGTATCAAAAAATGCAGTTTCATGATAATACTATCAAAGAACACAAAATCCAAAGCTGACTCGAGTCTCATTGCATGCTAAAAAGCCAAGGGATGCGAATGTCTTGGCTGCTTTTTCAGGAAGATCATTCTGTGTGCATTTTGCTATCTAATTTGCACTCTCACACCTGCTTCTCCATTCCAGAACCAGCTTTCTGTGGTTGGTACTACTGTACTATAGTATTATGGTTTTACATGAGTATTTAGAGAAGTCTTGATAATTTTAAATGACAGATGTGTTAGTATATTATGATAGTATATTTTATAGCTAATGACAGACAGCCGTGTCCTGTGATCACATCAACCCAAATGAGTGCTGATTACCTAAAAAGAGGTAATCCATTTGGATATAAGACAGGTAAAACCCTCAAACTCACACTTCACAGCCCAGACAAGATGGACTAATAATTCTGTACTATCTTATTGGTGTTTGTGTACAGAAAAATTGAAAACAGCACTTTGACCAAGACCACATTATGTATACAGAGTAACAGCATGAAGTGCCTCTGGCACTACTTCAAAGCAATAATCCAAAAATATATTAGCCTCAAGAAATTCTCAGTTGTTTTAGTACTAGTGTTACGAAGACCATGCCATATTAAATGGTGTTGTGGAGTGATGCATAGCTCAACAATTATGGTCAATGGAGGTGGCATCCAAGAACATTCCTGCGAGAGCTAATGGAATCCCAGGAGCAGAAAGGCAACATGAAGCTCTTTACATTCTCAAGGAAGTTTTGTGTAGCCCATGCAATGGCCTTCAGAGAGCTGGAAACAAAGGCATGAAGAGGTATTAATCACTTTCAGAGAGAAAACTCTTAAAAATCTTTCAAGATGCTTGAATGCCAATATATTCCTTGAAACTTTTTTGGAATGATAAATGACAAGTGAATAAATATTATGTCACGTGTTAGTCATGTAATGCTCTGGAGCAATGTGTCTTTAACTGTACACTGTTGTCACTCTAGGGCTTCACTGGTGCCATTCCAGTCTAACTATAATTTCAGTGTCTATTAATCATCCAGGAAGACTTGGCCTAAAATGAAGATTGACCTGGTATTTTTCTCTTCATGTGTACAATAAAAATTGTCAGCTAGCATTGTCCTAAGATAAAAACATATTATTTCAGAAGAAGGTGTCTGTGGAGTTATTCCTCCTGCTGTGTAATACAAAACTGACTTATAATCATTTAAACTCCAGTTGATCTAAGGAGTCTTGAAAAAATAGGAATACTTTGGGCTACTCATTTCTGTTAAGATGATCTCAATTAAATGTTGGGTCCACATAGGAACAGTTGCTTTACTGTCATTTTATGCTGCGCAATTCAGCATATTACACAAACTACATTACAATACAAACTCTGAGGCAGCATTAATGGTACCTATAAACAGCTGTAAGTCACTGTGCAGGACTAAGAATAACTTCTGTGAATAGCTCTGAATGATAAGTGCAGATAGAGTGAAAGGCATGACTTCAACAGCTGGCTTAAAAAACATAGCTGCCAATATCACCTTGAAGCCTACTGTGGCTGTTTCTTGAAAAAAAAAAGTTTTTGTCACACATTTTTTCACAAGAAGTTATTATATCTGCCCAAAACAAGGGTCTATAGGACTGTCATGGCCCCCCAAAAATACATTTCACAGTAAAAGTTGTTATGTAACCTGATCCCACTTTTCCACACTACCCTCCAGAGACTCTGTCCCCTAAATCCAGCTGAAGGCCATGAGGATCCAGTTGCACAGGGCTTGCTCATGGATCATTCAGTCTCTCAGTGCATCTGTAATCCACATTTCACACCTCAGAACACAGAACGCGACTCATGCAAAATCAAGTGTGGAAATGTAACAAACTGCTGCTGAAAATGAGTCTGCAATAGCACTTTCACATTTCTCCATGTCTGCATGCAGCTAGTTTTTCTTCTCTGTGATTAAGGACATGTTATGCCAGGAGCCTACCACATTGTTAAAATGTCTATTAGTTTAATCTGCAGCTATTATGAGGCCTTCTCAAACCATTAGACTTATTTCAGCTGTTTGGGTTTTTTCTTATCCATGCATTTCTAGTCAATTTAATTTAAATAAGCCTGCATTTTGGGAAGATACTTAGCCTTAAAATGAGCAGTATCTGATGGGAATGACGAAAAAATAAAAAAAAAATAAAGTAGACACACCTGTAGGCAAACAACATTATTGTCACAAACAGACATTCTTATCAAATTTACATCTAAAGAAAAAGTTTGTTCTTATTATAAAAGTTAAGAATTTTGTCATTAATGCCGACAAAACCACAAATCCTCTTCCTTGTATTGTGTTTGCTTCTGCCATGGTATTCACCAAAACCAGACAATAAAAACAAGGAAAGAACTGTATTTACTAATTTTTATTAAGTACAGTGTATACATGCCGTTAACTACTAACTTTGGGCCAATTTATATGAATACAAAATGACAAATTATACTGATGCAGCCACAAATTACTGATTTTCAGCAGATTACACCGACACAGTAGCATACTCAAATTCAGCCACACCTGAATTTGAGTATTGTGAGCTCACATATTTGAACCATGATGAATTTAGATGGAAGAAAATCATACTGTATGAAGCTGTAACCCACCCAAGCACATAAAGAAAATTCCAAAGCAAATCTGAAGTTATAATATGAACACCTCTTTGCTCATGCAAAATCTACACCAGCCTTATTATTATTGTTTTGATTATAAAGCTGTGTATGCCACTTGGACAACACTGGGTCACCGTGAGGGAAGAGTGAATCCCAAAAAATATACACAGACCGCATAGTCTTCCTGCTGGATAGAGAAGGACATGGATAGTTCTTAACATTACAATGTGGCCCCGAGAGAAATAAAAACCAGTGGGAATCCTCCTTGTCCTTTTGTCCTTGAGACAAAGCAAGAGCTGCTTCTTAATGTTAGACTCAAGGAAAATTCCCGGGCTTTCAATAGGAGTTTTGTCTGACTGGCTTGCAGGGCATTGTTCCAAGAAGGATGGGGAGCACGAAGGTGAAGACTACGAAGTGATATCACCCTTCTGCTGAATGTGTGTTCTGTAGAAGACAAAAGGGTATAGATTTCCATTTTAGGGTAACCATGCTTTTCCACCAACAGGATTTGTGTTCTAGAGAGGCTGCTCCCATACTCTACATGCATAAAAATTGTTAATCGATTTGAGGACATAAATGACATCGAGCTTTCTATTACTGCTGGTGTAATAGGGTATCCCAGTCTGCCAGCTGGTGGAATTTTGGTGTGTTTGCTTTAGCTTCCCAGTCTGGAGAGGCTGTCAACTTTTTTACATGCATGCCTCTCTGCATCCCCACCTTCCCTTTGCCTCAGGGTATTTCTGTTTACATTTAAGAGGAGCAGAAAGAAATGGAATACATATCTTTTATGCAGCCTTTGATTGTATTTTATGTTTTGTAATTATTATAAAAAATAAATCAAAGCTCTGTTTTTCATTTATTATTGGCCATTTGATAAGATAAAGCACTGTGTGCTATGTGCTCTTGACTTTTTTGTCATCTGAGATTGAAAATGCAATGATAAATACATTAAATATTCACAAAGGGAGTCAAATAGGGTCATGGAAAGTGCCATACATTAATCATAAATGTGTGGTATTCCCTTGTTAAATGATACAGTTCAGCTCTGCATTTTCTGACAAATGAGGTCAAGATGTTGTTTGCTGTTAGAAACTAATGAGAGGAAATTCTTCACGCTTTTTTAATGAAGAAAAGCAAACTTTTGGAAATGATAATGTGAAGAAAATTCAGACTATGGTGAGGCTATGGGAAAAAACAATTTTTTTTCCCCCAAAAGAATGTTTCTAAAGAAAAAGTGTGATTAGCTACACAAAGTTCACTTGTCTCACATTCTCATAATTTCACCAGTCAATAAGGTTACATCATGGACAAAAATCAATGTCTTATGGCAATGAGAGATAAGAGGAAAACAATGAGAAACTGATTATTATTGTCAAATTCTGCTGTTATTTGAGCTATTTTACTTTAGTATTGGATATTAATGGGATCAAATGAAAGAAGGACCTTTCAAGACTTAGCTGCCACACCCCTTGTGTAAAGTCCAAGCCCAGGAGCTGACTGCCTCTCTCTGTCACCTGGGAGAAGCTGACAGGCTGAAAGTGAATTGGGGGAAACACCTATGACCTCCACTTGCCCCTACACCTCAGCCCATGGAGCCAGCCAACCTTTCTGGAAAGTATTTTAATCTACAACCACTTACAGCTGAATTTCACAAAACTGCCATTACAAAGATGATTCTTTCCACACACAGGGCTTTTTGTGTAAATTTATTTTATGGACAATCAGAAGGTGCATCTCACTATCCAAACAGCAATCACAGATGTTCAGTAAGCTTTTTTTTTTTAAGGATAATAATTGCAAATATTAGCACTTTCTTGCAGAAATGAATCTCTTTTTATTTCCTTAAAAATACTTAATATGGATGCTTAGAGCAGTCATAAAAGTTTTTGTACCCTTTCAAAAAGTTTTGAATGTTTTATAAGAGAGTAGGATGGTCCTTAGTTATATTTACCATGAAAAAAGAGGTTTGTTCAGACAGACTGTGTATGACATGTATGCCCATGCCTCTTATCAACCAGGGCAACCCTACAATTAAACAAACTCTATAAGACAATGGCCACAAAAAGAAAATTTTTCTGCTTGCTCTCAAGGTCTGCTGAAAGTCAGGGTAATTCTGGCTCTGAGTCTGATACATTTGACTATATTTGATATATATGGCTGAGGAAACAAAAACTCTGGGCTATATTTCTGCTAGCTAACCAAGCATGGCCAGGACACAGGCTAACCACTACTACAGGAGCTTTTGCATCACTAGTACAATCCTTGAGCACAGTTTTGATCACAGTCAACCACAAAACTCTCAGGTCAATCTTTATAGAGAAGCAGGAGGTAACATGGGCCAGAACCACTCCCAGTAGGCAGCTTGAATGCAATCACCCTGTTTTGGGAAGCTGAGAGTGAATATCAATGGTAATTTGAAATGTATCAAATTACCAACTGACTTTGAAACTGGACAGTGCCTAACTGGTTTGTATACTAGCATAGAGGTAGTTAAACACTCCTATTTACAGGGAAAGAAACCCTCAAAAGTATATTTGCCATTTTAGTTTATTTCATCGGAGAACTTTCTGATGTGTTTTTGACAATAAAGTAGCAGAAAAAGCTGGCAGACAGTTTACCATCAGTAAGAAAACAGAATCCTGTCAATAGTAACAGGGATACCTAAAATTCTTAGCAAACTCATCTCAAATGTGGCTCCCTTTAACTTCTGCATTGCAGACAGTTAGGCAATATCATGTAGCCAAAATCTGTTTCTTTTTCTTTTAAATACATCTCTTCTTGGCCAAGAGTATTTTCCCCCAAAGCCTGTCCATATGTATGCAACAGTTAATTAAAGCTTTGTCCAGTGAAAAATCTTCCCATGTCCTCGGATCCTTATTTCTACTAGTTTGAATGGAAACAAACTGTTCATTGTAGGGTGGACAGAGAATTCTTAGAACCAGCTTCAGTTGATCTAATAGCCCGAGCATGAAAGCATTTGTGAGAGGGACAAATACTAAATAGTAAGGGTGACAAAGACCATCAGCTTTCAGACCTAACTATCCAGAAGAACGCACAGAATGCAAGAGGTGGAAAATTCAAGAAAGAGAAATTCACAGGGCATTTTTGTGACAGTGCCAAGAAACATTTTGACCTTTCCCTGCATTATTTCTCTGGCAAAATAAGTAGCACTTGACAAAATCTGTAGTGCTGTCATACACTACAAATTGTAATTCTGCAGTTTCTAGTGAAACTCCCTGTACTTTTTTACAGTGTATATTTCAATATTTCATCTGCATAGAACAAGGTCAACTCTATTCTACTTGCAAGAACTACTTGTGAGGAAAACCACTGAATAAAAAGAAAAAGCAGATTATTAAAAGCACATTAAGCCATTTCTAAGAATATACCTAATACTTCAACTTTGGCAGAGAAGGTGAGTAGGTCTTTGAAAAACCCTGGCACAGCTTTATAATAGCAGTGGGTAAAATGGTATGTGCTGTGCATCACCCAGTCTGTGGTAAGACAAGGAGAGCATTACCCATAGGTAATTATGCTTCATGAATCTGGAAGTCAGTTCATTCTGTTCCATTGAGCTTTGTATGGTCATTACATAAAAGACAAAAAACAGGTCCAGGATCTCCTTTTTCCTTTTTTTCTTTACATTTTTGTAAAGTTGAGGTTTCTTCCAGGAAAACAAAGGTTTCAGCAGCCAACTCAGCAAAGCATCATCAACAGAGATCCCTGTGCCAGCCAAGGCACCACCTTGAGTGAGGACACATGTGCCCAAAAATCATGACGACAGTACGGCTCCAGACAGAACCTGAGATTAACCATCTCTTTGTTATGGGTGTATGAGTTTCTGTGTCGGGCATGACTTTTTGTCAGACTGATGACGCTGGCAAATATTCTCTCAAAACAAATAAAGCAGAGTTTCACGTTGAAAGATCTTCCCTCTTCCCAGTTTCATGGGCTGGCGATATAACCAAGAGTTTTATGCAGTCATCCTTGTGGCTAATCCCATTGTACTGCCAAGAGTGGGCTTCATTTTACAACCAGACTTTCCAGATCTGGCAAACCAAACATAAGACTAGAAAGCAAAGGGCATAATTCTGACCCGGAGAAGAGTAGAAACAAGTTTCCACCATACACAATGCCTTTTAATTTTCTGGGGAAAAAATGTCTCTTCAATGTCTCTTGAGTTTGAATTTGAGTACATGCATACTAAATAGAATGAAAAATACTGAGGAGGATGGTTTTGAAGTCATGGTTTTATTATAGATAACAACACATTCTGTATGTTTTCCCCCATTATGTACTTTTTCCAGCCTTCCTCCAAATTGAAAGGGATTTTGCGAGGGCTGCCTGGACATTGGTCTATGATAGAACTAAGCAGCTTTTCAGGACATGGGAGAAAGGAAGTGTCCTTAGATGTTTGTTCAAAGCAGCAGGTTTATGGTTGAGCAGCAGTTTGAACAGGCTTTAAAAACATAGACATAAAGAAATTTTAATCTTAGGAAGAAACAGTCTTTTTCATTTGTCACAAAAACAGATGTCTTGGAGTTTTTCATAAGAGATGCAATATCAGCCATGACGTCCTGGCCAGTTTCCAAATAAGGTAATTATAAAATACCTAAGTAGACATTTGCTTAGCTTCAGAGGTATTTTGACTAGGATTGCTAAATTTAAATTTGTTATATTAAGTCCTTTCATGAAGCTATTGCAGTCTATTTTAGGAATCAACAATGGCTGATGCACAATTCAGTTGTGTGATGTATGATATTTACAAACCATTTTCTGATTTCTTCCAAAAGACACTACAAATATGTATAATCTTCTTTTTTATTTTTTCTCAGTGACTTATCAGTAAGAAAATAAAATATAGTAAGGAAAACAGAGAGAATGATCCTTTAATTCCCTCACATGCCCTCTGGCCAAGGAATCTTAGAAAAGCATCTGAAAATTACAGAGCAAGATACATATTAAGAACCTTGATTTTTTTTTTTTCTAGTACACTTTATGCATGGACTTAATTCTGTAGACTTTACATTAACAGATTTGGGTTCAAAAGCATTCTCAAAATAAGCACTATAACAATAAACTGTACATAGAATATAATTTTGAGTTCCTCAGATCCAAATCCAGTCTTTCCAAGCTTACTTGTGTCTTCAAATGTTGGGACAGTAAAGGTTTTCTTGGTGGTTTCAATCCATCTCAGACTGAGAGGCACCAAAGAGAGTAGCTCAAAATCAGAGATCTTACTTCCCCAATTCCCCTACATTCTTCAAATACAATACAAACTATTTTCAAAAGGCCTTTACAGACCCACTGACATTTAAGAGGAAATTGGGGTCCATGCTCAGAGGAAAATTTTCCTATAATGACACTAAAGAGCTCAAGAAAGATACTCTCTGCTCTTTCTGTGCTTGAAGACATACCGAAAAGAACTCAAAACTGAACAAATAAATATAAGGAAGAAAACTTTAACAGGGAAACAGGAAGAGAAGATGATGTAGTAAAAAAGAATGTAGAAAATTTATTGGATAACACATAGAACCTTCATGTAGGAAAATATTCAATGGATATCCTACATTGGCTCTTTTTAATATCACATAATCCACAACTGTTACGTTTACTCAATCTTGCTTTGTCTTGCCCTGCTCTTTGGACTTCTTTCTAGACATTTTACTATTCTGAGAAAGCAGATACCTGTAACATAATCCAGGACAAAGAAGATGGTATACTGAGTGACCATGGCACAGGCTTTTAGTCACAATTACATCTCGGCACAGGACACTGTGCTGTATCAGAAGGTGCTCACAGGGAAGCTCCTTTGCTCTCTCCTTCAGCAGTCAGCCAAAAGTTGAATATGGTCCTAGTGTATCAACCAAATGATCCCACATTGTGAGGAAATCTCCCTTGTGGAACACAAGCAAATACTGTGATAAACAGGGACACAGGGTCTTGGCACTGTGACAAAGGGTGAAATCAAACTTTAGCACTGCAGGTATATAAATTCCATGCCTTGTCAAAGATACCACAACTTCTATAACAAAACCTTGCTGCTCCTATGAGAGAATGCAACCAGTATTCTTTGTCATATTTTGTGCAAAGATGTTCATAAGTCATGACATAACAGTTTTTAGAAAATGCATGAGCAAAACCATTCATGGTTTTGATATATTTTACATCATTCTCATTCATTAGTAAATGCAAAATGAAGACAAGAGGACCATTTTTAATTACAAGTTGTTCATTAATTTGTTTTACACTGAAACAAGAAAGCCTAACAAATGAGCGAGAGTGGAAAATAGAGCTTTAGTTCCTGTTAGCCAAAATAAACAGAACAGAGCTGAAGACTGAATCCCACTTTCTGGCCAGATCCTCTGGTGTAAAACATATAGAAGATTCAGTTGCAGAGACGCATATATGGTGAACATCTTTGACACATTTGTTTGAGGTGTTTATCTCTTCCACTGATGATGGATTACAGTTTTTTGATGTGTGTGAGTGTATCCAAACCTAAAAATACCCCAGACCTTAGACAATAATAATTGCTCATATATTTATCACTTTTAGTCCTCTTTTGAAATTACTTACCCCTTCAAGTATCACCTAAGATTCTCAAATGAAGTTAACTGTCTAGAAGAGTTGATCTGACTTTCCACTGCTTGTGTGAGGAGATAGAGAGAATCCAAATGGAAGAGAATAAAGCATCGCTGCGATAACTTCTTGGCCCTTTTCCACATTTTTGTATAATCACATACTTTTCACTGGCAGCAAACAATACATGGTTCACTTCTACAAGATGTAGTAGATGGATCTAACACGTAATTGCCAATGAAAGTGTAGATCCCACCTCCTCCCACATTTTTGTTCCTGTATGTTCCTGATACTGCCACTCTAGGCATTGCTGACCACAGTGGTCTTCAGATGCCACTGTCAGTCAACTCACCTCCCTGACCTGGAAGAAAATAACCAGAAAGTGGATAATTCTCTGAGTTAACTAGTTGAAATTGACTCAAGAAAAGAGGCAAAGGGTGAGCCAAAATAGTGGGGACAGGACTCTGAGAGGGTGGGGCAAGAAAGGAAGGCTCAGAGTGGGGAGGAGGAGGGAGTGAGGCCTTCTGTGGCAGTAGCAAGCTGTTAGGTTGGCTTGCAGCCATAAACTACCTTCAAAGCGCCAAATAACCAGTTATGCAAAATTGGTAGATGCAAAAGAAAGACAAGGCCAGAATTGTTTTCCTCAAACACTTAGAAAAGTGAGTTCCTCCCGAGAAAGAAAAGGCACATACTTAGTTAATACTTTGAAAAACTGGGGGCTAATTCATTTTCACTAATGGAGCTGGAGGGTGCAGATTGTTTCTGCTCTTAAGTTAAGTAACTGTTAACAACATTCCTTCTGTTGAGAGCTCAAAATTTAGATGATTTATCACCAGAACATGACATTACTATTTGCAAGCATAATAATTTCTAAACTAGAGATTAACCTGATGCAGTATAAGGCCATAGCTCTTTTGGAGTTGCACATTCCTAAATATAAGACTTTCCTTTGCAATTTTATTTTCTTTTTACTTATCCACAACATTGATCAAAGGAACTAACTTAAATAAAGGCAGTAGGAGGTTTTGGTAGAATACAATGTTATTACTCATTGTAGCATTTACTGGATTAAATCACTTGCAAGACAGACCTCTTGATAAAACATTGTTTACTTACCCCTGTGCTGAACGTGTCTGGGTACCAATCACTGCAGGGTTAATTCAGCCATTCAGCCTCCAGGGAAAGATAAATTAGCTCGAAGGTAATTTGGAAAAGACCTCCCAAAATAGGAGTTCCTTGGAATTTAGGAATCAGCTTTTATGGAGGTAGAGATTTTGCACTGTGATTTGTCTGCAATTTGAAATCACTGTCAAAATATTGCAGAAATAACTTTACAGGGACGCACTAGGACAATCCTGGCACTGACCACTTGTTACTTGTAGACAGGATCAAACATCACTCACTGCTCACTCTCTCATACATTCAGAGTTACGCAGACTAAATTTCTAAATATATTGTTGAGTTAGCCCCCTCTTAGAACTCATCTATATCTTACCACTGCACAAAAAATAAGCTTGCCTAAATAATCAGAGTGTTGTTCATTTTCCTTTGGCCCCTGAAGCAGCAATCTCCCCAAAGCCCCACTGAACTCCCACTGGCACCATGGGAGCTGCTCAGGTGCAGGCTGGTTACAGGGGGCTTGGGCAATGTGGTGGTGGGCTGAGCAGCCCACCTGAAGCAACTGGGCTGCGGTGGTCAGGAACATTGCAAGAAGTGGGAAAGGAGGCAGCAAATGCTGGACAACAACTCAGAGAAAGTGGATGTTCAGAGTGGAAAAGCAGAAGAACGGGAAGTACACACAGTTACTGTGTGTTTGACTAACATAGTGGAGATGATTCATTTTCTGTTCATTTAAATATGGTAAAATCATTCACTGTGTGACTCCGACACACTACTATTACTATTTTATTACTATGGTTACTTTTATTGTTGTTATTATTATTATTTCAATTTTATTATGGTCATAATTTCTATATTCATTGTCATTTTATCCCTATGCTTTGAGATGAAATCACAAAAACATTGTGCCGGTCAGGTGTGGAACATGACAATTAACTCCAGTCTAGTGAGCTAGAGATATACTCGGTATCACTGTTTGGATCAGGCACCTAGGGTCAGTCTCTGGGATATTCTGTTACAGACCTAAAACTTTCAATGATGCTGTAAGGGCCAACAAAGGAAGAAGGGCAGAGGGCCGGACTTCTCTCCCCCTTCATCCCCTGACCCACATGGAGAAAGGAGGAGAGGCTTCACTTTCATCAGAGAGGAGCAGCACCCATGAAATCTTTGCTAGCAGATGCTGTTTAGATTCCTTGTCTATCCCTGAGACCAGGTGCCTTCAGAATAAGGCCAGAGGGGTCTGCACTGGCTAAGGAAGCAGCAGACATACATGAGACTTTTGAAGTTGTATCTCAGTGGTTTATGCAAAATTACAACGAATCAGCAGACTACCAATCATGATTTCCAGGCCAGTTTGCAATATTTGAGGCTAAAGACGGTGATACATGAAAACTCATTGCCAACCAAGAAGTGTGATACAGAGGAGAAAGATAACTGTCAACTGGGGTTAGCTTTTAGCATGATTTCTCTGTGGCCACTGGCTTGCTTTGGCTCCTCATGCTTGTTCTTTCCACAAAGAGAGCAAAAAACAAGCATTCACAGAAATTGTATTGAGATGTTATCACTCTACTTTTTTTGGAGTGATAGTGTTAGTGAGATGACATATTTCAGTCCCTCCAGACATGTTTCAGATGATACAAATCAGCATCATTCTGTTACACTGATAACACAGTGAGGATCCCATTGAACAACAGGCTCCAGTCTCCTGTTTGGAGTGCTAAAATACTTATGCCTTCTGAAAACACTTTCTTGCTGCTCAATGTAGTATTTTCCAGGTGACCAGGTCAGGAGGAGTAAAAGTCTGTGATGTTTTCTAAGACTGCTTGCATGTGGTTAGAGCCAGTTTTTCCACATCGTGTCATCTGTTGGACATTTAATTTGGTTGTTCAGAAGAATTTAGTGTAAAAATGACCTAGGTGTATCACTTTAGCTACCAAATCACAGCTGAAAGGAAAGAAAGCATATGTCATGTGGTTATTGCAGACTTATCAGTGTATCAGCCAAGTATCAGCCCTCATGACAAAAGATCTGGCTCATTTCTTCTGACTTAGACTTTAGAGACTCTCATGGACACTTCTTTTTATGTATGTATTGAAATCTCACTACAGTCTTCTATCCTAATTCCTTCTATTCCCACTAGGCTCCTGGCAGTAAGTACACCTTAAATAAAATCAGAAAGAGGAATCATTCATTAATCAGAAAGCTCGTTATGTCTAGAGCAAAGAAATATTCAAGTTCATGTGCTGCAACTAATGAGCAAATGAGCAATTTGCCTAATTTGCCTGTGGCTTCAGACTTGACAAGCATCCTCACCATGACCAGCAAAGAACACTTAGGGGTGCTGACTGACACTATTAAAATAATTACAAATTGACCACTGCTCTGCACAGAGATCTATCCACAAAAGGACCTGATCTTTCATACCATAATTGGCATTTGTTAAACCACTCCCAGGGAATAAATTTTTGAAAGGAACTGTTCCATTTTCTTACTTGAATTCCTATCCAGATATAAACCTGGCCTCCTTGGGTTGATTGGCAGTAGATAAAACCAAGGCCTTGCATTCAGAAACACAATGCATACTAAAGAAATTTTGGAATGACAGAAAAGAGAATCAACAAGCAAAAAAAATGCACTTTCATCTTGACTCAGCTGATATACCATTCTGTGTTAGATTAGTCTACATTGTCTGCAATTTAATTACTCCTGAAAAAGACACATTTCCACTGTAATAGTCTCTATTTAGTGGTAGGCACTACCTACACTATATTTTAACAAAATCAATCTATGCTAAATTTTCAAGTGGACTGTATATAATTTACAATTACAGCACAATTTATCCCAATTACTGAAAATTTTTCAGAGTACTTTAAAAAATAAAGTCATTTTCAGAGAACTTAGTGTCTTTGGAACATCCAGAGTCAAAGTGGAGCTGTAAACTAAGATGCTTTCTCCGAGGCAACTCAGCTACTCAAAAAAACTTGATGCTTTTACTCTGGGCTAATGGAATTATATAAGCAAAACTACTTAATATCACTACAGGACAAGCATACAGATAAATAGTATTTTCTCATTGATGATAATACTTTCTTGTTTTCAGCCATCTGATTTTCAAAAGGTAGTATTCCCAAAAATAAGGTTAATGTGTTCAGGCCCAGGTGCTTCTGTTTTCTTGTTTATTGAGACAAGGAAATTTCCTTTGAAGGCAGCTGCTCAGTAAACCTGCAGGGCTTAGTTTATAAACTTCTCTAATTTTATCTCCTTTCAGAGATATAAAGATTGGGCAATAGCCCCTTCATTTTCAAAGCATTGCCCAAGGCCCAGGAACACAGGGTCCCACAATAATCACTGGAAATTATGCAGCTGAAATTCCATGTGGTATTTTCAGCCTTCTTTTAGCTAAGTGACCCATCTTAAAAGAACATATAATTTCACTGGGGCCTTCTCAGCTGGGAGAGTACTGTGAAAGCCAATGACAACAGTCAAAAATATCTGGTACCCAGAGTCATTCTGAGATACACTGTGGGAAGAATGTCACTGAACTACCTCACATTTTTATCTTAAGTATATGCAACCAATAAGAGCAAACAGAGCAGGATGCTATCACCTCTTTTGTCATGCTGAGGATATAATTTACCCTAAGAGGTAAGATGCTTAGATCAAAGCCCATTAAAATTTCAATTCCCTAAGTATAACAGTAGCTTCATGTTGTCATTCTTCTTCTTTGGGTCTTCTGGCAAAGAGAATGAGAAAGAGATTAAAGAAAATGATAACTGATTTCTTAGATTCATAGATAAATAAAGCCAAAAAATGATGTGGCCTGACCTCCTAAGCAACATAAGCCAAATGACTTCTCTGAATTAATCTTTTCTTAAATCAGAGCATATACCTCCAAAAATTAGCCTTGATTCACCCCTTGCACATTGTGAATTATATTAGTGCTATTAAAAGAAGGAGCCTTTATCAGGTCTAACTATATTTAATTAGTTTTAAAGACTGGAGAAGCCTTCTACTGTCAGCTTTTTAACCACTCAAGATTTTAAAAGTATAAGGAAGATACTCATAAAGACTCTTTTGGACATCCTACTTGGGTTGAACACCATGAGGAACTCATAGAAGGCAGTTTTTCCAGTCCTTTAATCACATCTATGGCTTCAGTGCACTTCCATACATCTCTCTGTCACTTTAGCATGCAGTTTGGGTGCTCTCCCACTCCAAATCAAAAACATCCCTTTTATAAATACAGAATTGGCACACATGTTTTGGATGAAAAATTGCACTGGCACCTTCTGTAAGATAGAAGTTGCACTTTTTTCTGTACTTCTGCAGCATCACAGAGTCTCCTGAAGGCATGTGCTCCTAGGCACAATATTAAAGAGAAGTTATGATTAGTTATTAAAGAGTTAGATAGATAGTTAGATAGTTAGATAGATAGTTCGATATTAAAGAGAAGTTATGAAGCTGATAACAAGTTATAATACTAGCAAAACTAAAAATATTATTCTGCTTATCATAATCTTTTTGTTAGTTTCAGGTTCTTCTTATAGATATGATGTATCTGCTTTCTTGCTACCATATTTTTTTTCTTATTTGACCTACCTAAATCACATACTGGCTTGTTTTTTTCTGTAACGGTGACTGATTCTTTTTTTACTTTATCATTCTTCCCTTGATCTTTGTGTTTTTGTAAGCTCAGTCAGTAATTGTTTTTGCACTTCCAGTTTCTTTATAAAAACTTTAAATATTGTAGGAAAAACAGTGATGTCTTCAGAACCCTGCAGCTTTCATTGATGGTTCCTTGTTTACAGTGGTATTTGAGTTCCGATATGCCACAAAAAGTTTAGTTTCTGTGATACAGATTTTATTTAGGTTTTAAATCAAAAAGCAGTGCAACATCAGTCCAGCATTTTACAAAAATCTATTACATTGATGCTATTATCTATTCCAAATGAAGTAGCCTGAGCAGAAACAATAAGCTTTATTTTCCATATTCCATATGTTTGATGGTACCACTTTAGTTCTCTTCTCTGTTACCTCCTTCTTAATGGTGATTGAGACTGTCTATTTAATTTTTCTGCCCTAGACTGACAAACATCTAGAGCAGCATAGATTTACTTTTTTTAAGACTTTTGCACTTCCTCCTCAGAAGGTTCCTAGGCCTTTTCCAAAATCACACCAAATATGAACAACTATTCCAAGAACTCCTCTAGGAAAAAAAAAATGTCTGGACATGTGGATTTAAAAAGTCTTGGGTTTCTAATAGCTACTGTTTAACACCTTAGGGTTACTCAAATGGAAACCATTGTATTCATTTGCCTGGAAGCCACCCAATGGATACAACATTTGCTTATGAGTGTTGCAGAGGTATCTGTGCTGCAGTTCAGTCTTGGATTTGGGTACCACCTTCTCTGGTCTCCTCCTGACACTGCACTCAATACGTTGCCATATCACTGACCTTCAGCCATGCATTTCAGTAGCACAGCTGAAGAAGAGGTCTGAATTGATGAGTGCTTCCAGTGACCAGGTAATTCTGACAGGTTAGAAGCAATAAGCTACAATTAATTTGACGTAATTGTAAACATCTTATGTCAGTGAATGGGAGAAAAGACAAGCAAGGCAAAATTTCCTGCTGCCAAGATATGACCTAGCACATAGACTGGAGATGATAAATGACAGGAAATTGTTGAAATAATAAAGAAAAACAGGAAATTCAGGTTTTTTGCTAGTTGCAAAATCACAGATGTTTAAATGTAGTATTATTTGACAATCTGTCTTCATGAAAAATGGCACTGTGAGGGAAATACTCAAGGTCAGTCCAGTTGCCATTGGTGTCTGCCATGGAGCTCTGCCCTGGTTATCAGGCATGTAAATTACCCACAGGGACAGGGTACTGCAGAATGCACCACATTCTTCTAATTGCTGTGAAGTCATTGAACAAGCTCCACGTGAGCAATTAGCATCTCTATTCCCCAAAAGCACAGCTTGCCAAAAGCATCTTACAACTTGCAATGTAGTGTCTTCTGCATAGGAAGAATGTTGATTACACAGAGTAGCTGCTCTGAATGAGGGTGAGGGATGTATTTTAACAGACAGTGGAGGAGTTCACATCTGTTGCATTTGCAAGCACTTACAAGTGGAAATCACAGAAATTTGTCTCATTTCTCTCAGCGGAGTAGCCTGACCTGCATGGTCCTATGAACTCTCTTGCAAAACCTGGTAAAACAACATGGAAAAGCAGTGCTGGTTTCCTTCCACCATGTGAAATGTATTCAAAATTATGCTTTGATTTTGTTCCTCCACTCACTATTTATTTAAATTTTTAACCTTAATTCTCTCCTCTCTCTCTCTTCCTTCCTTTCTTTCCCATTTCCTTGCTTGTGTTCTCTCTTCCCAGTAATGACCCAGTGCTTAGCTGGGGAAAGGCAGGAGGTGTGGGGGCAGGACTGTGTTAATGCCCTAATTAAGTCTGTAGTTAGCTGATGGGAAAATCGTTGTCAGGAAAGCTGATAACAAGCATAAACATGACAAGCTTGTTTTGAAAAGCCATCCTGTCACTCTGTTTACTTAGGCTACTGCATGCTGCTCCAAGCTACTGTCATAAATGTTTATATTGATCCATCTGCATCACTTCCCTCTTCCTCTTTTTTTTATTTTTGCCCTTTAAGGAATATAGATAAAAACTTCACACATCTTGCATTTAAAGGGATCGAGATGTCCCCACATTAGACATATATATATTCACTGATTTAAGAAATAACAGAGAATATGGAAGAGAAGGACTGAAAAGGTGAGGAACTTCATGCATCAGTTTCAGTTTTCTGAATGACCTACAGATGCCCTTGTCCGTGATACATTTTGGTGTGATACTAAAGTAATTAATTAGATTATCATTAATTATGAGATGCTTATTTTACATATATTTTCACTGGAGATCTGAAAATGTTACAAAATATATGGAAGCATAACAGTGTGTATAAAATATGTCTCAGTCTTTCTGTCACAGCAGACACTGCAAGTGCAGTATTTCTCCCACATTTGGAATCGCAGCATTGGATAAACTTCATTCCAGTGACAGCCAATGAGCCTTCATGAACTGTTCAAATTATAGTCTGTATGAAAGTGTCCTTCAGGCCATTCAAGCTGTGGCATAAAGTTTAAGATTTTTGCTTTGGAAAAACCTGTCTTTGTTTCCCGGAGTGGAAGATTTTCTATAGAGTGAAAACTGAGACAAATGATCAAGCCTTGTGTTCCTGAGGAGTCCAGCATCAACACGTGCCTTTCTGGCTTTGGATATCAGCAGAAGTGACAGTGTGAGGCTGCATGCATGGCTCTGGAACTGGAGAGTAGCTTGCCTTACAGAGGCTTCATTTGATTTTGCTTTGGCTTAGGCAAAAGTTTCCAATTACATGCATTACCTTCTTGTTGCTGATGTTTCCTCTCTTAACCACAGATGACTCATTCCAGGTAACATTTCAATCAAACTCTAATTATTTAGCTGACACAGGAGGGGTATTATTTGTCACTGTCCATGGACATGAAGAAAGTTCAATCACATTAGCCTCCCTTTCCTAGTGACTGGGATTTTAACCAAATTAATTCTATTTATGGCATGTAAAGAAACAATTCCAAGAACTAAGGAGAAAAGATTCATCACAGACTACCTACTAAAAATGTTTTATAAAAAGGAATGTTATATGGAACTAGATTTTTATTATCATTATATCCTGTGAATCAGGAGGAAGATTAAAATTGAACTTCAAGGATCTTCTGTCATCTGGAGGGAGTCCACAGTGTGATTCATTTAACTTTATGTAGCCATCAAACAGGTAGATATCCAGAAATCCTCCTCTTTAGCTTGTGAAAAGAGACAGAATCCTCGAAAGGGCTTGTCCTCAGCCCCCTCTGGCTTAAACAACCATTTTAAGATGGTATGAGCTGACTCCTGGAGGAGCTTGCCCCCTTCCCTGACTACACACAGAATGTGCAGTTTAGAAAGGACAACTTGCATTGTCAACTGAGTCAAACAAGACAGATGTCATCCTGTTTTCTGGAAGCAGGACTAGGCTTCCATCCTGTATATGGATCAGCTACCAGAAAGTACAAAACAAATTTGTTATTAAGGAATGTCCACAACACTAAACAAATTTTCTGCTTGAATCATTGTCTTTATCCACTTCTCTCAAGCACAATATTTATACAGGTGCCAGGGGTAGCTCTGACCTGTGGCACTTGCTCTCACTACACTTCCTTGGTGGGGAGGGACTACTTACAGTTTTGCAAGGAGCAGACACTAAGGAGCAGAGAGATTGATGTTCCACTCTACAAAGTGTGCTTGAGCACTGCAATAGCTCCATGGCACAGCAAATCACTTTTACATGTCTGGCTCCTGCCCAAAATCCACATCTTCAAGTTTTAATGTGCTTTCACTACAATCACACAGGGAACTTCTGGTGCAAGACAGAATTTAGGTCTTCCAAATCTTAACCTCTAAAAACATCTAATACGCAAGTTTTCAGTGTTTCCTTTTTCAAAAGGAGCATGCTAGCATGCAGTGGTGCTGACTGACTTCACCTCTAAATTCATGTTACACTTAGCTATGTGTAGATAAATGGCTAAGCCCTGTCACCCCAGAGCAAACCCATCCATACATGAAGCAGCTATACTTTTCTTTTCCTCATCACAGTTGCAGCTCTTATTTCAGCAATCTTTTCTTTCTTACCTTTAACTGTAGCCCATCCACATTTTAAACTTCTTCAATCAGTGATAAAAAAACCCCAGAGTGACCCATCTCCTCCCTAAGAGTGTAGAAATACAGACAAAGCTATATTGCATTATAAGGGAAATGTCAGATGTGCAGTCACCTGCAGCAGTCACTACTGAAGCAGCAATTTCTTTACAACAATGAGAGGAAATAAAGGAACATCACTAATGTATTTTTCAAGTTCCGTGCTGTTAACTCTCATGTCCTGGCCAAATGCCAGCCCAGGCATTCTCAATGACCTAAATTCATTCTCTCTATACTTACAACTAGATAAGTTATTCTAATGAGAGTAAGCAGAGAAAATTATGTAGAGTTGCTGGGGCTGCTACTGGAGAACAACTTTCATGCAGAAGACTCCCAACACATTTTGCCAAACACAAAACCATTTCAGCACTGTGCTGTACCAGCCCTTACAGGCACAGCAGAAGACGTAACAGACAAGTGTGCATCATTCTGTGGTGGAACAAGTACCTCTGAAATCCCTTCTTTGCTAGGAGGCCACAAGGAGTTAAGGCACCTCAAGTGCTGATTAACCAGGAAAGCTGCCTAATAGAGTCATTCAAGAGGCAAAATTCCTTAGCAGTCCTGAGTAAACATTAAAGTTCTCTTCTTCTGGTGAGAAGACCTCATAAAAGATTTTCATGAAGCCTAATTGTCATGATGAGAACAGAGGGAACAGTTATTATAGCAGTAGAATCTGTAGGCAGAGGACAGACCATGTTTTTAATAAAAACAAATCTAGGTGAAGGGAAGTATTTTCTTTTTTTTTTAATTTTTATTCAGCAAGAGTACCAAGAAAGTTTTTCTTGACAAAACATATCACAGGTGTTTCAGTATATTTTGGTTGAGGCCCTACAGGTTCTCCTCCTTCACAACTCTTGAGTAATATGGAGAAAAATGTTCTGCCTCACTTATAAACTCATACTTGCTTAGTGCAGGCAGGAAACTGACATCTAGGGCTAAATGAGCAAGACAGTTTTTAATTTTTCACTTTCATGTTTGCAAGCTGCACAGAATTATGATACAGAGAAAATGCTCATGAAACTCCTCTGGAGAATGGCCTGTAGATGGCTAAAGTGGCTTACATACAATCTCTATGCAAAAGGAAAAGTTGATTATGAAAAACACCTTCATACATGCATGGAACTACCCATGTCAGTGAAATTTCTGAAGTGACCACATCTACCACAGCAAATATTTACAGCTTCACAGACTGGCAAAGGTCAAAAACCACTGGTTAAATAATACATAGATTTAATTGTACATCTTCCTTCAGTAGAACCCATCATGTGACCAAATTCCCATCCACCTCTTTGAAGAGTTGTCTAGAGATGAAAAAACTCTCTCTTCTGACTGGTCTCCAGTGATTCATGTTGAAATGCAAAATTTCAGAAAAACAAACAGCCTCTCAGAAATATTTCTCAACACTAAATAGTCTTGTTTTTAAAGATCCTTCCCTGCAGACAGACTTACAGACATTACCTCTGGGCAGCTGTCTAATGTCTTGTCTAACATTTTACTTCTGAGAAAATCAGGCAGCTCTCCTCTGAACAATTAGGCTGGATGAAGAACTTTGGTAAGGAAGCAACAGAAATATCAAATCTTTTGATGAATTGTTCAAATTCTTCTCTTTTTCAAATCACTTCTATATGTCTTAACCCCATCAACCTTTTATAACAATTCACACTTATATGGGATCATCCAGATGAGGAGATCAAAATCATTTATATATATACCCTAAAAAATGTTTAAACAGGAAAAAAAAGAAATCCCAGAAAGCTCTGTGACTTGTACTAATTTACTCACTGAACTTACATCAACAAAAAGAAAAGAAAATCTTCAATACCTGTCTTTGAACACATATCAAATAACTACTGCACAAGTTAAAATCATCTGACTGGGAACAGTTTTGAACTAATATACCAAAATAGAAGTCTCTCCAAGAACATATTTCAAGTGCAAATGAGTCAATAAACAAAACACAGAGTGTAAGAGTCATGACCAAAGTGTTTATGTTGGAAAAATAACCTAAAAACTGGCTGAGACTAAAGTACAGTGTGTTTGCAGGCAAAGCAAGTCCTTGCTGACAATACAGGCAACTGAAACAAACCATGGAGTAGGAATAAAAATTTGTTTCTTTTCCCAGGAAAGAGGAAGAATAGCAGATACAAAGATTATATCAGTTAAATGATGCTCCCTTACAACACAAAGAAGTAACATGTTTTTTCACTCTTTTTTTACAGTCTCTGTTTGACTTAAGGCAAGCTTTCAGAATACTACAGACTTTAAACATCTAAGAGCACATCTAAGGATATGGATGATACATCTAAAATAATCAGGTGCCTTTTCACATCACACTGTTAGAACAACATGATCAGTGTCAGTTAACATCTGCTCTGAATTACTGTTCCTCTGGTTAGTACCCAGTAAACTCATTAGACTCAGGTGCTGTGCATGTGACTGCAATCTTACATTACTAGGCTGGAGAGTAAGGAAGACACACTTAAGGTAAATAGAGAAGTTAGTACATATTTGCTACTGGAAGACAGGAGTTAGTCCTGTTTTCTTATAGTGAGTTTGTGTACATTCAGAAAAAAAGCATTTTGAATAAGCAAGGTTCATTTTTCAGAGCGAGCAACCATTGATTTCACTGCTATTTCAGTGCTGGCAGTGGACTAGGGGAAAATGATTAATCACTGTAACTACCATACTAACTACTCTCTATTTTGTTAACAAAGTTATATCTGTGAGAATTTCTATTTAATGTTCTAGATACTTGACTTTCTTTTAAAACAGCATTGCCAGATCTTGAGATTTTGTCATAAACCTCACAAAAATTTGAAAATGAGGTACTAGAAACACATGAATAAAAAGTAATCTACATTTTTTCTTTTTTAACTGTTTTTTTTTTTTTTTTAGCTTAACATATATCCAGGAGAGTCAAAATCCAAATAAAAATAAGGTCTTAATCTCACAATCTTTTTTAGATGGCCTGGCTCATAACTTTGCTGAATATTTGTGTGGGCCATGTAGTAATAGCTTCCTGGGATAATGAAATTACTAGCTCTTTTTATGGGATAGTTCTTCCTCAGAGCACTCTTCCCCTCCAGAAAGCTGATGAATAAAACCAGAAATAAAAGTCTCCCAATCTACTCTAAGTTGTCCAAAGAGTGAAGCTGTTACTCCATGACTCAGCACCAGAAGAGCAGACGTGCAAAGTCAAAGAGTTGATGCTGAAGAACTGGTGCCCATGGCATGCAGATGGGAGAGACTTTCTTTTTTAGAAAAAGAAAGTTTTGTTTAGTGGGAAGATTTTAGCCTAAGTCTAATCACTTATCACAGCTGACTGTCTTTCCATGGTTGCAGTGCACTGGGAGTACAACATCAATTTCATCTAACCTGAATGTGGTTTGGGCATGAAGACTGCTCTGCCATGCAAACCAAAGCACAGCACATGGGGAAAAGGCAAAGGAAATTGTAATCCAAACTACTGTGTTACCCTGTGACCCTGCAGCTCTCTGGCAACGTAAACCCATCTAAACAAGAGCTGTTGTACTCCTGCCCCACAATGATTTTCTCCATGATTCTCTTTTTCTTTTTCTTCCAAGATGATGGCATGCTGCTTGCCTGGGAAAGCACCATGGTTTCAGAATGTTAAAAGAGATTAAATTAAAAGACCGTAAGAAGAACCCCACCATTTTGTTTTTCTATTCACTCCGGTGCTTTTCTGTTTTCTTCTCAAACTCAGTGCAACATGGAGTCAGACAGGCTTCAGTGTTCAAGGTTGAAACACTCAGCTGGTGATAGAACTGGAGATCAGTTGAAAGAGTTGAAGGACAGGACCATGACAGACCTGACAGTACTACAATCAACACAGAGGATTCTATCTTTAGACTGGAGTTCAAATTCACTGCAAAAGCAGCAACAGGACACACTCCGAAAACATCTGTGACTGGTGTCTCCATGGTTCAAAACAGCAAAATTTGGATGTCAGTCCAGGCCCAAAAGCAGACTATACAACTGAGGTGCGCACTAGTTTAACCTTCTTTATGAAGTCTCCACTGCACACTTTAGCTGAATCCCCAGTTTCTCATTCCATATTCAGGTTTTCTCCTACCTGAGTTATTGCCCCAAACTCCATTCTATGCCCTGTCCCAGGTACAGAATCTGACATTTGCCCTTGTTAAACTCCATACAGCTGCCGACTGCCCATCTCTCTGACTTGTCAAGGTCTCTCTGCAGGGCCTCTCTGCCCTTGTTTGCTTCTTTACTTCTCAATATGGCTTTCCCCAATCAGTATGGATCTTCACTCACTTGGGTGAATGAGGAAAGCCAAGATTTTAACTCTTGTGGTGGTTCTCCGGAATGTCATGAGTTGTTTACAAATGTCAGTGGCTGAAGATAAATTTCCTTTCTAAAGAATATCATGTGGCCAGGAGGGTGTGGGAGTCCTTGTGGTCAGCTGCTGCCTTCTCTCTTGCTGTCACATTCAGAGCCCTGGATGAAGTCAAGCAGCAGTGGTGGTTCTTCTGCTGCCCTCATTTCCACAAGCAGCTTGAAATGTTCAATTTGGCTTTTTGACCAGGATCAGGTCTTGAGCTGACATTCTTATGATTTTTCCTGTTTTGGTCTAGGATTTAATTCTTTAGTAATAATCAGTTAAGAGACCATAAATTTGCAACAGAGCAGGATGTTTTTCCCATGTGCATACACCCCCTTTCTCTAATAATTTATTTCTTTCTTGAACAACACAGGCCTAAGCAGAGATCTCTGTGGAACTTCAGTGATGATCTGATTCCACCTAAAATCAAACATATATTTCTATTCTGAATTTCCTCTATTTAACCATTTTAATCCATATGGAAAATCTTCCCTGTTTTCCCATTACCATTTCTTCATGAGAGTTTGGTGAGCCACTGTTTTAGACATTTATCTAAACTGACATTTAATTCCTTTACAAGGCAATTTTAGCTTTTCTTCATACCAATTCAGGATATAGACATACTTGGAAAAGCCATAATTCTCATAAGATTTAGAGGAATTTTGAGCAGCTCTTGTTTCTCCATTTTCTATAATTTATGGCACCCATCACTGGAAAGATGGTGATCTGGATAACAGTGTCCTTTACTGTTACAGCCTCCTTCCTTCAGACAAGTCAAAGTATGTAAGACACCCAGCAATAAGACAGATGATTGATTATGCTGCATGTTAATTACAGTACATTAATAGCTTTACAGTGCAAACCTACATCATGTTGGTGGGCTAAGCCTGCTAGAAAATATATTCATAAAACCAAATAAATAGCCCATCCCACAGGATTTAATCCAGTTTCAGAATTCCATTTGAAAATAGGAAAGAGGAACTATGTTCATTCTTCTTTATTATATATTTATTGTAAATTACATCTGCTGCTCGCAAAGATACTCATATTAAAGGTCACTTATTCCTCCTTTAATAGTGTTCTGTTTACATCCATATTGGTGGAATAAATTCAGATGAGAGCTTTACTTGGAGCAAATATAAGTATATGTTGCCTATTTGTGGGTGGAGAGGATTAAAGCTCAGCTAAAATACCAAGAAGATCTCTACACAAGAAAAAGAAAATAGCAACAGTATACTTTTGTTCATTTCTCTGTGCTCTCCCTTGAAATCTCAGTTAAATGGTTTTGCACCTGGACTTTCTAAGTGCCAAGTCCTTTTCAGAAAACAATTGCAAAACTGCTTCTGAAGATGGTCTTAAAAGATAAGGCTGAAAATTGTTAGTTCTTGCTGAACAGATGGAGAGGATACTATTCGAGAGATAAGAGGAGGAATGGAAGAATAGGCATTCAGAATGACCAGAGCTAAGTAAACAACTAGACTACCAACCCCCAGGGCCTAAAAGAACCAAAAGCAGTGTTGTAAAAACAAAACAAAAAAAAAAGCAGCAAAATGCAAAATCCCCCTTATAATGTCAAAAAATAAATCAATCTTCCTGCTGAAGAAATTCCTAAACACTGGCTGCAAATAAAAACTTCTCAGATCACAGATTTTTTTTTACCAAGCATAAGTAGTAGCCAGGTCACTGAACCTTCATAAACATACAGAATCAGTATTAGAGCACATCAAGCCATCTGAGACTGATTTGAGGTCTGCAGAGTGTAGGACTTGAAAAACTTGAACTTTATATCATCAGATCAGAAAAACTTCTGACAGTCTCATGGCCCCATGTCTTTATTACAATGTGCACAAGAATGTGTACATACTAAAGGTGAGAAAGACATCACATTAAGATTTCAGTGTTAGGCAAAGTGATACAATAAATTTGATGACAGAGGGTTTTTTTCAGCACAGCTTTTGTGGAAAGTTTATAGGGATGGGTTTTTGGGGGGCTTTTTTTAATTTGTTTTTTGTTTGTTTGTTTGGCGATTTTTTGGTTGGTTGCTTGGGGTTTTTTGCTTTTTTGTTTTGGTTTTGTTTGGTTGGTTGTTTTGGGGGGTTTTTTATTTGGTTTTGATTTAGGGGTCTGGGGTTTTTCTTTTGGTCTTTGGGGTTTCTTTTACTTTTTGCAAGGGTTAGTTTTTACAGCTTTTCTTCTGTATATCTATAATTTGTGGCGATTTGGAGAAATGTGTAGAATTATAGAGAGGACTTTTCCAAGAAGACATTTTCTTGAAGTACTTTCTCATAATCAGTTCTTTGGAAATTAATACTCTGAAGACAGGTAAAGACATGTTCCTAGGGGGATCTTATATGGTACTTAAAAGAGTGATCCTAACTGTATGACCACCCCCTAAGATACACTTTGAAAATAAACATTGCAAGTCTATGGGTTGGTCTTTATCCTGAAAGTGTTCCTTGGATGGAAGGAATAAATGAGCCTACCCTTTTCAAGGATGTTTAGACAACTAATCTGGAAATGTCCAGTAATACAGGGTACTGCCTCAAATAAGTCTTTAGAATTCCCCATGGTTGCTCTTTGAATCACCAGCAGAATGGCACCTTGGGAAGTTTTATTCTCCATGTCTTGCATATGAAGATACAACCCTGGCCAGGAAAAGAGGAAATGAGGACTTTGAACTCTACTTTTCCTTCCTATCTCCTGCACTGAGTCAATTTACAGAGGTGATTCCAACCCTCTACTCTGCTCTTGTGAGACCCCATCTGGAGTACTGAATCCAGCTCTGGTGCCCATAACATAAAAAGAACATGGAGCAAATTCAAAGGAGGCCACAAATTTTCTAAGGGGACTGCAGCATCTGCACTGTGGAGGTAGGCTGAGGAAATTGGGGCTCTTCAGTCTGGAGAAGAGAACATTTTGTGGAGACCTCATAGCAAACTTCCAGTATCTGAAGGGGACCCGGAGGGAAGACAAAGAGGGATTTTTTTTCAGGACTTGTAGTGATAAGACAAGGAGTAAAAGGTTCAAACTGAAAGAAGGGAAATTTAAGGTAGACATAAGGAAGAAATTCTTTTCTCTGAAGGTAATGAGGCACTGGAACAGGCTGCCTAGAGAAGCTGTGGATTCCCCAAGCCTGGCAGTGTTGAAGGCCAGATTGGATGGGTCTTTGAGTAACCTGATCTAGTGGGAAGTGTCCCTGCCCATGGCAGAGGGGCTGAAACTAGATGATGCTTAAGGTCCCTTCCAACCCAAATCATTCTGGTTCTATGATCTACTCAGTGGATTTTGTTGATCCACTGGAGAATGAGAAAAAATAGGATGATCTCCTATGTCAGATATTCAGACCTGGAAACATGTCCAAAGCCATGAGCACAAGAGAGTAAATGTGTCAAACAGGATTGCACTTGTGCTGATTCCTATAACTGGATACTGAAAATATCCTTTTAGGCCATCTCATTAACTCCTAGTTTTATGCTTTACTCTGTAAAGTCATGTGTATTGTGTTGAAGAGAGAACAATGCAATTCAAAGTTTGTGCATATATTGCTGATTAATACCACAAATCGACAAGTTCATGGGAAAGGTTGTTAGTACTCCAGACAACTAGGTTGATTTAACATATTGCTAGCCCTGGCAATGGCTAGGGGAGGCTAAGCAAGTCTCCCCTGGAAGGAACTGGGGCTGAACTAAATGAATCCTACATAATTTTGTCTATTTGCCAGTTCATCAGTGACCTGTGGCTTGGCTTGGGGACAGAAATCAGTTACCATCCTGAACAGACACTCCATTTCTGTACAGCTTTCAAGTGTCCCATACCAGTTTTAGCTTAATTCACACACCGGACAGGCCAAAATTCATACCTGTCAGTAGATGTCATGAGCCAGACTGCTCACTCTCTTTTTAAGTGCTAATCAGTCAGGAATATATCCATTGACACTGAGTAAAATCTGGGTGTGGAATGGACAATTATAGATTTAATGCAAGAAAGCAGTTATGAAATCAGAGAACAATTTAGTTTGGAGGGCACCTCTGGAGATCAAAGGGTCCACCCCCTTTTTCAGAGCAGGACTGACTTCAAAATGAGATCATGTTGCTTTATGCCTTGTCCAGCTGAGTTTTGAGTGTCTCCAGTGACATTCAAGGTACCAGACAAGCTTGGGCTGAGGAGGACACTGAGTTGAAAAACTTGATAATCTAAAGTGATTCTGGGCACTCTGTGGCACAAAACTTTAACTTTTCAAGGAGCTGCTCTAGAAAAAAATGTTGGTTTTACTGAATGTTCCTACAATTCAGTAGAAAGTGAGTTGGAGAGTGGAAGATATAAAATGTCATGGATTTATATGCCCACTTAGCACATTTCAATGCTTTTAAAATTCATTTTCTGCTTTCTTTTTACATGTATTTAAACTTAAAAGTCATGCTACCCAAAATCTCCCTGGATGCATGCACCTAGCACCATGTAAATACATTTTCAGACAGGCTTGCATGAGATGGTGATAGAAAGGTCAGATGATGTTTGTACAATATTTAAACCAGGGTAAAAGACAGAAGTCTTACAAGGTAGGGAAAAAGTCCTCCAGGAGCTGGAGAGGATTTCATTAAATGAATGCTTACATCTTTCCCATTTATTTTCAGTGTAGGATTGCAATAGGATGGTTCCTTAAACATTAGATAGGGAGGGATGGATTCAAGAAAATACATACAGAAGCTTTAGATTGTCCAAAACGGTAGTTCAGAATTTTCTCTGTAAACTGAAATAAGAAAAGTATCTGAGCAAACACCTTTCTGGTACTAAAACATCAAGGACTGTAGATCTAAACATAACCTGAGATGACAGATGCTTAGGAGCTGTGATCTAATTCTATAAAATGCAATGGTTTGAATTAAGATTTTTGTTGAACTCTAAAACAAAGGCAATGTGTTCAGACATTGATACTGTCTAGCCTCCTTCTGGAAAAGTTTTGCTCCAGGAGTAGTAGACTGGATTAAATCAGAAATGAGGTCCTGATAGAAGAATCAAAGAGTGAGCTGTGCAGAGCACACTGGAGTCAATAGGACAGAGGAGTAATAGGAGAGATGCACTCTCTGCCTTTTAGCATCACTAGGAATATTTTAATTTTGGCTTGGTCCCTGAAATGGTCTTGTCAAAGAAATTGGGCTCGAAAAAGCACCAAGTGAATTAACTCCTATTGCAAGACCCTATTCACTGTCAGTCTCTCATTGTAACTAGGAATGAAGAAAATATTTTACAGGGACATCCAAACTAATTGTGGGTGGAACACAGATTAGACACTTCTCCAATTAAAAATTATTAGTGCTGCAGAGAAGCAGTCTTTTCTAGGGCAGAAGCCCTCACGCCTTCGGCTTTCTTCTATTTCCCTTCTGAAAAAAAGGTTTTAATTTCATTGACCCTTCCTTCGTAGGTCTCACAGTTACCCAATTCCACAGACATTTTCCCAGAATCACCCTTTACACACTGTTCATGTCTTCAGACTTTCCTCTCATTTTATCAAACTTATTCCCACTTAGTCCTTCTCCTTCACCTCAATAACTCCTTCCTTTTTTCTCTTTCACTCCAGAGCTGGACTTTTTTCATGGAAGCTAGTTAAACTTAAAAGTGACTGCAATTCTTTTAAATTAAATGTGAGACTTAACATCCTCAAAAGCACGCTGCTATGAGTAACATACCATCTCTTACCTGTCCCAGAAAGCTTTCAGTGTAAATACCCAACTCCTCCAGATCCTCCCACTTCACCCATTTCTCTCTCTTACTATGACTCCTCAGCCAAAAATTGCCCCAGGGCAGAGTCCTCTTGCAGATCCCTTCTCCCCTGCAAACAACATCTGGCATTGAGCTCGCAGGTCTCTGAACTAGCTGTGCAAGCTGACAGGCCCCTCAGTCCCAGCAGCCACCAGCACCCCCTGCCCTTTTATTTGCAGCCTGCTGTTGTTGCTCAGCCAGCCTGCCCACCTGCCTCCCTCCTCCTGCAGCAGCCAAGCTCCAGCTCCTGTGTCTGCCTGGGTCCCTGCCACCCCAGCCACATTCAATAACAATCTGTCCAAACAGGGCTCTGACAGCAGAAACAAGAGAGCATGTTAGAGGGGGGAAAAAAAAAATAAAAGAAAAGAAAATGAAAAGGTATTGTAATTCTATATCCTCAGCTTGCCACTCTTTATCCCGTACCAAATAAGCTTGTTACAACCGGAGTATGCATCTTGTGCTCTCCTGGCGACACTGAATTAAATCCAGACAACTCAAGGAGACCATTCAGAAGGGAATTTAAAGAAGGGGATTGTATTAGCTGAGTGGAGAACTCAGTAAGGTATAAACAAGTATTTCATCAAAGACAAGGTCGGGGTGAGGGCAAATTCTGGCAAGAGTCCAACCATAGTAATAAACCTGAGGGAGATACTGGTGGAAGAAAAAGTTCAGGGTCAGCGATGACAATGAGATTTCTCGCCTGGGGAGAAAAGTAAAAGTCTGGAGACATGAGAAAACTGTAGCCTAATTAACATCTCTCCTTGTGGAAAAATTGGTACCAAAATAACATAGCTTAATTATTATCACCATCATTACAGGAACGCATATATCTTTAACTTCCTATCTCGTTAGTGGCACGGCTAGGTCACAGCATTTCCCTGGGATTGTCTCCCATGGTCCAGCAATGTACCTCACATTGTGCAGCCTGGAGACCTTCCACATGGAAAAGGCAGAGGCGGGGTTAGGCCCTTGATCTTTGCCTTGGAGATGCTGTCTGGACATCACTAAGCCAAGTCATGAAATGCTGAGGTGAATGAGTGGAGCAGGTTTGTTTGTTTGTTTGTTTAAGGTCATGTCTGAAATGCTTTAAAGCAATGCATTTTCAGCTTGTTTTGAGGTCCCTGCATGCTCTGTGACAGAGATTCATCATGTCTCTGTACTTTCTAAGTCCTTTTAGGGAGCAAAGTGCAGTGAATAACACCTAGAGCTTAAAGAGCTCTGCATTCGGGAGTTAATTCAATCAGGGCTCCATTCGACTGTCTTTACCTAACAGTTAAATGGACATTTGCAACTGTAAAGAGAAACGTGTAAAGAGATTGCTGGATTCCAATTAGGTTACCCAAGGAGTAGGTAACTCACTTGCTGTAAAATATGGAAATCTGATGAAAAGAATTGTTTAGCAGGGATTGGGCTACAGAGGAGTCAGCTCAAAAAGTAGAGAAATGCTGACATAAAGTGACATAAAGTGAAAAATGAGTGTACAGAAAATGTGTGCCTTCTTCTCATCTCTCTAAAGTCATTCCAATTTTTCAGCATTTTGGCAGTATTGATAAGGATTGCCACTGTATCTTTAATTACCATGTTCTAGAAACCAAGGAGAATGAAAACCAGAAAGCTTTGGGCAATATCTCTTCTGGTGTAGCTGAGACATGAATCAGCCACATATAGAGGCCTGGTGATGTCTGATACAAGCCATTAAGAATGCCCTGGGTAGTCTATAAATTACAGCTGTGAAAATGGAACCAAATCCTTTTAATGTGCTTTCCTCAAGAACATAATTTTGTGTACATCTGTGTGCTTGCCTGAACCCATATGTTATTACTTAACCTCTGAATCTATCAGGTATATGGACAATAAAATCTTCAAAAGTTAAAGCCTAATTTAGTAAAGATTGGTCTGGTTTTCCTGAATTTCCTGTACTTTTTAAAGTATTAGCTTTGTTACCTGGTGTGCCTGCAATTGCTAATGCTCCTGAGCGGCTTACAGTGCTGGTAATTAAATGTGTTACAGAATTTTAGTACAAAAATTATTTTCCAATTAAGAACTACTTTGGGGGGAGAGGGAGGGAATGTTATTTATGTTATGTATGAGATAGCTAAGCGTGCAGATCAGTGGCAATCAGGTGCACAGCACTGTACATTTAGCATCTCACTCCTGGACAGAACATGATCAGCTGAGACAGGCCAGGCCCTGGGCAGGGATGTTGAGCAAGGAGTGGCACAGAGAGATTGTGTATTATCATTAATAAAAAACCCCCTTCCATTAACAAATTTGAAAAAAGGAAAGCTTTGACAATCTACAAATGGTAAGTTTGATTTTGCAACTTTTTCCATGGCCTTATAAATAGTGTACTTTAAAGGTCGAACATTTTACCCTGTAAACCATTGGTGACAAGTGAATGTCCAGAAAATTATTGTGGCTACTGATGGAGAAGGTTATAGGGAACTGAAAAGAGAGTAGGATGAATATCAACTAAGTTTTTTTTTATAATGAAGACATTTTAAACTATTTTTGAAAAAAATTACTGCTGTACACAGAAACCTGATGATTTAAGCAGACAAAATAAAGGGAGATATATAAGATGGTATAATTGCTTTAATTGTGTATATTCAAATAGGATGATTAGTTATTGATTTCAATATTTTAAAATTGATTATTGATTTCAATACGTTAAAAAAGTGAAATGCTTACCAAAGCCATTTCTCCTCATTCAAGGAGTTTCTATGGGCACTGGAGTTTTTAGAAGAGAAAAACAGGACTTCTTCCGTTTTTTTTTTTGTTTTACTGTCAACTTTTTGTTGCATTATATTTTTATATATTTTTATATATTTTATATTATATAATGCAACTTTTTGTTGCATTATATTTTTCAATATTGCTGAGGAATCATATGAGGTCAAGTTCAGAAGAGAAGCAAACTTTATATAAGGTGCCTGACACCAAAACTTCATTTAGCTGTCATGGAAGAAACACATAAGCTTCTTAAACTCACAGAAAGGGAGGGCTGAAAATTTCATACACATGCAGAGGACAAATCTGACACTGGCGCATAGCCAGTGTATATAAAGATGATTTAGAGATTTACATTCTGAGAAGGCCAAGAGGAGATGTAAAAGTTTGTATTCTTGACACTTCCCAAATGCAGACCTACCTATGACTTATGTAACTTGATGGTAAAACTAGGGGATTCATTTGCATTTAAAAAAAGATCAGTTTACAGAATACCACATTACATGTTGAAGTAAGGGATTGCTGTCTCAATCATTTTCTAAAATTTTGGCTCACTAGTGCCTATCTCCAAATTTAATTTCTTACCAATGCTTGGGAAACGGGCATATAAGGAATAACTCAGGAGTTACCTGCTCAGATGTGTAACGAATGGCAGATGCTACCACCACCACATATCCAAGAAGGAGTTTATTTTACTCTTGTAAATGAACTTCATACGCAGAACAAAATCAAGCACAAAAAAACCCAGTACAAGCTCTAATAACTGCTAGCTTTTCAAGCTTTATTTGTTTCATCCACCATAACATTTATTTCCATCACTGTTGTTCCAATACAATTGTTTTTAGTAGATTGTTTTATGGGTTTTTAATTAGATTATAACACTTTCAGAAACCTTTTTTTTCTTGGGAGTGGACTAAAAATTGGTTGTGTGGATAAATGAGGGAAATTAGAGCTAATGGTTCCACGTGTGTTGTTCCTATCTAAATAAGGTTGAAATCCTACTGTGAATTGAGAAGGTACTGCCATTATATTAAAAGCAATCAAATTGCCTCTTAAAGAGTGATCAAATTTTAAACTACATAGAAAGTACGTAAGTATCACATTAGTTTGGTTCCTCAGGATTTAAAATTATATAAAATTTCCAAGAGAAAGTTAATCTTTCATTAAAGCTTCCAGTATCCACATTTGTCACTCAAGAGCCAGAGTTTTAAGGATGCATTAGAGCTTATCCCTTAATTAGAGCATTCATGTCTATCCACGTTGCTGCACTCTGTGAACAGCTTCAGGACAAAGCAGCCACAAAGTCTAGAACCATTATAAAATAATTTAAACCATTTAAAAATTGGTTTTCCCACTGCAAGCCTGTGCCAGGAAGTGGGACCAGAATTGTTCCACTCAGAGTTTGCTCTGCACCTTCAGGAGGTAGGCCCTTTTCTGTATAAAAACTGTGCGAGAAAAATACTGCATGTCAAAAATTACCAAAGGAAACAATGAGTATAATACAAACATGTGCCCTAATATTTCAGTGTTATGTCAATACATAAAAAGAGATCCTTAAAATTAGATCTTAAAATTCTACTCTGAAATAAAGCTACCTCATAAAATTAACAGTCCTACCAAGTGTTTATGACATCAATCCCAGATTTAATAACACCACGGTTAAAGGAGGCTGTATACTTAAGATATTATTTACAGAAAGAAAAAACCAGTTCTATTTTTATGGGAAAGGTGTTTTTCTTGTTCAGAGCAGCAATCTATTATCTTCCCACAACTTTTGATTTGTGTCAGACACTGAGAGGGGCCTGATAATAAACTTTGTAAAGCCCTGAAATCATTTGCATTTGTTTTGTAACTGCATTTCTATGCAAATGTATAGCACTCGACTTAACACCAGCACTTTTAAATCCACTAAGTAGACACACTTTCTGAGATTTTGTCAGAGGGAAAGGATTAGAAGATTTAAGTTTGACTGAAATGCTGGTGGAGTATAACTCATCTGAAGAAGTTTCAGGAGTTGAAAAAGTCACTGTTTTAATTTTTTTCTGAAATTTTCCATCTAGTTTAAATAAAAAATAAAAAACAAAAAACCCTCCTCTCTTTTCTACACCATGTGAGCTGCAGAAATGTTTTCCTTCTTTTTTTTTCTGAATTCTTTTCAGGTAATTACCTATTTTACATTAGAATAGCTTTCCATTATTCTGTACACACCTATACCCCTCCACTTAGATTCACTTCCCAAATTTGCTTGCTCCACAACGCTGTTCAAATTCATTGTTTATTCATCACTTTTTTTAGCTTTCAGAAAGTCCTTGGCCACTGATGGCTTGCTTAGCACAGGTCCAACCCAACACCATTTTGTGTGAGTCCAGAATAGCCAGGGTAGCTGCAGGAGGAAGAACGCGCACACACACTGGATGGTCTGTGTAAGTATGGGGAGTGGACACCATTGGTTGCTCTCCCCTTCTTCCTAGAAAAATTTGAAATTAATTCCAATAGACACAAAAATAGAGGAGCTGCAGGTCTTCCTTAGCCTGGAACAGTACTAACGCCTAGTTATGAAAACAATAAGGGACATCATAGTGTCACAGTGAAACTGAATAAGTGACACAGAATGTCACTTTGCAATTCTTGCATTAAACGTTTTTTTGAGCTGTAGATTTTGAAACCTAAGTGATAAAGAATCCTTAAAATTACCGGGAAAATCTCCGCAAATTACTGAGATTTAATAATTTTCACCACCAAAATGTGAGCTTCAATTTTAGGTTTAATAAATTTAATTTTGTACTGTAACCTTAAATGTTTTCTCCAGAGAATGGCAGCATCACCTTCATAGCTGTCCAAATACCAATGCAAAATCCACTGTGACTTTTTTCCAGCAGCAAAATACTCAATGTAGATCCCTTTTCCTAATGTCATATCTCAAAACCTAATTAAGTAAAAACCAGTGGAAGAAGAGTGCCACTTCATTAACTCAATGAATAGAATAGAATAGGATAGAACAGAATAGAATAAACATGAAGTGCTAGAAAGTCCAGCTGTTCCTCAAAGGGAAAACAGATTTGAGAAATTAGGATAACAGAAACCACTCTTCTGTGTCTGAAATATTTTTATATGTTGTTGGCAGCTAACAGCTCTTGTAAGTGGTGTGAGTTGCCAACAAAGATATAGTGGAGTTATTTAAATTTTCTCTCAGAATTATTAGCTTTGTAGACTTCCTGAGAGCTGTTGCGCCACAGTACAGGTTTTGCAGGTACGGTGATATGTCTACAGGGTTATGATCAGATAGAGCTCAGTAATTGAGGATGGCTTTATCAAATGCCTTTGGCAGTGTCACAAAGAACTAGACCTAAGCATTGCAGGCCTCTATTTAATTTTGCCCTTTGTGGGAAAATGCATTGTGCTTGTAGCCTTTTGATTAAGACACACCTATGAACTGCAAAAGTGGCATTATCCCAGGATCCACTCCTCAGAGAAGAGGAAGTTTGTAAGGCTGGTTTGTTTGTTTTTTTTCCTTTGGAACTGATGCCATAGTTCGAAAGACAAGAATTTTAGGAAAAGACACAAGGTATTAGATCTTTTTGGCACTTGTACTGCCCTTTAATTTAGCCATTAGGTAGATTTATTTTAAGTTGAGCACTGTTTAAGATGAAATAGGACATTTCATTGCAGTGGCGAATATTGAAGTAGATAGAAACCAGGGCATTGTAGCTAGAAACTCATAAGAAAAGGGAAAAACACTCCAGATGAATTTTAGTGTGAAATTTAGAACATGGATTTATTTCTCTCTCACTTAACAATTAAAAATTGCCTCATTTAGAGACATAAAAGTTAATGTGTCAAAAAGGAACCTTTTTTTCCCTTTTCTCAGCTGAATCCTTTTCCTCTTATCCACCAATGTGGATGTCCTCACAAATACTAGTGGCAGCACAAAGGATACAAGCACATACCTAAGTCTAGGGCCTTGGGAAACCAAGAAGAGAGAAGAGATGTGAAAAACCGTCCCTTATAACTACAGTCTGTAGTTGTGTCTGCTTTATACCACAGCCTCATGCACACAGGTTCTTCTCCAGGCTTGGGGTGTTACTCTGTTCAGTCCCATGTGCTTGCTCTGCACATTCACTTCTTGTCTTCAGGAATTTTTGGCAGCTATGAGCTGTGGTTTATATTGGGTAATTACTGGAGCTGAGTTATTTTAATGTCCACAAGGAGATGAAAGTGAGGTGGGGATTTACTCACCTAATCCAGCTCTGCTCTCTGACAGGGAGAGGAGTTTAACTCACAAGTGTTACAGTCGAAACTGGTCTCCACTTTATTGTGATGACTGGAGCAGGATTTCCAGCTGCAAGCACTTCATCCCCCGCAGCGGGAACATCCAGCTGGCACGAGGGTTTGGTTATGAGAGATGCTTCAAAACAGTTTGAGATCCAATTATGAAATGATGAAAACACTTAGGGGACATAGAGGATGTTTGATTTAGAGAAATTATCTCCTCACAGGTGAAATGACCTGTGCTTGTTAGCAGAGTGAATAATATAATCTGCGGACTTTAATTAAATTGCCATTTCTTCACACACATGCATTATATTATGCAGAAGGAGCATGTATTGATGGATTTCCTCACACACCAAGGCCAGAGCACGTTCCTGGAGAGCAGGTGGCTGGCCCTCAGCTGTCCCTGGGAACCCACCCCATCAGAAAGGCCCCTCCAGCTCCTATCGAAGAAATCCCTCATAGCAGCGGCTGCATCAGTGAATTACAAGATGAACTTTGGATGACCGAAAAGCAAAACATGTTGGTCTTTTAATCCAGCTGCTAGAGTTGGACTGCTGCCTCTTGCCTAACCATACAACTTTCAGCCTCATCCCTGTTCAGCTCAGTTCCTAGCCTGGATGCATTTAAAGCATGCAAATTGTTTGTTGTACGTAGCACCGCTGTAAGCACGCTACTGTTAACCAGGCCTTAGCTGTGCTTTCTCCAGGCTTTGAACTTTAATGACTCATTCTGAAATACGTGACATGATGAGTGCTATCTACATTTAATTATGTAAAAGATTTTTCTGATTCTCTGGTTGTAATTTTAGTTTTGGCAGTTGATAATCTTCCCAGGCTAGTCCGATTGCTTTTGGAGGTGAAAGAGAAAAGGAAGTATGTTTGTACCTTAAACCACTTTCTGGAAAGTGTTAGAAGAAAAACCTACATCCCACAGTAGCTTTCCCATCAAAATTAAGGTAGTAAAAATGCTGTAAGCAGTGGCACCCCTCTATGGATGGCCAAATGTCTCAGCCTCAAATATAAATTTTTTGAAAAAGCAGAGAGACATGGTTTGTCTCCTTTTCACTGCAGGAGAGACAGTGAAAATCCCAAGGGACTGTAAACTGCCCTGTGTGGAAGCAATTGTAAGAAAGTGTCCTCACCACCACCTCAGACAGCAAATCTAAATCAGCCCAGAGACATTTTGAAGTGTGATAGAGCTACTGCTCTCACGCTTGTTTCCTCAAGGCTTATGAACAAAATCCCTGTAGAGCCTGACTCATACTAACCTTACTTGCCATGTCTATCAGAATTCATGTCATGAGTTAGAAGCACAGTCAGGATCTTTATCTGAAAGGTTATGTATTTTTTTGTTAGAAATCTAATGTTAGGGGCTTAATCTATGCTTTAAATTTGTTTCTCATCAGGTTTTCTGACATTTGTGTTTTTAGCCTGGAGAAAAGGAGACTCAGGGGAGACTTTATCACTCTCCAGAGCTACCTGAAAGGAGATTGTACCAAGGTGGGGAGCACCCTCTTCTTCCAGGCAGCTCATGACAGGAGGAAATGGCTTCAAGCCCTGCCAGGGGAAGATCAGGTTGGACATCAGGAAGCATTTTTTCACTGAAGGAGAGTTAAGCATTGGAAATGACTGAATGTGGCACTTAGTGCTATGGTTTGGTTGGCATAGTGATGTTTGGTCAAAGGTAGTAGTCAATGATCTTGGAGGTCTTTTCCAACCCTAAAGATTCTATTTTATGTGATGAAAACTAAGGTCCTGCTTCATACAACAGCATTGCAACTTTCCATCTACTTTTCATTTACACAATATGTTGTGTACTCATTCAGGCGTGTTCTCTGCAGACAACACTTAGATATGATTGCTGAATTAATCATTTACAGCTCTCCAAGCTAGGCTCTTTGAAGAAAGAGTTGCTTGTATCTCAAAGGTCAACATGATACAAGGTTACAAATGCTAGGTAAGAGCTCTAAACACTCTTAATACCCACCCAGTGTACCTAAACTAGACTATTCTTCCAATAACCAGATGCTGATGCAAATTAACCAGACTATTCTCCCAATAATCAGGTACTTATGTAAATTAACTTTTGTTTTATTGGGTGAAGTAATTCTTAAAACAGCAATCAGGAAATTTTGTCAGTTTGGTAGAAAAATGAGGATCTAAATACTAGGCTGTTGCATCCAAGACCACCAGTCCACCACAGGAAGCTTAGAGCCAGGCACAATGCTGCACTGGAAGATGGCTTCTTAAAAACAGAAATAGAAAATCAGACCCACGCCATTTACTGTGGAGGATGATCCATACTTTTCTGTTGTCACAGATGAAAAGTCAGAAGGATTAGATCAATGAAGAAAGACACTGCTTCTGAGTGAAATAAAACTAATCGCAGCCTAGGAACACAGCAGCTCTGTGTTGTCGTTATTCATCTTGGAGAATATCTGATCAGCAAATGGTATTATTCAAATGAATGAGTTGCAATGAATTTTGCAAGTACAGGAAATAGATTTTGTATCTGTGAGTGCTGATTGATTAAGCTCTTTCAAACTAATATGGCACATTTACTGCAATATCACTGGGCAAAATAAGAATCCCTCAGAAACCACCAGGAAAGAGCTCTGGGTGAAGAGCAAGAGGTCTGCAGCACTGCACACATCTGCAGGACCATGCAGGTTCTGTGCCACCTCTTCTCTAACCCAGAAGTCTGATCTTAGTTGGGCTCAGGACAAGCCCCAAGGGTTTCAGGCTTTTTAAAATGCCTGCTCTTCTTTCTCACAGCCATGCAGCAGTCCATGTTCATCTTCAGGAAAAGTACCACTGACAGAAAACAGTCCCAGTGCCACTGTGTGGTCTTTTGTCACCTCCATCTAACAATGATAACTGGGAAATGGCATGTGCAACATAATTATAATCTGTCATTGCTGTCCAGAAAGAGAAAGTGCACAGGAAGGAGGCTTGTGCTGTCCCTCAGGGGAATTTGGGCTATTAAAGGTGACTAAATGGAAAACCACCTACCACCTTGTGCAGCATGTTTCCTTTGTCTGTTACTTCTCGGGGAGCTGCACAGCCAGGCTTTCAGCAACTATTCTTTCCTCACAGACATTTCCCAAAAAACCCTGAAGTGTTCAACGCCACATAATATAAACTGAGTTTTTAACATAATTTTGGAATTCTATTGAGTTTACAGTGTTTCTGTCACAATGTTTACAATGTCATCTGTTGCACACTGCTAGAAATCAGCATTGTTTGACTGTGGCAAGCTGCACACGTTGCAAATAATTTTTCAACATCCTTGGGAATGAGTAACTTTGATAAGGTCCCTAGAAAAGATTCAAATATGACCTATTTTTGGCTCATGTAACATTCTGCTCGCAGCTTGATTTTATCTTTATACAGCTTATGTACTGCTAACTGTAGGCCTTGAAACTGTTCATTGAAGCCCATTCATTCAAGTCCATATGAAAAGACAGCCATTATTCATCTTTTCTACTAGGCTCTGCAGATCTTCATAACCCTTCTCATGAGCTGATTATATTTCATCAAAGTAGCATTTTCCCTTTCTTCAAAAAAATGTCCTGTAAAAACCAGAAAACTCAATCAGATGACCTACATATTATATGTTAGAGCTATGTGCAGATGGAAGCCACCATTCAAATAAATGCAAACAGTACATTTTCACCTGTGAATGATAAGTGAATTTTTATATTGGATGAAAAGAATGATACAGATGATAGCTGGCTACCCTTCATCCTGTTTCCAGAATGTTAGTTCTACTACTCACAAGATTTTTCATTTTACTTTAAATATTCAATTATTTGTGCTGGAATTGCTATACACTGTCATTCAGGGAGTACCAAAGGGCAGCAGTGCATGCATTTGACTTGCTGAATCATAGCTAACCACTGTAGCTTGAAGGAAGAATAACCAACCCTTTGTAACCAATCCACTGAAGATAGCAAAAAGTTGTAAATATCATATATGTATATATATATATATATATATGTATATGAGCTAATCATCATGCAAAACAAAAGCAAACACAGAGAGAGGAGATGTAATAACTTCACCTCCTTAGAAATAATTACTTTTGTCTACACTTACTGTCATAGACTCCCTTGATAATCAATTAAAAAAAAACCATATACAAATGGCCATCATTGTATTGCCCTGTTCTAGGATGAGATCACACACTGAGAGAATTAGGTTATATCCTTTTTATGTCTTTTGGACCTTTGATTTAGCTGAGATGAATCCTACCTTTAGTTAGCACACTTTAGTACATGAAGAGAAGGAAGAGAAACCCTTCTCACAAGAAATGAAACACATGAAATCCTTCTGAATGCCAGCATTTTTTTCACTGTGGGGTTTTCAAGCACTGGAACAGCCTGCCAAAGAGACATTGAGAAGTCTCTGTTCTTGGGCATATGCAAAAATTGGGCAACCTATCCTAGGGGATCTTTCTTGAGCAGGGAGGGTAGACTAAGTGGTCTAAAACGATCCCTCCTACCATCAAAAGTTCTGTGTAATTCTGTACAACACATTGCAAAAATTTATTAAATAGTTGTTGCCTTTCACTTTTAAATCAGTTTTGTATTACAAGATTGACATATAGCATAATTAAGAGAGAATGAGATTTCTGCTAGATGTATGAAGGGAAACTCCACAAGAAATCTGTCCCAACAAATGTAAATACCTTGATAAATAACATTTATTGACAATATGGAAAGCGGACAAAGCTCTTTCAAGACCCACATGAAGTAGGCTTGAAAGCAGATTAGAAACAGTAGTTAACTCCTCTCAAAGTCTAACACAATGGTACAGTACAATGATTCTGCTGTCAATTTGATACATTCATCTTTCTCTTCCTTTTTCTAAAGGAGAAATAAATTATGTAACAGACAAACTGATAAAACTACAATTTCTGACATTCTTGACATTCTTATAACATTAAGAAAGGACAAAGCCTGATGAGAATGAATGCAGAACTATTTCCCTTCATTCTGCTGACACTTTAAGCCATTCATTTTAGTAACATGTAGCCTCTTTTTGCACTATACCTCCATATCTGAAAAGTTTTTGCATGAAACATGACAATATTCTTAAATTACCTCTACCCAGTATGTTTTTTCTGACTACATTCCTAATTTACTTCTTCTACCAAATGTCAGGCCTGAGTCATGGAAGCAATGTTGGAATATATTCATTCATTATTTCAGGTATAATGACTTATTTTTTTTTTTTTTTGCTAACCACTATAGCCAATCCAGTCACTAATTTCAGGTGCACTGGACCTCACCCTGTCCACTTCAACATCATCTCAAACTTTAAAATACACTCTTTTACAAGTGCACTGATTAACTAAAAACTGTGATGCCAGCATGTATTTTATCTAGAGATTATATTCATGCATAGTTTAGCTGCTCCCCTGCAAACATCTAATAGTGAATCTGGCCTAATACTGGCAAGAATACTCATAGGGCAATAATCGTATTTGTCTGAGGCAGATTCCCACAGTCAAAGTGAGCAGTGTAAAATCAGCACAGAATCAATGAAGGAAAACAAACAAACAATCTCCCTAACATAGCAACTAATGACAAAAGAGGAGAAGAGGTGGAACCAGTCAACCAGCTAAATGAGCATAGCAAATAACCCTGAAAAAAAGTAATATCAAAGCCTCTGTTGTTGCCCACACCACGGACTGATTGTCTCAGAAACATGGGCTGTTTGGGGCCAATGGAGTTCACTGGGGGATTTCTTGAAGTCTCTTTTTTCCCCTCTGGTTCTGTAATTTAAACCTAAATAAAATTTAGGCAACAAGCAACATCAAACAGACCTGAAGTCCTCCTCTTTTAAGACAAGTTGCTAAACAAGGAATTGCAGGAGAGAAACTTTGTGAGTATGGTGGTTCATATATAATCATGATGTGGCTTACAATTCCCTTCCTCCTAACTTGCAATGCTTCAATGTGCTTTAACAAGCACAAAATCTTTATTCAAGCTTTGTTCAAATTTCCATTATGAGGCTCATAAAGACAATGTCCCTCTGAAACTAGATGTGGCTTCAGATTGATACTAAGCCTGACTCTTCTGATGATTCAAACATGAGAATTTTTCTATTTTTAATGTGCAAATCCTTTGAGAATCCAAAGTATAACCACATTGAAAATACCTGCTTTGTCTGCAAACTAATTGGAGATAGGAAATTCTTACTGAACACAACATAGGAAAATTAGTTTTTAAGATTATTATTTGTGTTTGTTTGTTGTGATTTATACCATCATGGAGACACTCCATCATATTAAGACCGATTCTTATGCTTATGTATTAAAGAATGATAGAATCAAGTGTATTAGTGTTAAATTCTGCTCTAAACTCCTTTCTCAGAGGTCATTTGGCCATTTATTCTCAGTTTTTCACTTTTATTAGTGATGCATTTCATCTAACCATCGAAGTGAAGCTGGGCAATTATTTCTGAACATTTTGTAACACTAATGCATCCTGCTTTGCTTATTATTTTTCATATTCCTGAAAAAATTAAGTATTTCATTTCAAGTGGAATAGAACAGCCCATGCAACGCAAAATGACATTTTTGGGTGTTTTGCTTTGTCACATATTTTTTTTAAAATTCCCTTTGATCTTTTCTACTTTTATTGTTATTTATAAATTCTACTGCTGAACCAATAAAATCAATTACTCATGTTGGCCTAGTTTCAGCTACAAAGATTCTTGTTGCCTCCTTCTAACAAAGAAGGGGTTCCCAAAGCACTGGAGCACTATCACTGTTATTAGAATCTCAGGGACTATCACCTTTTAACCTTATAGTTGGCATGCAAAGTTGATATGATTTTATAGTCAATACACTCTCATGAGGGCAGAGTTTTGGAAATAACCACTTCAAAAGTAGATAGCAACATTTCTGAACATAGTTCCTAAAGCAGACAGCACACCCTCCCAACTATTTGAATAGGAAAAACAGGAGCTTTGTGGCTATTGAATATTCTGTGTCAGATTCAAACACTGGGCAAACAAGAACAGTTTGATACAAATCAGAGAGGTTTTGGAGAATTCTAGCCCGATTGCAAATGGCTCAAGTTATACTGAAGAAGGGTAAAAGGCTTGAAATTTCCTTTAATCTTCATGGGGTAATCCAAATCTGGCTTTAATTTAGGAATTCTATATTTCCTTTATTTTAAAAATGAGATATTCAAGCCTACTTAGCATGGAACAACTCTCTGCAGTTGATGGCTTATACCACCACAGCCAAGGTGTAATAAAGCCAGTATTTTGTCCAGCCATCCAAATTTACTCAGACATTTCTTAATCATAGCAGGGGATATACAGTGCATTTTGCTACCCAACATCTACCTAATAGTCACATGCTTGGGAGAAATCACTGCAGAGTCGAGTCAAGGCAGGATAGAGTTGTACTGACAGGCAAAGGCCCGAGGTGCAGAGAGTATTTGAAGCCCCTTTCTCTAATCTAATGGACAACAGATGTGCCTTAGTGAGGAGAGGATTAATCCTCAAACATCTCGTACCTCCTTGCTATAAGACACAATGGGAGTTGTTCAAACAAGTGCCCAGCCCAAGCTGAATTTTCCAAGAATGGGATGGGATCCTCCTTCTGACTGAGTGCAGAAGAGGGCATTGTAACTGCTTTTGATGTGATGAATGGCGCATCTAACCAGCTGGAGAAGGCCACCTGCATGCCATACGCTGGGAGACGTGGAAGTACTTGGGAAGTGGTTAATAAGTCCTTGAATTGACAGGGGCAGATTTTGCAGCCTTTTGGCAAATGGTGGCTTCAAAAACTAGATTTGCATCTACCCTCAAACCAAGACAACAGCAACTCCAGCCTATGCATGTGTGTTTGTGTGCATGTGTGCATGCATAGATGTCACATTTTATAAACCCTCTTGTTGACTCATTCCAGAAGTGAGGCAGGAGTTTCTTCATTGTGCAGCTTGTGCCATGTGCCAGCAGGACAAGATGAATTGAAGACAGTATTCCAAGTAGCCTAATACATTCTTGCTGTTGTAGCTAGCATTCAGTACAAAGCAAAAGGAAAACAAAGGGCTAAAGAAAGGAAAATTCAGAAAGATCTACAGTCCAGGGAACCTGAAAGGGATTAGGTTGGTCTCCCAGGCATGATTCGTTATGCTGATCTGAGAATGAGACAACATGGGGCTGTGGTAGCTGCTGAACTGCTAAGCCCCTTGGAAGTCTGAATTGTCAAATATCACATCCCTTCCTGAATGACTCGCTCCATCTGTGTTTGCCAGTGTCCACATTGACAGCTGCCTGCCATCTTGGCAACAAAGTCAATGCAATTTGAGAATCTGCCATGGATGTCTAGTGCACACATACACAAAAGCCCACAGCCTTTAGGCTTAGCAAACCCTGCTAGCAAGCTCCAGTAAATAAAGCAGTCCAGGTATCTCAGTATATAAACCAATTCCAAAATCATTAGGAGTGCTTGAGTTCATTAACATAGTGGTGGCTGAACCTGTATTTACTCAGACAAGTTAGTGTTAAGAACTGAAGGCCTGTGTGTGCATTAACTCCCAGCCAGAGGATTCTGATGTGGAAGGTATGTGTTTCTTTAAAAAAAGACGAGATACATCAATGTATCTCGCTCGTGATCTACATACAGCTGCTATTCAGCAGGGTCAATAATTAGCTTTCATTTTAGTAACTTTATCAAAACACAGAGGATGTCTTGCTATGAATGCATATCACTGAATACATAATGAGAGCATTTTAATCAAAAAAATGAGGTAAAGAATAATTCAGTGAACTTGGAAAGAATAAAGAATTGAGAATTCCACCCACTGTTACTCATCCATTTGAATAAGAGATGAGCTGCCGGTGAGGAGTACAACAGCTAGTAACACTGCTATATTTATGTAGATCCTTCAGAAAGACAGAAAAATATTAACATATTTTATAACATGCTGCTTAATTGAATCAAACTACCAATCCCTGACTATTTGTGATTAGTCCAGCCACTCCTTACTCAGAAATAAGAATACCTTCAGAGGTTTCATATGGAGGTTATATACTGGTAACAGGGTATTTATATATATCTTCCTTTGTGATACTTCAGCTTTTCATAGTTACAGATTCCTACATTAAGCCTGATTTTTCTGATGGGATTTTAAAGAGGTGAAAATACCTCATGAAACAACAAGAAATATCATAGTTTCATTTTGCCTTCAGGTTCATGTATTGAAACCAACTAAAGCCTCAGGTTAAAGAAATTTAGGTCACATTTGTGCAAAACAGTTCTGCTGCCACAGTTACTAGTTATTCCTGCTTGCATAACTGCTATTTTCAAGAAAGCAAAGTAGTCCATTTCTTAAAGAATATTTGTTCAAGTGGTTCAACCAAAAGAACTTTAAAAAAGAAAAGCTGAGCTCTAACAAGCAGATTGTCCCTAGAGAATGCATTACAAACCAGCAAAGATGTCCAGGCAGATGCCTGCAGCATTACTCACTGGCCCTGGCATCCTTAATTACTCTGGGGATGAAACTTTGACCTTGCTCTGTCCTGTGTGATTGAATGGCAAACAGGAAACTTCTGGAGCAACTGAGGACCTTGGAAGCGGGGGAGAGGGAGTAAGTCCAGAAGCAAAATGTTTGCAGCTATGCCCAGTTTTGGGGCTACAGAGGTTCAGAGAAATTGCCTACTCCCTCCCACTGTGGACTACAGCTCAGGAGCATGGTGAAAACAAAAGTGGAGAGCAGAGAAACAAAAATGCTGCACACAAGCTGACCAAGTTCACTTCACAAACACCAGCTTCAAGCTCTGATTGTTACTGAGCGAGACTCACCCAGGAGCAGACGTCACCTTCTGGCACCTTCAGAGTCCCTTCCCCAATGCAGGAGTAGCTTTTTTTGGCACATTTGGGGAAAATTGTAGTTTGTTGGTTTGAGAAGGGTCATAGCTCAGGCTGGGAGAGTCAGTGCTGAACCACCAGAAACATTAGTTTCTGGTAGCTTTTTGTGCTGCTTCCTATGCCAGGGGAGAGTGAATTTAGCGCACTACAAATACTGTGGGGTGGGCTAGGATAAGGCAACTTCAGTTGTCCAGTTTTATGGGCTATCTATTAACAAATTATACTGTTCCAATGGTTTTCTAACAATTCAGCAGGAGTTCACTAACTTTGTCATTGGAACATAAAGTTTTATTTATTTATTTTGGGGAGTTGTATAATCCACCCCACACAGTTCCTCTACTCCTGAAAAACTTTCAGACAATTTTCATAGTTAATTGACAAAGTGATGGCTTAGATAGTGTCTCATCCTTGAGCACTGTTATTTAATATGTTTCCAAATCCTACAATTACCTCCCTTAGGCACAAGGCTGAGTAAATTGACTGGCATTTCACTGTACCTTGAAGGTCAACTAATTCAGGGTCTGTCCAGTCACCTGGGAATGTGGGTGCTAAAGCCAAGGATCCTGCACCAGTATAGCCTTGCTTTCTCCCCCCAGACATTCTTTATATCTCCATAAAAAGCCAGCTCTCAGGAGCTAGGCATAGAGAGGTTAATCCTTATTACTAGTGACACTGGAAAATGCTTATGACAGATGCACAGTGGGTCCCTTTTGGAACACTGCATAACTGAGAGCATGGGAAGGATATTTTGTACAGAACTGCCAGGAGGCTTAGAAACTGTATTAGAAAAAGTCTGGTTCTTTCACTGCATAGCTCATTTAATGAACCTCTGTGCCTTAGGGTAAGGGAATGTACAGTATTTGAGCAGATAATCTATGTGACGTAACAAATTAACCTCTGAAAAGAACCTCAATAGTTATGCAAAGCTGTATCTTGCTTTCTTTTGAATAACTAAGCACCATATCCTGAAAAAAAAACAAGTTCTTGCTAAAAGATAGATGGCTCGTGCTCTGCTATTACACTTGGTAGCAAAAAATAGCAATGGGAAGAAAAATAATGTTTCCATCTTAGTGGGACACCATTGTTTAAGCAGCATGAACAAATGGCAAGGGTGCCTCTTCAACCACCCTGATTTCAAAAGGAAATTTTTTGTGGAACAAATTCTGCTTTTAGCATAGGTTGACATTATTGGTAGGGAGGGTATAAAACCACACAGTAGCACAGAATCCTAATTAGCAAGAGTCACTAAGCTGCAGGTTTGTGCTGCGATCTAACTAAAGCACTTGCAAAGATTTTTCTCTGTCCCACTGGGGCTGGACTGATGCCCTGAAGATTAAACAGGGCTGCATAATTCCCTAGTGTCTCTCTGAGCTGATGGTGGGCTCTGTATCTTTCCTCAGCAGCTGGTCACAAGGTACCTGGACAGGCCCCTTCAAGGCTCCTTGTCCCCAGATTGTGTCCTCTTTTTCACCTACTGCATTTCATTGCACGGCAGGGAACAACACAGAATCTTTCCTGAAACTGAGCCACTGTGGTCATGCCATAACTTCTGTAACAAAAGCACAATAAAAAAATTTTGCCTTTGCTAGAAGTGAATTCCTGCCTTTCAAAGAGCCAAAATAATTTAGATGTCAAAATAGGGTGCTCAAACTTCGTAAATAATCAGAGCTCATGATTTCTAACAAAAGTGAATGCAAAATGAATTGGAGCTGGTTCATTACACATGAAGGCTTGCAGGGAAGCAGTCACATTCTTTGTTTGCCAGCTGTTAGGACTACACTGAGACTTTTTTACATCCTAGGTAAGCGGTTTCATGGAGACAGTGTTCTGAGCAATAAGAAAATTCTCGCTACTGCATTTGGTTCAGGGCAGCCATGACAAAAACAGGCAAGAAGGAAAAACAATGCTGATATCTGAGTGAAAATTTATTGTAAAGTACAGAACGGTTCTCACTCAGTCCCTTTCTGTATTATTCAGAGTTTCCAAAAAGAAAATTTTCACGCTTACTGAGGAGCTCTAATTTTGGTGTAACTGAGATCAAGGTATTCTACTAATTTCCAGAGCCACTAGAGTCTTTAGGAATTTATTTTTGTTTGATGTATCCAAAAACTTGACCACGTAATGGGTTTGTTTACATTCTGAAAGTATCTCTGGGATGATTTCCTGATGAGGGCACAGAATAAAATGGCAATTTAGTACTAATCTAAACCAAAATAATGCAAAAGAATAAAAGAAAGGCAAACTGATTGCATATTGCATCTTTCTTACCATGCCGTACTTGATTGCTGCAAAATAGCAACTTGAGAACAATATATCTTTTAGGGAACCATGCAGAACACAATGCTTATACTGGGAATCAAAACCTTGCAAAATGCAACACGCTTTAGATTTATGCTTCAGAGTATTATCTAATCCTTTTTAATTTCAAAGCTAAGCTTTCTGAGTTGCAGAAGGTCTAAAACATACTACAAAAATATGAAATTACTTAAAGTGAAGTCAGAAAGAGACAGTTTCCAGTAATTAACCACCTAGCTTCCAGTTTTAGGTATGTATTTGTCTTTAGCACATGAGTGACCCTACAGAATGCAAGTCTTTGGAGTGCAGGTCACTAACAGTCACAGAGCTGTAGTAAATAACAGCCGTGGGGGACCCAAGGAGTGGGAGAGAACTTGGACTTTAACCTTGTCACTCCTTCAGGAATGATTGCTCCCTGTCCTGACCTTGAAGTAGTGGGATTTTCTGAAGGGAGAAATTCCAAGTTTGTGGAGAAAAAGGAAGCATTCTCTGGCAGATTTTGTTAATAACAGCTGCCTGAAACTGCTGGGATACTTAGAATGTCCCAGTAAGTCCCAACAGAGAAGGACGGGTGAGGTTGTGCCCATCTTCTTCAGACATTTGCATACTTGGTCTCTCTGATCTCTAATTAGACCTGGGCCCAGAACTCCAAAAGTAAACATGCCTCTGCTGAGAGCTGGAGTCTATATTTGGCCAGGAGAAAATGCTGCCTCTCAGTCTTACATCGAGCACGAACATACACATGCAAGTGCAATTGCAGTGTAGAACAAATCTCATTGGAGGCAGAACTACTTGATTTGTGCTGCAGCCTAAACAATCACTGAGGAAACACACTAAGGTCTTTTCAGCTTAGCTGGAATCAGCTTTAAGGGCAAGTAATGAATCTAACTGTTACGCTAGTTTCCATGTCAGCAAAATAACAGATGTACAGTATAGCAGAGGAGGGGAAACTTGGGTTTTGTTTGTTGAGCAGGTGCTACATTAACTATCACATGGAAGTTTCTCAAGTACATTTGGAGCCAGTTGGAAAGGAGCCAAGAGCACAGCTTCCATTTCATCCCCTGGACATCCAGCTGTGCAGCTGCATAAGCCCCCAGAAGCAGCTGAGGCAGTGAAAACAGTGACACCTTGTCACTTCTTCAACCATTTCTAATGCCCCACAACAAATATGAAATAAATAAAAGACCCAGGAACCACCCTCCCTCAGTTACATGTACCATGACCCAGCTGCCAGATATGGCTGTCAGAGCATGCTAGGCAGATGGGGCAGAGCAAGTTATCCCTCCTCTCCAGCAATAACTGCACCCAGCACATCAGGGAATGGACTTAGAACTGCACATGTGCTAAAGGGACTTTTGGGAAACATCAGTGGGGCTGTCTAGGCCTTACAATGATAAGCTCTGTTGTAAAGAAATGATTTGACATGCCAGGCAACTGCAGAGAAACCCGTGCCTCTTTAATAGCAGTGCATAGAAAACGTAGCCAGCAATTAGGCTGAAGCTGTCATCAGCAGGCAGAGAGAGGCTTAGCACTATTACAAGAGCTGAGGTGGCTATTAAGTGCAGTCTGTCTCCACTGAACAATTCTTCCATGGCCAAATGACTTGGAAACTTCTGCAGATACTTTGCACAAACTCTTCACCTAAACAGTGCTAAAGCTGCGGGCACGGAGGTCCTACAAATGGGAAGGCATCTTAACACAGATTTAAATATAAAATGATTGCAAAACAATCTGCAACCAGAGTTCCCAGAAACGTGAAATGTTCAGGGTGATTTTTAAGCTACAGAAGAAGGGAAGATGATAGGACAGCAGCATTATTCACGCATGATCATGCAGAAGTGATTATCAGCAACAGCTGAAAAAAACCACTAGGTGAGTGTTTTTAAGCAAAGTAAAATAAACTCAAACATCTGTTTCCATGTAATAGGCATTCTGAAATCAAATGAAAGCAAGACAACCTGTGCAACACTGATAATAAGGATAACAGTGCAAACAAATGATAAAATATTGTGCAGTTGTCCAGAGCACTGTAAGAGATGAAAGCAAATAAATTCAATGCATTGAGAACTATAAGGAATACCTACATATTAGAGTTCTATATTGACATTGAAATATATACATCAGAGTTATGCCAGTGACTGAGCAGGATGGCAGATAACAGAGGTAGTCTTCAGATCTTATGACAGGATGTGATGCAGAAATAAAATATTTAGATTCTGTAACCAATTGCTTATTGAAGTAACTAGCTGGTGAAGTCAAAAAAAGAAAATACTCATATTTTAGTGGTGAATTGTACCCAGGTTCTGTTCTGTACAACAATTCACTCTGTTCAGATTCAGCATTTGTGCTAGAACACAAAAAACCCAAAACAAACTCCCCCCCCCCCCAAAAAAAAAAAAAACAAAAAACCCCAAACAAACCACAAAAACTCCACTGGTTTTCAACCCTGCAGTAGCTTACTTCTGAGGAAAAAAAAAAGGGGGGCTTCACTAAAAATTAGGAAGCTTGTTAAATTAAAAGAAGCAGCTAAAAAGATAAAAATGCTTACAGTTGCCTTGGTGACAGTTTATAAAATAAAAATGAGATGTTCAGAAGAAATGCATACCACAATCAAAAGATTTTAACAACCTTCAGAATAGTTAGTATAGTTAAGAAGGAGAGTACAAGAAATTATGAAAGGCATCGTGACATCTTCAAAAATAGAACTTTGTGAAAGAAATAGAAAACCAAGACAAATAAAAAGGCCAGTAAATGTGTAACACAGTGTCAAAAATTATTCTGAGAAAGAGCTTGTTAGTCCCATAGAAGCTGCATATTTTCTGAAAACACCAACCAGGTAACAACAGAGTCTTCGGCACTCAGATCTGAAGTACAAGGACACTCTATAGAGTTGTATAATAAAAGATAAATTATTGATTTGCATCAGTATTTACCACTGAATTCTTTGCAAGGGTTCCACTAGAGGGAAGTTTGAGGGGGTGTTTAAAATACCAACAGCTTTAGAAAACAAAATTAAGAAAAAGTTATCACAAATAACATTGTCACAGCTGTCCTAAAACAATCTCAGCTGTGAATACCCTGGCTATTAACTGCAGTGCATAGCTTTGTCACTCAGCTTGGTCCTAAAGCTTAAGAGGTTTGTTTTAAGAGATTTAGGAGTTTTGTTTCAAGATTGAATGAGGTTTTAGAGGAAAAATCCTGACAAATGAGGCTGATTTCCATACTAGCTAAATTGGTCATTTACAATAAGAATAGCATTTGTAGATAATTACATAATACAGTAAGAGCAGTCAATCCAGCCTTCGGAAAAGGAATTTACACAGGGCAGTTTTGAGAATTGACAAGTGCTATTGTCAGGGCAGAGCAGTGCAGGGGAGTCCATGGGGCAGGGGTCTATCCCACTGCTTCAGCTAGAAGCAGGGAAAATGGAGGGGCTGGAGCAGTTCCAGACGTGGGGAACCAGGCACCACCTTGGGGAACATGGACCAGCTGAGGCTGGGGCCAGGTTGGACAAGGCCTTGTCTGTGGCCAGGATGGGCATGGTTCATGGCAGGGCTGTGGGTGGTGGACATCAGGCCCACTGGCATCAGTGGAGCAGGGGCTGAAGTTCCCAACAGCTAATGGGAAGCCATCAAATGGACAGACCCAGGGGCCAGGCAGGGACAAGTCCCAGGGGTGCTCTCAGGGCCTGGGCAACTCTGCTAAAGTTTCCCCTTTAACGTTTCCTATGTCACAGGTTAAAAAAAAATAAAAAATCATGAGATTAAGATAACTCACTGAGAAAGGGAAGTGGGGATAGTAAAAGGTGGAGGGTTTCATAGCAGATGGGGTCTGCCAGGGATGCAGACTGCACTGGAATCTGTGTTCACATATGTTCATGTAGTTCATAAACTACATGGAAATGGTGAGAGCAGATGTGGAAAAGGTCATTAATGAGAATGTTATCCGTGGCATTAAAACTAAAGCATTTTTGTAGCTGTACCTCACCACTGCACAGCTGCAATACAGAACTGCTGTGTGACAAGGCAGCAAGACAGCAAAGGAAATTCAGTGTCTGCAACTGCTCAGTGACCGGCAGGGGACAAAAGCACACTGCCTGGACACAGCCCCCATGTCCACACTCACTGTCCCTGCTGGGGGATGAGAGCCAAAAGGCCCCTCTGAAAGCCCTTCACAGGTGGTGGGCAGAAGTCAGAATGGCAACTCTGGCAGAGTCTGTTCAATGTAGATCATGTGTGAAAACTGTCAGTGTGAAAACAAGACACAGAAGTGGCATGTGGCTTCTGTCTGAGGAAAAGTTACACAGGCCGAAAATCCTCACCTTTACAAAGGGATGATTGAGGGCAGAACTGTCAGAGCTTCATGAAGGTACAAATAGTCTAGTGAAAATAAATTCAGAATGATTACTCACAATTTTTCATAAAATATATACTATGAGAAACACAGGGAAATTGGACAGCGAGTCTGAACACGCAAAAGCCCTTTATTTTTACATATGAGGAGCTTACATAACAGAACGTGTTGCTATGCTGTGTTTAGATGCCAGTAGTCTAAGACAAGCATTGAATGCTATTAAGCAAATTAATGGAAAAGCAGTTTATTTAACTTGAAGATACAATGCTATTTACTAATCAGGAAGCCCAAAACAAGGATCAGAGGAAAGATAGGAGAATGTCATGAGGTGTGATATGCAATAAATAATCTGTATATAATTATATATTGCTAAATTATTTCTCTGAGATTACCTTAAAGGCAGTCATGAGGGTATGGAACCTGATAGAGCTTTAGCATGATTTGCAATAATATTAATATTTCCTAAGTTGATACAGTATTGCTTTCAGTGATTCTACCTATTGCACCTTCTCATTCACTACTGCTGAAACGATCTTTCTTCCTCCTCAGACCCCAGTGTACTTCATCTCACATAAAGAGGGTCCATCCCTATCCTGGAGGAACTCCCAGCATATTTTTTAATTAAAGCGCTACAAGTATCACTTTGCATACCTGGAATTTAATAAATGCCTAGCAGTGAAAAGGAAAGAGCAATCATCCTTACTGTGAAATTGCACATTCCTGAATCCAATAAGGTGAGAGGTGTCAATTCATAGCTCCTGAGGCTGCAGCTTCAAAAACACTTCCTTTTTTTCAAGCAGATTAATTTCTGCTGGGGTCAGTTCCTTGACCCAGATCATGGCCCAGCCACATGTTCATTAGCATTGCTGGAACTATGTCTGCAGAAATGCACAGCCAAGTCTGGCAGTAGAGAAAGGGCCATCATTTAAGCAGTAACCTCCACTTAACAGTGGTTGAAAAAGTTGTGATAGGAAAGCAGGAAAACTTAAGCAAAGTGGCTTTTTTCCCTACACCAGGCAGTAGAGAACCTGCACCTTTCTAATCATGTCATCATACAACAGTATTGAAAAGGCAGACATAAAGGCAAGGCTTCCTGCTGCAGGAACAAAGAGGGAAACAGCTGCTTTTTGAAAGGCAGAGTGTCATCTTCCTGCACAACACAATGCTACAAGATAACAGGCTGTGTCATATGTATTCTCCAAAGAACATAGCCGGATGAACTCAGACAAGAGCAGCTCATCTGGCAAGACTTTACTGCCCCAGCTAGCCATAAGCCATGCTTCTCCTAATGCACATTAGCTGAAAGCACACTTGACATTTTATCACTCAAATTATTCAGACAAGCACCTTTTAACCCAGTGCTTGAAAAGTTTAAATGAACAGTAATGGAAAACTGTTAGCTAATGAAAAAGGTTACTTTGTCCCACATAGTGTTAATTAAGCATTCCAAAAGATCCAGTTCCAGCTCTCCTTATGCTCCACTGACATTTAATGCTTTGGGATACACCGAAGGAAATTCTCTTATTTCAAAATCCCTGCTGAAGTAAGGAGGGAAATGACCTTACTTCCACCTACTCTTCCAATCTGCCAAACTGGGCTATAAAACAGTAAATATAACATAAAAAGATGCAAGTATATTTCACTTCATGTAGACAAACCAATGAAATAGCTGCAAAGCAAAGCAGGTGGGCAGCTGTACTAGCAGTTGTGAAACCACAAAAATACTGTGATTACTGCCCCTTGACGCACTGACTTACCTATCTGCCAAGCTGCTTGGCATCCATCACTGAGCAATATGCAGCTGCTGTCTGTGTGGCAGAGTGGACTTTGCCTTTCACCTGGAGCTTTGCTTCTGATAGCATGCTCACATTGTATCACAGTGCCCTGCCAGGGCTATTCTGCTAGAAATATATGACAGAAGCAAAGACAGGCTTTCAGTGGCCAGCAATAATATCCTTTCAACATCAGTATATGGAAGTGCCTGCATTTACAGTGTACAGTCTAAGCGGGGCTATCAAAGCTGCAATAACTTATGTCATCATGTTGGCTCTGTTTCTCATTCTTCCTCACAATCTTAAAGCAGGCACATGTGCTCTTCTGTACCTTATCAATAAAGAATGCATGCTTAGATTCCTCACACTGAGGTAGGCAGTGGGGTTTACCTGTATATCTGTTTCTGTGCCAAAGATCAAATTTTCCCCATTTCTCTTCACAGCCCAGAGTAAGATTGTCTTCTAATAAAAAAAAGCAGTTGGCAAACAACCCCCCAGCTTTGCATAACCATCTCACAGAAAGTGGCACTTGGCTGACTCCTTTTCCCAGTTCAGATCTTGAGACAGCATGGGTCTCAAAGAAAAGGTCTGATGATGCAGCTCTGAGCAACTTAGTCTGGTGAAAGTTGTCTCAGCCCACAGCAGGGGGCTTGGAACCAGATATCTTTAGGGTACCTCAAAATCATTAAACCAAAAATCACAGACAAAGACTTTCTAACTAGCCAAAGTTAGAAAGTGGTGGGCAGCACCATGGGGGTAATCCCCAAAATGTGTGACTGGGCCACACAAGGTTATTTGCCTTCTATTTATTTCCCAAAATAATACATATGTACCACCCCAGTACCTCCCATCCCCACTTTGTATTAAAATGAGGTTATTAGTCCTTTACACACATGCAGTTCTTCTCTTGAATTGGGTCAGTAGTCCCAGGGATGAAGACAGGAACGTCTTCATCAGGTCTCTGTGACTCTGGCACAACTCAAGGCCCGCTGCTTCATGATGGATTAACAGATTCCAGGTGCTGGGCATGGTTCCACTGGTTTCAATATGTTCTTATAATGGTTCACTTGCTCCACTTCTTTCTATAAACGAGTTCACAATATGACAATTAGCTTTAACTTAAGCATCTGATAATGATTAATTTATCATTGGTGTATCTAACTTCAACATGAATTGGTTCTAACCCTCAGCTAAAAATCTTAAATTGTTAAAATCATGATTCACAACCCAGGCCATTCTATGATTCTATAAACTCCTCAATTTATAAGACACCATGTTCTCTGAACTCTCACTAGCCCAGAATAATGGAAGAAAGAGCAAGTGACTGCGTTTCCACCACCTAATTTATACACTGTGGTACCTAAGTAGACAACTGGCCCAAACCAGGGGGTTTGAGTGCCTCATTTTTATGTTGGCTGACAGACAAGAGCTAAATCCCCTTGCTTTGAAGGAAGTAGATTGGTCACTGCAGATCACCCTACTGAGCTAGAAGGCAGGTGAGCTCCCTGGGTAGTGAAGGTCCAACTTGATTCAATCTAACACACTTCTAAGTAAAATATCAGTTTTGTTTATGCAGTGGCTGAAGTAATGATTAGCAACTTAGCCCCTGCCTATTGCCATAACAGGATATCTTCCCCACTCCTGGGCTCCAATATCCCCTCCACACTGATGAACAATCCATGTCTGGACACCTATTAGTACAGGCTGTCATACAATAAAATACACATGCACATCTCACTGTGTGATGGTGAAGAACTGCACACCCCAGTCACTTGAGGAAACTTCAGGCACAAGGCAGCAGCTCACTGAAGATTTGGACTGATGAAATCTGGAAGATGCATTTTCCCTCCTATCAAAAGCATCAGGAGAGAACATGATCAAAGGAAGAACCCTCTTTAAGCTATTTATCTTTGCAAAGAATGACCTGATGATGTTTAATGGGATGATTAGGCATAGCTATGGTTTAACGCATATTTAAAAGATTATTTCTGTGATTAACTGGTTGTCAGAAGGAAAGTATCTAATGACAATGGAAAAGTAATTTCATCAGTGCATTCAAAAAGATGGTTTGTACTCATGGAATTAATATGCAGCTCTTTAATTGGGTCATATCTTAGCACTGTTTCAGAAGTAGAATTGTGTGTTACTTCAAAATTAGATCTTAAAAGTTATGTCTAAAGGGGTGTCTTCTGAGGTAGACTAATAGAATGAGCAGTTAAAATAGTTGAATCTAGATAACAGAGATGCTATTGTTTCTCACATTGCCTTAAATATTCCTTTTTGGGATAGAGAGTGAAAGGAAGGGTGCAGACAGCAAAAATAGACATCTGCTGAAATTAAATACAGTATATGGAGCCTTGAAATTTTAAGCCATGGCTTCAGTGTTTGAATCCAGACCACTGAATGATAAGCTGCTACAGTTTATCTTGTTAGAGGCCAGAGGGCCCAAAGGACTAACCAGCCTGCACTGGTTACTAGGCAAAAGAGAACACCTGGTACAAAATATATGATGAGGCTTTCAAGCACAGGTACCTTTAAAACCTGGAATTGAGTTACGGATACAGCACAAGGCAGAAGCTTTGCAGGAATATGTAAATAATTCTGACTAACCAGGCACTTTACTCCTAAAATTTTTCTCCTTTTCCCCACACTGCTTACATCTGAAATATTGAGGTATCTTTGATCAAGTGGAAGAAAACTGAAAGGGTCAGCTTCCATCTGAGACCAAATTCACAGACTTTACCATTATTCAGGACTTAACATAAATGACCAGACCCATTATACAGGAAAAACCTAGCTGTGTAGCTCTAACAGAGCCACTTTCTTGAGTTCCAGGAAACAGAGAACTTAAGGTGTATAAGTCCACATCACCTTTGAGAGGCTTCTGTCCCAGCATACAGCACAGTCAAGACAGGCATAACACACAGAGCATCATCATACAATTTCAGAAGGATTCAACCCATACTGACAAATACCATACCTCATCAGAAGGCTTCATATGTCCACCCATAGAGAGCAACAGCATCTAACTTCAGAAGGCTGCAACCATGTGCCCTTCTTGCAGCCCAACCTTTTATACCCCTCATGCTGATGCATTGCACCTGTGTGCCTTCTGCTCCCCTCTGTGATTGGTCAGTGCCCCTCAGCACTCCAGGTCTCATTACCTTCAGTGCTGCTCACCTGCTTTTCACAGCTGTAGCTCATTGGGGATGAGGCTCAGTGCCCCTCAGCACTCCAGGTCTCATTACCTTCAGTGCTGGTCACCTGTCCTGCACAGCTGTAGCTCACTGGGGATGAGGCTTGGCCACAGCCCCACTCCCAATTACCACAAAATGTGTGCCTAGAGCTCTCTGGTATCGCTTAGCTGGAGAAGTTGAATTATCTGACATATTGGAAGGAAAGCAGGGGAATTGTGCCCTCCCAGAAAAAACACCTCCTTTGTCCTTCTGTGCAGGTTTTCACACAAGACAAGGAAAATCAAGCCAGAATTTGGCTTCTGTTTTCCCATTTGAACTAAGGAACCCAAATAAATGAGCTCATAACAAATAATCTGCCAGCAGGCACTGCAAACATATTATTTACGCAGAACCACACACCAGAATACCTGCATAATCAAAAGTACACCTGCAGCTCTAATTATATGAAAATCATGTTTATAAAGAGCAATGAAAGCACTGTGTTTCCGCCTTTTGATTTTAAACCTTGTGTTTTATTTCAGTCTTTCAGAGCTTTTCAGACCTAGAAGTCAATTCTAAATCTGTCCCTAGAGGTTGGTTTGACTGATTCTAGGTTCTAGGCTGATTGAGAAAGCAAAAACCCATTTTTCCTAGCTGATGGCCTCTCAAAATAGAAAGAGGCAAATGTTTGCAAGTGTTTCTGACTTTTGAATTCTCTGAGAATTTTGCTGATCTTTATTTCAGATGTTTAGTCCAAATATTGTGTTAAGTGTCAAAAGTGATACCACCTCAAAGGCTATTTCTCAAAAGTCACCTTGCTATCCAACAAAGCTAGAAGAACAGGGACAGAGTGACTGTCAGTACCATTACAGAATGGCATTAAAACTGCAAATGGTTTTATGTTTAAAACTGAATTTTCCAATTGTTTTTAGCTTACAGTTTTCTTAGCCCTGATACACTTTTTGTGCCTTTTGGTGTTTAGATATAGGTTATTGAAGCTGATTCAACAGCCTCCCTAGAAAATATATCTTCACTAGTAATTAAATTCTAATAACATGCTTTCCTTCTTTCCTATTCTCCTTCTCGCCTTTCTTCCCAATGCTCCTTCTTCCTTCAAACTAAGAAGAAAAAATAGATAAATTTTGGAGATTTTCTTTCTTTCTCTTCTTTAACCTTGTGGAAACCTTGTCTCTGGAGACAGTGTACTTGCCCCCTGTGCTTGGCAGAGGACACTGGTCACTATCAGAGCAGGGGGAGTGGGTGTTCTCTTACCTGCACTTTTCTGTCTAGACATGCTCTGTCACAGTCAGCCCTAGATTTTGTGTCAGTTCACAGAGGCACAAGCTGGTGGTCCCAGAGCTTTATATGGTTTATGCTTCCATGAGGCAGCTCTCAAAATGGGCATACCACTGGTCTTGTCTTTCCCATGGCTCTGTCATTCTGGACACACCTACTAATTGGCCGCAGACATTTTCGAGATCACTTGTATTGGGAAGGGAATAGAATGACACTAGGGAGCTGAAGGTAATTTTAGCATCCTCTTAATATCAATCATTTTATCAAGTTGGGGTCAGTGCCTGATATCATCTGTGCTCATTGTTTTAGTTTACCTTTTTGCTTTACATGAGACTCAAGTTCAAAAGCTGTCAATAAAGTAAGTCTTCTGCCCTTCTAAAATTATATGAAACTTTTTCGATATCCTCTTCCTCAGATACAATCATGATATCCTTATTTGAGCAAAATTCCAGTAAATAGAGGAGCAAGAGATCAGGACTGAGCCTCCTGCTGAGATGGTGATTTCCTCTGTGAATGATTATTGCTGCATGGCTAAAGCTCTTTCAACTAGAGCTCCTGACAGACTTGTGGTGGCATTATAAAATTGCATAGCTGAGCTGTTCACTCCCTGAGCTGCCCACCCCACCCTGGCATTGTCAAGGACAGAATCATCTAAGCTGCTTACAAGTCACCTCCTGTTTTCAGCTGGTCATGTAAGGTAAACCAGCTCTGATTTCCATTTATCTTACTGTGTTGTAGAAATCACTGGGGCAATTCAAATGCTCCTTTACAGGAGATTGTGGGCAATACCATCTACAAGACAGGCAAGGCACACAGCTAGAGGCTGTCTTCTGACATCTGATTTTAATTTACTGCAGTGAGTTGGGCAGAGTTCTTATTTCCATGTGCTTGCTTTTGGGAGTAGGTTAGATTTCCAAAAACACTAAGTGGTTCTGGAGCATAGCTACTGTAAAAAATTAATCAGACTAGTAAGCCTAAGTCACTTTGGGACAGCTAAGAATTTCTCTGATCACAGTTAGAGCACTTTTAATATCCTCCTCTGTTTGCCTTCTAGCATAAGGACAGTGTTTAATTTATGCTCATTTATGATGAAAATACACCCAACATTTAAAGCTGGCAAGATAGGGCTTGCATCTAATGGGAAGTAACACAATGAAATCACTATTAAAGCAATATTTTTGACTTTTCTGGAGGGGAAAGGCAGGATATCCCAAAAAAGTGACACAAATGTATTCAGCCTCCTCCTCATGATGAAAACTATCAGCTGGCTTTCAAAGAGAGGCAAATTCAGCCCTCATATAGCCTTAGTGAAGTCAGTGACAATTTTATCAGGGTTGAGTATGGTTCTGTGTATCTCAATGCAAACAGTTTTAAAGATTATACCCACATTGCATAACCATAGACCTACACTTTAGTCTGTGACAAATAAGGTTAGCATATTAAAAAACAAACAACATAAAACAAACAACCACCCCCCCAAAACAAAGCAAAAACAAACAAACAAAAATAAAAACACCAAGAAAACACACCAAGCCCCCACTATCACAAAGAATCTGCCTGAAAACTCACTCTGTACTGACTGAAAATCCTGAAATCCATTACCCAGTCAACTAGAGAAATTAAAAGCACTTAAAGAGGCTACCTAATGAACGGATTTCTCCCACCTCTGAGTAAAGAGCACTTAGAGAAAGACTAAAAATTGTCAAAACAGAGACACCAGGCACCGAAGCAATAAGGAATAATTTTATTCTTTACCAATGTCCATTAGTTCTAAGCTCAAAGTCTTGCTGTGCTCCACAGCAACACAGAACTCTTCTAAATGCCCCAGCAACTGCCTTGTAATCTTAGGTCTGAGTAGAGAGGAAAAGACACACTGTACATGGACCTTAGCATTAGTGCTTGTACCCTTCTTTCTGTTTTTCCACTGCTTGCCTTGTTTCAAGTGTGTGGTCCGTGACAGAAATTCTCTTCATTGTTAGATCAAAGAAGGCATTTTAACTTACACCCCACAGGCATGTAGTTCACAGACAAATTATTCCCAGTTTCCACTTCTATACTTCAAATGTGTTAAGAATACAACACGAAAGCTAATAATAGTTCAGTGTGTATGCTATTTAAATACAAATAATGAAGGCTCCCTTGATTAAGCCCTCTCCAAATCTCAAGATTTCAATAGCAGAGGTTTATGTCTTGGTCTTCTCATGAAGTTTATCAGCCTTGATGAGGCTGAAGAGAAATTCACTCTGACTAAATGTCTGTAAGTGATCCTTGGTAAAGGGAATCCAGTGGCATTACACTCATTTCCTACTGAACTGTAGCTGACCTCTTCCTACTCCTCTGCAATGTGCAAAATTGGCAAACTTTAAAAAAAACCCAAAAAACAAAAACCAAAACCCAAACTGAAACAAACAAAAAACTCCGAACAAGAAACGAAATAAAAACTCAGTTCCCTTAAGTCAAAGCAGAGATATGTGAAATAAACAGACTGATCTAGAGAACAGATTTTAGTCTCAGGTCCTCTGATGCTCTTTCAGGGAGAAGGGCACATAGAGTGGAATTCCTCACCTTGCTCAGCAAGCAGGAGAGAATTCCTCCAATTCAAACACAACTCTTTTAATTCAGTTGTCACTGTGACCTTTGTAGAAGACATCTGAAAGTTGCATTGACCTTAAGAAGTTCTCATGATTCCCAAATTGTGGAATAACTTATACATTTTGAGGCACATTAGTGAAATCTAGAGGAGGATTTCAGTGTTACCATCTACATCTAAGTGACTCGCTTTTGGTTTCCATCACAGCCAATGGAGAAAGCACAGTACTTCTAGTTCTGTATTTGTCTCATGTTAACAGAGAGGAACTAAATAAATGATGTATATAATGACTGTCTTTTCTTCTTCACACAGCTGTAAAAATCAGCTAAGGGGCAAAGGGTGGTGACTTAGGATGTAGACATCTACCTGTAAATATCCGAACTTAACATTTTCAGCTCAAAACTGTGATTGGATTTCATTCTGGGCCAGCAACAGCCTTCATGTCTGTGGTTTTTATCACCAAGTGTCTGTAATGAATGGAAACATGCCAGCTCTTGGGTGAGAAGATTACCCCAGAGGGTGAGGGGATTTTGCAATTCCATTTCCAAGGCCTATCCACAAAGGCTCTGGGGTGTTTGATTTCCATTACCACACCTACCAATGCCACCATTTCTGATAGTCAGTCTACAGTTCAGTAAACAACAACAGCCTTAGAGTCTAGATCACTTTCAGTCATTATCAATCTTTTAGGGATTTCTGACGCACTTTTTTGTTGCATCATTTTTCAGATCACTCTCAGGCAAGGATATAACCTGGAGGGCTGGATAGACAGCCACTCAAAAACCTACACAGAGAATGCAGGGCCACAAAAGCAAAGTCATAACATTTCCTTCTTCTTTTTTATCCACAGTGTAATTTATTCTGGAAGTATTGTCCACAAAAGAGACAGGGTGTGCTCCATCTTTTCTTGTCTGTGTGAATTTTGCTTTGTATTGTATATGGTGTAGTTTGCATCCAGCTCTCAATGCAGACAAAGTCCAATCCCTCTGGATTTCTTCTTGTGAACAGATCATAAAAACTGAGTTGGGTCCTCCAGAGTCAATAAGAATATTGCAGGAGTAGGACTAAGAAATCACTGCAATGACAGTAAGCAAGTTTGCCCTTTGTATGCCAGCTTGATTGTTGTGCCTTGCCAGTCAGTCAAGAGGGATTTATGCCTTGCTGATGAAAAGCAGCCTTAGCTAGTAAATCTGGTGTAATATGAATAAGCATCTGTTTATAGCTAGAAAGAAAAGTCAAAATGTTTCCTAATAGCAATCCCTTTAAAAACATATCCATTTTATTTTAAACTAGACAGAACCACAAATTTCTTCTTTATACCTCAAACTCCACTCCTAGATGATAATTGTCCCAAGGGCTTTCTTTAGTTGATGCTACTTAAGGATTACAGTTATACGGTTTCTTGAAAGTTTGCTAAAACATTATTTAATACTTGTTAGACCACAAAGCAATCTAGGTCTCAAGCCTTGCCAGCAAAAATATATGTGAAATGACAAACTGTTACTCCTGTGTGGTCACTCCTGCTTGTGCCTACCTTCCACAAAATCATTATGTAAAAGAAATGTACTACAAAAGTCCACATGAAAGTTTATTGACAGGAATATCTGCAAGTCCTTCCCCTGATTGCAGTAACACAATAATTTTCACACAATTGCCCTTGCACAGTGCACCTTTTTCCACGCTTTACAGATGAGAAAGCACAGCAAAGTGAATCAAAATTATCGGTCCAAGGTCAAACAGGAAATGTGCACAAAGCCAGGAACTGATCTGGAGATTCCTCTCTGCCAAGGTAGCACCTGTCTTCAAATCTAGTTCTGATTTCTCACACTGTTGACAATACAATATTTGAGCCTTGATCATTTAAATCCCTAGTGGATGAAAAGCAATACATATTACATATTACATATATCTATTTCTAAAATACCAGATTAGAAAAGGAAACTTTGTGCAGGTGGTAAGTAGTTCAAAGGTTTTGTCATCATGCCTCTCCATCACTGAAGAAATGATGAAGCTGGACCTTGGCATGATCCACTCTTCTGACAATGAAGGGAACAAAACACCTCCAGGAAGGCAGTAATTTGAAGTCTAGTGGTATGTGATGCACATCTCTCTGGCTTATGTCACTCAGCTAGCTGACAAATATAAACAGCATTCATCTGCTAACAGTTAGCTCTGTCTAGACAGAGTGTGCTCTTCATTAGCTAATTGTTCACACCTCTCCCCATGGGCTTCAAGACAGCAAGAGAAATAGAGGCAGAATGTGTATCTGTGCAGCAAAATTGCTTCAGTAAGTGAAAGAGAGGCCTTTTGCAATGCACTCTTAACCTGGCAGGTAACTCAGCAGTTGGGTGGCTTCTGTCAGGAGCTCTGCAAGTCATCATTTCAAAGCCTACACAACTGTTCGTGTCATACGATTCAAGTGTGAGGAAATTTCTGTTCATAGACACCTTAGCAGCCCTTTGCTGTGCAGGACTTGTCTGCTTTTGTGGTAATGGTGGGGAGGAGAGTAATAACAGTGTGAAGACACTGTAGGACTCAATAGCTTAAGCTAAGTGTAATATGACATTGGCTTCACAGTTTTATAATTATCAAAATGCTGCATGTATACAATAATTCAGGATTGCTGTGCTTTCTCCTAGAAATTAAAGAAAAACTGTGTAAATCAATGTCACTGTCATATTTTCTGGAAAAATCCCTTGCCCAGATTTCTCTTCTGGGAAGCTGAGAAGCCTGAGAGAAAAAGGAAAACAATATTATCTCATTTGCTTCTCCTGTGTTTTGCTGCTTTGGAATGTGGTTGGAGATTGTTTTCACTTAATGACCAATCATGGTCCAGCTGTGTCAGGACTCTGGCAAGAGTCACGGTTTTTTCATTAGTATCTTGGTAAGCCTTCTGTAAGTATCCTTTCTCTATTCTTTAGTATAGTTTTAGCATAGTATTCTTTAATATAATATAATACCATGAAATAATAAATTAGCCTTCTCAGAACATGGAGTCAGATTCATAATTTCCTCCCTTCCTCCAGGGGACCCCAAAAATACCACAAATCTATCTCCTCTGAAGCATTACAGATTCAGGTACACAGTCTACAAAATTATTCCTCTTTATTCAGGAGTTCAGTTGTATTGAATGTATTTTGACTAGAGTTAGTCAGAAATTTCTCAGTGGAACAGTTCATTTTGTTAGAACAAAACCATTTCATGGGGACATATGTAAGTGAAACAAGGAACTTAAATTTAAATCTCCTAGAGTCAAGAGGTACTGCTTACTCTGGAGAAGGATTTTATTAAAGCTGCTTGGTGCCACTAGGAGTAGCTCAGCTAGTTAGAGCAGGATATTAATAATGCCAAGGCTGTGAGTTCCATCCCTGTATAGGCCATTCACTTAAGATTTGGGCTCCATGATCCTTGTGGATCCATTACAAATCAGAATATTCTGTGATTCTGGTTGTTGAAAAACCTTCTGTTAAGATAATAATTTTAAAAAGTACTTTGACTACATATAATTAAGCGTTGCTTACCTATCATAAGATTGATGACCCTGACTTGCAGCCTGCTTTGGGTTTTACAGGTGAGTATGCACATGACAATTCCTGCTGCTCATCTCACTTCTGACCATACCAGACTTCTGTCCTTCTCACAGGAGCAGCAAGTACAATATATGCTGACTGCTCAGCCACCCTCATTTGCAGCCACAGCTACCCACAAAACCCTGCCAACTTCAAATTCCATCAGCCACCTTGGGAAACAGCACCAAGACAAGGAAAGAGACAGCACCCACAAGCCTGAAAGCAACTCGAGGTCAGCCGCTGAAGGCAGAGGTTTGTTGTTAAAAACTCGCAATGGCCATAGGGGCTGAGGAACAGAAAAGGAATGGAAAATTACTTCAAAATGTGTTTTACATATTCTGTCTGCATTGCCACTATAGTTGTTTCTTGTCTGATATGAACAGCTTTTAATCTCAGCATTTCATGTGGGAGAATTTTTATGTCTCCAGGTTCTAGTTTTGTTTGTTCAGCATTTATACCACCAAAACCTGAAGCAGACACATAGTTTTTAAATATTCTCCAAAAAAATAAGGAAGAGGCTCAATTACACCAAATGACTATAATGTTACCAGGGAGATAGGAAATTCCATTTTCATTGGTTGTGTCAGGTTTGGATAGCTACAGACCACTTTGAAAGGAAAACAGCAGCAGCAACTTTAACTGGAAAAAATACATTAGTGAAATAGAGTAATAGTCTTCACCAATCCATTAAAAGTCCCAGAAAACTAGGGCCGGATGCCTTTTGGCTGACTCACACACTGTCACAGCAACTGGCTGGCTCCTGGCACTTTTACAACCATCTGACTGAGTAGCCAGTACAGTCCTGTAGCAAACCCCACAACAAATATGCCTCAGAAATGTCTGTTTCAACATTCATGCTTTTCATGGTACTATCATTTTAAAGTACAGTTAACTGATTCTCAGCCATGCCTGAAAGCCACTTCAAAGCTCTGTACAAATGTGTCATCACTCACTCACCATAAATGTGTCTTGAAACACATCCTCCACCAATAATGCAGGAAATGTATGGTTTTTTAATAGAAATAAAATAGTTCATGAGTTTTAGGCCTTGCCTAGAATAAACTATGCATGCCAAAGCTACTTGGCACTAGCCTTCTGCTTTGCCACCTTGGTTGCCCCTTTACTCATCTGTGGCTTCTGCACATTCTGCTTGTTGAGATTAACTTTCTATATTTGTATATATATGTGTGTATACAACAGGCTGCAAGTGCATTTTATACACACTACATAAGCTGTGTGGCTTAGATAGATACAGGGAAATGTACATTAACTCTGATCAGGAAAGTATCACAGAGCAAGGCTATGATTATAATCTGCCCTAACATCCCTATAATTAGTCCAAGTGATTCATTGTATGGGAACCAAGAAACTTAAATTGTACATTATTTTCAGCTCTTCAAGAGAGCGTGAATTTTACAGGCCAAATATTTTAAAGGTTATGCTTATTTTGTCATAATTTCCATTTCATTCATTTTTCCTTTTACGATGCTTTCTCCTAAAAATAAAGGAATTTAAAAAAAAAGGCAAAATAAGGAAAATAAATTATTTTTAAATAGTGCAAGGCAGTGGGGCTTAAATAATACATTAGAATTTAATGAAATTAAAACTTATCTGATTTAAGCAGGACTATATTTGTTCAGTATTTGATACAATGGAAAACTGCTTTTGGCATTCACACAAAGGCATATGAGAAACAGGTCTTTGTTATAGAGAAGGTAACTCCATTACATGCACTCTTACACAGTCAATATAAAAAATACCCAGCTTTTTATTGATGTTGCTTTGCTCCAGCCAAACTGTGCACAAAGGAAATTCTTCATGTGAAACTTTATTGAAGAGGCTGTGGTCACAGTTCCTCACAGTATATGATTTGCTAAAATACCTGCTAACAGAGGGAATTATTAAAATAGTTAGATGTAACAGAACACACCTGGAACACTGTTCCAACCTACAGAGTTCAAACTGATTTCAAGAAACCCTGTAATCACGGAAGATGGCACTATCCAAAAAGTCAGAAGGTTATTTTTTTTTACCTGCTTTAATCATTTCTCTCTAGCTATTTGCTGACGGAGACCTTTGTTTAAACACCAGTCTTCTTCCAGAGCAGAAGTAAAATATTTCAAATACAGACTCTATATGGACAATTTCTTGAACATGTCAGGGACACCACCCAATAAGGAATTTTTCCTTCATTTTTTGACTGCTTCTAAATCATCACCTGATTTGAAGCCAACTACTGAAGTGTATAATCACAAGTCCATATACCTCTGTCCTGATTTGGCTTGACTCTGAAAAAGAACAGCCTCTATCCCTCATTATACTAATTCTCAATTTCAGAGGAGAAGCCAAATATCAGGATAAACATCACTTATGTTTTATTAATGCAAATCTCCTTTTTGACAGCTGGGACACTGTGTGTGTTTGATTTTTAATAAATTTAACAAAGATAAGCAGAAAATTAACATCATTTGTAGGGCTGGCCTAAAACTGGGTAATTCAAGTGCCTGAAGTGAAACAAAGAGAAACAAAGTGAAACAAACAGAGAATTTCAGATTAAGGCCTGACAGCCTGCAATTTATACTGAAGTCAGACCTGATCCTCATTCTTACAAGGAAATATTTCCCAGAAATATATGCAGTGTCCCTGGGGGTTCCAGCACTGCACACCATTTCTCTTAAGATGCAGTCGCAGCATCCCTCTCCCACCCCTTTCATATCTTGTACTTTTAAAAGCTGAGAAGACCAGTTCATGCAAGGGAGATTTAAGACCCAAACATCTTGTCTGGTAATTTTAGATTCAGTGGCAAACAGCTGTTACCAGACAAGTGCATCTTTTGCACTGGCAAATTCTGCCTTTTTTCAGTCCATGAACATCTGTGCAAAATGCCTTAGGTTTCACTGAGTATTTATCTTAAGAGTGTAAATTCTTCCTGCTGTATTTACCATTCTATGGCAAATTAATTCTACAAATCCTTTATAATTAGGATTTGGTTTTCAGCGTAATTGCAAAAGAATGTAGTTACTTTATCTTGAGAGATTATATTATGCAGCTCATGTTTTGCCAATAATAACAGAGGAACATACCCTCTATTCCAACAATTGACCAAATAGCATCCTACAGCTTATTTATTCCCTGGGGGTTTAAGCAGATTTAATGACTCACTATAGGACCTGTTAAATAACTGTACATTATTCAAACATGCCTACATGCTTTTTTAAAAAAGTGGTCAGACCAACTTATCATATGTTCATAAAGTGTCATAAAATTAAAGCAGTTTACAAACAATAAACTTGTGGACTGGGCTTACATAGTAGAAGGCAAAAAGATATCTAAAATCTGTTCCCTGTAAAGGCTTCAATTTTATCTGGACTAAAGTGCAGCTTCCCATTCCCAATTCATATATTACAAACTCCATGCTCAGCAAATTATGTACTCAGTTTGCCAAGTACTTCTAATCATCACGTTTTGGAATGTGCTTCTCTGTTTATTAATGGTCTTTAAAAAACAATCCCTGGCCTCAACACCTTTCCACTGAAGCCGTTAACAAATTTGCTCTGATTTCAGTAAGGTATCTGCCTTCTTATTTTTATGCTGTATATGTAGTTTCTAGAACTGCTGAATTATAAAATGTCTGGCGTGGGAAATTATATTTAAGTTCAATAAATTAGTTCCATATTACTCTAAGCTGCCTTTATGCATTGTCATTTTTATTGCACCCACCATATTTATAGCACTTTAGTAACCATTTTGCCATGTGAGAGCAAGTCCTGGGAAATACTTGACTCAGAAATAAGACAGAACTCAAAATACGTATGGCACAAAACCCAAAATGTTATGTTAAGAAAGTACAAGGTTCTTTGCAGTAGCTCTTGTTAACAAGACTTTTTCTTTACATTGACAGGCAGTTTTAAGGAGCAACATATTTGTGGGAGCTTGTCAGTTAAGGGTTGGGAAAAAGGGTTACGTATGATAAATTCCTTATTTCAAATCATGCAAATAATTGGCTCCGTGGGGTGCTTATTCTAGACAGAATTTTCACAACCTTCAACAGGGTACTTATAGATTTAAATTGTGAGGTAAAACGGTGAGAAGGGATGAGGAAGTAAGCCCTATAGAAAATTGGAGAAATGTTAGGCCTGTGTATTTTGGAGTAGAAACTATTGAAACTGCAATCAAACAGAAGAAAACATTCTGAGGGTTTTCTCTCATGAGTTTTGTAATACATGATGGTCCTGTAGGCAAAAATCTTTTTAGAGCTGTCATACTGCAAACCTCCCTAGATTACTGCTGTCTCACTGAGGTGGCTCATAAAATCAAGTTAGCTTATTTTAAATAAATCCATGATTCTATGAGGTATGTGCGGGGACATATTCACTTGCTACTTTGTGTTGTTGTAATAATGTTGAGCAGTCCAATGAGCAGCTAAATGTAGCAGAATCTGAGCTTCTAACCCAAATTAAAGACCATTTCATTGATAGTTTAATCTATGTTAGATATTTACGCCAAAGTTTGGTTATATTAAAGATGTACTGCATTGGGGTTCAGTCATATCTTGAGAATACCATTCGCCATGAAGAAAGACTCCACATTTTGTTTATTTTCCAGAAGTGAGCACATGATCACTCTGGTGCCTTCAGTTACAGCATTATACCAGGGTCTGCAAACACAGAAGGTTTGGGCTGAAATCCTGCCCCTCTCCAAGATGCAAACCTTTGTTTCTCTGGTCACTATTGACTAGAAGCAAGAAGGAGAGTAGTTGCTGCACAGGGAGAGTAAAATCTAGTGTTTCCACCTGAGCCTAGAAAATCTCTTCTTTAAAAAAGGAGTATGTGAAGAGCTGAGATTCCTGTGCTTGGAAAGAGGTATAGGAAGAACAAAGTGCTGCAGTGTGTCCTCAGATATTGCAAAGAGACCCTGCACTGGAAGGGGATTGCACTTTTCCTCTTTAGGCAGGCTATCCCTTCAGGAAGAGCTGAGCAGAAGTTCCCTGAGTGTTGCTGGACTTGTGTAATAGTGTCAGCATTTATCTTTACCATTTCATCCTTCAAAAGGAAACCAGGACATAAGTGTGTATTGATTCTTTGGGGAACTGATCTCCCCAAAAGAATAACATTGACAGAGGGCATCCTGGGAGTGAAGGCACAGACAGCTAACCTACCTTCTTGCCATGGTCTTCAATTTTAATTTAGTTAAACATCAACGTTTTGCCAAACTCCCAAAGGCCTTTAGGAAGAGTTTTTTTCCAAAGGAAAGATGGCATCCTAATTGTGTTTGGAGGACCAATGAATCTTCTATAGATTAAAGCTTTAGCTCATCTTGTATGATTCACAGCCTGGCATATTTTCATACAGACTAGGCGAATTCCTACCTAATGTGTGTAAAATTTTTAATATAGGCAAAACAAGCTGAATTTTTAAAAAGTCATAACTGATAAAGTTTTTTCTGTTGTTTATTTCACCCCATATTAAGAATAATCTGGGTTTGTTTTGCTTTTGCTGTTTTTTTTTGCTCTAGGACTTTGAACATGTATGAGTTCAAAAACTCTATCTTTTTTCTTCTCCTAGTGCAGACATGGCACAAATATGAAACATTCCCTAGGGAAAGTGCTTGAATACTGTGATCTTAACTGTGTCCCATTTGTAATATTACCTTCTTAAACTGATCTGGTTCTACCAATCTGTGGTCAGATGGTCTGAATTGATCAGCAAGGGTCACTAATTGATTTATCCCTTTTGTAAGAATATTTCACCATGTGTTTTTTCAAGTCAATTGGAAATCATCAGTAGTCACTGTATAGCTCAGACACTGTTCCCCACACTGTTCACTGTGTATCTTCAAACTAAAATCATACCATGGGGTGACAAAATATTGAAAATTTTGGGAAGGTAAAGTGAGGTAAGGTCAAGAAAACACCAAGATAAAGCTGAGACAAAGGATTGTCCTCTCATATTCACTCACAGACTTCTTATTTAGCTACTCCTTGTATTTCACACTCAAGGATGTAAGAGATGTGATGATAATTCATCACCTGATCCAATGACTAAGAATTCCTGCAAGGAGGATGGGACTAAATGACCTTTTAAGGTCCCTTCCAAATCAAATCCTTCTATGGTTCTGTAATGTTATGTTTAGCTAAAAAACATATTGCACTCGCCCAGTCTGTGTCACATCCCAGGGCCTCTTAATGGATGATGAACTGGACTGATCAAACACCTTAGGCAGCCCGCAGTAAGTGTTTGTCCTTTTAACTAGATTACCTTCCAGGGAAACTGCCCAGTAATCCATGCAGAATTCCTATTTTATTTGCCCAATGTTAATTCTTGTTATTTTCCTACCACATGGGTTCTTTAAGAGTATGGCATACTTTACTGCCCAAATTATTTTTGCTTTCCTAGAGACTTTTGACATATATGAGAGAAAAGCAAAGGCCAATACAAGTTATCTTCCTAATACAGGTAAAGCCAAAAAAGCCAAAAAGGCACTTATCTTACCTAAGATGCATCTGCAAATACATGTTCTGAAGGATGCTAATAATTTACCACTACTGCAACTTCACAAAATGAGCAGATCAAGCCTGCTGAATGTCAGCATCTTTAAGATTAATATAAATGTTCACATCAATCAGCGGTATTTATTTTCTCCTTCCACAAAGAGAAAAGATGAAAGAGAGAAAATGAATATACTGTGAAGCCTAGATTTAGAATGACGGAGAGCTAAAGGACTGTTCTTTAAAGTAACCCACAAACTCTTAGAGAACATTCCACTCTGTGCATAGAGGAATTTCAAAGCAAAACAAAATAAATCTTTTTTTATCATTTTCAGAAGTATAAAATGTAGTAGCTGACCACATGCACATTCTTTTATATTTTATGTTTCCATTATTGTGCATTATTCCTCTAAGAATCAATTTTAGCAGCACTGATGGTTTAAATTCAACATAAAAATAAAATTCAGCAAATGTCATGGCAGTGTACCAACCATTTAATGTCAGGTTTCCTTATGTTCAGCACATTGTTGAAGCTCCCCATCCATCAATTAGACAATTTTGAAATATTTTCCTTGTAATTAAAAATAAATCTCTTGTGATAGGTATTGTCTTGTTGGAAGGATTGCTCCTTAATATACCAACCTCAGTATGTGTACTTGTATGTGCATTTTTTCAGTTTTCTGGTATTACTCACTATATTCATAATTAAGCAATTTCTTCCTATGAAGGCTTTGCACTTAATGCACAGTTATGCACGTGGGCCCATGCAGAGGGACAATCTCTTTCCCAGCAAGGCTACAGAACTCTCTAGAGTCAGCCTGCAAAGACTCCAATCACAGGAGTGAAACCTTAAATAAGTGTGAGGAGGCCACACCAATTAAGATAGGAAACAGAGTGTTCAACATTACCCAGGGGCTCAGAAGGAAAAGCAGGGTGACGTGAAAAACAGAAGGAATAGCAATGCATGGGTGGAGTGAGCTGAAGAAGACATTGCTGCCATAACAGGCGGTGAGAAAACTGAAAGAAGGAAAATACCTGGGCCCCATGGTGACTTTTAATTCTTGCCTGCACTGAAACCTCTCCCCACCCTGATGAGAATCAGCCAGGATTATTCTCTCAGGACAGACTTCCTGAAATCAGCAGGGCTGTGATTTTGAACTGTACTCACACAATCTATTGAAACCCAGCTTCATACAGCCACATAAATGCTGCTGTATAGCTGCAAATACCTATTAGAGGTATCACACAGTTATCTTCAGCTCACTATAATTAAATATACAGTATCTATACACTGACAGCTGGCATCCAGGGCAAATAATTACACTCTGCTCTCATTAGACTAGCCCTTGCCAACATAAGCTGGAGAGCATTATCTTCATAAAAATATTCGCTCTTGAAAATCACACTTTTAACTGTTGTATTCCTTGGAGTTTGTTTGATATCATGACAATTTAATTTGAATAATAATTCATTCATGGTGAAACAGCAGCAAAAAACCTTTAATCATTTAGACCAAAAAGTACACACAGCCACAATAATTTGTTTCAATATCTATTTGTTTGTTTTAAGGCTTTAAGACAAAAGTTTTCCATAAAATCTGATTGCTTCATCAAAGCAGCACGATTTTGAGCTATCTGCCATCCTACACATTCTTGAAATTACAGAATAATGAATAATATCACCACAGACTAAGGCAAGTATAATCTGTAAAACATTTTTTTGGGTGAAATATGTTTATGACTCGTTAATGTTTACTGCCATACACTGTATACTTCAAAGCACAGAGCTGGTCCTGGAAAGTTTTACAGCATGAGGTGTGAAATCTGAAGTACCACAAGGACAAACAGCTCAGCCCAGACTTGTCTGAATCCACACAACTCACTGCAAACAGAAAGGATTGTCCATATGAAAACAAGTAATAGCAAAAATATTGTCATGTTCTATTGCTTTTGTTTAAACTATGGTGCAGTGAGTGCAATCTTTAATAATGTAGTAAGCAGACAGCCCTCTGATTTTGTCATTTAATTCCATCTTGCTTTAGTTGGGGTGTCCTGGTCTGTGTATAAATAAACACAGTTTTTTTTCTAGAATCATAAGGCAGGGGCTAGGAAGCTGGCTAGGAAGCAATGCTGTTCAGTTTTTCCTGTGTGCATCAAGACTGTCAGTCATTGATTGCATCAGTGGGGCATGGGGGATATGAAATCATATCATCACTGGATCAGGGTCACTACACTCCTATTTTGTAGAATCACATTTACAGCAGGTATAATTTTGGACTGCTTAAATAATTTGTATATAGTAACAGCTTCTGCTTGCACACTGATTTTTCATTATCTCCTTACTTTAAAACTGTATCACAGTTTCACTGGACTTGTGCTTGAGTGCTTGAGCTATAAAATTTAGGTGAGGATTTATCTTCTCCAGCTTCAGCATTTTTCACTAATAACATTGATGCCTGGCAATCTCTTCCAGCCAGTGCAATGAAAACTGTCTGGATGTACAGCATACAAAGTATTCTTGTACAGAAACATCCTCTCAGTGCTCATCAGGCCAAAAGCTATTTCCTTTCTGTTTACTCACATCCATGGCAATGAATGAACACTTCAATGAAAGAAAAGCCTTCATCTTAAAGGGAAGGCTGTCATTAAATCTTATTTTATACTCTTTTTTTTCTCTCAGTCCTCTATCCTAACTCTAAAATATAATTCTCTAAGCATACAAAATTTCATTAATACCTGCAGGTATGTTCTAAAGAAATACTATTGTCTAAAGCACCTTGGTAGTGCTGTTATGTGTGTGAACTGAAAACTACACTGAGTGCAATATAGGCTATGCTGCTCATACTGCTAATAAAAAAATGTGAATATATACATAATACTCTGCATTCATAGTGTCTGTGTCTGAAAATGCAAAATAATTAGGCCAAAACAATTTGTTTTAAAAAGAGGCTCTGATTTCCTGTTGTTCCAAACAGAGAATGTTTTCCCAAAATAAAAAAGTTACTGCTATGTTCTGCTTCTGTCATGTTTTTCCTTTTTTAAGGTTGATTGTTGAAATGAAAACAGCATCCTGATTTCTTCTATATGTGAAAGGTATATGAAAAAGTGGTACCCATAGTGGAATTTCTCAGCTTCTCTAGTTAAAGTCAGATGCTTAAGGCTATTTAATACAATTAGAGCCAGATGCTCTCAATCACGTACAAAATTCCTTTGATATCCATGAAGGCTAAAAAAAAAAATCTTGTTTTCTTTTCATAAGGAGTTTCAAAAGGTCTGCTTTTTAAGGCTGACTTCTAACTTTCTAAGGGGTCTCACAAATAAAAATACATTTTCCTTCAGGGTCCATTAACATTTAGCACATCTCCCTTTTTTTTTGGGGGGGGGGAACAATGTAGAGCACAAAATTAGCAAGGATAAGTAAATAGGACTTTTCAACTTCTTTATGCTGTCACAGGGAAAACACTAATGTCAGTGTCTTGTGACACCTTCATGGAAAGTATAGTTTCAGATAGAAAAGGCCACTGATGTAGGATGCTGCTATTTTAGTTGTTATAAAGGAATTTTGTCTTACTTAGGAAAATATCTCCTCCAATTAAAACTACCAAGATAAAAATAGAAGTAGAAGCCACACAGTTTCCAGGCTCTTTGCTTTAACTTTCATGAGTCCATAATAATATGAACTCAGTAGAATCACATCAGTGTAAGGGTATGTAAGAGAAGGCTCAGATCTAATATGCCTGCTGGGAAATAAGGGAGAAATAAGTAATAGAAAAATAATTAACAGAAAATAAAAATTCATAAAGAAGTATAAAGCACCATCAGATAATTAAGGGGTCAGCTCTGGAAAACATATAGATTTTAATCATCTCCCCAGAAGTTTACTTTGCTCCAGTGTCCAAGACTCTTCCCCCAGACAACAGAACCAGACCATATGGCTGTGTCACAGCCATTTTGTTGAAAGTTTGGCCTAATTTGATGGATAGTGAGACAGCTTTCTCTAACCTGTGAGACTGGCAGTGCAGTGTCTGGAATTCCCAGATGCTGGCTCCTTGGTGGAGAAACAGGATCCAACAAAGGGCCAACCAAATAGTTTGGGGCAAAAAGTGTCCAAAACTGCCACGGGAAGACCAGGCAAGCTCATCTGCCAAAGTTCTGTAAAGCAGAGATGCATATGAACATGCAAAGCCCTCTATCAAATGTTAGTATGCTTAGAGATGCTTTGAGCTGCTGTGGCTCACAACCTGCCCATTTTTGGGGCCTGCTTTATTTAACTCCAGACAGAATTCCTCTGTAGATGCTAGCTAGAATCACTTCTCATGCTCTGTACTAAAGCAGCAATCACACTACAGCAGATGTTATAAAACTATTTTAGAATCACAATAGATTTAATTAAGAGTATTATTTATGCTTAATTAGGTTCATGCTGGTCTTGGAGGGTTTTTTGATGGAGTAGATTCTGAAAGATGTCTAATGTGATTATCTCCAAATAACTGCATCTATTGCTCACCCATACTGAAAACTACAACAATATTTATTTACTAAATCCAGAAGCCATTTATATGGTAGGACAATTATCATATTTATTCATTTTAACCTGTAGCTCAGGGATTGAGGAATTTGGGGGCTGGTGGGGGAAGGCACATTTAAAATCCCACAGGTTGTTTTACAAATGCACATTTTATAAAACACTTGGAATAAAGTGATAGCAAACTCCTTAGAAGGGTAAAGCATCAGACAAAAATATCTGTGTCTATCAGCTCCAAACATATCACTGTAGAAGAATTAGAACTATGTCTTCAATGAGATTTTACAACTAGGGCTGATTAAGTTCCAAAGTCTGCTTACGCGAGTTGGAACCTACTAAGGGCAGGAAAATGAGTTTGAGGAAAAATAAACTCAGAATTTTAAAGAAATTTCACTTAAAAGAGGGATGTGTTATAGCCTTGTTCTGAGCCTTCTACTTAATTTTCATTTTAGAATTCCAACCTGAATTTTCCTGTTTCATTTCTAGCTGTTCTGTGGGAAATTCCAAACCAGCCCTGCCACATGGCATCCCTGCTAATGTCCTGCCCTGGATGCACAGCCACAGCGTGAGGTCCCATTGCTTTAGACTGATTTACAGAAGCCACAATGTGACCTGCTGCAGGATCACTGTTTATTTGACTCAAGGCTTCAAACAGATACCTCCATTCTTTGACAGAAGGAAAAAAACATAGCACACTGGACACATGTTCCCAGCACACCACACATTGGCAGGATTAGGTGCACTGCCCTTTCTGGGTAAAGTCACAATCTCGGAAAAATATCTCTACCCCTTCTAACAAAATTAAGAAATACTTAAGTGGAGCAGTAGTTTAAAAAAATGAAATGTTCTTATTTTATTGCTGGGAAAGGAAGGAGAAAAAATATTATACTCTGTCTTGTACCATGTTAAAGAGAAGGAACGTATGAAGCCATGAAATTGCCTAAAAAGCTGCAGTTTCCATGAAACAAGTAAAGGTTTGTTAACTTCTAATTTTTTTTCTGTAAAGAAATAAGAAAAATTATTACTGCTTGCTCAGCAGAGAAACAAAAATGAGCATTTCCACTTTTTTTTTTGACCTTTTGTGCTCAGCTGAGAAATGGGAAATTCCATGTTATAAACATGCAGCATCTACAGAGAGAGGAAGGAAGAAACACCAGAAGTTAGAGTGAACTCAGCCCACTTCAACAACTGGAGAGAATATTTGCTCACAAGTTTCAGGAGGTGGCATTTGCATGTCTCCAAGCAATAATTCACAGGAAAGCACAACTTATCATTAAGGTGACTGCTCATCACAGCTCCCAGAAAGATAAAAAGTTGTCCATTACTTTCGCACACCTTTACTCTACTACTGCCACCTTGAAAAGAAGCCTTACATACCAAAGTGCCAAAAGCGATTTTGGGCAGGGAATCCATTTTCACAGAGATATCTGTATTAGCACTGAGTTAAACTTCTGAGGGACAGACCTTCAGAGGCAGAGCTGTCTCCAGCATTTCCTCCATACAGTATCCTAACCTTGGCAAATCCTCCTTACAAACCACAGGCTCCCCCGCATGCAAAGCACAGGGAATCCATCAGTATAAGCCCCATCTTTGGAGACAGACAACAAACTTTTAAGCTTAATCATCATTATTTTGTTCAATCCCATTCTGGCTCATTACTCTTATATGCAAAAGCATTTCATAATTTTTTTTATCAGAATGGTAACATATTTTTTCTCTTTAAAACATAGGCAACAGAATATTTTAGTATTTCAAGAATGTGAAAAACACACATAACTGTGGGAAGGAAATTGAATCATGTTCTTGACATAACCCTCTGAGCCACCTAAAGCACTCTCTATGTCTGATTTGGAGTTGGGATGAGTGCTTTACACAGAACTTTATCTTCCACTTGAATATGTGTTATTTCATCAGCATTCTCTTCTATACTCTTTTTTTCTCTCTGTGCCAGAATGTGTGTGACTACATACAGTGGAAGCAGTGAAGAATCAAAGGCTGCTATCCTGCAGAGGCATGTGTAGTAAGAGAGACTAAAATGCATGGAAAAGTCCAGAGGAGTTAAAGGATTTCTTGACATGAGGATCTAACAACACACTTTAATTCAAACCTTTCAGGGGAGGAGGCTGACCCTTTCCTGAGAATGGCATTGAAACCATTCACACCTTGAGACCTTTTAAGACACTTAAACAAGGACTGCACATATCAAAGTTCACCTTCCTTGTGGGATCACCTATAAGAGACCTTGCCCGTAACCACCTCTGTTTCAGAAGCAAAATGCCCATCAGCTCAGCAGTACCAAACCACAAGGTTGAACTTATGTCAACATAAATCCTATTGAATTGAGGGGACTACACATCCTCACACACCCACAGCTCTTGAGGGACTAGTCTCAAGTATTTAATTTCAGCCATAAACCCTAACTACATGTATGTGTGATTAGGTCTCTGATACTCCTGTAGCTTATATGATGTAATTTCATGTATATAGAAATTATGGTCTCCAAAATAGCTGATGATAGCTGGTAAAAGCAGCTTTGGGATGCTGGAGATGCAGTTCGGGAAATGTTTTGTGCTTGCAGCTCACTTGCTTCTGCCTCTATTAAATGTTAAGCTCTCTTTAAATCCTCTTACTTCATTGCTCCATGCAGTTCTCACAGACTGCATGGCTCTGAGGCTGAATCAACACACTCAGCTCAGAGAACTCTCCTGTAAAATTTTGACACAGATGAGAGCAAAACAATTACATCCTGTGGTTTATGTAGAAACTCTTAAATTTGCCAGGCACTGTAGTCAGCAGTGGGCAAGGGTAAGAGACCACAGTTTCTAAACTTGGAGGACATGTATGATTATTCAACAGCCAAATTCACACCTGAGCTCTACTGAACATATCTCAGATGGACAAATAAAGACTATTTTCTTGTTGCTTGGTTTTTGGGGTTTTTTTCTTGAAAGAGTGAAACATTGCAGTGCTCTTTGTTAGATTACCATCAACAATATGAATATTTAAATCTCCAATGACTTTACAGTCTTTCAGGTTACTCCTGGCCTATTGGCTAAATCATGATTTAAGAAAAGACATACCCAAAATAGATTTAGTTCAGTATACCTTGCAGAATAAAACTCAGCTTGCTGTGTGTAATTTAAATAACATAGGCCTAGACTGCACTCTGGAATTTGTGCTGGGGAACACTCACACTGTTCTAACAAAATTCCTAGAAACAGTCACTCAGGTTGTAGGAGTTAAATGGTATTTATGAGGCTTTTGCTTCTACATCACCTGAAAACGCAGACCTGAGTAACACAGACTCAAACACTGACCTTAATAGGTCAAGAAAGGACCATCTGATCCAGCCCATCTTCCTGGCAACCACTTCTGCCAGTACCTGTAATGTCACAAGGAGAGATTAAAGTTGTGATACTGCTGAGGTCCTGTTAACTATCCCTCAGGTACAGAAATCTGCATCAGAAACTGGGAATTCATCATAACAGCAGCAAAGATTCTGAATAACAGTGTGTTTAAGGGGGAGTTTTTGTTACGTTTTGAATTTGAACTCTTACAATTCTCCCTGTTCTCCTAAGTAGCAAAATATTAGAAATGTAAGTTAACCTTATGAGTCACACAAAAAGTGACTCAGCTGAGGAAAGCTGTTACAATGAGAGTGACGGATATCCTGGAATGTAATGATGAGATTCCCTGACTTGGTGACCATATTCCCACTGCCATCAGAGAGACACCCTCAGCTGGCAAGTGCACCCATGCTCATCACCATGGCTGAAGTCTTATGATGCAAAATACCAATATTCAGTGATGCTGCTGGATTGGATTTACTCTCTGTAATGATATCTCTGTGGCAATTAATTTGTTTAAGATATTGAAAAACCAGTATAAAAATTACTGGGCTTTTCTCACTTTCAAAGGGACTTTTTGTTGCTATGGCTTACAGCACTGGAATAGCTGATAATACAAATAAATGTTACATAGGAATATTTGCAGTAGATTTTGGCCCTAGAAAAGGCAACAGAAAATCATAAAAAATTCTATCCTTAACTGAGAGGGTTCTGCTCTTTTTCTTGTGGAAACTATTTTGCAGCTGCTGATCATTTCTCTGAATTAACAACAGACCTTTATTTCTTCTTGGTCTGACAGATTGTGTATGCTGGATTGCTCCATAGGATTTTTTCCTATGCATCGTGGCAGTGCATGTGCACATTAAATTCTTGGAGGGGGAGGGGCAAAGCCAGTTAGGTATCATTTTCTGAATATTGTATTCAAGGAGTTTTGAAGATTTCCTGCATTACACAAAAATTATAAACCAGCTCAACTGACTGCAAATTTTATTTTGCATTTAACTGCTCTGTGAATATCCCAAGGAAATAACTGGCAGCCTGTAGAGTGTCAGATTAAATGACTGGTATTTAAGCTTTAAAAATGGTCATTAGACTTTCCCATTAGCCTTTTCTATTAGTTCAGCTGCACCAGGCCTAGCAGCAAAGGGAATCCTGGGGCAGGCACGTTGCCATAGTATCATATTGAGCAAGATAACAATTAAATCTGCTGAAAGTAAGAGATTTTCCTCATTGACACAGCTGAGAGTGAACGAGCAGGACTCCCAATATTGGTAACTGTGAGTCAGAAGAAATGGACATTTTTATGTGTTTGTGGATCAGATAAAGAATTTGTCACACCACCACCCTGACTCATCCCCAGGACATATCAGTGGCAGGCTCCTTATCTGTACTGGTCAGAACAAAAAACTGTATTCAGTATTGAATTTATGTGCTGGAGTAAAACAAGCAGTCCATTTCACACATCTCACAATGACACAGATACTACAGTGCACAAATGCTTCTACCAAAGCTCTAACTACTGTAAAATAGCACAAAACATTACTCACAGCCTTTGCTCAGATCTACATTGCAGCATTCACTTGCACAGAATCCTTGTCTTCTTGGTCTTCCTATCCTTCCCATTCTTTTGCATGGATTCATTTGCAGTGCTGTTAGAAAATGTTGTTAGTAAAGATACTTGTACCCTGTATGTTTTACTGTGCCTTTTTTAATAGTCCAGCCTGGGTCCCAGTCTGTGTTCCACTCCATTTTGTTCAGCACACAAAAAATTTCAAGGCAGTGGAATTTTGGCTTTAGACTCCTGACACTAAATGAGGAATAAGACATTAAACCATCCCTCAAGACAAAATACTTAGTTAACTTCCATTGTCAGAGGATGAATTCTGCTTCTGCTGATTCAGAGCTGGAAAAAATGCATCCACTTTTCCTCCAAATGCTTTTGTCTAGGTTGAAAAGTAGCAACCTTTAGTGGGGCCTCACCTGACCAGAGGATGAGGAGTGTGGAACAAGTTTACACCTTCGAGCAGCAGACCTCACGGCTACAGCCTCACCTCTGATTTACGTTTGCTCTCTTCTCCTTTTTTTTTTTTCATTCCCTACTCTTTTACACTGGTCTCTAGATTCATTTTCTCATGTTCTACTTTTCCATTTCACTACACCATTTTCCCATTCCAAGATACCAGAAGTCTTATTAGTGACAATTTATTTAGTACATTAAAAGATTGTCTTGTGCTTTTTGGCATCAAACTAAATGACCCTGTAAAACATCTAAGGGTTTTCACTTCCATGTGGCAGGGGATTAAAGTCAGATGGTTGAAAGATGCATGATGTTCTGTCATCAGTCTTACCCTTTCTTAGAGGAGCAGGGGGTGCTGCCCTCACAGGGAAAACTGAGCAACTCTTGGAGCAGACCTGGAGATGCTGTAATATTTATAGCAAATTTATTAAAGCAAACTAATTTCAAGGCCTGCCTCATGAGTACTTCAGAGAACTCTACAAAGAGGACCAACTTTCAACAAACATGATGGACAGATGAGGTTGTTGCTTTGTCCATCCCATTTATAACCCCTCAATATGTGTAAGCTAAAATCCCCAGTTACTTTGGAAAACATGTACCCCAGCACCAGCCACCCATGCAGGTTAAAAGCAGCAGAATAACCCCTCTCTGTATGCCTTATGACATTGCCCAGGTAGTACCAACTATGACATGAGGGACACGTACACATTGCAAAATGAGGGGATGATGGTATTTCCAGACCATAAATCATGTCTTACATAAAAGCCTGCAAGAACTCTATGTCAGTGTAGAAGATTTAATAACACAAACAAACAACTAGGAGGAGACAGGACATAGAGAGCCACATCCTGCCCATATGGGAAAACATGCTGGAACCCAGAAGAGAGGTGTGGTTGCCTCATGACAGCTCCATGAACCATTCTGCTGGGGCAGCAAAATGTTTCAAAGCAGGAAATTCAGATCCAGTCTCAGAGGTCTCAGCAAGCAACTGTAAAGCAAGCTCCATGGAACCATTTCCCTCAGCTTCTTTGATGAAAAGTGAGCAGCTTGTGCCCCTGGCTGAGACATATTTCTAGCAGGAGCATATGCATTTGATAAAAACAGCTTTACCATTCAAGTAGGGAGAAAGGGGTTTTTTTCCACACCAGGAAAACCAGCACAATGTTTGTTTCTCTCTCTGTTTGTTTGGGATGAACAAGGAATTTTTTTTAGATCTTTAAGGGAAGAAGTAAAAAGGTCTCCTCCTCTCCTGAAAGAGGCAAAAGTTAATAGTTAGGACACTCATCTGGAATTTCACCTTAGTTGTCATGGGTCCCAGTACATACAGCACTTAAATCCTAAATGAGAGTCACCTTATCAATCAGCCAATTAGTAACTATAGGGAAAGCAGGTATACTATGGGGCCTGTTGCATTATGTACACCCCATGAGAGGCATGTTGAAAGATAGAACTTGTTGATTGAAGCACAGTGTGGAAGACGTGAGAAAAGCAAAATTTTATGCATAAAGGTCCCAAAAAGAGACATATGAAAAAAGATTAAAAGCATGTCAGAATGGCCCTTTCTAGCTCCCTCCCATTATGTTTTGTTTCCTTCCCTCAGGACAGTCTGGCAGAGTGGCTCTGAACGCCTGACAGTGTGTTCTGCAGGAATACAGCTCATTGCTGAGACATGAGTAGCCTCATTTTTGAGGCTGAGCAGGGAACACTTCTGAGTCCACGTGCATTAAACTGCTGCACGTATTTCCGCAAGACAGGAAGCCAAGGTGGCTGAGCTCGTCACATTCCTGAGCACCAAAAAATTCTGAGCAGAATCCCAATGGACCTGCCAGGCTATCTCCTTTCAGACTGAAAGAGTTGTCAAAGCAAACCAGTCCCTGTGTCACCAGTGACTCCAACAACCCATCAGTAAACTAAATGACAAAACCAAGACATGACTTTAAGGCTGCAAACACTGTTTCAGAAGCCTGTGCCAGGAAGCCAGATGTTGCAGGGAAAACATCTGGAATTTTTGATTTCCTTTAAGAATGAGTAGGAGGAGAATTGTGATGTGGTATAAGAAACAGCCTGCTGCATGGTTCTTGGATTAATGACAAAGTTATCTCCTTTAAAAAACTGCAAAATGTAAGAATTTTAACTCTCATAGGAAGGCTTAATAGTAAAAAAAATATACATGGTACAGAAATATGGGAAATTCTGAAAATTTTCCAAATATGACATACCTCAAACACAGAACCCAAAAGCCTTTCAAAAGGGAATTTAAAAAAGAGAACTTTCCCTTATATGCATAAGCAGAGAACATGCTTTCAAAGGGAGGAATTGAGAAAGGGAGGAAGGGAAAATGGGGACAATTGAAATGAAGCAACCCATTGCAGTTAGAAGCAAACTTTAATATATACATTGAGTCTCCCCTTGTTACTAGTGTTGAAGGTGTAAATCAGGACTAGGCCTGGCCACGGAGCATTTTACTGCTCTAAGTCATTTTTTTTTTTTAGATCTGCAAAACACCCTGTTATGTGCACACCAGGAAAAAATGGAGATCTCTGAAGAGAAAGGCAGTAAACATTTCCTCTCCACCCTTGCATAAAGCTGGTGCTAATGAAAGCATGTGCACTGCAGGGAAAGGCAGCAAAAAGCCAAACCCAGAGTTTCCTGTGGTCCTCCCACCACCCTGGGCTCTTCTGAGGCAAGGGGGTTGCCCCAATGACAGCTGGAAGTCCGACTGTCCAAAACAAGTACTGGGGATCAGATTTCAAAAAAAATGTCATGACTTGTGATTTAAGTTAGTGAGGAGCTGCACTTCGAACATAGAAAGTTTTGTAAGATACTGTCAAAAACCAGTTCCTTCAGAATTCCATTTGATCAGTGAATATTTTCAGTTTAATTTTTCTGTGCTTTAGCAAAAGCAAACCATCCAGATCCACAAGCCTGTGCCGAAAAAACAGTCTCACAGAGCAGTGAGGGAAGCCCAGATGGAAACAAGTAATTCTGCCTTTAAAGGAGGGTTATAAGGCATGCAGCCACACACAGAACAACCAGCCGAAAACAAGCCACGGGCTCCCTGCCTGCGCCCTGAGCGCTGCCCATCCTGCTCCAGGAGTGCCAAAGAAAAAAGTGCCCTTTGGAAAAAACAGAGCCTTTAAGCCATTAATTCCTCTGCAATAAGGCTTGTATGTAAGGGAACTGGCTCGAGTAACAAAGCAGTCACAGTGGTAGCACAACCAAACTTTTGAATTTTAATAATATTCTTTCAGTGTGGCCTGGTATATCATCCACATGTTCTGTATGTTCCAACTTCAAAGAATTACATGGAACAGAAAATAGTAGCTTCAAGTAACCTTTTCAACTGTGAGAAAAATGCCTTCCTTCAAGACACTAACTATAGCACATTTTTTGTTTCTGAACAGTTTCTACTTCTTCCACCTACTTGGTGCAGTCAGTTTTCAGTGAAACATGTCTTACCCACCACACTGAAACCCAAACCATCTTTTTAATAAGAATCACATTTCTGTAGCAATGAATATCTACTGCATTTTACCAGTATTCTGGGAGCAGCTCTCCTTGTTGTGACCAAATGCCTTTTTTCTCTACAAACCTTTTTCTCAGAAATTTAACTAAATACATTCTTTCCTTTAATTGGGGTGTCCAGTTTTTGGTTACAGTATCTGCCCCAGGTAATGCCCCATCTAGCATTTGTCTGGGGAGAGCTTGTTCCCTTTCAAGATTTTGAAGCACATCTCTGTATCTAAAGATGCAGACCAGAATCCAGACAGATTTGATATGTCCTACATACTAAGAAAGATGTCTGCGATGAAATTTTTTTGTAACACAAAGTCAGAGACAAGCACAAAACAGAAGAGGATGAACTAATAACTTTGTAGCTTTGAGAACTACACTAATAAAACATATAAACATCACTAGATGCAAGCCCATGGATTGAAGAGCAAGTAATAGAAACACACTGTAAATTGAAAGATTATCTTCTGAAAATACTAAAAGAGGTGGAGAACACAAGAAATCTCACTAAACAAAAGGTTTCTCAAGAGCTGCCACTGTCCAGGCTGTGAAAAAGAAAATGATGAATCCTATTATGTATGCCAACAGTCAGGAAAATGTTAATGTCTTTATAGATGGTCCCCTGGCCCCTTATACACAGCTCAGCTCAGATTTGTTCCTGGGAAGAGTATGATGGTGAGAACTGGCTGCATGGACAGACAGAAGACCAAAAAGCACATCTGCCAAGAGGTCCTGAAAGGCTTGGCTTGCTTAGCACTGTGAGGAAAGGCTGAAAGTGATGGTGGCTGATCTCTATAAATACAGCGAATGGAAGAGACAAATCGTTATGCAATTTAAAAACAGTGTTGTCATAAAAGCAAATGGATAGGCAGCATCTGATAACAAATTCAAGCAAAAAGATATGCTTCCAACCACAGGCAGCCTGAGCTACCTAAATAGTCTCCCAAAAAGGATATCAGATGCAAAACATCCTAACAATTTTGAAATCGGATTTGAATAGTTTATGGAAAAATTCACATGGTGCCATTTGTGACTTTTCAGAACTGCAGAAGAACAACAACTAACTACATGGACCTTTGGAGCTTCTTTCATGTTATATTTCAGTAACTGAAAAATGAACATGATCCAGATTCTTACTTGCTGTTAGTGTAATTCTTTCATTTCCACTAAATCTGAGCCTTTCTATGACCATTGAGATTTTAAGCTTTTCTGTCAATTGTCTCCATCTGTATTTTAACAGCAAATATAGTTGTAAAAGAAACAATTGTTCTTAGTTAAAGTCCTTCTGTAAATCCTGCCCATTATGTTATAGTTTGGATAAAATTGTTTTAGTAGCTTAAAGCAGAGCAAGATTTAGCAGACCATTTCAAATAGTGTTTTATTACATCCAGAACGTTGGGGTTGGCTGATGTGTAAACATAAAGCAGCCACATCCTACCTGAAGAAAAGAAAAAAAAAATCGTGCTACATTTAGTTGCTTGCACAGCGCAGACAGGACCTAGCTGTCTCCTCAGATAGTGTCTGTGCTCACAGAGTAGAAATCTAGACGACAAACTCCTAGCGAATAAAATTCAATGTCAGAAAAAATATATTCTCAAAGCAGTCCCTGACCTGCCCTCACTGGAACACAGACACTGGCAGCACAGCACCTTCCCAGCTGACCTGGTACAGCCTTGTGTGTGCTACTGCCTGTTGTGAATCAGCTGTCCAGCTTTCCACGGTGAGGTGTGAGAGCTTCTCCTGAGCTCATTCGTGTTTACTTCTGGAAGCACAGATGTGGCAACAAACCCAAAGCAAACCCTCCTCTCCACCATGGGTACAGCCTGAGCAGCTGCTAGATAAGAATTACCCTTCCCTTTACACCCAACGTGAAGGAGGACTGTGTTTGTATTTTCACCTACAGTTACATTATATAGGGTGAGCAAACACTGTCACCTAACAACAGCTGAAAAAGGGAGGGGATGTCCCAGCTTCACAGACTCCTGTCCCTTTCCTTGTGCTGGCTTTGCTGCCCACTGGTCCTTACTGTGCGGAGAATCTAACCTATCAAAACTATACTGTTTGATATGGCAGGGATTAAGAGAGGCAGAAAGAAAAAGGATGAAGTAGAGAGGAAGAATAACAAGCATGATTCGTGTTTCAGCAGGAGTGAGCAAAATGCTACAGACCTCAGCTGAAGGTAGAACTATGTCCTTCAAGAGACTGCCTGCACTTTGAGTTATGAGTAGGTGTCAAAGGTCCTGGTGAGTTTTGTTACTCTGATAACTGTTCCTCAGAAAAGTCCCAAAAGAGCTTGCCACTTAGTAACAGCAAGCTTAGTGACCAATCTGTTGCAGCAGCTTAGATCCAAAACACATTTGTAAAATAAATGCTCTGTCTAGATTCAGGTCACCATTTCCATAGGCTTTGATGCTACTGCTGCTCCTTTGATCCAAAGGTCCATGTATTTGTAGATGTTTCCAGCTGGGAAGATAAACTTGGTAAACTGTGGTTTTCTTTGATACAACCTTGTTTAGAAGAAATTCACAATGTTCCGTTTCTGTCAGTATGGAAAATCTGACAGGTCAGAAAATGGTGGCACTCTATCCTCATGCCTTTAACCAGAGCCTTATCCTAAGTGTTCATATTTGTCCCATTCCCTGTCATGTTACCTGTCTCTCTTGCCTTACTGCCTTTTTCTTCTCCATGCAAGCTGTTATTCCCACAGACACACCCCAGCAAAGACTCCCCAGAGCCTCCCCATGTCATTTGAACTCCTAAGCAGCTTTTCATTTCCTTTCATTTGGAACAGAAATTATGGGCTTAACTGTCTCTTGGAGATCTTTTAAGCAATGATTAGATCTCCTGACACTTCAGGATATATTTCTGAAAACAACAGTGTGATACCAGATTAAAATGTTCTTTTGCCATTTGCATGCAGGGGAAGTGATGACTGATTTTTAATTTTCTGTGAAAGTGAGGGCAAGGCTGTTGACATCCTGAGACTTCCTGGTTCATATTCAGTAGCATATCTGTGGCAAAGTGCTCCTGTAACACTTTGGACACCTGGGTGATCGTTAAAGGGAAAGCCTCTCAGAAACTCTAAAGGTTGTTGAGCTCTCAGAACACAGAACTAAAGTAAATCTGTTACTTATCAATGTTTATGCCAGTAATGACATGAGTACTGAAGGTTTTGACATTTCCAGTTTAAATTCCTTACTATTTTCCCACATCATTATTTCTCTTAACACTAAACACCTGGAAAATTCTCCTTAACCAAACCTGAGAATTGAATTCCATTTTTCAGCTGAATAATAACCCCTCTGCCAATTGTGTTTACCTACAAACTCCCCTCAAGTTGTATTATAGTTTCTGTCCTGCCTTCTCCTGCCCAAAGCTTGTATTCCTCTCTATATTTAATAACTCCATCTCTCTGACTTGGAATCCTGGTCTATCAAATCATGCTGGTGTTAATAGGCTCCCTAAAATAGTCATAACAGGAGTTCTTCTGCAGCAGTTGTCTTTGCAGAAAGCTTCAGCCAGCAAGAAAAGTCCAGTGAGAACTTTTGGGAGGATGTAGGACATAAGGCCCTAGAAAAGTCCTTGCACCTTCTCTCTGCATTTAGGATGTAAAGGATCCTAAGCAGGAGGATTTTAGAAGGAAAAAGATATTTTTTTAACCCTGCAATAAGATTTTTATAGTTTCTTGGAAAGCCACATGATCACTGGTTGCTGCCCTGTTTACAATTAAGCCAGGTGTAGCAGCAATGAGATCATCTCACATCAGTCCTGAGGGCTGGCTCCCCGAGGGATGGCACACATTGACCCTTATCAGAGAGATACCTCCATGTCATCTCCTAGGACAATTTGGCTCTGAATACAGGAAAAATAAAGTTAGTTTAGGAGAAAATCAACTGCCTGATAAGAAGATTCAGATTCACTGGTTAACATAGCAAGAAACTTCCAAGTCTACTCAGCAGGAACTTACACATGGGATGAATTTGTCCCAAATCCCACTTTTCTGAGTGTTTTATAGATTCTTAGCCTTGAGCATCATCCAGGCACATGAAAGACTGGAATTAACAATCCTGCACTCTCCTTTTTTAAATATGATGTGCTTTAAAATGGGGCATACTGCCTATCTTAGCCCAGGGGACATAGGAGTGTAGAAGAAACTTACGTCTCTTTTTATGGGAGCTCCCTAAACATGGGGCTGAGCAGAGGAGATTTGGAAATGTTTCTAATTCCTGTTAAAACTGTAAAGAGGAGAGGAGAGGAGAGGAGAGGAGAGGAGAGGAGAGGAGAGGAGAGGAGAGGAGAGGAGAGGAGAGGAGAGGAGAGGAGAGGAGAGGAGAGGAGAGGAGAGGAGAGGAGAGGAGAGGAGAGGAGAGGAGAGGAGAGGAGAGGAGAGGAGAGGAGAGGAGAGGAGAGGAGAGGAGAGGAGAGGAGAGGAGAGGAGAGGAGAGGAGAGGAGAGGAGAGGAGAGGAGAGGAGAGGAGAGGAGAGGAGAGGAGAGGAGAGGAGAGGAGAGGAGAGGAGAGGAGAGTTCTGTGCAAATTATTAGGGCACTTACTTAAGGCATATGGCATCAGATAATTTCTACCCCAAAAGGCATTAAACAGTGGGTGTATAAACTGCATAAGTAGCTCACTGACCATAGAGTATGCTTAAAGCCTTTTGCTGTGTAGAAACCTGTGAACAAAACTCTGAATGCTCTTGTTCACTGTTGAGCAATCAGCTTTCCTTTGCTACAGGCAAGATTTATAGCCACCTGGATCCACTAGTGTCTCATTCACCCCACAGTCACATCTTCATGGGACTTTGTCTTCAGGCACTCACAGTTTTGAAAACAGCTCTCCTGATAGCACGTACAAAAAAATCTTTTTGCAGGGCCAGATTCTGACCATGGCCAAAGCAGTAATCCACACACTTGTGTTCACAAGTACTGTTTATACACGTGGTATCCAGCTCATAAAACCAGTGTCTGTGCTTAAGCAGTGAAATGCAGTCACTGCAGCAGCCTTATGTAGTCATCAAAAGGAAATAAAAAGTGAATATTGGTTACAGCAAAGGGCAGAATGTGTTTGCAACAGTTATACTTGTGCACTGTCAATATGAGAAGTCTGAATAGCTCATCTGATGAAGAACTCTATTTAAGAAACAGTGTATTCCACTTTACTAATCTATGTGAGAGAGAAATTGTGGGAACAAAAATATTATGCTAATGTGAAACCACTTCAAGAAAGAAATCAGAAAATATGTGTAGTTAATCTTCCACCCAGGAAAATGAAAGCATGAGAACAAGCACTAACTTCTTGCAGAGACAGCTGATGTTGGTGTAAATCACTCACACATTAGTATGTCTTTTTCATTTAGAGTCATGTACTGAGCTGTTTTTGTAGCCTGCGATTCCTGCTCAAATCTATTTACCAGTAATAGCCATGAGCTTTGCTACTCTTCAGAAATACAGTACAATGGAATTATTCTAGTGCTGCAAAATGGCTCATTCTTACTGCACAAATGACTTCTACGTGCACTAAATCACGCTGCATTAAAAAGAGCTGATGAAAAGAGCAACATCTCTCCCTCTTCTCTGTTTCTGCCCTGAAAGGAAGAGAAGGAGAGGAGAGGGGAAGGGAAGGGAAGGGAAGGGAAGGGAAGGGAAGGGAAGGGAAGGGAAGGGAAGGGAAGGGAAGGGAAGGAGATGTGAAGGGAAGCTGTGGTTTTCAAGATTTGCACTTGCTTTTCAGGATTTATATTCTACCCACCTGATGTTAGTCAGAAGTAATTATACTGTTTGAGTGTGAAAAAAGAAGTCAGAAAATTTTAAGGTGAATTTAAGTGCTAAGTGGAAGGGTTTATTCCATTCCTTTGGCTGACTCAAATAAAGTTCCAAGGGAGTTGGGAAGAAAATTCTGTATTAGGAAAAAAAAAAAAATTAGTCTTGAAATTTGTACAATTTTGTTTAGATAATAAATTGTATCCAGATTTATAGCAGTGGTAGCTACACCAATCTGGGTTAAAAAGCTTGCTACAAATAAAGGTATTTTACACTTTTGTATAAATTTTTAAGTTGCTGTTAAATTTAACAAAGTACTGCAGATATCAGATAGAGGAAATGTAGAGTGGAGGTGGAAAAAGGTAATTTTAATTTTTTTTTAAATCATCTTCATCTCTTTTATTAGTCTTCATAGAAATAATTTTCAGGTGTATGCATTTACTCTGAAAAAAAAAAGGAGGGTGGGATGGATTTAAAACTCACATCATACTGTCTTATCCCTTGGAGACAGAAGTCCCCACAGCTCTGGAGAGCTAGGAAGAGACCAGGCAGAGAGAGGGGCTGGCCTCACTACAGGCTCCTATTTCCCCTCCAGCATCTGGATGAAACCAAACTGTGCTGTCTCTCCCAGCTGTGCCCAGTGCATGATATCATGAAAAGGAAAGGAGACTGCATGACTCAAGAAATTATTAAATCTTCAGCCCATGGTGGCAGTCCTTGCCCTCCCTGTGCCCCGGGCACAGCAGCCTCCCTGACTGTGTGTCTCAGCCTGTCACTGTCACTCAGACCAGAGGCAGCTACTTCAGAGTGGGAAAAGGAAGAGCTGATGGATGGTTTAAGTATAGACACATCAATCTCAGCTTCTTTGGCTACTTCTGGGAAAAAAATACAAGACAAGTGTTGCTCTCTTTGTTGGTGCTATCATGCATTCCTCTCCTCTCCTCTCCTCTCCTCTCCTCTCCTCTCCTCTCCTCTCCTCTCCTCTCCTCTCCTCTCCCTCTCCCTGTCCCTCTCCCTGTCCCTCTCCATGTCCTCTTTTATGGCTACAGTTTTAACAGGAATTAGAAACATTTCCACATCTCCTCTGCTCAGCCCCAAGCTGACAGCTCCCAGCTTCTGGAGGATAGCACAAAGCAGAGCAAAATTTTCCCAAAGTTTTAAATTGGGCCAAGCTAGATGCATGGGGAAGAATCTGAGCTATGAATTCATTATTTCTGTGATGTAATCCATGTAACTTATCTTAAATATGTACCACAGGATGGGAAAATTGTACTCTAAACCAGCTTATTTTTCTCAGTTGATAAGTAATACCACAAAAAGATCGTTTAACATTAAGCCCAGCCACAAAATGTCATTGTAAATAACTTTCTGGAGCTGGGAAATGCAAGTAACTTAGACAAAATTTTCAAAGCCTCAAAAGCAATTTTTTAACCCTATGTCATGTCCACTCTCTCTGGAAATGTGATCCCTTTGGTCAATTTGGTCAAATACCATGCCTCAGCAATCCCATTTGTCTCCTTGAGGAGATGCTCTGAAATGAAGGAGGAGTTGAGAGCATGCACCAGCATGGAGGGAAACCTGAGTGACCACAGCAAGGGAGAGCAGAAACCAGGATACTCCTCCATGCTGGAGAACTCCAGGAGGCCAGACATGGGTCCAGAGGATTTCCCAGAAAAGGAGGAATAAAGCATAAGGGTTGCCATAGAGGAGTGATCCCCAAGGGCCGTGTTGAGGAAAATTGTTCCACAACTGATCATCTGAAGACCAAACATATCCCCTCTTACAGAAGAGCACCACAAAGAAAAAGCCCTTTGAACAAAAGAGGCAGTGAGAAATTTCTTCAAGGATCATGTTCAAAGGAGGAAAAATATTGTAACATTTCCACTTTCAGGCTTCATGACCCAAAAAGAAAAACCCTGTATATGTGTATGGATGCTTCTGTGTGCTTATGTGTACATATTAGAGCATATATATATGTCAGGTATTTATGACATGTTGTTTAGGCTAAAAGGAAATTTATCAGGAGCAACAAAAAAGTAGATAAGAAAGGCCCTGGAGCAAATAAGACAAATGAATCTGTTTAGACACTTTGTACTTAGACTCGTAGAATGGTTTTGGTTGGAAGGGATCTTAAAGATGATCCAACTCCAGCCCCCTCACCATGGCTATGGATGCCTTCCACTAGACCAGGCTGCTCAAAGCCCCATCCAATCTGGTCTTAAACACTTCCAGAAATGGGTCATCCACAGCTTCTCTGGGCAACCTTTTCCAGTGTCTCACCACTCTCACAGTAAACAATTTATTCCTAATATGTAATCCAAGATTAGATACTCCCCCTCCCATAAAGAACTCATATTTTCCTACCCCACTTACCATCTTGGGGAAATGTCAGTCAGAACATTTGCTACTCTGTAATCTGGCTTTTTCCAAGGAAATTTGCTGGGTACTTTGAGAAGAAAGTCCCAGTTTATTATTATAACTGATTCTACCACCTGCCTCAAATTTTAGTACAATTAAGATATAATTTTCTAGCATATGAATAATTTTCTCTTGTGCAATAAATCTACCTTGGAGAAAAAAAAAGGTTTTACAGACTTTACTGACTGCTGAGTTTTGAGCCTATTTCTGATCCTTTACATAACATGTTATTACACATTTTTGTTTCTCAAGTAGAAAGAGTATTTCCTGCTTTTCTTCATTTCTCACTTTCCTGCTGAATTAATTTCTGTCCCCATGTAGTGTTTTACTGTCTCTTCTTCTGTAGCAGCATATTCCAGGGCTACACTGACAGAATATCCTCTGAAATACTCAGAATTACTTTAATTTTTTTAATCATCCAAAGAGTATGCTTAAAAGAGTTTTGTTGCTGCGGTTGTTCTGTCCTTATGTAAATTAAATTGTTTCATTAAGAGAGTCCCACTTTCTCCTGTCCTTCAACCAAGCACTTGCTTGTTTGCTTCTGTATTAACGGGATCATTTCACTAATGTGGTTTATTGCACAGCCCTATAAACAGAACCATAACAGCAAGAAACTGAGAATGTGAATAGGCAGCTAGAGCTGGGGAGTTCTTATAACTGGGAATTTCTCATATTAACTCTGCTGCCTCAGTGAATGTTGCATGGAACAACTTCCTCACTTTTTTATATTCTTGGCGGCTGAGATGATCATAAAAGTAAACTTCAGCTCTGAGCATGTCTGAACTTTGTGAAAAGTTGGACTGAAATCTGTATTTCCAACAAGTTTAACTGGAATGGTGCTTCACATTCTAGGAGTCTTGTTCTGTTAAGAGTTTCTAGATATTCCCTTGGCATTTGCTCTTCTTATATCACTGAAGGTTGAATTTTCAAAACCAAAACGCAATTGGCTTACACATAAGACTGAAATTCCATAAACAAGTTGGAACAAGTGGTTGTGGTCACCAAAACTAGATTTTCACGGCTTGGCTGAGCTGATCCAAACGCTGGGGTTGAGCAGTGATCTCACACATGTGACTCCTCTGCTGCCTGGCCTGGAGACCTAGCCCTGCTCCTTCACGTGCACTGGCTCTGGTGTACACCTGACCCTGCACAAGCCCCCACGTTAAGGACTGGAGCAGAGAGTAACCTCTCTGCTCTCCCACAGAGGTCATCATCCTTCAAATTTAGGTTTCTAAATGACTCCCTGAGTGAGTATTTCCAGAAAGACCTCAAGGCTTGACTGTGAGACATCACCAAACAGAAAGCTGTCTTCTGACTGTGTCTTCTGGTGGTCAATGGCCCTACCTGAAGAATTGTGTCCTATTTACAGCTTCCCCTCTCCAGCCTGCCTCATGGCCTTTGATTTACACTGTGATAATGTCAGAAAACACTCTGAATAAAGCTATCCCACTTTTTATCAAAAGAAGTACTGTGAATAAGACTAGGAAGGACAATTTTTACCTCTGTGTTCAGTATTCAAGAAAATCATAATTTATTCAAGATTCATAGGTATTGTTAATATTGGAGAAGATACTGAAAATAAAAACAAAACTTGTTTGAGGGCCAGAGAAACTGGAAAACAATGTTTTGCATTGAGAAACTTCAGAAGTCCAATCTATTTAATTCAACAAAGATAGAGGTGCAGTGAGTAAGTTCCTTCATGAGGAGATAATACTAAAAAGATGCTTAATCTGATGGAGAGGAATGTACCAAGAATCAGTGGCTGAAAGCTGAAGTAAAAAAAAAATTCAACCTGTAAAGGAAAAGACCTTTTTATTTTTAATCACTGTGAAAGTAATTAATTAATTATGTGGGGGGAAACTGCCAAGGAAACAGTGGATTTTATTTTCTTGATGCCTCCAAATCCAGATTGATTAACTTTCTGAGGAAGTGCTTTTACCAAACATCAATTAAAGAGCACAGTACATGGGTAACTGGGTGGAATTTACCACTCTGAAATGCACAGGAGGTCAGAGTAGATGCTCTAACCATCCCTTCTGGCCTTAAACTCCATGCATCTAAGAATTATCCTAGATTTTTTGGCATGCAATAGGACTTAAAAAGAAAGCTTTGAGGTAAAAACTGTTTGAGATTTACCTCAGGAAAATAATCTTCTGGTTCACGAAAAGGAAAACCAGATTGATCTGTATTAATGGTGTCTGGCAGAACATTTTTTATTTGCTTGCCAAAATTTTGGTGAGGGCTTTATTGCCAACTGTAGGAAGTGATATGGGTTGATATAAAATATACAAACAACTTGGTAACCTTCTCATGGGAGTGAAGTATATACAATGAACATAACTTCTTTATTTTTTTTCCCCTTCAGAGAATTCAGGAATTTGGCTCTTCCCAAAGTGTAGCAATCATGCCTAAGCATTTTATAGACTTCTAGTGAGAAACTGCCAAGCCTTAGAGACTTGTCAAGGGCAGAGGTTGAATATTAATCTCCACCACTGTCTTTTCAACTACATCTGAGCTCCCTCTTCTGACATTTAGATTTCTTTTTAACCCTTTAGAGGGACTGTAAAATAACTCCATCAGGTATACTTCCCAGAGCAGGTACTGCAAATAAGCCTTATCAGAGTGCTTGTGGACAGTGACACCTGAACAGCAATTCCATTGACTGCAGGTCCATAGCCTAGAATTTCAAGCAGGAATGTATGTGATATTTTCTCAGTGACATAAATACTTGACTTTCTTTCTTTTCAAACTACAACATTTTGCTGCCACTATCTTCTATTCAAAGCCTAGAAGAGTAAGTTTTTCAAATACAATTATACTAGGAATTAAAGTCCCCAGGCTCTTTAGCCACTTCTTCCTGATTTACTGTAGCTGGATATCTTCCTAGGATGCTGTCCAAGACACTGATTTTAAAGCTTGCACAATGTTTAAGGGAATCAGTTCTTTATTATCCTCAGAGGTATGCACTCTTCTTTAATCACGTCACAAGTCCTATTGCAGTTTATGTCTAAGCTGTCATCCTCAGAGGGCAACATTTTATGCTTTTTTAAATACATAGACCCATATGAATAAACATTTCATTCTTTCTTTTTGGCTGCCAGGATCTTGACAGCATTCTTGTACTTATTTTTCCTTTTTTTTTTTTTTCTAAGCTTGTGGTAAAGTTTATTTCTTTGGTTACAATTGTTTTTTTAACATGTAAAGATCGCCTGTATAGTCACACATTTCTTAGATATCTCCACCCACGGCCATATTTCACCATCCCCTCCCAGTCCCTTCAGTCTATGCAAAGTTTCATCTTTTTAAGACTTTTTTGGCAAGAAAAGAACTCCATGGCAGCTACTAGTTCAGCTTTAGCAACAGAAGAGAGAAGGGAAGACTACAGTGAATTATCAGCATTTTTAATTGACTTTGCATGATGCTTCAGTTCAGAGTTATTTTGTCAAACTTCTTTTGGTCCAGGTAACTGTTTTTTAAGCATGTCAAAAAATTGCCACTCAGAAATTCTTCATTTGACCCATTAGGTCTTGGATATATCTCTCAGACTCCAAAGTATGCTTCTCCATTAAGGAAGACAAAGGGACAAGAAACCCCACAATGTAATTGCTTTTCATGTTTTAGGATGCATCTTCTAAAAAACACAGTGATGATGGGCTAGGATGTGGGTTGATGGCTTCATTTCTGTCAGTACAATTAGCTATTAAAATCCCACATGATCCCTAGGTTGACAATGAAGATCTCATGAAAAAACAGAGAGTGAGTTACCCATTTCCTCAAGGCTTTTTCCACCAGCCTAAAGTCCTCTGGCCACCTCATCTTCTCTCAGCAGATTTGCTTGAAACTTCTTGTACCTGCTTGCTGAAATGGGTACCAGCAAAAGACCAGCAATGAACTAGTGACAGAACAGTAAAACCACATCAGAAATTGCTGAAAAAAAACCAGGGGAGGACAATATATTGAGGAACAGACTCTACAATGGAAAGGATTATTTTGGAAATTTATTGGTGCACATTAAATTCAGTTTGACAAATGCTGACCTTTCACAGAGCAGTAACAGGCAATCTGAGCATATTTTCAGTAAAACTAAGCAGTAAGTTATTGTTACCATTCAGATGGATAAAAGTTTTACCATCAGTGAAAGATTTTTTAGATTTCAATTATTTGTCATTTTCTACCTATAAATACAAAATTCATTATAGAGTGGGGTATGTATAAAAGGAAAGACTGAGAGAAATTAAAAGGCACCCCACAATAGATTTGGCATACAGAAATTTGGTCTTTCAGCACTACACATCTAAGTTATGATGCTGCAGGCTACATAGGGTAAGATTTTCCTCTGACAAAAATATCTGTCTTAGTTGGTACCAAAGAGTCATCCCAATCAATATGAATTTCCATCCTTATCCTCTCTCTCACTTTCATTCTAATGATAAATTTCATCCTGAGCTGGAAAGTTTCTCTGTTTGAAGTCAAAACAAGTACTTCAATGGGAAAAAAATTTGGATTCAAAATTTCATTTTCAAATGAAAAATAACTCCTGCCAAAATCTACAATTATCTCTCTTCAAATGTAATATCTGTTAATGACAGCTATGCTGTGACATTATACAGTGTTTATCCATAAGGATTGGTGATTTGTATCTCTTGTTTTTCTTAGACACAATAGTCTTGTTTTCCTTACAACTCTGTATTTCAGCTCTGCTGGGCACAAAGAGGCAGAAGATGAATTTTGGATAAGACTTAAACAGGCTCACCATTCTACTACTGTGTTTTCTAACCCCAAGGTTAGCAGGGTTAGGTAGTCAGTGCTGAGAACAAGGACTTAATTGAAAACAATTCCCTAATCTGTAAAGCAGCTTCTGTGTGAATGCTATCACAACTAGAGACTGAAAACTCTGAGTGTAGACACTGATTCTTCCCTGCTCATTTGCTTTGCAGCTGGTATTATCCAAGCACCAGCATGACTGCTTTACGTCTTTGCCCCTGTACATTTATATTCTGGAGTGTAGCAACAAAATATATTACTGTGTATTACTTTCTGTGGTAACAACTGATTACACTTGAGTGTACTACATCAGTTATAGTGGCAGTGTCCTGGTTTAGTTATTAATAGATGTTGTTTGAAGGTAGCTATGCTTCTGAGAGGAGAAGACAGCTGTGATTAGATGCTCTCAGTTCTATGTATGAATATGTGACCCTGAAAAGTAATTAATACCAAGGCCTGGCTCCTCTGATGATGGAAGCAAATATCTGAGAACTTACCATGTTTATTCCATTGCCAGGGATCATCAGATCATCAGACCAATGACATGAGAAAAAAATCAAAATATTTTAACATGGTGAATCATGCTTTATGGAACAGAGAAACAGAGAAATGTGACTGATGATTTGTGAAGCTCTTTGGAGACTAATAAGCTCGGTGAAAATCAAAATTAAAAATGCAAGAGTTTTGATAGAGTATCTTAGAAACAAAAAATTCTGTATATAAGACCTAAATGCAACATCCAGATGGGAGTTTCAAGTTCTTCTAGGTTATGTTGACTGTTTATGCACAGGCACATATCTAAAAAAATGCATTGTGAAAATGTCAACAATCCTGGTGTAAACCAGCTGTAGGAGTGTATTCATTATGTTGAACACTCAAGTGTAGCCTTACAAAAACAAAGCTGCTGTTGTGATACCAGCTAACAGGACACAACATGATCCCGCAGTGATAAGGCAGATAGAATTTGCAAGGTTTAGCACAATGGGATACTCTTTCTAATTTGGCAATAAACACAATGTAAACTTAACTACGTGGTCATTGAGCAATTGATGATTGAAGTTCAGACCTGGACATAATGCTCTAAAGTATTAGTAAGGGAATACAAATAAGTGGTCTATTTAATGTTCAATCAATAACCTGTCTTTTCTTCCAGACTGTCACAGATTTCTGCTGGTATTTAAGCCTGCAGTGCTCAAATGAGTATCAGCTGCAGGCTGTCTTACAGATCTATCAGATGTAAACTAGGTATAAGAATAGACATAGAAGGGACTCATATGAATTTCTTTCAGGTTAATAGATGCATTAGTAACCACCTAGATTCTATCTGGGATTCTGAGCCCTGACTTGGGAAATGCAGATCTAAGCCTTGAAATGCTGCACTGGCTGAGGCCTCAGGAAAACTGCATTCATAAGCAGCAGGACCCATGTGCAGGGATTTGCTTTGTTCTTGAGTCAGGAGGGGGAGATGGACAGGGAAGAAACTGAATAACTCTCCTGTGACTGAGTATGAGTGGAAAAGACAATAATAAACAAGATTTCAAAAGCATATATCATTACATTCAAACACACAAAATGCATCCCAAGTTCTTTCTTGGGACAAATCACAAGGTAAATCTATGGGAAAGGCTTGAAATTTCTCCCAAATGAGCTGTGAGAGGACTGTGGAAGAGATTCCAGGATCCTAACCTTTACATCAGTTGCTTGATTCAAGAGATCCCAAAAGCAATTGCTAGAACCAGAGAGAATACGTCATGATGATGTCCAAGGCACTGCTCAGGAAAAAGAGGAGACAAGGATGTCATTGGGAACAATCATATCCATTTCCCATCACATCCATTGCTCAGAATGAAAAGTTTAAGAGGCTACATCTTGAATCTTCCCCTCCTAATGCTCATTAGCACCATCCTAATACTTCCTTCAGCACCAAATTCCTCCACCTCCTCACAGCTTTCCAAGGTTACTCATAAGCCCAAATACTCCTGAGGCTGCTGAGCAAATGAAATTCTTCTTTCAATTTCACTGTCCTCAAGCTCCCTACCCCTGTAGCAGGCCCACACCTTTCCTCATGATTCTATTGAAAAGGCTCCCAATAAACTCCCCAAGGAAGACCCATCACAGGTACAAAACCATGCTGCTCTGTCAGAGAGCAATATAAACATAGAGTGTGAAGTAAACTTCAGATTCATAAAAATCTAATTTAGAAAAGGTGACTTAATGGATTTAGGAATATAGATTGAAACTTATAAAGCTTTTGCTCTACAGCTGAAACCAGTTTCAGTTTTCCTGAAGGACCCAAAATAATGTTTTTTCAGTTGTCTGAAATTTTTTTCAGTTGTCAGAATCTGCTGACAATCACAAGGCTCTCAAATACAGTGCTACAGACCCTAAAAAGAGAACATAAACTATAGTCTCAGTCAGCACTTCTGCCAATATTTTAATTTCAGATTTGAATTCCAAACCATTTGCAGTGCTTCTGTGTAAATGCTTAACTTCAATTAAGGCAGTGCATATGAGCAGCCATGAGCCAGTATGTCCTGTCTTCTCTAATCCTATTTCCAGTTTCCTTGCCTTCTCTTTTGCCTCTATCAGACCTGCAGGGATTCCAGATTTGAAGTGTAGTGCTGGGCTCAGGAAAAGTAAGATTCGCTCTCCCCTTTCTGCTGTCATTTTTGTGTGATGTCAGGGAAATAATTCGACCCTTTTGTTTTTCATGCACAAAGAGAGAGTGAGGATATTTTCTTTGTCTCCTCTGCCAAGCTCCCTTAGCTGCTCTCTACTACATTTGCAGACAGTGAACCTTGCGTACACCTTGTCTGAGGCCCTTCACCACCACCATGGCCACAGAAGAGAAGAGGAGCAGTTAACAGATGGTGGCTGTAATGCCAGGCCCCAAGCCATTCTGAGGAGATCCCCTGGCTTTGAGGTTATGAGGAGAAAGGTGGTACTTTCCACCCACCTTAATCCTGCTTCCATATGGCTTTGAGGAAGAGTTGCAAAGAAAGGAGACAGCAGCTGACAGATAACAGGAATAATAGGAGCCCACTCAGGAAGCACTGGACATTTGCAGCTTTGGATGTTTTCCTTTTTTTATGCTGTGTGGATTGGAGGCTTGCTCTGCTCCTGGCTGATCTCACCAGCTTCACAGAGTTCCCCATCCTCCTCCCAGCCTTCCCTGCACTTCCATTCTCCTGGAGTGTTCTCCTCCTCCCTGACAAATTGCCCTTTCCTCACCCACTGCGAAGGGGAATGTTTTCTTTTTTTTATTCTTTCTGCTTCTCCTGCTATGCCTCCTTCCCCATTTCTTGTCTATCTGTAAACCTTGGGCTCAGGTGGATCCACCTACTATTCAACGTTTGACTAGCACCCTGAAAAACCTTACTTTGTTGGGCCTGCTACTTTAATCAGCATGATTATTATCTTTGTTAATATTTGCATCAAGGTAAGGAGACTAGCACAGAGGATGACAGGTCTTCCACAGTACTGTTGGATCTGGTTACAAAACAGTTTTCAGAAAAGCAGATCTATACCATTTCCATGTGTTCTTTGTCATTAATTATCACCAATATTAGGCAGAAAACAAAGCACTTCAGTTACTGACACTGTGAAAGCTGCTTAGAAGAGAACAATATGTATCTCCATGTAGCTCTATTAGCATCATTAATAGAGCTAGTAAAAGCACAGTGCAACATGCAAATGCAGCTGTCAATGAGGTTTTCCATAATTCCTTTGGAAACCAGAGCTGATTTGATTTTCCATTTCAGAAAAACCCAAATATGGTGGTGATTTAAGTACTTCAACACCTTACCTTTCACATTTTCTCCTAATCTTATACATCTGCTGCTTCAGTGGTTAAGATCTAGTAAATACCAAATTATGACTTTGTTAATGAAATGCAAGAGTAACTTAAAATGTGTACTGGTTTTACCCAGGTTGCCTGTCAGAAATCTCAGATACAGTTGACATATGTAAACACACGTGCTGAGTAAAATCAGCAGAATTAAAATCAGAATTTGCTCTTATCTCTGTTTGACTTAAGGAAGCTTGTAATACTTGTAAAGGTTTTTGTATGATGAATGGAATAGTGAGACAATGCAAAACAGATATATTTGTGTGTAGAATTACTTGTGCTGTATACAGATTTGTGTTTTGAAATATAAAGTTTAAAGGGAAAAACATTGTGTTTGGAAAACTCCCTCCAAATCTAATTGAACCCACAGTCTATCATCAATTGCTAAAAAAATTCAGAAATACCAGTCTGAATGCTTCTCTTGATTTTTATTTTGTTACCTTTCCTGAAAACTCTAATAACTGCTCAAAAATGACTATGAGAGCACCACATTTGTACAGCATTTCTGCAGAGCTGGAAATGAATTTCACCCAAGGAAGCAAATTACATTTGAAAGTATTTTTATATAGAAAGACTTCCAAATAAACCAAAACGAAAGTAAATATAGATATAAAAATAAAACCACCACATTTTCTTCATTCCCTCATCAAACTTGGTGATATCTCAGTGGGGCCCTTCCTGAAGATTTGAGGAAAAGAAAGAAGCAGGATTATTTGCCCCAGACCTCGAAGCGTAAGAAGAGAAGAAACTCATTACATTACAATACCTAGAGACACAACTTGTGAAAAGCCCATATTTTGTTCTGGGGCTCAGGCCCCTGTGCTCCACTAATCATTTCCTTGGCAAGCCCTGCTCTCCACCCATGGGTACAGGGCCACACTCCCTGGCAATGGGCTGGAGCTCCCCCAGCCAGGGTTTCAGAACAACGCTGCTAGAAACACTTCAGAAGGGACCTAACCCCTCCATGATGTGCACTTCCTACAGAATGAGTGTAATGTCCTGTCCCAAGCACTTCTCCAGTCCTAGAAATTGCTGGAAACTACAGCTTTGTGTCACCAGTCTTCACTGAAACCCAGACAAACACAACTGCATTTCCTGCCTTGTCTTGGCAGAAAATGATAATGGGAATCCATGACTTGGAGAAAGGTGTGGTCAGCCTCCCTCCTCTTTGGGCCCTTTTCTGGCTAGGCAGTAGATTCTCTGTGTATATCTGATGACAAGCAGGTAGATAACATAATCATGTCTCAGTCTTGTGTGCTGTGGTGCCAAAACCTCCCCCCTGAAACCTTTCAGACAGACCGGCTTTTTCTAATCTTACACCATGCCTTTTCAAGATAAAATCATCTGCTTAGAAGCACAACCTGACAGCACAGAACAAAGCAAACTTCCTTTCCTGGGACAATGACCAACAGGGTGAGGGGCAGCAGAGCTGTGCTCGCTGATGACAGTGTCAAAGGACAATGACATTGCAGCCTTTGTGCTGACTCCACCACAAAGCTGAGCGTCTGGGACATGAGTGCCCTGCCCCTATGCTCCCCTGGTCAAGTCCAAACTCACCTCAGCTGCTGGCCTTTCTACACTCCCAGCAGCCATGCTCCTCTTTCTCATCAAGCAAGTGCCAAGGAAGGGTAGAATTCCTCTATGTGTAACATCACCTTTGGGTCTTTAGGTGACAGGAAATGGGGTCCTGCATTCAGAGTGGAGGAGAGCAGGAATCACCCTATGCTCTGTCCTCTATAAAGGGGCTATAAATGAGGTGTGAGGTATGAGAGATGAGATATAAAAGCCTTTCAAAGACTGGTCTCTGCTCTACATGGGGATTGATGAGCTCATAAAGAAAGAAACTGTCCTCATCTGCATCTTCCGAGAAACCCACTGACACTTTGAGCAAAGAGTTTGATATCACTATAATATGTGTTTATAGCTTTTGGCATTTTTAGTGTTAATATTATTGAAGACTCAAATCATACTCTCCATAAAGAATGAACTTTGCAGTCTGAATGGTCTCAGTCTGCCTGCTTAAGCCAAGCTCAGCTCCATTTTGAGCCTCCCTGAATGTGAGTTTCTGTTTGTCGCCACCACAGAAGCCTCAGCCTGTACAAGAACTGCATTTCTATTTACTGCAACTGTGCAGAGAAGGAAAGATGATCTCAAAAACCTCAATGCTACCTGTTTTCTCTGGGCACTGGAAGTCCAACTGCACATTCAGCGATAATTATGTCTTTCCTATTCCTCTTTTGTCTTGAATTTTTCCTGCTTTTACTAGTGTGGAGGTGCTTCATACTTTCTGCTCACAGATTTCTAGACCACCCATGAATGTACTGCAAATGCTATTGTATGTACAAACTTCATAATGCTTAAGAATACAAAAAATTCCCCTGATTATGCTTCATAAAATTTAGATTTAAAGGAAAGCATTTCTTTATTTTTTTTCAGTAATATGAATGCAGTATTAGGCTCATAAGCATTTAAATGAGTCAGATGCTTTATTTGTTGATTTCAGAAATTTTTCTTTTAGATGAATGAAAAATTTAAACTGAATTGATTCTGAAAGAAATAGTGCTGAACACAGCCATATGAAAAGCAATCTGAAAATCCTGACGGGGTAAAGAAAGAGAAATTAAAGTGCCCATGATATACGTGGGGCTAAGAATGAAAGATAAATTGTTCCTTGCACGTGCTGTATCAAGCCAGTTGTTGCTCCAAAGCTCTTTACAGGCTTTATGCCCACACACTGCCTGAGCTGCACATCCTCCCTAGTAAATCTCAGTGAGATGCAGAAAGGGGAACTCTGCTCAGGCATTGCCAAGATTAAAGCACCTCAGAGGCTTAAATTTGCACTTTTTCTGTCCTTATGCTAACTGATAAGGCAATGACAGTCCACAAAGATAGGCCTGATCCCACAGAGATTTCAAACTCAAAATAACTACCAATAAATCCAAGGTGGAAAAATAGAAATCAATGGATTAACCAGTCATTTCTTTGCACTGGTAGGTGTAAAAGCAAAGAAGGGGTTTAAGGAAGCATACAAAAGAAAATAATAATACATTTTGCAGAGTTCCTTATAAGCATGAAAGGCAGTATGGCAAAAGGGACATAATTGCCACATTGAAGACAAAAAAGGGAATAATAGAGGCCAGCATAATGAGATAATTTGAGGAAGACACAAAATTTCACCCCTCGAATGTATACTTTGCTTAGCATGGTATGTCCAGGAAATGAAAAGGGACTAACTTAAATAAAAATGGGGAACTGGGAATGAGACACTTTAAGAAAAGAGAACCATAAATTCTGTAAGAATAGCTACTATAAAAAGGACATTTACATGCTAAGAAGGAAGAAATAAAGGATTCAGCTGAAGATTGTCAAAATAGCTCTAAGCCAAATGTGAAATAGTTTCCAGTAATTCAGATGCCTGATGGGCAGCCAGGTCCTGGGCTGTCCCCTGCGAGGGGAGCACTCGGGGGTGCTGTGGTATGACACTGGCGTGTCCTCCAGCCCAGTAAGCTCTCCGTGTCTCACATGCCAGCCCGGGAAAAGGAAGCGGATCGTGGGGGAAATCGCCATCTGCTTTTGTCAATAAAAGACCGCATGTGTGCCTTGAGCCTAAACAGACTGAAGGCAGCCTTTTATAGCTGCATGGGGGGAAACAGGAGACCTTACAAAAGTGTGAGAAAGTATAATTTAAAAGGAATAAACAAAAATTACTGTGACACTGCTTCATCTGCTCTGTATAGACTCCAACACAATATCACAGAAAGGCATGGGAACTTATAAAGGCAGGGGTTCACATTAAACCTGTGATTTACTCGGTTTCTGAGTTCCTAGTTTCAAGAACATTATTACAGATATTGTTTTCTCACACTTTAATGTAATTTGTACTGTACAGGGGGAAAAGATTGTAAAATTTCTCTTTCCTATAAATGTGTACAAAAGGCATTTGTATGCCTCGTTCACTGAAAGCACCTCACAATCTTTGGTGTATTTATACTTCCAAGGCACATAAGCAGGTGTATTAATTTCCACATTCCATAAACCATTTAATGGAGGCACAAGATCTCAGAAATATAACTTGAAACTAAATTGAGTATAGCATAGCTAAGGCAGTACTGAAAACAGTATCACAGTCTGAATCACATAGAATCACAATGTGTCTGTGATAGGAAAGCATTTCTGGAGATCATTTACTCCAATCCCCCTGCTCAAGCAGGGCTGCCAGTTGTCCAGGACTGTTATCAGATGACTTTTGAGGATGGAGGCTTCACAGCCTCACTTTGGCAACCAAGGGAATGCTGGCTAGCCTACAGTTCAGCAGATCCTTCTTTTTGGCCTTCTCACTGGTAGGATTGATATTTTCTCCCTTCCAGTCCTTGTGATTCTGCTCTAATCACTGCAATTTTTCAAAGATAACCGACAGTATCCTTGCAGTGACATCAGACAGCTCCCTTAACACTTGTGGGTGCCTCCCAGGGGATCCCATGGGCTTGGATATATTCAGTTTGTTTAAATGTTCCTTTCTATGGGCTCCCCCTCCACGGAGGGTGAGTTTTCCTTTTTCCAGACTTTTCTTTTGATTGCAGAGTCTTGGTGTTCCTGCAGGCTGGTCTGAGCAGCAAGCACAGAGGTAAAGAAGGCATTCACTGTCTTGATCTTTTCTGTATCCCTTGGCACCAGGGTCCCTGCTCTCATTCAGCAGCAGGCCCACATTATCCCTGATCTTCCTTTCGCTGCTGGTATGCTTGTAGTAGCCCTTCTCATCCCATATCAGGCTTAACTGTAGGTGAGATTTAGCTTTCCTAATTACATCATGGCACTCTGTGTCTGCATTGTTCCTGCTTCTGCCTCTTGCCTTCTTCCTTTTACAGTCTGAGCTTAGTCAGGAGATACCTGCTCATCCACACAGACCTCCTGCTGCCTTTGCTTGACAGTGGCTTTGTAGAAGCTTGGGTACAAGGGATGTGTGTTTGGCACCATAGACACAAAGAGTTCAAGGCAGAAAAATATTCTTTGCCAAGAATTGAAACCAATTCATCTGTGCTTATATCCATGTCTGCTTCCAATATCCATAACAAGCTGTACTACAACTAGTGCCCTGACCCAGTACCCTGGGCTGCAGGGCAAATATACCTACAGAAACTTACCCCAATCACAGAGGCAGGGTAGAAATATGGACAAAAATGCCCCCATCTTAAACTAGCTATTTCACCATAAACTCCTAGCAGGAATATGGACACAAATGCCCCAGTCTTTAACCAGTCATTTCACTGAGAACTCTTCCTGTCTCTTGCATTATATATATATGCTTTTCTAAATCAAAGAGCTGAATTTGTAATCATTAGCCCATTTGTTTCAACAATCCTTAATTTACTGCCCTGAAGCCTGCAGCCCAGACTGTGGTTTCTTGTAATACTGGTGACAAAAAATGATCTTTCAGTCCCTGTTCAAAAATCAGTACATGGCTTAAGGAATATTTATGCAACAAAATTCTAAAGCCACTGTTAAAAACAAAAACAGTGGCTTTAGAATTTTGTTGTATAAATTTTCCCCTTTATTACCCACTTCTTACATAAGGAGGCTGTATCAACACCCTCAACATGCAGACAGTAGTTTTTGTTACTTATTACACTTAAAAAGGTCGCTGGCATCCTACATATCCATACTCCCAAAGACAAGTGAACTCATTGTAAGGTGAACTCTTCTACCAGTTTGTAGACATGGGCATGAACTTAATCCTTTGCACAGATTACACAGAATCATAAAAGATCCTGAGTTGGAAGGGACTCACCAGGATCACAGAATCCAAGTCCTAGGCCTGCACAGGACACCCCAAGAATCACACTGCTGCAGTGCCCAGCTACCCATAAGGTAATTTCCTAATATCCAACCTAAATGTCCCCTGACACAATTTCAGGCCATTCTCTTGGGTCATCTTCACTGGTCACCACAGAGAAGAGATCAGTGTAGCTGCCCCTCCACTTCTCCTTGTGAGCAAGTTGTAGACAGCCATGAAGTCTCTCCTCAGTCTCCTCCAGTCTGAACAAGCCAAGTGGTCTCAGCCACTCCTTGCATGGCTTCCCCTCAAGGCTCTTCACCATCTTCATGGTTCTCCTTTGGGTGTTCTTTAATAGTTTTATAACCTTTCTATAATCTGGTTCCTGGAACTACACACAATTACAATGAAAAGCAAGGTGCTAAAACACATAATATACATAAAATAAAATTTTTCTAATATGAAAATGTTTAGTCATAATATAAAATAAATGTGGTGGGTATGTAATATCAGAATGATACTCTGAATAGTATAAATCATTCATTGTGAAAAAAAAAAGAAAAAAAAGATGAAAAATCTGAAAGTCTAAAAGTCAGCTCTCTCTCTGTTGATGGTTTACAAACTGCAGCTAAATACAAAAAGGCATAGATGAATTTTGATTGTCCAAACTCAAACTAAAAATTTAAAGCCATCAGGAAGTTCCTGAAATCATCAGACTGGACCCAGGATCTGTAGCTTTAAAGTGTGATCTGCCACTGCTGTTCAAAATGCCAGGAGACACAAGAGGCAAGATGTGTCCCCAGAGGTGTCCAAGCAATGGACCATATCTCACCTTGGCTGTCCTTTCTCCAAAGCACTTCAGAAGCACCTGCTCAAAGGCCTTCCCTAGGGAAACACAGAGGAGATCTCTGCATGTGTGATGTCCAGAGCAATTGAAGCCTGTGTGGACATTGACCTACCTGCACGTGAAGGACACCTTGTCACATGTGAGGGGAGGGGCTATGGCATGCAGATCTCTCTTTACTCTAAGCTGTGCAGCTGACCTGTCTGGCTGGAAACATGACAGTGCCAGGGCATACCAGCTCTCTGCTCAGTGCTCCACTTTGCAAAAAAAAAAAAAAAAATATTTGAAGGCTGAACAATGAGACAAAACAGGATAATGACTGTATATTGAAGTCATTGGGTCAAACTGCTAACACTGGACCATGAGGGCCAGTCCTTGCTTGCCCTAAGAGCTAGAAACTAAAAAACAGTAACACTTTCTGAAGAGTAAGGAGACCAGAGGCAAGCTGTCTCCCACTCCCAGGCAGGCCTGCAAAGTAATTAGACTGCAGAATCATGCTCAGGTTTTGGAGCAATTACTATGTAATTCTCCATGCCAAAGAGTAACTCTTAATTCCTTTGCTGAACAGCTTCAGCAAGAGAAAATGGAAACATTTGTGCTCACATTTTCTCATCCTAGAACTTCATGGGAAAAGCAGAGGGAGGTAAATGAAGGGATTCAAATTTTCTTAGGTGGGAATTAAAGCCATGCTTCCTGGATGAAAAGGGACTGCCTCTTAAGCTTTGAAAGGGGCAAAAGCACCTCACGGCAGGGAAGAGGTCAGAATGCTGGCTTCCAAGTAAAGGGATACACTTCTGTACAACCAAGTACAAGGAATCCAAGTCCCTGAGACTGGCACAAATGCTTTGTATTTCCTATTTGTGATGTATTTCTGTATAGCTGGGGATTACATCACCACTGGTATAAAATCTGTGCCCTACTAGCATGCCAGACAGTACATGTCACATACATTTCTGCCAAGCTGACTGGGATGCACTCTGTTTATTATTAATAATAAACATTATTAATGTTTATTCCAGCTACCGGAAACAAACAGCCTTTCTGAGCTGAGTGTAACAACAAAAACAACACTCAACAACAGCAACTTGTACTGGCTTAGCCTTTTGCACCTTGTGGCTGCAGTGTGTTTTTTCAGGCACTGAGAATCATAAAACCAGACTTAGGGTACCAGCCTCTACCTGCCAGCTGGGCAAATTACAGACTTTGGCACTTGGCTTTCTCCCCATAGCCTGAGCCCCACAGAGAGCCTAGGTACTTGATGTGGAGGCTGTTAATTCCACAACCCCAAGCCCTTGTTTGATTTAACCCTAAATCAGTTTCAATTCACAACAACTAAATGCCAGGAATCTAAATCTCTGAGTCAAGCTCAAATGCTTCCTATTTCCTATTTTAGACAGACTTCTGTTTAGCTGGGTCCATCAGTTTCATTTCACATTCTGTGACACTTTTCAGCATAAATTTACATTATTCTACTCTTATGTAACTCCTGCCCCTCCAAATCTAGCTGGAGTTCAGAAAAGCCAGGCTGGCTGTGGCCACATGACACAAAGAAGTCATCATTAAAACACACGTGGTGTTCTTTCAATGAAACATGACGAGACATCACCTATCAATGCCATTCTAAAAGATACCTGCTCATCAGGCATTTTTCACTTAGATCACTCTTCCCAGAAGAATTGAGAGAGAATCAGGAAACTGGAAGCAAGCACAAGTTGCAGAGAAGGGGGATTGTGTGAGGCTGCTGAAGCAAATGTCAATGGAACTGAAGCTTAACTTCATGCTCAATCAGGTTATCACCTGCTTGTCATCACCGCAACATGTCTGGCCACACCAAGGGTTGCAAGAAGCTAAACCAGCAGGAAACTGCTCTTCTCTGCTCAAAGAGATGGGGGGTGGGGAAGGGTTGTGGGGGGAGGAGAACGGAGGACGGGTATTGGGGAAGACAGAAAGAATATTTTTCTGCTGGTTTAACTCTCCAAAATGACTTATCAGGAGGTCAGAGGAAAGTCCGGGCGCACACAATGGAGGGAGTGGAACTGTAGGGCCAGAGCACAAGAATGAAGGGAGGGAAGCACTACTGCTGCATTGCCTTACCCTGTGTAAAGCTGTGACTACAGTGGAGCAGTATTTGTCCTTAGAACTGAAGGTTATAAAGTGATTACAACTCTCCACTATCTCTATTTTTTTTCTCCACACCCTGCTTAACGCAAAGGAGCCCTGATGCCCTTTCTTTGCTGCTGAAATGGTGTTCTTTAAAGAAGAATCAGCACATAGCACGGCCCACTCTTTTAGTGGTACACTCACACCTTCCCTGTTGTTAGTTATTGTGACTTGCTGTGATTGCCCTTAAGGGAGGGGCTTGGGATTTACATAGAGCATTTTTGCTTTTGTATCATCTAAGAAATCTTTGATTGGGTTGGGCTGGGTTGGGTTTGGTGTTGGTTTTCTTATTCTTGATTTTACTTAGGGGATTTTTTTCTTCCCAGAAGTAACCAGCCTCATTACTTGACGCCAGTTATCCAGTTGGTTGACAGATATTTTTTTATTAGCTGTGATAGAGACCAGCTGTATGATACTTTTAAAATATATAAGCTCTGTTAAGCTTTCAGTTTCCCAGCACACTGGACATTCAAACAGTCTGGATCCTATTTAACAAACATTGTTGAATGTATTCAGTTAATAAAAGCTTGGCAAATATTAGTAAAGGACTTGTAATGGTTGTGAGTGACATAAAGGTTAAAAGCTTTTTATAGCATTTCACCAAACTGGAGTAAAGCTTGAAGAAACTGAAGTGATGTGTCAGTAGGAAATCTCAGCACAGATTCAGACACCATGAAATACTCATTTTTAAGAAACTGGAAAAGATGCAACAAGTCTGCATATCTGAACTTAGTTTTGAAACTTTTAACATTATTTACCTCATATTATCCTGTTCCCCTGTTACCAGAACTGTCCCACTTTGAAAGTTCCTGTGAAAAAATGATGTTTTCTGTCCTATTCTTGTCTATTATATAGAAACACTGTTTCTATATAAGGACCAGCACAAGAGAAGAAAGGACTTGTGGTAGATGAACATACAGCGAATAATATATCTCAGAGTAAAATTTGATTATCATTTTTTTTAGTTTGCTTGCTGCTGTCTCTGCACATAGGAAAGATCTCTGCACACCCCAGGACCCAAAGAGGTTTCCCAGCACCTCCTCAGAGCTCAGGTCAGCCAGGAGAGAGTCACAATGTGAACACTAGAAAGCACACACTGTTTCAGGAATTCTGTAAACATTGGATTCCTGCTCCCAAAACCACTTGTAGAATCACTTTCTTTAAAGGCTTGTCTGGACGAGGATAAAGGTGCATTAAGAAAAAAAAAAAGGTGTCAGTGAAAACTTTTAATTAACGTGTTTTCAGATTCTCAGTGTTGACAGGGTGTGTTGCATTTTAGTGCATTTGCCAGCAAACAAGTTAAAGTACATTTGTGTCCCAACTACGCGTGGCAAGTTAGGACATGTTTTTAAAAGTTTCAAATTTTAACAGGAGTTGAAACATGTTCATGATTGTGCTTTTACCTTAGCAGAGTGTGAGTGTCACCGATGGCTTTTTCTGGGACTTGAGTAAGAAGCTGCCATACCGGTGGGGAGCTGTTATTGAGCTGCTTTCTCCTTTTCCTGTCAACTGTCAAATGAAAATACCATTTCATTCACCTGTATTTCAGGAATAGATAAAATGAATGTCTTAGGCAGTATTGGGAAAAGAAAAAAAACTGGGTATAAGTGAGTTGGGAGATTTGGCAGTAGCTGCAGGAGTCAGAAGCCATGCTTTCATAGGGTGGTAAATTGCAGCTTCAGAGTACCTGATGTAAGGTCAGGATTTCCACAGCCACATAACCCAGAGTGTGGCACCACATTCAGCTTTCGTTCTAGATGTGGCCAAATACTTTTCAGGAGCAACTTTACCTCAGCTGCTCTTGGGCCAAAAGCTATCAGCTTTTTTCCTAGCCTCCCCACAGAATGTTAGTGCAAAGTTGACATAAGCACTACATACCACACTGAATACCTGGCTAGCTTGACAGGAAGGTTTGTGTTTATGCCCAAAGTTGTGGCTGCAAGGCACAGATTTATTATTAATGATCATGAAGTCACAGCCAAGAGTCAGTAACATAGTCAGCTGCAAGGCTGATCTGCTGGGCAGCCCTGTACAAAGCATTTTATCTTTCTACACCTCAGTCTTCCACCTTCCCAAAAGATTGAGGATGAAAATACCTCAGGAAAAATGTGCTGATTGGAGTCACCTTTTGGAAGTACTGCAAAAAGACAACTTCATCTAGAGGGTGCAACTCATTATTAGAAATCTGCAGTGACAGAGCCCTTAAACCTTAGGAGGGGCAAGGGGAGGCAAATCCTGCTCCCCTGCCCCCCCCACCCCCTGGAGAACAGCTCCCCAGCCTCGTCTCTTCTTCATTTTGGGGCTCCACAGAGCTGTCTCTCAGTTATGGTTGTCATGTTCTTAGAAATATCACTACACATGACACAGGGGGGAATATGTTTTTTTTTGCTGACACAGCTATTGTGGTAAAAGCCTTAACACAAATTACAATTAAGAATATTCTATTCTGCACAAATACACTTGACAACAGTACCACTTTTTTCAGACACTAAATCTCCAACACCTTATACACAAGCAACTTTACGCTGGTGCATCCTTGCTCCTGACACAGAAATTCTATGACAACTTTTTATGTGAGAGGCACAGCAGAAAAGTGTTATTCTCATCTTTGTAACTTATTAGTCCTGTTACAAAAAACTAAGGGGGTCTTTCTGTCTGTCTGTCTCTTTTGTCTCTCTCTTTTCCCTCTCCCTGCCTCTTGGAAGGAGATTAAAAGACCAGGAACTTGAGTAAAGTACAAGTTTAAGAAAGAGGAATCTCCCCTCCAGCGTATCTCTTTGCTTGGTGTGTAAAGGTGTGGTGCGACAGGGAGCAGCCTGGTAGCTGATGGGCTCAAGAGGTCATTCGAGGGGTGAAATCTTGTATTTGCACCCTACGGTCAAGGGTTTGGGTCAGAGATAGCTGTCCAGGTTTTAATTGCACTGGGACTGTCAGAGGGACCATACATATATCCCAGATTTCCTGAGCTTGTCCAGAGGCTCTACAGAAGAACTTGTGGAACTAAGTACCTACAGTAAGATCAGTCAAGACTTAGTCTTTTTTACTTTCTCTTTTTCTTTTCAAGTTGTAAAAGATTGAAATGGTTGAAAAACATATCAAAAGCATAATGCAAAACACACCGTCTAAACTCCAAGTCACCATGTGAAATTTTCCAGTGATGCTACTCTGAAATTCAGACGTAGCTACGGTGGAAAGTAGAAATGCATATGCCCGTGCCGGTGAAATTTCATATACCCGCTCAGGATGGACAGGTGCCTTTTGATACTGAGTGCGAAGTCCTGTCATGGTCTTCCACCAGGTCTTCTTAGGTGATCTGTTACATAAACCAGTCTAAAAAGATAAAAACCCAAACCACCACCAACAAAATCACGACTTCCTTAATATCCAGATTAAAAGGAGCAGCCAAAACACAACGCGTGCAGTTGAGAAGCGGGGGAGGATCCCGAAGAAGGAAGCAGTCCGGCTGGCCGTGCCCCTCGGTTGCGGTGCCGTCACGCCATAAGGTGAGCCCTCCGCAGCTCGCTCCATCCCTTCTGCCGCCGGTGCCCGCTGCCGTACACCGCTCCACCAGCCCGCCCGGGAGAGGCGGCAGCCGGCAGATCCCCGGAGAGCGGCTCCCGCCAGCGCGGACCCCGGAGCTGCCGCCGCGGCGCCCCCGGCCACGACCCCGGCCCCACCCGGCCCCGCCGAGCCCAGCCCAGCCCAGCCCCGCAGCAGCGGGGCCGGCGGCCGCAGGTGACGCCGGGGCGGGCAGAGCCGCTCCCGCCCCGCTCCGCTCCCGATCCCACCATGGAGGCCCCGCCGCCCCCCGCCGTCGCCAGGGAAACCGCCCGGCGGCGCGGCCCCGCCGAGGGAGCCCCGGGGCGCGGCGGCGGCAGCAGCCCCGGCACCCCCGCCCTGCCGTGGGCGGTCACCCGGCAGGGCCGGCGGCCGCCCCCCGCCCCGGGGCTGCGGGTGTTGCCTGTGCGGGCACGGGTGGGCGTGGGGGGCTGCCCCGGGGGAGCGGGACGCTGCTGCGCCGTGCTCGGCGGGGCGGGCGGCGGCCGCCGAGACAAAGGGAGCGGCGGCAGTGGCTGCGGCGGGGCTGTGCGTGAAATGCGGCGGGAGGGAGGGAGAGGTTTGATCCTCCTCGTAAAAAACACCAGCCAAATGCCCCTTTTTGCCCCCCCAAGAAACGAAGTAATCCCCTCGAGCGGTTGAAAGCAACCGGCTGCCCTCGCCGGGGTTACCGAGAGGCGGCTCTCGGCGTCCGCACGAAGCCCACCGATCCCGCCAGCCCCGGCAATCCATGGGGAGCGGGAGGTGGGCGGCTGAGCCGAGCCTCCCCGCTCCGCAGCCCTTCATTATCGGAATCATTTTAACATCCTTGTTTATAAACAAGAGGCGTTCGGAGGAGATTACCCGACTATGGGAAACGATCGTTCTGACGCTCGTTTCTGCTCCTTAAAAGGGGATGGGGGTGCCGGCGAAGGGGGAGGGGGTCTAGGCCAGCCTTCCCCGCATCGCGGCACGGAGGGAGGGAGCCGGCCGGCTCCCCGCACACGCCGCCCCCTCCCCCGAGAAAGGAAATCACTCGGGTCCGTGATATTTCGCCCACCCCAGCGCTGATAAGCGTTCCAGATCACCGTTAATTCGCATGCATTAGTTTCGGGTTACATCTTATTCGAGGGTTTAAATTTAACGTAAATACACACTCGGGGCTGAGGTTTGGGAAAGCGTGAATGTTTCCCTTATAATGTCGCTTCGCCCACTACTTGAGTGCATGGAAATGTAATCGTGAAGTGGGTCACCGCCTCAGAAAATACTTTAAAAACACAAATCAGGAATAATCAGACAGCAGAATTTAATTAGAGCCGTAGGCTAATCACAAAATATTTTATTCCAAGCCAATATCGCTATGGGGGAGGGGTCCGTTTCTGCTCCGGCAGCGGCTCCTGCTGCCGCTGCTTTAGCGTTTGCAACATCTGGCCTACAGACCTACTAATTTCGACTCGTGATCTCGTTCGGCGAAACCCGATCTACGTGGTTGAAATACCTTCCAAATTGGGGGCGATTTAACAATCGCGACCAATTAAACCCGGGGAAGAAAAGAAAAGGGGAAAAAAAAAAAAAAAAACAAAGGGAAAAAAAAAAAAAAAGAAGAAAAAGCAAGCAGCAAATCCCCTCCTTCCCTCGCTCTTCCCCGCCCGGGGCTCGCACACACTATCTGTTGCTCTCTCACGGCGGCAGCAGCGGGCGGGGGCGTGCGGCGGGGCCGGGACGCTCTCACTCACACTCGCACTCGCACTCACCCGCACGCCCCTCGCACCATTGTCCCTGCCCGCCCGCCCCGCTCTCTCTCTCTCTCGCTCTCCCTCGCTCTCTCGCTCGGGGTGTTTTGTTGGCGGCCCGGCGCGGGGCCCGGCGCGCCCGCCCGCGCCGCGGCGGAGCGGAGCGGCACATTCATTATCGGCCGGGGGCCGATTTCAAACCGCTGCCATCGCGGCTCCATTGTTCGCCGGGCGGGCGGGCCCCGCCCCCCTTTGTGCGCGGCGGCCGCGATTGGCCGGCGCCGGGCGGAGCGCTGCCGTCACCGCTCGGGAAGCCCATTCATCTGTGCACTTGGGCGTTGGACTCCGCATCTTATTAGCAACCAGGGAGATTTCTCCATTTTCTCCTTGTCTACAGTACGGCTACAAATCTGGGATTTTTTATTACTTCTTTTTTACTAAACTTGGGCTCCTTTTTTTTTTTTTTTTGCTCGACTTTTTCCTCCCTTTTTTTCCCCTCCCTCCTGTGCTGCTGCTTTTTGATCTCTTCAACTTTAAATTTTTTAAAAGGAGTGCATTATAATCGGTTCTGTTCTCTCTTCTCTTTTTTTTTCCCCTCTGGTGTGTGTGTGTGTTGCTGCTGCTGCTGGTCGCCCAGTATTTATACCAACCCAACGCTCTTTGTTTCCCCTCCTTTTGGATCTGTTGAGTTTCTTTGTTGAATAAGACAGCATGGGTGCCCAGTTCTCCAAGACCGCTGCAAAGGGCGAAGCCTCCGCCGAGAAACCTGGGGAAGCAGTGGCTGCATCTCCATCCAAGGCGAATGGACAGGTAAAAAACGAAAAGAAATTTTAAAAAATATTAAATCTACTCCTTTTTTTAAGCCAACTTCGACGGACTCTCTTTCGCATCCTGTTTAATTCTTCTTCCTTTGATGCCCCACTGGCACATTCAATGGAGAATACGGTCGATCCTTTTATCTTTGCAACTCGAGGCAAAGGAATAATTTCTTTATTTTGGTTAAACGGGCTCGGCTTTGAATGATTCCTTCCTTTATCTTTCCTGCGTGGGGGGCGGGGGGGGGGGGGAAGGGGCACGGTTCTTTCTTTCTTTCTTTTTTTTAAATCCCTCGTGTATTATGGTGGAGCGTCCCAATAGCTCGTAAACGGAAGGATCTTACAAAGCTTGGCTTTTCTGCCCGCTTAACCTCCTCCCGAAGACACTCGGTGCCTCGCGCGGAACGCCTCTCGTGGCACAGCCGGACGGCCGTGTAGTAGCGGGGCCCGGAGCCCCCGGGCAGGAGGCTCCGCGGGCAGCCCCCTCGGCGGGAGCGCGGGCCGGGGGCTGCGCCGCCCGCCCCATCCACGGCAGCCCCGCCGGGGGCTCGGCAGCCGCGGGGCACGGCTTTCTGTCACCCACCCGCGCCCCCTCCCCACGCGTGAGCCGGGCTGGCAGCGGCGTTGCGGGCAGCCACCCCCCGCCGCCCCCGCAGCTGCCGCCCCGGGCAGCCAGCCGCGCTCCAGGCGCCCGAAAGATGCAAATGCGGCGTGAGTGGGGAGGGGAGGGGGAGGCGGGGGGCGCCTCGCCGCACCGCCCGGGCGCAGAGGGGCCGCGGCGGGCGGGGGGCCGGGGCCGGGCCGGGCGAGCTTTGTTCGCCTTCCCCGCCCCGCGCCGCCGCCGCGGCTTGGACGGGGCGCGCCGAGGGCGGGGGAGCGCGGCGCGGCCGCCGCTGCGTGGAGCCGGGGCGCCCTCTGGCGGCCGCCGCGCGCTCCGCCCGCCGCTGGGGGCGCCCGGCCCGGCGAGAGCGCGGGGCTTCGAACCGCGGGAAGCGGCGCGGCCGGCGGGCGGGCGGGGAGGGCGGCGGCGGCGCCCCGCGACCCCCCCGGGCACCGCCGGTAACGCTGCTCCTTGTCTTGCAGGAGAACGGCCACTTGAAGGTGAACGGCGACGCCTCCCCCGCGGCGGCGGAGGCGGGCAAGGAGGAGGTGCAGGCGAACGGCAGCGCGCCCGCCGAGGAGACGGGCAAAGAGGAGGCGGCTTCGTCGGAACCCGCCTCCGAGAAGGAGGCGGGAGAGGCGGAGAGCACCGAGCCGGCCTCCCCGGCGGAGGGCGAGTCCTCCCCCAAGACTGAGGAGGGCGCGACCCCCTCGTCCAGCAGCGAGACCCCGAAAAAAAAAAAGAAGCGCTTTTCCTTCAAGAAGTCCTTTAAGCTCAGCGGCTTCTCCTTCAAGAAGAACAAGAAGGAGGCCGGCGAGGGGGCCGAGGGCGAGGGCGGCGCCGCCGCCGCGGCGGCGGAGGGCGGGAAGGAGGAGGCGGCGGCCCCCGAGGCGGCGGGCAGCGAGGAGGGCAAGGCGGCCGCCGAGGAGGCGTGCGCGGCCGGCAGCGCCGAGGCGGCGAAGGAGGACGCGGGGGACTCGCAGGAGGCCAAATCGGACGAGGCCGCCCCCGAGAAGGCGGCGGGAGAAGAGGCCCCGGCATCGGCGGCGGCCGAGGAGCAGCAGCCGCCTCAGCAGGCAGCGGAGGGGAAGGCGGAGGAGGCGGCGGGCGCCGGCGCCGCCACGAATGAGGCGGGCAGCGGCGAGCAGGAGGCGGCCCCCGCGGAGGAGCCGGCGCGGCAGGAGCCCCCCGCCGAGAGCAGTCCGGAGGGACCCGCCGCCGAGTCGGCGGAGTAGTCAGCGCCGCCGCCGCCCCTCGCCGACGGACTTTTCTTCCCCCCTGTTTGTTTTTGGAGTGGTGCCAGGTACTGGTCTCGGAGAACTTGTCTACAACCAGGGATTGATTTAAAAGATGTCTCGTTTCTTTTTTTTCTCTCCCCCCGCAGCTCCCATCTCAAATCGTTATATGTTGCCGCCATTCCAACGGGCGGAGGGGGGCTCCCCTCCGCCTTCCTCTCCCATCCTTTATACTTTGGTTTTTTTGGGTTTTTTTTTTCATCAGTATTAATGTTTTGTTTTGGTTGGTTCGGTTTTTTTTTTTCCGTTGGTTTTTTTGCTTTTTTAGATTTTGTTCGTTTATTTTTTAATTTCATACTTTGCAACTCTCTTCATATTATAAAACTTTTGCCGATCGGTCTATGGACATGCCCATATATGAAGGAGATGGGTGGGTTCAATAAGGGATATCAAATGAAGTGACAGGGGCCGCAGTGGGGAACCCGGGGCGCGCAGCCTTTGCCGGGAGCGCGCCCCGCCAGAAATGATGTAAGGGGTTAGTCTTTTTTTTAAAAGAAAGTTATTACGATGTATTTTGTGAGGCAGATGTTCTATAAGGTTTACAACACTACAAGTCTTGATTAAGAAGGAAAGGAAAAAGGAAAAAAAAATAAAAAATAAAAATCAATACCCAGATAAAGAGATCATAGTCTTAGAAATTCATTTAAACCATAGGAACTTTTCACTTATCTCATGTTAGCTGTATCAGTCAGTGATTAAGTAGAAATACAAGTTGTATAGGCTTTATTGTTTATTGCTGGTTTATGACCTTAATAAAGTGTAATTATGTATTACCAGCAGGGTGTTTTTAACTGTGACTATTGTATAAAAAAAACAAATCTTGATATCCAGAAGCACATGAAGTTTGCAACTCTTTCCACCCTGCCCATTTTTGTAAAACTGCAGTCATCTTGGACCTTTTAAACACAAATTTTAAACTCAACCAAGCTGTGATAAGTGGAATGGTTACTGTTTATACTGTGGTATGTTTTTGATTACAGCAGACAATGCTTTCTTTTCCAGTTGTCTTTGAAAATAAAGGAAAACTCTTCAGATGCAATGTTTTTTTTTTTTTTTTTTGTGTAGCATCTTGTCTATCATGTTTTTGTAAATACTGGAGAAGCTTTGACCAATTTGACTTAGAGATGGAATGTAACTTTGCTTACAAAAATTGCTATTAAACTCCTGCTTAAGGTGTTCTAATTTTCTGTGAGCACACTAAAAGCGAAAAATAAATGTGAATAAAATGTATAATTTGGTTGTCTTTCTTTTATGGATACTCTGGTAGCTTAAAGGGTCTAGTCAGTATTGCCTAAATTTGTACAGAGACAGTCATGTGTGCTGTTAGCACTAGCTTTGAAAAGTACCTTCCTGGATCTTGGACTCTGTAATACTGTGCATTTTACAGAGAAAGTGTGCAGTGCACCAGGTAATTTGTAGGCTTTTCTGGCTTTGAAAAGAAGACTGGAAGGCAGTCTGAGCATGTAGTGTGTGATTCTCCTGTCCAGGCTCCATCTTGCTTTTAAGACCAGATGTATCCAGTGTATGAGGATCTTGTCTCTTGAGGAAAATAAGATTTCATTTGAATTGCTTAGGGTGGGGCACCGAAATTTTTATGCTGAGTTGCTTAAAAATTAAGCTCTTGAACAGATGTCCCACTTTGGTCTTGGTATGCTGGTCCTGATTTGGTACCTCGATGATTGTCTTGAAAACTTTAGCCTGGAAGGAGAAGGGGGAAACTAACACTGCCATTCTACTTAAAGTAATTAAAAGCAATATTTTCTTTTTTTTCCTCAAGTGCTACTCCCAAGTACAGGTGAGTTTCAAAACAGATTTCAAAGTTTGTCAATTAAAAAAAAAATTACTTGGTGCTTGCCTTTAATTGTTAGGCTTTTTGGCTAATTTCCAGCATATTGCTCAGGGCAATTATGCCTTAATAAAACAGTTCATGTAAGAAAAGCAGCAGTGGTGTTTGGAGGGTGGAAATTGATTCAAGAAAGTGTTGCTTCTAAGTTTATAGGAGAAAGTTTAGTGTTACACTTATTTGCTTCCACCATTTTCAGCAGAAACTCTTTGGAAGCAATTATGATTCATTTTATGAGAAAATGGCACGTTAGCACCTTGTTCCCTAAAGAACAAAGCCTAAACTGAATGAAGTATAGTAGATTTCCTGCTGAATGCATACTTCTTTTTGTTTTGTTTGGGTTTTTTTGGTTTGTTTTTTTTTTTTTTTTAATTCAGCTGTCTACCATTTTAACTTTGGCTTGTATGTACTCTAGTTGCCCTGGTATTTCTCTATAACTTTAGAAATGTATTGAAACTATGCTATAATTGCTGAGGGACAAAAATAAATGGATGTAAAACAAGATCCTCCATACCAGTGTCATTCTTGGAGTACATGTCTTTGAAGTCTAGTACATAACTGCTTTGCTAAGGGGTTTTTATAACATGGCTGTAAAAACCTGTTCTGAGACGCATAATGTCTTGGCCATAGAGTCAATGTCTCTTTTTAATAAATATATATATTTGAATCCAAGGATTCTTAAAGAGCAAGTCTGAATTTCTTCTTTTTTTTTCTTTTTTTTTTTTTCTTTTTTTTGTCAAAATGTGTATGTACATATGAAGAAAATGAATGCTAGTAAAGTTCTTTTTCAGATTTTTCTTAACCTCTCAAGCTTTCATGTTTTTTTCCTCACTCAGCTGGTGGTTTCTGAAGCACTTCCTATTCCTGGGAGAGCAGATTTTCTCTTGCCCCTGGCAGATGGACTTTGGGCTTGGGGCTTTGTCATTCTGTGTCTGGATTTGAAATATATTTCCAAGTCCTAACACTGGTAGAGTTTCAAAAGTGCATCTTAAGAACACCAGCTGCATGGTCTGCTCTTCCTGTCCCAGCAGTTGGGTGAGATTTGATGATGCCAGTTTTTCACTGTGTGGTTTAAGAAGAGAGAAGTCAAGAAATGGCTTGGAATCATGGAAATGGAGGAGTTCTGAACTGCTACCTCCTGCCAGAGAATTGTGCAGGAGCATCTCTCCTCCCTGGGTCCCCAAGGGACTGAGTAGTCATTTCTGTGGAATTGTGGAATATCTTTTCTTATGTACAAGGAAAATGAAGGGGCTGGGTGTTAGTGATTGGTCAGGTGGTTCATCTTCTTACTGAGAAAGCTTTATACTTTTTTTTTTATTGCTTTGGTTGCCTTAATGAAAATGCTAATTATAATAAGTATTGTAATTTCAACAAATTCTTTTAGAGTTTATGTGAATTTAAAATGTGTGATTTCAAACCAATTTTCCTGTCATGGTTCTTTTTAAGCAGCATATTATTATTGCTATGAGCATGGTCATTTGTGTAGTGCTGAAACAATGTCATATTTTTAGGTAAAACACTGGAATCTAATTTTGCCTGACTAGGGGCTCTAGAGATTTACTTCTTTTGTTTATTTACTTACACTGAGACAACAGTTTTCCTTGTTCAAGAACTTAACCTGGTGGTACAAAAGTGCTTTAGATCTCGTGCTTATCTTGGTAAAATCTAAAGTACATTTCAGACTTTCCAAATCAGGGTGTCTTACCTCAAGTACTTGAGTTTTGTATCTGGTCCTGGTACTTATTAATGTGGAACTGTAGAGACTTTGCCTTCAGGCAAGGAAGCAAGGCAGGAAAAGGAAAAGGTGAGATGGGTGAGGGAAGTGGAATCCAGGCTTTGTTTTCCGCTGTCTTGCTTGTGTCCATAATCCTTGGATACACATCAAGTCTTGTATTGACTTCTGCCATATCTAAAAACTCCTGTTGGTTGTATTAGGTACAAGTGTTTCATGTGTATTTTACTCCTTTATTATGATGTTGTCTGTGTTTGAAGAATGCTTTTGTTCTACAGTGCTGTTTGAAACATCTAACTCTTGAACTTCACTTGCAGATGATCAGATAAAGGTTGAAGGTTTTCATCTGTTTTGATTGAGTTTTTCTAAGTTACAAGTCCTTTAAAAATCTAGAATAGTACACGTCCTACCCTGAAGCTGTAATGCTGGTTAATAGTTTCCTGCAAAATTAGTCCTGTGAATTTAGTCTTTATGCTATTTTGTATAGTGAAAGACTAGTAAAAGGTCATCACTGGCAGTATTGGATTGGTTTCAGTGTTTGTTTTGAGAGACTGAGATGAAATGTGTTTTTCATGATGGTGTAGCTTAGTTGAAAGCATCCTGATTCTAGGACAATTTTTTTTTTTTACCATACTCAGATCACTGAGATAAAATAAAGCAGGTCCTTTTTTTCCTGAAGTAAGAAGCATGTGAGAATGGTATATTGTTTATAGCATGGTGTAGACAGTGGGATTAATTTGTTCTCCTTACAAAGCTGAGATCCTGGGATAGCTGTCAGTGATGGGAGCTATTGGCATTGCCATGAGTCCAGCAGGGCAGAGGCAAGCAGGCTCCTGTCACTCCAATGAGGGAGTGTAAGAGGTAGTGCTACCAAGAAGTGCAAGGTTTCTGAAAGCCTGTGTGCTGGATTGCCCTGGGGAGAGCCAGGGTGGTGGTGAGATGTAAGGCCTGTTGCTTGTTTGAGGATTGAGAAAGGGAAGATGTAGCATGCTGTGTTTACTGGAACAACTGTTGAGATTGCTCTGAAGTGGAAACATTGCCTTTTGGGAAGATCAGAGGAGGGTTAGCAATGGGATCCAAGTGGCAATTATGCCTAAACAGAAGGGTGACCAAAATATTGCCCTGTGAATGAAGTACAGAGTTAGAAATATGTAAATTTGGGCTGTATTGTTGAGTATACTTTTCATACAAAAGCAAGAGTTATTCTTTATACAGAAGAATTCAGATTCAGAATGCCCCGTTTTTAGGATATCTGTAATGTTACCTGGTGGAGGTGACATAAAGGTTAAGTAAATGTTTTTAGAATGTTTTGAAGTCTTGAGGATGCTTACAAGTATTATTTACACGTCTTTGCTCTCAGTCTTTGCTGCAGGAAGGCATGTTTATCCAAAACAGGACTATCAAGGTACTAGGTGAAACAAAACATTAATAATTGCAATTAGAAAGACACAAACAAGATATATGGAATGTTAGTTCTAAGACACGATGAATTTAGATAAAATATCAAAGGCCTTATTAAGTTAAAAGGAGGGGGGAGGGTTTTGTGGTTTTGTTTTGGTTTGTTTGTTTGTTTCACCTAACACAATTTTGATTTTAGAACTGCAAGTACAGGGAAATCTTACTGGTGATGTATGCATTTTTATCACCGAGAAGCAAATATTCCAGGAGTTAGGATTCTTGGGATAGTTCCTGTGACCATAGATGTGATAACCTGCACTAGAAGAGTGCTGGAGAGGGAATGTTTTGAGTCAAGCAATGCCACCTTCTGGGGTATTTTCCAACACCACTGCTGATACTGTGGGTAATAAAATATTTAATAGTTGCTCTTTGCAGAGACCATAGTGACTAGAGATTTATTTTTAGATACAGTACAAACTAGACTCTTTCTCCAGAAGGTCACACCTTAGTTTCCAAAACAGGAGAAAAATACCTATGGATCTGTTGGTTAGGTAAGTTGTTCTTGCTGAGTAGCTCTAATAGCTGCAAAAAATTCCTTTCTAGCCTATACTAGAGTAGTTATTTCTCTGAAGTTTGGTATGGAGAACCACCTGAGTATTTAAAATTACTTTGATGATACAATAAGCCATGCATACAAGGGTCACCTGCTGTTCAAAGGAAGCAAAACCCATTCAATCTCACTGGAAGAGAACCATTTTGAACCAGTTAAGACCTGTATAGGGCCTTTAAAAGAGGACCAAGAGAAAAAAAAAAGCCAATCCCCAAGCTTTAGGAACTAAAGGAAGAAACTGCTTTTTCTAGGCCCCTGAAGCAAGACTGTCATAGGCTCAAAGTACCCCTGTTCTGTCTTTAAATAATATAATTTACTTATGAGAGACACTGTTTCCTCTGAAGTGCAGATCCATGTTCCTTTCAGACATCACCAGTGAAACCAAAACTGATTGGTGAAGGTAACATTTTTCAGGAGTGAATCATTAGGCCACTCACAAGTCCCACGTTGCAGTTTAGGAGTCTGTTAAAGCAAACTTAGCAGATACAGCTCAGAGGACTTACCTCCTCTGAGGACACTGGACAGCAAATATATCTCACCTTGGTAATTAAATAAAATGACAGAAATCATGGACTGATACTCAGAACACAGGAAAGAACTTGAGTTCTTTTGAGTTTGTTTTTTTTTTAATTTTTCCCCCAGTACTATTTTTGCATATCCTACATAGGTTTTTGCTTTCTAATAAATATCCAGGAAGATAATTCAAAGGACTAGAGAGCTATCGATAATCTGTTTCAAACTGCATTATAATAATTCAAAGTAGAGTGAAAATAATTCCAAAATTTGTCTTAGTTCTTTCTCCTGGATGTTTTTATACAAGTATATTTGAAAATTGTTATGATATTTTATTCTGCTGTTTAACAACTTTACATGTTAATGTTCACATGGAGAAATAATGTCATTCATATGTATGCTAAATTAGCTAACTTCCCTTTTATGGATCTTGGTGACACTAGAATGAGGCCATAATCAGTGCTTCCCAAAGTTACTTAAGCTATGCAACACACTTATGAAATTCCCTTATAGATGTTGCTAGTGATAAGAGAAACACATTTGATTCTTCTGTGCAGCATCCACCTGGAATCCACAAGAAATGGTGTGCAATAAAGGTATCAGAAAATACTGTGTCTGCTTGAATTAAGAGGCTGAATTTAATTCCAATACAGGACCATACTGGCAAAATGGACAGGAGCACTTTCACATGTTGCTGTTACAAATGACAAAAATGAAATGCTGCTGGAAACTTAGCATCATTGTTGTATATATGAGAGTTTATACTCTGGAAGTTCGTCAGTCCAGGCTTTTCCTCTGCCTCCATCACATGGAGTCTTTCAAATGCTCAACAAGCTTATACATCAAAGTGATGATGCAGAAATGTATTTACAAGCTCCTCTGGACAAGTAATCAGAAAAAATTTGGTATTTTCAACGTAAAAAGGATACTTTGTGGTCTTCATTGCTATCTACTGAATGCTGTGTTAATCTGCTGAATTTTTTTGCTTTTGTGTTGCTTGCACAGAAAATTGTAATTTCAAGATCACAAAGCTTCTGCTCTCATTATAAATTGGGCCAAAGAGAAGAAAGAAGGGGAAAATACTTTAAAGTGATGTTATAATAGGACTATCAACTTTAAAAAACAGAGGGATTCAAAGCCAACTGTTCTCTATTTAAATCCCAGTGCAAATCTAATCTAATCTAAAGAGGCTTTAGGGCCTTGACTTGCATCTTGTTGTTGTTATTGCATACATGTTTAGTCATTAATAATCTGTGGATTTATAGAAGTAGAAACAAACTAGTACTTCTGAAGTTTTCCTGCTCCTAATGCTTCATGGCAGGTGTGCCAGATTTAACTACAAAAGCAATTGCTGGAAAAACATTCGGTGTGGCTTTGTCACAGAGATGCAGAAGATGGAAGTGCTGCGTTGTTCCTGAGGATTTTAGGAGAAATAATACACTCTTCATCTTTTTTGACAAAGATAGAATGAGGACACTTGTAGTGGAACTTTTCAGAGAAGCTACACAAGTTTACAATGAGACATATAAAAGGGTGCTGAACATCAGACATTCCCAGCAGCACTTGAGTGAAGCAACATACATGTGATGTCACTAAAGGACACGAAACAACATGAGCGCACACACTGCTGCTCTCAAGGTGAAGAAAAGGGGAGTTTATTTTCTGACTCCAGCATTTATAGTTTTCTAAAAGTGACAGTGGATTGGAAGGTAAAAGTGACACCTCTCCAATGATACTGGACAAACTAACCGTCTATCAAATTTCTCTTCTTCCATAGAAGAATGCAAAACAATAAGTTATTTACAGAAAGTGTATGAGAAAGTTTGCTACAAGAATGTAAACATCAGAAAGCTTAAAAAATCTTTAAAAATCAGAGCAACAGTGTAAGAAATGCACCATTTGCAAGTGAAACTGCACGTTTAAAAACCTTCCATACTGCAGGCTTCCTTACATGTGAATCTGCTACATTAAAGGCAATCAAATTGCAGATGATGGTGACGTGGACAGCTGGGAAGGAATCCCACAGGAGGAGCACAGCCAAGGACGGCTTCTGAACAGCAGTGTAAACAAAGGTTCATTTCTGTAAGACTACTACTACTAGGAAATATTTATACTGTGATATGGGCTCTAAAGGCCAGGATTAAATATGAGTCTTGTTTGTGCCAGGCACTGTGTGTAAACATCTATGAGAGACATTCCCTACTCTGAAAAAGCTTCCAGGCTAAATGCAGAAAGGTTAGGCTGCTTCACTTCCTACCATTGTTAGAATCACATTTCTATTTATCTTGGTCAAGATTATGAAGGGAGAGGGAATAAATTACCAACTTCCTTTTTTTCCCACTCCCCCCCCCCCCCCCGCCCCAAGATCTGTTATTTGCAAGTTTCTTTTTTCACTTCATGCTCTTTGCCAAAAGTGGAACTGTGGTACTGAAAGCCTTGCCATCCATGTGCAAGCGGCCAGGAAATTTTCATGGCCACACATATCGGTGGTCAATGCAAGCAATAACAAAGATGAAGTTAAAAGTGGCTTTTGAGTGAAAAGATCAAGCAGCCCCAAACCCTTGAAATGTAGCTTGAAACAGATTATCGATAGCTCTCTAGTGACACTTCGAGGCTGTTTTCATGTACTGAAACTAAAATACTTTTCAAGTGGCTGTTCTGAGCACTGGCAGCAATTTCCAGCATGGAAGTAAATGTGGGTTTTTGGAAAGGAGGGAAGGTGCCCATTTTAGGGAGAATATTTGCATTTAGATATATGATTTTTCTTTGGGGGCTATTAATTCTTTATCAAAAGCTATCCTCCAGCTTGATTAAATATTGGTATGGTAGTGTACAGAAAAGAAGATTATTGATTTTCTTTTCTATTAAGAAAGTACCTTAATCGGAATTTTCCCATTATAATTTGTGATTCCTAAGAGTTTTAGTAAGAAGCTCTCTATCCAAATTGTATTTCAGAACTACAGATATAGGAAAAAAATTTATGTCTTCCAGTTTACTTAGAATGGAACTACTGGAAAATTGGTTCAGATCCATCATCTGGAATGCTGTGAGTCCTCATGGACCAGCAGATGAAATGAATGTGTATATTGTTCAATAAACAGAAGAAAAACCCATTTATTATTTCATATTTATTTTCACATGGCATTGAAAAGAGTGGCCTCACTAGTTTGTAAAATTGATTGTGTTCACTGTGATTTCTAGAATATTAAGCCAAAGTTATCAGAGGCCCTTACCTGAAAATTACATGTTAAAAAATTTTGCCAACTTTTCCTCTAACACAGACAGGAATGGTAGTGCAGGGATTGCCTGATGACATTTTCACCATCATGTTGCATAAATCAGCTAAAGTGGTAAAAATGCTTGTGGTTTGGCTATATTTATTGTCTCTGTATTGCTAGCCACATGGGAGAGCTATGGGAGGGAATTTCCCTAAAATTGTTTTAGCCAACATAACCACTGGGACATCAAGCATTTGTTGCTACTGAGAGTGTTAAACTTGGAAAACTCTCTCTACAACATGCCAAGGGAAGGGGAAATAGTTAAGAGAATAACATTAAAAAGTAGTAGTCAAAGGATTCCACACAGCCTTAGGAAATTAGCTGAATAATTTCTGAGTCATTAATGAGAGCTTTTGACAACAAAAAGAAATAGGATAATCTGGAAAACTAGAGAAGGATAAATTCAATACCTGTTTTAGGCATGGTTTCACAAAAGATTTGGGTAAAAAAAGATAAAGGAATAAGAAAAAAAAAAAGTTGAGGAGCGTGAAAAAAAAGAGAGAGGGACTGGCAGAGGACAGAGAGATGTGTGTTGAGTGGAACCACAACATGATGAAACAAGGACTAGGATAGTCAAGGAAACAAGGATAAAGCAGCTAACAAAGATAACTGAACATACACTCAAGAAAAATGTATTTTTAGGTGGATAAAATGATTAGAAATAGACAAGATCAGCTTCACAATGAAAAACCATCTCAATTGCATGTTATTATCTCTTCTGACTGTATATCCAGTTTAGTAGTTCAGTGGGAGTTAGGAGCTGTAATAGATGTTGACTTCAGTAATATTTTTGATGCTTTCCTGTGCAGCATTCTCATAAACACAGCAATGGAAATAAGAACTAGGAAAATAGGTGTTAAGAAAAGTCAGCTAAAAAAATAACCTCAATGTATAAGTCAATTGTTTGCTGCTATATTGGGAGGACTGGAAGTGCATATAAAAGGGATTTCAGAATACTCATAATACACATGAGAGAGACAGTCCAAAAATCAATCAGAAGTTCAGCAAAGTGTTGTGCTTCAGGAAAATAGATTTAACTCAGAAACAGAAAATGGGGACTACACAGGCAACAGGAATTCCAGAGTTAAGGTAGTTCACAGGAAATATCACTCAAGCATTAGTCCTCTTTTGAGTGGAATGGCAAGGGCCCAACAGGGTTGTTTCGAGCATCTTTTGAGAAATATACACTTAAAGAACAGTTCTAATTTTTCCTGTGAGTGTATGGATACCTAACACAATAGAGTCTATGTCTTAGACTGAATAGTTCACATATAATGAAATATCATATTATTAATATTAAAAGTGATTGATTTATTTCCAAAATCTGTTTTTGCATAGAGACTTTACTGATACTGCATTAAGAATAATATGTGGCTCTGTTAGTGCATGTGTATTTTTATTTAGTTGGATGTTTATACATGTGTATCTCATGACATAAATTGTGGACAAGTGTTATTGTACCCTCCCTTTCCTGTACTACTTTTACTGAAGCACAAGACAAAGTTTTCCCTGTTCTCTCAGACCTTTTGGAAACCACTACAATGAATTAAAATTATAAAGCAAAGATATATAGGTAGGGAAGGGAGCTTAAGCTAAACATTTTGACCACCACTGGTATTAAGACAGGATAAAGACAGATTGTACCTTTCAGATTATCTGTTTTAACCTCAAACCTCCGCAGGGTTTCCACACCTTTCCTACTGTGTAACCTGTTAGCCCATTGAATTAGACTTGTAGTCAGAAATCCTTCCTAAAACCTAAGTAAAATCCCCTTTCTCACAAACTATACTGATTATTTTTGGTGCTCCCTCCAGCTGGCACAGAGAACTGATTTCTCTTTATAATAAACTTTCATGTGATGAAAAAGCCAATTAAAATCCTAGCCCTCCAAACGTCTCCTTGTTTGTAGCATACAAACCCAACTCTTTTCTGTGTAATTCCTGTGTACTGCCCTGCTTAAAATCTATAGACAAAAAACCTGAAACCAAAACAGCACTGAAGTATTGCCATGCTGGTTTCATAAGAAGGAACTAGTTTTCCAAGAGGAGTGTCCCTATCCTTTAGCATCAGCCATTAAACCATGTGATTTTTTTTGTGGCGACCAAAGGTAAAAAGACAGTCTGCTAAATTTAGCAGTTTACATATCTGCAAGTATAGATATATATTATAATCTATGGTGGACCTGCAGCAAACATGATACATACCTAAATAGTGTTGTAGAGTGTTGCTGTACACAGCAAACGTGTCCATAACATACTGCCCCATAGCACAGATTAATAAGAAAATAACACTTCTAAACAAAGAGAAATGCTCATCAGTCTTCACGGAGTCCTCCTTTTTGGTCTGATTTTCAGGTGCCAAAATCAGGCCCACATTTTCCTAGTCTGTAGCCACTTTTCTATATACACAGCATGTATGTAGTGTGTATGTATAAAACACATATAAACTTAGTCTGCAACCAGCTTGCTTACCCCACATACTAACTGGATTTGAAAAGACTGTGGGTTTCAGGCTACATTTCGTTAGATGTCTCATCACTGTTTTATTTTATTTATTATGTCTACCCTGGACTACTTCATTGTGTGTTTTCTTCTAGTACGTACACTTTAACACTCTCCTCCAAGTGTGACTGGGCTTATTTCAAGGGGAATTCAGGCACCTTCTCATATGCATATATTTTCATTAATCACTGAAGTGCCAACAGGGTGAGTGGTAAATTTCCATCATTCCAGTAATCACTGTGGTCTGATCTAGGTGGAGACTGAGATTCCCTGATCTCAGACTGCTATCTGTCTCAACATTTCAGAACAAATTTGGTTTTCCCCTTTTTTGCTTTTTAAAATATCAAAATTTCTGATTTATTCACTAAAATGACATGCAGAAATTGACTTAAGGATGCTTATTATGAGCCCCATTTTTTCTTAAAACAAGGAAATACGAAGTACAAAGCTAAGGTTGAGAAACGGTCAAAAATAAAGTTACACATGGAAACTTAATTTTAGGGTTTTTAACAAATGCAGTCTTCATGGAAACTTTAAGAATTTCTTCCAAAACATGAAGGTCTCTTTGTAAAGGTACCTGCCACAGTCAGCACATGGGTTTCAGTAGTACCTATCCCTCCTGTGCCTGTAACCATCAGAGACATGGTTATTTAGGAAGTAGATCAGCAAAGAAAAGAGTAATGCAGTGTTCTTCAGAACAAAGCAGAATGAGGCTGATGTCTCTTACATCCCTATAATTCAGGCAACAAAGGAATAATGAAGGAGAGACTCTTGTGTTCCCAAAGCACTGAACTGGAGTCCCAGGGAAATGTGCTCTTCCGCTGTCACTGACGCTGTTTTGCCATACACCTCGGGCAAATGATTAGTCCAATGATTTAGAAGTGTTCTGTGAGGGGTGTTTTTCAGATTATATATTTGCCACTCTAACCAAACCAAATGGGAACAGTCAGTCCTTTGGTATTTAAGATTTTTACACAAGAATGAGGAATATAGCAGCAATCCATTTAGAAATCTGGGGGTTAATCTCTCTGCACTGTAGTTCTCCCTATCATAGGGGGAATAACAGGATTCCTTGACTTCACACATGGATTTGATGTCTGGGGTCCCTTTATAATGTCTTAGAAAGTAAACTACCTGGGAAAGACATTCCAGTGCCCTGCTCCTAGCTGCCCTGTTTAGCCAGGAGCAAAAACAGCAAAGGGGGGAAAGGAAGGATGTGAGGGATTTTCGACATATGTTTTTATGTACTTATTTTTACAATAGCTGAGAGCTAGCATACTCTTGGGAACTGGTGGCAAGCTTCCATGCCTGGCTGAAGAGATTTGAATACCCATCTCACAGAAAAGTCCTTCCTCTGCTCTCCAGTGTATTCATTCTTGCAGGAGGGAAGGAGTAGCAAAGGGAGAGTTTAGTATTTCTCTCACTGAGGACATCCCAGTGTGCTCCAAATTATTAGATACTTAGTGGAACAGAGAATGAGCTACCTTGAGTTTTAAGTAGTTGAGTTTAAAGGCCTAATCTTTTTCCAAACACGGGCTTTTGTCAAAGTGTGTTGCAAGCTTTATAAGAACATAAAGGGGGTGTGAAGTCTTCGTACTGTTGTAGCAACCTCAGCCTCTGTGATTTTCTAAATGGATACTTGTCAGCTATTCTTTTTAGCCTAGCTTTTGTATGTTATTTATCTTTTAAGGATAAAAAAAGGGCAACAAACAGTCTGACCATACACATGCAAAAATTGTCATTGTGCTGACCTAAGTAAGATCATCAGGTCTGATGCTTAAACTGGTAAGAACTGGGAAAGGAAGCTGACAATACACAGATATACTGAAGCAATGGTGTATATTTTGTCTTTTTCAACTCCATTGGTCTTAGCAGCTGGGGTTCTTGACAAATGTATCCATAACTGAGATGTCATTAAAGATATTCTTAGTAAATGAATCCCTGGCAAAGTCATTTTAAACAAGGGTTAAAAACTAAATTAAGAAAAAAGGAGAAGGGAAAATGAAAGAGGTCTACAGAGTATTCAAAAAAAATGACAAGTTGATTTAAAACTGCCTAACCAATTTTCTTCAACCTAAGATTGTTTTCTTGAAGAGGCTATATTGCAAGCCAACACAAAGATTTCTGTCTTGCCATTTTTGACTTAAACAGCTACAGAAGATTTCGATAACAACATATGGAATATATTTTTTTCACATTCATTTAGCTGAAAGAATTTTGTTCTAACTTGTCTGATATAATCCAAGAGTAAAACCAAATATGGAAATCCCAAGTCCCAGAAGAATGTGAGAAATTAATGAGAGCTGCTAAGCTGAAGCTAAAACGAAAGTTGGCACTGAGCTTTACCTAAACAGTCACGAGGAGGGATTTTTAATAGCAGCCATCTTGGCTACTTTGTTAAGGAAGGATAAAACACCAAAACCAAACAAACCCACAAAAATCCTCCCTGGTCACTCATGGATCTTTTAAAGGGCAGTATCAGCAAGCTTGCTACTTGAATTTGAGATGTTCCACCAGGCCTTTAAAGAAATATCACTTTTAAGACCCAGTTATTAAAATTACTAGAGAGATTTCTCTGCCTAAATTAAGGTGCAAACAAGACCATATTCTGGATTCAAGAGTATGTAATTTTATTTAACAGTAAATGAGATGTAAAAAGGGAGAGAGAGAAAGAAATAGGAAAAGGGGTCTGTCTAGAAATAGGAAAAGGGGTCTAGGGGAGGAAAGAAAGAGAGTGACAGAGAGACAGATTAAGTAGAGAAAAATATCACCCCTCCATGGATCCTGACAGCATCCATTTGGTCCTCTTCTTCTGGTCTTCCCTGCTGTGAGAGTCCTAGCTTTACCAAAATGATGGCTGCAGTCTAGATCCAGTGAAAGAAGCCCACAGAGCAGAGGGTCCACTCAGTTTGTATTTGCCCAGGCAGGAATGCCCAGGTACCTCCTTGGTGGTCTATTGTGTGAGTCATTAACCATTAACAGTCCAGTCTCTCACAGATATAGATATAAAACCCCATTTGTCTTGCAGGAGATGACTATTGGCATATGGCACAAATGAACACCAGCCATAACTTTGAAAACCAGTATTAAGCAAACATTTTGGTGAAGGATGGCAATTGTATATGGGAACTGTCAGAACAGAAATTGGTGAAGGCATTCGCCACGCCGCTGGTGCATTGAAGTCCTGTAAAATCATGGCCTTATGCAATGCCAGAGTCTCCTCATCGTTTGTACACAATAAAGGTTGTATTTATAAATTTGCCCTGTGTGTTGTATCGCTGGGTTGCCGGTTTCACCATGTCAGTTATACAGTCCATGGCGAGAGCAGAGCTTTACTGTGTGAAGCAAACTTTTCCTTTCTACTGAAGAATGTGAGATGGGGATGCACCCTTGCGTCAGTCCCAGTGCTTTCAGGAAGGGTTGAGGGGGGGATGCAAGGGCCCAGGGTCCTGCACCCTCATGTTGTGTAACCATGAGGACAGTGTTGTAGGCAGCATCTGTGACAAATGTTCCCCCAGCCCATGGGGGCAATCATGAGCAGTCAGGCAAGGATGTGAAGACACCAACAGCCACACCAACGCTGACATGCACTGCAGGAGCTGCTTTGGTGACTGGAGGAGGTGAGGCTCCAGCTGCCCTGGACAGGTCTTCTCCTGGCCACCACCCCAGCCATGAGTTACAGCAGAAGGTTCCCCCAGCTGCACACCAGACCGTGCAGCCCTGGGTGGTGACTGCTCTTGGACTCTGCTCAGAAAAACCTCCTTGGGGATGCTGAGTGCTGCCAGCAGTGTAATGCAGTCTGGCTCCTTGCAGTTGGGGAGCAAAGTCAGCTGGATTTTGGCCAAGCCTTTCATAGGAGCCCTGTAGGGGAGTAAGGGATCCCTCTGCAGAAACATTCTCTGTGGCTTGCTTGTAATTTGATCTACAGCTGTCAAGAGTGAATGTTGCCTATACTTACCAAGTTTCATAAAATAGCATCTATGAGGATGTCTCTTGTTAAGGAACACCCATTAAGTGGATTAAATAATGGAATGAATCACAATTCTTAGGCAGAGAGCATTACACTAAACACCTAGCATAAAATATTTTGTGTACTAATTGATTTTATCTTGCTGTGCTTTACTCAGCTTTTGCTGTGATGGCCTGAAATAAACAGCAAGGCTTCAATTTTGCCCACTGTCAAACCCAAATTCTGCATGTTTGTTTCATGGGACCCATCTAAGTGACTTCAGTGCCAGTGCACAGAGCTACTTCATGTGACAGGAGCAAGAGCTTGTTCTCATCTACTGCACTGTGGTGGTAAACACTGACTTAAATGCAGCTAATGATACAAATAATGGACAGACTTGTTGCTCTTCCTTAACTTGTTCAGGTAATAAAACTCATTTCCAAGCTCTAAAGGCGTCAGTGAACATTCAGAAAAGTTGATTTATCAGTAACAGGCAGCCAAAGCCTTCTGTATCCCTTTCAAACAAATATTCCTTCACAAAATTAAATAAGTATATGAACTGCTATGGAATATGTCTGGACAAAGAAAACCTCAAGTCATATAAGATAGTTTCTGCTGATTTTTCTCCTTTACCCCTTCAGGTTTTCTCTGTTGTCAGCAATTTTAAACCTTAAAAAAACCTCATAAGATTATAAATGATCCAGAAAACCTCACTACAGCTTCTAATTTTTACCAAACTGACCATACAAATTGTCTAGCATGGAAGTGAAACAGCTGCATTGCAAATGTCATGTCATACTATTGTACAAATTAGGAAGCATTATCAGAAACAGATTTTAGTCTTCTTTCAACTAAAATTATATTTTTTTTTCTCCAAAATTTGTGTTCTTCTGTTTATAAATACAATGAAGCACCTTTTGTAATTAGTTATATGTGTTCAAATCAAAAGGCAAAAGCCTATGAGAATAGCATTACCCCAGTATGGTATGCTAGCGTTTTATATGGGAAAAGCTGGCTCTGTCTTCTTGAGATTTTTCCATTTTGACTTTCAAAAACCACCAAACACAATTATTTTAAACAATAAAGCACTTCAGACATATTTCAAGCAGGGAAACCATTAAATTAAAATTCTCAGAATCGCAGGTCATTTTTTGAAGTGTAGATCATTAAATTTAATTGTCCCTTACAAGAACTGGGCAAATCAACCTCCTGGGATTTAAAAAAAAAAAAGATCCAGCTGCTATGCTTGAGGAAGATATAACTATTCACATTATTTATTTTTTATTGCACAGCAGTAAAGTATTCTGTGTAGTATTTTAGACAACTGTATTAAATATAACACTCTCTGACCATTTTTGAAATAGAGATGCTGTCATCTTCTTTCAAAATAATTTAAGCAATGTAGATCTGAGTTAATAGAAAAATTTTTCAGGATCATAACACCTATAATAATTATCTTTCACAGAACCAGTATTTTATTTCATAAGGGCTTTGTAGCTGACTTGCTCAGCACAACAAAAGGAGTTGGTGAGAGGTTTCAAAGATACTGTGAGCAAAAGAAGAGCCACTGTCAGCAAACCCATCAGGTGAGCAATCCCTGGCTACTGCAGGGCTTGTGTCCCCCTCACGGTGGGGTCTGCCCAGCTGCTCACTGGATTGCTGTTCCAGCAAGGGTATCACACGTCCAGAAATGAGCTTTTCTCACAAATTCATAGAGCATCTTAGACTGACACACACAAGACCCCCTGCACAGTATTTGGGTTGCCCTAGGGAAAACAGCTGCCCATAGCTTTTTACATCATTCTTTAGAAAGGCTCTGCCTCTTTGTACTTGCAGTAGGTTAGCAGTCCCCTGCACAATCCCTGGCCTACTATCCTGATTTTTTTAACACTCCCACATCTTATTGGGCTAGAGAGAAAAAAGAAGGATCCCAAAGTTTCCCTGTTATCCACAGAGAAGTAGAGAAAAATACTTATGTGATGCTTAGTGCCTGACCCCTCTCAGTAGGGTCAGTGGAGTGGTGAAAAAGCCTTTGCTGTGCTAAAGAACAGGGCAGACCCCACCTCCTGGGCACTCAGGGTTAGCACTCCTGGGACCACAGTGCTCTCAGGATATGAGGTGATCAGTCTGGGGCTGAGGGTTCAAAAAGCAAAAGGCCTCTGCATGTCCTGGTGTCAAGGTGAGCTCTAGCCCTGAAGAGCAGAGCGCTGCCTTCTGACCCATCATGGTGTGCTCAAATGCTTCTTTGCCCCTCCTCTTCCTCAAGTAAGCCTCCTTACTTTGCCCCCTTGGCATGGGTGGCAGAGGCTGGGGGGTAAAAGGGCTGAGCATGGGGGAATTACATTGGATGATCTGTTCCTAGCCCACAGGAAAAACAGCTGTTTGACTCCTGCTCCTACTCCATCTCAATGCCTCCTCAAAGACCACCCTTAACCCGTGAGTTATTTGATCTCAGAGATGAGTTCCACATTCCCAGCTTTTATCCCTCCTTTGACCCCTCCTAGGTCAGTGCTTGGAAGCAGCTCCTCTCCACCCAGTTTGTAAGCTTACCCCAATGTCTATGGCAAGTGACAATGTTCTAGAGGCAGGGCATGAAAGGGTGGTGTCTTCAATCTGCATGGGATAAAAGGGAGGGATAGACCTAAGGGCCTTCCCAAACAGCAGTTAGTCCCGAGGAGACACACTGTGAAATGCAAAAATACTCTATTGTTGTCAAGTGCAAACAAATTTTATTGGCCTCACACAGAGAGGCTGCTGGCAAGGAGTAAGCTCTGAAAGCTAGTCCATGCTTCATAGCCTTTCAGGGACTGTCTTCCCCACTGGGACACTAAAAGAAGAGAAAATATGTATGCACAAGCCAGGCTTTCTAACTAATCTCAGCCTACACTGCAATGTTCACAACCAGGAAATATTTCCAGATAGGCCACCCTTGTTTATTGGGGCCATTTGGATACCCTTGGAGTCCATTCAGATTAAATGCATGTGGAGATCCTTCTCAGGCCATGGCATAGCTGGGTTACTCTGAGAAAAGCAAACATAACACAAGCAGGCTATGTTCTGGCCTGACCCATAAAAACACCTGAAAGACAGCAAGGTCTCCATCCTTCTAAGGACCACACATCCTTAGAAAAGAGTAAACAAAGGCAAGTGCCAAGAGCCCTTCCCACCATGCAGTTCTGAGGCACAAACCCAGACAATAGGCTGTCTGTCCATGCACTCATTAAAAAGCATCTGTTATTTCAGGCTATAAAAACACAGACAGGGCACTCTGCTCCTGGAGATGAAAGCAGGCAGAACGCAGGAAGAGAAGAACTTTATATCCCACAGTGATCCTCTAGCATCCTTCTTCTGACCTCCACACCCATGAGCTCCTTTGTTCCTCAGGGCTACTGGTTCATCTGCTTCGAAGTAGGGGCATACACTGCCAGCATTCAGGAAGCTGCAGCCTCTCCCGCCAGTGCCTGCAGCACCACAGACACTCCCACCACTTGCTAGCTGCAAAGGGAACATGCTGGGAATCTCTGGCAGGGTAAGCCCTCTTCCTCATAGCACAGCTTTGGCACTCTGCCCTCAAAATAGCCCTCTTACCACCCCCATCCTCCCTCCCTAGATACCGAGGGGTCACAATATTCCCAGTTAACCCAGCCTTCCGAGTGGCCTGGGGAAAGTGATTGTAGACACATGTAACACCTACAAGAGCTCTGCAGGCAACCTGCGAATTGCTCAGTGTGAAAGAAAGTGAACAGGCAAGGTCTGAGCTGCTCCTACCCTTGCTCTGTTCATTCAACTGAAATGGGAATAGCTAGAAAGGATAGCACAGAAATGTTTTTGAGGCATAGTATAATGACAGCTTGTCCCTCTCTTCATATTGTGTGAAAGGAAAGAGAAGCGAGTCCTTTCTTTGGCTGTTGCAATTATACAGCTTGAAGCAGCCAGGCTGTCTACCTTCCTGCAGGAGATGTGACAGCTCCCAGTGCCAGAAAGCTGCATTCCTCTACTTTGAAGAGCAGATTTATAATCCATGAGCTGCAAAATCTAAAGGGAGTCATAAAGGTTTTCTCAAATAATAAAAAAGGAAACAACCGCTACAGCCTCAATTATGGAGCCTTTGGATCTGTTTTTAGCATTTTCTCATGAAAAAAAAAAGCATCAGCTGAAAGAAAAAGATGACATGGGCCAGATGTTACCATGCATTATAGAAGATTTCTGTCACTGCCCAAGATCAGGCTGTCTTGGGCTTCAGCAGATGCAGCCTTTGGTCAGGGAGGATTCCTCTTGCTTCTTCCTCACCACACCCTCAACAGAGCCAGTGTGGCAAAGGCAGGCTGGAGCTGCAGCCAGCCACTTCAAAGGAGCCAGCCTCACTCAGAACTTGCCTCTGGTGGCCCAAAACAAGGAAGAGCCCAAAGACATCAGTTTTACCTTTCTTCCTTAACTGCTCCATTTTGTACAAGTCACATTAACGGATCTCTTTGAGTTCAGCCTACAGTTTTTCTTCATAGAAATAATGGAATTGCATTTTTATTTTTTTCCTTCCAAAACAGTGTTGAAAACTCATCAGAGAGTCACAAAATCTTCTCTCAATCTGTTTTCCTTGTAAGGGCAAAAAGCTTTTTAAAATGGGAGCTGAAATGTAAGAACTGGAAACATTCTGGCTGAAACTAGCATCTCATTATTAGAGTACATGTGCAGTGTGAGGGCCTCCCAAAGCTCATTTCTTTAAGTGTTTAGCCTACCTTTTAAATTGATGACATGACAGACTTTAAGCTTGGCCTTTTCTTAATGATCAGGCAAGAGATTTATATCTTGATTTTCCTAATAAAAAGATGACTGTAGGGAAGTTCTTCCAGCCTCATCGTATGCAAAATGTACAAAGTAAGCATTGCTCTTTGCCCTGCTCCACCATTCCATGGGATCAAGCTCCTCTTTGGTCCCTGAAGACTTCTCTCCCCCTTCTCCTCAGAACTTGCATGGAGAGAATGGACAGTGAGAAAAGACAGGTCCCTCCAGTTGGCTCCCTCCTGTTCCTTCCTCAAAGCACATGAAATACACCAGATTCCAATAGCTTCACCATCTGCCCTGACTGCCCACAGCCAGAAAGAAGAACTGCACTAACCCAGACAGTCCCTGTCAGGTAGGCACCACTGTGTTGATAGCCAGAACTTTCCACACAAAACCACATGTGCTTTCTCCAAACAGCACATACACAGAGTCCACAGAGACACCCCATACAAGCTTCTTGCCCAAATCCTGTGTATCAGGAATGCTGTTCTTCTTAACTGTGATTCTTCCAGGAAAATTAGATAGAAATATTCATAAATCTCAAATAGTAAACTAGGTATCTTAAATTGTACCTAAACAAACATTCCTTTTTTTTTTTTTCTCCCTGGAAATACTGTAGTTCTACTACAGATTCCTTATCAAGAGCTCAATCAAAAGAAGTAAAAGGACAATATATTTCTATTTTCTGCTTTCCCAGCTTGTTAGCTGTTTTCTTTTCGTTAGTTTAGACAATTTTGCTTGACCTGAAAACTAGTCCCAGCAGCATGATATCACAGGACTACCTCCATTGCAGCTGGTTTTAGGTACTCATTTGGTCACGGAAGGGGAAAGTAATTAAGTCTTTAAGTATTTATTCCCAGCTGCTACCAAGATCCTGTCTTTGTCATTTAAGCTAAAAGGAAGCAGCCACAAATTAAATCTGCCTTTCCAGAGGAAGAAGACTAGACTTTCATGACAACTGCTTTGAGTCTTCATAAGAAAACCTAAAAAATAATGTACCATCTGGGTGTTCATCTATAATATAAGGACTGGTAAGTCTGTAGTACAGTGGGGATAAAGTATGTGTGTGGTCCCTGGGCAAGCCTTCTTAAATGTAGATGTGTCTAGGATTTGAAAGATGAAATGTAATATCCTAAAATTTGTATGGCTAAAGAAGAAAACATAGATGTAGCTGCCTTGTAGAGATTTTCCAGCCTCAACAGGAGCTGGAAATGTTTTTTGGGCATTTCTACAGAACCTACTGTTTCATGCAGGTATGGCACAACCTCTCTGTGGCCTGTTCCCTCCCTGGAAGTTGGAAGTGGTCTCTTTTCCCCATGGTGGAGTGTTTGCTGGGCTGGTTTCCTGTTGGTGGCTTTATGAATGCAGCATGTTGGCTGGTCTGTCTGTCTGCAGTGATGGCTTGAGGCTGTCCTTCGTGTGTGTCCCCTGCAGCTGTTAAACTGATGGGCTTAACACAATGCTGAGCAAAGGGGAGGAGAGGCCTCCAGAGTGTTCGTTGTGCAATCCTACAATGATGGAAATGAGGTTCTCTGGTTTCTCCTGCCCAACACCTCAAGAGGGAATGGATCCTGTCTTTGCAGTTGTTCTGTGCATAAGGAAAGCTTGTCTCTCCCTATGAACAGTCCACTCTTCCTTGATCCACCGAGACAGAGAAACCTGATTTTCTGCCTTTTGTTACACTTCATTGCTGTGGATGTCTCTCAGGGGCCAGTGCTCAGGAACATCTTAATTCTTTTGGTGTCAGTGACTGTGCCTCACCTCTCAGGTGAGCCCTGCACAGGACCAAACTAATACAAGGAAAAGCATAATAGAGATTCTTACATATTCAGGCAACTTTACCTGCTCATAATCTCTTCTCCTCCCTCCAGATGTTATTTTCATCCTTGCATGTACTTCTGCTGTGAGTTTTTTCCTGCTGAAATAGATCTTCTCAAACTTGGGGTCTTAAGGGATAAATTTGCTGATATTTGTGGAAGTTGTGAGGCTGAAACTGGTGCTGGGTTGGCTCCATGCTGCCAAGCCACTGCATTCTCCACCCAGCAGCCAAAAGAGCTCCAACCCTGCATCCCAGGGAAGATTACCACCCTCCCCATTCCATTGGGAGTATAATATTGTTTGGTATGTAGCCATAAAGGAGAACCTAAGCCCTAAGAGCATGAGAGGGACTGAACTATTCCCTTCACACTTAACCTCAGCTGTGTTATGTAATTACTATTTCACTCACATAATGCTGTTTATTAGACTGGGGCTGAGTAGATGCAACTAAAATCAAAATTTGGCTCTTATTAAATTCTTTCTCCAGTCAAGAGAGATAGTTTGTGGTCCCAGAGGACTGAGAAGGAATGATCAAGGAAACAAAAGAGTAAAGCTGGGTCATAAAATAGCCCAAAAAACTTCTATAGTTTTTCTTGGGTCATTCAAGGACAGGGGGATGATGTGCATAAAGAAAAATTGATAGAGACCTAGATAAAAGAAAGAGGGAATTTAGTCCAACCTGCATCTCAAACTTGTTGTCCTGGGAGCAAATTGCAACTGTATCTAGTCTAAACCTCTAAATTTTCGATTGAAATGTTTGCACAACTTACTATGACAAAATACACCTTTGTGTAACTCTGCAAATGAGGTCTCAATTTTTTTCATGTTGCTGCTTTAACCTCATTACTTCTGTCCTGTTTTCATCAACTAATGATAGGGATTTGATTGTCGCCTGTTTTTTCAGTCTCCCTTAAAAAAAATTCAACAATCCTGTTCACTCCTGCTTCACCCATCAAGGTAAACCTTCATTAAGAAGCAATTAAGGTTGCTCAAGCAATATGCCACCACAACAACTGAAAGGAGGGGCTTCTTCAGGTCACCCTGTCCCCATAGGTGTTGGCTTGTTTTCTCTGGAGCATCTCATCTGCATCCACTGCTCAGACCTTGCAGGCTTTCTGCAAGACCTTTCAAACCTCAGCAAATGTCATTGTCTGTAATGACAAACTGGTGAGGTTTTGAGTAGGAGCTTCCACTTTGACTGAGCTGCTAAAGCCTGTCTCACTGGCAACAGAGGTCTGCCATTGCTAATGGACCTGAGTGGCTGTGCTGGTTAGTGCTATGAAAATCCCATGGGATTAAGAGGAATAGAGGAACAGCTTTTTATACAGCATATTTGTGCATTTGGGGTGTCAATTAGTGTAGCACTCTGGCTGCTTCAGGCTGAAAGAGAAATGGGCCCGCTGCTTTCAGTACTGAGGTGGCCAAACACCTCCTTCAGCAATGGTTTTGTAGAACATTTGTACATTTAAAATTTACCTTGCCTCTGGCTGTTTGGCAAATTCCATGGTGGAAACTAGAAGTCCATAAAAAAGAGAATTTTACAGGAAAAACCCCACGTGTATTAGTTAGGTCTTTTTATTTTATATATTTAAGAGATTTATTACTTCTTCTGGGAACATTTGGTGCCTACAGAAAGTTGTATTTCTCTAGTTACCTACCCCAGCCTGATTTATCTGGGTAATGAATTTTGGAGAGCTAGAAAGCCCCTCAGGGAGACTCTGCTTTTGCTGTTGGGTACATGAATAATGATATCTTGTCTTCAGCTTTGGACTAAGGTGCCTAAAGAAGGACCTTCCACAGAATAGAAGTACTAAAGTCCAGTTCTGGAGCTACTGCTAAAGACGACCAAGTTTAAGACATAGTCTTGTTTCCCAGTTCCAATTGTTTTACAGGTCTGCATCTCAGTCTCAGACTTGCTTTTGTGGATGTGATCCTCTGAGCTCCCAAGGACCATATACAGATGTCTGAAATTCCACCTAAAGCCATATTTTCTCATGGCAGTGTTAAGCTCTCAGAGGCCTCTTGTTGGCAAGATACTGCAAGCTCAGGTCAAGGCTGGAATTGGAAGTCCCTGAGTAAGGCTCTGATGGCTCTCTGTACATGATTCTTACTACCTTAAGAGAAGGGAGGGGAGCCTAGAAGTTAGGGCACTGCATGACCCTACATCAATATATTACCTTCTTTTTTGCCAGATGTCTAATAAAATAGTCTGTGGAATGATATCCTCATAGATCAGTTTTAAAATTAAATGAAAATCTCATGTTCTAAAGAAGAAAAATGCTGATCTATTACCTACTACTGCAGAAATAAGAACCACACAGTGTTATAGCTAGGGCATATATATGAGACTCTGTATCAGAAAAATTCTAGATTCAGCAAAAAAACCCCAAAAATAGATATTGCTGGAAACACTTTGAGTGCTCCCAAAGAAAAATACTTTCATAATTATACTTTATCTAAATCCTGTCAGTCAGAGAAGAATAATTTTCAAGGTAGGGTAAAAATACTGATCTGCATGAGCTGTTTCTGATTCCCTCTTGTCCCCAGAGAAGCACAGGTAATACACAATTATGGGTACTCTTCCATGCTGAAAATTCAGTGTTAGATTACTGGTGGAGAAAATGGAGAAAAAACCAAACAGACTTTAGCAGGACTCACATGGTGAAACTAGAGTCAACTGAAATACTTCCAGTCTTTGCAGACATTTCCCTTCTGGAGCACTATTGTTACAAGCAGTGTATTTTAATTCACCAAAAGGCAGATTGTTTGCCTTTCCCTTTTAAAAATATACTCAGATTTTGTTTCTTCCATTCGCAATTACTAGTTGCATATTTTTCTGTGTTCTTTTTTAGCTGCTACTTTATTGTTAAGCCTAAAAGACCAGAAATTATCAACCACAAGATAAAATTGTGTTAGTATTGATCAGGTCACCCTGTCTATTTAAAACAGACCAAATGGGCTGTAAGGGACATCTCTGCCACTCTGATAATCAGAAGCTTCTGTAAACAAAATTATTTTTGCTATAACTATCAAAACATTAATTCAGGAAAGCTGGAACTGAATAAGTGGAGTTAACCTGTATTTGCCCTCCTCTTTACACATACATATATTCACAGAAAGTTTCTGTCTCTTCTGGTTGTGAAGATAACCTTTCAAGTATAAACTGAGAGGAATGCTGGCTTGAGTCTGGAGCCAAACACATGGAAACAATAACACTAGACATAAGCTGCCTTCATTCATCTCAGTGGGATTCTAGCAATGAAGTCTTCTTGTCACAATGTAAAAGCCAGACCTGTTAACTCTTTCAGTGCTACATTTTGGTAGTGGAAAGTTTCATGTAGCTGATGTATCCATCACAGCCTAATTGTATTTTCCTTTGAAAGGATATGCAATGTAATATGACTATGTATTTGAAATATGTACATAACCCATCTCTATTTTTGTCTTGACCAAACTGTAGTTTGACTGTTTTTATAGCTGATGTCCCGAAGATCAGATTCTGCTCTGTACAAAATGAGAAATAAAATCCTTTCTTGAATAAGTTTTCTTTTTCAAGAAACATTTTTTTTCCCAAGGTTTTCTTTTTGTTTTCTTTTTCCCTTCCCTCTCACCCAAAAGGCAGTTGTGGCTGAGCAATCCAAAGACTAAACTTAAACCGTCTTAAAAGCATATGGACAGATCATCTGCCCAATGTCTGTCTGCCCCCCATTTTTATGCAGAAAGCAGTGTGTCAGTTCCTACGGAGGGTGAACATGGTGTGCTCATTCTATCAGCAAGCAGGCTTGGTCAAAGGAAGACTTACAGGATTCACTAACAGGATCTGATATCAGTCTGCCTTAAACCTCTGCTGACTAGGGTCTTTGGCTGCAGTTACCAAGCTGGGAAAAGTGAAGTGTGACAAACCTCAAGGCTGAGCAGGAAGCTCCTATGTCAGAAGAGAAATGTAGGTCAATGTGCTTTGCAAAAGAAAACCTCTGCTTTCAATTAAGTGCATCATAAGAAGAAGCAACTGTCAATTGTCCCATCTCTGCTGTTCCCAAGCAGGCATCTACTCTTTCCCTCTGTCTGCCACAGCTGGAAGCAGGGGCCATGGTAGGAATCAGTAGTGGTTCTCCTTATCACCTTGCTCCAGTTTGTATTGAGATTGACAGGAAAGAAATGTATTTACTAATATTATCATTTAATGTTATTTACTTTCTGTTGCTATCTCTGTCCTCCTTCCTCTGTCCCTTGCTAGGGAAACAAGGTTAAAAGAGAAACTGATAGCATCACTCCAAGGACTGGGCTGGGTAATAACATCAGAGTGATATAAGAACTTGGAATAGTTAATGCTACAGTAGGATAAAAAAAATGCACTCTGGATTTCTAAACTATACGACTCCTTAATGGTGAGGAATCAATCCTTTATGGTGTTTTGCAGTTTGTTCCTAAGAAATCCTTAATAACCTTTTGTTTCTTTCTTGGCTATTTGTTCCAGTTGCATAAAATGTTCCATCTAACTCAGTCCCACTGGAAAATGAGGAGAGGTTTGTGTTTTTTATTTCAGTGGATTTGTGATCAAGCTTATAATTGAGGTAAAAAAGACTATATGAAAGTTGTCTGAGCAAAAGTATTGACTTTTGCTAAACACCATGAAGCTGAACAAGTTGTCATAAGAATAAGAAAATTTGAAGTTTCTTAGTCTTATCAGAGACATCTGGTACACTAGGTCTTGTTTCCAAAATCTGTGAGTGAGTTTTTTTAGAATTATTATTCAGGAAAACTGCATTTTCTCCTCATCAAACTGTTTAACATAATTTCTAAATGATTATACATAAATGTTGTGGCATTCTCATTCTCCAGCTGCAAGCTGCTGTATTTCAGACAGTGTTTAGGTCTGTAGCAAGCATTTATAGAAGAAGTTTACTTTCTTAGAAGTATCACTTATCTAATTGTTTTTCCAAGTATGAAACATAATCATGATCATTGTTTAGTTCTGGGTTTGTGTTTTTGTGAAGGCTGCTGTTGGTGGGCCTGAAGGAGGTTCTTCACTTTGAGAGATTTAGAAGATTTGCCCTTCTCTTCTTTTGGCTTTCAGCCTTGATACATTACCTGCTGAAGATACACCCCTGAATCCAGTTTAGCATGCTGCTTTAAAAAGTGAATATCTGGATCACTGGGGAAGACCAGGGAGGTTGGAATGGGGTGTGATGCTTTCCTACTCTCAGGCTAGTAAAATCCTAACCCTCCAGCAAGTCACTCAGAGCTCTTATCTACATGAAGGCTCTTCAGTACCTGATGTGAAATATGTAAGATGTGCTCAGCCTAACTCTCAGGGGAAATGTGTTTCTCTGAGAAACACACGCTTCTTCTCACTCCCTCACTCAAGACAGATGGGCAGCGGGGTGGAAGGTTTTACTTCCAGCTGTGATTTCTGTTTGGGAATCTGATGGGTGGGTCATCCTTCTTCTTGGGCTGCCAGGGGGCTGATTGCTCACATGCACACCCCCACAGAGGAGCAGCACCTTTATGAAATAAGCTGAAGCACCTCAAGGTAACTGGTGCTGAGCACAGCCTGTTGGAAGCAGAACACAGGTATACTGATGCACAATATGGACTTATATCTGTTGTTTTCTTTCAAATACCTTCTTGATGGAGAACAGAAATTGTAATTTCACAAACATTAAAACCACAGTGTTCATTCAAATAGGTAAATGCAGGCACAAATATCGATCCTAGTGGCACAGACTTCTTAGCTTTGCACCATGTATAAACACTGTTTCTTACATTTGCAAGTAATATTGAATCCCATGTGCTCCAGTTCCACTACTATAATCACTACTATATACCTGGATAGAATGCCAGTGCTGATATTGTAGGGGAGGTTCAGGTCTGTTAAGCTGTCAATCAGTAAGTGATTTTCTCATCAATCCTGGGCGCTGCTGAAAAGAGCCAGATCAATGGGTTTGTTCCTTTTCAATTTTCTTTTGTTTTGTACTTTCTCTTTCAAATCTTTTAATGGCTTGTTGGAAGTTAAGCTATAAACTTGTCCATCTAAAAGGTGTATTATAACAATGCAGTCCTGGCTGAAATAACCATCTTCAGTTTGATTGTGCTGGGAGAGCAGCGTACGTGTACACACACACATGCATGTATATGGATGACTAAAATCTCATCCATAATACTGGTTTTACAATTGCTGTGATGGGAATAACAAAAACTCCAATGTCCCTCTAGACCTTTAAATGAGGAGAATGCAACAATGTGGTGTTTTCCTTCCCTATCTCCACCCTTGCTTGCAAATGTGATTTGTCCTCAGCAGTGAAACACTTACCACTTTCTGTCTGCGTGGAAGAAATTTATAGCTCTGGAAGTTTCAGGGTTTTTTTTATTTCACAAGCATGAACATCTGAGGGAAGTACCTTACCTTCCCACATAACTAGGTTTGGCTAAATTAATTTCTTCTTCCTCTCTCCAGCTTAGCTGCTTGGGTTTCTGTCCTTTCTCCAGCACTGACATCGATATTTTTACCCTGAAACCCAAGCTCTTGTGGTTGAATGATCATTACTCTTTTGTTTTTATATACATTAATTTGTGATTCTCTTGAGAATTTTCTCATGCTCATAATTTTGGTCTCTCTTACTATAGGGCTTTCAGCAAATGCCTTGCAAAGAAACAGTATTACCTCAGACTAAAAGAACTGGGGTTTACAAAGCTCCCAGGCCACTAGATGCTCCCTTAGCAAAACTGAATTAAACAAAATTGTATTTCATAGGGTCCATGTTTGTTAGCTCAAGGCCTGGCCATTACACAGTATAGGAACAGACATTCATTCTTACAGCTCTGGGCAGAAAAGAGGATTTTGTTAACTGAACCACCTTGGAAAAGGATAAGTTGACTGTGTTTCTACATATCTTCTTCACTGCAGTATCCGTGCCCTGGTGCTGCCCACCTGGTGAACCTGATTATCTCACAATCAAAGCTGGCTGACAGCACAGAGCAGTTCCTGGGGCTGCTGTGCGTGTGTGTGGTGATGCACAAGCAGAAAGTGCTCTGATGCAGGACATGGTGATAGTCCTGCAAGAGCCTTGGGAACACTTGGGTCCCCTCATGAGAATGCTGCGAGCTCACGAGGCTGGTGGCAATGCTTGTGGGGTGTTTTTCTCCTGTAGGTACAGCACTAGAAGAAACTGGGAGAACACAAATGTTATAGAGGCAGGTTGTTTACTTTCAACCCATTTATGGTTTGCTTCTCTGAGCTGCTCTGCTAAACACTGGTTTTACCAGTGTGGTCAAACCACCTCGAAACACTGCTGTAAAAGTCAAAAACTCTGTTGCATGTTTAAAACTTTACCCCCCTGTCCCTGCACTCAGGTTATAGCATGGCTGCAGCTGAGGGAGAGAGCAGGAGTAGGACTGAGGCCAGTGTGCTCTGGGGCACCCTGGCTGCCTGGTTGACAGCTCAAAAGCTGCCCATAGCTGGGCTGCCTGTGTGTGTCTGAGAGCACCTGGAGGCACCTGGCAGGGTGCAAGGGGGTTTTGACACAGGGAGTCCCACCGGTGCTGGGGATGCCTTCAGCTGTGCATGGGACCAGGCTTACCCAGGCAGAATCCTTGGGGTGAAAGAAAAACTTACTTCTATTTTTGTTTTGTTTTAGTTAGAGAGCACTTTGGAAAGCTGACACTCATTTAGTCACCCTGAGTTGTCTCTTTGAGCTCCTGGCACTCTGCTGGGGACAAGCACATCCAGTGAATGCATGTTGCTTTGCAGAAGGGATTGCTGCCCACCAGGGTGTGCTGGGGGACACCTGAGGGAAAAGAGTGGCTCCAGAAACTTCTGCAGACATTACTGCCACAGGTAATATTCCCTTCCTCATGAAATTAAAAGCAGATAGATGTATAAATGGGGTGCAATATATTAATTGCAGTTTTTCATAGCAAACAGGCACTTCCAACCTCTTGTGCTAATGATGAATTGTGAGTGAGCGTCTTCAATTTACAGGGCAAGCTTTGACTGTGTGGATATGGCTGGGATTAATGAAAAAGCATTGGCACTCCAGAGGTTGGTCAGCTGCAATACACACATCCTGGGGCTCAAAAGTAGCTGGGCTTTGATCCAGAAGCTTATATCTATCTCCCTGTGAAAAACAGAATGAGGACACTCTAATGGAGGAGACTTTAGTCTGCTTCAGACTTCTTCATTTTCAGCTAAATCAGAGGCACAGTTTGAAATGCCAAAGTAAGTAAAACTTCATAGTTACTGCTATCTTTAAAATTCTCTTCTCATATCTTTGTAGAGATAGGGAATGTTTCCTGTCACCTCCATGCAGACAGCTTTTATGTAGGGGAAAAAAGTTAAAGAAGCAGTAAAAATAATCCTCTGTTGGGATCTGCATACAACAGAGTTTGTGACTACAGTTTAAACTTTTATTTTTTTCTGTTTACATAAGTAAAAGGAGAACTGTGACAAGCTCTTTAAAGCTTGAATATTGTATGCTCCTGGGATTCTGTAAAGACCTATTGAAGTTGTAAGCTTTTCTCCAAGCTCAGTATTATTCCATAAAGACTATGGATGGCATTCTTGTTCCTGAGGGGAGAAGCTGTGATAATCTATTACATTTTCTCATTTTGAAAAGAAAATAGTGAATCAATTCTGTTACATCTTTGGATCAGTTTGAAAGCTGGTCAATGGTAATGGCTCTTTCCTTGCAGTTATGTGCCCAAGCACATTATAATGTCAAATAACAGGCAGTGGACTTCAAAGATGTTCTTCTAGATTTAAGAAGTATAGAAGTGTATAAGAAGTGGATTTTGTTTATTAAATTTAATACCAATAAATCAGTAGCTCCCCATCCAGTATCATATGTCACCCTTGGTTTATGCTTAAAGATCTCTATACATAATTTGATCCCTGACTTTATGAGGTGTGAAAACCTACTTTTGAATTCAACACTTGTAGATGTTAAAGGTTCAGCCTTGTCAATACATGAGTCACCATTGCAGTCCCTGTTTAGCAGATAAGACAATCACAGTCTCCATGTGGCCATAGGCATAGGTAAATTCAACAGCTCAGTGAGAGCCTGGTGGCTTCAGAGCTCACCAGGGCAACTTGGATTTCAACCTTACCCCCAAATAAACCCTACAGTGTTTAGTAGACTAGCATAAAAGGGAGGAAATAAGTATATTCCAGCTCTAATGAGAGAGCTGAGATCAACATCCGCCATGCCAAATTTAAAGGTTTGAAACATCTAAATATTGGCATGATACAGGCAAGTTGCTACTTGTTTGTCACTCCTTTTTTGGGGAATAATTTTACTCTGAGCATCCCTAGAAACTGGAACCTAGATAGCATAATGGTTTTTCCAAGGTATAGGTTTATGGTTATCATTAAGCTACTCAGCAGTGTTGAATGCTGGGCAATTCTGCCTCAGCAGAAATGGGGTAGTTAGGATTTTTTTTTTTTCTGGAATAAATTTAGGAATTGAGACTTAAACCAACTATTTATATACAAAGAAGCAGAATGGTAATTTTTGCAAATGCTCATCTCAACTTCCCATCTTCCAGAAATACGTGCAGCAGTGTAATGCACGTGGACTCAGCCTCAAAAATGAGGCTACTCATGTCTCAGCAATGAGCTGTATTCCTGCAGAACACACTGTCAGGCATTCAGAGCCACTCTACCAGACTGTCCTGACGGAAGGAAACAAAACATAATGGGACAGAGCTAGAACGACCATGCTGCCAAACTTTTCATCTTTTTAAATATGTTGGGTTTCAGGACATTCACCTATCATAGGTGCCTGAGTTAACAGACCTTCAACCCTACATTCAGGGGTTAAATCCTCAGGGCAGATTGCTAAAACATGTTTTTCATTTGGCCTTAATTGTGCAGGAAGGTCAATGTAATCATAGTTATTATTTACACATCTCCTGGCATCTGCTCAAATCTATCTTTTTTGCTACTTCCTGGAAGAAGTTAAAGTATTTTAATTTCTTGGTAGGGTGATGTTGTGTTAGTACATTTAGTAAGCATGGATGTTCAGGTTGCTGCCAGTACTGTTTTGGATATGTGTATTACTGAAGCATCCCTTACTGTAAGTACCATTACCCTCCCATCCCAAAAATGGGTAGGCTACTTCCATAAGTACCACTCTACAAATGCACTCCTATGGAAAGCATGAAACTGAACCAAATACTTCTTTTGCAGTTACTGTTTTCCAGCCCCTAAGAGGAGGATGAGATTTACATTTGACCTCTTCCCCTTTCTTTGGCTAGAAAAACGGTATGATCTATTCAGCATTATAAACCCCAAAGTCCCATTGCACTAAGAAATATTAAATCCATCCAATAAATTATCATTAGGATGAATGAACGCAGTTTAACAGATCTTGGAAGACTATTCAGGATTCTCCCAGAGAGCTAATTTCAAAGGAGTTCTGCCCTTCCACTGATAGTCCTATCTATTTCTACAAGGTGGTCAATTTCAAGTGTAACTGTAAAAGTATGTACCTATCCATAAAAACATTCCTTTCCCTCTACAAGGAAAGATCGTATGCTGGCACAGATTTTCAGCTCTCAAATAATGAGATTACATAACATCTAGAAATCATGTCATATTTATGTACATGCCTCCCTTCCACTCGAGAGGCAGGCCAGGTCGGCAGCATCTGGAGGGCTGGTGGATTTGTAAAAAAGACAGCAAGACAGCAACCTGGAAATGAGGTGCAGCTGCACAGATATTCCTAGGTAGCCACTACCCCTATATCCACATCTTGCATATAATACTGCATTATATTTGCCCTCGTACAGATCCTCGTATGACAAATGTGTCCAATTCTTGACTGAGAGAACAGGAAAAGGAATGATCCCAGAACTGTAGGGAAATGGGAGATAAGTGTAGTCTTCAGCACCAGAACTAGGATGGTTCACAGATTTTTTTGGGTTTTGTTTTTTGATCTTTTTAAAACATCCAAAGCATATTTTTCCTTGACAATAGAAATTATAAAAGCAGTACTCACCACTAATTCAAGTTTACTTCTAGATTCAACGTTTACTTAAAGGTTGGAAAGAATTTTTAAAAAGAAAAGATTTTTCAAATTATATATTTGATTATTCTGCATAGTTTTAGCTTTTGGAAGTGCTCAAAATGGTTTCAGTTGATACTAAGTGACATATTTTGGGAATAAGATCTGAAAACTTAATCTTATTCTAACTCTGAATGACCTACTTTACAGCTGGAACCAGGATTAAAAAAAAACAGTTAAAAATCTGGAAACAGTTGACAAGTTTAAGAGCTTAAGCGAGGACTATGAGAGTGGATAAGTCGAGCATGTCATGGTACCAACAATGAGAAATGTGGAGCAGTTTTGCTGTGTGCAGAGGACTGAAATCTGTAACTTGTTGCATGTCTAAACAGTCCACATGAAAAAGCAATTGACAGGTTTGCTGAGATAGCAGAAAGCCTAAAAAAAATTTGCTCCAAAGCAGGAAGTAACTGCAAAGCATTTTTGATTTTACAAAGAAAAATGAAAGAAAACTGAAAACTTTTTGAAACAGAGAATTCTGGGCTCTGTTCTTTAACTGAGAATTATCAACAGAGATACTGGAAAGCTGTATTTGCAACATGTGGTGTGTTCTACAAATTATTATCAGGCAGAAATCATCACATAAGGAACACGTGCATTCATACGTGAAACACTTTCACAGCAGTTATCCTTTTCCTCTCAAGAACAAACACTATAACAACAAAAAGAAACAAAATTGTGAAGATCATCAATTGGCCTAAAAAGTAAAGCTACAATTTTATTTCATAAAAGCAAACTTCCTCCTGCTAACACAGATGAATTGGTGGAGAATTGTATAACTTCTCCACTAAGTCTCTTATTCCAAGCTCCGTGAGTGAACTTGATCAAGGATGTGCTGCTTCAGTAGTGCCACAGCATGGCTATCAGAACAGATGTATTTGTGTGTGTAGATACAGACACATACAAATAGAGCTATATGAAGCTACAGAAAACTTGGTGTCTTCCAAAAATGTACAAATCCTCCTTTCCCATGCAAGGCTGCAGAAGGTAATATACACCACGTGCTAAGTTACCAGGCTATAAAAAAGGATATTGTGGGCTTTTGGCACAGATCAACAGAGAGCCTCAGGTAGATTGGTAAAGCACTGAATGCCAAAGGTTTAGAAAATCAAAACCTCCAGCCAACAGAGAAAAAAAAAAGAAGGAAAGGAGTGTTTTTTAGGATTGTGCCAGGACCTTAGGATTTGCTAACATAAATTGAATTTGAAGAGGGAAAAAAACCATTTTCCAAATAGAGGGAAAAGTTATATGTAGGACTTCGGTATTTTGAAAGCCTTGACTTATTTGCCAAGCCTGGAATAAGAAGGCAACCCACCAGTAATGGAAAGAATAATGTTGTCCATAGATATCCATATGAAGTGCTAGCATAAAATCACACATATATCATTCTTTCTTAAAGCAGAGGGTATATTTTTCTCTAGGTTGAAGAGCATTTCTTCAGTACCTACCTAGATCAAGTTTGTGTGTAAAACAGACTAAAGATGAGCTTGAGGTGTTCTTCACAATGAACACACATTTGCATCCTTACAGCCTTCTTTCAGTACAACAAGAAAATATTATCTGTACATGCAAGCTGTTGCAGGCACTGAGTATTTTCTGGGAAAAAACAGTTCCATGAGAGCATCTCAAATGATATTTGCATCCAAATACAGTATTGTGTTAAGAAAGATCTTTTTTGCTAGAAAAAAGAGCAGGTTATTGCACATTCCACTAAACAAGGCCATCGATGATGGATTGGTAAGATAATTAAAGCTTTTATCCAGGCCTTTAAAACCCTGACCTACTGTAGCCTACAGAGAAACAGTGAACACAAAGATTCTCACTGAATCCACGATCAAGCAGTCTCAGACGCCCACAGGATTTTCACATGGAGGAAAAAGTCTTTGTGGACTAATCCTGAGCTAATACACAGAGGCCAGAAGTGACACCTAGAACAAAATGCATCTGATGGAGCTGACTTAGTGCCCAATGCACGGGGGGAGGGAGCCAAAGGCACTCAACTCATGTATGTGGCAGAGTATTCTTTGCCCCTTGACAGTTCTGAACAATGCAGCTTCACTGTCTTCTGTGGAAAACAACACACCCACACTCTGCTACCAAAGTGAAGACCTGTGTATTTGAGGGTAGTAAATAGCTATTTAGTGAGCAGATGTATCAATATTTTTTTTTGGTTGTTTTCTGAACAGTCTGTAGCAATAGAATGGTTTCAACAGGCCTGATGTCAGTATGGCTGGGTTTATAGGCATCAGCTGAGAATTTTCCATAATGACTGTCATTCAATGCACTTTTACCACAACTTCCCAAATGAGGTACTTCCTCATCATGTCTGTTTGACCTTTTAAAAGATGTGCCTCTGCAGTTTGTGTATTACATAGACACTTAATTTTGAATTATTTGTCCCTTTTTCATGGATAGTTAGAAATATTGCGATCAGTTAATGCAGAACATCCTGTATGTTAAGTAATACATAGGCCCTTTGGGTGAATTCAACCTGAGCATCAGATTGGTAAGATAATTGGCAGATGATTTAATTGAATTGTTCCTCTGTCTTAATACTACATGAGGTTTATAATTTTCTGGTTTTTTTTTTTTTTTCAAAAAAAGTGTTTTCTTGACCATGGCCATTCCTAGGATGAAAAATGAAAAGGGGATTATTGAGTTTATCAACAGAGCTTCTACAACAATTTTCAGAAACTGATTTTTAAAAGTGTCTGTTTAAGCTTGTTAAGACTTATCTTTCTGATTTCAAACATGAACTGAAGGATCCTACCAGCTGTGCAATGGAGAGCCAACAGAGATGTACAGCTACAGCACTGCATGGGGACAGTGTTTTTGCAGCTAAATACAGGTCACCCATGCCCACACGGTTCTGCATCAAACAAGTCCTGTCCTTCAGCAGAACTTAATTCAGGGGAACATTATCCAATATGATTATGCTGCATCTAGCTCCAAAGACAGCTCAGGAATTCCTCATCCTCATTCTAAGATGAGATACTGATGTGCCCAAAATTTTTTTCTTGAACTTAAGACTCTTCAAGAATTCTAGGTTTCCAGTCCTATCCCTTCTCAACGTCTAGTTTTTTACTTTTTTAAAATCCAAAACTTGAGTACCTACTTTCAGAGGGTCCAAAATAAGGAAATTGAAGCGAAAAGAGGCATCTCTTTGTGTCTCCCCAGGGTAGCTGAAGAAATATTTCAAAAACAAACATCAGCTTTTATTAAGGCCTCCTTTAAGAAACTGTGTTCAGTAGGCTTCCAGTGGAATTGCCTGACTTGTATCACAGAAAAGTTGGGAACATCACTTCAGAATCTGCATTCCTCTGGGCAATCAAAATTGACGTACAGTCATGCTAAAATTCACAACACTTAGATCCAGTTTACCCATGTAACCCTCAGCTACCCCCGGCAGAGCACAATTTCTTGGCTGCTGAGCAGAAAGGAGAAGTTTACCTGAAATAAATGTACATAGTTTAAAAAGGGAAGTCTTAATGTTTTTTTGAAGTTTCATAGGGAATTATTTCACTAGAGCATTCCAAAGGATGGATCCAAAGCACACAAATAGATTGCCATACCACTTTAGCTCTTTCAGTCTGCTATTTTAATATGAGTTTTCCAGAAGACTTTGGGTCTTGGAGAGAAAAGTTCTGTTTGCCTGTACCAGGCCTTTTAAAATCTCCAAAATGCATTCCTAGCTCCTCTGTATAATGACAGTGGGACAGTGCGCTAGAAGTGCTGGGGTTTTTTTGTTTGTTTGTTTGTTTTTTAATATGAGGATGAGGTTAACAAGAACTGATTTATTTCTCAGTATGCTTTCTCAGTTTTCGAGCATCCTGGTATTAAAGGAAAAGGTCAGCATGAATGTATATGTTGCTAATATTTTTTACCCTATGCTATATACATGAATGTATATATTGCTAATACTTTTTACCCTGACATTTTTTTCAGTGTCTGTCGTGTCATGTGTGCAGCTATTTTCCCTGGATCTTTATCTATTTTCTGCTTCAGATCATAAAAAGGACGCTCAGTGGTGGTATGAAAACTTAAGAGCTGGGATGGAAGGGAAAATAAAACAGTAAAAGAATGTCTTCAATTTGCACTGGCTTAGTGCTTACTAACTGTTGCCTCTGATTTTATCAGTAAGAGGAAGCAATAGAGGTCAGCTCAGAAGGGCTCATTCAGAAGTACACAAAGTGCCAGCTCATCCCAAGTTCTACAAAGAAACAATTTAAAGAAGGGACTTTACATTGATAAGTAAATAGTTCTGCATAGTCTTCACGACTATTACATTTGGATTTTATGATGAATCAGGAAAAACTGAGCAGTAAAAGTAGGGATAGGGAAAAAAACCCATTAAAGCAGCTGCAAGAAGCCTAGGACAATAAACATTTGAAGGACATGTCCAAGTATCTTTGGCACTCACACACTGAGCACCCCACCCCTTACAGAACTCACCAAGCTGAGAAACTCCAAAAGAATTTACAAACAAACCCTCCATCCACAACAAAACTTCAGGCAGAGTAAACAGTAAACAGGACTACACATAGTAGCAGAACCACAAGTTTGTGTTTTTAACAGTTCTTCAGCTCCTCACAGGTGATGTGCAGCACCATTTTCCTGACTTACCACCTGGAGAACTGACAAAATGAAAAAGAGCTGAAATAGTGAAAAGATCAAACAAGACAAATTATTTTGCAGTAGACCTCTTTTTTCTTTTCTTTTTTTTTTATGAAGTAGGTAAGGTTTTACCCTGATAAAGTAGTCATATTTTTATCATAGATTTGACAATGTGTCCTTGCTAGAGCAGCAGCCTAGGAACTCAGTGGGAGTTAAACAACAAATGTTCAAGTCTACTTTAAAGTGGAAATAATAAATTGGAAAGGAGAAAATCCTTTTAAAAATCAGGTAGTATTTTCCAGTAGTATTATTGAGAAGGACTCATTTACTCCCTATTTGAACATTAATACTGAAAAGACTGGCCACCTTCAGTATGGAATACTTCCATAACACTTTTAAACTGATGTAATTTGCACCCTGGGAAGTGAGCCCTATGTGTGACAAGGAGAAGGAACACCAAAGAGAAACTATTAAGGTTTTCTTTCAGTACTGGTACCACATTAGGTAACCTTTGCCTCTTCCCATTTACCATCCACACTACAGTGGTGGCAGCCTTTAAGAGAATGAGTGCACAGAACCTTTTTGCTGGGTCCTTCCAAGTCCCAGAACAATTCTCCAAAGCAGCTTATTGTGTCACCTTTGACTGTGTTACTGGCACAGGCTGAGGAAGTGTAAGGGCAAGAAAAAGAGCAGAAATAAAGAAAACAGTGCTTGAGCTGACACTATGGAGATGAATGCACTCATCCAGTGCTCTCAGTCTCTGGGACTGGGGTCTTATTCCAGCAGGGTGAGATGGGGATACTCTGAACACATTTTAGCCTTGAGAAATACACTTCAAATTCCTTAAACAGGGCAACAGTGATTTTAATGACCATTCAGGAGTTCAGGAAAAAGACTGCAGGATTTTACCACATGTTTTCTGAGCTTCTGTTCAAAGAAATCAGAAGCATGTTAGTTAAGTGCTTGGTAATGAGGCTTTTGGCTCTGTTCTTTTGCTGAACAGTTTCTCTTGGGCCTTGCCCATCTTTTATATTAGCAGTGTTTAGATTAACAAAGAACTATCACATGCAGGCAGCCCCTGTTTACGGCATTTCATTGCAAAGGAGCAGAGCTGACTGAGGTCATTCCTCCTCTGTTTGTCCTGGAGGGCAATGTCCCCACCAGGGCGAGAGCCTCCCATATAACTTCCTGCACAGGGAGGAGGGAAGAGGTGGAGCTCCTGATTCCTCTCTTGCTGGCTCCCACCCCCTCAGAGGCTGCAGTTCATGCTTCCCAGAAATGACTCCAGGTTCTGGCTGGGCACAAAGAACTGCTCATGTCCACAGGCTCAAACAGCACAAGGACTACACACAGAACTAAGCTGCTCTCTGCCCCACAAAGAGAAGTGATCCACCAAAAGAAAGGGAACGGAGGAGTGTGCCCTCCCCAGTCTGCGGCATCTGAAACTGTAAACACCTTTACCCAAAGGCCCTTCTTGCAGAGTTCTGTGCTCCCGGTAGCCAGGAAATGCCATGGTTGGGCTTGCACAGGCAGGACTCACTTGTTTTTAAGCAAGCAGAGATGAGATTGCTGAGGGAGAGAAGGAGGCAACCCTGGTGAAGGGAGATCTCCGGACTAAAAGCAAAAGTCCCATTGTTGCACCCTCTGATAAGACCAGCAACAGCAAGATTTCCTTTCTATTTCCTTTCTATCCCGTATAACTCAGCCTTAGCTGAATTAACTGTTTCAGTCTTAACATTAGAGTTCAATGCCTGCTGCTGGAACTCATTCAGCCAGCACTGCTACACTTACACACAAGCTCAGCCTACCTGAGACCTAATATTAAATTAAACCCGAGCTGAACTCTGTCCTGGCAAGACTGTTGCTGAAATCCGAGTGAGGTCGTTTCAAGCCAGTTTCAAGCCAGCGTGTTGGAAGAGACGCGCCTTTGTTTGTGGTCTGTCTCAGTGCTTGTCCCTGCAGGAGCTGCCCCGACCATCCATCAAGGTTTGGATCACTCTGGGCTTCAAAGAGCCCAAGCAGCCGTGGTATCGTGCCCTGCTGCTCCCCTGTGGCGTGCCCAGGCCTGCTCAGCACTCGCCGACAATGAGCCCGGTGGGGACATGCCAAGGCCTGCGCTGCAGCTCTCCTCGCCCGCCTTCGGGAGACAACTTGGCAATCTGAGCAAAGAAAACAAACAGCAAACTCCTACCAAAGTGGATTTGTAACAGCACTGGAAATACTTTTGGTGTTTAAAATAGAAATTTGTAAAGGAATTTTTCATGTCATCGTGTAGAGGAAGCTTGATAGGCAAATATGTGAAATATGTAATAGGTAATCATTGTTGCTGTCACATAAAGGCTTAACTCATGCTCCAAAATTTCAGTTCATCAATTTAGAAACTACAATATGTCAGGCTCTCCATAGTAACTTTCATTTGGAGGTATTAATTTGCAGAAATGCTGTTCATCTGCCTCTCAACACCAAATCCCAAGCAGCTCTTCCCGTTAGGAATTAAAATAACTCATAATTTGAATTTACCTCATGTTTTAAGCCTCAAGGCACCATCCATCTGAGAACAGGAAATACTAGTAAGGTAAACAGAACAGACAACACTTTTGTCAGACTTTATAGATACCAGGGGTTGGATTTTTCCTTTCTGCAAGCCTATTTCCCTCTAATACAACAAACATAGCTTTAGGCAGAGGCATGTAGAATGGTTTCCAAACTAAATAAGTTTCAGAGGTTATGTGAGCCTTAGAAATGTCTCTCAAATGCAGTCTAGGCTAAGCAACATCTGCCTGTGAAAAGCAAACAAGAGAAAGTCAAGAGAAAGTATAAATTAGGCTGAACAGAGACCTGGATTACCCCCTTGGACTGCTTCTGAAAGATGAGCAAGTGCAAGTGCAAGTGCAAGTGCAAGTGCACTTCCCTTGGGACTGCAGAGAAGCACAGCCTTGCTGGGGTGCTTCTTCATCCCATAAGTCAAGCACAAGCCCTTACTTCTGCAAAATACCAAGCTCTGACTGTTTTATTTTTGCTCTGTGTGTGCATGGTGTCATGGACTCCTGCTGGTTGTGGATAGAGAGATTGAGCATCTGTGTATTATTCCCATGTTGCTAATGGTTTAGACCAACACTTGGTTTGAGGAAAATCTACCATCTTTAGTGGTTTTAATGTTTCTCTCAGGTGGATGAAACATGTAAAATTCTGCAGGGCAATTCTAGAAACATTCTGCTTTTTTCTTTAGAAAAAAAAATAAAAAGGGAGACAAAAGGCTTTTTAATGTTCAGGTGCATAGCTCAATTTTTTTGACTGATAACATATGTATCTACAGTTACAGAAGCACTGGCTATTCATGGATTCCTTTCGTGTTATCCCTCACTGAACAGGGAATGAAAAAACACTGCCAAAAATAGAAGGGAAGGGGACGAAGGAGGGAAGGGAAACAACACAAAAGCCCTGCACAGTAAGTAGGGAGACATGGCCCTTTCACTCACATAATGAAAAGGTTAACATGAAGACTGTTAGCACAGAAAGGTTCCATTTAAAAATCCATGGTGTTTAAGTATTGTTCTTCCAATCTGAGCTGTCAGAAATCTCCCTCATAATTACATTCTCCACAGAAAGGTACTAAGCAGAAACTTTAGAAGTATGTTGCTATTGTGTTTGAAAACCTTCCCGACCAAATGAGGTCTCAGTCAGCCACACAACAGCATGGCTTTCTGACTCATAACCCTTCTCTGATCATAACTAACTCTGATCTTCCCTCCACTCCAAGCCCAAATGTCAATTTGTCTGTCTTCAATTGCTCACCAGCCTGAAAAAGACTGCTTTTTAAATACTGAGTCAATTTTGTTATAGGCTTAATACAGCAGCACGATACAATATGCAATGATACAGATTATTTTCCTCCACTAGCCAAGTCTCTGGGGCATTTTATGGAATCAAATATTGCTAAAAGAGCATCACATAAAGAAAGTTTTAAAAATAGATTTAAAAAACAAAGAGCAATTCAGCATATGCATTACCCATGTGGAGATGGTTTGGCAAATGTAACATGGAATTGCTTAAAGCTTGCCTACAACTTTTTTCTTTTCTTTCCTTTTTGGGGGGCTTTTTTTTGGTTTGGTTTTTTTTTTTTTTTTTTAGTTGGTTGATTGGTTAGGTTTTTTTGGTTATTTCTACTTATGGCAACATGACCGTAGAAAACATTAGGCCTAGACTGTTGTTAATACAAGTTTGTAATCTAGGAAGTTATTCTTTATTTCTGCTTGCTGGTATCCAGCTTGAATAGCTTGTTTTGCCAGGTCATCTGTCTAAAATGAATGCCATTTCAAAGATGTGGTATTTTCTAAGGTAAGATGGAAAGAATTGAACACTTCACTAAATTTACTGTTGAGCGTGGTATATAACATATTTTAAAAATAAGATCATATTATTCCCTGTTGTATGTACTCTTACAGAGATGATAGGACTAAACAAAATTACACAAATGAGGCAAAAAAGAGATAAAGATTTTGAAGGTGTCTATTTTCTAGCAAAAAGTAGCAAACCCTGTCGCTTCGAAGACAACATTTTCAAATGGCTGCATCCGTTGACATTTTTTAGTTAGCCAAAGAAACATTTTCAAAAGTGAAAAGTTATCTCATTAAAAAAGTTATTAACAGAGACCTGGCTAAATCAAGACACGGCCATAGAGGGGGAAGAGAGTGCAGCTACCCTCTTGCCATGGGATGGGGAACAAAGAAAATATTTGGTGGTGCTGAGGAAACAAGGGTGATGGCTGCACTTCACCAAATCCCCCCCTCTGCAAATACATCATTCATGCTAGTGCTGCAGCCATACCCAAGAACAGATGTTTACATTTGCATTTACAACTCTATTTGTTGAAATCAACTTTCAAACATTTGGAGTGAATTATAATATGACCAAATATAGTCACACATTAGTCTCCATGTTCTATGTCTTCACCTCACAAGTAGATAATTATTACAAATTACTCTTTAAAAAAAATCCCATGGTTGATAACTATATTGATAATAGGTACTTCTTCTGCTGCTGTTTTCTGGATATTATCTTACAGGCTGTATGTTTGCAACATCTATTAACCATAAATAATAACCCTCTCTAATATGGTTCTATTTACAATTTCTAAATCACATTGAAAACCTGGCTAAGCACAGCCACATCAGCCATCTTCAACCACTAGCATAGATATATGTACAGAAGTAAGAAATTCTACTCTCTGAGCAAAAGAAATTCTGAATTCCCTTTCAGATTTTTTTTCCTCCCCACACACAAACTCACGTTCCCAAAATGCAACTCATTGAAAGAATGGGAAGTTGCAAGCACATTAATTGTATTTTCTGTGGGGTTTGCAAATACATAAAAGCAAACCATGTCATAAATTCAACTTTTTTTTGGCCACAATTACAAGTTCATTTTGAAGAAGATTTGCTAAAAAGAAAGGACTTGTGTCTGAATCCATGGTTCAATCATGAAAAGGAAAATGCAGCAATTCTTCCTCAAGACTGTTAAGATCACAAAAAGCATCTCTGAAGTTCTAGGTGCTCTAAGGGGGCATATATGATTCACTGAAAGATTAAATAAGTTAATTTTCACAGCAACCATCCAATCCCCTGCCCAAACATTCTTCCCCAATACTCACAGAGGTCAGGCATAGACCATGACCCTTTTACAACACACAGGTTGCAGAGGGAATGTTCAAAATATTAGATGAAGCACCTTTCCTCTTGGAGTGGGTTGTATTTTTTTGGTTGGTTTCATTTGGGGTTTTTTTGAGGGGGAGCAATGTGTTTGGTTTTGTTTGTTTTGTGTGTGTGTTTTTGGGTTTCTTGGTCTGCTTCTCCGGGTTCTTTTTCAGAAAAAGTGAGCTGAGAAGTAGCATAAGACAAGAGGAAGGCAAACAGACCATTTGGCCAGAGCATGGTCCTACAGCATTTGCACCTTTCCTACCTCCATTCAAATGAAACAAAGAAGTAACCCTTCATCACATGGGTATGTCTGATGAGGTTCTCAGTCTAACAGAAACATGTCATAGTCCACTGCCAGCAACAGTCTAATCCATATAAAACCGCCCACTGTTTTGTCCTCTTAAATACCATATTTCAGTCCACAAGTTCTACTCTCATAATTAGTCTTCATTTCCAACAGAACCAGCAATTAATCCACAAATTATTTAAAACTGACAGCATCTTAAATGACAAAGAATTGCCATCCTTTTCTAAACTTCAGACAAAAGGGTAACAAACACTTGAAGCAGGAAATGAAATACTAATTTTTGTAGAACTGAATTGTAAGTATTCTCTGTAGTCATATATAGGAACAAGTTAGCATAATACTTAAATCACTGGGAAAATGTACTTTTAAAAGATCATGCAAATAAGCAGGGAATCACCTGTCAGCTACACTAAACTGCAGTAAAATTTTAAATGTGTTTTTCCATTAGAGTACAACAAACCCTAATGGGAGTCTTATGGGTACTTTCCTGGAAGAAAGAACATAGCAACATGGGTGTTGAAAAAACTTTTTATATCTCTCCCTACATGTTTAAGAATCTAACCCTTATTAAGTTTACCTAAACACTCAAATTAAATGTTAAGAAAGATCAAAGACTAAAAACCACTAGAAACCAAAGCATATACTAAAAAGGCATTAAGAAAATAAAACTTTCTTCCTCACACAATATTGAAAAACATCTGAAAGACAACTCAGTCATTGGTCACAGTCAGCATGGCTTCATGGCAGGAAAGTGCTGCTTATCAAACCTGATTCCTTTTCACAACAAGGTAACCCATCTGGCTGATCAAGGGAATCCAGTTGATGTAATCTTTTTTAATTTCAGTAAAGCTTTCAATAGTTTCTTTCACAGTATCCATCTGGACAAAATGTCAGGCAGACAGCTGGATAAACACATCATGCCATGGGGTGAGCAACTGTCTCACCAGTCAGGCACAAAGGGTTACAGGGAATGGGGTGACATTGGACTGGTGACCTGTCACTGATGGGTTTCCCACAGGGCTCAATGCCCCAGCCCTGTGCTCTTCAACATCTTCATAAATGACTTGGATGCAGGACTGGAAGGGACACTAAGAGAGCTCACAGATGATAAAAAACTGGGAGGAGATGTTGATTTCTTCGAGGGCAGGGAGGCCCAGCAGAGAGATCTTGACAAATCAGAGGATTGGGCAATCACCAACCATATGAATTTCAATGAGGGAAAGTGCTGGATACTGCACCTGGTTTGGGGCAGCCCTGGATGCACAGACAAACTGGGGAATAAGATGCTGGAAAGAAGTGCTGTGGAAAGGGACCAGGGGGGTCCTGGTCAATGGCAAGTGGAACATGAGTCAGCAGTGCTCTGGCAGCCAGGAAGGTAAGCTTTGTCCTGGGTTGTGTCAGACACCATATCAACATATACCACAACCACAGAGAGAAAATAGGTTAAAAAAGCAGCAAGAAAAAATTATATTTGAAAAAAAGAAAAAAGATTGAGTAGCAGCGCAGTTCTGCTAACTTCTGTGTTCACTGCTCTGAAATCTTGATTTCAAAACTTATATATTTCAGTAAATATCAACCTGTAAGACAATTGTAGATTGAGAAAAAAAAATGGGGAATGGGGACAATGAGGCCTCTTCAATTTGATCACCAGAACTAACTCATGAATCAATGAAGGGGGCAGGCAGTAAAATCCTTCCTCTGTAAGGGTGAGAAAGTTTTAAGTTGCTCATATTTGTAGAAAAACTATAATGAATTTTAAGTTAAATCCAAATGTTCACTTGCTATATTGCAAGCTTTGCAAGATGACCATATACTGATTTCACAAACAGCAAATGAATAATTTTTTAGGCAGATTCTGATGGTGGAAAAGGTTCTTGGACAGTACAAGGCATGTGACTGCAGAGCTTTAAACATTCACATTAAAATGCGAGTTCATACAATGAGGTTATTCCAGCATCCCTTCACCCGTTTATTCAGCCTGTTCGAATCTCACTTGTATACCCATACATGTGTTTGCACCTCAGGTAGGAACTGCTGGAATGTGTGGAGTCAATGAAAGCAGCACAGTTCAACTTGCCTGTTTGCCAGCTGCCCATTTAAACTCACTAGGTACTCACAGGTAAGTCTGCCTAATTTATACATTTTTCCTCTTTGGAGGTCAATGACAGACAAAAGACAACCACGTGCAATTTTTTTTTTTTTTAATAAAGATAAAATTACAAAAAAGGTAAAATCAGCTCAGGAAAGGCAAATTACTTTAATAGATCAGTTTAGACATTTAACATAATAACTCACATCCATTTTTAAATACTATTACATAAAGCATGGTGAAGAAAGGAATTTCTGCCTCATAATTAGAAAACTCACAATACAACTTGCCAAAAAACAGAACAAAGCCGTTTGAAAATAAATACAGTCCATGCCAAATAGTACAAAATGAAATCAGCAGTCTCTCTCCATACGAACACTTTTCTCCTTTTGGGTATTCTCAGACTCTAGTATTATGTTCTGCAACTGATGAGAGGCTATCTTTTGTTCAAGGGTTGCTGAGCTGTTCTGATTTTGCTCTGTACAAAGGCAAAAAAAAGTATTGTTTTATTTTTTTAATTAACTGATTTAGAAATGCATTTAGAAATGCATTTTAAATCTAACTGATTTAGAAATTTTAAATTACTAGTCATAATTCTAAAATATTTAGTATTATGAGGAACTGAAAATGACCTCCACAGAACTGAAAAATATTACACAGTACTGACTTAACAAACACTCTGCACAAAATGTCATTATTAATTAATTAGTGCTTACCCTTTGGCATCTGTCTTTTCACCACTGCTGTCCTTGGCTTTATCCTCCTCCTTAACATCTGAAAAATCATAAGATTTTAAATATACCAAAAGATGCAAGAAAGCCTTAAAATACTTAAGAAGTAAAGACCATAACCACGTTTATTATTTTGTTTGTATTTCTAGCCAGAGGAAACTGGCTTTTAAAAGAAGTCACTAGTTACATATTAAAGTGTAGTGTTAAATGCACCCATCCAAAGGAGAGGTCTGGGCACAATGCCAAGTGATTCAGAATGCCTCAAGGCAAGGTCTCTCTCACTGGCCATAATGATGGCATGCAGTAATGAGACCTGGAGTTCCCCTGAGCTCAAGATGTATCCAGTTCTTAGAAAAACCAAGAGTCCTTGGAATTACACTGTCCCCAGAAGCCTATCTGGTTTCTGTTTCAGAGAAAACAAGCTGGCTCACAAAAGCAAACAGGAACAAATGTTTTGTCCAACGTCTATTTTTTCATCTCTATTTTCATTAAGTCATACAAATCCCTGGCTCTAAGACTTCAACTTGTGTGGAAGAAACAATAACACTTGCCTGAAAATATTGTACTAGTCTGAATAACTGTATCTTGAAACTGATTAATTTAAAATAGATGATTTAAAAATGATGGAAAAGAATATATCATCTCAACAGCGAATTAACTGTAACCAGATAAAACAACTCTCTCCTGGCAGGACTGACATTTGCAGTTCTAAAATACAGGATGAAACCTCACTGCAGTCCTACCTGCTTTTTTGTCCTCAGTCTCTTTTTTGTCTTCTTCTATTCTGGCTTTCTTCGCTCCTTTCTTATGATCTGCAACATTTCGTCGTCCACCTTCCCCTTCATCTTCAGAATCTGAAAACTCTTCATCACAGGCTATGCGCTTATCAGATGCTCGAACTAGGATTCAGATTTATGACATTTATTAATCAAAAAGTCCAACTACAACAGGCCTAATAAAAAAGAACTATCAAATTAAGAATGAGTAGTAATATACTGTAATCATTTACTCCTGATAAACTACATTACAGTCAAAACCACTTATTTTTCAAGATACCATGGGACTCACACAATAACATCCAAAAAGCAGTTTTGTAGAAACACAGTGGGAGGGTGGGAATATTTTAACCATGTATCAAATAAAACTTCAAATAATGAAAACTAAATCACAGGAGAAAAAATTATTTCAACAGTTCAGCAAATGGATGGTGCACTAATAAGAAGTTATAGAATTATTCTAATCTCCATCAAAAAAGACTAAAGGTAGCAGGAAACTCTTGGCCATAGCTCAAGAGCAGCTCAAAGTTCATGGAAGGGTTATGGTAATAAAGTCAAAGATAGTGTCACAAATATGGAAAATCTTTGTCTCACAACAAAGAAAATAAAAGGCTTTTTTCCCTTTAAACACTGTATCTCATGTTACCTCAAAGGGAAACATAGTTTTTGTCTCTTGTTAGTCACAAATAAAGTAAAGTACTGTTTCTTTAGTTAAAATTCGTTAAGTCTTCTGAAGTATCTATTATAGATTTGAAATAGCCATGCTGTTCCATAAGATGCAAAAACACAGGGCTCTTCCAGCACTTCATTAGACCCTTTAAGAGGTTCAAATGTGCACATGGATGCCACCTTAAAAACATCAAAAGTGGCAGACCAGAGGCAAAATTTTTATTCAGGAAACATAAGGGCCAGTCTTCCAATACTGCACACTACTACAACTTAGGTTCTGAGCAATTAAATCCATGACAACTATCTACATGTTCTATCATGAAAAGATATTTCTTACTAGAAATGCGTTTGTCTGGATCTTCTCCATCCTCATCTCCACTGTCTTCATGAACAGCATCTTCAGGAATGGCCTGCATCTGTACGCCAGGTGCGTGAGGTAACATGCGCAAGTTCTCAAATAAGCGTTGCCTGAGAGTAACAGACAAGAACAATTATTACTACACAGAAAGTAGCATGTCCTTGGATTTCTATGAAGGTCTGACCTCTGCATTCAAAGTTAACCTGGCTTTGCTTTAGAGTCAGTTTCATTTTTCAATTAAAAAAATTAGCATACCAAGTTCAGGAAGTTTTCTGTCCGTATGAGATCATTAGTATCCACAGTATACTTGAACATCATTTTCTTTGTACTTTACAGAAACTTATTTCAATCAACTTCAGTTGTTAATTCCCCACAGGGTCAGCACAAGTACTGCCCATGTGGGCTAAACTGGTGTCAGTACTACTCTGTAATAAGCTAGAGTATCAAGTTAGATAAATGCACTATTCTCTAGCTTTTTAGAAAGACAGACAGTTAAAAGCATGAAGACTTCCCAACTGTGAACAGCAATGACAAAATTAATTCATCTGGATATGTTTCCTTATTGGCTTTTTCAGGAAGAATAGAGACAAGTTCTGTCTTGTCTAAGCAGCCTGATGTGATAGATTATATACTCCAAAGCACCATGTACCAGAAAAGAGGATACTGGGCTTCTTTTGGGACTCAAAACTATCATTCCAAAGCACAAGTAGAAAGGCAGGCTTGGGAAGCATCAAATATCAGCATTTGCAACAATTATCTTAGCATTCTTCTGCACAATTTGAAGGGCTAAAGGGTAACTGGTGCTTTTTTGGAATCTTTAGAATCTCTGCCTCTGTTTAAATCACATGACCTGGCAAAGTAGTTTTGCCATGAATGGCAGCTCCCTAAAGCCAGGTGTCTGTGAACACAATGAACTGAAGGAGGAGTCTCCAAAATTAGTCATTGATCTTGTGGGTGCTAGTACAAGACAGTGAGACTGTGTTTTTCCTATTGAGCGAGAGCAATCTCTGCCTGGGATTGTAGCAGCAAGTTTTGCAGCCTACTTGTACCACAAAAGCTCAACAATATATACCATACAGCAAGCAGCCTGGCAGATCACCAGCTGGAAAACTACATTACTGCTGAGAAATTTTGTACAATTTTATTAACAAAAAATAAAAGGGCTTTTTCTCCCATCACACATTATAAACTCGTTTCATTTAATTGTGATTGATATAGTTGTGCTACGAACACCCATCACAGTCTATATACCAATCACTTAAAAATTAGTATTTTAACAGCTTTGGTGAAATTTGCAATTTGCCAGTTTTAAAGGTTATAGCAGGTGTTGGCAAACTTATACATGCAATTTCACATTTTTATTCAGCTATTTTTAATTATCAAAAGAATTTGTACCATTAACAGCCTGTTAGAACTCGGGGCAGGGGTGTAAGTTTATTCTTTTAAACCCAGAGCAAGGACAAACCACAGTAAGTACTTCAGGCTAACCAATTGCATCCTACCAGTTCAGCACAAAATTGGTTTTATGTATGCATTACTTCACCTCTGAAGTAAAATATTCGTTTCCAGTGAAAATGTCAATATGAGAGGAGGAATAAACTAAGTATCAAAAGTGGCACAGCCTAAAAATACACAACCACCATAGCTTATCAATGAGCACTGATCAAACCTTGTGGATTTGTCAAATCACAGCCACTCGATTGCCTGCACACATATCACTGTTTCTCCAGAGTTTTGAATTTCGAGCTCACATATGACTTTTTATTTTTGCAGCAGACAGCTACAAAGAACAACATTCTCAGTCCATGTTTAGATCTGGAGCTGAGAATTAGAAATCCTAGTCATCATGCCCCACCAGCTTCTTTCCTGGCAGGATAAAGTTTCTACAAAATTAGAATGGGAATCTAAGTAAAACAGTCATCTTTTCAGATGCTGAAAAAAGGAAAAATCCAAGCTGGGTCATAAATTTTCATATTTATAGTCATAAGACTTCATAAGCATGCATTCTGTTGGAGGAAAAGACTTCCAAAAAACCCCTGACAGAAATGAAAAACATGTCAAATCTATTCTAGTACTTATTTTTAGTGAGCAGGGAAAGGTATACAGTTTTCAAAACTGCCTAATAATTAAACCTGTGGAGAAACATGACGCACATGATCTACTTGATAGATAAGATAATCATTACTTACTTGATCTTCTCCATATATTCTGGTGTGTTCTGATTAGTCATATTTGAAGGACTAATATGAAGCTTGAAGTCTGGTCCAAAATACTCAAAGTAGTCATTGTATGGCAACTCTATAAACCAAACACCAAGACAACTTTGTTACAAAAAAAAAAAATTTAAACATTTTAAATACAACAGTAGATTTAACAGGATTTTACTTAGAGAACCATCAAACCCTAAGCATTCAAACAAGCAATACTTATCATCTGGACTCCTCAGTGATTTTCCTCTAAATTATTCAATAAATGAACTTATTTGCTGGCAAAATGCAAAGAGAAAGACCTACTGCAATTACACACTGAAAAACTCAATAAAAATTTGAAAAAATAATTAAAAATTATAGTTCTGTAGGAAAAAGAAGATTAATTGATGATTTCTTGTAGGTGTTTTCAAAGTTAGTCCAGTTTGAAAGGTTTAAGCGAGCCATTCAAAATATTCCTTCAGGACGAGCTTTAATATTTGTTATTAGGCAGTTCAATATCCTTGCTAAGTGCTGGACATTGGTTCAGTGGTGCTGACTGATTCAGTCTGTCTGTTTCCCTCCTTACCCTACTTTTTGCATTTTCACAGAAAAAGGTCCCCTGACTAGAACACTGAACCACCAAAATGAAGTTGATGAAGACTACATAGCCAGGACAACAGCTATTTTACACTGTTATATTTTGCAGTATTTTGTATTGAATATAACTGTATCTTTCCAGATAAAGTAAGAGAAATATTTTAAAAAATCCAAAGAACCTTTAAGAAATAAGACACTGAAATCCATCTTTAATTGTGCCTTTTGTCTTTCTTCCTTTATGATTGTTACAGGATAAGTCATGTTGGTTAGGTGGATAGAAAGCAGACAGGAAGACTAAGTTGCTATTGCAACATTTAGAAATGCACGGTTATTTCTCAGAACAGATTAAAGATGACAGGGACCCAAAAAGTAGAGAGGAATGTTAAAAAAACAAATCCAAAAAATGTCATATATATATATGTAATCCACTGAAAGGGAGATGCTAATGGAAAAAAGAAGTCCCAAGATAAGGAACTGCTACTGTGTCTTCAAAAGCTTTGGCTGACAAAGAATATATTTTGACATTAAAAATATGTATCTTGAAAGGCACATTCCAAATAGTTTTTTCTCACTGACAGAAGCATTCTGCTGAAGTCAGATAGAAACACTGAATCCACCAAGAGATAGATGAATAGCAATAGGTTATCAACAAAAGTTGCGGTTCAACATGCAAACTGGCAGTAACTCATTTGCAACAAATCACTCCAAACAGCAATTTTATGTAAACGGCATTCCAAAAGCATATCCAGGAGCATATTTGGTCAGAAGTAAAAGGAGTTCGGGATCTTTAGGGATCTTCCTCAGAGAAATTACTTCAGTATTTAACTATTCTAAACCAGTCTATTTGTTTTATGTGGTTTTAAATTTTAAGATAGCTTGTATAGCCAAAATTGAGTAAAATGGAAGAGTGGAAATCAATACACTTTCACAGCTACTTTTGTCAGATAAAATGAAGAAACAGTAGTTTTGCTATGTAAAATGGACACTTGCACAGTCAATAATTTCTTAGGTACACCGTATCTGTGTTGTACAACTTACAGGTTGACACCAGTACAATCAAAATGCAGTATATGTTCTTTCATAATGATGATATTCATATTAGAAATACTTACAAGAAAGGTTCCATAAGTTTTGTATTTTGAATTTTCTAAAAGTGATTCAGTCATTTAAAGCTTTTGCTAAGGCATAAAAAAAGCCCTAAATACTTACGTTTATTTAGTGCATAAGATACTGAAAATTTATTGGCTAAATCCTAGCAATAATTTTCTACCTAGTTTATTCTAAACTGATGCATTACAGCCAGATATACAAATATCTGCTGTTTATTTAAAATCTCCCATGATTGTTTATATATAAAATATTAAGATATACCATTAGGAATTTCACAATCTAAGGCAACAGCAGTTTCATATGTCCAGCATCGAGCAACATTACGAATTGTGTAGCCTCCTCCTCCTAACATCAGCAATGGCAAGTTAAAAGTCTTTACAACTTCCACACATTTAGCATGACCTGTAAAACAAAAATAGAGTTGACAATATATGCAAGATATTTATTAAACAAAAAATATATAACAAACTATTTAATCAGACATATGCAGTCACACTTAACAAGTAAGAACTGAATTGATTCAAACAGAGATGTCTCCCCCTAGAGCTAAGCACAACCTCACAAGAAGTCAAGACCTACAGATTAGAAATGCACAAAACACAATGAACATCATCCACCCCAGGCTTCAGAGACTTTGCATGATGGTTTATTGCTGTTGTTTTGAAATGATCCCAGAGAAAGTGTTTCGTCTTTTCATAACTGATGTCATACACAGTGACAAATTTAGGGACAACTTCTCAGTCAAATGCCATGGGGGAAGAAGGGAAAATAAAATCAGTACTTCGTCCTTCCTACTTCTAAACTTGAACCTGTATTAGAGGTTGCTAAGTCTTGCTTACAGAGTGAACTGGTGCCAAGACAGTACACACTCCAGGGAGATACAGCATACTGAAAGGCATCTGTAGGAGGCAGCAGCTCTCTTGCTTTCCAAGAAATGTAAGATGGAAAAAAATCTGAGCTGTATGGGCAACTGAAGTAGCTTTGCCACCTGGTGCAAATCAAGAAAAGAACCCTGAAACACTGCAGACCCAACAGATACTATACTGCATTTTGTTGCCTACAAAACTCTAATTGTCACATTAAAAAAAGCCTCACAAAACCAAGAAAACTCATGATTTAAACAGGCTGGATTGAAGGCATACCAACAGTTTGCTATACATTTAATATTTTGTCATTTAAAAATTATAATAACAATAATAACAACAACAGTAACAGTTTTGCTACTTGCTAAACAACATCCCAATTTAGAGAATTAAAATTGCAGATAGCAACTTAGGTAATACTAAAATAAATTAATTCCATGAGAATTAATTAAAATTATGGTTAACATATAGCTCAGTATAACAAACACCATTATAAATTTAACGAAGCAGTGAAGTATTGTCATTTCAGTAATACCTATTTACACCCAACAAAGTGTTTGATGTTTAGCATCTGTAGTCCTACTAAGTTGACTACTAACTAGTTTTATTTGCCCATCCTTGTAAGTGTTGATGCCTTGTAAGTTGTAAGATGACTGTTGTCCTGTCATTCCAGGACACTGTTTTAAAGCTACAGAAAGCCTGTATATAGAAGAAAGGGAATCACTTCAGTGGCCAGGAAGCACATGGAAAACCATGCTTCTTAACTTTTTTAGATGGACAAAACGAGAGAGGCAACTTCTGCATTTCTTTTGGCAATCCCTGTATAGCAAAGAAAGAAGTGATTAATCATAGTAATGAACAAAATCTTTGTGACTCCAGTCCTCATCATGCAAGTGTCTTGAAAAACAGGATGAAGGGCAGAGGTTTCTAATAAGTAAAAAGTTACAGACAACAAACAGACACTTCTCTGCTTACCTTTAACAGTAAGATTAAAGCATCCCAGTCTGTCCCCAGACAGTGAATCTGCTCCACACTGCAATACCACAGCACTGGGCTGGTACATCTCCATTACTTTAGATATAATCTATAATCAATATAAAACAGTGAGTCATTACTGACATAATGAAAACACAAAACCAGTAGTTTTCAGAGAGCTTAAAAACAAGAAACAAAGCACTTACTGGTTTGAATATCTGTCCATACGATTCATCATCTATACCATCCCTCATTGGAAAGTTGACAGCATAGTATTTGCCCTTTCCAGCACCAATGTCCTACAAGCAAAGATGACAAATGCTTTAATACAAAAACAGAAATACATAGTATGGTATCATGAAAAAAAGCCTGCACAAGTCTGCTGAGCTATTCTGTACCATTATACATATCTGTGAGGGATAAGAGGCAGAGTTTTCTCAATTCCTGTTTTCCCATAAAACCATTTTAGAGTGTAGTAGTTGGACACCAAGATTAAAATAGCAATAAGTACACTCAATTTTTTAATTCAAAGATTTAAGACAAAAAGACAATCATAACCAATCAGTTTAATCTGGTAATAATAGCTAAGCAAACAAAAGTATGAAAACCAAGAAGAGCAAGGTCCATGTTTTCAGTGTTGCATAGAAGATTTGGTCTTGGATAGGTTTTTAAAACCATGTTATTGCCCTAAACATAGGATGAAGAAGTAGCTGCATCAAAAGGGAAAGAAGAAAAATCCAATAGGGGCCACTTACAGAAGTGCTCTTGAAGAAACTGAGATGTCTTAAATGAACAAAAAAACCCCAAAAAAACAAACAATGCAAATTATTCTCAGTTCCATCAGGGGTCAAGCCAGGAACTGTAGTAGCTTATCTTATCAGCTTTCCTAGACAACCTATGTATTAAGAGAAAAGGTTTATTGCAAAAAAAAAAACCAAAAAACAAAAACAACAACAAAAAAAAAAAAAAAACAACAAAACCACACACCAAGTGAATACACCCTGAATCCAACCACTCCTATTTTGATGATCGTCTTAAAAGCTAAAGATCTCAGCTTGACACACATTCCCATTTCTTCCATATATTTCATCACCAACAGATAGACAGACAGCAATGCAGAGCAGTTAAGTGGAGCAGACAGTGAGAATTAACCTGTTCAGTCTGACTGTAAACTATTTCTGCAAACAGCAGTTCTGCAGAAATATCCTAGAAAAACTACAGGTCATGTGTAGCATAACCCAGCAACACAAATACTAAACTTCTCAACACTACCTACTGAAAGTCATTGACTTTTCCCTACTCCTGAACAAAGCCTCCTTAGCAGAGAATGTATCAAGAATGTGCCACTTCCAGTAACCAACCTTTACTGAGGGTGTGAGGCGGAAAGGACAAAGATGAGGAGAGGGACAAGTGGCCCAGTGAAGCACAGACACAATGTTAACAGTTGACTTTTTTTAGCCATAACACATTATTAACATTTCATAGTATTGCAAGATGAGTGACACTAAAGACCCCTGCTGAACTCAACTCTGGCTGAAGTACAAGTTACCCAGAATTTCCCAGAGTGAATCATATTGACTTTCACATGCTGAATTTTCTGAGGTGATCACAGAATGGCCAGAATTGTAGGAAGGGACCTCTGGAGATCATCTAGTCCAACACCCTGATAAAGCAGATTGCACAGGATCACATTCAGGTGGGCATTCAGTATATGCAGAGGAGACGTGACAACCTTGCTGGACTACTAGAGTGCTCTTGTCACCCTCAAAGTAGTTTTTCCTTATATTCAGATGGAACTTCTCGTGTTTCAGTTTGTGTCCATTGCCCCTTATTCACCAGATCTCATTCTTTTGACACCCACCCTTGGGCTATTTGTAAGTATTGATCAGATCCACTCTCAGTGTCTTTCCTTCAGGATAAACAGGGCCAACTTCTTGAACCTTTCCTCCTAAGAGAGGTGCTCCAGTTGCCTCATCGTATTTGTTGTCCTCCACTGGACTCACTCCAGGAGCTCCATGTCTCTCTTATACTGGGGAACCCAGAACTGGACACAGCACCCCAGATTTGGCTATACCAGGGCTGAGCAGAGGGGCAGGATCCCTTCCCAAAACCTGCTGGCTATGCTTTTCCTAATGCACCCCAGGATACCATTGGCCTTCTTGGCCACAAGGACACAACTGGCTCATGGTTAACTTGTCCACCAGGAGCCCTCTTTCTCACAGAGCTGCTTTCCAGCAAGTCAATACCTAACCTATAATGGTTCATGAGGTCATTTCTTTCCTTGTCTTGTTTCACAGATTAAAAAACCAAAAATCATTAAATTGATCTCATCCTAAAACACAGCAAAGTCAAATGTTCACACAACTTCCATGTAAACAGAGTAATTGTTTGAGCTACTTAGTGGACCTTTGTTGTAGCTGATGCTTGCATTAGTTTTAAAAGCTAAAGAAACAATATAGCATTCTGGTAGCCTCCCATTCACCAACAGATCAAACTGCTGCCTCACAGAACCTGGGCCACTATGGAGAGCTATGGTCTCAACTGATCTATCTGTGTGTATAAATGGCAAAATTTGTGCTATCATCTAAGATATGCAAAAGGTCAAATAACTTAATGAGGACACTGGAAGTTTAGACTGAACAACGTATTCAGTAGAAAATGGATGAAAGCTGACAAACTAGAAAACCTCAGATTCATCTACACTGACAGAGCTGCAATCACAGTATCATCTTTTGACACATGATATGTTCCTGCATCAAATAAATGTAACCTGATCAGCAAACTAGATCAGCTAACTAAAGAATTACAGAAACAAGCTGTAAAACAGCCCATTGGAAAAAACCAAAGAGATTTGGCTGGAAAAGTTGATAAAAATAACCATCAATGGCAGATCAAGTTAGCAGAAGGAAGCAACACAATACTGGCCTCCAGAAGGAACACTGACTTTTCAGAGAATTAGCTCTCCCTTCAGTTCAGTTAGCTTTGCAATCTCTGGAGATAGGAAAAATCCCTATGGCGATGCAATAATTGCACTAAAGCCTGCATGCAGACAATGCTCATTTCAAAATCCTAACTAGCAACTCAGGAAAAGAGTTTCCATGCCTGAGATACTGTTTTTCACTGACACTGCTGAAAATATAAATCCCAAACCCATAAAATAGTCTTCCATTTATTTCAACTATGCTATCTTTTAATTCTTTGTTCTGGGTGTGGTGAGGTGAAGAGTCCACAAACTTCCCTGTCAACGGGAAGTGCTGCTTCTAAAAAGCCAAGATATCTAACCCCTTCCAAAAAAAAAAAAAAAAAAAAAAAATCTAGCCAAATTCAGCAACAACAGCTTGACATGATAAACATCCGGGGCTGAGCTGCTTTTAGTTTGAAGCACCACTACCCCACCTTGTGGCCAGTCGAGTTAAACCACACAAATAAAAACAAGCTGATTTCTTCCTAAATCAATTTAGAACACAGTTTAATAGAATCTAACAACCATAATAACATTCAGCAACAACAACTACACTGAACTGAATGCTTTGCACCCCACTGCTCAACTTTCACTCACTCCTGTGCCATCTGGGATTCATCAACAGGCTGGGAAACACACTTTTCAGGAGTATTAGCTGAAACATGAATATTTGTTATCCTATGAATCAGTTTAAATATATTAGGAAAACAGTGAATTCTTTCCCAGAACAGCATTTTTGCAGGCCAACTTGTTAGAAGTGCTCACAATTTTTAAAGAAGGTTTCGAACTGTATGCACAAACTAATGTGCAAAGTTGCTAACACCAGAGGAATGCCATATCCCAGAAGTGTCTCTGATAAAAGAGATTTAATTTATGAGTTTGAAGCTAGGAATATATTAATTCTAATACTTCTAATACTCTTTCAAGCTGTGAAGTGGAACAAGTTCCTGTTCTAACAGACAAGTATCTAACACGAGCAATGACTAACTTAAAATTAACATGAAGGGCCAGGAAAATTCGTTTCCTGTCTCAGCTTTGCCAGAGATTCTACAACAGCTTTAATGATAATTCTTCATGGGCAAATGCTCCCTCCTCTCTCAGTCTAGCCATAATGCTCAGTACATAATTCCATATGGGGCATGCTAAAGTTCTTAGGTGGTGAGCATCATGAGAACTCAAAACACACTTCATGGCATAAGAAATATTCCCAAAATGAGTCAACTGTATTACTAGTCAAACAGAACATAGTAAATTCAAACTGTAACTTAAGCCTTGTGACTGTTAAAAGGTAATCTGTAAACAGATACTTTTCACTGTAGCTGCAGAATTGAAATGCACAGATAATCATAAATATACCGTATGATTTTTCCGTAGATTAATTTTTCCGTATTAAATTCCGTATTATTTTTCCTAAGATTCCTCAACTCAATTATCACTCTAGGCTAACATTTCTTCTGAAAACTTACTGTTGTATACCATTATTGGACATACTTATTTTAGTGACGTGCAAAAAAAAGTATCTACAAGGAAGGCAGTAAGAGGGAATTTATCACCTAATGAAATTTTATATTCAACCTTACCCTAAGGTCCCCTGTGCCTGGAAAATATTCACCATACTTATGGAATGATACTGTCATGACACGATCTGTGGTATAAAATGCTTCTTCAACACCATCACCATGATGGATATCAATATCAATATACAACACTCTTTGGTGATACCTAGAAAGAACATATAAGAAATACTCATTATCTGTTATACTGAGAGCAAACAAGAAAAACACTAACAAAAAACCCCCAGCCAGACGCAAAAATCGAAGATTATGATCACTGTGATGATTTTGGTTGATGTGACCTTACCCTCTTAGAATTCTTGGCACAGTTTGAAAAACATTAATAAGTTTATCTTCATCAAAATAAGGAATTTAGTATTCACCCCAAACTGTCTCATTCTGTAGAAACTATACTTCATGCTTCTGCTGACATTGCTTTGTTGTTCACATCTGCTGAATTCACCCCCTTCATTAACCCCAAGGCCTTTCTTTCTGCCTTCTCAGTAATTACCAAAACAGTCTGTGTTCCATAAGCTCACAAAAAATAAATATTTATTTTCCACTGACTTTTCTTCTTCACCTCTCCAGCTTGTAAAGAAAGGCACATTCTTATTTTCAAATGTATTGCACTTTAATTTGCATAAATTTATTACACTACTGCTTATTGTTTTCTTAAATACTGCAAATTTCAGGACAGTTTGAGATGGATAAAGAATCAGTGTTTTATTTTAAGCATTGAAGCACTAGAAACAACAAGTATCCCTTAAATTTTATGTTTTCCAGTAAAGAAGAAAGTCTGTCATCAGAACATGCATTTTCATCATGCTTTGCACAGTACTGAGAGTGTGAGCACCCATAATTTCAGGGACAGTTTCCCACAGTTACACAACCCGTAACTACAACATGATTCTTTCCTTCCGTCACAAGCACATTAAACTAAAAAATTCAAGATTGAACCACAGAAAATTATATTTCATAGACTGCAGACAGCTCCTGAATATATGTTGCCCATTAAAATGAATGTCTTAATGTGCTAATATTAACTAATCTTGGTGTCTTTAGAAACATTTTCCATCTCTAGATTTCCAGATTACAGCTACTTCATTCCTCACGAGCAAAATCAGCTGTCCTACTCACAAGAGTGAAATACCTTAAACATTTTTTCTAATAAATGGGATTTATGTGTTATTAGTAGGGATACAGTCCTCTGAAGCAGTAAAAGCAACACTCAGGACTTGAAATTTTAGTGAAGCATTACTGTTTCAAGTCAGTTATATGATCACTCTTCATTCTTCCTCATTTCTTATTTTGCAGTCACAGCACCACAGCTGCTACTTCATTATTTATTAAAACTAGCCATATTAATTTATGTAATAATCCAAGGAAGCTCACTGCAAGATCTTCCCTGAATATTCTTGTTTGATTCAGTAACAAAACAAGTGACAGGAAACAAGAAGACATATTGTGAAACCAAATGGGTGTAAGATTATGAGTACAAATGACTGCCTTAAGGGATCAGGGTAGTGATCCATCTAGCCCACTATTCTGTCCCCATGTGTAGCAAAGGGAGACTTTACAGAAATATTTACAGAAAGCAAGTAAGCCTGTCCACTTTCTGAAGTCTACTACTCTAGACCTTCCCCACCATCTAGAATTACAGCATATGGTGTTTAACAGGGTGCTTTGTTGCTTGGATTTATCTCCTATTAGTTATCTTTTCAGTTTGCCTGTATTTTATTTTGAATATCTTGCTGAAGTCAAACCAGGCAGAGCTTGGAGCTTTCTTACTTGAAACTGTAAAAGTTCAACGTGGGCTATGAAAACTCACTCAAGTAGTAACTACAATCCATACCTTCAAACATTTTAATAGCTGAATTTAACACTTTCTGTAATTTTAACTCGTGCCTATCACAAACTTACTTCAGTAACTCAAGGATGGCAAGCACAATATCATTGACATAACAGAAACCAGATGCCTCCGATTTCTTGGCATGGTGAAGTCCCCCAGCCCAATTGACAGCCATGTCTGTTTGTTGTCTGTTCAATTTTACTGCCCCAGCTGTAAGAAGACACACAGAAGAATGAAAGCAAATGGAGTCAGAAATTTCTGATTGCCTTTCAATTTGCTACATAAAATCATATTTTATTTTTTAAATAAGTTGATTGAGAACAAATCTCTTACTGATACTGAGTGAGATACTTGATATGTCTCATATTTTACAGTCTGTAACTGATAGGATTAGTTTTAAAATATATAGAAAACCCGTTATATTTACTTCATTTTTAGATGCACAATCAAAATTTTAAGTTGCTGATATCAACCCAGTAAAGCTATAAAATAGCTGGCAAACAACCTATACTCACCAACAGAGCCTCCAGTTGACAGCTGGCAAAACTCAAACAGGCCATCAAACACAGGACAATCTTCTCCAACATTAACTGTATAAGAAAAGCAGTATTTTTTAAAAATACCATTGCAACAGCATTGATATATACATGGATAACACAGATGCATTATTCATTCAGCATTTTAATTACTTATCCCCCATCTCATTTATCAGGCTAATTTAAACACTGAAAACAGAGTCCTAACAGCATAACTTCAAACTAGTATTTTTTTATTTTCTTTTAAGATTATTTTTAGTTTCTATTGGAAGATTTGTCTCCTCGTTGAAAGAAGAAGTTTGATAAGTTTTAGATTTTTGAAGAAATGCTGATTAACATAGGTCATGTTAAAAAGAGTACAATTACTTAGAAAAATAATTTGCTGGCAATAAGGCATCATAAAGAGGTTACAATACTGCCTTTAAAATTGATATAATAGCTGTCAAACTGCATTCCTAACAGTACTTGGAGCTTATTCCTATAATTAAAGGAATAAATTAATAGAAAGGGAGAACAGTGAATGATGTACAATTTTTACTATCTCTCTCCAAGAGGAATGAGTTCAAGCCTTAGTATTAGCAGCAGTATTTCACATCTAGAATACGCCCTGTGAAAGGAGAGGCAAAAATCCTTACATATGCTTAAAGAACATTTTTGTCAAGATGACTGCTTTTCATGGAAAAGTGTAGCTAAAGGCAGGCACATGCTACTTACTCTTGTTACAATATTTCTCTGTACTGGTGGATACTGAGCTTCAAACAATGCTAACCATAAAAGCACTTAGACTTAGCCTGATGTTGGCACTTACATCTCTGCATTTGCTTGCTGTACTCAGACATATTGTCAGGCCTTATTGATCGGAGAAATTTGATGTATTCATCACTATGGTACTTGGTCATTTCCTCAGCAGTTGCTTTGTGGGGTCGCTGATAACAAGAACAAGTTAAGAAACAAATCAGAGTACTCTGCAAAATCAGCTGTGTTAAAACAGACAACTTGAAAGAAGTCCCACCTACTTTGAAGGGAAAATGGTGAAAGGAAAATGATAGTAGTAGTGTTTTACATAAAGCAAGGGCTACTCTGTTGTGATATACAACTGCATTAAATACTGCTTCACTTCTAAACAAAAGAGCCCTGAATACACTATTTACATATTCTCTATTTTCATTACCACCTCTCTCCACTTACTTGCATGACAATACTTGAAGCTCTTTAAAAAAAACTTAAAATGCTTCAGTGGACATCATGTTGCCCATACTTACATAAATTTCCATTTTTCTGTATAAGCCATAGTTTAGCAGCAAGTTGTGAGTCATTCGGATTCTGTGAGGTTTCATTGGATGGCCTTGTCCATAGTAATAGTTTCCAATATCACCTGCCAATAATGCACAGAAGAATAGCTATTCATTTTACAAAACAAGTTTCACTGCCCCTTAATTATTCTCAGAAGATAAGCAAACAGGTATGATTCCAGAAAACAAACAAACCCCACAAAGGGAATACTGTCTACTTCAAAAAGAACACAAGGGAAAAAAACTGCTGTATGTCAGAAACAGAGGGAAAAAAGAAGCCAAATCTAACACTTGAACTACAAGCAGACAGTAGTGGGAGAGCAAAAATATATGTAAGACAAGGTTTCAAATCAAGAGTGACGTTCTGGCCCAATACTGGGCTAGAACTGAACAAAAAAATGGGAAACAGAACTGAAATCAAGAGGAGAGGAGACACTACTGATGACATTGCCACATAGTATGACGGAAGCCCACAGTATAACAGAAGCCCTAATAAAATCTACCATTTTGCACAAACTGAATTTATGATACAATCCTCAGCCTGTTCTTAACTACTAACCCTATTACACCCAGAAGTAAACTCCAGATCCATTGTGGCAACCACATGCGCAAACTTTCACCAGACACCTGCTGCTGGAGATCCACAATAGTTTAACAAGAACCTTATAATCCAGATTAGCCTGATACATTGGGGACCAACTAAGCACACAATTAAGATAAAAAATTTGACACTCTTTTCCAAGAAAGGAGTAGCTGCTATCATGGGCTAGCAGTAAGTTTTCTTCTGAGCTCAGCTATTGTTAGAACACACAAAACCCCACTTTGAGCACTGACATTCTCAACAGAACTGTCACTGGAAATATCAACAAGCTTATAAATTAAGTCCAGTTGTCAATGGCTTTCAGCTGGAGATATCTAAAACACCTCTTCACTACAGCACCTCTTTTCTTTTTGACCCAATTTCCCAATAGGATTACTGAACTTTACCTTCTTGAACTTTTTATTTTTCTTTCACATCCTTCAACATGCTCTGCCTTGTCCACTGGGAACAAAAGAAACACTATTTTCACAATGTCATACTACTTTGTAAATTTATCAGTCAGAGGTAAGAAGCAGCACTACTACAAAACAACTTTAGTTTCACCTCTTCAGCATGGGCTTCATGGAGGAAGGGTAAATGTCAGCTTGCAGTAGCATCACCAGCTACCAAGAAAAACAAGTATTACAGTAAGATTAAAAGTTTCAAAGCATTCTAAAATCCTTCAAGCTTTCAGTTTTCAAAGAGAGAGTAAGGACACTTAAGAAAACAGATGTAACCTAATGTACCATAAGAAGAAGTAGAAAAACTACCCTTCAATACCTAGCTCTTAGCCATCCCATAACAATACCAAGTTTTAACATTAATAACTTTGAAGAGTTTGGACCTTCTAACTTGGGTACTAAGTGGAAGAATAGCACTTTTTGTCAGTTACTTATTGCAAGCCTATAGGTTTGGTCACACACAGGTCAAGAGAAAAAGTAGAAAGAGTATAAATAAACTCCTTCCTTCCAACAAAAATATTTTCAAGTGCGTTACAAAAGAATACCTTATATATTTGATGTTTAGGAAAAAATCTATCACAGCTCTTTGAAACTAATGCCTAGAAGATGAAAACCAACCATTTGCTAGCTCCACTTTAGGTTTTGAAGTTACTGTTAAGTCCCAGATTTTAAAAAATCTTCAGGCTAGTAAGAGCTTTAAATTTTGAGATTTTTAGGACAATAATGATTATAAATAAAGTGATATTATTGAGGGAACTTCCATTACAAATGCATCTGTGGCTTAAAAATGGAGGTTTTTAAGAGATCATTTCAATTTTCTTCTAAAGTCATCACTGACAATTTATTCAGAATGCTGATGGATGGGGAAGCATACAATTAAGAATTATTTTATATCTTATATATGATGCAATTGTATTATTTTTCTCATATGAAATAGAGAAAAAATAAAATTAACAAATTTCCTAAATACACTTGCAACACATCCTTCAATATACTGCAATTAATCAACTAAACAAATTTTAGCTTATCCATAGTCTATGTGCCATACACTGCAGCATACAGTTATTTATATAAATCAAGCACACTTTTTAGCTTTCATTTTTTTTTACCAGAAAAGAGAGTTTTAAAAGAATTGGCACACTGGTAGATTTAATGGGAGTTTATTTGTCAAACAGAAGATCTGTAGGTGAGTATCTGGCAGAATCCTTCTGTATTAGAGGCCAGCAATAGTGATTAACAATAGATATCAATATCATACACTTTAGCAACAGGCAATACAATACCATTTATATTTTTCAGGTGTTAGTATCACCAACAAAAAAAGGTTTTGGCATTAGCCTCATAAAAAAAAATTCTTAAAGCATATGGACAAAAAGCCCATCAAGTATCAAGGGATTAGGGATGCCTATACAGGCAGGGGTGAGGAAGGAAAAGATAAAAGATCCTCTTTCTTCATTAGTACCTTGATTTTCAACCAACATCATGAAGGGGACCCATCATGGAGACATCATACTGTGATGAAGGTAAAGTTGTCAAAAGTGTCTCATCCTTTACCTAGTGAAGAAAGGGGTGCACTTCCTGGTACAAACACTCCATCCACTGATCCTGAAATTTATATATCTCTTCTTCATATGTCACAGCCTTACTAGAGCACTATGGGAAGAAAAGCAAGGTGTAGCAAGAGCTAGTATGTGTGAAGATGGCACACCTCACTCACTGATGGAGCTAATTAGCTCTGCACAAACCTCTGCCAGGGTAACTCTAAAACTGTATATAAAACTGCATAATGAGGAACAGGTACAGAGAGGCCAAGCTCACAAGATCATTACTGCAGACAGCATGAGTACTTGACTTTACACTTACCAATATAAAGATAAATTCTTACTGACATAGAAGTAAAAATCATACAGAAGAGTTATGAGCACAGTGTATCGCTTACCAGTGTGGGAACACATGGAAAACACAAAAAAAATAATGTAACTGAATGAGGAAGAGAAGGGAAAAAATGCAAAGTAAATGCGTAAAATGTGTAAATTCTGCAAATCTATTAATCTTTCACAGCAAGGCTTCAAAAACTGAAATTTAGTGTTTTATATCAGTAAAAATGCCAGCTAAATGGCTCCCATTGAGAAGTAGCAACATATAATCTCTGGAAAGTTGAGTCCTTAATTAAGGAGAGACAAACCAAGTGCCCATTTAATACTATAGGAGTTTACTGCTCCACACTGTTCACTATGTGATGCAGAAGACCTACCTGAAAATTGTTACACATATTGTCATGCTTTGGGTTCAATATATGTATTTATTTTTTAAATTTTTTTTTCTTCTCAATTCATGCAAGTTACATGCCAAAATGATGAGAACTATCAAATAAAAATTAACCCATGATTGCTTTGATGAGCATAGTTTTAGACACCTGCTTGTCTATCCAGGACTTGAGCAAGGCCTACAGAAAATATTCTAAACATAAAAAAATACAAGAGGCTACATGCCCTAAAGGAATTTTAATTCTGCCCAAAACCACACAACTAACAAAAGCTATGTCCCCAAAAAAAGTATTAGTTTCTCCAGTTACTATGACATACAGAAAAATAACACCATTAAATTTATGCATTACAAAGCAGTCTGAAGTGACAGACTTAAGAGACATGAGGTGACATCTACACTTGTTTTTTTATACTTTGTAACTTGTATGTTACATTACTTTATAACTTTTAACTGATAAACTGTTATGTACATGGATCCTGCTTATTTTAGGTATAGTTACCATGAAATGATGAGGTATTTCAGAACTGTACTATGCAAAGAAACCTAATTGCCACAATGGAAACCACATGGAAAAAACATATCTTAAGAGCAGCAGTTACACTGAATTGACTTCAGCGATACAAAGGGGTGAACTCATGTAAAGCTGAATGTAAAATAAAAGATCATCAATGCCTGATGAGTCAAACAAACAGCTACTCAAACAGGCCTAAAATTATGGCACTAGCTTCTGAAGGATTGGACATTTTGTTCTGGTTTTAAAGTTTAGCAGACAGCAGAAGTGTAGCAAAAATCTGACTTTTGAGCCCCGAGCAGAGACTGGACACCATCACCATGTTTGGAAGGCACTGCACAAAGTACTGATGAATTTCCAGAAAACACCCAAGTTCATTTTATCTGCAGATGTAAGCTTTAATGAGAAGTACTACTCAAACAATGCCCAACTATAGTAACACACTGCTCTACTAAAACAGGTTTAGTCTCGTCTTTATGGGTGGAACCAACAAACTGATGCAGATCTCTCAAATTTTTCACGAAGGCAGAGCCTTTTGAACACCCACACTAAATTATGCACCAAGAACCTATCTAAGCAATACTGCTACTGCACTGGCATGGAATAAATACATGAACTCACAGTAACCACACCAGTTGCTGCACGATTCTCTAGAGCAGTGCTGGTCTGTGCAGGAACACAGAGCTGGAAGACCATCTGGGGCCTGTTCTCACTGCTGTGGGCAACTGTACAACACCTTGGAAGAGCTAAACTACCTGAGCCACAATGCTGCAAAACCGTGACAAAAACCTGAACACACATGGTAAGAGACTAAACTAAAAGCTATGATAGCCTTCCACATCTAGCATGATTCTAAGCAGTGTGAGCAGCACACTTTGCTAAGCTGTATCAAGACCAGAAGCATTTATGAAAAATACTTTAAGTAAGATCACGAAAGTATTTTAATTCGTATTTTAATTAGTTTTTCCCTTAGTATTCTAGTTTAAATTTAAGCAAAATTCCTGACCTGAGCATGATCACAAGCAATGAAGATTCTGCAAACTGGATGTGGTTGACTTTCTATTACAAGCAAACTCAAGGTAATGAAATCAGGCTTTGTCTACTCAAAGTTTATTGGTTCCAAGTACAGTATGAAGGCTATTAAAAGTATTGATTTAGAAAAAAAAAACCTTAACAGCAATACACTGGCGAAAGTGACAGGCTAATTTAAAAATTCAACCTTAAATGACAATCTCACAAAGTTTCACAAAAAGCAGGGGGAAGTTTATTGCATCTCAGAAGAAAAGCATATGTGCTTTTGGAACTTTTCAAGACTTTTTAGTCTGTAACTTTTAAGAAACAGTAAAAGTATGTGTGGAGAGCCAATTATGACCCAAAAAAGGGGAAATTTACTTCAGACATTACATTCCTTTAGAGATCTACCACTACCTCAGTATTTTTTTGTTTTAGGTTATTTAAGGCTTCAAACACTCCCTTCACTGTGATTCAATGGCTTTGCTGGTACAATAGTTGGAAATATTCAGAATTGCCAGATGAACCACATAGTAGCATCAGGATATTTATTTTAGGTATAAACTCTAAAATTTCTTCTAATAACCCTTTTTCCAAAAGACATGTAAAATAACTGTTGGATTTGGCAACACAAATAAATGAGACATCAAAAATATTCCAAAACTGTTTCTGTCACATATAAAATATTTATTTTAAGGCACAACAGATACTATTTTCTCTACATTATTAACTACATTTATCCCAGTCTACAAATGAACTGTAACTGCTTTAAGTCACCATTATCATGCCACCTCAAAACTTGTTCCTCTTCCAGTTTCTCCCCACTCTGCACAAGCACAGCTTTTTTGGCTGTTAAGGGAATCTAATGCTAGCATCGAGTACCAAAATCCAGTAATCACAGAAAAACAATATCTCAACATCTAGTAAGCTACCTGACTTTATCGAAGGAAAAAAAAAGGCAATTAAAAAAAAAAAAACAAACAAAAAGGAAACTGCTTTTTAAAAAAGGCAAATATTTTTAGAGAGAAAGCTTCTAAACTATCACTGTTGTTTTTCTTTCAACAAGGCGAAAAGTTATTCCTCTTCCCTAGGAAAAGTAAGATCCTAGCCTCAACAGAAGTATCCCTAACAGGGGCCTCCTTTCCCCTTTAGGCTGAACAAAGAACCAGTGCTAGCAACAAAGAGAAGGGGGCGGCAACCACCACTCTGCCTCCTTTAGTGTGGTTTAAAAAAAAGCCAAGACAGGCCCCACAAGATCTGCCATTTCCAAAGAATAGCAGGTTTGCTACAGGAACACAACCTTTGTTATCTTGAGTGGGTTTAGTCACTTATCTTCACTTCCAAAATGGTGAAAACGCCAAAGGTCTACGGATGAACATCCTCAACCTCTGTTTCCTGGCTACTACCAAGACCAGCCTCAGATGCAACCGTACAAGATTGTTACAATAGGAGGCAATTTAATCAAATCTCTTAACTAATCTGCCCATCCAGCTCACCTCCCAGTACAAAAACGGCTAAATAAATTCAAGCTCAAGAAGAAAACTAAAAGTTGTTGCTGCTGCGGCCAGAGAAAACCGCAAACAAGTTGCTGAAAATATCTCAAACCAAGCACTTTTTCGCCACGACTGACAACGCAGCTCGCAAGCCCCCTCAACATACAAGTGTGCAAACTCAGAGGGCCTACATGCAACTCAAATTCCACTATTAGTAAACACCCACGCAGACAACTTTCCGCGTTTTGCGGGAAGGGAGGCTCGTGGGAGCCAGACCTCTGCTCTGATCCCTGCTCGGTTTGGGGATGGGGGAGGAGGGGGTAGAGCGCCCCTGTCCCTCCGTATCCCAGACCTCGGTACGAAAGCCCGAGGCAGGGAAAGGCCTCAGCTCAACAATCACCAGGTGCCAGAACTACACATGGCCTGGACTTTCTTTGCAGGGGAGGAGCCAGACAGAGCAGCGGCTTCAACGCCTCCCTGCTCAGCGGATGGAGGGGAGTGTCTCAACTTTTCTTCTTCTTTTTTTTTTTTTTTTTTTCTTTTGGGGGGGTGTGGAGGGGGTGGGGGTGGCGCGCGGGCGGGTGGTGGGTATTTTGGGGGTGGGCAACAATAGCCACAGCACCTAGCCCCGGGCCCGGCAGACCTGGCAGCTCCCGCACCCCCCGACCCGCACCCCACTCCACCACCCCCGGCCCCGCCGCCCCACGGGGCTCAGCAGAGCCGACGGCGGGAGCGGGGCGCGGCGGCGCAGGTGGAGGCGGCGGGGACCCCCGCCCGCCATAGGGCCGAGCCGAGCCGGCCCGGGCCGGGAGAAAGGGGATCTCGTCCCGCGGGGCAGGGGCGGCCGTGCCGGCGGGGGCCGGGGACATAGCCCGCCCCGGGCGGCCATTAGAGGGGCGCCCCCCCGCTCCTACACGCGCGCTCCCGCGCCGGCCCTGCTCACCGTCGTAATAATAGCAGACTTTCTTCTTGCCGCCGCCCTGACTGTACGCCATAGGGCTGCCGCGCCGGGGCCGTGGGCAGGGAGCGGGAAGCCGAGGAGAGCGCGGAGCCGGCTCGGAGGGTGGGAAGGAGGGGGCGGGAGAGCGGGAACTCGCGACGCCGGGACCGCCAGCAGCGGGAGCGGGCCGGACCCTCGGCAGGGGGAGGGGCAGCTAGTGGGACGCGCCCAACTCGCTGCCGACGGAGGGAGGAGAGGAAAGAAAGGACGAGGAGAGAACGCACGCGAGCGGACGTGGGCTTCTGCCTGTTTCTTCGTGATGGCTTTCCTTAGTTATACACAAAATTCAGAGAAGAAGCCAAAGAGGATTCTTCATGAGAGAGTTTTTGGAGAAAACTCTTTTCTGGCCCACCCCCTTGGTGCGCAGTGGTACGATCCGACGCGGGTGTCGGGGCTGTATCCCCGCCCCCAAGCGGAGTAGTTTGGCGCATGCGCGGAGTCCCCCACCGCGGCTGCGGCGGGAGTGGGAATGGGGTGTCCCCGCGCTCGGGCCGCAGCGGGCCCGGGCCCTGCGGAGCACCGGGGCCACGGCGAAGCCCCTCAGCCACCCCCAGCACCGGCCGGGGCCGCGGGGTGCCTCGGCCGCAGCCGCGCTGGGGCCCGAACCTTAGCCTCACGGGGCGGCTGCAGATGCTCGGCCAGCTGCGGCGTCGCGTCCTGTCCCCTCCCCAAGTGGAAGAGTCTACTCTTGTTCACAACAAAACTGGTTTCTGTTTTGTTTGCTTTTGTTTTTTTTCAGTACTCTCGTCTGTCAGTACTCAGCCCTAGTAGCAAGTGTTGCACCTCAGTATCCCTGTTCTAGAGGAAGTTGAAAGCATGCTTCACATAGCAATTCTCCCAAAAAAATCAAGGCATGCCACACAAGAAGCATTTAATCTCTGAATAATTTGTCTTCAATATCTATCAGCCGTTTTCTCTCCTTGCCTTAGCTCAGGTACAAACTCAGGAAGGAGAACCATGACTCCATTCGTGCTTAGCCAGCTTGCTTGTCTTTGCATTTATAAAGGGGTCAACACTTGTGAGCCCTGATAAGCCGAGTCTGGGGATACACATCAGTTACACTAAATTTTACTGTTTCTTCAGCTGACACCAAAGGCCTAGATTTAGAGACTTCCACTCATACAAAGCTTGACTAAGCTTTGTTGATTTGCTGGAGTTCTTAAAAGTACCTAAACCCCCTGGTTATTGCCATATTTACTTCTCTATTTGACAACAAGGCATTTGTATAACCTATGTCAAACAACAAAACCAGTACATGCCCAAACACAGGTTTGGGCTTTGTTCCCAGGGTTAAGTTGCTTTCACTCCTAGAGGTACCTCATAGGAGTCCAGGTCCTTGTAACTGATATTAAAAATAATTTTATATTGTTAGAGACAGACAACTGTAAATTAAGTTTGTTAAGCACGTGTACACACAAAGGATAGCCTTAGGGCATCCTGAATTTTCCCCCCTCCCTTCATCTTTTAAAAGGATACCATATTATGATGTAGTCAGGAAGTATAGCATTTTTAAATAGTTTTTTTTCATATTCCATTTGGAAATTTCTCTCTTAGTAATAACATACAAAATTGATTTCTACACCTTATAATACAGCTGACTCTTGTTTCTTGGTGCAAAGTGCAGCAACATACCTGCATAACACTATAAGAGGCACGACATTATTCACTTACCAATAAATTCCTTTTTATCTTGGCCTTAGTGCTACCACTTCTTGAACAGACTTAGATTGGACTCTAGAAGCTCCATTATTTTGTATTGGCTAATCACTGCCTTATATGCTTCTTTGACCACTGAAATTCAATGTGTTTATGAAGTTACTCAACATTTTGTAGTTGCCTGATAATTATTTCTATCAAAACAGTACAATAACACATCAGCTGGCTCAATATCAGGAATATTTTTATTGCACCATATAGGGAATTCAATAAAAGCAGTGATGTATTGTTGAAATATTTATTAGGGACTCCATGTAAGGGAAAAAAGTCCATAATTTAAATTAGTATCAAATGGATACTCAACCTCATATAGGAATAACTTATTTTGGTTTAAGTGTGCTAAATCAAGAGAAAGTATGTTGCTTTCAGGGCAAATATGACTATTCCTGGTCTTCTAACATCAAATTCAGGCAAGGGCAGCTCTCATTTAGAGAAACTCCTTGAATACCAACTCATACCTGAATTGAGCAAGCATCAATAAGCATACAAAATTATCCTTTAGTCAAAGGGGTAAGAATTCCTTCACTGAACTCACAGTAACTCAGTATGACAGTAAGGACACCATTACATGTAAAGGTCAGTAAAGCTTAAATACCAAGTTTCACAGGTTGTGTATATGAGGGTGATTTCCTAGACCAGTCCCCCTTCTAGAAATGCAGGTTTTGCAGATGTCTTCAAAGCTGCTTGTTAAGGGAACAGCACAGCAGCCATGCTACACAAAAGCTGGTAGAGAAAAATGGTAGAGAAGAAACTCTAGGGCATCACTTAAACAGGCATGAACACCAGCCAGCCAGGGGCAGGACCATTATGAATAGGCTACATAACAAAGTATCCCTGGGAAAGGCTGCTATTCCTTTTACTATGTTGCAACATGCAGACACTTTATAACGTAATGATGATATTTTTTTATACATTCCTGTAATTGCTTGTTTCTGTTACTGGTTGAATGCTAGCTTTATTTCACCCTTTCCCTACCTCACTATATTAACATTAGCTTGTTCTTTCACACTGAATTCATGTTATGCCTTAGATAGTAGGGGTTTTTTGGGAAGGGACATAAAGCAGCAACAAGGATCTTCTAAACAGAAGAGTGGCTTCCATCTTCAACATATACATCTAGCACTGCAATAGAAGGTATTGCTGTTTCTTATGTATTAATCCTAAATCACATCTACTTTACAAACTCATGAAATGACTATGCAAATAATGAATAAGAAGTTCTCTATCAGCAAAAGTTCATCCCTTAACTGTTCTTATCAAAAAGCAATCTATAATTCTCAAATCCCTTCACTCTCCCTACCCCCACTCCCCCAAAGGTATTTTAAAAACAGAGCTTAAATGGAGGATCTAGAGCACCTATTTCTTTTCTTAACAGCTGCTATAGAAAAGTGGCATTACCTTGCACACCACAGAAATGATGAACAATTCACCTTCTTTCTCTCTCCTTGCATAATTTAAAAGCAGAATGATACAGCTAGAAAGCTTGTCATGACCTAGCTTATTGCTTATTCAGACTGCTCAAGCCCATGCACACATGTAGGTATAACTACCTAATTCTCTCTAATAGATCTCAATGACCAATGGAATTAACAGGGAAAAAAATTAAAATAAAATTGCATCAAAACAGAAAAATGGAATCCATAACAAAGAAAGAAGAAACCTCAAATAACCAACCAAAATGAAAATCAACCAAAAAGCCTTTAAGAAGCAACACAGTTTCTCCTTAAAAAGCAAAGAAAAAAAAAAAGCCAACGATAAAACAAACAGCCAGAAAACCAAAACTAACTTAACTTAGAGAAACAAAATATATTTACAAATTCACCTATTCACCTCCTCTTATAAGAATTATGTCTTATACCATTAAGTACAACTCAGCACACCCCACCCACCTCCCTTGCTCCTCACCGTATTCCTTTCTCCTCCCATCCTCTTTTTATCTGTGAAAGCAGCATTTTCAAGTGATGCCTATTAGCAGCATTCACAGCTGCAAGCTTGTAATCACACACACATAAATTTAAGGAGAAAAATCACAGACAATGCTGTTGACTTGTCCTGTTCATGCTGTTGATAGACCTTACATAAGTTCTGGAAAGCATAAGAGTAAATAAGGTTTTGGAGTCACTTTCCTGAGAAGAAAACATAGTTTTCATCATGCAGATACCTTGCTAATGAAGGCACTTTGTGCAGAATGTCAAAATCATTGAAGAAAACATAGATAAAGAGAAATAAATAGAAAGTTAACTGTGAGGTTCATATTTGCCCAGATTCAGATTGCTTATTTGTGCAATAAGCACTGACAATATTGCTATCTACTAACTGCTTTTGAATTTCAAGAGGGTAGGCTGCTGAATATTCTTTCTTAATTGCTGCTGGAAAGTGTTAAGATTAATAGTGGTTTTGGTTTAGTGCTATACAATGGTCTGGGAGCTGGGGGAACTTGCCCTGCTCCCGAATGCTCACGTTGATAGTAACATGTTGATAGTAATGGAAATGACTTCATTTTAAGTAATAGCAGGCCAGCATATTCTCTTACATGCCTATCATTTTTCTGTGCAGTGTCTTCATGTCTATGTTATGTGTGTAAGTATAATTCATCTGTATCATGTTGTGCCTGGGACAGATGTACCCACCCACTGGATGTCTCCTGCAATTGCCTGAAACTGGTTCCCTCTGCAGTTCTGTGCCTGGTAGTTTGATAGCCAGGGAAACTCTGTCTTCAGTGCACATCACAAAAATGCAAATGCAGGTTTTATTGAAAGTGGCATAGTTCAATAGTTCTATAGTTCAATAGTGCTTGTCTTTAAATAAATGGTTAGAAGCATCAATATTCAAATATTTTCTTTTAGAATCTTACCTTTTAAAGAGTTGTTAGGAGTAGGAAGGTGGATTAGAAGAAAACTGAAATGGTAGGTATAGTATAATGAGAGCAAAGTAATTAACTTTTCCTATTTGTATTGAAGGTTTTAACAGACCTAAGGAAAATTTTACACATTCACCTTTAGAAGAACTTAGATGTCTCACACTATCTTGTTTTAGTTTAGATACCATTTATTGGTGACTGCTAAAATGCCTGGTATATAGACTTTTTCAGTGGTCATTGTTTGCAAAGAGAGATCAATTTAAATAATTCTTGCTTTCAGTGGGAAAACTGAATTATATCCTCTGTATCTGGTAATGTCTGAAAAAAGACATTTTTTTTAGAAAATCCAACAGATATTTCTGACATTCAAATGATGTTCAAAATGACAGATTATAAAAGTTACCATCCTTTATAATATATTTCACACAGACACAGACCTGCATATCAAGCACAGTACTTGTAACTTACTCATGTCTGATTTACTTGGTTTTATTCTATCTACTTCTAAGCTAAATACTGACATTGAGTTGAAGACAAAAAGTAAAAAGTAGCAGATGGGCCTTCTCAACCTATAATTTAGTATGTATTAGTATGCTTGCAAATTGCTTGGGTTAAATATTTTTGTTCTTAGCAACAGTATAATTTACAGAAACCTGTATGGACATAGACAGGTAAGGGTTTGTTTTCAGTATGTAGTGGGAAACTTGTGTCATACTAGTGGAAAAGAGTCTGCCCGTAGGAAGTCCCCAAATGAGGAGTAGGAAACAGTCTGCTGGTAGGAAGTCCCCAGATGAGGACCATTACAGGACATAGATGAGCATGGTGAAGAGCATCGTAGTTCTCCAGCAAATCCTGAAGAGTGTGTCATGAACTGCCATAACCTATAAATCACTTCCTTGTTTCTTCCGTGTCTCAGCAGCTGAGCAGGTCACAGCTGATAGGACATTCTAGTCCATGCATGATTCACTTTTCCTCCTGTTCCCTTGATTAACCCTTGAGCTCTAAAGCAGGAAAAACCAGCGAGCACTGGTCATTTATGCAAACATCTCATCAGTGTTAGTTTTTGTGCATCTAGTGTACCAAGTGCAGTGTTATTAAATAAAGATGTGTCTGCAAAAGGGAAATGCACCAATTTATTTTAAATCCAATTGAAATCTAATTTATAGTGTCATGAGGCTTTGTATAAGCACTATTTCAATTTGACAGTGGTGAGTTATCTTCTGTATAAACTGACTTCAATCTTTGGAGACTAATTGATATAAAACAGTATCCACACAGTTATTTGTATAAATTAGAAAACAATTAAAGGTAAAAAGGGGAAAATTTCTCTTAGAATTGGTACCTATCAGTTTGAATTTCCTATTTGACTGAGTCTTGGAAATAAAAAAAATTGCCAGTGCATAAAATCTGAAAAAATTAATGGAGATATGGAGTCTACAGATAGTTCATTGCTCAGAGGACAAGACCACTCACCACTACTTTAGCCATAACAATAAAAGTTTTGATAACAGAAAGAATGATCTGAGGATGGATGCATCTGAGGACATGTGCAGTTATCAGCATGGAGATGAGGTCCTTGGCAATTGTATTTGACTTTATTTCCTCTATACAGAAATTGCCAGCAGGTTGTGGATCAGCAATCTCATTATTGCAAAGTCATGAATGTTCCTTCTCTCCTCATCTGTTGTTAGGGTGGATATATCACAGGTGCAATGTACCGCAACATTTCTTTGCAGCACAACAAACCTGCGTGTCAAAAAACAGAAACAAAGATGAGCAAAGGTTTCTTATTAGTTGTCTTAAATCTAGTAAAAAAAAGGTCATAATTTAGAACTTTTTATGCATAGATGATTTTTTTCCAGAAATACCACTCAAAAAAAAAAATTAGATATTATCTCTCCCAAACACCAAAATATCCATTCTACAGCACTGACTCAATATTACATTCTAGAAACCACATAAATTTACCATTTTAGGGCCTGTGCTTTATTGGTAGTTTGTAAAAATTTGTCATATTTTATCCAGGTGGAAATAAATGTGCATATTTTGTTCTTTTACATGCAACACTGCCTTTGGTAAAGGAAGCAAGTCCTTCTATACTCTTCTCTGCCATCATTTTTCCTGGAGCCATCAATGTTGATGTGCTGGCTGAACACTCACATCTCTGTTAATATTCCTGTTTCCTTGCCTCACCCCAGTAACTAAGTAGATTTCTTCAGGAATATAGTATTCATGCAGATGGTGTCTGGTAGAGCAAAGCATTTGAAGGGCAGGATGAAACATGTTTCTTGTCACTGGAGTGATTAAGGAGCAAGCTACAAAAAATAAAGGAGAAAGTCACTGTTACATATTTATTCCCCATTAAATTGCCCATGGCATTTTATATGCTTTTTAATCAGGTTTAGTCCATGATATATTCAATATCAGGGTTAAATAACAGACATCTTGGAAGACTGTCTGGCAGCTGGCATGGCCACAATCAATCTTACTTGACCTTACAACCCTTTTCTATTTTCAGGGTTGACTATTCACCCTAAAAGCAGACCACCTGTATCAAGGAAAGGGTCTACTTTATTCACCACCCTCACCTCTTCAGTCCCTTCCTGGGTTTCTGTGCAGGTCCACGTGTCCCTAGACACATCCATCAGAAGGCCATTGTGGACAAAGATCAAAAGGAAGGTGTGTGGGAAGTGCCTCAGTTTTCACCAGCAAGAAGACTCTTGGGACCCATGTTCTCTCCAAAGAGAAGAGCCATGCAGTGAGTCAGATCTGCTGAGTACTCTTAGGCAATTACAGTAATGTCCATTAGGCTACAGCTAAGAAAAAGAGAAAGAGTAAATGTAATGGCATAAGACTAATAGAAGTGTTGCCCTATAAAATGATCAGGAGTAGCAAGGAATCAGTGTGCTTTAGCAGGATCATGGCTGAGAGGTTGTGACTAGCTGTGCTTTACATGTAGCCAGACTCTAAATCTCACCTGATTCTTTCATATCTCCAACCCCAAGTGTGGTCTCTCACTCTTTCCAGCATCACAAATTCCAAGGTCTTCTGGTTGGCAGCCATATCTGTATTTTAGGTTTTCCATGACACTTCCTGCCTGAGGAGAGAAGGCAAGTCAAAAAAATGCATTGAGCTGATGAGAGAGGCAGAGGGAGAAAGCTGGTTCAGGGCCTAAGTATGACTGCTTTAATTCTAAGCTTTAGGTGGCTTCTATCAAGTATCTTTTTTCTTCTTTTCTTCAAATGGTGATTAACTTAAGCCTAACTGTCTACACAAACAGCTGGTTTAGCACCTCAGTTAATTATACCAGCTGAAGAGCTGGACAAGCTACATTCCAAATGATTCCTAAACAACTTAGTTTCACTGCAGTTTACTTAAATAGTCAAACCTATTTTGGGAGCATTGAGTAGTTATTTCTGCTACTGCATTTATGTCAAAAGTTTTAACAGTTCCAAATATATATTGAGTTTCCCAAGAGACCTAGACTTCAAGAGCAAAATATAGTAGAAACCAAAGACTTTAGTTCCAACATGAAGAGCAAATAACAGAACTAAATCTCATATCTTTTTTTCTACTCAAGCATTTAATGCTCTGTCATGGAGAAAATGAAAACTTGAGGTTACTCTGTCAAACATAACGTGATAGCCTAGCTCTCCACTACTTTATTCTTCATGGAGTCCTGAAATAAAACAGAATTTAAGACTGTTTATGAAGTGTTCCTTGATTCAGATTTTTAGGTGGCAATGATTAAACATACTAGGATGTTTATGAAACATTCACAATGTTGTGAACTGCATTTTTGAACTGTAAGATGGACACATGAAGCTGCATCTGCCTACCTTCTGTTCCAGGTATGGGAAAGAAGTAGCTACAGATTCCTTTAACAAAAAGCTAAGGAGACAAATATTTCCAGATTTGTTGGTTGAAAAGAAGGGATAATAAATATGCCAGTTAGGAGAATCCACCCAATGCAGTTGCTGCATTTTGGACAACTGACAGATTTTCTGCACTGAGATTCTCAGTAAGTAGAAAATACCCCAAAATTAAAAAAAAAAAACCAAAAACCCCTAAAACAACAACAACAAACCAAACAAACAAACAACCTCCAGCTTTGGTATTTTTTCTTCCAGCCATAACAATAGTTGCAAAATATTTGCTTCCACAGATCTGCTTGAAGGAATTTGTCCTCATGTGAAAAGTAACTATGTTAGTAATTAAGAGCATTTCCTATTTATAAAATAAAAAACTCATTTCATAAAAAAATATTTATCCAGACCCAGTGCTGTCACATGATCACAAGAATGATAACATATGCATGATCTCATGAATATGTGCCCCATCCAAATTAACATTGAGGTTCCTGAACCCAGTCCTCCTTCTGACCTTCATGTGTCCTTGGCTCAGTCTCAGCCTGCAAAGGCAGAATATCATTGGTAAGTATTTTAAAGCTTTTTCCAGCCTGGAGTTGGGAGAAATTTGATGGTATATTGTAGTCATTCCTCTTCTGTCTCTGATAAGCAGTGATAGAAGGATGTTGACATTTAAAACATTATCAATGGGTAGCTAAGTTGGTGCTCACTGAGAAGGATGAGGAAAATTGCTCCTCAGAACATTTTTAGTTAAGGTTCCAAAAGTGCAAGCAGATGCCACTACATCTGTTACATCCTGTTCCCATGTTTGAGAGCATGTCTCCCACCACATTAGCTGGAAATTTCATTCTGAGGCAAATAGAAACAAACATCAATATTTCCCCTCACCTGCCAAGTCTTTATAATCTGGAGAACAAAGAAATACCATTTAAAATATACCAATATGTTTTACAGCTTACTTACCTAATCTAAACTTTGCATGTGCTTACTATTAATACTCATGCATATGATGCAGAAGAAACTTATTTTTATAAATTTTGGGTAAATAGCTAAAAATGTGTGTGCTAAAAACAATGTGAGACTAGAATCTAATGAAATATGTCTCTCCAATGTGAGAAACATACCCAATTGAGAAACATATAGGACAAAATGCATTACATGGTCTATATGGCCATTTTCACAAAGAGAATTGCAAAGGAAACAAGCTGTAAGTGACCAAGTAGGAACCAGCATAGTTTCATGATACTGCTTGCAATTATGGAGTACTTATGGGTCATTCATAACAAAAAAATGTCATGTGTTTTTTGTTAGTCCTTTTGTAAAAGTAATTCAATCATTTGCATATATTTATTTTTTAGCTAGTTGAATTAGTTTTCCTGGCTTTGAAATGTTTCTATATGTCTATAAATAGCACTGTTCTCAACATCACATGCTAAGAACATATAGAATTAGGGTCTAAGGGCTGTGAATCATAATTTCATCATGATTTAAAATAATATTCAAGTCCTGTTGCTGATTTTGGTTTGCCAAGGCAATAATTTTCAATGGCTGCACAAGTTACTTTTTTTTTTTATTTTTGTAGCATTTATACTACAATAAATCCCAGTGGCATTAACTATTGAAGCCAATGGAAAAAAAATAAGCACAGTGTTTACAGACAGTTATTTAAGGGTTAAATATCAGGGAATCTGTTATAAAAGTCCCCAAGAAGCTCTGTTAGAAGTCAGCCAAATGTTAAAGGAGAGCTGGAGGAAAGGTACACTTAGTTCATAGTTACACACTGAAAAATTTACCTGTTAAACTACCATACAGATGGAGAAAGGCAACTCCAGACGTGCCTTAAAGGAAAGGTTCAGGAGAAATTACAGTCAGCACCAGCTTTCAGAATCAGGCTGCGGGTTCCAACCAGACAGAGCACCTATCTTGGAGATCCTCCTGAGCTTTTTAATTAGCTGGCTGTAGGTGGCTTTCCATCAAACTGGGTTCCTGCAGACAGCCCCCATTTATCCTGCAACCTGATACATACCAAAAAGTCACTGAAGAGGGTAGTTGTCTCAAATCCTGATACATAAAAGTTTTCCTTAGCAAGACAGTTATAGAAGTTCCAAAAATGCAAACAGATCCCTGACTCAGAATTGAGTATGATTATGGATCTTTTCCAATAGGCAAATTGGATGTGGCCATCCGGTTTGGAAGGCTAAGGTAATTTTATGTTATGAACATGTGCTGTACTCTTCCAGTTGACTTCAATGTCACAGAGCTATCCTGAGCTTGATTAAATTACTAATTTAAGACATAGAAAAAGAATATATTGTATTTAGGGCTTACTGTGTTAATGCACAATGTTTAGTATTAGTTCTTATTTTAGACAGTATCAAGCCTTAATAAAGATCTCTTGTGCATAAAGTCTTTCTTTGCAGGTTTCTCTTCAGAAAAGTCATACTAAGAGTTTATTATGTTGCTTTCCCCATCCATTATAAGGGACATTTTGAATTGACTTGGCAACACAATTAAGCAAAAAAATTCATGCCAGTGGGGCACACAGCAATGTATTTTGTTTGGCTGGGGTATTTTTTAAAGCAATTCAAATCAGAAAGTACTAAAGTTCTCCTTTCTTTTTCATTAGGAGGAAGGAACAATTTTTAAAAAAATTCTCTTTGTTGTCATTAGTGACAATTCTGACCTTGAAGTCAGTGTCTTCCACAAGATTCTTTTGTGATTTCTTTTCCCTAGACCATGTGACCACTTCTTTAGACTGTACTTCTTTTTAATTAAATTGCTAAGCTTTTCTCCAAAAGATTTTTTTCTCTTCTCCATTTCTTTTGAAATTTAGAGAAGGCAATTTCAACTTACTTCAGTCTGTTATAGATTTTGGAAATATTCCAGAGGCAAATATAGGACTAAAGCAAACTGGCAAAATCAGTTATTTTAAAGTTTTAGCTTTTAGTTTAGACAATTTTGACAATAATGCTGAAAGGATGCTGCAAAATGTCACAGTCTGGTCAGGAAACTGCAGTATAATGTGTGGTGAATAAATAACGCACCAAGTTAGACACTGATAAAAGAGTTCTGAGGAAAATAACACCCTCAAAATGTTTTCAAATTGTTATACCCCAATTTCTGGTCCCACTCACATCAAACTAAGTCTGCAGCAATTTCACTGACAACATCAAGACTGGATTCTTTATTCCCATAAACAATTTCTTCATGAAAGGTGAGCTTCATTGGAGTTATTTCAGCAAGAAATAGAGATAGCTCAAGCTTTGAGTGAAGGAAAGAAGCACAGGGATCATTGTGTCTGCATTTCACCTAAACAGTGGGTGCATGGCACAGACTGTTGGCCCATTTTCGTTTGCAGCAACCAGCAGCACTCCCTGGTCTGGATGTCTGGGTTTCTTCCCTGGGAGAACCATACAAAAAGGAATGGAGCCGAGGAAGTGGGCTGAGACATGCTGACGTTCTCTCATACTGATATATGTACTAGTACATATATTTAATGGTGCTTTAGAATATGTAATTCATCAGCTGAGACTAAACACTTTTTGTACATCATGCATGAAAATAAAAGGACTGGTGGATGAGAAGCTCAACACAACCCTGCCATGTCCCCTTGCAGCCCACAAAGTCATCTGTGTCTTGGGCTTCATCAAAGGAAATGTGGCCAGCAGGGCAAGGGAAGTGATTCTCCTCTTCTACTCTGCTCTCCTGGAGTGATGCATCCAGCCCTGGAGTCCCCAGCATAAGGATATGGAACTGCTGGAGCAGGTGCAAAAGGCCACAAAGATGATCAGAGGGCTGGAGCGCCCCTTCTATGAAGGCAGGCTGAGAGAGCTGGGGTTGTTCAGCCTGGACAAAACTCCAAGGAGACCTTATAACATCATTCCAGTACCTAAAGGAAGCCCACAAGAGAGCTGGAGAGGGACTTTTTACCAGGGCATGTAGTGATAAGAGAAGAGTGAAAGACTTCAAGCTGAAAGGCATTATGTTTAGATTAGACATTGCTAAGAAATTCTTTACTACAAGGGTGGTGAGGCACTGTAACAGGTTGCCCAGAGAAGTGGTGGATGCCCTATCCCTGGAAGTGCTCAGAGCCAGGTTGGATGATGGGACTTTGAGCAGCCTGGTCTAGTGGAAGGTGTTACTGCCCATGTAGGGAGCTTGAAACTAGATGATCTTTAATATCCTTTCCAACCTAAAATTTTCTGTGATTCTATGACTGTGATTCATGTACAGTCCTTAATTCTGAGGATGTAGCACTGATCACTACATTTTCTGCAACTTGCATCATTGCAGTTCTCTGACAGTGTAATACTTCCCAGCTTCATGAGCTGATGTTTTGCAGCTGTAAAGCAGGTGCAGTACTCTCCATCATCCAGCTGTTGACGGACACAAGTGTGTACAGACAGTCCCATGTCTGTCTTTCCAGAAGGGAGACTGTTGTGGTGTGAAGCAATATCCTGTTTCACCTATCCCAGTCCCTCAGGTGTGCCAACCTCTCCCCTCCCCTCTTCCTTGCCCCCTTGCTAAGAGCTATCCATCAATCTTAACATTCCAGCAAGGGTGTCATCTGGTTGGTGAAGTTCAAAAGATGCTTCTCAGCCCTGGGGTCATTGGCCAGTCTAGCTGTCATTGTCCCCTGAGACTGCCCCCCTCCCACCTGGTTGGTGGCACACCTACCCCTTCCCCTCCCCCTTTCCCTGGGCTTAAAAAGACACGGGACCATGCGGTCGGGATTCTGTTGGAGCTGTTACAAGATTCAGAGATCTGTGACCCTGGAATAAAACTCTGGATTAAACCCTATGGCAGAATCCGTCTCCTTTTCCTCTTCACCTTGCCTAAAGCCTTTCCACCAGAGGTAAACCTGAGTTCCTGCTTGCGTGGACTTGTTCCAAGTGCCAGCTGCAACATACAGCCAGCCAAAGGTGTCTCTGAGGTGAAACACCACAGTTGCCGCCTTTGGTCAAGTAGCAAGGGCCGGATGAGCCCAGGCACGTTCCATCTGGTAATATTGGGATCATATTCCAATAGGAGACCAGCTACCCTTCAAAGATAATATTCAAAGACAGTCCTATGGAGTAGTATTTGAGATAATTACATAAAATGATATTTTAACAGACTTTCTGTGAAGGAAGTTAGGGTAGCATTCCAGTTTACCTGCATGTTTCCCAAAATATATTTTTCTCCTTACCTGTGACTTTTCTTTCTTCAAGCACTACCTTCCCATGAAACAAAACCCTCGGCCTCTTAAAAATTCTCTGTTCCTTAAGGCATGAATGTGCTCAAATATATACCTAGACATTTGTAAAGTCACGAAAATAGAAATTTTAGAAATTTTTAGAAAATGGTTTGCATTAATCCCACGTGGAATGTTCCTTGTCATAAGAACAGAGTTTTGCCAAAAGTAAACCTTGAACCCACAAGATAAATTACTGAATATCCTTAACCAGTCAATTCCGTAACAGAACTATGTCATTACTTTGTAATAAACCTAATGTGATCATTCGTTAGTCCCTTTCTTAAGGTGCACATAAAATACAACAAATACTCTAAGCTGATGAGTTGCTTACTTATGTTTTGCAATAATAATAAGTGCAGCTTCTTTTTTTTGTGTTTGTCTCCTAAAAGGTTCCCTATCACTACACACTTCCCTTTATTTTCAGAAGATGAAGCATTTGATTTACAATAGCTGAGGAAGCCATCCTAAGCCTAACAATTTTCAACATATAGTATAAACCTGAATTTCAATTACAAAGAAACAAAAATCTCCAATAGCACAAAGTGCAGATGGTAAAAAATGGTAGAGGAGAAAATTTCTGTCTTTGAGGAAGGCAGTAATTGTTGTTTTCTTGGCTTGTCTCCTCATTGTTCACAATCTCCAAGTTTGTTGTCTGTTGTCTTTCACAGGGCATGAGCTTGACAGAGTCCAAATACCACACACCACTATTTTTTTGCCAGCAGGAGAACTCTTGCGTCTCTGGGTGGATCTCTAGAAAAATTGCCTTTTATTATATTTTGATTCAGCTGGCTCAGTGATGGAGTTCTGCTGCAATTGTTTTCAATGAAGATGGCATAAGGAATAAATGTTCACTGATTCCCTTGGGAATGAAAAGAATGCATCTGCCTGTTAAATGTCTCAGAGTTTAATTCAAAAGAGTCAAATGATCTGCCCAAGAGTATGCACTTTATTCTCAGAATTAAAAATATGTTGTCCCTTAGGTTGCTCAGGTTATGTATTTACTTTTGCTTATTTTTCACTATTGACTCTCCACCATCCAAATGAACTCCTGAAGTTGGTGCAATATAATAGCTCATTTTCTATTCCTGGTGAGTGGTTTGAACAGCCTATGCATAGATTAGCCTTCCAACACCATTGGGATTCTTGAAATTACTGAACTCAGCTACATAGGGCTAAGGGATCCTATTGGAGTATTTTGGGTGACTTCAGCTTTCATATGGCCATTTGATTAGCTCAAGCAGCACCAATACTTTCCTATTTGATTTGTGCCTTGGCATTTTAATAGAACAATGAAGCAAATCCTTGACTCATCCTTAACTGGCACAGCCCCTTTGATTTTAGTAAAATAACTGTAGAGTGAAAAGTTTTCCGACACTTGAAACTTTCCCTACCTTGAAACTGCCTGTGTAGCTCCAAATTGCATTTTCTCAGTCTAATAGTGTTCCAGTCTAATGGATTTGAAAAACTAAGGACTATTCTAGTGCTAAGCATGGAACTAATTTTTCAAGATGTTGCTTTGGTTTTGGTTTTTTTTTGTGTTTTCTTTTTAATGAATGTGTATTTGGTTCTTAAGTGGTACAACTACCTCTTCAACTTCTTGCTGGAATGGGCACAATTAATAGGCTTGCCAGACATTTAGACCTAGAAAAAAATACCATTCTGTACTCAAAGTAAAACACTGTTACCAGTGGCAACCTCATTGCCTGTTTTAGCAGACAGACCAAGTGCTGAAGGAACACTGGGACAAATCCACTATTCTTAACATGGGAGAGGACTCTTCTTTGTCAGGACAATGTAGGAAGGATGCTTAAGCTATACTTGCTTTGTGTAAAATTTCAGAGCCACAGTTTCTAACATGGGTTATTCTATAGTAAATTACTTTTAGAGCAAGCCAGAAATAACCAGAACAAAGCAGAATAATAGCTGCTGTCATCTGCTTTCATGTCTCCAATGGGAACTAAATTCACTAAAATGAACTGTAAGAAATAGCGGGGGTGGCTCTGTTCCTTTTCACCTGAGCCTGAATATCTGGCTTCATGCTTCAGCTGAGTTCAGGCAAATTAGCTCATTGAGGGCAACAGCCATCTTGTCTTCTGACTACTGAGGAAAAAAAAAATCTTTTTGTTTAGTGCAAATTGCAGAGGCCATTCACTGCCAAAACAATTCTGTGGGGACTAAAGGACTGGGAAATAGCTAAGAATTAATAAGAGGTAGGCATTGTCCAGTAGAGATCTTTTTGTCCCCAAAATGACTCTGAGATCCACTCAGAAGAAGGAAATGCAGGATATCCTGAGTACAGCCCTTTGGGTTCACCCAGATGTTAGCACAGGGGACAAACCACACTAGATGGAGATGCCTGTGTTCCTCCCACGTATGTTAGTGAAAGCAATGGAAACATGGAAAACAGCCAGACTGTGAGCTGAGAGCCAGACTGAGACATCCCAAGGGATGGGACAGCAACATTAGGCTGGGGGTCCACAGCACCAGCAGCACCCTCTGAACTGGCCAGTAGCCAAACACTTGAGCAGGAGGCTTTAGGTGTCAGGTGCTGAGCATCACCTGAAGCCAAGGAGAAGCCAGGCACTGCATCTACAGCAGGGATCATAGGGACAGGAGCTGGAACAGCAGAGCAGTGAGCCCTGGGAAGTCAGAGAGTCACCATAGTCATCACACATCTGCCCAGCCTGCCATGGACTTGGACTTTGCTGCCAGCACAGACTGCCCTGGGGAAATTGTGCTTGGGCTCAAGAGACCAATGGCTCCTGGAGATCTGAAACTGCTGGAACTTCTTCTCCCTCAAAACTCACTGCAGCCCCTGGTGTCCACATGACTTCAGCACCTGCTTGTGCTACATGCATCCAGGCAGAATTGCTTGATGATTACTGCCATTATGCTCCTTCCATCTTGGTTTGACATGTGGGCCAAAATCTAGGCATACTTCCTGCAGCACATCATTCCATATATATTTTTTTTCCTTTGTTCTTTGCCACTGGAAAGAATGGCAAATTTTTCTTCAACAGAATTTTGCATTATTGTTGCACTCTCCTTACAATTGTCTGTATTTATTGTTTGTGTTTAATCTTTCCTCTGCTGTGTCTTAGAAACACATGCTTGAGAGGTCATCATTTACTCGAGACAATGACAAAATATTTTATTATGTTTTATTTTAGAATTATAGTGAGAAAATGATGCCTCAGTCCACAGGGTTTAGAAGCTCATAAACCAAGGATTATTTAGAGCAGTAGTTGACATGGCAAATTATTTACCTTTGAAGGCTCCAGAATGGATAAGGGGTTGTTTTTATCAGTTTATAGTAAGAGGGCATCAATCAATGGGAAAAACTCACTTCATTGATGAACAATTACTTAGCAGGCCTTTTACTAAAAGACAAAAAGTTACAGAGTGAGTGAGAAAAAATAATAGGAAATTTCTTCTCTGTGAGAAGCTTCTTTGTATTGTAAACATTTCAAGCAAAATAAAGTATAGATAGGACGCTGATGTAGACTCACCTGTCATGGGAATAGCTACCCTTGTCAGAGACAGCTGACCATCAAATACTGAACCACAAAATAACCAGGTTCAAAGTCTTCTTTAAATGTTCTGTACTTTCTCCAACCACAGGCTGTTCAGGATTTGTACAAAAGAGGGACATTCACACAAAGGGTTTGCTAGTATTACATATTCCTCTGCTTGGAGACGTTGCTCAATCTGCAAACTTGATTTTGAATTAATTATTCTGAAGTAATCAGTTGCATGCAATCAAGAATAAATCACTGGTTGCATATTTAATTTTCCTGTCATAGTTTGTCTTGGATTATAGATAATCCAAAGATTGAGATACAGTCACATTTCCACCTCAACAGAAGTAAAGAGCACTTCACTGCATAACACAAGGGAGAAAAATCCTCTTGCTTTTGTGGAAATTTCACTTATAGTGTAAAAAAAGACTCATGACACTTCTCACCCTATGCCTCTACTACAGGGGAGAATTTTTGAATCTAGGAGGAGATTATTTTAAAACAAATAAAAGAAGTAGGTTTTCTGCAGTGGTTAGAAAAAAAAAAGAGATAGATTGACAAAATGAAATGAGGAAACGGAAGCAAGAGAAATTCAAATTTGGAAAATATTTTTCGCAAAGAGCATGGTTAAATACAGGAGCATATTCCCCAGATATGTTATAGAATCTCTATTCTTGGAGGTTTCCAAAGCTGAGGTGGACAAGGGCCCAAGAAACCTTCTCTAACATTAAAGTTAACCATAAAATGCCCTGGAAGTTGGACTAGGTGACCTCTAGAAATCCAACCAACCTGTAATAGTTGATGATGCTACTGGATGTTGTTGCTGAAAGGGGTTGAGGAGTACAGACTGTATCAGGAAATTCAAAGAGGAATTAGACAAATCCATTGACAATGTGCCCATAAACAAATAACAAAGAAAGACTATATGCCCTCCAACATCCCCAATGATTTTGAATGATAGAGATGAACAAAAAAAAGAAATGGATAACAATATGCTCATGATGTCTCTCTAAGCAGCATCTCTTGTTGACATAGCCAAGAGGAAAATACTTGGCAAATGAACATTTGGTCTAATCCACAGGACATATCATTTTATCATTAATTCTTCTTACTTATTGGTCAGATACAGCACTACTGCTTCTGTGTCTCTGTTACATTTCCTGAATGCAGGATTTGAATTACAAATTGTGTGCAGTGCAGAAGATGTGAGCATGGAGATACAGACCTTGGCATTCTGGAATTTTCTGGGGGACAACTGAACTCTCTATTTTGGGATTAAGCTAGTTTCTGATTTGCTAAGAGAATAGTTCTTGGTCACACTTCAGAAAACATCTTCAGATGTTTCAGAAAACATCTTCACACTTCAGAAAACTGCACCTCAGAAATCAAGATCAAACCCAGTGTATGTTTTAAACTTTAAAAAAGTTTTTTTTTGTTCTTTGATAGGTTGAGAAAAAATCAAATTAAAATCTTAGGTAGCAGGCAAATACCTAAAAGCATATCTCAGCATGTGTCTACTAAGAGAAGCCAGTAATCAAATGCTTGTATTTAAACTGGTAGTGGTAGCGATAGTCAAGCTGACTGAACTATTCAGCAGGCCTGAAATGCTCTCCCTGAGAAGCATTCTTACTTGAACTGGGATCTAAAGCCTTCATTCTGTAAAGGAGTTTGGCCATACCCAGGTTCCTTTCACCCTGCTGGAGATGTGGTTATCCAAGCTATGAATGCCTCTGGAACTTCTGCTAGGCTAGCATGCAATCTCAGTCTCTCTGGAGTAGTCCCATCTGTCTATAGCATAATGACTCACACATTGCTCCTTAGTAAAGGGTAGAGAAAGTCAACACTCTAGGAATCTGCAATCCCCTTTGGTCATCCACTATGCCAGAGCCTTGACAACAGCTTTAATTATTGTGCTCTAGTTTTAATGGATTATCCTTTTCGTTGCTGGCTGCAGTAGCAGTTCACAGAAATAAACCAAAATTATTCATTATAGTAAAAAATTCCCTAATCTTCATTAATGTTGATCTCTTTAGTGTTATTTATTGAATGATATAATTACCATTAGCAGATGGCAACCTGAAGTATATAAAATGCAAATGCCTACAATATCAAGGAAGCATATCTTACCAAATTAAGGCAATCATGATTGGCCTTTTTTTGTGCAGAGAATGGAATATAATGGGGATGCCTCTCTTAGATTAATTAATCTATTTATTCAACAAAACAAGCTGATGTCACTAGTTAGGTTAACAATATGGAAGATACATGATATTGGGGCATATGGGCTGCTGTTAAAATGAATTTTGTTGCTCTATTAATAGAACTTTTTCCTTGTGATTCTAAATTTTAATGGTACAACACCCAAAGTGCAAGGTATATTAGCGATAAGGTTGTAATTGCTTCCCAGTCTTACTCAGAAGCCTCAATACTGTTTTACAGATGAGACTCAGAGCACTGAGATACAGATTCTAAATACCTGAATAATATAGAAAATGTTTTTTTTCTGGTCACCAGGGTCCTCCATATTTCCCATGCAGTTTGTTTGAACTTGTACACCAAATTCCCATTGATTTCAGTGGACTTAGACAAGTATCAGATATTCAGAGCTGTAGCCTTTGCAGACTATAATATAAAGTTATTTGGAATCATACAGAGTATCCCCATTGTCTCATTTCCTGATTCAGCAGGATTTGTTCTTCCTTTATGCATCTCATTCAGCAGAAGCCATCTGAAAAGTCCTGAAAACATCAGGGTAACTACACAGTGGGGATCCCCCCAAGCACACATTCTTTCTTAATGTACCTGTGAGTGGAAAGGCTCCCTCATTACAGAGACAAATGAAAAGTGCCTTCTTTGGTGGGAGTAGCAGTAGCAAAACCAATTGCACTTGCTGCATTCTTCATTTCCTTTCTAATCAGCCCACGATACTACAGCCTTTGCAAACCACAAAGCCAGCTGACACGGGGCACAGAATTATTCCTACTTGCACGAATAGACATTTCTGATGCAGCCTGGATGTTACAAGCTTGAATTTGCTTAGTTGCACATTGTTTGTGACAAATGAGAGAGCAACAATAGTGAGGAGATGGGGTATAAATGTTATGATAGATTTACTGGACTCTTTGCTCCATCTGCATATTGAAATGAAGGTGTAGGTGAGGAAGGAAAGAGTTTAGTCACATAACAGGACAGTAAGAAGAATCAAAACAAATGTTTTCTAGAGAAAAAAAATAGTTTTGCTGTGTATGGGGAATTTCTACAGTTTTAATGTCGGGGAGTTTTAAGATCAGATGTGGATCCCTCTACTTGGTGGATTTAATTTACATTTAAAAATTAAAGATCCTACTGCGATTGAACTGTTTTCAAAGTATAAACTATGGCTTCATGTGGCTGTGAGTAGACATGCCTGGCTGCTGACCATTTCCCTCCAGCTCTCCAGATCTCAGCCAGTGTGGATTGAAACATTTGAGTTTCTGGTCATAGCCCAGAGGCCACAGAATATAGAAAAGACAGGCAACATTGATTTTTTTCTCAGTAAATGTATATGGGCAGAAAAGGACTATCAACTGTGGAGCAATATAATTTCTGCTTTCCCCTCCAAGTGATAAATTTGTGACTTGAGCTGCTGGAGAACCAGGGAAGGTTTTTTTGTGCTAGATAATTATAGAAAAGACAGCTGAAAACTAGACTGAGGCTTGGTTCTTATGGAGAGTCATATTAACAATAAGGTAATTCTTGAGAGAGTAAGGAATAAGTATTTACTTACAATTCTACAGATTTTGTTTTATAGCATAGAAGAGTAGCTTTGTTTGCACTAGTTAAACAATAATTAACTAAATTTGACATAAGTCAATTAAATCCCTTCTGTCCATTTAGCTGCAACTTCTTTCACTTTAAACCAGTTGCTACTAATGCTATTTTTTTAATTGAGCAAAAACCACTCTTCTCTCTCAGCAGATTTTACAGCTGTACCATACCTACAGGTAGGTAGGAACAGTAGATTCCAGGAAACTCTCTGGTTTCACTGGTTTCACTGGCTGTGTCTGCCCTCCAATTTCTCTTGAATAAATATGCATAATTTACAAAGATTTGCTATTAGATCCCTGGCAACCAGGCTCCTGAATGACTGAGCATTCAGTCCACCTGCTTAGGAGGAATAAAGGGTGGTACCCGACTCCAAAGTTTAAGGATTGAGCAACCACAGAGGAGCAAGGCTGTATGCGCACAGTCTACTGCAAAACTGTGAGGACCTACAAAATGCAAAATCTAAATACTGTGCCAAGAAAAATAACATGAAACTGTTGCTTTTAAGGGCTTTGGTGGTGTGACATTACTGGGGCCAATAGTGTAATTTTGCTTTCTACCTACTGTACAACATTAAAAAGAAAATCAAGTGGTAGATACTGTGTCAGGTAAACCTTTGTGAGATCATTCACTTCCTGAAAGAAGTGAAATTAAAACCAGATTCTAACAGCTAATCATCATTCTGAGCTGTATCATGGAGTCCTAAGAGTGGGACCAGGTCCCCAAAGAACACCAGAAATGGTATTTCTGAAGTTGCTGTCAAAGATCTAGGGTATTATAACAATGCACAGGTCAGACATTAGCTTTATTAACTGTGATTATAGTGAACAAACATTCAGCCAGTATCTCCCTCTCTTTTTACGTCTTATCTGTAAAGTGATTGCAGAAACCCAGCCTATGTACTGTTTAAGGAAAAATAAAAAAACTATAAATTAAAAAAAAAGAAAATGAAAGGAAATACAATACTTTCAATATAAAAAAAAAACAAAACAAGTACCCATCCTGGGGAAGGTTGGACTCATTTAGTATCTTACTAACAAATAGAAGAAGAAATCAAAGACTAAATACTGTGAAAATATGGAGAGTGGAGCCTATAGGAGTGGCACTGCCACTATTGTCTTTACTCAATATGAGGTGGAAATTGTCACAAACTGCTAGTATTTAGTCAGCAGGAATGTTCTTTTATTTAGAATAAACTTCTTAGCCAGATCAAATTTTATATAATAATAATAATAATAATAATAATAATAATAATAATAATAATAATAATACCATCTCAGTGTGACTGAATGTGGACAGGCAGAAAAAGCTGTAATGCCACCGAAAGTATTGCAGAAGGCATCTTGGTCAAATCCTAAGTCACAGACATCTTTTCCTGTTTAGGATAATTTTATAGCTGTGTGACTTGTCCTATGACATGTCAAGGTGAAGGGACACTGGGCATACTAGAGGCACAGAGAAGGGAACAAAGTCAAGTCCTGTTCCTGATGATGATGTTCTCACTCATGCTCACCTATTTAGTGACAACTGTTTGGTACTGGGAATTCACTCCTTTCCCTCCCCCCTCATTGTCTGGATATTTTAACACTATTAATGATGCTCCAAAATTAATTCAGGCAGGTGACTGATATTTGTCATATACTACTCATTTTTCTCCACCCCAAATTAGTGATGTGCTGTGTTTTGTGTGATATATACTGCTATTTTGATTGGTTTCGTATTTCTTTACTTACACAGAAAAATGTCTGTATCGGAGAAGTAAGGCTGAAGAAATGCAAAATTTAAGCCTAAGCGTCATCATGTCTTGGAAGAGTTCCTTCCACAGTTTTTGGACACCATGGCCTACACCTCCATGACAGAGTGTGGGAGACTTGTCCTCCTGTGTCCCCTTGTTTAGACACTGGGTATTTTCTAGCCCCTCATCTCTTCTGAATGTGGTGCTTAGCTGACAGTGGGCAGTGGGGCTGCTGCAGAGGTGCTCTGCTGTGACGGTGTTCACAGGGGTTCTTGGATGAGGGAAGAGACGAGGCTATGACTCCATGTTTCAGAAGGCTTGCTTTATTATTTTATGATATATATTACATTTAAACTATACTAAAAGAATAGAAGAAAAGGTTTAATCAGAAGGCTTAGCTAAGAATAGAATGATAACAAAGGTTTGTGGCTTGGCTCTCTGTCCGAGCCAGCTGGGCTGTGATTGGCCATTAATTACAAACATCCAACATGGGCCAATCAAAAATCCACCTGTTACATTCCACAGCAGCAGATAATCAATATTTACATTTTGTTCCTGAGGCCTCTCAGCTTCTCAGGAGGAAAAATCCGAAGGAAAGGATTTTTCATAAAAGATGTCTGCGACACTCTGCTAAGAGCTCCCTGAAATGACCCATCTGGCAGGTCTCATTTAAGCAGTGATGAAGGGTAAGGGACAGGGCTGAGCCAAAAGACAGGCTTTTTGTACTACTGCAGAGTGTGGGTATCAGATATTTTATGGTACAAGAATTAGAGATTAAATTAAATCATACTTAAATCCCCAAAGTCACTCAAATAAATTTTCTAGTCTTCTCTGGCCTATGTTTCTTTATTTAAGGACAGTCACACTTCTACATGAAATTGCTTTGCAAACTATATATCAGCAGTAAGTGAGAGAATATTCTGAATAAAATCTCTAAGATTTTGAAGGCTAGGATATAATGATTCTTCTAGTTAAAATGAGAAATCTGTATCTTGTATTGCAAAACTGGTTTCCCATTGTATTCCTTGAGGGGGAGCTCCAGTTAATGAAAATGATACAAGGTGAAATACACTGAAAAAAAAACCCCAACTCTACAAAGTAAAATAATATTTTCTAAAGATGCTAATAAGCCAATTGAAGGAATGAATCTCCCACTCATTTTAAACAGGTTTAATTTTCTAGCTGATACACTGCTTTTCCAGCTGTCCGCCTTCAATGAGTACAGAGTAAAGATTTGTAACCAAGATTTCTGTGCCATCTTCAGAGGAACGCAACATTCTCCTGTATCTGCAGCTCATGCTCCTTGTGTGCACAGAATTTCTCAGCCTCTCCCAGCCCAGAGTGCATGTACTACTTTTCAGTGGGTTCTCAGCCACTCTCTGAGGAAAAATTGTTTTCACGAAGTTACATGTTAAAAAAAAATAATTATTGCACATAAAGAGAAATTAATAAAATTTTTTATATTTTAGGATGAGTTCTTCATCCCAGCCTTTGAGAAAAAGGTAAAAAAGTGGTACAAATTCTGTATGGAGTAGTAACCTTAGTCATTTTGAACGTAGAATGAACTGCATTTTAAACTGCAGGTTCAGAGGTTCTCATTGTAAGGTAGAATCTTCCAGCTGTAATTTTTTCTACTTGGAACATGTAATTTTTTCTCTTTTATTGAAACAGATTGTCTCCTTCCCCCTCTGTGCCACTTCCCCCCGCTTACGTTTGTTTTGTTTTTCTACTTAGAGATTCGTTTTAACATGGAATTATAATTGCACTCTATGAGTGAACAGCTACATGATTAAAACCTTACTGCCTTTGAAATGCAAATAGATTGCCCTTGCAAGTGTGCCTGGGCATCAATTTTGCCTATTATGCTTAGGAACAGGCTAAGTTGTTAAACACTGAGACATCAAGGATCCCTGTTCTTGTTATCCTGTATTTCAAAACACCAAAAAATCCTAGTATTGGATAAGAAAGTTATGAACCAACATATCATTGATTTGCCTCTATTTCCTCTGCAATACAAAAAAACCAAGCAACTACTTAAATAATTTTATGGCCTTTGTTAGTCGTGTAGTTTCTGTAATGCTGTTTTAGTCAGGCCTTAGACATTAGTGACCTTCAGTACAGCTGGAAAGAAAGGAATCTTTAAGATTCCTTAGAATCTTAAAGGAATCTAAGATTCTGTAAGATATAACTATTTCTACATGAATAAAAGCAAGAAGATTGACTTTATTATAATCTCAATATGCTGTATTTTATCCTTTTTCATTTGCTTTCCATATACAATCATAAGGGAGTTGTGCAGTGGTAAGGCAGCCATAAGTCTAAAGATGAACTTTACCATCCTTCTTCCATTGTGCAGCATGTAAACAACATAGGCCCAGCTCCCTGTGATTGAGGGAAGATTTCTCTCAAAGGGCAAAGAGAGGTTGTAGGGCTGGAATGGGCCAGGCTTTCAGGATAACTTGGCATTGTAAATCTTGCCTCTCAGGCAAGTGTGCACAAAATGAGGAGCAAAAGAAAAGGGAGATGCACATTGGCCCGTTCACTGATAAAAAGTTACTCATCACAGGTAGCTGGGCTGGTAGTTTCTAGCTCCTACTGGATTAATGGAGCTCATGGCTGACCAAGCTGCTCCCTACTACAACAAGAATTTCATCTCTGGTCACTGCTGCAGTTCACTCCAAGGCATCACTTCCTGCCAACCACTGCCAGCTAGAACAGAAGCTACTGCCTGAGGAAAAGTTTATACTCTGCTACTGCAGAGGTGGCAATGGTCAATGTTGAGGTCCTGAAGTGCTTTGAAGACAGCCATTTCCTTTCAGAAAGTGACTCCTGGTGACGGTCAATGCTGCTGTCAGCTGTACCACTGCAGCTAAGGCATATACTCTGAGTATGGTGGATATTGGCAGGGTTAACAAGAAGAGGGGAAGTATGACATTAATTGAAATTAAGACCTTGGAGAGAGATTTCTGTAGATTTTATAGGTCCACCCTGTTCAGTAACTGTCTCAGCTTGGTGTTTTGTGTTGAGTATAAACAGAAGAATGTTTCTACGCCTTCTTTGTGACTCAGCAAAGCATTGATGTTCATGATCTGGTACAAATCTGGTACATATTCTGGTATGTACCAGAATGTGCCTTGTGCTGAATGGAGGTAGCCTTATTGCTGCTTATCCCAGTTTTTCAGCACAGGATGGCTCCTCCAAGGGATTCTTGGTGTTTCATCTCCAAAGCATCCCCTTTCATTAGCTCTACCATCTGTTTTAGATTAAGCTAGTCTTAACTATGGTGATGCCTCTGGTGCTACCTGTGATCATGGCCAAAAGACACTCATTCTTGGAATGTGGGAGAAGACTGAGACCAGCCTACTTCATCTCTTAGAGAACATAAAGTGGCAAAGTAACAGCTAGCAATAGTAAAGGAGGAATATGTTTGGCTTAGACTTGAAAAAAAAAAAGGTTGAGTTTTTTATTTGTTTATGTGACATGCATTTTATCTTAAGCATATTGTAGCTTTTCTATATGATTTATACCCTGGTGTTATGCATATTATACATATCATACATATGCCAATATATACCAATAAAGAAGGTATCTGAAGACTGTTGCCACAAATCACTTCCTTGCTGTGAAGAGTTCTAGCAGCATGGACCATGGTGAGGCAGTGCTCTAGACTAAGACCTTCCCTTGATTAAACTATTGAGAGATGAATATAGTTACATAGATAGAGTAGCCATGGCACTAAACAGGTTTCTTTCCTTGTAACAAATTCTTGATACACTTATTATTTTACCAATACCCTTGTTTAAATAAAGTATTATAGAACCCCAGTCTTGCTCTTTAGACTTCTAGAATTGAAATAAAATTCAGTATAAATATATAATCATTTATTATTTCCTTGAACTGCATTTAAAAGGTACTTAGTCTGTATTGGCTGCATTTCACCTTTTTCTGATATGACTTTTTTCTGCCCTCTATGTCCCACAAGGATGGGGTGTTGTTTGTTGTTTGCCACCGTGTTGTCTGCTAAAGCTGCTGCTCTTCTACATTCATCAGTACTTCCTGGTATCAGTTGTTTCCCTGACAAACATCTCAGAAATGATGAATTATGTGACCAGCTTCCTCTGTAACTAATGTCTTAAGTAGATGAGTGATGCATCTCTTCATTATCAGTAACCTAAACTTTTTTGTGTTCCTCATCCATGAACCAATGAGACTTTTCATTTGGCTACCGGGATGTAAAAAACACCAAATTAGTCTCCTCCAGCCTCAAAATTCTGCATGTATTTTGTGCAGATTACTGAAAGTTAACATGAGCTTCATTGGAAGTATTCAGCTTTGATGAAAGATCTTGACAACCATGCCCTTGGGAGCAGTTATACTGGGCCTGCTTAGGACATTTCTTTCTACAACTATATCAGAAGGAAAAAGTCTCCTGGCAGTGTTCCCTAAGTAAAAACATGACATGATTCTGTGATGACAGCTTCACATACAGTTCTCGCAATGCAAAGCTGGATCTAGTCTGGTCCTGGTGGTCTGCAGAGAAGGCTGGAGGATAGAATAGCATGTTAATGCTAAGTGCTCACATTGGTAGGGCTGGCTGCAGCATTCAGAAATCTGTGAGCTTCTGTCCTACAGTACATATGTAGCATGGACAAGATTTTGACTTCATTTTCTTGGTTCTGTATAATTACACCTTTATAACCCCACCAGTGAGACCTTTGAGCACCTTCAGTCCCAAAGTGCTAAATGTACCTAGAATCTGGCCCTGCTTCCTTGTATTTCACTGACCTTGATGTAAAATGTCCCTGCAAACAATTCCCACTTTGCAGTTTGTAAAAATCATGAATTCCTGTATTTATGTATAATGCAGTAATAGTAAAAATTGATAAACAATAAACCTAGAAACTGGGAATCTAGAATAATTTGCAAACAAACACAAATTAAACAGAAACAAAAGGAAGCAAACACAGCTGAATTTTTCCTTATCTCTGTAGATGTATGGTTCATTAGGCATACTGTCCAAATAAATTTTAAATGTGTAAATATGACAAATGTAAATATATATTTTTATTTTAAATATAAATGTATATTGTTTCTGTGAATTAGTAGCTTCTTCATGAAAGTATGCACTGGTCACATTGCAAAAGACTTCTAAAAAATATTTGGCTGTTTTTCTTTGTCTTATGAGTACTGCCAATCTTCAGATTTAGCTATTAGCATGATGCTCAAAGATAAGAGAATCACATAATCACCTAGGTTGCAAAATACCTCAGTGATAATTGAGTCAAATTTATGACTGAACACCACCGTGTCAACTAGACCATGGCACCAAGTGCCACATCCAGTCTTTCCTTAAACACCTCCAGTGATTCCATCACCTCCCTGGCAGCCCATTCAAATGTCTACTCACCTTTTCTATGAAGAAAATCTTCCTAATGTTCAGCCTAAACCTTCCCTGAAGCAGCTTGGGGCAATGTCTTCTTGTCCTGTCCCTTGCTACCTGGGAGAAGATAACCACCTCCAGCTGGCTACAACTTCCTTTCAGTTTTAGGAAGTAATAAGGTCATCCCTGAGCCTTCTTTTCTCCAGGCTAAACAACCCCAGATCCCTCAGCTGCTCCTCACAGGACTTGTTCTCCAGACCCTTCACCAGCTTCATTGCCCTTCTCTGAACTTGCTCCAGCACCTCAATGTCCCTCTTGTACTGAGTGGCCCAGAACTGAACACAAGATTCAAGGTGTGGCCTCACCAGTGCCGAGTAGTGGGGGAAAATCTCTTCCCTAGTCCTGCAGATGACGATATTCTTGACACAGGCCTGGATGCTATTGGCTTTCTTGGCCATCTGGGCTGGCTCACGTTCAGCCAGCTGTTGACCAACATTCCCAGTCCTTTTCCACAGGGCGGCTTTCCAGCCACTCTTCCCTCAGCCTGTAGAACTGCCTGGGGTTGTGTAGGACCCAGAACTTTGTCTTGTTGTACCTCCTGCTGTTGGTCTTGACCCATCAATCCAGCCTGTCCATTCCTCTCTGCACAGCCTTCCTACCATGCAGCATCCCAACCCAAGTTGGTGAATTCCTCTGTGAATTTGCTAATGGTAGACTCAACCCCCTCATGCAGATCATCAATAAAGATATTGAAGAGGACTGGGCTGATCTCTGGGAGGCACCATTGGGATGGATGTGACTGGATGCCAAGTGGATGCGGCACCACTCATCATCCACATCAGAGATGAATCATTATCTCTTCCCTAACCCTTTTTTAAAGTATAAATTCTCCTGTGTATTTCTTTTGTGGTGACATTTTCTGACCTAATGTGACATGTTGGCATTCCAGCCATATGTCTGTTTGACCTTATGAACTTTTCAGTTTATATTTCACCAGCAGGCTCCAATTAATTTACATAAACAAGCTTTCTGTTACTGCTTTATCAACCACTTTCTTGAAGAAAAATAAAATTATCTATAGATTCACACAGGAATGAATGCACACACTCTTGTGGACACACACACACCCATACACACACACACCCATACACACACACCCATACACACACACACACACACACAATTTAATTGAGGAGGCAAGGCATACTTCACTTTGAATTCATTCAACACACTCTCACTGCTTCTATGAGTAGCTCAAGATTTTGATGGAGGCAATGGTTTTCATTTCAGGGCCCGCACATCTAAGCTGTTTTGCACGTAATTACCTAATACAGTAAGGGTGCAGAACAGGTGCCTTCTCTCATTTGGCATCTGCTTCCTTATCAGACTGAAGTTCAGCTACTGAAGCTGGAAGACATTTTGGACTTTGGTAAAAGTCCAGCAACTCTAAATGTCAAGGGAAAAAAATATAAAATGTATTTAGGAAATTGTTTTTCTGTAACACTAACACAGATTTTTGTAGCCACCAACTTCTCTGATTACGTCTCTAATTTATTACCTCCTTACTGCTGTACATCGTCAGGCTCAGATGTTAATGAATTTACCTGGTATAACCTCTACACAGCATAGAAACTTGATTCCCACTTTGTTGAGAAGAAACTGAGACATAAGTGACCTGCCAAAGGTCATACAGGGAGAGTGAGGCAGAGCCAGAAATTCAACCCATAGTGCCTGACTTTTCAGAGAGAGCTTTAAAAGAAATATGAGCTTTTCCTTTTTTCAGCTCGTGTATCTTTTTTAAAAGTCAGTAATTTCTAGGTGGAATATCTAAAGTTTCAAACATAAATATGTATTTGTGAGTTCTTTCATAAATATTTGCTTTTCAGCTACTTCTTCATCTGTTGACTTGATGCTTCTTTTGAGACTTTTGTTGATGTTTTCTCTGCATCGTAAAATACATTCCTCAAAGTGGCAATACCACTTGTAAAAATAATCTTCCTATGTTTTACTTTTTAATTTATAAACTGGCATGAATATCAGTTTCTTGGAACAGTTAGTTTTTTAACCTTAAATAGGTAATCACATATGTATATTCATAGAAGTATTATTGTTGTAAAAATCTTATAGTATATAATTACCAGAAAAATTTCTTCCACTTTTCTTTCAACTCATTACTCTTTACAACCATTGTGAAACTCTGTTATACAGTCACTGAAATTTTATTATGCTATCTATATCCTTTTGATTTACTGAAGATTAATGGAAGTCAACTGTCTTATTACCTTTCTAAGTGAGACATGATTATGCTTCATTCAGGAAGGTTGACTACTTTTAAATCAAGACATTTGCCTTTTTTTAAAGTGTTCCCATATGATCTCTAAAAAATGGTATCTAATGCTTTACTTAAAAATAAGTTAGGCTAATTGTTCTATAATCTCTGTAATACTCATAGGATTTTGCCTTAATTAAGACATTAAACTAGTCCATTCTCAGTCATCAAAAGTCTCTGTTGAATATTGATTCAGTGGTCTCTTTTAAAAAACTTCCACTAAAATTTTCATTGGATAGTTAGTACAGCTGTCTTAGAAACCCTGTATGTGACAGAACATGCCCTTATTCCTGGCTCATTTTACTGTAATAGAATGTTTGAGGTTTTAAAGAGCTATTGTCTATGAACAGAGATACAGACATGGAGATCCTGTCACATGAAGCAGCTGAAAAGCAAAGGATTTGAAAGGGATATGAAGACTAGATCAGCCCCTCTCCTCTTGTCCTGCTTTGTCCTGCAGTTATTGTAACTTATTGTAGAGAAATTCACTGTACTCTTGGCCATTTGGTGCTATTCACAGCTGTCGACAGAGCTGTCAAACAAACCACTTTTTTGTGCTCTGTGTGATATATTCTGAGGCTTCTTCATGAAATAGATGATCTTGCTCTTCTGGAGCATGTGCACTTATTTTTTTCCCTAGAAATTTCAATCCAGTACAAACAATTTTTGACTCATCCGTGATATAAGAATCTTGGCTGTTGGGATGGGGGTTCCTGATATTCAGCATCTTAAGTGAAGCTGTTGAGCCTAAGCCAGCTGAGCTGCCAGAAGTTTGGAAATCCGAGCCTTGCCAGCCTGACTGCTGTGCATAATGGAATAGCTCGTATGCTGAAGACATTTGCAAAAGAACAGAAATATAGTAACCCCCAGACAGCTATGAAAACTACCCTGCATCCTTATAACTCATCCTGCAGATGATACAGGAGGGACTTGCTCAGTATCATATAACAAAGTTGGAAAGAGGGATGGTGAAACTGAAGGAGACATAATCTAAATGGTCTTGACACTGATGGAGAAATTCTGCATAGAAGCTGATACTGATCTTTTTTTTGTGTCAAGTTCAATAAACCAGTGATGTATTTTTGGTCAAAATGACAATAAATACAATTATTGGGTAGCAGCAGCTGACTTTCTGATTATGCACTCTCTCACCAGTTTTTCTGCTATCTGGAAATAGCTGGGGAAAGACTTTTATGATCATCAGTGTTGATAAAATATTAAGTATCTTTGAGCCATTGAATTTTCTGTGTTTAAAAATGAAATTAATTATTAAATAATTATGTATTTAAGATATCATATTAAAAAGATACACCACAGGAGTTATGTTCAATCTGATGAGCTTTACAGCAGAAATGCCCTTGGACAAAATGATGAGCTGCAGTGCTACTCATAATATATACATATAGATTGTCATTTTAGTTATGACTCTGGCCTTTGAATAGAAAACTGACACCTCTGCTTCTGAGTGATGAGCAGAGATGTCCCCACCAGCTCTGTTGGAAAATCCAGCGCTTACATTCTCATTTTAGTCACTGTTATTGTTTTGTTGCTTTTATTATTAGAATTATAATTGTATTAGTTCTTCAGAATGAGGACTACATGCCTTTGTAAGAACTTAAAGTGACCCAGCTATGAACCCACCTTAGAAGCACTTTCAAAGCAGAGAAGCAAGAGCCAAAGGCTATTCCAGAGAGACCCGTGTTCAGCTTGGCCACAATTACCTTTTCTATGAAACCCTGAAGTCTGCAGGTGGAGACCAAGAGTCCAGATCCCAAAAGCTGAGGAAATTCAAACCTAAGCATCCAGCTGCTGTGGAAGGTGCTTTTTTGGTCTCTCTGTAAGAGGTAAGCTGAGGGAAGGATTGCTTGGAAATTGCTGGGAACAGGGTAGAAAGCCCAGCTCTCACATGTTGAGCAGATTCTTTGAAATTATCCTCTATGACTTATAGAGGGAAAATTGAAAAAGAAATCTCCAGTATTAAACTGAAGAAGTCCACTTCAGGTATGTAATTCTTATTTACTTATAATATTATTTTCTCCTTTGTTTCATTTCTCTCATATACCTGTAAAGTCTTTTTGACTCCTCCTAAATACTTTGTCTGTCATTTACTAGTTTTGCTCATTTCCAATTCATACATTGTACTCTTAAATATGGAAATTGATTTATTTTCCCTTCCTATAGTAAATATATTTTTTTCATATTTGCAGCCATAGGATTTTATTCTCATTTCTTGCCAAGTTGCATCTGTGCTTGCTTCTATGTATTCTTTCTTCTCAAAAATCTAATGCCTTTTTTCTATTACTTTTATTTTTCTCCAAGTTTCCTCTTTTTTCTTTTTTTTTTTTTTAATGTCTTTTATTCTGAGAGGCAGAACCTGTTTTTCCTTCCAAGATACAAGCTACAGGATTGTAGCAAAGATTCATTTGGACAATTCAAGTTGGTTAGCTCCACACATAAAATTTCTCACCCACAACTTTTGCAGCCTCCCTTGCCTCCTGCCGTCTGACAAGTTTCCTGTGTTGGAGAAAAAACATAATCCTTGCCTGAAAGGCATGCATTAATTGTACCTGAGTAAAATTCATGTAGGTCAGGAATCACAACTTGACCATTCCTGCTTTATAATAGCTCAAAATATGTGGGGACATCTTCCTTCACTTGAAACCTTTAGCTGACAACTGGAACTAGTTCCTAGTTACATGGTTAATTTCTCCTGTGCTTTGATTAGGAGGATAACAAACTGTCAGTCATGACCATAGTACCTTTGAATTGACATACAGAGCTGCCTTTTCTGTCCCCCTGGAAATTTGGTAACTCATCCAGTGAGAAACCAAGCAAAAGGGCAAGCTTTCTCTAATGTGAGAAGTCTTAGCAAGCCCATAACTACTTTACCCAGCACACAAAAGTCACAGAGTCCCTTCTGTACTGCAAAGCGGCAACAAAATATGTGAACAAACTCTTATCAAAGCAAGAGATTTTTAAAACAGCCTTAAGGTGAGACAGCAAAAGACCCATGCCAGTGTCTGTCTCCCAGGTGTACGTGAAAGAGAGAATAAGGCTTGCTCTGCATGTACATATACAGAAAGGTTATGTAGCAAGGGAGAGACTTGCCTTATATCCCTAAAAAGAAGACGAGAGCAGTTCCCCCAGGAATCACAGCTCTTTACTAAACAATGGGACAAAGTGCATCAGCAAACAAGCCTGCTTTGCCCTTGGTCTCCTACCATTTCAGATTTTGGTTCCTGCAGGAAGATCAAGCCCCTCTGCTAGCTGGGGAGTGCAACCACACTGCACCCACAGAGCTGCACTGAGGCTGCTTCTTAGCTCAGGATCTTCCCTGCTTTCGTCTGCTTTGTACAAGTCAGCACCCTCTACAATCACCCACACAGAGACACTGGATTTGTCATTATTCTGGATTTCTGCTTCCTTTCTGTAGAGATTATGGGGAGCCTAATGGTGTGGGACCTAGAGTGGAAAGGTGATGGGATAGATTAGGCAGAGGAGGAGGAGAATGGCTGCACATGTGTTCCCACAGGCGCTCTGTAAGTCCCCCAGGGAGGTTTCTGTCAATACTCAGGCCATGGCAGTTCAACACCAAAGGACTTTTCCCAATCTGGGTGCAAGCAGAAAATTTGCTGAGATAGACTGGATATGCTAGGACCCAAATCAGTACAGAAAAAGTATATTTACTAAACAGCCTTGGCCTGCCTTTCAGGATATGTTATTTTGAACAATGGCTCCAGCCACAGTCATGGTCTCCTCTTTCTCACACCTGAAACTTTCCTCAGGAGACAATCATAAAATTTGCTTTAACAGAGCTATTTCCCAATGACTTGGCTATACAGGTGGCAGATGTGGTCTCTTACATTAGAGGCAGCAGAGTTTTATCTTTGTGATGTCTGATTCTGTCCTGAGTTTGACTTTCATTTATGTGGGAGAAAATTAGCTCCTTTTAGGTTCTCAGAATGCACTTACAAAAAGCTGCAGCAGAAAAACTGGAATTAATTGAATACCAAGTGCTACTAAACCTTCAGCTTGATTACACACAGACCTGTACAAGTTAAAAGGACATCAGAGCTGTTGGATTGTAACTATTAACGTGACATAAAGGAAATTAAATGAGATCACCAGTGTTACTCAAATGAAATCTAATGCTGTTTTCATGATGCATTATCAGGTTGGATGATTGCTTGGTGGCTAATAGAGCAATTTCAGCACCCAAGCTCTTGACCAAACTAGTTATAGTGCTCAGGTTTCCCTATGCCATGTGAACACCTACAAAATGATTGCACCCTGTAATTCTCTATTCAGAGATGAAATATTGCGGAGGACCTGGTCTCATCTCTGTGCAGGAAACAGTGGCAGTGTTGGTTTCTCTGTGCAGGCTTAGAGGGTTTTAAGTTGGCTGCTAACTTGCAGACCTAGACATGGTTTCACATGAGAGATTTGCAAGTTCAAGGGTGTCATTCCAAGACATCTGGGGTAAGTGGGGATCATTTGTGCAATGTCTAAACTTTTAACCACCTCACAGATTTTGTAACACAGGAGTAGCTGCTAGGTTATTTCTACATGGGTAAGTGTAGTGCCTTCTAAGGATTCAGCAACCAATCAATCATGCCAGATATATGAGTATAGCCTCTTACCCCTCCAAGAGTTCGTGGCATCCATCCATTAGGCTTCTGGAGGAGGCTGTACAAGATCAGCTGGTGCTAAGCAAGCCTAGCAAAGAGTCATAGCACTCAACCTTGATTTGCCACTGTTTTGTCTGTGTTTAAGTGCCTACCTTACATTTGAGTTTCCTCAACTTAAGGAAATTTGAATACTTGTCTCCTGTGCTAAAAGAATATCCTAACTATGGTGCAAGCAGCAGCAGCCTCTGGGTGTAACTCAGCACACTTTTGGGGTTGAAGAAGAAAGCTGTTAAGAAGAGTCTTGTAGACTTACACTTAGGAACGTCCAGGAAAAGAAGGTACCTACCATTTTAATCTACTCCTGTGATTATTTTTACTATTTTATGCAACATAAAAATGCATTGCAACTACTTTTATTTATCAAGTTACTTAATATTTTGTGCAATTGTTATTCAGATCCACTAAAATGGATTAAAAATAGAAATCTGAATTGTTTAGGTAGCTGCAAGCCTTGAGAAGATGTCTGCCTAGTTATATTCTGTATTTCTTTTAATATCTAGGTGTCAAAAGTCAAAATGAACATGACAGCTGTGAAATACTCAACATCACTTGACAGCACTTTAAAATAAAGCCTGTATGGCTTTGCAAAGGAAATTTTGCTGAATCTTGAATATAAATGAACCTGTATAACTAGCTCTGCTTGTTCCTCTTTTGTTATCAGTGAACAGAATGGCAGGCCGCTGTGACAGGGAAGACCGCTTGCATAAAGGTGGAAACTTTAGAGCCCAGGAAAGAAATATAGTCAGACTTTTTATCTCATCAGCACTAAGTGGAAGTTTCTTCTCCAGTTAATTCTCGGGCACTTCAGAGCAAATTGATTAAAATGAGCCTGAAGGTGTAATAGTAGCTGCCCATTGTATGGGATATGCATTGCTAATTACTACTGATGGAAATGATAATTACTTGTGGCTACCTCTTGGAAGAGTAGACTTACCATTCACTTAAAAAAAAAAAAGAAAAAAGACATTGTTATTTCCTTCATCTCCTTGGAGCAGGCTGGATGTTTCAATGCATACCAAATGTGGAGTTTTTAAGACAAATGATGATTTCACTTCACTAACCTTATAGGTTTGGGCTGCATCTTTGCAAGACACTCTGCTGCTACACAGCCATTCAGAGTAAAAAGGCTTTTTCTCTGTTCCTATAAAGCTGTATTACTAGTGGAGCTTTACAGAAGAGCTTACAACAACTGGAACAGTTTTCTGAAGATGAAGTTAGTAACAGTGCTGCTTTTAGTTCCACCTCTTATGAAATGCCTATAACTTCTTTTCCATATAGTAGGGAATTGTAAATTAATTCTTATGTCTCCATGGGTTTGAAATGAAAACGAAGCCTTCACAGTTCAGTGAAGTGGAAGGTCTTTCATCAGAAGAAAATCAGCCAAGGAATTGGATGGCAAAGACCTCCTACATTACAAACCAGTTGTTTGCAATTAAGGCCAGGGGTAAGATGTGCATGATTCTGTCATGTTTCCTTTTGTCTATTTATTCAGCCTGAGGCATAACATCAGATGGCTTGAAGTAGCATTGTTTCCTTGTCATATGCTATGTTTTTCTGTACATTATGTATACTGTATATGTACTGTATCAAAGGACTACAATCTGCTCAAAATATAGATGTTTCATATCCTGATCAATAATCAGGACACTTTCACAAAAGCATTAACATTCTAAAGCAGTGAGTACTGCTGCTGAGGGGAAATTATTTTGGAGGTTGTTCAGGACTCATGTAGGAATCACAAGGATGTCAGCAGAGCTAATTTCCTTGTACCACAGCCCTTTTCTGTGGTCACAGTGGTAAAGACAATGACAGCCTGTGCTGATATTTCTCTTTCTGTCTCACAAGCCATACATTTCAGAGAGAGCTGTGGATCACTGTTCACCATGAGAAAAAGCTTTGAAATGAATAAGAAGATAATGGAGTCAAAGTTGGAATGAAAGTAAGCTCGACATAAACTAAAAAGAGTCCAGTAGTTTGGTCACCATCAGCTCCTAAAGTCATGCCATGCTGCTGCCAGTTTTACTAAAAATCTCAGAACAGCAGGTAATCTTATTTACCATATGCTAAGCACGGTGCAGCAGATGGACCATGGCATTCTAGTCTTTTCTGTGCTTTCCTTGCACTTGTCAATTCAAGCCCTGGGAAAAAGGCTGGTATCCAGATTGATAACACATGGATGTTCTCTAAGGGCTTGACTCTTTCATCAGTGCATTATTGCAGAAAGGACTGAAAATCCCTTCTCTATAAATATAAATGAAGTTAGGGATGGTTGGTGGCTCTGAAGATGGTTTATTATGTCTGTCTTAAAGTTGTCAGAAGGTAAGTCAGTCTTTAAAGAACAGATTAGCCAGAGCTGATCAGCTGGTAGAAGAGTGCTATGGAATATCACATGTAAAGTATCTCCTCAAAGAAACTAATAAACAAAGGAAATCTCAATTTATAGGCACTGATGATGGTTAGTCTGGGCACATGCCTGTTTCACTAGTATGCATGAGCCTTCAGTAACAAAATTAAGTCTTTATAATGCAATCTGAGACTCACTGGATCTATATTATTGAGTTTTAGATTGTTTTTTTCTTTGTGAAGTAAATTTTATGTGGCAGACTCTAAATTAAATAGAAAACTAATAACAGTGTAGCTAAGTAGACAGTTGGTGTCCTCAGAATTGAGGAGTACAACAACAAAAAATGTCTGAGATTACTATTAAAATCACTTTTAAAGATTTACCTGAAGTCCTTGTCTCTGTAAACAAGCTCTTTCAAAAGTGAAATTTATTATCATTTATTCTGCTTCTACAATCCTTTACAAATCTGAGGACCTGCTCCGGGGCCTTGAATAAGTATAAAGTCTTGTGGCGAGTATTTTTTCAAGAAACTAATTAGACAATCCATAGCATTTTCGAGGTGAGTTAGGAAGGAAGATAAAACTTCTGTTACCATATCTTTATGCTTACTATCAGATTTTAAAGGTACTATCAAAATTTCTCTGATTCACTTTGCAATCTATTCTAGTAAAATGATAACATAAGAAAGCTTAGAGGATGGCTTGGGAACACCTCTTCAGTGGATTCAAGGTATTTTTGGCTAAGTACAAAGAAGAGGAAGGCACTCAGTGCTGTTACCTCTGAAGCCTATCCTCTCCCATTGGAGACATCCAATGACTGCCAACCATTCAAGCATGGAAACGTCTTTGTGTTTTCTTTGTTTCAGTGTCCTGCGCAAAGCATTAATTACTGGCCACTACTAGTGGCAGATCCTGATTTGAAAAGATGTTTGGTTTAATCCAGAAGAGATTTAGTGACATTACTCATCTTTTTAAACTGGTTAGTTTTCTGCCTGCCTAGTGAACTGAAGTAGCTCCACATGGAAGGTAATCATGAGAGTCAGTGCAAAGGAGTGGGAAAGAGAACATTGTATGAGGACAGAGACTGGGACCTTGGCAGGTATGAGCTGGGTTGTCTTAAACTGCCATGGGACTGTAGACTCCTTTTACACACCTGGTTTCTAAAGTTATTTTTACACAGGAAAGAAATAGCATTTTGTCCCGTTTTAAATGAAAGCAAAGACACCATTCCCTGTAATATTCAACTTCTGTTCTCCCCTTCATGAAGAAAGGTCCTTTGTGAACTCCCTGGTCTCTGTGGTCATCTCAGTCTGTACTGAAACTAGCAGCAGTGATCTGCAGCACTGCCATTAATGAAAGATCTCTCCTATTACAGGGTTCCAGTAAGTTGAACAGGCTTCCAGCATGAGTTAAATCAACTATCCAGGGAGTAAATATGTGCCCTGTAGTGCTTCCATACCCTGGGTTGGAGCAGTGGCTGGACTGGCTTATGACACTGGGGTTCCACTTTCTTTGTGGTCTGTACAACGCTAAACCAAACGGCAGTACTCGATAAGAACTAGATGTATTAGAGAGATTTTTCACAGGGTCACAGCATAGCTGAGGTTGGAAGGGAAATGGAACCCCCACTGTTCAAGCAGAGACACCCAAAACCAATTGCCCAGGACAGTGTACAAATGACATTTGAATATCTCCAATGATGGAAAATCTGCAACTTCTCTGGGCAACCCATGTGCCATTGCTTTACCTGCACAGGATAAAAGTGTTTCCAGATGTTTAGATGGTGGTCCTGTGTTTTTAGCTTGTGGCCATCACCTTTTAAAAATCTTGGACTATTACAATGAAACATGTTGCTAAAAAGGGTGTGTCTTTTTTGTTCTTAGAGATTGTGGCAAATAAAAGGAAAAAATACATTTACACAGGGTATATGCATTTCCCTCATATCTATTCCACTTTCTGAAGAAAATGCTGTATAGTTGGTTAATGGTAAATGAATCTCTGATCTCCAATTATCAGTTCTTTATTTATCTATGTACTAATTTCCAAAAATACAATTTCAAATTCATCTCTGATAATCCATTATACTGCAAATTGTTGTCCCATGTATTTTAAATAGCAGCTGGGATAATCTGATAAAAATACACAGCAATATTAGCTGTTCTAATCCAAACATTTACCAGAGCTGTGAGCCTGTAATTTTAGGGTACAGAAAATAGGAAAGATCCAATGTCTTTAGAGAACTTAAATGCCACAAGTTAACAGCTGCAACTTCATGTAGCTGTGCATCACTCTGAAATCATAATCTCGAGTTAAGAATGCTCTTCCCAGACTGAACACTCATGATCAATTTGAATAGAAATGATTCACTCAGAATTTGGGAAGCAAAGCAAAGATGTTGAAGTGAATTATTCAGAAATTACTTTTGAAGAGGAAGGTAATATAAGGTCAGGACTTCATAAAGTGGTTATGAACACTTAGGCAAAATCCCCATTAACCTAGGAGAATGCTTTAGGTGATATGTTGTATCTATATATTATGAATCAGTTTTGAAATTTTCTCTTCACTGGGTTGTGTCAAATAGACTTGACAACATTGCATTGAAGGCTTAGTGAAAGTGAATCAGACTCTTGCTCTTTTAGTCTTCTTAATATACATTATAATGCCTTTGAACCCTCTTTCCTCCCCTGCTGTTCCTGACTATTCTTCTGTGCATTTTTGAACTGGATTTGTCAACCAGATTTGTCTAAGATATAGCCTAAATTTACCCACATCTCTCCAAAATTGCAAATGATAAGCTGGAGTTAAGCCAGTTGACTTTAACAGGAATACGCGTAGTCATGCCTGGTAGATCACAGTCTCTGTGGCTCTTCTGATCAATGCAGAGATATTAATTTCAAATGCATATTTTGGGCTTGGAAGTAACTTTGACCTAACTAATTTGTCCCTTTCATTGAAAATACATCTCAGCCTTCAGTCAGTTTGTAGCCAGGACCATATGAAGTATCACCCAAGGTGTCACCCAAAGCCGCCTGGAATCTGTCTGCCCACCTGAAGACCATGAAAATGTTAAATTGGATAAAAACTTCCTGTTCAACACTATTAGATAAGTTAAATATCTGTCTTTTTTGTCTGGAAGAAGCCAAGATAAATGGCTCTTATACAGGGAAACAGTGAGTTGTATTGTAGCTACTGCAAAGAATTTCACATATGCTCTGCCGTGTTGTGCTGGCACAGCTCCGATGCAGCATGAAGAAAGGGCACATTGCTCACACTGTTAGCACATATGATTAAAGATACAGCAAGACAAGAAGCAGTCTCTCAGAAGAGTTTTAAAAACCACTTATTTAGAAAAACCAATGCTTCCAAATCGCTGAACAAAATAAACAGCCCATGGGGAACACTTGATCTTATAATCTGAACTACCAGCCACTCTGCTGCCATGGCCCAGAACATTCAGATGTTCTGGACACCTTCCAAAATTTTTGTCTCCATCAATCTCTAGATGGTGGTTTTAAAGTTTTTTTTTTTTTTTTCTTCACTTCTTTCTTTTTTTTTCCCTTCTTGTTTTAAAATACTTTTAAATTTGCTTTCATTGTTTTTTTCTTATGAATCTCTAAGAGCCATAAAACATATAATGCATGAAAATATTAATTTCCTGAACTAATTTCTTGTCAATTATTGAATCGCAACATGAGCTATATGTTTATCCCATTAATAACAATACTCTGGTTGTTTTCTTCAGAGCAGATGCATGCATTACCAGATGAAAGTGAAGGTGTCCCAGCTGTTTTCTATGACTTCTGAAGCATCACCACCTTTTGGTAATGAAATCACCAAAACCTTTCTTCTGATTTTGTTCATCTGTCTGGTTTTTTGGTTTTAATGGGGACTCTGATTTTTGATATACCTGGTTAAAATAGGCTTTTGCAGTCATGCTTTAACCTCATGAGCAACTGCATTAAGTATTGCAAAGTGCCACAACAAAGAGCAACAATGTTCTTTGAGGTGTGCATTACACCAGATTCCTAGAAGGGTGAGCTTTTTAATAAACCCTGCCTTGCCACTTTTCTCAACTGTCTATAAACGAAGTTTACCTGAGCAAATCTCTCTCACACATACTTATGACTGTCTATGCTAAGGGACCACACTAACATACATCAAGCAAAGGTGAAAAGCCATTGCACATATAGGTAATTTTAATCCATTCCATTTTTAAATACCACAATAAATTTAATTTTCACAATAAATTAAATAGCCATATTCAGTTTACAAAATAGAATTACTTAGTGTGAAACCAGTATTTACAAACATTGTACACTATGTACACCATGTTTAGCTTTGCTGACACACAAGTATAGAAGAAAAAATTATTTGACCTTTTCTTGACACATGATTGACATGCTACAAGTGACACTATGGTCCATACAATAAAACAATAGTGCAAACTCACCACAGGAACTCTAAAACAATGTAGTTTGTATGAGATAAGATATTCATTTAAAATAATAAGAAAATAGTACTATTCACTCTCGTAAAAATTCAGCACTGTGTTTAAAGTGTCAGTATTCCTTTAGCAATACACATACCAAATATAGCCTCAAGATTATGCTTTCTCACAGCTTTACAGACTTTTAACAAGAATTTTTATGGCATAAAATAATGTTCTGCTTAGATCAATAAGTATGTCACATAAACACTTCACTAAGCGAGAGGAACACTGACCCTTTTTACAGTGTCTGACTTTGTTTCCCTAAATACTTCCTTTCCCTTTATTATTATATCTTAAAAGATGCAACTATATTGACAGTAAATTTATGTTTGTTACTACTCTGTAGAAAAAATCGATCCCACCGTATATTTGGTCACACACTGCATTATGTACACGTATGCATGAAAAAAGTTACTTTGCTAGTCGAATCTATGAAAAGTGCATATTTCAGCAGAGGCATCCTATTGCATACCTCAGGTGCAACAGAAAGTGTTGTATGAAGTTTAGGTTAGGGCCAGTTAAAGGTCCTCCCCGTTATCTGGTAAAATTTTTGATTAAAAGGATGGAAGAACTTGCGCAATTTGGTAATGACAGAGGTGTCCACCTCTGGATGGATGCGTCCCTTGCTACCCGCCAGGCACTTGTTAAAGACAATGTTAAATCGCAAGCAGTAAAACCCTCTGGTGGCATTGAAGTATAAATTGTACTGACTTATCCTCGGAGGAAGATTTAGGAACTTCTCAACCAGCTGGAGTTCTGGCAGTGGTTCTGTGATGAGCCGGTCTCCATCCACAATATGAAACTGCTCGATTGGGAAGTATTTTAACCACCTCTCCAGATGTTTTGTGTAGATGCTGGTTCTCACTGCCTTGTACTTAGTGTTCACTTCGCAGGTATTAGGATCAATTGCCAGCTTCTCAAATTTGTAGTAAGTTTTGTTCTTTCTTTCCTTGCCTTCCAGCACCTGAGTGTAATCAGAAATAGCTCTTGTGGTAGGTTCCCTGACAATGATCAATAATTTGATAGATGAGTTCATTTTGTAAATCCTTTCAGGTACTTCCTCGGTGATAAAATACGCGGGGCTTTTCTCAATTGTTATTTGATGAGGGTAAGAAAAAGGCATTTTTTTCCGGTACCACTCAATTCCCTTGGCATAGTTTTCATCATTGTCAAAGAAGTGAATCTCTTGAGAAGCTTTGACCACTGCAGGGTGAAGGTTCAGCATCTCCAGTAGTGCTCGGGTGCCTCCTTTCCGCACCCCAATGATAATGGCCTTGGGAAGCTGCTGAACCAGATTGTGCAGTCGGATTTGTTCCTTAGTGGCATTGCCCTTTCGAAATTCATGGAGCAGACCTCGCTTGAACTGCAGGGCTCGCAAGGGGATTTCGTCCTGGCCACGGGGTCCAAAACGACCATCAATGGGGCAGAGGGGCTGCAGTCTGCAAGAAAAGTAAGAGGTACTTGTAAAAAGAGGATATCTCTCAAGACAAGTTTTATGTGCAAGGGAATCATGCTCTTGGGAACATATTCAAATGTAATGTGATGTGCCCATCTTTCAACTCTTATTTTATTCTGCCAATGGTTAAATAATTGTAAATTTTTTTTATTATTTAATCTGGCGTTTTTTTGCTCTGATTTAGCTGGGAAATTCCTAACTTTACCCATCTGCCCTTTGCCAGCATAGGAGCTATTATTACTGTTCTTGGGTCTTCTTGAACCTTGCCTAAACTTCCACATTCCTCATTATTTTGTGATGGATTTGGCAGTTTTTAAGGCATTCTAAGATGAACTATATTTGGGCATTTTGATCTGAAAATCCAGTTGATTTAAGTAATCTCTTTCCCACACTTTTCTCATTCTAGCCTGAAGTCTTTCCATTGCATTGATCCAGAGATGGCTTTTTTAGTGAAGAGGAGGAAAAGGGATGAAAACCAGATTTCTAAGCATCACCTTTCAATATTTCTCTTCCTCTTTACAATATGCCCAGTGTTTTTCTGCCAGTCAGAAACAGAAAGTTCAAGGTTCTGATTCAGATAATGTTAGCAAGGTATAAAAAAGAATGGCAAGAAGAGTTTTTAAAAATGCATTTATTGCATTGTTTCATCAATGATTTTCTTATAATCACTCTTGTATCCTTCCACTGAAGGGACTCCTCCCACTGCATTTTTGTACCATTCTTTTATATTCAGCTATAATTATTTTCCCTCTTTTCTACTTTCTAATTCTTTGTTTTTGTATCTGATACCACTGGATCCAAGAAGTGGTTCAGTAAGAAAAATGTTAAAACTTTACTTTACACAACCTTGAATAAACTCTCGTGTCCACTCTCAAATCAGCACTTTGGACATTATACAGGCCAATGTTTCACTGAAGATTAACTTGGTGTGTACAGAGAGCTTCCAAGGTCCTACAAAAATATTGCTAATTTTTTGGAGCCATGCTCTCCAAAATTAAGGATATGTAAGAACAAAGGCTGCCTAGGCAATTTTAGTGTGAGCTTGCTGTGCACATATATTATGATACAGTTCTTAAATTACACAGCCACATGCTATTATTTTTCACAGGACCCCTGCCTTAGCCAGTATACCAGATGGGCAATGCTCATTAATAGCTGTTTAGGTATTCAGTATTTATTCTAGTTTCTCAGCATGTGGTCCCTCACTCATTTACTATATATTATTCAAACCCTGCTTTCAGGACATAATTATTTATTTCTTTGCGGATTTTCCATCCATCACTGCTTGTTGGGGTCTCTAATTTGACACTGATTCTAGGACAATGGATGGTTGGGACAAAGTAAGTCTGATCTCCCTGGCTGACCTGTTAGCTGCTTCCTTGATTATCCAGATGCTGAGAGATATAGCCTGTCCAGACAGAGCCAGGGAAACAATCCATATGACATTGCTGGGTTCACATGAGCTCTAGCTAAGTCATGCAGACTAATTATAAAGTGTGATGTAAAGCCAGTTCCTGTTATTTCTTTTCTCAAGTGTCTAGCTTCTTCTATTACTTTGCTCTCTGCCATCTACTGAAAATACCTGACTTGGTGGCAAAGACTGAATTGTTGAAATGCTGATGCAAACCAGACCATGTTGGGAAAAAAAAAAAAAAAAGAAGAAATATCTTAACAATGATGCAGTTTGGTCAGACTGTGGCGTGGCTGGTGGGAGCCTTAATGCATCAGCAAGGTGGCAATTAAAAACATAAGAAACAGAAGCTGCAATTGTTGTCTCTGTTCTCTTCCCTGTCCTTCTGCGTATTTGTTATTTGTTTTCAAGCAAAGAGGATTCCACAACAGCAGTTTCAGACCCATCTCAACTAATTTTATCTCTTGCTCAAAAAGACAGCTCGCACAGCCTTCAGTGTAACACAACAGCTTGTCAAACAGGGCGGTTTCCTTTGAAAATAAATAAATACTCAAGATATCCTCTAGCCTAAGGGAAAAGATTCAATGTTGTTAGAAGTCCTTCCTCAGCCTTTGTATTTCAGGATTTTTTACTCTTTCCCCCTGATTCTACTCTCTCTAAACAGTAAAAGTAACACTTAAAAGATCTTGGAAGTGGTAAGTAAAGGGCAGATCCTCATAGTTTAATCCAAGATGTAACTATTTACTCTTATATTGCAACATGCTGATATTCTTAATTGTCTGAGTAACTTTCCCATTAAATAACAGTTCTCTGCTAAGAAAGAGTATATGGCACTTATTATATCACTGAGTTGCTCTCCCAAAACAGGTAATTTCTCAAGCTGCTACAGTAAAACTCAACAATAATTTTTCTTGAGAGAACCCACCTTAAGCCAATTAATCCCCAGAACCTGTATTTCTGAAAAGTTTCAAAACAGCTGGAGTAGGTCTGGGCAATCCTAATGAGCTGTCTCACTGGATCCAGAATACTTCCTAATTTTCTTCCAAGGGAGGTGTCACAGCAGCAAAAGATTATAAGCCTGGTTCCAGCAGGAGTATTTTGTAGCATGGAAATCAGATGTGGAGGCCCCTGGTACTGCCAGTCAGGGACTCAGGTAACTCAAAGATTAATCCAGATATGCTCAAAATTGCCGCACAATCTATTTGAGCTTCTACATGTGAAGCAGATCCATGCACTCAGGAGCTGAAGGAAGGTGGCCTCCCCTGGAGGAAAGTGCTCATCTCATCAGATTTTATGACTCAATGAATCACATAAACTAGTGGTAATTTCCCTTTGGGCCTGAGGAAACTCAAGACACTGCCATTGGAGAGCCTAATCTGAGACTATTAAACATGAGCCACCCCCAGCTCACTTGTTCAAATTAGATCAGCATAAATTAAGCATAAATGAATCTGGATTTCTTCCTGAACAATTAGTTATTCCAAAGTCTGTTGAAGTCATTTAGCATCCTTTTATGAAAGATTCAACAACGATCAGGCAGAAGAATATTTCCAGTTAATTCATCTGTGCCTTGTCCTTTCTAGTACTTCTTTCTCTCTCTATTTCATAACAAGTCCTTACACAGGACTGCTTTTTAGCAGTGTGTTATGCTTCCACTGGGTAAAGCAAGAGAACAAAACTGAATTTTACTGCCATTGGCAACACTATGCATGAAACCAGCGGAATTCATTGCCTCAGGAGGTCAGGAAGTCAAATACTGTGGCGAGATAATTTTATAGCCATCAGTAAATTCTGTAGATGTGCAAGCATAGATAATAGAAGAAGGTTAATTAGACTTCATGCCTCTGAGCATAAAATATACTTTTTCAGGGACCAGTAAGGATTTCTGCCTCCATTTACAGAATCACATTAGTCTCAGTGAAATTTCTACTTCTGAAGTATCAGAGATGGTTTGACCATCAGGGGAAAGATGTTCCAGTTGCAATTCACTTGGTCCTAGCTGAGTACATGGTCTCCTTCTGGAGTGGATTTGAGGAGTGGAAGAAGGCACTCAGTCACTGCCAATGGAGCCCACTGTTACCTAGCAGTGGGGCGTAGGTAGCGATTTTCACTTTCCAAGCACCACATATTCACACAGCACTGTGGGACAGTTTTGAAACCACCTAATATGTTGCATCATTTAAAAGAAGGACAAGAATACAGCATTAACACTTGCAAACTGTCTACCCGATTCTGGAAATTGTGTAGGTTTTTTTCATTCGTGTTTCTAAATCAGCTTTTTTTCTTTTCTTTGTTGTTGTTGTTGTTGTTGTTTTTAATATGTTGTGACTTTGTGTAGCACCTACCATAGCAATCCCAGGCCATTTCAAAGCTAACAGGAACAGCAGTGTCAGTGCAGGTAGCACTACTGTTGCACTGTCAAAAACCAATCAAAAGTCAGCCTGGTCAGAAGTGCCAAACACTCTTTGATTTTCTCTGCTGTGCTTTCTACTACTCTCCAGGAAATAATTTGCAGAGAAAACCCACTTATTTAGCACATTCAGCTACAGAAAATACCAGCTAATTAACATAGTTAAAATTCTCAGACCCTGAAGCAATCTTTCAAATGAAATAGTATTCAAAATTTGATGGGCTGCTCTGCAGGCTCATACTTAATTTTAACTACCACTGTAGCACATTAATTGCTTGCTCACAAATTTAGAAAAGGAGATGTATAAATACATCATAACTGTTTTGCTGAAACTAGAGGTCAACACACAGATGTACACAGGCAAAATGAGCTACTGTAATGACATTTTTACTGGATGCTAGTTTATTTCTTCTCTGAAAACAAGTGTCAGTGTGTTCAGAATACAAATGGACAAACAGAAAAACTTTGACAGGGATGACTGTGACTATCTTCCTACTCTCTTCTCCAAAGGGTAGGAATAAATAGTGAAAACCACATTAAAATAGCCAGTCTTTCTGTCCTCCTGTACAAGTAGACTCTAAGAAAAAAAAAAAGAAAACCAAAAAACAGAGGATGAAAGCAATCAAACCCTGGAAGCAGAAACTCAGACCATCTTAGCCCATTCTACACAAGAGAACAGCTACTTAATGACTTACCTATCCAAACTCCCAACTCTGGCAACTAGATATAGGAGACTTCCAATAGCAAGGCTGCCTAGCACAAAGAGCTTCTGTCTCAGCAACGCCTGCTGTTTGAATAGCATGGCCCTCCATCAATCTTCAGGACTTCTTCAGTCTGCAGAGACAAGAACACATAAAACACTCCTCAGAAAGCATAGTATGTGTAGGGTAGTGTTTAATCAGGTGCTGCAGCTGATTAGGCCACACTTGCAAAATCTTTGCAAAACTGCAAAATAAGTAGTTAAACTTTTTTTTTTTTTTTTTTTTTTTTTTTTTTTTGCTATTGTTTTTCAGTCCCACATGGCAATGTATCTGGGGTAGGATGATAATTCTGGAAGTGATAGTTCAGCTGCATACACCACTACTAGGGCAGCTGGATAGCCACAATGAAGGTCTTTACTGCAGAAGCTCATACTATAATAAGATACTTGTTAGGTAAATACGTTTAGATTTTAAGCCTTTTAGAATCAGACAGAGTTAGATTTCAGCAGAGATTTAAATGCCCTGATGTCAAGTAAAGCTGCAGTAACCAGGAGTTAGGCTTGCAGGTCCTGTGTACAGTTTATGGAGGCACATTTACATTGTCTCTATGATTATTAGAGTGTATGCTGGAGAGAAATCCAAAAAAGATGTCCTGATTCATGCCAGCAAGTCAACTGTGACAGAACTGAGAAGCAGGTAGCTGGAGTAGGCACAATGATGTTTTTTGGCATCAGTGTACTCTATCAGCTGTGTCTGTGCTGGGTGTCAGTCTCGTCTGTTCTGTGGAGAGCCATTTAAGCTCCTCACCTGCATGACCCCAGCCTTGACTGTCACTAAAGACCTGCTGGGACACAAACTGTCACCTTTGAAACAGGCATGCCTACATTCCCAGTTTTTAGCAATACCAAAGCATATATTTTAATTTTTTTTTTCTGATGTGCTCAAATACTATAGTTATCAAGGCAGTCAGGAGAAAAAAGACATGGCTTTATGCCAAGAGGATTTAACCAGGAGGTTCCCACCCAAGGTAGAAAGAAGTGCTGAGTAAAACTGTCTTTAGTTTGACTCTTCCTCAAACATTACATTTATGTTCTGGACTGGATTACATGTGTTATCTGTGAAGATCTCTTTAGGGAGACTCAGACCTGGATTCTTAATACATTCTTACATGAACTGAGGAGAAAGATCAGCTCCTCCTTTCAGAGAACAGTCAAAGATGACATGGTTCTTCATTCTGTAACAGTTCTGAGCTTTCTTGTAGGTATGCAGGAGAATTAAGTTTCAATCCTCTCACTGATTCAGGAGGGGTAAAGCCACACCATCTACCTACCTACCTAAAAAAAAATGCTTTCATCACAAAATGGTACAAAAATCATAAATATAAATTTTAATCACCTGAAATATTGATCCAAAGTCTCATTCCCTTTATCACGGAATATTTACTGTATTATGTAGTAGTTTGAAGAAAAACTTTTTCTTCCAAATTTTGGCTGGACTTATTATGAACAATTTCTGATGTCAAGTTTCTTAAGTTTTACTACAGCAAAGTTTATTTTGCAACACATTTTCTTCTTTTCCAGCCTTGGGATTTACATAAAGCAAGACTCGGATACATTAGTAGAAACATGAAAATATATACAGAGGCAGAATTTTCAGTGAGATTGCAAGGTTTGACTGGCCATTGCTAAACACAGCCTGAAAACATTTCTTTCCATTTCTGGAAACATCTTTTTCCATTTCTGCTCATGATGTTAAATTTTTGGCCCATAAATCTCTCTTTAGAATCCAGGATACAGGCAGGTAGATAGTACAAGCTGGAAACCCTTCCCAGCAGGAAGCACTCATGCAGCCTGCCTGCCCCATTGCTGGCTGTGCTTAAAGGTGCAGATGCAGGTCACTCCAAACTAGTTTTCTTCAAGTGTGGTTGAAAAGCCGTTCTGAAGCACATTTATTTTACTGTTATAGAGAAAGCTTTCTAATTACAACCCACCATCTCTTGATAAAAGAGTCATGCAACGCTGAAATTCTGATCTGACTTGGTCTCTAAAGCACTTCCGCTGCAATAATAACAACTCCTTTTACAGCCAGGTCACAGATCAGGATAACCTATCATGCAGGATAACTAATCATACAGAATATATTGCTTTTTACGTAGATAAAAGCAACTCAGTAATAAGAATTCTTAGATAAGATCTTTATTGCAACAAGAATAATATAATACACAGAGTAAAAGGAGTTTGCAATGTAACAGAGAGACAGAAGAAGTATTACCATCCTTTAAGAAATAAATGAGGAGTAGAGGTACAGAGAGATTAAGTGATTTGCTCAAGGTCACAGAGAAAACCTATAACACCAGTGAGATTTAGTCTGAAATAATTCCTTTCTAATGCTTAACTATATGGTAAACTTTTGCCTTTTTGTAATATACTTTGTTTTTCCATAAAAATCATGCATAAATGAGGAATCCTATACATTGAGCAAGGCAGAAAATATAGCCAAAGTTGAACTATTAAGAAAAATGCACAAATGTTGCACCTCTGTGTCGATATGTTACTGCTAATTACTCTTTTAGCTATTTAACTTAAAAAGATTAAAGAGAAGGACATAAAGAAGGGGGTGAATTTTCATAGGTACCAAGTTTTAACTATTTCAATGCTGCTCCCTCCAAATGAAAGTTTCACTTCAGTGCTACAGCAATGAACTTTGTCTCTCAGAAAACAGATACATTCTCAGCCCTCTATACATTAAACTAAAGTGCTATCTATGTGTTCTCCTTTGTACAGGCTCTTGGTCCCCTCTTCAGTCCTGCCTGCAAGCCTTAATGAGGCTGTGGAGGTCATCAGGCCACAACAAAATCAAATTAATAACAAGCTGTTTCCTGAAATACCTTCTACAAGGCCTCATGACTTCAATATTAATGTTTGAAATTAGAGTCAATACAAAAAAAAACAACCAACCAACCAAACCACGAAACAAACACAAACAAAGCAAATCAAGCAAATCCACCAACCAAAAAAAGCCCAAACCAGTTCCAGTTTTATATTTACACATACCTAAGTACAGAAAACTTTTCCACAGAATGACAAGTATTAAGCACACACTAGAAACGTAAAGATGGGATTATTTATTTGTTTGTTTAATTTTTGTTTTCATTTTTAGCATGTTACTTAAAGGCCATGGAAGGAGTTCTATTCCAGAGAGATTATTTCAATAAAACTTTCCCTAGATGTTAATTTTTTTCTTGAAAAAACCATAGAAAAATTATATCTTGACTCCAGAAAAGGCTACACCTTGCAATGGATGTACTGAGACAGCTCTGTGTGCCAGAGGAGAGGACTGAAAAAATATTTCTATTTGAGACACAGAGTTAATACAACCAGAATGTGATTAAGGTGAAGCTCCCTAAGGCGAAAATGTTGCTGGAGACTAACACAGCAACACTTAAATGAAATGGAAAGAAGAAATGAAAAGGAAGAAATTAAAATTCTGGGAAGTATTATCAGGTGTACAAAGTTTTCAGTTAGGAATGTATACTTTTAAACTTTGCAAGAAGCTGGAAGGCAAGATAAAATTTAATCCAAAGTGACAAGATTTTTAGCAGTTATTTGAGGCAAATAAGGGTGTTTTTAAAAAATTTTGCTCTCTTTTAGGGACAAAAGCTGAACTGTCACAAAAGGTGCTGACCAGTGGGAGGAGGGTTGGGAGACAGCTGCAGGCAGAACTTTCCCAGTAGCTGAATGCTGAATGTGGAGCTTCCCATCCAAGGAGATGACAGCACACTGTCACACAGCTCCAGTGGGCTTACATTAGGAATATCTGTCTTGGACAATTTAGTTAAATAGGCATACAATAGATTTTTTTCCTGGCTATCTGAGAGAGTAATAATGCACAAAGAGCAACAAAAATTGCTGAATGCATGATTTCTAGAAATGTGTGAAACATCACATATATTTAAAAATGTGGATTGTAAATTCTGTGTGAGTTAAAATTAAAATGTGGTTTGTGATTTCAGATGTACAACTGATCTGAATTGTGAGACTGACATAGTACAGTTCAATAAAGAAACATGAGAAAGTAGCCTTACCAGTGTATTGATGTGAATGCCTCATTAAACCCCTTTCCCTACATTCCCATTTTGCTGGTGAGAGGGCCTGGGTTATTGAGTGAATTGCCAAGAGAAGACAGTACAGCTATGTAGAACTCTGATGATAATAATAACTGAAAAATAGATGGACTGTTCATGACAAGATTAAGGGATCATGTATAAAGGTAGATAGTGGGTATGCAGGACAAATAATGTAATTTTTTTGTGAGCTGTTGTAAAAGTTAGTTTTTAGTTCAAGTTAGGGGAAAGTCAAATGAGTAGGAGAAAACAGGAGAAGAAGCATACTAGTAATGATGGCATTATTGATAAAAATCTGAATTGTGCAGAAGCACAGAAAAGAGAATCTGCTGCTATAATCACTTCCAAATAAACAGACAATGAAACAAGAAATCTCCAGGAACTTGTTTGCAAATGACCAAAGGGAAATTTTTGGACACATGGAGCAGACATGAGAAGATCTTATAGATAAATGAATAGCATGTGGTTGATTATGGATGGAAGTATAAGAAACAACAACAACATCCTTTCTTTTTGCAAACAGGCTAAAGAGATACAGTCCTGATAGAGTTATGTGATTAATCAAAATGAAGTACACGCCAAAGGCAAATATGCACAAAGGAGGCTGAAAAATAATAAATAGGATGTGGTTTTTATTAGTATTTATTGTTTGGTGTGTTTCTTTTTTTTATTATTTTTCACACCAGCAGGGGTCAGCTGTTGACCAACAAATGTTTGTTGTCGTGCACTGCAGAAAGATCTTTTGAATTTATAGGAGATTTAAATACAGTGACAGGAAACAAGTCAGGGAACTTATGACTGGGAACGTTTGCATTATGTCTCTTGAATGTTAACTACAGTTTCTTCCATTTCTCACTGTCACTAAAATTCATACAAATCAAGTACTTAGAGTTTTTCTGGGGTGTGAAATCATATGGTGATTGGGAAAGGAGGGAATTTGTGCCTCAAACTGTGTGCATTCTCACCAGCTCATGGTCTTAGTCATGGTCTGCCTGGAAGAGCCAGACATGTTACTGCCCCAGCTTCTCCTCCAGGTCCTCCCAACTCCCTTTTCTCTGTCTCACTGCTGAGAAAGGTCTGGGCTAGCAGCAAGGAAAAGATAGAGTGCTGCTGTGCTTTTTCGCCAGTAGCCTATGCTTCGGTGGCTTCCTTAATTGCAACAGAACTATTGCACCACATGAACAGTATCAAAGAACTAGAATGATCATGATAAAACAGAACATGATTTTTCATTAGAGAGAAGATTTTTCATTCCTAATAGCATGGAATAGTCTAAGAAGAGACAAAATGCTTCAATTTTTTGACATAGTAAAATGAAATGGATATGGGAAGTGAAAGAATTGAAAATATCATATATTTTAGGGAATGATAAAGTGCTGACCCTGCAGAAAAGGAACTTGGATTTTTTTTAATATTTTCCTTAATGGTTCATATTTTAATATAAAAAAGAAATTTAATTCTCATAAGTAATTACAGTTTTCAATTTTTTCTCCATAGCATAAGACTGAAATGGGATGAAGTAAGATTAATGCACACTTCTTTGACTCAGGTTTCAAATAAAGAAAAGAAGAAAGTATAACATGGAAGAAGTTCACAGATTCATATAAGTGTCCCTGTGTACTAGACCTGTCCTTTTCTCCTCAAGACTCATATTGACTGGAAGAGTGGAGAAGAAAATGTCAGCAAAGCTGACGGAAAACAATAAATAATGCAGATAAACTCCAACATAAAGATTTCCTATACTGTTATGCCACAGCTGTGACAACAACCTAAAATACCCTTTTTTTTTTTGGTCAGCTATTGTAGATTTTAAGATTTAGGACTGTCTTTAAGCTCCCCTTGAAGCCAGTTCTTTGTGTAAAGAAGTGGTGAAAGCCTTTCTCCAGAAAAGCTCCTAGACTCTGAGACCACCCACAAAATCAGCATCTGTATATGGATACTAGATAAGAAAACATATGTTCATTTATGTTCATTTCTCAGAAGTTAGCACACTATCAGTGCTGAAAGAGTATTTGTAACTCATAATCCCCCATCGGGGCTGGCTTGGATTGCCAGATATCTGTGTTCTCTTGAGTCTATGGAGTGGTAATGAGTATTTATTTAGTCCACTGCCCACAGGACATTTCACTCCAGACACATTGGAGACTCATCTACCCGTAATTGTGCTACCTCGAGGAAGCTGCTGTGTCAAGTGACAACAGTACAGAAGGCCATAACCAGCTCTTTATCACATTCCTTTCTCAGCCTGACCCTTCCCTTTTTTTTTTTTCTTTTTGCATCTCACTGAAAGACATTGAGCAATATGGTGTTGGGAAGAGAGAAACAACTCAAAAAGCTTGCTATTGACTTTGTGGTGCCCTGTGCCAAACAGATCTGCTGCCAGATTGTCAGAGCAGCTAGGAATCTCAGGCGCTTTGATGCCCTTGAGGTCTCAGGCACATCTGCTCAGGAAAGCTGCCTTATTGCATCCGAGCCGGCGAGGCGGGCGGCCGCGTTCTGCTGAACGATGGCTGGCTCGCCCTGATCCACACTTAGCTACAGTGCTCCAGGAACATTTCCAAGCACATAGATCTTAATAGGACTTCATTAGTCCAAAATACAGTTGCCTGTCTCCTTGCCAGCATCCTGAGTATATTACCTAATACTGCTCTTCATAGAATGTGAGATTAATCTGATAGAGTTGGCCCTTTTCTTCGGATTAATGGTACTTCCCCACCTATTTCCCTCCTCTTCTTCTGAAATGATCACCTTCATGAAATGATCACCTTCCTTGTCTGCTCCGTTTCTCAGGAATGGTGGAGGTGATGACACTAAGGTAGAAAACCTGTGGAAATGCAGTTATGGTTATATAGAGATTACAATAGATAATAATTTCACAGTCTTTAAAAGACAATACCAGCCTTGTCTCTTCAAGATGGCACTAAAACAACTGCAACCAAAAAATAACAATAATACAGGAAAAAAGAAGTTGAGGAAAAATTCAGTGACATAGAAGAGGGAAGCAATGACTGCAAAAGTTATAAGAGAAATCATAAAGAGAGGCCAATACTAGTGTAATGTTAGGAATAAGCAGTTTGCTTTTCAGCTCTGGGAAAGTCTTAGAGAAGAAGATTATGAGTCTTCTGAGAAAAAGGTAAGCAGGTAGATATCCAGAGCTTTCTTATTTTGTCCTTCCTTTAGGGTCCAGTCCTCATCATGAACCGTTTCACTGCATTGAACAGGATAAGGTGAGAGTTATTGCTTAATATGATTTAGTGGGAAATAAAATTACCTTTTGTCACATACTAGTAATTTTGACATGTTCTTTTCCACTGAGAATCATGTCCACAGACTATTGCTCCTTTTTTATCCTTGGAAAAATTGCCCTTTCCTAAATAATGTCACATCTGAAATAAGACATATGAAAGGCTGTTTGAATGTTCCCTAATTAACTAAAACTGGCAGATAATTTAAATTAAATTTCTCTTAGATATAAGGCAAAATATATGTGGACTTCTGCAGCTTTTTGCAGCTCTGTTTTCTGGTGACTTACTTTCAGAAAAGCAGCAAAACTGAATTAAATTCGGAACATAAATAGGAGTCAAAAGCATTGATAGGAAACTAACAGCAAAAATTTAACTGAGCTGCAAATATATTTTGACAGTACACTGCATTTACAGTAAATCCATCTCAGTAGATTTTTGCTCCTGGCTTTTACCCCCAGTGAGAAAAAATATCATTGCATGAGAGTACCCCCTAAGCCTCTGTGCAGCTCATATCTTTATATAGTACACTTACTCATCTCTTTTCTCCTATTCAAACTCATATGCTGAACTATCCCATTGCTGATGAATAGACATCACACTGTCTAATATGGAGCACCTACACTTGTTCTGATCATTAGCATCTCTGTCATTTGCTCAGACCCTTAATCTGAAACATGATCAGCTCAGACTGCTCTCTGTAATCTCATATGCAGGCTAAATTTCATAACTTCTTTGTCATAATTGTCCCAAAGATTCAGTCCATTACCCACCTATATAAGTCTAAGTTTTTCTTGTGTGCTCCCTTCACCATTTTATCCCAACTACTGCAGTGGTCTTTTCTCTGCCCTTGAACAATGTAACTGTGCTTCGTTCATATTCATTCTGAACAGAGCTGCTAAGGGCATTCTTCCATACCAGCTCTCTCAATACACCACTTCTGTCTAGGCACACTTTTACCACCTTCCCATTTTCTCTGTCATACCTTTCTGTCTATTTCTGTGCCTGAATATCCCATGGGGCTTCTGCTGGAAGAACAGGGACAAACAGAATTTAAAAACTTGACCCTGGAGATCATAATTTTTCAGAATGCAAAGTCTCAGTGCTTCCCCTGTAAGTCCTGACCACAACACTTCCCTCTGAAGTGCTGAAAATTTTAATGTGGAAATCTAAGCGAAAACATTAATGACAGTTTAGACAAGAACTTGTTAGTGTGCCTCAGTGAGAGAGGCAAATGCATTAACAGCTTTCTCTGAAAATGAAAGAGCTGGGATTTTCTGCTGTGCACGTGTTCTAAGGGCCAACCTCACACTGCTGTATTGACCTGTGACAGATCACAGATCATTTGGGTGGAAAAGAAAGGGAAAACAAGAAGAAACAGCTTTTACAGTGCTATGGTGTTACAGAGCTGCCCAGTGCTGGAGAGCTCCCCATAAATGAGCTCTCTGGTCACTAGGCAGTCCTCTTGTTCTGGCATGGCCCGTTTATTCATTTTCCTCCCCTTGGGCAGCCTGAGCTGTAGTTTTGGTCTCCGTTCACTCTCTTACATGTACTCAGACTGGCAAATATGCCTGCTTCATGGTTTTAAATTCTAAAAAAAGAACATAAAAATTCAACCGAAACGTCTTTGTACATACTTTACTGATAGGTTTCGGGCTCAAGCAAATGCCAGCAGAGAGCTGTGTGCTTCTGACATTTGCTGGCCCTCACAACAGGAAAATTATTGAAGGGCTGCTCCTCTGCTGGCATGAGATGCCTCCTCTCTCTGTCTCTTTCCAAGCAACTTCTTAGAGATTACTTTTCAGCATACTATTCATGATCCTTATACTGATTTCATGTTAATGCAGCTTGATTGTCTTGATGAACTTAATTTAACTTGGGCTTCATGGAATAGAGAGGACGCAGTCCTTTCTTTGTGGGTGCTTGTGGCTTAGCATCACTTTCCTAGAAATGTATTTTTTAAAATTGATTTTGATTTTTTCCCTGACCCATCATAACCACATGGACTGTTCATATTTTTGGATATAGACATATTTTGTCTGCATGGTAAAATATGCTAGAAATGCAGCCGCTAGAAGAGGCTGTCACTTGTTTGCCTCTTGTTAAATAGTTACTGGTGAAATAGTGAAAGAGACAGAAGGCATGGATCTATCTCGATGGAAAACTCATGTAGTTTATCCAGGAACTTGAAATAACTGGCCTATGCAGTTCACATTTGTAATGGTAATTAGTCAAGGTATCTCTGGTTTGGCTTTACTCCTGATGCTCCTTTACAGAACCTACAACCTGATACCTTTTGGGATTAAGGGATGGCTGAAGCCTCAACCCTGACCATTAAGTCCAAATATGGAAAACTGTAAAATTACAGTACAAATTGTAACAACTGTAAAATTACAGTACAATATACTGCACAATTCAAGAATGTCTTGGTTGGGTGAGAATTAACCCAAAATATCTCAGCAGGTTGTCTACTTGGCTGTGAAACATACAAAACACTACCTCATGCTCTAAAGGACCTTATATTTAAAGAAACTGGACCTTATATGTAAAGAAAGGACCTTTTATATATAAAGAAACTGCCATATAAGTATACAATAATGTTAAACTAGTTCTGTTTGTCCATGAAAGCATAGTTCCTAAAGGGTCCTGCTTAAAAATTTTACAGCTATCAGGGTGAGTGACATCTTATGAATGTCTCAACAGATGGAAGAGTTGGTCTAATAATGAAGAAAACAATACTCACAAATAATTTATTTGTCATTTGGTGGGGGAAAAGAAGAGTGAATAATTTATATGGTCAATATTATTCAATCATCAATAGAACTAGTAGAATAATTTATAAATTTACTTATGAATAATTCATTCATCAATTGATGGCAGGAGGAAATTAATGAAGTAAACAACATTCACATAACAACAGGCTCTCAGAGGCAGACAGAACAGGCAGGGAGTTACACAACTCCTGTCATACTTTCTGAAAAATCTCTTTGCCCAGGATTTCTCTCCTGGGAAGCTGAGAAGCCTCAGAGAAAAAGGAAGACAATATTATCTCATTTGCTTCTCCTGTGTTTTGCTGCTTTGGAATGTGGTTGGAGGTTGTTTATCCAACATGTGAATTGTTTTGACTTCATGACCAATCATGGTTCAACTGTGTTGGGACTCTGGAGAGTAATGGGTTTTTCATTAGTATCTTGTTAAGCCTTCTGTAAGTATCCTTTCTCTATTCTTTAGTATAGTTTTAGTATAGCATTCTTTTATATAACATAATATTATAAAATAATAAATTAGCCTTCTAAGAACATGGAGTCAGATTCATCTTTCCTGCCATGGGGGACCCCCGAAAATACCACAGGGAGGAAGTGGCAGAATGAATCCCTTTTGTTGGGCTCAGAGCATGGGGGATCACCAAAGGGCAGCTGCCCCTCAGTCACTTCTGCAGCTTGATGGTAGCAGTGACCTTCTTTCTCATTTACCCACCCCCAGAGCAACAAATCTGCAGAGGTGCCCTGACAGCACTGTGTGGTTTCTTTACGTGTTTGGCGATGGTGGGAAGCCGTGTGGAAATTCCTGCTCTGGTGTTCTACCGTGTCTGCTGTGACGGCTCAGGGCAGACACTGCTTGCTCTGACATACGGCAGCAGAGGCTGGGGGCCCTCTCAGCCTCCCAGCAGCTTGAAACTTGTCATGCAGCTGAGAAATGTGCTGGGCTCTGCTTGTTTACTCGGAGTAGGAGGCAGAGGGCTTCCCACAGGAAGCCACAGGACACTATCTTCTGGTTTTGGTTAAAAAAATTAAAACTCCAAGGAATCTTATAGAAAGCAATATTGGTTGTGTAACTGAATTGTTCTGTGCATAAAATCTGTTACAAATTGCTGACATGCAGAGTTGAAAACAACCCTTTTGCCTGCCATATCTCTTCAGAATGTGGCTTCACATTGCTGCAACCATCAAAATCATTTCAAGGCAAATCTTATCTGAATGTAACTTTTAGATTTCTTTAACTTAGAAACATCTTTCCAATGTGGCTGTGGGTGGGGGAGGTTTCATTCTATGTAATTCATCCAGAAACATCCCACTGCCTTCTGATATCATTCACTAGTTTGCTCTGAGTTTGCTCTGCTGCCATTGAATGAATCCCTAAGAAATCCAGTCTGAACATTAACCAACAGCCACAACAGAATAATTTTAAAACAAATCACCTGGAAATGGATTTTTGTGTTATAATCTCACATTGCAATAGCTGTCATAAAAATATAAATATAAAGTAGACATAAGGATGTGAGTAGAAGGCTTTTTTTCTGTTCTCAATGTACTAAGTTTAATGGCAAATATATGTGCAGTTTGGGATGAGAACAGATGCCCTTTATGAATAGACTAAGTGGAGGAATCAGCTGGTTTATGTTCTCCTCTCAACTCTCACCAGGATTTTTCCACTCTGTTCCTTTGTTAGCTATAAACTGTAACTACTGAAAATCAAAAAATGAGGGAAAGTTTATGAATTATACACAGTCACAGTGTATTAGTCCTCCATGCTCATCCTCCTGGGAGACACTGGAGGAAAAGCTTTGAGCAATTTCCAAATTTTCAAATGTGTTCTCTACGTCTTCATCTCATTCAGTTTTTGATATGGTGCATAAATTATTTATTTGGACTACCATTATTTTGTTAGCTTGTGTTGTCCTCTGGCACCATATCTGCAGAATGATATTCATTTTGCATTTGCAATGAATAAACTTAAAAGAAATCAGTTTGTTCTTCCTCTATTCAGCTCTCATTCTTCAAAATGATGTGAGAAGGACTGAGATGTGGACAGAATTCTTTTTGACCTTGAATCCTCATTACTGTTTTCATCCTGCCATTTCACAAGAGGATGTAAATAAAGCTAATTTAAGAAATATTTCTATTTTCTTTTCTGTCTCTGTGTCTGTTTCTCTTTGTCATGGAAGAAGGAATAGGAAACAAATTCTTTAACACCATTAGAGCTCAGTGAATTATGTGCTTTGCTATCTAAATTCAGAGAAGGATCTCTTTTTGTATAAGTCTGTTACCTTCAAGTTAATTTTTGAATCTGTCTCATAACTTCCCAGTTGCAATAACTTCTGAATGGAACACCTTCTCAATTACTGCCCCTTACCACATATAAAACAGAGAGAAGTCCTTTTCCACACCCAAATGTACAATATGTTCTTAAGCAAATGTTTGTTATGATTGAATTCCTCCTTTGTTATTCCCATAACACACTTACATTCTTTCCTGCCATCTCTCACCCTGCTCTGCTGATATAATTACCAGGTAGCAGGCTCCCAGGAAAATTCTCATTTAACAATTTATATAGGTAGCTTTACAGGTAAAAGAATGTGATAATGCGCTGGAGCCAGACTATAGCTTAGCCTGGTGGAAAACTTTGTCCTCACTGTTTGATACAAGAGCAGACTCAATTACACCAGTCCAAAATAATTTTACTTCTGCTGGAAAGCACCCTTTCCTGCCCCTCCTCAGGGCTCCTTGACTGAAGCCCACTTGCCAAAAAGGAGGATGTTCTAGTGGGAGTGGGTTGGTGGTCATTTCTGTCCAGCTGTGCAAAGAGGACCTGGTGATATCTGGTCAATAGTCCCAGTCTGTGAGGAGGTAACCACACTGAACAGCTGGCTGGGAGACACTTGATGGAGCTGCCTGTGCTTCAGGGCAGTGGCACATCCCCACCTGGGCTCCTGTCAGGATGGAGGATGGATGGCAGTGCCACAACTCCTTCCCCTGTGCTGACAGCCACTCAGGCAAACAATCTGCCTCTGGCATCTCTGCAACAGGCCCCATTTTCTGCAAACACAAAATCACAGCCTAGAAAAAGGAAACTATGTTACAGCATTACCTAACTCTATTTTGCTAATGTCAGCTGTGGATTAATTCACTGATGTCTTTCAAATTTCTGTCCTCTCTACAGGTTCACTTTAATCCTTCAGTCTTTGAAGATTCTTCTCTCATGACTCTATGAGCATTCTTCTGCTAACTAACCACTTTACTTGTTTCTAACTATATTTGTGGGGTTTGTGTGCATTAATATACTAATGTCCTATATTATTTTCTTGAGCAATTCTCATTCTTGAGAATGGCAGGCACTTTTACTCTTCTGTGTTTGTTTAAATTTAACTACAGTATTTAGTAGTTCTGTGGTACAGATCACAACTAAGAATCCAAGCAGGTGTGATGATGTCAGTGTCCATGTTGTTATTATCAACAGAATCAGACTTTTGGAGAGTGCACAATGAGATAAAGCACCTCTTACCTCCAAGTTAATGGTCCTAATGCTGTCTATTTAATAGTTGCCTGTCAGACTGTATTTGCAGATGTCTTTATGTTGTATTAGGTGAAGGTAGGAAGTCACTAAATTCTATTTTATAGAACACATGTATGTAGTAAGTAAATGAAATTACTGTGGAGTTGAAGTTTAATATATGCACTTTTGTCCTTCCTCTTTGTGTTTGTAGAAGGTTTTTTTGGGGTTTTTTTGGTTTTTTTGGTTTTTTTGTCTCTGACAAATGCTGTTTCAGTACCCTCACCAGTTAAACCTGCAGAAAACAAGCCAAAATAGTAGCAGCAGCAGCAGATTTATCAAACTATCCCATATCAGAGGAACCACCCCCACAGTCTTGCTGTGACTCCTGGAGCAAGGCATTCAGGCAAGTACAGGTGTCCTGCTGATTCCCTGCTATGGGGTGACTGCTCCCTGCTGCTCTCTGCTTCTCCCCAGTTTTCTACTGACAGGAAGCCTGTCCTATGGAGAAGATGTGAGACTCCTGCCCAATCCACCCATGCTCCTGGGCCACCAGGGACAAGCCATACAGCTGGTAAGACCCAGGGAGAGGGTGTTTCCCTGCACCTGCCCACCTTGAGATCCTTACGGGCTCCCTGTGCTACTTATATCCACAGGTCATGGATTTCTAAATGGACTCTTAGGCTAGCATTACATAAAACTGGCACTGAGTCTCATTCTGCCTGACTTATCCCAAAAGGTGCCATTCCACATCAGTTTACACAGTGCCCAACTTGAGGCTTTATTCACACTGCTGTGTGAAGAGCAGAGCTGACTAAAAAGATACACACTCCGTGTACATTCACACTCCTTATCCTAAACATTCACAGCTCTAGCAAGGTCTATTGGAAAAAACTAGATGTATGAATGTGTTTGTACCCTTTGATGCACCAGGTAAAAAAAATAAAAAGGAAAAAAATCTCCTTTATCTCTAGGAATGCTAACAGTTTTTGTCCATCTATGAAAATATCAAACACTTGCTTTGAAACTAAGTCTGTAAGCTGAATATTATTGAAATACTAAAAAATGACTAGCATTTAGTCTGCAGTGTAAATGTAAAAGAAAGAAAATTAAGCCATTGCTCTGTTGTCTCCAGCCAGTGAGAGATGGCTCTGCATCCTGCTGAGCATCCTGCTCCTTCCAAGGTCACTGAAGGGGCCAGCCCTGGCACACAGAGCCTCTGCAAATGTTATATCTGTTATGGCAGCCTCTGTAAAGATATAAATGTTACACAACAAGAACAGCTGCTGGGCTTATCCCTTGAACAAACAGAAGATAATGCAATTGAGTTTGCTTTTGGCCAAGGAAGGTCTGGCTTAATGCTTTAGACAGAAATGTGGATCAGATATTTCACACCAGTTTAACACCTGGAATTCTACAGCAGGCTCTAGCCACTATGTTGCTGCATTCCTACACATTTCCCCTGCAGTGCCCCAATGTCCAAGCCTTGAGGGCTGCAATGCTGTAAGAATTCTGCAACCTCTCCTGCTTGTAAATGTCTCTCAGGTTGCAGCTTTGAAAAGACAAACTCGTTCCACTGGTAACTTCTTCCTTTGTTCAGGATAACCATTTTCTTCTACCAAAGCCTTCCCTTGCCAGCTAACAGGAGTAATGGAGCTGAGACCTCTGCTGTGACTCAGAGTGCTTTGAGCTGTACCAACCATCTGCCTATTAGGAAAGCAGATCTGTTTCAAATTCCCATAGAAGAACAATACTATTATTACTGCTAATTAATAGTAGGCAAGGACACAAACCCGTTCCAGATCAAATTAAGTTCCAATCAAAAAAGTCAGCTGTGATTTCTAATTGATTGCATTTTAAAATCAATCAGTTGGGTTTTGTGTGTTTTCTTCACAAGATTCAGCAGCTTACTGGTGCTTGTCTTTTTAGGGGAGCTGAGATTCAAGTGGAACTGAGACGGTTTCTTTTTTTTTAAAGTGGAATTGACTTTTTAAATGGAAGATCTATTTTAATTAAAATTTTACAGTGAGATTTGTCAAGCTCAGGTTTCTCTGGAAGTTTATTATGAAGCTATGTGGAAAGAAAGATGCTCTATGTATTTATTCTCTCCCAAAAGGCCAGCTAAAGTTAAAATGAACCTCTGTGCCTGCTAGCACATACAGACCCCATGGGCCTCCTAAATTCCTGCTCAGCCAAGGCTGCTTCACACTGAGAAAAGAAAATTTCATCACCTCTCTTCATGATGGCAGATTAGGTTTTCCCTGGTTCCCTGTCTTTGAGAATCAGGCTCCAACATAACATTTATGGGTGCTAAAGAGCTGAGAGGGTTGGTCAAGTTTTAAACCAATAACATCAGCACTCCAACCAAATGGGCCATGATACAGTTGAGTTGGCTCACCCCCACCCCTTCTGTGTGTTATATTAATAGTTTAATTTAGTGCTTCTGGCATTCCTCTCGCCCAGCTTTCAGGGAACAGTTGTTGAATAGCAGTTACCTGCAATTGGCCATGAACATTCAGTATTAGGAGGAGGGGCATTCTATGGAGCAACTTGATCCAGACTGTGACATTGACAGTCTTGGGAATAACTAATATTATTGGAGTTAAATCTTTGATGCTAGAGGGGAAAGCTATTAGAAAAATCTAAGTCTCCAAATTCCTGGATTCTGGGTAGATTATGACTGTATTTCAGAAAGGTTAGTAAAGAAAGAATACAATGTGGACTAAGCACTTTGTATTATGAAGGACGAAGGAACGAATCCCAAATGATAACGACCATGGATCAGGGGAAGTCTGATGACATATGACATACATATGACATACAAAAGCAATGCAGGTAAACATGTCACTGAGTGAGCCTTTGGAAAAACAGGTCAATATTGAGCCCATCATTCATCAATATGGAATAACCATAAAAATGATGGGGTTCAGTATCAGAACACAAAGATTTTGCTTAAAGACACGTTATATTAGTAAAGAAGCTCCAAATAAACAAGTCTACATTTCATTGAGACTGAAAAATCAAATTTATGTCTTGGACAGAACCAATATCAAACCCTTTGGGACTTAGCTAATGTAAAGAGTATCTTACACTGGTATGTACAATAATGGAGAGGTCACATTACCTGGGACCCTGGACAGATGTCCCTGTCCACAATGTACATTTTATTTTCTTATCATTATTCTTCATGTTGCCAAAGCACAGTTGGAGTTGCTGGAGAATCAATGTATATCTCCTTCTTGCTATTTCCTTCTAAATAGGAGGAAGGACAGAAACTGGCTTTGGTGTGTTATGTTTCAGTGTTACTAACCAGGTGAACACTGTGAGTTGAAGGCCACGATCCTGAGGGACACTACAGTGCAGACATTCTCTAACTTCAGTGCAGCTCCAAGACTCACCCTCCAGAATGTGATTTTCTTCTCTGAAGAACACACTTGTCAGTCAGTAAGTGCTCTTCTCAACCCTTGCTTTTAGGAGAAGTGGAAAACTCATTATATTCTTCTTGCACTCTCTCTGTTTTCTTTAACTAAATCATATTTGCCACTGTAAAATGTTGCAGTGTGTCACCATTTCCTGTCTCACCTATCCCAACCCCCTCAAGGATGCCAACCTTCCCCCTCCCCTTTTGCCCTCCTGCCTGGCACCTTCCAGCAAGGCGTCGAGTGATTGGCAGTACCCCCCAGGCCTGGGCTCATTGGTTTGTCCCAGCGTCCACATCCCCTGACCCTTCCCCTGCTCACACCTGGTTTGCCCTCACCTGTCCGTCCCCTCCCCCTGTCCCTGGGGCTTAAAAAGGACACGAGACCATGCGGTCGGGGTCTCGGCCGTGTCTCTGCCGTGGGTCGGTCTCTGCCGTCTCTGTCTGGAGCTGTTGCCACATTCAGAAGTCTACCATGCTACAATAAACTCTGGATCTAAGCTACACGGCAGAACCCGCTCCTTTTCTCTTCACCGTCTGAACCTTTTCTACCAAAGGTAAACTGAGTTCCTATTTTGCCTGGGCTTGTTCTGAGCGCCCAGCTGCAGCACCCAGCCAGCCAAAGGCATCTCTGTGGTGAAAAACGCCACAGCTGCCGCCTTTGGTCCAGCAGCGAGGCCAGACGAAGCCAGGCAGGACACACCCCGAAACATTCGGGGCTTAATATTTAATAGTAAAAGACCTATTGATTAATTTAGTAGATCTTTTGCTCTTTCTACAGATTAACATCTTTTTATCTTACTTTTTTGGTGCAATCCTCACTTCAGTCTATTTAAGCACTCTGAAAGCTTTCTAGAATTTTTAAACTCTTCATTCTTTTGTCCCTTAGGTATCACCCTGGACAGGGGTGAAATCACACAAGCACTCAGCAACCACCAGCCACAAACAGGGCCCTTCCCCCCTAGGGTGGTGTCTGGTGCAAAGATGACAAGTGCCAAAAGCACTTGTCACTCAGAAAGCTGACATCAGGACTGCTGGGCTAAAAGTTGACTCCAAACCCCAATGGAGATGAATAAGAATACATAAAATTTTCTTCTTTTTATAGCAGAAAAAATTCTGACTCCTCAGCTTTCATCTTTTCTTTGTCTAGAGCCTTTGGAAGTCAGTCTGGGTGTGAAGCTGCAATAAAAACTGAGGACTTCAGCAGAGGCAAGGGGGAGACAACTAATATACCAGTGTGATAATGTGGTGACTACAGAGTCAGGGCAGGAAAAGCAGGATGCAATGCTTAATGATACAAGTGCCTCCTCAGTCAGTGCCCTAAATGTGGAAAGCCTCACCAAATAATTTCATAGAGACAGAAATCTTGCTTCAGAGCCACATTCTACAAAGTTACTTTCTTCCAGATATTAGTCTTAAACCATGACCTCGCAGTGTGCACTGTTCCCATTGAACTGAATATTTAAGCTTTCTCACAAACTTCCCATCTGCATAGAGCAATTTGTTTGTTGATGTTTAGACATGATTGACATAATTCGACAATCTGGCTTATTAGCTTGCTTTGTAACTATGTAAAATGCTGACAATGATTATCCCAGTTGACTGAGGACATGCTTCCTGTGACAGAGTAAACAAATGCAGCAAAGGAGGCTTTTTTCCAAATGATTGCTCCAACCCCCTAATGAGACTGCTAACTTATTTCATCAGGGTTGCACTACGCCAAGTGTCTTAATGAATCCTCAAGTCACAAAGCTCCGTTTCCTGAGCCTGAGGTACAGCAGCTAGAATTGTATGCCTGTGGACTTTTCTCCTGTCTTTAGCTGCATGCTGCATTGTAATGAACCTATTTATTATACAGCCTGCAAAAAAAGACATTTCTTTTTTAAAAAAAAAAGTATTTCAGAGACTTAGTGTCAAAACCTACCAAACTCCTTAGAGGAGTGCTTCCTCCCATAAATCAGTGCCTCTTAATGGAAAGAACATGATGAAAGAATGAGTAATGGTTGGTAAAAAAATAATGATAAATCAACCTGATCATTAACCTGCTTGCACAGTAAATTCTCTGTGCTCTGAAGGCCAGGATTTAAGACAGTTCCTCTAAATCAAAGGATTCTTATGAATCCTGTTCTGTAGCTCCCTTCTATAAGTTATGTTTGAGTAGTCAATGACCATGTGTAGGGGATGTTTCTCAGGTGTTCATAAATATCAGCACTGATTTATTTGAATAAAATAACACATGGTGTTCCCAGGGGAAAAAAATCATTACTTTAGTTTTGGTGCATCTAATTACAGTAAGTCTATCATCCTCACCATCTCTTCTGACTATCCAGGGAATTGGCAGAGTTTAACAATGAAGAAGAGAGTGCTCCAGTGTCCAATTAAGGTTTTCTTTGAGGATTAATAAATCATGTCTCATCAGCCTCACTGACCCAGAGGTGTTAATCTTCACCTTATCACTCTAATCTTAAAGCGAAATTCTGCAGATCAAGAGCAGCAGAATGGTTGAGTTAATTGTTCCATTAGGCTGATGAAGTCCTTATATCAGTATCCAATAATACACTATTCCTTAAGGGTGTTTTGGTGCTCTGCTACAGAGCAGAAAACAAACAGCAAAAACAACAGCAAAAACAGCTCTTTGGCATGGGTGTCCAGTAGCTTGAGCTCCATACTCAGCTCTTCTGCTATAACTGAGCTGCAATCACATGCTGGAGCAAAGCACTGAGAAGATGAGAAATGGCCAAGAGAGGTTTTAGCACATCTAAATGCAGTTGCAAAAAGGAAACAAATCATGTAGTCAATAATGGAAAGAAGACTTAACAGTTATCTGCCCTGTAAACAATATCCTTGATTAGAAGACATAAAAATCCTGTTTTATTTAAGGGCAAGGATCCAAGTAGTTCACTGCAAGGAGTTTTTCTCACTGACAAGTCTACAGTAATCATGGAGAGTGTGGCAAATTGAGTTAAAATATGCTCCTAAGCACTACAATAAATTAGAAATCACATTTTAACTTGTTTCCAACCTACATTTATTTGCTTTTTTTCTAAGTAATCAGACAGGTTAAATTCTTTTGTCACGAACACTCACAAAAAATACTGAGCATACATTAAAAATCCATTTAATAATCATGACTTTTCAAACAGTTCCTTCTCCTGATCTGAGTTGGGCAGGAAAGGAAATGTCAATTGATACCTTTTAGGGTCACATAATTCTGTGCCACTGCATATAAAAGGGAGAGGGACAGGATTAAAGCCAGAATAATTTCATGGGGAGGTTAGAGGGAAAAGGAAGAAGGGCTGGATTTCTAAAGGCTTTTGAATGTGTGATCTATATTCCTATTCACACAATATATGCTTGCATATATCTGACTCCTTTTCCTCTTAACAAAACACAAGACTTTCCCTTCTGTCTCCTCACTCTGTCACACTCCTGAAGCAATGGGACTCAGACTCTCCCCTTTTCCAGATACATGACTAAGGAGTTTGTGTTGAATTCAAGAGGTCAGAAGCATCTCCTTGAAAGTGCTAAAGAAGGTTAAAGTGTTGGGTTAGAGAGAGGAAAATGAGTAATTTTTTCCCCTCTTTCTTTTTATGTGAGTCACATACTATGCTATTTTCTCAAACTCATGCAAAAACTCTTCTTTTACACTCTGAATTTACCCCTGAATGTATCACCTGAAGAAACAAAGAAAACATTAAACAACGGATTTATTTATATTGTTTGTCAGAGAGATTTCTCAGAGAAAATGAACAGCTACTATTGCAACCATACTATTATTTAATATTTTTTTGCATATTGGAGACATTTCAAAAAGATTAATCCAAAAATAAAAACAGATAAGCTATTATCATGTCTATCCTCTGTGTCCTATGCTGAGAAATGGAACATATAATTATACTGACTTCAAAGCATTTAATCTGTAAAAAAGACAAGTGGCTTACACATAAAAGTGTGCATCTTATAAAGCCCCTAGATGGGATCATTTAAATGATTAATTTAACCAATACAGATTTGAGATAAATTGATTTGCCTCTTTTCCCCTACTTATCATCCTCTATCCTGTTAAACAATTTAGCATTTAACAAAATACTACCAGGCATAGAGCATTCCCAAGGTCACTCTACTAACCCTCCTTCAAGACCCGCATTGAAATCCTCCTCTAGTATAAGACTATGAACAAAACAAAATTAATCCTCCCTTGCCCTCCAGCCTAAGAGGATTCAAACTCACATATCTCACCTCCCAAGAGAATTGCAACCTCTTCGTCTGTGTGCTGGTGTCTTTATGTATGCACATGCATATGCCAGTACCCAGAGACAGAAAGATGGACAGAGCACTTTGTTCAGCTCCTGAGAAAGCTCTTTTGTTTTACATTAAATAATTAAGGATTCCTTGGACCAGAGAGCAGGACAGAGCACGACCATAGGGCAGCAATTAGTGCACTCAGCTGGGAAAGAGGACTGTTTTCTGCTCTCTGCTTCAAAAACTGCTTGCCATTTAAACCAGTGCCTGCTCTGAGTTCTTCCCTCTGCCCTGCCTGGTGAAGCGTGCGAGCCCTCACCTTCCAGGTGACTGGTTAGGTGAACCAGCAGGACTCCCAGGAAAAAGATCTTCCTTTGTTTGCTGCAGCTTGTGTCTGCATTGGGGCAGCCTCTGATACTGAGTGGATGTTAGGTCACCATGTGGTCAGGTCACTGTCTTGACAAATACCCCAAAAAGCCAAACAGTATCTCAGAAAGCTCAGGCAGAACTCAGCTACAACTTGCTTTTATGTTGTTTCAGTGTTAGACTGACTTCTCTTCCCATGGGTTGGAGGAGATGCCAGAAGTGTGACAGTGCAAAGGGTAGGCTTAAACAAAAGTGGTGATGCCTCAGGTGAGTCCTAGCACAAATCAAATATCCCTAGTTCCTAAAGCTGTCTCAAACAAGACAACTCTCTACCCATTTTTCTAGTCATACTAGAGAAGTATGGTTCAGAGAACCATAGTATGGTTCTGAAGGCACTTCTCTGAACTAGGTTCAGAGAAGTGCCTTCAGAACATGTCTAAGGCTATGGTTAATTACTGCCAACAAGTGGGCTACTCAGCTAGGCTATCAAGACTCAAGTCCTTGCTCCAGAACAAATAATTAATCACAAGCCTCTATTCACACTGGGTGAACGAATGAATGGATGAATGAAAGAAACATCAAGGAAAAATGAGAAATAACGTGTCTGATTCATAAAATACAGAAAGAAGACTTGGCACCAATCTGAAAAGTAGGGTTTATGGTCAAGGATGTCAAGAGAAAGAAGATGTTTGTCTGGCCAGAGGCAGATGCTTCTTTCCCATTCATTTAATTCCTTATTAGTTCTGGTGGTTCCTGCACAATCCCAAGGTGGAGTACCACACCAGGGAATTGGGAGTCCAGGAGATGATAGCTAAATCCTCTGCATGTCAGTACCTATCTTCCAAATACCAGAGCACCTAAGAAGGTCTAACTTACAGACTCTCTCCTGTTTAAGATGTACAGAAGAGATAGGTGTTTACAAAGTTGGCTGAAGACACTCATATTCAGTTGTTCCCAGAACGGAAAAGTGTGAGACAGCACTGGAAATTGTGGTGCCGAAAAAATAAAATCATTTTCACAGAGAACATTATTGTGAGACAAGTAAAATGTTTGGAAAGTAGTTAATGCCAGATCACTCCTATTCATACACTTTTAAAACAGATTGATAAAATGCATCCATTTTGTGAGTCTTTTGCCTTTCATATTTCTTATTAGTTTCTTCTGTTATGGAATTCCACCGAGTCACTATCTCTGAACATTATGTACAGAACATAGCCAAGCAGTGGAATAGTTTTATATCTTCTTGTGTCTCCCTCTGCCTGAATTTTAATAATAATAAATCTGAATGGATATAACACAAAATTGAAAGCAAGCTGCCTGACAAAGCAAGCAGAATGGATGAACAACATCAGTATTGCCTTACTTTCCAGATTTGTGACAAATTACATTTAGTTTATACAGAGGATGTTATTACCCTTGTGCTTCTTCAAAACACAAACAAAAAATTACATTATAGTTATCATTCTGCTTGGCAACAAAATGTTAAAAAAAAGAAAAAGAAAAAAGCACATAAAAGGATCAAAAACCTATCTGAGTTGATGAAAAATAAAGTGTGAGCCATGTGTACGTCTCTCACTGAACAACTTTCAGTTCATCAGCCCAGGCATCCATTTATAACATTTATAACAGTTGCAGCCTTTAATAGAAGCCCAAATTCAATTTGCTGGAGCTTAAAAATGAACTTCTATTTTAATCAGCTGAACCTTAGCAACATGAAATTGATAGGAGCATTTCCACACACTTAATATGTTTGGAGTTGCACTTTTGATTTGTCACCAGTTAGTTTGGGGCACCTTTTTCTGCCAGTAGCTGGAAGACTGCCATTTTGCCTCTGTGATACTTGTTCTGGTTTCTTCTCCAAGTTAGAATTTAATTTCTCTCTTTATTTATTTTGAGTTTGAAATAGTTCTTTTGTCACCTCAGAAAGACTATAGTTGAGGTGATGATTTCTCGTGGGTAGATAAAGAGACAAGAGAAATGTTTTTCTCTCAGGGAAAGAAGCAAGCAGAGATGGGTGAATGAAGAGAAGAGAGCCACTGCCATAAATGAAACACATTTTTTCTGCCCAGGAAGAAAAGCTACAAGCTCTGGAAGTATCCAAAATGCTTAAAAGTGCCAATAAAGTAAAAAACATGTCACAAGCCTTACTCCATACTAAATATGACCCTCCCTTGTGGATAACTGCTCATTCTTAGAAGATCAGAGCTGCAATGGGCTGTCTGCCACATCCTCTTGTCACCTCTAATTGAGGTGTAAGAAATTAGTTGCCAGATTCTGTGGCACAGATTGAAAAAAGATTATCTTGGCTACAGAGAAGGAGCTTTTGTCAAAGGCCTGTAAAAATATTACTTGCTAAGAGTTAACAAGGTAGAAATTTTACTTAAAAGAGCCTGGTTGCAGTTTATAATCTAATAGAAAAAGCTATAGGATTGTTTTTGAGCACAGCAGTTATTACAGTTTGCATCTGATTCTTCAGGGAAGAAAACATAAGCAACTGCTGGCTGTATTTTCTTAAACTGCTTTTTATATCCCTCACTAAGCATGGTGTGAAGTCAACAAATAATGTATTTGGATTACCCTTCAGGGATCACCCATTTCTCTTCTGCTAGTCTTCATGTGAAAGAGAGACTCTTGTAGGTCTTCCACCTGCAAACATCCTCTTTCTGAAGGGAACTCTTGCCAGGTTTCCTCCAGCTGAGTGCACACTCCTCTAGGGACAGCAGGATTCCCTTTCTATCCTTTCCTTGTCCTTGTCACTTGCTGAACATAATTTATATTGCTACACAAATCTATTGCAAGCAAAGACTTAAAAACAAAAAAATTGGTCTACTATGCAAGTATTAGACTGCAAGCTCAGCCCAGCAAATTTATCTTCTCTGAGATTTGATTTCTTCTCTGTCATTTCTTTTTCTTCACCTAACAATTTTCTCAAAAAATGAGTTTTGTGAACATAGCTGCTCTCAGCATGCTGTCCATATTACCTCAGTAAAAGAAGTAAATTTGATTTCTGGACATATGTAGTCTTGTGGAAAAGAATCTTACTTCACTTACTGACAAACCTAGTGGTATAGCTAACAGCATTTCCCAAGTGGGGTGGCCTTGCTCTAAAAAAAGAGAAGAAAAAAAAGAAAAAAAATCAATATTGACTCTTGACACATTTTCATTTACATCACTGCATGGCTTTCAGACTGGGCACAAATCAATAAGCAGCTTTTAACACTGCTCAACCAGTTTGTTCTATGTAAAAGAAGAGAGATTTGCCTCAAGTGGCTTGTTTTTCCCCTTTGGGCTCCAGGCAGACTCTCCACCATTAAAAGTGTGTGATTCTCTGAAATGAAGTTGAGTTTATTTGACTGCTCTTTCTGTGACTGATCAGAGGAGCTTGAACTGTAATATTAATCACACAACATTTTCTTCATCACTACTTACAGTCAATTGACTTTGTACTTAGTGAAAGCGTCTCAGGCAGCCAACTCAATGTACCAGAGGGCAAGAAGTCAATAGGAGGAAGAAAGATTTAGTTTCAAAACACACAGAACACAGCCTGTGGAGCCACTGACACACATATATATTGGGCACTTCATCACAGCACAGGTGTGATGCTGTCGCGTGTTTTTATTTGCGTGAGGAAGGCACCCTCATCACCTTTTGTTCAGTAGGCCCCCTCAGCTAACTGCAGCTTTTCCTTCAATCTCAGGGTTACATGGAAGGTTTAGGGACCAAGTAGTTTCTCGAAATTGCACTGGGTTCAGCAATTATTTATTTCAATTTAACTCTCTATATATTTCACCAAAGAACTGACCCATGAAGTAGGCACCTTCTGCCTGAGATATACTGGTGACTCTTACTCAGATGCCAGGCATATGTCATGCTAATAATACTATCCATATGCCTAATAAATACCAGTTTGCCTAAGGCACTATTAATGCCATTTTAATAGCCACTTGCTTACAAGCGGGCCTTCTAAAACCACATCATCACATATTGATTTTTGAATATAGACAAGAGGGAGTGCAGATGCCCAGGAGGTACAACATTATCAGTTTTGTTTCCTGGAGTCTCAGCACACCACCTCAGAGAATTTTTAGCTCATGAAGCCTCCGCAGAAGTTTTCACACCAAAGAAGTGCACCCAACATTGAGAACAAGAGCCTGGAGGATTCATTTATTGAATGTGATTCCTCAGAAATGTTCTTTGCTAGAAGCAGACTCTGTGTGAAGTCCAACACACCATAAAATGGGCAATTATGTCTTTTCTATGGCACATTTTAGACACGCATGATCAGAGTCCTTCCATTTGTGTAAAGCATCTCGTTGACTGCCTTCATTGCTTTCATGGGGATTCTCCCTAAATAAAATGGATTCCTCAGTAGTGTGGAACTGATGTAACACCAAGTAAAATGTTGTCTCATCTTCTCTGGGCTTTTCTGGATTAGATTCCTAATTTTCTACACAAATAGATGCAAGTAATATTAAAATAATGTATAGTAAATGAGTACATGTTCATATTAAACGTTTGCTATCACTTTATTAAGCAAAAACATTGGTTTCTTTTCTATGACTGAAATAAAGTTTATTCAAGATTTTTTTAAGTGGATAAAATAATATCATTTGGGTGGAACACACTGAGAATATTTTAGATAGATTTTTCTGGTTATTAGTTTTTCAAAATTTCCATAGGCTGGCCCACACCAGTATGAAATAGCTGCTGTCTTAGACAGACAAATCAATTTTGATTTAAACATCCAAGTTTTCTTGACACTTGTTTCCTACTAGTTTGGAGTTACAGGAAAATACGTGTTTCCCAGAGGAAAAGGATACAGTCATAGACAGAATAAAGAAGGACTTTCAAGGACACTCACAGAGATCAGTCAAAGAAGACAAGACTTTAAATCTGTATTCTTATTCTGTTAGGAGGGCATTCAAATCAAATCAGTAAGTGAAAAAGTAAAATTAACACTCTATTCAAGTCTATCCAAACATTAATATATATTGGTAGTATACAATTCTGTATACTACAAATTTTGCACAACTCTTTAGCCCTCAGTTCCTGATGCAAATACAGCAACCACTTGTTCTTAACTTTATCCCCTGACATTTGCGAAATACTAGGCAAAACTAAATTAATTGCTCAATTAGGAAGCATAAAATTGTATTTCTCGTGGAACAGATCCATTTCATTACAGTTCGCACTCCATGTACCTGTACCAGATACATAAGGCTTATATCACTACTCACCAAAAAGCCCATTAAATGCCAAGTCCACAAGCATGCTCCAGCTGATCTCTACTGCTCCACCAGTGGGAACTGAGGGAAATTACCCTGTATGGTGTCATGGGCTGTCGCCCAGAAGCTACAAATGTAGGCAGTGCACAGGCACAGCAGCCAGCTCCATGGAGCAGCAGGAAGGTGAAGGATGAGGGCAGGACTTCTGGGAAGTCAGCTCTGTCCCTATCAGATGACAAACAGTGGGCACACCAGAAAAGCTGCAGTCATGCTGACCAGCTGCCCCTACATCCCATCTAAAATTCACCGGCTACGTAGGTGCAAAATGTGAGCAGTAGATTCATCCCCAAACTTGTAGCAGGTAAAAAATTTCACACCCACCGTAAGAATACTTGCAGCTCCTGATTTCTTTTGTAAATCTCTGATCTATGTACTTTCAAACTTTATTCTGAATACCTACTACACCAAGTAAGAACAGGCACTATATAGCAGTTGATCACAAGAAAATCTGAGGTCTAAGAGGAAAGGTCACTTGAATAACCTTAAATCTGATTTTCCTGTCAATAAATAGGCTCATCTTAATTACTGAGATTACTACTGGAGATCTTTCACCAGGATAGAGGACCTCACTTTTATCATTTCCCCATTGTATAGGGGCACAGGCAGAAGGGAAATGGAGTTGAAGCATCTTGATGGAGTTCATCTATCAGCCCAATGACCACGAGATCACAGAGCCAACCATGCCTCATTTTCCACTAGGTCTGTGGGAAAATCTGTAACTCTGGAGCTGAGAAGTCACTGGGGAGAGCTGAGGGAAGTGATGGATACCTGGAGCTGGATGTAGAGGGTAGAGAGAAACCAGACTTGCCTTTGTGAGTCTTGCATCTCTGTTGGATTAAGAACAGTATGACAGACTGTGTTTCAGCTCTGACTGTTCCAGTTTAGCAGCACAGTCTAGCAGAGATAATGTTAGGCGGGGTTTCAGTGGCCTTGGGGTGAAAATAAATTGTCCTAAACCTCCTGTAACAGAGCCTAGCACTCCCTCCCAGAGACCACACCACTGAAGTGCAGCATACGTTTAAGTGGACAGTCAGAGTTCAAACATATGCAATCATGCTGCTATTTCACAAAGGACTCCATTTGGAATGAAAAAGAACACGAGTATAAGGCCATGGGAATTTTTCACCATCTGTGATAATAACTCAGAAAAAGCTTGGCGTGCAATCTGCAAAAGATAATTCTCTTTTGGGGATGCAATTCTAGGATTTACTTCCAGGATTCAAGTATTAAATTTTTTTAACACCTTATGATCATTCATGGAGGCAAATGATTTCTGTGCATGGCACAACTCTTTGAACGAGTTGCTAATTGGTGTAAAACATTTGGCACAATGTATTCGGTCCAATATTTGCAAAAGACCAGACCCAATACTATGCTTAGGCTGATTTCCAATACAATACTCCACTATAAGTTGTCCTGTTTTTTCATATAATGTTTTCTGAAATCAGAGAGTAGAGGCTGATGTGACACCAAATAAAAATCATCAAGTGGTTTTCTGAGTATTTTTTTTACACCTGTTTACAAGCATAGAAGTTTTTTAACTGTTAAGCAACAAATCTCTGCATGTGTTCATGAATTAGGATTCTCAAAATTACATTGTTACAAATCTCAGAAACTGCCATTAGGAACAGGTATATTACCAGTCTAAGCCAAACTGACAGCTTGCCTAGGTAGGGGGTGTCTATCTGTGGTCAGGGAAGAGCTGTCCTCTGGGCAGACTGGAAAGTTCAGTCTAAGTTTGGACCAGTGTCCAAAGTGCCCAATAAATAATATGTCCCTTCATAAGGCATACCTGACCCAGTGCTAACTCTGCTGCCTCTGGGCACACAGTGTCAGACCACTTTTCTCAGGACTGCTCTTTCCCCCTATACTGAGAGTATCTGAGCAAGTTATTCCTGGCAGTTTCCATGGGAGACCAAAGTCTGCTGGCCCCTTCCTTCTCCCTACTTCTCCCTCTCCCTGAACTGAATGGCACAAAATGATTAAGAAACAACATGGTAAAATGTGATCAAAATGTTCATTTGTTGATGAACTTGTTTAATGGGGAAATTAGTTCCTGGCCCTCTCAGTGATTAGGTTGTGCTCAGGATATGGTTCTTTTCTGTTTTCATTATTTAAAAATCTGGTGTCAGATTTAATCCTATTCAGTTTGTGTCCTCAATCATTTCTTTTGACAGCAAGATCCATTGCTAATCATTTATTCCTGAGTCGGCTGGGTCTTGCAGCACACTGGTTATTAATCAGATCGGCTTTTGTATTCATTAATGGTGAAATGCAACAGAAAAAGCATTTCCCCTGCCTCAACCAGACTAATTCCAGCAAAAATGTGGATGTGGATTGAAAGGAAACCCCCATAGAGCTGAGAAATTCTGGCCTCAGCAGGAACATAAGAGAACCCAGGACAAAATCCTGCTCATGACTCATTCTCTGCTTTGGCTTTTTGTGAAGTTCAGAATTGCAGCAATTCTGATCCTGAGACCATAGAATGCAAGGGCAATCAAGATACAGCTAGAAGAAAAGTATTTGAGGAACATCTTCTTTTCCATTTTTTATAATCATTAAACAAATCTCATTTTTCAAATTTTTGTGTTGTATTGGTGTTAGAAACTGGAACGCTTTGTGTGAAGCCATGGAAACTTTGGACATTCAACAGTTTTGTTGGCCTGGGTGTTGAGATACTAGTTCTCATCACTGGTGTCTGGCACTTGTTCCTCCCCAGCCAGGCTGGCAAAGCACCAGTGTGCAAGTGCCTGACTATTTATATTTATAATCCTGGCCCAGGCACACAATGGCAAGCAGGGCTACCTGAGTGTCACAGGTGGGGACATAAATAGGTAAGGACATGCAAAGGTACCAATGAATGTTGCACATCCTGTGCCTGCTGATATCTAAACCCTTTGATCTCAAGGAAAACTTATGAAACAAAATAAGGATAACAAACATCCCAGCCAGCATACATACCCAGCAATGTAAACATCTATAAGGGAAAGATACTGGAGTAATATTTAAACCTACTTTTATGCAGAAAAAGAGTCTTTAAAAGACACAATTAACTGAATTTTGTGTTGGTTTGCAGCAATTAAAAGTCTAATGCTGATGAACAAGTCTCTGTAGTATAGTGACAAAATTGCAATGGCATCTCTTCAGAGTCCAGGAACTAATATCAATAGCTTTATTTCCTTTATGCTTCTCAGGAGTATGAGATTAGGAGAACAATTTTCCTGCCACAAAGAGTACTAAGAATTACTGAGCACAATATTGCATCTTTATGCTGCTAAAAACCATTTTAAATAGCCCTCTAGAGATACAATTTAAGGGAGATGGATTTTCCACTAAAAGGTGCACATGCTTGCTTGTTTTACATGAGCATTTCTCCCAGTATATGCCCATAGCAGTCACACGCACAACCACGTGGAATCACTGGAAACACAATTTCTTCATGTTAAAGGCTGATATTCCACCATGTGGTAACACTACAAGGCAGAATGCGCATGGTGCCAGGAGGTGTTAAAGCCATGAAGTGTCATTCCTATAGCAGTATCCAACACTACATTGGGACTGGTAAATTAAGAAGTCCATCGCCTGCTCTATAGCCTGTTTTCTTATCTTAAAAGAAGTTTGCAACCTGAAGGCCAAATACCTTTTAAAACAGGGTGACGCAGCTATTTTACTTACAACCCCCTGAACAGTGCTGGAACACTGGCTTAGGGAATTCTAGGCGACATGAACCCAAGTGTATGTCAGGGAGAATGCTCTCTGTTACTGAGCAACCATAGGACAGTGTTACAGCATCTGTCCTGGCACTGTCTTACCAGAGTGGGTGCAGCCCTTGGTTCTTGTGATCCTGAGAGAGGATATAAAATGAGAAGATATAGTAACCTTGGATCTGTACTGAGATCAAATTATCTAGGGTATAGGACAGGTGGAAGTAAGAAAAAGAAATCGACTCTTCATCAAAATCTCCACTCATTTCTTGCCTGGAGAAGTTACATAATGATTACCAGGTACTACAACACTTTTATCACTTTTTGAAATTGATTTAGTGAAAGACTCATATTGTGTTGCCTGACACTAAATTATGCAGATGGTTGCTTGGTTTATGAGCATCAGGTATTTATATTCATTGTATAAGCATAATTATACATAAAAAAGATCCTTTTGAAAAAAACAAGGTTATGATTTTGCAGTACTACTGCAAAACAAATAAAATTTCTCCTGTGTTTAGCAGGCCTAGAAACAAACTTGTTGAGGACCATCAAATATATTCCAATAGGAAATAGATTTGTGAAAACCAAGGATAATTTTAGTTCAATGGAATCATACTCTAGGAGGGAAAGATTAAAGTGATGTGTTATCTTGTGGTTTTTCCATGCAGGCTTTCTGCTAACAATCACTTTTTGATGAAGCGTCCAATTTAGTTTCAAAAATCTCTAATCAGATTTGCCCAGCTGTTCCAGAGGATTTGTGTAAGAATTACTGTTGTTTTTCAGTTCTTGCTGCTGTCTCCATCCAGAGGTGGATAATTTCAAAAAGTAAGATGCGTGTAAAACAGTTGTTTTACTAGGTATACCTTAGTTCTTGTACAATATGTGTTGTATCTGCCATTGTCACTGTTCATGCAGATACTGATCATTTCGGGCAAAGATTTTTTTTGTCATCAGTATTATGATTAGCTTTTTACAGAGTTGTGTGAATGTAGGCTTGTTGCAGAAAATATAGAATCGAGGAATCACAGGGTTATTGAACAATTTATGTTGGAAGAGATTCAAGATCATGGAGTCCAGCTGTAAGTGCAGCACTGCCAAGTCCACCACTAAGCCATGTCCCTAAGTGCCATCTCTACACTTCTTTCAGACACTGACTCTGCTAGTTCTCTGTGAAGCCTGTTCTGTGGTTTGACAGCGCTTTCCACTAAGGATTTCCCCAAATATCCAATTTAAACTTCCCCTGGCACAACTTAAGGTCATTTTTCCTTGTCCTAACAAGAGATGATCCTTGTCTGTGGAATGATGTAAGTGAGGGATCATTCCTTCCACACTGACAGTAAACCTTGCAAACTGATCTTATCATGCTGAAGTTACCAGACTATCAGAGACATGGCCGGGCTGTGGGGCTGTCAGGACAAGCTGCTGCAGAGGCTGCTGAGTGAAGGCTGCTTGCATGGGTGCCCAGAAGTGCTCCAGCTGCAGGGCCAGGGGACTGCCACCACTGACACAGCAGGAATCTCCCTTTTTCTCAAGCAGAGTGTGGGTACTGGAGGCAGCAAAAGCAGCTCCACCAGCAGCACTCTGTGCTCTCTACTTTCTTTGTTTTTCCCTTGGCACGCAAAGATGTTCCTTTCTTTTACCTGTCAAAAGTACAACTCCTCCAAGCAGGCTAACCATGCTGTTTTTCTACAACAGTGTCTGAAACTTCCATTTTTCCACCAAGCTCCTGAAACTAGGGTCAGAACTTGGAAATTTGCTCTGAAGAAATCAAGTGTCCAGTTTCTACTGTCCTGTCTTTAAGGTGCTGTCACTTTCCCTGAGAGCAAATGATCCCGTGTCCTGCTGTTGCTAGGAACTCAGTGAGTCTCATGCTTGCCTTGCAGCCCACCTTAAAGGTAACTGAAATACACAGGCAGAATGTAGCCCAAAGCTTTGAATTTTTGGAGGACAGCCACTTTCTAGAAAAAATATTTTGATAAATTAGTGTATAGTGGGAGGGTGATATTAGGATTTTGTAATGTATCAAATTCCCAGATTTTTCTCTGTGAAAATAGGGAGGTCACAGAGGACATCATATACATACATATATACACACACATATGAAGAAAGGTCTGTATATATCTTAAAAATACTTGCCTGAAAAATTATATCTGTTTCTATTGAATTCTGGAGACACCTTATTCCTATTTGCTATCAAGATTTGTTTCAAAAGTATCATTCAATGTGTATATATAACATTTTAAGCATGTAGCAGTACTTAGGAACATAAGAAAAATTCCTATAGTTGGGTTTATGTGAAAATTTCTCCTGAATTCCAAATATTGCAACATGTGCTATTTTCCTCTTATTCTCTCATGCCATTTAAAATGGTAAAGCATTTATATATATATATATATATATATATATATATATTTAGAAAATAATATATATATATTTAGAAAATAAAGTCACAGAGTTAGCTTCTGCCAACACAATTAAAAGGTATTTTTTATTCTACCCTCCCCTAATAATTGTTTTGCCCTGTACTTCCTGATACAACATGTGCTTACACTAATTGAATATCAAAATCAGGGTAAAAAATTTACATGTTGTAGGCTCTACCTTCCAAAAATGCCAAATGTCACCATGTGAAATGACAATTAATGTGCAGATGAGAGAGAAAAGAGGTGTTTTAATTACAGGACAAAGAAACCTTGTTCTATCTGGTAGAACTGTGAACATTTGTGTGGAACAGAATATTTGGATAAAACACAGACAGGAAATAAGGTCCTTCTCTCAAAAAATTAGCATAAAAATATTTTTCAAGTTTCAGCTCCATCTGAATTACACCTGCTGGCCATGCAAGCATAAAATTGCTGTTTGTAAGAGCTGGTTTTTCTATCCCACCTTCATCTTTTTACAGTGCATATTCAGTGACTAATTTCTTTTATAAATCCTAATTTCCTATATCCATGTGATTAAATAGGAGAAACAGAATGAAAAAAAACTCCACCCTACACAATATATCAGCATCCAATTGACCAGCTTTAATGGCCATGGAGAACAGCTTACAGACAGTATTGATGTGTTGTCCAAAAGATAAGCTCAAATCTGATAGAAAGCCAATTTTTTTTCAATATTTTTTAGCAAATCATGATTTTTGTGACCTGATTAGATATTCTGGCTGACCATGCTGAGTCCAAGCAAATCCAGTGTCAGAAGGCTGCTATTGAGCTGAGGAAGACTGTCAAAGGCTTGTGGTGGTGCTTTAAATCTTCTTCCTCGGTGCTGGTGCCCAAGGTTACCTCTCCACATCTGAGAAACTGCAGGATGGGAGATAGAGCAGATCATTGGAAAGCATCCCACAAAATTCAGACCTGCAGAGCACTGGGGTCATTACAATGCTGAGCAACAGCACTTTAGCCTTCATATAACATCAGCCAGCTTGATGCCCTGGACTTGTTGTTACAGCTTTTGAGGATGAATCAGGGAAATATAAGTTCCCTCTTAGTTTTCTGCTGCCAGATTTGCAGTAAATAAAGTAAGTAAATAAATTGGTAACAGCACCTGACATCATCAGCTTGTTAATGGAAATTCTATCCTCTGGCACTTCTGGTATATCTTTCACCATCATATACTCTGGCTGAAAAAAGAAGTACAGAGCAGGATAAAATGGGATAAAAAGGGGAATAACAGAATAAGGTGGTCATTAGCAGAGAAGGATGGTCACTGAATTTAGGATACTTCATTAGGACTCAGAATGTCCAAATGAGTTAAATGAGTTTCCCTTTCATTTAATGACTATTTGCTGACAGTAAAGTGTTTAAGAATATCTGTGCCCCAGCTCCCTGTCTTAAAGTATGTTCTTTCTTCATTTCATCTAATTTCATCTAATCTGTTCAAGTTAGGGTATTTCTCTAGCTATGTACAGTGATTAACATGAAAAGATGTGTTGTACTGAGTGCATTGGCTACATATGCACTAGTAAATTAAATAGTGACATCTACATCTTTAATAATATTATCTTCACAGAATCACAGAATCACAAGGTTGGAAGAGACCTTCAAGATCATAGAGTCCAATCCATGCCCTGACACCTCAATTAAATTATGGCACCGAGTGCCAAGTCCAGTCTTTTTTAAAACACATCCAGGGATGGTGACTCCACCACCTCCTGGGCAGACAATTCCAGTACTTTATCACTCTTTCTGTAAAAAACTTTTTCCTAATATCCAACCTGTATTTCCATTGATGCAGGTTGAGACTGTGTCCTCTGGTTCTATCAGTTGCTGCCTGGAGAAAGGGACCAACCCCACCTGACTGCAACCACCTTTCAGGGAGTTGTAGACAGTGATAAGGTCACCCCTGAGTCTCCTTTTCTCCAGGCTAAACAACCCCAGCTCCCTCAGTTGTTCCTCATAGGGCTTGTGTTCTTCTAATAGTGGTCACATGTGCAGACTTTATTTAAGCCTTTAAAAATGCTTAACATAAAACTGCATTGTCCCAATATACAGAAATCATATATAAGATGAAGTATTGTAATAAGGCTGTATAGTATACTTATATTTTTGCTCACTTTTGCTACACTTTTGTTACATTTTTGTTATAATTTTTGGTATATAACTACATATTATATACATATATATGTAAAGAATTGTATATTAAATTAAGACTATGGAAAAATACGCCTTATATACAACCTCTATTTTCCTGTCTCAAGATGCAAAACTAGCTGTTTAGCCCTTATGTTTTAAGATTTATAAAACAGTGCCAGTTAATCTCACTCCAGACTCTAAACCAGAATAGTTAGCTGCAAGTTATAACTTCTACATATGGTACTTTCATATGTATGGTTTGATAGGAATTGTGTTTTGCTGTTTAATATTTATTAAACTAGTGAAAATTTTTCTGTCAATAAGGTAGTTCTGGATATAAAAGGAATATGTTTCTTCTTTGTGTTATATAAGTCTTTGACTTACACAAAATTACAAGAAGTCTCCCTCTGATGTAAATAAACCCAGAGCGGTTTCAAGGAAGATATTGTAAGAACTCCACACCAAACTTTGGGCAGTCATTTGGGGAAAGAATTGAAATTATTTCTGCCCCCTAAAAGCAGCTTCTAGTACTTCTATCTACTTCTGGAAAAAAAAAGTGTAGTGGTATGGATTTGATTAGCTCATCTCTTTTTTTTGAATCAGGGACAGGGGAAATAATGAATGACTAATCACTTCAGGTTACTGTTTTTTACACTGAGGCTATTACAAAACCAATTTAAAAAGTCATACAGAAAGCTATAGAGATGTGATTAGGTTATAATGTTAATGCAGGGAATTGTGTATAGATAATTATTCTGCAGTACAGATAATTCCAACAAAGGCTAATCATAAGATATATCAAACACCTAACAATCACAATTTTGTCTGAATTCCTTTTAAATGTTCATTTTAAAAGCTGCAGATATATTGTGACTTTTTAAACAAATGTGCTGGGCTCTTTCCCTCCTTGCCTTGCACAACATTGCCATGCAGTTTTCACAGAAACTCAGTTCCCACTACATTCCTACATTCATCACAGCTGGGGTGTAATTCAAAGCAGCTTTGGACTTTCTTTAAATTCCACCAGCTGGTAACAGTTTTTCTAGGGGCTAACCCAGAACTGCAGGCACAGGTCAGAGCTCAGCTGCTGAAGGGGGATCACACCTCTGCATCCAGGGCTGCTCAGTGAGAGGCCAGCAGTAATAACACATTTGCAACAGCCCAGGAGCAAAAGGGAAAATGACAGACTGTAAATCGAGATAGTGCTGTGCCACCCTTTTTGTCTGATTTCTAGGAATGGAGAAAGGGCTGGAACAAAGTTGTTTATACTGTTATTATCAAATATGGCTACTGTGCTTACATCATATTTTGAAATACTGAAGACAAGTGCTTGTCATGTGTGTGTGACTCCTCCTGGCCTCCTGCACTGTATCTCCTTCTCTCCTCCCTTGTCACCTCTCTCTTCTGAGTCCTCTCCTCTGCAACTGTGCTCAGAATAGGTCCTGCATCTCCCTGCCAGCAACTCATATCTTATCTCAAAACATATGACTCAGTACGATGTCTTCTTCTCTTTTTCATTATTTATACTGTGTGCCCTACACAAAATCGTGCTACTCAGTTCTGAAAACCTCAGTGCAATTCAATTCACATCAAATCAGCCAGTTTGTCAGCTTCTCCATCACCTAAAAGCTCTATATTCACTGACTGACCTCCCTGAGCATATCTGCTACCTTCCTGCCTTCTGTCACATAAAAACTCCCAACACTGCTGCTGTGGTACTTTCAAGGAATTGACTGATTTGATATATAAATTGTCTGCTCCCTTTCTTCAGTGTCTGCTGATTATTTAGCTGTTTCTTCTTAACATGATTGTTCCTCAGGGCAGAAAACTGCTCAGAAAGCATTTAGCATGCATGGTGAACTGTTTAAGTCATGACTACTACATTGTGTGGCTGTACAAAGCCAACATTTATAATTCCTGTTTTATTCCAAAATGTGTTTTTAGATCAGTCCTTGAAAGGTTTCAAATAACAACCTTTTCCCAACAAACAATGCTCTGTGAAAATCTTCCAAATAAAACCTTTTAAGAACTGCTTGTTAGGATCCATTAATCAGCAGACATGTCCTATAGAAAGACAATTTGAAAAGCTTAGCACAGCCAACAAGGCTGTGAGCTCAACAAGGCTTCCACATCCTGCTTCTTGAAGTGTCCAACTGGAAGTCCTTTTCTGGCTGAGCACAAGCTGTGCTCATGAGGGTGACATGAGTTGTAGCCTGAAGTACAGTAGCAACTTAATAAACACATAGAAAACTGCAGTCTTCTATCTTTCTGAGGTCGTCTAAAAAGATAAATTCTAAATACAATTAAGCCTTGATTTGACCTGTTTCATGGACTTTATCTTTCAGTAATTTTTTCCATCTTAATTAGTATTTAGCATTTATGCAAGTCTGTGTGATTTAAGAGGCTGTGTGATATATGAGTGCAACAGAGTCCTCAGCTGAAGGACAAGTATTTTAGTGAATGTGAGACCTGACCCAAAGGCTATTTGCAGCAGTTTGTCATTTAGTACAGGAAAGGTTAGGTAGGTTACAGTGATATATGATCTCTCATGCTCTGGACCTAGCAGCACAGTTGAGCTACTCTGTGACTTTTATTAACTCTGTTCAGCTCTTTTCATATACAGAGTAAACTGAAGATGTGACAACCCTTCTTCCCATGACTGAAATAAAAGGGAAAACTTCTGATAAGTTTGGTCAGTCCGTCAAAACTCTGTGCTCAGTCCATGTAAGCCTGAATGCAAATTTCTGCTGAGTTTATTTTGCACTCATTCATATACCAAGGGGGAGAGAGGGGAAATCTTGGCGAGTGCTCCACGTGGAGCACTGCCAACATGCTGCATTAAACACTCACCCTGGTGCAGGAGCAGCCCAGGGAATGCCAGGGAAAAACAGCACCTGCAAGTGCTCTGCAAATGGCATGGGGCTATGGAAGGGGTGGAGAAAGGATGTAAATGGGCAAAATATGATGAAGAACTGTTAGCAGCCATGGGCAGGCAAGACATATGGGCAAGTTTTCTGCTTCAGGGGACAAGTTAGCGAAACAATTCTTCTCTTCCTTTCATGTATACATAAGAAGTAGAGCTGTTAAAATTTCAAGGAGTGAGAAATGGACATTTTTTCTAAACAAACAGTATTTTGAAAAATGCTGCTTTTTTTGCATTGTTGCCATTTTCCCCCTCAATATTTTCCATCAGAAGACTGACCAAAAAAACATAGAAAGAAAAGCTGGAAGACAATTATTTTTCTCTGGCCAGCTGGACAGGTACCAGCAAAACTAAATAAACAATCATATCAAGAGGCAGTTCATAATGTAGTTTGTAATCACATTTTCATCAATAATGCCTCTGGTTTATATGGAAAATCTTTTCAGTTGAAAAATTTCCAGGAAACTCTAAATATAATGTTGAGTGCCTGATTTTCCCTGTATTCTGGTGAAATTGTTCTGTGGAACTCTAGTTGCCTTGGGTAAAATTAAGCTGGGTGTCTGTTGTCTGCTACTACATCAGCTTGGGGGTTAATATATAAAAGTCCTCATTAGTGGCAGGCCTTTTAAAAATTCTTCCAATGTATGGCAACAAGAGAAATAAATGTTCAGGTATGAATATGAGCAAAAAAAAGGAAGCAAAGGCATAGTAATCTTTCTTTGATGGCAATTTTATAATTTCTCCTCACTCCCAACCCCCCAGGTAACAGCCGAAGAGGGAGACCCATTTTCAGGAAAAAACAAACTCAGTCCCAAAGGCAGAAAAATTCTAAGAGCTAAAAATTAAGAAAATCATCAACTGGTTTACAGAAAGTCAAGATGGGTACAAACAAAATTTGTGTCCTTGCTTTCCATTCAGTCCATAGTAGGAATGGGCTGCCCCCATCTGACTCTTGCTTAACTAATGTCCCCTTCCACAGCAGGGTAGGGAGGTATTAAGGAGGAAAGCCATAAGCCTTCTCCCATCCACACCATAACATCCTCACCAAGGCAAACCTGAGAGTAGCATGCTGGCAACAAACAGTAAGAGATCCCTTTCTCTCCTACATTTACACCCAGGCAGCTGATACCATCTGATATTAGCCCTGATATGGATCTGTCTGATGAAGCTCTGGGTAGCATCCACAGGACAGTGTTGATTGTTTCATTCAAAGAAGTCATGTCAGTGAGAGCATGAGTCAGGCACAATGTGGAGGGGCACATGCCAGCTTTCAGCCTCTTCCAGCTGCATGGCATCAATTTGCTTGTGGAGCAGTGTTTAGAATCCCTTTAGTCCTGGGTAACCGTTTTCTATAATGATTTTACTATGTGACTGAAATAAGCTGCTCTTGCTTCTTATTCCTGTAAGGCTGATTGTCACAAGTCATGTGTGACCTTGCAGCATGCAATCCCTCCTTTGCTCTAAGATGCTGACTCAGTGCCAAGTAAAGGATGAGTCAAATTCATTATTGCAGTTGCCTAAACTTCTGTAGCTTTGGAAAGCAGCTATTCCACAGTGCCTTCCACCCCCTCACAGCAGACATCTGCATTTCTTCTATATATAGACCATAAAGAAAGCTTTAGAAGGAAGGAAGAGCACTGGAATAGTGAGCAGCTGGAGGAACTTATGCTGGGAAGCTCCCCTTTACATCATTGGCTACTCCCAGTCTCTGCAGGGTGTCCTTGGCTGCACTTCTCTGATGTCAGAGGGGACTGTAGCAGCACTGGTTGCACCTCTGTTTTTCTAAGACTTTGATGTTTGTGGCCAGCAGTGTGGCCTGAGAGGTAGGTACTGCCTTTCACTTGTCTTGCATCAAGGTAAAATTTTTATGCATTTTTATTTTTTTAATTAAAAAAAAAATTGACCCTGAGGTTGAAGTACATTAGGCAGCATGATTTCTGGACTCCTTACTTGGCTCTGGTAATTCTGTAATTGTTACTTGGGGTACATAATGCCCTGCTTATAAAGGGAGGAGATATTCTTTTCATTCACACCAGGCAAGCCTAGCTCCTATAAAGACTCTAGCATGGGACTTTCCATGAAACAAATTTGCTGTATACTGGACTGGAATCTCAGACAAGAAACAACACTGGGCAGAGCAACTTGTAGCTGTGGTTTTCTGCATCATTTCATGCAATGTGCCACTCATCATGGTCAGGGACTGCCATGGTGCTGCAGGGAAGTGTGGGAATCCTCCCACAGAGTGCTCTAGTGCTGCAAGACCAAGGGAAACTTCCTCCACTTCTGCAGCATTCTTCTGAGGAGTCCAATATTCTTTGTTTACAGAAAAGCAATTGCAGTCAAGGAAATCTAGACTATAACTATGGTGTGTCTTATTAGATATCTTGAAAAAAGAGGTTGTGTGAAGATTTAAAGGACTGTTTTACCAGTCTACCTAAGGAAGAGTTATAAAATAACACTTGATAGACTAGGGACTAATTTAAGAATGTTACCAGTAACCCAAACCAGTGAAAACCACTTTTGAAGTCTCTGAAAATTAAAATGTCCCTGCTTTGCTGCACCAGTCCTCAACATTGCTTTTAAAATTCAAGAATTCTCTGAATTTCTCTTACCAATTTGTGACATTTTTACTATTTTCATGATATATTTCTTATTTCTAACCTAAATCTTGAAGACAGCTTTGCTGAGAAAATTCCAGCACACAGAACCACTTCATGAAATTAGAATGGCCGTCAGGAATTAACAAATCTACAAGGCTTTAAATAATATATGAAACTCTGTTTCAAACTGCCTTTTACTGTGGAGTGATAAAACAGATAATTTTGGGTATTTAAGCCTCTAAATATTTTTCAAAATTTCAGCTTATGGAAAACACACAAATCTAAAATACATTATATGAGGGTTTTTTGTTCGCCAAAAAAAAGCAATTTGGTGTTTGCCAGAATAATTACCTTATCTTCAGATAAGGTAATTTTTTTCTTACCAGAAGAAAAATTAGTCTGAATTAATCAGAGAAATTAATCCAGCAAATTTTATTGACACAAAATGTCACACCTGTGAAACTGCTCTCTCTCATGACACCAAAAGTGAAGCCCGGTGTCTCAGTCCCATGCCGTGTCACACAAAGCTGCAGGGCACCACCCCAGATGTCACCCAGGAGGTGTGTTACAGGTGGCTGTGCTGAGTGCTGTGGAAGGGGATGAGGTGATGGTGCTCTAGCACGGCCCAGGAATATGTTCTGAGGAAACACACTGCCCAGCTCAGGATGAGGGACCTGGTCTATTCCCCACCTACCTGCTGATGTTGGTTTTCACAGTAAATGATCAAGGTGGTGCTGGGGATAAGAGGCTGGATTGGTTTTGTCCTTTCTGTTTTGGGAATTGGAGGGCTGTGCAGCACGATCCAAAGGATTGAAGGCAGCCCTCAGCAGCTGGGACAACTGCTGGTGAGGGTAAAGCTACCTCAAGCTGCACAGCCAAATGTTGCCAAATGTGCTGACAAAGGAGTTTTCAGCTTTCCCAGCAGCTGTTTTCCAGGGTGCCAACCCTGAGACAAACCTTTTATCTGCAGGGAGCCAGACCTCTAGGTCCATAGGGTTTTCTCCCTTTGGTCCCATCTCTGCCTGGCCATCTTGTTTGTTAATGTTCACTTGTAGAAGGGGTTGAGAGTCATTAGCTCCCTTTGAACTCGCTATGAATACAAATAATTTAGCATCACAAGCCTGAGATGATTTTGAGTGAAATCCTGGCATATTTCAGGCAATTAAATGAATGGGTTGTTATTGGGTCTTTCGTCCAATTGATGCATAATTTTACCACCTGAACAGGAACCTTCTCTGTTTGTGCCTCTTTAGGCATATCCCCTGTTCCACTAGAATGGAAGGACTTAGAGGTGGGGTAGAAATTGCTGATCCAACAAAAAATTTCCTGATATTTCCTAACAGCAGAGGATGCTTTTTGTGTCTTCAAACTCTCCTAGATTTTGAATGAGCAGGCTTGAGATTTCTGTCTGATGTCTTAGCCTTACTTTTGGACATGGAAATTTCATAATCAAAATAATTACTGAGTTTCAGAAAATGAGAACCAGCATTGAACTGAGCCTCAAAATAGAATAAAATTGGAAAAAGCGTGGGGAAGTTATGATACAAAAAAATGGGCTGAAGTATAGGAGCCAGCCAGGAGAGTAAGTAGAAAAGTGAGTATGAAAGAAATATGCATGCCCAGATACAGACCAGAGGATCTGAATTGAGTGCTAGCATGCTCATAAAGTGAAAATAAATTGTGTTGCCAGTTTTCTAGTATATGTCTAGGAGTTATTTCATGCAGTCTTTTTTTTTAGACTCGTGCAAGGTGACTTGCAAACACGAAGGGGTAGGCAATAAAGGAGCATTTTGTCATCATCATCTCTTCTTGATTGCACTTGAGGGAATATGAAATAATTGTTTCTTTTGATAATAAAACACATCTCTGCTCTAAATATATTCAATTTTTTAAGTCTGTTTAATTGACAATGGCTACTTGCTTTTTGAAAGTAAGAATCATTATAGGTGTTGAAACTATTAATTTTGTTTTAGCATGACTTCATACAGCTTTGGGACAACTGTAATATGCAGACCACCTACAAGATTTGAAAAAGAGGGAACAATCTCATGGAAGATTGAAAAATTATATTGAAAAAGTACTGAAGATAGATTGATTTCTTTTTTCTGACTGAAAAAAAACTTATGCTAGTTTTTCAATTGTTTGCCATTTTCTCAAATATTAAGCTCAAAATTTTATTCTGGAAGCTTGTACCAGTTTTTACTCTACAATATATTCTTGACAACCGTCAAAGGCAGTTTTTAGATTAGTATTTTCTCTTAAAATCTCTTTCCTCCCGTTTACTACTATATTTTATGTGTGCTCTGCATATTAATATGTCTTTGTACTTGTATGGGTAGAAAAATTGAGTACCTTCCCTCATTACAGAGGAAGTTCCTCTTGTTTATGTTCATCATATTTTACTTACTTTGGAGTATTTTCATGACTTCACCTTAGCACAAAGTCCTTTCTCTTAGCACGAATCGGTCTTTTTTTTAAATCTCTCATGGCATTGAACAAAGTCATTTCACTCAATGAAGGATTTTTGAGAAAGAAAATTATCTAAATATTTGCTTTCAAAGAAAAGCTTTTTATAAGAATGAAGGTTATCTGAAAGGATATTTGGAAAGATTGCTGTGAAAGCACCTGTAAAAACACCTGCGAAAGCAGAGTAATTAAGTGATGACTGTTAACTATGCTGTTAACATGCTCCCTCATTGTGGGCAGCACATCAGCACATCTAAAATAAGAAACTCTTTTCCTTCACCTTTCATTGTTTCTATGTTAGCTAGACATCCTACAAATATAAATTTGCTTTTCCTGACACCACTCTCAGGATTTCTATTGATGTGAAGGTACATTGAAGAGATTAGAAGAAACACAGGGTCATAGAAATTGCTAAGGCAGATAAAATCAGAGGTCTATGTAATTCATTGCCAGCAAAAGGTGTTATATAATCCACAATCTTTAGGTAACTTTTCTTCCATGGAAAGTTGATGTCTAACTGTAAAACAAATTGGATGAGAACTGTGACCTCTTTCTTTGAAATGAAAGTCAACATGTGAACAACCAATATTTTTTGGGAAGATATCTTAATGTACACATTTTTAAATATAAAAGCCTCTTGAAAGAAACCATTACTTTTTAATACAAACACAAACTCACACATATCATGGTTCATTCTATCAAGAAAATGACAGCTCTTTTCGTTGGCATCTAGTGCTAGTTGTGTTTCATATTTTACATGAAATATTATATGAAAAAATACAGTTTTCAGTTCTTAGCAATCCAGTATTTCTAACAGGAAAAATGATGTGGAAGCCTTTAATAAAGGCTGTTCCTAAATGTAATGTTCATTACAGTTTCAACAGCTTGAAACGTTTTTACTTTCCTTATTTTTGCAGATGTTGCTTCTTGCACCTACAAGATGAAGTATGCAGTACAGTCTTGTGATTTGTTGGAGAGAAAGATAAACTGACCCAGAGGATATGATACAACACACCTGGGACAAAAAGCTGTTCTTTAGATGTAAAAATTTCACAGAAATTGAATCAATGCAGTCTGCATCTTGCTGTCCATGTTCACCTCCAGATACAGACAGATTTGTTGGAAGAAAAATTAAATATTTTGTTTTTCTCATTCATGGTTTTGTTTTTTTTCAATATATCACTCTAAGTAACATTGTAAAGAAGGTAACAAAATTCAATAAAACTTTGATATTTAACCCTAAATATGACTTCTACTGTTTTCCATTTTGATTCAGGCACACAACCTTTCCACATAGTAGAAGAAAATATTCTAATAACAAAAATAGTCACTTTCTATACCCAAATTATTTTCCCTTTGTAGTTATTACAGACTCCTCTACCTTCTGTCAAGTTTGGTTAAGGGTTTCAAAAATATATAGGAAGGCATAAGAGCCTGATAGACAAATATGGACAGCATATTTAAGTAAATCACCTTATCTTCAGAAAGAAAGGGATTAAAAAGCAGATTCCATTTATCTTAAGGAGTAACTCACATAGCCTGTTGTGTTTGGCGTCAGTTCTTATTCAGGCGACATATTCACATACAGGACAGCTTTTTACTGAGGAAGGGTACCTCCCAAATTTCACACGTCAAATAAACTGAAAAATGCCTCACAAGTTTTTGACTTTGGTGGACCCCTGAGAAAGAGGTGTTTCTCATCTGCTGGCAAGGCATATTTGTCACATTTCAGGCAAGAGTATCTGACCATGTTTTAGTTATCTATTTGCTTGCCAGAAAGAACAGATGATGTTAATCAAAGCAATGATGGAAGAGAGCATCCAAAAAGTGCACATGGCTTTTGATTAAAGTGTGTTAGTGTTTTAACTTCAAGGGTTTGGTTGTTGTCACAGATCCCCACAGGGATGCCCCTAATGCAGCTGTGCTTTTTCACCAAGCATTGTATATGGTACACTAACCCTCTTGCTGTTGTTTTTTTCATATATCTTTTTCTATTTTCGTTCAAATGTTTACTAGAAACAGTTTTGCACAACCCCCAAAATTGCTACCCAGTCCAGAATGTGTCAAATGCTTTGCCCAGACGAGCTTTGCTGGCAGTACTAATAGGGTCTCAGAGGCACAAAAATTTTCATGGTGAGTGCAGCAAACAGTCCAGCTTCACTGGAGAGTAGGACTATGGCGACTTGGATTGGTATAAGGCTACCTGGAGTGACTGAAGGGCATCACCCCTGAATGCTCCCAATTGCCATTGAAAGCAATTAACACTGGTTTAATCGTAAATTAATAATGTGAAAAATATCATCTGCCTGGGGTGAGCGAACAGGTGAGGATGTGTCAGAGAAAGGAAACTTTGAGGATTTGGAATTCACAGAGAAACCCATCACAGACAGGTGGGAAGATAGAGCAGTGTAAAATTGCTGCTGAATTACTATATCAAAATTCCAGTTCTTTCTGAAGAAGAGGTTTAATAAACAATCAATCTCTCTGAGGAGACTTTATTCTGATTTGTCATTACACATAGACAAAACTGACTTAGAAACTGTGTTGAATTGGGAGGCTGAAGAGCGAAACTGTTGGTTTCAAAAATTTCTGGAACTGTTAGAAACAAAAATTTCACGTTAGTCCAAAAAAACCCCTGATTAAGAAGAGTTGCAGAAGGAATTTTTGATCAAGCTAGTCTAGTGGAAGCTGTACATGCCCATGACAGGGGTATTGGAACCAGGTGATCTTTAAGGTCCCTTCCAAACCTTTCTATGATTCTATGATTCTGTGTATTTCATAGTACCAAATGACAGGAAAATGAGATGGCAGACAAAATTCAGTGGTTAAAAAGTCAAACTGCTGCATTTGTATTATACTTGTAGTTTACACGAAAGCACTACACAGTCATGAAAATCAGCTCTTGCTCAACAAGAGAAATGGATGCAAATAGCTGTGTGCCAAATGCTGACATTGTCTTAGTGCTCAGGGCAGTTGAAATAGCAAAGAAATTGTAAGAAAAAAGGGATAATAACAGAGGAAACTGTGTGCCACTGTGTGTATTCCTGGTGTACCTACATTTTAATTCCGCAAATAGTTCTTGCTGTGTCACTTCAAATGAGACCAAGAAGAATTACAAGTTTTTCAAAGAAGCTGGGCAATGCCCTTCCTGTAGAGGTAATTGCATAAACTGGAACTCTTCAGGTTGAAAAAGGAATGTTGGTAGAAGGAAAATATTATTTAAGTCTATAAAATTGTGAATTGCATGTAGATGCTGAACATGACACTGATTATTCATTATTTTTCAGGACGTAAGAACTAGGAAGAACCAAATGAGATTATTATTATTAGGCAGTTTAAAATAAACAAAAGGAAGTACTTTTTCAAATAAGGCATAATTCAGTTGTGGAACCCTTTGTGAATGTCAAAAGTATAAGTGGATTCAAAAACAGATTGAAGACTTTCAATGAAAAATCCATCAAAAGCTATTAAACACAGTGAAGTGATTATAACATACAGCTCACAAAGTCTCTGAAATGCAAACTGCTGGGAGTAGCAAGAGTACAAGTTAAAGTATCCTTCTGTATTTGCCCTGTTTCCATGACTTCTTCCATAAGCACACTTTATTTATTCTTGTCAGAAATGAGATGCTGGAATAAATGCACTTTTGAGCTGACCGTGCACAGCTGTTCTGTGTGTAGTATATAACTCAGATTTCACTTAAGCCAACAGGGTAATTTCATTGATTTTAGTGGGAGCTGAATTAGGCCATCTGAGAGAATGAGCCTCCCAGTCCCCTGTTTTGCTAAGGATGTGAAAACTAAACTTGTTAGATTGGTAAATGCAAATTCAAAGGAACTGACAGTTGCCCAAACCATGGAACACGTGGAGTTCAGCTGCAAAGAGAGACCTGTGTAGGGATTTATTTCAAAACTATATGCAAAATCTCTAAGTTTATGATTGATCTATCCTTGAATTTAAGTGACTGGTCAGCTGACTGCTTTTTCACTCTTGAGTGGTAGCCAGTCTGTTTGCATGGCTGTTCATCTGAGCTTGTAAAATGTACAGTCAATTCAAGGTCAGCCTATAGTTTTATGGAATTACTATGATAATAGATATGGCCAGACTGAAAACATGTCACCTCTTTTTTCCCAAATTATTTGCTGTCCTGAGACACTCATTAGCAAGTTCACAATTAGATCAATATTATTTGGTTTTCTTTACTTTTAGAGAAAGAACTCTTTTAGAACACGAGTCATATATCTGCAGACAGAATGTGTCCTTAACAAAGAAAGAAAATAAAACCAGACCAGAATATTTTAAGAGTGCAGCCCACAAAGTTATTGCTTTAGTCATACTACCATGAATAAGTTTGTTACTTAAGACAAATTGAATACCAGTGATGTACTAGCATATGTAAACGTATAATTGTCTGATAAAAAAATTATTATTTGAAAGAGCAATATTTTCAATTTCCAGGAAATGTTGCTTTGCATATGCAAACACGTTCTCAGGACATCTCTCATTCAAAGGCTGTAACAGTGCACTTCTTCATGAGATCCACTTTATGCTACGTGGGGAGGAGGAAAAAATTCTTTCCACTGCAGAGCCCTAAAATGTGAAGAGCAATGCAGGTACCTAGCACAGGCACTTAGCACCAGTTGAGATGCTCTATGGTAATTCAGGATATGTGCATGATGCTAACAGCTTTGACACAGGATTGATGGAGGGCTCCCAACTTACAGAGCTGCAATACTCTGGGGCACCACAAAATGCACTAAGGACATGTATTTTGGTATTTGATTACTTCAAGTGTAAGCTGTAAGGGCTCTTTCAATGGAGAGTAACAGGTATGTTCCAAAGGCAGTTCATTTCACACAGGTCACACCTGCCACTTGTGGAAAGTTGCTTTTCTCTGTAGCTAATGTGTAACTACTAATTCAGGCTTGACTCCCAGTTCTTCAGCCAGTTCCAAGAGAGGTCAGTCCTGCAGGGGGACCATTACACTATTACAAAGCAAATACTAACAATGTAATGAGATTTTGTTCCCTGACTCACAACGAGGTCTAAGGACTTATTGTGAAATATTTCTTTTTTTTGATGTGGGAATGGAGTAAAGGGATTGAAGTGACTTAACCCAGCCCCCTTGATAGATTATCAGCAGAGCGAGCAATGCAGTTTTTGCTTGAGAACAGCTAAACAGGGTGTATAAAATCTACTTTATCCTAATAGTGACTGGTTAGTAACCTGGCTCAAAACAGAGATGAAGCTAATTAGATTTATTTCATGTTTCATTAGTCAAATTTTAACAATAATGGATATAGGTGAATGAAATAAGATTCACAAAGATGTTTATTATAGACAATTTCAGGAAATTGAATGGGAAATAAGAGCAGTGGGTTTTACCTTTATTGTCTGGACTTACTGGGGAGGTGTCAATACAATCCACCTCAACCACATATCACAATGAAGAAAGAAAATTCATTATTGTCAGAAGGGATTTTATTAACTTTACTGCAGTCTTCCACCACTCAGTAGAATATCTTTATGAGGAGGTATGGAAGGATTTCTGCACTCTGGGAATACTTTGATGGCCCAAGTACAAAGGAAAATGTTTTGGGTTTTTTTTTTGTTTTTTTTTTTTTTTTTTTGGTTTTTTTTTTTTTTGGTTTTTTTTGTTTTTTTTTTTTTTTTTTTTTTTTTTTTTTGTTTGTTTTTTTTTGTTTTTTTTTTTTTTTTAATTACATCCTATTATAATGAGTGAGATAAGTAGAACTGAGAAGAGTATTTCTACATTTCTCTGAGTAAAAAAAAATATTATTCAGTTTTACATTGATTAATGGTGTCTTTGTTTTGAACTTTTGTATTTTATTACATAGTAGAAAGATGTTTAAAAAAAATCTCTTTATTTTTTAGAAGAAAAGAGAGAGAAGGATATGTTGGAAAATGTAATTTTTAAACAGTGGGTGCACATACAAACCCATACTGTGTCTGTAACAAAAAAAATTATTTACTATGCATAGAAGTTTCAAGATGAATATGCATGGAGGTGATATGTACATGACAAAAGTGTTAATACTTCCATCTGAAGTTCCAAGAGGTGTCAATATGATATCTAAATGCAGTATGTGCCATATTTTTACCAATTTGGCATTCACTAAATGTATTCTTTGAATAGATTCATACATTGCTCAAAAAAGGACAGTATAATCTCATTTCTCGTATGTCTATGTATGTTTTTATTTACCTGTACCCAAAAATGCAAGCTTATATATCATTGAAGAAAATTATGTAGCAAAATTAAAACTCATGAAAAGAAAAACATGTATCTTTTATTTTCTTATTCCCTTCTCTCTTCAGGAAAAAAAAATCCTTTCTATAAACTTAAAAATTTTGAATAAAATAGCCAGTTAATACAAAATAGTTTAGATAAAAAAATTTGAAAAACTTCTGGAGAAGCCAAACTATGTCCTATATTCTGTAAACTTAATTAAAACTAAAACCAACAACAATTTCTCCAGTTCTAAAAGCTGAGTTGAAATATGACCTGACATAGTCCTTTTGAGTTTAAAACCTGAAGGCTAGAATCACCCCAGAGTTCCCAATAGGCTGGGAAAATCTGAACAGCAAAAGTGTTGGCTGTCCTTTACTTTTTGAGTTTTCCAGCTGTTGAGCTCTTCTGGATCCATCTGTCCTTCTTGGCAAATGTTTGGCATTTAGATGCCTCCCTGGGTGAGAGATCAGACGTGGTTTCTTATGCATCTGGAGATGGTGATGCAATATTTCTATATTTTTAAAGTAATTTTATGTTTATACATTCACATTTGTACAAACACACAGTTCTTAAACTCAGTTTTTCTCCAAGCCCAGAAGCCCATAGGACTGCACACCAATAATGGGCTTTGCCAGCTCTGAAGACAGAGTGGAGCTCCTGTGCTGTTCTGATGCATCAATATGTAAGTACTCCATTGACAGCTGGATTAGTGCACAGCATGCATTTTCTTCTTTCTGAGTATTTTTTTTTTAAATTCAAGGGTAAATGTCAAAACAATGCTGTAAAACCAATTAAGGAGAAAGAAAACAAGATTAGAGGTGCTACTTGAATTATTTATTGTTGTTCACTGTTGCCAAGTCTTTAAATAAGTACTTAATAGACCTTACTGTAACTCTCTGAGCAATACAGTAATTTATTTAATGCACAGTTCAGCAGTTTCTTAACATTCAACTGAAATAGTCCATACAGTGTGTTGTGAGCCTTTGTGAAGCCTCCTAAACTTGACTGTTTTCCATATGTGAGAGTCTTCATGCAGAGCTACATTTATTAATCTCATTCAATAATCTGATATATTAAACAGGTATTGATCTCTGTGGAGGGAAACATCAAGATTTATTGACCAGAAAGACTAATTTTGACCAATTTAAAGCCAACTTCAATATTTATTGTGCTGGGAGATAAATCTTGCTATTCAGGACAACAAGAAGCTGCTATGTATATACTGTTATTTATTATTGGTGTTCTAACCAGAAATATGTGGAAATCACTCCCCATGCATTTGAATTTCAAGTATATGACCTTTTCATTGATATTAATATGATAAAGTGGGAAAAAAATATTGAGAGGGCTGGGAAAAACATCTTTCCTAACTCTTACCCACTAACAACATTTCTAGGGAATAGAGTCAGAAAGAACTTACTTTTAAGGATGAGCAGGCTAGTCAACATAGCTACAGATTTACTGATTTGTGATCTGCTAAGTCTTGAAGTGCAGGCACAGCTCAGCACTGCTTAGCGGCCTCCTGAGAGTAGCCACAAAGGCTGCATGTGAATCTTGTGGAGATGAAGAGGTCAGCACACCCGTGAGTTCCTGGATGAAGCTGGGGCACACACCTCCCTGTGGGGCACATGGGATCCACAATTTCACACAAACAGTGCCACCAACTTAGCTACAACAGAAGCCATGCTGTTCTCCTGCAAGAAAACCTTTCGTATCCATGAAATCACTCAATTTATAAACTATTACTTATATTGGACCTGTGGCTAAGATGTGATGCAAGGATCCAAATATTACATATTATGGACTTTCATTATTTTTCCACATCACACATTATGAAGATAAATTCATCAGGGCTTTACCCTCCACAATGCCATGGAAATCAGCTTGTGGAAACAAGAATGCAATATCTGTGGGGTGCTCAGGTTTTATGGTAGGTTTCCCTACTCACAGCCAACAGAAATTTCTGGTTGTAAAGGGGAAGAAGTTCTGGGCTTGAGGGAAGATTATTTCTGATGCCATTATCTGACTATTTGAGCTGTAGGTGTCTTACTCTCTAAACATTTGGGCTGAGATCCAAATCTTTATCTTTACATGTGCCTGCTTGAAAAATAGTGTCAGACACTCATTAGCAGTAACCTACTACTTTTGAAATTGACACCATTTACCTACAGGAAATTGTCTTTTTGAAATAGTACTTTGTACTGAACCATTCCGAGATAATTGTTCCAATTAAAAAATACATGGGGCATTGCTGTGCACCTCAGGATGGAAACTTTATTGTGCTGTGAAAGAAGTCAATAGGAGTTCAAAGTATTCAGCCACCTGCAGAACTGATGATAGAGAGCCAAAAAATTTGTAATTCATGCTGGAAAAAGAAACTGTTCTACAAGCAGATACAGTGCTGAAAAGGATAAGGGCTTTAGCTTTGTTTCTTCTCCTCCCCCACCCCATCTCCTCCTCTCTCAGCTTCCAAAACAAAAAAAAAAAAAAAAAGGAAAAAAAGAAAGAAAAGAAGAAACTATGAATTTCTTATGTCTTTGAGTATTGCTGAGCTCTACATAAATAGGAATATGCTCGCTGTAGGGAAACAGTGAGATTCAACTATTCCCATTAAAATGCTAATTACAGTCCTTTTATAGATCCGTTGGAGAGGATTTGGGGAACAAAAATAGCACCCAGAGATTATCACTGAAAGAAAAAAAAATCAAAGAAAAAAACATGACATTAAAAAAACTTACTTCTAAATTTAGAAGCCCACTAAAGTGAGCCTAACCATTTATTCTCCCTGGAGCTGCTCCATATATTAAACTGATACTGAGAAATCATGAATTCTTACACTTAAAAGAACAGCTCACAATTTGGATTATTTTACTTCCATAGATTTTGTGTCCTGTCCAAGCTGTCACTGACAACTGGAGAGAAACCCTCCAGTCCTTACTACATACTAATAATTATTGTGGGGAAACAGCATTAAGCAATACAATCATAAAATTACCTGTTATTAAAAACAGAGCAAAATTTTTTTAGAGGGAATATATTACTCAGCTGTAAAATAATATGTTTGCCATTCACTCTAATGTTTCAATATTATGATTCAATCTTCTAAAAAGCTGACATTCAAAATAACGGTGTAATAAACCAATTTATCATAATGTGCAAAAGAAACTACTGGAATAAATTGGAATAACCTTTCAAAAACTAGCAGCTTTTAAAAGTATTAATTTCTACTCCAGATAATTGGAAAAGACACCTGGGTGGCCAAGCAATATTTTTTATGGGATTGCCCTGTCAGGGACTCAGATTGTCTTCAGAGTCAGGAGCGATCGTTTAGCACTAAGTGACAGTGAATCTTGCAAATGGGTCTTCCTGGATGCTGTTTGCCATAAATTACCAAACTGAACTCCCCTTCAAGGTCAACCATAAAAGAAGGCAGATATCAAATGGCCTTCACAGAAACCCAAAGTATCTTCAGGCTTCACATAAGCAGATGTTGGTTGTGTTGGATCCTATAAAAGTGACTTAATAGACACGCAACATAAATTGTTATCAAACTTTGAAGATATTCTTGGGAACTAAATAGCAGAAGAACATAACTGGAAGTTGTAGTTCCTAGGAGTAAGGGCTAACACAAGTATCTCCCCATTACAGTGCAGTATGTGCAATGAAACTGGATTAATAACATGAGAATAGAAGACATCAATATGTTTCAAGGTACACATGCAAAACAGCTTCTTAAAGGAAAGTAAGACATCCTAAGTCTGTCAACTTCTTTTACCTTTTGCCTTTCACAAAATCTCTTGTCATTTTTTCTCAAAACCATCTGTGTTTACATAAGCACTGTTAGTTCCAGTGTTTCTTCTTTGAAGTCATAGTTTTGGGTTAAGTAAAGTTTAGTCAGTTAGGTTTAGAAAAGCAGCCACTAGTGGCATAAAACTGTGCTACAAAAGTGATTTTAGTACTTTTTTTTCTCTGAGAGAGAAGGAATAGTTATAAACAATCTGATGTCTTGAAATGACAGGAAGTTCTTTATTATCTTTATTGTCTTTATTGTTGTCCCTTTGGATGACAATATGAAAACTGTGTTCCAACAGCAACAAACATTAATTCATATTAAAAAAAAAGTGTAGGCAAGGTTTGTGACCTGGCCTCTTTTGTGCTATCTGCATTTAAGCAGAGCTCCTTGTCACTTACTACTGGAAAGTCTGGACTGATGGTGTGTTACAGAGTGCTGTCTTCAATGCTGCTTACTTGAACTTCTATTGCCATAAAGACAGAGAAGTCATGCTCTATACTCTGTGTTTTTAGAAAGGCAGGGAAAGCAGGAGGAGGCTCATTGAGTGGCACAGTGCAGACAGCAACTGCTGCAGGGACACCTGCTAATCCATGGATGCCATGGTGCCGGAGGGAGCACCAAGGATCAGAGAATTGTAAAATTGTTTAGGTTGGAACACACCTCTAGGATTGCTGAGTGCAACCATTAACCTAGCATTTCCAGGTTTACCACTAAGCCATACACCCTAGTGCCACATCCACGCAACATTTAACATTTCCAGGGATAGTTATTACACCACTTCCCTAGAAAGCCTGTTCCAACGACTAACCACCTTTTTTGGTGAAATAATGGTGCCTAAAATCCAACTTAAACTTTCCCTGGTGCAACTTGAAGGAAGAGCCTCCTTTTCCCCAGGCTGAACAATCCTTTTTCCCTCAGCTGCTCCTCATAAGACTTGTGCTCACAACCCTTCACCACCTTCATTCCCCTTCTCCAGACATGCTCCAGCACATGAAGCTTCAACCCTTGATGTGTTTTGCTTCATGTCATGCACAGGGATGTCACAATCCCATTATACCCTTCCCACTGTCCCCTTTCTACTTCACTAAAATGTATCCTTATACTAATATGCTTTTAAACAATTCTGTATGGTGTGCCACAGCCTACCAGAAATTTTTCAGGAGCTGCTGCAGTGCACAAAGCAAAGCTTCAGCTAATGCAAACTGCTGACATGTTTTTCAGAAACCTCTCAAAATGAGAAATTTCTCTTTGCATAAGTTGTACTCTTTAACCTTAAAGCAGCAACAGACTTTATGTTAAAAATAATTTGAAATAAAGGTTTGAGGATTTATGGAGTGAACTCCACCTTAACTATGCCACCTCAGCCAAATATTCCCAACAGCATTCCTGTCATAACTGTGTCATTTTGTGTAGTATGAACACAGTGCTTCTTTAAATTAAACTTTTGATAGTTTTACAATAGTTCTGTAAGAGCCCATGAAAGGATAGAAACTTTACCGGACAAAGCAAAGGCTTTTGAACTCCTGTGGTTACCCATATGAATTAGATGACTTAGAAGGTTTCATACGGTGTATCTATCTTTCTTTGCTCTGCAGTGCTGCTTTCCTCCTTCCCTCCCTGTACAGTGAGCCAGTCCTCCTTGTGCTATGATAATACTTTTGTGTCTGCTATGACCTCTGGAACTGAATAGCTGTTTCATATAATTGCAAAGCTACCCCACTCTTTCCCACTAGCTTCACCTCAATCCTGAGAAATGAAACAAAGAGAGATTCTCCTCACAGCCGCTCTTCAGTGAGCTCAGATGTCTGAGCCACAGCCAAAACTAGGTCAAACAGCCTGTTTCCACATCACATACTGACCTCTTAACAATTTTGCTCTGTGATATTCCTAGTGGGTCTTAGCACAGACATTTACAAGAAATGAGAGGAATAAAATCCTCTCCAACACTTTCTCTAATTTTAAAATAAATTGGTGACATAGTTTGAAGTTCAGTCTAAAGATGTGCTAATTATACAGGGAAAAATCTAATTAACCGAACCAGGAAACCCATAGCAACTATTGTCACATTCTTGTATGACAGAAGCATCAATCTGGCAGTCACTGGAGCATACGCTCAATAACTGCCTGAACTCAGATCCTTTTTCATCAAGACCTGCAAAGTTAAAATGAGATACCAGCTATGACAACAGTTCAGCTTCACAGGCCATATTGCATGAAGCAGCATTTCCTTCTCTCCTCTTTTCTTTTTTTTTTTTTTAATCTAAAAAATAAATAAATATATAAGAAACCTCCCAAACAAAATACACTTAGCATACTTGTAGGTTGAAAGTGTTGAAATGTTATGAAAATGACATTCCCCGAGAGTGAAAGGGGATGAATTTGTAATAGAATGGAATATATATTTTTTTTCTTTCTGCAGCATTTAATATATTACACTGAAAAAACCATGGAATACTTGGTAGAAGATAATAGGACATTAAAAGACAGAGTGAGAAAATGCCAGGAAAACAAAATCCAATGTATGTAGGAGAGATGAAATTGCACCACTGATAAAAATGATCACTTCTGCTATAATTTATCTCTCTCAGCACTCATTACTCTGACTACAGGAAGAAGATAAAATATTATGGACATTTTGAAGGCTCTTCCTTCTTCAAAAGTATCACTAAAAATAGGAGGTAAAATGCTAATCTCAGAGGGAGTGAAAGACACACAACTTATAAACTGTAATAATGCAGGACCTATTTAAATAAGTTTGGTACATATGTCTTCCCAAAGCTTTTAAATTTAAAAGGTTCAAACAGTCCCTGACATAGTTAGCATTGCTGATTAAAGACTAGAGGAGGCTTTTATGGAATGTAAGGTGTTGTTTTATTTTTTTTAACCAGCTGATATTGCTAGAAGGAGCTTTCAGGCTTAAAAGAAATTCAATACACTTAATGGTGTGAGAAGAATGATACAGGTCAACACAGTGTTTGGGAGAACCCAAAACTTCCTGCAAGGCTGGTGTATGTGTTTCTGAATTAGTCAGCTAATGTGCAAGATACATGTAAAGAAGAAACTATTGATGAAACAGTAAATTCTCAGCATTGTTTGGCACAAGAACTAACAAAAATATGAGTCTGGAACACTGTAGCATCCCCAGTGAAAAGGCAAGATCTGAAATAAAGGTCAGTCTGTGGCAAGGAGCACACAAGGTGTTAGGTAGCATATGGCATGCAAATGCAGATTGGGCAAAATTTTGAAATAAAATCAATGAAAATGAGACTAGCTATACAAGATTTTTCAGGACGGATACAATGGTAAGGGGAAAAAATTGCTGCAACGGAGGGTGAATTGTGTTGAGCTTTGACTGATCAGCCACATCTTTCCACAGAAAATGGCACTCTGGTTGGCGTTACTCTTCAAAAGACTCACCCACACTTTCTATGAAGAAGCTGAAGTGATATACTCTAGTTACTCATCTATGAGGGTTCACTTAAGGAAAATAAGGACTATAAATCCATTTCTGAGCATGTCTAGATCATAAACTCATTAAAACAGGTAATGTCGGAGGTGGATTTATATGTTCTATTTCTACTAAGACATAGCAAGGAAAACAGCACAATAAAAGAACACAAGTATACATTCCATAGATTAGGGCAGTTTTTTGGATAATGTATTACAGAAGATACTATCACAGGCTTGGTAGAAGACACTATCACTGTCACAGACTATTATTATAGATTCAGGAGGACTTGCTGCACTTTAAATACCTTATGTATTACTCACTCAGCTAAAAAAATTTTAAATGAGGAGATACTAACTTACATGTGCTAGCAGAAAGTAAAGTTGCTGGTATGCCATGAAAAGTACTTTGCTTGCCACAGCAATGGGGTCTGAGTTATTTGTAAGGAACAAATATATATGAATTAATTTTATAGGGGAAAGATATAGTACCATGATCACTAGAATTATAAATCATTATTGCCATCCTTTCCTTCAATATTTTGGCTTGGTCTGTATGAAAAAAAATCAAAATGTGTATGTAGGTTGTCTTTGTTGATCACAACATCCTCTTCTTTGTCGTTTTTGTCAAGCCTGCACTTTTATGTAACAAAAGACAGCATCAGTGTCTTTGAGTTTTATATTATAGATTAACAACCCCCTTTGGATTGTGTTGGATTATCAGTTATTCTCTGGAACCCGGGTTCTGAGAAGCATGAAGCCCTCTTACAGCAATTTTTAAGACAAGTGATGACTTTGCTGCTGAATCCCTGGTGCACAGAGTAGCTACCACTCAGTACCCAGGACATTGCTTTCAGGAGGCACTTCTCACTATGAGCTCCAGGACACCAGTTTATCTTATTTACAACCCAATGAGTAAATAAATGGATATGAATGAAATGTTCGCTTTAAAACAGTGACTTCTGTAGCAACCTAGAAAGAAAAGAAACCCATCAAATCCTTCCTTATTTAGATAAAAGAAACCTGATCTTTGTTGTATGGGCTTGAGCCCAGCATACCAATGGAGGGCAGAATCAAATAATTTATTAATTGTACTCTACTCCCTGATTTCAGGGCAGGTTCTTGCCAGTCATCAGCAAACATATAAGTTATCATTTGAGTCATCAGCTAGAGAAAAGTTTATGTCCAAGCAAGTCCATTCCCTCACTTACAGTGATTAGAATATTATTTTCTTCAAGGTAACAAGGACATTATTCAATATAGGGAGGATTCCTCAGACCTTAATGAAGACTTAACACTTAATATCTTGTATGACAGCTCTTAGGTTTCTCCAGTAAGGCTTAATGTTGTATCACATCTCTCAGGATAATTTTCTTTCACAGGGGAATCTCCCAGGAGATAATTTTTGTGGTGCTCTATGCAACACATTAAATTCATTCAGCATTTACCGTATTTACTTGTGGGGTTTTTTTTCCAATAAGAAGACATAATTATGAGTCTCAACATAACATTGGAACGTATGCAGCAGGTTTCTTTCAAAAGAATTAGAGTCATTAGAAGACTAGAAGCAAATACCAGCTGCAGTAATGCTTTTTTTTCTTCTAACCCATATTGGGGAGAGAAGGGAAGGTGAGAGACAACTTGTCTGGTTGACTAGCAAGTGGCAGTAGAAGGTATTGCTGTGGGTCTTAGAAGCTTGTGGCAATATCTATTATCAGAGATTTTAAAGACTTCAGTATTGAAGTGGCTAAGTTGTCCTTTTAAAGGTGTCCTCATATGTATGCTCTGCTTTACTGCGTTTTGTGAGGCACCCTCTCTTCTTGTTGCCCTGGTATGTTTTTAGTACAAATTGTAGAATGTGTCCTGTAGAGAAAGGTCTCCACTTTGTGACATTTCTCAGTGCCTTGGCATTTTCATATTGGTTAGAACTGTTCTTCCCTGTACTGATGAAATAGAGGGTAATGCATCACAGGGAGACGAGCTGTGGGATTTTGAAAGAAATATGCATGTCTGTGTACAGGAAAATCAGTGATGGCAGAAATACAAAGCCAGTTCCATATCTTCCCTATATTGCCACTGAACAGGCAACAAGGACCAGCCACTTTCTTTCATCCTCTTGTCAGACAGATCCAGCATGTTCCCTCACATGAGATGGAAGAGACAGGACAGGCCCCTTTCCTCAAGAAGGTACCCACATTTCCATGCATCTTTAAATACCCAGAAGTATCTCAGAGACTGTTGTGTATGGTTTCTTTTCAATCACCATTTTCCAGGACGTGAAGACAGGCTGGATGCTGTCCTTCAGTGGTTCTCATAAAAAAGTAACGTTTTAAATATGAAGGAGCTAAATGACCAGCATGAAGGAAGAAGTTTTATCCAAGGTGTGGACACATCAGCTCTGGAGTCACTCCCAGGGCACACTGAAACTCAACAGAAGTCAGAAATTGATATAAAGGGTCACTGGGAGTAATAGTCAGTGTACTCTGTGAATCACTATGAGAAATCCCCACAGATCTTCCAAAGCATCAGAGAGTTATGGAGGTGCATTTCCACAGCACCAACCACTCCCATAATGGAAAAATCTTCAGACCTTCACAGTGAAAAATTTGTCACATCCCAATAAGGCAATATTCCTGTTTCTGTTCTGATTTTTGTTGAGAAAGATTGAGATTCAATTTGGGTTTGTAGAAAAGATTTCTTTTGAACTGTCTTTCTATTCAGGATTGACATTACTATTACAAGTATTTTACTAAAAGTGTGTAATCAATTTAAAGCAGCTGCAGCCCAGAGGGCTTGTTTTAGACACTACCCTCAGAGTGCTGACAAGAAAATGTTCATAACTTTCTTGGGGTCAATCAACATGTTTTCACTTTGTTGTAATAAACATCTGGAAATTAAACACCTGTTTTCTGTAGCTGATCTGCTACAGATTTTTCTCTGGTATCTGTAATAGTCTAGGCACTCTTGGAGCAATACCTGACTTCCCTTATGGGGCATTCCTGCTGAGAAAACTGGAGGCAAAAGCCTCCTTTAACCTGTGCTTCATTGACCCAGGTTTCAATGAGAGTAAAAACAGTGTAGTTTTAGATGTAGGTAGCTGAAGTGCTCTGTGTGAGTGTATTGGACCACTGACTATTCCCTAACACTACCCTGTGATAAACTGGGATGTGATCTACACCCAAAGGTAATTCTGTTTGTTTGGCAAAGGCCTGACATAAAATAGAAAGGACATATTTAATGAAGAGGTAAAATTAGACAGTGCAAACAATGAGCAGATCACCAGGTTTCTTTCACTTTTCTGCAAGGACTGAGAGGAGTAACAAGCATAAGCATTTTCATGGGGTAAATTTGAATGGAATGATGCAGATATTGGACTGCTGATGATAGGTAAGTTACAGTATCCTAAAAAAGGAAACAACTGGGAAGGGAGCAATAGTTCCAACCATAAAAATAGAAAGAAAATTGTAGTGTATTTTTAAATAACACTTAAACCAATTTTCTTAAATAGTCTAAAGTTTACACAGGTAAGATGTTCCTTAATTTTCTGTACAAAAGCCTGTAAATGTTTTGTATTAAACCCCAATTCATTTACAAGGAAAAGTAATCGGGATTTTTTTTTTCAGTTTTGGAAGGAGGACCTGTCTGTCTTGTAAAGTTCCTAACAACATCAGTACTTCTCAAATGAAATATATATATATATATATATAAAGTAATTGACACTGTCATTGAGTTGTAGCTATTAGATCAATATTAGCTTGAGAGGTCCCATAATTCTTGCAGTTTTAACATTTAAATGACATTGCTGAATATAAAGAGTATCAAACGTAGATGATTTGAGTATTAATTCCTCATTATTGTGGAAAGGATGATTAACTTCATTGAACCTTCATCTGAATTTCTTTGGCAAGGCATTAAAAATTGATCTTTATTTTTGTATTTTTCTTTAGAAGTCCAGGTACAGATAATGAGTGTTCAAACCTTGATGGTTTTTTACTTATTTGTAGAGACAAAGATGCCTATTTTGTGATAATGTGAAATAATAAGGAATTTTATGTATTCTAATTTAAACTGCTGGTATCATTGCTGCTAATGAAGTCTCTTCAGTTCACAGAAGATGGTACACTATTTCAACAAGACCAGCAAAATATGCAAATCAGCATGTGTGAAACAAAAAGGGAAAAATAAATCCTGGTGCTGTCATATTTCCTTCTGAAGTTCTGCAACAAATTAGAAATAATTCCAAAGAAAGGGTTATCTTTTACTATATGACACTTTTATGAAATTGTTTTAGCTTTTCTCTTTAGTGCAGGAAAGAAATCATTACAAATAGGATACAAGTGACCTGCAGATGATAAATCTCCTCCTAGATATTTCTTTGTGTTTGGCTCATTGGGCATTATATATAATAAATACATTAATTTTAAATATGTTTACTTATATTTAATTTTGAAATAATTACTACAGCAATATGTAAGCCTTGATCTTATTGCCACAACCATTTCACATTCATAATTTATGAAACAGCTTATAAAGCATATTAAAGCTTTGATGATCAAAAGGCCTAGATGTAATCTGGCCTCTTTGTTGTTTTTGGCTGGTGATTGTCCACAGTAATCTGTTTATATTTGATACTATCATGATCCTCTAAGATACTAACGTACAGCAATATTAGACAGCTAAAATGACTGTGGGATGGAAATTTCCATTTGCTCCAGAAAACATTCATCAACTCTGCAATGACAAAAACCATAATCACTGTAATTAGGTTGTTCAATATACAACAAATTTTGATTCATCATACTTAGCTGTATTTTCTCCAGTTCCCCCTACTCTAACTAAAATACATCTCTTTTTGTTTCCTCCAGACATTTCTGTTGTTTCAGTGATTCTGTAAGATGCTTTGGAAGTAACTCTGGTCATACTGAACCAGCTAGATATTTTAATATCAAAATCTCTCCAATTCTTAATATCATTACAACTACTTCACTTTTGTGACCTGAATATCCATATAATTTCATGGGTTTGGTCACTTCAAAAATGGTTATTCTGCTTGCCTCATGTGCCATTCAGAATTTTCTCTAAAAGAACCTTCCTTGATGTTAATAATCTTTAGGTGAGGAGTTTTGGACTGTTAGTTGGTTGTCTTTATCAATAGCATGAGGATATCTGGACTGATCTGTTGGTAATTTCTACACTTGGGAAACCTACTTATGGGACAATGAAAGATAGAAATGGAGAATTTTTTGCTGAATTGATTTGAAAAATAATTAGTTCTCAAATGCCACAGTCAGCAGGTTGTGGTAATGGCAGTGGCACAAGGAGTCAGTCAGAACAGAAATTTTACTCAGGGAAGCAAAAAGTGCCCAGAGGAGGCCAGGAGGCATGTGCTGGGCAGCAGGATCTCCTGGCTCTGCCATAATCACTTGCACTTGGGCTGGCTGGCATATTTTCAGATGTGTAGAATTAAAAAAAGCCCAAATGAAATTAACAAAACAATCCACCACAAACCCAAGAGGAAAACATCTTTCCTTGGATTAAATGACCCAAGAACCTCAGCATACATTTTAACTCTCTATTTCTTCTTTAGCACATTGGAATGCAGTTAACAGTAGCAAGTGTTCATATTAGATAAGGGGAATTGTTGCTACTCATATAATTATGCTGTTTCTGTAGCTGAGTCTGGCAGTGAGAGAGAGCAAGACATCACATCACATTGTCAGGACAGTTGGTGCCTTTGACTAGAATCCATTTTCCGGTGATCAGAGATGCAGTTTTTATAACTACTTCTGTGCAAACTCAAACATCAATGAAACAAACATCTTTCAGAAGACAAGTTCCTTTTAAACCTTTTTTGCAATGATGATGTTTTTAATGTGTTTTTTAAAAACTGCAACAAAGACAAGTGTGCAGATCAAAAAGTGCATACAAATAGAATCCTTAATCTGTATCTGTAATAGGAACTGAGCTTTCTGAGAATTGCAGAGATATATTTTTTTAATGACTCAGACAAATCCTTTCCTAAGTATATTCATTAGTTTGGGGTCTTTTACTTTTTCCTTATCTAGCATAATCTATTCAGAAATCTTGATATTTAGAATCATGTTCAAAGGCTGTTCACAGTAAGTCATCTGGGGCACTCAAGGAAGTTTTGTTGTTTCAAAACTCTCCTCCCCCCTCCACGAAAGCCCCATTGCTGAGGACTCGTGCATGCCATCTGCTGGCACTTTCCAAACCTCTTATAAGCACATTCCTGTTCTGTGGCCTCCCCCTTGCTCCTCCAAGTGAGACAAAGCACCCCCAGTACTGCTGAGGTCAGGCACAAGTTGCCGGTGTCCCTAAAAGGCAGCATCTCCCCAGTGGGATGCCCAAATACTGAACTAATCACATTTACTAGGCACTTTGTCTGAATTTTTTTTTTCTCTTTGAAGCATATTTTTCAGTAATGTTGGAATAACTACTTCTCATTTAACTAGGAAAAGCATTTTAATACTAGTTAGCATTTATGACAAATATTTTATTTCCATGTGATTCAGTGGGGTTTTGATATGTTTAGGATTCATGCCAGTGTCCTATGCTCATGGCAGGGCCCTTGGAACTAGTTGGTATTTAAGGGCTCCTCCAACTCAACCAAAACCATTCTATTATTTTATGATTTATAAAACCATTTGACAGTAAAGAAACATTGAAAAAGGCATGCCTTTTACAAAATGTAAAATGCACTTTCAAGACTACATTTTAGGTCTTTTCAATCACTTTATTAATATGGCAGTCATTTGCAATTTTAACCATATGCACTTGCAGTTACATTTTTTGTGAATATGTTAAAAAATACATGTCTGTGCATGAATATGGAAATGCATGTAATTATATAAAGATAGATGTGGATGTTTGCATGTCCATGTGTTTCTGCAAAGCAAGCAAACTAGCTATGACTTGAAAATTTTGAGCACCACTGAAATTTCCTTGCCTTCAAAGGGATGAGCATACATGCATGCATGCACATACACTCATATAATATCCCTTCTTGTGTATCTTGTAGAAGAGCAGGTAAACTGAACTGCTTACTTTGTTTCACATTACCAAACCAGTATTCTTCAGGAAAAGATTGAAGCCCACCAAGAGTACTTGCTCTGTAATGACAGTAATCATGGGTAGGGAAATTGTTAAGTGGCTGCAGTGGTAATTTAAAAGAAACACTGCATAGCAAGGTTTCATTTGGCTGAGGAAAATATAATGTGATAAGACCAACAAAATAAACAGGGTCTTCCATCCTGTTCGTACAAAATGACTGCTAAGTCCCAGGGGTGGAGATGAGGACTTGTGCTCTCAGCTCCTACACGCAAAAGTGCCAATCTTATATGAACCATTTATCACATATTAATTTCTGGCTCATCAGCAATGCTATCAAAACAGGGATAAAAAAAGGCCATGGCTAACTTGAGGTGAGTTAAAGCAGTAAAACCTCTGAATATTCTTACTGACTTTATTTACCCAGCCCTCCTTTGTGTCTCTTTGAAGGAGAAAACATGCTTATTTGCTTTTTTGCAAGGTGTTGATGAAGTAGCTAGTTCTAAGGAAGGAGAAAATATAAAGGCAAACAAACATGTACGACCAATTTTGTGTAAAGAAAAAATTGCAACACTCAGACTGATGCAAGGATGCCTGAATCACATTTCCTGAAATGCAAGACATAGCTTCCCTGAATCAGCCAGTCAATCTACCTCTAAGGATGCCAGTCTATGGAAATTCAAAGCTTAAATGACAAGCATTCCAATCTAGAAAATATAATAGAGCTTAAAAAGAGTTAAAAAAAAAATCTCTTAAAACACTAGCATATGAGAAATAAATGATAAATCCTATAATACACGTTGAAAAAATACAGGAAAAGCATAAATCTTCTAATCTCTGCTCCTCACTCTTCCTCCCATACTATTGCAACAATGAAAGCCTTACTTTTGGATTTTCTTGTTTTATTTAGGTTATCCCTGTAATGGAAAAACAACACACATTGAACTTACATTGGTTTCTGTAAATGAACGTATTATATGTTTTTAGGAATTGGTTGGATAATCCTATGAAACATTAAAGTTAAGCCTCTTATTAAGATCATATTTGGAAAAATGTCACAGTGACATATTTTTGGGAATCTTAATTATGAGTAAAGACACTGATAGAAGACATTATTCTTCACAGAGGAATAGAAGAAGTAAAATAAAATAATTTTTCTGTTACTTATATAAATCTTTTGGTGCAATTATAACGGTGTTCAAGGATTAATATTGGACTGTTAGAATAATAACATTTAAAATAATTGCTTTTGTTCCTTTAATCTCCTAGTTTCATTGTTCTTTCATCTTCTGCTTAAATCCAAATGGCTGCATTTGAAAACTTTTAAAAACATTTCACCAGAAAAGCTCATAGAGATATATTATCTTACTTTCATTTCTGTCCTGAGGCTATCATGTTTGACAGTGACAGAAAATAGTTTCAAGGACAATATAATGACAGAGATGGAATGAATTAAAGGAAACTATAAACTACTTAGTTGCAGAAATAATTTGCTCTTGTTCTAAAACTGAAATCTGGAATAAATATTTTAAACTGGAAAAAAAAAGCCTTTAAACAGGAGCAACCTTTAAAAAAGTGCTACTATTTAATTCATGATAGCAGTGTTTTGAAGAATTCCTAACATTATCCAATTGCCACTTTCTCTGCAAACTATAGAATTTGGGTGAAAAGTTGATTACATATATATTCTGAAAGCGTTTAATCACCAGCAATGTCTTGCTAATCAGGCATAAATCAGAGGGATTAGTTAAAATCTGATGGTTGTTTTCTCAGTGCTGAAATGCAGCCGATGATCCTCCAGTCCCTACTTTTACAGGGACCAAAGCTACTTTGGAGCTGGGAGCAGCAGACTTTTGCCTTGATACCTGAAGGTCTTTTTCACACCCTTTTCCTCTCCCACCCTTTTCCTCTCCCCTTCATATCACACACTTTGGTGACACTTTTGCTTGAGCAAAACAGAAGGAAACACCAAGTATATGGGGTAGGTGAAAAATCTCAGCCACAGCCCTGGATTAGGGCTCTCTGGCTTATGGGATGGAGAGGTACCTCCATGACCCTGAGACTGAGAAACCATAACTAAGAAAATGATTCAGAGTTAATGAGGCCCATACCAATAACCACTGTGTATCCATTAGGCCTTATCTTACTAATAAGTTTGAAAGATACTGATTTATTTCAGATCGAAAGGTTGACTTTTCTAACTTTAATGTTTGCTGACTGTATTGTGGCTACAGCAAAGTAATAGTAGTGTTTGGTGGGTCTCTCTGATTAGAGGAAATTTTTAAATTCCCTTAGGCCAAAATCCTTTGGTGCCTCTGCAGAAACATAAAAAATGGATAATGAATTTTAAAAACTGAAATAAACGACAAGTGATTAAAGGCTTTCAGCACCTCAGAAGTGGCAATATGAATGTGGACATCTGTTTTAAAAACAACATTGATGTGGAAGTCCCCATGACTACTTTCTGAAATCCATTCAAAATCCTTTATTATTTCTAGCTTTCATAACTAAGTTGATTTAACCCAAGGTGTCCATTTTGCTTTAGTTATTTTGAAAGTCTCTACCATAATTAATAGTTTGTAGAGTAACAGCAAATGTGGCTGTTTATTACTTTAAAAAGAAATGTAAATATTTATGACTTAATACACCAAATTTGATTAATGATGTCAGGTAGCTAAGTTTACACACTTAAAGAAATCTGATATTAAATGCTGATTTAATACTTTGTGTTTTCTTTCTATGCATATCAAATGGACCACTCAGTGTGAGTTACTGACTGCTTTCTAAAGTGTAAAGCTATATGTCTTTCAATTTTTGATTAATATACATAAAGGTAGCAGTATGCAATTCTATTCAGAGTGGCTATGCTTGCAATGCCTAGATTAAATCATTTTGAAGATGTTATGAATTAAAAGAAAAAGAAATGACAACAAACCCAAGACCTAACAAACCCAGAACAGTTACAGCATTTTAGAAATAGTTATTAATTTCTTTATATGTTTAGATTTATTGTGATTTCAATAAAAACACCAAGTAGAAAAGATAAAGACTTGCCGTCATGAAGAGAGGATTATTTTGGGGAATTGTGGCATAATTTTTAACTACTGTATGACTACAGTGTCTCTGTAATAATTACATAAATGAATCCTGCTTTATATCACACTGTATTCCCACAATGCCTTGCCTTTTCCTCAAGCGCCATACCCTTTCTAGTTTTCTTAATACTTTCCCAGTCACAGCTTCCGAAAAAGCTTTTAAATAACTTATGCAAACCTTTTTTCTTTTGTCCTTTTTTTAAAAATTAATCACCTATAGAACTGCATATTCTCTAGATACTATGAGATGAAGATTGCCCCCATTTTGCATAAATTGCTTTTTTGTTACTATTACAAGACTTATAGGCTCAGCTCCTTGTTAACATGTCTCACAATAAAACTGAGTTTGCTCAGGTCACACTAGAGACTAACACTTGCCCAAGGATATGTCTATGCTTATTGCCTTTTTTTCCCTGAGAAATCCTCCTCATTGAGCAAAAATAACATTGTTAAATTTGCATCCAGTTCACCTGGGTTTGCAGTCGTGGGCTTTTCTAATGTACTGCCTTCTCTTGGCTTCACATGGGCCATGACTTTCACTTTCTAATTTGTTTTGGCTGACTGACAGCGCAGATGTGGATGAAAGAGAGGAAGCCTTTCTCCATTCACCCATCCATGAATTCATCATTGCCTTCAAACTTATTTCATTCTATGTCCTTCTGTAATTTTGGTTATGATTGTCCTTCCTGAGCAGGGACAAAGGTTGAAAAGAAGTCACTGGCAGGGGTAAGGCCAGGTCAGACACTGCTCTGGTGGGTAGCTGCCTCCTTGGCTGCTTGTTGGAAGATGGCAGCAGGATATGGGAGGCTGATATTTCCTTTCCTAAGCTCGAGTTATCTCTGTGGTTTGCGCACCAACATCAGAAGCAAAGGTACAGAATGTCACCTAAAATAAAGCATAAATACTCATTCCTCCACATACGACCACATACAAAAGTGTGTTTCCTAATTTGTTCTTGTTTCTATTCACACAAAAGGGGCTGCAATTCTTGTAGAAATCAGGCCTTTTGATTTTACTGACTTGTTACTCTGTTTTCTAATCAGTATCCTGGTGTTTCTAAGCAGTATCCTTCAATTCTGGAACAATTCCATTACAGTGACAATTAAGTTGTGCTTAACATGGAGTGTATGATCTTTCCAACTTCCCCCTTATTTGCAAAGTGGATTATAGATAAAATATATAAATTCCTGATTTCAATGGACATAACACTGAAATTCCCACCTCTCGCCCTCCTTGATACATGAGGTAAGCTTTAATCTCTTTCTGAACCAATATGTACCACAAGTAGAAAATACAGTCAAGTGAGAAAAAAATCTCATTGCTCAAATAAGAAAGATATGTATATTCATATATTCACAAAGAAATTCAGCAATGTTTTCAGAATGAGAGAGTTTTGGAGATTTTCCAGCTTTCTTCTGGCACTATCAGTAGGGGATATTTCAAACTGCTGTTTCTTCATTACAAATGCAGTGTCACTATTTAGCAGCACGCAAAAAGATAACTGAGCTGGTGGATCTTGACTGGTTCATTGTTTGATGATGGCATCATAGGAATGCAAACGATTCTTACATCTAGTGATGATGTAAGGCAAATTTCCAAAAAACAAATCAACCGTGCATTTTATTACGCTAACAACTTTCTCTTGGTATTTAAATAGTACCAAGAAAACTTGTCTTGTGGACTGAAATCAACACATTAGATACAGCTTGTTAGCAACCATATCAGCTTCCTAATCAACACTACTTTGAGTTGACAGAGTAAAGCTAAGCAATGCAGACAACAGGGCACACGCAGAAAGACTCTGGGTAACATTGGGAAAGGAGGCATTACACGCTCAAATGAAGAAAAAGAAAAGGAAAGAAAAGACAGACGACTCTCTTCATACATCCTTTTGCTCACACATTGAAAGTGTGAAAAGGATATCCAAGAATCATTTACCACATGCTCTGAAGAGCAACTTTAAAAAAAAAGTCATATTTTTTTGTCACATTCAAGAGTTTTACAAGTATGAGAGAAAAAGCTGAAATCGGACAGCGGTACACAACAGATGGGCTGAATTTCACTTTCTACCTCTAATAGGAATGACAGCTTCCTTAAATGAAGATTTTTTTTCTAGTGACATTCTTTTCAAAGCTCAAAAAATGTATCTTAACAATGCCTGTGTGAGATAAGAGTATTGCTAGAGTCCCACCACAAGACAGGGAACTGACCACAGGTGTTCCAGATGAATTGTGAAATATAACAGTGAACTTGAAAGTCAGTCTGAGAAGCCTTTAACCTGACCCTTTCCAATGGCATGACTGGGGGAGGCCTACCCAGGGTCTTCAACTGCAGTTGAGACTTGTTCACTATTTCTGCCAATAGGCCCCAAATATTTCCTTTTGCTCAGCCAAATTGAATGAATTGGGAGTAAAATGCACTTAGGGAACACCTGTGAAAAAATTTTAGTCACCTGCTGACCGCTACCAGGAAGCCTGTGACAGAGGCCAAGACAGCATTCTCTCTAGGTATCTCTTCTTCAAGATAGAGTTGATGCAATCTAAGGAGTTGCCCTCCCTTGCTGTTACAACATCCACAGCCACCTGATGCCCTCACCAAGAGATTGAGTCAGCTTCAGCAAAAAGCCAGTGAGCTTGTTTTAAGCTGTTAACCATGAATACAACTCAGTTGTGAAGGCAGAAAACTTTAACTAAAGAACAGTAATGAACAGCTGGTGGGCAGTAACTGCTAAAATTATGATATCCACTTTTGAAGTCTCAGGTGTTTTAATTTTTTCTTTCTGCATTTTTCTGCCTTAACTGGCATAATTTCCATTTCTACTACACAAGACAGGCATCTTACAGAGATTAGCATATTTCTTCTGTGTATTGCTGGTTGTTCTCAGTGCATAGTCCCTCCTTGTGCAGTGAACACAGCAGAGGTCTGAAAAAAACCTATATGTAATCATTAACTAAATACTTTGACATAACACATGCAAATAAGAGAAATGAATGCTTAAACAGGCTACACTAGTCCCTGGGTGCTTACCTTGGCTGCATTCAGAGCAAAAACCTGCCATTTCTCCATGCACTCTTGCTTTTCATGGCAGAGAGCTCAGGACCTCATGTAAAAAAGCATGCTGCAGTGTTCTCCTCTGTGTGGGAGTGCTGAGAGGTGCACAGGAGCACACAGCAGCATCTCTAGGCCACTGCAGACCAGGACCAGGTTTCCATGTGGCCACAGTCTTTCCTCCTTGCTCCATGCATGCAGCTGGAACCAGACTGTGCACCAGACCTTTGTGAAGGTCCCACCAGGGAAGAAGAATCAAATATTTCAGTAGGTGGAATGAATGATTCAAGTACAGAGAAATACTGAAATAAAAAAATGCCAGTTTTAGTTCTTGCTGATTGTCCTTCTGTTACTGACCCATACACCTGCCTCCAGCAAGCCCTTGCCTCACACTGACAATTCTCATGGGCCTTACTACTTTTTCAATTTTTAAAATATACCCCTTTCATTTTCCCCAGCCCATCATGCCCCAGATTTTAGTCCTTGTAAAAGCTTGTTTGTGTGCTCTCCAAATATTCATTTTTGTTCAAAATTATTCTTCACCATCTGCAGTTAACAATAGGAAGAATGACCTGCAAGAAGATTCCCACTGTATTTTTTTCATATAATTAAATCACAGTCAATTTGTGCCTTGAAAAATCCACATTAATAACACATCTGTAGAGTCACAGAAGTACATTTGAAAGTGCCATTTCACTTTTATTTACACACTATAGTGGAAAACCTAAAGGCCAGAGTCAATAGAATGAGGAATACTGAAATGTTGGTTGCAATGAAATACTGTTGTTGTCTGTCCTTATATTTCCAAAAGGCTAAAATTATTATTATTATTATTATTATTATTATTATTATTATTATTATTATTATTATTATTATTATTATTATTATTATTATTATCTCAAACAGTAACCCTATGGATTTGCTTGTATCTTGAATTGTGAACTTCCTATTTATGGCTTTTCCCAAGTTCCGTCATTTGCCTTGCTTGCAGTGTTTGACTGTGGAAGCTGGAAAAAGCTTCCTCTGTGGAGCAATTGCAAGAGTTGCTAAATATTATGAACACCATCCCACAACACATCTGGCAGCGAATTTATTAGCATAAGCTTGTTACCCTTTTGTATGAGGTAAGGTCCTGAGGAGATCATCTTAAAAATGCTGAAAGAATATCTACTGATGATGTCTGGAAACAAAATATCCTCTAATGAAACTGGGAGAACTGAGAAAGGCTGAGTGGAAGAATAGCTCTTCATGCAATGAGTGATTCCAGCAGCTGAGGTGTTAAGAAACCCACCAAGTATCACGGGACTGTAGATAAGGTTTTAGGGATGGCAGAAGTGAACAATGAGTGAGTGGGGATGACTTGTGTTTGCAAGCCTTGCTGCCTGTTAGTGGCGTACTTACTCATACAGAGCTTGTCTTAGGTATTTGCTACCGTCATTCATTTTAACCTGCAGGCTGTAAACACATTTGTTATGAAAGGCATAAACAAAACAAAAAAAGAATTCACACAAACCCCATGTGAAGCCTCTGAAATCTGACTACTGGACTATTCATCACCTTCCTATCCTCATCACAAAAGCACTGCACTATTTGTTATTAGTAGAGTACATGAGGATGAGAGGAAACAAACAAAAACAAAACAAGGAGAAAAAGCCAACACAGAAAAGAGTTGGGAAAATGAACAAAGGCAGAAGAGAGATACTGACAGTGTTGGAGGGAAAAAAGAGGAGACATGGTCATGACAGAGAAATGAGATTCAATTCAATAACAGACTCCTTTATGAAGGAATGCATTTATGTTTTCTCTTGCCTCAGTACTTCTCCTATTGTGATAAGATGAGGCTTTTGAGTAAGTTTGAATGTAGTAGTGTCATAGCAGTGATTATCAGAACAGTCTCATGTGTACTTTTAGCCAAATAGTCTTCAGAAGTTCTCAAGTCCATTTTGTCAATTCAATGGGAATTTTAATTGACTATTAAAATACAACATTACACAATAAAGACATTACTGAACTGCTGCAGAAATACCAGAAAATGTGCTGTCAACAGAAAAGTGATTCTCTTCTGTAGGCTTATCAGAACTGCTACAACAGCAGAAATAGCCTGGAGCAGCAGTAATCGAGGATACAGAAGAGCTTTCCTCACATGCTTTTCCCCCAAACATAAGCAAAGCAAAGCACAAGTCCAATCATTAAAACATTAATTTTGCATGATTCTCCTTTCTCATTACTTCATATGCAGTAGGTTATATTCCATTGTGTGATAGAGAATGATGGGAGGCCCATGTGTACAGCAAAGGGTAAAAATTACATGACTAAGTGAAATTGCCTTGAAGATAATGCACAGAACCCAGATCTTGAGCACATTTGTCCTCTTTTTGTTTTCCAGAGCAAACCTGCCAGTAACTGCATTGATTTAAGAGAGGAGGATTTTTGTGTCCTTGGCTTCATGAATTCATAGGGGAGGGCTGAACTCAAATTTCACCAGAGTCCTGTCCCAGCTGATGGTTCCATCCATAGCAAGTTCCTCTGAACAACACTACAGGTGGAAATGTGCCTCACTACTGCCCATGAGCTCTCCCACATGCAGGGCTCAGGTGATGTGACAGTGCACCAGGCATCAATGTCAGTGGCAGTGTGTACCAAAGTCAGCTCATGGGCGAGGCCAGTGAAGCTTGTCACAGCTCTGCTGTCCTCACAGAGGGGCGAATGCCACTGTGTGAACCAGAGTAAGTTGTAAACAGACAGCTTGTGCTCTGAAAAAATGATGTGTTCACAGCAATGGTAATATCATCACATCACAGCAATCATCTGAAATTGCCTTTCTGGAAATCAAATAAATGAAACTGAGCTTGTACTGAATCTGTCTAAAGAAGGGGGTAACCTCCATCTAATCCTGAGTTTCTCATTAAACAGCAGTTGAGAAGAAGTGTGGTGGATTGATAACGAGTAGCATGAAGACCATACACAGACCAAAAGCAGTATGAATATTACACCACTGCTGGTCTCAAAGGGCTTTATTAAAAACAAAAGCATATAAAGTAGTTTCTGAACAGGATGATTTTTAATTGTGTCCTCCTGGGAAATCTGTACAATACAGACTTTCTTGTTTCTCTTGTATTCTAGGGGGACCTGACAAGCTCTGAACAGCTTCCCTTTGGTCTAAAAAGAGTTACTGCTGGGTTTCTGGACTCTAGTTAATCTTAGTGGTGAATAATGCTTACCTGGTTCCAAAACAAATGAAATTTTATTGACTTCTTTTTTGTACTAAAAGAAAAAGTAACCAAATACATTAAGGGTTAATTGTGACATCTTCCACTTCCACTTCCTTATTAGCACAAATCTCTGAGCATACACAAACAGCAGTGTAAAAGCAGCAAATAGCAGCCATTAAGATGATACCTGCAACATGCCCAAGTGCCATGGTATCAGTGACCAGCCTGCATTGCCTTACACTTAGAAAGGCAGATTACCTGTTCTCTTTGGCCTTTAGGCAGTGCAAGGCTTCTTGAGCTGGATCTAGAGCTGCTGGGCATAGCACTACAGTGCCACACTTAACACCCCCTCCATCATCTACACACTGTATTCTGTATGTAGCATAGGCAATGCATTAGGAAGGCTGGGAAGAGGAAAATATGTAATAACTATGTTGGCTGAATAATGTGGGGGAAAAATCCCCACACCCTGAAAGAGAAACCTTCTGCACTTAACCATGCTAAATATTTGGAAGCACCAATGGAAAGGATGTGACTTTAATTTTGATCCTGTTTCTGTGTCATTTTAGAACTTTTTCCTGGGCTGGCAGGGGTGCCTCCTTCCCATTGGGATTTACAGGCTAACATCTCTAGCAGGTTCAATTTTTTATCACAAAAGATAACCAGAGGAGAAAGAGCAGAGCCCTATTCTACCACCCCTGGCTTATTTCACAGCTTTATAGCTAGTGCCAGACAAAAACCATGCACCAGACAGGCAGGACTCTTTCTCTGATGATGAGGCACCCACTTGGAAAGAGACAAACCAGGCTCCAGTGTCTACTTGGCAGAAAAGGGAACAAAGCACTCCAGCAGGGAAGCCTGGCACTCTTCAGTTTATGATACTGAAACCTCCACGCCAAGAGGTCTCTGAATGACAGCCTGTAACTGGACAGCTTCTACCAAAATTGGGTCAGCTCCGTTTACAGGCACCAGCTGAGGATCTGCCCTCCCAATTATTTATGTTTTCTCTGATATGGTAACGATATGGTACATTCCCCAACCATCCCATTGCCTTACATTGATCTCTCAGATGTTGTGAAAGATGATGAAAGTACCAAGATGAAAGAAAAAGGAAAAGCGCAAAACAAGCTCACATTAAATATTCATAACTGGTAGTAATTACAATCAGAAAGTAGGAAATAAAGCAGTAGTGATTATGCAGTGTCCAAATCACCTACCCACAACTCCCTCCAGGAATTTTTATCCTTAGATTTCTGTTGCTGGAGTTGGAAAGTGTCCCAATATTTTTGGCCTCTGTCTTTGGTCAAACTTTACTACCTTGTTTATCTGATATATAAACATAGGCCAGGATTAGTTGAGAGTAAAATTAAGGCTCTCCACCTTATTTCTGCTCTCCAATAAAACCTATGATGAACCTCTGTCTTCAGTAGAAACAAAATGGCATTTCTACTGTGCAAAACTTTGGATTTCAACAGCTAAACTGTTGTGTTGTCACTTCAGATTTAAATACTGTGTTTTCATAAAAGGAACTGACCTCTAATTAATACAATTTCTTACTTTTAAAGTTTTTCTAATATGACTTCTGCCTTATTTTTAAAACTCAGGCAATTCTGATTGGCCATTATTAAGTCTGTTAACCAAAATCTTTTTTAAAAACTACAAGTACAAAAGGTTCCTTTTCAAATGTAGGATGAGAGAAAACTAGGAGTTTTATCTGAAGCCTTCTCTTTCATGTTAAAATTGATGAACATGCTGACTTTCTTGGAATGACCATTTCTTCCAACAACATAAAATCATAAGTTCATTCCATTCTGTCTCTAGGGTCTAAAAACTGGTGTTGCTTAATCAATGTTAAATACCAACACATATAGAAGAACCATGAAATATGTCTTAGGATGTTGCTATTGGTTAAGATGTGTTGGATTTGAATCTCACATGTTAAACAACAAGGTGTTCTGTCAGATGAAGGGTGGAAAAGTTTGTTGAACTGCAGTATTAGTTTCCTGAGCCATACCAACCATCTCAAACCACGGAAGTCACAGGTAATTCAACCTGTTCCTACTTTGCTTAATTTCAATCTTATGAAGTAGCCTTTCCCTGTGATATGGAACATCAGTTTATCGAAATAAGAAAGAATTCTACTTCTGTGGTGAACTTGTCAGTTTTTGCCATCTGAGCACTCCACAGCTTTGGAGACCACAGTAGCCTTGTTAGGTTTCTTAGGCACCCTAATTACACACATCTGAGATTACAGAATGCTTCAATTTAAGCCAGCATACAATCAAGCGCTGTGCTTTCACAAATATTCAGAAACATCATCTGCCAGGATCAAGAGAAATTGAAAGGATATCTACTGGGTTTTATCTGTAGCTTTGATGCATAATTTTTCATTTTCTTTTAGACGGGTTTAATACAAAGAGAGAACATGCCTAGAGTCCCACAGAGGTGTTTTGACATTAGGCTTAATAAAGCATGAAGAAGTCATTAATAAATAATGTTTTGCTGGTTAACAAGTAAAACTGAATGCATTCACGAGACCCAGAAGTAGATCACATCATGCATGCAGCCAAATAACTTGCTGAAATGACTGCAATGGTTCCTTTTTTTCCATTGTGTTTGGCATAGCCCGGCACAACATTGCACAAATAAACAAGCACTGCACCATATACACATGCACCTTCAATTACAGTGTTACCTGTCAATTTTTATTTGCACTCAGTGGGATTGAGGGGTTTGTAAACAAGCATTCATGAAAGTGACAAAGAGCTATTTATATATTGTTGAGCTTTGCAGAGATCGAGCATTGCTGTCTGGAGTTTCAAAGGAAAAAAATCTCTTGTATTCATTGAGTTATGCATCATCCCATTCCTGTGTCAAAGCTACAAGCTTAATACATTTTACTGCAGACACGTTTGAGCTACAGCTTTCAAGGCTGTGTCAATATTTCCATATGTCCTTATTTTCCAAGGTTAAACATTCTGGCAAGTTTTGACAAAGGGTCTGAGGAGAATATCTATGTGCTTGGGGTCAAATACACAGCTCCTATCTCCTTTGGCTACAACTAGGTTTCATGTGGAATCTGGATTGGGAATGTGGCAACATTAGGGTCTGGATTCACTCTCCATCATGATGACTTTCTCAGCAAAATGCCTAAGTTGGGAGCTGAAGTCACCTTAAACTCTCCCTGTGATCAGTGCCAAGAGGCAAATGTTTCCAGAATGTGATTCAGATCTGGGCTTCTGAGTACAAAATCAGCTTAAAATGAGCAAGTTCTCAATTTAGAGACTTCTGCTACATGCTTATGCTTGTAGGCAGGAAAACTCCTCGGTCCCTCCAATGAGGCCAAGGAACAGATTGTACAATTCAAGTTTGGGCCTGTGAGATCTTTGCAGTTTGTGAGGGAAAAAAAAAGATGGGAAAATGTTTCCTTATTTTATTTTTAGTTTGAGATATAGTCATATTCTAAATAAAGAGTCATGATATTCAGAAACAGGGACAAAGATTCCAAATGCATGTGTTCAAGTCTCCAGCACAGTTTGTATAAGCACAAAAATGCTCCAGTCCTCTATGTTAGTTCACTGCCATTTGTAGGTAGTGCAACTGTCTTGGAATGAACGTTGATTAAAAAAAAAAAAAAAAGAATATTTATTTGATGTCATCTATTTACTGAAAACCCAACTTCCAACATATTTAGTGTGCTTATGAAAATTAGATTATTTTTCACACCTGATTGAGCTGCCAGGTTCCAAGAGTTACTGAGAATAAGAGGATTGGAGGAAGCTATAATAACTTCTGAAAATGACTCAAAATCTCTGATATATGTGAGGAAAGGAATAGCTATTTAGGTTGGGCGATTTTTCCAGTTGTTTGGAGGGTTTTTTTCAAGAGAAGATATGAAGAAAATAAACTTCAGATCCATGCCATTTTTAGAACATGAAATTGAAAAGTACCAAATCTTTTAATCTGAATCACAAATAGGGTGATTTTCCTGCGACATTTTGAATTTTGCCAAAGTAGAAAAGCCTTTTTTCTAAACATCTGCAGATTTAAGATGTTCAGGGAGCTGAAATATTAAATAAGCATTTTTGATATGGAACAGTAAGTAGGAGTGGATAAATTGCACGGCCCATTTATTTTCCATGTTTTTCTTCCATTTACCGCTGAACACCATTTCTATCCATGATAACATAAGAATGCAAATGCATGAGCACAAGTCAGTGAAAACTGAAGTATTTTAGTGGATACACTTTCTATATATTATCCTGTGACTTCACAATCCCTGCTGACTTGGTGTTGGGAAGCAGACTTGAGTGTGGATTACCTCTAAAAATGAGACATAAATTTTACAATTCAGTCTCCATTCAACATTTTTTCCTAATTAAAGCCTAAATACTCAAACCAAGAAAAACATGCCCACTCTCTCAGGTGAGAATCACAAGATTACTAGGAAACTCTCACTATCCAAACAATGCAGAACACAAGTTTCTGGAGATACTTGTCTTGTGAAATCTGAACTGCCTGTGGAAGGCAACAATTAGCTGGATACACAACACAGCCCATACAGCAATGCTTCTGGGCTGGGTGATGACAGAATTTGAAGTGACAAGCTTTCTTGCAAGCTAAGATCCTTGTGAATCTTCAAATGGTGGGTTTCTTTATTCAGATTCTGCTTGTATTATACTTCAGGTATTTGCATCCTTCTAGGACCATGCCAATAATCCGGAAGCCTACATGAGAACACTGACTTTTGTTCTTAAGGAGATAATTTAGGAATAACTTAGTGTTACAAAACATTGGACAAAAAAATTACATCAGAAAATTCTACCCATTGTATGAATTTGCATAGTTTTAGAATGCTACATCCACAATACAGATGTAATGTTAAAATAGAAAACATCCAAACTTTGTTTATGGTAAGCCTTTTGACTTCATGAAGGTGTAGCTGACACTCTCAACGTTCCAACAGATATCCACATAGAAATATGTATATATTATCATGTGATGGAATCACACAATTTAAACAGCTGGAAAAGCAAGTGCTTTATGGAAAGAAAATGCCATTACTACTTCATTTCAATGCCCATTAACCTTCAAGGAGGAAAAATCAGAGACTAGTATTTGTGCTACAAAACATAAAAGTTTTGTACTGTGCTACAGTAAAAAGAACAGTAAATCAAAAACAATAAGGAAAGGGAAGCTATTTAGGTTTTTTCCCTTTTGCATTAGTAAGTTAAAAGAAATTTCTGACTAAATTTTCATAAATATAGTTGTGGTATATTTGAAATATTAAGAGGTATTTGAAAAGCTGTTAAAGTAGGAATCACTTTGTCAAGCCCATTAAAACAGTAGTTTTCTTCATCTTCATCAAGATACCAGCAAACTAATAAAGGAAAGAAAATGCCACCCTCTACCAGAGCAATGAGAAAGGACACAGAAGGTATTTGGTAAGCTTTAGTATACGCATCTTGCAATTGGGTTGGTAACTCTCTTTTATGGAAGGAAGAATGATTTAAGCTTTCAAGTAACAGTTCAAAATATAGAAAAAAGCACCAACCAAATCAACAAGCATAAAGTCCCCAGGGAACCCAGTATTTTTATGGCAGTATTTCCTGTGAGTCTCCTAGCAGATAAAAGCATGTCAGCTTTCATTATATCCCCTCGAGAGCAAAATGTTCACACAGCAGCTCGTGATTTGCAAAGGCTCCAGGAGGCAGAGGCTGATCAGGAAAGTGTTTTGGAGTGTTTACTGCCCTTTCTCTGCTGGGACTTCTTGCAGTGACAGGGCATTTGGAGAGGGACAACGCCACTAGACCATGACATGGATTGGCTGGTTGTTCATTCCTTAGAGGAGCTGGGTTATACAAGTGGTCATGGAAAAGAAATTCCCAGATTTCTAGTGGAGTCCCGTGTGCCCTTTTAGCTGGTCAGACTGCTGTCAGGATTTATGATTATACCTAATGATTTGAACACTGAAACAGGAGAAATTCTGCATTTACATGACTTCTCTAACAAACTCTGTCTTTTAAGTACCCCTCTAGGAATACACGTACAATTTAGCAAAACAAATGCTTTATTCATGATGGCAATAAGTACAGCATGGCTGTGCACATACCAATTGAATAGTAGCTTTGCATTTTTTATTTTATTCCTCCCAATAACTACATGTTCCTATGAGTGTTTCACAGGCATGCACTGAGTTTTCTACACAGCTTTTAATGGAAACATTTTAAAGAGTTTTCAAAAAGTTAATGAAGCTGTGATAAGCAGCACAGCTGGCAAGCCAACAAGACACTTCAAGGAAGGCATTACCAGGAGGAAAATGTTCTAGGAATGTATTTTCCTTCTGAGGCCCAAGGATTAACCAATCAAGATCAGTGTTCCATTTCATATACACAAAACATACATGGAAAATTAATAGGATGACTTGAACACTCTAAATACATTTTTGCTTTTGAGACATTTCTGAGAAATTTCTGAGAAGTATCCCCCAAAAACCAAAACTATGCAGTCATCAGTAAGAAAGGTAAAAAGCTGAAGATCTGTATTGTTATGTTATTCTTTCTTACTCCTGAATGTGAACTGAAAGAAATACAAGAGAAATATTTAGAGGAGCACATCTTACTTGGTCATATTGTGACCTCAGAAAATCTAGGTGACTAAACAGTAGGTGACTGCTTACACCAAAAAACTCCTCAAGAAAAAGACCCCAGGATGCCTTTTTCTGCTCCCTGTTGAGGAAACTGAGTAAAAAAAAAAAAGATAATGCCTTCAGGTAGAATGTTCAAGGTTTTTACAGTCACTACCAAGAGTTTTACAGTTACTTCTCCTTCATAAAGACATTCATAATTTTTCATCAAGGCTTGGGACCTGGTTCAAAGACCCGCTCCATCCTGAAATTGGATTCCATCTTCCCCAGAAGTATTGTGTGTGGCTTTTCCAGTTGTGTGTTTTCATGGGACATTACTTGTTTATAGTTTTCATGTATGCTTTCATCTCTACTTTGTTACTGTAAGAGCTGTTGTATCCTGAAATATCCCTGATGAAGGATGTTTGTATGACCTCCCAGAGTTTAAATCATCTGTCTTTAACCTTTTTGCCCCCAAGAGTAGAAGTCGTAATTTAAGCAGACATACAGGACCTCTGGAAGTAAATTCTTTGCTGAAAGGCTTCTGCAGTATGTACAGATCCTAAAAGCTCACCAGAAGAGAATCATTAAACCTCCCTCAGGAACCCTCTTTGCTCAGAAGGTTTCAGATTGTTTCTTGTAGAAGCTGTCCATTTGCAGGAAATGAAAAAGCAATTGTGGATATCAAGAGAACTAAAATGGCTGTACCTTTGAGAACAAGATTAGTGCTTACTATCCTGATGCAAATATGAGCCTTGGAAACACTGCACTGCAGGAGCAATGTTCTCTTACTGTGAAGAGCCAAACAGCCCTGGATACTGTGAGTTGTAGAAATGAAGCAGAGAGATCTTTGTGGCTAGGCCTTCTTCTTGGAGGTGTATGAGCATTTTCTAGATTTTGTTGGTTTTGCTGCCTCATATTGTAAGCAAAGTGGAAACTAACACAGACTGAAAAAAAAAAAAAAAAAACCAAAAAAACATGTTGCAGATGCTTTTAACTGGACTGTGAAGAGTTCTTGGTTCATTCTCTGGGGCCACAGCTGAGCAATGCGCTTATCCTGCCTTTTTCCAAGGATATGAACAGCCTCATTGCAAACTAATGCTTTAGGCATGAACATAGGAATCTTGTTCAACTGGCTGTCTGGAACATTTCTGTCTTTCAACCAGTATTGTCTGGATCTCACCCAAATTTATTCTCAGCCAGATGCTCTTCTCCAGGAGCCATTTTCCTCTAGGCAGTGCAACATCTTTATGATGGCTCTGGTTACATCTGCAGAAAGTGAGATATACACTTGGGTGTTATCTGCAAAGCCTGCAGCAGCTTAGCACCTCTCTGGAGTTTTCTGGAAGCATTGGAAAGGGATGTAGGAAAAGGATTTATAGTCTTATGGTCAGACTGCAGGTGCAGGATATTGGGAAGAAAAGGAAATGATGTTACCATTTTTTCTGGGGTCCTACTGAAACCAGACTTTGTGTCTGCAAAGTATACAAGATTGGGGTATATTCACTCAGCATTTAAAGGAGGAAGAGAGATAAATAATTCTTTGCCTGAAATTAAAAAGTCCCTGCAAATTAATACAGCCACACCAAGCTGGATATTGCTATTGCTGTAATACTAGCAAATGGAAACATGGTGCACAATATAAGACTCCCTGCATAAAATAGATAGAATGAAGAATATTGTTTATTACTGCAATACATTTTGAACACCGTGTATTTTACATTTAATTTTACAGTGCAGAGGATATTACTGAAAGAACAGCTTTAGTTGATAATTTTCTTGTTTGGTAGAGCTGATATATTAAAAGGTTAATGTGCTAAATTTGCATTTTTCTAGACTGATTATTTTTACTCCAATCTGTCTTTCCTCATTCTTAACCTCTTTAAAAAGAAATGATATAAAATAGGACTTCTTTTTGACAATTTTAGCCAGAAAACCTTACTTTCCCTGCTGATTTTCATGCTCTACAAGCTTTGCCATCATAAACCACTTTGCATGTATTAAGGAGTATTATATTAGATGAGGCAATTTAAGTGTATCCCATTTCACTTGGTGAAACTAAGCAGCTTTGCATTATAACTAAGTTGAGCTAATGAGAACACATTTAAAGCGTGTGTTACCTGAAACTGAAGTTAGCTAGTCATTCAATACTGCAACCTGTGGGTTTGCAAAGCGATGGCAGGAATCCTGCTGTGAGGGAGATAGGAAAATTATTATAATCTGCATTCCTAAATTGAATGAGTATTTTGCTCAGCAGAGGCCTCTTGACTGCAAATAGTCTGAAATTACATCCTGCTGTTTAAAATGCCTTTTTTCCAAGTAAGTAAAAATGCCCACATTTTCTTAAGTCAAATATTTTTTAAATCTTACATGAATTAAATTATTGAGAGAGGGAAAGCCATAAATCCTTTGCTACCTCTTGTAAAAAATGTTTGATATTCACATTTTTAATAGAAGAGACAAAGTGTCTAGAATTCATGGTTTATGCTTTAATTATTTAATCATTATATTGTAAAAGCTTATTATCATATCTCTCTCATCATTTTTTACTGAAAAAAATTATGGTTACAAGTTTTTTAATTTACATGGGAGGAAATTGCATGACAGATATCAGAATCAGCTAATAGATGTGATGTCTAACATGCTACTAAGGTAAAATCATATTGAAAGTTTCCAGAAAAGACTATATACAAAAGAGAGCAAAAGACCATGAGTTTACAAGAAGACACAGGGGATAAGCTTCTGCCACAAGAGTAGCACTGTAAACATAACTTCATTCATGTCATTTCATTAAAGCCAGAAATGACATGAAAGGAAAAAAAAAAAAAAAAAAGAAAAAGGCCCTGGGGATAAGGATTAGAGGCCACTGTAGTTGTTTGAGCAATTGTTTTCTACTGTGTGAAAGCAATATATACTGCAAATACTTTTCATTACATCCTCTTAAAGAGTTCAAAATGGAAGAGGAGGTGTCTTTGCTTATTCTCCTCAAATTCTCTGTCCTTTAAGTGGTGACCAGTGAAAACATTCACAATAAAAGATGTCTGTGCTCCCACTGGAGGCAGTGGGGATCTGTGCTTTGCAACACTTGGCAGGATGTGTGTTTCTAAGTTGAACAAACCAGGACTAATTCTCTTGCCCATAGTTTGAGTGAGCCTGTCTCTCTACTGCAAAAAAAAGGTGCCTGTATTCTCAGCTGCTTCTTGGAAACTGTCCCTTCCCTGCCTGCTCCCTGAAATCTACTGAGCATTTCATGGGACTGTGGGGCAAAACCAAGAAAACAAGTGAATAGATTGGATGGATGAGCAGGAGCCAGGGATCAAACTCATTCCCAAGCCTTGTTTTGCTGTTACATTGTTTGTATGTAGCTTTATGCTTTCTGATAAGAAGCACTGGCTGAGAGGAAGATGAGGTCACTCTTGTGTGAAAGGTGGTTCTCAGGAGGACCAATGAGACAGGCAAAGGTGATGACAAGGGTCCAGACATATCTTAAACACAACCTGTTTTTCTGGATCTTAAGGGACCTTATGCTGAGTTTCAGTCTTGTTGCTTTAGATTAGGATTCACAGCTCTGACCTACTTCTGAAATGGTGGATAGATCACTTCTGGGGTTTTTTGTCACAAAATATATTTGACAGAAGACATTTTTGTTTCCACACATTAATTCAACCTCCTAGGACATAGAAGGGCAGAATTCAGTGTTTCCTGTGTCAGGGGACTCTCCTCCCAACCTCTGGGAGGAAGTTGTAGCCTCCAGGATACAGTCTGTATGCTGTAGGCTTAGCACAAAATCTCAAGGATCAGTTTTAAATCTCAGGTTATGCCAAATGTTCCCAGTTCACAAGCCTTTCCTACCCTCCCCCCACCCCCCCCACTAAATGCACATTATAGGTACTCAATTCAGTATAACCATCATTTCTTCACTTAAATCAGGGTAATTTCGTACTTTTGCTACCTAAGCTTTTGCAGGCCTTGTGTATAAATCTAGTTGCACATCTTTGATAAAATTCAGCCAGTAACAAAAATTAACCATGGAAAATTTGGACAGGTGGAACTCCACCAGTTTTACAGTCAGTCAGATAATTTAGCTTATTCATTTTGATTTGCACTGTTTAAACAAACATGTCTATTACCTGTCAAAGACAATTTGTTCTCCAATCTATCAAATAATGTTTGCAACATTTTTTGTGGCATTAGCCATGAAATCCACAAAAATGAAAAATAAAGCAAATTTTTTTACACCAGTTTATATCCAAATTTATATCCAAAATACCAAATATCGGTATTAATGAATGTATGCTTTAGTAGCAATACTGTAAGCAAAGTGAAAGATATGGAGGATACTTAATCTCATGAAGTACAAGTCCAAGTGCAAGTTCTGGGTATGAGTACTGGGAGACAAACTCATTGAGAGCAGCCCTGTGGAGAAGGACTTGGGGTTTCTCATGGAGGAAAAACTGGACATGAGCCAACACTATTCTCTCATTGCCCAGAAGGCCAAGCACATCTTGTGACTGCTTCGAAAGAGAAAGGTCAGCAGCAGGTTGAGGGAGGTGGTTCTCCTCCTCAGCTCTGCCCTTGTGAGGCCCCACCTGAGTGCTGCATCCAGGTCCAGAGTCCTCAGCATAAGAAACATATGGACCTCCCGGAGCAGGTCCAGAGGAGAGCCACTAAGGTGATTACAGGGATGGAGCACTTCCCCTATGAAGACAGGCTAAGAGAACTTGTGTTGTTCAGCCTGGAGAATAGAAGGCTTCTGGGAGACCTTATAGCAGCTTTCCAGTACCTTAAGAGGGTTTATAAAAAGGAGCATGAGGGACTTTTTATATTGGCAGATAGTGACAGGACAAGAGGTGATGGCTTTAACCTGAAAGAGAGTAGGTTTAGATTAAATGTTGGGAAGAAATTCTTTATTCACAGTGGTGAAGTAGTGGCAGAGGTTGCCCAGAGAAGTTGTGGATACCCTGGATATATTCAAGGCCAGGCTGGATGAGGCTTTGGCAGCCTGGTCTGCTGGAAGGTGTCCTGGCCCATGGCAGGGGGGTTGTAACTGATGACCTACAAGATCCCTGCCATCCTAAACCAGTCCACGATCCTATCTTCCAGCATTATCTGTCCTAAAACAGCAAGGTTCTATCAACAACTATGCTGAGCTAGCCAAACCCATAATCCTATCCTTTATGTTTATTTATCAGTCACACACAGACCTATTACACAAACGTCCCAGGCACAAACATACAATGCAGGAAGATGGAGTTTACAACACACTTGGCATTTTAACTCCGTAACTGAGATATTCATTAACCTCACAGTATACACACACACAGAGGTAAAAAAAATGTAATATTACTTAAAAAGTCCACATATTAAAGTTACAACATATGTTCTTATATCAATTTGACTTTCTTGGAAAATATTTAGGCATCACCTTGAGGGCACCTCACAAAACTAACACAGCTCTCCTCCACACAGCAAACTTTGTACAATCTTGTAACTCCTCTAACCTTCTTCTTTTAAATGGAGTCTGTATTTTTATACTCATCTTCTTGTTCCTACTGAAGTCTGTTACAAAGATTCTCTGTAACTTCAATAGAACTTAGATAAAATAAAACTGTATTGGTTTTTTTGTTTGTTTTGTTTCTCCTCCTATCTGCAGTAGATATTTGGTGCCAATGGGCAAACTTCTTTTTGATGAGGGATGATATTTTTATCTTTTGTTTATTTTATACGGGGAGTTGGTGTTTAGAATACAAACTCAAATGCTAGCTAGGGTAGCAGATAGAAGAAGGCTGATTAGAAAGCTATTATTCAGATGATAGCACTAGAAACCCTCCACAAAAAAGAAAAAGCAGAACTCAATTTATATAGTTTAATTACATCAAGTCTGAGTTCTGTCCGCTTTAGCCAATAGGTTTCCTGAAATTATTTTAATAGATTTTAATGGACTTAATAGGAGATGCTTAATAAGAAAAAGTAGTATCTGTAAAACCAGGGGTTTTTTTCAATGTCCCTATGAAATAAGATGAAGTTGACTGAATGAAACTGAAAAGAACTTTTCCCCCTCTTCCCCCAAACCCAGACAGAGCATGAATCCTGAAGAATATTCTGCAAAAAATGAAAAACAGATGGCAATCATAGAATAAAATCAAGGTTAGGATTGTTCACTTTTCTTCTCTACTGCTCATAGCATGATCCACATCATTATAAACATAGTGGTTTTTATAGTGTTATGATTAGTGCTGAAAATCCTGATGTATCTTTATGATCCTGCTACTTTCCTTGTCAGTTATGTGTCTGAGACATGACTTGATGAGCACATATGCCCACACACATTCTACCACCTTTCTGAGCATGTATCTGCTTACAAAATTATTTCTTCTATGTTTTCAATCATACCATAGAAAAATATGTCAGTGAATTGTTCTGGTCAAGGTCGATTTCCTGAGATGGCAAAGTAGTGTCAGAATAATATCAGCCGATTATATAATATTGTAGGAGAAATCAAAGGGTAGATGAAGCATATTATCAAAATCACACAGTTTCTGGAATATGAATAGCTGCCATTAATAAGAAATTAATTTTTTCCAACATGCTATGAATGTCTTTGGCATTCCCCTGAAGCCTCCATGCCATCTAGAGCAATCAAGCACACAGTTAACAAACACTCTGACCCCCACTGACTGTAAAGAAGAATCATCTCATGAGCAAATTAGAATATTGTCCCCTTTTTACAGGTTGTAAATCAAGTGAGAGTGGTTGAAATGCACTAAAGACAAGTCTAGAAGAAATGCCACAAAATGATTAATGGCAATCGAGCTCAGAGCATGGGCACAGCTTTCTCTTGGTGGCCAGCTAGTCATTTAGAAGCCTTTAGGTTGCCTGACCTCACTAAGCACATTTATAATGAGGCAGTTAAAAGAATGATCACATCTATATAAATGTTGTGTTAATCACCATTTTCCTCATCTGTGTCCCTGTTCAAGCAACAAATTGAAACATAGTCCCTGGTGCTAAAGATGGAATGAAACAGTCCTGAAACCTGAGGCTTTTAGGGAAGACACTGACCTTTGTGTCCTTAGGCACATCCAGAAAGTCCCATACATCTGTGTCTGATGAAGAACATTCCAGAAGGATTTAACTCATCTGTTCCAGTGTTCAGTCCCAAGAAGTCTTTAGTGGTTACTGAAAAGACCATTCAGGGAATAAAGCACCTCCAGGTATGTGGATGGAAAGATCAGGCATCTCTGCCGAAATGGTGTACAACTTGCTGAGCCTGTACAAAAAGAGAAGACACTTGCTGCATATTTGAAAATAAAAAAAAAAATCAAAACCACCCAATAAACCAAAGAAATGAAAGAACCCAAACCCTCATTTTCCCTGAGGATGAATGAAAAGAAATTTTTTGCAGTAGGGCCCCAGAGGTAGTGCATGCCAGGTCATGTTTCTGGAAGTACTGTGTCAGTGTCTTGTAAACATTGGCAGCCTGGAATCTGGAGCACAGGTTAGAAGGGAAGGGGAAGGGGGAAGGAAAATTTCAACAAATGCATTTCATAATACTGAGTCCCAAACAAAAGTCATACCTAATGACTGAAAATGGCTAATTACGCTTACTTTAAGTGAGTTACAAGAAAAGGAATGTTAGATATTTACTGGAGAGAGGTAATATATTGCTCAATCCACTGCTACTCTGCTACATTTCACCCTTGACATTGACCAGAAATGTATTCTGCAGTCATTTTGTAAATCATTGGAAAAACTACTTTTACACTGAGGACAATGCAAAACACATCTGGAGAAAATGGTAACAGCATTTAGTGAGAATTGTTTAGATGATCCTGTCTTTTTTTTTTATTTTCTGTGGTTTTTTGAGTTTTTTTTAGTAATCTGACTATGCCTCCATATTGAAGACGTGGGTCACCGAGACAAACGTGAATATGGTATTTAATTGCAAACCCTGTACTACAATTTCTAGCTTCGGGCATGAACGTATCTACTTTCATTCAAAGTAAATCAAGTCTCAAGGAATTTGGAATACAGTTAAGCCCTCAAAATCATCAATGTCAATGTGACCTGCCAAAAGACATTAACTCTGCAATTATTTTGTTAGCTGGAAAAAAATACTTGTGAGTAGAGGATCAACATTAAATCAAAAGGTTTCTACAAAAATATTGCAAAGAACAACCAGTCTGAGCAACTTTGCAGTATGGTTGGAGTCTGAAAATTGCAGATGCCTTTGCACACTTGAAACTAAATTTTGTACCTATGAAAGAACATGTAAATGCACAAGAGTCTTGTAAAAGTCTAGGAGAATAGTAGCCATCCTTTCTTTGCAATGAAGTGTTTATTTCAACATATAATTTCCATCCACATTTCATAAACCACTTACTTGGCTCAAGAGCAGTTTACTTCTGACTGTTGTTGCCTGTAGGATACATGATTTGCAATGCTGAGTATTTTGTTTTTCCATCACAAACATTTATTCATTAATAATTTATCAGATAAATGGCTTCTGATTGAGCAATTTAAAAAATGTAGGCAAATCAATGGCAAAAGACACCAAGCAGCATATTATAATGATACAATAATTCGAGCTCATACATTAGACCGAATTGATAGCGTCCCAAAAGCCCTCTTTGGATAGCTCAGTTTCAGAGAGTAAATGTTCAGCTGAAATACCTAATAAAACATCTCAACTACTGCTCTGAGAAATCGTGCCAGTATCATGTACAGTATCTTTGAGAGCTAATAAGTTGGCTCTGGAAAGCAAACAAACAAACAAACCCTAGAAAACGCCTCTGTGAACCTATAAGCTCTCCCTGGAGGGATATTAATAGTCACATCAAGAAGACAATGAACTTGTCTCTCAGTTGTGTGAATGAGGCTTTGAAAATCATAATGGTCTGATTCTTTGATGCCAGTGATATTTAGAGATATAGATTGTAGCATTAGATCCAAACAGTGTTTGTTATCACTCCTATGTGCAGCAGAGACAGTGAGGGAAACAAATGTGATAAATCCCTTAAGAGGGAGCTCTCAAGGGTTCCTAATGTATCATGAATAAGACCTGCTCTGAGTTACAGGATTTTCAGCTGAGTTGTTCACAAGGAAAATAAAATGCATTCTAAGGGCTGTGCCATGGCAATCATCACCACCTTTGAGGTTTCAGAGAAAAGAAGAGAGATTTGAAAACACTTTTGGAGAAAAGCTGCATATAAATATTTTCCCTCTTTCCAAGGTGTATTGCATGAATTAAATGACTTAAATTTTTTCAGGGCAGTAGTTAAGCTCCCTGAGAATAATGTTGTTAAAAGTCCTATCATTTTACAGTCATTCTGTATCTGCAGAAAGGACTGGTTTCCCATCAGGCCTGAGGAGATTAGTCAATAATGTGTTGACAGTATGTAGATTTATTTATAAAATGGATACTGTTTATATTCTACAAGGAATAGATTGTTTTCAAACTCAGATGGAATTTATCTTCCATTATTTGATGAAGACTCATTAATTATATACAATAAATTTCAGGAATGACAGATCTACCAATAAAAGCCACAATTCAATGTGGAATATGTGTGAACATCAATATATGTAGTTTTATATAAATGATCACAAGCAGAATCAGTTTATTTATTGTAAACAGTTTAAATGAATACATATGAAGTGAAAAATCAAATTAAATGGGATATTTTTTTTTTCTGATTTGATTTCTAATTTAACTGTTTCTGTTTGTGCTAATGTGAATGCTAGAGTGTCTTGTTTAATGACTATCTATTTTAAAAGTGTTTTTATCCACTCTACCTAAGACTAGAATCTTTGTCCACACCAAAATAAGTCTTGCTGAAGATTACATTTGTTTATTTTAAATAATGGACTTGAGTTGATTTGCAGGTTTCCTTTTCTGAATCTGTTAGCTGCAGGAGAGTTTTGAAAAAAGAAGCACCGTGCAGGAAATATTATAAAAACAGATGACAAGAGTCTCCTGACCCTGTAAAGGAAGAATTTAAAAATAAATTTTCAAATATTTTATTTTGTTTTGGTTTTTAATTTTTTTTCTAGTCCAGAAAATAGCAAACAGCTAAACACTTGGACATTGTAAGTGACCTTCTCTTTATACACATGAAAGTTATTCTTCAAATCATACACAAAATCTGGTCACCTGCCTACACCATCTCCATTTCAATGAAAAATAAAAAAAGTTAGATTAAACCATGACAGCTGAATCACACTTAATACTTCTACAAAATTAGACAGAAGGCATTAACACTCAAAGTGTCAAGGCTACTCTGGAAGGTTCAAATCACCGTCAGATTCCTACAAAAAATGAATTTACCATAATGTCATGAAAATAGATACAGAGAGCCATAATTGTGTGACTGGGGACAAAGAAAAAGAAAATAAAATCAATGATCAGTCACTTACACATATTATCGTTTTAAGGCTTCCCCTGACTTCACTGCTTCATAAAAATAATTTTCAGAAAAGCCCTAAATTTCTGAGCCTATGGCATCTGTTCAATCTTGATAATCAGACTGCTCCAACTTCTAAGAAGCCAAAGCTTCTAGTGTTTGTGTCTCTGGGATAAATCTTTCTGACAGACAGCCTTGGGGCAGTAGAGTTGGGAAGCCCTCCAGCACAGTCCTTCAGAGATGACCGCACATAGTCCAGGAGCTCCTGATGGAATATGGGATGAATTTTTACAGATTGCTTTTTCCACCTGCTCCATAAGTATGAAGCACACTTACCCTCAGGGAAACAACCCTCCATGCTTGCAAATTTTGACATGCCACATATTACCTTTTCAGCTGTTATTCAAAATGTTTTAAGGTATGTGAAGCCACGGCAAGCCACAACGGCAACCCCACCACTGTGCTCATCATCAGCTTTTCAGGTCCAAACCAGTTCCAGTTCGGGTTGCATGATAGAATGAATTTCAAGCAGATCAATGATATGCCACCAAAAAGGTGAACATTAGCAACCTGCATTTTTAAAAATATATATTTTTCCTTTTGAACCCAAATTTCAGAGTGATAAAACATGGCTGAGAAAATTTGCATCAAGATAATAATAGTTGGTAAACACTGTGCTAGTGTGTCCACATTTCAAAATAAGCACAAATCTCCTCTTTTTCCTCTATTTAACTGTCAGGCAAAAGGTGAGATCAGCATTCCACACTGAGTTATGTGTTACTATGGTGTAAACCTAGTGCAGTGAGTCTACACTGAGAAATTTATAACGAGTCAAAAAATTATCAGACTAAAATTATATTAAAAAAAGGTGTGAAATGTGCAGTAAATCTCTGGAGGTAGTAGTCTTAAATAATAAGGCTGTGTTGCTGTTAATATTTAATAAGAAAAACAAGAATAAAATAATAATGAACAAATATTCTCAAAGTAACATAGAACAGGGGTATGTACAGCACACAAAATCTCATTTATGCCTGAGTACTGTTCAAAGTACCACAAAAGTGCATGTATTTTCCTATAACCCACTATATTTCATATGTACAATAAATATGCACAATATACACTTTACATGGGTTCTTGCGCACGAGCTCTGCTACAATTATTCAGTACAAATTGCCACCTGTGACAGGAGTGGCGGCTTTACTGATGTAAATCCAGCACATTAGCACAACTGTACAGACAGCTACAGCAGCGGAAACTGGAGCATGATCTACAGAAATAGGTCAGCTTTATGAGGAAATCACTTGTTCTTGGAGGAAATAAATAATGAATTTCCACTTGGGGAGAGACCCCCTTGCAGAGGCGAAACCAATGTGAATTTTCTTGGCAGGAAACCTGTTTTATCTGAGAGTCAGTAAAAGGAACAGCTAGTGGCCCAGCATCCCTGCCTGGGTGCAGAGATGCCTTTCATCACACTTACTGGAGGCACAGTGCAAAAGGGTACAAGGAGAGGATGGGGCTGTGACAGCACTCATATCACAGCCCTGGCAGCAGGGATACACTCTGCTCACTGGGAAGGGAAGGCTACAACACATAGTGACCCTCAACAGCTTTGTGTGACAGTGAGAAAATGACAGGGGCCAGTGGGACTCACACATGCTCATCAGCACATTACAAACTGACAACCCTGTCCAAAGATTTCATGAATGCAGTTAAGGTACCCATATCTAAAAAGAAGACATTTGTTATGAATTTATTTCTCATAATATATGTATTTTTATGTTCAAATATATTTAAATACATGTATTCATAACAAAAATTATTTTTGAACAAAAGGAAGTGGGTAAAATCAGCATATATTATGATAACTGTTATGGATTTTTTTTACCTTCCACCTCTGTGTATATATTAATATCAGCTGCTTCATCTCTTCAGAGCTGCTTACTACATTTTACCATGGCATGCCTGATACAATCTGTAAATGAAAAGCTGAAAACCATAATAAGGAATTCTTCTCTTCTATGTAATGGGTACTGTCTTTCCTGTTCCAGTTCAAAGGCAAGCTTTTCTTTATTTTAGTGTTAGGCAGTGGGAGGACAGCCATATTTTTGGTCTTGTTTCCTGCCCTCTCAAATGCAGCTTCCAAACATTCCAGTTATCCGTATTTTTAAACAAAGGCAAGAAAATCCACAGGAATACCCATTACTGCAGCCTATGAGATACAAGGGAGGGAGATGAGGGAACTGGGTTTGTTCAGCCTAAGAAAGGAAGGTCTGCAGCCACCTGAGAGGAGGGTGTGGAATAGATGGAAAGACTTCCAAAAAGACTCTCCTCAAGGGTCCACAGTGGGAGGATGAGAAGCACTCTCAATGAGGATGACATTGTGGTACTTGCTGTGTGACTGGCCTGTTTGCAGTGAGAGGTTGGACCTGAGGCGCCCTGAGGCCTCTTGCCCCAGGTGACTCTGCTGAGCAGAAGTCCTGGCTCCCCTGACAGATCAAACACTGCTTCCCACAAAAATGCTAGCCATTGCTCAGAGAAAAGAGCTTATCTTCTGAGTGAAATCTACACAGCAGTACTCTGAATCCCAAATCAGATTTTATGCACGAGACCCAGAGAGTCTCAGCCTCATCAGCTTTCCAGAGGAAGTACAGTCCCACGCAAACGTAACTTCACAGACCTGAGCTGACTTACACAGATGCACAGATTGTAGAGAGCAGTAAATATAATCTGAATGCAAATATCACTATGACTTATCTTTTCAGTATATTTGCCCGTTAAAGTAAATTCTTCTTGGGAATGAAGTACAGTATTGTAAAATCAGTTAAATATCTCCCCTTGATCACTTTCACTCCCAAAACTGATAAGCGTATAAATTAGATGAATTAATACTTTTCAGTTGTAATTTCTTTGACTGGACAGCTTATTTATTTAATCTATGTTTATAGGAGCTTCACATCTTCTCAATGTAAAGGGTCTTAGTATATTTCCAGGCAGGCAATGTATCAATGTAATGCTGCACTGAACCTCTTGGTATCTGATTAAATGCCCTCCTCAAAGGCAGCATCCTTTGATCTCAGTACCTTAAATCTGGACCCCTTCTCTCTCCTGGCTGCAGCAGCAGCAGCCTCATGTGACACCTGCAGCTGGTGGGGAAATGGGAGTTTTCCACAGGCACGCAGAGGGACAGCTGCCAGGTGCACGAGGCAGCACTCTGGGTCTGGATTCATTGTGTGTCAGTCTGTACACACTAAAAAAGCAGCCTATCGCTACCCAGTCAGTTGTTTAACAGAGTAAAGGCTGCTTTTTCAGAAACTGGTTCTGTACTTTGAGTGAAGACACTGTCAGCCACGAAGAATCCAAAAACTTGCCTGTGCTAACAAAATTATCTTGCTGGTTTCCTGGTTTCCACCATAAACACACACAGCAAGAGTTGGTCTGCACCATGTAACAGCCACATTTGAGACAGAGCAAAAGTCTTTATTTCCAATTTGCTTTCATGTCAGTCCCCATCCTGCCCAAATCCTGTCAACCATTATCATATTAACAGTAGATTTGAAATACATTTTTCCTTTTCAGAGCAGAGATATTCAGTCCAGTCTCAGATGACATGGTTAAAGTTTCACAGTGTTCTCCTGTCACATGTCAGATTAATTAACTCAGCCCTGATTAATTTAAACTCAAAGTTTCTTTTATTCCACCTTCTAAAATACCAAATTCCACAGACTTCCTGCAGAGATACACAGGCACAACAATTCCCATTGCAATCTATCATTATTCTTTACAGAGATACTGTGCCATATTCCATATTCCCACTAGAATTAGACTGATGTGGCTGTACTGACATAGGTAAAATTATTCTTGATTTACTTTGGCACAAAAGAGATCAGCATCATGTCTACTGGGATAAGATAGTTCCTCCCCATGGTCATATTTACTTTACTTAAGACTACCAAAAAAAAGTATTTCTCAGACAGTTTCAATATACCATCTTTTCTCATAGGGAAAAAAAAAAGGAAAAATATAATTACAGGCTGCTCTAAGGTGAACTGCTGCTTTTTGTGGTTACCTGGAAGAATGAGCACGGTATCAATCCAGCAAAATATCTCTGACGTTTTGCATGTAGTCACAATATTCTTTATCTAATACTGCTTAAGAAACAATCAGGCCTGAAAAAAATCTTTCCTCACAAAAATGGAGGCAACTTTCATTACAAATTGGGAAAGCAACTGAAATGAAAATAGTGTAAGCTGTTATTTATTTCTACACCCAAGTGTTTTCCAGCTTTAGCAAAACACCAGCAGATCCTCTAGAATGGATCACCAAGAATTGCTGTCTTTGGCTTGTGGAGTTTCATCAGCTAAGCAAATAGGATGGCTGGGGAAAACAAGTAAAAAAGAGGCATTTGAAAAATGAAGATTGTCAAGGATAGGCAAGCAAGTGACAGAAGCTGCTTCATTGAGAAAGGAAGATGAATGCTTCAAAAACTTTCTTTTCACATTGGTGAATATCTTCCACTATTTCTATTTAACATATCAAGATTAGAGCTATCTGAAAAATGAATTGGCTTTTTAGAAGCCAATTAGCATTAGTGAATAACCACTTTACTTCTCATGCGTATCAGTTTTGGAAATTAAGTGTACATCCTTAGGGTGCTCAGACACCAGAGTCTTAATAAGACCTTGAAATGAGTAGAAACTGCTCAATATGTAGACATATTGAAATAATGCTACTTGTGATAATGTTTCAAAAGGCTGTGGAGAAGAGTGATAGAACTTCTGTGGATGCACAGAAAGTTTGTTTAGCCACAAACCTTGGCCAATTCATCTTCTCTTTCAGCACTAGTTTGCAGCCCTAGCATGTCCTAATTAATCTATGAACCTAGGCATTACATGATGCAGCCAAGAAGACTTAAAGGCAACCTCCTAGGCCTTTCTCAGTTGAGACTTCTACTAATATTAATGTGCATAATTTGCATAGAGAGCTTGAAAATGGGGTTCAAAAAGTTAAGCAGAGGCTCTGTTATCTCTTCATGCTGACATAACAAGCTGGACATGAAGAATATTGATTTAGCTACATATGTGTACTACTCAATCCATGAGATTCAAAGACACGCAGATTAAAAATTTTCTTAGGATTTCCCGCAGTGCTGTAGCACAAAAATCTTTTGCAGCTGAAAAACCTCTTTTGAATTAAAATATAAACAGAATATTTTCCCCTCCTCTGATAACAGAGCCATTATTTTCTATTATTTTATGGTGATCTTCCCTGTGCAGTTAGGGCATGCATTCTAGGTTTTACTTTTCCTATAACTTGAGGCTTATTTTAATTCATTTCACAATGAAAATTGAGGTTCTTATGTGATCCTTTGACTCTGGACTTTACAAAACTGCAACAAAATATCATTGTGCCTAAAGAACTCTGAAATACTAAAAAATACTGAAAAATACTGAAATTCTGAAAAAACTCCACAAAACAAAATACTCATCAGCAAAACATCATCTTTTCAAAGCAGGTGTTTATGGAGAAGGAGCTCTCTTGCTCTCTTACAATCCCCCCTTAATTTTGCATAACAGCTATAGTTAAGTGGCAGATTGGGTGGATCTGACACAGCGTGACCCAAAAAGATCATCAATGGCCATTCTCTGAAGCCTAAGGTGCTCTCTGCATACAGCAGCAGAGTCTGAAATGGATATCAGAGGCAGCTGGGTGCCAGAAAATGGAAATAGTTGTGTGTGTCTACCAAAATGCTGATGTCGGCTCAGCCCCTTTTATCTCCTTGCACTCAGGCTGAAGTGACTTCTGATGTTCATAAATCCTCCACTTCTACCTCTGATTTTCTTAAGGGATCTACAGCAAGGCAATGAAAAAAGAACCAGGCAGAGTTGAATTAAACATGCAGGCATATTTTCAGCCATGCTCTCTACCCCCTGCCCTAAACAGGTACAGTTTCTGTACAGATAGGGACTGATGCATGTCTGAGGAAGGGTTTAATCTGCCAAGTTTATTCCATTTAGGACTGCTTTCAGGACTACAAAGAAAGGATCATTCTTAAATCAATATCTGGGAAGATCTATATCCAATAAGTGCTTACTCCTTTCTTCATAATCTTCTCTGGAGACCCGTGAGACAGATGGTTCAAAGGACCTAACCCTCATTTCTCCAGAGCAGAATGCTTTGCCCTTGGGCTTATTGCTGTCACAGTATGCATATAACCTCCACTTCTCTTTTTCTGAGGCTGAGCTTGCCCACCAGTTGTAGGCCCTGTGGTGACTCATATGGACAACGATTATTTGTCATCAAATAAGCTTAAAATTATACAGAGCCAGAAAAAAAAAAAAGAAAGAAAATAAAGAAAATAAAATTTAAAAAAATCTGCAAAATTGTATCTTATTATTTTGGGGAATAAATTTTAAACTTTTCAAAGTTTTGCTGAAAAGTCTAAAGAGTAATCTTATTTGCAAATACGTATATGCAAATGAACTGTAGCTCTCAAATGAGAACTTGCATAGACAAACTTTCAGGTTCAAGAACCCAGGTGTAGCAGCTGTGGTCATTTAATTTCTACAGACACATTTCTGATGAAACAGATTAATTTTAAAATGTGCAATATGGACAGAGATGCAGCAATTTACACTGCATTTCAAACAATTCCTGCTCAGCATTGCTAATTAGGAAATCCCAGCAAAACAAGAAATATGATACCTCATAGAACTGTCAAAAGGCTGAAAACCAGCAAATTTCAAACACTCCAAAGAGAAATTCTTAAGAACTCCCAGTGCAACAAATCTGTTCCATATGAAAGCTTTATAGATCTTGTTCAAAGCTTCAACAAATGCAAATATCATCACTGCATATAGGCTCTGAGCTGATGTCATTTGCCATACCTCCATGGAAGTCAATGATGATACATTGATTTCCACTAATGAGGGTCTGACCAAAAAAAAAATTGCTGCATTCATTCACCTAAGAAATGCATTTTTCCCCCCCCATGTTCAAACTTTATTTAGCTTTTTTCCAGGGGTGCAGAAATGCTGAATTAGTATTAAATATATTCAGCATCCTCACCCAGAGCAAACCACATCCTAAGTTCAAGGAGGGAACAAAAAATTCACCACTGTGTCTCAGTCTTAGAATAGATTGAGATAATCACTGTCATAGAGATGATGAAAGGGCAACACAGAAGGTGTTCTGGAAAAGTTTTCAGTTGTCTAGGAAACCCATGGCAGTAATTGGGAAACAAGTTAGGTAGTTTTAGGACTCCAGATATAAGTACAGTTACAGCATTTAAGAAGAAGGAATAGTAGAAAAGAGTTAAGTTGGGTAATCCCTCAAAAAAAATTAAAGAAGGAAACTTCTGTGCAACAAGATAGGTTGGAATAATAAAAATAATTTAAAATATGTCCTGCTGTTTTAGCAGTATTTTTAGTCCTATCAGAGTACTATGTTTTTTCTGATAAAGTGAAGAACGGAAGTATAACTTTTCTTAAGAAGAGTGATGAGTGACCCAGTTTTAGAGGTACTATTCATACCGTTATCCTCTGGGTTTTATGTTTAAAAGATTATCTTGACATTAGTAAAGAAGCTTTACTGTATTTTTCCCAGTTAAGTTTTGGACTCTACATTTACAGGGAAAGCTAAGCTGATAAGAGAGAAGAAAAAAAGGTTTTCAAACAAGAGTTCCATTTAAAAACCCCAAATCCTTTTAAAGATACACATTTCTGCAATTTCCTTTTGGATTCTATTTCTTACCTCCTCCCCCCTCCAAAAGCACTTGTGGGATGACTTATTTGATACTATCCCCCATCTAGAACTCAAAAGTTATGCACAGTGAGGCTCCTTAGGTTGCAACAATTTTAAGTAGGACATTTGTTCTCCCCACAGAGGAGAGCAAAGCCCCAGGCACCCAGTGTACTTTCCTGCCACTTGTCAGAAGTACTCACTTTGTTTGGTTTAGAAGCTGGGAATATACCAAAGATGAGAGTCAGGGCTATGACTATTGAAAGAAACCATTTTATTCTTGCACTTTGATAGAACTGGAACCCACATCATGGTCAGGTCATCGAGTTCTTTCATTAAAAAAAATATTCTTTCAGCAGTGTCACAGATACAAAATTCTTGTTATCCAAGAAAGTGATGTATAAAAGTAATTTATGCAAGAAAAAATAATTTACCTATCCAGGCAACGGTTAAAAACATACCCATTTTGCTCACGTGCATTTCTTTCCTGATCAATATTACAAAGGAGGTCCTTGTTTGAATTTTTCAGTAATCCAAGTCTAGCTGGGAATGAGACTTGAATGAGATGTTGGCTGCCAGGCCAGATAAACAGATTCGTTCCCATTTCAGTGTTTCAAAGGTTGTTTGCAAATTGAATAATTGAATACCTTTTGTTCAGGGACAACTTGTTCTGGAGGGCTTACTGCAGTGGCTACAGCCTGCACTTGTTGACCTGAAATATACCACAAACAGCTTGATTTAAGGCCAGAAGGAAACTTGTACCCTTTACTTTCCTATGAGAGCAACTTAGACATGTAATGTTATTATAATATCTTTATAGTTTTGAAATGCAAAAAGCCAACCATATAATCATCACGTTCTATTCTACATAATTACAGTAATTTTGTAACATATCCAGAATGTAAACACAAAGGAAATGTAATTGCAGTTTTCCCCAACAGCTGGTAAAATCACTGTTTTAAACTTAAACCTACAAAACCACTGTCATCCCTTATCCTACTGATGCCTGGAACAGCAGAAAACAATCTTTAAACTTTGTTGGTTTATGAAATATATTGATTAAATAGCTGACTCAAGTTAGAAATTTCAAATACTGAAACATCCCAAGTGATATAAGTAGGGTTTTGCATATTGTCAGTGGAACAAAAGAGCAGAGAGCAATTCCACAAAGTGGTTTTGATATCAATAGGCTGAATTGTCACAGCTATGAATCATCATAAAAAACTGCTGTAACAAGTAATACAAAACTTTGTAAGACATTCTTTAGTGAATCATAGATTTAAAAAATCCCAAAACTAAACCCCAAACCATTTAGCTTCTTTTATCATTTGTCCCCCCTATCAGAATAATATTACACAACAAAGAAAACTAATTTTCACATTCTAGTGCCCTATTGTACATTCCCTCAAAAGAAATATAATTGTTCTCTTTTTCTTTAAGGTAGCTATGAATATTTGAGAAAATGTCAAGACTAAAAACACCCCAGTATTTTGATTGATTGAAAGGTTAGTATCCATTGAATAGTTTATATAGTTTTTTTATTTGGTGGTGGTTTCATAGTATCACTTGCATTTTATTTACATTTTTGTTATTTTCTCAGAACATGCTTTCATATCTCTAAAAGGGGGATAAATAGTAGGTAAACAGTATTCTAGTTATTTCAGCTTTTGCCCTCAGGAAGAAGACAGACACTTTTGTGTGGGATAGGTGGGCTGCAGGGATACAGCACATCGGGCTTCCCATGGTGAAGGGAAATGTGACTGGTGCAGATAAATCAGACAAATGTTATGCTCTGTACCCATACACAACCTTCTGCTTTGCCCAGCACTCAGGCTGCACCACACACAAAAATGATTTATACATATTTTAAAGAGGAGGTGAGGTTGCAAAGAGGCTGGGTGGCACGGAACAGAGCTGCGTGGTGGCACAGACATGCAATTGTTGGAGCAGAGGAGCACAGCTGATTTAGCAGGTGCATCTGTAGCTGCGTGCAGGACACCAAGGATTTCTTCCCCACTGTCCCAAGGGAAACCTCAGTTCCAATACCAGTTGCTAGAAACATTCAGCTTTGCAAGTTTGGTTTTTCTAATATGACAATAGCATTAGGGACAGAACTGAATGATGAAACTAAGCAATGATTTTTTTTTCCATTATTGAATTTTTCTTCTTTGAATAAACTGGGATCTATTGTCTTATAAAATTGTAGAAGCTTTGCAGTAGTAAATACTATGTAAGACAAAACTATTTCTTATTCATGGATCTGCTGGCAGTTTTTCATGATCTTGGTTAGCTCTACAAAACAAGCATTTAAACAGCCAATGCAAATTTCATGAGATTATTTGACAAATAACTACTTCTTTTTCTTGTTCTGGGCCACTTTATCAAAAATTCATAGAAACAAATCCATAACCCAATGGCTTTTAAAGACAGAAGACAACATTATAGGTTTTCAATGTAATCTGAAAACATATTAAGATTAATTCTTCGAAGAATTTCTATGGATCTTAGAATATGGTAAATGTAAAACCTCAAAATCTATGATGACAGTTAATCATCTAACACAAGGGAGTCCATTTCCTAAAAAAGACACCTTCTTGAACTGAGCTGCCTTACCAAGTTTTAAACTTAGAGCTTAAAGATTAATTTAAAAAATACCTCAATGAAAGATGGTTTTGACACATCTTTAGCATCCCTCATGTCTTATGCAATACTTGGCAAGCATCACTGCATATTTAGAAAACAATAAATACAGTATAGAAAGCCAGCTCTGAAGGGATGCAAGTATACTTTTTGTGTATTTTGCATCTCTGACCTATTCCTAGGAAAAAAATGCCACTTACTCAAAATTTATACTGTTTCTGTACATGTGTGTAATTGTAAATTAGTTTCAGTACAAAAAATACTCTTTAACTGTTGACTAGTAGCTGTGAGTTCTCCCAACAACACTGAAACCTGTGGCACTCATTTTAAGAATATGTGAAATAATTCTTATACAAAGCTCCAAGTATTAAACAGGGAAAAAGATAGTTTAGACCTTTAGCATTCCCCACTGATGAAAAACTGTTTAGAGCCAAAGATTTAACTGTGTGAATACAATCTTTGGCCGACAATCATACCAAGAAGCTCCTGCACTGGGCACAGATGTGTGCAAAGCTCAGTCATATGAAAAATAAATTGTAATGAACCCACAAGGGAGTGAGCACTGAGGAAGAAGGGGAAAAACACTCAACAGGTGTAAGATTGATCAAGGATGTGATCAAACAAAAAAGAGTCCAGGAAAATGCATCGAGATCAGAAAGCCAAATAGAAAATGGAACTGATATCTACATAGGCTGGGGTGTTAAAATTGGTTTTACAATAATTTCTGCCACAATTTTTATGTCACTATAGTATAATTTTGAACTCAAATTAACTGTCTATTGTATCAGCTCTTACAAGCAGTTTTCTTGGTTCTCCTATCTAAAGAATGAGTCTCCTATATCTGTGAGTTGAATTTTCCCACCATGTCCAGCTAGACCCTTCTGATTTCTCAGCAATGTGACTGCTCTGCTTGATGAGGGAAAGCTGAACCTCAACTGAGTTTTCACATCACATTCAGGGAATGCATACAGAAATGAATGCTGATGGTGAACATGTGCTCTGGGAGGTGGGTGAGGGCCATTCTGTGAAATCGGACAGATTTTACTGCCTTGCAGAACAGTTGGGTCAGCAGAAAGCACTCTCAACTCTCCCGGCTTACACGGGCTGTGCTGATAATGGTTGACTTTATTAGTCCTCCATCATCACTCTGTGACGTTCTAAGGATTTTTAACTGATTCTCTTGTCATATCTCTTCAAGACCAACTAGCAAGACCCTGATGGGACTTCCAGGAAAGAAAACCTGCAGGAAGTCTGCAGAAAGGGACTGGTCTAAGCAGATGGTACAGACAGAAATCTTCTTTGCTTCATTTTCTGGCTGAAGAGGATATTGGAACTGTGTGTGTTGGGCAACACAAGGTAAAAACAATTGAGCTGAAGGAGCAGCATAACCCTGGCCATGCTCTCAGGCTTTCTCAGCAGAATATTTTTTTAGGCACAAAGGTGCTGTTCCGTCTCATGTCCTCCAAGTCGTTGGAGGTGAATGAATCATCTCAAGGTGATCACCATGACCTACAAATTCTACAGCTTTTTAATCCTTCACTGTCTTAAGCACCTGGGATCAGAATTCATCCAAACAGAAGGGTAGACTCTTATTTTTCACTCATCTTTCCTATTGTGGCTCTCCTATCCTTCCTCTACCTCCCTTCAGGAATATAGATACCAGGCACATATTTTCCCCAGAACTCTTGCAACCCATCCTGGATGAAATGACTTGTAACTTCTTTGAAGGCGAAGTGTTGGAGATTTGCAGGTCAGAGAACACTGAAACCTCACAAAATGTGACAAAACCTTATGAGGAGTTAGGCAATTTTTAATACGGACAAAAACTTCCCTTGTTTTTGTTTTGGTTCAATACAAGTTTATTTAGAATAAAACACTATTTTTCTTGAGCACTTACATCTAATGGTGTTCTTTCCTCCACCAGTGTACCTCAGTAACATAGCACTTACCAGAAATTGATACATAATAACTTCTGTTTAAGAAGGAGTTTTATTAATAATTTCTTTTGGCTCTGGAAAAAAAAAAAATCTATGAGCCCTAAAAGACAAGGACTATTTCCTTTGGGCTTTGATACAGTGTGAAGTCTTGCAGGAAATCTTTTAAAAACAACATTACAACAGGCCAAGCAAAAAGAGAGATGTTATTTTTTCACCAGTGGTGGTGCTTTTAACTCTTGTAAACTCCTACTGGTGGCTCTCTAGGACATCCCAACCAGTGATGTTTACTCCTTGTGCCTCCAGCTCTGGGGGCAGGCAGGAGCAAGCAGAAGTGTGGTTTTAGCAGAAGAACTAAATTGGAGACTACTCTTCCTAAACCATGACAGCTATCAATTTCAATCTTTTCTACTGAGTGTATTTGTTCAGCAACAATCATTGTTAAAAAATCATAGAATGGTTTAGGTTGGGAGGGACCTAAAAAATTATCTAGTTCCAAGCCTTCTGCCATTGGCAGGGACACATCCTACTTGACCAGGTTGCTAAATGCCCTATCCAACCTGTCCTTGAACACTGCCAGGGATGGGACATCCACAACTTCTCTGGACAGTCTGTTCCAGTGCCTCACCAACCTCACAATTCTGCGTACTTACCTAAATTTACCCTCTTTCTGTGTGAATTCTTTATTCCTTGTCCTATTGCTATGGTTTCTGATCAAGAATTAAAAAATATTAATGAATCCTATGCTAGCAAGTCCTGTGCTCTTATGCAACAGGGAAATTGCCATTTTCCTGTATCTATTACTCAAGGTATTAAACTCACTGGGAAACTGGAGCTGCTCTTAGAGATATTGCAACAGATATTGCCCTCTAAAGCCTTGAGAAAGAAAATTATCCCAGGTAAGGGAGAAGATTATTATGGCTGTTCTGCTGACTGCTATCCTTTCACCTCACATGCAGGAAAACAGACCAAATCCAGAAAAAAGTGGTTCTCTGAGGTACCAGCCCCACATCTCATGTTGCCCCAGCACAATTGGCCAACATCAATAACACCTTAAACTGGTGCTACACACAACCCTACTTTCTCTGTGGATCACTGGCTGGTACCTACACACGTGGACAAGACAGATACATTTTTCCTAGCACTGCAAAGCTGATTCTGTATGGCTTTATCAGGGATAATGCTGACTCAGCAGTTCCACTTGTAGATCTGCTCAGTCTGCCAGAACTCTGATGAGGGATATGTACATTGCGAATGCTTTAACTCACAGTGAAATATCTTTCTTCACAAATAACACTGATTTCTACTCTGCACTTTTCCCTGCTGCTGCTCCCATAGACAGTACAGGACAAGCCCTGTGACAGTGATTGTAAACCCTGACATAAACAACAGGATTGTTATCTGTCTTTCAACAGATAGGAGCACTGCCAGCCGGAGCCTGTTTAAGCTTATTAAACAGGCAAGGTCGTTTCACTCTTGTCAAAGATTTGTTTTCAAATATCTCTGTGGAAAGAAGTTTTCTTCATTTCCATTATCATTCTCCTGATGTTTTCATTCACTGATGAAACTTCTCCAAAGAAAGGATGAAATGTGGCAATTTTCATTTTAGTTCTTAGCTACATATGTTACTTCTACCTTATCAACAAATTTGTATTACTTTGCACAGTCATGTGTTAATCTCTATAGCAGCCAGCACAGGAGGTTATGTAGTCATCTTTAGCACTCTGCAGATATGTGTTTTCCATTATATTGTATTCAGAAAGCTTTTCTCCCTGGGGGAGCTTCTAATGTGATATTTAGCTTGAATCCTAATGCAGCTAAGCTCCATCAAAACCATGCATATGGACTCAAGGGTAACTGTAAATAATGCAGAAATAGATCAATACTAATCTTGAATTTTTTGTGTGTAATTCTCACAGAGCTCTTATGACTCCAGCCACATCCTGTGCCATGGATTCTGACTGGCTGCTCATTCCCAAGCTGTGGCAGGAGTATGCAGCATCAGCACTGTTCTTACAGATCATATGTGAAATGTAAGGAGAATTGCATTCTCATTCTCTAAATATATATAAGGATATATGGGATATAATCTCTAGAATATATTATTTTCTAGAGAAGAATGAAGTTAAAGATGTAAAATAATTAACTCTAGTGTTGCTCACTACTGTGGGACTTAACTTTCTGATCCTATTGTATTGGGTGATTGTGTTTTATTTATCCAACTTTTCAAGAATAAACAGACTTAGAAAACAACTATGGCTTATGCTAAATCTTAAAGGAAGTAAACTGTTTTTCTATATTGTACCTGTTATGTTAGTAGACTGTATTTGTGCATGTGTATTTTATGTTATAAAAAAGTCAACCATTCACAATCATGTATTGAAGAACTATGTGAATCCTACTATTTGTGGCACCCTATTAAATAATGATTAACATTTAGTTCTTAGAGTGTGTATTTTTATTTTAAAGCTGGAGTCCCATGAACAAGCACCTAATTATTCTCTAAAGGTGTTCTATTTTAAAATAATTCTGATTTATGCAATTTCCTGGATAAAGAACTGCCTTCACTCCTCTTCCCTTATTCTGTTTATCTGTTGTGATTTTTCTTGTTTTTTTTTTTTTTTCTAGTCACCAGCTCCTTTTAGTAATATGAAGCAAAAAGACACTTTTTCAAACATCTCAAGAGCCTTATATTGAGGAAATCAGCTCCTTGCAGGATTCTAGAGGTATACTTTCCTCATTAGAAAGTAGCAGACAGCTTGCTGACGAAGGTTCTAATAAGCAAATTAAAGCATTAATACCATGAGCTCAGGGTTTTGTACAACACAGCAAACCGTATGCCGCAGAACTTGGGATCTCTTTCCAGCTGTCAACTGCCAGGATCCCTGAGTTCCTGCTAATTGGCAACACACCAAGGCAAACAAGTCAGCTAATTCCAGAGCAGTGAACTGATTAACTTTGGGTGTGTATACATATTTATAAAGAGAGTGTTGCTTTTGTCTCAATAATCAAAACTAGGTTTAGTTTCAATTTTAAAAGTTGTGGACTACAAAAGTAGTAATGGCACAAAAAACCCAACCCAGGACTAATTCTTTCAAATAAATGTTTGAAAGCTGTATTGATGTTAAAAATAGAGAATGTGTATGTATGTAGAAAACTGGGATTGATCAGTCATTGTATCATTCCTGTCTACTCATAAAAGCACCACAATTATCTTTCTACTATAAGATAAAGACATTTTACAATATAACATTTTCTGTACTTTAATCATGAACAATTAGATTAAAATAGACTGGTTTTCAATTTTTTACCTCTTTAAATTCATACACTTTTATCAGAACACCATAAACTGAAAAAAAAAGTCTTTTTAGATCTATAACACCATAAAGTATTTCCTTTGATTCTTTTCAGTGTAAATACGAACGTTTGGATCGGCAGGTGCCACTTTCCCCTGTCATGTACCCTGGGCAGTCTCTTGGCTCCACAGGGGAGGAAGAGGGTTTGTTTGCAGGGTACAAGATCCTGTAGAGCAGCCAGGAAAGCAGCTCTACTCTATGACCAGAATTTTGTGATTTGGTAAAGAAAACAAACCTAAAGAAATCATAGAGCTGGGAAAGGAAAGCACATTGATAGGTATGCTGCAGAGTGACGGCAGTAGATGCTATGGATGGTGAAGACAATAATAAAGCAACTTCTGAGTTTATTTGTCTCCCATGCATGCCTGATCTCCTTACAAATCAGAATGTGCATCTAAGGATAGGCCCATGTCAAGGTCATCCTTTTTTAAGACCATGCTGAAAGAAACTGTGGTCTCTTTTCAATATAACAGAAGCACAAAGAGTTCTGGAAGCGGAAGCTGAAACTCCGTGTCTGGTTAATAGCAGCACTGTCTTCCATTTTAAAGCAGGAATAGGTGTCTTGTATTTGTACTTCTGGTCCCATCATTTCTGCATTCCTGGTTTCAGTGTGGCTCAATTGGAAAATGTTCTAGTAGTCTGCCTTACTCTCCTGATGAAGGGAGCTATGATTTTAAACTCCCTGAAGATGGGAATGGCCTTGAGATTTGGCTTCCCAATTCCCAGCACAAATCAGTAGAATTCATCCTTGGTTAAAAGTAGAATTTTTGTGCTGATACATGGTCAACTATCACTGGTTTTTCTTATTTTTGAGAAAAAAACCCCAAAACCCTATTTTCCCCTCAGAGATGGACAATAATGTTTTAATCTATAGTTTGTCCTGGGTTTATTGGTCAGGTTCTCTATATATTTATTATTATGACTTCACAGTTTCAAATGAACTGCCTTGACCACAACTAAGTTTAAAGAGCTGGAAAGATTGGGGATATTGTTGTGTTATAGAACGGAAGATCTTATTCTAGTACTACCTCTCCATGACCTCCTTTATAATTTAGAGCAACTCCACACTAGCAAATAAACCTTCTGTGCCAAATCCTTGTTACTGTGAGTTTCCAAACAACCTTTCTTAAACACAGTTTCTTACTGGTAAAATGCTATACCTGCCAATTATTTTTAAGTGGTTTTTTTTTCTTCTTTTCCCCACCAAACTAGTCTTAATTTTATATGACATTCTTTTCCTGGAGGTCATTGTGTCCCTTCTGAACACTGTCCACACTCATTAAATTGAACCATTGTATAGGACAGAATGCTGCTATGGCTGCAGGCAGGAGCAGGAATCCTAAAATATATGTATTCAAATATTAAAAAATTATATGCAATATTTTCTGTTTCCTGAATAAGCAAATCAACAGAGGAAAGGGTTATGCTTATATAAAGTATCTCAGCTTGAGTGTGACAACATTAATTATCCACTGTAACATGCTGATTTATAATTATGAAATCAGTAATTTAATTGGCATCTAATGCAGTAAAAACATTCCTGCCACTGTCATTATCTGAGTGCCAGTGCTTGACGCTTTCAAACTTAGTTTAGCTGTCAGAAATTGTTATTCTGTTAAATGCATATACTTGCAAAACTGAAAACTATTTAACAAAAATGTTTTAAAAGGTGCTACTACATGACTGATGAAGGTGCCATCTACACATTTCAAACAAATCAGCCAACCTCACTGCTAGTCCTCAAACACTTCTCACTGTTGGTAGAAATAGCATTTATACTCCTTGGGAAGAGAAGCTGCCACAGAATCCCACCATTGATATTTGGATCACAGATTATGTCTATCTGAGTGGCAGAGCTTAATTCTTGGGTGTAACTTCATCTGTGGGTTTGTAGGTTTGTGATGGGTGGTATAAATGCACCCATCAAAAGCTGAGTGGCCACTTTGAATGAAGCACAAGTGAGCAGTACAAGAGCTGGAATCAGGTAAGCCAGCTCACTATACTCGAGGTACTATATGTTAAAGAGCCTGGGGACTAGTTTTGCTCCTACTAGTTCTTCACTCCTGAACTAGAGATCACAGCCAGAACAGCAGGCAGTTCTTCAAGCTTGTAGACTTGGGTGAAGAGCCTGATCTTCACAGAGGGAGTCACACAAAGGAAATATATCAAAATAACCTTAACAGGACAGTGATCTGCATGAATGATGCTCTGTCAAAAGAAGAATCTAACTTAAAAACTGGGTACAGCAGGTGGTAGAAAGCAGAAAAGAGAATAAAAACCCAGTGCCGTAGTCAGTAAATCATTGTACAATGGTTTCTTAGCCTTGCTCTACATGACATATTGTGCCTGTGTAACTATTTCTGTGATGGAAGGGATTTCTTCTACTGAAATTGTTTTACATCTCCAGCTGCTAATGGGTCTGAAGTACTACCACTCTATGCAGTTCATTAAACCCAATGGGAATAGGCCTGGATAAGCTAGATATAACTGATGACATAACAACTTGAGCTGCTGAAATATTTAGGCATAATTTTCAGTTATTGCATACTGGACTATTTTGGCTTTGTAGCACAGTTGAAGTGCTGCAACTGCTGAGTGTGAACAAGACCATTTTCTCAGATCATTTTAGAAGAGTGTCAGTTCCTTAGAGAATATGTCATTTTGATATAAATAAAAGTATTCTACTAAAAGCTGCTAAGCTAAAGATAGATATAAGTATAACCAAGAAAAATATAGTATTATCAAGAGCATGGCCCATGAGGATTCCTGAAGGCAAATAACTTCACATTAAAAGTATCATGCTGTCAGATGTCTGTATATGGAGTAGGATTCAACTCATATTAACAAAAAGTTAAACAACAAACTTCAATGGGAATCCCTCTGCAACAGTGGAGACATGCATTTCCCTGGGATGATCCATCCATTCCCAAGGTAGTGTTGCACAGTCTCTGTGTTTTCTATCACAAAGGGCTTTCTACTTGCAATTCTACAGCCTGTCTTTCACTTGCAGCTCAATTCTCTCATTGAAGTCACAACAGAAGTGTTTTTGCATTTTCTTATGACTATATTTTCTCGTTGCTGTGTGAATGACCACCAGCATTGTGAGAGTCACCCTTCTTCCATCCTTTCCCAACAGTTCGGTTACTCAGTGGACCAAATGGTACACATGAAGACAGCTTAACTGGTTGCAGCACCTGCTCCCAAAATGTGCTGCCATCAGCACTTAACAGCATTGTGCCCATAAAAGCTGACAGCTCGAGCATGTCTTGAAGACATCTTGAAGACAGTACAGGTACAACTGAAGCTTGTGTGCATGTGTGCTGGTAAAACACCTGATGCTGATGGAATCAGGACCTGAGCATGCTCAACTGTGGATCTTGTCACTTGTCCCCACTTTTCCGCAGGGAAATTTTTCATTTTCCCTTTTCTTTCTCTCCTGTTTTTATCTTTGCCCAAAAGCTACTCTGACTGCAATATATGCCACCAGCTATGGAGCCTGCTGATAAATCTCTGTGCATTTAAATCTGTCTCCTTTGTGCCAGAATAGGTGACTGATATCTTTCAAACACCTAATTTTCTGGCAGCTGGAGTTAGGTCAAACAAATCCCACCCTCAGGCAGTGCTATGATGGAGGGAGCTGGCAGAAGCCCTTTCCTAACATCTGACTTTTAAATACTTGGCCTATGTGCAGAGTCCTGAAGACTGTGAGCAATTCACAGTAGCAAGAGGATTACAGCCAGTGCTGGTAGAATAACTTAGTTGTTCATGTTCGGTCTTTCCAATATTTCCTACAGCTTCAGCCTCACAAGCACTTTTAAGTATGTGGTAACATTAATAATCACAGAAGAATTGGAACTGTGAGAAGTAAACTGTCAAGTTTAGTACTTGTAAGTAAGATTCACAAGCTGCTTTGATCACTTTAAAGGTAATTAACTGGAACATAAAAAAGAAATAAATACAAAAATATAATAAAAAAACAAAGTTATTATTTAGACAATTGAAAAAAAACCCCAGGAAATGCAAAAGGATGTGGAATACTTAATTCAATTTCTTTGTGTATTTTTATTATCAATTGTCATCCCTAAGAAGATTCACAATGAGAGCATCATCCCAATTTTTAATCACTTTAAATACAGACTTGTGAAGTATTACACAATTATCTTTATTCTCCCATTTCTCCCATAAGAATTATAGAAAAATAACTGTTTTTAAAATAGCATGCTGCAATACATAATGGCCAAGTATTTATAAAATATATAACTGTTAGTGAGGCTCCTCAGAATAATGAATTGTTACCTATTGTCTAATGAAAATGAAGTCAATTCAAAGCAGTCACTGCTGCAGAGATATCCACCACAGCAGAGGCACAGTTTGTAATGAAAAGCATTATGTCTTTAAAAGAATAAGAAAGAAATCTGAAATGAAAAAAGAAGTTTCAGTTTAAGTACACAAAACACAAAAGTCTTCTGTTAAGGCATTCTGAGAGATGCCTGACCCACCAGCCTTCCAAACCAGGCAGACAGTAAGTGAGACACAACAGAGCAAATTAGGAACACACAGACATAGTTATGTAGTTTCTGGAGCAGAGCTGATTCATATTCAGCCTGAGAGAAGCCTAGGGAAAAAGCTAGCCTGGCAGAAGTAGTCTGTTAAAACATTTGCTTACTCATTTTGCTATTAGATGTAATCCATGATTGAACATTAAGTAGTTTGCTCGAGACAACTCAGTGTTGAGCGTGCTCATAACTTTTTGTGAGTGTCCTAATGTGCTTTTCCTAAAGAACTAGCTTCTAGGAGTTATTTTTACTTAATTGTTGAGTTACGATCGTTAGGCATATTTCTGGCCTCAATAGCTGTGCTAAATTTTGAAAATATTATCAGATGGTATAAAACCAGAAGGCAAATAACAAGTGCAATTGTTGTTGGCTTGTTTGGACTTATTTTTACATTGTGATTTTTGAACAGCAAGGATTAAGCACATGCTTATATGTTTTGCTAAACTTGAGTTGATGTCTGGTGTAAAACAGAGAAGAGAAGAGAAGAGGAGTGAATAGGAGACAAGTAGGACTTAAGGCTTGAAAAATAAGGGCTTTCTGGAACTGGGACTTGATCTGCCTTTTGTATGAGCTAATTTAGATTCTACTTTGCTAAAACACAACTGAGCAACATATTAATTTATTCAAGGTGTTTGAAAGTAATTAGTGAACAAGACAAGAAATAAAATTAATCAATGTTACAATATAGTATGTGTCTGGAAAAAAATCTACAAAGTATATAGGGAAAAAGTAGCCTTCATATATATTAAAGAAAACTCACTTCACATAACTAGTAAATGTCAGTTAAAGCCAAGGGAAATATGTACCATGTTCAACAGTATTAAAACTGACATAACATGAATGATTGTCAAAAACTGATGGTATCTGGCAATGTTAAGAAATATTAAATAGGCAAGAGATTCTTTTATACTGTTTTACCATTTTTGACAGTTTATATACCTAGAATGAAGGTTCATTTATAGTTTCAAAAATGCAACCTATTCAGTTTTGTTTCATATTCTCTGATTCACTTGAGCAGCTATGAAAAGATAATTTGGGCTCAAATGAAGGCTTTTGTAATTGCTGTCAGCTTGGCCAAATACTGTTTTGAGCAATCTGGACAAAAAATCTCACAGTATACTTGGTTCAACACAAAATTAATGAAGGCAACTGAAAGCAAAAGCTGCTTCTTACAAGGGGAGGGCAAGTGAAGGAACCTGCTATTTTCACATATTTTTTTCATCTTTCTCTCCTGTTAAGACTAAAATCCATTAATTTTGATCTACAAGTTTCATTTGCATGAATGGGTGCCTCCAGGAATTAGTCTGTGTCTTAAATACCAGTTTTTTAAATGAAAAACAGAGTCTTTGACACTGAGTGTTGGCTTAACCCTCATAGACTTGGGGTTATGTGAACACAGCAAGTTGTTCTCTTCCATGTATATTTAATAAAATATGGTTGATTGTCACTTCCTCTTTTAGCCAAGTGACACACAGTTTCTGTTTTCCAAAAACCAATCTGCTTCTTTATTCCACCATCCCCATCTTCTCACATGCCAGTTTCTATTCTATGAGATGAATGGCACTCAGGAGGGAAGCAATGGTATCAAAACTCCAATTCTGTGTCTTAAATTAGTTTATATAATTTTATTTGACTGTTAGGACCAACATTGTCTTAGTATTTATGGAAGATATATCTATCTGAAAAAGAACTTGTAGCTACATAAAAGAGGACTGGAACCAAAAAGTCCAAATTTCCCACACTTTGCCTCCCTTATGGAAGATAGAAATTTTGGCAGACTATAAAAAATTGAAGTATTTTATTAACCAAAGAAAGTTTTAGCAAGAGAGAAATGTTTGGAAGATGTTGCTGTATTGTCTGAAGCTGCATGTGAACTTCAAAACAGAAATTCTCAAGAATATGCACTATAAATATGCACACTGGAATGAGAAAAAGAAATTGAAATCCACATGGCCATTCAGAGCCACTGCTTCTGCTGTCAGAATTAATGCTTTTTTTCTTTCTTCCCTAAGAGTTGATTTCTAACACTGTACAGCACCAGAGGCTTCCATCAATGTGATGAAAAAAGAAGCTATTCCAAGACCCAAATCTTACAGTGCCCCTCTCAGAGTTGTATCTACAAGATCACATTCTTCAAATTAAATGTTTTCTGATAACTTTTGCATTACAATATCTTTTTTTTTTCCCAAAACACATCAGTCTGAACACCAACAATCCTTGAAAGGAAAGCAAACACAATCACATCATTTTGAAAACGCACACACACACACATACACACGTACACATACACATAAAAAACATTCACAAAATCCACAGATATTTAAGAAGTAAAGAAAAAGGTAAAGCCAAAGCTGCAAGAGTTGTAAGAATGTGAACAGAGCACCTCACATCAAAGGAATATTTGTGTAGTGTTCTTCTGCTGCACTCAGATACATGAGATAAGACCTATGTGTCACATCCTCTGGGAGAGGGATATGGTTGAGTCACTAAGGCAGGATGCAGAGGGCAACTGGCCCCACATCTCCCTGTGCCATTCCAGAGCAGCTGTACCACTCCTGGTATACAGCCCTGAACAGAGCCATAGAGACATCTCAGCTCACCTGGCATTGATGAATCTCAGCAGTTTTTGCTGAAAGAGCAGCTCAGTCTGCACTTTCCTTTGTAGCTTTTTCCATCCATTTTTGTCTGTCAGGAACCTAAAATATTATCCACTGAAACATCCAATTTTACTGATGCGTAAGCCTTTGTTATCTGGGTGACTTAATAGGACTGCCTAAAAACTAGAGAGTTTTATTTGGAACAGCACCTCTTATTTTGCAGCAAGGACACATCACTGAAAACACCTTTAGCAATTCAAATTTTCCCCAAATTCCTTCCAGGAGGCCAGAAATCACCACAGTACCTTGCATTTACAACACAGGAAGACATAAAAATATTCCTCCAGATAACATACCAGTGCATGCAACAGTGTATAAATAAATAAACAAATAAACACACATAAATAAAACATTATAAATAAACATTATAAATAAACAATGTTAACATTATAAATAAACAGTGTTAACATTGTTTATTTTTTACTCAGCAAAATGACCTTTCTTACCCTAAAGAAGGTATCCAGAAACTGCAGTAAAGTTGGCAGACAGTTCTGAGGAGAGGTTGCATAGCTGGGGTCTCCAAACTAAATTAATTTTGTCCCAGGTTTAATTAATAAATGCAGTTTGTATGGGAAGACAGGAGGCAAAAAAAGTGCTTTCAACATTACCTGTCTTAGAGAGGTAAGAATTTTGAGGCAATGTGCTCTAATGGGGTCTGGTTTATGTGCATCTCTTCAGTTACATAATGACAGCCTTTAGTTATCTGACTCACATCCTACCTCTCAGTGTTAGGTATGAATCAAATCCATCCCTGGTCAGAACGAATTATCCTTTGTCACTGGAACACCATCTGATGGAACAAGAATTATATAAACTTTCATTTTAGGCAGTTTCATTTTTTCTCTCAGTGGCAAAAAAATATCTTTTAAAGTTGAAAGCAGAATTAATTATGAATTTACTCGTTCATGTAGAATAATCTGTCTTTAAAATAGCTCAGCATTGAAATTGCCTCAAAGGCAGAAACATCTGCTGCAGAGCAGAAGCACATACACCCTGGCTAAAAACAGAAACCTGAGATTTTACTGTTTATCAGCTTTGCCATTGCTTCCACTTAATATTGGTGCCCAATTGCATTGCAAGCACGATAGAAGTTTAATGATTACTCTGAGTGGCACCTAAAACAAAAAATGCAGGGAGGATGAGTATGTGAAAGCAGAAAACCAATGTCAAAATGCATTCACGTAAAATGTTACAGTCCTAAGAAACCTGCCTCTTCAGCACAAAAAGCTCATGCATACATAGATCTCAGAAGGATTGTATTCAAGAAACAGATGGAAGTTTGCATATTTTTCAAAATGAAAAGTGAAGAAAAGGAAATAGCCTGCAGAGAGCCAGCCAGTCCAGATCGCTCACCAGTAGCTTACCATTCAGGGACTAGGAGGGCAGGGAAGGAAAAAAAAACAAAAACAACAGTGAGCAAAATTTGCTCACCACAATAGACTGTAGTATTTGACACTGGGATTATTAATTTCCCTTTACAAGAAGGAAGGAAAGCTCATTGTGCTGGGGTGAGACACTAGCTGTGCAACTGAATAGTGCTTGCAGTAATGACTAATAGCTAAAAGGAGCCTGCAGCAGGGAGCAAGTGTGTTACACAGCCTCTTGCCTTGAAACAGCAGCTGGGCTGATTTTGAGAGAGTAGAACTTCAGCAGAGCCTTTCATACCAATAAGGAAATGCACAGGAGCAAGTAAACACACAAATACACCACCTATGACCATTCCTCACTACTTGGAGGTCAGTGGGTGCCTGTGGATCTCTGGGAAGCTTTGAAGCTCTGCCTGTGTACTGCCCCGAGCAGGGGCAGTACCCGAGCTGGGTAGCTCCCAGCTGTGTTTTCACCATGAATGGAGCAGTGGGGACTTGTTCTCCTCACAGAGGCTTCTGTTCCTCATGGTTTCCAACCCTGCCCACAGTAACACAGGGTGAAGGCAGGTTCACCAGGCAACAGTTCTTGTGTTGGACAGACTCACTGGGAATTCATTGCTGTTTGCTGTTCCAACCTCCTGCAAAAACACACCTGGTAGAAGCTCTGTTATTATAGCTTTCAGCACACATGCACAGGCATGTTATAAACAGCCTCTGATTTTCTGGGGTAATTTCTGGAGGGCCTCAGAAAATGGAAAAAACATGAAGAACACAGATGATGTGTAAGTATACATATTCAAAAAGTAGGTGAGAAAGCAACAAGACAGTGAACTTAAGGGAAATGTAAAAACACAGTTTTGACTGTGCACAACAGACATCCTAACTGATGTGAAAATGGCTAGTGATGTTAACTGTACCACAGGTGACATGATGCTCTGTATTGTAAAACAAAGCCTCGTGTCACCTGTGGTACAGTTAATTCCCAAGCCACATAAATTCCCTATTCAAAAGCAAATTTATTGACTTCTTTAAATTATTGGCTTACAATCAGGGCTCCATAACGTATCTTTTCTGATAGCTGTAAAGTATTGCAACTATCCTTCTCTCTCCCTGTACACAATAAAGGAGAGAAAAGAAGAGAAAATAAAATTTAAAAAAACCTCTCTTGTATACCCGAATATCAGAGTCTTATTTTGCCTCTGATAACAAACAGGAAAATCCATATAAAATTAGTCTTATTGTGATGTGCACCTGAGAAGCAGACAGCAGAATTTTTTAGCATAATAACTCACTGTTAGATTTCCACTTTCCATGCATCAGTGACAGAGAAGAGAAGAAACCACATCTGTGTTTTTTAAATAGCTGCAAACTTAGAAAAACCCTTCTAGAAATAGGGAAATCCAAGGTCCCAGAAGGACAGAGTAGAAAAGAGCTTGTCTGAAGCATTTTAGCCACTGATTTAGTTCTGGCTGTGTTAACTGCTGACTCTATTAAATCAGCTAAAATGACCACCAGTATGGTCCTAGCCCATCACTGGTTAAGGGATTAAAGAGACTTGGATGTCCCTGGCTCTTCAGCCTGCAGAAGAGCTCCACTGCCTTTACAAAAGAATGAATGCAGTTCATGCAAGTGGAAATGAATAGAGAATGGTCATATTTAGCAGTGGATTTATACAACCCACTGCCTGATAAGCTGGAAATCAAGTTCAATTCAAGTGCAACCGTTTTAAAATTCAGAAAACCGTCCTTGGAAAAATTACTCATAAAGGATTTAAGCAGCAATCAAATAACAGGCTGTGGTACTGAGCCCATAATGGCAAAACAAACACCACAGAGGAAACATACTGAAAAGCTACAATAACTGATAAGATGGAGTCACTGTTTGGTTTTTTCCCTCTCTTGTTTTTCCATTGCGTCTTCTGGACAAAGAAAGCAGAAAGCCCTCGCCAAGGAGTTCCCCTGTGTCACAGTTAGCTCAAGTGCTTTCCCCAAGTCCCACTGGTGTAAAGGAACATATTGGCAGGGAAGGGACATGGTTATACTGTTCTGGCAAACTCCATCTGGCATATATGTCCCAGGGGTGCTGCAGACAGCTGGCATTAGTTTTAATAGTCGGATTCAAATCTTTCTCTGGATCAATGTGTACAAATCAGACCTGTAACTCTGTTTGTTGCTGTGTTCCTGCAGAGGCAGGCTTTGCCACAACTGGAAAACACAGAGTTTTCTTATTTGTTCATTTTTAAGCCCAGAATATTATCCACTTAAACACCAGTCACTCAGCATCATCTTCCCATTTTTGTTGTTCTTCTAGCAGAGAAAACAGAGTTTAAAGCCCTTTAAAGGGAATCTATCTCAATCTGTCCTAATCTGCTGAAAAAGAAACCATTATAACCATAGCTCAATCCCTACAAACTCAGGATATTGAACTCTCCTAACAAAAAGATCAAGTCAGTTAAAATGAATCTCTTCTTCTGCTGGCAGTAGTGAATACTGACAACAGACTGGATCAAATGTCCCTACAAGGTTCTCCATAAACAAAATCTGGCTGAAATTATAGCTGAAGAATCTGTGTGCTATCTTAAAAATTTAAATAAAGAAAAAATTTTTAAAAAGCTAAAGCTGTTACTTCCTTCTTTTTCACAGTTATCCTGAATGAGTACTTTAAAAATTAATTTAATTAATTATTTTAATTAATTTGATAATCTAAATACTTATCAATACTAGAGAAAGGAGTCTAATAATATGTATGAAAATAGGTGTTCAGGGCAGACTGTATCATAATTCAAGCCTGTGGTACAATACCACAGAAACGTGGGCTACATAAATGGCTAAAAATGGTAATGGTGATTTAAAAAGATGCTTATTATCTATTACTGAGGAATTTTACTAGCAGGAAGAAGCATAGCAGCCAAAAGACTTCTTTCAGAGCCCTACATCAGGAACCAATAAACTGTCACCCCAATACTACAGACATTAATCCTTGAGAACAGTCCCATTGAAATTCAAAACCTCAATGTTCTTTTTGAATTATTCTTAAAAAGGTTTTGGTTTTTTGGGTTTTTTTTTAGAAAAAGCAACTTTGAAATCATTCCAATATCTAAAACCATTGTAGGACAAAATTGCTGCTTCCATATAAAATTCATTCTATCAGAAGAGTATTCAAAATTGTCTTTTGAAGTTTAAAAAATGCCTTCATTTATGTAAAAATTTGCTAATAGTAAGAATAATGATACTTAACTGGGTAGCAAAAATATTTTTTAAAACAAGTGTTGGGTTTCCCTTCATGCTGTTTTAAGTGACTATTATTCTCTTAACAGTTACATATCAGAGCAGCACCAATTGAGCATTAATTCTAATTCTTTCATGACTCAGCTACTTAATCTGAAATTAGTGTCAAATGTTTTTCTAGCAACAAATATGGGTTTGTTTGAGCAGTTTCTATGTGGCATCATATATCCAAATGAGGCAATTCTATTACTTTACACTTTAAAATATGATCAAAAGGGTAATTGGTCTTGGAAAAAAAAACCCAAACGCCAAAATACTCCCTCTTCTCCAATCCAATTTTTCTTCTCTCATGGCTATGTGGGAAGCTGTTCAATTTACTCTCTAAGGAAACAAATAAAAGAATGAGATAGCTTTTTAGATCTGTCTGCTGTGGCAGGACAAAGGAGATACAGATTTTTGATGGTATGTTTCTTCCATTATCCATATACAAAATATTCTGGTTTATGTAACAGAACATTTTATCCCTCTCTGAGACACTGCTTTGAGTGAGACACTTGAACTGTCTCTCAGCCACCAATGTAGTACTTTTCTGATATATCCATCAAAACTTCATTGAACAAACTGAGATTGAAGGGGATGAGAGTGTGTGTGTGTAAACTTTAAAAATTGAGTGAGGGGAGAGAGAAAGAATGAGAGATTGGCATAATGTAGTCAAGAGTGGAAAAAGAGGTATCTTTCATAAAAGTGGTGCCCAGAAGGTATCAAACTTGACTAATGACACTTCCTTCTTTGAATTGCAAAGGCATTTGAAGCAACCTTAACATTAGTTTGTTTCATTAATATGTATTCAAATAATCTCTGTGCTTATCCCAAATTTTGTCAGTTTTTTTCCCCTAGATAAATAAAGTAATTTTGACAGGACTAAGGTAGACATTGCAATGCGAAAACTTAAATTGTAATAGTTGTGATCAAATTCCCTTGCCTTTGCTGGAAACATTTTCATTGACCTTGGTGAGCTTTGACTGAGATCTAAAGGAGATTATTAAAGTATTTTGATTCAAAATCTAACTAGAATGTGGAAGATTAAGGGACAGGTTTGTAGCTGCTATAAAGTTTCATAGCTCTATTGACTTTGAGAATGTTTAAATAATTTATACTAGCAGAAGATTTGCCTTCAAAATTCACAAACAACTTTCATTTCCCTTCTATTAATCTTCCACACTGTACATACCACATTTTGGTGAGTAAATATGAATGTATGGTCAGTACTTTGACTTTTATTTTTTTATTATCAGCTCTTGGAAGATGAATAAGTTGTGTCCCCATTGATTTCCTGCTGTTCTGTATGTGGAGCGGATAATAAATCTATATCACATCAAGTCTGCTTTAGAAAAAAATGCACTCTGGATCTTAGAGCACATAATTAGGTCAAAAAGGCAGCCTGGGTAGCTGGTTTGTCTGGAATCAAAGAGACTATCTGGAAACAAATTGAGTATAGCTTGTAGACATTTTCACAGACACGATGACTGAGAATTTCAAATTTGTATATATTTTAGTAAATCCATAAGTAATAAAGAAAGTAATTTGGGGATTTTTTTTTTTTTTGAGAGACAAAATCCAAAACTTTTGATTGCTATGAGTTACTGGTGTAGGAAACAAAGAGCTCTTTTTTATCTCAACAGAGAGGAAAGATTTGAGTGTGCTGGTAGGGAAAGATTATGAAGTTGGGAAGCATGCAGGTTTTTACCGGAATCATAAAATAGCTTAGATTTAAAAAGACCTATGGAGGTCACCTGGTTTGACTCCCTGCTCAAAGCAGGGCCACTGTTAGATTTAGATCTTACTTTGAATTTAGATCATGCTACTGAGGGTAATATGGTGTCAAGTTTTAAATATCATCAGAGAAGAAACCTCTCCCAGCTTCCCTGGGCAGTCTCTCAACAGGCTTGACCCTTGTTACTCTAAAAGGATCAAAAAATTGTGTTCAAGTATTTAACTGAAATATCAATTATTATAACTCATGCCCTTTTGTTTTGCATCTTTCAGAGGAGCCTGGCTCTACCTTTCCTTCTATCAGCCTTTCCATATACCTCATGTGCTTCATCCCCTTTATCATTTTGGTGGTCATCCTCTGGTCTTGTTCTACCATGTCAACATCTTTCATGTGTTTGGAACCCAAAACTGGACACCTTTCTCCAGATGAAGTCTCACAAGCACCATGAGGGACAGGGTCACTTTACTTGAGTGACTGCAAATGACTTGGTAATAGAGTTTAGCCTTCATTGCTGCAACAGCACAGAGCTGACTCAAGCAGCACATTGCTGCCCATCCTCAAAAATAACCCAGGGCTAATCTTTTAAGTGTCAGGGACTGACTTTTAGGATGTCCCTTCCAGGTTCATTAGACATGGCTGAGTAAATATCTTCCCAGGTTCCAGCTTGACCTCTAGTCAGACTTTTTGCTTGTGGAAGGGCTGTTGCTTAAAAAGAAGGGTGAAAAAAAGATTGTCTATTAAAAAGTTGTCTATTGCTGAGCTTGCTTAGCTGCTGTTTTAGCTTTTGTTGTGAAAGTTTAAAAAAAGATAGGTGTTGAAATGCCTTTGAGATATACCTACATTTTAAAGACTGTGGAAAGCTAGACATTAAAACAACCATGGATTATTAATTGTGCAATAAATGGCTTTATTTTCCACCATATGGGTAATGAGGTTTCTCAAAGGGAGAGGGAAATGTATTGTCAGTAACATGTTCAGGATACTCATACAGGCACTGGAACTTGGATGAGCACTGATATTAATAAATATCTGGAAATACAGATTGTACCACACCTGTACAAGCTACATAAGGCTAACTAATTAAATAGATTTTTTTTCATTTCTATTAAGTGTTCACATAGCATCTAAGTAAAATTGAGTTCTTCCACCTCTGTATGATGAGATAAAAACGTTTATTTCAGGTAGGAGTGCTACTTCTGTTATCTGTGCCTTTGTCACCTTGAGACAAGGCTGCCAAAACAGAGCCTGTGTGAAATCACATATTTGTGAAATCATTTTGAAGCTAAAACAAGTTGTGAATGCCATTTCATGAATATTATGGGGCAAATCCTAATGTGAACACACAATTATAATAGTTCAAAAAATACACTGGCTGTTAATTTAAGAGATGCATTTGAACTTTTAATGTCTTTATTATTTAGGTCTAGGTAAACTGTCTCTTTCTCTAGAAATTGTGCATAGATCTAGGACAGTGTGAGTCAGTTAAAGCTGAGCTATATATCAACAACATTTGTATTAAAACTGCTCAGTCTTGGACTCACTATTCAGTTATGGTTTTTTATCACACAAAATTATGCAGTTTTTTAAACTGTGGAAATATTATCAAAGACATAATTTATGTCATACATAGAAAATTTTTAGAAAATTTTCTATTTTTACCAAGCCAATCTGTTCAATGTGGAGATGACCTATGCAATTGTCTTTTAAATTTTTAAAAATAGTTAATTACTTTAAAAAATATCTTCTTTTTTTAATCTTTAAACTTTGTTAGATTCTAAATGACAATGAGAATGATCTAGTCAAGTTAGAAATGCCTCTGGTTTACACACAAATATTTGCAAACCTATGGCTTGTAGACCTGCAGGTCTTTCCACCACAGTGGAAATCAGGGTGAAATTCATAACCTGATCTGAGGCTCATTGAACTTCTCATTTCAAGTCTTTGAAGTTGTCTAGTTCAAGAGCTTTAGGCTGGCTTTATAAAGGAGGTTGTTCTAAAAAACAAATCTTTGCACTAACATACTTGTAACAGGAAACGGCCAGCCATCTGAGCTATGACAAATATCAGCAGAAGACTATTTATACTATTATTTCCTTTGTTGGAGTGTTTTAGTATTAGTAGAATCACTTTCGGCTCTCCGTACATAAAGGCCACTGATACAGAAGAGTCTCAGGGAACAAGCACCTCTCCTGACAGCTCCCAGCAGGCAGATGCTCAAAGGACAGGGAAAAGAATGGAAAGTAAAGCACTTTGACTCCAACAGGCTACTCTTTACATTAATATAAATTATTAAAGCTGCAGGTGTCCCTTGAGAATTGGAAGACTAAACTGGGTTTTTGTAAGCTCCACTGTTTCACTTCCCACAGAAGAAATAGGAGATATCAATGACTTGCATTAACATAACCAGTGAAAATTATCTACTGCATTAGTCTTTACCTTTTAAAAATACAACCACATTACAGAAAATGGTATAAAAATTAGTTGCTGCAGTAGCTAAAAGAAAGCTTTCATAAGAAAGCACAAATCTAGCCTATTTTACAAACTTTCTAATCTCAAGACAATGTTGCTATACTATACAAAGATTTTAAACATAATTTCTTACCTTGTAAGTCTTTTGTTCCTCATTTTACTGTGTGATCCCTCTCAATGCAAGTACACAGCAATTAAGCATCAGCATTTTCCATTCTGCTTATCTGACAACAACACACCTGGTCTGAAATCTGTAAACCCAGTCACCCACCAACCCACTGTCTCGCCTGAGCTGAGTCACAAGAATTCAAACTTGTCTTTTTTTTGCATCAGCAGCAGACAGACTATATCGATGGAAACAAACAGCTGCTGATTTGTCACTGACCCCAGGGAGAATACAGAGAAATTTGATTCAGTCTCTATAGTCTCCTGACTCTGAAACCTTGTTAAAGGTTTGCACAGATGCATATTACATAATCTCTTGGGTAGGGCATGTGTTTGCAAGATCATTTTTGAGATGTTCCAAGCTTTGGCCGAAGATAAAATACTGAGGAGATCTGTTCTTTAACTTCAAATTAGTAATTAGTGTTGTTTACAAACACTGCATGCATGGTCTTCTTTAAAACAGCAGAAGGGAAAGCTGTGAAAACAGAAACTGGCTAGGCTGAACACACTATCTATGGCACTCTAGGCTTGATAATACTGGGGATCTCTGAGCCCTCAGTAAAATGTGTGGATATTGAGATTCTCTAGTGCAAGGTCCAGGACTTTGGTGTTGCTTATTTCTGCCCCTCCCCCTCACCCCCAAAGCTTTGTTTGGCTTTTGTTTGTTTGTGGCTTAGTTTGGTAATTCTATATTACAGTTTGGGATGTTTTAGTAGTAGTAAGCACATGTTCTTTTATTGGTATACTAATTCCAATAACATTTTAAAATATGAAACCTCTCTTTTTAATCTTTTCAAGCTGTTTTAAGCATAATTTTGAATGAAATAAGGAACTGCTTTCTCCTGTTAGAGACTCTTACATACACCAGCACCAATAATATCTGACCCCTTAGTTTATACCTTACTTGGTTCTTTCTGATTTGATGCCTTTGTCAGCTGTGAGGTTTTCACTTATCCAATAGATCACACAACACCTGAAATTCAATGTACCCTGGAAACAAACATACTAGAAAATGCAGCTCTTGGAGTGTAGAATACAACAAAGTTTATTTCAAGTGGCACACTCAGATATAGTTGAAAACTGCCAAATTTCTAATGTGTAAACCTTTGAACACTTTTTCTGCTAAATCTAACAGGATAATCTAACTGTATTTAAAGATCAATAGCGTAAAAACTTCCTATAGGGAGGACAGGTGGCTAGAGGTAATTTCAATTCCAAAACTTTACAAACCCCAGAATACTTAAAAGTTTTGGATTTCCATTCCCTCAATGATTAGGAAAAAAAAAAATACCAGAGTAATAGGGATTACTATTCATAGAGAGCACCAACTGTTGTTCATAGTCTTAGGAGAAATGAAGGACTTACAACAATCTCTGCAATGCACAATTTGCTCGACTCTCTTTCACTGGAAGAAAAGTACAATTTGCTTCAGAATTTGTGACTCTTTATCATAACTAATTTATTGCTTTGCATTCCATATAGAAGTAAAACCTGCCCAAGTAATTTCTATGAGTATGTTATGAATCCAAGATACCAATAGTTGAAGAAAAGACTTTGTCTGTGTAATTGTAGTTATCTTTTGGAAATTAATTGCCAAACAAATCAATGGGTAATCTTCCAGATACAGCTAGAAAACTGAAATCTATGCTCTGCCCCACAGACTGCATTTTGACCATGCAGTAGATTTTATATAAAAGACTAAAAGTTTAATATTCTTTTATCTCTGTTTCTGTCAGAGAAGAATGTTGAAGAAGAATGGAAGAAGACAGAATTCTTCCTTTAGTCAATACTTGCCAAAAAATGAAATAATGCAGTACTAATCAGACAGCAAAATATGGTTTACCTTTTTACAAACTAAAATAAATGCTTATTGCTTTAGGCTATAGGTAATATAATTTAAATTTCATTTGTATATAGCAAATTAAATAAGTTCTAACAAGTAAACAGGATGAATAGGAAAGTCAGATACTTCCTCATGGGATTTGCCTTACTTTTCTGCTCCATTTTCCCCTGTTAGTGCTTGTGATATAACCACAACACAGAGCAATCTGTCTTCCACATGCCACTGTGAATTTTTACATTTTCATTTAATTTCATGATTCATTTCAATGTTTGTTATGAGTTTGATTAGCAGGTAGTGGTAGAGTAAATACAGATTGCTAATGAATATACAACTGAAAAATACATAAAAATAAACCATTCCAGTTTCATTTCCTTGCATGTTTTTCCTAAGAACAATGTTTGTAAAGTTAAAGGAAAATTTAAAAAAAAAAGTGCCTCCAATGAATCATCCCAAACAGATGATTCGTCTTTCAGATGATGAAAGAAATTTTCTGCTGTCACTAATACATTGGCTCAACTCATTATTCTGACTTGTATTTATGTCATCAGAGATATCAAGATATTATAGAAAAGACTTTAGAGATCAGGCTGAAAAAAAAGAGTGGGGAAACTTGGTCAGATTTTGATTTTGCTGGACCTTTGCACCTACAAGAAATCAATTACATGGTCCAATATGGATCTAAAATCTGCAAAGCCTTGATTTAAATGACTTGCATCTCATCTCTAGAGACTGACCTCATATTAGTCAATGTATTCATCACAATATTACACTCTTTGACCTTCCAAGAACTATGTACTAGTAAGTTTTCTCTCCTTTTGAAGTTCAGCTTTTGCCTGTCAACTTTATTGCAAATATTTTTTTTTTTCTGAGAGGGAGAGGCTTTTGTGTTCTTCCTAGCTCCATGTACGGTGTCTCTGCGGTCTTTATTTTGCTCCCATTTTTTTCATGGCGATCCAATCTATTTTTCCCTTTCCTTTTTTTTTCTGCTTATTTGGCAGTCATTAAACAGCACTGGATTTAGCCATACTTGTCCCTTGTTCTATTTCCATAAGAGTGGAACAATTTGAACCTATGCTTTTAAAATTACTTGTTGAAAACTGCCTGTTCCACCTCCCTCCTTTCCCATTAGGCTTACTTCTCAAATCTCAGTGTTTGCTCACTGCCAGCTCATTTGTTGCTTGTTATTCTGCTCTCTGGGCTCTTTTCTGAAAAGCTGTGAACTCTGACAATTCACGGTCATTCGCATTTGTGCTGTTTTCAGCCCTCATAGTACCAGAGAATATCTTTCTGTTGGCTGGAATCTGTCCAGAAAAAGGTCTCCCTCAAATATTTTCTTGAAGTTTTGTACTGAAGTCTTCTCAAAGACACAGTCTTAAAAACTGCTGGACATCATATCCCTGCAGCACTCTCTACCCACAGTCAAAACCCTCAATTGCCAGTGGGTAATTCTGCTACCTACTTCTAAAAAATACTCTCAAAATGTTTTATCCATTTGGTCTGTATTCAGTCTACAGTCTTCGAGGGATCTAAATCTGAAGTCAAAAAGTGAGGTACTAGGCAAAGAATATATCCCTTTTTCCAGTGTCTGCACTTGGACAAACAAATCTTTTATTGTAATATTTATGCAATTTGAATTAAAAGGGGTAATTGGTATGTCTCTCTTGTACAAATTAAATCATATTTTGTTCTTTTAATGGGGCTCCCAGCTTTTTTACTTTATTCCTGTATTATCTGCCCCAGTATATTTTTATGTATCTTTGAATTTCAGTAAACTGAACTGTTATCATCCTTCATGCTCTTCTTATGAATGTATTCTCATTAATTTTTTCTTTCCTGCATTTTGATTTTACCTTTAGGCTTCCATTCCTCATGCGCTCTGTCCTTTAACCATTAAACCTCTTTTCAAAAGCTTTGTAAAAATGTTCTTTTTTTCTTCTTCCTCTCTGACCCACTGCTCTTGGGACTTCATCTCAGATAAGGCAAACTGAAGTCCCCTGAGTAGCATCCTCTGTGCAGCCACACACCAGTCTGGAGCTTCCAGGACACATCCAGTCTGTAGGCATCTGCATATTGTTAGATTTTATGTTGGCTTTCACATATTTTGAATAGATCTAGGCTTTTATGCTCCTTAATGTGGAAACTTGTCACTTTCCCTTTCAGATTATTTCAATTAGTTAATTTCTCTCAGAAAACGTTTTAGTTTTCTGCCCTGATGAAATATTTGATTTCTGAGACAAGATAAAATATAACCCCTTGTAGATTGATTGATTCCCTTGTAGTTGGAATGCTCTCATATTTTTTACACACTAGACAACCATTTCAACCACTTTTACATCCGTTTATGACCTTTAAATTTGATTATATTTCTGGTTTTTTGGCATTCTCACAGCCTTCTGAACTCTGAGATAATCCAAACAATACATTTTATTGGAAGATCCAAAGTCAACTGAGTAGTCATTGGATCATCAATAAAAAAATAATTAGCATTACTAGGCTTAGTATTGATTGTTTGAAATGCCAAAGTATATGCACATTCTAAAACTAACACATCAATATGGTGATCATAAATTATTACAAGAATTCCCAGAAAAAGTTGCAAAGTTTTGGTGTTTTTAATGTGATGCCAGCAATAACTACCACTTTAAAAATTATTTTTTTAAAGCATAGAGAAAATTCTGAAGTCTTGTATTGGTTTAAAGAAGAAATACTGAGTCCAGAAGCTGGCTCATCAGTACATTTGTGATGTTAAATACTGTATCTAACTGTACTGTGAGATTTGTTGTATCACCTAAAATTTTAAGACAAGTAAATAATGGTTATGTGTGAAACTCTGGAGTGGGTAATACTAATGATCAGAACCAGAAAAGACGCTAAGATTTCTTAATTCTGTAAATATTCTTACTTGTACTCCTAATTTTCAGACTGCTGTGAGGGTTTTGTTTGTTTGTTTAATTTCATCTATATTGTAAACTATTTGTAAGGACCAAAGACATCAGCCAGTTTGAATGAGTAAATGCAAACATGAATTTTCTTCAAATTAAATTGTTTGCCTTTAAAAAATTGTATCTTTTCCTACCTAGGTCTTTATCTTGAGACAGCTTTGAAAATTCAGACATCAGAGAGAGTATCTGACAAATTACAGGGATTCTGATTACTTTTCCTCAGAATCTTATCCCAGTCCCTCTGCTGGTAAAGTGAGCAGTAGACTCTGCTATGCCTTCCTTTCTCAACAACTGTGTGCAGTTGTGATTGACACCAGGAAAAGGCCACCTCCCTGAGTTAAATACACAAGAAACAGACCGAGAACTTCTTGAAGATGGATCTTAATCACAGAAAGGTCTCTTCTCTCATTTAGCATAGCAGAGTCTAGTTGCTGATCTTGTAATGGGTAATGTAAAATGGACTCCTTGTAAGTAGCAATTTTCCTCTGTACTACCACAAGGAGTACTAAACTAAAATGGAATAAATAATATTAAATTTACTGTTATTTTCTCCAGTTTTCAGTCCTGTTACAGTGTCTTCTATTTTCATTATTTTTTTCTGTTCAGAACACTGTTTGCCTTTCAGTATAAAATAGCAGGGATCAACTTGTGTTAAAATTATAAAAAACATACTTTTTGTCAGTCTTCATGACTACATAAATTATTGAATCCGATCTCTGTGGTGGTGCAGCTTTCTAGTTTACTCTTACTTCTTACTAAATCTCAGCTGGCAATTGCAAATAATTCTTCTCTTTAATTCTCTATAACCTCCATTCTCTTCTCTCTGTCTTATATGTGCAATGACATGTTGACATAAGAAATATATATAATACACATAAATCCTTTCTTGTACTTAGCTATTGCTGTTAAATTTTCTGGTTCAATCTAATTGACATTCAAAAGAGCAGTCTAAAAAGATATGCTAAACACTACATGAATCAGCTTTTAAAAATGTTCACCGTACCCAAAACAATAACTGCTGTATATCATGCTGCGGGCTGAAAATGACAAATACTTTGTTATTGTTCTTTTTGTAGGCTCAGAATAATTAGTATTTGGTTAGACTTAAAAAGGAAGGTTCAAAGATTTCTTTCAGATACAGATAACAAAAAAATATTGAAGGAATAGAATATAATGCTAAAGACCCTCTACAAACTATAACTGTTACCCTGAATTTTGGATAAAGCCAGTCCTGCATTAAGAAAAACCCAATCAGATTTGATAGCAAAATAAAGAAAAAAATATTTTAGCCAGCCTTTTATATACTGATACACACTCAGACTTCAGAAAATCAACTTAACTAAGAAAATGCATGTGTTGTATATTGTTCAATATCCAAGAAATTTATACTGTCACATGATTGGTATTTTACAGTATAAAATGTAAATTAGAGACAATATATCAGTACTCTTTGGTTGTGTAGATTAACTAGGAATCCACTTTTATTACCATGCAATCACAATGGTTACAGCTGACTTCTGAACTTGTTTCAAAACCCTATTGCAGCAAATAAGAAGAAGGGATCTTACTAATCAGCATCACTGAAAATAACATTTCTCTTCAAATAGACCATAAAGAGTAGTTTGAAAAAGTGACAGTGACATACATTTGCATTGAGGGGTAAACCTTCAGAATTTATAGTCATTAAAATCAAGAACATTTCTTAGAAGGAATGCTCTTGTATTGATTAATGTTTTAGGACATATAATAATAATAGAGTCATTGGAGCAATTTTTTGCTTTAAGGGTAAAATTCAAACTTTGAATTTAGTCAGAATAATATGACAATCCTAAGCAGAAGTGAACCTTTTTTCTGAAAGTTAAAACCTGAATGAGGGATTTTAAATGAGCAACTCTTCACTACAGAAAAATTGTATTTGTTTCAGTATAAATCCTACTGGAAATAATTCTGTAGAATATACAACTGGATTTGAAACTGATTTTTTTTCTTACTACACAATGGGACATTACCATAGAAAAGTTCAATATAAGTACAGATTCTTTTTTCTAAATTCAGAAAAAATGTCTACATTATCAATATTTCAACAAGCTATACATTTTTTTAATCTTATTGTATGTATAATTAGTCTTACAGAAGGCAATAACTCTGTAGGATAAGCAAACCGTAATACCAATCTAATTTTAACAAAAACTTCAAAGGGGAGAAAGAATAAATCAGGGACTATGGCCAGCTATTTTTTTTCAAATGTACAATCCACTCTTCCCAAACTTGAAAACAAATGTGAAGTATCAGCCACATAAATAATGACCATAACCTTTTGCTGTTGAGGATGCCACCATGGAGCTAAATAGTAGGAAGAAAAGAGCACTTCATTAATCATTCATGCAAGACTATAGCTAACATAAAATTATATGCATCCTCTGGTATATGCATTTGTTTTGTTTTGGTTAATTTAAGTAGTCTAAACACCTGGACAGAGGTTATGGGTCCAGATGTTTAGGAATACATGAAAAAAAACTTTAGAGCACTAGTGAAGTAAATATGAAAAAATGGAATTAAGGGGAATGAGGATTTCCAGTGTTGGCCTCTGCAAATTACTTCCCTTTTTAGCACAACAAACTGTTTAAAAGCTCCAGCATCAAAGTCCAGATCTAGCCTGCTAAGGCATTCTTACAGTAGGATGCTTTAATTACACTCTGATTGAGATCTTCTTGGCACTTGTCCTTTCCTGATGACTTGGGTTGGTTCTCCTCTCTCTAAATAGGTCTAACAGGATGAGGGAGGCCACCCACCTACCAAGACCCCAAGTGGAGAGCAAGGGTATGCTGACCTTACCTCAGGGACAGACTTGGGCTCAAACCCAAATCTGTCACTGCCTTCAGGGAAAGAAATAAGGCAAGCTTTGGCCCATGTTTTTTTTCCAAACACTGCTGTATATTTCTTATGTTCTGTTTTTTTCCTTGGACTGTATTTTAGTTTTGGCTGTTTTGCAGTCAGTTTGTTTCTGTGAGACTTAAGGAAAATGAAGATCATTCTATTGATTAAAATAATGATCCTTTATAGAGTCCTTTTTTCCAGTGTGAATACTTATTAACAGTGCTGAGTTTACTTGAATTCAATAGGTCTAGTCAAACAAACGAGAACAGAGCATGACTGAACTAGACTGCAACCCCAGCACCCAGAGATTTACAAATCCTGAGGTTTTGCTGGTGAAAAAACATGCAGATAAGACACCATCCTTGGCACATGCTTTACTTAGCACAAGGAATGAATAACATCTTGATATTTCCTATGGTGTAAGGACTTTAAACCCTCTGATGGGACAGCTACACACAGTGACAGTGCAGTTTCCTTCGCCTACTCCCACCTGTGGCACAGACTCAGCTGCTGGTGCTCATCTGACTCTTTTCTGAACCAGGGCAGCCCATCATCCCAGTAAAAAGGGCAAGTATATTTTTGACAGGGTACTAAGCATAGTAAAAACACCAGAAGGCTAGAGGGACACCAGAACTCATCCAAGGGAGGGGGCAAGAAAAGTGGAAAAGGGGGCAAGGAGTGACTGAGGCTGGGCAAAAGAGTGGGAAAACAAAGCAAGCAGATAGTCTGGGAGCCACACCTTTCATGATGTTTATGTGGCTACACTGCTTCAGCTCCATCATCTTTCTGCCATCTTTCATCCATCATAATATGATCTCCTGACTATTTTCTTTAAATTCAATTTCTGATCAGGAACCCAATGGGAACAGGAAAGCAAGTAAGGAGCTGATCCTGTGATGATGACCTGCAGACTGTGGTTTAACATTAACTGTGCCATTTTTAACAGCCCAAACACGATTCATCTTTTCTACATTTAGCCATTCATTCTAGTTCCCCCTAGGAGATTTGTCTCCTCTCAGTTATGCTGATTTAGCTCTTCACATGGCTGACCTCTAAACTGGACTTGCAAAATGAAGAACTCAAAAAAAAAAAAAAAGATCTAGTCTTTAAATAAAAACACGCTATTTCATCAGTCTGATTTATAGTCAGAGCAAAAAAGTGCAGAATTGGCATAAATAAATGTCAGGGCTCAAAGGGAGGCAGGAATGTGTGGCCACTTGTGGGGAGGGAGGGAGACATCTTAGACGTGATATGCTCCTGACAGAATAGGAGCATGAAGAAACTGCAGGCTTAATTCAGGCATTAGTTTAGACTTGTGAATGGTGTAGACAGGCGGCAGATTAGACCACTTAGGGAGGTTGTGTAGCTTCCTTTGGTGAAGGTTTCTAAGAACAGATTAGACATGAGCCTGTCAGGATGTGCACAGCTTATCTGAGCTTGGGAGTTTGGGTAATATAGCTTTGTTTTCTACTAGCTGGTGGAATGTTCTGAAATATTGTCAATGTCTGGTTTTATCTGTTTCCCAAAACATCTTCAAAAAAAAAAAAAAAGTTTTTGATGTAGCTTTGTTGGAAGTAGCAAAAATGCAAAAATGTGTTAAAATATTGCATTTTTAAGGATCCTGTATCTCCATGAAGGCTCCTTTTAGCAAAGGGATAATAAAGCCATTATGCAAGAGCTACTTAATTCAAGCAAAAGAATCTAAAATGTTTTGAACTTGAATATCCACATCTATCTGTACTTGGCTTATGTCAATGTCAGTAGTATTGAATTGGAGAACCTCGTTGTAATTAAGCAGGCAATTTGCTATAGGCTGTCAAACAGCAGCTTTACAGAGCTGGGTGCACTGCAAATGTTAGGTGTTACACTGGGTGCTCCAGATGGCTTGGAGCTGAATTACAGGCTCAAAGTGGAGAGAGGCAGCTCTTGAAAAATCAAGATACTTTGGAGACTCAAAGATATCTGTATTTGAAATATTAAAAATAAACACCATAGGATAGGACAGTCAGACATTTTAATGTTTCATCTAGAGAGGTTTGAGCTAATTTGGATGCATACTCCACTTTTCACAGCTGTCATATAGGAGATTATGAAGCAGATGAGAATGCCTTGTTTGAAAAGTTAAACCTTTTCCAGTTAGATTTTTTCCCTAGAGACCAAATTTTTAGGCATTCAAATACATACATATATATATATATATATATATATATATATATATATATATATATATAATTTTTTTTTTTTTAAGCAGAATCTATTTAGGCATGTGGAAATAGAATGATAGTACATCAGGGGATGTTCAGATTGGACATGAGAAAAAGGTTTTTCACTGAGAGGCTGGTCAGTCACTGGAACGGGCTCCTCAGGGGAGTCACAGCACAAGCCTGTCAGAGGTCAAGGAGAATCTTCAGGATGCTGTAAATCATATGGTTTAGTTTTAGGAAGTTCTTTGAGGAGCAGTTGGACTCCATGATCCTAGCTGGATCCCTTCCAGCTTGAGATACTCTATGATTCTATGATTATTATACAGGTAAAACCAATCTGGTCACTTCAGGCTGCTTTGAATTGCTAAAGCACTGTTTCAGGGATGCTAGGTATTTAGGAGTCATATATGAATGTCAAATCAGCCAACTTTTTATGTTTGGACTTTTTCCATATAAATAATGGATGTGATTTCATGTCTTTTTAGATATTAGAAACATAAACAGAAAAATAAATTGGATGTTAGTGATAAATTAGGTGATGAAAAAAACACTCTCCAAATTTTAGAACTGTGCAAGCTTCCTATGCTCTATTTTTCATATTGCTTATATCTAACCTAAAATACAGACTTTCACTTGCAGTATTGTGTTTTGTTTACTGAAACTGTTTGTACCAAGTCAGAGACTGAAGGGATGAAAGCCAAGAGGAAAAAGATTCATAAAGGAAAAAAGCCTGGATACTACTCCTCAGGTATTGGATGCCAAGGGGAGGAAAATAAAGGACAGGAAGGAAGGAAGGAAGGAAGGAAGGAAGGAAGGAAGGAAGGAAGGAAGGAAGGAAAAGAGAAAGAAAGTAAAAAATATCATAAGTGAAACAGGATTATTTCTCCAGTCTTCTCTTGTGTGAACAGCATTTTAAAAAGCAGCAGCATTTTATAAATTTGTGCCAAAGCTACTGAGCTGTTCAAAAGATTCCACAGAGAGCTGATCGATTCTTTTCATGTCTTCTGCATACTTATTAACTCTACAACTATTAATCAGGTCATAGTCTGAAATTCGCTTCAATATCAGAAAATGTAAAGTTGCCTAATGCTTTCCATCGAAAAATCTTAACTTCTGTTGTTTGTAACCTCCCCAGATTTGAATAATAGGGGCTTAGAGCATTCATCCTAAGTATCTGTCTCAGCATGAAACATTTTGGTAAATTCCAGTCCTTTCAAAGAGAGAGACTTTGGGAATACCAATGCTAAAATAAACACTAAACAAACAAATAGAAAAAAACAAATAATGAATGCCTGTGGGGACAAATAAGTTTTTGGATTTTAGAGTCCCCAGTGGTTTGGGAGCAAGGTCCCCAGATATTGTACAGATATGAACTTAGTGCCAAAGATGTGTCTTTTATTTTTTCTCACAGGAAAACAAACAATTTCATGGGAAAAACCAAAATCAATACTCATATTTAGCAGGTTAGATTTTTAGCTGGTGGTTTTTTTGTTTTTTTTTTTTATCTTGTTCTCATCTGGCATGAACCAGCTTTACACTGTGGTGTGGTTCATCCCAAGCACAGATCTGAGCCTGTGACATAAGCAGTCAGCTTGATGGGAGAAAGTCACCTAGCTCAGGTGACAAGCAGGCAAAAGGTAGGTAGGTACACCCTGTGCTTGGGCACGTGGTGATGGAGGAACAGCTGTGTAGCAGGAAGAATTTTTGAATGTCTAGGGGTGAGGAGGGAACCTGAACAAATGATGAGGCAATGGAACAGCAGGATATCAACAGGACAGCTCAGCCAGAGAGGCAGGAGATAGGATGAGGAGAGGGTTCCAGATTTGGATCCATTAAATGACCAGGATTTACTGGGTATCAATGGGCCTCAGAGGTATATTCAACAAGAATAGATGGAAAAACAAGCATGAAGCAGATGTGGGGCCAGGAATCTAAGTTAAGGGAGTAACAAGATAAAAAATTTGGAATGGGGTGTCCATGACAACCTTCAAGCTGAAGATGCTGAGGAAGAAGAGAGAAAGGGCAAAAGGATATAAGAAAAAGAAAAACTAGATGGGTGAAGAGGTAGATGCGCATGTGGTCAGGGAAACTGCTATGGAAGAGGGTCAGAGAAAGACACACCACAATGTGGTAAGACTAGAAACACTAACAAGTTGCCTTAAAAGAAAGAGAATGAGATGATCTAAGGAATAGCATCCAGAAGTCTGGGAGGATAGCCTGAAATGGCTGTCAAGGTGATTTGTGAAATCACCTGGCAGACTGAAGTGCTTCTCTCTCCTGTAATGCTCATCTATAATGATCATAGCTGTACGTTCTAGAGTGCTATAGAACTCTAAGTGGTCTCACTATCTTTATATAAATTAATATATCCACAAGCAACAAGGGAATAGGAAGTGTCTCGAGTCTGTTGAGGAATGCTTGAGTGTCTTTATGATGCCACAGGATCAATTTTTGAGGGATGAAACATATTATCTTCAAATTTTATTTCTGTTTTCTGTTTTAACAAGAGCCTGGTCTGATGACAGACATGCTTTACAAAGAACTCTGGAATATGCAGAGAAGACTGAGAGCTGCTTTTGTTTCTCCTCCTATGGAAGATGGCAGGTTCTATGCTATAGAACATACTTTAATGGCAAAGCCAAGCTGGAGATATGATTAAGTCACAGAATTTGTATGTGAATATCTGAGAGTTGTTTAAATCAGATTAATCTTTGCTCTTTTTTACCTTGCTCACATTATTTTGGTGTCAGATTTTCAGAAATTCTGGCAGTAGCAGGTGCAAAAAAATGTTGAGTTTTGATTAATCAAACTACTGTATAATGCTACAAAAGGTCCATTTTTTCAACATCTCAAACAGGACTTCCTAAATAAGTGGACAATTTTAATTTCAATCTCCCTATGTATAAATCTTTGACCTGTAAATTGGAACTAATCCTTCACATTTTAGAGGTCTTTCCGAAGAAGAACTATTAATATTTGCAAATCACTCAGGTAAAAAGGTAAGGAATATCTGAGTAGGGAAAAGCACAAGAAAAAACACACTATTACATTCAAAATGAAAATAACTTGTACACAGTTCTGGGTAAAGGCATACTGGACCATGAGGACAAAGAACCACCCTGTGCAGCTGCACGTGGTGGTCTTCTGTGCCCTGGAAAAGTGCACAGAAACCAGGCTGTGACTGTGTGATTCCTGTGTCCTGATACACAGTTCTGGGGAACTGAATGAAGATGTCATAAACACCTTGATTCTGGCCTTTCCTGCGATGCCACTCCCACAGTAGGGGTGTTTTGAGTGCGTATATTGGTATGTCCATGTTTCTTTGCATTGTGATTTTGGTGTAAATGCCAGAATTGGTAGTTTTGTAATAGTGCAATAACTGACATAAATATGCTTCCACTCTCTCCTTCAGACTTTAATGACAGGACAATTTGCATGTCAGAACTGTATCTCAAAAGAAACTCTTTCTATATCTTGATTAAATCACTTTTCTGCATTCAAAAAACCACATTTCCAATATTCTGTGTTTTCCAAGGACTCCATAAATAATCATCGTCATTTAAAAATGGAGTATTTTTAAGAAGGGAGAAAAGACAGTTAAAAGACTAGACCTTAAATATTGAGGTTATTTTAGGATATGACAATAGAAATGGGGGTTCATTGTGTGCAGTGGCCATCGTGCGAAATGTTACCACCAAAATCTTAACTAGAAATTAAGAGATTGACTCTTACCGTAGAAGAATAACAGAGATTTTTGACTGGCATACATGAGAATCAAGTAGCCACCAAATCAAACAAATTTATTGATGGGTCACTATCCTGTGGCTTTTGAGAAGTTCAAGTGAGGCTGCCATGCCAAGTGCATTCTGTGTGACAGAGCAGCAGCACTGCCAGTGTAGTGACAGGTCCTCGTTATAGGAAGAAACAAGTGAGGCTTGCTCAGACTCAGAGCATGAGGATGTACTTGAACTCATCTACAAGTTAATTTCTGTGCTTCATACAGCAGAGTGGCCTGTACCCATGAGGAAGCCCTGTCTTCTTTAGCCTATTAACTATTTGGTTTGCCTTCCAGTGACTTCCTTGAACTCACTGAACAAGGTGAATTTTACAGTAGAGTAGGGAGGTAGATTAAAAACTGCCTGCAGTTAAAACAGTTTGCAGTGGTTACTTTATTCAAACAATTTGCAGCCCACAATAACTAGAACTCTCTATAAAGAGATTCCTTTAAATCAAGCATACCTTAATAATGACTGTAATATGCATACAGCTTTTGCTACAAATCTAGTTATCTGATAACTGATCTCCATGCAATATCTTGAGTTTTGCAATTCACAAAAAGCTGTCCTTATTTTGAACAAGTTGTACTGTCACTACATTGTCAGACTTGCCTTCAGTCACAACTGGAGATGTTGGCCTAAGAGGACTCGAAAGGCTGATCTTATAGACAGTATCTTCAAATAAAATTAGGTTTTTTCTTAGCTAATGTGGTCTGCTGAAATTCTTTCTATTAGTGGCATCTTGGCTTTTTACAATACTGATGTCATAGAGCCCTACAATTATAGGGCATTTATGTCTTCACATTGCCATTAGCATAAAATTTACTTGTATGGCCAAAAACAAGTTAATGATTTGGTTGAACCAAAATAGCTGAAGGAAACTGATACCATTAATCTCTCTGGACTGTTAAAAACATTTCTAAGAGATAAGGGATTATGTTTTACATTTAACTGTACTTATATAAAGTATGCTGCTGCTAATTCTATGGAACCTGAATTTAAAATGAAACCATTTAATTCTCATATAATTTTCAAGCATGCTATATTTTTTTCTCCTTGAACTAAGGGATTCTGGACAGCTGTCCGTGAGCTATTTATTCCATATTTTCCATACTTCTCTTCAGGAGAAAATGCTGCCTACTCAGCAGAAAACTCATATAAAGATTAGATATTTAAAAAATGCTTACTGTCTACAAAGAGTTCTTAAGAATATGAAAGTTCAAGTAGTTCCTGCATCTATAAAAATATTAAATTTACTTTTCTTGTGATGCTGTTAGAATCATGTGAGTGCTGTCTATCTGCACTACCAACTACTCAAAGAAAGGTGGCTGCCAAGTCACAGCACCTTCATACATCTGAATTTATAGTAGGAAAAGACAACTACTACTGACTTTTCCCTCTTTCTGAAGAGTACCCCAGCTACACGTCTAATTATGTACAGGTTATGCAAAGATAAGCATCAAATTGCTGATGCTTTTGTTGGTGTGCAGGTTTTCTGAGACATGGGAAGTGAGAATACAGTAACTCTTCCATGTTACATAGTTGAGTATAAATACATTTCAGGTGTGTTTTAGCAATGTCAAGATCAGGGAATCTTGTATTGGATGTTAATTTTCAACATGATACAATAACTACAGAGTCCTGTCTCTTTGTTGCATTGTGAAGGCAGAGGATGTTATCATTTTTGAATTTGATAAATGTGAGATAAAGTAGCTTATCTTTCAGAAAAAGTGACTAAAGCTATGTGGAATAATAACACTGTTAGCAGAGTCTGACGCACCTCTGCTAAGGCAAAAACAGTGAAGGACAAGAGTCCTGAGGATCCTGAAAGCAATAGCTGATAAATTCTGGATAGAAACGAGGAAGAAATACACAGTATAGCAAAGGGAATCACTAAAATTCCAAAATAAACATATCTGAAGAGACAGGTCTGCTTTGAGCATTTTCTTCAACTGTTACAATTAAATTAAGCCTGTAGATTATGCTATTAAAAAAAACCATCCACAAACCAAACCAAACCAAGCCAAACTAAACCAAATCAAACTTAAAAACCCAACTAATTTTTGAGTTTTACCTGAGTTCTCAGGATGCAGCACATGGATATGACCTCAGGCAAAGAAGGATACAGCAGAGGGGATCAGAACACTGGGTGCAGTCAAAATAAAATCTTTATTTATTCCAGTTAAAAACCAAAACAAAACAGCAAAGCAAACCTATATGGCATCACAAGTTAACCAGATCAGAATGGTAAGTGCTTCTGTAAAAAAAAAAAAAAAAAAAGCAACCAGTTCCTACTTCCAAAGAAAAAAATTCAGAGCCTGAATATTGGCTTAGACAGAATTTTTTTAATATAACTTTTTTTTAACTTTTTTTTAATAGATCTTTACACAGACACTGCAATTATTACTTTAACTTTTTTGTGAAAGCAATATAGTGGTATAAGACCTGATAAGACCACTTATCACAGTAAAAAGTTTTTTCAGGTCAGGGGCAGTGTAAGAGTTGTTTGTGATAGAATATGACAAGCAAAATAACCCTCTTGACAAGGCAATTTAAATCAGCAAAACTGTATTCCAGCAAGTATACTTTACTCCAGAACACATTTCCTCTTCCTAGGATAAATAAGTTACCTTGAGAGCCTGGCTGCACTTAGCAGGTTTGGTGATAAAAGCTGCACTGATAGAATTACACCAGCCACTCATTTGTAGTACAGAAATAGATCACTGATAAAATAGCTTTCTTTGCCACTATAACTTAAGCCAGCTCCTTGAACAGAATAACATATACTGTCAAAATAGTTTTTGTTGACTTTTTAACTAAAACTTCTGCCTTCTTTACTGTTTTGATCAAGGGTGTTATATCTAGAATGACCAGAAGAGTAACAACTTTGAATGTAGATTACTGCTGACAAAGTCTTAAGATTCTTAACACCTTTTTTGCATATTTTCAGGTACCTTCACTTCTAAAGTTGTGTCTACCAGATTGTGCACTGTCAGGCTTTTGGCTAATATAGATATGCCAATAAAAACTGTAATGTAAATTTGGCCTTAGACTGGTGTGACTTATTCCCTTTCCATGCAGGATAGAACTAATACATGCCCACTTACATTTACCACTGGGTGACTGTTTAAAGCATAGATTGTACCAATACAGATTTTAGTGTGCACTAATGTAGTAATCTTAACATTCCACCTGCGGGGGAGAATTGCACTGATTTAACTTAAATTGGATTTAAATCTCACATAAATCTTTAACACAAAAATGAAGTCCTGGGAGTCAGCTGCTCTGGCGTTCCTACGCATTATCTTACTCTGCAGCAGCAGCATCCTCCGAACATGTCAAGAAGCTTACTCTCCTTAAGGAGGGTAACCCATATCAAATACCTCCCATTTATCATGAGGAAATGGAGCATGCACAATGCACTGTTATCATGGAGCCACTGATGCCTGGTAACATATTGTCACCCGGCCACTTGCTAATATGTCAAAGCTGATAGTTATATTGAGATAGGCACCTGCATGGACATTAGAACAGAGTATGCCTAAATGCTTCACACAAGTAGGGTAAATTACCCTGTCCCAAGGTTTATGTTACCATTACCATTGCAATTTAGTAGTAGTCTATAAAGTTTAATCCTAGATCTGTGTCTACAAGGTACACTGGAATTGTCTCTGTAGCTGCGCTATGGTCATATCCTTTATGCTTCAAGCATAAGAATATATTAATTTCTGACAAGGAATGACATCCTTGCCCTGAAGAGCTTCAAATTCTTTAGAGTTATGAAGCAGCTTCATGAAGAGATGGGCCCCCACATTGCCCTAAATGATGGTTAATATAAGAATTTTTTTTTCATGAGGTTAAAGTGATTTAGTTTATGCTTTGACCTCTGTGTCTGTGTTCATTTGTCCATCATTTTATATCAGTGAAAGGGTGATTTCATTCATAAATCTGGCCCTGCTGTATCATAAAATACACAGCTAAGATGAAAACAATATCCACAGATAGATCTTCACCTATTTACCAAGGTCATTTTAATTAATGCTTTTGGTTTGTAAGCCTAGGTAGCTGTTCTGTGTGGCCAAGGCTACAGAAGGAAATGCATATGGCAGAAAGAATTTTTTCTTTTTTTTTTTTTTTTTGCTGTGTTCTCTTTTTGAAGAGATAAGTGGGAAGAAGGAATTTGCATTTTTATTTAAAGCAACAAAAGTGAATTTGCATTTTTCCAAGAACTGCAGTTTCTTTTCTCAATGCCTAATAAAATATTGATATTAAAATAAACAATGAAGGCACTTGAACAAATAAAAAAATTTAATTAGAGCAGCTAAATGATGAATTCAATTTTCTTTTCATATTTAGAACCCTTTTGGATGCTTCCCACTGCTCATTTTGGATTCAAGGAAATGTAGATTTTTAACTACTGCATCTAAAACAGAGGCAGAGCTTAAAGAACTGGAAATTAAAATAAATAAATAAATTAGCTTTCTGCTGTCATGAGCTGGAGCTTCAAAGATCACATTTGAGCTTCAAAGAGTGACTAGAAGGACTAGCAGCATGGGAAAGAAGGGTCACTGAGGAGGGCAGTAGGTAAGAGTGACTCCAGGAAGGACTTGTGAAGTTTTCAGGAAGGTTTCTGGCTGACAGGAGGGAAGAAGACAGCATCTTGTTCTCTTTCTCTTCTTCTGAAATGAACGATTAGTTTTGGCTGAAGGCGGCTGCTTTTTTCTTGGAATACCACTATTTTTTTATAGTGACAAAAGAACTAAATTAAGACTTTCTGCTCCTCCAGTTTTTGTAGATTGACTTCTGCCAACTGCCTTACCACAATTCCTTGGCTTGTATTAAAACTGGAATCTCCTGTTTCCCTTCTCAGCGCTAAATGGATCCAGCCATGCTTTACACTGAAGAGCAAATAGCAGTGTACAGTCAACGCAGTGAGGCAAAATGCCTTGATTTTAATTGAGCTTTTTGAATTTGCATTACTGATTCCTTATTTCCAGATCAGTAAGACCAAATGGATAAGTCTCCTCCAGAAAAGAAAGTGAATACAACAAATGATAGATGGGGAAAGAATTCATTGAAGACAACAAAGAGCCCAAAGCAAAAGTAGAGCAGGTTTAAATAATGGAGTGTGCAGCAGCCTCTGCTGTGATTTCAAAAGGACACTTGCAATGCATACATGGAAGCACTTTTATTTAAATTAATAAACACTGTTATAAAAATAATGCATTTTCATCAATAAATAAAGCAAGTATTTTAAAGGCATACTGGATGCATTTGATGTCCCCTTGGAGCATGGACTACACCCTGCATGTGACTCACTTACTGTGTGTGGGCAAGAACAAAGACAGTGTCAGCATTTGTGTTAGTGGTGTTCCTCTTTATAAAATTATTCAAGATTGTGTTAGTAGTGTTCTTTATAAGGTTGTAACATAGTTTATATAGCAGAAACATCTACATGAAGATTTTCAACCCATCAAAATTTATATACCTAAATTTTTCTTTATCCAGACTGGCACATATTGAGATACCAATTTGAAAAGAGCTATGTTCAGGACTGCACAAAATTTGGACTTTTAGGGTTATGTCAATTTAGGCATACAGAAAAAATCAGAGTCATTATTCAGGTTGTGCTCTTCCAGCTGCTGTGCATAGTTTTGACATTTTCAATGTCAGAAAAAAATTATAGATTCTTGATACAATATTTTAGGACAAAAATGCTTTTGAACCTTTAGTGGACTTTCAGTTTGTATTGACCTATGTCACAGTTTATGACCTTCTTCTATTGGCTGTATCCTGTGTTTTCAAACAGAATGCTTGCAAAATTGCTTAAGAGAAACTAAATAACACAGAGAGTGATGTGTCTCTTTTCTATTGCAAACCTTGCATGCTTAGTAGTGATTTTTTATCCAATAGATAATACACTGACTACCAAGCCTCCTGTTTATGATGACTTTATAAATATCATATAAATGTAAACATTTTCCCCAGGAAGACTAGCACATGATCCCTTAACAGGCAATCACTTTGTCTCTCATCCATTGCTAGATAAGGATACTTATAATTCTGAAAAAATGCAGATAAACCAGTTGCTTTCCTGTAATGTTATACTCACCTAGAATCAATACCAGGTAATCTCAAACCTTGATAAAATTTTGATAGTTGTGCTGCTTGCCAAGTTGGACAGCCATATGAAAGGATTATGTTATACATAGTTTCAGAAATATCCCCAAAAGTTGAGGAGTAGGAGGATTAAAAATGAAGAAGCAAAACATAAGATGAGAAGAGTACTGGAAACAAACAAAGAAAAAAACTCAGTAACAAGGGAGGCTAAGATGAAAAACTTTTCTTTATCCTTGTAAAAATTAGCTTGAAATAAAAGGTATATATGTATTTGGTGATTGCTGTCAATGAGAATTATCTTCAATTTTTGGGTTTTCAGTGCCTCTTTCTGTTTTTAGCTTTCCCTCTCCTCTTTTGTGTTACTATTTCTACGTACCTTACAATTCTTGTAACTTGTTTATTGCCTTGATTGCTGCATGCAAGGTCATCTATTATAATAGCATGCTCCTAATCCTCCCACTCTGTACTTCACCAAACTCTGAGAACACTGTACAAAGAGGATATGCTATCTGGATATCTTTGCCAAACAGGGCATTATGCAGAGAGCCAAGTAAGCTGTACAGAGCTCTGAACTCCAGCAATATGCTGAGAGGACAGGTGCATTATGGTTTTAGATTCCAAACTCCTGTGGACATAGTGTAAGTCAAACACTGAAGGAAGGCCCGATATAAGAGCTTCATGAGCAGATTTTGAAAATTTGAAAATTTTGAAAAAAAGACTAGAAGTCAACTAAAAAAGAAGTGACATAAAGGCGTTGGGTTTTTTTTTTTTCTTTTCTTTTTTTCTGAATTGACATTGTGGAATAAAGAGCCCTTTGTTGCATGTCATCATAGTGTAAAATTAAAGAGTTCTGGATGACAATAGGCATAGTAGAAGATGGCATCTCAACTGCAAGCAAGATTATCAAGAATCAAGGGCAGATCATAGGTCACATGTGACTATTCATATTATCCTTACTGTGGTTAATCTGAGTAGCTTTATGTATATATTTATGTATGCATGTATGTATGCATGCATCTTTAAGGAGCAACCAGTCTATGACACCTGACCTCTCTTGTCTCTTTAGATGCTAGTCAGAATTGAAGGAAATGTCAGAATTGAAGGAAACCTGGAATTTTCATGTCTCTGGTTTTGCTAAGAAATTTGTGCAGGAAATAACTTGCTCCATGCTATTCCCTGAAAGTCTCACAAGAGAGTTGTCTGGGAAGCTGTATTCCCCAGAGCAGTATAAAAGTTTATGCTTTGAAGAGTCATTTCAGGGAAGGGGAAATGCCACAAGTATGCAACACTGCAAAACAGGCATAAATGGCTAAATCCCTTGGATTTTAAAGAGAAAAAAATCCAACCTATAAAAATGATCTGATAATTATCTAATTGCAGTTATTTGTTGAAATCTTTAACATACAGGACCCTTCCCTGAATAACACTCCATAAATCAATTTGTTTTACTAAAAGCTCATCCCCACCCTCCTAAAATCTTTGTCAGTTGGAAGAGAAGAGGAACTATTCACTACTCCAGCCAAGGTAGGAGCCACAGAACTGCTGCTGACCTGGTGAAGTAAATGATCTTTGAGTTTCAGCAGACAAAGAAATATTTTTCTCCTTTTATACAGTTTTCCAGTTCCCCTCACAAAGAGGGTAATGAGGCCTAGCAAAATAAAACCAACATTATGTCAGGCTGCAGAGATACAGCACTTGTCTTTATCTCTTCCAAAATTTTATACTGAAAAGTGCTGAACCCAAATAACTCCTCTGAGTTTTCAAGGGAACAATGGTTTCTAAGGTCCTCAGAAAAAGCCCATGCTTCCCCAGTAAAGGCTCCACCCAACTCAATTATCAGAAGAAAGAATGAAGCTTTGACACCTTGAGGAATTCACTTTGACATTTACAGATAGATGTGTGGTATGTGGATTATATTATTATTTCTTCTGCAAAGAGAAACATGTGTAAGTGACAGTAGAGTCAGGAAAATGCAGAAGAACAGAAGAAGATGTAACTTTTTCCTCCAAACATAAGTCATCAAGTCTCTCTTTTTCTTTACAACTGTTTAAGTGAAGGCTCTGGAATGGACAGAAAGAAGGTGACAATATTGTCTGCAGTTCAGGAGATTTCTTACAATGGTGTTGCTAGAACAGACGAAAAGTAAACTTCTTCTCTGTCAGCAGGGCACAGTAAGTAGGACAACAACAACAACTGCTCCTGAAATACTGTTATGTTTGAAGCATGGACTGGAACTTCCAGCTGTAGCTGGTTAGTTCTCACACTATGGGCTCACGTCCTCAGGTACCCACCTGTAAAGCAGCACACATCCAGTAAAGAAAGGGATCCAATGAAGTGAATTTTAATACTGAATATATTTATAAGCAGTGCAGCTGAAATCTGGGGAAATTTATTAGAGATTAAGATGAAATTTGTATCAGTATGTAAATAACCATTAACTTGTGAGGGCAGTGCTGACTGATTTAAAGCCTGACTTTCTCATTCCCTGAAATATCCCTTGATATTAACAAAAATTTGGGGTATGCAACAATGCAAGATTGGGTCAAGAATACTCAGGCATAATTGAAATATTAAAAAGTTATTCCTGATATGTAGTGGTCTTGTCTTGACTGCAGAATCCTACAGCTAGAACTACTTGGAAAGCATTTAGATTGTAGCAAATTTACTACTTGCAGCCAGTGATTTATTTCATGCCCTAATGCACTAAAAGGTCAGTGCCTAAATTTATCTCCGTGATTTCCAACAGATTATGGCTTCTACAGTGTGTTCATATATCAGCTACCTTTGGATGTTAATGTTCATTCTAATCTCCAAATTCTTCAAGTTAATGGGAATTCCTTTAGATCTGAACTTAGCTTTTTTTTTTCCTTCCCCTTTAATCTGAGCATAAAATCACCTTGCAGCAAGATGTTATTTTCTGACTTTTTGCCCTGTTTTGAGCTGCTAGTAACAGCTTTTAATTTGGAAAGACTATCTCAGAGTTTACTGCGCCTGACTGGTTTCAGCTCAATTGTTTCCTCAACCAACAGAGCATTTCATTTCTCCTGAAGGTCACTGCAAACTGCCAAGGCACTGAAACACATCAGCTTTTCATTCATGCTGCAATCTAATGTCACGGTATCATTAAGATAAATAGTAGTAGGCATGTATGTATTACTTTTTTCTAACAAAATTTACCAAATTTATTATAATATAAAGCAAATTGGTCCATCAGTGAATGAACAACTGGTAATAACCTCCCTTCTTTAACTCCAACGTTTTCTTCAAATCACTAGAAATTAATCCTTTTGTTACAGTGGTTTGACTGCATGCTGATAATTATTTGTATAAATTACACCACCATGTCATCTGCTTGTGGAAGTGGCTCCTCGAATTGCTGCACAACCAGTTGCAATAAGATGGTGATGCAGAAAGCTGCATGAATCCAAACCATCCCATAAAACAAACACAGTGGCCATCTGTTGGAGAAAGGGCAGCCATTAACTGTTTTAAGGGCCTGGATGTGGTCCAGTATTGTTCATTCTACCACCAAAATGAAATGACTATTCTAATCAACAATATGCATTTTAAAACTGGGTCATCATACTTCTCCAATGCCTGTGTTGTTTGGAATCAATACATACAGTGCTGACTCACACTATCAAATGGCAAACTAGTCTGTTGTCAAGCTGGATGATTTTCATGCATCTCAAGTTTGTGGAATTCCTTTAATATGAGATATTGTTAAAAAATTTGTTATGACTCAAATTCAAATTGGAAACTGGGACTAGAGAGTCTGCCAAAAGAAGCTTAGTTTCTTAACAGCTCCACTGGACATTTCACTGTAGTAGTAAAATGAAGTTGTCAATAATGACAATAAGAATAAAGAATATATAAAAGACCACAATAATATTGAGAGTAAAAAAAAAAAAAAACAAATACAAACTTGGAAAAAAGAAAGGTACTGGAGTCTCTAAATAAGTTTTTCTAGTTTATTTAAAATTGTTATACTATAGTTTGTTTAAAAGAAAAAACAAGTTTATATACTTGGCCTTCCATATTTCCAGATAAATATTCTGTTTAAATTTGGACTTCTGAGTGATTTTGGAGATTTTTAAGGACTTCTTAGGTCTCCTGTTGCAGTGGTAGGAAACCCATTAACTGGATGTGAGAACAACATAATGCAGACACAACATGGCAAGTTTCCTCCCAAAAGCCTGCCAAAAGGCATAAAATGGGTCTATCAACACCTTTGTTGTTTTACAAGAGCTACCTTGGGAAATGTTGTAAATTATGCGTAGGTCTTTGATAGTCTTGTCATACAGATAAATCCTTACTACAATCAAAATAAATTGAGCTAATTTTACTCATCGTTTCAGTCAGAACTAAGCTCAAACCTCAAGCAGTGAATAACAAGCACACTGCATGTCATCCAGACTGAACGGATTCTCAGCTGATAATTACAGATACAAGGAAAAGAAGGCTGGCCTGTTTCAGACAAATACTTTTCTTGCATTTGTTCCTTATGTAAAAATCTAATTAATGAAATGTTAGACAAATACTAGAATAACTAAATATTGTTTGCACTTGAAATTCAGGCACAGAATGCTAGATCAAGCTTCCATGTCTGAACACTGGTATTAATGTATTTACAATGTAAATAAGAAAAAAATTAGCCTTTTATGGGATTTTTTTCTATGAATCCAACTATATTACAGATATATTACTTGCTGTAAAGATCTAATTAAGTGATTCATCAGTGTAACGGGTCTAGTCCTTGTCTAACAGTAAGGTTACTTTTCTCATCTGACTAAAGTTCTGAAATGGAAAAGTAAGCCAAACTGTATCTAATCACTTGAGGTTGAATCATTCTCAAGGCATAAGGAAAACTTGCTCAGATACACCAAGCCCAGAAGCACAACTCCAGATCATTCTTTTAGCTTTTTTTCACAGAGAATGTATTTCTTAGCTAAGCACATTGAGGGAATGATAACTATTTTTTTGTCTCCAAAGGAGTGAGCTAAGTCTGAAGTTCTTGAACTTGTAGAGGAGCTGGATGATTTCTGATGCTTCAAGAGGGAACCTTCTTGGCCATAGGCACTGAAATCCTATTTTAAAGATGAAAGTTATACAAAGAAAGATTTTGAAGTTATGCTGGCTCAGGCAAAGAAGTCTTCTGTAAAGCTGAGTTGCAAGTATGTATCAGAGAAGAAATTATCCAAAATGAACTTTTTTACCTCACTGATATGTCCAGGATGTACACAGTGGATGCACAGCTAGAGTACCTGTAGGTTTTTCTACTCACTGTTGGGCTCATTCTATGTGCTTACTCTGTATTTCATAGAATTCTTTATACTGGGACAGTGGCTGAAAAATGTATTGTTATTACATCAGTACTTTGAAAGCTATATTGTTCTTATTTTTGGCAATTTGAACTGCTGTCCGAATAAGAAGTGAATTCAGAAAGGGGAACAAATGTGCATTTTTTTCCAAATACTTTAGTGTTTTATAAACTAAATATTCTATAAAGTTCTATGAACTTTATGTTCTATAAAGGAATAGAGAAACAGCAGTCTCACCAACTATTTCATTTCTATGTGTACAGCAGCTATAAAGAGCAATCATTCAATGATACATTTGGATCTTTTCAGAAAAGAAGTGTGCCAATTTTCAGTAAAGTAATAGTAGACACCTTAATGTCAGCATGAACACTCAATTGCCATCAAACAGAAGAGCATTTACAGCAGCCAGAACAAGCTCAGAACCAACATAGTTTTAAATCCAGCTTAACCAGAGTCTGATCTGTGCTGCTAGGACATTTCAGCCCCACTCTTTCCATAATCTTCTCCCACAAAAAAGACCAGTATGAATGAGTGTCTGATTCACTGGGATTCCTAGGTAAGTGACTGCCTATGTTGGTGGCTCAGATTAGAAATCTAACTCAGAGGAGCTGTGGGAGGACTGCTCTCCCTCTTCCTCTGACTGTGGATCAGTTTGCTCATGCCTTAAATTAGCTCTTGTTTAATATTTCCCAAAACAACTGGCTGCCCCTCCTATTGACTCTCCTGCGAACAGATATTTTGGATCTGTCCTGTTCACTAAGCACTAGCCAAAGGATACAGAACTAGTCCATAACTCAGTCTTGAATCATACTTGGGAAAAAATTGGATGCTGTAGAGCCACCCAAACATAATGGACACTGTAGAGCCAACCAAACATCCTGTTCCTTTTTGCTTATTTTTCAACTTTGGCGAAAAGCTGAAAAGTCTGATCCTCCTGCAGAGCCAACAGCACAATTCATACGATCGCTTGTTAATCCAATGGCAATAAAATCAGCTTAGTTCAGACTAGCAGTTTAAACTGTTTAAATAGCCTCTTTCACTCTGCTGGAAGCTGGTGAGGGACTTCTTACACCCACGCCACTCAGCAGGGCAGTGACAAGTGCGGAGCAGTGAGTGCTGCAAAGTGTTCCCCCCTGCATGAGGAAGAACCCAGCTGTCATCTCATTTCTTTCTGGTCCAAAGGTTTCAGTACCACAGAGACAGCAGGAAAAGTAAGAAAGTAAAAAATTGTTCCTATTCTTATGGAAAAATCGTAAGCTCTTATCTGAACTTTTACCTCATTTACATTTCACTTTGTCTTTGCTCAGAAAGAAACAAGAAAAATAAGAAAATTCTCTCCTCTAGTGATTTGTTCTCATTGGAGTTCAGTCTTTGGCTAATTAAATAGCCCCAGGTGCCAGACAGAACCTTGTTTGCAATAACTTATCTTGTTTTGGTCAGTTCCTCAGCTCTGCTAGCCAACAGCAAAGCAACAGATACTTCTTTCCGCTGCTGTACTACGGTATAACAAAATTAGAGGTAATTAAACCTTCCATTTGAATCAGCATAAGTGGCATGGCATTTTCATTGCCTAGAGAAACCTTCAATACATACAGGAACTTCTCTCTTCAGACCATGGTTTGTAACAGTTAATAGTGTGGATTACAGTCTGAATTAAATGACACAGCACTTGACAGCCATCAATAACCTAACATGATAAAAGTGTAATAAATTTGTTTCTCCTCATACTGTCCTGTCCATTGAAAGAGTTAACTCTGAGATAACGCATAAGGTGAAAGAACAGAGGTGGCAAGTTATGAGGAATCTCCAGGATAACATATGTGATATTATGTTGGTTGTGTATTAGAAATCTCCCAAAGGAATTTTGCAATATTTAGTCATAAGAGCAAACAGCATTAAGGACTTGGCAAAAGATGAGATTTTCTCACACCTCTCATAAAAATATCTATTAGACACTATTGAATGAGATCTTGTTTTTTACTAGGCGGCACTCTCATCACACTGAGTTTGCTGTGCTGAATCCTAGGGAAATATCAGTTCAGATGGAATAGTATCGTGTTTCTGTCACACAAACTATGTCCCTTGCTCTGACTTTAGGCTGGATAATTTTTATAGATGTAAAGAATAATAAAATGGTCATACTGGATTAGCTGGGGAGACAGTGTAATCTGGTGGAAGAGAGTGTCCCACCAGTTGGAAGCAGGCTTTTTCTTTTTCACAGGCCGCCCATAAATGAGTTAGAAGCAGAGAGATTGTTTTACTGGAAGAGATATTTGTTGGTTTGATAGAGTAAAGGCAGTCATTGGGACAATTTCATGCAGAGGAAACTCTGGTGTAACCACATCTCCAGTGGGCATTATGTTAACACCGGGTATAAATCAGGATCCCCCCAAGCACCGCAGTGCAACTTTAACACACTCAGAAGATGAGGGATGGCTTGGTAGGCTATAAAATATTCCTTCTCTGAAGGGTCTTGTCTGGACACAGATGTTTTTATTTATAAGTTATATAGGTATAGTGTCTCTTATGAATGTTCGCATTAAAAATGGTTCTGTTTTTTTTTTCTTCACAAAGTTTCATATTGTCTGTTTAAATTGAACAACAATTTAATAAAAAGGACTCAGCCCAATTTAAAGTTATTAAAAAACCCAATTTAAAGTTATTAAAATGAGATAATTTACAAATTGAATTTAGATCTGTATACTTAGACCATTCAAAACCCCGTCTTTGCTTATACTAGTTGGCTTTCCCAAAGCTGGCAAGACCACATTGTTCAACAACCGAGCTGTGCTCTGACTCCAGCAAAAGCTGATGTACTCAAATTATGTGGGAAAGGTGCTGCACTCTTTTCCAGTGCACAAAGCAGCATGCACCTTGCTCTCTCAATGCTAGGAATAATTTCTGTGAACTTTTCAGAAGATTATGGAACCAGGTATTGCCTGGATTGCATGAAAAGAATGTCTTGAATATGCAAATTCTTCTATCTTCTTGAACTAAATACCCTCAAGAATTAAACATAGCAGTTTCTTGATAAGTAATTGACTTTCTCCCACCCACTGAAAAGGAAGAGATAAAGGCTCTGTACAACATATGTCTGGATACATTCAGGTCGTGCATAGTGACAAAACACAATATGCCAAAGATTACTAAGTAATCTTCTTACTGTTTGGCAGAAATGAAGAGAGGGAGTCATAACATTTTGGCACACATTCAGCTAGACAGCATATCTTTATTGAATGAATATACATATCTGATAAGTGACCACTCCAGAGACCAGTATAAATTGGCTGTATAGCAGAAAAGGTCCTCAACAAAAGGTCAAATGAACTTGTTCCAAATATGACATGGAGATATTTTTATGTGGTCAATTAAGACAAAGGTTTTTCATTGGAGCTGATTCATAAGGTTATCAAAAACAAGAATTCAAGGATTGATGGTTCTGAAAGGCAGACGGCATTCACTAGATTTACAAGGGTTCTCTGGAAAAGCATTATACGATGTTGTGAGGACCTAAAGAACAAAGTTACATGTCTCAAAACACTCCCCCCACAAGATAAGCCACCACAAAAGAATTTTAGATGAGTGCAGACAGCACAGCAGGAAGGAGCTAATTCCAGGCCTAATTGAGGTAAACTTTTGGTTAGCATCTGGACAAAAATCCCTACTGTGGGAAGCTGTGAGAAAGGAAATAATGGCTTAAACCCATGCCAGGCCCAAATTGTGGGAACTTCTGTGACCACCCCTTGGATACCTGGGGCTTGAACTGTGTAGAGCTGAACTTCCAGAAGAATGACTTAGGACCCCCACTTCCAAGAAGACCAGAAGAAGAGGACCAACAGGACACTATTGGAATCCATGTGGTGGTGACATCTTTGCTTAATCTAGCTCTCCCTCTCTCTCTCTCTTTCTCTCTCTCTCTCCTCCCTCCACATCCCCTTCCTATTTTGATCTCTCTCTCTACCTCACATTTACTGTCAAATAAAATCTGTAGTGTTGATTTTGGCATATGTTCTCCCTTTCACCTTAATTCAGGCAGAGGCATCTCACAATGATCAGATCCTAACATTTGTTTATATTGGTAAATCCTGACCATGGAGACAGAGCAACAGCAAAAGGAGTTTAATTCCAGGAATAGAATAAGCTGTACTTGCAAATTGGCTTTTTTTGCTTTTTAAGAAACATTTCTATAGCCAGGAAGTTGCTATCATACTTATGTCATTCTGCATGGTGAAAACATCTCACTTCTTCTTAGCCCAGCTATGTCAGCAAATTGTTTTAAGGGCAAATATGGTCTAAGTAAAGAAACTGTCATAGGCCATTTTTTGAAAAGTTCTGCTTGTTTTAGTAAGACACATTGGAAATTATTTTGGATTTATTGTATTAGATTTTATTTACAAGGTATCTTGATAAATAATATTTTGGATTTTAGAAGATTTCTACTAGTCTATTTCTGCTTCATCCTTCATTCTTTTTCTAACATTTTCCCCCTAGACAAAACCATGCTGTCACTGGAAGTAGCGTTCATTTGTGGGAAAAGACACAAAGAATAATGTTCAAGATTGTACAAGAAATCTATCTGCTTCCTGGGCTGCATACAAAGCATGACCAGCAGGCTGAGAGAGGGGATTCTCCTCCTCTAATTTGCTCTTGTGAAACCCCATCTGGAGTGCTGTGTCCAGCTCTGGAGTCCCTAGCATAGGAAGGATATGGACCTGCTGGAGTGAGTCCAGAGGAGAGCCCTGAAGATGATCGGAGGGCTGGAGCACCTCTCCTAGGAATACAAAAAAGAGAGAGCTGGAGTTCAGCCTGGAGAAGAGAAAGCTCCAGGGAGACCTTATTACAACCTTTCAATATTTAAAGATGACTTATAAGAAAGAAAGAGAAAACCTTTTAACTAAGGCCTGTCATGACAGCACACAATAATTTTAAACTGAAAGACTGTAGATTTAGATTGGCTGCAAGGAAGCCAGTCTTTACAATGAGTGTGATGAGACACTGAAACCAGTTCTTCAGAGAAACTGTGGATGATCTCTGAAAGTGTTCAAGTTAGATTGGATGAGGATTTGAGCAATCTAATCTAGTGAAAGATGTCCAGGCCCTTGGCAGGGGTGTTGGACTAGATATGTTTAAAGGCTTAGATGATAGAGATTACTTGTATGCTATCTCTATACAGAAGTGGATTTCATTATTCAATTCTAATCACAAAGTTGACATTCTTAATTTAAGTCAGTGCAAAGACAATAATGAGAGTTTCACATCTGGTCTAGTCCCTCTAGGTTTTCTTTGTGGAGGAGGAACTTTGGTACGCTTCATCCATTCCTGAAGTAGACATCTGAAAAGGGTCAAATGAATCATACCCTAAAAATGCCTCTTTCCTTTCTTCAACTCTAAAAACCATCTAACTAAAATACTGCAGTTGTTGAGAGTTACATTAAATCAATTTCAATCTTACTATCTATAACAATGACAAGATAAAAGACAACAAAAAATGGAAGAGACACCTGGTCATAGAAAGTAAGATAATCTGAGCAAGCTTCATAAATCCATTGGAGAGAACCAAGCCTCAGTAGATAACCATAACTACCCATAAAAATGAAATTAAATTACATTCTATTTCTTTACTCATGAATGGAAGAAGGTAGACAGGAATATTTACTTTTGCTTACTTACCAACTATGTTTATAAGAAATCTGGTTGAACCTTATGCATTTCTTTGTCCATGCACTTTTGCATACCCCATGTGATCCCTGTTTCAAATTCTAGAATCAGTGGGCAAAAATTTATTGATTTCTCAGAAGAAAAAAATAAAAAATATAAAAAACTTTAAGTGTTTGTCATCTATTTACCTAAGCAGCTAGAAGCATCTTCCCAATTATTTTCAGCTCAAAGAATAGAACTAATAACAAATTAATACTTTGCAGCAAAACTACTCCCACCTTGGCTCTAACCATCTTTCCTGCAGATTTTTGTTGGCTAATGCTCTAAATGATGCATCTCTCAGAGGCAAAAATAAGTTTTAAAAGAAAAGAAAAGAGGGACTAGAAGGTGAAAGAGCCACAGAGGAGAGGGTAATTTTCAGGCACTATTAAAAATTGCAGCTTCCATAGAAATAAGGAAAACAGTCCCCTGGCTCTCCATGGGAACACAAAGCTGCGGGTACATGAGAACAGGTATGACAAATCCTGGCATGAGGATAGCAGAGACACTGGGAGTATTAGTAAAGGGAAAGAAAACTTGAGGAAGAAAAAGGTGAATGGAATGTACAGGGAATCACATCAAGTGTTGAAAAGTGGAAACCTAGGATGGGAAGCAATGAAAAGCAAAGTGCAATCAATGTCTATAGGGACAAGCAAACAAAAAGTGATGAGTGGACTACAGAGCCTCTGAAACAGAAAGGAGATGTTGATCAGTTCACAGAGCTCACATCTGTTAGGGACAAAACATGAAGAAGTCACAAGTGTAAATGCTTTAACAGAGTTTGAAGAGGAGACGTTTTTCTGCCGTGGCCCAGGGTTTTCATAGGACATGCCTGCTGTTAAATCTTTAGCTCAATATCAAGCAGATAATTTAGCTTTAGCATATTTATCTTAAAAAATGTTAATGACACTGTGCACTTAATATATTTCTTCAAAGACAGGTGGCAATCCAAACTGTTTGGCATTTCGTTTTCAGGACAGTACACCAACTTTTTTTGGTACTTTTTAAGAGGATTTATGAGGGTCTAATTATATCACACCTATCATCACTGTCAACTGCAGTGTCCTCTCAGTAATTAAGGAGTTTATTTAAGAGCACATAAAATACACTGGTCCAATCTCAGTAGAGTAAATCTTCAGCTTTATTTTAAGGACTTCTAATTTTCTTAGGAAAATTAATTAATCTTTTGTTATAGAATATCCTGCCACCAATTATTCATTGTAGATCCAGTTCTTAGTAAAGTTCTTACTGCTGAGTTCAGTGAGGAACAATGGAATACTTGGAACATGTTGCTTTGTTTAATATGATCTTGCTCTTTGTAGCCATAAATTTTTTAGCTTAAGGTGTGTAAATAAATATTTTAGAATCACTTCACAACACAAACTCTGCAGTACCTATAAGTTAAACTTGGTTTTGATTCTAAAATGTAGTAAATATATTTTATTGTTTTCTAGGGATTTGCACATTTTCTGTGATCAGTTTACAAAGGCTTTGCATGTTATTGCTCCTAAGCATCAGCCAAAACTTTCCCCAGCTTCCAAAAGCCAAGCTGTGCTCTTTCCTTTTCACATATCATCACTGGTAATAAAGATTCCAAAGGCAAAATTAAACCCCAAGACAACTCTCAGCCACCCCACTGTCTTTTAAAGCCTGCAATGACATCACATAGATATAATTGACTGGAACTTAAGTATATAATTCTGGTAGGGAAGAAAATGAAGACCAACTCACTCCATACTCTCAGGAAAAAGATAATTCTTGATTTTAACTCTTCACATTTCCTTTAAATATTAAAACTTCTTTATTGGACTACCACTGTTAAATTTCGTTTTATACAACTGCATTGAGATAATTTCTATAAGAATTTTATTCTCCAGAAGTAACAAATGCATATATTCATCTGTATGTCCTTGATCTATAATGAACTTGAAGATTCATTGTGAAATTTTCATTCGAGCAATTATTGCGATTAAGAGAAATTAACAATCGGCTTTAAGCACCAAGTTAAAATTAGTCTAAATTATTAATTATTGCAGAAATGCTTTCGACTAAACCAATAAATGAAAAGGAAAAATGCCTTTCCCAACAATTCTATGCTAGAAATAATGTAATTTGACTTTTTTTTTCTTACATAGGAAAATAAGGAAAAACTACAGCTTTCTGGGATTCTATAAAAAATCGCTACATTGGATAACATTATAGACAACCTCAGTGCTGAGCAGAACAAGCTATAGTTCACACTCCTGTCACTCTTCTCCCCCAGAAGATGTATTTGTTTCTGCCTAAAAGTAACTGTATAATCAACATGGTGCCTGAAGAATCCAGTCCAAGGCAACGGGTGAACTCCAGATTTCAAGATAAGAAAGGATGTAAGACACAAAGTATTAGGAGGAAACTAAAATCTCTTTGACACATGTGGCTTCTTCTTGGCACTGGGGATGAGAGCATGAACAAAAGCAAGGACCCCTGCAGAGATTATATAACCTCATTTTCAAAGTCACTGAACCTATACATCTCCCATTCATCTTAGTAGAGCAACTGCAAGCAAACCCATAGGTCCAGGATGTCTCCTAAACCTTTGCTTTCAAAAAACTGTCTATGATCCAGTCCCCCTACCCCTATCTCTATGGATATCTAGGCCATTTCCACCTAAATTAGCAGCTATCTGTGCTCTAGAAAGTCCAAAGGAACAATGATGCAGAAGTGTAATTTAAAAAAAAAAAGAAATTAATTAGAGCCTATTGCTGAGACAGTTGTGCACTTCTCTGTACTACTATTTTGTTGTTGAAGGTAGGTAAACAGAGATATTAGTTAAAAATGAGAGAGTAAAAGAGGGAGGTTTATACACAGAGATGGTAAATTCCAAAGGGCCATGCAAGGCAGAAGAGATTGAGAGACAATTTTGATTCCCCCAACAAGGCTGTTCAGTTTTGTATTTCATATGTTCTTGCAGCTCCTCTGTAATGGTTTAACCCCAACCATCAGCTACGTGCCACAGTCACTCAAGCACTGCCACAAGATGGGCTGTGGAGGAGAGTCAGAAAAAAAGAAGTAAAACTTGTGGGTTGAGGTAAGAACAGTTCAATAACTGAAACAAAGTAAAATATATTAATAATATTAATACAGATGATTTCTCACCACCCATTGACTAAGGCTTAAGACATCCCGGAGCAGTGATCAGCGGCTCCTGGCCAACTCTCTCCAGTTTATACAGTGATCAGCATGTTCTATGGTGTGAAATATCCCTTTGGCCTGTTCAACTCAGCTGTCCCATCCATGCTCCCTTCTGGCTTCTTGTGTACCTGCTCACTGAGAGAGCATGGGAAAAGTCCTGGACTTAGGGTGAGCACTGCTGAACAACAATCAAAGCTTCAGTGTTTTGTCAACATTATTCTCATACTGAATCCAAAACTCAGCACTCTACCAGCTATTAAGAAGAAAATTAACTCTACCCCAGACAAAACCAGGACATCCTCCTAATAAAGCATTATGCTTGTAGGCTCTTCAAAGTCATTAGAAAAAAATCAATGATCGTATTACAATGTCCACTTTAGAGGATGAACCACTGAGCCACATACAAATTATTCCATAATGTCAGAGGAAAATACTTATCCCTTATTAATCTTCTTATAACTAGGACTGATAGAACAGTGAAAACATGGTTCACTTTTTTTTTTTTTTAATAATTGCCACTAAAAATTAAGCTGCAAGGGTTAAAAATCAGAGAAATTATGTGACATTGTAGATGTGAAGACATGTGTTTGGCCATAACACTTCAAGTAATATTTGTGTCAGCATCAAGAAGTTGTCACATACATGTGATCACTGCCTCCAGGTATACAAGGCAGACCTTGAAGAGACATGTCAAAAGACATTTAAAGCTTTGTATTTATTAATTCGTTTGCTTGTTTTATTTTGTGGACAAAATTCAGACTTCTTTAGTTCAATTATGAACATAATGCCTTTTGACTTTTGGACTGTCACCTTGTGATGAACAAGCCTTCTGGGCCTCTACACACCTTGGTAAACAAAAATGTCCTCTTCCTTAATATTTTAGTTATCTGTTGACAGATTTATATTGAAGTGTCAAAAAACTACTTAATGCATTCATAAAAGCCAGAAGAGACTCTCTTCACTCATAAAGTCCATATTTAACTGGAAATATCCATGTATAGAAGTTTTCTTTGTATTTCTTTTGTGCTGTTTCGAGATGCTACCTAGTATTGAAATAAAAAACAAACAACCAAGCAACACAAGAGGAACTGAGGGGTGACATTCCTTTCGGGAGGGGGTTAGATGTTTGTGAATTTCCATAGGCATACAAGCTGCTACCTCACAGTGGAGTGACCTGAGACAGGCAGCAGCTCCCAGCCCTTGCTGAGTTCCCCTGGAGCAGGCAGCCCCACACTGAGACAAATTATCACTCTATGAATAACATCATTAAGCAAACTCAGAGGGAAAAATAAATTGCCATTCAGAAAATAGGTATTTGCTAAAAGAAGCTGTAGCTTAATGTACTACCTCATGACAGTTCCTGCATTCACTGGCAAAAGTTTTCTTATTAAAAAATCCAGTAATTTTTTACAAAAAAAACCCTCAATGGTTTTTCTTAAAAGCCCCACTAGTACTTTAAATTAGGATGAACTAAGGCAATATATTCAATTTTGTCTAATATCTTTAAATGCTTGGGAAGATATTCTGTTATACCTGAATTTAAAAGAGTACACAATAAAGCATATACAATTGTGCTTGCCTCAGATTAAGTGCTTTCATAATGCATTTGTGGACTGCATAAATGTCTCTACCAGCTTTCAGTTATTCTGACTAATACACAAAATTCCACTACTGTTTCTGAATACATAATGGAATACAATGATCACAGCTATCATTAAAGTAACTTGCAAAATTCTTGGAGTTAGCATCATATAAAAAAGAATGTGAACTACTTTATGAAACTTTCAAAACTGTAGACACATTGATTTTTTTTTACTACATTTTCATAAGACATTAGCCCATAATACTTTCACTATGATAAAAGCATACTTTTATGTAAGGACTTATGGTTTGAAAATCTGTTTTTTCTCAACAGTAAGATCATTTGCCTCATTGACAATGAGTGCATCTGGTTTTTCTTAATGAACATATCTAAATACCATTTATTTTAGAAACTGGGGCAATGGTGAGGGATGTCACAGGAGTGAAGTTAGCCCATAAAAGTTCTAGGGAGTGATACCCTTTGTGTATATTTACAAATATGTCTGTTACTGTAAACTTCAAAAAGGGTATTTGAAATAAATTTGTTTTACGGTTAAAAACTAATAGTTATGGCACATAGAAAATGTTGACTGTCTGTCCTTTTCTGTTCTGGCCTGGAAAAGATAGCCTGACCTATAGCACTACCATTCACCTACTATAAGCTCTAGATCGAGAGAAAAAAAATTAAAAATTAAAGGAAAAATGGTCAAAACTCTAAATATGGTCAAATACTGGGTATACAACAGAAAAAATCTGACCACCACAGCAAATCTCCTCTACATAATGGTAGCATACGACTCAGATAATTATACTCTCCCAAAAAAAAAGGAGAGGAATGAGTTGCGTTGGAGCACTGGAACCAGTCCTTTTGAACCTTATACTTTGTGACAGGCATCCTTGAATTGTGCATCTGTCTCCAGACCCACCAGAGACTCTGGCACAGTCTGACTCCAGTGGCAGAGCCCTGCTCTGGTAAATTATTTCTGCTATCAGTTACACAGGCTCTGTGACCCAAAAGACAGGCTCCCATGCCAGCCACCACACTGGCTGTATCCCAGCTTTCCTGTGCACCACGTTTTGCAGCAAGGCTCCAGCAGCCATCCACACCAGACTCTTCCCAGTAATAACCAGTGCCAAGAGGCTGGAGTTTTAAAGAGACTCAGTAACAATATGGGGAATTGATGACACTAGGTACTTATATCTGTACTGGAAGAATATATTGTTCTCTCTCTTGCTATCCTGACAGAGTGAGTGTAGAGAAAGAGTTCTGTGACACTTGCACTGAATAAATGACCCTTCCAAAGGACAACATGTTGTAGTAAATACTTTTTTTTGGGCTTTTCCAAGCCTGAACATTACTTTGATGACTTCCAGACAGCAGCTCTGACCAATGGGTAATAACTACAGGGTAATGTACTTGGGTGTCTCAAAACCCTGATATTAAAAAGGCACAGTATCATCAGGAATCATGAAGATACTAAAACTTTCTGACAAGGGTCATTGGGGTTTGGGGAGATAATGTGTAGGAACAGTGGTCTATCCTTGCCTCACTGATCCTGCTGATAATCCTGCCTTGCTGCAGGCTAGGACAGAAGCCAGTTGCAGTATAATGTAGTGACAGGACCTCTGCTTTTCCTCCACCATCAGGTTTTTACCCCTGCTCAAAAGACCACTACCAGCCCAGAAAAGTGCTGTTTTACCCAAGTTTTATTTTCTACTTTATTTCATTCTCCAAATAGGGAAGCAACTAGCTCATGGCAGGCTGTGCTGCCCAGACATGTAATGGCCTCCTGCCTTTCTTATGTTATCCTTTTTTCTTACAAGGCTGTTTTCAAACTCTTTCTCCCAGTGATATTTATTCCTCAAATCAATGTCTTCTCAGTGTTCTTTAAAGGGGGAGGTGACAGACAAGGACCAAGCCATCTAGTTGTGCTAAAGCAGGTGAGACACTCAGTTTCCCAGGATTATGTGATTTTGATTTAAGACTAGACCTTGCCATTTGGAGACTGGCTCAGATAAAATGAGTATATCAAAAGCTCTGAAAATTCAGGTGCCAATGGGTTGGCAGCCCAAGCTGCTATATTTTTTACATATATCCAGGATGATTGATTGTTCTGGCTCAAGTATGACAAGGAAAGATACAGTAACCGCTTGGAAGCATAGAACACAATAAGAGGGAGGAAGCAGATGTCCTAAAGAGATCATCTGTAATCTTCCAGCCAAAGCCCATCCCAAATTCAGAAGCCAGATACTGACCTCAGTATCTGACTTCAATTTGATCCTAGTTATCTTGATGTGGGTTACTATGTAATTCAGAAACACATGGTATGTCCACAGGGTTGGCCTGGTTAGCATTTTACGACCCTGAGACGTATCAGAAACACTTTCTCTCAAAATCACATCACAAGACTTCTTTTAATAAAGATCCTTGAGCCACTATTTTCTTCATCCTACTCATACCAGTGGAAAAGGCTCAATAACATTGAATATAATCAAATATAACATTGATTTTCAACACCTTCACAGAGAGATTACTGAGTACTTATAGAGAGAGATAAAAGAGAGTGGGAAAAGAGAGAGCTGGTTCATTAAGGGCATACTCATCCTTTGTTGTCTCCTAAAACACAAGATGAAACACAGCTGCAGTACTGCATTTTTAGTTCCATCTCTATTTATGCAATTATATGGTTGGATTTTGAAACTGTAAATTTGCTGCTATGGATTGCATAATTTAGTTTCTGTATTGCACTGGGGTCATTCTCAGTTCTATTATGCAAGTGACAGGTGTGGGAATCAAGCAGAACACAGAGCTTGTGGTAACGGGACTGCAGAGCAGCGTTGCAGGGGGAGCACCAGATGCTCTCATCTGCCCAGGCCAGCTGTGACATTCAATAGAGAGGCAAGTGTGTGCATCACCCCATCTCCACCCAAGTCAAGAGCACCACTTAACAACCTTGAGCACATCTGTTCCCAAGGACTCTGATTACTTCTGTCCTCCTAGGGGTCAGTAAGGTCACAGGAATCTTCAAATCCATTTTGGTTATCTTTATGTGATAACATTGTCATGTTACTGTACTATATGTACTACACATGACTCATTTACAACTTGTTTTTTACATGAATTAGAATTTACAATCAAAGATCTGATATCCTGCAACAGGTAAGCACTGCTCTGAATAGACAAACTTATCTTCTTGGAACACACCAACACTTCCACAATTATTTTCCCTCAGAGCTGATAATGCTTCATGATACTAAATTGCAGTAAGAAATGCAGCCTTTTCTGCAGGGCAATATATGATACTCTGCTTGCTACTGGTCTAAATTAAAAACCAATCTTTTAATTTGAAATTTTAGAGAAACTATGCAGAATATTAATTAGTCAATCAGGAACATAGCCAAGACACCAGAGTTTAACATCCTTGCTCTTGTAAAAAGTAGCAAAGCATATTTTTCCTGTGACACTAGAAGCTGAGGATCTTGTAAAAGAATGTCCATATGAATACAAAACAAAGTGCCATACTGGGGCTTAGTTTCACTAGTTCCTTTGGGGATGGTGGTAGGAAATCAAACCAAACTAAACCAAACCAAACCAAACCACAAAGATGAACTACTAGAAACAATAGTATGCAAAGATACTGTATTAAAAAAAAATCTTTAATTGCATCCAAATTGAGTAATAATTGGAATTTGATATTGCAATTAATAAAACAAAAGGCTCTTTCGAACAAAGAACTTCTGGTAGGAGAAAAGCCCTATAAAGTAGCAATTTCTAATATGTGATATGTGGAAACAAGGGAATCGCAAACAATTATTGCAAACATGCATTACATACATCCAGCTTATTGATGAAATACATCACTCAAATGTAGAGAAGAAAGTCCTGTCATTTTAATTCCAAGAATTTTGAACTGATAATAGATCTTCAATATAGATCTTCTATGAATCTCTACATTTGTTATTTGTTAGTATTTTTATGGACATATAGACATGCGTTAAAAAATTAAAAACAAAAAAAAACCCCAAATAAATGAGCCAATCTGTATTTAAAAAGTTAGACCACCACTCTAGTAGTGTTAGCATATCACCCCAACATATCACCATGGTCCCATCAGCTCTCATGTATTTTCTGGGTTTGTTGCTTCCTCAAGGACTGGAGAAGTACCATTTCACTCTCCTAACATACACACATACACAAACTTCCCCCATCCCAGAATCCCACATTTCATAAACAAGAGCTCTCAATATTTTTTTTCATTTGGGGTATTTTTTTAAAAGAAAATCAGTTCTTTGATTATGGTTTTAAAAGTAAGAAATTTGCTTGAATGAGTCATATTCTGGAAATGAACATTTGAACAACTGGAATGTTTCTTCAGAAGATTTTTTTATATATATGAAAGAAACCAGGCATCTTCTCCACCTTGTTCTTTTGTTTTCCCTATGAGGTCTTCATATCTGTATGAATAGTAGAATTTCAAGCTGAACAGCAAAAATGAGTTCATGTCCTAACATTTAGATGAACTTCAGTTCTGAACTGCAAAAATGTATTAATGGTTACCTGTTTACTCTTCAGGATATATGAAAATTAATAATTAAATTAGTGACTTTTCCAAATCTCAACAATGAAAAAAACCAACGAGAAACTCAGGATTTCTATCTTCAAAATAAGACCATAACAGCGTGAAGTGAACAAGGCAAGGGTTCACTAGGTAAAAAATAAAAAGAAAAAAAATAGAATTGAAGCACTGCTCACTGGAGAGCCCATTCTAATCACCATGCCAGATGAGTCAAGATTCCTTCAGAAAAACTAGTGCACACTCATTATTGAAGTCTGAATCATAATGCACCCTTATGAGAGGGCTGAAAACAAAGTGCTCTGGTTGTGACGTTTGAGCTCTTGGTTTCAAAGCCTTCCTAGTAATTTTAAGAGTTTGCCATTTTTTATATGACTACTTACTTTACAGCTTGGTAAAAAGCTTGGTAAAAAGGTAAGTTACTGTTTGACATCATGATCCTTGATTTTAATTTCTTCTTGTTTTGGATGACTAAATAAGGTTTCTCAAACTGCACATCTGAAAGTAGTGGTTATTTTTAAAATTGTTCTCCTTTTATACAGACAAGCTGTTAGTGCACCCAACAATTATATACATTCCCCATCATTGTAAGATTGTGTAAGAATATACAATACAAAAAGGATTATTAAGAGAGCCAAAATTAGTATACTAATGATTCAATTTGACAGTTTCATTATGTATAATGTGGGTAAAACTGAGAACTCATTTAAATTCTCCTGCCATGTTCTGAACAAGACCACTAAACCAACTTAGAATAAACTAGCTTTTGTTTTTCTGTAATAAATTTATCATAATGGTGCATATGTACAGAGCCATATATTTTTCTTTTTATACCAAATGTTCAGGATATTATTTTGATCTAATTATACTTCATCTAATTATAGTTCATCATGGTTAAAATATCAAATTTAATGGTATGTCACGGATTAACAGAATAATTTGATTTCTACACTGTTAATTAGAACTTACATTTACATGATTATGGAAAGTTATATGTGAATTAAAAAATTAAAACTTAATGTCTAAAAAAAACCCTTCTGCATGTTTCTAAGAGGATCTATAGAACAAATGAAACCACTAAAGTACATATTTAGGCATTTAAGGTCAACTAAGGGGTTTATTGGGGAACTATTGTCTACCATAGACATCATAAAATTAAAAACTACTTAATAAGAAATTAGCCACTCCTGGCTAACAAACTCAAACATAAACTTGGAACACCCTAGGGATTCTCTGGCTAATTGGCTCTCTTGCCTTTCTCATCTGATGCACAACCAGTCACTGAGATAGGAACATTCCCCCATCCCCCAGGTGCACCCACTCTGCACTTCAGACACAAGTGGAAGCAAGAGTCCTTGGATGTGAGCAGGAGTCCCTGGATGTGAGCAGGAGTCCCTGCTTCCAGGCTCAGTAGTGCAAAGCCACACATTTCTCATCACGCCATCATCTCACCAGTGGGAAGGACTTGACAGCTTAAAGAGAAAAGAGGTGTTTGGGATTTCCTAGGGCAGACAAGCAAACACAGCCTTTTCCACCCAGAAGATGCTACCAACTCGATGGAAATGGGCCATTCTGGCCTGCTACAGACCCACAGCAGGTGAGTTTCTGCTGCCACCATCTGAAGATGAGCTGCTGGTAGTTGGGGAGATAAGTTATTCTGTGCCACAGGGCTGGGTGGCCTGTGCTGCTGCCCTGCGGTTATATCTGCCCTCAATATTTAGATAGGAGGAGATCCTCCACCACTAGCTTCTGAGCTGAAAAAATTATCAGCTTCTCTACCTTAAATGCAGCTAGTGCACACTTCCCATGCCAGAGAGGGTGAGCATGTCAATAACATAATGGTGACAGTCACTTTGCAGGCTGCAGTCAGTCACAGGGGCATATGACATTATGAACTGTGCAGACATGTGCAAAATACTGAAGAGATCCAGCATTCATCTGGAGGGACAAGCAGACATTTAGCTCTTTTCCAGTGACATAACCATCAGCCCTGTATACAGATTCAATACACAAAACAATGAAGCCCAGCATTTTTATAGAGGGTGAAGAAAATCAGAAAAGGAAAGAAAGTATATTTTATGCATTTTTATTTATTAATGCATGGCAGGTTACATTTCTGTGGTAAATTACAGCCCACTGACATGTCAAGTGACACAGTGTGTAGTTGACTGTAAGAAAGCTCCACATTGTGGGGATGGTTTGGTTTTGGGTCATTTTAGAGTACTTTAACACATCACAAAAATAATTTCCTGTCCTTTCCTGCCTCTTATTTTTTCCTTCACAAATTCAAGTACCAACTCACTATGCAAATTCATCTGCTGCCAAGATTTAGCAGGAATATCAGTTACTTGTGTACAATTGCTGAAGGGTTATAAATATGCAAAAGAAATCTAAGTACAAAAGTTTGTAGAGAAAAGAAGGACACAACTGAGTTCTTGGCTGACATGACCATTTTCTGAGGTTAAAATCAGATTAGTATAGTCTAGTACAAATGACACCAAAAGAATAAGATACATATTGAGTTTCCTAGTCCTATTTTTTTTTAAGCAAAGGCAGGATGTCTCATTCAATATCAATTGAAAGAAAAAATCACTTTCATTAGGATGATGTGCTTTTATTTCTTCTGCTATTGCATTGGACTTCTCTGAATTCCTCCCAGGAAAGAAAAGGCATGAAAAAGTAAGATGAAAATATAATACAGTTAAAAAATTAAAAATTAGGAGTCATCTAGTTTGGGTCTTAATAGTATAAAATTGGAGTCCTTTAAATAGTACTGGTTCAAACACTCCTTTACTCCAGGAAACCTTGGCATTATATTACACTTTCAGAAACACTAGGATGACAGAAAAACAGGCGACAGGTGGAAAATATGTAAATAAGTCTTTTCATCATGTACTGACTGAACCAAATATCAAAGCCTGGACAAGACTAATTAGCTACCAAGGCAGCTGTTGAAAATTTGTCCTACCTGAGCATCTCAAAGGGATTCCTACAGTTCAGTCATGCTGGGAGCCCAGCCCATGCCACACACAGGATCACACGCAGGAGAGTCGTCACCCTGGAGAGCCTGATGTCTTCCCATGTTCTCACCCCAGGTGGGACCTACCTCAGATCACAGACACCAGGGGCAATGGTCAGAGAGAGGCCCAGCATCAGAGTTAGCTTCCTTACTGGTGCAGGGGATAATACAGTCTTGAGCTAGGTTCACTTGTTGGTTGCACGTTGAAACTCCCCCATGTTACGCCACAGGCTCTCTTGAGATGGTAGCAAAAATTATGCAGCTATCACTAGCAGATTGCAGATCTGGTTTCTTTTCCTCTGCCTCTCTTTCAATCCAGACACAAACTCTGCTTCATAAATTATGCTTAGTCAGTTGGCACCTACAGGTCCAGCCAGCCGTACAGGATATTTTGAATGAAAAGAATCACTACTTTTTTTTGAGTTGACACTCTGCCCTTTTTCTGGCATCCTCAGAGCCTTTCCAAACTTTTCCTTGATTATAGATATTCATATTAATGCCACAGAGAAAGGTGTCCACTGCAGGTCCTCCCACCCGACCGCAAATGTACAGATTGTCCCAGAAACTTATAAAGTAGCTTATACATCTTGCCCTAGACTTCACCTTTACTTCTGTATGGAATTGCTGTCATGGATGCTGCAGAAGCTGCAATTAACTGTTTGTATGATAAATCAAATCTTTACATCTCAAGATCTTCCAAAAACATGGCAGAGATTCTGTGTTTAGTGAGAACAGTAGTCTGATGATGGGACCATGCTCCTCTTACCACACTGGGAATGGGATCTGCAGCACTCTCTTTTTACCTGTGCTGTAACAAACAAATACTGTGGAATACCCACTATAATAGAAAAGGTGTACCGTTTGTTCTCTTATTTTAGATGCAAGAAATACCTGAAGAGTCCTTAGGGTGGATGTAGTAAAACTTAGGGGGAGTTCCCCCTTGTTTGCTTTTAAAATACTTTTTAAAGCTCATGTTGTGAAAGAATTTCCTAAAAAGCAAATTTCTTATTTTGGAAATCATTATAATTTGATTTAATTATGGATAATTTAAAAAAAAAATTAATTTGTTTCAGTTATTGTTCACATAGTCAACTGACAGGTGTGTGAACAAATATATGAGAAAGTTTTATGAAATAGTGTCTGTCTTATCAGAGAGAAGCCTGTGGTTTCAATCATATTAAAAAATTACAGATGTTGTCCGTTTCTAGTACAGATATCTCTGTCCTACTACTAGAGTAGTGTCCTTTTTTACTGGATATTTGAACATTTTCAGTCCCATTATCTTTTTTCTCCTTATAAATAGTTGTAAACACCTTATTTTGGAAAATGAAAATGCCCAGATATATAAAAGGAAGGTGAATTCAATAACTCAGCTAGATGAAAGCCTGATTTGCTCAACTGCACAATCTACAGGAATGTAAACAATAATGAGTTTTATTGATAGATAAGTGTAAAAAATTTTATTCCAATTTATACACTGGAAATGCCTAAAGTGAAATAAATAAATAAATAAACATATATATATGTAGACTAATATTAAATATTAAAGCAGCAACAGTTCAACATATTTTGAAAATTCTATGCCTTTGAGATAGAATATATGCCTGTATGATGTGGTTTATATATGTAAAGAAAGGAAAAGACTCAAATATGAGACTAAGCATTTAATCTCATGTAAAATGCTCACACTGACATAGCCTATGAAATCCACAGATGTGATAATGTTCTGAATACATGACCAATTAAAAAAAAAAGAGGAGGTATTTTTGGAAGTTCACAGTGAAAGGCACCTTGTTCACATACAGTTTGGAGAACTTCACCCTTCACCCTGTTCATATCCAACACTGAACACTGTGATAAGATCTGGTAATCTGTAGAATAATTAAATTAAAATATAAAATTTATAAAAAAACAGGAGGTTCTGGAATATGGCAGATAAATCAACTGTAATGGTTTTTGCAATAACTTTTTGATATATTTTATTAATTAATAACATATTTATTTCTCTGAAATGAATGCAACAAAGATTATTTTTCTAGTATTAGTTTCTTATCTAATATACTATGAAGTCATAGATATAGTTTTGGAAAACTACATTATTATTCTAGGGAAATATCCTGCATGTGAAAGAAATTCAGAGATGATACTGAAAGTCATGCCATGAGTTCATGAATGTCTATCACTAGGAAAAGTATATGAATGATGGGATACTGATTATTTTTGGAATCTCTCCTTATTTAAATTCTCTTCAAGTCATATTTCTTCAGAAAGTCTCCTACAGCACAGAACTTTTTTTCTCAATTAACTGGAAAAAAAATGGGGTGGTTCAGTTTTGTGATGGGCTTCAGGCAGTAAGAAATGGACTGAGAATTCTTGCACAGCACAAAGGCAATCTCAGGTCCAGCGTAGATACAAAGAGCTTTGCAATATGACTATTCACACCTTAAATTAGACTATATCAAGTAGTAAAATTCAAGTGCCAGTCATTTCATTTAAAAAAAAAGAAAAAAAAGAAAAAAAAGAAAAAAAAGGCAAAATCTTAACTCTTTGAGGGTTTTATTAAGTTTTCTTTGTCATGGTCACAGCTAGAGATTTACGCTTCTCCCCTCCACCTTCACCTCACCCCCACCTTGATTTTCTGCTTTTATTTAAAAATAAAAGATAGAACTTTTATTTAAAAATAAAAGATAGAACACCAGAGAATTGCTGTGCCAGGTTCCAATAAAAAATAAAATGTACTGACATAGATTTTAAGGTCAGGAGGAAAAATATGATAATTCAGTCTGACCTTTTTCAAAACACAGAACACAGAAAATTGGGAGGCAATACTTGCAATAAGTTATTTTTATTAAGTTTGCAGTTTTGCACAATGACAGTTTAAGTTTTCTCTCAGTAGTTGTTCTTTTAGTACAATTTTTCCACAGTTATCTGGAAATATTTTCAAGGAAAACTTGAAGATAACAAGAGAAAAAAGGATTTCTTAGTTTGAAATATGCTGACTGTGTACTACACAATGTCATTTGACTGCCTGTATCAGATACAGCCTCTCCCATTTTCTGTAAGCAATCCACAGGATAGCATTCTTCTACAATGAAAAGCTTAAATGTGCATTAGGACACCCTTCATGCCAAACACAGAGGATAAGTGATCTCTTTCATTCCTTTGAATGCTCAGAATACTCCAAACAATTACAAAAAAAATATAGAGAAAGCTACATTTATAAATAAATTTAGAAAAAAAATCTTTTCACTATATACTTTTTGAAAACCTGGAGCTCAGTCAAATATCACTGGAATGAACAAATGCATTTTAAGAAATATATATTTGTATGACAGTTTTAGATTTATCTTTTTCAGTTTTTCAGCTCTGGAATTTCATAGGCATTAAAAATATTCAAGTATTATGCTTTTTCATGATTTGCATGATTGTGGAGTTTTCCTCAGAGTTTAAAAGAGAAACTGTTTTCCTTGACCTTTTGAGGTAGGCTGATCCTGGAAATTTCTGTTCAGAGACGTTTTCAGGGATTCTAACGCCTTGAAAACCATCTTTTGACTCCTCAGGGTTATTAAACATAGCTCAAGTAGTTAGAACTTGCCCAGTGGTGACATTTGTATGGCAGGTGACACCAAGTGGTGCTGTCACAGACAGTGTTCCTGCTCTCTGTGTATGTACACACCTTCAGCCTTGGCTGAGTCAGGCCCCGTGCAAAAGGATTCAGCCTCTTCCAGCAGCTTTTCCCTACAAGTAACTAAGGAGTTGGTTAGCTACAGGCTCACTTTTTATCACAAAGCTGCCACCTAAGGATGAGGCAGGAGCTTAGAGCTATGCCTCCCAGTAACAGTGCTGGATGTTTTTTGGCCAGGAGAGATATATATTTATTCAGGAACAAGTTACACTTGGGAGAGATCTAGATTATCTGTCACTTGGTTACTTTCAGGTAGGGATGCCACTGCACCTCTCCAAATAGTTGTAACTCTTCATAAGCAGCAGTGTGCATTCCACCTGCCTGCTTACCTGTGCAAGAGCTGTATACTTTATACCCCTTGACATGTTATATAAAGCTTGAGAGGACTCGAGTTAATTAAAAAAGGTAGTCATGATCTGTTAGGTTTAATATGAAACCTTTAGAGTGACAATGCAAAATCATTCTGCAGAAATCCCAAGACCTCCACCCAAATGAACTCCGTTGATAACATTTATTGACAGAACACTGGTATAATCTCATTAATATTTGCAAATTTCAATTACAGGGAGGGCATGAGCCTGTTTAAGTAGGCACAGTTTTCCATTATGATTGAAACAAACACCAATTTATTAATTCATCTTCCAATTTTGAAAAAGGTGAAAGTGTGATGCTGCTCAGAATGATATATGGTGGAGTAAATTATTTTTGCATAGATCTAATGTTATTTGTTTCCTGTGACATTGAAATTCTGTGTCAAATTCTGGGAGAGAGGAAAGGATGAGAAAGCATAGGTCATTCCTCTTTTAATGAAAAATTGACATGGTTCACTAGCACTATGAAAGCAAGTAATACAGTATTGTGTTGTTCAAGACCTGAATCTTTTGGATAAAAATCGCAATTGCGGTTCATAAAAAGGGAGTTAATTGTATTTCCTAAGAGGAAGCAAAGGGCGATGAAGTTACATTTTTTTAATTATTTTTTTTTCAGCACAGATTTTCCCAAAATGAGAAAATGAACTACATTAACAGAACAATTTGTTTACTAAAGTAACAGTTTATTTCCTCCTGATTTGTAAATAATCTGAAGCATTATCATTACTTTCTTATTTGTATTATTTGGGATGTGTTTGTACCAAAAGTCTCCAGTGTGTAATCAGAACCATTGTCTACCTCAAGTAACAATCAGAGTCACCCAGTTCATATGGAGGCAATGATGTTAGACTAGGACAAGGATAAAATAAACCCTCTGAAGCAAACTGTGCCCTCCTTCTACTCAAATTGCAGAACTGGTGTGTTTATGCATCACACATCTAACACAAAAGCCACCATTCAGCCCCAGAAAGAATAGCTTGCAGATGTCACTGCCAGGCACAGTTTGCTGTCAATCTATAAATAAGATACATGATCTTAAAAGGAGCTGAAGAAGCATTCCAGAAACTCTTTGCTAACTAGCAAAAGGCTGGACACATGGCAAAAAAAGCCTTTTCCAACACAGCGTAGATGGGAAGTCATTAAACCTTCTTCCTAGAGCTTGCTGGAGCACTCAGAAAAGATTGTGACTTATCTGAGCAGCCAAGGAATTACTTTTCCTCACAATCCAGGTATACAGCATGCTGCAAAAGTTCACTGTAGCTGCCGTCCTAGGCTTTTTATTTCATTCTGCTCCTGAAAGTACAACACTGAAACACATCTGCTTTGGCATTCTTCATTAGATGTGACAAAAAAAATCCAACCAACCTAAAAAACCCCCTGAGGTTGGAACCACAGCCTCATCACCTATCATGGAAGATGTCACTCTGTCTCATCAGGGTGCACAGTGTGAATGGATCTGGACTCACAGCTCCTTGGAGGGAAGATGAATGTGTTTGGTGGCAGCTGGTAGAACAAGGAATATATTGAGCTCATCCTTCCTTTCCCTCTGGCTCAGCAAGACCTCCTCCCAAAGGAGAACAGCTCCAGTCAAGCTGAGTAAGAAGATGTGCTGTGAAATGGGAACAGTTTACAGCTTCTCAAAATCTGATTTCAAAACTGAGGATATAGAATACTTAGCATGTCTTTAAGGCTGCAAGCAAGAGAGGGTTCAGATGAATCAGAAAGGTACACTTGCTCAAGGCCTTGCTAAAATCTACCTCTGTGCAGCCCTTATCCCTAACAATCAGGCAGAACAGATGGCTAACGGGTTTCGGTCCCTGCCTGGAAGCAGTGGGGTTTATTTTGTGCCCAAAATCTGGTCCCATTCCATGGCTGGATGCCCACTGCAATCTGCACTTTGGAAAGAGTCTGAGGGCAGGGTAAGATCAGAGGAGATGGGTGGTAGAGGACCAGAAGAGGAGCCCAATTGATTGAGCTGGACAAGCTCAATTTTGCAATAGAAGAGGCCACAGCAGAAGAAGCTGTACAACACAGGCTGGGGGTACGGTGAGACTCAGCAACAATCCAGGTAGATCACTGGGAGAAGCAACAAATGCTTAATAAGCAAAATATGAAATACTTGCATAAATATTTCCAAAGGCAAAGAGGGGGTAATCTTATTTTTTTTCCATACATACATGAAAAGAAATGGATGAAGAAGAGCCATTTGTTGAAAAATGGACCAGTATCTTTTGCCTTGCCTATTTCCAGACTATAAAAGAATCAGTTCCTATGTAGGTTTCAAAATAATCCCACATATTTGAATAGGCAGTCAGCGACAAAAACCAGCAATGCAGAACAGTTAATTCAGATGCAAATATTAACAATTACTGTAACACAGAACTCATATAGTTAGCACTGTAGGAACAGATACTCTGATAATGAAAACTAAAATAACTGCTGGTACCCATAAATTCAGAGATTCTTACCCTACATTTTTATAAAATTCAGTCTGCATATCAGTGTGGTTACTGAACAGAGTTAAAATTCTGTGTGCAGTCTTTAAGATAATTTTTGAAAAGGGTAGCCTTCTGAGGATAGTTATTTAAAATTCAGAAGGCTGCCCAGAATATCACAGTAAGTTCAGCATTAGTGCAATTTTTCAACCTGACCCCAGAGGCCTACGAACTAAAATGCCAGCAGATTAAAATGCCTTTTAAGAGCCATTCTGCACTAAGTGTATGTATGACAGAGTTATACTTTGAGTTATAAGCAGACTGTACCACTTTGGAGGTGGCAGCTGCCACAGGCAGGCAAGGACAATTTTGCTGTAGCATGTGTCAAACAGTTGCAGGATCAGGCTAATTGAGAGGTCTCCATCACTGTAACAGCAGCTTCAAGGTTAGTTCAGGGAGTGGGGGTCAGAGTCAGGCCTGCACCCTGCTGAAAGCAGTCAAGAGGAAGGCATATTTTGGCCAGAACAACATCTGTTTTTTTCACAGCTTATAGGAAGCTATTGGCACTGGTACCACATTGTCACCAAATGTGTCATGATCTTTCTCCCTGAATGTTTCAGCCTAACATCTGTTCAAAGTACCTTTGTCAAATGGACTGAAATATTTAACAGACAATTTATTGCTGAAAAATACAATCTTTTGATATTGAAGCAATCTGCAAAATTATTTGCAAAGCTGGAGCTTAATTTGGAGCTTTTTATAAGAAACAGGCTGGAGAAAAAAAACTTCATCTCTGAAAGAAAGGCACCTCAAGAAATCTCAAACTTGTGGTAAATTCTTTGTCTGACCCAGATTTGAGGCTGGTTACTGCTTCACTACCCATTAGCAACTGCTTGGTACGAATCCCTCTTTTTCTGGACTGCATGAGTTGTATTCATCCACTGAGAGCTATCATCCCTGCAGACCAAACTGAAGGGAAGGAAGAGATAAAGGCAGAGGCAGCAGAGGCATTGCAGCAGGATGCAAGGAGCAGGATGCTCTTTAGATCATGAATTACTGTTGTAGTTAGTAGACATGCTTCAGACACACACCAAAGAAGCTCCAGGCTGCCTTTAGATCTACTTACTTAACTATTCCTTTTTAAGTATCAGTGATAAATAACTTAAACTTTTTAGAACACTCTCAGATCTCCTTAATCATTATATGCCATACCAAGAGAAAAAATTCATTTATATTTAGGTGAGAGTATGCACAATATATATTAAATTATAAATTAGAAATCAATGAGCAGATGTGTATAATGAATAATCGTACAGTACCTCTTTCAAATTTTTACAAGGGATCTTTCAATATCTGCTCCTACCCTACTGTTTCTAAATATATTCATGGAGTTGCAAGCTACACATAATTTTCCAAGCATGAAGAACTTTAGGGAACTCAGTGATTTCACTAAACAAAGTAAGTGACTTATATATCATCTCAACTTCCAAACTAAGCTAAGCTAAAAATCCTGGTATGCTTTGTTAAGTTTCAATTTTCTAAATAATCTTCACTTCTTTGTTGGTCAAGCCTAATAGCTCCTACTGAATAATGAAACTCATATTTGGCTACTGCCTATTTATCAGATTCAGATACAGGGGGTTTTCTTAAGTTGGATACATCAAGTTCATTATATATGTGCTTGTGCAATAATTAAATCAGACTCCTTGAAATTCTGCTAAAAGCATCACTTAGAGAAAGAAATGGCTAAAATATTTAGATTTGTTCTTTCTTCTAATTTGAATCCTCCAGAGGTATTAAATGCAGCTTGCTGAAACCCTAACTGGAAGTAATGTCCAGAGAAGGCACTGGGACCTCATGACCTTCCCCCTGGGATTCAGTCTTACCACACACCTGGGGTCACAGCATTTGAAGGCAATTATTTCACCATTGATGGGAAATTATTAGCTCTCTGATAGGTACCTTTCCCCCAAGAGCACTGTAATTTACATATGCAACTCATGAACCACAAAACCGATATTGTAGGACTATGCTGAGAAGTAGAGTCTCTTCTAGGCAGCATTTCAATGTATCCATACCCAAAATAATATTCGCTGTTTTGAAGTTGTGCTATCTTGCATCAGAGAAAGAAAAATAAAACATTGCAAAAGCTCACCAATAAAAGATGAAAAAAGATTAGAAAAGATGACTTGTAGATGTTGCAAAAGATGCAGTGATGTTAAATATCAAGAAATAAAAAATTGTTATAAGTCACTCTAAATTGTGTTTTCCCCCACAACTAAATTAAATATTATTTTTCTTATATAATTAGCTCACTGTCATTCAACTACATATTAAAACTGTCTAAAATATCCTGTCTAAACATAATTTCCAGCTAGCTAAAAGGTGTATATTTTAAAGCTTAAAGGAGTTTGATTTCTGAGACTCTGCCCTAAATTTGTCATTATTTTTGTTTTCCTGACACAAAGAATACTGATAATCACCAAATTAAGATTTTTGTGTCTGTTTGCCTTCTTGGCAAAAATTAATGCATCTTCTAAAAGAATTGCTAGTGCCCTCAATTTTTTGTACCTCTGAACAAACAGATTTTTCAACACTAAATAAGTTTCTGAAAACAAACACACTGTAAAAAGTAATAGTTTTCCTATAACAACAATTTGTGGATAAAAGGACCTCAGCACTTGATAAGAAATGTAACTATAAGTAATGCAGAAAAGTATGTAGAAGAGTAGCAACCATTATCTAAAATATTTTTCCACATTCAAATCTTCCTCTGCTTTCAGAATATTATTATATATTCCACTGTTAATGGCTGGTTGCAAACAAATATTAAACCCCTGCTACACTATTTGTTTAAATATTATGCTGTGCTGTAGTAGCACCGTTTAAATCAACCGAGTTCATTCATTCCTAGCAAGCAAAGTGAATAAACAGCATCTATGTGTTTGGAGTCACACTGACCTAAATAATACTAAGATTACATCTATGGAAATGAGTTAAATTATAGTAGGGCATGAATTCATGCCCTGAAACTACTTTTTTTCCTAGAACATAAAATGTCAGGGCAGGCCTTGACACTCTTTTGATCTTGGCTACTTGACCAGCTGTCTCCCAAGGGCCTCCCGGGCACAGCTAGGGCACTAGCCCAGCTCTGGGGCTTTTCCCAAGAGGCAGGCTAGATGCAGCCTGTGCTTGGGAGGCTAAGGGAGCTTAACCATATGGATGTGGCATTGCCTAGCTGGCCTCCAGGCTAGAGGGAGGCCTTGCATCATTCAATTTATTCATAAAAATTACAGGCAAGGAGCAGAAATGCAGCTGTAATAGGAAAAAACCCCAACCAAACAAACATGTAAACAACAAACATTCCCAATTAGTCTCCCAACAGTAAACATTCCCAATTAATCTCTCATAATTACTGGAATAAAAGAGACAAACCCTGACAAATCTGTTCTCTTGTGTCCCTGGGGGATAAACAGACGCGAGTGGCCAGCTTCTGCCCACCAGCGCGCTGGGGATCTGCGCTGCCTCTCCGTGCTGTGCTTCCCATACTGACCCAGTGCACTGGTGCTGCTACACAGCCGGCTCTGCAGGCAGCTGTCTGGCCCATAAGCACCACTTACTGACACGTGTCAGCTCACATAAACAACACCCATGCAGCTTAAGGTGCTCAAACACCACACTAAGTAAAGCAGATTTCTTTCTCCCAGCTGCGCACTAAGCTTTTAGCCACATTTTGAACGTACTTCCTGAGCCTATATATTGTTCAGCTGTAGGGCATTTTCCTCTTCAAAGTTATTGAAAAGACACACTTAATTTCCCACTCACTGCTGTCTTTAGTTATGGCAAGGAAATGCTTGCTTTCCTCTTTCTTTCTCTTCGCACCTGAAGTCTTCCTTAATGTATCAGCTGTATTACCAGGAATAAAATAATCAACCTCCACTAAGCAAGTACCTTTCAAAGAAATCACCCGGTTACCTTCCTAATTCTTCTACTTTGTCCATTAGCCTAAAACCATGATACAATGTCGTGTCTGCTCAAAAATGGGGCAGGGATTATTCTCCCCATCCAGAAAAATATTTGGAGCTTTTCAAATGCTTTTTTCTGAAGTTGAAAAAGTAAGTTTAAAATCCTCCAAATCTCAGAAGAAAGGAATTTTTATTAGGGGCAGATCAAGAACCTTGTGTCAATATTTCAGGGACTTCTTTCAGATTTTTATTTTTTCCTATTTTCACAAGAAAATCACCTTATAGATGATTTTCTATATGAATGAAATTAAAAATGAAAAATATACCTTTTAATTAAATATTATCACAGTGCACAGAGAAAGCAGGAAAATATGTAATTTTTACAGACAGCTTAATTTTAAATTAACTTATATGTCAGGCAAACCTAAATTTCAAAGAAATTTGAGTCGGCTTCAAGTTTTACTTGAGACTTGACTGAAATATCATCAAAGACAAGACTTTTGTGATAAGAAGTTTTGATCCATTCTGAATTGACATTTGAAAATTGATTTTTAAAATTGAATACAGATTCTTTCAAAGTGGTGAATGACAGAGGCATTTTTCAGATATATTTGCTTTGTGTAAAAGAGAAATTGTTTGAAAGTTTAGAAAATATTTTTATCCCTTTCTCATCTTTCTCTTATTTTTCTAGTTGAAATACTTTCCTGCTTCGACAAAAAAAGAGTAGTGGAAAATAAAAGAAAATTACACACTATCATGAAAACTACTTATATACTTTCTGTTTCTGAAACAAACAAAGCAAAAGTTTCTAGTTTGTTTTGTTACAAAAGGAGAAATGACAAATCTTAATGACAGATAAATCTTTGCAATCCATTTTTGTTAAAGAAAATAATTTCTGTTCAAGGATAATGCTCACAAGTAAAGCTTCTGTCATGAAATTCATCCTTTGTTGTTCCTTGCTCTTAAGTTGTGGAAGGTGGAGGTGTACAAAAACCTCTGTGAGGCATCTGAACCATAAATAGTCCCTTTGTTTGCCAGGAAGGGAGCAAGGGCAGTTACAGCATTGTAGGTCCAAAATATAAGGGAGGAAAGAGCTCTTGCTTCGTGCTCACCTAAATCTACTTCACTGGCATGCAGGGAGCAGTCCTGAAGGAGCTACTGGGGAAGCAACCAGAGAAATGAAATATGTTTTCAGGCACATCAGAACAAAGGCCTGAGTTCCATTTTCTGCAGTTGCAGTTTGACTTTTTGAAGCCCATACCTTTTTTTTTTTGCCATACCTGAAAGAAGCGAATTTCACTCTTAGTTCAGAAAGCACTGAATACAACATGCTGAAAGAGCAGCTAGCAATGACATCAGTATCCAGAATTTTTTCATATGCAAACTGAGAATTTCTGATGCCAGGACAAATTTTTCACTACTTCTCCTCAAACCTTTTCTACCTCCGAGTGAAACTCCGTGGTTGGTAAAAAGCTTATCAGTCATATTTTCTTTTTCAGAATTATTTGCCAAAAAGATCATAATAGATTATTTTATGCAGATTCTGCATCATCACTCAGGAATGTAATTTTCCACCAGAAGATAAATAAAGACATGTTGTTTGACTATACTAATAGATTTTACATTGGCAGACTTTTTTCCTGCTGCAAATCTGGTTTACTTTAGATTTGAGATTAATCCTTTTACAAGAGGCAGGAATGTGAAATTATAAAGAGGAAGGATTTGCTGCCACTTCTGACATTATTTATACTTACATGGCACTTACAAAGGTAAGGGCATGCAGCAGCAAATTATCTAAAATATTTTTTCTCAGATCTTCCTTCTGACATCATGAAAAAGTTAGCTCCACTCAATCCATTCAACAGTTTTTTCAGCATCAAAATTTTATATGAAAAAATGGTATATCTATTTACTGTATTAAATAAAATGCTGTATAAAATACTCCTCTGCTCCACTGTCATCTTCAGTTTACCTAAAAGTTCCACATTACATTCAGAGAAAATATTTTTTCAATTCTCCAGTATAAGACTGTAGTTGATTTTTCAAGTTTAAACAGGAAAACCTTGAATGTGATTGTAGGTGACACTAGCCTGTAGTTGACAAAATATCTTTCAGATTCATGTTTTTCAGGACAAAATGTAACACTGGCTTCAGACACTGAAGTAAAGATTTGTTTTCTCTTTTTTCAGGATTTGAATACTTTTTGTTTTTTTTTCTTTTCTTTGGTTGGTTGCTTGGTTGGTTGGGGGGCGGGTTTGCTGAGGGTTTTTTTTTGGTTGTTGTTTTTTGTTTGCTTGTTTTTTTTTGTTGTGCTTTGACAGCACTGCCTCTTATTTGTAGCCTTGGGTTTAAAACATTCTGCAGGAGAACCATTGAACCCTACTGTTTTACCTTCAGGAAACAATTTAACCACTCTCAGCTATTTACTGTGTTGTCAAATCTTCCTCTGTAACTTCATGGTCAGACAGAAAGAAGAACCAGCAAATCCCTGCTGGGATGAGGAAGTCAGTCAGTAACAAAGATTATACAGATCTGGATATTAAAAAAGTATATACGTATGCACATGTATACACACAGATAAATGTGTATACAAATGCACACAAAATCTGTTAGGGCCATCTGGATTTCCAGCATGGGAAATGGTTATTTTCTGGCTTTAGTCTTCTTTTGAGGCTCCCATCCTGTCGCTATGTCAGCTTTAGTTACTTCTCCCATGGCCAGAACACGTTAGGTAACTCAACTTTCATAATTTTATTTTTAAACTCAGTTGCACTTCTTTTATGTCTTACTTCTGTCTTAGGGATCTTTTCACAAAATAGTGCACTTTTCCCTCTCTTGAAAAAAAACCAAACCAACAACATAACACATCCTTATATATATATATTTTTACTTCATTTTGCTATGTCTTCACCATTTCCAAATTTGTTTCTAAGTTCATTCAGGGTTTTGCCAAACTCATTTTTGTCTTCATACCTGGCAAATGTCATGCCTTCTATAAAAGTAAGAGGAAAAATAAAAACAAACCTGTCTGCAAAGAATCCAGGATGCAGTGTAAATCCATTTCCCTTGATGTAAAGTGACTTATCTCTCAAGAGATGCCAGTTTTCTAAGGCTGTCAACACAGCTGCAATGTCATGTTGGAAAGGGAGGTTTTGATGTAAGTTGAATGTCCATCAGTTAGTGCAGAAAGTTTACACGCTGCCGAGCAAGCTTAAACACTTGTTGTAGAGGACAAATCCCTTATTTGCCATCTCATTTTTCACTTAATTCTACATAGAATTAATTCATTAATATTAATGTTGCATTTGCACACTCTAAAAGAAAACTAGCACATATATATGTATTATAAATCAGTTTATTAAGTCATTTTACCCATTATTTTTGGTAATTTGCAGACACTTTTTACCATTTTCTGCTGTAATGTAAAATCCTGTCATCCCTTGGTAGACTCTGAATATGTGTCTGCTATAATAGAGTCTAATAGCTTTATTTATGACAGTCCTTTGGAGACTCCAGCAACTGTGTGCAGTCAAGATTGTTCAAGCCATTATAATACAAGATTGTATTACAGTGATTTGAATGGATAAAGTTCTTTCATTTCCAAAAGGGAAATAAATTGTTAGACACTGTTCTGTAATGTATGAGGACAAATGTGTTCCTTTAGTCCCCCAGACACAGAGCTGTATTTTCTCAAGCAACACTGTTGCAAAAAATGAAATGCCTAAGGACTAAGAGGGTTAGTGAACAAAAAGTACAGGAATTATCTATTTATTTATTTACTTATTTTGTAGCGTGAAACATTGTATATCAACTCAGGTAACTTAAAAATTCTTTGTTTGGGGATATTCAACAGTTTACCCATGGAGACATTCCTTCAATTTGTCTCCTTGAAAAATGCCTGAATCCAAGAGAATTGGCTATTAAAATCTACCTTGTGCAGTGTTAGTTCATTTTTATATGTAAAGTTCACTTTGCAGTAGTCCTTCATTATAAACGTCATCCCTCACATCTTATCTACAAAAGTTCATTTTGGCTAGAAATATGAAAGAGTACAGCTGTGCAACCCATTTTAAAACAGTTAATTGCTTCCAGTACTTCTAAAGTATATAAAACATTAAAAGAAAAAGTAGCAATATTTAAAGATTTTCCCCTGAAAGTTAAATATAAAGCTGTGTGGTGCTGACAAAATTTTATAACCACAGATTTACGCATTTGAATAAACTTGGGAAAACTATTACCTCTCATGGTCATTGATCACAAAAGCATCTCTGTTCAACAAAATGTGATTAGGTCCCCTTGAGGTCAGCACATGCTTAAAGACTAATATTTATTTAAGGGTTTTGCTGATGTGGATCTTTCTGCAATTACCATTTCATCTGATTGTGTTAACAATGCACAGTAATGCTTGTTTGTTCAGGAAAAAAAAATTGTGCTTACAGACTTGTAATACTTGAGAGAGAGAGAGGGAGAGGGAGTGGATCTAACACAGTATTTATGCAACAGGATAGAAGTACATTTAAGTGCTATTGCTGTATTGGGCAAACCAAGAGCATAAATAACAGCGAAAAACACACAGTCCTGGTAGTAAGTGATGTCTGGCCATTTGCCTTAAAAGATTGAAATTTCTCTTCTTGATTTTTTTTTTTATTTTCCATGCATTTGTGCTCTGCACCCAAATGGAACTAAGCTAGTTTTTCTTGTATATCCATCTTTTTATTTAGTTTAGCCAGTAGCATATCATTTCAGTCTGCATGCTTTTCTAAGGAAGATCATTTTATCAAGGAAATGTCCTGGTTGCCATAAGAGAAAATTGAACACATACACACACAAATACACACACACACATATGTGAAAGCAAAGCACAGCTGAGACTAGACATAGTCCAGTGATTGATATTTTAAGTTGCACATGATACTCTTTCCTTGTTCTGTTGCACTGCATTTAGATATTGTATGGCTCTCCAGACATGCTATGCATAATTTTACATACCATCTGCTTTACATGCCAGGTTCCATATGTACAATGTATAACCTAAAACCAATATTTTGAATGATTTGAGCTACAGTGGAGGCTTTTGTTCTTAAATTGTTGAATAGAAGAATATAGTCCTAAATAAATTATCCGATGAATGTGTTCTGAGTCTAACAAACAATAATATTTATTTTGAAATTGTTCTTAAAGGTGTAGTAATGACAAATTTAGGTGACTTTCAAGAATCCCAGTAATGTTGCTTCTTATATTCAAATACCAGGAGACCTGTAAATGCTTGCTACCGTTCACTTAACAGCCATAGCAATACAAGGGCATAAACGTGTTTCAGAGTCAGGCAAGGGACAGCAAAAATAATCTTGATATATTCGTCTGAATAAAGATGAACAGCATTTACTCCTCAAAACAGGATTAGGTTTATATAGCTGCTAAAAGTGACTAATGGTTATTCAGAATCATGTTCTGGAGTTTCCTGGTACTTCATTATCTGGCTTCATTGAACTCTGCCTTAAATACTCAGATCTTATAAAGTCTGTAGTTACAGGTAAGCCTAAAAAACCTAAATTTCTGTTTTGGAGATGCTGTCCACAGGATCTGTCTGAATGTCCATACATATCTTTGAAGAATAAGTACTACAACATGAAAATGAAAAAAAAACCAAAGAATTCCAAATAATGGCTTTCAGACAAACCCAAATATTTATTCAAATAATATCTTCATTTTTTGAACTGCTGACAGAAAGAAGAGGAGCATTGTTTTGGACCTTATAAAAAGTACCATCATCACACCCCGCCATACCGCTCAGTAAAAAAAATCCAAACCTCTTAATATTGAAGTAATTACCATATTTTTCACATTTGACTTGAAATAGAAATTTTGTCAATAAAAATAGGTTGTGGCATTACAACGTGTTCGCAAACAGCAGATAGATTGGAGAATAGAGGAAGCAACAAAGTAGCTCAAATAAAATTTTACTCCATGTAAAGTCCCATAAAATATGTACCCTCCACTTCCATATATGGCACATGATAAAAGAATCATTAGAATTCACAGGAAAATTAGAAAGAAACCTGTAATATGGCATTTTAAGAATGAAGTGTCTATCTTGCCTATGGATTTGCAAGGAGAAAAGAGATAATCAGTGAAGCATTTGTCCATTTTGCAGGGTTTTTTTCCCGCTGTAACATGAACATCTTAATCTTTTTCACAGTTAAGTATTAGTGACACATTCAGTTCACTTCAATGACAATTCTACCAAATGCCTGCAAAAAAAGCTGCACAAGAGATGCAGCACTTCAAACTTTGCTTTTATATTTCCCTCTTAGCACAAAGTTGTACTTAAAAGGGAAACATCATTATTGGACCATAAATGAGAAAGGTTTTTTCTTCTTGTATTGTGTTAGTGGTGGAGGCTACAGGGGTGTCTTCTGTGAGAAGCTGCCAGAGGCTTCCCCGTGTCCTACAGAGCTGATGCCAGCCGGCTCCAAGATGGACCTGCTGCTGACCAAGGCTGAGCACCATCAGCAATGGTGGCAGCACCTCTGGGACAACAGGTTTAAGAAGGGAGAAAAAAGACCCTGAGCAACAGAAATTGCAGCCAGAGAGAGGAGTGAGCAATAGAAACTGCATTCACAGAGAGGACTGAGAACATGTGAAAGCAACAGTTCTGCAGACACCAAGGTCAGTGAAGAGGGAATGTAAGATTGACCCCAGTGCAAAACAACTAAATAAACTATTTAGTGCAATACAACAAAGGAGGTGCTCCAGGTGCCAGAGCAGAGATTCCCCTTCAGCCCCTGGTGCAGACCATGGGGAGAACAGCTGTGCCCCTGCAGCCCACGGAGCTCCATGGTAGAGCAGAGATCCACCTGCAGCCCTTGGAGGAGCCTGTTCCAGAGCAGGTGGATGCTCAGAGGAGGAATGACCCCTTGGGAAGCTCATGCTGGAGCAGTTTCTGACAGGACCTGTGGCCCTGTGGAGGGAGGACTCCACACTGGAATAGTGTCCCTCTTTGGGGGACCCACGTGGGAACAGTCTGCACCTGAAAGTGGAAGGGCCCCACGCTGGAGCAGCCCATGAAGAACTGCAGCCCATGGGAGAATTTGTTGGAAAAGTTCATGACAGACCATCTCCCATGGGATGAACAACACACCAAAGCAGGAGAAGAGTGTGAGGAGTCCTCCTACTAAGAAGGACGGAGTGGCAGAAACAACATGTGATGAACTGGCCACAACCCTTATTCCTTATCCCCCAGAACCATTGGCAGGGAGGAGGTAGATAATTAGGGTGTCAAGTCAAGCCTGAGACGAACGGAGGGGTGAGAGAGGGGGCTGAGAGGGGAAGGGGAAGGGTGGATGTTTAAGATTTAGCTTTTATTTCTTGTTTTTTCTACTCTGGTAATAAATTAAACAAATTTCCCCAATACGTATTTGTTTTGCATGTGACAGGAGCTGCTGAGTGATTCCCTTGTCCTTATCTCAACCCATGAGCTTTTTGTTACATTTTCTCTTCCCTGTTTGGCTGAGGAGGACATTGATAACACGGTTTTGGTGAATTCATGGCATCCAGCCAGGGCAACCCAGCAAAGCTATCACTGTAATAGTCACATTGTTCATGAGCATGGACATATTTCTGATACTTGATAGGTTTTTTGACCAAATTCAGTATGTAGGGATGCTTGGGGGTTTTTTCAGCACTCAGATTTGGAAAAAAAATTAAAAATCACACTTTCATTTTTAAGACATTCCAAGGAGTTGAGAGTGGTTAGTCAGGTTACAGGAATAAGTCTAGCTTTTGCCATTTGAATATCAATATTTGTATTTGGTGCTTCATTATATATCTGACTGCTCCCAATCTAAATACTGCACTGAACAGAGGATGTTCTGTGAACTAGATCTTCCATTTGCTAATGGAATTTTTTTTGGTATAAAATCTTCTTTGTAATCCATATGAATATGGGCATTTAAATTATTAATCAGAAGCATTCTTTCTTATTTGTATCTGTGCTGTGAAAGAGTTGGATAAAATGGGATAAAAAATTAATGTACATTTAGATTTTTCTCCTCTCTAGAGGGAGGGAGTTCATGAGTTAAATGCTTATGCAACACCTTTCCTTACAAACTGTACTACAGTTCTCTTGTTACTTCTCTATTGAGCCTTTCTGGGCCCGATCCACAGGCCACTGAAGTCAATGAGAGCCCATCTAATTGTCTCTAACTACTTCCAACTTTTTAGTGAGAAAAAAGATATACTGGAAAAAGTATCAGTTACTAAGTAATATGTTATAATGTCTATGGGTAAAAAAATGGGATTCAGACCACTTGATTTCCAGCACATCAAGAAATCATTCCAGTATTCTCCAGTGAAAGAAATGGCAATGAAAATCTAGAAGACAATCCTGACCCTGCTAAAACTCTTTGGTTAGAGAGCTAGCTTCTAAGAGGAAGTTTCTTTGATACATCTCTTCTGCTTTGCCATCTCTCCATCTTCTGCCCAGTCCCTTTCATTCGGTATTGACCAACATTGCCTTCCTCTGAAGTCAATTGGGAGTTTTGCCATTGACTTCAATGGCGGAGTTATCATACCCAGGATGAAAAACACAGTGAGATCATTGCCAAAGTACACACAGCAGAAGTAAGAAAAAAGATTTCAATGATTTACCAAAGTCCACTTAAAAACCGCCAGCAACTGTGCGCTTTCATATGTGTTTCCCGCAAATCACACCAGGCAGTCTAGAAGAACAAAAAGCCCCTTGCACGGTGTTCCGAGCATTTGGTAGCCGGAGCTGAGCCCCTGCCTGAGCGGAGTTAGCCGTGCGCAAACCCGAGCAGAGCGGAGCCACCCGCTAATTGATAGCAAACATTTTACAAACATTACGCTTCCCTAAGGGCCAAGCGTTTTCGCACCGGAGCCCTCTGCAGCGCAGGAGGACGGAGCACGCAGGACGGGGAGCGGGCAGGGAGCCGCGGGCACCCTCTCGCTGCGGTGCCGGGGCACCGGCCGGGGCTCCGCTCCGCTCCCCCGGTGCGCAGCACCTGGCTGCTCCTCTCCGCAGGTGAGGCGCCCGCCGGAGCTCCGTCCCCGTGTCCGATCCGTGCCACCGCGGCGCCCCAAACACCGGACGGCGCTAGCAGCCCCTACAGACGTGGCCAAACCCGAGGAGTAGCAGCGGGCAGTGCCCGGGGCGTACGGGGGGCACCGCGCCCTCCGTGCCCCGGTCCCAGCACGGCGCGGAGCAGAGCCGCCAAGGAGGGAGCCCCAAGCGCGGCAGGGCACCCTCCACACCTTACCCGCCCCCGGGGGACCCCGGCGAGGCGCGGAGCCCCGTACTCACCGCGGTGCTGCAGGCAGCAACCCGCAGCGCAGGCGAAGCGCCCCCGCCCCGGCCGGTGCCCGCTGCGGTGCACAGACCCCGTCCCTCGGCGCCCACATCCAAGCCCCGGTCGAGCAGCTAAAAGTCCTTCTGAGGAGCACACAGCGAGCCCCGCTGCCTCCTGCCTCGGATCGCTGTCACCTCCCCTCCCCTCGCCCCCCGCCCTGCGCCCCCCCGGCGGGCGGCAGCAGTGTAAGCAGTCCCTCACCCCTCACATCACGCACCGGCAGAGGTGCCGGTCCTCGTCGCTACTTACCGGGCATCCTTCAGAGCGGCGGGCGGGCGGGAGCGAGGGAGGAGGAGGAGAGAGGGAGGGAGGGAGGGATTGAAGAAGGGAGGGAGGAAGGAGGGAGGGAGGGGGCTCCGGGCGGGCTGCGCGACGCTGCGCTGTGCTGTTCGGCAGCCTGGGCAGCTCGGCAGAGTCAGTGAGTGAGTGCCTCCGTGCGTGACTGCGTGTGCGTGTGTGCGCGATGCTGGACACAAGCGAAGGGAGACTCAGGCATGGAAGGGCGGCGGGGAGCGGCGGGGGAGATCAGGGGGCGCAGCCGGCTCATGGCGGTGCCACCAGGTGCGGCCCAGCGCGCCCCCGGCCCCGCGGCCCCCAGCGCCCCGCAGCCGCGGCGGGAGCTGCCGGGGAACGGCTTGGGGGAGGCGCGCATCCTCCCCGCCGCCACACGCACCGCCGGGTGAATGGGGGGAGCGGGGGGAGGGATTAAAAAAAGGGTAATAAAAAAAGCCCAATCACTAGGGAGAAAAAAAGAGAAAAAACCGCAAAACTCTGTCTCTACTTCCCGGGCGAGGTTTGAGCCCCCCGCCCTGGAGCTGCGGTCCCGCGGCAGCGGTGCGCTCCCGCCGCGCCGGAGCCGTCACCGCCCGCGGCGCAGCACGGCAGAAGCTGCCGCTGCCGGTAGCGCCCAGCTGAGAGCCAGAGCCGCTCCCCGCGCACGCAGGAGCCTCCCTCTTTCCCTCCCTCCCTCCTTCCCTCCCTTTTTTCCATCCTTCCCTCCCTCTCCCTCTCCCAGTCCGCTAAGCCGGGCGACGCAGCCAGGTGCTGCCGGCTAGCCCTGCGGCCGAGGAAAGAGCCGGGCAGGGCCCTCCGCCGGCGCTGGCTCCTCCGCGGGAAGCGGCTGCGCCCCCGCAGGCACTGGGCTGGCGCTGGGACGCTGCCGCCGCCGGGACGCGGCTGAAGGGGCAGAAGCGAAGGGCGCGGAGGGGAAGGCGGCTGCCCCCAAGACCCTGCCGGCGGGGCCCCGAAGCGGAGGAATGAAGCATCAGCGGCGAGGGCCCGCCTCTGCCGGGCAGCGGTGCGGTGCCCCAGCGCATCCCTGCAAACGCCGCTCCCTCGCTCGGCTGCTCACCTCCCACCCGAGCGGAGTGACCCGCTGGAGAGGACCGAGGACGGTGCATCATCACTGCTGGATGTTTTGGGGGAGGAGGGGGGAGCAAGCGGAGAAAGGAGGGAGGGCATGATTATAGGAATCGAATGGAAAGGGGGCAAAAAAAGCAACACGCACACTAAAAAAAGCCCGTTCTCGGGAGAGAAATCAAAAATAGCCACAACAGCATTGAAAGTTGCTCGCTTAGTGATTTGCATTATAACGCTGCCGTTGCTGCTTGGCTCCTCCAACAGCGTGCGCAAAGAACATGCAATATGGGAGAGGGGGAGCTATGTACTTTTTCTGTGATCTCTTTCTTAAAAATCACCCAACCCAAACCAAAACCCAATCAATCACACCCCGCACACCCCACTCCTTTGATGGAGAGGCGGCTGCAGGTGGTGGTTTCGGAGTTCCGAAAGGAGTTTCCTGCGGAAAGGGCTGTGTGTAGAGGACCCGTGAAAGTGCTCCTCTGGGATTTTGGGCCCTGGAGTTTGGCAGCCCGGGGAGAGGGGGAGCCGGCGCTGCTGCCCGGCCGGAGGGATGCCAGGGAGTGTCCGGCGGCTGCTAACGGGGGCAGCGCCCTATCCCGGGGCACAGGGTGGCGGAGAGGCCCCTGCCTGCTTCCCTTCGCTCTTCCTGCTGTGCCATTCGAAAACAGTGATAAGTGGCTCTGTTTTCGGGGGCAACATAAAAAAATAAAATAAAATAAAATAAAATAAAATAAAATAAAATAAAATAAAATAAAATAAAATAAAATAAAATAAAATAAAATAAAATAAAATAAAATAAAATAAAATAAAATAAGTGGATAAAACCTAATTTTTATTTATCAACGGTTCATGCCTTGATTTAAAAAAATAGCACCAAATCTTAACCCAGATTATGCAGTGAAATGTATGGAGCTTGAGGCAGCATGGCTGTTTGCCAGACCTATGATCCATTAACCTCTTTAGCTCATTGTTGGCAGGCAACAATAGCACATGAAAAAATTCTTACATTTTAAAGACAAGCCATTTTCTTTTCATAGTAAACTCCCCTCTCCTATGCTGCAATTAAAAATAGAGTATCAACAATAAAAACTGTGAGAAAGAAATAATACTATGAGTTTTTCGCTACTTTGTGTCCATTTTATGGGCAAAAACATTGTACTATACTTAAGGCAATATGTATAAAGGTGGACAGAGGCATATTAAAAATTCTTATTTTATAAGAAGAATTTTGGATAATTTTTACCTTCATCACTGGATTAAATACTACTTAGAGTGTCTAGAATTCAAAGTTTTAGTTCCAGTTCTCTTTATGGAGAGAAACCAAGCAAAACCCTATGTAATCAAAATAAAAGTATGAAAAGAGGATATATAGGGTCTTTTTCTCTCTTTCATGTGTGGTAAATATATATACACATATATGGACTTTAATCAAAAACATTCTGTGTGAAGCTATATATTCATACATGAATGTTTGTGCATGTATACATGCTCTATATATAACAATTATATAAATAACATATTTCAAAATAATTGAAAAATTAGAATAAAAAGAGGTAAAGCTACAAACACAGCTCTCAACATCCTGCTGAGTGCTATAAAAAAGTGCTACCACTTGGAGGAGAAGTCATAGAATCACTGATACAGAAAGAATATGAAAGTTATACCTTGCACCTTATTTTTCACACAAACAAGTTGTAGAAATACATCTGTAGAAAAAAATAAAAAGGAAGTATAGAATGTTTTCTGTGTTTCTCTTTTTTTGTGTAGGACATTAGGCTGTGATCCTAACAGCCAAAATATTTGTTTTAGAAAGTCTACATTGGAAAACCCTCCTACATTCAGAGAGGTTGAATCTGTCGCTGCTAAATCAGGCTGCGTCTCTGGGAATGGAGGATAGATAGTATGTGCAAAAGGGATGACTGATCACATGAGGACCTGGGGAAAAAAGAATGGGATATGTGTGGGAATGGGGAGAAGGACTAGCTGGGTGACAAGAGTGAATTCAAGAATGTTACAGAGGTACCTCTGTATGTTACAGAGGTAGCTGGGCCTGCAATCTCGTGTGGAGAAGGTAGCAGGAAAGAAGACCTTTATTCCTTTTGCCATGGTCAGTCTGTGCTGTAAAACACATCCTACTGCTCATTAGAAATGCAGAGTGTAAGATAACACGTACACCTTCTCAAGACCTCCACACACTGTTTCTAAATCCTCTGTGGTTTAGGAAAAGTCTTCTCAAATACACCAAACCTGAGATTCTGGGAAGTGATAAATGATCTGAGTTCATAGGACTCACCTGCTTTTGGAACGTTTTAGTGGTGTATTTTTTGTCACCTTAACAAGCTCCTCAGACATAGGCACCAAGCACCATTCTATCCTAGCCCAAGGAGAGAAAGGCCCAAGGCTCTTTATTTAATTCACAAAAATGTTGTCTTGATCCCATTTTCATTAAGATCAGTAATAAAATTAAGAAGTGACTGGTACATTAGCATGAAGTTTCGGGTGTGTGAGACTTCCTGGCTTCAAGAGCAGATCTAAGGGTTGGGAAAGTGTAAATCTACACCGTAGTGTCAAATTTAGGCTAAATTTCCACCTGTTGCAGCAAGAGTAGTCATAAATAGCCCCAAAATTAATGAATGATTACTTCTACTGTAGATAATATGTCAAATGATTGAAAGTAGATATATTATTGATGTTTGCTTTTTTTTCTCTGTTCTCTTCACTAAATCCAGTATTTTCTCCTTACTTAAGAGCCATGTACTGTGGCAGGGAAGAGTTATAAGATATCACACACACTGATCCATCTTTTCATATGTTGTGTAGGATAATCACATTGACATTAGCTCATGTAAAACTGTGAAGTGTCTGTCTATCCAAAATTCCCAACTTTCATGTGGTATAGAAGTAACAGGTATTCGGCAGCCAGAATTTTAAGGAAATAGAAAATTGAGACCTCTATTCTTTAATAAAGCTCTGTTTGTTTCTTTTGTATATTTTTCTACTGCAAAGCCTATTATCCAACAGCTTTACTGTATTAATTTTCAGTACTCTAACTTGAAGAAGTATGTACCATTATTACAAACAGGCATTGATAATAAATAACAAGCAAAATTTGTCTCTGCAAAATTAGATAAAAATGACAAGACTAAAATGCCCTTTATTACACTTTCTGTATGGCTGCATTGGTTTGCAATCTCATTAACAACTTGAAACCAAGTGAGGTTTTGACACTCAAGAGGATTTTCTAAGAAAGTCAAAATGTCAGAGAAAGTGTTTAGATTGGTACAGGATGTCTACTCCTCTATATATAACACTATGGAACCAAGATTTTTAGTTTAAAATTCAAGTTTCACTAATAGTTCTGGGAATTGGACTAGAGCGTTTCTTTACTTTTTAAACATCTGGTCTGTCATAAATGTATGTTTTATGTAATTGTCTCCCAAATTTTAAAACTTGCTTTCTGTTCCATGTGAAATGTCTCATATGCTAACTTTTTTTTTTAACTTATGGCAGGCTGACTTACTTTTTGGAAAAAAAAGTTCTTTTCAAAAACTTTTTAAAAACTTAAGGTTTTTAAGAATCCCATAGGATTATGTAAACTTGTGCATTAAAATAATAGATTTCTTAGAATTTATAACCAATGTACATCTATTAGGTTGGAATTTGCCTTCATAACCCATTAAAAACATGCTTCACTGAATCAGTAAATACTATATGTTTGAGCTGTCTGCATATTATTGACTTTTCTGGTTTCTGCAAAGCATTACCTCAGAAGTCCCTTCCCCCCTTTGTTTTCATACCAGAAAAATCAATTCAAATCTTAGATATACAAAGCAACAAAGGTAATCTAACCTTGATATATTTTAGAATTTATACAATCTCCTTCTTTATTTTGTTGAAGCTCTGCTTTGCAGGCTTATCTTCAGCACCTGAGAGTTTTGACAACTCTTTCTGAATATATAGAAAAACGTACTAAACAATAATAGGCTGAGAGGCAGCTTATTTAAAATCGTAGGAGAATGTGACTAGCATGTTAAGGAGAGACTTTCATTTTGGGGGAAATAAATTCAAAGATACTAGGCTTAGAATCAAATTCTGCCTTCAAATGTCCATGCATGATTCCCTTTAGGAGGAAAAAAAGATTATATGCAAAGACATAACATTAATTTTAGTGGAAGATCTATGGGTATGTGCAGAGCTATTTGGTGATTGGGCACCCACACTAGGCATCATTTTCACAGAATCTTGTGATGTTTTTTCTACTTTGTTCAGTTAAAAACTAACATACAAGGCCTACTGACTCTTGTTTTCCATTCAAATAAGTATTGACAGAACAGCTGAGGTTTGCACATAAGTGGAATAATTCTCAACTAATTTTTTGTCCACTCCATGTTTCTTCCTGACACTTACACTTCTTCCAGCTTACTGTAAGTTGCTAAACTTCAGTGATTCAACCTGAAATTCTGTGCACTGAAGTTCTGTCTCAGGCTGCACGTTTTTAGCCCACCCAACCAAAATGGCTCAGCTATACCTGAGAATGAGATTGAGTTTTTGTTATATTTCTTGGTAATATATTCATTTCAAGGCCTATTTTTTTAAGAATTCTAGCACCTTCAGGTAATGGAGAAGAGACTTACAGTTGGCAGGATTTAGTTGAGGATGACTTGGTATCTCCATGAAAATTCATTTACAGTTTTCCAGTTCATGAACATTTGGAAGCTTAGTTGACACAGGTGAAATAGTGGTTTGTTAGGGATATGCAATTTAATGCATATGTTTAGCTATTTTCCACCAAGGTACATTCAGAAATGGTCTGGAATTGTATCTCCCAATGCTATTGCTCTTAAGCAAGAGGGTCTGTTTTTTCTCCGCTCTTAATTTTGTGTAGAGCCCAAGATGCACTGACAAGTAGGCTGTTTCAGTGTTTCTGGAATGAAAGCCATCTTCCCTGGATTTCTTGGGACTGGGAAGCTGGCAAGGATGAAGTGACAGGAACTTCAAGGGTAAAAAGTATGGGAGAAAGTTCTGAGGCCTGTGAGGAAGTGGTAAGGAAGAGACTGAATTCAGATGACTAACTGCTAGGTGCAGAAAAGGAGCATGGGAAGACACAAGGGATCTGCCTGTGTGTCAGTCAGATGGGAAAACTATGTGAGAAGCTTAAAATTTTGGATATGCTGACAAGGAAGAAAAAGAAATCAAAATACTGAAGACCGTATCTGGCTAAGTGAAAAGTCAGGTGGAAAAAAGCCAGTGAAGATGTGAAGATGTGAATGAAGTCACAGAAGTGGGGGAGAGAGAGAGAGAGAACTGGAATAAGACATAAAAGCAGAAAAAGAGACAGAAAAGTCTGTAGTACTGGAGCATACTGCCATGCAGATCTTGGAAATGAACTAGCCATCCCAAAACTCAGCATTTTACTGTTATCAATAATTATCTGTGAAAGCTGTTGGCAAAGTGTGCCCCTCAGTCTCCTCTGGTGCAGCTCCACACAAGAGGTGACCATCTGTTGCCATTGTCAGGCCTGACAGCAGCTCTACATGCAGAAACATACCCTGCAGGTCTAAGCTTCCCAACCTCAATGATGAATCTTCTTGGTGTCAGGCCACTTTTTGAGATACTTGTGTTCATTCTTCTTTGAAAAGTAGAAAAGACACAGAAAATGGAAAAGAAGAGAAAGAGAAGGAGGAAAATGAAAGGGAAGAATGGAACCCCCTAATTCTTATTGCAGTAAAATGATGCTGTCATGTGTTAGGCAACGTTAGAACTAAGATTGCCTTTACTAACTCTACTTAACTTCTTCCCTATTTGTGGATATACATTATAACACAGTTTAAAATTGCAAAAACATACTGTTTCATCTTTCATCAACACTGGATATCACTGCAAAAGATAAGTCCTGCTTAATGGCTAAGCACCTTTATTTTATTTTCATTGACTTTTGGGCAAATCGGACACTTTTTACCAATTTATTTAAACTCTATTGAGAAAATGTATTAATTGCCTTTTCAAAAGATTTTCTATGAAACCAGTCAATATGACATCTGCATACCTCACAAATTATTAATTTACTTTACAGCGCTTCCACCATTCCCATTGCAGAGATGAAACTGAGACATAACCAATTAAAGAATGAGTATCCACCACTTTTGAGTGTATATATAAATTATCTAGAAATTTTCATTTTACTCTTTGAAAGGTTACTGTGTGCTCTCTTCAGCTGAGAGGGGAGCACTTCTACAAATGAGACACAGGCTTTGAAGTAGGGCATTCAAAATCAAAATAGCTTTTGAGAGGTAAATGACCAGCTAATTTTTAGTGAATTTTCTAGCTTATCACTAGAATTTTCTAGCACTGCAAGGGGATAATATCCTGCATTTCATGTCACAATTCAAATGGTTTAAGAATGAAACATTGAATTGAAATGCATACTGAAACTTCTTTCACTGTATATGGGCCAAAAATAGCAATAGTAATAAAAGGCAGTGAAAACAAAGATGTTGTTACAAAACTCATCTCACTTTGTTCCCAGAGGTGAGGATGAGAAGTTCTGCAGAAAAAAATAAGATATTTTCACAATCTGTGTGCAAGCTACCCTGGAACCCACTTATGCTTAAGACTGAGGTCATGACTGAGTGTAGGTTCTTCAAGCATAGTGAAACTCTAAATCCCAGAATAATATGTTACTGAAAAGTTTGCTGAACATTTATTTCTGAGCCAAACTGGAAAAGTTTGTCTACTGTCTAGAAGTGCCTGTAAATTTTCCAGCTTTGAAATTGACAGCTTACTTCCCTTTTGGTGCTGTGATCTCATTTTTTTTGAACACTTAAGATATTGCACTTATAGGAGGAGAAAGGATCCAAGCAGAGCTAGAGGAGAGGGAAATTGCTCAGAATTAGTGGGGGCTGGAAGCATTTCCTTCTCTTTTGACATTTTCTAGCAACAATGCCAGGATAACCTTTCCTGTTTTCTGGTTTGGAACAAGCATTGAAGAAAAAGTAAAATTGTCAATTTCTCTCTTTAATGTCCACAATAAGAAAATTCTCTTGCTAAATTATGTCTTCAGGGGATTTCAATGGGACATAAAATGTTACAGTTATTTTCATACCCATTTTTGAAGGAACCTGGAAACCAAATCCATTTACCTTAACAAGGATTGATTGATACACAATAGGAAGGGGGGAGGGGTGTCAATTTCTTTGCTAACACTCACATGTGGGAACTTCTATTTGTAAAATCACCCAGTGACTATTTCCTCTGAATTGATATCTTTTTGGTTAAAATTTTTTTGGCAAGGAGTTGCTTTGCTAGATAAAAAAATCATCTGATTATTCTGTAGTCCAAAACCAGGTTAGTTAAGGTCAGGCTTCTGGAGAATAAAGTTGAAAGCTCTGGTTTTTTCACCATGTCTGTAATCATCAGCAGTTTTCTGAGTTACCAGTTCTTTTGAAGCCCTACTACAGACTGCTACTCTGACCTTTGACTGATCCAGGTGCCTGCTTGAATCCACACATCTCCTTCACAGTGGAGAGGTGCTGCAGAAATGAAGCCTCTGCTCTTCTCCACAGAATTCAGAAAATGCATCATGCACATCTTGGCACTCTCTCGTGGCTGCTGTGTTTTCCTCCTTGAACTGTTGATCCACAACAAGCTTTGGACAATGGAAACAGCTGAATTTCTTTAACTCAGACCCTAATTTCTGGAAGAAAAACCAGTAAATATATACAAGTATGTGTTGAATAACATATTTTGAGTACTGCCCGTGAGCGTGACTGTTTACTGACATATTGAACAGGTTTTTTTGGGAACAAATATAAACACTTATAACCACATGCTTCGTAAATTTACATTGTAGCTGGCAAAACTAGAGAAAGATAAGTGGCAACTGTATTGCAGGTGACATCATATAAAGTGGGCAAAGTCCTTCTAGATTCCATATTTAGAAGCTGATGTACAAATTAATTTGAATCTTTCAGGTCCAGCTTTGGTAATCTGATTTTTTCTTTTATTCAATTTTTTTTTTAATGAGACACACATCAATAAATGGGTTCAGTCTCAATATATTTAGGTATTATGGAACCATTTATTACACTTTGAGAGTCACTTAGAAGCACTGATGCACCTGAAGTCTTTCTGGTGAGAGTGGAAGGGACATGTGCCATGTATCTCATTTCCCTCCTTGCTCAAGCAAATGCCAAATAATCCCATTCATAAGAGGCTACAAATAACTCTTTCAAAATCTTTCTTTGTATGTAATATAACTGAAAAAAACCACTGTGAAATTTGCTTGGTGTAATGGCTAGAAGCTTTTTCAATTTCCACTTCAGCACATTTATGTCCACCTAGAAAGTTCTCTGTTTCAGTATTATGATTTAATGAGCTCTTTCTTCTTTATTCACTGACATATTTATAGACCTCAATCACCTCCCTATCCGCTTCATTTTTCTATGTATTTTCATACCAGAAAACCATTTGCAGGGTCATCATTAAAACTGATCCTTTTCTCCTGTTTTCTCTCTACCTTCTCTCTACATTTTCTCTCTCAAGGTTACCTGCCTGGCTAGAAATCTCAATGCTGGATTGCACTTGAGGTTTAACCAGGGCCTAGTACAATGATGCCAGTGCTTGCCTGTCTCTGACAGATTCACCTTTTGCAACAAGTTTTCAGTTTCTGTTTGAGATTTTTATGCTGCATCACACTGTCAGTTCATTCATTGAGAAACTGACTGTCACATCCCATTTCTACAAAACATTTCCATCTGATAGCCTCCAGCATATCAGAGAACTTTTTATTATTATCTCCATGTGCATGACCTTGCATTTCAATCTACTCCTATTTCTGTTCATCTACATCTTTTGGTATTCACTTCTGATCTTCTCTGTCCTACCTTCCACCTGCATGGCTAACATTATGGATCTAAACCTGTGCCTGATTGAAAGCAATAAGCCAGATGAGTTCCTGGAATGCATTCTGCAGAACTCAACTAGGAACCACCTTGATAATATTTTCTGAAACCTTTGTATGCTGCTCTCCCTTAAAAATATGTCTTTGCCAATTTTACAATGTCTATCTTAATTGTAATCCTTTTTTCCAGATATATTAATAATATGTCGTGTGGTCCAATACCAAATATATCTAGCCAATGACTTAATAGAAAAATCCACTACAACATCGGGGGAAAAAACGCTATCTTGTCAAATAAATACACAGATAAGGAAAAAATCTTATAATAATTCTTTAGGAGACAAGGAATGGTTGTCATATTTTTTTATTGCTATGAGAATGCTTTTTCAGCTGCTTGGAAAAAAACCCCAACAAATAAATCACCAGATCTATTTGTGGCTGCTTAAATATTCATATAAAACTCTACTACCTGGATTCTAGAATAGATAAATACTTAATGATATGTGGTATTTTATGAAATCAAGGTGATCGTTTCTAGTTTTCTCTCTGCAAATGACTGTAGCTTTCTCAAAAACTTACCTTTTGAGCTGAACTTTTCAATGAGTTAGGTGACCCCAAGTTTTTCACTGAAATCCCAGGGTGATTTTCTCTTTGGTTGAATTAGAATCAAAATCAATTAGCAGTGATAGGTAAGGCACCTTCTGAAAAAGCCACCAAATCAAAATATGTCTCATCATAAGACAAAGGTGGTAGTCCAGGAAAAGAATAATTTCCACAGACATTTAATAAAAAACCAGTAAGAGCTCTAAAGGAGTGGTGACACAAAGAATTAAAAAAAAAAAAAAGTAATAGAATTAGGTCCAAGAATTGGTCTACAATATGCAGTAACATCGTAAATGTTCTCTGAAGTCATGTGAGCACCATCACTAAGGCAGACAGTCATTATACAATGTTCCCATAAGATCTTTTTCCCAGTTAATTTTGCATCCCAGAATACACTTTCCATATAATAAAGGGTATATGTTGTTTCCTACCTGTTTCCATTATGTTTTCTGTCAACATAATTCATATGTCTGTATTTCATTTGTGACTGTTCATATATATTGCATAGAGTTTGAGATGGATTATTAAAACACTCATGTACTTTGTATAATTTCCTTTGTACACAGCTGTGTGAATTGCCAGCATTACCGAATCTTCAAGTGCTGTCTTTTTTCCACAGCCCAAGCTCTCTTTTTTAGCTTTATATATATATATATATATATATTTCCCACAGAGAAACAAATGTTCTCATATGCAGCCTAAATAAGCCTTTTAGCAGGCATAAGTTTTGCTTATTCATGTCAGAGCAAAATTAGATATTAATCCAGTGCCAAACAGAGTTTACAAGAAAGAAATTCAGATACCAGATTGCAAAGTGCTTTTAAGTACTCCTGCACTATTTCCATACAAAGATTGGTCTCTTAACACTCTGAAGGGGAAGAGTTATAGAATGTGCTGTGGAAATATGGAGAGTATTTCTTCCCTGTTAATTTATTATGGTGAATTGACATAATGAAGGATGACAAATAGGTCTTTTCTTTTTCACCTGCACAGCGCTTCCCATTAAAATGTGAATATTTTTTATGTGAGCATCCAGAGTAACACATTTAATTACACAAAAGCCATGTGTCATATGTTGAGAATATAATATGAAGAGCAAGAGAAAAGTACTGTGGAATAAAGTGTTAAAGGAGCCTACAATTCAAAAGAAGCTTCTCTGGTGTTTGAAAACATTGAGAATTTTTTTTTTTTCTACTAAAAGGTGGGAAAAAGATATACAGACTCTGTCTTGAGCTTTTCTTCTATCCCGTAGGATTTAACTTTTTACTGTCATTACAAATTAGAGACTGGTGTGCTGAAATATCCATACGTAATATTTTTTAACAATAATATATTATGTGTAATATAATAGTATATAATGATACTTTGTTGATACTATATCTAGACTGTACATTGTTCTCAATTTGGATATAAAATATTTGCATATGTTTTTAAACACATAGTAAAATACATCAATTCTTCACTGCATTTGAAGAAAATAAAATGGACATGAATTTATCTTTGCTTATTTTAATTCTTGTCTAGAAGTTCGCTGTGAAACTTCATAATTTGCCATGTTACTTGTTGTAAAGAAAAGTGACAGCCATTAGCATTGCTCATTCAGTAAAAAAACAGGCTCACATGAATAAATATAGAAAAGGAAAGCACAGTTTTTCTATGCTACATGCAGTTAGAGATATTTGATATCTATCTTTTATCAGCAAGCCAAGTAGAAATAAAGTCAAAATATAGGGAAGATTTCAATAGTTAAAGCACAGTTAGGAGTGTTACATATAACATTTTCTCGTTTGATTTCATTGAGCATGGCACAATCTTTATTGTGGTTACGTCCAACTGGAAGTGAAAATTGCCATACATAATGCAACAAAGCTTAACCTCTATGAACTTTGAAATAAATGCAGTATTAAAAAAAAGCAACAAATAAATTAAATACCCTCCTCATCTGCAGTTTATATACCTCTGCATGACAGAGGTCATTTATGTCTGCATGACATATATGACATATGTTTCAATTTTTTTCCTTGCGTTTCTTTATATGTCAAGGAATAAGAAAACAAAATTGGTTCTTGCATGGTTGGTTAGTTTTCTTCTTTACCTAAGCTAAGGTTTTTGTAAAGGGCACTGGGACTTCAGGACACACATCTACCTGTGGCTGAGTGAGCTTACTGAGGAGCCGCTGAGTCTACAATCCTCTTAGGCCATTTTGTAGCAGAGTGAAATTTTGGTAGGATGCATGGAGCATTATTAATCTACTGTTTTTATAGAGAATTTTTGCCCCAGATTCAGGAGTTTTTTTATTCTTTTTTCAGGAGTTTATTTCTAGCAATTATGTTTTGCTTCACTGACGAGGGAGGAGCAGTTGTATTGCAGTGACAACATTACCAACATAAGAGCCCAACTTTCATTGCTGCCTTAATCTAAACAGATGTGTTCACAGGTCTTGCTAACAGCCTTGTTTGTATCTGAAAGCATTTTCTTTTCCATCATGTTTCTTCCCTCTGCTTTGTCTTGTTTAAAGACTCTCATAATTGTAAGGTTTATAGGGCACTACTACTTCACAGACTAGTTAGCTTAAATGAAACTGAAGCTAACATGACAACATTTGCAAACCAAGTGTCATTTAAATACTTTTATTACTCCCTGCATGCACAACCTTACACAGGATTTAAAGTACTACCTGGATGCCTGTCTTGTATGTACAAAACACCTGAAATGCTTTATTTTGGAGAATAAAATTACCTCTTCTCAAAGAATCAAGCTGTTAGAAAGCTTTACTATCCATCAAGATCCACTGGCACAGAACTTAATCAGAGTGTGGAAGGTTTGGCTTAGCAAAAATAAAACAATTTAATAGGTCTAGAGCCCTTGCTTTCTTCTGGCAGTTACTTCACTTTCTTTGCCGAAAGCAACATTTTTCTATTTTACTGTTCAGGGTTCTATATTTAAAGTGCTTTTTCATCCATATCTTCTATAAGAACTGTGTTTTGAGTGCTGACCCTCTGTAGTCCGTAAATCTTTTGGATTTATGTTATAACTTTATTTGAAGTCATCACACAAATTGGTATATTTTGGCTTAATGCAATTTAATAACACAAATCCTTTTGATCGCTTGTTCTTATTCACTTCTTTTGTGTGTCCACATCATCTTTTAGTGCCTACATTTAATGATTTTAACTGGATCTGAGTATATTAAAGTGAATGTACTACTACATAACAGCAGGAGTGTGTCTGAATGGCTTTAGCAATCTCTAAAATGCAGGGATCAGATTCACGCCATGAAAACCACAGACAGCATCTGAGGTCAAGCCAGTGTTTGAAGGTCAGAAAAATGGAAGTTACAAACCCAAGGAGATTGGGATAACCCAGCCTACCTACCTGTGTGGAGCCACACAGTCAGGGAGATGTGAGTGCTGAGGGATATAGTTGGTTATGGGTGACTGTGAATGAAGACAGCTCATTTGAAAGGGTTCCTGATAACACCTCACCCTACCCTGAAGAATAGGGTGCTCTTCACTGAATAGAAAAACCCTGTTGTTATGAGAGGGTTGTGTGTGTTGTCCCCTACTTGTGAGGCCAAGAGGAAACCCTGCCAGCAGGGTGAGGGCTGAGGAAGTGAGCTGAAGCACTTGAGCAGCCAGATGTGAGGATGGTTTTACAGCCTGACAAGGCACTGCTCAGCTGAGAGAGGCTGCCAGAGAGGCTGCCAGAATTTTGCTTCCAGGCTACCGGGAAGCAAAATTCTGCATTTGCAATCCATATAACAGAAGGGTGGTTTTGTCCCCACCATTTCTTGACAATTTAACAACTTATACTGAATTGGTTTATTCTGTGTAATTAGCACAAGGAATGAAGGGTATAAATTCAGCAGCCTGTACTGGTACTGCAATGCATATGAAGCTCAGGCAGAAATGGTGGGTTGGAAAGTCACTGATACCCTTGAGCACACAGCAGATACCTAACCCCCCCCATCGATAAGGCCAGGTAGCTGCTGCTGCTAGACCAAACAAATCAGAGAGTTTTCTCTTGCAGCCTGAATTCAGTAAAATTTCAAGGGTGTTCACTTCCATTCTAAATAATAGTATTTCTTCATGACTGTTAGAAACTGTCAACCTATTATGTTTATTTTGTGTCATATAGTGTCCTTTTATGTCTCTCAGTATGTGTCTGTTGATTCCTTTAATATTTAGTACCATCATATGAAAGTATTTTAGTAAGACAAAAATCAAGGCAGAAAGCGAGCTTTTGAAACGCAGTGACAGGCACAATAAATTCTTATTTTTCCTATTATGGCATGTATGTTTTCTTGAAATAATTATATATAGTTTTCATCAGCGAAGTGATATGCTGCTTAAATAAGTCCACTCAAGCTTATTGTAAATGGTATTTTTGTGGCTTACTTCCTTATGCTTTTGTCATTCTACACTTGATTTATAAAGAGATTCATGGAAAGTCATAATTATTTTAAGAAGGCAGCAGGGAAAGTGTTCTTTCAGCATGTCTATAAATCTTTACTTATGCTGTACAGAGAACTCTGCTCTCTGTGTCTGCTTTACAGTGTACGAAGAGTATATCATAACGCCTTGAGTTGTCAGAGATTCAGGAATCTTTATAATATGAGACCAAAAGTGGAGACAATTTCATTGTAATAGTCCTGGCAACAATGTAAGAAAAGATACCAATTCAGCTGGCACACTGACATGAGAGTAAGAGTATATTCTTTCACAGAGTTAAAATATGTGTGGGATTGGAATGTGTGTGTGTGTGTGTGTGTACATGCAGACACACATGTGCAAATATGTATATATAGCTAGGAAGCTAGTAAATTTGAGGTGTAGAAAAGGAGATGACTATCAAAAACATGGTCTATTTTAAGAATAATATTTCTGGGAGAATGCAGAATATAAACTTATCCCCTCGCTGAGTGACAAATCTCTGTCGTTCAGAAGAAGAGAACACTTTTCTTCCTGATGAAATCCACAGCAGATAACACTTGCACTATTGCTTTTCATTCTCCTAAACACACATTTTCAAAAGACAATTTTCCTTTTCTCTTCTGCAAGGAACTATCGCTTTGTAAGGCTTACAGCCCATAAGAGAAAAGGTGTAGTTATGGTGGTTACATATGGACACAGATTTCTTGTGAAGATTATGTAATCTCTTTCCCTGAAATTTGGACAGGTGCGTAGAGAAATACTTGTCAGGAGTTTTTTAGGTGCAGCTAATTCTGCTTTAGGAAGTAGTTATGCTAAATGGTTTGTTATAGTCCTTCCCCTTTTTTTAAAAAGCCCCTTATGAGATCATGCTGCTAAGCAAAAACACCTGAAAACTGTTCATCAAAACCACTTTGTTTTAAGAATACAATATTTATGTCTCTTTTTATCTAAAGTCACCTTATAGCCATTTGTAAAGAATAGGTTTTTGAGTATGAATGTCTCAAGGACCTAGTTTTAGTGTCTGCTCTGCAAGATGGGTGCGTTACACAGTAAATACTGTATTCTGACTGCATCTTATAGAATCACAGATTAGGGGTAGGGTTGGAAGGGACCTTAAAGATTATCTAGTTCCAAGCCTCTTGCTGTGGGCACTCACTAGATGAGATTGCTCAGGGCCTCCTCCAACCTGGCCTTGAATCCTGCCAGAGATGGGGCATCCCCAGCTTCTCTAGATGGGGCATCCCCAAACTGTTCCAGTGCTCACCATGCTCACACTAAAGAATTTCCTCCTAACACCTGATCTAAACCTGCTCTCCTTCATTTTAAAGTCATTGCCCCTTGTCCTCTCACTATCTGCCTGTATAAAGAGTGCCTCTCCCTCCTTTTTATAAGCTCCCTTTTAAGGTACTGGAGGTCTCCCCAGAGCCTTCTCTTCTCCAGAGCTGAACAACCCCAGCTCTCTCAGCCTGTCTTTATAGGAGAGGTGCTCCAGCCCTTTGATCATCCTTTTGGCTTCCTCTGGATTCTAACAGGTCCATTTTCTTTTGCTAGGGCCTCCACAGCTGGATGCAGCATTCCAGGTGGGATTTCACAAGGGCAGAGTAGGTGAGGAGAACCATCTCCCTCTACCTGCTGGCCACTCCTCTTTTGATACAGTCCAGGATGTACTTCTGAGCTGTAAGCCCACATTGTTGGCCCATGTTCAGCATTTTATCCACAAAAGCCCATGACATATTAGTGATATGGGTTGAGAATGAAATAGAAAGGACTAGAAATATATTATTTGTTGGATTCTGACGTATTGATATTTCATTTTCATGCCTTATTTAAAAAAACATAGGAGATTTGAATATTTATAAAAAAAGTCTAGAGAAAACTGGGAAATTATCCTAAAAATTAGGATAGTCAGAAAAAAAAAGATGAAGTGTCAATACACTTTTGATGAGCTCCAGTCTACAGTTTTAAGAAATGCAAAAAAATTTGATTATCTTAGTGCTTACATAAAGCAAACTTAATCCACTGTTATTGCATATATTTAATGTAGCTCTTTATCTTTCTTTTCCCTTATTTGTTTCCATTTGCAGTATGACTAAGAAAAACAAAGTTCTGTCACACTCTTGCATCATCTTTTTTTACTGTTTAAGTATGAAAACCATATGTAGCTTAAGGATGTATTCTTCCTGAGTGAGGAGTTTGCAATAAAATCTATTTTATTTACACTGGGGTAAAATTTAAGAGTATTCTTTAATGTCAGTCTTTCAAAATGGTACTGCAACTAAAAAAAACCCACCAACTTACATATAGAAGATTTATTCTTCATATTAAATCACTGTTTTTTGGGGATTTTTACCTGAATAAAATATAGAAAGTAATAGTTTTGGTGAATATTTAACTTGACAGTTTATTAAAATTCCTACTCTTTTGGTTATTGCAATACAATACATTTATATATTAGTACTACAGCATGAAATCTTCTTCCTTGTAAACTGAATAATAGCATTTCTTTATACAAGGTCCATAGACCAAAATTAAATTTAATAGCAGATTTTTAATAAAAAAATACCATTAATTATTTCCTGGTGCCAAGTATATATGTTGAATATAGTTTATGTACAGTTAAATTAGGAACTATTACGGCTATCAAAAATACTATATATATATATCCAAAGCCATTGAATAAAAATAATTTCTTTGCTATGTTTCCTCTTCTAATTTTCAGAAGCTTTTCAAAATCTCAGTAGAGAAAGACACAGCTGTGACAGTCCTCCTTCATGACTGTGCAGCTTTGAAGCAGCACGGATGAGTTCTATCATGTAAAATACCTTTGCCCAATTCATACCTAACCTAACTACTGCCAAGACAGGGAATTTGTCTCTAAAGACACTGTTTGACTGATAGAACAGGTGGAGAAAAAAAGAAACACTGACATCAAAGTAGAGCAGAAACTAGTTTAGTTAAGGCCTTTTTTTTCTGTGATAGGGCTTTGTTAAACAATATTATTAATAGCTTTCATTTCCAGTAATGTACAAGTAGAGGTGTTGGTGCCACTGATTAGAGAGACTAGAATTCCTGAGATCTAGCCAACCTGATTGCCATAATCTTGGGACAGCTTGGTTTTGTAAGACTGTTGCTACTTCTTCCTAGCCTAATTTGCATTTCTGATTCTGTAATCCCTCTCTTATTATTGTCAATGACTTAGTTAGGCCTGGTCACTTCTGAAATAATGAAAATGTCCTGAGGTGTTAACTAATGATTGTTATGACTATCAATATTCTACAGGAATCTGGTTATTTTCCATGTTCCTTAAAGTAAGGTCATGATGTGTTTCACTGTCTCAAAACGTTTCTCATATCCAAATTAATTAGGTTCAGACATAAAGTTTGGGGGTTTTCTTCCTAAATGCTGTCCTCATATAGAACACAGGAAACATGGACATCCCATAGACCTAAGTCTGTGTATTGGTCCCAAACCTGAAAACTACAACAACTTCTTGTGTTCATCTTGGCTCTGCTGAAGACCACAGGTAGAATCAAATCTGTCCACTTTAGGATTATGGTGTAGCTGCCATTCAGGTTGGGACACAGCCCTTCTCATACTCCAGGTAGATGTGCCAAAGAGGTATTTGTTACTTTGGGTACAAAATCAGTACTGAAACAGATCACTCACCAAAGTTAATGGAATTGCATTTTTTCTGAGGACTGTATACATAAAACATATGCAGGACTAAGATGTTTCCATCTCCTCTCAATCCTAAGTACTCAGCTTTCAAAAAATTACCAAGCTTTGCAATATATCTTCCTTAATATCTATCTAAGTGATGTTTTTCTTAATTAAAAAAAGTACAACCTGATTATATTTTGTGTGTGTGGGTAGATGAAAACATAAACAGAAGAGAAAAACCTTGTATTCAATCATAACAGGCTTTCAAAGCAAATTCAAAGAAACAAACATCATATGTCATGATTTTTTTTCTTTTTTAATGACATGCCAAGCTGTTCAAGTTTGGCTTTCTATTCCTCTGGTAATAAGATAGCTGCTAAGATCTACAGCTCTCCCATATTAGTGGTTTACGCAAGATTACAGTGTGGCGCACTCCAAATGGAATCGACAACCAGTTCAGAGAGAGGAAGAGGGGATTTCTAATATGAAAAATTGTCTGCTTCCTCAAATTTTACCAGTCATGTCAGGTTACTTTAGACAGAGTAATAGAACATTAGCTGTGTAATGAGACATGACTGCTAAAATGTAAAGGAGAATGCACTTTCAGATTGGCTAGTCCTGTTGAAAGTGATAGCTTGCATCTAATCTGCAACGCTTGTAGATATTATGCAAACCAGCTGTTTGTGAATTCCGGATCATTTGGAAATTGGAAGAAGTGTCAGATACATTATCAGCTTCTCAAAATGTTTCTGTATCTTACTTTTTTTTCTAGATAACAAAAGGGTTTTGAGAACTACAATTATAAGTTATTTTCATTTAACATTTGACAGTTTTCTTACATCCTTTGGGTCAGAACTTCAACTGAATCAGTCATAAGGGGGTTTATTTTACTGATGTCAGCAGAGTTTCATACATTTGTACAACTTTAAATCTACTCTGCTTTAGAGGTGCACTGGCATAAAGTTTCACAATACTTAGCAATGTAGCAGCTAGCAATCTTTCTCCAAAAGTATTTTTACCTTGTTATGAGATGATGTTTAATTGAAACTAAAATATTTCATAAAAAATACTTCAGAGAAATTTTATCAGGAAAGAGGAAGGTGAAAATTTTAATTTCCGATTATTTTGAGTAATGAGCTGAATAAAAATCTGACTCTTGAACTTTAATGTGTGAGGCATGCGAGCTATTGAGTTGCCAGATATTCTGAGGCATGTTAGATGTTCTCTGTTCCATGACAAATAACAAAAGGTTTTCTTTCTTTTCCCCACTCAACCACTAGAAAACAAGAACTAATTTCAGACCACTGATGGGTTTGTGTGCTATAATTCTGGGTTTCAGCCATATCACACAGCAAGTCAAACCAGCTGCTTCAAAGTCTGAACTTTTTAAATATTTAATCTTTGCAGTACTACTACTTATCACATAAATACACTGCCTCACGCAGGAAAAACTTAAAACTTGATCACATCCATACTTTTTTGTCTGGAAAGGGGGAACAAAATGGTTGGCAATAAACCCTTAAGAACTAGGCACTGGATTTATGTTTTGGCTGTTTTGATTAATACTAACAAAATAAATTATGAAAATAACTCCAGCAATGGAAATATGAAATTCATTTGGTCAGAAGAAAGAACACTTGAAAATTAAAAGGTTACATATATGGAAATGTTCACCTAGAAAAATCAAGAGATGCAAACTTCTAATGCTACCAAATCAATCTGCTCATTATGTCTCTTACATTTAATATTTAGAAAAGTAACTCAAATTTTAAATACTTCAGTTTATTCAGACTGCTGCCATTTTATTTAGATATGTGTGTTAGGCAAACCTAGCTTCCTCTGAAATCACTAGGAATAGTCAATCTCATAAACAGCAACTCAGAACAGGAAAAATAAAAACATGAAAGAAAAAAAGATTGATTTTTGCAATGCTGATTGAAGATAAACATTTAGATGGAAAATGGAGCTGGCTGAGTCTATGAACTGCTATGTATGTAGTTTTTGTGAAAGTTTTTCATTTATTATTACTGTGCAATTACAGTCTTACATATCTCTACAAACCATAATTTAGCATCAGTGTAGATGAATTGCCAATACTTGGCTTCCTCTGAGCAAAAAATACACAACTCCTGAGCTGAATTATACTGTCAAGCAATGTACAAATTTTTAGCAAATCTTTATTTGCATCTCAAGAATCACATTACTAAATCTTCACAGAGTATCTTGAAAGAGAACCCCTTTATGACTATATTTTTCCTACATATACTTTTTATTTAAATTGAAGTTGTCTCAACTTACATTTTTAATAGCAATGAAATCCTTTGGGTTCTTATTAGAAGGAATCTAAGCAAAAAATTCTCTCATCTGCTGTGCTGTACAGATCTTTGAAGGGTAAAGAAATCTCTTTTATATTTGCAGTTGTGGTTACAGATTGATATGCTTATGTCTTTGCCAAAATGACAGAGTTTTGTATATGCAGTTGCAGACACTTTCAAACCAGCAAGGAAATGAGAGGAGAAACTAATGCGTGCATTTTCCAGATCCTGGTTTACATTTCTGCAGATACAGACCTCTTAGAATTTGCATTTACAGAATGAATCTTTGTTCAAGTTCCGATTTGATACCCTTTTTGTTTGGTTGTTTGGTTTGTTTTGTGGGGTTTGCCTTGATCTTAGTAGAAGTCTTGCACTGCAAACAGGTATAGAAGTAGGACTAACAACTGGGCTGTGCTTAGGATCTAGGTAATGTACTTGTAAAGAGAATTTTAGCTCCAAACGACTGCATGCTTGGCCTTAGCTTATCAAAGACAAGAAGAAAACTCATTATAGAACCTGTATGATGATGACCAGAAATTGGTTAACTATACTGTCCAGAGTAAGTGAGACTGAGACAGCTTTCATTTATAAGAAAGAAAGAAGAAAAATTAAGTAATTTGGGATAAAAGGAGTAAGAATCTTGAAGTTATTAAGCTATGCAATTTTAGTATCTCTTTTCCATCTAAAATCTCATTATAATGATGATGATGACTATTATTATTATTATTATTTACACAGGTAGATGCACACACATTTTAGTCGCAGGAGATTCCATTTTAGGATTACTATTGAAATATGCAGTGATTTTTGTGGGAGTGTAACATTTTACAAATCACCATGCAATACAGAGATACAGACTCTTTCTCACTGAAGGCAATAAAATAAAACAAAAAACAAATAAAAAAATCTGGTCTACATAATTGAAGTTCCTCTTCATCATTCTGACATTAGCTAGCCTCAGGCTCCAGAATCTGCTCAATTGTAATGAATTGTTAAGATTTCAGTTGGACCAAGGAGAAGATAGCACCTCATTGTACTTTGTTGTTAGCAAGATTTTAACAAAATAACATCTGCTCTCTTATATTGTGGATGATTTAATTTTTAAACACTTGTTCCCAACCTTTAATTTTCTGCAAAACAACCACATAAATTATTAATTCATCTATATTTCCTCAAGGCGAGTTAGACTTAAGGTCCTTCATAAATATTTAAGAATTCTATTGCAAAATAAACAAAAACTTCCACTTAACTTTTAATTGCAAGTCCCCAAAACCAGCAGCAGCATTAACAACAGTAAAGAGAAAGATTTCAGATAAAAACACTTTTTTGTGAAAGGATTCAGCCTTATAAGTTTGTGGAAATTCAAGGTGGTTTTGCACCAAGTGTGCAAAACATGTATTTCATTAGCAACAAAAGTCAGGAAAAAAAAAAGACTAGTGTTCAAATATGATCCAGTCTTGAACTGAAAATCTCCCTAGTGCTCGCCAGGAACAGAAAGTGCAACAACCAAGTGTATATGCATTTTCCAGGAATACATCTGCCTGTATTCATATCAAGTGTTATCCAGGCCCAAATCTGAGCTGCTGTTTAATTCTGGCCCTGGATCTGTGAAGTGAAGGCAGACTCAAGCTTCAGGGCTAGCCTAACAAAATTTCAGCTGCCAGCTCCTCCCTTTTACCCAAAGGAATTGTGCTAATAACTATGGATCGCTGCATTTGCTGTTTCTCACCCTCTCCCCAGAACAGTTCTCACCTCTTGGAAAAACAGAGCTCTCTGAACCCTTTGGAGTGGTGCAGATATCACATCAAAATTAAAATCCAAATTCTGTGAATGTAATAAATTTGTTTATATATACAAACAAACAAACACACACACATGCAGACACATACACATATATATCTGTAAACTAGTTTCTTTTTGCAAAAAGTGTGCTTTTTCATAACATTTGTTGGGATTTTTACCCACATCATTCATGAGAAAAATACGATAAAATTATATTTCAATGTTTTCATGTTTCAGCATTGCTTTGAGATAAATCTAATATTTTGAAAATATTTATTAGTTGAATTTATGTTTATAGACATAAAAATTATCTTAAGAATTTTTTTTACCCGTTAAGATAAAACCAGTGAATTATTTATTATCTCATTTCATGTAAGAAATAATTTTACAGAAATGTAAATATGTGAAAGTTTCAGTCATTATTCCAAAGGAAGGAGAAGGAAAAGACTCTACCATAGAACGCAAAACCAAAATGTCAGCATTTTCATATTTCCTCTAGAACTATAATACTGCTCTAAAAGATAAAACTTAATTAAAAATCCAACTGTGTGTGTAAAAGTGGCGAAATCTAAATATTTTGCATAATACAGAAGAGCACAGCTCTGACAACCTTTAGTGTTTCCCTTCTCTTCTAAATTCTCATTTTGGCTGTGGTTCCCCACAGATATGGACTCATGGATTCCAACTGTGCTCTCTCCTTTTCCAGTGCAGTCCAGAACTAATTCCAAGGAAGTAAACAAAATACAGGGATGTGAGAGTGGGGTAAGGGAGACTTAAAAGAGGCTCATGAAAGTATTCCTCTTGCCTTGCCATATGGATATTGATTTCTCCCCCTCGGGCTGAATATAATTGCCTGCTCTAATTTAGCATTGATCTACCCACCCAAGTTTCTTAAAGCACTGCACAGGCATCAATTAAATTGTTCCTAGTACCTCCTTTGTGAAGTAGGATAGCTATAATGATTCACACTTAGATGATGGTGAGGGGTAAAAAGTGATTCGTCCTGAGCTATTCAGTGAAACAAGCCAGGAATAAAGCATGAGACAATTATACCCTGCCATGTGCCCATTATCAGATCATTCAGAGTTTTTCAAAAGGCAAAATATTTGCACATGTAATGACTTGGGATTCCAGTGAAACATACCTGGTTAGATAATGAGTGTACTATGACTGCTACTGATCATATTGGATGTGCCTCTTGCCTTGACTTCTCTCTTTTGTGGGATTTTTCCACTGCCTTATTTTTCATCTTTTTTTATTCCATCCAGGCTGCTTAAAATGTAAGAGGCTTTTATTTCCTATGGTACAGCTCTTGGCACTTGATTGTTGATTTGTTCTCTGAGAAGAACTTTTATGTTTTATTACCTGCAAGAGATAACACCTTTTGCTGCTGAGGATGACAAACATGGTTTTGCTGCTCTACTTTGAGTGTCATTTTATTTAGTAGTTCAAGAGAAATCAGCTAGGGTGCTGATGAGGAGAATCAAGTACAAAGTATTTCATACACACATCTGAGAGTTCAGAAAAATTAAATGTTCTACCATAGTAACTATGAAAGCCCAATGCTAAAGCAACACACAGGTTAGAAAATTCTTTGAATCACATAGCAGCAATAAACCAAAGTCATACTGGATATCAGATTTAGTTTAGACATCTTCTCTATAAAATATGTGACGTGTAGTCAATGAAGAGAAAAACATAAACAACCCCCCACACACACACCTGGCACACTATTACAAGGCTTTTAATCTGCACATGGGCAAATATTGACAGATTTATTCAAACATAAGTTGGACACAACCTCTAACCTTCTCATTCAAGCTTTATCTGAAAGAAAATCATATTGATATTGGAAAGCTCTACAAAATGTACAAACTTTAATTATCAGCCAGGCTATGCTACCCAATGCTTTCACAGAGAAGCCACAGGAATGTCAATAACTCAGTACATATTAGTTGATCTCATTTTGCTACACTGCTTGGCTTGAACAATGTAAGTCTGCATTTTTGGCTAAGAATTTCTGGCTTCAAAGAATCCCCTCTGGGTGGCACTTAGGGCCCTGGGTTAACTTTAAATATGTTCATAATATGAGCCAAGTTGCTTTAGGCTTCACTGTTAATATTCTAGAAAATTAGAGACACAGAATACAAATTCCTTAGGCTGTTTCTTCTGAAGCATACATTTTTCAGAATAGGAGATGCGAGAGATAGCAATGAACTCACCCTTGACTCCTGAGGAAGTTATGGAAATTAGGCAGAGTCCCTTGCTTTGACGCTTACAAATATTCAATGTATGCTAAAAAAAAGTGTGATGGTTGTGGATTTTAATTTTGTTCCATATGTGTTGGTTTCATTTGGTTTAAATTGACCCATAATCTTCTTCCAACAGACTTTAGTTTGAGGACATGTTTTTCTTCTTTGTGAGGCCTTTCCATGAAGGTAAGGATTTACAAGGGATCAAAGAGTTGCAGGCCCAGATTTTACTTTCTCCACTATATTCACAACTATTTAGCCTCTGTATGTCTCTTACGTATATGATGATATATCCTACTGTAAGAAGTTTGGACTCTCTGATCCTTCCTAGTGGTGGGCCTTGGGGCAAACTGTCCCACTTGCCCACCGTTAGTCTACATGTAGAGCCTAACAAAACTGCATTGTGGAGGAAATATCATTATTTTTATAAGCTTATTCATCTTACAACACAGTGAATCATGTCTGACACTAGACAGAGAAAATATGAGATGATCACAGTCTGTCAGTATTTGCTGCATTTTGAGATCTCCTAGAAACACGTCTGAGTCCCAAATTGCACAATTACCATGAAGCTCCAGCATGAAGCACTTGGTGAAGCAGCTTTCCATGGCCTTAGCATTACCAAAAAAAGGGGAAGGGAAGGGAAGGGAAGGGAAGGGAAGGGAAGGGAAGGGAAGGGAAGGGAAGGGAAGGGAAGGGAAGGGAAGGGAAGGGAAGGGAAGGGAAGGGAAGGGAAGGGAAGGGCTTTTCCATCATATGTTGACTTTCTTACCTTGGCTGACATTGCCTTTTCCTTTCTCAAGACATGTAAGAGTTAGTACTGATCTTACACAGAAGTTGCTGTCCCATCTACCATGAAAGTCTAAGAAACAGGTTGTCTCCAAACTAACTGGACTAGAGAGTGAATATTGCATATGAATTTGTTGTTTGGAAATAGTATTTCTGCTATAATTTTTCCCCTCAAGTGAGGTTTGGGGATATATAATATCAGTATTCAAATAGCAAATTTTGTTTAAATGTTATTTAAAAAGGGATTTGTGCCTATAAGGGCAATTAAGTAAGAAATGGAGAGAGTTGTTTTTGTTAATTTTTCACTTGCAGAATGAATGGGGGAACTTAATGTATATCTATGTCTATCCATACACACAAAGGGAAGAGAAAGTAACTAAAATGTAGCAAGTCCTTTGTAAAAATAGCAGCAAAGAATCTTGTGCTTCGGGAGGTGGTGTTCAGGAGGTAAGGTAGATAATAGCTTTCCCTGATAAAAGTTTCCCAGTCAAAGAAAAAATTTAACACAGCCATAACTGAAGCCCATACTGTGCAACTTTAAGCATCACCTCAGCTGTGGAACAGCTGGACATATTTGTAGGGGTTTTTTGATAACCCCAGGACATAATGTGTGCTCTGATCACCTACAAGAAATAGAAATGCTTTTCATATGCATGACCCACCATGCATTTTAACTGGGAGAGGAAAGGTACTTATCAAGATAACGCTGACAGGTGGCAGAGCAACTCGAACAGTACAAGATAGAAATTCTCAGCCAGAGGGTAGCAAGAGAAAATGAAGTAATGCTGACTGGTGTAAGCTGATATCTCTCCAGTTACAGCATCCTGACTGTGTGAAATAGGACACTGGGAGAGACTTGGATTGCTAATGATGATAATTCTTATTTTCTCCCTATTGGAGTTCCTTTATTTTCCTTGCATTATTCTTTCCCACTGAATACAATCACACTTTGTTCAGGAACATTTGGGATAACTTTAAGCAACTGAGAACAGCAAGTTTTTCCTTATCTGCTCGCAAAAGAACAATCATTAGATTCTGAACTTGTGGCTCCAACTAATCTGCTTAAAGGAAGAAGGTATTTTTCAGGCATCCTGAGTCATGGTTCCCTTTTATATAATTTTCTCTTTGTCACAATTTCTTTTACCTTCTCCATGACCTGAATAAGTTAAAAATAACTTAGGGTTGGTGCATTATCCTTGGTTTCTTAGCTATTAAGCTTAAAATAAGTCCTCTATCTCATACTTTTTCACCACCAAACAAAATCAGAACCCCAGTTAGGCTTAGATCTGAGCTTATATTACAATGTTATGGTGGGGGTTGATTTGGTTTGGTTTTTTTTTTTTTTTGTTGTTGTTGTTTTGGGTTTTTTTTTCTTTGTTTGGTTTTTTTGGTTTTGTTTTTTTTTTTGGTTTTTTGAGAGAAGTCAAGTATTTTGTAGTTGTAAAGAGATGGCTTTTCCTAAAGTTACTCTCCTTCAATCTTACTGCTGTGTAATGAAAGTTACTTTCAATATCTAAAGTTACTTTCAAATACTAAAGTTACTTTCAAATATCATCAGCACTTTTTAAATGCTTTAGACTATTTCTATAAATCAAAATAGTCAGAAACTCAACACCACCACTAACCCCAATCCCTTGCTAGCTATTTCAGATTTACAGTTTTTTTGTTTTGGCATGAGCTATAGCACCCCACAGACATGTAAGAAAACAGGTGAATTTGACCCCATGTATTTTTACCTAAATAACCAACTTCAGTACTATTTAAGTATTAGTTGCAAAAAAAAAAAAGTAGAAGTGAGATTTCAAGTTGCTTTTAACTTCATTTAAGCTTCATACTCACACGTACATGCACATGTGAACTATTAATACACAGACATCTCTTGACAGATATATATGATTGCTAGTTTTAGTTAGTTTTTAAGGCATAATTTTTAAAACTAAAATTGCTTAAAAATGCCTCTGTATTATCTGATAATGTATGGTGTTTGTTCCATCATGTATTAAGTGTGAGTTAAACTCTCACACAACAATGCTTTGCCAAGTCTCAAGGTTGGCTGTAGGACACACCGTTTTAGCTAATATCACTCAGGAGATCAGTTATTTCCCATTGTGATTCCCAATTGGCATCTTGCAGTGAGCTTGTTTACTACTCCACAGCAGAATGGATTGTCTGTCATTAAGTACAAAAATGCTGCATGAAAATAGTATTAAGTCTCTGGTTTAAGCTGACAAATTCTAGGGAAGTCTAAATTAAAGATGAAGTACCAGAACAGCACTGGTTTTTTGAAGCAATATTACCTTAGAATGGGAAAGGAAGGCAGCATAGGCAGTAGCTTTTGTCTGGCCATTACCATGTCAGTCTTTCACTTTAATTCAGAAAAGTAAGAGCTTTCACATGGTCCTTGTTTTTCCTTTTCAGACATGAACAAAGTAGTGTAAGTGGGCCAGTACTTATAGGCCAGCTCTTGGTACAATTTTAATTTGAAATAATTGGGATATAGGAATAGTATTTCCAATTGAGATGTTGACTGAGCAACCAGGCAGTACATTTATTATACTGACAAGATGATAAAATCAGTCAGGAGAAGAGTAAACCTACTTGACTTGAGGGGTATTGGATTAACTGATTTCAAAGGTCTGACATAAGTAATCCAAAAGAAGCATTAGAAATCTGGTATAATGAAACTTGTGCTTTCTCTCTGTCAACTTTCCTTCCTTAAAGGCAGGAAAGTAGAAAAATGGTATTTAGATATAAAACTAAAAAGCAAGTATGTCAAAGCAAACACAAAAAAAAATACATATTCTGGTTGGTGAGCTAAGAATAAATGGGTGGCAGGGGAAAAAGTGCTCTTCAAGAAGGGTGACCAAGGAGCAGAAAACATCAAAGGAAGGTGGGCATGCCTGTGAAACAAAATAGGAAATAAGACTCCAAGAGGGCTAATTAAGAGGGAGAACAAAGAAAAGTAGTGTTTGTTAGATAAATTACTTGTCTAGGAGAAGAAGTAAAAAATAAAATTTTCTTTAGAGGCAGTATTATGCATTTTGTTACTACTATGCAGAGAAAATGTAAAATTAAGAATAAATACAAGACAATTCAGATCCCTCCAAGCTCTTGGGTTCACAACAGGGCTAGACTAACCAAATGATCCCTATCCCACCAGCTGTATCTCTTCCCAGTACTGTTCCCAGCCATAGAGAAACCTGTGTTTGTCAGATGACAAACTCCTGAGCAGCCTTAATATGGGAAAGAATAATCATTCATCAAAGTGAAATATAGGTAAAAAAGGAGCACCTTATTCTAAACTCAGCACACATGGGTGGAAAAAAGCAGACATTTGCAGAAATTATATTTCTACCAGTTGCTATTCTAGGCTCTGATTAAATCACCTAGCATAGACCTCTTAGTCGCTTAGATTTTTGTATGGGCAGCAGACAAAAAACACAGCACCTCAAGGCCACTAGTTTTCTAATTTATCTGTGGAAATGTCTTTCTCTCTTGGCAACTATGGTCCTAAAATAGACATAATCAACAATGTAAGGTGAAGGCATTTGAATCTCTGCTCTAAATTTAGCTAATTGTCCTTGCTCTTTGTCACCATGTTTATTCAGTTATAGTAAGATTTTTTTCTATGCAGTGACTTTTCTCAATAAAATCTATCTTTGTGAAGCTGCACAATTTCTGCACAGGTTCTGCATGCAGTAGTTGCTATTTTTCAGCCAGGAAGTGGGTTGAAGCTACAGAGAACAAAGTTTGGCTTCTATTTTCGAAGCCCGAGGCTCTGGTCTGCAGTTGAAGCCAAACTCTCACTGCTTGAGTTGTGCAGTGTTTAAATAAAAGTAATCTCAGTGTTAAATTCAAGCTCTCCAAGCCATAGCAATGAAAATAACATACTGTGCCTGGGAAGTGCCTGTAGGGATGGAGCCATGCTGCTGGAAGCAGGTGTGTGCATACAAATGGAAAGCAGGGAGAGAGGATCCCTCACAAAGCACTGGACTTTTTTGTGGTTCCTGGAGACTTTGTGGCTCAGTAATTTGGTCTTTGTTGTGGGTGGCTAAGAAACCCTCCACCTTCTGTACATAGATCCTAGGAAGCCACTTCGAGAATTTTCCTTCTTATTTTCCAGCTATTTTGTGTAGGAATGTTTGAAGCACAATTAAACTGCTGTCACTGAACTAATATGACCCAATTTCATATTTATTTATGAATAGGTATTGCATATTGCTCTTTTTGAAATGAAAAAAACCCATGTTAATAAGAATTTTAAGTACTTGAAGAGCACAGCTGTACATGTCTGTCAAAATATAAGAAAAGTAATTATAAGCACATGCCAGAAGCAGCTTACTTAGCATTAAAAAAAAAAAAAAAAGAAAGAAAAGAGGATCTCTGTGTCAATGCCCCAAGGGCATCAGTGGTGCATAGTGTTTCTGACTAGCCTCACCTGGGACCCTCTGGCACCCTCTTCCACACTGTACACATGGGCCTGGGCACCTCTTTTCTGCTCAGCCTGCAGTTGCTGCTGAGCTAAGATTTAGATGTGTCTGAGCCTTGTCCCCAGCTGATGTTGGCTGAATGTGCTGTGCTGACTTGACCTTGGACCTACCCGACTCGTCACGTCATGTTTGTCTCATTGCCACTGGACTGTTGGTAGGATGCACTGCTGTGGCAGCCCTGCCCTGCTGGCCTGCTCAGCTCGATCCAGGGTGATGCCTGTCGATGAGCTCAGTCTGTCCTGGAGTCCCCCTCACATCCTGCTCATCCTCCTCCTTCACAGAGCAGCTCCTGCTGCTCCCTGACACCAACACTCCTTAAAACTCCTTATTGACATGAATGGTATTCAAGGCAGAGCATTCATAAGGATGAATATATGGATGTTATCTCACTAGAAGAGGAATGTGGAAGCAAAAGTCTGTTCTGAAGCACTGTAATTGCTGAAGAAAGCAGCAGTTGTTGATAGCGCTCATGATTTATCTGCACTTCTTTTATTTTGGACATGTTTCTATAGAGCACCATGGGTTTTACCACAAAATTTAGCTAAATAGTTCCATAAAGAATATTTTAAAAGCTTTATTTGCCATTTTAAAATTTTGTAGATTCATGATTGCCTTTATTGTTAGCAACAAAAAAACTTATTAAGCAAGATGCTATTTTCTGCTCATAGATATCTGCTCTGTGAGGAATGATCAGGAATATCAAAAAAACATGGTGTCAGATCCCTTTTTAACTCTTTTTCATCAAACAGGAGAAAAGGATTTATTTTGGCCTTCTAGTCCTTGCATTTCATTTGTCTTCTAGAACCATCTCATTTGAAAATCCAAACAATGTTTTTGCAAGCAGTTGACACTGTCTGTAGTCTTGCACTAGACCTTTTCTTGTCATAATAGGGTTAGTCAGTGTCTGGTTGCAGCTCCTGGTTCTGAAGGCCACACTTAGTGCCAGGCAGCCCCAAGTCTCAGATGTCCTTTCCAGGCTGGTGCTGTGTAGCAGTGTGTCCTGCTATGAGAGGAAGAATTGATACCTGGGGATCAAAGGAAGCTCAGATATGTTGACTCTAATGATCTCTGGTGTAAGGGTCCCTCAGATTTGCCATCTGTTTGAAGCAGAAGCCTGGCCTAGGTATCTAGTCTTCTGCCTCTAAATAATTCCCTTGTCACCATTTATTGTAATTCTGCTTAGATTTCCACACACCTGAAAAGTCCTGTGTTTTGATGTAAGTTTTCAAGCACCAGAGGGTGCATCAATATACCTGGTTTCATGGTACAGATGATGCAGAGGTAATCTAGCTAGCACCTATTTCTGACTGAACCTTTAAAGAGGTTTTCAGTGGGTCCTTTTTTGCTTAATAATCTTCCTGATAAAGTAAGAACTATATACTTTTTTCTGAAGCCAAAAGCAGCGATGAAGACATAGTAACAGGAATAAAAAACAAACAAAATGGAGATGTGGTTGAAACCAACTTTTGGCCTTTAATATGTGCACTTTGAAATCAGATTTATATAATATTGTGTCATTAATGTCCCAAAACTACAACTGCATTGTTAGTAACAGTCCCAGTTGAATAGACTAGTACAGTGCCATTTTAATTTGGAATCTTTGGGGATTAATGTTGTGATGGGAGAAATAATATAATATGTTTGCTCCTCTGTATTGTCTGGTAATCTTTGACTTTTAGTAAAAGCCACCATTTCTGTTCATATTTAAATATTTATTGTCGCCTTCTTTCAATATTTCTTTTAAGAAGTTTCTAGTTGGTTTATAATCTTACTTAATATGCACAGAGAACACCTTCCAATCACTGATTCTGCATCCTAAAATAAATGCAGGGATCCTTTCACTTAGAGTTGGGTTTATAAAGACTTAATTTTAGAAGTTTGAAGTTTTGATGCACTGAAATATACATCATTAAAGCTCTTGCATGCAACATCTGCTTACATCCTATAATGTCATCCTATTGTAAGTGAACATTTAATCCTAACTCATTATGCCTCTCCAAGCAAGCTGCAACCCTGAAACTTAGGAAGGAGATTTGCTTCTGTTCACAGAGATTGATGCAATCTGTAATTAGAACCCCATACTCTTCCCAGCTGCTGTTGCTGGCAGAGTTGCATTTGAGAATGATGTAATATATCTTCTATTGCAGCACTTCCTACTCTTTTCAGTCAAATGTACAGGCTTACTAGCTTGGAGCTCACCCATGCCAGTCACTAGTCCTTATCTTCTATTTAACTCTGTGCAGAGTGAAAAGGAGCTACTGTTAGGTACTAGTGCCTTGCTAGCACCTTTTGCAGCAGCTCATTATTAAAAGAAGGAGAGAGGCAGCTGAAGATCAGTAGAAAAAACTTGAAATGCATAGCAGTACCATAAGTTAGAATCATATTTGCATAGGTCTAAATCGCTGAATCTAAAACTGAAGTATGTCCCTATTAGTACAGAAGGAGGGGCTGCAGTTCTGGAAAGTAACAATTCCAAGAGGCGGTTATGGCAGACAAGAAACTGTCCTGTGTGGTGGTATATTAAAAGGGCAAAATTAATTTTAGATGTATAGATTCAGAAAGAATGACTCATATTCAGGATACATTTAGGTAAATCTACATCTGAATGTGACTGTCAGCTGCAATCTGCTCTTTTGCCATGGTTTCTAAATCTATGTTAAAAACTGTGGAGGAAAAAGAGTTAGATATTTTTTTGTCTTCTACAGCTATGTGATTCTAAACTAGAGAAAGTAGTTTAAGGTAGCTTCTAATTAACTAGATATAGCTGGGGATTAATGAAGACAGAGAAAGATGTTTTGTTTGTTAAAAGGAGAACTGAAAAATTAGGTGTTTCCATGAATAAGTTTCCGAGGGATACAATGGATTGTAAAAGGCTAAAACTTATCAATGATAAGAAAAAAACCAGCCAGTTTCTAGAAACATAAATCAAGGGAATTGATGCTTTAAAAGCATAAATTTGCAAATGTCATTTTCTCACAGATTTTAATCTCTGAAACAACACACGTATTGATGTGACTAGTCCTTCAACTTCTAAGGTTATAAAATCAAGGTTGGACGCCTTTTTGAAAGATAAGCTTTAGCCAAAACAGGTTAGTGAACACACTGGAAAGCTAATTGGATGAAATTTAATATGAAGGCATTCAGAGTAGAAGCTTTAATGATTCATTTTGGCCATAAAAGTCTGTGAAGCCAACTAAAATACTCCAGTTGACCTAAGTAGATTTTTTTTTTCTGTAAGAATAATGAAGAGCATTAACCTTCTTAGGCCACACACCAATTATTTAATTACTTTCCATTCTCAGTAAACTTTCCAGAAGAAACACATTTTACCAGGATTAAATACATCTATTTTTAGTGAAGAGATAAGAGTCTTCACACAGAGCAATACAAGAGATATTGAACTGTATATATACACAGGTGAATTACAGCATCTATATCCAATCAATGGACAATCTCTAGCATACATAGGAGGAAATGACTTGATGGCCTTCAAGTTAGTTGTACAGTAAGTTAGAAACAAGTCTGAATTCTGCTGGAAAAAGACATTGTGGTTCAGTATCTGTTAGCTAAACAGTCATTTATTTTAATTGCCAGTCAAAGATTAACTTGCTTTGAATGTAGCTCTGCATGATGGCACAACTGTGAGGGAGGTATAATATTTTGTCCATCCAAAGAGCTGAAAAAGCAAAACCTTGAATATTTTGTTTGTCAGCTGATATGAGGAACATGAGTTAATGAAATAAGTCTTGAGATTGTTTCAGTAAATGTCTTGCTAAAATAGGTTTCCTCCCATATACAATGTGAAAAATTGGAACAGAAGTAAGGATCTGTAAAGCTTCTGTGAGGTTTGGATTGTTTGGTTTTGGGGCTTTTCTGGTGGTGGTGTTTGTTTTCTTTTTAACTAGATACCATATCTGCATATAAAAGTTTCCATTTTTCTCATTGTTACTGCAGAATATAGACCTGGAAATTATCCATAGACCATTAGTCATAATGACATTTAAAAGAAACAAGGGGACAAAATGAGCTTCCAATTCCTCTTCCTCTTCTTTTTTCTCTCTCTCCAAAAACACTCCTATATGGTATTGCATTAAGTAGAATAAATAGGATAGACTCTGTTCCCTGTTACATCCATATAGGGCCCTTTCAGTCTGTGAGGTGGGTATCACAGAATTTATTTCCGCATATCTTGCAATTAATATCAAGTGCTTCTTTAAACATGTGGTTCAAACTCTGTGGGGAATTCAATAACAAGATTTTCGTTTCCTGACAGCACTTCAAACTAAAATAGTTTCAAATATACAGTAAAAGGGAAAATAGTTGCTGTGGGATGAACTTAAGGGTCATTTTTTAAAAGGACACATTCAGATACAAGAGTAATGCTCTCTTCTGAGCTAAGAGACCTATTCTCCAGTCTGTGAGCCTGTATTTCCTGATAACGCTAATCAGAGTAATGTATGTATGCTGAGTGGAGGCTAAAACCTTAATTGTCCTAATGATACTGTTTGTAGTGAGGTGTTTTGGTGTTTTCTGGGTTTTTTTTAAATTTAACTTAATTTAATTTAATTTTATTCAATTTTATTTATTTTTATTTTTATGTGGTTTTTTTCTTTTAAAAGCCTAAGCGTTTCTTCCATTGTTACTGGATTTAGACAAATGCGTAAAAAGGAAGGGCAATGGTGCCCTATGGGACTTTCATTTACTGAAAAGGACGTTGACAGCAAGAATCAAAAGAACAAGAATTCAGCCCTGATTCTAACTGTGAATCAAAAGAAAATAACTGCAAATACAAAAGCAGTTTTGCTTCCCTTAATGTAGTTAATTCAGAGGAAATTTGAAGCAAGTGTATACAGAAGTTTTATTATATGAATAATGCTGTCATTTAATTACTTAAATAAATGCTTAACACAACCTCATTCCAAAATTCTTCCTACACTTTGCAGAAAAGGATCTAAATAAAAATAAAGGTATAATGTAGCTAAAACCACATTCTTTATATTGACCTGTGAGCAACCTGAATAAGGACTTACCAGTCTTTTTTCTTTTCACTAGTTCTAGATGCATGGAAGGTGTTTTCCCTAATGAAAAAGCCTATAAGCCTCTGTCATACTGTTGCCCTACTCATTCTATCTACAGTATGAATGGCAAGAAAGAGTGAAGTCAGAGCAGGTATGTGCACATGGAGCCGTCACACCCTGTGACCTTGTCTAGATCTAGATCTTGTGCAAGCAAGGACCAAAGGCATCATGGAGCTAGAATTGGTTTCTCACCAAGAGACATTTCTAGCAGCTGCTTCCTACCAAATAAATGGAACTTGGAACACAGAATATCCACTTTGATTTGCATAGATAGCAGGACTGATTTACTAGGATGCTATTTCAGTTTTATGGTGATACAAGCAAGTGAATCACTGCATGTATCTCAGCAGTTTATTTTCTTTTGGTCGACAGAGGACAGATTGTGTGATTCTATCTATATCTGTATAGGATACAGATTATCTTCTTCCTCCTTTATAGATTATTTAAAAGCAATTAAAAATTTATTTAAAAGCTGATTGACCCAGGTGTTCAAGACATCCAGGTTTGTGACAGGTCGGTACAATACAGAAACTGTTGTGTTTGACAAAAAGCTCAGTCGCTCTTTTGAATTTTCTGAGTTAGATTGTACCTTTCTTCAAGAATATAAAATTACAGTGTATATGTTACTCAAAACAACCACCAGGCAGGATGCAGTGCATGTATGCTGAGGGATTAGGCTGCTATTGTCACCTCCTTCCTCTTTTTCCCAACAAGTTCTTGAGACAGTGGGGCAGATCATAACCGGGATTTATCAGAACAGCCATTTTTTATTAAGATTTTGTTATTAAAATAATCTTGCTGTCGGTATTGATACCAGATAGCTGTTTGCACGGTACATTTACTTGTTTCATCCCACAGTTCACAGTCAGTCACCGTTTCCCGGTGTAAGCCATAATGAGGAGGCCAAATGAAAAGTGAGGCCAACAGAAGCAGAAGGTCACACTGAAGCACCAGTGGTCTCTTGGTGCAAGCTCAGAAAGTCCCCTAGGGGGTGGTGGACACGTAATCCTGTTGCCTTTGCCCATAGCAGCCACCACACTCTTCCGTGTGGTCTGTCATCACACAATCTGTCGTTCAGGTGTGTGTTGGCCTTCTATAAATTTGGCTAACCCTTGGTGTCCTGAGTTTGTCAGGTCTCAGATTCATCAGGAACACTAGACTCCAAACTTATATATGTCCTTTTAAGCCCTTCCTGCCCACGCCCTCCCTTCCTGCTCTCACAGCCTTTTATTTTAAGATTAATAGGAAATAAAAGCAAAGTTGTATTATCATGGTGTTCTTTTCCTTCTTGGAGAAAATCTCTTTTCCCTTCTGCTAGGAGTTATTATGTCACCTCAGAATTTTTACTTTTCAGAAATTCCAGTAGAGCAGGTGTACATGGAGCTAATATAATGTGATCTGGTAATTTATAAGTATCATTTTATCACTGATAAAAATTGTCAAATAGTCTCCAAGCCTTTTTGCACTCAGGAATCATGGCAAAGTTTCTCCAGCTAGAGAACTATGAATGTCTCCTGCTTCTCTATTCTGCAAATTACTGAACACAGTTTTTCTGTTTATAAATGTGAGAGAAAACAGAAACAACCCAAAAAAATTACACAACTAAAAAAAGGCCCATTGTTCTGAATCGTAAAACTGCCAAAAAGGTAAATTGCAGGTCTGAAAATGAATTTATTAAAAGAAGATGGAAGACCTGTTTTTTTCAAACCTTCCAATAGAGGCACTAAATCAAATCCCAAATCTTCAGTAGCAGATATTAGACGTCAACCTTACAGCTCCCACATTTATCTCCCCATCCTCTGGGTGTAGCTTGGCTCAGTGCTGGAAAGAATAGGGCTGCTATAATTAAGATGCAAAGGCACTGCCTGTGTGTTCTTCCTCACACTATAGTCCTTGAAGCCTAGGCATCTGAGACTTAAACTTCATGTGAGTAAAAAATAATATTTATTAAAGTGAAAGCTGCTGACAATTTACAACTCATTCAGGAAATTAGAGTATTAAGCTTTCACTGTTTCTTAAAAATGTCTTTATTAAGTTGTTATTCTTAAAAAAATAATTTGAAGTGATTCATCATTTCTTCTACTAGCTCATATAGTATCCTTCTGAAAAGGATTCCTTTTTGAATTGAAACACAAAGCTTTCTACTTTTCTGTTAGATTCTGCTGTGGATATTTCTGAAGAGTGATTTATAAGCTGTAGATTCTCTGGTAAGTAAAAGGATTCAAAATGAAAAAAGATCACAGCAAATAGCAAAGCTGACCTAAAAAGGTACAGTTCAGACCTAAAACTTTGATTTGGTAGGTTGCCCCTCATACAGGTTACAAATTGTTAAAACACAATTTGGTTGCTCTTCAAAGGCAAAGAAATAGTGTCAATGGAAAAGTCTTGAGAAAGGATGCAAGAAGTAGTTTACTGGGATGTGGCAGAAAAATTAAAGTTCCACCTGTGGTATTCTGCCAAAACTAAGTAAACAAACTGAGAAGTGTCACAGTGATTGTAAAGTCCTGGAACAAATGACATTGACTCTAACATCAAATGATTACATCTATCCAAAAAGAGACAAAGCTTTACAGAATGACTGTTAGTAGTACTGCAAAGAAGCCATTTGTAGAGAGAAACAGAAAATTTTCAGCAATCTGTACACTGCTGCAGAATAAATATTTCATAAATAGGTTGTATCTGAAAGTGCAACAGTTTTATAAAAAACCTCAATTATTTTTCTTATTGTGGTATATGGTATGAGAATTAAGGATGGATGGCTCTTAGTTAATTTTGCCTTACTATTCTGTCCTGATTCTGCCTCCCAAGTGGTGCATTCACAGTTGCTTGATTTTTAGGTAGCAGACCTGACAAGCTCCTCACCAAAAGATGTTGTGGACACATGGTTTCATGGGATACTGGAAAATTTGAAGAAATATCCATTGTAGGCTACTAAACAGACAAACTCTCTATGATTCAGGAAATGGCCTGAGCTAAAAACTTTTGAAGTCTAGGGGATTAGTTGGGAAAAACAATGGTTACTAGTTCTTACTTCCCCTGTGCCCCTCTGGTCTGTGCTGCTGCTGGAGAGAGCATACTTAGCTGGTGCTGCCAAAGCAAGAAATTCTTGAGAAGATACTCCAGCAAAATACATGCTTGATGTATAAACTGCTTGCAGCTGTTGTTGCATATTTCATTTGTTGTATGTTTCTCTCTGAATTGCCATTGTTATCCAGGAGAGTACCTTCCAGTGTAATTTTGATAGAAATTACCGTATGGAAATTATCAATTAATTTATTTTTTTTTATGTAGTACCCTTAGACTAGTGGTCTTACTTTATTATTTTTAATTTTTTCTCTATATAAATATATACAGAGCAATGCATATTGAAACAGATTGAAGGAATTACTCCTTTAGGAGACTTAGTTGCTGTACACATTGTGTTTTAATGAACAGCTGTGCTCTTCCATCTCAATTAGTGTCCATAGCACAAGTGGAACTGAAAACAGGAGAGAAGACAAAGGCCTGCATCAGCAGTATCAGGACGTTCCTATATTTGAGTCAAAGAAAAAGGTCAATTTATCATTTTTATCAATTTCTGTGAGGAATGAAAGAGGAAGAAGATTGAGTGAAGTATGTGAAAAATAATTAAAAAACCAGGCTGAGTAGTATCCTCTTGAACACAGAGTTCAAAGGAGAATATGAGAAGTGCAGTTAATACCTATAGAGAAATGGTGATTAGTGAGTGCTCAGGGCACCCATAGAAGGATTGCACATGTCAGCCTTGTGATGATTTCTTCTCAGAGTACAAAAGAGAAAGTCTGTGGTTTATAAAAGTCACCAAAATTATTTATAGTTTTCCACCTTACACTGTAATTTTGTGTTATTTGCTATGGACTGAGCTGAAGCATTTTCTGAGCCTTTTAAATGTGGTTTTATTTTTTTTACTGAACTCCCTCTTCTGTTTTTCCTGAAGATCTTAACTTGTAATTTTTCTTATTCTTCTATACTGGAAATGATGTACCACTATCTAGTCAGTAAGTATTCTTCCCATATGGACTTGTTGAGTCTCACAGAATTTGCCTGACAACAGAGACTGGGTCAGCTACAGTACCCATGGGCTCAGAAAGGTCATCAGAGAGAGTTTTTTGTGCACAGCTGCCCAAGAATATAGAGTTAAATTACTACCAGGGTAAGAGAGTACTGCAAGCAGCTGCATTTGTGCTCAGCCACTAATGCTGAGGTGGTAACTAGGATGGGGTTCTTATCACAGAAAAGTCAGAAAGTACAGCACAGGCATCTGCATAGACTCTGGGAGAGAGCAGCACAGTGGAGAGAGACAGGCATTTTTATTGCATGATTCATCTGGCCAAATGTAGCTGCTTAGTTCAAAAGATAGGATTTTCAGCACAGAAATGCCTATTTTTTGTGGGACTAAAAGCCTTTTGTTCAGATGAATCTCATGCAGAGTGTCTGCTATGGCAGAGCATTGAAGGGTATCTTCACCCTGATTTGCTGCAGAGCTTCCTCTGAGCAGTAGCTGGTGCTTGGATTTTCCAAGCTGGTGCTGGATTTTCTGCAGAAAAAAGGAATAATTTTCAAGGGTTTCACTTGCTGTTTTTTTCCTGCTAATATTCATTACATTTTTTTTTCTCTCTGCTGTGCATGTGTATCATGTATCAGCCATCCTAAACTAAATCAAAGCTTTACCATGAATTTATTTTAGCACACTTTCATTAATTTTTACCTCTCAAAAACTTCTATAAAGCAAGTTACTCTATTTCTTTAGTGGAAACAAATTTGTAGGTGTTTTTGTCATTTGGCTGGGGTTTTTTTCTGTATTCTGAAGTCAATGAAATGCTGTAAAGAAATTTATATCTGCTCAAACATGTTTGCTGATGGAAAGTTCCTTATATACATTACTATATTGAAAATGGAGCAACTCTGGAGAGTGTGATTTTTTCCAAAATACAGAGAAAGCATTAAACATATAATCCTACTCTAGTGTGATTAATTACATATCAAGCTGCATGAGACAGGTGTTTTGAACTTGCAAAAGTACTCAAGTTCAAAGAACCTGGAGTGAATATACTCAGAAATATGTAGGAAAAATGAATAAGCATCTCTTGAAATTTCATAGATTGGAGAGATAAATGAAATAGTATAAATGTTCTTCCAAGAACTAACATTTTATTTGAAATAACAAGACAGAAGGAAACAATGTCTCCTTGTTTGTCCTTGCATTTTATATAGAATGCTGCCTCACTGTGTGACCTGAAGGAGCTGTTGCAGTACAAAAAGAACATCAGGACAGCAAAGAATGCCTCGTTTCCTCTGCAGGCCCTTTAAGTGTTAATATACATGCTAATTGACATTGCTATACTCTGCAATACCTCCCCTATCCGGTCTCTAATCCCTTCATGTCAATAAGCATGACAGGCCTGGTTCTAGTAGAAAAATAGGAGACTATTTGACTTGTTAACTTAGTAGAAACTATCACTCCAAAGGGAGAACTGAAATATACCCTATCTTCAAATAACCCTGCACTTCTTGTCATTAAATAGGAAATATTTTTTTAAAAAGAGGCATTCATTTTTTCCATGCTTTTAAATATGTGGGTAATCTGATATTTTGAATGCTTATACTGGTGTCAGCAGAGAATTAATTCTTTCAAAGTACCTGAAAAAAGTCTAGGGAGAGGGTTCTTTTCAGCCATTTTCCTATGATTTTATAATTCCCATTTAGTGAAGAAAATCTGCTTCATAATTTAGGATTATTTTTAGGATACCCTAATTTACAATGTTGCACTCATGGACAAGGATCAACTGGGTCTTTGCAGTCTTTGCACATGGCATTCTATCTTTTCCAATCCCCAATTTTGCTCCTATGCTTCTCCCCTCAAGAATACTTTTTAGAAAGGCTGAGCACTGGGAACTGAAGCAAGTGGGTCAGCTTTGTGCCACATCAGCAACACAAAAACTCTGGAATAAAAGCCAAAAGTTCTGCCCTGACTATCTAACTGGCATTCTCTATCAGGAAGATACTCATAATTTCAGGTAATTAAATGACTGGGAAGCTCATTTTGTGGTTGGCAGCCAAAATTAAACATGTCAAATGAACAAAGCCTGCTTAAATTAGTGAAAAACCAAGGGCTGCTATTAATTTCAATTGGTTAATTAGTTTTAGGGAATATTTTGATAAATTTTTGACTGCTGAAATGATGTTGTAAATGAAAAGCCAACATTTTCTCATTTTTTCTCTTGTTAGGACTGGAAGAGAGGTTAGTTTGTATTTTTCTACTGCAAGAATATAGCTACAGAATGCTGGGTTTGGGTATTTCTGCTTGTGACAAAATATCTATGACAAATTCTGAAAGAAAATAGAAAAAAGGAAGAATAGTTGTTTGGTAAACACTTCTCAGAAAATGTGTTCATTTTTCACCTGACATACTACTTCAAAATGTGGATATGTAATTCTTTTAGCCATTTTTAGAACACACTTTAGATAGCTATACCTATTTAGCAAACACTTTGGACTACTCCATTATTCAATGAAAGAAAAGATTATTCTGTAAAAAGATTTTTCTATTCTTTAAATTCATGAAATAAAGCTCTTCAGAAATTCAGTATGTGCAGTGACCAGATCTGTTTTAAGAATGGTAAATTCAAAAGAAGTGTTAGAGACTCCATGATGTCTAAATAACGTGTTTTGGCAGATATTCCTTTTCTTGTGTAATGAAAAATATCTTCTGAGAGGCTTTGAAAGTTAATATACATCAAATGGCTTACATATATATGAATATATTTATATGTAATAATATACATTGGTCATAAATAATTTCATACTTAGAACAGTATTGATAATTTTGGCCCTTTATTTCTCAGAAATAAGTGTTTTACTTCACAGTAATCCAAAGGTTTTGGGTTCTAAGCACCCATTAATTTTCTATTTTAAAACTTTGCTGGAAGTAAACATGCACAAAATGGATTGCCAGAAGAATTAATTTTCAGTCTTTGCATTTTTATTATTTGAAGTCTTCTTATAAGTTGAACTTAAGAGTGAGGGAAATTGAGACTAAGAATTGCTACAGCTACCACTATTATAACTTCAGGTAAAGTAGTGCATTGCAGGAAAGGCCAGACTCTGGTTTTAAAGTATTTCTGAGATTGGATGGCTTGGTTGTGCCTAGTATGCTAGAAATTTTTGGAGACTTGGTTCCTAAAGGTGCAGCAAAATGATGGGCAAAGAAAGTGAGCGCAGTGTCTGTTTGCTTTTGAGTGCTACATCTGTTCTTCCAAACCTTTCATGTTAGTTGGCCTTTGATTACCATCCAGCATGGCTGATTGCAGTGGCCTGCTTTTCCAACTTTATTCCTTTGAAGTGCTGGAGATGACTGTTCCACAGAAAATGTAAGTAGAAAGTTTCTTGTGTACAGCTATTGGACACAATTGCAAACAGTCCAGGGAAATCTTGGCCCTTGAAGTTTATACTCTCTAATCTCGTAGGCACTCGAATGTATATAACAAATATATTTTTTATTTGCACTGAACACGGTGGGTTGCACACACATGTAAGAGCTGAAGGGGCTTGGAACAGAGGGCTTTTAAATGCACTCACCATCTGATTTCACACTTTCACAAATGTGCTTTGCTGAAAGCATGATGAACTTCACATGAATCCCTTTGACACAATGATGGAGAGAAGTTGAGCTTCACCCTGATACGGATGTGCACAGGCAAGAGATTTTTTAAATCAACTCAGCTCAATGAATATACACTGTGTCCCCTGCAGAGCTGCCAAGGTCAGTGAGAGTGCTGGTAATCTACTGTATAAATGCCAGATGCACAAGGTATAGTGCCTCCAGGCATTTTTAGTTCACATTGTTTATAATGGAAGTCAAACGCCAAGGTTCATTACAGTAAAAAGTTTAGTGTTTCTTCCTGTCTAAATTTGACATAAATCCAAGTACAAATAAATAAATAATGGTCTAAAGGCTCAGGCAGCATCCTTTTCCAGGCTGGCACAACTCTCTAATAAAGTTTAAAGGAGTCATGTAGAAGCTTTACATCATTGGGTATTTTTAAAACAGGTTACACAGCAGGATTTGCCCTTCTGCACAATCTCTTTAATTAAGAGGAAAATTTAAGAAGCATTTTGCAGCTGGGCATCTTTACCTTTTCACTAAATGTTTGTTTTTATTTAGTTCCTCCCCTTCACATTTTGACCCATTAAGCCATTTTAGCCCTTTAAGAGATTCAACGTATTTTGGTTTGTGGCATGACATTTCATGTGTGACACATTTCCTTTGTCTAGTAAGAGAGGAATGGGCATTTAACATAGTGTGGTAACTCCTGGATCTTTGGGTCCCAATCTCTGCAACTGCAGAGATTTGTTCTTTGCAATCCCTTCTACAAACTTATGGAGTGGGCAAAGCAAAAAGTCTACTGGAAATATATTACAGTATATGGAATATCATTCTCCTAATGACTAGAAACCTTCTTCTGATTTCCACACTAGAATTATTTATGGCCAGTTTCTATCCATTTGATTTTGTGCCAATGCTGTTCTTTAGTCTAAACAGATCCTTTCTCGCCCTGGTGTTTCCCTATCTGTGTATTTATAGAAAGTAATTCAATATCATTCAGCCTCTGTTTTATTAGATTACCCCAAACAAACCCAGTTTTATTCTTCTTCTCATAGTTCTCTGATACTCCAAGAGCCATTTTCTTACCCTGTTGTTTGCTGAGTGATCCTAAATATTGCACAGTTCTCCAAAAGTAACCAGCAGTACCTTGTGTAAAGACACTCAGTTGCCATGGATCCTTCTGGAAATGCCTTGCCTGAAACAAGTATGAATTACCTTTGCCTTTTTAAGAATATCGCTATGGTTCATAGGCATATTTGGTAAACACAGATTCTCTTATTTTCTAATCTTTTGAGCTTATAACATAAGTTCTTACTGATAGCCCTTAAGTGTATGGCATTACCCTTTGCTTGATTGAATTTTTATCTCATTACTATAATGCAAGTCTCTAAGGTCACCAGGTCTTCCAAACCTCTTTTGTACTGGGGGTGTTTTCCCAATGTCATGACATCAGTAAACTCCATTAAAACAAGCTATCTTTTTGCAACAAGGTCACTGAAAGAAGTGCTAGCTAGTTTCCAGAAATGATGTGTTACTGGTAAGCTTCCTTCAGTATCTTCAACTATTTTCTCCCTTTCTCTTTGTCTAACTTCTATAGTAATTCTAAACTTCTCCACGTTAACCAATTTGTTCTCCCAAAACACCATATGAAATGCTTACAAGAATATCTTAGAGAAATTCCTTGCATTTCCAAGGTAAATTACCAAATCAGTTTAGCATAATCTGTTTCATAAGGTTCTGCCTTGTTTTGTGACATTTTATGCCTTTGATTATTTTGCACCCCCACTAAGAATTATTTTAAAAGTTTTTATTCCATTCTTGCAATAATGCTTGCATATTACTGGGAGCTCACATTTGCCTGGAAAAGAAATCCTCTCCACTATACTTCATAATTTTTACTCCATGCCCCAAAATGATAATCAAGTGAAACAGAATGCCTGGGATTATGCATCTAGATGAAGTTTGTGGTTTAGTACTTCTCTCACAGCATGCAGCTGCAGCAAGTCACAATAAACACTGGCAAGAGTCACTGGAGGACAATCAAGATTCCTAAACTGAACTTAAAATGAAATGCACTTCACTTTCTTAAATAATATTTGTAGATTCTAATTGCTAAAATTTGTTTATATTTTCTTTAGTGGGTTTTCTACCATTCTTTTCTTTGAAATCACAAAGAAAAAACTAAAGGAGAGTATAGAATTAGGATCCAGATTAGATTTTGTTACAATTCAGATAAAACATACAAAAAAAAAATGAAGTAAGTTGAATTTGTGAAATGCATTTCTCAGCATCTCAATTTTCCATAAAATATTGACTTTCTAATGAAAAGAATGACTTGGGCTTTTCCTTTTTAGAGCAAATGTTTGATTTCATTACAGTTTGAGAAATCTGGAGCATATTGGTTATATGCTGTGCTCTTTGGACTTTGATGTTGGTTTAGATGGCACATTAAAAAAAATAAACTAAACAATGCAAAGCTATTTATGCCATAGGAGGAAAAGGATATGCATAGCCTCTTTCTACTTTGTCAAGGAGAGAGAAGCAATGCCATAGTTTACAGGGGAAAACATATAATTTAAATAAGGGAATGAATTAAAAAATATTAAAGGGAAATATCAGAGACTAATAGGCCAGAGGGGAAACAAATACAGCAAAGAAACTAATATTTTTACACCTAATATTTCCATTTTGCAATAATTTAGGCATATATTTTGCCATTTTAAACACTGTGAGCCGTACTCTTGGAGTTTATGAATTTTTCAATTAGTTAATCATCCAACATATACAATTTCATACGGTCTATAAATGAGCAGTACTTGATAGTCCAAGAGCACTGAAAAACTTCAGAAAAATTTAAGATTTGCATCCCTTCCTTATATAAAATACTGTCATTTCTTTGGCTTGAGATCTTCCTTGCTCATACTGCGAGATGGAAAAGCACAAATCACTTTACTGCAGTATTTTCTCCATGGCTGAGTTACAAATCTGATGTTTACCAAGTGTAGAATGGTCTTGTGGCAAAACAGAGCATGGGAGTGAGGAAGTTCATATTCTAATCCTGGCTGTGCCCCAGGCTTCTGTATGAATCCATGGGCAAGTAGTTTAACCTCTTTGATCCTCAATTTATTTTGCAGGAAACTGGGGGGAAAATGATACAGTCTGTCTCACAAAGGTGTCAGGAGGGTACCTTCTGGCAATTTTAGATGGAATTGAGTGCTCCAGAAAAGAAAATCTTATTACCTTTTTGCCCACTTCTATCTATCAGCCATCAGTGGAGATGGGATCAGAGGCCTTAGTACTTGCCAAGGGAGGTACGTGAAAAACTCAGTTGAGGATTTACCCAAATGTTCAACATTAACTATGAAAGCCTTCATTCATGAATTCCAAGTATAAAAATATTCCTCTAGTGCCATAATTTGTTTGTACTTTTAATTATGATACCTGTGATCACCCAAAATAAATTTCAAATGGGAAGTTACTTATTGCTGCTCAGCATCTCCTCTCTGACAATTGTCACTTGGAACATATTTTCTAGGCACAACCCACACTTCAAATCACTTCAGATTTATAAACTAATGCTAATAGTGGAAAGATAAACTTGGCATCTGGACATTTGAAGCTGCCAGGTATATTGTATATATGACCACTGCTTCACTATGGTAACTGCAGGGGAAAAAAATTGAAAAAAATAGAGAGAGCCATTAAGAACTGCCAAGAGTCAGCACTAAGTTATTATTTTAATTACAAGGGGATGCTGATTTGCTTTGTAATGCCAAAGTGAAGTTTCTGTTGAATGTCCAATATATGTCCGAAATTAGGCTTTCATGCCAGTTTTCAATAAAAATAGAGGCTGCTATTAGGAAGGTTGTATAAGCATACTAAACAGCAAAAGAGAAAAGTAGAATTATCCCTTTTTGTCATAATTTTGGAAGACCCAGATCCATCTCTATGTCCAGGAAGTCATAAGATTAATACAATACAGGAAAGGGAGAACAAATCTGCAAAATCACTGTTATAGTCTATGGCATAACAGAAAAATATCACAGATCTCTGTCATAAAGACAATGCATTAATGTAAGGGCTCTTGTAATTATTTGGACTTTGTGGTATTTTTTCCCAGCATGCTGTAGAACAATACCTTGTGCTGTATATGTATGTATTAGACCAGTTTAAGACTCCTGCCCCTCAAAAAACACAAAAAAGAGATGAATTTCGCATTCCCAAGTTAAGTTGTCCATCTGATCAAGAAGCTCTTGAGTCTTATTGAGCAGCACAGCAAGAGAACATCCCACATGTTTGTTACAGTGGCTTTTGGGTGACTACACTGAATGGGTTCTTTTCCAAAGTTTTCTTTTCCTGATCTAGGCAGGGATGTGACTTCAGCAAACAATGGAAGTGCTGAATTAAAAGAATATGTGTATATTTTAAATGCAACCTTTGTTTGCAGAAGAGAATTTTTACTACTGAGGTTAGGAAAGATGGTCTTATGACTGAAATTTCAAAGATAAATATCCAAGTCCTAGGTCTGTGATTTCACATCTTGTCCTTGAGCAAGTCAACTGATTTCTATGATTCAGACAGTCATTTGTTTTCTTTGTTCTGCCTGTCAAAAGATACTTATTCCTGTGTGCTTGTACAGAGCTTATCATACAGGACTCTCAGTCTTTCAACAGGTCAATGAGGTGTAAGTTATAGTTTGAATTTATGATATCAGGTACTCTGCAATAACTGCTTATACTTATGCCATGGTAAATGTAGGTAGTTTTCTTCAGTGAGGAATAAGCTGTCTCACTTTTACTACAGAGTGAGAACAAGCACTCAGACTGTTGTTAGAGTATAGCAAAAATTCTATAAATCTACATCCCACATTACTAAATGAAAACTTATGCATGGCCACAGCTCTCTTCACAGAGAGCAGTAGGCACAACCTTCCTAGGATTTTTTCCTGGGGAAGGCAGTGAGAAAGCTCAGAGAAGGGAATGATAAACAATTCTTATTTCTATTTGCTGCTCCTGTTGTTTGGCACACGTGGAATGTGTTATGGAGATTGTTTACAAAAAGGGATTTCTTAACTGGACACTGGCGATGGTTGTTTTGACTAATTGACCAATCAGATCAAAGCTATGTTGTGACTGAAAAGGGTCATGGGTTTTTCTTTCGTATAGTATGGTATTAGTATAGTATGTAGTGTAATATAGTATAGATTAATAAAGCAATTAAACAGCCTTCTGAAATCATTGGAGTCATTGCACATTTTGGGGGTCGCCTGCATCGATACTTATGCATGTAGCTGTCTTTCTGTGAAGGGATTTTTTAAACTCAGTTATAACCAGCACATGTAAATAACACAACTCTGAAATTATCAAATCTTAAACAACAGACTTTTGAATGTAAAATACAGAAAGTTAAGGATTTATTTATTTTTGTTTTAGATACGTGACATCTTAAGTTTGTCATCTTATTTGCATAAGAAATTTGTTACTAAATTTTCCTCTTACTTTGATTGTTCTCAAAAGACTTGTGGTAATTTTTCTTCATTGTTGTCCTCCTCATCATACTCCAAACTTCTGAATCACAAATACACCAGAGGGGGAAGATTGTAGGTAACCTGTGAAACCTGCTCACAAGTGAAGTTTGGTTATTGATGGTAGATAAAAGCAGTTAAATATTTCAAAAGTTAAGAACACTTCATGATAATTGAGGGTAAACTTTTAAGGAGTTTTACTGTAAGTATATTCAGAATTATATGTTTGTATTTTTGATATTTCTACTATGTATTTTGTCACTCAAGAATCAATGTTTCTTCTTTATAAATAACTTTTTTTTCATGTAGTTATTGAAATGGTGGAATGTTAATTAGCACAGTTGTGCTTTCTGACAGGAAATCATGGTCTGAAGAATTAAAATGATTCATAGAACATATAGATTTTTGACTGGTTGAACATCAATATTTATCATTTCAGCAAAATCAATTTTGTTATGAAGTGTAAAATGCATCCTATTGAGTTAATGATTGCAATCACCATTTATATTAAATTAATCTAAAATTTTTAATATGTACTATTTAATGCAAAATGTAAGGAGTTTCTAGACTGAGTTGCAAGCCGAGACCAAAATTCCAGAATTTTCTTGATGAGACAAGTTCCTGCTATTTGTCTAGCAATCTAAATTTTCCACTGAATTATGAGTCATGTGATAATATCCCTATAGTTTTCTATTACATCTTGTTTTCCAGGCCCCAGACCTGATATGAAAGTTTGAACCACTGACCCATAGGAATATTGTCTTGTTTTATAGAATCTTTAATCCTTTAATTCTCTACAACCTTTCAAATTTTCCTCTCCAGCTTTCTTCAGTTCAAGAATTAGTGTTTGTCCTTGTGGAGGGATTGAATGTAAGAGAATAGTGCAGAAGGTAGTCTCACACCTGAGGAGTTGCAGCTGTACTAATCACCAAAGATTAGGAACAGGCCTGCCCTTAACAGGCCACAGCCGTGTTCGATAAGAAGAGGAGTGCTACAAAAGAGTGGGTTAGCTGGGTGAGGAGAGAGGTGTAGTTTGTTGGTTGTGCTGTGAAGAAGAAGGAGTCAGTGCTGTGAGGAGCTGCACATGAGAAATCACTGAGAAGGTGTGGGAGCTTTGAAATAGGATGACAACTTGTCCTTAGGCTGAGTTAAAAGCTAATCTTCCTTCCCATCATAACTATACAGAATGTTGAAAAAAGATTTTCTGTCCTTGTGTCATGTCCATGTAGTAGGCGATATCCTTATTCGGTTTGCATTACACTTAATTTCCATTTAACCTAATTCATACCTGGGCTTTGCTGCCTATATTTTTTTTTAATCTTCAGACATTTGAAATCCAGAATAAATAAACACTGGCTTCTCTTACCAGCTGGGTGCTCTTCTACTGTGTATGACTTGTCACTTTCCTGATCAGGCTATTTCTTTTAATCTCCATATTGACTGCTATTATGCTTTGTCACTCTTTCCACTCCCTTGGTCTCTGAATCTGCAATAGTTTCATCAATATAATTTCATCAACTTGAATTTCTTTGCAACTTTACCTAAGGGACTTCACCTTGACTGCTGTGTTTGACAAAGTTCCCAAGATGGTCTTCCTTCAACACAACCTCTGTTTCCCTTTTAAAATGAAAGCAAAACTGGAGAATGCACCCATGCAAATTGCTGCTTTAAAGTTCACACCATTTATTTTTCTAATAGGATCATTATTAAGATTGTTCCTTCTCAATGTTCGTTTCTCCTAAATGTTTCCTGTTATCCCAAATTAAAGAGACAAGGGAAATTTGTCCTAAATGTGTTAGAAATCAGAACACCATGAAAAGCTCTGAGTAGTTCAAAGTCAAGAAAGGAAATTATATTTCCATGTAATTTTTAAATATTACAAACACATTACATACAGCAACATCTTCCAAAGGTTGTTCAATTGAGTCTTTGGAAATTGAGGCTTTGGAAATACGATATGGTGGCTGGCTAAGATCTGATTCACCATTACCCCAAGCAGTGGAAACTGCTGAAGATAATCAGGGTGTTATCAGCTCTGACTTTTATTGTTTCTCTGTAGCAAGCTAGGCATAAAGAAACTGTAAACGCAGGATTTATTCTTTGCAGGGGTATACCTCATGCTTGGAAGATTAATGAAGAATTGCTGCTTCACTGTTTACTAAAGATACATCTATAGTATTTTAATTGTAAATCCCTTATTTGACATACTAACTAATAGCTCCCGCTGAATTAATAAAAGCGACATATTAACTTTAAATCCCAGATAAAGTAAAGATTGCTGTTTTAATATCCCATCCATATCCTTTATCTTTCTACAGGGGCTTTCAGGCCAGTAGTTTTAATAACATGCATGAATGAAGATGCTCTTTTTTAACACAAATGGTGGCAAGGAGTTTTTCCTTTATATTAGCAGGCAATCAATTCCAATAGCTTTTTAATGCTTTTTTAAAGAATCAATTTTAAAGCAGAAGCTCTTCAGGGGACCCTCTTAAACTTCTTCACAGCCAGTCTCCTAATTTTCTATTACAATACAATCTAAAGCAGCTACAAAAATAATACAGATAATGTTTGCTGGGTAATGATTTCCAATTTCCCCATTCCATGTACCCTGTTATTAGGAGGATCATCTTCACTGTGCAAATTAATTTTCAATTCACTTCAGGGGAACATTACAGTGATTTATTCAGCATTGATGCTGAAGAAAGTGTTGGGAGGTTTTTAGCAATCAGAAAACCAAAATCAATTTGTTTTTATTATTACCATGCTAAAAAATGTTAAGACAAAGTGTTCACAGGACTATTTTAGAGGTTAACCTACACCTTACAGAAGAAGTCAGTTTTATCCTAGGTTTAGGTACCTGACCAGAAAGGGCAAGACAAATGTCTGAGACTAGCTGGTTTCTCCCCATGTATCAACAGTATGGAAATACTGAGCATATCTTAGGGTTTTTTGTATAGATAGAAAACAAAACAGATCAACCTTTCTGTTACTAAAACTGTCTCTGGTCAGTGAAGAAAATGCTTGCTCTAAGGAACAGATTTTTTCAAAGTCAACTGTGTTATTGGTAATGATCCCCAGGATTTGGGAGAGTTCCAGGCTAGGAAGAAGGACTAGAAGAATTTTCACTTTCACAAATAAAGGATTTGTTGTAGAGCAAGCATCTGTTAACTTGTGCTCAGGGGACTTACACCAAAATGCTCACTTACTCTAGTGTTCTTACCAGGTAAAGCAGCACCTGTAGCTGAATGTTTGGTTATTTTGATTTAGTTGTTGCATTTTTAAAAGTGAGATTTGTGTCCCTGGACATTCAATGAGCACAAAAGAAAAATCCGATCCACGTGAGAGTGAGTATCTGTGGAGAAAAGAGAGAACTAGAGAATCTTCAGTCCATGACTGATTTGTCTAGATGCCAGTTAGCCAATCTCAGGCATGAATACTTCCCTCAAGTCACAGTAAAGAGGATCTGGAGTGATTATTTCAGAACAAGCTGTAGATTTTGATATAGAAGATATTTGCATTTTAGTTACTGGTGTGTTTTGTTGTGTTACCTATGATATTCCAACATTTTTCAACAGTTTGAAGATCAATGGAAATATTATTTTCATGTGAAATTCTTTGGGGGGGGCGGTTGAAATGCCTCAAGTCCATCAGCATCAAAATGGAAGAAATTTTTAAAATGAAAGCAAGTTTGTTAAAAATTCAAACCCCATCCACATAAAATTGAAGCTTAAGAAATTGATTGAAGGCTTTAGGGATGACTACAAGAAAAAAAAACCAATAATTTCTGAATTGCTGAACTGAAAATTGCCAGTGTCTGTGGTTACAGTGGTAAGAAGAATACCCCAAACATAACCAATATCATAAAATCCATTGGTCATAGTCCCAAACGATTTTTTTGAATGATAATTGTGAGTTGTCACTATTACAAGTGCTTCCACATATCATGCAAAATAAAAAAAAAAATTGAAGTAGAGATGCATAATTTGAAGCTGAAGGAAGCTTGATTTCGTTGGGACTTGTGAAAGATTAAGACAAAAGCTGTGCAATTCCATTGCAGTAATGTCTTTTGGGCTTTTTCCTCCATATTGATACTATATTGGAGAACTGGAAAAGAATTGCCCTTTTTCTGTCATGTGGCTATAATCAGGCATTATATGTATCCCAGTTATCATGCTTCCAGAATGCTAGTAGCACAGTTGTCACATCGAGTTTTTAACAGCATGTTGGCAGGGAGCCGAACTGACAATATTTATTAAAAATAAAACAGTAAGGAAGAGCAAGCACTCGTGACAAAACAGCAAGTGGAGGTACTCATAGGACATATATCTAGGTTGCCTGATTTGAAAGAAACTGAAGGCTTTTCTGAGTATATGATTTTGAAAATAAACAAAATTAAAGAGAAAACAATTATCATTTTTTTCACTGCAAGCCATTGTCAAATGCCTCATACCAGAGGAGTGAAACTTGTCTTCAAAATATTTTGTCAGCTTCAGTGAATTAACCTGGTAGTCTAAGTTTGTAATTATAACATACTCAAAATGTTATGGACCTGTACAATTGATTATCTAGAATTCTTTATGAATATTTTATGTAGAGGATCTTAGGAAAGTACAGATGAATAGAAAAAGCACACTGCAATATGTTGCCTGAAATATGATAAAAGTTTTTGACAATGAGCTATTTGCAGGCTTCTTAGAAGAAACTATATCTGATATACTTTGATAAAAATAAATGCTTTTTGAGTCTGCATAAACTACTGTCAACAGCAGCATCCCACTGAAAGAAGTCTCCTGTTTCAAACAAGATGATATTAAATGGTATTCCCTTTTGCTATTTCAAACTTTTTCCCTAATGAGCTTGTTCTATTCTTCCAAGTCATTTCAAGACATATTTCAATGTGCAATTTCTCTTTTCCTACTTTTCCATACTTGTCATAATTTTATTCTCCCTCATATTTCTCCCTCAGATTGAAGAGTACTGAGTCCTTATCTCCCATAATATGTAAGCTATTCCAAATATTTGATTATCCCTATTGATTTTTTGATATAATTTCTGATAAAAACTTGGTGCTAAGTAAAGGGGACCTTAGACGAAGAGAAATATAGCAACTTACTTTAGATGTCATGAAACCCACATCAGTGCAAAGCTCTGTTGTATTTTAAATTTAAATTGTGTTTTTCTTACTTTGCAGTTATTATCATTGTTTGTGTTTTTAGTAGACAGTTTTATAGTACATGTTCTCACCTGTAATAGTAGCTTTGAAAAGAATGTTGCTTCTGTGCCTATAAATTAAAGTAATATATGAATTTAATTTCATTACCCTAACTTGTAAGCATCAGTAATATGAGAAAATTAGAAGGAAATCGATTTTACCTGAATCTGTCTAGGCATCCAGTGACTCTCATCAGTGCTAGGTGTCTACTGCTTCCTTTACAGTCAGTGGAGAGAAATAAGGGCATCTCTGGAGACCTATTCATCCCATTTTAAGAGAGATGTTTGTGTTATGTGGTCTGAATTGGTCTCTAGGGGACAGGAATAATTGCACTATGGAGGTCCCTCCCTTCTATTCCTCCAGGCTCTTTCAATCATGGGTAGCAAGTAATAACTTTGATTAAAATGTGAACTTTTGGATGACTAATTAGATGAAATTTCCCCTATTCTCAGCATCTAGGTTTGTAGGGAAGAGACAATAAGACAAGTACTGTCATTTGGTGTTTTCATGGACAGCAAGATGCAGTTAAGTAAAGGGATACAGGAGGAGTCTCCTTCTCCCTCAGTTCCCACACCTGCCTCAGAGGATAAGGAGAGCCTTTCCTCTCTGTGCAGCATAGTCCTCTTCCAGTGTGCAGCCAATCTTTCCGGGCTGCTTTAAAAACACATTTTAGCAACACATTCAGATAAGATTGCTCCCCATCTCCTCGCAGGGCACACGTTGCAGTGGCAAAGGAGATCCTCTTGAACTGGTAGAAAGGTTATTGGAACATGTCCTGCCTCACCAGATGCCACCATTCCTTCCCCAGACTCTTGCAACTTCCTCTTTTTTCCTTTCATGTCAGCAAAACAAAGAAATCATTTTTAGCTAGGCTCAACCACAAATTGGCAAGGATAACATTCTTAAATATCACTCTGCTATTATGATAAGCACAGCATATTCCAGGCAGAAAAACTGCATATTATGGCAACATTCAATGAGTATGGATAATATTAAAAGTTAGAAGTTTCATTTTTTTTTTTAGCACCCAAAAAGCTATTAGCAAGCTTGTCAAAAAATAAAGGAGAACCTATCAGGATTTCAAATAAAAGAAATGAAAAATCCATTTTTGAATCCTTATCTTCCAGATGCTCTGTGCATCTTAAGTAGAAAATGATATATACTTACTTCAGAAATATAGATACCATATTTGAACATTTGAGCTACATGAAAATACCAGAAATATGTATTCTTAAATTTTCTTCCAGTTTTATTTGAGACTGTGAAGGTGTAAAAAGAAAAATATGTATTAAAAATCTGTCATGATATGTCCTCCTTTCTGAAAGAGGAATATGACCCCTTCACTACTATAGTAAAGTCCTGTCTTGTCATAAGCAAAAATATTCATTCCATGCTCACTGCAAATAAGATTTGTACAAAAGTCTAGTATAGTATTTATCAAAGAATATTGAGAAAGAAGAATTGCCACTTTGAGATTTTCTGAAGATAACTGAAATCCTGTTACAGACTAAATTCTTGAGTCTCTTAAATTTTTTTAGTTCTTCAATTATTGCCCCCCAAAAGGAGCAGCTTAAACAAAGAATTATTAACAGACAGTTGCTCAGTAATGAAAGCTGAACTAAAAATAATTATGAATAATATTTTTATGTCTTTATACATAAAATAAATAAAAAATAAAGCTTGTGCATCAGTAGATACTGAAGCCTTTAGCACATGTAGACTACTTTTTCCTTGTACACAAGACAATGCCAGATGAGTCAAGATTGGCCCCTTCTGAATAATTGCCCCCCATACTTTTCTAAGATTTCTCTGGAGCTCAAGGCTCTGCAGGACCCTATTCACAGAATTGCATAGGTTTGGATTAACTCTGGGAAGCCATCAAGTCTGATCTCCTGCTCAGTACAGGGTGAGCTTTGAAATTGCATGAGTCCGCTCAGGGCCTTGGTCAAGAATTTTAGGTATTTCCAAGGATGGAGATTGCATTCCTCCTTATGCAGTCTCTCCAGTTTTTGACCCTTATCACTGTGAAGAACTTTATACTGGATTTACTACTAAATCTGAGCTCAGCTAAGTTCTGACAACCCAAAAACCCAGCTGTGCTGTGTGGTACTAGAGCATCTTCAGGTCAAGAACTTCAGGAAGCACCGGAACAACTCTGTATTCCCTTTCCAGGTTACAGGGCACTAGGCCACTGGTCCTGAATAAAAATTCTGAAGGCTATTAAAACATAATTATTAAGTGAAGCACAAATTCCAGGCTAGCTCTCCTTTACCCTCTTGGCAGAACCTGGATTATCTTCTGGAATAGCAGAGCAGATGGACATTTCAAGAAGGATTGATATCAGGTGCCTTAGTTTCCACTTTCCTTAAAGCGTCTAAAGATGTCCTTGAAAACTTCCACCTCTGCAAATTACTTGAGGGTTCTTGTAGCAGAGAAACCCATCCAGCTGGGTACTATAAGGAATATTAGTGGTATAAGGTAAGGAGTCTATCAGTGTGAGGATGTATTAAGGCATTAGACAAATATGTTTCTGGGCCAATTCTAGAGCAATGACGGGAAATGGGATAAACCTAAAACTTCATGATGGTTTAAGGGTTCGTAATTTTTTCTAAATATTGTTCTATTAAAAAAATTATATTCAATTAATGAAAAATAAATGTAGATATAAAGGCACTGTAGATCCTAAAATCAATGAATTACCAATGAGACAAATAACATTTGCATTGCTTTTTGGTCACTAACCAGTCCAATGGGGTTTGCCTTCAGAAGCCATCATATGTGAGGCAAAAATGATATCTGTTATTCAAGAATAGGATATCAAGTTGTCCTCAAAGCAAGGTACATTTCAGTCAGGAAGAAGAGAAACACATAGGAAAAGTGAAGCACAAAATTAAATACTGTAGCTAAAAATATATTTTCATTTATTTTCTGAATGGTAGGGCAATCTGCTGTTGAGGTGGATTTAGGCTTTCTTTTATGTTTATTTTCTCACCCAGAACTGTTACTTGTTTTATTAACACTTTTTTTCACAGTAAAGTTATATAGACAACACAAGTAATACTTTACTTATAGGAAAATAAACCACGACAAAATAAAATACATTTTAAAAGCACCGTAACATTTTTAATTCTTTCCCTAAAATTTCAACATAGTTCAGTAAAATAAAACCTTGTGAAGATTGTCTTTGTAGAAAAGTTGTAACTGATTGACTGCATTTGCAAATCATGCAAATCTGCATGATTTCAAAAAAAATTTTAAAAATCCAAAATAAATATGATTTTTTTAATTACAAGTGTCAGCAAAATCCAACTGCTTACTCTATCCTCATTAAAGTTTTGCTAAATTAAAAGGATAATGTAGTCTGTAATTATGTTTCTTTTTAAATTAAAATAAGTAGGTTTCAGTCCTGGATTGAAAAAAAGACCCAACAAAACTATTTGTAAGCATAACAAAACGGCACCATTTTCATTAACACTCCTATCATAAATCCAGTTATTTTATCTTTTAGGAAATCAGTTTGGCACAGGTATTTTGAAAAAAGATCTTGAAATCTAATTGAAAACAATAGATAGGATGACTTTATTTTCCTATCCTTTGTGCAATCTGAGAGCACAGCCTGCCATGCTGAAGAGGGTGGCCATGAATTGCAGTTTAAGAAATATCAGAACAGCAGTAGTGACATGTGTCCTCTCTACACTGGGCTTTTGATTTGTAATGAAATGCTTTTTACTCAAGAGCTTTTGTCAGTCCAATGTGTGGATTAATTTTTTTCTTCTTGTATCAGAACCAGTTCCAAATAAAAGTGGGCCTATATTTTTGCAGTGCTCAGTGAGCTAAGAGGTGTGCAGCTGCTGTGCAAATAGATTCGATTTAATAATAGAAGCATATGTCCAGGGTTGACTGGCAGTTTTCTCCAATTTGATGAGATCAAAACACTAAGCATAACCATGTTTCTGTGCAAACTTTACACAACAGAAGCATTTTGTCATTAAAATTACAGTTTGTTTTTGGCTCAAATTACTGCAGCATCACAGCTGTGTTTTATGAGAACATGCATAAATTCTTTGCAATGATTTTGGGCTGGATTGACAAATGTCATATTTCCATTTCTCGTTAGAATGATGCCATTACAGTTGATTGTTGATTTTAAATTTTGATCTGAATGAGATCAAAAGAAAAGAAAACCCAACCAAAAAAAAAAAACCCCAAAAAAAAAAACCAAATGAGAAAAGCCACTCAAAATTAAAGTGAAACACTATGAAGGACACTTTTGGTTTAGTAGTCTTGTGTCTGTTTACCCTGGAACTTATTGAGTTATGTCTTCTTTCCAAAAGTCATTTCTGATGCAGAGAAGATGGAAGCTATTCTGCAGCACAAAGACCATTAATTTAGTATACATGCATTGTAAGTAGACTGTCTTAATTTTCCTCTGTTTGTTACTATTGTCACTACCTTTTTTAGAAAAAAACAACCAACAAACCAAAACCAAACTTGAAACCCTACGTGTGAGTCTTTGTGCTCTTGTTTTGGAGACTTTGTGATAGTGTTTAGTGGCTAGAATATGGCACACTGAGAATGGTAGTGGTGAATTACCTTGACCTTTACAATGTTCTTAATTTTGGTTGGCTACTCATTTCACTCATCGACATTTATAGCCACACTCATTTCTGGAGAAGGCAGAGCTAGGTACTAAAACAGAAAATGTCAAACGCTCCTGTACTCCAAGGACATGCTAGACATTCAAATTCTCATACTTTATTATCATAGCAAAAGACTCCAACAAGAGTAGGAAATAACCTTGCATTAATCTACGCACATGACAGACGGTAACAAAGAGGAGAAATGGCACAAGCCAGCCTATTACAACTCTAAAGTGTTCACTTTGTGGTTACCTTCAGATGCTGCTCATCCTTCCTCAGATGAGTCATAAACAGTGGAGTCACTGAACATGATTGCTGCTCTGTACTGCTGTGCTCTGCTGCTTCTCCTGCAGTCAAACCTGGAGACCACAGCGCCTTCTCCAATAGGGGCTGCACCTGCTGCCTGCTGGTTACTCTGGCACTTCTGGTTCTGCTTTTCGCTGTAATCCATTTCAAATGCACTTTCCTATTCAATTGTCTAACCAATTCTAAGTTCTTTTTTTCTTAATTTCAGCCCTATGTTTTAAAGCTCACTTGTTTTATTTTCCTCCTCTCCTTACATGGACTAAAATGCACTATTTGCACTTAAATGCACTAAAATTCTAGGAAAAAAAATAGCTTCAATAATATCATGACTGTATCACAAATTAGAGGGCAAACAAGTGATGCAGAAATAAAGAATGGCAGAAAACTTTATGCAAAATTATCTGAATTATGCATTTGATTTTAATACACTAATCAGCTAAACATTTAGCAAGATAGTAACATTGAGATAGTAACACAAAAGTAATGTAGACAGCAAAAGCTCCTCCCACTTTCAAGAAGACAGAGTAGAAAGTTTTTAAATTATGCTGGGTTTAAAAATCTTTTATACATTACAAGTGAAACATTTTTGTGCACCTCCATCCTCCTTACCAAATGTAAAATACATGCACTGAACTATAATATAGCCAGCACAGAAAGACAAAGGTACAAAAATGTATCTAATCCAGCCAAAAAGGGATTGCAGTTTGTCAACACCAGTTTGATCTAGTTAATTATTTATTTTCAATGGTCACCTTGTTTGTGCTATCATGAAAAAGTATTAAAGTGAAAATAAACCTGAGTAATTTATCTCACTGCATCAGAGAATGCAAACTCTATATCAAGGTACTCAGTCTCTGTCAGACCAGTACATTATTTCCCAGTCATCTTGATATTATTCCTTGGAGATAAAGCTGGATGAATATACTGACCCTGTTATGAATTCATAAGATTTTTCACAAGACAAAACCCCTCAAATAGCAGTGAAAAATTGTCAGTAAACGCCCACCTCAAATAATGCAATCTGTATTGTCATGGTAAGTGTTACTACATCCAATTATAAGTTAAAATATCTTTTTGGTGCATAATACCGTATTTTGGGGAAACTGCTGTGGGTTCATCAATATATGTTATACAGAAATACAAATACCTTTTGTACAGATACAGAGAGTATATATATAACTTCATGTAACCTTATTTGTGCAGCGACAAAATCCCAGAACAGTTGAGGCTGGAAAGGACCTCTGGAGTCTATCTAGTTCAACCTTCTGCTCAAGCAGGTTCATTTCCAGTTGTGTTTGAATCTTGCCAAAGATGGTGACTCCACAACTTCTCTGGGCAACCTGTGTCAGGCTTTGGTAACCCTCTCTATAAAAAAGTGTATTGTGCTCTTTGGTTCTAGTCTTGTCACTGCCACCACTGCAAAGACCCTGGCTCCATCCTCACTGTGCTATCACACTCTCCTTTTGAATATTTATATGAGATCTTCTTGAGCTTTCTATTCTCCAGGCTGAACAGTAACAGCTTCCCTTGCCTTTTGTCACAGACAAGATACCCCAGTGCCTTCAGCATCTTCATGGCTCTTTTCTGGGGTGTCTCCAATATGCTTATGTCTCTTTTATAATTGGGAGCCCAAAACCGGACCCAGCATCCCAGATATAACCTTGCCAGCACTGAGTGGAGGGGAAAGATCATGTCCTTTGACCTTCTGTCAATATTTTGCCTCATGCATCTCAAGGTAATATTGGTTTTCTTTTCTGCAAAGGCCCTTGGTGTGTCATGTTCAACTTCATGGTCACCAGGATCCCAGGTCCTTTTCTGCTAATATCCTTTCCAGCTGGGTGTTCTTCAGCATATATTTGTGCAAAGGGCTGTTCATCCCTCAGTGCAGAATTAGGCCCTTCCTCCTGTTGAACTTCCTGTGGTTCTTCACATCACCTGATTTCTTTATTGTAGTAATTACACGTACAAGTAACCAAAAAAAATTTGACATGTAAATTTTCGGCAAACTAGGCTGCTAAGTACCAGAATAGGATCTGTGAAAGTGATGTCAAAATGTGGTGAAAATTTAATTGTCTAAATGGTATTTACTAGGTGCCTGCAGCCTGATCACCTTAGTTTACATTCTTAACAACTTAAAACTAAGCAGAGTTAAATTGTTGATTTCCTATTAAAAAATGAGAGAGCTATTTTATTGTAGCAGACAATCTGAACTAATTAAAGCTTGGCAAGCAGTATGTTAGGCAATATGTTTCCCTTGAGTAAATGTTCAGAATTTTTTTAAGTAATTCTTTCCTTGTGCATCAGTTTTACCTATTTAGATAACCACTGATTCAATAGAAAATGTGTGTAAAAGCAAAAGTAACCACTGGGAAATCAAGGCTTATGCACCATTCTGTTAGAGGAGATTTTTCTTACTTTTTACAATGAAGTTGCTTGCATAAAAAAAATAGGTTTTGCTACCATTAAATACTCAATAAAGCCTTTTGCAACAGTACATCATTAGTCAAATAGTCTTAACCCTGTCAAGCATTTACATTAGATTTAGGAAAGTTTTTCTTTCATTCTAACTGTTGTGTTAATCTTAAAATCTTTTCTGGAACCGTGATGTGCACTGTTAGATAACTGCTCTGTTACATCACAGGAGGAAAAGTGAGTCTTGAAAATCACAAGGGGAAGGGTGTTAGGGTGTTCAAAATTTGTATATCTTATTCTTTTCTACAATTAGCTCAGTGGATATTCTAGTTTTGCAAGATTGTGGTATAGAATATGGTAGGTTGCTCAGTTCAGGTTGTCTCATTTAAACACAGGTCATATCTGCATTATATTACATCTCTATCTAGTTCTGTAATGTAATGAGAAAATCTCAGGTAGAGAAAACCTTGAAAGGCCCAAATATTATTACACTTTTATAGCCATGTTTCCTCTGAGAATCAGCCATAAGCATTTCTCATTGAACAAAAGTGTTCTCTTCAGATGGCAAAGATGCAGATATTCAAGTAATGAAATATATTTCACACTTCCCCATAACTTTTCTAAATAGTAAAATAAGCAACTTTTAAAATTCCCTCCTTGGATTAATATTGAAAGTAGAGAAGAAAGAATGAGAATAGGTTTGAAATGAGTTTTACATAGAAAGCAAAACAGACACCTGGCATACAGCAAACAGGAAAACTATCAGGTAGCCACTTCAGGAAGAGTGAATAGTCTTGTTAAACCATCAGAGAGTAAGGCTGAGTCCTATGTGAAATCATGGTTCTAACTACAGAGGGCTGGTCCTTTCAGACTTTCTCATAGAGGGAACAAAGTCTAATTTATTTTCTCAATAATTATCTGTAAAGGTAATTATTTGAAAGAGTAGGTAAGTAGCTACAGTATTAATTTGACAAACTATCCTTTGTCAGAAGTTGTCTTCTAATGACAAAAGAAACTCCGTCTCTCTAATAACTTTCAATTCTGTTAAAGAAATTTTTTTTTGCTTGCATTCTGGGGAAAAATATTAACTCATAGTCTTTTTGTAAGCTCAGTTTCTGCACTGCAAATCTCCTCTGGGGAACATAGGAATAGAAAAAGATCTGCAACAAGAGATCTATTCTTTCATGATGTGTTCTGTGAAAAACCTTGGACAAGAGTAAAGAATTCCCACATCCATAGGAGGAGAAGCAGGGTGGTGAAAGAAAAGTGATACATCAAGATCTCCTAAGGTAAAATAAGGTGTTCAGTCGATGGTGTGAGGAAAAACAAGTCTGTGTTTGCTGTTTTGATTTATTTTTTAAAAAAGAAAATGTACTAGTGAGTCACAGATTGTCTGTGACAAGGGCAATCTGAGGATGATTTTCAGTTACAAACCCTAATCTCCCAAAAACTTATCTCCTTACATCTTTGAATGTATCTCCCTGTATTTTTGTCTTTTTGAACTACAATCAAACGTGCATTCTGTCTGCTTCTTTCCACCTCTTTCTATCCAGAAACCAGGACTTCAGCCATGAAGTTTCACATTCATGCATCACAGCTTTCCTTGGTGCCCCTACTGCCAAGTCCTAACCCAGACCTCACCTGTGTGCTGAGAGGAAAGAGACCACATTCAGTCATGGATGCTGACATTAGCACATGTCCGTGACCCCCTGCACAGGTCAGTTTGTTCCAAGTCAGGGAAATGACTCCTATCCCTGCCTATTTCCTATGTGCTGCCAGTCCTATCCTCTGAGGTCCTGAACTTCTTTTGGAGCAAAATTTCCACAATCTGATGGGCAGTTTTCCTCCAAGGCAGGTATTAGTACTTAACAATGCAGGATAGTCAGATATGAACAGGGAAGGGGAGGAGAAGAATTAAAGAACTAAAACTGGAGGACTGGAGACAAGTGGGAGGGAGCTTCTTACTTAAAACTGGGTAATTCACTCCCTTCTAGATCTTTCAGCAGTAGTTATCCTAAGAAAACCCAGGTATTAGAACCGCAATAGATTTAGAGCAGACTTTCCTACTTGGATGGAAGCGAAGGGACTAAAAATTCTAAGCCAAAGCAAGATAAAATTTCTAATTTACGGTAAAGATTACTTTTGGCCATTTTCACACTTCCTGTGTCCTGAAGCAAGTGGGATATTTTATTACTGAAATTTGTCAGTAAATGTAAAGATCATGACTCAGCCATATATTACTCATCTGATCAGTCCTCTGTGTATGTCAGGACCCAAGGTAGAATTGCCTTTATGAGGAGGCATGTTTCTATTCAGTCTGAATCAGATTAGTTGACAGATTTTTTTCTTCTCTTTTCACTTTATTCTTTACTTAATGATGAATTAAAGAAAATTTCAGTAGGTGTATTTAATTTTCTTCTTTATCTCACCAAAATATATTAACTCTCAAAAAATTATTGTTTTCATTTATGTTACCCTGATGTTTATTTTCTACTTTCTTTGACTTAGCTATGTCATTCAATTATTACAAATTTTGAATTTTAAGTGACTGAAACTGCCTGATTACTATTTCACCATCTCTATTTTATTTAATTGTTGATAGTTTTCCCCTCTTTGTTGTAAAATCAATAAGTACAGGGACTTGCACTAGATCAGGCTCAGGAGCAGCTTATATTTTCCTGAAGGAAGCCAACTACAAAATAAATTTTGAATCTCACATTCTATTTATTGATATTTTTATTTTATATAAGAACCTCATAGCAATCTCAAACGTACTATGTTCTTTCTTGTTTAAAAGGCTTCTTAAACTCCCTCTTGGACTGTAATACGGCTGTTATGCAGCTGAACTACAGACTTAACTGTAGGGAGTGTTGTAGTCAATTTGGTGTACAGTATTACACAATTGAATTCAATATTGTTTTTCCTCAAGCAAAACAATTTTCATCCTTTCATTCAGGGATGATCAGACTTGTTTAACTAACAGTATTAGGTGTGGACAGGGACTAGTCCTAATTTTCTCCCTGAGTGAGCTCACTGAACTTGTCTTGATTCACAGGAGGTCTGAGCAAAACAGCCCTTCTTTGTGCATCCCCTGGTTTTAACACTGATGTGTCCTGCAGTTTTTGCTGAGGACTGGGAAGATAGGATGGCTGCTGAAATTTTGGCCAGTGAGTCTTGGAACAAAACTTCCCACCAGCATGTGACCTGTCACCTGTCAGGGCTAATGGTCTCTTGTTTCCCTTGGCTTGTGGAAGCAGATATTTCAAACAAGAACAGCCCAGGCAATGTCAATAAGTGCACACACTTTCCTCAGAGAAACTTGGAAAAGAATTTAAAACTTCATACAGGAAAGTATTAAAGAAGTACTTCTTCTTGTAGAAGCAAGAGTATTTTCCCTGCCTTCAATCCACTAAATTTTTGGGACTCAAGTGATATCATGGGAATAGAAATGTTGTATTATGGTGGCCTTTAACAACAACTAAAAATTGCTTTAAAAATCAGCTGTCATTTCACTTATCTGGAGCTAAACTAGGCTGCTACATTCAATGAAAGGATCTAAGCCCCAGAGAGATTATCTTGTCACACTGGTCTACTTCCTCTTCACTCCCTGCAATGGAGGAAAGAATAAACATAGTCCTATATTTGGCAGAGAAAGAGTGTCCCTATCCACAGCTCAATTCTTTGGAAACCTGAGACTCCCAACCAAAAAGTCTCTGGAGATCCCTGAGACCAAGCACAGGAATGTTGTTTCTATAAAGAACCTTGTGGCTTAAAAAAGAAACTGAATTCCCTTTAGGCATCAAATGGAGTAACTGGAAGAGTCCCTAGGGTTATCTTAATATCAAAAACACCACCAACAAAACTTGACACTGAACAGGCAAGTTTCTGTCACAAAGATGGATATTAGAGATTCTGCACCTAAAATAAAATCAATGGCACCCAAGGTGCAAATCTTCTAGGAACTGACAAGAAATGAGAAAGGTAGAAGCACTTGATTAACTAACTGAAGCTGGAAACAGCGTAAGGAAGCTCAGATGCACTAAGGCAGTGATGCTTCCCTCACCTGTACAGGCAACCTAGGTCCAGGGTCTACTTCTCAGAGCTCTGCCAAAACTGACAAAGGAAAAAAAATTGTGTAGAAACCACAGAGGAAACTGAAAACCCTGTAAAAGAGCCACAGCTTCATGAGAACTAAAGAAAAAAAGAGATCTGGTCCAAAGGTAGAAATCACCTGCATTAAGCAGTTAGACCAGATAGAAATATAAATATTACTTCTTCTTAAAAAGCAACATGTGGATAGCAGCAGGCAAATCCCAATTTAATTCTAAAGGGAATCTCAATTAAAATAAATAGGGGATTCTCAGAAAGTGAATATTTGAGATAAAAAAAAGAAAAAAACCACGTCGCAACAAAGAGAAAAAAATAATTTTTTATATAAAATCACCTAGCATTTCCTTAAAGGAATATTACAGCTGTGAAAACATGGATGATTCTTCAATGAGAGTCATTAAGGTTGTATTGTAAATGCAAGGACCAGTTATTTTTCAAGATTTTCCTCCATAATATTAAAAAGCAGTCAATGAAGTTCTCAGCTCATTTAATAAAATTTATTGCTAGTGTTCCCATACAGGTGATATGATAAAACCTGTAACTTATAAAGCTATGGCCTTGTGATACAAAGAAAAATAAAACACACAATTTTGTTCATAGGTAAAAATCCATGATAGCCTTAAATTACACTGAGATAAAAGGTCCTGAAGAGATAAAAGAACCCAGAATAGGATCTCTCCTGACTTGGCAATAGGTCATATTTCAGAAGCTTCACAACCTGAGAACTCCAAATGGCATCTTCTGCAAGGAGCAAAAGGCACAGGCAGCAATGAGGACTAGCAACAAAATATAAAGGAGAAAGGATAATTAAGGGAAAACATTAGAGGTCTTCTGGGACACTTAAAGTTCTAAAACTTTTTTTAAAATTTTTTTCTATATCAAGCAGTGCCGGTACATGAGTCTACAATAGCAGTTTTAGGTAGAGTAAGTAAAAAAGGATTTATCACATCTGACAACATGGCAGATTCAGACTGAAGAGGTAGCTGTGGGTAATGTTACTTAGTTGTACAATAGGAAGGGATGTGCCAGGATAGCTTTTATCTTCCCTGTTCAGTAACCCACAGTGTTTTGCTCCTGTTAAGCTATGACTGAATACATAAGGGAGAAATTGATTCCTATTTTTGAGTGGTGTTTAAACAGATCATGAATAAAAATATTTATTTACTATCTTTAGCACTGTACAAAAAAACTCACAAGCTTATTTCAATCTAAGGATAATGATATTTTAAAAAGATGCTCACAAATGTAACTATTTACTTTGTTATTTTAAAAATCTCCAAATCTTTGGAAAACTAAAATTCATCAAGAGTGATTATAGTAGAAAAGGATGGAGAGTTTACTATCTGACTATTTTTCTCTGAAGAAGAAGCAGGTAAGAGAATGAAAGGAAAAAAGAATGCTCAGATAGCATATAGTCACAAAAAATATGGTTGGTCTGAATGTGGGAATGCTGTAAACGGGTTAGCACTAAGGGGGAAAACAAGCAGTGAACGCAAAGCTTTTGTGTCTGGTAAGAAAGCATTACAGCATCTGAACAAAAAAATTCTGAGATTAATGACAGCCTATACTCCTGTATTTCAGTGTATCAGTTCAAGGAACAGGGGCTCATTTAAAGAAAAAGTATCAAAAATTCATTTTAATTCATGAAAACAATTCATGAAAACAAAAACCTTTTCATAAGAAATTAAAGATGTAGGAGATAATGGTTGCCATAAGAGGAAACTTTGTGTGTTTCAAACCTAAAGGTATATGAAAAAGAGTTCAATCATATTCTTTCCTATAGTTTATATTTGAGATAAAAAACAACCCTACACTCTTAAAAGAAAATGAAGGTAAAATTTATATAGATGAGTGCAGAGGTAATAAAAAAGAACCATTTTCTTGGGAGAAATGCATAGATTTGCATTTGAAGACATAATTTTTGCTGATAAGATATATTAGACTATTAAAATAGGCTGATACACACTGCTGAAAAGAGAAGATAGCATAAAGTTTGGGATCAAAAATTCTACATCCTGGGAGTGAAAAGTTAATCCTGTTTTATAAATGATTTCTCCTTATTTTCCTACCCTGTTCCAAAAAAAAAAAATTTTATGAAAGAACATGCACACTTTTTCAAGGCCATGAAAATGTTAATATCCATAGAAGAAAAAATTAATGCTCTTTGAAATGATACACTACAACAAATTTTGAATAGAATACAATAAAATCTAGCTCTTTGATGAATGATTATGTGACAGAGTCACATTTTCAAAGAGCTTGATAGACAGTTTCTAGAATATGATTATATGCTTAAATGTTTCAAGCATTATTTCAATGCATTTTGGAATTTTTCTTTTGGGGAGCTTTTTCTTTAGATTTTTCTGGTTTGGAAGTCCAAGCTGCTGCAAAAATGTATATGTCCCCCTTGTAAGCAAAACTGTACAATGCATCCCACACAAAACTCAGAGAACGTGCCTTGGGTAAATTAACTGCAAATCTATGAAAATTGACAAATAATTCCATATACTTTAAAGGGGAAAATAACTGCATGCCCAAAACATAGAAGAAAAATTTATTTTAAAACTAGTTCGATTTCTGGAATTCTAATGCACCAGGTAAGTCACCACACAATACTAGAATAGCAAAATGTAAAAATAATAGTGTATTAATGGGAAAAAATTTTGACCTAAAAAATCCATACATGAGATGTTTTTCTGTTGGTTTTTAATTCTCATTCATACCTAAAGGAGAAATGCCTAAAGAACACAATTTACCATAGGCTAATATGTTATTAGGTGTAAGATCATGTGCACCAAGTGAGGCTTTAAAAGGACCTTTGCTCAAATGGTTTGATATCTATTGTCTAGGCTGTCACAATATGTGTTATAAAATGGTTCCCAAAATTGCCCATTTGTTTAATAGTTTCCTAGAATCCTCTCAAATTCTAAAATCAATGAACAATTCACCGAAGTTAAAATCCAACAAAGACAAAATTGATTGCACCTCTCATGCATCTGTGTCTGTAATAAATACTAATGCCCAGCTATTTGCCAAAGGCTTGCTAATAGCTTCAACTCTCAGTTGCAGCAATTAATTGATACTCAGATAATTTATTCCAGGAAATCCTGAGTGAGGGATAATAATAAAATCATACAAAGATAGAGATATTGTCAGGGAAAATTTGAGAACTTCAGTGGCCCATCTCTACACCTTTTTAATAAGCCATCTCGGGGACAATAATTCTAGTTGGACATGCAGCAGGAAGATATTGGCTGTCGAGAGCAGATCATATCAGACTGCCTCAAAATGTATGTGGAAATGACTTTGATCCCTCCAGCATAAGCAGTAGCTTGGTACAATCTATTCTTCTATTGGATAACAATATAGGCACATAATGAACTCTGAAGATAATTAGGCAGCAGGAAGTATGTAACCTGGGATATTAAAAAAAAACTTTAAATGTAATTATTGTACCAATATAATAGATGCTTGTTTAAAGGTGATTAAAAAATTGTATATTGAGAAATGTGAGTGTAGAAGATATTAATAGATTTTTTTTAAAAAAGAGTAATGAATTCTCACCATATTTTGCTGTTTCTGTTTAATGTAAAATTAATGTTTATTTCTCAGATTCCTCTTCAAAATAAGTTTGGATGGATGCAAATTAAGACAGGATAGCCACCTCACTTAGGACATAATAGGTGAAATATAAAGATTTATAGAAGCATAACTATGACGTTGTGCCAGCCAAGACAATGACTGCCAAAACCACTTAGGTAGAAAGTTTCTTAATCAGTCTTTTGAGATAATAAAAAAGAGGGCAATTGCCTGCCCTCCTGAAAAGGGGGAGGAAAAGAACATCTGCTCTCCTTTGCCAAATACACGAGGCTTCTGCTATTCCTCTTCTTAAAGCGAATATTTTGTATCTAGAACAATATGTCTCTTTATTTCATTTGCCTCTGGAAAATTATTAGTAGTAGGAGTAGTAGTAATAGTTTACTACTACTACTAGTTACTCCTACTACTAGTAGTACTACCACCATCATCCAATTAATAATAGTTAACTACTACTACTAGTACTACTACCATCGTCCAATTAATAATAATAGAATCAGAGAATGGGGGTTGGGTTGGGTTGGGTTGAAAGCACCTTAAAAATAATTTATTTCCAGTCCCCTTGTCCATGGCAGGAGCACCTCTCATTAGAACACATTGTCCAGCACTCCATCCAACCTGGCCTTGAACCCTGGCAGGGATGGGACATATAGAACAACTCTTGGCAACCTGTTCCTGTGCTTCATCCCCCTAACATCTAATCTAAACGTACTATGTCTCAGTTTGAGGTCCTTCCCTCTTGTCCTATCTCTACAGTTCCTATGAGAAGTCCCTCTCCAGCTTCCTTGTAGACACCCATTCAGATATTGGAAGATGGTTAGATGGAAGATGCATAGAAGATGAAGGTTCCATGCATCCTACTCTTCTCCAAGCTAAACAGTCTCAACTTTTTCAACCTGCCAATATCATCATCATCATCATCATCTCATCATCACAACAACAATAACAACAACAACATAATAACAACTGGATTAGAAGCTTTTTAACTCTGCTCATGTGGGCCTATTTCTAGAACCCAAACCCAACACCCTTACTAGGCTACCCATACTTTCAGATCCTCTCTTGCCCCAAAGAGTGTGTCAGAAGCTCTATCATTGATTTGTTTTGCATTGGTTGATTTCACATCTTCCACTTGACCTTCCTACCTTCCCATGGACTCTAAAGAAAGTCAAACACAAAATACTGCACTTGATATATTTATGCTAACTCTTGTAACATCCACTATTGATCTTTTCTGAAAGCCTAATCAAAAGCAGATAAACATTATAATAAAAATATATGTGTATCCTAAACTAATTATTGTTTTGACTAATAAGAAAATATCTGTCAGATTTTCAGATGGTAAAGGTGAATGAGTCATTAAAGATTTTATCATCTGATTGTTTTAATATTGCTATTAGTATTGCTATCCTTATCTTCTATTAAGTGGAAAATTTGCTATATCTAAGGAAAACTAGGAATAAAAGTCCATTTACTATAAAAACCCCTGTATTAACTACAGAAGTCTATACTTTGAAATACTTTCAAATTGTACTGCTTCTGAACCAGAAGTCAAGAATAATTCCATTTATTTAAGCAAGTCTAGTACACTACTGCAAATATCACCAAAATCTAGTTCGTGATGATTGCATTTGTTTCCGTCATCAACTAGATGATTTTTAGATTCATCTTGTTGATGAATCTTGATTTTTACAGAGTTTTATGTAGTTTTATGTAGTTTTATGTAGACTGTGTTTTCTTATCAGTTAAATAAATAAAAAGCCCGCCTACTGCAACACACCTAGTTTTAAAAGGTGTGATAAAATATAAATGTTGTTAATCTAGAATTAATTTAGAGTTCCTAAAACATTAATGCTCCCTAGAATCTGTATCTTTTTTGGCTATTTTTCCATAGTTGGCATTGAAAGGTTTAATAGAGAAGAGAAACTTTGAGAAAGTATTATAGATTTTTATATTTGATTTCTTGAAATAAAAAACAGTTCAAAAAGAATATTGATTGCATGTGAGAGACCAAAACTTGATTCTGCTGTACTGTAAAACTGCTAGAGCAGATTTGATTGTATCATGCTTTAGTAAATACATCTTGGAGAAATGGTGGTTAGGTTCCTGATGTAGTTAGTTCCAATTGCTGTTTCCAATGCCAAGAAGTTTGTGAAAAAGAAAAAAGGAAAATATAAATGAAAGAACCACCCTCCACCTTCCTCACCCCTTCAGCCTGATTTCAGTGCCCGTCCTTTTCCATTTATTTGGTTGGAATAACAGCCATTCCTATCCATCATTTATCTCCCCACAGTTGACAGATGCTGTAAATGCTTGCGAGGTCTGGGAAGATGATGAATTTTCCAACTGCGTCAAAAAGAATTTAATGCAAACCTCAAGCAGTGAAGCACTTAGTAGATGCAAAAACAAAGGTTGCTAAGGATTGATGTTTATGGAGATATTTACTGTTTGAAGGCTAGGTGGCACAGCAAGCCAGACACACTGCTCACATGTGAAGACCCAGGCACAGGTTGCACCACTCTGGCCTGATGTGCAAATCAGAATGCTGACAAGAGAGTGCCTACCACCGCAGAATTTACATACAAAAATGTAACTGGGCTCAGCTAATCAACTGTGACTGTCATAACGACAGGAAGGGAACAGATATACATGCTGTTGGAGTGTCTCAGTTGAGCAACATAAATCTCCAGCTGTAGGAGGTGTTTTCATTAAACAAACTAACTCACTCATCTGACATCACATAAACATACCCTCAGAAAGAAGTACAAAGAATTTGACTCAGAGTCTGAGGAATTTGCCTAAGCTGTGATAGTCAGTGTGACAATTAAGATGAACAGACTAAAAGGGACTGAGGGTTTGGAATTAGAGAATCCAAGCACCTATGGAAGGACAATTAAAGAACGTGAGATGGGCAGGGACAAGAAATGCACAACAGTGGTTAATTATGGAAAGTAAGGCCTAAAATTTCATATTAAAATTTCATATTAAAATTTCTAAGGAAAATACAACCACTTGCACAAGTACTGAGATCTTAAACCAGGAAATTCCTTGGTTTACCAAGACAATCTAAAGGCTGTCTATTCTAAAGCAACCTGTATCTGAGCAAGCAGAAGATTCACCGTGGACATGAAAAATACAAATAAAATTACATTAAAATTTTCTTTAGGAAAATTTGCATTACACAATGTGGAAGAAAAACAGACCTGAAAATACCTTATGATTAGATGCTAAATGTAGATGAATTCCTAGAGAGGTCAAATGGGGTTTATAGGTCAAGATTTTGAGAATATACCAATAAAACAGCATGTTGCTTACTATGGCAGTTTTTTATTCAGATATCTCATATGCTTGCAGCTAAACTACACCTATACAAGAAAAAGCTAATTTTGCAACAATATCTATTTATAAGGAGGAAGACTGGGCACCCTGGAGTGTCTACTCCTGATATCCAGGATATTAGGTAAAAGATATTTTCTCACATATCAATCTAGCTTCCTATTTTGAGACAGAGTAGCAGATTAAAACTACTACATTTTAGAAATTTCTGAGTTCATCAGAATCACCTTCAAAATTTAGGCAGTGTGACAAGGAAGGAAAAAAAAATAGAAAAAGAGGAAAAATAAGTGAAGACATGGATTCTGTCTAGGAAAGTTGTAAGCAGAATTAGCATTTGTTACTTCTTCTCCTCTCTACAACTAATCCCATTTCAACAGCCATTCTAGAACATACTAATACAAAAAAGGGTGGGAGACAATCACAGAATCCCAGCACTGTTGGGATTGGAAGGGACCTCTGGAGATCATCTAGTCCAACCCTCTGTTAAAGAAAAACCCTCTGCTAAAAAAAACCCAGATGGGGTTGCACAGGGTCACATTCTGGTGGTTTTCAATATCGCCAGAAGAGACCCCATAACTTCTCTGGACAGCTTGTTCCAATGCTCTGTCCACCTCAAAGCAAAGCAAAGAATTTTTTCCTCATATTCAGATGGAACTTCCTGTGTTTCAGTTTATGTTCATTGACCCTAATCCTGTTGCTGGTGACAGCAGTTCATTTTGTCACGTTTGTCCCAGAAGTTGACAAAACCACAAAGAGATAATTTTTTTTCTTGATTCCATATCAACATGTGATGCTTTTAATGAGGGAGCACACCAAGCCTTGTGTTTGTGTAGTCATTGGACTGATAATTTCAACAAGTAACTTCATGAAAATCCTTGTTCAGAAAGTTGAACTCTTAACTCACAGAGCACATTAATCTCCTTAATGCTGTTGCAGTCTATTGACTTCTACTCTAGGTACAAATCTGGCTGCTTTGTATTGTAATTAAATTTAATCTGGAGAGCTGGTAAGGAAAAAAAAGGAAGAAAAGTATCCAGAGTAAAATAGATGCAAATAATCACAGTCAAAAATATGTTTTGTACAATAGCTTAGACAACAAAAAATTCCTTGGAGCCAGCCTGTCTGTGATTGCTTGCTGCTAATCATCATCAGTTTAACCTTGTTCTTTTCCCCTTTGAAAATAATGGAGTGCTGCAAATTATTTTCATATTATAAGTCTATGTCAGGATCATGCCTTTTCCCCCTGAGCTAAGATAATGTTTGTTTTTCATTATTTGTACAGAAAGCTTTATATAAATCCAACTTTTGTACTATGTGCTTTTTTGGTCCATTTTTGTTATCATTATCAAAGCAGCAGTGCTATGGATTAGCACACTATCACAAAGCAAACGAATCTGTACTCTAGTCTTTGAAAATCCAGGGCTTTTGGATTCCTTTTTGCTACTAAATTGATCACCACTCATAAAGAAAATAATCAGTTTGTGGAATTTTGCTGATGATCTTGAAATGGAGTAGAAATCAGAGATGACACTCAGATATGTGTGCAGCATGGTCTGTGTATTTGCAAGAAATAAACAGCAGCCCTGTGATTTCTGGCACATAGTCAGACCCAAACACTCCAGGAATTCACCTTCTTCATGGAAATTTGCTTTCTAAACTTATTGTCTATGTCAAACTAATCCAGGCACATCCAACTCTTCTTTTTTTTTGGAAATGTCTCCCTGTAGGAATTTCTTTCCCTCTTTTTCTCATTTCATCACACAAGTACTATTTCCTGGTGCTTGAAGTCAAGCACAAGAAAAAGCCTAGTCAACTGCATGGACCAAATTCTGCTCCAGCTTACAATAATTCTAATGATTTTAGCAGCCAGCTGTATGAAGAGATATAACCTCTCTTTTGATGTTGATGCTGCAAAAAGATGTGTCCCGTGGGGAGTGTTAAAGTGGGAACAACAAGAGACAGAGAGATTATGCTCCTTGCATTCAGCTAGTAGTGCAGCAGAAAATAAAATGCTGAGGAAACTCACTTCCAAAGTAAATATTGAAGATGGTAAATGCTCTTTAACCTGTATTCAACTTGGTTTTGCTGGGACTTCAAAAATTTTCATTCAACCTTGTATATAACAAAAACCAAAGTGTTCCTGCCTTTTAATATCCTACTATGTAGCATAAACCTATGCTCATAAATAAGTAACTCTACAGATTTACAGGAAAGCCTGTATATATGTAAATGAGCCCTGAAATGCACTGACAGAATTAGTAGAAACAAACGAAAAAGCCCCCCCCCAAGTTTTAAAAGAAAGAAGTCACAAAGTTGTTTGTAAGATTTCAGCTGTGTGGAAGCCACACATATAGATTTAATGTGTGTGACTGTAAAAATGTGCTTACAGAGAAACTGCTAGATTATAAATACACCTCTGTTCATCCAAGATGCATTAAAAAAGATAACCTAACTAAATCACATCTGCACTGAATAAGTTTTGTCACTGATTTAAATAGCACTGAGATTATGACCATTTTCAGTGATTTTGAACTGCAATTGACCAGAAAAAAGAAACAATCTGTTCTCACCACATCTTTCAGAAACAAAAATGTTATGTTTTTTAAAACCTACATAAGTTTTGCTATCAGAATACCATATCTCAAAATATAAAAACCTAATTCACAAAGTTATTTTCATCATTCATTCATTCATTTGGTTGGTCTCATACATTTATTTGTAGTTTGATTTTATCATTTTCTTTATCATTTAATTACATAATCCTTTAAGTAGATGTCAAAAAATCCAACAAAACAAAATCAAGTTAACATCTTCTACTTCAGCTCATGCTTTTTCCCAAAAGGTATTTTGGTGTTATTGTGATTTAAAAACAAAAATAGTATTATGATTTAGTTAACTATTAAGATTAAATAAAACTAAAAATCTGACATAAATTTAAAATGCACAAGATTGGTGATATCTTTTTTTGCAAAAGACATGATGATAGAATATAAAATATCCTCCTCATATCATCTGGACAAGAATTTTAATTAGAAGGCACTGGTATTGCAATATGGGTTTCAAGATGAGCTCAACAACTCTGTGAATACTTGGGTAACATCTTGTTTAGAAAGCAGTGTCAAACTCCAAAAACTTTTACAAATGGGGCCAGCTAGTTCAGGTTAGGTGTGGCTGCCTTTGTCAGATCTTTTTCTCTCTTTTGGCAACAATAATGCTTCCTACAAAAATCAAGCCTAGAAACGCAAGGTTGTTTCTGTGCCCAGGAAAATGTGGATGCTGGAGAAAAGTCAGGCTTCTGTTTCCACCAGAATTTAATTTTAAAGCTAACTTTTCTTACATCTGGGATCTGCAGGCACAGTGCCTTTTAGAAGAAAAAAGCAAACTAAACAGTAAGAACATGAGCTATTTCATAGTGTTCACATTTAAAGAATGTGATGGGGATGGGGACTTCCTACGGATTCATCCATAAGTGAGGTAACCTATGTTGCAAAAGGAAAGAGAACATTATCTACTCCCAGGGGAAAGAAGTGAGGAGTAGGGTTTCTTTCGCCTTTGCTTTTTTGGTTAGATGGTTTGGGTAGGGTTTTTGTTTGCTTGGTTTGGTTGGTTGTTGGGGTTTTTTAAGGGATAGGGGGGTTGCACTGAGTTACAGAACCAAAGTAGATTCCATGATAGCACTGATATTAGCAACACTAAGCATTTTCATGCAAATGCAGTTCTTGAGAAAATCCCATCAGAGGCATTTCAGCATTACACATCAATAAGAATTTCTGTAAGACCCACAATTTCATGTGAACTTTTCATGTGCTTAAAGAATCCTATTTTTTTCACTTTTTACTTCTCCCTCCAGCTTTCTAGCTCTAGCTCACATATTTACAGAACAGCATATTCCCCTTGGAGGTGGCCCAGGAGATTTAGTCCCACTACTGATTCCTCCCTGGCAAGTAAACCAACCATCCAGGGAAAGATCACCAGATGCCAAACACACATGCATTACTGTACTGTACACCCACTCATGTAATGATGACTGATGCAGGGAATCTCAAATGCCAGAACAAAGGAAAACTGAATCTTATGTATTAATACAATTAGCAAAAAAAACCTCCAGAACCTCTATCTTTTCCCACCATATTAATATTTGACAATACCTGCAAAATCAATTTCTATGTTTAACACAATTAAAACCATAGGAGAAAAAATAATTTGAAAAAAAGTCAAAGCAGTCTGTCTGCAAGAGATTTCACATTGTGTTAGTAAAATTCAGGAATATGCACATAAAGGAAAGAAGAAATTCAGAGAAATAATGAGTGGTATCTCAGACAAAGCTTCTTAAGGTTTAATCAAAGTGCTGTATAAGTAAGATTCCCTTAGAGACAACACACTTTTAAAACATCTGTGGAAATAATCTCTTGCTTGATTCATTGACTCATTTGTGAAAAGAAATAATGACTTTCAGCATTTTTTTAGGCAGGTATAATGATTGTGAAAGCATTTTGAGCAATTCTGTGCAGCATCAGTAATGACTAAGTGACCTTTAAAGGTCTCTTCCAACCCAAAGTATTCTATGATTCTATGAAAAACCATAGTGACAGACATTGCTATTTCATAATTTCTACCGGGTTTTGCCTTTCTTCACATCATGGACCCAAAAACAGTAGAAAAAATGTGCACACAGCATACAATTGCAATAGTAACCACATCCTGACTCAGCAGTCTTGCAGAACATAAAAATTTAAAGAGAGACTTGGTTGTAACACTTCTTTTGTGCAGACACAGCACAAGGTCATGAGTCAAGCAAAATGGCTGTCAGGGTTATTCCCACCAAGATAATTAATTATTCAGGCTGTGATGGCTGCAGAAGAGCTGTGCTTTGTCTTGTGCATGGGCAGGCTTTTCACAGCAAGGATTAAGGAAACTTCCTGCAACTTTGTAGCATGCACAAAAGGGTCAGGCACAGTTCTAGGAACCAATTATAAGAAGGAAGGAAAAGATGTTCTAGAAGAAATTTTATGACTATATGGTGGTACTGCCTAGTAAGGTATTCAGTTACTTATCTAACCTAAATTGTGGACTAAAATCAGACTGAGATAACAGGTAAATGAGCAATAATAGAGGAAGTTTAATCAGTTTCCATTCGTTAATAATATATTCATTTTATTTAGTGTTCATTTGTAACTGACAAATACAACAATAAAAGCTTTTGTGAAAACTTAATCTTGTACTCTTATTGGCATTTCATCAGTATTTTTTATGAAAGAGAAAATCTGATCTTTTTCCAGTCCCATTATTTATTAACAGTTTCAAAATTAAATTTTTTAATGAGAAATGATTTTTTCATAAAAATGTTATTGGAAATAATGATCATTATGTCAAATAGAAGTACAGCACAATTTTCAGAATTGGAACTTAAAACTGATTGGTAAAATGCAAAAGTGAGATACAACTTTTTAGAAATGCAATATGAGCATCTGTGTTGGGTGTCCATAGGGGAAGACGGTCAGTTGCTTTTTTGCACTCTTACATGAGGCACCAATAGCATGGCCCAGCCACTCCAAGGTGGGCTGAACACAGCCTGTAGGTCAGAGGTGGCTGTACCTTTGCCTCTGTGCCCTAAACTAGTGTGCTGCCAGCTACAGAAGTGATTCAGAATGTACAGCCAACAGGAGCTGCTGTGCTGGTGTGTCAAGTGAGAGGATTTCCACAGCTGGGATCTGATCCTGGCGATTCGACCATGCTGACTAAAACACAGCATCTGCTCACTCCTTATGAATTTTTAACACACTGACTCTACATTAACATTTAATTAGAGCTTGATTATATTTACTAGACTTTAGGGTAAAGCTTTCAAGCAATGAAAAGTTAATGTTTAATAACAGGAACATGGAAAAATAAGCCCAATTTTTTAATACAGTTTTGTCTTTTTGCTTCATTGTCTTTTCCAGAGGTGTAATTTTTCAGCAAAGAGAGAGGAGGAGTCATTGGCTTTCATCCTATAAGGTTGCATACATCAACCCCAAATTATCACAGATAAATGCAGGGTGGAGGAATGCACTTAGAGAAAATAGATCAAGTGCTTCTAGAAATGACTTTAAAGAGTCATGTGTCTCAGCAGTGAAACAAGTATCCACATCTCATCTGATCTCAGAACTTCATATAGGAACTATGGTATCTCCCTACTAAACTTCTTGTTCTGTTGGGATTTTTCATCTCTTAGGATATCTTTTTAATTTATTAAAAACACTGAGTGAAAGTTTATGATTTCATCCCTCAGTCTACTGGCTCCGATCCTTGTACTAAAACCCAGGATGCTGTTAGCCTTCAGTGCTGCCAGGGGCAAGAAGCTTTACATGGCTGGGGAAGCTGCTTCATGGCTTGTTGGGATCAAGGGCCATTGACACTGTTCCTTGCTAGACAGACTGCAGAAAGGACTTAAATTATTTAAGTGGGCAACCTTCTCATTTAATTTCTTGAAAATTCTATTATTTTCAATGTACTGAAAATTGCTGTTATCATCACCTGCATTATTTCATCTCTGAAAACTCATGAGGTTATTTTGGTTTGGTCAGAGATGTATTCTAACAGAATATGAACTTGCTGTGTTTGGATGCTGGCACGCAGCCACAAGACTTAACAGGTACTTCACTGTCTATCACACCAGGAGGAGCATCGGGGGATGTGCTGATGCTGCTGCTCCCGGGTCGGGAGCTCTGAGTTCTGTGCTCATTAATAGCAGATGCGACAGGCAGCTTCCCAAAGCAGTAGTACTGCTTGGCAGCTACAGAGGCTAAACATGATTTACCCTCTCCTTTTAGCTACTGGAGGGAGGCAGAGATGAACAATAACTCAAGTAGCACAATGTTTTCTGTTGGAAGCTACTCTGGAGTACCTGGGCAAATGCGCTGTTCAATGCTTTGGATGGGGCCAAGGGAGGGTTCTGTAGAATTCATCTGCAGGTCAGTACAGCTCTTCTGCCCTGTAGCTTCATTAAGGATTCAAATTGCACTATATGTTACAGTTTTTTTATATGTGATAGATTTCTGTTACTCGTTATCCTCCACAAGCAATCCCAATGAAAACCCATGAGATTGTTTGTGTGGGAGTCCAGGAACTGCCTCTTACTTCCCCAGCTGCAGAGAAAGCCTGCCTATTTGACCCCTATTGTGGTTTCTTCCCCCCTCCCATTGTGTCTGACATTGAGATGCTTCTTAGCCCCACCTGTTCATCCTCGACGCTCAATTGAAAACAGGCAACAAAGTAAATTATCAGTTACAAATGGATGCAGAAATCTGTATTTCCAGCAGAAAGAGAAGTTGTTTTGTTAATCATAAGAACAAGGAGCAGTGTAAAAGTGCTACCAGTATGAAAATGACAATCTTGTGGATAGTGTAACCAGGTAAATGGGGCAAAACACCACTTCTTATTGACTGTGGTGTCTGGTTTGCACTCAAACTGATCTGTAAACCTGAACATTGTACAGGTAGAGTGATGAAACCCATTAACCTTCACATTATTGTGAGGTAATGAACCACTCTTGGATTTCATCATCTCCTATGGAAACATTCAAGTTACTGTAGATTGAGTCTGAGCACGGGGATGTGCAAGATCTTGATGTGTATTGCAGAGTCTGAAGAGACTGCGTGTGACAACAAAAGAGTGTAAAACCCCAAGAAGAGTGTCACAAATTTATATAAGTATGAGACACTCTACTCTATTTTTCTGATAAAAATCTGTTTTATGATCAGTACTCTGGATAAGGAAAAATGGTATTTCCTCTACTGCAGAAAGTTACTCTTTCATATTGCAGCAATGCTAAATTTTCAAGAAGGCATTTTTCATGCTTCCATAAGGTTTTGTGAAACTTGTATATACACTGTATATGCAGAACTACTGCAAAACTAGAATATTTATTTTTTCATCAAGTGCAAAGAAGCACACTTTTAAAAAAGACCAAAATTAAATTTTTTATTTTGAGAATGTATAGAAATGACAGCTTGTAATCAGGACTCCAAAAGAAATATCTGTTTATAGATATCATAAGTTGAGTCTCTTGGTTTACAGACACGGATGAATGGTATTAACAGCTGCATTAAGAACTAGTGCAGCCTTGTTTATACAGCAAGCAAGCTGTGAATACCTTAGCTTATTCAGTCTCCTTTCTGAATTACACTCTTTCTCTCATGATCTCCCCTTTCTCTCACTTCTTAAACCTTAAAATATTACCCCAAATCACTCAACTGCCTTATTTTTCAGTTAATCCCTTTAAATATTAAGATATTAACTACATACCACTGTAAAAACTAGATGCAACAGGGTGATATGATTAATATTTCTAGTGGTCTTGTTAAGTTATGGGACATATGGAAACCCAGTGGATCTCTGTTCATAAGGTTAATAAAAAATGCCCTGTCTTCACTTCTAACAGCCTGGTGTCTAAAAACTTACTAAACTTTGTATCTTCTGCATCTCTGTGTGATAAAGAGGTGAGCTGCTGAACAGATGGTGAATAAATGACTCTCACTTTTGCTGCTTTCACACTTCCCAGAAGCAAAGCTGACAAATTGTATTTGAAGCCTGGAATGTGATTTCTTTATTTAAACTATATGCTTAGCACTAACAAGGGAGCACTCAGGAACATTAATTCAAACATGCAGAGTGTCTCACTCTGGGAACTGTTGTTCAGCCTTTTTGAGAATTTATTATTTCCAGAAAATAATCTTCATTGTATCCATGTGCTGAAAACATATTCATGCTCTCTTCGTTCTGGTGTCAAAAATTAGTAAAGTCATTGTTTGTATCCATACATATGTGCATAAATGAATAAATATATCTATGTATTCTGTATGTAGCAGATAACTCTTCCATGCTTGAAAATGTAGTTTCAAAACCTGCAATACATTCATCCAAACAATAACCTAATCCTGCAGGGAAATGCATTCCAACCTCTTCCTTTTTCTTTATCATAATGTTCTGTTTCATACTGTGCATATTTGTACTGCCTCCATCCACAGTGAATTCAGTATTCTAATGCTTCAAACCATTAGCTTAATAATGTTATGTTCTGCCTCACTTCTCTTTACAGTGCTGTTGTTTTTACATTGTTTCATTCCTCTTTGCTCCCTGATCACATTCCTCAAAGCACATTGCCCTGTCACCAAGTCCTACTGCATCCATCACCTCTCTGTTTTCTATTTCCTATCTGCTGCAGATAATATTTTCTTCACCTTTGGTAACTTTCCTACCAGCTGAGCTAATTGTTTAGATTTTAAAAGTGTCTGGCATCATATAAGGCAGACGACTGAATTAGGAACAGAATTTCTACCACACTTCCCTTTGTGGTACATCTCTCAACACTGAACTATTCCTGCTGGAAAGGTATTGGGCCACATGGAGAAAAGAAACAGAACTTGTGCTGTGGGTATTTACTGGGCTTGACAGTTCTCTCAGAAGGCAGGTATTGTACGGTGCTGTAATTCTGATTGTAATCTATTCTCCTCCATTCTTCTGAAACACAGATACTACTGCATACAACTTCAGAAGCCCATGTGTAGTTATTCTCTGCTAGTACATCTTGCTGCCATCAAGGCTTGGGTTATTAACAGCATTGCAAAAGTAGAATGACACATTATATTAATAATTAATCAAAACAATTTCTGTGACCATGCCTTTTTTTTTTTTTGAGAGGGAAAAATATATTTCTTTATAAATGACAGTTCCTTGTTCACTTTCTTACAAAACTATCATATAAACTGCTTGAAGTTCAGACTTCTCAAAACATATTATATTCAGGTTTCTTTGTGATAGCCATCATTCAAAGTAAGCTGGTTTTGATAAATTCTTTTTTGCTTTCTTTATTCTGTTCTGGTTTACTCAATCATTTAAAATTCCCATAAGTGTAGCATTTTGAAAGCCATTCAGTAAAAACATATGTTGAAAATGATACTTGCTTTACTTAACCATGTGGTAATTTAACCTGTGTTTTTCCTATCTGGTAATGGTCAAAACAATCAAGAGATTATGTAAAGGTCAAAACAAGGCATAAGTAAAGCAAATTACTGCAACTGGCCATTACAGGAAGTAAATAAACCATTTGCAGCTGCTGCATGTATATACCTGGGAAATATAATAATACCAGGCATAGGGGACAAGTTGCATGAACTCTCTCCAAAGCAAGAAAAAAAATCAAAAATCATCTTCAGTGACTTGGCTGCAGGGATGATCAATTACAGTCTATTAAATCTTCTGCTAGGCTGGACAAAGATGGACCTTCAAAGAAAAAGGAGGAGAAAAACATTGTCCTGGACAGTCCAGCTATTCCCAGAGAAATGCTACTCTTTCTGCCATTCCACTCACCTTTCTCAAGGTCACTATGATAGTATTTTCCCCTCTCTTTTAAAGGCTGGCAGAGTGATGCTGCAAAGTGCTGTCAAATACCCAACTATTGTTTTATAATCAATGTTTTAGTTGTTATCAGTGCCATATAATTAGAGATAAATAATAATCTCGTTTCCCCCTGCATCCCCCTCTCCCCACCCCCCCCACCCCTCCCCCAGTTCACTTGTTGAAGCATTGGATCCGAATTTTGGATGACATAAATGAATGTAAATATTCTGCTTTTTAACTATTACATAATAAGCTCTCCTATGTGACTTCTCATTAATTAGATCTAAGTGGCATGTGCAGTTATAGGACAGATAGAGTACAGAACAGTTCATTACAGTGACTGGTCATTGTATGCAGTCTGCAGCTCAAAAAATGGTACCTGTTAGGAGCATGTTAAGAGCTGATGTGGAAAATCTCTTGAATAGAAAACTTGGAAAATTGGTGAAATCTCTGAATCACCATGGTAAATTCACTTTATTAAACAGGTTGCCTACTACAAATGCTACCTAAAACTCTGCATTTTTAATGTACAAAAGGAGGAGGGCTGAATATTCTATTTATAAAATGTCCATAAGTGAAGAGAAGCAGGCTATTAAAGAAAGATTTCTGTGCTTTTTTGTGCTTTGATATTCCACATATGCTGCACTCTATGATCGATGGCGGTATTCTCAATTTCGTAAAAAGAGTTTGTGCTCTAATAAACCCTGTAAAGAGTCATCCTGGAAGAGAAAAATACATAGCTATTAGTTTTCACAGGCATGTACCTGTTAACCATTATTGATTCTGGCAACTGGGATTGCTGTAATTTATTAATGGAATCAGTTTTTTTCTTTGGTTGGTTTGCTTTTTGTGGGGTTTTTTAGGTATTTTTTTGGTTTTGGCTTTTTTTTTTCCAGGTTTTTGCCTTCCTTTTTTGTGCTGTCATGTTGCACAGGACCTTCTCCAACTAATAATGAGATGTCATCTCTTTCAGGCACAGTGGCATCTGGAGGAAGTCCAGCACGCTGCCCCTCATCCTTCTTGCATTCCCTCCTTCTCCTCAGCTCTCTTCTCATAAGCACTGCCAGGATAAGGGGTTAAAACCCTTCAAATCATATCACCCCAAGATACTGTCCAGAATGCTTTAGGAAAGATAAAAGCTCTCCTTCTCTTATCCTGTTTCAAATAACCATCCTGAACAATAAATTTTCCCTGGATGTTTCATTTCAATTGTATTTGTGCTGGCAGCCCTAATGATACTGCAGATAGGATATGTAATGAGTTCTTCTGAACTAGAGTATAAAGCTCTTTCTTCACTGCTTTTTGTGAATCAGAGTTTTTAAAGAAAAGAGGAAATATCTCCTAAAAAATACTATTGAAGAGTGACAACAAAACCTACAGATATTTAAAGGCAGGGACCTTATAGTGATGATTATAACAAAGTTTATCAATATATCACCTATGGAGAGAAGGAGATTCTGTAACTTAGCATGCATAATTCAAAAAAGTGAAGCAGAACTTCACTCAGTATGTGAAGGGCAGTTTTCTCCCTTGGCACAGATTTCCTGCATTAAATGCACAGGTTTGCAAATATGTCTTGGGTAACGTATATAAAAATAATGCTGCATAGAAGATCTCTCTACCATTAGAAACATGTAAGAACATAATAGCATTTGATGAATTTAGTAGATGGTAAATTAAATTTGACCTTCAAGTGCAACACCATGTAAAAGCCTGTGATTTTGCATGCAAGGCAGAGTGATTTCACAGCCTGAATAGCCAAGAAAAATGATCACATTGGCGTGGCTTGTCTAACTCAGCAAGCATCTGAGAAGTACAAGTAAAAGGTGAAAGAAGAAGACTGTGTAAGTTGTTTCAAAGCATGCAGCTATAGGAATAAAATTAAATAAAGCACAATAAAATCCAAGCTGCAGTATAAAATGATCTGATATGTCTAAGGATATAATGGAAACAGTAACAGGTCAGATGAATAATTTGGTGTTGGACTGGACATCACACTTAAAAACACAGTATATCATAGACCAGCAATCTTGCTTTGGCAGAGGACTGGACAAATGACTTTGTAGGTCTCTCCCATTACTAATTCTTTTCATTCAATGCTCTTTGTAGACCAATGTTAAGTACCTCTAAAAGGCACTAGAAAGATTAGACCTCCATTTATTTCTTGTCCTAAAAGCTAGTCTTCGATCACACAGCAGTGAGATACCATGTCTATTAGCTGCCATTGTTTACTCTGGAATGAAAAAATATTTAAGTACAATGGATAAAATAGGAGGTTTTAATCAATCAAGGTGAATTACTCCAGGAGTTTATGCCAACACAATAACACTCTGTCTTTTAAGATGAGTAATGTTTTAGAGATGGTTATGGTTGCTAAGTTATAATTTCATTACAAAGCATCAGCTGAAAAATAAATAATTTATCTTGGCTTCAGGAAGAGTTAAAGAAGAAAACTAGGGGTTAATCCATTAATTCTAAATTATAGTCATCTCAAAAATTATTATAGTCATCTCAAGAAAACTGCTAATATACATGTATACTTTGCATACTTTGTGTACAAAGTATTCTTTTTATACTGCTTTTCAATCAGGATACAAAATCTCCTAAGGGTAACTCCATAAAAGTGTGCATTCAGAACATTTCACAAGGCTTTTTCCGAGAGACAGAGTAATTAGGTACCTCTGACATCCTGAAGTTCAGGTTAGGAGAATATATTTACCTGTGTTCCACAATCTCTCAAAATTTACTCTCTTGATCTTTTCTCATCCAACCTCATGATGTATGTAAAAATTAATGTAATTTTTATAGTTATTTTAATGTTTGGAAAACAGGGATATTGTCTTTTGTTTTTAATGTAGTGGATTTTGTTCTGGTTAAATTATCAGCTAATGTGTTAACTTCTTTGTTATTTGATGTATTTTTTCCTTCTTTAAACACAGGAATTTGAAAACATTACGGGTTTTTTTCATGCAGTTTTAAATATCTGTTCCTGTTCATCATCATAATGAGGCCTTCTTTTTGAGTGTGAAGACAAATGTAAGTGATAGTTTGACTTTTTTTTTTCTTTAATTAATGAGAATTAATTATACCACTACTCCCTGAGACAGGAGTCAAGTTTAGTGCAAACTTCATAAATGCAATGAAGCAGAAGGTACCTCCTCTGTCCAGGGGCCTCCTCAAAATTTAAGAGAGATCATCATTTTGGTTTGAAAAAGAAAATGGTGAATTCCACAATTCACACAAAGTGTTCACTCATCTGAGGACCAAGTGTTTATTTTTATCTGAGGACCAAAAAATTATGTTCTCCTGCCCTGCAACCTGCAGTTGAAATACATATATTTTTCCTCACATTATCAGAAGAACCCCCTGTTTCAGAATTCCTTCCAGTGATAAGGTTTGTCTTATTTATTGCCTTACAATGCCTTACTTCTTGTGGTAGGTGAAAAGGCTCTTGGGGACCCTCTGTCAAGAATTTTTTATAGCAACCAAGGGGAATTTGCTGCTTAGGGTAATTATTGAGACAAAATTCAAGATGCCATTTTTGCCTGTTTGGTTTGATAGGAACAGTAAGGTAAAGAAAATTTGGTACTTAGTAGTTGTGGTTAAAAAAATGCAAGTTTTGAACAGAATTGTGTCTTTTGAGCTAAGAAAACCAAGAGCCGGAGGCTGGAAGTATTTAATTTACATGTAGGTCACATAATGTAGAGGATCAATAAATTTCAAGTTATATGACCACTGACTGCATTTTCATCTTTGTTCTGTAGGCCATAGTATTAAACTGAAAAAAAAAAAAAGAGGCTGAGAACAAGAAAAAAATCATTTGGAGAGCATTTTAAAACTGCAGTATGTTTTTGTGTCCGGACAGTTATGCTTCCATAAAATTTTATAGGTCTAATTTTATATGCTTAATATTTTAGCAACTTACTTCATCAATCCAAATGTAATTTCCTTTTTTTTTAGTCCCTAATAGATTTTTGAAAGTTATCTAAGGTCTGAATATCATGGACCTTATATCAGTTCTTAAAAACTCCTTTGTGAGTCTCCAAAAATCACTGAGTAAAAATGAGTGTTACCTGCAATATACACACACATACACACACAAATACACAGACATCTGTAAAACCAGAACTTTTCTTAAGAGAATGAAATTAAAGCAATAGAGACTTGAAAATATAATGGACTTTTATAATCAATAGATAAAATAGGCAAACTGCAGCATTGTTTGCAAATTCTAAGTCGTTTTTTTCTATTATTTTTTAGGGAATCTCAAAGACTGGATTAATTATATGAATAATACTTATTAGTAAACAGCTAGCACACCACCTGGCACGGGATGACCTAGTACAATGTCAGACCAATAAAGAAATCTGATGTATATAAAGAGACTAATTTGACTTGAAGAACATGAAAAAAGAAAAAAAGAAGAAGAAAAGCTTTTACCTCATTTCTTTGGAAGGTGGGAATAAAAAATATCTTCCTTTCAGATATGACCAATATTATTGCATGAAGAAGGGTGTTACCTACACTCACAAAAAAATATGCAAGAACTTGACCACAGACTATTTCTTATAAACAGAGTAAATTTAGAGGTAAGGAAGGACAATCTGTACCCAAAACCCAGAATACTGGGCATTTCCAGGACAGAAAAGGTTTGATCTTCTAAGAAGGTATAAAAAGAGCACAGATCCTTCAAAAAGAGAAGTAAGTCCGAGGAAGAATATAAAGCTTTTAAGATTCTTGAGCAAATCAGTGACTGTTCCTGGGGGTGCAAGAGCAGAAATAGTAGTCATTGCCAAAGGGTTTAAATTGTTATATTTTATTCTTGCTAAAGAATGTAAAGGAAGGAAACCCTTGAAATCAGAAGAATTCTTTCTGGCAAAATTCAGGTTTGAACTGGGCTCTGCAAGCAGAGTAAAACATTGTTAGGTTTTGGAGAAAGTCAAGACAATAATCATCACTGTTTTTGTGATACTATGTGCTCTGCCTATTTGGGAAACTTCCCCCATGCTTCTTCAGCTGTGATAAAATAGTATTTCAGGTATTTTGGGACCTATCTTTTCTCCTTTCTGCGTCCTGTATACATGTAGATGCTAGCAGGACCCTTACCCTTCATGAATGAAATATTTCTGGAATTTAAGCTAACACTCGGCTCAGCTGCAAGCTGGAATTTGATCATATGGTATTTACTAATGTATTATTAATGGGCAGCTGAATGGCTTCAATAATATTTCTTACTATTTATCATTCTATACAAGGGTAGAAAAGACAGGTCCTCATTAATCTGGTTATTTTAAATAAGCTACACAAAAGAACTAAGTGGGCCCCCTATTTCCCCCACATCATCCCACAGCAAGAAAATATAACGTGACAGGGATTTGTCTTGACTTATATCATATGAAGAATGGGCCCAAAGTAGACATAAAGCTGCCTTTCTTTAATGTCTTCTGATTGTTTCATTGAATTTATATGGCTTTGGTGCATTAATAATCAGTCTTTGAGAATTCCCTGATAGATCAGCTAGTTATCTCCAAGGGACTTCTGTTTGCCTGTAGTAACATTTGTGTGCTTGGCTTAGAACACTAGTTCTGTTTTTTGATGTATTTACTAAGCACATGTCTAGACTGTATCCTAATCCTCCAAATAAAATGAACTTAAAGTGGTTTTATTTTTACTATTACATTACGTGAGCAGGGTAGAATGATCAGACTTGTCAGACTGACTGAAAGTTTGGATGTCTGAGAGACAAAATCTGTCAATTACCTGACCACAAAACTTTTGCTTCTTTATAACAAACTTCAGTATAAAGTGCTTGGTTATGCCATAGATGCACTTATCACTTTTTAAAGTAATACACTCATCACTTTTTAAAGTAATACAAATGATGGAAAAAACTACAGGAACTTAGTCTGGATTCTGTGTGTGCTGAATAGAAGCTCCACTAGAAGCTGCCCAAGACACCAGAATCCCACAGTGTGGGATCCTCTGCCCAACAAATTTTGTTGATTCTACAATCGCACGTTCAAGTGGATTCCTAGAAGGATTAGAATGATTTAGGATTCATGTTCACACACAATATCTTGATGGATCACTATGCAGCTGCATAGATTTCAAATACTTCAGTCATCTTTAGCTTCATCTACACTTTAGCTTTTGATCATACTGCTATCAATTAAGAATGAGTAAGGAGAAATTTAGACCAGTCTCCAGAAAAATACTTTGATCTTAAAATTTCACAGGCTTATGAGGAGATTTTCAAAGATGCTTAACCCCTTTGAAGATCTGTCCTTAAAGTAAAGAAGCAAATTGGAAACGTGAGCACAAAGAGAAAAGGGCACACTTAAAGAATCACACAGAAAAGTCAGAACTCACTTGTGAGTCATGAAATGTTAAGAACAAGGCAGGTTGTTCTGTCCCTCACACAGCTTTCCTGCTCAATGAGATTAATAGAAGTCTAGCATGTACTCAGAGGGTGTAAGAAGAGTGGAACTTGTCATATATCATTGTGGTATTCTGTAAGCTACAGCCAACTGCAGACTACAAAGGATGGCTAAGATGAAACACAATGAAGTATTGAATTTCACCATTTAAGACCCAGAAAGAGGCTTTCCATGGATTTTTAAACTCAGTCCAGATTTATCAGTACTAGTCTGCATAGCCATTTCATTGCCCTGAATGATCCTGTGAAGGACACTTCATTCCTGGTGAGTCTGACCTGATTCCATGAAATGACAAGATCCATGACAACAGGGCAGAAGAGAATGAAGTGCCTGATTGCAGAGACCCTGAGAGTGTCTTAGGGCCATTCTGTGATGTGTCATCACTGGTATTGACTGAAAAACCCACCACATGCCAGTGTGTTTGAGGACACTCTGGACTGAAAACTTCTGCTTGCTAAGTTAGATAATTTCTTTTTTAATTAAAAAAGGAAGTTTCTTACAAGACAGTTAGCTTGCTCTTTGCCCCACTCTAGTTATTAAATATACAAGGTTCCAAACTTCAATAAAATCTCCTTTTGAAGAAGAGACAATTAGCTGGATGGAAGGATCTTCAAAGAACAGTATGCAAATCTCTAAGTACAATTTTTTTGCCTGAAAACAAACAAACAAACAAACAAACAAACAAACAAACACATACATGATTAAGGAGACTGTTGCCAGTTTTGTTAGCAAATGTCAAAGTGTTCCAAATGAAAAGCACTGATGCATCAAGGACAAAGAAATAGACTGCCTTGCAAACTATGTGGATTTCTATGGGAGTTTATTTGTGTATATCCTGGGGGATCTATAACACATTAAAAGAATGCATTTGAACTTGTATCCTAAATAGATGTTTCTGTTGCTAGGTGATGTAATATCCTTGTAACCCTAAGAACTCCAAGGACAATTGCATTCAGTGACATTTCTGTTGCCAGCAGTGAGCTCCTGGAAAAGTGTAATGGAAGAATTTTTTTGGTTGATGTTTGTTCTAGAAAACCTTTCAGTTCAATACACTTGAACAAATGCAGTAGATTTTCGATAGTATTTTTCTCATAAAAGCACAGCTATACTGTTTTCACTCTTGAATTACTAGTCTTATCAGATGGCCTTTGGAAAGATTCAGCATTTATTTTTAAACCAAACTCTGTATTTAATACCATATTGGAGGGAAAACAGTCTTTTGAGTTACAGAAATTACACTGGGAGGAGTTATTAAATTCTTGACTGTGCAGTGAGCCATCCACTACAGTATATCTAAGGTCCTGATTATTCTCCAATGGGTGTGCTGGGAGGAGAAGAAAGTAGAAGGAAGAAGAAAATGTTACAGATGGAATGATAAAAACAGAAAATAAATGTTGGCAAGAGAGTCAAACTTAGTTTAAACTTGTCTAACCATGGAATTAAATAAAAGTATATTGATTGGTTTTGAACTTGATGATATTTGGTCTTTCTTCACAGGAAGAAAGACCAAATATCTCCAAAACTACAGTATACATTGAAGATATCAATATGAACATCCATATTATAGTATCACAAGTGGGCAGAGTGCTGAGTGAAAAACACTAAAATGAGTCTAGTAATGCCACATAGAGAACCTCACAAGAAAAAAAATAAAACTGCAAATTGCAATCAAGCAACAGCTCCACAACTTTCCTGCAATCTACCAGAGTTCAACTGGTGTTATAGTTCTAAATGAAAAGGTCTTGTTATGAATATGAGAGGAAAATGTCACAGTGTTAATGATTGGATACATTTATTTTACCTGTTATATGTTATTATAGTATTAAAAACAAAGGTAATATCAATTATTGACAAGAGAAACTTGTGCAATTCAAACAGAAGAAACACCATTTTTAGGATTGTTAAGATTTTTCTGAGTTATGATGGTTATAAAACTTTGAAAGTCCTTGGTAGAAGTCTTCAACTTCTCTGTGTGTTTATCTGAGTCTCAGCTGGTTCCAAGTGAAAAGCAGAAGAACAAAAAGTAAGGGAGGAAGTTTTTGCTTCAAAATATTTAGAAATTTTCTGTTGACTTTGATCAATTATCCAAGACTTTTTTATTTTACTAAGTCAGTTGATTTACTTACTGAAGAAAAAAATCCAGACTGAGATATTATCTTTCATGTCACAAAGCCTTCAAGTGAAATATTTTAGATTTTTAAGCAAATGGCTTGTTCACGATCAAACTAGCAAAGGGTTCATTCATGGTCAAATTATTCGATCTACAATAGATGGTAGAGATCAATGAGAAAATATCAAATGGCACTCAAAGCTCTATTGTCAGGGCTGCTGACTAAATGTATAATGCTACTGTAACATATAGTTTAACAGTTTATAACTACTACAAATAACTGCTTATTTTATGATATTCATGAACTGTTTTCTTCTTTCTTGCAAAGCACATTTCATAATGTATTGAAATGTTTGTACCTTTGGATCAATAATAATTTGTTCACAACAAATGAAAAATTGTAAAAATCTGAAGTCTTCTTACACAACTACAGGTTCAGCTATCTGTCCTGTTTTCTTTATGTAATAATTGCAGCAGATTTCCTTAGTTTTCTTTCTATACTGTTTCTGAAAAAATTGTTATCGTATGGTTTAATAAATGTCTAGCTGTGTAGTTCGGTACTCAGGATTGTTCACAAGGGAAGATTATGGTTTAAAAAAAAGTCCAGATTTCTTACAGATGTTTGAACATGACCTGAAAGAAGAGTATGATGCCCCTCTGTCCAATCTTGATATTTTTCATGGCAAACCCTGAAGTTTCAGACCCATGACTCTGGTTAAATGATCATAAGAAAACCAAACAGCAATGCTGAGACTAAATAGAATATGAAGTATTCTTCTACAATAAGTCTGTAAGGTTCTTCAGTGCTCTGGAAGCCAATCTTTGATGAGGAGCATGATTATTTAATAGATTTGTTTGCAGTTTATTGTGGCTTCCTGCACTCTGTTGCCAACTGCATTCTGGTGCAATTATATCCACTTGGGATAATTGCTCTTTCTCTGAGAACTGCTCCTTCATTCTGGAAAAATTTCCAGGTTTTAGGAGGACAGGCAGAGCAAGATTGACATGAAAATCAGAAAACTGCACTACTGGAAATAAAGAGGAGGAGTGAGGGGAAATAGGTGTATCAGAGGCTGTCTCTGAAACAGTCTGAAGAGGTTGTGGAAAGAATGAGACTTTCCTGGAAAATCAGCTCAGCCTTTCTGCAGCACAAAGTGTAAAGCTAGTAAGCTAGTCTGGTGACAACTGAATACTGCTTGACTGAAAACTAAGTCCAAATAACAGAAATACCTCTGCAGAGGAATCTAATCATAGTTAGGAAGATTTAATCTATAGATTTTTTGTATTTTTTTTCATATTGGCATACATCATATCCTGTTGCTTAATAATAGCTTTAGATGAAAAGTTGATTTGCTTCAATTAATAATAAACACTAGTTTTAAAGACTTGTAGAAAGAATATGCCAAAAGCCTCCAGAAAATGCCTGAGCAAATTGTACCTTCTATCTGTCACATAGTCCAGTGTGACCACACTATGAAATCAGTCTGATAAAGAGGCAGTGCATACTTTGAAGTCTGTTAACAACCTGCAGGCAGAACCAACCACAGGCTTTTTCAACAAGCATTCCCTTTTTTGATTTTTTGTCATGTGAAGATCCATGTTTATCTATCCCTCTTCCAAGGTAAATCTGATGATAGGGGAAATCTGCTGGATAGTAAAAGATGGCTTTTCATATTTACACAGCACACAGGTAGCACTCCTACCTGCTCTAATAGCAACTGTGCTATATCTCAGATAATCACTGTCCTTGTGCAGTGCTACCTTCAGCAGTGCTTTTCTCTGTGCCAAGCTATTTCTTAGCACAGCTTTTGACAAAGCGATGCTGGAGGTACATGGATCCATTTATCCTGCTCCACCTAATGTTGTATAATCTTTGCAGATGGGCACAGGAGCTTTGCTATCTGAGTTCAGCAGTTTTCAAATGAGAATTGCTCTCACTGGCAGGTAAACTGCAGCAGCAGATGTGCCTGAACCTGTGCTGCACAGCTCACAGAGAGAGTTGTGCACACCCATGGGAATCCTTCAAGGAGGCTGGATGCAGACATCAGACAGACATAAAAAGGTGCCCTTGGTAGAGCATAAACAGATGGATTCAGCAGTACTAGTTCATCAATTGCACTGTACAGCCATGTTTGCATATCTATCACATAATGAGAAAACCCTTCCATTTTCCTCTGGCTGCTAAGTTTGTATTTCTATTAAGTCAAATACTCTCAGAAATAGGTGTTTTGTGTAGAACTAAGCTGCCATTATATGAAGAAGCATTTTCTGTTCTCCAGTATATTAATGTTTTATTCAAATATGCAGGGTAAAGTCTTCATTTAATCACCACTACACTGTTAAAAGCATTCAAGTTCTATTATCCCACCTCTTCTTCCTGTAAAATTTTAGAATGGAGTTTGGAGTAAAGTGGTGGCACAGACATTGTTTTCTTTAATATTATAATTTTTCAATTACTGTAATTTAGTTAAATGAAATGATTGCCTGAAATGGAATTTGGGACATTATTACAACACAAAATTTAGGATTTCAGCACCTGCAAAATAACAAGCTTATAAAAGTCTTGAGAAAGGTGCTTTCTACATACCATTTGATAAGTAATAAAAATTCTGTTTACTTAGTTCTCTGTGATTCCCATTTATCCTTGACGTATTTATAGTGAAATAATTTTATTAAGAAAATCTGAACTGTCACACTTTAAGAATGTTATGAACTAACTTCTTTCTTAATACAAAAGTGTTGCTATCATGTTGGAGGGGAAAACCAGTGCCTTCAGCCTGTGCCAAGATTGTACTTCTCATGTGTGCCCACAAAGAGATTTGGGAGTTGGAGTTCCACTTACTGTTTGGTGAACACTGTTCACCTTTGATGCTAAGGCAAGGTAGAACGCTCCCTGACATCTATTTAAAGAAGTCTTTTAAAATTCTTGAAAACCTAGCAATTGATTTTTTGGTGGTTTATCATATTTGAGGCAGAAACACAGAAAACCTTATAAGCTCAGGTTTCATTCTTCTGACAGGTATCTGAATTCTCTTATTTTAAACTGTGCCATGATTCACTTGAAGCTTAGGATAATAACCAAGTTTATCAGGCATTGATCTAGCCTTCCATATATGAGTTATTGTGCATTAGTATGATAATTCTGTGCTTTTGGTATAACCTGTCTCATAGCTATATTTCATTTTTTCCTCCCAGAGAATCATAGGGTGACAGCATTCCAAACATGTACCTGAAATATTTACAAGATGAGTTGAAATACTTTGTTAAATTTTCTGGAAAATAACACAGACACAATTATACTCTTACATGTTGCTCTCTCAAACTCTACAATCTGTGTTTATGTTAAGAAAAAAAGTATGTTGCATTATACACACAGTGAGAATGATTGACACAGTTCAACCTTTTTTTCACATTTTGCTAGCCAGTTAGTTAAAAGGAGTACTTTATGTTTCTACTCATGAATTTCTGAATAAAACAGATATTGAAACATCCTCACTGTTTTAGATTCATAGTTTTGTATTTAGAACATTCAGCAGGTTCAAAAATTGTTATTATAAATGAAGTTTAGTACAATTCAACTTGAGTAAAAAATCATCATGACATCTTCAACTCTCTGTTTTGAAAGAAAAGTCCAGAAGTCCTGAGCATTAACATGAACATTTTACTGCTTAATATCTTTATTAATGATCTGGATGAGGAGGTCAAATGTACTGAAAGGACTGTCAAGCACTGAAACAGGCTACACAGGGAAATGCTGGAGTATACATCCTTGGAAGTGCTCAAGAAATGACTGGACCTGGCACTTAGTGCTATGCTGAAGTTGATACAGTGATGTTCACTTCACTACCTTCACTTTCATTGCAAGTTGTAAATCAGATAGAAAATGCTTGTTATCTGCATGGTTGTGTATGTAAGCTGTGGCTTAAGGTTCATTGTATAAAGTGTAACTTAAAAACTTGGTGACAAGTTCGTCAAGAACATAATTTAGCAGTGGTTCGAGTGAAAAAGCAAAAATTTAGGCCTATTAACCAGATATGCAATAACTGCTTTCACATACTTAAAACTATTACCCTGAGAGTAGCATTAGCTAAATTTTTAGGGCTGTAACTCAGGAGGATATCAGAGTTGTCTCCAGGATGTATCTTTGATAGAAGTATATGAGCAAAGATTGTTACTGTGGGTGCAGTTTAACCTTGCTTTAACTGCTACAGTAAACCAAATTATACTAGAAAGCAAGATATTAGCTACTGAATGTGGAGTAGGAATAGCAATACCACAAATACATCACTTTAGAGATTTTGAGTGGGAACGGGCTAAAGCAATTTGGGCAAAGTGCAGGCATGATCGAAGACAACTGCAACAATGGCAGCAGTCTGGCAAATTAACAATGTTGCTTAGTGTAATGATTAAGAAATGCAGGGAGTATACAATATAGAGGAGCGAGCTAACATGTGGGTTACATGGGCTAACAGAACAGGGCAAGAATCCTTCTGCTTATCACTAGCTACACCTTCGGATCAATTTTGCACCTGTTTAATTGGAATTCCCTTAGACTCAATGGAAGAATTCGGAAATTGGACCAGAGCTCAAATTTATGGCAACTTAAGTAAGGCCTGGTCAAATTGGTCTACTAATCAAAATGGGATCACAGAAAATTGGTGTGAAAAACAAAAAATCCCTAGAAATCCTTTAGGAGCTCAGGCATTTACAATCACTTAAGGTTTAAATACTACAAGTCAGGAACCACAGGAACTAGATATTTTGGGATCAGTGCCAGGAAATTATTGTCTGTTCTTTGAGTACTACAAAGGTAAAGAGCTGATTAGGGAGAGGTCAGGAAAACCTGGAGATGATAGTGCTTGGATATCTCCTATTTCTTCGTGGTATTGCAATACCACAGCATACTGTGACAATTGGACGTGGTCTGTATCTCTAAAACAAAAATCAGCAAGCATGTTACCTCCTGGAATTTTTCTCATTTATGGAGATAGAACCTGGCCTTGCAATTCCTCAGAAAGCATTAAGAGTACTGTGCTATTTTGGGAAATTGACACTGTTTGCCCCTAGCATTCAACAGATGCTTGATACCAGGCACAAATTCAACCGTCCAAAACGTAGTGTGCATCTATTAGGCTCAGGCTGTAAGTATAATGTAGAATTGTGGAATAGGCCCTCAGCTATACTGGCATCACTTTTTACACCAGGAGTAGCTTCATCACAGGCTCTTACACAATTAAAATGATTGGCTTGTTGGACAGGAAAACAAATTAACATTACATCCGAAGTACTGAATGAGCTTACCACTGATGTAGGTAGCATACGTCACGCTGTGTTACAGGATAGGGCTGCTATAGATTTTTTATTGCTAGCACAAGGACATGGGTGTGAAGATCTTGAAGGGATGTGTTGCATGAATCTCTCTGACCACTCTGAATCTATTCACAAGAAACTGTCATTGCTTAAGGAGAATATGAAAAAGCCTACAGTTGTTGAGAATTCTTTTGATGAGTGGCTAAAATCCTGGGGAATAATGGGCTGGCTCAAGGACTTAGTACGCTTTGGTATTATGATACTTTGTATTCTTTTTTCAATTCTGCTTATAGTGCCTTGCTTATTATGCTGTGTGCAAAAAATAATTGACCGTGCTTTTAAATCAGTCTGGCTTCTGCAAAAACAAAACCGGGGAACTGTTGAGAGTTTTTTGCAGATTGAGGAGTTTTTGTTAGACAATAGCCATATTCAGCCGATGCACAATCCAGCCTGCTTGTACTAATGGACAATGGACATGTTCACAAACAATGAATAATGGACATATTCAGAAATGGGGTTGGTATATCCTTGAAAGAGATACAAGAAGAAGAATCATCAGGACTCAGCAAGTTTGTCAGCAAGTTTGGGAAAGTCAGAAAAAAGTGAGTCATGGGTGGGCCAGACGACCACAGCAAGACGTGTGAAAAATTAGGTGATCCAATCAGCATTCTAATTTAGACGCGTGAACAGCTAGGATTAACCAATCATGTATTAGCTAGAGACACGTGGACAGTAGAGATTTATTATAAATATAGTCTTTTTAGGGATAATAAATTTGGCTTCACTGGATCATGTTGGTCATGGTGTGTTGTCCCTGAACCTCTATGCCCCGCACAAGAGTTGTACAAATCTTTTTTTAAATATGAAGAAATGCAGTGCAATATTATTACCTTGTGTGTAAATGACACCTGACCCTATCACAAATACTTTGTAAATTTCCAATGCATTGATCATGTATTGCTGATAAATAAATGATCTAAACAAATGTCTTTCTCCAGTCATCCCTTAATGAAGTAATAGCAAGTCAATACTTGTTACTTTCTAATTTCTTAGATTTCTGCTGGCAAGGATCCACACTTTACTGGGACAGATACCATTATCCATCATCAGCCAGAAGTTACTGGTTAGGGCAAGGAATGCTGCAAGGAGATTAATGCCAGAAGTTACTGGTTAGGGCAAGGAATGCTGCAAGGAGAAGATATTCCAATTATTTTTCCATTTTTTAGCAGCTAATGTTCTGAGTAAATGAATTGAGGTCAGGTCTCATGAAGTGATTTTGTTTAACAGAAATGACAGTCTTTGGCAGCAGGAAGTACTTGGGTGGACTAGAAAGAAAAATGAATTTCCTCCTCTACAAAAACCTGGGACAAAGTCCAAACTCCCCTTGACTGGAAAGTTAGCAGGTGCTTGGGATTTTATCCTAGTACAGAATTCTGTCTTTGTGGTTTACAAAGCCCAGGTAGATTCCAGGCATCACCTCTAAATTTGGGTGTATCATCAAGGTAGCAAAGAGTGCTTGACCTCTCAGAACAGCTATTACTGGCTGAAATAAATTCAATAATCCCTAAGTTCTCGAGTGTTTTGTTTTTTGAGTTTTTTTAAATAGCGCAAAAAATACAAAACCTTTTCATAACTTCAGTACTATGGATATAGTCAGTCTTTCAGATATATATGACAGATTTTCTATAGCATTTTAAACACAGCTATTGCTTACTTAACAAAGCAACACAAATTACACAATAGAAACTGTATTTGTAAAAAGCCATGCCTTGGAGATAACACCAAACAGGTTGGCTGGTTTGTATTTGTGAAGGGGAACTTGTATATGTTTTGTTTCAGCTTATGAATACTACTTTGGATTTTCATTCCAGTAGTTCAGGCTCATCTTCTGAACCATGAACCGATCCTTGAGCCAACACCCCATGTCCTCCAGCCCTTGTTATCTGACTTTTCTGTCTCAAAAGTTTATTTTAACCTACACTGTGTCTTTTCAGTCCTCTTGTCCTCCTCTTGAAGTACATCAATATTTCTCCAGCCTTAAGCATGGAAACCAGCAGTGCTCCTGTAAAAACTATTCTTCTCCAGATCCCTGAAGGAAAAAGAAACATCTCCCAGTATTTCAGCCATTCTATTCCCCTAAGACACTTTCAGATGAGAGATGGGCATTTCTTTTGATGACTTCAAAGACTCCTTTGTCCCCAAGGAGCACAATCCCAGCCATGCTGGCTGATTGCTGACTCTGTACTCTGAGACATTAGGTGGCCTCACAAAACCCAACTGCAATTAAAAGCTGTTTGCTTGCAGCTACATGTCCTCAGGCTTCCATGCCACACACAGCCATCACAATCCATGTCAAGCTGTTACATAATCCTGGACACTTCCCAGCTCTTCTTTAGTGAAAAAAAAATGGAAGGAAATGCTCTCTTCATCTTTTTTTCCAGAACAATGTGCCCTTTTGATTCAAGATCAGCTTGCAGAGTGACTGTCAATGCTCTTGGTATGTTCAGGTTGGGACTTCGTCTCTGACTTTCTCAGACTTCCACCAATAGTTGAACATAAAATATAGTGAAAACTTATTCTCCAGAGGCTTGGAAAATATATGGAAAATAATAATTCATCTTCAATGGGTTTTATTACATTTTAATTTATGATAACCAGTTCCTGTCCATCAGTGTCTTTTCACAGCATCTAGAACCATTTGACTATCTTTGAAAACTCCTAGACATTCAAATATTATTCCCATTTACATGTTCTGGCCTTTGTGCCTATCACTGTATTGTTTTATAAATTTCTGCAAAGCTCTATGTTTACAAGGTATCCAGCTTTTGCCTTTCCAACAGAAAGGGCTAGCTTCCTTTCTTTTAAACAGCCTTTGCAATGGTCTTTGAATGTATTATAACCTTTTAGAATATTTTTGCCTTACTCTTCATAAAGATAAGTGCTCTGCTTCCTTTTTTCCTGACAATGAGATTGATTATATTTGGTTTTCCCTGGGTCATTAATAATGCAATTATGAAATATGCTATGTGGGAAACAATAAATATAAGGGTAATATTCACTTGAAAAAAGCATCAGATTTAACCTTAGGCTATTCAATATACATCAGCTACGTTGTGAGTGGAAGCACAGAAGGCATGCTTTGGTGCATAACATATCATCTCTTCCTAATGTGCTTTACAGTTCTGGTGTTAGCAGAACGGGAATATGCAGTCTTTGATGCTGCTCAGCCAGCTGCCACCCTGATGTTTCCATCTTTTTCTTCCAATGTTTGTCTTAGGCCTGTGTTGCAGAACCAATGAGAGTTTTAAATACCCTTGCCTGCCCAATTTTTATTAGATTTATCAGACATTTGCATCTGAAATTGAAACCTAAAGTGATCTTATGGAGCTAAGATATTGAATTTTCAAAGTAAAGATTACAAATGAATAGTCAAGAAGTAATGTGGTAATATACTTCATGAAATATTATTCTATACAGAGGATAGAACATATGATCAAAAACAATTTTTCAAACCTTAAATATCAAATTGCAGTCATTTCTAAATTGAAACATTCCAAAGCTGCTCAGTAAGAACCTATTAACCAGAAACTGTGTTTGCATATCAGCCGAATGCTTCTTTCATGATAAGGGGAAGGCAATGTATTTTAAAAAAGTATCAAGCTGTACTACCCACTCCTGAAAATATAGATTGACCAGGAATGCTGACAGAAAATTTTGCCTCAGGATAGCCAGGTGCTGCTATACAACGTCTCTATAAAATCACTAAAGGCATCATTTAAAGAACATTAAGAAAGAGAACCAGGATACTACTAGATGGTGCTGTATCCTGAACAAATCACCATTTTAATTATGTTAACGGTTAAAATGGTCAGTCTTAATTCAAGTCCAAGCTAATTAGTGTAAAAGTAAGAACCTAATCATAGTTTTTTTTTAAGAATGGAGACTGCAAGTTCTTTTGCCCAGCCACAGAAAGACTAAACATGTCCTAAAGCAAGCCACATATTTGCCTCCATCTAGGTTTATTCCATTGTTTAGAGGAAACACCGGGTTACCATTTGTGCTTGACATCTTGTGGAGACCATACAGCAGAAAAATGCTCCAAGATCATTTGTTCTTAATGAAAGCAATTTGTTACTAGCTGAAGCAAAATGTTCTTTGTCCTTGTGCCAAAAACGCCTTGTCTATCCTTCATGTTTGCTACGCTTACACACAATAATGGAAATATTATGAGATATGCTTAGAACAGCAGCATAACAAGGAGGACACACTTCATTGTTCTAAAACAATAGGCATGAGTGTGTTGCTCTTTGTCACACTTTTTTATCTACCATAGAAGCTCATTGACACGATGGACGTTCAGCATTTCTTAATTGCCTTTTTAATTTAGTCCACTCTTTTTCCCCCCAGGGCTGACGCACTGATTCGCTCATTCCTCCTTCATCCCTCTCTCAATAGACCCACTTTTATGAGATACATATTAAAACATCTGCTTTTTTATTATGCTCATGTGTTTGTATGTAACTATATTATTTTTTCCTCTATGAATTTAATAAGCTCTTTGAGGCAAGGGTTAAGAACACTTAGGAGAAATACAGATATCTTGGAGTAGAATGTTTTTAAAAGGAGGTATGACTGAAACTTAAGAAAATAAAAAGAAAGAACTTAGGGAAAAAAGGGTAGATGCATCAATAAATACAGATAGCAAAATGGTTCTCAGCTAATCTCATTATCCCAGACAGCTGTAGGACAGCAAATTCACATAATTTCATACACATGGCCTTTGTTCATGCAGAGACAGCACTTTGCAGTGGCAGCCCAGAAAAGAACAGCATTTTTGGGCATAAGAATATTTAAAGAACAGATGAAGCACCTCATTTTCTTTTCTATGGAAGTTTTTGTGTGCTCTAACAGAGTTCATTAAAATTACAGAAAACTCTTCAGAAATCATTAAGTACCCAAAGGACACATGAAAGTATATATGAAGGAGTTCAGCATGGTAAAATTATACTGATGTCTTTCCATTAAAAAGAAAGGGAAAAAAGGAAAAAAAAAGAGATCATATGTTGTGGAAAAGGAACTGCACAAGAATATGAAATATTCATGACTGATTCTTTGAACAAGTGTGGTTGAACCGTGAGTACACAGATCACACGCAAAATGTTACACACTACTGAAAATTAAAAATATTTGGTGCAGTATGTATCAGTCGTATCAAAACACATAGCTTGTGTTGCAGTAGAGTATCCATTTTTTCTGCTTACAGTATGTTTGAGTCACAGAACCATAGGATCACTAAGTTTGGAAAAGACCTCCAAGATCAGAGTCCAACCTTTGACCAAACACCACTTTGTCAACTAGGCCCCAGCACTAAGGGCCAAATCCAGTCATTATTTGAGCACCCTGGTCAGTCCATTCCAATGCTTGACCATCCTTTCCATGAAGAAATTCTTCCTTACATCTAACTTGAACCTTCCATGATGCATCTTGAGGCTGTGTCCTCTTGTCCTGATACTTGTTGCCTAGGGGAAGTGGCCAGCTCCCTCCCCTCTCTGCTCTTCTTTCACGCAGAGAGTGATAAGGCCTCCCTGGAACCTCCTTTTCTCCAGGCTAAACAACCCCAGTTCCTTCAGGAGCCACTCCTCATAGGAATTACTCTCCAAAGCCTTCAGCAACTTTGTTGTCATTCTCTGGACACACTCTAGCACCCCAAAGTTCTTCTTGTACTGAGGGACCCAGAAATGGACACAGGATTTATGGTGTGTCCTCACCTGTACATGGAGACAATCACTGCCCTGGTCCTGCTGGCCACGCTATTTTTTATACAAGCCAAGATGCCACTAACCTTCTTGGCCACCTGGGCACACTCTGGCTCAATTTCAGCTGGATGCCAGCCAGAAACCTCAAGTCCTTTTCCACTGGAACACTTCCCAGCTGCTCTGCCCCCAGCCTGTAGCGCTGTCTGGGGCTCTTGTGACTGAAGGGCCGGACCTGTCACTTGGCCTTATTAACTGCATACAACTGGCCTTGGCCCATTAATCCAGCCTGTCCAGGTCCCTCTGCAGAGTTTTCCTGCCCTCCAGCAGATCAAGACTCCTACCCAGCTTGGTGTCATCTGTGACCTTACTGACGGTGCACTTAATCCCCTTATCCAGATCATCAGTAAAGGTATTAAACAGAATTGGCCCCAAAAGTAAATCTAAGGGAACCCCAGTAGTGGCTGGAGGCATATTTGCCAAGAATTGAAGGAATTCATCTAGATGTTGACAACTGAGCAAGAGTAGTACTGTGAACATCTCGTGTCTCTCACTGAGGAGAGTGTATCAGTTCTTTCCTTCTATGCAAACTATCTCACAATCTTCAACACATTATTCAAGTTACCTTGTTTAGAAATGTATTTCTCAGTTAGTAATGATTTTTAAATATCCATAAAATATGGAGTAAAAGGTTATAAAATGAACTGTTAAATTACATTTTAGGGTATGATGAAGTGCTTTTCACGTTCATAATTGAAAAAGGAGAAGAACCACTGTTTTCCCTTGTTATTATACACCATGTGCCACATCTGATTACTCATCCCTCCTTCTTCTTCAGTAGTCATTTCCTCAAATATCTACACAGTCATCTTTCATTTCCGTGACCCTAGCTGGCAACTTATTTAGAAAGTATAAATCACCAAGGCAGTACTGGACTGAATGCTAGGTGCCTTTTTAATGCTGCAGTTCTGGTCCTTTAGGTGAATCTGGCATAATTCAGGAAAGAACAGAGCAGTGTGAGTGGAGGTACAAACATCTTACACAAAAAAAAGAGGCATTACTACTTCAGAAATGAGGCAATTGAGGGGGAATATGAGAAAGTTAATGAAATTCTTTGCAGCATCGAGAAGGAGATAATAAATACATTGTAAAACTGGCTGCTCTGGGATGTTGTGAGGGCCAAAGAGATAATTAGTTTTGGAAAGAGATTTCAGAACTACATGGAAGATACACACATTATTTATATCATTATATATACTGGTGGATATTAGACATCATGATAAAGATATACTGATGATCAAATGCTGATTGCTGGAAACAGGCAAGGTATGCCAGCAGTGAGACTGTTCATTTCTTGCCTTCATTATCATGTTGTTTTCTGAGACCATATTATGCCTATTCAAGCCAGAAGGTTAGGTTAGGTGGACCTTTGGCTTAACCCAGTTAGGTCAGTCTTTTACTGCTCCAAATCATATACCTTTTTACTCCACAGAATCTCCATTTTTTACTTAATGTCTGTGCCAGGCTGTGCTCAGTCCTTTCCAAATTATTTGGCTCCATCTTTAATTCCAGCAGCATTTCTCTTTGGACCCTCTAGGAATACTGCTTCTACTGTTTTTTTGTGGGGTTGGGTTTTTTGTTTTCGTTTCTGTTGGTTTTTGTTTGGTTGGTTTTGGTTTTTTGATAGTTTTTTTTTCTTTTTCCTGCTCCCCTTTCATCCATGCAAAAGTTAATTTATGCTTGCTAAAATATACCAGCATTTTAAAAATATGTGAACCATGTTACGCAAACATGTGGATATGGCCCTGTTTGTGGTCCCCTGATGCCTGGCCTGCCTGTAACAGAAAAACAGGCAGAGTAAAATTAAGTAAAAATAAGTAAAAATGCTTCTTTTATGCTATTTTTTTACTTGGGTGTGTTTCTGGATTTTTAATTTATTTTACTTTGGTCTGCAGTAAGAAGAACTATATTTTTTCTAGCCTTGCAAAGAAGGACACTATTTTTACATGTGGCTTTGTATGCTTACAAGAGAATAACCATGTTGCTAAATGTTTATACCAGTCCTAGTTACACTCACAAAGAAAAAAAAAAAACTTTATTTTGATTATGTGATACTATCTGCAAGATATTAGAATAAAAATAGAGATAGGAAAGATTTTTTGCTTTCAATTTTTTTTTTTTATTTGCAGTATTCTATTTGCTTAGTCCAGGCAGAAATGTGAGTGCTTATGCAAAGGTTTCCTGTGGTTTCAAAAGTGGAATTCAATATACTCTAATGCACATCTCTATTGGAGCTTCTGTCATAATAAGGTTGATTCACTTATTCAAACCAGCCCTATTCCCAACAGTACCCTCACAAGAAATAGATCCTAATCTCTATCAGTTCCCTTGGGACTTAAAAAGCTGAAGCAATACAAAAGTGTGTATAAGTTTAAGATAATGTAGTCACATTTTTCTAATCATACTTCTAATTTCACTAGCTTGTTACACAAAAGCACTGATTGGGGAACAAGATCGTAAAAGCCTGAGAGATAATGCTGAATCTCTCACACACCAGAATGTAATAATTGTAGAGTTGCTTAAAGAGCTACCATAAAAATACGATGAATCCCCAAAGCTGCATTTGCAGGGTACTTTTAAAGAAGAACAAATAATGCCCAAGGGTGGGGCATGGAGAAGGTTGTACAAACACAATGATTTCTATAATAATTAAAATTTTAATCAAGCCATCGATTCCCCTTCCCATCCTCCAATACACACAACATTTCTGTTCAACAAGGAAAAGGCCACTTGTCAGGAAGCAATGCACAAACATTTTCTCACACATATCTGAAACAAAAAAAACGTGAGTGTACTGTAGCTGGAAAGCAGATGCCTTATGTTGAAGACAATACTTCTGTAGCTCCTGTTTTTACATGTGTCTTATAAGAATTGGAGTCACTTGGAAGTTTAAAAAAATCATTGCATTTGGATTTCCGAAGTCTGCCTAAAAGAATAAAACACCATCTTTGATATTCTGTATGTATTTTTTTCACCAGTAGTGAGGGGCACTCTTACATGTTTAGAAGGGTGTTGGAGACCACTTTTGTGTCTAATTATCAGCATAAGCCTGTGAAATATTTACCAGTTCTTGATTTTCCTCACTTTCTGAGGATGCAGCTGTGCAACGAGGCATACATTAAAGGATGTGATGGCTCTAGCATGCCAAATTATACAACAATAAGGATGCATAGAACTATCTGGCATCTGGAGGATGTCCCTTGGGTTTCTTCTAGTGAGAAATCCCTGAAGAAGTTGCGGGGCTCAGGAGCAATACAGGGCAATGAACATTCCCCTCTTTCACCAATCCTCCTCTTCCAAGGAAAGTCCATCACCATATTAAGAGATTTAATGGCATTTGAATGTGCTATAGAGGTATAACCCTTGCAGCACTGTACTGAAAAAGTGCAGGCAAGACCCTGGTTCTGGGAGAGCCTGAGGAAGGGCCATGTGTATGAGGACATGAAGCTTGTGTTGAGTGCACAAGTTCATGGAGGTCTATCCTCAGAGCCAAATTCCTGAGCCCAAGCTCTGGCAGCAGCAGGATAGGATTAGAGTGTCAGCAGCCCTTAGCTACAGAAAGAAAAATTCTTCTGCCTTTCCATGTAGCAAAGCCTGAAAATACAACCTGAGCATGTCTGTCTGGAGCTGCTGATACCATTAACGTAATTATTAAAAGTCTCAGAGCCTGGGCCGATTACTTACAGCAGTTGAAGGTGTTATCACTTAGGACAGACTTGTAGCAGTACAGCCTGATGGACATAGGTGAGAACTCTGAGGTTAATGCAGAAACTCTAGTAATGCCTTTTTGTGGGGCTGGTACATTTCCAGCAACTAAATATTCTGGACTTATCAGCGAAAACTCTTTACTTCAATTAATCAGTGCAACTACATCAGAGGACAGAGAGACTACAGCTAGGTTAAGTACCTCCTGAAAACTCATGGTGTAAAGTCAAGCATTAATAAGGAGGTAGTTTGAACTAAGCAGCTAATCAGGAGGCTTGAGGACGTGTCATGCTTCTGGTCTGTGTCTTCTGATGTGGGGCTTCTTCCATAGAAGAGTAGTAGAAAAAAAAAAAGAACTGGACTCAGAAACAAAAGGTACTATATTCATACCTTTACATACTGTCTGTCTGCAAGTTAAATATCCCTTTTCTTAAAATTTAGGCCATTATTTCTATGTCTAGTAGATAAAGGAATTATTAATTTCCATATTTTTATTCAAAAACAGCTGTTGTGCTCAGTTTCACTGGACAAAGGGACACATTTTCCCCACCTCTGAACTGCTTGGCTGGGTTGTCCAGTTAGCTGCCACTCTATGAACAGCACATATTTCCAAGAAGCAAATAGTGAAGTCATGAGATGTACATATCATAGTCTGCTATGTCCTATTACAGTCATGACATGACTCTGTTAGTGAACAGTAGTTAGTGTTGGTGTTAGTGTAGTATTTGCCTATGCAAATACTACATGGACTCCCTGGTGTATACAAAACTTCTTGTTGTGAAGCAAATAATAAGGTAATGTGAGGGGGTTTTGTTTGTGGTTTGATGGTGGTGGTGGTTTGGGTTTTTTTTTCCAAATATGATTTGTCCTTCAAACCACAGTGCTTAAAGGCAGATCTGCTGGTAATTTGGAGTCTTTTCCTTAAATGAGTATTTGCTGCTCCAAAATGAGATTGACTGCTCAGAATTTTGCTACAGCCTGGTGAGCTAAAAGACATATGTTTCAAAATCAAACCAGAGATTCACATATAATTATTAGACAGTAGGAGTTGGTTTAAAAAATAGATGACAAATACCTCAACGCTTCTGATAGAATTGCAGGAGGTGACCAACCTTGAAACTCAATTCACGGTGTGTAATTGCCTTGGCAAGGCACAAAGTAGTAAGAATGTACATTTTCTTGTACCATATGGGAATGCCTTGAATTCTTGATTTTCCTCCATCTACAGAAGCTGCACACTGTATGGAATTGTTAGGTGAAGTTCCTTTGAAAAAGCAAAAAGAAATCCTTTCAATGTGCTTTTGTCTCCACATATAGCCTTTACAACCTACTTGCACATCACAGATGTCAAAAAATCAAAATCTTCACAGATAAAGTGCTGGACTGTCTCTTTCATAGTGCAATAAAAGAAATAATTAGTAATTTTACAGTGAACCTTCATTGTACTGTGTGTATGGATCTCTCCTAGGTAGCAGTCAGACTAATTGCCACACATTTTTCAGACAATTGGTTTACATCATCTTCTGTATACAATATAAAGGGAAAAAACAGATTGCATCTATACAGATAGGATAAAGGTTATTATTTCTGTAGCTTCAACAAGATTTGAAAAATGTATGATGCCTCTCATAGATAGATAAGGTGAGCAGCTGAACTCAAACCCAAGGTCTGTTTCTCTAAAGGGCTACTATGTGGAATTTTCATCAGCTGGGCTGAAGATGTGTCCCTAAGGATCTGCTCACATACCTCTAGGTTTTCTAGGTGCAGTGAATTGCTAGGGCTGAAGGAATTTTGTTATTTCATGCCAAAAAGTGATGGATGTACTCAGAACTCCACATCCCTTTCCTGACATTGCTGCTTCTCATTTGTGACTATGCTTTCATATAGATACTGTGGGGGGTTGCCAAATCCAAGATCCTAACAGGGGCTGGGCAGCTGCAGTTCCAAATATCCAGCTCCAAATATCCAGTTCCAACCAGTAGCATGGCTAAGGTTGTATTGCCCAGAGGCACAGACACTTAAGCACATACATACAGCAACTGGATCCTCCAGCAACTGGGCTAACACTATCTGTCCCGTGGCTGTCCGTGGATCCCAGTATTCCCAGTTGCTGACACCTGGACAGGCCAGCTCCTGAGTTCACAGGCTGCAGCCACTAGTGTAGACCCACACATGCACAGTGTCTAATCAGGCTTAGACACCCAGATCACCCAGCCCTCCTGCCCTGTGGATCCTCAGCCACAGCTCCCACAAAGACATGCAGGCACACACACACACACACACACAGAGACACAGACATATGCAAAAGTGTCTCTTAATCAACATCCATGGTCCATCAACCCCATGGTCTCCTTGTCAGTCAGCCAGGATCCCTGGTCCCTCTGCCATCCACCTTCTCCAATTGTCTCTCTCCCAGACACAGGGTCATACACAAACACAGGCTGGCCCACAAAGTGGATGCTCCCCAGTCACTCGATGTGCTGATGCACTGTTGATATGAGCCTGGTCCTGCTCCAGTGGCTACACCCAGCCCTTCATGCACATGCCCAGCCCCACAAATATGCACACAAGACCCCTCACACAGCAAGGGAAGTTAGATAGATTTTAGAGACAATCCAGGACTGAATGCAGACACCAGGCACAAGGCACGGCCAGGTAAGTGTATTGACCTGCCAGCTGCTTACAGCCAAACTTCTATTTTCGCATTCAATTCTTCCTATCCTTTCCTATTTTCACTTGATTCTTCCCTAAACACCCCATAAGGAGTCTTATGGCATCTTCTTAAACATCCCTTAATGAATCTACTGAGTCTTAATGAGTGACTCCCAGTCTGAGGTGCTCAGTAAGCCCCTCCCAAGGACTCTCAGGAGTGTATCTCACCCCCAGTACATGATGGCCTCCAAACATGGCCTGGGGTGGCCAGGGCAGGAGCTTGTGTCCCTGGCTGGGTTATTGTGTTTCCCCCAAGTGGGGCCGTGCCTTTGCCCCTTCATGCCTGGGCGGATGACCCTTTAATCACACATCCTAAAAGGTACAACATCAGCCATCACTGTGTCATGAGGGAAACTGTCGCCCACATCTCCTATAGATGCTCTAGGAGAGTTTGAGGAGGAATGTGGACCCACTTAAATCATTCCTTCAGCACATAAAAAGCAGGTTTACCTAGCCCATGCTGAACCTCACTGATTCAGGCTGTCTTTCTGCTTTATTGGGCCTGAACCTTAATCAACATTAAGGGACAGTGGAAACCTCTTCTAAAACCTCTACAAGCTGTCAACTGCCTCAAGAAATTGTTACTGCCAGTCACAAATCTCTAGGAAACAGGTAAACATGACACTTGAAAAGAAATGAAGCTGAGTATTTTTCCTCTCACTTTATTCTGTGAACATTTCAGTTACGCTTCAGTCCCTCTCCTAGAGACTCTCACCAGACTGTGCTATCAGTTATTGAGAAACCCCCTCTCATCCCATGAGCTGAAAGAGATCTTTTGCAAATCACTTAATATCTCCCTACCTATCGCATAAGATGCAAAATACAAAGAACATTTGGCCTGCTGCCATAACAGTTGCTGGAGTGTCTTTTGAGGGGCAGCTTGCCAGCAGCCCCATCAAACTGGAGAATCACAAAATGGTTTGGGTTTAATGGTTGGGTCATGTAGTTTTAACATCCCTGTCATGGGCAGGCACACCTTCCATCAGTCTGGGTTGCCCAAAGCACCATTCAATCTGGCCTAGAATGCTTCCAGGGATGGGGCATCCACATCTTCCCTGAGAAATCTGTTCCAGTGTCTAACCACCCTTACTTTAGGTAAAAGGTGTTTCACCCTTGTATCTCATCTATCCTACCCTCTTTTGTTTTGAAACCTTAATTCCATGTGCTATTGCTACCTGTCTTTGTAAAAAGTTACAGGAGGGAGCATCATTAGGGATGATGTTCATTGATAGGAAGAGTATAGATCAAATCATGATGATGAAAATAGTGGCTGTGTTGATCACTATTTTCATCAGCTGGATTGAGCTGTACTCAGGCTAAAAGTGAGTTTTACCAAGATAGAACAAGTAGTTTCACCTGCTGCTTTACATGCATTTTTTCTGACTATAGAGTCCCTGCACAAAAAATTTAATTTGGTCTCTCACCTGGAGGCAGTTTTTTTATTCAGCTTCCATTTGCTTGAATATAAACATGTCTGTATAACTATGTGATCATTATTGTGGTCCCAGTGCAGCCAGAGCATGTCTGACAATGATACACATTTTTCACTTCTCTCCTGCTATGTTAGCACCACTAAACCCAGCTCCAGATATTCTTCTGGTAATGCTTATGAAATGAGAAGCAGTAGCTAACAGGACAGAAACAATAAAATCTTGGTTCTTGTGTCTTTTGGCTGTTGTCACTGGCTATTTAAACATTCCCCATCCATTTCAGACCAAAACAACTAAGAAAATGTTAAGGGTAATTATATAATCAAATTTATGCCTGTGATGTGAAGTGATGCTGAATAATGTTCAGTAAGCGCTTTGCCTCCAAGAGTTACTAACATCCACAGCAGATCTGGGCTCAGAAGTCAGGGATCATTTGTTAAGTCATGGGACAATGAGACATCCACCACAGTAGACAAAAACCTACTAGCAGTCACAATTGAAATAAAATATGGATTTTTTTTTTTTTGGGGAAACGTTGTATGAAATTTCAGAAGGATGTTATCAGTATGAACTTGGCATTTTCACAGAGAATAAGTATTCTAGTTCTCCAACAACAAAGAAAAATAAATATCCTAAGACTGTAATTGGGAAATAATTGACAGAAATATATGAGTATTTTATTTGACTCCATATAAATGTCCTCCAATGTTGCTTTAAATATTTGGAGGCTGGACTATTTTTTTCTTAAATATATAAAAACCACAGGGAACAATAAAGTCTTGAGCAACATAAATTGGCCTGTTTTGATCTACATTTGAACAGGAGTATAAACATGGAATTTAACAAACCTGATTCACTCTCTCAGGACAGAATGCAAAGTTAATTCATTAATTGCTTTTCGCTTTATTTACAGGTTAAAACTCCACTGAGAGACATCATTTCACATTTAGGAGATCCTGATTGCATGGCTATCAATCAGTGTTACAAATTAGTTAAGCATATAAAGATTACTCTGACATTGTTTTTCCCAGCTTGCTGAAAATATTCAGCCACAATAAATAAATCAAAGCATCCACGTTCTGCTCTGCACAGTGTGACTCACAGATGTTGGTGGCCTCCAAACAACCAGGACACCCAGTTTAAGATAAATTAGTCTTCCATCAAGTGCCAATGAATGTCTGTCACTTTCCAGTAGCTGTGTGCACTCTGTAGAGAGCTGTACCTGAGCGAGAAGGTTCAGAAGTTATCCTGATTTTCCCTTTAAAAACACACAGTTTTTTTCTTTAGAGGTGGGCTTATTTGCAGCTGACATTCAGTTTTACTTGGACTTCAGTAGAAAAAATTCTGCCCCCACCCATATTGAACTATGATATTGATTTTATGATCCACAAAAATATGAATAAAAGATGAATTTTGGCTTTGTTACGTTTTAGCCAACTACAGTTCAAAAGTTCATAGGACTACAACAGAATAGTAGTAACAGAAATTCAGGAGCAATGAAAAGATGGCAATCTCTTAGAAATAATTTATTTGCAGATATAGTCTTTACCTTTAAAATGTAATGATACTTGAGATTTCATTTGAAGGTAACTTGGATCTTTGTATAACTCACACTGAACAGCAACAGGACCAGAAATGTATCAGTGAGAAAAACTCTTTGGACAAAAGAAATGAGGTTGAGAGGAATAGGAGAAGATGGGGAAATAGAAACTCAGCTTTCTAATGCTCATGTTTGTAAAATGCACAGTTGCTTATTCATTCACTTTTATTTTACAACAGTGCATGTGAATGTGTGATACACAAAAAAAGGTGCAAAGAGGAGAATCACTAAGTTCCTGCAATCATGCAAGCCACAGGCAGATAGACCACATGAAAAAAAACCCCACATCAAGTAGGTCTGCACACAAAAAAAGCTCAGGATATAGTGCAAGAAGGAAAACTTCCACAAGAGGTTCTTCAGGAAGGGACATAGGAATCATCAGATGTGTAAAGTTCTTCTTATGTGTAATGATGAGGAATGGGTATACTATTAAAACCAATGAAATTATGAATGGTCTTAAAAGAACAAATACCATGTTTACATTCAATGGTTTGTAATAGCAGACTGGAAAAGGAAACAGAAGAAATTAAGGTGCAAGAGGATTAAAAGAATTGAAAAGTAGGTCTTTTACCACATGTAACTGCACTTTGGGTTTCATTACCAACAAAAAGTCATGAAGGCCAAAACATAAATGATTCAAAAAACAGCTAGGCAAATTTATGAAAAATATTTCCATATGAAATAAAAAGAGCAAAGTTCCAGCTGCAGCTTCCAGTTCTTGAAAACTCTTAAGCTGTATCATTTCATTCATATCCTGCTTTAACTCTAGAAATTTCCTATTACATACTGAGATGGAGTTTTGATTCAACCCTAAGATACAGGGTAATACATATCTTAGACACTAAGACTGCAGCAAGTAATTTCAATATGTCATTCTAGATCCTGTAAGAAAATGCTTTTACTCTCTGTAAGAATACTCCTACAGCACTTAAAAAATGATCTCATAATTCAGTGCCATTGTGCCAAAGAAGTGAAGAAGCCTCCACTTATACCACAGATCTTCAGCTTTTTTTTTTAGCATCAGGCTGTATATTTTACTTAACCATGTACAAATATGGCAGGGAGAGTTATCCAAAAATTTAATCACAAGTAATTTGTCATTCTGGATTTGTAGTTTCACACTTCCAGTGTGAGAACAGAGCCGTAGGGATGAGAAAATAGCCGGCATAGTTTCAATGTTACAGGCATCTAAAATGGGAGTAACAAGTCACAACTGCTGAGGACACCAAAATTAGGTGCTTGAATTTATTTCAGTTTTAATAAATCAAAGTTCTTGCTAGCAGCTCTGAGACAGAATTTTAAAAAGTGTATTATTCCTTTCTCAACATAGACTCCCTCCCTTTCTGAAATAAGAATGAATAAATTACAAGCAGAGGTCTTCTGGGGCAACACTGACTGTTATACTAAAAGCACATTTTAACCAGACTTGTCAACAGGTTAAGATCAGCATTTTTACAGGCATATCACTTCTCTTGCTATAAAGCTGGCATAATAATTTCCTTCACAGTTGGAAAAGTATTTAATATTTATTTCCCTGAACTAAACTGTACCTATTTTAAATGAAACTCTAGGTGTCCTTAATAATATGACTTTTAAATTGCAGTTCCTTTTTGACTATGCAGGTAGTCTTAAATAGAAGATGAATTCTACTACATTTCAGGAGATGAGTAAAGAGATGTTAATTGTAAACTTTTCCCTTATTGTAACAGTTATGTATTAGGAAATATTATCTCTCTTCATTCTCCAGCTAAGATTAACATTCTTTTCAATATCAGACCAGATCACTTGCATAAATACCACATTACTACATTGCACCGAGGCGGCTGAACACCAGATTACTGAGTCCAGAGGAAATATTGTAAGCTTGTTTTAGGACTGTATATGTTTCAGATGTGGAAACAGTACCAGTAGATGGTGCTCAAGAACATATTGCATAAACATATGCCTTGATGGAAAACAGGGAGAGGAGGTAATGGAGAACGCCATTCTAAGCAACTTTCCAAGAGAGCTGCAGAAGCAAGTAACCATAGATATTCCAAAATGCAAATGGATAACAATAGGAGAGTACTGTGTGACAAAGGAGGAGAGATCCTGCATGTACAATTTTGTGGTACAAGGCTTCAGGTGTAACATTTTTCTAACCTACTTTAAACATGGTGTTTGGATAAGAGCTTTTTGTTCAAACTCTGTTGACACACAATGGAGAAAAATAAGGAATACTAGCAAAATTTGGGGTTGTAGGCTCCATCAAACTGGATGGACGTCACGTCAAATACCTGAGAAAGTCTGCACTGGCTTTCCCGCCCCCCCAAGAAAGACCACATACATGGAACGTCCTGTTCTGGCTAAATCTTGGCTACTCTAACACCTCTTGTGTTTGATAGGCAGCCATCTCTACAGCGATTCTGAAACCTCTATGAGCATAAAAGAGAACATGCAACACAAAGACTCCTAAGGATCCAGGAAGCTCAAAAGACTGTATTATCATCTTTCTGACTCCATACTCCATTAATTCCTGTTATTTGGACATATATGAGCCCTGATGTCCACATTCTTTTGAGAAAAAAAGAAAACAATCTAACCATTGAACAGTAAATGAAAACTTCTAATATTTCCTCACATATTCACTTTTGAAGAAAGAAAATTAACCTTTAAGTGTGTATTTACTTTTTGAAAAGTTCATATGTTTACATATACATATATAAATGTAAAACACACAAACATATATATATGTATACATATAAAGTTCCTTCATGTTATGAATTATACCAGTCAAAATAAATAAGAATTGTAACATGAACTGTTCTAACAAGAAAATAGAATGCATTTTTTTAACTTGATTAGTCTCTTTTGCTTGGCATTGCCATGGGAGATTTGACACCTGGAGCAAGATGTTGGTTTCACATTCTTCCCTGTTGTTATAAAGGGTAGGGAGCAGCATTATGTTCAAAGGAAAATCACATTGGGAATCATTCATAGCCAACCTCTTGTGGAATAGAAATTAAATTGAAATTCTGTGTCTGTCAGTATATTTGTCTCCTTTTTCAGAGTGCTTTCACTTGAGCCTTGCTGCAGCCTGATGAGATTCATGAAGGAAATCCCTAGAACAATGTTTACAGTGACCTATTTATGGTTCCTTTCTATACCTCTGAATTGAATGTTACAAGGTGTTTTTCCTGCCTTCCATTGACTTGAAACACAAAGGTGATTCTTGCCCCCATAATATTAAGTATGTTTCATAAGGAATACTAATACTGTGGAGATTTCATTAAATGCACAGTTCTGTGTATTCCTTGTGTGTTGTTCTGAATCATTATCTTGTGGTCCCCATAGTAAATATGCAAACAGTACTGTAACCTTTGCAACTGAAAATCTCTCTCTTGATAGCTCCACCCTGTCAGAGTCATCCAACAAAGCATTACTGATGGGAATTTAAAGATAGAAATTAATTACAAGCTTCAATTGTTTTACCACAGTGTGCTGCCATGTTTGTCACATCACTTTAAGCTTCAGTGCTTGCTGTCAGTTGTCTCTCAAGAAGTATTGGATTCTAGTAATTTTTAAAATATATGTAAAGGATGTATTTGGAGATGCATTTTTGGAAATTAGAATTCTGCTGGTGGGTCATGGCCAGGGAACATCTATTCAGTTTTTCAAGTATTTGAATTAAAATAATTCCTTTGAAATGTGACACTATCAACAGACAATGAGACAGAAGCAGGAAAGGGAGAGACAAAGGCCAGCTGGCCTGTTGCAATATGTGCTGATATCACCATGTTATTCTTCTTTTCAAACATTTTGTGACATTTAGGTCTGTTATTTTCTAAATTCATGGCTGCCAGAGATTTTAAATGTCCAAGTCCACCAAGTTGTGAAGCTATGTGTGACCATATGGCTTGCTTAGCCTCTGCTCATCAGGTAAACCTCATCATTGCCATTTATTCTGAAATAGTTCATTTTTATGTCACTCCTAGTAAGGGTACTTGAATTCTTATTCCAAATTAAAAAGTGATTTTTTAAGAAACAGCTTTGTGGGGCTCCAGGTTAATTTCTGACCCAGCAATTTCTGACTCAAAGCTCAAAACTCCTCTAATATGTGTTTTAGAAGAAGAGATTGCTCCTCTCCATTGGCCCTTGATAATTCTTTTTCCCATTTTGCCTATATTTCTTATTGCATAGATTCTGCAGACTCAGCCTGGAGTCTAGAAGAGAAATTCTTCCTTCTTCCTCACAGTTAGTAGAATAGGATTCACCAAAAGCAAATTTAGATTAGTTTAAAACATTTTTGAGTTTGGTTTGTGAATCACTGATTATTTTTTATATTTTCAATGCAGATTTTTTTCATCTGTGTTTGGATGAACTTTCAATTTCAGGATCCCTTCATTGTAATTATTTATTATTTTTGATAGTGAGTTGTAGTGGTTTTGACACTGCTCCAGAATCTCATGTCTAACATTATTTTATGGACATAAACACAGTAATAAATTGTTCTATGACAAATTATTATCCTCTGACTTCATGAGGCCTCATCTGAAGCACTACATCCAGCTTTGGTCCCTGCAGTACAAGTGATATAATGCAAATACAGCAAAAGGATCCTGAGATGCTTAAAGGGTTTGGGCACACGGTATTAGAGGAGAGGAGAGGAAAGGAAAGGTGATAAATGTCCTCTGCCTACAAGGGAGTTAGATAGGAAAAAAATACACCCCCATTCCAGTGGTCCTTCATCCATGCAAGGACAAGAAGAAAAGGGAATTCCCCAAAGGAAATTCTTGCTGGATATAAAGAAAGATATTTTCTTACTGAGCATGGTTATGTCTAGAAACAGGCTGCTGGAGACATTTTGGGCCTTCATTGCTGGAGATTTAAAAACCTTAACTAGACACAGCACTGAGTAACCTGCTATGTAAATTCAAAGTTGTCTTTGTTTTCAGCAGAGCTAATCTTCAAAATTCTTTTCCATCCTAAATAATTGTCACTCTTATGACTACTATTTCCATTTTTTCCTCCTCAGATTTCCTATTTCAATCCTTCCTTGTCTTCCTCTCTCCTTTTCCTTCCTTTGTTTGCACCCTTCTTTTTCACTCCTTCAATTCTTTTCTATAGAGTTACTTCACATTTTACTTTTCAGGGTTTTTTTTAATCTTTCTGCAACACTCCAATTACCTGAAAAACCTCCAGAACGGAGGCAGGAAAGAAAACCATTGAGAGAAAAACACATAACGAAAATGCAGGGAGATTGATTAAAAGGATGTACAGGTCTCTTATTCCCTTCAGTTATTTTTAGCTAACTTCTGCAATAGCCTTTGGGTCTGGTAATTTCTCTTCCAATTTTTCATCTCTCCCCTACTTAACAGGTGCCCTCTTCCTACCTTTGGTACCCTGAACCTCTCTGTCCCATAGTCTCAATACTGTTAATACCTTCCTCTCTCTCAGCTTTTGTCTCTCTCACCCTTTCCACTCATTGTATTTGCCCTTTCAGATTCTTCTTTTAAAGGCTCTCATTTTTTCTGGCTCATCAAGTCTTATCCAGTTTTAGATATTCCTTTTCACTCAGTAGTCAGAAATTCCAGTCATGATTTGCAGTTTTTAAACTAAATTTGCTGTACCAGATTTCACTTATGAGTCATTGTTTTAATGACAATTCCAGAAATTTATGGCAAGTCCAAGTGTGATAATTTTTTTCACAGCAAAAAAAAAGTGACCATATCACTTGCAGAAAAATATTTTTGCAAAATTTAAGTGCATAACATGGAAGATAAGAGCTTGAAAAAGTGAAGCTTTTTCAGCAAATAACTAATAATTTGTTTTCAATAGCAAAGCAACATATTTTATTACTCTCAGAAATGGTCAGAGTGTATTTTTGGAAACCTCATGAAGTAAAGTAGCCTCAAGCCAGACACCTGGCAGGGGAAATTGGAGCAATGACAGTTAACCTCCGTAGAGTCTAGAAATAATTGAAAAATGCACGTAGAATATGAAGAAATTCAGTAGAGGAGAGAAATTTCTAATTCAGCTTCTAATACATTGTTGTACAATTTTATTTTTATTCAAACATAAGGTGTTTTGAGACCATATTCCTTCTCCCACTTCCAACCAATTTCATACTGGACACCTGCCAATATTAAGTCTTGATCAATGTCTAAATACACACCCTTAATTTCCTTTTTCTTGGTATTCTGATGCAATTTCAAACTCTATTTTTTTTCCTTTTATCTCATATGATAATCACATTTTTCTTTTTTGTCCAGTTGACTTAATTCCGTCACCTGTCCCTTTTCTAATTAATTTGTGCGGTGACCTCAATTTTCTGTTCATGGAATAAAATCATAGCAACATTAAGGTTGAAAAAGACCTTCAGGATGGATGTCAAACTTTCACTGAACACCACAATGTCAACTGAATTGTAGCACCCAGTGCTTTTTCCAGTCATTTCTTGAGCACTTCCAGGCATGGTGACTCCACCTCCACCCAGGGCAGTCTGTTCTAATGTTTAGCCACCTCTTCAATGGAAAAATTATTTCTGATATGCAATTTGAACCTCCTCTGTCACAGCTTGTGGACATGTCTTTTTGTCCATTGCCCTTTTTGCCCAAAAGGGCAATTTCCACCTGTCTGCAACCTCCTTTCAGATAGTTTTGAAGAGTGATAAGGTCACACCTGAGCCTCCTTTTTCCCGACTAAACCCTCCCAGCTCCCACAGGCCCCCTCAAAAGACTCACAACAAGAATATCTCTGAATATTTCTGCAGTCATTTTCTTCTAGATTAAGTCCAATGACTTTTTAAATGGCTTAAACCAGGCCTTAATGTTAAAACTCTTATTAGCAACCTGGCACTCTCTCTATTATCTTCTTGAAATTAGTGTCCTGCTGAAATAAAGCAAAAATATATGTTACTATATTTCTTATGCACTCTCATCTTCCTCTTCACAACACTGAGAATTTCTCTCTTAAACACACTCCCAAGTGTTTTAAAGCATTTCCTGGGAATTTCTTGTTCTGGTCTCAATCTGAGTTTTGTCTCCAAACTGAATTAAACCTCAAATTCAAGACAAAGCATTTACATTTTTGGATTTTGCTAGATTTACCAAATCCAGGTTCTCTTCTTCTAAATCTATCCAGATATTGTCTGTATCTTACTATTTGCAATGTATCCAAATTACAAAAGTCAGGAAGGTGCTCCAAATCAAAAAGAAATTAAAATGGTGAGTGAAAATACCACATTAGTTAAGAGTGTGGGTGAAGAAATATCTCAACTGTGATTGGTTTGATTGGTTTTATAGAGACTTAGTGAAGCAAAATAAACACTGAAGTCAATTGGACAAACCCTGAAAAAAGCTTAGTTGCAGAACTTTTATTCTAGACTATTATTTTATTCATAATAAATGAACATAATTAAAATAAATATATTGTATCATTTAACTATGAATAAACAACTATGGATAATCCTGACTGAAAACAATGTTTATGTGCAGATAAAATGCAGACGAACATACAGACATACTTTATATGTAAATAGGCATGTACACTAAATTCAAGTCCCTTCTTACTGAAATAAACTATACTAAATTTAAGTCCCTTCCAACATTTTAAGTCCTTTCCAACTGAAATTGTCTATTCTTTCTATTCTATTCTATTCTATTCTATTCTATTCTATTCTATTCATAAATTTAAAAAATAATTCTTATTTTTTTATTTAAATATCACTCATTAAAATATATAAAAGAGTAGAAACTCTTTTGATCACTCTTAAAATTATAAAACATAAGTATGAAACAAAAGAGTGGCAATCTGTAATAACCTTGTCTTTGGAAATATTCAAGAAAACTTTCAAAATCAGAAAATCACAGACACATGTCATTTTGTGCTTTTTTCAGGGCACAGGTATTACATGGGCCTTAAGTGATGACCATTGCCCTGAAATAAAGTGACCCTCCACTGAGAAGTGATAATTGTACACATTGTAGAGACTTTCTTTTTATGTGTAATTTCACATCTACAGTATTAGAACTGATAAGTCAATCTGTATCTTGCTGGCATGTTAAAGATGTCGGATCCATGTGAAAGCAGATATCTGTGCCCAGAGGAGAAGGATAGGGTAAATAATGCCAGTCATCCCAAAGATACTCAAGAAATATTTCCCATGTTCAAAAGGTGTAGTTTGTGTAAAGTTGATCAGCTGGAATATGACTAATGAAACAGAGAAATTATTCAGTTTTCAGTGTTTGTAAAATCCTATAAAATATTCAGAGTAAAATTTCAGCAAGGTTTCATATTTTTTTCCTCCAAATATCCCTTCATACAAGATATCTGCACAATGACAACTGATTTGCAGCACCTTTTCCCCTCTGATATTAAAAAAAAATCTCTTAAAAAGACTGGCCCATGAGATGCAACCAGAAAAGAATTAATTCCAGATGACACCTTTTGATTAAAAGAATGGAAGCATAGATAAATGTCAAGTCCACCTAAAATCTCTGAAAACCTTAACAAGATACCAGTGTCTCTAATGAACACCGAGTCTGCTCAATATACAGGAATAGAGGAAAAATAAGGAAGAAAAAACAAGAGAGTTCCTGATTCCCATGGCAGTTGAGAATATTAACTTAACAATATCTCTTGGGGGCAGTTGTCTGCATGATATATCTTTTGCAGGTCGAAGGAAAAACATGATTATTGGAGAGAGCCCTGAAAACAGGCATCAACTGTTCCATCCTACAATGGGGACTACAATATATTTTAATCTGTTTATTCAAAGCAATTATAAATTCTAATATTACTATTTCCATATAGGGATTCTTCAAGCTCTGTAATTTCAAACTATTAATCTCTCATATTCTAAAAAATATGGTAAATTCCAGGGTTACCAAAATATGCCCAATATTGCTATATTTGTTATAACCTCCTGCTGATGCAGAACCAGTTGATTCCAATTGATGCAGAACCCCTCAAACCAATGAAGTCTGTTGTGCCTTAGAAGAATAGAATAACAGAAATAGAAAACCATCCACACAAAATTCCCTGACTCTGACTTGAAATCATAAAACATTGCAATAGAAGCAGCTGACTTGATAGGAAGAAAGAAGTCATGAGTATTGAATAACATTGTGATCGGCAATTCTGGTAGCTTTTTTGGTGGCTTTTTTTTTTTATACACTTGCTACCCTCCCTAATGCATACAGTCAGAGATAGCAAAGCTTACTCATTTCAGTTGCATTATTATTCACACTCCCAAAGTGAAGGACGTACCCATTTGAGGGGATGGGACTAGAAAGGGGATCAGAAACTAATGCTGCTGGATCTCAGAAGTCAATACAGACACATGTAAACTGACGTATGCTAGGCCAAAATCTACCCTAAACTGCAGGATGAGTAGATATTGTCTATATTTCATATATTTTCAAAAGATTTTTTTATATCTATATATTTATGTTTTACATGTCGATTTTTATTTTGTATGCTTCCAAAGTCTAAAAACACTTCTCATCCATTTCAACTGGTCAGTCCTATTTTGTTTTATTTTAAATGGTAACAGATTAAGTAATGAGCACCTTAAAGGACTAATGGAAATGTCATGTGTAGTAGACAAATCTGAGTCTACAATATGTGGTTAACCACATGCATAACAGTTTCTGCTAGACTGTAGATTTTCTACAAGAAAAAAATGAGTATTAGCTGAGATCATCTATGCAAATTTGGTCCATTATATGCTTTTTCTTACAAATCAGTGTACTGCTTATATATATAATCCCCTAACTAAATATCCTCTCAGTCACCACTTACTTGTTGTCTAGACAAGAGAAGAATCTACTTCATTTGTGAGTCAGCTGTATTTTCCCATTTAGTCTGCAGGTTGAGATATTTTTTCTATTGTCTTTGTAAAATATGGGACCTGTTTAATTTCATGCAACACTATATGCAAAACAGCTCCAGACTGTTAAGGTGTTGCAATTCCAAAATTCCTTTCAGAATATTGTTCCTTTATAATGTCATGAGATATTTTGTTAGTATAGGTTTAATTAGGTGAGTGATTTAGAGGTCTTACCATGACAATCTAATGTATAAAAGCTATCATAAAATATACAAAATTGCAATATTCTGGGCATATTGCATAGCAAACCCAGTTGTATTAGTAAAGAAATAGGTACTGGTATGTTTTTCTGAAAAGAAGAACTGTATATTGCAAAAAGCAAAGTAGTCCCTATTGGAGTATTAGGAAGTCTGGGATTTTATGTTTGGTTCTTATGACTAAAGCATTTATGGTATCATAAGAGCTGTTTAATGAATGTACTGCCTAGTAATACTCCACAGGGCATACTATATTCTCTTCCTATTACTGCTTTTGTCTCTGCAGATAATTCTACAATCTCACTGCTAAGAAAGCAGAACAGTTCCTGATCATGTATGTTTATTAAGAATGGTTGATCATGGACAACATCAGTGGCTTGAATGATTCAAATTTTCCATATGTTTTAAAGGTAATTACACACAAATGAGAATTAGTGACTGCTGGGGTTTTCTGCATTTTTAAAAATTATTCTTGATAATATGTTGGTGTGCATTGAAACAGCATTATACCTACTCCTACAGTGTTCCTGGAAGTGATTTGATGAATAGGCTCATCTCCTTAGATAATCCACAAGTTAGTAATTTATGATGACTGGTTCTTTTCAATCTCACAGGAATTGTTGTTTTTTTTTTTTTTTTGATGGTTCAGTTGCTAAATCCAGTATTGCAAAACAGTTAAGAATCTTTTATACTCTCTTTCTTGACTTAGGTTTTATCCCTAGGACTTTAATTTATTTTTAATACTAATGTATTGCTTGGCAACAATATTTTAAGGCAAGCCTGGTTCTGAACTAATTTGCTATATGTGCATTACTATCTAGGACAGAACAAGACTTCATATGTACATGATATTCAAGGTGGGATTTTTTTATCAATGTTATTTATTTATTTATTTATTTATTTATTTATTTATTTATTTATTTTCAGGCAAGCACTAATCTGGTCTAATAAACTAACACAGTAGTGGGAGTATCCTAGATGTACTTCTTAAGCAGATATTCCCATTTGCCTCTCACCAGAAACATATCAAGTTCATGAGACTGTCTCACAATGTGGAGAGAGAGGAAGCACAGGAAGAACAAACAAGGTGTTTGCTTTGAAAATGCATGTGGGATCCAAACTCTAACACTAGAGTAGCTGCATCTGTGTGGGACTAATTCACATTTTTTTATAAGTGTGTTCTGATACGATGTGAAAAAATTATTGAATGTCTCGTCTCAGTCACAATATCTGCAGGAAGGATTATATTTGCTCATCCGTACTGTAAACTACAGAGAAAGGTTCTAACTTTGGAAGCCAGGGCCCCCTTGATAAGATTCAAAAGGGAACTCTGACAACATGCAGTGAATGGAGAATCATTTATACTGAATAAATCTGCCTTGCCCTCCTCTTCCTGTAGAAACTTGTCCCAGCTCTTTCTCCTAGAAATTGAATGATGCAGAAAATTGCAGAGTTCATTTTCTAGAGATTTTGTTGTTTAAAATAAATTCACCACTTTAAATTTGTTAAAAATCAATTCACCACTTAAAATTTAAATAAAGTAAAGCACTTTAAATTTCCTTTGTGGTGTATAGGTGTGGTTAGTTGACCCCAGCTGGATGAGAGGTGCCCACCCTTTCACTCCCCTTGTCAGCTGGACCAGGGAGAAAAAATATATCAAAAGGCTTGTGGGTTGAAATGAGGACAGGGACAGATCACTCACCAGTTACCATCATAAGCAAAACAGACTTGACTTGGGAATATTATTTTAATTTACTACGAAGAAAATCAGAGGAGGAAAATGAGAAATAACAACAAATCTTAAACCACCTTTCACCACCCTTCTCTTCTTCCCAGGCTTAACTTGACTCCTGAATTGTCTACCTCCTCCCCACATGTGGGGCAAGTGAATGGGAAATAGAGGCTGCAGTCAGTTCATCCCGCACTGTCTTTGTCACTTCTTTCTCCTTAGGGGGAAGCCTCCTCTCACTCTTCCCTTGCTCTGGCTGCAGTCATTGTTTTCCAGGGGTTTTTTTACCCCTTTTTAAATACATTACCCCAGAGGTGCTACCACTGCTGCTGACAGGCTTGGCCATGGCCAGTGTTGGGTAGGTTTTGGAGATGGCTGGATTGGAGGTCCTACCTCTTTTTTCTGCTACTAGACCTCATGGCTGATGGGCACTAGAGATGGCACACAAGGCTCATAAAAGTATATTGTCCATTTCCCACCTAAAATGACTTCCAACAGCAGTCATCCTCCTCTAAAATTTAAAAAGTGTTAAGTCAATTCCCACAATTAAGTCATAGGTAAACTTTTGTGTATTTCTGCTGCTAGATAGACTAGTAGCTAATTTGTTAATGTAATTTTCATTTTGCTTTTCCCACTGCACTTTTTTTCCTTTTTTGCTTTTGTGAAAATTTTATTCAGGACCCAAATATAGTGCTTCCTTTCTCTTATCCTTAACAGAAAATTGTTTTTCCTGATTCTCCTACCAGACTGTCCCCTTTCTTTCATATCTTGTCTTTATTTCAGTTATTCTCCTATAACTTTCTTAATTCAGTTTTACTCTTTTTTATTTATAGCCATGAAAGTCCTTCAACAATTATTTTTATGATATTTCAATACATGTAAAAGTGCAGGAGATTAGGCAAGTAGAAAACAAGAAAGAGTTGTGTCTTAGCAAATCAGAAATTCAGAAAATCATCATCTTATTTGGAAGGTACACGTGGAAGTTTCTATTGCAATCTCCTGCTCACAGCCAGGTGGACACTCAATTCAGACACCTGGACTTGGGTGTCTCCAGCCTTCACAGATGGAGATTTTGCAGGCTGTATGGGAAACCTATTTCAATACTTGATTACTCTTCTGGTGAAAATTATTTTTTCTTTTTTTTTTTTCTTTTTAAAATATTTGCAATTGGAGAATGCTCTGGCCTTTTTTTATGATCACTGTCTTTTGTTCACCTCTGTTGATTTCTGTGAATAACCTGTCTCTGTCTGGTCTGTTGCTTCCTGTGAATATGGGAAAACTGCTTCTAATGCCACTGAAGGCAGCTCTTCTTGAGGCTGAGCCATCACAGCTGCCTCAGCTGACCCCCACAGGGCTTGTACTCCATCCTCATCTTGTCCAATGCTCTAGAATTTAAAGGAAGCCCTACCTCTTATTGTGGGTTAAGACTTTCCATAATTTAGGAGCCAGAAGATATTTTTGTTTCAAAACAAAGTCCCACTGGCTCTAGAGAACTCTTAAATACAAGGTCATGTGCTGGTGACCATTTCTCCTCCATTGATATCTGACCTCAGGGTGCACAACCTGGAGATGCAGCTCACAGGAGATGCTTGCTGTGGTCAACACCTTGGGAGCTGGGAACTAGAAGTCTCTGCTGGGGCAAGGCATCTTGCTAACAATTCTAGAATGTGGTTATTAGAGGAATATAACTTTAAAGCATACCAGTAAAATGTCAGAAGGGACAATGGAAGATTTCTTTTTTAACCTGTTAAAAAAAACTATTATGTGATTTGTTTAATAACAGTATCTCTTGTGAAAAAGCATTAGATAACAGATGTTATATCCAGAACATGGAGGGAGCTTTCCTAAATCTTGTTTATTTAGATTTTTTTCTTGTTCCCTGAGGCAGTAGAAACCTCTATAATTTTTCATGACTATTTATTTATCTCTGTGCACAGAATAAATTTATAAATATCTTGGAAATAGGACTCTCATCCTTTTTTAATTTTCCTTTTCTTGTCTGAAATTCCTCTAGACTGTCTCATCATGCTCTGTCTCCGACGATTAATGTTAAGCATAATTTCTTATTTTTCAAACTGTGTTATAGACAATAGTGCTGGCTCCTGAGTGTAAAACTTCTAGCAGCAGTAATGTGGAAAATTCTTCTTTTCTTGTGTAAGAGACGTGAATATGGAGTGTCAACAGAGTCTCAGCTGAGGTCATATCTGTGGCAGGCCACAGGGCACACAGTGTAATTGGGAAAACAGCAACAGCAGCATTTCTGTTCCTTTGTAGATAGAAGAACATTTCTTTTCTTCTCCTCAGTAATAGCAAGGGTTCATGTAGCAGCTTTGCTGTAACAAAATAAATAATGCCTTCCTGCTCCAAAATTCAATAATTTAAAAAAACATATTTTGCAATAGAAGATTACAGATATATACTTTAAAATTTACTGATTGAAAGAGACTTACTAACAACAAGCTTCTCTCATTGCCAAGGAAGAGTCAGCATTTCCAGGTGTTATCCAGCTACTTGTCAACACAGCACAGGTGAGTTTAGTTATCTGCTAAAATAGTCAGTTGTGTAATGAGAGATGTGTGGCATTCTGGCCAAGGTTGGAAGAAAACCATTGAGGAGTTCTTGACATATTTGTAGTTTGTCATCCTTTCATTGATCTTTTTTTTTTTTGTCCTCTTTTTTGATGGCACTTTCAAGAGCACATAATTAATACAAAACACACACACGTATACACATATGTATTGACAAACAAATATTTGTTTGTATACATCTAACCTAAAAGATTTGACAAACTATGTTGAAAAGCAATGTAAGAATATCTCTAGAACATTACTCATTCAATTAGAGAGACAGTACAGTGTTCCTACTTACAAAAGCATAAATACTAGAAACAGTTACTGTGTGAACAATTTGCCAACAATTCAAAGACTGAAATATATCTTATTAAACCATTTCTTCATAGGCCTGTATAAGTTTAGCCTCTTTGAGTACAGATTGATGAGAGTAAATGTCCACATTTGCTGGATAAACTGTCAGTTGTCCACTCAATTTTCCTGAGTCAGTGTTTCACAGACTGTTGAACTATTTCCTTCCATGGTCCTCTTGTGACTCTTTGGTGCCCAAGCTATTGAATTATACCTGCTTGTCCTTCTCTATAGTCATATAACTTGCTGGAAGACTGCATTCCCCTAGCCACCCTTCCACCTTTTCTCTATCTCTTAGACAAATTATACCTCCCTCAGAGGAGACTGTATTTAAGTGAAATGCTTCCAAAAGCTTTTGGATTACAGCGACCTCAAAGGAAATAGAGACTATTTGTCAAGTTTTACAGATTTCTCCCTGCATTTCTCATTGCCAGTTTTCAGTGAGTGCTTTTCATGTTTTCAGGGGTTCACTGCTGTAAAGATTCTGATTGGTGGGTATTAGGCACAGAGCAAGGGCTTCCTGCTCTCTGTTGATCTCTCATCCTGGGAGGCTGATGAACAGCACTAGTAGGTGCAGGAGCTCAGAACAAAAGCAGAGTTTATGAAGGTCATGTTGCCTTAGCAAAGGGAAGCTCTTTTGTATGTAATGACACCCAAGGAGCATGTGTATGAGCTAGGATAAATTACAGCAGACCTTATTGAGGAGAACACAGTGGTAGAGTAACCATACCCTGCATAGCTCCCTGCATGATCCTCATGCCTAATGTTCTCTCCAGGATGCTGCAGCAAGACTACCACACTATCATTCAATTGTTCTTTGACTGCAAGGCACAGAATTTGGGTGTTCCAGCTTAAGCAACCTGTGCACCAGGGCATCATCGATTTCAACAAGTGAGTTAAAAGCAATCTCCACTGTGGAGTAACTTGACAACAGGAAAAACACACACAAAACCTAAACAAAACAAACAAACCAAAACAAAACACAAAACAAACTTAAAAAAACCCCAAACAAACAGAGCCCCCCCCCCCAAAAAAAAAATAAATCCCCAAACAAATGGAACATCTCCCCCTCAAAAAAACCCTCCCAAAAGCCACAGAAAAACCCACAAAAATAATATAATGAAATACCAGGACAAATTTGGAGCAAAAGTTTAGCATGCTTTAATTCTGAAAGAGTTTTTTTGCTCTAAGTATGTCAGGTTCATATCCTGAAATGTTGTGTGCATAAATTCAACCAATAAGCTGGGTATAATGTGTTCAGAGATAAATAGAGGAAGACCTTAGTACTTAAGATAAAACATACATAAAAGAAATTAAAGAAAAAAACTTTAAAAAATTTTTATTTTGAAATCAGCAGGTGGACAGGGAAATATCATCTTATTGATTGTTATAAATGATCAAATCAAGAGCCAAACTTATAAGAAAATTTAGCAATTATTTATTAATTTGTCCACGAGACCAAATTTCAATCGTCAAAAACCACCACAGCCAAGGGCAGCGTCGAGCCCAGGTTCGGTGCTGGGTGAGCACAGATCTGACCTCCGGGTGTCAGAGTCTCCCCTGTTCACAAATGCTGCTTCGTGCAGCGAGTTCTTATACAGTTTATTGTGCCCGAGACAGAGATGATGGAATGTTCTGCCACACTATCATTCAATTGTTCTTTGACTGCAAGGCACAGAATTTGGGTGTTCCAGCTTTGTGTCTCTTCACATGCAGAACCGGGGCCATACCTGTGCAGAGTTAGACGAAAGTCCAGTCCAGGTGTCTAGATGTTGTCAGAGGACTTTGAGGAAGTCAGTATTCACATGTAACAGGGTGCACCCATTAATCATCGTGGTAGATGTAATCTTCGAGGTGATAATCACTCCCGAGTTGTCCCAGCGACCCAGGGAAACCGGTGATTATCACCCTGGAAGTTTCCATTCTTACGTTAAAGAACACGATGTTATCTCAAGGTAGTCCGAGAACTAGATGAATATGAATTAGATGCTGCTCCCAGCCAGGGTGGTCAAAAGACATAGTTTGGATCTTACAATATTTTATACATTAATAGCATGAATTATCTCTATCATATACTACATTGGTCAACATGGGACATCCTATAAAACCCAGATTTGCAATAACAAAGTTTGTATTTGATGTTTAAGCTTCCCTGTAGTTGTTGATCAAGGATCACATCTCTTTGGATGCCTGACAGGTGACACCTCTGCCAACAGAAGTCAGCAGTTTAGACCTGGCCATAATTACCTGATGGTATCCCTATTAAGCAGAATTACCATCCCTATTAAACAGCAGTTATTGCTATTAGGTATCATTAGTCTTAAATTGCTTTCTTGGGACACATCTCAATTAAGCAAATTTCCGTGTTAAGCGCATTCTGATTGACTGAACTGCACTGTGCTGCTTTGTTTCTTCATGCACTCACTCCAGTAGCCTTCATCCCTCATTTACAGTTCTCACAAAGTCTGGCCCTTCTAAGACTTATTAAAAAAGTACACCCAACTGAAGCAAGGACTGCAAAAAGGCCCTAATTTTTTGGTGCCTTGCCACATTTCATCAGTTCTATTTGAAATTCAATTTCTACTCTTGCAAGGTTTTGGTTTTGTTCTTTTTTCTTGGAATAGTGCATTCATTTTAGTTAGTGTGTAATCCTCCTGTAACAGGATATTTTCTGGCTTCTGTAACAGATTATGAATTACACATGCAAAAGAGTGATGTGATTTTACTATCTAACATTTTTAGAGAAGGGTGTAGAAAAATGACATTTTAGCAATAGAATTATTTTCTCTAGAATGTTTGTGCTTCATATATCAGAGGCAGTGGTTTTAAAAACAACATAACCATGAATCTCACAACTTTTATTTGTTGAAAGAGCAGCTTTATTTCAAGCAGGTTAGAGGCAAAAATAAAGCCAGATATATTTAATGTGGTTTTTAATTAAGAGTTCAGATTGTAATAGTTAAGGTAGTCCTGAGCAATGCTGCGGTGGGAACCCAAACAAACCCTTAAATCACCTCAAGCCTTTCAGTCAAATCCAAACTATGAATATTAATGTGTCTCCAACACAAATTAAAACCAAAACAGCATTTTTAAAGAAATTATGGCATATTTTTAAAGTTGATCTGGTTTTCTTATATAGAAACTTGTTATAAATACAAATAAAAGAATTAAAGCACATTATTGAAAACACATCCACTTTCCTTCTTCTTATAAGAATAGCCTTCCAAAGTAATAGAAATTCTTTCTTAACACTAAATAACATTTTGATTATGATTTCTGCTAATCCATCTTGTCACTGAATGCAATTCAAAGGTACCATACCCATGCAATTTCTCAGATGTAGTCATGCAGAAGAAAAAAAAAGTCAATTCAATTCTTTCAGTGATTCTTTGGGATTCTGGATGCCAACTCAGAAATACTAAGTAATTTTATCTTCTTGCCTTCTGAAGTTTTGCAGTGGTGAGTGCACGCAAAAGCACAATTTTTTTTCTGAGGCTATTGGGAAGTGCCATCTATTAAGCACCCCCTCCCTCCTTGCTGGGAGGATGACAAGGCAGTAATCAATATCTTTCTTGAGAAGACTTTTCAGAAGAGTAGTTTTCATATTTTTTGTTACTGTAGTCTATTTTATCATAAATCTTCCTAGACATGCTTAATGCAGTCTGATATGATTTTAAAATGTTTTTCACTCTACAAGTCAAGGAGAAGCACTACAGCCATCTCTTTGCTTTCTCAATAAAACAGATGTTAGGATGTCCATAAAAATAAATTCCTTTATTAAGAGAAATGGAATTCAAAGTAAAACACACTTCTGGTCTTAAAATTTCAAGTGATGGAGAACTCATTAAAAAACTAGCTAAAATGTGCAGATGGTCTCATGCTTCTAGGAGAGGGAGAAGACATGAATGTGGCTCTGCTTAGAATTTATTTCCCTTCCATAGCCTTGTGTTTTCTTTACTAAACTGAAGATGTCATTGAGTATATTTGAATACTGTACAAAACACTCCCTGATTTCTGTCATATAAAATAATCTGCTTGATCTCCTTCAGTCTTAAGAGTCACAAGGAACTGAGAAGTTAAACTTTGCTTTTCAGCTGCTGCCTCAGCCACCCATCACTTATGTCTCTAGATCTGGCCAGGACCTTGTATGGAAATCCTACATTGCCTGTGATCACTGAATTTTCATATGATCCCCCTTGCCACTACATTTAAGGCAAAACATTCAAACAAGCCATAACTAATGTGCTACAGTAACACTATTTTCAGCAAGAGTTATCTAAGAAATAGCCTACTTTGTCTCTAGATGTGTGTTGTCATCTTATTGCAAAAGTTCCATACCGTCTTTGTGATTTCTCATGAGCATCTCCTCACAGCACAGCCAACAAACTACAGCTATCTCCTCACCCAGCTAACCCACTCTTTTATAGCACTTATCCTTATTAGACACAGGTGTGGCCTGTTAAGGGCAGGCCTGCTCCTAATCTTTGGTAATTAGTACAGCTGCAACTCCTCAGGGGTGAGATTACCTTCTGCACTATCTTTATTTTCTTACATTCTATCCCCCCACAGATGTGGTTAACCAAATTATGTTATTTGCTTGCTCTCAGTTAATGTGCCCATTAAAATATGCCACATTTTGCAATCTTGGATAGGATTGACTTTTTTTTTGTGTCCAGAAAGTTCTTGAAAGTCTTCAGTAAAGGAAACCCCACAACATCTCTGAGCAACCTGTTCCAGTGCTCAGTCACTGCACAGTAAAATTCTTCCTCAAAATCAGATGGAGTTTCCTGTGTATCACTTTCTGCCCACTGCCTCTTGTCCTGTTTGGCACCACCAGGCAGAGCCTGGATCCAACTTCTCCCCTCCATTTAGATATCCCTGGACTAAAGTTCCCTTTGGGAGGTAACCTCTTTCAAGACATAATTTTCTGCTTTGAGCTGGCAGTTTCAGGCATACTTTATCCATTAAAATGTGGATCCATAAACATCAATTGTCCCATTTTCCTGAGATAACCATAGTGTGTAAAATAATACCTTTTTTTGATAAAGTTTTATTCTCCTTAAACCCAACAATTCCCTGTAGTGTCTGTTATATTAAATACTGCAAGGTTATTCTGTATTTTGTGTAATAAGAGAATGTTTTTTTTTTCCTTGTGTCTGTGACATATTGGTATGAGACTTAGTGGATTTTATGTCTAATTTGTACCTCTCAGTTTTTATTAATTTTCTTACTACTCTTTTTGTTGTGTTGGTCTCTTAAAGCCTCCAATTAAGGCAATAACATTTGAATTGTGAAGTCAATCCCCATAGAAGGAAAATATGCTCTGCATAAAAGTGACGTGTAAATCAGACTGTTTTGATTGCCTGTCTTCTACTGCCATGGAAGAGAATCCCAGAAGAATTCCCTGGCATTTACTTCTTTGCAACATCTTTGAGTATTTCAAATTTGTATGATACTTGTAAGCCATGCCACTGTGTGCATACACATCTTATGTGAGTTTTTGACAAAATTCTTCATCACAAATTATGCTTTGGTTCAGTAGGCTCAGGTTGTGCTACAGGTTGTGATACAGTCATCAGTTAAAACCAGTTATTTGAGGCACATCAAACACTGTTACTTATCACAATGCACCTTAATTTCATTTTTTAAAAGTTAAACTTAAGACATGGCATTAAATTACATTGTACAAACACAAGAATTTTTACCTTCAGTTTCCTGGAAAACTAGCCCTACACTAATACACCAATTTTTATTGGCTCAGACTTCTATTAAGTCTGCAGTTATAGGACCTAATTGGAAAAATGTTATAATCACAAAAAAACATGTCATTCTGTAAAAGAGGAAAAATGGAATACAGAAAAATTACCTTTAGTGGTGGCTGTCAATCTTGTTTCTGTACCCCAGAAAAGGGACAGGAGCTGAGCAGTGGTGAAACATCAGACTTCAAGGCAAAGGAAGAAAGACTCCTCCTGTAGCTTACACCTTTAGTCCTTCTATTTTTGTGCACAGTACACACATTTTCTTGGGTGAAAGCTTTTCTTCTTGAGTAAAAGAGAAGAATGGATGTACTATGTAAAGAATTGTGGAAGTTATTGTAAAAGGTACAAAAAAAAGCCCAGATTTTACTCTTCCCTCAGACAAATGAAAATCCAGAGATTTCCTATCAATAGCAACAATTCTATTGATTGTTAGGAGAGTACACAGATATCAGTGAGTTGGCACTGAAAATTTTTGTATTAATTACACCATTACTCTTAGATGAAACATTTGAAAAGCTGTATAGTATTTGAATTAAATTTTGAGAGCAAAAAATATATATGATCAAGAATAGAAGATGAATAAAACCAGAAACTTTTATTTCCACCCTGAAGGTTGGAAGTTGTTGTGTGTCATTTTAGGACTGTATAAACCCTAAAAGCTTTTTACAAAATACATTAGACATTTACAGAAGTTAGCTTCTTAATGAAGAAAATACCAGGAAAAGCTTCTTTAATCTGTGAAAAGTGAGTTAGATAGTCAATGGGTTTTTGCACTGCCCTCAAATATCTGTGTTCTGTGATGAGCATCATGTAGATTACAATGTCTAATATGTATTTGCATTCATGTGCCAGTGTCATCACAGCTGCCTGGGGGATCTCTATCCACTTTGCAGGGACATAAGCCTGATGTTTATGTGTCTCACCTTCTTTTAGAAGTACTGGGAAAGATTGCTTTCTCTTTCTTCACATTTTAGTCAGATACAGTTGGGTGATAATGTGGTATACCCAAGAAAAATGGAAAGACAGAGGCAACTTTGGAAAGCAAAGGTGCTGATGAAAATTGAGCGTATCCTTGCATCTATTAGGCTACAAATGTCATTTTAAAGTTGAATTCGTTGCTGTGTCCCCAGAGAGAGGGAAAAATTTCCATTCCTCATTTTCAAGATGATACCTGGACTTGAGGATGATTTTACCCCCTGAAAATTAGCTCCAATTTCTAACCAGACTGTTGATAACAGCAAAATCATTTGTTTATTTTATTGTTCTCTTTTTTGTCAGTTTCTGTTTCTTTGACTGAACTTTGTAAATAAGTATAAATATAAATTATATTTGTATTTATAAATATATATATATATATATTTTATTTTAAAAGTATAAATATTTAATTGAGTTTTAACAACATAGAGGGGAATTTAAAAATGCTATAGGCTTCATTTTTTGTGGAATAAGTCAATACTCTGTCTTGCAGGTTTTGTTTAGAAAACTATAGAAAACATTTTTGCTTAATATTATGATCCTTAATGGGTCTTGTATTTGTGATCACTGCAGTAGTCAAGTTCACACAATCTAAATTCTACTTAAATCTTCACATCCTAAAGTTTACTATTTGGCTGACTCAAATATAAATCCATGGTCATTGGTGGTATCTTCTGGGAGTGAAAAATAAGTTTTGTTAAAGAAAAGTCTGATAAGGTCTTAAGAACAGCTCACTGCAGGATCCACTCCAGATCAACTGTAGGGATGCAGAGCATCAAAGAGATGAGGGATTTCCCCAGAGAGTAAAATTAGCTGCATACATACTGGGATGTAAGTAAAGTCCAAGCAATCTGAATCTGGTGTTATTTGCTCACTTAATAGACATGGCAATCAATGCTGTTCATATAGTTCCGGAAAAAAACTCCAAGATCTTTTAAAAATGTCATTTAGCAATGTGTTATTTTTTGTCTAATCTCACACAGTTTTGTTTAGATAGAAAATGTCTCATGACTGGAAAATACAAAAGAATATAAATGAGAGTTGCCAAACAGACTGGCATTTCAAGAAGGTAACATTCACATTTTGTATGTGCTATGGCATCTCTCCATAGATTTCTTAACTTCAGTTAGCTGCCAACAAGTGGGACTTAATTCTGGACCCAGCTCCTTTTTACACTTGCAGCAGTGGCAGAGAGATCAGACAACAGACTTTTACATATTTTCTGTTCATTATTTCCTAACAAAAGAAGTAGTGGTGGAGAAATTAAACCTTACCAATATTTGCAAGAAATGAATTTGCAGAAGGAAAAGCAATTCACTTTTTTGACTGTTGTTGTGCTGTATTTTGCTCCAGTAGTTGCAAGTGATTGTATTATTTTTGTAGTACATCAGACACAAATACAATTTTTCCTTTCCATAAAGGAAGAAATTTGAGGCTTACCTAGAATTTTGAGAATTTCATTTCCTTTAAATCTCTGCTTTCTTACTGAAGAACTACATTACTTGTCAGTATACTGAGCACTGTAAGCAAAAAGCTCATTAGTAATGTTTAGTAACAATTTTATTGAGTGTAATAATTTATAGATAAGACTAATTAGATTTATATGTCATTAGATAGGTAGTTATACCACTTTTTTTCTGTATAAACTTTCTTCAGTGTATAGGCATTTTTTATTTATTTATTTACTATATTTTTACATATTGACTTGTCAAATGAGGGAAATCACAATTTGAATATTAAATTTTCCACTTTTCTCTCACAATTTGTCCTCTCCAAAAAAGCCATAAAACTGGATAGATGTGATGGAAAATTTGGGAGTTCTGAATTTGAAACTGCTAATCTGCTGCCCTACAGTAAAATGACCATGATCATGTGTCTGGTATATATTTAAGATGTATTTTGCTCTCCTTACTTATTTTGAATATTAAACTTGCTTTTCAGCTGATCTCACATAAGTCAGTTGGGCTTGTTGTAGAATTAGACACTGCTTAACAGAATGTGATCCAAATTTCATGGTTATTGAGATGAATGAAAAATTAATTAGTCATGAAATAGAAACTAAAATACTGGCACAGATTAGAAACTTGGCAAGACAGAAAGCTAAGACTGGAAATGAAAAAGAAAAAAACACCCCAAAACCAACAACAAAAACAACAGAAAATCAAAGTAAAAACCGGAGAAGGTTAGTAAAAGAATTTCCTGCTGGAACAGCTTAGAAGGCAGAAGTTTTACATAAGAAAAATCCTCTAAATTTTTTTGTGTCATATAAAATCTATCTATCTCATTGCTTGGGCAGATACCTCAACAACATTGTAGATCACACAGTCAAAATATTACCTCACTGTGCAACAATAGTTCAACAAGTCAGCAAAAATTGTGAAGCATTAATAGTGTGCATGAAAACTACTAAGTGCAATCTTAGAAACCTCTGATGCATTATTTGCAATTGTGTGTTCAATACTCTTCACTTAAACTTAGATTACTAGAAGTATTTAATCATTGTCCAAAATGCCTTTTAAGAATCTGCGATAATAGCTCCATAGAGATAATACAATAATAGTAGAAATCACTGTTTGGGGATAACATAAAAAGCAGAAGCTATACTAGAGAATCTGCCATAATCTCTCACCCAATGAGTTTAAAGCAAGGGAGGTGAAAGGCAAAGGCTGTTGCTAATTAGCTGTGTGAACACACTCTCTGTAACACTGAGGTAATTTTCAGTGGGTTCATACCCTCCCACTTGAGAATCTTGATTCAGAGGCTGTTTGAGCAACCTGGTCTTGTGAAAAGTGTCCCCGAAACAAGATAATCTTCAAGATCCCTTCCAACCACAACCACTCTACTTTTCTAAAATTATATAAATACAGACAGAGCCACTGCAGACACTCCAGGACCCAGGAGACCAGCAGAGGTCATGTAGGTCTGCTGTGAGAACCAGGAACCCCTGGAGTGGCAGCTGGAAGCTAAGCAAGGTGTCTTACAGTATCCAAATTGACAATAAATGTTCATGGGTCCAGACTGTGTGTAACTGAGTGCAGTAATTTCTTGTTAGGAAATGGTCCCTTCTAGTTCAAAAATCAACCTCATCTGTAAGAGGACATTTAAGTGAAAAACTAACCCCAAAATATGGTTTACAGTTAAAATGTGACTGTATCTTTACTAAGGGTGTAGAGTTTTTTCTTTAAATGCAACTAATAACTTAGACAACAGGCCAATTAACTTTTTAAATTTAGTCTACAACTTGAGAAAGAAATTACTCGCTTTATGTGTTAATAAGGAGAAAAATAAACAAGACATGAAGAACCCTTTTAGATTTTTGGCATGAGTGAATCATTATGTTAATCTAGGCTTGACCTTTATTTCAAAACTCAAGGAAATACTTTGAGATCACAACTTTCTAGGTGATTGTGAAATGTGCATAAATATTAGCCCAGTCATCTGGAGTCTGACATTTACTTGTTGACAAATAAAAAATTATTTTTAAAAAGTAAGCTACGATGCCCATTTTCTTCTTACTTAATTTTTCATTCCAGACACATGGAGACATATTTATGAGAAATTAAAAAGCAGTAAGGAGTAGGATTTGTCAAAAGAATCATTCCAGCTAAATAGTGCTCACATATGAAGTACATATTTTAAAGATTTAACAGATGTAGTTTTGGGGGTTTTTTTCCCACATAAACTTATGTTGCAAATTTGAAGCATTAAAGAATCAAGGGGCCGTAATTATTCCAAAAGGAGAATTTAAATATGTAACTAATTGTATCATAGAACTTGTCACACTTACAAAGTGATTCTCAAACCTTTTCATCTAAAATGTAATCCTGAAGTGCTGAAGAACAGACAGCTCTCCCTTGAGCACTCTCTTCTAGTTACATTTCTGAAGGTATAATGGTTCTTAAAAGCCAGGAAAATAAGTTCTGGTTTCAGGTGACAGAAGAGGAACCTCCTGTCCCTGCTTTGTTACCTTACTATAATTCAAATTTCAAACCAGTGTTTTTATTGACATACTTATTTTTGAGATAAACGTGCATTTCCTAGGCATTTTGGGGTGAGTTTATGATCTCCCTTCAGTTATAAATATTTTTGGAAGAAAAATGAATCTTCATGTTTTGTAATTGGGTACTATACTCCAGATTGTTACAAAATGAGAAAAATGTTTGATACTGGATTTTTTCTTTATTAGATAAGACAGTGCAATATTGATAAGACAAGTACTGTGTTTCACATTTTAAATACTGTGTGAGCAGGGCCCTTAGGAAATCTCTACTTATTTACAGTTGAAATGATCTGCAAATAAACTCACTAAGACACTTCAATATATTAAATAGAGAGAGAACATTGAAATGGCAGCCTCAGAACAATGTAGATTCTTTTAATTTAATCTCTCAGGTCTGTAAAACAATTGGAAAAGCAGTGATGTGGGTCTCACTTTAATGGGAACAGCTACACTACCATCACTGAGATATTTTGGGTGGTTCTGGGTTATTTATTTACTTGTATTGCAAATCTGAGATAGCTACATCTAAGGAAAAAAAAACTCCAACCCTCTAAATTCACCAGTAGGTGGTAAGGGAAATGGGACATGAGTTAATATGAACTAAAAGCAGGGTTTTCTTTGTTTAAGATTGCTTAAGACTTAGTATTCAAGATCAAGCTGCTAATAACTTTGCAAGAGTTTAATTTCCTGAGTCAGGTATTCCCTGATAAATTTTTATTTAAATTCAGGAAAACACCCAGGCAAAACAAAAAAAACAAACCAACAACCCCATCAGTTTGGGGGACAGGAGGGGGGAAGGGCACGTATTTGGGGAATATGAAATGGATAGAAACAGTAACTGGACAGGGTAATAATGTGAGGGAACAATTAGAGTGTGAAAGCAACAGACACAGCTTAAGATCAGCATCAGGATGGTGTTATGCAGAAATTGAATGACTACACTAAAAAAAAAAGAAAAAGAAAACTGTATCATTTGACTCTGAAAACTGAGTAAAACACACTGATTTTTTAATGAAGAAAACATTCCTTCGTATTTGTACCTACAACACAAACTCCAATGCACTTAAGGAGCTGTGTTGAACAAAAGCTGAGACATGATTCTCAGTGGCTCTCCACCCTGTGAACTAGCTCAAGAAGTGATGATGATTTTGCCAGTGTAGACAGCTACTGGCAGCAGAACAATAGGGAATCTTGGCAACCTCGATTTCCAGAGGCAAATAAGCTCTGCTGAACTTGCTTTCTTTCTACCTGTGCATGGACTTTCTTTAACTTAACGAGGTGCAAGTAGTCACAAGTGTTGTTCATTCCACTCAGAATGAAGCTTTGTGGTATCAGTTAATCCATGACAATTAAGTAATTAGCATAAAGTGTGCAGCAGATCCTCAGTGCAAAGTGCACCATCCTCTACAGGTTTGCAGGTGCAAGATGTTTGCTGCAGCCACCACCACTACTAAGCCATCACTAAGTGTGATTTTGGGACCTAGGTCAGACTGTAAGTCACACAAATTGATGCAAGGGAGGGAAGAGAGGAGGAAGGACTAATGTCCTGTTTTGAGAACTAGAAGGAGGTGGAATGGGAATGTCACAAACAGAAGAGGGGCGTGGTGTTGAAGGGCTGATTTGGGGATAACAATATTGAAAATGGCATTTTAACGAACTTAAAGGGTAAGAAAGGAAAAAGTAAGGGTTTCCATGAAATAAAAATAGATTGTTTTATCACCGAAGCTTGTTTGAAGTCACATATTGATATGTAAACATATAGGTCTTTAGGTGGTACTCTAGTTACAACATGACTGAAGGAAAGTTTGAGGAGTTCTTAGAAACAAGAAACTTCTTCAGAAGAGAAAAAACTTCAGCTAATAGTTCCTAATCGCTTTATTTTGAGAAAGTGGGAAGTTATGTCAGCAATGAAATTCAGTGTATGCTCAGTTCTTATGCTCTTTCCCTCAGTGTGTTTTCTTGCTCCTTCCAGGAGGAAATGGGTTAATGTATATGCCACTGCAGTTTTTTGGAAGCTTTACAACATTTTTGGAGCTTCTTCAACAGCATTTTTGGTTTGTTGATGGTGAACTTCCTGTGTCAATTTTAAACTCTTACTCTCCACACTTTGGTATTTGAGACTTCATAGCTGGGTAGGGTTAAGTAAGTCCTCCTGAAGTCAAAGAACTTTTCTTACCTTTTTCTTACCTTAAGGAAAATCCTGATGTCTTGTTGCAGAGCAGTCCTTACTGATACTCTACATGCAGAAGTGATATATAGGGTGCCCTCTATCCATTTTGCACAAGGTTAGCCCTAGATGTTTTCAGAAATGCCTTCTTCTAAATTGAAAAAAAAAAAGACATCTGCTTTTCTGTTTTGCATAATAATAATAATTATGTAATTATAGTTCATTAACATGCACATGCACATGGTGTTTTGTTCTGTTTTTTGGTCTGACATATATAGACCTCACTACTATTTGAAAGATCATTTAAAAATAAACCATCATTGAACAAAAATCCAGAAATGTGTGACAGGCTCTATTCAGAGCAGAATACTCAAAATTTGTCTTGGCTGGGATTTCACTGCTGTTTAATAGACTATTAGCTCCAATTTGCTACTGCTTTATTTGTGTCAATGCACTCTGATCTGAGCATTTTTGTCAACTGCTTTGCTCTGAATATAACTAGGAGAATATTCCAAAAATGCCATTCATCAGTGGGATGCAAGTTGAACTCATGTGTGCCTAGCAAGACTTGCATGTCATTAATTACAAGATCTTCTTTACCTCTGACTGAAAGCTTTCAGGCAAATCACTTAAGTGAGAAAAAGAAAATTCACTAGCACTTACACAAGACAATGTTGATTCTGAATGTTTTCATCAGAAACTTAAAAATCATAATTGAGCTAATATTTGTGATCCTGATAAATATTTTACAGCTTTTGTATGTTTAAAAGTTTGGTCTTCAATATATTATATGTAATAGTTCTCCAGTTTTATCAAAATTAGCTTTTAAAAATTGTTTTCATCCATTTTTAACAATCTTCCCCAAATGAAGTTGACACCCTCTGTCCCCCTTCCTCTCTTCCCCCTGTCCTTTTTGTCTGCTTTTTCCAGTGGTTATGCCTTATTTCTTACTTGATTTTTAATTATGTTTGGGACATAGGTGAGTCAGAGAAGAGTTTGATTTCATCTGCTCCTAGTTTGAGAAGAAAGAAAAAGAATAATTATTTTCTCCCAAGATTGCTTTCACTCAAGATGCACCATTATGGTGCACTGAGCAGATTACTGCAAAATCTTTTCAAAAAGTAGTCTGACCTCTCCTCAGGAAAAACAAAACTTCAGGCTCCAGCTTCCTAGAACAGTTCTTTAACTGTGAAACTCTTCTGAGAAAGTGGACACAAAAGACCCAAGTTAACTGGCTCCATCTACTTGGGATCTTATTATCTGTAGATGTTTCTTTACAGTCTCAAAGGAGTGAGAGGTAACTCACCATCTCCTAGAAGTCCACTAAATACCAAATTACAGTACCTAAATTAGCTGCACTGGATTATGCATTTGAGCTTTGGGTGAAATACAAGTGTAGTAGTGGATCTGTCATTTTGAGTTTTCTTATCATTTACTTCCTTTATAGCCTCTTACAACTCATAAAATAGTAGGCAGAATTATTTCTAGAAATTTGGCATCTAAATAAGATACTGTCTCTAAATATGGGTCTGAAATTTGCTGGCAGACACAGCTATTTTTGTTAAGCTACAGCATCTGAATCATAGACAGAGAATCATAATCATTTAGGTTGGAAAGGAGCTGAGAAAGCAGCCCAGTCCATTCCCAGCCCCAAACGGGGGTGATAATGAACTCTGACTTGCCTGTGAACTGCCCCAGTTGAGGTCTCTGTTTCAGAAGACTGGAAATGCATCTTGTGCTAGGAAAGCACCCACGGTTCTGCAGAGCCAGGAGACCCTGTCTCCCTGCCTTTCAGACTTCTAGACCAAAGACTCAAAAGAAAGTATAGGAGTTTTCTGTCCTACCCAAGAACTGATGGTGATTTTACCACAAAAAGGTTTGAGGAAAATGGAAGTTTCTCATGACCTCTTCCTTATATGTAATCTGAAGAGAAAAAAAGATCCAAAGACAAGAAATGCTCCTTTGTGAACAATTAATTAGATTTAACTTGCTTGATACCTGCCTGACAAATTTACAAGTCCTTGAGATTGGAAAGGGAATTTCTAAAAGAATCTCCCCACTCAATGCTATTTTAGTTTTGCATAAGCATTATGAAAAGAAAAAGAAAAATCAGAAAAGCAAGGCAAGGTAGGCATTCTATTTTTCGACTGTTCTGTACCAAGGAATAAATTTAATAAAGGCTGCAGGTAGCTTTAGGCAAAACAAGTTTTGCAAGGATTTTGAAACTTTTTTTTCTGAATATAAAAGCTCAGGGACTCTATAGTCTTTATAAAGACTTTTACAAAAGTGTGGTCTTTAGCCAGCTGGAGGAAAAATTTTTATAGTACATAAAATGAGAGGGGGAAAAAAAAATTGATATTCATATGTTACTCAGAAAGAAACTTCCACACAACATTTCTATATTCATCTTAGAAATATATCTCTAGCTATTAGTGATATATTACATCAGTGATCACATCATTATGTGAATTTACATTAAAATTTAAGATAGTTTAGTAATTAAATTTTAGAAAGACAGCTTCTGAATAAATTAGGGAATGTCATATACAGAAGTTTGGAAGGAAGTACTTCTCCATTGACCACTGTGCTCTGACATACTCCTTTGTGATCTTTCAGCACGAGTCTTCCTGCAACAAGACATTCAACTTTTTCTTACCTGAGGCACAAGATTATATCAGTATTAACTTTAATCCACTTATCTATTTCAAGCTGAATTGTTATCTGTCTTTGCCAGCATATCTCTCATTGTCTCCATACACACAGACTTAATCAAATCACTTCTGTGCTTTCATGCTCAAAACCTGTTTTGAACCATCTAGCTTAGTCCACTGAAATTGGTGTCCTCCTGTGTTATCTGATGATCACTACAAATTAGACTTCCCTACCTGCTATTCTAGCAAAAAAATTAAATTATTCTTTTAATTCAGGTGGGAGTGGGAGTGTTAGTGCAGGTCATTTTTAAATGAAGAGCCAGCAGTAGCAAGTTGCATATTATTTTTCCTAAATGTTCTTGTGAAAATAGATTTTTCTTAACTTCAGGAAGAACCAATAAGTATAAAACTTTTAAGACAACATTATTATCTGCTAAATAAGCAGACATATATTTTGGTTTGCCTATATGAAATTCTGCTATTTGAACACACTGAAATAGGTACATCCATGATACTGCAGTCCAATAATTTATGACTGATATATTCCATCATTTAGAACATTGGTCAATATTTCTTGCTTTAACCAACAAATTAAATGCTGGAAGCAGAAAACTGCATGGATGGAATAGGTCATTCTGCTGTCATGTATCTCAAAATTCAATGTTTCTATTTCCAGGTTGATTATGAAGAAACATAAAAGACAGCATACCTGCTTCCCTTGTCTCTGGAATTTTTAAGCAAGTCACATACTGAATTTAAATAACTGACATTATGTTTTCAAGCAATATAAAGAAAAAAAAAAAACAAACAAAAAACAACTTCTTAAGGGTTTTTGGCTGGTCAGTTTTTTCAAAAGAACACTTGATTTTTTTTGATGATCATAGGCAAAAGTTACTCCCCTCTTTCTTTCTCTTGACTCCTGCTTGATTAAGGCAGCTTCCTCAGGAAGCAATCATCTACTAGACAAGAATTAAAAGGAAAATCTGAAAAACTTTCACAGGGTTAGGTGGAGGTAAAAACATGTAGCAAAAAGCATAGATCTTTCACTGTGGAGCTTAACAGTGGATTTCCCTGCTCATTACTGCACCCTGAAAAAAGGAATTGCAGAGCCAAAAGTCTGAAATGAACAGCACAGACAGCTTTTCATTATTGTTCCATCAAAACAACCCTTCTACATAATGCTTGGAAAAGTGCATCAAATGGTGTCAAAACTGTAACAGAGGGCGCTTTACCTGTGTGTTGCCCAACTCAACAGATACTAATTATGAAGGTTCGCGTGGAAGTATACTCTGGGATAATCTGTGGGGTCCACAGCCTCAGGAGGGCTTAACTCCCTCCTTTGCTTCTAAGCAGTATCAATGAGCAAAGAATGCTTTTCCATTTCCTTCAGAATGTATCCCTGATGAAGAAGACATCCAGTGCTTGTCCCTGTCTTTACCCTTTAGTGTCAGCTAGTGCAGAAAAGATCCAAAAAAGGGTTTATCCTCACTCTCATAACTAGGAAAAATTAGGCTCCAGACAGACTCTCACCTGGAAGCCTCCCCTTACTACAAAATGGGATGCAGTAAGATGAGTCAGAAATGAGTGGCTAAAAAGAGCTGGCTACCACACAAGGAGTAGATGTGGGATGTGGGATTCAGCAGTTCTTGGGTAAGAGAGGTAATCATTGTGACTCTCACAAGCATTGTATTCAACAAAATCCAAGAATTTGGAGATTTTAAAAAAGTAAGATGTATGGGCTTATTTTGGGTTTTTTCTCTTGGATTTTGGGTTTGTTTGTTTAGCTGTTTGTTTTGAAGGGTAGCTGTCAGAAATTGTTTTGCAAGCATTTGTTGCCAGATTACTACAAGGTTTCCACAAGCCTCTCAAGATAGGAAATTTACTAATTTGAGTTTGATATCAGAAACTCTTCAAAGTGAAGAGATATTACATTTGCAATGACATCAGTTAGCTTTTTCTGCTCATCTACACTTTTCTACAATATTAGTACTGAAAAAATATGTAAATCCTTACTGTGAAAGAATCTCGGTAGGTTAAATTGGTGTTTGGCTTAGTAAGTAAATCTAGAGAGCTTATCAGAATCCTTCAGGAGATAAATTAGAATTCTTACCCTGTTGTTTGTCCTGGTTCCATCCTTTTGAGATGCAAGTTTCCAAAACACTGCAAAGATTCTCACTCATAAATATTAATTTAGTGAGGAAGAAGGAGGAACATGATAACCATCAAACTGTCAGTTTGAAGGTAGAGGGTGAAAAATGATATAGCCAAAACCTATGGGACTGCAATTCCATCCAGCATACTGTTAGAAATAACTCTGAAGTAGTAAAAAGTTTCCCAACTATTTCAGATTATAACTACTTCAGGAGTTGATGCTGTGTTGTGTTTAACACGTTTATACTGTGCATTGCATGAACAGCTAAATAACCGTATGGCCAGATCAAAGTAAAGAGATAACCAGAAAAATAAGTTTAATAGACATAGAATAACCTGAAGTGACAAGAAACTTTTCTATAATATTATTATGTAGATCCAGCTTTACACAGTATTTGCAAGTGAACTAATAATAACACTTCCATGATTTATTTTGGATAAATCCATATATATCTCAAAAACACTCTCAGCAGAGCATTGTTATTACTTTATTAAATACTACTTTTGCCTACTTGAGCTTAACAAACAAATCTAATGGTATGAAAGAATTTAATTTCAGAGCTGAATGATAATTTTTCAGGCATGGTTAATTCACATAATTCAAAGTTAATTATGTTTGCAATATTAGAGAGTGTGGTAATTTTGTTCTGTTCAGCTGCAGCTCTTATTAAATCTTATGTTTTGATTAGGAAAGCCAGGCTTTAAGACTGTACAGTAAATTAGAAAAAACGGCAAGGTATGGGGAAATGTTTTTAGGCACATGCTTTTGTTCATGTTCACATCCTCTCTTGTGTTACATCACTTTGCCAATCCAAACCTGAATGAGATGTACTTAAATATTTATTTACGCCTCATTTTATATGTGATTTCTTTCATTTTTTTAAGCATTTGGAAATGCTAAACTTGATGTCCCCAAGCCACTTGATGAACTAATGTACAGTGGGCCCTTCATCTGTGATTCTTGTACCAAGCAGTATTTCCCCTGCTGTATTCCTCAGTGGAAAAGAAAGACTCGACACAAGAGAGATTTACAAAATCAATTAAGAAGTGTCAGACACTTATTGACAGGGGATCTAATTTATTTCAGTGTTAGATTTGTGGCATTGATTAGATATTGCAAAATTTGTTTTCAATGAATACATTTAAATAGCATTTAAAGGTGTGATACTCTGTACAAGCTGTATTTCTAGAAGAGGAAAGGCAGTTGTATGTGTGAAATTGATGGGGTGTTCACAGTCTGAGGCCATGTGGGAACTGTCAGGTTTTGAAGGCATTCACAAGGGTTCAAGCTCCCTCCTGAGCTTCTGCTTCCTGTGTAATTTTGGTGATCTTTTTTAGACTGACATGACTACGTAAGGTTACTAATCTGAATATGTTATCTTCATTTGAGTTTATAGTCTTCCTTTAGACATAGAACAGGAGCAAAATCATTGTTCTATCTCACAGCAATAAAACAATGGTAAATGCAGCACATTGCTGCTCTCCAGTCATGCTACAATGTTTGGATTGAAGACACATAGCTACTTCATGAAAGTGTAGCAACAGTAGGCCTGGCTTCACACTGTGCTGGTGGCAATACAAATTTCTAATTCTTCAATACAGGTACAGATCCCAGCTTTTCTCTGGGCTGGTTCTACTATCACTGGGCTTTACAGAGGCATTCATAAAACATTAGATCCTAACTTCTACCTCCAACACAAACTTCTCTCTTCAATGTGTCTTTGTACTTCCTTTTACTGTTGTGGGGTGGGGTTTTTTGTGGATTTTGGTTGGTTGTTTATTCTTTTGTTTTTTGTTTTTTTTTTTTTAAATAAGGCTTTCCAATATAGGTTGGTTTTTTTTTGACTTCTTTATTTAAAAGGCTAGAGATGCTTTTATATTGTTCACATGAAAACAGAACTGTAGTGAACTGTATGTTCTCAGACTTTAGTACTTGAGTACTAGAAAGGGCAAAGAGCTGCATATGCCAGGAACTAACAGAAAATAATCTTCATTGAGCAGTCTTAGTTAATCAAAGAATCTGTTTTTCCCTACATAAGGCAGTGTCCTATGACAAAAGCAAAATGGAACCCCATTATTCATTAGCTCGGGTTCATCACATACTGATGTAGTTTTAGCTACATCAATATTCCTTGTGTGAGGGAAGGAATGAAGCCTGTGTAAAATCTTGAATGTGTAGCCTTAATTCTTGTACTTTGTATCTTCTGCTGTTCTTTTAGTAAAGTATTTCTGTGACATTGTAAACTCATATTTGGTCTTGGAGTTCATCACATGGAGTGTGTCATCACTGCTGTCAGGCTGCAGGAAGCTGAGAAATAAACCAGGCCTTTGAAGCTAGCAATTTTAATAAAGTGCTAACAGCCAGTGAATATCTGTGGACAGTGAGGATATAAGTCACTTAATGACTGTTAAAATTCTAGGCTAAAAGATTTCCACAGACCTGAGAATCCCTGCTGCAAGGAGGATTGTTATTGGGATGAAAGCCATTTTCTCTCCTCATGCCAAATTTAATCACACAGAATCTTGTTCTCTTCTGTTAAATCTTCTTTCTCATGCTTTTGACGAAGCAAGTGTAATATTTGATTATACTTGGAAAGAGTGTTAGCAGGAAGAACAGAAACTTCTGAGGAATGGTGAGATCATTTATGTGTAATTACAGCACAGTGTCAGGCCCTGGGTTGGCTCTGACTGGATTAACTAATGCAGTCATCATCTTGTTGTTCACAGCCAGCAGCCACGCTGCTGCAGTGTAACTAGGGTAATAATAAAGCCACATATATTTTTGCAGAGGTAAGATAGTTTCCTAGAATGTCTGACATGTCGCTGCTGGTGACTGGAGTAAAATGCCAATGCACTGAACTCTGATTGAATTCTGAATATTAATATCTACAAATAGGGCCTATTAATTTTCCTTGACTTATATACATATGTACATACATATGTATGTATTTAGGTATGTTACTGGAAATAAATATGAAGGAATCATTAGTGGAAACGGAATTGTCTGCTTAAAGCAAAGGATATCTTCCCAGTTAATGTCTTTTCATAAGTGATTTATGGAACAGACCTTGCTCTTTCATGGCTTTTCCAGAAATTTAGGGTCTGTCTCTCAGAAAAACTTCTCCTTTCCAAGCCCTAAGTGTTTTGGAACTTTTAATGTTTTCTAATTTTGAATGTTTTTGAACATCCACAAATGAGAAGTGTAATTTTAAAGGCAGTCTATGTGCACTGCAGTGAGGGATTTTTCATACTGGTGGAAACAAGATTCAAGGAATTCATCACCTTCTTAGAACTGCTGCATTTGTACATTAGACATGGAGAAAACTAGAACATAGATAGATAATACTTGCAACAAGAATACTTTGTGAGAAGCTGGAAGAAGAGTTAACTGGGAATGGGGAAATCTGGACTCCTGCAATTGGGTGCTGGGAAGAATTATTTTTAGTAAGAAAACCTAGCATTATAATAGTGTCTGTGTGCTTCTCAGATGTGATCCACCAATGCAGGGGATTATTGATTTCCCCATCATCAAACTAGACACAATGTATTGCTCAAATTAATGAAGTTCATATCTTCTGGGAAGCCTCTAGTGAAGAAAATTATCAAAGTACTTTCTTTATCCCTATAATATATCCTATTTTTCCCCCCTTTAAAATAGGTAAATAAGCAAGAAAAACAAGAGTATGAGCTTTCTGTTTTCACAATTAATGCTTATAAAAGCAAAATTATAACCTCTGTCACCAGGAGATATTTTCAAATGTGAGAAGATGAAATGTTCTTCCAGTAGAATGAGGTTATGGTTGATAAAAAGTGTCTCATGCTGTATGTGCCTGCTCAGCCCCCTTCACAGCTGAGGCTCTGCCTTCCAGCTTCACTGCTGGATTTTCACTGACAGAGTTCATGCCACCACTTCCCTGGCAGCATTAGCAGAGGCAACTTGGACTGCGCTCAAGAGCCCATGTTATTACATTACTAAAAAACTTCAAAATCTTTTTTTCTGCTCCTGTACTCCTCATGTAGCTACTCAAGGATGCTGAAAAAATCCAGTCTGTTGAGAAAGCTGTTTGCTGCAAGAGGATTTGTGGTTTGTATTGCTGAGCTGCCCAGTGACTTACCTGTGAGTTTAGAGACACTGCTCCAATTCACATATGTCTCCAGTGGTTCTCTGCCTGGTACGCTTGATAACTTAAAGTTTGGATTCTGCTGGCTGAAGTTCAGCTGAAAACTCAGCTTTACGTATTCTCCAAACCTTCAGAAGCTCTAGTTTATCATCTAGTGACATGTAGTAACTAAAACAAGTGGGAATGTCTTGGCAAGATAATTTCTGCCAAGCCAACTGCTTTTCACATTACATACCGTAAGAAAAATACAGATCCAACTAGAAATAGTAAATGTCAAACGATTCCTTACTGCCATTTCTGGCCACTATTGAGTGCTCCTTAGGATTTAATCAAAATGTGTTATGAAGTCTAATACAGCACAGCACACAGGGCCTAGGACTGCAGCGACTCTGTGGGTTGTTAAATCCACTGTTCTGCTGATAAAGACAAGCAACATCCCAGTTTAAAATCATCCAAATATTACCCTGAACTCTACTAAGAACATGCTCTGGAACATGACTCTTCTCACAGCTATAAATGTCCTAAACTGAGGAGCACTTTACACATTTGTTTTTGTATCCAATTTTGTGTTTTGTATCCAATGTGTATCCTCCAGAGAATAGATTTTTTTTCTCCATAGTGACTAGATGCCACAATTAAAGTAAAACATCTGTCATAATAGAAATATATATATATATGTATATATATATATGTATATAAAGAGAGAAAGAGAGAGAGAAGCAGGTCTAATGAAAGAAAATATTGAATGGACAAAATCTAGGAAAAAAGAAACCTGATTATTTCCTGAGTGGCCCTGCCACTCAGTTAAGTGAGCCAGATTTTCAAGCATTTAGCAACCTAAAATGCAGATGGTGCCTTTGTGTTTTCAAAAGCACCTGTCTGTGCGTGAATACAGCTGTGTGTTAACTGGCTTTAAAAATCAGGATTGGAAGTGGTTGTCCAACTTATGCAGGAAATCTGCAGTAAAACTAGGATTCAAGCTTTAAATCAGGTATTTCAACAATCATCTTATCTTCTATAGAGTGTGTGAAATGACTCTTCAGATGACACACTGCCAGTGAATGGGAGCTTCTGCAATTAAGGCTAATATTCAGACATGCTGAAGTGCTGGATCATTTTCTCAGCTCTTTCCTCCTGCAATCCTGAACCACTTTCTCCAAGTTCCCTGCAGGCTGAACACTTTTCCCTGCCTTGACTAATACTTTTTAAGTTTGCCTTCCTCTTAGACCCAGAAAATGGAAAGTGGAGGTACATTTTTATAAACTCTGGAGGGCTAGTTTTGTTGTAAGTAATTTTTAAAAGGTCTAATTGCACTTGCTTACTAAAAGCACATAATGTAAAATTACAATTCCAAGTGTACATTTAAAAAACTAAACGTGGCACAATGCTTATAAATTGCTTTGAAGACAGGTAAATACTGCCTTGGAAAAGGGCAGACAAAGTTCTATCACACACTCTTTTTGGTTTTTTTCTGATTCCTCTCCAAGTCTTGAACACAACTGCTTTCACATGATCTCTTTCTTTTCCATCCACTATATAGGTATGCACAAGGTCATTCTATTGCACCTGCTTTATTTTCAGCTGACTTTTTTCTAATTTTCTGTTGTGGAAAAGATCAGAAAAGTGCTCAGAGGAGCAGACCAACCTCTCAAGTGTCCACTAACTCAAATCTGATTGCTAGCATTGAAAACTGCAGATGGGATGGGTACACTGAAGGTACATGCAGTACAATTACTATAAATGTTTTACTGCTGGACAAATTTTTAGATAGCCAGTCTGAGAAATGTGTGTTAGAAGAATGAGACATAATTTTAAAGGCAGGAATAAAACAGACCTCTTTACTAATTTATCTCAAATGCAGAGGAACAATTATAGAAGCAGTCCTCTGGGGACCTCATAACATTTGTTATAGACAAAGAGCCTTTCCACTGAAGCACCATATTGTGTCCTGACTCTGCATTCAGCTGTGTCAGCAGGTTATGTTTAAAATCCACCTAAAAATGAACTTGGGGTCGAGATATGTTTTCCTCCTAATTAACCCGCATAATCTGTTTTTGTACATATTTCATCCCTTCATTTGCATTTTAATTAGGGAGTGTGCAAAATGTCAAGTTTAATTGGCTCAGGAAGACGTGGTACAACAAAGCCCTGGACTAAATGTAGCTGTGGGCAGTGCACTGAACAGCTGGCTTGCACTTCAGGTTGGGACTTCAGTACAGGTAAGAAGGTTCATTCACTTAGTTTTCTGTGACTAAATGTATCAACACTAATTTCAAAAGTAAAACTGGAGGACCTGCAGACCTCTTGTTCCTGCCTTTTAATGACAGGTAGCCTGTTTCCTCTTGCCTCTAAGCAGTCCAGATGCAGTTCTCTTACCCTGATGGACTTAAATCCTGGTCTCTTGGTTTCTGAATCTTCAATTTCTCTGCCGGATCTCTCCAGTAATCTTCCAGTACCTGTAGAAGGAGAGAAAAAAAACTCAGACTGGGCTCCCTAAAATATTTTAATTAAATTGTCGCTTACCAGCTGGCTGAGAGGTGATGTTTTGGAGTCCTCACAGGGGCTCTGGGCCACATTGACCCATTCAAACTTGCCATTTCTCATTCTCTTAAGAAAGCCTCTGGCCCCAGTAAGATGTGTTGCCCTTGCCTTCACTGGGGATGCCCACAAGAAGAATCACAGGGTCTCTCCTTGGGGGGCCTGGTAGTAATGTGTGCAGAGAGGAGAGCTGCTCTTCAGCTGCTGTTCAGCTGGGAGGAGCCATCAGGCTGTCAGTGCTCCAGGCTATGTGTCTGGGACACATCTAGTGGCCACCAAGCTGTATGTGGACTCCGCCTTGTGAAAAGTTTAATTCCAGGTAGCTTTTGTAACTTCCTAAGGAGGATAATTTTGTTTATATGAATCTGTGACATTTTCTGGTTTCCAGTTAATTTAAATTTTTTTCTTCTTAGTTGACTCTCTTGTCTTAATATTTCTGTATTTGCACAGCAGTTTTTTAAAAGTATATACCATCTGAAAGAATTGTTTGTAGGTTTGAGGATATATTGAAGTCTTTTCATTTCCAGGTGTGGGAAGAGTAGGGGGCTTGGTGGGTAGATGAGAAGCCTTTGAAAGTAGGAATGGAAAATATGTTTTCTATTTGTTTCTGCTAGAATTCTTTTCAGATGTCTGGAATGAAACATTCTAGGTGTAGCTGGAAAAAAGAGTAACACTCAGAGACAGCCATTTTGTAGTTAAAACATTTCATTGAAGATTTCTCAGACTGAAAACCTATCATGGTGCTCTTACAGTTTTGTTTTACACTGTGTTTTTCCTTCAGTGCATGTCATTATGTGATGGTGCAAAATTAGCAATGAAACTGGGACATTCACATTATTTATAAAAATTTAAAATTCTGCATCATTATATATATAAAATATTTTATATTTTACTTATTTTCTTTGTTGTTGGTGGTGGTTTTGATTAAGGGACATATTTAAATCCTCTCATTTACCTTTTTTCTTATTTCTGGAATTACTTTTCCAGTGTGAATAGAAAAGGGATGAAACTGAGTCTCCTTATTACTCATTCATGCCTAATACATTCTTACCAAATTCCCTAGCATGTTCGTATAGTGAAGCTGGCACTTTTGACAACTTTTTTGATGATTTTCATGTTAATATATTAGACTTGAATAAAAGCTTAATAAATAGAAGGTTTCATTAACAAATATCAAATCTAAAAAAAAGGTTTTAGGATAGGTTTTCAAGCAATGTGGTGACAGGCACAGGTATAAAAGGAGTTAATTAATGAGCAACATCATAGAAAACTACCTTGGGTAAAAAAAGATTGCTTAAAAAATTTAAATAACTTATATTAGCAATGGCAAGTTAGTCTGAGACATGATTTGTTGGAGGTAGAGATGGTACCTATGTGACTGCTCACAGCTATCTCATTCAGATAAGACACTACTGAGATTTAGCATTCAAACATATTAAGTATACTTCTTTTTTGGTAAAATAATCCAAACCACAAACCTTAAGTCTGTGAAGGATCATAAGGAGAATGTGTCAGTTGCAGAAATCATTAAAAAAAAGTGTTTGTTGTCAAAGGCTCTGGAAGGCTGGAGATTGTCCTGAAGCTGCCTGGTGCAGATCCTGTGAGGAATACCAATCAATATTTTGCACAACTTATTTATGTTTGTCTATTGTTCTGCTTACTTAGCAGACATAAAAAAAAAAATAAAATAAGGAGCCAGAACCATTCTGCTATCCTGCCAACAAAAGCTGCTGTCCAGACCCTAGACTAGATACTTTGGCTGTGTGTTGAGTGACTGGAGACAGACACAGCTCTTGTTATCAGAAGCTGGCACTGCCAGTAGACAGACTGGAATAAAGCTGCCCTTATTATATTTTTAATACCATACTGGATACCGCTTAAATAGACAACAGTTAATTTTTATAAACTCATGTTTTATTTGAATTAAAATAAATCTTTTCTTTTTGGCTATATTTAACCTTTTGTGGCTGCTAGCATTTTCTGGAGCTGGAGACTCAAGATGTTCCAATGTACACACATTGAAACAGGTTCTTTTTCATGAAAGAAAATGTAGACCCCTGTGTTTTGTAGAAACCTTCTTGCTGTTCCAAAGCCCTGTGGGTCAGTAGACTGGCAAAATCTGGACATACAGTTGAGCTAGAATAAAGTATTTATTCCAACATCAGATAGGGGAATTAATAGAACTCGAATAGGATTTAACTTAAGATATTTAAGGTCTTTTGGTTCCTGTATTTAGAGGATTCTAGCTGAGAACTGGCAGACAGTTCTGTGCTCTACTGAGAAAATACCAAGATCTCCCGTCACAGTCCCATCCTTGCTAATCCATACCAACAGTTCTAAAATATATTCTATGTAACCTGAGCCATTTGCCCTTTCATTGTCACTTAGACCATTGTTCAATGGGAAATGATAAGTTATTCTGACACACTCTGATCTTTGATGTGTCAATTCAAATCTAGTGTACTTCCAATGAAGGAGATAGCTTAAAGGAATTATTTTGGACTTAACCTTGGCCAGTATCTTTAGGGTTTTGTACGTAGATTGCCAAGAAATTCAATTCTATAATCCAGAATAGAAGTTAAATTAATAAATTTCATTTACAAGGAAATGGGAGATATAGACTGAAAATTTTTTATATCCTAGTTTTTAGGCCAATCATCTTTTCATTGATGTAAGTCCGTGTGCTGCATTAAATGGGAAGAAATGCAGAGCAAAACTGATCTTTTCCTGAAGATTTTGTGATGTAAAGTAAATTCATATAAAGCCAAGAAGTTATTGATACTTTAATTAAAATTTTACCACTGGCATGAAAATTAAGTACAATTTTATTTTAATTATTAATTTTAATTTTTTTTTATATCTTCAGGAAAAGATCAAGTTTGTTCTCCGTTTGCTCCCATTTCATTCAGCACATGGACTTACATCAATGAAAAAATGAAAAGACCATCCATAAAACCTAGGACATAAAAAAATGTTCAATCTACATCTCCCACTTCCTTCTAAATGAAATTTATTAATTTTAAGTTTACTCTGGATTGTAGAATTTAATTTCTTAGTAATGATTATTTATTAATTATTAAATTATTATTATTGTTGTTGTTTGTTGTTGTTGTTATATTACAGAGAAATAAAATACAAGAAATAACTTTATTACATGGAGGAAATTTTTGAATGACAGTACAGTTTAAAGTTTTGCCTCTGATTACCTCCCCTTTTTCTCCTCCAATATTTGCATTTCTGTACTAGAGATGAGTTTTTACAGTCCTGGACCCTCACTGTCATCACCTGTCCTTCATCTTATCATCTCCTGTCTCTACATGGTACCCTGTGTCCCCATTTTCAAGGTCTCTGCTGTAATGCCAGGCCTTTGCACCTCTGCTCAAAGCCAAATCCCCCCATTGATAAGATAGGGACATAAATATTTCATCATGTGTAGAATAACTTCTTGTTACTGCATTCTACAGAGAAAATGTATACTCTGCAAAGATAAGACAAATTAGGCCTAACCACCCAGTCTTTAGAAAAAAAAAATAACCTGTGTTTACAGACAAAAAAAGCTAGAAACAAGCTCCTGACCAGCCACTACAAGACCAGACCAAGCAAGACTGTCAGCCTGAGACAGTTTAAGGCCACTTAATGCAGTGGCATCTTAGGAAGTACAGAAATAGTTCATGCACTGGGCTACAAGTCTACACGTTCATGGGACAGTGCAGCAGTTCTGCAGGTTTAATGAGTCCAGCAACATTAGCAGTAGCTGACAGTTTTCTATTATTTTTTCCCATTAGAGACCACCTTACATTATATTATATATTCCAACTTCTTTTAAACAAACTCTTTCTCGAAGTCCATGTGCTATGCATTTCATAAGCATGTGCAATTCACAGTAGATATAAAAGTATGTTTTCCCATAACAAATTACTGGAAATAATGCAACAGACTAGCCTAGTAGGACCCAGGTCAGTTTAAAGGTGTGGAAAGTTTGATATTAAAGTTTCCTGTGCTGTCTTCACTTGAAGAGGTTCCCTTTGAAACCCACTTGGTAACCAGCCTTTCCTTTTGGTCTACTGTAAAAATATGTTTCTATTCTTATAAAATTTTCAGCTGCCAGAGCACATATCAAGTATCTTGGTTTTAGCTACTGCATTGAAATCTGCTTTGCAGTGGCATTAGCATAATAAAGCTCAGTGCAAGATCTTATGGGTTGGGAAAATATGTTTATTTTCAAGGTTTTAAAGCAAGGCAATCTTATGTTTTCACACTCTCTTGCTCACGTACTGATGAGAAGCAGCCTGTGTGTGTCCACATGGCCTGACCAAGGTCACTTGTGCACAGTACAGAAGACAAGCACCAGCTGTCAAGTCCTCTGCATCTCCAGAGCTCCTCTTGACTGACACTGACAGACTGGACAGACTGATCTTTCTTCTCCTTCAGGAGCCATCAACTGTTTTGGGGTAAATCTCTGCTTCAGATCTTGCTTATTTCAGCCACCACAAATCTTAAGGCGCATCACTGCCCACTGTCTGTTCCTCCTATTTTGGCATATGTGTGGAACACATGTCTCCTGTCTCCTTCTCTTGGCAGGCAAAGGGAAGGAGTGGTGTGTGTCGTGTGCTGCCACCCTGCTAGAGCCAGGGTGCTGGCTCCTTTGCTGATGGGTTGTCTGCTTTTCAACTGCAGCCTTTTTGTTTTGACATCAAGAGCATGTTCCTAGGTTTTGCTGGTGAAAATAGTGTCCTGGGAACAGTGTCCCTTATTATATGGCCATTATTTTAAATAGTTTTGCTTTCCTTCCTGTACTTACACACACACATTTCCATTCTGACTTCCTTCTTTCTTCTTTCTTCAATCTTAGTATTTCTTATGAATCCCTGCTGTGTAAATGAAAAAATATTCCAGTTTTCTTGAATAAACCCCTTTTATCCCTGAAAATATTGTAGATTATTGAAATCAGTTGTAACTGATTATTTATTGCTGAGTGACAGCTTCTCAAAGGTCATCACAGGTGAAATAAAACCAGAAGAGAGGAAATGCATGCTATAGCCAGCACGGGCAAGTTGCACATAATTGAATATCATCGTAAAACTACATAAATTAATGTCCTACAAAAACATAACCTTGCCTTCAGGAAAAGTGTTAATCCAAACATTTTATGATGGCTGTTCAGTAGCATTCTTATTGTCACTTTCTTCTTCTTTTCTCAGTGATTACATTCATTTGTTGGGTCTTGACTTAGATTTTGAAAGGTCTGAGGGCAAGGACATGTCATTCTGTACAGCTGAGCAGTGTCTGACACAGTGTCACCTCACTTTTGACAGATTTCCCAGGAACTGCTGGAATAGTGACGATAACAAATTATATCAATAATAAAATTTGACCTAATAGGATTACAACATATATGCATTAATACATATTTGTTGTTTTAATTCCTTAAAGCTTGGTTAATATTGATTTCTTGACTTTTAAAGACTTTAAATTTAAGCAATTTTGGAAAAATAGTTAATATTTTCCCTAATGTTGTTAGCCTTGATATGGTGACTTTATTGCCACATTTAGCCATTCTGAAAAATCTGTCTATAGATGGCCACACTTTTATTCTCTGTAGTTTACTTTTTTAAATAGATTACTCAGGCCAGGAGACTTGTGGCAAATTTGTTTCAGCTCGCTAAACAAGAGAACTTCCCTGTGATAATCTTCTGTTCAGTTTTTCATGGTTTGGTACCTTCCTATGTATGACACAGTTCAGATTTCCAACTGGGGAAATATGCATTTCAAGTTCATCCATGTTGTGTGACTCTTGAGCAATGGAATTTAAATGTATCTGTGCCTAAAGCCTTTTATGTGAGAACAGTGCTGGAGTTCAGGCCATATGAAGGCACGGTTTAGAGGCTATTGCACTGAGAAAACAGCCCGGAAGATTTCATAAAAATCCAGAGCATGAAAGAAAGAAAATAACAGGGGCACTTTCAGCCTATTGAGAATAAAAGACCACTATTGAATGCTTTCACACAGCTAATACTGCTTCAGTTTTTTACAGATATGCGATCAGCAAATACAAGAATGGCTTCATATGGGCTCTTTGCTCACCCTTCTCTTTCTTTAGGAAAAGCTAAATACGTATTACTGTAATGTGTAGCTATGCCTTTGCAGCATCCAATTGACTTTCATAAATCCTTCAAATTTTTTATCTATTTCTAAAGGACTTTTCTATTAATCCTTTAGGTTCTTAGATTGCTGTTCAGTTGAAAGCTTTTTCATTCTGTATTAATTAAACTCAGTAGGATGGAAGAGAGACACTTCTGCTGAGCAAAAGTGATCTAAAACTGCTGTGCACATGTAAAACACGGCAGATCCTGAGATAGTTTAAATCATTTGAACATGTCGGGGGGCAAACGAGGGTGACTATCATCAAAGTACACAGATAAACAGCAAAACAAATAATTAAATAAGTAAAGCTATTTTAAACACTTATTTGCTGTAGACTAGTGTAACAAATGTTCAGGAAATGGCAAGTTTAAATTGAAAACATAAGAACAGAAGTGCTGAAATCCCTTCCAGGTGTTCTGTGCTGCTCAGCCAGCATACAACAGCTGGAAAACACTCTGAACAAAACACCTCCCAAACCCCCACCAGCTTTACCCCCCTGGCTCTTTTTCTACTCTGAATTGAACTCACCATTTACAAATATTACTCAAAGAAACACACATTTTCTCCCACTGTTTGCCACCTCTTTCCCCCTACTGCAATCCTTCAAAGCAGTTATTCTAAAAATGTCCCATGTGCTTTGACTTGCCTAGTACATTCTTCTGTCTCCAAGTAACAGTTCTGCATATTTTGGGGCCACTCACTGCTTTTTTTTTTTTTTTCTTCCAAAAATGACAGAGAAGGTCTCTGATCTCTTCATATCCCCTGAAATTCCAGCCTCTGATAGGTATAACAGATGCTTTTATGGTTTTTTATCACTCAGATTTGCTTCAGACAGCTTCAAGTCCACACAAGCTTTAGGGAACACCCACAGGTCCTATATCCCACTTAGAATACCAGGAAAATGCTAGACCAAGGTTGCATATGTTTTTTATAATAGAAATATTTTCAAATTCAGATAATATTAAATTAAAATGTAATTTATTCATAGTTCTCCTGTCTAGTGGAAATGTGATCATTGTTATCTGAGGTATTTTCTTCACAGTGGCTAGCACAGGGTTATGTGATCATCATGCTCAATATATAAAGTGGGGGAAAGAAATAGGAATGGGGGGGGACTTTTGCAGTGATAAAATTTGTCTTCCCAAGTCTCCAGTGCATCTGATGAGCCTCTGCTCTCCTGGGGGTGGCTGAACACTTGCCTGCCCATGGGAAGCAATGTATTGATTCCTTTTCTTGCTTTGCCTGTTTAGGCAGGTTTTGCCTTCCCTGTTAAACTGCCTTTATCTCAACCTGTGAGCTCTCCACCTTTTACCCTTCCCATTCTCTCCCCAGTCCTGCTGGTGGGACAGTGAGTGGATGCCTGTGTGGGGCTTGGCTGTTGGCTAGGTTTAAACCACAGTACTTTGTCATGTAAATAGGTATGGGACAAGCAATGCAGAAAAATTTCAAATAATTTATATTTTTCTCTGAAGTGACACAGATATTATGGAAATATTTGACGTATTTGCTTAATTGTGGTATCTTTGGTCTTCTGGAATTGAAACAGACAGTCCTAAAATTCTTCAGGATCTTATGCTATTTCAATCTCTTTTTAGGATCAGCTCTAAACATGTAAGTCCAAAGTCATATAGAATTTACTACAGACTTAATAAATTTTAAGAAGTCTATTAAATCAGTGGGATATGCAAATACTGGACTGTTAAAACCTGTATATTTCATGTGTGAGCCCACAATTAACCTCTGACCATGTTTTGAAGTCAAAGTCATCAGTTTGCTTTTCTGAGTACTCCTCAAGGCTCAGGTTCTGTTTCTTTTTGTCCAGTCCTAGAAATATTGAAAGAAATGATTGGGCAGAGCCTTTGGCCTGAAGATTCTTCTCATATTCATCTACTTCAGTTTTAGACTTCTGTAACAAATAGGATTTCTCCAATTCCTCTGAGGAATGGATTATGTTACAATCTTTCCTAAGCACATTTTCCTTATGTTAAATTTATGTCTTTGCTCCATTTTTTTTTTTCTGCAGTAAACACAATTATCTTATGAACCCGTAGAGAACTGAATGCAGAGTTTTTTCTTAGTAAAATTCTGTGTAATGTGTACTGAGAAGGAGAATTCAACTGCACTGGGAAACACTATGCTGCAGCAACTTTTTTTGTTTTGTTTTGTTTTGTTTTCTTGTTCTGGTTCTTGCTTTAAGACATATTTTTCTTTCTCCTTTGTTTGTGAACAATGCACTTCACCACCAATGTTGACAAGCAAATTTTCATTTTCAGCAACTCTACAGGAAGGATAAATAGGAAAAAAAAAAAAAGCAGCAAACAGCTACCTTCCTGCTGCTGTCAGTTATGAGTTATCGATTTCCAAGAACATAATTAAATGATGACAGAAATATGTGCAAACAGAAAAAGAGCTGCTCCCCCCTTCCTCACCCACAAAATATATTCTGTAGCATTTCTCCAGCACACAATCTCAACACTTATGGCCTGAAAGAAAATCACATGCTTTTCCAAAGAAAATCAAGGTTTTAGTATAGCACAGTCAAATTAAAATGTCTGGACAATTACACTTTTTCATAAGAAAGCATGAACCATTTAATAGACAGACTTCTTTGTACTCAATACCCTGGGGCACTCTGATCCTCTGCTGAAGTCCCTGGTCTCATCTGCTGTAATTGCATGTGTCACAGCTTTCTTTTAGCTTATTATGTATATTACTTTTGTTGCTACAAGGAATTTGTGCTGTAGGAGTTGAGACTGGGCATCTCTTTGCCCAGTTTTACATTTTAGTTTGTATCAATACTGCCAGAGCAGAAGAAAGTGGAAGAGGCAACTAGACCTCTTTTCTTCTTAACTGTGCATCTTGACATATGCCAAGACCCCTTTGAAATTAGGCTGTGCTTATGCTAGGTAAAATTTGAATTTTATTATATAGGCATTCCAGCCTTTCCTATGCCCAGAAGGGTTGTAGATCTTTAGTCATGGACTGAAAATTGAAATGCTGAAAGTGACTAGGATTCAGTATCTACAAATGTCTTTTCAGCTTAAGGAGTCATCTTCATTTCTTTTATTTCACGTCTTTCAAAAGTCATACCATGCCAGAATCTTGTGCATTCATAATGAATACAATAAAAACATATTTCTCCCATGCCTGAGTGCATTCATTCATGCTGACAGAAAGAATTTGCTGATAAAGGAAAGAGAAGTGGAATGATTACTTTGAACAGAAGAAAGATGTACCCTGCTTTGGTTTCTTTATGCAGCTTATGCTCTGTTTTATGTTACCCTTCAAGCATCCTGAGGGAGACAGCTCCTGGTAGTTCAAAGGTGATCTTTATTTAGTCAAACCTGTAATCACACAGAATTCAGGTAATTTCAAACTGTTTAAGTTACCTAATTCTGTAAGTGAACAATGATTTAAAAATCAGAGCTTTTAAAAATTGTATTGTAAAATCATCAAAATCATACTGTCTACCCAACAGGCTTCATAGTTAATCCTTGAAGTGGGAAAAGAACTCCAAAAACATTTTCTGTTATCCAAAAGTATTTTTTTCTTAACAGAGTAGAGATAATTTACTTTTTTAAAAGCTAACTCAGTCATGTAACATCTAATTCTTACATTCATTCAATTTGAGATTTTTAAAGCCCAAGAGAAGGACTCTACATCATTGCCTAACCTATTTGGTGACTAAGCTCTTACCAAAAATTGTCTCTGATTAGACAAAGCTGTGCTTTTTCAAAGGCCCATCTGCCCTCTTTAAAAGGCAGAGCATCTGGATTTCCATATTTTGCTACTTACCACCCCTGGGCTGGGTGTTCCTCCATGTAGGTTCCCCTGAGAAGGCCCAATCTGGTAGTTTACTTGCACATGTCTAATACATACAGATAGCTACAAACTTCCCATAAGCCACATCAGTCTTGGCCATATTTAATTAGAAATGATGCTAGCAGGACAGAAGAAGGGAGTGCTTCTGCTCTTTGTCTGTTTTAATTGGATTTTAATTAGGCAAATTACCTGACTTCAAAAGGGCAAAGCACTGGAGCAACTTATGAGTATCATTATCATTATTATTAGCGCTGTATTTTGTTGGAGGTTTTTTTGTAGGGGTAATCTTTTTTCTCTGTTAGCAATATTGCCCTGTTAATGTAAGTCTGGTTTTGAGTTAATATATATTTCAGTCTCTCTTTTGTTAAACTTGATTAGTCTTGTTTACACTGAACACTGTAAGTGACAAATCCATAATAAAGCTCTTACAGGTCTATCCTCCAGCAGCTTGGGTTGTAAAATGTTTGAGGATATACACAAGCAGCTTATTCTAGCCTAGATACAGGTAGCAACAGTAGATTTGGAAAGGCTTTTTCCTTTCAACCAGAGCATAAAACAAAATGGGCACAGCCTGACATGAATGAACAACTTGTGCCCTTTTGTGTGTTTTCAAATTCAGATTTTGACTGTTATATTGATAATAGCAAGGAAAGTATTGAGAGCTGATCAGATCTGCAGGGGAGTCCAGGTGATTAGGAACCAGCAGCTAAGCTGTGCTATAAATTCTGTGCCACATTTCTAACAAAATGGTGCCGATTCCACTTATAAAAAGTCTGTGCTGCTGTGATAAAAATAGTCTATGCTATGCTAATAATAAAATTCTGTTTGAGAAATAAAGCTTTAATGGTAGCTATGACTTAATGCTATCAACCATTCTGCTCAGGATCCCCAAAAGATCCTGGCTGTCCCCATTGTGTCAAGTGACTCACCTGTCTTCTGCATGGCTATAACAAGGAACTTAAGATTTTGAAATGCTTTGAGCACTACAAATACACTTTTCAAAATGCTCTGTTGTTCCAAAACTCTATTTGTGAATAGATAAGAATGTGCACTGGTAGTTGTTATGTGTGTGTGGTACTCTGAAAAACAATATTAAATACAAGGACGTGCATTGGGAGTTGTTATGTGTGTCATACTCTAAAAAACAATATTAAAGAAAAAGGAAATAAAATCAACAGCAAAAAAAACCCCTTTGACTTTAGCAGATGCAATTTGATGCTTTTCTTCATCATTAAAAAAATAGCCTTTTCTTTCTGGCTTTCTTCTTAGCAGATTCCAGAATCTGTCTCTCTGTTGCTATTTTTGTGACAAAAGACTTTCTGAGTTGCATAATTCTTGAGCTCCATGTCAATCACCTCCTGTATTTCAATTCTAAACATAAATGTTAATGAGCTAATTGCACTGTTCAAAAGATCTATTGAAAATAAGTGTTTAGTAGTAGGTGTGCTACTTTCTGTGTTTTATAAATAGGCTTTAAGACTTAATCTAGATAATTCTAGTTGTTATTTGCATATATACATCTACCTGTTGTCTAGTACATAATTACTTAATAGTTCTTTTATTGAAAGTATGTATTGACAGTTAAAACACTAATTAAGACATTAGGACTTAAACATTCTTTGCATAAATCAATAGCTAAAATTTCCAAATATATTAGGTATCATTTTAGATGAAATCAACATATTCTCTGACACAAATTCATCCCTAATCTTACAGAATTTATAGAATTTGGTGTAAATGTTATTGTTATATCTATTTTATTTCATGTTTGGATAGACTTCCTTCTGTTAATCTTGCAGTTTGTCAGGCTAAGACAAGCTCATAGTGCCAAATATCCAACATGCTTTCTAAGTAAAAGGAGAGCAAGTGAACAAGAACTTCTTGCATATGCGATTATTGCTTATCAAACATATGAGTTTTGCTTATCATCAGTTACTGCCCAAAGAGCACACTCGGCACAAAGCTTTTTTACCGCATTACACAAGTGAGCTCTTTGTTTTGGGAAGTCTTTGCAGAAACTGAGGTTTTTTATAAAGAAATAAAGTCAAGTTTCTGTCATGTTCAGGATGCATGAAAATCTGCATTGCCAGTGAGCACACCTGTCCTCAAAAGCTCTTGTGAAATGCCACGCACTCTTTGAGAACTGACTTCTGTGGAGTAACCTGCACACAGTGATGTGGAGGGCAGTGGAAGCAGAAGCTGAAATCACATACAGGCAACAGGGATGACCTCATAAATACTTCTGGGTTTTCAGCACTGGAGGAAAGGAACAGCCTCTAATACTTTTTCTTTTGGCTTGTGCTATGACAAGGTTTCTGGGTTACCAGGAGATTTTCCCAAATTCTCTATTTTCTGAAACATTGCTTTGGTTCTATTACTGCCATTCTGTCAGTCACTGGTGCAGTGCAGCATTGCAAAACACATAAGTTGGAAAATGTTTTTAAATGTGAAACAGTAGCCCACACAGTTATTAACTTCCTCATGCTCAATAGCAATACAAAATGTTCCTTCCAGTTCACCCATTAATCCCAACACTTTCAGGTCAAACATTGGCATACTTACCAGTTGCATAAACAGAATAACTTCTTTTTTTTTTTTTTTTTCCCAAGTCTTTGTTCTTGCTGTTCTATGAGGGAACTTAGTGATGCAACAGTGATAAACTATCTTTGCAAGATGAACATGCATATGATCAATCAGACTCAGCATGCTGATACCATGCTGTAGACATGGCTCATTAGCATGCTACTCTCAATGCCTAGAGAAGGAGTTACCAGATCCTCTGCTGCTATGTATCATTATCATTCCTTTTTAATTTACTAGTAATGCCTAATTACTCTTTCATAGAAGAAATATTTCTAAATCACACTATTTTAGACTTCGTAATATTTTATCTTTGCTTGTATTTCATTTAGGTGGCCACTTATTCCGCCTTATATCCCTTCTCCCCCTGCCTGCTCACACACTCACAAACAGAAAAACAAAACAACAAACCAGAAAAACGCCAAAACCAAAAAAAAACCAAAACAAACAACCCCAAAAGTGTGAACTGTGTTGTTAAAGCACAGTAGGGGCAGAAGTCTTGTGGGAGGGATGTGTCTGCAGGTGCTGTTCACACACTCAGCAGGGTGTAGATAACCTGTCTGTACGTAATTGGCAGATGCAACCTGCTACAATCAGCCAGTGTACTGGATTGTGGTTCTGGCTGAACAATCTGCAGCCTTAGAAGTGCTCTGCAGATTTTAGTGCCTCACTAGAGTTCAGGAGTTGTACAGGAGTAGACTTGTCTCTTTTTGTCACTATTTTTGCTATTTCTAGTCTATTTCTGCCAGAACTTGCAAAACTAGTCACAGTGTTAGCAGCAAGGCTGTGACAAATAGATTATATGATATGGATGCTGGGATGCCCTTTCTACTCCAGAAGCTGCTTTCACAGACTTCAGGAAAACAAGGGTCAGAGTGGCTGTTCCCTTGTTCACTTGTTACAGACTTACACCACTCCCTTTATCAAAGTGCACAAGTTCCCTAATTTGTCATTTCCCATTTAACAGTATCTTCAAACATAACACTAGCTACCAAAGAAAAAACTGAGACCATATCCACCTCTGTGAACTCATGAGGGAAGCACCACACTGCTGAGATGTAGTTACTGTTCAATCACCATCACATTTTTACCCTTGGGTTTTTTTTTCCAACGTGTTATTTGAAGTCTTTTGCCTTGTAACCAATAATCACAAAGCTCAAATCAGAAATAGCTGTGACACAGAACTTTGGTTGTTTTTTTAAGCCTTTCAAGATTGTAAACCACATAATTTTTACACTTGAGTGTTAGCATAAAAACAAGCAAGGAGAAATTTTTTAGTTGAAGAACAAAAGTTGAGACATCTTTTAGTTTCAGGTTGTGCTGCTATTTGGCATCAATAGAGTTGGTATGCTACTTGGATGCCATGATATTGATACACTGGTTTAGTTATCCATCGAAACATTACTATGCTTAGCAATTTTATTCTTCTAAATATTTGGCAGTTTTTCTCATCCATGAAGCAGAAATAAATGAGGTGCTCGCACCAGAAGCAAAACTGCTGTATAGAACATAAAACCAGATTCATTGAAGAGCTGTGTCACTTATGTTCACCTGAGATCCTTGATGCATTTTTATTATTTTAGCAGTATATGTATTATTATTATTATTAATTTTAAGAATTTGATTATTGCTATGGCTTGTACTATGAATATTACTGCTATCCTTGATAATGACCTATTGTTTTTTCATCCTTGCTTAAGCTTAGCAAACTTTATCTTAGGAAGCTTTATTGATGTGTTGTGATGTTAAAGAAAGGAAAAAAAGAACCTACTGCTTTAGCAAGATATTTACAGTGACTGGTAAGTCCTCTAGGTTCTTCAATTTAGTGTTAATGTTGCATTAAATTTGTGCTTGCTTGAAGATGATATGAGTTTTTTCTGAAGCTATTTTTTGTTGGATATGTTTTGCACCTAATTTTTAGAAGTCCATGGACTTTCAGGCCATGCCTTCCTCAATCTGTGAGTCTCTGGTTAGTGTCTTCTGCTCCAATGGACTTAAAAATTTGTCCTGATGTTTCACTGTTTTCAACAGATGAACATATCCAATGACAACTCCACTGACCTTTTTTAATGAACATCTAAAACAATGGTACATTGTAGTCATCTGTTAGTAACATGGACTTAGTGTTCCTTATTCTTCTGGGGGTTTTTACTGGTATTTTATGGCCATGAATTTTTGTTATTACTAACATTAGCAGATTTAATAGAAGGACTAAAAGCACAGACAAACTGCAGGTGTAAACCAGTTTATTTCATGGTGCAAATCTCTTATGGGTTGTATAAGATCACTAGGCTTTATGCAAGGTACAGTATGTTATACTAATAATTATGTATGACATACTTGTATATACAACAAAAATACCCTGGAAATTTTTCCATTGTTTAGTATGAATCAATGAATCAGAGTCTGAAATTGTCTCAAACCACATTGAGGATGACCTAACACACACTCAAATTCAGCATATCCAACCATAGAAAATATGTACCCACAGGTATTTTTAGAAGGATAATACACTTATAATTGATTTAAATTGTTTTTCCACAGGATCTGGCATACACTTTTCCTGCTCTGTGTTTAATGTTCTGATTATTTTAATCTCTATTAAAGTGGTATGAATTCATCAGCTGTTACATTTACTGTTTATCTGTCACATCAAGCACCAATAAGTTAAAGCTGGCAAATGTTATATTCCGTAGGCATGTTTTCTTCATTCCTTTTGTCAACACAAAGGCTTGCTCTTATGCTCAGACAAGATTTTTTAGTCAGCCAGTCCATAAGATATCTATGCTTTTAAGCATATAGACGTTTTCACTTGACATTAATGCCACCCCAATTCTCCAGTGTTCTCTGTTGCTGCTGTGGCAGATATGGCAGAAGTTGAACAAGAGCTGTGAAATGCAGTCACTGAACCATGGTGGACCTACTGGCTCAAGTCAAACTGCATCTATGATCAAAATAAAGATGCTGGACACTGAGCTGGAGGAGCACATTTGCTATTGTGGCTTTGACAGAGTGGTAATTTGCACAGGATTAGGTTGTTACACAGAAAATTCCTGCAAAAGATTAACCAAAGGTCATCTATGAGCAGCTGGGCACCTGTAGCCTGGACCTTAAATGGAAAGGTAAAATGGAAGCACTATCACACATGGATCTTAACTACTCTGATGGGAAGCTCAGATATTGTCTGCTGAAGAAGGGAACTGAAGTTCTGTATTGAATTACAGTACCTTTAAATATTTAACCAGGCTCTTTTACAGAGGAGTGAAGGCATTCATTGGAAAAGTAATACTTTGGATGGATTCCTCCATAGTCATAGAATAAAAATTTGAATATTTTTTTGAGAAGATGAAGGCACTGAATGCACTTTTTTCTCTTTTCTACCAAAGCTCCAAGATCTGTATGGGTGTGTAGACTACTCCTCATAGTCTTCTAATTAGTTTTGACCAGCCTTTGCATGAGTACAGTAATTATCTGTATGGATTAAATCACAGATCTCAGGCTCATTACAAACAAGAAGAACCTAGGAACAGGCAAAGATCTTTGGTAAAACTGAAGGACTAGAAGGTATATTTTCAGGTTTTAAAGGAAAAGAGGAACTGGGCTGTGTTTTCATATAAATTATTTCATATAATTTTGTTTGTAATAACTGTGAAGAATTTAGAACTCACTCTAATATATGAATAATGATATTTACCTACATAAAGTTCATCACTCCTGAAGTGATAACTCACTATTTTTTCTCTCTGATAGTCAAGGATAAGTATTCTCAGAGTTTTTTTCAAGCCTGTAAATTTATTATAATATTTTTTTAATGCTGGTAGGCTTAGCTATTTGTTTTTGGCATCAAGCAATTATTTTTGCTGACAGTGAAAGCCTAAGATCTTAGGTAGAGGAGAAAAAGCCTGATGTAAGCTCATGAAGTTTTGGTGAAAGCTAGAAACTCAATATCTTCTGTGATGTATAGAGTGTTATAGCATTATCTACCAAAGTAAAATTGAAACCACTGTTTAAATATCTTTGCCCCTAGCCTGTAAAAATGCCTTTTCTGCAACTGAAGATTGGAAATTATTTTAGAAAATGCTTGAATATTATGAGAAATATATATATATATATATATATATATATACATATATCTTTCACAAGAAAATAAAGGTGGTCTTTTCAACTTCGGATCAGAATGCCACTATAATTCAAATCATATTACTCGAAAGGTTGAATGTATTTTTGCAACATAAAACCAAATATTTCCCACCACAAGGAAAATGCTTTCATTAGTAAAGTAGGCACAGCAGATATAATTTCTGTTGTGTAAGTGTAAGAAGGGAATACTGCTACATTTTTATTCATGGAGTTGTTTTGTGAGATCTCAGTCATATGAGCTCCAGATGGGAATTAAGGGAGTTCTGTTACAAAAGTAAAGCTGCCTCCAGCTTTCTTGCCATCAGTGAACCACTCAGATAGTCCTTGCACACAGTCCTTGAGTAGCCCATCTGCAAAGTGAAATTGTCAAAATTTCAAATGTTCAGAGATCTGTGAGTGAGAAAAGACTATCTAAATGCAGTGTAAATTCTGCTGGTTTTTGGTTATACATTCCCATTAAACTAACTGCCATGACTCCAGGGAGACTCCACCTGAGTATGTATCTATTCTAAACTAAGAAACATATCATAATTTAGGCAATGGCACATTCTAGTGTGTGTATGAAATTATTTTACAAGGATGGTATTGGACTACATATAAGACAGAGAACCGAGTTTGGGATTTTTGTTTTGACATAGACTTGACAGAAGAAAGTTAGTTTTTTCTTCTGTGTGGCAGTATCTCCTGTGCTGAGATCTCTAAAAAGCATAGTGATGCAGTTTCTGGGCTAGGCCGTTTGTCAGATTTCAGACTAGGGTATGAAAGAGCTACATTGTGATGGTTCAGTATTTTCAAAACTATTGTGAAGGTTCATTTATTCTCTCCTTTTTGTTCACATGCTCACAAAATTCCTTTTACTTTCTAGGCAGTGTTTTCTCTAGTGATGGCTTTTGCTATGATTCTATATTATAACTAGAATTCAAACATTTTTTAGTTTGGGGGCTTATTGAGCTTGTACCTGACACATTCCAGTGAAATCCTAAACATTCAGCAAAATAGCACACACTTGAAGCTTTGAAGGTGTCCTGTTTTCCATGGTACCTAACTGTCATTTTATCTCTAGTTTGCTAAGGATAAAACAAAAATTCGCTTTTCTCAGCAGACAAAAAGTCTAAGACCTTCATCTAATGCCATTTTGAAAGCCATTCTCAATAAAATGGGTTGAAGAAAGGTCTGAGCCACCTCCTCCAGGTTCATTCTGCTCCAACTCTCTTGATTTAAATTGTGTTTCATTAGAATTATATGGAAGTTCTCCAGTAGTGATTTTGATTATAAATTTAGTCTGGCTCATATAAACATCTGAAAATTCATAATTGCACTGAAATGCTCTGAAAGAACTGAAGAGGACTAAAACACATAATATTTAAGCAATCATGGGTTAACAGCATTTATGTGATAAAATGCTGGGTACAGCATTTTGGTATAATGACCAGAAGCAGAGATGTTGGACACAATGATTAAGTATACAGAAAATAACCCAAATATTATTTTAAGCTGAGTTAATGTGGGGATTTTTGTGGCCAAACTGGCTAAAAATCAAAGTTCTGAATTAGCCCTAGAAGAGTATCAAAATAAGATTTGATGTAAATTACAGTGAAATTTGGTGGGAATGTATGAAATGCATATTATTCCTTTAAAGGATTTCTGGGCTGAGCCTCAATAAATGATAATAAATTTGTGGTCTCAAAATGCCTTGGAAGAAAGTAAAGCAAATTTTTTAGACTGCCTAAACTTTATTTGCAGACATATGCATAATCTCACGGAATAATTTCTTGTAACTTGTAATTTATTGCAACATCTTGTAATTTATCGCTATATCATGTTCAAATACTTTGCATAGTCTTGGAGAAACCTTCTCCATTTTCTGAAACAAAACCACAATGACTGAACCAATAAAAACATTCATGTCAGTATAGTCATGAATCTTATTGCAAGATGTTTTCTAATATTTCAGGACAAAATATCTTCATCACAGAAAAAAATAAAATGTTTCACAAAAAGACTTAAAAGGTAGAAGGTGCTGTAGAAATGTTGATTACCTTCCCTTCTTGTAAAGACTGTAAAGTGCCCTCTCACTGTACTGGCAAGAGGGAGGTGCTACACAGATCTTGTCTCCACAAGTGACTTCTAAAAAACAATGTGTTAAATATCCACTTCTTCTGTCCAGATGGAGATGTTAGCTGTTCTTCCACCTGACAAAACACTCATGGTGCTTTATGATATTTTAAGGGATGTTTAACACTAACCATAATGGAACCACGATCTAGCTCTCTCACAAGATTATTTAAGCATTTTGATGTTAAAGCTAAGGTGAAGTGCACTGTTCTTCAGGTTCAGTAGCCAGGAACAAGCCAATGATATGAGCTGCCTGCTGAGAGGTATTGACATGGACTGCAAATATCTCTTCTTCCCTTGGGCATTTTTTCTTCCCAAAAGTTAAGAACTTGGTCCGTTACAATTAAGGCAATGCAGCACTTTTCATCTGATAAGCAAGTGAAGAGGTAACAGGTTCTTTCAGAAGCCAGTGGAAGTTTACTTTGTAATTTCTGTTCTTCTGCAGAAGCTGGGCTTTTTGCATCAGTTCCCACACTTGTTTGATCAGCTTCACATCTGTTTCTGAGGAGATTCATTTCTCTATGCCCTATTCTGCTTCATCGTAGCAGAAAAAGCATACATTTAACCAAACTTGATTTCAGGTAAAAGCCTTACTTGCAAAAAATAACTTAGTTTTGACAAAGCAAAATGTCTGTGCTTGACCTCTAGGGAAATTCTGAGAGTATCCTGTTTTTTATTTTCTCTCCATAGTCTGAATAGGGAGGGGGGACAGGGAATTTTTACAGACATTCTGTATGTCCAGATTTGTTTAATGGAAACCAGGGCACTTCAGGAAGACAGTGATAGGTGGACAGCAGTCATCCACATCAATTTGTAGCATAGGCCAGATTTTTTACGAGATCCATAAACTAGGAATTGCTTTCAAATTCAGATATTTTTTAGTAGTGCTAGAGATTAAAACAGAACAAGACTGCTGGCCTGTGTAACCATTTGCATTTGGATGCATGCAGCTCTGAGGTTCCCACCTGTATTGCTATTATATACCTGGGCTGGGAGGAGGCTGCACCTGAACATGAGTTTATTGAGAGGCAGGAGGCAATAGTTTGGACACAGCCTGATGTTTCCTCAGCTACATGGTTTCCCAAGACATAATATTTAACCAGCAAGCTTTGCTTTTGTCTATTGTGCACCTGCTAAAAAAAGAAGAGATTCCTGAGGCAGGTGAAGAAGCAGGGAGATGCTCAGCCTGAAACTACTTGCCCTGGTTATACATTGGGAAAAGGCAGTCTTACCTAAAGTAGGAAATGTAGAGAGTTTGCCATGGGAAGTTTGAGACAGGAGACTTATTTTCATAGAAGCTGGAAAGGATGGGAAAATAATTCTATTTTCAGAACAAGCAAAAAGCAAGAACTTGAAATTTAGCCTTGTGTATAAAATAAAACTAGAAGCAGGTCAATTTATTGACTAAAGTAATCTTGTAATTTTATTGCTCATTTTTGAAGAGCTTGAGGCCTGCTAATTTCTTGACTGCCAAAGCCTTCAATATCCCCGCCATATTATCAGATATTCATTGGCTTAAAAATGCAATAGTATTTTGTTTAAAGGATGCTGAAGCAGTGCCTGGAATTTTATACAGTCATTAATATGTGTAAATATGCTTTGGAATAATCCTATTTATTGTAGAAAGTTCTAAATAATATTTTTATAAGTTTTTCTATTGTAGCAGCTTGGTCATCATGTGTTAAATATTGTTATTTAGCTGTCATAATGTTTTTGATTCACATAAGAAGTGAGAAAAGTTCATTCACAGTTCTCCTGTGTATGAAGTATCGTCATAAAGAACAGGGTTATCTTTAATATGTGATGTTACTGCCAGACTCCAAATACAGTACATTTCGTGTTATTGGCTGTAGTATCAGCCCTGGAATGATACTTTTTATTCTCATTACATGACTTTTCATGCTTATAATTTCTCATAAGGCTTTTTAAATTCTCTTCAACATGGATTATATTTTTTACAAGATTTATGCTAGTTAACATAAATCTCTGGGGTAACACTTCATATTCATAGTGCAACAGAACTTATTTTTTTAAATTTCATATACAGATATGCATAATTTTTGTTATCTATATCTAGTATTAGTAATAGATCTACTCTTTTCTGCAAGAAAGACACAAAATTACTTTTAGTAGAAATCTAGCAGAATAATAATACCAAGAAAAAAATTAAAATGCAAACATTTGAACAGGTACCCAGGAGGAAGAGTAGGATTTTTGTAACATCACTGAATTTCAGAGCAGCAGGTTTCAACTCTTTGTCAATTTTCAGATTCTCGTGGATTGGCATCAACTCACAAAGCAAGCTGAGAGATTGCCCCACATCTAAGCAAAAATCCTGGAAGCTAGAAGATAGCAAGGATGTGCAAATGCCTGGGCAAGCTCCCGCTTGCTTTTGGCCAGGTCTACCTTTCCTAGCCCAGTGCCAGACAGAGACCCTGCAGAGCCATTCAGATGTGTCTGCATTGTCACCCCTGAGCACCTGTACCACCCAAGATTTTAAGTTACAGCTCTCAGTAATCAATCCCTGATACCTGATAACCTGCCTGATACCTGAGTTGTGGTGGTACAAGAAGACCTGACTACAAGGTCACGCCCTGAGGGGTTTGAACTCTGAGTGTGAAGAAGGAAAAACAACAACAAAAAAATTCCCCCTGAGCCAATGCATGGAATTGCAAAAAGGGCTGGGTGTTAAAATGGATCTGAGTGGGAAACAAGCTAAATCATTTGAAGTTTGGATGGGAATTGATCTTTTTGTAAGTCGGGAAAGCACAAACATATTCTTGACAATAAAGAGCCTGGACCTGACATCTGAGTTAACAGGGAGTGAATGGATGATAAGCAGAGCAGGTTAGCCCAAGGCACCCATGTGGAAGCTGTGGATGTTTGGGTATAGAAACCAGTAATCCTGTAGCCTGGCCATTCTGTACATACAAAATAAAGACACAATATAGTCTTTGTGCAGATTGTGTGATTTAAAGGCATGTGTGATCTAAAGCCACATGAACCTTGCATCAATCACAATTTCAAAACTGTTTTGAAGTTTAAGTGTGTATGTAAAGAACAAATATGCTTACTGAATTATTTTTTTCTTTCCCCCTGCCCCCCAACATAGTGTAAGTCTCTCTCTTCTATAATCAGCTGAGGAGGCAGCTAAGGCTATAACCATGTTTGCCTTGGTATTTAGTATTTTCTATTTAGTATTTTCTATCCATTTAGTATTTTCTATCCAAGTCTTGTAAATTTTCTCTAGAAGTTTATGGAAAACCACAGTGTTTTACCATATTTTGTAGACATTTTATTTGGGAACTTTCAGCAAATAGAGGTGTTGGTCAGAAACTTACTACTTGGAGGGGGAATTTCATTGAAATAACAAAGTTTTTCAAATCTTTTAAATATTTGTCTCAGGTATTAAAGTTAGTGTAAAGCAAGTGAGCTATCTTTATTAATTAAACTACTTCCAGTTTAGAGAAGTACACATCTCACGCTAACATTAATCTTCCTATCCCATGACCTACCCTTTGTTAAATATCCCAACCTAGTAAAAGGAAAAAATTACCATCCATATGCTTCCCACTGATAAACTGAAGAAAGCAGAATCTGCCTTCTGAGAATACAAAGGAAAATTGAGTCAAGGACACAGGGGAAGGAGCAGAAAGTCACACTTTTGTCCATGCTGAAGATACAAGCTCCAGGTCTTCTATACGTGACATGTTTTCATGCCTAGTGGAAACTTAGTTACAACTTGCTAATGCATTGCAGTTATAGAATAAGTAGAAAATTGCATAAGTACTGGCATTATTGCAATTAAAAAATACACATAATGATCACTCGGGAGCAAAATAGCATGGTCTTGGATCTTTTTGATTGCATAAGTATGCGCTTTGGAGTAGTTTTGGGGATGAGGGGTAGGTACTTTAGGAGAAATCAAGTGCAACAAAGAGCAATTACAATGCACTGATTAAAACAGAAGAGCTTCAAGAAAACATGATTTATTTAAAAAGGGAGTAAGTCAGCTTTATTTGTATTTTCAAAGTTTCTGGACTTACTAAAATGAATATTAATCTGTATTTCACTGAATGTGTGCTCCCAGTTTCTTTTTATGATTTCTTTCAAATGACCAATGATATTTCAAATTGTATGTAAATGTGTAAGAAAATTAATTAAGATGACTTTTGTAATGAACCCAATGGTTCCAGACTACAGAGGAATGATAGGAGATATGTCCTATAAAATAACATGCACTGTTATTTAATATGGTTGTGCATATTGAAGGTGTTCATCACTGCTGTGATAGTTTGATTACCAGCTTTATTGTTTTCAGCAAACACAAATATAATGTCACAAATCATTAAGATTGGATAAAAATTACAGGACTGTGTTATGTGCAGCTTTTAGGTAGACCTCATTGATTATGAGGATATAAAATATTACAAGGGTTGTGTGGAATCATGTGGGGCAAAAAAATCATTGAGAGATTTGTGGAAGCGAAGGAAGTCTGCTTGTGACCTGGATTCTGGACTATGTTGGAAAATCAGTGTTTGTAAAGGTGACATTAATGACTCTGTGGCTGTCACAGCCTGGCTGTCTTGTCCTCTGTGCTGCTTTTTCCCATGTTCTGTGCAACCATTTCCCCAGAGTACGTTCTAAAACCCATATTCCATTTCATCATAGCCCTTCTTGGAGCCTTCTTTGGAGGAAGGGAAAGTGTGAAACTAAGAAGGATTCTTGTATTTATGCAAGTTTGTGTACATTTAATTCCTCTCATGGTGGTTTCGCATTTCCAATACAGACTATTGTTTTAAGATAAATCCTTCTCATGCACTGCATTACTTGAATACCTTAATAGTGGCCCACATCATATTTTCATGAAAACCAGATAAGGCATACAGAGATTCTGACTAATGCTTTTTGGTAGGCCTTTGTTACAGTTTTTGATGGGACACCAAGATTTTCACCTATAGCTCTCTAACAAAATCTCTGTTGCTCAGTTTGGTTGTGCCTCCCGTTTGGACTACCTGATTATTTTCCATCCTCTTTCCTTCTATTTTTTCACCTCTTTGGTTTCTTCATGACAGGGAAAATGGAGGTCTTATTTCACATAAGTTTTGTGGTGAGGGAAAACAGATTATCATCATTCCCACTGACACAACTTCTTTCTTTTCCATTCATGATGCATTCTCCACTGTCACAATTGAATTAGTTTCACTGATTTATCTTGTTTACCATGCCTTCTGTGACTGGTTGACTATAATTCTGTCCACCATTGTACCAATTGTACTAATTGTTTATACTGTTACAGAAAATATCATGAGAACAGAGTAAATGAATTAGTCCATGATGCCATTACAGCTGCAACATTGTATCAGTCTTCTGAAATATTAATAGACTTTTATGAGACAAGGAGGGCTGGAGCCAGTAAAAACCTCCAGCACATGAAAATTTGGATAATCATGGCCATATGGAATTCTGCTGCCTTATCCTTGTAGCAATGCCATAGTCATGGCTGCTCCCAGTTTTTAACATTTGCAATGAACTTTTTAATTAGCAGTAACAGAGGAATCCTCTAGTTAATTTGTTAGTCAGAAGCACAGCTTCTGGCTAGTACTATGTTGAAAGTAATTGATTTATAATTCAAAGCAGTACATTGAATACATTATTACACAAAGATGATCTAGTTAAATAATCTCCTTACAAGGATGATATTGCAAAATTTATCCTTAATAAGTTGTACAAAACCTAGAAGTTAAGGTGTTATTTTCACGTTATGAAATTCACTGCAATTTTTTTATTCAAACCTGCTTTGCTGACAATATTTTTTAATAAAAAGGTGCTCTGCAGGCTTTTCAAAGCTGAATGTTTCAAGAGTCATGGTTTTGAAAGAAAGGCATGCTTGTGCCTTTACTTGCAAAAGTAAGTCTGTAGCTAGTAAAGTTTTTACCATCATTCAAATTGGTTTTGTCATCAGTTATTTTTTCATAGACCATTTTTGCAATTATTGTCACCCAGACTTACAACAGGCTCATTTAACAGCTCTTCAGGCTTGTGCAGTTTGGGCAACCAAAGATTTCACACATTCTGTGCTTTAATTAAAATATGTTTCCCCCAGACTTCAGGGATCTGACCCTGTCTTTCATAAAAGTTGTGTTGTGCTCCTCTCTCAGCTTCCCCAACACATGGAGTGCTCACTCAAAGGTCACAACCACCTCAGAAGCTCTCAGAGCCCTTGGAGCTGAGGTTTAGCCAGACCTTTTCCTGACCATCTATTGGATCATAATGCCTGAGAGCCAGTAAGGCTCTCAGTGCTGGGGAGAGCAGCTGACAACAGCATAGGTAGTGGAGATGTCCTTTTTGCCTAGTTAAGTTCTGCAATTTAGCAGACCAAAAGCATGGAATTTTCTTCTTAGAGGGCAGGTTGCAAGGTCCAAGTATGAAAATTCATTTTGTGCCTGTCACGTACAAGAGGTGAAGATTTGCTGGTGAAATTAAGAGGTTTTTAAAATGAGGAGGTTGTGATAAGGCCTAATTGGATAATATTCTGTTCTGGTTTTTATCACAATGCTTGATTTAGTTAATTACTCTTTTATTAGATTGTTTGACTGAAATAATGATGACTTTCATATGTTGTATCATAAGATATTTTTGCTGTCAAGATTTGCTCTTTAAAGGAGCATTGAAATGTCAAGTGTGATTTTAAATAGGTCTAAGAAAATAATTAAAACTCTAGTTATAAACAGGAAAACAGCTGAGTTAATAAAAGTAGTGTAGGTTACTTCTTACCTTACTGAGAGTATGGGCACAACTGGCAGAACAATTAATTGCAATTAAGGACTACTTCCAAGCCCGTCTTTTTTTCTAAGGTAAATTTAGAAATACCCAGGGGGTGCAGCATAATCAGCACAGCAGTGCCATAGTCTTTTATGTGATAAGGAAGGGACTTCAGCATGCAAAACTTCATGATTCACACTGAAATAAGATTAGTAGTCCAGCCAGCTAAGGGGCTGGCTGTCACTGCTGGAAAACATTTAGCACCTCTTTAGGTCTTTGCTCTGTTCCTATCAAGACTCTTACTGACTACTGGGAAGTTGAAACAGCCCTTCAATCACCTGCTCTGTAGTTTTGTGTAGCTGGCATTAAAAACACAAAAACACATTTAAATTTTTTTTTTCCTTTTTTATGAGATGTTGGATCATAGAAATGCAGAAAATTAAAAAAAAACCCCTTACATTGTAATGGCTACTCCAGACCCTGGAGTCTGGATATATAAAATAGCATCATCAGAGTTTAGCAAAATTTCCCATGGCAAGACAAGTATTTGTCTAAAGCTCATTGCAGTGGCAAATCATTTCATTCAGTCAATTTTCACTCACTTTTTCAGGCAAACTCAGATATAAGGCTATTTGATGTAATTCAAATGCCTTTTTCTGTGCACAAAATTCAATTCAGGCTTAATTATACCACTCACCTGAGACTTGTTATGGATGTATGTAAATCTTGTACAGCAGAAGAAGAACAAAACTGTGTTAACCAATCGGTGGTTTTGGCTTCTAAAGTTGTTGAATGCTTTCTGTTTTTACTGAAATTATGCCAAGACTGAGTTTGTTTAGTCTCATTTTGACCAAGATCCTTCCTTTAACTAAGAAAGTTTAAAAATATTTTTTTCTTTTTTTTTTTTTGTTCTGTATGTCTGACCACACACCCCATTTATTTTTAATCTATTGCTCTCTTGAATTGAAAACTTATGAAAGTGCTGGTCTGAGGTGTTTGGAATACAGATTCTCTGCTTTATTTGGAAAGCAAATAGAATAAGTGTTCTTCTTCCCATGACCCTGTCAACAGAACTTACAGATTTTATTTTCTTTTTCCAGAAAATACACACTTACAGATTGATGTTTCTTGCTTATTTTTTTCTTTTTCATCAATGTGTTCTCTTTCAAATTTGTTAACCAAGAGCATAACTTGCAATATATAATCCTCAGTGACTGTTGGTATGTTTAAATGCTTGTAAACTGGTGATAATTTTTGCTTCCTCTGGTCTGAGCAAAAGAGATTGTATTTCAAGGGCCCTCAGTCCCTCTCACATTTAGATCACTCATTCTGAATTTTTTGCTCTAATTTTTTCTTCTTCAGATTGCTGCACAATTATTCTTTATAAAATTTATAAAGAAGATTTATAAAATTTCTGAATTAGTAGAAAAATATTGTATATCATAATTTATAGTTTGCAACAAAAAGAAAATTTTAAAAAGAAGCCATTTTTTATCTTCGCACTTCCTCCACAAAGGTTGTTCTGTCTTTGCAGGTATTATAGGTCTGATATTTCTTGGACTTTTAAAATGACCCTACAGAATTTACTGTCATGACACAGTAGAAAGTTATGTCCATGGTCGCTGATCTAATAATGTCAAATTCAACCTTCATAAGTTTATCAAATCATTTAAGAATTTCTTACCTCTCCAATGCTACCTGAAGCATGGCTATAGGGCTTCATCCTTCAGATGATTAGAAAACTTTTTATGTGAATCTACTTAAATATATCTTTATACAGTTTGTTCCTGTTAACATTGCTTTTTAGAAATTCTTTTCTTGGGTATTTATCTGTTATTGCCTTTAAGGTAAATAACCTTATACTGTCAGTTTGTATTTTTCTGTGCTAAGATGAGCAACTCTTGCACACTCCTTACTATAGTTCCTTTTATTTCACTTAACTTGCTCTTTTCTTTTATCTAGTTGCAGATAAAAAATGCTTTTATTCACGAACACATAACCAAAACTTTGCACATTATTCTATCCAAAGTATCTGGGTTTCCTGTTCTCGTTTGTCATCACTGTGTCATTGGTGGCACGTGGATTTCTGAAACATAACTAGCAGATAATTTTCTTTCATCATTTCCAACTGATAGATTTCCTACTTAACTACACCACGTTTCATCTTTCTAGTGCTCAGTTTTCTTGCTCTTCCTGTCTGTTGTTCTGAGTCTACTGAGTTCTGACATTACCTCTTAGCAGTGTGTCAACAGCAATTTCTCTGTGCCAACCTCAGTTATGAAAGCACCACATAAAGTAGTCTGAAAGTCAGTTTCAGAGCACTATCACCATTGATACTACTCCAACCCACTTCCAGAGCATAACTCCCTTTCAAACTCCCAAATATTAATTCTTATTCTACTAAGAAACTTATTCTGGTTTGTTGGTTGGCTTTATTTTTGGTTTGATTTCTGGGTTTTTTCTTGCCTAGATGTGTTCTGAGCTCTCTATATACCTGTTATTTTCCTCCTCCCTTTTCTTTTCTTTTTCTAGCAAGATTAATGGATACTACTGGCTGCTGTGCAGCTTGGCAGCTGTTCCATTTCCTTTGCCTCCTTTGAGCACACCAGAGTCCATGCTCTGTGTCCCAGCATGGGTACATGACCCACAGTTCCACGGGGCTAGTACAGACTAACCTTTTATCTTCAGGGTTGTATGAACCCTTGCTGAATCCAAGGCTTTCATGTGGCCCTTGTTCATAAAAGGCCTTTACTGGTGTAAATAGGTGAGTTACTCGTAGCATTAAAAAGTGAGAATAAATCTGCATGAAAGCTTGTAAGCTGCTGTCCAACTCTGGAATAAACTCATAGGTACAGCAGCTAAGCATCCAAGCTTTTGGTTTTTATATTAGTGGGGACATCTTTTTTTTAATTTTACCACCATCTCCAAGTCTGATCTATATATAATACCTGGTAAAGCAGATCTCAGGTAGTCTGCTGTCTATATTTAAACCAGTGCTGAAAAGTCTAGGAAGTTAAAATATGCTCACATTGAGAGTAAAACCCCTTAAGTCTGTGAGGAACTGAACAAGATCTAATAACATCAGAGCAAGTTGTGCTTTGATGAGCTTGGAATTAGAATCTTAGTCAGAGAAAATGAAGGATCAATAGAGATGGATTATTTTTGTCAGAAAACATGGATTTATGTTGTTTCTCATGCAATTTACAGAATGTTTAGTATCTTTTTTGGGTATTTTTTTTTCTTTTTTTTAGTAATCAATTGTTTTAGCATCAGCGTATAGCCTGATGGGTAGAATTAAGGCAGTACATCACTGTCTCTGTAAACCCTGTGCCTCTGCCTTCCAGTGATGGTCTGGGACATACAACCCCTCATTTGCACAGTTTAAGAGCAGGAAAAAAAAATTTAAATTCTTTGTCAGGACTGTTTTCTAAGTCATTAATGACAGGCAGTGGAAAGTGAAAGAGAAGGATAGGAGTTTCTACACCTCTCTGCAGTGTGGTTCTTCTGCAAAAAGTACACGAGGCAGAAACTCAGTAGTTTGTGGAGGCAATCGAGTGGGTGTGTGTGGTTAGGAGGGATAGGATGCACTTCTTCCGTGAACCTAAAGATAGTCACAAATGGGTTTTTATTTAACTTCTCCCAGGTCCCTCCTACATTTTGTGAAAGAAGGAAAACACAGCCTTAGCTTACTTGTTATTTCTAAATAAATAATTGCCCTCTTTCTTGAGGACAGATGACCAGACTGCTTAGTGTAATTCCTCTCCTTCTAGAGCTTCCTTCCTTCTACGGAAGCAGGAGGTTTGCTTCTTTAAGAGCCACAAGATAGGCCCCAAAGAAGGAATTCACCAATTTTTACAGGTGGAGATTATCCCATGAGCCAAAAAAACCAGACTCAAATTCTCATGTCTATATTTGCAGACTATCACCCCTGAACTGATGAAAAACCTAGCATCTCTATTTATTCCATAGAGTTAGAGTCAAAATTTGCTCCTACAATGAAATAGATGTTTTAAAAACTTCTGACAAAATTTGAAATAAAGATTTTTGCTTTAGTTCCATTCAAAAGTACTGCAAATGAAACAATGATAGTATATGAACTTATCTGATATTTTACACTCACTTGATTTCTTGATGTTAAGATAATCAAGCTCATCTTTTCCTGTAACTTCCTTGTGCTTCTCTTTGAGAATTATAAAAAAATATTTTATCTTCATGGATTGTATTTTATAGCTTTACATAGGATTTTTTTTTTTTTGCAGTACTTTCATCACTTAAGTCACTCATCAAATCCAGTAATTATTATTACTTGGCACTGGTGAGGCCACACCTCAGATCCTGTGCTCAGTTTTGGGCCCCTCACTATAGGAAAGACCTTGAGATGCTGGAGTGAGTCCAGAGAAGGGGAATGTAGCTGGTGATGGGTCTGGAGCACAAGCCCTGTGAGGAGCAGCTGAGGGAGCTGGGGTGGTTTAGCCTGGAGAAAAGGAAGCTCAGAGGGGGCCTTATCACTCTCCACAACTGCCTGGAAAGGGGTTGTAGACAGGTGGGTGTCGGTCTCTCCTCCCAGGTAACAAGTGACAGGACAAGAATAAATGGCCTCAAGTTGTGCCAGGAGAAGTTTAGATTGTACACTAAGAAGAATTTCTTCATGGAAAGAGTTGTCAAGCACTGACACAGGCTGCCTAGAGAAGTGGTGGAGTCAGCATCCCTGGAGGTATTCAAAAGGCTTGTCAATGTAGCACTGGGGAATATGGTTTAATTGTGGACTTTGCAGTGCTGGGTTAATGATTAGTCTCAATGATCTTAAAAGTCTTTTGCAACCTATATGATTCTATTAATCTCTAATTTCATTTTCAGAATGAGATGTCCAGGGATAATTTGGATTACTGGCTAACCATACTGGAAAGGGCACTGTGCAGTACTCATTGTGTCATTTTTTATTTGTGTTGCAGATAGAATACACTTTTCTTTATAAGACAAAGTGAAAATCCAGTATGAAGATATTGACAAAAAAAAGTCATCCCTAAAACAAGAATAATATGTACTCAGTGTTCTGACACTCTCTGGTTTATATTTTTTTAAAGTCTTATATGTTTATTAATGGAAACACAACTGAGACTGAAAATGTATGCTAAATCACACACTACTGAATATTTGTGCAAGTACTGAAATTCCACCTTTCCGCATTTCACTTTCCACATTTCAAAAGATTTCTTTTCACACTGTAACATCAGATCCAGAGCACTATCTGAAGGGCATGTGCTTTCTTAAAAATTTGTTGATTTGTCACCTAAGCAGATAACTGAGCTGCAAGCAAAGCTCAAGCTTTGCAGAAATACCTTGGATATTTGCTACCCAGTGAGATTTAAGGATCTATCTCCACAAGGTACATCTCTAAGTTCCCTGGCAAAATGTATCATCTCTCCCTTTAGCTTCTCCACCTGCATTTTCTTATGTCTCAGCAGAAGTGGCAGTTTGTGAAAATAGCTTTTAGAGATTTTTGGGTTTTTTTGTTTATACAGCACATCCATACTTTTCTGTTTGAACATTGTTCAGACTGTCACTAATAAAAGCTATCTGTCTGGGAAAGCACGTCTTTAATAGTTGTAATTTGTATTTGAAATCAAAACTTTTGAAAAATGAGATTCTATCACTAGGGCAAATTCTTCTGTGTGCCATTATTAACAGGACTTTAGCGATGTCAGTCTAAAGAGAAGGTTGATTATCAGATTACACTGGTTTGATGATGACAGCAGCATGAAGTTGATGGCCAGAGGTAAAGCTCCATTTTATGAACCCTAATGGTTTTTAATTGCTGCTACATTACCAAGGAGAAACAATTTTAATTTTTTTCTAATGTGAAGCATTTGCAAGTCTCCCTGGACTCCCTGGGATGTTGGCGTGACACTCTTTTCAAGAGCTCTTAGCCTACCATGGAATGCTCCCCCTGTTGTGTCTTGATCACAAATCCTCTTCAGTTCACTAGATTTCATTGGAGTCTGGTGTTTAATTCAGACCAGCAGGTAAGAAAAAGACTATACCCATACTAACCAAAGAGCTAGGAGATGGAATAGGTGCCATAAAATATTCACCAAATAGTAGGAGGAACAAAGCTTTCAGTCAAGACAATAAAAGTAATGTGGAAAATAAAAGTAATGGTGCTTTCAAAGTCTTTAGAAAGCAGTGTTAAAGTATCCTGTAATAACCTAGGCTGGAAAGATGCAATACTTACAGAGTTAAACAGCATTCAGAATTTACAGAAATTACTGATCTTACAAGGAAAGAAGTGTTTTGTTAGTAGTTGATATTAAAGACATAGAAATGGCTTAGAATTTCAATTGCATTGGAATTGGAAAAATCCTTGAGTTTTCATTCCCCAGAAAAGGAAAAATGCACCCCCCCCCTTTTTTTTTCTAAACTACCTTTTCCTGTTTGCCTCCACTCTTTTCATTCCTGTAAGCCACCTCTATCGCTGTACTCCTGTACACAATAGACACATGCTGGCTGTGTTCAGGTAACCACTCATCTTAGATGTTAGCTGAGTTTTCAGTGCCTAACTGCAGGACAAATATGTGCAGAGTTTAGGGATTTGTCACTTTCCTAAAATACTAGAGACAAGAGCACTCAACAAACACATTCAAAATTATTACATCTACTTACCCTCTTTGACTGAAATCTGTCCTTATTGTCACAGCAGCTACACTAGCCTTTTCTTTTTTTCTCTCCACTGCCTACATCCTTTGGCACAGTTTAATGCAGAAGGCCTACTCTTCAAAAAAAAAAAAAAAAAAAGAAAGAAAAAAAGAAATAAAATCATTCCTTCTGCTGTGGAGAAAAAATTCTTGGAATTAAAAAATAAGTAGTCACGGGCAATTGATGCATTACATGGAATTTAGAGTCAGTCAGCAAAACACATCTGCTATGCTATAAAAAGTACTACAAAAGCACTATGTGCTCTTAACCCCTGGGCATTTAAATCTAATCTTCAGAGAAAAAAATAAAACAACTTTCTTGTAGAGGAACAATTTTGTCATCTGTTTGTCTCTAAAAATCAGAATTTTGAACTCTGTTAATCAATTTAAAATGCAGCGCTTTTTACTACTTTATACAGGGAATGATGAGAAGAATGGAGCACATCTTCACTCTTTTCTGTACATAGAGTCAGGGAACCTCACTGAAGCACTGTAGAAACCTCAATTCCTTAGGTTCACTGTATTTGCTTTAGTCCAGAAACAAAAGAATAAACAGACACCTGAAAAAAAGAGCAAATAAATGCAATTAAATAGATATTCATTTTTCACAAAACAGCAGCTTACTGTACATTTTGGCCTTTGGATAGATTTTCTGTACCCTCTTATAAAAGACAGTATGATTTCCCATGTTTACCTTCTTTTCTTTTGTAACTGAAAGGCTAAATGAAGCTCTTACAGAACGCATTCAGGATTTTGAGCAGCCATTGAATTTTTGAAGGCAGAGAGGCTATTAAGCATTTCAATTGGCATTCTTTAACTTTAGGGCTGGGTGGCTGTGCAGGGCATTGTTGGGAAATGTATTGATCTGCTAACATATTTGCTGGAACAGGTTTTGTTTTTCCTGCTTGCCTGAAACACTTTGTCACTGCTTTGGTATTTTGTCTCTGCTGTCAAAGACTCCCCTCCACACCACTGACACATAAGGAAATGGTATTTCACCCGTGCAAGGTGAACATGAATGTGCACTTGATCAAATGAATGAGGATGCTTGCAAGTGGAATTTTTTGTTCCCCTGTATTGCTACTTCTTACACTTTGTGCTCATGTTTTTTTCTGTGGACTGTTTAATGCTATGCAGTAAGAAAAAGTATTTTAGCCTTTTGCCTTTGAATCTAATATGGTGTCTTGGGGTCTAATACACCAGCAAATCTCAGGCTAGAATTCAAGCTTTGTTCGAGTAATTTAGTTGATATGACAGAACAGCATACTGGAAAGGAAGACCCATCTGCAGATAGTAGTTTTCCAAGTCAAATGAAGTAAAACAACAAAATTCAGCTTGTTTGGCAATATCATTGCTCAGTTATCCATATTACACTAATTCAAAAAATCTGACTAAAGTGATGGTCATAAAACAAGAGCTTTGCTTTAGTTGCTTTAATTAATTAATTAATTTATTTATTTATAAATAGGCAAGATTTTGAAATGTTTAGGGTATTTTTCTTGGAAACAGTAGTAACTTCATTATGAGCTAGGGAATTTTACTATTGATGTAATTAGACCCAAACTGGGCGTGTGTTTTGAACTTTACCTTCTTTCAAATTGGTGCATATCAAGTACAGATAGCGTTCCTAAGTTGTAATCATATCTTCAGGGTAGTGTTTTGAAGCTCTTGGGTTTTGATGTGCTTAAATTCATTATAAAATAGAGGGCTAAGAGAAACGGAGTTTGTGATTTAAGTTTATTTGCATAAAATAATGACTAATTTTGGAGACTGGGAACACAAAGGAGATTAAAATCTTGAATAAAAGAACATAGTTTCTTATTTCCACAATCTCATCACGATAACACTCATGCTCATTGTTTCAGCACTTGGATTAATATTTGCTTCCTGTAGAAATATACCGACAGCAACTACGTGTATAGGCATTTTATAGCCTGGTGGAACTAAACATGAGCTGAACCTCTTCCATAGCCTGAGTACAGAATAAATATTCTTTGGACTTCAGCATTCAGTCTTCATGATAAATCTTCCTGCAGGAGCAAGGGAGCTTGCATCAATGACTCTAATATAGTTGTTACTGACACCCTATCCCTACAGAAAACATACAAGTACTGGGGAAAAATCACATTTCTGTTTTATGAATGACTAAAACCTTTTTCATCATGTTCTATATTTGCCCTTAAGTTTCTTACTGATGCTTTTTTGTATTGTTTGTAACAGCAATTATAGCATCTAAAAATCTCTGGATTGTTATAGAGTTTTTAAACATTTTTCCTAATAAAACAGCTGACAGACTGTCTTCCTGTCACAGAGGTGTGGTGGAAGTGAATTAACAGCTATGAAGAGCTAATAAAAATGGAACAGTGTAGAGGAGAGCTTTATGGTCATTAGGTGCACATATCCATGCATTGAATGAAACAGAGAGACATGTAATTGAGAAAAAAAAAATTATCAAGAACAATGTTACAGAAGAGGGCACATAATATAGAGCTTTGAATTCTACCTGAGCTCAGACCAAAATTTAGTTTAAATTATTTCCTTAAAAGATTATTTTTTACCATAGCATTTTGTTAATATATTTTTAAACTTCCTTTCTCTGAGGAATGCATTTTCATAGAAAGATCAAAAAAATGTTTTTGTGTAATACTGATAACATAGCATTAAGCTGTGGTAGTGCAGTCCATGCAGGACAAGTCAAATCTATTGTTTCTCCTCTTTCCAGCTTTTCTGATAAATCAATATTCTCAAAATCCCTAAAATTATATATAAACTAGGAAGTGAGATGTATTTTACAATCAAGTGGAATGAAAAGCCTACTCTGCCTTAGCCAAATGTGCATCTTGATCTCTTCATCCTTAAGGATCAGAGATATTTCAAACTAGCAAAGAATTTCTAAGATTTCTTTTAATCAATTCAGTTTCTGCATAAAGCTGTGACTCAGCAGAGGATGTGGAGCATGCATTATGATGTTAGTATTTTCAAAGTAATACTTTACCTGAAACCTTTCTGATACTCAATCAATAAATATAAAATGCTTAATGTCTTTTAACATAATCCATCTCTATCTAAACAAATGTGTTTTGTTTGTGCAAGTAAGCAAATAATTTGAGCTCTGCTGGTGACATGATGGTCACAGCAACTAATTTATGATGCAAGAAGTATTGATGTTGCAGCTGATGCTGGAACTAAGCAATTGTAAAGAAAAGGATAAAAAAAGTAATAAAGGGTATTTCACATTGACTTCTCCAGCAGGTTTGCAAAACATGAAAAAGTACTTTAAATAATCACTGTTGTGTAATGAACATAAAAATGAAAACACTTGTATTTCATTCTAACATCCTGAAAACGAAATTGGCATATGTCATCTCATGCACTTTTTCTCTGATCTACCATATAGAAAAACATCATTTGGGCAGGGTTTTTCATCTTTTTCCTTTTATTTTTCCTTTTTTCTTTTTCTTTTCCTTTTTCTTTTTCTTTTTCTTTTTTCTTTTTCTTTTTTTTTCTTTGTTTTCTCTTTATTCCTTTTCCTATTTATTTTCCTTCTTTATTTCTTTTTTTTCTTTACTCCTTTTTCCATTTTCTTTTTCTTCCTTTTTTCTCTTTTTCCCTTTTTTTTCCTTTTTTCCCCTTTTTTTTCTTTTGTTCTCCATTTTTTCTTTCCTTTTTTAAGGGCACTTACTAATAATATTTTATTTTAAATTAAAACTCTAAAAATTACCTTTTCAGTTCCTGGACTACACTTCTTCCCATGGCTCATTTACCCTGCAGTGCTATTCCCATTCTTGATGCCGTACTCCAGGCTGAGACTGTCAGTTGTGCTTTATTTTCACTGACAGAGAGAGAAATCCCATAGTTGCCACTGTCAAGAACGTTTCTCTGCCTTCATTCCACAGGGACATCAACAAGATGTCTGTTCCCTCTCTGTGTGCTCCTCTGTCATAGGGGTGATCACCTAAGCTTGGGCTGCCTTTACTTCTTCCTTCCACTGACAGCCACTGCTTGACATGTTATCATCATGCATGCAGAATTCTGCTCTTCTCACGTGCAGAGGTCTAACTGAACAATAAAAACCTTCAGTCAGTCCTTCCACCTCCCAGGCGCTGGGAAAAAATAAATAACTGAGCAATAACCATTGTCTCAGAATCAATTTTTGAAATGGTTTCTAGTCCCCAAGAAGGAAATATAAAGTTTAGAAAGGTAACCTAGAAGAAACAGAAATATATATTGCAACGCCTTTTGTTTGTATATAGTGAATGTTTACTATTTCCAGGATAATGATGTTTTAGTTTACATATGGATCCTATAAAACATTGTATAAAAATGCTGCAAAACTGAAAAATGATCTGACAAAGTCAAATTCATCAGATGCAAAATGGTTCTCTGTCTCCAGTTTACATTCAAGGTATTCTTTTATTTTCAGTATAGAACAGGACCCACTATTGAAAATACCTTTCAAATTCTAGTATCAGCTAATTCTACCATGCCCTCCATGTGCTTCTGCCCTTTTCTTTCATCTTCTGCCTAGCAGTGTCCCAGCAGTTCATCCTTCCTGCCTAACTGATCTCTCCTGTCTCCCCTTTTTTCCTGGACATTTAATATTTCTAGATATGGTCAGAACTAGTTTTTGAGAGATCCCAACAAAAAAATAATAACACTTGGTTCAAAGTCAAGGACTTCACACTGACAACACTTTACCATCAGCCTCCTCCTGTTCATTTATTACCAAGAAGGGGCTTTTAACTGAAGTACCTCAGGTGACTTCAGCTGTGCAGGAGACATGAAAAGAGATAGGCTTTTTCTTGCCTAGATGAGTACCAAACCACTTAAAAAGTCATTTAAAAGGTCAGAACAAACTACTCTCTGCATGAAATGCTGCTAAAGAAGTGGGCTGGAATGTTCTACTCCATCTACAAATTATAAGTGGTTTGAAGGAGTGCCCCATGTAGAAAACATTGCAGTAATCTCCATTTGAGGGAACAAAGATGTAGGGAAAATGAGGATTGTCTTCTTGCCAAATATTCAAGGGAGCCCACTTGACGGCCACTGTTGCAGAACCCAGTATGACCAGGCTCCCCCCTGAGTACCTCACAATGACTGAAAAAACACCAGGCTTTATGATTATCAGCACTCAAATAAAAAAACTGTAAAAATAAATCAGTTCTGTTTGTTTTTGTACACTTGCATCATGAGCACGTAAGTAGTACCTAATGCTGTAATTGTTTTCATGTTAGTATCTTTCCATTAATCATGAATTAGTTTATATTTGGATTTTTATTTCACCTGAATCTGGTTAATTTTCTCTTTTGTACTTTTCAAGTGCTTCCCATGAAGCCTAGCTTATTCTTTCTTTTCATGTTCTACTTTATCTTGCCATTTTTTGTTTATGCCTTATTTCTCTTTGTTCCCTTAAATCATTTCCTTTCTCTTACTCGGTCCTTTTATTTCATTTTTTGTAATTTAATTTATTCTATCTCCCATTCCCAGTCTATGCATTTCTTCCCCTTTACTATCCATTCAGTCCACCAGGGCTATTCCCTTCTAATAGTTCAGCCTATAGTATTCATTTCCTTTTCCCATTTTAGTTCATCAATAATGGATAACACATTCCTTTGCAATTTCAAAACTTACCCATTTTAGTTTACTCTCAAGTAGTTGAGGCTGAGCAAGAAAAGAAATTAATTGCATTCCATTGGAATCAGAATACAAATAACTGAGAAAAACTTCTAACTGGAAAAGCAGCAAAATGGAAGGAAATTCAATGAGGCGAGAGATGGACTAAAAAGAAGCAGTGAGTAAAACAGAGCACATAAGTATGAAAGGGCTGCACAAATACCTGGAAAAGTGGCTGAGCTAGAAATAAACCTGGGAGTCAAGTCAAATGGTCTAGAAAGAGAAAGAACCAAATACAGCCCAAATTCAAAGTGAGAGAAGAAAAAGATATCCACAGAAAAGGGGACTAAACCTGGTGAGATGAGGGGCAAAAAAAAAATTTAAAGGTTTTAATATCCTGAATTCCCACTGTGAGCACTGTTTCTGTTTACTACCTTGTGAGTGATAACTGCAGCTCAGTAGAAGGAAAATGTTTTATTACAAATATAGTCAGTGTGCAATTAGAAGTGTGGCACAGCTAACAGCAACATAAGCATCAACCTATCTGAGGAACAGTTGTATTACTGCTAGAATAGGCATGTGAGAATGCCTGAGTAATATTTCAGCTGGTTGAGGAAAAGACTCTTGAAAAGCTGATTATTCTTCATCTCGTTCTTATCAGCTATGTTGTAAAATCTGGCTTTTCTTCAAACTGCAGATAATTTGGCTGTCATGAACTGGCAGCATAGTTTTGATTACATTGTTGCAATAAAAATGTACCAAAATTGGTTTCAATGGAATTCTGACACCTGTTTGCTAAATATTGTTAAATATCTGCATCAAGCCAAAAGCCTTAGAAATATTTAAGTTGAAGCTGACTCACAAATCTGAAAAAAAGTGTAACTAGCTATTACAGTTGTAATATCATCTCCATATTTCTCCCTCTTGTTTTATATTGATATTTACCATCAATAAATAGCGTTTTATACATAATTGAAGATTTCTATGTGGATATGTATTGATAACTTTATGTCTATACAGACACCCTTAGCTCTCAATTCATTACCAGTTCTCCTGGCTTACCACAGTTCAACTGCTTCTCAACTAATCATAGAGTAGGAACAATTGGAAATGGAGAGGGAAAAACGTGAAAGTAGCAATAATAATGGCTATAATGCCTTACATCTGGGAAAAAATAGTAGCGAAGCACCTCTATTAGCTGTGACACGTTCACCATAACTCTGTTACACAAAATACTGTTAAGACACCCTGTTTTCTGTAGGGAGACAGTGTTAAACACTTTCCTAAGGGAGCAGAAGCCTGGCCCAGATTTGCCAGGATTTTCAAACAGAACGGATTGAAAGTGTGGGCAAACTCTGGAAAGATTCAAGCTAAACTTGGGCGGCAGTGTATATAAAGTAAAGAAATCATATATGTGTTGTGGTCTTGGATCAAAATTTTATTTTAAATTGGCTGAGAGGAAGAAAGATTCATCATATGTTTTGGTGTTTGGGGTTTTTTTTTCTGTTTGCAGGGGTTTTTTTCCTTAGACAAAAGCTTAATCTAAATTTTACTCATCCATTTCTACAGTAGCTTGGAAAAAAGGGAGAGGTTGAATAATCTCTAGACTTGTCAAAATCCTCCCCCTCACTCCCACTTACTTAAAAAAAATTGCTAGTTAAATTTGAGCATATTGTTTAAATGATAAACAAGCCATGCATTGTCACTTTTGCCCATATCTTTCCCAGAGAAATCCCCAAAGTGCATTGACAAACTTTCATGGAAAAGGAGAATTCCTGGGCAGAGAACCTACTCATAAGAGGTTGCAAAGAAACATCTAATCAGCGGTGGGATTTCTTCTGCACTTACAGAAGAACTCCAGGATTCTGAAGACGATATGGAGACGTAGGATAGTGGGAGGACAGCTGCTCTAATGTGATGATCTTGGGGGCATGGGCTTGGGTCTATTTTAGGAATAGAACTGCCTGAATTTGAACTTGTTTGGCTGCAGTCTAAAATGTTTAATCATCTTGGCTCAGCTGCACTTTTGGGAAGAGATTGGCTACATGCTCCAAAACAACTACAGTACAGAACCATAGTGGAAGCCAGGAAACTCATATGGAATGAATATCATCTAAATGAATCTGTAGGCATGCTGTGTAACCACGAGAATGGCATGGAAAAGCAAGTCCCACAAAGAATGGACCACAGCAAAGAGCAACTTATGAAAAAGAAAATAAAAATCCTCCACTGGACCTCCAAAAAGTGCTTTTGGGATCCAGAACTTTATCTAATGGTACTGTGGGGGCATGGGGAGACACCCTTTGTGCCCACAACCAACCAGATCTCTTTGGCCTCTGTGTCAGAGAAATCCCATCATCCCCAGCAGAGTTGCTTGGCAACAGCTGATCTTAAAATTGTGGGGAGGGTTTTTTTTCCAACTTTCTTCCCTCACTTTTGCACAGGTGAAATACTATATTTTTTTGAGTGTGATTATAGCTTCAAGATTCAGTTATTTTCAGCTCTGCTGTTGAAATAACCATGAAATAAGCTTAAGGAAGGTGAAAATATACTTTGCTACGTAAGCACTGAAGAATATATTTTTTTTTATTATTATTACTGTGTGTTCCGAAATCAGTACCATTTGTAAGATGCAAAAGGACAATGGTGCACCCATTTTGAAATCTGAAATTCTCATTCCAAGATTTAATGGTCAATAGAGTGTTTTTAAAATGGAATAGACTTTTAATCATTTTAGACACCACCATAGCTCCTGTGATGCTCATTTACTAGGACTTTGACCCTCACAAGATCTCTTAAGGTATTCTGCTAAAGTCTCAGAAGTGCAAATCTGAGTTTTGTTCAGGTGAGGAAGTGCAGACCTCAGTCTCCATACTTGAATTTACAGTCACGGTCCCCTTATCCTCCCACCAGATCTCAGGATACCTAATGCAGGGTTGGTAGTTGCCCTATGGCTCTCATATGAGCACTGAGGAGTCCATCTGTGGTCAACCAGCTTTCATAAAATTTAGTGCTCTTTATTTGAGGGTGAAAAAAGATGCCACAGAAATGTGTATCCCAAAGCAATCTCTCTGCAGTTATTGCACATCAGCAGCATCTAGTACAGGCAAAAAGAAATCATCTGTCTCTCTAGTCTGTGTTGCCAGTATTCCCCACTTTGCCTCAGATATGGTCTGACCTGCTTTTAGACTTTTCTCAAATTCTCTGTGATGCTTTTCAAATTGCAGCAAACTGTTTCCCAAGTCTGCAGGAAAGACTGCTTTGTCTCCTCCACCTTTCTGCAGTAAACCAGGATATCAAAGCTTTATATTGCATTTGTAGCAGTGATACATTTTGGCAAAATCATACATATAATGGAAGATTCAGACCAATAATCTTCAGTGCTCATATTTGTAAAGCCTCATCTGTCAAAATCATCAAAAATGGCTTTTAAAGATTAAATTAGTGTCAAAAGTTGGGATTTTTAGTACTGAAAAGATGAATAGGTTTAACAATTTACACCAGTTCAGAAAAATTACACCACATCTTTGTGGAAGCTTGGCTAAAAATACTGGCGAGAATATTGTCCCCATTTGCTTTTGTTAGGCAGCAGGAATGGTAGGTAACTACTGGCATGTTCAGGTTTAGGTTCCATTAATCCCCATGCAAAATGTTCTACATTATTAAGGATGTTCCTGTCTTTCCTAAGCCCCTTAGAGTTCTTCCAGAGGTGCTGACCTACAAGCCAGTAAGCTGAATTTAGACCCTAAGCACATACGTAATTCATTCACAGGAAGTATTTTGGTCAAGGTTGTGAGCTAGTCATCATCTGGGTTACAATGTGGCCCCAAAATATCACTTGCTATGACAGATGGTAGAGGGGTAGCTTCCACATATAGCACTGTTTAAAACTGTGACAGAAATCTTCTCTAGTGAAACTGAAAAGTTTAACTTCACCTTTCAGAAAAAAATGACATTTATATCTTGCCTGCTGTAACAGCTAATAATAGTTACTTGCCTGCTACTAGCTGACAAATCTGATTTGCAACACAGCTCTTTTCACATGAGTTTCCCTAAATCAGCTGCTTACCCTAAAGAGAAATGATTTTATTACTGTGGGGCAGCAGAGGGGAAATGACATGATAACTTTCCACTGCATGAGGCTAAAATTTAAGAAAGAGTCACAGTATTTTTTTAATGCCAAGGTCAAATAGAAAACAATTTTATCTTACTTGTAACAAGGTAACATTTTTTTGTGGGTTTGGTCCACATTTTGCACCCCACAGTCAGTCTTTAATCAGCTCATTCTTTTTGGGTTACTTGACTTGTCTAAATATTAATCTTCTTTTCTTTCTTTGATTTTAGAGCTTTCATATGTATACTACCTTCCTTTCAATATCTATAAGGACACTAAACACTGGGAGTGGAATTCATTACTGTCTTAGTACTATCCTAGGGTCATTTATGTGAGTTTTCAAATTATTTTACCTATGTCAAAAAATAAGTAAAAAAATAAGTAAAGATTCTAATATGTTATGTTAATTTATAATGTGCTGCACTGGAATAAAGATTTTTAATTTTTTTTTGGTTGTTGTGAGATTAACAAAGATAGTTTATTGCAGCACAGGGCTAAAGAAAATAAAGAAGTAAAATCACCTTTCACACCTCTTCAACATACCTGATTTCTATTTCAATAAAAATAAATTAAAAAATAATCACTTGCTAATGGCTGCCAATTTGATAGCACAGAAACACATAATTTTTAAGTAAAAGGAAGGTTGTCATGTTTGACTGTAACAATCTCTGCCATGTTAATGACAAATTTTTTACATTGCATTATAAAAATAAATTAATTCTATGATAGCTGTTATTCTTCCAAGTGTCTGTAGTATATATGAGAAACTGCTTCTCACCTTTACACTGTAATGCTGCAGTGCAGCTGCTGAAAAAATCAGAATTATCTTACCTCCCTGACACTTTTACACAACTACTGCATCCTCAATGAATTCAAGCTGACTTGCACAATTGTTATTATTCTTTCACATTAACTGCATAATATGTACTACAGTTGGCTTCTAGGAATAAGTGGCTTAGGCATGAGGCATGGCAACAGAAGTGTAAAGTAAGTTTTCTGTAACTGATATGTGACAGAATAATTGTCTCAAAACTGATTTGTTGCTTGAATCCCAACCCTCCAATTTGGATGCTTTAATTAGAGTTCAACTTATTATTTCTATTTCTCCACACCAACTGCTTCAGCCTCACTCTCTGGTTGGTGAAAAAAACAAAAAATCCCAGCCATCAGACAAATCCATTGCAATTTCCAGACCCCTTAATGTTCAAGGAAGTGAATTTAAAGAAGATGATACCCTTGTTTCAACATCCTGGTGAATGAATCCTAAGCAAAAGCTGTGTTCCCAACTGTCTTCCTTCTGCTAGGCACTTGGAAATACTAATTGCCTTTCTCTTCCTCTTATTGTACCTCCCTCTTTTTCTAAACCCCTTCAAAACATTGCTCCTCACAACAGTGTCAAGGTTCTGTTGTCATTGTTCATTGTACCCCTCCAAAATATCATAAAGCTTCTTAGGAATTATGAGATAACACATATTTAGTTTCATGGCATTACTGAAACCTGTAAAATAAACCAGCTGCTTTAGTATTTGATTCTGAAAAAGTTGTATCTTGTCAGTATTTTCACTCGCAACTGAATCAAACCAATATAATTAATAGAAAGAAGATGTAAAAATAAGGATAAAGGCTTCATGATATGTTACCACGACCATGTCTGAAATAACTTCTGAAAACTTCACCTATTTTTGCAGGATGGCCTCTAATGCAGGACCTGAACTAAAGTTCTGTGTGTGTAATGGGTAAAACCTTTTTCTCTCAGAAGTAAGACTGACGTATAATTCCCTCAGAATTTTAATGCATACTGAAATACCATTGTCTCCTTGGAGTAACCATAGTCACCCACAGATATTTCTGAAGGTGTTATTGAAAAGGCTTCAGTTATCATTCTTTGTGAAACAGGACTTGCCTCTATATGTCACCAAGAGTTCTTTAAGGTATTCTGGTTTTCAATGTGACTTCATTGCCAGTTGCTGGAGGACTACATACAAAAAATACAATGAAGAAGTGGTTTTCCTTTAATGAACTTGTACTGAATAACAACAAAGAAAAAAAAAATCTAGGGCAATTTTGGCATTTTTAAAATTTTCCATAAGGCTTTTAGATAATCAATATTTTCCATAGTTCATTACCTCACACCCTCTCCTCAATTTACTTGCCCTCCACAATTTCTACAACTCTCATTTTTTTTGTTAGCCAGTGAAACTGAATGTGATTGTGCTCCCCTATGGCAGATGTCTTTTTTTTGTCACTTTTTTCCTGACAGTGGTAATCTATTGCTAAATCATATGAACTTCATTATTCCACTATGTTAACTCAAAAAAGTCTTATGAAGACTGTGTAACTTAGGTCTAAAATAGTAGGAGTTTTATAATATACAAATGTGTTTGTATGTTATTAATGAATTAATATAATAGTTATTTATATATACATCTGAAAATTTATCCAGGAAATTTTCAAAGTTCCTGAGCAATACAAAAATTGCCAAGAATAAATTGTTAAATTGATAAAAATTTGGTCTACAAAGGAGTTGTAGCATTTCTTTACATGATTTTGTGACTTTATTAATTCCTCTTTAACTTTTTCTTAAAATCCTTAAATAACTTCTCTGACAGATTAGTAAATAATGATGCATTTTCAGAATATCAAGAATATTACTGTAATAGGTGCAAGATCATTATTTCTAAATGTGTTTTGGTTTAATAAAACATTAATGATGACAATGAACATCTGTTCTGAATATCCTCTTTTTATAATGTATCTGAAATACACTGCAAAGCCTAATTAGAAGAGGGGCTGTAATTAGAATTTATGTTAAGAGAAATAGTATCTTTTTGCATCTGGAAACAGTTTGAATAGTTGTAAAATAGGAAAATGGGCAGATTGGTGTTCTTACTAGTCACATTTAAAAAAATAATCTAAGAAATCTTGCAGCTGAGAAGCACAGGTAAATAAGATGCACTGCCTGCTGGTGGGAGGGGAAGGTCCAACCCCAGGTGCCACTGTTGTGGCAGGTGGGTGCTGTGCTGACCTAGAAATGTCAGCTGCTGGTGGAACCCCATTCTGTTGGGCCACGGATTTGTGTTCCTGGGGAGTCCTCAAGCTTGCGTGCTATACAACATTAGCATGGGAGTTTAACTTCATCTGCTTGTGAGATGTATATGGCCAGAATTGCATGCTACACTTCAAGTTATAATAGTTAATACAGTGTCTTAAATGACTAGATTTATAGCTCAGAACTCTTAACTAAAAAGAACACAAAGGAAACACTGATATTGAGAAATTAGATAATCAAATTAAAAATATTTGATTTCTTTTTTGGCTTTTTTATTGCAATTCTCTCTAAACAGATTAAAGCCTTCTTGAACTTAAATAGTTATGTTACTGTATGAATTTACCTGTAATACTCTGGCTGAACATAGGCTATTGTTAGTAAATTTTCAATATTTGACTTACTTTGAACAGATACAGGTAATATATTAATTGGATGAATACAATTGCCAAACCAGGTTTTTAGGACCAATAAAGCTCATCATTGACTTTTCCTGAATATTTTCACAAGATTTCTGTTGCTACAAATTTGGTCCTCACCTTGAAGATGAACACAAAGCAAATAATCTATTAAGTTTAAATTACCTTCTTGACAAGTATTGATCCTCTATCTGACTAAGACACCTGCTTTTCTAGGATAATAATGTTGAATTCAAATGCATTGATAGTAGGAGTAGATTATGATTAATTTTTCAAGTATGACAAGTGAAAAGAGTCATGTTTGAGGCAAAAGAGCAACTCCTTTATGTCTGAAGATGTGAGATTTCCTTCAGTTTTTAAAATTTGTTTTGTACTAGAATAGGATGTATGACAGAATGTTGAAATTTATAATGCCTGAGTTCTATTTCAAGAAATTTATCACCTAAACTTTTTTCTTGTGTTTTGTTATTTTCCAGATGAAGAACAGCAAAACAGATGAGAGACACGACTATTTAAAGGGCAAAAAGACAAGAATAAAAAGTTCTCTTTGCATTTTTTCAACTATTATAGCCTTCTTTTCAAACATGAATATTCTCCATCCCTCTCTTTCTCAGTTTTTTGAATTTTCAGTACCATTAGGTTTCTCAGCAGTGACAGAGACACAAAGAAATGATGGGAATTTGGGATCTCAATCATGTACACAATATTCTGGAAGTGCACAGATTTTCCTGTGACACATAAGAGTTCCCACAGCTACTAGGCAAAGCAAGTATGAGCATGGTTTTGTCACCTGCTGAGAATAAACCTATCTTCTTTCCTGTCTCTCATTTTCTCAAAGCACAGTTTGAAAATGGCTACCAGATTAATGCAATTTTCTTTCTATTGGATAGCTTGTGATGTTATCTGTATTTCAGATGGACAGTCTGGCAAACTGGTAGTAGAAATTGTGATTGGCATCAATTAATACAATAATGACTGAAGTTCTATTCAGTGTATCTTCCATTAAGTAAAAAGGTGCCACTCTTTCTCAGTAGATTTCAGAGCTTTCCAGTTGCCCCAAAGCTTGCATGAATACAATTAAGTCATGTACTCCTCTATCCTTTAAGAGGACAGGTCTAGGGATTTTATTTTCTTTTTAATACTTGAAGTAATGAAGAGAACATCACTAAATCAAAATTTCACATCCTGTACCCCAGACTAATATTTCACTGACATCCACTTAGAATTGAATATGCGCAGAAGCTAACAAATAAAACTGAGTAAACAAGTGTTCAATTAGTTTTGCTTCTGCTATGCTCAAAATTAATTTCAAAAGAACACAAGACATGGACTGCAATGTCATGTGTAATACACCAAGGCTAACAAACCTCCCAAAGAGGGATTATGCTTGCTACTCATTCCATGAAAAAGCGGATCATATCCTCCGTTTCTTTATAAAGAGGTTTTTTTTTAATATCCTCTTATATATTTGTTGTTACATTTACTAGCTACCCTGTGTAGGCAAGGCTCTTTACCTGCTCTTTTACCTGTGCGCTGTACATCTCCAAAAAGGAAGCGTTACATTCTTTTGTTTTGGTTGATTGGTTGGTTGATTGGGTTTTTTCGTTAGTTCAAGTCTATTCAGGTGATTCCTGCGGTTCTTCTGCATTCAGTCCTTGATCCTTCAGCTCCAAAGTCTAGCTATATTTTAGAAAGGAAAGTCTTCACACACCATGCTTATTAATTCCCCTTGCCATCTCCACCTCTCAAACACACAGGCTTCTTGGGAACTCACACCCAAGGCCACTTGAAATATTTGCTTAAGTTCAACTTGTTTGATTAGGCTTTTACTTGATTACTTTCACATATTTGACTAACGCGCTTGATGGCCTGTATATAGACTTTTAGGATGGGTTGCATTCATGTGCAAAGATCTCCTGTGACACAGAAAAAAAGGGGTCCTTGAAATGAATAAAGCTAATTTTGCACAACTTCCAGGCAACCCATATTCTTTCTCCCCCCACTTTAAACAAATATAATTGGTTCCCATCCCCTAGCTGGAAGTGGTCCTGGCAGTATTCTGGAGAGGTGCAGATCACACTGTGGGGTTTAAAATTCATTACTTACATAAATTAAAATATTTTCCAGTCATACATTCATGGAGGCAAACAAGTGTTTATTGCTGTACTGATCACCATTGAAAATTAATTATATTTATCAAATTTATAGGCATCAAGTTTTTGTATTTCAGGTAGTTATTACTAAATGTGAAAAGTCAGCTGACATTGAAGATACAATAACACAGAATATAAATACTCTATTTTCCATCTTCAACTGTCACCTAAGAATGGTGAACTCTTATAACAAGTAACTGACCTATAGCAGAGGTGTGTATCTGTATTTTCTTTTCCATGTTGGCAATGGATTACTGATGGATGTCAGTATCCTTCAATTTCACTCAGAAATCTGCATTATGAAAGCTAATGTAGTATTGTTAAATTGTTTTAGGCTTTATTGAAAATTAACATTCAGCATTTAACAGAACATAAGATTCTGAAAACTCTCAGTGTAACATGTTAGGCATCCACTATGTTTTAAAATAGTGATGGAAAATCGACTTACTTTCCAAGAAGTTTTGTTCTACAAGTACACTTGAAAATTGTCTTAATGAGAACCGATTGATCCAAAATAGTTCTGGAAGAATTTTCAAATTTTTGGGCAAATTTGGATGTTTTTAGCATGACCACACTTGAGAAAAAAAACTTAAGTAATATTGAAAAAGCAGTTATTCCTGAACAGCTGTACTTTTAGAATAACTGAACAAATTACAGTTTTTTTATCTATATTATTTTTTTTTCCTAAGTGTGCATCTTAGTATTTATTCGAAAATACAAAATTTGGTAGAACAGAGTAACACATTTGTCCTTTGGGCAGCTGTTTTTGTTTGTTTTTTCCCTTTGAACTGGTGAAGCAATGAGTGAATTATGTAACTCATAAAAAAAGCTAATAAACCTTTTATACTACACCAGTGTGTATTCTGCTTAAGCAACATACTGAACAGAAGTGTATTTTAGAAATGCTTTGGGATTTCACTATAACTGCTTTTTATATCCCCCTGGCTATGTTCATTTCTCTTAGAAACACTTATGGAATAGTGGGAGAAAAATAATACATTAGAAGGAAAAAATATCTGAAAATTACCTACATTATTTTTCTATTGCGGTTCCTTCTCTCAAAAAAAAAAAATCACAACTTTTTAGGTGGTATTTATGGATAGTTAAGCTATAAGAAAAATGTTATTTCATATAAAAAATAGTCTTTGATGTTCTTTGAATTTCATGTGGAGGACTACAATACTGAACTTTACTGGGCCACTGCTTCTGGAGCAGAAATACTCAGCTTGGATAACAGCCTACAGTAATTCTGGAAAGATGATTGTACTTTAAAGAAGCAAATATTTCTTTGGAGTACTTTTTATCACTTTGTTTGGATTTCTTTTTCCACTCCTTGTCTCCCAGTAAAACAATATTCTGGAAATGATCTGGTGTTTAGAATGACAACAGAAATTTAGGATAATGTGTGCAATGCATGAATATGGTCAACTTTACTCTAGTAAACATGATTAATTTTGCTGTAAGCAATTATCACAATGTTCCTTTCTGGCACATTTTTAATTGACAACTTTATCATAGATGTTATTTCAGAAGGGAGGTATTTGAGAATGGGAAAAGTCTGACAGGAGACCACCATGTGACATATGCAATGGAGGATTTGAAACCAATAACAAAATTCCATTCTACAGGAATCATTCCAGGGGAGGATGTTTTGTTTGTTTTTTTTTTTTTAATAAGTCTGGATGCACTGAATTTGCAAAGAGAAAAAAATAAAGGAAAAAATTCTGTGGATAAGAAACTAGGATTTTTTCAATAGTTTAAAATATAGATGTGCAGAAGTAGGCTGGAGAAGCCAATAACTGATTGTCTATCTAGGTTTCACAGCAGTGTAATTGGTTAATATATTCCTAAGATGTACAGCAAGGAAAAAAGTTGATGCAGAGCTTTCAAAACATTTCTGTGAGCTCAGCAACAGCAGTCAGCATACTCAAAGGTAATAGAATTTTAAATGGAAAGTAAATACTAATATACTTGCTTAGCATGAAAGAGAGTGACAGCACAACCTCAAAGTTATTCATGTCTATAAAAATAAGACCAAAGACTAAAAAGTGGTGTTTTCTCAAATACACTCAAGCACACTCAAAATTTGTTCCATGTTTGAAGCAAAACATGGATAAATATCTTCTTCTTTAGGGGAACATGATAAACAAATTCAGAATCTTCACATCACAGTGGCACAGTGCAGGCTGAAAGGATGATGTTCAGCTTTCTCTGGAGGGTGAAATGAGACCCTTCAATAGCTCTCTACAGGTAGAAGAAATTAAAGAAATCACAATCTGTGTTTTGCATGCTTCATTCCTTTCAGTAGTTGAAACTGAACCCTAACAAGAGCAGAACTTGGATACAGGGTTAAAATAATATCAAAACAATACTTCTCTAGTCTGTACAATGGAGTAGCTATAAAATGTTTCCAAGTATCTCTTAAAAAAGTCAGGCCCATAGAAAAAGATGAAAAGCTACAAAGAAACAGTAAAGTGCATGAAGGACTAACAATAGACTCTTAAATGTGTATAGGCAATATTAGACAGACTGCCCCAATCTTTTTCTATATTGAAATTTACATAGTAACTTGGTCTTCTCTTTACTTCCCCTACAAAGGACAATATGCAAATTGGTAATTCAAGTAGTGTTTGCAAATCTTTGCATATCTCAGCACCCTGATCCTACATCAGGCTCATACCTATCTATGAATCAGTTGCATTCACCCCTTCTAAGCTCTTGTTGTGAAGGAAGTTTAGATATTTGCAGTGCAAGGAAGGCTGTGTGCTCTGTCCATGTTTCTGAATTTCACAAATGGAAAACTAAGGTTCTGGAATCCACAACGAGATACACATGTGTGCATGAATACACACATTGCTTCTTCTAGGAGCTGCCATGGTGAGGTCAGCATTCTCTGAGGTTGTCCTTAACAGAAGCAGCCATGATACAAATATTAGGAAATAAATTTGTGAATGCATTTCCCAAATGTAATCAGCAATCTTGATGAGTGAATTCTTGGTTTCACATGCTCCAGCTATCCTTACTGGAAAACTTAAATGAGCTGGAGGCAAAATTGAGGGGGAAATACACTGAATTCTTACTGAGTCCACCAGATAGCATGACTCTTCTCTCCTTCCACCTTCCCCTTGTCCACTCCCCAGCACAAGTCAGCCAGCCGCCAATGTCTGTGCATACATCAATCTATTCAGCCTTTTGTGAATCACTTCAACTCCACTGCAGCACAATGGAGTGCAACACAGAGCTGTCAGCTGCTGCACAACAGCAACAGTGCTTTGTAATTGGAGTACTATAGCAAGTCTGTTGCCTTCATGTTTGACAAGCAGCTTAAGATTGCGCATGAAAGGTAAATATCTTCCAGAAAATTTATATCTAAAATATGTAGAAACATTCATACTGCTGTCAGTTTTGGTATCTGTTAATATTCTAAATTCTTCTAAATGATCTCTATAAATCCTTTAACTAATTTTTAAATCACACTGAGATGACTTTAGGTGTTTGGATAACAGTGGTTTTAACAGCAAGGGAAATGCTTGCTTATATTGTTTGGTTCTTTATTAAACCATGGATTACTGCATTTTCTTACAATGAGATAACCCCTTAACAATCTTCCTTAAAAAACAAAGAAACAAGTAAATTATTTTATCAGTCTTAACACTTTTATTCTCTCAGTTCACTCTCCCTTAGCTACACACTGCACTCATGGACAAGTGCTTCATTCAAGGGCATGATGGTGCCCTACTCAACAATACTTATTCCATTATTTGTTCACTAAGTGCTAACTTGGAAAATGAAATGTGAAGAACTATAGCTTTCAACCATTAACAGTTTCGCCTAAGATATTTTATCTTAGGTTTTTTTTGTTATTCTTTTTAATAATTTCAGTGCAAACCATTTTTTTGCATGTTAAATTATTTAGGATGGCATTTTTTCAAGGTATAAAAGCCCAAATCTCTCCCCTGTATGCCTGTTCCATTTACAGTCCTGAAGACTCTCTGGTGCACCTCTTGAGGATTGTCCTTATGTCTCTCTTCCTCATGTCAGCCCCAGGGGTCACAAGCCCATGCCCCAGTGGCAATGGGCCAATGCCCAGGGAGGGGTGGCACACCTGGGGCTGGGAGTGCCTCGTGCCTCCTGGCTGCCCTGCTGCTGGCAGTGGGATCATCCATATCTGGGAAACTTTGCTCTGGAGGGTCCCACTGCTCCTGGTCCTGGGGAGGCCTGGCTCCACTATGCCCTGAGAGCTGCTGCTTTCTCTGGTGGGTTCTTCCCTTCTGTGTTTTGAACACAATTACACTGCTTTTATTTTGTTTTCTCTACCTTATTTAAATTGATAATACTGCAACTCTGAGCAGAGCAGGGGAAATTGTTTTCCCCATGGTGGAAGAGTTCTGGGCTCACCTCTTCTTTGTATTGCATCTACTAGGCAATCAATTAAAAAATAGCAATGCCAAAATATATGACCTCAGGATTCATCCTAAAATATCACAACAGTTCCCTGAAAATTGCAGGCTGCTGGGCTTTCCCATAACCCCTTTAATTTAATGGCTGCTCTGTACCAAGCAGTGAAACAGCCTTTTATTTATCTATACATTCAGTCTATACTAAACTGTGATTCTCCAAACAACCATAAATAGAGTGAGATTTTATTCCTTGTTAGATGAGAAAATCTGTACCTATTTCAAGAAATTTAGTCATAAGTTATTGTGTGGGTAGTCCACTTGGGAAGAACAGGGCTGCTGCACAGCATCGAGATGTTTCACATGGATCTGAGTTAGAAGGAGTTATTCCTGCCCTTAAACCCAAAATACACAGTGTCTTCAAAGCATTAATTAAAAGCAGCTGAAGGAACAGATAAAGACACAAAGGCCCATCGGAAGAGAGTTTTATAGTAACTGAACATGAACAGCCTATTTTCTTTTCTGCTTAAACAGGCTCTTATATCTGAACAGCCAGATCAAAAGCCAACTGACAGAGTGCCAGTTCAACAGCTTTAGAGGGTTCTGCCATCTGCGGATGAGAGGCTGTCAGCGTTTTTAATCTCAGAGCATGGGCTGGGAAGGCAATACATCCCCTAATGGCAGCTACACTGGAATGACTTGTGGCTTCCTCCTCCTACAGCAAAGTGGAATTATGAATCTGAACAACAGGCTATAAAGTATTTTATTATGTGGTCATAAGTGTCATTTTCTATGAGGAACAGAGTGGTAATTTAGTGTGTTAAATTATCACTTAGTGAAATCACATGTAACAATGAGCTCTGAACTAACCTTAATTGAAATGATCTCAAACTATTCAGTGCTTTAGTGCAGGTCTGTTTGTGTATGTGCATACACTTGTGAAATATTGATGCCTGAATTCCATTCATGTCTGGACAGCAAAGAAACCTTGGTCTTGTTGATGCCTATGGCGTCAGAAGCCCAACTTTTCCTGACAAATAAGAAAAAAACAGAAGGAAATTCAAGTATTAAGACATATTTAAGGCATTAAGAAATTTATACAATCTAAAATTAATAAAGAATATCCCCTCACTGAAAACCCTAAAATTTTAGCTAGAAAAGTATATGTAAATCCCAATGGACTCTTACATACAGTAAAATCAATCCTTATATTTGAGTTCTGAGGACAAGAAAAAAATCAAAGTCAAGACCTCATTATATAAGAGTTATCCTATCATCTTTCTATCTGTTAAAAAAATTGCTGGAAAATAAATTCTTGATCACATAAGTTAATTTTTTTCTAATGGTGTATTAATAAAAGAAAACATTAGAAGAAAAGCAAGCCATTAACTATATACTTGAAATACCAGTGATTGCTTCAAATTCTATTATTGAAGAAATTATGCTTTTATGTATTATCTCTTTTTTTCCCCCTTGTTCTTGCCATCAGTAAATACCCAGCTGGTCATTAGCTGTTGGTAAGTACAATTTTGAAGAGTCTTATAATTTGCACTTAATTTTCTGATTACATCTGACTTTTTACTAAGACCATATGAAAATCACTATTAAAAAAACTTAAAATTTGGAATAAAAAAGAGAATAAAAGATAGCTTCCTGAACAGGAATAGTTGAATGGTGAAGAATGAACGTGTGTCTATCATAAGTGAGCTCAACTCCTTTAATAAGATGGATGTTGAGAAATAAAGTAGAAACTGGAAGTGTTATTAGGACAAAAATGAAGAGTCAAAAAATGCTGACAGAAGAATAAAATGGTGTGCACCTGTCTAACACAAGTAACAAGAAATCATTTCTGTTCCTGTGTGTATCATCAAAATGCCTGTAAATCATAACCTTTGTACAGCAGGTTTTCCATCTGCAAAAGGCTGGTACATCCTTTGAACATTTATTTGGTCCTTTGAGACATGTGAATGTTACATCAATGGGAAGTATTAGTATGGCTTGCACTGCAGTAGTAACTGAGATTTTACAAATCACATTGGAAGTGTCACAGGCATAGGGATAACTGTGCCATCTATTGCTTTTCCCCTCTGTGGTTTACTAAACCAGTCAGTCCAAGGATAATATTTAGAAATCAGAATATAGCACTAGCTGAATGTCACCACCAAAACCTAAAAAATCTTGAATATATACATTGAAAAAAAAACCATATACATATATATACATATATACATACATATATATACATATATAAACATATATACATATATATACATATTGAAAAAAAAGTCCATTGATTTTTATTAAAATGCATTGTAATAAATTCCCAGATCCAGCCAAGATACAATAATTCTTTTAAATTACTTTGAATACCTATTTTATTCCTTTTAGAGTTTATATTTATATATTTCCATATGTAAGTATCACAAATAATATTTTAATATATTTATTAATATATATGTCTCATACACATATATGTAAAATTCTGAAAAGAGAAATTCTGCTTGTCTCTTTGCAAGCAGTCATACCAGTAATACAGAGACATAAATTTATTTAGGATAGTTTCTCATGGCAGTGACACCAAATTTGAAAGTCATTGTGTGTAACTGTAAACAAAACAAAACAAATCAAACCACCCCCACAAACAACAAAAAGTCTCAAACCAATATAAGAAATTTCTACTCTGAGAAAACCTCCTAATTGTCCAAACTGAGAAAAACTAAAATGTTAAAAAGGTGATGGAAGTATGAGTGGATATCAGAATAACACTGGTATCAACAAGCTCTTCTGGTCCTTTTTTATTTTCCTTTTGGAACCTCTTGGTACCTCTCATTCTTTCCTCTATTTACTGTGACTTAATCCCTTCCCTCAAAAATTACTCTTCATACTTCTCATTCTCTAGGTCTTCTATATCTCTATTTCCCCTTCTTTCAAATGTAAGGACAGCTGTTTTCTTTTTTTTCTTAGGTTTTACTAAAACTACAGGCTCTATGGCTCCCTAATTTCTCCCCCTCTCCCAGCAAATTCTAGCTTTTATTACCATGTAGTGGTGTTGGTATTCATAGCACTAGTGTTAATATCAAATATTTGGTTTAATATCTATAATTCAGACTATCCCTGTCCATTTCTAGTTTAAACCAATGAAACTTTAATGGTACATGTCATAGAAAGTTGATTAGGAAGGAAAATTCATCAGTCAGCTGTTGTCTCCTGGCTTTGGTGTTCCTGCATGCATCACTTCTTATCATTTGAAGCTAGTCAGAAAAGTTCTTGAGGGCTCAAATTTTTACCATTTGGTTAGAAGACTGTCACCAATCAATCACTAAAGTCAAGCCTCTACTTTAAAAGACAGGTTGGTTGAGGATTTAACTTAGACATGACCTATTCTGTCACTGCTGCAGCCAGGAATGTCTACTAAATAGATCAGAGAAAAAAAACAAAACCACAGTAAAATGAGAACACCATTCAATTAATATTACGAACTCATACTAGAGTAAATATATTTTTCTTTATTTGGGGCAGACATTGGATAAAATGCCTAATGATATTAAAACATTTTAAATCATATTTGGATGTGTGTATCCTTGTCCTGAAAAATAGTCTAGGATAACAAAAAGAGAACCAGTTGTTCTAAGGCCACTCTAAAATCACATGATAAGTAGTTCCTAATCAGCTCACATTGTTTCCTAGCTACATGTATTCACAGAGGTTGCTTCTACAAACACAAATATCTACTGTTTCCAGGAAGAGATAGCATGCTAGTACTTAATAAACAAAAAAACCCTAACAAACAAGCAAATCCCTGATAAGATTCATGGCCTGATGGATTAATAAAACCTAGCCCAGAGTCATAGCATGTTTCTTCCTATAAAAAGGCAGAAATACCAAGCTTTTGGTTTTCCCTGAGTGTTGCTAGGGTATCTGTGTAGCATGTATAGACATTTTGACCATGGTCAAATATTGCGGTAACACCACAGATTTTCAGAAATCAGTCTTTGGAAAATGCCCAACCTCAGTAATTCACACTGGGCAGGTTCCCACATCATCAGCTCAAGCACATCCTTGCTCACAGTCCTGGTGAAAGAGCTCTGTGCAGTTTGATTTGTTCTCTTTCTGCCAGAGATTCCTCTCCTAAATTTGACTCTTTGGGCTGTATGACTCCAGCCCCATAGCTGAAGAGCAGCATCATGTGGCTGCTATCCCAAGCTCTTTTAAAAATTTGTTTCATTTGAACAGCTAAGAAAAGGAATTGAACATTGTTGGTGCTCAGAACTGCCCAATTTGAGAAGAATACAAATCACATGGGCCAGAGAAGCACATTGCCTAAGTCAAACAAACCAACTGTGCTGTTCACCCAGGGAGGAAAAAATGGGATTTGAATACTACCCCATCTCAGTGAAGCTGGGTAATAATGAAACACAGATCCACAAAAACTCATTCTGCTGTTAGGAACAAGCTGGACTGGGAGCAGGCACATGGAAGAAGAGAAAGGACTTCAAGAATTGACAGCAAAATTGAAAACAGAAATAAAGAAGAAAACAAACCAATGAGCACACCACTGGAACCTCAGCACTGTCTACAGTACACTGCTAACTATTTGAGAGCATGTAGCTACTCTGGTGACTATTAATTCTGTCAGGAAAAAGGGAGCAACCAGTGTAAGTAAATGAAATTGAAGGAAATGGATGCATGCTACAAATAGTGCAATTTGTCCAAAAGACTTTTCAAAAGCATAATGAAGATTTTCTGCTGGGTAAGCTGGTATAATTGTGCTGCACTGTATATTGATTATACAAGAGATGAAATCTAAGCAAAGACTTCATGCTGTTACTACCTTGTCAAGCTGGGCTAAATGTTGTTTCTTGGACTATTTATATTGGAAATTGAAGTACTGATGCCATTTTTTATGCTTAGTTTCTTATTTTTTATTATTAATTTAGAACAGGAGTTAGATATCATCTGTAAACATCATCTGTGTTGCTGGTTGTTTTTATAAACAAAATTATATATCATTGTCAAGATATAGCCTTCAAACCTAGAGAGAAAAACTTAAGTTGTGTAAAATCATTAGAACTTCCAAGGTAAATGGAAAAAAATACTCCTCCACTCACTAAAAAAAACCAACTCAAGTATTTGGAGTGATTCAGTTCTAAAACAGAGGTCAGCACTTATAGTTTGAAATAGTTTTATTTTTTGTTTGTTTGAAGGTGGTTAGTTCTGCTGGAATGCTGTGATTTTATACTATAAGAACAGGAAAAGAGAAATGACTGAGTGTGTTAAGAATTAAGAGGTTTGTGATCAGTGGGTGAATTGCAATCTTCAGACTGGTTAGCAAACACTGCATCTGCACTCAAACAAGGTGCAATGTATGTTTATTCCACCTAGATGTTTAAGTGACAGAACACAAAATCTGGTGTAAGACTTCCTATACTTAGACATGTCAGTGAGTCAATAAAATTCTGGATGACAGTTGTTTCTCCCTAGTCAAGTGCCAGATATATTGGTTTAACAAGAGGATACCGTGTCTTCAAGGAAATAGAATAATTTTTATTATAATATTATTATCCTCAGAAAATTAAAATCTGTCTTTCTGGGGCAAGATTTTCACTTTCAAGTGGAAATCAGCTTCAAAATTAAGACATTACACTAAGATGAAATATTATGCTAATGACGGCTCTCTGACAGGAAGGACCTAAGAAATCAACTTGTCTGGACAGAAGAGAATCTGGATCTGAATGAAACATCTCCTGATCCAACAGTGAGAATGTGTAGATTAAGAAATTTTTGTCTTTCATTTTCTCGCTCATTTACAAAGATGCCAATAATGCATGCAATTGATAACAGTGCTACTGCCATAAAACTTATGTGCATGATATTTTAACTTAAGGTAAGCATTTGTAACAGTAAAGTTTTCCTTACCAAATGCAGTAGCAAATCCAGAAACTAAGTATAGGCATCTTAAATACCCAGGTCTCCAGCATATTTCTTCATTCATTCAAAATGCTACAGTGTAACCTTAGCTCAGTTACAGGGTCCAGAGGTGGAACTAATATTAAAGTTGTCAAGCAGGTAAGCATCTTCTGGTAAAAAATAACGTCCAGAAAGACTCTTTAGCATGCAGTGGGAGATCAAAGTGTAAATCTGAACTTCAAGGACTGCCAAGATATATGCAAACTGTGCCTCTATATTTCTGGACCCCTTTAGTCCATGTGACAACACAAAAAAAAACCACAATAAAAAAAAAAACATAGCGAAATTCTGCTGCTTTCCCCAGTATATTGCAAGCATTTTTCAGGAAATCATTAGAACTTTTTTGCAAACCATTATTTGGTCCAGGCTAGTGAGAGGGCTCTATATATGGCATGAATAGTGTGTCAAGCATGATACTGTAGTCAATATCACAAATCAAGCTGCTTTATTTCTGCTGGCTCTCATAAGATGGAATAGATCCCTTGGTGAATTAATGAGAAAAGTTTACCTGTGACTACTCCAGTCAGCTACTTTTAGGTACATTATATAGGAGGGTTTTAGCTTAAAATATAAGTTCTTAAGCAGATCTGTATATTGCAGAATTACATAATCACAGAATATTCTCATCCTATTGGATCCATCATCAAATCCAACTTGTGACCCTGCATAGAACCATACCAAGAGTCACACCATGTGCCCGAGAGCATTATCCAAACATTGGGGAGCCTGTTCCAATTCCTCAACCCCCTCTGGGTGAAGAGCCTTTTACCAAATATCCAACATAAACCTCCCCTGACACAACTTCTGGACTTTCTCTTGGATCCTGTCATTGGTCAAAACAGAGAAAACATCAACGTTTGCAACTCCTCTTCCCCTCAAAAGGAAGTTGTAGGCTGCAGTTGTAGGGGTCTCCCGTCATTCTCCTCCAGCTGAACAGACCAAGTGACATCAGCCGCTTCTCATATGGTTTCACCTCAAGGCCTTTTACCTTCTTTGTTGCCCTCCTTTGGACATTCTCTAATGCCCAATGTCTTTCTTGAATTGTGGTGTCCAAAACTGCCCCCAGCACTCGAGGTGAGGCCGCCCCAGTGCAGAGCAGAGTGGGACAATCCCCTCCCTTGCCTGGCTGGCCTGATGCCCACCACTGGCCCTGCTGGCTGCCAGGGCACTGCTGACTCATGTTTAACTTGCCACTGACCAGGACCCCCAGGTCCCTTTCTGTGGCTCTGCTTTCTAGCATCTCATTGCCCAGTCTGTCCATATGCCCAGGGCTGCCCCATCCCAAGTGCAGAATCCAGCACTTGCACTTGTTCAGCTTCATACGGTTGGTGATTGCCCAGTGCTGTGATTTATCAAGGGCTCTCTGCAGGGTCTTCAAGGGAGTCAACAGCTCCTCCCAACTTTGTATCATCTGTGAACTTGCTTAGTGTCCCTTAGAGTCCTGCATCCAAATTGTTTATTAACATGTTGAAGAGCGCTGACGCTAAGATACTGCCCTGTGGAACCCAAGTGCTGACCAGTTGCCAGCTGATTATCTGAAGGTTCAGCTCAGATAACAACCACACTGTGGGTACCTTGCAGAGTTTCCTGTTTCTTCTTCAGGCACTGTTACTGAATGATTACCAAGCAGAGAAAATTCCAAGGTCTTCCAAATTGTTATTTCTGAAGCATGAATTTGATAGCTGCTGCCTTATTATCATTTTCCTTATAAGATTCCATATAATTCAGTGATAAAAAGGGTTTTAATAAACAGCTAGATTAGACTTGACACACAACTTGAACAGACTGCAGCGGCCAAACATAAACAGGTACAAGTTAAATAGAAAGAAAAAAGTGAGGGATGGTAATTTAAATTACCTGTGGAAAAGCAACAGGGTTTATGATGGAGTTGACTGACAACATCAGAAGAAAGCACAGTGAGTTACTTTGCTATTAGTTAGACCCTAATACAATTTCAGCAAAGAAATGACCAGTGGCAGAAAGCTGAACCTTGATTATTAAATGCAGTTTAAACAAAAGTTCCAAGATTTGTTCTTAAAGTACAATAAAATTCTAAATATTTTGGAACTTAGCTTGAAGATCTTCCTATAACAAAATGATCCAGGAAGAACAGCAGAGAAGAGGTGTGAAGGAAGCAGAAGAGAATGAAAATCTAACAATAAAAAGTCATGCAGCAAATAAGGACAGAGAAGCAATACAGAGGAAGGAAGCATGATGGGATGTAATTTTATTGTTACAATAAAACTGAGCAGACATGGTGTTAACCAAAAATGTAGAAGTCAATAAAACACAATAATGACTGTAGAGTATAACATACAATAGTAACTGCATGTGAGTTTTGCACGTGAATATCCTCTAAACTGATCAGTGCTGAAACATGGGAATGCAGAACTCAAACAGTTTTCCATACCAAAAATATACCCTTTACTTTTATTCTCAAAGTGCACTAGAATAGATTATGTAGAATACTATTAACTATGACTTCCTTGATGATTCTTTAAGTAGAGACTAGAGAATGCATATGTACTGAGTGATAGTACCAAAAAGGGTATAATTCACCACAAAGAATAGAGCTATTTTGAATTTTCATTTTGTGAACAAAGCATTTGTTATTTTACTTACTTTGTACTTTTAAGAAGAATGTATCATGAATCCTTCTCAGATTCTGGTCCAAAAAGACAGGGAGTACAATAGTAGCATGTGAAGGGGAGAAGACTTTTAAAGACATGAAGGAAAATATTTGGAAACTTGAAACTTACAAGGAGCAATCAGTTGCATAAGTTCATTCCATACTGCTAAGAAGGTTTAGAGTTTGTACTCTACTTTTATTCCCAACATTACTCATCTAGACAAAACTGAAATACCACTCTTCTTGCACAAGCTGTGTCCTGATTACTGAAAAGCAATCTCACATCAAGGGATACAGCAAGCTAGGACACAGTGATTCCTCTCCCTGCAGGAGATGAAGTTCATTGCCAAGACACTTCAGAACAGCATGCTGAGGCCTGTGAATGCAATAGGACATGCAGAGGAAGCGGATGACTGAGATGAGAGAAAAGAGACACATTATGCTGATGAAGGCTCTCTGGCAGAAAGGCTCTATCAGATTTAAAATAATGCATAGGGTTACTCACAAAGAGGAAGCTTTGACTGCCAGCTTGTCAGGAGAGAACAGCAAACCTCTGAATGTGAGGTTTTCTAATCCAACAGGGAGCCAGTGTCGAATTGGACTGGCAGGGTAAGGCTATGCAAAACAGGGATACAGCAATAGGGTAGACTGGACAAAAAATTAGTGGTAAGGACTGAGAGAAAAATGAAAGTACATGTGAACAAAAACGAAAAAATATTGAAAAAAATTGTTATGTGTAATGTGGCTAATATTACTGTAAAAACCCATCTATAATTTGCAAGGTCCATAGAAATGCCTGCTGATTATCTTCCATTGGAAAATACTGCTGATATTAAGCATCCTCAGCTGTGGCAGAGGAAAACTTGAAATTAAAAAAAAAAATTAATATAAGACAGAAAAAAACGTGTTCCAGAAACTTGTGTTAAAAAAGCTTCCTTGTCTGGCCATTCTGGAGTCACTCTGGCAGTAACACTCCAATCACTGATGGGGACCAAAGCCACATAGCAGCGGGCAGCCCCGGTCAGCTCGTCGGCAGTCCCTGCACATCCCACTCTCACTCAGTCAGACCAGGTTTCCCAGAGCAGAGTCTGACACCTCTAAATCCTTAAATTCAGTCATAGCACTACAACAGCAGAACAGCTCGAGCCGGTGCCCCCGAGGATGAACCCGGGCAAAGGAATCCCTGGGCTTATTACACCTGACAGTCTGTGCACTCGATGGTCTGGGGTCTCCTATCTGAGCCATCCGCTCCTGCTGTGTCTCTGAGTGTCCGGTCACCTGGCTTGGACACAGTCCTTTGTTATGCAAAGTGTCCCCTGCCTCTTGCCTGGGGCTTCTCCACTTCCCTCCGCTCTCTCAGCCTGCAGCTTGCACTGCAGCTGCACACCAAATGCATTCCTCAGCACTTGCTTCAGCTTCACCAGGAGCTTCAAACACTCAGCTTAGGTTTTATGTTTCAAATCCTACAGCTATCCCGCAGCAATGCTGCCTGCAGCTTTCTGACAGAATGCAAATTTATAGCAGCAGAGGCAGCTGTGATGGCCCAGTCACACCTAAGAACCCAGCAGGTTTCAGATCCAGAAATAAAAACAAACAGCCTTGCCCATTACTGGGGCATCGATGTACTGCACTGAGATAATGCTCATCAAGATGTTCATACAAGCTAATACATAATGAAAACTCTTATTAATAGGTAGTTTTTAAATGTTCACATGAAAAAAAAGTGTTCAACGCAGAAATATCCCAATCCAGGGCCCATTGAAGTCAATGGCAGCTTGAACTGGACTGTATACTAAAAAAAAAAGATATACAGAATTTTTATTTTCTTCAATGGTTCATTTTATGACTAAATAAATCCCTTTTAAAATAAACTGTGGTTGTTAAGTGCCAATTTAGTTGCTGGACCAGAAATAACAAAATTTGGATAAGACTTAGTCATGGCTAGATTTTCAGGTTGAGCACAAATACATAGATAAACATGTAAACTACAGGCAAGCAGACACCATGATTCAGGGCCACCAGTAATTACACCAAGATTGAAGGGTTAAATCTTTCTTAGCATACTATACTGAGAAGTCAGTAGGTTTGGGTTGTTTGTTTTTTTTTCTTTATGAACAAGACATAAAAATTAATGGTTGATCAATGGAAAAAACAGAGTGATGCTGTTGCTGTTCAAAACATAAATGTCATGCAGTTTTATTTCTTGTCATATTACTTTGTCCAGAGCTCATAAATTAAATGTATACAACTTTCTATCAACACTTTCAAATATTAGCAGGTATTGGATAAATTTCATGTTAGAGTATTTCTGTTAATTTGTGTGTCCAATGTTTAACTAATTTAGATACTTGGGATTATATTTCTAAAGGATTAATAAAGCCTAGTGCTTGTTCTGTTGCTTTTTAAAAATAGATTAGGTAAAGAATGAACCAAAGAAAATTTTACAGAGATGCTGCTTTGCTACTGTACCATTAGCAAAAAGTGTTAGGAATTTACAAAACATCTGAGTTGAAGAATATGAAATGACTACCACAGAGAAAATTATTTGAAATATCAAGTGAGGAAAATACAATAAAAAACAAACCTGCACTCACACAGCAGCAGTGTGAGAGGCAATCTGGCAATGTGTCAAGGTAGATACTGCTTTTTTCATTTTAGAACTCAAACTTATCATTATAGCCTCAGTTTGGACACATGGCTCAGTTCCAAGAAAAATCATAAAGCCAAATCCCTTGCAGAGGTTTTAACATGATCACTAAAGAAAGATCTCTGGCAAGCTGATAATATTTAGCTGAACTTTTCCAAAACACCATTCATGAAAACCACTCTCAGACTTGTAATCTCCCAGCCTCCAAGGTTAACTGCCTCCCTAAGATGCAGCTGGTTTCTTCCATCATCTGCAAAACACCTTCATACCATCCTCTCCACTAATATCTCATAGCTTTCTACAACATATCCTGCCCTAGGTACTTCAGATAGCAAGACTAATATTTATAGCTTATGCTCAGGGATATCATTCATTCTCTTCTACCAACAACTTTACTTTCAATAATGAAAATGACCTCTAGATAACAGGCACAAAACCATGCCAGTTTTTTTTTAATATGCCATCCTGAAGAGATTTTAAATAGTTCTCACACTGCTGCCTATCTGAGACACACACCAGAACCTGCACTGGAAAATTAATACTTCCAACAGCCTTGTCACTAAATTTGTCTTTTCAAACAACCTCTCCAGAGTCTGATGTGCACTAAATGAATCCAGGTTGTGCCTCAAGTCATAATTTAAACTTGCCAAAGACCTCCAACCACCACAAAAATAATCCCTGCAGCAGATGCGTCAAAACCCTCAGATTCTTTACCTCAGTTTCTTGAAGAATGCTTCCATATTTCACCCAGTGTACTCAGTACTAATACTAAAATTAAGTGTGTGGAAATAAACAACCATTATGCACCAAAATAAACTCATACAGACAATCAAAAAAGGACAGAATGATCCAGCTACCAGTAGGGGAAGAATATTTCTGAGAAAATACTTTCTTGATCATCTCAGTCTACATCTTCACAACATGAACTTTGGAAGTATGTTCATAATTATACAAGACAGCAAAAATCATCAATTCTATAGGAATACTGGTTCTAGGATGCAAGTAACCACTTCACCCACAAATAGACACATAAATATGTTCATGCACAATGTGCAATGCACCTAAATTTCAGCTGATTTGTTCTCCCTGTCTTTGGCAGAGAGCTACCTTACCACCCCTTCCATGTTAAGATCCCTTTTTCTCAAATGATTTTGTTGATATAATATCTAATTAAATCTAAAACTGGTTCTAAACCTAAAACTGTTCTCAAATTGTATTTATTACTAAAGTATGCTTTTTAGCCTTCAGTCCTGAAAGATCTACATGCCTAAATTATTTGCTTCATATATTGTATCATCCACTTAAAAATTTTGGCTGGTCGGAACAACTTATGTCCTCTCAAAAGCTTTTCAATTTTAAATGATCCTTATCAAAACTGAAGATAGAATCTCTTATAACTGTCATATTTTAGGAGTCTGAGTAGACTGTTACCCATTTTTATCTGATCTTTTTCAGTATCTCATTCCCTTTTTGCAGTAGAAGTACACTGAGCAGTACTGTGCATGAGATAGATGGCTGATTAACCGTCCCAACAAAGCTTTTGAAATAAAAAGTGGTTAACATCATTATCCAAACTGACTTCCTGTTAACAGATGGCACAGTGCATTCTATCCTCATTTCTGAAAATCAAGATTTTTTTTGAGTTAAACTATATTTTTGGGTACCTGTCTTGTGATGAGTTTTGTCTGTATCATATAACTATGGCTACTTAAAAATTGGGCATGTATTCTAAATTAGTCATGAAAGCTCCACCCTGGCTTCTGTGAGGTCTAAATTCCCTGGTCATACAGACTCCTCCAGAAGGTGATTCATCCCATTCTGAAATAAGCATCTAGGACAGGTGGGACAGATTGCTCCCACAAGACTGATAGTTAACCAACCCCCTCAGTAACTTCTTTGAGTCATTGGTTGCAGCCAGCCTCACATTACAAATACTTAATTGTATTATTGATCTGAATATTCTAGTGCCAGATTCATGACCTTTACCAGCTTATTATTTTAAATTTAATTGGGAAGAGACTTCTGTACAGTATGTTGATAATACAATAGTTTTTCTTCTGTTTGGCTCCAACTCTTTCCTGCACTTGGGTATGAGATGAGTACTCTCATCTGATGTCTGGAAACTCAAAGTTTTACTTTAAATCACTTTCAAATTGAGTTCATAGATTCAATAAGGTATTTCATTTTCTTCATTAAGAACAGAGACCAGATGTGTATATGAATTAATTAATAATTTTAAAATCTTTAGAAATCTCCGTACAACCCTCAGCTAATTGCAACTTTAAAAACAAATAAAAAAAATTGCTAATCCCTTTATTAGATAATAGTTTTATCCTGGATATTTTCCTTTATAAAATCAGTGGAAGTTTGTCCAAATGTTTTTATGGTACTTCATCCTGCCTGGAAGTATGTTGTGGGGTCCTTATCAATCAACTGCTTCTAAGATTTTGAAAAATAATTCCTAGTCTACTTTACTGTGTATACTTCCTACTTCCTCATGCTGTAAAAGTCATATTGGCAAACATCCATTTTACTAATTTGTTGAAATAGTCAGAGAACAATTGTTTAACCCCTGGTATAAGTCACATTTTTTATTATCTCTCAATAAAAGAGCTGCATAAGTTATTGAACAGACTACTTTCTTACCCTAGGGAAAAAATTTGTCTTATTAAAGCTCTTGACTTAAGCTAACCCATTCTAATAATGACTGCTTTACTAAACAGAGTGGATCAAGAAATACTCTCAGTTATGTAATAGATACAGCTGTACATAATTTTTTGGTTAAAGAAGAGTTAAACAGAAAAGATGATCAAATTTCTATAGTAGAAGTCTTGGTTGACACTCATTCAAAACTTTAACTCTACACTGGAAATTCAGAACAAATGCTACAGAGAATGCTGCAAGAAATCTCAAGAGACATTGTTTGTCCATTATCAGTTTGTGGCTTTTTTTTTTCTCTTTTATACTCATTTCACCTCTTTTGTCTATTCTTTTCTTTAAAGGTCTTGTAGAGAGCTAATGGAGCCTTGAGACACAGGTCTGCCACCGGCCGACAGAAATCTCTGAGCTGAACATTTTGACACACCACCTTAGCAGATCAAAGTGTTCTTTCTATGACTTCTTGTGTTTTTGTACAAAAATTATTTTTGCTACAACCGTGTAGTGAATGCTTGCAAAATATGCAGCAATGATCTACTATATGTTTCTGCACTAAACCTTTTATTAAACTTGATGGAAAAAGATAGTCATAACTAATGGAAGTGTTACATGCTTAACTGTTTATCTGGATGCCATATGTACCTCTCTTTTTATGAGCAAAATAAACAGCAGAATTTTTTTTTTTTTGGCTCATTACATTCTGGCTAAAAGCTTTAGCTAAGCAGTAAAGCTGCCAAGCTCACAGGTTTACACAGCTTTGACCATCGCTGTTCTTTCCTGCCAATCACTCTTGGGCACAGGTGTAATTCATTTAAATTGAGGGCATTGACCCTACTCCTTTATAAAATCAAGCTCGAGTCTGCAATTAAGGATGTTCTTTTTTCTTTCTTTTCTTTCATTTTAGCATAGGTACAACATTTTGAGGTTGTGTGGTGCACCTTCAAAAAGTGGTCTGAAATGAAGAGCAGAGGAAATTTCTTCTTGTATAACCTATTAGAAAGGTACACAGATTTTTCCTTTTCATTTTATCTCTGCATTTGCTCTATTAGATGGAGAAAATACACATGGGACCAGTGAGGAGGGCAGTGGTTGCACCTGCTTTTTCTAGCAGGGCTGGAGTTCATATTTTTCTTAAGCAGCTGGTACAGTGCTGTGTTTCCAGGATTTAGTATGCAAATAATGTTGACAGCACTCTGATGTTTTGGCTGTTACTGAGTACTGTGTACTCTAAATCAAGGAATTTTCAGCATCTTATGCTCTGTAAGTCAGGAGATACACCAAAAGTTGGGATGGAGCATAGCTGACCTGGTCTGTCCAAAGGATGGTGGAGTGTCATGCTCAGTATATAAACTGTGAGAGTTTCTCAGAGCTGACTGATTGCTGGCTATCAGTCTGTGGGTGGTAACTGCAGCCTCCTCTGGATCCTGCTCATCCCACCTCTCAGGGTGGGGAATCAGGGGGTAAGGGGAAGGAGAGGACAGGGGACAAAACAACACAGAATAATAGCACCATAGAATGGTTTGGATTGGAAGAGACTTAAAGGTTTTTTAATTCCAAGCCTGCTTCCCTGGACAGGGACATCTTGGACTAGGCCAATGTGCTCAAAGCCTCATCCAGCCTAGCACTGAACACTGCAAGGGATGGAATATCCACAGATGCTCTGGGTAATCCATGGCAGTGCCTTAGCACATTCACAGTAAAGAATTCCTTCTTGATATCTCTTCTCAACACACACTCTTACAGTACAAAGCCATTTCCTCTTTATTTCTAGTTGATCTGCCAAGCTGGCCCTCTCCAGCTTTTTTGAAGGCTCTGCTTGCAGGATGAGGGTGTGCAAGGTTCTGGGGTAGGCAGCAGTGCCCAGATGTGAACTTACAGCTCTCAGGACAACACCCCTCATAACATCACTGCCTCTTTGGAAAATTAGTTCACTGCCACCCTGCTCTCTGCAGCCAGCTGCTTCCCAAAACCAGGAGTCAGAAATCTGAGGCTCTGCTGTGGGAAGCATAGAGCAAAGAAGTTTCTTTGACATTCTGGCTCCATATACATCCTGCTTATCTTCCTCGCTACCTGTTTTTCCCCATGGGGCCTGCAAGAACCCTCGCACCCAAGTACAGTGTCATCAGCTTCTGGAGTGGAAATAGGTAGGAGATAAACATCCCTGGTGGTGTTGGTATTAGCCTTGACATCTGACGGGGGATTTGAGGCAAGCATAAAATGACCCCATGTCACAGGCAGAGACACCTTGCAGTAGACACTGTCAGCAGGATGGCCAACTGTGTCCTGAGGTGCATCTGGTACAGCATTGCCCCCCATGAAATTTTCTTGCCAGAAAATTGAGCACATTTGAAACAGGAGCTAGTGCTCGCTGCCTACTAGCTGTCCCTCAGCTAAGATTCAGTTTGTCAGTGTGACTGGCCAATTCAGGACACAGCGTAGCAAGTAAATCTAATGGTCTTATGCTCACCTGTTAGATTTTGTCCCAAAATGGATGACAAGTATTTTCAAGGTCAGGTTCAGCAGAGAGATTTTATAAGAAATTCTTTTTGTGCCTCTCAGCTACTGTCTCCCAGAGCACTGATAATTGACTTCACTGATAAATCTAAATTTGCTTGTCCTCTCGCTGAAGTGTTTTTCTTCACTATATTATCTTTTCTATTTTTTTATCAGACTAATAACATAGGTAGTGACAGTTAAACTGTATAACCTTGTTTCATGCTATTTATAGTGAATGGAGAGTTGTAACTTTCCGCATCTCACCAGCTGTGTCCTGAGGACTTAGTTACATTACACTGAGAGCCTTTGAGCCAGGGCTAGTGAACACTCACTGGGATCTATTAGATACTTTTACTCATGTTAGCTGTTAGAGAGCTCTGCTGGATATTTGTACCTTGATCTGCCCAGGCAGATAGATTTTTCATGGCTGGGAACCATGTGCTGCCTTTATGTGCCACAGCTGCTCTCTGAGTTGTTTATTTATCTATTTCCCTTGATTAAAAATGAAGGTTATCTGAGTTCCTTGTCCAAGCCTTCCTTTTCAATCATGGGAACAGAATCATTGGATCATTTAGGTTGGAAAAGTCCTCTAAGATCTTTGAGTCCAACCAGTAACTTAACACTTGAACATGTCCCTAAGTGCCATATCTGCACATTTTGGAACACTTTCAGGGATTGTGACTCCTGAGCAGCCTGTTACAATGATTGATAACACTTTCTGTGATTAAACTTTTCATACCAGCCAATCTAAATCTTCCCTGGCACAGCTTGAGGCCATTTCCTCTTGTCCTGCCACCTATTACTTGGGAGAAGAAACCAACACTCACCCACTACAAGCTTCTTTAAGGGAGTTGAGGAGAGTGATAAGTTCTTTCCTAAGCCTCCTAAAGCCTCCCCGGCACCAAAGTCAGGCTGACAGGAGCTCCTCCTTCTAGCCCTTCCTGTAGTTTCCATTTCCTAGCTTCCAGTCCAGTCAAATGGAACCTTCCCTGTAATCGTGTAAATCATTGTAAGTGGCTCGGTGAGTTCTTCTGTCAGTTCCCTTAGTACTCTTGAGGTCCCATCTGACTTCACAGACTTTTACGTATCTAAGTGGTGTAGCAACTCTGCTTGGACTATTGGGACTTTCTTTTGGCCCTCTGTCTTTCATCTCAGAGGTCTGGATACCTGGAGAACAACCGGTCTTGCTATTCAAGACCAAGGAAAAGGGGGCATAAATTACCTCAGCCTTTTCCTCTTTATCACCATATTTCCTCCCACATACAATAAAGAGCAGAAATTCTCCTTAGCCCCTCTTTTCTTTTCTGGATTTATAGAAAATTTTGATTTTCTTTTACAAAAGTAGCCAGATTAAGTTCTGAAATTGCAACAATCACGTCTCATCTCTAGATCCACAGGTGGTGATAATCAAAATGGCAACAAAATTGTTCTAAAATAGACTCCACACACACACAGAGATAGATATAGATATATATAAACACAAATTCAGTGTCATTTCACTCTAGTTCACCTGAAAGGACCTATTAACAAGAACCTCAGCTACCCTCTCCTTCAGGGGTGGGTTTTAACATCTTTCTTACATCTACAAGAATGCAGAGCTCTATCATTTTGTGACTGTTGTGTCCAAGACAGCTTCCAGCCATCAGATCACCCACCAGTCCTTCTCTGTTCACCAACATCCCTAGTTGGCTCACTTATCAGCTGTGCTTTTCTACACACTTCAGGAACCTCATTTTTTCTCTTCTATGTTGCATTTTCAGCACATGTCTGGTAAATTGAAGTCCTTAATGAGAAAAAGGTCTGTAAATTGTGGGACTTCTCCCACAGCTGCCTATAGGCTACCTCATATTCTTCTTTATCCCAGCTCGCATCCAGTTGTTAAAGTCATCCCACATCTCCTTTATGGCAACTATCATAGTTTTCCTGCTGCACAGTGTCCTCCAGCTCCCCTTGGTTTTTACCCATTTGTTGCCTGAGTCTATTAGTTTAGATGCACTTGGCCTATTGATCTTGCTCCCTTTTTTCAGGGAGAAGCCCTAATTCCTACGTGACCATTCTCAGGAGTTTCCAAGATATCAAAAGCCCTTTACTGTTGCATGAATCTTTATCCCCCGCCTCCACTGAGACAGCAGACTAAAGGATCTCACTTGTGCACAGTCCCTCAAATATTGACATGGTGCTCTCCAGATCTTAAGCAAGCCTGGTTTTATCCCTTTTCCCCCTTAAAATCCAGTTTAGATTTCTTTCCAAGACCCCTGTTGACTCCTGAATGAAGATAATATTCAACCTTTGAGACAGGTGTACCTCATCTGTCACCAGCAGACAAGGTCATGTAGAGTAATTCATGATCAAAAATCCCAAAATTCTGCTGGTAATAGCAGACTCAGATACCTGTATCGATCTGCTGGGCCTTCCTGCTTCTTTCCTCATAATTCCCCGCAACTGGAAGGATAGAGAAGAGCACTAATTGTGCTCCTGATCCTTAACTGCTCAGGCCAAGGCCCAGCAGTCGCTTTTGATTCACCTTGAGCTTCTTGTTGCAACTTCATCATTGACTGTCTAAAAAATCAATAATGGATGATAACCTGCAGGTCATACCGGGGCAGGAAGCTTTCTCTTCCAAGCATTAACCCAGGCCCCAGGAAGACAGCAGGCTTCCAAAAGAAGTGGGTCCACTCTGAATATTGGGGCTGCTACTCCCTTCAGAAGGGAGTCTTCTGAGACAATGACCTATCTTTTTTCCTTTGTGGCACCAGCTCAGACACAGGGCATAGGCTGACTCCACGTCAGCAACTCTTCCATGCTAAAAGAACCATCACCCTCGTCACTCTTCGGGTACGCCCGCAGAGCCTTGTATTTACAATGTGATGCCACCTGGACATGTGGGGCATTCACACAGGAGGTGCATCTGCTGTGCCAGGCAGGGACTTGTCACCTCTGCCCTTCACCCTTAAGTCTCTGCATTCAGTCAGGCAGAGAGAGAAAAAGGAATTCTCTGTATTAGACATCCTGTCCATCTGCTGGCCTTTTGGGCTTCCCACATGAAGTGGGAGCTTTTCTGTCAGGGGCAAAGAGCAGTGCAGGAGTGGTCATTGGTGCTAATTTAGGTCTTCATAGTCTTCATATTTCTGGCATTTGGATAAGCATAATCCTGTGGGGTTTATTTGCAATTTTGCTGACTGTGTATGAGGTCTGACTATCTTTTGCATTGTTCTAATGGTTAAATCTTTAAACTAGTTTGGGTTGCACACTCTTGTATCCCTGTTCTTACTTATCTAAGAATGTCCACATAAGCTTGCCTTCTTTTCCCCATGCATCCTGAGGAAAAAATGAAAAAAGGGGTGTAACCTGCATGTATATAAGAGTTGAGGGTGGTAAGAAGTAGTAGATGACTAGGTATTTTTATATGTAATATATTCAACTGAAATATCTTCAAAAAGAACACTGATCTGAAAAAAACCCACAAGAAACAAACACAAAATCATTGGTAGATCTCACCATGCAAAGGGAACTCTTGTTTTATTTATTCCATGAGTACAAATACATTGATACTGTTCAAAGCAAGGACACACTGTTGTGAATCAAAGTGCCCTCTTTAATTATCAGCCTGGAGCCTATTCCTCTAATTAGGTTTTCCTCCATAGTCACTTTGTATACCAGCTTTGTTGATGGCAGAGAAAGGCTGATGTATATGGAAGGAAGGAAGGAAGGATGGAAGGATCAGGCATGAAGGAGGAACCTTGCCCCTCTCTCTGGGAAATATCTGAAGGGACCTTTCCTTAATGTGACATGGGAAGAGTATCTAAGAATACTCAATGTCCGCGTCAGGATAAAGTGCATCCTGAAGTCAGATGAGAGAGATCTTCTACTGAAGCCACCCTCTTGTAATAGATTCTTTAGCTGTGCAACTGAGTCACTTCAAAAGTGATTGAGGAATATGGGCAAAAAAAAAGATTTCACTAATGAATGCCTGTGTAACAGACATTAATCAGAATATTAGTCCTTTCCTGATTAGGGGATAAAAAAGCAAAGATTTGAGATAAACTGCATGTATGAAGAGAAATATGACATTGTTTTCTAGTAATATGATCAAAGGAAAAATTAACAGAGGTGAGCAAAACTCAAAGGTTTTGTAGAGCCTATTACATCTAATGGTAGTCTCCTGCCCCCTGCTTTCCAATGAAAAGCAGGTAGAAGAGCAATAATTGATAAGCTTGTTTTTGAAGCACTTACTAGTGATCAACAGTTCAGGTTTAATTAAACACATGTAAAGCAGAGGAAGCAGTGAAAGATACTTAAATTTTTAGGTCGTAGTTTCTACCAAAATTCACTGACGTTAGGGTAATAGGATTTGCTACAGATTTTGACATTACAGATAAAATTCAATAAGGTAATGGAAGTAAAACTACAATAGAAGTTGTTTCATTTTTAAGAAAATAAGAGGATTTTTTTTTAAATTTCTTCAGAACAGGAGGTAGGGAAGAAGTAATAACTTTTGCTGCTTGGGATGTTCACAGTGACATGCTGTTTGGTATTAACAGAGACAATTGGCATAGCAGAAAGAAAAATTCCCAAGATTGTTTTAGAAGTTAGTATTGCTGAGAAATTTACTGGAGTTCACCTGCCTGCATTCAGATGGATTTTTAGACTGATCAATCATATCTACTCTTAATAAAACTTACTGATTTTATTTTAATTATGTTATCTAAATAGACTAAGACCTGTTGTTATTTTTCCTTTATTCTCAAATATTTTCATGAATATCTTAGTAGGAAAGAATAAAGATATGTTGGTAACAAAGCAATCTCTCATATATGGATACAGAGTTTGAAAGTGATGAATTGTAGGTGGAACCTCAACCAAATTTGACAATGACAAAGGCAAAAAAACCCTGAAAATGAAGCTGTTGAAGCAACTGATAAACCCAATAGAAACTTGTATCCAAATCTTTAAAAGGGGCTGAAGTGGATGCTAATGAACATAGTTCTTGTTAAGTATACTGCAGTTTAGGCTTTGGTTTTTTTGGGGGATTTTGTTTCTTTTGTTTTGTTTTTTTGTTTTCTTTCTTATTAAATACAGCTCTTTAGGTTAACTGGACTTTGAGCTACTGAAAAGTAAATGTCTTTTGAAATGTCAAGATAATTGGAGAGACAAGAATTACAACAAGACAACTAACAAGAATTCTCTCTATTACTTCCTATTGCTAAGGTACTACTTGTCTAATTACGTGCAGACATATTCATGCTCAGTGAATCATTAGCCTTCATCAGCATACAAAAGGAAAATCATCACTTGATTCTCAGCTGCCACAAACAAGGCACATGGTATTTGCCTCCTCAGTCAGTACTTCATGTACTTTACCTTTTTCATTTTTTCTTTTTAAAATAAAAACACTATATGTGAGTAAATTACCTTTTTTCAGTAAAAAAGGGAAGCTTGCTCTGCATAATGAATCTTAATTTCTTATATACTAGCTGGTACAATTTTAGGAAATGTTTAAAAATCTTCAGTTTAGAAAGGTAAATCTAGTGTACACCAAAAACCAACCAACCAAACCAAACAAAAAAAAAAAAAAAAACCAAAAACACAAAAAAAAAAAAACCACCAAAAAAACCAACAAACTGTAGCTCATTGGAAGATTGGCCTCTCTGTATAATTGCCAAATTTCAGTTCTTTGTGGTACATACTTTAGGTTGCTAATTTTCTCATTCAGCCCCCAGCAAGAAGTTTGTTGTCTTATTTCCTGATGTCTTCTGTAAATGCAAATCTTTCTACAGGGCAAACTACAGCCTACTAATCAACCTAATCACATCTGTTTTCACCTGCTCTACTGATCCAAGCTTCTGTGACTGAAAATATGGCCTTGTTATTGTTTTCTATTCAGATATTATATTTCCTTCTGGTTTAGATTTCTTGAGTGGGGAAAGATAATAAAGTTGTCATAACAAGCTTCTATTTTTTCCCTATTATGAGGGTACAGAATCTACCTGGACAACTCATGGCTTGTTACACAGTTAACATCCCAACTTTTTACTAGCAGAAAATAAATTGCTAGAATGTGAGAATGTGGAAGAATTAAGTTCTTTGAGAGGGAATAGGTTTGCTTAAAATTTTAAGGTGATATATTGCAGGAGCATGTCCCACTCCAGGTTATCAGGTCTGTTGACCTTAACATCTTCTTAGATAGTTTCCTGTTTCTATTTAACTATGATTTTTGTCCTGAAGAAAAGAGATATTATATATGCCACTGCGTGTGTTGAATGTTTCCTTGGTGCCATTCTGTGGTATTTGCAGCCCTCTTTGACATTATCAAATGGATTGACATTTCAAATATTTGCAGTGCTCAGCGGGTACTAATTCAGCGAAGGTGAACCATGAGTTGCTCTCATAGTGGCACAGCAAGTGATGTGTGTCTATTTAATCACAGCTGCTGAAATGAGATCAAAAGGCACTGTGATGTTAAACCCTTAAAGCTGCTGTCACAGCAGTGAGATCAGGAGGGGCTCACCACAGGAAGCCAAGTAAAAGGTAAACTTGGACTTGCAGCCAATGCAATTCTGCTGCTGGCTGTATCCTGGTGGAGATGACTAAAGGAGCACATTCAGGGGAGTGGCTGTACAGGTGAACTGTACCTGGCCAAAACTCTTTCCCACACAGATATGCCCAGTGTCAGGAGCACCAAGAGACATTTCTTTAATGAATTTGTGTGATTGTTTTTCCCTAGGTAGATGATGGTTTTAACTTCACTTCCAGTATTATCCAATTTTACTAGTTTTCTCTGTGAAAGAGAACTTGTTTAGCTTTTAGCTGGTATTCTGGACCATGACAAGGCTTCCTGTAACCCTAGAGTTCAACCACAGCAGATACTTATTCGCCCTGGACCAAGATCTCCCTGGCTGTTTTTCCTTTACCTGCCGAGAGCATGTGTTAATTGCACAGCTGCACTGCACAGTTTCTAGCCAGGAGAGAGCAATAACATCCATCAACTGCTGTGCAGGAGCAGGAGAAGGCTTGGAATATGTGGGCTAAATGATGGCACAGAGGGTGGGGATAGAAGTGATAAAGCAGCAAGTGGTTGCAGATGATGCACAGTAAGTGTGATGGCTCTTAATTCCACTTGAATATTTGGTCAGGACTCTGTTACTGCTTCAAGCTCTATCTTGGCTCTTTCTTATTTAATATACCACCACATGTTAACAGTTGTTAGCACCAGCAAATAGAAGCTCCACTGGATAATTCACAACAGAACCCTCCACTGAATTACATTACTTCAAATGATCATGTTCCTTACCCTTGCTGAAACAAGTAGAGATAATGACACAGAGGTAAGGTTTTCTATTTATCTAAAGCCAAATCATCTGGCTTTTAAGTTCAAATATTGAAAAAAACTTGACAATGAAACACCTGTGACTTATGACTTCACACTGGTTATTTGGCTCAGTACAAAGATCTCTGCACAATATTTTATGATCTGTGTCACACAGAAGGTCAGAAGACATGATCTAATAGTCCCTTCTGGCTTTAAAATATTGGGATCAGAATCTAAACTAGACTGTAATGGAACTTTTTCTCTGTGTGTGTATAATCTATATTCACAGAATGTTACCAGATTCTGGGCCTCTTAGTGTTCAGAAACTCTCATTTAATTCCTCACACCCTTTATTTCCCTGAGAAGTGATTCCCAAGTTGTAGCCTTAACAGGTTTTTTAAACTTCCCTTCTCCCTACCCATCCCATGCAAGCCTTCCCTTCACTCAGGTATTCTCTGCCCTCAGCTGTGAAACAGCAGACATTGTCAGTCTGAGTGCTTTACTTGAGAGCCACTGTGGTCAGGGTTCTCCTGCTTCTATGATGACAGAACCCACATGAAACTTTGAAGAATTTTCTTCTTTTTTTCAGTTAATTGTAAACTATTTCTTCATCACTTACCCTCATTCAGAATGCTAGATTCAGACACTTGGAGTTAAGCAATGTAAAAATGCTTTCTAATTAATTTTGTAAACATTCCAACTGTCAATTACCTCAAGGCAAACTCTGTTGGAGGTCAGATCATACCATGAAAACTCCAGCACCTTTTTGAGGGGAGAATGGAATTACTCACACAGAATTAAAACCTGTATGATTGCCCATCTCAGTGATGCTCAAGAATTTTGCAGAGCTTTTACTGTTTATTATTTTTCGTGGAAAAATGACTCATTGAGAACCTGTCTACTTGTAGTCTCTAGTGTTTTCTGTCCTCATTTTGGAAAACATAGCTGCAAAAGTAACTAAGATCTTTATTATTTTTTATCCTCTCCTATGAGATATTTCTGCATCTTTTTTGTCCCTAGTGACAAACACACATGTCCCTAGTGACATCACCACACTGCATGTAGTATTCACTGTAAGATTAAATGAAGCATGTGTTGGAGCACCTGAGAGCAACCAAAAATAATTGAAAAGAGCTCTAAAATCTCATTACTCCCATTAAGGTTTATTTCTCATAAGAAGCATTACTGGGGAATTTGATGCCCACCCTTTTGGTTCCTCTGGAATGGGGAATGTGGGCTGGTACAAGAGTAGCATACAAGAAAATAAAACAGAAACCAACAAAAATGTAAACTGCTGGTGTTGATGCGTAACTGAGGATGAGCTAGTAAAGGAATCAGAGTGAAGCTGAGGAAGAGACATTTCTTATGTCTTTATGTGGGAGGAGACTGAGCCTTCCACTCTTTGCCTTTGCAGCAGCTGCATTATGAATTAATAAAGAGACACTTCATGAATATGCACATGAGGACTTTGCATTAATAATTCATGAGGCCATCAGTCAAGCAGCTGCACATTCAGCACCGGAAATTGAGGTTAGGCCTGTTCTGCCCTGCTTTTTTGAATTACAACCAGAGGCACAAGGTGGTAGGGTGGGGGAAGAGAAGATAAAATGTTTATCAGGAAAGGGGTGGATGGGAATGAGGCATTCTGACACCTTCTTCAAAAATTAGCTGAGAAAGAGTGTTTGAAGTAAAAGTGTCTTGACAAGTGTGGGGGAAGGGGAATGGGAAGGCAAGACAAAATGCAAGTGATGTTTTATAGAGTTTGTCATACAGGACGACTTCGAAGTGATGTAACGAGCAGTGACAGAAAGCTACTCTGATCCTCGGATAGTAGGAATGGTGTGTACTAGCTGCACCTTAAAGAACTGCTGAGAATGTGGAAGATCATTTATTTCATTTTAGTAAAGGCTGCATCAGGCATTTTGCTTCGTAATTATTTTTCTCTTGTTGTAAGCCAGTCTTGAAAAAATAAAAAAAAAGGGAGAGTGTGGAAAAAAGTCTAATCCAGTCCAAAGACATTCTTTTTCTAAATACTTTATTTCTGTAAGTAAATCTATAGATAAAATAATCCATGGGTTTAAGAAATCAAAGGTGATTATGGATATGAATCTTCTTGTTAAATAGTGATCCACTGAAATATGAAAGCTCATTGGAATTAATATATTGTACAACTCATAAATATAATAAATGCCTACAATATTGTGATCTGGTTTCTCACATTTCTCAGAGAAATGTGGTTTCTCTGGTTTCTCACAGTTCTCAGAGAATCAGATTAATAAAGGATTTAGATGAGTTTAAAATAATGTCATCTTCATCTATATCTGCCTTTGAACATCTGGTTCTTCTCATTTATGCCATTGCCTTCTGTACTTCCTCTGTTTGTAGTGCTTAATTTGCAGGATGCAATGCCGCATATCATAAAACATTGTGTATTGTGCTACTGCTTTGAACATGTCATGGTTAGGGGCTAAGTGGCAGTGCATGTAATGATATAGGGGTTGACATTCTGGTCAGGTCAGTTAAGGCAGCGCCTCATGTGAAACACTCAAAGTTTTCTGTCAAGTGGAGAAATGTGGATTTAAAGTAAAGTAATGTAAAGCATAAAAAAAAAAGAAGTTTTCTGGTCTATTTCAAAGTTTGGACTGTAATAGTGCACAGCACAGAATTTTGAATCTGGACTTGAAGCTTCTACTCAGCACAGCTTTCTAGCTTTGGAGGTAATTAACTAGTGAAGCAACTGTCTATTGAAACAGGAATCTTCAATATCGATATTCAAAATCTCCTTTTTTTTTCTTGGGGGAGGGGGGCAGGCATATGAGAAGACAATGAAGTTTCCAACTGCAAAAAAATGTGCAATTTTAAAATGGATTATTTGTGTATTTTTTATACTAGTGACATATATGATACAAAACATAGTTCTCTCATTTAAGGTAAATTCCGTACTTCAAAAGTTACCATTAAATCTCTTTTCTAATTGTGATTTAGAAAACTGTGAATTAGAAAAAGGAGAACTTTTCACCCTTTTCTCTGTACTCAAACTATATGCAGATAAAAAGTAGAAATAATGGCCCCTTCAGCAAATAGTTCTAGTCTTCCCCTGTCCTGTGGTTTTGTTGGCCACACTATCCTTTATGCTTCCACTTTGAAGAAACCAAAACAGAAAAGTGAGAGTGTGAGCTCTGCTACTACATCAGTTTCTGTTACTGTGGACATGGATCTGGAAATCACAGAAAGCAAACCAAACACCTTGGGTTTAAAATCCTTCTTTGATTTCTTCAATATTTTTTTAAGCAAGGACAAGCAACTGGAATTAGCACTCATTACCCAGTAGTGGTGAAGAGAGGAGAGTGACATTTCCTTTGTAAAACATTAAAATAAATAGGTAAATGAAATAAACCATAAATAAAAAATGAAACTGCAGGGAAAAGTATGTTCTCACACTATTTCACTTGATGTTATTTAGGTGTGATATGGGGAAAGGCATGATGTAAGCTCATTAGAGACCAGTTGCTATCTCTTACAATAGTTCCAATAACCACTTAGTAAGAGAGTTTTTTTACTTAGTAAAAGGTTTTGAATGCACACTGGTTCTTTCCCCCTTTTCTCACACTTCAAACATGACACACTTTAACCTTTCTGGCTCCTTCCAGTCAGTTTCCCCACAAAACTTCAGGCTAGCTTTTTCTCATGACGAGGGCAACTCCACAGACTTGGGCATCTTGTTCTTTTTCATCCTAGCTTATTTCTGCTAACTTGTTCTGAACAACACAGCCAGAACTCTCACTGCATTGATGGATTATAGCATTTCCAGAGAGAGACTGATTCCATATGCCCACATTGCTACTGACAACTTTCCAATTAAATTAGCGCAGAAGCTTCCAAACTGCCTTTGGTCAGTGGCCCATTTCTGAAGCTCTCCCAGGTTTTCCTGGTCTTTCAGATCGTCACATAAGAAAATATTCATTCTTTAGGCATAGAGTGGAATTGACTTAGAAGGTGAATTAGCTACAGAAAGACAAGGTATGCATTACTGATCTGTTTGCAAAGTTGAGGACAACTGGCTGTACTTGTGTACTTTTAATCTACAGCTGACTGGTAAAGTCACCAATTTTTTATCTGTTCATTCTCACCTTTTACAGAAATATCTATGGAAGGTAAGCTTTTCTTTTCTTTCCTTTCCACAGGACACCTTTCCTTAAAAAGACCATAGAATCATCATCATTTTCTAAGGAGAAGAGCTGGGGCAGAGTACTACTTCAACATCTCTGACACGTGAAGCTGCTGGGAGCTAATTTTCCCCACTAAACGACCTTACATGGTTCAGTAACAATCTGCTGCAGGAATCACTGACATGGATGATTGTTCTTTGACTTTTAACCTCCAGGTAATAGAGATTAAGTGCCACTTGGATGGAGACAATATTTTCTAACATTGAGTTTCTAATAACTACACTATTCTACAACAAACACAAAAAAATGGAGTTTACAATAGGAAGCTACAGATTTTTTTCTTCCTATGTTATAAGCTCCATTTGCCTCTGGGGGAAATTTATTCAGATATATTGTCCATTGAGTCTGCAAGTTTTTCTGTGTTTCAAAGTTCACGTCATACCCAGGAAGAAACAGTTATTATCAAACCCCATTTAAATTTCACTCCAGAAATTTTAGTAAGGCTAGATGGTGAAAGAATTCATACTCTTTCTTCCTTTAAGGAATACATAGAAAACCACAGCTGCCAAGTTAGTTATTATAGTCATTCTGAGTAGGTTTTTTTTTATCAGCTAAGTAATAGCTTGTTTATACTTCAATTTTATTCTTATTAATTTTATTTTCTACTAAAGCATATATTGCTTTCCGTCAAAAAAGGTTACTATTTTCTCTTTTTATTGATGTATTATTGTATGAAATCATGGATAGTCTTTACTTTGTCACACAATAGAGTTCACAATTGCTCTCTTTGCATGAGTTCTGTTGTCCCCAGTGCTTCAATGAAAAGTTTAACTCTGTGAAGGACGAATGAATTTGCTTTTCAGGCTGATCAGTCTCTCCCTCTCAGATGAGAAAGGTAGATAGATGCTTTACCTCATCTTGTGTGGGCTGAAGTTTGTGCAGTCCATCCTGAACTGATACCGCTTTCCTCTACCACCCCAGAACAGCCTCCAGGAGCAAAGTCCATTTAAGATCCACAACACATATTTATTTTACTTAAACTTTATTGATCTCACATGCAATCTGCTAGACGGAGATATTGCTGCGTAGCTCATGCTGTGGTGCAGCACATGCAGCGACCTCACACAGGATGTTCTGCAGCACGTGAGATGTGTTGGGCTGGGATGTGTCGCCAATAAAGGACCAGGGTCTGACAGGTACTGTCTATCATACAGTGAACGTTCTAGACCACCTCTGGCAGACAAGCTCACCTGGACAGGAAATCATCCTCAGCTTTGAAAAGTCAGCTGGAGACTCAAATGCATTCATTTTCCAAGATATGGATGAGCTTGTAAACAACTTCTTTAACACTTGACAGTAGCAATACCTAGAGGCCACTGTCTGCTGCAGGGAGCAGAGAAACTTTTCACACTTAGTGAAGTGTTTGCTAGCTCCAATTAACGTGAACTCAGACTACCTGAGCTACCCTTATCTGGACATCTGACAAACAGCACCAACAAAAGGCCTGTTACTTCTGCATGGGCCAAAAAATAGCATTATGAATCAATTTAGATGGGGAGCCTGGGTGACAAAGTACAAAACAATATTAGTGAATAATTTAAAGTAGGTGGGATGAGCCTATGAAATAACTACAGCTCCGGCTGTGGTTCAGAGTAGCAAAACTGTTGTTTCTCAGCAAGAAACTTTTACTGGTTTAAGTGGAAGAAAAAAGTATGCTACTATCAAACTTGATTATTTAGTAATAGTCAATGCCTTCTAAACAGCAACCTCTAACTATAGGTTAATGTATGAAGCAAACACAAACTATAACCAGCATAAGGTTTTCTGAATTTATCCAGGTTCCTGCACTGGTGACTGATCAACTCAATCTTGCATTCAGAATAGAGGGATCTTTATTTGAAGTGCAAGTATCAGTAATTACATTAACGTTTGACCCCACTAATGTTATGTTGTCATCACATCTGCAGATCTGTACAGGAAGAATGAAAATTAAGGGGAAATCTAAGAATTGTAAAGAAGGACCAAATGAAATGAAGTGCCATAAAAATGCACATAATATACCAAATAAGGAGAAAAACATGCCTTTCCTCTTCTTTCTTTGTCTTTTTTAACACATTTACAAATTAGGAGTTATAAAAATTTAATTTGTGGATCAGGCACTAAGGTGATGAGGACAAACATTTATGGTCAAATAGAAAAAAAAATTTTCTTTACACCAGATTCCAACAAGATTTCAGCAGATTTATCTAATTTGGGAGACGTTTTTTAGTATTGGCAATACATGAGAGAGTTACATAATCCTACTTAGTAGTTGTTATTTAATATATTCACTGTATCTTACTGGTAAAAGAACCCTTTCTCTCCAATTTTATCCTGACATCCATGGGTTTATATAGAAAAAAATAATATGAAAAGCTAGCCCATTAACCTACATTGTAATGATTTGAGGTGATAATGAGGGCATGGGGCTTGAGATGTAAGCTAAAATTTTCAAAAAAATTTCAGTGAAATTGAAAGTGACTTCAAGGCCAAGTGTCATTTTCAGAAATATCCGAGATAATTAGATGAGTTTTAAAAAGAAGTCAATGGGAGATAAATGTCAAATGCTTAAGTCTTACCTGCCAATGGGCCTTAAGTATTAAACTAATTTTTCAGCTTTGCCATTTCTCTCATGCTTTTCCAATATAAAGTTCCTACTCATGTAGGAACACCTTGATATTTCAACATATAAACACCAATTTGACTCTTTAAATTGCAAGTAGATGTTTGCTAATATTCATCTCTATAATTTATTATTTTCAGGAGGGGTAAGCAGTGCTTAATAATGCTCAGCAAACTCACATCATAGGATAAAATTTATTCAAAAGAGAGAAAGAAAAGATCATTTTTATCAATGGTTGTTGTAATCTTCAAGGAGCAGGATAGATGGTTTTAAGGTCAGAGAAGAGTGGAAACGACAAATAGATGTATGAGCCATCACTTTAATTTTTTAACTCTCTGATTAGTCTCTCTCAGGAGAAATGAAGAGGTCTTCTCTTCTGAAGAGAAGAAAAACATTCAGAATAAGCTCATTATCCTCTCTTTATATCTCCCTTCTCCCTCCCCTGCCAATATACTACAATATCTCATTGACATAGAGAACATAAAATTTACCCTTGACTTTTCTATAATTTCTAATGATTTAAGTCCATATTCATTAATTTTTTTGTACATGTGATATTTTCCCCAAATCCCACCAGTAAAAAAGATAATTGTTTTTCCTACATTTTCCTCTGTCATTTCACCTTTTCTTTTCTTTGGCAGCTAGGGACAGCCTATTGTTTCAGTCCTGTAAATGGATAGCCAATATGTGCAAAAAAAAATATTTGGAAAGCTAATATATCATGGAAAAATAAATGAAGCTGCTGTGTACTCCCTGTGGGATAACAGACTTCTCTTACATTTCATGGAAAATTATGGTACCTGCATTCAATAGTAAAGCAATAATATTTTATTTTATCAAGTGGAGTGGTTAAATTGGGCTGGGAAGATTTTGTGTTGTCTATAAAAGATTTAAACTTTTGCTTTAGAATTCACATCAAAAGGACAAAGAACATTTAGATATCTACTGAGCATAGGAAATGATTTCCACCTTTTCTTCACTTTTGACATGTCTGGAGATACAGGCTATAAAGAGGGCATAATTTCTGCCCTATGACTCAAATAAGGCAGGTATAAGATACCATAAGCTACCTGATAAAAACTATTTTTTCAAGATATAAATGTATAGACTTTGTAGGCAATCTGACAGATAAGGAAACGTGAATCTTCAGTTTATAGATTAAATATCAACACCTCACACCTCTAAATCCTTTCTGTTTAGCAGTGAATATTACTCCTTGCAGTGGAGAAAAAATGTGTCTTATGAGAGAATCACTCCTTTCTCTCACACTGACTTTATTCCAAATTGTTGCACATTTTCTATAAACAGTTAATATCAAGTGCACATAGTGTCTTTAAAAAGGAAAAAAAAAGTCTTAGAAATATGGAAGAGTAAGGATGTGTTTGCATGTTGGTGCACTATGGAATTATAATTTTAAGAATGACTACTTAATTTTATTCTTCTGCTAATTTTTTCATGCCTTTGACTGCACAGTTCTCTCTAAATGCTTTCCTTATATTGGGGACAGTTAGTCAGAGAGAGAGAAATCCTTTTCCTCATTTTTTCTAATATGCATTGTGCAACTAATTTTCAGAACCAGCCAGTCAGTAGCCATTGATTTTCCATCTCTGCTGGAGAAGGAAATATTCCATGCTAAAGCCACGAGTTTCAGTTTGAATCCTTGTCTGGGCTAAAGTCCCCAGAAGGGACTGGAGGTCAATCTGGACAAAGATCAAGTACTTCAAACCACAGCTGTTTTCCATGGCTTTTCTCACTTAGTTGGTTTTCCAACACTGCCTTTTTCAGAAAACGCAGTGTTGGTACAGCATGTCAATGAAGCTCATGAAAGGCTGTGCTGCATGTACTATTCAGCATCCCTGGGTAGGCCTGATCTCACTGAAGAGTCTTTGCAGGGAGGGAGAGAAGAACAGTCTGCAAATCAAGATGCAGTGTGGATAAATAGTGCCTCTTTCTGGCCTAGTACTCCCCTGTCAAAGGGAACTGTCAGAGACAACACAAGTGCAACACCAGAGGGTAAAATTCAATTCCAGATCACTCTCCAGCATGACATACTTTATATAGTCTTATTCAGAAGCAGATATTCTAGGACAAAGGAAATTGGACTTCTCTGGTTAACCCCTTGTTTCTTCCACAGAAGAGTTTGATTGCCCACCAGTATAAGTGCTTTAGGCTAACTCATCAGTGTTTGCTGCATAGAGAACCTCATAAATATCTTAATTTATGGTGAATTTTCAGGAAAATATAGTTTTATCAGCAATTGCTGCACTTACTTTAAAGGGGTTAATTTCATTATAATTTCTGTTATTTATTAAATAATTAGAGATTTCTGTTACACACAATTGTTTGCAATGGTTTATCAGAATTGAAACTGCCTAGAACAATTGGGAATGTTGAAATGTGAAAACCTGTTTTTATAGTAAATATATTTGTGGAGGACCTGTTACCCCCCCCCCTCTTAAATAATGTATAAATATGAACAGTGATTTTGTTGGAAAGGAGAAAAAAATCTGATCCTTCACTGAATCCTGTTTTTCAGAAAACAACAGATAGCCTTTATTATGCCTTTTCATTTTTTATTTCCCTTTATTCTTCATGGATCATAAAATAAGACAAGGAGACAAATAACTCTAATAAGACAAGAAAAAATGTTCCCAATGTTCCTACTTGAAAAAAGCTGAAAGAGTGAGAAATCATCTTTAAACTCTGAAATGAATCTTTATTCCTTCAGCAAGTGCCTGATTAAAACAGCCAATATTTTTACTTTCAACCTAAAACCATAAAACTGCTTTCTTTGTAAAATTGTCAACAGTTTCTTTAACTCTGTTGAATTATTACCTTTCCCACCCATTAAATAATTGTAATAAATAATAATTGTAATGAATAATGGTTTTACAGATGTTTTTTCCTTGATAATATTTTACTGTAAGACCATTTGAAATTGTTATGTTTGGAAAAAAAATATTGTTAAAACTATTTGCTGGGAAGTATCTTTGTAAGTGTACCTAAGTACACCTTACACTTCGTAAGTGTACCTAAGAATGCATTGTCCATCTCATATTTCTTTTGATAAATCCATGAAATAATATCACGTAAAATGTTTGTCCTTTAGTTTAGATTTATTCTAATTCTTAAGGTAACTTTTATATTTTTTTCTAAGAAAAAAGAAAATTTTATTGAATACCAGTGAAATCTTTAAAAAGTGTTCAAGAAAATATTAAAATATTTAAATTAAATAATGAAACAATGCATTTAGAAATACCAGCATTAGGCATTCTGTTTTAAGTATCTGAACTCTAAAGCCAAATATTTATTAAAAAAAAGAAATAGTTCAAAGTTATTTAGAAGATAATTTTTTTCTCTGCATTTTAGTATGTTGAGAATGGGAATGGGAAAAAATGTTCTCCTAAACTTGAGAAGGAAAGCTAAACATTTAGCACGAAGACAAAAACAAGGTTAAAGACAATTGGATCATTTTCATGCAAGAAAGAGTTTAATAAAATGTCCTTAATTGTGCTGATTTACTGATATCTAGATATTTTATAATAATAGTAGCCAACCACACACTAAAGAATTCTGTAATTTATAAGTGAGAATTTTCTGACCACGCTTGATAAGTAGCTAGTCTGTTTGAAAGCTGTAACACTCTGAAGTCTCAGTTGCTTAGCTCCATTTAAAATAACACACAAGAGAATGAAAAGGTTTTGGTGTCTGGGATAAGCTTATTAGTATAGTAAGTGGAAATGTGAAGCAAGGATAGAAAAGATTTGTGATGCTTTCCCTGAGCTATGGCATTTTTTTCAGAAGAAATGGAATATAGAAAATAGAAAATAATGCAACCTCTAAAAGCATGAAAAATCCTAGGAGATACTTTCAAGTAAGTCTAAGCAAAATCTAGTGAGGATCTTTTGTGACTAAAAATTGTGGATTTAAATGTCCACTTGACTCAGTGTCCTATTCTTTTGCATAGACCTGAAAGTTAATGTAATGTTCACCATGGGTTTGCTGCTCATGAGCATTATCTGAAATGTTCCTGCCATTTCAGCCACATGCAAAAAAATTCTTTGTCTCTAGACTTAGGAGTCTTAAAACATCAGGATTCTGTGTTTATGTTTCTCTATGTTTGAAGATATTAGATTTTGTTTAAGTTTCTTACCAAGCAGTGGGGAATAGCAGAGCCTTTAAACAACTGGATATGGGAAATATGCATGGTGTGGTATCACAAAAAACCTAGCACCTTGCACCCAAAAGTAGTTTAGAGGAACTTATGCAATACTTGAGGAAATTAATAAGTCTGTGTCAAGCAAACTTTCCTGCCTAACCATTCTGGAGTTACTCTAGCAGGGGTGACACCCACCACCTGAGATTGTCACAGCTGGGATCAAAGCCCCGTCTCAGAGGGCAGCTCCAGGGAGTCCCTCGGGACTCCCTGCACACTCCACTCCATGCAGCCATGCCAGGTTTCTTGAAATAACAGCACAACAATTTGAGTGGGTGCCTCCAAGGGACCCAGAACAAAGGAATCCCAGGGCTTTTACACCCTCACAGTCTCTGCAGATGCTAGTCTGAGGTCTCCCATCTGAGCCATCAGCTCCTGCTGTGTCTCTGAGTGTCTGGTCACCCAAACAGGCCACAGGTGCCATGTCCTTAATGTCACACAAGGGGTCAATGCTCTTGCCTGGGGGTCTCCCCATTTCCCCCTCCTGCTAAGCCTGTAGCTCGCACTGAAGCTGCATACCCAGATACAAATGCATTCCTCAACATCTCTAATATCTCTGCATCATCCCAAACCAATCTGAATGTCTTTGCAGTATTTCTGCTACTGGCTTGGATACAAAATTTAGGTACTGCTATGCCCTGAACCAGTAAGAATTGAGGAAATTAACCAGGCTTTTAAAGGGTAACTGAAAGAGGTTACACCTATTTAGTGTCACTCACAGTTGTTTGATTCAATAAGGAAATAATTCAAATGTTTCTTCAGCAGGTTCGAACTTTAGATTACTTTCCTGATGGGATACACCCAGGAATTCAGAGGAAGCTGAGAGGTGTAATTTGCAAAGAAAATCTCAACTATCTTTGAAAGGTGATTGTGAATTGGAGAAGTTTCTCAGGACTTGAAAGAAGCAAATATCATTCCTATCATCATGAAGAACAAGAGGAAGATTCAAGAAACTAAAAGCTTTTCAGCATCACCTTGGTCACAGGAGGTGGACGAAATAATCCTAGAAACCATTTTCAAACACAGGAATGACAAAGTGGGAGTAGTCAGCAAAGGGAAAATCATGCTCTATCAACCTTATTCATAGACACCTATAATGACCTGACTAGCTTGGTGAATGAGCTGGGATATCTACTGGGGCCACTACTATTTATTGTCTGTATTAATGACATGGATAACTGGACAGGGGACATTCTCAGAATATTTCAGATTATATAAAACTGGAAGGAGTTGTTGGTACACCAAATCTCCGTATGGCTTTTAAATATCTTCAGGGATGGAACAACCACAACCTCTCTAAGCAATGCATTTCAGTATTTTGTTACCCTCACAGGAAAAAAAGGATAATTGCTGTACCTCAGGGATTGATACTGCCCACAGCACTGCTTTGGTTGAGCTGCTATTCACAGAGACCTCCACAGGTTGAAGAAATGGTTTGGCAGGAACCTCATGAAGTTCAACAAGGGGAAGGACAAAGTTCTGGTCCCAGAAAGGAATAACTCCATACATCAGATGGACTGGAGGCAGACTGGAAATCAGCCTTGCAAAAAAGAACCTGTGAATCCTGCTGGACACTCCTGAACTGCCTTAGCAGCACTGCCAGCAGGTCAAGGTAGGTGACACTTCCATGGGAACAGGCTGCCCAAAGTAGTTTTGGAGGTTTTATCCTTGGAGATATTAAAAATCTGGTTCAAGAGCTCCCTGAGCAAACTGCTGCAGCTGACCCTGTTTGAGAGGGGTACTCAGAGTAGGTGATACCCATAAGAACCTCCCCACCTCAACTGATCTCTGAGTCTGTGGTTCTGGAATTCCTAACAGCCAAGAGTTTCCTTTAAAATCATAGCTGGAAGAAAGTAGAAAAAGGGACAGGGTGAAGGTCAAAACGGGTCACCTGCTGTCCTTCATCTCAAAACTGTTTCATTGCAGCAAAGGTATGCACACTAATAGACCATTGAAATAGTAAATAAAGGGAATCAGGACAGTGCTGCTTGTCATCCAGTCAAAGGACCCATCAAGGACAGGAGTCACCATAGTTTCATTCCTAGAAAAAAGCTTGAAGAAGTATAATTCTTAATTTTCTGTATATTCGTCTTGACACAATTAATTGGTAGGAGTCAGAAATCTGACCATGAAAATGTAGAATTCAATGGAGAGTGTAAAATCAGGAATTAGTAAAGGAGCAACTTCTGAAGTGCAACTTGCAAAATCACTGTACAATATGTCTGCAAATTGATAAAACACTGCTTGAGTTTAAGGTTATACATAATGTCATTGTTTGGCAGGAAACATAAGGAAACATTTGAATTTCTATGAAATATGGAATTCAAAGTTTTAAGAGGTACAAAAATCTGTATACTCTCAAGAGCACATGACAGTTATATTTAGAAATCTGTGTGTGCATTGTATGATCTCTGTTTCTAAGACACCAAAATCCTGTATGTAGAACTAAGTGCAGGATAATAAAGGAAAACCAGACTAGAAAAATATTTCCAGTAGCTAACACTAGATCAATAGATAGAAAAACTGCCAGGAGGGGAAATAGCAAGTGTGCATTTTCAATGTTTAAATTTACTACTTTCCCTCTTCATGGCAATGAATGTAGCTCATCTAAAACATAGCATTCATAAGTCTCAATATTCCTTCAGCTGCAATTAATTTTTGTGCTACTAACCTGATTTATTTTTCACCCCTCGTTTTCACTCCTGGTTTATGTTTTAAAACTAGTACATGTCAATAGCTAAAATTAGCACTCTTCCTCTGGCTTTTCTCTGCCTGTGTTATAGTTCTCCAATGCTATAAAAAAGAACATGTCTTGGTAATTTATACATGCTTATAAACTAATCTTGGGAAAACTATAATGTGCCAATATTACAAACTCTTACTATTAACAAAGGCTTTCGATAGGAAACTTCTCTACACCATTATGAAGAGAATGTGTAAATTTCAAAGGCTGCCTGAGTCTGCTGGGGAATATCACATGGAGTAACTCAGCATCAGATTCAGAAAAGAAGGCCTAATAAGCATCCCTACATGCAGGAGAATGGAAAGAAAAAGCTGAAAACAGTATTGCTGGATTTCTGAGAGTGTGTCAGAAAACAATGCTGTTTTGTGTGATTACGGGGTCTGCCTTTTCTAGGACTAGGGTACAGCCCATTCAATTTCCTTAAATTCTTTCTTCTTGTTATATTGCCTGTGGACAAGACACTGGGACAGTAATGGGGTTTTTGAATGCATTGATATTTTAATTTTTAACATTACATTTTTCTCTGGGTTTTTTTTTTGTTGTTGGTGGGTTTGGGTTTTTTTTCTGTTTCTTTCTTTTGTTTTATTTTGTTCTAAATTACTCTTCCAAAGCTTATATGTATAAAGAATGCATGCTTAGCTGGAAGCAATTCTGGCTAAAAATTAGTTCCTTCTGCCTCATTATCCTACTATTTCATGCATCTCTGAAACTCTGCATTATACTCGAAAAAGCTTCCTAGAGGAGATTTGTTGCCATAAGGCATCAATCAACATAACTTGTGATTAACCTCATATTAGAGAATAAAAGTATGTCAAAACCTTCTCATGTAAGTGGCTTGATGTGTACAGCACAGACATTTACCATGCCAGATTCCATTTATACTTATATTGATCTATTAGCTGTCCTGGCTTTCTGAGTGGAGGGAAAAAACCCTACAAAAAAAGATTTTGCTGAATACGATACGACAGATTGTGGTAAGTGTGAAAAACCAAACTGCAATCTATTAATGTGGCAATTTCATATTTCCTGGAGTTGCTATAATGCTATACAGCATTATATTTCTGTCTTTGGGCACATCTGGGCAGGTGGCTTTCAGAGTAAAGACAAAGCCACAGTAAAGGAAGCAGAGGACTCAAACTGTAAGCAGGAAGATGGCTACACTAAAAAATGTGATTCCTATCAAGCAGTCAATAGAAAATGGAAAAAAATTCCAAAGACATGAAGAAATCATGCATGGAAGAGAAAATGAAGAAGTAGATTAGCACTATGTTGTAAATCATTTTCCAGAGCCTCAGGATAAATGAACTAATCCTTCTCGTCTCAATGCCAAATATGCATAATTTGAAAAGAAGAAGAATAACTTGCTTAAAGCATTTTTAGACATTTATTGAGTAACAGATGAAAAATATGGCTGCTATAGCTAGGTGCTCTTTAAATTGTGCATTTCCATAAAGTATTTCATTTACTTGAACAGCTTTGATAAGGTCTCACAGGAGACTGATGCTTAACAGACCTGGGGTGAAAGGTAAATACTAATATAATTTAAAACTAGGAAAGTGAAAGAAAAAAGAAGCCAAGAGTACACATGCTACACTGTTAAGTTAATCAAAGAAGGAATCTAACAGTGAATTGCTGCAGAATATAGTCACAGTCACTGTTGCTTACAGGGTTTATTGATGGTGGGAAAGACTTCCCAACAGTCAGTCAGACAGATATTTCTGTTTCCTAATGGCTGGTTCATCTGTGAAAGACTTGTTTTTGTGTTTTCCTCCAGAAATGCTTGTGCTTTACTCTGTTCTCTCTGCTCTTTGGCCTTCCTTTATCAAATGGCATTCCAATTCGGCTTTGATTTCATTAATATTTTAGTTTTACATCTGAGAAACCTCCTTCTATATAAGAGTGACAAAGCCAGATTTGTGCTGCAGAAGCAACTGAACAAATTTCCTCTTCTGATATCAAAAGAAATAAGTATTGCTGAAGTGACAGACATCTTTGTAATCAGTGATCTGTTACATGGGACAGGACTGAATGTGGGTTCCTGTATTTGTTCATCATAAGCCCCATGAATCACTGAGAAACACAAATACAGGTAAACGTAGAACTTGTTGAAAAAGAAATGCCAGACTTCCAAAGAAACTTGCACTTTCAAACACATTTTACTTCATGACTTTGGAGAGCAATTTACAGACAGCACTAAAATTTGATAACTGGTAATAATCATGATCTTGTTCCTCACTTTTTTCTTTGGGCCTTTCTTTCCCTTTTTCTTGCTGGGCATTCTTAATAGATAGTTGAATTTTAACAAGGAATGTAAGTATATTCTTACTTACGTAAGGCATGCGAGAATAAATGTGTACAAAACCAAAACAAACCAACTAACCAACAAAACAAACAGATTCTCAAGCATTTACAGCATGAGAAATATTTGCATTCAGTGTTTTCAGATACTTTTGAACTACATGCAAATTCTTGATCGACCTCCAGACAAATCATTAATAGTGAAAAGAATTTAAGCCACTAATCCAATTGTTTGCTACAGATACCTCTTTTAGCCCTAGGCACAGGAATAACTGACAAATTGGACAATATGCATAAAGCAGACATAAAGATGAACAGTAATTTAGCTGCTGCTCAATTCTATATTATATATTACAAACTGGAGAGAATTAAATCAAATTCCTAAGCAACATGGCTTTAATGGATGCACGTCTGTTTTGCTTCTGCTAATGCATTATTATTCCACATAGGTTTATCTTCTAGTGTAGATTTTTTTGCTTTTGGTGACTATTTCTCTAGTAAAATCATTTTCCTTGCTGCAAATTTTGCTTCTGCTGCTCAAAATCTTAGGTGAACACCTCATAAAAGACATACAGTTCTTGATTTTGAGACAACTATTTTATAATATATTATTTAAAATCTGTTCCATAAGAGATCAGTAATATTTTAACTGAATTTAGTGGGGAAACACACTGATGGAAATGCAGTGTAAACTGTCACCTTAACTTTTTAATATTTTCATATTCATAATCCACTTTCTAAATATGTGCCGATTCTAATTTCTTGTTTTAAAGGTACATTTCTTGCTTCAACATGAAAAATTTTGAGATTTTTCTACTATTTCCTGTTTATGAATTGTCCTCCATATTAGCCTATATCTGGTCCTGCACTATGTGCTTGATCTTTTTAAAAGGCAAAAAAATTAACTAGGACTAGTTTACAATTGTTAGGGATGTAATGATTTTGTACATTAGGAATCAATGATCAGAGATATCAATGTTACATATTGTGCAACATTTAAGAGATAAATTAATCATCTGACTTTTCAGGAAGTATAAACAAAAGAAGGTATGAATTTAGAGAAATTTATAAGTAAGATTTTTGTGAACTATTTTGGTATATATGTTGCTGTTCTTTGATAGGTCTAACTTTTACTCTCTGAGATGCGTTGAATTATTCCTCATTCTGGTGTCAATTCAGGCACTACAGGGTATTTTTGCACTTTACTCTCCATGCTCTTCTTTCCTTCCAGAAGAAGGAAAAGGGAGCTGTGGAAAAGGAACTGGTGGGAAAGGGATCTTGCCTGATGAGGAAGGTACAACAAAAACATGAGCTTGGGCTACAGGAATAGGAAGCTGAAGACTACTTCTTGCTTAGTGTCTCTAAAATCATGATAACTCTTGTGTGTTTTCCGCAAGTAAATGAAGCTGAAATTTCCACTAACTCATACACAGAGAGCTACTGTACCCCTTTGAAAATGCTGTATTACTTTCAGCTTTGTTGTTGCTGTGTATCTGGCCTCTTTGATCATTTTTTTTCTCCTTCACTGTAAAGCTTTCTCTCTTGACTTCACAAAAGTCAAAGAAATCAACAGAAGGCTTTCAGATTTAATTTGAAACATTTCTCATTTTGAGTTTCATCGGTCAAATCCTCTGATCTGATTTTCTCATCCCTTCAGACTCTTCACAATCTCAAAGGAAAGCAGCTCTCAGGCCACAGGACTACATCTATAAATCTTCAAAATCCTGTATCTAGGGCTGTTTCATCTGTTGTAAACCTGGAGCTTTGCACAGGTGAGTGATCAGCTCTGCCCTAATAAAGTTGGTAATGTAGTTTGAAATGAAATTTGATTCCTCCCTTTTTGGAAGAAGCGGTGCTGTTTGAAAATGAAATACAGGCCATTTGTTTGACGGCTACTCCATTATATTACAGCCAGCCTTCCTGTATTCATATAAAAAAGCAAGATGTGAAATGGTGATATTAAAAAAAAAAGACATGGTAATTGCACAAGAAAATGGCAAGCCTAATATTTTTATGTGATTTTAGTAGGCAGATTCTTCCTGAGAAATAGCTTTCCTGGCAAAATCACATTCTACTGTTGCATTTCATATGGGTCTTAAGGAGCTGGTTACATAAGCTGAAGGCCAACTACATATTTAATGCTTCAGTTCAAGCTGATTTCAAGCTGATATTGCACAATACAGACCTTTATAAATAAACTATTATTCATGGAACAGTATTTGACTGTACAATGAAGTCATGAAAATACCTACATCTGCCCAAAATGCCTTTAATGCATTTGGTAGCTAGCAAGATTTCATTGCCTTGCTATTAAACAATTCCAAATGGTTTAGAAAAAAAACAATCTTTTTTCCAGTACATGTATAGACATTGAAGTGTAGCAGTAATTATTCCCACTACTCTACAACTTGGGTGGGGCAAACCACTGGTAAACTGCAGTCTACAAATGTCTATTTGCCCCATTTTGGTTGAGTATTCTCCAGCCATGCTGCATTTCTCTACAAAAACTTCTGTAAGAACATGTTCTGACTCTCTTTGTTTCTGGTTTTGCTAATGAAATTAATTTAAAATAAGTTTCAGGGAAGATTGCCATTCAGAATAAATTTAATAAACTCCATTGACATAGATGGAATTTTGCTGTTTATACAAACTGACACTCTGGGTCTATATATATGCAAAAGGCTGAACTCGATGACCTTGGGGGTCTTTTCCAACCTTAATGATTCTATGATGCTACACTGTATTGTTTTCCATCTGCACATGATTGACATTCACTATTTGATTTTCTGGGCTAAAAGATAATAGTCAAGTTTCTTGAAACTATTCAGCAATTCCTTTTTTACTTTATTATGTATTTCCTGTATTTTCTTTCACCAATTTCAACAATGGACATTTAAAAGTGTTTGTTTTAGATAGGCTACTGCCTGAAAAATCCAAGCAATAGATTTTTTCCCTTCCTTGTGTTTCCATCCTAGCAGAAAAACTATTAAAGCAGGCAGAAATCTGATTGCAGTCACTGTTTTCAAGCATTCTGGAAATCGGTAAATTTTTATTTCTGTGGTGGTGAGAGAAAATATTCATGTGTATCTAAAATATTAAAGTTTATAAAAAATGAATTAAGTTTTAGGGTTTTTTCTTATTTCAAGAAATATATTCATGCAAGTGGTCTGCACAGGAAAAAAACCAAATAATTTATTGTCCTTTTAGTTCCTTCCTCTTGCTATTTCATTTTCTCCAGTCTGTTTGCTTATTTTCACTATCCCTCTCCAAAATATTTAAAGACTTAGCTACCTTTTCAAGGAACCTCTTATGCTATTTTTTGGTTAGATGAACCAAGCAGAATGCTGAAACAGTGCCCCACAGCTGTTGGTACCCAAATGCACACAATGAACACGATTCAAATATCTGACAATGAGTGAAATACGAACACAAAGTTTGATAAATAATAAACCTGAATAAATATTTAAGTTAATCAGGGATAGCCTATAATTTTGGAAAATAACCCAAATGACCTGAGTATATTACTTCTTCACTGAATTTATTTCTTAGCATCAGTTAAAAGGCATGCAGATGGTCTCTCTTGTTGTAGCCTGAACACTTGTTTGTGAGATACATGGGTATTCCAACAGCACTGAATGGACAGTTTTGCTTCAAGAAATATATAACATATTCAATATGCACTCCTAAAATGTATTAATATTAGTCATAACTATGGGTGCATTATTCAGAAAAGGAGACTCATCTCATTTTTAAGGTTCCTTCAATATATTTTAGAATATGTATTCAGAGTTGGTCTACTTATATGATAAAGATGCCTGAAGACAAGCAGGCAGGCTTTTGAATACTGTATCATCTGATTAATATTTAAGATCTAAAGAAAATTGATAAGGCAGCTGCAAAAAAGTGACATCAAATATAGGGAAACATTTCTTTCCCTGGAGGGCTTTTGACCAATGGAGCTCTGTGTAATTTCTTACCAAATGTGAATATTTCAGGTTCTTTTAAGGTAGTTTTGCAGCAAAATTCAACTGTGTGTGGTGTGCAGCTGTTGGGGATATTTGGATTTTGTCATATTTTGCTTACCATTTATAAACAGTTTCATAGTTTTCCTCATTTATAGAAACTTCCCATGATACTGTAAGGGATATAATTTGTAGTAGTATCTGAAATGGTCATGTTAGCATTGAACAGCTGTTCACACCAAAGGGGAATAAAAAAAAAAGAGAAAAAGAAATAATAAGGTGCTGTGTGGTTCAGAGATAGTGAAGACAAACTGTAGGTATACAGTTCAATCACCTTGAAGTCCAGCCCATGTATTCAGATTCATGGTGCAGATTTTAGGACAGGCTAAGGAATTTAAGAAACCAGTTATTCAAACAAGACTTATCTAAAATGTTTTACGATGATCTTGTTTTGAAAATTTTAAAATCATGTACGTAAACATCTACAATTATTTCTAAGAGTTCAGTACCTGTACTGTTTTTAATCCATGTTGAAATAAAAGAATATTTAATACATTCATATAGCACTGTAGTCTGGAAACACCCTATACAGAAATTAATTTGGTTTTGTAAATCTTTTAATACATTTTTGGCTTTCTTGCACAAATACATGGAATGGTAAGAGTAATAGCAATTTAGCAATAGTGATTGTAAGTTTAAATTTTTTTCTTAATCTGTTTGGAATTTCATTCTATTAAAACTTCTTCCTTTGAGAGAAATTAGCAGAGATACTTAGAAACCCTCAAAGAATGTTATAGAAAGAATTTATAAAGCAATATCCTCATTTTTCTGATTAGTGGCTTTCTAGAAATATTTTCCAATGTTCCTTGGGTAGACCTCTTATTCATATTTATACCATATTTTAAAGAGGTTTTATTTTTCCCTGTATGAACAGTTTTAGTATTGGAGATCTCTACCTTTTAGATGCAGAGTAGCCTAGAGAGTATGGCAAGTTCTTTGGGTCAATGTCTGTCTTTGGGTTTCTGTAGTGGTTTTGCCATAATGAAGGGTGAAGGAGCTGAAGGAACTGCAGTAATGAATCATCCTCACCCGTACTGGAACCTGGATAGGTGGGATGAATCACCTCCTGAAGATTCTTGTCTCTCTTCATTAAATCAGGGCTAGGGAAGAGGTGACAGCATGGACCAGACAGCTAACTCTCAGAATGTCAACACTAAATGAAAAATTTAAACAAATTTTACATAAGTGCTCAGGATCTTTTATTTTCTCTTTCATTGGATAACTGGAGAATGTTATTTCTTTTAACAGTATGCATTTATGATGTGGAAAGTATTCTTCATTAGCCCAGAATTATTCACCTTCACATTTAAAAATAGTTAAGGCTGTCAGAAAATTTAAGTTTATATCAATTGTGAAATATTTACACACAAAATCATAATTTATCTGACCTGAAGTCAGCATTTCACCAGTAGTCAAATGGAAGAGAAAGGCACCTAACAGAGAAAGTTCATCCCAGTGCAAACTCAGTGAAGGCATCCCACACACCTGATATCTGAATGATTTGAAACTGAATGTTCCAAGTCCTGCCCTCCATCACAGTAAATCAGGTTAACAAGCCTCTCTCTCTTATTTGCAGATTATAAAAGGAACCTGAAATAAATAAGGTTCTTTAAACAATAATTTTAAACCAAATACTTAAAATGCTGATGTTGTTTACATCAGCATTTACATTTTGAGTTTCACTCTGTGATACCCAGAGTAAAAACTTTTGGACAGACAGAGAGTTACACAAATATTTCTGGGGATATACACATCTTCCTGCAGGTCCTTATGTTTGGTACTGTGATGCTTATATATCAGCTTCTTTTTCTAGGAACTGCTCTTTTGGGTAGTTGTTTTTCAGAGTGCCATTATTCACACAATTTTTCCTTAGGAGACATCATGTCTTAGTCTCTGGAAACCCACAGGAAAATAGCTGAGTGAAAGCACTGGGGTAAGCACCATTAAAATACACATAGAGGGACATAAATATTTGCATGTTGTTGCCTGGGTGATATTTTTGCACATATGGAAAGCATGTGGTAAAATAATCATTCTGCAAAAAAGATGACCACATGAGTTACCAGAGAGAAATGCATTAAATATAAACATTAAAAGATCCTAAATTTCTTTCTTTACCTGATTATTTCTCCTTTCCTGCCTTGTCACTCCCTAGGATAAGTGATGGGGAGTAAAATCAGTAGAACCTGTGTGTTGAAATAAGAGCAGTTTAAGATTGAAATAAAGTTAATAACAATAACAATAACAATAACAATAACAATAACAACAACAATAATAATAATAACAACAACAACAACAACAAAATAATTACAATGAAATGGCAAGGGAAAAAGAACTGAACCCCAGAACAAGTGATCCACAATCCAAAGGTTTGCTGACTGTGGGTCTACCCTATTGGACTGAGAAAAATCTTTTCCTCATGCAAACATCTGTTGAACCAGACTGAGCAGAGAGATGCACTTGAAGGGTGATTCAAGTGTTATATAGTACTGATACAATATACAATATAGTACTCAGTACTATATTGTTCAAATACTCTTTCTTTTATCTCCTCCTTAAAGCAGATATATCCCAAATTCATGTAGGATTGGATATATTCCCTTTATAAATGCTAACAGGATATGAACCTATGCATTTTAGTGCTCAACTTACATGAGTTTTAACACTTGAAACACGAACATCACCAGAGAAGTGACTTGCAAATTAGTATAGTACCACTGAAAGCAATGGAAAGATGCTGAGATACATCACACAAAGTTTTGGCCTTGACTGCATGCAAAGATTATTGTTATTGTAATCCATACGTGGTGGTAATTTGACTCAGCTCTTAAGTATAGTGTTGTTAATTCCAAACACCTAGTCTTAGTAAATGTATGATTTTTCTTAATGCTTCTAGATAAAGACAAAACTATATGTCTATGAACTCAGGAAAGAAGCTGGCTAGAGAGAACACTTGGGGTACAAAACTCAGTGCCGATCATGTATTTCAGGAACTTAATGCTCTTCTTTTACTTATTTGATTGCTCCAAATACAACCTCTTTTAGCTAATTCTCCAAGATTTAGATTATGAAAGCTCAAAATCTGACCAATTTAAGGAATGTTACATTTGTAAATGTATTTTATGGATTATGTGCATTTTATGCTTAACAGTTTTAAACGTTTCATTTTCAGATAAAAAGACTCTATATGGGAAAAGGAGAATACAGAGTACACACAAATCCAGTAACCCAATCTTTTTTGATGAGTAACACTTTCTTATAATGGTACATTTAGCTAACACTGAATTACAGAGGAGTTCAGACAGAAGAACATATGATGTTTGCATTAATATCAAATTAATCCTTTCTGATCAATGTTATTGTCATGGAAAAAAGACTAATTAATTAAACAAGTCATATAAAATAAAGTCTTTTATGCAGCTTTTTAATCATGGTTGGATATTAATTACTAATTTTCTTGAAATCAGAAGATCCATTTGTTTCCATTCAGCTTCATACCTTGAAGAGAGACTTTAACTGCAGTGTCCTTCAATGATGAGGAATACATTGTATAGAGGTCAGAAAAAATGAGCACTTATCAATTATTAGCCACTATTGCAGGTAGTGAAACATTCTGCACTCCTCAAAATCATCACCTAATACCCAAATAAAATTAACTGATAATCCAGTCTTTTTATTGATGTTACTTGGCTTGTTCTGAGACCTTGGAGCAGATGGAAAGAGTACTTTACTGTGGTAACAACAGCAGGATGTATCACTTTTCCACTTCCTCATATCTTGGGGCAGGGGGGCAACATATCAGAGAGCAAAGGTAATCTCTGAAGAGCTTTGAAGCTGGGCATCTCTCTGAGAATGCCTAGCATGTTTTTCCTGTTGTTACTTCACAGATATTGGGTAATACAAATCACCAAAATACAGTGAACAATGATAGCAATGTCAGACTGGTTCAAGTTGTAGATCCTCCACAGAGTTAAAGAAAGATCCTGCAGAGCTGCTTGAGAGAGCAGGAAATGTCCATTGATCTAAAAATCACACAATTCTGTAAAACTCACTGAACATAATAACCTCTAGTCTTTGAGAGATAAGGCTAACTAATATGACTTGCAGCCTAAGCAATTTTGATGTTCCTAACTTGTTTCATTAAAATGTTGTGATTGTTATTACAGAAGGCCAGAGGACAAGTACTGGATTCCATGTCACTCATGAAGGTATTAGAATGTGATTTTGTATTGGAATGAAAATTGAAAATAATTTTTGCTGTTGCCAGGTCTTTGTTTTGAGCTTGTCTTTCTTCCCCTTTTTAAAAAAGGAATCAAGTGTGAATGAGTAATTGCAAAAGTAAATTTACATGTCTTCATAGGTGAAAGCTTTCAGCTATGAAAGCTTACAGCTTCTCTTATCACAAGAGTTTTGTGTTTTTTTCAGTGAAAGTACTAGCTTGGGCCTTGGCACATCTCCATCAAAATTGATATTAAGTTTCAAGGTATATTTGAGGTTAGATATCCCTAATTCAAGAGTTAAGAGCTTAAAACATAGATGTACCTCAGGTCAGTACTCATATCATCAGACATAGAAATTGTGACAAAAGAGAGTAAAATCACAATCAAATCCTTCTGAGTGAAGTTTTAGTAAAACTTGAAGAGCCATTAACTAACTTTTACCAGTGTTTTAGTGTTTTTTCAGCTGCACTTTGTTACAGGACTGATTTATTTCAATCAAAAATGAAATATTATTGAGGTGCTTCAGCCAAATATAATTCATATGTAATATCTGCATTTTATTTTCATGAAAAAGAATACATAATAACAGATGATAATGCAAGTACGTATTAAGTCTGACAGTGAGAAACAGGTAATGAGTAGATCCCTATAATAGACATGCAGTCTTTGATAAATGGATCTTATTGTTTTAATGAAGTTATGATATTCTACTCTTTAGGCTAGCCTGAAATAGCTATGCTTTTTCTTTTACCACGCACTTCTAATGACACACATGTGCCTCAGGATTCTCCTTGTGATAAAAATATTCTTATAAATGACAATGAATGCAAAAACAGCTCTGTAAAGTACAATAATGTATTTCTAGCATAGCTGAACAATCTATTCTAATAAATTGTTTTACACTTAAACCTGTATTATATGAATTAGAATGGTGAGTATTGTTCCAGACTTTAAGCCCGTCTAATTAAACAGCTTTAGTGGGAGAAAAATTATATTTACTTGGTTAGTTCCTCCAGTGGGTGTTTCTTGGACAGCTCTATTTCTTTAGAAGTCCAGGAATCCTGAAATCCTCTAAAGGTTCCTGATGTTGCCCATTGCTGTGTCTTTCCTTGGAGGAATAGTAACTTCATCATACATTACAGCTTAAATTCATTTTTCCAATACATGATAATTTATAAAATTATAGTATGGGCTATAACATTTGTTGTTGATTCATGCTCAGCCTGAGACAGAAATTCTGCTGCCTTCCAGGAGAAAATGATGTTTCCTTGAATGAGAAGGGTAAATGACAACTTTAAAGGCAGGCACTAGAGGCACTAGCAGTTTGATATAAAAAAAAAATTGTTTGCTGTTATATGAATATTCTGCATATCATGAAGCTAGAGGACTATTCTTAATATTCAGTTTAGTATTCTGTGGTATCTTCATACAGAGCAGTAACATCACCATGCCATTTGCTGCACTATGTGCAGTAAATACTGAATTACATGCTGGTCTCATGTACACCAGTGTCATTCCAAAATAACAGTTCAAATCAGTAAAAAAATTTCCCTCGAAATTAATCAGGTTGAATCCATTTGCAAGGGCAGAGAATTGAGCTCTACCATGGCCTTTCTCCTCATCCTTTCAGCCCCAGAGTCCTGTTACTGGCTTTGTACATGGAAAGGGGACATATAATGAAAGTATGAACATAGAATTAAGCCTTAAATTAACTTGAAGAGTGGCTAAGGTTACATTAGCTTTAACATCTTCACAGACCCAGAAGTTTTTAGGAAGCTATCAGTTCTTTTTGTATGCATGCTGCTGTGTGAGAAATTATGTGGTATGGAAATGTTCAAGCTTCTTTCAATCATCTTGTCTTCTTTACAGAGTGAGAAATTGAGGGTCTAAGATACACATCAGACAACTTCTAAAATGAATGTGCATCTCATCCTAAGATTTAAACTGAAATATGAATGTTTGAAAGAACTCAGGCTGACTGTAGGAATTTTCCTAAGTTTTACAAGCAGAAAAGGATTCATCCAGTGCAAGTGTTTAGAAATCTCTTCAGATGCTCCAGGGTATCAGAGACATGTCAAATGGCTGACAGATAGGACCTGGGAAGTATGAAAGACTAATGCTGCTGTGAAGGATCAGCTGAGACAGAAGGAAAATATCCCAGAGTATCTAAACTGCTATTAATTGCCTTTATATAGGCAACTGAAACCCAACCTCTGTTAAGCAAGCTTTAGACATTTGATATTTCTAAGCAGAGACAATTTTGGTTTGATTTTTGACATGGTAATGTTTGAAGTTTTGGCTTTACTGAAATCACCTTATTTCTGTGACAAGATAATATTCTTGGATAATTACTTCTAAGGCATAAAAGGTGATATTAGAATGTTAAAGGCTACATTTCACTTTGCATATTAGACTCAAAGCTATTTGAGAAAGTTCAAGTTATTTAAAATACCACACTTTCTTTGTTTTCAAATTTTGCATAGTAGCTTTATAAATAAGAGCTCTCTGACAGCTTGGACAGAAATCTCCTAGGAATGATCCAGACATCTTAGTGTCAAAAACTATAATATCTTCAGTGATTCTAAAATCCATCCCCTAGTCTGAATTTAACCTTTTGGGTTTGAGCACTGCCTTTTTAGATCTCTTCTAGACTGTGAAGCAAAATTACTCTCTCTCCTTAGCCTATACAAACATAGGTTTACAATGCTTTCACCTTTAAGTATGAATTTGAATAATGCATGACATAATATTAGAGGATGGGCAGTTTAAATTGAGTTAGCACTGCATACCATCATATTTTGAATCTTGGGGCTTGTATATGCTTGATTACTCAGACTCAATGTTACATTGATTTTCTTTATTTTATTTAATATTAGAGAGTATGTCCTCCAAATCCTGTAATGGTGCCTTTATAGCCAAAGTAAAGGTGGATAATATTGAACAGTATGTTAGTTCAAATATAAATAAATTCATTGAAATTGTGTACTGGCCACATTCCAGATGTTGAGAGTAGCTATCAGAGCAGTAGATACATCTCTGCATACTCAAATAACATCTTTGGGTTGAAAGTTTGATGTAGAAAGTTTAGATGGAAAAAAATGTGGTTTTTTATGATCAAGGGAAATCAGCATTAAGAAACAGCTCAATCTAAACATTTCTTATTTCTCCACACATATATGTGAGGCACATGCCTCTTATACTCAAAAAACTGATTTCTTGCAACCTCTTGGGGAAAACTGAGAACATTCTTTGTTGCTCTGTAAGCCTTTATAGTTTAGGTTCAGGGTCTATTTCAAGAATTTTTCAGAACTTTTCAATCTTGCAAATAAGTATAGATTTTCTTTAAATTTCTCTTCTCTTTTTGCATTTGGTATAGTCTCTCTTTGCAGTCAGGGACTGTGATGCAAAACCTCCTTTAAAGAATGAAAGAAATAATAAAGCAATAGACGGGTTTTGCTAGACATGAAGGCAGAAAAATAGCTAGCTGAACACAATTCTAAGTGTTGCCTTTTAAGTTGAATCTATCAGCTAAAGGAGTTTGGTCTTTTCTCCCTGGAGAAGATAAGGATCATCACAGGCCCTTCCCAGGACCACACACTGACCTGCAGGGACCAGACACAGGAGTGAAAATCAGGCTGGATTACCATAAACGCATCTTTGTCCTCCTGTTTTACATCCAGGTAGCCAGGAGGATTTACTCCCAGTACCTGCCTTGAGTGTCCCATCCCCAGAGGAGCACAGGGAAAAGACAAAAAAGACAGGCTCCTTCAATATTGATCTTGCTCATAAATCTCTTCTATTTTTTTCCCCTTATTTGGATGCAAATGGAGATTGATGAGAGCAGGCCAGCAGCTCCTTACCTCTGAGGGTCATTTGTCTGTGTTCCTGGTGGGGAGGGGTGGGCACATCACAGTTTTCCAAGACTTAAGGACAACTGCAAAGAGAATGGAGGTTCTCTCCCCACAAAGAGCCACAAGACAAGAAGCAAAAGGTACAAGTTCCACTGGGAGAGGTTTAACTTAGCTACAAGAAAGAAATTTTTTTACAGCAAGAATAATCATTCACTTGAAAAGCCTACTCAGGGATATGGTGGTGTCCCTACCCACTAGAGGCTTCCAAGATACAACTGGACACTGTGTTAGATGACTTCTTCTAGCTCCTTGTTGCAGTGTGATGACATTTCCTGTTTCAGCTAACCCAGTAGTTTCCCAGGTGTGGCAACACCTTCTCCCTTCCCCTCTCCCTTGCCTCCTTGCTAAGTGCTGTCAGTCAATCTTATCATTCCAGCAGGGGCGTCGTGTGATTGGCAAAAGTTCAAAAGATGCCCCTCAGCCCTGGGGTCATTGGCTCGTCCAAGTGTCATTGTCCCCTGAGCCTTCCCCCGCTCCCATCTGGTTGGTGGCTCACCTGTCCCTTCCCTCCCCCTGCCCCTGAGCTTAAAAGACACGGAGACCATGCAGTCAGGATTCTGTGGAGCTGTTGGAAGGTTCAGACATGTGTGACTCTGGAATAAACTCTGGATTAAACCCTCTGCAGAATCCGTCTCCTTTTCCTCTTCACCTAGCCTGGAGCCTTTCCATCACAGGTAAACTGAGTTTCTACCATGCCTGGATTTGTTCTGAGTGCCAGCTGCAACTTCCAGCCAGCCAAAGGTATCTCTGAGGTGAAACACCCCAGCTGCCGCCTTTGGCCCAGCAGCAAGGATCAGACGAGCCCAGGCGCGTTCCACCTGGTAATATTGGGATTAATATTCCAATAGCTCGTATTCCCATGAAAGATGGGACAAAGGGAACTCTTGAGATCCCTTCACACTTGGGCTGTTCCATGTTTCTGTGAATGGACATATTCAGAAAGCATTTTGAATCAAGAAAAATTTAGTTTGATGTGAAAACTAGTAGGGTAAACGGTTACAAAGTCCTGTGGATAAGAAGATTGTGTCTTGTGAGGAGATTAAAATGTATTGGTTTACCTAGCCTAGAAAGGGGCTTAAATGAGCTATAACTGCTGTTTTTAAATTACACTTTAAGGAGGAGTGATACTTAAGCAAACAGATAACTGTGGTGCAAAAGCAAATAAACATAGACAACACTAGAAACATTTAAGCTAAAAGCTTTGAGAAGGTTTTTAGCTGTAGAATGAATGATGTTCTTTATGTTCCAACAGCAACCAGAAGAGTAGATACCTTTACAGATGAACAGTAACAGCAGTAAAGGGAAATTGAGGGTGTAGTGAGTATAGCTATTTTTAGAAATCAGGTAAATACAGGTGTTATGACTTGATCCTCATAAATGTGTAAGTAAATAAGACAACCAAACCATCCAACTTAAAACTTGAGTTGCCTCCTTCATCCATCTTGCAATTTCTGAAAAAAAAAGCAATTTCCAGGAAGCAGCGTGCTCTTAGCACTTGTTATTTTTAGTCCCTGAAGGTCATGATGAGGCAGAACTTGGTGCCAGGTGCGCTTGTCCCACAGTAAAGGGATGCATTTCCATACTTGCAGCACTGCAGCATGACCATTTATTTTCTGGGTGTAGAAATTAATTGTGTGCCTGTAAACATCCCAAGGCTCGAACCTCACAGAGACATCTGGGGAGTGAAGTGGTCTAGCCCAGATATATGATGGAGCTGCTGTGGAGAGGAAGTCTGGGAAGAGCTGACACTTCTTTCCTCAGGAATTGCCCCGATCTTTCCTCCACCAGCATAAAACTTGTTCTTTAATAAGAGCTGGTGACATCATGTTATTACAGCCTGGTGTAACCTTGCAAGTGTCTTTGTACCCTGGAGTCAAGAAAAGAAAAAGCCTTCAAGCATAGAAGGGTCTTGGTGCCAGAAAAATTCATTAAAGCAACTCTCAGGATACCATGAAGTTCCCATTTTAAAATGCCAAAAAACAATGCAGGCAGTTTGAATGTTAACCTGCAGATAAAAGATGCTTTCTTTATATTCCCAATGATGCAAGTTTTGACCTTCCACTCATCATTCCATATTTGCAGATAGTGGAGAACAGAACCTCCAGGGCTAGGAGAGTGAAAGAATAGGGGCATTCAAGGGAAAGCACATCTTTCATTGTGTGTGACAGGCAAAGAAAATGCTCCATTTTCTGAAGTTACATTTCAATAGATCACAGTCTTTATTTATCAAATACAATATTTTGTGTTTCTATTACAAACTTGAGTTTAGGCTTCCTTTCTGCAGAAATGACAACTCTGAATATTATCAGGGAAAAAAGAAGGTGATTTTAATCTAAATTCTGTCTGCACAAAGCTCTTTTCATTACAAGCCCAGAAGCCAAGCACAACATATCTACAACATTTGATTAGAATCCACTGAGTATTAAGTATAAACTTACACACATAAGTTTCTTCCAGCACTGCTGCTGGTAGGATATTGAATGCTGTTTTCTCCCTTTGTCTCTTTTCCCAAAGACTCTTCTGTCTCTCTGTTATCCTGTGCTGAAAAGTAAGGGTTTTTCATGTACAAAACCTAAATCTGCCATAAGGAACTCTGCTGAACCAATTTGTTGGAATACATTAGCAAGAAAAATCCACTGGGAGAGGAATGGTATAAAGGTAATCTAGAGGATTAGGAGTGACACAGTCAACATTTAAAGATTTTGCAAATGGAAAGCTAGCAGAGGTCTGAGTAAGGTGGTTGAGATTATTGTAAGGTTCACAGAGATGAGCAGGAAATATGAACATTGAAAGAGATGTGAATTCTGAATCACTAAGAAACTATATTTATCTTTTAAAACATTTTTTATTATTTCTCATTTTAGAAAGAAAATGTCAAATTATTTTGGCAATTAAAAAAATGAAACTGCCTTCTTATCTTAGGGAAACTGAAAATATAGAAAGACATATTACAAGTAGGTATTTTAGTAGTTAGAGGTTGGGGCAGCTGGAGAAATTGTTTTGGTTTTCATCAAGTCATTTTAGATGTAATACCTCTGTGCCTGTGGAGCCAGTGGGACATACTGCAGCACAATGCAGTAACAGATATTATTCACTAATAGTTAAGAATCTACTGTATCATTTCTGTAGTACACTGAGCCACCAAAATAGGAAGCTTTAACAAAAGTGAAATTCGGCTACCTACTCCTTACCATATGCATATATGTACATGCCATATGCACATTGAAAGTCCATTTGCATAGGGTCTGTTTCAGGTTTTTGCCTTCAATTTTGCAGTCATAAATTAAGTTGTAGTCATTAATGATATCCATTCTAAACAACCATTAATCTTTCCTTACTATCAGTCAATATGAGTGAGAAGTGACAAGTACATACAAGTAGCCATTGTTTGTGCATATTTTAGATTCAAATTGCAAAGGGCTGAATTCTGAACAAAAAATGCAGAAAAATAGGTCTTTTTATACATAATACTAGTAATTTAAGTTTGGGGGTTATTTTTGCAGGACAAGGGGAAATTACTTCATACCAAAAGAAGACAGGTAATGTCTACTAGATGTAAGGAGGAAATTTTTTACAGTGAGGTAAAATAGTGCCACAAGCTGCCCAGAGAGATGCTGGGCACCCCAACCCTGGACACATTCAAGGTCAGGTTGGACAGGTCTCTGAGCAACCAGTTCTGTTTGAAGATGTTCCTGTTTATTGCATGGGCATTGGGCTAAATTATTTTTAAAAGTCCCTTCCAGCCCCAACCCTTCCATAATTCTATGATTATTCCTTGTTCCAGTTTTATTTATTTATAGATTAATAAGATGCATTATTTTGGAAAAAAACCCCACAGTTTTATGTGAATTTGGGGCTTCATCATAGGCATTAGCAGTTTTTGCATTTTACATGATAATAGTAGTTTAAAGATTTGTAAATTATTCAGGAAATTTTTTTATCTCCTGGTTTTGTTTTGTTGGTTTTCTTAAATGAGAGAAATAGCAGCTTCAGTTCGAGGTGTTATTATACTTTGCCAAAATGCTATCTAATATTTATTTGTAAAGGTTAAATGAACTTTCACAAAATGCTTAGTCAGGGATGTCTTATAGAAAGCAATTTTCAGAGATCATGTTTAAGAAAACATTAATTTCCATCACTAATGGAAAACTAGCTTCATTCTCTTACTGGTTCTTTCAAAAAGCTTCTCTGGATGTGGGATAAAACAACGGAGAATAAAATAAAAGGTTCTATGAGCCTCCCCAAATTTCTGTTGCCATTAAAATAATCATTAAAGCAGTCTTCTGTCTCTACCTGATTTAAGAGGCTGCTTCAGCACTCTAGATGATGTTTGGCTGGTAAACACCTTTAAACAAATCTGTCAGGTGCAGACACCAACTCAGAGAGGTTACAGAGCTTCCCATTTTTAAGTTAACAGGGCTTAAGTGGTCCTCTGTACGTCCACAAAAGCACATCTTAAGTCCAGAGCCATAAAGTCACTGCACTTGCAAGGACGAAGAGCAGACAAGATTTTACTGCATGGCTCAGCACAAGGACTTGATGCTCCTTGCAAACTTGTCCTTTTTCTGATCCAGCATGGAAAACAGTCTTCCAAGGACTCTTTGCACATGGTGATATTTCTCTGTGCAAAAGTTCTTGATATATTGACTCATTATAAATTTGACCCTTACAACTTAACTGCATGATCAAGGCTATGATGTCTGTGTCCATATGACAAGGATAGGTAGATGTATTTTTCTCCAGGCTTGGCAGGAGCATGCAGCACATGAGCAACTCTATTTGATGACAAATAAATTTAATGCCTGTGCACCTGCTCACTCAACTGGTCAAAGACAAACACAAAACCCACTAAACCCCCCCCACCCCCCAAAAAAACCCCAACTCAACCAACAAATATGATAAGGCTTTATAAAAAACTGGTCTACAATTTATAAATATTTATTCTCATGTTGTCCTTTAAAACTTTTTGTTCCTGTGGCTGTAGATACACTAGAAATCTCCTAGGTTAATTAAGCTAAGTTCTTATCAGAAATTACAGTAATGGCCAGCTAGCCAAAATACTAATCTCCCAATGTGCAGCTCAAGCTTTGTATCTGAAATCAATCATATTTGCAAGCAGCCAGCAAAGTAATACATACTGCAGCCTAGTGTTAAATACCCTCCTATGTCTAGCTTTTTAATTTGGACTCACTCTGTCAGGTTCAGTAGAGTTTCATCCTGCAAAGAGTCCCAGAGATTTCCATGGAATATCTGCCTTTGGACATTATAATATCATTCAAAACATGAGTATTACAGTATGTTCATTGCATCCTTAAAGACTGTGTGACTTGTTATTGCTCCCTCAAAGAGGAACTGAACATATATTTCATGTAAAGGGAGCACAGTCAATCTAATGTTAATACTTGTGTTCGAACTCTATGCCTTATAGTAACACTATCTTGCTCCTTTTCACTTTATTGTTCCATCAACAACTGTGTTCTTAGCTGTAGAAGTGTAGGCTACTCCTATTTTCATAGCAGGATTTAGCTTCTTCCGAGTAAGATAAAGGCTATTGGACTTGATTGGTTGTGGAAAATGGTGAGTTATGTTTTGTGTGTTTCATTTTGCTTTTCATTTTGTCAGCAAAACAACAACAACAACAACAACAACAAAAAAGGCAATGATTGTTAGTGAAATCTGTTCTAGTTTGCTTTAATTTCCTCTCTAAATAGTTATGTTAATAGGAGAAATCCCCACTCCGAAGAGTGGAAAAATCCCAGAGGTACATTTTGGATTCTACACAGAATCAAAAAACTGCAAGGACTGTAAGCATTGCTTCTGAAGCTCCCGTGTGGAGAGAAATCATGAGGCTTGCTGAATCTCACAGCAAAACCTGCTGTCTCAGCAACAATTACTGTAGATGTGCTTACAAACTGACACCGGTGATAATGTCAGCGTGCAGCTGGGATGTTAAATGGAACCTGCTGCTCCACACCAGCTTATTCAAGCAGATTCATGGGCAGGGAAAAAAGCAGGCAGAGGGGCAGAGAAGATGCCAGTGTGTTGTGTGTGTGTGTGTTACAGATATAAGAAAATGCAGTCATGCATTTAGAAATGAAATGTATAGAAAGGTGAAGACTGTGGAAGAATACCAACTGCCACTCAGCAAGGGATTCAGGGCATCAGGAAAGCAGCATGATGCCAGCAGGTGAACAGGGCAGCAGGAGCCTGGTAACTGGCAGCCAACATGTGGCCAGGCCAGCAGGCAGCAAACACCTGGAAGCTTCTTTGTGAACCAGCCAGCAGGAGCCTGGTACAGAGCAGAGAGCAGGTGCATGGGGTGGCAGCCAGGCTGGATACCTGGCAGCTGCTCGGGGTCAGCTTGTCAGAGAGCTTGCTACACAGAGCCATAAAAAGGGCTGTTTGCTTTTTTCTCTGTCATCTTTATGATTATTCACATATTTTAATGGAGAAGATGAAACACAGCTTCTCCAAAGTGCATTTTGTGAGAAAGGGGGAGCCTGTGTCATTGCTTACAATTTGTTTCAGCATTTTCAAAGAGCTTCCTCAGTTTCAGCATCTCTTGAGCAACACTGTAATGAAATTCCTTTACATTGGTCAGAGTTTGAACAGTTCTGGTTTTAAGTACCATGATACATATTTAGATCTCCAAGCAAAGTTAACACATTAACCAGTATAAAACTAGCCACAGCAAAAATACCACTGCAAACTTCTTCTAGCGAGCACTACAGCAATGAGATAATTTTTCTAATCTGCAGAAGAAAAAACAGAGATTATGGAAGAGCTGATGGCACTCATTAAAGGTCCTCATACTTTAAGGCACTACACTGACTCTCACTACCTAGAAACTGGCTTTGTCTGTCCATCCTGTCCCTGATGAGCCCTGCAGAGCATGGCAGCCAGAGAATAACAAGTGCTATTGCTGCAATATCAACCCCCTGGTTGTGGAGGGGACTAACTAGAACCAGGGTGCAAATCAAAAATCTTTTAAAATCTGAGGTTGCGCAGCTCATTAAGCTCTTTTAATGAAAATTATATTTTTCCTATGCATTTTACAGACTTCAGTCTTTCCCCAAAGAATTAATCATACAGCTGACCTATTCAATTAAAAAATCTTTCACCAATTTGAGTCATCTGGGATAAAACTCAGTATACATGAAATTAAATCAGAATCCTTCCTTTGGAGAGAACACACAAAACCTCTATACTGATCAGAATGTGGTTTTGTGGTTTTTCTCTTTCTTTCTCTTTTCTTTGCTGATACATCACTCTCTGTAGAGGGTATTTGCAGCAGGAGGGTAACCTCTTCACTCTCTGGCAATGACATGCTGCAAGGTATAGCATGTTCCTTGGGTGTATAAGCAGATGGATATCACGTAGGAAGAAAGAGGTGGCATTACCTCTGACCATAACATTGACAGAATCACATGGCTAAATCCACTGTTTGCATTTTAAATAGAGGTTTTGTGAATAAGTAGCTTTAAAAAAATGTGACTATAACCCAGACTAGTGCTTTAATGGAAATATATCAAGTCTTAAGAGGAAGAAAACTGAGAGCAAATCACAGAAAAAACATCAAACTAGCTGAAAGAAAAGTCTTAACTGTTAGCATTACGTTGCTAATGGTATTTGTTCCAGAAAAAAAACTGCTGAAATGTTAAAATAATGCATTCCTGTCAGAGTTATGTTGCTTAAACACTAAACAAAATTTGTTCAATGGATGGCCCATTATCAGAAGACTAAAATATATAACTTGAAAGAACATGTGAAATACTTGAAGAAGCAATCTGCAGGTAAAGGGCTATAATATATATTCATAAAGGGCAAGAGTTAAAACTGTGCAAGCAACCTTGGCTGTTAATTTCTTGACTGCAGTGCTTACCTTTGCAACCTCTGCATTTTCTTCATTAAGACATCCTAAGTAATTGATCATTTTTATAGTGTTCAGAGGTTCAGATACCATGGAAACAGGCTGAAACTAGGGGAGTGATTGGAGTATTAGAATAATTAGCAGAGTTGTGGAACAAACTTGCTTCTTAATGCTTATCCTTCTCAGTTCATCCTCAGACAGTGACTTGGCATTATTTGTGCTGTGGTTTTTTTCTGTGTTATTATGCAAATTGATACATGTTCACATCTGCCAGTATCCCTGCATATTTTCCCCCATGCAGTATAATATGTACTTACTCTCAAAAAGCATGCTCTGTGATGTAAATGTTCTGTACTACTTACTGAAATCACATTGGCAATGAGCTGTTTCTCATTAGAGTGGTTTGCTTTGTTCCAGTGGAAATCCAATAATTATGTGCACTAGCTTATCAACACAGTTCCTCCTGTTTGATATTATGGCTATTTGCACAACATGGTCTGATGTTCCAGATCTGCAGCTCAACATCATGATATATTTTTAATAAGACACCTTTCTTGCTATGAAATTCTCTGTGAAACTGGGAATCAATATTTGTTAGAAATTTTGGAAGACGATGGACGAAAGTTTCAGTGTGAACTGGCAAGAGGTTTTTGTCCTGGAAGTCCTCAGGTTTTGGTTCAAACAACAAAATCTTTTCAACCAACTATATTTGCTCCAGGAACAATATATGAATGCTGTATGGTACAGTAATGCTCAAGGTGCATTGAGTAAATCATAAGCTTAGGGAATCATTTAGGTTGGAAAAGACATTTAAGACCTTCAAGGTCCAACCATTTACCCAGCTCTGCCAAGACCACCACAAAACCATATCCCTAAGTTCCATATCTACATGTCTTCTAAATACCTCCAGGGAGGTATCAACCACTTGCTTGGGTGGCCTGTTCCAATACTTCTGATGCAGAAAGCACCATTTTATTTACATTTTTGAAGTGGCAAGGGTATTAGAATTTCTTCTTAGAACCTGTGAGATAAGAAAATACCCAAAATTATAATTTTCACATTCACACAGATCTGAACTCTATAAAATAATGCTACACAAGCTTATCTGAAAGTAGTTTTACAGCTGAAGTTTCTAATTAAAATTTTACTGTAAGTAAGGAACAGGTGTTATTTTGATTTATTTTGATTTTGTCCAGAGTGTTTTTGTCAAGCGGGTAAAGACAAATTTTTTGCAATAACAAGCACTTTTAACAAAAGATACTTGTTTTCCAGTGGAATCTTTAACACTTCATCCATCTTTCACTACATAGTATGTTCTTATTGAGATTACTCCACAAAAGTTTATCTGAATAAATTTATCTAACCCTGAAACCATTTTCTTAGCTTGCCATGTAATGAAAAGAGTGACAATTTTGGCAAATTTAAGTGAGTTAGGCATTATAGGAATTTGGGGAAAAAACTGAGGCTTATTTCCTTTTCTTCTAACATAAAACTCAGCAGACTGCAGTTCATTTGAAGAAAATAAGAAGGGGGATACTTTTTTCTCAAACTTGTCTCATGCCCACGTGCAGATGTGATGCACACCTTCCATGATAGACAGACACTCTGCCTTTATTTATGAAACCACAGTCAGTTTAGCCAAAATGAAACAAAACCAAACAAAACCAAACAACTCAAACAGCTAAGTAATAGCCAGTGTGCATTTATAATGTGCATTCAGAATGTAACATGGCATCTCTCCTGATAGAATGATTTCCTTCTACCATGGGAGATATTCCAGAAAACATGCTGTAAGCCAAAGGCCAGCTGGATAGTACTGACTTTACCTGAAAATTCAAGGCAAATATCCAGGTAGCTATTTGTTTTGTGAGAAAAAGACGGGTTTGAGGGTTTTTGGTTGGTTTGCTTTGTCTTGTTAAAAAAACTAGAACATTTTAGCCTCCAGAATTCTCTCTGAAATACAAATTGAAATTCCTTTATTTATGTAAAAGATATATATGGCATAGTTGGCTACATCCATACTATTGTGAATGCAAAGCTAATCTATTTGAAAGCATCAGGAAGATATTTGAGCAATCCCTATTAGCATTTAAGCTCAGCTCATAGTAATACACTTTAGCATTGTTTTCAAACAGGATGAGACACCATTTGGAGATGAAAACCATAATTTTAAGGTATTCTAGGTATCATAATGAGAGTTTTTTCTTAACACTGAATATTCATGATGCATCATAAAACTAATGATAAACATAAAAACTGATGTGAACATTTGAGTAATCTGTTCTTATTTGTTTGGAAGAGCTGTAATAATTGCCTGGTTTGTAAATTAAACATCTGCTATGGGAATAAACAAAAACATAACTGAGCATATTCAAAGAAATGGAATTCACCTCAGTTCCATATATTTTATTATATGGACCCATCAATTTTATTATACCTGAGTGATGCAATGCTATAGAAGTTAGTATGTAATTTTCTCTATTTGTAACAATAATGTTTTCTGGTTCTAATAAACTATTGATCTTATTAAAGGTTTTGGTTTGTCTGTTTCTTTTTTTCCTCTAAAAGATGGTTGATAGAATGGATGACTTAAGTAAATTTGGCAACTATGTGTGGTTATTGCTGAATTGTTGCCTTGGTCCAACAGAATGTTAAAAATAGTTTCTAGTTGCATACCAGGCCATTTTAGAAATGCCATGATTTTTTACATATACAGAAGAAATTCACTTTTTATTTAAAGTAGCCCTGTTTTACTACCTGCCAAGTTTCAAATAGTGAAAGATTTGGATAAAAGACAAACACAAAGCCTTTAAAAAGACAAAGACTAAGGGATTTTTTTGCTTTCTTTTAAGTAAAAAAAGAATAAACTCATCTGGACTGATACATTCCTCAACATTAAGGTGTTAAAAGTACTATACAATAAATAGTTAGTTTTGGATTGCAACCATCATTATTCAGTGCATGAACACCAGAAGTAGAAGACTTGCTTCCTTGATTCTTAGTCTTATTGCCAATTCTGAAGTAGAAAGTCATTATGTCTTCCTGTTCCTTGACTCCAGCTGATCAAGAATGGTATCCTGCTACTCTAACTGTTAGGACTGAAGAACAAAAGTTGATAGCATTCCTATGCAAACACTGCAAATGCAGGGTTTACTGCTTCCTTGAGGCCAGTACTACATCTCCATAGAAAATGTAGTATAAGAGTAAATAGCTGATGATGTCTGGATTTTTACTCTAAATAAGATTATTAAACTCCATAAAGATGAGCTTAAGAATCTCAAAACCCTTCTGCTCTTCTGCTTGAGAAAGGTTTTCTCACCTTGCTTAGTACTTAGTGCCTTACTCCTTTGATATAATGTAATTTTGGAGCTTTGCTACTTCAGCTTTTGCTTCCCAGAGAGAAATTTTTTAAACGACTTTGATTTACAACAAGGAGATGCCAAAATTCACCAAAATTGCCTTCAGAAAGGAGGACTTGGAACATGGCACAAAAGTTGCTAATCACAGACTGAAATCTGAAAAGAAGTTCTGCTCAAGAAATCAGTTGGAATTGTCATCATTCCAGATAATCTCAGTCAGGGGCACCATATCCTGGAGGCGTGCGTATTAATTTGCCAGTCAAAGACAGTTCAGTCTTTCCTCCTGTCAAGTCATTCAGTTTTGCAGGAACAAGTGGACCACATAGGTGGACCTCTGCCCAACATCCCATGCTGTGAAATGCTCTGAAATTGTGTCATGATGTTGAGGGGGGCATACAACATTCACAGGAATAGCAATAAAATTGTGCTGCTTAGGAATTTATGGAGAAAGTGCCATTGGCTTCAGAAGCCAAAGTGCGTTCTCTGTTCCTAGTATTTTGTTAATGAACATTAATTGTGTATCATATGAAATAAGTATCTGAGCCTTCTGATTCTAAATTAGTTGTAATGTAGGAAATAAAATGGCTGGTTTAGCTTTTCACTTTCATCAGGAGTTCATTGGGCTTTTTGTGAAAATTTAAGAAAGAGGCAAAACTCCAGCAAAAGAATTATTCCTTGTGAAGCCTGACAAATCACTCAAAACACTGTTATACATCAGAAATTTCATAAAGATGCAATTACCTGTTAATGTTAAAACCCTCTCTGTCAAGTGTGAACCATAAATGTCAGAAATTCAAATCACTAGGTTCCTTTTGAAGAGCTTTAATCGATAGCTTACAGGTGATCAGTACTCCTGTATATCTGCACTTCAGAAGCCAAGTCCTCTCCAAAAGCAGCATATAAAATCTTGCACTGTGATTTTACAGATGCATTTAAACATTAAGTGAGCTTTGGGAATAAAGGGAGGAGTGGACTGACAAGATAAATCTGTGTAACACTTAGTCACTCATGAGCAGACACCTGCACCTAACTTAAGGCACTTGACTCCCACTCATGGGTAGTAAGGAGACATAAATTACAAGTCAGAGCCTTGGACAGTAAGGTATGCAGTTGTCCAAAGCATAGTAATGTGGCAGATACTGAAAAAAAATCAAGGCTTGTTTGAAAACATAAATGTCAGTCCTAAGTCATTTGGAGAGAAAAAGTGATCATATTACATTATCATGCTAGACCTTTACATTGCTCTGGGGTTTTAGGTTTAATAGCCACCATTACCATCAGGGAGGGAATATTTCTTGTTTTCATTCCACTATCCAGAATAGCTATTTCTTAATAGTGTAGCCTGAGACAGTAATAGCAAAAATTAGAAATAAATTATTCTCATCATTTCTGGGGGAGGCAAAAATCCACTCTGTCTCTCGCAACAATTTTTAGACTGAGCACACCGAGAAAATAGAGATTTGTTTACTGACTTGAAGTATAGAAACATAGTATATAATTTTCTAATGAAATCTGCCACACACAAAGTAGTAGAGGACAAAACCAAAGGCTAATCCAAACTCTGGAACAGGTTTCTAGTGCTATGTACGTATCCCTACATAATACCTTACTCCTCACTCTATCCTTACTTCCTGGACTTCTGATCTTTTCCTTCGTAGGAAAACACACTCTGCATCAAAGTAGTAATCTGCTTCCCTCTATAGATACACTCTCAAATGACCTCTGCTGGATGAAATAATAAGTTTTGATGCATAAAGGCATTAGGCAAAATGGCCCTTTTTCTCCAGCCTTCCCCAAGTTTTTAACAGGTAAGCCAAAACAGTTTTCTGTTAAATAGCCAAAGTTTCCCTTCCCTTCTCTCCTACTGGGACTCATTTGTGTGTTCAGAAATTCATACATTGGACTGTGGACTTCATCTTCTACACAGCCGTTGGCCTGAATCTGCACATTTTTAGGAGGTCTTCACCCTCTTTCACAAAATTCAGTACATGCAAAGAAATGCAGGAAGTATTTTCCATACCAACAGCACTGAAAAGCTAGACGTAGAGCTAGTTATTGTCCTGAGTTTCTAAGGCCTCTCAAAAGACTAAGTCCAGTCTTACTTCAGTCTCGTAAAAACTCTCAAAAGCTGTTGGCCACATTTCAGCCACCCCAACAAAGAAAAAAAGAGTATGATTTGGTTGGTATCTGAAGTAAAGATTTCCAGCTCCAGACTGATGACTGTCTTCCTTGGCCATGCAGCTCTGGAATGCCAAGTGAGCCCAGGTGCACCTGTGTGTGCGCCCTCAGGTGCGCTGCCCTGCTGTAGGCTCTGCATTCTTAGGAACCTGAGGCTGCACAGCATGTAAGTACAGGCTTGGATTTTATAATAGCTTGGAAGTAGAATATTATATGCTATAATTCTCTGCAGTTTTTCCACATTGTTGATCGCCTGCTTTGATTTCTCTTGTTATCCTCGTAAAGGTAGTGTCCTGAATGCTGATGGCAGAAAACTTGGCACTCCCTGAGGCTGTAATTCGATGGTAGCAAATATTGGAGACGGTCTGTAATTTGTGATATACAATAACTGCAATAATGGTACAATGCCTGTGGGTAAAGCAGTGGAGGGAACATAATGCAGCTAATAACTATTCATTTGATGGGTTTTTAATTTGGTTTTTTTTTTCCTGAATGTATCCTGTGTGCAATATTTTAACCATTTCACAACATTTTTGTAATGATAGTTGTTTATAATTATGTATTTATATCATCTGCCACACTCAGTTTCCTAAAAGGCACACATAATTTTCCAAAGTTTTTCTCAATCCTCAATTTTTTTCTATTGGTTTAAATTTTCTATTTTGAGACACTTATTCTATACTAATAAGAGAGAAAGGCTATGTAAATATTCATTTGGCCAAATTAAATATTTGATATTTTAAAATTAGTTGTTTAAGAACAGTGTGGTTTATTTCTACATTTCTTTTTTAGAAATACTGATAGTTTATGTGAGGAATCCTATAGCCTTTCTCTGCACAATAAAAGTATCTCTTATGATCTATTAGAGGGCAGTAGTAGCCCAGAGAATACTAACCAGAGAGGAAGAGAGAGTTTCTTGAAGTGTTTGCTGAAACTCTTATCTGCAACTAATAGTTCAGGACAGCTGTAGCTCCCTTAGCAGTACAGTGCTTCTGGTCCTAAAACAGTTGCCTGACACAGATTGATAATTTATGCCTGTAAACGGCCACTGGGATATTTCTAGCACATAAATGATGGACAGTAATAACTGAGGATTTGTATCTGGAGCATTATGAGATCTCCATGGTTTGAAGGCTTTCAAGTGCTTCATACAGCCCATCAGGGTAAAGTGATGTAAAGTAGGTCAGGTGCTGGGAGGAGGGAAGTGAGATGGGAAATCATCGGCTGTGCAGACATTAGCACATTGTGATCTCATCTGCTGCTGTGAGGCTGTAACACAGACTTGATAAAGTCTGCCAAAAATATTTTTCTTCATGTACCTGTCAGTGACTCTGTCTCTTTCCTACAGTTGTTATGTCTGACTGCAGCATGTTCTAAATAATAATATGCCATTTGGGAAAGTGCTAATGCAATTTGTATATGAATACTAAGTAGCACATTTTGTAGGTTTCCACCATGCTGTGATCTCCCTGTGCTTTTTTATGATCTCTGAGCTTTGATCTTCTTTGTCCCAAAACAGGAAGCTCAAGCATGCCCAGGAGAGTGACTCCAAGAGTCTAAAAACACCTACGCTAGCTCTATACAGAAATTCTACTTCTCAAAACAGAGGATAAACATCAATAGGCATAATATAGGGGGTTTCCCACACTGCTATTCTCCAGGCCTTGACATTCCCAGCTGCATGGTCACTTGAGTGAATCTACCATCCTCATCGTCATTCTTGCCCTTTTAACTCTTTCCTCCCAACAGCTGATAAATGCAGCTCAACAGGGAACTCCTCCACAATAACTTCCTAAATGCACTTTACACACATTTCCACTTACATTTCCCTATGCATAGGTACCAGACAAAGCAAAAATCTTAATGGAAAAAAAAATTAAATTTACCTGACAATTTCAGGCATAGAGCTGAAAAATTTAGGCAGTCTTGCCATTTTAAAATGTATTGCCCTTCCCACAGTGATCCTTTTAGACTGCTCCACAAGGTGTGCAGAGGAACATATTAAGTGTAACAGATAAAAACATGCTTTTACACCAAATTGGTGTTTTTACTGTTTGTTCCTGACTGAGCAGGATTTCATGTGTTTAATGTGCAGAAGTCAGCATGCTGAAGCATGAGGCATCCTGCTATCTAGAAAAAGCCCTCAGATGAATTCATCCAAAGCAAGAAGCTGTGTGAGATGATCAATTAGAAAAGCAAAAACAACTGTGCCAATAATTGTCTCTAGCCAAAATCACCTTTAAATACCATTTATATCAGTTCCCTTAATACAGGGTGTAAACTATCATTGTGCTAGTCTAAGTATCCCACTGTTCTGACAATTTCATTAAACCCTTAATAATCCTTTAAAATGAGCAATGATTAATCTATTCATTTTTAAGCCATGTTGTTGAATGCAGTGATAGACATCATGTTCTTTTACTGTTAACAAGTGCCAATTCTTGGGCATTGTGACAAGTTTAATTTGTCACTTCCTGCAATTTTTCAACTCTTTCCATCAGGGCATCCACATTTGGACTAAGCATTTTTGCCAAAGAAATCCCACACAATTTTCCACAACTTCTTAATAAAAATAGCCTGTGTTAATACTTTATGCTATCAAGGTGTGTAAAAATGACTCAGCATAATGTTTGAAAGGAAAATAGAGATAAGAAAGTTTACAGATTAATTTGGACATCTACCCAATAGCATATGTCTCAACTGTTTAGAAACCCATTACAATTGTTACTGAAACAAAAATAATGGTTTGCTGAAACAGAGGAGGAAATTGCTTGCTAAAGAAGCAAATAAATGTTATTATTTTGCATGAATAAATTCTGCAAAGTAGTGAAATTAGGCAAAACATTTAAAGAACGAATATTAATTTCCCTGCACGTCTCCTAAAAACTAATATTTAGAGATGTAGTCTCACCTAAAAACAGCTGCACTATTATTTGTGTCTTTTCAGATTTCATTTATAAAATGAAAAGGATCATAGGACAATTTTCTGGAGGAAAAACGCCAGGTCTCCAGTCAGGTCTCCCCATGCCTTGGCTTGATTTCTAGCAATGCTGCTGGCTGCTTCAGCTCTTGCAGATCAACTGCAGGTTGCTGCTCCTCTGAATCATCATCTATTCTTTAACTTTCAGAAGTCACACCAGCCTGGTGAAATGAAGAGGCCTGCATGAGAAGGCTGCTACAGACATTCAATATGTCTACATCAGTCCTTCCCCTCAGAAGTGCAGATAAGGCTCCCAGTGCCTCTTCATCAAAAGCTTCAGTGACTTTGCAAAGTAGAGCAGAAGGGTGATATACCACACATTTGTAGAGCAGAGCAGAAGAGCAATGTATACATGGCTGGATAATACACCAAAAACATGATATAGAATATCTTAAGCTATAATGCCACTAAGAAGGCCCTTTTGGATCTCACACCCAATGCTGGTGTTTCTGGTATCAAAACTAAAAGAAGAAACAATATAAAGTGGGGTAGAGTGGTCTTGCATATTCCACTGAACATTTTTGTGCAGCTGGAAGATTTGCAACTCATTGCTGAGGTATGAAATACCTGGTGCCAAATAGTGTGTACTTCTGGTTCTCATGTTGTCTTGAGTTCATCTCTTGATAATTAGTTGCTCTTCTGATTAGTTCTGTAAATTTGGTAGCGCCATGATAATTTCTCAGGCTTGGTGGACTGAGAAGTGTCTCAGTCATGGATGCATAACATTCCATTCCTTTGCCTGGCTAGCTCTTTTCATGAAATACTTAAATTCCTCAGAGATCTCTACTCCTGACTGATATTGGTCATGATATCTCAAAGTTAAGGGAGAAAAAAAAGATCTATATAAGAGCAGATATTGATCACAGATATGATTGTGTGAGCCCAACTTTCCTGAGAAGTCAGGCTACAAGTAGTATAATGGCAAGGTCCCTGAGCTTATGGCTTGTTTTTTAACAGTAATGATGGCTAAAATGTCTTTAATTTCAGACTTGCCATATCCCATCTGGGCTGTGCAATGCCCTGACACCTTGATGTTGTTCTCACAAACTACATATAAATAACTGTCCTGAAGCCCTAGGGTTGGTTACTATGCTTCTACAAGAGCAGGCCCTTGTTACTCTGACTCACAGATATTTGACATGAATTTTTTTGATGCTGGTGAAGCCTTAACAGCTTTGTGAATTAAGTACTGTATTTGCAGTTTTAAAATTTCAAAAAAAGAAAGAAAGGAAAAGTAAAGCCATCATCAAAAATTCTTCTGATTATATTTGAGTTAGGGCAAAGAATTGCTTGTTGCCTGTCAAAGACTTCTCAGGCCTCAGATCTGCAAAAAACCCTGCACAAGTAGCACCTAGCCTAGTTCTGTCCAAGTAATCATGATACCTTACACAGTTTTATTAGTAGGGCTTCCTAAGCCATATTACTTTGATGGTGCTAGATTTATGGCATAATTACATGGACAGTTATCCCAGAATAGCTGAGGGGAAGGTAACCTCTGAAAGGGAGTCAATGTTAAACCCTTGTAGGTGGAAATGGAATCATAGTGTCTTAAATTGCCTGAGTTGCGACGGCACACTGTGCCTGACTACAGCCTCACTCCCTGAGAGCTCTCATCTAAAGATCATGATTTACATACACTGATAGATTAACTGGGTGTGCTGTTCATTTGATATACATAAATATGGAATGGAATCATGGAAACACAGAATCATTAAGATTGAAAAAGACTTCCAAGATCACTAAGTCCCACCTTTAATTGAATACCACCATGTCAACTAAACCGTAGCATGAAGTACTACATCCAGTCATTTCCGTAGCACTTTCTGGGATGGTGACATCCATTTCCCTGGGCAGCCCATTCCAATGCTTGACAGCCCTTTCAGTAAAGAAAATTTTCCTGATGTTCAACCCAAACCTCCCTGGGCACAGGTTGAGGCCATTTCCTTTTGCCTTCTCACTAATTATGTATGGGAAATGAGGTTGATCCCCATGTCTCTACAAACTCCTTTTGGGTAATTGTAGAGAGTGATAAGGTCACCCCTGAGAGTCTTTTCTCCAGACTAGACAACCCCAACTCCCTCAGATACTCCTCGTAAGTGGCCTAGAATATCACTGACTACTTCATCCTGGCTGCTCCCCATTCCTGTCTCCCAGCTCAGTGGTTAGTTGCCCTGAGGATAACTGGTCTGTCTCGGTCCCTCTGCGAGCCTCTCAGGAGCCCTGGGCCAGTCCCGAGTTGGCAGACACCGGGGGGCAGCCCCGACACGGCCGACAGCGGGGAGACACTGTCTGTGCCGCGAGGGTACTGAGGGCACCTGGGCTGACAGCAGGGAGACACTGTCTGTGTGTGCCCCGAGGGTGCTGAGGGCACCTGGGCTGGTAGGGAGACACTCTCTGTGTGTGCCCCGAGGGTACTGAGGGCACCTGGGCTGGCAGGGAGACACTCTCTGTGCCCCGAGGGTGCTGAGGGCACCTGGGCTGGCAGGGAGACACTCTCTGTGTGTGCCCCAAGGGTGCTGAGGGCACCTGGGCTGGCAGGGAGACACTCTCTGTGCCCCGAGGTTGCTGAGGGCACCTGGGCTGGCGGGGAGACACACTCTGTGCCCCAAGGGTACTGAGGGCACCTGGGCTGGCAGCGGGGAGACACTCTCTGTGTGTGCCCCGAGGGTGCTGAGGCCACCTGGGCTGGGGGGAGACACTCTCTGTGTGTGCCCCGAGGGTGCTGAGGGCACCTGGGCTGGCGCCTTTGCAGCACAAGAGACACCAGAGACATCGGTAGAAGATAAAGGGCCGACTCTTAGCAGGGGTTAGTCCATGGTTTTATTCTAGGAGTCCCAAAGGAGCTCCTGCACCTCAGGGGGCCTCCTGCCCGGAGCCCCGGGAGATGTGCCAAGGTCACATTTAAAGGGAGGTGGAAACCAAAAGTAGATAACATTTTACCAACCAATGAGTGACCCGAAGGGATGGATGCTGGGGGATAGACATATAGGACAGCGTATGGGGCAAGGCTTGGGGGGCTGACTCCCAGCCTCTGGCTAATCACTCGACGACCTGGACCAAAGCTTCTAGATGGAGGGGATGGGATGCTGAGTGATTGACAGAGAGCCAGGGTGGGGGTTTGGGGATGATCTCATCCCAGGAGAGGGATAACACAGGTAAAGGGAGGGGGGTACAGTTTGGGATAAACCATTTGGGAAAAATATGGGGATACAAAACAAAACTACTTCAAAGTATTACAAACTATAAAAATTCACTACAACACTAGCCTTCCAGTTAAAGACTGAGGCAAAAGTGACATTAAGTGACATTTTCCTCATCCCTGCTGACAATGTTCCCCTCCACATCCAGTGAACGGTGAAGACTTTCTTTATTCCTTCTTTTGTTGTTAATGTATTTATAAAACCACTTTTTTAGTACCATTTTGCAGAGTTTGCCAGATTGAGTTTTAGCTGAGCTTTCACCTTTCTCATTTTCTCTTCACATGACCTAGTAACATTCTTGTACTCTTCCTGAGGTGCCTGCCCCTTCTTCCAAAGTCTTTTTTTTTTCCCTGAGTTGCAACTAAAGCTCACCATTCAGCCAGGCTGGTTTTCTTGCCCCACAGCTTGCCTTTTGGTAAATAGCCTGCTCCTGCAGATTTCCTTTCCTTTAATACACCTATAATGCACCTATGCGTGCTTCTTGTGTGCACACACACTTGAACAGACATGCTTGAATGAATAATTTATTTTTTAATTGAATCCATGTCTGAAAAAGAAGGAAGGATTCTGGAGGGTCTACTAGCAACTCTAGCACTTCTAAAAATCCCTCTCCCCTAAAGATGAAGAATAATGTGGACTGAAAAACGAAGCCATGACTACTAGTTTTAGTTTAAAAAATTGTTTCACAAAATAACAATTGCAAAATCTAAGTTATCATAAAATAATCTAACATCTTTTTGTATAACAAATAGCATAGCTAACAAAAACACATAGTAATAGTAATTGCTACTGCATTGAGTTGCTAACCAAAATAAATTCCCAGAGTAAGACAATTTGAAGTTGTCATGACATGAAACTGGTAAAGACAATCAGGCATTTATAAGAATAATTATTTAGTTATCTTTGAGTTTCACAGTAAAGACTCCAAATTTAGGCCACATTATGATCCAGTTAGTCATGCTGACTATTATCATTCTGTGAGCCTTATTAATTAGAATGACTCACGGAATAAAGTCCTACTCAGTATAAGCAACAAAGCAAAATCTGACCCTTTTGGAAAACAGTCTTCTATTTCAACAGCTCATAGGGACATCCTCTTTGGGGCTGATATCACCAAGTTCCTGCTGGCCTGCCATACACATACACTGGCTGCATAAAAAGGGATATAAATTTGTTTAATTATTTAATCAGTTCAATATCTGAAGCTTGGAGAAAGAGAAACTGCAGCTAAAGGAATGATTTCTTAGCATTTCAATAAAGTAAGCACACCAACAATACATAGAACAATAAGAATGCCATTGAAACAAATAAACCAACCAAAAATCAGTAAAAGACAGAAAACTAAGAGTTAATAACTCATCTATGGACTTTTTAAAAGATAATATGCTCACAAAAGAATTGGCTTAAAAGAAATAATTGCTTAAAGAAACGTACTGGGGAAAAATCCCTGTTTTAACAAAGCTGGCTTTACAGATTTTGTAAAATAGTATGAATATTTGCTGAGCCTTAAAATGCTTCACTTCAGGAAACTGCTGATTTCTTTTCCTGTTGGCTTCTGAATAAATACTGACACTCATAGTGAAATATTTGTTTAAAGATTCAATTTATTTGCTCCACAGGCTTCCTTGTGCTTATCTATCTCTAATTATTCTTTTGCTGAAGTTGCTGTATTATAATAATAGAAAACCCATTAGTTACTTGTACAGTATTATCTGCCTGTAATCTGTCTCCTCCTGAGTTTCCACATACCTTGGTCTTTATTTCTCTGTGGCACTCACAATAGGATTTTCCTGTGGTACTTCACAGACCGAAGATACAGAATATTATTATTTTGTTGAACACTATCATACTTCAGCAATGAATAACAAGGCAGTCTCTGGCTCTTCAGTGCATGTCAGCTTGAGATTTTTTTCCCTATGTTGTCACAACAGCAGTGTTCTGAGATTAGGGCTAACCATACAGTTGTACCCTAGATGCTCTAACACTGACATACAGTGTGTCAGTGATTCCTTCAGTGATAGGTCCTTCTGTGTGTGAGTGTGCATGTCAGCATTCCCCAGACTACTGCCCCAAGCACCAGAGCTGCAGTCACTCCCCATTGTGCTCACTAACCAGAAACTCTCCATTAACGAGAAACAACAGATATAATATTAGGATTACATTCTAGTACTTTTTTCCATATCAACCTAAGTCATGCTCTGCTTAGCCCCTGCCCTGCCATGTGAGTTGTGTAATCACACCTGAATTGCTGTACATGCAGCCTTCCCTCACAAGCACAGAACTGCAACATTCCCACCATGACAGCAGCCTTGCAGCTTGTGAGTCATGTGTTGTAAAGCCAGAGAACATCTAAACTTTGGGCATGCTGCAAACACATAATGGATTACCCAAAGGTTGTTTCCTGGACAGCTGTGTAATCCTTGAAGCTGCCAGCAGGCTATCACTGTCATTCATAAGGGCAGGTTGTCATATGCCTTTGGCTGACCAAGTTGCAGGACTTTTCTGGGAGCGAGGTCTTTGCAGTCCCAGGGTGTGCTGAAGCAGAGCTTCACTGTTATGGTTTCTGCTCCTGTGCATATTTTTTGATTTGTTGTCAGATTTCTACCAGAGTCAGGAGGTTTTGGATCATGACTTTGCAAACTGTTCACCAACTCTGCCTCTCTTGTGGTATCCAGGTAAAACTTGGAAACAGACAATAACAAAGATTAGTGTGTTTAAACAACTGTCAAAGATTAAAAATATGTGTTTGCAGTGAGCCTCACAAGACCTGCAGATTGATATTTAATAGTCTGTCCCATGTTGTTCATACAGGAAACATAAGTTAAAAGGACAGCCTTTCTATTATATTTAGATTACAATCTCTTCCATGAAAACATGGGATCTAAAATAGGGGCTTGTCTCAGTTTTGAGCTCCAGTTCACCTTGCTGCATGTGGGCAGTGGTGTCTGTCCTTTATGTGGGAGCAGGGAGGATGGAACACTAACTCAGGCAAATGCATCCCCACTGCTGCAGAAGAACATGGACACTAACTAGCTCATTAGACTAAAGTGAAGATATCTACAGCATTTCAAGGTTGTCTTAACGATGTCTTTTATCAAAAAGGCACTTTTGTGGTTTTAGAAGAGAAGATTGAAGAAAACCAGAGAGTTTGTCAGTAACTTTTCTTCCGTTGTGTTTTTTTTTTTCAGCAGAATAGGTATATAATGTGTTTCTCCAACTTTATCAAGGTGACATAGCAAGTTAGTAACTGAGTCAAGCTAATTTTCCATTATTTGGCTAAGATTTCTGTCTCTTCACAGATTAATGTTAGCATAACAAATTATGATCAGAGAATATGAAAAAGAAAGACTCTTTCATTCCATCTTGAATTTATTCATTATATAGCAGACATTTCTTCTAGTGATAATGATTAGCTTTCAAGATGTAAAGTGTATGCATTTCAAAGACAATTAATTTTGATTCACTACTGCTCAACTAGGTAAAGTGAAGGATGTGTGCTGTAGAGTGGATTTTTTATGTTACGGAAAAGTTAAACTCCAAAGGGTTTTATTTAGCTTCAGTAGTTTAAGCTCATCAATGTCACTTCAAGGAGACTAAACATGCATCTGACTTTGAGACTCCCAAATAGAATTAGGAAATGTTTAGCTGCTTTGCTAGCTTTTAAAGGCAGAAGTCCTCTTCTGTTTAGGTGTCCAGACTGTGAATATAAAAAAGTAAAATAAAATAAAATAAAATTATAATAATAAGCCATCAAATCATTGCTTAATTTTTAAAACGATATGTAGGACCATTTCTGCCATCCTAAATACTAAATCTTCTTAAACATATTATATTTTAAGAGGAAAATTATCCTGTATTCTAGACAGAGACAACATAAAGTTCTAGACAACTCTTGTAAAAGTATGTTTCCCTCAGACTTTAGGTCTAAAAAGCGCTACTTTACTCCATGCTGTTTTCAGAAGTTTTAACTAGGAATAATTACTAATAATTAACTAGAAAATTTTCTTTAAAATATTTTAAAAACTTTTTTACAAAAAAAATGCTGACCCTTGAGTCCATTTTGTCTGAATAAACTGTCTGAAAATCTTTATTCATATTAATATTATTTTTATTTACTAATTCAGAAACATAAAAAATGCATTAAAATAGGTGACACATTTAATTCTTCACACATTTTTCTATGGCTGAAACTAATACCTCTGCTTGAAGGAATGCTATTGTATAGATTGATGATATGAAAAAGCATAGCTGGAAAGAAATGTAAATCAAAAGGAAAAATACTGCCTTTAATGTTAAGTCTGTATGGTCTCTCAATACACATTAAGGAGCTTACCTTTAGGAAAATACTTCTTTCCAGATTTGTGTAGCTTAACTTTTGAAAGAATTTATAGCTGATTATATTTATGGAAAAAAAAGACATTTCTGTGTATATGCCTAAATATAGCTTGAGGAATTTAACATTTCTTAGTCAGATTTAAAATATTTCAATCTAAAGCTGTGGGGTTTAATTTATATTTCAATTTTTCAGCTACAGTTATAGCTTCTTAGCCTTTAGCAGTTAAGTCCTATCAAAAGATTTCCAAATCATGCTGGGCATGTGTTGTTAGGAGGTAGTCTCAGTGACAAAAAAGAATTTGGACAGCAAAAGAAAGTATAAGGATGCTCTGTGAACTGCAGGTGTTCTTCTGTACAAATAGGTGTTCTTGCTGGGCATCCCCATAATTACACAAAAACACACTACACTGAAGTTTAAATTCAATTAGAGGAATAGGAATTTACTGTCATCAAATTAAAAAAAAAACCAAAACAACCAAACAAGAAAACCAAGCCAAACCAAAAAAAACCAAAACCCAGACAACACCAACAAAAAAAATCCAAACACAACCAAATTAAACAGGATTATTTCAAGCTTTTGCAGCACTGCATGCTGATGGTAGATCTGTAAAGGAACTAGGTGCTGAAAAATATCAAGTGTTTTGAAATCTTACAGTTCTGACTGATACTCTTCCTGGAACCTCTGGCATAAGTTTGTGTTTAACCTTGCCTATTACATACAGTTTATAAACGTTTTATTCTTTGCAAGTTGTGAGAAATTAATTATTTGACTGAAGATTATCTTCCAGTTTCAGCAAAGGACTTGCAATAGCATCATTGGATAAGATCAAATTGCTCATTGAGTAATCTAAATTCAGTAGCATCTGAGCAGTATGATCTTGCTCACTTTAATTAATTAACCCCTCAAAACTTGCAGCATTGAACATCCAGTTGAGAGAGCAATTAATGTCTACAACAAATTATGTCAACATTCTCTTATGTTTTATTCATATACAACTTCACCTAATATAATTAGAGACTAAGGGCTTCTAATTCTGCTGTTATTTACACCCTGCTCATTGCACACTTCATTGACTAATTTGAACCAAAAAAATGAAGATATAAGACTTTCTGATTTCAATTACCTTAAGTTGATGTTCTGCTGCCTACAGCTTCTCTGTACATATGCGAAGAAGTGTCAGACACCCTGCAGCATGCTATAGCATGTTGAATAAAAATAAGAGAAAACACAAGAGAGGTTAACTTGCCATGAAATAGAAACACACCAGTTTTTATAAACTGGAAATTTTCAAAGAAAAAACCCATGAGATAAAATTAAGAGCTTCTTATTTTTGAACTGAAATTATGACATACAATTCCGTTTTCTTAAGCTTATGATCTTTGACATTTGGACCCAACCAGTAAGATGACTGTTGCATACAGTAAACAAGGAACCAAAACAGAAATGTCAACAGAAAGTTTGACAGGTTTTTCCATTCCTTTAACTAGTTTTGACAATTTCTTATTGACAATAATCATTATTAGTATGAATAATACAGCATCTCCTATGAACATTATCCAAAATTTCCATTATACGAAGAACCCTTAAGAGTGGTTAAGTGTCAAATTCAACTCTTTTCCCAGGGCTTGAGGATAACAGGTCAAGATCTTTTGAGCAAATCAGTAGTATTTCTGTAATGAAGACTGCTCTTATTAAATGTTCTAAATATTTTGCCAGAGATCATGCTGTGAAGTCACACATTTTTTTTGATCATTCTGGGGAGAGCGAGCATGTTCTCAAGTTCAAGTCACCTTTGTGAAATATCCTATCAACATGAAAAAATATGACTTTGTTTGCATTTCTTTTTTTTTTCCCCAGTGTTTGAACCATGTACTTTCTTTTAAATGTGGTTGAACTTAGCTAAAGGACATATCTCTTGGATTCGGGAGATGGGTAGATAAAATGGACAAATTTTCATAAGCACATATTTAGACTAATTACAGAAAATGTGCTGCCTTAAAAAACTGGGATAAGCCCAAGAAAAAGTAAATGTAGTTAAATGCTGCTTTAATTAAATTCTGTGTTGTAGTATCTCCCACAGGCTTTGTTAAGAAGTTACAGGTTTGGACAATTCTATGCAGCATACTTGTACTATCCTAGTATTGAAAATAGAAATAAAAAATGCAGAATCCACTATGATAATCTTTCTACCATTCAGGCAGTTTTTCATTCTATTACACAAAGCTGGTCCTCAACAAACATCTCAGTCCTAAAACTGAGCTATACTACTTTGATGACCAGTTTATTCCCACCTTCTACCATTAAGATTGCATGTGTTCTATGGTGAACATACAAAATTATTTTATCAAAAGCTATAACAGCTTTTTAGTGGGTATTTGCCCGTTAAAATTATGCCATGCACATTTCAAATATAGAAGAATACAAAAAGTAAAAATCCTGATAAGAATACTGAGAAAAACTTGATGTCCTGTAAGTAGTCACATTAAAAAAAGAACTTTACTGTAGACTTGCTTTACTGTTTTTTCTCCATGTGTTCAATTCTTTCATATTTTTTTCAAGATGATTAGTAATTTGATTTTTCTCCCAAATTCAAATTAAAGTCCTCCCTACCTTCTGTTTAACAGAACTTCATCTTTGTAGTGACTTTCAAAGGCACAGAATAGTCCTAAAGTAATTGAAATGTTTGGTTCTGCAGTCAAAATTAGAGAAGAAAAAATCTGCTTTGCTTTGAACTGTAACTTGGGCTTTATCCTCTTTATGCTCCATAAATCAATAACCTGGACTTCTCTGATTTGAACTGTATTTCCACATGTCACTGACTATCCCACATTATGTAAATGACTTCAAAAAGAACAAAGTCTGCTACACAAAAAACCCCCAAAACCACAAAGCCAACAGAAATGTAACTCTGTCACTGATTGCAATTTCTCAAGAGAGTTTGATAGGAGTTTCTGAGAGATTTCCAATCATAGTTAAAATCAAATACACCCATATATCCTTAGGGTATATTAGCACAGAAAATCCATTAGCCCTATTTTCTCCAAATTCACTTATTCATCCTTACAAGATTGTCCTAATTTCAGCTGGGATGGAGTTAATTTTCTTCCTAGTAGCTGGTGCAGTGCTGTGTTTTGGATTTAGGATTAGAATAATGAGATAAAACATGCTCAGTAGTGCTTGCCCGAGTCAATGACTTTTCACTTTCCTTAATCAACTTCCTTCCTGATGCCCAAGAAGCTGAGCAGGAGCACAGCCAGGACTGGTGGCCTGAACTGGCCAAAGGGATGTTCCATACCAGAGAAAGTATATAAACTAGTATATAAACTAGAGAGATCTGGGCAGGAGGGGTGGATGATGTGGTTTAGTGGTTTAGGGGTTACAGTTCTGGGTTAACAGCTGGGCTTGATGGTCTTAAAAGTCTCTTCCAAACTTGATGGTTCTATGATTCTATGAGCCTAAGAGTTAAGGAAATAAGGGAAATATGAGGCCTTTTTTTTTTTTTTTTTTTGCACAAGTATAGTCACAACCTATCAGTTGCTTATCTTATTTATAGATATTATAGAAGATTTTTTACTTGACATCTGAAGATGATTAATGCACTGACAAAGCAGAGTCTTAGGAGTAGCTGCTCTGGAATATCAGTTGTAGCATGGAAGAAAGCACACAGAAGGAAAATTGGCTTGATGGGTGATGCAGGCTGACATTTCCCAGCACATTCAACTTGATGACTCAGTGACAAATAATAGATGGGAGATTGGGTGGTTTTATAATTAAGGGGTTTAGGAAAGAAGACCAGTAGTTTATAATTACATTTGACTGTACTATTTGCTTCTTCTGAATAGTAATTGAACTTTAAAATTTGTTTTTTACAAACACATTGGTGCAATTTCATTCCCCAAATATCTCTATGATGCAGGCAAATGAGCATTGCAAGTACGGCCAAAACAAATTTATTGAAATTTGTCTTACACAGAAAATTAGACTACACTTCCAGGTCTTCATTTGAAGCTATACATTAATCTCTTGCTAGTTTATAACTATTTGCTGGCAAAGCTGACAGCTTTGCTCCTAAAGTGAAGTAAAAAATAGTAGATTCTGGGTCATGTCATATTTTGTCACCTTCTTCCTCAGCCTTAAAGCATCCAGAGCCTATAATCTATACTTTTTAGGGTGTTTTAGAGGAAATATCTTCTTTGTTTGTGTCATACCCACTGTAGCTGAGTCCAACACAGAGGAAATTACAATGGAGTAAGAAACCTTGATAGACACATTGATGCCTGATAAATTCTTCGTGAACCCATAAAAAACAAAAGCAGCATTTCAGCTTGTTTAGCATTCCTTGAGGAGATTGATAATCTGATTTAAAAAAAAGTTTCAAAATTAAATCTCCCACCTTCTGTCTAAGAGAACTTAATCTTTATAGTGACTTTCAAAGCTGTGGGATAGTCTTTGTAAATGAATTTTCTTGTTACATGATAAAAATTGCACTGCAGTTCTAAAACCTAATTTAGGGTGTACAGACTTTAAGCTCCATTAATCATTGGCATGTCCTTCAGCTGAAGTGTGCTCACCACCTCTCACAGGCTGTAATATATTATGTAACCACATAAAATATAAACTGCAGTAATAGACTCCTTTAAAAAGATAAAAAGCAAGACAAAGCTTATGTATAAATATTGAAATCCATTTTATTGGGATACCACCCCGGTACAACACTTGAACTTGAATTAAAATTACCTATGCTTTCAAATCCTCTTCAGAGGTAGAGTTCAATTAACATGAGAGGGACTTATGAATCTGCATGAATGCCACATGTTATATGAATGCAAACCTTGGAAAATGCTTTATTTCAACTCTTGCTGAAAACAAAGACTCATTATCTCTTGTCTACATTACTATTCCATTTCAAAACTGGGGTGCAATAGAACCAAAAGTACAGATCATTTTTCATGATTTATAAATATTAACATCCTTGTACAGGATTGCCCTCACAAAGAGAAAATGCTATGTTTGAAGAAGTACTTTTCCTCAGTGCATTACCACTGAGGCATTAACACACTGATGTTCAGTTTCAGGAATGTGCATTTGAATAAAGAATGTACACTCTGCAAGATGCACAGTAGTGAGATGCCTGAAACTCATTATCTATCTAACAAGTAAAATAACATTCTTCTTCTAAACAATGTGCTTTTTTTCTTAGCTTCTCATTAGTTTGTGCCATGTAACTTTTAGAAAAAAATGGTAAGTCCTGGCTTGCAGTCTGAAAATCAGGTTGAATATCTGCTTTTTCAATATCTACTCCTTCCTTAGAATTTCTTTGTTCTTGTGTTTATCCTCCTGTGCTGCAGAGTCAATATTTCATTGCTCCTTCTACTCTGTTATTTTCATGCTGGGCAATTTTCCTTTTGTTTTTTTGGGTTTGTTTTTTTTTTTTTTTTCCCTATTAGACTGCTGGAATTTCTTGGATTAGTTTGTAAGCTTTTTAAAAGTATTTATGCCCAAAAGACAACCAAAATTTCTGCAGATACACAACCTGCAGCTCTGTTCTTTGAACAGAGTTCATTTGCCCAGGACCCTGCATTATCCTAGATGAAAATTATCTCTGCTGTTATTTGGAGCAATGCCTGAGTGCATTTGGAATATGCTCAGGATCTCAAATGAGAACATGTATCTTGAAATTGGGTAAAAACTAGCCAGTAAACTTGAGATGCATGCCAGATGGAGGAATCACACTGGCTGGGGGGCAATATCTATTTAGTGTAGCAATAAAAAGAGATAAGAAAATTTGTACACCTGCAAAATGCAGATACCACCAAGCTAATGCCAATTGAGCCTTGGCACACCAGGCCAAGGATCGTCCTGGAGTGATAAGCCCCATGGAGCTCAGTTTTAACTCCTCCAAATGCAGTCATCTCAAATGCAGAGGCAAATTTGACCCTCTGCACACCACTATGGTGTGTGCAAGTACCAGGATCTCTGGAGTCCAGCATACTATAGACATGCCCAATGCATTTTTAGACTGGTTTTGTTGGTAAATTTTCCTTAGCAGTATCCTTTTACATAAGTAACCACTACTACTCTTTTGTTGTTGTTGTTGCACTTAATGACTTGCCACAGTTCCAAGAATGAGTTCTACAACAAGATCCAAATATGAGCATATATTTTGGGAAAAAACAGTCTATGAAATGCACTAAAATAGGAGAAATTTAAAACAGTTGCACTCATAAAAGAGAAACCCTTTATTTTATCAAGTACTTGTAGGGCTATGTGCTATATGCCCTTTAGAGCTATATGCTACACAGTCTAACTGCAAAATCATTATGCTTGGAGTAGATGCCTTGTCCTATCAATATCTTTTTATTTTCAACAATATTGCAGACTATTGCAATACTCTGCAAACAAAAAATTTCCTATATGCAATATCATCAGTTAATTGCTCTATCCCCATGTCTTGTTACTGTTATGTACTAAGATAGAAGTGCAATGTAATTTAGGTATTCAAATTTCCTTTGCAGTCAGTGGAGGGAGACGAGCATTTTAGAAGGACATTTCATCGCATTCCCAAAATCAGAATCCCACTCTGCAATTCAGAGATAGGACAGAATTCCTTCAACCAGAAGCTGGCATCTATGTTGTTGATAGTATCATAGAATCACACAGTACACCTGATCTAGTTGTCTGAATTCTCTGCATTATTTGTAGTGAAAAATAGTAACTTCCATTCATGCCAAATTAGATTCCAAATAGGATAGATTAGTTCATTGTTAAAGATATCCTTTCTCTTATTTGACTGTTGAGGGAGATGCTGGGCATCTGCCTTAGGTGTAGAAGTAAAAGATATCTAAAAATAATATCTTCTATCTCAATTACTAAGACTGCTTTCTTTCTTAATTGAGCCTAAGCTCCTACCCTTGACATTTCAACTTAGTTAAATCTGAAATGAAGGTAAGATGATCTTGTGTGCTTCCCCATCCATGTCCTGTACTTGCAGATGTTTATCTATTTAATTACATCCCCCTAATTCCTTTTGAGCACCTATTTGATTCTTACTTTGAAATTATGTACTCATTTAAAAGTTCTGAAAAATAAAAGTCTTTCCAATAATTTAGATAAAAGTCCAATTTCTAGCTATGATTGTGTATTATAAAGTACAGGCATCTCTTTTCTTTTCTTTATGCACACAAGTTCTAGCACCTGGTTGTGGTTCATCCTCCCTCATCCTCCTAGGGAAATTTTCGTAACTCTTTTCAAATTGTAATAGGTTTAACTTCTTAATTTCTTTCCATGTATTTAATAAATATTTGTGTGAAATATGTATTTCTTCTGAATTGTATAGGATTGGAGAAAAAAAATCACAATTCTTTCTTCTTCCTTAGATAGTGTTAATTAATGAATCTCACATGGCTTACATCATCACCATCTATTTTGGTTCCCTTATAATGTTTGTAGAATGTATAAACTGTATAAACAATGAAATCTAATGCAGAACAGCCAGTAATGGATCACCTAATGTAAGAAGGGAGGGTACTGGGGGTAGGGGTAGAAGATATGTTTTATTGCAGCAGCTCTTGTTTTATATTACAGCCCCATCTGCCTGTGCTGGACCTTTGGATGGCATCCGACAGTACAAGCTAAAGCAATGATCACTCGGAAAACGCTTCAGCAGATCAGCCAAATTATCAGACTCAAACCAGATGGTGATACAAAAATAAGTGTCTTTTTCTCCACAAGTTTATTGAGAAAACTCTAAGTAACTATTCTTATAATGATGACAAAAATGTAACACAAACCTTTTGTAATATTGGAAGCAAAATCTCCCACTGCCTGGTAAGTGAATAGGCCATTTTGCCTTTTTTCCTTTTTAAATTAAATATGGTTTGTTCAGACTGCCTTTGTTAAATCACTTTTTCATGAAGTAACATTTTCAGTATAAGATAATAATGCTAATATTAAGAAAGATTTCTTTTTTATTTAAGATCACCCACTCAGAAGCACAGTCTGCATGTACACATCTGCTATGGTGATAATAAACAAACACCTTTTTTATTTGGCGTGTATGCATACTACTACAGTGTTTATATTCTGAGATATAAATATTTCAGATTCTTTGTACAGAGGGTTTAATTTACCTTCCAGTTCAAATTAGCAAGGTCAGTGATTTCCCCCAAGTATATATCAACTACAGAACCATCTGCACTGAGTAACTGTGGGTTGATTTACTGAGCTATCATTTTTCTCTTCTATTTCTTGTACTTCATAAATTTTGTATTCTGCTATTTTTCCTATCTTCATTGTCAATTTCTCATATATATAGAAAGGTGGTGATTATTTTGGCCCAAATATGTTTAACAATTTTTTATAACCAGACATAAAGTTAGTGTATTCTCTTCAATCTAAAAATAGACTTTTTTTTTCCCCAAATTCTTCTTGATAGATCAGTCCACTAAATAAAGAAATAAATAGCTCTTAATTGTTATTTACTATCAAGACACAGAAAACTTCTCAAAGTTGAGTTATGAGATATGATTTGATCATTTTGGAGTATTATTACTTTTAGACTCAGCAATTTGGCAGTGTTAAAATATCATGATCGTTTCCAGCCTTCTTGCCAGGAGTTCAAGACAGGTATGAAATTTAAGGCTTAATTTTGTTCTCTCCCTATACTGGCGTAAATCAGGAAAAAGGCCATTTCACTCAGTTGAGATACATCAATGTAAAATTAGATGTTGGTCCTGATGTCAACTATCACTTTAAAAACACTACCAATAATGGTGCTTTATTATTATTTTTGCACTTGGTATTGGTATTCTGATGTTTCCCAAAAAACCAACAACAGGATTGAGGTAGTAGTGCACAAACCATGTGCTGCTAGCATACCATTATCCTCACCTTTTGGAAAATGTACTGTCTCCTGTCAGCAATGTTTTGGTTATTTGTCTCACCAGCATGCAATTCCAGTTCTGAAGGATGGTTCATAGGCAGTACATTACTTGAATAGACAACTCTCTAACAAGATCTAAATTGTCATTTAAGGTCAGTTACCATATCAGAAACCAAATGGGGAGGAGGGAAAAAACAGGCAAATATAGCAGTTATGTGATCTTGTACAGTTTCGTTGTGAGAATGATTTGGTCATTCTGAATAATTGAAGCTTCTGAGGGAAATAAAAAATTATCAGCAGTCTCCATCTGCCTTTTACTTGCTTTACTAATTACTAGAAGGGAAAGTGTGTGTGAGTGGGTTTTTTTACCTATGGAAAAGAAAGTTTTTTTCTCTCATCTCCTTTGAGCATTTGTAGAGATTTGCTACTCCTTGCTAAAATGTGACAAGAGTAATGTCCTTTGTGGTTTACTCCCAGATTTTGTTTTCTTTCTTCAATCTTCTCTCCTTCAGCAGGCTGAAAGATCTTTAATGTTATTCTATCCTTTGCATGCAATACTGTGAACAGATTGGTGTTGTCAGGGAATTACATCCAATCTGTGTTGAGCTTTGAAGAGGAATTGTTTATGATTAGGCGATTTACAGTTGAAGTGGGCAGAAGATGGCAAGGCCTATAATTAGGAGGAGGGAAATTTATCTCCCAACAGCATGTTCCTCCCTCTGAGCAGAGCCCTAGAGTGAGAAAAGGGCAGATGTAAACACACTTCTCCTCCAAGCTGGCTGATTCTGCACCTGGGTTTGATTGAGTCTGGGTTGCTGCTGCCAGAAACAACAGTTGGACTTCATCCTGGTTAGGAGAGGCAAATTCTATCACCACTGTCTTCTTTACTTAGTTTATCTGTTGTGTTTTCTAAAGCAATTTGTTGCAACACATCTCCCTCTCTTGACCCAGTTGGCCAAATGTATGTGTGTGGCACATTAGCTGCTCTTGGGTTTGAGCAGCCACAGGTCACTTGAAGAGTTGAAATGGAATCAAAATGCCCCAGAGCAGTCATGCTAAGTAACATCTGTCTGAATATGAACAAAGAGACATTTTCAAAGTCCCAACCCTCTTGCTGAAATCTGTAGCTGTATCCTTCCTCTGTTCTCCTGCCTGCAGCTGTGCATCAGGGATGTGGCTCTGCTGTTGAAACTGTGCCTCTCCTAGTAGGAGACAGTGGCTACAAGCTACTTCATAGATATTGCACCTGTGTTTAGCAGTCCAGGGAATGGTTGAGTGGCATGGCAAAGGGCTCATATTCCCACTTCCCACATCAGCTTGCTATCTGACTGTCTTACAAGTGTCTGTGGCTACCTTATGGGTTTCATTGGAGCAAAGCACAAGAGTCTCTGAAATTGGCTTCTCTTGTACACAAACATCACCCACCCAACTCCCATACTCTACTCTGCCATTCCCAAGACTTTCCTAGAAAGAAAACATAAAAAGAGCTTCTTATTAGGAGTATATCAAATAATTCAACTCTACATTTCTTCCAGAGCAGTCCAACTACTCCACAGATTAATTTTATTGTCCATTTTAAAGTTCTATGTAGCAATTTGTAAAATCCAGAACTTAGGTTTGCTAAAGTTTTGAAGTGATAAAGTTACCTTTTAATTGTAAAGTCACCTCCAACTAAATATATTCTTTTGTTAAACAGGAGAGTAAATAGTAAATCATAGAATCATAGAATAGGCTGAGTTGAAAGGTATGCATCAGGATGATTGAGTCCGTCTCCTGATCCTGTGCAGAAATCCACCATGTGCCTGAAAGTGCTGTCCAAACACTTCTTGAACTCAGGCAGGCTTGTGTAATAAAATCACAGAATAATAATGGTAACATAGAATAATAAATGGCAACTTATGTTTTCCAAATTTTGGTTTGGCTTTCCCATTCAGGAACCTGTTTCTTCAGCTTTTCTCCTTCTCCCTCACTAAACTCGAAAAAAAAAAAATTAAAATGTATTAAGAGATATTTGAAAATTAACAGAATGATATATGCTTCCAGACTAAAGTTCCATATCTAAAAAAATACCAGTCAATCCAGTCAATCCAGTCAACTTCTAGTCTATATGAATTTCCAGCCAAGACAAGTTACTGTTATCCATAAAGCTGTTTAGGAAACAGAGAAAAGTTACATTTGTTTTTAACTTGTCATTTTATGTACATCTGAAAACCAGATTTTTATGCAGCAATGTTATGGGGGTTTTTTTGCAGCCCCCTTTTAAGTAATTGTTTCATTGTTCACTCTCCCCCAGTTTCTCACAGAACAGAGATATTGTAATTAGTTGCTGTAGCTCATAAAGGATTTTCTGCAGGATGCATTATAGCCATAAAAGGAGATGATTATATTCCACTGTGAACTCTTAGAGAACACAGCACAATTATTTACAGTGTCTTCAATCTCCCTGTGCTCTGCAGTAGCAATGAGCTACCAGGAGTTAGTTGACCTCTGTATGTGACCAGGAGTTAAAGTTGGGGGGTGCTGCTAGTGCTCATTGAGTCTGAAGAAACAAAGGAAAGAGTTTTACAGAGGCTGCCAGGTTCAATAAGCCAAGACAAAACAGGTTATTTACTAAATATGTACCCGTGGGAAAGGTTGCGGTTATTCTTTCTATGTAATGGACAGACAGAGACTGAAAAAGGAATAAATACAGTTAATACAGTGATAAGGCAACAAGAATTGAACAAAAATAGTATATACCTCAGTAACACAGGTGAGGAGAAAATAGAGGGGAAGTAATACAACTGTTTCAGCAAAGATTGGACCGAGGATTTGATTTTATTCTCCCAATTCCTTCACTGATAAAAAAACCCAACAAAACACTAAGAAATGAAAAATCCAGAGATTTCCGAGTATAAGATTGTGCTGCGCAAAAGTCACAGAACAGTATATTATACTAGATATCACTGTAACGATAAAGTACCTAGAAGTTTGTAAAAATCAATCTTTCATAAAATCTTCCAAAAGATGATTAGTTTTTTAAAGCATCTCTGGCATCTGAACTCTAAAACAGGTTTCAAATACATTTCATGTTCAATACCAAAGTAGATTTCAAGATAAAGAACATACAGCTTCTGCTAATAGGAATTTAGGTACTATGTTGCTTTTCATGCTCAATCAAGTTACCAAAATCTTCTTGGAAGGGCTTAGTTTCATAAGCCTTAAAATTAGACTTCTGCTAACAGCAAAATTGGTTTAAGCATCCTTAAGCAGCAGGCTTTCATATTGGATTCTGAGACATGTCAGGGCCATATTTTTTCAAGGTATGTAAGGAAAAGGATTTCAGAAGTAGGACATGTCTGGCTTCCACTAAATGCCCATCTTCCTCCTTAGACCACTATATTTCTCTAAGATCTAAGGGACCTCTTGGATGAGTGGCAAATAATAGAGCTGCAGGTCAAAACTGAAATATTATAGAGCAAGAAGTCCTGGATGTCACCAGAGTGTGTTAATTTTTTTTACGGTTGCTATTTGATGCTTATGAGTCGCATGGGTCCAGCTGATTTGTGCTGCGCTGCAGAAAACTGTACATAAGTTCCTAATCACTCTCAACTCTAGCATGAAAATTACTTCTCTGATACTAAATTCAGTTATTTATAAGTGAGTTTTGTAATTTGAAGGATGAATGCAGCCATGACATAAGTGGTGACTAGAGCCCCACTGCAGGTAGGGTGACCTGCTGTCTCATCCTCCATGGGAGCCCAGGCTGTGCCCCATAGCCCCAGTCACAATGGGGTATTGCTACAGGGGCAGTTATTCTGCAGCTGGCAGAAACACAGTACCCACAGCCCTTCTGACTTTCAGGCTGCTCTGCCCCCCTCTTCTCCCCTGTCACAGTGTTGGCACCATTTTGACTCCCAGTACGGCACCAAAGATTCTCTGCAGAGCCAGAAAATGCAGGGATGTGCTGAGTGGACTGAGCGATGCCAGCACCACAGGCAGGGGAGATGGGACTAGCATGAAAGCAGAAACCTTTATGGCTTGCCCTGCAAATCTGTGCTTGGCATTACGTATTCAGCATCCAAATGCCTGGTGAATCACAGGTCACATTCATTAATTTAGGCTTCACTTCAGCTAGCTGATTAAATACATAAAACAAATGAATATTCCCCTTGATTTCAATTAGATCATTCAATTTAAACCTAGGCAAATGCTAATCTTTTCTGAACTAGGGCCATTGCTGTTCCATAATAAAATCTGCTACTTCATTTGAAGGGACAAAAATGCATAGAGAAGGCTGGCTGCTATAACGAAGGAGAAAAGACATGCTCAAATCCAGCATTGATCTCTTGTGTTTAATCTCTGCAAACACAACCTGAGCTGCAAAAATGACAAAATCAAAGGTAGCATTTGTGGGGTAAAACACTCATCTGTCATCTGATTTATTGTAACTCTTTCCATGGGAGCTGAGACAAAATCACATTGGACAAAATAAAAAAAAAATAGTCACTCTGGATGTGTCTTCCACCTGCAGATGAAAGTACTTGATTTGGCATTTGCCAGCATCCTCAGCTGTGGACCACTCACAGCTGCCAAAGACAGCAGTGGGATGCTGAATATTCTGCTGCTCTAAATTTCAACAGCATATTTCAAACTGACCAACCAAAGCTACGATCCTCATGACTTCAGTGAGCTCTTCTTGGACTCCAATGCCCATTTGTGAATTGAAAGTCTAACATTGGATTCATTTGTATGGTTGCCATGAAAATAGATTAATCAGTGCTTTTGGGGTACATGCTGTACTGCTGAGGACCACAGAAATACCTGCTGATAATTTTTTTTAAAAACTAATTGTCATCATTCTCTTCACATAGGTTAAATCTCTTAAAAGTCTTTTCTGACCCTTTCATATTCAGCCATTTGTCACGTAAACTCGTCTGCAAAAATCATCTTGTAGACTCTGTAATAAGGTTTATTTCTCCCAAAGAAGAGTGAATTCTTGAGTACAGATGAGAAGCAGAAGAGTATATTTAAACAATAATTAAATCTACTTTTTTAATGGAATGGTCTTTGCAACAACAAATTAATCTGTGCACAAAGGAGATCAGGCTTCTCAGAGCCACGTCCAGTATGGATCTGAACACATCTCAAAGTGGAAACTCCATAATTTCTCTGAGGAGCCTGCTCCAGTGTTTGACTGTCCTTACAATTAAAAAAAATTATTTATTTAAAGGGATTTTTGTATTTCCTTTTGTGTCTATTATTTTCTGTTCCTTTCATTGCCTACCATCAAGAATAGCCTGACTCAATCCTTTCTGCTTTCTCCAATGTGGTATTTATAAACATCTGTCAGATGTCTATGCATTTCATCTCCAGGCTCAACAGTCCCAGCTCTTGCAGTTTCTTCTTGTACAAGATGATCCAATGTCTTATTCACCTTTGTGGGTCTTTGCTGGTCTCACTCCAGCTTGTCCATGACTCTCTTGCACTGGAAGTCCAGGACTGGGCACAACAGTCAGGGTGTATGTCATCAGGGCTGAGTAGAGAGGATCACCTCTCCTGATGATGTTTTAACCTTATGCAGCCCAAGGCGGTGTTGACCTTCCAAATATGTTTTAAAAGAAGGAGTATATGGCATGGGGACGAAAGAGATCAGGTTAAAACAGATGTTGATTTTCTGTACTTGCACAGGGGAAACATCATCCCCAGAGATGTCATCATTCTAACCTTGGCTGCTGAGACTTCACCACCAAATTTCAAGTTGCTTCTTTTATCTAGCATTTGGTGCTTAGTGCATCCACTTGCAAACCTTGTATTGAGAATGCAACAAGCATCTGCATGGAATGTGAGAAGCAAGTATTCAAAATCTCTCTCTGACAGAAGTTTTGTGTCTCCTTTCTTAGGAAAATGTCCAGTAAGTTATTCTAAGTCACTCTTAGCCTGTTTTGTTTAAGTTATTCATGCACATGAAGCATTACTTGTTCATTGGTCTAGAAACCAAGTAAAGGGCAGTAATTAGAGAGACTGTATCTCACTCATTTCCATTGTTACCAGCTGAGTATCTTGCTTAGAAGAGAAAAACTTTAAAAAGTGATATTGAAAAGATGCTCTTCCTCCAAACCTCCATTCTTTAACAGTCCACTAACATTTAGTGTACAATATTTTCCAACAAGTATCCTCAGAGGATGTAGTTGAATACTGAATGTCAACTTTGACATGATTCTCCAGTGCTCTGACCTTTCTAAGTAAAGGTTCTTAGCTACAGTTCATTACTTCATTGCATGAATCAAGTTCTTTAGATGAGATATTTAGACTATGAATCCCCACTTGAATATATGTATGAAATGCGCCTCAGTGGATGTAGGAAAGATTTGAATTTGACTATATTGTAGACTTAGGCATTAAAAGAATCAGTTGCACACTTCCTATGACAGTGCTTCAAATCAATACTTTTGGGATAGGAGCAAAGATGAGAAGGAGCATAAATATTCTTCTTTTTTATTATTATTTTGTGTCTAGTGAGGATAAAAATAAAATTTACTTTGTGAATAACTTCTGAATTTAGTTCTGTGTTTCCCACAGAAGAAGATTACAGGATTGTTATGTATGTTAATTATTCTGAATCCAAATATTTATATAACCTTAGAGGGTAATGAGAGGGATTTCACTGGGACTACAACAAAAGCTAGATTCTGTGCTGTATTACTTGTTATTTTCACATCAGTAAAGTTTATCCTATAATTCTTTTCGATAAATAAGGGGGGAGGAGCACTCTGACTAAATTTCATTATAAATTACAGCAAAAGTATGATTGGCATAGGGAACAAAAAGACTAAGGTTTTTCAGTGTACAGCATTTGCCCTTCCAATACCAAAGCAGAAAAATACAAGTCTTCAGAAGACAGTGTTAGATCTGTCAGTCTGATGTAGATGTCTCAGATCCTCGGTGACATCTCAAATAGCACAAGATGTCCACATTTGGAGAACTGAGTTTTGCATAAGACCTGAGATTCACTAAGAGAGTAAGATGTCTCTATTAGATGTGCATTTGTTTAGAATCACATTATAGTATATGGAAACTTCAGAAATGCTCATTTAACCAAAATTGTCTTCTGATAGACATTGAAGTGATTAGGGATCTAGACTCAAAACACAGGGTGTTAACCTCAATTCCTCTTTTCCACTAGCAATATTTCTTTCAATACATGCATTTTGGGAAGAAAAAGGATGTAAACAGTCCTGTTCCATTTCTGCTTATTCAAGATGTTAGACTCAATGAACCTGATTGATTAGACTTCCATTTGGCCACAGGATCCAGCTCCCATTTAGACTACTACAGGAGAGAGGCACTTGGATTGCTGAAAGTAAATTTTCAGTAGTCTGGACTGCGTCATGATTTTCAAATAAAAGTGATAATTTTCAACAAGCTTCATCAAAGTACTTTTCTAGAACAGAGATCATTGCAATCCTCAGCAGAATAAAGAGCCTGAAGGGGTGACTAGAAGAGGCCTCCAGAACTGCAGATTGTGTTCTAGGGGACTAGGAAGTGGCTACACTGCTTGGAGTACATCTCAGGTTTGATACGCAAAAGAATAAAAACCTCCAAACTAAATAACAGCTACTGGCATAAAACATGGGTGTTAACCTCAATTCCTCTTTTCCACTAGCAATATTTCTTTCAATACATGCATTTTGGGAAGAAAAAGGATGTAAACAGTCCTGTCCCTTTTCTGCTTATTCAAGATGTTAGACTAAAAGTGCATTAATCCTTCCATAGCTAATTGCAATTACTTGTACACTCATCCTCCTCAAGAGGAGGATCTTTCTTAACATCCTGGAAATTTGTATGTGGTATAGAATACCACAATATAAAAATTTAACTGAAAATTTCTGAACCTGAAATAAAACTATAGGAAGAAAAGAAAAAAAAAAATCTTTACATTTCAAGATGGAAACAAAGAGGTAGATAATGTTTAATCCTTTCCTCCAAATTCCTACAACTCCAGCTTTTGGAGTTGTAAGATAAGTATTTTATATCTATTAGCTGAAAAGCAATAAATATAAACACTAGATTTATGAGAATTTGGCAGTTTATGGTGATATACTTCTTCATTTTCATCTTCCAGCTCTTTGATTATTTGAAAATAGTGTTGAAATGAGTATCTAAGATGAATGATGTTTTTTCCAAAGACAGAATTGCCACATGATTGAAATAAATCTGATTCAGCACCACCAAACTGAAATTTGTTATGGAAAAGGAGCTATATTTTAGCTAATCCCTGCCATTCCTGTAAACAAAGTTCTGTAGTTTAAATCACCCAGAAACTGAATGAATCATTTCTAAAGTTTACTTTAAAGAATAAGTAACAAAAAGTAAAATGAGAGTACACTAACTATAATAATAGAAAAGTCAGTATCCTGAAACAGTAAGAACATAAGATCATACTCTTGAAACATTCATTTTTTCTGAATTAGGCAAAGAGCCTCTCAGCTGTTCAGTCTTTAGAGCACACAAGGCCCTTAATAATGCACTTCCCAGGAAGGAGTGACTCATCCTTGCCTCTAAACTGGAGAGACATGCATTTTATGGATGGACAATTCAATGGACAAGGAATTGGCCAGATGCTTGCACCGGAAGATTTGCCATTGTGAATGGCCCGATGTCCAGGTGTTGACCACTGACAAGTGGCATTCATCAGGGCTTAGTACTGGGACCAGCACTGTTTAATGTCTTTGTCAATGACATGGACAGTGGGACTAAGTCAACCCTCACCAAGTTTGCAAATCACATCAAGCTAAGTGGGGCAGTTGACTTGCTGGAGGGAAAGGAAGGGATGTCATCCAGAGAGACCTCAACAGAACTGAGAAGTGGGGCTGTATGAACCTCCTGAAGTTAAACAAGGTCAAGTGCAAGGTCCTACACCTGGGTTGGGGCAATTCCAAGCTCCCATACAGGCTGGGCAATGAATGGATTGAGAGTAACCCTGAGGAGAAGGACTTGGGGGTGTTGGTGGTTGAGAGGCTGGACACAATCCAGCAATGTGCACTCAGAGACCAGAAAGCCAACCGTGTCCAGGGCTGCATCCAAGCAGCATGGCCAACAGGGTGAGGATTCTGCCCTTCTACTCAGCTCTGGTGAGACTCACCTGGGGTGCTGTGTCCAGCTCAGGGGCCTTCAACATAAAAAGGACATTAACACATTTAAGCAAGTCCAGAGAAGGGCCATGAAGATGATCGGAGGACTGGAACACCTCTCCTTTGGAGACAGACTGAGAAACTTAGTTTTGTTTACTCTGGAGAAGACAAGAATCCAAGGAGACCTTTTAGCATCCTTCCAGTACCTAAAAGAGGCCTAATGGGGAGCTAGAGAGGGACTTTTCACCAAATTGTAGTGTCAGGGAAAAGAAGAATGACTCTAAACTGCAAGAGGGTAGATTTAGATTAGATGTTAGGAAGTCTTTACTGGGAGTGTGATGAGCCACTGGAACAGGTTACCCAGAGAAACAGCGGATGCTCCATCTCTGGCAATGTTCAAGGCCAGGTTGAATGGGGCTTTGAGCAACCTGGTTTAGTGGAAGGTGCTCCTTACCTTTACAGGGAGCTTGGAACAAGATGATCTTTCAACTCTCTTCCAACCCAAAATGTTCTGTGATTCTATGATTATCTCTGGCAAAACAGAATGAAAAATGTATTTGGCTGGAAGAACAGACTTTCTCCCCACCATACACCCTCCTCTTTATTGGTTTTCATAGTGCTGTTCAAAAGTTACATTTCTCTTTAATTAAAAAAGAACACATTTTTAAATGTTAAGCTAGGATCTCAGCATGACATACACCCACTGCCTGCTCTGAAAACATGCTTCTACCTGCTAAAAGCAAGGAAAATGTGCAGTAGGTATGCTTTTCAGTAACAACAAAAATAGTTCTCTGGTTTTAACGTTAAGTATTTTGAACATTTTATGTCATGTGATTGATCCCTTGCTTAGAATAAAAAAGAAGGTAACACTCGGGGCTCTTTTACTAAAAGCATTAGATATGTTCTTTTTTCATCTCTTATTACTGAGCAAAGGATTTCAAGCAGAGGTCAGACAGGTGTATGTTTGACAAAAGACAGATTTCTAGAGATCACTGGTTCAGATAATATCTAGAGTCTAACTAGTGTAATTCAAAGGATTCTACTTGCAGCTATTTCTTGTAAATTCTCAGTCCTGGATTTCCTTTATTTTTCTCTATATTGTCCCTGAGACCTCAGGAGTGCATTATTCTGCCTACCCACTACAGAAACAATGGAGATTGGACAGGTCAGAGCCATCGAAGAACAATCCACACCCTGATTCCTGCATACATACAATTAGTTGCCATATTTTGACTAGTGTAATGGTACATACAGATAGAGCAGAAAGAATAATCAAAGTTATGATCTCTATCCCTTAAAATGGTAAGAGAAGTAATAAATACGAAAATTTGTATTGAATCTTCCTTACTACCTTGTTCTTTTTTCTCCCATATCACCTAATTTTTAGCACTCCAAAAGCTGGGAGACAGTTTCCTTTTTATAAAGAAAAAATCAACCAGTATTTTGTATAAATGTACAGATTTCAAACTTTTGGAAAACATTAGATTATTGCATGGTAAGGGAAACATGGTAAGGGAAAATGAGATTCAACATTCATCTGAATGGTAAACATTCAGGTTTTTATTTTGCTGGATCTGAAAGGTGAGTAGAAATGCCAGTAAATGGATGCCTATCAGATTTCAAAATTATAAGGATTGAATTTATGACTTTTTAAAGGAAAACACACTGATTTGGGAAGGCTGAAACTATATTCCTTCTAATCAATGTATCTAATAAATATGTTAAAAAATTATGCAAGGTAAAGAATAAATTAAAGAGTGGGTATTTCAGCTTTTTCATATCAACTAAAGATTGTAGTTAAAGAACATTTGGATTGGGTTGAATCAGATTAGATTTTTTTAAGCATAAGTAAGAAAGTTTGGAATATTCTTCAAATTCCCTGTAAATTTGTTCAGGAAATACTTTATTTTGCTGAGGGGTGTTGAAGGAGGAACTTTTGATATGTTAATTGGTTCCATGTCTTGCCACATTTTGAAGGTAGTTGCTTTTTGAATTTTTTTGTTAAACTCTCAAGTCTAAATAACCTTTGTTGACATTTCTTTGGGAAGTGTAAGGGGATAATATTTTCTCCCATAAATTTCATACTGGAAATACATAGGTTAGAGTGTATACTGATTTCTTTAGATTCATTCTTTGTGAAGTCTCAGGAAAACTAATTTATTACATTTTTTTCCCTACTCCTACCTACAAGTCCTCCTGTTTTTCAATTAACTCAGTTCTCACTGCTTCTCTACAATCATACCTATGATTGGTTTTCCCTCAGGAGTAATGGCTGCTGCTTTCTGTTGAATGTTAAACAGAGCAATTATATCTTCAAATACCATAAATGTCTACTTAATTCCCTAAATTGTCAATACTGTTTGTAAAGGATAAGTGAAAAAAAAAAATTGCCCTCATGGTTTATTTAGAATGCAAGCTGCTACTGCTGGCTGTCTGCATGTATGTGGGTAGTGGCTGCCACAAAAATCTCATGAAATGCTATGCAATTCTTGTGCTATGAACCTAATTTTTAAAATCTAATCTTTTGAGTGCGCAAGGGATTATGAGTGATAACTTTCAGGTCCTAATTTTGGAAAATTGCAGTTTGATTAATAGGAAGAGAAAGTCAGAAATCTTTGACACCCTTTCACTACCAAAAGCTTGTATTTCAAAAGGAATGATGTTTTATTTTTTAATTACCAATACAATTCAATATTTTTTCATTAAAATAAATCTTCTAGAATTACAAATGCATCTGTTCAATGTAGATGTTTGTATTGTGGTTAAAATGTTCTATTTCTACTGATTTCATCAATTGTAATAAGATTTTAGTTTCTCCAAGTTCATGATGGGGTTATGATATGCAGTTTCAGAACACTGAAAGATATAAGGTGCTTTCAAAAGTTATGGAAAATATTTGCTTTATCCTGTAATGTTTCAAATGCAAGAGATTATAAACATTTGACTAGATTTTTTTCCATAGAAATGATGAAGGATTTGTAAAAGCAAGTAATTTAAGAATTCAGAATTAAAATCAAATGTGCTATCCTTACACTGAAAGTCACCTAGTAAGAAAAGGGCAGAGAAACTTGAGAGAGCTATTCTAAAACTTTGGAATATATGTCAACCCAACATTTTTGAAAACATTCCCCCATATTAAGAGAAGTATTAAATTTGGCTTTTAACAGGAATAACTTCTTAGACACAAGGAGAACTGTAATTAAATACTTAAAACTTAATGATTCTGTAAAGGTCAAATGGCTAATATTAAATGTATTGCAAAGTGATCCATGTCAAAAGTAATTTCTGAGAAGCTTGGTTGAGAACAAAATAGTCCATTGCAAAATCACTCACTGTTAAGGAAGTGGAAAAAGCACTGCTAAGTTATTGAAGACATCAGCTCTTGGATCTCATGACAGCAATGTGACAATTAACATTCAAGCCATTTTTAATGTACTAGAAAATATTTGCAGGTTAAGAAATGCAGGCAATTGTATTTTCTAAGATAAATAATTAGTGGATTAATATGGATCAACTATGTCTTTATTTATTCATCTCATCTATAATGTAAGACCAATTCTGAGGAGAAATTTCATTCCATTTTGCCATCAACACTCATCCTACAGGCTTTTTCTGCAATGGAAGTGACTGTTGTCTTTTTTCACTATGAGCTTTCTTGTTGTGCCAGGGGCTAAAGTTATGGGTTTTGTTATGAACTTATCTAAGATCAATTTAATAAGACTTCATCTTATTTATAAGTCAAAATTGTAAGTAAAAACATTGTACTACAGATCTGCAGGGAAAACAATTCCAAAGTTAGAACAGTAAACAAAATCATGGAGGAACTAGGATTTCATCTTTCTATTTCTCTTGGAGAATACTGTTTCAGTACAAATTTCCCCATGTGCTATTTTACTTTCCAAAACACAATCACTTTTTTCTTACAAGAAAATATTGTTATTTGATATTAAACACAAATAACTGAAAAGAAAAGGGTATTAGTGTTAATTCAATTATGGCTATGGTTTATTAATAATTTAACTCAAAAATTTTCTACTACATAAATTAAAAGTTTAAAGGATTTTTTAAAATAGATTTTAAAAAAAAAGAAATTTATCCAAATGCTTTAAAAAATATGTATTTCTTTTGAAATGTTCTTACCATTGTCATATTCTGTGAACATTTTACATTTCATTAATATTTTACACCTGATTCTTCACAAAAAATCTGAATGTTTCTACATAAAAGATTTGTTTCTGATGCCTGTGGGACAAGAAATAGTTGTTCAACAGAAGCATTCACACAGTACCTTTGGAAACAACAACTTGTATTATACAGGTTTCTGTAATTTTAAAGAAGCAATAAATAATAGATAAGCTGATGACCTTGTTACCTCTACCTGCACAGCAAGTGAAGTAGGTCATAATCTCTTTCTAGGGTTATTTTTGGGCCATGTTGTTTTTGTTGTTGTTCTTTTGTTACTGGAGAGGTGTCTCTTTTGTTCATACCAGAAGAGTTTGATATCATTTCAGTCAGATAAGTACTGACATTATTGCAATTTCTACAATTTTTTGTAAATTATTTACCTGTTTGCAACATAATCCATGATATATGAAGTCACAAGGACAATAAAACCAAGGATTTCTTACGTACTGATTTGCCAGCACAGGAAAATGGGTTTGTTAATTTCTTAGTTAAAATTAACTTTATCCTCAGAGTTGATGGCACAAAGTGCAATGTGATTGAATGAATGCAATGTCTGTATTTTTTAGCAATTTTATTTTTTAAAAGATGAATAAGCAGCTATATAGTCAAGCAAGCATTTTACTGAACTAATTTATGAATTTACAGAGCTAATTAAGGATGGAATGATACAATGATCCAATCAAGGACATGATTAAGAGTGATTCAATAAATCAATATGTGAAATTATCAAATCATCAAATGAATATAGCAAGTAATGAACTAAAATTACAAGGTTAACATGAGGAATCTGAGAAAATCATATTTAGTCCAGGATATCAACTGAGTTTTTCAGGCAATCAGAGCATTGACCTAGTTTCTGAAGTTCCTAGACTTTTGCCAGGAAACTTATCTATCTTGGTTCCACTCAGAAAAGTAGCCAGCTTTTTTGGAGTCTTTTGGCAATTCCACTTAGTAGGTTTAATAAGTTGTTAATGTTTTGGTTTTGTTTTTCCCTTTTGTGAAACAACATTGTAACATAGATTCTAAATATACATGTAGAGACAAATAAACAATGTTCAACATGAGATTTTCTGTGAAATTGTTCAAGGGAAGAATTGACAAAAGACCAGAAGGAAGAGTTGGTATTCATATCTAGTAATACTTTTTGTTGGAGTGGTCAGTTCTACCTTAGAAATACAACTAAAGTAGTAGAACAGTATGGGTGAAACTTATGTCAAAAACCCTCACGAAATTCAAGACAGGATATCTCTTAGGAACCTTGTTTCCATGGAACAGAGAATTGCATGAAGTTTACAAGAGAGGAAACTTTCCATACTCAGCAGAAGATTGAGGGGGCAGGAGGGCATTAAATCCTTCATGTCTTTGTGGAGATGATCTATCCAGAAAGTAAGCAACATGTCTCTCCAGTGTTTGTGTTAATCTAGCCCATATAACATCAGCAAATTTTCCCTCTGGATTGCCCTGATCTTTATCTTACCCTTTCTTTGCTTTAGAAATCTTAATTCATTGAGATCCATTTAAATGGATCTAAATATTGATCTCATGCTTTCACAGCAAGTCTCTCAAGACTTACACAGAGTGGCAAGGTATTTTCATTAGTGACCTTTAACTTGAAATCTGCTGATATTATTCACAAATATGATCTTGAACAGAAGAACCTGGGTCCAGAGATACCTCAGAAGTCTAGCTGAACCAGAAGAGACAAGACCTACAGTGAGAGCAAATTTTATGTTATTGTATGAAGAGAGTCAACATAGTTGCCAAAACACATTCCCTTCTTTGGGCTTACCTCAGCATTCATTACATTTGTTTAAATACTTGGGTATTTACATGAGAAGAATTAGGGAAGTGTATAAATTCAGAACTCATCTTAATAATTCCAAAGCATATCACAAATTATATTTTCTGATGAGTTATTAAATCAACAAAGATTTTCTTGCCAAGTAATACTTGGAATTAAAGTCCTCAGAGTAAGACCAGAAGAGTATTATAGCAGTTTCCCAAGTTAAGACAACTGTGCATTTCACTAAAGACCCAAAGGTCTAATCTTTAGCTATGACTCACAGCAAATGCTAGATGAAGAGTATAAATCCCAGGAAGTATGGAGTGATGTACATACCAGTGGCTTTGTGTTGCAGTAGCAGAGGAAACAACTTTAGGTTAACTCATTTCTGAAGGTAAATGTAAGCATCTGTGGTTGTCTGTAGTGAAGAGTTTCACAGTTTAAGTAAATGTAGATGTGTAAATTTAGTGTAGGTGAGTCCATATTGTTGGGAGTATTTGAACCTGATACCTGACATATAAGAACATTCATTATTTCCCTAGTTCTTCTTCACTTCTCCAACAGATTTTCTCATTTGATGAGTCTATCTTGTATTCTCCACCTACTTTACCTGACTGAATATCTTCAGTCTGGTCCATCTTCCTTCATGTGAATGTTCTTCCATAGTTTTAAACATCCTTATCCCACTCCTACACAAAGGCAAAATCTTGGAATTGATTATTTTTTTGTTGTTTGGCTGGTTTTCTTTACTATTGGAAAATATTCTGTTGCTAATGGATTCAGCCAATGCTAAAGCAAGCTGAATAAAATTGACACTGCACATTCTAGTCATGGCAGCCAGAGATTTGAGACTTAGGTCAGGAAGCAGATTGAGAGTAGGAGTGAGTGGACAAAAATGGGTATTCATTTATGAGGGTGCAGCCTGACATCTGTCTCTATATAATATCAATGGAAATATCAGAAAAGGAAAAAAAAACTACTTTTTAACCTGTATTTGACATTTATTTCCTGGATGAAGTCCAGAACAGGACAGAAAAAGCAGGCAGACCAAAAACAGACATAACACACTTTTTAAAGAAGTGCCATTAAAAATAAATATACGAGCAGACTTATAAACAAACAAGCCCAACTCTAAATCTTAATTTTGAGTCCACAGAGGGAATTGAAAAAGATTCCAATAGAATTGAGGTGGGAGAAATTAGGTTTCTTTTTGATTACATCTGGACACAAATTGGGTTTAAATTAGATTTGTGCTGCAAACCAAACCTTGCACAGGGAACTGATATATGTGTAGTTTTCAAGTTCACATTGAAGGTCCATTTTTTTGGCAGTTGAGGTAGTGATTTAGTGAAGTACTTAATTATGTGCCAAATGATATGGGGTTTATCTTGCTGAAGAAATGAGGCTCAAACTCTTCTAATGTATTTATATATCTAAAGTGAAGAAATTCAGTGGACTTTTTTAAAGAGGACTGGAGATGAAGAATATGCATTTAAATTACCTGCAAGTAGTGCAGGATGACTAATTAAATATGACTGAAATGTGTATGCATTTTTCATAGTTTTAATAAGTGAAATTTTGTGTGAAAGAGGATGAGAAATGGGAATATAGGAAGCAATTCTTTGCAGTGCTTAGATAATATAGTTGAGCTTCACTATTCCAACAAACAGAACTGTGTTTTATATTTTAATATTATTTAGAAATATATTTTCTTTTTTAATGAGCAATGCACAGAATTGCATTATAAAAAAGAAAGGAATTTTAATCTCTTAGTAGAAATTTTTAGTTTAAGAATTACAAAAAATATCTAGTGATTTATGAAAAAAAAAATTTGCCTGTGTTATGGACTATACTGATGGCACATTATAGATGTATGATTACACATAGTATTATGATATATATGATGGTACTCTCACATAATTCTCTATCTTAGAAAATAATTTTAATTCTGTAGCTCTTGTAATACTCATATCTTGACCATATGAAGCTTCATTAGCATTAGTGTTAATAGGCTTCAGCACATTTTCTGTGAAATCTTTTCTACACCTCATAAACAGATTATAGGTTGCTAATAACACCTACACAGTATTTCAAGGAACAAAACACAAAATATCTTTGAAATAAATAGGACACCACTGCATCTCCATTACTAATGAAAGTGAAGAAGAATCACACACAAAAGTGCCCAGAGATGACATGCAAATATTGACTCTGGAGCTGTAGAATGTGCTCAGTATTGTTTTACTTTATTTTGAATCAATAAACTTATCAGTTTAAACTACTTCTTTCATATTAAACAAAGAATTAGTGAAAAATAGAGGTATGAGGAGAAAAAAAAACATGACCACTTCTATATACACTCTCTTTTTAAAACTACTTTTAATAGCCAGCTTTTTTTCATTAATTTGAATCAATAGTAAAAGTTAATGATCAGTTGGCATATATAAAAATTTTAATCACCGAAATATGTTAGCTTTGCATTTGAACAAGTCATATGTATATATAAAAACCCAACCAACCTCCTTCTTCATGAAAGTTTTAAAATTATTAATATTTTAGTAGAACTGCATGCATACACTTGTACATGCACACACTCATACACATACACATACGTAGGTCTTCAGGGTTTTGAGCAGCCTTGACTTCAGCTTTGTTGCTTCATAAGGTAAAATGAAAGTTCATGATCTTACATATTAGAAGTGCACACAAAGGGAAATTCTTAAAATCTTTCTTGTCTAGAAGAATTCGTGGAAGCATTCACCTATTCTAGTGAATTGGCTAAATGAGCTTATTTCATATTCAGAACTATTTTCACTAGGAAAACGAGAATGAATTCAATTATAACTTTCTTGAAAGCAAATTAATTAGACTATAAAAATATCATTCATTCATCAAGGTACTAACCAGTGCAATCAAATTTCTTTAAACTTAGCAGTGATTTCAAAAACTTAAGAGAGTGGATTTTTGTGTAATTTTTGTGTTTATAGTGAAAAAATTAAAAATCACCCTGAGTGTTTATGGAAATATATGCCATGCTCTGAATTGACAGAAGTTCTTCTTTACAGAGGTGACTCATTATTTTGCTGGGTATTAAAATTTGACTACAGCCTGGTTTAAAACTTTTTTTCATTTTCATGCATTTCCCTCACAGCACATTTGATTTTCCCCGTTATGGCTGTGGTTTCTGACATATTCATGCAACCCAAGAATCCAGATGATGGATTGATTTGTGGAATGTCAGGTTTCTTTGCAAAGCATTCAAAACTGCAACACTGACTGCAGGACAAATGTATGCTATTTAGCAGAAGTACATCAGTCATGAAAATGATCATGCTGTAAGTCCTGTTCAATACCTTACAGCCTATTAAACAGAAGAAAGTGAAGCAAGTTTGCTTAGGATATTATGACAGATTGTGAACATGAATAATAGTAATGCATTCCTGTAGTCTTAGATCGTCAATATTAACATGAAAAATTATCAATCATTAATCCATCAAAGAATGCTGAGTTTCCAAGTCTCAGTTATTATTGAATTCCTGTATTTGAAGGAATAGGAAATATAATGAAACAGGTTTAGTGATTGAGTTTAGAGGAGCATCTTACTGGATTGCTATACCAAAAGGCTTTCTTCAACACCAATAAACCAGATTTAAAAGAGGTATTTTATACTAGATTACAAAGATAATGAAAGATACCAGAAGGCCTCAATATAATGTACCCCCAGGAAACTGATTATGGTAATGTAACCATAACTTTTTTTTTTTCTTGGTCCTGGAAGAAAATAAATCATCTTTGTACATCTAAAGTTTCTGAACTGAAGAACTGTTCATTACGAAGTATCATAAATCATATGTGGCAAATGACACAAAGAAAACCACTATTCATTTAGGATCCTTGCTCTAAACCCACTGAAAACACTCATTGGATTCCTCTTAACACAAACAGGATTTGGGTCATTCCTTCTGTTGAGGAGAAGTAAAAATGTGAAATTAATGACCTGAATGACATACTCTACAACATGAATGAAGCTCCAATGGTGTAGACAGGGAGACAGACTGCTATGCTGAAAATGCCTGTATTTATTAAAGCTGACATGTCTCTTCCATTGCTTGCATCTTTCTGCTTTCTCTCCTAGAGTCAACAGGGGGAGTGGAGGAGTGTTGCAATTTCTGTGTGTCTTGCATTTCATTCTTCCATGAGAGCCAAAAAAAGATCTCTGGCACTGAACTGCTAGAAGTCAGATGATTCTTTTCTAACTTTATTATCTGCCGGCTACAACATGCTGAAATACAGCTTGCCCTGGAAATACATATATACATTTATATATCACGATGGTAGCTGCACAAAAATATTTCCAGTCTTGATCTAGCGAAAGCACTATTTATATATGTGTAATGATAAGCACAGGGAGAGTCCTACTGGCTATCACCATATCATACTTTTACTGGGAGAAGAGCTACCTGGCTTTAGTCCTCTTTATGCCTCCCTTTCCATTCCCTTTTCAATAGTTCATGTGGTACATTGCATTTAAGCAGTTAAGGTTTTACAAAAACAAAGAAGCAAACAAAACCCCTCAAAGAGATTTAATTATGACAATTAAGAGGAAAAGAAATTATAACTACAAAAATGTTTAAATTAAAAATTGCAAAAGGCCTGTTTTCCAGTAGACCTGTGATAAAGGGAATTTAAATAAAGTATCTGATTCTCTTCTTTAACTCAAGATTTCAAAATAGATCTAAAAATGTTTTTCTTACATTCTCCTCCTCCCAGCTTCATCACTGGGAAGTTCTTAGCTGGAACCTGGCTAAATATTTTCAACAGAATCCTATTGAAAACACACAAACTAATTTATTTCACGATGAATATGAAAAAATATGGAGATTTTTAAAGTTTTAATTTGTATTGGCTTTCATACTAATGGTAATGTGAGCTTTCAGCTTATATTTCTGCTTACTAACATTCTTTTTTAACAGTAGCATTACATCTGAAGATTTGATTGGAACAGTTCTTTGTTTGAATAAGAAAATAGTCAGAATTCTTTTCTGTTTCACCAAAACATGTCAAAGAAAATTGACATGTATTTGTTAGAATGCAACAATATAACAACGAAGTGACAAGCAATGTCTTTAAAATGTCTTCAAGGTTGAAAGCATATTAGAGTAATAGCCATTAGTATGTGCCTTGCTCAGAGCTCTGCAGCACGGTATTATATTTGATTACTCAACTAAAAACAGTCATCCATTAACCCTCAGAGAGTTACAGCTCCCTCATCATGCCTGAGGCCACACCACCTAGTGTGTCCCCATTATTTTAAATGTTATAGAAGGAACACTAGGACATGCAGAAACACCCTGAGGTCACTCTTTGTCATTTCAATAAAAGTTATGGAAGGAAATGTATCCCCTTTCCAATGTTACTGCAGCCAGCAGCACAGTAACATGGGGGAGGACTTTGGCATGAATATTCACGGGCATTAATGGGTTAAGCCTCTAGGACTAGAAGAAAAGCTATGGGGGGAAAAAAGTGCGCTTGTCAGAACATGGCTAGTATTTTCATTTCTCTGGAAGTATGAGGGGATTTCACTACTTCCTTCCACTAAAAAGTGCAGAATTACAAAAGGGAGCATTAATAAGCTGGTAAGAGTCTATTCCAGCATAATGCTACATACAGCACAGTCAGAAGCAGGGTTCTTCTGTGGAAGCGATTTCATAATTAAAAAGGAGGTCACAACCTTGGCTACAAAATTATTTTTGTGTAGTAGAACAATCCTATCCTGACATTTTAAAAAATAAATATATGTAACTCATGAAAATACATATGTAAAACTACCACCTAAAATTTCAATATTTTCCTGTACTTTAAATTTATTTAATTAATTTATTGGTGCTCCACTTTTAACTAGCCTCTTAAAATTTTCTGGAAGCAGATATAATTGTGGCCAAAATTCCTGATTAAAATAGGATCTCCATCCATTGACATAAGTTACAACTGTGGTTCCACATCATCAATTTGAGATGATGGAATTTGAGAGCTTAAAAATGCTGGATCCTCAGATATGTTGTGATCTTTGATACAGATCAATAACTCATACTGATAAATCACAGTTGTGCCCAAACTGCATTATGTATTCTTTGTTTTATTTATACTAACAAAACCAAACATAAAAGGAAATTGCACAAACACATTTCTAAGGAAACTGAACCAGCCATCACAATGAGGTTAAAATAGTTGCTGAAACCTATAGGCATAAATTTAATCTTCATTATACCACTTTGTCTATGTAACAGGAAGTATTAAAAGTCTTAATTAATTCTTGATTGTAAAACACTTAAGGAGCCTTTGAAAAATTGACATGCAAGTTCAAAACATCCTTTTTTGCTGTGGTGACTCACACAGGTCTTAATATTCTTACTTGATAAAAGAACTATTCATTTCTCTGCTTAATATTTTTGAGGCTGTTTTTTTCTTCCCTGTATTAGGTTCAAATTCAAATAGTAAGCTTTCTTGGGCAAATCAGGGCAGCTGGACATAAAAGTCTGTATGCATGCTGTCTTTCCACTCAACCATGTAATGCAACACTTTGCTATCTCCATTAAAAGACTTACTTTGTACCATATCATGCATTTCATAATATTTCCATCTAAATGCAGATTTTTCTGTTCCATGTGTAGCATCTAGTCAGGTTTTCCATAAAAATACCAGCGGGACAGAACATTGAAATTCATTTTGCATATTAAAGAAATCTCTCCTAGATTCCTTTTATTTGTTTTATCAACTCAAGCAATAAACAAGAAAAGTAGAGTTTCAGCAATGATGGAGAAAACATTTATGATTTTATCAGACGCAATTTCTTTTTTCCTTGCTTAGACAATTTCCAGACTCTTAGGAGCAGGTAATTTTAAAATGTTTCACTGATGAATGACATAAGACCCTATATATCTTTTAACCCAAGTGCAGTACATTTGGCATACATTGCCCAATGAGAACTTCACTTTGAGTAGCACACATATTGAATGCTTTTGTTACCAATATTTACAACACATTTAATATCTGTCCCATAGGAATTAGTTTTCTTTGAAAGCATTATTGCAAATGTCATAATATTTTCTGATAACGCTCTCTGGTGTGCACAGGTAGAAAAAAAAACACAAAAAAAGAGAACAGCAGGAATAGAATAGATTAGATAGCAGAGCTCTCATTGCAAACACTCTTCTAGTCCTAAAAAGAGAACCCAGTCAAAACTTTCATTTTCAAGCTGCATAAATACAACTGGACTAGATTTATGTTGTAATAAGTTGTTTATTAGAAATTTTTATATTGCACATTAATCAAAAACTGAAAAAGAATGCAATTTTTAAAAAAACAACCCTTTAGAGGATGGTTACTATGACCTCCCATGTGAGTATGCTTATATATAAATAATACTACAGTTTTCAAAAATAGAGAATATATTTGACTTTTACGTATTGATTTTCTCTATTACCTGGTATCTTGTAAACATAAAATTTGTGGTTTAGAGTCTTTTATTACAGTTTGTGTAAAAAATATGATCATGAATGTTTATGCTTGATTTCTTTATTTTTATGAAGTCCTCCTCAACCACTCAAAATTTCACCAGATCAACCATACATCACCATCTTAGTGAAGCTGTAGCTCAGCCTTGCACAGATATGTGTGATGACTTCAGGAAGCCTCTAAGTTTTCCTTCTATTATTTCAGTGCTACTGCTGGGACGCCCCAGAGTATGGAGGAAGCTGCACTTTGTTTGCTGCTGACCTCCTCCTTGTAAGACCTTTGTTTTGATTTTTTCTTGGGACGGAACAGGAAGTGCTTTTCTGCCCTGAACCACCAAAGTAGGAAACACATGGGCAGGTAACCCAGAGTACTTTCAGCCCTGGAGATCTCGTTTAGGGAAGGCTGGCTTGGCCCCCTGCTGTCACTAGCCTTCTGCTTCCTGTCACCAGCAAGCAGGATTCCAGAGACTCTTAGCTCATTTGCTGTATCTCACCTGCCTCTGCCCCTGCCCCTTCATTTTCTGAATTCTTCCTGGCAAAGTTAATAAGGTTTTGTTTCTAGTAGGAGAGCTTTTTCTTCTCCAGTTTTTCAGACTGTACAACCCAAGAGGTGGTACACACCTTAGTAAAAACTTTCAGCATAGACATGGCCAGGCTGAATTCCTGGCCATGAAAAAAGCAGGGAAGTTGTTTGATGCTTTTACAGTGTTTGGTGACATTTCCAAGAATGGTATATTTATAAATAAAATTACATAAATAAAAAATATGCAGAAATAGCTCTTTTCCAAGATCTAACAGTATTTTGCCAAACAAAGTGAATTAATCTCACAGTTCACTGGCTGTACAGTATTTATCTCTCTGTAACTGTACTGATACGTGTGTTGTTTTATCTTAGGGAGACTATTATTTACATGCCTTAATCTTCATCTTGGTTTGCTAAAATATTCTTGTTCAAATTTGCCATGAATGCAAAGTAATATGCAATTATGTGTAATAGAGGGAAAGAGCAACTTCTGGATCAGAGCACATTTAGGTTGCAAAGCTATCATCTAAAATATCAAAATAAATATTAACTTCATTAACATTTTCAAATACTTCAAGGTTACTCCAAAAATCATCAGAAAAAGAAATGAATACAATTGAGACTATAATTACTGTGCTTTTATTCAAACATAGAAGAGAAAAAATCCTCTTTCCATTTTACAAGAGACTTGTTTTGTTGAAATGTTATTGTGGTGTCACAGTTGTTTGAAATTTAATTGGTCAGGATATGGAGTGCTGGTGGTGGTAGCAGGAATCCTGGGTGGGCAGAGAACATAATGGTTTCAGACACTCAGACAGACTGGAGTGAGTTCAGTGTGGGGCCCCAAACTGGGACTGCAGTACTTGCTCCCTCAAGGAAAGGTTGAGAGATGGGGCTGGCTTAGCCTGGGAATGATGGCTTCAGGAGGTAATGCTGCCAATGGCCTGGCCCAGTACCAGAAAGAAGGTGGGGAGGTACCTGAAATGTTCTGGCTGGAATATTTCATAGGCTTCTTTGGTTTATGAACCAAGGTTACCCCTAAGGAGTTAATTCTGTCATGCCATTTCCTCAAGCCATTTGTCTCTGAAAATAATTAAGGACTTTTCATCTGGAAAAATTTATTAAAGAGGAAATAGGAAGAAAAGGAATAAATTCAACACCTGACTGTAAAGGAGCTACTGTTTACATTTGACAGGACAACAGTCTGGCTGCATGACTACAGGTGACATTGAGTACAGGAGGCTCATTGACTGTGCTAGAAGTTGGAGTACTGATAGGATGTGCATCTTCTCCTTTCCTTATTTCCATAGGAAAAGGGGTTCACTTTTTTGCTAACAACACTTTCTGGGCAAATGACTTGTGCTGTTCCCCCAGGAAGACCTGCTCACAGCACAATGCATGCTGCAGCCCTGAGAAGTGAGAGAACTCACTCCCTTACGAACAGGACTTGCTCCCCAATACACAGCAGCCATTTCAGTCAGACAGGAATTTTTGAGGTGAGAAGGCAGATAATTCACTAAGAATGACCCTAGAAGGGCTAAAGATCTGTGGCATAATATATCTCAGGGTATAATGGCTTTCCATTATACCCTTCAATGATTTTTGTTTTAATGGTCAATTAAGTGCAATATAAAAATAAATACTAAAGAACAAAGATTTTCTATTCATTCTTTACTTTCTCAAATTTTCCAAATTGGAAATTAATTAACTTCTTCAAACTCCTTGTTGTTTGGGTCTTCCTCCTCTCCCCTGCCCCCCACTCTTCTCTCTTTAGAAAGCAAAACCCACAAAACAACAATGAAAAAAAAAAAATTTGTGATTGTGCTTACATATCATGAAGCTATTTTTCTATGTGTATTCATACACACACTACAGCTCATCATTGTCTGTAATGATCACCAATAGTTTATTTTTCAAATAATTTTTTTTCCTGTTTTAATGTCAAAGAAATTCTTTCCTGAACAGAAGACTACAGAACACTCTACTGTATACAATTTTGGCTTTCTTCACTACTCTCAAGAGTTGTTTTAAATTTAAGTAGAGGATTATAACACATTATTTTCAGTTGCAATATCAATGCATACTCCAATTTTTTCTTCAAATAAGTCTTTGGACCGTTCTTTAAACTGACAACTACAAAAGTGATTGACAATCTTCACTATTCCACAAGCTTCTTTCTTACTCTGACATGAGTCTTACGTGAGACTGCCACATGCATCAATATGTTCACCATATCATCTTCTGGTGCTATCACTTCCTTGCTTATTACTTACATTTTATCAAAGGTCTTGTCACATCTCTTCTGAATTCCCTTTAAAAATGGGGTATTTTGTTCTACTGACTATAGTGGCGATGTGGAATTAAAGTCAATTTACAAATTCAGCATTTACAGTGAGGACAGGATGTCATCTAAAAAAATCTATCAAAGTAAGTGGAAATCCGTTTGATAAAATATTCTGAAAATAATCTATGATGAAAAGATGTACTCATGCTTACTAAGTAATACAGCTACTGGTGTTGACTGGATAGACTTTGCATTCCTACTAATTGATTGCATTACTGGACAGAGAGATTTTAAACAAATGCAGCATCCCTAAAATGTTTTTTTCTTTGCAACCTGATTAATTTTGTCTTATCTTGCCAAAATTTTTGTCCATAAGAGAAAGAAAACAAGCTCTGGATTATTTTCGAGCACTATTTCATCCTGTGACACAAAGATTTAGGCTAATTCATGTATTTACGATTAAAAGTTATAAAAATCTGTGTTTTACTTATTAAGTAATATATATTTGGAAAAAAAAATAAGATCCAGGAATAGGCAATTAAAGGTATAGATTTTGTTTCAGTACTGATGAAAGCTATCATGAAAGACACTGATATTTTCAGCTTTTTAGCAATTGCATATTTCCTTGTGCTTCTTTCACCCCCAATCAGCCATTTCATTAGTATTTTGGTAGCACCACTGATAAATAAGGTCATCAAACAGCTAATGATTCAATCACTTTCATATGCCTTGCCTTTCCCTGACAAACTTAGGTTGATATTTTTATTTTCACACATATACACCATCTTTTTTTTTAAAAAAAAGAAAAATGTTCTTTTCCTTTGCTTAAAAGAATACTATTAACAATTTTATTACCATAGTTTGGGGCATTTGTGTTTTGGATCAAAGGCTTACCATCTGTTGTTTGGAAGAGATGCATCTGCGTCTTTGTTTCTTCAGATGAGCTAAGTGGGAAAGAAGAAAACAAAGAAGAAAGGTCATTTCCAAGAAGAGTTGTTTAAATGGCCGTTGAACAAAATCTCTGACTTTTAAGAATTCCACTGTGTTTGGATCTGCCTTGCTCTAAAGTGCAAGCGCTCACACTTATGTCCTGTCTCAGCTGCCATGTGATTTGCACCAGTTAAATGGTGAACTGCCTGTTCCCAGGCTCTGTGTTATGTGCTGATCCACAGACAGAGCTGTGGCCCACTTTCTCACTCAGTTCCTGCAGGCACTAAACTTCAGTTGCAGCACATTGAGGGGATTTTCACATGGAGGCAAGAAAAGTAGGAGCAGGGGCTCAATGCAATAGTGACTTAACCATACTTTTGTTCCTTTTTTCTCAGCACCAGTCTGGACAAAAACAACATGGCAATCAACATCCTTGCTTCAAAGAGAGGATTTAAGAGTTGCACTGAGGTAGCAAAAGGAATAACTGAGAGTCAGATGCCAAAGAAGGCAGCTGGAGTCTCTTGTATGCACTAAGAGGCTGTAGCAGGTTGGCTCAAGAAAATAGGGTAACTGTGAATGGAGTGAGTAGGAAGAGTCTGCAGAAGGAAACCCAAAGCACCTGAGGCAAAAACAGTGTTTGTGACAATATACAGAAGTTGAAGTATAATTATTATACTCTTAATCATTTTAAAACTCATTTTAAACCTAGGTTACACGTACTTACATACAGAGGTAAACATACCCATTTCTGGCCCTTGTGCAGGAAACTGGTGTTATAACTTTGTAATTAATTAGTTAATGGCAAAAGCTCTGAATATTTTAAGACAGGTAATGATTCATAGGGATATTAGCAATCTTGTAAGTTTTGTTTTTCCACCTTTGTAAAAAATTTTAAAAATACAAAAATCTGTTTCTGTCCCTTCTCCTTTTTTCTTCTCTCTAACATATCCAAGTTACAGTACATGAGGATTTTAAATACTAAAAACTAAGAATTTAAAAGTAAGGAAGAGTTACTTTTCACTGCTTCATCACAGAACAGGATCTTGTGGAAAATCTCAGGCACCAACTGCGTATTTGGTCTTTTCGAAATCACTTCGATACTACTTTGCTCTGCTGAACTCCATTTAACAAAAGACATTTTCAGATATGAGGTTGCAAATTCCCAGAATTTATTTTAAATTTTGGGTCGTTTTGATTTCCCCCAGCACAATCTCCACCTTGTATGGGCTCATTTTCTTCATTCAGGCACTACTAGTCTTCATCCAGTAGCTGTTCTTGACCAATGTTTGACCCCATCTTACTCTTTCTGGTGAAGATACACATGATGAGAGCTGTGTTGCTGCACTAAACTCACAATAATCCTACCATTTTTAGGATACATTTGTGGATGTTGAATAGGTCCAAAAAAAGAAATTACAGTCGTGAAATTACAGTTTGTCAGGAGACAAACTTGACACTTCCTATCACCTTCTTAAAGCTGTGTTTACCCAGAGACATTAGACCATTTTGATATATTCATTATGCAGCCTTGCCATTTCCTTCAGTAATCTTTCATGGTCACTGTCAACATCAAATGTTGCATAGAGGTCAACAAAGATGAGAAATTATATTTATCCATCACTGCCATTAGTATCTTGAGATCTGGTTTCTGGTTTGCATCCAGATTGTGTTGAGGCTGGGACACTTGCTACAGCCTGGTCGTTTCTTCCCCCAATAGTCTGTCACTGCTATAAGAACATCACAGCAAATATCAGTAAAGTTGTGCCCCTTGTGCTGGGACTGCTGTCGCCAAGACTCAAGGATCTATAGAAGTGACCATGGCTGGCTTCTGGTTTCTTTCTATTCATTAGTTTCAGCTTGAGAGGCATGGCATAACTCTGCCCTATGCCTGTGAAAAGAGTGGAGGGACTTCAGTGAGAAGCAGAAAATAAGAACCTGCATCAGAAAATGGCCAGTCATAAAGCTCTACTTCATGACATCTCAGGGATGTAGTAAAATGAAAATCTGTCCACTGGGCAGCAGGTCAATACACAAAAAAATAGGGCTTTGATTTGTGAGCTGTGTCATTAGCTGTAGATATAGCACCACACAGAATCCAGCTTCTGTGTTCTAATAAAAGCTCTGTGAGAAGAGCATTTCTAATAAAGGTCTTCAGGGTATCATAGAAATGATGGCCAGTAAAAAGATTATGCCAAAATTTTGGATACAGCAACTAGTAGTATTAGGACTAAATTAGCTATTCCATTGCTAAAAAAACCTGAAGATACTTGGAAATTTTATAGCTGAGTTTAAAATTCTTTCTGGAATTTTACTCAGGAAATTGTACTCAATGCAAAGAAATAAGATTTTCTTTTTCTTTAGAAAAAACAATGGGGACGAAGGAGAAGATATATAAATGTATCAGCTGAAAAAATATGCTTAATAGAGCAAATTTTTAAGTTTTTAAAATGTAGCTGTTAATCATATGTGTAAAGGAAAAGGCAGTTTGGGAAAATGCTCTGTAACTGTTAAAGTTCATTTTGTTACCTTGAAAAAGCAGGAATGTGAGTCACAACACTCCCTTCTTGTTTGCATGGTTTATTAACTCTTGGTCAATATGGTGCCATGACGCCCCCATGTTAAAGAAAAGTCTTCATAATCCTTCAAGAAAAAGATTTCTTATCTTCTAGCTAAGAAATATTTCAAAATATAGAAAGCCTGTAGCTTCCAGCAGCTCCGTAGATAGTATTCCATCTAAGACTCAGGGACCTATTAAGACAATGCATCACATACTTCATGAATTTTAAGACACACAGCTTTTAGATGGAAATGTAGAAATACATCTGGACATCCAAGTTCACTTTAAAGTACAGAGGGCTAGCCAGGTGTCAGGAAATACGATTCACAGCTACAGCCATGTTGAGAGACAGCAGAGAGTACGGAAGTTTTTGGGACAGCCAACACAGCCACAAAGAGATCTAATGTAGAACACCTTTGTGAAGATTGTTACTGTTTAGATACTTGAAGACTGTGGCTGATAAATATTTAATCCAAAGAACACCTCAAGTAATATAATTTTCTCCCATATGAAGCTTTACCCTAATTTTACTCAGGTCTGAGACTGTCATGAAATTTAGTCAGGGACTGACTTCCTAGATGTCCTGAGCAGAAACCATGTGTGTTTGTCCACAAGCAACTTGAGTAATTAGGTTATTATTCAGATTATTTCAACTCCCCATCTGAGACAATACTATGAGATGGCTGTTTTCCCCCCTCTACAATTTTATTGACCTTTCTTAAAGAGGAAAGGAGGTTTTTCTTTAAAGAATTGTATTTCTTTAAAGCTGTGATCCAAACTGATAAAAGATGAGTGCCCAATCATGTCACAGATATAAAGGAGATTATTTTTTTGCCATAACGTGCAAATAGCAGGCAAAGGTAGGAATAGAAACACCTAAATTATGTATATTAATATAATACATTAGAAAGCAAAGTGGACACTCAAATTTCCACTATGTGAACTGCTGAATATAAGGGTTTTTTTCACTATCTAGGGAATTATTTTTCCTACATTCAGCTTCAAATGAAGTGTTTGCAAGTAAAAAAGGACAGTTGAAACACATGATCCCCAGGATTAAGGAATTTGAGACCCCTCTTCTACAATATTACCCCACAAAATTATGATGACTAGTGAAAGTAGCACTAGACCAATGTCATACGCAGATTTACATCACCTGTCTAGAGGTTAGCATGTCATCATGAGCCCCAATATAAAATTTCTTTAACAGTGAAGGAGATTTAACCGCACAGCTGGCATAGCTAGATGTACACGTGTAAATATTCATGGCATCTCTCCTGGCAGTCAGGAACTTATTCTTTAGTTGTGTTTAAGAGCATAGCCATGACTTCATTTAAAAATGAAAAAAAATTATGCACAGCCATATTTTACTTCAAACCATAGGATTTCATCATTTAGCTCCAAATAGCAAATAGCAGAAAAGTGACTTTTCAAAGATCTTTTCAACTGGCAAAGTTTTCCAATACTCAGTTTTTAACTAATGTGTATTTCTGGTTTTCTGCTATATTTTTAATTTGCAGGATTTTATTTCCAGGGTAAAAAAAAATTGGATGTTAAAATAAGGGTTAAGCGCACTGATGTGAAAATTGAAGCTTAAAAGTACATCTAAATCTTTTTCTGTTTTTCCATTTTACTGTGAAACCTTATGAGAATGCATAATACAAAGTAGGGAAATTTCCATCTCAAATGTATGGATTGAAGATATTTAAATAACAATACTGCCATTTAGACATTGTCTGAGTGAAAAGAATTTTCAGGCCTTTGAGGTTCATCTTTCACTAGTCAAAAAGTAGCTTCTGGCAGTTTGCATGCTGCGTTGCCAGATTAAATGATAATGTTCCTTCAGGTAAGCGCTACACAGGAGAGAAAAATTAAAGCCTTGGAAAGACAATCCTGCTCCTCCTAGGGTCTTTTTATGGTAGGTTAATGACCAATAAATGTGCTAGAAAAAAGTCTCCAAATCATGGAGATACAGGAAATGAATCTTTTAAAGACTTTTCCAGAAGCTCTTGCTCAGCAGCCCTGGAGATAGGTGGATATATCAGGAGTACCGTCACAGCTTATCTAAACTCATGTCTCATTTGGGATGGGCACCACATAGCTATGGCAGTAGGCTATATTGAAGCAGACAAGGTCATTAGCCTGCATGTCTGCAAATTGTTTGTTCCACTCTTAGATCTCTGCTTTTCATGGATCTGGTCATGGGGGAAAGCTGATTAAAAAGGTGTCTGCTGCTAGGATTCAAAGAACAGATCCCTCCAGAACTTCTAAGCTTCAAAACCAGTCTTTTTTTAATTTCTTTCTTTTCAAGCTGAATCAGTGACTTTTGTCTTTTGCCATCCATTCAGCAGCAAGTATGCTAGTGAAGAGATGCAGATACAGCCTGGATACATGAACAGAACTCAGGTCTCTTAGAGCACACAACACATCTGTATCCTGATGAGTTCCAATACCCTACAAGACCAAGTTCTTCTTGTCAGTTGCAAATATCCACAAGACCATGCTCTTTTTGGCAAGTCTGAATACTGTCTGCAACCTAGCCATGGTACAAATAACTCTTTCTGGCACAAAACTCAGTCTGAAAACAGGGAAAAGTCTTCACTTCTCCTATCTTCAACTTCTCCTATCTTCTCCTATCTTGCATCTTGGCATTGGCTTTTAGGTTTTTTTCTTTTGAAGCAGAGGTACTAGGGACATGTGTTCCAGGAGTGCAGGGAGCAGGGGGAAAAACTAGTGAAGAAAAATATGGAACAAGGCAAAACAGTTCCAAAACTTCACTGAAAGTCTGTGCCTAAATTCTCTTCATGGCAAATCTAAGAAATAATTGTTCATTACATAATGTGAGTTTTAACACTGCTTCAGTCACTTTTCATCTCATGGCAGCAGTTCCTGGTGATAATATTGTTAGTGAAGAGTATCACTCAGAATACTAAAAATGTGACACCTTCCACCTATGAAAACTGTACCTAAAGTGTATGTAACAAATATAGGACATTCAACTGATTTGAACAAATCCAAACTTCACGATGAAATTTAGAGGATGAAGTTCAGAAATAAGGAAGCAAAGATAAGGAAGCAAAGTGGCTACATTAAGCATGGAACATTCAAAACCTTCTTCATTCCCTGTAACATTTTTTATCACACTTAAATGTGAAGACAAAGTCTATTTTCAGGAGTCACACAGAGATATGCCTATCTCAGCTTGCATAGAAATGAAAGGGAAAGCAGAATTTTCCTTTCCTGAGAATGCCTGAGGGCATAAAAAAATTTCTGGATTACAAAGTTCTAAACTCTCTGCACTGGATCAATGGCATACTACTATCTTCATTTTTGTAACATATACTAAGTAGTTAGCTTGACAAGCTGTGCTTGCTCTAGCTAGTATAGATGCGTTGTATCTAATAACATATTTTAATTTATTAACTGCAGAAAACCAGAGACATTATATAACAGTTTAAAAGCCAGAAAACAAAAAGGTAAAATCACCATTATTTTGCATACATTTCTAAAATAATGTTTAACACCTGCTAGTATGACAACTTCAGATGAATTTAAATATAGATGCATATTTCCTGTTTTAAACTATATTGTATAAATATTCAAACCAGGCCAGACCAGAAGTAGGTTAAAATGAGTTATTTATCACTCTTTCCAGTTTAATCTGGTTAGACTATCATGCTTTAAAGCTAAATATGTGATGTACACTTGCTATAGGAGAAAGGACATTGAGAAGGAAGACAAAAAAATGCTGTTACAATTTTATATATCAACTTTACTTAATGTTTGAAAGAAAGAAAAAGCCATTACTTTTGTGAATACTGAGACACTACCAAGATTGGTTTTCCATTCAAATAAGAAACAGCGTTTTTCTAATGTGAAGCAAAGAAACTGCATGCTGCAATGCATAAAATGAAAGTACCTATTAAGCCAAATTAAATTGCCTGCCTGAATGGGTTGATGCTGCTGTTTTTATACAGGACTGAAAGATATATTAGAAATCTCCCAGACAGAAAATACATGAGATTTGAATTTTTTCTTTTCAAAAGAGCAGATATTACCTTCTACAGTAAATTCATTGCTATGACTTCGAATTTGTTCTCAAATATAGGTGTACAAATGTGCTTGTGTTACTCCTGCCAAAAAGTCTAGAAGTTAGATGCTTTATTAAATATTATCCAGTGACTTAAAATAACATGATGATGTTCTACAAGACAATATATGGTGCATGACAATCAGTTTGAAAACCTGGGGCTAGACACAAGCATCCATCTTTATGCTTGATGTGTGCAATGGAATAGTTTTTCTAACTACCAGTGTATTATTATTGATCTAATAAAAAGCTTTTGAGCTGATAGCCCTTGAGATGGTGAACATTAATTCAAATATTTCCTATTATTTTAATAATTTTTTACATAACTCTGCACACTTGGTGGCAAAACAGGTTATTATGAGTTATTGCTTGCAAAAATGGGCACAGCCAGTATAGAACTTGAGCTTATTTAGCTTCTCTGAGCAGATAGAAGCATTTCAGTTTACATTCCTAGTCACTGAAAATAATAACTTTGTATTAGAACCTGTTTTTCTTACCTTGATATTCTCTGTAACTACTAAAGTAGATTTTTTGAAGGTAGTATTCTATGTTTTCACCACTATCACCACTTTTCTCTATTAGACTTTGGAAGGCCCACTCCTTTTATTCCAAATCAGATTTCCTTACAGTTAATCATTCAAATAAATACATATTGCTGTTAATTTGACATCAAAATGGATATTTTACAATTATACATCATCTGCTGCTATGATCCCTTATACTTAGCAGTAACATGCTTCTAAATGAAGCATGTCCCCTGTCCACTTAGTCTTTGGTTGACCTGCAGTTTGCAGAAAAGATAATTTCTGTTCATTTCTTTTAAGGTCTTGTGTGGCCATAACAGCTGAAATGAACAGTGCAATTTCCACAATAGATCTCCTTCATGCTAAGTGGCAGTCCAAAATGTCTAGATGCTGGAGATTGAACAATAAAATTTGTTCTTAATACATACCCCTTGCTGCCTGGGACTCAAAACATATAGACATTTAAAGAGTTTCAGGATAATAGAAAGTGTCTGTGATTGATTTATTGTACATATCATAATGCATGAAATTTTTGTACTTGTGGTAGAAATGTGTTACACTTTAAATGCATTTTTTCTATAGAATTATCATTGTGTTTTATAACACCATTGATAAGCAATAACTGCTCCTAGAAGCTGTTTACATAGCAATTCTGAGATAGCTTTTCTGCTTGCCATACATTATTTTGGTATTTCCTTTTTTTTGCAGAACAGTTTGCACATGGCAATTTTATAACAAATAAAACTGCATTCACATCTGGTTGGGAATTTTTTGTTGAGCTAGTTTGGGTTTTGCGTTTGGTTGGGTTTTTCTTTTGGGGTTATGTAGGTCCATTGTGCATTGTGTTTAATTTCCTCTTTAAAACTCTTGTTCTGTTTGCTTTTAAAAAATGGAAAGATGAGAGAAAAATTCCCCTTCTTTTGATTTATGCAAAAATAGTGTTATTATTTTTCCCCAAGTAAATTACATTAAATATGCTGTTTTCACAACAAACTACAGCATTTAATAGGCTTTTTTAGATTTAGTCTGCACCTGCATGGTTCTGAAATGTGTCAAAGTTTAATGGGCTGATAGTGCATAGGAGAATTTGTGTGTGTGAATTTTTGTGTGTATGTGTGTGTTGTGTGTGTGTGTTGTGTGTATGTGTGAGTGTGTGTGTGTGTTTACAGCTTGGTATTTGATTTAATGAAGACCTCTTTTGTTTGTTAGAAACTGGATATAACTAGTCACATCTCAGAGGTCTCGTAATCTTAGAGGTCTTTTTTGAGCCTAATTGTGTGATTCTGGGATTCTATGAGTAAAAATGCCACCACAATCTGCAATTTTTTATAAACTAAGAGTGAATTCAATTATCAATAAATTAAACAAGATCATTTAACTAAATTTTTTACCTGAAGGCAGTGCTGTGCACCTAAACTCCTTTTGAAAATACTGCTTATGGAGATATTTTCCCAGTAATAGCCCAAAGTGAAAACCAATCACAACTGCTAATCTACATTTGGTGCACATGTTTCATGTATATAAATTCATATCTTGACTTTTAATATATATGTACATATAAGTGAAGTTGTGTATTATATATGTACACACACACAACACACTCTCAGTATAAGAACCATGTTTCTTATGTTTGCAGATAAATTAGGTATATCTGAAGTAAAAAAGTAATAAATATTTTCTATTGTCATAGACCTTCATTTGCCTTTACAACAAATGTTTTCTACCTTTCTCTGCATAAATATAGAGGAACTCCCTCGAAACAACGTAAACAAAGAGTTGAGCTTTGTGATATGTCTTTAGAAATAATCTGAAATCCAGTTGAGGTATAACTACCATATTGCTTCTAAATTTTTTTTGTACTTCTCATACTATATTTTTATTCTTTCCAGACAGATGCCACTAGCTTATACAGACAGACTACTGCTTGCTCTTTGTTTAATACAGTGCATCCACACTTACTATTATCTCCGTAGCATCAGTGAAGAAGATACCTTGGATAGCTCCAAGTGAAGTACTAGGAATAAATAGCTTCAGCTCATTCAGAACAAAGACTGCAGTTGTTATTTTATGGGGATGTTGCTCTGGATCAAAGGTACTGAACATAATCTGGTGTTTATTGTCTACATCATGCACTGTAGATCATCCTGCCTCCTAAGCCAATGTATCTGTTCTGTTTCCTGCTTCAAGTGGGGACCCCACGGTTCCCTACTCTGCATGGTTTAAACTTGGTTCACATAGGGCTAGTGTGGAATAGGTATTTCCTTTCAAGATGATATGTAAGTATATGTAAACTGTTGGTACTTGGGTTTAGTTTCTTGGACTTCAAAAGGAGCCACAGGCATTACCTTGGCCTGTTGTCCCTTACTCCTGTTACCTTTAAGAACACACCTGGCTGAAAAGAAAAGAGAGTCCCACAATCTTTATCAGAACCAGAAAAATAAATCACAAAGAAGACAGTGAGACTCTAGTTCCACCAGCACTCAGCCAAAGTTCCCAGTCTTCAGTCTTTGGTTCCAGCTACTTAGTCCTGGTTGTGATAGTAAATACAAAACTTGGCTGAAGGCTCTGAAAGATTTGTTCATCAGCTGTTTTTCATTTTAATGGTTACAGGAAGAGGTAAATAGACTGACCCAAACAAACTCTGAATTTCAGATTTCAAGTAAATACTTCTTTTGCTCTCTTAACACAGAACTTGCAAGTAGCACACTAAGCTGGGTCCATGCAGTGGTAATATCACAAGCTTTACAGTTGCTCTTCATTTGACACAAGTGACCTTAAATTATCTATCCATATTTTCCTTTTGAAAGATGAGTATGAAAAATAGAAGGATTTATACGTGCATTCTGTTGCTACTTCTTTGTAGCATCATTAAAAAATGAAGTTGTAAATTAAATTGTGCATGGATTTCCCTTTTGGCACATTTATCTCCTGTTGGTCATTACATTGGTCAATGTGTGGGCAGAAAGTGTTGTTGTACTTCAAAGCTATCATTCCTGGTAGTGAAATTACAATTTTATGTCTGAATAGACCCATATTTGATTAAACATTTATCATTTATCATTGTTTTTCCACCATAAAAATATAAATGAGTTGACAGTGAAAAAAGTCTGTTCTCTTAAGTTAAGAATGATAAGGGTTCTTTTGGTATAGTTTTTCAAGAAAAACACAAAGTGTACCCTGCACTAATTTTAATATGGTGCTATTTTTATATAAGCCTTGGTTGTTTTGATCCATAAATTTCTCAAAATGAAAGAAACGTCACAAATAGCCTTGAAAAAATTAAGAAACACAAACTCCTGGCAGTTACTGTATGAAAACAGATCACTGAACCATATGGTTGCTTAAGGAAAAAAGACAAAACAGTATGATACATTTCACAAAGTTAGAAATACCACTCATGGAGAAAGACAGTGAAATTAACAAATTCCTGTTTTCTTTTATAGGGGTTGTTCTCTAAAGCATGACATTCAATTGACCTCCTCTTTACATGGATTACTACGAATGTCATTATTAGTTATAAAATTATCCAGCCATTCTAAAAAATTCATCTGTAGCATTTGCCTTTCCCATTTCATTGTGACCGTGCATATCAAAGGTTGAAGACACACCAGGCAAAGGAAGAAACCCTTGCTTCTGCAAATTTTCCATGCCCATTTTCTCTGATGTTTCTCTGGTCTTAAGAAAAGCATGAGAAAAAGAGATTCTTGCTGGACAGGATTCAATCCGTCATCAGTAGATCTCTAGCATGTATTCTTAATATATCCCCTCTTTGCCTTCTTATGTCACAAAACTATGTCCAGTCTGCATGCTTTGGATGATGCAGGGGATCTAAAATTGCTCTGGCAAATGTGTGCCTAAACAATTGAGTCCCACATTTGGTTGCCTGAAAAATGTAACATCCAAAATTTAAAAAATATTCTGCTTTTGTTTAGCCATGTAATTTCTATTGGCATAGTCCAAAATAGTATGGTATAAAAAGGAAATATGGATTTTTATCTAGTATATCCAGTCTATATTCAGGAAGTTTCATTTATTATAGAGAATTTGCACTGAATTATATGGTACCTACATCCTTTATTTGTCTTATTATGAGTTTTCCCCCTCTCTTGTCATCGCACCAGAAAAAAAATGTGTAACAAGGAGCGTTTGAAAGGCACTGTGGGAAGGTCATCTGCCCTGTGGAGGAGCAGTGCCAGATGGGGGGCATGCAATGGCAGCAGCCTTGCCACTGTCACAGTTTCACCAATTCCTAACAATATGAGTATTGATAATGTTTCTGCAAGAGAAAGGACAAGGGCAGAACAGGCTGCGGAGGTTTGTCTGGGTCACGTAGCACTGATGCATCCCCTGCAGTAAAAATAGTATGCCACTTACCTAAAGTGATCTTATTTCAGCTGAAGGCAATTCTCCCCAGGAACTACCTATCCTACTGCAGATACTCCTTTTATACTAAAAAAAATTTCTGTGTCTCCATACCTGTTCCTCTATTTATTATATGTAAACAAAAAAATCAGCAGACTGAGGGGAAACACTTTGGTGTGTAAATTAAAAGTGGTATGACACAGTGCAGAGTTTGATTTGCTACTCAATGTGCAATATATAAATCTATACATTGGCCCTCCATCTTTATTCTGGTGTTGGGAAATTCAGGTTCCTGAAATATGTTTTTTAATGCATCCATTTTAATAGACCAATACTTTAAATGAATGTAGAATACCTGAAGGGAAAGTCATAAAGGAGCTTGAGATCAAAAATGTCAGAAATATAACCAACTTTTATTTTTGTTAAACTACAAATGTCTGACATTATGAAGTAAAAATATTTGCAAAAAAATCCCAATAATGCTTCAGTTGTTCCTGGTAAGCAGCTGATACTTAATCTTCAGTTGCTTAAGATATCTTGTTTTGCCTTTGACGAGAATTATTTTTCTATATACTCAACAAGTAAGGAAGAAGCAAATTTCTGACAGCATGTTAAAAACTGCTATTCAAAAGCCATTCAATATTTTGACCTGTTTTAAAGCACAAAGCTAAGCTTTATGAATGTACTTTTCCAACATCTAAAAAAGATGAAAAATTCATCCTTACCATAGCAGTAAAAAGAGTACTTACAGCTAAGTATTTTCTTCAGTTCACTGAAATAAACAAAAATTACTTTCCAAAAATTCAGTAAATCCTCAAGCAGTATGAAAACTAATGGCTTTTCATTGTTTGATAAGTTTAATCAAGGAAAAGACATATGAAGCTCTATGTTATTTTAATGGAATAGAGTGCATATGTCAAAGTGTAATGAGAAACAAATGACATGACAGAGTTTGCTAATGTGCCACTGCAGTAGGAAGCAGTGCAGTACAGCTGCATTCCAGCAGAGCAGTGCTCGAGGCTGTTCAGCCAGCCCTTGCTCAGACACACAACTCCTTGACCAGATCACAACCAGTGTCCACCTGACCTTGTTTGTAGGTAGTTTAGGCAGTTTGAAACAGCACCAATGTGAGCAGCAAAAAAGTAGTTTTTAAAGGTATGTTGATCAGCAAGTGTTCTTCTTGTATTTCTCTCATGTTTTAGAAAGAATTCCCAGTCACAGATGCTCTTTGGGAATAGTTCATTAAACTGATGAAAGAGATGAACTACATTAGCTCATCATACTTCAATAGCTTAATTTAAGGCATTGTAATCACCAGAGAGAAAATAACACATGATATTTACTTGAATATGACCTGTATTCAATAGTGTGTGTTTAACACAACCTTCAGAAAGTCTCAGAAACCTTCGGGAGAATCTTCCACCTGTCAGCTCTGCCTCTGCATTTGTATGTCACAAGTTTCTGCAGACAGTTCTGGGGTTTTTTTACAGTGTAACCTCTTAGCACTCTTATGGGATGAATCTCTGACAGATGGGTGTAATCCATTTATTAGATTATGGATCCCGATTCTCCCGGGGCAGTTTCAAATTCACATGGTGCTCTTAATATTCTTTCATCTGGATGTGGACCGATGATTTACTTGACTATACCAACCAGGGAGGTTTATGGCTATTGTTCATTTCAGCAGCATAAAGTAATTTACATTCCAAAGAATACGTTCCTCATCCACTCATTGGAGATCATAAGGTATGAGTAATAGTAATGTTTAGGAATTCTTCTTTATACAAATTTTACCACAGGAGAAAGAATCTGATCTCCAAGGAGAGACACAGATTTGCTTGGAAACAGCAGTCTCAGCAAGCACTTTCTCTTTTGGACTCACAAGGTGAGGAGCACTCCAATCAACCAACTACCCAAGACATGCTCAACTGCAAGGACACAAATAATAGCACATATTTAGGAGTAAGAGAGGAGATGAAGCCAACCTATTAAAAAAAATTCTAAGAAATTCCTTCGTCTTTTGATGTCTTTGTTTTTTTTCCACAGATCTGACAATTACTGATTGGAAATTAATGGATGAGGAAAAAAATTAATGTAATCATTCTTTCCTAATATTGTTCAACCTGTTAAAGGAAAAGTCAGGATTCTCAAAGAAAGCAAGGTTAAAAAAAGTGTTAAGGTCTGCTAGGGTGCATGTTTTCATTCTTCACAAAAATGCTGAGATCTGCTAAATCTCAGATTGCACACAATGCTGGAGATGCTATCAGTAAAACTGCATTTAGCATTTGTTTTAGTCCAGAGGCAGAAGCAGAAATTAAAACATGTCATCAAGGACAGTTAAATTTGCATGAACTAACCATTAAAGCAAAGAATGCATTCAAAGGGATTTATTTTTATGTGCCTTTCAGAAGCATGCCAGTGCACAGCAGTTTTCTTTTATTAAATTGCCAAAGCCATTCTGAGGATATTCTGCAACAGTTAAATGTAGAAATTAAGACTTTAAGACTTAGTTGTTTAAGTTGTGCTAGGAAAAAAGACTCGGGAATTTTATATTAGAAAAGTATTTTTGCTTCAGAAATTGGATTGCATCAAAAACTGAATAAGCATCTGTGTTTGTATGACCAAATTTGCTGGTATTTATGGAAACTGCAAATGTGTAATCAAAAAGGTAGTAAAGCCACTTTGCAAGAAAAGTAATCTCTAAATAAGTTTTGAGACTCTTTTTCCAGTAAATACTTTTAGAACTTTTTTTCTAGTACTAGTACTGTTTGATCTGATAGCACAACCAACAGGAAACCATGTGACAATATCTGTGAAAGAGATAATTTTCTACATTCACTTCTGAAAGAATTCCAAAGTCTTATTTTTCATTAGCTAAACATTAGGGCATCCACAATCTTTTTTTTTTTTTATATGTCTGATTAGAGAAACTAATCACAAAATGCATATTGCATACACCTTGAGATCTAGCTTTTAGTACTGAGCCTACAAAACATTTTGTTTGAATGCTTATAGTTTTAGTTCCCAGAGGCCTGCTCTCCCTAAACTGATTTCAGCAAACCAAAACATACAGGCTAACTTATTGTTTATTTAATCATAACACAGCAGAGTAACTGATTTTGAAAACTGTTCCAGAATTCTCAAGGTCATTCACAAAAGCAGCACACTTTATTCCCTTGTTTGGTACAAAGAAGTATTTGAATAAGGTAGATTGTATCACAGTAGAAAAAAATTTGTCAATGAGTTATCAGAGGTGCATTTTGATTTACTGCATTAAAATATTGGTAGATACAATAAAAGTCGTTTGTATTGCTTACCTGATGTCCAAGGTACTTTCCATCTGGTCTCCTCTTACCCAGCAGATCAAGGTACGGCCAACCCTTCTGACATCTGAGTGGGAGCAGGATGGCTGTCATCTCCAACTTCACTTCAAGAGGCATTGAAAACTTCAGTGCCACAGGAGCAGTTGTTTGAAAGAAAGACCATCTGGGTATGAACCTTTCCTTACAGAAAGAAAAGGCAGGTAGAGCTAAATCCCTGGTTTTAATGTAAGTTTTCCAACTTTGTTTCTCTCCTGACTTTCCCTCCATCTCAGAAAGTCTCAAGAGTTGATTCTGTTGACCCTGAAAGTGTCATTTGACTCAGGGGTAAGAGAGACTTAGAAAATGTGATAATTTACTACACTTTGCACAGCTTGTGCACCTGGCCTGACTCTGGCAAAGCTTGGTAAGTTTATATATTCTCTGATATAGTCTTCTATCATTGAGGCTTTCAGGAATACATAAAAACACAAGGGCTATTCATGGAATTTCCTGCAGTTAGTTCTTTCTGATTTTGTAAAATCAAATACATACCTGAAGACACACAAGGAGAAATATCATTACCATTTCTCATGCTCTGTGTCTATCAGGAGAAGGCATCTTCACTGATAATTAAAACACTTATCAAATGCCTGGCTGGTCAACAATAGCATAAAAGTTCTCTTGAACAGTGACCTGTGAACCACAGTATGAACTTCTGCTATGAGAGAATAGAGTCAGTAGCACCTTTTAGTAAAGGCACTATTTGACAGTACTAATTGAACTTTTATTTATTAAATAAAATTAGTCAATGTTGGTGCTCAATAATTTATTAATAGATCCATGAGTTTCGAAGGTGAAAAATTTTTTTTGTATTTTAAGAAATTTAGTATTTAATTTAATCTTTATTTCTAAAATATTAAGAATATTTTACTCCTAAAATATTTAATTTCTTCAAATTAAAATGTAAAATTGTACTATAAATTATTTTACAACATTTTTATTTTATAAGAATTGGGTTTTCCTTTTCCACCAGTGGGCTATTTGAAGGAGTCCGATGTTATTCATCAGTGGCATGGTGAAAGCATAACCAGGCATGTAACTTTATTAACGTAGGAAAGATGATGAAAAGAGAGATTCTGCACTTCATTTGTCTTCAACATATGATGAAACACTGAGTTCAGTTTCCATCACTTTCCAGGGACATCCTCAAAGAAGCTGTCAATGGTTACACTACTGTTGATCAAATTGGGCTAAGAACTTTTGACAGCACTTGAAAAATAATAACATTTAATTTAAAAATTGTTTGAAACTTACCTGTGAAACGAGGCATTTTGAATTACATTCTGGGTTTTTTTGTCTTTTCAAATTAATTTGGTAGAAATGAAACGAAAAAAATCGAAAAATGGCATTTTACATTTTTACATGTGTGCATAAGATTTATTCATTCATGGAAATATATGGAAAACTGTTTCTGAAAAGACAAAAGATGAGAAGATATATTGTGGACAGATTTTGATATTAATTATCTGAGCTATTGTCCTTCACATAGATGTGAGTTACTTGCAAAAAAGAAAGTTATTTTTTGTTTTCACCTGGCTGGTCAATTATTGGGCGAGGAAGGAACTGGGATGGTAATTCAGACAGGTGTTAGATGGAAACAGAGGTTTCCTGAAAAATTGAAGGACAGTGCAGAAAAAAAACAGTCAGGGAGACAAAGCAGTAAATATAAAACAGATAAAAAGAGATATAAAAGGCCAGGCCTGAGAGACAAAAGGAGTGAGATTTTTGCTAGGAACACGTAAGCGATGGCCTGGGGTTTATTGCATCATGGAATTGCTGGAATAAGAACAACCCTGACAGACAAGAAACAGCAGTCAGAGAGAAAGGGAAGACAGTTGTTTCATTATTTTTCTTTCATTCACTCTATTTCCTCCAAATGATTGACTATCTAGCTCTTTTCACTTAAAACTTGCTTGAGCCTTTCATATGCAGTTTTTAGAAAAAGACAAAGCTGAAGGCTCTGGCAGGCCTGTGGCCTCAGGAATACATTAGCAGTGTCCACAAGTTTCATGCTAGAATCATCTAAATGTGCAGAACTGTGTATGTCTCTGAACATAAACACACCCATATTCATGGAAGATGTAGCAATCAAAAGGTATGAAAGAAGATACCTGTCTTTGAATGCAAAATATTTGCAGGTTTTATTATGGTTTGTTTGTTTGTTTGTTTGTTTGTTTGTTATAAATTTGTATTGGGTTTTATTTCATTATATCTTTTGAAAAGAGATTTTTTTTAAATAAAGAGTATGGTCATAGTGTAATTCAAAATATATGTTTATGGATCCAAGAATAAATGATCCATATCCAATATTTACCTCACTCAGACATGACTGAAAATCCCATTCTGTACTAATCCACTAATCTTTGAACATATTTTAGGACTCTCATGGTTTTACCCCAGCCAGCAGCATCACCACATGGCTGCTTGCTTATTCCCTGTCCCAGCAGGATTAGATGAAGAGAATTCAAAAAGTAGAAGTTATGAGTTTAAGAATTTAAATACAATAAAAAAATAATTATCAAGAACAACAATAACAAATTGGAAAGAAAATCAAAATAAAAGAGTGAAAGAAATACAACCCAAGAAGGACAAGCAATGCAAATGAATATTTTCTCAGCAACTGATTCATATCCAGATAGTCCCTGAGCAGTGGACTCACCCCCAACCCTCCCCCTCATTTTACTGCCAAGCATGACCTCCTATTGTATGAAATATCTCGATGTTCAGATGGGGACAGCTGTCCTGGCTGTGTTCCCTCCCATTTCTTGTGTAGACCCAAACTACTCACTGGTGAAGTGGTGTGAGGAGTGGAAAAGGCTCTGTGTAAGCACTGCTCAGCAATGACAAAAATATTCCCTTAACTATCAGAACTCTTTCCACCATAAACCCAAAACCATAGCCCCATGCTACCCACTATAAAGAAAATTCATTCTACCTCAGGCAAAAGTAGCGCAATTTTTTCTCCCTAAAACTGAGTGCAGACTCAGTTACTTGGGTAGTGTGTGTCCCAGATTCTATTTCTTTTTCTGTCTTTTTAAGAGCAGAAATCACCAAGAGGCCAGATAGAACTGCTTAACCATCCTGCTACTCAATTTTATTCTATGACCAAAAAAAACCTGAGAAACTTTTGGTTTCCATTTTCTTTATTTTTTATTTTTATTTTTTTGCAGCAGCAACATCTTGTGGTTTTGTTCCCTAAGGAAATAAAACTCCAGGCCTTGCACTTCCTGTATATCCTGCTGCCTTGCTGCCTGCGTGTATCTGGTTTTAAGCCTGTTGGCAGATTTGACAGAGAAATATCAATTGAAACATTGCCTTCTAAAGATTACTTGAGCATTGCTGTCTGGGTAGAGCAGTGGATCTGCATCTTCCAGTGAGAGACTGGAGTGTGAGGGACCCAGACACGTGGAACATGAATGGAGAACGCGAGATGGAGAACACGAGAGTGAAGTGAGGGCTCTGTCCATGGCGCTGATTGAACTCATGTTGGAGCACCTTGCTCTGAAGCCAGTGTTGAAAAAGGAAAATGAGACAGATCTGCCATTTGGACGCAATAACATAAGCAGATTTTAAAAAAAATTTAATGACAGACACGAGAGAGAAAGATAGTCAATTAACCAGAAGTGTTTACATGAGACATATTTTCTTCTTTATTGACATATTTCTCCATTTCCATCTGTGTATAAACAAAAGCAGAGCTATGAGAGAGTTTTTTTTCCTTTTATGTATACTCGCTTATTCTGAATGCACCAAATTCTTCTCAAGAAGAATTCTGAAGAGCATAAACTACCTTTTTAAGACTGTTTCACAGCAGAATTAACTGGAATAATTTCAAAAATTGGATGGCCCAAAAGTAGACAAGCTCAAATTTTATTTGATCATAAGAAGCACAGGAGGAGGGAAGCTGTAATATCTAGGGGCAAAGAAAAAAAACCAACACAACAAAACCTCACAACGATAAAGAAAAAAACCCCAAACAAACAAAAAAGCATCACTACCAACAAAAACTTAAGGTATATTTTTCAGACCCTTCCATATACTAAACCAATATCTTTTGAAGAGATCTTTTGGCTTGTCAGGGAATTTAAGAAGGGTTTTGAATTTCCTTAGACATAAAGAACTTGTCAAAACTTTCATTGAAAAGCTGTGGAGTCTTGAATACAAGTACTCATAGTGAATTCATAAAAGCTTGGCCATTCTGTTATTTCTCAGGCCTACTTTAAACTCAAAACTTAGAAACTGTACTGAAATATACAATCTTTATTTTTGCATGTTTTTTTTACTATTCTTCCTTCCTTTCTTACTTTCTTTTCGCTTTCTTTCTTGGATTTAATTTCCTTTCCCTTTTTTCAAAAGAAAGGATAAAACTGACTTTTCTGTATTTTCCATATGAACAAACTATGCAAAGTGTGTCTTTAGAAAAAAGACTCTTTTGTTGAGACATATGTTAATAGATTTTAAAGTTTAGTCAGATACTATGCAGTTAGAAATGTACATCCTGATATTTAGTAACTTTAATTAATTTAGAACCAATTCTACAAATGAAGACAAAATCAAAGCCATTTATTAATATCTGAAGATGCTTTGACAAGCAATAAAACAAACAACCACATAATTTTGAGGCATAGAAATTAGGTCTTGAAGAAAGATTAGTCAGTGAAGGAAAATGAAAGATGGCTTTGTATCTGGTGAGGGTTTTTGGATGGGTTTTTTGTTGAATTGTTTTTGTTTTGGCTTTTTTCTCCTGTATTGTTTTGTAGATCAGTCACTGGGAGGTCCACTGAGTAGAGCAGAATTCCACACAACCAAGTTCAGTGGCTTCAGCCTTTTTCATTTTTAGATTTCTAAATATTTAGTTGGTTCTCCATTGATACAAACATGAGCTTGCTGATATTGGACTCACTTCTCTGAGTTAGTCACCTCTCATGTTAACTTGGTGGTACTCCGGAATGCCACCTAGAGAAGGCTGAAGAGGTATTTAGGAAAAATGCATGTTTCTTTTCTGAGGAATGCCTGTCCTTATGCAGTTGTTATCTGCTACAGTGTCATTTCTTCTAACTCACCCACATTATTGATCACATTTTGACATGGGAAGGCCATGGCTTGAAATACACAGAGACATCTACTCTTTAATTCCAGTTTGCATAACCCAATTTTATAGTAAAAGTGAATCTTTTACATGTGGAAGCTGAGTTTGTGCAAACAAAATGTGGTGAATGGCAAATCAAAAAGCTGGGTTATGTAATATATAAGTGTGAACCCAAGAGATAAATAATGGCATTAGTTAGGGGTGACATCCTTAACCAGGGGAGAAAAGGCAGAGTAATTTATCTCTGTCTGTTTTCCCTTTGTTACCATTCTTGTAGGGCCTGTAGCTGTCTTTTATACTTCTTGTTAACTCCTTTGTGCTTTCACGACATAAAACAAGATTTTTTATATGTTGAATAAATTTTCTTTTTATTCTTTCTTTTGCTCTAAAGCCAATTCTAGCCTGTACAGCAGGTTACATTCGTTCAGTAACCAATAATGAGCCTTTTCTGATTTGTGTTTATAACCCTGGTGCTAATATAGCCCTAATATGCCTGTTTTTTCAAGGTGTAGGTTGTCACAGTATAATACAAAGTGCATAATAAACCTTCCAAGTGTTTGGAAGGTGTGGGGTGTGGAGAGGTACCCAGAGCAGAGGTTTTCAACCAGGTTTTAATTTCTGCTTTTTCTACCTTTGAACTCCATTGATTCTTACTGTCTTGGCTACACCATGACCTCAAGAACCTCCATAACAGGATAACTACAGCAATCTTCTTGATCTGCAAATCACGGATCATCTGCTTCTTCAGGCTCTGAAGAGGATAGAAAATACCCTATTCTCTCATATGGAAAAGTTATTTTCAGACACACAAAAGTTGGGCATTGCCTTCTCACAGAATTTTTGAGAAAAACAAATGCTATTGTTGCACTTCATATGATGCAGAAAGAAGACAACAAGGCACATTTCCAAAACGAGTAATACAAGCCCATTATAAATGCAATAGCTTTCAAAATACAGGAAAACAGTCTTACATTAATATCCTGAAAAATCTTCACCTGAAATGTCAATTTAGGAGACAATAGAAATTTTTTTAAGGTTTATATAATTGGATGTGAAAATAATTTCCTTTTATGTCACCGACTAAATTTTGAATGCTAAAATCATGTTTGGAGGGATTTTTTTTCTTCTTTTTTTTCCTAAATGACAGCTATAAATTGGAATAATACACCAAACTTACAAATTTAAAATGAGGAATTTAATAATAAGGATGAACATCTATGGACAAGGTTCATTAAGCTTGCTACTAGCAGAAAATAATGACTCACCTGCATATTACACAATGATTCAGGTTCTGAAGCTAAAATTTAATCTTTTAAACATTGGTTAATATTATCAGCCACAAGTCTTCTGGGACTTTTAATTGTCTGATTTAAATTAAATGCTTTTTTCCCAGCTTTTGTTATCACCCAATTAATTTTCAAAACCAATTAAGATAAAAATCACCCATAATAGTATCATACTTATTATTAAATGTATAGTTTTGTCAATCTCATTTGCCATTTTTGACCTACCCTTAGTGGCTCCTGATTAGAAGGGGCATAGACTCCAGGAGTTGTGCCTGTGAGCTATTCAGGCATTTAGAGAAGCATGTTCTCTTGAATTGGGTATTGGTTTTACTAACTGAAGAGGTAAATGAGTAGTTTACAATGAATAATTCATTTGACATGTGTAACCCATTTTTAGGCCAACATGATATCTGAAAGTAGATCCCATTTTCCTAGCAATACTAATTGAATATGTGCAAGGAAACTCCTTTCGTGTTTTCAGTTCTCTTGGAGGAAATGTGCAGAGGTAAATGTAAAGATATTTACTGTTAGTTAGTTGTTTTTTTCTTTTTATTGACTGAAAGATTGCACAAGGATATTTGGTGTCAATATTTGAAATCCCAGTGTTGCAAAGGTTTTTTTGTGAGTGTATAATGCTCTTATGTCAAGTCTTAGTGGAGACAATGTAATTCATATTTATTTTCTGGAAATCTGCTTTTTGTAAACACTTGTAAGACTTCATAGAACTGTAGAATGGTTTGGGTTTGAGGACACATCAAAGAACATCTAATTCCAACACCCCTGCCATGAGGAGCATATCATGCACTAGGTCAGGTTGCTCAGAACTCCATCCAACCTGCCCTCAAACAGATCTAGGACTGTCTAGCCACAGCTTCTTTGTACAACCTGTTTCAATGCTACACCACTCTCAATGTACAGAATTTGTTCCTAGTATCTAATCTAAGCCTACCCTCCTTCATTTTAAAGCCATTCTCCCTTGTCCTATCATGCCCTTGTAAAAATTCCCTCTCCAGCTCTCTTGCAGGTCCATTTTAGATACTGAAGGGCATCTGTGTCTCCCTTGAACTTTCTCTTCTCCTGGTGAACTAACCCAACTCTCAGTCTCTCCTCATGGGAGAGGTGCTTCCACCCTCTGATCATCTTTGCGACCCTCCTCTGGACTCAGTCCAGCAGGTCCACACCCTTCTTGAGTTGGACACTACTCTGAGTGGGGTCTCATGAGAGCAAAGTAGGTGGGCAGAATGTCCTCCCTCACCCTGCTGTGCCCACTGCTTTTGATGCATGTCTGGACACAGCTGGCCTTCTGGGCTGCAAGTGCATATGGCAGGGTCATGTCCAGCATGTCATTCACTAACATTCCTGAGTTCTTCTACCCAGGGCTGCTTTCAATGCATTCTCTGCCAAGCTGGTGCTTTTGCTTGGGTTTGTCCTATCCCAGGTGCAGGACCTTGCTCTTAGCCTTGTTGAACTGAAGGTTTGCACAGTCCCTCAAACTTGCCAGGGTCCCTCTGGATGTCATCCCTTTCCTCCAGCCTCTCAACTGCACCACACAGCCTGGTGCTGTGGACAAACTTGCTGAGAGTTCACTCAAGCCCACTGTCCATGTCACTGAAAAAGATGTTAAACAGTGCTGATCCCAAAACCAAGCCCTGAGGAACGCTGCTTGTCACTGGTCTGCAGCTGGCTATTGAGCCATTTACCTGTGAGTGAAACCATCCAGTCAATTCCTTATTGATCAAGTGGTCCCTCTATCAAACCCATGTCTCTGCAGTTCATAGAGAAAGATGTCATGTGGAATAGTGTCAAATGCTTTGCACAAGTCCAGAGAGATGACACCAGTTTCTCTTCCATCACCCACCACTACTGTAACACCATCACATATATGTCAGGCACAGTTAACCCTTAGTGAAGCCATGTTGGCTGTCACCCAATCACTTCCTTATTTTCCATGTATCTTAGCATAATTTCCAGGATCTTCTTCATGATCTTGCCAGGCACAAGGTGGGACTGACTGGCCTGTATTTACCCAGGTCTTTCTGGTTTTCCTTTTTTAAAAATGGGAGTTATAGTTCCCATTTCTAAGTCAGTTGGAACTTCACTGGACTGCCATGGCTTCTCAAATATAACGGATAGTGGCTTAACCACTTCCTCCACCAGTTCTCTCATGACCTACAGATGCATTTCATCGGTCCCATAGACTTGTGCACCTTCAGGATCCTTAGACAGTCTCACACCTGATCTTCTCTTACAGCAGATGGGAGTCCCTGCTTTTGCATCACGTAATTTGGTCACTGTGGCTGAAGCACTTGCTGGTGAAGACCAAAGCAAAAAAGTAATTGAATTTTTCAGCCCTCTCTGTATCCCAGGTAACCAGGTTTCCCATTTTCTTCCAGAGAAGGCCCATGTTTTCCCTAGTCTACCTTTCATCATTAATATACCTAGAGAAGGTTTTCTTCTTGCCCTTGAAATTCCTGGCCAGATTTAATTCTACCAGGGCTTTAGCCTTCCTAATGTCATCCCTGAGTGCTCAGACAATCTCTCAATGTTTCTCCTTTTGAATGCTTGTAACCAGTGAACCAAAGTGAGGTTGCACACATGGATAAAATGGAACAATTGAAAATGTGAACTAATACTGCATAGAAATAGTTCATATTCTTTCTCCAAGCCTAATTAGCTCAATTGTTTTTGTGTATTCTAAGAGCTCTTTTCTGAATGCTCTATCACTGCTTTCCTTTATGATTAGACTGTCACATTTGTGTATGATACAACATGACATTAAAAAACAGAGTAAATAAGTCAGATGATCTCTTGTTGTCTACATAGTTCATGTAAATACAGTTGAAAAATTCTGCATTTCAGAAAATGAAACCTTTTATTCTCAAAGTTCTGAAAGTCAGAATGTAGATAATTTATCGTGTTTTTCCATAACTTTTTTTTCCTGATAGCTGAGACCAGATAATTTCTTTCCTCTCACTTTTATGTGTCTTCATTTTCTGTACTCAGTGGCTAGTTGTAGTTATTTACCTATACCTGAAAATAGAATGTACCTGAATATATGTATTTGAGAAAAGAATTTTTGTAAACCAGCAATCAATCCTTAAGAGCGATCAGCAGCAAATCTGCATGTCCATTTTATTATACGTACCAATAATATAAATAAGTCTAAGAACTGAATGTATCATTTATAAAGCTAGTAGTTTTTCAATAGTCAGTCTAGAAAATGTATAGAGAACCTTACTGTTGCTGCAAACATTTTATATGATAAATGGATATGTTTTTCAAAAATGTTTGTTGTTGACCAAACCACTGACATTCAATAAGGATTTTTTTTGGATAAATGGAAAAAAAAAAAGCAAATTGTAAAGCATGAATAAATATTAAACTTGAAGGATGTTGAAAGAAAATAGGAGACATAGAAACAACTGAACCATTGCAAGAACCATTTGACTGTTTATTTCATATTGTTTTCTCCACGTAGAATATTTATTTTCTTCCTCTAAAATTGCTCTCACTGAATCACAGGGTTTTCACCTTATGGCATCAGATGAAAAAAGTTAGCAACTTCCTAACTGGATCTATCTTGACTATGATCCATTTCTTCATTAAACTTAAAAATCTGCAGCCGGGGAGAATTAAGCCTTAAGAACTATAGAGGGCTCATCATTCAAGTAAATGAATGTTCTGCATGAGTGTTGGAAGGAGTAAGAGTGAAAAGAGCGAGCCATCTGTTTTAGAACTGACACAGGATTTAGAAGTCTATATCGCAGGTAGAAATCATAAGTCAGACCTGGCACTTACATTTTTCTGTGAATATTACAGGGCCTTTCTGAAATTAAACTGAGCCAAAGGCTGTGCAATCCATGCTGCCCAGAGATGAAATTAGGCTAGTTAGGGAATGGGGTGGAATATCCTGGTTTATTTCCAGGAAAACTCCGTCAATCTATTATTCAAGCAGAATATAATATAAATTAATCATCAAGGCAAGTCCATATCCTCTATCACACTAGCTGTTTATATGCAGGGAAAGAGAGAGAGAGATAAAGAAAAATTGATAAAATTCTTCTAGTCTAGAGAAAGAGGAAGGAAATCTTAGATATCATGATTCTGGAAAGGAGACCCAGAAATGCGCATGGTAGTAAGATTGTATGGACCTATCCTGCGATAACTTCAGCCAAAGTTTAGGAACATTAAAAAAACAAATCCTCAATTTACTTGCTGGAGTGCTCAGTTGCCACTGCTTTTAGATGTTTTGTTCCAGATAGAAATAAAATACTGGTATACTTCAGTGGCAAAAAGGAACATGATATTTTAAACACTGTTGATCCATATTGTATTCATGTCTCATCTTTCAGTATGAAGAATTTGTACAGTTAGATCATTTATAGAAAGAAGGGGTACAGTAACAGGTTGTACCCAAAATGAGAGCTTGGTCCAGCAGTTTGTCCTAAGAAGCTCAATGACTGGACCAAGCTAATATCAATAGAAGTTACTATATATTCATAGAATTATGGATTATACTTCAAAGTATTAACTTTTAATATTAATCTTCTTTACAAGGAAGCTAATATATCCTTCTTGAGTTCTTACAACTTATTTACTTTCAGTGTAAACTGTAGGCACATCAGCCACCTTAACAAAATATTTCCAGTAAAATGCACAAAATTCCTTTCCACTTAAATGAGCTCAAAGACTGCAACTTTATCTTTTCCATAGATGGTCTGTACCACAAGCCAGACCACTGGAAATTAGACTAAAAAGGCATTACACCAAGGTGTAAGAGAACCTCTAAGGCATGCTCAGGAACTAAACTGCTCAATAAAGATGGGTGAGAGTCATAGGCACTTCATACCACTAACACTTGTAAAAATTAACATTTATATGCAAAATATTATGCTGTGTGCTGAAAAATCTGCTGCCTGACAGCAAAAGCATCTACTATGTGGCAGGAAATCTTTATGCCTCATTGCCTTCAACTTCAGAGCTGAAAGTTTTCTATTCCTCTTCCCTTTGCCATCACACCTACTTTCACTGTATGTGGTGCATTTTCCACAATATTAAACTATCAAACTGGTCTCTCAGACTGTACTCCTGGTGTATTTACTGCTATTAGAGTGTATTTTTTCCACGTCATAAGATAAAGATAGTTTACCTTCTCAGCTAATATGACCTTTTTGTGCAAGATATTTCATCAAGTGTCAGAACAATATTCTGCCGAAATGCTGAAAGTTCAATCTGACTCACAGTGCTTCTTATTTCAGTCCCACAGCAGTCTCCACCTGGAAAATTAACTATGCAAATTAGGACCTCTTGCCATTTTTTACTTCATACATTAGCCTATTCCTTTTCAGAAAGACAAGCTACAGACTGGTGTGGGTGTTATCAGAATTTGTTAGAACAATGCTTTGCATTTATATCTAAAAATACATTGCATTTTCATTTGTATATATGCAAACATTCAGTAAATTAGGGTAAATGCAATCAAGAGAAAACAAATGCATAAGTATTTGGTGAAAGAGCTGGTATTTAATTTATAAATTTTTATTAACCAAGTAATAATTACTCTATATACCTTCATTCATTGACTCCTTATTTTAAACATTGCACAATTAAAAAATCCCAGCATATTTTGCTATAGCTCATACTCTTTATTTTTAAAACTAGTCATTTTTTTATAATAAAAAGATGGGCTTTTTTAACTTTTGTGTATAAAATTGGACTTGTTCCTGGTAGTTCTATGCTGATCCCTTCTATTTATAAAAAATTCAGTGACTCCATATGAATAAAAAGGAGAAAATATGCAAAAGGTTTGCAAAATTAGACCTTCTATTATTAAATTTGTGAAATTAAATAGAAAATCCTTAAATGTTAGATTTCCACAGAGGTTACTGTGTCTGCAGTGTGTAAGAGGTTTCAATCTTTTCCTTTAAAATTTTTGTCCCTTCTTCTCTGTGTGAAAGTCTGAAGCAAATTTGAAAGGATATTCAGCAGGGAAGACTGTATTCTTTTTTTTAAACAGTGAGATAGAGTAAAAGGAGTAAAAGGAATTAGTTTTCTAACACTGTAAACTCTTCCCAAAAGCAAAGTCATAGCTTGATATTAAGAAATGTAGACACTATGAGAAATTCAGTTACTATTCTTCAGATAAAGGTTATTGCAAATATAAAACTAATTGTCTAAATTACTGGGCCAGAAAGGAGAACCATAAGTCAGTCAAATGAAAGTAAGTTAAAGAAATCAATCAAATGAAAAGCAGAAGAGGAATTTTATAACATGAGTAACCAAAATCTTGAATCACTGCCAATATTTCTATTGATAGACTGGTATCAGACTGCTTCATCTGATTTAACCTTTGTATGTAAATGTGCCTTCAGCAGACAGGGCATGAAATCCCAAAGTCACAAGCTGCAGAACCAATTATGTGTTCTTCTGATTCTTCATTGTATACTCTTACAGGATGAAAATTTAGTGTGAAAGAGCAATAAGTGTAATCAGACATCTTTTACCTGGTAAACAGGTACAGTCTACATGTTTTTGAATTATGAGGTGGGATCTTAGCCTTATTATCATACTTAAAGGATCCCGTGCTGTGTATTTCTCTTTTCATTATTTGTGGATGTGTTTTTCAATGTTTATACAATTATGTGAGTGGACAGAAAAAAGCCAGTGTTATCAAAACTGTCTCAGCTTTATTTTTATTCCTTTTTTTTTTTTGACATCTTTCATAGCCCATAAATCCAATACTCCTGAAAGCTTTATTCTATTTTTTTTTTCCATTCTCATACAAAAATTATTCATGATTTTCTGGGTTTGGCCTGTCATGAAGGCTTTGAGAAAAACTAATGAAGAGTTCTTGGTGCAAACAGTAAGCAGTGGTTTACCTCACTAGTTCAGATATTTTCACAGGAAATTGTCAGAATTTGTGATTCTTCTACCCTTGGGTGGCAAAGGCTCTCTTCCAGCTACACTTTCTTGTTAGTTATGTGAGGCACTCACACCCTTCTGTTTCAGTGTACTTTAATTACTACCATTCCCAAAACACACTTCAATATTATACAGTGTTTGTGTTAAGAAAAACAGCGAACAGATTTTGTCCCAGTTCCATGTCCTGACTTCTGAGCTGTTTTGGAAAAAGGACCCACAAGATATAAGTCTTCTGTTCTGGAAGGTCTTAAACTAGAAGTGAAAGTACATGAGCTGAAATTAAACATTACTGAGATCAAGTATTGACAGTGTTTTCTACAGAAATACTAGAATTTGAGGTTTTAGAAATTAGAGCAAAAGAAGTCATGACATTGTAAACTTTACACTATAGATGTAGAGGAATAACTTGGAGACATTACCAATGAAAGACAAGTAATCCTTCTAAAGACTTTACGCAAACCAAAAAAAATTGACCCCCAACTCACCCCTGAACTCTGTTTCCTTGATAATAAAGCTCATCACACAATTTACACATACATGAATTATTTGAATTCTGGCAATATTTCTGGGAAGAGGGAAATTGATTTTATTTAATGTAATAATGACCCCATGTTTACACAGGGATTTCAAACCCTGCATATTTTACAAGCTGATAGTTTCAAGACATTAAGTCTTGAATTTAAATTCACTGACACCAACATTTTCCCATTACCTTCCTATTGCGCTGCATATGGTGCATTTTGAGATGAATTACAAAATATCACAATAAGAAAGAGCTCTGTGTGTGACTGTTTATATGAGGAGCACAGAAATAAACCAGCGAACCCCTCAGGTATTCTTATTAAAGTGGGGGAAGGGCATTGATATAGACAGAATGGAGCTCCATGAACTGGAATTTGACCAAGCTAAAAGGATTAGCAGTCTTCCTTGACCAGAAAGGTACCAAGGGAACTTTAACAAGGAGACACATCTGGCAAACAGGCAGCTTGGAGGCCAAATAATACCATCCTTCTTCAGCTCTTAAAATTCTACAGACCTGAAGAGTGTGGCTAGAAGAGTTTCTAGGAGTGATATTTCACTGTGCAGCAATAGAATGACTGGAGTTATGAGGCCAGGGATAAATCACATTGATGGTCTTATTGAAACAGCCGTGCCTGGAAGGGAGGTGTAGTCTCTTCCCCAGACACAAAGAAAGCAAGCTGATGCAAGAAGCAAAAACACTTGTGCTCTGGGGACACTTAAACCTGCCTGTGAATGATTATTCTTCTCATGAGGGGAGCATGCTTTAATTAGGAAAAAAGGGGTTTTGGGGCAGTTGATATGGAACAAATTTCCTTTCGTATTTGTATTTATCTGCATGGACATGCGTCTTCAGTCAAGAAAATCTCAGTGTTAAATTTGCATTTATAAAAATTATCTTAAATATAGTGAAATGATAGTTTTCATAATTTTTTCCCAATTCCAATAAAATCAAACAGTTTTTTGCTCTAAATATCAGTTACTTTTTGCTTCATCTCTCTAATTGAATTATGGTTTACTTTTACCAAAAAAAAGAGGAAAAAAAGAAAAAGAAATAAAGGGTCAGGATTTAATAAACAAGAGAAAAGGAGCTTAAGCCTTATTTAGGCCTCATGCAAATTTTAGGTTTAAATTCACTACAGGCTTCTTTTTTTTTCTTTTGTTTGAATGTGTCTTAGATTTCAGTGAAAGGTTGCCATATGGAGATAAAAGGGCAGATGAAATAAAAAGAAATAGGACAAAACAATAAAACTGTCATTGTTTTCTTGACCTTTCTCAAATGCATTCATCATTGGGTATATGGTAAATTTAGTTACAGCTTCGAAACTACCTTTTGTTCTGAGTGGAATGATCTCCAGCATCCACTTACCAATAGCCCTCTCTGGCAAGGTCACGTAATAAGAGACCTCTCTCTGAACTGAAACTCTAAAGTAACCAGTGACTCAAGACAGGGTTTGTTTACTCTTTATTTTTCACCTTCTGGCAGAGGTAACAGAGGCTAAGCCAATTTCTGTGCTATTGTTAGCTTTGTATGAAGTTCACATGATAACGTGTAGAAAGAAGCCACGTTGCATTTATCAGTTGTGTGGCAGGAAAGTCAGAGGAAAGAGCAGAAAGCAAGAAAGAATCTTCCTTTCTGAACAAGGTATTCTTTCATTACCTTCATAAATATAGCAGAAGAGTACACAGTTTCTGTGTATTACAAGATGATATATATAATTATGCTAAACATGTGCCCAAGTCTTTGTGATGCTCACTGCAGTTTCTAAATTGAAATATATGCCTCTCTGTCTTTTAGGAAAGAGCTACAACAGGAAGAATATGTTCTTTTCCTGTTGTTTTCCCAGAGCTGACTAATCCCAGTAATCCTTCTTTGATCAAATATTAATTTTATTCTCAGATATCTTCCAACATTGATTTTATTAGGATTTCTGTTTCATGTAGCTTGTCTTTCAAACAGAAAACATATTTACTTGCTATTGTATATATAAGCTGCATATTTTAGTGTGTCAAATCTGATGCTAGGTGTGAATTCAGAATAATTCTTGCAACATACAGAGGAGCTTTTGAGGGCAATTAGGTGAAAGAAGTGTTGTTTTATTTGCAGAGCTTCAAAACCATGTTTGAGACATCTGATAGCAATGTCCTTAATTGCAAATGAAATAGCACAAAACCCATCTTTTTTATTATTTTCTGACAGATTCTAGCTACTTTCCAGCCTGGTTGGGCAGAAGTCTTTGTCTTTTAATGTTTCGAATGGCTTAATTTCATAGTGTTTCTTTTTTTCCCGTGAGAAAATTATTCTAAAATATGAACATTTCAAGGAGGTACATTTTGATATGCAGCTCCTACCTCTCATCTATGCTGAACATTTTCAAGGTTGGAAGTGAAAGCTAGAAATTTGCCAGGGATGCAGGAAAAAGAAGGCTGTTGGTAAGAGCATTTTTGCACTCTGGAATTTTTTCCAAAATTCTGTTCTTAGTCAAACTCACATAATTCTTGTTGTGCTTCATTCATTGGCACTTATGAAGTCACTAAAGCACTTTAAACTTATCACACATTGACAAGGACTCTTAAGAATATGCCCATTAATTCAAATTACACTCACATACTGCATGCCTGTTGCAATGTTTAGTAAGGTAGAAATTCCAAATTTTTCACTCATAATCCCTTTTGCTATTCATAGAGATTTTTCTTATTAGCTGTCTTGCCTACTTTCTAACTGACCCTTCCAATAGGACTAAGCACTTCAGGGTCTGGCAGTTGCAGGAGATTGTTGTCTGGCCTTCATTTATCATTAACATAGACAATTACATTTAATAGAAGAGCTTGAGGAAACAAATTCTTTGACTCTGTCTGCTGCTGCTCATGTTTTTAAAGCACTGAAAAGGAGGTAGAAATACCCAAGAGACAGAGCACTGAATTGAGATTTAGCACACATTTTGCCCTGCAACAGCACCCAGCTGGCTCACCTATCAGCAAGCTCTGTCTGACCATGGGTCTGTGTGCTTCCCATGGCGAAGGGGAGCTGAAGCTGGAGAGAACCAAGGTGTTTTCTCCCTGCATAGGTAATTTGTAACAATAAAGTAATGGTGGCTGACCTTTCTGATTTTGGGATCAAAAGTGCCTCTTGGCTGGCAATCATTAGAAGAAACCTTCAGCATGCTATATCCACCTCTCTCTGAATACAAATTCATAGCTGCCCCAAAAAAATCAATGCAGGTGCTTTGATTGTAACATTCTCCACATTTATTTTACCCTTTTATGGAGAGAAAAGAATCACTAGGGATAAATAGTCCTTCATAAATTAACTATGGATCAGAGTGTTCTGACAGGTAATTAAATAAATTACAGGTTTATACTTTTGTAGTGCAAAGAGACTGTGATGTGATTTCAGCTAAGGAAACCCTACCTGCATCTTTCATTATTTCCTGTATTTCTAGTTGTCATGCTGGAAGATGAAGGATGGATTGTTCATTCAAGCAAGCTTCTCTCATAGCACTTCCATACAAGTTATGAGAACTTTTTATAAATCTGTGTGCTCCTGCTCTTACATAACCCTGTGATAAATTCCACTTTGCCTTCAGTTGCACAAGGGAAAATTTTATACTTTTAGTATTTTCAGATTCTTTTTACTGCTTGTAGATGTCACAGAGGCCTGTACTGCAGAATTACTCTTCTTATCAATAAACAGGTTATTTAAATCAAACTTGTGTGCTTTGGAATAGGACTTGCCACAAAGTTGTGACTTGAAATACATTCATTCTCTCTACTGCCACAAGTCACAGAATTCTAGATTAATGAGCTATTTATCTGATTACTATCAAATGGGAAAAAAAAAAACATATTCCAGGCAACGATTCACTGATTTTTCTCTGATTTCTTTATAATGCTTAGATATGGAGTATCAAATTGATTCTGGAGTATCAAACTGTCCAAATGGTCCCACTGTAAATGAGCTACAAGTAACTACTTAGTACAAAAAGTTCACACTTTTTGCTCTTTGGTTATGTGGTTAGTCCCCATTAATATTTGCAATAATTCATAATAGTAACATATAAAATCATATGATTGAAACAAAAGTCCCTGGAAAACAATTTTTCTGGTCAGTCTTTCCTCTAGTTTATTCTTTCTTAGCTATATCATATATCAATAACCATATTTGCTATAGTTATTGTATGCTATGCAGCAGCTGGTCATACTTCCTAATTTTGATATTTAGAATGGCAGGAAGAATTATCACATCTTTCCCCCCCTACCTTGCCTGAGCTGCAGTGTTTAACAATCTTCTTTATCTTGCTGTAAGTTGAAAACGTCTCTTCAGACAGGATATGACTCACTGTAATGACCTTTGCATAAATACATAATGCAGTAGCTAAAACACAGCCTGGCATTTATTTGTTTTCTTACCTTATGTGACAACTGAATTTGTGACTTTCCAGTTCTTTACCTCCTATATTTCCTTTTAAAAACCCAGGCTCTTCTCTGCACTTCTGCCAACTACCAATGCAAAGATGCAAAGCCTCCCCCAGAAAATGCACAGCCTCCACTGTGGTCTCTGCTGAAATTTTAATAGTACCACTCAATCCTTTAACTTTAGAAATTAAAGCTCATGTTTACAGGTCAGAGAATTGTATAGATAAAAGTATTCACTTGCAGGATATTACTGCCAAAAGGATGGACATAGTGTAAATGGCCTGTGCCAAGGAAAGACTTTGGTCAGTAAGAGCAGCAGAAATGAAATGTTTTTGTCACTGATACAAATAATGATATATTATAAAGAAGCAGGTTTATTATAAAAGTAATTTCATTCACATGTCAGGAGGAAAGATAAAGACCCTGTGATAAGGAGGCATATTCCTCTTATGTTGGAGTATGACTCAGCTGCTCTGAAGAATGAAGTTTCCATGACGTGTTCAGAGGTCAGGTACTTGACTGTAGGGTCTAATAGTCATAGTGTGACAATCAACAAATAACAAAGGTTGTGTTTGCGGAACAATGACTCTGGGATTATGTGCACATATTTATCTCATTTGCATTTGAATTGGCAAGAGAAAGCCATGTCAGTCTTTGCAGAGCTGGGGAGATAAAAAAAGGGACAAACATCTATTTCCATGGCAGCCTGAGTAGTTATCCAATGAAATCAGATTCTGGATATATGAACTATCATGCCAGTCAGATCTATCAACCTTATAAGGGATTTAGCAACAAATAAGTAAACTTCAAACTCCTGCAAGACTTATTATAATGGTATAGAAGAGGTACACAGAGGAAATCAGACTTTTACACAAAGGTTTCTGAGATCACTGTAGAAAAAGATATAGGTATTGTTTTTCAGGTTTAAAGTTCCTGCAGGAGTCATTTTCCTTAGGAGATTAAGTCTGTAAATTCAAAGAGGCAGAGTCAATGGCCAGTTATTGAAGAACCAGATCAAAATGATTAATAACAGTAAAGTTCTTGGCAATATGTGCAGAAAGCTAAAACACAACAATACACGTGTTCTTCTTTGTGTGTTTCAATTTTGACTAGCTTGACAGGTTTTATTTGATTGAGTTACCACAACAACACAGGGAAGAAGTTTTAATAATTTGTTACCCGCAGCCACATGGGTGCTGGCCCTATTTTTCATCTGTACATCTTTTAGTACTTAGGGGACTTATTCTGCACATATAACAGAAAAACCTAATTGTCTGACATTTTGATGTAGTCTCAGAACTAACATTTTCCAGAGCCTGTCTTTTGAGATGTGATATCAAATCACACAATTTTCTATATCCTGTGGGTTAGAAGATATAATATCTGGAAGCACCCAGAGGTAACAGATGTTTGCCAGCTGCCTCAATGCCACTAGCAAAATCCTAACAAAATCATTCTTTAATTGAAGAAATGGTGAGATTGAGCAGCATCAAACTGTTACATGCAAAGACAGTGTATCCCCATCTGAATTCCCTCTTTGGGCTTTGTGACAGGAATGTCCCTCCATTCCCTTAAACCCAGAGTCAGGTCACCCTGCACTATCTCCAGTTAGGCTGCCAAACCTTACACTGCAGACATGGAAAGAGGGAGGTGGTGTGCAACTGACAGCAGATTATGAAACCCGACTTTATATGAAGTATTTTGTCACTGCAATTTCCAGAATGATGAGGGTTTCCTCCAACTGTTAAGCACATAATTACTTTCCAGAAACTAATTCAATCTTGTGTTAAGAAGACACTGACTGGTATTTTTGCTCATGGCTGTGAGTTGTTGCAAAAGGAAAGAAAAAGTGATACACCTAATTGTGCAACATTACTAAAATATTTGGTCTAATTAACTTCAGGAAAATTCAGATCTTAAATAATAGTAAGAGAAATTACATCATTAAATAACAGAAGTGATGCCTTTTTGCAGTGGTGACCAAAAACAGCTAATAAAAGCTGAACCTCACATTTATGTGAATAAAGCAAGCAGAGGCAAACAAGGAATAATATCTTTTTGAGAATCAACAGACCAACTGCAATATGATAATCCATTGACAAATATTCACCCAAGATGTTAAAACATATATTAGCTTAGCACAGTGGAGAAGCCTTGATTTTTGGATGTCAGCAGTAAGGGAGGTACTGAACATCACTGCAGTCAACCTTAGCTTTGTTATCTTAACTTATATACATTCAAACAGGCCACACACAGCCTGTCAGTCTGCTCTAATTGGGGCCTTATTTCATTGATTTATACAGGCCATGAGTGCTTACTTATTTTGACAACTTTGGCAAGGTGGATATTAAGAAAGTGAACTGTTTTATGAAATATTCTTTTTTTTTAGTTAGCTGTTACAAACATGGTAAATGTGGTATAGATACCTGTCCCTGAATCAAAATCTGAGCAAAAAATACAGAAAAATTAAAGGAGAAGGAAACATGAAAAAGAAGGTGAGCTGCTATTAGTAATTATATATACATGGAATCCTTGGAACACAGAATAATGTGTGTTGAAAGGGGCATTCAACAGTTTTGAGTTCTGAGTTTGAGTATTGAATTCTTTCAAGGATGGAGATTCTAGAATCTTTCTTGGTACATTTTCCAGTGTAGGACTTCCCATATGTGATGAGTGTTAGCCTGGGGCTTTTTCCCCCATACACAGATATGTCTCTCATTGCAGCTTATGACTTTTGCCTCCTTTTCAACTGCTCCTTACTTCTAAGCAGCTGGCTCCAACTTATTCATATCATAGATATATGAGGCAGCTGAGGAGCAACAAGACCTTTTCTTAGCACACACTTTTTCAGGCTGAACAACCCTGATTCTCAGACTGCTATTACCTGTCTAGTGCTCTAAACCCAAATCACTTGTTTGGCCTTCCACAAGACGTATTTCAGTATAGTATTTCACATGTGTAAAACCAGGATTTTATGTGTAGCTTATGTGGAATCAAAGTAGCATTGAAACTTAATCACCCAAAGAAATATGTTCAAACTCATCCAGCTTATTTCCAAATAGACACAAATGCAAACCACATATACACATACACATACAGTTTTACACACAGTATAGGAAAGATATTTTTATACTGAAGCTCTTCTTCCTGCTGAGTTGCCGTGCCAGGTGCAGCCATTGCTACCAGTCCACCACACTGTGCTCTAGAAATCAAGAATATTTTGTGTAAGGTTCCATCCAAGGAGATATTTAGGTGAATATTTACTTGTCTTTTTATTTACTTGACTTTCTTATGCACAACAAAAAACTATTTTTAAAATAATTATTGTCAAGACTAGGTTGGTTTGTCATGGATAAGAATCTACAAATGTTTGGTCAGTATGCAATTGGGAAACTCTACAAATCAAATTAGTATGCAATTTCTGACACGTTTCTCCTGCTAGGTGAAGTTTGTGAAGTGCTTTACTGATGACTTAATAACTAATTTCTGAAAAATGTGTTTTGTGCTCAGAAGACATTCTCCAAATAGCAGAGTAGTTGGACAGAAAAGCAAAAGATCACATACAATTGTGGCAGAGCTGTTGCATTTTCCAGTATGATTATTCATATTTTCCTAATTTCCAGTATAACCCCCTTTGAGTTTTTACTAAAAACATTTTTAATGTCATCAAGGCTCCATTTCCCATGAATGGAATGGACAGGATGATCTTTCAAAGCCTCTTCCAATCTCATCTGTTCTATGGCTCTATGATACATTCTCAGATGTCTGCTTTAATAAAGAGACATGTCATTAATTTTAACTTTAGCGTCTTTAAAGCTTTCTTTGTTAACTCAGTAATGCTTTTAACAGTAAAAGTAGATCTTTCTTAAGTTGGGGAAAATTTATCATTGTACAATTTAAATGTAGTCCACAGAGAGTCAGAAATTTGATGGGGTCTTGGTTTGCTGGGTTTGGGTTTGTTTTTTTTTTAAATAAAAGGTGCAATATCTGCATAATGGAGAGTTTTGGATTAAATTTAGGGTTTTCAGTGTCTTGAAAAAAAAAATTGCACTTGCACTAGTTTGTTGTAAATCAAAATCCTTCCAGTTGTTGGACAGTTCTGTGTCAGTTGTCACTTCTAAAATATCTGTGTTAGGAGCTGGAACTCAAGCTTTTCATTCCAGTCCTTTTTTAAAATTAAGGTTTCATTGTTTATGTAAGTATTCTAGACTCAGTTTCATGGCAAGCAAAAGCAAAAACACATGTTGTCTTAGATTTAGAAACTAAAATATTTTTATTCAGAGATGCCAACATATTTTAGTTTTGGCAAATGTAAATAATATTCTCAAGAGGGTTTTTTTTATTCTGTATAATGTAGATTCAACGTTTGCCTAAAATAGATCAATATAATATTAGTTATTTAATATTTTAGCTTATTCAAATATTTTTTTTGAAAACAAATACTAAAATATTAAAGCATAACATTTAAATATCTGGAACTGGAATAGGAAAAAATAATCTAATGTTTTCATGAAAGCATAGAAATTCTGTTTGGAAGGAATCGCCTAATTGTTTAGTCCAGGCTCTCACTCAAAGCAAGACTATCACCAACAACTGTCTGGCTCAGCTTTTGTTTTTGTAGCCCAGGCCAAAAAACCTTCAAGAAAAGAGAGGCAACCAGTTCCAGCACTGCAGCACCCTTCCAGCTATGGTTGAGGCCATAAACAGTGCCTTGATAGCCCTTGTTGGAAATCTCTTTAATTTCTCCTCATCCAACTCATGATCTGGGAAATTCAGCCCTGCACATGGTGTTCCTTATGCAGCCTCAGCAGTGTAGCTGAGTACACTCTACCAACAAGAGACTCCCAGGAGGCATCTGCAGGAGTGGCTCATGTTCCCCATAGCACCAAGTCTTTTTCAGCATGCCTGATAATTAAACTCTTGATCTCCCTGTCTCTAATAGAAAAACCAACAACTTCTTTGGAAGTTAACAGTAAATTTTAAGGGTTTTAAAGTCTTTGTCTATCTATAAATTTCAGTACATCATCTTACAGTGGGGTTTTTTTGCTCATTTGTTTGCAGTTTTCTTCATAGGATTTTTACAGTGGTTCTTTGGCGGTTTTTCTATGCCACTGAATACCTTATTGGTCTAAGAAACCACAGATAGTTTTCTTTATTGGTATAAGAAACCACAGATAGTTTTCTCCCTTTCTTTTTTACATTTCACTGGTAAACCATATTTGAATAGCTTTTAACATGCTTAATCTAGCCATGGTGACTACCATGAGTGAAGCATATTTCAGTGGTCTGTGGCTGCCAGGAACTGACTTCTTACACCATCAGAAGTGAGAAAAATCATAACACCTAAACTGAGCAGCACAGCTGAACAGAACAGATTTTAGATACCAAAATCATTTTCTCCATTGTGGTCCTGTGTAGTCGAGCCTTGATCTTTAGCATTATTAGTTTTGTGACAGATAAGTTAGATGCTCACACATGTCAGTCAAAAATGGATCATGAGTACTTATGAATGAGAGTTGCTTATTTACAGATATGGATAATGAATCCCAAATTTATTCCACCTTGGTAAAAATCTCACTAGTGAGGAACAGAAAAGTGAAATTCAAACTGTATTCATTTCCAGTTTTTTCTCATTGTGCTTATAATGATCACATACACTGGAGAAGCTGCCTGTGAGATATTTTTGTGAAGAATTAGTGCAGAGGGTATTGTCCTGGGAATTTTCCTGCAGCAAATTCCATTTGAGAGTCTTTTGAATTGGTTCATTTTCTTCATTTTTCTAACTTTTAAAAATCAAGAATATATGAAATGATAAAATGTGGAAACTATTATTCCTTCAAAATAAAAATAATTCCAATTAAGAAGCTATAGGAATCTCTTTTTAGATCCTGAATGGTGGCTTAAAAATACATAAAATGAAAGAAGACATGCAGTAAAACATTACATTTTCTTTACAGTTTTGGCAAGAAATGTATGATGGCATTAATCCTGTAAATTTAAGTGCCTAAATGGAAGTGGAAATGAGCACTGAGTGTGTAAGGTCCCTGCATGATCTACAGAGACCTAGTCAGACCTGTCCATGGAGCTTGTTCATCTAATAACAATAAAGATACCTGGGCCAGATTTCACTTGCACAAGCACTAGTTTCTATTACTGTGTAAGTTGCTTAAAATTTCCATTACTGCTCTTCAGGGCTGGTAGTCATAGCACAGATCCTGTGGAAAATCTGTACATTTTGGGAGAAGAGGCTGGAAACGAAGATGTCCCTATGGTGTCTAAGGCACAGAAAGGCTTAGATACTTGTTTTAACAACAGTATTGATCCTTACCCATGTGCTCCTTCCAGCTTGGGGCATTCCATGATGTATTTGGTTAGTTAAATTCCACTCACTTCATTGACAATGGGTGTAAGTCAAGGTTCTCTGATGTTCAATGCTGTTTCAAATTATGAGTACCCAGAAAGCTGTAGAAATCCCATAGTGTCATCTCCTATCTGCCGCTTGCATCTCCAAATATCTCAAATAAAAATGGTTAACTCTGTAGAGGAAAGGTCAATTTCAAGCTCTCTCTTGCTCTGTAGAAACCTATAACTATATGCATATATTTCTTAATAAAGAGTTGACTATCTTTTTTTAAAAATATATCATTTCTGCTTTAATCCATCATTCATCTTCAGGGTTTGCATTAAACCAGTGGGAAGAGAGAGTAGCTATGTAGACAGTACTTTATCTAGGTGAAGTGAATTGCTACATGAAGACATTAGTTAGCATGAAAAATTAGTGAAGAAGTACAATTTAAATCATACTAATATTTTTTGTTTAATTACCCACTTGCTCCTCCTAGTAGATACTATACTTTAAAAAAACCTAGATTAATTTGCTAATTAAAATCACATATTTTAAGCAAGTCAAATTCTTAAAAGTTTAATGACTTCATTTTTCTCACATTACACATTGTGAGAATCAGACAGAGGGAGAGTTTTGGAGGGAGCCAACTTATGTGCAGCATTCCCAACAGAGCCATTGAATTTTCTTCTGATACTACTTTTTATATTTTGCTAATTGCTTTGGAATGGCTTTTTGTTCAAGGTAAACAACCAATGAGAACTTCTTTTAATCTAAAGCAGTTTTCTTCCTCCTGAAAATGAATTTAAACAGCAAAGTTGTAAAGGATGCAGGGTGACAGGTTTTAATGCTTTTGAGTACCTTCACTTCTTCACAGAATAGCGTGCCTAACAATTCTGTGCTTCATTCTTTAGCAATAAGCAGGAAAGGGCAGGCCTTAGCAGTTCTGTGGTTGCAGATGAAATCTAAAAATGTAGACAAAACAGAAATATGACAACTATGGAAGCCTATTACAATTTAATGTGACAATGATCAAACAGAATTTCAATTATCTCTAACCAGCCACTTTTGGCTTACAAGACCACATGTAGAGGCAAAAAAAAATCTGAATATGCTTACAGTGGGGTAAAAGGAGGTCGAACTAAATTCTTTGGATTGTAGTTCTGCTACAAGATGAATATGTCATCTGGAGGTTGACTATCAAAAATAAACACAGGTTAGTAATATGAGCATTCAATATTATTGGACAATAGTTAAATTAGCTGAACTTTGCACCTAGAGATTCTAGGCTTGTGTGATAATAGAAATGAAAAATCTGGACCTTGTATTTTAATATTGGTCCCAGCTCTACCACATAGACTCCAGTTTGCAAGCTACAGCTAGCATAGACAGGTAAATAATTTATTATAATTCCAGCTTCCTAGCTTGTTTTTTCATTAGAAGCTGAGACCAGTAACATTTTTTTAAGCTTTTTGTTTTCTAATGTATTGTGCAAAACTGGAAGTGAGTTTACCATACACAGCACATATTAATCAACTTAGGATAAATAGATAAATAATATAAAATACTTTATTTTCAAGAAAGTAACATCCTAAAGACTATGCAAACAAAACTGTTTATGAAGTTAAAGAGCATCATAGCATGTCACATAGCATCTGCAATAACTTTCTCTGATTTTTTGTGGTGGGGGGCTGGAACTTGAACTCTTGAGTCTTTATTAAGGAGTTTTGTATAGGACAAAAAAAAGGACTTTGCAAGACTGAAAAATCTCTCTTCTCTGGATGTAATGACCACTTCTAACCTGCCCAGTGACTCTAAGCCTCTCTATATATGCCATAATAGTAATTTTACACCTTTCTAAGTCACATAATTAAAGCTTCAGAACGTAATGGTAAATAGGATAAAGTTAAGAGTCTTGATTTAAACCCCTCAAAGGGATAGATGCCACAGCATACTGTACTGTGATGATTGACTGGTGTGGCAAGATTTGATACTGAAGGATTGCAGAGGTGACTTCTGTGAGAAGAGGCTGAGACTTTTCCCATGGCCCCCACAGCCAGTCCCACCCAGCTCTAACGATGAGAACATCCTGGAGGCCTCTCTGATATAACATACTTAAGAAAAGGTGTAGGATGCTGTGCAAAAGCCATTAGCAAGAGGAGTGATGAAAAATTGACGGAAACAGCCTTGTGGATACCAAGGTCAACAAAGAAGGAGATGGAGGAGTTGCCAGAGCAGAGATTCCCCTGCAGCCCATGCTGAAGGCCATGGTGAAATGGATTGCTGTGTTGCAGCCCATGGAACATTGCAGTGCAGCAGATATCCACCTGCAGTCCCTGGAGGCCTCCATGCCAGAGCAGGCGGACATGCCTTCAAAGAAGCTGCAGCCCACAGACAGCCCTTGCAGGAGCAAAGTATTCTTTTGATTTTTCTTCCTTGTTTGACACCTTGTAATAATACCCAAGCTACCTCAAAAGCTATAAAAGCACCAGTAAAACACCTTTATCTTGTTTTTCAACTTCAGGTGTATTTTCCACTATCTTACCCTATTTTGTATTATTAAACTGGTCTTTCAGGAATTAAGGACCCTTCTTTCAAACACCGAAATTGTTTTTTCATCACCTTGATTTTTTGCACATATAATCTTTCATGTCTTGTCCTTTATATCACACTCTACTGGAGCCATATAATCTGTGAGTCTGGATTTTTTACTAACTTCAGTAGAAGCTGAATATACTCCTCATATTCAATACAGAAATGCACAATAAGGAATACAGAGAAAATAGTAAATTTTTGAAATTTGACACCACAAAATAAAAACAATTGTCAGACATTATTTAAAGAGTTATATTTTTGCATTGTTATCATGCTAGTCTTTATATATCATTCAGATAGTGAACAAAATGTCATGTTATTTCTAACAGCAAACAAAAATTGAATGCACAGGTAATGTCATTCACAGCATATCTCTGTTTTTGCACATTCAAGAGAATTTTGCTAAGTCATAGAAAAGTGTTGAACATGTGTATCAATACCCTTATATGTGTGTGTATTAACAGGTGCATGGTATAAATTTTTTAAATATTTTCTTTTAAATAGATAACAAGTGAGATGACATTTTAATGTGTTACATTAGTAAAACAATAGTCAAGGTAGATATTTTCTCTGGGCTTATTCTTAAAAGAACAATCACTACCTGTTGTTAACTTGAATCTGGCTTACCATGAGTTTTCTATAGCTCCATCTTTGTACAATTTTTTGCAATGCTTAATGTTAAGATCAATGTTAGTGATAATAGGACCTGTCCTTATTTTTTGGTGCAAAAGCTGTGCAAAGAGCAGTTTTCTATTCATAAACATCACTGAGTTCTTCTAATAGTCTTTTCTATTTATGTTTTTATAGTATGCATTTTCTTTCTTCATTTGAATTGTAGTAGCAAAGTACCTTGTTCTTACTCCTTAGAAGCAAATACAGATATATGTCTAATTGGTATCTACAATGTGCTCTTACCTAAGTTAAGCAGGTTATTATGAAATTACCTGTGTTCCCACTGCACTATAATATCATTTACAGACTTGCTGATTTCTCAAGACACAGAGACCTTATCCAGAAATGATGAAGGAGGCTTATGGTATGATTTCCCATTAGTAATCAAAATTATTGATGTTTACTGTATTATAGCATGACACATATAATAAATATAATCAGTCCAAGAAACATTTTTGGCATGAAAATATTACTTTATGAAACAATCTTTGTTTCAAATGCAAATTTTCAGATGCTAATCAGTGTTTTTTCTCCATAAACTGGAGAAAAATGTGTCTCCATATGTTAAAAACTAATTTTTTCATAGAATGTAATTTTTAAAATATGCATATTTGAGAGCATAAAAGCCCTTCTGTGTTTGAGTAATCCAAGAGATGAAAAATGAGTTTCACACTGGCCCTTGTTATCAGAGCAATGATTTACAGAATAAGAACAGCTCATGATATCCCCAAATACTTGATGGAGTTTATGTAGAAGGAATAAAAATTCTTCACATCCTGTCGTATACTTACTGGTTTCAGCTGGAGTCCCCCAAAGTCTGTATTAAAATGACATGCTTCGCAAAGAAAATGTCTGATTTAATCATTGCAAAGATTGGAAACAGCAATACTATAAGTTGTTTACATCCATAAACACAGAATAATGTGATTTCCAATTTAACTCATAAGACACTAAGAGACCAGATAAATAGCAGTCTATAATGATAATCTTGCATAGAGTAATTTTAAAATGTAATGATGTACAGGTAGTCAGGATCTTGTTTTTCCTTTTCATTTAAAGAAACAACATTAGAAAAACCTCTTAGTCAAGTATTTCAGTGATTAGAAATTAAATTGTAAATGAGTGAACGTAATTGCAAAATTTATCTTTCATTGCAAAAATGTTGAGGTTCTCGTTGCAGTGCACAGCTGAAAGAGCTTCAGAGGTACTCAAAGGAATTTGCACCTGCTAAAACGAGCTCTTCTGAAGTAACAGGTGCTCCACAGGTTGTTCCAGGGATGCTGTATTTCAACAGAACCATTTTAAAATGATGGAAGTGTGGTGGGATCACTCCCATGTCAGCCACTAGGGAAAACCATCATCTGGTGACAAGCACCATATTTCATGAACTCTGTGTTTTCCTTGAATGACTTTACTTCAAATAATCATGAAATATTACTCTTGGTCTATAGTAGCATATGAGGTCAAGGTGGTTTTCAAGCAAGGACTACATGTCCAAGAATGTAATAGATACATTAATTTTCACCTTTCCAGTTGTTTTATTTGTTGATTCTGCACAGGTTGGCTCTGATCTATCTCTGGGTCAACCTGAGTTGTTTTAATCTGTTGACACTGCTGTGCAGTACAATTAGAACTGGTGGGCAAGTCCATTCTAAAACCGCTTTGGAAAGCAATCAAGTAATTCATTGGATAAACATCTATCCCTACACCTCTATGTGTCTATGTCAGTGAACAGTAGTCTTTTAGAAAATTTTATAACATACACGGGTGTCACAGGAGGACATGATACACAATGACACCAAAATTCCTCAGTTTTTCATTATATTTCTTAATGAAATAAGAACTTATGGTTGTGTATGTTTTGGAGTTACGATTGCATTTGAAAATGTTTCATCCAACAATAATTTATAGGGTATTAGAAACAGATATTTATGATTTGTAAAGTGTCACATTTCAAGACAAATGGGTAAAATACTCAGATATTCACAAAGGCTTCCAGTGAAGTTGTGTTGCTCTGTTTCTTTTGTGGTATCTACATTAAGTGGTCTGTTTTGTAACTACTGGAGAATTACTTTGCATCCTTTGAATACTGGAAGTATTTGATGAAAAAGGACAGTAATACAATTTGCACTTTCATGTAAATTTAGCTCTTGTTCTTTCTCACCCTATTAAGTAATCTTTCCAGTGAATGGAATACAAAAACTAGAAACCTGCAACACAACAAATAAACAGCTTTTGACAGACTATGGGAGAAATTGTGTCCATTGATTTATAGAACGAGGACTAATCAAGTGATCTTAAAACCCTCAATCCAGCAAAGGTATTCACACTGTTTAGTAAATGTATATAATGCCTTTCATGAAATGAGAAATTCATCTACTATACACACTAGAGATAATTATAAAGCTCTAGAGACTTCAATGAAATAAAAGTAAATTCCTTTGTGAAACTTTTACACAGGTATGTACATCTTTGCAGATCTTCATCTTCTCCCTTAACATTTTCAATTAAATATTTAAGTGCTTTGTTTTTGTACAAATAAATATTTCTAGCTGAATTTATATTTTGGGGTTTAGTTTAGAACATACATAATATGATAGTCTAACGTGGAGGAAGAGAAATTTTTTATAGTGTTTGCTTCAGTTGTAATAGTAGCATTTATGTAGGAATTTGTGCTGCAATCATGCTGAAAATATCCCGCTGGATATAATTTGAGAACTCACTGTATATCTATAATCATGATTTTCAGAACATTTTCTATAAAGCATCTTAGAAAATTTTCCCCCCTCTAATCCTGCCATGCTTTACCCCCATGGACATTTTCCCATTCTTTTCTTCAGTAGTCCATAAAATTATGACAGTAGCTCTAATTCTTTGCAATTAAATTCTTGTTTGGGTCCATTAAAGTTTAATATATTCTAGCAATAAAAAATTAAGGAAAAAAACTCTAATTTGTGTAAAATGTGAAGTGTCATAAAATAGACTTGTTCTGGTAGGGGTTCAGGAATCTATTTTTTACTTCTGCAAACTTAATTCTTATGGTGTAATAGAAAATACTTTTCCACTTTACACATAAAGGCAAGCAAAAGCAGTCTTGGAAATGACAAATCATTCCTTATTTCTAAGAACTACAGAAGCCATGTCTGCTTTCAGATATGCAGGCATTATGTGTATCTTGTAAAATCAGTGACTGTGCAAGTCGCATATGCAAGTATGACATAGGTTTTTGAGTCAGGGCTTGGTTTCATTTTATGCCTTTTTATATATTAAGTAGACAAAAGGCAATTTATAGAGCAAGAAATTAAATATCAGCAATGCAGTAAGTCATAGGTTAGAAAAACCACTGAATGAGAACATTATCCCTGCAGTACCAACAGAGCTGTGTCCAGCAATCAGAGGATTGCAAATTGAAGTAAAAATGTAAATGCATGTAAAACAAGCTCATTTTAACTGAGGTCAGAAACTGGTTCTGAATGGAGTTACAGAGAAAATGCACTTCAAACACGTAATACCTGAAATAGAAATTAATTGTATTACAGAACAAAGAAAGGCAAATTTATTTAGCCTTAGAGGCACGACAAGTCTCTTTTGATTTATTTAGAATTGCAGGACAGTCTGCTTGTTGGTGATAAAGATAAACACTCATTGCTCATGACAGAAGCACCCATCCAAAGAATACTTGTGAGTACAACTCTTACACTGCCAAGATGGAAATGATGAAGGAAAGTAAAACTTAGTTCAAAACACTGTAATTCTCTAGTATTTTGCCTAAAGAAGTTTAGATGAATTCTAAAACTGCCCATGTGACATAAAATTAATGACTAGAAGGATAGAGGTGAAGATTTTTTAGCTTGTTCAAATACCAGGTTTTTTAATTGATATGGAAAAATTTATAAAGACACACAACACAAAAATACTAAGTCCTACAGAATCTGGATCAGATTCTTTTTCTCAGCAGTGTTGTTTGGCAAGCACAATTCTGTCTTACAGCTGCCAGGGCTTTGTAATTAAACCAAGTGCTTTATAGAAGGAGAGGCATTCATCTTAGGCTGTCCTCTGCATCCAGTGCAAGGCTTAGAAAGGGCTGGTGCAGCCTCCACAACTCACAGTTTTTATGGCCTTTAGAGTCTTGTCATGAGGCTCTTGCAGTGCTTCCACCTCTCTGGCTAAGTTACAAAAGACACAGATAGTACATATGGCTACTGCTACCACCTCTTGGCTATTCTGACACTGGGAAGACAAGATCTACAGGCTAGCTTATAATATGTGTAGTATTGGGATCTAGATGGGGTTGGTTTTGACTGGCTTTCAGGTTTGGTTGGTTAGTTTTGTATTGTTATACAGGCAGTAATTTTGTTGTTTCCTTGGTAGACAAGATGTATGATTTCAACAGTTTGCAGACTGCTTTCTTCATTATGGTAGCTTTCAGGTAGCCTTTTTCCACCATTCCTTCACACAAAATTTTTATGGATTCAATTTATAAAATCAAGACCGTTCTTATAGAACATTTTTGAACAGAATGTTGCATTTCATATCTGTTCCTATCCTGTTCTAGATGTCTTCAAGCTTTTTCATCTTGTCTCCAATTTCATTTCAATCCAGTGACAGCCTGAAACAAAACTGTATGGGGAAGAAACACATGGTTCTTTGCAGCTCCTTTCTTCTCTTAGACAGTCATCACACAGCATCAAGGTGCAGGATTGTCAACCTTCTTCTGGTTCTGGTGCTGATATTTCCTGGAAATTTTCCTGGTGCTGTCACTGTAAACAGAGCCTTTGTCTAACAGTAACTTTAATTGACAAGGCAAAGTTGAAGACGAAAATGTCAAAGAAAATGGGTAATATTTCTGCCATGGAATTTTTGTACATTTCCTGCACTCTGATGGCAATTACAATTGTCAGAATTTTCTTTAACCTATTTTATGCACAGTCAGGCCTTAATAAGCTGGGGGAAAGGAGAAAAGTGTGCAGTGTCTGACAGAAATTCTTCCATGAAGCACATGAACCAAGATGAACACTATCTAATTATCAGCTCACACAAAACTGTTGTTTGCTGTCTCATGTAATTTATGAGGTAGTCTATTAAAAATGGGGAAGAGCAATTTATGTAGCGCTCAAAATTTTCAGGACTCTGGACCACTATGCTTGAAAGCAAGGTCTGTAGAAGAGGCATACTGATTTCTTTATGAATAGGTGAACAATGGTATTTATAAATGTTGAGAGGCTTGTTTTGTACATTGCATGTTTTCTCATTGTGCCAATTATTACTAGAACAAGTTAAAGCATTAGTCCTGAGTTATTTCTTTTTATAGTCTTCCCAATGGCATCTTGGTTCAATGTGCTTTTGCTCAGCTGATCTATGCACCTTAACATTGCCAGGATTGACCTCATCTTTGATTCACAGTATATAGGTTTTTAGACATGTTCATGAGCTGAAACATATTTGAAATAAAGGTGAATCTATTTTTTATAGTTTTCTTGAATCAGATGCAGCAGCATTAGAAGAATGAATAACCCAGTGCCAGAATGAAATCCAAGAGCACACAAAGCCTCACTGACTTCACTCATGGCAATGAGGAAGGATAAAGAGCTGTTAAAAGTTGCCATCCAAGGTAAGAGCTTCAGATGTAGAATTGCAACTGTAACATCCGCCAATTCTTCATTAAATTTGCAATGAGATTTTGTAATATTCAGGCATTTTTTGAAGGGAAAAACAGCAGCCATGGACAGAAATGTACTTCTGTACTTTCATTTTCCTCCAAGTAGAATTTATGGGGTTTTTCATGATCCCAAACACATTACCATCCTAGATGCTGTTACTACTTTGGCATTTTTTATTTCTTTGCCACACAGGCTGTACACTGGTTCTATTCATAAGTTTAAGAAAACAAATTACCCACCTGCTGAGATGAATGTTGAGGAAGACATGAAACACCACTAAGGTTTGGGAACTCGTGCAGGGGTAGGGAGGAAACTGTTGCCATGAACTTTGAAGAAGATAAACTACTGAACATTTTGTGCGCACTGTTCACAGCTAAGTAGATTCTAAACTGCTTCTTTTATTTTTCCAGCATAGTTAGTGTGACACATCCAGATTAAAATGTAATCTGAATGGCAAGTATTTGTAGGTTTTTTTAGTTTATATTGACTATCCCATGCAAAGTATCTTCAGAACAATCATCATTCCCAATAACATGAACTGGAGATTTTTCTTTTAGTATCATGGATGATTCAGGCACAGAAGCAACTATGCAAGCTCTGAGATTGAAAAGCAGGAGATTTTACATGTTTGAGCAAATAAGAGAGGACATGATAGAGAGTTTATCCTTTACCTAAGACTTTAATCCAGTGGCCACTTGGCAACACTGAATGCTGACATACCTCATAATGACACAATTGGTTATATTTTTACAGAACCTCATACCTCTGGGTAATACCAGTATCAGGACTTTTGTAGGGAAGAAGCAGAGAGTACAGACGTGTGTGGATACCCTACATATTTGTCATCAGGTGGTAAAGAACGTTCAAGAAACCAAAGTTATGCTTATGGAGGTAAGCTATCCATTACTGGCGGTGTACAGAATAATAAAATCATTCTCTACAGATTTTTACTGTGCTTGAGTTCAACTCATGGATGAGGTCCCACAGTCACTGGGTTCAGTGGCAAAAATTAACAGTCAATTATTTCAGCAGCTGGATTTTCAGTTGGCGTATTAAATAAAATTGAGTGGATTTAAATTCAAAAAATCTCTCTTTCTACTCTTGTCTCTTGGGGCAGCACAGTCAGTCCTGCCTAAATTCAGGGAACCATTGATTAGATCAAATCAATGTACATGGGAAAAGGAAGAAAGAAAAGGAGCACAAGTATAATCTGGGGAACTGAGAAGTTGATACTATTTTTAAATCTTATTAAAAAAATCTAAGGCATATGTAAATTTGAGATAACACATCTCCCTTGTACCAATGCCTCGAAGGAATTTACTTCAGTAATTCATATCTAATTCCATAATTATTAAGCTGGATAATGTATTTTCAATATTTAATACCACAAATGCTTAGGTGTTTTCAAAGTAACCTTTAATTTTCACCATCAAAACTAAAGCCTTGATAAAAATCTCTTTATGTGTTTGCTATTCTGTTTAGCGATAACTGAATCAGGTTTTCTTTTTTCCTTTCAGTGTTTCAGTACTTTTGGACACCTGTCAGCCAACCAAAATTAAAAACAGAGGCTGATTAAATGGCTCTCTATGGTGCTGTTCAGGCAGCTTCATTAGTGTTTCAGCTTACGGCCACTGAGTGAGCCCCACTGCTGTAACTCCCGACAGTTCGTGGAAGCCGATTGAAGGCACAGGATGTGGGGTATGCAATTTTGCACAGTTGCAAAGTTTTGATTGCATGAATTATACATGAAGTCCATTACAGTCAGTGCTCACTGGTGGTAACAGCACTCCAAAGGTGTAAAACAGCTTTTTCTCTAAAACAAGTAAAACTCAACCAACCAAATACAAGCCACATAAGGGAGGAAAATACAGAACAAGAAAAACAAAAATCCCAAACATTCATTATTTGTCTATCCAATCACTAGATAGTATGAAAAATAGTTGAGAGCCTTCTAGCTCATTTTGCTGGTGTTCAGGTATGTTGAGAACTAAGGTGTCAGGAAGGAGAAAGGTGGAGGAGAAATAAACCTTCAAGGCTATGGCTGCAAATTATTGCCCACATAAAGGATTTCTCCAGCACGAACACAGCAAGCACCTCTGAAAGCTCTCAATGTCATTTCACCAAAGATGCTCCTATTTTCACTAGTTGTCTGCTCTGTCAAATGTAATGTTTTATTAAAGCTTTGGGGCTTTTTTTTTTTCTTCCTTTTCCCTCTTTCTGTGTGCCTTTTCAGGAGACAGGAAAGTAGTTTCAAAAAGCAAAAAGATGAGAGACAGAGAAAAACTAGCTCCAATTTCCAGTATTCTCACTTTACTCAGATGACTTACTACTTCCTTGCTATTTTTTTCATTTTCTACTGAAAGGAAAAATCTTCATTTTGGTAAAGATTTGGTGTTGGTTGTTACAAAAGCACTCCTCGGTGCAGTTGTATATAAGTGCCTTTAATCCTTCCTCTCCCACCACTTGAACAAATTAACTTAGCTATGTCAGAGTGTTCAGTAGCGCAGCAGAACATGTGTACCAACACTTACACAGATGCTCCCATTGACATCAGTGGGAAAATTTTACCCAGGCAAACCAAGGAAGAATAGAACCCATAAGTGCCAATGCAGAAAATAAGCCAAACTGATAAGGTTGCACTGATCAGGCAGTGAAAGCTCTTTCAGCTTCACACAGAGAGGATGTGTGTTTCCTCTTCCTCTAGCACTGACCAGAATAAGTAAAGCTGCACATGTCACACCATGGATCGTACTTACACTTGCTTCTACTGTAAGTTAAGGCAGTTTCCTCTTCCAAGGATTCTTAGTACTCATTCCACATGCCTAACATGCCCTTTCTGTCTGAGGCTAGATGTAGAGCACTGCTCATGACTATTCATTACAATGTCTTGGCAAGACTTTCACAGCCTTAATATGTCAAAAAACAAATGTTCATGGAGTAATACTTGTACCTTGAAGTACTTATGTTAAGAAAAAGACATTGGCAAATTAGTGTAAGGCAAGCTGCCTAACCCCTCAAACATTTTTCTGGATTCTTGAAAACACAGAGTATTGGCTCTCTCAGCAAGTTCAAAACTTCTTTTCATGTGCCATGTGAGACCAAGTTTCACACCATTTCAGTTAAAAGTTCTTCTGTAGTGTAATCCTTGTACATAATTTCAGTTATGAAACTTCTGAATTAATTCAGCTGTGGATTTTTGTGGGGAAGGATACTCATCTCTGTTGCAATTGCTTTCTACAGGTGACTCTGAGGAGCCATGTACTTCTCAGTACCTGATGCTGTGCTGTTCCACAGCCACCAATACCAGACTTTTGCACCGTCACATTATCTGGCAGTACTAAACTCATCTATATCACACGTAAGCACACAATCACATTTCTTAGCCAGAAAAAACCTGACATGACACAGCCTACCCCTCGGAGTATTTTGTCTCCCTGATTTTGTACATACTTTACATCACATACACTTGACAGAAAGCCCTCAAACATTCTTTGAAGAAAGCCAAAAAAGAAATACAAGCTTGTGTCACTCTGCAATAGAATGTCTACAGCATTTTTGAACCTGTGCTATGTTGTCATCTTATTACAAAGGTCCCATACCTTCTCAGCAATTTCTCATGGGCATCTCCTCACAGCACTGCCTCCACCTCCTTCACAGTACAACCAAGAAACTCCAACTCCTTCCTCACCCTACTAACCCACTCTTTTGTAGCACTCATCCTTATTAGACACAGCTGTGGCCTGTTAAGGGCAGGCCTGCTCCTAATCTTTGGTGATTAGTGCAGCTGCAACTCCTCAGGGGTGAGATTACATTCTGCACTATCTTTATTTTCTTACATTCTATCTCCCCACAATGCTAAGACACCTACATTAATATTTACCATTTATTATATTATTGAACCATGGTCTGAGCAGACCCATAAGCAGTGACTTATATACCAAAATTTGCAAAAGTTGTGCCAAGAAAAATTTCTCTTTAGGAAAAACCAACCTTTCTGTATTTTTTCATACTAGGAATGAAATTCCATCATTCTTACCTCTGATGTTTTTCCTGCCTATTCAACAGTAAACCTGTCTACATATTTTTATCCACTTTTATATCAGAGTAAATTTCAGTAGGAAATTAGACACAACCATAAACAAACGGGCTGTGTCTGAAGCAGCAGTTCCTCCTTAACGACAAGGTATAATTTTGAGCAGGTAATGACAAAAATACCAAAGCCAAGCCCTGTTTCTGCAGTGAGTACGCATGTCTGGAGGATAGCAGCATAGTTTATGTCATGACACTCGTCCTCCACCTCACTACGCTTTTGTAAAGTAATTCTGCAATTGTCATTCATAATACAGTAGATTGAACTATCATGAGATCAGTCACAACTAACCTGTTCAATATGACTGCATTTTATAAGCAAGCATATTCCTCCTGGATATCTGACCAGAATCAGCTGTTCACTTCCTGGGGACATTGATATTGATCTCTCTTTGCTTTCCTGCTCTTTCCTCCCCTCTACTCTTTTACTTTTTACATGGCCACATTCTATTTTAAACCCTTCAGGGCAAATAATCTCTATCAAAACTTGTCTCCGCTGCAAACACACTTGCAGGGAAGCAGAGTGCATGATATCCCTCTGCCTTAGGTTTACACAGCAAGCTTTTGTAGCAGGAGAGCTACAGGGCAGGAGGGCTTCTGTGAGGAGCTGGAGAAGCTTCTCCCTTGTCCAACAGAACTAATTCTAATCAGCTCCAAGATAGATCCACTGCAGGAGAAGACCAAGCCCATCAGTGACAGTGGTAGTGCCTTTGGAATAAAAGATTTAAGTGTCTAGGGGAAATGAATCTGGGCTACAGAATCTGCAGCCAGAGAAGAAATGGTACTTGCTGCAAGTTTGGTTTCTAGTATATTTGATATATAAGCATGAAATCTGCAATTCCTCACCCTCTCTGATAGTAAGGACCTGCCCTCCTCAGAAGACCAGATTGACAAGAGACTTTGACACCCAATGACCTGGAGAACTGAGACATAAAGCTTCCTCTATCCCTTCGAGATGCAAGGCATCCATATCTTTACCTGGATCATGCTGACTTGGACCACGCCGTGCCATCTAACAGGTCGCATTGTGAAGTTCTCAGTGTTTGGGTTTTTTTGCAATGTGCACTCATAAGAATGAGATCACTGACCTAAGACTGCAGGCAGTTAATATTTTCACTAAAAAATAGGTGTAAATATAAAGGATGATGTAAGGATAAGAGAAGGAAGCCAGTAAAAGGGGATGATTCAGAGAATCAAACCAATGTGTTCAATCTATTAATCTTACGAAACAGAAAATCTGTAATTGTTGCAAGGTAGACCTTAATTCAGGGAAATAGGAACATTTCTGGCGAGCACAAAACAAAGACATGACCATTTCATGGAATTATGAAGAGGCAGATATATTTTTTTCTCCATATCTTGTTTTGAAGTAGGGATGAAAATATATTTTTTTTTATTTCAGGGAGGTTTAATGTCCATTTCTAGATGAGAACACTTCTTTTATCTGCTTTCTCTAAGTATTTCTAACTATATAAATTATATAAATGTAATATTAAAAATGTTTATTTTAGTTTAAGTGTGAGGAAAACAATGCTACTTTTCCATTGCCAGGAGTCACAGTCTTAGCACCTGCTATGACTTTCATGGAACTCTATTTAATCAATGGCACTTCACCAGGACTCCCAAGTCCTTGCCTCAGAGATACTTACCCAGTCAGTCAGTAAGAGTAATTTACTCTTTGGTCTGTTCCTGGTGGAAGACTGATGAATTTAATAAAGTTCCTGTTAGACCTTGCCTTCAGTCTGTCTACGTCTCTGAACAGCAGACCTGCCTTCAAAAATACAGATTGGTCTTTCAACCTTGGTCATCTAACTTTACAAAAGAGTGCACTGTTTTACCTCCTCCAGGTCCCTGGTAAAGATGTTAAACAAGACTACCAGGTCCCAGGAAAGAATTCTAATGAATTATACTTGTAACTTGCAGCCAGGGAGATTGTAAACTATTAACTACTACCTACCCCCTGAGTCATGCAATCCAGGACATTTCTACTCATTTTGAAATAAATTTATGCTATCATGTCCAAACCTGTGACAAGGGTGTTAGAGAACATTGTGTTGAAAACCTCACTAAAGTCCCTTTTCCTATCTGTGACTAAGGGAAAATCAACATTCCCCTTCCTCTCTAGATCCAGTAGTTTTATCCCACAAAGTAACTGTAAGACTCAACCTGCTATATGTCACTCCAGGTTAGTTTTTCAAGTCTGTTTCTTCATGTGTGTCGAAATTGCTTCCAAGAAGAGTTGCTCTGTAATTTTCACAGCTACTGAAGGGAGGCTGAAAAACTCATAGTTATTTCAATTTTCCTCAGACTGCCTGAAGACAATTAAAATATTTGTCTCCTACTGCTGTTCTTCCAGTACACTTGTGTGCAACACACCTAATCCTATGAATTAGTGTGAATCAAACTCTCTTTAAAAAATCCATTACTCCAACTTTCACATTGGTTGGTTGGTTCTCTCCTTCTGCAACCTTCCCTCAAAACAGAGAGGCCCAGGAGACCTTGTTGGTTAAAATCAATGAAGGCATTGAGTACCTCATCCTCATCTGGTATTCGATGTCGCTACATCACTCACCTCCTTCAGCAGTAAGTCAACATTTTCATTGCTGGTTTATTTGCTGTCAGTGCAGTCACAAAAGCTCTTCTTTTTCTATGACCATCCCTTGCCAATTTTAAATCTACTCAAAATTTTACTTTTCCATCAGCATTCCTACATGACCAGGCAATGTTTCAGTATTCCTCCATTATATCCTATCCTTGCTTCTGCTTGCTGTAGATACTTTTTTTGGTTTGGTTTGGATTTTTTGTTTTGGTTAATCATCAGTATGCCTGTTTGTTCATGGTAAGTCCACTTGTTTTCCAGAACACATCATTCCTGTGCTTGGAGGAGGTTTGTTCTCAAAGTTCTGACAGTACTCTTAAGCTTCTCTGCCCTTCAGAGCTGCATCTCACAGGATCTTTTCTACCACTTCTGAATAAGTCAAAGTCTGTTCCAGTGAAGTTCAGGGTCTGTACTCTTCTTGCCTTCCTCACTTCCCTCAGGATTTTGAACTTCCTGGTGTCATATGTATTATGTTGCCACAAACAAAGACAGTATGTCAGAGCAGAGCACTATATGCAGAACTTGCTGTAAAACACTCAGTTGTATTCTTATTTTGCAAAAATGTTAGTCCAAGATTAGTAAAGTAGGTGAAAAATTGAAACCATTTACTTTGGCATAAGGAAATTTTTGTCACTGGGATTCTTTTGCCCACAGTAGCTGAATCAAGTATTCAAGGACCATTATATAAGACCAAAGTGTTGAAAAGATGACACAATTGTGAAATCACAGCATGTTCCCTTCTTCATAATGTTCTTTTAATCATTGCTCACATCTTGTGCCTAAATATCATCTTGTCTGTTAATCTAAAATTTATTAAGAATATTCAGGTCCTCCAATCATCTTTTCTTATGAAGATTATTGAACTTAACCTTAGAGGATGTTCTTCCCTGGAAAACATGGATCACAGATACATAATAGCATCAACAAATTATATATGAAAGGTGCATATGAGATCATTGGGAGTGTCAATATTGACTTTTCTCCAGGCTGTAATGGATGAGTCATACCTGAGCTAATGATTTTTCATTGTAATTCTAACCACCACATAAGTAAGAGGTGGAAAAATTAAAATGCTAGACAGATGTAACCTTTACTGATAAAATATATGTATTATTAACTTCATTACATGCAGTTTTCTTCAAAGGTCTTTGAAAGCTGCTAATAATGTTGAAAGAAGTGATGGATAACAACCCATAACATTTTCTCTCTGAATTTTCTCAAAAGGATAGAAAAAATCCCATAGGATTAATTCAAACTGCTAACAAGTATTAGTTTTTTTCTGCCTCAGCTGCTTTTCCTTTTCTACAGGAAACATCTGTATCTTCTCAGCAGCATAATTTTTAATTTGTTAGATGCCTTTTATTGATCAATAGCTATTTATTGGGGGGGGGGTGTTTGTATTTTTACAGAATGGTTTCTTTCAATCACCATTACTTCTCCCTCACTACAAAGTCATCACATCCCTTGAAATAACATATAATAGTCCTTTTTCTATCTGTAACCTAGAAATTTATCATTTTCAGCCAGATTGTTTTGGCTACATGGAGCTCCATTAACTCTGATAGGGTTCTACAGAGACCAGCAATCTAGCCATACTCTATCAGCTCCTGAAGTAAAGATTCTTTCCGTTTCTAACTAACCTTAATTCAGTTTTCTTTTGCTGGAAACCAGGAATGAAACCTTCTCTTTTTTCTCTGCTTTTTTCCATAGTTCTTATTGTAACTCAAAACATATATGTGCTGTGTGTTTACACATATACTTTTTTTACCCAACAGCCTTTTATCTTGCTTCAATTTACTTAATTTACTTCAATATTTTGTCTAGTTAGTTGGCCAAATTTATTGCTCTTTGGCACCGTCCAAGTTCCTAAGGAGGATAAATTTACCAAAGTTAAAATTACTGATAAAACCACAAGTATGTGAGTGAAACATTAATGACATAATACAGTCTTTCTGGAAAGCATTAACAAATAACTTCAATCAAATTTTAAATTTTAATCTCACAAGCAAAAATTTTCCAGCATCTAGGGTAGGCATCTGCATGTCATCTCAACTTCTAGACTTCTGTTAAAGGCAATGGAACTCTAACATGAAAAGTCTGAAGGACTCTGTAGGAAAATTCAGTTGTACCACAATAAATTCAGCCAGATTTGGGTATGCTTCTGCCAATGGGAAGCAAATGTCTCTAACAGCAAACACTTAGAACATTTCCTGCTATTAATTGGACTTAACCTTGAACAATTGATGGGACAGTCTAGCTATTAAAATGATACAGATTCCATTACAGTAGACAATTTGTAGTTTAAAACACAGGGCAATTAACTGGCATGAATACATGACAGTCTCTTCCAGGTGACCTCAGTGCCTAGAATCTGCCTAGGCAGGTTTAGTTAACTAGTATGAGTGGAGCACTAGGAGCTGCTTGTCAGAATATGATCTTTGAATGTATTGGCAAATTAGTGGTTATAATCCAGTCTTAGATGTCTACTCCATGCACAGTTACTTCCGTGTAGGCACTTCAATTTGTGTGTCTTACACCTGAGAAGCTTCAGTTCTCCTTTATGTTTAAGTCTGTATAACATTCTATGACATAAGTGGGCAAGGAATACCAGTTGACCCAGACTTTCTCTTTGATATTACATTTATGAAAAATGTAATATGCAGGTACACTCCTTTTTATGGACAGCTATGATCAGATGGTTGGCTGCTTGATCAGGTAATTATGTATGTAAGAGTCCTACATGCTTAAAAAACTCTTAAATCAGCGACATTATGATGATTTATTCTTGGAAACTTCACTGATGGACTGCTCTACTTCCAAACAACTATGAATTTTTTACTTCCCGTACATTTACATCCCAGCTGTGAAATGACAGAATTAGATATTCACTACTGGCCTGTTATCTTTCATTGGTGAAGTATGGTACCCATATCCTAGCAAACTAATCAGATAAATCTTGTTTATCTTCTGAACAAATTTCCAGCCTGTCTCTGTCTTCTCCTTTTGCTCTAGTGAGAAAACACAAAAAATATACAGGTCCACAAGAACAAGTTTTGCTTTTCAATAAACACTGCAATAGTATTTTGATCAGCTCTTCAAACCTTTTGAAACTTAGCAAACAAAGCTTAGTTGAAACCATAAAGTTTTGGCTATGATCAAGACTCCCAGATTGTAAAAGCTGCACATTATTAATCACCCTGAAATTCAGCAATAAGGAGGTAGTGAACCATTCTTATCATCAGTTATGAACAGTGTTTATGTGCTGTCTAATTATGAGACATAATAACATTACTATGTAAATCAAAAGTCCATAATACTAATGAAAAATCCCAAAACTTATGAATAATAATTAGAAATTCAATTAATAATAGAATGTACCTATTAATATTATTCACATTTATATGTGTAATAATTTAAAAGCTTTAGAGCTTATATATATATTGTAGCTGTAGTGAATGACAAACATTAGGCTAACAAACACAGCCATTCAAAAAGCTCTATGGCCTCCAGGGAATTTTGACATTTTATTTATTTTCTTTATTATTTGTACAATTCTGAAATAAAATATTTGTAAATTAATTCAATTGACTCATGGACAAAGGCAATTTGATTGTTTAAAATTTATTTTAACATGCAATAGAAAAAAAAACAAGGCTAATACACAGAAGACATATGGATATCAGATTTTAGTTCTACACATCTACTTAAATTGAGACTCTATCTATTAAAACAGAGTCATCTTGAATTTAACGTGAGAAAACCTTACTTTCAATTAAGCCTAAACATATTTATAATCAATTCTAATTAGTCCCGTTCTTCTAAATATCATCTGCAATTATAAAGTAAACCTACCCATGGAGATTCATTAAATCTTGAAATTTTTGAACCTCAGCTTCAATGATCTTCCTTCAAGTGGCCTCCCACCATCTGACATAATTTTCTGCCCTGTTCCTTGAGTTTACTTGGCACACAAAACTGAAAGAATTATTTCAACCATTTCTCCATCTTTTCTCAACTCCTGTTAGATGCACACATGAGCTACTTGCTCAATCTCTAAATTACATTGGAAAGAGATGGGGGGTGGGGGGGAAGGATCATACAACCCTTCCATCTACCACTCTCCTTTATGTAGAAAGGCTAATTTTTGCAAGTGATTTTTTTTTTTAAGATAGTTGTGTGTGTTCATGTCCAATGACATTTCTGCAGCAGCAGAGAGGCATCCAAGTGAAGGTGGAGGTGCACTTTTAGAGGTGCCATGGTTCAAGCCCTTGTGCAAATATATATTCTGGGAAGCCCTGATCTTTCCTGCTCTTTTACTACAAACCTCTGCTAGACTTCTGTATGTCAGAAGGCAGCTGGAGCAGGCCTTGTGTATGAGGGAGGACAATCTGGAAGCCAAGGGTGACTCTAGCTCAGTCTCTGTCCTCACCAGTTGGCATCATCTCACATTGTCTGAGCACAGACAGATTTGCTTGCTGCTAAGAGGGTTTAATATCAGCTTGCAACACAGTAATGAATCAGTTCCAGGGTACATCCAGGAGACATGGCCAAATACATGGCTGAAACCAAGCTTCTAATTAGGTCTGAGGTCATTCTGGGAAAACAAGGTCAGAAAAAGGGATGAAGACAGATACACCTAAAGCAACGAGTACCAGTCCCACTGCTCATGACAGAAGAACAGTGTTAGTAACTAGTAAGTAGTTGTATTTTCTGCCCCTGTTTGCAACATTTTTAGCCCACCAGTCCCTCCCATTGCCCACCCACCTTGCTGTTCTCTGATCCTTTTCTCACCATATGGCTACCAAGAAATTACAAATACTCTTTCAAAGGCCTTCCTAGACTTAATGTACAAAATGCACTGATCTGTCCTGGTACACGGAGAGATTATTCTAATTAAAAAAGCCAATTTGATTGGTAATGCAAAACCTGTCCTTGGTAATGTTATGCCAGTTCTTTCTATCTCCTTATCCTCCTTATATTCAGAAGGAGGTCCCCTCAGTGTCATCGATTTATGGAACGTAAAGTATAACATTTTCTCAAAAAACCCCCCAAAAAAATCTGACTTCTTCTTATAAGGACATTTCGGGTTCTTTCTGAGATAAAATGACAATACCTCACTCCACAAAATGTGACTTTTCCAAAGATATCCTTGAAAGTTTCGTTCTGGTCACAGATTTGAAATGAGTTGAAGAACATAAAGAGCTGGTGACATGACTGAAAGTCTCTTTAAAAATAAATTAGAACTCATTCATCTGATCTAAAAACAATAAGCTTTCCCTTCTGGGGCAATGAGTGTGGATGATGTTATCCAGTAACTATGAACATCTAGAACCTGTTAACTCTTCCCTCATATACTTGTAAGAATTTTCCATAGGCATTTTCAAGTATAGTTAGGGAAAGGAGGTGATCACTGCTGGACTGGAATACAGTGCTGTTGTCCTAAACAGTCCCAGTACAGTTAAACACTGAGTACCTGGCTGTGTAGCAGGACAAAGAGATGAAGAGTCTGAATTTGGAGAGCCATAGGAAAGGGGGAGAATAATTAAAAAGAAAAAAAGAAAAAAGAAAAAAGAAAAGGAAAAAAAAGTTTCTCCTTCACAGAGTGACCTTGTTTTAGTGCTCTCCACGCCATTCACCTCCATAGCTGATCAGCCAATTCCATTTATCATTATAATTAGGCAGCATCTTGCCAGTTCAATCAGGCTCAATTACTTAGGCCTCATTAGTGACTGACATACTATAACAAGTGCATCTTTGAATGAGCAAGGTCAGATAAAGAAAGTACAGTATACAGCCAGCAAACACATTTATAGACCATAACAATACAATGCTTTGGATGGTGAATAACTTTTAAGAAGGCGTGAAGATAATGAAGCTAAAAGTAACCTTGCTTAGCTTGCATTATTGCAGCTCCTACAAGTTCCTTTCAACTCAGCTGAACAGTAGTGATAAGAGGCAAGTCTTCCAATGGCTCTGGAAAAACTTTGAGGCTGTTAGAAAATTTAAGTTTCAGGTTCTGGAGAATGGCAGGTTGTCTGATGCTTCAGAGCAGCATAAGAACTTAAAAAATATGCAGTGGAAGAAACTGGACTTTGAGTGTCCAGTGCTACATATCTTTCTGTATTGGTAACAGCAGCAAACGGTTCTGCTTATAAATTACGGTGGAAGGTAAAAGGAATTGACTAGCTTCTGCATAAATTAATATTCTAGACGTTAGCATAATGATTAGAGTGTGTTTATTAGACAAGATATCATTGCTCTTTATAAATATCTTGAGAAGTAACCTTCAGAGATTAAATGTATCTTAAGTTAAATATCCAATTTTTGACACACACACATATACACATATAATATTAAAGGGAAAAAGGTACATTCATTAACTACAAATTAGAGTTTCTTCACACAAGAAAGTGGTAGTCCTCAACTATTTCCCAGTATGAATGGTGGAGAAATACATCCACATTACTTAAAAATAATGTCTGAGATGTTTAAAAATTTTTTATGTCACTTGGATCTCATGGATCAGGGAACATAAATTATGATTCTATGTGTCCCATCTACACATGGTGTGTCCCATCTATACATGGTTTTGGGTATGACCAAAGCCCTTACTTCTAATGGAGCTGATGGAATCACACCTGTTGCTATTCCATAATTAGGCACAAATGGAGATGTAGTTTTATATGGCAAGAAGTTCCTTTTTATCTAACTTGCTTCATTGCAAAAGTCTATTGTTTGAAAATTTGGTCATGCTTGCTCTTTAGCACACAGTGATAATCCTATTTTTTTTCCACTCCAGAGCACATAAATAGAGTTCATTTTATTATTGTTTTATCCACAGTCATGATACTTGGAGATGCAATTCACCTCTCGTTTTCCTAAGATAGTAGTCTGAAACCAGATACAAATGATGATCATTATTGCGACCATGTTTATTTTTATTCTGAATTATTTTCTTAGAATTTTTTTACCTTACATTGGGTGATCACAAAAGTGCCAAAAAGGATCCAGCAGTTTTCTGGGATATCCTTTTACACTCTTTTAAATTCTGGTAAACTTTGTTTCAATTATCACCTATATCTTATGTTACTTTTTTTCATATTTTGCAATACTGTATCTAGTTCTCCTCCAGTCATAATATTTAAAAGGCATATCAAAGATGCCCCAAGTCCACACAGAAAATTCTGTAATATAATATACATAAGAAAAATAAAGTAATGTCTCCTGTGAAGTGATGAGTATGTGCCCAAAAGTACAGGATTTGATTATCCTAACAGATATATTCTGAGTCATTATTATCTGGTTCCCTTTTATTCTTCTACACATACTTGAGGACCTTATACCCAGAGGTATTTAATTTCATAAATTGGCAGTGTGCTATGTGAAGTGTTTCTTTCATTTATTCTTATCTAATCTCTTAGTTATTTATTTATTTTCCTAGGAAACTACTAACTATAATAGCCAAATACTAAAAATAGAAATAACAACTTTCAACTCTGACTTTCCTCCCTACTTGAAGACAAACCAGCTGAACCATTTTGTATGTTTCTGAAAATTTCACAGTAAAATTGAATCAAAGATGAGAATTTTGTAAGTGAGTGAAAAGTGGTTCAGATTGTGATTATTCTCATCTTTTGCAGCAGTGAAGTCTCCAGCCTTGGCTAGGATCTTAAACAATTTCTTTAGATATTCATGAGATAAAGAGACTAGAGGATGATCTCGCACCTCCAGATAGTGTTATTGCATTTGTCCTTTAACAGGTTTTGATCAAAGAAAAAATATGACATATGCATACACATGTATGAGACATATACATATGTGCTATTCTGCATAATATTCTGGACCAATAGGTTGTTTCTGCAATGAATGCTGGAACAGGCTTTACAAATCACGACAGTTTACATTCCCAATACAAAGTTTGCCACCTTCTTGAAAAGAAATGCTGCTATTTACATGAACAGTAGAGAAACCCAACCAAAATATTTAGAAAGTGAAGTATTCCACTACATTTTCTACCACTGGAGAGAGAATAAGAAAGAAATTTGTGACAAGCGTTGGATGTGTCATTAAAGAAACTCATGGGAAATGTTCAGTTCAATAGTATTGAAGTGAATAGAGAGAAGTGAACTCAATGGGGATATTAAAAAATTATCATAGAAAAGGAGTTGCATTATGAAGGCGAGGTTTTGGTGGTATAGAAGAACAGTCACTCGTAGCAGCTCTCATGGATCCATGCAAACCATTTTTGGGGATCCTTTTGTAAAGCCAGTCCTGAGTTGCACAAAAAAAAAAAAGTGCGGCCAGCAGTGAAGGGAGGTGATTGTCCCCCTCTACTCCATTCTCATGAGACCCCACCTGGACTGCTGTGTCCAGCTCTGGGACACAGCACAAGAAAGACATGGACCTGCTGGACCAAAGGGAGCCCAAAGATGTCCAGAGGGCTGTAGCACCTCTCTTACAAAGACAGGATGAGTGACCTGAGCTGTTCAGCCTGGAGAAGAGAGGACTCCTAGGAGAACTTATTGTAGTCTTTCAGCATGTAAAAGGAGCTTGTTAGGGGGAAAAAAATACTTTACCAAGGCCTGCAGTGACAGGACAAGGGACAATATTTTTAAACTGAAAGAGGGTAGATTTAGACATTGAAACAAGTTATTCAGAGGAGCCATGCATGTCCCATCACAGGAAGACCAGGTTGGATGGGGATTTGAGGAACCTGATATAATAAAAGATGACCCAGCTCATGACAGAGGTATTGGACTAGAAGACATGTAAAGCTCCCTTCCAACCCACACCTTTCTATGATTCTAAGATTCCTTGCTCACTGCAACCTCTTCCAAGCAAACTGCATGAATTTGGTGGTTATGTGCTGTTTCACAGTTTTACAAAGGGCTCTCTGTACCATGTGTTGTCAACAACTCACTAAAAAGTACTCAGGAACTTGACAAAGGATGTATCATAATTATTACTTGCTTTACACTTTTTCTCAAATATTCTTGAGTGTCTTTCATGAAAACAGGGAAAACATCACCTGTGGCTAGCCATAAAATTGATAGAAGTTAAGGATATTCTTATAAACTGATACTGCAAATTTTTTGCCAATCTATGAACATGTGAATGGAAAAGTGAGATTGCAATAACCCTGGAGCAGAACACAGCAGCAGCTGAAAACAAATGAGCTCAATGTATGTTTCAAATTGTGAAAATGTTGTTAGATTATATATAGAAAGACCAACATTTAAAACTGAAAAATATGGCCCCCTTCTTATCCATTGCACATTACCACTTTAGGGATGAAGCTAACTTGCTTTTTTTCAAATGTGGATTACTTGCAGGATTCACAGTTTTCTGAAATTCTGGCAGTGTCATTTACAGAGATTAACATGCTCATGTCTCCAAACCTTTCCAGATATTGAAGGAAGCATCAAGAATTTATATTTGGAAAGTTTCTGTATTCCCTTTATTGTCTCTAATTGCTCAGGTAAAACAGAGGTCAAATGTATAGGCTCTGAATTGTTGCTATCAATGATTATATTCATCTGGTGTAAATGAGAGAGGTACCTGGAAACAGGGCATTTGATACACCCTGAATTTTATGAAAAGAAAGATAATAGGTGAATACTGGTGAATTGCTTTATGAAAATAATTCACAATTCTTTAGAAAAGGGATGTTTTGTTCTTGCAACAGCAGTCCTGGTTTGCAAAGCAATAAATAGTTCAGGAAAGTTGGGGGAGAGATGAAATTTATCTATCTACCATTATTTGCATTGTGCTTTTCTTACCTATCAAGGCCCATTCACAGTTATATTTTACATCAGTTCTTACCACACCTGCCTGGATCTCTTTATTTTATAATTGCTCACCAAGGCTATTGATTTCCTTCCCCTGTACACTGCATGCTATGGACATACCAGATAAAATTTGAGATTCTAAATGAAGTGAATTTAGTAGTTTTATCTCAGTCCCTAGCCAACAGCAGATAAAAACATATGCAACACTGCTCAGTTGACACAATTTCTTTCATCTGTGCTGAGGAAACGCACTGGAACACATCCAACACTGACAGTAAATTGATTTGCACCCTTGAGATGCTGGCTACTCCTGTCAGAATTGAGTTTGTTGACAGATGGCAGGCAGCGTGGAGAAACTTTCAGTGGAATTGCTTATATGTTACCCAGAAATGGCTAAAAAATCAAATAGGGGTATGGTGGTGGAAGAAAAGCTGAATAACTGGATTTATTACACCCTCAGATTTCTTCACTTTCTGATGAAGTTTCTCGTTGTCCAAATGGAATGATATTGCAACATGTTTTTGAATTATTTATTGTTTTTCTATTCTACAGTGTGGCTCTGGAATTTTTTTAAATGCAGAAATTAAAAACATGTCTGACATACACATATTAGATTATACATTTGTTTGAAAAAGAGTACTGTGTATAGCTAAACAATTTAAGGTTTTAAAAATTGGAAATATTACTGTAAGTATATTCCTATATCTAAGATAACATCTAAACAACAGACATTGAACTTTCTACTTCTGATTTTAAAATTAGGTCCCAGATTTTGTGCAAAATCTTTCCTCTCAGAGCAACTAGACATAATTTATTTTACCTATTTTCTAATCAGAGTCTGAAGACCAATGTCCTAAATTTCTTTATTGCTTATGACATAGCTACCATGTTTCATGCTCACACACAGATTACATAATTCAAAAATAAGTCTTAAAGGTTTCAAGGGCAAAATTATGACAAAACTGTCTGTCCTACCTAATTTTTCCTGTTAAAAATAAAAGAAAATTATCAGACCATTTCCATGTAGTTCTACTGACATCAAATTAAATTCTGAAACCCCTTATTAAGGTTATTTTATATTTCAACTAGAGGAACTGCATCTTAAAATCAAGGTGCTAAATGACAAGCAGATGTGACAATTGTGAGGAGCTATGAAATATTCTGCCAACGCCTGGGAGAAATAGCATGAATTGTCTGTTAACTTTATTTTACTTATATTGATGGCTAATAGTGATATGAAAAATATCCATACCTCACTTACTTGCCCCCCAGATAAATTTTGTGGTTTTAAAATGAACCAAGCTTGGACACTTCAAGAGGGGAACAGCTAGCTACCTAAGAAAATGTGTTGGCAAGAGGCAAATAAGGGACAAAGAAGAATAAAAAAAAAAAAAAGAAAAAAGGATAAGAATAAAGGAGCAAAGGAATAATGAGATATGACAGCTGTGAGAGAGGCTTGTCCATCCTCTTAGCTGTAATAGTGTTGACAAAAATTCATATATTCAAATAATGGGCTTGTTAAGCAGTAAGTTCTAGGGACAGATGGAACAGAAGGGCAAGGCAGAAACCTTTGAATTAGAGACCATGAAATGCATATATATGTGTAACATGTATATACACAAACATGTATATACACATATATATGCAAACATACTCTGATGAACTAGTGTCAACCCCCTTTTTTTTTCTTTTTATTTTTTTTTAATGTAGATGGAAATCATAGAGGGAAATAAGTTGGCGAGACCAGCCACTCTGCCTCCTGGGCAGTTCTCCTGACAGCTCGCTGCCTGAGGAGTAGACTGCCAATCTTTCCAGGACATCTGATTTCCCAGCTGTTCACCTGGTGAGCTGCTGGCCTCCCAGGCTCTCCAACTGGCTGCTCCACAAGCTCTCCAGCTGGGGTGTGGGTTACCTGATGTCACAGAAATCCAGCTCTCTTGCTGAAGTCTGCACTGGCTGGGGTCTGCAAGAAGATTTGTTTTGGAAACTAAAATGGTCCCGATGTTTTGGCAGCCTGGACAACATCTACATTTCACTCCTTTTAAAAGAGTACCTATCAAAATCTGCAGTGTCACAATGAGAATGCTAATTTTGTGGTTTCTGCCATGCTGATTTTCCTTTGAAAATTGCTAAATTTTGTTCCAAATCAGGATGAAGAAAAAAGAAAAGTAGCCTGGATTTCTTGTCAAAAAGTAATACCATTTCCCTTACCAAGTCAGTGGTAAAAAGACATCCTAAATTCAGAGGATGGAGAAAATAAGCATATTGAGAAAATGCTTCACTAAAACTTAGTTCCATTTTTATTCTGAACAGATTTAATTCCAGGGGTCATTTTACAAAATAAAAAAAAAATTAAATTAATTTTTAGCAAAACATAAAATCATAGTCTCCTTATGTGAAATTAGCACAAAATAGCCCTAAAAATCACATATCTATAAGAAAGAGGTATAAAACTCTTTGCAGATCATCTTTTAGGCCTTTACTTGGGGATACAACAAGGAAAGATGTTTTTTAAGATGTATCTCTTAGTGTTTCAGGTCATTTGCTGTTTTAGATCAGTGTCAGAGTCTACCTGGGAGTCACACTGGGCACCTCTCCTGCTGCCAAAACAATTCAGAACCTGCTTGGAGGGCATGAGATCACTAAATGCTGAATTAGATCATACTTTCTGCAGAACGTTAAGTTTTGTATACACGGGTTCCTCAGAAGGATAGTTCATATTGATTTCTGACTGGAAAAGGGCAGCTGCATATGAAGAAAAACACTACTGAAATTTTTAAGTGTTACTCTACCAACATAAACACAAATTAATGTGCTATTTTCTCACACTTCTTAATTTCTCTTTTCTCACTGTTCCAGTAGAAACTGAGGGGAAGAAATTTCCATTTCCAAGTGATTTCAATACCTGGTATTCCAAAACAACAAATGTGGGTTGGGAACTACTAATGTTTGTCAGTTTGCGTATATAAACATATTCATTGGGGCCATTTTTTGTTTCATATCATTATCAATGATCTGGACAAAGGGAACAAGTGTACCCTAAGCTGGTTTGGAGATGGCACCAAGTTGGTTTGGAACATTGATCTGCAGAAGAGCAGAAAGGCTGTGCAGAGGGATCTGCAAGGCTGGATGGGTTGAGGCCAGAATGTTCAGCAAGGCAAAGTGCCAGGTCCTGCACTTGGGTTGCAACAACCCCAAGCAGTCCTACAGACTGGGGGAAGAGTAGCTGGAAAACTGCCCAGGGGAAGAGGACCTGGGAGTGCTGGTCAACAGCTGGCTGGGTATGTCTGCCCAGGTAGCCAAGGACAACGGCATCATGACCTGAATCAAAATTCCTGCTGACAGCAGGGCCAGGGAAGTGATTCTCCCCTGTACTGGGCTCCACACCTCTAATCTTGTGTGCAGTTCTGGGGGCCTCACTACAGGAAAGACATTGAGGTGCTGCAACAAGTCCAGAGAAGGGAAACAGAGCTGGTGAAGGGCTTGGTGCACAATTCTTAAAAAGAATCAAAGAGGGAGCTGGGGTTGTTTAGTCTGGAGGAAAGGAGGCTGAGGGGATAAATTCTTGCTCTCTACAACTACCTGACAACTGCATGCATGTTGTCTCATCTTTCAGAAAGAACAGAAAGGCAGTCAGGGCTTCCTTGCAAAGAATAACAGATTCTTATCTATGGCTAGGCAACAGAATTCTGCTAAAACACTATTAATCAAAATTGTTATACGTTTTCTTCTTGCTTGCTATTCTATCTGAATCCTTAAAACAGTATGTTTGTGCAGCTCAGATCACAAACATGTTCTTGCAAAACTGTGCTTCCTCTTTTAAGACCATGGTATGATATGTTATGATCCTATATGCCCTAAAATTTATCTACAGAAATTAAACTGAAAATTTCCATATGATCTCACAAATCAATAAGTGTAAAAGTGATAATTAATGAGACATGAGGATGGGATGGAAATCATCATAATGACTACAACTGAATTTATTCTTCACTGTGGGAATGCAGTGTTTTCCCAGTTATGTTTTGACTTTTGTAGTTCTCTGCCCTCATAAAAGAGAGATGTTTCCCAAAAGAAAATGATGCATTCAGCTTAACTAGTACTGATATGAATGTATTCTGTTTGGGGTTTTTGAATTGATATAGTTTACACAGACACTAAAGCCAAAGAGCAAGGCATGAAATCCTTGGTTTTAAAGGAAGACTGCATAGTCAAAAGTTTTGATATGTATTTACAGTCGGTACATTTCTGCAACATCAAGTAAGCATTGATCACAAACCAGGTGGTTCATCTACTCAGATTTTGGAACTCATTGAGAAAAGTGAGCCAAGTTCCAGCAGCTTTGAGATAGGAAACCCAGCTTGAAGGAAAACTTCAATCACCTCAGCACTAGTTTATTAATGGGCTAACAAGGGGAGTATCAGTTTGTACTGTGCTGTGTGTTTCAGAATGTTAGAAAATGCACTTGCTTTCATGGAAAGAGAAAGGCTGTCCTTGAAAATAAAGCACAGTGTTTTCATCCTTCACTACAATGCAGCTCCCTACAGAAAGGGCTGGAGTGCCTTGTGCAAGCACAAACAGATGTTCCATAGCAGCACAGTACAGGTGAGTGAGTATCTGTGATGACAGCTTTCTGTGAAACACAGTTCCCTTAAGGTTGTGTGTGTACACACACAAACATACACATGTATATATATATATATATATGAAAATATTTAAAATAGCTGAATTGATAGCTTGAAAAATGCTATATACAACTCTTGACTGTGTCATTTTCCTAAATTAAATGTAGTTTGATATCTACAAGGACAGAAAAGGGTTTGCACTTAGCCAGCAAAGACACCAAGATGTAGAAATTGTGACTTCAGCTGGTGAGTTGTTAAGGTAACTGTGAATGGGTACCCTGGAAATAGTTCTTTGCAGAAAATTGTCTCGGACTTCTCTTCTGATTAAGAATAGCTTTTCTTATTTTCTTCATGAATATATATTCATGCTTCATTTTAATAACATGCCTCTGTGAGTACTGCTTTTTTATTTATTACAACTGAGTATTCCAGTCCTGAGCTGAAAAACTAACAGGTAGAGAAACAATTTACTCTGTAACAATTTGCATTTAAATTCATTTACAACAAATACCTTTTGTGTAAGCAAGAGGTTTCTATAACTGATGACATTCTATTGTACAAAACCACACAGCAAGTAGCTGCCTCATGATATCCAAGCTGAATCGTAGGTGGTGGCTATGAATATTCATCAATTCCTCTCCCTATTTGAAATACCATTTTAAAGGGTATAAAGTAGCTGCAGTATCTACTCAAGTCCCAGGAAGCTGATAAGAGCAAGCACTTTGCTGAACTGGGAAACATGATATCAATATTAAAATCAGTGCAATATATGGAACAATATTATATCCCTTTAATTGCACAGTGAGGAGAAAGATTTTTCATTAAAGACAATAAGTGTTTTGGATACTAAGAACACCGAACCACCTTCAGGTATTCCAATTTAACTTTCCTTTTTTCTCTCACCAGTTGCATATTATTTCCTTAATGTTTTAAAAAGTATGGTAATTAAAATGCTTTTTTAATATCCAATATTTTGACCAACAGGAGCGTTTCCATTTCATTTAGTGTTTCTATGGCTTCTCTTGTGACTGAATGAGTGTGTGTGTGCGTGTGTGTGTGTGTCTATTTTTCCTCCTATCTCACAGTACATTGTTTTTAATCACAGAGCACAGAGAGGAAAGGGAAGCTGTGGAATTGATTTTGTGGGAGGAAGAAGAAAACCTGAAGGAACAACCAAGGAACAAATGAAAACATAATGAGACTACAGAAAACATGGCTGTGTTTGGAGGTTCTGGGGGAGAATAGAGTGGGCTCATGTAGATTGATTCTGTGTGATAGACTGTGGAGGGTTCTGAGGAAGTAAGAGTGTAAAGAAATGCCAGGTGAAAGTCAGAAAGGAAGCATGGAACAGACAAGGACAGAAAACTGAAAGAAAATGAAAAAAAAGGGCTGGAAGAAAGCCAATACAACCTTGATGAATGGGAGGAACCTCATTGCATGGTTTTGGCTGTGGGGAACATTACTCAGAGGTCAAGAATGACTTTGGAAGCTAGAGCTATATTTAAAAATTATCCAGCTTAAAAACAAAGGACTTTCACAAAAATTTAAAGCAAGAAAATTTACAGTATTTTACTTTGTTCATCTGGCAGTCATTGAACTTTTTGAGAATTAACTAATTAGAGCAAATCTCTGTTAATACAGAGAACTGTCAATCCATATGTTTTTTTATATTGTAGAAGGCAAATTCATCATCTTTCAAAATGGTTATATGATATTTTGAAGACACAAAGTACTATATGAGCAGTGATAGGTTTACAGCAGTAGATTCATCATGGTGCTGAAAGATGTCCATACATGCTCTTAAAGGGTACCCTGTTTCTGCCTCTGGTTTCCATGAAGGGGGAAAATTTGCAAGCAGAGCCTCGGGGATAGAAGCAGGATATTTTCAACAGACAGCATTCTTCAGCTGTGCCTGAGCATGGTGCTAGTATGACCACTGTCCATCAAACAGCTCTCAAAAACCTGTAATGGGTAACTTAGACAGATTTTATAGTGTGACACACACCCAAACCACCTTCTGAGCACCTGGGTCTCTCTTCTCTGGGATCACAGTACGACCCTGTTTCCTGAGTGACCACCCATCAGGACTTGAAGCCCAGATTAAAGACATACTAAAGACATGGCTTTGGTTCATGAGGTGCCATGTAACTTTCTGAGTGAATGAGCACTCATGGCTTTCATCTGGGCTACGTGTCCTAATGAGTGGTCACTCAGGAAACAGGGTCGTACTGTGATCCCAGAGAAGAGGGGCCCAGGTGCTCAGAAGGTGGTTTGGGTGTGTGTCACAGTATAAAATCTGTCTAAGTTACCCATTATAGTTTTTTGAGAGCTGTTTGATCTTTTTACATAGATCAAGTTTTTATTCTCCCAAAAGTCTGCACCACTGGCATGAGGTATTTAAGGTACTAAGAACCTGACAGAAAGCCACAGCTGTGAAAATACACCTTAAAATATACATTAAATTATTTTTCTGTATTGAAAGATATGTGATCCACAGGTTACTGATCCACAGGTTACTGATCCACAGTTTCAGCTTGGATTGGTTAGTTTCCTTCACAGTAGTTAGTAGGGGGCTGGTTGAGGATTTGTGCTGAAAACAGCACAAGCACGATTTTGCTATTGCTGGGCAGTGTTTACACTAAGTTCATTTCTGCTTCACATCCTACCCCACCAACAAGGAGGCTGGGGGTACTTAAGAAGCTGGGAAAGACATTCCATACCATACAGCATCATGCTCAGGATGCAAAGCTGGGGGAAGAAGAAGGAAGAGGTGGACTTTGGAGCAATGTCTTCCCAAACAGCCATCAAGCTCAGTGGCGCCCTGTTCTCCTGGGGATGGCTGAACACCTGCTTGCCTGTACAAAGTGGTGAATGAATTTCTCATTTTGTTTTGCTTGCAAGTGTGGCTTTTGCTCTAAGTATTAAACTGTGTCAACCCATGAGTGTTGTCATTCTTACTCTTCCAGTTCTCTCCTCCATCCTACCCAGAAGCTGAGTGATCAGCTGTGGAGGGCTTTTTTTTGTCAGCTGGGGTTAAACCACAACACTGTCGGATCTAGAGAGAAATAAAAATTATTGGGTGTTAGACCAACATAATTTTACTTATATTGCAGTGTTATCAGAGGTTAGAAATATACCAAGTAAGGAAAGAGGTTACACACATTTTTCTAAGTTGCATATTTCTTAACCTTAGCCTCTCTTCCTTTAAAGCAGCACAGCCCTGCCCAAATAACTGTCTAGAAATGGTCATTATTAGGTCAACATGCTAACACAGTCTGAGTGACTGTGGAACTAGTTATTGCTGCTCCAGACATTGCTAGACAGAGCCATTCAGGGGCCCAACTGGACCAGGCTCTTGTCACATATGGAAAAAGTATTGAGTGTTGAGAAGCTCAATACCTTAAAAACCAGTCAAATTCTTTATGTGTCATTCCATGAAAAATATATAATATCAGTATAAAAAAATCTATACTATCACATGTCAAGTGTTCTTCAAGAAACTCTAAATAAAGATGTATGATAAGAATGCACATTTGCAGATGCTGAAAAATACTATAGTTCACAGTCTATCTCACCTTAACCTGCTTGTGGTCTCCTAAGACAGGAAATACACAACAAAACAAATGTGTTTGTTACAGGTTTGTAGATGTAAACAGAAATTATACAGCACTAGTTGCCATAAGAAGCTATGGTCTCAGCTCATGCACCAGGCCATTGTGTTTCCACTGGGGAAGTTTCTATCAATATAAGGAAGGAATCTTCCAAGTTTGAGAGAGGGAGCATTTGAGACAGCACAAAGATGTTTATCTGAAAACACGAAGGCAAAGGGTATCACTGTCATTGACCAACCAAAGAGAGAAACAATTTTGAAATTGATAAATAAGCCTACTTATAGATTAGGATTAAATTTTAGTAAATGATAGTGTGATTCGATGACGTGTTAAATAGTCCACAAAGGGCATGAATATAATAAAACTAGAGGAGTTTGTGGGAACAGAGAATTAACAAAAGAAAAACAGGATAAAATATACAATTACATATTACAAAGGATACAATTACATATACATACAGTTACCAAGAATAGATACAATTACATTCACTGCAAAAAAAGCACATTTTCATTTTCACTTTGATATATTTTTCATATTTAAACAGATTGAATACAAATATATTTACCTATATGCACATAAAAATATAAAAACCTATAAAATATAATATGTAAGGCACAGCCAGATGTATGTAGAGGCATTACTTTTTTAAAAATTAATGCCAGTCTTGTACTTGGTGACCTATAAACAGTTACCCTAGATCTTGGCAAAAGCCATACATATGAGGATAGAACTCAGCTGCAATTTCCATAGCACCTCACAAGCCCATATTTCCTAGAAATTGAATTCTTCTAAACATTATCATAAATTCCAAAAAGATTTTTTTCCTTATCCTACACATAAAAATCTTGAAAAGGTAGTTAGTGCCTGAAATGCTTACATTTAATTGGGAATGTTTTTAATGCTACAGTTTTCACAGAGTCCCAATTATATATACTCACTGCATTTCTATGCTGTTGGGCTTTTCTAATTCCTTACATGTACACTTCATACTACACTGAACACTAAACAGAATTGCACCAGAAAGATCGTAGCTTTAGGTCCATTGATGTGGCTTGTTGGGATTCTTTCCTTGACAATTTGATTCCTGTGCATTATTTGTTCATGAAAAAAAATTAAAAAAGCTTTACATATGACAGCTGGAGATACCTCTGCAAAATGTGTTTGGTTAGAGAATAGAAAGTGAAAAGAGTCTGGGGAAACTGTATGGAGGACCAAAACCCTAATTCTTGAAGATTTGGCTATAAAGGATAACATGGCCTAACATGGTATAAGAAATATAATTTTCAAGGACCGTATACCTAGTAATTTCTGTTTGGTGACTTTTCTTTTTTTTAATTGTTCACTCTATATTAAACAACATTAGCTTAAATTTCCTTTGATCATGTACCCCAAGGAACAAATATTCCAAGTGAGTATTAAAATATACAGTCTGCATATGAAAATGTAGCAAGGCATTTTTGTCCTATTTTTACATGACAGAAAGCTACAGATTTTAACGTGAAAATCAGAAGTGAAGCAGGATTGCATGTAGGCATTGGGCCAAAACAGAACTGTGAAAATTTAAACTCTTGTGTAGGCTGCAAGATTACTTTCTTGTCTTGATGGTGTGATTTTCGGACTTGATGTTTCTGCTCACTTTAACCACAATCTTTATTTCAAGAGACAATAAATTTATTAAGATAGTGTTTTCTCTAACATTCTTATTGTTGTAAAAGATTCATTGTGTTAATAGTATGCCACACAGAGATATTGATTTGCTGAAAGTTCAGATTTACCTTTGCCCTTTTATGATTTTGTCATGTTTTGTTTTAACATTCTCTTCCCTTCTGTTCTGGGAAATACTTTTTCAGGTCAACTGTCAGTCACATGTAGGTCATCACCAGAAAATAGAAACAAAAATTCAAACACAGTGAGGACAATGGTTTTGCTAGAAACCTGAAAAGCTATAAAATTTTCAAATATTACCTGGGAGTAATTTCATTTTGCATTGTGAGATCTTTGCATAAAAATTAGTGGTCTAGTGACTATTTATTTACTTAATATCTAGAATTCCATTTAAGTTAATTATTAAGAAAGAGCAGCCATTAAGGGATGTGAGTAAATGCACAGTCTTACAATCCTTATTTATCCTTTCTATTACAATGATGAAGTCTGAATCTGTTAGTTCTATGTATAAACTTACTCATTTAACTGAATTTGCAGATAAAGCCCTAAGTCAAAAGCTGAGTCACAGATCCAAAAATTAGTGTCTCTTTAGGAGATACAGCTTAAACAAACAAAATTAGCACAAAACCATTATTTAAGTGCAGTACAAATTTACAAGCTCATTAATTGCTAAAACATTAAATAGAAAAAAAAATCACATTCAGTACTACATTATATAAATCAGTTGCATGACTTAGTGTGTGTGAAACAGAAGCAGAAACTGTTAGCAGAAATTCCTGCTAGTAAAGATAACGTGCAGAATTCATCACAGTCACACATGGATTACCAGCAGGTAGTGCCTATGGCCATGTAGATTTACTTTTTTGTCTGACAGCAAGGAAACATAATCTGACTTTGAGGTGATCTTTTGACTGCTTCTAACATCTCCAGATCTGAAGTTTGACCTGTGCCCCATGCCCCATCATCATCTTTTATGAGAGCCAGAATCCCCAGGTTTGCAGAAAAACTGCTTTAAAAAAAAAGAAAGTCAAAAAGAAACAAAAAAGGCCTTTTGGTGTTCTTGGACATGGCTGCATTAAGCACCTAACTGTTTCTTTATTTCATTGCTGATAAGCTTAACTGATGCACAATGGGGCAGGACTCTGTGCAAAGTAAAGACAACATTGTTTCTGCACCTCAGTAATGCGTACAAAGTGTTTCAAGGCAAATAGCAGAAAGCTGTATTCATTCATTCCTGCAGAGCAGAATGTGAGTATTCATGGTAGGTGCAGACATTTTTTAATATATGATTGAAGAGAAACCCCACAGGCAAAGAATATTCCTAGCTAGCTGAGTGCAGAGATCTTAGAGTGATAGGTGCTACAAAAGGTGTTACGAGTGATAAACAGAACAAGCCAGGACTCTTACAGAGAAAATAATTACAAAATGTTCATGAGTATTATTTTCTACTATGGTGCCCAGTTGTAGTGTAGGCACTTAAGGGTATTCATTGTTTATTGAATATCTTCAGAATGCAGGAACCTTCACTGACTGGCAGGCTTTTTCTGATTGCCTGGGAGGGCTTACCCTCTCAGTTCTTGTAGTCAATCTCCTTAACTTAGGCACTGTGCAATGACATGCCCATGCTTCCAAAAGCATATATTTATTTAGTAGCTATCAAGAAAAACCTATGGGACAGGTTTTCACCTGTTCTTCTCCTTGAGAGGTTCAGATTAATAAACTGACTAACACTGATAAACAGGTCTAATAGAACAATGCCTAAATGATAATATAGGGGCTAATTAAGAACAAAAGAAAAACATAAGGAGACAGAGACAATATCTTTCAGTAAAGTCTTCAGCAAAAATAAAACAAACCCAAAAACCTTTTTCTGCAAGAGAAATGAGCTATACCGGATACCTATTACATGACACAGAGTACTCAGTATCTACCTGTGAAGTCATGAATGAAAGGCATCGACCAGTTAAACAAAGAAAAATAGAATCAATGCAGGCTATGATGATGAATACCTTTAGAAAACTTTACTGTGAAGTTCAGTTCAACAAAGACATCCTGTCAAGAGCCTCTGTATTGACAAGGTCTGTTGTGGTGTAAGATTGTGTAAAAATATGTTCAGATATTTTAAAACTTCACTTTTAGAACTTCCCACTTCTCCTAGCAAAGAATGTCAGTTTCCTGCAGATGCCCTGAGGATGTTGGCTTAGTTTTCATTATACCAAGGAACATAGTTGAGCAGAGCCACACCTACTCACTTCTGTACCCACTCCTGTATGCAAACACCCCACATGGTCACTGAAGATATAGACAGTAGGAAAGAGATATATACCTCCACCTTAATCTATAGATGTGGCAGGAGGAGGAGAGAGCAGTGTGCAACCAGTTCATCTGGAATGTGGCTGCTGTCCAGTTCTTTTGGCATGGTCTACAGGTTGCTATGGGATGGATTTTTGTCAAAGATGGAATTTTTTCAGTCATACCTGATGTGACTTATAAGTTATGCCATGGCTCCAGTCCTGCTATCTCTGCCAGCAGGCTCCTCATGGTGCAACTCAGGAGACTTCCCACTGCAATACTACAAAATCAGCAGCTGGTAGAGGTTTTATCTGAGACACAGAGGCATGCTGCTGCTTGGGAACAGAAGCAGTTCACATAAAGTGATAGATGAGAAAATATTTCTTCTTAGAACTGTGAGAGTGAAAGCATTAAGAAGCAATTTCAGGTCAACTCCAAAAGCCATTTTGTCTGCTTAGTAAGAAACTTTACATCACCTAAGATAGTCCAATACTTTTTAGCTCAGAAAAAAGAGAATTGACTTAAATAAATTTTGTGCTTATAAAACACTATTACTTGTATTACTCTATAGATGTGCTTGAATGATACCCTTGACCCCATGAAGATAAGCTCTAGCACACCCACAAAACAGTGTTTGGCTGGTCTAAAAAGCATATAATTTTGCACTTAATCAACTCTAGTATTACACGCTTACTCTGGTATGAAGCAGCTGGAAGACTTACACCTCAAAATTAAGGGAAAGAGATAGGGATATTCCAATATGAAGCAAAACAAGATTATCAAGCTCTTTTTTCATCTATGATTACTGATTCACTGGAGTTTTAGTACTGTCATCCATGATGGATACAGTTAATTTTTGCTGTTTTGTATTTATATTGCAGGTTGTCATTTCTGTCATTAATCATAAACATAATTGTAATAGAGACAGAAATGTCTTTTCCCAGACATTTAATTCTGAAATACAATTATCCAGACTTCCTACTGTTAATGGCATAGAATTCTAATTACTTCAAAATGAAGCCATTATTCATAAACTTCAGGCTTGTAACACACATGTTTACAGTAGATGGAAAATACTATAGAATTCATCATTGTGGAGCTCTTATTTGCCACAGGCTTATTTAACTACTGCCTTTGTCCCATCCCATTAAGGAATGATAAAGTACTCAACTCCCTGTTTACATAGCAGAAGTCCTCCTTCACAGACAATGGGCATTCAAATTTTCTGCCTGTAAATAAAGTACAGCTGTGCTTTTCTGTTGTAGGAAGTCGCTTGAAGTTAGAAATGGCAGTAATTTAATTAGTAGTCACTATTTGAGAATCAGATCAGTCTAACAGTGGTTAAGGTATAATGAAAATGGAAAATATATTGGGCAACGCAAAATTAGATTTATGAGGTTAAAAGAGAAAAATGTTGAATTGAGTAATTTTCCCAAATTTTCAAACATAAATTGTAAGAGAAGTCTGTTTGATACATGGTTTGTTTTCATAGAACAATGCTCAAATTTGGAGAGCAAATACCATAATTAGCATACAATGAGGTAAAGAAGATGCAGAAGGTACAAGTATATACTGAAAACATGGAACATTCCTCAAATATAAATTTGTTTGGGCTATAAAGTTGAGCAGTAAATGGTTATTCAAGTGGGATGAAAATTTTTAAAAATTTATAAAAAAGAAAGACACCCATCCCAGACACATTCTATAAAACAATAGAGACCAGAGAAAATACTGAAGACTTCAGCTATTATGTCACTGGGATAGACAGGTCACCAATTCCCTTGCAGTGGTTCCACAAGACCTGGTAAGAAGAGGGGAACAAGGTAAGACAGGTAGGTACTTCCAGGGAATGGCTGAACCCATTTTAACAAAGTTAACTAAGGCAGGAGGGAAAAATCACCTCCTAAAAGTGTCTATCTAAGTAACAGTTGACAGAGTTCAGCTGAGCTGACCAGACACTTAAGTTTAAAATGGCAAGATGACCCTTATATTCTTTGACAATGTGGATTACAAACCATCCATAGCTACCTATGTACCAGAATATTATTGCCAGACATATGAGCTGGCTCCCAAAGACCCTAGCAGCTGTGAATTATTTCTTCTACTGTTCCACAGCAGAAGAAGGCAGTGATCTCAGGAGCCACATTCAGTTCTCAAAATTTGAAAATAAAATGTTGATTTTTGTTAAGAGTACTATATTAGTGTTTATATTAGTGTTATATTAAGTGTACTATATTATTGCTTATTTTGCCTTATTTCCCCTTCTATCTTCACATTCTTATCTTGTTTATCATTCTAAAAGATCACTATTTCAACTGAATAGTAACATAAATGATTAAAAGCTGTTGACTACTCACACACTGTCATAAATGAGGAACAATATCTAAATAACAAGTAAAAGGCAGTGAAGGTAGATATGGGATCTTAATTTTGTGCCTTATTTTCATGCTTCCCACGTATATTCCGCAAAACTCGAAAGGCTGCTAATCAATAAATTGTGAGGGATTTATTGTTCCCCTACATTTGTGTTTGTTTTTCATTTTCACATCTAACCAGGAATTTCAGTGCTGCACAAAGTGACAGGCATTCACACAACATTGCAAAGGAAGCTGAGAACTATGATTAGATCAGCCTCCACCTTCCCTGAAATTCAGTGCAGTTTGATTTGGGGGATTTAGATCTATTATGTTAATGTCAATTTTTATTTGATTCCCATTACTGACAGCTTGAAAAATAATGGATTGAGATTAAAATAGAGGAAAAATGTGTTAGTATAGTATACTACTGTTGTAGTATACTATGTAATCCCACAGCTATACCCTATTATAACAAGGAAGCACCATCTTTTTCCCAAAATTACTGTTATGGAAAAACCTAGCATATTTAAAAGTAGAGGTTCAAAGCAATTAATAGAATTTGGAGAGCAAAACCTCCTTCTGAATGAGCCCTATCTACAACATTTTTCTGACATATTGCTACAGTAGACTACATGTCCTTTTTAAGCCTTGATTGTAAAATAGTAGACTTCTAAAAACACAGCAGCATTTAGAGAGATGACATGTCACTGAGATGTTTGCTCTAAGTGGTTTTATATTAAAGGTTTGAGTAGCTGTGCACAATGCATCAACTTTAAGGAAGCTTATATAAATGGTACAGATGAAAAAATACAAAATGGAAAAAAGTAATCACTTTAATAGCTTATGTTTGGACTAAGCACATATAGTTTGGCATACACTTGGGCTATGTTTGAACTTCAGGTTATTTTATCTTAGCTATCTATTAGGTTTGGCTGGGATGGAGTTAATTTTCCCATAACAGCCCTTACAGCACTGTGCCTTTTATTTGTAGCTAGAATAGTATTGATAACACATCTGGAAGCCACCCAAGGTCAACCCACCACAATGTAAAAAGCTATTTGGAAAGGCACTTAACTTTTTATTTCCTCACCTACATTTTTCAATAATTCTTTTGTTCACAGCTCAGACTTTCAAGCCAGGTTAGTAGCAGACAGGAGCATCTATGGATTTTGGTTTGTTGTTTTTTTTTTTCTCTAAAGACTTGTATATTCAGAGCTCAGAAATGTAGCATAGCTTTCATTAAAAATATGAAACAATCACAAGTTATTCATAAATGTATTTAAGTTAGCTCCTTACTTGAATACTTAAATATGTTTATAAGGTAGGCCTGGAGAAAATGAAGCTCAAAAGGGAAACCTTCTCACTCACTACAGCTACCTGAAAGGAGCAGCCAGATGGGAATTGGTCTCTTTTCTTAAGTAACGAGATTGAGGGAAAATGGCTGCAAGGTGTGCAAGAGAATGTTTAAATTGAATATTTAGAAAAATTTGTTCATGTAAAGAGGTGCCAAGAATTGGAGCAGGCTTCCCAGGGAAGTGGTGGAGTCGCCTATTTCTGAAAATATTTCCAAGATGCTTCAGTGTAGCATAGTTTAGTGGCAGAGTTCACAGTGCTGGGTTGACAGTTCGACTTGAGGATCATAAAAGTCTTTTGCACCCTGAATGATTCCATAACGATTCTATCATTTACAGGACCTGAAATAGGTAGCATTTCTCCACTGTCCCCATTGTAGGCACTATGTCTTAAAATTTCCACTCATGAGACATAATACCTTGGACATATTTAAAAGGCCAGTAAATGTGGTATTTAGGTACATAGTTTAGCAAAGGACTTGGCAGTTCCAAGTTTATGTTTGGATTTAATGATCCTAAAGATTTTTTCCCAACCTAAAAGATTTTATGATTCTTCTCTAGTGACCAGCTCAAAAAATCTCTGCTTTTCCTTCAAATGAAATTATTTTTAAAAACGCTCTGTTCCATATTCTCTCTGGAAGTGCACAGTCAAAGTATTTTTAATCTTTACCTATAGTTTTAGTTAGAAATCAGACTCAGTACTTCAGAGCTGTTGCATGAAAGCCAAATAAAATTTCATCCTTTGTAAATGATTTATAGCTTCCATTTAAATCTTTAGGACAGATTTTTGGGTTTTTGACAACATTTTGAACCTGATTTGTCATTCATCTGCACAAATTTTAGTAAATCCTAGAAGGATTCCTTCATTATTTTATCTCTGGCAACATTTTTGTTTAATTACAGCACTCCCCACCTCCAACATGTAGAAGTTCTTGCTACAATAGTCAAACCCCCAAAAACAGGTTGCCACAAATTGCTTTCTGAATTATACTTATTACTGTTATAACCAAAATGATGATCTGGAAATGTGATTGGTGAATTGCAATTTAAACTTATAATTGAAATAAAACATTTCCTGCCACCTCAAATGGAATTATTTGATTTTAGATTATTGAAATAATTTTCAAGTTAGTGAATAGCTAGACTAAGAAAAGGAGTGGTAATAAACAATAATAATAATAGTCAACCTATTTCACATTATCACCTAGTGTGGACATAACCAGGGTGTCCAAAAGCCATGTTTAGTTTTGACTGTATTTCAAACCCTTTTGGAGCTTACAAACACAGCACCTACTTTTTTATAAAGACATATGTAGTCACAGGCGTGGCCCTGGAACTTTAACTTCTCACTGACAGTGTAAATGACATAGCAGCTATGCTACAAATTCATTTCTCAGAGTCTGGCTGTCTATTTTATTGAATATTTCAGCAACCTGTGCTGAGTGAACTGGAAAAACAGTAGAGATTGATAGCCCTCTCCCTCCCCTCAGAACAAAGCCTGGCACAAGCAAGAGCTGAGAGATGCATTGGAAGTCTGCTGCTGGGTGAAAGGAAACTTCTTCTTAGAGAATGCTCTTTCTAAGTCTTTCCCACACAAAATTACTTAGGAAACAATTGCATTGCTGGATAAGAACATTTTCATCAAAAGTGTTCCCAAAGACACTCTTGTACTCTGGAAAGTTGTTATTTACTTGACTCTAGACTTTTTACTTTTTTATATGCAGCTTTCACTTAGAAGATTTATGATACTGTGTGTCATTCTGTCTCGTATTATAAGTAACTGATACTCTTTACACATATAATTGATTTTATTAATAATTCTTATTTCTTCATTTTCAGTAAACAAATAGCTGAATAGGAAGTTCCCAATGGTTGTGGCTTTGTTGGTTTGGGGTTGGGTTTTTTCCGTCAATCTATCAGAAGGAACTTAAGAAGCATCTTAACAAAAATCCTGGCAGCCTCATGATCAAGTGACTTGAAAACCTGAGCTTAGCTTTAGTTCTGCTCCTCTTAATATTTGTCAGATTTCTTAAATACAACACAAGAAAAGAGGAAATTCCTACTAATGCCTTTTATATTCCTGAGCATGGATGTTTCATCTAATTTTCCATATTGCTCCTATCCTCAAATTTCATGGAAAACAACTTCAATTTTCATGAGTTTGTGTATTTTGCTGCCTCTTTATAAAGCATTGCTTCTTGAAAAAGAATGCAATCTCTGTCTGTATAAGGTCAAGATCGTTTTCTTTACTCCATTGGAGTTTTGCCATTTTATCCCAGTGGAGAACAGTCCTCAGATTTGTAAGCTGAATTGAACATTATGTACATGTTCCCATAAACTTTCTGATCTTTTCCACTCTAAAAAAAACACAACTTCATTTAAAATATCCAAACATACTGTCCACTTGGAGGATAAGAGACACAAGCAAGTGCCTCTACTTACTTTGTCAGGACAAAAATAATTCTGAACTATTGCAAAAATTTGATGTATAAGCAAAGTTATACATGTGGATAGGTTCATACATAAAGAAACATACATGAGCAAGTACATGGAAATTTTTGAAGCATTTATATTCTTCCTGGAATGAAAAGGCTTCAGGGAACTTAATGCTCCTAACATGAATATGAAGCTTAGATATTAAAATTCATGAGGACCTGTCAACTGAACTGATGCAAGCTTTATTTGCCAGAAATACATGATGACATTGCAAGCTGGCAAAGATGAAGGCAGCTCAAGAAAGCTCTTCTTGGTGCTATTTCATCCCCCTGAATGTCAAACAAGCTGTCTTTCACCAATCTGGAGCTACATACAGAGTGCAATTCTATGCTGTTTGCTGAAGGTGTTCTCCTGAGCGCAGGGGATGTGCCTCTTTCCCTGCTTCCCAGACACCATAAGGCCTAGGTTTTGAAATGACAGTAGACTGCCAACCAAATTCTGTATTTACTCAAACATACGTTGTCTTCTCCTCCAGATGACTTGTAGTGAAATTTAACAGGCGTCATCCGTATGTTCACATTCACATTCCACACAATACTTGCATGGAATATCAGCAGGTCCCTTTCAGAAAGCTCTAAATGGCTTCCCTAACAAGGGAGGCACTATGCAATACAAAAGTTACGTGACAGAGTCATCATCATCCTGCTAAAAGGACTTTGTTAGTCAATATAAGGATTTGATGCAAGGAGCTACTCAAATATGCTTATCATGGTGAGCAATTTAAATTATAGACCATTTAGAGTTAATAACTTACTGGGAAAGTTTATTCAAAAGTAGTTTAAAGTCTTCATTTTTGTTTCAAAGAAAGTTCTCACAAAAATCAATAGATTGTTGTTCTCTGCTACAGCAAATACTGAGGATAACATGATACATTAGGTGCAAACATCTGGAATATCTGAATTCACAGATGGTAACGATGCTGGACGAGAAAACCTGGAGTATTTTTAATATAAGTTTCATTAAGTTAAAGTATTACTTCTCTCATCTAGAGATTTTACTGTTTTGTTTTCATGCAGTGAACCATACTGAAATTACTTTTTCAAAGTCCTCAAGTTATTTCAAAAATTTCTCGGTAATGTTTTTCACTGAATACCAAGTAGATACTTGAATGAACCACTCTCTGAACAAGTCATTCTGAGGCACAAATAAGAAACATATATTTTCCCTGTTTTTGTCTCTTGTAAGCATTCAGTTACAATGATAATTTCATATACCTTGTCTAATTGCATCAGCAGCCTGGGGTAGTAGCTTTTCTTTTCCCTTATAGTCAGTGATCACAGGTAAATTTTATGGCCAGTGGAATAGTTTTAGAGAACCTCACCATGCTGAGAACGTCACTGAAATATTTAATTAAACTTCATGCCCTCTCAATGCAGGAGAAAATTCTAAATATGAAAGACATATTTTTAAATGGCCATAATGATGAAAAAACCAAGTAATGAATATCTGATAAGATGAATGGCCGGGTCTGAGGTCATGAGTCCCCTTCTTTGTCATCTGGAAAAATGGTTAGTCATATTAGATAATTTTCAGTGTTTCCAGCTCCCTTTTGACATGAATCTACATCTCAGAAAAATAATGGTCACTGAATTTGTCCACATTATATGTGAAAAGTTTAAAATTCCTTTTGAAACAAATTATTTCTGACCTATAAAAAGGAGCCGTGGAAAATGAGTTTTACTAGGTAAAGTCTCTTATTCCCCAGCATGTCAGTTATCATTCACATTTATGGAATAAATGTGAGAGGAGAGGAGACTGATATTCTGACTATACTTATTCTTACCGGTTTAAACTTCAGCATCTCTAACTCTGTTTTTGAAATGTATACATCCCAGTTCACAACAAAAATAGCATAGGTAAGCAAAAGTCCTTTTCTTGGAGCAAATTTTCATGTGGCAACATCTGGCAATGTCAATGACTTTTCTTAAGAGAATCATCTTTCAGGTTGGGCTGTGAGTGAGGTAGGCCATGATTGCACTTAAAAACAATTAACAGCTGAAAGGATTGATTTGCTCTTACCCAAAAGGATGTAAATAAATAAATAAATAAGGTCAGTATTGCAAAAAATTGCTTTGGTTGGTATTCTGTGGCATTTGCAGATGTAGGAAGGACTGAGATGCCTAGGACAAAGGTGCCATATAAAGACGGTAGTGACATTGAAGAATTTGCAGTTTGTATTGTAGACCACAAGAAATGACCAGCAAAGACTGATGGAAAGAACAAGCAGGGAAGACAGATGGAGTGGCACTTCACTACTACTACTCATACACTGCTTTGTCTCCTCCAGATCATTTGGATAAACACAGATACACCAATGTGACACCACTCCCATGAAAACATTTAGTTCATCTGTTTCCATTTCCTGTGTTCAGAGTCCTAATTTTCTGCCATTAGCTACATTTTCTATCTACAAATGTCAAATACCACAAGAGCTCACCAAATGTATCAATGTTCCCATGTGCATATGTTATGCAATGCAGGTACTCAGAAATTTCAAATATTTTCCTGTAAAATCTGCTGAAGTTAGAATATTTCTTTATTCAAATCTGTCTCATTCCATACTGGGATAGTCATTTGGCTGTGAACTTCTATTGTGCCAACTACCACACACACTTTTGTCAGAAAATCGAGCTCTCAAACTGCCTTTTTTCTTTTTTCTCTTTTCTTTTTTCTTTTTTCTTTTTTCTTTTTCATTTTTCTTTTTTTTTCTTTTTTCTTTTTCTTTTTTTATTTTTTTCTTCTAACACAAGAGGAAGCATAGTAGTACAAAAATATGGTTGCTTTTCTAGCAAAAAGCGTAGTCTACTTATTAGATTTCCCCTACAACTAGGAAGAGAGGAATAAACAAAGGCTGCTCTGAAGAGCAATTCAATGCAGAAAACTAAACTGAACGTGGTGGCTCCTCCAACAGTTAGATGTCTTAACTTACAGTATGTAAATATCCACTTATTCCCAGAAAAAAAAAAAAAATGGCTCTTATTCCAGTGCTCTGCATTGGAAAACAATTAATTAAGAAAAGAAGAGAGAAAGTGTGAGAAGTAAAACAGGAAGAGCATAGTCTGAATAATCACAGGTTACTGTGCTGTTCTGATATATTCATACTAAAATCATAAAACGCCATATATGTCTGTAAATTTAGTTATGTATACATAAAGGTATGAATTTGATTCAGTGATACAAGGTAATATATTCTGTGTTTTTAAAATAAAACCAGGACAGTTTTGGTATACCAGTATTTATCTGCATGGCTCTTTCGTACAATAATACCTGAGAGCTACATGAACAACCCAGGGAGCTTGTGTCCAGGTTTTAACTATTTGAAAATTAGGTTTCACAGTTTCATTTAAAATTTTAACAGACAGGGAAACTTTGTCTAGAGCAGCAGAACTCATGGTTAGTATTTTATAGATGAATAAAGAAACAGCAGAAGGTTTTCTCTTTCAGGTCAATTTCTTTCAAAGTGTTTCTGCCCTTGTAGTTTTTCGTATAAAATCAACTGACATGGCATCTTGAAATCATGCTAGATCTGCAAATTTACCTGGATTATTTAGCTGCTTGATGTTCCACTCTTTAATGGGGTTTTCAAGCAGAGAACAATATTATCCAGAAGTTGCAAGCAATATGCTTCTCCATCTTCTTTATGACCTATAAAGTCACCCAGACTTCCTTTCATGAAGGGGTAGCCTTTCAATGTCAAGTAACTGAAACTCATCACTCTGCAGAGAAAAGTCTTGATTGCCACTTTAAAACTGTGCAGATTTCATGGTTTAACCAGAGCTATGAATAAGCCCCACACAGCTGCTCACTAATTCCCCTCATGGTAGGATGTGGAGAGAGTCAGAAAAGTGAGAAAACATGTAGGTTGTGGCAAAGACAGTTTAATAGATAAAGCAAAAACTTCACACACGATCAAAGCAGCACAAGACTTTCATTCACCATTTCCCATGGACAGGCAGATGTTCAACCATGTCCAGGAAAGCAGGGCTCCATCACACATAATGGTGACTTGGGGAAGCAAAAGCCATAATTCTGAACATCCTGTCCTTTTTCCTTATTTCCCCAGCTGTATATGCTGAGCATGACACCCTGTGGTATGGAATATCCCTGAGGTCAGCTGTTCTGGCTGTGCCCTCTCCCAGCTCCGTGTGCATCCCCACTTTCTGGAAGGAGAAGTGGGGTTAAAGGCAGAAAAGACCTTGACTCTGTGGAAGTACTGCTCAGCAGTAATGAAAACATCCCTGATGTTTCCAACACAAATCCAAAACATAGTCCCATACCAGACAGTATAGACAGTTTTAAAAAAATTAGCTCTACCCCAACCAAAACTAGCACAGCAACCAAGTTTGTCAACTATTAACTGTGTTTTTCTATAAGTTAGGCAGTTTGGAAATAGGCTTCAGAGCATGTAATTATATGAAAATATATGTTCCCCTTGCAAAATTTATCTTGCCATGGGAACTGTGACTCAGTAGGCAAGTCTGGCTGCACATACCCACTGTCTGCTGAGTGTCTGGGCACTGATCTTCCACTACTGAATTCTCCAGTGATCAGGACATGCTAGGATCTTGGGGAGGGGAAGCTTGGCTCTGCAGCTTTTGGTGGGTTGATAACACAGTCACTAAAATTTCTTGAGATTGATGGCAAGTGCTGGCAGATAGCCCCCATTTATAGACATCTTGGCTTGGGAAACATGGGAACTGTGAGGCTTCCTTATTAACTCCATCTTGCAAAGCCAGTGTGAGGATACTTAAATAGCAGAATTTTATACTTTGTGTTCGAATTACTTGGAGGGAAAGTATTTAGAATAATAATTTCTATTTAAATGATGGGAGCCTTAAGTTCTCTTTATTTTGAATGGTTTTCAATTGTCCATATGCAAGAGCTCATGTGCTGGATGATGCAGAACTTCATAGGTCCTTCAGCTCATCCTAGTTGTCTAAATATTTTCTTCTCCATGTAAGAAACCTGTGCAATCTGCTTTACATTGTCAAGAACTTACAAATTATATAGATAATAATCTACATATGGCTGTAGATTTCAACATTTGACAGCCCTGGTCTGTTAATTACCATTGTTTGCTTCAGGTTTGCAATAAATAACTGTTGAATGAATTTTTGGCAAGCATGTTAACCATTTAAATAATTATTGTATCATGTAATTCTTTTTATTGCATCCCTAGAATTCACTGCTATTGCTGGTTATTAAAATGTCAATCCCTCTTCTTTTGTAATGAAAAGTATCTCTCAGTGAAAATGGAGCAATTATTTTCCTACAGAAATCTGATGTTATAAAAACAGTTATTTATCACATGCCGGTTTAGAGAAGAAAATGGATAATAGCAGAATATCTGGAAAAGGGAGACATTTTTTATAGGAAGAACAAAAGAGAAGTCACAAATCGAAATTGTTTGAATTTTGGTAGAAATAGTCTTCCTTATAAAGCAAAATCTAATGCTGTATATTTGGATATGGAAGTTTACAGCTTTGCTTATCAGTCCCTTTAAATTACCCATTTTTTTGTGTGATAACATTCAGGAAAAAATTATCTCAAATCACTATCATAGACACAATCTTAACCTCAATTAAACTAACTTGCTTTACTTTCATGGAAAACTAATTCAGTAGTGAGAGGATTTTTGTAAGTAATTGTGACTAATGTTGCTGTCCCTTTAAGGCTCCTGCAGAGAAGTAGAAGTCCATTATAGTTTTAACCACTTTTCACTTGTAGCAAAATGTATGTTCAATTTAAGTACATTCTCCTACAAATTCCTTACCTTTATCTATGCTGAGCATGGATCTGGTAGTTGTATTGTTTTCATACAGTAATATATTGTTATAAAACAGATTTGATGGTTAGATTATCCTTTTTGGTCATTAACAAAAAAATAATCCCAAAAGTTTAAACATAATCATAGAAGTATTTGAATTTTGCTATGTGTAAATGGAATGAATGCTTTCCAAGCAAAAATATGATCATCAGAAAAAGCTTTTTTTTATCTGCTAAAACACTTGACAAAAATTCAGAAACTCTTAGATAATGCTTCCATCAATAATTTCTCTCTTTTCCTGATTAGAAAATTCCAGAGTCAAGAAGAGACATAGGAAAAAGGAGTATAGGAGATGGCATATCGAAGATATGGGTATTTGAAAATTCTGTATTGTCTTCCAGCTCCCTCATAGTGAAATGGGAAATCACAATTATAGTAACTTCAACGTTCTTAGTAGGTCTTAATATGCTTCAGGTGAACCCAGAAAAGAGTGAGGTGTTAGGATGGTACGAAAAGACATCTCGTTTCAGACATAATAAAACAGACACTGGGTGCAGGCAGCAAGCAATCAGAAGGTAATACCAGCAGCAATTCACATTAAGGGGAGAGTGATTCCATGGCAATATGACCACAATGAAAGGAAATTGTGTAAAGAATGGTTATCAACATATTGAGTTTAAGCACAGAAAGAGCAGCAGTAATGAGGCTAAGAGACATGCAGAGGTGTTTGTCTCAGTTTATTCTTCTGAGCCTTTTCTTCTTTATAATGCACCTCTTCACTAGTAATTAGAATTAAAAACTATCATAGAAATTGCAAATAATGGTTCATGTATTCTTAGGTAAAGATATAATAAAACTTCCAGCATGAAATCTTCAGAAAATTCTAATCCAGGCCAAGAAGGTGAAGGTGAAGAGGTGCTGAGAGCTAAGACACCTACCTGTAGCTAAAATCCAGTTTTCCACAGCTTTATCATACAACAATAATAAGAACTCCATAAAAGTAGACCATCAATGAGATTAGTTAAAAATAAGTTATTTTAAACAGCAGTCAAATTTTCTAAAGGTGTTTATGTGGGCACCTAAACATAGTCAGAGTTTTCTGATGTCCTCAGTAATGTAGATTTTGTGCTATTATAAAAATCCACATAGGATCTCCATTTTTTAAAAAATGTCTCTTTTTGCTATCTAAAAAGTGGCAAAACTAGTAAGAACCTGCAAATAGCCTGAGGAGTATCTTTGTTGAATTTTGTAGTACATCAAATATTCTAATAGCAGACACTAGCAACGTCTTGACCTTGCATTATTAAAGTCAAGAATCATTTCACCACTGGATTCATAAGTGTTCACTGTGTTCACAGACCAGTGAAATGTAGGAGAACTGGCAATTAAATGCAGAGAAAATAATTAAAAATAATCAAATGGGACAAAATTAGAAAGGAGTCAGATGATACTAGAATAAAACGAGATGCCACACACAAATCCAGTCTGTCATTCTCTTTTGCAGGAAGAGCAAATATCCAGCTATTGCCTTAAAATGTATAGTAGGACATAAGCATGCTCAAGAAAATAAAATAGTAAAAGGGAAGTTAGCCATCTGCTTGCTATTAAGCAGGAAAGAACTGGCTTTCAAACAGCATAGAATTATGGATCAGCCTCTTGTTTCCTACTCCTCTCCCTCCTATAAAATTCTTTTCTATAAAAACATCACAAAGTGAGATACTTTCCTACACAAGCAGCAAGCAAAAAGTGCATGTCACAAAGGAAATTATGGGTAAAATAAAGAGGAGAAATTTAAATATATGAAAATATCTAACTAAAATTCCTAGAGAGAGATTTTGTCTCAGACTAGACACCATGTAAGAATAAGTCATGGCCTGGAGACATCCAGCCAGCACTGAAAGTCTACACAATAGTCATAATTGGAATATGGGTATATAGAAAGATAGGAAAGAAATGTGAGGCTAATATTTAATTTCAGAGACTTCAGAGCAAAACCTCCATGAGCATATATGTCAAAATCTTCTCCTTCAACAAAGAAAATTTCCAAATTGCCAAAGTAGATAGTGATTCCTGCCCACACAATCAGTTTTCTACAGACTGAGCTACAATCTGGATACTTCTGAAGTCTGGGAGTTCAAAAAATTTTGACTGGTAAAAAAAAATCTTTCTTCTTCCTGGGAAAAGGAGAATAGCAGCTTGTATTTATGCCATAAACATATTCTTTGGAATAGCAAGTGTAAACTTTTTTACATTTTCAAGTATAAAAGATTAAATACAGCCTCCTCTCCTGGTGAACATGACTCTTAGCTCTGAGTCTAGGAAGTTTAATTGTAAAACTGGGAATAAAATTGCAGGCTGGGAGAAGAGGGGAACTAAACCTGACAATTGTACTGTTTCCACAGATGCTTTCTACTAATATCTGTAACTAAAACAGAGATCAATTATTCTGAACTTTTTACCATAGCACACTGCTGGAGCACATTTACACAGTTTGGGCTTTACCAACCAAAAGCATCAGGGAGGCCAATGGAAGGACTCCAAAGCTACTTCTCTGAAACATTTTCTAGTGCCATCTTAGCAGGTCTTGTTAATATGTACATAAAGCCAGGAGCAAAATAAGGGGGTTTTTTAGAGCAACTAACAATCAGAACAACAAAGATGCAATCGTCCCATTTTTACAGTCAGGAAAGAGCAGGTTTGTTTCTCTTTTGTTTCTTTTTCTCTTTTGGCTGCTTTTTTAATAGTCACTATCCTATGGGGCTGGAAAAGAGGAAAGAGCAAACACAGAGGGGAGGAAGATGATGGCAGATTAAGCTAAAGTGGCAGGTATGTCTGCAGAGGACTGTAATACACTGCCAGGATTCATCATCTTTGTAAGATAATGGGATAAGAGCTTGAGGACATTTTCCTATGTGCCAGGGGAAGTTTATGTTGTACATTAGGAAGAAGTTCTTCACAGAAAGGATGATTGGGCATTGGAATGGGCTGCCCAGGGAGGTGGTCGAGTCATTGTCCCTGGAGGTGTTTAAGGAAAGGCTGGATGTGGCACATAGAGCCATGGTCCAGTCAACATGGTGGTGTCAGGTCATATTTTGGACTTAATGATCTGAATGGTCTTTTCCAGCCTAATTGATTCTGTGATTTTGTGATTCTGTGATTCTGTGCTTCACTGTGTACTTTAGATCTCTGCATTCAGAGTCACCACCCAGGAGAAGTTCTGCTGTGCTTACTAAAAAACTCTGTAAGTAACACTAAACGAAAACCTAACTGCCCTCTAAGGTACACTGGAGACTCGGCACTCTGTCTGTGATAATTTCACAATTGACAGAGTTTTAGCACAGACAATTTCCAAACATAGTTAGATATTAGGATATCCTGCACTGCATTTCTTTATTGCTAAATAAGTCTGTACAGCTACCATTTTTTGTTAGTGAGAACCCCCACTAGTAAAATATGCAGGCTCCTCTCTCATGCATGCTAGTTTAAGTAGTTTCTGGGAGCACACTTTCTATATTTCTAATAATGACAGACAGAAACTTGAATTTCAGATCTCAATGGTATGTTCAGTAGAAGTTGCAATTAGGAAAAAGGGAACAGATCTCCTGTGAAATAACTGAGAAACTGTGAACACGGGTGGGATCCCTATGGTTTTCTTTTTGCTGTCACTTTTCCAATCTGAACTGCAGTTTAATGAGACCAGGTTTGATTTTCAGACATGAAATCTGAATCAGCTAACTGATAAAGGAGTCTATGTCATATATTTTCAGTGTCCCATTTGGGAAGCCAATCAATCAACTCCCATTACATTACACACATTACAAAGATATTGAAATCATTCTTTAGTCTTATAAACTTATTGGAGCAATATCTAGGGATGCCTCTTGTACCAAACAGCATATTTTCTGATCTGGGTCTTGATCACATGTTTGTCTCAGGCTTATTTGAGAAGTCCACATTTTTCATAAGCCTTGAAAATGAAAATCAATTAATGTGAACAGAAAAGAGAGTTATATTCATATCTGTTATGTCATTTAAACTTATGATGGTGAGCAAGATTTTCTAGCTAAACAGATGGGAAAATGATATTTTTCATGACACATCTCTTGCTAAACTTTTCAAATTTTTTTAGGCTGCAGTCAAAGCTCTTCTCTTTAAGTAAAGTACACTTCTGAAGTCCTTCTTATTTTGTATTGTCACTGTTTTATATATAGCTAAATATGACACAAATGCGATCCTCATGATCTACAAGAGTAAGAAGAGTAGGATGATTTTCGCTGCTCAAAAGATTTTTAGATTATGCCTTTCACAAAGTCCAGTAAAGAAAAGGATTATATTCTAAACAAAACAAAGGGGGTTTTGTTTTTCAAAATGAGACAGTCATCTTCTCTGGATTTCTCTTTCTGTGAAATTTTGTGCACACATGGGCAGGAATGCCCTTAAGATGAGCTGCAGGGTTTTGAGGATAGCCTTGGTCATAAATTGGAACTGCTCCTGTCTCACAGTTGTGTGATGTGATTGGTGTCTGCCAACAGCTCTCCACAAAGTCAAGCTTGCAGCCTGTAGCTGACAATTTAATTTCTGCTTAGAAGATCAAAGAAACTTTTGGGAGGGACCACAGTGGGGTTATCTGGTCCAGCCTTCTTGGAGATGATGATACTGACATGCTGTAACCATGATATGGGAACAGGCAAGGAGATGCATCTTCTTGGTATTTTTTTCTTCCATTTAAATTCATAGATAAAATTTCAGAGAAAGGCAAGCTACAACAAAGGCAGGTTTTTTGAACTTACACAAAATTTCAGAGCACAAATCACACCTCTCCTGAGCCCTTTGTTTCAATATCTCAACAACATTCCTTATTAATTCTAAAAAATTTGTAAGTATGCTTAAATTTTCCCTCTAGCACTGAATGGTCTACATTTATAACATCAAGCTTTCTACCCCTGCAGCAGAATGGTGGTCACACACAAAGTGCTTATGGATAATGGTCTCTGGCCTGCACCCATTCCCTACTATTTTCCAGGAGAAGCTGGTGCAAGTGCTAATAGACCATGGCAAAAAAGTGCCATAGATCCCCCTAACAATTTAACAGTATAGAAGGTGATTACCTGTGGCTAAAAGCATTCCCTGGCACTATTTCTTTTGCTATTACAGACACAGGCTATATCAAATATCAGGTTTGCCTACAGACCATGCTGTTAAATCAATGAGAGTAATATTAAAATATGACTTTCTGAATGAACATCACGTGCTGCATGTCTGTAGGCATTAAGTACAGCTGGGAGGCATATGCATGCCAAAGGATTTGCTACTCTGTGACTCCTTGACCTGCTTTCTTTTTCTTACATTTGGGTCTTGGCAATTATAGATCATGGGCATCTTTGCAAAGTAGGGGTTTTACTGTTTCAATTTTTCCATCAAACTCAACAAATTTTATCTTACATGATTTCTTACATCACTCCTCACATTCTTCTAATGATAGCAAGGTTTTCTCTCAATGGTAGCTCTGCTCCACAGTTTAAACTATCACAGGCCAAGCCTTTGTTCAGATGCCTCTCTTTCCCTGCTAGGGAACAAGCTGCTGTGAATTTTAGGACAAACACACACAAACATGAACACACCCAAGGACTTATTGGGAGTTCGATAGTCACATACTGACTGCACTGTGCATGTTTCTATCACACTGTAAATTATTCAGAGATGCACAGAAAAAGATTACCCTAAGGATTATTAAAAATAATTTAATTATTTAATTAATTATTCATTTAAATTAAGAAAAAATGACATCATTTGTTTCTGGATGAGACACAAATGCCTTAAGATACTTTATATAAAACCAGCAAGGTAAGAAACTAGGTGTAATAGGGAAATGGCCATTAATAGTAATGTGTTTGCATTTCACACTTCAAGGGAATGTCACAGTACTTTTACTTCCAAACCAATACTTTTTTCACTCTCCACAGAACAGGCATGCACAGCTAAAAAAGCAACAAATTCAGAGTAAGCCTGAGCTTGAACATTGAAATATAATGCAAGAATTGAAGAAATTACTTATGTGGTTCTCTATCCCATTACACTGTAGAGGTTTCCACATTGTAATAGCCTCGATTCACCAACACTGTTTTTACTCTGAAGGAGAAGGCTGAAGATTTTTACAAACCTCTTCTGTTTGAAAGAAAGGGAGTGAAAGATAGCTGACATACAGTATCTACAGTGTCTGTACTAAGCCTTGGCATTTCATTGCTGCTACCATTCAATCTAAGTCATTGACACTGAATGTAAAAACAATCTTTCCTCAAGAAGTAAGCCTGAAGAAAGCCTTTTGTAAAATTGTTCTGTTGTAGGGAAAATAAAAGAAAGAGAAGATGGAAGAATTACTAGATGTTTGTGCAAGATCCAAACTGATGGGCAAATCTCTAGGAAGCTTTGTAGTTTCTAGCTATTTAAATGTCAATAAGGTATGAATCTAAAAATTGTTGTTGACCCATTGTGCAGCAGCAAGTCAGCTGGAATGAAACAGAAGCAAATAGAATTGGAATTGGTTAGAAATTAGAAATATATTTAATTTTTTCTGTATTTGCCCTTCCCCTGCCAAGTGAAAGCAATGAATTCACCCGATGCAAAGCATAGTTACCAGAAGTGTAAAAAGGAAACTTTTACAGACTTTAAGAAGGTGCACAGTGGAATTTAAATTGGAATGAGAATACTTTATGCTATCTGTGGAGCACCAAGAATGAATGCCACACAAGAGTGATTTTTCAGGCTGAGAGTTGTAATTAATCCTTAGAAGAAATTAAAAGTTCATTATCCCTTCTTCCAACAGCACATAATACAGAGGCATCAGAGTTTCATTGTAGCTGGATCAGTTGATTTGGAAACCATAAAACTCTTTTGTATGGAAACACAAAGCAAAATGTTCTCTTTCAATGATTATTTTATAGCAGGCAATAACAAAGATAAACTAGTGCTTCCCCTTACAACACCCTGATTTTAGTCATTCATTACTTTGCCAAACTTCAATTGATTAGGTGTAACTTTCCAAGCCATGTATCTTCCAATGTTCTTTTTGTGCTGTTTTTGTTTTTAGTTCTTTTTCTGGATGAATGAATGATATGCATTTCTTACTAAAAGCAAAGAGCTCATTTTGGTTTAAATTATAATTTAAATGGATTTAGCATTTAAAAAATATTTAAGAAAGATAACCTTATTTTATTTGTATAGCATTTTTTTTCCTTTGTATAATCCATCACAATTACAAATGAACAAATTGTACATTTGTGCACTGTCTTGTATTCACCCAGAACTTTTAGCCACTCCTGTGCAACAGCTCCCCCAAAGTCTGACATTTTAAGTTAGCTTATATTTTTCAAAATATTTCACATTACACTTTCTGAGTAGAATTTCTATACTTCCCATTTTCTGATTGCAGGAGATAATAGCCACAAAATTTGCTCAGCCTGATGTAATTCCTACATGTTCTGGAGAGTCATGACCCAGATGTTTCCAAAAGAGAGTACAGAATAAGTGGTACCTTGTCCTGTGCCACTTCTGCTTAGGCCCCTGCATAGAATCAATACTGATTGATCTTATTGTACTGTTGTGAAAACACATTCTTTAATGTCTAAGAAAGATCAAGATATTTTGTGTTCTGATGATGTTTTGTGTTCTGATGAAAATTAGTCCTTTTGGGGATAAATTAATAACTCTATATTGGATATATTTGAATCATGAATGACTTCATGCTACATAAATAAAAAAAGTATTGATTTCACTCAATTGATTCAGGTTCTTATTAAAAAAGCAGCATCAGTGTAAAACTCTTTTGTAAAATATGTGCACGAGAAAATGTACTAACATTTTGAAAGACAAGTGTAAGTTTACCATCTTCTAACTTTTGAGTGGTTAACTTTGCAGACTTAACAAACATCATGCTTATTTATATCTAGACAGCGATACACAAGAGTGATTCTCCAGATGTCAAACAGAACAGCCTGAGTAAAGATGAATGGAGCTATTAGTATTGAATTCAGTAGGACTGAGTGTAAAAAAAGAACAAATTTATTGGACTCGTCTGCAAGAACAAACAAAAAGGATCAGTGAGGCTTGGAAAGAAGACACCATACAGAGTAAGTGGAAATGTGTATTGTATTAGAGACAGATGACAAAAAAAACCCAAACAAATAAGCAAGCAAGTTATATACTACCGCTATATGCTGCAAATAAGCTTATACCAAAGGTTTTTCCAGACTATACAGCAAGCCATCATTTCCACTTCTTTTATGGATCATCAAGAATTCATTCCTACCTTTAGAGATAAGGGAGAAATAAAGTTTTCAGAGACAATAACCCTCAAAATAGAAGAAGCAGATCCATGACACCTTTGCAGTCAAGCTCTGTATTTTGGGCTCTCTCAAATCTTTTCAGTGCAGTGGCCAATCCTTTTTGTTGCAGTCTAATGGGTTTTGACAGTTTATGTATGGAAAACAGGAAAACTACATTGGCATATCTAGCCACTAGGCCTGCATTCTTAAATTTTCAATAGACTTTTTAAGCTTTAAGTTATGATTGATTAATATTACTGCCTTCTGACATTCAGAGTTAGTTTATCACTTAAAGAAAGAAAAACCCACCAAAAGGACATACACACAAACAAAACCATATAAGCAAACAAAGAGATCCCCTATTCCTTTCTTTTAACCCTCCTTTTTCTTTCTACTTTTCCTGCGGGTGCCATAGTCAACATAAAATTTGTCAGCCTAAGTCAGTCCTGCAGAGTTGGCACAACCCCACCAGTACTCAGGAGGCTGCCAGATGCAGATTCCATGGGCAATTGCACCTGTAGTTCTTAATTGTCCTTAGAGATGGTTACGCATCTATAATGTCTTTAAGGAGTTTGCAAGGTGAATTTAACAACTTTAGGTAAGCACCACAGCCCTTGCAATACAAAATTAGTGAAGATGATGAAGCAGATCACTTTTCTCAATTGTAAGCTGAGACCTAAACACCTGTGGGATCTCAACTTCCAAAATTTTTTCCATTCCCAAAAAAGTGAAAGTCAAATTTCAGTGGCTGGTTGCTGACGGAGTCACACAAAGAGCAATAGGCAGAGTACCTGGAAATCACAGCTTCTACTCTGCCTGAGTTTCTAGCACATGATTTCACCAAACTGCAGTGATTCTTTTTCCTTACATGTAACTGAGCGATCTTTAGTTCTGATGTCACAGATAACTCCTGGAGAAGTTCCTTATCTACTGTTCTACCAGCTTGCTCCATGGTGAAAGAATCCCATACATCAGAAGAAATAAAATACAAACAATAAGTAAGAGCTTTTCTAGAAACATTTATGAAAGGGAAAAGAAATGTTGTGAAATGCTTAAAGCTTTCTCATTTTCTAATGTTCATTTGGTATTCTCAAGAAAGGGGAAAATATTTCCTTGGTCATTTATGTGACCCAAATTTACAACCATGTGGAAACAGTCATCACTGACAGGTTTTCTAGTGGCAGATGTGTGGATATAGTATGTGTTGTTGACAGCTGAGTGTCAGGTCAATTGAAGATGAGAAACCACAACAGCAGAGTAAGAAATTTTTTTTTTTTTGCATGTATGTGCTGACATATGAATCTTACTTAAAATTTATCTTATTTTTGGAGAATCTGATAAAAGAAAATGGAGAGGAGAGGAGAGGAGAGGAGAGGAGAGGAGAGGAGAGGAGAGGAGAGGAGAGGAGAGGAGAGGAGAGGAGAGGAGAGGAGAGAAAAAGGAAACTGCCCCAAGACCAGTTAAACTCAGGAAGATGATCTAGGTGCATGCAGCTCATGCCTACTTCTGTGCATATTCTTAAGTTTGCAATAGAAGTGCCTGAGTATATTTGTAATATGCTTATACATTTGCACTTACACATGACAGACAATCAATGGATCCTGTGTGACAATGTAACTGAATATTTCTTCTTCTGTTATCTCGCTGCAGCACATTTTGAGGGAAGACACTTGGCTATTAATTTCCCTAACAGTAAATGGACTACCAAATAGCTGCAAAATGTAATGAGTTTAGATATAGAACAACTAGACAATTTCTCAGCCAAACTGACCATAATCCATTAGGAATTTATAGCAAAAGGCTACCAATAATCTGACAGTGTTTCCTACACCCTTCAATGGTCCTGACAGAACTTGCCATGTTTGTATTGTGGGAGAAAAGGTTCCTTGATGGACATGATGTACACTTAACATGTAGCTCTTGAAAAACTTTTTAAAGAGGCCATGAAGTGAGTGGGAAAATTCTGTTTTGGGCTTTTAGTTTTTTAGTGTAAATAGTATCAATTGAAATATGTAACAGACATTCTTTTAAAGAGCACCAGAAGAGCAAACCTAAATTAAAATATTGTTTACATAGTTAAGCATTGGGAAATAAGTGAGAAAAATTATTATTCTACAAACAAAATAAGCTTTTAAACATCTAATGACCACATTAACCAGGCTCAGCCATAGATAAATTTTAATTCTGAAATACACTGGAATCACTTCTTCCTCTGGACTGGTATCAATGTAATTTTAACTATATTGATTTTTAATTGGTTTACTTTTATTTATTTTTCTTGAAATCATCATGGACTTATAATCTCTGTGGAATTAAAATACTCTTATGATAGAAAACGTTTTGAATTTGTTTGTAGCACTTACAGAGATTTTCTACTTGAAGGAAGTTTACTAAACAAGCAAGATTCCTCAGCTTATCAGATTTACACCTAATGAAAATCTTGCAGAAAAAACATCATATCACCATGTAATTAAAGACAGTATGATAATGCATTTGCACAAAGGAGAATTTGGATGCAAATTAGGTTCAAACATTTTTAATCTTGCTGTTATTTAATTATTGAGTGCTTATCATTATAAGCTCAAAATGAGCTTTTATGTTTATATTTTTACTGTTGTGTATGACATTTATGTGAGTGATTAGCACTGTAATGATTCGTGGATCACAGCCCTTGAACATGAAGTCCATTGAGGACTAGCAGCACAGGGGGTGGCAACTGACTTTATCCATCCTCCATTTTTCCACTAGGACTTAAGATGTAATCACTTCAGAAGTGACAAGTGTTACTGAAGCATTCTTTGCTATTATTATCGAGGTTGGCTGCCTGGCATTGTACTTTGTAAGGAAGACATCTCTCCCTCTCTGGGAATTACCTTAAAGCCAACCAGGCACATTATAGGAAATTAGGGGGTGATGTCATGCATTAACTAGGGATACAAATGTGTAATACTGTGTTGAACACTATGAGAGAGATGGTCAATATGACAGTAATTCATTTCTGTCTTGGGTTGGTGGATTTTTTTCTATATCACTACATTGATGTGGGATAATAGGGTGATGCTGGTGGAAGCAAGCAGTGGAGTAACACAATGGCCATAATTGCTTCCAAACACTCATAGGTAATTACAGAGCAACTGAAGAAATCAGCAATCAAAAAACTTGTTAAGAGTAAGTTGAACCTCGGAAAGATTATAATCTACAATGAGGAGCTTTTAAATTAGATATTCCCCGAGAATGTAAAAAAGAGGGGGGTTGTAAATCAAGTGATAGTGAAGACTGAACAAACATTAGTCTTTGTAGAAAAATTAATAGATATTTGCTAAATAACTGGATGGGAGTGGGGATGTGTTTGTTTTTTAGCAAGAGTAAGATTCTGGTTTGGAAGTAACAGGTTGAATGATAAGAGCCATCTCTCTCTCTGGAGAAGTACAATGCCAAGTAGTAAATGCACAGACTCTCATGACCTACTTCAAGAGAATCACTTCATTCTGTATGGATCCTGCTCATGGCATGAAGCTCAGATAACAATAACCGAAGTTGAGGAACTTAGAAAAGAACTGTAGCTGACCCACCAACTTTGACACCAGCATCAGAAAGACCTCTTTTAGCATGGGCTGGATTTGACCTAACAAGCTAGAGGTGAATGCTATACATCCCATTACCAATCTCCAGAGATCCAGTACATCTTTTATATCTTTTATTGGAAGTTAATGGCCCTGTAGGACACTGCTAACAGATTTATAAAACCACCAGGAATTCTTTATTTAGGCTTCTAAAGTACTCTAGCTTGAACTTCTGGCCTCCTAATTTTGGTTTTCTCACTTTGTGTGACTTTCAAAGGTGTGTCTTAATATGAAAAGATTCAAGAACATTTCTAGATGAAGTTTTAACCCATTCCGTAGTTTCTGTAACAGTGAATTAAACCCCTCTTTGAAATACCTTTTAGCAGTGGAAAATTTCAAGAAACTTCACTGTCACCCCATTTCAACTCCCCCTTTGAATTCTTTCTCCTGCTGTGATAAGTTTAGTAATGAGCATCTAATTTCATTTCAGATCACAGGCTTTATATAAGCCTATGGTAAATTAATCTTTCTCTTTTTACCTCCTTATTGTAACACCATAAGCTTCTGGAAAACAATCTGTGTTGTCGTGAAATACTACTGTTTACTGAAGCTGAAAGGATACCTGATTCTTTTAGGTGAATGCTTCTGAATATCTCTTCACTTGTCTGACTTGAACTCTGATTTCTTTGGTCAATGCAGTCATCTATTATCCCAGAAAGCCCTTGCAATCTATTAATACTCACCACAAAGTAGCAAACTTGCCTTTCATTTTTGTATAAAGTGTATTGGGCTTTTATGATAGTTTCCAAAATGCTTCTGACTCCACTTGTGAAGATTCTTAGCTGTAAGAATGGGTGAAAAGGGAGAGTCATTGCATACTAGAGATGCAAGAGAGAAAAGATAGGGGAGTATGGAATCAGGGTTTCTCCTTACCTTTCTTCTACCCTTTTTTCACTGGCAAAATCATTGAGCAAGATTATCTGGCCTGGATAAAAGCTGAAAACAAAACTAGAATTTCTAAACAGTGAAAAGTGAAATGGAAAACCATTCTGTTGCAAGCATCCCACTAAACTCCTCTGCCAATGCCTTCACCTTCCTCTTTGGAAAAAAGAGTCCTCCTCTATCATGGCATTATCATTGCAGGAATTAGAAAAGTAAGTTGACCTTTCTTTTCACTTCATAGCTTTCTTCCTGCCTGTTTTACAGAGAGGATAAAAGTCAGTGTAATGAAAATTCATTCTTCAATGTAGGTGATCACATTATAATTTGTTTGTTCAGTCCCTGCTGTTAATCTACGATAAAGATGCTCACACAGCCCTCATTGCTCCTTTCCCTGATCTGAGAAAGGTATATCTGCTCCTGTCAGGCAGAGAGCTCCTGTTCACTGAATGTCTCTGGCTTACTCTGTATTTCTAAGGGGTTGATTTTTCCATGGTCCTACTCCTTTACAGCAAGGGAAAACCATAATGAGTAGGTTTAATATTTTTTAGGCCCTGACCCTTTCAAAAACTGCCTTTTAGGACTTTCTGGAAGATTTATCTACTTGTTTATTTTTCCACAGTGTTTGTAAGCTCTAGTTTTGCAAAATGTTATTATACGATTTTTCTGAGTAAAAGCTGACAAGCTCCTTTGACCTCATTCATGAAAAGGATCTAAATAAAGAAAAATACACTATAAACAGGAATCCAGCATATATATAATAAAATAATAAGGTACTGTTAAAATACCCTTGGAAATATTTCCTGGAATTATTTTAGTTTCTGGAATCTCCTAGGATATATCATCATCATCATCATCATCCTCATCATCATCATCATCATCCTCATCATCATCATCATCATCTCAAATGCTCTCATATTATACATTGACTTCACTGTAATATCATCAGTATTAATTCACAGTAATAGCCCAGAATACAGTTCCAGATCTTCAAAATAAGTAATATCCTAGTTTACACACAAAAGCATATTTCTTAAGATTAAATTTTAGATAACAGTTTATACTGCTAAATTTTCACTAAAAATCTACCTGATTATTCAAATCAATCCCAGATGCTCTTTCCAACACTGTTGCTACAACTGTGATATCAATGTACCAAATTTTCCCAGTCACAGCTCTGTGTGCCAGGATGCTGCATTCATTTCTAGGCAAGTAAAATCTTATGAGTGCATATTTACAAATTCCAGAATTAGAAGTGTAATGGAGGAGATAAAATTTAGGACTGCGTTTTCAAATGAGATCTCATTAAAACCAGGATAAATGTCCCCCAATAAAATGTGAATGTGAGGTAGAGAGTATATTCCTAAAAAGATTATAGAAATAAAGCTTTTAACAAGGAGAAAATATTATATGTGTGTGCATATGTTCAGGATGCCACTTGGAATTTTTTTCCCAGTGTGCCCTATTTTTCCTTACTATTCTGTTTGTAGACAATAAAAAGTGAACATGTGATATTGACAAATTAGTGACAATTTTAAAACCTCTTAGTCTGATTTGGCTTACTCCTCTAAACTGGAGTAGGAAATAGAATGACAGTGCCCATAATGACATTTAATGAAAGCAACATTTTTCTTCCTGATTGGTGCCTGAGAGATAATATATGGGTCAAACTGAAAAGAAACAGGCGCAAGTTAAATTATTCACGGTATTCACTGAGGAGTGACTAACCTACTATTTATATTCTTTCTGAATATATCATTATGTCTCAGGCTCAATTTGCAAGGTTCTATTTGAAGTCAATGGACTCCAGAGTATACATTTTGTTCATCTAAAAAGCCTGATAACTCCAATTATTGGGTTATTCCATAGATTGGGGAATAACCGAAGTAGATTTAACTACTATCAGAGTTAAGTTGCAAGAAAATGTATTTATATAACATGTTTCTATTCAACAGATATACACAAAACATTTAGACATATCTACATTCAACAAGTGGTGGAAAGCTTCTTACATTGATGAAGTCTCTCTAATGAACATCTAGAAAATGGACAGTAAGGGACCAGATTTGAAAAATAAGATACACTTTACCCATTTCATTATTTTAAATACAATTCCTGGAGAGAAAACAAGCAAACAAAACATAATTTTAATTGTTTCCATTTTTATACCTTTGCAGCCATAGAAATAGGATATGAATACTGCTGACATAAAAGATTTGGAAAGGTTTCTCCTTTGCAACTGAATGAAATTAAATGTTTAGCCAATTCTGCACTTATTTTTATTCAATAGAGAGTGTTTCCTGAGTTTAAAAAATGCCAATTTTACAATTTAAACATTTACTTTAAAATTGTTTAGAAATAAAACATATTGCAATGATAGCTTTGACCTCGCTACCAATTACATTAATATTTAGCTTGGATGCAACAAGCATGTTTTTGTGTGTTGCTGAAGTACAATATGAAGTGTTTGCCACTTCAAAAATCACTGCGAAAATTTGGTATTCAAGATGAAATATATTTCCTAAGGATTCTGCTCTTTGCTTCTCAGTATACCTCTTTCTGAATAAAGTCTAGCTAAAATGAGAACAATATTTTTAATTAAATACACCAAAAGGGCATAAACTAATTTTAGAACAAAATCTTAGAAGAGGGACATATAATACAGAGATTATTTAAAGATATTGGTTAACATCTGATGTCTCTTTTACTTAATCTGGAGTAGGGATTAAAGGGATTTTATGAGGAAAGTACAGTATCACAGCCTCTCCTTTAAAATGTGCCTTAAGCTGAGATAATTGGAAATCTTCAAGCACCCTAAACAGAGCTAAATCTGATACATAACATGAGGAGCATCGCTCCCCACCTCCTGGATCAGTCATTCCCATTTCTGCACTGCTCACTCTAGAGGACCAGATATAAGCATATTTTGTCTCAAATATTCTGAGTATTGCTACAGGAACAGAGATCAGAGGAGATGGTCCCATGGATGTGGGGCAGTGCTCCTGCTCCACCTTAAAATTTGTGCTCAAGCCCATCCTGCCTCTCTCAACTCGCTTCCTGGAGAAGAGTTGGATGTGCCTGCATGAACAAAACAGCATGAAAAATCTAGTTTGCATAAGAGATGTGCACCTTTTAATGACAAAAGGGAGCAGACTGGGAGCCCTGTCTCTTTTCACTGGCTCTCTTTCTCCTCTCTTTCTTTTTCTTTGTCTCCCAACCGCAGCACCAGAGGGTCCATGTGGCAGGATCAATGCAGGCTCTACAGACTGGTAGTATATTCTTTTTTTCCTTCCTTTATTTAGCCTGGGAAAAGCACAGCTATCATATTCTACCTCACAATTTTGTTGTGTGAAGGTGTCTTGAGGCTTGTGAGTCAGCACCTTTTGATGAGTTTGTTGTGAGAACTGAGAACTTAATGAGGTGCACTGTACCATATAAGGGGCTTGGTAGCCAACACTTTTTCAGTCTATATAGTGGGCTGGTTGCTGGATTCATGTTGTGACTGTATAATAAAAACACAAGCATTCTGACACAAGTGGTCCAGTGTCTTTGCTCAGCCTGATGAGAATTTACAATGAACATCACAACCCTACCGACTGGTGGTGACACTCATTACTGCAGTCCATGAGCTCTGGACACTTGAGGGTGAGGCCAAGAAGTGAGTCAAACCTCCAGAGGCACAGGCTAGGATCCAGTAGTTTATCTTGCCTTTTGATCTTGTCTGATGTCTCCAAATCAGAGGGAAAAAAAGAATGTGTTGTTAAAATAAAAGGTCTCAGGCAGTGTCAGACTGTGTGTATTTCTGATCACACAACCAGAAGAAAGGAATACTTCATTCAGTACCAATAATCTTTTAGGAAAGTATAATCACGTGACATCAGTGTGGGCTCTGGCATTAGGAAAATACATTGGGGTGTCTTTTAGTGAGAAAGTCCCATAAAACACATATTTTTTTGTACAGTCATTTTTATATTTCCTTCATTTTTATCTTAAAAACAAGTTATGCTGCATATGAAGGTATTGGGAAAGATAACATTCTTTAAATAATGCAGTCAATGAATAAGTCCTTCCTTTATCTGATTACATCTCTTCTAATCTTATTTAAATACATTAGCTGCTCAATTATGATGAACTAGAAATGTTCCACCCTCTGGTAATTTTTTCATCTAAATATTAAATTTCTGAATTGTCCCATTCAAGATCCTAATGGATTTTGCATTAATTGTTCTTAAAATTACAGTTGACTTCCTAAATAACAGCTGGTTCTAATCTTATTGTAAGAACTGGTTTGCAAGGGAGACTATATAGTCCTTAGTCCTTCATTAGCACTGGTGAATGCTATGCATGCTGCAGGAATACCAAATGTAGCTGAGGCTTCCCAAGGGGTTCATCTCTCCCTAATTCATGTCCAAACCTTGACTACCTGTCTTTAGTTTCTGTAGCTGGCAATAGACACCTCTTCCTTACAAATGCATGGATGATCCTATTTTTTTAATTCACACTTAATTCCTGATTAAGTTTTCCTGCCATTCCATTTTGTCTAAAAACATACCATAGATATAAACTTCAGATGGAAGAGAATTATCCAAATTTTCTTGACACACTCAGCTGTTTTCAGCACAAAAATGGTATATGTGAATCATAAGTTACTTACTTATATTTTAAGGCCGCAGAAGTGCAAAAAGACCTTTTTTTTCTGATTCTACAGCGTATAGCACTATATGTGCAGGTGTTTGAGTAGACCTGTTTTATGTTATTATTGCTGAGTAATAAATATTAATATTATCTCGGCATTACTTAAGTGTTCTAGCATTCTTTCAGAAGGCTCTGCATGTTGCTCTGCGTGCATACATACACACCAAGGAAGAAAAAAAGAGGAGGAGAGAGAAAAATAATGCAAGTACTATTAGGAAAATAAAAATAATGATAATAAAAACATCTTGTCTGGTAAAATTAATAATTAGAAGCTAAAACATAGTAGTATCTGGTTTGAGTGTCTGGAAGCTAGTTTTCAGCAGAAATGTTTCATTTCAGTTCCTATTTCAGCTGCAGTCTAGAGCTGTTCTCTTTAGCTCTGTCCTCCATTAAAGATTACAACTAAATTCCTATAAAGGAGGCAGCTCTTTAAAGGTGGACTATTCACTTATTTATATCTATTCTTTTTTGCCATTTTTCCTTGTTTGTGCTTCATATTGAAAAAGTAGACTCAGAAACACACAAACAGATCAAGAGAATTGGACAGAATGAAATAGTAGGCAGTTTTACTGTAAAGCAGAGAGCAGAAAGATATCATTTTTTTCTGCTTCCTCTGTTCCTTTGAAATGGTTCTCCAAAATGGCTTTCCCGAAGTCATTTTTTTCTTTAGAGCTATAACTGTGGGTATTCTGTCAGCTTCCCCTTTCTTTTGTACAGGTTTATAGTTCTCTATAAGCAGAATGCTAAAAGCAAGTACAGTAAAATGTCAGGGCTGCAGTCATTCCATAGCTACGGCAAGTTGCCAGGTTATTTACACATAACTCTGAGTATTTGCTAACACAGAAAAATTCGTCCTTCCATGCCTTTAAAAACATGAGTAGTTGCAATATAGAGATACAAATGGATGAAAATAATATAATTCAGTGATTATGCTTTATCTAAATTAGAGATGCTAATGATTTTTTCAGAATATGGTTTTTGGAAGACTTTCTATATGTGTTCATAGTATAACATTAAATACCATAATTCAGTTGTGTTTTCTCTTCCAGATAACAAATGAAAGATTATCTCTTCACATTAGAATACCCTAAAACAGGGTATTATCTGAATTGATGAAAAAGGTTTTATGAACCTGAGCTTTACAGAATATATCCTCTAAAAACATCACTTGTCTGAGACACCAGATAAACATCACATATCCTTCCCCAGCCAGTATGGGAGCACAGGTCTGTCTTGTTCAGAAATAGAGACTTCTTAGCTCAGGTGGGGGCCAGCAGTCACACAGCTCTGACATATTGTCATCTTTATGTGATAGCTCAACAATGCTTAAAAATTGGTGATTCATATCATGTGGACAATAATTACTAGTAAAATATTCTGCTCAGGTCAAAATTACTAAAGTCATAAGTCTAGATATATTGAGATGTAGATCAGCAAAACTGATTAACTGGAAACTCTATTCAGAAGAAAAATAAAATAGTTCTGTTTCAAGCAAATAACCAATATTCCAAGCTCATCTGATAGCATTATAATAAATGGTTAAAAGCTCAAGTAGTTAATATTTCTCTCCTGTCTGAACAGGTAGAAAATTAATCCAAGTGCCTCTCTGAAAATGTCTTGTTCCCAGTACATAAAATTCAACATGGAGATTGTAGGCACAAATATCTCATTAAGTAATAGTATAGAATAAATATCTTGAAAATTCTTGAATTAAATCAGAGGTTAAAAGCCATTATAAAAATGATGCTATTGTAGTAATGTAATTGTACTTTTCTAATGTCATAGTTACATCATAAACTGCACGATAAACTGATGTTTCATTGTACAAGCAGTACAAGCACTGCATAAACAGTGTTGAGCCATGATTACCTCAGTTCTGCCACAGCACAGGCAGACCTGTGTCTAAGCAATCTTTCTCTCAACACATTTTCTTTTATTTATGCTCCCTGGTAATACCTACCTGAGAATGCAGGAATTACCGTAACGTTTGAGGAATTTTTGAGGGAATATGGTGATATACCAGTGTATACCTGACAACCAGGCTCAAAATGTATTCAAGCACTGGCCTGTATAATTAGAAAGAAGAAAGACAAAAGGATAGCCAGTTTTTAGAAATGGCTTCATTTGAGCCAACTTGCACCGGAGCTCACCCAGCAGTTCTGCTGCTCTGGTGAGGAGAAAGTCACACAGACCGGCAGCTGGCAGGAGCTGTAGGCATCACAGCCCCAGCCAGCAGGTTTGGCTCCAAGTGCTAGGTCTGGTGCTTGCCCCTCCTCAGTTCACATGTTCAGTGCTCCTCCTGCAGCTAAGACTCTCCAGTCAGAGCTTTCCAACCCTGGAGCTTAAATTTAGTTCCCAAGTCATCTTTAGGCTTTTATATGATTAACAAAAGTGCTGAAGCCTGAAAGTTGCTGCTATAATCAGGTCAATTCCTGCTTCCTGATGCTAAATCACAGTAAACATCCCTTTTGCCAAAACTTTTTTGCTGACAGCAAGTGATGGGAAGAAGGAATACGCTTATTTATAGTCCACCTTCTCCCCTTACATGTACATAATGCACTTAATCATAAGCAGCACTCCATTATTTCTCTGCTAATCCTTCTCTGGGAGCTACACAGGGCAGACCCACAGGCAACTAGATGCCTCTGAGATGGACAGTATGGCCTTGTGCTCGGATGGCAATTTTTTATTCTTGTGTTACATCACCTTTCACGGCTTCAGCTAATGCATGTTGACAAAGCATAAGGGTCTGTGTCTATTGCTTGTCTTCGTTATCCATTCAATGGCTCAACCTGTCCTCTCAGACAGGCATAACTGCAGGAATACAGCTGCACTGTAACACTATAACTCTTACTTGTATAATTTGCTTCTTGATCGGTAAAGTATATCATTAAATCCATGTACACATCCTCCAGAATAACTTTGACTTCATTTCTCTTCAAAATATGTTCTATTTTCTTGTGCAAATTGTACAATGAAAAGTGCAATTATCATTAAACAAATAAAATCAGCAGCATATTACTTTAAGTAGATCAACTCTCTTTAGAAAAATAATCTTTAGAAAAGTTTGTCATTATGTTAAACAAATGTATGTGAGAGACTGTAATGAAAATATGAAAGCTCATCTATGTAAAAAAATTCCTGCAATGTTTAAGTTTTCTCAAAACCTGTTAGGCAGTCAAATAGTTCCCTCGGCACTTGTCAAGAAAACAAATATTATATTTTGCAATTGTAATTTCTATAATAAGAATGAAAATAAAAAGGAGAAAAGCATATTGACATCTTTGCAATGAATAAGATCCTGTTCTCTCTCTTTTTCCTGGCAATTTGAGAAATTACAATATTTAACTTAGAGACTTGGAAGAAAATTGCTTCTTGCAAGTTCAAAAAATTAACAAGATTCCAACTGTTGCCATTTCAATGGTGTTTCTTTAGTTCTACATATCTAAGAGAATAGAGCAAGGAAAATTCCTGTTTTTCTTTTTATGTATTAAATCTTCAGATCAAGGTTTGAGCTTGGATACTTTCCAGTATAAGCAGAAAAAAAAGAAAAAAAAGGAGGAGATATAAAATTTTTAAAGTATCAGTTCTTCACAAGAACAAATATTACTGGCAATTCTATTAATCACACCTTATTTGATTCACTCATGTCTAATTCAAGCTGAGGGGAATGGGATACATCTCAACAGCCCCATTTGGAAACACTGATGCTGTCAAGGTTGACACTACCAGAATGTTTTCCTTACCTAATGGAAATCAACGTTTATTTTCTTTTTCAAATGGCATTTAGTACTGATGAATGGAGCCTACATATCATTCTGGAGATGCAAGGTTTGATTTAAAGCCTGTGTGGGGCCTTTTTATCAGGCTTGGTGTGCTTTGCTTAGATCAGGCCCCAGGTCTTTCGGTTACCCCTGGTCAAAGAGAATATGGCAGGGGGTTTTCCCTAAAGACACTCTCCCTAGGGAGGGGAAGCTGTGTTCTGCCTTTGGGCTGACCTTGAAAATTGATATGCTCTTTTCAAGGGCAAAGCAAAAATGCACAGGACACTTAATATTCCTTGGAAGCCCCCAGTTTCAAGCTGAATAATAGATCTCAGATGTGTACATTCAAAAGAGTTCCCCATATCTCCCTTATTCTGAACAGAGTTTTTTTTCAGAATAAGGCAAAATGTATTAGTTGGTTAGCTTCAGGTAGTCTTAAACAAGAACAGGAAAATTAAGTCTACCTTTGTGTATCTTTTTGACTTTTTTTTGTTGCTTCTCTCACCTCCCGCTCTATTCCACAACATTTCTCGTTACCCACAACAATAATGTTTAATGTCAGGTTTTGTTACATTTGTTCTCACTATTGTCCAGCAGTACAAAAAAAAAATAATCTTTTCTTCTTAGTATCTTTTGTATCTCTGAGAAAATTCATGTCAGACATTGAAAATATCTGTATCTCTACCAAACAAATAATATAAATTTCTTCTGTCCCAAAAACATCATAAAAGCTTTGTATCCACTGGATAAAAGCACAGTTAAGGAAATTGAATACAGCTTCAAGCAACCAACAGAGAAATTTGTAACCTGGTCTATAGGGACTGATAATCTCTAAATTGAAGGTTTACACATAAATTTCTAAATGAGTAAGATGTGGGGCAGGAAGGGATCCAGGGTTTGAGTTATTGACAAATCTGCCCCACTGTCCCAGAGAAACTAACATCACAGAGTGGTTGATCCAGCGGGATCAACCAGTAGGATTCCCACTTCATTGCTGGGAATGCAGTGCAGCACCATGGGGTCTTTTCTCACCACACCTATTTGATGCAATGCAAGAGGGAGAAAAAGTACCTTGGAGTGACAGCATTTTGGGGTGTTCTTTTAGCCTGAAATATCATGAAATACAGTGGCAGTTGGACATGACACAGAAAAAGCATAATCTGAGACAGAGCACGTACAGCTAGAGCTTTGTTAAACAATCTAATTTCTTTTTCAGACTGATGAGCTTTCCACTATATACCAGCCTTAAAAGATAAAATATTACTATTTAAAATAGAAGCAGTAATAGCATATGCCATGCACAACAGAAATTTCAGGACTTGCACATGTATAGCTATGAATAAGAAAAAAAAATCAGCTGGGATTTTCCATGATTGTATTTTACACCTAAAATAGCTCTGAAAATATCATATGCACATAATAACTCATGAATAAAATAAAATTTAAGATGTTAGCAGCTACATCCTCACCAAAAAGTAATTCTAATTCTTTTTACATTGTTTGAATAGGATTTTGATCAACTTGGTCTGTAACTGTGTCCCTGCCCACAGCAGGGGGGCCAGAACCAGATGATCATTATGGTCCCTTTCAACAAAAAATATGTGATTCTATGTGTATCTGTGATTCTATGAATCTGTGATAATTTTACAGGGCACATTTATTATGGTTCTCCTCCATTACAAGAAAATGCTTGTTTTATGATTTATTTCACTTTGCTTTTTCTTAAATCCTGGGCAATTTTGACCAATACCATTATTACCAGTGATGTTTAACAAAAATTTTTTTTCTGACAATGTAGATCACTCTGAACATCTCATCTGTTTTTCCTCATGTACTGCCAATGTAGTCACCCCATGAAATACTGAGCCACATACCATGGCTCCTGTTTTTTGAGTCTTCCCTGCTGACCATGACCACTACTGAGAAAATGTGGGGGGGATAGAATGTAAGAAAATAAAGATAGTGGAGAAGGTAATCTCACACCTGAGGAGTTGCAGCTGTACTAATCACCAAAGATTAGGAACAGGCCTGCCCTTAACAGGCCACGGCTTGTGTCTAATAAGCATGAGTGCTATGAAAGAGTGGGTTAGCTGCCTGGAGAGGGGGTTGGAGTTTGTTAGCTGAATTGTGAAATGAAGAAGAAAGAAGGAAAGGGAAGAAGAAGAGTAGTGCTCTGAGGAGGACATGCCCATGAGCAATCACCTAGAAGGTATGGAACTTTTACAATAAGATGACAATGAGAAAAAAAATAAGAGAATAGAGAAATGTAGCAGTGAATATATGCACTCTTTCTTGTGGGATGTCATGGTTTAGGAACACATTCTTTTAAGTGTGAGTTATGTTGGGTAAACCATTACTAAAACACAAGCCACTTCCTTCCCTCTCTGATGAGAGATGGCAGGCAGATGTCATGGGTTGAGATAAGAACAATTTACTGGAAACAGTAATAGCAAAAATGCCAAAAGCAAGAACAAAGATAGGATGATTTACATGGGAAATGTTCACTAAGCCCAGGACAATGGAAAAACAATTATAGACAGACTCTCAGCCTGCTGCATTTTCCCACCATGGGAAAAGAATGCCTTTTCTTCCAGGAGGTGAGAGAGATGGAGTCCCTTTCTCTCATCTCTGGCAATGAAGACTGGGGTCTTGGCCATATCAACACAGCTCCAGGCCCTGCCCCGCATGGTTACTGCAAAAAAAATTAACCCTTTTTTTTGGCCAACATGTTTCTATGGACATACCATACATATGGACAGCCAACAGCTTTAGAGGTTCAACTAATTTTTCATCTGTGGAGGGAATGAAGGCAATGGAAGAAGAGCTACATCAAACTGCTGGGGTATTCAGTGAAGTTTGACAAGCAGAGCCCACAAAAAAGCCCCAGCCTTAGTTTGTAAGCTGATTACTATTCACTCAACAGGTGCACTCATTGCAGCAGTCACAGCCCTGTGAACAATGTGGTACATTAGAGCTAAATTATGCACCAACACCCTGATTTATGGCTAAGAACTGTACTAAATTAAGTAGAAATTCTAAATTAAGGAGAAAATCGGAAATTAAAAGGCAAGGCTAATTTATTAGGAAATCATTTGCTAACCACCAGTATTATGGAAATAGATCTAAAAATAAAGCCCCAGTGGAAAAATATATAACTAATGTGCAGAATTTTCGAAATGCAAGAACTCTTGGAAAGTTTAAGGACTCCCTAGGGCAGATGTGCTTCCCCACCCCCAAATACCGGATAATAACTTAAACTTTTACAACTAAGATTTTGACAGAGCTGAATGTTAAGATCTTTGGAAACTAATGCAAAATCCTAATAAATCTTGGAATACTGAGGAAATTCCAGAGTAGCCGAAGTAAGATAATTTTCTTCCAGTATTTTAAAAGGCTACATAGTGACTCAAGTAATTATAATCCTGTCATCATAACATCATTTACAGGCAGAAGGATGGAACAATTGGTATGAAGCTTAATTAATTTAAAACTAAAATAGGATAATAATTTAATTTATATCAATCAGATCTTGTCAAAATAACATAATATAGGGGTTTTTTTTTAGATTTCTAAAGAGATTGATAAAAGCACTAGTTTTAATTTAATATGCTGCAGCAACTGTGTAATTTTACTTGGTACCCAAAATTAATATAATTTAAAAGTAATGGACCATAGATTAAATAGTAAATGAAATAAAATCAGGCCAGCACATCTTTAAAAATAAATGTAAAGGATAGAAAGTTTATAACTTTTATATGAAGACTGATTCTCAATTCTAATTTTTTTTATTTTTTAGCCATCTGAGAGAAACTGTACCATTGTTTGTGGTCAAGTTGGCAAACAGTAATATTTGTATGTAAATAATAAAATCAGTCCTCTGATATTGAAGAAGAGATTTTGTAATAAATTCCCGTTTAAGCATATGTATCAATAAAAAAATTCCAAGTCATATAATTAGGAATAAGATTGCTAGCTCGACTTAAAAGTTTCTGAGAAATTTCTCTGAGTGTTTCTCAACAGCAGACAAAATTTCAAGAGTAAAATATAAATTACTAATTCAGTGCCTGAACACACAATCAGAATCATAAATCAGAGAAATTAAGTTATACAACTTCTGTTTCTGACATCATGTCTTGTCTTTTGGCTGCCTTCAGATTGGATATTGATAACTAAAGATGTGTGTTAATAAACTGGAGTTTTAGAGATAAACCATAGAGTTGCCAGAATACCTGCAAACAAGTAATGATTATTTCATTTTTCAAATATTAATTTAGCAGCTGGTTGTATTGATGTGTATAGATACATACACAGATGGAGGCCAGGAAATGACTGTCTACTTCTTTTCCTGCTTACCATACCTGTTATATAAACATCTCATGTCCACAATTTGAAACAAGAGAAATCTATATTGGTTCCAAAAAGCTTTTTTTCTAAAATAGTACAACTTTGAGTGTTGGAAGCATGGCATGAAAAGATTGATATTTTCATGAACGATTTCTTTTGTATTCAGACTATTTTTTAATAAAATATATGAAGTATTTCAGAGAATAATTTAGGGAACTTCAGTGATCTGGGTGATATTGATGAAATCATGTTCAAGGAGATTAATGTTTCACTGTTAAAATCTATTAAAATAAATCTTATAAAATCTGAGGAAGATGGCTTCTTATTGATCTTTCATTGTCTTGCTCTTTCCATATGGCTTGTGTGATTTAGTAAGCTTCTTGTGCATAAGTTTTAACTTCTGGGTATGAAAATACTTCACTAGCCCTAACATTCTTTCTTATAGTAAATAGTATTTTCTAAGAGCAAGCCCATTTTTCTAGAGAGAAATGCAGAGATGATTTAACCATCTGGAAAAAGTACATTGCACTCATATGATCTACACAGCCTTTCTTCTGTTTTCTGTGGCAAATTCTAGGGTTATTTAGCTCTCATTTTTATAATGGGAACTCTTAGTAAACTTTCCATTTTCAAGGAGTAGTTATACTTTTCCAGTCCAGTTATTCTAATTTAGCTCTCTTTTTCTTTTTTCTTCTTTTTTTCCTGAGACTTTCTCTTGTATTTAGAATTGTTCAAAACATAGTGAAGACAACAAGCTCTCAGAAGTTGAAAGCTGCAATACACAGGAAACAAGATCACAGCAATTAGATTGTGACATCAATCATGTTTGCTAGTCTAAGTAAAAGTAGCCAATAACAAGGAAAAGACATGCTCTATAACAAAATTCATTAAAATTACAGCCAATTACATAACATAATCACACATAACATAACCTATAAACAAAACTATGGTGCAGTTGTGTGCAATTCTGGAAATACCATCCAGCTGATCAACACATACAGGTGGCTGGGTAGCCAGAGTAAAGGTAGTGTCACTGAATATGGTCACAGACTAGAGAATCTCTCACTTACTGTGTGGCCTAATGCCTCTGTGCTTGTTCACTCTTTAGAGAAAACTCTGAGAGGATCTTTGGGACAGACATACAAGCCCAAAGACTCTTACACTGAGCAGGGATTCTGTTAGCTTCAGAAGGAAAGCTGTGGTGGAGCAACAGATTGCAGAACAGGATGCTTCCAGAAGGAGTTAACGTATAAAAGACTTTCATACAGGTGAATAGCAGCATCTTTCTTCTACAGGGGTATATCACTGGGGTAGAAAGATGGCTGTATTGGCAGGTAAGCTGCATCTTAAAGAAAAGATAGTTTGGGTACTCTTCCAGGCCAAAATAATTCTATATGGGGCAGAAAAAGTGTGGTCATGGGATTGAGGAAAAATGAAGTGCATGGAAAAAACATACTGAGGAAATGTGCTATACAGGTCACCTACAATAATCTGCAGAGAAGTCCTGAGTAATTTAAGGGAAGATTTTCTAAACCAGAGGCATACTTGAACACATTTGTAGAGTTACTCACATTTTGTAGAGATAACAAGACCAGGGAGATCAAGGTGATGTGTAAACTGTGTGTGTTTTATTTCATTTCCATTTTATCTGTACTTTCATTTGACTGGAGTAGCTCAGTCCCCCAAAGTGAAAAATTAAGCTTACTGTAGTGCTTATGCTACCCACAAAGTCAGGTTAGACAAAAAATGACCCCTTAGAAGATGACCTTTCTTGGGCTAATATGTCAATAAAGAAAATTATATACACTAGAAATAGAATAACTAGAAACAGACTTGTCATTTTAATATATTTCTTAGAAATAAGAATCACAAAGTTCACTAGGAGTTGATAAAAATTGCTAGCAGGCCAGAAAATTATTTGTTCATATGTATTTGTTGGAAACAGGAAGGTGGCTTGCTAAATATGATCTTTGCAGTCACAGAGGGAAGGACAACTTTAAGTTTTTGTGTCTGCAGTTTAACATGTTACAAGAGTGGAAATGAAGCTTAGGTTGGCAGCGCTGCAAATCAGAGTAAAAGTGATATGTTGATGAGTTTTTATTTTCTGGGGAATAAATCTATATTGGTTCATAGATCTGCAAATACAAATCTGTTCTTCAAGAACAGATCTCTTCCTTTTTAAAGAGCAGGTCTACAAAAATACCCTAAGCATTAGCAAAGCACTTTAAACTCCAGCATCTAAGTCATCTAAGAAGTTATCAAGATGCCTTTAACGTCTTCTAGTAGTGAATGGGAGAGCTCATTTGAACAGTGATTCAGCTTTGAACAAGGGGTCAAGCTCAGCCACAAGATGTGAAATCAATTTGTAATAAATTTCCTTGAGAAATGGGCAATTTACTAAAGGGCACAAAACACCAACTTGTTAAGAAAAGCATTTTAAATATCCAGGGAAGGATCAATCCTGCCCATTCTGTGGGAGATGACAAGTAGTACAAGGACACTAGGAAGAAGAAGAAGAGCATGCAGCCAGTATTTTGAAGCAATTTGGCTGTTCTGAGTGTAAGGGATGAGGATGTAAAGCTGGAAAAAAATACACAAGATTATGCATTTTTCAAGGTGTCTGGCATCGTATGTCTTTTTCCTCTGCGAAGGCTGGCTGCCAGTCTGGTCTACAGGTGGTCAATTAAATTAGAGGACAGACTATTTAACAACACTGTTACTGCTTACAGAGTTCCTTCCCCACATTTCCTGATGTAGGGACCACATAATCCATGACTTGCACTGGTGGAATTGTTAATTGTCTAAATACATTACTGTGTAAGGTGTCCCCTTCTGTGTCTTCATGAGAGGACCTTAAAACACAGGATGTTGTTACTGACTTAACAGGGCTTAATTTATGGTCACCAGTCATCTGCCTCTCCAAAATGCAAGGAAAATCGTTTAAGGCAGTAGGAAGCAACGTTGCTACAGACACAAAAGGATTGTATAATATTTGTTTATAATCCTTTAAAAAGCTTCATATTAAACTGAACTTTCCAAACAAATCAAGATGAGACTTGAGATAAAAATCAGTTCCAATGTTTTCAGTGGGTCTGTTTAACATTTTAGTCGTCTTGATTATGCAGTTTCTAATTTAAGGTTAAGTACTGTGTAGTCTGATGTGTATTTATTAGAAGCAAGATTGCCTCTCAAATAGACTTTACAAAATTAACTATACAAACCAATACAAATGCCACATGGTTCCAAGTCAATGTTCTATGTAGGAGAATTCTATATTTCCTCTACTGGAAAATGGCCATGCTCTTACTGCATCATTCACAAAAGTTTTGGTTTATATCTTGATTACCATTACACTTACTTTTCCTTTAAATGTGGGCTATATATTTTTATGGAATGAGAAGGTTTTAATTTTAAATTAAATAAGTGTTTGCTAAATTCTGAGGCTGAATGCAACAGGCCATCCATTTGTCCATCTCTCACTTCTCTTCCTACAAAATTCTATTTCAAAAAAAGGCATAGAAAATTACATCTCTTTATTATTTGTTTCAAGAATTGTAATTGTAATTCAGGAAAGTCTTTAATATTCCCCCTAATAATAATGAAGAGTATTACTCTTTAATGATTGTTTGATGGATTACAATCAGCATGTCTGGAAAAAGTTCATGTTTATCTCCTAGTAAACTAGCAAGAAACAATTATTCAGCTTGTCCAGTTTTAATAAAAAAAACATTTATTTATTTAACAAGGAATGCTGTGAGATCTCAGAAGCTCACAAAAAAACATTCTCAGATGACAAACAGATCAATAGTGCTACACCATAAATTGCTTGGCAGTGTCAGGGAGATGAAAGAAATTAAGCAAAGAGGTAATTAATAAGAATTTTTCTGGTTTGATTGCATTTAATTCTCTTATCCTGTGTAGAGAAGATTTAGAGACTTTCTTCCCTTCTACATACAGAGAATAGAAATATTTTCATATTTCTTGTACTCGTGTATTAAATTTACTTTTTTGTAGAGGCACAGGGCAAGACCTAGCATAAATTCCAGTTATATTTTATTGATTCCTCTCCACACAACAGCTTTGCACAGACAAATAGAATGAGTCCAATCTAATGTAATGTAATAGAAAGTTTATTTCTAAAGTCAAATGGCTTCTTTTACCAGTTATGACAAAGAATCAGAAATAAAACCTCTAGCAGTTACTCATATACTGAGATTTTACTAACTGTCTTATTTTGTAAATCTTGGATCATTTACTTCTTATTTAACTCCATTAACTTTACAGATTGAGAAAAAAATTCAAAAGATGTTTTTAGATGTCTGTAGCTAAGACTTTGCACCTGATTTTTTAGGGTTTTTAAATCTGTTGGAACTTTTTTTAAATTTCTTTTGTGGTATTTTGGGGGAATATGTAATAGATGGGTAGACAGAAATTCAAAAAACAGAATCAAGAAGCAAGACTGTAGTTTGAGTGTATGTCTGAAGTTTGGTCCAAGAGTACTTGACAAGATTCTGTCCCCTGAGAAATGTCCTTCTATGTATTTCAGCAGAGCTATTATAAAGAGAACACTATGAGGAGCAGCAGAAGGTATGCCCTTGCTATAGCACTGGGACATACATGAAACTGAAACAATCACCAATTTGCTGATAATCCCCTCTTTCTCATTCATTTAATTAATAAGCTTCTCTATATCCATGCTCTGCTGGTGTATTGTTTAACAGTTAGCAGATATTGACCCTATGTTAATCTGTGTTTTCAAATATTGTGAGTGAACATCTTGCATAACTCACAGAATTATTGAGGTTTGAGGTTTTCTGGTCCAAGTCTCCCTGCCCAGGGATGGTCAGCTTGGCAAAGTTGCACAAGAATATGTTCTCTAAGTTTAAACTTAAGTTTAGATTATCAATATGATTACAAACTCTATGGTGTCTCTGGAGAACCTGCTCCAGCAGTTAAACACACTCAAAGTAAAGAAGTGGTTTTTGTGTTCTGGTGACATTTCCTGTTTGTTTTTTGTTGCTGTTGTTATTTGTGTCCAATGCCCAATCCTGTCAGTGGCAAGAAGCCACTGGCTTCTACCAAGTGTCTGGCTCCCTCTTCCTTCCCTTGCATCAGGGATTTATCTACTTCCCCCGAAACCTTCTTTTCTCCAGCTGAACAGTCCCAGCTGTCTCAGCCTCTCTTCACATGAAACATGTTCCAGTTCTTAAAGAAAAGGTGAGGGAGAAAGATGACATCTCAATATTAGCAGTAGAAGAGCTGGATGCTGTATTTGTTTATTTGTTTTAAAAGATTGATTGAAAAGTCTTTTTCTTTCCAGTATTATGGATTGAAGAAGCCAAATGAAGCTCAAATTTGCTGTTTGTGCCTGCTGCTCTACTTTCTGTATTCTAACCAACATTTTTCCACTGCCCATGTTTATGTTCCTAGCAAGTGATTAAATGTTTTCAACAAAATATAAAGAGTGTATTTGTGTGCGCATTTTTTTTAGTAGATCTCAACCACTTTAGCTGCATTTTTGGCAAACTTCATTCACTTCATCTTCTTGGCATTTCATTATATTTTGTGTGATCACAAAATCAACTCTCCAGCAACAAAGCAAAATACGACTCTTTGAAATAAATGTTGTCATTAACAAGCCATGCCAGGCGCAGTGACAGATTTGCAGCTGTAATGAATAACATTTCCCGCAAAGTTCTCCTGTCTGACAGAAAAGCTGTGACATTACTGCAGGCAACAGTGTTGGAAACTAAAAGATTGATTGATGCAAGTAGATAATTGAAACCTCAGCACTGTCACATGAATGCCAACCTAACAACTAAGCTACCACTCTACAACAATATTTATCATACAACAGCCTCTCTATGAGTAGCACACACACAGAGAAAACATGGAATATTTCTTCATGACCATGACTTACTGCTAATTTATCCTAACTAACTGATTAATTAAGTATTGATCTCTAAAACAAAAATCGGTTCAGTTACTTCTGGCATCTCAAGTTCCCAAATTCAGCTTGGAGCTGTTGTCAAAAGCCAAGAATAATTGTAGGAATGAGGTGAGCAGCGCTCTACCTTTGAGATGGTAAGCGATAACATCGTTGTCACGTCTGAGTTCCTGAAGTTAGATGCAATAATCCATATTTACTCTTGCCTAAATAAGTCAGTGACTGTCAGAGGTTCTGCAATTCTAAAAGTTATGGCTAATTAGTCCTTATGCAAAAATGTTGCATGCAAGGCATCTCAATGATTGGATGATGGTTTTATTATTTGTTTGAGTGGATTTCAGAACACCTCAAATTTTGCACCATAACCATATTTATTTTAGATTCCAAAATCATGTTTGAACATGTCTGTAAGGATACTTAGGATAGTTTGCATTTTTTTTGTCATAATCCAGTTGAAACTCACAATAGATATTTGCTCATTTAAGATAATTTTTCCTCTTTCACAGCTACAGTTAAAGAATTTTTTTATTTTACGGCTTTCTCTCAAGAAAACTTATAAACCAAGTAATATCTAACATATACCATCCTTGAATAACAGGTGTACAATGGATCTATATGAAGCCATTGGATCTAGAAAAATCACACTGATTTGCAAAATTAAACAGTAATTTACAAGTCCACCTACACTAAACAAGTAACTGATGAAAAATACAAGGGCATTTAGAAAAAGACCACTGAGTATGTGGCATTAGCAAATTGTCACACAGCAACAGATCTGATTTTGCAAATGTCACTGGTAGAACTACAGGTAAAGAGGAAAGAAACTATACCTGTAAATCAGAAATAAATTAAAAGAAACAGCATTACTTTTTTCTTTTTTTAATACTTTCACAAATATTTTAGCAAATATTTCAGCAAATATTTTAATTAATGCTAAGAAAAAAAAACCTAAAAATGTCAACCTGTTATAGTTTTATGTCAGATGAGATATGTAATTCCCCTAATAAAATGTGACCTGAAATAATACTCCAAATAAGTAATATAGTTTTTACCCTCCTACTGATGTTAAATGCAATATATTTTTCCCTTTGCCATGATTTTATAATTTATTTACAATAATAATGCTATAATTTATTTACAATAATTTATTTAATCAACATACATGTCTGACAGGAACAGTCCATGAGATGGGTTGTCAGCCTCTGCTGAGAATCTGGCCTGTCTCTTTCTGCTTTTCTTTTACTGACTGTCTTGCTAGACATATCTTTCCTCATGTCCCCCTTGGGCTTCTTTCGATCTCCTTAAGATTTTTTTTCTTTCACTTCCCTCCATGAGCTTTGTTTCAAGTGTTCCAACAATCTGTTGACTGATTCCCACTGATTCTTAAACATTCATCATGTTCTAAAAAGCAGCTTTTGTTGACTTCACCAAGGACAGCACAATTTTGCCTGTGGTTATTCACATTTCCTTACATCCCGTTTCCATTTCATTTAATTGACTGGAAGTTTGATTCCATTTTTTTCTCTGGCCTGGCTTCCTTCATTCCTACAATACTTTGCTGCTGTCTTTATCCTTTGTTGTTTTTCTCTCTCTCTTCTTTCCTACTGACAAAGTAACAGAAGAGTACTGAAATAGGAAGCAGTGTTTTGTTTGGGTAGAACCTCGAAAAGAGTGAGATAAATAACTGTCTGGGCTTAGGGAAGAATGGAGAGTCATAGAGAAATTTCTTTCAATGAAATTTCTTCCTAACTTTAAAAGCAGTTAAGCCATTGAAACGCTCAATGAAATGTTCAGTTTCCTTGTTTATTTTACGGACTTTTTAATTTTTATGCTTGTTTTGGCTCACTATCTTTCATTACAAGCAGGGAGTTACGTTGCTATTCTCTTTGACTTTAGATTTCATTTCATTCAGTATATTTTACTTCTTACTCAGCTGAAAACCCCTCTAAATTTAATACCGACTTTATTAGGAAACTAAATTTAAAGATGCTAAATAATTTTTAAAAAAACCCACAGACAAACTTCCTTTTCTGATCAAGTATTCATTTAGCTTTTTTATAATCTGATCAATTTATCTGAAGTTCCTATATGTCAGAAAACTGTCAGAAATTTGTTACATGAGCAATATATGTAAATTAATTCAGACTAAACTTAATAAATGGATCAAGGTGCTGTTGCAAGGCTCAGTCTCAGCTGGCTTTGATGCTTCCCTGGACACAGCTCGAGACTCTCTGTCTGGTCTTATTCTGCAGCCACAAATCTGCAGGTGGAGCAGGAGCCACCCTCCTGGGACCACCAGCTCCATTTTCCAACCTGATAAGCACAGACTTATCTCCTTCCCTGTGACTGGGGGTTCAGATTCTTCACACCGCAGGGCTTTCAGAGGAGATCCAACTGCTACTCTTCCTCTTTATCTCTGATAAGGAGATCAGTGTGCTGACCTCCTCCCACAGTTTCTTTACCTGGTGGCAGAGGTCCCTCACCAGCAGTACTCAGTCACACAAATCTGCTGGGAAGGTAAATTAGACAGCAGCAGCTGAGGCAAAGCAGGCAATGGTACATATTTTTCTCAGGAGAGGTTAAAAAACTTGCCTTGAACTCTCCTCTCCCCTATAAAGACGCATTAATTGGACTCACCGAATGTGCTGTGGAATATCCTGTCTCTGAGTGTACTTTAATTTCTCCATTTCTATGCAAAAAAGTCTACAAATGGCAACAATACATGAAAGTAAGAACATGATTAGTAGTTCATATCTTTAAATAGGAGACTGCAAGTACAAGAATAGAATTCTACATGATTGCAATGTAATAATATGCACGCTGTATTTATAAATAACAAATTGAATACAGAGTGAAATAGTCATTAGAAAAGCTCAATTCATGTTGTGTTCCTATAAAAGAAGCAAAGTATGAAAAGGTGAGAGTAGGAATTTCTTCTCTTTGCCTTCCTGCGAAGAGGCTGTCCTGACATCAGTCTTTGTATTTTCCGTTCACTTCAAGTGACTACCCAAATCTTCCACCATCTGCTCATGGCCAGTCCTCAAACTGGCAAAAAGCAGACAGCTTTCCTAGAACTAAACGATAAAATGCCAAATTGCCATATAAGACATAAAGCTCCTTTTCAGAAAAATGAAGTTATATACCAAGCAAAGTAATACAATAAATAGATAGATAAATAAATAAATAAACTACTCTATGAGAAATTAAGTCTTAATACCATTAAAGTAATGAGGCATAAGGTCAAAGGAAAGGAAACGAGATTTTAAATTAGTATTTTCAATGTGGTGATGGAACCACTGCTGAGACTCCTAATCCATTCATGCTGACAGACCCATTATCTGCAATTATTCTTTATTCAAGTGTAAACCACCATTATGCATGGAGCTGTTGCTTGCAATAAAATTTTTTTAAAGCCCTGTACTGTAAGTAGCAGCTGACTTCACCAAACTGCAGGGGCCTTATATAAAAAAATATCCTTCTGTTTTCAATCATAACTTGAGTTTTATTGTGTCCTTTCGAGTAAATGAAAATAAAATACTTAAAGTCTCTGCTTGAATCTCAAACTTGTACCAGGGCTTAGGTTCAAAGCTTATTTACCTCTATCATCTGTATCTCCATTCATGTATGTAACCATGAGTCTTCTAAAATGTGTAGCCTCACGTGAGGCTCGTCATTGAAAAGTAGTAAACAAAGATAGGTGTGTTCTGCAGTAGGCACAGTGCTTTTGAGAGTTTTCTTTTGAGAAGAGCTGGTCCTGTCAGCTTCCATATTGCTCAAACAATTGCAAGTTGTTCCCCAGAATGAAAGTAACGCTTCTTCAAATTTTCAGTAATCTTATTCCTTTCCAGTCTTGACCCTAAAAAGATTATCTAAAAATAGAGTGAAATAAAGAGGAATATTTTGCAAACCTAAGAGATATTAAAGAAACTTGCTTTCAAAGAAATCATTGGCTCAAGTATCTAAAGCTATTGCCAAGAATATAAAAACATATTAAATTACAAATAAAAGGGGGAAAAAAGTGACATTCTTGTTATTTAGAAAAAAAAAAGCCTGTGCTATGCCATTGTTCACATCAAGATGTCTTCCAACATCTGGTCACACCATAAAACATGATAGCTAGACTGGAAAAACGAATAAGCTTATGTGAGCTTTCTCATTTCTGACTTCATTCCTGGGAAACAAATTAAGAAAGAAAATTAACTTTGTAGAGAATATAGAAGTATAGAATTGTTACCAGGGCTAAATAGACATAGACATAATTATTGAAGATTAATAAAAAGCATATTTGCTTGAAGGTGCAAAGTACACATAGAGACAGAAATGTAAACTGTCAGAAAAAATTCTCATACATAGCTGATACAGTTTTTGATCTCATGATGAGTATTCTGCCCCATATTCTGATCTGTCACACCATCATTATTGCATTTCTAAATCTGAGCCCAAATCCTCTAATAACCTATTAGATATAGACTTCCTTCCTGACACCAGAGAGGTCCTGTCTGAGCACAACTAGTTCATATCATGGCCATTGTGCAGAGACATATTGCATCAAAACTAATACATGGGAAGAGGATTATAAGCAACCCTGGAAAAGTAATAAGCTGAAGAAATAACACTCTCTTTTCAAAACACCGGCTTTATTATACAAAATTCTTAACTATACAATGTGAAGACATAGCATTTGATTTTTATCTCATTGAGTCTGCTTGAACCCTAAGTATGCCAAGAGTGAGACCATCTCCTAATCTTCATTTCTTTTGCCCAGTGGTAGCATCCACAGCAAACACCCACTTCAGTCACAGAAAGGCACCAAGGTACCTCTGCAAGGAAGACAGAAGTCACACATGTGCATACAGATCTTGTCCCTCGGGTAGATTTGGTGGAAAAATTATGTGGGCTTCATTTGTGTCTCTAAAGGGGCAAAAAAAAAATTATGTGGGCAATGGTGTCTCTAAAGATCTTGACTTACACATGTTGAGAAGTCTGCTCTGAGCAGTTTATTCATATGCAGGCACATTTTCACCTACCCAGCAGAAACTCCATCCATGTGTGCAAGGCGTTCAATTCCCTCAGTCACATCCAAATACATTGGAGTCACTAAGGATTTTCAATTAAATAAGTAAGAATAATTTAACAAGCAAAGTAATATACTCTTTTCTAATTATATATTAAAAAAAAAGCGAAGAAACTGTGGTTTTGTGGAACTGAACTGCTTCTAAAATGCTCTGTTAAAAACTGAAGCTAATCATGGAAGATTTCAACCTTGATTTAAATCTAAGTTTAGCAGAATTAAAGTAAAGTAAATGTACGAGTTTGCGCAGTAAAGCATCATGCAGCCTGAACAGGCTGAATCTACAACTCCTCTGCCAAAAACATACTGTGAAACTAAGAGACCAGAAGGATAAAACAAAAGGAATTAGCTATCTTCCTATTTTTATACTTCTCAGACATTCTTTTCTTGAATATATAGCCCTGAGCATGACAGAGACATTTGGACTTTAATGTACATCTTAAAATTATTAATGGCACCTAGTTAAACTTCTTCATCACACAAGGGTAATGGACAGTGGAAATAGGCAGGGTATTCTAATGGCATTCAGTATGATGGCTTTAATATATCTACAAACACTGTGTTAAGCATGATTTCTGTTTAATTGTTGTAGGTCTGAATCTATCACACCCATCTCCCAAGCACATTTGCTGCTGAGCAAATTGCTTGTAGTCTTCTCACTGAAAAAAAGAAAAGCCATTGTTATAGTAGCCGCACTGACATGAGATATAAAGTGAAATAACTTGTACAGGTGGTGCAGTTTGAATTCCTCAGTTTCATTTTTTTCTTACTTTTTCAGCTGATAAAAGCATTTCTGGGTGTGTTAAATGTAAACTGTTCAATAAAGGAATATGAAATTCAATTCCTTTGGGTATCATATGATATGATTTCACAATTCTTTAAGTGATATGTAAAAGGTCAAACAAGCATGAAAATTGTAAAGGTAAAATATCAGAAATAGGAATGATGGCCAAATGTAAAAACAGTAAAGAAACATAAAAGATGGGTAATTTATACAATTGATGTGAAATCCGTTAGATTTACCAAGTAATTCATACATGCAGTTCTGTGAAAATCCAGAATAAGCATTCTGTGAACTTAAAAAATTCTTAAGACTTCTTCATTCTGTGCCTTGCACCTTTCCCTTCCTATATTGAATGGGCAACACAGAAATATACTTTTACACTGAGGAGTTATACTGTGGAAAAACAATATAACATTTCAGAATATTAATTTCTTACAGGATTGTTTCTGGTAAAAGTGCTGCACTCTGGCCCTTGTGGGACCCATGCTCAAGGTTTGGACCCTACAAGGTGTGGCTTCACCCAAGAAGTGCTGGTGATTTTTGCTGGGAGACATTCCAGTGAGAGCCTGATGAAGTCATCAAAGTAGTGTTTGTAACACACAGAGCATAGAATACACAGAACAAAAACTAAAGCAATGACAAGCTTGATGACAAATAATTATGTAGCTTTCATATTTCTTTTTCTTAGAGTCTTTTCTCTCTCCCATCATCTCTTTCATTCACTGTCACCACTTGGGTATTTCCCTATCAATCAAAATCTCTGTACTGGCTTTGGTTTAGTGGTTTTCATTTTTTTCTAATAGTTTGGTTTGATCTTCCATCCCAAGAATTAGTCATGTTAACCCATGTCATCATCTGCTGTTACATTTGTCTCAAATATATTGTAGGAAAGAAGAAAATAGAAACTCATAATTCAAGGACTTAATATTTTAGAGATTTTATTCTCACAGTTTAAACTAGGAATATTATGTTCTTAGGGAGCTGGTTGCTCAGTATAGTAATTTATTACTTGCACACCTATGATTTATGGTGCCTTCTTATATCCACTGCACTTTTATTACCAGTCATTCTCAGACAACAGTTTTTTCAAAGTGCTTTAAAGAAGCAGGTTGTTTTCTGAAACACAGTCAGCTGCAGGAGCTAGACAAGCAAACCTGGCCAAGATTTTTTCCAATATTACCAATCTGAAGTATATGCAATTCCAAACCAAAGTAGAGGTTACTGCAGATGATACAGGGTGTGAGTAGTCTGTGACAAGAGGTGAGTGAGCCAAGTGATGCCCTAGGTGATGTTTTGGTGCAGAGTTAAAAAAAATTTAGTATCTGGCCTTCCCTGTGCAAAGCTTTCATTGTCTTGAAGCACTTGGCCTCTGGATGCCTTCAAGAACAGCTCTCCCAGCAGCCACTGCTACACTCCCAGATTCTGCTGGGGCTGCCAAACTTCAGCTTTGCCTCAGCTGTTTTTCACCTCATTCATGTGCCCTGCTGTAGCACAAAGCTCTGGAAGAGCACCAGCATGCTCTTAGCATCCTTCTAACCTCTTCTTGCTCAGCCCATCTACAAGGCTACTTAGAGTTTCCACAGCTTCTGCTGCTGTATCAGGGGAGTGGGCCTAGGCTGAACAATTCTCCCTCTTACTTGGCAAGAGGACAAAACTGCTGAAATTGAACATTTTTCCACATCAATGGCCCAGACTGTCTGACAGCAAGAGAAACGGGGGAGCAACTGTCTGCCAGTAACCTAAAAGAGCTGTTCCTAAACAGCTGAAAAAAGTATATTTTCCAAACACGGAAAAGCAACATGAAAAATGTTTATTTTCCAAATATTGTATACAGAAAGAGAAAACTATTTTGCATCACTGTGATAATTCAGGGGACTCCTCTGATAATAACTTTTCTAATAACCTTCATACATTGATTGTTCATCCAACTTACCATAAATACACATTTTCTCTATGTAGCTTATAGAGAGGTGACTAAAACCTACAAATCTTGTAGAGCAAAAAAAAGAGTGCATGATTAAGTGAGCCAAATACTGCTTGGCAAGTATTTGACTGACTCATCCTGTAGCTGGGATCTGATAGCTTCTTTGAGGGAAAACAGTCAATCAATTTCCTTGGCACCCTGCTTCATTCCTTTTCTCAATTTTTGTCTCAGTTTTTTCAGAAGTCGCAAGACAGTTGCTTAATGCCCAGAACAAAAAGGGGAGAAAAAATCTTTTAAATTTTTTTTCATTCCTTTTTCCCACATAGGGAACAAGGAAGTCCCACAGGTAACCTTTTGAACCAATAGAAGCAGATACATAAAGTCAACTCACAGAGAGAAAATTACTCTCTCCCCTTAGAAAGTATGGAAGTCCTACTACATCTTCTTCAACAGCACACCCTGGAACATCCTTTCTTTTATGAGAGTACTATCTCACAAGCATTTTCTTTCTGAAATTCTCCATTAACCTGGCTCTCTCTCCCTTGCTGCAGCTCATGCAGCAATTGCTATCTAATAATGAATAATTTTTCCAGTTACACATTTTCTCATTTGAAGTTATGTTCTGCTATAATCTGTGTTAGTTTCTGCAAGACACTGCTGTGCTAAATTGCAGCTGTGACACAGTCCCTTTCTTGCTACATGAAGGTCAAGAACAGACTCATTTGTTTTTTCTAAATGACTCTACTTAATTGCTCTTCCTTTCCTCATTTATTCTGTGGGGGGTTTCCAATTACATCCTCTTATTACGGATAAATGCAGAGGGTGACAGAGCCCAGCTTTGCAGATATCCTCTGGATTAGTGGGTCCTCACCAGTCTACCTGGGACATAGCTTTCTGTGGTATAGTTCAGATTCATTAGTCCATCTTAATATAAAGAGAAGTCATCCTTACAATTCAGTTTCTTATGTTCTCTAATTCCTTTTCACCTTTTTTTAAACTGTCCTTGGAACAGGAAGAATGGATGGCAGAGAGGCAAACGTGCTATTTCTTAGATAATCTTTGAAAACCTAGTGAAACAATAAGAGCAAAAACATGGATCAAGGCTCTGTTCTCATAAATTTTAGGGTATTTTAAACAGAACACATTTCAGACTTCATAATAGGATAAGTTTTCCTAATAAATAGAAACAAATTTAATTTACAGCTAGATCAGGGCTTTTGGGGCATTTTGAGTTTTTGAGGCATTTTTTTCAATCATCTCCCTGCAAATTCATTTACTTTTCTGATGAAACAAAACTGGAAGTTGACACTCAGGATTGCAGTTAATAATGGATTAAATCCAACACTGCAGAGTCTTGGATTAGGAGAAATCTGCAGTAAAACTCAAGTAATGTGGATGTCAGATTCTCAACAGCAGTGGTTTTGTCTTCTGATCTTTTGTATTGCACCACTCAGCTTACTAATTTAGTCACAGATTTTCTGTGCTGCAGTCTAATGACACAGTTAACCTTAACTGTTAAAAACAGAAGAGCTATGTGAACAAAGCTCACTGCATTGTTTCCATCGTGCTTTAAAATGTACATATCTGCATCTGATGAAAACTAGAACTAAAATGGTGGAGCTAGAAAGTCAGGAATTGCAGTGTAGTTCCACCTTTAGGGTCCAGGCAGTTGCTTCTCCTTCTGCAGAGATCTGTAAGAGTTTTATTTGTGAAATAAAACTAAATCTAAAATGTCTAATCATCTGTGTGAATGGGAAGAACTTTATCTCAAGCTTTACAAGTAAAGGAGACCAGGGGACAAAATGGAGCATTTGAACACAGAACTGTGTTGTAAGAAAAGAGCAAATGCTAACATGCACTTTATATCTTTCATGAACTATACAGTCCAAAATCAAAACCCTTGCAATGCTTTAGTTCTAAAATGCTGTGTTATTTTCTAGATCAGTAGTGCTCATTTACATTTGGCAGAAACAAGGAAGGAAAAATTGAAAACATGGATGTACAAGAAAGGCAATTGGTGGTCCTTTTTCAGCTGAGAAGTGAGTTTAAGTTTCTACAAAAATCAACAGTTCAATCACGTGAAACCTCTTTCATGTGGTAAAATCCTTATAAATGCAAATCCTAATCATAAAATCAGACAGTAGGAGTGACTGTCCCACAGAGAACTTTAAATACAGCTTTTAATAAATGCTATATCCAAATTGCTAAAACCGTAAGTCATTGTAGTGTCCCCACTGGTCTGACTTAAATAAATGGTCAACATCATGAATATTTCAACAGAGATTTATTTCTAAATCTTGCTCACTTTCTCTCTCCAGAGACTGACAAACAACACAACAAACAATTTTAGTGCAGAAATATTTTTGTGAGTAAATAAAGGAGTAAAGCCTAAGTATTCGTAGCTGCTCTGTAGTAAAGGTGGAGTTTCTTAAGGCTAAAGGATTAATACAAAAGCCCCAAAGATGAAGTCATACAAGGATTTGAAAAGGAGAGGACTGCCATTTTCACTGCCTGGTACTGAGACCAGCTCTGTGCATGCCTGGTCCAATCTCTAGGTATTCTCTTTTGGTTGTTCTGACAACTAATTTATGGACATGTTTTAAAGGCTGTGAAAACTATTTAAAAACTTTTTTACAGGTGAAGTCCCAAAGGGTGTTTACATTTTGAAGGGATCCCCTTCAAGCTATAAAGAAAATTTCTGTGATAGATTGGCTCAAATGCCTTGAAACTAGAAACTGTCACAAGGCAAACATTGAAATTATATCATTGTTATAATGTAGAACTAGTATGTACCTTTTAAAAATTTATTGCACTCATTTTAAAATAAATCTATTTAAAGCTATTCCTTTTTTATATGAAATATTGTTTATTTGTCTTTAAAAAGCAGTTAAGAGATGCACCTAGAATTTCATGTGCAAACATATGAAGTAGATAAACTTTAGGGCCTGAAGATCGATTGCCCTGATGCCAGCCCCTCTTCTCAGCCCAACAGGTCCCTGGCATTGCCTCTCTTAACCCTTGCCTACCAGGTTTGTGCCACTGTACATTTTTTGTTTATTATTTGCCTCCTTACTTTTTATTCCCTTTACAATTAATTTGTTTTCCTTGACTAGATAACCATAGGGAATCAGATGAGCTCACCTTCCACATACCCTTACAGGAACTTCATAAAGTCATCTCCAGGGTAACTCATTAGTTCTCAGATGGAGAACAGCCCAACAGCAGAGCCTTCTCCTCCAGGTCTCCTCTTTTTCTTTGGTTAGGCAGAGCTCTGATCATGAGAAAACCTCCTTAGATAGTTTTGATATTTGACCCTTGAGACCAGTAATGACCACTGCACCAAAAGACACAGGGCACGATTCCTTAGGCATGCTCACCAATTTTCCTATCTCCTCTTCCTGCTGCTCTCTGATTGCTCTGCCTGCAATTAGAAACCTGGATGTTTGAAGCCACATAAAAAGGCTAAGTATATACCACTGAAACGTGGCAAGAAGCTCTCACAGTGAGGTCTGGACAGGGAAAGAATTTTCAGTTCACCAGCAAAGAAGACAATAGGATCACTAGTTAAGAACATAATTATTGTTATAATTAAAATATAATTATTACAATCTTTTTACTTTTATTTACATTTTTTAATAATTATACTAGATTTTTTAATTGGCTGTTATGCAACAGAACCTAAGAAGATTAGTGTAGTTATCTAAAGAAGCCTACAGATCCTGTTTTGTTTCAGCTTTTCAACAAGGATAAATTTCAACTGTTTATAAGTGGTGGCACTCGCTCTTCTTATGAAGTACAATTTCATTAATAAAGGCTAGTATTTCAGGTTCAGACTTGTCAGAAATTCTGAAGACAAAGCTCAGCTCTATCACAGCCATTACTGTTGAATTGGGCAACCCTCTGAGATGGCTTTTAATAAAATCTGTAGATGACACTACAGACTTTTAGGATTCCTCATAGCTGCCTATTTTCAAGGTTAAAGGAGCTTCATTTTAATGTTAAGGGGGTTTTACAAATGCTTAATTTTTAGTCAGTACTTCAATTTAAAACAGCAGTCCTCATTTATCACTAATTACAGATTATTCTGTTAATATTTTATGGCATTTAATTGAAGAATGATGCAGATACTGATTTTTTTTTAAGTGTAGTTATATTCATCTGTCACATTATACTTTGTTACTGATTTTGTAAGCACTTTAAAAAATCTAGCTTGGCTATCATCTTTCTCTTCTGTCTTCTTTTGCACAAATTTTTTTGCTGTGTTTGTTTGCTTTTTCTGAAACTAAGCACATGCTTCAAGCTGTTGCCACAAAAGACAGAGGAATTGCAAATCATAATATACTTTGTTAGCACTGTACATAAAAACCATTTTAACTGCTGTTGAGATTCCAAGTTATGCTATTAAATCTTAAAATTGTTGCATACATTTTATACTATCTTGTCCTGTTTTGCTGTGTTTTATGGGATTTTTTTTCAGTTTGGTTGGTTGGTTTGGTGTGGTTTTTTTGTATAAGTTCTTGCTTCTCAAGTAAAAGAATATTGAAGGAGATCAGGAGCCTTGCAGATTGCCTTTATTTCTCAGGTTATTGTCACAAAGGCTTCAAAGTTACTGTGGATATCTGGAAGTGTAAATCTTGGCTATGCTTGCAGAGTGTTTGTTAACTTTCAAAGTAACCTTCAAAGTCATGATAGGATTATGTTTTAAGCATCCTTCTAAATTCTCATCAAGGTGTTTTATAGTTTCATTAGGGAACCCAATATTATGTCAATAAGTAGCACATACATGTTATGAGGGTGTTAGCATTGTTAAGTCTAAAAATCACAAAACCTTTAAAAAGTTCAACATTCTCCATATTTTTTCAGTTAAGTTAGAATAGAGAGAGCAACTATTCTCTTCCTTTCTGTTAAGGATTGCCAGATCCAGTAGACTGATAGAGGTGAGGTTGCTACAGCTCCATATCCCCAGGCCAAGACAGTATTGAGGCTGAACATGTATTCCCAAGAGGCTGACACAGACATACAGGAATATACACAGGAGCAGCCAGCCTCATACAAAATGAAATATTCACTGCTACCACAAACACAGACATCACCAACAGCTTCATTCCATTCCCCTCTCTGGTCAAAACCAGTGCAAAGTGAGTAGTGGGAAGTGCTTAAATTGTCTTATCCACTGACACACACATGCAAACAGGTTTCTCCAGCTGCTAGCCCAGACTCATGACCTTAACAGTAGCTGACCACCAGATCCTATGGTCTCTCCACTATCCAGCATGGGCCTTCTGGACACTCTGGTTGTGTCACACAGACACTCTGCTTTCTACAGTATCTGGGCCAGATATAGAGCTGCTGGCTCTATATAGAGCTGAGTATTTGGCTCCCAAATCTCTTGCCTAACTCACAGGACAGCCTGTGTGACACCTGCCAGTGGTCACACACTCTGTCTGGCACCCCATGGTTCCCTGAACCCGAATCCAGAGCATTCTCAGTTCCTCACAAGCTGAAACCTCTACACTCACCACACTCAGACCCCCTTACACAGACGCACACACACACACAGACACACACACACACGCACACATGCATGAAGAGTCCCTCATCCAGGCAAGCTGGTAGAAATTAAGTTCAATGAGAAGCCAGCACCAACTGCAGGCACCAGGCACAGGGCACAGCTGTTCTTTTGTTCTTTTACTAATTTTAAGGATATTTAATTTTTTCTTTGTTAAAGGCCATTGATCACTCTATATAGGATGATCAGTTTTCTAGGTCAGCTTTAGAATGGCCAGTTTCGACGTGGTTTCTGTCACAGTCTCACCTCTAGTTTTTCTTTCTATTGGGACAGAACATCTCTCTTTTAGACGGTGAGAGGCTTCTGAACAACAAAAGGGCACACCACTGCTGTCTTTCTTTCAGGACTTGTAATGTTAATCATGGATGCACTTTGCAAACACACAGTAGCACCTCTAATCTTTGTGAGGGAACTTGAAGGAGCTACTAAATTTTAATCATTGGGCTAGAACATGTGAGAAATTACAGTGACATCTGCACTAGTATCTGGCATGCCTGTAACATAAATTGTTTTACCACAGTGAGGCTACAAGTCAATTGTGGTCGGTCGCGGTCTAAATATTGCACTCAAAAGACTTCTGGACTCTAATTTTGTAGATTTCCACATATACAAAGAAGTATATAACTTTGTTGTCTGTTTACACCAACAACTCTCTGTTACATCCTGTTCTCTCTATTTTGCCTCATTTTTTCCTTCTCAGTCAACTCTGATCCCTCCATTCCTCAGCTTTGTAATCTGCCTAAAAATGCCATAATTATTGTACAATCCCCAAATGCATTCCCCCAAATGAACCTGTATGACCAGCAGTGCCACACCCACATATACCTCTTGCCCACTCTGTCGGTAATCTCAGGACAGCCTCTCCTATTGGCTCACAATGATGGGTGCCATTCCAGTTTCATGGGGTTGATGTTGTCCTGGGATGCCCTGGAGGGCCAAGGCACGGGCTTGTGTCTCTGCCTGGGTTATTGAGGTTTCCCTGCTTGGCTGTGCTGCTCCTTCCTGTCTGGAGAGACTGGATCAAGTGTCACTCATAGCTTCCAGAAAAGCAAGAAAACAATATAGGAAACTGTAGGGAAAGAGCTTCATTTCAGTCCCTGGGAACATGATGGTGCAAATAACTCTGGAAACTACAATATATGAAGAATAAGGAAGTGATCAGGAGTAGTTGACATGGATGTATAAATGGGAAAATTTGCTTAGCCTACTTGACGACCTTCTACAATGATGGGAAGAGCTTGGTGGATTAGGAGAGAGCAGTGGTGCTTCCATCTGTTTTAGTAAGGCTTCCAACACTATTTCCCATAACGTCCTCACAGACAAAATAAATAACCTAATGAAATCTAGATGGTAAAGTAGGATAGACTAGACTGATGTCTCACTGGTGGACAGTGGGCCCAGAAGGTGGTGATCAGAGGCAAATGTGGTGCACCCAAGTCAGTGTCTAATCTTATTTAAACTCTTCATTAATGATTTGAATTGGACTCAATGACCTTGGAGGTCTTTTCCAACTTTAATGATTCTATGATTTAGATTAAGGGGCACCTCATAATGACAGCAAGCTTTCCTGTGTTAAAAAAGGGGAGGTGTGACTGATATGCCCTAGGCTGCAAAATTGGGCAGACAGGAACCTCATGAAGTTCATCAAAGGAAAATACAAAGTCCTCACCTGAGAAGAAAAAAATCCCATGCTCCAGCACATATTTAGACCTCCCCAGATGGAAAGTCACCGAAAAGGACCTTGGCATCATGGAGGACACCATGTCAAACATGTACCAACAAAAAAGCCTCATGTCAAAGAAAACCCAAATCATCTTGGGCTGCATTAGGAAAAATGTTACCTGCAGGTCGAGGGAGGGTGTTTCTACTGAGCACTGGTGGGACAATACCTGAGGTGCTGAGCCCAGTTCTGGACTTCACTGTACAAGAAAGACATGGACATACTAAAGTGAGTCTAGCAAAGAGCCACAAAGATGATTAAGTAGCTGGAATGTCTCTTATAGGAGAAACTAAGAGAGCTGGGACTGATCAACATGGGGATGTAGAGATTCAGAGGGGATTTATCAATCTGTTGCTGGGAGGGAGGGAAGAAGAGTAGCCAGACTATTCTCTGAAGTGTCTGTTGGCAGTGCAAAAGGAAATGGGCACAGACTCTATCTGCACACAAGAGAATACTTCTTACTGTGAGGGTGGTCAAAGACTGGAAGTGGTTTCTCAGGGAGATTAAGGGTTTTCTCTCCATCAAGACATTCAAAACCCAGCTGGAAATGGTCATAGACAATCTTGTCTAGTTAGCCCAACCTGAGCTGAGGGATTGAACTAGGTCTCAAGTCCCTTTCAACCTGAATGATTCTGTGATTTTGTAGGATGAGTCTTTTTTATTCACAAAATCTAACACTTTTAAATTAAAATGTCCAAGTTGTTAATGGAGAAAAGTGATTCACTTCTCAAAATTCTATTTTCATTATCCTGGGAACACACAATTTTAAATATCATGATACATTCACAATGCAGGCATGTTTACAGTACTACTGAGATGTACCAAATTGGTGTATTTTTGACTTTCAGTCACTACAGATTTTTCTTGGAATCTACATTATCTGTGTGGATTCAGAGTTGTATAGTTGTACAACTTTTAGGGAAAGAATATATGGTTGAATTGAAGCAAAAAATAAGAAAAGGTGACAGAATACTTTGGAGAATTGTAAATTTACCTGACATCTGTCCAGAATCACCAAAGCGGTAAAGAAAAGGAAAAAGCAGGCACACAAAGGATTGACAAAGGGAAATTCTTACTTAGCTGCCTCATGCTAGAAACATCCAAAAAATTCTCCAAGTTGCTACTCTTGCTTTAAAAAAATCTGAAAGTATTACAGCTTTCATTATATTATTAGCTAATTTCAACTGATTTATAAAGCAACTTTTTTTTTTTTTTTGCAATCAGTCTGATTCAGTGTGAACTCTGTGCCATATTCTGCTTGGTGAAGTCAAGATAAATGCATGACCACAATATATTAGCTGAAATGTTTCAGCCTAATGGATGTATAATCCATGAACCAAATATCTTTGAGATATCATGATCTTAGAAGAGTTAGATATTAATGGCACCAAGGGAGCTATTATGATCTAGTTTGCTAAAAAGAGCATTCAGATTAATCAGATTCAGGGCCATTGTACTGTAGAGAGTGACTTATACTTGTGCTAATATGACAGTTGAACTCCCTTCACATAAAGTTGACTTGAAATGCTGTGGAGGTGTATTAAAGGAGACTTCAGATATATAAGTATAGTGAGAATGGTTGCATACTTGATATTTATTAGTTAAAATCACATTTGACTGGAGGATAAAATCTGAGCATGAGACATTATAATTCAATTACTATTTTGACTTCTTTTATTCCTTTACTTACTGTTTTAAGCCATGGTTTGGGAAGTACTTAATTTTTTTTCAGTGAGGTTACATTTTATAGAAAACACTACAGATTAAAAAACCATATAATGCATTTAATAACTGATTTGCAAACAAAGACATGCCTTTTATAAAACTCCTTGCATTACATCAACAAGAGACTGATTTCTGCAAAAGGGCTATAAAACCTTGCAATTATAATCAGGTTAAGAATGATGTTCCCATTTAATTACAAATCTTCATTAGAGTCTTCTATGCTAAGTTCTCTTTAATATTAAGATTAAATAATGAGCTCCATAAAAGCTATCCAGTTTGCCTGACCTTTATATAACACTGGGTTAGATATCAGCATACTGTGAAAGTGCCTTTTATGAGTCTGTTAGTTCAATCTGTGTATCAACTGTATTTGAATTCCATTAATGCATCTGCTGCCAGAATGCAATCTAATAAAATAAAAGATGAGCAGAGAATGGTAAGAACCCGATTTTCTCAGTCTTTTGACCTAGAAAAGTATCCTAGGGGAAGGCCACTAAGTAAATTAGGGAATTTTCAAACATATGCCTGTGTCTAGTCAGAGATGCTTGAATTTTACACAAAGTACGGAGGTAATGCAGAAAAGCATAATCCATCTATAACAATCCTCTTTAAAATTAAAGACTATTTTTATTCTTCTTAAACTCATTAGTTTAATTTTAAGATTCATAAATTTATACATTTTATGAAACCAAAAATGTTAATATAGTAATTTGTCTACTGGGAAAAAAAAAGGTAACTGATTGTTTTATGAGCATTCATAAAGTAAGGGGTAAAAAGAACCCATTGGGAAAAGTCATGCTCGAGTTGTGATGATCTTCACAACCATTTCAATGACAAATTTAGCTTGCAAAAATGAATTTCAAGCTCATAGGCAGGTAAATTTTGGCAACAAAGTTTAAAACAAGTTCACTTGAGATCTGCCTGAAAATTGGTAATGTTTCATAACACAGAAATATAATTAGCATTGAATAGGAAATGCAATTACAATGTTTTTAACTTCAAAATGTAGTGCAATAACTTAACATAATCTCAAGTTGTTCTTTTCAAATGTGACTACCAGCTGCTCTGGGGATTAAGATTGTTCCTGCTCTTTTTCTCATGATTCTTTGGTCTTGGCTTCTCTCTTCATCAAAAAGAAACAGTGATGAAGTATACTTAGTAATTCTGGCCAGCAAATAAGAAGGGCAACACAAGTCACTGAGCTGCATTTCCCATTAAGTATCATTCAAGCATACTCAAAACTGCAACAGTTCTGTTTTCCCTGCTCATTTTCAGCAGAACTTAAAATATTTAGTTTAAATGTGCGTTTTCAACAACAACAGCAACAACAAGAACAAAAAGGTATGCTTTTTCCCTGACAACTGTAATAATAATAAAAAATAGCCAATAAGCTCATTTGGTTAAGAAAGATATCTTAGCCACAGCAGTATAAACATGACATTAAAAGACTGGGATTCATGAAGCACTATTGTAGAATTTTTTTTTTCTTGTAATTCTTTTATTACAGAAGACTGAAAATGGCCCAAAACACAAATTGCCAAATGAGGACTTGTAAAAAAACAGATCTGGCATCAGAAAAAATAAAAATGTTTTTCCCAGCCATTTAATATTGATTCAAAAACACCAAAATATGAAAAAAATTAAATTTTTTCATGATGACAACCTGTGCCAGACCCTTACTGAGGCACTGAATATTCACTATAACTAAACCTTTTCTTTCAAAGCATATTTGTGGTTGTAAAAGTTTGCAGTGCCTATTGCAATTTTAGCCTGTAGTTCTCAAGATTTATGGTCAGATTTTATGTCTTAGTAGAAGAGTGATCTGGAAATCTGATCCTGCTATAAAATTCAGGAAAAGAAAAAAAGATTGTGTAAATGGATCTCGTACTTGTCTGAATATTAATGCTGTTAATGAGTTAACTTCTGACATCTTTACTTACCTTTGAGTCAGTCCTATTACAAACAATTCTCTCCCATATTCCCTCAGTAGCAATTTTCTTCATGAAAAAATTTCAAATTTGTCTTGTATAATGTTATATGTGGGCATGTATAATTTGACCTCTTCTGTTGACGACTGTGAGGTTCCTTTCAGATCTTTTAATATGTTTATATCACTGAAACCTCTGGGACTGATCAAACCAATAAAATAGCTCACTGTGGAATGTATGTCAAGATCAAGATTCTGAGGGAATTCTGGGACTGGGTGGCATTTTGAAGAATCAGCTGTTCTGAACATTATATTCAACTTGAGACAAACCTGCCTCTGGAACTTGTTTTCATCTCCATAGACTGAAAAACCAGAGTAGGAGCTTCTAAATATATATCATTAGCTGACATGACTACTTGTTCTAAATGATGAACTGATTCTCTCCAACCCCTCTTCTCTTAAGCAAAGTGACATCTCCACTGAAGGTGCTGACTCCAATGACTTTCATTTAGCTCTCCCTGAAGCCTTCTGGGTTCTGGCCAGGATGGGGTTAATTTTTGCAGCAGCTAGGGAGGAGCATGGCCAGAACCTGGAGATTATGGTGTACCACCTGAGGTCATGTATGAACCTCTCCTCAAGGGAGATGCCTTCCATTCAGGGGGCAGTCTTCAAGCCATCTCTCTTCACAAGTGAAGATGACAATGAATAAGACCTCCTGTGAATCACAATATTAGCATAACATCTTACTAGATGACTGAAAGCACAAAGAGATCCTTGAAACTCCAAAGGGGTCAGCATTCTCTGTGTTTGAATTGATGAAGTAGGTGCCTTACCGTGACAAAAACATGGGGTGAGCTTTGAGCACAAGCTGAAGTAGATACCTAGATGATCTGGGAAAAGCTAAATGCTATGATGTTGAAACTCCTTTATGTTTTCAAGATTGCAAATAAGATGCAACAGAGTCTTTATAATTACTAATCACAGTGGCACCAGAATCAAGTACAAAATCTGAAGAATGACTATTTGTTTTAAAACAACCTTGCTTAATCATCCTGTGATCACTCAAAGAATGATGAGACCTTTTAGAAAATCATTAGCAGTGCTGTCTTGGCCAGCACCTTAATTAGACTTTCTATGAACTTGGGAATTTCAGTAAAGGTGACATTTGCATCAGAGAATTTTCCCTTTTGTTTTTCAATGTATGATCATTTAAGAGAATACAGATCATTTATGCTGGCATTAAGAGCTTTTCATTCTTCTCCAGGTTCCAGGTATCATTCATGCAAATTAATTCATACAGCCATTAAAAAGCCTATTAATCTCTTTAATATCCAAGAGCCTACTGACTTAATCATTTTTACCTTTTGTTATGTTAGAAGAACTTGCCAGTTTTCTTGCTATTAACCTACAAATTTCATGATTTCATCAAGTTAAAGCCAGTTCTTCCAGTGAGAAAGTCAAGGGTGACACAGGTAAGTTAAATGATTTCCTTCTTAAGCATTGATCTTTACGTTGAGGTCTGCTTAAGTTATGACATTCTTTTTTCCTTCTTGCTGTGAATGACATTTCTGTCACTGCAATTCTAATGTAGGATCTTCATATAAAATAAAAGCCTTATATAAAAGGAGTTTATTTTTAAAAAAATATTTTCAGATAATTGCATAGAATTGAAACAGATTTCCTTCTTCATATGTTTTGCTGAAAAAGAATTATTTTGATGAGAATGATCAGGATGAAAATAATTTTTAAAATATCTATTATGCATAGAAAACATCCAGAAAGAAAAAACAGACACAGAAAACATCAAAAAGAAGAATTTCAAAGATCATTGTAATCATAGATTTCTTCTCTGCCTTGGCTTCGTCTATTGCTTTAGTTTGTATGTGAACAGCACAGCTCCTAAGAATAGGTTATCAGTGTCTCTGTAAACAAGATCTTATTTATTTAATGCTTAAATACAGATTCAGGGATGTTTCTTTAGGTATGGTGTTTTAAAAATATTGATTCAAGTAAAACATTGCTCTGTCATGGTAGGTGACTGGTTACATCTTCTGAGATATTTTGGAGCCATTCTGATCATGAGTTCCTAACACTGATCTAAAGTTTTGTTTGGCACAGAGAAAAGCACTACCTGAAACATATGAATAAAGGTATAATGGGACATACCTTTATTAACAAGTGACATACTGCTTCAATATATTATAATATGAGCTTGAAGTAACTACTTTTATTGTCACAGGAAGACTCATTTAAAACATCATCTGCTGCCTTTTTGTAGGTTTTGACAAATGAAGATTCCTTCTCAGAAGTGCCTACATAAAAAGTACACAAAATAAATCTAATATTATGATAAACCTCCTGTCACTGGCCTATAAAGCAGAATACCTTTTTAGTTTTTAGGGCTGCTTAACAAAGCTATTGAACCCCTGTGGTTTCCAGGAAGAGGTTAGTTCAATATATCCAGACATACCAGTTTAACACAGAAATTATGAGTGATTCATATAAGTACAGGGCATCCCACTCAATTCAAATTTCAGAGAAGCATGGGGAAGATAAAGCTGAAGTTTTAATGAGGTTTACCCTGAAGTCATGAAGTTATGGTATCCAAAACAGACTAAGAATTAATATTTAGGTTTTTATATTCCTTTCACTGGTATGATATTCCCATTTGAATGGAGTGATGGTATTTTTTCAGTTACATTAGCACCACTAATGGTACAAGGCAGACCACAGTGGAGCATCAACCTGCAAAAATAGCACCCCAGGTAATTTTGCATAGATTATCGTCTTATTTTCTTTTTTTTTATGCCTTTGTTTTGTTTGGGGTTTTGGGTGGGCCTTTTTGGAGGACAGGGGCATAAGAGTCTTTCATAATTCCATTATTGCTATGTTTGAACGTTTATCCTCAAAATCTTCTTCCTTGCTTGTATTCTTTACCTACCCTATCCCCTCCCAAGAGGTTTAAACACACATCCTCAAACATTTGGCAGCTTGAAGAATGGAGATGCAGAAGCATAGCAATTTGCCAAGGGTCAAATAAAATACCTGTGGTGGAGCGAAGAATCATATCCAGGCCTCCTAGGAGCCAGATTAATGAGATAAACATTGAACTGGACACACTCTCTACACATTATCCATTTTCCATAGAGAAGTCTCAAGAAACTTATTTTCAGTGCCAGAATGATTCTAAAAAAAAAATACAGAATCATTTAGCACCAGCAGTCTCATTCGCATGCCTAATAATAGTACAAATAAGACAAAATGGGTACATGCACATATCTATATGTCCATACATGTATACACACAGAAGAAGAAAAGTATATGTTCATTCAAAGTAAAAAAGTGTTAAATAAAGAGGTAACTGCTGCTTTAGAGACATTAATGCAAATAAAAGTACACATAAAATAAGATTTAGCTCCATAACATGAGGCCAAGAAATATTAAGAAATTCCATGTATGTTGATTTAAATCTGTATGTAACTTGAAAAAAAATGTTTGAGAATTGTTTTGGTTTGTGTTTTTCTTGACTAGTGAATTCATTTATTCATGTCTAATAGCATTAAAAAAATAATTTGAATTCTGAAATCAAGAGTATATCATGCTTTCAACAGGCAATTGTTTTCTCACCTTCCAACTGCTACCAAAAGTTTCATGATGCAAATGATGTGAATGTGGCAAAGACAAACATTTTGACATTTGGTTTACAGTGTTTCCAGTGCTGTTATCCTGTTCAGAATAATAAAAGGGATTGCTCAAAGACAAAAAAAGAAAAGGCAAAAAGTCAGAAAAGACAACAAATAAACAGAGGTAAAATGGTGAAATTATATATGTCATAAAAGTCTTTCATGAAATGCTGCCTAAGCCAGTCTGATTAAATAAATGGGTAATATTTTTTAAACTTTCTTTTTCCAAATGATCCTAATATTGTAGTTAGATCATGACCTGAGTCCTCCATGTTTCTTTAATTAAAGCCTAAAAAACTGATTCTGGGTCCCTTGAAACCAATAAAAAGAAGATTGATTATTTCTTTGACCTATAGATCTAGATCAGGATCTTAATAACAGTGATTCCAGCCCACTGTGTTTGGTTGTTTACCATTGGTTGTTTCTGCTATGTTGACACACCCATTCTCATGTTTCATAACCCGTTGAAATAGCTGTGCCAAGATGCGTATCCCTCTGAAAAAATTAGGGGTGAAAATGAACTTTTTGGCTGTCACCATGGCACTAACATTAAGCCCTTAAGACACACAGTAAAACAGAAGGAAAGTCGAACTTTCTCATCAGCTTTTTTTCCTGGAACAATTCAAGAGAGAAAAATGTCACCACAGTTAATAGTGTAAAGCCTCTGTGTGGCCTGAAGCAAAAGCACCTGTCAAAACCACAACCACAAAAAGAAAGGGTCACCAGAAGGACAACTGCTGTAGGTATAGAGTTGAACAGCATTTCTCTGAAAATCAAGTTTGATTATGCTTTATTTCCACTACTATACAAACAAATACAAGTTTGTTTGTCTTTTTTTAAATAGGGAGCTAAAGAATATCACAAAGGATATGAAGTCAGTAGGACTTGAAGTGAAAATCACTACACAGTAGGCAAGCTATATTGCTGAATGCCAAATGCACTAATGAATTTGTGACTAAACTTGAGTTAAACCAGAGAAAATATGCTTGTGGAATTTTAAACTCTTATGGCAAGGAATTAGATTGTTTTCCTACATTTAAATGCCAGCCTACCTAATGGATTTACTTTCTATTGTGAAATTAGAAAAACCAAGGACGCAGAGTGCTTTCAGCAATAAGAAAAAAATATAGAACAAAAAAGCATCCCCTTTATAAAAATTACAAATTCCACTTTGGCTGGTTGTGAATAAAGCAATTTACTAAATAGAAAATGTTGGTTTATCATAGCGCTGGAAAGAAACTACACAATTCTGGTTTCCTTCCCTCAGCCAGGACTCAGCTCTTTCTTGAACTGCGCAAACAGCCTCATCGTATCCCCCTCTCTGATTGATCAGGATTAGTATGATATATACATCTATACCTAGAGAGAGAAGAAGAAGTAAAAAAGGAAGCAATTGTGTCAATTAAGTACTTTTTTTGCTTTGTTTTTCTCTTTCAGGAAAGTTTTTAAGATCAATTTGCAAGTGGTGGGTCAGTCAGAACGCAACTGCTGTGACAATATCTTTGAAAGACTTACAGGACCTGACTGGGTAAGGAGTGGTGTGAACTTTTTTTGCCTCTGGGTTTCATAGACAAAAATTGGGAAAGTTCTCACAAGCACTTAGTCCAAATATTCATCTAGCTTTGAGGTATTGAAATATCATCTTCAGTTATTGTTCTTAAATAAGTTTTTTTTATGGTAAGTACTATTTCATATAGAAGAAATCATTAACTGGACTAATTCAATACAAGATAAACAGAAGGAAAAATAAAATACAATGTAAGAAAGTTGTGTGACATCAAGGGTTTACACATAAAACAAACTCTATAGAGAATGTTTTCAGTAAAGACTAAATCTGCTTTGCTCTGTGAGGCCATTTAACCCAAGGACTCAAATCACTCTTAAGAGCAGCTGCTCCACCTCTCTGGGGATCTGGCTATCACACCCACAGCCACCTCTGCGGCTGTATCAATGTGAGGTCCAGCCACTGGAACAGAGCTGGGCTGGGACAAGTCTTCCAGCTGGGCTACTGGGTTTTCCCATCACTCAGGAGCTGGGATTCAGCCCCAGCCCTGCTCCTGCTCCTTGCCTGAGCTGCACACTGCAGGCGCCCTTGGATGATTGTTCAGGACCCTGAGCCACCAATGTCACTTCCCCAGCCTGACGTGAGAGCACCTTGGACTGGGCACCACTAACTTGTCTCATGATCCAGGCTCCTGGGTGGCCCCAGCCAGTGTCTGCCACCCTGCCCTGCTCTCCTGTCCTGGTCCCCCAGGTCAGGCCACCACTGACCTGCTGACCTTGTAAGCCAAACCTTTCTGTGACACTGAGCCTTGTGCCCATGATACAAAACAAACTAGGTTGTCTCTGAATTGTTATTTTTTCTTAGAGTTTTTGTGCAATGTTAATAACAGGGTTTTTTTATTAATAATATCTGATGACATTATATTCACAACCTGCAATTTCTCCCTTTCATTACCTTTTTAGCTAGCTACTGTACTAAATTATTCTTCCCTATAATATGAGATAAAATAATTTCATTCTTGCATCATGCAAACTCTGCATACTTTTTTTGAGATAGTCTTGCTACTAGAAATTCTTAAAACTTTCTTTTCATAATTAATCATCTTCTTTCTTGTCAAACTTCCTTCTTGCATAGATGATGCATGGAATAAATTTCTGTGCCCAAATGTTGCCAAGCTGAAATAGCTGACTGTTCTCACAGTCCAGTGCTTTAATCTGAAATTCCATCTGAGAATATATTACTAGGTTATTCAGTAGAAGGTATAAGAAAGTGCAAGAATTGATGCATAAGCTCAGTTTTGGTCTCTGGAAGTCAACAGAACTATTCTCAGTCTCCAAATTTAAAGATACACTGAAATTTTGTGTTAGAATCTAATTCATATATATGTATATTTATATTTAAGCATACAGATGTGTATTTTCATGATTATTTGGTTGGTGTATAATACATAGCTGACATCAAACTGGAAGGGGAAGAGCAAGCTGTAAGAAATAAAAATGACTTCTGCTAAAACTTCTTCATCTCTATATTTCAATCATAATGTGGCAGGTTATTTGTATTACAAGCACTTTATGATATTAAAATTAATATATTTAGTTTCACAATTCATTTACCCTCAGTCATACCATGATAAACTTCACCACTACCCAGATTAACAAATCAGTGCTAATAAGAACAGAGAGAGATCTCAATCCAGCTCATTGGTCTCAAACTCAACATCTGCAGAAAGTTGCCATATCTGATTTACGAGGAAAGTGCCTCCCAAAAGGGTGGCAGACATGGGTTACATGACACCATGTAGTGGTTTAATGCTGGCTGGATGCCAGGCACCCACCAAAGCTTCTTTATCACTCCACTCCACAGCTGTACAGGGAAGAATAAATGTAACAAAGTGTTCATGAGTTGTGATTAGGGAGAGGTCACTCACCAAATACTACCACAGGCAAAGCAGGCTAGAGTTAGTGATACTGATTGGATTTATTTCTAACAAAATCAGAGCAAGGTAATGAGAAGTAAAATAAGACCTTAAAAAAACCTTCCCCCACTCCTCACTCTTTCCCAGCTCTGCTTCCTACCCCAGCAGTGAAGGGAGACAGGGAATGGGTGTTATAGTCGATTCATCACTCGTGGTTTCTTCCTCTGCCGAGGGAGAGGTGTCCTTCCCCTGCTCCAGCACCTGTCTCCTCCATGGGCCGCCAATGGATCCCTACCTCCCTGTGGTTCTCCATGGGCTGCAGGGGAACATCCTTCTTCACTATGGTCTGCACCACAGGCTGCAGGGAAATCTCAGATCTGGTGCCTGGAGCACCTCCTCCGCTGCCCTTGGCGTCTGCAGGGCTGTTCCTCTCACATATTCTCAACCTGCTCTTCTCAGGCCACAATTACTACTGCACAGTAACTTATTTTTCCTTCAGAGGCATTACCACCATTTCTGGCCCAGCCCTGCCCGGTGGCACACCCATCTTGGAGCCAGCTGACGCTGGCTCTGCTGGACATGGAGAAAGCTACCAGCAGCTTCTCACAGAAGCCACTCCTGTAGCCCTCCCTCTACCAAAGTTGGCCACGCAAAATCAATACTGATCACTCCTAAATGTTCTGTAAATTATAGATGTGCTAATACTGTAAAAAAGCAGTTGTGAAGATTTAGTGTCTTTAGAAACAATCTGACTAGACAGCCCCTACAGAATAAATGTGAATAACCTAACAATAAAATTCACTGATCACAGTGAATGTAAGAGGGATCCTGAATATAAGAGGGATCATCAACCTCTTCTGACCAAATGTACCAGACACTTTTGGCCACAGTTGTTACCTCCAGAGCCAGGAAACCTGTCATCTAATAATGGCCAATTATTGCATTTTGTCACATTTGACAATCACAATTGTTCAGTTACTGGTGCCAGTTCTGATTGTTTTGTCCAGTCTCTGGCTTCAAAACAAGATTAACTCTATTTTCTCTATATTGCAGAGAAATTAAATGCTTCAGTGTAAAGAAGACAAAGAGAAAGGAACATTCTATAGGAATCAGAAATCTCCTTGTTAATGAAATATTTATACATTTAAAATATTTATACATTTATATATGCATCTGGAAGAATCCTTGAATAACAGCAGATTCAAAAAAATAAACGAATACAGTTTATCAACACCCCAAATAAAAGGCTGATGGAAACAATGAATTTTCTGTTCCATGTAGAGATATAAAATCTGAAAGGACAGGGTCCAAAAATTAATGATATTGAATAAACCATCACAGTCTAATAGGCCTCTATTGATATTTGAGATCAAAATACACGTTGTATTTTTGTCTGATACCAGGGGGAAGTTCAGAAGGAAGACTCCTGGCTCTGCATAATGAGGCAACAATAAGTGCATCCAGTATTATTTCCATTCTATTCTCACTTCTCTCCTGCCAGCAGGGGTAGAGAAAATATATTTTAAATTACAGCATATAGACAGTTCCCATGCTTAGAGTGTGCCAGACACATTCCCTCAGAGTTATGGGTGCAAAAGGCAGTTCAGTTCCTTTCAGTCCAGAGGAGTGAGAGCCCTGACCTTTAGCACTTCTTTTAAAGTTGAACATCACAGATGGATGCACAAGGACTAGATTCCCAGGTGGCATCTCCCTGGGAGTAAATCCTACTGCAATTCTTAATCTAACAGACCCCTTTTTTCTCTTGCCACTGTGATCACTGGTTGATTGAAAGTGACCAAAAACAACCACTTCAGAGCAAGGTGCTTTGTGGCAATGTACCTAAGGGTGTGTAGAATCCACAGAAAACCAGGAACAATATAGGCTATTTGTGTATTTTTCTCCTCTTAAAGCCCACTCTTGCCTTGCATGTTCAGTAATTTCCATTCAGCCCACTTGCTACCAACTTTTGGATGAGACTGCTTTGCTGCTTCTTCCAAACACTGCCTCTCAGAGGCTCCTATCATTCACTTCATTGTACCCCTCCATCTACCGGGAACTTTCTGAAGGAAATGTTGGTCTTCTCTGTATATCCAGCCTTGACTAAGTAAATGTGTAACTCTTCCCTGCACCTGGAAAATAACATTTTCCAAGTTAAATGTCTAGCTCTTATAGTCTGCCTCCAAATTTTGCACCTTGGTTTCTCATCTCATTATAATTTCATTTCATTATCAACAAACAGAACATGAACATGAATTTCTAACATCAAATTTGTTATTAACAATTCCCTTCTGAATCCCATGCCACTAGGAAGGATAGTATTAAACACAACAACTATTTTGCCGTTAACAATAATTTAAAAGAAAATATTGTGATTTTAAAATTATTGTCCACAGGTTTGTATCTAGATTGTTTCCCTTTTTGTGTAAGGCTGTTTTTTTCAATTATGGAAGTCTTCTTTAAGATGATCATTTATTATGGAATGATGTTATAACCGGTATAAGCAGTACAACAGTACTGTTAAAACATATATGATTGCCCTTTTTCAGTTGTCAAGGACTGTTTTATATCCAGCAGGTCACACTGTCAATGAGCCTGATCCCAATTAGGAACAAGATGTTCTTCAGAGGTTGAATCAGTCTTATCTTATGGATTTTTCTTGAATTAATCTTTGTGTTATAGCTTCTAGCTTCTGTTTCAGAACTCAAGGGAACATTTTTTCTTGTTAGGTATTTTTATCGTAGGTATTAGGTATCCTACGACAGCTCACTGGGTTATCAGCAAGGCACTCTTCTATCAATTCTGACTCCTCCATTCAACTGTTTTCATTACTGAATTTCATCTAGTCTCTAATCTTCAGTCCATGTTGAGCAACTGTATTTCTAACAGGAAAGAGGGTACATGCAGGGGCCAGCAGTTCTTGACATGCTTAACCTGGAATGAAATACTCCATATTCCCATTTCTCCTGCCTCAGATCTGCCATTTTTCCCAGTCAGAGCAGGCACCCCTGGCCATAAAACTCCCACTCATTTCACCCAGGGAACTGTATCTCTCTTTTCACATCATGTCCCTTGATTCATTACCTCTCCAGTGTATTAATAAGCCCCTTATCCATACCTTTCCATTAAAAGTATCCTAAAGTTTATGACTCCCAATGTTAAAACATGAGAGTAAAATTATATATTTTATTTTAAAATTATATCTAAAAATATATATGTATGTTCCTACTGTTACTTTGTTCAGGTTCAGCTCTGCAGTAACTCTCCCCTAACCTCCCACTTACTATATTCCTCAGGATCCTGGTGCTTGATGCCAAGGATTGCTGACAGCTGAAGCCAAGCCAAAAGTGTTCCATGGCCCTTCTTGCAGAAAACAAATGTTTCTGGCAGGAATATCAAGTAGACGCTTCTCAAAAAGAATGCAAACAGCCAGGAATTCAGGAGCTGAATAATACAATGTGTCCAAAAAAACCCACAAACTGATCTATAATAATTTTAAACTCCTAAAAAATTTGAAATTTTTAGGCCTAAAGGCCCCAGGTGTAATTGTACTTCATCTTACATTAAAAACTCATATAATCATGTACTTTAAAACATACTTCTTTGCAAACGAGCTGTATTTTTAGCAAAATATTTTAGGTTTAGTTGCTATTTCTTTGAGGTATTTTGTGTCAGCACTAGAAGATGTGTATGAGCAATATTACTGGCTACATCTATGTGGCTATACTTTCCTCAGGGATCTTTGTCGATAACAGCTAACCCAGTTAGCTCAGTAAATTTTTTCCACACCATAAAATAAACCTATTCTTTTCCTCCTCTAGTATTTTTGATTAGAAAACTCCATTTCTGTTTAAGAGACACTATTAAGTCAGGAAGATTAATCCCTCCCCCCCCCAAAAAAAAAGCTAACAAATATTTTGTTCAAATCTGTAGGCTTTATAAGTAATTATACCCAGAGTGGATTAGTGACTTGTAAATATAGTGACTCAGCTACCTTTCCTATTTCTTCACCACTCTGCATTGTTGTCACGCTTCACTGTGACTGAGTCTCATCAGGCACATTGGGCTTAGCAAGTGATCTTGTCAAGTAAGCTTCAGTCATGCCCGAGGCTCAGAAGCTTGTTGCAGTCAGGCTGGGCTGCCCTGTCAGCAGAAACTGGAAGTAAAGCTCTCACTTAGATTTTCAATCTGGGGACTTGACTACCTCGAAATATTACCCACTTGTTACTCAAATGCTGTGCATTCAGAAAGTGTTAGTTTCGCTAGTTTGGCTTTCATCTTACACATATTGCTTTTCCTGTGACACCTCTCCTCAGAGGCACTTGAAAGGGAGAGAAGTATGACCAGGATACAGGTAATTCCCTGAATTGTTGAAGTAAGAAGACAAAAGGAATAGTACCTCTTTCACTGTGCTAAATTACCTGCAGATCGACTTGAAAACAGAGCTGTTTACTGCAGCATTGACTAGGTATTCCAGTAGAGGATTATGCATTTCTTTTGAAGTGAATGTACAGCTAGAAGCAATTTTGGCAGTTAAATAAATGCAAGAACTGCTTGAAGAGTTTGAAAAATATTTTTAAATAGTTAAACATACAGGATATTCATGAACCATATTCTCCAGTTGTAGTTGTATCCTTTATATCACTCAGTAGTCAGAAGTACCTTCTGGACCACATCCTTCATTTCTGAAATGACAGAATTTTCATTGCACATGTTGAGGTAAAGGAGGGGTACCAGAACAGAGAGGATTTATTCCTTTCATTTTGCCTGTTCTCCAGTGGTTTATGTGCCTCAAAGCGAGCAGCAAAGAAACCTGATCCTAAATAAAAATAATTTCCTGAAAATTTCAATTGCATTTCTCTGTGTGGAGCTATGACATTGAACGGAGCATACCTCTTGATATTTACTCTTTTGTTTCTTGTGCTTTTATGTAAACAAATTAATTTGCATAAAAACTGGAACTTTCCTTATCATTTAATACCCTCCTGCTGTATGTTCCTTGTTGAAATGTTCTTCAAATCTGACAAGTATATGACAATATAAACAGAAGAACATCTTTTTGACAGATAAGCAAAGATCATTGATAGAAAAAAAAAAATACTTGGCAATAAGAATTCTGTGTTGGAATTCTTCTGCTCTAATCCATGTCTTCACCCCTGTTGACTGAATTAACACCAAACTTGAAGAGGTAGTACCAACAGAAGAAGAAATATCTGATATTCTTTTTAAAGCTTCCAAATAAAATCTTTGTAAGATAACCTAATTTCTGAATAGCACAGAGTAGTTACATAAAGTAAATTATAAATTAATAATCACAAGTCTTCATAGCGAAAACTCAATTCCCTCTGAGTTTCATGTGAACAGAAAGAGCAACATGACCTACTTTGCTGGCCAAAGCAGTTTTTAATAGCAAATACTCCTATGGAACTCATATGGATGCCATACAGTCCAAGTTTATTGCTATAGAATTTGAAAAAATAATAATTTTTTGCCTTTCTTGCAAGTAAAAATGCATACATGTTTACATATACATACATATGTACTTGGATATGTCTACACTTAAATATATATTATTGTCTTACTGAATTATAATTTAGTAATAGGAAAGCCTAGACTTCTTCACTGTCTGCTTCTCTGTTTTATGAAAACTGATGTGTAATGGACTGGCAGAGCGTGGGTGAAGACATTCAAGTGCAAGATCATTTAATTCACTCCTTACAGACAGTCCCACTGTGCTTGGAGTCTTTGGGCTGATTCAGCTGAAACCATGGCAGGTGTCCAAATGATCTGGCATAAATTTTAGTCAACCCTCTCATATACCTACCCATGCTGTGCCTTCTCCTTGGAAGCCAAGGTAATCATGGTGCTTTTTCCCTTCATTGTCCTCTCTGTTGACCTCAGAGTCATGTAGCCCTTGAAGAACTTAGCAGAAAACTTTCTCCCATTCGTTCTTTTCTTCATTCTTTAGGTTTATACGCCCTGCCCTCTTCCTTTCAGTGACCCCAATGTGTTTTCATGGGCCTGGGTTGTGCCCTCAGACTGGGGGCTCTAAAGGCATAGAAATTCTCTGAGGCACCAGAAATTAATTCAGGATTTCTGAAAAAGCAATCCCAAAAGGCTGGCAAATATTTTTGTGAAGAACTGTCTTAGCCACATAGAAAAACAAGCTTCTGGCAAACAGTTAAAATTATTTCACTAACATATACAATTATATTAAGCTCTGGTAGTTACACTGATTGTGTAAGGAAATATTTATGTTTTTTAAATAAGCATTCAAGGTTTGCACTTTTCCTAGAGGTGCAAGCGCTTGAATTTGAACACACTGAAAAATCAGTTAGTGATTACAAGGTTTTTTTAGTCTAGGAAATGTGTATCATTATATTAATGCCATGAATTTAATATTTAGATATTTAGGATTGCTTCCTCATGTTTTTTTCAGTATTTGGAATGATTAATATGTGGGAAAACAAGCATACAGGTGCTAACATATTTGCCTATTACAGTGACTGTCCTATCTATGCTATGTGTCAGTCTTTTTATTGTGATCCCAAGCTCAACTCCAGACAAGCTTATTTATAGCTGTAACAAAAACATAACTGGTAATTCACAACACTGCACAGAATCCCTTTTAGATGTCGCAATATAGCTCAAATGAGAAAAAATACAATATTTTATGTGGTTTTGAAACAGCACCAACATATGAATATAATGTCATTCATTGGTGTTTAAGCCTCAGAGATGACCAAGACAAATAGCCATAACCATGTTAATCTTCAAAAATAACTTGTTCTTCATGTCATGAAAAATCCTTTCGTTCAAGTGATGGAGTTTACCCTGTAAATTAAATCTCTAAAGTAATGGAAGAAATAACCCATGACACTGGTGGGGGAAATTAAATTAGAGTCACTAATAGCAGGTCAGCACAGTACGACCAGAGGTAATAGAAGTGACCACATGAATGATAAGCAGGCCTTCCCTAGGCTGTGACATCTGTGTCCCAGTGACTGTGACAAACATTCATCCATGTGGCAAGAAATTCCCAAGTCAGGTACTAGAATGTTTACTGTGCAGTCTGACACTGGTGGAGCCAAAGCATGCCAGTCTTTCTCAACAGGATGCTCTGATTCCCTAATGAAGACCATTAAGACAAGTGAAAATCTTTCACCCCAGCCTCGCTGCTAAATCAACCTGCCAGTGCTCCAGGTAATCTTTTTACTTTATTTATTTATTTATTCATAAGCACGGAAGATATTTTCTGAAGTAATACAATTCCCATTCCTCCCAACATTGCTAAGTTAATGTAATTCTACCCTGGAGCAGTAAAATAGAAGGAAAAAAAGGGAGGAAAAATATAAAGAGCAAATTCTGGTTTGAACTCTAAAAATCCAGTGTATGCTTTCTCTAAAGATTTTAACATCACTGCAATAGCCATTGGCAAAATAGTAGGGTGAGATTTTAGGGTAAAATGGAGTCTTGAATGTCATGCAAAGCACCTTTGAAGTTCACAGCCTTATTTATTTGCTAATACCTGGGCATGATCACTGATCTTTTGATGTAAACCTCACAGTGTAGTAAATAACATGTGTCCAGAGAAAATACAGTTTTCTATAAAATACAGGGGTAAAGGGTAAAATCATATTCTACCACCTCTTTTCTCTGCATTAAAACAACTTATTAATGCACAACGCCATTATTAGCAAATATTTTCTGCAGGAATTAAGAATATAGACATTAGAAGGAGGAACAGTAGTATGACAAATACCAAAGTACTTGGCAAAGTAAGCAGGTAAGTAAGTAAATAAACTAACCTTACACCCATGAGCCTCTGTTCAGAAAACAAAAGAGGTTGAAATAAATGCTTGTTTATATTATCTACAGGATATATGTGATCTTAACCTCTTAGTCATTGCATTGAAACAAACAACATATTAAAATGAAATTTTCCCCAGAGTTGGTGATTTGCAAAGTGAAATAATGAACTTCATATCTCTTGTTTACTCATACTACTTGTTTCCATTTAAGTGGTGATTATGCTTACTCAGACCAGGCTTACTAATGATCATTCGGCAGTATTATTATGTGGCTTAAAAAAACAGAGGTACAACAAAGAGAAAGTGCTTCTAAAAATGCCAGACAGTGTTTTTCTGTTGCTATAGATTTTGAGATTTCCAAACAACATCCTAGTACAAAAGTTCCCCTTGTTCCAAGGCTCAAGCAGTCTTCAGAGGCAGAGTATCAATCTCTCCAACTCTGCAACCCCTTCCTTACTGCTAAAAACTTCCTCTTGTGGACACATTGCACCCTCCTGTGTGCACTGACATCTGGTGTAAGGTCAGACCCCACTGATGACAGCAGGAATCCTGAGGAGATGACCAGCTAAAGATTCATGAACAAAACAAAAATAAGGTAGAGTGTGGAGGTCAGGAAATACCCCACAATAAATTCCAAAGTAGTTAATTAATTAAAGCCCACTCAAAACCCAACTTTTATATTTATCATAGACTAGATTTCAGAGCTTACACACAGATTCTCCTAATTGAATTTTTTAAAAGTTTTAATTACCAGTTCTAGAATCCATAAACTTCACATGTAGTAATATTCTTTTTCTCAAATAAATATTCTGACAAAAGTATTGGACTTATCTTCTAAGAAGGCTAAAGGAAAGGTGTACCATCGATTTCCTTAGAACTAGCTCTTCAGAAGTACAGAACTAATTAAAATAAAGTCCTGCTGTTCTCCCAAAGTAAAAAAAAACAAACAAACAAACAAAAAAAAACCACAAAACAAAACAACAACAACAACAAAAAAAGCTGCATATCTGTTTAAAAAAGAAATTTGGTAAGGCAACTTTTACAGCTAAGGAAAATTTCAGGGATGACCAACTGCAGAGTAAGGATACAGACAGTTTGTTCTGGAAAGTTCCACCCCATATTTTCTCAATTATTTTAGGACTGAATTTTCTAAAAGCAATATTAACCCTTTCTGGGTTTTAACCATAAGAATTGTCCTTGTCAGACAGCCCTTTCCTAGGTCTGAGAAACACTCCTCTGCTGTTCCCAGCATTTCCAAATTTACTTCATACTTCATCTCCTTCTTCAGAGAAACTAAGACTGACTCTTTTGTGAGTTTAAAAGAGGAAAATGGGCAACATCAGTCCTTCATCCTTTCCCCTGGGAAGCCTGTACTAGAAAGCAGAAAGAACTTTGAATGCAGAGAGATTTCTTTACAAAAAAATTAATTACACCAGATTTATTTTTTTTTTTTTTATTATTTTTTACTGGATGAAACATTCAGCACTTGAAATTGTCCTGGAGCTGACTCATGTCAGAAGGCTTTGGGACTCTGGGACTTTGGGACTCTGGGACCACCACACATATGGTGGCAGCCATGAGCCAGAGAACAAGGATGAGTACCAGCTTGTTTAAACCTTTTACCTGCCTCAACATGAATTATAGTTATCTGGGAGGACAGACTATGTACTCAGATTCCCATAAACATAGCTGGACAGAAATAATCAAAGGAGACAAATATTTAATCTCATTCATATTTACTTTCTAATGTTAGTTTGATAACAAGTAAAGGCAAGAAGATAAACAAAAGCTCTTCTGAGCTCCTGGTTTGCTTGGGGTATGGAGTCAAAGCAGACGTGGTTCTAGTCCATAGTTAAGTGGAGATTTGCATGGAAGTCCTGTGACTGAGCAGAGAAAAGTATTCTGTAAGAAGAGTGTCCCTTTTTACCTTTGGTGAAAGGTGCTTGGCATACAGATGTCAAATTACCCTGAAATACCAAATCCTGTTCATTTTTGGAAAAGAAAAGATTTGATCCCAAATTGATTATCTGGGAGTTATAAAGAAAAAAAAATACATTATAAATATTAAAACTAGTTGGAAATATCTTTCTCATGTCTACTTTTTCCCCTACATCCAAATTTAAACCTAAAAATTGAGCAGTAATGGAAAAGATTGTGACATCATGTCTAGTTACTTGAGTGTACTTACACTGGCTTCAGGTCATAATAATTTTAAGTGAAACTTAGCTAATGATTTAATTTAAAAGCCAACATAATTCAGTTCCCTATTCTTACAATTGTGAGCAAGCAACATGTAAAAGGTGAGTTTTGAGGAAAGAAACTGTGTTTTAGTTCATTAAGGTTTAAGTGATACACAGGGGAAAAGGACAAAGTGAGTGGGCACTGGGATAACAAAGTCCTCAAAGAGAACTCCTGCACTTAAATGGTGTGATATATACAAAGATGATACCCATGGTTTGAACTTTAGGGTTTTACAGACAATTTTCTGATCTATCTGTGAGTTGGAGAGCAAAAAAAATAATCTGATTTATTTGCCCATCCTCAGGCACAGCCTCCTTTTTGGCTGCCTCTGGATAGTATACCTCTGGGATGCTTGCAGGGAATTTAGTCTGATTTTAAAGGATTTTTTGGGAGTTGTTTGCAGACCAGTGGTGAGTCACACCATGACAAGCACTGTGAAGAGAAGACCTGGGAGTGGAAGCAGGTGAAAAGGGATTCCCCTTTTCATATGAAAATAGCCTCAGTTCAGTGTGTGTCACAACTTGACACCCTGAGTGGTGTGCTCTTTGCACCAGTCTGATGGATTTCTGGAATTTCCTCATAGATCCTCATCCCAGAGCAGAAGGTAATAGTGTTGGGGGCTTACACTAGCCTAGAACCAGGCCCATAGCCATATCCATGGCCTTGTTGAGGTATGTGTGTATATATTTCTGTGATCTTCACAGTGTGACAAGCAGGTTTGGCTGTGTATACTTATAAATATGTGCCTATTCAAATATATACAGATCACATACAAGATATACACAGATATTAAACATTCTTAAAAGCCTGTTCTCCTGAACTAACAGATGACTATTTCCAATATTACTTTGATTTGCAACACTTCTCTCACCTTCTACAAGCAATTAAGGAGGAAAAAGTTGCACATTAAGTAGCACCATTATGAATTCATTTCCTACCTATTTTCATATTAGCATAGAGAATGATGAATTAATTTTGTATTCAAGTAATGCTTATTTCAGCCTCCAGTAAGAGTTCCCTCATAACACACCATTATTATGTTAAATGCATCATCACAACAAAAAACTAGCAAAAAAGGAATTTATTTATGTTGCTTTAAATAATGACCTAAAAAATTCCAAACTTTATGTTTCTTTAAATAACAAGCCCTCAGAGATGCTGAATTAGCACTATAAATTAAGAAATATTGCATTATGGTAAGAATATATTCTTTAGGTAATGTCAGTTCACAACAGCAACAGCCAAGGTCAGTAGTTCCATCTCCCAGTTAAATTGCACAAAAAGTGAGAGAAAAAAAAAAAGAAAATCCTTCTCTAGGGCCCACATATACTCCTCCATGTGCCCAGAGGATAAAATGAAAATCATATATTCTAGCTTCAGTATTAAAAGAATAAATTCCAGCCACCTACCCATGTGTCATTATCAAATTTCATTAGTATACACCTACTTGTGTGCCAAAGCCTTTAATAGAAATATTACATAAGATAACATTGAAGAACACATGCAGTCTATCCAGGCATGAGTTTCCTTTTCAGTACAACCAACTGGACAACTGTCCTTCAGCTTATTTCCTAGTTAGCTGTGTACAAATTCACCGAGATTAATTTTACAACATAAACCTCCTCTAGAATATCAGAAGTGTCATCTATAGTTCTTATTGTTTGTGCCAGTGGCATACACAAAATGCTGTAGAAATTCAGATATGTTTATCCTATGTATTAGTCAGTCTCTAAAATATCATTAAGGGTATTTTTACTATTCTTCTTGATAACGTCACTGTTTTGCCTAAAATTTTTGTCATCAACCCTGAAATTTTTGCTCAAATTTCAGACTGCACCTTTCTACAGATTGCATCGATAGGAACAGTGAACACTTGCCCTGATTTACAGATATTTTGATGAATTTTTTTCAACAAAAAAATAATCCAGTTTAGCTAAGAGATTCAATGAGCCTATGAATATTTAATTTGATGCACACCTGCTCACCCACGCACTGATGTAGACATCCAACCCAATAACTAACACTGGCAGCACTAAGCACAGAACAGGACCAGGCTGTAAACACGGGCTACATCTATGCTAGTGAATTAAAAACACAAGTGAGTTCCATGCTGTAGTTTTCCATACTGTTAAATGAATAGTCCAGTTTTGGCCTGAGCCAACCACTAATATCCTTGGGTATGCCCAGGGTATTTCTAGAGTTGATCAGGCTGGAAACTATCAGGCTGACAAATCTGTTCACTACAGAAAGGGACAGCCATGTGAATTCAAACTCTGCCATGGCAGGCAGCCTCAGAGCCAGAGAACAATTTCTGGTTTATTTGTTGTGTAAATGTAACTACAGATTTGCACCAGTAGAATGAATACACCCCTTAATAAATAGAGTTGTTCAGGAATTTCTAGTGAAATTATTGTGTTGGGTTTTTTTTTTCTTTAGAAGGTTCAGGTTCATTAAAACTCAGACCTTGTGCAGGAATGATCATATCAATTTCAGCAAAGATAGAATAGCTGATCAAAATTAGAGACAAAAATGACATTAGCAAACAGAAAGGTCAACGCTGATAGGATATTTACTTGACATGTGAGATAATGGAGTTCAAGTCCCTGTTTTGAGTCAGATAGAACAAAGGCTTGTGCATCTTACTCAACCTACACAAATATTTTGAACTAACAGCTAGTCTGAAACAAAATACAGATTTTTTTTCATTCCCTATTTTTTAACCTGATAAAGTTTAGGTTTCAGTCCATGGGGAAGGGATTTTTAAACCATTTACCACAAGATTCTAACCATAAATTATATCTCCATCTTTACCCAATCTCTTCTTTGACATCCACCAAACACCAATAAAATATCTGTACATTTTTCTACATATAGTAGGGGCTAAGCACATAATTTTGATCTTTGATTTGATCCTGCCATAGGATTTAAGTATAGATCATAATCAGAAGTGATTGACAAGAATGGCAGAATGACACACAGAAAACATTCCACTAAAGGAAATGTAAGCTGTACCTGGTTTCTTAGCGAGATCAGTCAATACTTAATAACTTAGATAAGATGCACAGCAAAGGATAAGGTTTTGATCACAGGCATTGCTGAATAGGACATCACTGGAAAAATTTATGAGGCATGGATATGGATACTTTCCTCCAAAAAGACACCATTTCTCTTGTCTTGGGAGTCAGGATACAGGATGACTTCAGCAGTTCAGGTATAGCCAATACTATAACATTGAACAAAAAAAAAGAATAGAAGAATTTAAATGATGCACATGATTCAGTGAGGTTGTACAATGATTTGTATTACAATGTAGTTAAATTTTCTAAGTTTATGGTATAGCAAACTGCTGAAAATGTGAAACACACAAGAGTGGTTCTTTTGCAGAGTGTTATTATTAAAGTGATAGCTTGCTTATTCTGTTCTGTTAGGTTCTGTTTACTACCAGAATTTATAGTCACTTAATTTTTTCTTGATTACATATAGGCATTTATATTTATGCCGGCTAAATTGAATTACACTGCCAGCAGAGTTCATGCTGTACCCTTGTCCAAAAAGCTAATGTCTTCAAACTCCTCCTGAACTCATGACATCTGTTGATAAGCACAACATCTCTTAGTCATACATGTACAATTGCCTCATCCTGGTGAACAGGAGATTTAGGCAGTCTCTTCAAAATGGGTCATAGGTTTATAACATCTCAACCAGCTCCAGTTTTCCATCACGAAGTGTCAGAAGGTTCCTGCTCCCCTTGCCTGTATATGAGGCCTTGAGATGTGAATAAAAGTACTTTTCTTTACTCCTTTGCATGTGCATATGTCTTTATTCTATGTGCAGTTTTTTCCTTTCTCATGTTTTTTTCTACTTTTTCCTTTTTTCTTTTTTTGGCACAAAAGAGGAAGAAGCTTATATCTGTCCCTTTTGTTCTCACAGTTTCATGCTCACAAAAAAAAATATAAAAAAAAGAGGACTGAGATTAATGCTTCTGTATTAGATTTAGTGTGCTTTTCAGCCTGTCACTAAACTTATGAAAGGCAGCACAACTACACACTTTTCCCCACTGAGCTCAGATAGGTTTGTTCACTAGAGTTCAAGTCTCCTGCCAACAACTCACTGCAGTTCCAGAGTATTCTCCTTACATATTCAATCTGTATGTATGGATCAGCCCATGCTCCTTCTTCCAAGCCATAAATTTGGCAGTTTTAAAGATTTAATAGCAAGGTTGCTGCAGTGACAGCTCTATTTGTGGCACACCTCCCTTCCCATAGTTGATGGAGGTCTGCTGATCAGCCATAAAGTTCAATTCTCCAACTCCTTATCAATCAGCTTCACTGTGTGACCCACTTCAGGAAAGATTTAAACGAGTTAGTGCAGATTCTTCACAGAGAGTATAATAATTGGAAGGATGAATAAATCTTACATTGTTCTAATACACCAATTCTTTCAATGGATTGTTTAGCTTTGATATTAATTCAAAGATGGTACAGAACGTGGAATTTGTGGAAAGGTGCAATAAAATTCTTAAATAAATTTTCACTAGGGTTTTTTTTTTTTGAGAATTCTAATGGCTGTCATGGTCTAGGAATGGTACTCCCTAATTCAGTGCCCCTACCAAGACTCTTCATGTGCTGTTCCACTCATTCCCCTGCTTTCCCCTCCTCCTTTCCCTGTGGCAGGATGGAGAGGAAAATTGGAGGCACAAAAGGTAAACATCATGGGTTGAGATCAGAACAATTTGCTGGAAACAGCAATGAGATAAGAAAATGAACAGTAAAAGCAACAATACTAATGGCAGAGGGTACTAGAGAGGAATGATTCACACAGAACCCCTCTGGCTCCTTCTGCCACATTCACTCTGGAAGGAACATCTTCTCCCCCAAAGAGTTCCTTTTCCCCACCTCAATCAATGATGTGATGTGGTATAGAATAACCTCCTTGTCCCGGCCTCGCCCCCCTCATGACTTCTGCAAGAATAAACCTTGTCTTGGACAAAACCAGGACATCTCCCAGCCTTTAATATCCTGTTCATGCCATGAAGCAAACAGTATCCTCTGTCCCTTTCATTTCAAACCAGCCCATCATGGTTCCCATTTTGAAATTCAAAAATATTGACCTTCTCTCCCAGTCTTGGTTTGTGTCTGCTGTTCCAGAAAACATGAGTGGGAGCAGATAAGGAGGAACTTCAGTCTTGCTGGAGAAGTGGATTTCTTTCTCAAGAACAAAAGAAGTTATCTGGCTTAACTAATATAGATTTCCTTTCTCCCTTTATTAGTACAGGCAGAGCATGTTTAATTTAACTTGCTAGGTGGGGCTGCCTGGGATCTATTCTGAAATAACTTCCTGAATAAATGACTTTCCAGAGCCAGAGAATGGTAAAAAAAAAAGATCACTCAGTCTCCTAAAAAGGAGGCAAGGGACAGTGCAAGCACAAGCTGCAAAACTCTCATCTCCTTCATCATAAAGATTGCACTGAACTGTTTGGAAAAGGAAGTAAAGTTGCCTTCCATAGTTTCTACTTTTAGACCTGCCATCCACTGAGCAGTTACAACTGCTAAGGAATACATGGCCATCTATCATAACAAAGGATATGACAGAACTGTCAGTGTTAGGAAAACAACACTCACAAACCAAGCTGTAGACAGAAGAAACACACAGAATTTCAATCAAAACCTACTGCTTTGCAGTTCTACCTTTATTTGCATCTTTCAAAATCCTTGTTGTCAAAAATCCTTTTAATCAAGAGTGTCACTCCAGTTTTAAGGGTAGTAAAATTATATATTTTGCAGTTAAAATTACTGAGGAGAAGAAGAAAATCAGAGAAGAAAACTAGAATATTAAGCAAACCAGATAATAAACCAAAATATTCTTGCATGACACACTAAATTCAGCTAATTAACCTCTGCATCTTATCCATTTCACATTCTTGCTTAATCTACTCTGTAACATTTGCAACCTTTGGTCAGTATACCTTCCTGTATACTATCATTCACTCTTCTCCAAACCAGTCAAAAGGTTAAAACTTTTTTACAGTTTATTTAATACCATTAATCAAACAACACCTTTTTAGAAAACTCTAGATTCCTGGGTTTTTTTTAATAAATGTCCACTTTGGACACACAAAGGGGCAGAAATTCAGATCCAGACTGCTTTTAAAGTGTGAAACATAAAATAACAAAAAAAGTGGCAAAAGTTAAAGCCAGTCCAGATACAAGAGACAGGGTGCAATTTCAAAAGAAGAATCTAGAGAAAAATATAAAATCGCATTCGAGGGCAGTTATGTTATACACTGACCATTTGCTGAACAGCCACAATAATTTGAGTCCTCACAGATTCAGGCCCTGCCTCAAAACAGGTCACTCATTTCTCAAGTATTTGAATCAACCATTGAATTCCAGCAGAAGGCTTTCTCCAGTGAAAGGGAGAAACAGAGAACTGACCTTGAACAATGAAGTTTAGAATATGAAAGACTAAAGATCCCACAGTGAGACACCAAGGAGAAATCCTTGGCATATCTTGTTCAGTAAGTAGGGCATGTTGATGAATCCCTCTTTCTGGGAATATCAACCCAACAAATCTCATCAATTTAGACCCACCAGTGGTTATTTTAAGTGTATATTTTCAACTTTCTTATGCAAGAAAAGACAGGTGACTTGTGTCTCTTGCACACATCAGTGTAAACATTCCCAGCACTGTGGGACTGTGGTAGAGAAAGATATATGACCCATTATTAATGTTAGTTGCATATTCCTTGCTGACCTGTTCCTCAAAGAGAATTAACACTTCTCCATTGTTGCAGTGTGATGCCATTTCCTGTTTCACCTATCCCAACCTCCCAGGTGTGCCAACCTCTCCTTTCCCCTTTTCCCTCCTGCTGAGAGCTGTCCATCAATCTTAACATTCCAGCAGGGTTGTGGTGTGGTTGGCAGAAGTTCAAAAGATGCCCCTCAGGTCCGGGTTCATTGGCCTGTCCAAGCGTCTTTATCCCTTGAGCCTTCCCCTCCTCACACCTGGTTGGTGCCTCACCTGTGCCTTCCCTCCCCCTGTCCCCGGGCTTAAAAGGAGACGGGACCATGCGGTCTGGATTCTGTTGGGAGCTGTTACAAGATTCAGAGGTCTATCATCCTGGAATAAAACTCTGGATTAAAACTCTACAGCAGAATCCTCTCCTTTTCTCTTCACCGTCGCCTGAACCTTTTCCACCAGAGTTAAACTGAGTTTCTACTTTGCCTGGATTTGTTCTGAGTGCCCAGCTGCAGCATCCAGCTGGCCAAAGGTATCTCTGAGGTGAAACACCACAGCTGCCTCCTTTGGCCCAGCAGCAAGGGTCAGACGAAGCCAGGCATGTCCCACCCAGAAATATTAGGATTAATATTCCTTATACTCCATTCCACTCTTGCTATCTAAAGTCCAAGCCATGTATCAGAAACTTCAAATCTAGTTTGCTTTTTAACATGTTGGAGATAAAAAGAAGTAATTTAATGTGAGAATGATGGAACAGCAATTTTTTTAATAGGAAGAAACATTTTGTGAAGTTTTACCTAATAGCTAATGTCAATTCATTAATCACAGAATCACAGAATTGGCTAGGTTGTGATTCAACCTGTGACTAAATACCACCACATCAACCCGACCATGGCACTCAGTGCCATATCTAGTCTTTCCTTAAGGATCTCCAGGGACGGTGACTCCACCATCACCATGGGGAGCCCATTCCAATATCTAATTATCCTTTTTGTGAAGAAATTCTTCCTAATGTTCAGCCTAAATATCCCCTCTTGTCCTACTGTTAATTGCCTGGGAGAAGAGGTTTTTTGATTAGCAGGTCATTAGGAATGACCCATTAACCAGTGTTCTGCTCATTGTCATGCATTTTGGCTAATGAACTGTTAAGTCCTACATCAGTTTAGAGATACGGATTGTATTAATAATCAATGGCTGAAAGTCCATCACCTGTGTAGCTCTCCTTGGATACATGCTGACACTACTCTTGTTTCCCTACCTCCATGAATTATTTCTGGTAGCAGTCCTCAGATCTCAATCAAGAGACATGGCTGCTTGAGATGATGAACAAAACAGAAAATAAATGCTTGGAAGAAATTGAGATAAATTGAGAGTGACCACACTGAAAGGTCTGGGGCTTATGGAAAGGAATGAAAAATCAAAATAAAGCAGTTGTTCTAGCTACTTTCAAAACAGAAGAATTCTGCATAGAAGACTCAGTTCTTTCTGGTAGGATCACAGAAGAGAAACAAGTTTCTGGAAGAAAAAATACATTCCACAAAACTCAAAGCATCTTTTCATGAACCCAAGAGCAATAGTCCTTCCTAACTACTTATTTATATTTCTTTCACACAGTGACCCTCATTTCTTTTATTGTCATACTTCACTCTGTTTTGAATCAATCATGTTGTATGTGTTGATGTTGTAAAACCTATTTTCATGTATTTCACCTCCCTTCAATTTCACTGTCTTTGTTATAGAAAAGAAACACACAAAACAAATCTCCCTTGAGCAGGAGTTTTTGACTTGATTTTCAGAGATGCTAAGTACTCACAGTTCACATCTCTGAATATCATGTCACTTATTACATTTCATGTCTTTGCACAGTTCAGCAAGGTATGCATTTTCTCTGTTTCTCTCCATCACATCTGTTCCTCTGGTTTTGATTTATTTTCAATATTTTTGTCCTCTTTGTACAAAGAGCTTTGTATCTTCTTGTAGTATTCTCTTACTTTTTCCAGAAAACTTACTTTTTTATTGCATGTTCCATTTTGAACCTGGGAAACTTTTCCAGGAGAATGTCTACAAATGGGTAAAATTGACGCAAAAGTATATGTCACTATAATTGGCATTTTCTTTGAGCACTGGTTAAGTTCCCTGCTGTCAACCAAGAAGGCAATTATTACATTCATGCCTTCACAAGGGCTATAAACTGTAGAAGGCAAAACAGCCTCACCTGAGAGAATTTTTATTTAGTTTAATTTATTTCCAATAAACACAAACAATGTACTCACTGGCTCCAGTATTAATTAAAAAAAAAAAAATCATTGTTTTGTCCACCCTTAATAGACTGTCCCTCCAAATTGCTTCAATAAGGTGACAGGCAGCACAGAAGGTTGGAGTGGAGTGTATTGGTTTCTATCTGCTGCTTTTAATGTCCTAATGGCTTTTCCCTGTTCCTTTGTGCTCCTTACTGGATTTTCTCTACTCCTCTGTGCATTTTAGTATCAGTCTGTAAGCAACAGTCTTTTCGGGGTGTACTTGCCCCAGTTTGGGTCTATCTGAAGGCCAAAGCCCCTTCAGACTGGAGTGCCTCCTGCCAAGTGTGCACCCTGGGCTGTATTTTTCCACAGCAGTGCCCCATCTCTCTGTGTGTCTCTTTGCATTTCTCCCAGTGTAACTCACCATATATCTCCTCATATGCTACTCCCCTCATGGCTGCTGCCCCTTCTTAAGCAGGTTTGAACAGATGCCCCATGTGCTTTCCTGGTTTACTGAATTTCTGGCATCTGATGGGTTTGGGCATATGGTTGATTTATTTTTAAAATAGATAATATCATTGCTACACTTTGCATCCCTTTTCTAAAATTTGCTGAGCTTAAGAAATGCAGACAGTCTCCAAAAATATTAAAATAATTCTATGGGTTAACCATCAGAGTTTGCTGAAAGAATTATGTTGACCATGTTCTTTTATTTCCAAACTATACATCATAACATTAATTTCAGGGATGTCTTAGCTCTGTTCCTGCCTATGAAGTCTACACTTAGGTCACTTCCATGTATCAAGCTTTTCTGTGGTGAAAACATAATGTCTTGGGGTAAATGTTTCCTTAGTTCTATGCATGCTGAAGTTTTCCCATTTTAAACCTATCGCATGCAAAAAAATTATAGCAGCCCCCGCCCCACCCCAAGCCCTCTCAAATAAAAGTCCTAATTAAAATCAAATAAAATATGCATGGAAAAAAATCAGGCACAGTTGAAATTCCTGTTCCAAACTCTGTCTCTAACAATCACTATCAGCTGTTTTCATAAAGACTTCTCAGATTTAAGCCCAAATCACATCACATGGCACTGACTCTTCGAACAGCAGGTCAGCTATCCATCACTACAGCACCCAGAATCGTAAACCCAGGAATGGGCATCAGCTTGTCAAATTCTCACAAAATATGTCCAGCATGTCTCATCAGTCACAAACAGTGAAGGACAAATGCAACAACAACCACCTGGTCAAAGTGGTTGAGAAGAGGGAGCAGTAAAATTCGTTCAGTTTCCTACTTTTCACCTTCCCAGCTAGAAGAGATTTTCATGTTTGCAAGATAAGCTCTCTGTATGTTGCATTGACTTTCAGAATTAAGGAACAAAGGCATCTTCGCATCTTCATCTTCAAATACCCTTTAGTCTTTTGCTTATAATATCTTAAAAGGAAAGGAGGGAGGTGGCAAATCAGTGCTTTCTCCTAATCTCTCTAACTGGTATGGAAATCCATACCAACAAAATCTGTGGACAAATGCTATTTTACATTATTAAAAATACTATTAATCTGTGATCCTTTATCATACTTGGATGATCATTATGCCAAGCAAGCAATCTGTTAATAGTTATAATATCTGATATTTCCAAAAAATATACACAAACTAATAGGAGGAAAACAACTCTAATCCTGCCCCACTGTCATTCAAATAAATATGTTTATGAAAATAAAGAAAAATTCTTTCTGCAAACAGCTGGTTAAGTTTGACTGGTTTCTTTAATTCATTCAAATAGACCATTTAGACTGGGTGCAGTAATTGTTCTTCTCCCCCTGCTGTTGCTTTGCTAATTGCTAATGTTGGTGTGTGTAAATACCAATTAAATCTGTTCCGATTTACTCTTTTTAACTGGTGCTTAGATTTTAAGGGGAAAAAATGGCTTTTTAAATTTATATAGACAGTGTGTGTCCTTTGTGATTTTCACAGCCTGTTCCAGTTAACAACAAATGAAGATAAATATGGAGCAAAATCTGTTTGGTTCTTCTATAGAACAAATAGCCCCATTTACAAGGTGTTACCAATACCTGGCATTTTCTTATCCTTTACTTATTTGTATTTTGACCATTAAATTCTAACCTTTTAGCCCATTTGGTCACTTGCTTGTGATTTCCTATGTATCAACCACAGAATAATGACAATGCCAAGGTAAATGTTAGCTCAACAATTTACCTCAGTGTTAATTGCCAGTGCTTTGTTGGTGAAGGGTGACAGTAATGACAAAGGAGGTGACAAAAAGAAATGAAATTCAAGTGGAGCTAAAGAATTTATGAAAATACCTCCTTGGGTTTTATGTGTTTTACTTGACCCAAGTAAGCATCATTCCTTTAAATCATCATTTCAGGCTGCTTTCTTCTGACATTCAGAGGATAATTTAGCAAGCTGGTCTGGTAAGAATGATTGACTACAGATGTAATACTGGGTTGACAAAACCAGAGGTGAAATGAAATGAAAGAAATAAGAAGGAGGGGGGAAAAATATTTGGGTTTTGGGGTTTTTTCCCCCCAAAACCCAAACATTGTTTCATTAAATTCACATAGATTCAAGAATACATTACAAATAAAAACTATGTGACACATTTTTACTTAGCTATGATTAAATGGTGAAAACAGAAAGGAAACTGAAAATTAAGTTTGCTCTGCAGCAATTGTTTTATTAGGTTTAGAGCGGTGAAGATCCATCACAGAGTTTTTGTGTTCGACAGTCCCATCAGTGCACCTTATTCCTGATCTATGGGGTTCAGCCTAGAGCAGAGAGTGCCAGGAGCCACACAGAGATTGCACATTTAGCCAGCTATGAGATAACCTGCTGCTGAGGGCAACACTGGGAATTGATGAGCAGTAACAGAGTGGAGTAATGAAATCAAAGGAACTTGTTTCACACTGGATTCCTCACAGCTATCTGGCCTTTTTTTTTTTTTTTTTTTAAATTGGTTCTTGGGTCAGGGTCTGTTTTCAACCTCTAGTCATTCATTGGGTTTGTAACTCTGCAAACTGGGAACTGGGTCTGTGCATTAGAGCTGTGCTCACTGTACTTGCTTAAACCAGAAGAGAAGGTCAAGACAGCAAAAAGATACATTGACACCTTCTGCTCACAGAAAGAGGTGCAGAACTCTCTGGTTTCCATCAGAGACTAATATGAAAAAATCTCAAACATTCAACATCTTTGTAGCTGGTTATACAGTTGTGACTACTTACTGATAAGCAGAGAATTTATTCTAACATTTACTAGCATTTACTCTAGTTTCAGTGCATTTCAAATGCAACCCTCTTGGCTCACTTCTTTCTAACATTATAAATCAAGATTTACACCACTAAAGTGTTCATTTTCAGACTGACTACCCCTGCTAAATGTTTCTAGTGGAAGTGGAGGCATTTGATAACGTTTTTACAGATACAGATAGTAGGATTACTTTTTCTTTTGCTATGCTCAATGAACACATTAGAAGGATTTAGAGGGTACATTTTAAAGCAGAATCTGAGATCTCTTCTTCATTGTTTGGGTAAAATTTTTAGAAGTTGGTAATATCCAAACATGGATCTTCATATATAATAAAATCTCTACAGTATCACAAGTTATATACCAAAATAGATGCTGATTTTTCTGGTGTGAATTTCCAAGGCTTTTCCTCAGGGGCTGGGCTATATTATGCTGCAGCTTTTCCTGGTATTTAGTCAACTCCTAGGTTAGCAGCACATAAGATCACAGAATCACAGAATGGTCAGCTTAATCATTCTCTACAACTGCCTTAATAGAAGTTGGAGCAAGGGGCTGCTCAGTCTTTTCTCCAATTTGACAAGTGATTAGACAAGAGGAAACAGCCTCAAGAAGCACCAGGATAAGCTTAAATTGCTATTAGGAAAAATTGCTTCACCAAAACTATAGTGATGCATTGAGCCCAGGGAAGTGGTTGTCCCTGGAAAAATTCTAAAAATGTGTGGATGTGGCATTTGGGGACATGGTATAGTGGTAGACTTGGCAGATTAATGGTTGGACTCAATGATCTTAAAGGGCTTTTCTAACCAGAAGTATTCTATGATTCTGTGATTTGCTAACCAAACAATTTGCTTATGAAATTTAATTCCAGTTGGTTGAAAAGGTTCTATTTATTTCTCACTCATCCCTTTAAGCAAAGCTGAAGTCCTTGCCTACTTGTTAATAACTTGTAGAAACTATATTAAATAACATTTTAAATAAGGGAAATCAATTTCACATCATATATTCCTGTTTTCCTCTTTCCATTTTCACCATCTTCTTCTCTCCCTGATAAGGAAGGTTAGTACTAAACATTCTGTTAATGGTTGTCAAATCAATCATGGTTTTCACTGCTAGAGTTATTCTAGAAAGAAGCAACACGCTTTAGAAGAAATCAGAGAGGGGCTGAATGAGATAATGTAAAATCACTTACGCAGACACTCTGGAGATGGAACCCCGTTTAATATTTTATATAGTCATTAACCTGAGAGTAGAAGAAAGAGGGTAATGGATGGCCTATTGCTTTTACCTACAGGACAATTTTCTGAAGCAAACTGTCTCCCCTGGGGCAGGGATCACACATGCGAAAATCCATAAAGAGGGTCACAGATGAATGGAGATTGAGCAGATTCAAAATTCCCATGTGAGCACAGTGGAAACTGCAGACAGACCAGGTGGTGAAACTTGTCATACTACACACAGCCGTGGGCCATTGCCATCCAAATGCTCAATTAGTTTATTATGGCAACAGACACACCATGCTGGTCAAATAACCAGCACATCTGCAGAAACTACAGAAAATAATCAATTATTGAAGAAAGCTATCCACAAGTAACTTTACTCTTACCCTTTCTTGTTCTTCTCTATCTTTTTTTTTTTCTTCTGTCTAGTTGTCCAGCTGTTAGAGATTACCCCAGAGAGCCAGAAATCCATGAACTATATTTAGATATGAGAAACATGGAGGGAAGGGGAGGAGAGGAGGAGCACTGATGAGAAAGAAGGCATTAAGTTTGGTTGATTGGCTGATTTGGTATGGATTTTTGGGTTTTTTTAAGAAAAAGACTAAAAAACACATTAAACATTTCCAGGTGACCTTCAAAACACTGTAGACATTTCCTATGTGGAAACAGCACAGCACACAGTGTGTTTTTATGCAGTGTAGCATAATATAGGTCAATATATAAATATGTAGGTCATAATAGACAATTTTCTGGCCTGGAGGAGAGTGAAATTTTTCAGCAATAGAGGTGTCAAATCTTCAAAAAAATGCAGAAATAGAGGTTTGGGGTGCTAATATTTTATTGGCTTTTATCACAATATTTTATATTGTACTAACTCTATGTAATAGAGCTGGTTTCTTCCCTTAGGGACTTCCTGCTATAGGAGTTCAAATCCACAAAAGTCAAGGTCCTTCATGGTTTTGAATTATTTTTCATTATTTTTCTATGAATGGATTAGTTTGGTAAGCATTAAAAAAATTCTCTACAAGAGAAAGTCCAGTTTTCTAACAATTATCTCTTCCTAAAGAAGTTTATCTTCCACAGAATCAAAGACCAAGGTCCTGTATTTTAAAATTTCATTATTTAAGAAATCAAATAAAAAAAAAAATATTTCCAGAAATGAGAAGAATGTTAATGTAAGCTTTCAGGAGAAACAGCAAAACAATTTCTGATATGCCTGAGAATTCAACAAAGGAAAATGCTAAGATGGATCTGATCTACCCATGCTTTCACATCTGAAATCTAGCCTGTAGTCAACTCTGAGAAGTTCCTGTGACTTTGTTCTCAAAGATTCTGGTATAGCCATTCATCTACAATTCACTGTTCTTTCAGTTTTTGTGGTTTCCAGACTACACTGTTTACTGTTTTAGGTAATAAGAACAGCATGTTGAGCCACAGCAATAGAAAACTATAAATCATTAAATAACCTTAAGAAATTTTGGTTAAACTCAAACATTTTTCTAATGGCTTAGTGAATCTAAAGAGGAAAATAGCTATATTTCTGTACCTGTAATTTCTGTCCACATAGGAAAAATGCTTAAAGAGGCATAGGTCAGACCCAGAGGGAAAGTGGCCTTTACCATGAAAGAATTTTGTATAGTAATAATTAAAGTAGAATTTGGTGACTAAAACACACTGCAAGGTCAACTGTGTTATCCATAATTATGGTAAGCAATGGGGACATTAAGATGAATTACTGAGCTCTTGGTACCTGGAGGAGGGGTAGGAAGGATATTTTGAAGCATGAAAACCAAAGCATACTGTTTATGTGCCCTTTTCTTGAAGTTCCACTTGAACATGATAATTGCTCTTAATCCTGATAAAGCAGCAGAACTTTATAGCTTACACTGCTGTCATCATGTTGCTCACTTCATGGTCAGCTTTGGGATGTGTGACCATACGGTATAGTGCCAGGAAGCTTTTGTGGGCTTGGGATAGAGACAAGAACATAGATGTTTCAAATCAAAAGGCAAAAGAGCATGGTTAATATTATATTTCATTTTAAACCTAAAACGAGATAATCTACAGCCACACAGGTCAAAAATGTTTGTAGGTTTTTGTAGGGGGATACAGTATGGTAAATGAAGGTGGTATAGAATATAATCTTACCCCCTAAAGAGTTGCAGCTGAGCCAATTATTAAGGATTAGGAGCAGGCCTGATTTTAACAGGCCACAGCTGTAGCCAATCAGAAGAGTGTTATAAAAGAGTGGATTGGTTGGTTGAGGGGAACTGGAGTTAGTTGGCTGCTGTGAGGACAAGGAAGAGTCAGTGCCTAGAGGAGCTGCCTACAAGAAGCATCAAGGAGGTATGAAATTCTAACTATATGGAACCCTTGCAATGTAATGACAATAGAACCTTTGTAATATGATGACAATAGGTTTGTTTTTAAGGACCCTGGATTTCCCAGACCCTGATATGCTGCACCTATGAGTGCTGAGGCTGTCTTATGTCACTGTGACACCACTTTTGATAATCTCTGAATTGATCATGGCAATTGGGATAAATATCCAGTACTGGGTTTGGTACCATTCAGCATCTTTATCCATGATCTGGAAAACAGGTCAGTTTGATGAGCATACAAAGCTGGGAGGAGCAACGATGTGCCAGAGATTATCATGCTGCCGTCCAGAAGGAGCTCAATAGTCTGAAGAAATAGGTTGACAGAAACCTCAGGCAGTTTAACAAAGAGAAGTATAAAGTCTTGTACCTGGGGACAAACAGCCCCAGACATCAATTTATGCTGGGGATAACCCTGTTGGAAAGCAACTTGTGGGAAAAGGACCTGGGGATCCTGGATGACACCAAGCTGGCTATGAGCAGGCCAAGTGTCCTTGCTGCAAAAAGACACAGTGGTATCCTGGTTTGCATTAGACAAAGTATTGCCAAAAGGTCAAGGGAGGTGATCCTTCCCCTCTGTTCTGTGCTGGTGAGTGCACACCTGGACTGCTGTGGCCAGTTCTGGGGTCCATAGCCCAGGAGAGATACACAGCTCCTGGAGAGAGCCCAGAGAAGGGCCATTAGGATGATGAAAGACCTTCACATAGGAGGAAGGGCTGAAAGGACTGGGACTGTTCAGCCTGGAAAAGAGGAGGCTCAGAGAGGACCTTATCAATAGGTGTAAATACCTGCAGAGAGGGAGGAAAGAAGGTGGAGCCAGGGTCATTTCAGTGGTGCCCAGGGACAGAACCAGAGCCAATGGCCGCACACTGCAACAAAGGAGGTTCCATCTGAACACCAGGATGCAGTCTTTTATTATGAGGGTAGCTGCGCATTGGCCCAGTTTTTCCATAGATGTTGTGGTCCTCCTTGGATATATTTAAGGAGACATCTGGACACAGTCCTGGACAACCAGCAATAAGTGGCCATACTTGAGCAGGGGAGTAGGACCAGACAGCCTTCTGAGGTCTCTCCCAACCTCAACCATTCTGCAGTTCTGAGAATAACCACTTTTGTTCAGAAAGGGATGCAGGACTTCTGCTTTGATGGCTCTAAAATCACACTTATGTCCTTCCAATGGTTAACATATTACCTGGTTAGGTAAGATATATGCTGGATTTAGCCCTTCATTAGGAATGCAAATTTAAGAAAAGAACTGTAGGAAGTGAATATTCTTATTAATCCCTGATATTATCAGCATGGAATGACATGCAGACTGGCATTGCCCATATATCACCAAAGGAGCCCAGTCACTTCAGGGGGAAGGACTAGATGCACAAATAATGAAAATCATGTGTGCAGTGAGTCACCTATGTCAGTGGACATGACAGCAGTTGTCGTTTCAGTGTTCAGTCACCAGTGGCTAGGCTAAGAATGTGTTCCGTGAAATAGCCTTTATAATTTTTCAAGTCCAAGGACAGTTCAGCATAGGTGCCTTTGAAAAGCTTAAAGTATAATCAGTAGTTCATTTTCCAAGAAACTTATCTGGTTTTCTTACCATATTTTTCAAGGCTAGTGGTCCTGGTGGTTAAAATCCAACACCATAAATATATTTCCTTTTCTCTTACAATAAAGTCCATTACACAGTATCCGTGAGGTTTTCATTATGGGCATTTATTTACAACATTTTCAGAGATGTTGGAATGTCTTGATGTAATGAATTATAGCTCATATTGCATAACCCAAAGAAAAAAAGCAGAAGTAATTAAAAATATAAAGTAAGGATTATGCTACTAGTAATTCTTTTCTTTTATTTATAATTAGGACAATATAATCCAACCAATATTTTCCCCAGAGGAAAAAATCAAATAGTTTCATTAAAATCAACACTTATTTTATCACAAAAAAATTAATAACAATTGACAATTTTTAATAACAGTGCAAGTTCACTTGTATTGTTTTTATCGACAGCAACATTTACCATTTTCATTCTTACATGCTAGCAAAGAATTAATCTGGTGATCTTATGTTCGTATATGAATATTAACAATTTAGATTGCTTGAGTTGCTACAACAATAGGTTTTCCATGGATAATTCAAGTAAGTAACTACACGCTCTTTTTCCCAAATAGAATTTGACATTGAGATAAAAAATATTGCACCCTTCTTTTGGCCAGTGCCATTATTAATCTAAGATGTGATGCACTGAATATAGAAAATGAAGGTATTGGTAGAGAGGATGTTAAATTACCTGTAGGTGCAAAAATAACAATTATGAAAAAAGCATATAAGTTTTCCACTATTACTTGATCTTTATTTTTCCAAGAGACATTTTTATCTCTATACTGTAAATAAGTATGACATATATAAAAACATGTCTAAAGTAGAGTAAATACTTATTTTTTTTGTTTTTCAATAAAACACCTCCAAACAGGTGGTCTAAATAAATTTTGAATAAGCACAAGAAAAGCATAGTATCCTCATTGGTGCTCAAAAAATAATCCTATGGTGCAATGAAAAAACACAAGGAAAAAGGATATTAAACACTGTGCTAAGGGTAATCTTAGTAAATTCACTTTTGAACTCACATTTCATATGTGGTAGGAAAGAGCTCAAGGTTCTGATTATACTAAGTGTTTAAGCACCTAATTCCTTTGAAGCCAAAAGGAGTTGAACATGTGTTCCTGAAGGCGAAACAGGCACACACGTGCAGTCAGCTCAGAGCCTGTATGGACACATTCCTGTTCATCTGCTAGAGCACTGCTGAGACAGCAGTGATGGAGACTCAGCCTGGAGCAGCTGTCTGCATTCACAAAGTAGCTCTAGGATAGTTCATGCATGCCCCCTCTATGGGATTTGCATACACAGGTGTGGGATTTTAGGGATAAAACTAGATCCCCAAGCCCAGGTATATGCCAGACATATAACATTTAAGCCCTTCTAGTAATCACATACATCTGGGTTCCTCTATGTCATGCTGTACTTTACAACCTCTTTCATTGTAATAACAAGCCTGGTGTACCCCCTTGTCCATCCCTGATGCTGATGCACCAGCAGGCTCATCCTAGCAATATTAACACAGGGGAGAGATACAAGATAGAGTAGGAGAAAACAGCAAGAAGCTAGTTCCCACAAAACTACATCCTGTTGTGTAGATAACCTGGTAATTTTATCTGATTACTTCCTCTCTTAAGTGCAAGCACCAGCCTTGCGCCTCATCCCAGGCATACTAAACTGTATTCCTGCACAATGGCACCCTTGTAGGAAATCACATCTCGACCTTTTGTATCTCCACAACTCCAGACTCAAAGCTGCAGGAAGCTACAAATGTCCAAGAGCAAAAAGCCAATTTGTCTGTGTTCTGAAACAAAGGGAGACTGATTGCATCAGTCCTACTTCTACATCTAAACTCAATCCTGAATTGATCCAGTATCAGCCTTTGGATTACATCTATACCAGATGTGAACAGAAACTGCAGGGCAACAATTGTATCAGGAAGTCCATTGCTGTGGAGTGTAAAAAACCAAATACTGCATAGTCTACTTCTCTTACTCATCTGTGACATCCTAAACATCAGTACATCCCCAAAGGAGGGAAGTCAATTGCACCAGAAGGCTGATAAAAGACTCTGATCCAGTATTTGCTAGAGAGGTTTGAAAGCATTCTTTGATTCTATTCTGACTCTAAAAAATCAAATTACACAGTTAAACCAGTTTTAGAGGGCAAGGGCAAAGGCAAAACATCTGCATATTTCAGAGTTCACATATATCTTTCCCCATGCTACTCTTGCAATATACTGCATGGATACTGATAAGGTGAGGAAGACTGCCTTCTTTGTTTTGTTGTCCAGAGGGAAAGCTTGCTTCACCTGGGAAGATAATTGCTTTCTCCTGTTTCCCACACAGTAAACACTTGTAACCAAAACACACAGAGCACTCTAATGCATGCAAAGGAGTTGAGAATCCAAAAACTGTATCAAACAAAAGGCATTTTTTCTTTGCATTCCACCTTTACCTTTCTGCATCACCCTGAGGGAGGCTGATTCTGTTCATAAGGGGAAGGAGGAAAGACATTTCCAAGGTCTTACTAACACCTCTCCCATCTGTTTGCCATTCTACTATTGCATCATAGCATAGAAAATTATTGGACCATGACCAATTCCTGCCTAGAGATTTTTCAGATTCCCTTCTTATTCCCCTGATGAGCCAAGTGTAGCTGCCCTATCTTACATCCTTCTTCCATTCTTACATCTTCTTGTCCATTATCTTCCCGCATATGAACCTTACCACCTACTCCCACAAAAAGCTGCTGCTAGGTCCACCTAGGGTGCAGTAGAGGGAATTTCATTTCTGCAGGTTTTCACAGGTATCGATTTAAGCTAACAGATACATATTATCCACTGTAAAAGAAAATTACAGTTTTCATTACTAAGAAAGCACTTTCTTGTTGTCAAAAGAGAGCAGAAATGATGCCCTTGCATTAAAAGGCTTTTAGGAAGAAAATAGGCATTGAAATAGGCATTGAACTCCTGCTTGCAGTCTATTTCTTACAAGACTTTTTGTTCTTTCGAGTATGAAAAGGCCATACTTCCTTCATGCCTACTGGGATTAAATGGAGCCTGTATCTGGAGAATATATTCATATAGGACACCTTATTTCAACAGGGCAAACTCAATTTAGCCACAATGCTTTTAAAGGCATGGAATGGGCCCCCATTAGAATGGGTCTAAAATCATACATGTTCAGGCTTTCTTGTGGCCTCTTCAGAAAGGAAAGACAAGAGGAATGAAAACACAGACTACTCTCACTTAGTCCTTAAAACAGAAAAGAGTTGTGATTATATCAACATAGTAAAGAAGATTCTGCTATCTTTTTGTATCTTTTTTTATGTTGGGGTTTTTGGCAAACCAATTCTAACAATCTTTATATTCAAGGTAAGCAATAGCATCTATAACTTGTCTCTAGAAATGTACTTGCATTCAAGTCCAATGGAAGATAGAGAAGATATTAAGATAGCTTTAGGGATGAGACTTGGCCCTAAGAGTGTATCATATTTCTCCTGCTTCTTCTGTTTCCCCTCATCTAGTCAGCTTAAGAGCTGCAATGCTTTGTGAGCCCTTCCAAGCTTTCCTTCCACCATCTGCAGAATGCTTCTTGGGAAAGGATGAACGGACTCCAACAAGGATGCATAGTGTTTTCTTGCAGGCTGAGAAGTGGCAAACATTTCTTGGGTTCCACTCTTTTAGGAGACCTGCCTGTAAGTCAACACAGTCTACTTCAGAAGGTGTCTCAGTGGAAGCCTGCTGGCTCATGAAAGGGACTGGCAGCCTCCCTGAGGGGCCATCCTGAGGAAATAAAGCTTGGCTGCTCTATGACATGGATGGGGATAGAGGCTTAATTGTCGGTGCACTTAGTGGCTGGTAGTCTGTGGTCTCTTTTCTGACCACCCTGTCTGGACTAGCAAACTGATTTTTAACTGTTAGAGTCTAGTGAATGAAAGCCTACTGGTACTTTGAGGTTTCACTTTGCTGTTTGCACACTTCCCAATTGGGAGTGTCTGCCACGCAGTAGCTGAGAATGTTCTTCAGTGTTTTTTATATTCTTTCATTCTTCCTCCCAGATCCAAAGGTGATTCTTCTGACCTGACAGGGCAGCCCTAGGTGTAAGGTGTGCCTATGAAAAGAGAAAGATAAAAACAAACAGAACACATAAACACCATCACCACCACAACCCTCTGATAGAGTCCCCAAACTCTATCCATAGCAATAATAATGTGGAAGAAAAGTTCTTCTCTCCAAAATTATCTGGTTCTCCAGTACCAGATAATTTTGCACAGCTGAAGCACAGCTACAAGTTTGCTCTTAATCGTTCTGCTATGAGGGGTGGAAAGAGTGACATCAGGTTGAGGTTGTCTATTAGTATCCTGACCCTCACATTTATCTCATTCAACTTAGGTGATAAGCCAAACCTAAGTTAGTTGTCCAGGCTGCCTCAAAAATCAGCACTCAGAGAATAGCTCCTTTCTCTGGATTATTGTCTGGCACCAAAAGTGGTATAGACTCTAACCTTGAAGTTAAAGATGAAGAAAGCCCTCAATGGTCTATTCAAAAATTTTTGACAAAATTCTTATTAGCTGAAACAGAGTTCCGGAGAATTGTCGTACTTTAATACTATACAGAATACTCTGGAGCATTGGATTGGTGTACCAAAACTAGAGTAAAACCCACAGTCAAATAAAAGGACAAGGGATCCTTTAAACCCATCTCAATTTGAATTGAACTATTAACTTTCATTCCTTATGGGACCCTATCTGAATTGTTCCAGTTCTGCCATTTACACCAACCTCTCCTGGGATTTTATTACTAGTTGGCAGTGCCGTATCTGCTGAGACATGGTTTAAGGATACCAAGAAGTGTGTAGTAATACTCCTTACATCCTTGCACCACAGAGATGTGGTAGCAGCCTCCAAGAACCAATTCAAATGTATATCTCCAGACAAATGCTTCCCAACAGTGTAAAATACAGAATGCAGAACACATTCAGATGCATTGCAGAAACCAAGTGACAAAGTATATTAATAAAAACTCTCTGGACAATAAAAATTCTGCCATTTCAACAATGTTTTGTCATTACACCAAAGGGTTCAATCTTGTTACTTAGAGCTTGAAAAAAATACATCCTGTTTAATATAATCTTTTGTTAGACAAGTTAATTAAGGTGAAGAAATGCAATCTAGCAATTGTATTCTTCATAAGCAGTATAACAGAATAACTGCTGAACTTCTGTAAATCATATTCCTTTCATCAAACACAGCCACAAAGACTAAAGCTAAGCCTATTCTGACAAATTCCTCATCATGTTGAAGTTCAACAAAAATAAGTGGGAAGGAGATTGCAAGCACTCCATTAATGCTATCCAGAATGGATATGAAGACCATTCTGTATATCCAATCAATCTAACATGTAAGAACAGAAGGATAATTAACTTCACATTAATGGCTGGTAAAGAATTAGGTACACAATAAGCCAACTTCTCAGCTATACAAATTGGCACAAATGTAGAACCTGATCTGCTCTGTGCCTCATAAATCATTGCAATTATAGACAGTAAGACAAGAAAACAACATCCAAAGGTGGGTTCATTTACCCCCTTCCCAATGGTGGGATCATTTGTACTGATGTCATTCCTCACAAAAGCTTGTCCTGTCTGATTCAGAAACACCCAGGAATGTGAAGTTTATAAGTTTTCAGCACTTTGCTCTTATTCTTAACTGTGAGAATATTTTTTTCGCAGTCTGATCTAAGTCTTACCTGCAATGAAACCCTCCTTGTCCTACAAACATCAAGGGAGAGATTATTGCCTTCTGTATCACAGCCATATTTTACATATCTTTCTGTCTTTTTCTCTCAACCATCTGAGATATTCTTTCTGAATCAGCCATGGTTTATATATTCTTTTTTCTCTACCCTCTGATCTCTCTCACTAAATTCTTAAACACAGATAATTACTACAATTACAGAATACACTGTAACCACTGCATAGCTAAGTCTGTGCTCTATAAAGGTAGAGGCCTTTAAATGTGTGAGAAGGTTCTCACACATTTTGAGCAGAAATACATGAATAAATAAATCTGAGAATCTGGACTTCAGCATCTCTTGATAGCAAGTATCTATGAATCTCATCCTTCTGTTCTGAAGATTGAAATTCACCCAATAATGCCAACTCTCTCTATGAGAGTGAGCTTATGCACAGGAATGTGCATAAAAGGATATAACTATATTTTTTTCCCAGATAGGATAGAAACGGTTTTGTGCTCATATATTCTGATCTGCTTTGATACACTCCTTTTCATGAAGGAGTTAGTTTCCTAACTAGAGAACTTAAAATTGTTTCAAGTAACACATCACTGCCTGTTGATTCTGATGATGAATTTTAACAGGGTGAATTTAATCCTGGAAAAACAGATATTTGAATTCTGATACTTGCTATGTGATAGGAATGTATAATCCCTCATAATCTCAATCTGTCATAGTGTAGTAGCAAGGAAATTAAAAGAACCTATTAATTATACTTATTCAGTAGGGCAGTGTTAAACCATTGCCTTTGCAGAATCATCTCAACCACTACTTTCCCTCAAAAATGGAATTTATGAATTGATCATCTGAATTCTCTTATTGCTAGACATAACCAACTTTTCTTTATGGACTTGTTTTTTATTTTGTGTTAGATTTTGCTGCAGGTCTACTAATGAGGTATATCCTTCCGGCGTTAAACAACTGATCAAGATAACTACTTTGTTCACTTCACTGATCTCAGAAATAGACATTGATAGTAAAGTCATGCTTTGATTACCAGACCACTCTGGATTTTATTGGGGGTGAAGTGAAGGAATGTTGCAAGTCTCCCCTGAAATCTTTTTTTCACAAACACCATTTCTTGACAAAGCTTGTCAGGCCTACTCCTTTTGTTTTACCTACTGGCTATTGTTCACTGTATTGCTAACTTTTCACCCCACTTATCACACCGTTGTACACAGGTTAGGATGCCTTTAATTAATTATTAAATTATATTATTAAAATATTATTTAAATTATTAAATATTATATGCCTTTAATTAATTATTCCCATCAATCTCTCTTTATTGACTAAAGTAACTTCATATATCATCCTAACCAGCAGCAATTAAAGTCAGGGTGAATACTTCAAATGCAGCATTTCTCCTGGTCCTTAAGTTAGGTCTCGCTATGTCTTTTAACAGAGCACAACAATATTAGCTCAGACCCTGAAAACAGTGAACATTTACTCAGATGTAGTGCTGTGCTTATTCAATTCACAGTTCAGGATGGGCCTGTGCAATACCAGCTCTGTGTGGAGCATCATTCAGAGATGTAGGTATTCTCTGGTATATCTCACTTTAGCCAGAGGAGTAGCCTCCATTCAGCTCCAGATTCTCTTTATGTACCACTATGCATCTCAAATGTCTTTTTGCAGTTCTGAGGGAACATCACAATCCGTCCTGTATTCATGCCTGATTCCCTTGGGAAATTGGGGGAGTTCCAACAGGGAAAGGAAGTGCAAAGGTTAGAAGTTATGCATTACATTCTTCTAGGTTTCCCAGACTATACAGCGAAGTACTGGGACTGCAGGAGGCATTCTCTCATAAGCATAATTTATTCCAGTGTTCTTTTGAGTAGTTGTATTTCCCATATGATTCTTCACTAAGAATGTTTCTCACTGAGGTGTTTTACACCTCAGCACTACTTTTATACACCAGCGCATTTCTCTGCTATCTTTGCTTGAAACATTCTTTTTATATTCGTCTTACCAAGAATAGCCATTGCAAGCACACACATTCCCCACAAAAAAAGAGAAAAACTAATCTTTCCAAATATCCTGGGCTTCTGCATTTGCACCTTTTTTTTTTGGTTTTTTGTTTTGTTTTGTTTTTTGTTTTGTTTGTTTGTTTGTTTTTCTGGAACCATAGCAAAAAGCTTGTCTCACCCCCCATCTGAGGTTCCACTGGTTGGATATCCTTGGTATCTGACCTACAGCTTTACTTAAATTTCAGTGTTTAGTTCCTTATGTATGTTTTTACCTTGAAGATTACAAATAAGAGAGAGCCATTATCTCCCTAAATCATTCAAAATGCTTTTGAACCTTCCAATTCTGAATTTCAGATAATCCACCAGAGATGAAGGCTGCAGGACTGAAATTAATTTACTTTACTTTTAGAGTAGAATATGCCCCTGTGATGAAATTGGGCTAATAGGGTAACATAAATAAAAGAAATCAGTTCACCTTCTCTGAAGCATCTTGCATTCTGTGAAAAAAAAAAGAGGTTTTTTTACTGTGGAAATTCAGAATTTCCCCTGAATATACCCAGAAAAACCTTGAACACAAACAGGTATTTCAGTGGACACTTTAAGGAAGTGATGACATTTTTGTAAATATATTTCAATTTTTTTTTTGGCCATTTCATGGTAAATACAGAAAGAACTGACCCAGGCAAACACAGAGGTGTTTAACCACTGATACTGACTGTGTAAGCCCATAGCTTACCCATAAGCATGAGGGGAGTAGAGGCAAGGGCTAACCATCTCTTTCAGGCCTCAAGTGGTTTGTTTCTGCCTCTGCCATCCAGGCTGTTTCTATTATCCCACCAAGCCCAAGAGCCAAGAGGAAGAGAAGTCTCTTGGTTTCTCTAAGACTTTCTTATTACTACAGACTCAAAAACAATCCCAATTTTTGTTTCGTCCCTTGACACACCCAAGTTTACCCAGCATCATTGTGTCCTGTTCAAATCCTCCACATGAAGAAAGTACTTCAAATCTTCAGAACAAACACCTAAGACAAGCCTATACTTTGAGGATAGAGGCTCTAATCCACCTTTCTTGAAGTTGGGTCTTTCCAAGGTAGGAAAAATGGAAGAACTGGTGAAAGACTGGGATCTTGCAAGGAAGACCTTCTGGGACAATATCTCAACAATTCAGAGGTGTTCAGCCACCTTCCCCAGAGTAGGTATTTTTGCCAAAGAAATGTACTGAAACATTAGACTCTGCCTGATAGTCTTGAATTGTTTTTGTTTGCTGTGTGAGCTAGTGAAGATTTGTGAATGGCACTGGTGATGAAGCACCTTGACATCTCTGTCCCTGGACACATTTCAGAGAAGCCAGCATACATAATCATGCTTTCGCTGCAGATCCTCTGCAGAAAGATTTGTGAACTTACTGGCTCCATCATGCGTCCTCCAGAGAACACTGCAAGGGAGAAACACTCCTTGGATTGTTCATGTTTCTAAGCTTATAAATGAAAATAATCCAGTTTTGAAACAAACCCTTTGAGTTATGAAAGACTCTGCAATGCCTCTGATGACTACACCTGCCTGGCTGGGAATGAATATTCACACCTGTTCTTCATGATAAGAAAATCAGCCAAAGTAAATAGACTATCCTTTATTTTTGTGTTCTACTGTTAAACCTGAATTAGAATTTTTTTTAACTTGCCAGTATTTTAGAGTAATGATGATTTTAGTTACCAAATTGAAACATGGCTGCTACACTCAGGGTCAAGTCTGATTCTGGTTCTTTTTAATTAGCTCGCTATGGTTTTGTGCAAGTCACATAATTTTTGGCTTCAGTTAATGTGCTGTTGGTACTTTGTTACAGGAGAATCAAGTTTGATGGTATATACTTGCACATCATGATAGAGATTTAGAAGATCTTGAAGGAAATCCAAATGTCACAATGTACCCAATAAATAGTATTATGAAAACATCATATACTCTATTAAACATTATTTAATTAATAGTTCTTGCAGATTTTTATGCAAGAGAAGTAGAATCACTGACTCTTTTTGTGAAACATCCTTCAAGTGCTATGTACTTTGCTGAAAGAGAAAGTACAAAAGGTCATAATGGTACTAAGGATTACGTTGCTCAGAATGTATACTAGCTGCCATTTCTGCTTGGTGTGACATGGTTAATGTAGCATCCTACAGGCAGCACCTTTATTAACTACTGTGTGAATGCAATGAATTAAACACAGCAGTCACCTGAATAAATGCACGATGTCAACAAATGTGTATGCATACATCTGAGTTAGTTCTTCCTAGACTCTCTTTGTAGTCACAGAAAAGAAAGCATCTTTAGGAAGTGGTCTATCCTGACCTGAGACAACCAACCAAACCATATCACATAAAGTACAGCCAAAAACTTCCTTCCCATGTCTCTCCAATAACTACAAAAGAAGCTGCAATTATTAGTCAAACTGCAAACATTGAGACTGTTGTTATCTAAAGGCAGGTGAAGTGAAATCTACATCAGAAGTTGGGATATGTACACACAGGAACTCAATTCACAATTCCACCAGAAAAGTATCAAGTGGTCTTTAATAATTTGCTCCATTTATTCATTTAAATGAAGGCGATAATGAGATTTATTCATTAAGAAGACTTTTGCAGAACTCAGATGAGGGAAAATGTTTCATCTCAAGCAACAATATGATGACAGAAAAGGGCTGTTTTCTCCTCTGAAAATGTCTGATTTAGTTTCAACCATGTGTCAAAGATGAAATACTGACTGCAGTGACTTCTTATCAGGTTAACTCTTCTCACTGAACATTTCCTGTTTAATCATATTAAATAAACTACCTCTGAAAATATTAAAAATTGTGACACATATGATATCATCAAAATTACTTACCTTCTTTGTGCCAACCTGTAAATATTGCTTTTTCACAGCATAAATTCTTTCAACATAACACAGGCATAACAAATAAAAATCTGGATCTAAAGGCTGATGGGGGTGTAGCGTCATTTTTATCCCCTTCCAACAAAACTGTCCTAAATTTATATTCACTGAGTAACACAATGAAGTAAAGCAAGAATGAGAGAAGGAATACATAGAACTTTTTAAATTACATTGATCCAGGCCTACAAGTATCCTGACATCTGAGTCTGAAAATCAAAGCATGAACTTTAGAATGGATGCTAATTAGAGCATTAACAGAAATGTTTTTCACTGTTGAACTTAAGCACACGAGAATAAATATGAATACTAGAATTTTACTCCAGACACATTTTATACAACTCCCTTAAAAACCATTATACCAGTAAAACATATTCCTGATTCTGATAGTCCCTGCGGCTGTCTCACAGTAAACAGCATTGCTCATTTTGGGTGGTAATCATCCTTCCTTCTTCACATGTTTTAATAAGCAAATTTTTGGGGGGTGTATCTGTCTGATTTTATTAAACAGTGAGTCTGTCCCATTTTTTTTTTCACAGTTACCTTTTAAAATTTGTTTTGAAAAGTGACTATAGAGTAGGCAAATATATGAAAATATGTGTATTATTATTATTATTATTATTATCATTATATTACTGAATAGATTTTATATGTGCTTACACTAGAAATAAAATTAGAAATCCTCCACAAAGGGAAAAATAGGGAAGAATGAAGCAGGAAAAGAGCTGCATTTTATCCAGGCATGCAACCAGTAAACCACACTCCATTTTCACAATACTCTCCTCTGAGAGCCCGTTCTCATGTTTGTGCTCACATGTGCTGGTTTCCATTAAATCTTTCTGGAGACACACAACACTTAACCATATATAAAAGGCCACTAAAACATTACAAGCAATAAAGGGTTTACCAGGCAGATACAGAACACAAATATCACAACTTGTGTGTCAGAGAAATTAAAAGGTAAGCATGATCTAACTATATACATTGGGAGTTCAGAATTTGGTTTTCTGCCTTTTATGAATTTTGTGACTTCCAAATAGTAAGACCAGACTAAATAGTTCACCTGGTAATCAGAGTTGTGCAGCAGCTCTAGACAAATCTGCAAAAGTTCACACATCTTCCAAAAAGCAGCTCTGACTGAGCCTCAGAGTCAAAGATGTATTAAGAAATAAGACAGTCCCCAAAGTTGGCAATGACATTTTTGCTACAGCTTTTAAGGTAATTTGGACAGATTTCAACATATATAAGTAGAAAGATTGTCCCTGACTTCAATGTGGACAGGCTGATCCTTTGGTAGGGGAAAAGGGCCAGGGAAGCCTCTTCATCTTTGGCATCTTTACCACCTTCTTTTACAAGCCTTGTCCTTGTCAGGAGACCTTGAACTGATGTGAACTGATGTGTTCAACGTGTGTGCAGCCAGAATCAGACCCCCATGCTTTGGGCTGCTGTGTTGTGGCCACAGGTAGGCTGGCAGCCCAGCTGGGAAAGGCTGGCTCCGGAGCCCAGCTGTGTTTTGGAGCTGACCTCAGAGTTCATGTCTGCTCTGGGGGTAGCTGACCAAATAGCAATAGCTATCCATCTCCTTTATACTAATCCAAAAGATGAGAGGCTAGGAAAGGTTTGAAACAAGTAAGGAAGTTATCTAATATTTAAATCCAGGGTTTAAGCCCAGAGGTGACATCCAATGCAAATGCAGCTGTAATATTTTGAATCCTAAGATTTTGGATTGTTTAGTGTAGTCCAACTGTAGTAGATTTTGATGCCAATAGTGTTTAGGCATATGCAAATAAATATTTATTGATGGAGTAATTAGAATTACTATAGCTGTAAAAAAGTAGAGAAAGTGCAAAAGCCTTTTTGCAAGCCATCAAAAGGTTACTAATTTTGTCTATCTAGCATAATAAAAAGCAATGTCTGCATCTACAGACTTTATCCAACTTTGCACACACACTGTAATCTACATCTAATAGCAAAATCCTAAAATAAGCTCTTGATGAACCTTTATATCCTTGTAAAACTATATTAATGTGCCCCCAAGGTACTTCAAAGCCAAAGAGTTACAGAGGTACCAAATTCACTACTTTAAGTCCATTGTTGCCAAAATACTCACAGAGGATGGACAACCCAGTTTTCATTTCATGATGAATTGATAATGTGACTACAAACAACTCACAAACATTGAATTCTCCTTCCAAAATAGATGACTGCCTAAAGATGTTATTAAGTCCAAAGGATATCTCACTTGTTCATAAATATTCATGGTTAAAAAGTAAGAAACAAAATATAAATATATGGTCAGCAACATATTTTCTAAATGTGTGCCCATTTCATTTGATTTTGTGTTGATTTATTCTTTTTAATGAAAAACAAATCATGTTAGAAAGTCAGTACATTTCATACTTTCTGACAAAAAAATCACATCTTTCCCTTTTTATGTTTCACACTACTTCATTCATCATTGATTTACATATTTTTCTGTTGCAGTCTTTAAAAGTTGACAAAAGAGAGATATTTGGTTTAGGGAAAAGTGAAACACTACACTCACTTTCTTTTTTGTTTTATTTAGAATTTCAACAGGTTTCCACTGCATAGAATTTGTTATTTTTGTTATTTTTAATAACAAAAAATGTTATTAATTAATAATTAGTTGTTATTAATGTGGAAATTGTTATTTTTGCTGTATTTTCATGTTAAATTATCCAGGTTTGTTGGTTGATTTCTAAATCTTTAATAGCAGTTCTAATGACATTACTTTTTACAAATTGGAAAAAAAAAATTGGAATGCTATCTTAAATTACATAAACCCATGGGTTTATTCATGGTTGTAAAGAAATATAAGATTTGATAGTTCAGATAGATAGTTCTAGATAATTTATTTGATCAAATTATCAAATAGTCTTGGGATTCCAATAACATAAAAATGTGATTTTTAAGTGTCTAAACATTCACTTCACTGTTTTAACTTCTTTAGGGGAGTTGGAAAATCTCTTCGAGATTATCTGTGCAAATCAAGTTGTTTAAAGGAAAATGGCATTCTATTTCTATAGAGATTCTAAGATTTTCCAGTTGGCTTATAATTAAAATGAAAAGCAGAAGTGCTCTCTTTGTTCAGAGCAAATTTTGAAACCATTAGCATAAAAAGAAGTAAAGATGCTTCTATTTCTAGTGAAATAAAACATTTTAACATCTGAAGTGAATTTAGTATTTCACAATAGTGTTGAAAATCATATTGACGTTGTAAGACAAAATAGTTTTATTTGGATACACATTTTTAAAAGTCCTCTAATCAGATTGATAAAAAAATGGGGAAAATAGAAGAATTCATATTAATATATATATATATATTTCAGATCTGCGTGTGTGTGAAGAGGTTTTGAGTAGTTCTGTTGTCTAAATTTCAGGGACAAACAGTATCTAAGGTCATCAGAGTCTCAGCTTGAGAAAACTACAAAACTCTTCATGTTTAACTTCAACCTGCTCAGCAAACTTGTGCCTACCAGCAACGAGAAAGTGTCATTTTCAAGGGCACCATGAAGGACAGAATACTGGAGAGCATGTTAAGGAATTCCAACAACTTTAATGGGACAAGAAATGATCAATCCTTTCTCTTCACACGTTTCTTCTCTGTATGCCAGGCACTTCCCTTTGAATGCAAAAGAGCTTAGAGGTGGAACTTTTGGATAGACATCAAGGGTTATAAACCTTGCAGTCAGAAGTTTTCAATTAAGCACTTCCTTTGCCTCAAATACCTGGCCTTTCTTTTTTTTTTTATTTTTAAGAAAAATTCTTATCTATGATATGAAAATTAGTTACAGCAAAGTGTTTTCGATTTTTTTTAGGAGGATGTCTCTTTTCAGGAAAAAATAAATATTACAAAGAAAAATAGATATAAAAGAAGTAAAATGGCATGTATTTGTCTGGTCTGAATTACCATAAACAGCTACATGTTTAAACCATTAAATTATAGGTGAAAATTTAAAAATATGAGGAAGCAAAGTCAGGGTTTGAAATTAAATATCGAGTTAAAAGGAGAAATAATTAAAGATTTACAGAAAATCAAAAAATGAAAATTATTTTTCCACTGTTATGTAGTTATCTATTGAACCCACTGAACATTAATCATCACACAAAGTCAAATTTCTTTACCACATAGAAAATATTGTGGAAAATGTTATTCTTTCAGCAATTTGCTTGTAGGTTACAAAGTTTAAAAAGTCTTAAACCTCACTAAAAAACAAACAAACCCCACCTTTGGCTAAAATAACCAAACCCAGGTATTAATATAACAGCTACCATAGTCTGACCTCCCATCCCCAGTGCTTTGGATGAGTGGATTTGTTTCTCTGAACAGAGCTGAAAGACTTTTCTACCCTACAGCAGAAATTCTGCACATAGACCAATTTCAATGCATTTCAAGATTAAAAGCACTATGCTCTGGACAAGACTCCTTGATTTTCTTCTGTATTATTATTTGGAAACACTTTTTCTCCTCAGCATATTTAGAAAGCTGTAGAAATTGAATGGTGTTTTTTCAAGTACTCTGTGACATGAACATTCACCCCAGACATCACACCTCAGTTGGGATTCTCCATGGGATATCCCTTTTCATTGTACCATATTGCACAATTAATGTCTACATTTTCTTTTCTCCTGGATACTCTTGAGCTTGATGTTTTTCCTGCACAACCAAAATTGAAACAAGTTATTAATATTACACCTGCTTTAGCTATCCATTAATGAATATCATTTAAAGTATTCCATCTTTAGGCAGCAGCACCTCTGCATTTGCCTTACACAATGCTTCGTAATGACCTACATGGCTCAGAACCTTAACGTAAGTTTCACAGAAGGGCACAGAAGGGCACTGGGATTAAGGAGAGATGGGAGTCTCTGTAATTTAAGCCCTGGCAGCTGGCACCACCTTACATGCAAAATAAATACTTTACAGTGATGCATCAAGTAGATCCCAGGGCAGAATCTGGCCCTGTAAAAACAATCATTTTGAGAACTAGAAGATGACATCTGCAATTGTTTCCCCATCTTCACCATATAGACACATTCTGCTTTCCCAGCACTTTGTGTTTTTATGAAAGCCATCAGCATTAGATAAATCAAACTGCATTCCCTACAAGCACCCCTGGATAACTTGCTTATTTCCACAGCTTCCAGTCTGATTTGCTGGAGAACGTCTGCCAGCCCAGCCTGTTCTATAGCCATTCCCATGAGTCATAACACAGCAGCTCCAGATGGAAGAAAGGGCAAACATCTCCCTCCAGAGTTATCACCAACTCAGTTCCCATCAATCAACCAGCAGCTGGGACTGAAGAAACATTCTCTGCTTTGCCTGGCTCACTCCTGCCAAAGATTCAGCATGTTAGAGCTGTGCTTTCTCTCACATCCAGTCCTTGGGGGTGAAAAAGCCTGAAGACTTACAGATTTCCCATGTGGCTACTCAGCCTACTACCTTCAAGAATCATGTCAAACTTTATGAACAAAAGAGATTTTGTCTTAGCACTTTGATTTGGTGTTTTTAATTCAGGGACTGAAGCTTCCTGTCTTACAGGTGAGATCTCCATCCAGGAGACAGAGGAGCATTGCATGTACTATTCTAAAGGCACAGTAGCAAGTGATTGGCAAGCCAAAGGCACGTCTGGGTTAACATGTGGGAAGCATGCACACTGAGTAAATGTGACTGCTCGTGCCCATTCTGCAGTTGGTAAAAGTAGTAGGAGTTGGCTGATGAACTGCAGTAATGGTGGGAATCCAGTTTTTGCTCTGTAGTAGCAGACATGGCAGGAGGTAGCTGTTCCTTGAGCCAAGACAAAAATGGAGAGTGAACAGTTGGAGCACTCCAGCAGTAGAGTTTTGGCACAAAGCTTCACACAAATGCTGCCTCTTGCCAGGGTGACCTGCTGCTCTGTGCTCTCAGCCATCACCTGCAGGCAGGGAAGGCTGCAGAGGCTAATACCTTGGGGGATACAAAAGAAACAAAACTGCATGGAAGAAAAATATTTGGGTGAATACTATCCCCTCATCTGTTACAAGTACAAGCTGCAAACACCAGAGAGTATTTCTCTGATCAGACTTACCTGGGCTGGCCTAGATTTCCTGTGAGTTAATAGTCCCTCATTCCCAAAGAAAGATCTTTGGTTTTACAGGAGATGATAGGCCAGCCTAAGTGGGGACAGGGACCTGCTCTGCAGGTCTAACTGCTGCTTTCATAAAGGACATTCAGTGCCCCAAATTTACCCCTTCATGCTGAAAGCAGACCTAAAAGTCTGAAGTTTCCTTTTGTGGCATTAAAAAAAAAAAATAACCCAGTATTTTCTGGCCATGCCTTCAATAACAAGAGGGAGCTAAAAGAGATCTACACCATAAAGTTTAGGGTCCATTTTAGGAGCATCTATTTCATAAAAATTTAATCAAAGACATAGTTCTGAATCTTACCTTTGGCTAACTATGCAAAGATATTTTCCTGTGGAAAATAGCACACATTTTCCTGTGAAAATGTCCTTGCCTGGACAAAGTGGGCTGGATAACTTTGCCTTATTTTTAATGTATTCATCTGTTAAAAATTTGATTCAAATAGTATTGGCATTGTGCATCTGAGGCAAAAAGGAATGGTGAGCAGATAAAAAGAAAATCATACACTGCAGGACAGAGAAGAGAAAAAAGTCAGCCCAAAAGGGACAAAAACAGTAAAGAAAGAAATTCAGCTGGGAAATGAAATCGTACTATATACAAATTATATATGGAAAGAGAGAGAGAAGGAAATCTACTTCTGTAGGCTGGCTTTTGTGAGTATCACTTTTATGCCTAGCCTCTGTATAGGTAGCACACTTTGCTTTTTCATAAAACCTACTTTAGGAACAGAAAGCTTGAATCACCTATAGGGAAAAAGAGAAAGGCCATAGGGCTAAATCATGAGAGTCAAAGATTTGAAATATTGAGCTAAAGCTACAAAGCCAAAAAATACAGGGACAAATTCATGAATTTTACATAGATGCTCCATTCAACATAAGGTATTGTTCACTGTCTCTAGTCCTGGGAGATATTTTATTCACCTGGAAAATTGCCTTCAGTCTGTCCAAAATAGTATTTTAGTTCTAAGATATAGGGATGTCATTAAATAGAGAGCATTTGACATTGCCGTAGGGCTTCCCAATTGAAAAAATGCTCTATCAAATAAGGGAATCTGGCACCATTGCATTGTTACTATCTACTGAAGCTAAATAAAAAATTACAGCTTCTTTGCGCCTCTTATACTTTGGAGTCTACAGGGAAATCAGGCAGATCACAAACAAGTTAAGATTCCAAATTGCCAATCAGAAGAAAAAGGAGTTTTCAACATTTTAATTTGGGCAAGTGGATCGCTCCCCAGTTTTGGCCAAAGGAGTAAAATAGCAAAGAAGCCCAGTTGGACTCTCTTTTTTATTTCCCATAGTAGTACTGAACAGAGCCTTTTTAAACTATTGAAAAGAATCTGTAAGATTTTAATATGTCCTGTTCCACACCCATGTCCCTTTTTCCCAAACTCATAATCGCTGGAAAGCTGTGTGCACCTCAGTGATAAAGCAGGCTTGCTTAGTTTAAAACAATGTCTGTTTCCTTACATCAGCGTTCTGCCATTCTTAAGCTTTCTTCTCTCAACCCACCTATCACAATTCAAAAATGTCATGTTGATGCTTTATAGGCAGACTCCTTCTGGATTCTTCTTAGAAACAGCAGAATCCTTGAATAATTTATGCCAGTCTGTTTCTGCTCTACTTTTTTCCTGCACTTCAGTAAGATTCCATGAAGGAGGGGGAGAAGGAATCAAGTAAGCAACTGCTAGCAAGTGTCTGCCTCTACATCCAGCATTTGTCTTCTATCATCCCCATCCCCCCACATCAGGAAAGACAGGAAAGGAAATTCTTCTCTCAGAAACATTAAAGGTTGAATTAAAGTTCAAGACTAGCAAGACTTTCCACAGCTACAAGGATCACAGCAGGTAAAGCCAAGTTGAGCAAATACCTGCATGTCAATAGCATATGTGGCATCATAACTGAAAGATGATTTAGTAAAATTTGGGGTTAGGAGGCAGTTTGACCATGCTGGGTTCTCCACACAGGGTTTTAAATTGCCTCCCAAACTGTTCTATTACTTAAATTTTTTATGTCTTTGCTGGAGAAAATTTAAAAACAAAGCAAAGCAAAATCAAACCACACAAAACTCACAATCACATATTCAACACCTCAAAAAAAATTAAATGTAACCTGCAAAGACTGCAGGACTGCTGGAGTGTTCCTTTTTAATCTGAAACACTGAGCAAGAGAAAAAGCAGGAGTCACCAGGGTGAGGGTCAGGCTGGAAAACCCCTACTCTGAAGGACTGAGCTTCTTAGTTGCATTTTCCACGAGTATGACAATGAGAACTATACTGTTATTTTGTAGCTCCCTATTCATTACAGCAGAACCCAAGTAGACGATGTAAGCTGTTAGATGCTGTAAAATGTGGGTCTGCCCCAGCTCTGTCCTATGCCAAAGAGCCTGGAGACAGAAGTGACTGTTCTATAACTACACATCTCATTGCTGCACTCACTACAGAGACTGTGCCGAAGGCTTGCTGATGTCATGCACCACATAAACCTTGAAAAAACCTTTTGTAAATTTTATCTCAGCACTACTACCTCCTATAACAACACAAGGAAAGCCAGTCAAAATGCCAAAGGAATTTGTGCCTTTGAAACAACTTGATGGCTTTCTTTAAATAAATTTTTCCTAGCCAAAATAAACAAAGGACATCTAAATCCTACTAAACTCAGATGTGTCACAAGGAGACACAGCCTTTTAGCCTCATTATCTTGGAAACACCCAAAGGAAGATCCCAGATATTTAGCTGTCTGTTCTTTGTCACAGACATCTTTTCACTAAAAATGTTTTCTTTAGGATTTTTCCTTCTGAGAAGCTAAGAGGCCTCAGAGACAGAATGTAAACAATGGTTATCTGATGCTGTGGAATGCAACAGGTCCACCTGTGATTGGCCCATCTTGGATGTTTATAATTAATGGCCAATCAAGGACCGAGCTATCTCAGACAGAGTCCGAGAGAGCTGCCTTTGTTATCATTGTTTTCTTTTCTATTCTTAGCTTAGTTAGCATCTGAGGAAACATTTCCTTCTATTTGTTTTTAGTATCGTTATAATGTAATATATATATATCATAAAATAAGAAATCAAGCCTTCTGAACATGGAGTCAACATTCTCGTCTCTTCCCTCATCCAAGAACCCCTGTGAACACGGTCACAGTTCTTGACTGCAGTGCTGGTCTTCAGTCAGGAACATTTTATCCCTATAGGCATTCTCACTCTTTGCTTGTCTTTTAATCCTACCTCCACCCACTTAAGGCAGACAAATTATTTTCAGTAGCTTTCACTGTAAATCAAAAGTAAGTCTGTGTTTTGTACAGGCCATTCTTCACCCATTAACTGAATCCAGTAGCATCATCTGCTGTAACACAGGGTAAAACCAGCACTTTGCTGGACACCTGCAGAGTACTGAGCTCCAAGTCATCTGTGATGGGTAAGAAACAATGGCATTTCGAGACCTAGCTCAAAATGCCACTCAGGAGGCTCTTAAACTCTCATCTTCCACTTTTGACTGAGCATGGATGACCTGATGATAAAGCCTTCACCTAATCAGTTTCTCAGAAGTACAGAGAATATATAGCCTCATTGCAGTTATTGAAACTTTTGCTAACCGACTTGATTTAACTTCACCAGGCAGTGCAGGCTAACAGGAAGGCCAAATCATCACAAAATTGCAGAGACTAACTTAATGATGCATTTTTCCAGCTTTCTCAGAAAGGCTGGTAATATGTTCTAATTTTCTACAACTATTTGGTAATGGTACCAAGTTACTTTGTCATGTAAATCTTTCTTTATATTATCCACAGGGAATGAAGTTGCACCTTTGACTGCAGCATGGAAATACCATAGAGAAAAGTGTTATTTTCTAATTTCAAAAAGCCTCTTTGAAGTGTCAGAAGGTTTTTAGGCTGCTTTCATAGCCACAGAAATGTGTTCATGTAGATTTTCTAAATGTGTTCACTGTAAATTTTAGTTTTAGAAGGACAGAAGTTTAATTTTGCTAATAAAATATAAAAGATAATAAAGTAAGGGGTTGGATGTTTGTAGCCTTAAGACACAGCACCATTATGATTTAGATATCAGTCGTAAGTCAATGCCAGATCAATATTCAACACTTGCACTATATTTAAATTATATTGCTCAAAAGTACATTAAGAATTCACTATTGAGAATACAATTATTCCACGGATCAGGCTAAAGAAGAACCATGTAATAAACAACTTTACAATACAATACAATACAATACAATACAATACAATAACTGTATGTTTCCCACAATGATGTTCCAAAACCCATCCTAAATAAATCTTTTGTAATATCTCCTTATAATTTATTTAGTTATATGAAGAACTAAAGAAATAAAATATGGCTCTTCTCTAATTCTCTGGATGTTTAATCTCTGCCCTTAAGAATAATTTCACATGATAACTGATGGCTAGAGCCACATTTCTTATATTAAGGGTGATTAAGAAAAACAAAATTATTTTAGAGTTTTGGGACCTGTAAGAGGATATGATAGGCACTTATCAGACCTCCAGAAGCCACACGTATATGAAACCTCTTATCACTGTATGAGGCAAGGATTAGCAAATACCCTTCCTTTATTAGCATAACAACTGATTAGAGGAAATCACAACTACATTGCATGGTCCTGAAATGGAGAGGGCAAGTGTTTTAGGAGAAAGACATGCAGAGATATAATCCTGTACCACTGCAGTGCCAGGATGGGGAGAGCTGTTGGATCACCCTGCAGCTGCTTCATCTTACCAGTGACCCCAGCCAGGGATCTGTAACTTTACTGGGCTACAGAGGGCTAAAGCTACAAGCTGGATGGGAAATGAGCTTTGCATAGGAGTGCCTCCAACTTTTGTCTAATTGGGTCAGTTTGACACTAAAAAGTTTCACTTGTCAAACTAAAATAAAATTAGCTGGAAATTCTAGACAATAGAATGTTTGGTTAGGACTTGCTTTTCCTGAGGGGGGGAAAACCCCAAAAAACTTTAGAAACTTCCAAGTTTAAATGGCAAAATAAAATATCCATACAAACCTGAAGATTTAAATGGATAACTGATTCAAACCCCAATTCATTTATTGATCTGAACGCTCTTCTTCCTTTTTAATCTCTTATTTATTTTCTCTTGAGAAACTATGCTACCTTACCTAGGTCATTATCTACTTCTGCTGATGTATAAAGTCAATGGCAGTAGGATTGGGTCTTCTGCTACTGCAACCTGATGTCATGTAAAATCTCTCAGAGATCGTGGAAAAGCAGCTGAGCAGGGTATAAGCACTTTCCAAAACAAAGCCTTTCCCTGCACAATTTCTGAGACAAGAACACAGACTTGGCTGTGTGTGAGCTCCAACACAAACCACTGTTATTTCAGAAATCAGATGTTTCATCCACATCAGAAGTCAGAATGATCCCAATCAGGAACAGCAGTTTTCACATGCCATAGCCAGATGACAGCAGTTACTGGAGGCAGACAGCTGAAGCTAGTTGGGATATTCCTACACATATCCATAGTGTGCAAACAAATACTTAAGGTTTGTCACCAGTGTTTGCCTTACAGGATTGTAAGGCAGAAGTTTTCTAAAAGGTAATTGACAGTGGTGAAATTTCCTCTCAGTTTTGGTCTCCAGTTTGTGTGTTTGCCCTTTGAGGCAAACAGCTTAGGAGCCAGACCCTCCTGTAGTCACAGTACAGATAGAAAAAGATCTTGCCAGTCTTCTCTCCCACCAGCCGTGTTTGCCAATTTATGCTTTACTAACACCTTAGAGTCACACCCTGTACCACTGCTTTTTCCTAAGAAAGGAAAAAGCCTAGTCCATTTTCAAATTCTAGTTGCACAGGAAAATGCCAGATCAATATTAAGACCCTGGCATCAGGAATTTAGGGAGGCATCACAATCTCCTGTGCCCCTCCATCAATGAATTTCTCTTTCCATCACTGCTTTCCTAAAGAAACAAGCCTGTATTTCTCTTTCAGGGAAGGATGCAGTGAAGTTTGTAAAGTAGCAGCTCTCATACCTCATCTCTTCCAAATTGAGTACATTATTAATCTGACTATAGTAGCATTATTCATTCATAGTTGAGGGTTCCCAAAGATTTGCCTGGAGTCCTATCTCATCAGCTCCAAAGGCAGTCTGTCAGCTGCAATAGGAATCTATGTTATTATTGTAATCCAGTGTCTGTGTGCTTGGCAGAAGGACAGTTAAATAAATCAGGGATGACTTCTGGATTTTTAACTTGTTACTGCATGTCTCTCTTTCCATAACTGATCTGGTATCTGGCAGAGATGATAGCATGGATGAGAGCCAGCTTGCTAAGGAGACAGCCAATGCTGATGGTAGAAGAGGAGACAGTTATTACCAAAGTGTTGTGGTAAGCGTGTGGCTTCAGGTGACACTGCTGACTTTGGAGGACTGCTGTTTATGTTTGGAAGATGAGGTAAAAGGAATGATGAAAGGTACTTTTTCCAACTTTTATTTTGGTGCAAATTAATTAAGAACTAACGAGTTCTAGAACAAACAAGTTCAGTTTTCATTCTTCTGGCTTCTGAGAGGGCTGTGCAACTAAGACCCTGGTGATGACACAGAGCAGACAGCTATTTCTTATAAGAAGCTGCCTCAGAGGAAAAACAACCCACCAAATCTTTGTGTTCTTTTTTTACATTTTTGTATTTTTAAACCTTTGGCAGAGTAATAGAGCACTCTGGAATATGAGTGGGTTTTGCTCTTTGCAAATGTAAATAAATAGATCATAGCATAAAAACATCCAAGCAAATGTTTTTTAAATATCAAGGATAGAAAAAATTAGTGAGAGAAAAAAGTAATGTTGAAAACTATGAAAATCATCATGACCAACAAAAGAAATTTTAGAAACATTTTTTTAAGGTAGCTTTAGGAACAATTTTTATAGCTCAACTTTTTCTTTTTTTTACTTTAGAAAAATAACAGAAAAAACCTCTTTATCTCCCAGCATAACTAAAGAGTCTTTTTACTCAGTGACAATTCTAATCTTCCTGTAATGATACTGGTAAATAAATGGGGGAAGGAGAAAGAAATTAAGACATGATATCTGTCTTCTCCATCTGCTTAATTTTGGAGAATTTATTTTGTTGAAAATAGTGGTGGGATCCAAGGTACAATTTCTATCACAGTTTTCATTTCTAGTGATGCTGAGATCCAGAAATTGGCTAAAATTCATTTCTGGGCTACTGAATTCTTCAAACATACATTTTAATTTTCTCTATACCGAACTAAAGCCAGACTGACTCCTTCAGCCTAATATAGCCATGAAGATTAAAATGCCAAAGTACTTTTCAGTGATTTCTCCAGCTTGCTCATATATACCATTGATTTTTTTTTCTTTCACATTAGTCTTTTCTGAGAAGCCTGAGACTAAAAAATAAATTACATGGACCTGCTAATAGTAAGCATGGATAGAATTAAGTCTTTTTTCATTGACCCCAGTTCAGTATCTTGTTCAAGCATAGACAAACTTGCTTCTGAGCAAACTTTTGCAGCATTGGCTGAGGCACACGCTGGCCCAGGTCTTGTTGGGACAGGATGAAAGCTACGAAGCTTTCCATAAAAATATACCAGACACTTACACCCCTTCAAGCACAGTGGAGCAGCTCCTACATGCAGCATTTTTCTTTGCTCCAAGATCCATACACTACAAGTAGCTGACCAGTCACAATGGCTGGGGGGCACTGAGGGGATGTGTTGCTACAGCAATTTTTAAAGTCATGAAACAGAAGCATGTGGGAGAGAGAGCAATCAATTGAATAAGTCATGTCCTCCATTTCTCTGTGCTGATAACTTGTTGAATCTGAACCACCACAAAAATAATGCACTCGTCTGGTTTAGTTCCTTGTTTGCTGTAAGTTACAAAAATACACAAAGAAAATTTATGCTCATAGTCAAGTAATTTGGAGAGCAAGTATGGCATACAATGGACAATAAAAGAAAGCAGTATGAGAGACACAAAGTTCCCTCTTACCCTATCATGTTTAATACCCCTGCATATGTTGTTGAGTGTAGATTAAGTGAAATGAGTTCTTCAATAGAAGTAAAAATAAACACCAGGGACTCTCTAATACTTACTTCTCAACTGCATTGTTCCATAACTTTCTGAGGAATGGAGAGTTTAAGGAAAATAGAGGTTCTTTCTTTATGGCTGGACATTTTTAAGTTATCATTTGTAAAACCACATAAAATGATTTAGTTGTCAAAGAATAACTGAATTACATAAATAAAACATTACATAAAAGACATCTCAGTACAATTTATGTGAAGTGAATTTCACAAGAACCAGTCTATTGTAGAAAATTCAACTTATGTCTTCCTGATCCTTTTATTCTATCTAAACATAGAAATTTATGTCAGTTCAAAAAAAAACTATTACTGTTTCTCATAACTGAATCCATTATTTTCCCTCCATGATCCATCAGGTAAAAACAAGTGCAATAGACAGCTCTAGCAGAGCCTTGAACATAAAAGGCCTCAAGAATAGAATGAGATCTGTTAAACATATCTTGCTGTGCACTATAACTGGAAATGATAACCTTGAGGTTTAATTTAAAACAAGTCATAGAAAAGACTTCTGACTGTAATTGTTATCTGTCACATAAATAAAATTATCATTAAATGGAAATGGGCTTGAAAAGGTACAGTTTTGCTTGTTGCATTGCCTGTAAGCAAATTGAACTCTGTGAAGGTTTATCACTCTTTGCTGCCTTCTTCCTCCAGTCTTTCTTAATAATGGATCCATTCAACTGCAAATATATGGAAAGAGCTGAAAACCAATTAATCATTTTCCCTATTACTTTTTATTTCCAGAGCTTTACTGATTCTGTTGCATTTAGTGATTCTGTCTCCTTTGTTCCCCTGCTAGCCCAAGGAAAAACAAAAATCCAAAATTAGACCTCATATTAGAGTGGTAGTATTTCCCGTGTATGGCAGCAGTTTCCAGACAGGCAAAATGAGGGAGTGAGTGCAAGTGCATGGATTAAGCCAGAAAACCAATGGATCTGAGGCCAGCACCTATGGTCCTTCCCAAGCTTGGCCTCCACTGGATTGTTCATAGAGGCAAAGGAACTCTACCAGGCACCAGATTTAGTGTAATTAGAGCAAGAGAAAAATGAACAGCCTACTTTCCTGCTTTTCGTTGCTTTTCAATTTGCTGTGAAAAGAAAGTGCACTAGTCTCAGGACACATAGTAGTGAGATGGAAACAGAGCTCAGGCTTGGACGTCAAAGATTCACCACACCTTTTCACCTACAGTGCATCTTGGGGAGGACAGACATGCACGGGCTGCCTCAAAGATGAACACAAAATTAATTTATTTGTTGTAGTGCCTATAATGAGACACACCAAAGTGAAGATACCTGCTGCTTTTCAGACAGCACTGCAGGTCTGCCACCCTGGGCCTGCAGACAGGAGAGGCAGCTGGCAGACCCAAACTCCATTAAGCAGCTGTGGCTGTGCAAGCATGCGAAGAGAAAGAGTGGCAGGATGCAAGGGCAGGGAAAGGTGCCTGCCAGCAACAGCCCAGTGTGCCAGGCTGCATCACCTGGAGGCCGTCACATGCAGGTGCCTGCTCCTCACACAGCTCAGCAGGGTGCAGCTCACTTGCAGCTTCTGCTCCTTTCAGCCTCAGGTGGCTCCTGAGGCTGCACTTGGTAGAGGGATCTTGAAGCAGCTGACTGCAGTTTGCAGCAGGTGGATTATTACACACCCTCCTCAGCTGTTTCCTTCACAGCAGCAACTACAGAGAACCCTGCCAAGGGTGCTTCCGAGGAAAAATGAAGTTTTGGGGCACTGACTCATCATCTCAAGGAGCCTCTCTCTCCTTTGACTATAGGAGAAATTAAGGAGACAAAGTCACTTTAGCTGGACAAACAGACTTTCTACTCCTTTAATGTTGGTTTCGGAATCCCACTGTATAGGTGGGATTTCTTCAGAATTACTGATGTCACTTCAGTAGAGTTCTGCAATATCCTGTTGACTTCCACCCAAGGGCAGAGGCCAGCACAGAGCAGCTTGGACCAAATTAGTGTAATTTGGAATTCTGAAAACTTTCCTATTTCCTAGCTGTCAATTTTTTTTTTCCTGGCAGCTTGTCTCCTGTGAAATTCACACATCTAGGCTGATCTTTTAGCTGCAGTTTTGGGGTTTGGATTGTTGGCTTTTTGGCTTTTTTTTTTTTTTTTTTTGATTGGGCAAACTCAACTTCTATTTGCAACATTCTTAATGTCATAAGTCTGAAAAATCATGTTAGAAATACTGCTTGAACAGGAAGATCACAAGTTTGATGAAGAGATCTTTCCACATAACAGCACTCCTATTATTACATAAGCCCACTCTGTGAGATTGGTTAACCTCATACTGTAACAGTGTTAAACACAGCTCCTAGCTAGACAAGAGATGCATGGATTGATGGAAGTTTGATAATCATAAATAATATCTTGTTGAGGCCATGAGCCAGAAGTTAGCACAAGTCTCAAAACAAGCATGGATGGAGGACAGCAGGAGACTTTGACTGGGAATCTCCCAAGCTCTTCCATGCCAATTCTTATCAGATGGGTTTGGCAAAGCCATTCAACCTTTTCTTCTTTCAGAGTGGACGATTACTTTCCAAAAATCACATGGATGCTATGACAGCTAATTAATTATAGCTGTGTTATGCTTTACAAATTTAATTAGTATAAAGAGGATTAGTAGAGAGAAACACTCCACAGAAAATTAAGTTGAACATAGACACAGTGCTGGAAAGCCACTGTAGTGAGATAGAAAGGGGAGAAAAATGATAAGGAAAGGGCTTTTGAATAATGAGTATTTAAGAGATGTGTATGAAAGAAATGAGCAGTGTGCTACTTTCCAAAGTAAGAGGAGGGGGAAAGGAAATTAAAAATTAGAAGCAAGGCAAGCAAACAAGATGAATAGATTTGAAATATAAAGTGAAGATAATCATATGGAAAAGATGTAATAAAAGCCACCCAGATCCAGTAATGGATCTTTCTGATATTAGAGGAAAATGGTAGCACACTTGTATTGACGTCACATTATGTCAACACAATACAGCTCTTAATTCCTGAATTATATTGTTAAATAATTAACTGATAAATCATAAGTAAATAATTAAATCTGGTTCTGTAAGCCTCACAACTGAGAAAATAAAACTGTCACAGTGATACCAGATTTTTTGAAGAACTGATACCGTGGTTAGGGAAAGGGCAAAAAAATTTAATATCTATAGACGGCTATATAGGGTGCTGGAAGAAGCACCTGGGCTCCATTTCTCATTGAACAAAATAAAATGGATCATCTGTTACTTAAATCTCCTGTATTAAAGTTGAACCTAAAGAAAGTAGAAGAAAAGATTACTAATTACTCTGCAAAATACCTAGACCTGCCCTATTGGAGAGGGTTTGTGATTTGGGGAAGCAGGATTGAAAAGGCTGTCACTCTAAAACACTGAGACAGTCTTGAGTTCATGTTAAAATATCCCTTCCTCCAATATCCCTAAAATTAAGAGCCATAAAATAAACCCTTACAGTTCAATGGACAATAACTCATAGATATTTAACAATCTTAAGAACAAACTTCTAAGAATAATTCAAAATAATAATTTTGTTTATTCTTGTAAAAGGAGTACAGTAGACAAAATATAAAAAGATCAGCCTGTGCAACTACAAAACAAAATAATTCCTTTTCTCCCATAAATATCTCCCATTATTTTCAGATATAGCAAAAGCACATGTACTTCAATTCTAAGCAAGGAAATTAATTTGGATTCTGACAAATCAGAGCCATCAGTCACAGGATTACTTTTATTATTTTTTACAATGAAAGGACTCTGTGAGCACAGATCCTGCTGTGTAGAGCCATCACATTCCTTCCCGAGAACAAACTGATAGGAATGAAAAGTCTAACAGTAAATAATTATTCCAATAAAGAAATTACAAAAAGCTACAATAGTTACTTAGCTAGACTAATTTCAATTGTTTGTTCTTTCAACATGTCGTTTTAAAATAAATAGAAGACTAAATTTTAGAAACATCCACCCTCCAGCTTCCTGATGCTTTGTCTTGCAAAACACTTGCCAGCAGCAAAAAATTTGAGTCTTCGAAGATCAGGGAGGGGAGGAAGTGTACCAGGATTCTTCAGCACCCCCAAATAACCCCACACCTGGGCTTAGGCTGACTCCACAGCCTCTGTTAGCCATGTTGGCTAGGACATGTCCTTCAGGAGCATCCTGAGTTCATGTCCCATGGCCTGGGCCTAGGCAAAGGAATAGAGCTCATTGTTGAAGTAGTTCTCCAGCTGGTCGCTGAGGGAGTCAAAGGTGGGCCGCTCATCAGGCTCTGCATTCCAGCACTGCTTCATCATCCTGTAGAGCGGCGCTGGGCATGTCTCTGGCTGAGGAAGTCTGTAACCATTGTCCAGGAGCTGGATCACCTGGTGTCCTGGCATACCTGCAAGCCAAAAGGAGTTCATCAGGCTACTCAGGACCTGCTTCTGGGTGCCGTATGTTCCTCTCTATTCAGCACAGAATCACCACAGAATGGTTTGGGTTGGAAAGGACCCTAAAGATCACAGGGTTCAAAGCCCCTGCCCTGAGCAGGGACACCTTCCACTAGACCAGGTTACTCAAAGCCTTTCCAGCCTGGCCTTGAATGATTCCAGGAGAGCCTCATCTCTTAATGTTTACCAGCAATTAAAAACCAACTCCAACATTTCCCCACCACGTCACCCTGACTGTGCCAGCTACAAGGCATCACAAATAAGTTTGTGATGTCTGCATGTGAGGCTTTTCTTCCACCATCTGGGTTTGTCAAAAATTTTCAGACATCTATATAACTTAAATAGTTCCTAAATGCCTCTAGTCTCACTGACTATGAAATCTCCTAAGAAAACCTGATCTGCTGCTGAATTTTCCTCACATTTAGAAACTTTTTCCTAAAGTCAGCCCTGTTTCCACAGGGGCAGCTGGGCAATGGTATCCCCCCTATTCCATCACCACCAGTCATGGAGAAGAAACCATTCATTTCCCTATCTTTGCTATACCTTTATATACTAAGACTATTGTCCTGTTCTCTTCCAATCTTTTTACTCTTTAAATTAAATCTTGAATTGTGTTAATTTCTTTTCCCTAGATCTCTGATGGTGCTTCCTCTGCACATTATCCACTGCCACCACAAATCAACATAAACTAACTGATTACTGAGAACAAACTCCTGAAAGTAATACTAAGTAAGCAAATAGTAAAATGACATTTTCTACTTTTAAGATACAGATGCCTTTGCAAAGGGGTAATACTGAATGAGTTTTCAGACAATATCCAGAGCTACGGTGTTACATATTTTTTATACTAAAATGATTTATTTATGTGTGTGTGTGTCCATACGTACACAACTATAGTTTATATAAGACTTCAGGATATTTTGCTTTGCTTTTTTTTCTTCAGAACAATTTCGCAGGAGGTGAGGGTGGGAATCAAAAAGCAAAATCAATTTTTCCTTTTGCAGAAAATATCCGTTTGGGACCCAGTGAAATGTAGTTTATGGCAAACGCACCACCCCTCAGGCCTGTACAGACAACATAACTTTTTTTTGCTTTAGTTCTTCCCTTGTGTTCTACTCACCAGCACAAAATGAGTCACAGTCAATCATCTCACTGATATCTTGTGTTATTGGAGCCACAGTTCCTTGAGCATTTCTCACCGTACTAGAAATAGTAGCTGCTCTCAGACTACTATATCTACTTTTGAGATTGGTGACATTTTATTTTTTAATTATTTAATTCTTGTGATCCTTCCCTTTATGAAGACTTTTCACTGCAGCAATCATACATGAGGGAGGGGGGTAAAAGCACCCTGATTTATTTTTCAGACACCTTCTTTCTGAAGTGCTTGTTCAGCGCTTCAGACATAATCTATTCTTGCATGAGATATACTAAAAAAAAAAAAATTTGAAAAGGACAGGTTGGGAAACAAAAAACCCTCCCTTTATTTCTTCCCTTTTTCACATTCCAAGAATTGGCATCTTTGATCTGATGATGGAGGAAAATAGCCAGCTGGCTTAGGTGCCTCTGCAGTGCAGATTGATTCCATCAAGAGGAAGCTTGAATGTGCGCTAACCGCAGCCTTTGCAAAGCTGCCAGGATGCCCAGGGAAGCCAGAAGGTCTACCCTACTAAATGGACCTCATCTGAACAACCTTCTTCCTCTCTTTAAAATTTTAACCCTTTAACATGCCCATAGTACAGGCATTCAACCTTCTTTTTTTGTGTTATTCTGAAATCAAGAAAAAAATTAGCCATCATTTCTTTAGGTAAAAGTACTTACCATGATAAGGCATCTGCCCATAGGTGATTATTTCAAACAGAAGTATCCCAAAGGACCAGACATCTGATTTAATGCTGAATCTGTTGTAGCGGATTGCCTCCGGGGCTGTCCATTTCACTGGGAGTTTTGTTTCAGTCCTAGCTTCATATATTTTTTCATTTTCTACCTATCATGGGTAAAACAAAACAAGCCTGGTTTCAGACCTGCTTCAGCAAACCACTTAGGCATCTGACTAAGCTTAACATGTGCTTAATCTTATCTTTTAACCAAACTCTTGTTTTTCAGGTAAGTACCCATTTTCTGAAGTCTACCATAGGATTCTGCTTTGCAGTTGAAAAGTCCAGAGGCTTCATCAGAGGCTTTTCTAAAGCATTTATCATTTCAAGCAAGCACACAGCATTGGACTGGCTCCTGATTAATTATGACTTGTTGCTGTGAATTCTGGACCCAGCATGCAAGATTTCAAAAGTCTGTCAGGAGTGGCAGTTTAAGCATCCTGCTGACACTAGAGACCAAATGTCTCCACGTCTGGTCTAGAGTAAAGAGAGAAGGCAAGAGCAAGAGCTAATGAACTTCAGATTTCTTCTGTGATTTATTGTGATGTTGAAGGGTCATTGACTTTGATAACAGTGGCTTAAGCAGGTTTTTGGGGAAGAAAGAATAAACTCTCACTCATTCAAGTTAATATATTAGTTTCCCCTGAGCTAATTAATGTAAAGTGTAGGTGAAAGAAACAAAAAAATTGCTGAGTTGCCAGTTTGTAGAATCATGTCCTTAAAGGTTTATCGCAAGGACATCTAAATTTTGTGAACATTTCTTCTCTCTTTAATTCCTACACATAATTTAGTATACATAAGTCACACCTAAAACCTCAGTCAAGTTTTTCACATGCATATCCAGACATACATGTACCAGATTTTGCTTTTTTGATTGTTTAAGTACAGAATGTATATTTCCCAGCTGCAATGCTCGATGGTTTTAAAAATATTGGTTGTTATTGATTTATATCTCTATACTTATATAGCTGGCATCTTGACCATAACACTAATCTTTGGAAACAAGAAACAAATGCATTATGAGCATTGTTCATTTAAAAAGATATGTTTTTTTAGGTTAAAGAACTTGTAATATGAACTTATGCATATTTAGAATAATCAAAATTAAATTAAAAGAATTTTCAAAGTCCCTTGATGCCTTTGCTAAGCCATTATTCTATACTTCAGTATGTAATAAATCCAGTTCTATTATAAACTTCAATTTCTGCTGTTGGAATGGAAAAACAAAATGAGAAGTAGAAATTTTTTTTCTCTGTTTTTCCTTCTCAGTGCAAGAACATAAATAAATAATAAAATCCAAGAATAGCCTCAGAAATTATGGATTTCATATTGAAATCCATAAAATGTAGCAAAATAAATCTTTCCAACACTGATTAAATAATTTTCAGAGGTAGGAAATCTCATTTCTAAACCACAGCTCTTCCAAAGGGATACTTTGGCTGGTGACCCTTGGCATTCTGCCTTCAAGGACTAGAGAAAAAAACCAAAACAGTGCAGTGACAAAGAATTTGCATCAGACTTAAAGCTCTGAGAGCTCACTTTACAAATGTTGCTGTTAGCTGTGGAGAGGAATAAGGTCCTTTTATGATTACTGCCTGTGATCACAAGCACCATGGAGGCAGTGGGGAAGTTAACAACAAGAGAATATATGTCAATACATTTTTATATGCCTTCCCTTACAGGCCCAGGTGTACAACCTTTCCACCATTCCTCTCCATGTTGCAAACACTGTGGATAAAGCTGGGTATTGCCAGGGTCCTTCCTGGGTGGCTGGGTAGGAAGCAGACACCAAGATTCTTCAGACTGACGCAAAGGCACAGGACAACTTCTGACCTCGCATGGGATAATGCAGGTAGAAGATACAAGTGAACAGGTTATAGGTCCTCTTCTCCCTGGGCTTGCCTTTGTCTTAACCCATCAATTCATTCTTTAGTTGGCCTCTTCCACCTTGTTCTCCAGAGGTAAAAGTGGGGACATTTAAGCCTCTCATAACCTACCTTAAAAACTCTTGCAAGTCCGAAGTCTGCCACTTTGTAAACATTGTGCTCACCAACAAGAACATTCCTGGCTGCGAGATCCCGATGGATATAGTTCTGAGATTCAAGGTATGCCATCCCAGAAGCCACCTGAGCAGCCATGTCTATTTGATGTGTCAGGGAGATTTGAGAGCCTCCATCTTCTGTTTAAAAAGGAGATGACAAGAACAACGTAAGAACATTAACAAGATGCTGATTTCAGACATAAATAACTGAAAACCTGCCTGGTTCAAAAAAGCCAGCACAAATAAACCAAATCATGCAATACAATAAAGCAACAGTCCAGCCAAATGACAGAGATTTCTGAATGACATTACTTATTTCCCAATAACTGAGTAACAGTGCTTGTCCCATCTTCTCTAAAACAGTAGATACTACATGCAGGTGTTAATCAAGGCCAGGAAGGAGCTGCTGATGCAGTCTGAAAAGAAAATCTTTTATCTACTGATAGTAACATAGTATGCACCTTTCTGACATTAGGGGTTCATAAAACTGTTCCGAACTGTGAGGAAGAGTTAATGTCCATACCCAGTAGTTGTAGCTAGAGCTGACTAAAGATGGAAAATCACAAAATTATCCTTGTTCCCTATTCTACAATGATTCTGACTAGGAAAAATACCATCTGCTGTCAAGTATAACTCATTTTCACTTTCCAGTCCACTTGACTGCTTCACGCTGTCATCTCTGTTGTCACTACTCAGGAGTAGGACTCCTTGAGATGATTTCAAGCTGCCTCCTTCTCCAGTAGAACTTTTTGAAGCAATGTGCATGTCATTCCTACCACCAAATTCCAGAAATTGAGATTTGGCAATTGAAGATCATTGTTCAAACAATGTAGTAGAAGAACTTTGAGCTGAGCAACCTGCCTCTACAAATTAAGGAAAGTCTCAGGCCATGAAAAACTGCAGCCAAAAATTGTAAAATGGTAACAAAGAAAAAATAAAAATTCATTGGGGTATAACACATTTGAGTACAAATTTGTGGCATTTTGGGAACAGCTAACCAAACTTCTCAATGCAAAGAATTTAAACCAGGAAGTAATTGATTGTAAACCAAATCAGTATTACATTCAAGGACCATTTCACACAATCCCAAATGCTGCAGCACTGAAGCATGGCTTTCTACCTCTGTAGTCTCTAACACTCAAAACAATTTCAACTTTGTTTCAGAGCCTTGATATCAAAAAGCTGAATCCTTGCTGCTAGGCTTATTAGCAGTTCTTTGTCATCAGCTTGGTGACTTTTACTTACTGCCTCTGTGTTAGAGGAATAAAACTTTTGTAGCTGGCGGTTTTCTCTCACTTATTTTTAATTGATTTACAGTGATAGCATGTCTTAGTATTGTTTTAAATAGCCTTCTCCAGTTCTGGCATTTTATTTGATGGAACTTTTTCATCCCACTTTACCTAATGTAAACCTACCATGTTTCCATTTAAAGCCATTCCCCCTTGTCCTGCCATTACCTGGCCTTGTAAAAAGTCCCTCTCCAGCTCTCTTATAGGTTCCCATTAGGTAGTGGAAGGCTACTCTAAGTTTATATCTAGCTAGCTAGCTATAGATATAGATATGTTTATATAACTTTCACACTCAAAATCAGGCCCTACTGCTGAATTTTTAAATTTATAAATAATCCCATGGATTATTCTTTAACTGATTGAGAAAATGTAGCACCTCCATGTCCTTTTTTACTAATATTTTTTGACAAAACCTTCAACCTCATATGAAAAATTTATTAGAGAAAATATTAAAGACGTCTTGGGGTCTGCACCCTGTTCTAAGCAATCTATCATAACCACTCATATAGAAAAGACAGGAAAATATTCTCATTGACAGATATCTGACAATAAAAAAAGAGAAAAATAAATAAGTGGCACTTTCTCCAGTGAGGACATTGCCTCCACAATAATTCACTGAATTTCAAGACTGCATACCTGCCAGAACAAGCCCTAGGCCCATCAGAATTGATAAAAGCACTCATATATTTATGACAATTTCATTCACTTCCAATAACAAAGAAAAGTTTTCAGGTGCATTTTTCTCATACTGGTGGCAGCTCAATAACTCTGCATAGCAGTGCTCATCAAGAACTCTCCCAAAGTACATTTACAGTGGGCAGAGGGAATTCCCATGTCCATCATTATTAAGTAGCTGTCAATTTGGGGAAATGTGATAGTAACTGTGAATAAAATATTAGGGACTTTTAAAGCTGGAAAAGCATACCATACAGTTCTAGAAGGGGAATAGGAACAAAGAATATCTCTGGACTTTCTTCCACTCTAGTTTGCTTTATTTACCCATAGTGCACACAGAGACAGAAGCCTTCTGGAAATATTTTCCTGTTTCCTACAGAGGCTGAATCTCAAGAAAACCTACCAGGAGCTGTGCACTCCAGCTGATATAGATCATTTCCAGCCACAGAGCTCTATACGAGCTTCAAATCTCTTTCCTTATTAGTCTCACTGACAGCAATGACTTTTCTCTGACCACAATACCTATCAAAACCCTTGGATCTCTGCCTCCACCTCTTAATTCTGTGCACCTCCCTGTGCATCGGTCATCAGACAAGGAGGGATACCACTAGACTGGGTTTCAACTGGGCATTTTTGTGGATATCTTGATGGCTGCCTGGAAACCAGCTGACTTTCCACAGCCTCTGATGAAGAGCTACAGGAGTGGGCACTTAGGCAAGGAGCAAGGTGCTGTGCTTATGCTGGCAGCTGATCCACACAGAGGCTGCAGCACTGATGTGCTCTGGACATGTTTACACTATGCACACTAATAGGCCAATTTTCACCTCTGCCACAGCTGTGACTCATCCTGGCTTTCTCAGAGCTATTTCTCCACTGCAATAAATGTTTCCATGCACAGCAATCATTTCCTGATGTGCCAGGCTCTTTCAATCAGATAAGCTGCAATCTACACACAAAGGCACCAAAGATGAGGATTTGAAGGAAATTTGTGCCTTGCTACGTCTGGCCAGCAAATGCCTACAAAACTGTGGATGATCTGGCCCAAGGTCATGGCAGACCCACTGTGGGCAGTTCCTGGAAGGGCTGTCTCTGTGTCAGAGATTTCTTTAGCTGTAATTGTGCATGGACAGACCCTCATTTAAAAATGGTTCCACAGAGAAGATGGGGGAAGGCATGTGTCATGGTAAATGCTGTCTGTGGTATTACACAGGGCTTTACTTTATGGGCTGTAAACAGAGAAGAAATTCAGCATGACAACCGTGGCAAACATTTTGTCTTCAAGAAATCATTACAGCTTTAAAGACATTTAGCATCTCAAAGACATCTGCTAAACTAAAAATGGATAGCAACACTAGAATCAAGAATTTCCCAATAACAGGAGTGAACTTAAAAGTGCAATCATTATGCTAGTCTGTTCCAGGCTGTACAATTTTATTTTTAATTATTATTTGCCTTCAAAAGAGCACTTTGAAGTGCTACTGAGATAAAAGCCCTGATGAGATAGGCAAGGGACAAATTTGTAGTGAAAAGCTATCCCTGACTAGTAATAGTTTTCAAAGCTGTTAAGTACATTTTGTGGAAGTGCTTCTATTTCATGTCAAATATGATGACCTATCCTTCTGGATACTTATATTTTTATTCCTTTGTGTATGTTCCCATCTACTCCTAGAACTGGATGAAAAAATATGAGCCATTATAAGGCAAGAATCAGACTGTGGATGTGATTCTTTCCTACTTTTAAAATATTTTGGTTGTCAAAAATTCATAAGCCTTTCTGCTTTTCTCACCCCCACACATGACAAATAATGCAGCTTTTACATTAAACTAGGGTGTTGTAATTCTGTCTTTTATGTTAGTGTATTTACTCAACTGCAGCACCCTTAAAATGAGTTTAGAGTCATTTGCTTACTTTTAAGGTATTCTAGAAGACTTCCATATCTCATCAGCTCGGTAATAATATAAATTGGATCCTCCAATGTGCAGACAGCATAAAGCTGTATAAGCTTTGGATGTCTCAAGTTCTTCATTATTTGTGCTTCCCTCAGAAAATCTTTTGGATCCATTGAACCTGAAACAACAGCATATAGCAAAACCAAGGTTATTAAAGGGCTTTCTACCAGCAATCTTAAGGGAGTAACTGATATTGTTTTCTGGTTTTGAAAGTACATTAACATCTCAAATCTTCACAGTTCCCACAGAAAACAGACAGTGCAGCTGAAACAAACATTTAATGAGTGAAACATGCCAGTTGTGTAGGGACAGACAACATATGTGTCCCAGCCACCAGAAATATAAAGGCTAAAATCAACCACCCCCAGGACTCCCCAAAACAGGAAAAAAAAGCAAGGCTAGAATGTTAAGGGATACATTTTAAACAAACAACTGGTTAATGAAAGGATCAGAAACTGAGGTGAGAGTGTCTAGGTAATGAACATAAAATTCTGAGAGAAAACTAGTGCTGCAATAAAAATTTGTTGCACTATATTTTCAGCTTCACCAATTAAAGCCAGAAAGCACTGAAATCAGTTTAGCATATGCAGAGATGGTGTGTGCATTTTATATATACAAAAACAAATAACTATTTATAATGATCATGCAATAGCAACCTATCAGAAATACCAGTGTATGCACAGATGTAACATTAATTTTACAACCCCTAAATACCAAAGTGTCTTACCAGCAAATGATGCCAACTTTTTAAGTGTTACATAAGATCATAACATCTCTAGTTCTATTCATATATATAGTGAACCAATGCAGAAACTATGTCAAAGAAGCAGTCAGAAGTGGTATAGGAAGCTAAAGTCATGGCAAATGTAGGATTAAAGGTCATGGATCCTGAATAGGGGATTTATTAAGAAAACACGAACAAATAAAGAATCAAAGCTTTCTAGATGAATGATCCAGTAGTGATCAGATATTGTCAGGTGTTTGAGGAAGCTGGTGAATAATATCTCCTTCAAAATGCTTTACATGCAAATGTGAAATTATTTAACTACTCATGTCTCCTTCCTCCCAAATAAAAATACTTTAAGAAAATATTACAGTTAAGATTGGAGAGGAAAATATCTAGTTATCCAACTTATTCTGCTCTATGCCATGTTTAAAAACAAATTCATCTTACTCAGCAAGCAGACTAAGTAATTTGAGAAGCCAAGGCTGCAAGACTAAGAGTCTTTATGGTTTTTCTTTTTAATATTAGGTAATCTATAAGGTTCATTTGGGAGTTTGATTGTGTTCCAAACATGGATGTTTAAATTAGGTGAAACTCTTGGAGGATGTTAAATGGCTCAGCAATAAAATTCCAACCGATAATCTGTTCTACAAAAAGGACTAGAAAATCAGCCTGTTCACCCAAAATCTACCTTAAATGCCACCTCCTGAAAAATGCCCTGGTCTATTTCCCAAACATAGGAATGATGTGTGATTTCTTATCCTCACATCAATACAAGAGGAAAGATTCAGAAATGCTCCTGACATAGACTTTATGAAAAAAGAGCCACTTGAAATTGCTATTTGGGAGAGCAAAGATTACATTGAAAGGAACAGGTACTCCTCACTTCTGTTTCCTCATACTTCCCTTGGCAATCCCATATTGCCCAATTTGGTAAGATGTTATTAGGAGGAGTAGTCAAAGTATTTGGATTTCCATCAATAAATGGCAAGCAGCCAATAATACATCTCCTCAACAGGTACAAGCTATACTCATTTTCTTTACTCACTATCAGAAGAAAGTGGGGGCCTTCACTAAGAGTAAATGATCACACCTGGTCTGGATAAAGTAGATGATCACACCTGATGGATAAAGTAGAGACTGTGACAGGGAGAAAACCCAAAATATCTGTGATGCTTACTCTACATCCTTTTCTTGTTTAGAACAGCACAATCTTTACAGATTTACTCAAACTTTCCACCAATTCTAGATTTAAAAAAATAATTTATAAGGTTGTCTTTATAGGGTTTGGACTCACTTTGATATTTATTTAAAATTTTACCCCATTTGCTTACTTGTTTCAAGATATATGCATTGTCATAAAAATCAACCTAAAATCTACAGCTGCATGGTGTGAAGCATTCTGCCTCCAGAAGCAAATGCATCAGCGTGAATTATGATTTAGCATCAGTGCCAAGATTTGACAAGTTGATCCTAAAAACGATGAACTACTTGCTCACTTAGGGTCTACCAAATCATGGACCCTCTATGGATCATTATACAGGATTTCTTCACACCATAGAATTTGACAGTCTGATTTGCTCCCACCATCAAAGTTTGCCTACAAGGAATTTCTCAATTTAATCATGCTATAAACTTCTCCCAATAAACTGAAACCAAGCAACATGTTTTTCAGATATGACAACTTTCAATAAATTGATCAAGAAGGAAGTTTTCCATTAGCTGAATAGCTGCAAATCTTTTTCTACACTGTAAAAGCAAATAACAGTGACAATAATGATAAAAAAAACAGAAAAAGATCAATAAGTATTTCCTGCATGTTTTACAGAGCATATGTAACCTTCAGTTTTACTTAGTTTACATCTTTAAATAGCGCAAGTAGCAGACAGTGCCCCAATCCCCCACAGCCCTGTAGATCTTATATTGTACTTCATAAGAAGATTGGATGCCAAATGAAAAAAAATTAAAAGTGTCTTTATGAGTGTTCTGCCTAAGATTATGTTTCAGCAACTGAATAAGCAAATTAAAAACTGCCTCTAAAAGAAACCAAACATGCTTGTTACAAATTAGTTGGATAAAGCCTGTCACAATAGTGGCAAAGAATTTACAGTACATCCCTTTGAGGCAGGAAACACATGCCAAATGGAGTTTCAAATAACTGAGGGGGGTTTAACTTGTAGTTGAATATGTATGTTTTTAATGAAATACTCATTTTCAGCTGTTAGTGGTAAACACAAGATAAAGAGCAGGTTACTGTAAGTAGAAACGACTTGGTCATAAAACAATTAGTTAACATAAGCCTTTATTGAAACAAGTGGAGGTTTCTTTTGTGTAAGATACCCGTTTGGGAGTAAATTTATCAGGACTTGAAGAAAATATGGTCTTGATAATCTGTTTTTTGAATGAAAAATGTTTTTCTAAATGTCAGAGCTATTCTCCAGAACAAAATGTTGGAATCTCTTCCTTTGAGATGTTCTATGTTGTGCTGCTTTGCCAGGAATCACCTCTAACTTAAGTCTACTTAAAACAGATATATCAGTTCTGATTAACTTATCTTTGAAAATATTTTGTTCTAGAGTTGATGAAGCTTCACATTCTAAGATAAACACTGATAACCTGGAAATGAGTTAGAGAGGAAGGTTAGTTATTTTCCAGATTCTGCTATTCTAAATGTAAATGGCCCTTAAATATTTGATAAACCCATCACAAGACCCTTTGTTTGCAACTTTTCAATAAACCTTCCCAAATTGCTTCAAAGTACCCTTGTGCTTCAGAAGAACCTAGCCTTCTAAGTAAAGTTTATAGAAAATTAATTTATGTGGAGACTGCATTAAACATATAACTATGATCTTCTGAAGAATTTTATGAGTAATAAAGAAATAAAGTTTAAAAACTAAGAATTTGACAACACAAGAAACTAAAATAGCCTATTCATATTAACAGATGAATAATATATGTTTCTGGATGTTCTCAAGCAGCTTTGTCACCATACAGAAGTAAACTTACATATCAGTGTAAGGCCACATACTGAATTAAATGAAATAAAAAAATCTCTTTTGTTTTCAGGGAAACTGGGGTATTTCCCTGAGTGCAAAGCTTTTTACACTGCATATGTATTAAAGAGATGACAAATTAGAGAAATGAAAATGTTATGAAAAACTCCACTGGCAGTACCAACCCAGAGACTATTTTGGAAAAACCTCCTGAAAAAAAAAAAAATCATGCTTGGACAGTTTCCATGCAGAGAGAAGCTTGGGAGATGCTTTACAATGTGATAATGACAAATGTATGCGTCAGCTTCAACAGGCATAAGGAACTTTATCAGATACAATTAATTGGTGATGATAGATGTCTGCTTCACTTGCTGACAGCTGGAGAAGCAAGCTAGCCCAGACAATAGGTTCGAGAAAATCCATCACACTCAACACAGGACAAAGTGCAAATCCCTGCTGCAATGATTTCCACTTAAATAGAAAAATCCAATGTCTCAGTGAGGAAATAAAAACAGAAATGTGAAATGACATGTTCAGGGACCTGCATCAAGACAGTGCTGTGCAGAGCCAAAACCAGAAATAGTAACTGCTGGTTTCTAGATGTTTTCCTATCTACTGATCCCTGCACCTCTTTGAAAACTATGGGTCAACAGCTCAAAAGTCAGAGGCAAAGATGTTCTTAAGTTTTGTTTTTTCATTCACACATTCATGGCTGTGGCTGTGGCTGGTAAAATGTCACAGATGTCTCCAAAGCAGAGACAGTGAACCAGCGAACAAATAAGAGAATTATCTGAATGAAAGCATCACATTACTGCTGCTTTCTGTATACAGTCACACTGATCAACAGATTGTAAAAGGAATAAGGAGAGGTAATTGGCAAGATATTGACAATGATATTTGAGAGCAAAGAGTGGAATGATCTCAGATATTTTCAGTTGTTGTAATTGTGCTGAAGGGACAAGGGGTGGATTATGTGCAAATTGTTGACTTTGGTTTTGTGATTATGGTGTTTTGCTTTTGTTGTGGAGAATTCTTTTTCTGGACAGGATTTTTCTCTACATGATTTGAGGTGTAGCCTCACCAGCACTGAGCAGAGAGGGACAATGGTCTCTGCCCTGGTCTCCCTGGCCACACTATTGCAGATTGAGGCCAGGATGCCATTGGCATCATTGATTTTAAGCCTTTTAGTAGCAATAGCTATAGATTATTTTAAGTCCAGAAAAAAATTGTTTGAGAAATGAGAAGGACACTATATAACAAGAAACTGCATTTAGCCTTTCTAAAGACAAGTGGAAAATAGTTAAACAAGAATGGAAAGAACAGTTAATACATTTGAATAGGTTTTTATTTTATTACAAGAAGGCATAGCAAGGGTTAAAAAGAAGACATCAGGTAAATTCAAATGTGAAATTAGGTGCAGATTCTTACAGTTCCTTCATCTTAGGACTAGAGGACTTCTCATTATTGTGTAGTCAAGAACAAGCTGTATTTTGATTAAATATAAATGCTAATCTCAGCAGAGGGATGATGTGTAATGGCATATAACAGCAAAGTATTCTGACTATATGTGGTCTAGAACAGATGTACACTGCAAAATAATGCTCAACAGAAAACCCCAAAGTTACAGAAATCCTTTCTGGCCCTAAGACCTATAAATCTATGACATTCTGATTGCATTATACTTTCTCTATTGTTCACCATGTGATTACCCTTGATCAACCTGCTCCTGCTTGGTAATAAGAGCATTGTTCCATTTCACAATTTCTCTGGTGGTAAAGCTTTTTTAGCAGAGCCCTTTCCATCTCAGCCCCTTACATTTGTCAGATCACTTTAACACACTCCTCTGTTTTTCTGATGACTTGCTTGTCCAGAGAGTCTACACTGTAAAACAGCTTAGTGAAAAGTCTGTAGTTTAAAATACACCCCCTCCTGCCCCAGTGTAAAGACAAGAGATTTAGATCTTTGAGCCAAGCTACAGGAGAGGCATATTTTACAGTGTGTTACACTTGAAGCCTGAAACATTGCTTATGTGAATATTGGAAGCTTCAGTGATCAACACTATATATTTCTTGATTACTCATTAACTATTATGTTTTTCATTCATTTATCAACTTTATGTTATGGTGAATGAAATTACCAACCCTACCCTTTGCTGAAATTTTATTAGTACCAAGATAAACATTTGTTACTCAGATTTGGGTGAGGGTATTGTGGTTTGTCTTTAATTAGTGAAGTGTTATTCCTCATGAGTAACAATGAGAACAAGCTATGGAAAACCAATGTGCTGATTACTGTAAGGCACTCCAAATGCCTTTCACTATACAGTGAAAAACGTATAGAAGAAGATAATGTATAGAAAGAAATGATATAGAAATGTATAGAAGAAGATAATTCCCTGAAGATGTGTTACTACAAGGTTAATTGCTTACATTTGTGACTGTTTGAACTGTTTTTGTAGAATGAGATAGTTCACAAAGTACAGTGATAAGAGATTCAACATTAACTACATAATTTATCAAGACAGCTTTGGGAATCAAAGTCTTCATTCAGAGCAACACTATGTGCGACGTTCGGCTTCCTTATCACAGTGTTAGGTCACAAACTCTCTGCTATCCAAGCACTGCATCCAGGTGGGGCTTCTATCTGCCCTAACTCAATACAACCCAGCGTGCAATCAGTGAAACTACTGCTGTTGACCTTAGCAAGAATCAGACTAGAGTGGAAAAAACAGAGATAGGAAAAGTATTGATTAATCGAGCCCTTTTTCCCAGGTGAACTATGATACTACAAAAAGAATCACAGTTGAAGGAGTTTCTTCCATTGTACTGTACTAGTCTATACATGATAACAAGTTTGCAGTGAGTCCTATGTTTACTCCAGTGAAAAAGACATTTCAAGCTGTTTTTTGTTTGCTGAGTCACTAGGGAGATGCACCTGTTCAGTGAAAAAAGTATTGTCTTTCATATGAACTATAGAAGGTCTTTAGTCTGAACAGATGTCATATTTTCAGTTAAGCAGAAAAAAAAAAAAGGGGGCTTATTTTCTTTCACTTTGCATGTCCCAAAACACAAAAGATATCCTGATACAAGGGAGACTTGAAACATATGCTGAAATTCCTCCCTGTTTAGGAGACTGTTCAAGCAGTGCTCAAGCATATTGATGCTATATTGAATCAAAGGCCTGAATCTGTTCTGCTTCCTGAATCAGGTTCATTAGTGCCCAACACAAGCTTTTTTAATTAACCACAGCTCATGTTGTTATCTCTTTTTAAAAAACATGTATATCATACAAGCTGCCTCTCTTATCTATGTGGTTCTTGCCATCTGCTGGCAGATATTTTATGTTGTCAATTGAAAATGCACAAATTACTTGAAGTTAATGAAACATAATTAAGAAAAATGCTAAAAACTGTATTAGTCACAATCTTATATTACATGCAAATAGTGAGTATAAATGTAGTGTATCAAAAACTTTTAAAAATTAAAAGCAATACTAGGATTAAAGCACTCCTTAAGTACCAATTTAGCATAGTAAATATTCTATACAACCGAAGAAATCACTGCAGTATAGCACCTAATCCCTAGAAAAACCCTACAGATGACAGACTGTTTGCAATCAATTACTTCACCTACAGATTATTTAATCTATAGTGACTCATTTCCACACAAACAATACTGTAAAAAATAGGTACAACTCTTGTTGTGGTTGCCTTATTATGTGATACAGATGCTGAATTAATTCAGCTCATCTAGAAACAGAAAACTGCATTAAATTCTCATTCAAAATACCAAAGACTATCTAGACCTAGAGCTTTACTAATCTTCATGTCTAGGTGTGTGGATTTTAAGAATGAATGCATATATACAGATAGGCTCTGTTTGCTGCAGCATTTAAAAAGTAAAGGAGCACTCTTGCTAATAGCTCATTAACATTTAAGAATAATTCACATACCTGGTTTTAATGTTTTGATTGCCACAGGGGTGGTATTATTCCACAGTCCTTCCCATACTTCACCAAACTGACCAGATCCTAATTTTTTCACTAATTTCAGAGATCGTCGGTCTATCTCCCACTGATCAACAGTTTTGTAAGATAAATCAAAAGTAGTAGGAGTTTGTATCTTGTAAAAGAAAATAAATAATACACATCAACAACATATACAAATCATTGTTAACTATTTCGTGTAAAGCTGGAACAGATATAAATAATGTTTCCTTAGAGTATACACATGCAATAAAGTGAGCCAAGAACATAAAATACAACCCTCATTCTGGGTGCTCTTTGTTAGAAATTAGAAATACGCTAAAGAAAATATCCTCCCATGAAAAGCACAAATTAGAAATCATCCCTCTAGCAAGCTTTTTGAACAATGACTTGCTGGTTGCCAGAACCTTGTGGTTTTGTCTCAGTAATTACATATGGACAGCTAGAGTTATGAAATTGGAGATTTCGTTTCCATATGTATTAATAAAAGGTATTCATAAATCATGATCTGGCATATTCCTCCCCCCCAACCAAACACTTGATGATTTTTTTCAAAATGGCATGGTACTTTATTATTAATTTGTCAAACTCAAGAAGGAAACTGTAACACTACCCAAAACTTCCTGAAAACAAGCAGATCATTAACATTCTGAAATGGTAGAAGCAGATATGGGGTCAACACTTTCTGACAGATATCTGATGAGTTAGCTCACAAAAAATAGTTTGCACAGTGTAGCATCCATGCCTTACCTTTAGACATGGCTGTCCGAGCAACACGCAGAGGCCATCGCTGTTCTTGCTGTAATAGTCAACCAACTCATTCAAAGTTTTAAAAGTTTTCCTTCTGGTTAGGAAAAAGCTTCCATCCATCCTTTTGACCCTGTAGTGCTTCACAGATGTACCATCAAAAACTAAAAAGATTTAAATATATTAAGTTTCTAGGAATTATTGAAGTGGTAAAATATCATTTATACCCAAACCACCATAATGTTCCTAAATACATTTATGAAGACCTTAAAATAAATTATTTTAGTTCCAAATAAGACAACTATAAAAAAAGCCTCTTTCATACCAAAGCCCATTGTTCAGATAGCTTAACACATCTTATCTATATCAGTCTTCAGCTATTCAGATTTGGAGATTTTCCAGCAAATGAACTGATGTAGAAGTACATAAATATATCTTCTGTGAGGCAGCTCATGTTTCCCATGTTTGAAGAAGCCAAAAGCAGCCAAAAGCATCTAACTGACAGCAGTCATTTAGCCAGTTTTTAATATTTCCTGTATCCTCCTTTATTTTAGTGTTAACATTCCAAATAGCAGCTGCTGGGCTGGCAGGCATTTTAGAGGAAGCAGATATACCCTCCACAAGCCACAGTTCTCTGAAAAGTAAAAAAAATCTTCCAAGAGATTTTTTAAATTTTGTGCATGTTTGGAATACATAAAAATCAGGTGAATAATGCTGTGTTTCAGGCAGTTGATTAATTCCTTTTCCGTGCAATGTTCTTAATTCTAATCTGTTGTGTCTTAATCAATAAGACTATTCCTCACCTCCTGTAAGTTATCTGCTTATCATGACAGCCAGTGTCCCTCCCTGTGACCATTGGAGCACTCTTTGGATGTGTCAGAAAAAAGGCTGGGTCACTGCATGCTAGGGCTAGACATGGACCAGCACAAGATCAAAGAGAGACAGAAAATGTATATAAATCACACACACAGAGACACACACACATAAAAATGTTTGGAGACCACTAGTTTAGAGAGCTTTACAAATGAATATCAATAGAAGCAATAGCAGGCTCAGAATCATCAGAGAAGGCAGTTAAGAAGAGCTGAAAAGGTATTTAGTTGCTTATGTGGGTGTCATTTCCTAGACCCTCCATTATTTAGACATCACTGTCCATGTTCAATGGGCAGTAGAGAGTTTATATTACATACAGAAGGGTAACTGATTTTGCTCCAAAGAAGTCCACAGCTGTTAGCTCTAACATTAACAGTGTTACACAATAAACCTAGAAGATAAATTCTTTATATTGTACCACTGTATGCATCTTGGCAAAAGCTTTGGTTATAATAACAGAAGAATATGTGGTTACATATTGTATGTAGAAAGCATATAGGATTGGTTGCAAGAAATAAGCAAAGCTGATAGGAAGAATAATTTCTCTCACCATCTAAGTGATGAAATCAAAGAGGAAATCTCTCCTTCCGTAAGTACTATTGTGGATGATCAAATATTTTTGCACTGTACTGTGCAATTGTCATCCAAGACCACCAGAGAGCAGACAGGAGCTTTTCAAAATACTCTACCTCAGGTAGTCTTTTTAGGAATCTGGGAACTTACGATTCTGCATGAGGACAGGAATGAGAATATTTGTAAACAAAATCCATATTACATTGCACTTTTCAAATTATTTTTTTAAATTTACATCCATAATTACTACTTTTTAACTGTAAAATTTATGAATGCTTTTGTGATGTGTCATTTGGAAATGGTGCTGAAGCAAAATGAAGGAAAGAGTAATTCAGTAATAACAGATTGAAAATGTAATGACTTTTCCAAAGTTCACAGGAAAATTAATCCAGACAAATTAATTAGTCTTTATGATGCATTGAACAAAAGGCCAACAGGATGACTGTGTTAATCCAGTCTCAGTTATATATCACAAGTAATAGCAGTTTGCCTACCTGATTTATTTATCAGCAGTATTATAACTATTATTTGTGAAGTAGCTAACATTAATAATGCAAGAGCTGTTTTGAAGGATGTGCTCTAATTTCTTAAATGAGCCTTTTACAAAGCCTTATGATTGACAGCATGGAGGTCAGGTGGTGATTTGTGTGGAGAAGCTGGAGAAAATTTCTGCACTGATACTCTCTCACATCCTGTAATAAGTAGCTGAGACAAGTGCAGTGTTTGACAGGGGGTCATTTACTTTTATTTTAGGGCTGAGTTTGGCTGTATAAGGCCTGCAGCACAGACTTGGAGTTCTGCAGCATGGTGTGCTCCTCTGCCAAAATTATACAGAGCATATATCACTTAGGAAAGAACTACCCATAACCCCTTCCAGTCATCTCTACATCCATGCCAGACTAGTAACCAGGACAGGATTGTAATTTCAGTCTCAAACAGCTTGACAGTAACTGGGTTTGAAGACTGCAGAGATTTTCTCCTCAACTTGCCCTTTCCAAAAGAATTACAGCCCCCCATTAGATTTTTACATGGTTTCAGTCTAGCAAAAGGATTATCCTCTCCCAGCTATCCATCTTCACTTGATAGGTTAAGCAGAAGTAGATTTTGCCACCTGAAGAATGTGAACAAAATAATTTACTACTTCTTCCCCAGGGCACAAAAATTTATGGTGGCATCAGCAGAGTCCACACCTTCACCAAATGAGTCATGGAGACACTAATGTTCCATTAGTGCCAAAAACAACGTGGAACAGCCCTGCCCCAGCACTCACCATGCAGCACTGCCATAAGCACCTCTGCTGTGCCTCCATGCCCAGAGTCACTCATGAGATCACTCTCACCAGCACAGAACGGGTGCAGAGGCAGATCCAAGATCATCCTCTTAGTACAGCACTGCCACCAGCACCTCTGCTCTGCCTCCATGCCCAGAGTGGATGTGGGAGGAAGGTGACTCATGAGATCACTCTCACCAGCACAGAATGGGTGAAGAGGCAGATCCAAGATCATCCTCTTAGTTACAGCCATGATTTTGCCAGTTCTATGAATCTGCTGCCTTAAACAACTACCTGTTTTTCCTACACTGGAAGCCAAGAGGAAAACACACAACATTCTTTTAGGAGCATGGAAAAAATAGCTGAAGAAAACACAAACCATTTACATTGTTATTTAATGCAATAAGTCTTTCAGATACCATTATTCAGTGATGGGCTAAGTACAGAGCCTCCTGCTATCATTGGCAATGACACTCAATTAAGCTGAGCACATCTAAATTATGGCTTTTAATTAAAATGAGGCAACATCTAAGATGGCACCAACATGTTTAAAATTTAATACATTTCACACCAGATGCTGGAGTCATCAACATAAAAATCTGTCGACAACATGTGCATTTTTAAAATGGAAAAACCTATTTTTGAAATGTCAAACACCCTAAATTTATAGTAACACATGTCAGGGGCCTATCTGGCTTGATGAGCTTTCCATTTCACTATTCACAGATGATAAAAACCTTTCTGAACATGAATTTTTGTTTTTAATTTAAATAATTATTTATTATCCAAATCTTCCAAAGTGAGAGTATTCCCAACAAGGCAATTTAGAGGTTAAAAGTGTAATTTTCATGAAAGATTGAATTTTTAATTTTTTTTTTTTTACCAAGGAGATCACTTGTCTCCATTAACATAAAATCTTATATATCTCATAGTCCATATGAGTATGAAATCAAGCACAAAAGTCATAAAATCAGTTTATGGGTTCTTGGGTAACAGAAAAAATAATCCTCCTCTTCAACTTCTTTTTTACCTAAATGGCATGCTGGATGGAGAATTAAAATATTTTCTTAAAGATCTTAATTTTGAAAGCCAGGTTTTCTCTTCAAGCCAATATCATCTACTCTGCAATGAAACCAAACCAGCAATAAAACCTAGAGCAAAACCAATCAGTCCTACAGAAGATGGGACTTTTGAGGCCTAATGTTTCTGGACTGAAAAAATTTGAAACAGAAATTAGAGACACATTCCAAATTATTGGGTTGTGACTTCTCTCTTGTCAGTGTATCAGCTACCACAGAGATAGAAGCCATCCTTCTGCCTCAGCTTTAGTGTCGCATAATTCCTACTGATGGCACAAACAGGAAAGATGCAGGAAAACTCTCTTCTCCATAGAACCTGGTGAACTGAACTACCTTCTTTCCTACTAATGCTTCCCACAACACAAACATTTCGTTGTTTGCTTTAAAATGCACTAGCTTTCCAAGGAGTCAAGTAATTAATGAGATTATGGACATAAAACATCTAGACCAGGATGTATACTATTAGGTTGGGAGCAAAATACAAACAGATGCCATTCAGCTAAGCTGATTCAGTAAGCAGCAAATAATATTTAGCTCTTTGGGATGAAGTAGCATGTTAAGGATAAATTATGTTCAACTCTGGGAAGCTACTAAAGAATACAGCAGCACTGGGAAATGATGCCACCAGTAGTGTCTACAGATTGCTTCAGTTTATCCTTTTTCCTTAACTAAAAGCACAAATGTTCAATAAATCTGAGATGATACATATATTCATGCATATATTTGCAGAGGACAAGCCATATTTGTGCATGAAGGAGAGCTGGCTCCTGCAGCTGAAGCCTTGCCTCTATGTATATTACTTTCTTCAGTGCCACTCTTACCTTTCTTAATCAAACAAACCAGCATGAAACAAACCCACACTGTTGGTTTCATATCTTGTTCTTATCATTCATCATCAAATCTCCTCAAATAAGCTTATAAAAAATGTAAAAAAAATGTCTACAAGCTTTCATAATTGAATCAAATATACTAGATCAGATGGAATAAATTTTCTGTCCAAAATTTGTAATGAACAAACGAAACAGCAGCATCAAAGGGTGATTTTATACCACTACAAATGCTGGCCTAATGTTTATTTTTCATTCTCTTGGATTTTTCTCTAGTTTACCTAAGATACTTCTACTTTCCTGTTAGAGAGGTAGTTAGGATGCAGGATAAATAATTAATATTTAAAATCTTTCCTAAAAGGAGAGAGAGTAATAAAAATAATTTGCATTTCCACCCCCAGGTGCACAAATGAAAGACTTTTCATTGATTTTTGGTAATGTGCCATGTATTTATGTACCATCATTAAGAAGATAGTACAGGATTGTCTTTCCTTCCCTGCATAACACCATCCTAGCCCAGTTCTTGGATGAAATCAGCTCACTGATGAACTTGAAGGAAGCTGAAACCATGTAACACAGCAATAAATTGGCACATGTAGAGAAAGCATTTTGAAAGGTCTGTGGCTGTAATACAGTCCTTGGACAAAAGTGTGCACACACAAAGAGGTCAGTTCTGTCACAGCTCAGGAGCAGTCTGATTCCTTGCTAAAGGTAGTTTTCCTTTAAGCACTTCATGGCACGGACCAACTTCCTTGAGGCAAACTGAAAACTGTGGATTAAACTCTCCCAGTACTGTAAATATCACATTTATTTCAATAAACACCCCTGTATTTCACATTTCTTTGTCTTGGCAACAAAAAGCATTCCTCACATTACCACAAGACACTGCAGGTACATACACTTTAGTTTTAATTGGGAAAAGGGAACCAAGAATATGTTTCTTCACAACTTAAGCTGTGTTTCTGTGTAGGTTCAGAAGGTGAGTGACACATAATCATCCAGGCAAAAGAAGAGTCAATATGAAAGAATCTGGTTATGGACAAGGTGCCTCTCATTTCACATAATTCTGCACGTGACTACTCATGGTTTATTCACAAACATCAAAAGTCTTTCCTGGCTCTGGAATTAATACAGGTAGAACATATTAGGAAGTTTGGGTGTATAGCCCTGTTGTCTCAGGGACAACACTATACTCGTGACTCACAGTATGACAAGTTTGATGGGAAATGTTCACAGAAAGCAACCAATGAACAATCACATTTACTATCTAAAATCGCAAATATGTACAGCATGAAAAAACATGATGTTCTTAAACGTGAGTTAAAATATTAACGAATATGTGTCCTAATTTGATAATCATTCAGATTCAAATAAAGGACTTAAATTTCAAAATGCATCATCAATCTATTTTTTGCTGAAGTTTACAGTGAAATTTTCAATGAAACATTGCTGATTCTAAAGCACAGCTTTGATGACCTTCCCTCTATTTTATCCCTAAAAAAAATAAATATAAACCTAAATGTTAGTTCTAACAGAAATCTCCTTTCTTAAATTGCAAATATCTGTCAACATGCTTTTATTTTTATTTTTGTTTTGTGTACTAATCACAGCTGTAGTGTACAATTTTTAACGTAATTTTTTATGCTTTGGTCATGAAAATATATTAAGGCAGCTAGAACACTGTAAGTACTAAGCATAAAAAAGTTATTTCTGTTCTGAGTATATTGATAAACAAAGTCTATAAAATATAAACTCAAATTACTTTTGCCAAGTTTTCTTTATATATCTCCTGGGAAAAAAATACCCCCTTATTATGAATTTAATTTCATTTTCATGCCCACAGTTTATTGTTCTTGAAGAAAAAAAAGCCCAGACCACCTGAAAAATTTTTAAAACATTGCTTCAGATAAAAAACTAGAATATACCTGAGAGTGAGTATTCGCCTTTTAGACTTTCACTTTCTCGGATTAGGAAGGCTCCTTCCTTGTTTACAGGGTACAACAGTTGTCTCTCGGCATCTGCTCGTCTGATTGGGCCAAAGAACCATCTGAACAAATAAAAAACATTAATTTTACCACTCAGTGAAATATACCAGGAAGACAGTTTAGCTTTTATAAACATGCTGCATATTTACTAAGAGATAATCTGTGCTATGTTAATTAAATGTCAATAGTATTGGGGGAAAAAAGCCAACAAGAACTACAGAACAAATTTATTGCTAGAAAACATCGTTTACACATTTGAGTGAAATCTGGATTTTATTGCTGATGAAAAGTCTTACTGCTTTCAAGGCAACAAGCATTCAGAAGTGACAGACTGGCCTTGTCCCAGAAAAAATCACCAAGAAAATTTGCCAAGGCTACAAGGGAAATTGATGCCAAATCTATTGATGCCACTTGAACTAGTAGAGGTGCAGGTATGTGCTAACAACCCAACATCTTAAAAGACAAAAGAGCTCTCAAACTGCAGAAGGGTTCTCAGATTCCAAGGTGTAAATCACCCTGTTCCCCCATTCCACTGCCACGTCAGTACCTCAAACGAGTTACTGGCAATTTTCAGCTTTGCTGCTTTTTGACAAACAAAACCAGTGTATCCCTCAAGTCACTACAAAAATCTCTGCACCTGTGTTCTGTGAAAATCTACTCTGATCTATGGCTTTTAAAATATTTTTCCTCGCTAAACCCTGTAGTTCAGGAAGGTTTGTTTGAACAAAAATTTTAATTTGGTCCTTTGAAGATAAGATTTACCTCGCTTGCTGCTTTGTGCTGAGTTTAAATTAAAGATAAATAAGACAAAGATGAGTCAGCATTTTCAGCTGGGGTGGTGCTCAGCTTCCTTCCAGCAAACATGCAAAGCTCTTTCCAAGATTAGCTCCACCTCTTATTTGAAGCAAATGATGATAAATAGGCATCAGAAAGATGCCACAAGCTCATAGGAGAATTTCTTTTAAATTAATCATAGCTAAAACTATTACACAAACTTCAAATATAAATTAATGCACCGCAAGTAAGTTGCCTACTTGATTTGTAAATTACTGGTGAAAAGTACAGACGGAGTCATCAACAAACTATTTTAGTATCTGCAAGGCTTGTAGTCATCAAGAGGAATGGAGGAAATAAATGAGAATATTGGGTGATGCCTTAGCTGATCAAGCAGGAGGACTGAAAAATGAGTTTGTATTAACAAAAAGGAAATAAAAAGAGGCAAATGCAGACAGCACTAACCCACGCTGAATATGCTTTATTAACAGAAAATGAAAAGAAATTAAAGACAGATTTTTCCGGACCATATTCCTGTCCACTGAGTTGAAGATGATTTGGATAAAATAGGTCTTGATACATATTTGGCAAGCAAAGTAATCTCACTAGAAAGCTGTAATGTGTTAGAAGTAATTTTAATTAGTTAAATGTGTTCAATAATTCAACTAATTAATTTAATTAATTCTTTCATTAGACTGCAGAAAACTAAGTAATCAATAAATGTTCAAATCCTTGACTAAGGTTCTTGTCAAAAGGAGAGTACAAGTTCAACTGTATTCAAGTTGCAAAGAAAATCTGTCTGCCCTAAAATCTAAATTAGAATCTTTCTGAAATTTCTAAATATACCTGCTCTGAGAATAACATCTGAAATCCAACAAAGCATATGAGACAAAAAAAATAATATTTGTCACCTTGAAGTATTAGCTATCACTCAATCATGTCCAAAGTGACTAATCCTCATTAGAGTGTATAAGAAGAGGTGTTTAATTTTTTGTGTCCTTTCTTCTTGGGTTACAAGGATAGTACCTTTTCAAAAGAATTTAATTTTGTACCAAACCCAAAAGAGCTTCTAGTGCATTGTTAGCAAGACTGGATTTGATAGCCATAGTCAAAATCCAGTCTTTATGTGACTCAACATTTGAATATACACTCTTAGTAATTCAAACTTCTAAAGCTGAAAACTTGAGCAGTAATACAACCTATGCAACTAGAGGAAACTGTTGGTTTATTTTGAATATATAAATTAATTACTCTGTGTATGTAAAACCATGTCTGCAATATAAACCATGATTTGGGAAAATAATATACACATAAGTGCATCACATTTAGGATAATTGTGATGATTTCTAAACATTTGATTTCAAAACATTTCAGCTTATACGCTTATTTTTATTAGGCTTGAAAAACTTCACTTAAATCAATATGAAATTACCATTAAAGGTCCTATGGAGGATATATAATATGTAGGTTCTGACTCCAGATAAGCCTAGCAGTCAAAAATATCCTAACTTGCAAAATAATATAATTAGAGGAACAGTATTAGAGGAGGTAAGTGTAACTGAAGCAATTACAGAGGGTGAAAAGTGGATCCATATTGTGTATTACCTCATTTGCCTGACTTTATATGATCTGATTAAAATGTTTCAGAAAATACAGGGAAAATTACTTTTAATAGCCCTTGAATATTTGATTCTTAGTTCAAAGCCATTTGGTTTGCAATAATAATTATACAGTACCAAAAGCAATACTGAATGTGAAAAAAACAATCTCTTAACTTCAAAGCAAATAATTTAATTTGTTATTCACTTTTTTTTTTTTTCAACTAAAGCACATCTGAATTTAAAGTACTATTTTCAGTGTAATGGAAGTTTAAATTCCTTTTATAAAGCGTGAAGAGCTTATTTCGATTTCTAGCAATTGAACTTCTGCTTCAAAAGGCTTAATATTTTACTTCATCCAAAAGTGTGTATCTTAGAGGCAAAAGCGCTCTAAAAAGTAATAATGAATCAAAGTAATTGCTCACCACGAGATATTGCTCTGCAGGATAAGAAGGTCAGACCAAAACAACACCCAATCCTCAGTAAATCTATTCATGTTTTATAGCTCAAAGACAGATGAAAGTTTTAAAACAGAACAGTTGGAAAACAAGAACTAAACATGAAGCACTATCCACTGAACTAGTTAAGTAACTTCTCTGACTTCAGTGCAGTGTATTGGCACCAGACAGTCCAGGAGAAGTTTGAATTAGCAATTCTTACACAGTATCAGCCTGAAATTCAGCTTACAACTGGCCACTTTGGTGGCCTGTCAGTGCTGGATCAGTAGATACCAGGTATGGCACAAATGAGTGCATTCAGACTTGGGCACAATTTTTCATTCCGAGCAGGAGCTGTCTGGCTAGCACAGCAATAGTGCTCTTCTGTCAGCAAGACCCAGGAACATGCTTTCTTGGCCAATACTGCACCCAACACCCCAGCTCCCTTTTAAGGATGCCAGATCTGGGATTGTTTTTGGGGATTGTTTCTAGCAGCTTCATCTAAATCCCTTGCTAACGCCATCATTCATTGCTATCGGGAATATGTTCATTAAAAATTCCAGGGTACTTCCAGGTCATTTTGGCCACCACACATAGGATGACTTTGGAGCCAGAAAACATGACCTTCGTAGGGGTCCATAACAAACACAGTCCCCACTTGTTGCAGATGATACTCAATACTGGAATACCAGTGAGATTTATTGTGGTTATTGAGAACAGAGTAATCACATCTGTTTTGGCCATCAGTTCCACTAGCACATTTATCGTCACCATGTCACATCACGGATCATTGAAGGTTTTGTCATGGCATGTTCCCTGACTGTGACAGTATCACTGCTGAGACCTCTAAAGACTTTCCTACAGCCAAGGAAATCTTCATCTAGCTGAATGCTGGTGTTTATACTTGAAGGGTAATTTTCTTAAGAGACAGACATCACATCACCTTACACTCATTCCTGCCAACCTATTCAGCCCAGTTTGAATTCAGATGGAGTCATGAGCTCAAGGGAAGTTGGTAGTGCTACATGGCTCCACCACTGCCTTTCCTGAGAAGCTTTCTGTCCTCCATGGTGCAATGTACTGCTGATCTCCATCTAAATGTCAAAGCCTCATTTGCCTGGCTTTGCTTTCTGTTCCCCTGTGCTTTGCTACATAAAAATCTGCTAAAATAAAAGTAGCCACTCCTACTTCTACACTTCTTATAGCAGGAAGATATGGCAGGAACTTTCAAGCTGGACAGTAGAACAGAGGAAAAGTAACATGGGCCAAGACATAAAGCAAAGAAAAATGTGGAGGTAAAGTTCTCCAGTGCTGTATCTCTGGCAACATTTCCACTGCCTGGTAACTTGCCTAGAAAAGGACAAAAGCCCCAGTGGGGGAAAAAAACCCACAAATATCCCCATAACAAAAAGAAAGAGTATGCAAATGAATTTTCTTCCTTCTCATTAATGCAAAATCCCCCTCCAATAAAATCTGCGCAATGCACTTATCTGAGATAGAGACTGAAGGTGTTACAGATCTCAACTAATCTGGGAACTATGGGCTTTTTCTGTCCCAAAACTAACTCAATCCAATACACAGAACTAATCCCCTTGCAAAAAAAAGATTTCCAGTCATGATCCAGATGAAAATGCTCTCAGGGAAAATATATTTTTTGGCAGCCTGCCATTCCTTGGAAAGCCCCTTTCACAGACCCCACATCTTCCTACATTCTGCCTCTCTTCTTGGTCTCTCCTAAATTGCTAACATGCTAAATCCTGACTCTAACATAAGGTGTGTGCTAAACCCTAGCCAAAACACTCCACTCATGGGCCAGACAAAATATTTCTTTGGAGATGTCACTCCCTGGGTGACATGGGTAAGATGCTCACGACCAAGCTAAACACTGACCCTGAAATAACATCTGCAATCTTTAACTTTCTCGGAAATCTCAGCAGATTCACTTTTGTTATTCCCACTGAAAACCAGCAGAGAAAATGATGCAGAAGTTTTTCACCCATTTCCTTTAAGGCTCACCAGTTTCCCACTTTTACCATTATTTAGATTTAATATGTACAGGAGAAAAGTCAGAATTAACTCTACAATGTCATATCTGAAGTCATTGAATTTCCTTTAATAAGTAGCTGTAGCTACTTATTATGGGGAGATTATATATATTATATATATATGGGGAGATTATTTCAGTTTTTCATTCAAGTTGCAGGACATTGGAGGTAAGATAAGACTAAAAGCAGAGGTCTATGACATACTCCTAATTTTGTTAATGTTCACTTAAAAGCAAAAGCCCTGAGGGCTGAGTCAGCAGTAAGGTACAACCACATATAGAAGCTGTGATCATTACAACAGCAATGAAGAAGGAGGAAAGGGGAAAAATGCTGAAAAATAGCAAGGAGAAACAACAGGATGAATAATAGCAAATAAATCACATAAGATTTATTTTCCAAATTTATTGAAGATATTAAAATGAACAACACAATCCTATCCTGGATCAGCACTTTGTGGCATAAGGGCATCTTGCTTCTCACTTTTCATAAGTGCTTACAACTGGGACTTACTTTCTCATGTTGGGGTAAGTCTCTTGAGTCTGCTAAATGTCAACAGCTGAGAGGGTTTGTTGAGATTCCTGTAGTTCTCAACCAGAAGTCTCCATTAGGGAACAAATGGTGCTGACAAAAAGGTTATCTGACCCTCCAGAAGATTAACTCAAGTGTATTAACTATGTCTGTACTACTAGGCTGAAGAGAATAGGTTTCTTTGATGGAGAAAAGCAAAGAATTACTGCATTTAGAGCAAAATTCTTGGGTGAAAACAAAACAAAAGAAACCCAGATACTCTCTATACTGAAAGCACATATATCCCAGCTTCTTCTGGAATGAAGAAAGCTTGTGTAAGAGCTAAAACAAATATAGAAAAGCTCTATCAGCATATGAAGTTTACATTTTAAATGCCTCAAAATCTACTGTCATAGAAAGCTGTAACTGCACACTGAAGTACTTCAAACTTAGGAGATGACAATATTAATATTGCTTTCATGGCATCCACTCAGCCATTTTCAGAAGATCCACTGTGATACCATCTTTAATTACATGGTCATATCCAGTGTTCCCCACAGTGTTAATATGAATGCTGCCCACTGAATAGTTACCTTCTATTTTGTTTTGTCATTGCATAGATAGAGTTCATTTACTGTTTTAAACAATTTACATTATTTAGAATCTGCTCTCCATGCCAGTTACAAAATTACATGAATGGCTTCTTTCCTAGCAGCCTCTATTACAGTGTTCATTACTGTAATATCCAAATGCTCTGCAAATATTCATTAAATTCTTTTTGTGGCTCTTTTCCTTGTAATATACTTTCTGCGGTGGAGAAACAGCCCAGAAAGGGACTAAGGCAATATGAAAATACTGTGAGTATTTTCTACTAATTTTGGATGTCCAACTTGAAAAGTCCAGGGCCTGCCTTTCAGGAATTCAACATTTTGCACAATTTAACAGTTTTTTGGACAGCAATAGGTGCTAACTTCTGAGCCACAGAAGACAAGGAGGGGTGAATGGAAATCTAAAGAGACAGAGACAGAGAGATCCTCCAGGGTCTTATTCAATTACTTTCATCATATGACCACCCTGTGACCATTGGCCTTACTCAGCATATGGAAACCTGAACAGGCTTCTGTGCACCACTCTTCTCTGCTTTCATCCATGAGGGACAAAGAAGGCTGCTGAACCAGCTTTTAATCCATGCCAGGTTTGCAGTCTGCTGTGAGTAAAGAATAGTGCAGAAACAGGGGCAGAGGTTTACCAAGGGAGCCACCAGCAAGTCCTCTCTATGCTGACAGGAAGGCTCCAAGCACTTTTGGGTTTTCACAAAATATTAAAAATAGAGAATGAAATCTTCAAATTTTAATAATAAGTTCAGTTAATACATATAAAATATAATTTTATTTTCAAGGCCTTGGTTATATTGAAGCAAAGTTTTTTTAGATAGCAAAAAAGCACCTATTTTTAGTGCACCAATCTTCCCTACTAAATATCAAGCCCTTTCTCCAATGCACATGAACAGAAGATTTCTTGTATTGTTCTGAGCCACATTTTTTGCTTTCAGGCAGAGGAAGAGGCACCCTGTGCCTCATCAGTGCCTGGTATCAATTCTGGAAAATTCATACACAATCAGGTAAAGCCTGGAAATTTAAAAGCAACTAAGCAAGCTCTTCTGATAGAAAATATTAGGATGTTTTAATTATAAGACTAATGAAGTAATAGCATTGCTTCAAGAGCTGCTTTTTCAAAAAATTAGGAAATATTACTGCATAGATGAAAGCCTTCCAGACATAACATACCTAAGAAAAAAATGTGCTTTACAAATGGTGAGGTGTATGCATGAAGGAGAGAGTCAGAAATGAGCACTGGCTGATTCAGTTTTTCCATGTATAGTCTACAGTGAACCCTGATGACAGTTTCCAGGGAAAAAAACAAAACAAAACAAAACAACAAAAAACTCCCACAAAACAAACAACAGCAAAATCAAAAAAAAACCCAAAACACATGAGATAAAACCAACCAACCAAACAATACAAAACAAAACAAACAACAAAAATTCCCACAAAACAAAACAACAGCAAAACCAAAAAAACCCAAAACATATGAGATAAAACCAACCAAAACAAGAAAAATCTTTAGTCTGGATAAACCATAAAGATGAACACTTGCCAGCAAGATTCCTTTCAAGAGCATTTTCAAAAACACAAACCTCCTATAAATGGCCTAAGAATCTAAACAGTGGAAATTAGGGGATTTCTCTAGGGCTTGCAGACTTTAATTGGCCAGAATCCAGAAAACCTGATTGTTTTTCAGGCAGAGCCCTTCCTCCTTACTTCTTTCCACAGGCATGCCTGGGATCACTTTTAACTCTGTTTGTTCCTCACTGTCATTTACTATCAGGTACTGAAGGGTACATGGAAGGACAAAATTTAAGAGTAAGGAATTTAAAGCTAATGGTAAAGGAAGTCATAGGACATTACAGGAGGAAGGGGGAAAACAGGACAGTAGAAATTCAAAGCTGAGAGGACCACAGAATTAGCAAGTGGATGGATTGAGAGAAGAAAGTCAGAGTTAGTAGGCAATGATGAGAAAAGACACAAAGCTGAGGACTGACTGCATTCAGTGCCCAAGGGCTATAGCCTGCTGCTGAGCTGCTGCACTGTTCAGCAAATGCTGGTTTTCATCTTACCCTGCTCCCACAGGGAGCCTGGCCTTTGGCAGCCATTTCAGTCCTACTTGGGAAAACAATTTTACAGAATATCTCTTGAAACAATTTCACAGACTAACTCTCACTGTGAGGATTGCTCTACACAGATCTTTTCTCTGTCACTTTCTTAGTTCATCACACCACTCTTTTTTGTACTTGACAAAAGAATAATTTGACATTAGTTTTCATCACGTATTTATTATCTAGGAGTCATTGCTTTAAATCTCATTCACCAAAGTACTATCCGCAAAAAAGTGAGGCAGGAGAGGTTGTTAAAAAACATTAATATACCAACACTTTTCTCTGTCTACATAAGTAAATCATCTGAGATTCTTAACACATTGCAGACATTACCTGACTTGGAATTGAAATTAAAAAAAAACATTTAAACTGTTCATGTACAGTGACTCAGCACAATTCTGATTACTTATTTACCACAATAAGAACCTAATTCCCTCCAAGTAAAACCAGAAATTCAGGTTTTCAGGAACAATTATGTCAGGCATCACACCTAACCTTTGGTAACTATTTTGCTTCATACGGAAAGAACTGAGTCATGCATATTGCTCAGAACCCTGTTGTTGAATACTTATCACAAACTAAAATGAAGACTCTTGTGTGCATTGTGTGCGGGACTTGGAGCTTCTGAATCTTTCACAGTGGATAGAATAAGTCTGTTTTTCTTTCCACAGAGAAAACACAACATGTGAATAGATGTATATAAAATAGTTGTGTAAAAAAAAAGGCTCATTTCTACACCACATAAGCAGCAGAGATCTATCAAAGCAACAGAGCAACACTAGTTTATGTTTTTAAAAGTCTGTATGTTTGAAAGTGACTGTCTGTCGTAACACGCTCTAAGTTTTGCTGTATTTTCCACACTTTGAGATCAACATTGCCATTTTTCTTTGAATAACCATTACAGTGTGAAATACAGTTTTGGAAAATAACAGATCCCATTTTGCTCTTGGCTTTTGGATAACGTTTTCCTAGTGTTCTTGTCAGCAGATATAGCTGACTGGTTGGTGTTTTTCCAGAAACACTAAATTTATGTTAGACTTGAGAGATTTTTATTGGGGAAATGGCAGAATATAAGAGCAGATATGAAAAGAGGCATAGAAGCAAAAAGGAAAAGAGAATTGAATTATACTTCTCCATCCATTTTCTAAACAAAATATTATAGTTTAATTTGAGAAAGTACTCTATTTGAATAATTTTAAAATTTAAAGGCTTTTTGTTTCTATTTTCAAATAGAAGTTCCAACAAAATATTACCCTTTTTTTTCCTTTTAATTTTGTTCAGAAGTGAACATTATCTGAACACAAGACAAAACCAAGCAATACTCTACACATTATTTCAGGGCATATTTTGATTTCATACAAAGCTAAAATGAAGGATTCTTGAGAAACCGCTTTGCTTCTTTCTTCCAGGTGAAAGGAGACATTTTTCCTTCTCATCCCATAATTATTTGATAATGAATATACACATTAGAACACAAGTGATATGTTCATCCACATAAAAGGGGACCTTTAGCTAAAACAAGGCAATTTAAACCTATGTTTCTAATATATTATAGGCGCTATCTTGCTGGAATTTATAATGTGCATAGATGCTTAAATTCCGTGATATGGAAAACGTATCACTTTAATAAACACAGGTGATATTTTGGGGACTGAATGTCTCTGAGCTTACCACCAAAATTAGGCATTACTTTTGCTATCATTTCTTTGTAGCAAGATGAAGGTTATTGCCAGAAAAAAGTCTTTATACTTCTAAACTGAAGGAGCAGATTCACCACACTTTCATTGTGTAGTGTCTTTAAAAACAGATGGTTTCAATTTACTAATCACTGACAACCGGACTGTAACTCTGAACAGTAGCTTACTCCACACAATCCCAACAGCTGCCAACGTAAAACTCTCACCTACTCTGGCAGACTGACCTTATGTGTATCTGAGAAACAAAAGGAGCCCCAGGCTCCAGTAAGAAATCACTGGGACAGAGATGAAGAAACTGCAGGAGATTACTTTCTCATGTGAAGAGGGCAACAGATGTGTCAAAAAGGACTCTGAGCCCCTAAAGTCTGTTTTGGACCAAGAAATATCCTTGTTTTGTGTTTCGCCACTGTTTTCAGCGTAATAAATAATGAGCTGTGCCCTAAAATAAAGGACTCTAAATAGAGCACCCTAAATAAAGGGCCTGTCAGAGCTCCACAGGCTTTTACAGTAAAGCAACTGTGTGGGATTGTTTAGGTAAGGGAAAATTCAATAGTAAGTAAGTTGGTTTAAACCCATCACAATGGCAGGCATTTCCTCTTCCAGTCTAAAGCAAATTTACTATCTTGCCAACATAAACACCAAGATTACTTGTGTATTAGTCTAAAAATCTGTGACACTTTGTGTGTAAACCTTTCCCGCAAGGACACGGTGGGCCATGACTGTGCTGTCACCTGTTGTAAGGGATTATGAATAATACTACATTCATTTTTCAGTAGTTGATAATGGCAGCTGACCACACTGCAAACATGGAAATTTATTTGCTTCAAGTCTGCTGCAGGATGACAAATCATTGTACCTTTGGCTACTCATGCACTCAGTAATGACTGGAAGTGACTGTTTCTCCTGTAGGAATTGTATTATAAGGCCGAAGGCATGAGCTATGTAATTTAGCACAGCTCACCCAATACTGGGTTCACTGCACAACAGGAAAAAAAATCACAATGTGATAACATTAATTTTTGGAAATATCCATAAATTTATCTCATTTTGTGAGTCCCTAGTTTGGCTATTGTGTAATTAATTTTAACTTTTGTATTCATTCTCCACAATATTAGTCATCTGCATGCTGTATTATTTAATCTACTCTGAAGTTCTTCTGTATGAGAAAAAAAACAGTATGTGAAAGTGATATCATATTGCTTTTTGTGGTGTTTTAGTTACACAAGTCCCATTTAAGAGATTAAGGTCAATTGTCAACGTTTATTCTCTCTTGTAGTTTTGCACCTGAAAAAGCATTCCCTTGCATTTAAAGCTTGTTCTGAAACAACGACTTGCATTTGGCATCAATGAAAGGTTAACACTATCTAACATCCATTGCTTTAGGATTTGGGGTGTGAAATACAGCCATATAATCACCTCTTTTAAAAAAACCTCAAACTTAAAATACATTCTTGAGACCCTATTTCTGCTGCATAGAGTCTCTCAAATAGCATTGTAAAATCTTGCATCAACGTTAGTAGTGTCTGTATACATTTCTACTTCCACACTGATATAATATACTGTAAAAGTAGCAATAACTCTGCTGTTTGTAACTGAGGAACCAAGTGGAAATCTTGAGGTAGCCTTAATGTTAACATGGTACAGAGAACACAAATAACATGAATTGATTCAACACCATGGGAAACTCAAATAGACAAGAAAATTTTCAATCATACATTCACTTAAACCATTACAGCTTCCAAAAGCCCTCAATTGATTTTCTTGAGAAAATCCTTCCAGAGAAATTATTTTCTTTTCTTACAGAGAAACTCAGTACAGGAATACTACAGAAACCCTCAGAAACAAATAGCCCCGTGCCTGCCCAAGACACTGGTGGCAGAGCAGATATCTTCAGCCATTTTGTGTAGAGCTCTCTCTTGGACAGGCACTTGGGTTCACACCTCAGACCATTGCCAGAAGTCTGGTGGACTTGTGTCCTCTGCCAGGTCAGCTTTCAGTGGAGGACAACCAGGACACTCTGTCCCCAGAGGGATTCATAAAGAAACTGTGCAGTCTGGCATCCTCAGGTGACTCTAAGCCAAAGGACAGAATGGTTCTTTCATGGGGGGACAAATTACTTAAATGAAGGGCCTTCCACCTTCCAGACTAACCTTTTCAGGGTGACAGATGTGAAGGGTGAAACAATAAATATACATTTGACTTCCATAAGTAAAGCTGGAGCACATCAAACTCCACATCAGTTGTGTATTATCAGACCGAGACCCTTACACAGATTTCTTTTGCAAGAGATTACAACACCACATAAGCTTTATGTTGGCATCACAGGAAGTTTCTGGGTGATTTTTCAAGCATTTTAGCTCTGTAATAACAAGATCTCATTTTCTCTTTTCTTTCCTTTCACATTTTCAGAAAACTAATAATTATCTTATTATTATAATCAAGTTGTTATTCTAGAACATTTTGAATCCCCAGGTTTACATCTTTATCATTTGCATAGTCTGAGTTTGCCTGTCATTTCTGGGTAGCTCATCAGCTAGTGTGACTGAGTTTATTTCTGGTTATTGTCTTTGTTAACATTAACTTGTCAGTTTTGCTGTCTGTGTGCTTTGTCTCCCTCCCTTTCCTTGTTGGCAAGGTCCTCAGATAATCCTGAAAAAGAAATGTTCCCACACTCCACATGCCACTCTCTGTTAGTGCAACTGAGCAGCTCCTCCTAATCACCACTACCCTCCTCGTGTGCCCCTCAGGTTTGTCTGTGTGTTCTTGTGTATAGCTCCCGTCACTACACACCCTTAGAGAAGCAAAGACTCCTTCTGTATTCCCTTACAGAAACTTCCACTAACTGAAAAGATCAGTAATTTCAAAAGGAAAACTGGGGCTGGTGAGTTCTCAACATTTCTGAAATGTATGGTACATATTCATTCCCACATGTGAGTCTTAAATCTCTTTTTTTCTCTTCTTTTGCGGTGAGATTTAAAAAGCTGTGCTGCAAAATTTTTATTCTATAAATACAGGAATAAAATTTTTAATTAAGTTAAAAATATATCTAATTTATTTAGAGAAAACTAAGGAAAAATTCTTACTGACATTACTGTAGATAAATTTATAATGTACAGTATTATAGAGTACTCTGCAAAGAAGTAGTGAAATGTCAATTAGTGCAATCCTTTATGGAGCTATCACTTATCACTTAAATCACTGCTTTGTTTTTCCAGTTTTTATTGATTAGGATTAGTGTACCAGCATGAAAAAAAGTATATATTTCCATGTGGTTTAAGTGATGGGGAAAAGGAATACTTTTTCACTATCAATATTTTGATCTTCTAAAAAGCTATTTCCAGATGATTTCTAAGCCTGTCTATAGAAATGCAAAGTTGCAAATTTCCATTCTAGTTGCTTATAACACTCATGGTTTTCTTTACACACATATGAATTGAAAACCTGAATGTCAACATTTAAGAAAATTCTGATGAAGGACAAACTTCTTATGTAAAGAAGTTTAATCTCTTATTTTTAGTTTTAACACAAAAACGGCCTTCAAATGTATCCTATATAGTATTGTTTAAAAAATAATTGAAAATGTACTTTTCCTCTTACACAGAATAGTAAATATGTAATAATATTTTGTCCTTTTTTAAAAACATCATTTAAGAAATTATATTCTTTCTCTGCTATGTATACCTCGCTTACATAGCAAAAAAAAAAAAAACAAACAAAAAAACAGAACAAGAACAAAATACAAGAAACAAGAAAAAGAACAAAACAAAAAACAAGAAAAGGAAAAAAACATTTTACTACAGAAAAGCATCTGAGTCTGATGAATCATATTTTCTCTCCTAATCTCTTTTAAAATTAAAGTGCAGGTAAATTTTGTATCATCTAATATCATCTAAACTATGCCGCTGGAAAGTCGCTCAGTATCAAAATCTTTGCAGTGTCTGTTACAGCCTCATGTTGGAACATAATGTCTTCAGAATAATAACAGGACATATTCTGGGTTTAGCACTGCATCTTTGGTAGGGAGCAAAATAATGGATGGATAAATCTGTGAGGGTGAAGTCACTGATGGCTGCAGCCTGGGTTGACTTCGAGGCATTAGTGTAGATGGGGCAGACAGGTGAGATCTGAAAAGGAGCAGTCCCTGAATGTCACAGGGACCTGTGCAATGCTACCGTTTCCTTTTGTGCCTATCTATTTTCAGCATGTCTTTTTTCTGTGTCACTCATGACTAAGCAATCAACAATCTAGAAAAAAAAAAAAGAAAGCCAAACACTTGTTTAGAAATACAAAACTTTCCGCAGAGATGAGAGGGTTTTTTGTGAGGTTGTTTTTTTGTCCTAATAGCTTGGTCCTTGCCCACCAACATAAAAAAAGAGTTGTGCAGTGTCAACACCTATGGTTCTGCTAAGCAGACTTGACAATAGGTCTGTAATTAGACGTGGCAGTGATGTACCCTTGACTTTGCTCATACAACTGTTCCAGCCCATGGTGAAGTACAAAAGTAAGAGACCAAAGAAAGTAGATGGGCTTGTGCACTTTTCAGAAAATCCTTTCTGAAAGCAATGGGGCTAGAGAGAGCCATTGATTTGACCTTGTAGGGTACCTCTTATATTTTTATGTCTTAATCTCTTCAGTACAGATAGAATCTTACAACAAAGAAAGTCTTCTATAACCAACAGTGCTTTTCACATAACAATAATTCTTCACAGAGATACCTGACCTAGTTTGTTTAAAATGAGCCCAGCTTTAGGATTTCTTAGCCTGGCTGAACTGTTGGTTGGCTATTTCTCAGTTCTAAACCTGCTCAGAGATCCCTCATCTCTGCAGAGTCTCTATTGTCCTGGGCAGAGAGCCATCAAAGACAGCTATTGAGAAAACATTGTACAATACCTGGAAAATGTTTTTGCCAACAACATTGCTCAAACACAGCTAATCTATGCTAGCATGCACAATGTTTATCCCTAGTGAGACAGAAAAAAAACCCCACCAAACAGGACTATCAAGTTGTTATGACCAGTATGTGGCCTTTTTTTTTCTTTTTTCTCTAAAAGGCACTGTAAAGGCCACCAAGCCTTAGGGAAAGCAGGGCTGTATTGCATGATCTTAAAAATATCAGTCTTATAAACTTTCTCTATATTGTGTGTGTGTACACATGTATGCACACACAAACTACACCTCTCCCCCCCCATGGATAAAGTATATCAATAGAAAGAAAAGATTAATTTTACATATAGGCCTTTCAATCTTATACTAAATGTGTATTTTGGTGATAGACACCTTTTCTACCAAAAAAAAATGTAAGAATGACTTTTGTACTTGGCAGGTTCCAAGAATGTGCAAACAAACTACTAGAACTTTGTGCAGTCATTTAGCAATGAACAATTTTTACAAGTTCATTTATTTCAGTATAAGGGTTAGTGGTGATTCTGGTGGTGTCTCAGGAGTTTGTAGCTCCAGCATAAGGAGCTATGAGAGCAAGAGAGAGGGAGCACACAGAAAGCACAATAGATTACATTCAGTTTTCTGAATGTATTTCTGAGGTATTCAGTAGAATCCAAGGTTTCACTTTTAAAAAAGCCTCTAGCCCATTTTGACTGTAAATACCACTTTGAAAAATGTCCCATGTGAACCAATGAAACCCCAAAAGCCTGACTTCATGGGAAGTGTAAAACAAGTCAGCCCAGTGAAAGCTTTATTGTTCTCATATAGTAACTGAAATTCAGTCAATGTATGAAACAGTTAAAGCTGAGTCAGGTAACAGAAGGTGAAGGAACTATGGAGATTCACAAAAATAATCTACTAGGCACTTCTGCTTTCAGCGGGTTGTTTAAAAAGCTCACTGTGGAATTGACTGGTGAGGGTTCATTGATTAGGTCTGGGGCTCAGTTTCCACCAGCTGGGAAATACCTACATAAGATATAAGAGATAAGTAATTTCAAAAGTGAAAAAAGTTAAAAGTAATTGCTATGATCTTCTTTGACCCAATCTACTAGGAATTCGTATGGATTTGCTTCCCTCATCACAGCAGTCTTGTGTCAATAATGCTGGCATGAACATGTCCTGGTTCAGGGCCAGGACAGAACACATGGAATGAATGATGTCCAATGGCACCATGGCCTGTATCAGCAGTGATGTGGCCAGCAGGACCAGGGCAGTGATTGTCCCTCTGTGCTCAGCCCTGGTGAGTCCTGTGTTCAGTTTTGGACTGTCTCATTACAGGAAGGACACTGAGGTACTGGAGCATGTCCAGAGAAGGGCAATGAAGCTGAGGAAGGGTCTGGAGCACAAGGAGGAGCAGCAGCTGAGGGAGCTGGGGTAGTTTAGTCTAAATAAAAAAGGGCTCGGGAGTGATCTCATTGTTCTCTGTAACTCGCTGGAAGGACATTGTTGTGAGGTGGGAGTCAGTCTCCTCCAGATAAATGACAAGAAGAGAGGAAAAGTTGTGCCAAGGAAGGGATTCGTTATTTTAAAAAACATTTTTCATGAAAAGGATTATCAAGCACGGGAACAAGCTTCCTGAGGAACTGGTGGAATCACCATCCCTGGAAGTGCTCAAAAGGCATGTGGATGTGGCTCTTAGCGCCAGTGGCAAACACTGGTGCTGGATTAATGGTTGGACTCTTAGAGGTCTTTTTCAACCTCAGTGATTCTATGATTTTATGATTGTGAACTGTCTTTCAATAAACAGACAACAGGTCCATCAGGACAGGCAGGTGAGAGTCCCCTGCAAGAACAATCCATCTTTCCTCTATCAAAACCAGAATTCACGCCACTCCAACAGCAAGGTGTTTTATTTTATTTAGCTTCATTAAAGTTGACTGTAGAGCTGGGCTGTATTTCTCATCCAGAACAATTTGCACTATGTCATTTTCTTGTTTAGTTTAAACAACTGGCAGTAATAAAACAAGAGCAGGTGAATATGTTACTATGGTTCCTGTTTGTAGTGCAGAATAACAGACACAGAAAAAGAGCACAGAGACAGGAAGGTCACACACTTTGCCAAGAAGATCTATCTTTTAATTCAAATTTTGGTATTTGTCAAGTTGTTCTTTCTGATCATCCTTTATTGGAAGTGCAAATTAAATTATGTGATTCTATCTCCAATAACATTTTTTGTTTTCCAAGTGTCTAAACACAGAAAGAAGAGCATTTCAGATTCATGGGATGCAGCAGATACAACCACATTCAAACTACCTTAGAAATGAAAAATCTGTCTGGCTCATGGTTTTGACTGCTACCTGCAACACAGAAAGAAGAAAAGCACCAAGTGCTCTCACAGTTGTTAATATATCATTAGCATAGTTTGTGTTTGCTTTTGGTCAGATATAATATAAAATAATGTTTTCATGGTAACAGATTTATCTCCTCATGAAGAGAAAGTTCACGATGTGACTATGGTTTGTCAGATTAATGCTTCCACCCCCCAACTGCCTTGTCTCCCCTACTGCAGGTGAGGCCAGGAGAACACACCTGTCTGCAGAGACACTAAACACAATTCCTTCATGACCTCTCCCCCTGACAGGTTGTTTTTGGTATAGGAAGTACAGCAGGTGCTAGAAGAGCTCAGCAATGAGAAGATGCTTTACTGGCAAAAATAAAAATGAAAGGCCTTGTTTCCCCAGTCTGTCCAAAAATGACTTCACTGTAGCAGGCGTGCACTTCTTGGATGCATTTCATCTTGTGCAGCACATGTTTGGACTAAAATGTTGCAACAAAAAGAAGTCAAGCCATGGATTTACCTTTTTTTCCCCTATTCACACAGATTGTCACTAATTTCATCCAAGTCAGCCACCTATGAAGAGATCACTTAAGCCAAAGGAAGGAAGCAAAATGACATTTTTTCTTAGCAAGAAATTGTGTACAAATAAGTGTTTGATTTTGATATAATTTAGTTCTATTATATAATATAAATATACTAGCAAAATATTAAAAATGCCCCCTTCAATTGTAACATATGACTTCTACCAATAACCTTTAGTCAAAGGAGAGCAACACAGTAAAGAAATCTCATTCTTTCTCAGTTCAGGTAGCCAAGGATACATTAAAATTGCCTTTGTTGTGAATAGTGTATATTTTTTTGTTTTTCCCAGATGAGATATTGCAAATCCTTTCTGCCCTTTCCCCCACACATTGACCCACCTTATCAGCTCTACCTCAGTCATATCAGACAGTCAGAGACACCCAGGAAAAAAAAAAGAAGTTATCTAAAGAAGTTTCTTAATTTCCTTCTTGCTTTACTTCATTCTCTTTCTTACCAAGGAAAAGTAAGAAAAAAAAGGCATGCCTTTCTCCCTGATAAAAATTCACAGACACTTCAGCAAGGAGACAAACTGGTCTGCTGCAGAACTTGTTGAGAGCAAGCAATGACCCAGCATTATTCTCTGCCAGCACTGACAATACAGTGCCAGATGGACTATCTGATCTCTAACTATCTCTATAAGAAAGACCATGTCAATATTTTGATAAAAGAGGGCCAGATAGATTTGCTTGTTAATACTCTTGAAGGTCACAGGCAAAACTGAAATGATAAGCAAAAGAAATTTGACTACTCTGCAAGCAGCTCTCAAGCATTTATTGTCTAAACTTATGTAGTGTCCCTGTCACCTCTCACTGTAGAACCTTTCATGCCCCTCTATTCCTTTGTTTCAGTGACTTTACGGAGTAGCCATGCATGCACATGAATGCAATTTCTAAAATAGTTTCTACACAAACATGCTGAAATCAGCTGCTAAAAAATGTGATCAGTCTGGTTTTCTTCCCAAGCTTCCTAAGGGTCACACCATGAATTAAGTCTGTTTCTCAGAACAGAATAGCCAGTGTTTCTTTATCTAATGAGATGGAGATGCAATCTGGAAATAAAATTCTTGTAGTCTCTGCAGATGCACAGAAGCTGGCTGGTGCTACAAAATGTGCATTCAATTAAGTCAAAGACTGTTGATCAACTGTGCCTGGCAAATATTACAAGCATAAAAACCACACTGCACATATATGGTAAATGTATATTTTGGCAGGTGAACACAAGATTGTGAGTCTTCCATTCTTTGTCAGTTCTGTGCTGGAACCACAAAGGATCCTGCCATACAGGATGCAATGATGCATTAGAAACTTTGCATATTTCCACGATTGTCTATTTCATGGCCATGAAAAATTCGCCAACACCAAAGGGAAATAAAACCAAAATAGAGAGATGAGAGAAGATAAACTCAGGTTGGGTAGAGAGAATTATTTAATCTTTAAATTTAATAAAAGAGATACTAGAACAAGCTTTTTTCTAATTGCAATATCTTTAGGGAAAACAAATAGTGGCCCTTTAAACCATCAATACTTTTGTTCTTACTGTTTCACCAGGATAACTGAATTATAAACTACAGACGGTGGGTGAAAGGGAATTCTTTGAGGAAATTGTAGCAAGGGCTCTTCCAATTTGATACAAGGCAGTAAAAATCCTCATCTTGAGGATGAACAGCTCAACCTGAAATGCCTAACAAAGCAAAGAGGTCTAGCTTTATTTGGCCATGTTTGAGTTGGGATGACTCTTCAAATGTCCTGCAGAGGTCCCTTCTGACCTCAGTTGGTCTATTGTTATATGTGTGTGGGCTGACAGGCTTGTACATATGTTAAGATCACTAAAGCCAAGTGACTTAGAAAGAAATCTGAGAAAAGACAACATGTTTAAGCCACATTAATCTTGCTGTGAAATAAAAAGTATATTTGGGAGAAATTACTTCATCTGTGAGCTGGAAAAACTCTCCATTGTTTCCTCTCCAGTGTTCTAACAATCTATAGAGAAAAAATTTTCTTGTAACTTAGTCTTTACTATAAAGGGAGAAAGGTATATAAAAAAGTAAAAAACAATACAATTGATTCAGCAACAAGTAAAAAAACCAGAGGTTACACAACAATGCACTTCAGCAAACTTAACTTTGTGTTTGAAGCTCTAGATATAGAAAGATAAGGACATTAGGAGCTGAGAGGTTGTATAACTGAGAAAAATTACTTTCAAAGTATTAAGAGCATGAAGAAATCTGATGACTTCTAAGAAAACTAGCTCTTGAAAGAGAGCAAAGGCCAACCTGAGCTAAATTAGAGCCTAACACCATTTATCTAGTGATTCAGAAAATGCCTTCCCTGCAGATTAATTTCTCCAGCTGGAAGAATTTTTTTGAACACAACCATTGAAAATGTTGTCTGCCTGAATATAGAAATAGAAACAGCTGGTCAAACTCTGGAAATTAAGGTCTTCAGGTTAGAGATTAATCTTAGAGTTGCCCTAAAATGCCTCCAGCAAAAATCCTACAGCTGATAAAAGACTAGTATAATCATATCTGAGCCAATTTTTCTAGCCTGTGGCAGTACAGTGGGCAGATCAGGTCGAAGATGATGTTTCAGGTCCAAATGAGATTTAACTGAAAGACTGCATCACCATCCCTCTAAAGTCAACATTCATTCTGAGACTAATAATGAATGTCGCTTATGGCATTTCTTTACACAGTGATAATTTTTTCCAAAATATACCTCTGGAACTGCAGTCAGACCGATTTCAGCAAACATTGACTCTGACTTTAACACACAGAAGTAACTGTACAGTCTAGGCTGATTCAGATCTTACTCATCATTACTAGGGAGCCAAGTAACTGATTCTGTGAGATTTCTGGTCTATTTCAGAATATTTAATAAGATCTAGCATGCTTACAAAGGGCAGAAGAAGATGGGATGGATAATTAAACTCTGTGAAAATTTAATAACTTCATCTGTAGTCTGTTGTTACATCCACTTTTGCCCTTTGCAGTACTCGCTGCAGTTAATTTTGCCCTGAGAGCAGAGATTTGCCTCCAGAGAAGATGCACATAGTCTAGAAGGAACCATTTGAAACTTATCTGCTAGGGACTCACCCATCATTTGGAAGATGAAAAGGTGTAAAGGTAGCTTGCTTTAACTGATTAACTGGTAACTTTGCAGCTGGTTAAGCTGAACACTTATTTAGAGCAGGGGTCATATATTTCTACTGTCTGGGTATCATCTGATACACACTTTTATACAAATAAAAATAATGAACCAACACAGCAGTAACCAACTTGATCTTCCCAGGTGATTTTTAAACAACTGATTAGTGTATATCACAGAAGGAAATTATTTAAAACAAAATAAAAACGCTCCACACTCTGCCTTCAGTAATTTGTTTTCCTGTGGCCACAGTGTCTTTTCCTTGCCCACGGCAACTAGTGCTACCACCTCTAGGACCACCAGAGGCTGGGTGTGGCAGGGTAATACCCAGCAAGACAGGCCATGACCTGTCCCAAACCCATTTAACATGACAGAGAAGAGTTTCATTTCACACAATATGGGTTACTCACGGCTCAGCTTCGATGCTCTGGTCAGCAGCAATGTAGTTGGCAGGGATGTAGCCCGTGATCTTGCGGCCAGGACAGACTGACCCCTCTGGCAGGAGGAGCTTGGCATACCACCATCCCTCATGGGATGCATTCAGCACTTCCAGCTTATCCCCAGCTCGAAAGCTCAAGTCATCCTCCGTGCGAGCATCATAATCGAACAGTGCCACAAAGTTGCAAATGTTTGCTAGCTCCTGGCCAGGCAGTGGAGGTAAAGGTTTTTCTTTTATCTTACTCTCTAAGTCCTTCTGTCCTGCTTGGAGGTCAGGTTTTACCACAGCAATGTTGGCAAAGACCTGGCCCCCTTTGTCTTCCTGTTCACCATTTGTCCCAAAGAATAAGCAGGGAAGGTAACGCTTCAAACAGGGACAGTGCTTCTGGAAGAAGTTTCCCATCTTGATACTTTGTTGCTTCCTCTGCTTCTGCTTTTCTTTTGCTTTTCCTGGTTGCAAGACCCTTAGACCAATTTTTGCACCATCCACATCTTAGCTTTTTGCGGACTTCTTCTCCCCCTTCTCCTTAGGCATAAAATGAATCAACTCTTGACACAGCTGGAAGCTCCTCTCTGCGTCCCACGGAGAGCTCATTACAGATGCCTCCCAGTTAGGGAGTGAAACCTAAGCGTTCAAGTGCCAGCACAGGTATGGAGGGAATTTTTCACTTCCTCTTCAGAAAAAGGAAAGCAACACAACAGCTGTGCTGGGCTGAGCCCTGAGAACAAAGTGTGAGCCTCTTCTGTTACAGCAAAACAATAAAGCCAGAACATGTAAATAAAGGAGGCTTTTCAATTCCTTCTGCTCGGGATGGGTGTTTTCTTATCTCAGATGTGGTCAGGTCATGTGATCAGTGGTGAATGTCTGTCTTGGCAATGATTAACCAAACTGCTTCCTCAGCAGTCTGACGTGGACAGCTTGAATGAATATTTCCTTTTGCTCCCGGTTTGTACTGGTTTCGGTTTGCAGTTTGCTCCCCTGAGACGACAGAGGCCCTCAGCAGGAGTGCACCTGTGGCTCCTGCCCTCACTCACACCCAGGCGCATTCCCTGCCAAGTACCCACCCTTCAAACAAACACTACGGCTTTTTTTTTTTTTTTTTTTTTAATTCAGCTGGGATGGGCACTTTTTACAAGGAAAACCAAATATATATGGCTTACAGTAATAAAGCAATATATTTTAAGGCATTCCTTATTCTGCATTTTAAGGAAACCAAGGTACTAGCCAAAAAACATTTCTCTAGGTGGCTGGCTGATCAAACCAACCCTATATAAAAATAATGGCTGTTTTCCAGTCAGCTTTTAAACAATGACTCTGCATTGACCAGTATATTCCCATTTCTAAAGTATCTCTAATCCAGCATACAGACCAAGCATGGGTGTCTGGATACCGTGTGGCTGTGGCAGGGCAGGCTGAAGGGTTGGCTGTCATATCACAGCAGTGCACCCCAAGCTTTGTAACCCCTGGAAAACACCACAGCCTGGGGGACTGGTTGGAACCGGAGCAGGAAGCACAGAAGATACAGTGATAGCCTGTCTGCACACAGTGGTGGCATTTCAGTAAGAGACAAACTTTTACAGATCAGAGTCTATTTATTGAGATCAATCAAAACTCACATACAGACCTATAACTTCCTGGTGATTAAAAAAACTGAGTCCTATATTTTTCTTTTCTTTCCTTTCCAATTTTTTTTTTTTTTTTTTTTTTTGGTCAGGAAGCTGACTTCTGTGGTTTTATTTTATTAGAAAGAAAACACCTAAATAACAGAAACCAAAGTCACTTGCTTTCATCATGTCTCTCATTCATTTGAGTGAGGAGACCAGTGGCAGAGGCAGTAGGCTACTGACCAACTAGAGACTGTGGGATGACTAACTAAAGGATATCTCCATTGAAAGTGATAATGTTAGTATCAGGTGCATCTCCACTGAAGAGGAATGGGGAACTGCTTATAAACACTTCTGCAATGCTGCAAAAGAAATTAAATAAAGGAGAAAGTACCATACACATCAAGTCACCACTAAAAACCTCATCATCTTTAGAGTCTGATTAAAAAAAAAAGGTATGCTGATTTGGCAGATTATGATAATCTTATTTCATTTCTGAAGCACCACTGGAGATGATTTTTCACCAGTGGTTATTAACCACATAATAGTAAGAACACAGATATCCAAGAGATATTTGCTTTCCCTTGGTGTGAATAACACTATCCAAAGGAAAGAAAAGCCAATGTTGATATCTTCAATTAGTCTTGTTTAAGTAATTGATTACATTTATTGAAATCAAAGAATATTAGAAACTACTACTAAGTAATCTCACAATTTTCAGTTTGCACATTTGATCAACTTTTCCTGTAATGGTTTTTGCTTCTGGCAACTTGGGCATTAATTTGACAAAGCTTTGCAAACTCATTTACTGCCCAGAATAGTTTCATCATGACAACAAAGCCATTTGCATCATACAGAATCAAGCTGTACACTGCACAATCATTTCCAGGACCAAGCCTCACCTTTACACTCAGGAACCAATATACAAACACATTAGAAATCACACTGCATTCACTGAGACCACTCAGATAAGTATGTACAACTGGAGCTACAACAGGGCTTAAGCCTACAAACAGTTGTGTATATGACTACCTTATCTCAAAGAGCTCCAGGCATTAAATTCATCTTCTCGCTCAATCTGTGTCCCTGCTTGGCTTTAGAAGAACAGAAAGACTTTTTCTGGAAGTGATAAATAACTATAAATCAGATTCTTTTCACCCTGATCTTGAGGACCAATTCCATGTATTAACCAAGTAGCCATTAAAATCATTAATCAGATTTAAAAGACTTCTCAAAAAGAGAGAAGATTGGAGTTGCTGAGAACCACTGAGCAGATTTCCTATCCCATGTGGGACAGGACAGTAAGTGAGTTGTCATGGCCACACTGCAGCAGCTTCTGCAAGGGTCTTTGTTCCCATCCTGGTGACTTTATTGAGGATTCACTGCATTTCTGAAAATAAAAAAGTTATCTTAATGGTTAAGAGACTATATAATTTTATCACAGGCAAGAAAAGAAAATTAGCATGTAATAAAAATGTTCTTGCTGGTTTTACAGAAAAAAATAAAATCTGATAAATCCCATAATCCTGATTTTCATATTCACAGTTTGGAACAAATCATGTATATTCAGGGGCTTTTCAATATAAACTGTTGTCCAAGTCCTCTGCATTTGAATTACATATAATTTGACAGAATAATCTTTGCATTACCTATTCCTTGACTTAGCTTATTTCTTTTGTCTTGCACCCCACTATATTTTCCTTTTTTTGCAAATCGGGCCAAAGAGTTCTGCATTGCTCCTTGGCTTCCTGTAACTTTATTTAATTTGTTTAGAAGTATGAATATCAGAGCAGAAATTGTTAAAAAATAAGCCACTGGAGGTAGAGTGACTGTAAAAGACTTAATCAGAGATATTGATTAATTTTATTGGCAAAAGTGCTTTAAGAAGAATGCAAGGGTCTCACCTCCTTTGTGCAGCCAACAATAGCTAGCAAAAAAGATGAATTTATTATAACCAGAATGGCACATTTACAGTATGAATACTGAAATTTAGTATTCTGGTCCCTATATTAAAAAAAAACACCAAACACTAATATTGTAAGTCATTTCTTAAAATATGCAACACCTTGAAACAAAGATTGATCATTTAAAAGCTGTGTCTGACAGGACTAGATAAACTTAGACTTTAGAAAGCAGAGCAGGTCTATTCAATCAAGCACTACTTTCCCCCTTCATGCTAGGTAATTCCCCATTTCTTTTAGTGTGTATTTCCTTGTTCCATAAAGAAAAGAGTGTACACTGATACTATAGGTTTGAGGATAACAGATATTTGAAGTTACTTTTTATGTTTTATATATATTGCCTATAAAGTCTAGTATAAGTAAGATTCTTGCAAGGAGCTTTGCACCTGCTTAAACAATTAATTTGAAGTCCTCTAAATCCATTAAATCAAATTCTAATTAACTTAGAGTCAATATCCCTTAGACCTTATTCCACAAAACACTCCTGTTTAAATGCAGTGGTGAAACATATTTTTCTTAGTTGACTGAAGGGACAGAAGAATAATGTGCTAACATTACATCCTTTAGTAAACTTAGTACAAAACTAATCTGCAACACTGACATTAATTGAAGTGATATTAGAATCAGGTCCTGCTCTGCATGAATTAAGGTATCAGACTAAGTTGTATAAAATAAGTTCAGATAAGATTTGAATCCACAACATTTTAAAAGCCTTGTTTTGATAGAAGTTCTATTTGAGTTACATGCCTTCAAAAATTATGTTGTATGAGTTTGCATTACAGATAGTTTCTACATTTATTCATTTGTATATGCTCTGTGTGGAACTATTGGCATGAATACATAAAAACATAGGAGTTTCAGAAAAAATGGACCCTCCTTCAACACATAAATATGCTGGTTCATATTTTAGAGACAAAGAGTGACATCACTGAGACTCAGTCTTCAGTACTGATGATACATGGCATTTGAAACCATTTCCCTACGTCATGCAGAGAATTGTAGTCTGATCAGCTCTGCTGGGGAAAAAAAAATTCCAAGGCAATATCCATCAACAATTTTTTTATGAAATATGAGTCAGTTGAAATTGGAAATTGAAAAAAGACAGTGGTTTTTCTTAATGAGATCACAACAGAAACAAACATTTTCATTCATAATTGCATTGAATTTTATAAAAGGAAATAAAGACTCCATGTAAGGAAATTAGAAATTAAGGTATAAAATACAAGAATTTTAATTAAATAATCTATGATGCCTGTAGCATCACTTTCCACACAGTATAATCTTTTTCAAGACAGAAGTTATACTGCTGCATTTAATATATGCTAGTTTAAATATTCAACATTATTACCTTACTTAGAAAAATTTCATAATGCATTACAAGAAAGCAAGTCAAACCCTTCAGCAAAGTAAAATATTCAAATAATGTGATCTTTAAAGAAGTTAGCAGAAAACCAAAAGCATATTGCTTTAAATCTGTTCTTGGGGAATAATTTAAATGACTAACCATTTTAAAGTTCTGTAGTTTTTTTAAGGTAACAAACTGAAATAAAGCACAGTGATTTTTTTTTATTACAGCTGTCTTTTCAGCTATATTTCTTTCCATTTGCGCATTAAAATGGAACATATTACTACCACTTTGTAGCTTTTTTATATTCCTTTTAATCAGCACTTCCATTTTGTTTCTCTAATTTGCAAGTTGCCTTTTTTCAGTGAAAATAAATTATGTGTGCAATTTTACTCTTGACAAAATTGTTTACTCTTATTGATTAATCACTTTCCTAGTTTTGTCTATTATCTTAAACCATAAATCCATGAAGACATAGAGTTACATTTGATTCTGCATTTTCCAACTTGAAATCTTTCTGCATTTGTAATGAGAAAACTCTGGCTATTTATTTCCAAAAGGCTGATCCAGTAATCCATCTCTACCCTAAAAAAACATTAAAAGTATACTTTCAAGTGCTTTGGTGATGAGGGTTGCTTATTTATTAGCTGAATTTGGGCCTGAAACATGCTACATCTGACAACAAATTAACAGAGAGGAATAAGGTTCTGTCAAGGATTGACAGAATAGAGACTTCCTCTATTTGTTCAAACAAACAGATCCCACTTTGCTCAAATTTAATGGGAGTTTTGCCATTATCTGCAATGGGACCAGACCTCAACCATTATTTTTCATTTCATTGTACATTATTCTAAATGATATACAGCCCACAGTGTTAAAAGTTGTAACTTAATTTGCTTTCTATGAAGCAGCCTCTCTGAATAAAACCAAAGAGCTGTAGCTCTCTAAGGCATGAAAAACACTTCTAATCAAATTTATCTCTGTGTGGGAAAAAATATGGCAAGTGGATGACAAAGAATTATCAGCAAACATGACTTTGCCATTCTTTTAAGAAAATGTATTCCAAAGCTGACCCTGCTATGAATAGTTTTTAAATTTAGAATGTGTATTTATTTATGAAGATTTTATGATGGGTCAAGATCGTTTCTCACATAACTCTATCAAAGTCTGTATGCTACAACATAGATGACTTGAGAACATGATTTACCATTTATATCTGAAGCTGGAATTGCATCAAAAGAAGCAGAGAAGTCCAAAGAGAGATTGATGTAAAGGAGCAGTGTATCAAAGTACTGCAGTCATTGTTTCACCTGCGAGTAAAAGTGCTTGGGGTTCTTTTCCAAAAAAAAAACCAGCACTCTCTCCTGACCTTCACTGTACCTCAAAAAGTCAGCACCTCACAGGGAGCTGAAATTTACTATTAGAATATATTGATATACCACATAAAGGAACACATCTTATTAATGACTTAAGATTACTGAAATATGGCATGCAAAACCACTAGAAAAACTAGCTGTTAATTCTAGAATAGAATAAAACAGAGCAGAACAGAACAGTTCACTTGGAGGTGACTTATAATGATCATCTGCCTGACCACTTCAGGACTGGCCAAAAGTTAAAGCCTGTTTTAAAGGACAATGCCCAAACACTTAAACACTGACAGGCTTGGGGTGCCAGCTACCTCTCTAGGAAGACCGTTCCAGTTTGACCATCCTCTCAGTAAAGAAATGCTTCCTAACATCCAGCTGGAACCTCTCCTGGTTCAACTTTGAACCATTTCTACACTCTGTTACTGGATCTCAGGGACAAGAGATCAGCATCTCTCTCTCTCATCCATCTTACTTTTATTCTTCCTGCTAGATCATATTTAAACAAAACTCATTTCCATGAGCTGTGCATACATTAGGATTTTATATATATCTAAAATCTCTCCATAGGAAAAGGACTGGTTCTGTAATCACTTCCTATGACTATATGAATCCTGTGCATGGTCCACCCACCTTCCTGATTAAGTGCTCCTCTCTCTTTGTACGTTTTCTAAATAGTTTTCTACTTCCTGTTTCTTTCTTTCTGCTGTATCTGCCTTTCACAGTGAGATGTTGTATAAAGAACATTGCCCAAAAGGTAAGACACTCTTTATAAGCCAGAGGAAAGGTGCCCCACAGCAACCTCAGGATGTGCACTTACATATTTTCCCTATGAAAAGTAAAGGATAGGCAGAAAGAAAGCTTTAAAGCTGGGATATGCTTCAAAACTATGTTAGGAAGTAGCAGACAGGTAGGTATGTGTTGCACAAACTGATGCAACTTGTCTTGCAAATATGTATTTTCTTACTGTTCTTCCTTTTCTTTCATTTCAGTATTCTTGTCTCTCTAGAGATGTAGAAAATTTCTGTATAGTTTCCTGCCTCCTCTTTTCTTTCTGCTCATCTTTCACAGCTGTACAATGAGATGCTGTACAAAGAACATTACCCAACATCCAAGACATGATCTTTATAAACACAGGGAGAGGGGATAGGAAGCCACCAGCCTTGGTGATACTCATTTTCAGTAAGGACTTCTGATGAAGAATTCTGTCACTTTCTTTCTCTGAAAATTGTTTCCCAAATTCATATTCCTTTTTCTTTGCTTCCACAGCTTTAAACCTTATCAGAATTGCCTATCCCCCTGACAAGAACATGAAGGTAGCTAAATGCAGACATACAGTTTTCCCAAAAACAGAAGAGGCTGCTCTGACCTACTTCACAGACACACATAGATACAGAGTTCAGATATTTAAACAGTTATATCAGCATGATGGACTTTTCTTGATGTTTAGTATATATTCCTCTACATCACCTCCTTCTCATGAAAATGCAGCATACTTATTTTTATCCTTCCATCAGACCACTACTAGACATCTTCTAGAAGCAGAACAGTAAACATGAAATCCCATTTATATTCAAAATAAGCTCTTGTATTTTAGATTTATAAGCATTAATATTAGCTTTTTGTTATTGCAGCCCCAAGAAATATCACTCTCATTATAATTAGCAATGAACACATACAGAAGAAAATATGTATTGAATAGAAGATCAAATGCTCCTTAAGAAAGAGGATTTATAGTTAAAGAAGGAAAAATTTGACCTCTACTCATCATAGTGATAGGATAAAATCTGGTCTTGAAAATCCTAACATGGTAAGGATTGTAATTAATTAAGTAACTCGTATGTTAGTTTGAAAGCACAGATTTCTGTGTTATGTTACAGTGTGGTAAATTTTTCTGTACTCAGTCGTAGTAAGACCAAAACTAGAGCAACATGACCAGTTTTTCATCCTGTATTCCAGAAAATTTGATAATGATCAATTTGATAATGGAGTGATGAATGAACATCATCCAGATTGAGAATCAAAGACAAGCCGGCTCAAAACCCTTCAGCCTTTAAGAAAGGAACTTAAACAATTAAACAAAAAGAGTCTGTGGGAAAACATAGTAGCAGCCTTCAAATAGATGGAAGTCTGGTGCATGTGGTTCTCACATCTGCTAGGAATAGGACACAACATAAGAAAAAAAGATTCATTAGAGCAACAGAGACTTTGCTTTGAAATTAAGGGAGGGAGAAAACTCTGTGTTCTGCATGTAAGGACTAGTAAACACTGGAAGAAATTGCCTCAGTGGCTCTTTCAAAGGGGTACTTTTAAAGAAGTAGACAGTTGACTTCTAAGGGTGTTTTTAGTCAGATTGATCCTGTCCCAGGGCAGAACATGGCTCTTGTTAGGCCTTTCCTAGTTCTGTTATCTGCAAGTCTGCAGTGTTATAGCTGTGGCATTTCCCACTGGCTGCTCAATAGCTCTGTTCTTTTGTGCAGACTGCAGATTGGAACACATTAGATTTTTTTATGCAATAACCAGCAAATGTCAGGCTTGAAATGCAAGCCTGTAACCTACTTGGACAACTCAGAAATCTTCAGAATGTCTGAATTAGACTTATTCCTGGTTTACATGAAGAAATTGAAGCCATAAGCAATTTATATTATCTGTCCACGAATACACCATGAATGAATGGAAAATGAGGACTGAAAATGAGTAATCTTCTAGATTTTACACTTCACATTGTAAACATACAAGTAGGCCCAAAAGAACAAGAAAAAATCCCAAACATAGGAAAAATAAGACAGTGTCCCATAGATCATAGAAACTGCACTGTTCTCTCCCCATTAAATACAAAAGGGTGTGTTTTGGAAGCATATCTTCCCCAAAAGTCCATATTTCTAGGGCAATTTTTTTTGACTAAATGTAACATTCATCCAGGTCAAAAAGAAAAATCTTTCAAAGTACCTTTAAACAACTATGCAGAGTTTTAAAGTATATGCTCACTAAGGGTCCAGCAATCAGTCTTGGTTATTAATCATTCTGACAAAAAAATTGATTTTCATTTCCTTCTTTCATGTTGTGTGGGAACAGCCTGAGGTAGATTACAAGATCTGAGAGAGATGATAAGGACAGTAAGAAGGCTTTTGAGAGACTCGGAGCACCTAGTGGATTACTGTCTGTTTAACCTTTTGATGAGCTACTGGGTTTAGTTTTGGGAATCTTGTCTCTTTAGCATCCTGATTTTCATTTCTATTCTGGTCAGATAGAATGTAGGGAATATAGTACTGAGGTGCCAGATGTCCTAATCCCAGCAGGACACTATAAATTGTTTGTGCATAATTCCACTAGAAAATTGATATGTCCATATTTTGTGCCATATAAAAAGGCTGCTAAACATCCCAATAAACAGAAAAACTTGTGAAGTCACTGGAATTTAATTGAACATTAAATCCTGATCAATACTTAAGTAAATTTGCCAAGCTTCTCTACCTAGTAACAAGGCACCCTGTGTGCCACAGAGGGATGCCTTGAAAATTATTTAGCATTTTGTTCAACTTTTAAAAGTCTGCTAAGGAAATAGTAAGTGCTAGAGACCGTTTTTCAAAGAAAATATATTCTTGACAGATTTCACTGTCTTGCAGAGACAAAGGTTATCCCTAAAATAAATTAGTGTTGATAGTCCTATGTCTCTCAAAGTATTGCTCTGTCATACCCTACTTCTGTATATCCTGAGTTTATTCCTGTGATGGTTCCTAAACAAATGTTTCCTTCTTAGTGTCCTAAACTTAAAATCACGGAACCAAATCCAACAATCCTATTTAAATGCATGAAGAATCCCATTGAAGGAAACATAGGATGTTTCAGGGTGGGGATGCTGGGCTGTGAGGCATTCTTATACCTGTGCACTGAAGAAATGCATGGGTTAAAAGCTAAATCAAGTACAAACCTGAGTACATATCTTATCAGGGTGCTAAAATAAAATATAATTTAAAAAACCCCCAAACCCAACACTTTTTGGTTTGACTAATGTTACTCCAAAAGTATTTGCATATGTTTTTTAAAAACCAGCAGGGAAAAATCTAGAATGTTCTGACCTTACTTCATAAGGTCAGAAGGTGTTCCTTGTCTAAAATGAAAACGATCTGTATTTGTTCAAATTCTTATTTTCACATCTCACTATTACATACTCTTCCGTAACAATATCAGAGCCCCTACCTTTTTTTTAAACAGAAAAAACCCTTATAACCCTTGCCAAAACAGACAAACGGCTGCAACTGCTTAGCTGGGACAAAGTCAACTTACTTACACAGTCCTAGGACAATGCACACGAAGTTTAAGGGAAGTGAAATAGCCTAAGGCGCAGACGATTCCCAGCTAACTCCGAGGGATGCTCCAATGTATTGTACTGCTGCCCCCTTAAGGACAAAGAAAGCGAGGAGCTGCACTGCTTGTCCTGCTCAGAGGCCTACAACTTCTGTGTGACAGCTAGGATTTTGACACAGTTCTCATGCCTTTATGTACATTACCACACTCGGTTGTGTCCCCTTTGCTCTCCAGGCTACATTAGTAAGCTCTTGTGCTTTAAAGCTTCATGGCGTTAGAAGCCTGTTCTGCATGGAAAGCAGGCATGATGCAGCAGATGGAAACCAAAATGCTCATTTTTGTATTTCCAAAAGGCTTTGACAAATCGAATCCCTTGCTTCACATGTTTCCTGCAGGTTGCTAAACGTTAGGGTGCTGAAGGTGTGCAGAAGCCACTGCCCTCTCCTGCAGGCTCCATGGGGATCTGTGTACCAGGGGTTGAGGGCTGGAGAGGGAATGTCCCTCCAGGCAGCCTTGCAGCCCCAGCCTGAGGGATGCTGGTCTTCAGGTGTGCCACACCACAAGAAATTCTAGCTCTGCACAAAGTAACCAGTTAGTCATTTCCCCTACTAGGACAGGACTTGTGATTTTTCCCAATTTGCCAATTGCCACATATTTACAACATAAAAGAAATTATTGTGATGCATAAATTAACCATGGGGCACCCTAAAAGAAATTCAGTTAGGACCTGATAGCCCAACAGTTCAACTTCAGTTATGTGGACATCTCTGAGTGTCTCTTGGTGCTATCAAACCTGAAGGACAGTGCTGAAAAGGTGCTGTAAACACATTAAGGTACTTCAGTTTTTGCAGAGGATTTTCAAAGGCAGCTCCTCTCTGAGAAAGGCCCTAGAATGGGATATCAGTATATTTAAAGAATTCATCTGAAAGGAAGAAACTGAGAGACAAAACACTTTTGACACAGACAAAAGAAAAAGAAATAAAATGTGGTGTATATGTACTGAAAGTGTCGGGGGGTAGAATGTAAGAAAATAAAGATAGTGCAGAAGACAATCTCACCCCTGATGAGTTGCAGCTGTACTAATTACCAAAGATTAGGAACAGGCCTGCCCTTAACAGGCCACAGCTGTGTCCAATGAGGATGACTGCTATAAAAGAGTGGGTTAGGTAGGTGAGAAGCAAGTTCAATTTTGTTGGCTGTAGAGAAGAAGGAGTTGGTGCTGTGAGAAGATGCCTGCAAGATGTCACCAAGAAGGTATGGAACTTTTACAATAAGATGACAACGTGAAAGTAAATGGCTGAGACTATTACCAGGCTTGTGCTGTAAATACTGAAGACAAATGAGAGAGTAACACTCTATCTTTTCTTTCCCCAGAACTGAAGATGAATTCTCTTCATTAATATTTTCTATATTTCTTGTCGTCAAACTTCTGATCTAATCTTTAGCTTCATGTATCTGAAATTTAACTTGCTGAATCCCTCCATGGGTGAATATTGTTCCCTACACAAAGTGGTTTAAGATAAGCATGATTAGTACTGTTGTGTTGTAAATTCTATGATAGCTTATCATTGCTATCAATATAATTGTCCAGCATTCATGAAATCTGGATGTTCAAGATTACATTCAGTTGACAGTGAATACCATGACCAGAGGGTTGGACTAGATAATCTTTTAACCCAGAAGATCCTATGATTCTATCAATGAATACATAATTTTCAGTATCTATTCAGATATTTCAATACTTCAGTGTGTTAAGTTGCTTTTTTTGATGAGTTTTTTTGTATAAAATGCTTTACTAGCATAGCAAGAAAATGGCATAACCTAAACACAATTTTGGGAGCTATCTGAATCCTTTTCAGGAAAAAAAAAGTAACTGAAATAAGATAGCTTTACTGATATAATCTGCAAGGCAGACAAACTTTATATGAGAATAGTATGAAACACTAATTGTGGATGATCTTTTGGACTCTCTGAAGTCAATCAAAATTGTGGCCATCAACTTCAGTGGGACAGGAATTTGCTCTGTGTTTTCTGAAGTAAGAAGCTTTAGGAAGGTAAATTGTCTTTTGCTCTCAGTTCCCAGCTGCTGCATCATTATTGTCCCTGTTGCGTGTGGTCCTGGATGTGCCTTTTTTGTATGCTTAGGTTTCACAAGTGTTATTTTTTTTTAATGTATTTAGGCATATATATGTTTCTTTAACATATGTCTAAAGCACATATATGTATCGATATTTCTATGTAATTTATGGTGTGTATAGATATATTATGTATGGTGTGGGTATATATTATATGGTATGCATATATATACATATACAGCAGCATTAGAAAGTATATTAATGTCAGTGAGAGATTCTGAGAAGCTGCTGTACAATGGGCTTTGGTAAAATTATGTGTCATCAATTTCTATCTTGCTCTGACACCTTAAATGCTCATCCTGCCCTACTACTAGCATTTTTGAACTTTATTCCCAGTTTCTATATCTGTTCCTGTCTAGTTCACTTCCTAATCTGATATTGAACTTGTCAGTGGAATTTTTAAATGTATATGAGAGGTCATGCTATTAAATTTCTCTCATCTGTGTCTACCTGAACATAGCAAACTGAATCCTAATATATAAGTACATTGTAGCTCTTAATATATAAGAAAATTGTATCTATTCACTACTTGAATGTATTTTCAAAAGTGTTTTTCTCTGTAATACCAAAGTATCATTGAGTGATCCTGAAAAAATCAAATCATAATTTGATATAATCAAAATTTCTGCTACATGCTACTATGGTTATGAACTCCAACTTAAACATCTACAAAGCACAGAATTTACAGCTGTGCAAAGGTAGGCAACACTGGAAAAGATGACTTGTATTAATTAGATTGAGAGCAACTGTTAAAAACCATTTATCTTTTATACTATTCTATTTATAGCCACACAAGAATTTTAAAAGAAAATGTGTATTTATAATCAAGAATTTTTCATGTTTTGTGAATCAAAACAAAGTTTTGATTGTGTCATTGACTGTTGTAGTGTGTTTTTATATTTTGTAATACTTTGAAGTAGTTTTGTTTTGTATTCCCATATTTTTCCCAAATGGTTTATCCCAGGCTGTACTCCCCTCCCTTTACCTGTGTTATCCCTCTCCTGGGATGAGATCATCCCCAAACCCCCACCCTGGCTCTCTGTCAATCGCTCAGCATCCCATCCCCTCCATCCAGAAGTTTCTGTCCAAGTCGTTGAGTGATTAGCCAGAGGCCAGGGGTCAGCCCCCCAAGCCTTGCCCCTTACGCTGTCCTATATGTCTATCCCCCAGTACCCATCCCTTAGAGTTACTTATTGGTTGGTAAAATGTTATCTACTTTTGGTTTCCACCTCCCTTTAAATGTGACCTTGGCACATCTCCCGGGGCTCTTGGCAGGAGGCCGCCTGAGGTGCAGGAGCTCCTTTGGGATCCTAATAAAACCTTGGATTAACCCCTGCTAAGAGTCGGCCCTTTATCTTCCACCGATGTCTCTGGTGTCTCTTGTGCTGCAAAGGCGCCCACCCCAGGTGCCCTCAGCACCCTCGGGGCACAGAGAGTGTCTCCCACCAGCCCAGGTGCCCTCAGCACCCTCGGGGCACACACAGAGAGTGTCTCCCCGCCAGCCCAGGTGCCCTCAGTACCCTCGGGGCACACACAGAGAGTGTCTCCCCGCTGTCGGCCATGTCGGGGCTGCCCCCGGTGTCTGCCGACTCGGGACTGGCCCAGGGTTCCTGAGAGGCTCACAGAGAGACTGAGACAATTGACCTACTGAGAGAAAAGAATTGAAGAATATGGAGGTCCTTCAAACAAGGCTGTCAAGCCCAGTTGTTTTAGCATCCTGAGTCCAGCCTTTGCTATATTCAAGTTCAACCACTGAGCATAAGACTACCTCAATGCAATTCTCATCTGTTGTTGTTTGCCTTTCTCCAAATGTGGTACTTCCTTTCAGACAGCACTTTCTTTCTAATTGCACTACAGCATTATTTATTCAGCAGCTACTTATCAAAATCTCATTTATGTATTCTGGACACAGACTGTACTGTTCTTAATTTTTTTTTGTTTGATTACCAAAACTTCCAATAAATTAAAAGGTATCTATGGAATTACCTATGAAATTTTGGGTTTTCCACAGCCAAATGCACAGCATAATGTGGTTTACTGTATACAGTATACACTGCAGGGACTTTGATACATAGAATCATAAAACAGCTTGCCCTGGAACTGACCTTTAAGATCATCTGGTTCCAACCCTCCTGCCATGAACCTTCCACTAGATCAGGCTGCCTGGGGCTCCATTCAACCTAACCTTCAACTGTTCATGGGATGGGGCATCCACAACTTCTTTGGGCAGCCTGTTCCAGTGCCCCACCACCCTTATAGGAAAAAATTTCTTCCCTATGTCTAACCCAAACCTACCTTCAGTTTAAAGCCCTTGTCCTATCACTAAATGCCTCTGTAGAAAATCCCTCTCCAGCTTTCATGTAAGTTCCTTTAGGTACTGGAAGGCTGCTGTAACATCTTCCTGAAGCCTTTTCTTCTCCAGGCTGAACAACCCCAGCTCTCTCAGCCTGTCCTCATAAGAGAGGTGCTCTGGTCGTTTCATTCATTATCTTTGTGACCCTCCTCAGGACTTGCTCCAGCAGGTCCACATCTTTCTTATGCTGGGGGCCACAGAGCTGGACATAACAGGAGAGGAGTAGATGGGCAGAATCCCCTGCCTCACTCTGCTCCCCCCATCTCTTTTGATGCATCCCAGGACACAGTTGGCTTTCTGGGCTGGAAGTGCACATTACCGGGTTACGTGAGCTTCTTCTCCAATAACCCCCAGGTCCGTCTCTGCTGCTCTCTGTCCATTCACTGCCCAGCCTGCACTTGTGCTTGGGATTGTCCTGACCCAGGTTCAGGACCGTGCACTTGGTTCAGTTTCACGAGGTTCGCACAGTCCCACCTCTCAAGCCTGCCAAGGTCCCGCTGGATGACATCCCTTCACTCCAGCGAGTCGACTGCACCACGCAGCTTGGTGTCATCACAAATGTGCTGAGGGCTCATAACGAAGTAGTAAGTAGAGTTTTTCTACTTTTATATATGCTAAGCGTCCCCCTTAGGGCCCTTGCGGTGTGGCACTGGCTGTCCTGTCACTAACCAAGGCTGTCTCCTGTTCCCCGCTGCTCCCTGCTCACCATGTCCCAGCAAACACCCCCCGAGGACTCGCGGTCTGCCAGGCGAGCGGGAGCCCCCCGTTCCCACGCCAGCTCCCAAGCGCACCAAGCTGCGGCGGGAAGCATGTTTTTCGAATTCGAGCGCTTGGACACGCCTCCGGCCATCCTCCGTGTGCCCGCCCCTCCATCCCCGGGCTCGCCGAGGGGCTGTGCCGCAGGTGAGGGCGGCCCCGCCGGGGCGGAGCAGAGCGGGCCGAGGGTGTCCCGCGGGCCCCGCTCGGCTCTGCCCGGCTCGGCTCCGCAGGAAGCGCCGCCCGCGCTCCTTCCTCCTCCCGCCTCTTTCTCCTCCTTCTCCTCGGTCCGCCTGCGGCGGTGGCGGCGGCTCGGCGATGCAGCAGCACTTTTCCCTGGCTGAGTGCGACGTGGTGGGCTTCGACCTGGACCACACGCTCTGCCGGTACCACCTCCCGCAGAGCGCACGGGTGAGTGCGGGCGGCGCGGCGCGGCTGAGGGAGCCGCGGGAGGGGCCCCGCTCCGCCCGCTGCCGCTGCATGCCCCGCCGAAGGCAAGCGGGGCCGGGAGCCCTCCGGCGGGGGCAGCGAGCCCGGGGCCGGCCCGGAGCCTCAGACATCCGCGGAGGATAAGAGAATCACAAGTGCATCTCTCGTCGGGCGCTTCCTCAGCAGGCCTCTCTGCCCAAGCGGAGGGGACAGCCATGTCTCGTTCCTTGAAAATGGTTCTGCTTTCCTGGCCGTAGCGGCACTGAGGAAAAGGTAGAGCCCGCCCACTAAATCCAGAGATGCTGCAGAGTGAGGAGCCCGCAGCGCTTTGGACCTTTGTGAACTTTCTGGTGCTTGTAATAAAACCGAGTTTAGAGGCGCCTCTGATTTAGTCTTGTGGTCTCTTTCGAAGAGAAATTACTGCCTGTGCTGTGCGTTCCCGCCCTTGTCACTTTCGCTTTTCAACTCCCTGGTTATCTTACACTGACTCGTCCTTCTCTGTTGATGTCAGGATTGTTCTGGAGGTATCTCGTGTCATGGATGCTCATGGTGTCTCACTCTCCCCCTTTCATTTTCTCCATTCACTTACAGTACATTTTGCACTGCACCGGACTCCCATGCTAATTGCAAGATCATTTCAGAATTTGGTACAGAAACAAATGTTTATGAGCTGTCCCATTTATTAATAGGCATCTTGTGCTGAAAAAGTGCATTGCTTCCCTTAGCTATGTGTGAACTTAAGTGGAGAGGCATCTTGCTTACAAAGGAGGATTCAACAGTAACAATAAAATGTATGAGCTCTTAAATTTCTAGGTGGAAACTGTGTAACACTAGGCTTACTTTCCATATTCTTGCCATACACAAGCATGTTCTTTTTGATACAAATTCTGTATGATGAAGGCAAACATTAGACAATCGATTTTAAGAGTTTTTTTAAAATGCTAACCAACCAATGAACAAAGTGGAGAAAAAAATCCCAAAACTTTTACTAAACTTAGTACACTCTTCATCTTCTCACAGGAGACAGAGGCAGACTGACACATGCCCGTTGCATGCCTCCTTATCTCTTGGAAATAAGAAATACTTTAAAAGGCTCATAGGCCCAGCTGAAGATGTAGTTAGTTCTTACTATTCCAACGTTGTCTTCCATAATTTGTCTTTCTCAGACATTATTCATACTAAATCCGAATCTGTTGTAATTAAAGAAAAAAGGCCAAGGAACAGCTTTAATGAAAGAACCACAAGAAAAAGAGAGCAATTACTATTTTTGGATAGTCTTTAAGGACATGGCAGCATCTCCACAGAGCTTCCTGTAAAACTTTACCTGCACAGTACATTAATAAATTGCTGAGTGTTGTGCTAGGCCATTTGAACTTAGAAATAATAACTGTTTATTCAGTAGTTGCCTATTTTCTTCAAAATTAATTCCTTCAAATAGTTTTAAAATGCCCCTAAGGATAAATGTTTACTGGTTTAGAAGCTGCTTGTTGAATGTCTGTAACCACAACATTTTAAATTGAAAAAAAAAATAAAGCAAAAAGGATGATGGGGGGGGGGGGAATATTGACTAGCCTTTAAGTACTTAGCATCTTGATTTCCCAACAGTCTTGAAGCACAGGGACTGTGCAGTAGAATGTTGTAATCTGGGTTGTGATGAACACATTGCACCAGAACTCTTGTATGTGTTCCAGACATGACTGAAATAACCTCAGGCACTATTTCCCAGTGGAGGCAGTGGGACAGGGCCCCTAGCTCCATAGTTTCATTTCACTTAGGAAACATTAACACTTGCATCTTGCCACTTTTCAAGGAAGCAGTGTCTTTGATCTCACTTAACCAATATAATAAATGCAATGTTGTTTTTTTTTTCATTTGTAGCTAATATATGACAGTTTTGCCCAGTATCTGGTAACAGAGAAGGGATATGATGAAGACTTGCTGACTCTAGCTCCAGACAGCTTAGACTTCTGGTGAGTATATTGAAAATAATGTCATTCCTTTACACTGTAACTTTTTTACAAAGCTCAGAGAATAGCTTCATTTATTAGGCAGTTAATGTTATGATTGTCAAGTGCAATGGATAAATCCAAAATTACAATTTCAAATACTTGTTCTAAGAAGTATTTGTTATGAGATACTTCTAACATGGTATTTTGAAGAGGGAACTGAGCATCTAAGCTTGCTTTGTCTGTGCTTCCAGCTGTCTGGACACAAACATTTTAGTCTCACTCTCTTATTTTACATATCATCTTTGTCTTCTACATTCTATTCAACAGTAACCATCAGATTTTAGTAATTTTTACCTCAACAGATGTTGTTTTGTTTGTGTAAGGCAGATTAATCCCAACAGCCACGAAAAGGTGACATGCCAGGAGGTAGCCCTTGGCACCTCAGACACAAAGCCATGATGAAAAAGACTGAAACCCAAGTTCCCTGCTTTGAACTCAGTGGTATCTGAGCAGGAACTAAACTTGAATCTTGATCTTTTTACTTTATATGGTTATTATCTAGGCATGGGGGTGGAGACTTGAAGGCCAAATAATCATTAGATACAGATGTACACAGATTTTTTTTTTTAAATAATGTGCATATTCTTGTGTAATGGTTCTTTACAATTCAATATTTCACTGGACAATTTCCAATGAGATTAATTTCAACTTCCATGAGACAAGCAATGTATCTATATCATATTTTGAGGCCTATGATGCAAGAAATCCTTTTTTCAGCTCTAGATATCTTGGGTTTGGTCTCTCATTGAAGCAGGAGGTTCATTAACATGGACCTGCAAGTCCACAGTGCTGGTAACAAATGTGTGATTACTTCTTGCCCAGGAGAAATTCATAAATGAAAGGTTGGCATCTGCTTGCTGCCTTCATGGAATATATTTTTTCCTTTGGGGGCCTCATAGAGGATGAAGGTGCCATTGCTTCCTCAGTCTCATTTATTCATTTGTATTCTAACCACTAAACTCTGAATTAATTTTTCAAAGAACCTAAGCAAATTTGGATCATAAGATTTATTAGGGAGAATTAGAAACTCTTGCCAAGTGTCTCCAACACTGTCAACTCTTCCCCTTGTTTGTGCTGGCTAACATGGCAATGCTTCTGCTTCATGTGTTCTTAGCTTATTGAGTTGCCTCGTTTAGAGTGATGTTCTACCCCACTTTTCTGTAATAACTGGTGTAATCAGTCAAGTAATAACTAGAGGAGTTGCCACCCAAAAAAAATTTCTTTAATGGAATTACTTAAATATCACATTTCTTAGTTTTATATGTTTAGACCTGAAACCTCCAACCAATCTATATGACAGTCCCTAAATTTACTGGACATGGAACTAGGTTTATTTAGTAGGATTTTGCTATGTAAGGAAAATCCAGTTCTCATTGTAATAATATGCAATTTCGTATAGAGAGGATTGTTCAAGCATGGAAATATTGGAAGGATTGTGACTTGTTTGGTTTTCTGTAGCATCATAGCTACAGAAGCACCATAACTTCTGTAACTGCATATCACTGATAGATAAGAAAACAGTCCTCTGAAAGCATTAATTTTTTGTTTCTTCCCTAAAATTAATTTGTTTTTAGTTGCAAAGGCTTGGTGTTGGACATTGAAGAAGGAAACTTCCTGAAACTTGCAGAAGATGGAACAGTTTTAAGGTAATATTGGCAAGTAATCTATATAGTTAAATATAAGTTGTATTATTAAATACACTAACATTTAATCTCCTTCCTAAATGCTGTCTCTCAATTTTATAAATATTTAAAATACTTATTTCAGCATGCATTCATTTATTAGATGTAAAAGTTTAAATACTCTTTGGTGTCATGGTGCTTAGTTTCTTTTAATGTTACATATGGAATCTTTTGGAAATGTTTTAATGTTAGCTGGTAGTAAATAATACCTCATTTTTAATACAATCTGAGATACACATTGATCTTGAAAGTGAATTCATTTTTTTGGTGGCTACCAATGTACTCTTTGTCCAGTTTTGCTAAAATCCTGGGCAAAGTTTTTCTTTGGATTGAGAATTACCTGGCTTGGGGGGCAGTACTAATGACTAATACTAATGACTGGAATGACTATTTTCTTTGTGCTGTAGACATTCAAAATTCTGCAAGTTTACAACTTATAATTTAAACAGTCTGAGATAAATTAACCACAGGAACTGATACATTCACTTTCAGAATTCTGGGGGGGTTTCCGCTTAAAAGCTACTTTGCTTTCAGTTGTCGCTTTCAGTAAATTCTTCGTTCTTCTTTCTTGCCTTCCTTTTTTTTTTTTTCCTTTAATATAGAAGACTGCTATTTTTGGAATCAAAAATCTGAAAAGTAAATGTATCTAAAATATACCAATCCTAGTCCCATTTCTCCCTAATTTTGTTCCAGAATGAAAATCTGTGTAATTTAAAATGCAAGACAGACTCAACTTTTTTTTTTCTTCTGATAGCTCTCTGAAGGAGCTTGAAGATGCTAAGGAAAGTCAGATCTCATTAAAAGAAGAAAGAAATACTTTTGAGTCGTTGCTATGTATCCTAAAATTCATTTAATAGCATGAATTTTGGAGTACTGAATGCAGAATTCAAGATAACAGGGTATACCTCAATTAAAGGGAAGAGTTGGTACAGGGTTACCTCTCTTGACATTGCTTCAAAATGCCTCTCATGCATTTGCTTCAAAATGGGACCCAATTTGATGGTCCAAGTAATTAATTTTTAATGCCTAAAAAGGCTAGTGCGTACTTATGTATTAAAAAGCTGCTTGCAGGGCTCAAACTAGCACTTTTCTATAGTTCTGCCCTGCATTCTGTGATGTTACCAGGCTTCAGAATGATGTATAGGCTTTCTGTACTGTGCTTTATTGTGCAGTGTATGTTGATAGCTCAAGTATAGCGAGTGTCCTGACACAATTGAAAACATTCGAGCAATACAGAGTGATTGTGTTAGCAGGTGAGGCACAGTAGCTGTGCCTCCAGCCAACCAGACCTTTGTGCAGTAAGGCCTTTATCAAGAGCTGGAATGTATATGATAAAAGCTTAGTAGGTCCTGGGAAACTTGTAAGCTGTAAAGAGATCAGTTTAGATCAGCTGGCATGCACTGTAATTCAGTTGCAGTGTGTTACTTTGCACAAGTTGTAGTTTGGGTGTTTTCAACTCTCTTCTGGTTTGTTTTGTTTTTTTTTTTTTTTAATAAACAATGCATGGAACAGGGCAAGCCATGGTACAAAGAGCATGACATCCGAAGAGGTCCTGGAGATATATGGAAGGAAGGAGTGGAAGCATTTTAATACAGTCAGTGGAATGGTTTCACGCACAGGTAGCTATACTTTAGCATGTCCTCTTCTTTGAAATTTCTCTGTCCCTTCAGTGCCTCGTACTGTTAGTTCTTAACACAGATTTGTAAAAATACTTGAACTGGGAATTACTGGAACAGGTAAATGTATTGGGGAAGACTTGGTTTTTATGGTTTTTTTAACTTCTAGTACTAGAATTAAATCACCTTAAATTTATTTCATGGTATTTATTTTATGGTAAGACAAATGAGCTGACATTATAGGCATGTTTTGGTTATAGTGACGGGCACACGCACTATTGATGAAGTAGACTGATAGAACCAGTATCATGATTTAACCTGAGCCAGCAACAGAGGACCATAAAGCTGCTCATTCACGCCCACCCTGCCTAGGCCTAGTGGGCAGGAGAATCAGAAAGAATGGTAATCTCATAAGTTGAGAACAATTTTTAATTGAAATGAAATGTTGTTATAAATATGCTAATAATACTAATAATAATTATTGTAGTGATAAGGAGACAAAACCTCAGAACCCAAGAGGAACGGTGATGTACAATACAATTGCTCAATACCTGCTTACAGATATTCTGTCTCATTTAGGACATATCTTAAATTTTTCTTAATTGTTGACTTGTTGCCACCAGTCCCATTAGTGGAGGCCTAGGTGCAGGTGCAATGAACAAAACAAATCTAGAAACAAAACTTCTCCCCTTGCATTTGCAGTTCCTGTGTTTAAGATAGGAGTCACTTTGAAGGAGCTGTGGCTAGGTTTGCATTCTTGCTCTGCGTTTCCTCTCTGTTTTAGTTTGATCTTGGCAGTTGAGAGTAACACACACAAAGTGATCACTTAAGGTGCATTTTGTTTTGTAATGGAGATACTTTCCTTGAGATTTTGCTGACTGCAAAGGCAATACTTATTCTAAACTGCAGATAATCTTTTGCAAAACTGAGGAAGAGAGGGGTTTCCTGAGGTTATATAGGAAATGTGCTTTTCTTTTTCACTGAAACATGCACTTGGTCTCTGTTGTGAATGTTAATCCCCATTTTGCTGGCTTGTTCTTGAATATACTTGAGACAGCACAGACAAGATCACGAAAAAGAAATCGCTGGTTAATTTCACTTCTTGAAGAGAGTTTGTTGAGCATGACCTTAGTCTGAGGGGGCATTTGCACCCTCCTTATACTGTTCTGGTTTTGGGACTGATGTAATAACGTGAGCACGCTTCCCCTTGGGCCAAGGAGCTGTCCACATCATGTGTGTGCAAAGGACATGAGTGTGTCAGACCTGTCCAAGTGTCTGTGAACTTCTTAAACGCTTTCTTTGTGTTTGCACTTCTAGGGAAATAGATATTTTGGAAGAGTTGAAAGATACTGTCCTGTATTAAAACTCATGGTTCTCCCCCTTTTCTTTCACCTGGGCTTTTAGAATCTTAAAATATCTTACTGAAATCTCACTGCCTTCATTTAGGTAAACAACTCTTAGTTACCAGGTATGACAATCAGAAGTTAGCCTTTGTTAATGGAGATTGGGAAACAGATAATGCTTATTACCAGTAAAATCCAAATAGGAGCTTATATTATTACTTAAATGTAATTTTTATTTGTGATTAAAGCATACAATACAGGGGTGTTTAAAGTATATTTTTTAATTATTTTTTTCCAGCTAAATACTATTTGTATGATAATTATTTTGACCTGCCAGGAGCTCTCTTGTGTGCAAGGGTTGTGGACAGCTTAGATCAGGTAAGAACTGGATTGTTTGAAAATTATGTATTATCTTTTTCCTCCACCACCACATCTCTTGCATGCATTATTAAATGCATACAAATTGGGTATTGAACAGCACCAAGGTCTTTTTCTCATTTGGACTATTCCATGTTGGACTTACTGTATTCAAGTTGTCTCTGAAGATAATTGTGAGCCACTTGGCTTGTTCAAAATAAAGGTTCTTCCACCAGAGGGCACAAATAACTAGGATACTAATGGAATTGTGCTGTTTCCTCAAGTTTACCCTGTGGTATGCACAATGTAGTTCTTAAAGACACCTTTAATTATGCTTGATTGTACTTGAAATAAATATAGTATAACTTACCTGAATTACATGATTTGCTAATTTGCAAGTTGTTAAAGAGTGAATGAAGCTCCATTTCATCCCTTTTTAAGCTTGTTTTTGTCCTAAATACATTGATCTCTCTACACAGATATAAATACACCTCTGGCATAGTATCTTTTAAAATTGTTTTTCCTCTGAGAAACAGTAAATTAAATTCTTAAGGTGGAAAATACAATTGCTTGAACCTTTTTCAGTGCTTTTTAGGTAGATAGAATGTCCTAAATTCTGCTTTTGAAATTTGGTGGTAATTGTTTTGTTATTTAAAAGGTTTTAATGTTTAACTTGCATGCGGCTGGAGATAGGAGAGGGTTCTTCTCATGGAGTAACTGTGTTGGTGTCAAAAGAGTACTGAGATAATCTTCTGGCCAAAGCACCGCAGGCCTGAAAATTGTCAGGATTTAACCTTGTTTGCAGAGTGAAAATCCAAGCTGTGAGATGAGTGTCTGGGTCTCATTGGATATTAGGTGGCTTGCTGCTTTAGCCTTCACTCCAAAATAGCATGCTGAGTAGATTGCTGCCTAAGTCCAAGTGCTGCATGAAGAGTTAGCTAAAACTAGCTTATCAGGGAAGCATGCAGGACAGGTGCTCGGTAAGACTCTTAATTTTCTGCCTGATTAATCTCCTCCCCCTAAGCTGTTCACAGCTTAGGAACCTGTTGCAGTTGTGACACCTGTATTGTGTTTACTTTAATTTAGACTCAGCACAAATCACCCACTTATTAAGAGAGAAAGCTCATAGCGTGTGTGTAGTAAGCTTTCACATCCAGTTACTAGCTCACAGGCTGGAGCGCTGACCCAGGATCAGTGCCATGTTCAGCCAGAGGGAATTAAACACGTGTCGTTTCTCTGGAGAGCCACGAGAAGTGGGTCATGCAACCTCTTTATCTCCTAGCAGTACTCAAGTATTTTATTGGATGTCAGCCCTGTTTCAACAGGAGGGCTACAGTAATTCCCTGGAAGGTTAGCATCAGCCACTTGAGAAAGATGCACGGCAGGAGGTGGTCAGCCTCTCCAGCCCAGAACTTATGCCTGCAAAATGCTGCATCCTAAGGATTAGAAACCATCACATTTTCTTCTTCGTCATTTCTAAAAGAAAGTAGAGCTTTCTGTATCCTGTTCTGTAAGCCTGCTTACAAAGTGATATTTTCTTACCATTTCCAGACAACATTATGGATTCAGGAAAGCTTTCTACTGGAAGCGGATGCAAGAATTACTACATTTGGGTTCAAAATGGGTTTGGACATAAGTTGGATGCTGGACTACCCTGCACTGTTAAAAATGTATCTGTTTTTAATGCGTCCAGAGCCAGAACTCTTGCATGTTTTCAGACAAAGCATGGGAGCTTCTTAGTGGTTTTGATCTTCACACTGATGAGCTAAACAAAACAATGCTTTGTCTTGGTGGTTCAACTAATAAAATCACATTTTATAATCACACCAAAATCATGGTGGACTGGATGGCCATGCATACAGTTTTCTCTGCTTTTTGGAATTGGTCAGTATTCCTTTAGATCTTGTATGCAATGGCTGTAGATCTGCAAGAAATTAGTTTAAGTTATTTTAGTCTCCTCTGAGTTCAAATGTTTTGAAGGAAGTATACCCAGTTTTAAACTAGTATCCGTCTGTCCTCAGAACAGCACTCCGAGGAGCTTTTGGTTCAGTTCACCGATTTTTTTTGTTTTTAAGAGAAACAATCAAAAAAACTCAAAACTCCAAACTAAGGGCTGTCAGCCACATAGAGTGTGAGGGGAGAAGGCAGGTGAATCTTTCTGTCTTGAGAAGAGTGCTAGCTTAGGCTACTCACCTTGCCACTAGACAGATGGTCCCCAGTATTTCCTGTACATAGCTTTGAATAATCACCCTTGGTTAGCACCCCTGACTAGCTCAAGCTGACATATGAAACCTTTTCTCTTTATTAGCTCTTTTATGTATTTCTGTGGCAGTTAGCTATAGGAATGGAATAAAAAAAACTTCTGAAAGCCACAGCACCGTATTTCCTGCTCTTAACCTGTAGAGCTGATGGATGATAAACAAACTATGCTTGTCAGTTATGCACAAAAGACCTTGTTTGTGTGACTTGCTGATTGTGAAAGTAAAGGCAGACTGTTCTCTGGAAGCCTCCATGACAAGTTTGGACTGAAATAGCAGTTTACTTCGGTGTATATATAAGCGACATAGTTTTTGTTTGGCACTGATAAGGGTTTGGACTTGGAGGTTTTTTTTCGGTTTCTGAATGTTTCCCTCTCTACAGAACGCTTAATGCTTACAAAATGGCTCATTATTCAGGTATCAGTGCAGGTATCAATACAGAGAGCAGCAGTGCTCTGAAGCTGCTAACAGTTGCCTTGAAATTTATCCTGATATAGACGTGGAAGGCCTGTAACAGCATTACAGAAATACTTTCCATGACACATAAACTCAAAGACTATACCACCTGCTTTACTGCTGCCAAATTACTGTGTACCTGAGCACCTCTTACGGGCTCTGTAGCTAATCCTCTGCTCTGTAATACTGGCTAGCTCTGTAATTGCATCTGTTTCATTCATCACTACTAAAATGTGTCGTGTTTGAGAGTGCTGTGGGGCTCAGCTGGTTGAGGTTTTCCTCTCCCATGTGAGAGGCTGAAGGGGAAGCTGAGGTCAGCTGGAGCCCTGCTGTGCCTGGGAAGCTTTCTAGGAATGGCAAGAGACTGTTCACAATTGTGGATCACCTTCCCCGTCCTTCTGCCAGAGCTGGGGTTTGGCAGTCTTCAGAGCACAATGCCATGAGTGCAGGCTTCTGGATGAGTATTTTATACCATGTTTGGGGTAGGGTTCTTGGCATAAGGGCATTTCCTCTAAATTATAGCAAAGGGATTTGCCAGTTCTTAAGGTGGAAGGTGATATGAATGCCAGGCATATTGATAATGTCAACATGCTAATTAAGTTCAGTATCTGCAGCCCTGGGCATTTCTTTTTCCCAAATGTCGGTGGGATGGCATGCTCATTCTGTAAGTTGCTGTTATAGCTGATGCCCCTTTTGGCTGTAATGTTTTAGAGTTCCTCACAAATATTCAGCATTTCTCCTTTTCCCTTCCTCCTCCCATCATAACTGTCTAAGAGGGACATAACTTGTCTGCAGTTACCTGCTGTTAATCTGGGTGCTACTGAATCCTGATGTTCTGAATCCTACTGTTTTAAGACTGTCTTACTCTGTATAATTTTGTTATTTCATGGCGTTTCTGTCACTGTTTCGATATGAAAGCTTGTAATAGTTGATACTTTATATAATGACTAGGTTCCCTTTGACACTTACAGCATGATGGTCAGAAAAAGTATGACTTCTGGAAGGACATGGTGGCTGCTATTCAACATAATTATAAAATTTCAGCTTTTAAAGGTAAGTGGGTTCACTGAAGACTCACTATAACAGCTGAAAATACTACATGTGCTCTCCGGAGCAATTATGTTTGCAAGTACACTGTTGGCTACTCAGCACAGCTTTTACTTTTCAAGTTTATAAATAGTTGTATAGTAAACACATGTTTTCTCTGGAATAAAACATCTTTATCATAACTATTTTGGTTTCATTTCACTGCTTTGATAACTTTAATAACATTTCTGATGTACTATTTCACTCAATATTTCAATTTTTATTGCTATTTCAACTCCATTTAGAAGGATAAATGGTTTCTTACTGTGATTGATATGGTAATGTGGACATCCTTGAACTGTGTTTTGAATCTATTCCTTATGATCTTGTAGTGATATATAAAATCCAAAATGAATTGGGGAAAGAAATTCAAGTACTAATATTTGATGGTTATCTTTAGTGCTCTAGTTTTGATTAGAATTCTTCATGTAGTATTGACACAATAGAGAGGTTTTGAACTTCCTAACATTTGCAGAGGACCATTTTTTAATAACAGTGTTTCTACACCCAAAACCAACATTGTAATAGTGTAATATAAATTAGAGTTGGAAAGCATCTTGTATACTGTTCAGCAAGAAATTATTTTCCTTCCTTCACAGACATAACTTCAAAGTTACTCTCAGGCATATAAGATAATAAGTTGATAATAAAGGCTAACCATTACTTGTGCATGCAGTTAATTGAAATTATTTTTAACAATATTTCTTTTAAAATGTTTATATGCAGCTCAGTTCTGAATTCTGCAGTACTATTAGAATTACCTTGGTTGATGCAACATTCATATCATGCAACAAAAAGCATCATTTTTAAAAGTGTTCTTCAGAAATTAATGAGATCCAAAAAAAAAAGCCTAAACTTTGAAGTCATACAAGGAATTGCTCAGTTTTATTTATATGTGTCTGCTTGTGTGACCACTTGGACATTTATGTTTATACCTATCAATCAGGTACCTATTTCTACATGTAAATCTGGAATCTGCAAACAACATTTGCGATATGACTTCATCCTTTCTAGCTTCTGTCAGAGGCACATGCATGCATAAGAGTGTTAAAAATACAGGAAAGTGTAGTAAGTGAGAGGAAAAAGTTTTATAGATAAAGCTCAGTGATATCAGAAGTGAAACAATACAGATGATATGCACTACTCGAGTACTGTAATACAAGAAAGTGATATACTCTGTCATGCATCACTTTGAAAGGCTTCGCAGTGGTTTTATTTTCCATTTAATAACATAGTCCAGTAGCTAAAGCACTGAACAGGAGTCAGAAGAACCAGAGATATTTTCTTCCTGTATCACTTACCAGTGATACTCCCATGGAACATCTCTTTTTGCTTCAGGTCCTTCTGTAATACAAGAATAAGGGTACTAATCTTCTATCACTGCTGACAAAGGTGATTTTTTTTTCCTCAATTTCACATCTCACATAATTTCTTGAGGAAACTGTCAAACCTGGATCCCAACATCTACATACCAGGAAGCTGCACTTTCTATCATAGCCCAGAATCTGGCCTGAAAACCACAGCCTTTTGACTTAACTCCATGTCTTGTAGAGGTTTTAACCCTTCAGAGAAAAGCAGTGCTCATTAACAGTTAGTCAAGGTAAAATTTCAAAGGCAAACTTATTAAGTGGTCAGTTGAGGGGACGCAAAGTTCCCAACTGGAAACGTTGTCCTAGCGGTGCCATTGTCAGTGGCAGGAGCAGAACGACTGACCGCTTTAGTTTTTGAAATCCAACGAGTGTTTGCAGTTCACTTTGATTTGTTGTCAGTATGCCCTTGTGTCTCTATGTCCCTTCTCTTTTTCACAGGATTTTTTTTGATCATAATCAGGTGTCTGATGGATTTTGCTTTTCATTGTCTTAGCTATGGTAATTGCCTTAGATAATTGCCCTATGATATTTTTTTTGGATGGCTCTTTCAGATAGGCATGATTGTCCTGACTCAGCTTGATAAAGGGTATTAACCCACTCTTCTCCTTGTAAAGAAGTGAAGAACTGAAGCTTGAAAAAGAAAGGAGGTTCCCAAATAGTCTTGTGTTATTTTAGACATTCCATTGTGAAAAATAACTCAAAAATAGAAAAAGAAAGGAAAAATCTATGAAACAATACTATCAGAAAAGCTTGGTGTCAGATAGCAATGAACAGAGATATTTGCAATGTGGTCATTTCTTACCTAGTAATACCTGCAAGAGAGCTCTCTCTCTGCAATTGATATCCCAGCTAAGCATTACATTACTCGAGAATCCATTTTATTCTCAATACTTCTTTCTTATTACTGGAATAGTTTGTGACTGTAAGGTGATTAACATTATCTTGACCTGTATTGGATTTAGTGGATGTTTTATAGATAGTAATGCAGAACAATTTTAAAGAAAACATCATGGGACGATGTATTTTACACTATCAAGCTATGTGGATGTATTATGGAATCAAAGTGTGCTCTTTAGAGGATTAGTAGGAGCTTGAAGTACTGTATAATTATTTCCTTGTGAAAATTTAAAGATTTGATGAATTTTTGGACAGAAAAATCAATGGCTTTTTCAGGGAAATGTTGCCAAATATAACTTCTTAAAGCAGAATTTTGTTAACATTTCTTATCTTAAAGGCTACTTTCTCTCCGGAAGACTTGCCTTTCCCTGTAATTTTCCTAACACTTCTGGAAACTGTAGCATCCATGGCTGTATAGTTAAAATTATATATTTGAAATATTTTCAATCAGTTTATAAGATTATATTTAATTTTGAAAGTGAAAAGTCATGGCTGGTATGGCAGCAGACTTTGTAAATTGCCCATAACAAGGCTTGTTAGGATACATGTTTTTGATCACAAGTTTATGGTCTTCACAGAACATAACCAGTCTAGGTGACTGTGACATGTATGTTTTATCTTTAATATGCAACTTCAGATATAAGAAACAAAAAGCAAAGATGCTTTTCTGGCCAAAGGAAAAACAATCTTGTGCAAAATATTAGTAGTTCCTAATGTTGGTGTAGCAGTAGTGAGATATCTTTATTTGTCTTAATTGTGAAAACTGCACCAAAGAAGCGAGTGAAAAGTAAATTTTTTACATTTCTTTGCTGTGTTTTCCAAGTAAATACAGAAGGGATTTTTTGGGTGCTTCATGTTTTTGATCACTTAAGGCTTCAGAAATTTCAGTACTTCTTTGGAAGTGATTTTGTACTATGACAGGCTCTTAAGTTTTCATTTGAATCTCATGTTGGATTTTCTTTCCTTTAATATCCAAGATGCAGAAGAAATAGTGGTTTTGGATGGTCTTTATCTTTAGATAGATTGCTGATCTTCTTGTGGAGAAAATATTAAAAAAATAAACATAAAAATCTTACAGACCTTCTCAAGGTCTCCTCTGAACTGAAAATCCAAAGCTAAAATCAAAGTATAAGTTGTGCTTTTGCCACAATTTGCTGTATCATCTCTAGCTTTTAAGTTTTAAGAGTTGCTTTCTTAGTGACTTAGTATCTGAGACTTTATATGAAAAGACTTAAAAAACCAGGCGTGAGGTTCCAAGCTGTAGACTTACTTGAAGTCCCACGTGTTTGAGGAACAAAGACATAAAGCACAAAACCTTATTTAAAATGGATGGACGGATGGATGGATGGATGGATGGATGGATGGATGGATGGATGGATGGATGGATGGATGGATGAAAAGTGTTAGTGAACTATGCTTTTAAGAATGCTGCTTGGGCCCGGTTTCTTCTAAGTTAATTGGAATCACAGGTCAATGGAGTCCTGAGCTGCTGAGCACCAAGCATCTCCAACAATTTCAAGCATGTGCTTTGGCATAGATTTCATATGTGAACTAATAAATCAGAAACCTACTACCTAGTCATATTTTCCAGTCCCTCTATTTGTTTCTGAAACACAAGTTCCAATTTGGTAGAATGGATGGGCAGCAGGATGTGCTGTTTAAATACTGGCAAGCGCTGTTGAACTAATGTTCCTTTATTATTTTACTAAATTATAGCCTAAACCACAGGTTTCCTTATCCAGCAGCATTTAAAAAGAGGAAGAAAAAAAATTCTTAAAGTTACTTTCATTGTAGGTCTCTAAAGTTTCCAAAATATTATATAGTTTTGCTAATGATGGGTCAACCATCAAGCAAAAGGTATCCTAGCTTTTTTATTCATTCCAGTGTATTATCAAGTATTAAGGATATTGCTCATTTCAAATGTACACAACCTAAAAAGCTTCAAGTTCTACTTTCATGAAGAAATGGTAATATCACAAAAATTTTAAAGGTAGGCCTACATACTTCCTGTGCAAGTGATTAAAAGCTTTTGTTTAAAAAGAAAAAAAGCTAACTATAGTAGATTTAAGGGTTCATAAGGTTTTGATGTATGTGATACTTTTAAAGCACATGAATGGCAACTGTCACTGGAAGAAATGTGTGATCAAACTGTTAAGGTTTCATAATTCCTAAGCTAACTTGTCATAGTAGCGTAACAAATTGATAAAATGACAACTTTTTGTGAGACATGTTTGTATGGTAAATATGGTTGTGTCTACTGACTAATTATTGCCATCATCTGATAAATTTACCAAATAAGTAAAATATATTCCTCACACTATTGTGTTTTAAAGGAATGAACTGTTCAGGAAAAATCAGGGCAAGAATTATCTTCAGTTTTGGGGTGGTAAAGCTGTTCTGTTTTTGTAAGTGTGTCTGCATGCTTGTGAGGATATGTTTTTAAGGTTTGGATTTGGTCAATGTTGCTTTATTGTTCTCTGAATGTTACAGAATGTTAGGAGATTTAAAAATACTGAACTAGTTTGTTGCATCAATGTGCATTAATGAAAGCCGAATGGATTTTGAGGTGTGAAATTGGGTTGCTTTTTCATATTGGGAAACTTTAGATCTTCAGTATCATGTAATAATTTGTAAATCCACCTTTCTCTAAGGTAGTTATTAATAAGAACAGTAGAACTAAATGAAAACTGTGATTATGATATGGACTCTATTAGAGTTGTCATTCTTGTCTCCTGTTGGATAGCTTAAAAATAAAGCTAGATGTAGAATGTTCCTTAAGTGTATTGTCTAGCTGTTGAGGTGACTGTGGTGAATTTGAGACCATTTACTTGGAATGAAATGCCTTCAGTTAATTTAAGTATAGTGAAGTATGATCTAGCATTCTTTATTGTGTTATGAGGTGTGATAGTTAAAAATTCTCATTCTCCTTTTAAAAGAAAAAAAAGAAAAAAAGACAGACTGGTGCATTATATTAATTCATAAAAATTTTATGTTGCATTCAGTCAGACAATCATCATTCGAAACAATTTTTAATGACAATTCTCTAAAAACATACAATATTATACTACTATGTTTGAACCACTCTCTTCTACTTTCTCACTCCCTCCTCCATTCCTGTTGCAACACTGATGTTGCACGAGCTGCTAAGGACAAATCAGAGCAGTACCTAGTTCACATGGTCTGAAGGAGAGTGTGTCAGGACAGGGTAAGTGGGATATTAGATGTGAGCAAACAGGAAACCTGAGAAAGAAGAGTGAACATAATCAGAGGAGTAGAGACCATTAGATTCTGAATTGGGCAGTTGGAGCCATACTTGGTCATTTTCCATGAGATCGATGACAGCACTGCCAGAAGCCTGGTCAAGGTATCCTTTCTTGTACTCATCATAGGTGTACATAAGTGGGGAACCATTTTTGTAGAGTGCAACCCAAACATTTGTTCCTTTTGCATGTACATGGTAGGAGAAATAGTACAGTCCAGGGGTCCTGCAGGTGAAGATTCCTGTTCTGGGGTCATAATGTTGCTGCCTATTGTACAAGATTTTATCAAATTTGATGGGGACTGTTGCTGCAGGGTAGGCTTTTGAGAGGATGACACTGAAAGCAGATACTGGCATCCCTGTCAGAGCTTGGTTTACTCCTCCTTTTATGAAAGATATCCCTGATAGGTCCCGAGACTCTCCTGCTTTAACATAGCCTTCGGGCATCTGTGGGATTACAGCTTGGCCAGGGGGACCAGGAGGACCTGGGGGGCCAGGCAAGCCAGGCTCACCTTTGCTGCCTTTAGGACCAGGGGGTCCAGGTGGTCCCATGGGTCCACTCAAGCCTTTCGTGGAAATGCCTGCTGGGCCTGGCAGTCCTGGTGCTCCTGGCTCACCCTTTGCACCAGGGGCTCCTGGCAGGCCAGGGGGGCCGATGGGACCTCTGATCCCAGGTATTCCTGAAGGGCCTCTGGGGCCTGGCTCACCGTTGGCCCCTGGCACTCCCTTGGCTCCTTGTGGACCCATCGGACCAGGCAGCCCAGGTAGCCCAGCAGGGCCTGTATCACCCTTTGGGCCTGGGAGACCTGGGTGTCCCTTAGGACCAGCAAGACCCTGCTCACCTGGGTGTCCTGGTTTTCCCTCTAATCCTGGGAGGCCTCGTTCCCCCTTGGCCCCTGGGAATCCTGGGTGTCCTGCAGGGCCCATGTCACCTTTGGGCCCAGGTAGGCCATTCTCGCCGGGCAAACCTTTGAGTCCGTGAGGGCCCATGTTCCCTGGTGGCCCGACTGGCCCTGGTTCTCCTGGCACACCAGCTGGACCTTGGTCTCCTTTAGGCCCTGGAAGGCCAGGAGGACCTTCAGGCCCTCTGTGTCCCTTCATCCCTGGCAATCCTGGCTTTCCAAAACCTGGGAGTCCTGGGGATCCAGGCAACCCTGCAGGTCCAGGATGTCCCTTGGCTCCAGGGATACCTGCTGCTCCTGGTGGTCCCATTGGCCCAGGCTTGCCAATGCCAGCTTCTCCAGGTTCACCTGGGAGACCCTGGGGACCTGGGAGACCAACTGCTCCAGGTGCACCTGGAAAACCTCGGTCACCTTTCAGACCTGGCTGACCTGGCAGGCCATTTTCACCGGGCTTCCCTATACCAGCAGGACCAGGGGGGCCCCGGGGTCCCTGTGGGCCTGGAAGACCCCTGCCACCTGGGCGGCCAGGAATTCCAAATCCGTTTTCTCCCTTTTGTCCGTTTATACCTGGGATACCTGGCTCACCCTTCTCACCAGGGGGTCCCCTTGGCCCCTGAGCTCCTGGAGGGCCTTGTGGTCCTGGTTTGCCAGGGACAGTAAGTCCTGCGGGGCCGGGAGTGCCGGGCGGCCCTTGTGGCCCTCTTGCTCCTGGGAGTCCAGCAGGTCCAGGTTCTCCTTTCTCACCATTTAGTCCTCTTGCTCCTGGCTTTCCTGGCAGACCTGGCACTCCTGGCTTTCCGACTGCAGAGAACCCAGGTGGTCCTGGGGGACCAGGGGGCCCTTGGGGACCTGGACTTCCAAACCCTGGCTTTCCTGCAGGACCTGGTTGTCCTCTTGGTCCAGCAGGGCCTGGGGGACCGGGGGGTCCTTGTTCCCCCCTTACCTGGACACCTGTGAGAGAGAGGAAACCAGATCAACCAGGGCATCTACAACATATTTGCAGGCAATGTAGCATGGTGGTAAAATGCATGAAGGGTTAATTCAACTTCATGGAAGTCAAGTTTCAGCTGCTGTATTTGTCACTGAGAACCTGACATTCAAAGTAAAAGTGTTTCACAGCCCTTACAAGTAACAAATGCAAATTTGTTGGAAATGTGAGATATAAGGCCTCTAGAATTTTTTTTGCTTCAATACATTCAGGATCATCAAAGAACTTAAAAAGTGCTGTGCAAGTAGATGCAGACTATTAAGTAAGGAAAAAGCAACCCAGACAGACAGGTAACAGATTGAGCAGGTCATCAGACATGATGAGTAAAATCACAGGAAGCTGTCTGTGCAGGTGCAGCAGCTTTTCGGAAACAACTTGTTGTTACATTTAAGTAGTGAGAGTTTTGTTCTTCCCTGCCCCCTATTTTCAAAAGTGGCCCATGGCACTAGTTCTTTTGTAAACATATGAATGTTATGTTTTTAGATATTGTCTGTCATAAAAATTTCACTCAGTGGCAAGGTCACAGCTGATAATTCATTTTACTGCTGTCACAATTCTGGCATTGTTATGGAGTTTTTTAATACTACTTCATTTTCTTAGTTACCAAAACAGCAGGTGGAGCCACTTAACCAAGTGTCACAAATAGAGTAAGCAAACAAGCTTACTGCTTAGTTTGTGTGTGCTTGGGAGGAGCGTTCAGCTTGATGTTGAAATTGGCATGCTGATTTGTTGGACATTACATTTAAGTTTAACAAGTTTAACACAGATACTGTGAGGCTACTTCAGTAGTCTCACACAATTGGCAGCATTATAGAACAAAATGGCATATCTGTGATGGCTGTTAATTTAAGAAGTCATTTTAAAAATAAAAACTGAAGGATACAAAAAGAGCCTGAATTCTGTTTTTTATAATGGCAACACATTCTATTGAATGCTTATTTAGAAAGTATTATAAATTGATCAACAATTGCATCAGCTACAATTTTTCCTTTTAGTCTCCCACAAAAAGACCAGTGTTACATATATATACACATGAAAGTTTGTATATATAATATATATATAAAGTTTGTATATATATTATATACATATGTACATATGTATAATATTATATACATTATGTATATATATGTATATATTATATACAATAACTGTTTGGCTGTCTCTTAGATAATAAACTGCATTTTCCAATATATGGATAGTTTTGTTGAACCAAAAGTGAGGTGAAGGAGGAAACTATTCTTCTACATATTGTTGGGAGTTTTTAAATAATTGAGGTATGCTTATGAAATACATTTGGTTTGTTATTGTATCTGCAAGGTTGCCTTCTTCCTGTATTGACAGGGAAATTGTTCTTATCTAGAAAGTGCAGAGGGTGCATTTTCTTTTCTGCTGGTGCATAGAATCAACACAAATGCATATCAACTTATTTTGCTCATCTTCCTATCTCATCCTTCTTAAGGCTGTGAACAGGAAGATAGCTGTTAAAATCCTACACATAGAAAACAAGCATGGTGATTTATTTGTGATATATTGACTTTTTTTTTTGGTGGCAAATTGCATCAGACTTTAGCTCAGAGTGTATCTCCTTATTACTTTTACCATATTTTAGATGCAAATATCAGTCCTAGGTTCACAGAGCTGCCAGTTTTGCCTAAGATGTTAAAGGCATTGTCAGCACTCATGTTGTTATAGAGATTTTCTGTGAGATGTATTGTTCTGAAGTTGTGCTGCTTTTACATTAAGATTGTAATTTTAATTGTGCTGTCTAAAAACAATGGTTATTCCTCTGAGGAAAGGACTGCTAAATCTATTAATGAAGTAGAATTTATACCAAGAACAGTGAAGTATTGATTGGCTACTCTTTTACATGTCTCAGCACATACCTTGATGCAAAATTGCTTTACATTTTCTAGTGCCATCAAACCCCATATACATATTGAATTAAATATGTAGACTTTAACATAACCTGCAGTAATGGCTTATTTAAGCATTGCTGAATAGTGAGACTTCATTCAATTATTGTTTTCAACTTGGGCTTTTCAAATATTTCAAGCCAAAGATATACTGGTTAAAAAACTATGTTCTGGAGAGCTGTCAAGACCAAGATTTTTTAAACAATTTCACTGAACTAGATGAAGCCTTGATAGGCTTTGGTTGCCAACAGAAATTGTGTGGTCTGTTTTATGTTGTCCTGACTCACCAGTTTGGGTTTAGACTGAAATTTCAGTTCCAGGCTGCTTTTTGACAAAGCTATACAAAGCAAAAAGATAATTTATTGGTAGCTATATCTATAGAAGTCAGTGTTTGTTGATGAAATTGGAAAAGTAAGCTATGATGAAAAGTTTGCCATTGCTACTTCATATACTTGCAAATGGAACAACTCACTAGAAAAAAAGCTAGATTCATTTGGTTCTGTAGGCTCCTGTTTTATTCTTCCAAGATCATCTCAGATTAGAAGTGATAATCTCCAGCCGTCGTCCCTCTTTAAATTCTTCTAAAAACTCTCTATAAGATGTTTGTTTTCCAAACTCAGGAATAACAGTCCTTCTGCAATGCTCGCTCACCAAATCAAAATCTGTCATCTGTTACATTTCCTAAATTGAGAGAATTTTGTACTTCTCATGTTTTGATATAATCATTCTCATTCTAAATATGAATTTTCACTCACATTAGATTCTGTGTTTGTATACAAAGTGAAAATTTGGCTCAAGACAATTCATTTCCCCCTTTCACACTATTTTCTGTCTACCCTGATTCTTGCTTAATTTGTTGTTGGTTCCCCCCTTCCCAAATGTTTTCTATACAGGGGGAAAGAAGAACCACTATTAGGAGAAGTGAGTAAAGTATGGTAGAGGATAGCTAAGTAAATATTACACTTCACTTAAAAATAGTATAAATATGTAAATTATTCTAAGTCATGGAAAAACACAAGAAAAGTTAAGGAGGAAGGAAATGAAGCATTAAATTCAGTGAGAATTTTTGTTGTATCTGCGTGTACCTAAATTTGATCCAGGAGTCTTAGGGTTCCAGGAAGTCCTTGTGCTGAATAAGATAAGGGATGAAACTATGACAATATTTTGGTACAGCCTGGGAGAGTATTTTGGGGGTAAGGTTCCCAGCCATGCTGCCCTCACTTGTTTCTCACTGCGGGGATTCTTGGAGCATGTGGGTTGGAGCTGATTCTTATGGGGCCAGGGCTCATACCAGCTGGTAGGAGACCAGAGTTTCTTTGGTCTCCATGTGTGCTGCTCATGATCAGACAGTCCATAGCAGACCTATTCTGAATCAAAACACCTGAATGAGGGTAATGGGGATGCAATGTCCTGAGCAGCAATTCTGCTCTCCAGATTTGCCCGTGTCCTTTTTCTAGTGAAGAGAAGCTTATTTGCTAATGCTTATTTGCTAATGCCCAAGTGTGATTACTACAACTAAAAGTGGATGAGATACAGCAAAAAAAGAAAACTATTTTGAATAGCCTAATGATGTCTGAAAGAAAATAATGCTATTCTCAGGACGTAAGGTAGAATGTTTACAAGGAAGATTCACTATTAATTTTAGTGATGACAATTTTGAATAGTCATTATGGATCAGAAGCTTTGAGTTCAAGTTTTTTGAAGAAGATGTTGGCCTAAGAGTGGAAAAATAAAACAGAACTCAAATAGTTTCAAACATTAGGGATAGCCACCTGTTCATCTTAAAGAGACAGAGAGCATAACCAGAAATAAGATGAAACAATGTAGCATCGCAGTTATGTATTGCCTGTCCAAGCTGCCATAAGACTGATTTATGCAATGAAGAGGGTTTTTAAAAATATACTGAAGCTAGAATTGTTATATTACTATGTGCTTATCCTGATAATTAAAGCATAAGCTTAAATCACTCATGAAAAACTATATATAAGTTTATGACACATTTGTACAACTATATATAATTTTATTTTGTCTTTCTAGGCCTTAAATGGGTCTTCATTTGCCCATATGTATCATATATATATTTAAATTCACACCTAAGGTCTGTTTTGCGTACAGATAACATGACAAAATATGTAAAAATTCTTCCTGAATGTAGGTAAGCTTTAGGTGACAGGTCTGTTGCTAGAAACCCCAGTGCTGAATCAAGAAATTAATAATTAGCATGTTGTACATCATTATGTACACAATCATGTTATGTTACTCCCACTATTGAAGCAGAGATCTGGAGCTTTGTTTCTGCTCTATATGCCTTTGGTGTTTATTGTGTAAAACATTTGTCTGGCAGGTGTGCATCTTTGTCAGTAGGAGGCAACTCCACAGCCACTGTAAATTCTTTCTGCAGTAATAAAATCATTTCAATAAACCTAAATTGTTAGTGAAATTTGAATATCAGTAGTATAAGCAAAGAGCCTTTGTTCATGTATTGAACCTCTAGGAATAATTGTATTAGTTTATTATGAAAAAATAGTAAACTTACCTTGACTCTTTACATTGTATGGTAGAAAATGTGGCCCCTTGATGCTGGATTGTTTCTGATATCGCTCAGAAAAATACCCATCACCACCATGGACAAAGTTCAGACAAAACAGCAGCAGTAAAGATACTTGTAAATGCATCTTTCCAAATTTGTTCTGTGTTAGAAAAGGTAGAGAAAGTTTGTTGTAAAGAAAAGCTGTTAAGTTCTGGTTTTAGAGATGAGTTTTCTTAAAATATTGGTATTTAAAGTAACAATACTTTGTGCTTACTTCCATCTGCTTTCACTAGTTTTGAAAAATGCTCTAAAAAAATGGAATCAGCACTACTATCACCTTGAATGATGGAGCTGTTGCATAGATAGATTAGAGGCAATAGTCTCACTCTTAGGAAAAGAATAATTTTGATTGTATGGCAGTCTATTCAAGACAACAGTATTCAGAAAGAGTGACTATTTTAACTAGACCTCCAAAGTAAGTTCAGGAGCTCCATGTACCAAAACTCCTGAAAAGAAGAAAAGTTTTTAGTGAAAATACGTAAACACTTCCATGGTCTTACTACTTCTGTCTAATGCTGTAGCAAATGAAGGATGAAGTCCTGGTTCCTTCAACATCAGTGGCAAAAATCTCAGCAAGGTTGAAAGCTGGTTTTTACCTGTAGCCTTACAAAGAGCCCCAGTGGCATAAGGGTGCTTTCACTGGCCCTTAAATATCAACCCTCTTCCCTCCCCAGACAGAAAACAGGTATCCTGAAGAAGTTACCTTCAAAACCAAAGAGAATAAAATAAAATTGTGACATACCAAAATGTTGTGGAGCTCCAATGCAGAGTGGTAGAGGAGTGAATCCTCCTCTACTGAGGAGGAGTTCTGCCACTGGTGAGTGAGCAGAAGCTGATGATTTCAAGTGCCACCCTTGAGTATTTATCTGGTTTTCCCCTTAGTTGGGTGACTGCAGCACATAAGCTCCTCCCCCAAAATCTGTAAGCAGTAATTACCTGTGTGTGTATAAGTGTGTTTTTTAGGGGTGGGGGAGAGCTATTTTGGGCAGTCATCCTAGATTCTCTTAAGGGGTTTTTTTTGTTAGTTTTTTTCTCAATATTTTATTGGATTTCTTATTATTTATGAGATTGTATTACTCATAACTTGTTTTTCCTAAAATTTTTTGACCCCTCTGTTTTAAGAATTGATACAGGTAACACTGGGAGAAATAATGAACTAGTAAGTAAGGTTAGTAATTCCAAGTGTTCATTTAAATTTCTCTGTAAATGTTTTAAGGAAAGACCTATACATTTTGAACTTTGGTGAGTTGTTACTTTCAGGAGTAACCCCACTAAAGTTTGTAGAGAGCATTTATGTAACTAAAGACTACTTATGTGAGTAATTGTCCAATGGGATACAAGTGAGAAACTTCAAATCAATTAAGGTATTAATAATGGAGTTGTCAGAGAACCTGATTACTTTTAGGCAGTTATTTTAGGAGATTATCTTCATATTATATCTCTAGACTTCTGTTTTCATGTTTGAGGTATACTACTACACATATAATGCAAGTAATGTTTCTGTATTATGAAATCTTGAAATGTGAGTTTACTTACAGAATGAAAACTTTATTGTTTCCGGTTATAACAAATGTACTGAAATCCACCCTGCTTTATTTTGCAAATGTTTAGACAGGGTGATGTTTGGGGCTTTCAGTTTAGTAAATTTAAACTGATGCTGGTTTTAGTGTTGATCAAACCTGGTTATAGTTTTAGCTCTTTAAGAGATTTTGTTAAACTGGTTTTGCTTAATGGACTGTACCCACAGACTGCAACTTCTTTTGTTTTTTAATAAATCTTACAGTGATTCAGCATCACTTTATTGAAGTTCAGTCCTAAATAGGCAGTAACTCTCAGTCTTGAATTGTTTGTGACTCTGAATAATCTTTTAAAACTGAAGGTTAAAGTAAGAGGCAAAAGAAACAAGTTTTCTAATTAAGGATGAAACTGTAGAATTAAATATGTAGTGCAGTTTCCTTTAAGAAAAAACACCTACATATAAATTATCTGTGTATTGAAACTCTTCTGCCAATTGCAGATTTCTTTGATATTCAGGTATGTATTCAATTTTGTAGGAGTTATAGGTATACTAATAAATAATGTGTATTACTGTCAATTCTCATGCATGGTAGGTACAGAAGGAACACCTGTTACTGTTCCAACCAAAAGACTGAGCTGGTGGCCCTGAACCCTGTGGCTGTCCTGTGGAATGACAGGTTAACATGGACTGAATTTTACCTGCTCCATGTCTTTGTTTAATTCCACACTCTTCAGCTTTTTGGCTTTTATGTATTATGGCAAACATCCTAGAACACAAGTTACTGTACTGAAAGGGACCAATGGACCATCAAGTCTGTTCTGTTTCCAATTGTGCTGATAACCTTTGCTTAGTAGAGGACTGGATTAATGTTTTAACTTACACTAATAAGTGCAATAATTTATTCAATGTATTGTTGAACAGTTCTTTTTTTCTATTCTTCTTCCTGGCCATCCTCTAAAAGACACTGTTCTTATACTATTTTTGCAAATAACCCTTTTTGCTGCAGGGGTCTTCAGACTAAAGCCTGCTTTCTCCATTAAGCTTGCATGTCTGACCTGGTGAGTGATTTTCAGAGAATTTGCATATCTGAGATGACATTTTTGCTCCCCACATATGTATTCTGTTTCTTTTAGTCTTTCAGAGAAAGAAACTCTGTCCTCAGGTTTTTTGTGTAACTTCTCAAGGTTCTCTATTTTAAAAATTAGTCTCTATAAACTCAAATGAGGATCCAGTCTTCCACTTTTGACAGAGGTAGCAAATATATGGGCATAAAGTTTATTTCCTCCTTGAAAAAACACAGCTCCAGCCCCTCTTTTGGTTTGTATAAATCCAAAAATAGCTTTTGATTTTTTGAAGCATTTAAATATACAGCCTTCAGTGGGAAGTGTGGTTGTTGCTAATTTGATAATATTTGGTTAAGAACAGCAGGCGACAGTTTCGTGCACATAACAGTTTTGTGCTAATTTCTTGCTTAATTCATAAATACCCCCAAAGCAGGCACACTTATGTTACAAAAGCACCAATAATTCACACTGATATTTGCCCAGCAGCCTCACTTCCTGCCTCTTAGCTCCCTCTGGGCAGGAAGGTGAATAATCTCTATGTGTATCTGCATAAATAGGGGATGATTGTGGGGTCAAAAGGTATATACAGGCAAACCCGTTGTCCTTGTGATTAACCTGAGCTCCACCCTATTGTGCTATCTTACTCCACTTCTTTGGCTTGAGGTTTTGTTTTTTGTGGGTGTGGGAAGTTGAGGTAGAATTGGAGTTCACAGGTTTTGTGTATTTTCCCTGTTGCTGTGACTATTTCATATTGGCAGAGCACTAACATGCATTTAGTGCTAAGCATGCATATGAAAGGTGTGCTGTGCTATGTATTTGCCCTTGCAAAAATATATGCAACAGACACACTTGTGTATCTCTATTTACAGTAACAGCACATTGTGAACTAGAAAGGTTGTTTGCAAAGCTGTTCTCAAAATACAAACCTTCAGATGCTTTTGTTTTATAGTAACACGTTTAGAAAGTTGTTTTTGCTTACAAACAAAGGTGTCTTCACTCCCTCCTTCCCACAAATAGGGGGAAGTAATAGTCAGGAATAAAATTTGATCCATTCTGCTACTTCAGAACTTTCTTTTTGGTGGTGTGATGGCTGCATCTTCCCATTTAAAGGTAGTCACGTTATGGCGATGCAATAGCTGAAGTCCTAAGCTTAACTGCAATAAAGACTCCAAATAGTCTCTATGGGCCACATGAATGGTACTGAAGTCAAAGCCTCCAGTGCCATTTGCAGCAGTCTGCAGTGTTTCATGACATTTGCTGACTGGGTGTTCAGATTGTTGTTGAATGTTGCTGGAAAGCGTGCACTTACTCATGCTTTCCAAAACCCCTTTTTGCTTCGGTCTCTTACTCCCACAGAGTCAGTGGAAACGTGTAGCATGGAAGTGACGCCATGATTTGGGAAATGGGAACTGACTTCCACCACAACCCTGCAAGTTACTCACAAAGTGACTTTGAGTGAGTCCCACAACAAGCAACTCCTTACAAGGAAGAGGCATAGAACATCTTAATTAAACATAAATTGTAATAAAACAGTAAACCACTCCCTGTCATGCATCCTTCAATAAAAAAAAGAAAGCTGAGAAGCAAAACTCCAGAATGGCTTGAAATAGGTCCTTGCAGTAGCTGGGAACTGGCCAGTTATGTTCTTGATGCTGAGGATACTCAATGTGAATATATTTATTGTTTTGACTTGGAGTATGTGATCTTAATTTTTGAACCATCTAAGCCAAACCCTGAGCTTAGTTTCAAATAACAGAGTTCTCTGAAAGTAATAACTCACAACTTAAACTTGAAATATGTCTTGTTTTTAATAATTGGCCTTTAGTCTTAATCCTGACTTTTTTTCTTCAAATTGCTGTCATAGATTATAATTACTGTTTATGGTAAAAAATGGTACTCAAGGAACCTGGTCTGTGTAGGGGTTTTTACTCTCTTTATTTGGATTAGTAATCTCAGTTGTGAAGAAAGAGTCAAGAATGTGCTGGTGGGAGATTTTTCCTTTAATTTAAAAAGTAGACTGAAAAATGGGGAGTAATTTGTTACTGGCGATATAAAATCAAAACATTGTCAGCAACAGGACACTGTGCTTTTGCTGCTTCTGGCTCAAGTCCAATTTTCTTACCTGCTTGAAGTAACCTTGAAGAATGTCCTCATCTGTGACTAGTTTTCTTCTATTCAAATGCTTGTACCCAAAACATGGTAGTTTTGGAAAGGACTCTAACAGCAAAGAACTCTAACAGCTTCTAGCACCATCTCTGGTGAATGAATTCTCCAGTCTCCAATTTTAAGTTTTCAAAGAAAGGTGTTTAAGAGTTTCCTCGAGAAGTTTGAAAGCCTGCCATGAAATTAAAGGAATAATTGGATTTCTAGTTTGTGGTATGCTTTATGGCACTTTGGAAAATCCTAAATCATGTCAACTCTGTGGTTTAAAGCTGTCCTCTATCCCTTTCTGTCACACCGTGGTGAGAAGTGTTCTCATCCTCCCACTATAGCAGCCAGGTAAGCCCTCAGTGGGAGTGCAGAGCAGCAAAGTGTTCCACTGAACCTGACGGGCCAAGCTAATACAGAGGGGTTCCAGCTTTTCATTGCCCACAGTCAAATGGACACAAAGGAATAGGTAAAAGGAAAATTTGTTAGCTTGATAGCTATGGGAAATCTGGGTGGTTGGTTGTTTGTTTTGTATTTATTGTAACATTCTCTTTACATGGAGGGTATTTTCTATTCTAATGCTAGCTGCTTGGACTGCACAGGACTAGAAAACATCTTGGTGAAGGAAATATTTACCTTTCTAATTGAAAAATAAATAAGATTTATTTTGAGTTTTAGAATGCATGCTGTCTTTTTTAATTAAGAGGCTTGTTAAGGTAATGTGTGGGGCTGTGCAGCCCTATCTATATCCATATTTTGGGATATAATAAAGAATTCTCTTTAAACAAACAAAGCAAAACAAATTCTGTTACTCCTACAGTCCTGTTGTACTCTTTTAATAGACTTTAAGTCCTTATACTCTTTTAACACTTGTAATTGTGGTTGAGTAAATGTCCTCCTTTCAAGCAGTAATGGAAAGATGGTGTGTATTTTTTCTGGCACTGCAAAACTGACTGCTGACCAGTTTGTTCTGTTCAGCTCAAGTAACTGTTGATCACAAGAGCTCTATTTAGTGTAGCAATATATTTAAATAGATGACACCCAGTTAAATATTTATAGTTGTATTCTGACTGAGTTAACTTGCAGGGACACTGAATAACCATGTTGAAACCTCAAGAGAAGATGTGTTCTACATAGATTATAGAGAAAGCTTTGAGACAGACATGAATTTTTGATGAACAGTCCTCTGAGACAAATAGTATTATTGATTATTGCTCTCTAACAGCACTACATTGTTTATCACCATGTTCGCTAGGATTGTATGAAGATAAGACAATCCTCACCCACATTAGAGAATTTCTGGTAACCAAGTAAAAGATACCAAAGAGAAGTACTGGTGTTAGAAAAGATGTTTTCCTTGGGTATCCTATTGCCTGACCTTGTTCTGCCCTCATTTTTATTTCTCCCTCCCTTGCTTCTGAAAGTAAAAACAACAAATATTGTTTAAATGAATAAATTCATTTGAAACTCCTATCAGATATGTGGCTTTAATTGAAAACCGATCAGTTTCAAGATACTAAAAAGACAAAGCTGGGTTTATATATTAAATATTCATCCTTTCTTTCACAAATGCTTTTCTAATTAATTAGTGTAAATGTTTAATTATATGAAGTTTTTTATTTTCACTAGTTCTGTTTAAAAATGCAGACATGCAACTGATGACAAGACTTGCATGAAGAAAAAGAGCAGAAGTATTTCATTAACTTGTTGTACAGTTCAGGAAAATAAAATTCCCAGGATGCCTGGTCACTGAATAGCCTGAGTAAATGCAAAGATTTTGCTTTGGATTTTGACAAGGGAGTTCCACAGAACTCTTTCTGGAGCTACTTAAACATAACCAGATGAGGTTTCTAGTTCATTCTAGCTGAAGATGCTCAGTTTCAGCCTTCTGGTAGGTGCTGATTGCACTCCCAGTTGTGGCAGTACAATGGTTTATGAAAATTTTCTTTAAGAATTAGATTTGGATTAAAATCAAGACTTTCTTGAGAGTGATGGAGGATGGAGGTTTGTTTTCTGTAGGTCCATGTCGTTTCACAGTATGTTTAAAATTATTTTTAAATATGTTAAATAGATCATTAATCTTTAAAAATTGCTGCAAGTCTTCTTTCTATTTTAGTAAGTACCTGATGTTCTTATTTAAAAGAACATTCACATAGAAATGTAAATACGCTAAGTAGTCATATTTTCCCAGTGAGGACTATTTTTATTCTTTTTTTTTTAATTCATGCTCTATTTTTTTAACTGATTTTTATTAGATTATTTAATATCTTTCTCTACCTCTGTGCTTGCTGGACTCAAGGTTTCTGTCAGAGTGCCCTGAACCACAGCGAATAAAGTAGAAACCATGGAAAAAAAGAATGAGAACCACTTCTGCTATCCCAGAGGTGAAAAAGTTCATGCAGCTTCCTTTGGTATCCCATAATTAGGGGAATCTTCCAAATACTTGGTCAAAAATAGGTGTAACTGAGCTACTTTTTCAAGCGTAGCCACTGGAGCATGTAGTCAGCCTGCTGAATAGTCTCATTCATTGACTATACTACCTGCTGTGGTTTGGACAATTGGCACAGAGTTGTTTTTAAACTTCCATGTTTAAAAACAGGTGCCAGTGGGGGAAATCCAGACTTTTACAACCAGAAAAAAATAAAAAGTTGTCTGAGTTAATTTTAAAAATAAGGGATTTGTTTGTTTTATTAAGTCTGGCATTTTAAATATTGCTGTTTTGTTTTAATTTATTTAAATTGAAACTTTGAAACATTCTTTTGGTGGGTGCATGTGCATAAAGTGGGTGCGAGTCCTGTGTGGAGTAGTTGGTAGTTGAACTTGTTTAGCCTGGAGAAAAGAGCCTCAGGGGGACCTTTTTTCATGCTACAATTACCTGAAAAGAAGTTAGAGTGGGTTCCAGTGTCTTTTCCTAAGTAGAGAGTGATACAAGAGGAAATGGCCTCAAATTGCACCAGAGAGGGTTAGATTGGATATTAGGACAAATTTCTTTACCAAAAGGTTTGTCAAGCATTGGAACAGACTGCCCAGGGAAGGAGTGGAGTCACCATTCCTGGAGGTGTTAAAAGGCCTGTAGATGTGGTGCTTAGGAACATGGTTGGACTCACTCATGGTGCTGAGTTAATGGTTGGACTTGATGATCCTAAAGTCTTGTGAAATCTAAATGATTCTATGATTCTGTATAAATTTTTTATGCTCTTTCACTTATGCAAAATAAGCTTGAGTCCATAAAGCCTAAGTGTTCCTGATATTAGTAATAGACTAGTTTTCATTTCAATTAGCTGAAATTGAACTTTTACAAGCATTATATTGTCACATAGGAGAGTCAGAATTACTTGCTTTTAATCAAGTGCTAATGCAGTGTCAGCCCTGTCACAGAAAACCAGGGCTACAAAGTTTTATAGGTGACATTTGCTGTATTACCTGACTCAAATCACAAGTTTCAATGTTTCCTGTAGGACATCTTCCTCCATAGGAGGAATACCACATGAATATGAGGGATGAACTCTTTTTATGAACTTTACTAGTAGGCTTTTGCATTCAAAGCTTTGAGGACCAAAAGAGAGTTATATAAAGAGACTCATATGTGAAACAGATACTTTCCAAACAACTGATACAAAAACGTATGGAGATACGAGGAAAGATAGGTACTCCTGAACTCAGGAGAGACAGCCTGACCAGACTTCATCCTGTTTCCAGTTTCCCTGCTGATACTGCACTGAATGATGAAAAAACAAATTTAAAATTGGACTCCTGCTGGAGGTCATGTGAAATGACTTCTGCACCCATTGACAGTGATCTCCACAGATCGCAGATACTCCACCACTGTAATTCTGCTGCATACAAAAGTAAAACTGGGGATAGGAAATGGGCTATGGAGGGAAAGACTCATTTATCCATGTTGTGATGTGGACTCTGAATTGTATGATTATCTCATGCAACATCTCTCTGAAAAATGTCTTGTAGAACTTTTGGGTTTGTCCTCCAAAAAGCTGTGGATTCCAGTTTAAAAGCGACTGTATTTGTCTTCAGTAGGGAAAAGTATCTTATGATGATTAGGGGGAGGACTTTTTAACAGTAGAAAATAAGAGTTGCTCTAAATTAGTTTTCAACCAAAAATAAGTGTCGTATCTGGGAAGCTGTGGCTAAAGTAAATGCTGTTATTTGACGTGATATCAATGCTAGAGTCATCACATCATTTAACAATAAATCTGGTATATTCAAGTCAATGATTCTATTGCCATTGCATGGCTTATCCAATTAGTGTCTCATTATCCCTTTCTGCACTAGAAACAGGGCAAGGTTCTATCTTTATATTTGCATATTTGTAATCTTATTCTGCATGCTAGCTTTCCCTTTTTTTAAAGATACTTCACATTTTTCCAACAATAGACTTCAGGATTAGATTTAGATGTAGTAGATTCAAAAAGAAGCCTTATATTCAGAAGATCGTTCTGCAAATTCAGTAGAAGTTAAAAGAATGAGATTTAGAAATTTTTTTCTTTGATTGAAACTCTTTTCATTTACCAGCTTGAAATATTTTTAAATATAGCTGAGAATCTTGAAACATTCTCCTTATTTCAGGACATAAACATAACACTGTTTGTCTGTTGAAATATTAGTTCACCAAGAATGCATGTTAGTTCATTCAGAGAGAGCTTATTGTTTCAGAAAATAGACCTACTGTGTCTATAGACCTGTGGTGGGATGTATTTGCTTACTTAAATATTAGTAAGTAAAAGCAAAATTAAAATACTAGAATATTTTTCTCCTGTTTCCTTTTTATACCTGTCTAAATCCAGATCTTTTTTGGTGTGTCCTGTGTACATAAATTGTATTTAAAAATTGGCTTTCATAGTTGGATTCCACCTTTGGCTGTGTTGATGACCACAGGATGTTTACATGAACTATGGCAGACTTTTCCCTCTGAGCCTCTCCTGCAGTGCTATATCCCTGAGACACTCAAGTCGTTTAGAACAGGGGGTTTTGTTTGTTTGTGCACCAATAGCTTGCAGGTACTTTAAGGGAAGATATATTTAGTCTAATCGCATAGGGAGTGCCAACACTGTTGGAAAATTGAGCTGGCAAGAGCATGAGCAGAATTTATTTGATATGTGAAATAATGTCTGGTCAACCTTACAAACTATTTAATACCGATATAGGATAATTTTACTACCTTTACCAGTTTCTAGAGATACCAAATGCCAAATAAAAATAAGACAAACTTTTGCATTGACAAAGCAAGATTGTTTTACAAACTTAATTGGAATAGTGGACACAGTTTTGTCGCATTACTTCTAAAACTGATTTGGAATGTTTAAACTTCTACTGGATCATCTTTTAGAAGGAGAGAAAGACCTCAATGTAAAAAATTTGTATTCTCTAAGAAAACAATCTGAAGTTTCTGGAGAATTTGATTAGGAGCTGTCGTAATGATGCTACCTATGAATCTCACAAGGCTAAATGGTCTCTTAGGAACACAGAGACCATTGGTCTTTCTCTTGATCTTTTGACATGGAAAAATCAAAAAAATTCATAGATGTAAAGGACCTGTTTCTGTTGAGACTTGGCAGATTCAAGAATAGAAAGCAAGTTAAAATTCCAGTATTTTTAAACCATTTTTCTATGGAATGATAATGCAGGATGTACTACCATCCAGCTATTCTGAGGGAAAACTGCCTCATGGCCTTTGCTCAAACTTCTGGCAGAAGCCTCTCTCCAAAGTTGTTAAAATGCTCCTTAGAATCCTTCATTCCTAAGATACCCGAAGGACAAATATGACACCTGAGAAGCAGGTGCTTTTTTGTGTCTAGTAGTTGGGAGAAGTTGGCTTGCATACTTGCATACAACTACAAAAAAGTGATGATCAGCAAGACTACATCTTGTGTTTGGAGTTATTTTATGGCCTACATCTAAAATGTCTACTTGAAATAAAACATGATGTTTCCAAGTTATACTAATGTTCAGGAAAGGACTTTAGGCTGTCCAAGTCTCAACCATCAGCTTATAATCAAGGCCTAATGGCATCTAATTACATTTCAGGTGACTGCACAGTGGCCTGTGAAGTAAAACATTCCAGTTTTGGCACTGTTTATGGAAATGTGGATCAGGCCTCTGATGTTTTTGTAAGGACATATGTGCCCTAAGTCTGTATTTAACAGAAAATGAATTTATAAGCAGAGTCTAACAGGTTCTGAGTTTCTGCAGTCAAGCTTATGGCCCATTAAAGCTTAATCAGCTCCCTATACCGCTACAGCACAGCATTTTTCCTTGACTTCTGTATTTATGCCACGTGCTTTGAAGGCACATAGGAAGCATCTCAAGTTTCTGTTCTTGTGCTAGGAGGACAAAGTAAATGTGATTATATTCTGTCACTGCCTCTTCCAAAAGAAACAGAGTCTGTTTCTTTTGGAGAGTGCTCCATTAAGCAGTTATGTAGGTGTGAGATCTTGACACTGAAGGTGTAGATAAGCTCTTTGGGGCATTTAGCTGCCAAATTCTAACAAGCTTTTATTGTGCAAATACAATCAGAAATTTGTAATAATTGCATAAAATTTTGTGATAGTGGCAGATTGGATATTTTGCTCATTGTACCACTATGTCCCAAGTTCCAAACCTATGGAAAGAATTCATGCCTTGGAACTGCTTTGCAAGATGTATGTACAAGACTAGGGTAGAAACTTTTTTCCCTGACTTTTTATTAAACGATGAACAAACAGTTTTAAACAAATACTTTTGAAAAAGCAAAGGCACAAGGTATAAGAAGTTTCAGTTATTGCATGAATGAAGTATTGAGTTGGACTGGTGAAAATTTGACGGTGTTATCAGAAAACCCGATCCTGATGAAACCTCACAGTTCACACTAAAGATGAATTATATATTTCCTGTTACAACATCAGGTAATTATTTGAATGCTAAACTCGATTATGCTTTTACAATTCAGGGCATTGGGGTTTTTTTTAGGAAAACTATTTTCACAGTCTTTGCTTTTTATTTTTAAATAAAAATATAGTATTTCATATTGTTATTAAAAGCTGTTTGATCTACAAAAACTGATATTGAAAGTTGTAGACTATCACTCAACTGCCATGAATTAAAATGAAATCTTCCAAGGAAAAAAGTGCCAAGAATGCAATTGTTTGATATGTCCTTTAGAGTAATTTAAAGCAGGATCACTTGTTATCTCTGTTATCTTGTTGAGAAACTTGTTGTTTCCTTATTGGTAACTGTATCCTTCTGAGATCCTCTTGCCAAACAGATGCTAGGAGTAAGAAAGTAGTGCTTTGGAAAAGTTGAAACACAACTAAACTAGCTTCAGGCTTGTCATCTCCTCCCAAAGGCATTTCTTTCCTTCTTCATCCTGGATATTTATTAAGTTTGCACTTGGAGAACCTTTTAAAGATGTGTACTGCAATGTTCCTGGCTCTTTTTGAAGAACAGTGGATTTTTATTTTTTTTAAGTATGAAAAACAGTGGCAAGGACCATAAGAACTGTATTTTTAAATTCTATTTTCCCAAGATCTGTCATTTGTTTTTCTTGGTCTAGAACAGAATGTTTGCTCTGAATTTCAGTTATTGTCATTTTAAATGACAAAAATTAAGAAAAACTGTCTGCATTCTCTGTGGTTTGAGCTGATCGGACTGTTATTGTTATCCTCCTGTGTATATCAGAATAAACTGTAGAAGACTATGTTTAAGAATATCAATATATCTTTTGGTTTGCATCCCATGGAGATGCTTTCTGAAACTGGTTGGTCATTACAACATGGAAGTACAGAGAGAAGATTAGATTTTTAAAACACTGCATATGTGTGCTTATTTGTTTATTTTTAAGGCTCTTTTAGGGTTTTTTCCCCCTGCACTTGGTTTCCTTATGGATATTGTGATTAGGCAGGGCTTCAGCATTGTCACAATTACACAGACCTCCAGCTTTACTTAGTGTCCTCATGACAGGAATCTTGCATGCCAAAGGCACATATATAGTGGAAAATACAACACTGAAAGGGATTTGAGTTGTTGTGGCTATTGCAGAGTCCTGTCTCACTTCAGTAAAACTGATTCCTGTAGAAACTGCTGCCTTGTTAGCCACCACATATTCTGGCATAAGTTTTGAAGGTGTTTGAAGTAATCACAATATTACCTCTGTTTAGGCAGTGCAACATTTAACCCCATGCCCCAGATGGCCTCATCCTAGGTGAGGCATCCTCTGAATACCACTTTTATAGAGGCAACTAATTGCTGTCCTCAGATGAGGCTGGAGATAAGAATGCATTATTTTCTCTAGTGACTGATTGATGTATTCTGACACTCAATATTCTGTCAGTTAGAAATCCAGATTCTTAACTATCTGATTGTGCCATCATTTATGTCCTTATTATATGTATTATTATTCAGTACTGAATGCTCTGTAATGCCTTCATCTCTCTGCATCTGGCCCTTAATGTCTGATAATGATGAGTGACATCCACTGCCTGTAGGCAGAGCGACCCAAAAGGACTAAATCAGGCCAGGTGCTGTCCACATTTTAGTCAAACCTTCCTAAAATGCACTTGTAAGTACCTTCATTGGTGGAGGATGATAAGATTGTATAGCTGACTACATTTCTATTATAGTTCCTATTTAGAACAGTTAGGCAGTAGAAGATAGGATGATTAGTTTTATTTCTTTGGACTTCATTATGATGTTGGGTTGTAGGCTTGTAGTTTGGGGCAGGGGGATAATAGAATATAATACTAAAATAATATATTTTAAGAATAGCCCCATTTCTCTTTACTGCTATTACTACTGATTTTTTTCTCAGCCTGTCACCTCTTGAAAGTTGCTTTCCAAAGTTTACAAAATGGCAAACCATAAGGAAACAACAAAGGAAATCTGTGTTGCTTTCAGGCTATTCTCTTTCCTCTTTCCAATACCACATCAGGATGTGGTTTTACTCCCTTAAGAGCTGCAGAACTTCGTCTCCTGAAGACTCTCTGGGCTGGTGGAAGTGGGTGTAAAGGGAGAAGACATTTAGCTTGTAACTAATGTGCACACTGCACATTTCCTACATAAAACATGCAAGCAATATGTATAGAACTGAAGGCTTATCTCAGTTTTTCAGTGTTTTTTTCCTATGCATTTTTTTCCAATCTCCATATCTTTAGCTTTTCTCTCTGCTTCTCAGTGTATTTGATGCTTCCTCTTACTATTGTGCTCTACCTATGCCCATTCACCATGGTGTGGGTGGGGTAATAATGCTCATGGATTATCAAACAGGGGTTCCGTGGAGCCAAGCAGTATAGGTGAGTCCTTTTTTGAAAGGGTGAATCATTTTTTTGAGAAGTAAGACCAAAACAGAAAAGTAAATACATTTTTGAAGCTGGTTAGTACAGAGTCTTTAGGTAGCAAGAAACTGCTGCATTGTATAAAATGTTCTTGCTGCAACTTGTCCAATCCATGTTGACATAGAATCACTGCTTTGAAATAGAAAAATTCAGCTAGAACATAATTAGGTCATGTTTTATTTCTCTTCAAAAACACTATATATAAAATTCTGTATTTAGTATTATTACCAAAAATATCTGTCCACTGAGTCACTTTAAAATATATTCCTCTAAAAATGCAACCTGAGACAAAAGTCAGTAATCCTGAAACTTCGGAGAGAATCACTGTCTACTCTTGCTGAAGGCTTTGGATTTTCTAATTTTGTTATAATTTCTGTCATGCTGTCCAAGATCAGAATTTTCAATCTGTCTCATTGCAAATACTGTATTTTTTATTCAATAGAACTGAAGATCATCTGAGTTTGAGTCCTAGCCTCGACATGCTAAATAAAAATAAGCTTTAAATTTCCCATTCATTTTATATGTATAGTTGCAAAATGAAAAACCTGCTTCTTGGCTCTTAGCTCCAAGAAGCTGCAGAGGAACTTGGGCAGGGGATGAAATCCTGCTGTAGTGACAGCCCAAGAATGCTGTCCATTCCATCAGGTCAGGTTTGGAATTTGGGGCATTGCTCTTTTGTTTGTGTCTGTGAGCTTGAAAGAAGCTTTTTCCTAAAGGAAACAGATACGGATATTTTTATGATATGCCACTTGTTTCAAGTTCTTTCTTGTAGTTGCTCAGTACTTGTTTTCTTCAAATTCATTTAAACCCTTTGGGACTGAAGAGTCTTCTTGCTATCTGGGAAATCACTACCAGGTTTCCCAGTAATTCTCTGGAGTCTTGACATGTGTCTACAGCTTATTCTCCCTTGAGCAAAATGTAATTTTAAATATTTTCAGTGTCTAAAGCCAAACTGGATCATTAAAATAATTCATTCCTACTGTCATAATACTAGCCAAAGAAGCTTGCCCAGTAGCTTCTGTTTCTACCCAAAGCATATTGTCAAGGGCATAACATTCTATCAGAGCCTTTATGTAGCTGTGAGTTACTCCAGTTACTTCACAAACTGCTCCTAATCCTTGTTTCACACCACAGAGGAGAGCTCCCTTTGTTATCACATCTTTCAGTTGTTTGTCAAGAGTTTCTTTTTCATCTCTTTTTTTTCTTTGTTTTTTTTTCCTTTTTTTCATTTTTTTTTCCTTCTGCATTGGAGTGTTGTACAATACCATTTTAGCATGCAAGGAGATATATTAACTTGTTTTGATTTGGAAGAATCTAAGCATCAGAAACTGTCATAGATGGCTACTACAGACACAATCTCTCCTACACATCCAAAAGAACTGTCTTAGTTTTGTATTACGAGAACACCTTTCTCATTTCAGTGGTTTTATTTTCAAATCTTTCTTCTTTTGATCAATTTCTTGTCCTGTCATCTTCCTGCTTATTTGGATATGTTAGATATTCTGTCTTTTGGATACAGCACATAAGTTCAGATGAAAAAAATTAATGCATATTTATTCATAAACATAAATTAATGCATATATATTCATATGCATACTGTTTGGATAACAGACTTAAACAAATAAAGTTTAAAATACTCTTTTCAATAAGACATCTTTTGTATATATGGAAATGAAAAATTAAGTATCACCTAATTTTATAATTTAATTCCAAAACAATTTTCATGCCATACATAAAAATCATACATTTTCATTACAAAATACAAATTAGTTTTTGAAAAGTAATGCAAAAATTAATCCAGATAAAATTATGAAATTGCATAGAAAATGTCTAACCATTTTTTTTCTAATCTCTGATTGCAATTAGTTCCTGACTTAAAAATTCAATGTTTATACTAATTGGCATCCAAGAGATATCTGTCAGAATTGGGTATGCTATAGAAAAGCTTTGTAAAAATTCTATTTAATATCTTTGTCTGCAAATTCAAAAGAAAAAGAAGCATTGTTTCCTTATCAGAGGAGGAACATTCCTTGAACTATTCTCAAGACTTTACCCTCAGGTGCATGAAAATCTTCAGTTTTTCAAGTGTCTTTAATTTCCCATTTTCCCAAGTAGTTTTAAATGCTGTAATTCTATTTTGAGAAATATTAATTGATGCTTTTATATATAGAGCTCAATTAACTCGTATGTTACGCATCAGAACAGCATTCATCTCCTTTGGAAGTGATGGGGAGCAGAATGACAGACTGTACTGTTCACCAGAGCAAATGTCTGGACTGGTCCCCTGCATCTGTAAGTAGAGTCTGTTGGATCCTAACTTCATCCATATTGACAAAAGTCCTACCTTTGTCAAAGGGTTTCTGTTGGGGTAGTCTGCTAAATTAGTCTGAAGTGTATTTTCAAGCCAGAAAATTACTTTTAAACAGAAAAGGCTAAAGTAGAAATAAGGCTGTGACTGCAAATATGAATCAACAGAGGAAATCTGGCAGGTCCAAAGCCTACATGACCTACGTGAAGCCCTTCAGAATGTTTCTGTTGACAGATGCATGACTGAACTTGCATCTGGCAAGTCCTGCTGAGAGACACCAAAGCCGCTCCTTTTTTCTGGACCAGAAGAGTGGGTATAAAACCTTTTCTGTGACTTGCCAAAGGTACACAAGTAAATTTGAGATGCCAATTTCTATTTGTGTCTGTGGTAGCAGGTTGTACTTTTCCTCTGACTGTCATTTATTAACTCTTCCCAAGTCCTGCATTACATCTTCCTTTGCTAAAGTCTAGTTGACCCCATGAAGATTTATTGTGCTTGCATTCGGGTTCTTGAGAGCTTGTCTTTTCTCTGGAAGCTGCAGCTTTACAGAAAGGTGCTCCTCAGCATATTTTATGCCTCTGGCCAGCTACACAAAGCAAATTCTGCTTTTTTCTGTTTGAGCCTCTGAGCATATTGGATGTGTTTATACAGCTGGTGCCAGACTTTTGCAGTCCTGCAGAAGTCACGTGGATGTGAAACAGGCCTCTGCTGGAAGCTGTGTGACCATCTAGAGTGGTGCAGCACAATACACATGTTAGCTAGGGGACATGCATGCTAATGCATCTTTGTGTGCAGCCAGACCAGGGTATAAGCAGAGTCTGGTTGCACCTGCCTGCATAGATACCATTGCTGTGTCCAAGAGATTGTGTAGAACTGCCAGTTCTAGTCACCTAAAAATAAATTATCAAATTACAGCAAAAAAATAGTCGTACTGTTGCAAAATACAAGGAGAGTGGAAAAAGAACATGGTTGGAAAAGGAAAAGAATTTTTTTTAACACCAAACTATTTCCATCAAAATGCCAGAGCACACAAAACTAAGATTTGGCAAGAGCTTTTTCCACGCAGCAGTTCTCTGTTGGATGCTATGGGGAAAGTGGCTTTGGAGCTGGATGAGTGAGGAGGCTGGAAATCCTATTCTGTGTGCTTATGACTTTGAACAGAACTTCTTCCTTCTGAACTGCAAAATATGGCAGTTGGTATGTGGCAAATAGTCAGGTTTGTAACAAATATGCATAACCAATTATGGAGTATTCTGTGAAGCAGTGGCTCTGGAGAGAGCAGCTTTGGTGTCTGTTACAGTGCGTTCCTAGAACTTCACTCTGTGATTGAGCAATTTTAAAGAAAGTGAAAGATAAATCCTTCCACACCCACTGGAAAAGCAGATATTTTCCTTTTAGCAGAGAACATCTGTTGTACTTACATATGAAATACTTTTTTCTGGGAAATCAGAGCAACTGTTGTTTTTACAAACAGTAAAGACTGAAGAGATGAGGAGTACTTCAGTATTAAAGATCCCCTTTATACAGAACATAAATGCTTCTGTTGTATTAAGAGAGATTTTACCTTTAACCTTATATATCAAGGTAACATATGAAACACATCCATAATCTCTTATTCACATAAATTTACAGAAAATAAAAAAGAAAACCAAAACATACTAACAACAAAAAAGACTACACAGCCTCATTCCCACAAAACTCCAGAGCTGTTGTCTTTCATCACTTTAAACAGATGTAGTTTGTGTTAGTATTCTGGAAATGTAGGTGTATCAAAAGACCTGCTTTAAACAGCAGACAATGCCAAAAGCTAAGTATTTGTGTAAGTGACATTAGGTAGTATTAGTCTTTATCTCCTAAAAAGGCTAGTGCAGATAATAGTGCAAGAGCCACCTTCTTTAGTTCAAAAGCTGACTCATGCTTTTAATTACTGATTCAGCTGAACAGGTTCTGCTTACAGCACCCAAACAGCCCCATAGAATTGCACAGACTGCTCACATGATTCAAGAAATGATTATCTTTTTGGTTAGTGTGATGGTGCTTTTTCTTCTCTCCATAAAGAAGATCAAGAGTCACAGAAGACAGTTTAACCTATCTTTGAAAAATGTTCGGTGGTCTACTGATAGAAGCATTATTTTGGGGCTGATTTATGGAAGGAGGAATCTCCAAACATGGGTTAGGAGAAGTAGTGGCATCTACCAGAGATATTTTAGAAGACAAATTTTGGGACTTAAAAGTGAATTTGATGAGAATTCCTTTAAAAAAATAAATCCAAGCTAATGGTTCCTGAAGACTTTTAAACTTTTTCTAGCTATTGCAGTTAGATAAATAGGTGTAGTTATACATCAAAAAATGTGGAGGATCAGAAAAAACTATGAGTGCCTTGTTTAAGGACCAGTCACAGCTTTGATACTTGTGACATTGACTACAAGTTGGTGCTTTAAACTAGCCTGACTTAATTCAGTGGATTTGCCCAAAGTTCATATTGATCAAAAAAGGAAAAAAACGAAAAGTGTCCTAATTGTTTAGTGCTGCTACAACTAAATACCTAGTTCAATCTATTGATTTTCAATTCATCTATGCATAGTTTTTACCATCATGGATTAGTTAAATCTACCAAATTAGCCTAAGGGAAATCTAAAGTAATGGTTTACAGTGTTGCTAATACAATATGAGAATTCAGCTGTTGGACCTTGGAAGAGCAACAGGTGCAGTTATATGCAGTTGTGTGCAAGATTTGGTTGCTTTTATGTGGATGGAGATAAAATTGGTAAGGTTGATGAAGTGAACTGTTGAGAAATGTCATTGTATTCCTCTGTAACTAAATTCCCTCTGTCCCTCACAAATGGAAATTGATCTTGATAATGTTTTAAAATTTGGGATTCTTTTTAAAAATCACTTCTTATGCCGAAATACTTTTGTTGGAAAAACTTTAATATGTTTTTTCCTGAAAACCTTTTGTTTCACAAATGTTACTTTGAAAGACTGTGAATTTTGTGGCTAAATTTCATATGTTCTTAATTTTCTTTCACTAAAAACAAATTAAAAGCTACACATATGTATGTGTCGATGTGAATTTCTAGTGAGAAAGGGACAGGAGGGCAACCTTCAACCTGGAAAAGGTGACAGACAACTAAGAAATATTTTCCCATCACTGATTTAGCCATTCCAACTTATGGTCAACTAGTAAATTCCTCTTTCCAAACTGGCTTTTGCTAGTTAAACACAAGATGTTTGCTTTGGCCACAGGACCTCTAGGCAGGCGTGGTATGAGAGGCAGACAGTGCCAAGTTAGTTGAAAGTCTGTTAAAACATTTGAAAGTGGCCAAGGAGGAACAATACTACTTATTTATTTGAACTATCTGAAGTATTAAAATATGAAACCGCTTGCTGTGGTAGTAGAGGAAGCGGGTTTTTTTCTACCTGAGAGTGCAGTGCAACATTGGCAGATGTCAATTGTTTGTAGACTTAAATCATTATCTTCTTATCCTTCCTAGAGATCTATTTTGTTTATTTAGCAATTTGAAAAAATGTAAAATTCATATTAATACTGAGCATGGAGAAAATGTTAACATTATTAACAGTAGTTTGAGTTTAGCCTGGCTTTTCTGCAGCTGGAATGCAGTTGTTTTTTCTTTTGTTTGCCTGAGAATTGAGTCCATAAATAATTGCAGCTCAACTGATCTGCAAATAACTTTAAATTTGTAATCTTAAAGCATAAGTTGGGATCTTTATCATTGTATTTTGAGTTTTAACCTAAAAGTTAAAAAATGATGTGATGAAATAGAGAAAAATATGATTTTCACAAGGCACTTCATAAAAAGAAACAAGGCCTTGTGTCGAAAACCAAGTAGAACAGTTGTGCTGTATTTATCCTTTTATCCATCTTTGTCACCATTATGTACCTTTCATCTCTTGTTAATCTCTTTTCCTTGTGATTTCCCTAATTTTGTCCAGATTATAATTTTTATTATCAGCAGCGTAGTTTGTTGCAGCCTTTTTTTTAAAATCTACATTTGTTTTTCTCATTTTCCATGTGTAAGGATATTTCTAGATGGTGTTGCATAATTGCATATGTAATTATTGCATTGTCTGTTCATGCTTGCTTAATTGAAAAATGGAAACAAGGCATATCTTTTGTAATCAATATATAGAATGAATGAAGCACCTACATAGAATGAAAATAGCACCTTGTTGGAATTGTGTGTTGAACACTTCTATGCTGTTGTTACAAATATGAGAAGTTTACCCCTACTTTCCATTGGTTTTAATTGTCAAAGGTTTGTATGCAAAGGACAACAGACATTATATTTTGATGAAAGCAGAAGCATTAACTCTTTTCCAGAATCGGAAGAGCAATGTGTTTGTGAAAGATAATAACTGATATGAAATTTTGCTTTAAGTTGATTCAGCCTAACAGTACAATTTCTCTGTGTGACCTTTGGAACACCTTATGTCCAAGTTATTGTCCTTATTTCAGCTGGACAAAGGTGTGTAGTGAACCAAGATCTCCATGGTTGGAAAGAGGTGTTCCTTATGGCAGCACACCCTAGCCATCATATCAAGGCAGCTTCACCACTGTCCAGTAGCATTCACATATTCATATTCATAATAAAAAAATGTTCCTTATATTCCTTTGCATTATTCTTTCTCATTATAGTAAGATAAATGAACAGAGATGTGTTCGTACTAGGTCAGCACAGGGGACAAATGCAACAGGGTTTCTCTTCCTGCCTCCAGATTCCTCTCTTAAAGGAAAAAGTGTTTGTAAAGAGTAAAAATAATACATACCCGAGTGCTAAGTACTCTAATATTTCTATTTAAAACCAAAGGTATCTCTGAGGAATTCCCACAGATGCAACATTATGGTTACCTTTAATAATTCAGCCTAAAATTTCATGTGTAAGTGTTCAGTCCAGCACAGAAAAGGTCATCTACATGGGACAAGAGACCATATAGAATATTTATCCCTTGCTTACTGGAATACCAGTTTCTTGCCCTTTTTTCCCAGTGACTATTCTTGTGAGTAGTACTAGCCTAGCTCCTAGGAAAAGGGGGCTCACAGTTGAAATTGTAGAAGTGTAATTCGTTTCACAAAAAAAGTGTTTAATAAGAAAAGAACAGAAGCCAAAGGAGATAATATGTTCAGCATATGCAGCATTTTCTAGTTACTTTCCATATTTTAAAAGTGTTCCATCCCTTTTTCTTTGTAATGTAATGCTGCTTCCTTATTAAATAACTTTCAAGATAATATTTGGCCTAAGAAATGACTGGAATAAACCTAAGAAATCTGTAACACTAAAAGACATTTTTTCACAAGTTAACCTTAATATCTAAAATGCCAAGAGAAGACTTTCTTCCAATTTTGGCACCTGTCTCTTATTTTTAAGCAATAGCTTTAAATAATTTCCCAGATGTTACACAGCATTTTTATCAAATCCATGTTTTTATACCTCCTAAATTGTATCCCCTACATTTCTGCAAGATATGTACTTCTTTCTTACTCAGTAACCCTAAATTTTTTCTTCCTCACAAAGTGTTAAAATCATTGGAATGGTTTATATGTGTTACCAATGGCAGGTACTTGGAGGTTAATATTTTATGTGTAATATGTGCACCTGTAGTCTGTTAATTCAAAGTAATTTGGAGGCAGAAGGATAAGTCACATGTGGATAAAGCCCAAATCACAGCACTGGTTGTCATCCCCATATTTCTGTGTTTTAAGTCTGCAACACACCATGTAATGAATTATCTTGCATCAAAACAGCAAGGTATGTATATGCACTTAGTAGTCTATGGTAAATGTGCAATTATGAGAGTTATCTGTATGGACAAAGCCAGAGTTTCACAGCCGAGCTCATCTGCTTGGCTGCTTGCCACCATAAGGTCAGCTTCTCTGCTCTTTAGTCCCCTTCCTGTGTTCTCCTAATTTCCTTCTACCATGTGTGGCAGTTGTCAGGTTCTTCTTGGGTCTGCTTTAGCTAAGATTGCTAAACTTTTTACTGGTTTAGTTTTCTTCCATTCTAGAAAATTGAAAGAGCATTATAGGGGTGTTCCATCAGCATTAGGTTGAAAGAGTGAGCAGAGGAGGAACAGGTCTATAAATTGCTTTGAATGCTCCACAGTCTGTATTTTTAATTCAGGTCATTGACTAGCCATGAACACAATTTTATTTTATTTTTTTAAACCTCCACCTTGTGTATGAAACAGAGACATTTGTTGCCTCGTGTGGTTAAAGGTAAACTGAAGTACTGAAAATGAGCTCTGTTGCAATTTACTTTCTCTGACTTTAAAAGGTTGATTATATCAGTGCACTCTAGATATTTGAAAACTTTGGATTACTTAGCTGTTTGAGACATCTTCAGTGAAAATTTGATGTTCTACAGGAAATCAAACTAGTCTGGTTCAGATTTATAAAGAATAGTTAATTTCAAACTGTTTCTTACTGGGAAACAAGAACAGAGAGATGTGTGTGTTGTAGGAAGAAGTCATACATTTTTCATGTCTTTGATTTTGAACATTGGGACAGTTTTTCTACCAGAAGAGCAAACCAGCTTAATTAACTTCAGTGTTGTGTCATTTCCTTTGCAGCTTTTTGAAAGGAATCTGATACTTGGGTAACTGAAATGCTAATATACTAACGAGGATGAAATAGTCTTATTTCAGTTACATACATTATATTTAGAAAACCTTGACCTAATGGCTTATTGTTTTCTTCTGTTCCATGGAATGGGGTCTGACTTAGTGACTGCATGGGGTCTGACTACTGACTGCCTATTTTGAGAATAGAATATGCTATCAATCTCTATTCATCCAGACCCCAAATTAAGAGCCCCTGCCAATTGCTGTGTATTGTATTTGCACATACACTGCTATCTGCAGAGTGGCCTAACAGAGGATTACAATGTCCTTAATGCCACCCATCTGGGTGGCCATCCTAAAAATAACCAGACAATGCTACTCAAGGTAATGCCTCAAACACATTGACTTCCAGCACTGCCTACTACACTTCCTAACTCCAGGCTATCATCTAAAATACAAATTAATCACTTTATGCTCATTTTGGTTCTGACTGCTTTAGGGTTGTTCATGACTTGCAGTTTTGCTCTCCCTGGACTATACTGTTGTTAGAATCCACTGTGTAGAGTCTTTTCTTTCACCTATTTTGCTGCATTATGGGGGTGACAACCTCCATTATTCAAATAATCCATATATCTTTTGATGCTGGGGCAGGAAACTGTGACCAGTGGTACTTGTGAATTACTACCTCCCCAGGATTACTACCTAATTTTATAGCCTGAGTCTTAAAAGATTATGTCCTAATGTATCACTTAGTACAGGTTTAAAGGTTGTCTTTGCAAAAGGCAGATATTCTTAGTTTGGGGTCTAGATGTTTTCTGTCTTCCCCAGCATTGTCATTAGTATTTGTTTCCTCCTTTGTGTAACAAGGTAAAGGCTGGAGATCTGAAATTTCCCATATGTTTGCAGAAAGTCACCAAGTTTAAAGAGAGGCTGTAAAAAAAATATAGAGACACCAGATAGCAAGCTCTTTAATGAGAAATGTTGTCAGGTGAAAAAGATGTCCAAAGCCAAACAATATTTTATAGAGTGATGTTAATTTGGTGATTCATAATCATAGCTCCATATAAGGTTAGTTTTACTATGTCAATCCTTTCCATAAACATATTAGAAGACTTTATTCATTATATCCTCATATAATCTCTTGAAGTAAACTGAGAGCATAGCTTGAAGCTGTAGTGCACTGTAAATGAGTCAGGTCCTGTCAGAATAGAAATATAAATGAAAATCTGAAGTTCTGACTCATTTATGCCCTTATACACTTTGGAGATCCTTTAGGCTACCAATGGAAGATATGCTGAATCTTTAAAAATTGTATTCAGTAACTGTCTATTATGGGAAAATAATGCTCAATCACCACTGTGTTTGGGAGAAACAGTACTGTCTAGTACATTCCTCTCTCACTATCTTTTATTAAGGATATTCTCCTGTGATTCTTGTCACAAAGTAATTTAGGGCACAGCTATCAAAATGCATAATTTCTTCTTCCAAGCTGTTTTTAAGTGGCAGAATTATCAATTTTCATTGTAAGCCATGCTAATCTCTTTTACCAACCACAAAGGCTTAAACCTTGGATTTTAGGGATTCCTGGTACATCTTTTCTGAAGCCCAAATCCTAATACTCAGTGTTTAGCCCTGAATCAGCCCAACTAAGGTTAGGGACATGCCTAATTTCAGAAGAGTTGACCACTTTCTAAAAGTGTCTTTGGTGGTTTTACTTTGTTATACAGAAGTGAAAACACAAAAAGTAATGAGCACATTGAGCAATGTTGTGTAATTCCAGTGTGATGGACTACAAGACCAGTTTGTGAACGGTGGGGTTTAGTGGTTGTAGATTTCAGGTCTAGTGTGGAGTTGGAAGAAGTAGATCAGGAAAAGAATGATTTTGGGTGGGAACTTGGATGCCACAAGCTTCTGTGGGAGAGAATTTCATCGTAACACCTCAGGGGAGATGCAGACTTAACAGTATGACATATTTTACTAAGTTAGTCAAGTACTGGAATGAGCTTCCTAGAAAGATGGTCAGAGTCCCCAACCTGTCAGGTTTTAAGAGGCATATGGACAATGCCCTTAAAAACATGCTTTAACTTTTGTTCAGATCTGAAGTGACAAAGCAGTGGACGTGATGATCATTTTAAGTCCAGCTGAACTAGTCTAGTCTAGTACGTTCTGGTCTATTCCAAAAGGATTAGAAAGTAACTGGATGCAGAGTGGGAAAAGCAAGGGAGTTTGGGAGAGCATTAGGAGAGTGGAACTTTCAGAGGCAAAGCATTGGCACTCTGGGATTGGGAAGATAAGATTTGTGACGAACTAGAACAAAAGATTTAAAGCCAGAGGATTTAGGGAGAGAAATTTGGAGGAGGAAGACTGGAGAGATGGGAGGCTCTGCAGCAAAATGGACCAAGCCAACATCAGCTTTTGGTACCAGAGGCAGTTTTCCTCTCCCAGACATAAGCATGGATTTGAAATATCTTTGGCCTGACTTTTTGCCTTCATAAAGCCCTATATTTTAAATTCCGGGGACTTTATTAATTGAAACAAAACTCAAATAGCTTTATGATTCTGATCTTCCTTAGATTGCAAAGTTAACAAACAAACCCAGCACTGGTATTCTGTCCTCACTCCTCCTATATAGAAAGTCTTCGAACCGTAATTGAGAGCTATAGCTGTGACAGCTCTTATGCTCTTACAAGTGTGTTTTGGGGCATGTTGATTGATGTGTGTCCTGGTGTGTAAGTTCCTGTATGAGAATAAGATGCATCTGAGAACTTCTGATAACGAAAGCTGTAGTACAACTGGGTCAAATGTATTTAAGTAAATACACTACAGATACAACACAGTAAAAAAAAAAAAATCATCTGCAAGGAGCTTAGGTGTGAAATACACTGTTTAATACTGGGCAAGCTAATTCTTCTGAGTTATCACCATGCATTATTTAATTTCAGGTATGAGGAAGGTGTTTGGCAAAGATAAGCCCATACCTGCAGTTTAAAATATGAGCTGTAAGATAAGGCACAAAAGAAGTTGTATTGGTGGCTTCTTATGCCAAATCTGGGCCCTTCTCTATTAACGTATAACACAGTAATTCTCTGATAAGAGAACTATCACTTTATTGAGGTGAGTACTTTGAAAATATTTCAGCTTAGTCTAGCTGTGTAAATAGATTCCAGCGATAATAATTGGCATGTTAAGGGTCATCTGAAATAGTCATTGAAAGTTAATTTTTGTCCCTTCAAAGGACAGTTTTCAAATCTTAAAATTTAAATAAAATAAGACAAACACCACAAGTGTTTGCTGAGAGCCTAAGTTCCAAGTAGTATTATGGAGTAAAGTGTATTTATTAGAAATTACTGCATAGACTTTGAAAAATACCTGAAGCATTCACTCCCCCTAAAAATAGAAAAAAAAAACCCCAACTTTTATATAAGCTATCTGTTCAAATCTTGTTTAAAGGAAAAAAAAAAAGTTACAGTTTTTAATGTAGCCTCAGTTGCAAAGCTGTGGTAAGCTGTGTCCCCCAAATAAAGATGATAGTTTTTGTAACCCTATTCTTACACTTTTTCATGCAGATACATGAAAAAGTATACATTTTCTGCATCTGCATGATTTAAACAAGAAGAGCAGACATCAAAGCAGAGGAAAGAAAATTAAATATTTGTTTTCAATCTAAATTTCACTGCTTTTGTGCAACTCACACTTTTTTGTAGAGCTCAAGTGGTTTTGCCTACTGCTACTCTAAGTGTTACAAGGCTACTTTGGAATATTTTAAACAGAAGTCTTGTGAACACATAGGAAATGTTCATTGTTAGTAATTTGTTAAATGATCAGGCTAGTAAAAATCTAGCATATGATTAATCCGGGAGCCAAGTAGTATTTTTTTCAATTGGTTTAACAAGTAGGAAAAAACCCCTTATTCAAAATACATTGCCTTGGAAGTGTGAGTGAATTACAGCAGAAATAGTTTTCTGATTGTGTGCAATTCATGGAGGAATATTTAAAGCATTGGAAGGCTCAGCTAAATCATTCTGCAGTTCAAGCACTGAATTTAACATAAGTGGCATACTTAATGCTATTTTAACCTTTTGTATAATTTTCCAAGACTTGAATGGAATGTCTTTTTCCAACTTGCAATAGTGCTTATTTCTCAATTATTCAATGTTTGCTAGTATAATTATAAAATATAAGCAAAAATCAGCATATTTTATGAAGCATCTATAATCAACATTTTTCTTCTTATAGAAAACACTGTGGTTGAAGGGAGAGTTGTAATTGCCATGTATTTTAATAATTGATTATTTCTTTCTGGTGTCCAGCTACAGGAATTGGTGTTTGTCCTACCTTTTAGTTGAATGAAAGCTGTCCCTCGATAGAGGGAGTGTCTGCTTGCCAGCTGCCACCGAAAATCCCTGCTTTCTTAACTCAGATGTGCTCCTCTTGCAGCGGGTGTGATTCACAGGAGTGCTTAGCAGGCAATTCAAAAGACTTAGAAGGAAGCAGTCCTCTCATTCAAAAACTCTTTTTTGGTGACTTTTGGACTTTCTAACTTATTGAAAAGCTGAGCTGAATCATATACTGGCTACTGACTGATGGGTCTGCCTTCTGATTCACTTCCAGGAGAGAATAATTTTTTGTTTCCCAGCAGAAAATGACTGCATATGAGAGGTGGAAGGGGATTGGGGATTCTCACTTGTTTAACCTTCATGTTCTCATTTATCTGTGTTAAAGAGGAGCATGAAATTCATTTGACATGTCTCTGTGACAGGATGGACTTTTTTTGAGAGTAGAGAACAAATTCCTCTATGTTCTGTAACCAATAAAAATTCCTTCTTATGAGAAAAAGTTACAGCATTTTCCTGAGTTTTTCAGTCTATTCATATTCTTGTAGCAAAACTCAGATTTCAGAAAGGGAAAACAAGCTTCCTGGAAAATCTTACACAAATACCTTCATGTCTGTCATCCATTTCTCTGCTTCTATTAATGTAAAAGTCAAATAGCAATACCTGTGATTTTTTTTTCCATATTAAGGAATGAGGGTAAGTCTGAGGTATTAGTGTTTCCTGGAATCCAAGAGAGTAATCTCAAATCAAGATATTTTCCTGCTTTTCATGACCACTTCGAATCTATTAGTTCTGGTATTGAATTTGGGTGATTTGAAAATTCCTTCTGAGCACTGGTTTCATGGCTATGATAGTCCTGTAGCTGACTTTCAAAGATGACTACACTGTGCTTTTTTGAGTTCATATAAGATCTCTTATGCTGATACTTTACTTCATTTAGCCTAAACAGTTCTTTGTTATCAAAGGTGAAAACCTTGCCTTTGGAGAAAATTCAGTCACTGCCATAGCCTTTGGGAGGAAACAGAGATAAGTATAAACCTTGAAGATGACAGTGCAGGATGTTAATTGTCATCATATCCCTTGGTTGAGACAGATTCATGTTTTTTACAGTCACTGTTTCATTTAAATATTTCTCTGATGTGAGACAGGTAACTATGTAACACAACTAATTGTCATGTTCCCTGCACCTTAGCTTCAGAGATATTTCAAACCATTTTTCAAAACTTAGTGCTAAATACTTCATATTTTAGATATCAAGATTTTAGTCAGCTCCATGGCCTTGGATTTTATCTGTAATGATATGGGAAATACTTTTTACTGTTGATTCTTTTGGGCGAGTAGCCAAAATCATGAGAGTAGTTTGTCTGCACTTTTTGATCCTCCTGCTACATGGAATGAATTCTTTGAGAGCTGCTAATCTGCCTGATTTAGTTCAGTTTGAGTCTGTCCACTCTAAGGATGAGCCAGTTTCTGAGAAAACATTAAATTCACTCAAATTAAAAGTCAGTCATACTCTGTAAGAGTTAGACTCTGTTAGAGTCTCATTAAACTCTAAACTTAAAACTCACATTTGACTGAAAATTCTAGTTTAGTGCCATAGAGAAGACTAAGTGGGAATACCCATGTTAGGGCACTGCTGCTCTGGGGGCAGTGATCCCATTCATTTCTGTGGAATATTTTTGACACTGAGTTCAGGAAAGACAAATTTTTCCTAAACTGCAGAACTTCTCCACATTTAGAGACACAAGGTTTTCACAAGGCCCACTTCTTTCCAGGTGATCCTGCAGTTTTTTCTATACCTTTTATCATCGTCCAGGGACTGACGGCTTGACATGCAGAAGGCAGAACAAAAAGTCATAGTACCAATGAATGGGATTTCTCTTTATTAATAAGTTTGGAAAACAATAAAAGTGTCAGGGAAAGTGGCAGCCAGAATTAGTGGTTATATGTGCCACAGCTCTGTCTACCTCAGTCAACTGGGGATTTTTGTAGGATGGGAATAGCAAAATGGCAGTATCTCTTAGGAATCTGATGAATGTTCATAAATGTTTGTAAAACTCTGGGATGCCTTAATGGGTGGTAGGGCTGACAGTCATAAGAAAGCCAATAGAAGCTTTAAAAAGCCTTAAAAAAAGATTTGTGTGCAGAGTATATGTGAGCATGTAAAAAAACATATGGAAATAAGGTAGTGAACACATTAAGAGGAAGGAACATAAGATCATTTTTTTCGGAACTTCATCCTCAGGTGTTTGCTTTATTTAAAGGATGCATGCCTTTATTTTTATGATAAATCTTATAATGAGAGTGACATTTCCTGTCCTGTATTTATTTGCCATGTATCTGAACTTCCTTAATGCATCCTTTTAAATTCCCAGCTTAGGACTGCAGTGTCTACAGTCCAGAGTGGTAAGTGTTGCAGGAGTATTGCGAAAGACAGAAATTAGGAGTGAATAAACTCTGAATTTCCATAAAATAATTTCTGTGTAAAATATTCTGAATTCAGTTTATGTCCATTCTGAATTGTTTTGAGTTGAATGCACTTTTACTTGGCCTTTCACCCAGCACTGCTGGGTAGTTAATATGGCTTGTATGAGGACAGGATCAGCCATCATTCCTTTGCAGTAAATCATTGCTTTTTCCCCTCTCCTTTCATGTTTTACTGGTCCCTGTCTTATGTCTGTTTCTTAGAAATTGTCACCCTACTTCAATGCAAGATTTGTAATCTTGGGGGACTTTCCTCTCCAGTATACCAAGGGAGCTGAGAACTGAGAAGCTCACTGCTTTCAGCTGTGGCTGCTTCTCCACTGGGGGATGAACTTGCAGATGAAGTCCTCTTCATGCCTCAAAGAGACTTGCATTGAGTTCATAGGCAAGAATAGAGAATTATGTAATCCTACTGGCACAGCAGCACTATATGGGAATAGAAAATGCATAGGAAGAATGGAATCTTTGAAGAATTATATTACCTAAATGCATAACGCAAATGTCAGAAGCCTGTCTTTTAGATTGTTGCTGAAGTGTAAAACCAGAGCACTTTAACACCAGGAGGCAGCTTGTGCTGTTACATAAATTTTATGGATTTATATTATAAAAAGAAGTCTTATTAATATGATTTTTAGGTGCCAGTGGTTGTTGTTGCTCTTGCTTAAGAACTTTTGTTTCGAGTTTGCTTCATTCATTTATTTTGCATCATGCCTATTTATACCACCATATGATAGATTAGCCAGACCACCTCTAGAATATTTTTCACAAATGAATGCCCTTAAGGTACATCATTTTGTATTTCACCCTTACCACCATCTGTATTTCTTTTATCTATAGTGATTATTTCAAGTATATGATATTTCATTCAAATGCTTAAATATTTTTCAGTAGACTAACTTCAATAGAGATTTGATCTTTCTTAGAAATTACCCATGTGTCTTCTGGATCTCCCTCTATTAAATAAAGAGAGAAAAATCTGTATGTCTAAAACTATCAAATAATTACATCTTTGCCCTGTGTTTTATTCAGTAAGTCATTTCAGACTACCTTTTATAGCTAGTCTGAGAAAATAATATTTACAACTTCTTACTGTGTACAGCAAGATTTAGTTTTTTATCTGTTTTGCAGTAACATTTTCCAAAAGTTAACATTTATTTCTAACATCTCAAAAAGCCATGAGGCCAAAGTGATATTGATGTTCTAAATTTCTAAATCATGATACAAATATTCTTGGTATCTTCTTTGTTTCAGTGAAGAAAGAATCTTTATTTTTGCACAGAAATTGAAATGACGTCTTAATAAAGATTATTTAAGCTCTGTTCTGTGGGAAAGAGAACTGGGTGTTTCTTCAAAAGTGGAAAAACTTGTGGTCTCTCTAAAGCTCTGGTTGCAATTTTGTGCTCAACTTCACTTTCCTGTACTTAACTGACACTTCTTTCATCCATACGCTTGAAAACTGCAATTCCATTCATCCATCAGATATGGTCCTCCCTTCTGTATGTTCTTATTTCCTTTGCATACAACCACCTCCCTTCAAACAAGCACCAGGCTCTAAATGCACAATAAATTATAGCTTGAAATAATATTTTAGGTCCTTATACAGTCCTGGAACTTAAAATGGTTGGCCTGATCCCAGGCTTTAGCTTGGTCTATGCAGGCTTTTAATTCTTTGTGCCATAGAAAAATGCAAATAATTCTGAAAAAAATAAACAGATCTAGGGGCTGGGTACAGTCTTGTGGTTAGGAAGGAAAGACTATACAATACATATCTGAAAAGAGCAAAATAAAAAAAAAATACACTCTTGGGTCGGTGCAAGCATTGCTTTTCATCATTTCCAGTTACATAATGATAAAAGCTACTTGTAGCAAAGTTTGCAGAGAGGGAATGATGCTGCAAAATGTTTCTGACCATCTGCTTTGCTTAGGGAAAGCACCTGGATAAGGAAATATCGTGGAACTTGTAAGTTTGATAAGCTTTTAACAGAGGTTCAGACAAATGTACAAAAGCTGGAAGAGCAAGATTGTTATTTCAGAAGAAGAATCTCTGCATTTCTTGATCAGGCTGCTGAGCATTTCACAGCCATGGCAATAAATAGTTCTAGCCCAGGTCTAGTGCCTGTTACCAGCCAGATTCCCATAAAGCCCTTGACAAGTTTGGAAAGTAAATGTGTTGGCATTCATAAGAAACCTAGAAATTTCAGTGAGACTCTCCATTGAAATACTGATAGATAAGCAGGAGGGAAGAAAGGCACACAAAGCTTGAAACTGATTTTGTCAATGGAAAAGAGATTTAAAGGTAAGGCTTAAAGCATTTGAGTAATCTACCACATGATATTGAAGCATTGTGAAACAAATTAGAAAATATAGGCAGGTAGACAGACAGGAATGAGATAGTAATGGCATGTATAGTTCAGTCTGTATTTTCCTTTATATTTTTATTAAAAATATGCAAACTATATTTTTTCCTGAATGTGTATGAAATGTGAACACATTGACACTTGCAATGATTTTCTGCTCTCCTAGAAAATGTACAGCTTTTCTTCAAAAATTAGTCATAAAACCATATCCACTTGGCATGTTACAACCAGGGTTTGACATATATAATTTAACCTGAGAGTAGATCAGTTTGCTTGATGCTAATAACACCAAGATTGTGCATTTGATTCCTGCATGAGCCATTCAAAGTTGGATTTGGTGATCCTTGAGGGTGTCTTCCAGCTCAGGTTATTCTGATACAGATTCACATCAGCTCTATTTTAAAAGAATTTGTCTATCAAAGAAACATTTAGTAGATAATATAGCTAATGACAGAGAGACCCAGCAGTGAAGACTGACTGTCTAAGTAATTGTTTCTCTGTTTGGTAAGATTGTCCCTAACAATCTGATCTTTATGTCTTCAAAATTAAAAATTATTCTATAACTTTGCATAAAGGAACATAGCAAATTCATTCTAAAATTAGTTATAAGCTCTTCAATCAGTACCATATTCACATGACACATTTTTGTTATTTTTATTTAATATGCAGTGTGGAAAAGCACTCTAGTTGCAAAATAGTAAATTGATGTTTATTGGTCTCTGAGAGCATGCTTCTTGCACACTGATTTTTCAGGGAACCTTTGTCTGCTATTCTGCCCTGCTTTGAAATCTTTGCTCTTCTCTATCATCATATGTAGATATCACATTTTTATACAATTCTGGCTTTAGATCATAATTTCACTATTATTCTGATCCTTGACACCTTTTGAGATTGGCAAAGGAATCTTGGATGACATATTTGAGGTCTGTTCTCCTATCTTTAAACGTTTAGCCTGACTTTCTAAGAAAACACATATGGAATCCATGTGAGCACAAAAGGGTAGCTTGTGTGCATGTCACAGAGTAAACTGAAGACGTTTGGGAAATTTCAAAGTAGTTTTCAAATCTCAAATGTAATTAAGTTCCTTAAGAAGCTTTGTTGTGAGAATGGAGGGAGCATTATTGCATCAGAGCAAAGCTTCAGGCCGCAGTTAGGACAGGTTGGCCTTCAGCATCCATATAGCTCTGACTACTTGGAATTACTGCATCTCAGCACAGGGCAAGCAAGATCTGTGATAAAGATAGAAATCAACAGATTATTTTCCTTATGACCAGGTTGAATAGTTTATAGAACAATACAGCTAAAATATTTTACTTTAAGATGTACATACCCTGTGAATAGTTCAATTGATAATCCTGGTTTTTTTCGGCTTTTTTTCTTGGTTACAACATCACAGAGAAATCAAGAGATGTCTTTATTTCTACCTGTATTTTTGCTTTTGTGGAAAGCTTATTTGAATAAGCAAGATTTTGGATAATCTACTTAAACTTTTCATTTTTCCATTTCCATTATAAATTCAAGATAATGTATATTTGCTTCAAAGGACTTTTCAAAGATGCATGAAAGAATAGCTGATATATCAAGTGTAATGTATTATTAATAACTTTTTATTAACTGTCTGCTTTTTCTTTGGTGAATTAATGTAAGGTTGGGAATTAAAGACTAACAAATGTCTTTTTTTATATACATTTATTTTATGGTTACAGTATTTTTATCATTAAATGGTTGTTTTGGCATATTTTTCCCCAAATCTATGCTACAAGAAGATACATTTATAAGAGAAGAATAAATTCAATCCTCAGATATTTGATATTACTAAAATTGTGACAGGCATATGGCAAAATGACAAAGTGAGATTTCAGTTCCTAAGGGAAGAAATAAAATCTGATTATTTACAGTTATTGACTCTTTACTTACCCTGTGATGATTTAAACTGTACATGCAACAAAACCATCAGGTGTCTATGTAAATAAATGTTTTTCTATGAAACTCTTCAAACTATCTTTCAAACTTGCATAAGGATATCAGAAATTAAGTAGCTGTATCTCATAATGAAATTTAAACCTATTTTATATGAAATTGCAAAAAGTTACCAAAACAAAATCAAGTTGTAATGCTTATTTTAATTATGATATATTATTTTACTAATTATTTACTTTGTTTCAGAATGTGTATATACCAGAAAAGCTCAAGGGAAAAAAAAAAAGTGAAAAAAGCTCTTTTATAAAAAGTCCACCTGCTTGATCTGACCAAATGAAAAATTTATCTCACTTATATTTTTCAAATCACTCTTCCTTTGTTTCTTTCTTAAAAAGTAAATAAATAGATAAATTAATAAATAAAACCAACAACCAAATATTTTATATTAATAAATTAACACACCCCCATAAAAAGGAATGTTAGCTTTGAATTCAGACATTTGGTTCTGTTACTGTCATCAGAATTGACAAATCTGTCATTTCCCTTTGAAAACTGTACAAATATACTAGGGTACACTGTAAAAAATATTTTAATAACTTGTAAGGTGGTTTTTCCATGCTGTTAAAGTATAAAAGAAAGGTTCTCAGGGAATTTCAGCCCATTTCCACGTTATAGTTAGGAATTTAGCTTTTGAGGTCTTCTTTCAAGCCAAAATAAATCTAGCAAGATTCTTCTGGCACACCTCTTCTTCTCAGGCCCTGCATCATATAATTGTTTCACAAAACAGTGCAGGTCACTTAAAACTCCTCAGGTTTCTGGCCTTCAGTTGCTCTTCTGGAAGGCACTCTCACAGCCTCACTGTTCTCATGTTCAAGAAAGTTTCCACCCTAAATCTGTTTGTGGCAAGTTTCTAACCTGCTGCTGTTGAGGGTTTTAAGATGAAACTGTCCTTCTCCCTTGTGCAATGGGGGGGTCTAATGAAGCATTTGATTATTCGTATAATTCTTGCTCTTGCAGTGTTTTCTTGCAAGACAAGCTATGTTCTCAAAGACTCTTGCAGAATATGGACAGCCAGATATTGACTCAGATGAGATTTCACAGTATTTTTACACTTGTCTTAGCTCTTTGCTGCTTCAGTTGAATTTATCTTGTGTAGTATGTCTGTAGAAGTTATTTGTGTTCTATTGAGTCCCAGGTCAGAAAAGAAAATTGCATGTTTTTCTCTTACCTGGTTTCTGGTGATGAGCTACTGAAAAGCAGTTTTTCAATAGTCCTTGGGGAATTTTTTTTTTTTTTTTTTGTTTTGTTTTGTTTTGTTTTGTTTTGTTTAAAGTTAGGCTCCTAAGGAAGAATTTCAGATGTACCTTATGAATGACTGTAGAAAGATGGAAGAATCTCCAGACAATCTCCGTTCATCCCATTTAGACATGGGTCTAAAGTAGATAATATAAAATATCAGTGGATTTATTCACATCTTTCTAGTGATTATACAAAGAACTGGGAAGTTATAAAGTTTTTAGATAGCTTGGGTGAGTTGAATCCCATCTTAGCTTTGCACTTCCATTCCATGTTTAATATTCTGCTCCATTTTTTCCTTTTCATGGCGTTCTTGTCCCTGTCAGTGCTTCTCTTCTTTATTTTTACTTTTTTTCCCAAACTTTTTGTATTCATTTCTGTTTTAGGAGTGAAATCACAAAAGTAAAATTAGAAATAAAACTAATATCAAGACTGCTTCTGGAGAAGCTCTACTGGAGTCATCTCTTTTAGCTCAGAGGTTTCCCTTTCAGCACAGTTCATTGGCATTTCCTCTGCAACAGTCACTTAGTCAGCACCTTCTCAGTCTTTTTCTAACCTTCTTTTTTTCCAGTTTATCAGGCAATCTCCATTGTGACACCTTACCAAATGTTCTGCTGAAGTTCAGATAAAATCTAATCTCTCTGTGCAGTTCTTTTGTCTGGGAAATCAGGTGTCCTATCAAAGGAAAAAATCAGGCTGGTCTGACATGACCTACCTTTTCTAAAGCCATGTTAGATTTTATTCTATTGTCCATTTACCTTCAAGCCTTTAATTATTCTTTCCTTCAAATTTCATCATATGATTAACATGGAGCCTGAGGTGTGAAAGGATAAAAAATTTTGAGTCATTTTTTATTCTCCAGTGTTGGCACAAATGCTGTTATGACTTCAGCATATTTTGTAGCCCTGTCTAAGCAACATCTTCATTAAAAATCTTTCTGTTGGGTCTGGTATTAATTATATGGCCATTTTTCAGAATTCTGAGATGAAAGGGAGCTTGTGAGTAGGCTCAAGTGCATTAAGCTGTTTAAACTTTGCTTGTTCCTTGACTATGATTATGGACATATACTTACATCACACATTGACTTTACTGAAGATTTCCATTTAATTTGGGATTCACATTGATTTCTACTGTGATATTTCAGCTACTTCTCTAGTGCTACTTTTATTCCCTGGTAGGTGAAAAAGTTGTTGGCATTTTCTTGAACATTTTTTTTTCTTCAAGGAGCAATTCATTTTGCCATTTTAAGTTGTTTTGGTTTTTGGTTTTTTTTTGTATCCAGTCATTTTAGGCTTTCTGCTTTTTCAAATATTGTTTTCTGTCCACTTGGATCTGAAGACATCATATAAAGGGATTTCCCTTTCATTGAGATGCAAGTTCCAATAAATACCTGAATATTTGATATAAAGAAATTCCGGTGTCCTTCATAAGTGCTCTTTTTTACCTTTTTCTTTTTTTTTTCTTTTTCTTTTTTTTTTCATTTTCTTTTTTTTTTTTTTTTTTTTTTGTCTGAGAGGACTTATATTTTCAAATGAATCTCAAGGGAGCTCTTAAAAAATTGGTTTCAAGTATGTCCTCTCTGCAAATAGTTTATTTTCCTGGTAAAATGAATAGCCATGCACAGTAAAAATAAGCTTATATTACTTGCACACTTTTAAGAGAGCTTCTGGTTAGTGAAAGCTTGTTTCCAGTGACTGTATCATTTCTTAAGTGGGAAGAAAAAGGCCTTGATCTTTGTGACAGGACAACTTTTACAAAAAACTTTGACTAAGATGTGAAATTAATGTTTTAAATCATTAAAAAGTAATAGACTAAAAGACATTTTGCAAAGGAAATGTAAGATAATACTGCAGTGGCACCACATTGCTAAGCAACAATCACAGAATTATTGGTTCTGGGTTCTCCAGATGGTTGTGGAAATGAAAAAAGAGCAAATGCCTGTAAAAACATGCCCCACAGTTGTGGATGTGCTTCTCCCATTACATGGAGCCTTTGGCTGTCTACATCTAGAAGTACTTTGAAATGCCATCGTGTTGAGCCAGTGGCTTTACAGGAAAGGAGAATTGCAATTGATTAATGCCATTTTGGACTGAAGCTCCTTCATTTCTTTCTCGTAACTGACTGGACCATGATCCAAGCAACATAATTCAGTAAATAAGGGAGTACAGTACAGTTACAAAGACCATCCCAACTGAATATTTTCTTATGAAATTAAAATACCTCACCATCAATGACTGTTGGCTGTATATTTTTACTTCTGTATCAACTGGAGAGAAAGATAATTATTTACCTAGTTTGTTCAAATGTTTAGTCAATGAGGTTTTGGAAAGTTACTAATGAAGTAGAGAAGCCAATATTCTCGTTTGCAAGTGTTAAAGGAGGCTATTATGTACCCCATTGGGAATATGCTGCATCATTTAATGTCTGCAAAAGGTTTTTCATGCCAATCAGACATCACCAGTTCTTAATCCAGGTTATGGAATGAAGCAGAAACAGCTGTTGTTACCTGCTGAAGTATCTTGATGTTTAGGACTGGGACCAGCCAGTTACTCTGGGTTTGGATTTTTTTTAATTCAGTTTAACCAGATCTTAAAGATATTTTAATTTTATCTAAAAGATAAGGATTTTATTTGCAGTAAAAGGCATAGTACAAAGTTTAATGAGAAGAGTGAATGCAAGTAAAAGGTGTAAGCTCACATAATTTTGCTTAGCATAAATGTTAGTTCAAGGGTTACTTTTATCCCCATGGCCTCTGACACTGGCTGTATTCAAGCTAAAACATCTCAGTTTCCCCAGATTATGGATGTTTGTAGAAGACAGTCAAGATTTGGGGCATGTCCTTTTTATCTACATAGTCAATGTTCATCTTTCCTGAAAGACAGGAGGAAGAGGATAGAAAAGTAGATAATTTATTTTCAGACAGTCTTATGCCTCTAGTCCTTTGGTTTTCATCAGTCCTATTAATTCTAATCATTGCTGTTTGTCCTGTTTTAGAGATCTTCATGTTTAATTAGCCCAGCTGAACAAATCACATCCTTCCAGCCAGACTGGCTTTCATGCAAGTGGACTCTGGATGTTGACAATTAGGCATTTGTTGTCTAGATTACTTTTTTGGAGCAAAGGAAAGAAATGGGCATTTGTAGCGTGTGACTCACATGGTCTATTTTAGACATCTGTGTACACTCAAGTGGGAAGAGCAACATGCTAGAGACACCCGTTTGTCTCCATCAACTATAAAAGAAGCCTTGCCATCCTGCACGGATTTAGGGACTGTCAACCTTAGGTGGGGTGACTCTCATCCTTAAGGACTCTCCTTTTACTAGGCTAGGTTTTTACCCAGCCAGTGATTCATGATGGAGTCCTGTCCTCATCTTGCAGAGCTGGGAAATTTCCATGTCCCAGAGAAAAACTTCTCATTCTCCCTCTTTGCTTACCCAGCAATTACAGTGTAGCAGTACATTATGTAGCTGGAACTGTGTGTGTAACTCAGGGGAGAGCTCCTGTTCAGGAACAATCCTGGAAGGGACCCCTCAGTGCTGGCATTAACTGCTTTGGGGGGTTTTGGCTATTTTTCATGGCACTGGGGTAAAGGCAATGAAAATGTGCCCTGCAAGACCTGAGGCACAGACAGGAATTCCCAGCACTGCTCTTCACTGCTCTTCAGTTTCAGGACTTTGCCAGCATTCCACTTGCACCTGCAAATGTTCCCACAGCAAAGGGAAAGAAATTGAGGTTATCTGTATGGAAACTCAAACAAAGCAAAGCTTTCACAGAAACAGTGTTTGCAGTTAATAGAATATTGTAACTACTCCAAAACTGGTGTAATGGTGGACAACTGTAGAAGGGAGGGAGCATTTAGAAACATCCTTAGGGTCTGAGTATAAGCATCTTCAAACACTTTCATTTTAGCTCAATCTGAATGTGTGTGCTCACATTCAGTGATGAACTGATGCTGGCTTAAGGCACCTAGGGCCTCATGCAGAATATCAAATTAAATAAAGCACTGGTGTAGGGTGCTGATAAGATTTCTCTCCATAAACATCATCAAGGTTAACTTCATCCCAGCAGACTTTCTTTAAGGTTCCCATCACTTCAGCTTTATAAAGCATCAGGTGTTTGATCTGCATTTAGGATAAAACCAGCATGAAGTCATAATGTCATAATAAAGAGTTTATTGTAGTGAGCTTTGGGAAATGTGAAAAAAAAAAAAAAAGAAAAAGTGATTATGTCCACATATGACCTGCTGCAAAATTTTATTATATTGGGTGACCTGCCAGAGGACAGATCTGATATTATTGTCTGTGGAGCTTAGATTCTATGCCACTATACTTCTGTGAACTTACCTGCTTATTCCAAGGAGCATAAATAAGATAGTGATAATAAACCACCTAGTGAAGCTGTTAGGATGACAAAGGTGCTTGTGTTGCAACTGCAGTATTATTATTTTCTTCCTCAAAGAAAGCTAAATAAAGTTTTCTGGCAGAAATAACAAAAAGGGGGCATTCTAATTGTAATTAAAACAAAAAGAAAAGAAATATTTTAATAAAACAAGAGTGTTAGTGGTTGATTTGTTCATTTTTAGTTCTATATTTTGTAGTAGAAAAAGAATCAAGAAAAAGTAGACATATTGAGTCTTTAGTAGCCCTTTGTGATTCAAACAATATTCCAATTTCTTGCTGGTGTAGATTTCATTAATTAAAAGATCTGGTAATATTCTCAATATCCTAGCTATTCATCTGTGTTACAAAGCACACTAGGGTTTTGGTTTTGAAAGCTAAAATATAGCAAGTTGTTAATGGAATTTATATTTGTGCTCCCAAGAGTTTTATATGAAGTCTTGAGGGTAACCACAATCCCTGGCGAGAATTCTCTTTCTTATTAAAGCTGACCTGGACAGGACTTGCTTTCAAGCCACATTGAAATTGTCTAGAGAAAAGGAGACAGCACACATTCTTCTTGTCCCCCTGCCTCTGGCCAGCCCAGCATAGCACTGCATCTTAGTCATTAGCAAGGGAGGGAAAGAAACCAGTACTTCCCAGTTCTGGAAAAGAAAACCACTGAAGAAAAAATACACTTACTAGATTCCACAAACTAATAATGAAAGGTTTTCTTGATCACCAACAACTTACTCCTGACCTCATGAACTGGAAAATATTTTCTGTTGTCCTTGGGTAAGTTTTGTCAGTGGATTGTCTCAGGGTTTCTTGGGATGCATGAAGCAACTTAAAAGGTGACTTGATTGGATTTTAGAACTTTTATTTATTCAGTACACTTCAGTTTGCTAATTATTTAGCCCAAGCAGAAGCAATTAGCTGCCAGTAAAACATTAGCAATAAGCTTTCTGTGATAGTCCCTTTACAAAGTTAGCACCCGCATAAAATTCTTGTTCTAAATCACCAGCCTGGATCTGCCTCAGTCACTGCATTAATAAAGTAGGAAAACTGGTAGAGAAAATTTAATCAATTATAACTCCCCTCCTAAAAAAAAATTAAAATTATGTGTTATTTGCATACATCTTTTCTATCAAATTGATATTTTAAGGTACATTTATTTTTGCATTTACCTGGCTTGAAGTTACTGAAACTGCTTTATAAGTCCAAAGCTGAGATTTCCTAAGTAAAAACCTTCCTGCTAAATAGAAGTTTTCTTGGTAAATTTAAAACTATATTCTTATTGTAAAATAGATGAAGTTATTTGAAATTGGATGTATAGTGTTATTATTGTACTAATTTTTAATGAGGATGTAAAAGAAAGAATACTGATGGAATGCTTTATCTAACTCTGTGCAGTGCCAGCTACTTTGTAACTTTGTACTGCTATCAAAGTTCAGGAAAAAGAGATCAGCTTCTTTCTAAAAAGAAGTTGAAAAAAAAAATCAAAGTACTTAGGAAAGGATTGAAGATTAAAAGGAACATAAATTTTGTGTGCAGTTTTTAATGATGATGATGATTTTCTGACAGAACTTTAAAAAACTTATACATGATCGCGTGCTATTTTTGGAGAATTATAAGAATCAAATCTGTCAGGAAGCCAGATAAGTACTTGAACACAGAATTATCACCCTGGTAACTTACATCAGCCTTAGAAGATGATTTGAACTGTTGTGCTGGTAGATTTGAAAGCAGTGTGAAATATATCCATTCGCTGGCCATATGGCATGCATCCACCTTCCAGCATGAAAGCCAGTATGTGGCACTAATGTGTATTTCGGAGGCATACTAACTTCCAAATGGCTGAAGGATACCAGCCAGCTGCTTGCATGGACAGAGAGAAAAACCAAAATGCAAGGGAGAGCACTGCTGAAACCCTTGAAGCCTCCTGTACCTTTGCACCAACTATTTGCCTTATAGAGCTCTGAGCAAAACCAAACAGGAAAGATCATAGACCTCTTGCACTGCCAAATATTTTGTGGTCTCCAGGAGCTTGAGGGTTGAACTGTGAGACCTGTGTGGTATGTGAGAGGGCTGGAAAGGATTGTTTCCAGTCTGGAGGCAGTGACAGCGATGCTGGATCTCAGTAGCCTGCTGAGGTGCCAGACAGCCTCTTCCTTGGAGCTTAAAAAGGATGAGTGGAGTGGTCCAGCTGCTAGGTCAGGTGAAGTACGAACTCCCTAATTACAGTGCTTACCAAAAGGAAGGGAAAACACTCTGTGGAGTTTGCAAAATCAGAGTTTTATTTTCTACTTTCAAATATACCCTCCAATCTTTAAGTCAATAGTGATAGTTTTCCTTTTTTCATCCTGTATTTTAGAAGAAGGAAAATACTTTTTGTGTAGGCTTTAGAAACTCTCCTAATGCTGCCCAAAGGTAGCCTGGGGCAATAAAGCAATCTCTGATACTTTTTTTCTTTGACACACTTAACTTACTTAAATACAACTGGAGGGTATATTGTGAAGTACTGTCATTTAGGCAGGTTTTGCTTGCTCCTTGCACCCATATATTTGTTTTCTATAGTAATTGTGGTGATCAAATCCTTGGGATGCCTTTCTCCCATGGGGTCATAATGTGTGGAGGGAAAGAAATATGTGCTGGTTTGCTGCAATGGTACCAATCAGACCAGTTCCAAAAAAACCTGTTGCAAATTCTGCTTTTGGCTGCTGTTGCTGTTCCGTGGCCAGAAACCCTACTCATTCAAGAGGCTGCTCTTTTTCCCCTTCTCCCTCTGCTTCCCTGGCTTAGTCCTATGGCTTTCTTCTCTCCTCTCCTCCTCCTCCTCCTCCTCCCTCTTTTCTGAAACTCATTGTTCTTAGATTGAAAGCAGACACCGAAACCACCACAAACTTTTCTTTGGTTTGAAACAGCCCTTGCTGTGCATTTTGTGTATACAAAATTATTTGCTAGCAGTCCAGATCAGGCACCATTCATTGGAGAGAGCAGGAATGACTAAGACATGTGCATGCTGAAAAATTCTTTATGAGGAGAAATTGCACTAATCATAATGTAAAGACTACACCTGATCTTAGAGGTCCCTCAGGAATAGGGCACCACCAACAACAGGCCACCAGCTGTGAAAAAACATCCCTTGGGATCTCACTGTATGGTGACTGGCAATGTCTTTTGACCAAACTGGACCCAGTTTAATGGCATAAAAGGATTTTTATCCCTGATAAATTTTAGACTGTATTAACAATGCAGATACATTGCCACTTGATCAGTCCTTAAGAGTAGCTGTGAAATTTCAGTTCCCATTTAAAACTCAGCAACAAGGTCACTTCTGAGTGAGATCTATTTTCACATGTGAATCATCAGAAAGACAACTGATTTGGGTTATTTTTTCTTTGAGCCTTGCTTAGTTTAGTCTCCAATGAAGGACAAGAAAATGTGTTTTTTCCAAGTAACTCAGTTCATTTCATGGTAGATTTGACTTTGATCTTATCTATTGTTCTTTTTTTAAGTCTTTTAGAGGAGTCTGTCACAACTGAGTGTGATTTGTGCTGTGAAGGAGTGTGAGTCAATTTTTAAAAAAACAGTACCAAAATAACCTTTATTAGGCAAATACATCAAGGCTGTTAGTTTTTGTCCCTTACTCAGTAACAGAAGATTTTTCAGCTTTGTGAATAAAAACCTGCAACTGCCCAAATGATGCACATCCTCACTTTCTCTGCTGTTCGGGGCTCCTTGTTACACATTTCATCACAGGTTGAAGGGCTTTGCATTGAAGGGCACATTCCCAGCCACTCCGGGTAATCTGACTGAATTCTTTTGTATCCTTCTTAATGAGGAAACACAGTAGCCAGGAGTTTGCAATAAAAGTATTCGCTCCTCTGTGAAACTTGCTCCCTCTGGTGTTTCAGTAGAGACAGTGCTCAGTGACTTTTAAATCCAGAGTTACAATTCAATTACATTACAGTAATAAGGGCATCTGTAGTCTGTAAAAGTATTATTTAAACATGCTATATCTTGCTTAAAAAAAAAAAAACACAAAAATTTTGTTCAGTCAGTATTTTCATAGAAACACTCAGGTGTCATTGCAGTGAATGCAAAGAGCCACACACATACCTTCCCATCTTGGTCTGAATGCCATCTTCCCTATATTCCCTATATATAACCCTTTCATTTTACTATAGTAAAATTAGGGAATTTTACTATAGTAAAAATAGGGAATTGCATTCCCTAGTTTTATGGATTTAAATAAAAATAGTTTGTCTGATTTTGGAAGCTTTATGTAGAAAGCACTTGTTACTTTCCTTTTTTTTTTTTTTTATAGAATGTAAAGCTATTTGTAGCTGTCAAGCTAGGAAAAGAAATGGCATGTAAGCATGCTTCTGATTTAAATCATTCCCAGTTCAGCTGTATTAGAACTTGGACATGTTCTTAAAACTCAAATAAGATTGACTGGATAAATTATGAGGCTCATACCATGTAGGCAAAATCTGTACATAGCATCTGAAGTGTTTCTTGCATGCCTAAGATTGTAAGTCACTCAGACAAGCTTCTTACTGCACTGTGGGGAAATGCTGCCACCTGTTTGGTTTAGCTCTCTGCACTTAATAAGCCAGAATACTTTCCCCAATCTAGGACTCCTGCAGTCTTCTTTATATCAATTTTGTTTGGCTCAAGCAAAGGATATTTTCAACAAGCTGGAAAAGAAGAGTTTAAACTTCCCAGGACAGCATTGTGAAAGGTGTTTTTAGATTGGCATGTTGCAGGGCATATTGCTGAGCTTGCAAGTGGCATAAAAAGTTACTGCCTGTCAGGTGAGATGGAGTGACTGATTGTATATGTGTGCATGAAACCTGTCCCCACAGTGAAATAAAACACTCAATGAGGGAGTAAAGAAAGCAGGTACAGGTTCCCGTCTGCCAGGTGCTTAGATTTGCTTATTTGATCTCTTGTAATCATCTGCAACAGAAATTAAAATGAGAGCAGGAGTAGGAGCAAAATCAGCTTGTGTCTTTTGAGTGAATAAAGTAATATTAGCTGATGGTCTTTTTCTTATATTGAGGAGAGTAAGATCCTTGTAAACCCTTATGCCACTGAAGTCACTGTGAATTTTGTCATGGAACTCTGAACAAATCCTTAAGGGGCATACTTCTACCAAGCTATAAAATATTTTACTGTAGTGCACAGTCAGCCATGGTCAAATAACAACCAAAGACTTTTATTACCCCAATGTTTCTGGTGAGCTAATCATGAAAGAGCATGAGGTTTAATAAAAATTCCAAGAAAACTCTTATTATAAACTCTCTATATTTTTTCTTTTCATAACAGCATGTGATGCTGTATTCATACTTTCTGGCAATGCATTTCTGTAGAAGAATGATGGTACATGTGGAAAAAGTCATAAGTGATTCAAATGCCTAACAATTAAATGAGCACATAAGACTTTATAGTCCTTTCTCTAAAGAATATTGAAGTCTTTATGTATAATTTAAAGTTTCTTTAAGTATAGTTACTGTTTTATTTTATCCACTAGCCCATAAACTTATTACTATAATGGTAATAATGGCATTTTCCATATAAGTATATTTATCTTTCTCTACAAATATATCTTACATGTGCGGGTGTAATATATGCAAATTGGATTTTGTTTTATAGCAATTTTTCATAATGAATACAGATATGAGCAAATTCTTGAGGGAACATATCTCTCAGGCATATATCTGCTATGCTATTGTCAGACTCAAATGGTTTCTAATGCCTGAAAATTTGCACTTAAAAAGGAAAAATAAAATACTACCTTTATTTGTCTTTCTTTTTGTTTATCATGAGTCCTTATAAAGCAGAGAAATTCCTTTTAAAAAGCAGCTGTGATGTAACCACTATTGCTGATATAATTTAACATTGGTTCTGATAGGAGTGTTTTAATGAAAAAAACATAGTTTGTGTCTTACATCACTATAAACTGTCTAAAACCAGCATTCATTCAAGACATTTCCATATTCAATTCACTTCTTCCAGCAGAAGGGTAGTAATAAAAGAAAACACATACAACAAATTATATTAACACAATAATTGCACATTAATGTTCAGGTGTCTGTCCAAAAAAATAAATGAATGAGGATGTTGCATGATTTTTGCAGAATGTAAGGTGCTGAATGCAAACATGGTGTGCATATGTCATTGGCTTTGGCAGGAATGGTAATTTAAAGACTAAAGGAGAAGTGGGTCTCCTTATATGTTTCTTTTCTTGGAACTTAATAACCAGTCCCACAAGCTGGAAAACAAAAGAGCTGTTTGTGTGTCATCTGGTTTCTTCATAAATATTCAAGGAAGACTTTTGTTGTTCTGTGGAAACTGCCTCTACAAACATTTTAAATATACAACTACGAATTGTTCATGCAGTCTTTGCTTTCATAAATCCTCCATCCTGTTTGGCTAAGCCCCATGTAAGTGGATTTGAATGGCAGGACATCCTTCCTTGCAGCCTAGCAAGGGTTCAAGTGGTAACCAGGCACTTGCTTTCTGCTTTTTCTCATTAAATTTTAAAGTTTTGTTTAATTGAAGTTGTAGTGAGGAGGAAGAAAATTGGAGTAAGGTTGTTGGTGGTGTAGGTGCATGGAAACCCTCCTGCTCCACAGCCTGCCCACCCAGGAGAACAGCGTGCCCAGGAGTGCCCACTGCTGTCATGAGCAGGGTGGGTTCCCAGCCGCCCTCTGCCAGCCTGCAAGAAACCTGAAACACCGAGTCCTGTAAAGTTTGCATTGACAGAAACAGCCACAGCGTTTTGGGATATACTCTGTAAATACACTATAAATGTAAGAGATACTCTGTAGTCACTTAAATATTTTGAGGGAGATTTGGAACTACATGATCTTTAAAGTCTCTTCCAATCTAAACCATTCTATGATTCTATTATTTATATCAAATATATAAATTGCCTTTAATTTCCAGAATTTCTTGCTAGTAGCTGCAGAGATCCATACAAAAATGGCCTCAGAAAGCCAAAAGTTCTCATCTGTTTGTTGTGTTATTTGGATAATGTTAAAACAGGTTAAGAATCAAACCAGGAGAGATAGGAATACAGAATCACAAACAAAGCACCCAGAAAAATTTTCTTCATAACTTTTAAATAGATTTCTCTAGAATATGAACTCCAAAATTCTTGCTGACAGCTTGACCAGCAATAACCTTTTCAGTGCTTTAGGTATAATCTTAACTAATTTCTTCTTTTCCATTCTCCATAAGAGAGTGATGAACTCAGCACACGAGCCTTGCATAAAATAATTTCATTTAATTGTGCCATTTTTAAAGCATTCTTAATGGAGGCCGTACATCTTGTTAAATTTCAGGAAAGTAGCTTTTTTCATTTGTTCTCAAACTGATGGCTTGGCCATAAAATAATGGAGTCTTTGTGTTCATGAAAATAGCATTAGGGAGTGCTCCTCTCAGCCTTCCTGTGGCAAATGAGCTGGTACAAATAGGAAAGAGATGGTCTGCAATGAAAGGTAGCATGAAGTCAGCTGGCTGTATCTCTTTTGTTTGGATAAGTTTCAGACTTCTTGTTCGGGTTAGCAAAAACTGTGATTAACAGAGCTGTGCTGCTGCTGTTTGCTGAATTCATTCCTCTTACTGCCTGCTAGTAAATTTTCCTGATGTGACCATAAGTGTCATTATCCATATCACATTGATAAACATGAACACTAGCATGACTCATTAAAGCAATGGATGGACATGGGGATGCATATTCATTGGTAATATGTAATCACAGTACTTTAAGGAACTGTAGAAAATAACTTGCATTTAGCACACCATTGCCAAAAAGGTGGGCTAGGTGTTTTAACAGATGGCTTTCTAGCCTCTTTTTAAAGACCTGCACTGACAAAGACCATACAACTTCCTTGGCAGCTTTTCCCGTGTGTCAGTACCACTCAAATCAGAAACCTTCTTATCATTTCTAATCTAGGTTTACAGAAGTGTAAGATTATTGCTTCTTGACTCATTGAACTGTGCCTCAGAGGACAGATTGTTCCTTTTTTATTTTTTTGCCCCAAGCATGGGCTTTCTACATGCTTGAAGACTGTTGTTATTTCCCTCTTAGATCTATGTTTAAGCTGTCAAATCACCCAGTGTTTTCCATGAAGCCTTCCTCCCACACCCATGCCCTGACCTGTCACACTTGCTGTTTGAGGACCACTGCCATTTGTGGCCGTGGAACTGCATGTTTCAATTCTTCAAAACTTTAAAAGTTTTGTCTTGAAGTTTAAGAAGGTTTCAATAACTAGAGAAACGGGGGAAAATTAATAGCTGGGACTTGCGCTCCCGACAGCCATGGTGTCTAAACCAGGACAGGGAGCTTGCGGTGCTTTGCGGTGCAGCCGCCCCCGCGGTGCCGGTGCCGGTCCCGCGGGGCTCCCGCTCCCGGGCCCCGCTCGCTAGATGGCACCACCGGACAGATGGACCGGGGACGGAAGGAGTGCCGGGAGAGATGAGCTCCTGCTCCGGGAAGTTGCTCGCTCTCTCTCTCCGCAGCTGTGTGGCCGGACTATTGAGATGGAGAACAAATGCGCACACGTGGAAGCCTTGCTTCTCCCAGCTGTGCCGGCTTCTTAGAGATCAGTGAACGCCTTTACCCCGCGTTTCACTGCGCAGTCTGAATGTACCCTGACTCCTTGTCATTTCAGCTCTTTGAGCCTTATCCCGATGGCCCTTCTTGGTACATCTTCCTGTTAATATTTAATACGCAGGAACTGAAAATATTCTTCTGTAGCCAGATCTATGCAGCTCTGTAGGCAAGAACCATGAAAAGCACTTTGTATGTGTGTGATTGGAGAGCTGTATTAACAGGATGGCTAGGGTGAGATCCCAGGCAAGAAGAGTAAGGCTTTCATTTTATGTATTAAAATGTGATGGTAAGCATAACAACAGGGGGTACATCACCTACAGTATGAGTAGTAATTGTTGGACACTACTTGTAAGTTGTAAAAATAATGAGATCACAGAAAGCACATGGCTGGTAACTTTGTGTATATACAGAATAATGATAAACATGAAAGGAGAATAGGCTGTCGCAAATCTCCCCTGGTCACACTCTTCTGTAATGTCTTGTTTTCTGACATGTTTTTCTGATACAATTTTAAATGCCTCCATTTACACAGAGTTCTTCTCCCTACCCCATTCTTGTGGTACTTGTTGCTTGCAGGTTCCCACTGCTAATCAGATTGTTCATGAAGTGTGCATGTGGCATCTGTGTAGGAATGTTATGTAGGAAGTTAAATGAGTCTGCTTACAGTTCTTGGTCCATCTGTACCCATTTGGAAAGTTTGCAGCTGTAGACCTGGAAGTTGGAATTAATACCATTTGTTTTGTTCTTGTTGGTGCACAATGTCTTGGGAGACAGAAAAGGATTATTTCTTCATCTGTTTGTGTGTTAGTATCTACATGTGCAAATATAAGAGGTATATGATACTGCTGCTTCCAGGAAAAACTTTTCTGAGAACTTAAACTTATTTCTTACAGCAAGAAGTGCCTCAAAGTAGCTGGTCCATTCAAAGCTTCAAAAAGAGTTTAATCTCTTGTCCAGAGCTATTTTAATTTGAGATCTCAGAAGCATGGATTACCTGTAACGTCTTCTTGGTGGAGCAGGACAGCTGAGTAGGATTTTTAGTTTATCAGCAGCTATAGTCTGTGTCATTGTAAGTTATCTATCTACTGTATTTTATTTCTTCATTATGCACTTCATTTCCACACCAAGCATAAAAGCACATTTTACACAAGCTAATGGACTCAAGTAACCTTCATCAGATTCACAATTGAATATTTTTCTTCCTGCCATGTTAGACTGCAGCAGCATCCTGAACAGATCCCATTTCCCACCTAGTTAGCTACATTCAGTTGAACAAAACAATTTCCTCCTTCCATCCTAAATTGTTTTGTGGTTTTTTTCGGATGTCTTTACCAGGGGATGTATTTTAAAGGTATGTGAATTGACAACAGAGTTTAACAGGTATCTATTGAAGTATGAAAAATTTCTTGGGAAAGTTGGTGTTGAGAGCAAATAGTTGTAATGTATGTAGAAGAAAAATCTCAAATATACTTCTATGGCAAGTTTGTATGAAAAATATGTGTATAAGGATCAATAACTTCAGCAGTCTAAGTATAGGTGAAGATGGAGATTTCCAGAATTTTTATGGTAATTTCCCACTGATAAGGTGTCTTCCTGTAAGTATTAATACCATGGTAATACTTACATAACAAATCATCCATGTAAATCTTTAACAGGAGGAAAAAATGTGGGTTGTGTTGCCTCGAGCAATCACTCTGCCAGCTTTCAGTCTTTTACTTCCAAGCATAAATAAGTGTGTTGCATAAATTCTACCAGAAGACATTCTTGACAATGGAACAAAGCAGATTTTTCTACCTGCAGATTGTTCACTTTAATTGTTCACACAGTGCAGTAGAGAGGATCTGGGCAATCAGACTAATTTAGCTAAATGTTTGTCCAGCAAAGGATAGTTACTTCTGCACAAGTTTAGTGTTTAGCCCATGGGTTGTGAGAGTGTCATCAGAAATTGATTGGTTTCATAGAGTTTGATAAATCTGGTCTGTTATGCTTCTAACTAGCATGGTAATGTAAAGCAAGGAAGTGAATTCTTTGGAGAAATAAATAATTTTCTCTAAAATATAGCAACAGATCCTGTCCTACGTCCAAAGTACATCCTTCCTGCTTTGTAGTGCATTGAGGAAACATTGCTACAAATAAATATAAATTGATATAAATATTAACATAAAAGCAGAAGGAAAAGAAAAAACAAGGAAAGAAAGAAATACTCTCTCCAAGACTTGTGTATATAAAACTATAGAAGGTCATTCAAACTACCTACATCAAGACAATGTCCTTTACAAGTGTCATGTGTCAGCAGTCATGGTGAAGTCAGGCTGCAGACTTTGCCACATACCCGTGCTTCTCATAACTTCTTTTATTTGTGTTCTTACCCTTTTCTAAAGGAAGAGATTTGCAAGCTTGGGATGAGATGATGCAAGGACTGCAGAGTGGGGCTTACTCTGGCTGTGGGAGCAGTTAAATCAGCCATTTGGGAACACCAGTAAGAACAGAAAATATATGAGAATAGCCTGGATTTCTCTTTCAGTGTCCATGGACCTCAGTAAGAAGTAGCAATAACGCTAGATGCAAAAGCCATGCCAGCATCTGGCTGTCACATGGAGTCTTGATTGTTCTGCATCTAGAACACTTCTGATGTGGTGGAAGATGAGACAGAGCTAGCAAGCAGGAGGGTGAAGATTAGGGGCAGACTGAAAGGGGTTCTTCCTGATAGGAAATGGTGGGGACTGTCAGGAAATGGTACTTTTTAAGCTTGCTTGAAAAGTTTTTGGGGAAAAGTTGTTGACAAGCTATGTTTTCAAGAAATGATATAGCCTCACCTTGAAGCTGACTTTGATTAGGGCCAGCCCTTAAACCTTGCACAGCCTTGAGGTTCTGGGTTGTCCATCAGAGGTCTTTGGTTCTACTCCCTGCTACACAGGGAGAAGAAGGGGTTGATGTTCAGCTAAGAAATGTCAGAGCAGTAATAGCTTCTAATTTAGACATTAGGACTTCCCTTTAAATATAGCTAAAGGTCCTGTGCTATCCTGACTGCCTTTGTCATGGGAACCTCAACTCAGAAAGGGAGAGTGGCAGTTCCTGCCTTATAATATTAAGCCAGAAGAAACAACATCTGCTCTTAGCTTCCTTAGGAAAATTTTTAGTCAATCAGACCCTTTTTCGTTGGAGACCTATCTTTAGCTACCAAAGCATTTTAAATCTTGCAGTAAATTTCTCATAGGCCACAGGAGTAGAAAATAAGTAGAAGAGGAAATGACCCATGAAATATTTGCAGAGGTGCTGTTTTGTGTGTGTTCTGCTAAAATGTTTCCTTCAGTGTATTAAGTGTTTATATAGCACTGCAGCCACTATTAATCCAAGTAGTCATGTTTTTCCTAGCCCCCCACGGACCCTTACCTTATGGTCACCCCCTTGAAATTAATCAAAGCAAGCACAGAGTTGTCATCACTGGAAAATAGTTTGTTATTTTAGAAAGTGTGATCTATTTCTGCCTGATCAGAGTTGGATGTTGCTAAAAATATTGAGAATGTTAATGTTATGTGGGCGGTAAACATCTTTGACAGATATACAGGCAAAAGAGGCAAATGAAGACCCAGTTGATCCTGTAGTTCAACTGGTAATATGTGATTAGTTCAAAACTCAAGTGCCACATGCAGAGGGCTCACACTGTGATCATAAAAATACCTAATTTTCTGAGAACACAGGAGGAAAAGTTTTTTTCTTTAATTTGATTTGACATCCTAATATACGTTCCCTATTTAAAACTGTGCATTATTAATAGAATGAAACCTATCCTCAGTACTGGTTTGATTTTTATTTCTCCTCATATTTCCTACCTCCTCTCTTCTGTCTGATTTTCAGGCTTTTTTTTTCCTTTTTCTGTCACATTTCTGTTTCCTTTGTATATGCAGGAGCAGCTTGAAAGATACTGGTGTGTAAGCAGCTACTCATATATCTGGCACATAAGCTAGTTCTTAGCTACAACAAGCAGAGATTCATCGGGTTGCAAAGTTCAGCTTTGTGACAGGCAGAAACTCACTGAGGTGTTATTCTGAATTTCTGGTCTCCACTGGCCAATTCACCCATGCTCCTTTCCCCCCTCTCTTTTATCATAGAAATGCTGCTTCACTCTTTTTTTCAGGTGAGAATGAGAGATTTGGTACCATAATATTAAAATCTCCTTTGTCTCCAAACTTAGTATCCTCTTTTTATGTCTGCTCCTAATAAATGAAGAAATGTAAATAGCTGTTGCTCTTCCTGCCTGAACTGGAACAGGATGTTTAACCCTTTGGCCTTTTCAGAAATGGCACTGTCTTTCTAAAGAATTTCTCAATCTTTCTAAAGAATTGAGACAATTGTAGAAAACATGAAAGTTCAAAATATTTGATATCTGTCACTCTTCGTTTTTGCTCTTATGACATTTGCCTCTTCCTAATCTCCTGTCTTCCAGGACTGTCATCCTTTTATTCTGTTTTTAAAAGTTTTTATCTCCTGGGGGAAGGAGAGGATGATTTATCTCTTCCTGCTGCTCTCTGTTCCTGATATCTGCCTCATCCCAGGCCTCCAGAATGTAACCATATTTTGTCATTCCTGCATCACCATTATTTTTTATCTTGCTTTATGTAAACATTTCCTTCCCTCTGTCTCTCATTTTGCTTCTGCTGCTCCTACTAGAACACACTTCAGCTTAAATAAAAGGCAGTAAAAGACAACTTGCCTAATGTAATTTTAACCATCACCCCCTTTCTCTTCTACTTGCTTTCATTAGATGAAATTTAAGTTCTTTTTCAGAATCCTCTGTGATGAAGTTACTTTTCTTGTGTTTCTGTTGAATGTTTATGATAGTTGTTGTATTAGTTTATTTAGACAGGAGAGGAAGACAGCAACAATGGTCAAAGTGTCTCTGTTCACTCTAAAAACGTGAAGTGCTGTAAGGCCACAGTGCATAGGAATATACAGTGAATATTTTGTCTGTATCATCGCTGATTGTAACATTTATTGCAGCTCTGCTCTGTTAATCAAATGAATAACTGTTATCTGCAAGCCAGCATTAAGACAAAAATTAGGGAAGAACTAGAAGTTCTTTCTCATAGCAGAGCTGCAGAGAATTTGGTTATGTGTATAAATAGCTAAGCTATCATATTGCCTTTGAATTTAAAAGAGAGAAAAGTCACATTTCCAAATACTGCTTTCATTGTAAGAGATTGTTAGTTGTTAAAGCCATTAAATACAAGCTACAAATTGGTAGTGTAAAGTTTATTTTTCTTGGTTGAATTCTAGTGGTTTTTTTTAGCCTCATACTTTTCTGCTTAGCTAAATTGTATAAATAGCAGATAAATTATTTTTAATTTAATCAAGTAAGTTCCCCTCAGAAGCAGTGACAATACTGAGAAATACACTGTTCCTGTGTTTTAGTTCTGGACTAAGACCTTGCCAGAAAGGTGCCCCTTGAACATTTGCCCACTTTATAATCCAAATAGCAGTTAAGGGATGAAAACTGCAGTGTTCTGGCAGTGCAGATTTACTGGCACTGAATCCAAATGAATCCAGGGCCAGGTGTGTGTGAACTGATCCTGCTGGGAGAAGCAGTGTAATGCAGAGCACAAGAGAAATGCAGAATTTATTTTTTTTTTTCCACAAATATCAAACTGCATAGTTCAATAAAGTAATTTTGTGACTGTAGTAGAGGAGGGTCATTGGCTTAAGGACTGGATTATTATCTGTGCTGGAAGACACGACAAGCATTGTGCAGCCTCTCTCTGAGTATGGTCTGGGGGTTCTGCATTTCCAGCATTTCCAGCCACAAAATTCCCATCACACTTGCTATCACAGCTCTCACACAGTTAAATTACAAGTCAACACAATGTCAGATAAATGTCAGATTAAAAATCAGATTAACTTTCAAATTAAAATGTCAGATAAAACAAGAAAAAATGAACTCCAAACTGGACACAAAAGGAACCTCTGATAATATAGACAGAGGAAATGATATTGCTTTGAAAATACACCAGGATGTTGATCTGATAAGAGGCTCTGGCAGGACCTTCATATGTGGTGGTTCTAGACAATTCATTTTAATTGCTTCTATTTCCAGCTTCAGTTTAAAATGTATAATTTTTTCCTGAAAGGATACTTTTATTTTTCTGAAAGGATACCTTCTGAAAGGTGGACTGCAAAAGCAATAATTGTTTCTGAAAGTGTATTTGGAAAATTATTATAAATCCCTTCAGAGTCTAGTTGCTAATTTGCTAAAGCAGGCTGTATTTCAGAGATTTGAGATAAACTTCATGTTGTTTAATAACAGGAATGGAGATTGAAAAAATTGCATTTGTTCCATGGTGACATATACATAATACATTCCAAGGTTGTGTATGAAATGCTTAGATTTCCTCCTCCACATCATTGGATTAAGTTTTCTCATAAAATGATAGGGGGTAAATATGTTAATTGTTATGTCAATTGTCACGGGCTTCTTGTTTTGAATTTATTAAATACTTCTTTTTGTTTTGTGTAAGTGTTCACACTGCCAAAAAGCCAGAGGTTACTAATGAAGGCTTTGGCATGCTTGAAGGTAACTGAAAACAACAGAGAATTTGAGGTGAAAGTTGGGACAGTTGTTTTGTGAATGTTTTGCTTTCCTTGATTTGTGGGTATGTATTAATATATGTCAATGTCCATATAGCTGTATGTTAAGTGATATTCATAAAACAAAGAGGAAAAAAAGTAGAGCTTTTATTTTAGGCAATGTACAGATAACAAACCATCAGTTGTAGATCTGGCAGTGACCACAAGTCCCCCACTTTGATACACAGAATTTGTGGACCAACAAAACTTTCCTAAAGTTTGCTTATATTTCCATTTATGAGAGTATTTTCCAATTTGGATGGTCCATAAGCATTGTCAGGGAGGTTGTACAGGCTAGAGAAATTTCTTATTTCTCCAGAACAGTGTTACTCTGATGAACTACTTTGTTTTTCAAGAATCGAGCTGTATGACAGTTGCATAAGCACTCATTTTTGCTTTCCTCTGTTGTCTCTGATAAAATTATTTCTTTTCTGATTTCTCACTGGTGCTTTGTTTAATAGAGTATTCTTCATATTTTTATTGTTTGTTTGCTTTAGTAAAACACAGTAAAACCTATGCCATAATGGAGAAAATGGCTTTATTGGTCATTAAGAAATCATTCCATTTGATTTTGAAGGCTTGACACAATGCTATTTCTCCATCACATGTTAAAGCTTCCACAATTCTTTCTGCCAAAAAGGTGCCTGTGTCTCTGCTATACTCATAAAAATTGGCTCCTGCCCTGGGTTAATGAGCAAGTTTTTTGGCTTTTATGTGGCTTTCAATCAAATCTGGCAAGATTTGGTGATTAAACTCATTTACAGGTATGAGTTTGTATTCCACCAAACTGTCTTCACCAGATACAATAGTATGTTAGGAATTAAGTCAAACTCTTCTTTCCTGGACCATGCTGGTCTAATTACAGTAGAGTATGCTTTAATGAGGATTCTTCTGAGCTGCCTCTGTCTGATATGGCAAACAGCCCAGAGGCAAATGTCAGATCTCAGTGTCAAGAACTGATTCATTGCTTGTCTGCAATTAACAGCTGGGCTTCAGGGTCTAGATAGAAAGCTGGAATAAGACTCTCTTTCAGCTCATATATTGAACCCAGAGTTGTTGGCCTTTTCCAATGCAGATGTAGCTCACAGGCCAAGTATAATGGATTTGTCACATAGAAGATACTGCACAGATTATGGAGAGATAAGACAGTTTTGATTAAATTAACTCAAAGGCTTTAAATTGCACATCAAATAATGGTCACAGACAGTAGAAGGGATTTCATAAGGACAGAAAAACATAGAGCGTCCAGGAGTAAAACAGATCTTTTCATCTGAGAGTGATAAGAGTGATAGGTCACTGGTTATATAAATGAACTTTGCCATCTTTATTTTAATTGTTTGTACCTGTAGGAGCTAGTGCTAAGCCTGCTTTGTTTGTGTGTGCCCCTTCCTTCTCATCTAATGTTGTGCACTTTCCAAAACATAAAAATAAAAATTGTCATAGGATAGTATATGAAATATTATTGCTAGTTATAATATGGAGAAAAAAAATGCAGATTCTGCTCCTAGAAATGATTGCTCATCCCAAACAATATTCATGCCTCAGGAAAGAAGGAGGGAAAACACAACAGGAAACCTTCTTTCATAAATCTGCTTTGTTTAATCAAAAATATCATTGTTCTTGGCTAGCTCTCAAGGCAAATGTCATGGCATCCCATAATGCTGGCTGCAGGAGCAGGCTTGTATCCCTGGTAGACACTGTTACACAGCCTGACCTAAATACAGCAAAGGGCTGGAAGAGTGGCCTGGTTGTGAGTTGGGAGATTTTGTTTGAGAGACTCTTCTCAGATATACCAGTCTACTTTTTTGGAAGAAATCTGCCAAGTTGTAGTACAGAATAATACATTTTTTGCCTCCTGTCTAATTCCAGGGATAACAGCCTCCTGTCTAATTCAGGGATAGCAGTCTTCTTTTGGAAGACTTTTGTTCCCTGCCATCTGTAGATGTTTGAATGTGTAGTGTATGGAACAATGTTTAGCACCCAGCATCTTTCTGTCTTTCTTTGATACTGCTGTTTCAAACATGCATGTTCTCTTCCATTAAATAGCTAAAGTTCAAGTGGTTTAAATCTTATTTTTTCAAACTAGAGAACAGCATTACTCACATACCAGAAGGCTAAGTAATGTCTGGGATTTATTAAATCATTCAGCAAAGTTGACCACAGACAGTTGCATATAGAACAAGTGCTGGAAGAAAAATAATCTATGATGATGTTCATTATAATATAACACACACAGACTGAGAGCCAAATACTTTGTATAATTTCTGTCTCTACAATTATTATATTTCTTTTTAAACCTTTAACTAGCTTGACAATTTTGGTTACAGAGGGTTTGAGCACAGAAGAAATACATAGGGAAATTTAATGTTAATTTGACATTTTGGTAAAGCTGCTATGGGCTATAACAAGATGAATATTTATTGGTGACTTTATGAATAGGTAACTTTTACTGCCAAGTTAGTGTTGTTCCACACTCTTTAAAATCTTACATTCCAAGTGTATTTGCAAAATTCTATTGCTGTTTTATTTGGCAAAAAGAACATTATTGAAGCTGAATAGGGCAGGTTTTTATATCTGTTCCTAGTATTCCAAATACCTGCAAGACTTTGCAGTTGATCAACCTTTCATAGATAAAGTGCTACTTGAGAAAAATGCGAAAATAATAAAATGGATGTTACTGATCAGTCAATGCTAATGTAAAGTGTCAGGAATAAGTGAACAGGTGTTCTTTGGAATTTTAGGCCCTTACTACTCTCTAAACATTTAGCTCATTTTACAATCACAAACTGAGTATCCAAAAATTGAGCAAAGGTGAAAAGAAATAATTATTTCCTGCATGAAACTATAATCTGAAATTTCTTTGCTACTAACTATTACAAGCAAAAGATCATGAAACAAAATAATTATGAAAATTCCACAATAAAAAAGTCATGCAATCTTATTTCTGCTACAGTGAATCTTCTTGGTTTGTTTGGGGGTTTTGGTTTCTATTGTATTACAGCCCAGAGAAAATGTTAAACTTTGCTTTGCCTTATTTTAATTCTGTTGTTTGCACATAAAAGGATATTTGTTGTGTGGATTAAGTGGTTTGTGAGCAGGATTGGATAACATAATTATGTTTTCATTTTTTTAGAAGACTGTGGGATGTATTTCCCAGAAGTGAAAAATCATCCAGACAAATATTTACAAAGATGTCCAGAGTCTGTAAAAAAGTGGCTGAAACAACTGAAGAATGCTGGGAAGATTCTGCTGTTAATTACCAGTTCTCACAGTGACTACTGCAGGCTTCTGTGTGAACATGTTCTTGGGTAAGTGCAAAGTCCATTTCAAATTATATCTAACCAACAGCAACTGGAGATAAGCCTGAGTTATTGGTAAGCTAATTTGAGTTTTGTTTATGTATGGTGAATTATTTGGTTCCGAGTTTTCTGATGGGCCCCTCTCTAGTAGAGTGTTACAAGAGACAAAGTAGTCCATCTGTGAGCCTGTGAGCTGTATCTGACCCACAGCACACTTACAACCTGCATCCTTTTGGAGGCATCATGATGGGATTGAAGATGCCAGGGAATTATCTTTCAGGCCAATATCCTATGTACCATCTGATTCCTAATTTTATTGTAAACTTTTGCTAGACTGTCTTATTTAAGCCACTTCTTTTCTTGCTTCTCCAGCAGTGAGTGCAACTGGTAGTACTATTACATTTCCTCGCAGTAAATTTGCAGGAAAATCTTACCAATACTTTTTCCCATTAGTGGTTTTCAAAAGATGGCTGCACACTAGAAATGTGCTCCTTCACAGCAGAAAAGATAAAGCAGGCAGTTTATTGCACTTGGCAACTGGTGGAGGTTGCAGTTGCTGATCACAATAGCTGTTTATAGCATAACGTTAAGAACATGGCTGGTCAAGTCAAATTCAGTGAAATTCAGCAGAACTATCACTTACCTAGAAAATAAATTAATCAGTGATGCAAATAGTGAGGTGACAGAGTGAGACTGTTTATTTATTATTAATCCAAGAAATAAAGTAGTTCAGTGTGACCCTGCCTTGGCTATCAGGATATGCCAGGGAAACAGCAGAATGAATACAGCAACACTGTAAGAAAACCACAGGTAAGGTAAAAGACAGTGCTACCTTCCAAAACCAGTCCTGCCAGTGTGACTTCTCTTTTGTACTCTCTAGGCTAAATGCTAAAACGAAGCATCAACCATACCAGTTCTCACTGCTTTGCATGAACATTATACTTGCTCGTTTGAGGGACAAATCTACCTCCTGACAAAAAGCAATTCTCCTTTATGAGCAAGATGTCTGTGAATTAACTCTTTTGTGTAAATCTGTCTAGTTATTTCCTGAATGAAAATTTGGTATAAAAGTACATTCTTGGCTGCATACAATGATTTTGGCTTTCTGTTCCTTGGTGAATAGAGTTCAGCTGTTGAAGGTAGCTGTAGAAATCCTGCTGGAAGACAGTAAGCAAGATATCAGAAATGATCAGTTGCCTTTCAAAACACCAAAAAAAGATATCCTGCTAGAAGGATACTGTGTCACTTTCTTTTCCACAAAAGTGTAGATTGTTCTATGGTATTTATTACAATCATATTTTCCAGTGATTCATGCAGTGTGGCTTCCAAGTAGCATTTGGAGAACTGAGTACTCCACTGTCCATTAGACTTTAGTGAAGTGGGGTTATTTTCCTGAAAATCTAAACTTTTTAGTGGTTTTGTTTGTTCCTATGCCTCTCATATGAGACATAAAGACTCTTCATACCTGTGCTACTTTTTGCTGTACTGGAATATAATTTAGGTTCACCTTTATTATCTCTGCCCTTAACTTTATTTGACCAGGCTAACCGGTTTTTATTCTTGACATCAACACTGCATTTTATTCTTGATATCAACACTTACAAATTGCACCTACATAATCCTTTATTAATTTCTATTCCTACTCCTTTCAGTTAATCAATATGATACTGAGAAGCCAAAAATTGTATAGTATGAAATAAAAAAACCCATAATGATAAATATGAAAAACAGAGATGCATGTAAAGTTTTAGCCTCTTACTACTAATATCCTTACCTTGTAACTGTTTCCTTTTTTGCACTTTATTAAAGAAGCTCCTTTTTGGCAAAGAAATTATTGTCTTCATAAAACCTGTGCTGGGAAATTCATGCTTAAGTGTATCATTTACCATTTCATGAGCAAAATATCCCAATTGTGCTCATCTGACAAAATTGTCCTTAACTAGAACACATTTTGGTAGGGAGAGGAAGTATAAGAAAAAACTTCATTTTGGAATAAAATGACAACTATTTCCCAGCCAGAGCACAGACATACTGCTGGGATCAGTAAATAAGACATGTAAACCTTAAAAAGCAAGTGCCAGTTCATTCATACAGCAGCATCATGGTGTGACTTTTCAGTCTTAGCCTACCACAAGGATGCTGCCCAGGTTAATTGAACCTTTAAGTGTTGGCAGGAGCACACCTCATGATGAGTCAATCATCACATAGTCACTGAAGTCAACTGTATTTCACTTTTTCAGGAATGTTAGCCACCTAAAAGTGAGGAACTTTTTGAAGCTGTTCATTTTGCTTCCCTCTGTGGTTAGTGGAGAGAAACCACTGGGCACTATCCTTGGCAATTCAGTCTGCATGGTAGAATTATGTCTGAAATAAGTGGGATGGATTACCTTTCAAGATTGTGGATGTTTCTCCACTGGCTCTGTTTGTGGTGTCAACCACTATCTGAATTCGGAGTGCAGTTTTTAGAAGGTGAAAGTTATGATACATGTGTAAGATACATCCTGCCCATTGTGCTATTTACTGTAACCACAGGCCACTGTGCCAATCACAGGCAGCAAGTGGAACAGATTTGCTTTATGTATAGTGTTACATAATAATGTAACACAGTCTTTCATAGAAACAGTAGCTTTGTACATGAGATTGAATATATTGTTTCAAAAAAGGCCACAGATAACAGCATCTCCTCACACAAAGCAGTTTTTCAACAGAGTAATAAAAAGTTACCAATTCTTCTGAAAAGTCTGTTTGTTCTGTTTCATTTTCTTTAAACAAAGCACTTGCCACTTTTCCCACAAATCAGAGAATCACAGAGTCATTTAGGTTGGAAAAAAACCTTTAAAATCATTGAGTCCAGGCATTAACCAAGCACCTCTGTGTTCTCCACTAACCCATATCACCAAATGGCACATCCACACATTATTTGAGCACTTCCAGGGATGGTGGATCCACCAGTACCCCGGGCAGACTTTTCTGATACCTGACCACCCTTTCTGAGAAGAAATTTCTCATAATATCAAATCTAAACCTACTCTTGTACAACATGAGGGATATTCTTCTTATCCTCTCACTTATTAATTGTTCTTTGTTGTGCTCCTGAAATGCTTGCTTTGTTTTGCAAATTCAAGCTTAATTTACCTCTAGATGGATTATGTGCACCAGGTGCTAATTTGAAAAGTTTATCTCTGTTGATACTTTTCACCTGAGGACAGAAGAACCCAGCCTGTTGGCTCAGCATCTGGAATCTTCCACATGGAAGCAAATTTTAAAAACACATCATTGTGATATTTGATACTGGTACTTTTAAATAGGCAAAGGTTTCCATATGGTCACCAGTGGAGAAAAATTAGACAAAGCTAAAATTTCATTAGAGAAAGGAAATTTAAAGGGCTTTTATTTTAAGGCTGGAATGTAACTTTGAGCACAGCCCAAAAGCTGTCTCTCATAGGGAGAGCATTCAGTTTTTGATAAGATATCTCAGTCCCATGGAAGATCATGAATTATTTGAAAGTGATACAGTTAACTGGTTTACTTCCAGCAAACTTCCTCTACTGCTGATAGCATTTCAGTGCCTGTGTCCATCCTGGACTTGCCATCTGTGATTTCTTTGTTCCATTCAAGAGTATCCATCACTTTTTTGGATTTTGTAGGCAATGAAGTCACCTAAGCAATGAAATATTTCTATTAAAATAAAGTGTGTCATAGATGAGGAATGTTTTCTTACATACCATGCTGAAACATTCAAACCCATTTAAACTGATGGGATTTCTATAGTCTAGATAACAATCTGTATATATGAACCAAATGATCTTTGAAAAATCTATATTTAATTGTGGGATTCAGCAGGCAGATGAAGACTTGAAGCTGGTGGCTGTTTGTTTGTAGTCATATGTCCAGCCTCCCTGTAACCAGCAGGGATGTAGTGAGAGCAGCCAGCGGAATCTGAAGAAGGAATTCAGCTATCAAAATGGTGCTTCAGTTTTGGAATATGTGAAATTACACTCTAGTTTCCATTGGCTGTAAATTAGATCTCTGTTGTCTGCCAAGAGAGCATCTTAGGCCTATGCATATCTTCAGTGTGGATACCTACAAATGAGCACCTGTGTTTAAGTCTCTTCAGCCACTTCCTACCCCATCACTTCAGATTTTCTTCTTTGAAAAGAAAATCCCTCATTTAAAACTTTCAGTCCATGTCTATGCATATGTTGCCATCTCAGATTTAAAAAATGTCATCTGTTACATGTTCTCCTGAGATCAAGGAACATCTTTTTACAAATAATGAGTGTTCTCAAAGATAATTCACTGGGGGTTTGACTCTCTTTTGACAGCCTCAGGAAAAGAATGATAGACATTGAACAAGCATAGAAAAAAAAAAGTGACAGAAGCAAGTACCTTAAAAAAATACTCTGATATTTTCTTAAGTCTTAAAGAGTATTTCATGACATTTTAAGTAATTTGTTAGTTTAATTAATCACATGTACTTTACTTTTTAGGAATGATTTCGAAGAGTATTTTGACATTTTGGTCACAAATGCGTTGAAACCTGGTTTCTTCTCCCATACACCAAATCAAAGACCTTTCCGAACTCTTGGTAAGTGGCAGCTGTAAGTACCTTCTCATCTGCTTACTTCTATGGAAAAGAAAAAAAGAAAGAAAATTAAGGCAACTGAACACTGGCAGTGGGCTGGGAAGTGGACTAAAATTCTGTTAAGACTGAGGAGCATTGAGAAATTAAAAATTACAGTGTTGAGGACAATTAAAAGGCAGAGCTGTGATAGTAATTGAAAATACATTGGGGTTCAGATATTTCATCATTAATGAAAAAGAAGCTCTATTGTGCTCACAGGGTTACACAGAGAAAACAAATTTAGTTCTGGGTAAAAACAAAGCAGAAATATTTAAAGAATTTAAAGGAAATTAGGAGAACTGTATAAATAAAATTGTAAAGCTGAAGGAAAGAATTTATGATGGACATCTGACAGCATTAAGTGTGTTTACTTTGGCTAAATAATGAGAGAGCAGGTGAAAAAGAAGCACCCCTGTATTCACTTAATTTAATTAAAACAATCTGAAGCACTTGGCAACGTTGTCCATTAGGTAATTAGGGTTGTAACACAGGAGCTTTATAAGAGCAATGTTCATTGAACTACAAATAACACTAAAATATTGCTGAAGACAGTTTACTTTTCCATATTTTGGTAAATACCTTTATGATTAAGTTACCTGAAAATTAATCTTATAGCCAAAATAACTTAAGTCAGCATACACTAAACCACAGTTGATCATTAATTTATGACAGGAAAGGCACCGTTCCAGCCCAAAAGAAATTTTGCTTGTGTAACTTCTACAGCAAGTCTGGAACAAGCAGCAAAAATACATATTGAAACTATATTTTAATGTTTCCCATATTTATATAGGAAAATAAGAAGTATCCTAGGTGTGATTTTTAAAGGATTAGTTCAAATAGTTGCCAAGCTGACAATTTGAGAAAAAAGTCATCTCAGAAGGGAAATTGAAACTATTTGTATGAAAGGAGAAAGAGGAATAAAATCATAAAGGGGGAAAGAGGCTTAGTTCTGCAACCATTTGATTTAGTTTTGTATAAAGCAAATTGAAAATAAAATGTAATTCACTTAGGATTTCTTTTAAACAATCTGATTAGCCTGACTTCCTGAGGAAATCCTGCTGTGTCCCTGTGTCAGAAATCCAGCCAGCAGCTTTTGGACCTGTTGGACAGTTTCAATAAATTTAATAGACAGCCAAAAAGCTCCAGGATTCTTTGATGAGGGGTTTTTTTGTTTTTTTTTGGTGCAAAAAAGGGGCAAAATAGAGGGAGAAGACCAAGTTACTTTCTCCATTGATAATATGTAGCATTGGCATAATCACCACATTGAACTGTAGGGACGAGTTTTCATGAAGATGTTTCTCTGCTTTCAAACAGGAACGGCATTATCTGGAGTCCTCTTATTGACTTAGTGGTTTTCATTCAGTTTATATCCTGACAATGCAAAGGGGCTCAAATGTCAGTCAATCACTCATTATGTTAATACCTTATTAATGCAAAATAAAATGTAGTTTTTGTTCTGGACACTTCACTATCTAAATAGATGAAGCACACAAACATAACTAAAGTAATAATCAGATAAATAATTTGTTGAAACAACTAACCTGAGAGTGTATTTTTTTTCTTAATATGTTTGTATCCAAAGACAGTAACTGCTTTCTTCTGCAAGACCAACCACAACATTCACAGCAAAGACTTATACACTTAGGACAGATTTTTAGAGATATGTTTAAAAGTACTGTAGATCTTGTTTAAGACTACATGAAAGTTTAAACCATAAAATTAGGAGCATTTATATGTGAAAATTCCCAAAATATTAATACATTTCTATAATGTTTATTTTGCTGCCCCACCTCTGTGTTCCTCACAGCAGGTGAAACAGTATACAGTGAAGCTTCTAACACCTTGACAGGGAGCAGTTTTCCAGTTTTCAGAATTTTTAAGGCTTTCTTTCATATCAGAACCACTGAAAATTCAAAATTGCAGTTTCTAGTTTCTTTCTTCCTGCTGGCACTACAGACTTCAGGCAGAAGAGTTTGGCCACTGTGTTGCAGATCAGGGGGACAAAATTTTCATATTTTTCCTTTGAAAAATTAAAAATCTGTAGGTGAAAATCATAGTAAATATTTTCTTAAAGCACAGAGACTAAACTTCTGCTAAGGTAATTTAGGGTAAAAATTGTTCTAGGAAGAAATGTGTTGGGAAGTAATGTGTGGTTTCTAGGAAGAAAATAAACTGAAGTAATTGCTTATCGTTGTTACCCATTTCTCCAGGTCTGAGTCTCAGCCATGTTCTTCCAACCATTAGGTCTGAGCTGCAATAAATTCCTAATGATACCTTTTTCATAGTGCTATAAATGGACTTAAGGATAAGGCACAAAATATGGAATGTGTTCTTAATTTCAAATTTCCCAAGTGTTGCATTGTGTGCTGGAGCTAAATATTATTTATCTGTAACAGGAATTCTGCTCCAGATTTTGAAGGAAAGGTTTTGAAGTTTACTAAAGAGAAGGATAAATTCTTTTCAGTGAATTAGTTCAAAAGGCAGTTGTATTCAGTAGGCATTTGAAGGAGAACGAAAACAGGACAAGATGACAAAGGAGACATTGTCTGGAAATGTGATATTGGGTAACAGCTCTGAAAAAGTGTTTTTTTCAGCAGACAAGTAATTTTAGAGCTAATCCATTTAGAAACCATGAAAAATTATTTTAATTGATCAATTAAAATTGCATCACTATTTCATTTTCAAGATGTACATCATTTAAAGCAACCAAAACGCTGTTTGAAAGCCTGAACAATTTGTGTGACTGGGGCACTGAAAAGCACAATAATTATTTATTTAATTTTGCATAATTTTTTTCAAAGTACCATTCTGTTAAGTGAAGGAACAGTTTATTTGTATCTTTACAGATTTTAGGACAGCTACACTTATTTTGATCTGGCAAAACGGTTTTTATGATTAGGGGTAACTTATGTAGCAAATTATATATTTTGTGAAAACAGAGCTGCACATAAAAATACCCCCAGACTTTGCTACCATAATATAAATACTCCATAACTAACTTGTTATTCATGAGGTTGTATTTTCTTTTATATAGGGAAATTCTTCTCATGGTTCTTGAAAGTACTAATAATATCTTGAGCTACAAGACCTAAGGATCAAGTTGAAAGTGTTTGCGTAAATCCTATGTTGACAAGAAAGGATTTTCTTTGCTTTCAACAGCTACATCCAGCTTAAAATAATTTCTCATTTCCTGAAGGGCTTGAAGGAATATAAATAGAAAAGACAGTTGTGAATTGTATGATAATCTGCAATACATGAAGATTTCTGTAACATTTGACAACAGAGCTTTCCCTTTATCACATCACTTTTTAATGAATATCAAATTACTAGCCTGACTGCTAGTCCTGATCATTGCCAGATACATCCAAAATTATAATTGAAATGCTAAAGGTAACCCTTAATTCCCTGGAAGCCTTCTCTAAGTCTGTATTCACAGGGAAGTCTGCTTGGTCTTAAGAGGCTTATATATCTTTTATTTTCAGCTCAGGCACAGCTGTCTTTTCTGATCTGGTTTGTTTTTGTTTTGTTTTTTTTTTTCCATAAATTGGAAATGTATTGCTGACTGTTCAGTGCCTGAATTTAAAACACACACTTAAAAACTTATGTATAGCCTCATGTGTATGTGTACGTATCTGTACGGGCTGAAAACAATCCTACAGATGTAGTGCCAGTGAATACCACTTTCAAAGCCTGCTTTCAGTTACACTTCCAGGCTCTCTTCCTTCCTCCTGAACTCCAACTTCTGTCCATCTTAAGGTGCCTCTGCTGCAGAATGTAGCTTCCCATTTAAGAAACTTTCAGTCCTCTAATTTTTTATGGTTTTCTGGTAACTGCCATTTTAACAGTTCTGTGCAGAAGCTTCTTCTCCACCCTTCTAAAAATACAAGAAAATTCTACAAGCCGAAAGGACCAATTAGAAAGGAAAATATGGAGATGGGATATAAAACACCGTGTCTCTGGTATGAAGACCATCTTTGGTTATTAGGGACTGCAAGACTTCAGAAGGTGGTGATCCCATGTCTGCTACTTGAGTTTTCTTTTGCCATCTTTTGTGAACAACTGGGTTTGACTATGCCAGAGATGGGCTGGGGGATCCAGCTGGTGGGGACATGGGAGGAGGGAGGTAGAGTAAGAGCAGAGCAGGACATGGAAGCATAGAGAGGAAAGGGATTTCACACTGATGGGGTTTTCTGAATATCAGGTCTTTGCTTTTTGACTTCTACTGTTGCCTCAAGGAGGACTTTTGCAATAAGGCTAGTGTGTCAAATATAGCTTAAAATGATGTACCCATGTCCTGGGCTGACTGGGGCTCCCAGCTGGCCCTCCAGCCAGCGCGGGGGATGCAGCACTGTCCTCCCACAGGTCTCAGAGCTCAGGAAGCCTTTTGCAGGGAAGCCCACAAAGGGCCTCATCTCTCATCTCTGAGGAGGCACAAGCAGAACAACAGCACCAGCAAATGGCACCTGTGTAATCTTTTCCTCCCCTGGCTCAGGGTGTTCCTTTATCTAATGCAGCTGTGCTTGTTGTCATTCTTCTGGAGATGGTGCCTCTTCAAATCAGTCTGTGTGGATATATTCTGTAACATGAGGCCACATAATAAATGCATTTTTGCTGGAAGCTTGTGACAGAGTGCATGTAAAGAGTGCACTGGCTGCACACTGCATTATTCAAGAGCTATCAAGTCTATAACCATTTCCCATATCTCTTCTACAGGAAGATGCCTTTATATTGTTATAACATCCCACAGTGCCATGTGGCCCTTAAAAGCCATGCTACTCTTTTTTAAGGGAAATGCCATTTAGCAATTCTTTAAAGTGTATTGGCACTGTTTTTCATGTGATTTCCAGCTTTTTAGGAAAGAAAAAGGATTAAAACTAACAAGTAATGTTATTTTGTACTCTAGTTTTCAAAACTCAATCTTTTTGTACCTCACAGTACATGACATTAAGATTAAGAGTCTCTTAGTGCTCTAATATCAGAAACAGATTCTGTAATAAGCTGACAGCAGGAGGTCCACGATTGAAAGGGATAAAGCATCTTGTTCTGTACCCAAGCCACCACTGAGAAATAATTCCCTACTCTAATCTCAGCCAGGGATTTTCATTTTATCCATGATTTCTGAGAAAAAGGAGTTTCTTTTTAAGCAACTGGTTAGTACAGATGACTATATAGACTTAACTTCATATTCAGTGATAGAACCTGACTGTTTTTAATTTTTATAATGAGAAACCAAAAGGATTATGGAAGTACCTTATAAAGATGCTTCCTTCAGGTGACACCCTCTTTGGCAACATGATCAATGTCTGACTCCACTTTCTGAAAAGCAGGCTAGGACAGGCCTGTAGGGCTGACAGTGGAAGACACATACAAAGAAATTTCATCTCATATACCAAGGTTTGTTTTCATACAAATATTCATAATCCACTGGAGAAGCTCAGAGATTATTTCAAAAAATCCACAATGTTAGGGTTCTTCGATGACTGTTTCACCTCCTATCCTTAGTTTAAATGATCTTAGTCTAAAACTATTCCACTTTGTGTACATCCTTTGCAAAGATATCAGCCACTCCAGATTTTTTTTCTTGACAGTGTAAACAGCTGTCTCAGAGACTACTGGTTTCCTGATATTATTTATGTCCTGTGGACAAACATTTCAAAAATCAACAGGTGTTACCTTGTAATCAAAGGGACTTACCAATCAATCTTTTTAAGGTTTGCTAGATGGTACCTGTATGTAGTTTAAAATCAACACTTTGGGAATCATTTGAGAACAGAGATGATCATTTCCTATCATGTCCTCAATGTTTGTAATTAAGTCATGGGATACGTAAGATGAGAGTCATTAAACTGTCCTGATAGGTTAACAAACTCTTTTCTAACAGTTGAATTTTATTTCATTTTTGATAAACATAGTAGACGGTAACAGTTTGGATTTTGGGTTTTATGTGTTCAGAACAAAGTTCTGTAAATTTAAAACAGGTGCAAAAAGCAAAATAAAGTTGGGCCAGCACATGCTCACATCCTTTTGCAGAGCAGGTTGTTAAAGTCACAGGCTTCTTTCTTTCTGATAGTTTCCAAAGTCCTTGGCTACCATATTTTATGGTCTGTGCCTCATTAAAACAAATGCTTTGTACAATTTTGTTCTATTACAGAGATAATGAATTAGAACTTGAGGACATACAATTGATCACTAACTGGCAGTGCATCATTTATAAACCTTTTGTGAAATGCGAGAGACACTGCAGTTTGCACTGATAGTGTGTGTAGCCACTACTGCAGTGATGTGGTTAAACTGGTGTAAGTTCTTCAAGTTGTGACTCTGTAGTAGTTAGACCATGTGGAAGCCAAAGAATGACTTTCCCTTGCAGGACATTCCTCTTGGCAATCCGAGCTGGGAAGCCATTCCTTTTCTTAGGAAGAGGAGTGGAGTGAGTGTGTTTTGTTCTGTTTGTTTGGGGTTGTTTTTTGAACAGGCTTTACTGGTACTTGCTTCAGAAGTGAGGCCAGATTGTCATCACATCGTTTATACAAGTTTATTTACACAAATTATGGGTTTCACTCAGGCATTTTACAGCACATCAGAAGCTGGAGGTTGAGCAGCAAAGCTCTATTTTTGTTTCTACCAGGAGGGCACCATGTTGGCCTGACTACAGCAATTCACTATAAACCTGGAACACGGGCCAAGGGCTGGGATTTCAGCTAATGCCTGAAACTGGCCATGGGAGGTGCCTGGTTATCAGCTGAACTGGCCAGTGGAAATTGGGTTTGGTGCTCCTTCTTGAGCTCCTTTGGCTCAACCATATTAGCCAGAAGAGCTACCAGGACACAGGCTAATTCTTTAACATTTACTCTGTTTGCCTAAGCATTGAGGATTATGCAATCTCGTGGTATATGTGGGTAGGAATTTCCACCCATCCCTTACTGCAAACCTCTATCAGTACTGCAATTGCAACCACATTTGAGTCTGGCCTAGCATTCTGTGAGATATTACACCCTGGAGAGGAAAAGATGGGCCTATCACTGCCAACCCAGAGAAAGGCTGCAGTACAAACTTCCCCTTGATTAGATATCTGAGTATCCATCCATGAGAACGTAGCTACAAATGACCCAGCTACTGGAAAATGACCCATGAGATCCTGCACCCTAAGAAACTTACAGTGAATGCAACAGCACAAGAAAACTTCATAGGAAGATAGTCCCCATTATCTTCACTGTTGTTCATAAACAACTCCCTGTTTAATTTTTCTTTTCTAAAGAAAAAAATTAAACAGTGTTTGAAGTAAGGCATCTCTTTGTCGCTGAGTATTGAGATGCATTCTTCAATGCCCATCCTTCTTTAAAAGAAAAAAAAACTTATGGTAAATATGTCAGGCCAAGGTCCTTATATGTTTGCATAGTGTTCAAAGTACTTCAGAGGATAAAAGGAACAATAAGTTATTCATCCAAAAATCAAAACAGTGAAAAACTGCAACTTGCTTCTGCATAAAGACAGCAGGGGTTGCTTCAGCTGATTACCTTTGATATTAAATAGCGTGTTTGGCACAGAGCTGATAAGAATATTACAGACAACTAGTTCAAAGAGAGTTTAAACTGCTGCTTTCAAAAGCATGGTATCTACAATATTCCTTTTGTTAAAACTGGAAAACATGTTTAGCATATTTGCCAAGTACCCCAAAACAGAATTCTTTGTGTATAGAGAGTATATTTCCATTTTTAAAAGGAGTTACAGTAACTACTACAGTAACACTATCACAAAATCCTAGCTATTGATTACATCATGTTATATTCAAGGCCTTGAAGGATAAAACTCAAACCCCTTTTCTTTAAACTGTTGTGTAAGGATGTGATAAGAGTCACTTTCTGTCTTCTAGGAGCCCACAGGCAGACCAGATAAACAAATGTTAGAAAAACAAAAGCACTGGCTTTTTTGTTTGAGCTAAAGAACCAAGATATTGAGTGACCTCCCCTGCACTGTATCTCTGGCAGATATGTATGTTCACCTAAGATATGTAATGTCCTAATCCAGAAGCAGTGAAGAAAACTGAGTTTGAATAAGGGCTCATCAGTCTTGATTGTGAAAATCCTTTTAGCTCTTTTTAAAGACTTAGCATATGGAAAAATTGACATTATTTCAATTAATTCTGCTAGATTTAATTTTTATGGTTCATTAATATGTCCTTTGTAATTTCAGGGAAGTGGACCCATGAACTTTATGTGTTCTATATTGAAATTAATCAAATTATTTGATAGTTATCCAGCAATTAGTTCAAATTATTGAAAGTGATAAGCTCAATTAGTTGTTTATTTTAGAAGACAGCTGCATACCAGTGGTTCAGGCCATGTTTGTGTTTCATTTTATGAAAGAAACTTCCTTCATAGAGAAGCATGTCAAATGCCTTGAAAGACACACATGCACCATGTAATTGGGAGGTCATTAAAAGTCAACATCCACAGAAGATCCTCAGTCATAGTTCTGTGATCACCTTCTGGTGTTGTTTCTTTATTGTCTTTATTTTAGGATGCTAGCAGAGAGTAGAACTGTAGTACAGTCTGATCTGGATTATACCAGAGAGATAAGGCAGGGAAACTGCCACACTTAGGAAGCCAAATTAATCTAAAAAATGCAGCTTCTTTTTACAGCAGAATGAACTAAGGGCCTCTCAACCCAAGCCTCTCCTGCCAGTGGGTGCCCACAGAACATAAATTACCATAACCTGAGTCTGTATTTTCAAAACCAAAGCCAAAATGCCTAAATGACCACTTTGTATTCCAGACAAAACTGTGTTCAGCAAACAGATTATCTGGCTTAAGGGAATTCTTCTCCAAGACATGAAAACATTATTAAGAGGAGATGATTCCCTTCATATTCTCTAAGAAAAACAGACAAGATGTAGTAGAAGCAAAGCAGTGAGCACTCAGACTACATTTATAGTGTGATAATAATATGTGATGCATAAAAATGCTTGGGATTCATGGAAGATTTTACACAGAATGTGGAGACCCAGTTCTGTATGGAAGAGAAAAGCAAATGCATATTTCCATACATGAGCAAGGCTTGCCAAACCTACTCTTATTAGCCCTGAGATTAGCTCAGCTGGTTAGACCATGGTGCTAATAACACCAACGGGTTTGTTGCAGCAGTAGCAGCAGCCATTCTAAAATAATACCTCAAGTTCTCATGTTTATGTTTCCTTAGAAATGCTAAAGAGTGTGTAGCAATTTTTTAGACAGATAATTTGATTCAATACCCACAATTCTAGACTACAAGGGTGAAATTGTGGTTATGATTGTCTTTTCACCTTCATTCTATTTCCCAGCACATACAAGAGTGTCCATGTCTGGGGGGGAAGAACTAAATTGAAATTTCAAAAGACTGAAAGGAACACTAGGGAGTCAAACCATGCACAACTCAGCAGCTGTTCTGGCATTAAGAGAACACATCTTTTCATTTTATTTGTTTTGTACAATTTTATTATTTGGTTAAACAGATACATTTTATTTTGTCCATGGAATAATAAATGTCCCTCTGGAAAGCTTATAAATTTATGTAGATTATTACCAGACTCTACTGCTGTTTCTAAGTAGGATGTTACACCCTTGGTAGCTTATTCCAAACCTGGCTTTTTTACTTGCCAAATCTGTATCAGAGAAATGGATCATTTTAAGAAGCTATTTTTTTGTATGGAGTTGCAAGCCTCTCACTGTCGTGATTTCACCCCAGCCAGCAGCCAAGCCACTCACTCACTGCCCCACCAGCAGGATTGGAGAGATAATCAGAAGGTAAAAGGCAGAAACTCATGGGTCAAGATAAAGACAGTTTAATAAGTTAAGCAGTTTAATAAGTTAACTTTTGAAAGTTAAAGCAAAAGCTGTGCACTCAGGCAAAACTAAACAATTCACAGCTTCCCATGGGCAGGCAGGTGTTCAGCCATGCCCAGGACAGCAATGCCCCATCACACGTTACTGTGACTTGAGAAGGCAAACTCCATCACTCTGTGTTTCCCTTTGTTCTTCCTCCCCTCACTTTATCTACTGGGCATGATGTCAAATGGTCTGGAATATCCCTTTGGTCAGTTGGGGTCCTGTCCCAACTGTGTCTCCTCCCAAACTCCTATGACACCTCCAACTTTCCTTGCCAGCATGGAAGTACTAAAAGCAGAAAAGGCCTTGACTCTGTGTAAGCTCAGCAGTAACAAAAATATTTTATTTTGTTACTGTGCTCAGCACAAATCCAAAACACGGCCCCCATACCAGCCACTTGGAAGAAAATTAACCCTCCCCCAGTGACACCCACCAGGTTCCTTGAAACAAAAATTGACTCAGAATTACATTTTAAGGGTACTGCCATACGTCAAAAATCAAAGGTCTGTTTTGAAACAATGAAGTACCAGGAATAGATACAGAAACCAGTGTGTAGAAACTGCTCTGGCTGTCCACCATATATCCTCAGCCACCTCCCACTGCAGGAAGTGAAGGGCCAGCAGTCCTGGTCCATGGAGGGCTTTGCACATGCCCTAAACAGCAGTGCCTGCACTGCACACTGACCCAGAGCTGTGTTTCCTGTTGCAGAGCCTTCACGCTGTTTCTGCACCTGAATCCCAGCTGAGGTGTGCTCATTGCTAATTACAGACCTGCAGTGCTGATCAAGAGCCCCAAGGAACCCAAAGGTCATGCAGAAGTGGCACAGACCCTATGGAAGATGAGGTGCCCACGGGATGGATCAGTAGTAAAAATTTGTAAACTTTGCTGGTCCACTAACATTTAGTGCAAACCTGTGAGAAATAATTTCACGTTCTAGTACTTAAAATGATGTCAAAATCCAAACAGAATTCCTGGAAGGAAGAAAAATTACCTGTGAAATGGGGGACTTACCAGTATGACTTCGCAGGGCAAAAAACATTCTTTGACATATATAACATGTGCATAAACAATACATTATAGAAGTAAGGAGTTTTTTTCTCTGTGTAATTTTTTTCATCAGTAGAATTCAAAAGAATAGATGAGTAGACGAAGAACCTCCTAAAGAGTTACCTTGTGATTTGATTTGGAACCAATTTGGAAATTTAAATCCAGGCAGTTTGTAGTAAAGCAAAAATAAAATTGTGTATGGTACATTCCTGGCAAAGCAAGAGCTGGCAATGGATGCAGAAAGCTTCCCTTCAGCATAGTTTCCATGAATCTGTATGTGCTGGTTTTGATTAAGGAGCTTTAGAGTTCTCTTGTGTGTTCTCCAAAATGTCAGGCTTTTATTAAGGTTAGTCTTTAGAATTGCTTTTTGCAGAAAGCACATTTTGCTTTTTTGATCTGCTATTGGAAGCAAGTAGTGAAAAGAGCCCTAGAAATTAGCTGAGAACATGTAGAGGAGTCATAATCAAAGCCTGGGCTGAGATCTGCTTCAGTTTAATATGACAGCTGATCTCTGCCTCAATTTCCCAGTTTCTTAATAGGGCAGCTTACCCAATGTTTATGAAGCAACCAGGAACCACAAAGTGGCAAGTGGCAGAGATCTGCAGCAAACAGCAGATGTGGATTTATCACATGAGGTAAATATCAAGTGTGTAGAGAGTCACCTTGTTCAGGAGCAGCTCTGCTTCTCCCACCAAGTACAGGGAAATAATAGGTCAGAAAATACAAAAATGGACATTCCTTGGCTGGTAAGCAATCATGGAACACTGCGTTCTTTAGGTGAGCCTAAGTCCTCCATAGTTAATGTTCCAAAAGGAATTAATTCTTGCAACCTGAAAGCTCAAAACCAAAAGTGATGTACCATCTTCTTCCTCACTGTCTTTGTTCTTCAATCTGTCTTTATTATTCACATTAGGCTCCAGATGTCCTAACTTCAATATGTATGCTGCATGTTTTGTTAGGTAGAGTTAGCGACCCCAGGACTTTTTCTCTTCATTAGCAAACATGTTCATTCTATCTTGATTCTTATCTGCTGTGAAACCACTTCATATATTATTACTGTCCACAGATTCTAGGTGCCTCTGTGATACTGCCAGACTAAGGTTGAATGCTCCAAGATTATTATTTTTTCTGGAATACTAGTAGCAAGAGATTTTTATCTGTGAAATTCCTGCATAGAGAGATCTGGCACAATGCCCTTGGTTCTGAGAAACAAGATAAAGCACATTTTCATATAAATGCCCAAGTGGTTTTGCAAACCACACAAAATGCACAGATAAGGAACTGGAAAGGTAATCATAGATTGGTTTGGGTTAGAAGGGGACCTTGAGGATCATCTAGTTCCAACCTTCCTCCTAATGGACACGTTCAGGTAGACCAGGTTACTCCAAGCCCCGTACAACATGGCCTTGAATACCTCCAGGGAAGGGGCATTCACAACTTCCCCAGGAAACCTGTTCCACTGCATCACCGCCCTGACCGTAAAGATTTTTTTTCTAATATCTAATCTAAAGCTACTCTCAATTTAAACCCATTTCCCATTGTCCTGTCTCTACATGTCCTTGTAAATATTCTTGTCCCATCTTTCCTGTAAGTTCCCTTCAAGGCCCCAGTTAGGTCACCCCCAAAGCTTTCTCTTCTCCAGGCTGAACAATCACAGTTCTCTCAGCCTTTCCTCATAGAAGAGGTGCTCCGATCCCCCTGATCAATTTTGTCTCCTTCCTCTGACTCAGTCCAGTAGGTCTGTGTCCTTCCTGTGCTGAAGATCCCAGAGCTGGATGCTGTATTCCAAGTGAAGTCTCAGGAGAGAAGGATATTGCAGGGGAATCCTGTCAAAGGCCTTGCAGGAGTCCAGATAAATTACATTTGTAGCTTTCCCCTTATCCACTGTTGTGGTTATTCCATTACAGAGTCACTAGGCTGGTGAGACAGAATTTTCCCTTGGTGAAGCCATGCTGGCTACCTGGACTCTCGTCCCTGTCTTCCGTGTGCCTTAGGAAGTGTCTAAGGAATCATTTATCTTTTACTTCTTCAGAAGACTCATTACTACAAATCTTTTCACCTTAGTCTTCCCTGCAAAGGATAACTAAATATACTTTGCCAGAAAGGAATAGTTCCCAGTTTTACTTGCCATCTCCAGCCCAGTCACATTGTTCTGAGATTAACAGTGACTGTTTCACATGTAAGAACTCTTCCTGTTTGCTAGAACATTAATTTCCTAACATTTTTCATTTTGTTTATTAAATACGAAGTTGTTCTGAATCTCAACAGATATAGGAACAAGGTTTTGTGTTGATTTTCATTATGGTGTCACCTGACACACCTGGCTCCTTAGCAGACCTTCTTAAATCTCTGCCAGTTTTTCTTACCCTGTCATATTCTTTGTCCCTCCTTTGAATTCATTTATGACTGTGATCCACAGCGCCATGAAATTGTCCCCAGACCTCAAGAGTGAATTTGTTGTCATATCCATAGCCTTCCATCACATACTCACACCTTCTCCTTACCTTCTTTTGTAATGTTTTTATCTAGAAGGAATAGTAATAATATAAAATGCAGTAGAGACTGTAATAAAATCATCCTTATTGCAAAAAAAAAATTGCAAAATCACCATTGGGATTCATTAATGATACATGAACAGAGATATGACTCCAAGGGGAGAATCTAAAGTGAGTGTTAGGTGCCTCTTTCAGTGCCTCTTGAACGATTTCTAAAGCACAGGGAAACAAAATATAAGGCAGAAAATACATCAGAAAAAAAGTGTATTTGCTGCTGAACAAAACCACCCAGGGTGATTGTGGGTATGTTTCATATTTTTTCATATCTATGATTTTAAACTATTAGTGGCAGTTACTATATTTTCTGGGAGAAAATGGTCCTTAACTATGTAATGCTATTGTATTCTAATTAAATATTTTTTCTTTGATTGTTACTTGAGATGCCAACTATTATGACAACCTAAAAAGCTACTCCCTATTTAACACATATGTGAAGCAATGCTGAGGTAGTGACTTCCCTGACAGGGATATTCAAATGGGTTTAATATCATTATGATTTTTACATGTGTAATGAAATGTTTCTCTGCTACCATGAGAGAAAAAGAATTCTTGGATCAACAGAAGCCACAACCCCTCTCTCAGTAGTCTTAGGTGTTATCTTTTATTTCCAGAGGGAAAAAAAGATTAAGACATCCAGTTTTTCTTAGAAATACTGGGTTTGGGTGGGGTTCTTATTTTTAATTACTAAAGCTCAGCAAGGCTTTATTATCCACTATCTGCAGCTATACTTGTACAGTTACTAACAAGCAGAGAGCTGTGTGGGTTTATTTGTTTACTTATTTTTAATTCCCAAATTATTTTTCTGCATTTCAAATCTTAAATCTTAAGTTAGTCCTTAAAGGTTGATATAAAACTGCCCCCCTTCAGAGGCAGCCAATATTTGGAGCTGGAACTTCAGACAGAATAAATCAATAAAATTAAAGTGGGGATTTGAGACAGGAATAAGAGAGGAAAAAAGAATGGATCTACTTATGAATGATAAATCAACCTAGTTGTATAAATAGTTTTCATATAAAAGTTAATGAAAAAGTCTATTGTGTATTCCAGGTAAATCAGTGTGGTAACAATGCATGCTCATGTCTCCTATGCAATCATTATTCCCTTTGAAATAACATATTTTAGGGATCTGAAAAAATGAAAAGCTAAGGACCCTTGCATCAGGGTCCCTATATCGGTTTGTAGGGATACATTTCTTTAGGATCAAATTGTCTATTCCAGTTTTCATATATATTTTATACCTGAAGTATTAAGATGTAGGGATAAAAGTTCTTAGTTTTTCTGTAACTGAGGATTAAAGAACTTTTGTTCTCTTCTTGGTCCCCGGTGTTGTGTTTGGTTTTTTTTTAAGTCAAAGTCTAAGGTAAATGATGGCAGGGAGTTTTTCCCCATTACACTTCAGTGTCAGTTTTCAGTGGGAAAAGTATGATCTAAGAGATTTCAATATGCCTTATTTCAGGAGGTATTACTCGAGAGACTTAAACAGTTCAGATAAACTGGAAGGCTGCACAGTGTAAAGAAGATGCTTTGTGTGTCTCATTTTGATTTTAATTGAGAAATTGGGACATTTTTCTGAAGTGACAGGTTAGGTCAGAACTGTCTGATGGCCCTCATCTCATCTCTTCTGTTTCCCTCCGTGTTCTGCTTCTACCTCATGTACTCCCTGGTAAGACCAGCTATGGACAGGTGCTTGAACTGACCTGTATATTCCTGGAATGTTTATATCAGGGTTTTTTTCCCTCAATTACCTACCTTTCCTAATTTACTTTTATTGGAAATGCTTTCTGGAAAAGCCTGTATCTCTCCATGATTATATAGGGATCTCTAGGAAGACTATAGTACTAATTTTAACATGGTTATTTTTCTGAATATTGGAAGTTCCTCATTTATAAGGCTCTGGATCTTTTTACAAAACTTGAGATTCAGAAGAAAACTGCTCTAGAGAGGGAATTTATTTATTTTCCTACCATTTTGTACCTTTCCAAGATCCCAATTTAAAAAAACAAGAGAATAAGAAAACCCTTACAAAATATGTGCAGTGAAGAAGTGAAATTATATAATGTCCACCTTACCCTTGCAGAGTATAAGTTTTCTTTTCTATAATTGCAATTAAATAAAATTACAGAAAACTGTTGCCAAATTTGCATATGAACTACAATTAAAAATGAACTTGTAGGAGAGTCATTTTCCAAAAAGGGATTTTTCTTTTCTGAGAAAAAAAGATGGCCTTGCTTGTATCAGTGTTTCAAACAGAAAGGCTTTGTTAGCCACACTGTTCCTGGGAAGGCAGAAAATTAATGCTTTGACAGTTTTGAAAACAAATTACTTAATCTGTAGGGAGCTGTTATTTTCAGTTCTTGTAGCACAGCAATCAAAACCTTCAGGAGAAACTTGTTTGCTGATTCTTCTCCAAAGGAACTACTGATTTTCTTATAAACAAGTAAAATTTCAGAGGAACTTACTTGCTGACGTCTCTAAAGGAACTACTGATTTTCTTGTAAACAAGTAAAACTTCAATATCATCTCTAGTAGCCTGTTACTTGGCACAATTTAAGCAGTAAGGCAGATTTTAATGAAACTGTAAAAGGTTTTGGTAAAACTAAAAAATTTTTTTTTTTTTTAATTTGTGCTTAGAGGATTCTGTGGTTTTTATATATGCCCAGGGCAATTTGAGAATACACAAATATAAAATGCACAAATATAAATACACAAAGTACAAATATTTTTTACTTTGGTTTTACTAGGCCTTGCAAAATAGCGGAAGGACAGAAGTCCTTCCTGAGAAAAGCAATTGTTGGTAATGTGATAAACAGTACTTGAATTATTATGAAATAGTTTATTTTTTTCCACAGGGTGGTATCTGTATTTTTTCCTCAGCTTTATCTGTGGTGTTCTTCGAGAGAAGAGCCAGTTTTTAGTAGTACTGTTATTTAGTCCTCCATATGACCAAACACACTCATGTTGGGATTGCTAAGCAAAAGAAAGATGTATCACTGCCTATGTCAATTTTAAAATCATGTTCCAGTTTTCAAAACTGAATTTTTACTTTAATTAGTTCAGCCTCCATCTCACCAACCACAAGCCACCTCAAAAAAGGCAGAATGTTTCAAAGGCAAGAAGGGGAGGTGATCTTCAGGCTTTTTCTGGGATGGGGGGGAAACAAAAAACCCCACAACAAAACAGATTGGACATCCAAGAATGGAGATGGCTGAAATCACCAGTCACTTTGGGAAGCCTTAACCTTTCCTTTCAGCACATCAAGTTAAGGGAATATTTTTTTCTTTATCATGTCCCTGCAGTCAGACAGGGGAGGCACGTGCTGGTGCACAGGCAGATGGATTTCACAGCTGCTTCCAGGGCACAGAAGTAATTCAGGGATGGCAAAACACACACTAATACCTGAGTGAATCATGGAAACCACACAGCAAAGTCGATTGGTCTATACACAGGTGGGTGATACCCTCAGAAGGGTGCCCACAGGGTATGAAGTTTTACATCCAGGAATCTTGTAAGTGCTTGCTTTCTTCATGGAGAACATGCCCACAGGGAAACTCTACAACTTATGTCATCCCAACTTGTTATACCTTTACAACTGGAAAAACCCACCTGTGCAGGTCCCTTTGTCCTTGTAAAATGATGCACTTTCCTGCTCTGATTTCCCTTTTGGAAAGGAGTTTGTCTTTCTTAAGTGAGCTCAAAATGCTCTCCAGAATCAGACTGTGTTTGCAAGCCTGGAACATAACCCAGCTTTTTTAGTAATGCCCTCAGGGTTTGAAATGGCATTGTTTTGAATTGCAGAGAGGCGTATCAGTGTGATAGTTGTGGACCATTGAATGGATTTGTTTTACAGTAACCCCCATGCTGGTAAGCAGAGCTTCAGCATGCAGAACACATGAGCCCGTCTGCATGAGATGCCTGCAGGCAGAGAGAGCCCACTGGAGCTGCCCATGGGCAAGAAGAGGCAGGAGCAGCTACAGGCACGAGCAGCTACATAATTGTCACACATTTTTCATACTACTGCACAGCTCAAAGGGGAAAAAAATAACCCTAATAGACAGTCTAACTAGGTCTGTGTGGAAAGGGATTAAAGGCTGTCCAGAGAAAGGCAGAAGGAGGGGATGTAGTGGAGCTGTATGTACAGCACACTTTCGGCTGGCAGGACCTCTGGACACTGGAATTGCTTTCTTGCCCTGGTGTCTGCCCAGTCAGGTTGATGTGAGCTGTCCTCAGGCTCTTTGGTGGGTCCTGGCCCCAGTGTGCAGCCGGAGGAGCAGCACGGGGTGGTTCCTCAGGGGTGGTGAGCTGAAGAAAATTACCCGGGGTGTAGGTGTGGCTCAGTATAGGTGAATAAGTGTTGAAGCATAAATTTGCCCTCACCTCAGCTTCTCTCTTAACTTCATGCTTCCCAACCAAGCCTGTCCCATGGCCTGGGGTCTAACAGTGTAAACACCAGTCAGGCTGGGGATAGATCCCCGGGTTCAGAGCCTTTCCATCTCAGCAGGTATAACCCATAAGAGGACACAGAGCAGATGGCACTAAGCAAGCTGTGCAAAGTCTTTCCCAAAAAGTGACTCTTTGCCAAAGTAAATTACCATCAGTTGTCATTTAAATGAGAATAAGCTTCACTGATTACTTTTTGCATAATCATTCAGAATGAAACCAGATGTTCCTCAGGCCATGCTTTAAAGCTGCAATGCACATTTAGAGGTAGGCAAGAAAATTCTCACAAGAAAAAGGATATTGAGTCTTGTCAGTGAATTGGTTTATCTGAAAAAAACTTATCTTTTATTGGTGATGAAAGTATATTTCTGAATCAGAAGCCATTTCCCAGCTGTTAGACAAAGCTATATGGAAATTGCCATCCCAGCAATGTTAATATTGCCCCAGCATGAGTCAAGCTTTCGTTTGTTTTTAAAAAGGAACAGTAACTTCCCTTCAGGAAGACTGCTCTGAATCACAGTTAGGTTTGGGCAAGTGTTTTAACAGAACGATTTTCTGGGTTTAATTATTTTAATTTTACTTGCTTAGTACCTTTACATTTCTTGATGTGGCACATTTTCAGTCTACAGCCAGGAATCTGGTTTGCAGTGTTGTATGAGACTTCAGAAGGAAGCAGATCACTCTATCTAAATCATCAGAGAAATTCTTTTTGGTTATCCAGTCTGTTTGAAATTGTCAGGGCATCTCCTTTTCCTCCTAGCTTATAAGACCTAAAACATCCCCACTTATGTATGCTTCTTCCTGCTGAAAGAATATTTATAGCATTTCTGACCTTTGAATGAACTTTGAAGAATCAATAACAGCAAAGTGGAAAGCAGGTCAGCAGCAGTTTTCTTCTTGACTGAGTGTAGCCAGTATTCAGCTTGGAATATCCAACATATATTAGGAACTACCATAAACATTTAAGCAACATTTTTGCAGGAAATTTGCAGACTTCTGTAGTGCTGTCATGTTGCTACCCTCCAAAGGTTACAAGGCCAGAGCCATTGGTGTCATTCATGGGTTTTTAAGTTGTGTATTAATTTTTTACATGGCAGAACTTCTACAAAAAGCCTTGAAAGGTGGTGCTGAAGAATAATTTTCTTAGCTCTATTTTGCTAGTGGAGAAATGTAAGTGAATTAGAAACTTTTTGTTAATGACTTATCACAACTGAAACACCATTCATTTCCTTCCACTTCAGATTAGAGTAATAAAATGGACAGAGTCACCCCTCAATGTGTGAGCACAAGCAGCAATATGAGATGGTTCAAGACAAGATTTATCCATTCAGAGTTGTTATCCCTATGACCCTACAACTCAGATAATTTAAAGGACCTTTCCTAATTCCTCAAATTTATGAAGTTCCTTCCAAAATCAAAGTGTTCCCATAATGAACTAGACATCTCAGTGCTGTTTCCTGCCTCCTTCTAAAGGGGAAATTAATTTCCCTTTATTTCATTGCCTAAAAGCAAAGTTTCTCACTTAACTAAATCCTTTCCTTGTCCAGAGCTGGCACCCCAGAAAATTCTTGGTGCACCGTCTTTTGCCTACCACAGGTTCCTGGCCAACTAGTTCAGATTGTTACTGTGCATTAGAAGCCTAAATTCCAAATGCCTTGAGTTAAATGAGATGAATCCCATTGCTAGGGGTGACAGTAATAGCTCTCACTGAGCAAGAGGTCTTCTGCCTTGTAATTAGAGTGAATTTTTGCAGCCAGGACTTCCCCTCATGCCATTCCATTGCTAGAGGTAGCAAGTAGGATTTTGCTTTTTACTGGAGCCTTCTGAAACTGCTGTAATACATAGGGCTTCTGTTTGCAAATACAATGTCATTATTCAGAAAATACTTCATAAAAGCTTAAATTTTCTCCATTATGTTCCTGATTAACTGAAATGGAAAGGCAATGATAGCTATACAAATCTTCAAAAATTTCAAAAAACTTTATAACATCTCAAAAGAGTTGTTTTCATAAGTTTCTTTTTCTATGTCCATGTCATTTGAAGATTGTGTCTACTTGTTCAGCCAACCATCCAAATATGTCTAAAAATACCAGGAATTTAAAATAAATTTACTGTTATGACAACTTCTGTTTGTTCAGAAGTTGTTTGATCAAAGGTTTTAATAGTCAGGAAATTAAGATTTTTTTAACGGATGCTATCATATTTATTGTTATTGTAATTAGTGTTACATTCCTAAAGAAGAACAAAGGAAAAAATTTCCACACAAGTTCTACATGAATTGTTAATGTCAACTTGAATTTCCTTGTTTTTTCCTAGTTTATAAAACAGCCTTAATATAGAATCATTTTGTCTCAATTTCTTCAAATTTGTACATTCATAATATTAAAGAATGGATTCATTCCTCTCTCCACATACCCATTTCCCTCTTTTTGTTTATTTTTTAATTTCTTTCAAAGATCAATTTATTTCTCCATGTACATCTTCAGTGCTCTTAAAACATAAAGCTGTCTTAGCATTTCACTGTTCTCCAAAATTTGCATTTCAGCTTTCAGCAGTCTCTAACCAAGTGGAAGTTGCTCTTTTCCTCTTATTCCTAACACATTTTAAGTGCTTTGAAAAATTCTCTAAAGCAAGAGAAAAACTGAAGTTCTGATGTTACACCTAAGTCAGATCTAAGTACTGTATTGGTTTCTAACTCTTCTGTCTCTAGCATAAAATTAAGACATGGTTGAGACTAAATAGCAAAATCAACCTTTTGTTTCACCAGTTCAATAGACAAAAGACATTCATATTAATACTTCTGATGAAATTGTAGGTTATCAGTTCATTGAGACTGCTATTTTGGCTCCAGCAAGAAGCTAAAGTTCATCTGGCAATAACACAGGGATTTGAAAAAGCAACAAGGTTACGTGGACACTGGGACAGATCCATGCTTTGAAACCAGCCAGAGACAAAGCCTATGGCAGAGCTGGGTGATGAGCAGGGAGTTTCAGTTTCTACTGAATTGTCTAATTTGCTGACACTGCCAGAGTGGGTACATGTCAATTTGGGTTATACCACCATCAGCAACATTGGGGTTGTTGTACGCTCATCATTTGCCCACTCATCATTTCTTCAAAACTGTATGATAACTGGAACTGCTCATTGTTTGTGCTGATCTAAGGCTGGTGAATGCCCTTAGGAGCTACTTCAGTCTGTTTTGTTGGGTGTATGTCAGTGCTTAAAAACTGTGGGTCATTTTTATGCATGGCAAGGTACATGCTGTCTCTTACAGTTTGTTTTATCTCATGGTTTCACCTTCATCTGTGGCAGCTCCATCAGTGTGGTCTGTGTGGCCTCCTGCCTTCGCTGCTGCAGTGTTTGGGTGGCAAAGTCCATGAATTTAAGTCCTTAGGTCTTCTTCTGTAGTCAGTGCACACAAGGCTCAGCTTCTTCTTTTCTCACAAATGTCTGCCTGCCCCCAGCTACCAAACACCTTGACTGAATCCACAGTCAGTACCAGAACTCCAGCCAGACACTGAGCTGGTTTAATGTCAAAATAGACCAGCTGTGCACAGGCAGCTTCTCACACATCTCACAAGTACAGGAGGATGGGCTGGTCTCACTAACAGCATGCAATTTGGCTTGGTGATTTCAGAAAATGATGAGGAGCAGGAGGCTCTGCTGTCACTGGACAAGCCTGGTTGGTATTCCCAAGGTAATGCTATCCAGCTTTATGATCTCCTGAAGAAGATGACTGGCAAGTTGGATCCCAAGGTATGTTACAAGTGAGAGTAAATCTTTCTGAAAATACCCTGTTTCACTCAAGAATTCACCAGACAAACTTTCACTATAGTTATTGATGTGATTGGTTCTGCAGCCCAGAACTGCAAGTAGCATATTTGTCTTCTTATCGGTAGAATATGTAAACTTTCTGTATGCAGGGTAAACATTTCAGCAGCTTTGGGAAGAATCAGGTTGTAATCAGGAAATACCCCTGAGGAAATAGATCATAAAGATTAAAAGACAGCATCAGTAAAAATGAGGAGTACGTTAAGTACAGGTCTGGATAGGTGAAAATGCCACTAAAGATGGTGTAACAACATTTTTCATAATGAATAAATTCCTCCCTGGACACAGAAGAGTTTTGAGTCACCAAGAAGAATGTTCTTTCTTGTTTCCAGTGTAGTCTAAAACTTGTTCCAATTCAGTGTATTTTTTGGTAATCTTTCTATGGCTTCCCGTCAGGCTATTTCTGTCAACCAAAAAACTCACACTTCCTTTTGCTGGTCCCAGTTAGGCTTCCTTTTCCAATGCCCCTGGAGAGTGAGAGCAAGGAGGGTGTGTGGGGCCAGCCTTTCCCTTATGGAGCTGGTTGAAGATAAAGCCCCAAACTTGACATTAATAGGATCTCTGCATGTCTTGACCAAGTGTAAACATGGAGGAATTTTTATTAGGTCACTTGAAGGCTCTTTTTCTCTCTCTGTGAAATACAGTTTGCTTGTGTTTTCCTCATATACAATGAACTTCTAATTTGCTTCTTCCCTCACAGGTTGTTTATTTTGGTGACAGTATGCACTCAGATATTTTCCCAGCTCGTCACTATAGCAACTGGGAAACTGTCTTCATCTTAGAGGAGCTTCTAGGGGACAAAGGTATAGTGCCTGCAAAGGCTGAATCTGAGCCATTGGAGAAGAAAGGAAAATATGAGGTAAGGGTTCCTGCAGATGTTTCCTGGAACAGAATAAAGTAAATTACAAAAAAGCCTCATGTCACCTGCACTAGGAATCAACCTGCTTGTCTTACCATGGTGCTGGCAGCATCAGCATCCCCCACAGATGTGTCCTTCTTGTCTTACCAGGAGGATGCTGTTCTGTCCCAGCTCAGCAATGCATGGGTGACAAGGCACCTCTACCTGGAGCTAAACCATGGATCTCAGAAAAGGGGCTGTGTGTGCTCTCCCTTAGCAAGAACCTTTTTAGTAACAAGATCCCTCCATCCCAAAAGGAAAAATTCCAAGCCTAGTTATCACAAGTCCAGTGCCTGAACTCTGCTGAGTTCATGGCGTTTCCCTGTGTGTTGTGGCCAACTGTAAACACAGAGGAATTTTTATTACATTGTTTTGAAGGTTGCTTTCTGTCTATGTGAAATATGGTTTGCTTGTGCTTTCCTTATATACAAATAACTTTTAATTTGCTGCTTCCCTCACAGGTTGTTATTTTGGTGACAGCTGTTGTCAGATAAGAGGGGTGGCTTCAAAATCCAGCCCAGTGAAGACTTACTGATAGTTACCTCAGATAAATAATATGATTTTCAGGTTGATCACTGCTGGGAAGCAGGGCCTTAGCACTGCTGTCACCCTTTAATTTTCCCACAGAAGGTGGAAGGTTACTATGGTTTATCCTTTCCTCTGCTCCCAAAGAGCAAAGTAGGTAGAAAACAGCACTGAGATGGGTGATGAGGCAGCACTGTACCTCCAGCATGTCCCATGTAGGTAGGAACTACAGCAAGGCTTCACTCTCCATTTGGAGTGTCTCCTCATTTCATATGCTACTAAATAAATAGGTCATTTTCTTCTAACTGCAGAAAAATACAGATGCTTTTCACACTTTTCTTTGTAACGCACTAAACTTTATTTTTCTTTTAAAATAATTACTCTTTGTGATTAAAAGTTGACTTACCAATAGAAAAGATCTGGGAGGTGCATTTATACTTGGTGTGTTTTTAATCCAAGTGTTATAAAAGCTCCTGGTTTTAATGTAGAAAAGGGTCTCTTCAACAGGACTAAAACAATATAGATGTGATATCTTTATCTTATTTTTTTAATAGACATATCTCATATTTTCCCCCACTACCTGATTTCCAAACTGTAGTCAGACAAAGACATTTCAGTCACTGAAATAAGGAAATGTAATCATTAATGTTTAGGCCTTTTCCTGGGTTGTATATAAACAAAAATGAAGTCAAAAAAAATTCAATATCCTATCAAGAGAATGTATTTCTCAGTAGGAAGGGGAGGTGGGGGAGGAAGAGCTAGTAACACATACAGGTTAATACAATTTGATTTAAATAATTAATGCTTTAAAAATAACTCAAATCCTCCATAAATTTGTTCATTCTCTAACTGGAGACTCTGCTGCATTGCTGCATAAAATTTAAAGTTTGGGGGATTTGTTCAACACGGTTTCTTAAGCATGTTCAATATATGCTTTTGAAGCACACATTTTTAAACAGAGAGACAGAAGGTGGTTCTTTTCCTGGAAGTACAAAGAGTAATGGATTGGTTTATTTCTGAGCCCACAATGATGATTCGGTTTTCCCTTGTTGCGACATCTCTCCTCACAAGATCCGTCTTCTCTATCGCAGCAGTTGTCAAGCAGCAAATTGAGACTTTTAGGCAGGTGCTTGACGTTTCACTGACACTGTAGCACTCTTGACAAGAGATTGCAGTATCTCAGGGAGACACCACCCCTGCCACACACAGCCCCTGTTCCGTTTACATCTGCTACCAGTGACAGCGAGCAAGCAAGGGAGAAATGAATTGCGTTGATTAAAGGAACCTGAACCAGGGGGGCCGTGGCAGGTCAGTGGTGTTATTTCATTACCAGGCTGCTCACTGGAGTCTGAACAACAGGTCACATCCATATCTCTGCAGTTGACTGGGCACCACTAACTTAACAGGACTAGTTCAAAGGGACTCCCTTCACAAACCTATGAGAGTTTTATTTTCATTTCCCCAAGCAACTTCTCCCATTAACCCTTTGGTTAAGAAGGGAGAAAAGCCAATTCAAAGGATTGTACAAAGTCAGGTGTTTCTGGAAAGTTAGTCACAGATTAGATTTCATCTGGTTAATCAGCCTTAGCATTCATTGGCAATAAAATACAGTAGTACAGTAGATTTTCCATGCCATGCTGTGTGTGCAGAGAGGGACTGAAAACTTAATACATAGTACAACTCTCAATGCTATCACTCTTTACAAAATACTATTAAAGTAAGAAAGTATTACTTTAATTGACAATTGCATCTTTCAGAAAGAAATGACAAAAATCTGGTTTTAGTTGTTTGACTGGTATTTCATCACTAACAGTGAGAGTGGAAGAAAACAACCTCCTCACACACCAAGTGGGAGACTTGTGATTTCCATTTTCATTTGCAGTTTTTGTCTTTTCCCTTCAATTAAATGCATGATATAAGGCAGATACACATAACTGTGAAATTATGGTAACAACTGCAGTTCTTTTAAGTATGTGAGTCATAACCAAATAAGCAAGAGAATAGCAAACTAAAAACTATTTATGCAGTTACTTGGCTTCTAAGTAAATTGCAACATGCAGGGTGAATAAAAATACAAGGCATTTTATTGAAACAGGATTTGCCTCTCTCCTAGAATTGGGGGTTTGTTTGTTTGGCTGGAGGCTTTGGTTTTGCATTCTGTTCTTTAAATGTGTGATCAGTTCCATCAATGAAAACTCAAAAGGAAAGCTGGAATTTGTCCCAGGATTTCGAGGAAAATTATTACAGAGGAGCTGTCAGTGTGTAAATGAATGGCTTATATGAATGAACAGAGCAGAAATTAAATAATTAATTGGTGGATATACATGATAATTTTGTAGTTAGAAGAGAAAACTTAATTTTTACAATACTGACTGGTGACTGGTTTGTTGTAAAAGTCAGGTCTGTAATCCCTGTATTTCCATTAACTCCCTTGGTGTGACCATAGACAAGGCTATTTCCTTTATGCCTTTTGGCTCTGTTTGTCTCTTTATTCCTGTTTATCTTTGGCACAAATCTAACGGTACTTCCTGGAACAACCTGAGGTGTTGTTGTGAAGCCTGATGTGTTAAAGCCATATTCCTAGGGCAACACCCTGAAGTGCAGCACATTTTATTTTAAATTTGCTAATAGTGATCCCTGTTGTAGTTTAGCTACAATATTCATGTGTGAAATGTTTCATATTTGCATGATGTGTAGGAGGGCAGGTTCTGTGCAACAGAATTCACACCAGTGGCTGGTTTGTCCATTTGTGTGATTCAGGGACATCCCATTGTTGTGGTCAGCACAGTTGTGCTGACAGAAACATCTCAAATACTATTACACCAGAAAAACAGTGTTTTGAGCATTGATTTTTTTCTGGCATCAAGAGTCAGTGGAGTGTTATTACCTCAGGACAGAGCATACAATCATCAGTACCATCACTCATACTGGAGGCAGTAAAGTATTCCTCAGGCTCTGTGCTTGCTATGGCATAGATGGCAAATCTGCATCTAAATAAAGCTCTTAAAAATACTATTGGCTTGGTCTTCCACTCCTCTCTCCTTTACATCTTTCATTCTTTCATCCCTTTACCAAATGTAGAAAACCTTCAGAGCTTGGCTCCCTGCTAATTAGTATTTTGGAAAGGTCATTTGTAAGCCAACTAATCAGTGTTACCCAAGGATCCTATTAACAGATTCTGTCGATTCTTTTAACAGGCCCTATTTGTCTAGAGTTAGCAAAGCAAAGATGGTAGCACGTACTTCAGGTGTTTTGATTTTGTGGAAGGCCCTGGAACTTGGGAATTTCTGGTACCATCCCTATTTCCCTGAAGTGTAGATGTTTTCTTCAAGGCTTTGTACCCTCAACTGGCACAATCAACATCTGACCTGCTGCTGTCTGACCAATATGCCTGAGAGCAAATCCATATGCCTGGGGGATTTGCATGAGAAAGAGGGATTGCCCAGCACTTTCCAGGATCTGCTGTCCTGCTGTGAGAGCAAATTCTGTGTTTGGGGACTGCAGGAGTGGCTGATGCATCTTTCAGAGCTCATCAGCCCTGCTGCTGGGCATGTGCCTCCAGGCATGTGAGCAGCCACAGTGAGAGGAGCCTTTTGCCTCATTTCACAGATGTACAGATTCATGATGTGTGGTCTGTCCTTCATTGCAGGCTCTGATGTGTGCTGCAGGTGAGATAAGGACATTTTCAGGGCATCAGTTAGGGATGGAAGGGGAAGCAATGTCAGATGCTCCTAGGGATGTGGTCAAAGTTTTGAGTGCTCTTTACAAATTTTAAATCAAGATTTAGCCTACCAGACCAGCCCTGTCATGTGTAGATAAGCCAGCAGCAGAATGATGGGATCTCTGCACTAGGTGATGACAAGTCTCATATCTAACCGGGTTTGATTTCACCAAGGGCTTGGCTTGTAAATCCAAAATTTAACTCTCTCCTCCTTAATAAGGAAGAAAATCCCACTCTAGAATCAAACTTCTGTAAAAATCAGTTCATTTCCTCGGTTACATTTTTAATTGTCTACTGAACTAACCATCCACTTCAGAAAGCAGAACCCTCACTTCTTTTATCTTATCAATAAACAGGACCCTGTCTTTTGTACAAATGCTTATGTGGGCCAGTAGTGGCGTTGTTGTTTTGATTAATCACCTGAACAGCTGTAATAGCCTTAAGAGTCTTCTGCATGTGTCATCCAGCTGGCAAACAGATTTTAATTCATCAGAGCATTTAACTTAATTATAACTGATGTAAAGTCCTGGGATTGGCATAGAAAGATAAGGTTTAGTGAAGGAAAAAAGAAAGTAACATGCTGTCCCTTTGTGCAAGGCATTAAAAAACAAACAAAAAAGCCCAGGACTTCAGCTAAATGCTTATTTTGAAACAAAATATGGGAGGTTTTTTTCCAATTTATTTACCTCAGAATACAGAAATTAATATCTACTTTTGTTGAAATCAGTACTTACCCCCATTTAAACTCAGAGGATAAACTGTAGCACAGACTGATGGAAGTGTGGCTCTGTGTTTACTGATGTGGTCTGTTTGGTTGCCTCAACCACTTCCTTGTGATCAAAAGATACAGGCCTCCGTCATAAACACAAATGACTCCAGCAGATTCTCAAAACTGTTAAGAGAGAGGTTAAATGGAGAATAAAGTACAAAAGTTCACAAACCTGGAGGCACAAACTGCTGTATCTGTTCTGCAAGTCTGAATGTTACTTTGCACACAAATTACTTTAACAGATTTTCTATAGTGTAGTTTTGTTTCCCGTTTTTTCATCTTTCTGTAGATGTGTCCTGGCATTTTATTCTGATTGCTCATGACAGTATATAGCAGGTTTCAAGATGAACTTGTAAAAAGTTTTTCCAATGCTGCTTTAATGTTTTTTTTTTAAACAGATGTTGTTGTCTGAAAATATACATTTAAAAAATTCGTATTCCACAATTTTCTAGGCAACTGACTGTCTCTCCATGGATTCTGTGGCTCTGTTTTTACTCATTCCTCAGCTCAGAAATAGATAACACAGGTGGCATGATGCATTCTTTGCAGTTACTCCACCCAGCATGAGGAAGCTCCTTTTCCCCCAGGAGGAGATCCCAGCTGTAACACAGCCTCTCCAGCAGAGAAGGACAGCAAGCAATTCACACTATCATAAAGAGAAAAACAGGGAAAATAAAAGGGGTTTACTTAAAAGGTTTAAAAACTATTTACAGTTAACTTTTTATGTCCTAGGGAATCTATAAATTGTATAAACAGGAACTTGGGGACTTATGGGAAGAAGATTCTTATTGTATTGTTGTTGACTTTATATTTTAAAGCCACATTGCTCCTGAGATACATTATAGGCTTCCCAGGCAATCAGAAAAACACTAGAGTTCCCTAAACTAATGCTTGTGGATAAATAAAGATTTATTTTTTTAAGCTTATGTATTTATTTATTTTTCTTTCAGGGAGATCAGCTCAAAGTTCCTTACTTTGTATCTAAACAGTGGGGCTCTTTCTTCGTGGACAGATTACCAGGCCTGGAAAATGCAGAGGAGACCTTAGTTCACACGTGGTCCTGTAAATGTATTAGCACTTACAGCACTATTGCAATCCCTAGTCTGGAAGCAATAGCAGGTAAGGAAGATGTTTGGGGCTTTTTTCTAATGAACATGCAGTATTCATAGTAAGTTTGTAGTGCTGTAGACCTGGTTTTGAGATTGCATGTATCTAAAATACATTCAAAATACTCTGTTCATATGATGCAACACTTAGCACTAGTGACCATTGATTACCTGGATGTTTGAGCTTTTAATTGTTGCCTGATACACCAGGGGTTTTGTTTGTGTCTGCAAATAGGAGCTGTTTAATTGATTCACTGTTAGAGACAGGTTGCAACATTTACCGGACTGTAGATTAGTCCCTGAATCTGGTCCCTACTTCCCCACTGTGATTTGCTGTTTCTACTTTCAGTGGTGAGATAGATTCGAAACAAACAACATGCAAAGTTACTTGGGAGTGTTATACTTACAAAAATGTTTCTCACAGATCTGGCTTGTTACACTTCCCCTATCAGCTTACTGTAACTTTGCAGCTACCGTACATTCCTGGGATTACAAAGTGATGATGAGGACCCCCATGTGCTCCATCTATCATTTTGCATCACTGAACTTTGTCCATACCCATACCTAAAGGAAGAAACTAATTATTAAATGAATGAAGAACACAGCAAGCATTTACTTTACTAACCCTCCATTCAGCATCTTTTGCTTGCTTCATGCAGAAGACCAGGGAATAAAAGGTTTGTTGCAAGAGAGCATTTCAGGCTTGCCCAGCAATGACTTCTACAGCAGGACACATGATAGACCTTTTCTTTACAACCATATTTTACACATGTCCTTACATTGTATGGATATCTCAAAACAGAACAATCATAGACTGCCACAATTTATTTATGCCTCTCATATTTGCCATTTTGCAATGTATTTCAGCCCAAAGACACAAAAGCCCAAACATGCCAAGGAAAAAACGCCAACAGAGAGATAATTTCTATAAAACTCCCATCTAATACCCTTCCCAGGGTCATGCTTGCATGTGGCTTGCTTTGGACGTGTTGACCAGGAGAAAATGGTCGGCCACAGTCTGAAATTTGCCTCCCAGGCAGCTCCACCGCCCCCCCCCCCCCCCAACCCCACAGCTCAGTTTAAACGACAAGCAAGGCTTTTCAACCTCAAATGTATGACAGTCTTTCCAGCTACAGATGAAAGGGTGCAAGCCCATAAGGCATATCTGGGCAGTTAGTGATAGGATAGCTGCCTGCCATCAGCCATGGAACTCCTGCAAAGCTCCTGTTTGTCCATGAGGAGGGACACCGTGTGCTGTCCCTCACTGCATTGAACCACTGCTGGGGCAGGGAGTCATGTCTGTAAAAGTTAAACCCCAGTGCAAAAGGACAGGGGAGAAATAATGTTTTAAACTGGCAGCTGTGCACTGGACAGCAGACTCAAGTGAAGGTATGAGAACATCTCTGCTTTGTTACAGAGAGAGGTATTTCTTGTTTGTTTGTTTGGAAGAGCAGATGTTCATTATTATGGATGTTAAGGAATTCCTGACTCCTCTTGAATACCTTGTCTGACTCCTGTCACAGCAAGCTGTGAGAATCCCTGCCCTGCCAAGCCCTGAAGTTTTTGGCTGCAGCTGTAAGTCATATCTTAGCTACAGCTATTTGCTAGAAGAGATTGAAATGGGTTATGTGAGTTTGATGCTCTCCAGCTTTTCCTTTCCCATTCATCTGCTTCAATTACCAGCAGAGGACTTTCCACTGCCAAGCTGCAAAAACTCAGGCCTTTCCTCAAGATCCCCTGAGCCCAGTTGTGCAGCCAGGCTGCCACCGTGCTGACCACATGAGCCCAGCTCCCAGGCAGCAATGTGCTGACTGTGTGAGCTCAGCTCAGGCTGGCTCAGCCTTGGCAGCACCTCACTCAGCCTGACCCAGCCACACAAGCTGCCACCTCACTGGAGGTGCACTGCAGCCTCCTGTGAGCTGGGGGTTCACAAGGGCTTCTCTATCAACAATGTCTGACCTGGCTTTTGTACACCTATGTGAGCAGTAGTAAGTGCCACGTACAAGTCAGGATGCCAATGGCTTGTGGTCTGCAAAAATATTTGGTGAAATGTGGCAGATGGCTGCAGTGCTGGCTTTAAGACTGATTCTTGTTTGGCTGCAATGAGTGTCTGTGCATAAAGAACAGCTTGGTTTACTTCTCATGACACATTGAAAAAGATTATTCCAAAGACTATTCAGCATTACTTAATACTAGTAACACACTTACTCAATACCAGTTCAGAGATGCCTCTGGCAAGGAGGGTGTTACTGAAATTGCACACTGTTCATCATCTGAACTCTCCTCAGATTCTCTGAAGAGAAACTGGCATTTTCTTTGTGCATGAAAGAGTATATTTCATTTATTGTTAAAATTCCTCAAAGCAGACCTTCTACAATACCTTCTGTGCACTTCCATCAGTTTGGATTAGAAATCAGATACATGTTATATTGACAGTACATGGTTAATAAAATAGTAGAAGCCAATGTCCCTACTTCTATTCTACATGCCTCACTCACAAATCCATCTGTTTCTCCACTTTTCTGCCGTTGAGTCTCTCCTCATTTACAGCTCCCTTACAGATTTTTAAAGCACAATTATATCATAAGACAGATTTTCCAAACTGGGATCCATTACCGTGGGAATGTTGCTTTAGTGCTCCCACATGGAAATTAAAGGGGTAGGGGTCTCTCTGAAGAATTACATTCTGCATAAACCACAGTTTCCAGGTCATCTTTCTCCACGTCAGAAGGTTAGGTACGAGCCAAGTAGAGGACAATTACTCTTATCTTTCCTACCTGAATAATCTGAACATTACCTTCAAGGACAGCAACCACTACTCTGTGACCGCATGATCACATTTCCAGATCCCCATGTTAATAATTGTATTTCCTTCATCATATGGGTATTCCAACAGTAATTTCAACAGTTTCAAAGATACCATTTCTGACAGGTCTTTTGATTAACAGTTCTTTGATTGAAAAATATGATACGCATATTTCAACCTAATGCTTTGCCTTTCAATCTCACTATATTTGGTATTTTTATAAAAGCCACACTTCAAAAAATTCCATTAGGAGTTTTAGAGCTATGGAGGAGATTTTTGTAAGTTGTTTTTTTTTTGTCATTGTAAAGAAAAGGTTAAGAAAGTGGCCTCTAAATTGTAATAAGGAGAACATAACTTCTTTTCTAATTTCATCATTCTTAACCTAATGTTGTAAATTTGTCTGATAACCTCTGAATGGTGAAGTTTGTCACAGGATTAAAAATTACTGCAAGCAAGAAAAGGAGATTGAGTGATGTTGCAGCTCAAGAGAATTTCTTTTCAGAGAGGAATTAGTACAATTGTAAATGTTTTATGGAGACAGAGTTCATTTCACACTTTGGAGAGATTTGATAACCAAGCTTGTGTCATGTATGAGGATAATGCATTTTTTTTAATCTTGCATGCAATATGAAATTATATCAGGGTTTGCCCATATGGCTGCATAAGTTTATCTTTGTGCCTTATTGTTATTTCAGTTAGCTAGAGCTAGAGAAAAAAATCTCCATAATAATTAACCAAAGCTGTCTCTTTAAAGATGCCTACAGATCCCTGCCACTTCCTGCAGGAGTTTAAGTTGTCAGCCTGCTTGCTGTATAAATATAATGATAAAATTGCCAGTGAACCATGACAAAGAAGTTCATGTTTCTGCTTAGAGCTGCAAATTATCTGCACAATGGAAAGCTCAAGGCAGCCGTGGCTGGGGCTCCAGAACTGGCAATGTGCAGGTCGCAGATACACGGGTCTGCCAGCAGAGATCAACTACAAATTGCAAACTTCACACACCATCCTCCACATGTATTTTAAATGTGAATGCCCTGGAGGAATCAACTGTTATCATGGAAGACATGAATTTCGCTAATCTTGTGACATACTAATCACTGATCAGCCATATACTACACTAATCAGCCATATACTGATTTCTGTATCCTGAACAGCAACATTTGCAATTGTTGCTGAAGTGAAACAAAAAAAAAAAAATCCCTCATGTTTTTGCACCTTAGTTCTATGCTTTTTCATTGACATTACATCACCTAAAGTAAAATCCAACTCAATTTAGAATTAAATTACAGTAGTCCTTGCTGTAAGTAGACTGATAACTGTGCTCTTATTCAAATGATACAATAATATATAATTCCCTTAAACACATAGAACTATCTATATTATGCATTGCTAGTTAGCAGTAACCTTTCATATTTAATGCCTTATCTTACAATTGTGCTTTTGCTTGACAACTTCCATGTAAGACTGTATCTATACAATAGCATCTAGACACTAAGTTTATCAAAATGCTTGAGGATTTAAACTGCTTTGGGAATTTGCTGTTACAAATAATAGTTGCTGCTACAAGGCCAAAGAGGTCATTTTTATAATTAAAGTTTTATGCAAAAAAAGTACTCTTACACTGGGTGGAAAATTGGTGTAAATACACAACAGTAACATTTCCGAGCTTTTGTGGCCCTCAGGTTTCATACAAGGAAAAAAAAAAACAACAGATAATAAAGATAACTGAATAGAGAGAAGATATGTGTTCTGAGTGTATAAACAGCATCTTGATCTATGTGTCAGTTGAAATACATCAGATAATGTAAATCTGATTCATCTGTTCCAGGAAACTAGTTTCAATGTTCTCCTTTTAGAAGTAAGAAGAAAAAACGTGCCCAACGCAACCAACAAATATAAGGCATCTATTTTTTTCAGCTGAAATAAACAGCATTTTAATCATAAAAAATTATTGTTCAATAACTCAGGACTAGTTTATAAAAAGTCCTTGGGACCTAGCTACTTCCCAAATGGTCTGAGACCTCATCTTTACCACAGGATTGGACCACTTGATAGTGATTTTCAGTGTAGAAAGGACAGTATTCAGTGTATTACGGTTTGATCAGGCTTTCCTTCCTCCTCCAGAAAGGTGTATTGACTTGTGCCCCTGAAGACCGTGTCAAATCATGCAGAACCCAAAAGATTACTTCCTAGCCAATAGCTGACAGAAATGTTCCTGCCATCGTTATTCTGCTCTATGAGATGTCAAAGTACAGCCACCTTGAAAAGATTAAAGGGAGAACTCATGAGCAACTCATTAAGAAAGGGGGAACCACTCAGTCATTCCTGCTTTAAAGTTATCCTTCAACTCAGGCAGCATAATTTCATTTGCAGGCTGTAACTAAAGCTGTAATTGGGTTTTGACCGGATCACAGGCTTATCGGGTGGGTTTAGACTGACACTTTATAAACCCTGGTTGTAATACAAAGTGTTGATAATTTTTGAGTGTGAAAACTAGTGGAAATAGATAAATCACCAAATATTGAAAATACTTGTCTGACCAGGTTGAAATTGAACATAACCTGCAACCTCACATGTTAAAAAACAAAAACATTGCTGGAAGGACATTTATGTACTCTGGACTGGTATGTAAGATATTCCTTCTAGATTAAGATGGTCACACATGCTCAAAAAACTATGTAGGCCTTGACTTCATGTGCGTTTGTGTGCGGATTTTTATTTTGAGGTAAACAATGTTTGTCACCCCTCTAGGAAAAAAAAATCAGGGAAAGGGAAAGAAAACGTTTTTTTTACAAGAGAGGGGAACATGATGAGATTAACCCATCTCATGAGTTTGGAGAGGAAGGTTGCTCTTGGTGAGTTTATCTCAAAATGAAAGTAAAGGGTGTATCATCTCCACATTTATCTTAATGTAGCTCCTTCACAGTCTCAAAATGTAGCTCTTTTTTGTTTTTTATTAATCAACCAGAAATTCCTGTCAGCTCAAAAAATTGCTTGTTTCCAGGCTAACTTCTTGAACCTACCTCAGAAGCCCTTCCTCCTGCTCCAAGATCCAGAATGAGTCATTCACACACAAGAAATTAATTAACAGATCCCTGAAAGGCTAACACATCCTAGTAGGATCTTGGCATTCTCTCAAGATTTTTTTTTAGTTAAAGTCTTCACCTAGATATCTAAAAATATCATAGTCCAATATTTTCTTCTGATCATTTCCAGATCAAGCAAAGAACCACACGTGTCTATTTTCTTACAAGACTTTCAAAAACCACCGCTTAAACAAAAACAAAAACGAGAAACATTTCCCTCACATAGAAATAATGAGTTTTCTCATGAAAGCCCAAAAGAGCAAAGGAATTTCTAAGGCTTTCCTTCACTGCAGACCCTTATCAGGCTCAGCTGCGAGTCAGTGCACGCCTTGTGCACAGCTGTTTTGCTCAGGAAGGGGTCAGCGGTCCCTTGGCCATAGGGTAGACCCAAAGTAATGTGACTTGTTATTCCCAAGATAATTACAGTAAAATTGCACACCACAAGCAATCTCAGCAGCCACGATGGGACAGTCATTCCATTTCCCCAGGCACTTGTCCATCTGCAAAACCGGTAGTAAAGCTGCTGCTGCACATATCCCTGCAGTTTGCCACTTGGGTTTTCTCCAATGGCACTGTGTTAGATACCACAAAAAAGTAACCAGTGACAAACCTCAGTGGCACTGAAGCTCTGGCTCAGGCCAAGCTCAGGCCACAGATGTCTGCTGGCAGTGCCACAGGCATGATCTCCAACCGATACACCTGTGTTGGCAAAAGCTTTTGTGCAAGTAAAACAGCAAACCTGCACTTTGACTGAGAATAGTTTTAGTCTTTATTCCTACATGACTGAGAATAGTTTTAGTCTTTATTCCTACATTGCCTGGAGTAAACTGCACTGGCTCATATCACCAACTGTATCCAAACTCAGAAGCTTTCTCCTGCTGTGGAGCAAACCTATATTGAGGAGTCACCCCTTTCCATACAACACCACCCAGATAGTCCCTCCTCTCCAACTTCTGAGTTATAGAGTATGCAGACAGCAGCACTGACATTCATGTAATTGAGAGAAAGAATGCTTTTCTCATGCTGACTTCTCTCTTTTGGGAGCTTTACTTTAGTACAGCAAACATCTGACCTCCAGTTTAGGAAAATCGACCGTAGGAGTTTTTCTAAAAATAACTGCTATCAGATAAATCTTCTTGTGGCCTTGGGATTTTTTCTTTTTGCCTTTAGTATGCTGTCTCACATCCTGAGCTATTAGTGCAAGTGCTGCTTTGACTGTTACAAAATAGAGATGGGTCAGGAGATAAAAAACATTTAGCATTTAAGAAAAAGCAACACCTGTTACAGGTTACCCACAGACTGGAAAGCCAGGTCACCCAAAGGCACAGCCAAACTGGTGAGTTCCCCTGCAGGAATTATGCTTACTCCATTGCTAAGAAATAATTATTAGAAGTTCTTATCATTAAGAAATTAATATTTTCTCTCATTAGTGACTTTGAAATACAATGAAAGATTCATTATAAAGCTTCTAAGCCAGCGTTAATTATGGAAAATCCTGTAAGAGGAAAAAATTTATACTAGCTGATGGTTTGCCCTCTGCCCCTATAATTACCTCACCCAGATGATGAGATGTAAGATAGAGCTCTGACGGTATTTTCTGAACTTTGACACAATTAAGCAGTTTAAAGATTGTTTTCAAACTTGGGTATCACTAACAAGGTTTTAGTTCTCTTCCTCGTGCCTTTTCCATGGCGATAATCAGGAGGATATATTTGGATTCACTTAAGAACACAACCCTGCTGTTTACTAGGAGGCTTCTGCAGCATCTGGCGCCAGCCCTGCTCACTGGCAGGGAGCAGATCTCAGGGTGGGAGGGGGAGTTCTGCTTTCTGTAGAGCTTCTCACTCATCCCAGGGATGCTGCTGTGGTGTCATGATGAAAAAATGTTGGCTTTGCTTTTGTTGGTCAATACTGAAAAATTATTCCTGACATTTCTGCTGTGTATTTTGGAAGAAATCTGTTTCAGTCTTGGACTGTGTTTTTAATTGAAAAACAATGACATCCACCTAAAGTGCTTAGTTAAGATTTCATTTGTTTAATCTATTGGTTTGTTCAAGGAAATTTTAAAAAATTAGAGTAGTAAGTTTATCAAGCAGGCCTGTGTCTGGATTAAATTAAAATTGTCTTCCATCCAGTTGCTCAAATACTTTCCTGATCACTCATTGAGAATATTACATTTTCCCTTCTTCTTGTGGTTTCTCTTTCTTGCTTGTGGGTGGAACTCCAAGTCTTCCTCTGATAGAAGCTTGTGGCATTGATTTAGCTGGCCTATACCAAATGCACAGCACACGTGACAGTGGGATGTTTTAACTGTGATATAAATGCATGGATATGGATTGGGTATACTTAAGCATCAGAACACAATGTTCTACTTCATGTCACTTAATACCTGGATCTGGATAACTGGAACACAGGAACTGACAGTAGCTACTGTTTAGATACCATCATTGTTATTTTGCTCACACCAGGGCTGCTGGAGGCCTGCAAGGGAGGCAGGGCAGGGCAGGAGCTCTTCTGAGCTCAACTTAAGCCATGTAACCTGTGAGGGATGCCCAAGCCATTGGAAAGTGCTAGCACCACTGAGTGGTCACCATCAAGGAAAGCAGTATTCATCACTCACTTGCACTCAGGCTGGTGTGGGAGCAAAGAAAAGAGTGGGACAGGAGCTCAGGGTGAGAGATCTGACTGGCATTTCTGTAGATCTAGGACCTTCTGTATTCCTCTCGGACCCTCTTGGGACCCTTCACATCTGATTTCTAGGAGTCTTCGGCTCTTAAAGGGAATATCCTGTTTGTCTTGGGTTTAAAAAAAAAATTAGTCTGGGTAGAATTACCTAAGAATGATAGAAAAATTCTGGGACTGTGGTTCTCAAGCAATTGGATAGTGTCAGCTAGTTCCTTCTTCCAGTCTCAGGCTGTCTTGTTTGTTCAAGTCTACTTAGGGTTTTTTGTGATAGTGGCAATATTGGATGAATTTTGTGCTGAATTCATTATCAGTGCAGGTTAGGATTCATTAGATCCTTGCTGTCAAACTACCCCCTTGTTGTAATATCTGCCCCCTGCCTAGTTCATTACTCTCCATCAGGGTTAGGTGACAAGTGGGTGCCCAGATGCAAAGGTCTACCACCACAGCAGCAGCTGGGAGCATGCATAACAGCAAATCCTGAAGAATTTACTGGGAAAAAAAACAGAAGGAAAACAACAACTTGGAAATAAGCAACTAATTTTTTCCCAATATTGGCTTTATTATAGAATACTGTATGGTTTTGGTTTTTTTCATGCCTTTGAAAAATGGATATGATTTAGAGTCATCTTCCAAAGTCAGCTTGCTGAGACAAAAGCAACATTTAAATTGATAGATTGGAGTGTGAATATATAAAAATCTCTTTTGGAGCCTTTGGCATTGGATATAGAATGGTTTGGGTGTTTAAGCTGATTCTGTAAAGCTAGTTTATGAAGAAATACCAATGAAATTACCATTTTGATCCAGCTGATTCTTTTCCTCAGCAATTATCAACTCTGTAGCAAGTCTGCCCCATTTGTGCTGCTCTTTGATTAAACTACTCTTGGGAAACTCCAGGCTGCTAGACTATTAAGCTAGTAAAAGCTTTTTTATAAAAGTAACTGTATGACATTTGATTTTTATAGCTTGTAAAGATATTTGGAAATATTTGCTTTCTTTTTTCCATTTCTTTTGTCATTTTTGAAGCCTTTGTGTTAAACTGAGTGTCATAAATAGACTCAGCAGCCAGTAAATCCACTGGGCCTTCTGCATACTAGGAAAACATCTGCCTGTTCTGCCGTGCTCCAGAGATTTCCCTGACTCAGACAAAATGAGAAAATTAACTTCTCTGACAATCTAAAATCACCCACTTAAATAATTCTCTTCCAATTATCTTTCCTCCTATTCCTACTTTATTCCAGCCTCTATCTGATTTTTCAGCTTGATCTAAGTACTCTTTTGTTGCTGTGTTATGTTCAATATGAGTTTGAAGCTGCAGACCTGGATGCTGTCCTGGTGCCTGCCTGCAAATCACTTGTGAGACAGAACTAGATTTCCTGTTGTTTTTGCTGAAACTACTAAAATTACGGGTTTCTGTTTCATAGAAGCTGTTGAGTGGGGGAAAAAATTGCAGCATGTAGTGACAGGATGTCATTTCCCCACATTTACTCCAAATTAAATTTTAAAAATTGCAATTCATAAGTTATTGTACAGATAAGCCTAGTAATAGCTTTTATGCTTTACTTTGGTTCTGAACTGACAACCTGGAAAGGAGCTTCGCCCCTTTTTGGGGGGGAAAGGAAATTTTTTCTTGAACTGGGTTTAATTTATATGTTTTTAAGTTGGTTTCTTGAACTTTGAGTACAAGGTGAGCACAGGAAGTATCAGTTTTCTGGCTGTGAGGGTGGGTGGGTCACTGTTGGCAGCAGAGGCTTTTGAAAAGTTACAGAAAATAAAGCTTTCACTGTTCAGAGCTATTTTAATGCATTCAGTGTTCTTTACAGACTGGAAGTGATGAGCACATCAAGTTACAAGTGCAGATTTCTAAGAATGCTTGATACAAAATGATGTTGTTAGCACTGGATTGCAAGAAGGTCTAAGAGTGGGTGCTTTTTGGGAATCCTGCTTCAATAGCCATGAAAAAAAAGGAACTGATTCTTTGTTTTAAACATAACCCTCATTTGAGTAGACGGTTGAGATAAAAGAGAAGGATGACTAATTGACAAATAAACTTGAAGGTGTATTGGGAGAAAAACTGCATCTAGGCTCAATGAAGATTTTTCATTAGTATTTAAGCATTCATTAAATAATTTTCTCTGACTAACATTATTTCAGCAATCAAGGAACTGAATATCCTTTACTACAGTTGAAAAAACTCTGAAAGTCAATCCCTTGAACAGCTGAAGATGTCAAATAAATGTGTAATCATGCAATCAGATTGAATTCTGGTGCCGGTGAGCTAACAGCTCAAGGTTTTAAGAAGTATTGCTATTACGACAAGCTTGTTTTTTATGTGATACAGGCTGTGTTGCTAATGAGATGTGGTATGTTTCTGTCTTGCAGATTTACCACTGGATTATAGATTTACACGATTTTCCTCAAATAGTTCAGCAACTGCTGGGTACTACCCAAGCCCTCCAAGAGCGCTGCTGCCAGTGATGATGAAATAGGTTCTCAGCTTTTTCCTTAGATAACCCTGTGACCCTTACTTAAACTGCTATCAAATGCTAATTGCTGAAAATGCTGTGTGATGCTTCATAAAATAGAGTGATGGATTAAAGCAGACTCTGTGTAGATTTGTGTTTCACTTGTTTCTCTAGTCCAGCTGGAACAGGTGAGTGATGCATCCTTCTCTCTAAGTCTTCTTAGAGCACCACCTTTTACAAAGTGCTGTTGGCTTTTTGCATGCACTGCCCACAGGCTTCAGGAGAAATGTAATAGTAAAAGCTCATTCTGAGTTACATTCTACATTTTTGAGGACATTTTAGGTACTCTCCCTCAGCCATATTTCAATTAACAGTTGCCTTGGGCAGCCCAGGTTATGACCATACACCAATGTTTTGCAAGCTCTGAGGAGTTAATTCTCCTGCTGTTCTTGGAGAGAAAGAAAGACTGAGTCCCAAAGAGAAAGATCATCATACTCAAAGAGAGATTTGAATGGGATTTAGGCAACTAAATGCAGATAATTCGGAAAGACTTTATCATACTTAGTATTCCTGAAAATGAAAAATACCTGACCACTCTTCAGCCATAAGGTTCCCTACATGCCTTTTCCTCCTTGAGTCTGCAATACCTCAAGCATCAAAGCTCTTCTGCAGAAGGAGGGAAACCTGCATACATTTCCCTTCTCTGATGGAGTGGATTCAAACCTGCATTCTCCACCTCCCAAGAGTAGGAAAGCTATAACAACCAGCCATCTTTGCTAATTACAGCCTCAGCCAGAAGGGGAGCAAGACTCAAGGCATGAACTGAAAATATGAGATTTTTACCTGCTTATTTAAACAAACAGGATTCTCTTCTCTTTGACAGTGTTCACGGGGTCTCAGGTTGAGGGAAGAGATGAGGATCTGACTCCATCCGTGTTTCCGAAGGCTTGATTTATTATTTTATGATATATATTACATCAAAACTATACTAAAAGAATACAAGAAATTATTTCATCAGAAGGCTAGCTAAGAATAGAATAGCAAAGAATGATAACAAAAGCTTCTGTCTCAGACAGAGTCTGAGCCAGCTGACTGTGATTGGCCATTCATTACAAACAACCAATATGAGCCAAGCACAAATCCACCTGTTGCATTCCACAGCAGCAGATAACCATTGTTTACATTTTGTTCCTGAGGCTTCTCAGGAGGAAAAATCCTAAGGAAAGGATTTTCCATAAAAGATGTCTACGACATTTCTCTGTGGATTTAGGTTCAAAGACCTGTTCTCCAGCACTTAGGACAGGAAGTGCTCAGTAACTAACACAGGCTAGCAGATGCAAAAAGATGCCAAATATTTGTTTAGTCAGCAGTTTTGCCACACTAGGATGGTAGATTTTTGGATTAACTTCCCTCAAAATTTAAAGAACAATAAACAGAAACTTAATTTTCTTGTTTCCAAGGAAAAGAACTCACTTTGTTAGGCCTAGATAGTTACCAAATGGATTTAGCTTATGTCACCACAGCTCACTCTGTATCTTCGTGGCTTCACCAGCTAAAATATTCTGTCAGAATCAAACACAAACACCATTCCACTTCATTTCGGAGATACTGGCCTCTGTCTGCGTATTTTTTCCTGCCTTTACATAAAATGTTGGTTTTACATTCTTGTGGACCGGTATACTTGCAAGTAAAAAACATTTCCAAACTAGCATCAAGCATTGGTTTGTTGAAAGGGAAACATAAAACAAATGGGGACAAAATTGAGAAAAACTTCCTCTAAGACAAGGTGGATGAGGAATGAACATGAAAGTGCCATTCCCCTCATAAAATACAGGCTGAAAATATTTTATTTAAGATGATAACAGTTAGCAAAAGTTGAGTTTATTTGTTAATCTTTTAATTAGCATCAATGTCTTCAGCAGCAAATCTGGCTCATGACAGTGCTATGATTTGTATTAAGGAGAGAGATACCCAGATTAAAATCTCAGATTCCTGAAAACAGCATCTTTGAAATTGTAGCCTGAATCAAGTAATCTTCTGCAAATAATTTCTAACTAATTTATGGTGCCAACCCATATTGTGTGCCTTCACAGTTCTGTTGTTATGAATTTGGAACTGATTTTTTTAGGGTAGGGATTTTTTTCTTGATTTTTTTAAAGAAAACTAATTGAATTGCTGCAGAAAATCAGGCTAAAAATCTTCTAAGTCCTTGGGTCCTGGTGTCTCAGTGGAGAAGCAGTATTTCTTTTAATGGAAAGGTGGCAGATTCTAAGGACAGCCTGAACACAAAGCTCACCAGAAGAAATACATGTGCCCATCTTAGACAAAGGCTGTCACCAGCCATTTGCACTTGCTGCCAGAAGGACCTCACCTCACAGTAGCAGAGAAGGAAGAGGATAACAGAAAGCTGCTGTAAGCATGACTCCATGTGCCTCTGTAGTCTGTGGCTGCACGAACACTTGGGGAAAATAACTGGTGTGGTTGCCCAAAAAGTAGAGTTCCTGTTACATAAAGACTCTTCTATTCAAGAATCTGTGAAAATTATACAGGTCTTATTACAAAGCAGAGATTGGCAATGGAGGAATGAGCAGGCAGTTGGTGCTGTGGCAAGAGGAGAGCTGTTGGAAACGGTGTGAAGGAACAGGGAGAGGAAATGCACATGGCAGAAAGTTGGTAGAGAGCTCGCCATATTTATTATGACATTGTAAAGACACCATCTTTGCTTTATCCTTATTTCTGCCTCTCTTCTTTTTTTTTAACCCCTGGAAATCTCTGAAATTTCTTGGATTCTCTTGTGAGAGGCCATTGACAGAAAGATTGCCAAAGTGCCTGCAAAACTATCTTGAGCATCAGCAGGGAGACATAAAGTTGTAAAATTTCCTTGAAATCCCCGTGTCTGGTTAGACAATCCTGAAAGCCACAGTTTTGCTGAAAACCAGAGATGAATACCAAGTTTCCTTTGGTGTCTGTTTTGCTATAAAGCACATATGTCTGGATTTTAAAATAAAGAGAATTTATTTCTGAAAAAAAATGTTCTCTGAATTTATTTTATAGCTGAGCAGCAAAATGAGAAAAGAGAAATAAGCTTGTCTCAAAGCAGTGCAAGGAGCGGTTTTGCTACAGCCTCAAACAAAACAAAATTTGACCTGCTCAGCATAAGACATATAAAACAACTGAAAACCTTAATACATTAATACCTTTAATACTGATAGGGAAGTAATCTTTGATGAACAGAAGAGCTTCGTGCAGCTTTCCTGACTAGAGCCTTCACTAGAGCCTTCTTCATCCCCAGTGAGAAGCTAAATAAACAAAGGCAGGCAGATCGTCTGTGGTGACCACGAGGCACTGCTGGACACAGGATTTGCCCCTTCCCCATGGGAATGATGGGGCTCTCCAGCTCACCTGAGTCCCAGATCTGTGGCAGTAGCAATTCTTAAGGGAATTCCCAGGAAAATTTATCTGATGACAGGCAACGGGAACCAGCATTCCCAAATCTAGTTTAAGTCTTTCCTCTTGTGGTCAAGTATGCATTAAATCATGCCAAGGTAAACAACAGCAGAGTGTAAGAATGTGTTACTTAGCAGAGATGGCACCAGTGGGAAGGTGACATCTGAACTGCCCTTTGCCACCACAGGGATCAAAACCACAGTAAGCATAAAACACACTTTCATACACGAACTTGATGTTTTACAGCACAGTTTCTCAGAAAGTCAGATTTAGAAATAAAGCCACCTCTGTGCAAGAAAGTAGAAGAATCACACCCTTCACCATAGGGATCTGACAGGAAGATGTTGCTTTGGACTTCCCTGGAAGGGAGCATGGCATGGGGCAGCCTGCTGCTCCTCAGCCTCGTGGAAGGAGAAAGACAGGTTTTACAGTACATTTAAGCAACTGACTTTTAAAACATCTGCCTCCTTCTGTACATATGCCTAGAGGTAAATAGCATTTCAGCTGACTCATGGCATCAGATTTAGGGGGGAAAGCACATGGCTAAGCTACAGGAACCTTACCTCTGTGGAGAGTGCCAGCTGTAATGGTATAATGGCTGAAATGGTGTAGCCACAGACATCTATTGTTAACAACTGACCAGAAACCAGCCTTTCCAGCAAGCACATAGCTGATCCAGAACCCCCAGGGGAAAGGCTAAATCCCATTATAAATCCAGTTGCCTGTAATTTTGTTTTCTGCAATTCTAAGTGGAACATCAAACCCCCTTGGTGAGTCACAGGAAAGAAAAAAAAATTAAAAGAGGTTTTCTTTTGAATGTTTTTGGTGCAAGAAACAAATCCTGTTTTTTGGTAAGCATTATAAATAGAAATGTTTAACTGGAAAATGGAGCATGGACTAGGGCCAAAATAAGATGGAATCCAGGAAGTTAAACAGACTCAGTGATTTCCAGCCCTAGAAGCCTGCTAGCATCTTTACAGGGCAAACTGGCGATTCCTGTCTACAGGAGTAGCGCTGTGGCCAGCATGGCTGATCATGTTCCTGAATATGGGACAAAGGTGTGAGGTAAATCTTTCCAGTATGAAGTGGGTACCCACGGCTGTTCTGTGGCAGCCATGGCAAGACCACAGAGGTTTCACAGCTGGCCAGATGTCACAGTTCACAGAAGGGCAAACATCTGAAGCAGCACATTTAACCTCTGTCCCACTGCAGCTAAACTGATTTAATCAGAACTGTGCTAAAAATCCCTCATGCCTCCCACTCCCACTGCCACAGCCCACACGTGTCTCTCTCACACATGGCCATAACAACTTTTAAGTGCTTGCACAGGGGTGAGAAACCATCAGAGCCACTTCAAAATGATGTGATGGCTTCCAGCTCCTCCTGCAAATTAGAGGGTGCAAGACACAAAATGGTAGCAGCACAACAGCAGCTCCAACAGCCCAGCCAGAGCAGATTCTCCAGCCAGAAAGGTATTTCTGCTTTCCACTGGCTACTAGATTTTGAGTACAAACACTTAAACACTCCATTAGATTCCACCTTAAAAGAAACTTACATTCCTTTTAAGAGTGAAGAAAATCATAAGCCACCTTACACTGTATGCAGGAACAAAAAAGTGCTCTTGTTCAAAGTTTATAGGAGTGATATTTTCAGGGTGTATTTTAGGAAGTAAGCCCATTAACTTTCAGTAGACCTTGTTCTGTCACAACACTAAATGAACTCTAAAAATTGGGACTCCATGTGCCTAATAAATTTATATTAAATGATTAATTTCTAAAGCCTCCACAATCTCTGAGGAATAAAAGTACAAGTGAATATAGCAATTATTTTCTTGCCTTGTCTCAAAATAATTCCTGAGAGTTTCAATTTCTTTCTATATCATCCCCTGTAACCTCAGCCCACAATGAAAAATTAAATGTGCACTCCTGGGTGCTAAGCAGCCTGTAAATTTTATTAAACCAGAGAAAGAGATGCTACTGTAAATTTTGTGAAAAGAAAGAATATGTTATTAAATTAAGAGATTAAAAATTCTTTATCTTATTCTGACAGAAGCCTCAAAAATGCATACTGGAGGGCTGCTGTTGAAGCAGCTGCAGCAATGTTGGAGATGGCAGCAGTGAACATCTTCTATCCCTGTTTTCTCCCTCAAAGCTGCCCAGAAAATGTATACACATGAACAGTAATCAATTAAAGGGTAGGATGCCATGACATGGGAACTCAGAGACTAAGGGAATGAGGGAATTACCTGCATTTCATAGGAGATGTGGAGTTTTAGCTCAATTTAAAAAACTAAGCACTCATAGGCAGTAAGCAGGAAATCTCTAGACCAGTAGTAGACAGGTGATGGAAAATTGAGTATAGGTGAAGGCCAAGGACAAAAAGACTGAGGGTCAGCATGAGCTGACAATAATAGTTCAACGGGGCAATATGTGGCTAGAGGGTACCAGGGAAAGGAGTTCACAGATATCTCAGAAAATAATAATTACCAAAATATATCTACTGTGTGGGATTTTCCTCTTTCCTCTAATCTTTCCCCTGTTACTGTGCAGGACTTGGAGATACCTGATACGTTACTGATATTAATCCATACACAAAATGAGGGGGGAAAAAAGTAACCTGAATATGATTACATGAATTTAAGAAAATAGGCCTAATCTCACCCCTGAGTCTTGGCTGCAGTAAATAGAACACAGTAAATCAGAGGGAGAAGATTACAAAGAGAAATGGAGAATCAGTGACAGGTTCAAATACAGTCTCTGAGACAAATCTTTTTCATGCACATAAGGAAGAGGAGAGAGACATGGGACTATGAAACTCTAAGACTGGGGTGGGGATAAGTAAGCAGCTTGTAAAAATTTTCATGAATTCCAGCAGTTGTTTCGTTGTCTGCTTGGTTTTCCACATACCAAGTGACTCCATAAAATTGGTGGATTCTAGCCTTAAAAATGCATTTATTTCACTGAAACCAGCATTCTACAAGTGCTGTGACATATTTGGCATCCAGAGAGGGAGGTTGTGGCAGTCAGCTGTAAAAGAGAACACTGATGAAGTCTGGCTTTGGAAGGTTCCTCTTGGTATGAGCATTAACAGTTTGTGCTCCCAGGGGATGATGCTTGGCTTATAACATTGAAGAAATTTGGAGGGAAAGAAGTTGACACTCATCATACATATTGAGAAAGGTAACTCATTTGAAAACACAAAGTAACGACCAATTCAAATAAATAAGAAGCCACACACTGCTGGAGAGTTGCCCTTCTGCAACCTGTTTTGGTCATCAGTACAGAAAAGAAGGGATCTGTGCTAAAGAGCAAGCAGGCCAGTTAGGCAGATGGACAGCTGCTAGAAGAAGACAAACTCTGTTGACATCTACAGCAATGTAAAAGCAGTAATGTGGATTCTGCTGTTTAAAGGCACAGAACAGATGATGGAAGTAATTTTTTATTGGATCAACGTATCTCTTGGCATGTCTCATTTAAGTGCCTATGTACCTGCTTTATGGTTACTGTCTTCCGGATACATCTCAGAACTATAATCTGTCTCCACTCACCAACGTTTTACCTCTGATTACTGATGCTGCAGCCTCCCATTCCTTAAGAAATCTGCAGGACTTTTTTTTCATCTTTTTTTTCATCAGACTTCCTCTCTGTTGGCCTCAGGCTAAACCAGGCTGAACACATGGTGAGAGCAAGAAAGAGGGAAAGAAAGGAAATGTAAAGCAGAGAAAGATGTCCCATTTACATACAAAGAAGAGCTGTTTAGGAAACATCTAGTGTTTTCCCCTTCCAGCTACCCTACTGATAGTTTGGCTGCAACAAAGTAGAAGAGTATAAGGCTGCATCTGTGGGAAAGTGTTTCCAGTCTGTAGATGTAGAAGCAGATGAAGGATTTTCCTGGGAGAGAAACTGCTTTGTGCCACACTGAATGTGCCCCAACCAGACAGGTATCCTGGTGAGCTGAGATTAGATTTCAAAATTTCCAAAATTTGATGGAAATAAGCACTAAGAATCAGAATTTTTCTGATTCTTAAGGCTGATTTCAGGCAACTTCTTTTCATCCTAGTTTTGGAGCTGTGACTATTTCTGTCCATTGCCTGCAGTGAGCCAGAACCCCAAATGTCCAAGTAGTAAATTGAAAGAATCATGCAACAGCCTCATAAACTTGAAGGATGTAGCAGGAACAACCAAGCTGGGACACTGTCTGGTCCACACCCTGGTTGGAAAATAGGAGATAGCCAACATTCTCCCATATAAGGGATAAGATTGGAAAATTAAAGCTGCCTTCATGTGTCTCTAATAAAGTCCAAGGAGAAGAGTTGGGCAGAGCACCTCAGATCAAGAAGGGCAGAGTGAGCAATATGCAAGTATCCAGATTTACAGTTCTGCAGGTCAGCTACAAGAAGAGATTGGCCTAGTGCTGTTGTCCTACAGGTTTCAGCTCACAGCGCTAGGATCAGAAATCATCACAGCTGGACACAAAAGGCAAAGAAAACACAAGGGTTATGGTCATAACCAAATCAATTGTTTTGAAGAATTACTGAAAGAATCTGGAGAATTTTTTGTTTCTCTCTCTTTTTATTCGAAGAGTTTTGACATTTAATGGCAATTGTAGAATTGTTTCTTACATGGAAATTAGAGACCAAACATATCACATAGAGAACACAGGGTCTTTAGTGAGAGGCAGGTACCTAAAACAATAAAAAATACCAAACCAAAATAAACAAAATCAATCAAACAAGCAAAATAAGACAAAAGAAGCCCCAAGCACACAGAGGAAAATTCAAAGAAGAAAAAAATGCTATTGCATAGACTGGGCAGGAAGAAAGAAGAGGATGGCCAAAGCTGTATATGTGGAACAGGTAGAATGACATACAGCTTCCCTCTTTAGGCTCCAGTTAGCAAGGAAGAGAAACAAATTCCAAACATCCAAACTCCAAAAAGTAAGAATCAAAGGTTTTTAAGTTATGAAGCATCAGCAGACACTTGGTGTCTGCCCCAAAATGAGCCCTACATCACTTGCTCCATGTGGTCCTGCTGCCTTCTTTTTCCCTGTCCTCCTGAAGTGACTAGGTTTGTTTCCTCTTCACATCCTCATGGCCCAGTTGTGAATGCAGCAGGAAAGCAAAGTGTGTTTCCTGCCCCTGCAAGCCAGATAACTGCTGGGCTTTCTTGGAAGCTTTTCCTTCTCAAAGAAGAAAGGATAAATATTACCAAGAGGTGGCTGCTCACAGTGTCTCTGATGCCGCAGACATTTTCAAGACATGCACTGTACTTAGGTGCACAGTGATTTCTCTGAGTGCAACCTGAAAAAATTGCCATTGTTGGAAAAGAGCATATTTCTCACATATGTTTGGCTCAGTCACACAGACAGCAGACATTGCATGTAATGGGGGCTTGCCATAAATACCAAGGAAAAATAATGAGCATGTGACGTAGGAGTAGAACAGTGTCTGACCTGAACAGTGTTCAAACAATTTCCATGAAACATACTCTGCACAACTGGCCAAGTCAATGGTCTTAGCTCCAGTAGGTAAATCTAGCTCCTTTCCTAAATCCATGCTGGAGCAATGCCACCCAAAAGGTCAGGTTGCTGTATGTTTCAGTGTCACATGATGCAATTTAGGGAAATGACAGCTACAAAAACTATTAATCTCGGCAGGACTTTTCCAATAAAATAAAATAAAATTTTTAAATAATGGGGAAAAAAAAGAACAAATAAACTAGGGGTTTCATACTTGAAAGGAGAAAGAGAGTGAGAGATTTCAGGGACAGAAGCACCAGAGGAATGGAAAGTATATGATGGTATGTACTGAGTCAGTCATTTAAACCTACTTTATGGTTGGTGGCAAGAACAGATAGCCTAGGGACATGATTCATCACATCCTAATGAAGACATCTAAAACAGGTCAGATGAATTCTGCTGTAAAAGAATTTATTTTTCTCTGCAGTGTTATAAACAAAGTCTAAAGTGACTAGATCAGAGGTAGTTCCCAGTCTAGTATAGAACAAAAGTGCATGACACATTCAGAGGTTAGATGGATCCCACCCAAAGTTGCTGCTCCAAATTGACATTGTTTCATTGTTTAATTGTTTTCTTCTTGCTGTCAGCACTGAATTCACTGGCATGCAGCAAGGCCAGCAAACCACTGAGAGAAACTCAACCTCAGCAAGAGGAGCTATACCCATGGCTAAAGAAGTGAGGGGCAGAAGAAGATCAAAGACAATCTGTAATCTTGCCTGTGCAAGTAGCATTTTGAACATAATCACATGAAACAGGACCTTGACAGGTCATCTGGTCCACCCCTTGCTCTGAGGCAATATTCATCAGACTTTCTAGCTCTGAACTGTTCTTGTCAAATATATGTCCAACCTGCACTTTAAAAGCCTCCAGGGGAGAGAGGTGCTGTTCACTTCTCCTTACAAATACTTTTTTTTAATCTTAGCTAGTCTAAATTTCTCTTACTGCATTTTACATGCTGCTTTCAGAGGATGAGGATAAGAGATTATCTTCTTTTCAGCAGCTTTTATATAGCTGAAGGCAATCTTCCTCCAGCTTCTATTCCTGAGGCAAATTTTTTCAGTCTTTCACTGTACATGATGCTTGCTAAAGCTGGGGCCATTTCATTTCAAAATTACCAGTGGCAATGCTGAAATTAATCTAGTGTGAACAGATCTTGCTTCTCTTAGATACTGCTGAATCATCCTATAAATCTTAATTTATCTATTTAGCCTAACAAGCACTCTGAGTTACTGGGAAGTAGAACAAGCCCTGTTTTACACAAGAGCACATGAGGCAGAGGGGATTTATGGCTCTCCATCCTGTTGGTATCTCCACCATGTTCTAACTGCACAGCAGGGCAAGATCCAAGCAGCACCTCCAGTCTCATCCCTTAGGAGGCAGGAAGCCAAGAGCCCATCCTGTAAGGGAGCCATGGTGTGCTTTGCCTGGGCATTTGTGATCACAGGGCAGCACAGGGCAGCTTTTCTACAATACAGAGACATAGATGCACAGACCAAGGGCAGGATTTCAAAAGCCATCCAGACATTGTGCTTTTCAGAATTGTAAGGGCTAATTCCATTTAACCTAGAGTCAGGTACTGAATATATTTACATACCTAATGATGCAGACATGTGACAAGTACTTAAACACCTTCCTCCTGATCACTTTAGGCACCCTGGTAATTTTAGAAATTCCAGCAGAATCAGCCTATCCACCACATCTAGTCTGACTGTGAGGTCTGCAGCTCTTCACATGTCATTTGTATCACAGCCTCAATATTTTACAACTCTACTATCAATTCAGTGGATCCTAATACCATTCAAATAGGTGTTCAGAAAGATATCTTCTAATGATTAATCTAGTGTTTGCATGACTGAAACTGAAGCACTTTGTGCTTTAGGCGTGTCATTACTGGTGAAAAAGCAAGGCTTCATTCCAGGTTCTGGCATTGCTCCTGGAGTTTGCAGCAACAACATGTGGATCCCTACTCTTTAGGGCTGAGACTGTCAATAGATATTGCTGAGAAATACACCAGCAATGGAAGGGTGAAGGGAAATGTAGTTTCTGGTTTTGTCTAGCTTCCACAAGTTTATTAGTCCTGATAGGAGAGCAGGAAATCACACTTTAAACCACATGAATCTCTCTAAAACCACCCCCAGAAAATACAGATTTTGCATTTTAGAACAGGAAACAGCACTTATGTGCCTGCTGACTGATTCAATAACATCAGTAAACACATTACTAAAATGAGGAATATGCTTTGTGAGACATAAGCTTCAGGTAATTGGAGACTATCCTGATCTATCACATGTAAATATTTTTACTTTCATTACATAGTCGATAAAATATGATCAGCTTTCAAAACCCAACCAGCATTCAGAATTCTTCACTCCGAACTTTGTCTTGGCAATAGTGACTGAAAAGGAATGTTCCAAAGGATCATTTATTTTATCCTCTTTCATATTAATTTCTGAAATTGTGTGGCTGTGAGAAATGTCGGGATGGCTGACTTGAACAGTCACAGCGTTTCACTTTTATTTTTTTCTTCTTTTACAGGGGAAACGTTAATGTAAGTAGCCACACCATACTTAAAAGAGCAAATTAACTTTTTGTTTCTTTGCTGGCTTGAGGGGACTTTTGGGTGGGAGGTCTTATTCCTGTCAAGCAGTATGGTGACAGCAGCAGGGATGGACAATGAATATGAATGGGACACCCGGGATGCTGTCACCTCCACAGCCACCCTGCCCGCCCCGTGGTACCGCTGCCGTACTCTCGAGCTCCAGGGAATCCTCTGCCAGCGCTCTGGTGTTGAACCAAAACATTCCCTGCGGAGAAACGAGCCCTCCCTCCAAAAGGGAGAATGAGGGCATTTCCGTGAAGTTCGAGCCGGGGAGGAACGGGCGGGGGAGGAAAGCTGTGTGCGCGCCGGGGATAAACAAACACGGGGCACACTCGGAGCGAGCGGAGCGCCCGGGCCGGTCCGGGGCAGCTGCGGGGCGGGCTCCAGCGCGCCGGGCCGCCATGGCGTGAGGGGCCGGCGGAGCGGCGGCGGGAGGAGGAGGAGGAGGAGGAGGAGGAGGAGGACGGGGAGAGGTACGGAAGGAGGGCGGGGAAGCGGGAGGTGGAGCGGGAGGGGGGAGTCACTTTCTTCCTGCGCTGAAAAACGCACCCCTCACCCCCCTCCCCGCTCCGTCCCCCGCGGCTGCGGAGGAGAAACTTTCTGGCGGGCGGTGGGCGCTCGGAGCAGGGCAGGGGGCCGCGGGCGGTGAGTGCCCGTGCGGGGCGGGCGCGCAGCGCAGGCGGGGCGGGGCAGGGGCGCCGCTGGCCGGAGCGCTTAGGAAGGCGCGGTCGGTCCGAGCGCTGCCGCCGGCACACGGTCCCCAGGCCCAGGGCAGCGGCTCCAGGTGCCGGCGGGGCCGGGCGGCGGGAGCGCGGCCGGGGCGTCCCGCGGGAGCAGCCCCGGGCACGGACGGGCTTTTGCCGGCTGGGCTGGCCCCGGCGGAACGGAGCTGCTGTCGGGGCACCCGCAGGACGGGCCCCGCAGTCCGGGGGAGGTGCGGGCGTGCGGGGGACGTGGCGCTTTCTGTGCGAAGCTTCACCTGCGGACGCCGTGGGTAACAGCTCTGCTCCTCCGCAGCACTGGGACCGCAGCACCCTCCGAGCTTTTTGCCAAAGAGTTCAGCCTCCCAAGCATGCATGTGTGAAAGGTAAGCAGTAGCATCCTTGTCTTGCACCTAGGCAAGCTGAGAGACGGGAACAGAGTGACTTGCCCTATGCAACTTCCTGCCACTTCTTTTTTTATTTTTTTTTTTTTAATTGGGAAAGTTTTAAGTGACCTGGGACCAGAGCTGTCAACTCGGGAAGCTCAGTCTTCTCAGCCCCAGGCAGCGAGTTGCAATTCCTATTGCATGAAAGCAGTGCATCATCACTTGGTGTGTCTCATGCCAGCTCTTAAAATTCAGTTTGGTATGAATGAAAGTAACCACCCTCTCTGTTGTTCTATTGCTCGCTCTTGAAGCAATGTAAAACTGTGATATTTTCCTGTGTTTTCAAGTTGGAGTGGCTTGGGTTCTAGCCATAAGCAATGGCAACATAAAAAGTAGTCACAACTGTGAATAAAATACAAGAAATATTGCTCAACCCTGGAGATTTTTCAGTCACACTAAGAAGATCAACTGCAATTTAAATAACACTAAAATTTTAATGTAGTCTAAACAAAGACGAAGAAAATCTCAGCCTAAATATTGCCACATTATGTTTATCATGCCAACTATTATTATAACTCAGTGGAGTATTTCAAAAAAAGGAACAATTCAGCTGAAGGGCGGCAGTGGGAGTCAATAATTCAGATGCTGTTTATTACTCTGAAAGACTCTAGCTGGGTACCCTTGAGCAAGTCACTCCACCTCCCCATGGCTCTCTTTTCTTCCTCATAAAACAGATAAATGTGCTTGCTTGCTTCACAGGGGTGTTGAGAAGTTTAATTAATTAATTAGTTTCATAACTACTTGTAGATCCTTGGCTACATCGTTCTACTGAAGTGCTAAGTATTATTTCAACTAAGAGTTCCCTTACTGTGTCTCATCACTTATACGTCTTTTTTTAAGTGACCTGAATTTGTTAAGTTTTTAGGGGAAATCAGCAAAGTAGCAGTTTTGGATTGGGATTGTCTTGACTCTCTGTAAACTTCACTGGGACTTGAAACCGAAATATACTAACCACAGTGTATTTTAATGGGGCAGGGACTACTGGGCCTTTAAAAATGTCATTTTCTTGTTATTCAAAGTAAGTTCTTGCCTTTGTTGCTTTGTTTGAAGTATTGTGATGTTTTGCATGGGTTTGAATTGCCATGAGAAACACCTGAATGCTCTTAAGATAATATGAGAAGAGATAGCTTTTAAACACATCTGTATTCTCTACTGTGAGCACTGACCTCAGAAGACACTTGGTGCTGATTTTCCACTACACATTGATATACAGTCTCCTTTACAACCTGTTCTTTGGTTATAGAGGATGTTGCAAGAAAGAAATGTATAAACTGAAACATTGATTACCTATTGTAAAGGTTGATAGATTTTGGTTGTCGAGGCAAACTCAGTTTTTATTGTAGTATATATTAGTTATTGTAACGAGGTCTTGAGTAAATATCTGCACTACAATGGTGAGGAAGTGCATTTTATTACCTGGCCAAATGTTAGATGTGATTTTTATAGGTTGCATACAGTTATAAGTAAAAATGAGTAGCTGAAAGAAGGTTTTAGAGTGACATCTTTGGCTTGGTACTTTTTAAAGGCTCATGAGGTCTGTGTGTACTGTTTCTTTTCCTCAAGGACAATCACAGTACATAAGCTTTTTTTAAAACTGAATTCAAGTAAAACCTAGATCAGAGGTGGTAAAGAGTGGTTCATATCACCAGGCAGCTGTTGGGTTGTGAATGAACATAGGAAGTTTGTATCTTTGTAGAGAAATGATCACATCCATCAGTACCCAGCAGTCTGAGCAGTGAAAACTAGGTTAAATAAGGAGGTAAATGTCCATAAAATTGAAGTGTCCCTTCTCTTAGAAGTGATTTCATTTAACTAAAATGCAGTCACATTCTTAGTTTGTGTATGGAAACTTGCACATCTGGCACCCACAGCATACTATAGCAATGAGCAGAAATAAATCTAGTTACTATTGCTATTGTTCCTGGATATTTTGCAAGAAATAAAGCCGGGGGGGGGGGGGGGGGGCAGGGGCGGGGTGCTGAAGGAATTAAAAAATAAAGAAAAAACCCCAGCTTTCTGTAACCATTGTTTTCTTGCTTAGACTGGGTAATCCAAGTGTGTGGTGAGTGAAAGAGTTTGACTTTTTCTTAGCAAATTGCATTTAATTGGTAAATATGGCATCTCAGCAGCAAGTTTGTCCTGGCTGTTCTCACCTTCTTTGCTGTCTCCATTCAGCTGAGGTAGATCAAAGAGCATAGCTACAGCACTGTATTCTCCTAAAGCTGTTAAACCATGGTGCTGGTTCACATTCAAGACTATAGCCACATACTTAATATAAATAATTTACTAATAAATAGTTTAGTATAAATAATTCTGCATTTGACTCCCTTTGAGCCAGTTTTCTGTTTATATGGGTAAACTTTGTACTGATGTCTCTTAGCCCAGCTGGGATAGGGTGAGGTCCTACAGTGCTGCATTAGTAAACCCCCCAGCCCTTGTGCACTGCACTTTGAGCAGATTCTGCTGTGTGCTCAGGATGAGAACTGGGCAGAGAAGCCTGCTAGGAAAAGGGAAATTTCCCAAATGCCACCAGAGATCTCTCTCGAATGCTTTGTCAGTAAAAGTTTAGCAGAAGTGAAGTGCTGGTAACGGAGAGCTGACCAAAGGGGTCGGGTCATTTTGGGAATCACACAAAGGACAGAGCACTGGAAGTGTTTTCTCACATCAGGTGCTGGCATGACACTTTCATCCACTCTTGGGACATGGTCAGGTGTGGAAGCACAGGTACAATGTGACTATTATGTACACAGTCTGAAATTACCTTTGTTTGGTCTTTCTTTCTGTTTTTCCCCTTGCTTAGACTGAGTATACAAGTGGAATCAGCAGTAGCATTGTTCAGAGTGGGCATTGTAGGTAATTTGACTTTGGTAGGTGTTGTATCTCAGTACAAGAGAAATGTAATTTTAACATACAAGCTCTTTTACCATGTTTGTCCTGGTTTATGCTTTTATTTTGTGGAGGTTTTTTATCAGTAATATTAATAATTCTGAACATTTTATATAAACCTGGTATGCCTTCTTCAGTCTTCTAATCAAGTGGCTGCTAGAGTTGTTAAAGTATTTTGAAAAGTTGTTCGCAAGCATTTCTGTGGATATCATGTTCCTTTTAATCATATCCTTGCAATTATGGTTCATCACACCTTTTATCAAAATGATATGTCCAGTTTCAGTTCTGCTTGAGAGCCATGCCTGCACAACTTACAGTCAGAAATGTGATCATAAGATTCTAAATTTCAAAATTAACCCATAATTTAATGGTTGTGTTGACACCTACTCACAGATTGCTCATGCACACTGTGGGTAACTACATTTTGCAGGAATCATGGAGCTGTTTAACTCCATCTGCAGTTGAGATTTCTGTCCTTGAAAATGTAATGACCACATTTTTCAAGGCTTTTGTTTAGGGTATTCTGGGGAGCACTGGGAGAACAATAATAGCCCCGAAGGAACTACAGGACAATACATTTTATTGTCTGTCCCAGTTTGTACCCTGAAAAAAGCAGTTGCATATGGGTATATGTGTATTACATCTATGGAGAGAGAGAGAGAGAGAGAGAGAACCTATATGCTCTGTCTCTCTGTGGAGAAACCCTAGATAATGACATAACAGCAGAATTGTATGAAGAAGAATGAACAACACACTCATCTGTAGAGAGATGCTGCGACCAGTAGGGTGATACAGTTTAGGTCTATAACCACAGTGACATTTATCCTGTAACAAATGAACCAGTGGTTCTTCTGTGTAAGTACAGATTTGGGGTCTGCATACTCACACTCTAAGGTTATCTGCAGATAATATAAAAGTAAGTGTTGGTTTAAATTGCTGAGATTACAAACTTCTTAGGTTCAGAAACGGACTAGCATCAGCATCTTTGGACTTTGCAGGTGCTCCTCTATGCTGCCACAATAATTTAACATATATGATTGCCATGGTTTTATCCCAGCTCCTGCCCCACACAGCCACTTGTTCCCTCCCTTCAGTGGGCTGAGGGAAATAATTGGAAGAATTAAAGTGAGAACATTCGTGGATTGAGATACAGTCTGTATAATAGATAAAAGCCACACCCTAGCCAAAACCATCACATAAAAATAACAATAAAATATCAATATAGTTTTGTGTGCAACACTGCATCATAAACAGGATATGGAAGTATAGTTAAAATGAGTTTTGATCCCATAGCAACTGAAGGATGTGATGCATTTTAGAATTCCTGTCTAATAATATGAAGTTCTGTGGAAATGCTTTACAAATAACAAATAATATCTTAAGCTACTCAAGTTTGTAGTTTTAGATACAGAGAGTGAGAACTGGTTTTGTAACACTCCAGCAGAATCACATAATTTGTTTACAACATCTTGAAGACAATCAAATGAAAGAGAATTAAAACAATAAACAGAGAATATTAAAACTATTAATTATAGATGGTCAAGAACAACAAATAAGGGGGCTTAAAACATTTGCAAGTATTTGGAAGAGGTCAAGGCTAGCAAAGTAGAGTTAGTTGGAAAGAGGATAAAAGTTAAAGTCTGAAATTAAAACACTTGTTTTGGTATCAGAAGTTTCTGGTGTTGTAATCAGCCTCCTCAGAAGTGAGGGAAGATGGATAGCATGCAATTCCCTGGGGTGGGTTAGGCACAAGGAGGAATTCTGGCAGCAGTAAATTGGCTTTCCCCTTTTGCATGTAGGATTATTTTTTCCTGTCCTTTATTTGTGCCTCCTGGGCATTGCCATTGCCATGTGAAGTTTTTCCAGTTCCTCCTGTGCTCCATGGCTGTACCACTGGATCCGCACAGAGGCTCCAGCCTGGCATTCTGTTCCCTCCAGAAGAGGCATTCTGTTCCCTTGCTCCCTTCTTGTGGTGGGTGGTTGTGCCTTAGGGCTGTGGGCTGCTCTCAGAGGAAACCCTAAACATCATTCCTGATACCTAACTCCAAAGGGTTCACAGCCTTACTGACCCAAGTGGGCCTCTTTGCCAGGGCCAGGAAGATGAGTTATTTCTCAGTCCTTGCCAAAGGAATATTGTTTCACCACCCAGATTGTGCAGGAGCCTTTGTTCTGTGTTTCTGAAGTGCCTCTTACTGTCATAGTCCTAAACCCCAGAGGTGCCCCACATGCTGTAATAGTGTAACACGTAGATGAGTGGTTTGCTTGGCTTCTGGGACATCAATGGAGCAAAGGTAGGGAGTATATCCTCTTGGCCTAGATGAAAATTCTCAAACTGCCTTCCTATAGTGTTAACATTTGTGAAAACACTTCTAAAGTAAAAATCAAATTTCATTTTTGTTGAAATGGCCTTTTAAAATTATGTCAGCACAGGATACAGTGCTGGTGTTCTAGAAGGAATCTTTCTCTGGTAGCTTATAGTTTTAAGCCTTCAGTGGTAAAAGTGATTGGGCTTTCATTCACTGAATGTGGATGCCTTAACAGGCATGCCTGTACTGGTTGGGAATGATCATCTGCAGGATTCTAGATGTCAAAATTACTTCTTTACTCATTCTACAGAGTGAGATATGGAATAAAAGATCCTAGTAAGGGTTAGGAATAGTAGTATTAGTGCAACCAAAAAATTACTGAGAAAGCATTTTTTACAGGAGGATAAATTGTAAAATAGAGGGAAATTCTAAATTCCCTGATTATGGTTTGGACATGCAGACTATTTAAATCATGTTTTCACTTGAGGCAGAGAGAAGGTTATGTGTGTGTGTGTGCATGCTCTGTTAATTATATATACTGTGATAAAATAGACAAACAAGCTTTTAACTGGAAGGAATGAACAGATGAAACTTCCTTCACAGATGTCTTACAGATCCTACTGTGAACTTATAAAAATATTTTGCAGTTGCTGTCTTACCTGTAGCATGGTGGAGAATGAATGCAACCCTCCATTCTCCTGGAATTATGGTCTGACACAGCTGTGTACTGCTCTACACAGATCCATTTAATTTTGTGTTAGATCAAAGGACAGACACAAGTTTAAATCTTGACTGCTGACAAGATGGCATATACTGATAATCCCTATAGGAACTGGCTGTTTCTGGTTGCCATTGGGATTTTCACAGCACAGCTGTTAGTCAGACATAAAAGCTGATACAAACTTCTTTCAAGGTATTTCGAATCATTTCAGAACAAGTGCAGTACTAACACCTGGGTACCTGAGCTGTGCTTTATTTTATGGCAGATGTAATTCTGAATTATTTTTGGGATTTCTGTATTTAAGTTTTGAAATACCTTTGAAATTCTATAATTGTAGTATGTTTTTCATAGTGAAAAAAACAGAGGAAGAAATGAAGTAATGTCCCCTGGTGATTAAGGTTGTAATAGGTGTTTTTCAAGTTTTAAGCAGTGATTTTTACACTTTTCCAGTGTTTTTATTGGAGAGCCATAAAGTCACTGGTTTTGGCTCACCAGTCAAAAGGTGGCTGAAGGACTCCTGACTGCTCCTGTCTCTTGGGACGTGGGAGTTTCCCACCCTGGTGTCCTGCTTTGAAAGGGTCTCAACAGTACTGCTTGTTGATGTAGAAGCTATCCAGCATGGGACTTCAGTCAACAGATTGACTGTGATTATTACAGCACAAAGATAAGTTTATAGTTTTATTGGTTCTGCCCCATCACGCATCTAATTATGCTGTATTGGATATGGTTCTCTGGAACCAAGTGGCAATATATATATATATGGGAATTAGTCTCCATTGACTCTTTCACCTCTCTGTTTTCATGGACTTATCCTGCATTCTTTAGTACCAGAATGTCATTGCATTCAGTTAGAAGACTAAATTGCTCTCCCATTCTTAAATATGTTTGCAAAATATTTAGATTGGTGGTGAAACAGACCTTGTTGAACAAAACAGCTCTTCAGTTGGTGTAACTGGCATGATTTTAGAATTCTAGCATTATATGTTACCAAAAATTCCAACTGATATATTCCATGTTATAGATTCTGCATCTCTCATCAGCAGCAAAGTCAATTGCAATGTATGTGAAGAGATCTTTCAGATATTTGAACCAAGTGCAAAAAAAAAGAGATCCTGCAGAAGTTTGCTTTTCTCCACTGTGATCTAACCTACCACTTCTTGTGTTACATTTTGGCAGTTGTACATCCCTCTCCATTTAATGGAACAATATTCCACACACATCTCATTGCAATGTTATCTATTAGTTTCACAGTTTTGATAGGACAGCACCTGTTTCTGGTAATTGACCATTTCTTGTTGAAATACCTATGACTTTCTTACCTGTTTTAGCACTGGGTTCTAAAATTGCTTATTTTAGTTTTAATACCAGTTCTTGTGATGCAATTTGTAACAAAACTGTAATGACACTGTTGTTTAGAATGAAACTGTATGTTATAATATTACAAGCATTGAAAAAAATGGAGAAAAAAAGTTCATTTTCACTGTCAATAATTTATGAAGTGCAAAGCAATGATGAATTTATATCCGTGCTCAGAGGTCATTTACTAAGGTAAAAGTTCGGGCACTGAACCAGAAGATTTGATTTTCGTCAGTATGGTGGAACAGATTTTCCTTTAAATATTTGAACACATTTCTTAGGCAAACATTTGTTTCTCAGGTATCTCAGGTAACCATAATGAGAACTGTAGCCTTTGTGGAAAATAGTTGCTTCCAAAAGAAGACAAAGAGTCTGATGTGTTCATGTCCCAGTCCTGGGCTCTGGGAAGATCTTTTATTCAGAAACCTGAATAATGTATGGTGTTGTAATGCCTCCGTTTTGTGGAAGTTTTAGTCACCTGAAATCCCACCTTTTTTGTTCCTGACTGTAAATGTTGACAAGGTGCCCATGTCAGAGATGGGTCATGGCTAGCATGGGAGATGCCAGCAGAGACACCTGCAATTCTGATTTTTAAGAAGTGTTGCAAGTTTGGTCCCAGGTAAAAGCAGCTACAAAGCAGAGTGGCTCTTCAGAACTGATACTACAGAAAAACATGGTTCCTTACCTGTTTTTAATTTTTAATCACCCACAAGAAGGTCAGATTGCTTCAAGAACAGCTGTGCAAGCTGGTGATCCTAACACTGCCATCATTTCCTCTCCCTCCTCCTCTGCCCCTCTTTCACTCCGCTGCTCTCACGGGTGAAGTGACATTTCTGTGCACATGTGGCAGGAGTAAATGGGCCTCTCTTTTATTTTAAATAGTTTATTTGGTAAAGTTATCTGTATAAACAAATGTTTAGTTTAGTTAGTGGTTTCAGTTTTACAATACTTTTTTTTCTTTCCCTACAGCTGAACATGTATCAGTTGATGCAGATGGGGAGAACTAAAATTGTTAAGATTTAATCTGTGTTGGGTGGTTTTTTTCTGGAATAATTGATGGTGTTTATTGTTTGTTTCTGCTGGCAGTGGAGTTGAAATCATGCAAAATACTCTTTCAATCTAGAACTAAATGACAACATTTTCAAAGCATACCATATAATATGATTTTCTTTCATGGGCAAGCATCCTTCATTTTCCTTTTAATTTTTAATACGTTATCACCCCCGCGTTTTCAGAAAAGGTTGAGTTGCTTGGTGAAGTTTTTCTTGGAAGACATGACTGGTAATGATGCGGTGTAATATGAGAGTAAGAAATTCCTTTAGCTTTAAAAAATGGTATTGTGAGTGCACATTAAATGATCAGAAGGCCCAGACTCCAGTTCTTTCAAGCCCTGTGTATCAGGCAAAGTACAAAAAAATTGTAACAAGTTCACTCACAACTGGTAAGCTGAAGCTTATGTGGACAGTTACCTGCACAGATCCAGCTCTACCTAAGCTATGCTGATAACCAAGGTTCAGAGGTTTGCGTGGAAAGGAAGGTGCACTCCCTTCCAGTTGCCTACTGCCATCCTTCAGTCACACCAGGCTGAGCCCTGCAAGGTTATGGGACAGGGCTCACTGTTCTTAGTGAGTCGTGGCTGCTGAGAGTTATTGTCTTCTTATCATAGGAAGGGTGCCAGTATAATTTAACCAAGAATAAATGATTTTGTGTTCCTGCTTTTGCCACTGCCTATCGATTTTCTTCCAGATCATGACTCTGAATAAATATCCAATAGGTTCGTTTTCAGTTATTCTGTTGTTAGCCTAAAGAATGTGGCACAGTGGTTCCTCATGTAAAGGTAAAAAAATAGGGTTTACTTTCTCAGTGAAATGTGCACATGAATAAAGGGTGAAAATGTGGGAGGCTATTGAATACCTAATAGTACAGACTATGACTTTTTGGCAAGACTGGATGTGTTTAATGATGGTGTAATGCTGGGAAATGTGTGTTCAGATTTGCAGAGGAGTTCTGGGAAACTTTACTGTATATTCCCTAATGGTTGATCAGAAATAACTTAATTTAGGGAGCTCTTAAAACCATCCCTAAATTTATGTATGTTCTTAATTGTCACTGATGTGCAGAACACTTACAGAAATCAAACCAAAGGAAAGAATGCATGAAGTCCTTACTGCTAGCTGGGATTTTTTTCTGCTTGTGTGAACCAGGAAGTTTTTTTCAATAAATGGTTAACACAGAAAAAGCTACAGGCATTTTTGGCTTTTTTTGAGGTATTTTTTAGGTTCTTTCCTCTGCCCACAGTTCTAAGGATCACAGAGGCTTTTAAAAAAACTGTAGTGGGTTTTTTTTTATTATTATGATAAAGCAGTTTTTTCATCAATGAAAACATTACATCATATTTCAACCATAATGTATTGCTTTGGCTGGTTTTTACCTCCATCCTCTCAAAATACACTGTTGTATAGTTTCCTTCAGCATAGGGAAGAATATATACAAGTAGATTTTAGTAGGTCTGGATAAACTGTGGTGCATGTGTATGTGGTGAGAGACTCTGTAGATATAGTAAAAGTGTTACCAAATAAACCAGCCTGTGATAATGTGTCCTGTAACAACTGGTTTACCTCCAAAACAGGGCAAAATGTACTTGCAAAATGCATTAGAATACTATGAAAATTTCATCTTCCCTTACGCTCTGTTTAAGCACTTATTCTGCTCGCTGTAATAGATAAATTTAAGCAGTTACAGGGTACAATATTATTTGTAGGTACAAATTCACAAGAAATGATGTATTTCTTGGCCAAGGAGATTTGCTCACAAATTAATTTTAGGATCTGAGCACAAAAATCTAGGGGGTCTGGGCACCCAGTAGTCATGAAGGGTCCTTGTCTGTCAAAGTTTTCTCATATTAATGACTTTGTTCAAACAGGATGTGGGTCTCTAAATAAGGTTTTAGCAGTCTAGCTTCTATTAGAAAATTTTGGCTGTGGAATAGGGACCTGTGGGGAGAAGTAAAAGGTTGCTTTGTACTTTAACTTCCTACAAGTTTTATGACTGAATCCTATGAAACTGGTTTTCCATGGGAGAAAAAAAAAGTATCTGTTTTTAAGTTTTCTTTCCTTCTATTTCTCCTTTTAATAATTGAAAACTACTGTTCATTATTTACATAAAACTGTCTCACTTGAGTCTGCTTTCCATAACCTTTTCCCTCATAAGAATTCTAGGAATTTGCTGGCTTTCCTCAGGGGGATCTTGGCCATGTTTTATCTGTGACTTTAGGCCAGATAGTTGGTAATTTCTACAAAGTAACTTACTATGTTTAAATTACATTTGTCTCTGCATAGATTTCTCATTTGAGCACATTTCAAGAAATAATGTACATAGAAGACTATGCATTTTAATACAATGTTTAGCCTTCTTGGTAACTGGCAATAAATCTCCACATGTAAAATGGAAAGCCCTTTGGAAAAAAAACACTAATAATGCAAACCCCTAAATTCCCGGAAGGCAAAGTATTTCAGCTGTTTTTCTAAGACTCTGCCACTTACTGTTTCCCTTTTTGACTCCTGACTTGCTCTTTTCTTTTCTTTTTTTAAAATGAGGACGTGTCAGAACTGGAGGCCTTGAGCCCTGTATAAAGTGACCCCGGCGCAAACCTCCAGCATTCCTCATCTTTCCCTCTCTCCAGCTGCTAACATCAGCCAAGGCAGCACGCAGGCTTGGCTGCCACCAGCTTCCTGGCTCTCCCCCTTTCTCCTCCCTTCCCGCCCTGCTCCCCTTGCCAGTGCAGTCAGTGCTGCTTCATATTAGGCACCGTTGCAATTATTTCAAATCTCGAGTACAAGAGCTGTTGTTGTGTCCCTTCAGCTGGTATCAGCTGCTAGAGGGCAAGGTATGGGAAGGAAGGGGTTTTCTTCAAAGTGTTGTTTCTCTTAGGTGAATTGCTGTTTAGATGTTTCATCTGACATATTCAAGTAGATATGATTTGAAAGTCACCTGGAGAATACACGGGGGTCTTTAGGTAGAATCATATTTCCTGAATGATAGTGTGTCACAGATTCATTTTCTAACTCATTCTTTCATGTCCATCTACCACAGGACATTTCAAAGATGGTTTGGCTGCCATTGAGACCTGGAGATCTGATGCCACAATGAGGACTCACACACGGGGAGCCCCAAGTGTGTTTTTCATACACGCGGTTTGCTTCGCCTTTGTCTGCGGCGCCAGGGAGGACCAAGACACGATGGTTCCTTTTGTCAACGCCAACTATGACAGCTACCCCATGCTCTACTTCTCCAAAGGGGACGTGGAGACCCTGCGGCTCCAAGCCAGCACCACACACCAGCACATTGCGGCTCGTCTGATCGAAGCAGTGCAAACCATGCTGTCAAATCCCCTGGAGTACCTTCCTCCCTGGGACCCAAAGGAGTTCAGCGCTCGCTGGAATGAAATTTATGGCAACAACCTTGGGGCCCTGGCAATGTTCTGTGTGCTCTTCCCTGAAAACATGGAGGCCATCAACATGGCTAAGGATTACATGGAGAGGATGGCGGCTCAGCCTAGTTGGTAGATTTTTGTCTTTTTTTTTTTTAAGTTATTCTTACTGTATAAACTGCTTACAGTTGGAGGAGTAAGTGGATAAGTGAATAGCTTAAATTATGTCAGTTATACTAATATTCATTTTAACAGTGACTAACTTGCTGAATGCATTTACCCTCATCAGGATCAGCAGTGACACACAGCTTTTCACCATCACTGGACTTATCTTCTTGAAAGTTGGTGCTGAAAGGAGCATGATTCTTTATGCCCCAGCCTGTTTGCTTGTAAAAAACCAAAAAGTAATCCACTCTAAATCAGAAGGAAGAGTTTCACATTTGTTTTTTGGCAAGAAGTGCTAAAAGTGTTACTTCGAAATGTTTCCCCCCAGATTCATAGATATCTTGGGTAACTAATTCTTCCTTAGGAAGAATTTAGGAAAGAGGGACCTATGAAAAAGGTATAATTAGGTAAAAATAACACTCTTGGGCTTCTGCAGTTTGCTCTAACATCAGTCTGAGCTTTAGTTCAGGCTGACAGCTTCACTTGGCTGCATGATTCTTGGGCCTCTCCTTAAGACATCCTAGGACATGATAGTTGTCCATCTGATTACTGGAAATGCCTGGGTAACTGGTGTTTTGATGACCACCTCCTGGATTAACTTCCCCTGGATTTGAGTTGCCATCCCTACAAGTTACTCTGTCTTCTCTGTGCCACACTCTTTCTATGGGAACAGAAGTTGATGTTCTCACTATAGGAGTGATTCTAGAATTGAGACCCCAAGGTCTCCTGCTTTTCATACCCACCTGCAATTTATCTCCTCTCTTTGCTCTGGCAGATGCATTTCCCCTACGTCCCTGCAGCAGCTGCCACTTGGTGCACCTTTGCAGACTATGGTCCAGGATTGCTGTCACTGTGAATAGGTCAGAAGATGGGAATGTGGGCTTTGCCAGGAGGGTGGCATCTGCCCAGGGCAGCAAGATAGAGCTGGATGGGGCACTGCTCCCTTCTGTCATAGCTGCTTTCCTACAGCTCTGCGGTGACAGCAGCTCAGCACAAGTGTACGTCAAGATTCAAGTCAGCACAGGAAGAGAAGCATCAGCTGTTCAAGCGGTGTTCATTGCTCAAACTACTATTCCTTACCCTCTAGTAACCAACTAGTAATGTCCTATAAATGTTATACTTCCATGGGCCATCACTGGAATAATGCTGGATTTGAGCTAGCATAATTTGGGATCTGTATCTATATTTGGGATCCTGATGGGCATTATTGAAAAGCCATTATAGTGTTTGGGTTCCCCTGCACTAAGGATTAAAATGGTGAATGCCACAGAAATATATGAGCTAGAGCAAAAGAAGTGGTGGGAGACAGCAGGGACTCACTGGCCTGCATGTCACAGAAGACAGGACATGGGATTTAGGAAGGAAAATATTGTCTCAACAGTGGTGGTAATTTCCAAAATCTTGCACTGAAGCATAGCAATACAAAGCTTCAGTCTTAGCTCTGGAGACAGTGTGGAGACGGTTTCTCTTGGCACACAGACAGAGGGATATAGCTTACAGAGGCGAATCCAAGGATGTGTGACCATCTCCAATAGGAGACAGGCTGCTCCAAAGTCAACACCTTCCTCCTTAGTTTCATTGTTCACACTCTTTCTTAACTTGTTTTGGGAAGGCTATAGTTACGTGGCCATCTGTTTTAATGAAATAAGAAAGAGGGGGAAGCATTATTTTGAGTAGGAGGACTTGTTTGTGTCTGTTTTTTTCAGTTTCCTACATCTTACTCTCTGTCTCAACGTTATTTAAGTTCCTTATGTCCTGTGATTCCTGCCCTGGATTAATTGTGGTTGTTCTGTCTTTTGTTATAATGCTCTCCCTTGTCCCAGTGGACCAGATACCAATCAGAACCAAGCAGATATCCCATTTCCACTTGGCTTTGATGTTATTTACTTGCCTCCAAGTACTGTTTTTTCTCAAGCAAGTATCTTGCATTACCCTGGTGAAAGAGAAACCATGCTTTTCCTGTCTTTCCCTTCTGGTGTAGACATCCCATTCAGAAATCAATCAAGGTTTAATCAGGGTTCTCTGCTTGGCAAAAGAAGTGGCTGCAATAGTAGTGAAAGCACAGGAGGAAATTTTAAACATAGGCAATAGAGCTGGGCTAAGCTGGCCTTTGTATAACCTCCAGCTGGCCAGCTCTTCAAATGCTGTGGCAGAAACATGGATCTGGTTTCCATTTTTGTTTTCCCCCTGAGAACTTATGTCTGAATGCTGTCAGCATGGAGTTTATACTGTAGCCCCATCAGCGGTGGCAGTAATACAGATCTTTCTCCCTTGTCCAACAGTGGTTTTCAGAAAAGTAGGAATGTGACATCTCCGAGGCATGTGCTGCACTGTCTGGCTTTGCTCAAATAGGCTGGGTTCAGAGGCTGAAGGACTGGGCAGACAGATTATGTAAATCTGTTTTTCCTAATTAACTCAATTTAAAAGTACCAGAAAATGTTACTGCACGTACTTCTCCACTTAGGATAAGACTAGGAGAATAAGCATGATAAATAGGAGTTATGGCTGTTATATAAGCTGTTCTGGCAGTGTCAGAGTGGTGGAATTTTTTGTCAGTCTATCTAGGCATGTTTAGTTTTCCTCAGACTTTGGGAAAATGCCGTTCTGGATGATATATTATTATTATTGTCCTTATTAAATAATTTGAGGGCATGTCTTCTGATCAGGAGGGTGAGAAGGAGTCTCGATGTTGCCTGACTTTGGAGCCTTGCGTGTTAGGAGAGTCCTCTGCCATAACTTTTTATTTCATCAGGAAAGAGGGCTTTTCCAAAGACGTATCCATAAGGTAAGTAACATGGGTCTCTCCTTAGACCTCCTCATTAATGTAGGTGCCAAGACTGACATGTAAAATTTCTGGAAAAATATCTTTTTTGTCACTGACAGATTCATCAACATGAAAGTTAAAGCTGAAAAGTTAAATCTGGCATTGGCAACTTAATTCTTTCAGCGGTATAATCTGGATTTCTTTTGACTTCTGCTGTTATGGCATTGACTCTAAAATAGCTTTGGAATTAAAAAAAAATTCATCTTAATGAGTTTTCTCTAGTTTTTGTGGCAACATTGAGTAAAATCTAAGCCTTACCAGAAAACAAAAGTATATGTTTTTAGCATATGCAGTAGCTGAATAAAAGAAATATGGTTTAAAATGTCACTGGTTATATGTTTCAGAATGCTAGGAGATTAAGGAGACTGACATTTTAAATTTCTTCTTTACATTAGTGGAATCCTCAATAGTCCAAATATCCCAGGATCCAATTATGAGAAAGTCTACTGGTAATTGATATATACATGGAAGGGGCATGTAATTAAGAACTCTGGTCCTTTCTCATCTATTAAAGTAGTCATTTTATGTCACATAATAAAGTACACCCATGACTGAGGTCCCATTTGTGTCAACTAACAGAGGTTGAGCCGTTTGTCATAACAACCCATGTGGACAGGCATGCTGCTCATTAGCAGAGCATCCCTAATGGCTACATCCTGGAGTAGGTTTACATTTTAAAATAAACAGAGGGGCACTGGGTAACAGCTAACTATAACAATCACCCAAAATAATCTGGGAACGACACTTGTGGAGACTAGCAACAGCAAACAAACATGCATTAATATTTTAGTTGAAATAGATGAGCATTAATGGTTTTGCCTCTAAAAATTAAAAGCTGGTATTAAATAAACCCCGTTAGTTTTCCATGGGTTGGATATCTAGATACTGTCTAAAATCTTATGGGAAGTTTGTCCTTATATTTGAACCTGTATTACCTTTTTTTAGAGGGGACAGAGGATATGGATGTGTTTTCTGGCATTTTATCTCCGACTGGCCCCTAGAGCAGTCCCCACCAGAAGGGCGTTTTGGCCAAGGAGATCTGTGCTCGTGATTCTTTCCATATGCCGCTGGCTCGTCCCGTTCCCGTGCTGAGCAGAATGATGTAATCAGAGTCACACATTGTGCAGAAATAACACTTCAGTCAGACTCTCTGGTTTGGACAAAGCAGCCAAAAGCTCTCTTCTTTACTAAGCCCACCTTACAAACAAACGCCTTGGGAGTTCACAAATTCTGCACCCTTCTTTTAGCAAGAGAGAGGTTCCAAGTTGCAATGGCCAGAAAGAAATTTCTGTGGGTTTTTTTTTGGGTGTTTTTGCACATAGTTGATGCCCCACTTTTAAAGCCAAGTATGTTACCAATGTGCAGTAAGGTGTGGGATTCTGTGGGTTTCACAGGGCAGATAATTACTGTCAAGCACATGCAGACATTCCAGGGCAATAGCAGCAACTAAGGAGAAACTAACAGGAGGCTTTGGAATAACAAATCTGTGACCTTTCTGCTGCTTTCTTATAAACTAGCAATCATGTAGCCTTCTGTTAGTCACTGCTTATTAAAAAGTATTGGAGCATCCTCCCCCTCAATGGGACCCTGGCTGTTAGTATCCAGATAGTGCTTGATGTTGAACAGTACAGATTGCAAGGTAAAAATAGCAATCTGTGCATGTGTAAATAATTAAACATGTGGATAATGATTTAACTAAAATGAATTCATATATGTCAAGTTGCAATAAAGCAAGTCTCCGTGCTGACACCAGAAATTTATAGCATCTGTTTGACTCCCAGTAATCAACCAGCAATCACATTCAAAGAAAACTTAGGGGGGCTTTGTAAGACTGTGGAATAAAAGTTAGTATAAAAGAAGCTCGGAGGATGCTGATACACTGTCTCCTACAAAGAGGAAAAAGAAAGAAAAGGGAGGGTAGGAGGATGAATTTGATATCTGGAATATATATTATGTTAGTAAGTGAAATATCAAACCCTTATGCTGTTTTTATCTTCTACATATGTAGTGTTTAAAAATAGAAATTGTGCATGTCTATGAAATTAAATGGCTAGCTGGATTTTGGAGAGCTCCTTTAATATCTAAATTGGTATAGAAGATATATTGATGCTGATGTTCTGTGCTAGCTACTGGGAGCTCACTTTGTAGCATGACTGGTATAAAAATTTGCTAAAACAAGAGCTAGAGGCAATCTCCTAAAAAATAACATCATTAAATTTCTATGTCTGCTTAACATGACATTGAGAAAAAATGAAACAGAGTCAGTTCTAGTTTATTAATGTGTCAACACAGAAGCATCATAAAAGCAAGCCCTGTGTGCGAAGGACTCTTGTGATCAAAGCCAAAAATGAGATAAGATCTGAAAGAAGCTTTAGAAGCATCAGAATGATGATCATAGACCTATGAGGAAACAGAGGGGAAGAGGTTAAAAAGTAGATTAAGATTTTTAAGGAGCTAAAGTTTACTTTCCTCCCCATAGCACCTAAGCAGTACAACTCTATTTTTATAGTAAGCTCTTAAAACATCTGTCTATATGTTGCCTCTTTTTCCTATACTGACATGAATGTAGCCTTTTACATTTAACCACTCCTTTGCCTTTCTTTCTGTCAACTGAGCTGCAATGAACACAAGCATGTGAGATTGGCTGCTGCTGAAACATGATTGCTAAAGAGAGAAGCAAACCTGTTTTACCTTAGACACCAGAAACATAAAACATCAGTTTTTCAAGTATGTTTTTTAACTTCTTTGTTTTTGCAAAGGACCAAGGCCTAAGGTTGGGCAGATAATGGGGTTTTTGCTTTGGCAGCCAACCAGAAAAATGTGGGAAGGGTAAAAGCTGAGAGGTTGGTTTTTTTTTTCAGAGAGTCTTCTTTTTTCTCCCCAAAACGACAATTGTAGAGTATTGCTCCATTTATTAAGAAAATATTCCACTTGATCAAAAAAATTACTTTGTTTTGGAGACTTTGTAAGAAAAATATTTAAGATTTGGTCTGGTTTATAAAATAAATGTTGGTAGTCTCATTCGCCTTGAAAGGTGTTCTCCCTCTTGATAGGGAGTGGGTCAGGACAGACCCTCAGAAGTGGGTCAGGACAATAGGAAGAGTGCCAAGGCATTGCCTGTGGCATTGGGAGGGCTGTACAACTGCACAAGCGATCAAGAGGTCACTTGGCCCCCTTGCATGCCTTGTTTACATCCACACTTGACATCTTGTGTGCATTAAACTCAAGCATGCTCACAGCTGAGTACCAATATCTGAGGTAGATGGCATCAAAATGCACTACAGGGCTGTCTTAGAAGTAATTTTCACCTCTAAGCCATTAGGAGAGAGTTCTCACTCATTTCCTTTGCATGCACCTAGTGAGATTGAGAATTTCAGTACTGAGGAGCAAGTACTGGCATCCTTCCTTCAATTTCCTCCTCCAGGAGTTATTCTGAAGTGATTTGTCATGGGAAAGTTTGGAGCATTAAAATTCAGGATGTGGATTACTTGTGTAATGCATGCGTCAGGATGTGCTTAATTCTTCATTTTACATGCACTGATACCATGTTAGCTGTTGACCTAGAGGCCAGAAATCCCATCTCACACTGCTTGGAAGGGTATTCTATATCTCAGATTAAAGAGGGTTATTTTCCTATTTACTTCAATTTGTTTTTAAGAACTGGATACACAGTGAAGGAAAGATGAATGTAAACATCCCACAGGTCATGATCAAGGAACTCACTTGAGCAGCAGAGTTTGATTTAAATCCTGCCTTGAACTGGCCATATAGTGGTTTTTCCTTCTTGGCTTGTATTTCTGAGAGAAATTCTAATAGAATCATAGAAACAGAATTGTTTGTGTTGGGAAGGGACATTAGAGATCCTCCAGTTCCAAAACCCCTGCTCTGGGCAGGAACAACTTGGACTGGACAATGTTGCTGAAAGCCCCATCCAGCCAAGCACTTCCTTGAGCACTTCCAGATTTGGGGCATCCACAACTTCTCTGGGCAACCTGTGTCAGTGCCTCACCACCCTCACAGTGAAGAGTTTCTTCATAACTCTTCATCTCCTTTTTCAGTTTAAAACCTTTCCCCTATGTCTTACCATTATCTGCCCATGCAAAACCCCTCTTTTTCCTATGTCCCCCTTTAGGCATTAGAAGGTTTCGGTAATGTCTCCCTGGAGACTTCCAGGCTGAACAACCCCATCTCTCTCAGCCTGTCTGCATAGGAGAGGTGCTCCAGCCATCTGAGCATCATTCTGGTTTCCTCTCGACTTGCTCCAGAAGGTCCATGTCCTTCTTTTGTTGAGGAGCCCAGAGCAGTTTGCATCACTGCAGGTGGGGTCTCACCAGGGTAGAGTGGAGGAGCAGAATCCCTGTCCTGCTGGCTGGCCATGCTGCTTTTGCTGAGCTTAGAACTGGCTTCCTGGGCTACAGGGGCACATCACTGGTCATGTCCAGCTTTTCATCCACCTGAACCCCAAAATCCACCTCTGTAGGGTTGTTCTCAGTGAATTCTTTTCCCACTCATGTCTGGGACTGCCCCAGCCCAGGTGACCCTGCTTTCAGTAAGGAAGTAGTTATTTGGTAGTGAGTAGTGAGAAATTAAAGAAACACATTTCTACTAAGAGAAGAGGCAGTAGTAGCATCAGGAATGTTGTCAAGAAACTGAGAGGTTGTAGTGATCTTGGCTTTGTTGGTGATACTGGTTTTTGCTTTCCATCCAAAATTTTATGCAAATGGTGTACTTACTTAGAGCTTGGAATTGTGTTTAATGAAGGTGCTGTGTACACATAGAACAAATGCTGTGCATGCATGATTCTTGACCAGGTTCTTGGTGGAAAATTGATGAGTGGAAAACAGGGTCTTAATCCCCCTCTTCATATTCGTTGTTCATTGCAGAAGGTGAAAAATCTAAAACAGATAAACCACATTGCAACATGCTAAAATTCTCAACACGTGTAGGAAAACCATACTACTTATCCATAATTCTAGCCTTATCCATGATCTCTTTATTTCTCCAGTTTCTTCATGGAGGATTCATACCAAGCTCTAAATGTAACAAACATATTTTATAGGATACAGATGAACACAAATTTAAAGAACACCCCAGGCATGTATTTATCCTGTGCCATTCACAGGATTTGTCCAGACAGCAGATTTTTGTGCAGAACAATGCATATGGTTTTGGATGTTTATGGAGTTTGATCATGAGGTAGCAAACCTGTTCAGCACTTTTTCCTCTTTCATAACCTTCTCAAGTTTCCAGATAGGCACCTCTTCCAAATATACCTATACCTACAGATACAGGTATATAAGTGCAAAAAGGTACTGTAGGGGTGCCTTTATCTTTTAGAATTTAAAATATATTTTAGAATTTTTAAACAGTGGCCTTTGCTTAAAGTTCATATGTCTGCAACTAAGTAGCTGTTCTGTATAAAAAAAAACCCATTACAGATATTTTTATTTACTTTGGATTTGTTTGTTTGCTTTTGTAAGATCTGATGCCATTAAAGGCTGACAAGGCTAATGCAGCCTTGAGGTAGAGGTTACTCGCTGTCATCAGACACAGTAATTGTGAAGCTGAAGTTCACACTCTCTTATGTTCAGTTTTAGTCTTGAGTAGCTTAGAAAATAGCTTGTTGTACAGGACAAAGTGTGGGCTTGTTTTTACCTATCTTTGTATAAATACATACCACTTTTCTTAGTAGTTAACAGTTAGCCCTGAAAACACTTAATTCACTTGCATTCAGTGCACACCTCTGGCTCTGTGCTTTCCCCCAGTTTATCAGTCAGGCTATTTACCAAGTCTGACACTGGGAGATGCATTTGAAAAATGAGAACATTATTTAGATACAAATCCATGTAATGTTTGCTACTTGATCATTCTTCTTGTGAATAATTTTCCACGTTTGGTGTACATTGCTTGGTTCCCTTGAAACTAAGTTAAGGGGAGTAGCACTGATTTATAGCAGCTGAAGAGTTGTTTCTTCAAAAGAGCTTCACCTTAAGAACAGATGTTGACTGTGGGTTTATGTATTTAGAAATTAGGATCTTTAAATAGTCATCTTTAATTTTCCCTATTACTTGTGTGAATCTCCTCTGTGAAATTTTATGCAAGACTTAACTGTACAGAAGTGCAATTTGAGGGGTGTTGTGACAAAATTGCTTGTCTAACCCAAGCTGGGTAACTGTGTCAGTATGTATGATAAGGGTGCCTAACATAAAGGTTTTTACACAGAAAGGCTGTGGGGTTTGTTTTGGGTTTTTTTGGTTTTTGTTTCTTTCCTGAAGAGATCAGGAGCCTAAATGCAGTTATAACTTCTCAATTTATCACCTCCCTTGTAGAAGACTGCTTTCTATTTTGTCAGAAGCAGTGTCATGGAGACTATTATATGCTCTTACACAGTAGAATTTGATGTGGTACTCTGTTAGAAGCTAAACATAAAGTTAGCATACACCTTAACAGTCAAGGTTACAATAAATCAGTTCCACTGGCAAATCCCATTTTAAATTTAGTCAGGTAAAGATCAGGTTTCAGCACAATAGGTTTAAGCAGAATCTAATTAGGAGCTTGTGTGTTGTTAAAAAGATACTGAACTTTGAATTAAATTTTTTAAATAGCTCAAATTCTTTCATTGGACTTTTCTTCCACCCTAATGTATAGTTAAGCCTCAAACTCTTTGTAATTGTTCCAAGCAGATGCCTTAAAAGTGAAATTCCCTGTACCGATTTGAACTCTGATTTCTGAATATGCAAAGGTTTAATGAGACTAAAAATACCTTGGAAATTAGAATTCATGATATAGCTGATGAAAGGAATTTTTCTGTGTCAAAGGATTCCTGACAGGAATCATGGTGCCAGTGTTGCATATAATTAGCATAGAATGTAACTTTAGTTTTATGTATAGGATCAACAGCATTTTAATAGCTCTTTCAATTATAAGGAAAGATGAAGAAGCAGAAATAGAGAATTAATTGAGATTGATGAATAACCAGATAACTCAGATTGATGTATTTAATTTAAATCTGTGAGACAAATATTTAATTTTTAAAAAGGAAAAAAGAATGTTTAACTTTACTGCAAACAGAATATGGAATCAAAGCTGAGAGAAGGTGAACAGTTAAAACTATTGATCAGAAATTCATCTGATCAAAAAGCATACGGATAGTTTCTTTACGTGACAGTATGAATGTGCCAAACTTGAGTTCTTCCAATGATTTAAAATGCTGAAATAAAAATTAAAGGTTTTTTTTTAACTTGCACATGATATCTTTTACCATCATTGCAGCGCCCTAGGCTGACGCTCATAATTTTTACAGGCTTTATTAATGCATTTGGAATGCCAATAAATGCTTCTGCAGCAGAACTTCTTTGGTTTTATCTTACTCTTTGGGGATTTTTTTTCTCATCTCTTCACACTGCTGCTTACACAAATGAAGATGAAATCATATTTGTCGAGTCATTAAGTAGTTGAAACTGGAATGTGTGTGCCTTCAGGAGCACAGCATCATTTCTACTCATTGCAGTAGGACACTCATCTCAACAATTTTGATTCATTTCTGTAATAAAAAATAGATTGCAAAAAAAGTGAAAGAGGAGAACATGAAAGCATGAAAGCAACTGATGATTTTTCAGTTTATAGGAGTTTACTTTCACTATGTATTCCTTCACATTTTCTTTTTCTGTAGAACCGTGGGCTGGAAGAACTGCAAAACTAAAGTCATTGGTACACAATGTATTCTTGATTTAAGAGGAATATTTTCTCCATACCACCTATTTTATGAATTTGCTTGGTCAAAATGTACTGTTTTTCTAAGTTCAGTGTAATCATTGGACACAAGTCAGTAGTTCCTAGAAAATAATTTTTGAGTATTGACAGCATTTTACCTCTTTTCTTTCTTATCATTAAAAAACCCCAGTGTTTATTAAGAATGTTAATTCAAGCTGTAGTAAAACTAAGTTTCCTCTTCTCAACTTCTGTCCTTGAATGCATTTGGGACATGAAAAAACAGTGTAATAAGTTGTTTTATTATATTTGCTGTAAAGACAGCTTTAGTCTCATAGGCAACATTTATCAAGTCACTCCTTTGGAAAAGAAAAAAGATCTGTTACAGGAGGTTGGAGGAGTATAAGCCATGGCATATTACTTTATCAAAAATTATATTAATCATTCTTCAGATGAATAGGTTCTATTTCTGCACAATCAGTATTCTGCCTATCTTTCTCCTAGCAAAACCCAGAATATTTCAAACATTTTTCTAACATTTAGCAATTTAATCTTTATAAAAAAGATTTTGAGCTTTGAAGATTAATGCTGTCCATACTTAGGATGGGGAAAAAATAGTTTAGAGACTTGGTAAGTAGCTTACTACTGTGTTAAAATTCTAAAATATTTGTTGAACATTTAACAAATGTTCAACAAACATCTAACGTGGGAGACTTAAAGTCATAGACATATCACAGTGGAGTAAAGGGGAAAGCTAAGTAGGTGAAACTCAATTAATTGCCGTCTTTATTTTTTGACAGGCTAGTGAAGGATGCCCCCTGGGATGAAGTACCTCTTGCTCACTCCTTGGTTGGTTTTGCCACTGCTTATGACTTCTTGTACAACTACCTTAGCAAGATTCAACAGGAGAGATTTCTTGAAGTAATTGCCAATGCCTCGGGATACATGTACGAAGCATCATACAGACGTGGATGGGGCTTCCAGTACCTTCACAACCACCAGCCTACCAACTGTGTGGCCCTGCTGGCTGGAAGCCTGGTGCTGATGAATCAAGGTATGTGCTAAGCCATAGGAATGTTTTTTCTAAAGTCTATCAACTCAAATCAGCCACTTAAGCAGCAAAGTTCAGGATTTGATAAAAATGCTTCTTTAGTGTACAGCACTATTGGGTTTACTCTTTTGCTGCTCAGTAAAATTTAATTTAGTGAATAGAACAAAAATCTGTGGGCAGATGTACAAGTCATTATGAGTATGTATATAAGTTCAGTTCTCTAAGTGATTCTGAAATTCTTACCTCACAGTTTATAAGAGTTAAAAATCCCCTTGTGTACAGTTTGTCCGTCCTGATTCATGGACAGTGTCTTTCAGAGTAGATCATCAATGCAGAATGATGCTTGGTCTCCTTACACAAAGCATTGTGAAAGTCAGCAGTCAGAAACATCCAGTGCTCTGACCTGGGAGCCAGACAACAGGATAGCCTGGAATTTCATCCAAGGCTTTTGTCCTGTCACCTGGAGGATCTGCAAAAGTGTAACTTTATCCACCCAAGTGTCATAGCTTAGGAGTTTTCTTCCCAACAGCCTTTTCTATGGAGATACCCGAGGCTGTACTTTTTTTCCTCTGAACTCTGCTATTGCACCCCACAACAAACATTTGTGCCTGGTTTCCTCTTCTTTGCTTCGGGGGCATAAAACCATCCTTCGCATTTCCAAGGTGAATACTCTGGCCAGTAGCTTTTGCCTGCTCTGTCAAGGGGCTGTCCCTGTCCTGCTGGAGAATGCAAGTCACAGAGTGAGAGAGAAATCAGGTGAGCAATCTTGACTTTAAACCCCAGAGGTACTTCAGCTGAGAGATGGAAGTCATGGAGCCAGCTCCCGCTTTTATAAGAATGAATCCATATTTCATCAGGTAGTTATTTTATATGTGCTAGAAGTATTTTGAAAACATGATTCCCAGTGGAATTACTTATGCACTGCTAGTCCAGGAAAATCTAGTTTCTGGATGCTGATGAGCAGCCAAGCTGCTCAGCCCTGCCAAACAGAGGCACATCTGCACATCACTGGAGCTTTCAAGTGCCCAAAGAAATGTGACAAAAAACTGTGGCACCTACTTTGTTTGGAGGGTCATTTTTTGCTAAGTGCCTGTCAAAACAAACACACTGACTGATGTGTATATGTTGAAAAGCATCAAGAGCATGTGTGGAAGTTATTCCCTATTCTCCTGTCTTGCCTTCCACAAATTGAAGACTCAAAGCCATGTTTATTCAGTGGGTTTGCTAAATTTCATATAATTCCATCCTTCCCTAAGCCTTTGTTGGAGCAGAAAGCTGGCAGTTTGCAAGATAATTCTGCTTTTCATTAGGTATAGACCATAAGTATGCCTTGTGTAAAACAATGAAGGCATCACAAAGCTGGGCAATATTTTTTTCACTAAAGTGATGGTGTTTGAGGGGAGGAGGAAGGAAAAAAGCAGGAAACTAATGAATTCTTGAGCAATTTGAAAATTGTAATATTTCAAATGAAAATAGGTCAAAACAGACTTTATATTTCTAAATTTAAATGCTGTTGTTTTGATATAGAGAAACTTCATTTTTTTAATAGCAACTTAAATGAGGTTTTTCTGTTAGTCTAAAATGAATAAAAAACCAAATTGTAATTCCAATATGAAAGAAAATAATCTGAAGGAGAAAAAAAAAGGAAGGAGAAAAGTAATGAACATGTTATGCTTCTGTAACAGATACATATCAATTGCAAATAATGTATCTCAGTGTAGACCTTTCTCACAGAAGGTTTAAATTCCAACTAGTAAGTTTAAACACAATTCAACTATTGAAGCTTGTAGACACTAAACAGCCAATTTCAAAGAATGTAAACGTTTCCAAAGGAATGAAAGTGAAACTAATTGAAGTTAATTCTAGGCACGTGCATATGGCAAAGTCTTTGTATTTAGACACTCAGATGTTCAAAACAGAAACTTGAGTAAGGCCTTGATATTGATATAGATACCTGGTTTATATACTGCTAAATTTAGGTGAGATTTGTTCTGGTTTGTCATGTAGCCTGACAGGGTGTTGAGTCTTTTAATTTTTTCATTTCAATGTATTATTGTTCTTTTAGCATACTACAAGTGTAGTGTTATAGCATAGATATACCTGGAGTAAACAGAACATTAATGCATTACAATGGTAAAGGCACTGTGCTGAACAGTGTGCAAATCACTTTCTTGCAGCAGTCAAAAACTAGCTTCCCTTTTATGTCACAAGGGAAAACAGGAGTGGAAACATTCAGGATTTTATTCTGACAGACCACTGTGCTACCACTCCATGAAGAGTAATGAAAGAGTGTCTTAATGGCTGGGAGTGAAGTGGAAGTAAGTAGTACCACTGTCCCTGTTGCTCAGGCTTTCCCCATCACAGTTTTCTCTTCAGCCAGGTGTTTAAAGTACTGTGATAGACTCAGGTTGTCTGTTTTGCTTAGACACTGCTCTTTTTTTTTTTTTTTTTTTTGTCACTGTTAACAGAACAGGATTTGGCAGCCTTGGCTGGTAGGATGCCTGAATTACTCATCACTCTGCTGAGCATAAATACAGTGTTGGTGGCAATGGGATGAAACACTCTGAGTAACAGGATTGACTGTAGCTCCTACTCCCTTGGCCTGGCACATGTGCTTCATTCAGCAGGCACTGCTTCACCACGTAGTGAGGTGTAACATGTGCCAGCTGGGCTTTGCTATAGGGTGGAGTTAAGTCTGGTTCAATCTGTGTCCAGACACTTTGAACTGGGAGAACACTAAGCTGCCGTGTAGAAGCACAAGGCAGTTGATGTCTGTTTAGTCCCGCCTCTCTTGCTACTCAATCCAAAAAGCCTTTCCTCTGCTGGTTTATGCTGACTTCTGCAATACATAAGTACAGTGCTAAGGCCCTCATACTTGTGTTTAGTGAAAGCAGACTGGCACTGAGAAGGTTTCTTGTGACCTCTTCCCAGGTCTTGATTTGTGTAGAGCAGACCAAAACAGTAAAATCTCTGAAATGCTTTTCTTTAGAAAAACTGAAACTGCTCAGGGCTTGTATATCTGGAGGCTGAGAATTTATCTGCTTGGAAGATTAATTTTATTCTGGAACTGAGGAATCTACTTTTGGAATTACCCATGCAAAACTCTTCCAAAATAGCTTTTATTTGGATAACCCTTTAGGTTGTACAACAAACTGAAAATATAAGTAGAACAGAGCAGATCTTAAAATAGAGCATGAGTTAGCTCATCGTCATATCAGTTAACTGCTGCTCAAATGTGAACTTTTTTACTTTTTTAGTCTCTCTGGATCTCCTTACCATGCTGGTGATCCTGCCAGTGAAAAATGACCAATCAGAATTGTTGCATTATTGGAGCCCTCTACTGGGGCCATTGGTTTGTTTACATACAGTTTTAATTTGAAATGCAATAAATAGTCTTGGTTTGGTTCTTCCCTTTTTTGCATGTCCTGAATGTGTTCAGAAGACTTTCTTTTTAAGTTGTAAAGTATAGCCCCATATTATTACAAAAAAAAAATGTGTTTGATAGATTTTCCCATGCCCATGTGACCTTGCTTTGCTGTATTTAAATGCAGTATTTTATTTTTCACGCTAGTACAGGGATGCTGCAGCAGTAGGTTGTATTATAGACCCCTGGACTGCAGATTCCTTGCTGTGAAGATCCCACTGTGGGAATACAGACAGCACCATCTATGCACTGTTTTGTTGTAATTAGTTTTGCCATTGTCATTTCTTTCAGGCTACCTTCAGGAAGCTTACTTGTGGACCAAGCAAGTGTTGGCAATCATGGAGAAGTCAGTAGTCCTGCTGCGGGAGGTCACAGATGGCTCCCTCTATGAAGGGGTGGCTTATGGCAGCTACACAACCAGATCACTGTTTCAGTACATGTTTCTTGTCCAAAGGCATTTTGACATCAATCACTTCAGCCACCCCTGGCTCAAGCAGCACTTTGCATTTATGTATAGGACTGTCCTGCCAGGTAGGTCCTTTGGGTGAATGAAGATGAATATCTTTATTTTTGAAGCAGCAATAAATTTCATACTTTAAATAGGCCATTTTAAAATAGCACTCTACTTGGATATTTTTCAAAATAACCATTTCCTTGGATTTTACCTTCAACAGTTATCAAAACAGTAACAGCCTTGTTTATCACTGCTTCTAAATGAGGGACACTTTCTACTAGCACAGGTTGCTCAAAGCCCCATCCAACCTAGCCTTGAACACTGCCAGGAGTGAAGCATCCATAACTTAACAACCTGTTCACCTGCCTCACTATCCCCAAAGGAAAGAACCTCTTCCTCATATCTAAACTAGGTCTACCCTCTTTCAGTTTAAAGCTGTTACCCCCTGTGTTGCTTATTTGCAGGACACTTCATTAGGAACTTACATTCCAGGTAAAAAAAACTTGGATAACTCTCAATTAGCTTAGCTAAATAACTTAGCTCAAATTCCAGGTTAAAAAAAACTTAGATAACTCTCTTGGAACCCCAGATCTACCCATGTAAGGGGGGCTGAATGCAGCTTTGGTGTTGCCAGCACATGCACATAAGGAATTGTGCTGACTCCATGTGAGACCTCAGGCATCCTTCGGGAAGAGGTTCCTAAGAGCAAAATGAACTCACACTGATAGTTTCAAGGTGAAGCTGATTATTTTGTTCTTTGGGGGCACCTCTGGTTTATTCCTTTGCAGAGTATAGATTCACATAAAACCATGAAAACTGTAAAGGGAAAGTTACCTTTGCCAGACCTGAGTGAGGAGAGGAAGTGGATTGTGTCTTAGATTTTGTGTAGTGCTTTGGCTGTCCATAGCCCAAAGCCAAAGAAGAAAGGTGAATATTCAAGTTAGCTGCAGAAGAAGGAAACCACTCCTGTGTAACCTATTTACGGCTCATTTACAAGCAGGTCTATAAGCATCTGAAAAGGCTGCCTCTGTTTGCACCACTTGGCTTCTTGGCTACACTGGCATGCTCTTCAAAAGCATCTTTGTGTGCTTATTTGTGCTTTCTCCTTCTCACTTTTCCCCAAGGGTTCCAGAGAACTGTGGCCATCGCAGATTCCAACTATAACTGGTTCTACGGGCCGGAGAGCCAGCTGGTGTTTCTCGACAAGTTTGTCATGCGCAATGGCAGCGGGAACTGGCTGGCAGAGCAGATCAGAAGGAACCGAGTGGTGGAGGGCCCAGGCACACCATCCAAAGGGCAGAGGTGGTGCACTCTCCACACTGAATTTCTCTGGTATGAAAGGGAATGAGTGGGCTCAAAGGGAACCTGGCAGCTGTTTGCTGTTAGTGTTAATTCATTATCTTTAGATGTGCACCGTAGAGGCTGGGCTCAGGCTGTCTGTGTGCCACCCGGGTCAGGAGGCACAGAAGAACTTCTTCATTTAGCACAGGTTGCCACAGGGAGCACCCTGGTCTTGTCCTACATCTGATTTTATGGTTTCTTTCCACTGTCTATTGCTTTCATAGAATACAGGCCATTCCAAAGGAACTGAAAATTTCCCTGTATGTAGTCTTTGTTTAATTTGGTCTATTCTAATGGGATTTAATCCTGTTGGGTTCTTTTATGATGAATTAGGTGAATATTTAAAGCATAAGTTTTCATTCAAAAGTTCTGTAAAATAGTATAAACTTTCTTTTAAAAGTTAAGTAATCCAAGCTGTAAGGCTACTGTTAACAGGATTTGCACACTAATTAGCAAGTTATGCTTGGAAAAAATGCCATGCTAGATGGATATTTTCCCATGTAATTTACAGTTATGCTAACTTCTATGTCAATCTTCTTAAAGTAAGAAATTAAAAGACTCAAGAAGCTTTAGATCTACATATGAATTCCCTTACTTTGTGGAGATAAGTATATTTTTGAGGAGTTAGTGTAGCTCTTTCTCTCTTGCAAGAAAAATCTTATTGAATATCTGTTGGTTTGCCCTTATGATGTGCACATTAGAGTGCATGTTTCTTAGGCTCCAAGCAGCCTTCATCTTCTTACTTTCAAAATACAAAATATGTTTTCTACAACCTCATCCCATCACTGTTTTCTCCTGTCTCTTCATGGAAATTCTGTGACTGTCTAGAGCCTGCCAAAAACTCCTGGTTAGTTGTAGGAATAAATCTGATTCTGGAACCATCTAACAGAAATGTTAGTGGGCTTAATATGGTTTTGTTTATTTTCGTTGCTTAAAAACAATGCCAGAAGGTTTTGGTTTGGATTTTTCTTGTTTAACTCCCACAGATAAAATTGTAATAATTTTAACCTTTTCTAGAATTAAAGCTTCTTTTTAAACAAAATGTCTTATGTCTTACAATTCATACAAGAAAAACCATGAAAATTTTTCTTCAGCCTAGTTTGAAGAAAGAAACTAACATACATTAACTGTGTTATAGTTGGTAGTTTTATGACTATCTAGAGCAAAACATGGCTAGTTTGAAATTAGTGGTACTCTTATTTTTGGGCTGCAAAAAGACTGCTTGCTTTAAATGCAGAGCAGATGCTTTCAGCTATTGTTCTGTAAAAAGCACACAACAAATTTGTATAGGGATTAGTATGATGAATAATAATTACAGCTATATGATTCGGAAGCATAACTGTGGGCTTTATATTGTTGGCTTGCTCTTTCATGTAAATAGAGAATGTTTTTTTGAGTTTTTTACAAGTGCTGATAGTGGAATCAGTCAAGGGATTTTTAACCCAATTTTTCTCATCTTTTTTTGCAGGTATGATGCAAGTTTGCGCTCTGTACCTCCACCAGACTATGGAGTTCCTAAGCTACATTATTTTGAGGACTGGGGAGTGGTGACTTACGGAAGTGCTTTGCCAGCTGAAATCAACAGGCCTTTCCTTTCCTTCAAGTCAGGAAAGCTGGGAGGACGTGCAATATACGATATTGTTCATAAGAACAAGTACAAAGAGTGGATCAAGGGGTGGAGGAACTTTAATGCTGGCCACGAACACCCAGACCAGAACTCCTTCACTTTCGCTCCCAATGGTGTACCTTTCATAACAGAAGCTCTTTATGGGCCAAAATATACTTTTTTTAATAATGTGTTAATGTTTTCCCCTGCTGTGTCTAAGAGCTGCTTCTCCCCATGGGAAGGGCAGATTACAGAAGACTGTTCCTCAAAGTGGCTTAAATATAAACATGACTTGGCTGGAGACTGTCAGGGACGAGTGGTTGCTGCCATGGAGAGAAGCGGGGTGGTTTTTATCAGGGGAGAAGGAGTGGGTGCATACAATCCTAAACTGAAGCTGAGAAAATTGCAACGAAACCTTATACTTCTCCATCCCCAGCTTCTCTTGCTAGTGGACCAAATCCACCTAGAAGATGACAGCCCTCTGGAGGCAGCGACCAGTTTCTTCCACAATGTGGATGTGCCTTTTGAAGAAACAGTTGTTGATGATGTCCATGGGGCCTTTATTAGGCACCGTGATGGGATATATAAGATGTACTGGATGGACGACACTGGCCACAGTGAGAAAGCCACCATTGCCTCGAGGATGTATCCCCGGGGCTACCCCTACAATGGAACAAACTACGTGAATGTAACAACCCTGCTGCGGCACCCCGTCACGAGGGCCATCTACCTTTTCATTGGGCCCTCTGTGGACGTGCAGAGCTTCACCGTGCGTGGAGATTCCCCGCAGCTGGATGTTTTTGTGACCACTGGTGAGCACGCCTACGCCGTGTACCTGTGGCCCGTCGAGGATGGCTCCCGCTCTGCCTTTGCACAGGTTATTGCAGACCGCCAGAAAATTGTCTTTGACCGAGCCTCTGCCATCAGGAGCTCCACAGTGCCAGAAGTGAAGGACTACGTAGGCATCGTGGAGAGGAACCTGCAACATTTTAAGCCCGTCTTCCAGCAGCTTGAGAAGCAAATCCTGTCTCGTGTACGCAACACGGCCAGCTTTAGGAAGACTGCTGAGCGCCTGCTGAGGTTTTCAGATAAGAGGCAGACAGAGGAGGCCATTGACAGGATATTTGCAATCTCACAGAGGCAGCAGCAGCAGCAACGTGGCAGAGCAAAGAAAAACAGAAAGGTAGCCAAAGGCTACAAATTTGTTGATGCTGTTCCTGACATTTTTGCACAGATTGAGGTAAATGAAAGAAAAGTGCGACAAAAGGCACAGACTCAAGCACAAAAAGAGTTGCCTGTAGACGAAGATGAGGAAATGAAAGATCTTCTGGACTTTGCAGATATCACTTATGTGAAGCACAAAACTGGGGTGTCAATCAAAGGCCGATCAGGGCTGGCACAAATGGTGGCAACTGCTCGAAGTGCCCCATCAATATCAGCTTCTTATACTCGCCTCTTTCTAATTCTCAACATTGCTATTTTTTTTGTCATGCTAGCAATGCAGCTCACTTATTTCCAGAAGGCCAAGAGACTGCATGGCCAAAGATGTCTGTATGCAATACTTTTAGTAGACAGCTGTATATTATTGTGGCTGTATTCTTCCTGTTCTCAGTCACAATGTTAGCAGAAGACCTCTACTAGTTGACCAGTTTATGGTCATATATGTCTATGCAAAAACATTAACCCTAATAGGGCCAAAGTTTATATCTTTTTTTTTTATCTTTTTTTTTTTTTCTGAAACATTCCAAAAACATCTGGGGAAAGATTGTTTTCAGACCAGAAGAGATTAAATAATAGGGCAAGCAATTAATATCTCAGAAAAGTCAGTACTTAATAAGTACTCCTCCTTTGTGTTTTGAGTTGGGCCTCATGTCTGAGGGAATGTTGTGCTTTGTTCATTAGACTTCAGTAATGTAAAGTTGTAATTAATTTTTTGGTGAGATGAGCCCTCTTGATAGGTTTGTTTCTAAGGTCTTTTTTTATATAGAATTTGATTTGCATGTAGTGAGTTTTCACTTCGGGCTGCTAGGGATGTCTCTGGACATTCTCCTAAGACGAGGACATTCAAACATACGTATACGAGGCAGATCTTAGCGGCAGACTTCATTTCTGTCTGCCAAACCAAAGAATGGCTCAATATGGGACACCCCTGTATCATTATTGCAGACCCTTATATTGTCCCATCTCTTACATGCTTTACAATCTGGCACAGTGGGGAAATGACAGTCATGTCAGTGCTTGCCAAGTGAGGGGCACATCACTAGTAGGTAGTAGTAGAAGGCAAATATGGGTTTAACTCAAAGTAGAACAGAATGCAATTCTCAGGAAAATAAAACCATTTCTATTTTAGCCAAGTGTAGGCTGTAGAGTGCTGAATTATGTAGGGTCTTTTCTCCATTTTACAAGGCAGGGTTTCAAGAAAGTTTTCTATAGTTTGAAGCACATCTTAGTAGGGAAATAATGTCCTAGATCACTGCCCTTCCATATGTAATTTTAAAAATACAAAGAACCAAAGCAATCCTGTGGTAACCTCAGCAACTGCCAGTATGGAAAAATATGTATCAAGGAAGTATTTAATGTATTTTTTTCTTTCAAATGGCTAGAAAGAGGACAGTTAAAATTTTGCGAACAGCCTGTTCTCTATAAAGCACCAGCAAGGGTTCTGCAGGCTCTTGGTGGCCCCAGGTCAATTATTTGGGGATTAGTGGTAAATGGAATCATGTGGTTTATGACAAAAATAAGTTTGACATCTCCACATATATTCCCCTCTGGTCATTAAACTAATTTCAAAAACTCATAGCTATTTGAGAGAATTGAAACTGTGGAATTGGGGCATACCTGTATGTCTTTACAGAAAAAAAATTCTTCAGTACCTTTGCTAAATAAAAGCATTATAATTATCTCTATGGAAAAGTTGGTTTTCTTTTATTTAAATATTTTTCCTGATAATTACAGTAATTATGTTCATCAGTACTTGGTTCAAACCACAAACCTTTGCTTCCTATTCTTTACACCATTTAGATGTATCTTATTTACATTACTCCTGTTAAGCCTTCTGCAAGTCTGTGTTTGGAAATGTGATGAGCTTTTCTTGTCTAAACATCTTCAGTGAATAGGTCAGAATATTTTCACTACGTTCTGAGTCAGTTCAGAGCACTGTATTCACATAAATAAGCCCTACTGCAGTCTCCAGTGCCTGGATTTATTCAATGAAATTGGCTACATTTTATCTGAGCAAAGATTTAGGTACCCAGTTAATTTCTGATCCATGCATAGTGTCTGGATTATGAGAGCCTTCAGACAGTAACTCAGCTCACCAAAGGCCTTGGAACACCTTCAAGACATACTTTCCCCTTTTCCCTGATTGCAAAGGACATGTGTGGTGGATAATGGTCTCTTTCAACTCACTCACTTTGTTTCTTAAGGCAAAGGGAGCTGAGCCTGGGGACTATCACCCATACAGCTCCAGTTGTACCTGCTGAAAGCGACTATACTGTGACAAGCTGTGGATAACTGGAAATCTCTTTATTTCTGCCTTTACACTGTGATGACATAAACACATGCAAAAATAGCTGTTGGCTTATGTTCCATTTTAAAGACACTGTTAGTTTTCCATTATTAGGTGATACTATTATTTGTCATGAAACACCAAAAAAATCAAGAGTTTATTAAATGTCTGTGCACTTTTCCCCTGTGTCAATTTGCTGTTGCTTTGAACAAGCAGAAAGCCACGCTGTAATCTAGAAGACTCAGAAGTGCCTGCAATTCTTTGCTGTGTAGTGTGGCTCTAAGTTCTAGTGTGGGATTTGTGTAGCTGTCAAATGAAACTGCAGAGATCAGCAATTAAGGTATGGTTTTGCACGTTAGCTCTCATTTACACTATGCTTCTCTGCACTGTTCCAGCAGTGCCAAGGGAAAGTGGTGGCTGCAAGAGCTGCCTGTGCTCACAGCCAGGTCTTAAAGCAGCTTTTAAAGCAGACCAGCATTCAAACGAATGGTGTGTGTGCAATGATACTGTAAAGAGAAATGAAATGCAGCAGCCTGACCCTCCTCAGTGAGAGACCAGACCCATTTCAGCAGAAAGTGTGCATCCAGGAGTTTTGTAGCCTGTGCTTGGTTTGCATCTGTTAAGGATTTAGGTGTACATGACTGTCATTACTTGCTACTCTGAACTCCACTTGCACAGATGTGACTTTGATTCAGATTGGGCAACTAAAGAAGCAAATTAAGCCTTAATTGTGTTGACTGTCTTTTAGATATGAAAAGAATCCTTAGTTATTCTTTTCCAGGCCAGAGCCTTTAAAAAGGCTGTCTCCAGTGGTTCTGTTTCCACTCTTTTTTTCTATTCTTGTCTCACTCATTCCTTGCCAAGGACTGTAACTTTTTGTGATTTTGATTTTGAAACAATGGAAGAACAGATTGTTCTATGCCATCAATAATGTGGCATGGGCAATCGGGTGTTGGCTAGATATGTCTGTGTCACAGAAAAGAAACAGTTTGAGGCCTCAGATTGAAGTACTCTGAAAAATCCAAGCTGCCCTTGCTTCACTAGGAAAGTGTTGTGAGGAAGAGCAGGTAAATGGGATCAGCCCAACAGCCCTACTGGCTTGTGGGAGGGCTGGGGAAAGATGGTGTTCCTCCACACTTGGTTATGCAGGACAGAATGCTCTCCTTGCCTTTGCATCCTTTGTCTGAGCTGAGCAAGAGAAGCAGCCTTGGTGGGCTCTGTGTCCGTGGTAGAAGCATTTACCACTGTGTTTATCTAGGCTGGGTATACTGAACAACTTCTGAAATGCCACTGTATGGCACCCAACAGCAAACTTAACTTTTAAGTGGAGTAAAAAAACTGAGGTGTTTCTGGCACATGCCTCTGCTCCCATTCTTATTCTTCTTCTTTTTCATGTCTGAAAATGTTCATTTTCTGCATCTCTGGCCACAGGAAAAAGTGGCTATCCAAGAACTTGATGTATGTGGATGGGTTTCTGTGTTCATCTGAAACCCTGCTGACTTCACTCAATTTCTCTTCAATTGCTGCTCTTCAATCATGCGTGCTTCATTTCAGGACTGTAGTCTAATTTAGTCTAAAGTTAATTCACTGTATTCTGAACAAAGTGAATGGCAATTCAGCCCACAGGTAGTGGTGTATATGTTTGAGGGTGGAAGTGGAATCTGGTTCTTAGATTCTTTCAATTATTTTTTTGAGTCCAGTCAAAAAATGTCTATCTATGTTATATACATCATTGTGACTCAAGGAAGCAAAGGGAAAGGAGCACATTACTTCATTTCTTAAAACTTGTAAGATGAAAGCTTATTCTGAAGAATTATGTGTCTGAAATTCTGTTAGTCTATGTATTTTCCACTGATGAAAAGCATTTTCTTGGTGTTTGAAACCATATAGAATTCGGAAAATAGCTGTATTTCTGCACCAGGACATTGCATTCACATTTACTTGGTCTGCAAAAGGCTCAGTTGGGATCATAAATACTTTTGTCTAACTTCAATCCCTTTGCTCTGTCTAGTCGGCTAAAATCAGTTGGGTAACTTGAGGCTGGTAAGTCAGACTGAGCTAATGAAGCCAAGATGTCACTTTCTGTCCTTTCTTGGCAGCTGACTCCAGGAGCTCTTTGCAGCAGAAGGCCTATGCAATCTAGTGCTGGATATGTCTGTACTGTCATCAGAATAGAGACTGTTTTCCAAACAAGTTCAACCTTGAAACAATGTCAAAGCACTTCAAATAAGAGCCCTGGACCCTCTCAACTAAGGAACAAAATTATTCCATGCTTCAGACAGGCAGGAGACTGGACACAACTATACAATATATGAGTGCATTCCTTCAGCATTTTCCCCAGATGCTACCTTTCCTGCCAGGTTCTTCAGGCTGATAAAGCATTCAGAACATTTATGATGATTTTCCAGAAATTTAGGACACAGAGAAAAATTGCTAGCTGAAATGAATTATGGAATAAGACATTTGTGCCTTTTTTCCCCTTTGACTTGTGTCCAAAACCATCAATGATTTTACTGGTTTCCTAACTGACCCTGGGACAATCAAGAGTAAACCTGTCCCACTCCAACCCCCAGGGCTCTGTTACTGTGAACAATACTCCATAACAAGTATATATGAGTTTATGACTGTCCCCAAAATATTGACATACATTTTTTCACCAAAAATTACATACTCAGTCTAGTTTCATACCTACCTCCAGTTGGAAGGCATTCTTCAAGGAGGTGGAATGCTTCTAAAATCATGAGTATAAAACCCCTGGTTCCCCACTCCATCTTTGTTAATGTGACATGGGAAGCGAGGAATGCCAGGAAAGCTGGGCACATTGGATATGCCTATAGAAAATGCTAGTGAAGAAAACTTGAGGAGGATTGGGGCATGGAAATTTCACTACACTGCCATGCTGCTGTGAGAGTAAGCTAGATGAATTCACCCTGTGGCAAGAGGGAATAGGTGATCAGCATATGCATTTCTTTCTATCCCTAAAGAACTGGACTGTCTTTGAAAGGAGGAGCTGAACTCTTTGGGACATGTTAAGGAAGGCCAAGTTTCTCCATGACCTAGTAAAGATGCTACAGCATTTATAGTTGACCTTTACTATTAATTGTAGTTTAGAACTGTATTCACTTCTCTCATGCATGTCCTTTTTTATATGGCATAACCCTTATTTTGATCAAGTAAAGTAATCGTATTCTTTCACTTACTAAGTTTGTCATGGAGTTTCCTCTGGTGGACCCAATTGCAAGTTGGTAGTAAGGGGAAATGGGCAGAGGACCAGAGTCCCTAAAAGGGCAATTGAAGAACTCTGCCTTTATGGAAGCTAGAGGAATAGAAGATGATCAATAACATAGCTGCAAATGCCATCATGACAATGATGATGGAGTATTTGAACATTGCAGAATAAATGAGGGCAGACCGAGAGACTTGGAAAGTTACTGCTAACATAAAATATAGGCAACAGGGAATATTTTCTCCTTATGTCCCATATATCATTCTTTCTTTTTGAATCATATCTTCCCATTAAAAAAATGGAAGTGCACACACAAGTGCTGCTGAGTGTAATAGAGTTCAGCCTTTAATACAAGCCAGACATGGTTACCAGAGAGCCTGACAGAGCTTGTACAGTAGTGGTGAGCTGAAACAGCTTGGGTATTGTGTAGCTAAGGATTAGATTGATTAGAAAAAATATATGAGCAAGGGAGGTTGAGGATCAGAAGCCAGAAACTTTTCATTTCTCTGACAACTTTGAAAAGGATAGGGTCTCAATTCTTGGCCTGCATTACTGTTAGAAAAGTTTCTATGAGAAACAAAATTTAGCAGCAAAGGAACCTGAAACGGGAAACTGGAGACAGTAGTGTACTACCATGAACTAAACAGCTAATTAATTTGTTCAAGTTTGAAAAGAGAAAGAATAATTAATTGTTTGGAAAAGTACAAAGCATGTTTTGTAGCACATGGTTAGGCACCGTTAGGACAAACATACGCCCTCACAGAGTGGAACAGATCATATCTTAAGACAAGGGTGAATGCCCTTAAGAAAGATTTAGATATTTAGATTAGATATCAGGAAGAAGTTCTTTACTGTGGGGGTGGTGAGGCTCTGGGACAGGTCATCCAGAAAGGTTCTGCCCCATCCCTGAAAGTGTTCAAGACCAGACTGGATGGGCCCCTGAGTGCCCTGGTCCAGTGGAAGGTTCCTAGCACATGGCAGGAGGGTTGGAACCAGGTGATCTTTCAAGTCTCTTCCAACCAAGACCATTCTATGATTCTGTGACTCTGTGAACTCTCAGCTATGCAGCAATTCCAAGGCAGCAAGGTGTGATGGTATAACCTGAAGAAGGCAAGGACGCACGAAATATAAAACATCTATAATAAGAGCATAGAAATATTTTGGGTTTAATGTGCTTCAATTTGCAAAGTAATTTTATGGTGTTTCATTTTCCATAGTAAATGAAAAAGACCGAATTTTTCTTTCTTAGAACTGACTAGTTAACTACCCAGGGTGATTTGCCTGATTAGTCTTAACTATAATCTGCCTCACCAAGGCTACTTAATTTCATCATAAAACATGATAACTTCTACCTTTCTAATCCTATGCTTCTATCATATATTTTCATATACGTTCAGCAAATATTTGCCACTTAATCTGCAGACAGCATTAAAGAATCATACAGATTTGTTCATGGCTCATATAGACTGCAGAAGGAACAGTAAAACCCTCATGCAGCTGGCTGCTGTGGGACATTTGGACTGGGTCACAGGACCTTCCCTATACAGAAATGAGACATGTAGTAGACCCACAATGTTAAAAGAGCAGCAATAAATAATGGCAAGGGACAATTAGTGCCATGGCTTATGTGACTCTCTACCAGAGCTCACCCATCAAAGCCTCCTTCAGAGCCATGCTTGGTTTTTCAGACCTGTTCCCTTCCTGCCTGCTAAAATCCATTTTCAGCCAAAAACTGCTAATAAATGTAATGCCTTAAAATAGCAGTATAATGTACACAAATGCTTGTAAGCTGTGCAGGCCCAAGCACAGTGCTACTTCTCAGGCTGCTGTTCTACTAAGTATTAGTACTTTTAATGATTTATGTGGTGCCACTGAGCTGTGTGACATTTCCTAAACTTGTAAGAAGGCTGGTTTAGCCATAAAGTCAGAATAACTTCCTCAGTTTCACAAAGTGAGGCAATGGGCCTCTGGGGGAGGTCAGTCCACCTGGAGGGTAGGTGCAGAGCTGCTTGTGGACAGGACCTCCAACATTTTAAGCATTAATTTCACCTGGAATGAGACAAAAGGCATTACAAGAATTTTCCTAGAATAAAAACAGTTATTATCCACGTGTCTTACGGAACTGGAGAAATGCAGCTTCCATTTCTTTCAGTTGAAGAAGGAAGTGCAGTTTTTATAAACAGAACACCAGTGCAAAGGTGCTCTTTTCCATTGCAACCATGACTGTACAAGATACTACAGTATTAACATGAAGAGGGAATTGAGCTTTTTAAGACTAATGGAAGGAATTTAGGACAGGAGAGGCCTTGGCTGTAACAGCTGGAAGGAGCATGACTTGTAGGAAAACAAAACAAAACCAGTTTTGGCTATCCTAAACAAGTAGAAAAAGTTCCAGAAAAAAAAATAAGAAATAACCTACTGTAAGGATTTACTAACATAAATAAAACAAGATCTGCACAATATGTATTGGTAAATCCCTTTAGTGCGCTAACACACACTTACACATGTCGCATTTATGACTAGTATTATGCATTTTATTGAACTACAGAAATTAGTTCAGTCTACAGATTTTTCCACCTAGAAAAAGTTTGAGGATCATTCATCAGCAAATGAAAGTACAGAAGTTAAAATGTCAAGGGGAAAATAAAATATTAAACAAGTCCACTTGTTTTCAGATGACCTCTTCATTTTAATAAAGAATATTTCAAAGCAGAAAGATATTTCAAGTTAAAAAATGGCCTTTTGTTCTAAAAAAACTCCATCTTTTAAATTCTTGCATTGTTCCATCCCCTCTTGAAAGACATGAAATTTAATGCAAATCAATGTAAAAACAACCATTAAATTGGAAGTCTGGGTCCTTTAACAGAAAGCTGTTTTTCTGAATACTTTCCATATAATGCTTTGCAGCTGTTGTGGCTAGACAAGTGTTAATTTAGAGGGCAAGAAAGAGCTGCCCTGGGAGAAGAGAGCTCTGAGTGAACGGGGGCTCTGTAACTCCTTGGCCCCACAGCTCCTCACACCCTTGGGCTGCTCCCCAGCTCCCAAAGCTGCCACCAGCTGGGCTCATCCTGGCCACTCCTGCACCCCACTTGGCTGCCAGCACAGCTGCTCCCCCACTTCCCAACTAGGGTGGTCTCTCTTTCCTCGCTCACCACTCTGTGAATATTTACTGGAAACATGTTTTCTTGGAGGCGGGTTAATCCTTTTTCATGCAGAGCTCCCCTCCCTTTTCCCAAGAAGCTGGTTCCTGAAATCGTATTTTATTACAGATAAATAAAACGCTGCTAAAATTAGGCTCAGAAAGAGAAGTAGCAGGGTTTCTTGGCTCTACACTTTCCCCTGTGTGGTCATAATCTGTTCCAGAGAGCTGCCTCTGGTCCTTTGCCTCTCTTCTTTGACCAGTTCAGTGCAGTTTTGGAGGCAGCCCATGTCCCTGTCTGTCAGGATGTGTCCTTGCAGCAATTGCATCTGTTTCTTCTGCCGTGCTGACAGAGAATCACAGAATCATCAAAAAAGATTAGGCTGGAAGGGTCCTTAAAGATCATCCAGTTCTAACCCTTCTGCCATGGCCAGGGACAATTTCCATAAGACAAGGCTCCTTAAAACCTCATCCAACCTGTCCTGGAACACTTCCATGGATAGGGCAGCTGAATTCTAGTTTCACAGCTTTCTAACCTCTGCCTCTAACTGCCTCTTAGTAAAAATCAAGGTAACAATACTTGCCAATAATGCAAAGTTATTCTTGATATTTAAAAATGAATCACTTCTTTAAAGATCTGGTGAGATACTTTCTTAGGCTGCCTGATCAGAAAGCAAAATGATGTGTCTAATTCAGTATTGTAGCAATCTGAATTGCTGCGCCCATAGTCCAGGGTAAGGAAGCAAAAAGCACTTTTGCATAATATTCACAGGTGTTTTATTGAGCTGTTTGGTAAGACGTTCAGGTCCCAGCACCCACACACAGAGGGTCTCACTTCCTCTCTGCAGGGGCCTGGGGGCTGACCCTGGTCTCAGGGCGTACAAAGATGAGGGCCAATCAGGGAATAGGGAAGGAGTGTCTCAGGAACATAGGAACAGACGTAGGAACAGGGGAAGGAGTCAATGCGGTCTCACAGCTTTTTGAGGGAAGTTTCTTGTGTCTCCCTAGACCAGGGAATGCCCCTCCAGAGTCTCCACAATTCCCCATTTTTTATATTATTAAGAAAGCTTCTCTGGAGGATCAACTGAATCAACACAAAATGACAAAAACAATCAAAAGCACTCATAAGACAATTTTTCAAAATGCAAACAATTCTGAGTTTCCAATGTCTCAAGAGATTTCTTGGAGTGTCTTAGAGATGGCAGGAGGGATGTGGGGTTTTCTCAGCACGGTTTATTAGGAAACTGAGTTAGGAGAAATCTTTTCAGCAGGGATTGGTTCTCTGCCACCTGAGGCAGTGTTGCTGGCTGGTAATTGGCTGTGTATGAGGTAGTGTAGGTGGTGGTGTATCTGCTGGAAACTCCAAATAGGAATCATTAGCTTTAAGAAAAAGATGGTTTCTTTAGGGAAACTTTCTTTTCTTTCCCTTCCAATCACCCTCCCTCTGGTATTACGAAGGAAATTTGGGGGAAGGGATTAGTGGAGGGAGGCCATGGAAAGGGGGAAAAGGAGGTAGAAATTTGTGGGAACATAAAAAAGGGGTAATAGGCCAATGGAAAGGCAAAGAGGAAAGTGGGAGGGGGGCAGGGGAGGCCACAGGAATTGGGGAAGGATATTAGAAGAAGTGGGACTTATCAGACTGGAAGGTTCTTTCATCATGGAGGTGAACTCTCGGATGGAAGATGGCTCATCGGTGTTCTGTCCTCTTTCAGATTTTAGGCTGTTGCTGGGGCTTGGTTGTTGGTTTTGTGTTTTATTTCTTTGGTGGGAGTGTGGAGGACTTCTATGACATGGGTAATATTTTGCAGGTTTGCAGTTTGGTGCATGTTTATTACCTTGCACTGGAACTCTACCAGGTCCTGTCACATCAGCTGCTTGGGGGTCTTCGCTTCCTTGTATTATATTAAATTCCACAATTTTTCCATCTCCTAGACTGTGGAGGTATTTCTCGGGGTTATTCTTTTTTATAACAGCCTGATGAACAAACACATCGTCTTTGTTATCATTCTGGGTTATGAAGCCATATTTGTTTTTTACATTGAACCATTTCACTGTCCCCAAAATGTTCATGGCAAGGACTTTTTTACCTTTGCCAGTGGGTTTGTGTTTGTGTTGCTGGATGTGTTGTTTGTGCTGAGGTTGGTGCGCTGCTGTGTGGGGTTCGTCCTGCTCCCGGTGCTGGCGGTCGCACTGAGACCTGGCTTTTTCTCGGGGGTCTCTCTCTGCTGAAGTCCACGGGCGCTGCCGGCACGGTGCTTCCAGAGCAGCGGCGGTGGTGCAGGCTCCGCGGCCAGGCGGGGGGTGGCAGTTTCGCTGCCAGGACTGCGGCTCTGAGCCATCTCCTGGCACGGCTGCCCACCCACCAGTCTCGCTCGCCCGCCCTCGGCCCCGGTGCTGTGGGCTGCCGCGACCCAGGCTGGGCAGCGGGGATCGGCTGGCTCACGCTGACCATGCACGGCAGCAGCGGGATGGGATGGCCGTGTGTTTTCCATGGGGGCAGCTGTTTGGTGGGAGCAGGGACAGCCCTTGCCACACACGCTGTGTCCTGTGGTGCTATAGCAACCGAGGTAAACACGTCCGTTCTTTGTTTACTGTCCCTTCCAGCACTGCAAGTGCACGTGGGGTTTCTTTCCCCTTCGTAGTAAGAGACTGGTGCAGCTTTATATTGCCAGTCACGGAGCGCTCCTCTGACCTGGGAGTGTGGAAGCTGTGGGCGGAGGCGTGGGGACTAGAGGGCAGAAGGGGGGACCCTGTGGCCCCTGCCATGCGGTCTCCACCATCCTGAGCACGTGAATGCAAGCATGTGGATGCGGCCATGCAGTGACAGCAAACTTGGGCAGCAGGAGTACAGACAGAAGAGCTTGGAGAAGGGGTTTTCAGCTGGGGTTCACTATTTTTTTAACTGTTCCTCAAGATTTTGAATGTGTATCATTATCATATTCAAAAAAGGATAGAATTCTTTATGGAGTTTTCCTTCAGGTCTTAATTTTTCTCAAACTAGTTCTACAAAGTTATTGGTTAGGACTACATTCCACAAAATATAAGGAAAATGCTTAAATAACCAGTGTAAAAACCACTTTAACTCTTTCTCTGAAAAATTAAATGTTCTTGAAGAAAAGACCTTTTAAGCTGATGTGAACTTTTTGTTTTGCGTGGGTGAGTGTTGTTTCCATCTTAATCTAGTCTCTTCTCAACACCTGAGAGTAAAAGGAGGAAGGAAGTAAAATTGCAAACTCATCACACTGGGGTAAGACAACAAAATTTTCGTGTTGGTTTAGCACAGACGTTTTCTAGGAGAGGAAGTCCCTGCTCAGGCCCCATTTTTAGCAATCTGAATTACTGCTAGCATAGTCCCAGGGTAAGGAAGAAAAAAGGACCTTTGCATAATATCCACAGATGTTTTATTCAGCCATGCGGTGAGATGTTCAGGTCCCAGCACCCACACACAGAGGATTTCGCTTTCTCTCCACAGGGACGTGGAGGCTGACCCTGGTCTCTGGGTTGTACAAAGATGAGGGCCAATCAGGGAATAAGGAAGGTGTGGCTCAAGAACATAGGAACAGACGTAGGAACAAAGGAAGGAGCCAAGAGAGTCTAACAGGCTTTTTGAGGGAAGCTTCTTGTGTCTCCCTAAACCAGGGAATGCCTCCCCAACATTTCCACACAGTATAGAATAAATGGTGTTCAAAGTGAAACCAAATCTACCTTCATATATACAGAGATAGACTCTGAGCTTGCTGAGGTTATCTCTCAAGGACTGAAGGGCTTTTTATTATAATGCATATCTTGTTAAAATATCAATTCATGGATGATAAAAAAAATTCTAGAAATTATTTCAAGGGAAGAGAAGACAAATGTCAGTATTCCCTTGTAGCAAACTGTGATTCAGTTGCATCTTCAATGCACTGGGAATCTGGTATACTTCCTATTTCCTCTCATGTGAAAAATGATACTTGAATCCTAGAGAATAGTTCAGGTGGCAACATGGATAAAGAAACTATGCAAAGCTATATATCAGATGAGGAATGACTATATTAGGGTTTCCTCAGCCTGGGACAGAGAGGGCTATGATGAAGGTGTACAAGACCATGAGTTGATGGAGTTGCCAAGGATCCATTCTTTTTTCTCTTTCCCTTCCAGATCCTGGAGACATCAAATGTCATTGATTAGAATGAAGGTTAAGCACACTTGCTGTACAGTATTTTGGATGTCAGAAAGTCTGCATGGGTTAAAACAAAAGGCATTAGATACAAAGAAAATCCCTGAAACCACACAGGGTGTGAGGACATTGTCAAACTTCTTTTTCCCGCCTCTGTGCTCCCCATTCAGCTATTGGCTGTAGCTGAGATGTGGCCAGACTAACCTTCAGTCTGATTAATTCTTCCTGGTTTTGCATCCTTTTTTGATTGCTATGTCATTGTATTACAAAGGCTCCTCCAGGCCAAGGCAAGCTTTTCATTTAGCAGCACATTTTCCTCTGCAGCAGCAGCAGCTCGGCACTGAGCATGGCACATCTGCTGTGAGCCCAGAAGCCACGTGAACCAGTGCTGCCTGATCTGGAGCCTCTGGTCATCCTCTCTGCTGCCCAAAGAGCTGAAATGGGAACTGTGAATTTTCAAATTCCTGACCTCCAAAACACCCTTCTTTTTAAATTGGAGCTTGTCAGGCCTTGTCCAGCAAGACCTAAAGCCTCAGCAGTTTAAAGATTAAACAAACAACAACATCCAGCTGCCCTTCCCCTTAGCAAAGACAAACAAATCCATGATTTAATGTACTTTAAAGTAAAAAAAAAAATAAGAGTTATATAATTTACAACATAACTACTTCAAAAAATTGATAGATTGATTATCTTGAAAAATTGACATGATTATAGTTGAATTTTCTTCCATAAGAGAACAAGCCATATTGTATAGCTAAAAAGAAGGCAGGATAAAAATCTTTATATGGTTCTGGGTCGTTTTTTTCACATTTTATTCACACTTTGAATCTGGTGCCTCACTGACAAGATGATGAGGTTTAAGCCATTGCTAGTTACAATGCTTGTGTGGACAAACACAAACTATTTTTATAGGAACAAATGTATAGGAAATTGTTTTGCTGTTGAAGTTGGAGTGGTTTTCCAGTGTGGTCTCTGCTTCACTTTAAACTGACTGTTATTTCCTCTATGAAGGGCTGCTTCTGTGCCTCACTGTATTACCACAACCAATAGAAACTGAAAGCTCTGTAAGCTGTGGGGGCTGCAGGAGACTTGTCTCTCTTTTTTCCTTTTCTGACAGAGATTTTGCTCTTCTCAAAGTAAGGAGAGGCAGAAAAATGGATAGGTTACAGAAGGCAGTGGATTTCTACATCCGCTACCAGACCACTCTGGGTTTCAGCATCGTGTCCCTTGTGACGGCTGCCAGCGAGCGCATCTTCTCATCTATGGTGTTCAAGTGTCCCTGCAACTCTGAGAACCTGGTGTATGGTTATTCCTTCCTCTTAGCACCTGCCTTCGTCCTCTTGCTGCTCGGCTACATGATGAATACCAGGACATGGCGCCTGTTTACAGGCATGTGCTCTCTGGAGAAGTATCCCCAATACTGTTCCTGGCGAACCTGGGCCCACGTCTGCCAGCTGTTAGTGCCAATGACAGCCAAAGCCTCGGTGGCCCCGCTCACCTGGATAGCGGTGGCCCTGCTCGGAGCCAACTTCTACGAGTGTGCAGCCAGCGGGAGCAACATGACAGCACACCTCTTCTGTAAAAATAACACAAATTACAGCCAAGAGCAGCTGTACAAAATGCCCTGTGATGAGGAGTTATCAGCAGCGATGTCAAGTGTATGCCTCAGCTTTCATGCACAGTCCCAGGTAAAGCCTCACTGCTCTTCTCCTCACCCTATGGGCTTCAACCCTGGCTGCTCAATGCATAGAAGTGCCTGCTGGGAACTGTAAACAGTCCTTCTCCCTCATGTCATATAATATCAGGTACCAAAAGCACACGGCTTGCCAATATTCGTTGGCAAAAAAGCTGCAACAGAAAAGAAATAGGTGTATTTTTACAATACTTTCTGGGTTTGCATGTCTGCATGGTAATGGTTTGGTACTGTCATTTACAAAACCTCATGTGCAGGAAGCCACCCTAGAGAATGGGACTTTGCACAACAAGTTTTCTTCTCAATTAACTTAGACATGGTTTGAGTTCTTCTCCTTCTCTACTTTTATGTCTTTGAATACCTCAAACTTCTGCAGATAGGCATTAGTTGAGGGGAAGCTGAGATCATTAACACAGGGGGAAGCTGATGTCCCCTTGCAAGAGAATGGTTGCAAGGGGACATCTGGAAAGAGAAACAAATAGGAACAGCTTGTTTGACTATAAACCTCAGTGCTTGAAACTCTTAATAATTTCACACTTGTATTCTAGAAGAATAGTTAAAATATATGTTTGTCTTGTTAAAGTTGCTTGTGCTGAAAGCAAATTGCATGATCAAAACAGTAACACTTGTGGATTTTGTTTGGTTTGTTGGCAGCACTGCAGTTTTGTTTCTATATTTGTGTGGATTTTGTCTTAACTCCAATAGGAAAACCCTGTTTTGCAACTTTTTCTCAGGAAAATATTAAGAGCTGGTTAAGGGAGTTAAGTTTATAAGAGTTCCTGTTTAGTACAAATGCCTATTAAAACAAAAATGTGTTTTTATTTGTTAACTACTTAGCATACTGCTTCTCTAAGAAAAAGGGGCAAACTCCATACCATTGATTTTAGATAGGATAAGAAAGGAGAAAAAACAAGGAAGCCTGACTGTTACTGACATTGCAGTAGAATCTAAAAGAAACATCCAGTCAAACAAAAATAGGAAAAGTGTGAGTATATTTTTATTACTGACCACTATTTTTTATATCCAATCTACTTTCAACAAAATTAAGAACCAAAAAGAACACAAACTCCTTTTCATTTAGCACTCAATACTTTTTCATTTGAAGAAAAAGTCATCCTGGGGTAAAAGAGCATGTTGCAGGATCTCTGCCTAGAGCTTCTAGCTAAGTACCCCTGAGGAGACACCAGCAATTACTAGGACACTTGGTTTTGATGGGACCTCTGAGTCCTTGTCTAAGGGTGTTAAAATCAGATATAAAACAAGAATGAATTCCCATATTCAATAGTCATATCTGTGTCCTGCCTACAACACATACAGGACACAACCTTTCCTCTGCGTTGTGCAAAAACTAGCTGTTTTTGCAGGCTCAGACATCAGGGAGAGTAACTACATTCCGTGAGAACATAGCCAGCAGGAGCTCTAATTTGCAGCACAAAGCACATGGAGAGATTCTGCACCCTTTGTACCATAAATGTGACCACAACTGCAGAAACTGATGGTCAGTATCTTGCCTTACAACTTAAGAAAGCTGGATATAACTGAGTAAATAACTTCTGTCCATCTTCTCTTTTTTCGGTATTCATCCTTAATCTGACAAGATCAGCTGAGGGGTGCAGAAGGTCTGTATGTCTGTCTGAATTGCATGCATGGGATCCCCTACTTTGGCAGCAAACAGACAGTTACATGCACTCCAGGATTCTTTGCTTACGGTTTTCTTATTTTTTCAGTGTTATGTTCTGTACTCCCACATATGGCCATGCAAAACCACCAATAACCTATATATCCTTTTTTCAAGCTGATAGGATGGTTCCTGATAGCCAGCATCATGACTGTGGCACTGATTTCAACATGTGTCACCCACTGCTTCTCCCCTGTCAGCTACCTTCAGTTCAAGTTCTGGAAAATTTACTCAAGAAAAGAACATAAACTCTTTGAGATCAAAGCCAAAGAGCATGCAACCAAGCTAGCAGAAAGAAATACAAATTGCTTTTTTGAAGCCACTGACCCAGCACCATTTTGTACTCCCAGCAACAAAGACTGGCAGAAGGTTTCAGTCTCGTATACCTTTAATTCACAAGAGCAGTATTACAGCATGTTACACAAGTATGTGAACACCGACAGAGGCAACGACGCTGAATTCAAGGAAGAAGGTCGGGATCTCAATGTTTTTGAATTTGTGGATGAAGCCCAGGCAAGCGTTTCAGGGTTGTAATGAAACAAATCCTTTGCAATGCTGGCAGTCTTTTAGCCTACTGATATAAGAAGAGTCTTATTCTCTGCTCTTACTGAAATCTATGCAAGCTGAAAGGGAAAGCTAATAGTTGTAATCCTCAGTAGATTTACTTTTTGCTTAAGTACATTTAAAAGGCACTTTTCTTATGTTGTTGTCTATTAAGAAGAGTTGTATGTAAAATAATCAGCATCCACAAAGGTATCAGCACATATTATGTCAAATTATTACCGATACCTCAAAAGCAGTTGGCAGGTGGAGTGACAATACCAAATCTTATCAAAGAGACAAAGACAGGAATGGAAGATTTCATCAGAAATGCAGCTTAGTTTTTTAGCTCTCTCTTTAAAATGAAGCTTTCAGTGAAGCTTAGAGCAAGCTGTAGATTAAAAAATTTAGCTTGTCTTGAGGGGTTAGGCTCATGCATACCGTGGCGATGTAGGGTGAAGCTTATATATTAACAAGCATTAAAAGCACATTCATACACTTAAGGACATTAAAAATCTGCAATCCATATTAGCAAGTAGTAGTATGCTTATCAAACAACATCTTAATATAATAAATAAAGATACAAGTTTTGAGTGAAGAATAATAAAGTTCACTTTTGTCCTGAAAAGCTGTTGTTTAAGAGAGTGTTTTATGTGGCAGCAGCTCTCTGGCCACAGAGAGCAACACACAACTTTCCCAGGCATTGTCCCGGGGAAGGCTATGAGAATATCAAAGAAAAGAATGATAAACAATTCTTATCTTCACTTGCTGCACCTGTTGTTGTAAACATGTGGAATGTGTTATGGAGGTTTGTTTACCAAAGGGTGTTTTCTTAATTATCCAATGGTGATGGCGTTTTAATTAAAGGACCAATTCGGTCAAACTGTATTGGACTGTCTGTAAGGGTGATGGGTTTCTTAATAAGTATAGTATAATAAAGCAATTGATCAGCCTTCTGGAATCATGGAGTCAATGCTAATTATTACCTGGCCGGGGATGCCATGCTATGACAGTTTTAGATATGTAAGTCAGATTGTTTGGTCCAGGCTGTCCATTTACTTCTCCCAGAAATTCTCTCTTTCTACACAATAAATTCAAAAGTCATTTAGACAGGCAGGCAGGAAACCCAAGAATTTATTCTTTACATTCATTTTGCAAGGAAGGAAGAAGGGGAGAGCCTATTTTAACTAGCTGAATATAACGAGTTTGAAGCTTCTTTCTCACTATAAACTAAAAATATAACACATGAAGGCAAAACCAGATTTAATTCTCGAGTAGAAAAGAATTTTTTAAACATATTCATCACAGTCACTTATTTACTCAGTGCTCTTTTCCTTCCGAGAAACTTGATGATTATGGAGTAACAGTGCAGGGGCTGACCGTCTTAGAGAGCATCTCTGTAGAGAAGGACCTGGTGTCTGGGTGGATGACTATGAGCCAGCAGTGCTCTGGTAGCCAGGAGGGCCACTGGTGTCCTGTGGTGCATTGGGAAGAGTGGGGCCAGCAGGTCAAGGGAGGTGCTCCCGCTCCTCTACTCAGCCCTGGTGAGGTCACATCTTAAGTGCTGTATCCAGCTCTGGGCTCCTCAGTACAAGAAAGACAAGGAGCTACTAGAGAGGCCCCAGCAGAAGGGCCACAAGGTGATTTGGGTCTGGAGTATCTCTCTTATGAGGGGAGACTGCCGGAGCTGGGCCTGTTTAGTCCAGAGGAGAGGATTGAGAGAGGATCTCGTTAATACCTCTCAAAAGTGAGTGGCAAGAGGAGGGTGCCAGACTCTTTTCATTGGTATCTCAGTGACAGGAGGAGGAGCAATGACCACAATCTAAAGCACAAGAAGTTTCACCTCAACATGAGAAGAGCTTTACACTGAGGGTGGCAGAGCACTGGCGCAGGCTGCCCAGGGAGGTCGTGGATTCTCCCTCTCTGGAGACAATCCAGACTCACCTAGATGTGTTCCTGTTGGGACCCAGGACATTCCTCTGGCCGCTCTGGGTGATTTGAGACCCTAGCAGAGGGGTCAGAGGGACCTTGGCACAGAGTCAAAACCACCTGTGGCTTCGATTTTAGTCCATGGAAAAAATTACCAACTTTGTGTGAAGATTTGCAAACCACAAGAGTTTGAGTAGAATGATAGTTAATGTGTCACAGGGTAAAAAAGTAGAATTTTGGAGTTTTAGAATGGGGGTTCAAGAGGCAAGATGGAGGAATCTGGGCATGTCCTGTCCTTCTTCTCCTTCTTCTTGTCCTCCATCTTCTGCTGGGATGATGACACTTTTTGATTGGTTTAGAGTAGAGACAAACTGTCTAACATAGGTGATAGGTATTGGAAAATTATTGTAAATAAAGTACACGTAGTTCTTAGTACAAAAAGTTAACACCTCCCCAAGGGCAGTCACTGTGCCACAACCTGACCTGCTGGACAGATTTCACAGGTCAAAGAAAGAATGTAATAGATAAGAAAAATAAACAACCGTGAAAAGCAGAACCAATGAATCTCGACTTCTTCTTTGGTTTCAGGGCTGGGAAAAAAAGACTTTCTAATACCTTGGAGGTCATCTCAACCACAGAAACCTGAGATGTTCCTGTGTCACCTGCTCTAGGTGACCCTGCCTTGTCAGTGGGGTTGGACTAGATGACCCTCAGGGGTCTCTTCCAACCCTAACAGTTCTGTAATTCTCTAAGAAAACAAGGACAGTATAGGTTATTCACTTTCAAGATAATAACAAATTTAAAGAAGAGAATATTTGGTTAGTGTTGTTGGAAAAAGTACAAATGGCCATTGTCAATAAACAGCCTTCATTGTGGTCAGCCACATGTACATCTCAACCAGCAAAAGCCCCACTGAGGGCTCTTGTACAGGCAGTGAAATCAGACAAACTCTACAACACATTTCAGCTCTAATTAAAAAAAAACAGTAATAATAATTAAAAAAAAAGACAGGGAACATTGTTACTTGTTATAACATATTATTACATGTACATGTTGCCACTTCTTACTGGTAGCAGGTAACAGCGGCTGGGCTGAGACCAAGGCTGTGTAACAAATAATTTAGTTTTTGTTCCCTTCAAAATTGCTCACTTGAAGTGCTATTCTGCTATACCACCACTTTACCACACCATTAAGACAAACAAAGGGAGAGAGATTATCGTGAGGACTGTACAGGTCTGGTGAGAATGAACCCAAGGTAAGAGATGCCCTCATTTAGCATGATGTAAACAGACTGAGGGAAAAATAGGAGAAGAAGGTACAAAACACAGTGATAAAATCAGAGTTAACTTGGGACTACACTGACCTTAGTTGTTGGTATTTCAGTTTAAAAGAAGTGTTTTGATGAGAAGAGGGTAAGGTGGCTTTGTGGGTAGGGTGCTGTGCTAGGACCTGGGGTTTTGTCCAACCCTTATCCAGACATCTTGCATTACACCAAACAACTTTAAACCTATCCTATAACTTGGGTTTCTCTGAGGCTGCTCCTTCTCTACTTCCCAGTCAGGTTGTGGTAACAAGTCCACAGCCAAGAGGAAGATGTTCAACAGCTGGTGGTGAAGGCCAGGTAAGAACAGAAAACACGACCACCAAAACAGTTGTGTGGCAATCTCAGAATTTTAATTCAAGTTTAATTAAAGTTAAAGATTGTGTGGCAATCTCAGAATTTTAATTCAAGTTAATTCAAGTACAGGTCCACAATGGCTACACATTAAATACATCATGCTTTGTTCAGTTTGGTCACAAGATCAGTGCTCTTGGAGAGAAGGCTGACATGGAAAGGCCCATAGCTTGGTGAGACACAAGCACCGCTGCAGTTGTCAGAGTGCTGCAGCCTGGAGTGTGCACAGGACTGAGCAGGAGTGCCAGCAAAACTGCATGTGGGGCCTGAAGAGCTGGAAAGAACACCACCAGCAGCAGTGAAGACCCATACCTCCCTGGTTTCAAAGACAGCAGGATGTCCAGTGTGGAGGACAATGAATGGCAAAGCATCACACATCAAAACATGCACCTGTGAGCAAGACACTGCATACAGCAATGACAGCAGAGGAATCCTTTGTGGATAACCACACACAGCCAGGGAAATAAAGCACCTCTAGCAGCCATGCTTTGAAATATTACTGACAAAATGGGTAAAGGTTATCAGCTTTCCCTGAAAACAATTGGTATACAGACAAATAAATACTACTATACTAAATACTGAGATAAAACTTCCATTAAGCTCGAGAGCCTGGGTATGTGAGAAGAAAGGGCAGATAATTTCAATCTTTTTTACTGATATCTGTGCCACAACAATTGACATTGCTCTCCCCTGCCCTGCCCCTTCTCTTTGCTGCCCTGCTCTCTTCATCTTTCAACCAGGTGACCGGTACAGCTGACTCAGCAAAGCCACTTTTACCCTGTCTTCTTCTAAAACAAAAGGCACAAAATATCCCCAGGCAAGGGTTTCTCCCAATATTTCTTTCATTTGTTCCTTCTGTGCTTTCTGTCTTCAGGCTTCCTTAAAAATGTAATTCCTATTTCTGTCACAGCATCACCCTTCAGCCTGTCCTGGAGGAAGGAAACTTCTGCTGCTAAGTGAACCTGGAAAGAATCAGGTCTGATTAGTTAAGCAAAAAAATGCCCAGTTTTCCACCCTCCTAATGAGCTTTTTCTCTCTCTCTTACCACAAGAGGACCCCCTTTCCCAGGTTTCATAGGAAATGGATATCTAAATAGTTTTAAAATAGCTTTCCCAACTAAGCTAACACAAAGGAAGTTTATAGACACTGGAATTTATATAGCACATTACCCTTCTCCCCAGTGCTTTGCTTTCTTCTGAGACCCTAAATTGCATACTTAATGATTTCGTGATCACAGAATTTCCTAGTCATGTACTAAGAGTTATGATATAATACTTTTGTTACTGGGTCTTGTATCAGATGCTATAATTCTGAGACTGATGTATGAACATAACACCGCAGGGTTGAGGTTTTCGTCTCTTGAAATATAAGATCTATGCAGAATCGCATACTGACAAAAAAAAAGCAGCCCAAAAGTAATCTCCCTGAAGAAGCTCTACAGGTCAGAATTTTCAAATTAAGCCCTTTATTTATTTCTTTGCAAAAAACCTTACATTTAAGGACAAAATTTGAATTGCCATCTGATACACTTCTGATGCTTTGGTTTTAACATTATACTCATCCACACTTCGTTCTCTTTTTCAGCAGGTACCACAGTAACCTAAGAGTATTATTTATCTTGACATATTTGGAAAGCATCTGGGATGACTATTGCTGGCTACAGCTGTGCAGGGAACTGTTATAGGGTCCGAGAGCAGTGGAGGAACCCAACATGCCCCTCTGTCCCTCCACTTTAAGTGTTACCTGTCTTCTTGATCCCACCTGGCTTTTGCACCCAAGTCAGCCACTGAACAGACTGAACAGCCAGGCAGGGACAGTGTGGAGGTGAGATAATCCCATGTGCTTCTCTACCTCAGGATCCACGATCAGCCTTGTCCTCTTTTATCTAGATACAGACATTTAACTCAAGAGGTTAAACAATACTATATTTCCTACTTTTATCTGAACAAATGATTTTGTTTTCCTGTGCTTCTGTGAATTAAGAAAGAATGGAGAAAACAGATGTGCACCTCCTTACCATTTCCAAGGCCCCTCGAATCACACCACAGAGGAGGTTACAATAGCAGAGTGACGCTCGTTCCGCTGGCAGCTCCTCCACAAAATCCACCAGTGGGTTTTTGTCCAGGATTAAGGAGAATTTATTCCCTGTGACACTATTGCAGCTCACACTAGGGGTGACTCCAAGATACATCTTGAAAGCAACCTGCAAAAGAATGAAACTCTGCCGCTTAAATGTGTTGTGTGCAAACCAGAGGTGAAATTTTAGAAAGAAGTATCCTGTAGACCAATTTTACCCCAGGAAATAAGGGGGGAGAGCCAGACAGGCTAGAAATCAAAGTACATTTGTCTCTTCCGTGATCAGCTTGAACCAGCAATGCAAATCTAGAGCTGTGTGATGCTCCAGGAAAACACAACAGAGAGCTGTTCTTCTTTGAAGTTCCTACATTTACAACCCGACACAAAGTGGTTTTACTGTTATCACTCATCTCCTTTCAGTCATGTCATACTCCCTTGGGACCATTAGCATCTATATTAGGTCATTCACTACCTCACCAGCAACTTTTGTAATCACAGCTCAAGATCTCCCGCAACTCTGATCTTTCCATTTGCAGTCACTTCAAAAAACAAACAGCCCACCAAGAACAAGGCTTCCAAGACTGCAAACTCAGTTGGTCACACAGAGCACTGCCTGCTTTCTTTCCGCGCCCGGGTGAATGCCGCTGTGGATGTGCCACATCTGGCCTGCCAGCGTTCTGCAGCAGTGACATCACGGCGCTATCTCGGCAGGGCGGGGGCAGGCGGGGAGAGCCGGGCTGCGCCTCCTCGGAGAGCTCTGCCCCGCCTCACGCCGCTGCCAGCGGAGAGAAACCGTCCCGGCTTTCACCTCCTTAGTGAGTACCAGAGATGGATGCATTCCAAACAATCCTGAAGTTCTTTATGAACCGGAAAACCGCTATAGGTTACAGTTTTATGGCGCTGCTGACAATGGGAGGTGAACGTGTGTTTTCTCTTGTTGCTTTCAGATGCCCTTGCAGCAACGAAAACTTCAGGTACGGTTTGGTATTTCTCTTCTCGCCAGCTCTTGTTTTGCTGGTCATCGGATACTTCTTGAACAGCAAGACCTGGAAACTCTTTACAGGCTGCTGGGTGAATCCCAGGAAAATATTCCCCAGAGGGAATATCTGCCATTTCTTTTACGTCTTTGGACAAATCACTTTAAATGCTCTGGTAGCCCCGGTGATGTGGCTTTCCGTGGCTTTGCTCAACGGGACTTTTTACGAATGTGCCATGAGTGGCTTGAAAAATCCTGCCTACTTACAAGCAGTTTGCCACAGCAAATCGGAGAGCTGCTTTGAAGAGCTACACAAGGTAGCCTGTGACAAAAGTTCCCTGCCCTTTTCAGAGAGTGATGAACTGAAAAGAACACTTCAAGCACAGTCCCAGGTAAGAAAAATGATAAACAAAGAGCATTATCCAGGTTGTACTGCTGCTTTGATTTATCTGTGGAAGATCCTGATGTCAGAAGTTTTGTTAAAACTGTTGGCTTCATGTAAACAATGTTTTGGCATACAATCAATCCATCTTTTGGTTCAGTTTGAGCTGTTCCATATTTCTTAGGGGTCCTCACTGATGGCAGGGTCAATAAGACCAGAAAACCTAAAGCTTTCTTCCTGAATGGAGATTGCTCTAAGGAGGGAAAAAAAAACCCAAACCCAACTGGATTGTTTTGGAGGCTGAATAGATATCACTGCATTAAAGGGGTCTGTTCCTATTAAAAAATTCATGCCACGCTCTCCTACTTTAAATCATTGTGATAACTGTAGGTCACTAACAGCAGAAAAATACTGGAAAATAAGATTTGTGAAATATCTTTTGACTGCTTAAATAATATGCTTCTATTTGTGTTCCTCTTTTTTGTGATGACAAATGTAAGCATGTTTTTGTCCTGCGTGGAGGAAGTGAGAAACAATAAAGCAAGCAGATCATGCAAAGCTGAGATCTTACTACTTTCTACAGTATTTGTGCAGTACAATTTTGCTCTCGGCATTGTAATGCAAATAAATTCAGAGGCAAATAATCAAAACAGTGGAGAGAATAAAAAAAAAGCTACAGAAAAAGGAAAACACTCTGTGGAGCCGGCAAGTTTTTGTATCCATCTGGAACAATTTCCTTTCCAAGAGCTGGTTTTATTTTTAAGTCCTCATGCAAACAGGACAAAGACTGCATTGCAGACAAAGCAATTTGTTTGTTAGTTTTAGAAGGCAACAACAAATAGTGCTTGAGACTTTAAGGTGTATGTATAGGAAATACTGAAAGACCAGGGATTCAGTATTACCATGAGAATATATGAGTTCATTTTCCAAGCTGCAAGAAAGTGAAAAACTGCTAAAAAGAGCGATTTCTCAAGTACCCATAGAAATTGCTAGTCAGTACAAAGTGATTGGGAAACATAAAGGAAAGCTCTAACTATTCTTCTATACCAATTCCTAAGAATAGTTGTTTGTCAAACTTCTCTGTTTCACAGACTTCCCTGAAGAAACTTTCTATATTACATCAGCTAAACACAGATTTTTACTGGTGGTTATTTTTTTTAACATCAGTGCAAGAGTTCACATGAGAGTTCACTCTCCATATCATCACCATTAGAGCATGGGAAATCCGTTCCAGTTCATACAAGCCTCTGAGCCCTAGAATATTTGTCCCACACTGGAACTTTTTCCAGTGTTTGAAAACAAGTTTTTTTTTTTTTTTTTAACTTATCACAGTGGATCAGACAAGTGAAACTATTGGCTAGGTCAGTGGCACAAGGCAGGAAAAAATTGTGTTCCCACTGCTGCTCTCCTTAGAGGAGAACATCCCACAATAACCAGTTCGGGCACATTTTTCCATTCTCTCTTCTTGCTGAGGAAGTAATTATGGAAGTAGCTCTTTCTTTGAAAATGTTCTTGACAGAATTTTGTCCACATCTGAAGCTGCTACAGAAAAAAAGAGTTAAGTGATGCTGGTTAATTATGTAGTTGTTTTGTTGGAGGTTTTCTCTAATAAAAAGAACTCAGAAAACAAAACATCTAACAGTGGTCACAGTTTAAAAGGCTGGTTGATCTGGGACAAAAGTTACTTGCCCTTTTTGGTTTTGTAGTTCTTCATGATTTAAAATTAGTAATTCTTGTTGGGTAGTTTTATGTAATGCTTTCAGGAGTTAGAAAACACTTTACCCTTTACCAAAGAGACACCAAAAGGAGCAGTATTGAGAAGCCTCTATGCTGATGGATTTACTCTTTCTCTTCAGTCCTGACTTGGTTTGAAAAGACAGGTGTTTGCTAAAGAAGGCAGGAGCCTTCCTTGAAATGGAAAATATAAACTCCCTCCCTCCAAATTATTATAATTTTGAAATGAAGGGGCTCTCAGGAGAAGATATGGGAATAGGAATAACAGTTCTTTACTAGGAAAATTAAAAATAAAAAAATTATTAGTACAAGAAAAGAAAAGAAACCACTGACAGAGTCAGAATACAACTTGACACCCTGTGGGTCAGGGTGTTGGTAGCAGTCCCATTAAATGGTGACTGAAGTCCTCCTGCAGTGGCAGGCATGGTTCTGCTGAAACAGTGATCCTGTAGAGGGGTGAAGGTTTTCTCTGAAGGTCTGATGGTGGTGTAGATGGGCTTGGTCTTCCCCTGGGAATCCAGTGGAGAAGACAGTTGCACCTCTGGGTATCCAGTGGGAGAAGGCTGCTCCTCTGGGAATCCAGTGGAAAAGGCTGACTGTGTTGTTCCTAATCTTAGATTATATCCAGGTAGGAATGCTTGGCTCCTCCCCCTGGGCAGAGTTTTCACAATGGGATGATGTAATTTTTTTCAGTTATGCAGTGCAACTCAATGGCCCATGAACAGCAGATATCTCCTGGAGGGAGGATTGGTTGTAGAAGAGATAAAGAGAACTGCCCAATTAACAGAAGATAACTGCCCCACCTTTACCTGATGGGAATAGAATACACACCCCCATTTCCAACCTAAGACAAGTCCCCATGTGGATGTCCCACTAACATCAAGGCCAGCACCAAATGCAAACAAAGTGTGGTCACTTTGTCAGACATTCATGATTCAAGTAGCATTTTCACTTGGGTCTTTTTTAACCTGAAACTGATTTCTTTTGCCTTCCCAGATTTTAGGCTGGTGTGTGATAGTTACCACAGCCCTCCTCTCCCTGCTAACCACTTGCTGTGCCAGCTGCCAGTCAAAAGTCAGCCACCTCCAGCTGATGTTCTGGAGAGTGTATGAGGGGACGGAGAAGGAGCAACTGGAGCAGATTTTCCAGCTGTATGCCACCAAGCTGAGCGAGCGAAACCTGAAGTGCTTTTTTGAAAACAAGGAACCAGAACCCATTTCCCTGCCAGCTTTTCAGGCATGGGAAGATGCTTCCCAGCTCTACTCTTTCAGCAGCAGCAAACAGCATTATAGCACGATTCACAAGCTAGTTGAAGAAGGCCAGAAAGGAACCAGTGAGGAAAGAGAGACAATGCTGGACCTTGCGGATAGAAGGGAAGTACCATAGACCAAGTATATTTTCAGATTTTTTTATATCTTGTTAATAGGCATATTTCTATCTGGTTTCATCTCTATGTTTTTTTTCACAATGGCCTCTTTCTTCTTCATCATGTTTCCTCCCAGTTAGTTACTTGCTCCGAAAGGATGGAATGAAATTATTTCCCTATACAAGTGAAAAGGCTGCAGCACTCCACAGCACCCAGGGTTCATGTCACTAGCTCAGCATCAAGAGCTGAGAGCACAAAGAAAGGAGTAATGGCTTCTACAAGAGGGTTTTAGCAATATGCTATGTAAAATGTGCTAAAAATGCTATGTAAAGTAGTGTGCTTGTCCTATGTAAGTCTAGAGACTGTCAACAAGTAAAGTCATTTAAAGTGTGTGAATATAATAACAAGATACGTGTGCCTTTCTGACAGCCAAAACACAGAAAGTAAAGGTTTTCTGTCCAGGTCATTTCCAGGCCAATTGCAGGTACAGCCTTGTTTTGAGGCACCACCGATCCCTCAAGGCTTCTTTGTCTTCGGATATTTTGCCTCTGTAGGACATCTCCCTGTTATCTGCTCCCAGTCTAGACTTTTTCTTTGTATGGATGTAAAGTTCTAGTTTTCAGCAAGTTTCAGGCACTGGGTGCAGCCTGTAGTGCTCTGTAATATTGTTGTTTCTGGGCCTGCAGCCAGTGTACAACAGAAGGCCTAGAAGGAAATTCCACTTTTTAAGACAAGGAAATATTTTTGCAGAAAACTGACTTCTTTTGTAGAAAACTGACTTTCATTTTTTTGAAGATCCTTGGAAAACTTGGTCTCTGGAGCAAGAAGAACCAGCAGGTGAGGCAACTGCATGGTCAGTGCCTCTGACAAACACATTTCACCCCAGAGCCCTGTGCTTTACGTCACTCACTTGGAATTCATCACATGGCTCAGGGTGTTCAGAGTATTCGCAAATGCTGTATAAAAGGAGAACAAAATTACTTTCCCTGGGGTAGCTGGGCAGGCTTTTGTGCAGCATTTTATTGCCGGTCTCTCTGAGTCTGCAAAGAATCATAGTTTTGCTGTGCTTGAATCATGCTCTTCTCAACAAACCAGGATATCCTGCCCAGCTGTTCTCATGTTCAGTTGGTTTCTTCAGTGGGTAAAAACATCTATATACAGACCATTACTCTTATGAAATAAAACACAAGCGCTAATTCAACTCTCTGCTTAGAATTTTCTCCTTATGTTTTCAAGAACTTGTGACCTTTGAGACAATGTTTTAAAGTTCTTTCATCCCAGATGACCCACTTAGCAGCATACTTAAAATATGTTGTACTTAGCAGCATACTTAAAATATGTTGTATGCTTAAATGAGCCTGCTGCAGCTGAAAGCACAGATGCAACACTGCTGTAATGAAAGTCACAACAGCAGATGCCTGTTGTGTAGGCACATACACCAACCATTTTCTTCCCAGGAGCCTCTCTTGGTATAGCATCTACCTACTTCCAGGCTATATGACCCCTCCTATTTGTCTGGTTTTATATTTCCTCATGAGAACTGCCCCAATATCTTCTGTCCAGCCCCATTTCACCTCCTCCCTGCATACAAAGGGAGTAACATACCTGTTAATAGGACAGCCCCGCTGCCTGGGCCAAACTTCCCTTTTCAAAACTCTCTCCACCTCCTTCCTCAGAAAATCAAAGCAAGTAGGGATGCAATGGGGAGGACAGCAAGTAGGTTAATGAGTTGATGAAAGAAGTACAGGAAACAAGTGGGTTGAGATAAATTAAGGCCTCCAGTGTGATATAATAGCTGGTACACAGAAGCACAGCTTTTAGAGAGACAAGTAGGAGGACAGAGTGATCCCACTTAGAGCTTTTGGTATCCTCTTTTCCCTCAGAAGAAAGCTTAGGGCTCTGCACCTAAGTAGCCCAGGCCATCTGAAATGGCAGTACTTCCCAGCCCTATATTCTGCTTTATTGTGGAGGGGCAAATCCAAGATGAATTTCCCTCTCCTCCTCCTTGCCTGCTTCATGTTTGCAGGTAGCTCATGTTGAGAGTGTCTCCACCCTCAGGAGCTGCTGAACATTCTGCGCTGCAGTGTGTGCCTGGTAGGAGCCCATCTCTCCCTGATCCCCATTCCCAGGGCTGTGTGACTCTTTTACCAAAATGCCTGTGGCTTAATGCAATCTCGATGTGGATCCTAGAATACTTCTATGAAAACAGACTGAAATAACAGCCAGTTTGACCCTCTGTTTTCAACTGGCATGTGGGTTTGAAAAATGTAACTTCGTCCTTCAAGGGGCTATTGCAAAATCCGCTTTCTATCAACGTTGTTCCTGAATCCAGCAGCTACCATAGCAGAAAGAGACAGACTATTGTCCAAAACAAACTGGAGAGAGAGAAAAACACCCAACAAATAAAACCAAACAGCAAGATCAACATTTTCTGCTGGAAAATTTAGATTTTGCATTAATTCTGATACCCATCAAAATATGAATGTACAAGAAAAAAGAAACTTCTGTTCAATCTTCTGTGGTCTGTCCCTTGGTTTAGTCTTTAAATTCTCTTAGCTCTTCTTCCACTACACATCTGCTGCTCCATCAAACTTGAAGTTTGTTATAAGAATAAAGACTTTTTAACCATGCTAGGCTTCATATGCTCTCAATTTAGTTTCATCTGTACTTTACATTATGGTATGATGCATCTGTCCAAATTCTATTGTTAAAAATTCTTGTGTAAAAGAGAACTTGCATGGAAACTATGCAAAAGAAGTAGCTGGTTTGCAATGGAGCATCAAATTAAGGCCAAATTGCAAAGCTGTAAAGTGAAAATTATGAAAATGTCTTGGCAGCAACAATAATTTAGGTGCATAGATAAGCAAATCAATGAATAAAAGGATTTTTTTTCTTAAAACCAGGCTATAACTGAACAGCAACTGCTTTAAAACTACCATTTACAGCTTCTCAGAGCATAAAACAAAGGTCTTTTCAGCCTTTGTGACTCCAAAAGACTAGAAGGTAAAATGAATGAGGTGGTTTAAAACATGCATCCCATAAATGTGTCTCATTTTTATCCATGAAATGGAAGAAAAAAGAATATCTGTTTAGACACGTACATAGGCTTGCCAGCAAAATGATGCCCATATAAAGTAAAACCTCACTTTTGAAAATGTTGTTTACAATGCTATGACATTATACGTTGCTTAATGAGAAAATAAGATCTAAGCAGTCTGAATTAAAAATGTATTCTCTGCCCTTTCTCAAAAAACTCAGTCAGCATTCTCTCTCTCTCAAGCAGCAAGAATAAAAATTGTTAACATTTTGATGGTGCTCAAACACAGCCTAGAATTACTGAAATATTTAGGAAGCCACTAACTTTTCAGTCCCTCTACATACTACTGGGGACTTTTCACTTCCACACTTTTTATGCAAAAGTCATGACACCAAGTAAGTAAGTACAGACTGTTAAAAAAATTGAAACCATGATTTCAGACAATGTAATAACAAGATTAATGAAGGACCAGAATTCATCTGCTTAAAAGGGGAAAGGCAGCCAAAGTAATATTTCTGCTACCATATTTTTCGTTCTTAGTATTTTTCCAGTTAGTGTTTGGAAAGAGGAAGATATATTAAAGGTGTTGTCATCTGTTGTCAATTCCAAACTTGTCTTCCGACCTTTTCTTTACTCTCCACAGTGCAGCACTTCAATGTCCTGTTTACTGTCTACCATAGTAGGCAACCTGCTTATGCATTTCCCTCTCCCTGCTGAGATCTGAAAACCAACATTTGCCAGCTTCATAAATTCTGTCAGCTTCTGTCAGACCTTCAAACTGGCCATGAGTCAATATGCAGGGACCTGGTGTGGCAGCACCTTCCATGACACAGAGACGGACTTTTCCTGTCCTACAGCACTGGACAGGGGCGACATGATTGGATTACCCCATCCTTTGTCATCCCCCTCCAGGAAGCTTTCTTCAAAGACCTCCAGAGATGTTAATTTCTTGTGTTCACAGAGTACTGAGCGTCCACAGTAAAGCCCATCTCTGCAGCCACTGCTTTTCAGGAACAGATCTATCCTTAGGCACAGCACTGTTTAATCCAGCAGTGGAGCCTGTGAGCCAGCACCAGCTTGCTGTGGACCAGAGGGTATGGTCAGGCTGCTTCCACCTCTGGCACACACAGACACCTCCTGGTGCTGGTGAATGTAATATAAATATTAGATCTAAAACCAGAAGCTGTTTTTTGCAACTCATTTGATCAGATCAATTACATCAAGGTCTTTGAGGATAACTTGAATTAAAAATTAGATTTTGCAGGATTATCGAGAAAAATTATCAACCTCATTTCAAAAGTAATCCTCAGTTATACTCAGATCCAAATTCTGAATACCATCTTGGGCATTACTTCTTCAGCTGGGCTTTGCTCTTAATATCATTCCTCAATTGGTTTCCATTTCTTACCCCAATTTGCCAGAAAGCCTACTTTTACACCCAACAAATAAAAAGCCTGTTTCATCTTTTTTTTAATTCAATCCCAACTCTAACCCTGCCAAGTCACAGGACCAGCATGAGAAGACAGTGAACACCATGGGAACTCAGTGTAGAAGGGCTCACTTTGGCTCCTCATCAAAACTTATTGGCCTTTCTCCAGGCCAGTATAAGTTAGCAGTAAAGCCCAGGCTTTGCAGTCTGAAGCAGCGGTGGAAGTTTTAAGCTCCCAGTCACTGCTTTAGGTGCACCTTTCCTCCAGTATTTATTTCTTAATCTGGGAAGCAGGCTTTGTAGTTCTCATTTTATACTTTTTTTTTCTTTTGCTTCATCTCTTTCCATTTCCACAGGGAACACCCACAGCCTGATCTTACAGACTTCTTTGTTTTCCAAAGAACTGAAGGATAATAGCTATGTTAACAGGTGGTTTGGCTTTAACTATTTGAATTGCTGAACTGTCTTAATTACTTTAACTTTGAACTGGTTTTACTCATCCTCAAACAGATTTATAACTCTGAAGACTTAATGCAGTTAAGTATTTAAGCACTTTCTCCTGGCTGGGAACACTTCTGCTGAAGAGTTAAGGAGATCATGTAAACAGCTTCATGATTCTGAACTAAAAAGTTTGATAGAGTATTTGCAGCTCCTTACTGGGTCCCTTTAGACATGTTTTGTTGGTATGCGTCTCAGACAAATGTGCTTGAAGATTATTTAAAAATTGTTTTGCCAAAGAAATATGAAAATACTGTCTATATCACATTTTGCCTCACAAATGTTATACTCCTACTACAGAACTCCTTTGAGTTTGCTAAACATAGTCTTTCAAAGGGACAGTGTGTGCTTTAATGTTTGTCCCAATCTTTCCAAATAATTTTTTACTTCTCTTAATAAGTCTCTTTGGAAGTACAAGCTGCAGAGAAACAGTGTCTTTTTCCATTGTTAATTTCTCACTGCACTTTGCTGTTGAATACCATGTACTTAAGAATGAAGGTTCAGCTGTAATAATCCATTTATAAAGAAGGGAACTATGAGGAATAAGACCCAGAAAACCAGGTATCTGACATGTATGTGAAAATAAAGTACCAATACCACCTGAAGAAGAATGTAAAACTGAACAAAAATTTGATTTTGCAGCCTGGAATAATTTTGTTAAATGAGGCAGTGTATTTTAAAACAAGGACTGAAATGCTGCTTGTCTCATCTGTTTCATTCAGCTGTCTTCACCATTTCCAATGAGTCCCTACCCCAGCTCAGCTTCTTACCCCGAGGAACTTTGTTATGTATTCTTATTTAAATTTCTCTTTGAAATTCCTTGGAATTCTAACTTGCCAGTAGGGGCAAACAATCTTTAGAAACCTGTGTCCTTGTTGTCTGACAGAAGTGTGAACGGCTACTCAATAAAAGGGAAATTTCCATCAAAGTAAGTGAAAGTACATGCTCTGATTTTATCTTTTTGATTTTATTACTAAATTTGTGGGTAGTCAGGAAAATGTTTCTCTCGTTTTACTTTTTTACAGTTCTTCTTTGCTACCACTGAGATTTTTCATTTTGCAGAAAATCCTGCCATTTATTCTTAATATTACCATTTTAAAGTAATAAGATATCTAAGATAATTATGGCAATGATGAGAAGAGACAAATGGCAGAAGTAAAAAAATCAAAGTTTAACATCTGTATGAGACAGTTAAGACTTATGCTCCTAAAAGGGGAAAAAGGAAGGGAATACATAATTTTAAACTAAGATCACTGAATCTGATGACGCTTTAGAAAATGCAAATCTTATTTACCTGTGCAATCATGTCTGCTGTTTCAGAGTAACTACGGCACTTTTTCACAGCTGAACGAGCCAAAAAGTCATCAATGAGCCTTATGCCAATGCTGTATCCCCTGAGGAGGAAACAAGGAAGGCAACATTGTCAATGGGGAACTTCTTTCCACCTGCCATGTCCCTAATGCGTCTCTTGCGCTTCCTCAGCAAAACAGCTGCGTGATCCTAATTGAGGGACTTAATGACAACACATTTTGCTGGTCTACATTCTTCTTTCTACCACATTTTACAGCACAGTGGGACTGCTGTTCCTGTAGTCATTTAAGGAATCATACTTCTTTAAGCATGATAGTCCTGGCAAGGATGATATGAACTGTCTACACAGTTTGCACATTGTCTATACGTATGGACACCAGTCCTGGGCACCCTTGTTGCAGTATTCAGATGCCATAGGAAATGCACTCACACCTGATCTCTTTCACTTTCTTCTCTTACCTCTTCACCTCATTTATCATTTTTCCTTCACAATTACCTGTTTGTCTTTTTTTCTAACATGTTATCTCCCTTCATCTAACTAGCTGACAAAAAAAAAAACAACCCAGAAGTTGTTAGTTAACACCTGTTACCAATAGGTAAAGGCTTTATAAAGGGAGGGCCTTGGAATGTGGCTCCAGCCTGAGGCTTTGGCTAAGTAGAAGGGAACTTATGGGAGAGTGACCCGGCTGGAATAAGGGTAGAGAAACGTGAGAGATGATAAGTGAGAGATGTGAGACGTGCTGTGTGACTGCCACATGTCCACATCCTGTCTGCATTGTGGTGTATGGTGGTTGGTTGACTTGAGCTTGCTGTGCCTTAAAACTGTGTGAACTGGTTAGTGGCTAACTGCTTCAAAAGGCCGGGTTTTTGGCAATAAGGAGCACTCCTTTGTACCTGCCTCGGGTCCCTGCGTCACTCATTACCACAACAAATGCAGGGTTCTTGTACACTGCCATGTCCATTTTGTATTTAAAATACTACAATTTAAAAAAGAAAAACAAACAAAAAGGGATGGAAGATAATGGAATTTTTATAAAACAAATATTAATTTAGCTCTGACACATTAACAAAGGTCAATAACTCCTTAGTTTGCAAAACAGCTGTGACTCCAAACATTTTCTGAAAAATGGAAAAACATCAACACAAACATTTTATAAGAAGGGGTACTCAGCTCAGAAATGTTTTTAGGAAATTCTTCATTCCCAGTTACGTGGATGTTGGCAGTGTCTGCTTGTTTGTCGGGGGCCCTACATCCTCAGTGAAGCAGCCTGAACTCTGTGGAGTTTCTTACTAGTTTGTGTACAACATCTTTGGCTAGAAGACAGTGAGCTGATGACAAGACCAAAAAGTGGATTTGGCAGTGTGAAGATTAAAATTGCAGTATGTCATGTGTCTAGAAACAATTAAATATTTATCTATTGCCTAAGTATCGATAACATCGGCAAATGTGTCATCAGCATTTATCAAGGTATGTATTAGTGACATACAAGACTACTTAGATACATTTCAACTTTTATGCCCTAGATTTGCAAAGTCAAATTAATAACAGACTGGTAAGCAGCTACTTGGCAACTGTACAGTGAGAAACACCCTTCTCACTCCAGACTATATATGTACACTGAGAGAGAGAGATAAGTACACTGTCCCCACCTGTCACAGGTCTGCTGAGATGTGAGGTTTCTTTGTGAAGCTGGGCTGTTTCATAATCACAGAAGTAAAGAACATACTGTTTTATTGAAACCTGTCATTATATGATCAAGTCTTCCTCAAAATAAAAAGATTTTATAGAAACAACTGCAATAATGAAAACATAAGGAGCAAAATCTGTCTCCACACCTTCCAAAACTGCTCTCTAGTAATTTCTACCATGGCATCATTGAAGAAGCCTGTGCATATTTTAAATGTATGATTTTCACCAGATCTGAATGAGAGATGAATACAAAAAAGTATCTGAGGGATGTTATCCCTTATAAGTTTGTGAATAAATTACTTTTCTTTTTCCCAAACAATGAATTTTTTAAAATTTACTCTCATGGGTAGTTATTGTGCTAAAGCTAGATTACAAACTTTCAGGTTCATAGTAAAGTGGTAAGGTTATTCTGTCCACTGTGATTTCTGTAAATCCATTTTGCATGTCCACTTTGCCCAGAAATAGAAGCCTAACTGTTCTGGCAAAGGCCTTACTATATGTTCTTGTTGACCAGCTAAAAAGTTGTTTCTTGATGATTCTCCATTATATTGTCATTTTTGTGGTAGCAATGCCTAGGACTCTCAGTCAGGATGACAGGGCTTGTAAACATTGGATCTTCATTTTCCAAGGAGTTTATCCATGTAAAAATTCACCTTCATTGACATTTTGTGCTATCTCACTCATTGCTGTATGGTCTTTTAAAGGTGAGAGGCTCATTTGTCCCTACCCCAGTGAGGGACATAGGATAAGAAATTTAGAAGATTATATTCATAATTAGCATAACTAAAGGATCAGCAAGGAACAAGTGTAAGCTATGAAAACAATCCTGACACTTTTTCTCAGAAAATTAAAAAGCTAATTGTTGATCTTAATTCACAAATTAGTGTTGTTTCTGTTGAGAGAATATTGAACCTTTTTCGTGTCTTCTCTATAACCACAGACAGAATGCTGGAACTTGTGAGATAACAAACAAAAAGCTGAAAGGTAATATATATGTAAACAAACAGCATTATGGAAAAACTGAACATTTAAAGCAGTACTTACATTCTATCTAAACAGGCATTGACATCTTCATCTTTTTCATACTCCTTGCACAGCTGGGCTACCAAGGCCCCATATGTGAGTACAAAAAGTTCTCTGCTCTGTCAGAAAATAAGAAAATCAAAAATGAAGCAAGCTACAATCCAACTCTTCCATGTTTTAAAGCTGCTGCTCATTAAAAGCAAGTAAAAAATAACATTTAAATTAATAAAGAAATTTTTGTCCATGGATGTATAATCACTGAAATCCACATTTCAAGCATGACAGAATCTATATTGATCCTCACTTGAATTTGTAAAGCATTTTGGTTGTCATAAGTATGATTTCTTGGTATACTCAGAGTTACTATTATCAGTAATTCTTGCATCTTGAGTGTATGTAAACTGGATTGACAAATTCTGTCAAGTGCCATCCAAGAATAATAACAAACAGCAGCAGGAAAAGAGGCAATGAGCCAATCCTTCTGCAGTAGCACAACAATTCACAAAAGTAGGGTTGATCTGAGTCAAATTATTAGCTGCTTTCTCTAAAAAAGTAAAAAGTAGATAAAATTTAGCTCAGAATAATGAAAAAATAGTATAATTCAGGACAAGGGTAAAGAATAACAACAAGATGAAAGGGATGGGGAGGATTGCAGCTCCCATGGAACATGGAGAGCAACTGAAGATGCCAAAGGTATATCTCTGCACTGGTCCTTCCACAAGCACTACTGCGGGGTCTTCAGGTGTCCAACAATTTGGAGGAGAGTTTCCTTTTCTCCCTGCCCTGTCAGATCACATCTGTGCACTGCAGAACAGTCTGTATTTAGCAGGAGAAGCAGCCTTCCTTTAAGTGAGAGATTGGGTTGACTCTTACTAAACTTCTTGGACAGCAATTAATTAAAGTGCTATAGCCCTCTGGCATATGGTCAGATCAGTGCTGCTTTTTGTCTTTAGCCTGTGGAAAAATAATAGTGAATACCAATAAAAACAACAGAACAAATCACACTAGCAAAGTAAGAACAGCTGGGTGGAAAGTTCTGCTTCCTTTGCATCAGAAGTTTGGAGTTTAATCAGTGTTGCTGTTTTAAGAAGTCATTGTTCAAAATCTTAAGCAGAATCATTTTCCAAACTCATTTTAGTGATAACTCTTGTTTGAAGAAATATTCTACTCTTGGCCAAATTCTCAGTAACAAGTTTTCAATGGAGTAAATGGATGTCATACAGGTCCTATATTACTTTGCTATTATTGTTCAGCAAAAAGTCTCTGTTGCAACAAGAAAATTACCTCAGAGAAACTTAAGCATAATATATCAATGTAATCAAATTTATCAGCCACATTTGCAATCCATTGGAATACTTTTTGTCTGTAAACTTAGGTATATTAACTGTAATTTTATTACACTCTTCTATTTGTTTTTCAGTGGAGACCCTCTGTCCTCTTTTCAGAAATTGATACAACATTGTCTTAAAGTCTTCAGGAATTTTTCCACTGCCCTGTTCCTGTCAAAAATCACCATTCGCCATAGAGAAAGCCCTAAGGCTCTTAAATCCTGAAGAAAGGTTTGTTTGGAGTCAAACCATTCAAGCATAGAACAGAGATCTCCTTCTCTCTGTGTTTCATTGAATGGCTATCTAACCACAGAGGTATGTAAACTTACCTGCCATTTCCATCTTAGACCATAAACACTTGAAGCACTTAGACTTCTGTTTCTGAGCAGATTGCATTCTCAGAAACTTTGTGCCCCTCTCTCCCAAGCCTGTACAGAATCCCAGCAATAGGAATAGCATCCAAAAATGCTGTCAGCAGTTCTGCTCTTGTACTACCAATCTTACCCCCATCCTTTCAGTACTTTCAGATGGTTCAGAAATAGGAATGTATAAAATGCATCAATAAAATAATAAGTTACCCTTGCTCCATGCACTATTTTAATAACACATTACAAAAATGTCTTACTATTTTGTGGTTCTCCTGCTTTCTTCCTGGTGACCGAGACATGCTGCTTGTGTAAGTCCTGATGTATTTGATTGTCAGTTTATATCTTTTCTTCCTCAAGCAGCACAGTCTTCTCTCAATCCTCTTTCTCTTCTCTTTTCTCCTCTCTGCTCTTCTGTCTTTTGCATGAGATGTGTTTGCTGCAGTCTGTAATGCTGCTGATGCTCCTCCTATTCTCTGCATGCACTGAGCCCTTTGGGAGGAATTTGACTGGCAACAGATCTCCCACTGTCCACAACAGAAATAATCACTCTGCCCATAGAAATTGTTTGTAATCAAATACACAGCTAGCACAAATGGGAGGTCAAACAGAACAGGTCTTACATTTATAGGGACAGTAAATTTATTTTGTTGTTTCTATCAGACTTTGGTGTTTGGAGAGCTAACAAAAACTTCAGCTCTAAAGGATAAAAACACAATTGCAAGATACTGCTGTACAAGGGAAATAAAAATTGATTGTTTTCAATCTAAAGAAGCTATAGTAGTCTGCCAACTCTTACTGCTGTAGTCTGGAGAGTTAATATCTGCCTAAGTTGGGGAAGTGTGGCTTTTAAGGCACTGCTACCACCATGTTCGTGTAAAGCAGCCAGGGCAGATTGAGAGATCTCAGCTTCCCAGAGAATAAATTCTGTATCTGTACAGCTGCCAGCTTGTGCAAATGGCACTTTCACTAACCATGTTCCTAAGGGGTGTATAGAATTATTATTCTCTCATTCTTAACCTTTTATAGCCCCTATTTCTTAATATCCTTGCAATGAACATCCAGGCTTAGTTCATCTATTTTCCCCTGTGGTAAATTTGGCCTACGTGGTAGTTTTGATTTGCAATGAACTTCAGTCGATGGTCACTGGTGAATTTAGAAATTAATTAGGTAGTTGTCATTCCTTATAGGACTTACCTGCACATACATTCCAACTGAGTCTTCTCAGGAAAGGAAGTAAAAATATATGGCCTCCTCTGAATGCCATGCTGTTATTTAATTTCTGTTAACTAATAGATCCAGTGCTAGAATACAATTACATATATTTACTGATACAGATACACAGAAGGCATTCAGATGTGATTAATTTGAGATAAGGAAGATTACTTTAAAAATGGTAGTTGAAAGTTATGACACAATTTAACCAGGAAAAATAAGGATTTTCTGTTTTTTCTGTGTAAAACTCAGTCATCCAAATTGCTTTTATTTCACACAGAATGAACTTGTATTGACAATTTTACAATGTAATTGCCTCTTCCATTTTTTTTTCAGGTGCTCTTCTGACCCTGTAAAACCTTATTCCATTTTTTAAGTGAAACAATTGTCGGTACTTCTCATATCTAAATTTTAATACATTTTAAAACTAAGGCATTACAATTATCTGGATAGTTACTTGCATTTCTAAACTGAGATGGGTTTGTTTCTCTGATTGTCTCCAGCTGGTGACAAGCATCAAATATGCCCCACATTAGAACAGTAATCCCATATTCCACAAGAAAGTGTGCTGCATTACATTAAAAAAAAACAACCTGCAAAAGATTATAATTAGCATAATTCAGCTTTAGAGAACCCACCACAAAGCACTTAAGACTACTCATAAATGAGCACAGTTCTATTTATGTGGTTCAGAATATATATGGATTAATTACTTCAGCCTGCATTATTAATACCATAATCATGAGGAACCTTGTGCACCAGACAGTGCAATGGCAAGGACGCATCAACATCCTTTGAAAAATACAGACATGCCCATGTGCACACAAGTAAATTTACACATATATTGCTGTGTATTGAGCAGAATGTACTGCATTTCAAAAGGTTTGCACATTAGTAAGAAAACAAAGCTGAAATGGTGTGTCCAAATAAACTGGATTTAATGGCTCCAGTGAGGGAACAAGTCCTTGGTGGACTGTCTTGCAGCCCTGTGAAAAGAGTAGAGGTAGGCACACATCTGGCACCTGTTTTAATCCTAAGCATATACTTCTTAGAAGTAATCCAAGGTAATTGGAATAGTGAGAAAGTGGGAATCACCCTCCACCTCCCTTTCTGTCCTGTTTTTCAGGTGAGAAATTTAGTGTTCAGCCCCAAGGTGAGTCTTCACAGGGCTTGAGCATTAGACTACATCAGTTCTCTCAATTCCCATCAAACTAAAAAACAAAAACCAAATACAAAATATATCCCGAAGCTCAAAAGCACACACGAAAGCATGCATCAGCACTCTGTCTCTTGCAATGGACTGCCTATTATGGGAAAACTGACACCTGCAGAGGTAAGTACATGATATGTGCAACATAGAAGTAAATCATAAATTAGATATTGCCTAATTAGAAAGCCGCCCCCAAAAAAAAACAGTGAAAAAATTCTTTGAGCCAAAACAAGAATGCAATAACCACAAAAGGTGAGTGTCCAAATTAGTAAAATACAGGATCAAGCTTTCGTTTGCTCTCCATTTTTCAGATGGATAGACCTTGTATTAAATTTTCTCTGACAGAAAATAGAATCACAAGAAGATAAGTGTTGAGGATTTGAAGCTATGTGAAAAAAAGAACTTGAACGCAGGTTTCTCATATCACACGAGTGCTTTTACTAGGAGTCCAGTGTAGCTGCTGCTCTTGCCATGTTTCCAAGTAAAGCCATGCCATTGCTGTCACTTTGCTGTAGTGCCCTGGGAAGCATTCTCAGTTTGACCTGCTGAAACTTCTTGTTTAGGCTATGTTTCTCAAGAGGGTGTTTTGACATTTGAGCGCCTCCTTCTGCTTCTGCAGGAACCTAAAATCTCATAAATTTGCCTATAAAACACAGCTGAATTCTGAAGTGAAATATGTAAGCTTTAAAAAAATCATTAACAGATTTCTATCCTTCCCTAAACATAAAACTTGTTATTTTTTTCATCAGTGCTTGTCCTAGTTATGGGACAGGAACTTCTCCAAAGGTCAAAGAGACCATGAAAATTACTTGTCAGCCTGCATCTAGACCATGACCTGGCAGCTCACAGGACATGGGCAGTGCTCCCTTCTACTCCCACATGAAATCTGTCATGCAGGTGCTTTCATATCATGCTTGCTAACATGCACAGGTGGGCTTGACATCCATGCAAAAGAGCTCAAAATGCAGCTAGAGGAGCTACAGAACATCAGCCTTTTGACTGCAAACTCAGTGGTGAAAACACACGACCAGGATTCAGTCTCCTCCTCCAGACTTCAGATGGAAAATAGAAGATCACTTCCCTCTTCCTCCTTAACTTTGCCTGGCCTAATAACAAAATTCTGGTCTTTTTTTTGATCCAATAAATATCAAAATCCTCTCTGTGGTGAAACTAAGCACAACTGGTAGAACTATGGCAGGAAAGTTGGAGAACACAGCTTCTTTGCTGCACAGTGACATCTCATCACTAATAATAACTGAGCTTTTGGAAGAAAGAGATGAGTGAATCAGTTTTTACTAGATCATGTGGAGAAGGGAGCTGAAATCTCTCTGTTCTGCCATGGTTGCTTTATTTCAATAAAAAAGGAGAATAAAAATTGTTTGCTGCGTATGGGAAGGTGAAATCTGTCTTTCAAACATCATGTTCTAAAAGAAATTACAAATGATTCTCACTCCTTAAAGAAAAAATAAAAAATCTCTCCTTCTCATAAGAGAATTTACTGGCAGTGAGTTCAAGCTGACAGAGCCCTGCAATATGAAAAGGAAAACCATGACTAAGGTTTGTCCATGGATCCTATTTGCCTGAGATGTCAGCTATAAGCATCTTTTTGCCTCATAGGCCAGCCAGCTGTCACCTCAGGTAGTGGTACTTTGGATTGCATCCAGTCCTAATTCTTCCTTGGAATTGGACAAAGAGCCTAAATGTCTACCTCAGGACCCTGGGTTCCTCTGCAAAGGCAAGTACTTAAAGTTTGATGTGCCACCCAAGCTCTTAATTGGATCCAACCCTGTAATTTGTTCCATAATAGGATGACCCAGCAGGATCATTTACAGCAGGCAATGAAAGCAAATGCCAAGGAATGAAAATGCAGAAGCACAAAGTTGTTGTATTGATTGTATAAATTGCCTCATTCAACAGCCTTAGGCTGACTATTAATATTTCAGTGTTGGATACCACTTCAGTTTCACATCTAATGTGTTTCTTGAGTAAACAAGTGATGCTTGGGAAAGCCTTCCTCCCTTATAAACAAAAGACACAGGTTCCAAAAGTAATCTCAGAAGGAATCAGAGATTTTAAAATGAACTGAGGCATAACAGAAGACTTTTATAAAATAATTTTGTGATAGCCTGATAGGTTTATTTCACTGTTTTTTTTTTCCCCAAATATAATGTCACTAGTACAAAAAAAAAAGTTACTGAAAATCCTGTGTAACTGAAAGAAAATGAAGGTTTAAAATGGCAATATTCAGACAGCTCTATTGTGCTTTTACTGTGTCCAAACAACTAAGGAATGTAACAAGTTCCAGAAAAGCTGTGATAAAGTGCTGCTGGATGTTTCAGCATGTTTCTGTACTGCTTTTAATTTTGTGTAACAGCATCACATTGTTTGAGAGCCTGTTACCAGCAAGAACCTCCTTCTCAGATGGTGACGGGGGACGAGACAAGCAGGTGTCCACCCTAACAGTGCACTGGAGGAACAGGGTCCTGCCTAGTGAACAGGCAAGGCATGTGTAACAGGCCATCCCTGTGTGCAACAGCTGCCATCCAGGCAGACACCACCAAAACTGCTGTTTGAGATGAAATTTATTATTAGCAACCCTCTCTGCAAGGGGAGAGAAGAGGCTGTGCAGACACTATTATACCACACAACCAAGTCCCCCCATGCTGGAGATAGACATCTGTAATAGGAAGGTAAATTTCCCCATAAACTTTCTGGCTAACTTTTACCTTTTTCCTTTACTTGATAAGAATGTTTATATGACAGACTGTCAGACTTTCAGTACTGAAACACAAGTATTTGCATGTTCAGATCAGACTAGGTTATGCAATGCGTAGAACTACTGGATAGTGTGACCATAGAAAAAGTGTGATCCAGAGAAAATCATCAAAAGTGAAATGTTTTCAATTTTTCAGACCCCTGCTTAAGGCTTGATTTGTGAGAGATGCTAAGAGCTCAGGTCATCTATCCCAAGATACAGAAACCAGCTGTGGAAACGCTTAATTGAAAAATTTTTATCTCTGTCCATGGAATAGGACTGACTATACTTGCAGAAAATCTTAGAACTGTAATCACAAGCACACTATATAAATACCAGCTGGCTTGACATTTTGTGAATAGCAGATTTTATATATATATATATATATATATATATATATATATATAAAATTAAAAAAACAAAACCAAAAACCAAACATCAACCCTCCCTCCCCCGGAAAAAAAAGATGCCAGCTTCTTGCCACCTAGAGGTGAAACGCTAAAATCCTCATGATCCAGCAGCTAGCTACTTCTCAGACTCGTGTTTCAACAATTAATTGCCTGAGAACTGACATCAAATGCAAACAGCACTGGGATTCCAAACATTGTGCAACTTACAGAATATCTTATAAATTTATTTAAAAGTGGAAGCATTCTCTTTTTTTTTTTTTAATCTGTCCATTTGCCAAGGATTTGTTTGGATGATCTTTTATGAAGAATAGCTGGAAGGCTCCTTTTTTTTTTTTTTCCTAGTTTCGTGCCACGTTTCTTCTAATTACTCTTGATTAGAAAACAGCTTAGCAATTAACCCTGACAGGTTAGCCATCAGTTTGATAGCACTTTATGTCATCCAAAAGGTAGGGGGAATTTATTGTTAATTTCAGACAATTAGCAATGGGCTGGCAGAGCTCACAACAGCCTGAAAGCTCAATTTTCCAGAACAGCTGAGATAAATCACTGAATCAATTAAAACACATCAGTGAATGTCTGCAAGCATACTTAAAGCTAGCAAACAAGCCACTGAAAATTAGTGGGAGGAGAAAGACTAGTAGGGGGTTTTTGGGTGTTGTTTGGTGGTATTCATTTCAAGCTGTTGGTGTTTATTCTGCTCTGCCATCGACACTAGTTAAATATAACTAAAAGCTAGTATTGACTTAAATCAAAAGAATCTGGTAAAGAATAGGATCTAAAATGACTTTCCTTCCAAAGTGGTTAACTTTTCTAAAAGGCAAAGAGGTTGTTATTGCTAATGCAATAATTGCAATATTGACAATTGGTGGGCAGCAACTTTTCTCTTTTTTCACGTTCAGCTGTCCCTGTCATGTTGGACAGAACCTTATCTATGGGCTGGCTTTCCTAGGAGTGCCTGCACTGATCCTTCTGATTGTTGGCTATGCCCTGAACAACCAGACTTGGCGGCTTGTTATGGGCAAAAGCTCTCATTTTGAGAGGGAGATGTCATCAAACTGGCTGCTGAAATGCAAACTGCTCTGCTTTGTCCTGTGCAGCATCACAGGGAGGGCACTGGTTGCTCCAGTCACGTGGCTTGCAGTCACCCTGATAAATGGCTCTTATTATATCTGTGCTGTGAGCGAGTACGTCCCTGTGCATTACTATGGAGCTGCTCCTAATGTCACCGCTGCTGAGCGCAGCAGGATCTTGGCTACATTTCCTTGCGGGCAGCTGGTTCCTCCAGAGCTGGCCCGGGCGAGAGATGAAGTGATTCTCCTCCTCCGATACCAGTCACAAGTGAGTAACTCCTGTTGCCTGTAAACTTGATGGTAAGGGGTGAAGCTAATCCAGCAGGCATAAAACAAGATCAGTGTCCTCTGCCTTGAGTGCTAAGTCTCCATGTATTTTGAAGTATGTTCTTTTCTTTTAAGTGGAACTGAACTTTATACATTACTATATCTGCTTGTCCCATTTGTTACCTGCTGCCTGAGGACATATTCTTCCTTGTGTAGTATCCTGAAAAATAATACCAAGTATGACAAATGGAAGTTCAAGAGCCAGGGAGGGTATGAAGTTTCTTCATTAAAACAGAAGAAATGTGACTAAGAGGCCCAGGCTGTGAGAGCTTTGTGTGAACCCATGTAAAATCTTGGGGTTTAGATCAGACTCAATTCTAAAAGTTTGCATACTGGGTAAATAATAGGAGAAGCAACTTCTCTGAAGCTGTTATTTCAGAGAAAACTGTTTTTAAACAGGCTATCAGCTAATATAGTCTAGGACCTGTGTGGCCTATCTTATAATAATAGCTGAGAAAGCAATAGTTTTAAATCTGCACAACAGAACTTCCTTGAACTTCAAAAGGAGTAAGTGATCTTATGACATGGCTGCCTCCAGCAGGCATGGACTGGGTTTGGTGGTAGCAGATGCTTTCCAGGCTTATACCTTGTTACTGCTATTATTTAGGAAAAGCAAGTAAAATTAATCTTACGGATTTTCTGGTGCTCAAAAGTTACCACTGTGAGTATTTCCAGGTCTAACAGTTATTTTCTTTTTTTTTTTCTTTTGGTAAGGTGGCTGGCTGGCTTTTGATTGCTGTGGTGGTCATCACTGTGTTCCTTTCTTACTGCCTGGCAAGCTGTTTCTCCCCGCTCAGCTTTCTACACTTCAGATACTGGAACAGCTATGTCCACAATGAGCAGGAGCTCTTTGATGAGGCAACAGAGCAGCATTCCAGGCTCTATGCCATGCAGAATGTAAGGAAGTTCTTTGGCTTTGTCCCAGGAAGTGAGAATGTAAAGGAAATTCGTATCCCATCTCTCAGGGAGTGGCAGGCCATTTCTGGACTGGCCTTTCTGAAACGAGTGGATAAGGAGCACTATGATTACAGCCTCCTCCATGACTGGGCACTCAAGGAGCGTGCAAGTGGAAAGTATCTGAGGATTGATGAAGATCCTGGGATCATAACACAGCTTTGAAGATCCAAGACCTCACAATACTTTTCAGAAAAGCAGGAACCTGTCTAGCTCTATGTCAGACCTGAGCCGCACTGGAACTTTCCAATACAGTATAACATTGATATATAAATTATGTGAGCAAGTGAATCTTGTTAATGTAGTCCATCAGCACCTGCTTACAGGTGCCTTTACTGATAGTGTTTTGACTGCCTGTGGGATGTGGTGATCTATGCCTAGATCAGGGTGGGCTATTTCAAGCTTCAGCTCTCTGCTTTCTAATAGTTGTACTGAGAAAGTTATTTACAAATGCTTTTAATTTTTTTTTCCATTAAAAGGATTTTTAAGAGGTAGACCTTGATTGGATCCTATGAATTGGTCCATTCTGTATGGAGCGAGGGCAGCTATCCAGCTTTTCCTTAGTGACACCTAGCAGAAATTACTTATTGTCCCTCTTCTGCTATTTTTTTTTTCTGTATTATATAGGTAATCTACACTGAGCTAACTACTAGTTAAGTCTGGGGCTACTTGTAGCATGCAAGAAACATATATTTTATCATCAAAGGCTGAGTTTAGATACAATGATGAGAGAACTTTAAATTCTTATAAGGAGAAAAAATCTCCACTGAGGCACATGGTGGAGGTGTGTAACACATAGCAGCTGTATGAACAAACACTTAACATATGGCAAACTGAGCTGAAATGTATTCTGGCTGAAAGCAATATCAAGGTCAGTCTCCTATTTGGAAATACTTCAAAATCTCCAAGGTGTTTGTGTGCTTGGCTACTGTACAAATAGCAAATGAGGATGGGAAAAATCTCAGTCTGTACAGCAGGGTTTGCTTTGCCTCTGTAAGCTTGTAATTTATACATATTCTAGGCCCATGAAAATGACTGTGATTAAAAACTACTTAATTTTGTGAAAGAAGGCTTAATGATGTTTTTGTGTTAAGTCAGTTTGGTATGATGTAATATTACTCATCTCCTCTCTAACCTCCTGTGCAGATGTTTCTAACTCTAAGTGGGAGGGAAATGCATGCCATAGTTTTTTTTAATGCTTCCTGCATTGCCTTGCCATGTACACATACATATGTGGGCTCCAAAGCCATATGCTACACTATAGGATGCTATCTTCTCCTAATAAATGACCCCAGGGGCTTTAAGTGGAAAAATCTAGTTATTTAGTACATTTTATTAGAAAATGCAGGAGTCAGAACTGCTCTGTCCCTCTTCTCCTCATTAGGATAGAGGAAAGAGAATATAAGGAAAGTATCATGGGTTGAGATACAGACAAGGAGAGATCACTCAGCAATTACTGTCAAGGGCAAAACAGACTCACATGGAGGAATTAGTTTATTTTATTACCAATGAAATCAGAGTGGGATAATGAGAACTAGTTCTTAAAGTACCTTTCCCCACCACCTTCCTTCTTCTGGGCTCAATTCCACTCACAAATTTTCTACCTCCTCCCCTCCAGTGGTGCAGGGGGTGTGAGTGAATGGGGGTTACAGTCAGTTCATCACATATTGTCTCTGCTACTCCTTCCTCCTTGGAGGGAGGGCTCCTCACACTCTCCCCCTGCTCCAGCATAGGGTACTTCCTCCCAGGGCCAGTCTTCCATCGACTTCTCCAGTGTGGGTCCTTTACAGAAGCTGCAGTTCTTCATTAATTGCTCCAGTGTAGGTCCCTTCTACCAGGTGCAGCCCTTCAGGAGCCACCTGCTCTGGGGTAGGTTCCCTGCAGGGTCACAAATCCTGTCAGCAAACCTGTTGCAGTGGGGGCCCCTTTCTCCACAGGTCTTGCCAAGAATCTGCTCCAGCACAGGCCCCCGGTGGGATCAGAGCCTCCTGCAGGCACCCACCTGCTCTGGTGTGGGTTCCTCGAGGGGCTGCAGGTGGATCTGTTCCACCAGGGACCTCTCTGGGCTGCAGAGGCACAGCTGCCTCCCTATGGTCTGCTACAGGGGAACCCCTGCTCCAGAGCCTGTAGCACCTGCTTCACTCCTTCCTCACTGAGCTTGGTGTCTGCAGAGCTGTTCCGCTCACTCCTCTCTCTAGCTGCAATTTCTGTTGCTCAGGGTCTTTTTCCTCATTTCTTAAACCTGTTATCCCAGAGGTGCTGCCACCATTCTGATGGTGCTCAGCCTTGGTCAGCAGCAGGTCTTGGAGCCAGCTGGCATTGGCTCTGCAGGACACAGGGGAAGCTTCTGGCAGCTTCTCACAGAAGCACCCCTGTAGTGCCCCTGCTACCAGAATCTGGCCATGCAAACCTAATAAAAGGTAATGGGGCTGCATTGTTTATGTCAACTCCTTAGGAAACAATGTACCTCTGGTAGTAAACACAACTTCTGGTTTAATTTTAAAAATATTTGGGGTTTTTTTATTTAAGATGGAACACTGTAATCTGGAATACATGCAACTGATTTGTGTATCTGAAGCTTTTGATAGAAAACCTTTATGGTGATGTCTGGATCCAAATGACAAAAACCTGTGGTCTTTAGTCCATGTGAATTCTTTCCACTTCTATTACTTTACAGCACTACTGTAAAATGATGCAATGTTTGCAGTTAAGAGTAACCTGTAAAATTATTTTTATATATTGCTCACCTGATTTTTAAATTTGGCTTCACGGCATCTGATTTTGTCCTGATTACTATTTGTCCTGTATTTTTCATAATGATATGTAATTTAAAATAGAGTGGAAATACTGTCACTGTGAAGTCAGCCTGCCAATATACTAAACAGACTATCATTTTGTTAGTATATATTAATCCATAGTACTACAGCTGTAGTATTTTAAGTTTTGGGGTATTTCCCTTTATTCCTCTCCTCTTTGAAACATGTCATGGATTGGTAGTGAAGGCACAGCTTTTAAATTCATTCATGATTACATACAACTGAGTTGGTACAGTTAAACAGTCAAACTCTGCTGAAATGAATAATCTTACCCAATAATCCACTTGGAATTTCAGTTTACTCACTTGCGAATTATTGTCTTTATGCCCATGGCAACTTTTCTGAAAACCTTGTGCTTATAAAATGTCTCTGCGGAAAAATTGCCAGCCATGGGGCCAGGAACGAGATGGACCTTACATCTACTCTGTGTACCACGTACCCATCAGGGTCTGCTGTTGTTTAACCCTCGTCAGTCTTAAATCCATCCTGGCAGGTAACCCCAAAGCATGGCAGCTCCCAGTACCGTTAGCCTTGGTGACTCCTGTTCTGCACACGCATCATGGCAATGCCGCCGATGCGATGGGACTCCTGAAATCACGGTGAACGTTTCCTGGGAAGTTTGCAGGCGCTGTTTAACTTCAAGGTGCAAATCACCAGCTGCATCGAATAAACTTCCAGTTTCTGGCAGAAACGGCATTTAGCTGCCTTCACGGTACCCTTACGCACTACCTGGAGCATCGCATTTGAACCCCCTTCAGTTTGCTGATCCCTGTAAATTTTCAAGCAAGAACGTCCCAGAGTGAACCGTACCATCACTAGTCTGTGCAACACAGGGACTGCGGACCTCAGCTCTGCCAAGGCCGCCGCTCCCGGGAGGGGCGGGGAAGCAGCGCAGGCTGGGATCCAGCAGGATCCCTCCCGCACGCCAGGTACGCTCCGTCCTGCCCGGAGCTGAGCGCTGGAGCTGACCGAGCAGCGGGCACCGCGGCTGTGAGGGCACCGGGGACCAGCCGGGCCGGCTCTCCGTGCGCGGCCTCCCGCCATGGCAGCCGCGCCGCCTCCTTCCGTCGGGGCAGCCCGGCCCAGCCCAGCCCAGAGGCGGCATCCCGCCTACCGCGAGCGCGAGGCATGCTAGGAAGGGCCGGGACGGGGCCGGGCCAACGCAGGCGCGGGCGGGGGTGGCGGCGGCGTCGCGGTGCGGGCGGCCCATGGCCGTGGGCGGCGGGCCACGATGACCGACTACAGCGAGGAGCAGCGCAACGAGCTGGAGGCGCTGGAGTCCATCTACCCGGACTCGTTCACGGGTGCGGGGCCGCGCCGGGGCCGGGCCGGCAGCCGGCGAGCGGGGGGAGGAGCGGGAGGCCGCGGCGGGGCTGCCGCGCGTCCCGCGGGGGTTCCGAGCGGCGCGGCTCGGGTGGGTGCTCGGGATGTTGGTTCGCTTTCCCCGGCCGGGAAGAGCAAGGCGCTCGATGGCCCCTGTGGCCCGGTCCGTGGGCTGCCCCTGCCGCGTTCAGCGCCCTGGCACAGCCGCCAGCCCGGCGTGGGCAAGCCGGTCCCCTGCGCTGGAAGGATGCTCTTCGGAGAAGCCTTTCAAAAGATGCAGCCCTGGGAACTGGTTTGTGTGCCGAGCGGTTTTCCTATCCGCTAGCAAGCTCGTCGCGGTCGTGAGGCATGGGATGTTTTGGGGTGCTTACAGATGCTGTTTCCTCCGTAAATTTATTGCCAGGACCTGCCTTACCTCGTTGCAGGTAAAAAAAAAGGCAAGCTTTAATTCCCTGGTGCAGCACGTTATACTGCTGGAACTTTCATGTAGTGGTTACATTGGTTCATCAGTTTTTCAGGATTTTCAATTTACTATCAAACAATCAAGAGTATCCAAATGCTACTTAGTCCAACATGATTTTTGGCATTCTGTATCCAAAGAATATTAACAGTGGAAAAATTGAGGCATTTTCTGTTTCCCTCCTGCACAGTGTCTACTCTGCCTAGAGTTCCACAGCATCTTATTTGGCAGTAACTTCATCACACAAACGTTTGCCCAGTACAACTGCCTATTGCTTCAATCTGAAAATCTATTCAGGTCTTCAGTTTTATTTTAAAGATTATGTAAAGGTATATAAACTGATCTCTGATAGTTGGGGATGCTGGATATCTGAAACTGATATGGAAGTCATATTCTTTTATACAGCCTTTACTCTGATGCTTACTCAGAGTTATTGTTCACTCATGCTTTTATGCCCAAGAGAGGAGAGGGGTATAAAGATTGTAGTAGTACATTAGCAATTAGGCAAAAACTCAGTTGATACTTTGAGACCATGTACACTAATTTGGGCACAGGTTATAACAGAGATGCAGAGCACCTCTTACATGAGTATGTGGTCTGCAACCCACAATTGTGCAATGAGGTTTTTAGCCTGGGAGAAATGCAGGTCACAGCTCTTGCTATGTTGTGTTGTCTGTCTTCTAGCTGCCTGATTCACACACTTTCATTCTAGTATGTTGCTTGGTTAGTAGCATTTCTTGCATTAAGCTGTTTTAAATATAGGTGCCGACATACTGTAAAAATAGTCCACGGTCAAGAGTGCACTGGATGCTCATCAGGCACATTTAGTGCAGTAAAGCAAATCAGCTTTGGTAGCTTTCTGCATGCAGTCAGTGCACTACCAGAAGTTGTTTCATTTGATTTGCACTTTCTGGAACAGTGAAACCTCCAGAAGAGAAAGTTTTCCAAAAATGAAACCCTTTAGTATTGTTTGATGATGTATGGTCTCATTCAGAGAGACTCCTGGCATCACATTGTATGAAAATAGCTGTTAATTGAAAAGTATTACCTTAATAAGTTAAAAACACTGTATCAAGAGCTTACTTTCTTTATAAGTCTTTTAAGAAGTTCAGTTTCACTGATGTGAAGAAGTAATTGATTTAAGGACTCTCCCTGACTCTTGCTTTTTTTCCTTTGAACAGTACTGTCAGAAAAGCCAACAACTTTCACAATCACTGTGACATCTGAAGCTGGAGAAAATGATGAAAGTAAGTTAATCATGTCTTACTCAGAAACTTCTCCTGTATATGTTTAAATTGAATTCTATCACCAACAGCTGTGTATACCTCCACTTAGATCCTTGTAGGGGCCTGGTACAGCAAACATTCCCTCGCGAATATAGTTCAAGGATTTGGGTGATCCTTGTTCAGTTTGCAGAAATGTTATGCTGTCACTGTAGGACTGCTTTCTCAAAGGCTGCTGAATCTCAAAGGCTTTGTAGTGTAACTTCAAAAAGCATGGGTTGTCACCATCCTTTCAGTGGCTTACAGACATGTTGTGAGGGGATTTGTTTTCTGGCAACTGTGTGTGTGCCAGCTACGTGGGAGAGTTGAGTCTATGTGCTGTGAATATGCAGCCCTTAAGGAGCAGTTCCAGAGCAGAAGGCTGTGGGTCCCAAGTCCCTGTGTATTTTTTGAGTACCAACAATTGCGTGGGCATATTGTAAGCAAGCCTTACTCCGAGCAAGTTTGAAAGCTGCTATTCTGGATGCTATAACAGAAGGAATAAACTGGTGCTGCCTTACTTAGTTTGAAAGGAATAAGCCCTGCTTAGAGTCTGTGTTGCACAGACTGCTGTGCTGCCGAAAACTGTGAGTCTGGAACTAAGGGAAAGCTTCTCCTTGGTGTTCTGGGAGGATGTATAAAAGGAACTTGATTCTCTTTTGCCTTGTTTCCATGTTAGCCTGGCTCTGAGCAGTTTCAGATTGAATGCATTTTCCTTAGGCAGTTCTCTACTTAATAATTTGTACTGGACATAGTGTGTTTGTCCACAGTGTGGAGCCCTGGAACCCAGCACAGAGGTTGATACTTCACTCAGGCACACGGAACCTGAGGTGTTAATATGCTGAGATTTTCTCTAGTTCTGTTATTACTAGACTCTTGCTGTTTTCCAGCTTCAGGTAGATTCTGAGGGAGATTACTGCTCTAGTACCTGTCATACCACAGAAGGTTTTTCAGTCTTCCTAAAGACCTTTCAGACATGAGTAGGTTTTAAAAAAAATAGTTGGTGCAAATGTAAACTTTATCATCTTAATTTCTTTGAACTCTTGGGTTATGTTTAAATCTGTTCATATTGTTTTAACATCTGTGTAAGAAGACCGTTCCTTAGAGGCAAGAATATTTTATATTCTATAATCTTTAGGCTGTTGATGCAGTAGGCAAACATACCATTAAAGTTATACAGAATTATCACCATAAGAATATGTGTTTCTTTATCTTGTAGCTGTCCAAACTACCCTTAAGTTTACCTATAGAGAAAAATACCCCGATGAAACTCCACTATATGAAATTGTCTCACAGGAGAATCTTGATGATAATGATGTCATGGACATAATAAAACTGCTAGAGCAGCAGGTAAGAAAGAATATCTTGCTACAGCTTGATACCACTTCACACATGGGCTAGAATTTCTCTCTCAAATCAGTTGTTTTCAGAGGTATCTGCTACTGATCTGAAACCTATTCCATACTATAGAGACTTACTTTGTGGCTTGAGTTTGGTGAATGACATCATTGAGGTAAGATATAGGGCTAATTCAGTGTGTGCAATAATGTAGAATAATGAAATGGAAGTGCACTAGGGTTTCCCCTCTTTTCCACTTCCAGCTTAAGGTGAATTTGTTTAACTGTGTGTGTGTGTATATATATATATAGATATATATATATATAGATATATGTATATATATATATATAGATATATGTATATATATATATATATATATATATATATCTATATATATATATATATATATCTATATATATATATATCTATATATCTATATATATATATATAGATATATGTATATATATATATATATATATCTATATATATCTATATATATATATATATAAAATTTGTGAAAATAAGCTATGTCACTTTCATTTGGAAATATTAAAAAATGCCACATTGATTCTTGATTCTTTTTGATAACATAACTGTTCGGAGGATGGATCTCATCAACCTTTAGGATCAGTGAGAGTGCATTGTGAAGGAAAAAAGGAACCACTTCTTTAGTTTCAGGAATTTCTGACAAGTCCTCACTGCCTTAAAATTGCCATAATATGTTATATGGCATAATATGAAGTGTCTCACTTCAAAGAAGCATGTAATAGAATTTAGGAGTAAACTGTTCCAAGAGAAGAAAGGTTCTCAGTGGCTTGTCTCTTATGATTTATGATATTCAAATTTTAGAGTTGTGTTTCTACTGTAGGTTTTAGTTTATTAATGAAAAAGCCTTTCAGAAGATATGTATAATGTTTAATAACCCAATCACAGACGTTCGTCTTTGTGTTTTGCTGTACACCCATTTGGGGATAACTGACTTGATTAACTGGCTGGTTGAATTTGAATTTTACAGCAAGCTTTTGAGACTGGTGCAGAATGTGTCAGCTGGGCCCTCTGCATTTGCACAACACCCTGCTTTCTATAAACATATTTATGCATTCAGGTTCTTCTGTTTCAAGTTTTCTTCTTTGTGTTGTAGGCAGAAGAAAATTTAGGAATGGTAATGATCTTCACTCTAGTCTCAGCAGTACAGGAGAAATTAAATGAAATAGTGGATCAAATAAAAACGCGAAGAGAAGAAGAGAAGAAACAGAAAGAAAGAGAAGCAGAGGAAGAAGAGAAGGTATGTAAAATAATGTCTTCAATGAAAAAGACTTCCAGCTTCTTTAAAATGCATTGGTTTGATGCAGGAGCAGTTCTCAGTTGCAGTGGGAAAAGAACAGCTATTCTAAAGATTATTTAATTGAAACGTAGACTGTTAAATGAACTTAAGTGATCTTTTTTCCCCCCTTTTTCTTAAGCAGTCTTTTTAGAGTCTAACTGCATGTTCACAGTCCCTTCTAGCATTACTTCCTAAGGGATTTTTCCCAGATGAAATCAGATTTGCTGTAGACAATTTTTTTTTGCTGGAAGAAGGGGAAGCAAGAGGGAATGGGGAGCAAAAAAGACTAGAATATGTCACGCTGCACACAGCCTCTGTGATTTGAGGAAGGCTGTCTGCCTTGGTAGACTTGAGTAGATAGGGTGGAAGCAGTGGGACCAATCTTCAGTACTTGTTTGCCCTCCTGTAAAATAGTTTCACCATTTGTGGATTGTGCTGTGATAAATCCAACTGATGAGTCTTCACTCGCTTTCTGAGAAATAGCTGGAGGGTGATGGGACTTGGAAGGTTCTGTATTTCTGAAAATTGGCAAAGAAATATCTGAGAAAAAATAATTTTTTTTTTTCTGTTTCAGCAATATAAAATGATTAATATATTTTAATAGGCAATAATTCAGTGTAGATTGCACTTAAGTGTTGATAAGAAGTGCTGCCTACTTATAAATACACTACATTAGTGGGGAGTTGTGAACTATTGCTGTCTAGGTCCAAAAGGAGTATGCAGGGTTCTTCCACGAGAGTTTTCACCTCAGTATAGTTCTCTAAGGAGAGACTCCCATGACAAAAACCACAAGAATGTGTTCTTTATATACTCTCAGGATTAGGATTAATTTCTCAGAATACTTCACAGCAAGCAGTATATCTGGAGTGTTGTAATTTAAATAATTAAGAGAATGCTTATCTTCACCTGTAGCTTTGCAAGTTGTGTTTGCAGCCTTGTTTTCTATTCTTCCAGCAACGTTTTCATGGCACTCCTGTTACCATTGAGAATTTCCTTAATTGGAAAGCCAAGTTTGATGCAGAGCTTCTAGAAATAAAAAGGAAAAAGATGAAAGAAGAAGAACAAGCGGGCAAAAATAAGCTAAGTGGTATGTTTTAATACTGGTTGTGAAATTTCTGCAATGCTATCAACCTATAATGACAAGTCTAAAACTAATTTTTACACTGATGATAGGTCTTAGCATCCTCCTCCATAGTCTGCATGGCTTAGCTTTGAACTGGTTCTCCTGTGATGCTGGATCTACTTTTGACCTGATTAACTGAAAAAAAACATGACCAATGCGGTCATGCTGTATCACTGTTCTGTTTTCTCCTCACTTCTGGCTAGTTTTGATGAAATGTGACAGAGATGGAAATTTTAATGGTATTAAGTTTCATGAAAAGCAGTACAGGACAGGGGACATGCTTGATTTCTCTCTGAAGGGGTATGCATTTGGGGATCTGCAAAGATGAGATAACAGAAATCAGGCTTCTAGTTTTCCTGTTCTTTAAAGTATTGTTAGTATGTGGTGTCTGTTTTTCTCTATACAAATGTAGTTTGTGAAAGCTTCCCTTTAGAAAATCAAAACCAAGCTTATTCTCAGATGTCGTTAGTGTGATTCCAGTATTACCATGGACACCAAGCAGTCTTGCTTGTGGAAGCTTGCATGAGCAATGTAGATGGAGGACAGATGATTTATGTGGAAAGAGTCCTGAGCTTTTCTTCTTGTCCCTACTAGTCAGAAAAACTTCACTCTTCTGTAATGTTGCCTTCACAGCTGTGTGTGTGTGTAGGAGCTGGTGATTTGTGTAGATCCAAGTTGCTTTTTGAATGGGAGAATTTATGAAAAAAGGTGGAGGAGTCAGCTGATTTCCTTCCCAGTTCCCACGGAGGATTTCTTGTGGAATGCAAGATGAAGACTAAATGAATGTGGAATGCAAGATGAGCACAGGCTGTGGAGTGTAAATTTTTGCTGCCCCCCATTATTAAACTCTTAATAACATTACAGTGACCCATTTCACTTGTTGGCATGGATGAATCCTGGATGAATGAAAAAACAACCAGAATGGGGAGCTTACAGAAATTAGCAGTTAAAAGCAGAAAAGGCTGCTAGAATTGGTTGATTTGAAAAGACTAAAATACACATGCTGAGTAATTGTTGCCTTGGGTTGAGAGTTGCTTCAGAACTGTACTTGCTTATATATTGTTTTTTATTTTATTTCTAGGTAAACAGCTGTTTGAAATGGATCACAACCTTGACACCTCTGACATCCAGTTCTTGGAGGAAGGTAAATTCCTATTTGATTCCACTACTGAAAGTCAGTGGCTTAAAAAGGTCAAAATTCCTAAGCAAAATCTGTGTTGCATTTCTGACTTAACATCTTATATCAGAATCCCTGAGAAGTACTGCTTTGCAGAGTGAACAGAATTTTAACTTTTCCCAAAACCAAAACCTTTTCAAGATGATAAAGTGTATTTATTTGCAGCCTTGTGCTTGAGGTGATCTTACTTACGTTGCTTCTATTTAAATGATTGGACTGGGAGCAAAACAGAAAAAAAAAAAAAAAAGCAAAGCAACAACAAAATTAAAAAAACCCAACTCAGCCCTGATTTTTGATTTTTTTTTCTAATAGCCAGCTGTCATGGTTTGACACTGGCACAATGCCAGTGCCCCCATGAAGATACCTTCTCCCTGGTTTCTGCTGTGAGATGTGACCAGGAATAAGCAAAGCAGGTTTCTGCTGTGAGATGTGACCAGGAATAAGCAAAGCAGGCTCCTACTTAGGGAAAAAAAGAACCAGAACTTTATTAACTACTCTACAACTACAGATAAAAAGGAACACACACACAGGGAAAATGAAAACCTCACAAATGCATTTCCTCCTCCCCCCACCAAATTTCCAACACAATACATTTGTTCCTCAAATCACCAACTCTCGGTCCAGCAGCACCTTTTAGACAATCAATCCTCAGTTCATCAAGAGGAGAGGAGTCCTTCTTGTGCCATGGGCTTCCCCTGGAAACACAGTCGAAGCCTCGTGTGTTTCTGTGTCACTCGTGGCACTGCCCGGAGTACATCTGCCGTTGTGACTTCTTCCTTTTCATGTCCAGTGCTCTCACCACTGAACACGGACCAGAACTGCTTCTAGGGTTGTCTTTTAAGGATGCTCTGTCCCGATCCAAAAAAAGGCACAGTCTCTCCTTTGGGACACCTGTCCCCACAATCTCTCCTTTGGGACACCTGTCCCCCCCATATTTTTTCACCCCCTGGGGCCGAGGGGCATCAACACTGAACCCTCTTGGTTCTGAGGCCATTGCCTCCCCCTAGAATGCAGTCTGTATCACAAGGAACATGGTTCTGTCCATGGCTATACAAAAAGAGTCCAGCAAAAGCCACTCCATCATCTCTTCCCACTAGGATTCTTCTCTATTCTTCTACTGTCTCTCACTCGCCCAGACCTCTCTCACACTGGCCCATTTCCTTCCTCATCTTCCACTCTATCTTCTAGAAAGGTCAATGTTCTGTAAAGTTCTCATTCTCCAAAAAGGGGTTAAAAGCTCCTACAAGTGGCCGGCTGAACCCCCCCTTCTTCTCCGTCCCAGCTGTCCCAGCCGTGCTGCCAGCGCAGGCCCATGTTTATCAAGCTTCAAGGTTACAGTCCCAGGCAGCGGCTCTCTCTCTCTCTCTCTCTCTCTGTGTCTCTCAGGGGGGGCTGCCCGATGGCTCCCGGGGTCTCTCTCTCTCTCTCTCTTCCACCCTTCCACCCCCAGGCTCAGGCCTACCTCTCTCGGCCTCATGGCTTTCCCCTCCCCCTGCCCAGCCAGCAGCTGGGCCGGGGCAGAGACCCGAACTCTTTCCCGCAGGAAACCCAAGAGGACCCTCCCAGGGGAGAGCTCTGCTTTTAACCCCGTGTTCTCAGAGGCGTGTCCATGTCCCAATGGCCAGGTTAAATGCCAATATTAAAGTCTGAATATCCATTGGCCCAAAACACAGCATCCCAAAAAACACATTTCCTGTCAAACCACCACACCAGCCTTCCTTGGCTTCAAGCATAGGTCTTGAACTTTTGTCATCTATTCTCTGAACCTCAACATCAATAGTAAACATCTCGCAGGTCAAAATAAATGTTACTGGCTTCTGTGCAACCCAGTTCTTTTTCATGGTTTCTGCAGATGGGCCTCTTACCTTACCTAAAATACTGACCTGGTGCCAGATGAAAATTCTGTAAGCCTGGGCCAGAAAAATATTAAACATGGAAAACCAGTTGGAGATAAAGCACATAAAAGCATACATACTCACAGTAACATACCTGTTTAATTTGCTGCACCGTTTTTTAGTATCCTAGTTTAAAATACCTGAGTTTTGAGGCAAGACAGTTCTTTAATGCAGCTGCATTATCTACTGGTATCACAAAACACAGGCAGAAGAGGGTAAAGATTCTTCTCTGCAAGTAACAATTTAAAACAAGTTTATGAATGTCAATGAGTATAAACTTAAAATGGTAGTTATGGGGAAGTTTAGTTTCTTTAACAGGGAATAATTTAATCTTGTCTTCCTACAAAATACCTAAATTGAAGATGGTTTGTTGATGGCACATTTGGCTGCCTCAAGGGAGGAACAGACCTCTACCTGGGCTCTGTGCCCAGATGATTTGAGATTAATGTATTAATTTGTAATCCTGTTGCTACTGGTGATTAAAACTGCCATACTTATTGCTGCTTGCATTCTGTCATAAATGCAACAGGTTACTAAGTTGTTTAATATTACGGTAGCATGTACTACTAATTTTCAGAGGATAATGGCATTATCTTGTATAGGTGGCTTCAAGCCCAGTGAAATAATAGAAACTTTATTTGATGACCAGAAGATGTCACTGTTGATATATAAAAATGAAATACCAGTCCTCAAGTTTTATCCTTAGGTCAGCAGCATCTCTTTCAGAAGAAAATGTGAAAGTAGCCAAAGCTTCATCTTGCTTCTAAAATTTAAATCTGAAAGCCAAATGCATGGATGTCAGTATATGGTGTGTAAGGAATTTTTTATGAACCCTGTGCATTTATCTCACTAGGATGGTAGTAATTATTCCAACTGTGAGGTCCTGAGCTCCTGCTTTGGTTGTCCTGGGGAGAAAGAATCTCTGCTTCTGGCAAATGTAAATGTTAATTTCCTGCTCCCAATGAATTCTGAAGTTCTGTGTGACATTTCTCTTGACTGGGTTTTGATACAAAGAAAAAAAAAACTTCAGCTGTAGAAAGACAAAATGTGGCATTTACTTTTTTACATCTATTTGATGTATAAAAGCCAAGTAAGCTAGCAGTTACCTACATTGAAGAACTAATCTTGTATGTTTTGTTGTTAATGTTTTCCTTGTTGCATGAAATTAAAGTATCTTTCTATTCCTTACAGCTGGAAACAATGTGGAGGTTGATGAATCTTTATTCCAAGAAATGGATGATTTAGAGTTGGAGGATGAAGAGGATGACCCTGACTACAACCCTGTTAATTTAGATAGTGATTAGACTTATTTGAACTGATTCTGTCATCAGTATGGACATATGTAAGGAGAGAGGGGCAGGCAGGAAAGCCACAGCATCTGTGGTTTTAGTAATGTGTATTGTTTTTCTTTTTTCTTAATTTTTTTTTCCAAAGAAAAAAAACAACATATTTTAAATCCAGGAGAATGGTCTTCTGATGACTTTCACTATAAATAAATTTACTTAATATTTGAAATGAAAAATTTGAGAAATATTGATCTGTCTGAAAACACTTTTCTATTTTCTCTAATTTTTTTTCTCCCTACTTCTGTAATTGTCATTTTAAGAGAGTGGCAACATGCAAGATGGAAAGATGTTACAGCAAGCACTAAACACACCTGCATCTGAATGCTGAGCAGCTTTTCTGCTGTCTTCCACCTGGGGTAAACATGGACAGCTATGGTGAATAAAAGGGATCACATACTATGCAGTTACTTATTTTTTGTTCCTCCTGTGGAATTTTTTAATAATTCAAGTCAGTTCTGGTGCCCCAATTTATCAGCTGTAGATAGACAGCACAAGTCACCTTTGCTGTACAGCCTTACTAAAGTCCAGTGGAAACCATTTCCATACAATTAGAATGAATTTTTTTGCCGTAGTCATGAATAATATTTTCAAAATGGTGAGTTCAGGTCAGGAGGGGGAAAAAAAAATCAGAATGTGAAGCCTCTTGAAGTTTGGTTGGTTTATTCAGAGATGGTTTGGGTTTTTTTGAATGTGTGCCTCAATGAACTTCTATGAAAAATCAAAACCCACCTTAGGAAAATGAGTTTGCTTTTGGCAGCAGACTGTATTGAAACACTATGAGTGGAGTGCACATTGCAGCAGCAGGGTTTACAGAGTGCTCTACAGGTTTGAATGTAACTGGTGTAGTTTTAGAAGCATTGTGTTGGCAGCCTGTAAAGGTTAGCACAGAATGCAGTAAAGCTACACATCAACTTGGGGATGTTGCCCATCCTTCAGAGTTGTTTCTGAAGCTAACAGCTGTTGGACTCCTCCCTTACCACCTCCAAAAAGCCCAAACTGCAAGAACTGCAGTGTTTAAACATGCTGTGTTTGAAACTGCAGTGCTAGAGCGATGATGGTGTCAAAAGACAGCTTTCCAAACAGAGAGACAGGCACCTCAATGATTAAACACTGTGTGCTGAATTTTAAACACTGTTAGTAGACTGCCTTAACTGTGCCAGCTTCAATCTTTGAAGAAGGTTGCACTAAAGTATCACATTGCTAAGAGGAATAATAAATTTATGAATTTTAGTATTTGAAAATTCCATAGTCAAGGTGAGAAATTTAATTATGGAATTAATTTAATGGTTATAAGATTCTCTGCTCATATCACTCAAGAACATCTGTTTAGGATGACCTCCTTTAACCTTTTTTTTCCCCTTTTTTTATTCAAGGTAAATGAATTTCTAGTAGATAGAAATAAGTGTTCAAGTACCCTGTAAATACTTTTATAAATTAACCATGTGCCTTTGTTCCTACTGTTGTCCCTTTGATCTTTTTAATTTTGGCTACTAAGAACCCTAGATAAGCATCTAGGTCTCAATGATAATGTTTTATGTTTCAAAGCAATAAGCAGGATCTGTGCTCCAACAGAGTTACCAGATACATTAAAAAATTGTGAGCTAATGTGATATTAAATCTTGTCTTTTCCAAAGAGACAGTTGGATTGAAAGCTTCATAGTTACTACATCCAGCTTCCTGTGTAATTGCTAGGATGCTTTAAAATACTCTTCAGCGCTGAACTTATTTCTGGTATGTGTCAACTCAGCTGCATAAAACCCCATTTAATTCCTAAGGTTGCTTTCCATTTCTAGCTATGTATGTTTAAAACTGCTATTTTTTCATTAAAGGAGTGAATTGGAGCTCTCTAAATTTGGACCAAATCCAAGAATCCTGTGTAGTCTGTGCAAATGTGATAATCAGAAAATTTTCCAATTGGATCACTGATAAGTCATTTACATATGAAAGAAAGTTTCTCATGAATTATATTTCTAGAATAATGAAATTTTCTAGTCTGTTTTCACACTAACATATTTATTGGTTTTCATGCAGAGAATGTATAGCTTAAAAATGTTAAAATTATGTAAAACAAGTTAAAATGTGAAAATGCGTTTTTGCTGTTATATTTCAAAGCAGAGGAGATAATAAGGGTTGACATGACAAAGAAATTGCATAAAATCTGTTCCTCCAGGTCCTTGGAAGAAGTTGTAGCGATTCAGTCTGAACTGCAGATTTGTTTAGCTTTGTTAGCAATTAACATCTGAAATAAAAAGGGAATTTGACTGAGAATAAGCTTGGCTCTGTGTGTGTATGTGTGTTAGTTTGCTAAAGTGAACAGAGAGAAGGGTTTTTTAGCTGGGATATTTGAATTTGCTTATCTACTTTGGATTAAATTGAAAACTAGTTCATATTAACTGAATAAAACCCCATTTATAAACTTTGACAGAATTACAGTAATTTAAAATCCTGGTGCTGACAATCTTTCTTGTATGTTGTTTTTAACTGCCTCAGTTCAAAGCATGCACTGTAATGCATGGAGGCAATAGTGAGTTGCAACACTGCACCTTGACCAGAGTGAATTTAGTTTTGAACAGGCTGCGTTTTGAATAGTTGGTGCTAGAGCTCTGTTAAAACTCAGAGGATGGTGCCTACCACATCAAGATGCCAGGGGTATAATCTCAAGCATGCTGCAAAACCTAGGATTTTGCATCCAAATTATGATTGCATTATTGGCATCTCTCCTTTTCTTTCTGTCCTTCCATTTGTTTGACACCTGCATCACAGACCAGGGCTAACATGGAGCTGATAGTCCCCCAATTCCCAGGAACTCTCTTCCCTAGTCTGAACCCCTCGAAGTGTCCTAACTATTTAAACCTTTCACAGCTTAAAGGCCACTTCTACATACCTACTGAATGAATGCATTATTGTAACTATTTTTTAAAATTTTACACATATTTCAGAAAAATCTGTGATTTATGGATTGTAATATCTGTACATGTTCATATTTCACTGCTTCCAAAAATAACAAGTTCTTATTGCCAGAGCACATGAAACATGAGAGAAAGCAGTTAAGGCTCTTACACCTGTATTTGGGTGTCAGCATAGAAGGCAGTCTAAAGGAAAGGGATGTATCTAAACTCCAATTACAATAGGTGGATGCATGATGGTAAAGCTGGTAAAGCAAAAGCACCCTGTACTACCTCTGCAACACACTCCACCATCCCTCCCAGCCATCAGCTCCCCTCCTGAAGGGGCAGGGCTCTGACATTCAACCAGAGCAGCACATCCTAGGTACAGTAAAATGCCTCGAACACCCAAGACACTTGTTTCAGCAGACAGCTCCAGTCTCTAAAATGGCATTAACCCCACACAACAGAGGCACTAGTCAAAATGCAGTGTCCTTTTGGGATATACATTATAAAACACAGAAAAAATAGAAATTAAAAAAAATAGGATGAAGTGAAAATAGAATAAACACTTTAAAAAATATATTAATTTTATTCATTCATGGTAGAAAAGGAATATTTTCTTCCTCTATCCCAAAGAATTGTCTTGCACAGCACCTAAAGCACACACACACTATTTTGGACACTGCTTTGTTAGACCTCTTAGCCAATGCCAACACTGATCCACCTCCTAAGCGCACGGATTCAAGTGATACATCTAGAGAAGCCAGCTAATTGAAAAGAAGTTTACTGGTAAATTAATCCCTGGTGCAACAGACTGAATTGTAAAGAAACAGAGGACTGGTCACAGTGGCAGCATAAATACATTTACAGAGGTAAACCATGACAGGAACTCCAATGAAGTAGCTCCATAGTATCTTTATCCACTGCTGATTACCAACGGTGCATAATTTGCTACAAGACAGTAGGTGTTGCTAAGAAAATAACACATTTTCTAGTGAGACAAGGACCAGTATACCTCACAGTTACATTTGAATCAGGATACCAGAGTTTTGACTGAACACAAAAACTACAGGTTTACTCCAGTGTTGTGCTTTCCCAGAGCTCTGAGCATTTATGGAGACACAGTTTTAGTCTAAAAATTGTTAAGGTCACAGTCCAGAATTTAATGTTTTGCATCCAGCAAGTTCCAGAAGCAGGTTACAAAGGTATCCTTTAAGGTATCTTCTCTGATGTTAAGACCTGAGAAGCACGGCAGCGAGCCTAAAAACAGGTGGGAAGAGAGGAAAAGAAAATACTTTGATGAACAAAACCAGCACTTTAAAAAGCTTCTTCCAAATTAGCAGTTTAGTAATCTTAACAAGTTTAGAGGTTCCGTTCCATCTTACTTAAATGGAGACAACACTCTAAACAACTGATATTTTTTAATATAAATCAAATTTTTGAAAAGAAGAAAAAAGTGGCAAACCAAAACCAAATGAACACCACCACCCTCACCAAATCCAAAACAACACCTTTTTTACACTGTGTCCTGAATTTTAAGGCTTTTTTCCAGTAGGAGGAGAGGATGGTCATTTTTCACTGATACTTCTGACATGTTCAGGGCCAGAAAACACTTAAGACAATACCTCGTTTCAACATACACATTAAATATAGCTGAGCAAGTGATTCACTTGCCAGTTATTTCATTGTTTAAATAAAAGTGTGTCCTGAAGCTTGAACATGCTGAACAGTGCTGATATGACACCACAGAATTGGAACACCTCAGAATCAATTTGTTAGTGTAGGAAAGAAAAAGCTTAAGAAACAAAAACCACATTTGACATCTGCTGAAAATTTCTAAGGTCTTAAAAAAGGTAAAATGCCCCAAAGTCAAACACATGGATAGGATTCATAATAATTTCAACAGCTCAAACCTCTGAACATAATTTTGCACTGTGAGTGTTTGTAGTAACTTACATGCTCACAGTCAGTTATTTAGGAGAAAACATTGTAAGAGAATGGAAAATTTAAAAAAGCCCAATTTACATCTGCAAATAGCTGAAAGCTTCATACAAGACCTAGAAGTTGTCAGTTGCATCAAGGTGGCATTCATTTATATGCAAAATGTTATTGGTTTTGATATCCTGAGATTATATAGGCAGAAAGCAGGAGAGAAAAAGATCAAGGAAAGTGAAAAGATGCAAAAAATTCACCATGCAACCATATATGCATATGCACTTAAAAAAGAGATGCAGATGGTCCTAAATTTTCACAAATAGAAACTGTTTTCTGAGATACTTACAGCTTTCTCTTCCAAAGAGAGCACCCCATCTACAGCCACTATCTGATATTGCTTTTCTTTCAGGCTACCCACAAATTTCTGAAGTAGTCTGAGACCAGTTCCATCACTGTTTTGTTTCAGCAGTTTCTGCATTTGTTGGGAAGAACATCCTGGGTCAAACAGTAGCAAACATAAGCTTTTGTTCTTCTTCTCCTCTATTCCAACAACAGTACGACTGTGACCTATTATGAAAACAAGAGTTTCAGTAGTTTAGAAACACAAATCCCATTTACTACCTTGTTACTTATAACTGATTTTCAGATCAAGGAAGGCATTACTCAGAATTTAAGAAGACAGTTATAAGAGTACATGTCAAAAAGCTGAAATCCCAATCACATTCAGCTCTTCCATCCAATAAAAATACAAACTTTAATGTTGTTCTTATGAAATAGGAAAATTACAGGAAATAAAACCAAGCCTTCAATTCAACAAAGAAGGACTAAAAAATGCTGCTCTGAATTGCAGTACATATAAAGAGAGATAAAGAATAGTAAGAAACCAGCACATTGTGACACTGACCTTGATGTTGCAAGTAGATAGGTGGTTTGGAAGTACACACCACCTTTGCACCACCTTCATTATCTGCAGAATAGTAATGCAAAATCCACTCAAACAAGCGAGGGTGTGTACCCATAGGGCCAGTGGGTTTGTGAAAGTCAATGATTTGGCACCTACAAAACATTGAGAATGAAAACAACAAAATTTCAAGCAGGCTGCTTCTTTTCACCTCTGGGTCCCTGCCTCCTGCACCCAGTGGTCCTTACTTTCTTATTTTTTGATACAGGAGTAGGGGACATAATTACAAAGCAATGAAACATATACTGTCACAAACTGGAAAATTTATTACATAAGAAAGAAGTGCTCTACTCTGTTCAGTCTAACAAGAACTTGGGAAACTTGAAGAAATTAATGTTACATTTTTTTGTATGTTATACATGTATGCTATAGAATCCAATTAAAAGCCATAGAAAATAGATGAAATTCAGATTCTTTATGAGAAGAAACTTTCAGAGAAATGAAGTTTTTAATCAATGCTTTAATTTATGCATAAGTGGCATAACTCAGCAGCAAGTCTCAATGATCTAAGCAGTTACTCAGTTTATGTACCTCCTATAAATAGCTACATGTACCTGTAAGTAGTTATACAGCTTCATGCTGCATTAAATCAGGTTTGTTTATATATGGTTAAATTTAGTCACTAAGGTGGCTTCATCATCACACAGTTGGGGATTCTAACCTTTAAAGTTACAGGACTTAAATCAGCAGTTAATAATAACAACCACAACAAAAAGCAATATTTACTTTATCCTGAGACTGGTTAACAGTGAATAAATTTCACATGCTCCTATCCATGCTTTGGAACCATGTAATCTGTTGTTGAAGTGAGATGCCCCATGAGGATCAAAACCTTCTCTCCAGGCATCTTCAATCATGGACTGAATCTTTGGGATACTAGGAATTAGTGTAGTATCTGGAACAGAAAAGCTTTTGAATTGTTGTTACAGTGACTGAAATAGGCTATTAATTAAAACTATTCAGCTTCTTTTATAACAGGCAGTTGATGTTACAAAGATGCACTAAAAAAACTAAAGGCAAAACTTCAACCACACAATTTCTTGCCAGTATTCACCTCTGACTCTTCCACAGTAAGTTCCAGTGGTATAACCACCATTTAATAGGTATCATTGACCTTGTAAGACTTGCTGTGTAAATGAAAAGGCAAAACATCAGTCAGCAGGTTGTCATCCAAGGTACGTGGAACAAGCAGCATTTTGTTTAATACCTCTCAGGCAGTCATTGTAGAAGCTGTTTTGCAACAGTGAGGAAAGGAGCATTTGGAAATTCCTGTAACCACAACCCCAGCCTCTGTCACCCAGAGATGAGTGGAAATGATCTACTCCTGCTGAAAGCCACACACGTCTCACATCTTTGTTCTCACTCTGATAGTACTTGCACAATGCTTCAATGACTCCTAAAGAAGACAAAATATGAAGTTTATCTGTAAAATGTACTACTAAATTTACCAGAAGATTCCTTCCCCAACTTGGAACAGATACAGATTAATACAATTTATTTTAAAACTTCATTACATTTAGAGCCCAGATCACAAAAGCAGTGGAAATTGTCCCTATTTAATTTCAGAGGTCTTTAATGAATTTATGTACTATGAAGCTTTCAAAACTAGATCTATTTTTCCACTGTTGCTACACAATGATTATTTTAAATTAAACAGCTTGGACTAAATTATGAACTGTGATATTCAAAGGAGCTATTACAATGATATAGAAAAAGTATGTTATCAATAAAGCATTCCTATGTCCCTGCCACCTCCAGTACAACCTCATCTTAAAAACATGGCAATACTTCTGCATACTATGTAAACCTTTTATTCCATCCAACTTATTTTTCCTGGAGAAACTAAGAGGGGAAAAAAATACAAAAAAAAAAGGAATGGCAGAAATGGCACAGAACTTGAGAATCACTGCAAATATTTTGAAATAATACTCTTATAGGATATTCCGAGTTCTCCTTTGTTACATGAAAAAATATGCTTGGGAATGCTCTCTCCAATTCATATATGTAAATTCTCAAAGCCCTTTCATAGCCATGCTGTTGTGAAGAGAATTATTCCATAGTCTCCACAAATTATTTTCTAAGAAATCTACATCGTTACCAAGAACAAAAACTTTAAATGTGTTATTTCCATGTAATCCATTTCACAGAAGAAATTTTATTTTACCTGTCAAGAACCAATATTCTGGATATTTTGTAAGCCAGAACCACCAGCAATAGGCTCAAAGACCATTGAATTGTGGTCTTGGAAAGACAAGGGAGCCTTTGAAAGGGACACAGAGACCCATCTGCCCTGTGTTTCTGCACCAACTATAAAACATTCAAGAGAAGATGTACCAAGTAGATGTCTACTCCTCCCAGTCCTCTCTTGGGCTTTGTAATCAGGTGAACACTGTGCTTACCTGCAACCAGCTTTCACAATATAGCAATTAACAGACACACAAGACAAAAAGCTGCTGCAAATTTGAACAGCTACACTCGATTAGGAACCAATGAGTACTAAGCAGTGATCAAGCACAACAGAGTCAAGGGCAACCAGCTTGTGATAAGGCATGTACATCTTCTGATACATATAATACATCTATCTGTGCCCTTAACCAGACAACTTGGCTCCAAGTTCCACAGCAAAAAAAAAAAAAAAAAAAAAAAGAAAAGAAAAACAGGCTGCAAGTTAGAACACAGATTAAAAATATACCAAGATATGATTTAATTTCCTTATTTAGGACTTTAGGACTGTAACAATTTGGATTGATCTAGAAAATTATGATTAGAACTAGGACACAGCCAATATTAAGCAATGAATTATACATTCTGTTAAAGACTGGTTTGGTCACTACAATCTAAGGTCTAGAAAGTACAGTTTTAGTTGTATAATTTCAGCATCTTTACCTGATGTCTTGGTTCTCCCATCATCTATACCAGAAGCCAAACTTTCCATCATGTCAGCTTTTCTCTTATGATATTCAAAGGGCTGCATCCTTCCTCTATCAACTTCTCTTTCCATATTCTTTAGATATTGCTGCTTGAAGCCACCAGAATTATCCAAACCATACTGTCTCTGTTAGGGATGGAATGCACATGATTTAAATCACATTTTTAAAATTCATCTTTTGTCCATGCAGTTTCTCAAAATCACTATCAGTAACTTTGAAAAAATGTGAGACATAAAAACTTCAGAATTACAATTATTTTAGAGCTGAAGACCAAGCTTATTCCTGAACATGAATATGGGACTAGGAAAGCCACACCTGGAAGAGCAGACACATCCCTCTGCTCCCTCTTGTCAGAGCCATTGGCACAGAGGTAGTCTGGCAAGGAGGTAGTGTGAGTGGGAAGTGAGTTACCAGGGCTATGAGATGGGAGACAGAGGGAAGCAGGACCTGGAGCAGGTGATGGTATTCCAGTAAAGGACAGCCAGGATGCTCAGAGCCTTTGGCACTCTGGCAAGGAATATGCTCCAGGCTGTACTGCAAGGCAGAGCACAAGAGCTGGCTGGAGCAGAGGCAGCAGGTGTTCTGGGAGAGCAGAAGAGCAAGCACAGGGAGCAGCCAGCCCCATCCTGAGCCAGCACCACTCAAAGCTGTAAAGCCAAGTAGCTCAAGGCTGTCATGTCCAGCACTCTGCCAGGATCAGCATTGCCAAGAGACTGAATTTGCTTCCAACCCATCCCTGCACCATTACCTCAACACAGACTGTGTGGCTTGCACAGTCTGACCTGGTAAGGCCTTTCCAGACATTACAATTCCAAGATATTCAGCTTCTAAAGGCACAACTGGTTTCAAGTTTACAATTAGAAACAAGAGTGTACCTGCAGCTTTTCAAATTCTTCTCTCTCTCGCTTCTCTTCTTCTGATCTCTGTCGTTCATCTTCTTCAGTTTGGAGCTGCCGAGCCAGTTCTAGATCTCGCATGTCTCCACCTGACCCAGGAAACATTTCAAAGTGAGGGGACTTGGTCAGGAGGGCAGTAACGCTTTGAGGTATCATTTCTAAGCAGACATATGTAAACACAATTGGGCATTAATTTTAGGAGATGCACCCCACATTATTTTGAGCTATTAGCAATGAATGCTGAACAGGACTGACAGCATTCAGTCTTCCAAGACTCAGACTCTTGACTTGGACAAAGCTCATGCAGTTACTGGAGGAATTACTTGGCAAACAATGCACATACCTGCAGCACTGAGAAGACAGTTTTTGTTTACTGCGTTTCACTTCACTATTAGCAAGAAGTCTCAGCTCCTTTAACACCACTTATTAGCATCTAGGACCATTGCTAGCAGTCTCACAAGGAAGTGACAAAAATTTACAATCGGAGAACTGAATAGGGAATCCCTAAGATTCTCTTAGCCATGTTATAAAATAAAATTAATTTAGACTTTTTACTTTAACGCTATGATTAATGAATCGGCAAAGTATTTGCAGAAATAAATTGAGAAAAAATGAAGTTTTCATAAGCTATAAATTCTCAACTCATCACGGTGGAACGTGCTGCTGTAAACTCCACTTATGTAAACCTTCTATAGAGCTAGAAAAACAAATATATATCACTGTTGCCTTTTAAAGATTTTTTGCTCCAAGATTTTCCTTTGGCTAGCATGCATAGACTTCCTTATTAGCCTGGTAATAAACAAGAGCACTTGGGCAAGTGATAGGACCTTAGCTATGTTAACTTCACTATACATGCATCCAAATTCCCTTTAAATACAGAAATATATTTTTTTAAATTTCATGTGAGATTCTACACTCTTCTTCACAACATGCAAATACCTGCAAATGCTTTCAAGTATTATCAAGCCTGTGCCCTTTCACATACCTTCTGAAAAGTTATGTTCCTCTAAGTGTAAATTCACATGTTCTTCAAGAATCTGAATGTTTGTACAGGTAAGACTACACATAGGACATTCATACAGCTGTTCAGTATTTCCTGTGTCTGAAAAAGAAATTCAGTCCTTGATTAATGCAATTCCTGTGGTTCTCTGCAAGAATCATCCCCTAACTGATATACAATCTAAAACAAATACACAGTAACGAAGTTTGTGTTGCCACTGAAATTCCTCAGTGAAAGGAAGCAAATTCTAAACAGCTGTTACTCTCTTCAGCAGTTAAGAATTTGTACCTAAATACATGAAAAATTTAAGACATATTTTCCTTCTTTTGATTAAGTTTTTTTTTCCCCATTTAACTTACAGATCACAATTTGCTATGAAAACATTTGTATCAAGAAATGCTTCGTCTGAAATATGAAACCATTAATAAGAAGATGTGTTCTGCTAACAGAAAAGTTTAACATTCACGTAATAACACAGCAGTTGTTGGCCTGAAAGAATAAAAAGTGGTGTCATTCTTATTTTGTTGGTCTTCCCACATCTCCTCGAATAAATGTTCTTTCTGCAGTTTTAGGATTATTATTGAGGGTACCACGTAGTATAGGTAAAATTCAAAAGGATTTCTGGAGATTATATGGTCCCTGGTAGAATGGTCACATTAAATAGGTTAAGTTACACACAGCTTTTCCCAGTCATTTTTTGAATAATTCCAAGTATAGACTCTTCACAAACTCCCCAGAGGAACAGTGTTTAACCACTTCACAGTAGAAAGAAGCATTCTTGTATTTAAATAGCATTCCTCATATTTTGACTTCCGCCCACTGCCTGTTGTTCTGTCTCTAGGAACCACAGACAAGTGCCTGACTCCATCTTTACAGCTCTCCTCGAGTCCCTAGGATTTATCTGCACCTTGCTCTGTTCACGAAGCACAAGAATTGATACCCTGTGTTAGCAGTTTCTGGAAGGCATTTGTCCCAGCCAAATGTTTATGACTGGTTGGAGGAAAACTTGGTGGTATAATCATCTACATTCACCAGAAGCATTTAACGTAACCCTGACAAATACAGTTTCCTGAAACCTGTTAAATACATAAAAAACTAAAACACCTTAATACAACTATTTTTAAAGCAGAAACTAGCACGCAGGCAAGTAAACTATTCAAACCCTGCATTAGTTGCACACATGGAAGTAAAATGTTGTTCAATGCTAAGACCTGGGTGTGGGGTGGGTGTGTTCTTGGGGGGGGGGGGATTTGTTACGAAAAACATTTTAATCACAGATGATGCAGTGTGGTTGACTGTACAGGCACATTTTACATCCTAACCATCATTTATCTAGTCAGTATATGTAGCTTGTTTCATCACAAATGTTAGTCTAAGGGTATTACCCATCAGCAGAGATGCCACCCTTAAGTTTCTTAATTAACTACCCGCATTCGGCCAGGTAGACAAAATAAAATTCTCATCACACCCAGAATGAACTAATTAAATTAGTTCATTAAACTACACTACCTAAACACATAACTACTTCCTTTGCTCCAACTTTATCCCCCGGCCGGTTCCTCGTCCCCGATCCCCGCGGAGAGACCCATCCCACCCCAGCGCCGCTCACCCGTGCCCGGGGCGCCCAGCAGGTGCCCGTGCCGCGCCCTGACGTGCTCCTCCAGCTCCCGCCCCGCCGCCTCCCCGCAGAACGGGCACTCGGGCGGCGCCCCGGGGCGCCGGGAGCCCGGCGGGCCCGGCTCCGGGTGGGCCGTCTCCATGTGCCGCCGGAGCTCGCCGCAGTCCACGGCGGCGGCGCAGAGCGGACAGCGGGGCTGGCGGCGGCACAGGGACGGGAGCCGTAGGTGCCGCCCGGCCGCCGCCTCAGAGGGCAGGGCCCGGCCGCACACGTCGCACAGCACCATGGCAGCAGCGACACCGCGGACAACGGGCCCCTTCACCGCCTTCCTTCCTTCCTTCCCGCCCGCCGCGCCTCGCGCCCCGCCCCTCCCGGGCGCGCGCTTCCCGCTGGGAAGCGCGGTTTCCCGGCCCGGGCGGGCGCGAGCCGCGCAGAGGTTACTGGGAGCGGCGGGCCCCGCCTCCCCGACCAGTGCGGCGCGCGGCGGGGCGGCGTCCGCCATCTTGCATCGGTGTGTGCTGTCGGTGCGGAGAGCTCCGGAGCGGCGAGCTCGTGTTTGCACGGCGCCGGGCGCCGGGCTTGTCCGCCGCGATGGGTAAGGAGGGAAAGGCGCTGAGAGCCGGCGGGTAGGGGCAGCAGAGGCTGCACCGCTTGGGGGACGGGGTGCCCGGTGCAGGCCGGTCTGCCGCTGGCTCCGGCGGCGCTGCCCGCATGGCAGCTCTGTCGGGGCTGGGATGGGGTGTCTGCTTCCTCAGGGAAGACGGCTCTGCCGTCCCGCCCCTTCCCTGCCTTGCTGCTGGTGGAAGGGGCTTTCCACCCTTTCTGCTGGGGACGGGATGAAGAGCGCCTCTCCTCGCAGTGTGTAGCCTGGGTGGGTGGGTGTCCGGCCTGTCGGGCTGACAGTCGTCAGTCGGTCCCGGCTGTCTCGGACTTGGCCGGTGCGAAGCCTGTGGGCAGCGTCCGGCCGGCGAGGGGGCGGAGGGACAGCGAGCCGCCGTGTTTAGTGAACCCCAGGTAGACAAGAAGGAGGGAAAAAAAAAAGTGGTATGATCGGTGTTAGGCTATGCACAACAAGTGGGTGCAATGCAGGAGGTGGTGGGTGGAGGGATTTAATGTTAAAGCCGGTGTAGTTTTGTAGCACAGAAGTGAAGACTCGCGTGGATCTAGATGCAGACAGTGTGAAACCAGGGACTGCCAGTCTTCTTGCCTTTATGATGTCTATATTCAAAGCCTTGTGGTAGGATGGAAGCTATAAATTTCTCAGGTTTTCTTTTTAAAAACAGTTTCGATGGGACCTTCCTTCCAGTTGACCTTCTGTAACTTTTCAGAGAGGTGGTGACCGGGTTACTTTGAACGTGCATTTCTCTTGTTCAGTCCATTTCTCGGCCTGACAGTTTCACTGGCACAACTAAACTAGCAAGGCATGAATGATTAAGAAAGGGATGGTGTTGTAGGGCTAGATAATCCAGTGGCATTGTTGGGAAAATAAAGTTACATGACTGTTGCTAGAAATCTTCCTTAGACAGTGGCACACTTAGCCTTGTTGTGCAGAGATGTCAGTAGTTTACTTAGGTTCTTGTGAAGCAGATACTTGGGTGAAACAGGCTGCTGAGTCCTTGCGGTGGTGCCTTGATATCAGCCTAAGTCTGCAGTCTGTTTTCCTCTCATAGCTTGTGTTTATGGCTTAGTCGTCCTTGGTACTGATGATAAAAAAAAAAACCCAAACAAAAACCCCAAAACAAATTGTCTCAGCATGGAAGTTGCCAGAGAATTGTGCATAGCTCAGGAGCTGTAGTTTACATGTTTTCTCCTTGTAGAATTCCAGAGGAGTGATAGTTTGTGTAGAGTCTTGTTTTTAACAGTTGTTTCTCAGATGAAGGCTTCAGTTCTAGCTTTATAAAAAGGCACTGTGCTATTAGCAACCTTTTCCACTCTGTTTGATCGTTCTGGTGACAGAATGGTGAACTGTCACTTTTATCTTTCCACAGCTGATACACCTGAAATGACAGTTAGATTCTAATCTTCTAAATCCATTAAAAGAACTGGTAATTGGAGTGAGACAATAATTTTCTTAGTTTAAAATGAAAAAGAGTATGCTTGTCTGTGTGTTACTGACCCTTAAATTACTTTCCTGCACACAGTTTAGAAGGAAAAGCATAGCCCTTAGATCCTGTTATGTTTGTGAGGTAGTGAAAATAAAGAAACAATGCCATAAGGTATTAAATGAAGCACTAATTACTGCAGGTTTTCTTCTTGGGTTTGTGTTTATTTGGGATACATTCAATGTCATCTTTATGAGAGGAGGAAGTTTTTTTGCTTGCTTGCTGACAGAATCAAAATCTAGCAGCATAATGTCTTTTTAGCAGCTTTTTGTTTTTCAGTTGGCTTGTAAGATGCATAGTTTCTTTTTACAGTAGCTTATGTCCTTTAATGCTGTATCTGATTCTTGACTTGAACTGTAGTTTAATCTGCAGTTTGGAAATTCCTGTCTAGGCATAGGTTTTCTGTGGTTTCCGCATTAAAGATTTTTGTTGATGAACTCGACATTGCAAACAGATGCAGGAATATATAGCGACTGCTGTAGATATTTTCATTGTACAAGAGATGGCAGGTGTGACCTTTTGAAGTAATTTTGTATTTTTTCAATAGACAACATGGCGAGCCCAGGTAAAGATAACTTCAGAATGAAAAGCTACAAGAATAATGCACTTAATCCCCAAGAAATGCGCAGGAGAAGAGAGGAGGAAGGAATCCAGCTTCGGAAACAGAAAAGAGAAGAGCAGGTAAGCATCTTGGGGAGCTGTTCACTGTTCAGTCCCTGTGGAGCTATATCCAGGGGCCTGAAAGGACTTTAACACACTCATCCTCTGGAATGGAATCCAGGAGTGCCAGGTTGAATGTCTGTTTTCTTTGCATTTGTGGGAAGCACCAGGGCACCTCTCAGTAGAATAATAAAAAGATGAATAGAAGCTCTTTTAAGTAACTAGGGCACACAGAGGAGAGAGCTGTGACTTTTAACATCAGTCCATAGTCTAGGTTTATACATGTGAGACTAGACCAAAAGAACACTCATATTTCCAGTAAGAATTTGAAGCCTTGCATTCTTTGCTAGAGCTGGGGTCAAATTTGGTGCGTGAAGGGAGAAGATTATTTTCATCTTTGATACTATGCTTCAAATTGCCTAAGAGCTCTTCTACACCAACTTAATAAAGTGGCTACCAGTTAGTGTCTCTGAACTATTACACAAACTTCTGTTCTCATTGAATTTTTAGTGATCAGAGTGCGTGGAACTTTGTATTGTTTAATAGTTTGTCATAGTTCCTCTTCACAGAATGTTTAGTAGCTTCAGGAAGGTAAGGAAGGTAGTTTGTTTTTCTGTTTGGTCTAAAGTGGATGACTTTGTCTCCCACAACCTGGAGAGTGTCCCAAGCTCTGGTCTACAGTCTCCTGTGAGGTGGAATGCTTACCCTTCTACTGGGAAAGTGGTGCATGGAAAAAGAATTTCAATTATTTGGGCCAGAGCAGTAAGAGTCAGAAGTGGTGTGGTACTAGAGCACTTATCTCTGAATGGGTAATGCATTGCAGTTCCTGCTGAAAGTTTTGTTTACATATTTTGTAGTAAATGCTCCCTAGATAAATTATGAAAATAATGGGTGTTTCCTCTCCCATGCTGACTGTTAGTAACTATGAGACTACTGTTATGGTCTGCTTGATCTTAGTTTGTTGGACTGGTGTTTTTCAGCTCTTCTTGACCTGAGAATGAGTTTATGCAGGGAGATGAGATTGCTTGTGCTCCAGAAGAAATTGTGACCGGTAGAAAGACCAACCAAGTTTATACTTTTCAACCAAGAACTTCCGTGTCCTTGAGTGTTGAGAAAGAATGGCTGGTCTTCCAAAAGTGCAGTATAGTTTCTTGTTCCTTTGTGGGTTTAAATGGAATTAAGCCTCACTTGCACTCAGTATTCTCTAGTTGCTTTGTGTCCAGAATTACACCCAACCCATAAGTTCATCAAACAGAGGAGAGAATGCCTTGGTTTAGGTTCCTGTTGAAATAGAGCTGGATGTAAACATGGAGTTGTTCTGCAGTTTTGGACATGTAGAACAGCAGAAGCTAGGTCTATAGATACCTAGAGGGACAAAACGTCAGGATTTATAGGTGGTTTCATTATTATGCTTACAGGTAAAATCTTAGTCAATGGCCTGAGAGCCTATCATTTCTTTCTAAAGGCAGAAATGTAAATATTCTTAAATTTGTTGGTTACACTTGTTGTAAGTGTAGTACTGGAAAAAAGATAAAAATTTAGGTTTGGTTTCTAGAAGAGAACAGGTCAATGTGAATGTTTTGCTTATATGCCAGAAAATTAAGAGGCACTCATTGCATATATTTTATTAAATACTACAGTGCTGGTATGTATTCTGAGCATAGAAAGTGTGTGCAGCTAATTGTAAAGCAGTTTTTGGACATAGTGAATGTTTAATGTTGCATGGTTCAGAAGTTCACCTTGAAGCTACACTATTTTTTTCTCTTCTATATGAAAATTATCTTTCTAGTTTAATCTTTCCCCATCTGGATATAAAATACAGGTGCTGCTTAGTAGTCTTCTGTAGAAGGGCGGAATGCAGTGTGCTGAAACACAAACATTGCCTCTGTGTTGGTGATTTTAGCCTAAGAACTAATGAAGGGGAAAGTAGCTTGTAGAATACTATTTCTTGTTTAAAACGCGTGGTAATTATAAGGGATAAAAGACTAAAAGCAAAAAGATCTGTATCTTCTTTTTCTTGTGGAAAATATTATGGATCTTTATAACTAGTAAGAATCTATTCTGAATGTCTATCTGAAGTGTTGCTGTGCAGTTTCTCAAGATACAGATATGATAGTTTTTCTCCTTTATGTTCTCTAAATTTTTGTATAAAATTTCCCTCGCATGGGTGAATAGGAAGGTGAGTAGGTAAAATTCTTTGACTGGTATTGGTGAAAGCATTTCTTCGAGTGTATGTCATCTGCACCCACACTTTGGTTACTCCTAACATCTCCCAAAAATGTCCCCTTTGTTCAGCTGTTTAAACGCAGAAACGTGTCTCTCCCGGGAAATGAAGAATCCATGGTAGAAAGCCCAATTCAGGATCCTGATGTCAGCTCTACTGTTCCTATTCCAGAGGTAAATACTTCAGAGTGTGTTTAGAATGCTATCTATTAGTGTGCATACTACTACACTATAAGAAATCTTCCTTGCATTTTTAGGAAGAAGTTATTACTGTAGATATGGTACAGATGATTTTTTCAGATGATCCTGATCAGCAACTCACAGCAACTCAGAAATTCAGAAAATTGCTCTCTAAAGGTAGGCAAACATTGCCTGTTTTTTCTAGTTGCTTCCTTTTGTGTTATTATGAATTATACTTAGAGTCAGTTAACATTTAGTTATGTTTTATTTTGAAATACATCTTGCAGAAATTTGTAGTTCTGTTTATAAACTGTGCCAAATCTCTTCTGACCTAATGGCTAAATACAGAAATCTTCATTATTTCAATGTTAAGTCTTTCAAAGTAAAAAACAAGGATGTTTTTGATTGAGGTGTCCAGGACAGTAACTAACTGCACACTAACATACTTAGAATAATTGTTGCAGTGATTCAGCTTCTCCTCCCATTCTCTCCTCATGGGGAAAAAAAATTACATGGCTGGCAAAGAAGAGTTGTAACTTGTTTTTGTTGGTGCTGTAAAACATACAATCTTAAGGTGATGCTGGTATCCTTACAGCATGATAGGTAAGGGTGTGCTTGGTCTTTTAAAATAGCATCCAGTAACCATAATTGCTCTTCCACCAACCTGAAGTGTTGTTCAGCTTGAAGGAAGAGTGTTTTGTGATGTTACTAACATGCAAATAGCAATAGTATGTGTTACTGTTATTATATGTAACAGGGTGTTTACTACATTGTACCACTTCATAGAGAAGATTCTGCAAGTGAAAAGTTTGTAACTCCTTTTGGAAAGACAAGGATTGAATGAAATTTTGATAAGCTCTACAAATCATATTCATGGTTTTTGTCATACTGAAAAAGGAATTTATTTGGTCTTTTAACACAAATATGTCTGTTTTTATTCCCTAGAGCCTAATCCACCTATAGATGAAGTCATTCAAAAACCGGGAGTAGTACAGAGATTTGTGAAATTTCTAGAGAGAAGTGAAAATTACACTCTACAAGTGAGTTCAGCTTGTACTGATTGGGAGTTTCAAATGGGATTAGAAACCTTCCAAAAGAGCTTTGGAAGGCGCATGTTGTTTTGTTTGGTGGGGGTTTTGAATAACCAAATATAATTATTTTTCACCACTGAAGCCATATGTTTTCATTATTGCTGCTAAAAATGTGACTTGACTTTGTGAATTTCATAGTAGTCTTTAGGGTCATGTATTCAGCTGGACAAAAACTTGGGTGTTGAAAGCAAAAGGTGTTCAAGTGGATTTACAGAGCGGTATATTAAGATTATCAGCAATGATATGTGAGCAGAATCTGTCTTACTAAGTGTTTAATATATTGTAGTACTTTTCAGCTAAAATCTTAGGAAAAAAATACAGGAAACTGACAGGCTTGTTTAAAATCCTTTTAGAAAATCTTTGAGAAAATATCTAATTAATGGTAGGAGTAACTAGTTCTGTCTACTCCTCCGTGGGAGTAGCACTTAGGCCTTTTGGACATTTGTTCTAGAAGAATTAACTTAGTATTGAGTAAATAAAAGGTATCTGTACTAGTTAATAGTGACTCGAAATCTTTCTTAGTTCTGTAAGCCAAAACCTAAAAATAATGTAGTTAATGAAAGTTCTTACTAAATAGAGATTTTTGTCAATGCCAGGTTTTTTATTGTGTAGAGTACTATAAAATAACTGCATGTCAATGGAAAGGAAAAAAACTTGGAAAATGAACCTCTGAAACTCTTGTGTCAAACTTCATGTCATGATTTTAAGTTTTACTGTTGAGTGGTTTAACATGGTTATGTTTGTGTTCCTCAACAGTTTGAAGCAGCTTGGGCTTTGACAAACATAGCATCTGGAACTTTCTTACACACCAAAGTTGTAATTGAAACTGGAGCTGTTCCCATTTTTATTAAGTTGCTTAGTTCAGAACATGAAGATGTACAGGAGCAGGTAACTGTCTTCTTGAGGGGTTTTTATAACTACTTAAAATTCAGTTATGAATATCTCTTATGGGGTGTGTGGGGTTACAGAGGCTTTGACCCCCATTTGCCTACTAGCTACTTGATCTGCCTGCAGGAAGATAAAAATTTACTGTCACTATTTTTTCCCATCATGGATTTTTTTTCTATTCTGTAATATTTGCTGTAAAAAGTATAGAATATTTGTAAAAGTTGATTTACAAGTATGTATAAATTTACTTGGATGCTTTGCTTTTTAAGGCAGTGTGGGCTCTTGGGAACATTGCTGGTGATAATGCAGAATGCAGAGACTTTGTTTTGAACTGTGGAATATTGCCACCTCTCTTAGAGTAAGTATTGTAAACTATACTATAATATATTGTATGTGTATCGATAAATGAAAACTTCAGCTTAGAATTTACTTGCAAAGAATATAAGTAATTTTTTTTAAATAAAGTTTTTGTCTAATTTGAGAATCATAACAATATAATAAGAAGCAATTTAATGTTTTGGATTACATGAGCTTCATGCATGTCTTTAATTAGTTCATGACTGCAAGCTTTTCTATGTTTTCAAAAGGAGGCAAGTGTTACTTCGCAGTATGAAATTTCTGTATTGTGCCAACTCGGTGTTGTCAGATTTCTGAATGTATGGGGTACGAGACATAATTTGATTCCCTCTTGTACGTTTCCATCTGCCTAGGCAAAGGGCTGTTTTCCCTGCTATTGGTCAGTAGTTCCAAGCTCTAGTCTTCCTATTTATCTATTTGCTTGCTGAGATGAGCTGACAGAATAGTTGTTACATGAGCTGTATTCCGCAAGATTTATCTTCACTAGGAATATCATTCCAGCATTTACTATGTGCTTACCATTGTATTTTTATCACAGGGAAAAATTTGCACAAGACAAATGTTACTCAGTTTATTACCACTTAAAGTAATAAAATGAAACATTTGTAAAATAGCTTAAAATAGCAGGGGAGAACATGATTACCTTCACCATGGGCTTAAAGAATTAACATTTTAGACATTTTGTTATATACCTGATTTCTCAGGTGTTGAATATTTCATGTTCTGTTTGGCAAAAGCAGAAGTAATGTGTTAATTTTTTTACGAGAACTTTCAAGTTTCAGCTTTTTATGGAAGTATTTTTATTATTATTATATGCATTTTCTGAATGAAAACATCAAAGTTCATTTCATGCAGGATTGCGTCTCCTAGCCCCTTCTAAAGACCCTCAGAGAGGTTTAGTTGAATGATCTTTCATATAAGCAATTGCTTACTTTATATGCATGTATGTGATTTGGGAATGAGACCTCCCAAAATTATGCAAAATAATCTCAGATTCAGTTGATTTTAAGAAAATAGTTGCAGCATGTAAGATATGAAGGTAAATAAATTTAAACTAGTGATCAATAATAGAATTTCTCTTCCTTATGTGATGTTCTTTTGGTAACAATACCCAGAAAATTAACTAAATTTTAATAAGAAATTATTTTTTTTCTTATTGTTGTTTCACACAGATTGTTAACAAATTCGAATCGTCTTACAACAACTAGAAATGCAGTCTGGGCACTCTCAAATCTTTGTAGAGGAAAGAACCCACCTCCAGACTTCAGTAAGGTATAATAAAGTAGTAATTTTGAGAAATCAGAAAGCTAAAGAATATTTATGTTTGTAATATTTTATAAAACAGAATCTTTGAATCTGAATATAGACATACTTTCTATGTTTTTAATGTCATCACACAGTCTTGCCCATCTGTTGTATCTGTGAAAAATCATCTACTTTGGCACTGATCAGCAATAAAATCATATCACTTAAAAACTTGAGACTATAATCTGGTGCAAATAGTCATACACTGGTGTGAAGTGATGGACAAATTATACATTCAGCACTAACCATGTGGGACTGTATTTTCTCCAGAACTGTTGTAGAGAATGTGAGTTATAGTTGAAGCTTCCTCAATTTTTATTTTGTTGTTCTTTAATTGTGAGTGCATGCTGCATGAATAAAATTTTGAGTTTCCTGCTCTGTCAGATGCAGTTAAATCAGACTATGATGACAGAGAGAGCCTGTATGCTCTCCCCTTTTTTTTCTTATCTCTAGTATGTGGCTGTAAAGACTCTAGAGACTAGTAGGACTTCTAGCTTTTTTTCAATATGAAATTAATTTCTGGTAAGGTTAATGACTTTAAAAAAGATTAACACTGGATATTCTGGTCGAAGAGACTGAGTTTAAACGATCATTAAAGTTAATCTAGTGAGAGTTTTACCTCATGAGTTAGTAATTACTAACTAGTATTTATTGCTACTTATTAATTTTTTAAGAAATATTAACAAAAAGGGATTTCTTATGTTAGTTAACTGATCACCTCACAATGACTCTGCCTAACCTATATCCTTTACTAGTGTTTTGTTCTGGTAGTGAAAAAAAGATTTTTTGCTGCCTGAATACAAAACCTCACAGGAAAAGGATGCCCTATAGGCAGCTGCTAATAAGACTAAATCTTCTGCTTTTTGCCCTTTGCCATAGCAGCAGTTGGACACATAATAGAGACTGAATTTGCATAACCCATGTAGGGTAAAGAATCAAGTTCTACAAAGAATATGTATTTCCCAGGCTGTGCAGCAGACACCTGTCAGGTTCCAAATGGTGCTAAGGTGGTCTAGTTCGTTTGGCTCTGTGCAGAAGTTACAGGGATGAAGGCCAGAGGGTACAGTGGCAGTGAGAACTGAAATGAGACGTTTGTTTCACCAGTACAGTGAATGTTGGGTGCTGTGTGAGTTACTCTAGGTTGGTTATTACAAATAACTGCCAGTACTTCTGCAAAGCCAGCAAAAAAAGAAAAACCCAAACATTTATTACTTAGAGATTCTGCTCCCTGAATGATTAAAAAGCATCAGCAATTCCTGTAAAAGCAGATGATTTTTTATTTAAGCTGAACAATTATATACTTAATACAGTACCTCTCAATAAATAGGCTGTGAATCAGAATTTATCGAATTTGCTGGTTTGAATTGGATATCTGGTTTAATTAGAAAGTGTTCCACCTGGGTCCTCATTCATTAATGACCTTGTGTACCTGAGCAGTAAATGGTTTTGCACATTTATGCCTTTGCAGAGTGTTCTCTGAAACTTGAAAAGTATGGAACACCTAATTTTATGCAATATTTTTCTTTAACCTAGGTTGCCCCTTGCTTAAATGTTTTATCAAGACTGTTGTTTAGCAGTGACCCGGATGTATTAGCAGATGCTTGCTGGGCCCTCTCTTACCTTTCAGATGGTCCCAATGATAAAATTCAGGCTGTTATTGATTCTGGAGTGTGTCGAAGATTGGTAGAGCTGCTTATGTAAGTCTTCTTCTCACCAAATAAATGTCTTATAGTACTGTTAATGTTAAAATTAAGCTGTGTTTTCTCACCTGATGTCTTAATTTACTTTTATGGAAAGTGATGAACATGAATTCAGTCTGAAATCTTTTAAGCTGCTTGCTAGCTTGCTTGGCTCTTGCAATTATTCCTGACATTGACAGTGAAAAAAGTTTTCTCCAAAGTATTTCCTTATGTTCCTTAAAATTTAATGTGGGAATTCATATACATGAAGGAATAGAAGGGCAAAGACTGAAGACCAATGTTGAATTGTAAATTAATTTTTCTTTTTTTTTTTTTTTTTTTTATTTCACTGTTGTACTTTCCTTTCTAGGATGTATAATTGCTTTACAGACAGTTCTTGTACTCAGTGAAGTCCAGAGGCTGGCTAGAGCCATTTTTAAACTGTTACAGTATATTTGGGTTATGGTTCATTATTTTCCTGGAAAGGGAGACTAAATCCCTGTGTTCACATGGGACTGCAGAGTAGGTCTGGGATAGTAGTTCCCAGCACAGGGGAAGATTGCTTTCTCTTCCATAGAAACTCTAGGACAACTGTGTAATTTCCTTCCCCCACACATCAGGCAGCTGAAAATGGACTTCATGTGCTGGCTTATAGGATTATTGACTCACAAAAGGGGTAATTTTGCTTACAAAACACAGTAAACTTCAGTATACACCTCATAACACCCCCTCTGTTTCTCTGGCTGTTGAATGACACATGTTCCAGTATCGTATTTAATAATACTTGAGCTGAGTGAAATGGATCTACTGAGCAGATTGCTCTAAGTTGTGTTGTTCCATAGAGGTGCTCAGTCTTTGGATCAACAATTCAGTTGTGGGGTTGTAGTAGACAAATTTGGCTAAACAGGGAAAGTGCAATTAGTAATACAGTGTTTTTGATAACTAAATACTTAGCATCTGAAGTAAACCCTTGTTTGCTGAAAATGCAAAATTATTGTTTTAACACTTGGTAATATCAAGCAATATAATATTTGTCTCCAGGCATAATGATTACAAGGTGGTATCCCCTGCATTAAGAGCAGTTGGAAATATTGTTACTGGGGATGATATCCAAACACAGGTAAGACTAGTTGATTTAAGAAAAGTTATTTGGCAAGACAGAATTTTGTGAAAACTTTAACAAAATACATGTCCAGTACAGGTATCTGCATATGTCACTGAAAGAGGCTTTCTAGAAATCTGTGTTGTTGATTTGATAGTTTAAGCTATTTTAAGCATCAAGTTAATACAAGAATGAACTTTTTTTTTTTTTTACAGCATTGTGTATAAAGGATTGCTTCGTTTCTGTATGGTACTTTGACTGTTCCTTTTTTTGTTTTTTGGATTTTTTCCCTTCCTTTTAGGGGGTTCAGTTACTTATTATGGCTCCCCTTTTTCAAGTATTAAAGCTGTCAAGGTTTTCACTTCTAAGCTATGCTTATACTTAATTTGTCCATGATTTGTATGTGATAGTCTTACTGATGTAATTTATTCTAAAGATCTATTTTATTAATTTTAGACAATGGCATTGATTTTGAAGTAATGCAGGAAATAGGATGACAGGTCCTACTTTAAAAATAATTGTCTCTGAAAGGCTGGCAGTAATAGTGGAAACAGAACATAAGGAAAAATGTTACCTGCATAATTTGTGAGCCCTAGAAAAAAGGATTTTGCTAAGGAATTAAATGAAAAACCTTATCTCTTAAAAAATTAACAAATAACTATACAAATTAGATGTGCATTTGTCAGTCATTTTGACTTACTCATATTTTAGCCTTAAGTAGCCTTACTTAGTTTTGCTATTGTCAGTCTTTTTGATCTGAATTTAATTGAAGGCAGATTCTTTCAAATTGCTGGATTGTCTGATCACACACTACAGCATTGAACACTTTAATTTTGCAGGATATGGCACTTCGTATAATATAAATGTGTTGCAAGATCTTTTGAAGTCCTCTGTAAAATGCTTTTATATTTATATATATATATATGTATATTGCACAAGGCTATATATAGTACAACCCAGTTTTCAATTTTTAAATTATTTTAGGTGATTCTAAACTGCTCTGCATTACCGTGTCTCTTGCACTTGCTTAGTAGTCCCAAGGAATCTATCAGAAAAGAAGCATGCTGGACTGTTTCTAATATAACTGCAGGAAACAGAGCTCAGATTCAGGTAAAGCCTGGGAATTTGTTACTTGGTTGGTTTTGTTTTCATTTTACTACTTGATTTTCCTGCACAAGATGTAAATGGATAGTGCACTGACTCTGTATTATTTGTTTTAGTCCTAACTGTCTATAATTTTACCTAACCTAAATGGTTTCTTCCAAACTTTGAGATATTATTTTAAATAGAAATAGCTGTCACAATTTCTACTACAAGTTTGTCCAGTGAAAAGTGAATTAGTTTATAAATGGTGAATATTTTGCTTGGATAAAAGCCCGACATGATGTCACCAGCACTGAGTTGTACTGTTGTGGAAACTACTGCATCCTGAGTATTGTTCCAGGTGACTGGAGCTATCTGAAAGAAGGTTCTGATCAGTAAAAATAAGAATCCTGAATCAGAATACGTATTCCAAAATTATTTTTCCCCTTCTGCTTCAATCAGAGAAGAAAATGTCACTTCCTGATGTAACTTAAAACATGTAATAAAGTCTCCAATTACAGACATGGTCTCTCAATGGAGTCCACAGGACCTCAGTAAAATGAAAAATTTTGTTCTGAGGCTTGATCTTCAGTTCAAGAACTCAGCATGTGTTGTATGATTTTTAAATGGGTCAATCCAGTAAGCTGGGCTCTGCCCACCAGAGACAGAGAAATAAAAAAACAGAAGGTTTTCTGATGGCCACTGCTGTGCAATGTTGGAATAGTTCTGAACTTCACTTTAGCATTTATAGTTTGTATGGCATCATCTAAACAAAATATTCTTTGCTTTAATATCAGCAGGCATCACTGATTCTTGTACTTAAGGCTGTAAGTGTTCTGAAATATTTATAAATGGTTGTAAATTGTTACCATTTCATCTCTTAGGCTGTTATAGATGCAAATATTTTTCCAATATTGATTGAAATTCTCCAAAAAGCTGAATTCCGCACCAGAAAAGAGGCAGCGTGGGCCATAACTAATGCAACGTCAGGAGGAACCCCTGAACAGATCAGGTGAGTTTGTGTGTGTTACTATTTTTTCTGCTTAAGGATCTTCTATAGGGCATATGGATTTCTGCATTTGAATCTTGACAGTCATAGCAACAAAATCCTAAGCATAGCCTAATTTCCTTGAAAATCCAACTTGAAAATGTAGAAATTCAGAAAAATCAAGAAGTACATGCAACAAACTTAATAAATAATTACTACTTTTTTTCAGGGGTGTTGCACCTAAAGGGTGCAACAGGCTTATCTTCTACAGCGGATATTACATTGTCAAACACAATTGGAATAGCTGATGAACAGTTTCAGTGTTTGAAAATGGAAAACTGGGGGGGTTCTTTAGAAAGCTTATGCAGTGGGATTGTACATTTGGGGACAGACTTCAGGGATTTTAGTTGTTTCTTCATGTATTTTAACTTCACTATCACCATTATTTTAAAGCAGGTATCTAAACTTGCTTAGAACTGAGTTTGATTAAACGTTTATTGTCAGTAGCTATTTATGTGCTGCAAAGATAGAATAAAATACTCTCTGGTTTATCTGAATACTGTAGAATAATGATCACATTGAATCAGTAGCTGATAATTTGATTTAAAAGTTACTGTATTATATGAAAGCCAGAACTGAAAGTGATGTGACAACTTTTCCAGCATATTTGGGAGATCTGTTGCAAGAAGTATGTTCTTATTTATAACGTAACTAATCCTGATTTTCTTATAACCACTAAGTGTTATCAGAGGGATAACTGGGATAACAAAGTGTCTTGTTTTTTTGAATCTCTTTTAATTGCTTATAATGTAACATTTGCTAATAATGTAACATTTCAAAATCCAGCATTTTAAAAATAAATTTTAATTCAGGATCTTCAAATGGTAGATATGCATATAATACCATAGCAATGGCTGGCTCTTCATCAAAAATACATTTATATTACTAGTGTCATGAAGTTTTAGTCCTCCTAATGTCCTCAGGGTACTTCTGCCTAACTGCAGGATAGTTTTAAATTAAACTGAATTAAATTAAACTGAATTAAACTGTATTTAGGCAAGCATTGCTGTCATCATTTTACTTACATGCTAGAGAAGCAGAGACACAGGTTATGACTTGTGAAAGTTCATACACAATTTTTTTTCAAAATTGTGAAAAGGAGTGGGTACTCAGAATCCCAATATTTTTGTCCTTGTATTTACAGTTACATCCTTCTCTTTATAGTAGGTGATGCCAAAATCTTAATGGACTGCTAGTGTGGACTGTGTTAGCACAGAACAGTGCCCAGTGTTCTTACATGTATCTAATGTGTTTACTTGATATTTTTACCACTAGAAAATTTCCACTCTCTGAGAAAAGAAATTCATGATAAATTTTTTTCTTTTAGATTAAATTAAGCCCACCTGAAGATTGTGGTAAAAAGAATTTTAAAAGACTACAGATTTCACACTTCAATTAGGAATACACACATTCATGTTGTTTTATTAAGATAAGTTGTAATATCTATTTCATTTTGGGCTAAGTTTCTCTTTGTATTCTTGCATGTTTTAGAAATTCTGTTGTTTCAGCCACTTTTTTTAGCAAAAGTAAGTATTTATAGCAGTAGACTGGTATGTCAGAATAAACGTTCTGGATTATCAGTTCTTTTCCCCTTCCTCTGTTTTGTTTCTGTTATAAAGGTATTTGGTAGCACTAGGTTGTACCAAGCCTCTTTGTGACCTCCTGACTGTGATGGATTCAAAAATAGTACAGGTGGCTTTAAATGGACTTGAAAATATTCTGCGTCTCGGAGAACAAGAGTCAAAGCAAAATGGAATCGGCGTTAATCCTTACTGTGCCCTCATAGAGGAAGCCTATGGTAAGAACACACTTCTTGTAAAACTGCATACCTGAACTTCCTTATTCCAGGCTGTGAAAACAAGACCACTGTGAGTCATTTTGAAATTTGCAGGTAAGTTTTAATACAAGAATGACTCCAAGCAGAAGTAGACATAAAGTATCACAAAGTAAGTAGTGTTACATTTAGGGGAAAGCGGTTAAATGCAGAAAACATCTGGGTGTTTGTCTGCGAACAGTTTAAATGTCCCTCTAGAGAAGCATTCTCAGAAGTGTTTAACCCAGGTGTCCCAGTCTATTGGAACCATGCTTTGCATACATTTATCAGCCATTCCTAAATACAGTTTTTGATACATAGTCCTGTCTGATACAGTTTCATTACCAACAGGGATGTAAGATCTGGGTTTATTTAGTTGATACTAAAGTTGGATTGCTTTTTAATATAGTAAATATCAGTAACAGCAAAATCAACTTCAGGTCATAAAAGAAAATAAGTTTTTACTTTTGCAAGTATTTTGTTTAGTCTCTTATAAAAGTTCTTGAATTAAACCTCTATATAAAGGCATTCTAATTTGTGGAATCTCATGACTGGATTCTTTTACAATTGGCTTATAATGAAACTGGCATACTTTTTGGAGAATTGCCTTATTTGTAGCTCTGACAAAATTGTCAGACATTTATATTTCAGGAACTGCTAGTACTAGAACTGTCGTTCTAATTGACCACATTGCATCTGATTAGGTGGTACTAACTTTACTGTAAAGCTGTCTTTACATCTGAATTCCCTGTTACTGAGTTCACTTTTTTAAATCAAATGCATGCTTGCAGAACTTAACAATTAAATGCATAAGAGGAGTAAGTACTGAAGACTTTAATGGAATTTATTGTATTATAGATTTTCTGTCCATTCATAATTTTTAGTATTGACTCTCTAGGTTCTTTCTTTCTTTAGCACTTAAGCATAGGCTGCTGAAGATGTAGAGTATAAGTTCAAGTAAGGAAAACAGCTGATTATATCACCATCATTGCTTTGGCCTCTGCAGTCACCAGAAGGGTTCATTTATGCTCTTTCTAATCCAACCTAAGTGGAAACTACATCACCTTAAAGAGCTAAACAGAAATTTTATATTAATCTGACTAACTGCCTAGCACTCAACCTCTGCTCCTTTGGCTGAATTATGTCCTCTACTTGCAAAATGATAAGCTTTCCAAAAGGTAGTATCTTTAAATCTTACAATTAATTCAAAAAAAGATACCAGACTGTGTCTAGTGACTGCTCCATGAGTGGAGATAGAATTTAGAGTTGGGGGAGACTTAAGAGTAGAAGAACAGAAATTGGGATATTTGTTTAATTGAAATGCTTCTAGCTTAGTTTTAAAATGAGTTTGGACAGCAGAAAATTAAGACTAGAAATACATTGGTTAGGATATTAAGAACTAGTGATAGCAAATTAATTGAGGTGACTTGGGATTGCATCTTTTGTTTTAAGAAGTACTGTTATACTATAAGCTTTTTTCCATTTGAATTAATCATTCATTTAAGCAACTATATTTTTGAAAATTTTCTGTTTTGAATTTAGGACTTGATAAAATTGAATTTCTACAGAGGCATGAAAACCAAGAGATCTACCAAAAGGCTTTTGAACTCATAGAACATTATTTTGGTGTTGAAGAAGAGGACTCTAGTATTGCACCTCAGGTGGATGAAAGTCAGCAGCAGTTTGTGTTTCAACAGCAGGAGGCTCCAATGGAGGGGTTTCAGCTCTAAACTACTGAAGTGAATATAAGCATAAAATTTAAACACTTGTATGGTTTGGGTTTTTTTTTTTCTCAGAGGTCTTTTCTTTATGGCCAAAGTTAGAGGAAAAGCAGAATATGTTTTACAGAAATAGATGAAGAAACAGCTCATGCACTTTTATATATTGTGTTAGGGACAACTGTTCTCTGTTTTGTATTTGTTTTCTTCATTATCTCTTATGTACAGAAAAAAACTGTGAGTAATCATGTCTAAAAGCATTAAATGTGATTTAACAAGAACTGTTTAGCCAAGACTTGGTAGGATTTTAGGTAGTAGTTCTGAATTTTTCATGTAGTCTCAAACTTCATATCAGCAATACAGTTACTGACAGTTGAATTTTTGGCAGTAGGCTTGACTTGCCCAGTCTCTATCAAATCTACCTCTTGTATTGAAGCAGAAACCTTGCTTCAAAACTAAGGCATGAAATAAAGATGAGCTTGTAAGAAGCTGAATTGGAATGTGAAAAATATTTATTTAAATTGTGAAACTTTTATGCATTACTTACTTTACAACACACTGTTGGAATTTATTTATAAAATGTATTTAAAGACATAATAGATATACATATATAATGCTAATTACCTAATATAATATTGAATATATGAAAAAGTTCTTTCTGAATTATGTGAGAAGAGGACTATTTCAGAGGTTTTCAAATTGGAATCAGCAGAGACCTTGCTGGTCATTAGATGTTGGCTCTGTAATGAAAGCTGCTAAATGGCATTACAAGTCAGCCACAACTGCAGTACTTGGCAGTGGAAGCACCCGCTGCAGTTGCCACAAGAAAGCTGCAGTTAGGACTGACAGAAGGGTGATGTGCATCAATCACCAAGCTGATGTTTTAGAGCTGTCTTCTGTCAAGATGTGGTAACACCACTTTAGTTTGAGAAACATTGCAATGTTTGCCTTTTAGTACAATAGCTTCTTAAAAGTTTAGACAGTAGGTGTTGTTTTTTGACCAAGTATGCTACTGCCACTTGAATTGTTCCTTAGGTTAATGAATTTGGTTTGTTTTTGGTAAGACAATAGAAATACTGCAGTGAAAAATGAATAGTTAATCACACCAGTTGAAGGAAAAGTTTATTGTACTGTAAATAGCATTAAGTATGTGGACACCAAAACTAACTAGAAGTTACTGTCATCTAAATATTTAGGTTCTACAATATACAGTGTTTGCTGTTAAACACTAAGAGATACAGAATTCTAATATTTATGCTAACAGTTTTGAGTACAGAAAAATGTATGCTCTGCTTTGACTTGCATATAAGTAGTGTTTCTGGTGTATTAGTAGTATATCTCATTTGGAGAAATTAATACTTTGGGTTAACTCTGAAGTATGCTATTTTTTATTACCTGTAATTAATGTATTAACATCAAACTCCTGGGTTAAGTGAAATCTGTGACATATGAGAGCATTTCGTGCTTCATAAAAGGCTGCAATTCTAACTTCAAATCACTTACCCATGGCACTGTGCTTGTCACTAAATAATATTTTAATGCACTGAAAAATACAGGTTAAAGGTGGTATCATTTACAGTACCATTTTATATTTAGAATTTTTTTTACATGCAAGTTAAGATTCTAAGATGTTTCACTTTGATGTTACAGCAATATATTCTATATTGTAATTGAATGTGGGACTTGAAGTGGATTTTCTAAATTAATGGTCAGTTTTGACTAAGCTATAACTGGGAGGGAAGCAACCTCTCTTTGAAGTCTTTTTAGTGGAAGATAGAAGTGTAAGAAGTGTATATAGGAGTGCTGTTACTTTATGAACTCTGAATAATGAGATATTTTAGCAAATGACACTTTAAACCTAGATTTGTACAGCATACAACAGTTTTGAATAGTGTGATAATACTGAGTACAGCTGCCAAATTTCCATATAATGTTAGGTGATTGTACTTACGCCCTTTTTACTCTCATAGTTTTAGGTTTTCATACACCAACCCTCCTTCTTTCCCATGATCTCCCCACTGCCCATCTATTAAAGAACAGGGTAACAATCATGGAAATCTACCAAGGTTACTAGCAAATGCTGAATTTCAGTGTTCTAGCGTAAGAGAAATATTCAGGTAACAGGGTATTCCTTTGTTTCTAACAACCTTGTTTTGATAACAACCAGCTGTGCCTGCTTTTTATTTGGAGAACCCTGTAAAACTACATTTATAAACCTCTCTTATTTAAACCAAATCTCAACTATGAAAATCTTAATTGAAAGACTTGAAAATTAAGAAAAGAGGGGAGATTTAAAGTGTTATATTTGTTTTGAAAGAATGTCTTCAGTTGTGTGGATATATTATTCTATCTTGTGGACGGTTAGTGACTGCACTTTACACATTTAGACAAACTATATTTCATGCCTCTGATACATTTAAATGGAATAGTTTGAAAGGGGACTAAAATTGATGGACTTAGGATGATGAAAATCTTTTTTAAACTCAACGTTTGGTTTACCCTGATATTGTTAAAAAATATTAGTGAAAATTGTTTAAAGGATGATCTCTCCTATTTTATCACTGGGTTTATATCATGTTTTGTTAAAAGCACATAAATGAACAAAATAAAACCAGAGATTATGACTTAAGGTCAGCTCCAGTGTACTCATTTGCAGGTAGGGGCATGATTATGATGATACCTAAAGAGATGAAACTAGTATGGAGAGAGAAACAAAACTGTGATATGAAAATCTCTAAGTTTGGCATTTTATATGCAATGTGAAGTGCCCCATCAGTTACAAAGTCTTTTTAAAAATACAGGGGTTTGAGTTTAATTAAAAGGGTACCATTTGTTCTGCTTAAATGTGAATACTAACCAGCTAATCTATGCAACTATGCAGAGCATAAGATTTTTTTATTAGTTCTCTACTCTTGTTACAATGAATCATATCTAATTTTTTCATCATTGCACTTTTGTCTGAGGATTGGTTCATACAGCTTTTTAATTTTCTAGTATTTGCTTTACACACTGTTCGTAGCAGCAATCAGAAAATAGTAATAATGTTGGCACAGAAATGTTTGCTGTAGAGCAAGTTTGCAACTGGAAACTATTTATTGTTGGGCCTGTCTTTAAAAAAAAAGTAAAGATGCACTATTGTCTTTCCTCCATGGTTAATTCTCAGTAGGTTTGAATTTATTAAATTGTACAGCTGAGGATTTTTGCAAAAGGTCTGCAAATTGATACGTGGACTTAAACTGTGACCTCAGGATTTCACTGAAATCTGGAATAAGAAATTCTAGTTACTTATGGCACAATGTCTTACATATATAATGTCAGAAATCTAAATTACCTGTATTAACTTCAGATAGTAATAGTGCATCTTTAAGTCCAGGCCAAAGGCCCATTACTGTAACAGAACACATATAAGTAGTATGCAATATTATGGAATGTTAAATCTCCAAATACCATACAGAAACCAATAAAACCTATTTTACAGATGTTTACTGTATTTATTTAGTGATTCAGTAAGTGTTGCTTCTTAAAGCTAAAAAATGCAAATACCATTTTGAATACAGCATTGATGCCAGTGAGTTCCAAGTGGCAATTTGTGCACTGTCACCAGACAGAAAACTTCTTGGGTGTAAAAATTTTGTGGTTATCTAACCAAAGGTACCTGACATTCTTAGGAAACTACCTCATCCCCTTTAAAACTAATTACTGCTTTTAATCATATGCAAAACATTCTAAATAGTTTTAATTATATGCAACAAATATCCTGAATATCTTCCTAATGAAAGAACCATTCCTTTTCTTTTGGTGATGCTGTAACTGCCCTTACTGGCTCTAGGGTGTGCATACTACAGTTGTCCATTTAGGGGTGAAACTCACTAATTCCTCTCAGCAGCAGTTAATTTTGCTCTTCCAAGGACTTTCAGGTGAAGTTACTTGGTCTTCGCCTCCGCGGCCAGCGCAGCCTCCTCCCGCCATTTGGCCTTCTTTGCCAGGTTCAGGCTCGTTAAGGACTCATGACGTGCCGCTGCCTGAGGAAGTAACAGCGTAGGAGTAAGGGTGCACCCAGGGAAAGCTGCCCAGCCTCAGGAATGGGCAACAGCCACTTAGGGTGGTGGGGGTGACAGAGACTACATTAGCTAAAGCTTGAGCAGCTCTCAGCTGCTGCTCTTGGTTTTCACAGAATTCCATTATTTTAAAGTATGCTCCATGGTCATACCTCACCTTCTTAGCTGAGGCAATCACCGCAAAGCAGGCAATAATTGAGAGCCCAATCATGATGTAACAGGCTTTCACTCGAGCTTTGTTTCTTGCCTTGTCTAGCATCTCTGGCCTGCAATTAAAGTAGTTGAATTGAGTCATTAAAAAAGGCAAAGTATCTCTTCAAAGCATTGCAGACATAACATCACAATTAAAAAAATAAATATAGAATTAGCTTCTGAAACAAGCATCTTCAGCTTGCTGCGGTTAGTTATGTATCAGCCATTTTCTGATCCTAATCCATTTCCCATGGCAAAGCAACATTTAGTGGATTTAGACTGTTTTTGGGGTTTTTTAAGCTGGGAAAAAAATTGCTCAGGCAATAAATGTTTGCTTTTAATGCTTGGGATAAATACACCAGAAATCACACCTTAAACTCTAAACATAGTGAAAGTTGAGTGGGGTTATCAGTTTAAAACAGATGGAGTTTACCATGTATATGTGGTGTTGGATGGAGTAAAAGCAAGTTCCCTTTATTCAAAGTTAACTTTAGAAATCAATTACTGCTGTATCTAACCTGTTCAGATGGTGTTCTGTAGGCTAATGACTTTACATCCTTGGATTGTTGATTAAAGCAGAGTTTGTACTACCTATGAGTTAAAGGTTTTAGTTCTTTATTAAAGCAGCAGCCTGACAGAAAGTGGGCAGCTGATGTCAGCCACCTTGCTATTTCAGGAGCACAGACCTAAACAAGAACAATCAACAGGATTGTTTTTGCTGGTCATCAAAGGCAAAAATAGTGAAAACTGCTGTCCTCTGTTTGGCAGTAGTCAGTGCAAAGGAGGCATTTTACCTCCCAGCAATCTGCTTTGGTACAGCTCCCATTTCCACCCTCCTCTCTTCTGAGCCAGCAGCGTGGCCCTGGGGAACCAGCAGTAGCGGAAATCATGAAAATTGTCCCAAAACCTTCAGCTAAGTTTTTCCAAGTCAAACATTATATGTTGGAGTACAGTTTTTAAGATATTCATAATAATACTGGCTGTGCACCATTTTCCTTTCATAATTCATCATGGGAATGCTTTATATATATATAGATAGACAGATATATTTGTAAGATATTTGTTTTATACGTATGTATAAACCCAGAACTATGTGTCTAAAAAGAATAGTTGCATAAAGAATTGATTTTGTGTTCTAAGTAAACATGTTGTAATGCTCTCTTTCCTTCAAAAAACCTTTAGATTTACTTTAAAGAGTGATGTGGTGGGATGGGGCAGAGCTGGGGATTTGACAGTGCCCATGAAAGCCTGCACCAAGGCTGAGTGCTGCAGTGCTTTGCTCTAAGGTTCGGTGTGGTGGAAGAGGACAGGTCCCGTGGGTGGCAGTGCTGGACCAACCCCTCTTTGCCAGCACACACAGGAGGAGCACGTTGAGCACCCTGTTTCTTGCAGGTGACTAACAATGCCTGCAGTTCTAAGGAGCTGCTTCTGGTACAATGATAAAAATCATCTTCAAAACAAACTGCACATCAGACTGGCACGTAGGATCATTAATCCAATAATCCATTTGTGGCAACAAAAGCAAAACCGTAAATGTTATTAGTCTGATGTATTAGCCTAATTATATTTCACAGTGCACTAATTGAAACTCCTCTGAGGCAGATTTTCACTTTCTCCCTGCTTTCTGCATCTGCTTTAAGGAAAACAGACAATGTTCTTCGCTAATTGCATATTAGGGTCTTTGCTATGCAGTCCTTAATCAAGACTCCAGGCAAACCTCTGCTGAAGTGAGCAACAGCTGGGGCTTTAAAAAAAATCCCAAAGAAACCACAACAGATTTGTTTCATAGTACAAACAATCTTCAGCAGTTAGGTTGTGTTCACACCTTGCAATTCTTCATTTGACGAGTTAAAACAGTGCCACAGTTGAGCCTCAATTACTAACAATCAACTACTTCTAGTATATTACTATTTACAGTGCTGTATAGTGTAGTATAGTCTTACAGTTCTAAAAATACTTTGCTTACCCAGAAAGCACAGTGGTAACACTCACCTGCCAGGCCAGAAAGGAGTGATTTTGGTGCATGTGTCTGTATGACAAATGCCATGTCTTTATCTAACATCCTAAGAAAAGGGAGCATTAAACATCACAGGGGTTTCAGGCGTTTAGTGCCTGACTCCCTTAGGGGTTGCTAATTTTCAGCAAGTCAGAGAACTATAGAGTCTATGTGGTTTGGGTGAGAAGGGACCTTCATCATCTAGGATCATCTAGTCCAGTGGGTCAGCAAGAATAGAAGACTAAGGCCATGTCAAGTGCTCAGTTTTCCTTGATGAGGTCTTCTTCTCTCATTACCTCCTTCCCTATTTTTCCTCAAATTCTATAATAAAAAATAATTTATTGTATGTAGTCATTCAGTGACAGCTCCCTTAGAACAGTTTATGCAAGCTATAAACAAAAAATATTGTTTACCAACAACATCTCTCTTCTGATTGTGTGTTAGGACTAAGCAAAACAAACAAGCCAGTATATAAATGTAACCAGGGCTGTCTACTCAGATGGATCTGTTCTTAATCCCAGGCTCTAGGGACTCCAGCAAGGAACATTTTCTCATCTTAACCTCTAACCAGGACAGGAAATTCTCTTGCCCTCTAATTTGTTTCCAAGTCTCAGTGTTGTAAAACCGATCGTTTTAAGCTCTGTGGAAAAGCCTTAAATCTTCCACAGAATCAGGATCACAGCACTGCTTTCCCTTCAGCTCCATGTTACCCTTGGACAAGGCCAGCGCACTTACGGGATCCTCAGAGGAATCTCTTCTTCTGTCTTGAAACGTCCAGTCCAGAGGAGGATTTTCTTGTCAAACTTCGAAGGTTTGCAACTTGCAACCACCCTGTGAGCCTGCTCAGCTTAAAGAGTAAGAAAAGAACCCCACTTTGTAAACCGTGCACTAAAAGAGAATTATGACTGACAGTAAGGTGTAGAAGGGAAAAACCCTACCCATTTGGTTGTTGTAAGAGTAATTTAGGGATTAGATCTCCGGGTTTCGGCTACGCAGAGTCACCTCCGCGCCGTCTCTGGAATATCCCCGCATGCAGCGAGTATTTCTGCGGGTCTGATTCGACCTCCCCTCCGCCCGCGGCTGCGGCTACCCAAGCGAGCAGGAGAGCGCTCGGGACCACTCGAGCGGGCCGCCCCACCGGGCAGCGCAGCCCCGCTCCGTCCCGGTCCCGGTCCCGGTCCCGAGCCGCCCGCCCGCCCGTCTCCCCGTCAGCCCCGGGACGCCGCCGCGGGGCCGATCCCGGCGCCTCCGCTTCCCCCCGGCTCGGCGGGCAGCCCCTTACCGCGGGTGGTGCCCGGGCTCCGGGCGGGATCCCCGGTGGTCGCCGCTCCCCGCGGCGCGGGCGGGCGGAGCGGCGCGGCGGACAGCAGCCGCCCCGGGCGGAGGCGCGCCGGCAGCATGGCCAGGATGGCGAGGAGCGGCGGGACCCTCTGCCTCGGCCGGACCCTCTGCCGCAGCCGGACCCTCTGCCTCGGCCGGACCCTCTCCGTCGGCCGGACCCTGCCGCAGCGGGAGCGACCCCAGCCCCGCCCGGCCCCCGCCCCGCCCCACCCCGCCCCGCGAACCCTTCCAGCCAACCCCTCCTTCTCGCCGACACCCGGCGAGATCGGTTCCCCGAAAAGGCATCATGTTCACTTACTACACTCACGGATTGCAACTCAAGTGAAGAAAGGCCACCGTCCGAGACAAAACTCAGCTAAGGAAACAGACGCCGTAGTTCAGCTTCATGTTAGGACGTGCACCTGCTGGAGCGAGTCCTGAGGAGGGCCACAAGAACAAGAGACCAGGAGCACTCCTCCCGTGAAGACAGGCTGGGAGAGCTGGGGTTGTTCAGCTTGAAGAGAAGGTTCCAGGGAGACCTTAAAGCACCTTCCAGTGCCTAACGGTGGCCCACAAGAAAGATGGAGAAGGGTTTCTTACAAGGGCATGTAGTGATTCCTATATTCCCATTACAAGGAGTAATGGCTTTAAGCTGAATCAGAATGGGTTTAGAATAGGAAGAAATTCTTTCCTGTGAGGTTGATGAGACGCTGGCACAGGTTGCTCAGAGAGGTTGTGGATGCCGCATCCCTGGAGGGTTTGATGGGGCTTTGAGCAACCTGGTCTAGTGGAAGGTGTTTCTGCCCATGGCAACTAGATGATCTTTAAGGTCCCTTCCAACCCAAACCATTTTATGATACTAGATGGAGTATAAGTTCTGCGACACAAACCTGCCCACATCTGTGTTTCTGTCATTTTACTGCTTTCATGCTCAAATATACTGATTCTCATCATAGGCTTTTCCATCTACTTCAACTGAAAAAAAAATAAAAATTGTTGTTTTTCTTTTCACATCCTGGACAGATTTTGATTAAAAAACAAAACAAGCAAACAAAAAAACAACCAAAAAACCCCCCAAAATAAAACAAAGAAACAAACCATAAAAAAAATTCAGAGAAACCAGCACAGAATAGACATTTAGTAAGTAACAGCCTGTGTCAGCGTGATATTCATGACAGTTTACGACTGTCTCAGCACAGCTGTGTCTGATGCACCGAGCAGTGGAAGATTTTACATGCATCAGCCAAAGCCAGAATAGCTGCAGATGAACAGAGGAAGTCCCACTCCCCAGGGAGAGATCACTGTCTGGCAACAGCCTAAGTCCTGTGCTCAGTGTGACAGCCCAAAAGAGGAGTTTTGAACTATTTGTAGCCAAAACCTCCAGCTATCTTTTCTTCAGGAGCAGAGCATACAAGAAAAAGGAGGAGATGCACCTCTTTACATGCACACACACACACTCCTTGAGCAGCTGTGCCCTCTTTCAGAATGTTGTCAAGGAGATGAAGACACATCAACAGAAATGACCTAGAGGATGATACTTTACCTTTGCTCAAAGAGAGTGGCATAGTGTGACTATGTCAAGCAGTGCTCCTTGTCCCTGAAGACACAGCTTGGAAGGGTAGGAAGAGTCAGCACATCTGGGCTGGGCTCAGTGTCATTCATCATGAGCAGCATCCCAGACACAGCTATCAGTTGCCCCTCCTGACAGTCACCCGCACATTTAGAATTCCAATGGCCATCAGAAGAGCTGCTGGGAGGGAGCCTGGAGTTCACGTAATTTCCAGCACTCACCAAAGAACTGCTCTAAAGAATGTAGGCAGCTGAAAGACATCTACACAGCCAGAGTTACTGAAATCTTGAGGGAATTATGCTCTGGAGAAGAGGACATCAAACACTTGGTGACCTTTGTGGTCTTCATTCTCCCTGAAGATATTCTACATTGTATGATAGTGGCTTCAGAATGCAGCATTTAGCATTATTAACAGTGGATGACATAAGCCCTAAAAATGTTAAATAATATTTACATCCAGAGCAGCCTCCTGCTGACCTTAACAAACTGCATTTTCCCCTTTGATTTCTCTGTGAACAGCACTGTATTGGGAGACATTTGTTCTCTCTATTGATCTCAGAGATGGAAAACATGCCTGTGGGATGTTACTGCTTTGAGAAGTTTTTGGAAAGACCCTGAAACCTCTCAAAGGTTTCAAATCTTTCCAAAGTAAGCAAGCAGAGTGTGCTCTGGGCCAGAAAAAAGAGCTGGTCCCTTTGGCCTCACTTGGCCTGACCTCCTAGGCCATGGCTCTGGGAACACCAGGGTAAGACTTGGCTATGACTCTGGAAGGTGATTCCTGTTCTGTGCTCTGGGGATGAAAATCTGTTTCAGGCTCATTTAATGTCCCCATGACTGACAAGAGGAATAGTTAGATTGCTGGAATACTTACTGCCCTGGGCAGGAGAATGTGCACAAAGGCTACTTTGGCATAATAAACTCCTATTTTAAGCTTTTTCATATCCTCTGTGTAGGGTAGCAAAATCCCTTTATGTTCTATCTACATTTATGATCACTTGCTTCTCACAGACAAGGCATTTAAAGCCATGTAGCACATCTTGGTATAAAGTCTCTTTTTTGCTGTCAAGTCAAGCTCCCAAACCTGTTACAACCTCTCTGCTCCACCATGGACTGTGCTTTGTACAGAATTAGATGGAGCATGTCAGGCTCCTTGAAATTCTGCCATATGCGATGTCCTTCCTCAGAGATACCTTGGTAGAGACCTTCATACTGCTGTCACCAGGCCCTGTTCATCAACACATTCTCCTCATTGTCCCACAGGAGGAGTCCCTGACCACACACAGCTTTCAATCTAAAGGATGTTTCTAAGCAGGCTGAGGTCAATAGTGGAAACAACTTTACAGGTGGGTGCTTTGCTGTTGTTCAAGGCCAAACAGAAGCTCATGGGGTGAGGTAAGGAAATTAAGTAAGCAAACTCAATTTTAAACATCAATATGGCTTTAATCATTCCCTTCATATAGCTTCAAGGCATGCTATACTCAACACTTTTGAAAACAGTAAATACAGGTACAACATTCCAGCCAAATTAACTTTTCTAACCAGCTATTTGCTGACAGTTGTGCAATGTAAGCTTTGCTTCTGTCTTTTAGGGGAAGACTTCTTGGTGCATTGGCTGTCACACTGCAGGCATTTTAACCTTATCATACATAACCTCATGTGCCGAAAAGTATTTGCAACAACTGAAGTATAAATAGCATTCAACATACAAATATATACACATAAACCTTCATTCCTGCAATCAGCAACAGAACATATGTATTTACACAAATCCGTATGTGAATTGCACTCTTGCCTTTCAAATGACTTTAAAATACCTTAATAGATACACAATAACAAGGATTTAGTATTATTTTATAGTAACATGGCACAGAACTTAAGTAGCAAAGTTTCTGTGTTCTGGGCTTTATGAATATGGAGAAGTATTTTACTGTTCCTGTATCGACAATGTAGTTCCACTGTTTAAGCTCTGTCTGAAAAAGCTCTGTGGTGCCATTATCCTGACAGAAAAATTCTTCCTCCTCTGAATGTGCCCTTTCCCTCTCATACAGAAGGCACAGCAGAACTGTGCTCATGGAGCTACAGAGCAGAGACTCATTCAGTGCAGATCATGCCAGGTCATCCTTGTGCTATTTCTCTGTATCGGTGCATTGTCATGTTCTCATTGAAAATCACATTTTTTAAAATATATATCAACCCCCATGAATTTTCCAGGATACCCTCATGCTGATACTGGTCATTACATTATTTATGCTAATGAGAGGAATCAATTGGTGGTTTAAAGTTTTGACATTACACATTGACTTTACACTCTCAAATAAAAGGACACCTGGGGCTCACTCTCCTCGTGCATCAGAGGAGGTGCATGAGGTGAATCAATGTGTCTCTCCTGAGTATGGGGAAAAAAGGCAGATGAACATATGTATAACTACAGAGCTCCACCAGAATTCTCTAATTTCTTTATAGCTCTGTCTCTAGTTCATTACCATGAAAGTAAACACAAGAAAACTTAAATGTTACTACAGTACTCATCTGGAATAAGTAGTACAATTTTGGGGAGGAAAAAAAAAGATTCATTTATACCAGATGAAAAGAGTTACTTTTGGAAGTTCAGAAGACTAGAAAGCCTGTCTTAAAAGTGGAGACTAAGGGACTGGACTTGTTTATCTTGGCAAACAAAGGCTGGGACAAGGCTCTCTTTGATCTGTAAAATGGGGCCAAGATGAGAAGAAGAGCTCCTTAAACAACTGAGCATCAAAGAGGTGAAAGAAGTGGGGAAACTCATGTGGTCCCACTTACATGACTGTGAGAAATAATAATTTTGTGCTGCTTCTGACTCACTTGAGGAAGGGAGGTTGCAGAATAGCTTCCCACAGGTCAATGCGGGCTGGATGGGGAAGGAAGGGAGCTGCTGAAGGGGACTGCACGTCAGCGAGTTTGCAGTAGCAAGGGATAGACTCTGGGAGTCAGGAAAGTCTTTCAGATCTGGTAGTGGATAACTGCCTAAGTACAGGAAAAGGTGTTTAACGTGGCCTGCCCTCCTTGCAGACAGCAAAAGGAAAGAGATCTGAAAGAAAAATGGCTCCCTAAAATGGCTTTTTAACTTCTGGTACTTTAACATTGGCCAGTCATATGCTGGAGACTCTCTTCCTGACCATAGTCCTTGCAGCATTTTTAGGAAGAACTTTTCCTTTTATTAGTGACTGCCCAGGCACTTGGAAATGGCAGTTTCCATTCACAGAGTCATTCTCAGTTTTACACGAGTCTGTGATAGTGGCTCGGAAGCTGGAAGACTTTGAATCTAGAGAAGCCTGACTAACAGCAACGCTGCCTGCACTCTTAGAGGAGTAAGTGTAAACCATTTTGAGAAAGGCAGATTTTGTGTTTGTTTCTTGCTTGTAAATGATGATATAGCATTTTGGAAGAAAAGTGCAGCAGAGGATTCCATAATTAGATATTAAAACAACAATGATTTCCACTGCTGGCAAGTATTTGCCAAATGTGGTTGCGTAGACAGGGATAAATACGATCCATGCTATAAAGTAAATTAGCATGCCAAAAGTGATGAATTTAGCTTCATTGTAATTCTCTGGCAACTTCCTACCTTTAAAGGCAAATATGAAGCAAATAAATGCTAGGGCAGCGATGTAGCCCAACATAATCCCAAAAGCTACAATAGATCCCTCATTGCATTCCAGAATTATTGCTCTTGGGATTGAGAAATTTTGATTTACAAAAGGTGTCCTAAATATTAGCCAGAAGGTGCAAATGATAACTTGAATTCCAGTGCAAGTGACCACAGTGGGAATAGGTTTATACATGCACTTCAGGAAATTTTGAAGCTTGGGATCAAAGCTGAAAGCTAGTAAAATTTTTAGTGACTTTATTAAAATGCATGAAATGCAGAGTGTAAAACTTATACCAAAGAGTGCTTGCCTAGTTTTACATTTGAATTCTGTGGGTATATCTATGAAGAAGACAGTGCTTAAAAAAATTAAGAAGTGGCTGAAGAGAATAATATAGCAGACAGTCAGACCACCAGATGCCTTTACTACTGGTGTGTCCAAGTTTTTGGTAAATATTACACAAATGGACAAGACCAACACAACCCCAAAAGCAGAGAGGAGGAGGAGGAAGATAGCAAACCAGTCAGTCCAGGCAAGGAAATAGATTGTCTTCCTGTAGCATGTGCTGCTGTTGATGGGAGCCCAGTAGGTTTTGTTGTTACATCGGTAGCAGTAATCCATATCTGGAAGCAGAAAAAAGGGAAGGTATCTTAGAACCCTAAAGTTAATAAACTGCAAAGCGGATTGTAGGGATTTGAGATACAGGAGCAACTTGGGAAAGGATGCTAAAGGGAAAAGATGGGTCTGCCTGGCTCTGAGTCCGGCTGTCGCTGTCCAGGGGGAGGAGCTGCAGGGCTGCGGTGGCTGCGGTGGCAGGGGCACAACGAGCCAAGCACAAATGCCTGGAGCTCCCTGCCTTGCCTGCAGACAGGGGCGAGGAGGGAAAACACCAGGCTTCTAAAACTGTCTTGCTTATCACTGACCAGTGAAACTTTTATTGAAAACTGAACAATGACTCTAGAGGAATGAATTCTATTGCAAAAATTTGAATTGCTTTTCTTTCATTTGCCTATTTTAACAAGAAAACACCATAATATTCTCTTTACAGATAGCTTTTAAAATACAACAGTAAGAACAAACGTTGCTTTAGATAATGATTTGAAAGGTACTTTTGCTTTGCAATTCCTATTTTCTGATATGGATAAAATTTCACAATTAATTGAATAAGCAGATAAAATTTACTTTTCTTCTGTTCTCAGGATATTAAAATACATGCTACCTTAATTTTCTGAATTCCATCTATCTTCTCCATATTTAATTTTCACCTTTAAAAGATTTTGCTTAAACCAGTGGTAAAGTATACATCAGATTTGATACTAGAAAATATTGCTGTACAATTCTATCAAATTACACAGTACTCTGTGGTAAGACACAAAATGTGCTGCTAGTAAATTACATAACCCTTGAACTTAATAGATTCATAGGCTTCCAACCTTTTGGATTGGAAAGGACTTTCAAAGACCATCTATTCCAATTCCTGCAGCAGGGGCAGGGACACCTTTCACTACACCAGGTTGCTCAGAGCTCTGTCAAACCTGACCTTGAACACTTCCAAGAATGGGGCAACCACAACAACTTCTCTGGACAACCAGCGCCTCACCACCCTCAAAGTCAAGAAATTGCTCCTGACTAGACTGAAAGTGCTAAGGAAAGACAGGGAGGAAAGGCTCTATTTAATGAGAGTAAATCTCACTGATAAATCAGCCAGAATTTCCATCCTAGCAAAGGATAATGCTAGTCAGCTGGACAATCTAATTACTTTAGACTTGGCCTTTAAAAAAGCATTTATACCAAGTTTTACAGGAAAGTGATCATAAATAAATATTTAAATCCCATTCAAAAATTTAACCCAAGGTTCTCAAGGCACATTATATCCAAGCAAAGCAATTGCATTGATGTAGAAATAAGCCTTTATTTGGATACTATTTTTTTACCTGTTTGGTTGCTGTAATGGTTTTCTGGGCAGTAAATACACTCATAGCAGCATGTGTGTGGACTTTCTGTAACCTTTTTCACCTGGCCTGGACTGCAGGGCTGGGAGCATGTTGACTGAACCTTCTGCAGTGTGCAGAGGGCAAAAAAAAAGAGATCATCATCTTAGGTACAGCTAATTATAAGGGAACATTAATAGAAACCTCCAGGATTTTTGCAGGTTTTTTTTTTATCATACATATTTTAAGGAAATCTGAAAATCTGAAAATTATGTTGAAAAACAGACATTGTAGGGTCCATGTTTGTTGCATTTTCTCCACTCAGTCAATGAGTAATGGGACATTATTTACCTGATAATTTTTTTGGGGGCCCTGAATGCTAATTTCTGGATTTGTGTATACCTTTAAAATCAAGATCAAAGTCTTTCTTTCAGCTTTGAACTTGCATTTAGGCTACAGAGGATCACCTTCAAAGAATGCACAGAAGCATCTGAAGGGAAATTTGAGTGAACTGCTTCAAAAATGAGATCCTGATACCCTGCTCAGCTGATCAGAGCCCAGGAGGGACACCTTGGCTGGAAGGAGATGCTTTGGAGGCTGCTCTGTACTGCAGCTCTGACACTCCTGACCCTCGCCAGTTTGTCCCTGAGTCATGAAGCTCCACTCCTGGGTGTGTGATCAGGGCCTTCTCTTGAGGTCTCCCTTCATGTCCTCCTTCCAAAGACTTTTTTTTTGGTCAAATTATCTGTCCTGAGGCACACTGCAATCTCATCTCCTTCTAAGATGATGTTTTACAAGGAGGTGGAGACATTCCTTGCACCACAAAGAGGGACAAGGTTTGAGGTTTCCTTCTCTACTCAGCTAAGTTCACATGTGGAGACCAGAATCCAGCTCACCTAGTTAGCAGCCTCTCCCTGTCCCATTAGTGGGGAATGCCTTGCAGCACAGAGCTGTGCCATGAACTCAGACATCCACCCATGCACAGAGGACAGATTGTCCAGCTGGAACTGGCCAGGGCCACCCGCTAGTCCTGTCTACACCAGTGCTGGGGCTCCGGGTGGCAACACCTACGCATGTTACGGACCCCAGCTCTAACAGGAGCAAATAAACAACAAAACTTTTTTTTAAACAATGAAATCAACACATCTGAATCTTCATGTTTAAAAAAAAGATGTGGTGTGTAAGTGAGAGCTTTTTTATATAACATTATTTTTTATTTTAAAACCCCTTTGTAAGATTCTGTAATATCGTCCTTAGGACAGACCTAACATTCTAGGAGAAATAAATAAATAGATTTTGTATCACTGAGCCTGCTCATAGGCTAACATGCATCTCAGGGTGCATGAAAGGGGTTGAATAAACTCAGAAAGGTTTCTTTGCTCTAACAGGAAAACATTAAATCACACAAGAGATTTCTAGCTGGCACATGTTCAGTAGCAAGTGCTGCAGGGAGAAAAAAAGTGTCTTAAAATAAATTTCACACGTTATGTCAACAAATTAAAAGTTACCTTTAAAGCCAGAAAATCTTTTTTTTTCTCTTCATCCTCAAAGATAAAGCCACCTTTCTCTGCATTGTATTCTGCCATAGTGGTGATTTCCATGTGGCCATCAATTTCTTTCCAAAGGAGGACATCATAACTGGTGCTCATATCGCCATTGGAGTCAAATTTGACTTCCTTATCACCATCAATGACTACAACTCTTTTAAGTTCTTCAAGGAGCTGCACATAAGTTTAAGGAATGATAACATACACCAGTATCATGTCAGTGTGACAACCTGAGTAGTTTAGCACACGTATGATAATGTCAAGTTAAAAAGAAATGCTTTTACGACAAAGGAAAATATTAAAATTTGAATTAATTTTGTTTATGGAGTTACATTATACAGACAATCATGCTGGCCGTAAAAATCTATCACTAAAAAGAATCATAATTTCATAAAATCATAATCATAGTATTTTTTTCCAGCCTTGAAAATTTTTGTATAATATTCCGAACAAATATTTTTGCTTGCATAAACTAAGAATCTTTTGGCCCTCCCCTTCTTGTAAAGACCAGTGGTGAGCAGTGCTCCTGTTGTTACTTCACTGTCAGCAGAGTCAATCTGGGCAACATTTGCTTCCAGAGTAAATTCTCCCAGCATGTCTGGGAGTATCTAGCACTGTTCCCAGCTAGATACTTTCAGTGACTCAGACTGAAATTTTGTATGGCAAGGTGAGACTCAGAACTGTTAATAATCAATGAACAAGATATATGCTTTGTCAAGGCAACTGTCCAGCTTTGTATTGCAATCCATTCTGTTCAAGAGGGGAAAACTTTTGCCTCCCTCATCACAAACAGACAGCTGAAACAGGTCTGTGTGAGTCTAGAGAAGGACAGGTTAAGGCACACTATATATTTCCACTCCTAGCTCATGGGGAGATCATTGAAGTACTCCCATTAGCTGCCATGGCTCTTAACTGAAGCAAAAGCTTTATTATTTTGAAGGCCTAGTCATTTTTTTGGCAACAGTAATTAACTGACAAGAAAAAAATTCAATGTTTGGTGAAACTGAGTTCAACTGCACTTGAAAATCGTGCTGTTACATGGGTCCTTTTGTGATATTCATAGCATTTAACAAATATGCTGACATGTATACTACCTCAATAGGCTTTGTCAAATGTATGTAACACATCTAGTAACACATACACATCTAGTGTATATAATATGCCATCTTGTCATGTATAATGTAATTTTATTGGGCATTTATAATTTATAATATAAATCTTATAATAATATATATTATATTAGATTAGATATAATATATATTATATATTATATATTTTACATATAATTTATATAATTTATATATATTATATATTTTTATATATAAATATATAAATATATAAATAATATATAAAATATATAGTATTTCTATTTATTTATATATTAAAAAGATATTTATAATACATAAATCTTTATAATAATTTATGAAGAACCCGTATGTTTCTAATCCATTTGATTGGTGCATTTTATTTGGATGCTGCATAGTTTTCTGGAACTGAGTAGGGTTTTTTCATTCTATACACTCAGATTAGTAATTTAATTTTTCTGTTCTCCACTTTTTCAATTTGTCTAACAATAGAATACCAGAGCTTTTTGAATACATCTTGAGCTTCAGACAGAAGGGGCTAATATTCAGCAACCTCTTGGTGCAACTGGTTTTTAGTATTTTTTGCAAGTCTGTAATAACAATCACTCTATTGTTTCTCTGTATTTGGAGATGTATGATATGGATTATTTAGATCCTAAGAGTTTTCTGTACATATATGTCTTCTTTCCTAGAGGGTTGAATTTTCATGTAGAAGAAACATGTTATGAAAACATCATAGGGGAAATAATTATCTCTCAGTTCTCTTCATGAGTGCTTAACAACTTAAAAGGAGTTAATTTGAATGGCTTGGCATTTAGTCCATTTATGGTGTAAATGTAGCTCCATAAAGCTGCATTCCTGCTAAACAGCCCTGAATTTGTCCTATTAGTGCTTACTAATTCATGTAATTAGTCTGATTGTTACTGGGTTATTGGTTAGTTGGTTTTTATTTCAAATCCCATATCTTGGTTTGACCTATCCTGACCTAGGATAAGAGGTCAGGGCAAATCAGAGTGCTTCAGAGGTTGTTTGACTTTTAAGTGAATATTTGTTTAATCTTCTGAGTAAAAGTGTGTAAAAGTGAATAGTCCTGAGCAGGTTCTTGGGTAAAAGGTCAGGTCAGGTTTACTTGTCTGATTTTTCCTCTTCTTTTCCCACCCAGTAGTGTGATAACAAATACCTCACCCCTCTTAAAGATTATGTCTTTATATATAAGTCAAGATCAGACAGAGGTGCAATGTATTGCATTTTCAGTTTCAGGTAGAGGCTCATTATGGAGGATAATACTTGAATTAGGACAAAACAGATACAGTGGTGAGAGAAAGAGAGAGGAAAATTGTAACTCTTTGGTGGATGCTCCTATCCTGCAGTATCCCCATCACTCAAGAGCACTCACGATATGTAGCACGGTGGTTTGTAGCAATGGGACCAACCACTATAGTCAAATAGCTGATAAGAAGTAATTTGGTAAAAGGACCAAGTGTTTATCTCCAGGAATATGGTGGCAAAAATGCAATGAAACCTAGGCAGAGAGAATGAGACCTGTAAGAATTAGCATCATACCTCCCAGGGAGTGAAGGCAGATGGATCCTTGCAGTCTCTGTCTTTGCATTGCCCTTTAATGGCATGAGCTATAGCATAGACTGCAAGCATAGTACTATGGATAAATCCTGGTTCAACATTAGCATTCAAAAAATCATCTCTCCAGATCTGAGGCTTACTCCCATCATTTTCCAATAGATTATCCTGGGACTGGTTTGCAATGCATGTTTGAAAGTCATGATATTCCAGGTGTGCACAGACTGACAAAAGCATCATATATTCACGTAAAAACTTGTTGTTTTCAGTGGGCTTTTTATGAAGGTTTCTCAAAAACTCTTGGAATGAGGAGATGTCTCCATTTTTAAATCCAAATCCCACAACGGTTCCCAGCTGTCTGATATTGGGAATTGTACTGATCTTGACTGCAGCTGACCAGTTATCACTTGCAATCCAGATTTTATTAACGTTCCTCTCAATTGCCTTCTTGAATAGTTTGAGCACATGAAACTGTCTCATAAAGACAACAATAACATTTACTCTTTTTTCCTTGACAATCTTCTCAATTGCTTGATCAACTTTGGTGTGAAAGGTGCTGTCAGAGAGATAGGCTGGCAGCATCTCTTTAAAAGCTATGCAAACGTTGTTTGCCATGGCCTGGACCCCAAAGCTCTCCAGAGCGAACCGCCCATTGTCATCATCAGTGGCTATTACTCCAATCCAGTTCCACCCAGATTCACAGATCAAGTGAGTCATTGCTCTTGTCTGGTGAAAATCACTGGGGATAGTCCTGAAGAAAGAAGGAAACCTGATTTTGTCACTGAGGATTTCAGCTGATGATGCAGGACTGACCTAGGAAGAGTGAACAATTCAGTTACAGATATGTTCTCCTCCAAAGGATGCCAAGAGTTCCAAAGTTGCCATGATTGCTCTTTCTTCCCACCTGACCCAGGCTCCCTCCTCCTGTGAATGAGCATCTACAAGCTGCAGCTAAAGGGGGCAGGTTCTCTCTCCCTGCTCTTAGGATGCAGACTTATGCCCAGCACTAGTTACACTTTTTCCCTTCCACATAATTCAGTGAAGGCTGAGAGCAAAATCTTTCAAAATAGATATGACAGTAATGATGATATAAAATTTTGTTTTACTCTGTTCAGATACCATCAATATGCTCTTCAAAACAATATTTAGAATATTGGCTATTTTTTGAGTCTCTTTTCAAATTGCTAGTACTCTTATACTTTGCAGTATTTTCCTATCACTGAGTGCTTTAGTATGGTATACACACACCACACACACACATATTTTCTCCCCAATATTTAACTATAATATTTCAAAAGGATCATTAAATAGGTTGGAAGAACCTCACAGACAAACAAACAGTAACCAATAATACAAAATGTTATAATTTTTTCATACAAAAGAATTATTATCTTTTTCTCGTGAATGTAGCTGGAAAAACAAAAAAAGAACATTGCTATTTAAATCTCTCCAGTTTTAATCCTTTCTTATTTTTTTGTTGGAACTTTTTTTTCCCCTATATTTCTTGACAGTTCTTAAAAAGTAAATTTAAGCTTTCCAAAACAAGAGTCACCTGTCTGGAGGGGATACCAAAATCTTATGTGTCAGAACACTACAGATGCTATTGATAAGAAAAATCTGTGGATTCCCATTTTCCATCTACGCTCTACTGCAGATTTTTTTAGTCACTTGCCTTTTGATTATGTTCAAGTGTGGCACTTTAGTTTTCATACTCACTACAGTTCCTGTGGTGGCGTTGGAGGTCAGAATTACTTCCTACCGTTGCAGAGGAGAAGATTCAGTTAGAAGTTATCTTTAGTTCAGATTTTATGTCTTTTCCATTTATTTGGTTAATTTATATCCATTGACAAAACCAAAGTGCAAGACAGGATGGTGTGGAAGTGGATCTGTTTCTTCCTTCTTAATCCTGGCCTTGACCCCAATTTTTTTACAAAGGTGACAGTAGGAAGGTTAGCACAGCCTAAGCACAAATGTGGGACTCTACTAGTCCTAGAGAGGTCAGAAATAGAAAAGAATGTTTTGGGAAGGACTAGTGTGGATCTAAACTGTTGTACTCTTTCACTTCTACAATTGTTTGAAGAGTACTAGGAGAAAATCTTTGTTTTAGAGCAATCTTCCTCACTTCCCTGTCCATAATTTTTACTGATTTCAAATTTAATTTCTCTTGGGCTGGAGAGAATTCCTGAATTTCTGGACAGATCAGATCTGATCTGGTCTCTTTTTTTTTTTCAGCTTGAGATTGAGTATTATCATATTCACCACCAGGCAAAGTGTTCATGTCAGCTGTAACTTTGCTGCCTGAACAACGTCCTTGAGTGTCATCCAAGGTACATTGGAGTAACCAGGACTGACCAAAGGCACTGCCAGACTGACAAGAGCCCAGCATGAGCCTGGAAAAACACTTGGATAAATGTGCCTTGGGTATATAAAATATCCCTTACTGCCTTTGTTTGGGTAAGTGAATCAAGGACTCCACTTGGAGCTGAAGCCCACCCGTCCTGATGTCCTTAGGATAAACCAAATCCTGCCCTGTAATAAATATGTGGCTTTTGCAAGTCCTGTAATTAGAGCCTTAATTCTTGGCATGGTAAATCTGACCCTCTGTCCAAAATAAAATAGTTGCCTCAAACCTACCTGTGGGATCAATTGCAAAGCCAATAGCCTTGACACTGCCATCGACACCTCTGAGTAGCTGGCTCCAATGACTGCCTTGACTCTTGGGATGTAGTCTGAGTAGTTGCACTTGAACTCCACAGCATCCTCAGAAGAATTGAATTTAGACAGAAATCTCAGGGCAGACGCCATGGCTTTTGTAACTTCTGCACACGTGTCGTAGATTTCATAGCCCAGGGTAACTCCAGACAACAGCGTTGAGTTGTTGATGGTTTCAATAGCGTGTATCATTGCAAGTGTCTGAAGAAAAACTTGAATTTCAAAGCTGTCAGAGAAATATAGGTGGTGTTTTTTTAGAAAAACTTTGTTGGAAGCAAGGGTGAAGCAAAGTCTGTTTTGAGCATATCCCTTAGAATTTTACAACTGCTGAAAAGAACTGATGGGTAGTAAGTTTTGTGTGTTTTGCTTGGGTTTAGTGCACAAAAGATTAAAAACCACTTTTTTCTCATTTAACAGGAGAATAAGTAAAATAAACACAAAGCTGAAAATATACTTGAATAAAAGTGTTTTTCTGGAAAAGAAAAAGGTACTAAAAGTTTAATTTTCATGATATATGAAAATTTGCAAGTGATATCTTCAGGAAGCATCTGTCAAAGTCAGTGAAGATATTCTAGTTTACTACACCTGCCCACTAAGTCTTTTAAAAATGTATTTATTTTCACCAAAGGCATGAAGACAAGAAAAGGACGTACTAAATATTTCAGAATAGAAGAAAATATTTCAGAGGTCTGTAGTGGTTGCATTGATGTTTCTAAAATACTCTTCAGACCTGATGAAGTTAGCCCAGATATTTCCCCTGATCTCCAGTGGATGTTATAATAGGTGATTAATCAAAACTGAGATAGCACAAAATGTCTACAATACAACAAACTCTCCTCTCAGGCAAACTTCTCTAAAGATTACAAATCTTGTGATCTAAATTTAATTTCAGATGGACTGGAGATAATTTATGTCTCCATAGAAAAATAATGGAAGACAGACAGAATTATCAACTTACTCAACATTTTGACATAAATCCAGATGGATACCTGCATGCCTATCTAATTGTTAGATTCAGATGTGGGAATTGTAAAATTTGTAAAATTCAAATAAAATTTGTGGATTTGCTCCTATATTTTAATTTTAAAAAATGCATGTTTGGAATTCCTGGTCTTAGGAAATGTTTATTTTGTACTTAAATAAATTCTTCACCAGGTTTCCTTTTTATATATTCCAGAAAAATGGACGTTTCAAGCACAGTAGGATTTGGAGGTAACAGAATAAATATTCTGATGCAAAGAATGCATGCATGACAAGGTGTTTATATGTAGGCTACCATATAACATAAAGCCACAATTATACTATAAGTGTAATAATTATGGTAATTTAAAAAATAACTACAGTCTCACCAGCAAGGTACTATCATAGATTATAACTGAGCTGCCCAAGAGATGGGAGGCAGACTTTCCTATGGGCTTGGGAAAAATGGAATAGTCTGCCTGTGTCCAGATCATGTAGGTTCAGCTTCATAAAGACTAATGAATAGACGCCCAGCTGAGTCCTTCAGACCTATAGTAAATTAGCTATGTGGAATATATATACATGGAAATCAGATGATAACACAAACATCCAAGGCTATTTGATTACCTGTGAAGATTGAAATAGGATCAAAATGCTCATTCCCTTCCTCAGTAAACTGCAGTATTTTTTATTGTAACTTGGCCATATTTTGTCATCCTATGTTAATTTACATGAAATTTATGTGATGTCCAAGGAATTTTTAAAGTCTCAGCAAAGCAAAAGAACCAGAATTTGTTGACCTAAACATAAGAGTTACATGTTCATTGTCAGTGCTCTCTTCTTTGCTGTATTTTTAATTTCCAGTATTACTCACCCAGCACAATTCTGAATTACCGGCTTGATGGGATCTTCTTCTGGATGCAGCATTTCACTGTGAACTGCAAACAAGCCTCCAATAATGATGTCCCCTGGAGAACTGGCACCCACAAAGTCCTCAGCATTCTGGCAGGAGAAAGCGATGTCAGTGCCGACCACGAAGCAGGGGATCAAAAAGATAACAAATGCCATGTGTCCCAGCTTTGAGTCAATCAATCTGCAGTGCCAACAAGGGCCCTTGTGTCATCTGTAAAGAGCAGCAAAGCACAAAGGCTGCACTCAAAAGCTGGTCACACCTCATAAGGTGCTTGTATTTGTCTCACTGGACAAGGCTTTTTTATTGAAGGTACTAAAGCAGTGCTGTCAAATAAAATGTGAGGGTGCAGTGGTGTGAGAGTGGAGAGGGAGGGAGAAAGATAAATGGGTTTAAAAGGAAGTGCTGGACATTAAATCTCTCATGTTGTGTTCAAAGTTTCTGATATCTTATCTGAAACACGTGGCAAATATTTTGGTATAAATTTGGGCTTGTTTTGAATTCCTTCCAGCTGAGTGCAGTGTGCAAAGAAGTAATTATATAATATGGTAGTAGTGATACTGCTGTGACCATGTTTGAAGAGCCTGGTCTGAAAATGCTAAAATAAAAAAAAACAACCCTGTCACAGTGTGCTTTATATCAGACTCTGGTTCAAAAATCCCAACCCCAAACTACCAAAAGACTGCTTTTCTCTCAAACCTTTATATGTTTTTAAATCCTTGTATAAAAATCATTTGGATAAGTTAATCTTCATGGTTCTGAGGTACATGTCTTAGAGACTTCAGTGGGTTTTGGATCAGGTTCCATATTAACAAACCAGGCCAAGTCTGCCGCTGGTTAATGTGATAAACACAAGAACAGTGGGAATCAATAACATTAGTCCCAGTTTTTGCTTTCCTCCCTGTCTGACTGAGGACACCAGTGCACGAACAGCAGCTCCTGTGCTGTGGGAGGAATGGGAAATGGCTGTTCTCACCATCACTGTTCCCCTCAGACCCATAGGAATCAGATGCTGTGACAGAAGGAAACTCAGGGAAAAGAGAAGCAGAAACTGGACTCTCAGTTTTCATAAACCCCAATCTTAAACATCAAAGTGAACCTCCTTAGGACAGAAACGTGACTTATGCTAATAAGTTATTTCATGTGAGGGACACAGATCTGATCTCTGGTCTGATCTGATCTCTGTTTCTGACATTGGTTTATTTCCTGTTTTCTTTTAATAGCTTCTTCAGATTTTGCTTCTTTTGGCAGTATGCCAAAACACTCCCAAAAGAATGGGTTCAGTCATAGCATATATTGTCTGTGATTGTATATAATCTAGGTTTACACAGAAAATTTCAACCAAGGTTTATTTACTGGCAAAGAAAATTAGAAATGGGTTGTCTGTTATGCATTATTTCTGATAAACATAATGCATACTGTATAAATTATTCAAATTACTATATTTTGCTTGCTTTCTCAATAGTCTCTTTGTAGTAAAATATCTATTTACAATGAAGATACTTCTTGTAAATGCAAATGCAATAGGCAAAATACTTGCAAGCGCAAATGTTAATCTCTAGTTAAGTTAACATTTGGTCTTTTTATTTTAATAAAACAGTTTGTATTTCTTTTATCTGCCTTCTTTCTTTCCATGTGGGATTCTCACTGCTGGGTCAGTGCAAATAGTAAACAGCTGCATGCCTTTTCTTTAATAAATATGACCACATTTATTTATGGGCAGATGTTGATACCGGTTTATTCTGCTTCTGCTCTGACTCACAAAAATTCCAGCTATTCCAAAGGTTTTCCTCTTGACTTATAACAGCATTAACTGTAGTCAGATGCTGGCCCTGAGCTATGAGACATTCACCTGCAAATATTCACGTACCTGCTCCTTTGCCATGTAATGCAAACTAAAGCCTGGTTCCACATACTCTAGTGTTTCCTTTACCTTGCATATAATTCTGTATATAAAACCTGTGTATACTTAGATGTAAGTAAGGCATAAGACTGGAGCTAGCTATTTCCTTAAACAAGTCATAAGAAATATTAGTATAAAATGTAGCTTTTAAGGGCTTAATGCTAAATATTATTATAAGGACTCAATGGAAACACAGTACTGATAATTTTAAACTTCAAATTTGCTATGGTTTATTATTAGAAGCAAAAACGGAACTTTACTCTGGCCAGTCTCTAAAAGCATATTAATTTCTATAGAAGAGGATTTTACCTACAAATAGAAAATCCTTACTTGATCACTTTGGAAAGTGGAAGTTGACAAAATAAACATCACATATAATTGATGCATAATTTCATGTTATTTATAAAAACACCATAAAAAGAGTTGTGCTTTCAAGTCAACTTCACGGATTTTATGTCACAGTGTTATTTTCAAAAGAAAGAGGGTTTATTGGTTTTGTTTATTTTCAAGACCTATATCCCATAATTACTACTAGCAAGGAGAGGTATGTAATAGTTATACTAATATATCTCAGCCTAGTATTGCAGAATTGACTTGAACCATTTGCAAATATCCTTTCTTCAGCACTTGGATGCAATAGAAATAATTGTACAGTACAAAGTGTTCTTTGTTTCAAATGTAGTGGCATCTCATGGGCACAGCACCAGACTTTCACAGTTGTCAGCAGAGGAATATTTCCTGGCAGGTAGATTGAAGCATAAGGGTTGGGGAAATTTGGTAAAATTTGGTACCATCATCTCTCAAAAGCTGCCTCTAATGGACTGTGCAAAGATGGAAAACAGGACCCAACAATCCCAAAGCTACTGTGAGAGCCATAGGTGAATTCTAAGAGGCCTTAGATGATCTTGTGGGAGACAAAGAAATCCTGTCGGTATCTCTGTGTGCCCCAGAGTTACCGGTTGCCATGACAAAGTGGTTACTTCCACCTGGACTTTGAGAAAAACCAGAATTGGTGGGGTTTGGAGGATGGCACTTGCAAGCCCTCAGCACTAATCCTTCAGGTGACCTCCTGTAAATTTATGCCTAATAAATTTTTGACCCACAATTAACAAGGTACAAGAGAAGCTGGGTATGACTTGAGTGTGACCAACAGGGTGTAGCCTCAGAGCAGTGGACACCTGGGAGTGCATCACCTGCTCCTCCTGTCTTTGCAGCCTCTAGACCTAGACAGACACATCCCTCTGCTTTTGTGCAGGAGGAAGTTTTGCAACTCTCAGTTGCTTTGTCCAGCAAAGAGGGACTATCCACTGTTACATGAAACAAAGACCAACATTTTGGCTGAACTTCTTTGTCCTAGCTGTTGTTTCTCATGGAGATGATACTGGCTTAGATTCCAACAGGAAAATCTTTTATCTGAAGCCCATCCAGTCAGGTACCGTTAAAGGAGAAAGACATTTTTCATGACTTTCTATTTTAAACTGGTTTTAATTGTGGTGTTTCCAAACATACATCAGATAGCAAAATCCTTGGCCAGACATGCACAATAGCTAAGGGAAGAAAGAAAAAATTGGATATTCTCACTGTTATTCATTTGAATAACATTGAATTTCATTTGAGTAGGGTAGTCCCCCCTCACTCATCCACAACTTACACTGACACAATGGCAATTGTCCTTTTTGAAGAAGCCGGCAACATTCAAATAAAATCCCATCATTTGCATTAAAAAGATTAAATATTGGTTAGGATTGCCAGCTTTCTTCATCAATAGGACCATAGTGTTTAACACAGTGATTTTGATTTACTAAATTTCTTTTAAGGAAGTTCAAACAATGGGAGAAAAAAAAAAGAAGGAGGCATTTAATGATTTAATTTCAAGTACATTTTAAAAATTCTCAAATTTATTAGGACCTATATAGATTAATATTAAATATGAAAATTAAAAATGGGAAGATAAATACCCATTATTTTTATCTGTGGTCTGTTATAAAAAAAAACAAAGATAAAAATAAAAAAATACATGAACAGTGAAATGGAATTTGGATGGAAGCCAACAGCTCACATTAATTCCTGAGAAACAAACTAACTCAATTTTCAAGTTCATTGAGTTTGTCCTCTAGAGGATGTCAGCTGAGCTGCATGGTGGGAAGGACAAATCCTATATTTCTTTACCAGGTCACAATGTTGTAACGTGTCTCCTGATGCTCCTTGAAAGTTGAATTTCCCCTGATGCAAATGACCTTGTTGGAGTACTTCTGGTTGAAAACTGAGATGCTGGGGCATGGAAGTGCCTTCAACCTCCTCCTCCTCCCTGGACTGTCAGGGACATCCTGGGCAGTCTCATAACAATTTCTTTTACAGAAAGTGTTTTAGTAATTAGTCCATGTTGTACTCATTCAGTGCACCTCTGCTGTTTATGCTAGGAAAAGAGTACAAGAAATTAAAACAGAGATGTGAAAGGGCCTACATTTGAACTAATGCCTACATTTATTTTTTTTAGTTCTGGTCAGATATGTTTGTTTCACTTAGCTTTTCTCTGATATTTTAATATAATTAAATTAAATTTCAAGTCAAACACAATTTTATTGTGAAAAAATCAAGGGGATTTGAATTTTCTGATGTTGATAGAATATATTTTTAGCCATTCCAAAATTGAATTTACTTGTAAAGGACCTGGTTGTTTTTTTTAAATAATCCAGCAAACCTAATCCTATCCCACCCACCTAAGAGAGTCAGCTACATTGGTTGGATGCAGGACAATTTTTCATAAAAGCCAGCATGGTAGGCATGACCCAACTTATTGAGATGACATTTCATAATTTTTCAGGTTTTATGTCTCTCCTTTGTTCCATCTCCCCCTCTTTTAATTGAAAAACAAGAGAGCAAAAATGTTATTCATCTGTTGACAATGCAAATATTTGGTCCCAGTCTGTAGTGAAAAGGTCACTCAGAGGGAAAGAAAAGCTCTAACTTAGGTATTTGGGCTTTCTCCTGAGAGGTTGGAGGCCAAGGGTCCTTCTGCCTGTGACTGCTCTCAATCCTAGAGTTACATCTTTGCTACATAAAAGGAGGGGACTCAAATCTTTCTTCTTCCAGTGTCCCATACTTACTAGAATGTCATTGAAAATTTGTTTGAGAAAGCCCTTCTTGCCAGAGCAGTAAGAACCTTCCTAAGAGACCCAGCAAATTCAGAAATGCTTGGGGTTGTATTCCCTTGTATATCTAGCATGTTTTGGAAATGCCTCTCAGTAAGAAAGTTGGGCTGAAGATCACGTCACACAAAAATGCCAATGGCAAGCAAGTATGAAGTGTGTGCTAAGCAACTCTCAGTATTATTAATAAGGAATAGAGTTCAAAATAAAATTAGGTCTATAGTAATTTTAAAATGTAAATGGTTACACATTTTAGACATCTCCAAGGGTATTGATTGTGGAGGATCTGAGAGTGTTGGTTTTGAATACAAGCTGTTAAAGGGACAGGTAACCACAGAAATCCAGATAGCCATCTTAGTGACCTTGTGCTTATTCTCATTAAATCACTTTGCAAAGAGCATTTAGTGATTTTTCAACTCTGGCACTTCTTGTCCCACCTAAGTTCCTTAAAAATATTCACATTTTTCTTCAGTCATTTTGGAGATAAAAGAGAACTGCTAATATTAAACAGTAACTTGAATAAGAGAAATGAAAATAGGTTTTGGAAGCAGGGACTGAAAGTCAGGTCGACCTTAATTTTAAGGGAATGCCTTAATTACTAAAATGTATCATGAAAGTACTCACCCAAATGTTCAAGTCTATTCAAATATCAGAAGATATCTATTCAAATATCAGCAATAATAAGAAGAGAGAATTAATTTGCTTCTGTTCCTCAGTATACTTTAACACGAACACATTTGGAAAACAAGGACTTAAAACTCTTCAGATAGAAAAGAAAATCAAGTCCATGTCTCCGAAACATGCTGGCTGACAGGACCTGTCCAGAATAGCACACCAGGAAAAGAGAAGGTCTTCACTTTTCCATTCTATAAACTTTTATCTTGTCACTGTCTCAAAACCATGTATCTTTTGATACTGATATACTGAATACTTAATTATCTGACACAGAGAAAGATGCTTTGGGATTGGACTGGAGAATTTCCAGATGTCCCTTCCAACATCATCTATTGTGTAGTTCTGTGATAATGCCACACTCAACAGCATCTGGGAATAGGGGCCCATAAATGCCAAATTGTAGAAGATGCAAATGGGATTTGAGGCTCCTCCCAGGACAAACTACTCTAGGCAGTCCTGAGCTCAGCCAGCAGGTCTTGGGGAACTCTGTTTCTTAGAATTTAAATCTCCTTATGTTTGTACAGGAGATAAGCTGTTAAGAGCTCCTTCCCCAGCTGTGAGGAGCTCTGCAGGAAAGGAACAAGATTCCCAAAAGTAGAGAGGTTTTATGCCTTAGTCCAGGTTTGATGCTTATTGATTCAAGGTTGTCATTGACGCCCTTATTTTGGACTTTTTAATTTACTTTGGCTAAGATCTTTTGAGATCTTAAAAGATTTCAGTTCACCTTACAAGATTTAACTGATTGTGTTATAAAAGTAAACACCTGCAAAGAGAGTACAGGCAGAACAGGTGACGCTCATAAAAATTCCTTTCAGATAAGGAAAAGAACCCAAAATAGTAAATCCATGAATCACTCTGGAGGCTGACTTCAACCTTCAGATTGAAAGATTGAGGAAAAAAGAAAAAAAGTTTCCCACATTAACACCATTGGGAATGTTTATTTCTAAGAAGTTCACAGTTACAATATTGTAGAGTAATATAACATTCTACACACTTCCTACAGAATATTGTGCACTATTGTTTAAGGACAGCTTACATATTCAAAAATACTGCATTGTTGACTTTGACTAACAAGAAAAGAGCAAAAAAATTTTTGCTGTAATTTCTGTTCCCTGACAAGAAATTATCTTGGAAGAAATACCTCAAGGATGGATACACCCATTAATCTGCGCTTATTCTCACAAGCATTCTGCTTATACACATTCTTTTAGAAATACAATATGAAATGGCTACCAGCACACAAATGAATTTGATCTTAAGTTTGGCATTAAATCTCTTTGCAATCACCCAGCCTTTGCAGCTGAGGGTGATAGAACAACTATCATGACCTCTATTAACTGGAAGAAACAAGTTATGCCAGCAGCTATCCAAAAGACAGCAAAATTTTACTAGGATCAACCAATAAAAGTGAAATTACATTAGCTATGTGAATTTTTCTTTTACTTGTTGCCAGAGATTGGTTGATATTTTCTCCAGTAGATTTTCAGGCATTCAATTTTCTGCAGTTTTCAGGTACTTCCATCATGGCCTACATAAATGAAATGGTTATTGCCACACTGCCAGACAGAAATTTCATGATTTCATAGAAAAGCAAGGAAGTTTCATCTGAAAAAAAAAAGAAAAAAAAAAAGTTAGCATTTTCCTAGAGGGATACTTAAATATTTCTGTGTTTAAAAGATAGAAATATTTACCAGTCTTTTCTGTTAGATGGGGCCACTCCAAAGTTTGAAAAGATAAGTAAAAAGCCTTGTACTACAGGTTGTTCTAAGGATTCCCCTTCTTTCAATAGAAAAAGGGGCGTCTATCATTTAGAAATAATCCAGAGGGGCAGCAAGAAAAAGAACTTAAGGAGTTTGAGGTCAATTCATATAGTGTTTTTCCATCTGTTGTTTTGGTTTGGTTTTTGGTTTGTTTGGTTTAGTTTGATTTTAAATTAGAATGGTTTACTTCTTTTCACACATCAATTCTTTTATGTAAATTTCCGCCACCCACTGGGGGAGCTCTGTTTTAATGTCACTCCTAGTGATAAGAAAAATCATATTTGTGGGGCATCTAATGTCTAAATTGTTAAAATCTTTACCTCTAATACATTGAAATGCAGATACTGCTTCTTCTAGATCTGTAGAATAAATGTACTTATATGCAGAATGTACTTAGATGCAGAATCCTTTGACATTCATTTGTCTAAGCAGTTTAATAAGGGCAGCAGACTCTCAAGACACATAAAATGGTTTGAAACTGAAAAGGACCATTAAAGATCATCTAGTTCCAAACTTCCTGCCATGGGCAGGAGCACTTTGCACTAGACCAGACTGGTGAAAGCCCCATCCAACCTGGCCTTGAACACTTTCAGATATGGGGCATCCACAGCTTCCTGGGCAACCTGTTCCAGTGCCTCACCACCCTCATTGTAAAAATGTCTTCCTTATATAAACAATGTAAATCCACCCTCTCTCACTTTTAAGTCATTGCTTCCTGTCCTATCACTACAGGACTTGCTTAAAAGTCTTTCTTCATCTTTCTTGTAAGCCACTTTTATGTACTGAAAGACTGCAAATATTTTCTTATTGTTCCTGAGATAATATCCTGGTTAAAAAAGGTAATGCCATTATTTCCACACAAATGCATTCACAAATCACCAACAAGGCACAATCAAAATCTGATGATGATAATAATAATGATGATGATGATGATGGTAGTTCTCATTAGAGTCTGTGGATATATCTGTAGGTTAATGAAAAGTGATTCGTAATATCATGATTACAAGAAGTGAGGCAGTAAAAAAGGTCTCTGCACAGGTGCCACATTTAGTCCTATCTCATTAATGAGAAATTAGAAAACAGAAAACTAAATTATTTTCTGCATTACACCAGAGTAATTTACAGCCTAATTCTGCAGAGCTGTTTAAGCTACACTCATCTGTACCCCCCAGGACTGAAACATGATCGATTGCCAGATAAGGTGTGAGACTATCATGTTCAGAAATGTCCCAATATGCCTTCCAATTCAAAGATCACAATAAAAGATCACAATGTGATCTATAAAGTACCAAGGTCTTTGCAGACACAAGTTTTAATATGTGGCAACGTAGCATATGCATCACATTATTAGGAAATAAATGTTAATGGAAACATAAAAGAAAATAAATGGAAAGTGAATTTTAGAGTCAGAATTGTTTAATCCCATACATCCAACACAAATATTTTGAAAAAAAACCCTAGTCACCAGAGTTTCTCATCAGGAATTTAATTCCCATGAGAGCTTTCTCTTTCTCCAAAGGTCTAACCCTTATTCAGTCTGGTTTATTTATGTTATTTTCAATTCCTAAACTGAGCATTTCCAAGTGCCTTGTTTTTAATGGTGTGTATTTGATTGGAATTTTGATAAATATGCACATATATCCATGTGTAGTTCTGCAAGCTTATATGCAAATATATGAAAAAATAAAATGTAGCTAGATAAAGACCAAGGGCTGGTCTCTGTTTCCATTGTTACCATTCTTCACCCCAAAATAGAATGTATTATGATATCTACAAAGTTTCTCTGTGGAATTGCCCTGGCTGTTGAAATAATGTGATATGGTATAGTGGCCATGGTGGTATTCAGTAAAAGGTTGGACTTGATAATCCTGGAGGTCTTTTTCAACCTTAATGATTCTATAATCTATGAAAATGATCCTATAATTCAAACAAGGGCAACAGAACTGGAGAAGGGTAAATCCAACATGCTAAAAGCATGGAATAAACCTGTTTCTTGGAGCACCCCTTACTACCATCACAGTAACACAGGCATCACTTCAGGATGCCCTTAACTCGAGTTAGTTCAGATTGCAGTGGGATGTACTGCTAAATCCTGCACAAATGCTCTCTGCCCTTAATCACAAAGTCCGTCTGTTGATAAGAGACACAGCAAAGACCTTTCTGGTGTTTCCAAAACATGTAGCCGGTGGAACAGGTGGTATTGAAGGTGTTCTGGGTGAAGGAAAGGACTAGCTCAGGCTGGCTGGAGCTGAGGAGATACTCAGCCTCCTTCAGCTTGGTGTGTTAAACAGAGCAGGAAACAGGCAAGGTGGCTCATTTAATGTCAGGGATTTGGGAGGCACCCTGACCACCAGGAACCTGGCTGCTACTGAGCACATCCAGTATCCCTTTATCAAAAAATCCTTATCAATTTAGATCCTCTGCATCATGCAAGGTTTCATACTGTGCCCTCCCCAGGGCATGCCTGGCTTTCTGTCCACTATCCCAGCTACCCCAAGGATCTTGTCCTTGGCCAGGATTTATGCTCAGAAGTGCTGAAAACAGTATGACCACTTTGTGGTTGAAGTTAGACCTTTGACAGCAAGCAACATTAACTCCTCTTATGCAGATATTTGAGGTAATTTTCCTCCAGACCAGGTTCCAGAATCTGTTACCAGCAAGAAGCTGTGAATTTTCTTAGAGCACAATACCTCTCTGACTGTGTACATGTGACAATGTGAACTTTCATCAAGTATTTGCTTAGCAAATAAGGACCTAATCAAGAGTCCATTGAAGTCAGTGGGAAGGATACTATTGCTTTTGCATCAGGCACTGAATTGCTCTCACATTGTCTCAAATATAATGTATATATTAAATGCTTTTTAAAATATTGCCCAAATATATAATGAAGGAAAAAATAATTTTTTCTTCTGTCCCAAATTTTAAAATAATTGGCTATAACTTCTTCATTACTGGGAAACACCATTTCATCAGTGAAAAACAGGGGACAGCAACAGCAAACATTTGGTTCTCGACCTTAGAAAACATTTGCCTGAAGTAAATCAGAGGCAAGCAGTGCATGAGTGTCTCTCCATCCAGGAAACAGCCTCACCTCGTCATCATTCAAAGCCTCACTCCTGCATCTCAAAGCACAGCGTATGCTAGAAATGGGAATATGCAAAGGGGCAAGCAGTGCTTTTGTTTCCAGATTAATTGAGGGCCTGAGCAACTTCCAGGTGAAGGCACTGTTTGTCCCTGTGCCTTTTTGTAGTGTGGCTAATTGATCTCAAGAAAAAAAAATTCTGGAGAGAAAACCAGAATTATTCAGAGTAATAGAACACTAGATTCAGATACAGAGCACTTAGTAGATTCCTAGTGCAGCATGCTTCTGTTCATGCCTAGCTGGAAAAACATTGATAATATTCCTTTAAAATAGAAAGGCAAAGCAAGGCAAGGCAAGGAAAGAAGGAAAGGAAAAAGGAAGAGGTGACAGAATTGTTAAGTTGCACAGTAACTATGTGAGATTATTTGTTTAAAGGTAGCTTCATTAATCTAAAAAGCACATTTTGCACATCACCCATTAATAGGTCTGTGGTTTCATATGCAGTTCAGCAGATTTTATTGCTGCAAAAGTGAGGAAATCTTTCTCCCCTCCATTCTTATATATCCTCTATCCTGACCATCCTCCTTCCCTTTCCCTCAGTCCTAGTGGTACCATCCCACCCACGTTCTGGCTCTGATCACACTTCTGGGCTCATGTAACAATTTGAAATATCAGAAAGCCCTTCATTGTTTTCTCTTGGCCTTGCTTCCTGTTACTTCACTAAATTAAACTGATAGGGCAGCGTCGACAAGTGCTGAATGCTAGCAGAAGGAGTGTGTGGCTAGGAACAGGGTGGACAGGCAGACACAGAGGGGGACACAAAACTTGTTTTGAGAAGTGGTGAGCTCTCTGTGAATGGAGCAGTTTAGTGAGCTGCACCCAGCTGGTGGTAGAACCTTCAGGACTCAGCTTTGCATAGAGAGAATAGTCCCTTGACTTTAACGGCTTGCTTCTGTTAACACCTATTTAGAAGTTGTTTGCAGATAGGCTAGTTATACAAGACCTCTTTGGAGTATCTGCAGAAACTCTCAGAATCACTTCTTTAAGGGTGAACATATCCTCTAAGCTCAGCTCTACTCTTGGATCATTCATAGAGGAACACAAGATGTTTGAATAGCTGCTGAGTGAAAAACTCTGCTGGCCTCCTTAATATTTTTTTCCCTGAATGTGCCCAACAAAGCACAGTGCAAATACATGAATGGTGAAGTGGCTGTTCAGTCTGTAGGCTTGTAGGAGCATGTACTTGTATGAATACAAACATTTTGTCCCAATTTGGCACAGGAAAAAAGAATACATACTTGGCAAAAATGGCATTTCAAAATCAAGATAAGTAACCTGAGACAACTGTTTAACATTACCTGAAGAGAGATGAAGAGAGAGGTAAGCATTGAGATTTTTTGCTTACATGTAGCCACATAAGGTCAGAACTATACAGTTTACCTCAACTAACCTACAGAGCATAGAGTCTCTCTGGGTTTGTAGAGGACAGAGACGTGTTCTGTGAAAGGGGTTAGTGTAATGTATGGTTTATTTATTTTGAAGTTTGTTCTTTGGGAAGAAAAATAGAAAGGCCCATTCTATATAAAACAGAATGGGTTTTCATTTGAAGATCATAGGAAGAGGCAGTGAGTAAAATATCCAAACATAAAGAGACAGAGAGACAGGTCTGGCTTTATCAGCTGGAGACAGACCAGGAAATACCTTATTAAACATCACCATCTACTGGATGCCAGCAATTGTTCCTTATAAAGGAAACTGTAAGCTTCTATACTGAATTAACTTGTCAGACAAGCTGATGCTTCCACACAGACCTGGCCCTGCTTTTAAAGTTATTGGCAGGGCAAGGTTTATGCATCTTTTCCATAGCAAGTTGGGAAAAGATTTTCAAAATTACAGAAACTCAGAAAGTTTAGGGTGATATAACAAAAGCTATGAAATGGCTAATAAGGCAGAATGAGAACCTATAAAAAGAAGGTGGGAATAGTCAGGCATGGAGGCAATAGCATCCTTTGGGTAATCAATTTACCTTCTTGTGGAATTTTTGTGTAGATACACAAAAATTCCTGATGGAGCATGTTCCTGATGGAGCACATGTTCCTGATGGAGCTGAATGATTCTCCTCCTGGGTAGTCTGTGCTTATTGCAGTTCCATATTAACTTTTCACTCTGTTGGCTGTATTTGAATATTTCATATTCAATATTTTTGAATATGAAATATTTTCAATATATTCAATATTCGATATTTTCAATATATTCAATATTTTCAATATATTTAATATTCAATATTTTGAATATTTCATATTCAATATTTTCACTCGGCTGATATTTCAAATACTGTTGTGATTTTACAGCATCAGGGCTGGCAGTTCACAGAGCTTGCTGGGGTCAAAAGGCACCAGTGCAGCCCTGCTATAGCTGTTGAGCTGGACTAGGTGGGCAATGAAAGATCCTCCTTCTTGTCCCCACTGAGAGCAGAAGTCTCCAGCCCCACACTGAAGGATGCCACTTCCCTTGCCTGGTGCCCTCCCTTCATTTCCACATCTTTGTCCACCTTCCTCTACAAGCACCAGAGAAGCCACAACATAAAGTGGCAGCAGTGGGTGATACAAGTATCCTCCTCTGTGGTAGAAGAGAGACAGAATGGAAAAGTGCTTTGAGGACCCTCCTCTTTCTTTCCCTTTGCTTTCTCTAACGTTTCACCTGGTTGCATGCACAAAACTGGTGACTCAAGACACCAGAAAGAAGCAAATTCTGTAGAGAAATCACTTATTGCTGACGTTTTAAGAACCTTGAGAAGGGCTCAGAAAAAAACTGCAAAGACAAAAAAAAAAATTCCCTTATCACTGAGTGATGTTCTCAAGCCATCATTACAGTTAATTTATCAAAAGGAATGATTCAATAATTATTGGAAACAATAAAGCTAAGATTTTGGAGGATGTTTCAATTTGTTTCAAATTGACCCTTTAATTTATATAGATTCTTATCTAAAGAAATTTTTGTGATAAAAATCTATTCTTGGATATATGCTTTCAAAAGGTGTTGCCAGTGACAGCATCAAATGCAGGAGCTCTTAGCTTAATGCATCGTTTTTTAATTTTTTTTTTTTAATTTTCAAGATTAAAATAACTCTCAAAAAGTAAACACTGAGATGTGGAAAGGACCAAAATAAATGGGAAAGCTATCTTGTTTGAATTGGTGCTGATTAAAACTGTTTCTTGCAAGGAGTCACAGAAAACCAGAAATGGAGTTTCAGGAAGAGCTAAATAGATTCATACTATGTCAAAGCAAAGAGAATGACAAACACTGACAGTTATGAAAAATTAATTTATTATATCCCTGTGGAATACTGGTAGGTGCCATACTTTACTTTTATGGTACTATCAGCATATTTGGAAAGAAAGAGTTGTTAGAGGCTACCAAAGAGTCCTGGCATCAATACCGTATCAGGGCTTCTGTGTAGTTCATTTGTCTGGGGAGGATATGAGGTGAAACAGTTTCCAACACTTAAGTAAACATCATGCAGGATTACACAGGAACAGATCAATAACAAATTGTATTTCTATTGCTGCATTTATCTTCCAAACATTTTGCAGTTCAAAACAGAGAACCCCTCAGGCAGATTGTTGTTAATGGCAAGTCACACTGATATGAATAAAGTTGAAAAATGTTTTGTTTTCATGTGCTGTGTTGGCAACAAGGAAAAGAAAACACTGCAGCAAGATGAAATGGTGCAATACCTGAGTGCTGATAGAAAAGATATTTTACATGTAAGTTATAGAAACAAATAATTCTGGTGTCCTACAGAGCACATGTATCTGATCATTTACTCCAGGCTATACAACAGACTGTTGAATTTTGGTGGGATTACATCATTACAAAATTTACCTAAAACTAAGCAAGGCCCCTTAGGCTCTCAGTAGAGATCTAGAAGGGAAACAGATTTGTGAGAAGATGATCTGTTCACTGGGTAATGTGCCTGGTATGAATTAGCTCTGAGAGACACGTTTTCTTCTCCACTGGCTGTAAAGGGAGACTGAGGTGAACAGATTAGACTAAGAAAACTAACTCTGAGACAAAGTTAGGCAAGAGGTGCTGCATGCTTCAAGTACAAATTATAGAACCATGGATTAGTTTGGGTTGGAAGGGATCTTTGAAACTCATGTAGATCAATCCTCCTGCAATGTGCAGGGGCATCTCTAACTGCATCAGGCTGCTCAGAGCCCTATCCCATCCAGCCTTACTTTGAATGCTTCCAGGGATGATGCATGCACCCACCTTGGCATTCATTTTTGTGCATATATATATATGTAGGTCTCTGTGTGTGCACAATTTTTGAACAGGAAAATTCTAAAAAGCCAAATATACATGGATATATGTTTTAACAGTTCTACTTCATAATCAAATTTTATTCAGTAATAAGCAATATGGTTAGGACCATGATTCTCAACAGACATAACCCAGAACAATATTAAAAATTTCTAGGCACAAGCAATGCTGTAACATCCTTGGTACTTGTGGTTTCAGCTAGCCCAGTTCTATACCTGCCCCATCCTTTCTGTCTCCCAAAGGCTTAAATCATACATTCAGGTGGATTACTGACTCCAACAAGAGGAGTGGGGAAGGATTGTCCACCTGCCATAGCTTTTGGGGCCTGTGCTTTGCTTCAGCAGGATTACAAATGCTTGCTGCAGGGTGGAAACTAGCTGGTCCCTAGGCTGGACCCCTTACTCAGTTAATCCCTGTGTTGATGATGATGGATAGAACTCATTCGTGCCACTGAGGATATTCTGCCACCATAAGAATCCTGTACTTTAAGAACAAATAGCTACATATAGCTCCATAATTCCAAAGTATCCATGTTCAATGTCACACTGGATTTTGATGACAAAAGATTCAACACAACAATATGCAGCTGAGAAGTTTTATCATACAGTGGAAATACTGGTCATGGTGGACCAAATTGTGATCACTCGTGCCAGTGCTCAGGCCAGCCAAAAGTCAGAGGGTCAATGAGATTTTCCTGCAGCCTCAAACAAAGCCATTGGAACCAGATGCTGAACTGTCCCAGTGAGTTACAGTAAGAATCGTCACAGGCACGTGTGGTCAAAGCCATACATAGCATCACTTAATGAAGGAAAAAGGGAACATGGAAACAATGAAGAAATGTTGACTGGAGTAACCAGTAATGAAAGAAATAAATTTTACACAGTCGAGGGAAGAGGTGTAAGCAGAACAGCAGAAAGTTTGGGCTAAATGCCATTTTTGATTCTGGGACCCTCCCACAAGTCTGCCTTGGGTCTGAAGTCCATCATTTATTCTTGTGATGAGGTTTTTGGCCTTTCAGCAGATATGGGCACACCATATTTGTTAAATATGGATTTGATAGATGATAGCTGGTCTGACAATGCATCTCTGCAGGAGTGGAAGTGGTCATATTCTGCTGCTTTGTAGTGCTGGTGGTGTCAATGACTTCAGGTGCAACAGAAGACTGGAAGAGAGTAGAAAGGAAACAGCTGTTCACGAGCTTTGTGTTTGTGACAGGCCCAGCAGTACTTGATGGCTCAAAGAATGCTTCACAATTCATCCAATATAACATTTCAGGGCTGCTTGCTACCACAAGTCATACTACAATTTCCCAGTCCTTATCTGCAACAGCACAACACCTAACGTTTTGTTTTAATGCGAATTTATTAAAACAGTAGATGTTGCAGAGATCAGACTAGATTTCCTCCTACTCACAATTTTGTTCTCTGGAAAAAGCAAAGACCACTTTCTGTGATTCTCTCCTGCCATCTCTCAGTCAGCATGCTGAAATGGAGCAAAGCAAAGCCACGTGTGCCAGATGAATGTACAAAATGAAGATGTTTTGCTCCATCACCCACAAAATTACACTGGGAATTAAGGAAATACGGACAGTGACAGATAGTGCCCAGAAGGGTCCCACCACTGGCCCTGCGATTGTCAGAGGCAGCTGCGAAGCGCAGAGCGCCCGTCGGAGGGGAGAACAAGGAGAACCTTCTGCCCTGGTGGGACGAGGGGACCCGGCGGCCGCCCCTTGCCTCGGCCGCGGCGCGCCGGGAGCTGCTCCCGACACCGGCCGGAGCCACCGCCGCCGGGAGTTAATCATTAAATCCCGGCAGATCCGCTCCTGGCCGGCTCCCCCGAACCTCCTCGGCCTCCAGCCGTGCCCTGTCCCCTTCTGGCCTGACCGAGCGCGGCGGCGGGAGGGGAAGCGGAGGCAGGGACGGAGACACCTCCCCGCCGCCGCCGCCTGCGGGCCCGGTGCGAGGCGGAGCCCCGGGGCGGGCGGGCCGTCCCTGCCCGCTCGGAGCCGTGTCGCCTCCCTGGACGGCGACCTAGGGCACACCTGTCCCCCGCCGCCGCCCCCGCATCGCCTCTCCTCCCCTTCACGGCGGCGCTTGGCCGACGCCGTCTACGGCCGCGGTGCAGAGCCCCGGCCCACGCCTCAGCCCCCGTCCGCCCGCTCCCGTCCCCTCCCGCCGCCCATGGGCGCCGCCCGCGCCGCGCCGGGGCAGAGCCGGCGCCACTGAGAGCATGGCCAAGGGACCCGAGCAGGGCGACGCCTTCCTGCGCCTCCCGGCCGCGCAGGCGGCGCCCGCCGAGGCGCAGGAGGAGCGCTACGCGGGGCTGCTGGGGCCAAGCTTGCTGCCCTGCGCCCGGGAGGCGCTGCCCGAGCCGCCGCTGCCCGCCGGCATCAAGGCAGGTAAAGGCAGGGGAGCCGGCACCGCGCCCTGCTCGGCCCGGCCGCGGCGGGCAGCGGCAGCGCTGCTCGGGCTCCGGCGGGGACGCGGCTGTCGGGTCCATCCCTCAGCCCGCGGCGGGCTGGGCGGCGGGCGGGAGGGGGCGGCTTGTGGCGGGACCGTAACGATGCCCTTGGGCCTCTCTTCTTGTCCCCGCGGCGCTCAGAAACACGCCTCGACAGCGAAACCCTCTCCTCGGAAGAAGAGGATGCGGATGCTCGCGACGGCACGCTGACAGCCGCCGACCAAAGCCCGTGTTCGAAAAGGAGCATCACGCAGATCATGAAGGACAAGAAGAAGCAGACGCAGCTCACCCTGCAATGGTAGGACTCCAGAGAGACCCCCGTTGCCCGCCCTGGGGGCTCCAGGACCGAGCCGGCGTGGCCGTCACACTCAGAGGGACCCTTCTCTAACAGCTGAGCCGGCGAGGAGGGCGACATCTCTTTTAGAGAGAATTTGGGTTTTTTTCTGTTTTTGTTTTGCGGGTTTCTTTTGGATGAGCCTCATCTACAAATAAGGACACTCATCCCCAAATTTCTGAGTTTTGAAATTATCAAAGGTTTGTCACTTAAGTCTTAGTCAGATTCTCACACTGCGTGGCTATCAATGAAATGCATCATCAAAATGTAGAAAGGAAACATTATTTAAGAATTGCATTTGTGAATGACTGCCTTAATTATCCTTTAAGGTTGTCACAGTTAGATTTTCACTGTCTTATAATGCATTTCTTTTACATTACGTTCTCCCACCCATTTAGGCTGTAACTTTGGTTTATTTTATCTGGGGAAAAAAGTTAACCCAATAAGAGGTCAAATTCTGCAGACATTAATTGATAAACGTTTATATTAAAATACACTTGAAATTAGGGAGGAGGTCTGTTGAATTAAATGGGAACTTAATTACGAAATGCAGCCTGTCAATAGAGATATTTTTTCCTTCTAACTGAAAAATGAGACTAATCCAAATTATTCAGTTTCTTATTCTAGTTTACTTCTGAGTGTAAATAGTTAAGGATTTAAGTCTGGGAAGTCAGTGCAAAATTATTCAATATGCAGCATTTACTACACAGTATTTTCTTACAAATTTGTGTAATTTGAGAAACAAATTTATTGCACATCATCCAAGGAGTAGTGAACAATGTAAAATGATTAAAAAAAAAAACCAAACCAACAGGACAGAAGAATACCCAGCTCTTACTAAGGGTTCTCTTCAAGTGAAAACAGTCAGGTTTTTGCTTCAGTTTTAAAAATTTTACTTTAATGACCATCACTCAGCACTTGTATTCTGCAAACTGATTGGGAAGCTACACAGAAATTCACCTTCTTTAAAAAACACTGTTTTTTGGTTTTCCCACTGTGATCTGAAGCATTTCAAGGTCCAAAGTGGAAATTAAAAAGCAAAACAATGAAGAAAAGAGACATTAGCTCAGGTGTTGAGGATACAGAAGATGAGACAGAAGATGCAAGTCCAGGTCCCTGGTCTTAAATCCTTTCAAAGGACTGACTTAAACCCAGGTCTTTCATGTCTAGTTAGGGCTCTTCTTTTCAAACTAAGGCTGGCTTGTAGGTGATGATAATTTAGTAATTTAAATGAAGCAAAATTTGTCTTAATGAGTCTTGAAAAAGACTCATTAAGAACAGGAATCTGGCTCCAGGTTTTCCATATTCTGCATCTAGCCTAAGCATCGAGTGTGGAGTCTGTCTGTAGTGCCTGTCATGTTCAGGAGAAACTCATCTGTGTGCTCTGATGGAACTCTTCAGTAAAATTAAAAAAAGAAGAACAACCAAAAAAAAACCAGAGCAAAAACTGGAAAATGCAATCAGGAGAAATGGCATGCTGCTTCTTACTCTGGCAGTTTCTTTCTCTACACAGGCTGGAAGAAAACTACATTGTATGTGAAGGAGTTTGTTTACCAAGATGCATCCTTTATGCACATTATTTAGACTTCTGCAGAAAAGAGAAGCTGGAACCTGCCTGTGCTGCTACTTTTGGGAAGGTAATAAGCAAATGCCTTAATAATTTGTTAGATGAGTTGTTTGGAAGAGTCACAGTTTAGTACACCTGTGTAAGAATTCTTCTGAAATTCACATGCTTTCTACTGCTAACGTACATGGAATCAGACTAACTATAACTACACTGTCTCCTATGAAGGCATTTCTTAACATCACCTTTAGGAGATTGAAGCTGAAATTCCCTTTGATTTATTGTTGGTTTTTTTTTTAAAAAAAAAAAGGCATTTTCTCTGAGTGCTTCTTTTCTTTCCCTTTTTGTTCATGACATTAATAGGTTCTTTCCACCAGATCTGACATGGAGGACACTTAATAATTATACTAAAGGCAGTGTAAGGTGAGATGTGACACAGGCAATACTACTAGAAGGGAAAAAGAAATTAATAACACAAAGGGCTTTCAAATGAAAAATTGTTGATTCATCCTCTTTTCTACCCTTCTCTACAATTAATCCTGAAGTAATTTAATGTAAGAGAGATGTGAACTCTCCAAATTAAATCCTGAGTATTTAGTGAAACAGGAAACCAAAAATGCTTCAAGGATCATCTTTTTTTAAGCACTACTGATCTAGTAATTGTTTATACATAGCAAAATGCATCAATTTAATTAAATAATGGATTTAATGGATTTTCTGGTTCATAAAATGTTAATTTCCTATTTTATTCCTCTTGAACTGGATATACAAAAAAAGTGGATATCTAATTTTCATATACAGTTTCAGTATAAATGAGAAAGACAATACGTTCCATTTAAACATTATTTTGACAGTGATCTGTCTATTAGATATATCTATTAGATCTACCTCTATTACTGAGTTAATTTTTCAGATCACACTTTCAAATAAAAAAAAATAAATTTCATTCTAGTTGTTTGTCTTTGAAAACAGAATAGCTAGAGGGCTGAGTTTCCCCTGATTTTGTTTAAATCTCTGAAGCAAAAAATACAGTTGTACTTAAGGAACTTGAACATAATAGGATTCTGGTGAAGACAACTAGATTTTAAAATGTAATAGTGAAAACAGACAGGGAAAACAGGTGGGAAGACTGGAAATAGACAGAAAGATGGACAAGGATGGAAGAAAGCCTACAGTGTGAAACATGGCCTAATCGTTTATGTTGTGCCATAAGTGTCAAAAATGCTAATTCATGAACTACCTTAGACCATATATTTACACTACGATTTTTCTGTGAACAGATTGCTAAGAAAGCTTGCTAGTATTAGAAACTAATGCAGTTATTTTCTCTTTAGACCATTCGCCAGAAATTCCCTCTCCTGACCACAAGGCGGCTCGGAACAAGGGGCCATTCAAAGTAAGGCACGATTACCTGTGTATCTGCTTGTAGAACACATTTTAGGAATCAGCTGTATTTCCATGTCTCCTTAATATGTACTAATTGGCAGAGGAGTTTATTCAGATGGTACACTGCAAGTGATAACTTTCATGTACATGTTGAAACTGATACTCAAACTCAAGCTTTTAAGTTTGAAAATACTGCTGCATAATTTTTAAAATTAAACTGATTAAGCTTCTAAATCTTGTCATTGCATTTATAGACCCATGCATATGTTGCAAATATATGTCAAAATATTAGATATAACAATCATTTATAATACATGTCTTTTTATAGCTTCTCATCTTTCCATAAATAGTGATTTTATTTCTCCTTTGCAAGCCTAACGACTTTCATTGTGATCTCTATGTAACAATAAGGGTTCACCTAAATAGACCACCAGAAAAAGCATTGTTTTAAATTGAAGTTAAGGTATACTTCTGCTCTTTGTTGTGGGTATTTTATAAAACTTTGAAAAGTACACCATCTATAGTGCAGTCGTTTCATAAATAATGTATCCTATTAATTTGTATATTTGATCTGTAGAATATTAGATTGTAGGAATAGATCATAGACAACTCTATATCATCTGGTGCTAAAATTTTTATTAGTTCTGGTTCTGGAATTATGCTTTTGGCCATGAATAATTTAGTGTAAAACTGTTGTGAAGAGTTGTAATACACATTCCCTCACATCCATTTTGCTAATGAATAAAATAGAAAACCAGAATAATGATAGAAATAGGAGAAACTCAAAACATTCTGTTTGTTTGGGAAAACTCTTTATTTTGAGCTACTTAGCCTTGAAAGACAAAGTTGCTGTTGTCTTTCAGTAGTTTATAAGCAAAAAAAAGGAGACTGAAAAGAAAAAAATCTACAAGTCTCATTTTCCTAAGTGCTTTGCAATATACTAGAAATGTCTGAAAGATAATTTTTTTATTTTCATAGTTTTGGGAGGTTATTAAATGTTGTTATACTTGGTTTTCTTCCTGCCTTAGAAATGCAAGAAAGAGCTAGTTATCTCACCTTAGTTTAGCTGAAGAATGAGATGTCATTTGTGAATTTTAGGTTTTGTTGCAGAAAAAATGAAGGTGGGGAAGAATTTAAATTCCAAATTTTTGCAAAGACACTCTATTTTTTGAGCATGTCTCAAGCATTTTAAATAACCACTAATAAAAAATAAAATCCAAAGGAAATAAAGTCTTCATAGAACATTATTCTTTTTTGTTTGGTTGGTTTTTTTTGCTTTAACCGAGGATAGTTCTTGCATAGTGTCTCTCACCGTCTTAAAGATTTGTAATCCATTCACCTCTTTTAGGAGACAGTACACAGTCTGCAATGTATAGAGGAAAACTGGACCTGATGTTCATATCTCTTTTTGTAGGTGATCCTGAGTAGAGGTGTTTTTAGGAGAGCAACTATTAGAAAGGTTATTTATTAGGGAAAAGAGGGATTTTATGTATTGCCTGGTGTGGTGAACTTAGGCTGTGGTTACAGGCATAAGATGATGTAGACATAGCTTTGCTGCTGGTGTTCTGTTTAAGGTTTTAAGAGATCTGGCATTCACAATCTGTGCAGGAATATTTGACAATGTTCTAATTCATCAGTGCTGTGGTGAATTCTTAGTCAGGTACATAACCCAACATATTTGGTGAACTACTTATTTACAATGAATGAGATAATGCAAGGGAGAAGTCTCCCTCATGCTCATTATATACTTGTTCTGACATAACTAACAGATTTGATAGACAGGATCCAATGAGGATCCAAACTTCCAAACATGTCCTGTGTCTGCATGATTTAAGCACAATAAGTCAACCTTTATTAAGTAAATGAGTATGTTCCAAATGTGTATATAGCTACAAAAGTGATTGTATTGGAACATGTGTCACTGTAGTCCCCTTTTCTCAAAGACATGAAACAATATTAATATAGAAATAATGCATGCCCAACATTTCTTTGGCAGATTCCATATCCCTGTTGACCTTGTTGGTATTATGTGCCATATTTTCATATGGATTAACTGTTCTTGAACAATTTCCTCAAAGAACTGAGGCATCATCAGGTTTTGTTTGAACATCTAGCACTTGTTCTGTATTTTTTCATCAGTTTTCCTCAGAGGCTTTTCCTATTCAATTCTCGTTTCTGCTACGATGCACTTACCTTGATCTTGCTGTGCTAAAAAGGACCTCACAAAAGGCACAATTGACAGTATTTCCAGTTCAGAGACCAAATATAGCAGCAAGTAGTCATATAGAAGTGTAAGTATAATAGAATTGTAGAGGCATAGAATGATAGAATGGTTGGGGTTGGAAGGGGCCTTAAAGATCATCTAGTGTAACCCCTGTGCCACAGACAGGGGCACTTTCAACTCAGCCAAGTTTCTCAAAGCCCCAGTCTTGAACACTTCCAGGGATGGGAGATCCACAGCTGCTCTGAGCAGCATTTGCCAGCGCCTCAAGACCCCCACTGGAAAGAATTCTTTCTTAATATCTAATATTAAGATATTCTATCTTAATATCTCATCCAAATCTACCCTTTTTCAGTTAAATGATCTCTGATAATTAATTTTGCTATCTGTGGTGTTGTGGGCCAAGTCCCCCTCAGAACTACAAACTCCCAGAGGAGTAAATGAATTTCTGATTTCACCAGGTAGCAGTTAGTCACACAAATGTTATTTACAGAAGTATTTCCATTAAATAAAGTTAAGGGACTGTTCATCAGTTTCAATAAATTACTATTCTTCTCTTTTTAGAAGAGAAGCATGGACTCTATCTAGCATGGTCTCTAAATGTTACAAACTATTTCTGAGTCACTGGGACTAGTAGGAGAGTTGTTACTAGCAATTAAGTCATATTTTTTAAAGCACAGTAGTGTAGTGACATGATATTATTTCTGTCACTGCTATCTTTATTACCACATAATGCTAGCAGGAGCAGTATTAGCACTCACTATTCCTAGCAGTGATGTTTTATACAGGCAATATTGCCCTGGAGCTCTGATCATTGTCCAGGACTCCAGATGCTGCAAAATCATAATAAGGAAGAAGACAATTCTTCTCCAATGGAATAATTGTTCTTAAATTTAGAGAAAAGTTAACACCCTGGGGAAAACAGTGCCTTCCTGGATGCTGCAAGCATACACAGTAATCTATTGGTAGGGCCTGTCTGTGATCAGAAGAAAGCAAAGAAAATAATTTCCTTTTCCCATCATCTTCAAGGTGGTGGAAATTGTTTTTCTCCCACTCTGAAACAAGCTCTTTCTGACATCCTCATGAGCATGAATGGAATTTGAGGAAAAGCTCCTGCACTAACATAAGGAATACAGTTGCTGTTGTAAGGCGTGAGATACACAAATGTTAGTTTTTCCTCTGTTCCCAAAGAGCATTTGTCATCTCTAGTTCAGGGCAAAGGATAAACTTAAAACTGAGTCTGATGATCCCTAGAATTCAAGTCAGAATCTCTCTTTCTCTGTGTTTACATCCAACAACCCATTAGTGCAAAAGTACTTAAATTCATTTAAACATTTGGCCAAGAAGGTCCAACACATTGGACACAATTTTGTTAACAAGATATGTTAGTCTCTCATGCCCATGCTAATCACTCTACATAGCTGAAAGTAAGGGAAATTTTTTGTTTTCACTCTGCTGAGCGAAAGAAGATGCAGCACTATAAATACTGCAAGCTGCTCTCTTAGATTAGTGTTTCATAAGAAACAGTTCTCTGTTCTGAAGCCACCTTTTTGCATTTTGAACATACCATGGTCAATGCTAGAACTCAGCTGTAACTTTCATAGTACACAAATCACCTGAAGCAGCAATTTGGGAAAATGTAGAAACTGCTCAGTCCAAACACACAGTAGGACTATTTGAGCTCAAGTTACAATTTAATTTCATTGTAGACTTTGATCAATGATGAATCTTAGCTTTTATCCATCATGTCTGAAAACTATTATCTTATTTATTAGGAGTGATTTAGTGGGTTAATAAAACTGATATGGCAGCTGGCCCTGTGATAAGAAGTTATTGCAATTCCCTGAACAGCTTAAGCCTATCATTTCCTTATCAGCTATCATTTGTGTCAGTGTATGCTAAAATCAGAGCTACAAGTTGTGTAGGAACATATGTTACGACAAACCGCTGAAATTAAAAGAGGAAAGTAGTTCAGCTTGTTTCATAAAATGTTTGTTTCAAAAATTGAGAGTAAATTCCTTGTAGTAATTGATTACATTTTGTTAATTACACAATAGAAATAATAAATAGTAAAATACAAATATACTGAACATACACATAAAAATATGCACATAAAGAGATGGAAGGCATTTGAAGATGTATGTTAAAGATGTTGTCAATGTGTCTGGTATGGGTATACTACTCTCAACAGAGAGTCCAAAATAAGCTATTCAACTAACAGCTTGTAAGAGAATAATAATCTTTATACCCTATTACTCTATGGAGGGTGCCAAACAGAGCTTGAAAAGTAAAATAATATTATTTTTAATAGTTTCTCTGTTGTGAATGGAAAGCTCTGGTTTTTAGCAGTAAAAGTTCAACTACACATTAGTGAAGAAAAACAGAATGATTCCTGCTGTGCTTTTAATACACATGGAATATGTACTGAAAATATCTATTCTCTACATAACAAGCTGTCTCAGTGAGCAATTCTGATAGCCTGGGACGTTCCAGCAGAACGAGTATGTTGCATACCACTGGTTACTTGAGAATCTAAATCATACGACAGTTCCTGTTCCTTGCCCAAATATATTAATATTGAAATAGATGTGAAATATTCTAGATATTGAATCATAACTTTGTAAAGAAGTAATGCTTTTCCTTGCCTCTGGCCCACTCCAGCCTTAACTGGAGGGAATGCCAAATTTATGGTGAAAGTGTAAAGGTCTTTATTTTAGAATTTTAAAAATGGCATGTGATTGAAGCTAGGAGATTTAAACTGTTGGAATGAGACGTGGGCAGCTGCTTGCTCAAATGGCCAATGACAAATGGACAGATAACATTGTTAAAGAAGCAGTCACAACTCTATTCTGTTTTTCGTCCTGTTCAATGGACACCCTTTGCCATATGAAGAGTAAGTAAATGCTCTCATTTCAAAGAATCCGTACCTGTTTTTTTCAATACCTCTTGTGTCACTGTAAGGAAACAGGGGAGACACTTTTAGCTTTCCTAGGGGTTGACAGGTGCCACAGTGATCTAGCAGTGTTATGTAGACTCACCAGCTTCAGGAAAGCAGTAAAAGCAATGGTGCCATATTCTGTCATGTTTCTTGGCTATAAAATCCTGAATGCACACAACATACTGTCCAGAAACAGAAAAATTATTTCAGCTGAGATTGTTGCAGCTATTTAGGCTAGGCAAATATATCATCCTAATGAACATTTTCTTGGGCGTAATTTGTATTTAATGCCTTTAACCAGCTTTGTAAATAAAAAGCACGTGAGGATTTTGTTCTTACCTGTGATAGTTCCATACAAGATCAAACAAATATTGTGGGTTTTTTTTTTTAATGGTCATCACCCGGAAGAGCAGATATGAGATGAGATTGACAGTTATGTTGATATGTTCTGTGAACTATTTGCTGGGGCTTTGTGTCTTAAGAATGCATTTATTCAAGCTTTTGGGGAGTTTGAGTGAAATTGGTGCAATGTGTTGCAAAGTGGTACTTTGAAGCAGCTCAGTTAAACCAGCTGCCATGGTACTTTCAAGCTAATAATAGTAAAAAGCAAATGAACCTTTGTATTCTATCCATAACATTCTTAGACAAATTTGGTTTAACATAATCAGTTTTTAAATCTATTGAGTGGAATTTATAAGATAGGGCCTATCAACTTTGATAGATGAACTCAAGCAAACTTTGCTATGACTGGTAAGGAAAGAGCTGCCCCCAGCTTGCTCTCCTGCCCTTCTCTCAGAGGTCACTTATTTTGTAGCAAAATCTGTGGAAAGCAATAAGTAGCTACTGCACAGCCAGTTTTCTTAGCATCAACACAACATTTTTTGCATCTTTGGTGTCTTTGGTTAAGGTGTTGGGTGTGAGCACTGCAAAGCCTGAGCAATCGGCATGTTTCCTTTTTCAGTCTCTATTGGGGAGCAGTAATCTCCAGGAGAGCAACAAGGGAGACAAATGTGGATGCAAAGTGCCTAAATGGCTTAATAATCTAGAGTTAGTCAGCCTACGACCTGACAGAAGAATGAATGAATGAATGACATATTATCATTATTAGTCATAGGTGACTGAACGCTAAGTTATAAGGTGCACTGGCAAGCTATTTTCAACTAAGAAAGGCTCTGAGGGACTGTAAATGTAACGGTGGCAAGCGAGATAAAATGAACCCGATAGATCAAACCCAGCACCCTTTCAAACAAATGAAGTAAAGTGTAACAGAAGGCAGGTTAGGGAAAAGAAATGTAACATGTTTCTGGGTTTTCTGTTCTAGCTACATTCTTCTCGTAAGAGAAAGTATATTAATTTTAACCCTTGAATTTGGATCAAATCATGACAGTACTCTTTTCTATGAGACTAGATTTTGTTCTGTGTCTATGAAAGGAATTGTTAGACCCTGTTTAGAAAAGTTTTCAGAAAGCGTTTAAAATCAGTCTGACAGCTTCCTTTACTTTCAATTTGGCAGCTTGGTTTACTTGACATGTCACTCATAAATGCTCCTCTTTTCTTTTTTTCTCTCTTTTTTTTTTTTCTCTTTTTTTTTTTTTTTTTTTTTTCTGCAGATATCACTATTATGGAATTGGCATTAAAGAAAGCAGTGCATATTACCACTCTGTGTATTCTGGAAAGGGCTTAACCAGGTAAAATAACTTCTGAGACTTAATCAGTGAAGGTGTAGCTATAATATTCCCTTAGGAAGGTATATGTAGGACTCTAATTTTTGTTTCTACCAGAACTAGAATTGCTGGTTATCTCAGTGTTTAAAAGGTTGATCTCTATATTTTGATAGAGTCTTCCAGTTTGACCCCACCCAGTCTTTGTAGATCTGTCAACTTTTAACAGCAGAACATTTGTTCAAGTCTATATGAGGGAGCAAAATCCCATTTCCAGAACACTTGTCTAATTTTGTTTGCCAGTGTGTCACCCTGTGAGTTCTTTCCCCAGGACAGCTTTCCATTGTGAAACGTTTAGGGAATGGTGTGAAGCTGGCACCTGTGGGGCAGGAGGGAGGGGTCAGTGTAGATTAATATTTACAGGTCCTTTAACTGGCTAATATCAGTTTAAACCTAACCCAGGAAGCTCTAATTATATTTATTTAAGGGACAGCTAGCAGGATCAATACGTTACGATAGCTGCCTGTTGGTTTGCCAAAGATTAATAGTTCGTAAAACAAATGTTTCTGTTCACATATGGCTTGAATGATGGCTTTCATTGTCTGTGGCAGTATACCTGGATAAGTGAGACTCTGAGAAAGGAAAGGAATAAATGAGTTTATAATCACACATAGAAAATTCGACTGGTGGCAGATTTAGCTCATATCCAAAGAGACCTTTTCTAGGCAATAAGACAAGTGTACAAATTGAGGGTAATAATGCCAATAATGCTTAAAAAGGGAGGGTTCACTCCACAGCAGTACTTAGGGTGAAATAGATTAGAATATTCTATTTATTTGTCTGATATGTTTCCAGAGCTGTGGAGGTGTTGCTGGTACACAGTGTATTTTTCTTTCATAATACAGAATTATCTTAAGCAAATTGTTCATTTTGTTGTCTAAAAGACAGTTATTTTCATTTAAAAGGATATAATAATTCTTAGTCCTCAGCTTTATGTCAGGCAGGTACAATCTAGTAGCAATGAGTGCAAAGAAAGTGGAGGATCTGCAAAATTCCCCACAGCCAGGTTTCTGAAGGAATACACTCACATGAAGATGGCATATATACTCTCTAAGATTTTCAGAACTACTCACTAGATTCACTAATTAGGAACCTTTTATTTCTGTTAGGACCTGTATGAGATGTGGAATTTTCAGGGTCCAGCAGTTCAGCTGCCTCCCTATCTGAATTAAAGCAGAAGCTCAGATGCTCATTTTCTGGCCCATCACAGTAGCTGGGTTTTTCTGTGTGAACAGAATGGTGCAGTTGCATGGGGTTAAGAACAAGCCTCTGATAATGAAAGAATCAGGCAGCGTAGGGATTCAAACTCCCAATTCCTAGCTGCTGCATATAGTGATCCATAAATCTGTCCTTTACGTCTCTTCTAGTCCTTGAGGCTCTGGAAGAGCAGTGCTAGCAGATGCTGCCTCTCATTTTTGCTGTACATGCAGTACATTTTGCTGAACATGTGGAAATCCAGAGTCCAAAACAAATACATCTAGCCTTGAAGTTAATTAGATCCACATTGTAATCAGCTGAGTGATGCCTTCATTTATACTTAACTCTCAACGCAAGGGAACTGTCTAGGTAACATATGCTGGATTGTCATGTGGTGGGAACTGTCAGGCACCTGTGCCAGGCCTGGGCAGGAAGAATTCCACAACTGCTCAGCCTCTGGATTTTGAGAGCATCTCAGAGAGCAGGAAACAGCCAGGGAGCATCTCAACAGCAGGAAACAATGATATTGCCACTAATAATTATGAGACTTCATATTGCCCACAGTATCTTATCAGTTGGCAGCTAGTGGTACGGGAAATAACAATAATCAAACAACATTTATCATTATACTGATCCATTAGAATCGCTATTATTGCGCATTCTCTACTTTAATAGTTATAATTTAAAATGTTCTTTCTGGTTTCTGAAACAAAGGGTTGTCTGATAGTCCAATGACTTCATTGGCAATCTCTCAATTGGACTCCTAGCAGGACATTCACTATACAGCAACATATGTTTGCCAGTTAAGGAATCTTTTATCTCAGAAATGTATGTCATTAGATCAAAATAGTACTGTAGTGAAAAAGAATAGGAAATCATGATTTCTTAATTTTTCCAAGAAATGTAAATTTTTTATTTTTATATATATATATATACTTTTTCTACTCTGAATTTATTAAGTTCTATTAAAAACTGCATGTATTTCTTTATAAAGGCGTTATGGACTTGCACCTATGCTACCCTTTTGCTGTTTGTGAAGTGGCAAAGATCCAAAAAAACCCATGAAACTGGATTTTATACCTTAGTGTTTAGTCAGTGGTCTTAACCTTCATGTTTTATAAGACATCAGTAGGTTTCCTGTTATTCCTAGTCATTTGAAAATCAGTGGAAGAAGTTAAGGAAAAAAAAAACATTAAAAACCCATAAAAAACTGTAATTGAAGTTAGAAAAATGTGATAATTTTCTAATAGATCATACATCTATATAATCTCTACAAATGTTCTGCCTAGGAAAAAAATAATCAAATGTGTTTACTTTCAAAGGTTTTCTGGAAGCAAGCTAAAGAATGAGGTAAGTGCTGTAATCTGTTTCCTTTTACTTCTGTTACAATACAAGTATTATGTGACCTGTGGTTTCCTTCACATTTCTTTCTTTGAAAATTGCAACATTATTTTTCATTAAATTTTATACTGCATAACCTTTTTTAACAAAGCTGAGTATTTTTTCCCTCTAAATATTCAAAGAAAAATAAGATTGGAAAACACCTTTTAGGGCTCCCATTGCAATCCAGTTACCCATAACTGTATTAAAGCAAAGGATCAAGCTCCAGCTTTATTTGTTTTACATGCTACTTTTGCAGGAGGGCTTTTTCAGAATCTCGTATGTCTGATTGGAAGCTGAAAAGATTTTTTTTTTAATGAACAGAGATTTGTGTCTCCTAGTCAGTATTGCCTTCTTCTATTTTTTGCTCTTCATGACATTTTGTTCTTATGTCTTTTTGCTGCTTTTGCTTGCTGGATGGGACAAATAGCAGCTTTGAGTAACTTCTTATCAGCCTTATAGCCTTCCACTGTACTTGTTCTGATTTTAATATCTTTAGAGTAAAATAAATCATAAAGTCTTGTTTGCAATTGCTATTGGAAATATCCCTTCTGATGAACCCTAGAAAGGGATCTGCTTTGTTGGTTCTTGTTCTCCAGCCCCCCTCAAGTAGTCTACATTTTTATTACTGTATACTATGATATAGTCACTGTCATTCTGGTCATATTAATAGTAGAAAATTATGGATTATTGTACATTAAAGGTTAAGGGTTGCTCACAGTATTTTTATTTGGGGCTGAGTTCAACTGGCATGGAATATCCTGCATCCATATTATTATCTCCTGAATCTGCATAAGGACATAGGGACATCTCTGCTACATTGCCACAAAGAAATGTCTCTAATGTGAGGTACATGTTGAAATATGACTGGAGGTGTTTGGGATACTGCTAATTGGCACAGGCCAAAAGAATGCCAGAGGCCATTCTGAGTGATACACTTCCAGTATTGCCTGGGAATGTTTCCTGACACCATTTAATTTACTAGACTAAATATACCTTCTGTGATCAACTGATACACAGCAAGCCTTTCACCTTTTTAATTTCCAGATAAGCAACTCCTAGCTGATAGCAGACATTTTTATTTGCCCCTGAGAGTGTAGTTTTGCTCTATTGATTTTCATCCCCCTTATTACCATTATCTCAAAGCCATCCATGTCTTTCAACATGACCTCTTGGTCTTTCTCTGTTGATGATTTCATTAGCTCATGTCAACCAATTTGATCTATGAAATGTTCAGTCAGATCAGCCCCAAGTCTGATCTTTGGGAATTTTCACTTCAATCCCTTTTCAACCCAGTAGTTTCCTTGTCAACAGAACTTGTTAGCATTTCAGCCAGAGTCAGTTTCTTAAATATTTTTTCATTCTTTTACTAATCCCCACTCTCACCAGCATAACTGATCATTTCCCATGGTGACACCATGTCAAGTATTTCAGTGAGGTTCAGATAGATTAGATCTGTTGCATTTTCCCTGTTCAGATAATTGGCTATCTTATCAAAAAAAGATAGTGCTATGCCATGGGATATCCCCAACATACTCATGAAACTACTGAAGCATTCATTCGTTCAGGGTTTTGAGATGGAATATTTTGGGTTCCTTTGGCATAAATGAATGCATATTTTCTTCCATCTCTGATATGGCATTGGCAGTCTGCCTTGGAATTGACAATCCCACAAATCTGTCTTGTAATCTGTCTTGTTTCTGACCCAGAGTTCCTCTGTTCTCCCAGAAAAAAAATGTTCACAGATAAGTTGGTGGAAATAAATGAGAAAGGGCACATCATTGTGAGTTCTTGATTGTCTAGCTTGATATCGTCTGAAATTATTCAGGCAGGTCTTAAGAGAAAAAAAGTCTTTAATGGTCAAAACTGAATTATAATAATCTCAATGCACTGAAATTTTGGCATTATATTTTCATTAGTGTGAACAGGTGATAGATACGTCCTTTTTCATTTGCTTGAAAGTACATGCAATTAGGGATTCCAAAAAGATTTACAACAATTGCATAAGGTGTAATTCTCAGTGGGAACTTAAAGACATTGAAAAGATGTTAAAGCACTGATTGTCTAAATATACTGAGTAAATGGCATTTGAATGAACACTTATTGAGTGCCAGGGACACTGTTTACTTCTGGTATGTTTTATCACATTTTCTAGTATTCTCTCTGTAGGGGGAGATATCAGCAAATTCTTTTATCTAAACCAGTTAGTGCACCATTAGAGTCTGTATGGTTAATTAGGCAGATAATATTACTGTCATTATCTTAATGTTAAATGGCCATTAGAAACAGATGGCATTAAATTGAAAGGGCAAGTGGCAGCAGGTTAAAATATTAAGCCTAGAACTGAGGCACAGTTAAACAAGTCCATTAGCAAGTTAAAAAACATTGCCGATTATCTTCTCTTAAACCTCCCACCACAATCACTGCCTTTTTTTAAAATGAACAAATCCCTTTTAATCAGAGCTTTTAATATATTTCATGGGTAATTGCATAATAAAATCATTAGAATTACTCCTGTTAAAAATACCCTCCTTATTGTGTGATAGGCAATTATAACACTATAGAAGTATTGACATGAAGAAGTACTAATGTTTCTAAATTTCTGCAATTTCTTTTACTTAGAGCTTTATGTGTATTTGAATAGTAGATAGCACAGGCAAAATTAGTTTACATGATGTATACTTTTGGTTTTTTGCTGTATGTTTTGTCAGACATATCACCCTATAAAAATAGGGCTATATTTATGTTGCATCAGTCAGTTACAGGTATGGTTTTCTGAATTTAGTATTTGAGAGAATTTCACTTGAAAATGGCCTCCAATTTATAAGTCAACATTTACAGAAAAATAGTCACATTTGCACACTTTTACACTATATGTTGCACTATATACCTACCATTCCCACTTCAGTGAAATCTACCTGTAGGTAAAGAGGCAGGAAAAGGTCACTTCAAGTTCCATTCAAATGCCTTATGCAAGATCATAAATTTCATGCATTAGTACAGAAGGAGTTTGCACAAAAGTAGTAAGATTTTCCACAGGACTTTCCACATTGACTTTACATAAGGACTGGTCAGGCTAAAATAGAACAAAGGGTTTAAGCCAAATCGTCTTTTGATTTGAATGCAGTCCTATGAGAACAACTACAATTCAGCCAGTAAGGGCAGAACCATAAAACAGATTGTATTTTCTTCTCTTGAGGATGAGGGTTTCACCTTAATCATGGCATTTGAGACCTTAAGAGTGTTCTGTGGAGTTTAGATATAGACACACATTTAATAACCTTCCTGAGCTGGGGTCCAGATCTGGATAAGCATCAATATTTTTGAAGATTTAAATGAAGGCAAGTATTGTGGAACCTTGAAAGACTCATGAAGTAATATACAAGTTTAGCATGAATTTTTGGTTTCAGATGTAACAGTATTAGCTATTTCAATGTTCCTGTTTATTCCCTTCCATTTCAGGGTGGTTTTACTCGTAAATATTCTCTGAGTTCCAAAACTGGAACACTCCTCCCAGAGTTTCCAAGTGCTCAACACCTTTTGCTTCAAGGGTGCATTTCTAAAGACAAGGTAAAAAGTGAGCTCCTTCTCTTCTGTCTAAGAGATCAAAAATTTGCCACAGAATGTTTCTTCATATCTTAGCCTTTGAGGTATTGACTTGAAAGAGCCAGAAATGTCCATAATCAAACAGAGGTGACTGATTTATAGAGGGGGCAAACCTTTACTAACACCGATTAACCAGCTTTCCAATGGAAAGGTGGTTGAATTATTTACCTATTAACTGACCCAGTATTTTACAAACTGATGGTATGTAAGACAGGGAGAGCAAAACAAACAAATAACTGAGAGTTGTATTCTTTAAAAATGCCTTTGGATTTAAGGTAAATTTTGTTCTGATTAGAACAGAACAAATAATTCACAACAAATAGATGAATTTTACTGTCTTTCATTAATTACTTGAAAAGCAGCTGAAAATCTGAACATGTTTGGGGTTTTTTAAAATTACTTAAGTCATTCCTCAAATCAATACTTGGTATTACTTACCCTAAGGATAACTCTTCAGTTGGAAATACCTCTCATGTTTTAGGTCTTTGACTCTTTTACTGTGTGTTACGGTGTTACGTCTGTGTTGTTTCTTGTCCCCTTACAAGCTGCTACATTGTGCTAGAAATCCTCTGACAGACATTTTGAACTTTTCAATTTAGTCTTCAGTGCCGGTGATAATGGTGACTGGTTTGAGACATGTTATTTTGAGACCCCCTCCTCCTAAGCTTGTTCTGAGAAAGTAGTGAAGCCTAGCATTCCTGTAGGGAGAAGCTAAACAAAAGGAGCCATCTTAGCTAGAAACCTTACCATTCATAAAGAAAGCCCAAGAACTGGTATACTTAGTAGTGTGCACCACCTGCTGCTATAGTCTCCATCAGTGAAGTGACATCTCTCACATAGACAGCATTCTCATTGAATTTAAATCTGACAAATGTTTGAGGTTCCTTGGAGACCCAACACAGCAGTATAAACAAACTGATTTTTACTGCTCCAACAATGGAGAAAAACTGGCAATTCATTCTCCCTTCATTTTTGGCTCAGCAGCATTGTGCATGATTGCCTGGGGGCAGACATGCTGAGTTATGAGGAGACTGTGGGAAAGATGAATTTCTGTGTATCCTGAATTCTCTTTCCTTGCTGCTCTTTTCTCATTTCTTGTTTTCTTATTTCCTGTTTTCTTTTCATACTGCCTTTTCCCTCCTTCAGCTTATCTGACCAAAGGTTATTGAAACTAAGATATTTAGGTACTCTTGTTGAAGACAGCCCATACATGAAGTTTGAGTCCTGCATTAAACTCTTAAGGAGTTGCTTGCAACTCAGATGTCTGGAGAGCCCATAAATACAGCAGTCTGCACTAAAATAGATGGATAATTCCTGCATTTAATATTTCTGGAGAGAACTTACCCAACCTTTATACTTCCATCAACTCCTTTCAAAAACAATTCTTTAAAATGTTCTTGAATCTCACACTTTGCTATTGCTTTTCAAAGATACATAATTAAAGAAGCTTCTGAAAGTCAGAAAGGTCTGGTTTCAAAGAAATCTGCATCCTGAACCTATTGCAATAAGATGCAACCCGGTTCATTTGAAATCTGATAGTGGTTTGCTGGAGAAGTTAATAAACTGTAACAAACCTTCTGTGACTCAGGACCAAAGAATGGTTTTGCCAGCCCTTTTCCTTCCTTAAATGAGTTTGCATATTTCTTGTCTTATAATTTGCTACAATTTTTAAAATTGCTACTTTTTTTTTAAATAAGGAAACACTCCATTCAGATAAAGTAGCTTGATGAGATGAAAGGGAGTTCTCCTTTTAAAAGCTGAGTTCATGTGAGGCAGTGATTAAACTTTGACCAAATGACTGGCAGCTATTTTCTCATTTGTCCAGCTAGATGATGTTTCCGAACAGTCATAGACGCCTATAGTAGCCTAATGATTAACTTGCACTGCTCTTTGGGATTAATCTTAGCTTCAGAAAGCTGAATTTACTTTACCATCTGACTGACTAATCTGGCTATTCCCTTACTTTATTATCCACATTTTCACAGTTTATACAGGTTCAGATGCTACATGTCTGACCACAGCATCAGTGCTTGACTTAAATAATGACCTAAATAATGCTTGAATAATAATGATATAAAGCTGTTGATAAAGCTATAGATGAGTGATGTCCTCATTGCTTCTGGATATAGAGGCTGTCTATTTGTAAATATGCATTGCAATACAGTTTATATTATGTGTTTAAATACTAGCTACACAAAGCAGAAATTTAGATCACCGTAGCAGTAAAGAAGATTTAAGAAACTCTGTTAAAGAAACTCTCTGTTTAATATTTCTTTCTTCCAAAACAGGTAGATACTCTTATCATGATGTACAAAACACACTGTCAGTGTGTCCTTGACAATGCAATTAATGGGAACTTTGAAGAGGTAAGGTTGTTTGAACACACACTCTTGGTACATATGCATGGGAAGCCAAGAAAGCATGATGAACCTGGTTCCTATTCCTTTAGATCCAGCATTTCCTATTACATTTTTGGCAAGGAATGCCTGACCATCTTCTTCCTCTGCTTGAAAATCCCATCATCATTGACATTTTCTGTGTCTGTGACTCAATACTGTATAAGGTAAGTTAATCATTTAGCTAGATGAATAATCTCACCCACAGCACAGCTTCTGCATCTGTAAAAAGATAGATAGTGACAGGGTGACATGGCTGCTTTCTGCTGTAAATCAGCAAGGAAATAATTGAAATCAAGAAATAAAATGGGCACCTGTAAGAGCTGAACTCCAGTCTCAGCTCAGCTGGTGTGTGACCACGGGCAGCACAGCAACAGTGAAACCTTGACATACTTGCTTGAGTGTAGCTAAAAGAAATGCTCATGTGCTCACTGACAAGGCTGACTAAGGTAATCCTGGATGAAAACTGAAGCCTTGTTGTCACTGAAAAGAATATTGCAATTTCTACCAGAAAAGAGAGTCTGTGGCACATCTGTAGGGTGATTCCACATGCCAGTCTGCTGCTCACAGGTTATGTCAGGCCATGGTTTCATGCTACCAAGCTGGAACAATGCATTCTTGCCCCTCCTGCCAGCTGCCTTTCATTTCTGTTCTCTTGCTGCAACATGTACCAGCAAAACTGCTACACTCTAAAGTGCTCTGGGTTTAAATAAAAAAAATCAAGGAATACTTGTTTTGTGGAGCTTTTGTACGATATGAATTCTTTGATCTAACTCATGGCATGACCACATAAAAAGTTGAAACTAAGTGACCCTTAGGAGTGTTGCAAAGTCAGGAGTAAGTTATAGAGTGCTGGGGAAAAAAATTATTTATGCCACCAAAGTTTCCTGAGTTTTTCATTTGGAAAGTCGTATCAGATGATTATTTAGTAGATGTAAAGAACTTTATGTTTCTTTGATAGGACATGCCATAGAAATAGGAAAGGATTCTCATGTAAGTGTCTTTCTAACAGATCTTATATCACATATTGATGAGAAGAAATAACTATTGGTTTAATAGTAAACACCAGCCAGTCAAAGCAAAAGACTTGAAGCTTTTTAGCTCTGATGTCTTATTGTAATCTTTCTTTACTGTACAAAAATATGGGGGGAAGATCCAGAAAAGATGAAAATATGTATTTCTTAGAAGCATAAAAAGCTGTAAAGTAAGAAGTGTTTTAGTTAGCATAGTAAAGCAAAGGTAATTAGCAGTAAGAATCATAATTACTACCCAGGAGATGGGTCATTAAGCCTCATTTACTTGTAGAGTTTATAATGTACCTTGAGTTTATGAGGTTTTTCCTGCTCTAAATGTGTTGTCTCAGTAGATTCAATATTAACTTTATTTATGATAGATTTAATGTGACAGAAGAAGAAATACTAGAGGAGCATTAAATTATAAATTGACTAAGACCGAATTTCTCTGAAGTTCATAAATTTACTATTTGCCTCTTCTTTGTCTCTCATTATTTCTTATCTATAATCATGTTAGATATTCTTGACATCTGACAGAAGGAATAAGGAATTACATTAGATTGTTATCAAACTATTTACATTAACAGAGAAAGGAGATTTCTGAAATTTTGTCTAACAACTTTGTCCTCCACAGTAATATTTCCTAGGGGGTATGCCAGATGTTTTTTTGCCAGAAGTGTTCCACACCACACTTAGCTACAGAGAACTCTATGGCTAAACTCTGAATGCCTGCAGTGCCATGTCCAGTTTGGTAGAAAGGAGAGTCAACAGCAGTCAAAGACTTGGGAGATCTTTGAGTATCTGCTTTACAGAGACGTGGTGATGCTAGAAAAGACAAAGTGTTTATGATCTCACTTCTGCTGGTTTCCCTTTAAGACATGGGGGATAGCATGTCTTGTTTGATTTCTTTCTCATTTTACTGCTATGAAGATACACAATAAGTATGTGAATGTCTCATATGTTCCTGTCTAAGAGTGATTGGAAAAATCCAGGCATATAAATATCTAGACAGTAAGTTGAATGGCTTCATTCTGTGTAAATTTTCTGCAATCTAAGTAGACAAGACAGACATGAATGAATGAATAAATGAATGGCCAGTAGAAGCATGATGTCATTTTCTGTTAACTTTTTGAAGGTTCTTACAGATGTACTCATCCCTGCAACAATGCAAGAAATGCCAGAAAGGTAGGTATTTGAAAATAATCACGGTACATTCTGATTTTTAGGCATATTCGAGATAAATACCAGTAATTCTATATTCTAGAGAAATTTTCTCACTGTATTTATGCTCATTTTTAGAGCACTAGAGTATGTATGGCAAAATAGTGTCAGCTCTGAGGGCAGCTATAGAGCAGCTTCAAATACTGGATAGCATTTTGTTGTCCCAATTGGCCCACAGTTTTTCCCAGAGGAGGTATGTATCAATACGTAGTCAATATATAGATCAGTAATTGATCATTTCCTGTTTCTTTTGGTAACACCTCAGGAGGAATGTCCAGATATGTTCAGAAGTCTGTTAGCCCTAGATTGAAACCCAATTATTTAAGCTAATGCCACACAATTTTTATAGGTGATTCTCTAAATCACTTTTTGTTTCCCTTATAGTTTACTGGCAGATATAAGAAGTTTTGCAAAAAACTGGGAACAGTGGGTTGCTTCCTCTTTGGAAAATCTACCAGAAAGCCTGATAGATAAGAAATTGCCTATTGCACGAAGATTTGTTTCCTCCCTGAAACGACAGACATCATTCCTACACCTAGCACAGGTAAACAGAAAAAGATTATACATTCAAAAATGTGTCAGTTGTAGTCATTGTACCTTTCTGGCTATGAGATACAATGCATTATTTTTTCAAGGTTGACCTTCAGCCATGGAAGACTTAAATCTTGTAGTTTTTACCATGAAATTAGAAAGTGACCATAAATAGATCTGACCAGAACTTCAAACTTTTGTACCAGAAAAGAGAGCAAGGAGCATGGTTATAATGAACTGCCACCACGGGAACTATTTTCAATAAAACAATCAAGTGGAATATTTGTGTATTTTGTTTAGTACCTAATTGGAAAAATACTGGATGATCCTTCTTGCTTAGCAAAGATTCGCTGCCTTGTCCATGGCTATTTCTATTTGAGTTTTGAGTGGAAAGAAGAAATGGGAGTGACAGGTAGTTGGAGACTCCAAGGCTTTGTTGTCAGAATACAGGTATCTGCAATTAGGAGTCACCTCCATGTGATGGTTTTGTAGATTATCCAAAAGGATACAATGCCTTTCAAGAAACTTCCTTCTGTGCTGGCATCTTGGGCTTTGAGGTGGGAGTCCTCATGAATAACTGTAGGCACACCAGAGATTCATCTTGATCTGTTTTTCTCTTTCATAAATACAAAAGCAGTATATAGGTGACCTTGTGAAGATAATCTGATAGGAAGGCACATTAGAAGAGCATCAGGAGTCTAATGAAAGGGAAACATCTCATCTGACTTGTTATGATCCTGCCCAGCCATAACAATAAAATTAAACATAATACGATTCTTCTCTGAGCAGTTTTTTGGGTGCTCCCCAGGTTTTGGCTGGGATAGAGTTAATTTTGTTCATCATAGTATGGGTCTATATTTTGGATTTGTACTAGAAACTATTGATAATTCAGGGCTATTTTAGTTACTGTTGAGCAGTGCTTACACACAGCCAAGGTCTTTTCTGCTTCTTACACCACATTGCGAGCAGGTAAGTTGCAAGTAAGCTAGTAAGTTGGAGGTGCACAAAAATCTAGCAGGCGACATAGCTGGGACAAGGATAAGGATATTCCTTACCACAAATCAACAATAAAACTGGGGAGAAATTTGATAGGGGATCACTGCTCAGGGACCTGGCTGGGCATTGGTCAGTTGGTAGTGAGAAATTGTTTTAATTGTTGTTTTTTAGTGTTTCTTTTAAACTTTTCAATTATTATTGTTGTTGTTATTTTTATTATTTCTTTAAAAAAATATCAAACTGGTTTTAACATTACCAAAAAGTTTTCTTACTTTTATTCTTTAATTCTCTCCCCCATCCCTTGGCAGGGTATGGAGTGAGTGAGTGGCTGTGTGGTGCTGAGCTGCCAGCTGGGGCAAAACTACAGCAGGGTCTCAGCATTTTACCTTGCTTTCTCTTGCAGATTGCTCGGCCAGCTCTATTTGATCAGCACGTGGTGAATTCTATGGTGTCGGATATTGAAAAAGTTGATTTGAATAGTATTGGTTCTCAGGCCCTCCTTGCAGTTTCAGGGAGCACAGACTCTGATGGGGAAGTTTACAGTGAATGTAAGTCCATGGTGGTGTATTTTTACCATTGAAAGTACCTTCTTTCATTCCATGCCACACCAGTCTACTTGGGCTGACTGAGACAGGGCACTCATAGACTCTGCTTTCTCGAATCTAGTTCACCATAAACTTCAGTAGGTTAAGAAAACCAATTAGTTGCCCTAGCATGTCCTACAAGAACAGAAGCTTGTGCTGGAAAGTTATCTCAGCTAGATGACTTTGGGTGGTTGATGAAAAATTCATTTACATGTCAGTTGCAAACCTCTTTTGAAACTTGGCCCTATCCTATGTGGGGGTATTGAACAGATCAGTTATTGAAAGGTTTGTCTGAAATTCCATTTCATTTTGGCCTAATGTAATGGATATTTGAACTAGTTTACTTTTTTTTATTTAATCATATTTTCTTCTGAAAGTTGAGCTTGAAAAATATAGTTAATTTTCTATTTAGTGTAGCAGCTATTTTCATACACAAAATAGAGAGAAGTATAAATTTTGAGGTAGTAATTTTTCATATACATTGTTGAAAAATAGATATAGTCATTTTCTCTGTTAAAAAGAGAACTTTGTCATAGGAGTCATGTTGATCAGGGCTTCAAGAGCTGAAAGGAATAGCAATGTGTTGTCCTGTAACTATTATTACTTTGATTATGAAAGGTTGTTCTCTTTAATGATTCACAATCCTATTCATATTTTCATTTGAGTTGCCCCTATCCCATGTTTTGTGTAGTTATTTTTTATTTTATTCTTTGTCTTCTTTCACATTGGTTAAAAAAGAAAATAAGAAGAGAAATAGCTGGTCGTTCAGGCACTTTTTTGAAAATGGGAATTTAGGAAAATAACTTTATATCCTATTGTGAGAAACTTGTAAAATATGAAAGAAACATAAAACACTGCAGATCTGTAATATTACAGAGAAAGCTTTATGCAAGTGTAGTACTAGAAAGGTTTGCAAGATTGAATCTTCAAAGGAATGAAAAATACAATAATCTTCTTTTGCTTTTATTTTCTTATAAAACCATATTGTCTTACAACCTGTATCATTGTAATGCTTAGGTAATTAAAATGCATATGTGTGATGGATGTATGTGTGCTTGCTTTGCTGGGGAATTACTTATTTCTTTACTGCTCTAATTCTTTGATTTTCCTTTCCATGCTACAATATTGTCATATGGCTGGTGAGTGGCTTTTTCTCATGTTCAGAATAGAGTGCAATGATATGTTCTCCTTTTTACATGGTAGATGACTCTATTACAGTGTTCCAAGAACTGAAGGACCTCCTAAAGAAGAATGCCACTGTGGAATCATTTATTGAATGGTTGGATACTGTGGTTGAGCAAAGGGTTATCAAGGTACCTTTCAAATGTTCTGCCTGACTCCAGACCAAATCTTACTCCCCTAACTCCTTATGCAGTCCCATTGATTTTCCACAAGGAATTTTCATCTTTGCTCCTATCTCCTTTACTGTGACAGGGAAGTTTGTAATTTGGTGTCAAAGGTTCCTGTGATATTAGTCCAAATTAATCATGCTGAGCAGTCTTACATGTGTGACAAACTAGGAGGTATTGTAGCTAAGACACTAAAGTCAGCCCTTTCACAAACTGTACATGACAGAAACCCTGTGACCTTATGTGTGCCTGCAGAATCGCAGGGGGATTGCTCTGAGTAAGGTGAGCAAAACTTGTTTCTTAGAGAAGCAATTCTCTCTCCCATGGCATTTAAGTGGTTACTGCAGCAGGTGGATTCAGAAGTAGCTAGCCTCCTGAAGGATTTCTACATTTCAGGATGGAAGATACAGTTTTGTAGCTTTGGAAGGTGCTTAACTCAGTAATTGATGGTTTTTATGGGATTCCCTTCCCATCTCCAATTACCAAGATGCATTTTCATCACAAGTATTTTAAATATATGTAGTTGTGTAGGGATTAATAAACTACAGCTCAGAACAAAAGAAAGGATTTTTTCTTATAGCTAAGTAAAATAAATTTACCCAATTTGTGTCTGTAATTACTGTAAACTAGTAGAATAAGGTGTTACATTTTGTTGGCTAATAGCTGAACACTGGTCTTCTCATCAGACTTTTTTAAACTGAAAATGCAATAACTTATTCATCATTTTAGGTAGGATCTTGATATGGATGGGTGCAAAAGGATGAGATTATACAGTTAGCATCAACTGGCTGGCAGAAGAGAGACTGCCACTTACAGGAAAACCATAGGCATGCCCTTTTTCCTTTCTTTGCCTGTTTTCCCAAATTTCAGTGGAGGCAGTGATAATTTCTTTCTTTTTAAAGTACGCTGAGTTTCCTAACAATTGCTGACACATGAGCAGCACAGTGAGGAGCTTTGGATTACTCAGGGCAGCAGAGCCAAAGTCCTCACACAGAGAAATCTCCCAGGCAAAAAAAATCCCATTGAAGCTGAGTAATCTCAATCATTTTAGACTGGAGTCTAAATTTCATTCCACAATTTAGAAGACAATTCTGATAAGCAAAGCAGGCAGAAAAGGTGAAGCAATTTTCCATTCAGCATCTACTATGTGATACCATATTATTAAAGCTAATGATTATGCTTCCTAGCATTGCTTTCATGTACTTAAGGGAAGAAGTACCAACAAGTTTTGATATGAAGCTAGGTCAACTTGAGCAGAAGCTAATAATTTACAGAACACATAATCCTTCCACTGCTGTTTGCCTTCTGTTCATGCTAAAGTGTGGCTACTGTCAAACTCACACAACAGCTTCTTTCTGCCTGCTGTGTGAGAAAGTCACAGGGCATTCATGTTGCCACACAAACAAATCACTGCCAAAGCAAAGTATGAAATGAGCAGTATTAAAAGCATCACTTTGATCATCATGATGGTATCATACCATTCTGTAAGATAAATTCTGACCAGTGTTACACAGATTAAATTAGAGTTCAAAGACTAATTTCTATTCCCCTTTATTATGGAATAACAGTCTCAGAGGGTGGGACCTTCCTTCCTTCCTTCCTTCCTTCCTTCCTTCCTTCCTTCCTTCCTTCCTTCCTTCCTTCCTTCCTTCCTTCCTTCCTTCCTTCCTTCCTTCCTTCCTTCCTTCCTTCCTTCCTTCCTTCCTTCCTTCCTTCCTTCCTTCCTTCCTTCCTTCCTTCCTTCCTTCCTTCCTTCCTTCCTTCCTTCCTTCCTTCCTTCCTTCCTTCCTTCCTTCCTTCCTTCCTTCCTTCCTTCCTTCCTTCCTTCCTTCCTTCCTTCCTTCCTTCCTTCCTTCCTTCCTTCCTTCCTCCCTCCCTCCCTCCCTCCCTCCCTCCCTCCCTCCCTCCCTCCCTCCCTCCCTCCCTCCCTCCCTCCCTCCCTCACCTGCATAGTTACAGAACAACTTGGCACCTTTAGTACTAGACTATGGAGTAATTTATGTCCCATCAGGGCCCAAGCAGTAAGCAGTTTCCTTCATCTGACATTGACAGACAACATTCTGTGATTGCACTGGAAGGAGAGAATGGTGCTGTTTTACCAAGTTAGGTCACAGAGCAGGGAGATAATTTGAATCAGGCAGCTTGATTCACTCTGCCACATCAGCCTGAGTTAAGGAGTCCTTGATCTCTCAAGGATATTCAATTCTTCTCTCCTGTTGGCAGAAAGCAAGTGAGCATACCTAACAGTATTTTACTGTTCTCTTTCAGGCAAGCAAGCAAAATGGGAGGTCTTTAAAGAAGAGAGCTCAGGACTTCCTTCTGAAATGGAGCTTTTTTGGTGCTCGAGTCATGCATAACCTAACTCTAAACAATGCATCAAGTTTTGGTACCTGAGCTTTATAAAAACACTCATATTTTGTACATCTATTTAAGCACTTACCAGCTTTCCACTGTTTCCTCTTCTGAGGAACACATCCTAATCTAAAAATTCTTTGATCAAAGCCACAAATACTGTTTGATGTATTTTTCAAACTAATATTTCACAGTAAATGATAGCAATATTTTTTGCTGGTAACCTGTGTCATAAGGTTGTTTGTAAATGGTATTTTTCTTTTGACTTGCTGTTTTGATACTGCTTTGATACTTAAGTGCTAGAAGCTTTGTTTGTTTTAATATGACAATGATTGCATATCTCATTATAAGAGACAAAAGATTTAAATTATTGGTTTTTCCTGTGGATAAGTTTGGTAAAACAAATACTGTTGTATATAAGTTCTTGTGCATGATATGTTTTAATAAAAGCAAAAGAAATTTGGCAGTCACCACACACTTAATTCTGGAATCAACAGATGATTGATTTAATAGTTTGTGGCTTTTAAAAATTAAGGGTCACATATGCATCTTTAGGAATGTTTACATTTTTGGGAACACTCAGAAACAACCTTATATAAGAGAGAAGATGGCAGAGCAAGTGAAACAAACTCTAGTACATAATGTCATATGTTTAGTCATAGGTACATTGTTATCTAAAATTCAGAGGGTATTTGAAATGACTGGATGGACACATACATTTTTTTAATGTGATATATCCTTGCAATAAGGTCAAAGACTTTACCAGTTATTGTCTGATTATTTAACACAAGGCAAACAGAAATAGAGCAGAGGCATTCTAGCAGACTTCAGCCTTATCTAGTTCCACTGTGTGCTCTCTTCAAGTATAAAGCATGTCTCACTTTCATCAGTATTTTTCTTTGATGTAATTAGTGGTCAAATAGCCTACAGGACAGTAAACAATTGAGCTAGGTGGGCCAGTGCAAAGAGAGATTAGAGCTAGAAGTTAGGCACTATTCCTTGTTGGTCTTACCAGGTCATTTAAAGTCCACAATTATTTGTTTGTTTCACTGGCTTCTTGTGGAGTGGTGAGAGATGGTCACAAAGATAACTCAGCTACTCTCTCTCTTTCTCCTCCAAAAGGTTCTTTTCATTTGATCCGCATGTTACTGGATGAGTACATCCTGCTTGCCATGGAGACACAGTTCAATAATGACAAAGAACAAGAACTCCAGAATCTACTGGACAAATACATGAAGAATTTAGGTAACTAGAGCTTGCTTCTTTTGCATGTACTCTGGTATGTTTAGAAATTGATGTATTTGTTCAAGCAGAAGCAAGTTTACTGTGTTCTCCTGAAGGTGTGGTTATGTGCAACATTGTCAAATTCACCTGAAAAGTTTGTGATCATTCACTCAGCAATTCATTCCCACCTTCCTACCACAGTTCACTTAATAACATTCTGTTGGAATGTCAATACTAAGGATCACTGAAGTTATCTTGGATACAGCAAAGACTTACATTTGAAGGGCCATGAATTGAAGTGTGAAAAGAAGTATAAGTAGCAGAAAGGGCAGGAATTCCTAGTTTGGTTTTTCCCCAAAGCTTAAATATGTAATTACAACTTGAACCAGGGATCTATTAAATGTTACCAGAGTGCAAATATCCTTTCAAAGTTGGAACACAAGTTTGGAGCCCTATTTACCATGTAGTTGAACTATTACTATATGGAAGAGAAATAAAATTATTTGAAAACAGTATCCTTAGCATTTTCCATCTACCAGGCTTCTTCAAAGTTAGGCACTTTGAAATTATATGTTCCAGGTCCTTTGCTATAAAAAGAATGAAGATTGATTTGAATCAAGTTTTGGTCCATTAATCATAATCCACCAATCAACTTTGGTCAAGTTAATCATTAAAAATCCATTGAAACTTCAGAAACTTGCAGAATTATTTTTTATTGGCATTAGCACTGGCAGTCAATCCTTAACTTTTTGGTTGTTGCTACTCTAAATCTGCACTTTGCTGCAGGAAACATGCATAGAATTTGTCTGACAGTAAGTGCTGCACTTCTTTCAATTCAGCCTCCAGAAGAAAAACTTGGCCTGTGTGACAGTTGCCTTATCCTTGTGTGTTTAGGTGAAGTACTTGAAACCATAAGGTAAAATCATGGTTTCCTCTGAAGAACAGCAAAACTGACTTTATCAATTGTCTGCAAAAAACTGAAGAACTCTTGAGTATAACAATTACTTTTCTCTAGATATCAATATGAAAAGAGAGTTCAGGCATTCTAAAGTTGCCATTGTTCATTCTTTAGGAAGAAATGCCGATCCTGATTCACCCTTAATGCACTTTATTTGACTTCATTGTTGACATTTACTTCAAGGGAATAAATCTGATTCATACTTTCAATATAATGGCTTCAGTAAGGAGCTGAAACTGTGTGATGTAGATCTGTGGTCAGGGAAAATGATACAAACGTAACTTGTGTGCACTGAGGAAACATAACAGCCAACAAGGGTTTTCATTTACCCTTCCAGATGCAAGCAAAGCCACCTTCACTGCATCACCAAGCTCTTGCTTCCTAGCAAATCGCAACAAAGCCGCTCCTCTGCCCAGTGACACTTCAGTCAAAAATGAGTGCCTAGGAGAGCAAACCTACGTGTCCTTGTCAGCTGGCCAGCCCAGCAGTGCACCTTCTGGCCTCAACCCCTTCACCACAGGAGATGGGGAGAGTATGCAGCTGACAGGTGTGTATCAACTCTTCCAGCTTCTCCTTCCCTAATTTGATTGTTAGTCTTTCAGTTAGTGGTAACATGTTGCTGTAGGAGGAACAGTGACCACATGCATTTATGAAGACCTCCAGTAAACAACATTTCATGAACTCACCTTGTGTGGTGATTTACAGAAGTCAGCAATTGTAATTACCCTGCCAGTAGTAGTTCCTCTTGGAAAAATGGTAAAACTATCTTAGAACTCTTGGCTTGGTGAGGTTCTTGTGAATAGAGAATGAACAGTAAACCTGGAGAACATAAGGAATGTAACTATTGGGAATTCCCACTGAATGTGACACCTCAAATCTGGAAAATGAAAGGGAGAAGTTTTATACCCTGAAGCCATGAAATAAGAGCTGTGAATTATATAGGTGGGGGGGCAGTGCATATCTTTTGTAAAGGTTTCAAATGATAATCTGCCCTTCATTAGATGGTTTGTGTCTTAACAGCAGTACTGAGGTATGGACACTAATCACAGTTAATGTTTATTTATTCCAGATCAAATGGAGCTGTCTCAAAGCACTGGTCACCTCATGACTCCACCCATTTCACCAGCCATGGCCAGCCGAGGAAGTGTTATCAACCAGGGGCCAATGGCTGTGAGACCTCCCAGTGTAGATCCCATGTTATCGACACATTCACAGTGCTCTTCCTACTCAGAACCCCTTTATCAGACTCTGTCACAGACTAATCAGAATTACTATGGAAACAATTCCAATTACCAGGCTATGTTCAGGACACAGGCCCATTCCACTTCAGGAGTTTACGACCACAGAGCAGAGCCCAGCCGATTCAATGCCTTGAGTGAACAGCAGTTCTCCAGAGACTACTTCAGCAACAGTTGTGCTGTGTCTCCCTACAATGCCAGATCCCCTTCCAGCTATTGTCCCTCCAACATGTCTCAGGACACACACAATATGCAGTTTCTGAATAGCGGGAGTTTCAATTTCTTGAACAACTCAGTGTCTACATGTCCAGGATCAGCTTATCCTGCTAACGCTTCCAATGGTATTAATACATATTTTCTTTTTCCTTTTGTTTTTCTTTCATTGATGAAGTAAAACACTTTTTCTCTGCCTTTTTTTTTTCTGTGGAAGATGCATTTCAGCTTTTATTTTTACATTCCTGTTTTCCACTTCTCTGATAACACACAGATATTGTAAAGCATCTTAATAAGCTACTTATGGGTTTATTTTCCTCTGGTGAATCCTCAGTTGACCTCAAATGCATCTGCTGCCCTATGTAATCTTCCTTTGGTATCATCACCAAATCTTGCACAAAGGAAGCAAAACCAGGATGATCTTATGGTTTAACAATCTCTTGAAAAGCCCCCAAAACGTTTGCTGTGAAACAGAGCAGACACAAGATAGCTTACCTCAGGGATCAGCATAATGGATCGTTTGAGTTGCAGGGTGGAAAGAAGTATAAAAATGTGCACTAGCAATAGTTTGGGACTTTGTCCCTCTCATTTCTCATACTTCAAATGTAAAATTACTGCTTCAGAGGTATAGTCAGAAAAACACCTCCCTCTTCTGGAGGAAAGGCACAGTGGAAATGTTACTTTCATATGGATTTGTCTATGCAGGGAGTACATATTACCCTGCAGATTTTCTTTCCATGTATGCTTTCCTTCATCATAAGCTTCAGAAGGAAGCACTGAACTGTGCTTATGACTCCCCGTGGTGTCTCTTAAGGCAAGCTATGTTTGATTCTGAACTTAGAAGGAAAGAAACTGAAGACATGACTGAACCCTTATCATATTTTGGTTTCCTTGTTACCACCTCTCTTTTGGGTCATCTTTACATATGCTGCTTATTTTCCTGAGCTGTGTGTGTATATAAATAATCTTATTGTGAAGAGCTTCATCCAGTAACAAGTACTGTTTTTCCAAGGTTATCACAGGCTCATACACTACCCAGTCATTCCATTCATCTTCTTTTTTTTTAATCTTCAATTAGGATATTATGGAAACAGCATAAACTATTCAGAATCTCACAGACTTGGAACAATGGTGGACCAACACGTTTCTGTAATCAGCAGTGTCAGCAGCATTCGGCCACTGCCATCCTACAGTGATGTACATGATCCACTCAATATCTTGGATGACAGCAGAAGAAAACAAACAGGCTCCTGCTACTCAGAGTCTTCACCTTCAATTGTCTGCCGGACCCCTATGCGTAAGTACAGCCAACAACTGAGGAGCAGATGTGAACTTTTAGTATCCTATCAAATGCTGAGTGTTTAATTGTAGCTCACATACACAATATATGAAATGCAACATAGAGATGAAGCAGCTTGGTACTTAGGATGAGTTTTCCTTAAAACTGAGTTTAATAAATTTGCTTTGAGGTCTATAATCTGTTGTCCAGGAGCAGTGGAATGATTGGCCTGAGTTGCATAAAAATGTGTATTAGGAAGCACTTTCTGATTATTAAGTTAACTAATAATAGACTGGGTTTTCTAGGGTCTCTTGGAGATGCTCACTGTCAAATAGATCAAATGAATCCTGGGTCAGGGGTGTCTCAGTATATGCTTCCCGTGCTCTGGTCCCCCATTCTATGCTTTAACAACTGTGTAATAGGCAAAGCTCCCAATGACAGTGAATTTTAGGCAGAAATACCCAATCCGAAGGGTTTATTTTGGTATATGTCTTAAACAAATAGCAGCCAAGTTTGGTCTCACATTCCAAAAGGGGTTGCATGGAAGACATGAACTATAGCATTTTATTTCTAGACAAGATTACATCTACCTACTGCTTACCTGTTAATCCTGCACAGAACATCAGATATTTTTGTCTGTCAGGTGATGTACCTCGTAGATAGGCGTTTCCATCAAACGAAATTGGATTGTGATGATTGTGATTTCTGTTGAATTCAATAAATTGAAAACTTGCAGTGATGGTAACCTTTTCTCCTCACAGCTTCAAACTTGCAAACCACATCTTCATCACAGTGTATGTATGGAACATCTGGTCAGTTCCCTTCCCAGGAAAATCTGGAGGTCCATGCCCCACCAAGCAGAGATATGGTGCCATCTTTACCACCAATCAACACTGTCTTCATGGGAGCAGCTGCTGGAGGAACCTAACTGAGAGAGACATGTCTGTGCCCTAAGCTTTCTTTCCAATCCCAGACATTAAGGCTATGATGATAATCCCCATCCAAGTTGGTGGAAGATAAAAATAGTACATATAGTGTTAAAGAAGCCATTTTAGCAATGTTATCAGCCCTGCACACACAAGAAATAGCGATATTTAGATTGGGTCCTGCTTATGAATCTCTCAGGATTGTTCTCACCACTACAGATTTTCAGTCAGAAATTCAGGGTAAGCAGAAAGAGACAGTGATTCTTGCATGCAAGAATAAGTTGTAAAGAAATTATTACATCTATTCCTAATTTATTAAAAATGCTATTTTAGTCTTTCACGTATATCTTTTTTTATATATATAAAATGTTTATTTAATGTCTGTGTTGCTCATTATTTATTAGGACCACAGAGTAACTGTTTACTTTCTCATATTTGACAGATTGTCAAATGTATGTATCCTACCTCCTATGGAAATGTTTACAAGGTCAGTTTTACTGTTTTAAATGAAACTAAGCCAAACTCTAAAGTTTTTTTACTGTTGTGCTCTGGAAAGTCAATTTCAAATGTTTAGTGCCTACTTGTGTAAGTGAAAGTCCTCAGGAAATAAATAAAACATATTATGGAGATTTTATTTCTTTTCCTCTTAAAATAAAACCAACAAAACATGCAAATATCATAAGTTAAGTAACTGCAGTAGCCTGCTACTGTAGCTGGATAACTGAAGGAAATGAAACTATGCCACTAAATGTCATGAGATTTCAGAATTACCTCTGGTACGAGCCCAGATGTTTTTCTGATGGAAATCCATAAAAATAGGTTCATCAGCTTTCACTGATTTAGGGAAACTGTGTAAACTGAGACTGAAAGTAATAAAGATTATTAAAAAATTTTTCAACCCTTCAATAGCTATTTTAATTTTTAGAAGTGTTTTACAGATGCCATGATAATCCGTGCACAAACACACATTTGTTTATGGTTCTGGAGAAGCCGAGAATATTCTCTAGTGGTGTTAGAGAGGACAGAGAAGAGAACACACAAAACAAACTTCTTGCTATGCATTCATGAAATAGCAGGTGTTATTTTATACTCAGATTATCCCAACACCAGATTCGGGTTTGGATTTAAATCCATGACCCATTCAGTCCATTAAATATATGCTGAATATTGTGGAATTGAAGAAAAGTGCATTTTTGGTGAAGGAAAATGGATGATACCAGGATGCAGTTTTTCTTTCTAATTCTGTAAAACTTCCTTCAGTATCTCTCTATCATGAGAAATCTGCAGAAAAGCAATCAAAAACATTGACTGGACTAGGTTGTGAATAATTCTGGATATGAAACACTTTATGTAGAAAAAAGACACCATAGTTCAGTAATTGAGAAGTGGAAGACTTCAGCTCAATTGCTTCCTAATTCAGGATGAAGACTTAGGCTGTGACCAAAAGTACCATAACAGTGCAAGAAAAAAATCATGATGAGATGTAATGGTAACACATATTGTTCAATATTTACTGGACAAAGCTTTGTAGCAAATGAAGTACTGCAAAAGAGTTCTTTCTTCATGACTGTTTGGGATGTATTTTGTCCTAAAATTAGTCCTGTAAAAGTCAGGTTCCCTCCCTATGTATGCAGGTGACCTCCATAGTCAGTGACAGGAGAGGAGATACCTCCTGTTCCAAGGAGTTAAGATGGGGAGTACAAAGGTAAGGGATATGCCACTAAAGCAAGGGATATGCCACTATCCTGAGGTCCTTGGCTCCCTCAGCTAACCAGTGACATGGCACAAATAAGTAATTTAAGGTCAAAACTTCCAGGCTGTTGAATGTATGTGAGGGGAATATGTAGAATTTAGAGAAAGTAGGCAATCACTAGCAGACAGGGTCTTAGTCCATTAGGCTCTACATAAAAAGAACTCTGTGTACATAATTTCTCAAATGGGGTATGGATTTATATGCACAATTTCCAGTAATTTTCTTGTTGTTATGTGAACCATTTTGCACTGGCATTTGTTGGATTTTTTTGGGCTCCCCCCCAATAAATTACTGTGTCTGCACATCATCTGAGATAAGATATGATCATATGTCATTACATGTGCAGATTCTCCAGAAGTCTGCAGAACACAAAGTTGCATAAAGTATCACACTGTTGGAAATTGCAGTTCATTGTCAAGAGCAAAGAGCAATAAAAATATTGTAATATTCAAATATCCAGTTGAGAGAATGCTCTCAGTGCTGCAGAACAAAACAAACCCATCATAATTGTAACTAGCAAAACCAAATGAGAAATTTCTATTTTATGACCCATTAGTTCAATCAAATAAATGGTTTGATGAATTCAGTACATTTGTCTGTATAAAATAAAATAACTCATAGCTTTGTGTATAGCCCATGGGAAGATTTTTATCTTTTGTGTTGTAACAGCATTACAGTAAATTATATGAAGAATTAATGGAGTCACTGTTCAGTGGTTTCGTATTAGTAAGTTCAATTGCATTTCTGTGGATCGATTAATACATTAGTTTTAATATATACATGCCTGGAAATCTCTGTTAAAGATTGTACTTATTGAGTACAATCAGTGTCAAATGAATCTTGCCTAAAGGAAAAAACAAAACCTGTTTGTTTTTTTTTTTTTTGAGAAAGAAACATGACAAATCCTTTTGATCTATTTGTCGGTATCAATTACTCTGAACTAGTGCTAGGAAAGGCAAAAGAGGTGGGTGAGCAAGTCAATTTTGCTTCCACTTCTAAAGTAAAAGTAATTTGTAATAGAGATTACAAATTACAATTTGTATTTTTAGAAATTGTAATTACAATTGTATCAAATTGTATTACAAATTGTGTCAACCAAATGAAGCAATATTGGAGATGAACTAATTGTCTTGTGTGCCATGAGCCCATGCCCTCATTGTGCAGAATTTGTGCTGGAAGAGGGGTGCAGTTCTTTGACCCTGAAGGTAATTAGGACCATGGGAATATTGCTCCAAACTCAGAATTAGCGAGAAAGTTGGCTTTTACCTTTAAATGTGCAGTGAAAGCACTGTGAAATAACTTGCAAAAGGTGAACCTGTGTATTGTTCTGTCATACCACACGCCAAATCACTGGTCAGATCAGCACCCTGTCTCCATCTTGTATGTAAGTGATTGTTGGTCACTGGGAGGAGGGGAGTCTTTGGTGCAGAGCCATCTAGCAGAACCTCATGCCTGCTGCACACTATTGGAAGGGGTAGGAACAGATGTTTTGTATGACGCAGCACAGTATTTTTTCCCCTCAGTATGGGGTCAGGACTGAGGGAACTTTAGGCTTATGGATCAATAAGCAGTGGCACAAACAAATCCCCACTCTTAGAGCACTTGGAGAAAACCTGTAGAGATGTTATCAGTCTTAGAAAAGCAGATATTTGACACTAAAGAAACAATACAGGTTATTAATGCCATACCTGTAGACAGTACATATTGTACTGCTACAGGCTGGGCATCCCATACCACCAGCATTACTATGCTATAAGTAAAACTGGCCATCAAGCAAAACATAAAAGGGTGGAGGCTGCATGCTAGTGATTAGATCAGCATAGTTCAGGAGGCTGAACCTGCTTTTAAAAACTGAGGGTAGATTAGAATTTGTTTTCAGTTCAATATGCTCCAGGTTATAAGTAACAGGCTTTTGTATGAATAGTTTTGGGCTATGGTTTAACTGAAATCACTAACCTAACTTTAAAGTTTGGATTAAATTCTATATTAGCCAAGGAATGTAGTCTGGGCAAGGATGGGCTGGTTGATATGGGCCTTAGGACTGCTGCAAATAAGGGCTGGTAAAGCTTTGGTAAATTGCCTGTCTGAAACAGGTTGTAGGCTTAGTTTTTATTATGAACTCTGTAGGATTTGGGAATATCTATGACTGGGTTTATGGGTTTGGATTCAGGCTACCATGTTGGATGAGCCTGCATAATGTCTGAGCTTGGATTGTGTCTTTTGCCATAAAGGTTTGCATGGCGTGTTTAACTTAATATAGTTAATTCTTGAACATTTGATGCTTTCTTCCTAGTGATGTACTCAGGACAGAGCTTAAATCTGATTTATCTTTGCCATAAAGGTTAACTTCAGAGGGTCAACATGAAGCTGAGACCACAAATTATTGTTGGATTTAGAAGTGTCCATCAAGCTTGACTTAATGCTGCTGCTTAGAGGGACCCACAAGTTATGCTTAGTTCTATAAAAAAAAACAGAATTTAGAGACAACAAATAGACAACTTTCATCATGATTGACTTAGATCAGGCAAAAAGGAGGTGTTTCTGCACGTTTCTGCATTTTTAGCAGGGGTCTTTGAGCTTAAACAAAGCTTACTGTCAGACCAGATATCTAGTTATAATTTCTTCAAGGTCTAGCCTTAAGACTAGACTTAGAACTGATTTGAAATTTACATATGGAAGTGAAAGAAGATTGGCTATTTAGGATAAAGCCAGATCTAGAAGAAAAAAGTGAGACTAATTTGGAGTTTTAGTTGACGGAGATCACATTATCAATCATATTTCTGAGACTGGCATAGTGAAATCTGAAGTTATGGCTGGGGTTCAAGCCAACATGAAGCAATGAATCTGAACTAATTATGGATTTAAAACCTTCAAGGGTTTATGGTCATTATTGACATTAATAACAGTCTTTAGTTCCAGATAAAAGTTGAAGTAAAATCTAGAACTAGGTCAGTAACTGTGTAATGTAGGATCAATGCATGTCTAAGTAGTCATTAGCTGAAACTTCTTTGATGGAAAGGAGATGCATCTTCCACAGCCTAAGATGAGAATGATTTCTTTAATGGAAGGACTGTAGGACCTGCAGCCTCAAGAGAGATTCTGCAACATTACTAATGGTTAGACCTCAAGTAACCAACACTACTGGAATGGTGAGAGGTCAGCAAAGCAGGAGATCTTATTGCAAACTATGCTGCTTCCATAGTCACCAGACATTTACAACTACAAGTCTCAGCAGAATTCCCTCCTTCAAGGACCTGAGGCCTTATGCCAATGAAGGCATAAGCAGGCAAAACAGGAGGAAAGCAGGGCTGGGATCTGAAATATCATGCACATTGCAAAATGAGTGACATCAAATACCATTTCTCTACATTTGGATTCTTTGCTATTTGCACAGTTTTTTCCATTTAACAATGGCTGCATGTTACAATGCTGCACGGAGCAGCGGTTACACAACTGGGAACACGTAAAAGATTATATTAGCAACTGAACTAGGAAAATCTGCTTCCCTTCCTTTTGACTTAGTTGATTATTATCCCTGATCAAATAAAGGACCACATGTTCCTACTGCCCTTGTGCCCTGGTTGCTGCAGTAAAAAGAGACATACAGTGAAATTTATAGTACTATATGCCGTTTTGATTTCTGTCAAGTTTTCCCATACAATTCAGTTTTGTACAGACTTCATTGTTTAGTCACCTGCTTTGAATCAAAATACGTAGAGATCACTCTAAGTTTAACTAAAATGACATGTTTTTGAAAATCTCCATTACAGTAAAGATACCAACAGTGCGTAATACAGTAACAGGCCTTCCTCTCTTTCTATTATGGTTTATACCAAGCTTCATCTTCAAAGTATGATCAGCCTTCAAACACTAAGCCAAATGTGTATAATCCTCTAACAGCATCATTCCCTTGTCCCTAAATGTTTTTTCCTATGTACCAATGACTGACCTGCTGGGTCTGTGCTCCTCCACACCCAATCCACAACAGCTGTGATTTTCTGACAGTCCCCACATTTCAGTTCTTGGTGAACACTTGCATTTTAGAGATCACATGGCCAATTTCCAGGCATGCTTCAGAGAGCAGTGAGCAGCTTCTGGCTCCTGAGAAAGAACTGATGAAACACTTTCAGTGCCCTGGATGTGACAATTCTCTTCCACTTCTACTTCTGAAACTAACAAAATATGTGTCATTGTATGATTGATAGTGTGGGCAAATGTAGTCTAAAGATTTTTTGAAGAGAATATAAAAAGTTTCCTACTACTAAGTTTCTTTTAGAATTGAAAAGTGAGTTTCATTCCAAGTAAAAGCTATGTGGAAAATTCTTGGGAAATTAATTTTTAAATGAGTGAAATATTGAGTATGAAACTTAAATGGACTCAGTCCATTGTACTGGGGAGATAACACTTCACTTAAATAAATAAATACTAACTAAGCCATCGATTGTTTGATATTAAACTATTCCAGATGATCATGGTTTTTGCTCATTTGGAAGAAAATCAGATCTCTGATCCTGCTCCAAAGTTTACATGTAGTGGAATGGTCTGTCAGAAGAAACTAAAAACATATCTATATAGTTAGCTTGGTTTTCTTCTCTGTTTGCAGAGTGATCTTTATCTCCTGACTGTACAGTAAATCCTGTACAGTCATGCTCATGCTTCAGCCTTTAGCCAAGCTGTTCCCTTTGCAGAAAAATAGTGAGAAAAACAATATTTTGTCCACTGCAGGGTCGACATCTACTCTAGATCATCAATGTAATCTCCACCCCTTCACAGTCTTTCAAGAGGAGCCTCCCAGATCTCCTGCTCCATCCAAAGAGTTGGGAATGAGATTCACACTACTTCTGCCAGCAGTCAAGACATGATGTATCACTGATAAAGGAGATGCCTCTGAGGACAACTCAGATGCAAGCAAAAGCGTACAATTTAGGCCTAAAACTTTGTCCCTTTCTCATCTACCTCCAGGCAAAATAGTGCTTGGCGGGTGGCTGTCCCTAAGGAATACTTTTGCTCAGCAAATCCTTTTCCTTAGCCCTTTCTGCTCTTAGACATTCTTAGAATTGTGGCTCACATGATTTCCATGAGCTTCTCCATGTATCCTGTGGGAATCTTAGATGCCTCAGCTGAGACTGAGATGTCTGGTTGGCAACAGGTCATGTAATTGTCATGCAGTTAGTACATGACAAGCTTTAAGCCCCTTCATGGCTGGCTTTCCATGACCCTGGAAGGTCTCACTGGAGTCTGCAATGTCAGGGTGAGATGTTTTTCCAGCAGCTTGGATTACTTGGTGAGCCCCAGCCCCAGGCTGTCTGCAGTCCTGCAACAATGCAAACGTAGAGCTAATTCTGACCTCCAAGAAATGCTGGTCACATGGCAGACCAGACTGAACTGGACATCACACAGCCTCTAGGATGAAACCAGATGTTTCAGAGAGTGTGCAGTGGAAAAGATCTGTATAATCAACATCTGGCTATGTGCTGTATGTCCTTGTGGGTAAGCTGAGAGGTGAGCAGAGAGATAAGATAACAAGTGCTTAGGCATTTTTGGGTGGCATTTGGACTTCAGCTTTGTTTACACTGATGGGTACAGAGAGCTTTTGATATGAGGAATCCAGTTCTTTATCCTGTAAGTAATAGAAAATATCTTCCAAAAATGTCCAGACATAGTTTATATAGATATCTTTATATAGATAATTAATATAGATATCTTGCTTCTATAGCAGAATTTATCTATCTTTAAAGAAATTCATCTTCACCTTTGCAGTGCTAAGCAGAAAAACACAGGAAGACATGTAAAGCCCCCCTGAGACTGCTGGTCTCACATTTGAAAATGCTATCCTCTGTTCTTTCATCTTCTTGACAATTCTAAAGGTAAGGCAAGGCTTCCACATCTGCATTCAGTTTCTCAAGTAAGCAAACAGTTCTTCTGAAGTGTTGCACACTCAGCAGTTCCTGCTGGCTGGCATTAATGAAATGGCTTTACCAGGAAAGTGCATGCTGGAGAGCCATGGAGATAAAAACATAACTCAGAGTGGGGATGGGTGGGGGTGGGCACTGCTCTCACTTCATGCCACTGGCCTACAGCAGCACTGGGTCAAATACTACAGTTTTCCCCAACTACAACATGGCACAAGGGTCCTGACTTAGGAAAAGAAATAGTTACAGTGGGATTGAAATTCGTGAAACCCAGTGTAATTGATAACAATGGCTACTGCTGTCAGATGGGGTTGAAGTAAATGGAATTTCTTGGCTACCTTCAATCACACTGCACTCACCAGTTTTCTGTCAGCCTTCAGGAGTTTTGGTGAATTAGTAATTTCCCTGTGAGAGGTTCATGAAGCGAGTCAGTGGGACAGGCAGTCTGAGACACACCAAAGGATGGCCAGCCCTCTATCAGCTTCAGGAGTCCTGGAGTGCTGACACTATTTAAACAGCAAAAATCTGCCTCTCTCAAGTTCTGTTTTATCTGTTTTGTCCCTCAAGAAGAGGTTAAAAAGCTATAGTGCCAAACAAAATTAGGCTGAGATCAAAGCACAGGTCTATGCAACCTGTGATGGACATGATATGTGGGAGAACATTTGGGTCAGAGATTTAGGTATATTGAACATTTGCAGTCTGATTTAGCAGTTTGATCTGTCCTGAAAGAAAACTATTCTTTGGCATATTAGAACAAGAGAAAAAAAAAAGTGAATTTTGATGAATACAGCTGGGAAGATCCCCTGCCAACTCTCTCCCTTTCTTTTTTCAATAACTCAGGTTTATGCAACAAGATGTGACAGTGCGTGTGTCTCTCTCACATGGCCAAAAGAGCTCTGCCAAGCTGACTGCCAGGGACAGAATGCAGGTGAATACACAAAACTGCTACAGGATTAAACAAAACTAAAAAACATATTTAACCAAGGGGTGCACAGAATTGCCTGACCTAGTGATTTAAATTCAGAGCAGCAAAGCAGGAAGCACGAATCCAGCAAAAGCCCTGCTTCATCTCAACACACATTCAGCATGCATTTGGATCTGCTGAAATTGTAGACCAGAACAACTCATAGAAACAAAACAAAAGAATCCCACACAGCTGGGAGAAAGGAAATTGTTTTACCAAGGCAGAGAAAGATAGCCCAGGTTTTAATATCTGTCATTATTACTGTCATAACTATTTCAACTAAGATCATCTTCTTTGCAATGACTTAGTTGCACTGGTGAAGGCCCAGAATTCAGGGTTGCCAAGTGCTGATGCTCGTTTTGATGGGAATGCCAGATTATTTTACCCCTGGAACAATTTGCTATGGCTTACTCCATACTAATTAATGCTACTTGCAGGAATAGGCAAATCCTGAGGTATTTGTGCAAAATTATACTGTGCTACTGTTTGAGCAGCATTAAGAACTTTAGCTACAAGGTGTTGGATTTCCTGGTCAGCAGGGAACATGCTCAGGCAGGCCAACAGACACAAATGGCTTCTCTAAATCTTCTTCTCCCTCTTCTGCTTTAACCTTCTCTTCTTTTTTATTTCCCTAAGCCCAAAGAGCTCGGTGGTTCTCCACAGGAATAACCTCTCTTGCCAGACTCTGCCCTGTTTGACCTGGGACTCCATTCCCTTTTCTTACTTCTCCTAGTGGAAGTTCCTGGCAAGGGTTGAGAAGTCAGTCAGAAAAGGGAGGTGCCCACTCTGAAGCCCTCTGCTTTGCTCCTGGGACAGGAGGAGCCAGCAGTGGAAGTTCTATGTGCATGTCCTCTCTCAAGGAGAGCAAATTCCGTGCACTTTTGCAAGTTGTCTTAGAAAAAGGAAATTATCCTCATTTTCCCCTCTATCCCCATCCTGAGGGGGGCTTTGCAATTAAAAATATGATTGAGTTTTGTACCCAGAGAGGAGGAGCGGAGTGGGGGGTGGGGAAATTGCCATGTACCATAACAGATGGTTTAAGTGTGGTGATTACAAAATCCTGAAGTTAAAATAGTTTAATTACAAAGTCAATACTGCCTCCAAGCTCTGCTAAGCCCCCAGTGTAAAAACAACAGACGGTATAGTGCAAACGGTAGGACAATATTTAACCAGAACTTTGCATTAGCTACTGCAGTACAGCTCTCCATCAGGCCTTCAGCAAACTGAAGATTAACTGATTTTCCCAGCCTCTATTTGTTAACCATCTCTGCCTCAGTATCAATGGGCAGCTCTGAGAGAGACACAAACAACCCCAAGGAAACAAACTGCAATACTATACTGCACACAGAGGCTCAGCAGGGTTGTATGTAAAGTCCAGTATTTCAAGGGTACCTAAGAGAGTTATTAGCACCTTGTCAGGAATGAATACAGAGGTAAAAAGCATGAGAAGGTAGAGGTATTTCTACATAAAATGAAAATAAAATTCAGTGAAATAATTTTTTTATACCCTGGATTTTATTAAAAAAAATACTTGGGCAGGCACAGGAAAAAAAAAAAAAAGCTGGGAAGGATCTGAAATAGGCCAGACTTGATCTTTTCACATACACAAGGAAAGCAGCAGCTCTATAGAGCAAGTTGTAAGGAAATGTCACTAAGCTGTGCTCTTGCATCTGAGAGACTTGGGGCTGGTCTTAGCCCAGTGTGTACATATGCTGCATGTTCTTTAACAGTGACAAACCCTCCCTCTGATGGCCTGTGTCCCTTATAAACACCCAGTCAAGCATGGGGCCAGGAGAGTCAGAGGAAGCCTGGCTCCACTCTGTTAGCAATCTGCTAAAATCCAGTCCCATCTGCCTCCATCATGACACAGCATGAGGTGTCCACCACCCCTGCTGCACCCTGAAGCACTGTGAGGAGCTGCTCACCCCCCTCTTTGGGTGGGTAAATCAGGGACTAGACAAGATGGAGACAAGAGATACAGACCCATGAAAGTAAAAGCCAAAAGAGACACGTGGGAGATCATCTTCAACAATTTTTCTTATCACTTATGACCCCCAGGCAAAATCAAAAAGTAAAGCAAGAGGGAAAATGGGCTCCAAAAGTGATACTACAACATGGAGAAGATCTCATAACTGTGATCCCCCTTTGTAATTTTTATTGCAGTTTTTGAGAGATGAAGTCTAACTTTGGGTGTTGGGGATCATAACTGCAAAGTCAAATAAGAGTTTCTAGTGGCTGATTTGTTTCTCTGGGGTTCTTCATAAGTAACAGCATTTGGTTCAGAGAGCTGCACTGGCTAAAATGAGGGGAAAGGAGACACTGCTGTATCTAAGGGAAGATCCTCTGTAATGATAAGGTGAAAAGAGGAAACATTCCTAGGACCTGATCCTTCAGGTTGCTGTATATTCCAGTCCAGCTTTTAGGAAGTTAACTTTATATATATGAGTAGATTCATTGACTTTCAATTAAGACTAAGTGCATGTTGAAGTGCTTCTTCTCATTAGAGTGGAAACAATCCTCTTTAATAACAGAAAAAAGCCCCATAAATGAATGTTCTGGTGGAAATCACAGCATGAATGGCATAGCAGTGACAACACAAAACCAGCTTGAATTATTTTTATACATGAATAGAAAATGCCTTTTTCTTTTCCTAGAATATGATAACAAATGGTTTTGTTATTAACTGTAATAGCAAATAGCACTTTAAAGTATGTTGGAGAGGACTTGTGAATGTCTAGTAATTTCTTTAATTTTCAGCTTTGCCTCTTTTTTTACCCTAAGCAGGTACTTGTAATGAGGAAATCAAATAAATAAGGCATGGTCACAGCCTTATTTTAAAGATTTTCTAAAAATCTTAGCTTGGGGCAGCACCCATGAGTTTGTATCTGAGCTCAGCCTCTCCCCACAGTGTGTGCTGGACACAGTTGCCATGACTGTTCTCAGGATAATCCTGTTTTTAAACCAGTAGCTCTTTAGTGACTGCTCTCACGTCTCACCCAGAACCACAGGGACTGATGCTCAGTGCCCAGTTCTGGGAGCAAGACTCTTCTCTGTCAGGAGATAAAGTACACCTTGAACACCCTTTCCTGAACAGATTCCTTGAGGGAAAAGCTGTGAAGTGAAAGCATATCCTCTGTCTCCTCCTGAACCCCAACAGGAGCTAAGGATGGAGGCTGTCTTCTCTGAGGAGCTGATTCTTACAGGTGTACATTATTTAGACCCAATAGATAAAAATCCATAGGAGCTGGGATACCAATAGTCCAGCTGGAGTTTGGTACCTAGGAGCTCCTCATCTCTCCTGCACTGGCAGGGAGACAACAGACACTGTTTCTTTGTCCCAGTGACACACCAAATAGCCACTTTTTGGAAAGGGCCTGGTATCCTGAGGAGGGCACAAGAAAATAGGTCACTTTGAGTGATTTCAGCTTAGGTACTGCTAGTCAGAGACATGCTGGGAATACTGCAGTATTCGGCTGGGAATTTTGGCTGTTGTCATTGTTGGACAAGCACAGCCCCAGGAAAAGCATGCCAACATCACAGTTATGATGTGTTTCAAGAAACACAACTCTTTGGGAGAAAGTGTGTCTGGTGGTGGATTATAAGAGTGCTGCTAAACCAGGCTGTCCAATGGTGGCTGTTTCACACAATGAACATTCAGGATATGCCACATTAAATGTTGCTTTCAGGAGGAATTTTGTGAGTAAATTAGGCAGAATTCAGTCCTGATGACCGGAGTTTTGAGTTCACACACTCACAGAAGAGGGGAGTGAGCAGCTCCTCACAGTGCTCCAGGGTGCAGCAGGGGTGGTGGACACCTCATGCTGTGTCATGATGGAGGCAGATGGGACTGGATTTTAGCAGGCTACACCTGCAGATTTCCATTCTTTGTGGGATCTCTGTGCTCTGAAGACAGCTGATTTCACTCCAAATTCTTTGGCAAGACTTTGGACACAAAGTGCTGGTGCAGGGGCTATTGGGGCTGCCACTGCTGTTATTGGTGCTCTCAGAGTGCTTGGTGACACTTGGGGATTACAGCCCTGCTGTTCTGGCAGCACCTGTGGCACAGGGACCAGGAGGAGGAGGAGAAAGACACTGAAGTGGTCAACACTCTAAGCTCGCCCTCTGAAAGTCTGGAGGTGAAATGGCAGTGCCTGAAGCCTGAAATCTATCTGTGCAGCACGCAGAGGAAGACACATTTTAAAAAACTAAGCAGGAGGAATGCTGTTGTTGTAGACTGACCTTTTTTCCTCCCAACAAACATTTACCCACGGTTGTCTCATGACTGGTCAACTTTTGTAATCCATTAGAAGGTGATGCTGTTGCATGACATGATCAAACACCAAACACAGGAGAAAGGCCATAACTATATCTAAAAAGCCTTTGCTTTGTCAAAGCCTTTCACTAATGCTAGCAACAAAATTATTGAGGTCTGTAATGAGCTGATCTCTTGTTAAATAAGCCTCCTTATGAGAGTGTTAAGCTTTATATCTGCTTTCAAATGAAACACTTTGGATTTATTAATGTTTCCTTTCCTCTCCAAATTTCTTTGTTGAGAAGAGGTGCCAGAGGAAATGTACTGGCAACAGTAGGATGTGAAGTATAGTTTAAAATACATTAAACATATGTTGATGGGGCCATTAGCAGAGTTTATAGATACCACCACCTGTCTCTTATTCTACTTGCCATTACTTTAGTGACAGAAATCATACTGTAAGAGAGGTGGTGTGCTACCATTAAATCTTTACTCCTGTGTCAGAAGGAACATAGCAGTAAATTCCTGCCTTATTGCTAATAAGCATTTTCAATAATGGTTCACTTATTGAGCCATATACTTTTATTTATAAATAAACCTGAATAAATGAGAAAAGCAGGGGCTAAAGAATAAATACACCTCTGAGTTTGGATGCAAAAGAGTCTCTGAATATCTGATAGGGAAACCCTTTGCCACTATAAATACTCGGCGGGGCACTTAATTCTTTGCTTGTTCCTTTCAAGCCAGCAAGTGTGGTCTTGGAGCATCACTACCAAGGGTATTCTTGGACCCACCATATGAAGGGTTTATTGCCTTCGTGTAAAGCAAAAAAAAAAAAAGAAAACTATTAAGGAAATACAAACAAATCCACTCAAAAAAAAAAAAAAGAAAAAGAAAAAAAACCCAAGTAATAAAATAAAACTGAGACAAAGTAAAGTAAGAGTTAAATAAAGTAAGGGAAGGGGAAGGAGGGCTGACACCGCCTCGGCCCTAGGGTGCCCCCTGGAGGGCGCGGCGCGGCACTGCCGGCCCTCGCAGGGCGCGGAGCGAGCGCGGAGCGAGCGCGGTGCCTGCGTGGGCGGGATGTGGTGCGGAGTGTGGGGCGGGCGCGGTGCAGAGTGCAGAGCACTGTGTGGGGCGCGGTGCGGGACGCGGTGTGCAGTGAGAGATGGTCACGGTGCGGGACGTGGTGTGCAGGGTGATTGGGCGCGGTGCGGGACGCGGTGCGCAGGGTGATTGGGCGCGGTGCGGGGCGTGCGCACGGGGCAGGCGCGGTGCGGAGTGGGCGCGGTGCGGGAGGAGCGCGGAGCCGTCATTCTGGAGGTGGTTCGGAGTGCGGGTCACGGCCCGCAACACTGCTTCTAAACCCACGGTGAGAACCGCGCCCTGCCTGCCGAGGCCCGTCAATTGCCCCCGGGTGCCGGCGTTTGCCGTCTTCCCGAGGGGACCACCCAGTGTTTGTGCGGCAGGGGAAGTCACAAAAGTGTCCTTCGCCTCATGGTTAAAAGGGACGCAGCAAGGCAGTCACCCCACAGGAAGAAAAGAGGGGCACGAGTGGCAGGAAGGAAGGAGGCTGGTGCAGCCTCATGCAGCCTCAGGGAAAAGAGAACGATGTCAAGTCTCAATGCTGAGGTGGGGAGAGGGGAAGAGACCGGGCAAAGACCTGTAGGTGTTGAAGTTGTATCTGCTAGGCAGACTGAGGAGAACCCTTCTCAAGAGCAGCTCTGGTCCTCCTCTGAACCCAGCCTCAGTGCCACTGCCCGGGGGTGTCCGCTGCACAAGCACTCATGGCAAACAGAGCAGGGGTGAGGAAAGGGATGGGGTCCCTTGCACAGCACAAGTCCTACACAGAGCAGCCAAGGGAGCTGGGGTTATATACCCTGGAGAAAAAAAGGCTTGGGGCGACCTTATGTGTCTCTACAATTACCAAATGAGGTTGTAGTGAGGTAGGTGTTGGTCTCTTCTCCCAAGTAACAAGCAATAGAACAAATTTAGTGGTTTAGTGGTGAAGCCGGTGGTGCTGTGTTCAAAGCTGGATTCAATGATCTTAGAAGTTTTTTTCAACCTAAATGACTCTCTGATTCTACTGTCCTTTCTGGAAAGAGAAGGAAAATGTTGCTAGCCTTTGTTCCAGTAGGCTTTCATTAGGGGAAGCCTCGCGTTTGAACGGCAGATGGCAGCACAGTTCTGGAAAGCTCGAAAACGCTCCCACCAACTCTCCCTGTTAGCAACACCTCAGGACTCTCAGGGAAGAAAAGCATCCTTCTGCCCACTAGAAGAAGAATTTAAAAGGGAAACCCATGCATATGCTCTGTAAGTACTTGAACTGAACTACTAAGAAGCCAGTTAAAGATCTAAACAGAAATTGATACTGTCCATCAGAGTTCCTAAGCATGGTGAGGCACACATCTCACTCCAAAATGTTGCAAACTTTCAGGAGAGAAAAAAAACCTCCCTCAAGATGAAGTGGCAAAGATAACACTGGAGACTTCATTGTTTCAGTCCTTTTAAGAGTTTATATGGAAGTGTCCACGTGTCACCAACACCAACAGAAAGAAAACTTGAAATGCCTCTGTCCTGTTTTCCAGCATAAGCCTTAAATGGGTATAAAAAGATGATTTAAAAATTTGTTAGAGTGATAAGCAGGGCTTTATGTCAGACCCACAAAGAATCTGCTGCTTGATGCAAACCCAGAAACAAACCTGTAGAAAACATGAGGTAGCTGAAAAGTCAAACAAACCTGAGCAAAACAAATATTGCTGCAAGTGAACTATTTCTGACTTATTCCTAGATGAGCATTCACTCAGGAGATGCAGGCAAAGGTGTTAATATCAAACCACATATTCTGCTTCTCTCTGGCCTCAGACTCAGGCTTGTTCAATCTGAGGAATTGAGGAATTCCCACTGACCTGCAGGTGTTGCCAGGAAAAAAATTTGTAATTCATTAAGTGGTGCTGAAAGTTTTTGCTGGAAGTGCCATCATGTTGACTGTGTCAGCATTTTCTAGAGCTGCTCTACCTGAGGCCTTACAAGGGGAGATGCTATTGAAAAAGCTGTTTGGAGTTAGCTTGGCACCCTCTCTTTCACCTATGCCAGATTCAAGACCTTCTGGTATTCACTGAATATACAAACCAGTGCATGTAACCCCTCTTTCTGCACTCCAACGCAGTCGTGGATCCATTTAATTTTTGACACTTTATTTAGTATTGGAAACATTCAAGGAACATAACAAATGGAAATTTAAGGTTTAGCCAGAATGTATCAAATGTTGGTATTGGAACATCAGTGAAGCTCAAACAAGTTTCATTTGGCAGGACAATTGCACAAAAGCATTTGATGTTGAATCACAAGCTATTTTCAAGGCTCATACACACAAAAGGGTTGAAATATAAGCAAATTAAAGCCCCAGTATTAATGAAAAATGTTCTCCTTTCCTTCCCACTTGCCAACTATTTAACCTAGTCAGGAGACAAATTCACGTGGGATTAATTCTATGGAGCCAACCTCGGGTACCTCCTGAGTTTCCTTGAAATAAGGTATCCTTTGCTTCCCTTCCTGCATGGTTTGGTAATGCAGCTGCACATTGTTGAAAAATTGCCACAATTCATGGCGGGATGGCTGCGCTTCAGCAATGAGAGAAGTTATTTGGAATACATATGTCTATGTTTGCATGCTTGTGAAGCTTACATGTCTGGCTTGTTAAGCTCCAGGAAGCTCCCTGATGGACAACAAGCCATGAACCTGAATTAAAAGGGACTGATCCTCAGCTCTGTGAGCTCCAAAGGAACTTTTGGATACTTTTGTAATTCAAAAGGCTAAAATGTCCTGTAGAGTAGAAAACCATGTAGAAGATGAAGCAGAAGAGGTGAGAAATCCTCTTCACAGCCAGTGACCGCTGTGTTCATGTGGTGTGGGGATCACGCCTTAGAGCCTGTAGAGAGCACCAGCAAGAGATGTGACCATGAGGAGCTGGCCAGAGGCAGCTCCTTCCACCACTCTTGCCCCCTGTCCCTGGCTGTGCCCCGGCCAGAGTGGGCACTGGTGGGCACAGGGGGCAGCATGCACAACTGCTGTTACAGACATTCTTCTGAGGTTTGAGACTCACTGCCTCCTCCTTTCTCCTGCCATGTGATCAGGGGGAATGTTGGGCCTTCTGTTTTGGAGTAAGATTAGAAATGGGAGGGAAAAGCAGAGATTTTGGCTGTAATCTCAGTGCTCCAGTATTTCTTGGGCATGAAGGCAGAACCCTGCACAAGTATAACACAGAAAAGCAGACGGCTCAACAGGGCCTGAATGGCACTGCTGCACATAAAGATGTGGTGACTGGGACAGGGAAGTGCTGGGGCTCATTCAGATCCACAGTGTATTAGCTAAACCTGTGTAAGCCAAACTCAAACTTATGTAGGCTACAGCCCAGGAACATGATCGGCACATTTGCTCAGCAGCCGTCTAATTGCAAACTGAAAAAAATCTCTCCTTACAATGTGTAGTGGCTGGCACTGACACAGAATGTGTTTGTGCTGGTTTCATTTGGCCCTGAAAGAAATGTGTCTGCCTCTCAGGTGCACCCGTTCTGTGAGCACTCTTGGAGCCCTTATGCGTGAAGGCCATGAGAATATCATGCAGCAGAAGCCTGCTCTTTCTCCAGCTTTTTATTTAAACACAAATGATGGGTCCAGGAGCATTTTTAAACTGATACGATAAAGGCCTGCTGCAAGAGCCCAGATGAAGGTGGGCACAAAATGCTCCTGATCATTAATCCTCCCCACAATGCTGAATTTGTCCCCAGTGCAGCGGCAGGGCTGCGTAGCACCTCTAGCCATCGGCACGGAAGCTGGGAATGGAAAACAATTTTGACATTGGCAGCCTGGAGTCCTGCCCTTCTCAAACACATTTGATGTTCATACATGGTCTTTTGGCTGCTGCTGCTGGGGACCATCTGTTGGGATGGCTTCGTGCCTGATCAAATGGTGGTATGCCAGTTTCACTGGGACATGAAATACATGCCAAACAAAATGCGTCTGGTTTTACTTCTATTACTCTGAATTCAAAGCACATGCTAATACTAATCCCCATTTTAACACCATTGTGGTGCCAGTTAAAGCTTCATTTTTTCCCAGTGTCTGCCAGGTTTCTACAACTTAGGAACTTAACAAAATCAGCAGAAATTGTTACTGCCTATTTCACATGAACAAGGGCACTGTTTGCAGGAATTTGGTGAGATGTGTTAGCCCTAACAGAAGTGAATGCATGAGTTTCCTACCTATATAATACAGGATCCTTTAAGGAGTTGAACTAGGACATTTCTTTGAAAATTGCCTCTGAAACCCCATCCAACTCTCATAAAATTTTCTGCCCAATGGAAATGTGACTTATCAATTTAAAAGCTTCCCTGAAAACAAAGCATAGTAAAAAAAAAAGAGAAAAAAAAAAAGCCTCTGACAACTGTGTGAAGGCTTTGAACAGTATGTGAGTACTGAGATGCTCTAAGCACATTTTCTTTTCAAAGTGTTGTGAGTTCACTGTAGCTCCAAGCCTGATACACAGTAAAGTCTTCTGTGCTGCGGCTGGCTTTGCTGTCTGGGTTTGTATGACTAACTCCCTGTGAATGTTCCACATACAGAGAAGTGTGTTCCTGACCTCAGCCAAGATGAGTATTATTGTCAAAGCTGCCATCATTGCAGCTACTGTGGGTTTTCAGATTCTTCCGGTGTTTGTGGGGAAAATCCATCTGCTACAGATGTTCCCTTGGAGGGTGGATTTTCTCCTCTAGTCCCATAATGGGTCAGGAAAACCTAAGGAAACATGCCCTGATGGAATTCCCTTTGCTCCTCATCCTCCTTCTACAGTGCTGTGCTAGGAGCTGGAGATCTTGGGCACATTCTTCCCCATCCTTTTCCTCCATCTGTCCCTGCAGGGGAAGATGATAAAGACTCAGTCCTGCCCTCCTCAGACCAGATCCCACTCTGTGCAGGATTCAGATGTGCCAATTGAGGTTCCCAGTTTTAGGAAGTGCTGGGACTTATTCAAGGGTTTATTTCCTCTGTTCCTGGATTCATTATGATTTAAAGCACTTAATTTTGTTAATAAGGTAACAAATTTCTGAGTTATTACAACTTAATAACCTTGATTAACTTCTTAACCACCTTCCTTACATTGTCATCTTGTGTATGCCTGAAATAAAAGTTATTATAGAAATGTGAAAAAATTGCCATAAACAGTTAAGGAAGTTGGAGAATGTGCAAGTTTATGAATGTCATTTAGCATTGTACTACCAGAAAGAAAAAGTATTCTTTGAAATGCTGAAGTAATATGGCAGGGCTGGGAGCATAGGCCAACGAGTGGCATTTGGACCGGCCATAAAATTAAAAATAAACTTAAGAGTAAATGTGCAGCTAAATGCAGACTGTGAGGATAGGATGTGAACTTCAGCTATTTCCTGGAGCTAGTGTGGTTCCAAAGTTTAACAGCTTTAGCCTTTGGAGACCTGGAGGCGTGCATACTTGTGTTCAGTTTCTCCTCCTTTCATCTCCCCCCACTCGGAGCCCTACCACCTCCCAGCTGCCCTGCTCGTTCCATCTCTCCCTGCAGAAGGACACTCCTCCTGCCCTCTAACCAACATCCCACGTGGCTCTTGGCACTCAGCATCTCCTTGCAGCAGCAGGGCCTCCCTTCCCATCCTGGTGTCGTTCAGCGCCGAGGCCCAGATTCCCATTTGCCCTCAAGGCTATTGGATTGCAAAGGATTCACTGCTACCTGTGAGGACAATCCAGAGATAGCAGCAGGTACCTGGCCCAGCAGAGCCAGCTGTTTTTTGAACCCTAAAACAGCTGGCTAATGCCTGATAGTGAAGGTTTTTATTCTGTGCAGTTGTGATGTTTGGGCGCTCTTCTTTCACACATAAATTGTCATCATACTGTTGTGTTTCCTAAACAAATGTTTCTCTGTGTCAAAATTTTGGTGCTACATAATTGTAATTTATTGAAAATATATTGGTCATTGCAATAGGCTCAGTTCTGGGAAGCAACAAGCTCCCAGAGCTGAGACCTCAGTGGACACATTTTTTTTTCCATGGAAAAAAAAGAGGCAAAACAAATCTTAATATGCTCTTAGGTCTCTGTTTTCCTTGACCATAGAGCCTTAAGGTCTTGGTAAGAATTGGGATGATAGAGGAAAAAAAATTATGTCCGCTTTATGTGCTACACAGTCCACCTTTACACTAATTTTCTAAACACACTATCCTCCAATATTATTTTATTCCAAATGTGGTGAATAACATAGTGTTGCATATTAAAAAAACCCCAAGATGAATAAACATATACAGTATTTGTAAATGTTTCTAAGAATTTTACTTGTATGAAGGATTTTCATGTTCCCCCAAAATAATTTCCTCTTTGTGCTGTAAGTCAGAAAAGACAGAGAAATTAGAGGCCCACACAAGGAACAGTACCAGATTTTGGGCTCTCCTTTCCTTTTTATCTGGTAATTAACTCAATGAAGACTTAATTACAGACTGGTTTTTGTGTGTAATGCCTTAATGTTTGTGGATCATTATCATGCAACTACACTACCACTGACCCCTTCAGGCTTCACCACTGCTCTCAGCTTACAAAATTATCAATCCTGCAAATGATCTACCAAACTAGTGCCCCTGAGGGGAAAATCCCACTAGTGGCCCTGTGGTAATAAGTGAAGCAGTTCTCAAAACAAAGGGGCAAGAAGTAATCCTGTATTTGGATTACTGATTGGAGTTTCATCTCTTGAAGTAGTCTTCATCTGTACATTCAATCCTCACAATGTTTCAACAACTGGGGCTAGCTGTCACTTCCTGAAGAACATTATCACCTGTGAAGGAAATGGGACACCTGGGGACAACTTCACCTGCAGTTTGGGGAGAGCTTTCTACCAGGAACTGAAGGGTGGGAGGAGGGAAACCAGAGACTTTTTTTTTTAACTGTATGATTCAGTGTGCAAAATCTTAAAAAAGAAAGTATTTTGTAGATTAATTGTTTGAGGAAGTGTTTTGTAAGTGAATTGTTCCTCTGAGGTGACCTTTTCTTTTACAGTGCTTTCATGAAATGTTGGTGAAAATAGCCGCTTTGCTGAGCATGTAATAACACCAGTTTGTATCCTGCAAACCATTTCATGGGTCACCAGCTAAGATGGAGTTCATTAAAAGACAATTTAAGTTCTTCTGCAGCCTAAGCAATACCGGGGGAAATCCAAGGTAAGCCACTTATTTCATGTTATCAATTAAAACAAAATTGCCCGAACAATCTTAACTCTGCTTTATTGTGCATACACATTGTGGCATAGCCTTGAAGTACATCCCCATGTGCTGCTTCAATCCCACACCAGCAGAGTTTTCAGCTTATTCTGATGGGATGATGAAGGGCCATTCAAAATGTTCAGTTTTTTACATAGCCTTCAATGCCTGGCCTTTTTCATAGTGCACTGCAAACTACAGTTCTCCAGCACAGGATTCATCTCATTAACTTTAAAAGTCATAAGCCCTAATTATGTAGCCTCTGTAGGCACTCTAAACTCCTTTCTCCAGAGGGTGATTCATCTGACCTATTTTAGACAACCACTTATGGTGAGATATGTCTCTTGATTTACACAGTTGTGTTTCCTGTGAAATGATTGAACCCTCAGCTTCAAATCAAACACTAACATGATCTAGGATGATCAAATTGGTTTTTTGTCAAAATTTTCTGAATTCCTTGTCTAAAACAGTGAATTAATTCCTTGTCTCCTGAAAACTAGTGAGAGTTTAAGACAACCTATAAAGTTATTAGGTTAATTAAAAAGGTAAGTGAGTGTAAAGAAGACATCAGGCTTCAATAAGAGAGCTGATGAAATGATGCAGAGAGGTCTTCTGAACACCAGTTGTTGCTGTCGTTTTTCAAACCTGGATCACTTGCCATAGCTTTCTTCTTCAGTAAAAAATGCTCAGTTCTTTCATCCAACAGACTTGCCCCCAAGATTTAGCCCAGCCTGCAGCAGACTTGCTGTCATTTTTAGGCTGCCCCTCTCAAACTGTGCATGACTCAGCTGCCCATAGATCCTACCCTTTCAGTTAGCCTTGGAAGTTCACTGTTGCAAAGACTTTCTTTTACTGTCAGTTTTATTCTTTGCATGTGTAACAGGTCTGTTCTTCATACATCTGTGTTATAGTACTTGTTGGTTTTGCATTATACAGAGTTATCAACACTGTCTGTTGGCACTGGCATTAAAAGGTTTGTGCAACATTTTGCCATTTCACTCGTTTATCTTTACACACAGAAATAAATAGCACAGCTTTATTTCACATATTCATCCTTCATCTAATCTATTTTTCAAGCAATATGAGCTAAAAACTGTGGAGAAATACTAGGTGATTCAGCAGAGAAAGTGTATTTTGATCTATATGCTGGCTGGTGTATCATAAACCCCTGTCTCCAGCACACGCCTCTCAACCTGAGCAGGGCTGTGGGTGCTGGAGTGGTGTAAGCCAACTCCACCATCAGGCATTACAGGCATTTCTTTCATTGGTGGGAAATATCTGGAAAATCTCTCTGCATTTTTGGCACTGTGCATCTTGTGCTTAGCCACAAGTTAGAGATAAATTATAGTACATTCAGCTGCCATTAATTTTGAATTAGCAGGGTCATTTATATTTCTCTCTTTTTTGTTTCTTTCATATAAATATCATTAAAGCTACAGATTACAAAAGTTAGGATATATATTAACAGAGTATGCTTACTAATCCCAGGAAGATCATGCCTCCTGTTCCATGGGATTTAAGCTTGTATCCGATTCAAACAGATTTGTGATGTGAAATGCTAAACAGTGCTGCTGGTGACTGCTTTTATACAAAGGCCAGTGCTGGTACCTCATTTTTCTTGCCCTCACACACTCTCCATTGCACTGGAAACTGCAAAAAAATTGCACTGGAAACAAACAAGTGAAAAAAGCCACGGTGTTTTCTTCCATGGTTGGATGCCAGTAGTTGGCAAAATGAAAGCCTGGATTGAGAACTGAAGGCTTTTTCCATTCTCACTCCCTGCCATACCAAAGGGGACTCATGACCTGCAGCATGCACGGGTGGAATCAGGTCTGACCCAGCTCTTTGTGTCCTTGACCCTGGGCTGCTCGCTGCAGCCTGTGACACCAGGCTAGAGCAGAGCCCAGTGACAGGATGCTGACACTGTTTTCTGGTGGCCACTGTCAAAAAGTGTTTAATTTATATGCTTTGCCATATGTGTGGAGCAAGTTCCCTTGGCCTCGTCAAGACACTGGCAGGGAGAGCCAAGTCATGCCCCTTGGCTTGGCTCATCTTTGGCAATTGTTCAAGCTTTCATCTTGCCTTGGAGTAGATGACATTCACTCACAGCAATCCTTTGTAAATGTTCACCCTTCAGAAGGCAGTGAGTGGTCTCTGTTAGTTTATATGGGTCCAGTTTGAAGCTACATTTGAGGCCTGAGCACCTTCCATCCTTAAGGAAAGTATCATGGGACAAATGGGGAGGTCTACAGGTTCTGCAGAGCATTGGATTGAATGGAAAGCTTTTTCCCCATTCTAATAGTTTTCTGAATTACTTCCTAATTTTCCTAAAAATGAGAGAGACAGCCTTGTATCTTTGAAGAGAATTAATAATGTTGTTTTGTGCTGGAGAAAATCCTCCTTCAAGGTGTAAACAATCAGACAATGAGAATAATTCGTCTCAGAGACCGAACCAGCCAGATAAAAGACAGCAGACATATCCCTGTTAGTGTCAAGCTGAGACTGAGGCAGCAGATGCTACCTCTCAACAGAGCTTATTAGACCATGCCCAACAGCATGTTGACATAGTTAGATGGTATCCCAACTAATGGTATCTGGCCTGCAACAGCTTAACTCATTGCAAAATCAAAGGAGCAGGCAACCACACAGGACCTGGCAGACACAGCTAGACTCCAGGACTCTGGGTTTGTGGAGGGCATTTAAAAGCAGCAGGGTGAGCTGAAAGCTCTGCTGTCCTTTGCACTTTGGAAAAGTCTCCCCCTTGACTGGCACACCCAGTTCCCTGGGCTGTGGCTCTCTGCATAGCACAGCATTTATTTGTACTGCAGATGGGCTGTTGTTGTTACATTCATGCACTGACCATGGCCCAAGTGCATGCACTGGACATCAGGAGATCTCTTACACAGAGGGGCAGTCAGACCATTCAGCTATCAGAAGTCAATTGAACAAAAACTGCAGTTTTAACCACTTTGTCCCTTCCTGCTGCCCCGTCTGTGTCCCAGACCTGTGTGCCACTTTATGTTGGTGCTTACACCAGCACTGCTTTTCCTATGAGACATGCCTTGTAGGTACCTGCTGAGACTTTCAATGTACCAATGGTAAATTATTGTTTAACTTTTTAATCCCAAATATTTTTTAATATTTATTATTGTAGCCAGGTCTCATCTTGCAGGGGTCGCTATCCAAAGATCTGTCATGCATCAAACTGTTCAATAATACCGTGACACGCAAAATCTAAAACTAAAATAAGGATGTTATGCATGTTTTACCTAGTAATGATTGATAATTTAAACTAATGTCTTCAGCATTTTATGGAAGGGTATTTAAATAGTACAGAGAAGATAACCCCAGTACACTTTTGGAGATTTAATCATATTAAACAATTTATATATAAAAAGTCTCGATTTTTTGGCTTCAGAAAAAGATTTTCTAAGTACATATCAGTGTTCTTTTGTTTAAAATGACATCCACAAGCCAAAAGTACAAGTACCAAGTGACTAGTCTTATGGGAAACTAACTCCGAGATGCAAGTGGTAGCAGTGTAATGGTGACTGCCATTGCAACTGCCTCAGGTGGCATGGCCTATAAACAGGGCTAGATAAGATGAAAACAAAATTACTTAAAATTATTTATCTTCTTCCAGCCATTTCTGTTCTTGACCAGTGACTGGCTCTGTTTGAAGTACACCCTTTGCAGAGTCTGGCTGTGAAGACTGTTCCAGAGACTAACAGATGCACTTTTCCATACAGATTATTTTTTCCAGTCTAGTCTTTCCCCTGTATTATTTTTTTTTGTTGTTACTTCAAGGTTCTAGTAACCTGCCAGAGAAAATAACAGCAGAAGTTCTGCAAGATGGAGAATGGAGAACTAGCAAAAAACACACACAGAGAGCTACTGCTTGTAGCAGAACTAGGTAAAGGAAAGATTTTTTTTGGTGAAAACAGCAGTCAAGTGTGCCCTACTTATCATTCTGTCACCTTTTCTCTGTGAGTCACAGATTGTTTTCTTTCTGGAGCTTCACTTCCTTTACCTCAACAGTGAGAACAAGCAGAAGGCCTAGGACAGTTTGACTCACAGAGCAATGAGATCGTTTCACACAAGGGATTCCCTGTGTCAGTGGGCATCAAGGAAAGCAACGCCCAGCTGCAGTTCACTACCAAGTCAAGATTTTGGACAAAAATCACCACTCTGCCCTACCATGGGCTGTCTCTACAGGGACAAGTAGCCAAGAACTGGACCTCATTGTGACTTGTTTTCCTGAACATAAGTCCCAGAAATCAGTTTATTATTATCTCAAACTCATTCTTTCCAAGTTTATATCTTCCCTAGGCACATGTAATTTCAAAATACTTTGTTCATTTTTGAGGCATTGAACTTTTACAAGACTAATACAATAGTAGTTGGAAAGGCATGAAAAGAGCTGGTTTATATACTGCAATATCACAAATCACCTGGATGAACTTGACACAGAACAAGATGTTCTTACTCCTACGGGTTATTTAAAGGCACATCTTTACAGGCCTAGTCTTTGATACACATTTTTTTTGATGACTTTTATGACACATATGATGCCTTCCAAAATGGTCTGCCTTGATGCAGAACAAGATGTTCTTACTCCTATGGGTTATTTAAAGGCACATCTTTACAGGCCCAGTCTTTGATACACTTTTTGTTTGATACACTTTTATGACACATATGATGCCTTCCAAAATGAGCAGTCAGGGTGAAAACATAGCTGTTGAGATAGTGAATGTAGCATTCACTCCTCAAAGCTATGAAAACATTGTGTCAAAAGGCAGATGAAATGACAGTGACCTGAAATAACAGGAAGCTGGCCTCAGTTGTAAATCTGGCAGGGGCAGAGGGTGATGGTGATGGAAGCTTGTGAGCTGTATCCAAAGCCATTAAATATAGCCCTGCCACTGAATAAACTGGAAGACATATTTCAGTCTACAGCAAGTCAGAGTTCAAGCATCAGTGGCCTTCGGAACCTCTGTTCAGACCTTGTTCAGATCCAAGTACAGAAGCTTTGGAGTGATCTTTTTACTCTACTGTTAAATTTCATTGGCACCTATGTGCAGCTGTGGGCTTTCCCCAACAGAGTCACTAGCGTTCATATTTCCCTTGTGGAAAATGGATATGAGAGAGTAAACTCTTGCATTAACTTTAGCCTTCTCCTGGTAGTCTGGAGGAGAGTGCTCGAGAATCCAAACTTTGGCAATTCTTTTTTCTTTGCCTTAGAATATGCACAGTTTTGTGAAATCTGTTCTGTAAAATGGCTGGCAAAAGGTGAAAGAAAATCATGAGGAAAAGCAAAGAAATGCGAGACATAAAACCAGAGTCATATAAGAAAGAATTTACTTGAACCTGGGAATCTGATTTATTCCATTAGAGAAGAAAAAGAGAATGAGTGCTCTGTATGGTAAAATTGCATGCCCTTTACAGGGCACAAGCATTTCAGAGATTCACAGATGTCTGCATCCAGCTCAGACCAAATGGCAGCAGTAATGGGGATTAATGTCCCTTTGCCCAGTACCTGCTACTCATTTCCTTAGTGGAGAAGGACTTTCTGGAAGGATCACCAAGGGAGACAGTATGCTACACAGGTCTTTTCCTTTTCATAATCAATATGATTGCCATATTAAAAGTTGTGTCCGAGGAAGCTTGATGGCAAAAGTGCTAGAAGACAAATGCAGTCTGACAGGAAGATTGAGTTAGATCTCCACTAAAACTAACAATTCTTCTAAATGAACCATTATGTGAACTTCTGGCTGCCTTCAGACACATCACAAATACAGGGATCTATGGTATGCTGAGGCCAGTCTAGATGGTAGCTCTGCCCTAGAAGGACACTTCATCCATGGACTGCTTTGCTCTTCTTCACTGCCAGCTTTCAGCCAGAGCAGCCAGCAGGTGGCTCAGCCTGGCCATGCAACCGCTGGGTACCAGGAACTTGAGAGAGAATGCCTAACAACAGAGGAGGAGAGCTGGACTCCTTCTTCATCAGTGGCTTACAATATTAATATTAATGGTAGTGAAACTGCACCCCAGAAATACCTGTTGTAAAGTGATGTGGGGAGCTGATGAGTCCATACTTGGAAACAGAAGACCCTTAATGGGGCTGAGCTGTCGCTCATAGCAGTGGTGTTTGTGCCAAGGTCTTCTAAAATTGCAAGTGATCGTTGTTTTTGGTCTGGTGCTAAGTATCTTTGTTAAAAATCTTTTTTCCTTTGGTGGGCCTGCCCTGGATCCCCAGTCTTTTGAGGATAGTCCATAGGGATTTTAGAGTTCAAGCTCAGTTTCATCATGCCCTGATTGTTCACTGTGGACAGACAGTGGCACTAGCAAATGGAAGAGGTTTATAGTCCTTCCCACTTCACTGCTTAAGTCCTATGGGTGTTTGTGCTGACAGACAACAACTGGGCAGTAAATGGGTTATGTAACACCACAGAACAGGAAAAAAAAACTAAAGGACACTGTCATCCTGCTACATAAGGACTATTTCTAGTCTTGCCTCTTGGCTCCTATAGGTCTGCTTAGAGGGGAGGACCGGGATTTCTTCACTTGCAGTTCCAATGATTTCTGCCATGGTCGTTGTTGGAAGTCACACAGCCCTCCAAGATCCTGCTGCCAAAACTGAAAAGTTTGTTGTCTCCCTCTGTTTATGGGCAGGAGGATAAATTTAGACAGAAGAATACCTTTGCTGTTCCCAGCAAAATTAACCCAGGACCGCAGTAAACTGCTTTCCTTCAGCAGCTGTGTGCTTTTGGCTGGTGCTTGCTGGTGGCACAGCTGGAGGTGGGTACTGCGTGCACACCCAAGAGGTCAGGCTGAGACACCAAGTTGAGTGACTGTGCCTTCTGGAAAGCATTCTCAATAAGATTGCTGTATTCCCACATTTGTATTTGAAAGACCTTGTGCACACTCACATTTTAAGCACAACCACAGTCAGTGCATTAATGTATGAGAGATTTACAGACCACACTTGAAATTCTAGTCTGCCTATTTTTTAAAAAACATATACTAAAAAAAAGTTAAATTTTTTTTGATGTTTGAGCAGATATGGAATTACATGCAATTTCTGTCTGATTGTGTTTTGATGTAGAGCCCACAGGTCGAACTTTCAGCCTTCTACTTGCAATCTTTCCTAACAGCCATCTGAAAATTAGAAAAGCATTGAACCCAGCCACCTTTGAACCACCAATCCTATTGTGGTGATTCAGGTTTTCCTTTGAAAATGCTGAAAGATCATACTCCAGCAGGAGAAAGATGAGACTCAGTATTTTTCCTGTAGGTCTTCACAGGACTCACATATTTGTTTCTGTATTGGGAGTGATTCATATCACAAATGCCTTTGTCCATTTCTCTCTTTCTGCTACAATAGCCCAGGTAATTAACTAAGTGAAGAGGCTGTCAATTAAACATTGATACTAATCTTGGCATAAAAGCTCCCTTGAGAAACTCTGAGTTGGAACATATTTTACAGTGACACCACTGCCTTCATTCAGCTCACTTCTCAGACAATTAAGTGCTCCAAATGTTTGTGTGTCATCCAGGCAACATTAGTAGCATGAATGACCCCTGGTATAGATACAGTCCTACAAAGAATGCCTGGAAATACAATGCCTATTGTGACAGCAAGGCTGATTTTATCAACCAGGAGACATTTTATAGTTAATTAATGCCAAGATCTTTAATGATAAGATTGTCAAGGACAATTAAGAAGATTATTACAAGTGTCCTTGGTAACAAGAATGCAGTACTGATTTTAGCTTACTTTCACTAAGTGTGGCTTAAAGGTCAGTTTCTCTGAAGTGTGAATACTTAAGCATTCTTTGAAAAGATGTCATTATACATTAATCTCAGGAGGAAAACACATTTTTCTAATGTAGCTGTGCAGCACATGAAAATTAACGTGAAGCTCTTGCTAAGAAATTAAGGTAAAATATTTCAATGAGGAACTTCTAGCCAGTGTCACATCCTCAGCAGCAGCTCTGTTGAAACAGATCCATGTTCTGAGATCAAGTCAGTGGAACAGCTTCCTCCAACTTCAGCCCACGTGGTTCAGAACCATGACCATACAGTCAATAAATGGACAGACCCTCCTCAGTGAGCCCTTTGGTGCTCAGTAAGCTTCTCCTGTTTTTCATCTGCCCCCAATATCGGATTCAGCTTCACTGTCTCTCACTCATGCACCACACCAAAGCTTAAAGGGCATTTGGCATAAATTCTCTCTGTGAGCTGGATAAGCTCACAGAAGAAAAGTTATACTGGTAGCACAGATTGCATCCTGAATGTTGAAATTAAGAGGAAAACTAATTTTGCCTGTTAGAACTGGGGAAAAGTGTACTGAAAGAGGGCATTTCAGCCTCTTACAACGACATTGTAAATGCTGGGCACTTTTTGATTTAAGGTTGTAAGTGATTGCATGTAAGATGGATGTGGTTTTCTTACCTCCACCACCCCTTACATCTTAATTCAGTATTTGGCCCCTGTCTGATGGCCAAAACCCACTGACTCAAAAATAAAGAAAACACATTTGGCAATGTGAGAATATTCTGATCTTATGCTCTTCTTTGTGGTGGGGACAGACAACAGCAGAGACCAGCATACCTGAAACTTGAACTTTCAAAAAGCTTTTAGTGGTTCCTAACAAAAATCAGGAATCAGTTTTAAGTATGAGTTGTTTGAGGAATGGGTGACCAATAAATACAACTCCTCAGATATGAAAGAAATAATTGCTTAGAAAATGTTTTCCTAGTTAAAAAATATATGAACATTTGATACAAATATTTTAATTATAACCATTATAAGAAGGGAAGAAAAGGACATCTTTCACAATATACAGTTTTCATTCAGAGAAATTAAAGGAATATCTAAAATATCAGTAGCCACCTAATTAAAACTTAATATAAAGCATTAAAAAAAATACAATAGATAAATCCATGTCAGGCATCAGGTTAATATAGAAACAGAGGTTATAATTACGAATGGAATTCAGTAAAAATTGAGAGATTTAGCAGAGGCTGCTGTGCCGTGTTTAAAGCAAGTAATTTTATAGCAATTACAACTGCAAACAATGAAAGCAAAACAATGAAAGTATACCTAATACTACCAAGAAATAATTATGTTCAAGATGACCAAGACTAAGACACTACAAGCTACAAAAATATGGTTAAAGGCAATCAGAATGTCTTCTGGCATGTGGGTCATCTTAAACATAAAAAGCACTAATGTCACACTGTTTTGGTCAATAAATGCAACTATTTTCTGATGTATAACTTAGATTTATCCCAGCCATCTGATACAGCACTGGATGCCACACAGATTTTAAACCCCCAGTTTGCTCTGAACCTGTTCTGTTTGCCAGTTCTTGGTGTAATGGGTTGGGAAGCCTGGCCACCACCATAATGTAAAAGAGCAGTTAACATATACAGCATGTAGCCTTGAAAGCTGTTTACCCACAAACTTGCTAACTCATCCCTGAGACAATACAGACTTTTTTAAAAAGAATTTTCCAGAATGATCAAGATCCGGTCCTTCCTTTTAACACAAAAAGGCATTTCCCACAGTGTAGAATACTGCAATTCTGCAATGTCATCAGATCTCAGAAAATATATTTTCATTTATTACCTAACTAATTATCTCCAGCTGAGACAATTGCTTTTCAGATATGAGTCCCACCAACATAAACACATTTACTGGGCATGACTGTCATTCTCTAAGCTGCTGCCAGCTGTGATGCTGTTTCTGCACCTCTTTGTTTTGGAGAGGTGAAGCCCAGTCATGCACTAGAACAAGTGGCAGCTGAGAGCTCACCTCATTCTTCCCAGGCATTTACCAAAACACAGCCACACTCACTCCCACAGCTGCATTCCACTATCAGAAGACTGCTGCTTTGCATGAGGGTGTGAAAAGCTGGGAACCACAAAAGGGCTTTGGGAAGAAACAGCACTAGGACATGTTGAAAGTCAAAACTGGGAGTTTGATAAATACCCATAAATGTTGATATTTGTCCATTACAGTTTCCTCTACTTCTCCTTTCCTTCTTTCCCAGTCATTTTCATTTGCTTCTCATCTTTCCACAGCTCATCCCCACACAGAATTCTCGGGAGACTACTTAGGGCTTTCTGTAAAAAAGCCCATGATCTGATTTTAAAGGGGCCAAATGTTTGTTTCACTACATGTCCTACCACAACTGTCATTGAGCATCCCTTTTACAGAGGTATCATCAAGTGCACCACTGAGAAGAGACTCATAGAGAGAAAATAAATAATATAATATTATATAATATATAATAAATAAATTATATTACAGCTCACTGGCTAGTGGCAATTATCACCACAGGGACCCAATTATCTGCTCCCACACTTGAGGATATTTCTGAGTAAAGATGGGACTCAGTGAGTGAAAGGCTGAGCCTGGAAGCATCGCCACTTCCCGTCTTCCCGCCAGAACTGTTGTGTAACTTAGTAATTTTAGAGCCCATTCTTCAATTTACTCCTCATACTTGGAAAATTGAGAGGTTCATTTGCCTGTGAGAGATACAGAGAAATTTCAAAACACCAGCAGTAGAAAAAATAATGCTCAGATTTTTTTTTACTACACAGAAATAAATCTGTTTGCAGGAAGGTGAGAGGAGAGTAGTGAATAAAAGCAAAAGTGCTGCATTTTTGCACAACACTTCATGTTCAGCATCAAAACTATATTTCCATCAAGGATATACTTACATAGGCAGTGGCTGCTGCTCAGTCTGTATTCCTTAACTACTTTATAATTGCTTTATTATTAATCCATCACATTGCAGTTAAATGTCAAAGAAGTTACCATTCTGATTGTCCGTTCATACAGGACAGTTTTATTCAGCGGGCTGCATCCTGACAAACCAGAAGATTGCTTCTGCTGGCTCACAAACTGGAGCACACAGCCTTTCTGATGCTGACAGATTCCATCTGCTCCCCTTTAATTAACATCTAATATGTAAACCATCTAATACATGTAACTCTGCATAACAAGGGATTAAGAAATAGAAGGTAGCTCTTCATCATGAAGCTGTGTCATCTCGTGGGATCTCATTACGAACAGTAAATGGTACCAAAACATAATGGGACCTGCACACTGGTAGAAACAGCACATGTCAGTAGTCTCACTGAAACAAGTACAAACATGTATGAGCACAGAGACAAAATAAAGTGGAAGGTGTAGCAGCTTTCAAAGATGGATTCACATTGGTACTGCTCCAGCTCAGACATCAGCTGATTTAATGCAATTACAAGGAAGAATGGGATCTGCTCATTTGTGTTCCCAATTATTGCTAGCTAGATAAGAAGCATTGTTTCTATAAGACTCTGGTGCAATCCATTAAACCCATTAAAAGTGCTAATTAGCTCATGTTCTACAAATGAAAGTGTCCAGGCAGCACTTTGTTGTCTAATACCTTCCAGCCGGCAAAAGCTGGGGATGAAAATATACAAAGAATAGCTTCTAGGAAAGCCCTGCAACCGAATTAAGATGTCAAAAGTAAGGGAGATAAAATGCTCTTCTACATAACAGCAGCTGATGAACAGGCATGAAATTTATGTGGCTGGGGGACAGGGCTTGCCACCATTCATGGCTGGCTAAGTTATGTGAAAGGTCAAGGCTGCTATGTTTTCATGATAATATCTAAGCAGAACACAAGCATTTGGAGAGTCTCATCCACACATCTATCTAGTGAGCTACATTAAACTCATACAGAACAGCTGCAACAAGGCTTGCAATGCTCAACAAAGGGCAGGAAGATTAGACACCTCGATAATAAGACATGAAAGACCCTAATGGCAAGAGGAGAAGGGGAGCTGTGCTCACTAACCTGCACCAATGACAGAACCATTGTTTGAAGCCTCTCTGAAACTGAAAGAGGGGGGAGGGATGGACTAAGGGGACAGTGTGAGATCAGCACCTCCTGGCAGGTTTGGCCTTTGGTTTTCTGCAGCACATGGGCTTCAATCTTGTGCTACGAGCTCTTGAGCTTATAATATTGTTCTAAGTTGTGCCAGTTGTCCTCCATTTGCCCAGAATGGATCTGGAAGGCCAGTCTCTGAAAGTGTGCTCACATGAAACTGCTCTGTGCTGTGGGTCCAGCAGGTCTCAGAGAGGAGACAGGAAAGAACTGCTCACATGTCTTTAAGGTTCATTCATATTTGCATTTCCCTCTTTCCTGCTCCCAGTTTTGGGAGGCATGTAAACAAACACCTTGCTCCAAGCTATACAGGACAACACAGGAGCCCATCATTCACAGCATCTTCAGTGGGAGCTGGTCAAAAGCTTGAGGTGAGGAACAGGGTTTGCATGGGATCTGTCCCATCTGGGACTGATTGTTCAGCCACTGAAGTGGAAAAAAAAAGGGGATTGCATTGGAGTCAGTGCAAATACACATGACCCCACTTTAGCACATGTCTCACCTCTCTTTTAGTACCTCTGAGTACCCAATAGTATGAATATTTAAGAATCAATGAAAATAAATTCAGTTCATGAAGAGTGCAGGCAGATGATAATGAAACACCTCACAAGACACATGCCAATTTTGCCAACTACCTCAAAGTGCAGAGATCCAAACTTGCAGCTAACAAATGTCATTGGTCATACTCACTTTATCTTCTGTCCACTCATCTCAGCTTTTCTATTTACACCACTGATGTTTTTAAATGCTAGAAAGGTGTATTTTTTTTGTCAGGTGATGCAGATGTCTGTTTGTGCCTGCCATACTCATCCTGTCCTCTTCACTCTGGTTAATGGTCATGTTTACACTGTTGCAAAGACAGTGTCCAAACATTCCTTAATAAAGCACATCAATATTGTGACAAGGCACATGTGTCACTTGCCTGAACTATGTGCTGTTATCAGCCATTACATACTCGGTGCTTCTCTGTAATTTAGTACTGTCATGAGAAAATACTTAAAGGGTAAGCAAAAATAAAAGCCATAGTCCTGGTCTTTATTCAGTTCTTCCTGAAAGAATAAAATTATTCTAGTTATTTTGTTAGAGTGCTAAACATAAATTGCTTCTAGTTATTTTTGTTAATGTGCTAATCATAAATTGCTTTCCAATTCTATTGTTTTCCATGAATGTTTTTAGAGAGAATGAACCTGCACTCATTTATTTTGCTGAGATTTGCTTCATAATAGTTTTAACTTCAGTCCTGGATTTCCTAGCCCTTTTCTTTTTCCTTTTTTCCTGCCACAGGCTAAATCCATTAGATAGATACACAATCATTTAGAAGCCATTAAATCTTACTTTTGAGAAGAGGCCCTCTAGTTAGAGTTTCACTCTTATCTCATTTCCGATCAGAGAAGGAAGTCCTGTCACAGCGATCCTGCCTTGAAAACTTCCCCGGCATCACGCTCTGCAGGAGAACACCCATCCTCCTCTCCACACCCCTGTGCCATCCAAAGACCCTGCTAAAGCAAGCACTGATTATCTACCTGCCTGATCTCCATGTTTGCTCCCTTGGGAGTTGTCAGCTCACAGCAAGCAAGCTGAAATCCAGATTTGCTGCAGCAGAGCCTTGCTCCAAACAATATCCCGGCCCAGCAGAGGACAATTTCTGGGTTTGAAGCCATGCTCTTAAGGGGAGGAACCTTACACTTGCACTGGCTAATGGATGATACACTTCAGTAAGGCAGGGGAGTAGAAGTTAAAGGAGGGCTTTCATAATGATGAAATAAATTAATTAGAATAATACCATAGACTAGGTAGTCCCAACAGACGTTTGGGAGCATCAATCCATAGGTTGTGAAGCCCTGTCTTGCCTCTGATCAGCTGTGCATTCATAACTGCAGCCAGAGGAACCCCTCTGTGAGAGTCCCAGGGGCTGGGGGAGAGGAAGGGAAAGAGTTTGTTGGAAACCAACACTTGCAGAGGGGGTAGAGGCTAGAGGAGATGGCCAACCCAACCTCACCATTAGGATCTAAGGCGGAACAGGAGTTAAAGTGGATAATTCCTTGAGCAGCAGAAGCCATGCAGAGAGGTTTTCTGTGGCTGCCTTGCATGGATTTTCTGCTTTCTCATAATCTGGTTGATTTCATGCCCAAATTGCAGCATTTGCCTTCAGGGAAAATACTAACATTGGTGTGATTCCTACATTTATCTGGAAGTTTTTTCAAGATTTAGGAATACAGTTTCATGGAGCTTTGTTAAGACAGGAGTCCAATATCATGGCAGCCTCTGTTCTTCATTCAGATGTTTTTGAGATGGACAGTGGCATTCAAAGAGCCACATACGCTGACTAGGCAGAGTTTGCTTACAGAAATCCTACTTTTTAGCAAAAAAAAATTCACACTTGAAATCTAGCAAGTTTCATGAAAGGCTGGAATATAGCTTTGGGGAAAGGTCTAACTCAGTCCTAAATTTTGACTATTTAACAACTTATTTTCATAGTGATTTAGCCATATATTTTTATTTTTAATCAAGCTTGTGCCTCAATTGAACTCAATTGTATACCTTGGTAATATTACGCCAGTGGAAGTGAAAACGCTGTGATCATTTGTCAAAGAATTTGGATCTGGATTTCAATTTACAAATTGTTAAACCAAATTAAGAGAGATTTTTGAGGTTATTAATTGTTTTGGATTTTTCTTGCATTTAAAAATGTCCAACCTTTGCATTTGAGCAGAGTACAAACAAGTTGAACTTGCACAGAGCAAGTAGCAGAGAAGTTGTCAGCTCCTGTGTTTCAGGCAGGATCACCAGCCAATTTCAGGCATTTCTATCTTATTTAATCACCACTAACTGCAGCCTGGAATGCTGACACGATGTGCAGTGAAAGCAAAGAGTGTAAATTGGGCATGATAGAGGTTTCTCGATGCAGGAAGGAAGTAACATAACACTGAACCCAGCTCAAGTTGCACTGTGAGAACAGAATGAATGAGCAAACCAGGTCTCTGTCACAAAGCAACAGAGGAAAAAAAAAGATAATTAAAAAGAGCTAAAGGAAAAGATTAATGAAATATCTCTCTTTTATGTACTAAACTTATATTTTGAAATGCAAGAAAAACTGACATAACTTTAAAAACATGTTATACTTTAGTTAAAATAGCAAATTAAACAATTATCATGTTGAATTTAGTGACAAAAATCTTATGATTAAGTGCTAAAATCTTTTTCCTAAAACTTTTTGTGAATCCAACTTCGGTCAGTTCTCAGGAACACTTCTATTCAGAACTTCAGACAGGGATCTTCAAACTCAGCTGCCAGTATGCTGAGAACCCAACACACCCAGTGAGTAGGAGTTTAGGGTGTAAGCCCCACTGAGCAACTAAATGCCTAAACCTTGGTAGCTTAAAGTTTCTGCAGTGGATTTTAATGTGGAAAAACCTTCTTGAAGCTCTGTCCTCAGGTTTATGACATTATTGGTTACTGAGGTTTGAGCAAAATTCTGAGAAGCATGCTTCTCAAAAACCCACAAATTGTTATCTTTCTACAAGGGTGTGTAGTGATAGGACAAGAGTAAATGGCTTCAATCTGAAAGAGGTAGATTTAGATTAGGTGTTAGAAAGAAATTCTTCATTGCGAGGGTAGTGAGGGTGGTGAGGGACAGAAACAGATTGGCCATAAAGGTTATGGTTTCCTCATACTTAGCAGGGTTGGACACGGCTTTGAGCAGCCCAGCCTAGTGCAAGGTGTCCCTGCCCTTGGCAGGGGGTTGGAATTCAATGATCTTTAAGGTCCCTTCCAATCCAAACCATTCTGTGATGATTCTATGTACCTTGCACCTCCTCAGTGTACCCATTCAGAGGGGTAAAAAGGGACTCTGAATGGGCACTGGTAATGCTCAGCTGCTGTTCCTGGGTGTCCCAGAAGACCAGCCCTTCTTCCAGCTCATCTTGCCTGAGGAAATGTTTCCTCTCTCTGATGCCCTGGTGGTACATCCATCCTACTGCACAGAGGCTGTGCAAGGGATGGGTGGTCCATGGATGCAGGGTATTGGTGCAGGGAGCCTCGGGGTCCAGCACCCACTGAAACCTCTATGGACCCCAGGAGAAGCTCCATGGTGGTGTTTTAGGCTACTGTGAGAGAAACAGACACAGGGAGACTCAGACACCAGGGGAAAGGGGACAACAAGAAGCAGACTGACATTTCCTCCAGTTTCCTATGACTGTGATTCTGTTTCTAAACCCAAAACACTGAACCTCCTCCTTAGAAAAAAATCTGTGGGATCTTGCTCTCCACAGTAATTTTATAATTAACCCAGTTTTGTAATTACATTCACCTTCACTAAAACCAAGGAACTTAAAGAAAATTATTTTTATTGTATACTGGTAAACATATCTTGCCCTAGCAAACAATCTTTCTCTGAAGAGAGTGAAAAACTCCTTAGGCTGACCAAGACCACCCTTTGCAAGCAGCCAGTTCAGAATTACCCTGACTTAAAAATATAAATAAATACTGACCAGATTTACAAATCATTCTTTAGCCTCACTCACTCTTTTCAGAACAAAAAATACTGTTTATCTGCTCTGAGATCGACAGCCTTGCTCAGATATTCAGCACCATAGGAAGAATATTCCAGAGAAGAGTGCCATTGCAGTCTGTAATATATCTCTTAGAGCTGTTATATTATAGGCCCCACATTGTTTGTTGCATCCAGCTACACTATGATACAAAAAAGCCTCTCCTTTTTGTTACATGTTGCCTCATTTTACTTTCATAAAGAGATGTTTAGGTTTCTATCCTTTTGGATGGGACTGAATAATGTCACTTTTTAGTTGTGAACATATATTTTGAATTTCAACACAAGGACAGACCCAATGAACAGCTCTATTATACTTAAGAAATTGAGTTTCTATTCATAAAGAGCTGAGTAGTGCCTGTTAGATGGTTTCCCAAACAACAACCACTGAATACCTCCAAATGAGGCTGACTATGTCAAAACACTAAAACATGAATAGGATTTCTTCTCAAAGGAAGGACTGAATCAAAGTACAACTATAGTGATATATCTTCTAATACAGCTATTTACAGTCTAAGAAGTACCTTTACCTTGGCTTAGAATCACTCTGATTTCTGCTACAGTGTTTTTGTTATGAATATGCACCTTATTATACTGAGGAAGGGTTTCTGTGAACAGTGTGTAGGGCACATTTACGCTCTAATTCTCCTGAATAGAATGTGGTGCTTGCCATGAAATATAATACTTGCCATTTTCAGACTTAGAGTATCTTAACTGTGTGTTCATATTTTTGTCTGCTAATACTTTTTTAAAAAATATGTACACGAGCAAAAGTAACTGTAACAAATCCTTGATAATAATTTTTCAAGAATTATTCAGGAAAAGATGACTTAATTCCTCAATTCAGTGACAAAAACAGTTTTGAATGTCTAGTCTTAACCAAAACAATGGAAAATAAAGGGGAGAAAATATTGTACTTTTTATAGAAGCCACAAGCAACCTTATCAAATTGTACCTTACCAGGTAACAAAACACAGCCTTAGGAGAAATTTTCAAAGATGGAAATTTGTCAGGGATGCAAGCAAAACATTCCAAGCAATACATATACTTGTCTTTTTTCTCAAGGAGAATTTATCATTTACAAGGGTTATGCAGAAAATTACCATTGATCTGTTAGAGCTCAATATCTCTTGTGCTTAGTTTGAAGTATAAGACAGTGGGAAGACTAATGGAAAGCCTGGCTCAGGAGTTGTAGGAAAAACTGAAGTAGGTGAAGCACAGGCATTGCTAATTCAGCTCTGTGAGGCACAAGAGTCTCCTTATGCCCCCAAAAAAGAAGTGATCCTGCCCCTCTGGATCCCACTGGAGCCGAGTGAGGGTGCATCGTTCATTTTTGTCCTCCTCAGTACAAGAGAGACTTGGAACTCCTGGAGCAAGTTCAGCAGAGGGCTACAAAGGTGATTAAGGGACTGGAACACCTCTTGCTTGAGGAAAGGCTGAGAGAGCTGGGTCAGTTCAGCCTCGAGAAGAGACAGAGGGGGACCTCATCAATGTTTCTCAGTATCTAAAAGGCCAAGAGGATGGAGCCAGGCTCTGCTCAGTGGTGCCAAGCAACAGGACAAGAGGCAATGGGCAGAAACTGATGCACAGAAAATTTCACCTGAACATGAGTCAGAACTTCTTCACTGTGCAGGTGACTGAGCATTGGAACAGGCTGCCCAGAGAGACTGCAGAGTCTCCCTCACTGGAGACAGTCAAGAACCTGTGAGGCACCATCCTGTGCTGTGTGCCTTGCACCTCCTGTGTGCTCTGGAATGACCCTGCTTGAGCAGGGAGGTTGGAACCAAATGACCCACTGTGGTGTCTTCCAAATTTACTCATTCTGTGAAAAAAACCAGAAAGTAAAATAAAAGAAAATTGAAGGTGCGTATTCTGCTGGGTTTTCAAAAAAAATGAAGCTCCAACAACCCATCCATTTACTAACAACTGATAGAGCACATATCAGTGAATAGGTTCCCTACTTGAGTGTGATATGTAAGTGAAGAATGGGTACTCTATTTTAAAATGAACATAAACTCAGAGGAAGGGAAAAAAGTAATTTTCTTCCCCATCCTAAAGTTTAAAAGGCAAAGTTCCATCATTTTGTGCTGCCATAAACTTTTTCTGAAAGTTTCTGTTTAAAATGTTTAAGAAGACTTTTTTACTTAAAAGGAGCTATTTTTGTCATTGTTGCTTTAAAAGATCTAAAACTCTCAAGTCCAGTGTCATGTGCTTCAACAGCAAAGCCACTTAGAAAGAGCAGCATTCCTGCTAATGGAAGTACTGTTCAAAGGAAGAACATTACTCCTTGGTTTGCCTCCACAGCCAGCATTTGCTAGAAGGGAAGACACATTGACATCTGGCTTGTGGTGGGTAAATGTTAGATTACACTTAGCAAGTGAAAGTCAAAAGTGCTTTCTATGTTGCTTTTTAGTTAATGGCATCTGGTCTGTTAAGACTGTGGCATTTTGTTGTTCCTTCTACTCTAAAATATATGTTTTGGTCACCAGACTGATTCTGCTAGGTTTCTCTGAGTGGGAACATCCCACAATGAATACCTATGTCCACCTGTTTCACTTAATTTCTGTACATGATTAATAATTATTCTGATTTATGAAAATGATATAGAATAGTTTATTAGAAATTTTATTAGATACAGAGTAATAGAGGCTGGGATCAGTTAAAGGCAGCTGGAAGGGGAGTTATTGCCTACTGTTAATTAATATGACAGTGACTACTAACTGTACTTGTTATACCCCACAGAAATTTTAATCAATATCCTTGTAAATTACCCATTACCTCACAGTAATTTTTGTGCAGAAAAACTACAATTCTTTCCTGTGTTTCTTCCCTTCAGATGCAGGGGCATAGCAGGACTCACTTTTGACTGTAGGAGACCTTACTTTGGGCCCTTTATGTGTCAGTACTTGTGACAATTGCAGGTTTAAGATGCGTTTTGCTCTAAGTAAACACTGCTGATTACACACAACCCAATGTGAAGTAGCATTTTCATGTGCTGATTACACACAACCCAATGTGAAGTAGCATTTTCATGTGTTGATTTTATATCCATCACAAGAGGTGATTTTGATTCTTCTCAGGCTTCCTTAAGCCAGCATCAGCAAGAAATTTCCCAAGGTAGTTTCAGTTTCAGATTAGCCAGATTGTTTCAGAGAGCTCAGCAAATCTGTAATTCACTCATCTGAAAGCAAAAGTACATTCCAAAAGCTTAATAAAATAGTGGTAATCTGCATTTCAGTCTCATTTAAGTAAGCATACAGATGATTGAATGAACTGTGACAAAAACATTTTCCAGTGTAAGTTGCCTGACAGGTAACATGACATAAATTAGGTAGAAAACATCCACTGTGTCACCATTTGCCCCTGTATTTCTGTGGCCATGGGGAGACCATTATTTCTATATTCAGTTATGTAGTTAATTAACAGAAGTGTTAAAGAATTTGCACTCTGGTGGTGGAAACTCTTTTTGTTTATTCTGTTTGAGCTTTATTGTGATTCTTTAATGATTGAACTCACAGCAGCATGAGAAGAACTGTTTTACAGTGGGTTGTAATTTGATATGATTATTTGGTGGTAAAGGCTTTGAAGCGTGTCTTGCCTCACACTCAGCTGTTTCAGAAAAGAAGGAATTAATTGTCAGCTCTATGGATAGTCAAAGCTCAGCTCTTACCTAAGACATGAGCATTTGTTATGAGGCATGTTTGCCTAATCAAAACTGCCTGAGGCTGCTTTGAGATTATTGAAGGTGCTGGAGAAAGCTGTCTGAGGCTGGCAGGCACAGGAGATACAGATCCTTTCCTGAAGCACTAGTGTGTCAGGTCGTCAAAAACATCTTTAGATTAATACTGGAAAAAGTTACGGATTGGATTGAATGTGCCACTGAGGGAGATGTGCATGTGCACTCACTCCTGATGTATATTGCTGAAGTAGACTAGAGCTAAAGAGGGAGGAAGTAGAGTTGTGATTTTTTTTCCCCTTTCTTTACCATCATCTTATCATCTGGCAAAAAGGCTGGTACCCCAAAATCTGTATCTCCATCCCCTTTCATCTTTGGGTGGTGGTCCCCCTCTTCCCCAGCCCAGGTATCCAAGCCATTTTCTTACCACTGAGTAATCCTATACATAAGGGGGATTTTGGCATTAGCCTGTTTACCTTTTTCTCACTCAGCCCTACACTGGAAGGATTAGAGTGAAAATGAACTGCGAGTGCAAAGTGACAAAATGGGTCTCTGGCTTACAGTTTCAGGCTGTAGCTCAGGCTCAGCACACACAATGCAGTCCATTGGGTTTGTTTTTGTTTTCTTTTTACTTTTTTTTTTTTTTTTTTGCTCACAGACAGCACAAGAATTTTAAGAATATGTAGAATGTCAAAATTGGCACCTCTAAGCCTTCTCAGACAAGGGAAATGGTTTTTCTGCAGCTCCCCATCCTCCTCTGCCTGGATTAACCACGGACAAACAAAAGCAGTGGATTTTCTCCAAGGCTGGGTGCCTAAAACAGGGTGGGTCACACACAAGACAGGCCAGGTGAGTTTAATGTTTTGTCTATTGATGCCACTGTATCTTCAAAGGCACCATGTCACTCAGCCCTCAGAGGGCTCAGTGTTCTAAAGATCTGTAAGTAGTTTTAAGTTAAAATAAGACCACATTGACAAAGAATATGTGTTTCACAACAGCCTTGATCCCCCTCTCCTCTGTCAGAGTGTGTGAGGATTTCAGACCTACACAGCTCTTTTCAAAGATGTGCCCAACTCAAGCTGGGCGCTCGGAAGCTTTTCATCTCAGAAGTTCATAACCATAGTTGGGAACCATTTTTCCCTTCTGCATCTTGTGCTTATCTGGGACAACATCAGCTGATACAGCAGCAAGAACCACTTGACAGCCACCATGACCAACAGGACTCAGCCATGGCTTTCCATGTCTTCTCTGCATCACATGGAGCTTTCCACCTCTTGTGTTCTCATATGAGTAAAACTGCACATTATGATATTCCCAAATATTTTTATTAGCAGGTGTCTTCATTGCAGGTATTCAGCAGCTTTTCTCAGGGTGGACAGAGGACAAGGGCTTGATCCAGCAAGGAGAATGTGTGCCCCCATTTCCCAGGCTCAGAGTGGCTGCAGTGCCTGAGAGTGATAACAATTAAAGCTGTTATGGAGTAATTAAACTGTCTCATATCTGAGAGATATGCCAACCCACTGTCAGGTCTGCAATTTGGTGCCAAAACACAAAAGCATTTTTTGTGCCAGTGATATACTCTGGGTGAGTTCAGAAACAGAGAACATTGCTGGTAAATTCTTTTGAGGAACTCAGAAATGACTGTGGAAGTACCAGATTAGCTGAGTGCTTGCTGTATCTCTTGTACTTGGACAGCTGTACACAGCCTCCTGGTGACAGAAAAGCTCCCAGCCTTGGTTATTATAAATCTATTGATTTATAATATATAATTTATCATTTATAGATTATATATTTATAATTTATATTATATTATATTAATGTATAATTTTACCTTCCAGAGGTACTGGTACACCAAGATACCACAGAACTGAAAGTGGCAGGACACTTAAGGACTTAATTTTAAACCTTTTTTTTTTTTTTAAAACCACTCAAGTTTCAGTGGTTCTATTCTTTTTGCATACATCAACCAGTTTTAGGACAATTACAGCAAAGTTTATCTTAGGCAGCCATCTCAATTGCACATATAATACTTTTACCTTGACTATCATGACCAAAAAAGAATTAGATTTTTAAGAGATCTTTAATGAGAGCCACATTTTACCAATGGAAAACAGCACTAAAATGTAAAATCAGTTGCCCAGTAAAATATTTTTTGATTAGAATAGAGAAATGAGAAAAGACAGGGCATCTTTTAGGTACAGGATTAAACAAACAGAAAAGCTGAATGCATATCTGTATATATATATATTTGTATGCATATTTGCATAAATTAAAGACTTTAAAAAGAACAATTATTTATAGAGAAAAACAAACTAAAAACTGCACAAAAATTGTGATTTCTTTATTTTTTAACCACAGTTCTTCATTATGTCTCTATTAAAAACAGTCACCGATAAGCACAAATAAGTAATATGGTCCACTGCCTGTAATGTGAGTGAAAAATCAATATTTTTTTCCTTATTCCTCAAAGACTTTATATGAAGATGATGAATCAGTGTCTGATGTTAAAGGTTTTGCCATTTTACTGCCTGATTGTGAAGTATTACAACAAGTAGAACTAAACTGCAGTTGTCCAGCTGCATCAACATAGAACATTTTGGGATGTGCTATTCTTGTTTTCTAATTATCATAATTGGCCAGAAGCCAGGGTTTTGCAGGTTGTTAGGCACTAGTCCTCTGAAAGTCCTGGATTTTAGGAACCTACATCAGTAAAATATGTCAAGGAAAGAGAGGGCATACAAATATATATTTTGAAATCTGGAACTAATTGATTTCTAAGTTTTCTCCACACAGTGTCTTCTAAATGCAGAGAACATCTACAGAGCCAGAACATTAGGGCCTGTGCTCAGCAACCTGTCTGTGCACTGGGTCAGTCCCTTTGCAATAACATCCAGGAAAGTTCTGGGAAGATGCAAGGCTTGCGTCTGTCATACCAGTCTCCAGATCAGCTTCACAAGCTGCCTTGTCTCTGGGCATAAGAACAATTCCTGATGAACGTGGACCAAGTCTGCCTTTGCACTTGGACACATAAAACTGTCCTTGCTCAAGTCATAGTCACTTAGCTTGTTTGCACAAAACCAGGGTCAGTGCTCACAGGTAAGCAAAGCACTGAAGATGCTCTTGAAAAGGCTGAAGGGCTTAAGAACTTGTGGTTAAACCTCTGAACTGTCACAGAGAATGCTTGGTTTCATTTCTTATCATACACTGAGCTGCTTGATATTGAACAAGTGACTTTATTTTGCTATGCGTCTACCTGTAAATCAGAAATAACATCCATGGTCTTCAACCCAACAAGCTTTAGGCATGATCTCTGCAGAGGCAGGAAAATCTTTGTGCTGAGTATTTGAATACACACTTGACTTTTTTCTAATGGAAGAGACAGACTTAATAGGTGGGGCTGGGAAATGACCCAAGACACACCTCACACAGCAGGGGAAACCATGTATCTTCACTTAACTCACTTTCACACCTGTCTCCCCTATTCTTTAGGCTCTTCTATGTGTAAGCAGTAAATTGGGGATGATTGGAGCCAGTAATATTTAACCTTCCCATGGCAGTTTGTGAAACAGCTTTCCAGGGTGCCACCTCTTGCAGTTCATCCCCTAGAGTGTGCATTTGACACATATTTGTTTTGAGGGGTTTTAAGCTGTGAAGATGTATGAATACTTGCCATCCACTTAATCTTGCTTGTCAGAGATGAGTTACCAGGCAGGAGGGATCTTGGGCTCTGCCCTACTAGGGCTGGCCAGACTTGCAACTTAATTGAATAGACCTGAGAAATGAAACAGCTTCTGTGAGTCACATGGAACACTGCATTTAGTCAAAAGAGGGGGAAAAAAACCCGGGAAGAGAGAAAATGTATCTGGTGATTATATTTAGGGGAGCAAGGAGCAAAGGGAAGAGACAGAGGACAAGAAAGGGGCAAGTGAAAAGCCATTGCTTCCTTCAGGATGCACAGTAATGTTTGCTGTAGAGGCAGGAACCAAATTCTTCTTTTTGTAATCAGCATAATCCACCAGAAATAATATATAATTCCTTGTAACTGAACGGCTGTCTCACAGATGGATGGTGTAATATGTCCCTTGCTTCCCTCGCTTCCCTCCCTTCCTTTCTTTCCTTCACTGGAAGTTCCTGTAATTGTCACTTTGTAATGTATATTCCAGCACATGGACATGCAGAATGAAGTCTACATGCTCATTTTGCACCATAAATGATGTGTACTGCCTTGTGTCACAAACAGTAAACCCTTTATACCAAAAGTCTGTTCATTTTCACACCATTCACTTGTTCAGTAACAGTTGTCCAGATTTTTTAATTCAGCTCCTTCCACTAATCCAGCAACTGCTGGTCTTAGACAGGTGCAGGGATCAAACAGGCTCAATAAACTGAAACATCTGGCCTGGAAATGATAATAGGCCCTTTTACTTTCTAAAGCAGAGAAGGAATGCAAAGTTTTCAAATGTTAAATCATGCAATTAGCCCTTGTAATATACTTTTTTTAAAAATTGAAACAATAGTGTTTTCTATTCAGGGTTCCATCATTACTTATGTCCCCCTTTCCTCTCTGCTGCAGAAGATGCCAGGCCAAAGGGGTAAAAACATCATCTACTACTAATAAATTTTTTAAAAACCCAAACAAACCAGACTTGCTTCTCTCCCTTCACAATCAGTCATTTTAAGAGGCCCATCCATGCAATAAGCCAAAACCTTCAGCAGTATTTGGGAAGACCTATGCCCCAGAGAATGGAAAAATCCCTGTACAAGCCCAGTTTCATGGAGATGAATGATCTCCAGGGTGTGAAGGCTGCTAAGAGAACAAAGCTAGTTGCAGACAATCACCTCATTATCTGGATGACACTGGGAGACAGTTGTCCTCATACTCTTCTAGTGCTGAGACTAATATCAGAGCTAGACAAAACCTTTCAAACTCTGAAAATGCCACAGGAGTATTTCTGTTCAAGGCTGTCCAATTTTGGAGCAGCTCCTGCCATGCTGCTGCCTGGATTTGGTTAGGCTGAGCCCATGGTAAGAAGGCTCATCTTGCTTTCTTCCAGGCATTGTTCCCAGGTGTCCCTGGCTTATATGTGGCTGCCTTTGTGCCCCGTAGACCAGAATCAAAACCTTCTGCAGGAAAGAAGAGTTGTCAGAAATTTTTATGGTTATGACTAAGAGGATGTTGTCTTCTGGTAGACCCTGTATGTGACCAAGTATTAGGGACAGGTATGTCCCTTTACCTGTATTAGAAAATAAGTTTCTATTTCTTGTTCAAAAAGTTCTCTATCTTCTTGATTAAAATGCTTTGGCTTGACTAAGTAAAATCATTTTTTAAGAAGTTTCAAACAGGCCTCACCTTGACTACTGGCACTCATTAAATCTCATGTGAAGAGTTGGTATTTTAATCCAGCACCATTGCAAAGTACTTTGGTAACTTTGCACTGACCAAATTTTCCTTTACACTTGGAGCTTGACATGGCATGGTCTCTTGAGTAAACTGGAATGTTCATCTTGGGCCAGGGAAACTTGGAAGCCAGTCCTGGGTCCCACTCCAGCCTTTGCCTCAAGTTTCCTCTGAGGTCTGAATGCTGGACTTTCACAAGTGCCGCAAGCCTGGCTACAATTTGTTCGACACATTTGGGCCCAAGATTCCAAATGTATGTTCAGTTCTTCTTACACACAATCTAGCCTTATAAACCCTATTTGTGAATAGACTTCTCTTGAAAATACTGTCTTTAGGCTCTCATAACTTCTGCTTTCAGGAAAGCTGGAATTGTAGCAGAAACAGAACATACAGGCTCTAGATTGCCTACAATACTGATCTCTTCTGTAAGGCAATGGTGTATACAAGACCAATGTAGTGAAAACAGAGTGTTCCTCCTTATTTATGCAGGAAGAGATGTCGCAGTGTTCCTACACTGCTGGCTGTGGAGGTGCAGCCATAGGGCCAGAGGCTGAATGCATTTCACAGTCCATGCCATGGTCTGCATTTCACTGCATGACTTTCCTCAAAGGTCATGGGCCTTCAGCTAAAAACACCCTACATCACTGTAATGTGGATGAGCATATAGATTTCCCTCAGTCACTGTATGTTGACAGTCTCTGGCAGCTGTTGCAGATCTGTGTTCTCATCCTGGAGTCGGTAAAAGGGGGTCATGAGCCAGGCAACTCCTCAGTTTTCCTGAGTTCCTGCACAGATTTTCCTTAAGGGCACAAGGCTGTGACTACAGGCATCTCTAAACACATGCTAAGTGACTGTTCACCTGTGTTAATGGCGCCCATGTGATGTAAACTGTGAGACAGAAATTAAAACAGAGTTAAGTGAGTACCAACCTTGATTAGCAGTGTCCCAAGGTCAGGCTTAAAGTAGAGAGAGCAAGAGACTTTAGCTCAGACCAGGGCTCCTAAATGCTGAGTTCTTCTTTCATGATAGACCTTGCACAGTGAGGTTCACCGAGAAGAGAGAGGTGCTGTGCAAGAGTCTCCATGAGCCCCCCAAAGGCAACATCCCCACCTTGCTGCAATGGATATGTCAGACCCAGAAGCAGTTACTGCAGCTGAGGGAGTTTGAGTTAAACTCTAAAGGGCAGGATGGCAAAAGGCACCTCTCCCACCAGAGCAACAGGAGAATATGGTAGGCAGATATCAACCAGCTTCCTGTTGTACTCCATCCCTTGGGAATCAGAGGACCAGGAGCTTCTGACCTTAGAAAATAAGCTGGACTGAGATTTCTTTGCACAGGGCAGATGGTACATCCCTGTGGCACCTTTGCTATTCCTGGAAGCTAAAAAAATCATAATGATTTTTGAAGGAATGATGCAAGTAAGAGAAAAATTATGTATTGGTACACATACAGCTGATCTCTCAAAATATTCTACCTATAGAGTTGCTGATTAGAATTTTAAAAGTTTCTTAACTTGGTTCACAATTACAATGTAATGATTTGTTTTAGAAACACATACAGATGAATAAGTCAGAATTGTGTATACCTTTTGTTTTCTGATTTTGAGATGTTTCAGCTTCCTGTAAGGAAGAGAGAAGTAGTCTCTAAAAAAACATCTTCTCCTACCAGAAAACAGAGACCAAGTCTAGTGACCATGGCTCCTACTGGCATGTACCAGCACTTGTACATAATTCTGTAATTTGCCACATGAACACAGCTTATGCACTGAGAATTTACTTGATTTCACTTCACTTGCATGGATGTAAAAAACTCACCAAAAATAGCAAGATCAAGGTCATATTTATTATTGACTACTAAGTTTAGGTGTAAAATGAAACCAAGACAGAGATGTTTTTTGTTAGTATAGTAAAAAGCAGCTAAATTTGAGTGTATTTCATTAATTCAGTATTCTTTTTGACAGGTTAGATACTCTGGTTTTTTGAGCTCTACCCCAATGTCCTTACAAGTCATCAGTTCACATGCTCACTTCTGGTACACTAAATCCATCCTATATGTCTGTTATAAATAGGGTACTGCACATACAGCAAATGCAGCCCCCACTACACACCCTTGCATGATCTCTTCAAATAGCACACATATTCTCACGCTATATTTAGTGCTACATCCACGGTAACATATCACCACATCATTATATACAAAATGTCTTCATAAAAACAAACATTGGACCAGAGAAATGTGTCTCTTCAGCCTGCATTGAAGTCTGCCAAGCCACAAAGTCCTACCAAAACTTTTATTTTACTTAGTTTAATTCTGATTACATAAATTTCTAAAGCTTTCCTAGTTTTTGAAGCTCCCAAACAAATTCAAATGACAATTATCTGATGATATCAGTCCAGATAGTGCTTCTACAAGTGAGTCTAGCAACATTAATAAGCTGTTCAGATAATTTTTATGGCTGCATATTGCCTTCTGGTTTGAAATTTGGACTGTTGTGTGGATCAACATACTGGCAACTTGCTCATCTAGTAAAGATGGAGCAGTCCATAAAAATGGAGCAGTAACCTCCTTCCAACCCCCAAGTAAGAAATCCAGACCAAGGTGCTGCTCTTAGATATTGCATCAACATAAATTAAGTATTGAGAAAGATATGAGCATGAGAGGATGTACAGCAGTGCTGGCTGACACAATAGTCTACAGGCTGAGCACACCAGCAATTTGTCATCTTTCTCTTTTTTTCCTGTTGTAGGTATCACAGAATAAAGGAATCTTAAGAGGAGGTCTCAGGGGACATAATAGCAGTGATATGTAGAACGTGGATAACTGTGGTCAAGAGCATCTTGAAACTGAGCATGTGATGGCAGCAGGATACAAATGGAGAAGGAAGTTAATACTTGAGGGATTGATTAAGTTGTGATTATGAGTGATTAAGATCTGTTGAGGCAGGAAAAAAATGCCCAGGAAGGGCCCTGAGTTTGAGGCACTTAATGCAGCAGAAAACATGGGGAATTGTTGGAGGCTTCATAGGGAAGTGCTGTCCAGGGAACTTGACATGCCAAGGAATGGTCATTACAGCAACACTGATGAGACAGGACGGTCTCTCTTGGAGACCAGCTGTCCTGGTTCTGGCCAGGACTGGGTTCCGTTTTTGCAGTAGCCAGGAGGGGGCATGGCCAGGACACAGAGGCTACTCATGTCACACAGAAGAGTCACACAGCACAGTAGAAGTAGTCAGCCTTTGTTGAGTGTTTTCCTTGGGATGTGAGCAATCTTGTTTGAATCACTCACTTTTTTTTTCCATCTACACTCTGTCATTAGGATTGATACTGTTTCTGCTCATTTTTTCTTTTTATTTGCTGTTTCCAGTAAATCATTCTTATCTCAAGCCATGATCTTTCCCCTTTATGCCTCCAATATTCCTCTCCAGCCTGCTGCAGTGGGAGGAGGGAATGAGTGAACAGTGCATGCTTTGGAGAGGTTCAGTGGGAACACTAAATTGGGGAACACCATTCCTAAACAACGACACCAGCTAAGATAATTTTGCAGTAACAAACGTTGCATTGTGAACAGGAAAGGGTACATTTTTGATGAATCATACAGCAAAATGCCATCAGCTAAGGTACCCCTCTGTAGCACCCTAACCCATCTGAAGCCCTGATGCTCTCTTCCCGCAGATTGACACTGCAGTCCCTGAAACCTCATACTGAGGTTCTTCAGGGAACATACATAGCTGAAAACCAAATCTTCCAAAAACATCAGTTTTGTCTTGAAGCAGCAGAACTCACTGATGTGCCTGACACATTGCACCAAGCACAAACAGAGTAAGAGAGGGAGAAAGGACATGGAACTGGCATCAGGGTGGGCACAGCAGCTACCAGGAGACTCAGGGTGTGTCACCTTGAATTCACTCCTCTGCTAAAAGCTGAGAGAATGGAAGGCTGAGAATGGTTCTGACCAGAGGACAATATGTTGGTACAGTGTTAGAAAAAGGTATAGAAAGTAAAAGAGTCCTTTTTAGCTAAATAAATCCTGAAAGAGTGACTAAACATCCATTAAGTATTATAGGGGAGAGAAGACAATATTTGATTTGGGCAGAAGACAGGTTAAGAATTAAAGGTAGATCTGTATATTATTGTTTAAGATGTTACTGCCCTGAAAGTAACAGTCAGAAAGATGGATTTCTTAGCTCCTACCTGCAGTCCCTTGTCTTTATAACCATAATATTACCTTACCACATCCCATTAGTAATGTTTTCTTTAAAGCCTATTATGGAGAATGAGTTGAAAATCCCAAATTTCCTGTTATTATTGCTGTCATTTCTGCTCTTTGTTTTTTTCAAGAAGCCTGTTTTTTAAAATGCTCCAAAAACAACTTAAACTGGCCTTAAACTCATTCCTTCTGGTAGTTAATTCCACTCAGAGATTTCATCCAGTCATGCTTTTTCCTTAGCTACAAGGAGTTTTATTAGGCACCATTAATTTTGTTGGCTTAAAAGAAACTGCTCCAGCTGAGACAGTTTCTAAAACACTCTAAAGATTTTTCATGGAGGCTGAGATGAGGGCTTTAAATTTGCCTCAGAAACAAGGGAGCAAGTAGTTCTGTGGAATATACACATACTGTGGTCCCACTAAGAAGCCCAGCTGCTGGCTGCTGTGCAGATCATTACTTTGAAAAAATCCCAAGTGACTCTCAAAGTAACCCCCTAAACCAAAAAGTAAGTAAAGAAGAAATTAGATAATATGGGTATGAAGAAGTGTAGTGAGCAAACAGGAGGAATGCTTATAGTCCAAGATTGAAGCCTGATAAATGACTCACATAAACAAGTTTAAATTAAGATAATTGCAATTGCATGGGCTTCAAGATGGTATCTTCCCATCACGACAGAAGACGTTTTCACAATGCTAAATTAAAAGCAAACAAAGAAAACAAAGGCTTTGTAAGTAAAATATTGGAATTCTATTAACCTTTTGTCTTAGAAGAGACACCCACCACAAGCCTCTGACAGAGACGTGCTACTGCCCTGCCAAAGCAGTTCTCAGCCAACTACCCACAGCATAACCCACACACTCAGAGCTGGGCACAACACTTCTGCAGAGGACAGCATCAACCTACTTTGAGGTAGAAATCTTCTCTCACATCCCTCTTGTGACCTAGACTTGGCAGCTGCATCACTGACTTCAGCCCAGGAGGTGACCTCAGCCAAATGCATCTGGAGCAGAAAGCTGGTCTGAGGAAGACAATAGAGGGAAGCTCAACTGTTGGTCTCTGTATCAGCCTATGTGTACACAAAGCACACTGTACAAGCCTTATTTCAGTTTTCAGTAGCTGCACTAGCCCTAAGATGTTATTGCACTCTTGATAATTAGTTGCCATGTTCAATGCTGAGCATGTCTTGTGAAAAATCTGTCCTCTGCTTCAGGTCAAATTCAGCACATTCAGTAAGGATGTAATTAGCTCTTACTGGTGTCCTTCTTTGCAGGAAGAAGCTTGGGGTGCATGTGGTTTACATACAGTTTGGAAAGGGCTGCGATTTAAATTTAAAAAAAAAATCATGTCTAATAGGAAAAAGGCTGTAAGAAAACTGAGATATTCACAGCTTTTTTTTCAAATACATCTGAGTGTATTTTACAGACAAGGTTCTTCTGAACTGTAACAGTTTCTTTCATAAGTATATATTGTCAGACATCTGTACCCTGGCTCATAAGCTACCCTTGATCACCTGAAAAAGCAGTCTTATTAGTAACACATTTTAAGAGCACAGAAACAGATTTGTTTATCAAAAACTGACCTTCAGACCTTCACTCAGTCTATTTTTAGGACAAGGAAAATGCACTATAACTAACCCATTCATGCTGGGGAATAAATTCTGAGATTGTTTCTTGTGCCCTCTGGAAAGTCTTCTTATGTACATGCCTGAAATTGAAAGTAAAAGCTGAGCAGATTTCAGTAGCTGAAATCATCTTAAGAAGCTAGTCTGTTCCCTTTAATATCTGTAATCAATTTCTCCAAACAAAATGTAGAACACACATCACAGTTGTAAGCTTGTATTCAAATCTCAGTCTTTAAAAACTGGACTATCTGGCCACTAGCTCTCATTTATTTCAAGGGCATAATGTGACTTCTTTCCACTTTAGGGTCCCAGTGGACTGGATTATGAACCAGCTGTGCCTGGCAAGCAAGGACCTGGAGCAAAACAAGTGGCCTCAGCATCACTCCTCAGCTGTGGAAAGCACAGAAGTGCATGTGCAGAGAGGTGCTTCCCAGAGTCTCATGTTCAGCTGCAACAATTCCTCACAGCCCCTCTCTCTTTGTGTGTGTGTGTGTGTGTGTGTGTGTGTGTGTGAGACCTCCATTCCCACACAGCAAAACGCCTTTGCAGCCCGACAACATTAAATCTCTGATCTAATAGTGTCTAGATGGAGGTGGTGCATGAATCTGGCATGTCCTAGGGGGTATCCAAGACAGCTTTGTGGGGCCATCAGATTAAACACAGGATCAAGGCTGAGAACCTCCCAGTGTAAATGATTCTTCATTCTCTTGTTCAGGCTCCTGAGCATACAGGATACTGACCCAAAACCTCATCATCAGTAACTCCTGGAAAAATATTTTCTCTGGTTAAAAATTCAAATTCAGACTATCGTTTCACTTACCTTTTTCTTTTTCTTTTTTTTTCTTTTAACCTGAAGACAGGCTGGATGGGGAAGGAGAAGTGCCACGTGAAGAGACAGGCCATATTATCATCCTGGTGCAGGCATTGGAACATCCAGCCATGAGAAACAAAGTCCTATAAAATCAAACTTTATGATCTTGTCAGCTAAACATTTTACTCCAAGACTGAATCTAAAAGAGAAAAGTTTTGTTTTGCACTTACTATTACTATTTAGTGGGCCAGCATTCCCAATATAATTAATAATTTGACTTCTTCAACTTCAGGCCTCCAAATCAACCCCTGGAACCCTTCCTAGGGCTTTTCTTGACATGGACACTTGGAGTTTTGCTTCTTGACCATGATAACAAGCCACAGAGCACAGAGGGATGCTTTGTGCTCTATGATTTTGGGGCCAAAGCGACGCATTCAGACTGCCTGCTGAGGCACTCAGATTCATAAGGACTATTTCAGCTGCCAACTGTCTAAAGCTGCTGGGTGCTGGATGAAGAAAGAGGGAAACACCTCACATGAGTTACACATACAGAAATATGACCTTCAGGTACAGCCTGTCTCTTGCCACCAGTAACTGTGGTAGCCAGCCCACAGTGCTGGGCAGCTAGGTTTGTCTGCACATATGGTTGTCTCTCCTTGACTGGAGGCACATTTCTGGCCATTCCATTGTCTGTGTTAGGATGTCCATGTACAGCTACAGCAATTTTGGTAAAGTCACTCCTTGTCTCTATCCCTCATTCACATAACTCATGTCAAATATTCTTGGAGCTGCAAATATAAGTCATGATTAATTAATTAATGAAAGCATTGTAGATCTTCAGTGAGAAGGAGCTGAGGGAGCAGGATCATTATTATTACCACAAAGTCAACATCACATATTCAGTGATGAAAGCCTCTCCGAGGAGTATTGCAAACCTATTGCTGGAATTAACGCTCCCGCTCAAATTTGATAGTACCCTTTGTAGAGGATTTTCATTTGTATTCACAGAAAAACATAAATAAGTGCTCAGGCTGGCCAATCTATTTCCTCTGTCACTGGCAGCATTCACAGTCACTTTATTGTATGAAATAATGTCTTGGGTTTTCCTCCCTCTATCTTGCTTGTGCCTGACCTTCCATTAAAAGTTGCTTGGAAACTGCTTAGAGAATAGTCAGTGGTGCTTCTTATTGATATCTTCCTTTTGTGGTTTCTTTGCTATTCTATCCTTTTGTATTCCTTCCCTGAAGCTTTTTATGCTAGATGAAGATGAAAAGAAACCAGAGAATCAAAGCCTAACATTTTTCTTTTTAAAAGGAACAGGAAAACCATCCTCCCTGTATACATTGACATGCTGAAGAATAAAGAAATGCTCTTCTAATAAATGCTCCAGCCAGTTTTTAACACACATGTTATTATCAAGCAGTTTACACATTCTTTTTAGCATCTTGGTAATTAGAAACAGGACATATAAATATGTTGTGCCCCTAAATACACCCTGCAATTGCCATTGTACAGAAATGATGGAAAGTGGGCACCACTATGAGAGCCATTTTACCAGGGAGGCTTTGTAAGGGTAGTTAGAGCTGTCTCCTAAAAGAAGGCTGGAGAAGTGGCTCAGAGGATTAGACACTGGACACCAGAGATCATGGTGGATAGTAGCAGCAGACCGTGGGAAGGAACTATTCTCCTCTGCTCATGGGAGTGTAGATATGGAATTGTCAGGGACCTCCTCTGGAACCAGGAGCAGTGAGGGCTCTCCTAAGGTGACAGGGAAGGACCTGGCAGCCAAAGCTGTTCCACAACCCCAGCCAGGAGCAGAGCAGCCTGGGAGTGGTTGGGTGCAGCCAGTCTGCAAATAGTCCAGCAAAGAACTAGCAGAACAGTTAGGTGTATGGAGCATCCAAGAAAAAAGGAAAAACTGAGGGAGATGTGTTTTTCTGGCCTGGAGAAGACAAAGCAAGAGGTGAATCTAACAGCAGTCTTCTAGCAGTGTATCTACAGTGGGCTGTGGAGATGAAAGAGGCAGAGATAAAAGTGAAAGGACAAGAGGCGGCAGTCACCAGTCTTAGTGACAGAAGTGCTGGGTGGACTTGAGGAAAGTATCTTTTATGACAAGCACTGACATACTTGTCCAGAAAAGCTGGTGAACCTCCATTCTTGAAAATTTGGCTTGATAAATCTTGGGAAAGCTGTCCACACGTGTTTAGGGACAAATCTTGAGAGTCATTTGAGAGAAAGTGAAGTTTTTGCATAGCAATATATTTCACTGTGCTTTGCATAAACTTTCAGCCTTCAGCTTTTGGCCACATGCTTGCTCAATACTTCTACACTAGGCCCCAAAATATCTCCATACAGGGCTGAAAATAGTTTTTCAGGTCTAAATAGTTAAATAACAGGTCTAGGTAGTTTTTCTCCCATAAACATTTTGTTTTATTCACACTGAACTACATCAGAGGCAGGTTGGTGCTAGGGCTTGTGACTGTCTTAGGCAAATAGCATGGTATTGGAAAGAAGACACAGTAAAGCCTGAATCTGACTTTATTAAAATCCATGGAAAAATTCCACGTTTTGTCTAAACAACATTTCTGACCTTGGTCCCTAACTTCCATGTATAACTATTACTGGAAAGGGTAACACCAATGAAAATACCTAGACTTAATAAAGTACTTAATAAGTACTTCAGAGGAAGTACTTATTCTTGAAGATCTGTTCCAATTTTCTCTATGAAGAGCAGTGATTATATAACTTTTATTAGTATAGTATTCTTCAAAATCACAGGATTTTAAAACTTTGATACCATGTCCATATTTCTTCATTTTCCTCATTTTCAAGGAAAAAGTGTCAAATATGATGTATTTGTAAATGACTCTGTTTTTTCCACACGCTTTTACTTTTTGGAACCATAGATACTGCTTTCTTGAAGATTTCTGACCAGTATACACATTTTAATATGATTTATCATTTAGAAATAAGACAGTAAATTTAACCAGGAAGCAGTCCTTCTGTAAAGGAGTCTGCAAATACCACTTCAATATATGTGAAACTTAAGTCAGATTTTTTTACTTCTTTTTCCCAAATTTAACTCATTGAATCCTTTATCTAAGGCTTTTGATCATGGTTCTTTGTTGATCACAGTCTGATCAGTTTGCAAACAAAAGGTTACATCAATTCACAGATGTCAACATGCAGCTCTTATCTGTTTCAGTCCAGAAATTCCAGGAAATTATCACATGGAGTTCTCTGCGTGCCCTTCCAGAGCACAATCTTTCAGGCTAATCTGTAAGATAGTGGTTGGAGTCAGATCTACACATACTAAAGTGTTTATTTCCCAGGAGAGAAATAGCCCAGCACCTTGACTCTGGGATAATTGTATTTTATTTTCCAAGTTTCTCTAGTTTTGCTCTCTTCTATTATCCTCAAATTTGCATAGAGCTGGCTGGGGTTACCACAGAGTTATTTTAATGAATGGGCACAACGCTGGCAAAAGTTCTTTTCAAAACCACAGTCCAACTCTGACTTGACTCTGAAGAGAGGTTTTTACTGACAAAGTATTTCAGGGATACTGTTGTGAAAAAACAGACAAGAATGGCAGAATATTCTGGAGTTGGAAGGGACTCACAAGGATCATTGAATCCAACTAGTAAGTGAACAGCCCATGTGGGGATTGAAACCTCAGCCTTGGCAGTATTAGATTTTCTTTCTTCTATGTATTTGCAGAATATCTTTTCTAATACCTTCAGGTGTAATATTTTGCATATACATTCTTTTCAAAAGCAATATAGGAACCCTAGATCTACTCCTCTGCACAAAATTGGCAGTAAATTTTGATATCAGCTTTTTTTTTTTTTTTGTGGTAACAGAGCAAAGGTCTATTGCAATCAAAGAGCACTAACTATTGGGAGACCTTCAAACTTCTATGTTTTTCTTAGTTTGGAAATGAATTTTGTTTTATTTTACTGCCCTGCACACTCTTAATAACTTTTAGGTACCTCTCACTTTTTTCATGACAGTGGCTATGCTCAGGTCAGCACAGAGACTCAGAGACGCTGCGCCCAAATCCCTGGCAGGACAAGCAACTAACAATATGAAGGAATAGGATCTGGTTGATAGAAATCATTGACCATCCCACTTCTGGGATAAACTCTAACAAGAAAACATGAAAAATTTATGCAGCTAGGCAGGTCCTGTTCCACAGGTTATGGGACTCGTGTGCTTCCACGCAGCCACCCTTTCCCTGTGGGTGAACAATTTCTGTCCTCTAGGCCTTGTTTCCTTGGCTTGCTCAAGGTTCTTCAAACTTCAGATTTAGATATCCCTCCTAATTAATGATCATTTCATGCTGTCTTCAAAAGCCATTGGATTTTGATTAGCCAGCAAATAAAAATGGCTTCATTTTGTCCTCTGGGTACATGTTTCCTCTGTCTCCTTGGCAATTAATTGAGTAGGCGAATAATAGGCCGTGTGCTTTAACAGTCCCTGTGAGGAAGGCAATACCAGCCTGGTCACCAGGAGAACTTCACTACCATTAAGCACTTAGAAAATCTGATCCTCCAAAGGGAGAGAGAAGCTAGATCAGTGCACCCTGTTATGCTGGAGCCCTGATGGCTCCCGTGCAGCTGGAGCATGGAAAACACACATGCAGCCTGCCTTTGTTGTGGATACTCACTCCTCCATGGAGATGTCAGTCTGGAGGCTGACAGGGGAATAAGAGGGAAACAGAAAACATATTCTTGTTTCTACTTAACCAAATGTGAAAATACTAACCTTTGGAGAAGTCTAGACTAATTCCGCTGAAAATGATGAAGTGGTTCTAGCATAGTTTGCGGACAGAAATCTGCAAATCAATGAGATATTCCTCCTTTTTTTTATTATTGCCCCTAAGATGTTGTGCATGTCAACAGCAAGTTTTTTCCAGGGCAGAATGAGGGCAGAAGAAGTTCCCCAAATGTTTTGCTATTCTCAGCACAGTGTTTAGGCAACACATATGTGAGAACAGTGCATGAATATGCCAACCATCTCATCGCAAATCAGGCAAAATGCAGCATGTGAAATCAAATAGGTATTAAATTTGTCCTGTGATGAAGATATCAAGAACACGGAGTACTGGATAGCCTCCAGTTCATCTTGATACATTGTGCCTTATTGAAATACTGCTAGCACAGAAAACTTGCTGTCATGCTTCCCAATGAGGTGCTGAGTTCAGAGAAACAAGCTGGAGGAAAGAAACCTTTCATCAAGTCCCATTTTGTGAATTCTCTTGGCCTTGGAGTGTATTAAGGCATTGTATATATTAAGTGTAAGCAGATCCATGTGCATATAATCAAATTGACATCAAGAGGTGCTGAACTTGTTTCCACAGCACTTAAAGCAGGTCTTCAGCTTTCACAGGGATGAGAGGTGTTTCTGTCATTAGCTTCAGGCAAGACCTGAATACCAAACTCTCTGAATGCTGCAAAGTGTGTGCAATGATTCAACAAGCAGAAGTATTTTTAAACACATTCTGGAATCCTTTTTATTGTCCAGTCCTATTTGTTGGATTATAGTAGGAAACACCTAGAGTTTTCATGGGAGGTCAACAATCAGGAGATGCTTTGTTGCCAGTGACAGTTGTGCATCTCTTCAGATATATTAAAATACTAGAAACAAAATGCAGTGAAGATGCAGCCACCAGGATACAAGATTAATTGACACCCACTGGCATATCATGAGCATAGCCATGAACATTTCCCTTTCACGTAGGCTCCCAGCCGTACATAGGTGGGCACAGAAATCAGCACTTGCGTTTTTCCTCTCTTCTGAGAAAGGATCCCTGCAACATAAACTATTTATCTTCTCTGTAGCAGTGTAAAACTAATTAGTAACTTTTGCTTTTAAAAGTGTTGGCATTATGAAATTGATCTGGCAACACTGGTCTGCTTTCTACTTCATTTTTCTTCATAGAAACCTGAGTATATAATGAAATTAGAAGGTGACTCTAACCTTCTGAAAATTTTAGTTCAGAAGTTTTCACATGATGAACACAGCCAAGAAAATATTTAAGACCCTGATCAAACAAAATGTTTACCTCCTAGAGTTACAGTCTAAGTTGAATTCTTAAATACATTGTGCGCTAAACATGGAAGTGCTGAAAGCTATTTACAAGATGAAGCAAGGCCACAATGTTGCTGTTCAACATCCCAAACCCCACCAAGACTTCCTCTGGTTTTCAAGCTACTTTGTTGTGCCACAGAACTGTACCACAAAAATCAAAACAAGTAACCTAATACTGGTGGGTAGAAAAATAAGTAAAAAAATGAAAATTATCCCGATCGGTAGAAACTTTTTGTCACGATCTTTCTTGACAGAGTAACTGTAGTTGAAAAGTAGGAGACTTACTTGACATACACTCAAGTAAGTCTCTACCAGTTATGTTCATGAAAAAAACCTGCTCATGCATGTTGCCAGTCTCAGGACCTACCCTGTATTATCAATCCTTCAGGAGAAAGGCAGGCTTCCCTTTATTTTGTGTTCGTCCCTAGCTGTATTACTAACAGCAGAAATTCAAACATAACCACACTCTGCAGCCAGTGAAAAATAGCTAGGAAGCTTTCAGCAGAAAAGTCACTGCTTTGTGCTGTCAACTCACCATGATTGCCACAAGTGACATTTTTCTTCTGTATAATTAATTCAGCATCACAAGTTGCTCAATACTGAACAGTTCTGTGTTTTCACGCAGCACTGCTTTTAATTATGACCCCATAACTAAACTGGAGGTCTGAGAAGCTCAAACTGAGACAGAGGCCTCATATCTAGTCAATGGAGGTTGATGTTGATGAGAAAAGAAGGCACAGAGAAGGCAAACAAAGAGTTTAAAAGTTTAAATGATTTCTTTAGGGATATGCAGGAAGCATAGGTGTGTCACAGAGCAAAAATAAAATTAGCTGTCACCTGATGCCATGCTCTAATGGGACAAAGCAATACTGACTTTAGGAGGCAAGTGCAATCCTAGAGCATCATTGTTTTTATAGTTTAAAGGATTCATTTTCCATTAATTTCTGAACAATGCTGACTCAGTCCAAAAGTTCTGCATAAAGGCAAAAAGCTCAAGTATTAACTCTTTCAGCCCCATATTTTATCGCAATTGTGTGATCTCACCTGCAGAAATACATAATCTCTACTTTCTTCAACAACTACCATAACTTTTTTCCCTGAAAAATTTACTCCAGTGGATGATTCCTTATTTCCATATTACTGCTAATCTGAGAAAGGCAGCTGTAGGTGCTAACAGATCAGTGTAACTAGGACTGCCTTCTTTTCCCCAAGGCTATCTGAGACCAGCCTTTGCTGGCACACCCAACACTTTAGTCCAACAAAGGCATGGGGAATTCTTGTTGCTCTTCTATCACTGGGGTGACACCTTGCTTTGGTTTGAAATATTTGTTAGCATTGCTCACAGGTAAACAAGTAGATGATCATCTTGGCAATGGCTTCATTGCCTCAAGATTTGAAAAGATGAGAGGTGATTTTTTTCCAAAGTTTATTGACAGTACTATTTTTGGGAGTGCTTTCCATTAGGAAAAGACAAGAAGAAAGCAAAACTGTGACATGGCAAGATAAACTTATGTCCTGTGCTAAAGAGTTATCTTTACTTATTCTCATTACTAGTGGGCTCTTTCCCATTTTTTTTCCCTAGTATCATCATGTTCAGCCCCCATTGAGCTCTCCTGCAGCCTTACAGTTTTCCCTCCCCACCACGAGGCCGTGCTCCAGCGCCCAGCAGGTTGCTCTGTCCCAGTCCCCTGCCTGCCTGCTGGGAGCAGCTGTTGGGCCAGCAGATGCCTCTCAGACCTCTGAAAGCCTCCTCCCAGGCCCCAGCCACCCTGGCCAGGGGCCAGGAGCTGCTGTCACCACCAGACCCATGGGAAAGGAGGTATGTTCCCTGCTCGGCACACTGCCCAGCTCTGCACCAGGTGGGGCAACTGGGAAGGGGATGTCACAGAGGCAGGAGTTGGCTCCTCACTCTGCCAACAGCAGAGCAGCCTTCCCCAGAGAAAATTTCATCCAGATTGTCCTATTTACCTATAAAATGTCACCAGATGCAGGGATGGGATGATAGATGCTTTTAAGGCAGAAGGTCTCAAAGTGTGTGTGCTGTTGCTGTTACCACTGCTGTTGCTGCTACCAGCTGAAGAAAGGGACATTGAGTCCTCAATACTGCCAGCTGCCAACAGGGCTGGGAGAGGAAAAGAATTGGAAGAATACCTGAAAGGAATGCAAGGAACACATAACAAGAGACTTGCCAAAATACAGGATGCATCACTGCCAGTAGCACTACAGTAGATGCTTATGCATTTTTTTTGAGATAGAGTATGGGAAGCATTAAAAGGGACTGGGGTCCCATAATTAAATTGTTCAGTTTGTATTTGTTTCATTGTAGAAACAGTGAGCAGCACCCTTCTTCAGCCTTTTATTAATGAATGGGCAAGAGCATCAACCATACAATACCCAGTTGTTAGAAGCAACTTAAAAGATGCTCATGAGAAAACTAGAAGAAAGTCTCAAAAAGCAGTCTCTGTTAAAACAAAAGTAATGGATCATTTAAAAAATAAAAAAGAGGGTTCTACTTTGTTGTAATTTATTCATCCATCTAAGGATTCTATGCCAACAGGGTAACAGATTTTGCTTGTGCCTGCGAAGGCAGTATCCAAATGGTTTGAAAAGAATGCCTGATCAGCTTCTGTTCCATTCACTGCTTTTATTGCTTTTTATGCTGGGAGCTGTCATGCCAGGACCTCACTCCATACCAGGGGTCGCATCAGCACTCGTGTCCGGCACCCACGGTTATGGAGCTGAGACATGACTGTGGTGCTGTGATACTGCAGGTGCAGCTCCCTGGGCCCTTCCAAGCATGGATCCTGAAACCAGTCACAACACACACCTGGGGCAGGAGCAGACAGATAGGAGCAGTGGGGTGCTGCAGCTTCTCTGATTTGTCCCAGTTTCCCTGCAGGTGGATGTAACCCTCATGGTTGGGGTGGTGAGAGGTGTAGACTGAGAAGCCAGGTTTGGGGGAAAGGAGAACACCTAAGTGCTTTGCTGAACTGAAGCATTAGGACTGTCAGGCAATGGAGAACATGTATGCTGCCTGAGTGTCTACAGGGCACACTGGAAGGAGGAACACCTGTGACTAAATTAGTGCTGTGGCCAATTGCCTGCCAGAGATGTAACGGGGGAGCTGGGAGGTGGCAAAGGATAGTGACAAGTGTGCACAGGTTTGCCCATTCATTGCAGAGAGCCTGCTCCCCATCCTCACTCCCCATCTTGCCTCTGCCAGCTCAGCGCATCCTGGGCACGCAAAGGCAAAGGTGCTGCCCAGAACCCAGAGCAGCCCCTAGTTAGCCCATTGGTTTCTCCACCTTTCCCGTGGGGAAGATCACATCCCTAGCTCCCACTGTCGCAGCCACATGCCCACTGGCACCAGGCTGGGCGCTGCCCAAGGCCTGCGCTGTAGCCGGCCCCCCGCTGCTGGGGCTCGCTGCCTGCTGCTCAGCTGTCCCGTGCAGCAGCCCCAGGGCTTGGGTTACAGGACAGTTTCTAACTTTGTGCCTGTCCCAAGGCATCAGGGCAGAGGCACATGATTTTTAATTTATGAGGACACCCATAGAGCTGTCACTTTCAAGGCAGGTGTTGAGAAACTGGCAGGGGGCCCGAGCAAAGAAAAAGACTGACCTCACCCTGAAATAATGGTGGCCAACATGGTCATAGGACAGAGAGTATTGACATAAGCAGGCTTTAAAAATAACTAGGTCATCCCGCTAGACTAGCTCACTGTCTTATACAAAGAAGCCATGAGGTACCAATTTATAGTAAAAGTAGGAGTGTAAACAGCTATTCAAGGCGTTGAACAAATGTGTAGCATTTTGAGTCATTATTTTATTTAGCTTTTTCAATTCTCCTACCCAGATTGAGTGCTAAGTCACCACTAGACACAGCATCAGAATAAGGCAAGCTTTTGGGGCCCATGTGTGGTAGTAGCACCGGACAGCGGGCAGCTGTGGTTGTACAGTGGTCACTGTTCTGTGCTGTGGCTGCAGCCACCTCACTTCAGATCCAAGTCAAGGCAAAAATCTAAAATGGCTGTTGGACCAGATAATCCTCATAGGCCTCTTCCAGCTGAACTATTCCAGTCTGAAAATGAAGCAAAGGTCACAAACAAATAAACATTTTGTTGCAGAGGAAAGTCGGTGAATATGTGTTAATAGAACCTGGCCTTAGGAAAAAAGGAGAGGAAATCCAGAGAGGAAATTACTATTTCTTTACCTAATCCAAGCTTTGGAAAAAATCTTAAAGCAGACTGTTCTCCATTCAGATTTGAGGTGGGGCTGAGTGCTTTCAGACAAATGCTGGTTTGCAAAACACACTTCACACCTCCTGCGATCAGGGTATTTCACTGCAATTCCTAAGAGGGGAGGAACAAGATTTGGCTTAGACAGAAACCTCAAATAGTTCCAGTAATTATGAGAGTAACAAGGCCAATAGTGCCTTAGGTTTTGACATCTGCATCCACAATCACCTATTCCTGGATTTCTGGCACCCATTTAATTCCACACACAGTTGAGGAGTGCTGCTGCTCCTGCCCTCTTCATCTCTGTCCGTCATTGGAGAGAAAGTGTGATTTTCTTATAGAAAACTCTTTTACAATAACTCTTTCATACCACCTGAACAGTGCAAAGGGAGAGGACAAGAACAGATTAGATACTTGGTACTGCAGCTCTGTGAGAATACAGGCACCACATGCTCAGGAACACAAAAATTAAATTCATGTACTGGTTAACATTATTGCTTTCATCAGCAGTATAAGTTGACAGCAAACTCTTCTCAGTCTTTTTTTCCCTAAAGGAAAACTGCTCCTCAGCAAGAGCTTACAGCACCCTTGCATTCAGCCAAACTGTTTTTCTCTGCCAGGAAAAGAGAAACAAATAATTACAACATGGAAAACACTTGCTTTTGCTTTGACCAAACATGCCTTTGAGTCAGCTGTTAAAGGTTTGTCACATGGTGACTGTTCCTCATCTGGGTAACTAGCGCGCTACCATAAAAAGTCCAGTGTCGTTGGCATTAGGTTGTTTGTCAAGCTGGTAAGGCGGTTTTCTAAATCAAGACATCATATTACCAGAGGTCAATAGATTGCAATTTCACGCTTGATTATTTTCCATGCTCCTTCTAAAAAGTACTTGTTAATTTTCAATTTCTCAACTAAGCCTTAAAGATATCAAAAATATTCTTGTTCCAGTAGGACACCTATTCTGCTGCTTTGCTTGCTCAGCTTTAGCATTATCAGCTCGTCACCCCAGGAAAGGGCAACACTCTGTCCCCTGTACCATGTTCAATTTAAATCTAATTTTTCCATTGCAACTTGGATCACAAGTGTAACTCCTATCTTTTCAGTTGTGGAAAACTTCTGTAGCTCAGCTCTGAATAGTGCAAATATTTAAGATTAACTGGGGGAATAAAAACAAGCATGTATTTTAATGCCTTTTTAAAATCTTTTTTGGCACCCATTTTATAAGACAGACTGAGAACAGGCCCTAAGGAGTTTGCAGCATTTCATAACAAATTGTAATTGACAGGCCAATTAAAGAAGAAACACCCTCAACAAAGCAGAATCTGTGAGCCCAAACATCTTATTAAAGTGACAGGCCACGTAATTATCTTCAAATGGAATTAGGAGCTTGTTCCGTGTTTCTTTTCCAGTAACATGGCTCTCCCAATTATCTGTATCCTGTTTCATTCATTTTGACTGTAAACACCTTTCCAATATAACAGATCCTTTCTTAATCAGTGTACTGCAGATGAGATTTGACGAAGCCATGGTGCTGCTGTTCTCAGTTGGGGTATCCCTCTTTGGTGTTTTCCATGCTGCAGCACAGCTGAGAATTATGTTGACCAGCCAAATGACTATAATTTCTGGAAAAGTAATTGGAAAAAAAATGGCCATATAAAAATGGCATTACTAGGCATGTCAAGGAGCTATTATAGGCTGCCACAGAGCAACAGTAGAGTCTACAAAGGTGGAGACAATGTAAACTCTGAGATAGCTGTAATTTACCAATTCAGCCCTACCAGTAGATACTTTTCATAGTATCTGTTCCAGAAAGATATATATTTCAAATGATCTTTTAGTGGCTTGGTTTGCATGTGATTACATTCAGAGAAAGGAGACTAAGCTGGGCTTTGAGAGCTCAGCTGAAATAACCCCTGGTAAGTGTTTTTGACCCTGCAGTGAGAAACAAGTAAACAAGATATACAGAGTATATTAAAGTCTTGACTCTTCAAGTTACTGACACATTTGGTGGTGATGACAGTCTAGGGACAGGAAGATCAAATCTTGTACTTAATACTCATTAGTTCAAGGCTCCATGACAATCTTTTACCAAGCAGAAATGATATTATCTCTAGATAATATCCATCTGACTGCTAATTATACCACGTGGTCTGGTATTAACCTTACAAATATTGGATAAAAACAATATAAATGTTTTTAAATTCCAATATTTGGCTTACATCTGGTTGTGCAGTTTTCGCATGTATGTGTACCTAATAGGTTCTATACTCTTAGTTAAAGTAGAAGGATGAGCAGCCCTGAGCCTCTCTAGACTTGTGCTGCTAAATTTCCTAGCAAAAGGTGAAATTAGCTATTTAGAATTTTGGGAGTAGGAAAACTTTTCAAAATCATTTTCCTAAAATGCACAAGGGAGGGGTCAGTTAAGTAGTTCTCATAATAATGATCCGTAGCTAGGAAAGCAACCCTGGGACAGTGGGGACACAGGCTCTTTCCAGGCTCAGCTTCATAATTTACTTATCAAGTCCTTAAGGAGAGAAGGACAGAATTCAGTGCTTCCAGTACTTAGTGAGACTTTCTTTACCTCATGTCCAGGGAGGAGGATAGCAGGGGTGTGAAATTTGGTTTGAACTGCTTTCTTAAATGGCCAAAAATTATTTCTGGGCAAATTCACTAAAAACCATACAAATAATAACTCATTTTTGTTAAACACAGTTGGGAGTCAACAATAAGCCAACCAGGCAAGTGGAAGCGTTGCATTTTGGAGTTTTGTATCAGACTACCTAAACATAAATAAACAAGCTAAACAATAGCCAGAGTTGCTGGGTAGCCACTTGATGCTTCAGTTATTCTCATTATGTTACAGGTTAAGCAGGTTACATGTTCAGAGGTAACCTACCAGCAGACATCTTGATTATCTATTTCCAGGCTGAAATCACCCACACAGTTCACCTCTTGGTAATTAATTCTGTGCAGCACATGCATTGTTGCAGTCACAGAAAAGTGGTTGTTATGATCCTGACACACTTGTTAAGATTATACCAAAATTTGTATGAAAGGAAGGATTCCATCTCTTTCTATTTTTATTGATAATATACATCTGCTACTCAAAGAGCAAGAGATTTAATTTTGGAATTTTGGAATCTTTGCTTGGTATTCCCAAGCAAAGACGATAATCGTGTTGTTTGGTGGAAACACTAATATACCTCCAAGACTGTGTCAGGCATAAGAGCATCTGAATTATTTTACACATCTGCCATTTTCTAACTGCATGAGGACATAATGTTTATATATTGTGGGTATGTTGATTAAAATCTGTTGTACAAAAGTGAAAACCTACAGTAGCGCATGCTTATTTTTGCCTTCCACATCTAATTGACTGGCAGTGGAGAGATGAGAACAGGGCTAATGATTTAAAGAAAATTTTCCTACTTGTTCTTAAACATCTTTCCTTGCTATGAATGCAGTCGATGAAACAGTAATACTGTGTTTGAACCCAGTACAGGCTGCAAGTGTTCTGCTTGGAACCACAGCTCCAGCTTCCCTAGTAGTGCTCCCAGTTTGCATTTAAGACTTCCCAGTGTATCCAATTCCCTGGTTGCTCCTGTAGTCACTGAAGCAACTTAGTCACTAAGGAAGAATTTTATGGAAGTGCTTTTCATAGTGAAAATTCCTTTGCTGGTATATCATATTTTTTTCCATACTCTTTCTTTTCTTCCCCTTATCTCTGCAATCAGGGATATATTCAGCTCAGATTATTATGAGGAGAAGGATAAAACATAAATATCAAAGGTGCTGTTTACCAAACTAGGTCCAGAAGATTTCTCCCTACCATAAGAGACACCTTCCAGACAATTGGGTGGCCAAGAAAATAATCAATCTGATCCATGAAAAGCAGATGGCCTGGAATGCCTCATTACTCACAGGTGAGTGTGGAATTCACTAAATCCTCATGACATCCCAGGAAACTGCTTTTCTCCATAGTCTTCACTCATAAAACTTTGAAGCCTGTCTATGGAGTGTCTTTTTTTTTTTTCTATTCCTTCTCCTTTTCCTCCAGCACTCTGAAGTAAAAATATTTTTTTTTTCTTCTTTTCTTTTTTTCTTTTTTCTTTTTTTTTTTTTTTTTTGCCAGCCTAGGGGATTCCTTTGTCCTGTCTGCTTTCTGAGGCTACTTTTTCCCTTTCAGCACATTCAAGGTCCTCTGTGTCTGAGCTGCATGGTGCTCAGTAACTCAATTAGGCTGGCACTGTTGAAGTTGTCAAGCTGAGCTCGACAAAAAAGATACACTGGTACTAACAAAGTAATAAAGCTAATTTCCAATTATTAGAGGTGGCTGATTACACCAATTTCAAAATTTGAATTTTGACCAGGAAGAACATACAGAAGTGTTTCTACCTGATATCCCCAATGCATAAAATGTTCAGATGTTCAAAGTGTTCATATGGTAGAGTGTTCAAATGGTACAGTGTTCAATGTTCAATACAGAATTAGTTCAGGTATTCAGAATTAGAAACCTGCAGTGCATGCTCATATGCAGATATTTTCCTTCATTAAAATATTCTCTCTTTCATTAACTGCAGTAATCTGTGCTGTTCTTTTACAGAAAGGTTTGCTCAAGGTGCTGTTAGTCTTTAACATCTCCTATGTCCCTAAGGGTTACGTAAACTGTTGCCAACTGTATTATTATCTATTATTAAAATTCTTTTCATTGAGGAAACATAATCAAAAGTTGTTTTGTTTTCTGTGGGAATCAAATCAAGGTCAGAGATCCATTCACTACCTTGGGTAGCAAAAGAAACAGCATGCTGCCTCAGAAATTTAGCAGCCTAAAGTGTTAGAAACTCTATTTGGAAAGATTTCTGGTATTTCAAGAAAACAATTCCTTTAAAAAGAAATCACTGTGGTACTGCTCTTTCTCATAAACACGTGAATTGATTGAAAAAAAAAAGCAGCTTACATCTCTGGGAAGTAAGGCTTGGAAGGATGAAGTGGAATGGATACCTCTCAGTGGACAGAGCCTACTCTTGTAGGCTCACATTTCACAACCCTGTCTGTTCCCATCAGTTCCAGTTGCTAGATTAGTTCCTTTTAAGTGTTCCATTTAACTCCTTCCCCTGTACCTTTTATGCCACACTGCTCCTCAGAGGACAACTTGATCTGAAACAAATATGACTTGCATACAAGTCTGTGTTTTGACATAGCCACATAAAAGGTTTTTTGCATGTTACAATGAGAAGACCAGTGGTGAAGGTCTCACAAATTAGTACCATCCATAAGATAAAAGATGTTAAAAAAAGTTCATCTGGGGAATTAATATGACAGTTTTTTGGAAATAGGAACAGCTATAGATGTGAAATGACATATATGGAAGTACTTATTATTTCTTTAAATTAAAGTATAAGTGGCTTTTTTATTTGGTGAAATACATTGCACCATTTAAATAAGGGCACAAAGTTACACATTCCCTGGCTCTGTGCACTACAATCTTCACTACTAGAAGCATTTAACCAAGTGTTCAGGTCCCTGCCTATTCAAGAGCCCTTCCTTAAATGCAGATGTATATAGCATTACTTAAACATAGGTTAGGTCCTTTTCTCGACTGCCATTCAGCTTTTTAAACTTAAAATACCTGATTTTTTTGTGCAGAAGCAATTAGCTGTCATCACCTCTTGTGACCTAATGAAAAGATAGGATTCAGTTTGGTTGAGGCCAAAGCTGCTGAGGGCAACCATGTTGGCACATTCTAGTAGGGAATAAACCATCCTGGTCTCAGCATTTCCCTGGAAGCCTTTCACCTGTAAATCCCAAGGTGAGGTCAGCCTTGGCAGCAATGAGCACTTGTTGCCTCTCTGGACTGCAGCCCAGCAGGGAAAATGAGTCGGTGGTCTCAGCCCAGGTGGTTGTGCATGGCAAAAATCCCCAGCATAAGAGATATCCTTGATGGCAGAGGTCACATCAGAAAGAGCCAGGACAAAATTAAGCAGGAAAACACACAGGCCAGCACAGAACCCCACTCTCCTCTAAACAGGAGGGAGAGAAGCAAAGGGAAAAGTTTCTGTAGCGAGTCATACAAACAAGCAAGCATGGTAGGAATGAGTGACAGTGTTCAGGCTGTAATTTTTAGATGCACAATGTCCAGAGAAAATCTGAGACACTTCTCTAGAGAAAGTTAAATTTTACACAAGGAGAGAAACAGAACACAGCACACTATATGGGCATTCTGGAAATATTAAGCATTCTCTAATAAATTCTGAGGTACAGTTGCAAAGGAAAAAACTGGTCCTGTGTTCCTGTTGGACAGATGGGGAGCTAGTCCCTACATCACCTAGAAAATCTTCATCACAAATTAAAGCAAAAGTTCAGGACTGCCAACTTTCATCCCCACTGAAGTCTTATCAGCAAATGCATAAGTACTGCAAGGGCTAGCTCACAGTCAATTTTTATTTAATTCACTAGATGGCAAAGATACGGAAGGAAGAAGCAGCAGAAAATTTCCTTTCCTCACCTCTGGGGGAGAAGGGAAAGTGGTTTCTTTTATCAGAAAGATACAAAATGGTTATGGCTGATTATGGAGGGACACTCAAAAAATGAAAAGCACCAGCTATTAGATAACCCTCCAGCTCCTCTCCTCTAGCTGAAGCACAGGTTCCCACATCATCTCATGCACATTCCCAGCCACCAATAACTAATTACTGTCAGACCTGCCTCCTTTCCCTAAAAATGACAGATGGTGGTGGTCTAGCACAGGTCTGCCTGAATTCATCCCCCTGCTGTCCCAGCCTCTGCCTGGCCGCCCCTGCAGGAGGCTGGCCAGCATGGTGAGTTAAGCCTAAGATTCTCAGGATTCCCCACAACATAACAGCAATGCTTCAGAGAGTTTCTGCAGCTTGTTATGGGGGATGCCGTGCATGGTTACCAGAGGGTATATTTTCATTTAGTCTGAATGCTTGGCACCCTCGGACCGTAAACAGAAGCCTAGGTAGAAATAGATGGAATTATTTACTTACACTTCCAGTGATGAAAATGATTAGTCAATTAACTTTACTAATATACAGTGTCTTGTGAGAAGATAAGGTGTCAACAGGCAAAACTAGCTTCCAGGTCATGTCAAAAAGAACAAGCCCTCTGATACTTACACCGATTTACGATGAAGTATTACAAGTATGAAAATTATGAGAGTTGCCTTTTATGTTTACATTTGTGCATTTTTCTTTGGCTATTTCTGATGATAAGCAGATTAGTGCAGCTACTTATAATTTGATATCACTGGCAGGAAAGCATTCAGCCTGGACAGATATCCTGCAGCCCAAACTTCCTGTACTACAAGAGGCTGAGGGCACCATGTTGGTAAATACCTTCGAGGGGAAAATGACAGCTAAAATTGGCCACAATGACATTACAGGGGTGTAATGAAAAAAAAAAAAGTCCAGATGAAAAAAGTTTATAACATGATGTCGATTCACTTAGTTATTCAGTTCATTTAAGTAGTCCCGCTGGACAATTATAGGTGGCTACCAATTCCATTACATAACCATGAAGAAATGTGTCCATCAGCTTCTATTTGTGCTACTGTATCCACCTGGGTTGTCTAAATCTCTTTTCAGCTCATTTGCACATGAGAGTTACTGGGCTATGGTCCTGCATGTGTTATGCACACCACACACCATAATTTCTTAGTGTCTCAAACCATGGAGGTGCTTCAAGCTGCCTCCAACTGATTGGCCAGCTCAGGAAGTGAACATGGATAGCCTTGACCAAAGTTTTACATTCATTCATTGCAAATGCAACTTCACCTTCTCAATGTGCACTTCCACCATCCTTAGTCTAATCTGCTTCTCTAATTCTACCAAAAGAAATAGAGCCCTAGAAATTACAATCAAGCAACAGGGTTCCCTCACACACATCTATCTGAGTGAAAATGTTTAAGGAATTAATTTTGCAAATGTTTTTTGGATCAAAACTGTCCCAAATTCTCAGTTTGGCAAAAGTCATCTGAAGAGTTCTGCCACTGGAACTCTGTGAACTCTCCATGTCTTTGATTTCAGTGGGCTGTTCTGGTGAAGAGTAAATCCAAGTATTATGCTCTCCAGAGATCCTCCTTTAGAGATTTCCTTTGAACATTCAGATTCCATCTTTGGTGACTCAAAACAATTTGGACTCTCTAGAACATCAAAAATCCTTTCAGAAACTAAGGTTATTCACTCCAGCTGATGGCAACACACAGTCCAGAACATGAGGAGCAACATGCCTATGCTTGTCCATATGACCATAAACCCAAACCCCACCTGCATCTTTCTGGCCAGTTCTGTGCATCCAGACATCTTTTTTGCTGTAGCACCAACAACTCTGGCTTAGAATCAGCAGCAAGCTGATTCTACTTGGACCTGATTTTACCCTGAACTTTTCTCACATGTCTGTTAAAACGTTAGAAGAAGGTTCAAAGCACAGTCTACCTTAGCACAGACAGAGCTGCTTCTGTAATTTAATTATTTCCATTGGAGGCTACTTACAAAGCTATCCAGCCCCTGGCATCCCCAGATATCAGCTGTGAAGAAAACAACACATCTCAACACTCCCAAAGTTTGAATTCAGATCTAAACTTTGAGCAGGTTCACAAACATAAAGATCATGCAGAAAAACTCTCACCTGAGTGAATCCTGAACATTAGCCAAGCACAGTCGCAGTATCTTCAGGGTACAGGAGTATTTCTACAGCAGCTTTCAGATGAGTGAAGGGGAAGAGGCAAGGCTACACCATTGTTTTTTCCTTCTCTTACAGCTACCACATGTTCTATCCAGTGACATCCTCTCTGCCAACAACTTCACAGAGGTATGGCACAACAGTTGGGCCCTTTTAGGCTGCTGAAATATCTGAGGTTCTGGGAGAAAACTTGGAAACTACAAGGGGAAAAAAAGCTATTTTTTTCACCTTTACTTTTTTTTTCTGTGAATGTCTGCCAAAAGAAATTGGAAAGATTTGAAAAAAATTTGAAGGAAACATTTTTCACATAGAAAAGGTAATTTCTCTTGGAAGAAACAGTAAGAGAACCTCCAGTGTCTTTTTCTTTAAGGATGTAGCTGCTGAACTTTAAGTAATCAATAATCTATCTATAAAATTAAGCCTTCCACATGATGTTACTCCACTGAAAAACTTGCAGCTTTGAGTTATTAAAATTCTTCTATTCCTTAGGACAAATGGCTTAGTCTTATGTAGTGTTAGCAATACAAAAACATCCCCACATACAAGTTCATGAAATAAAGCTGAGTATTAGCTATTAGATCAATTTTCATTATTTAAACCCGAAGAACACATATACAAACACAAAGTTCTTAGGAAGGAGTGATGTAGTTAGACAAGCAAATAAAAGAGATTGCTATTCTTGCAAAACTTTATTCTCTTGTATTCTTAAACCAGCCAGGATAAAGCACTTGTATTTCCACTACTTCCAGTAGAAACATACACTTGTTCTTTTAACTAAACTTAACTTGTTCTTTTAACCAAACAGTATAACTGACATTCTCAAAATTAGGAAAATTTTCTTTTAGTAACAAGTAGGTAGCCCACCTATTTGTGGTATTTCAAACTTCAGTTATTAAAAAATAAATAGCTTCAAGAAAACCTGAAAAACCTTGTGGAGGAATGCTTCTTCCTGGGACTTCAAAACTTACAGAAACTTTGCACCTCCAACTCTAACTAGAAGCCAAAAGAAATTGCCCAGGGCATCAAAAAATACATTTAATAATCTGCTGAACAAATAAGCTGTTTTGACCTCTTTGTTTAACCATGGGTATAAGAGGGAGATGTCCTATTTTATTAAGCAGAGACTATCTGAGAAGTTGAAATGAAAGAAGACTCAAAGATTCCTGTTCTGTAAGAAAAGCAACCATTGCCAGGATAATAGAACTTAGAAATCTCCCTCCTTTTCTTGATAGAAAGGAAGAAAACAAGAACTTAAGTCAATGATTCCAAGAAGCACTAGGCCTGATTTGTTGTCAGGAATATCTACACAAATCACTTGGTGGCAGGTCACTGTGTTCTGCCAAATTGCAAATAACAGAAATAATGTAAAATAAAAAGTGAGCTCATCATGTGAAGTCACTTATCCTACTGGGTCCTGAGAGCAGTAACTTGGAATAGGAATAAGGGCTGGGGTAGTACCCATCCTTGGGTATAGTCACAGTCTTGTTAAATACCCAGTTCTCATCTGCTCCATGCATAAGTCACACATGATTAGTCAAGGGGTAAAAAAACCCAGCACCAATATGAACAAAAACCAAACAATATTAATCTTGTCACATATTTTGGTAGAGACCAGATTGATGGTTATTCATTTTAAAAGCCAAAGTATGACATGTAGTCTTATGTTTTACAGAGCCAGCTCAGCAAAATGTCTTATCTTTAAACACAGGCTTCAACCCCAAGAAACAGTTTGCTGTTTGAAAGCCTGGCACAATTAGTGTCAGAAATGAGAGTGTTTCAGAAGCATGAGATGCATACTACTATAAAAGTGTAACTTTGCAGGACAGCAACAGGCACCTCTCCTCTTACACAGGGCAGCTGCTCCAGAAATACTCCCCTGTTTACTGCGGGCAGCGCGCACATAGAGCGCACGCCTCCGCTCCTGCGTCGCGTGTAACGAGGGGGTGCGTGCCTGCCCAATCCTCCTGTCAGCAGATCTTCTCGGCTTTCACTTCTTCTTTGCTACTTTGCAAACTCTCAGCTATTTTTTCCTGAGCCGTAACACGGGGGCTATTAGAGATTATTGCCATTCTCCCCCTGCCTGTCATACACCTTGTTTCCAAGTATGGTCACTATGAGGGGACTGTCGCTTGGAGCCTTTGTGGAAAATTAATGGCAGACAGGAAAGGGCAAAAAAGACAGGACAGATGGCTCTGTCACCACCACCAGCCTGATGCCATGAGGGCTCTTCAGTGCCTTTGCAAATGCCACTCTGTTCTACAGACTTACTCTGAAGTTGATCCAATTGCACCCTTGGCAGCTGTCTTTCTTCTTTTTTATAAGATTTTTCCTTGTCCTTTGACTTCGCAGGCTCATCCACGTGGTAAATTCAAAAGGTCAGTTTTTAAATTAGTGACTGGGTGCTGATGGTCTGAAATACTGTTTAACTATAAACCTATTGGCATCTTGCTAGAAGTAGTGTTGAATAGTGTTGTTAATAGGGCTTGTTTACTTGTTGGTTAAAATCCAAATCGGGTCAGCTGAGACTTGAAGATGCAGTGAGTAATCTTCTAATTCAAGTAAGCAAATGGAGTGATGTCACCTCACTTTATTCTTTAAAAGGCATTCTGTCTAGTTTCACTTTCACAGTGAAACACACACCCATAGTATATTGGGTGCACACTGGAAGCACAAAGAGATGCTTCTCCTTATGTGAGGAGTGCCAGACAAATTGTGGTTTGGTTTGTGCACATACTTGAGGGAAGATATGCTTAGAATTTTATGTGTTTAAAACACGATGAACAGGGTGAATAAATTGTGATGTGACACCAGGACATACAGTCAGAGTCTCCAGAGAGAAAGCTAATCCCTCTGGAGGACTGGGGTTAAAATCTCTAGTTATGTAGTTTCAACCTATATAATTGTATTTATAGGAGAAGTTCTACATTGGATACATCCCAACTCAGTTTACTCTTAGACAAGAACAATTCATGTGTTTGCAAAGCCTGGCATGTTTGTACAATTTTGTTGCCCTTTCCTTGTTAGTTTGGGGAAAACATTTCCAGGTTTGGTCAAAAATTTAAAAAAGGGAGAGCTAGCCTGGTGACCAGAAGTGCAAGTCCTATGGTGTGATTCAGGGTGGAACCTTTTGTCTAAGTGTGAAAATGTATAACAGTCCCAAATTTACAGACAGTATTTAACTGTAGTCACTTGATGTGAGGGAATACCTGAGGTCTTGAATATTGTGGGAACATTAGCGGGAATTTTGAGGCAGGAGCAAACAAACCATCTCTCACAAGGGATTCTTGCCCTTCCTGTATCTCTGAAGGTAGAGGCGTTTTCCCCAATACCAGGTATAGCTCAGGCTTGATGCCAGCTTCTCCCATGGGGGTTTTGTGTTGCTCACCAACACTACTGAGTACTGGAAAGTTCTTTGCTGGAAACCTAGTGACAGATTGCTTTCAGCTGACAACCACCTACTGCAGTGGAAAGAGCTTTCTCTATTACTGTGAGTCTGGAGGGAGGTGGATTGCCATCATACCACTATATCATGCGTGGTCAATAACGTCATTCCTTATGAAAAAGCCTGCTATTTCACATGCTCAAATTTTGCTTGCCTAATCAAACTCATCTTCAAGACTGATTCAATGAAAGGTTACAATGTTGAAGTTTTAATATAAAATGAAGATCCAATCTGGGCAAAAAAATGACTCATTCTGTAGCAACAGGTTACAACTATGCCTTAATATGAAGTATTAAAAAGAATCTACATTATCTGCCTTGAAAATGGACCTGAGATAACTGAGCTTGCTAAGTTGTAGTACAGAAGCTGCCAGTGCCAAGATTTATTACTTGAATGCACATACCCAAGACCACTTTGTGATAGTCTGCAACAGGGGTAAACCCTGTTTTTATGAAAACAGAAGCTGAACAAGGTATGTAGCAGCAGGATTTCAGGACTGTTAAGGATAAAGCACTCTTCCTATCATAAGGATGTCATTGATTATTTTTCTAGATTCACCTGAATCATTCAATATTCCTCCTGGTTTTTTGAGCAAGAAGAAGATGTAGCTGAGTTACACTGTTTTCAGCAGACCTTATGTCTTCTTTGTGTTCAGACAGATTAGGACGAGATTGAATTTTGTCATTTTCATTTTATGGGGCAAGACAATGTACAGTGACAATGCCACTTATGAAGTTAAACAGGGAAAGGTGCAAGTCATTGTATGCCAATGTGTCTGTTTAACAAAAGATGGTCCCGTCTCGTCTGGGCTTCACTGATATGTCAGTGCTCAATGCCATGAACAGTAAACATGCTGCTCAGATGCAAAGCATGCTGTAGACATCACCACTGAATCTGTTGCAACTGAAACAGGGTCCCATAGTCATCCATTTCCAGGCCTGGAAACACCTGTTGGTGTGTTCTGCGTCCTGACCTAATTTTAGTCAGAGTCTAAAAGCAAAAAAAGATTGCTGAGAAGGGCATAAAAACCTAACTGCTGCCCAATATTCACACTTGGTAGTGGATGTGCTGAATATGGAGGTGCCCTGATGCAGTCCTTCATGAAAGAACTTTAAATGTGAATGTAGTTGTAATTTCACATCTTATATTGATGAAACAGTCAGCTTCCACACTCCCTAAATTCACTGAGGGTCATCATTGTCTTTTTCAGGATGGAATAGTATATCTACCTTCCTTTCCTGGTATGTCTCACGATCTCTGTTCCTCTTCCTTCTCATTTTTCTTGACACTTTCCCCAACACATTACCCCTACTTCCTTCTTTGACTACTTAAGTATTCTGTCCCTCCTTTGTCCAGCCATATGACTTGGCTCTCTCAACCCTGGCCAAGATTTGGCATTTCTACTTGTTTTCCTTGCAGAATATAAATAAAGTGCTGTCAGTAAAAGAAAAGCATGGGACTCTGTTTTTGTACATCAGGCTTTTGTTCATGTTCCCACCTGCTAGATATCACTTAGACATATCAAAATGCATCAGATAATTTCCTACTATTACATTTCCTTGTCAACAAATGCTATAATCCCCACAGGAAAGTTATGTCATGATGAATGGGAGGGAAGTGTCCTCTGTAATCTTCATGGGAGAACAGACACTGTGCCATTCCTTAGCTTCTCTTTCATGTCTCAGAGGCATGGCCTCCTTGGCAGTGTTTAATTCTTATTTTGTATTCCCTTTTTATATGGCAATAATTATATGCCACCACCATGAGATCTCATGAGATGGTTGCAGAAGGAGTTTAGGAATATCAGGTTCTTAGGCAATCCACAAAGCCTAACATGAGGTTACATTTTCCAGGCTGCAAGCCTGAGTCAGGTGCTTGATGGAGGGTAACCAAATAGCATCTGCCAACTTAGAGAGCACTTTTGAAAAACAAAGGTGTTGTTAGAGTAAGCCCAGAGTTATTTGCACAAAATTGGACTGCACTTCCGCCTCTTGGCAGGAAGCCTTGGTGCTGTGAAGAGCCTACACGAGCCTTAATGAAAGAGCAAGGCAAATAAAACGTACTTGTGATTTTAATAACTTCATTTAACAGAGAGATGAGGAAGGAATATTTTTCCAGAAAGACAGTATCTTTCTGACAGAAATCTCAAATCTAAAGATGAAATTTGAATTTTGGTGACAATTCCTCAGTGGCAATGCGTGGGTGATAAGCTCAGGATCTGTCTACTTTAGGAAAAGACAAATCCATTGTGAAGAGGGAGATGGAGACCCTCTACTAAAACAGGTTCAAGTGGGAATAAAGTATGTGCTCCCTGGACTGCAGGATAGAAAGGGGAGTGCTGCCTGGTGATATAGCCAAAGTGGACCAAGAAGAGCCTCAGAAAAAGATGAGAGTAGACACAGTGCCTCTTCCCCTCAGCCATGTCTCCTGCTTTCTCCTATTTCTACTCCACTCAACATTCTGGAAGAGCAAGGCAAGGACTGCGAGTGTTGTGGTCAGAGAAAAGAAAGCAAAGATTAAAGAGTGGATTAAGTCTCTCCATGTTCACTATGCCAAAATTTAAAAGTAACACTAATGAGCTACTGCTACAGATTAATTGGAGAGAGAGTGAGATTGCACCATCTCTCTTTCTGCTAACAAAAAATCTGTATTGATAAGCAGAAATCAAAGCCCTGCCTTTCACAGAATGCCATCCTGTGGATCAAAAGTGATGTGGAGACAGGGACAGTCAAGTCACGGTGACAGTGGACCCATTTCTGTGCCCACCTGACAAACAACTTCCTTGCACTCTTTGTAGTCTGGGGGACGCAGAAAAGACAAGGGTTGCTCAACACAGCGACTTGCCAATCTTCTCACCAGGTACACTGTGTTGCAGCAAGAGCTGAAAATAAGGTCATGCACAGTGACTCAGAAGTCATGTTCAGGGTAAGCAAATATCAGAGAAGAGGGGGAGAAGAATGAGGCTGCTGCATGGGCCTGGCAGAGCCATTAGACATGAGGGCTATATGAACATGACATGCATATGCCATTAGGAAGAGAGGAAGCTTAGGATAGACAGGATGCCTAGGAGGACAGAAGCAAGGTGTTAGGTAACAAGTTATTAAATGTCAGGTGAATGAAAGTGTCTTCTACACCAGGTCAGGTGAGTGCTAGTTAATTCTGCCTGTGGGTAAGGGGTAAGAACTTGCAGCTGCTCTTGAAAAGCAGTTCCATGAGGTTGAACAAGATGAATGTATTGCCTGGACATTTAGAGCAAGAGACATGGTTTGCATAATGTAATGGTTACAATGCCTTTCTGAGGCACATTTAGGCCTTATGAACAATAAACAGGGAAAACTTCCCAAAGTGCCCCTGTCCATGGTGGGGTGTTGGGAATGTTGGGACTTGTTGATCTTTAAGATCCTTTAGAATCCAAAACATTCAATTCTATGATTCTAAAACCATGGTCTGTTACTGAAATTGCAGAATAGGAAATCAAAATAGTCACACTATTGACTTGAATGACTTCTGTAATAGATGAAAACTTATCAAAAGGTAAAGCTAATGTAAAATGCAGTGTGTGAGTGCAGCCTAAAGAAAAATTGAACTATGATAATAATTCACAGCAGATTACAGGTGCTGTATTAAAATTGCTTTTCTTTCCTCCATTTCACCAGCTCCCTTTGTCAGGAATTATGCAGGGAAGGGCTTTTTTTCAGGAAAGGGTTCTCCTGATGGCATGTTTGCAGGAGCAAATGTAGAGAATGAGCACCTTTTTAAAACATTGACTCCATGATAAATATAATATACTGTTCTATTAAACCAATGGAAATAATTTTCCCATATTTCAAAGTGGCTCTGGGAGTTCAGAGTATCACTTGGCCACCATCAACTTTTATTATTTGATCTGACTCTTAAAACACTGGCAGTTGCAATTAGTCAATATATGTGTCCAGAAAGACAAGCATCAATAATGTCAGCCAAAAGAGATATGTGAGTAGCTTCTGTATATAGATGACATTTGTTACTACTGTGGAGACTGAGATGAATTGCTGTGTGTGAGCAGGATCTTCATGCCTGCATGAGAGCACCTTAATGACAGTTTGGCTGTCTACACTGGCAGACATTTTTAAACATTTCAGGGAGCCACAATCAGTGTGCTGCTTAATTCACTGAGCAGACTCAGTCGACATTAAATTCTTGCTATAGGAGAGACAAAAGAAAGCAGGAAACAACTCAGGGGCATCAGGAAACAGCACCTGGGCCAACAACGTTCAGGCCAACTGGTAATAGAAAGTGGGAAAAATGAGACCCAAAAGCAACAAGAATGGATTTTTTAAAATTGTGCAAAGTCCTCCTACTCAATTAAACCCTCTATGTTTGAAATTTAGCATCTCAAAACAAATACTTAATGTGGAGGCTATAGTATTTAAGGAAGAATTAATTTAGTTGGGGAACAAGGATAATGTAGACCCATTGCTAAGTGGAGGGGAGACCCCCGTAACAAGGATGTTGAATAGCAATTACTGATGCCTTCTGTGACTCAATCTTCACTGGCAAGACCAGCCCCCAGGCATCTCTGATTCAGGAAACCAGAGTAAAGGAATGTTGGAAGGAAGACTTTCCCGTGGTCAAGAAGGATTGGTTTGGAGAACATCTAGGCAAATTTTATTTCCACAAGTCCATGGGACCTGATGGAATGCATCCCTGAGTGCTGAGAGAGCTGGCGGACTATAGCCAGGCTGTTCACAATCATCTTTGAAGACTCACAGAGTTCAGGAGAGGTGCTTGAGGACAGGAAGAAAGAAGATGTAATCCTAGCCTTCAAAAAGGGCAAGGAGGATGACCCAGGAGCCTCGCCTCAATCCTTATAAAGGTGATGGAGAACCTCATTCTAGAGGACATCTCCATCCATATGGATGACAATGAATTGATCAAGAGTAGTCAGCATTGGTTCACTAAAGGTAAATCCCTCTTGATCCACCCAATTGCCTGCTGTGATGTGGCAGCTACCTGCATGGACGAGGGGAGAGCAGTGGACACTGTGTACCTTGAGTTTAGAAAGGCTTTTGACACTGTCATAACATTTTCCTAGGCAAACTCAGGAAGTGTGGCCTGGATGAGTGGACAGTGAGGAGGATTGAGAGCTAGCTGAACAGCAGATCCCAGAGGGCTGTGATCAGTGACACAGGGTCTGGTTGGAAGCCTGTCACTGGTGGTGCCCCCAAGGATCAATACTGGGCCCAGTATTGTTTAACTAATCCATCTACTGCTTGGATGAAGGGGAGATGCCTCCTCAGCAAGTTCTCTGAGGACACAATCCTGGAATGGCCGATATTCCAGAGTGCTGGGCAACCCTTCAGCGGGACCTCAACAGGCTGGAGAGATGGGCAGAGAAAAACTGTCTGAAACTCAACAAATACAAAGGCAGGGTCCTGCACTTGAGGAAAAACTACCCCCTGCTCCAGTACAGACTGGAGGCTGACCTGCTGAAAGCAGCTCTGAGGAGAAGGACCTGGGGATCCCAGTGGACAACAAGCTGCTCATGAGCCAGCAGTGTGTCTTTGTGGCCAAGAAGGCCAATGGCATCCTGGGCTGCATTATGAAGAGCATTCCTAGCAGGTCAAGGGAGATGAACCTGCCTCTCTACTCAGCCCTGGTGACGGCACATCTGGAGTGCTGTGTGCAGTTCTGAACTCCTTAGTAGGAGAGAGACATGGGGTTCCTGGGGCTGGTCCAGCAGAGAGCTACAAAAGGGACTAGAACATCTCTCTTATTGATAGTGGGGCCCTGGAAAATGTTAAAGATAGTCTCCGAAAATGTTAGGGTTTGTGTTTTGCCAGATCATTGCACCTGCGTAAGCAGTATGATAAATTATATAATTGTTAGATGTGATGATTGTTTAGTAATTAAATATAATTATTGTATAATCATAAGAAGAATCATGAGAAACTATGTTAGAAATTTAAAGGTGGGCCATGAGGAGCCATGCTTGGCTGTAATTTATGTATACAATAAAACAATATAAGTTTAATAATTAACATGAAAGTTATATAACAATAGAATATAAAAACATGTTCATCCCGAATGCATATTGGAGTCAGATTTGGGTTGAGCTCTGACACCCAGAGCTCCTCAATAAAAAGCACCTACATATAATCGCTCTTGTGATTATGTGTTTCTGAATGCTAACATTAAGAGGAAAGGCTGAGAGAGTTGGGCCTGAGTCTCAAAAAGAGGTGACATAGGGGGCATCATCAATGTCTATCAGTATCTGAAAGGGGTGCCAAGAGGATGGAGCCAGGCTCTGCTGGGTGGTGCCAAGCAACAGGACAAGAGGCAACAGACAGAAACTGATGCACAGGAAGTTCCATGTGAATGTGAAGAAGAACTTCTTTAGTGCAGGTGACTGCATGGTATCAGTTGCTCAGAGAGGTTATGGAGTCTTTCTCATTGGACATATTCAAGCATCACCTGGACACAATCCTGTTCCATGGGCTCTAGAATGACTCTGCTTGAGTAAGGAGGTTGGACCATATGATTACTGTGGTCCCTTCCAACCATACCCATTTGTACACACTGTTTGAAACTCTATATTCTATTCTATTTAAACATTTTATATGACTTGACTGAAACATACAGAGCAAAATGTTTAAATCTTGAGATGTAACATCTCACCCGTGAGGATGTAATTATAATCACAAACCAACTCTCTCAGTCCTCTAACCCTGCTCCACTTGGTCACAGTCCCTTTGCTAACTGGACAGGTTGTTTCTGCCTTGCCTGGAATTTTCTTGATCTTCTCTTCTGAATGACAGCTGTTGGCACTCTGCAAGCACAGGAATTTGCTGGCATATTGTGGGTCAGGCAGAGAACATGATGGAGAGGAGCAGAAAAGCCAGGTGAGACCCTGCAACTGAGAGTGAAGAGCACAGTAAAGAGAGAGAAGAGGAAGGAGATTTTCCACCTGACCTGAAGGTCTAATGTTTTATTTTCTGTACAAATAGTAACCAACCCATGAGCCATTTTCTGTCTGGACCATATTAATGAACCTGACTGCAGTGGCAAGGTGTTAAAACACCCACACATGCGCTGACATTCAGCAATAAGTAAATTCAGGTGCCAACAGTCATAGCCATCATCTCCATGGTGTTAAGTAGAAGGCAGGAATATCCCAGATAATCAAAAAGTCTAAATTACTTCTTGGGGTTATGGCTAGTGCTTTTGTCCCCATATCCTTCCATCTGGCTCTGCCCTGGCTTAGTTAGCATGAGAAGTACACTGGGTGCAGACCTGGAGTCAGGTGCACCTCACTGTGCCCTGAGCCCAAGATAGGGCCGGGAACACTGTCCTGAAGTGTCTGACATGGATCTGCCTCGGCACCCTCCCATCCAAAGGGTAGCACATGTTGTCACCCCTGAGTTGGCACCTGGAATTTCTCTGCCCCTGTAATGCCACTTTTACCCACTAAGAGTTAGCAGCCCATGAGTAACAGATGCTCTTCCAGAGGACTCAAAGCTTTTGTTAGACCGGAATAATTTAAAATACCAGACTGTTAATAGCAACAAACATTTGCAGAAGCACATTTTGTTACTGTTCTATTGTTTAGTAAGTGTATTTCTTACTAATTCAAGTATCCTGCTTTGTGCTGTAACTGAAGATCTCTTAGAAATTTCTGCTTGAGCAATGTATTGAGGAGAGGAGAGGAGAGGAGAGGAGAGGAGAGGAGAGGAGAGGAGAGGAGAGGAGAGGAGAGGAGAGGAGAGGAGAGGAGAGGAGAGGAGAGGAGAGGAGAGGAGAGGAGAGGAGAGGAGAGGAGAGGAGAGGAGAGGAGAGGAGAGGAGAGGAGAGGAGAGGAGAGGAGAGGAGAGGAGGATGTATTAAATTGAGCTATTCAAAGATTTAAAAGGCTGACTTGATTGGTTAGTTGTGCAATGCAAGGACAGAAGGGCCCTATTACATGACAGAAGGGATCAGTTTGCAGGATATCACCATCAGACTCCTTGGTTCAGTGCTGTTATTGAGCAGCATAGATGTCAAGGGTGATGAAGGAAGGCTACAGTGACTATATGAAAATGCATGTTCAATTCTTAAGCTCTCTACAATTATTAAGACATCAACCACAACCATAGCCTGCTCACCCAGCCTAATTTCTTGGATATACCTCAACATGTAGAAAAGGCTTAGGAAGGGATTTCAAGGAAAGCCAGTCTTCATTAATGGATTCAAGGAGGGTATCTCAGGCTCTAGGGAAGTGCAATAAAGCCCAGAGAACTGTATGAGATCTTGACAGACAGGCTGCCATGACCAATGTCATTGTCCAAGCAGATAAAGGTAGGTGTGATAACAGCAGAAACAAGTGTAATGGCTATAAGAGTATTGAATTCAAGAAAGTCATCCAAATGTGCACAAATTTTTTGACTGACTTGTTTTTGACAAATGGAAAATGCCTCCTTGTTAACCACCTAGTCTGTTGCTGTTTCAATTGGAAATAAACTTTCCAACAAAAGTATAGGTCTGTGTAAACCAGATGTCCTGGTTTGTTATTCTCAGAAATTTTCCATCATACAACTACATAATGACAGAGTGAGGAGCCAGGGCTATGGATTTCTACCATGAAAAAAATAATGGCATAATCTTCTCTTTAGCAATCATTATAGGAAGTCTTTGGTCAGAAGGAAGCCAGAAAATCCTGCTAAGTCTTCTCCATGAAGTAGATCAGCTGCTATCTGAATTATAGTAGCCCAAACTGATGAATTGCACATGGCGCTGACATTAAATCTTGGTGTGTCTAGCTCTTTTCTGGTTTTTAAATATGTCTACCCTCTGTTGGAGAGTCAACATGTGTTGTCACAGGTCAGTTGCCTAATTTTAACCACTAGTGGGGCTTGCTTATCCTGGGCCAGAAATAGGAAGCCGAGTGATGGTCATATGTCTGACAAGGAGCCGGGCAGTGGGCCAAAACACATTTGAGCTGGATGGAATTTCTTGCCACTGTGAAAATGCAGTGCTAAATCTTCCTCCCCCACTCGCCTCTTTACACACAAGTGGATCCCTCCAGTACAGTGAACTGTCACCCGAAACTAACAAGGAGGATGTGTCTCCCAGCAATCTGAGCTTAGGTCAAAAGTTCACCACTTGCCAGCCCCCTATGCCAACTTGGACCAAGATTTCTGGAATGGTTAGAAAAATATTTTAATGTAATTCACCTTGCTATGCTATTTCATTAATAACCTCTAAAAATGCAAAGAGTGCGGCTTTAAAATTCCTTGACATCCTCAGCATATGACTAATAATAATGAAACTTTCTTGCTGTCGGCAGAGCCACTCTGTGAACGCTCTGTTTTCCCTGGAGTTTCATGGAGCCTTTAGCAAATGCAGTACATTTGCCATGTCCATTTTTTATAGCATAGTAACCGCTGTTCACCCAGGCTTGCCTGAGCTGGCTCTTTGTCCGCCCCACCACACTGCACTCTCCTTCCTCCCTGCTCTGTGCTATTTTTCTCACAAGAATAATTTTTACAGGCATAATTTGGACGTGCGTGAAATACTCTTTTACATGTTATGTCTTTCTTGTTTTCTCTATATTAGCTCTGAGTCCAGCCTCTCACTGTCTACCAAAATATGTCATCCATGCAAGGCATGGGGTTGTTACCAGCCTGATACTGTATGTGCTGAGTGAAAAGGGCTCAGTCCTCAGACTGGGACAGACCGTGTTTGACATGCCATTATATAACATGAAACCAATGTATACAAGACTGTCTTTAAGAGTACATTTTACAGAGATCCCTATCTCTATGTCTTGCTTCAAGCATTTCTTTCTAAAATAGTCTTTGGGGAGTCAGTGGATGAGACTCTGCTCACTGGGGGTAAATCCAGGGCTGCAGGATTGCTTTCACATCTGCATCCAGGCTTCATAAAACAGGACTTCAAATAGGACCAGGACTTCATAAAACATGGGATGGTATCTGGAATTAATGTAAATCTAGACTGAATTTTTCTCTTTGCTCCTGATTTTGTCCCAATGGCAAAAGCAGAGCCAAGAGTCAAAATGTTTTTATTCTCAACATCTTCAAACGAGTAATGAAACAGAAATCTCCTCATCATATTTTTTTTTAAAACCTGTAGTGAGGCACAATTATGGCCCATACAGTGTATTCCCTATCAATCCTCGATAGGTCTGTCTCCACCGCATGTCCAAATCTAACAGGATCATGTTTCTCAGCTTCCAGTTGACATGTGAGTAAAGATGCCATGCTAGATGACTGGAATAGATCCTTTACCCTACCGAAGCCTCCTTCATACCAAGGAGGTCTGCAAAAACATAGTTCTTCTTTGGATCAGATGGTTTTCCCACCATGAGAAGCGGCTGAGATCTAATCAAGAGTGCTATCATAAACCATGAGAGGTTGTAATCCAAACATATTCTCTCCAACAGCTCCCTGAGGGCTGTCCCATGCCAGAACCAATTGCCCAGACACTTTATTTTGCATCCAGAGATCTGTTCATACCACACTCACGGCACACCAGAGGCAAACAGGCAGGTTCAGAAAAGTGGAGTAAGGAGAAGTGACTAAAGACTATTTTTATAACTGGATGACCTTCTACCACATGAACTATAAATTGTCCCTTTCCAATGAATCCCATTTCTTTCCTAACCTTGTTCCCCTGTGCCTTTCTCAATTAACAGCTCATTTTCAGATTAAGTTGTGCCATATGCAATGAGAGTTTATTTCCAAAAACTTTACACACTAACAGATGTAATCTTCTAGCACAGGTGAGACTGATCAGTGAAAGAGTATTCCAGAGATGAAATGAGTGTGGAATATTTTTTCCTCAATATTTCCATATTTGGTCAGTATTTTCCTATTGGTTCAAAAATTTGGCCCAGGAAAAAAACTGGAGCATTCCAATCTGCTCTAAAAGTAAGCAAAAACTAAAGAAAAAGAAACAAAAATTTATCCTGACAGATTACTGACATTTTAAAGTCCAGACTATTCATGAACAGATGCAAATATTTTTAGCCCCAGTTGCCTTGGATTTTCTAATAACAAAAAATTAGATTTTGTGAGTGAATTTTTCATGGCATAGATATCTGATTTGATGTAGAAAACAGACAGAGACTAGGTTTCCTCCAAAGTATGTGCCACTGTTACACTTCTACCAGACATTGCCACATGAACATGAGCAGTGCTTTTGGGTTTTTCCACTCAGATTTTGGCCAAGGTGTCCAATCATCCAGTTGTATGTGGTGCAGGAACAGCTGCAGTCTAAGGGGATTGGAAGTGTTCCCTTCCAGGGGCTTTCTAGGAACACCAACTTTCCATGACCTCTAGGAGAGAAAGAAAGACTTGCTTTTGGCATCTTCTGGTTTCAGAGAAGCGTCAGCTGCTGGCCTGTCCACACTTTTCATGTTGAGGCAGTTCTTCAACTGAATGTTACGTTTCACAATTTTTTAAGAAAAGCACCCCTTTCCCAGTTTTTAGTGAATAATTTCATAGTTCCTGAAAATCCTCATCTTCAGAATTTCATTATGGTTATCAGAGAAGGAAAAATAATATTTCTGTGTGTATCTATTTGTCTCTCTATTATATTTCTATACACATATGTGTGTGCATGTATCTTTGCATACATGAACATGCATGCACTTTTTAACCACTTTTACTGCCTCCTTCACAACCAACTGTCCCTCTGTGACAGCATGTCAGAATATGTTTATCTGGCATATGTTACATCCCATGTGACTGATACACCAGTGGTGTGCCACTCTGAGTAGTCACAAGCCCCATTCATCCAGAATAGCCAAATGTACATGCATTGTATGCAAGCTGATCAGTGGAAAGTAGTCAATACATGTAAACCAGTTAGTAAAACATTTTTTTAAAAGACCGGTGTATATTACAAGTGCTTCTTTAGGCTCATTCTTACGGCACTTGTCCCACAGTGCCAACCCTCAATCAGCATGTTTCTGGAAACTTCTGAAAACCAAGCCTATTCCTGCCCTCATTTTCTTCTCCATTCCCTGCCTATAGCAAAGCATTTCCTTCTTTCCAGCACTGCTGCTCACTGGGGGTCAGGGAGTCTGTGAAGCTGGAAACCTCAGTGCACATGGGAGCAGGCTGTTAGAAGCATTTTTCACACATCAACAAGACCTGCCCTGTGTAGTTTTACATAGCATGGTGTGAAAAAAGGTTGTAACAGCCAGCTGGCCATCCACACCAGGAATGCTGCTTATGCAGGGCTGAGATGAGGGTACAGCTTCCTAGGAAAATGTCCAAATCCAAACTGGGCCTGCAGGAGTGAAGTTCACCTGCTGAAGGCATGCACAGAGTGAAGTCTCACCACAGAAACTGAAGGAACCACACTGGGATCACCAGCTGGCTCCAGCAAAAAGGGTGGAAAGGAGGACTCTGGCAGAGAAGGGAGACATAAGCTGAAAGTTCCCTCCTTTGACAGGAGGATCATCACCAAAAAAGCAACAGCATCAGGGAAATCTCTGTTAAAACTACCAAATACACCAGAGCAAAAGGGGGATCAGTCACAGTGCTTATAGTAGTTAACGTGTGATGGGGATTTTTAAGGGTGTTCCAAAAGTTCCAAATACAGGTAGATTTCCAGTCCCTCTTGAACATGAATTTTAAAAACAAGAGAAAAGTATTAACTCAGTTGAGCTGTGGGAAATTAGTGTCCTAGGTTTTGATCAAGGACTTCTACAAAAGACAACAGCAACCTGGAAACATTATGAGTCCCCCAAGGAGACTGGAGGTGAATTTTGTCCATGAAACTGCTGCAAATTAGCTTTCAGGCCACCCAATGCCTACAAAAGACAAAATGCTCTTTCCAGTCCTTGATTGAGAATTTTCCCAATCATGTCCCTTAGGTCTGAAGGCTTGGCTCAGCTTCTCTTTCCATGATATCCCTCTCAAATTTTTTCTGCTTAGGTATTTGATAATTTTCAGAAATGTATATAATAAGCTAGTAGGTAGGTAGGTAGTTATTAAATGGATGAATAATCTTGGTAGGAATAGTCTAGCAGACACGTAAACTACACCTTTTAAAATATTTGAAGCTCTTTGGTGTAAAAAACACTATATATCTTGGGCATATTTTCACACATACTTTACATATTTTTTATTCTTTCTTAAAAGCAAAAGTACTGACTCTTTTTGTTGATAAAGAAACTTGTTACTGATTTGCATTTTAGGACAAATTGTGAGTACAGAAGGATAGAGTGGAAGAAATAAATGTGTTGGTAAAGAGATAATTGCCTTTTTACTAAGTCAGTGAGGATGATATTTTTTTCTGCTTAGTGTTTCATTTATGTGCGAAATGTCTACTTTAGCATGTGTTCTCTGAGATGCAGAAGAAAACATAGTGGTGGTTAAAGCTCATAAAACTAGTTGGATAAAAGCATGCAGTGTCAGGATACCCTGAATACCCTTTGGAAAATGCATTTTACCCTTGTGCCAGCTTTCTCTCATCTATGCAAAAGCTGCGAGGCAGCATTACTGATTTAGGAGATTAACACATACAATTCGTGGAGTAGGAGTCATCTTGCTCTTCTCACGTAAGAGGAGCATAGCAGTAGGATGCCACAAGGCAGTTGCTTTTAGGATCCTGGTGGAAGGATCCCTGAGCAGGGCAAACTGGTGAACACTGAAATGATGGACCCTATTCTCTGAGGAACTTGACTTTTGACATTGTGCCAGGGCAATGCACAAAAGTAACATGAGAGAGAACTTGCAACCAACTTCTGAAGCTTCAGTGAAGAGCAGGACACACACCCCAACCTGGCTGCAAGCAGAAAAGAAGCAGTGTAACCATAATTCTGCACGTGTAGAATGCAGGGCAAGAGAGAAAATAGGAGCAAATAGGTTATATGACATCTTTCCTGACACTGGCCTCAAACACTGTAAATGCACTTGCAGGTGATTGGAGCGTGGCACCTGGTGCATTTTGCTGAATGATAAAATTTGTCCTCCACCATGAGAACACACTTGCCTGGGAAAGAGCACAGTACCCAACAATGGGTGTGTGGTTTGCCCCAGAGCAAGGCAGCAGACTGTGCTCCATGTGGGAAGAGGCAGGAGGGGGTGTCCCATGTGGCAGGAATGTGAGGACTGTGGAGTTTGCTGGTGCTGGAAGGCAAGAGACTGAACTATGGTTTGGCACGTGCCGGCTGGAGCCACACGCTGAAAGACAAGCTCCTGTCCCTGGGACAAGGCACACCACATGTGGGAGAGAAAAGAGCTGTAAGGGGTTCCTGAATGCCCTGATCTTCCTCTGGAGCATGGAGCTGATGGCAGGCTTTCCCCAAGAGCTTTTTCTTGAGTGCTTCTGGTTGCCCTGGAAATCACCCTCGGCCGTGCTTCAGCAAGTACCTGCCTTCCCCAGGAAGGTGTGCAAGGGCTCCTGGAGGCAGCAGCATCCCTGCACAGCAAAACCACTAAAGCCAGGTTCCAGCCTATTCCCAGGCTGGAAATAAAGGAGCAAATCAGGACAAGAGGCACACAGACTGGTAAAATTGTCCCTGTGACCAGCAATAAACAGTATAACAAAAATTGATGCCTTAATGGTGGACAAGCCAATCTATTTAGTACAGCAGTTGTATTATTTCAACAGACAGGGATGCAGAAACGGCTTTGAGCTACCTTCCTGCTGCCCCCTGCATTTGGCCAGCTCTGCAGCTTTCATACTCTCCTTTACAACAAACCATGCTCCCATCTCACCAGAGAACTGTCTGTATCAATTTCTGAAAAATGTAATTCAAATATTATGCCAAATTCTGAGGCTAAATGAGTCCTGTCTATTAATTTCTTGTGAAACAGTAGCTCCAAGTATGTGCCAAACCATGTGCTTGGCTCTTACCAGCTATATACAGAACCTCAAGAAAAATTGAAAGGTAATTTTTAATGTTTTCCTCAGTTGTGTTATCTTTCAGAAATGAAAATTGCATTCTGTTACCTTGCTATAAAAACTGGATCTGCATTTCAAAACCTTGATTTGTTAGAATAGTATCTCCATCAATTTAACTCAGTAGACAAAAAGTTCTTTAATGCACACAAGCTTTCTTCAGCAGAGGTATGAGAATAGCTTACTTTCTCTAAGCTCTTACCTGCTGTGCCAGCTCACTGACTGATTCATATTGTATGTATGTATACACATATGTATGTATGTGTAAAACTCTTGGCAATTCAAGGAAGTGCCTCCCTCAGCATGAGAAGAGATTCTTTATTAAAAAGTAGGGTCATCCTGCATGAAAATCCCAGCACACGAGCCCTGATATGAGCATTATGATTTGTCTTTGAGGGTGTGCTTTTGGTGTGGGATTTCATTTCTTTCATGCTTATTCTAATAATTTTATGTGCAAGCAAGGGCATGGGGCACAAACTTCATGTCCTCAATAGAGTCTGAAGCATTGCTTTTTGTTACAAATAAGTCATCTGCATACTAATGTATTTTCATATTAAAAGAGGTAAATCTACACAGATACCAATATGAAACTAAGTCAGAATTTCCATCTGGGCTACAATATGACAATGCATACACTGTTTTTCAGTGGACGGGACTGCAATATCTAGATATAAAAATCAAATGACATTCCTTTTGTCCCCTTCTCCCTTACACAGTGTATACTTGTTCTGCCAGTATATTTGTTGATTCTTTTCTTGTTGTTTTCCTCACTCCTTCTTGTTTGTTTTTCAAGACTCATTTCTGAAGATGGAGTTGGATTTTGCAGCTGTGAGGACTAAGTTCTCTATTAAATATAACCATTAAAAAAAATTAAATGCCAGCTCTGTGCAGTTTCATAAAGTCAGGACATTTTCCAGGCCCTGAAATCACCTCTATTTACACTTAACCCAGGAGCTACATTATTTGGGGCAATTCCAGGCAACGAGAACACAATTCCCTGTAGCATGGCTCCACCTCCAGTATTTTGCTATGAATTTTCTTTTTATGTTATTTTGCAATTTTGTTGCTAAAGTATAGTCTGTTACCATTTTCTAGTGGGATTCTCTCAAAGCTTAGCCAAATACACACTGAATAAAACAGAAGTGAAGCAGTGAGCCCCTTTTGTATGATATAATATTGCCCACCCTGAGCAATTCAAGTTTCCACTTGAGGAAGACTTAATCACAGAAGTAAATGAGAGCCTTTCTTTTCCTCATCCCAGCTTCATATTGCTGGCAGTACACTACAGTCTACAGACATTAAAAGACACATACCTCACCTGTTTGTGCTCTGCTGAAAACCTGATTTTCTTGCTGCTCCTTGCATCAAGCCACTTACTCTCTCAAGCTGCAGTCTTCCTCTGCCACCTACCTCCCTCTGTCTGAAATATTGTCTAGAAGAGTGGAAAGAAAGATGCTTCTAAAATGAAAGCATTTACAGGAATTAAAGCCCTTATATAAAACCAATTTCTTTTTCAAAACAAAATGTGCAAAGGTATTACTGTGCAATCAAAATCACTGAGACTGGACATTGCAGGGGATCTATATATCACTATTACATCAGGAGTTTAGTGCCTGTATTAATAGGGCTGGTGCTTAGGAAACCTCAAAAGAGTGCAGACACAGCCTTTTTCTGCTTTCACAGGAAGGAATTTTTTAAAAAAGTAAAATAAAACATAAATCCCCCCTATTTTGTGTATGGAGGTGATTGTTAAGGAAATTTTTCACTGAACTTACCTTCCTGCTCTGAGCAGAGAAAAAATATGTGTTGTAGATATTACACACAAATACAAAAAATATACATCTTGGTGAGTGAATTTCAGAACAAGCCAGATTCATCTTCTGGTGAGTCAGTGCTGAGAGGGGGAAAGAGGTGCACACTGATTCAGCTCAGATCTGAATGTGCCAGAACACCTGCACCAGAAAAGCTGCTGCCTCTGCCTCTGAGGGCAAAGCAGAGTCTATTCCTGTGCTGACTTGGGAAAAAACTTCCATGAACTTTCCTGTCACAAAATCAAGCCCTAAATTCAATGCATTCAGTATGTTCTCACGCGTGTGAATGTATTCCCTCATGACAGCTCTGGATTTCCCTTCCAGCCCTGCACAATGATCTCTTCATCTGCCGCCATCAGTAGAGGAGAGACAGGTGATGCCTCTGGCCCGTCAGGGCTGGGCAGGACGGGTGAGTGACATGTGCCAGATGCTGCACCCTGGGCTGGGCTGCAGCTCCCCTGGAAATACATCATGGAGTAAAAATCACGGCGTGCATTCCAGCTGCTGCACAGCGTGTCACTGGAGCAGACGTGCTGTCACATGCACAAACGCACACCAAACAGGATCCGAGCCTGGGGATAATGAGCAGCTAACAGTTAGTTCTTAGAGGAGAAGGGGAAAAATAGGAAAAGGGGAAAAAAAAATCATACCTTCAAAGGAAGATCAAAATTAACTATACAAGCTCTCTGAGATTGAAACATGGGTTTTTCAGGACAGTGAAAGAGACAATGAAATCAGTGATATGCATCCCCTGATTTTTACTTTGTGTTTTACTATATTTATAATACTGACTTTTCATCTTTAATGTCAGTTATCCTCAAAAACTACCAAGCCAGAAGCTCTTGAGCCTAAAGTCATCTGCATTAATCCAGACTCAGAGGCTGGACCTCAAAAACATCCCTGAGAACACCGTGGTAACAGTTGCCAAGCCCTAAAAAACAAAAAGCTTTTAGGGATGTGGAGCACAAAGACTGACAAGATAAGAAAGAGGAACAGCATTATCTATCTTAATTCATTTCAGCCAAATTTGACCCATCTAATCTCACAAGTAGTGCATTCAGCTGTAAGTTAAGTATGTGCTGAGTCCTACAGGCAGATTGAGGCATTAGAGAGTAAAGTAGAGAGGAGGAATAGGAAGATTAGTGAAACTGAGCTTATCATCCCATGGAGGAGGCACTGCTCAATATAGGTGATACAGCAAATAGACAAAAAATACAAGAAACAAGTCAACACACAGTCTTCAGTATTTAGAAATAAGACTACTGTCACATAGGAGTACAGTATATGAGCACCGTATAGGAATATTTGTATTAGTTTGTTTGTGGACTGTGCAAGAAGATCATCAGTAAATTGAAAGCTGAAATGAAATCACACCAATAAATTTAGCAGGTAACATAGTAACAAGAAGGCTGGTGAGTAAAGTGAGAACTGGGACATTTGTCAATACCTGAGCCCATTGCTGAACCTCTTGGCATTCTCAAGAGCAAACAGCACATGAATGGAGCTGTTTGGAGAGTTGCACATCTACAACCAGAGAAGACAAGTGATGGAAAATGTCTTAGAAAGGATGACTACACAAGGCATCATGAGCAGGTGTCATAGGCTCACATGGGACCCTCACAGTTTTCAGCCTAGTTACTTGCAATCTCAGTCAGATATGTAAGAGTTTAGAAGAAATTCCAGGAGGTTCCCAATGCGGTCGGCTCCTCATCACCAAGCAGTCCATGTCTTTTATGTACTTGTAGTATCAAAACTGAAAATACAGTGGTCATCACAGTGGGAGAGCACATCAGTGTCATGTCTTTAAATTTGTGTTATGGCAAAAAAACCCAATAGTTATAATCATCAGTTGCAAAGAGGGTATTTCTCAGCAAGACAAACACTAGAAAGATAGCAAACTATTGCCTCAATATTTTTAGAACAATGTTGAAAAATTACATAGGTTGCAAATAAATGGTACAAAAACTATTAGAGGAATTGCAGTAGAAAGTTAAGGAGCTCCATCTATTTTGGCAGGAAAAAATATTATATGGAATAAAATCAATTTCATAAGAGAAAATATTACTTACAAAAGGGTTGTTTAGATAAGTGAACTAAGGCATTACATGAACCAACAGCTGGAGGCTGAAGCCAAGCCAACCCAAGCTGGAAGAGAAAAACACTGAAGGCTGCTTAGCAGAGTGGCAAATTGCTGCAGCTAGGGCTGGATTCTCTACCCACCTCATGGTATCTTCTACTTGGAAAAGCATTACTGGAAACAGTGACAGTCTCCCTGAGCTAAAAGTATATTATGAACAGCAAGAATGATATATCAGAAATGTCCCTTCTGGATGATAAACAATTAATCCCTTAATTTAACGTGATACTCAGTGCTCAAACCTTCACACACCAGGGGCTGGCAGGCTGGCACTGGATGTAGGATTTCCAGGGAAGGTGAGCAACTAATGTGGTCAGTGCTACCATGTTTTTGTCCCAGTCTCTCTGAACGTTGATGTTTTGTTTCATGGTCTGTTTGCTTGTCTGGTGAACCATTCACGGTAGTACCCAATTCTTGTTTCGTAAAAAGTTCCAGCTTAGCTAGAAGATAACACTGACTTGCTTTATATAGGAATGTTTTCTGAGGCAAGTTTCTGCATCTCGCTGTTTATCAGAACCTATCATTCTTTATTCCGAACAAGATTTCCTTTTCATATTTCTGCTGTGAAATATTTACCAGTGTATGGCTTAGGAGTAGGCCCATGCTAGTGCTGTGATGGGACACAGCCAGTTCTTAACCCATGTCCTTTCTAAAATTGTGCTTTCCTTTACTGCTGTCATAATTTTCTCTCTGAGGCAACTCAGCTGTTTCTTTCCAAGTTTTTGTAATTCCTTATGTGACTCAACCCACCTAAAATTCTTTAGTTAAGACCAAGGAAGATTGTTTTTATATAATTGTAAGTGCACAGTGAGATCATTAGTGAATATAGTTTCTGACCCTGGGTTCCCAGGATAATTTCCTATACCAGGACTAATTTCATAGACTCACCAAAGAGGCAAAATACTGCCTGCATTTTTGCATGAATGTTTTTATTTCTCTGCATTAAGACATTGAGGTTTACTTGTGTCTTACACTGCATAGTTTTACAGCCAAATAACTGTCTGTAAAAGAGATCTAATTCATACCAAGCCACATCAGACCCGATTCCCTTAGCATATACTTGAGTGTGAGGTAAAACCCCTGAATTCAGCCCCCAAGGAGAGATTCTCCAGGGGGAGATCATCTGTCACATCACAGCACCCAGTCACACATGTTGCTCTTACACTGTGGGTTTTCCCACACAAGTGAGTGCTCAGCCTTGGCCAGTGTTAGGTCTTACCTTTGCTATGGCACAGAGTCCCGGTGAGGGGCTGGTCTGAAGAGCAGGAGGGCATTCTCTGTCTTTGGAGCAGGTGTTCATTGGACTTAACCTCTGAGAAATGGGCCTTTTTTGGTATCATGCTCAGCACATTATTACCTTTGAAACAGGCACAGGTCTGTGTGTGTTGGGAAAGCTTCCTACCTCTCACAAGCAGGGACACAGAGGAGAAGTGAGATCCCGTTGTCCCAAGTGAGATCCTTCAGGTCTCTCGCCGTGAGGAGGGAAGGGCTGTTCTTTAGCTGACTGCTTTAATTTAGACACCAGCCACAGACTGAGTCCTTACCTCTACCATGATTATTTGCTTATTGCTCAGGATAAATAAAAGTATAGACTATAAGGTACATTTCTTATTTTAAAGCCTCATTTTCTTGACCATTCCCTCATTTTCTTGACCACCAACACAAAATTGGCTCTGATGGGGGAAGGAACAACACTGAGGCAGAAGTCACAGCCACAGTGTTTCAGGCTGCACTGCAGTATGAAAAACAAATTTCCCAAACTCCCAAGAATACAGAGAAAGAAATTTGTTTAAATATGAATTTTAAACCCTGCACCTGGTGCAGAAAACATTGAAACATGATCATCAGGCACTGAAATATGATTTTGGTGAACAGCGGGCATTCAAAACAATTTCTAACACTTGGAATGTAAAAATTGCATTTTGAAGAAAACAAAATAGAGTCAATGCTTTGTTTTACATATGATGTTTTTCTACTAAAATTAGTTTAAATATTTCCAGGTCTTCAAAATTCATAGTGTTCATTCTTTTCAGATTTCCCCCAATACTTTTGTAACCAATCAGCATTTGAAAACTGAGTAATATTATTTCCCTTGCATTTCTTATATTTCTTCTGCTTTATTACAGGTGCTTGAAAGAAAACAAGATGAGTCTCTTCTCACATTAGTTGTGACCCGTACCATGAAGCTGAACATTTCAAAGAGTTGATATTGAAACGAGAACTTACATCTCTGTTAAAAAATAATCTGCCTCCTATGCAACTCCTTTAAAATGAGAAGTGAAGATATATTCACCTATTTACAACTTTGCGTGTCACACTCAGCAGAAAGCCAGGGAGTAAATCCAGTTTACCTTCACGATAATTTGTTGTTTTGACGCGACTTTGCCCCCGGCGTTGTTTTAGTTTCTATTAAATGCAAAAGCATCGCCGTTTCCGGGATTTGTAATGATTTAAAAGTTTCTAGGGAGAATCCTCCTCGGGAGCAACTGGTTCATCCTCCTTCGGTTTATCAGACCTCTCAACTCCTGTGGCTTTGGAGGTGGCATTTTCCAGCGAACGCTGGACTTGGTGGAATTTGGATGGGGTCACCCAGATCCCCGCCTTTCCCGGAGTTCCACTTCGCCCGGGCCAGGAGCGAGGGCCGACGGGCGGCAGGGGCATCCACCCCGGGGGCAGCGGGGCAGCACCCGGCACAGGAGGCACGTGGAATGTAATGAAAGAAATGAAATAAAACCAAAAGCAGCGGGAGATGGGTTGACCCGCTGGGTAAGCCCTCATCTTCCGCCGACCCCCGGTTCCCCCCGCACCTCGCCAGCCTCCTGCGTGGCCGGAGCTCCCCCTGCGCCTCCAGCCCCGCTGCTCCCGGGCAGTCCCGGCTGCGGAACCGGGGTCTCCCTGCTCCCTCCGCCTCTGCCACCCGCCCGGACCGGGGCTGAAATCCCCCGGCAGCCCGGGAGCCCCTCCAGTCCCGGCGTATTTGCGGGAGGGAGCCACGCTATAGGAAGGGAGGAAGGCAGGGAAAGAAGGCAGGGAGGGGGTGTCAGCACAGCCCAGCGCGGCCTCATCCCCCCTCACTCCTCCCACCAGAGCGTGGTGCCTCTTAACCCCCGGGAACCTCCCTCCCCCGAAGCATTACTCCACTTTGCAGAGCACGAGTTGATGAGAAAAAAAATACTTCTCGGCCGCGGCCAGCCATGAGCTGTCTGGATGTTATGTACCAAGTCTACGGTCCTTCCCAGCCCTACTTCGCGGCAGCCTACAGCCCCTACCACCAGGTACGTGTAGGGGACAGCGGTGAAGAGGCAGAAGGTGGGAGGGGTATCGTCTGGAGGATGGCCATCTGGGGCCTCACCAAAGGGAAAAAGGGAAAAGGAGAAGGGGAGGGGAAAGGGAGGGCGGGAGGGGGGAAGATCTGGGAGCCTGCGATGGTGAGCGGAGCAGAACCGCATCCCACCTTGGCGCGGGGCTCGGCAGGGTACGTACGCCGGCGGCAAACGACGGACTACGGGATGCCTTTGGAGAGAGGGGACGATTTTAACCCCCAGAAGGATTTTTAGGGGGTTTGTTTGCTTGTTCGTTTGTTTTAAAATGTTTGCTTGTTTGTTTTCATTTACCGGGGCGGGCTACTTCCGAGCGCGGCGGGTCGGGGTAGCGACGTGTGTGGGGACCGTCGGGGGCTGCGAGGTCGGGCTTCCCGGGGCATCGCTCACCCCGGCGCGCCGCATCCCGGCCGCTGCCACGGAAGCCTCTTGGTGCACAGATTTTGCAGCCGCATCGGAGGGGTGCTCCGGAGTTCCGCTCTGGAAGCGGGGTAGGCAAGAGAGACGCGAGGTTGCGGGGTTTGCCCGGTTTGGCGTTGGCGGAGGAAACCGCGGCCGCGAAGGGGAGCAAGGGGCTACAGGATGCTCCCGTGTCCCGGGGCGCTCTCGGCGGCGGCGGGACCCCGGGACGTCCGCCGGGCTCCCCGGGCTGCCGGCGAGACCCGAGGGGGCTCGGTGAGCTGCAGCCACGTCCCGCCGCCCCGCTGCGTGCAGCTCCGCCCGGGAGGTCGCGGGTATCAGCTAATGCCGAGGTTTCAAGGAAAGGATGGCTCCGGCCTCGGGGATGTTCCGGGCACGCAGGGCCAGTGCTGCGCGGGGATCTGCTGGCGCCGGGACGCGCACGGTCCCGCGTGGGTCAGGCTCGCTCCCCCGGCTGCACCTGCTGCGCGCCGCTTTCCTTTCAACCCCTCTGCATTCCCAGGTTTTCCCTCGCCCTTACCCCTTCCAGAAATTAATTCCTTCCTCCCCCAGCATAACGAAAAAGGGGATGGACGTAGAGAACGGCGCCCCGGGCCCGAGGCGGGTGCAGCCCCGGCCGTGCAGCGGTCCCTGTGCCCCCTCCAGCGCCCGGCAGCGGGGCTCAGGACCCGTCGCAAATAGCAGATAATGTCTTTACCCACCTTGCCTTCCCTCCCACCACTCTCTCAACCCCGGCTTATGACATTATTAAGGGGGATGATCATTACCTCAATGGCCGAACAGGGAGCCAAGAGGAAAGGCGGTCGTCGCGACGAGTGACATTATCAAATATACCGCGTGCTTGGCCCAAGACTGTGCCCCGTCCTCTCGGTTCTTCCCCCGCTGGCCGCCCTAAGGCTCTGCTGGCGGCGGCCAAGCCCGGGCTCCGCGTCCCAGCGCTTATTGCTAAGAAACTCCCAGCAGCTGCAGACACGCTAACGCGCATGAAGACGGGAAACATCCGGAAAACTTCACAACGCCCGCTGTTTTCGCACTCGACGGAATACAATAAAAGGAGATTAATCTTGTAGCAAATACCTGGAGCTTCTTGGTGTCCAGGGAAATGCTGAGTTTTGCCCTGAAGTGTGTTTAAGACTGTCAGTCTTTTTTCCCCCCCTCTTTGCTTCTAACCTCGCCGCTGCGAGTTACAGGACACTCTTTGCACCAGATAGATTCTCGGAGCCGGGGACCGAGGGGCTCTCGCGTTGTCCCAGCTGCCGGCGCTGCTCCGTGGGTGCTCGGCCGTCGCCCGCCCGTGCCCCGGCATTGCAGCCCCTTGGCGGCCGCCGTCCGCTCCGAATCCAGCTGCAAAGAGCCTTTTTTGGGGGGGCTTGGTGCGGAGGACCTGGCGGTGTGACCCCCGCCCGGCCGCGCCTTCCCCACCCGGCGGCTGTCTTGCTCCATCCCTTTCGGCACCCGTGGGTTTCGGTCCCCCGGCCCTATTTGCAGTCCCTTCGCTGCCCCCGGACTAGAGAGGGCGATATGGGGGTGTGGGGATTGTGGTGTATGCTGAGGGAACGGCGGGCAGCCGAGGAGCAGACTTTGGCATCCTCTCGGGAAGACCGCGGGAGAGGGCTCGGCGCTGCACGCCGGATGGCACAGGGCGGGCCAGCGCACCTTGGTGTGCTGCGTGACCGGCTCCGTTTTCTTTCCTTCCCTGCAGAAACTCGCCTTTTACTCCAAAATGCAGGAAGCCCCGGAGAGCGGCAGCAGCGCCAGCGCCGGCAGCTCCTTCTCCAGCCACGCCGCGGCCAGCATCAAGGAGGAGGACTGCAGCCCCGAGAAGGAGCGACCCCCGGAGGCCGAGTACATCAGCTCCCGCTGTGTCCTCTTCACCTACTTCCAGGGGGACATCAGCGCCGTGGTGGATGAGCACTTCAGCCGGGCGCTCAGCCAGCCCAGCAGCTTCTCCCTGGGCAGCGCGAAGGCGGCGCGGAACGCGGGCTCCTGGCGGGGTGAGCGCTCAGCGCAGGGGGCGCGGGGGATGCGGGGTCGCCGGGGATGCGGGGGGTGCGGGGCCCCCTCTGGGCCGGTACCTCGTCCTCGCCTCGGCTCCGCATCCGGCTCCCTCCTCCCTCCCACCAGCGGCTGGTGCCCGGCGAGCATCCCCTGGGATCCGAGGCTAGGAGCTGTCAGCTGTTTGGCCCTTTTAGGGTAAAAAGGAAAGAAAAAATCCCTTCAGATTATGCAGAGGGGCATGGCCCAGGGGAAAGCAGTCTGAGAGGCTGTTGGGGGAAACAAATTGTCTTTTCACTGCAGGTGCTGTACCTGGAGAGGGCTACAGAACAACTACCCACGGAGTGACCTGTGTATTCCCTGTTGACCCTAGCTTTCAGTTTAGAGTGGTCATAGTGATGGGAGCAAAGTAAAAAACAAATGTGGGAACAATCTGATCAGCTTCCCACCTCTAAAAGAAAATGATTGTGTGTGTCCACGTATCTTGCCCTGTGTGTATCACCACCCTGATTGTTGCTGGAGTGCTGACAAGGACTCTTAAGTTTTGGAAAACAAGGGCTTGCAGACTTGGCCATGGCCATGTGCTGTCAAGACCAAGGCTGTGGCTTATGCACAGCTCTCTGTATCCACACCTGATTCACACTGGACAGGCCCATGAGAGTAGTCAGGGCAGAGGGGAATAATCTTCTCCACACTCCATCTGCCAGAGAGTTAGGGACTGGCACTTCCTTGTGGGCAGTCAGTAACCCTCCCTCACAGGGTCACCAGCTCAGCCAGGGCTGCTTTCCCAGACCTTGCATGGATTGCTGTCTGTAATGTCCAAAAATATTTCACGGGTGAGAGATATTCAGTGCTGGAATTGATGGCAGTAGAGGAGGTTTTTTTGCTCATCATGAACTGCTTCCCCTTCTCCTAAGCAATGCCAAGGCTCAGAGCTGACATACTTCCCTGGCAAAGAAGTATTAGGAACATAGTTTTATTTCTTTCACGAACAGTGTGCATTCCTAATTAATCATACATAACATCTATTTGTGATATTAATAATCACCAGTCCATCTTGCATGTTGCTAACTGGGCTAAGAAAATTTAGGGTCTTTGTCTTTGCCCTGCCAATCTCCAAAGTTCTGCTGAGGGCTTCCCAAACAGGCTGACAATACAACTAAGAAACATATGGCTGTAATAGATGGAGAATTGCCCCAGATATTTGAGTAATTCAAACTTGCCTTTTGTCACATCTCTCACTGTTCCTGCCCACTTTGCTACTGCATTGAGGCAGCAGCTTCTTTCCAGGAAACATTGGGCATAAACGTTTAGACAAGGAGATTATCACAAAAACAAACAAGAAAAACCCAAACCTGAAAATTTAAGTGGTGTATAGTAGCTCTCAGTTTCCACTACTGAAGGAAAGAGATGTTTCTCCGGCCTTAGGTAACAACATTTTGCCCATCTGCATAGTAAGAAAAAGCTGGAGGACATAGTTGCAGCTTCATGGATAAGCCATAGGACAGGTGTGTTTGGTGTTTAGTCAGAGAGGAATTCATATTTGTTTGGAGCAAGTTCTTATCCTTGCCAGTTTTTTGTGGAATAAAGGGAATGAAAGGACTGGTTTGGGTGGATCAGGAAGGGACAAAGCCCTAGGGAAAGGAGATCAAGTCTTGTGTGTGCTCATCGCTGACCTTCTTTCCCACTTCCTTCACTCAGATGGATCCTTTCCAATGAGCCAGCGCATCTTCCCGCCGTCCTTCTGGAACAGCACGTACCAGCCCTCCTCGGTGCCAGCCAGCCTGAGCAGCCCCCTGGCAGCTGCCGCCCACAGCGAGCTGCCCTTCGCTGCCGCCACCGACCCCTACGCGCCCGCCTCCCTGCACGGCCACCTGCACCAGGGGGGCCCCGAGCCCTGGCACCATGCCCACCACCACCACCACCACCACCACCACCACCACCCCTACATCGGCACACAGAGCACCGCCTACCCCCGCCCCGCCGCCATGCACGAGGTCTACGGGCCCCACTTTGACCCACGCTACGGCTCACTCCTGGTGCCCACGGCCTCCGTCCGCCCCCACCGCCTCACGCCCGCCTCCGTGTCCGCACCCGTCAGCCCCCCCTGCGAACTGGGCAAGAGTGAAGCGGGCGCTGCTGCGGCCTGGACGACGCCGGGCCCCTTCCCCAATGCAACAGGAGACATGGCACAGAGCATTGGCCTCAATGTGGACACAGGTAATGAGCTGCCCTCGGCCCCTCCAGCTCCCTTGGCTCAGCTGCAACCCTGCTCCCTATTCCACACTGTCCATAGCAGTAGGGAAGGACTCAGGAGGGGTGGCTGAGGTTCTGCTGTAGGGAAATGAAGTGAGGGTGGAAGCCCCATGTGTGACACCTGAGCTCTGCCCTGGGTGCTCTTCTTGGGGCTCTCAGGCCAGGCAAGTGAAGAACGGAGAGGAAGGATGGGACAGGCCAACATATCACATCTCCACAACACTGTTTGAATTTCTGATGCCCACAAACATTTCCTGAGGCTACAGGTTGCTTTGAGGTACCTTTGTCCTGGCCCTGGTCTTGTTCCTGCATTGAGCAGCAAGAGCTAGGAGCAGAATGGAGCAGCCCCAAAGGTCACTGCTTGGCCCCATCCATGTGCTGCCCTGAGGGGTCATTTCTAGACACCATGCAGGTTCATGAACTAGCCCCTCTCCTTAATTACCTTCTCCTTCCAGTTTTTGAGATGAAAGCACAATTGCATTTGGTGAGAAAAAAGGCAGTGGTCTTCCCCTGGTGGTGCCTGTTGGGGTGTCTGGAACCAAGGTGTGGCTGTAGTGCTGACAAAAATGGGTGCGCAGGCACAGTCAGCAGTGACAGATCCTGAGTCAGTGGTTGTGAGGGGAAGGAAAGTCTGCTCCATGCTGGTTTCGTTATTGCAGCCACTAATGGCTCCTTAGGGTGTCCTCACTTTAAATAGGAGAGACTTTCTCCAGTCTGGCTTGGGCTCTTCTCCTTGTTTCACAGCCTTCTGGGGCTCTGGAGATCCCGTGCTTTAGACTGATCTCACCTGGCAAGAAATGCAATTTGTTTTCCTCTGTTCTTAAATGCCTGTACCTATTTTTCTTCTTCCTTTTTTTTTTCTTCTCTCCATTCTCAGGTTTGCAACCTCAGGATAAAAGCAAGGATCTGTACTGGTTTTAGAGCTGTCCTTCACTCTTCTTCCCCTGGCTCTTCCCTGTAGCTCTCTACCCATTAGACATGGTGGCATTCAGAGCTGAAATCGGGTCAGTTTGTAACAGCTTCTGGTCTTGGTTTGCAGCTCGCCGTTACTCCTTCTGTGGTGGATCCCTTCTGAGCTGATGTGCTGACTCAAAGACTCTCAGATCCCCCCTTGCCCTTTTCCAAGCCCACCGTGGCCCTGCTGCTCGGGGAAAGACAACAGGATTTAAAAGGACCTGGCATTGCAAGGGTGATACTTGAGACTTATTTCGGAGACGAAAGTTGTTCTGTTGCAAGAAGAGAGCCAAAGACATTGAACTTCTATTTAAGCAGACCCCACACCCAGACCTGCAGCCAGAATACTCTGAAAGAGTCAAATGACATCATGGATGGTGATGCAAAACCACTGGCCTTCATACAGGCAACAGAGGAAATTATGGGGGTTTTTTAGTGGTGTGAATATTTTTTTATGGCAGTGAAAGTTATTTCTTGAATGCAACTATGGGAAAGATACTCAGCAGTTTTGAACTGGATTTTTATTTTGCATTATAGAAAAGTAAAAGGAGAAGAAATTGGAACTCATTAACTTTTTCAGACTATCAAGGAACTGGTCAGATTTTTCAGCTTTGTGATTGTGAGTGGCAAGCGTCTGACTGGGCCACCTGCCCTGGACTTACAGATATGCAGCTGTTCCCCTCACAACTGCTTAAATCCCAGAAAGACGAAAACCAAGGTGGCACCTCTCAGACTTTGGCGCATTGCATTGGCTGTATAACAGTTGTTTGGTTGGGGGTGGGGTTGTTTGGTTGGTTTTGGTTGTTTTTTTGGTGTTTTCTTTTTATTTTTCTTTTTTTTCTTTTTACAATAAACATTTTCTGGTGAAAGTTAAACCTTCTTAAGGCAGGGGGAGAAAGGAATCCGATGAAGAATGGCTCACCTCCAACCCAACAGCCTTTAAAGGGAACACCAGAACAAAAAGCACTTGGTGGACATTAGTTCTGAGTTGCCTCAAACACTTCCCTTTGTCTACTTGTTGCTGTCATTTTGCCACTTTAGTAGTTTTGTTTGGGGTTTTTTGAAAGGGGCAAATAGATATTTAACAGTAGCAAAGCTGTATTAAAGGTATCTCCTTCATTCATCCTGTGTACTTTAATGAAGAATTAAAGCTAAATAAGAGAAATGAGGCAAACTGAAAACTTCAGGGTGAACCAGAAACCGTATCTCTGACATGGATGAAGTGAGTTATTTTATTATTTTGCATGAAAGATAAATAGAAATCCTAACAGCTGAAAATATTTTCTTGGTGAGTAAAATACACAGAGATAAATACAAAATATAAGAAAATATGAGACCATTGCAGTGCTACATTTTAGAGTATGGTGTGGCTGTAAGATTGGTTAAAGTAAGGGAGCAGGTCCATATTTCTTCGGCTAACAGAGGGGACTGTAGTATATAGAACAGCTATTGAAGTGGTAAATTAAAGTGTTACTACCAGGTAATGAATAATTAATGAAACAGGGCAGAAATGGCACTTACCCTATACCTAAAAGCTGACTTTTTTTTTGACAAATATCTGTTCCCAACACTACTGTGTTTTGCATTTTTTCTGTTTTTTTTTTTTTTTTCCTTAATGTAATGTCTTTGAAGCTGACAAATTTTAAAGCATATAGTAAGAAATTCCTAACATTACCCCCTGACACTGGGAGAAGCAGTAGAAAATGAACTTTTGTGCTGAGATCAGAGCTTTTACCTTTCAAACTCTCACAAAATTTGGCATAATGTCCACTGTGTGTCAGGAGTGGAGTTATGAATAACCCGAACTTGCTTCTCCTAGGTTTGGTGATAGCTCAATTTCTGGGAAAGAATAGGAATCCTAACAGAAAGAGTTTAACAAAGCAGTGTGAGTGTACTGTGAGAAGCTGACCAGGAGCAGCTCCAGCCAGAGCTTAGCAAATGGCAGGGGGGACTTGCCGTGGTTCCCTCAGCCAGACAAACCGGTGGGTGTTTTTCCCTCAGCCTCCAAATATCCACAGCCCAGACGAGCTGCAAAGGGCAAGGGAATTACCCCAGAATTTACATTATTTGTTAAACCAAAAGCATTCCAAGGTGTTTATCAAGGAAGAAGGCACCAGCTTTTTGCAGCAGAAAAGTAATTAAAAGGACTGGTTTGACTGCAGAAACTTAAAGTTAGCAGGATCATTTTGTGAGCATTTTCCTGAGGGCTTTCTCAGGCTGTTTTTTAAGTTTGTTTTATTTTTAAAGATAAATCTGAGTCTATGACTGGTCGTGCTTCACCACAATTATTTCTTTTTCCTTTCTTTTTTTCTCCCCTCTTCTCTGCAATTCTTAATAAGGAGGGCTGAGTGACACAGCCCAAATACATTTGGAAATATTCATGTAAGCATAAATGAGTCATTTGCTACATTGGCATTTACAATTCATTTTGACTGTGAATATATTCAAGCACGAGAATTTATGCAATGAATCCATGTATATTGGTTTTGCCATTTGTTCTGTGAGTACATTTTTTACTGCTTTATCATGAAAACATCTAAACACAAAAGCCAAGACAGAGGCTTAAGGTGCTAAAAGTACAAACAACTTTTTTAAAACAGTCCTACTCTGGGTGTACTGCAGCCTGAAAGCACACATGCCCTGTTTTGGCTAATCCTTGCAGTTTTGCTCACTCTGTGTTATTCTGACTTCTGAAGGATCACCAACCTTTAAGGTTTGGGCATTAGTCTTTGCAGGACTGGGGCCACAGCTCCTAGTGCAGTAACAGTGCACGTGACCTCCATGCCATTTCTCAAGCCTGTTTCATTCCTCTTTGCATCATAGGTCACTACTCCTTTAGTCATGAATGCTTGTAGAAAATCTGGAATTAAAAAAGAAACCCTTCTTAGATGTTACGTAAATATTACCTGTCACATGCTTGTCATGCACCGAAGGGGATGTGAGTCCCCATCTCTGCAGCCTGGACAGCAGATCCTCCCGCTGTCCCCTTCTGAATGTCATGCACCCCACCATGCTCTCTAGCTGCCCACCTGACAAACAGACTAGCCCAGCTGGGACGGACAAACAGACACAAACAGCTTCAGACCCATTCGTGCAGAGTCCAGCGAAGAAGGCAGAGGGAAAGCATCTGCTGCAGAGCATGGCAGTGCTGGACACAGCAAGGGTACCTGCTGTTGCCCAATAGCAAGAATGTCCTCTTCACAAGGAGTTTCCAAAGTGAGCTCTGGATGTATTCACCACAGGTATTTATTTCCCTTTCTGAAATTAGCTGAAAATCAGCAAAGCATGAAGGAGTATACTGTTTTGATTATCTCTGAGGTTAAAAGTGATCTGTCAAGGGAAGGATGGAGGTGGGGATAGCGCATGGTATTTGTGGGAGCAGTCTCTACTTATTTAATGAGGTCTTTGCTTCAGTATGGCTGCAGTTGCAAGAGTGAAGCATGAAACTCTTAAATGCATATATGTGCCTCTCCACTTAGAGTCTAATGTTGGAGAGATTTAGGGTAGTGTTGCTTATTTCTTACCTACTTTTCCAGTGTGTTTGCCATAGGAACCCCCCAGCAGAGGAGGAGGAAGGGAGGGGACAGAGGGTGAAAGAGAGGCTGAATAATCCCATTTGCGTCCCCTAGACTGTGTGCTGCTGCCTCTGGGGAAATGTATCTGCCCTGTGTCCTCCTTGGGCCAGGAGCTGCCGACCCTTCTCACCTTCCCTTTGAAGTCATATTTAGGCTCACAAGACAAGTTCTAGCTAGGGCTTAAATGTTGGGCCCTTCTTGGAAGGGAGGAAAATGCTGCTGGTGGCTTTGGATGCAGCAGCGTTCTCTAACTGACAGTTGCTGTGCATCTTTTTCTGGGCAAGTGTTGTAATTAACGTGCCCTTTTGATTACAGAAGGATGAGCCAGCTCCTGTGGAGGATTGTAGTGTCTTGGCTGTCTTCCCGGGCCTGCCACCCAGAGGAGCAGTTGCAGCAGGGAAAGGAGAGAGTCCTATGGTTATTTTCAGGAGTGAGACATTGATTTTGTATGCTAGGCAATTTTGCATAGGGAAATGCAAGTAGCAAGATCATTTTAAGAAAAGGAAATAGGGGGAAAAGAAGACAAAAAAAGAAGAAAAAGAAAAAAAAAAAGAGAAAAAGAAAAAGAAAAAGGAAAAGGAAAAAGAAAAAGAAAAAGAAAAGGAAAAAGGAAAAAGAAAAGGAAAAGAAAAAGGAAAAAAAAAAAGATAAAAAAAAAGAAAAAAGAGAGAAAGAAAAGTTTTCCTTTAGCCACTTCCCAAGCTTTGGGACTACATCTTAGGGAACCATGCTGTAATTTAGTTGCCAGCATGGTAGCACTATTATCTAATCTGAAGGTAGTGACAAGCAACTCAGTCTGGGTTCTTCATGTCCATTTCTAGTCTTAAAGGAGGAGTTACTTTTGCAGTACACCTTCTACTGCCTCCTTAGCCAGGTATAACCCAGGAATAATGTGCATCAAAGCTGTAAGTGCAAATTACAGCAGAGAGGCCCTGGGGTGCTATGTCCCATCCTCCTGCCCCTGCCCTCTCTGCACCAGGTCCCCCAAGAGATAGGGAAGGTGCTGGAAGAGCCCATGCAGGAGTGCAGAAGTGCAGGGATGCAGAGAGTGCAAATGCAGATGTGCAGGGTGCAAGACTGTAGGAGAGTAAGAGTGCAGAGTGCAGGGATGCAGGGTGCAGGTGTGCAGGGGTGCAGGGTACAGGAGTGTAGGCATGCAGCTGTGCAGGGGTGCAGAGGTGCAGGAGCACTGGGCTGCAGGGCGCAGGTGTGCGCTCTCCTGGCCCCCAGTCTCATGCATGGGCACTTCATTTGTCAGCTGCAGCCCACAAAAACACAGGCTGGCCAAGGACAGTAGCATTTCTTTAGGTATGTGCCAGTTGCTTATTCATTCATGGTAAAGGCAGGGTAAATGCCTGGCAGGAGTGCTGCTCCATTAGGAGATGTAATAGCACATTAGATATTATTGAGGGTACTCCATATCCCTGTGGCATGACACATTTCCTTCTGCCCTACCTGGCCTGGGTACAGCTGCAAGATGCTCCTCCTCCCTCATCATACCCACCACAACTTCTCCACTTCTCCTCTCCTTGACTTCTATCCTCAGCCTGAACCCTGCATCTCATTTCCTCTCTGGTCTCCTGCCTCACCCAGGCTCTTCCCTCCTGCACTTAGTACACTGGCCCCACACCACAGCAGCAAGGAGCAAAGAAACAGTGTGAGGAGGGACACAAACTTTCCTGCCAATGTTGTTTGCATATACTCAGTATGTACATGATAAACAGAGTTGGACAAACATGGGCCTTTTCAGGAAGAGCCAATGCAATTGGTCTCAATCCTGCAGTGAACCTCTGTGGCAGGAACCAACCCTAACCCCTGACTCTGATCCAGTGGAACAACTCCTTTTTTCCAGAAGCTGGTTCCTAAAGAATTATGACAGCCCCGGTTGCACAGAGACACAAATGATTATTCTCTCTTGACAGACCTACACAGCTCCCTCCTTGTATTTAACTGCAGTCCAAGTGAGCTGGATCAGGAAAGAGACACTTGATAGCTGCTGTTTCCGTGGTTGAAATATTTGTGAAGTTAGCGCATAATCTGAAAGCAGAAGCTAATAAATTATAGGGTGCTAATTGGGGCCGGAGTGGAGCCGTCAATCATATTATCCTAAACACACAGAGACCCTCATAACCTAAAAAGGCAAGAAAGCCTCCAGGAACAGCTCCCAGTTGTCACTAGCCATGACCTCCACTTCAGTGAGTGCACAGAGAGTCAAGGCAGAGAGTTTATTCTGCTAAGAAAATGCAAATCCTGTATTTAAGACAGCACTTTTATTTGATTTTGTTTACACTCTTTGGGAGTGTATTTCCCAGAGAATGTTATTGTTTTCATTTGCCACTTAACTTGACACTTTTGCCATTAAAAAAAAAGTAGATCAGATAAGAATTTGCAATTTTTATATTTGTTTAGTCCTTTGAGTAACAGTCATAAGACAATTCACAGTCCAACCTCCTTGCACACAGACTTGTTTTTTAAAAGCCATCCTATAACTCGTATATCTTTTATTGCTACCCATGCCCCAGTGACATATATTTAAGTCCTGCACTTAGGACCTGCAGGACTCTGTGATCTGAGCCAAAATACAGCTGTGCAGACATGGTAACTATAGGGTGTTTGCAGCTATAGTCACTTTTTCACTACTTTTTCTTATCTTGCTTCCATCAAGATTGAGTATTTTACTCACAATATAAAACTGAATTAAATAATTCTAAAGAGATTTTTAGTAACACTTTTCCCCAGAAATTTATTTCTGTTTGTAGATAGGTAGGCATCCCAGAAAGCATTCCCTGAAGAAAAGATGTGAATGGATCAGATCACCTTGAGGGCCATCACACAGCACATGCAGGAAAATCAGGGGATCAGGCTCAGGCTTACAAAAGGCAGGTCTTGCTTGACTAACCTGATCTCTTTCTATGGCAAGATGCCCCACTCAGTGGATGAGGAAAAGACTGGATATTGTTTATCTGGGCTTCAGCAAAGCCTGATTCCCACAGCATTATCCTGTTTCCCACAGCATTATCCTGAAGAATCTGGCTGCTCATGGCTTGGCTGGGGTTTTACCCAGCTCACTGGGTGAAAAGCTGGCTGGATGGCCAGGCCCATAGAGCAGCATCAGTGGGGTTACATCCAGTGGGCAACAGACACAAGTGGTGTCCTCCAGGGCTCAGTACTGGGTCCAGTCCTGTTTAATATTTTTATCAGTGATATGAACGAGGGAACTGAGTGTTGCCTCAGTCACTTTGCAGGTAATACCAAACTGGGCAGGAGTGTTGATCTGTTGGAGGGCAAGAAGGCTCTGTGGAGGGATCTGGACAGGCTGGATCCATGGGCCAAGGCCAGTGGGATGAGGCTTACTTCAACAAGGCCAAGCAGCATGCCCTGCCCTTGGGTCACAACAACCCCAGGCAGCGTTACAGTTTGGGAGAAGAGTGGCTGGAAAACTGCCCAGAGGAAAAGGACCTGGGAGTGCTAGTTGGCATCCAACTGAGCATGATCCAGCTGTGCCCAGGTGGCCAAGAAGGCCAATGGCATCCTGACTTGTGTCAGAAACTGTGTGGCCAGCAGCACCAGGGAAGAGATTGTCCCTCTGTACCCAGCACTGGTGAGGCCACACCTGGAATCCTACCTCCAGTTCTGGGCCCCTCACCACAAGAAGGACATTGAAGTGCTGGAGTGTGACTAGAGAAGGGCAACAGAGCTGGTGAAGGGTCTGGAGCACAAGTCTTATAAGAAGCAGCTGAGGGAGCTGGGATTGCTTAGACTGGAGAAAAGGAGACTCAGAGGAGACTTTATCACTCTCTACAACTGCCTGAAAGGAAGCTGTAGTGAAGTGCCAGGAAACAAGTGGCAGGACAAGGGGACATATCTTCAAACTGTGCAAGGTTCAGGTTGGATATTAGGAAGAATTTCTTCATGGAAAGGGTTGTCAAGCACTGGAATGGATTGCTGAGATAGCAGAGTCACTGTCCCTGGAAGTGTCCAAGAAATGACTGGACATGGTACTTAGTGCTATGGTTTAGTTGACAAAGTGGTAGTTGGTCAAAAGTTGGACTTCATTGTAGGGGGATAGAATATAAGTAAATAAAGGTAGTATAGAAAGTAATCTTACCCCCTAAAGCATTACAGGTGGGTTAATTATTAAAGATTAGGAACCGGCTTGATTTTAACAGACCACACCTGTAGCCAATCAGAAGAGTGTTATAAAAGAGTGGATTGGTTGGTTGAGGGAAACTGGAGTCAGTTGGCTGCTGTGAGAAGAAGGGAGAGTCAGTGCCTAGAGGAGCTGCCTACAAGAAACATCAAGGAGGTATGAAACTCTAGCAATGTGAAATCCTTTCACTAACAATAGAACTCTTGTGCTATAATGACAACACTTCATGATCTTGGAGATAATTTCCAACCTTGATTCTGTGAATCTGTGAAGGGCATCAGAGCTGGTGAAGGGTCTTGAGCACAAATTTTATGTGAAGCAGCTGAGGGAACTGGGGTTACTTAGCCTGGAGAAAAGGAGGTTCAGAGTAATCTTATCACTCCCTATGACTACCTGAAAGGAGGCTGTAAGAAGGTGGAGGTCTGTTTCTTCTCCTAAGTAACAAGCGACAGAATGCGAGGAAATAGCCTCAAATTCACCAGGGGGGTTTAGGTGGGGTTTTATGGGACATTTCTTCTCCAAAAAGGCTGTCAAGAATTGGAACAGTCTGCCCAGGGAACTGATGGACTCACCATCCCTGGAAGTACTTAAAAGACTTGTAGATGTGGTGCTTAGGGACATGGTGCATTTGGAAGCGCTGGGCTGATGGTTGAAATTAATGATCTTAGAAGTCTTTTCCAACCTAGATGATTCTATTCCATTCCAGAAAGAAAATCCAGCTATGTCAACAGAATTACAAAAGGAATTAAAATCCACACAGGGAGTGGTTGTTTTACATCTCTGTTCTTACAGTGAAAGATAGAAGGCAGTGATGAACATCCTCCAAACTGAGGATGTCATACAAAGACGTTAACACATCATAAAAAAGGTTATTTATACAGCAGTATCAGTTATGTCACTAGCAATCGGAACAATATTTTTGGCATCTTCCTTGCTTTGATACCCTGTGTTTCTGGCTATTTTTTAGAGTTAAAACATAATCAGTTAGAGTTGCTAAATGTCATTATAAATAGAGCCATAATTGTTTGAAAAATCCAGCTGATTTGCAAGCTTCTGCAACTAGAAGTGTGTGTGTAACAGATTTTCAAGAATTAATTAAATGAAACTGAGTTAGAATTTTTTAACCATTAGCAGACCTGCCAGCCTATCTTACAGACATTATTTTCTGCAACATCCTTTTTCAGGTCTAGCTGAATAATATCAACTTTCTGTAGAAAGAGGTAAATTTGAATCTAAAGCTTGCCTTCACCACTAAAATGCATAGTCCTAAACCCAAATTAAAGAGGATCAATTTCACCTGGTTATGCTCAGTAAAGCCACACTTAAGGACTCAAATCATCACAGACACCACGCCACAGATGGCAAAGAAAATTTTTAAAAAAGAGGAAATTACCTGGAGACATCAGCCAATTCAAATAGATGGTAAAACTTTCTTTGCTGAAAACCATCATGGAAAGCAAGGGTGCAGTGACTCTGCTGTCAGGATATTTGTGCCCTTCTATACAAGTGTAAGAGAAGCAAATTTTGAGGGACATTGTGATCCAGAGAGCATTACTAGGCTCTGTTCTCTAGGGTACCAGGAAAGCTGAGGAACAACAACTTTAATCTCAGTGCTGGACCCTGGCTTGATGTTCTCAGGCAAGTTAGGCTGAGGTGAACTTAGACCTTGATTTTCTTGCTCTCAGCACTTAGGAGTTTCTGCAGGTAACAAAGACTAACAGAAAAAAACTTGTGTTAGCAGTATAGCTACACAACCTTCTGCTTTCTGGTGCTCATTCTTAAGTTTCCCAAATCATGTGATGATGCCATTGAATGAATGACAGTAAAGTCTCCTGGAGAAGATGAGACCTGAATGTTAAATATAAAAAAGGCAAAGAAATCGTCTTGATACCCCAAGTTTTTCTGTCTAATGTGATAAAACCAAGGATGTCTTTTGCCTTTCATATCTCAACAAATCATCCTTTCAAGCTGTATAAATTTTCCCTTCAGATCTCTTGACAGCCACATTCCCATAGCTTATGTCACTGGGCACTCCCTCTGTGGCACATGGGAATCAGAGAATGATCCTGCTAGAGCCTGGCATATCTCTCAGCTACATGGACATTTCCATAATTTTATCTTTGATCTAATAAGAACTCAATATTCTTGTCATAAAAAATTGGTTTTCCTTCATAGTATCCTGATCATGGATCCCAAATAGAAAGCATGAGATACACAGGTTTTGGATAGCCCTGGTCATCAGTCTGTGCTAGCTCAAAAGCTCTTGCAATCAACCCTGTCTGAAAGAGAGAAATGCACGGATGGCTGAGTGCTACCACCTGCTGTAGACCTGAAAAGAGATGACTTAAAATTCAGAAGACTGAAAATTCTGCCTTAGTAAATCAGTAACATCTGCCATGGCCCTTCACACTTACAAAAGAATTTGCAAACATTAATTAATCACCACAGCATTTGTATTGGGTTGTAGGAAATTCTAATTACAGCCAGAAGTAGAATATTTTTCACCTATTCATATGCATGTCAGAGACAAACCAGCTACAGACACGTGATATATCTATCCATGTCTATCCAAGCACAGCTCAGAGCTCAGCCATGGCCATTTGGGAGCCCAGCACTCGTGGGCTGTGTGTGTGGCATCATTTGGGCAGTGTGCTCAGCTTTGCTGCTCAGTGTTTGTGCTGGCATCAAGGAACACCAAAGAGCCTGAGACAGGAACTGGCTGTGGCCCAGAGACTCACCTGGGGCATCTCCTGGTGAGATCAGGAGATCACCCCAACTCAGTGCCTGAGAGCACATCTCTTTTGCCCAGCAGCTTAGAGACTGTACTGGCTTGGAGTTTATTCACAGCAGGTCATCTTGTGTTATATATTAGATTTGCAGCCAAAACAATACTGATAACACAGTAATATTTTAGAAACTGCTGAGAAGTGCCTGAATCAAAGCCTTCTCTGCTTCTCACTCTGTGCCCCCTCCCCAGTGAATAGACTGAGGGTGCTCAAGATATTGGGAGGGGACACAACCAGGCAGATGACTCAAATTAACCAAAGAGATATTGCATGCCATGAAATGTCATGCTCAGCAATAAAATGGAGGAGACTTAAAGAGATTAGTCCTCTTCTTTTTTTTTTTTTTTTTTTTTTTAGGAACTGGCTGGGCATAGGTCTACCTGTCTCAGGACAAATTTAAGCTAAATACTTGGAGACAGATTTTATACTGCTGTACATCAGCTTAGCTTAACATATCTAACTTGATTTACAGCATGGTCCACAGCATGACCTTATACTACTCTTATCTCACATATAATCTTTCTGATAAACATTTATTTTCTTTAAATGGTGTTATCACCTTTAAATCCATCTATATTTATTTAAAATCTGTAGCCATGGAAGTCAAGACATTTGAACTCAAGGGTTCCTTGACTCTTTCCCTTGATCTGTGATAGGTGGAGGTAAAAATAGAGGCAAACACAGGCCATGTAGTACCCATTTCCCTGCCCAAGAAAGAATGTGTTTAAGAGGTCTTTCATTCTCATTCCTACTCTGTCAAAAAGCAGCATGAAAACTGCAATCAGACCTGTCTGCTGGAAGGCAAGAGGTGACCTCCTGATAGTGACTAAGTGTTGCTGAGAAAGATATGAATAATCAAGAAGAGTTTGAATGAAGAGAGGAAGCAACACTTCAATAAGACAGAGAAGATGAAATCATAAAGATGTGTAAGGAGAAGGGTGATACAGACGTATGAGGGATTAAGAAACTCTCTTCAAGTAGAATCATGGGTGGAAGCAAGTGAGGCTAAGTTTGCCAGCATCAAATTCAGCTTTACCATAACTCAATGGAATAGTTGCATTTGCATACTTACTTCTCTAAGGCAGGAAAATGAAGGGGGGGACAATGGAGTTTTGGCCAGTGTAAGGGTAGGGCCATGCTCAGAGCTCACACTGTATCACTGAGCATGACTCAGATGACTGCAATAACTGGGAAGGGTAGGTATTGTGTCTTCCACTGAATTCAACAAGTTATAGATCAGGATCCTCAAATTTGGATCAAGTTAATTTTTTATCCTGTCCAATACGTTTTTCATATTATCAGGTACAAAAGGCATAGATCACTGGTCAATATCCTAAGGTTTCATTTATTGGCAGTGTGTTAAACGTGACACATTTTTTTCTCATCATACTGTGCTAATTTTTGCATTAAAACTAGGCTGGTCTTACAACACTTACAAAATGTGAACACAAGAATTACCTTCCCCTTTTTCCTTCTGTACTATTTTGTGTATTTGTGATTGATTCAAGACTTGGAGGGCATTACTCCTGGCTTCTCTCTGTCCCTGATGCTCATCTTTCCCACTAACCCAGTTTACACGCATTGGTTAGGCTCTTCCATGATTCTTTTTTAATGCAGACCTACACAAAACTGAATTGACTTGGGATATCACATCACAGGTTCTCATGAGGCCTGTGAAGGGTATTGTCTTGACAAAATTTTGGGAGGATTGAAGGTTTCTCCTGCTAAAGAAAAAGCTATTGTACAGAGTCCTGCTGTTCAAAACCTTTGTCTGAGGCTTGCTGACTGAGCAGTCTTCTTGACTTAAGTCAAACTATACACACAGAGCACGTTCAGGTGTGGTGGCTACAGCAAAGGGATCCTCCTGGTTTCTGGCCACCACATGCCATAGGTTAGCAAACGTTAGTAATTTTTAAATTACTGAAATGGAAGGAATCACTGTACAACCAATCAAGCAGCACTCAAAGAGGAAGGAAACATAATACAGTATTTATTTGTTTATCCATTGCTCACGGTCTGGTGAGCATAGTGAAGTGCTGCAATTGTATTTATTAGCAAATCTGTCTTTTACACTGATTTGTAGATGAAGAAAAATATTTATATAATGCTTGAAAGAGCTTTTTCAGGGACTTTGAAGAATCCTAAATCAAAATTAGGAATTTCTATTTCATTTTAGTAAAATGTTGAGACTCCAAATTTTTTTTCATCTGTGTTGAATCTCCATTTAAGAAACTTTTGAAGTTTGATTGCAGTGAAGTTGCTTCTCACAAATGTATACATTCTGACATCCGATAGAACCTTTACTACTCTCCAGTGTGCCCCATTATAAAATATTTGCATAAAATTACAGCATGTTTCTAGCTTCCTGAAAGATGTCAGTGAATAGCTCTGTATAATTTGCAATCTACTGTTCATGATGAAAGGTTAGAAAAAAGCTTATTGCTGTCTTTCATTGAATAATTATTTGTATAAAAATTTTTAATATACTTTGAGTTGATCTCCAAGCACACCAAAACGAAAGGAGAAGAAATGTAAGAAAACAGGACTGTCCAGACTGTCAGATCAATTGCTGTGCAACTTAAAATGCAAGATGATTGCAAACATTTGTTTAAATAATTAGGGAAACAGACCACCTGCAGCAGTGGACAACCTCGTCACCTTTCTTCAGCTGCTTTCCGATTTGGAGTTCGGTATTTATGGGGTTTTTTTCAGTTTGTAAAATCCTGTTTGTGCACAATGAAACTAGACTTCAACTGTTTGGTTTTCTTCACAAAAAAAGCTGGTCTGTTTTTTGAAGCAACATACCAGTATTCCCTTTTTGGAAGGGCTGCTGTGTGCCTGAGGCACATGTGAGTGCATAAACTTAATACCACAGTAAAATCCCTTACTGTGTGATACAAGTTTTTTTGCTTTAAACTATCTCCTGTGAAGCACCCAAATCATAACATGTAGAAAATCTAAGGCTATGTAATTGGTGTCTTATCCTGATCACAACATTCAGTACCTCATTATGTTTTCTGGTAGTTTTATCAAAGAATTGATTTTTTTTTTCCAGACACCTATATAAGTATTTTATGCAGAATATTTTCCTTGGATTATGTCTTCTTTGAGGAGTTTTTTCTCTTTCACTCTCTTAAACAGTGGTAACCAGACTTAACTAATCTCAGCAGAATTGATGCTTTCTTCATCTGGGTTGCCTTCTTTGACTAGTACCAAATAATTTAAGCCCTCTTGATTCCTTGTTTCCATTAGTGTGGCTGAAAGAATGCTGTCTGAATCTGCACATGGGATATCATTATCTGCATTAAAAGAAAAAAAGGTAAGAGAAAATAAAATAAAATGGAAAAATATTTTAAAAACTTAATTTAAAAAAGAGAAAATACAACACTTAGTAATACACATGCAGTATTAGAAAGCGAACAAAATCAGCTGCTGGAGAAAGTTGGTCTAGTGACCTCATAAGCATGATGATTCAAATTTATTTTCTGCTATTGTCTGTGTGGACCAGAACTTTAGGTAAATCATTTGGGAAAGGTTACTTATCAGTGTTCATACCTCCAGAGGCAGCAATACTGTCATGAATGCATGACTTGCTTCTTTTCCTTGTAAAGAAGCATAAAGCAAAAATTATTTTAATCTGAACCTTTGCAGTAACCCTGTTAATAATACTGCTAAAGAGTCCTGTAGCATTGGCAGTTTTCTACCTACAAAATCATTATATACTGTCTCTCTAGAGGACTAGTCTAGACTTCTGTCTCTGTAGTATTCTGCTCTTCCAGAAGCTTAAACTTGGCAATCCACTGTGTTTTTCACATTTTAAAAAACTTTCCATTTTTTCTTAATTTGATGCAGTTTATCTATACATAGTTGCTTGAGATTTATTGCAGGAGATATAAATTTTTAAAAATATAAAAATTGTTAACCAAGCACTCAAGTTATAATTGCTACTATTTTTTGCATTTATTTTTGTAACATGTACCTTCTTTTATTACGCTCCCTCCTTGTTTTACTTCATAACTGAAAAATTAAGCATATGACATTCAGGGTTATCTGTTCAAAGGAATCACAAGCATTGTGCTATTCCACCAGGCAACACACAATTTATTATGTCACTATAATCACACATCTCCCCAAGCTATGAAGTCAGAAATTTATTCCACATGCTAGAGTCCATTAGCATAGGAAATATTATCAGGAAAAGCCTGAAAGAGAATTTTGATTTTAGAAACCTGTTAGCAAGATGGGGTTTGGGACACAGAGCAAACTGTGGTCACATACCACAGTGACTGACAGCAATGAGAAATCATTTGATACTTTGTCAGTTCAGGGCTATTATGGCCATATTTAGTATTTCAGTTCCAACTAAGCCTTTACCAACCAGTTCAGCTCTTCTCTGTAGCTGTTTTTTTTTTTTATTTTTTGTTTAACTTAATGGCAATCTTCAGGGACAATTTGCTTTGGAAAAGGCACAGAGGCAAATGCTGAGGGCACGTTTGCAGCAAACTCTTAAGAGGGAAACCTTAAAATAAGGACCCAAGTAAAACTGGGTATTTACAGACCAGACATATGCCGGCTGACCTGCCTAAGTATAGAACACTAGAGGAGCATTCAGATTTGTTTCCTGTATAAGTATCTGGAACTGATGAGGTGATGTTTACACAAATGTGAGTATGAGGTCACTGAGATATTTTTACCAGATATATAGATACATTACTAATTCTTTCCCCAACAGGTCTGAAGAACTAGAGAATATATAAAATTTTATAATCCTCTTTCAGCGTATGCGCCACTGTGTTTCTCATTAAGAAAAAGAGAGCTAAAAAATCAAACACCTTGCCTTGGTTTTACATTTTGAGCTGCGGGAATGCAATAAGGAAGAAATACTGTTTTTGCAAAATATTCTTATCACATCCAATGATGGAGGAAGAATATAATATTGATGACCTTTCTCCTATGACATGACATGTGTAAGATACATTGCCACTTTGACTGTCACATTTTTGACTGTAAGTGCTCTTTCCTTCACTGTTGAGTCATCTCTCAGTGCAGTGTTCAGCACTGATGAAAATTCAGAACCATTCTGCTCTACAAGGCAAAGCTACACAAAGATCTCAAGTTATATAGTACAACGCTCGACTGTTATGTAAGTCAGCAAAGCAAGCAAATTGTTTTTGCTCATTTAGCTGGAGCAGAAGAATGGACAGAGACACAAAATACTAAAAATGAGCGATTGAAGAAAAAATTCATTATATATTGTAAAATTTCCCCAGAAATGTGCAGACTAGAAGCCCTACCAGCACCCTGGGAAGCTGTAAGTCAAGTCAGAGAATTCTGAATAATCTTTGGAAGGCCCTCCCAAAAACTGTTAAGAAATTGAAGGAGGATAGAGAGAAACCGGAGTGGAGAGGCAGGTTGGTATATTTATAAGATATCACTATTTTCTTTTCAGTTTTAACATCGCTAAAATTAGTTGATTGATGTACAGTCATGCTGGGTTATACGTGAGTAAATGCAGGATAAACCATGTGATGTGATCCCCTCAGATTTCACAAGCAAAGCTGGACTGAGTCAACAAAACACCCCAAGAGGAGACGTCCAAGGAGCACCTTCATAAAATCTGCAGTCATGCTGGGGAGTCAGCTCTACAGGCTTGAATTCTGAGGGGTTGTCCACACTGCAAACTGCTGCATAGTGTAGAGTTACCTAGGTTTGCTTTAAACAACCTATCTCAGGGCATGAGGCAGGCTTGCCCTGTCAGTCCAGAGCTTTGTACAGGCTGAGGAGTACCCCACTGAGAAGCAGGATCCCGCTGAGCTCTGTGCTGTCCCAGGCTGCTTCCTACAGCTAAAATGGCAAGTTCAAAGCTCAGCATTGCACAGACACGTCTCAGGTCCTAAATGCATGTGGCTTTGACCTTGCTGGACATTTTTCCTAGTAGAGCTGTGCTTAAAGCTTAAAGGCTGTGCTTAGAACTTGCACATAAAGCACATCTGAGCCAAACTGCAGGTAAATGAATTACAACCCCTCTCTCCGGGGATCGGCAGAAGTTTACTCCAGAGAGCCCCCACATTAACTGACACACGAAACAATGATCTCCTGACTCATACTATAGAGGAGTAGAGTTTGCTTGCTTAGCCTCCTCTGAGAAGACCAGCCCTGAGCTGATAAAATCTGTGCTTTTCCCTTCCCCATCCCAGCACCCCAGTCAGCTGCTTCCTGTCACAGGGCAGCCGCAGAGCCGAGCCAGGCCATGGGTCCTGCCTCACGGTCACAGAGTGCCTGTCCTTGCCTGCTTGGTAAACTCTGGGGGCTCACAACATGTTTTGAAGTCCTGCCTAGAAGGGTGCAAATTTTTGTGGTGTCTTGATAAGCAGATGAGGGGGTTTTGGTGTTTAAATTCAAGAAGGTGACAAAATTTAAGAAGAGAAAGAATGTCAGTAGAAAAACTGATTGGTTGAGACTGAATAAACTGATCTACAGATGCTGATCTTATATTACAGCTATTTCAGGGCCAGACCCTCAGCTAGCATAAATTAATGAAGTTCCATTGAAACCTGTGGGGTGCCACCAATTTACACCAGCTAAGTAGCCAGCCTGAGACGTTACTAATTCCGGGTGACATAATCCCATATGATGCTTAGCACCTTCAGTATGGTAAGGTATTTAGAAGTCCAGCCACATTTCCTGTTTCTCAGTAATACCCTCCTCTTTTTCTGTCCTTTGTCACTGCTGCACAATGTATGTGGCAGTAAACAAGAGACTGGCTGACTTACTGGCATGGATGAAAGATATACCCCCCAGCAAACACATTTGAGAGAAACACCTGATGACATATCTTTGTTAAGGGTGAAAACGGTGGCTATTGAACCTTGACTTCTTTACTCCAGCCACCTTGGTTAGCTCAAGGAGACAGCTACTGTGTAGAGAGTATTTTCCTGATACCTGATGGCCACCTGGAGCAGGAGGAGCTGTGTTTCAGTTTCTGCACATAGCCAGTAAGAATATAAATAGAACAAATATATATCCGTTTTAATACTCCACTCTGTATTATGTATCAGTGGAGATATATCGGTGTTTCCTGCCTAATGAAGCATATGATCTTGCATGGTTTGAGGGTGACTCACTGAGCTTTGCTATTCTGTCAGACACTAAAGGTGCTAAAAGTGAGAATTTTGTTCACCCTACATTTCCCCTGCACTAATCTGCTTGAAGCATTGTGTCTCTTTTTATTTTAATGTATTTTTTAGAGAACTGTGTACTTAAATCTTTGTGTCCTAGTAATTACATACATAAACCTGCTTCTTACCTAGTTTATTAAAATTTATAATAGAAATGCACAAAAAATACCCCACTTCTACATTTTCTGCAATGCAATAAAACTTTCTCCATGTTACAAATCAAGATTCATTTTACCAAGTTTTAACCACCCAGGTCTTTCATGCCCAGTTTAAGCTCCTTGCCTAGGCTGTCTTTACAGTCAACAGGGAAAGAAGGAATGAATCACTTTGTGGAGATGCTTAATCCACATCCTTGCCTTTACACATTAACATCCCCTAAATATGTCTAGGAGTCTCTGGTGACAGCCTAGACACCCAGTGTAAAGGCAGTTTTTATGTTTTAGTTGCCTATATCTATCCACATCTGTCTACACATCTATCTTACAGTCTCACACCATCTGGTTTTTTCCTTCAGTCTACAGCAAAGTATTGGTGTGATTTCACTTGCAGCATCATATGGCTCATGTGCACTCTCTGGAATCAAACACCATTTGTCTGGAGTACAAATAAGAAACTATTACACCACCAAGTTCCCCTTTTCTTGCAGTGCTGTAACCACTCACTCTTTTTTGGAAACAGGCTTTTCTCTGACCTCTGCAGGCTTTGGGTCAGCCGCTCACTAAGCTAAGAGGGGAAGAGGATTACTGAATTTCAGAAAAACACAAAGGAGACTAGATACAAGGTTCTAAAAATGTTCCTTATCAACACATCTGCTTTAGAGAAGCTTCCATTTGCCCAAGTGATTATTTTACGTTCAGAGAGGTGTGGAGTAGTTTTTAAAAGGCAGTTGGGTTTAGGAAAATAAACTGATAACTCTTACATAAGGAACAGAAAACAGGTACTCAGCCAGTACAGAGAGCAAACATATAATTAATTATGAAATTGCTGATTCTAGCTTTAATATCAAGTCCTCTCAGTGCAAAATTTTGCACTGAGATTTAAAAAAATTCAGATGACAGTTTTAGCAAGTACTTGAACTGCTGAAGAAATAAATACACTGCCTTTGGAAAGAAAAATGAAAAAAAGAAACATTACTAAATTCTAACTCTTGTATCTTGCCACATTTTTCAAGCAATATCTCCAGTTTAGAATTTAAAAATCATGGTTTTGAGGCCAAATAAGTTTCCTTTCAGTCTTTAGTCTTTTATCCTGGATTTTCTCCAAATGCCTGGCATCTCCTCTTGCCAGAGGAGCCTCTTTTTCTAAGCAATTAGACATCTTTTCCATAAAGGTCCAAAAGCCATAGTAAGGAGTAGCCCTGATAAGAATAGTCCTTCTAGGTCATAAAGGCAAGAAGTCTCTCCAGCTGCTTAATGCCCAGTTGTCTGATGTCAGAAAAGGCGTTTGCCAAATCAAACAGGTGTTTCCATCTGTAAAGGGGCACTCACAGGACCTGAAAAGCTATAGTGCTGTCTTATATGTGCAAATGTAAAAACTGATGTCTGAAAATAGATGGTCCAGTTATTTTTACAGCAATGCAGGGCTGTCCTTCTAGCATGCTGCGCTTCTTGGAACTGGGGGAAGAACAGACTATCTTTCAGCAATGAATGGGAACTCTGGTGACAGGGCCTGTGCTCAGGAAATTCCCACTGAATTCAAAAGCCACTGGTGTCTCAGTCCTCTGGCTGGATAGTGCTGCCCTCACTCAAATAAATATTGTTACTGCTACTTTAAGCCCAAAATCAATGTCTTGGGGAAGCCTGTCAGAGCAAGAAGGAAAAGCTCTAAACTGGTAGACCCTGGTCCTGAGTTTACCTGCCTCCCTTCCAATGCAGCAGCACCAGGAGGTGCTGGTATTGCTCAGGCGTGTTTATGGACACTTGATGCCTGCTTTAGAAGGGTAAATCTTGCAATAACACAGCATGTGCCCCTTTTGCCATGCCCATGCTCTCCGTTCTAGCATGCTGTCCACTAGCAGCCTGTCTGCATTGGTTTACCCACACTTGCCATCTCTATGTCACACTGCACTGGCATTAAGGTTATTGAGAAAATCTAATGTTTTTCAGCTCTCCCACCTATGAAAATCACCGACAGCCTGCATGGACCTGCTAGAAGTGTGGCCGGGTAAGACTCAACAGAATTTGGAAGATGTAAGGCTAAGTATCTTAGCTATTTTGAGGCATGTAATTTCACTTTGCTTGACATTTGTCTCTTTCTTTTGAAACTAGGTCACCTGGTGAGGGCAAGCATTTCTTGGCTGGACGCTCGTGGCTGGGGTTTCATAACACACAAAGGCCAGTGACTGTGTAACATTTTTGGAAAATATTGTCGAGGACAATCCATCATGGAACAGATTTTGGATTATTTGTTTTGGCTGTCATCTTTCTACTACTACTAGGAACACAAGGAATACTTCACTTAGTCCCAGCTAGAAATGAATACAAATTTTAAAAATCACTAACTTATTATACAATGTGTTACAAATTACAGTCTGAGACATATTCCATGCCCCAAACTGTTTTTGACAGGGTCATAGTGGAGCACACATTTTAGTCTGGAAACTCAAGTAGAACCTGAATGGCCTTTTCTTGCTTAAATCAATCTCACTTCTGGAGCCCACGTCTTACTGAATTCTGCTGCATGAGATTTACATGGCAGGCAGAAAAACTGTCAAATTAATTCAAGGCTGGAGAGCTATAGAAAATTGACATGCATGTGTCCTTGATCAGAAAATCCAGCAACAATAAGACATCACAAGGACTCTAGAGCTTCAATCAAGTAAACAGCATGACATTTTAATGGGCTTATTAAGACTGTGCTTGGGGAAAGAGGGAGATAGCCTACAGGTCAATTATAGATATACAGGAAAATTACTATGGCATTATACATGTAAAGAGCTAGTCAAGTGTTTTGTCTTTTAAAATCCATTTAAATGGAAGGGTGATATGCAGATGAATAAAATTCAAGCTACCCTATTTCCTAAAGGGTATTTCCTATATGAGAATCACCAAATGAACCTGAGGAGAAGTTAAGAAGGACTTTTGAGAACTGAAGCATGAAAACATTGAATAGAAGCATGAAAACAGTTGCTTTGTCTTCTTCTCCCAATGCAGATCCAGCAATAGGTCTAAGGCACCACCAGCTGGGCAGAACCTATGGAAAGGGAAGAATGAGAGGAAGCCAGAAGAGGGAACATGACAGCTGGTGGGGAAAGGTCCAAGGCTCAGGAAGATTGTGCCAAGTAGAAGTTCTGACAGCCAAAGCTCTGCCTACACTCAATTGCCCTGATTACCACAGTGGGCCAGATTTTACCAACTAAGTTATTATAAACAGGTTTAATGGAGTCTGATTTTAAAAGTGACTCCTCTCAACAGATTCTCTGACTAAAATTACATTATGGAGTACAGAGCTATTATTAAGACCACCCTTAAAGTCCATTATACTACCATATTTTCTGCACTAAACTGATTTTCTTCAAGTTTTTATCCTTCAAACTGACACTTTATGGAAGCCTCGATCCATGTTTTCCTTTGTATCTTGGTAATTTCTAAGAATGCAACTTTTGTTCCTGGCAAATAAGCAAAACAATGGGGTTTTTCTGTGACCTTTTGTGTGACAGAACCTGAAATATTGGCAAAATAAGGTTTCTTGCATTAAGAATGTGTATTTGTCATACCAGTGAAAGTAATTATTTGCTTAAATTGAGCAAGTTAACAGCTGGAGAAAGATCAGGCTTATCTGACACATACTAAGCAGAGACTTGCACTGAAATTAAAACTCTTTCATGTTACATCTGTGCCAGGTCTATTCCACCACAAACATGGTAACCAACCTTCCAGCCCCTTTCCCCAGTTCCAAGCAGCAGAAAGGTAGGTTTCTCCAGAAATTTCAGCCCTACTAAAGATTTTGACAGATATTGCTGTAATGCCACAAGAACTTCTTAACTCTGTTAGTTTTCATGTCTCTGTTGCCTGTGGAGTTAGGGAACACAGAGATGTCTAAGCCAGGAAACCAAACTAGCTCAGGAGTGGGTGCAAGCCCTGCGTCCAGTGGATGCTGTGCTCCTATAGCCATCTGAAAATTAAACATCTAGTCTGAGATACTATAGTTGAGATGATGTATTTTGGACACTATCCTGAGCACTGTGTTTGGGGGGACCCTGCTTGAGCAGGGATGTTGGACTGGGTGACTTCCAGTGGTCCCTTCCAGTCTCACCCACCCTGTGATGCCACGTGAACCAAATTAAATATGGCAAGTCACCTGGATGCCAGCCATCATCAGTGAAGAGTAATGCAAAAGGTGACCCCTTTCCTGCTGTGATACATGCCCAAAAAACAGGAGCTGTCACTTTCTGCTTCTGACTGCAGAGCTACCTAGAAGGGTATCCTAGATGAGGCTCCTAGCCTGTAGACAGCTGCATTTAGGTGAGATAAAGTCCATCCAAAATGTAAGGCCTATTAGCTTGGGCATAGTGCCTAATTAATTGGCTGTAGTCCTTTCCTGAGCCAATGCCAGGCTTACATTTGTGCCAGACTAAGTATCTCTTTCCTGAATGTTATTGAGAGCTAAGATACACTTAAAGAAACTAAAGAATTACACTATATGCAAATTGTTTCTCATTATAACATAAGGGTGCAAAATCAGCTGTTAAAAAAGCATGAAATGATAGATTATCTGTGCTGGTCCCTTCCTGTCTTTATAAAGTTTTTAGTCTTGTAATGTAAACATGCCATGAACAGGCATGATTTGACATAAAGAGGAACCACAGTGGAAATAAACTGACATTTTTAAAGCTTCATCAAATTATAAAGATTAGCAAAATATCAAATTAAGTGACAATTTAACAATACCAGTGATTTGAATATAGATAGTATCCTGAAGAAGAATGTCTATGTAGTTGTGTAATTGAATACTGTGTCATTCCTGGGATGGATCAGGAAGTTTTTAGGAAAACACGAAGTACTGAAATATCAAAACTGTTTGTGAATCAGGGTGAGTTCCTAGTTCGGTAACCATTTGTGAAGGGGAAAAAAAAAAAAAATCACCTCCAATATGAAGCCTTTAGATATTTTAGAAACAGGTTTGGTTTTTCTAGAGCGGAAAGTAGTTCTTTCACCATTCAATATTTTTCATTATAAAACAATAGCATGCAAACAGATTAAACAGATTTCCACATGGAAGCCTTCTAAGGCTCCCCTGGCTCTGCAAGGAATTTAGGCATCTATTTTAGCAGAACAGGGTTGTGAACTACTAAGAATTCAGATGCAAATTGGATATCTCTGTGAGTCAGGCTTAATTACAACCTCATCTGGGTCTTTTTGCTTGGTAATCTTACACAACCTTCATCTAGTTCATTGTACCTTGCAGGCACAGAAGGAACCTTTACATGTTCACTATGACAGAGGTAAATCTTTGCTGTTTCCATGCAACAGCCCGAGAATTTGAGGCAGTGACAAATGCAGGGCAGAGGCCACAAGAAGAGCGGGTGCTGGCCCAGACTCACCTTCAAAAGCTTCATTGATGACTCCAGCTGATGCCTCTCTGTTTTCAAGGCAGCAGATGAAGGACAGTGGAGATTGTTTTATCTCTTGCAGTTTGTCATGAATACAAGAAAAAGTAGGTCTGTTGTGAGGTTCTTGGGACCAGCATCTTGTCATTAAATGACATCTGGAAAAAAAAAGTAAATGCAAACAAAAATTATAATAGAGTCATTCATCTCAACACTTACTATTAAACATCTGGGAAGCATGTTTGGCCTGAAAACTTTCTGTGTGGTACAAAGATCATCATCAGCTGCTAAGGCAATGAAAAACAAATTAAAGATCAAATTAAAGTCGAGGATAATTACTATAAAACATTTTAATTCTTCAACAATGGATATTTTTGAGATTGGAAGCAGATATAACATTTTTTTTAAAGACACGTTTGCTATGAACATCTACTCTCCCTGAAGAAGTCAGGAATACTTTGTAAGAAAGCAGACAAGGAGGAAATTCTCTCAGAGAAAAAAAAATTAAAAAAAAAGGAAGTGTAAAATCAGAAATTAACCTGATGTTTTCAACTTATTTAATCCTCTTTCAACTCAAGCTAGCTCACATTCAGGAGAAGTTCAAGGCAAACCCTCCAGCACAGGGAGAGTTAATTTCAACTTCTACCTCCAGATCAAAACAAATAGGAATAAGCTTTCCAAAGGCAAACATGGTATGAGTTTCCTCTGGGTGCAGGGATTCCAGCCCACCTTGGACAATACCATTGTTACCATTTAGTGGAAAACTTACCTCCTGTTTGTCTAAATGATTGGGTTGGTTTTTATTCCTTGCTCAAGGTGAGTTTATGCTACACAAAACCAAATCCTACAAAAGCCAGGGACAGACAGACTGAAAACCAAAACACAGCCAGCACCTGGACATGCTAAGTGTTGGGAGTGGAAAGAGGTCTCAGAGTCTCAAAACCACAGATAACCAGTGAAAGGCTGGTTCAGGAAGCTGCATCTGGAATGTGGAGCATTTACCTCTAAGCCTTAAGTTCAAACCCTCCCCTGACAAACATCTTCCCAGACCTGCTGCTATGTGACACCAGGCGTTAATCTGTTATGTGAAATGAATTGCCTTGCTCAGATCCTCACTTATCCATCTTAAAAAGATGACTGCTGTCCTTCACCACAACTGGGCATCTTAAAAAGCCCTTGGTGACAGCTGGGCGGAATCGCTTGGCTTCTGATTTTCCAATGGTATTTTTCATTAAAATATTAGTGTCAAGTGAGAATGTGAGTAGAAAAATTGTTTCAAAGCCACTTGTCATCAACCTGTATTCTTGTGGTTTTCAAGTTGAACAGAGTAATTATGTTTTTTCAAGAGGATTCCATGAAATTTTGAAAATCTGTTTTAGGAATCTAAAAAGTGGTATTGGCTTCCTAACACTCCGAATCAATTCATCTGCTTACTTTCAGGTGTACTGGTTATTACTGATGACACTGGAAATACAGAAAGAAAAGAACTGAATAGGTCTCAAAAAAAGGTTAAATAACTGGTTTTCCTTCTGTCGCCAGCAAAGTGTCTGTCACACTGAATTCCAGCCTTAGATGCTGGAAGCCAAACAATCTTCTTTCTGGTCATGCTTGTTGGTAGGATATCCAGGCAAAAAACCATGAGCTCAGGTGCTGTGCTTCATCAGGTTCACACTTGGGCTCTCATGAGCAGAGCCTTGTGGAAGAAACAGCCAGCCACTGACCAAGAAAGAAACAGGATGTGATGGAGAAGTCATAGACTCTGAGAATGTTTGGGGTTGGAAGGGACCTTCAAGGATCATCTTGTCCGACCCACCAGCCATGTGCAGGGACATCTTCCACTACATCAGGTTGCTCAATGCCCACCCAACCTGGCCTTGAACAGCTCCAGGGATGGGGTATCCACAGCTTCTCTGGGCAATCTTTTTCAGTGTTTCACCACCCTTATTGTAAAATAATTCTTTCTTATATACAATCTAAATTTACCCGTCTTTTCATTTATGAAACAAGAACATTGCAAGTGTGAAATATGACTTTTCTGTTTTGTTTCCTGTGACCAATCTCTGCCTCTCTAACTAACTATTTTTATTGGACAATCTGCTTTATAAAGCCGTTCAGTTTTGCTATGGAGTAAGGATATTAACTTCTGCCAAAACTGTAATTCAGTACTGTAATTTTCTCATTTTAATTATATTCCATGTTTTTATTTCCTAAATCAAATTACTTGGTGATTGGCTTAAAGTATCAGTACTGGTATTTTTCACTAAGTGTTTAATTCAGATAGGCTTTAGGTTTCTAATGACAAAACCTTTCATGCTCTCTCAGAATATATCTGCAAATTTTACATGTATAGCTATTTCTGGCATGACATTTAGCTTTTGAGGCATGCTGTGACATCCAAAGTTTTAAATCATATGGCACAAACTTTCTTTAGTTCAGAAATGCATGAGTATGAGACCAGTGCAGAGAGAGAAAGACAGCTTAATGTGCCAAGACACACGTTAAGTGACAGATTGAACATATTCCTATATTCCTGGGGAACCAAACATGGGCTAGCAAATAGCGCATCACTTCATGGGAAAGAGATCCAGAGGATTCCCCTACTTCATAGGGAAAGCCTGTCAGGAAGAAATGAAAAATGACAGTTCGAAACACAACATTAGCTAAAGGTTTATGTTAGGTTCAAGAGCTAACCTTTACACTAGATGTACACGTACAAACCCACACTTCACACCTGTGTTTTATCAGGGGGCAACAACCAAATGTCCAACAGAGCTGCTTACGTGGGGCTAGTTAGAATCTGAGAGCCTGGAAAAGTAAAGAACTAATATTCCGTATCGGATATTGGAGGCAGAATGTGAACATTCCTGAAATGCACTATAGTGCACAGAAGCTACAAGCATTACCAATTATTCTCACATGAAATGGGAAACACAAGTGATGTGTGATTTTCTTAGAAAATGAGAAAATTTATCATGATAAAAAGCCCCTGATTTCATCTGATGCATTCTGTGCAAGGCCTTCATCTCTCTCACTCTCTTAATCCTTCCAGGGGGATCATTGCCAGAAACAAATTGTAAAAAGCTTTTAGTTACCAAATAAAAAATTTTTATCAAAGTCGCTTATGTAAGTTTACAAAGGACTGAGCATTCCTGAAACTGCAACTTCAAGTCAGCAAATGTCCTGGTGCTTGTACAAATTCTCTAGACTGCAATCCACAGCCTTTAAGGATTTGTTAAATTATAAAGTTCTGACTCAGTTCAGTCCAAACCTTGGCATTCTCTTGTATGCAAGCCTCATACCCATGTGGCTGTGCCAGATGTGGATTTCTGACTGAAAATGTACTTACATTCATAGATCTAATTCATGTTTCAATATCTGTGTCTCATTTATACATCCCCAAGACCCTTTTTCAATTCTTTACCAAGATTTACCTAGCCACAGTTCTCTGGGGAAAAGTAGTTCCTGGAGTAGCAACTTATGGAGGCAAGGGGAAGAAATTTTCCCCCCTTCCAAATAAAAAACCAAACAAACAACCCACTTCCTTCATGCTTTTGCACCCTAAGGTTTCTGTGCCTGCCCTACTTGCACTTGCAGTGTAAGCCCATCACAGATTCCTAAACACTTCTCAGCTGAAGTACTTTGGCCTTTGAACTCTCTTCCTATCAGCGATGGTTTGTTTTGTCAAATGACAATGAGCAAGTCAAAGTGCTGAGGAGACAATTACTGACTGCTGATGTCCTGATGCAGGTTCAAAACCACAAGGAGGGAAGCAGGAATGTCAAGAATCCCGGCATGCCATTAATGACCTAGCAAAGCAGCAAAAAGCTGTTTGTGCTACTGACAGAAGCTGCATGCAGGTGCTGAGTGTTCACCAAATGAGATAAAAGATGGTACAAGAGTCTAAGCTCATCAGCTCTTTGGCTTTCAAAAACTACTATTAGGCACTGATTCTACAAGTTGCAACAGGCAGACCAGTATGTGGGACCTATCTGCTATACTAAATTTAAGATCTGGGACCTTAAAAATTATTTCAAGCAAAAGTTTCTTGATTTTTCTGAAGATCTAGTCACTTGTTTTAGGGCAATTTATCAGCCTTTGCTTAAGTTTGAATGTCAGAATAATACATGGATATAGCTGCCTCCTGTGCTTTTTTATTCACAGGACAGATGTACGAAAGTTTTTGAGGAAACCTTTCTCAGGAAATATTACAATTAAAATTTCTTTGGGCTTTCATTTGTTCTGTGACTTCCAGTTCTCCCTCTGTTATTAAAGTAAAATTCTAATCTCTTCAGTTCTTCCAAGCACTAAAGCTTGGTTTGGGGTTTTTCTGGGTTTTTTATTCCTAACCTGGTATTTCAGCTATATGTACATAATGATAAATAATCACCTTCTCTTAAGCTCAGAACATGGTTACTGGTGTAAGATCTATCATGGAGATATTGGCTTGCCAAACACAGAATTATTCTCAAGTCTTTTCCTCAGCCCTGGGAGTAAGAATTGTTCACTCCAGTAGGCTCTCCTTTTTGTACAACCAGCTGTCAAGTGCATTGCTGTGACTGCTTTTGCTGAGTGGGTGATAAAGAAATTGAGAGTCATGAAATTAGATAATATTGAATGATTGTTAAGCTCATGTTCTGCCTTCCTCCTTCATACACCTCTGGACAGTATGGGTTTGATCCACTTGATGTATTTATTTTTTTCTGTTAATTGCAAGAACTTTGCAGTTAAACCTGCTCAAGACACAAACAGAAATTGAAGGATTTACTCATCCGGTTCAGATAAAGACTAACCAGAGGTGCAGACTTCCTTTTTCCTGTAGTGCTTCAGCTTTTCTTTTTGGCTTTTTTGAGTTCTCTCTACAAAAGAGAGAACTCACTTTTGTTCTAATATTAGCCTGTTCCTGCACTTACCATTAAGAAAGAGTTTTCTCTAAAGTCACAGACACATGACGTACAAAGACCAGTAAAGTCTTTCTTAGAACCATCTTAACTTCTAACCAATATCTTCAGGTACTCTCAGCCTGTTCTCACACTACTAGCAGACCTATACCCTGAATTCTCATTTACAGGCTGGTCTACTGGATGAATTAGTAGCAGGTTGGCCAGTTTTATTGGAAACAAAAGAGGATGTTGGGGTCTTCATGGGTATGACCAACTTTCACAATGATAACCAACTGGCAAAAAGCCTCTTGCTTATTACAAATATTAGCAGCAACATTTAAACAAAATTAACTTACAGGTCATCAGGACAATTGTTTGGAGATTCCAGCCTTCCTCCTGATCGTACATGGTGTAAAACCTCTGTATTGGAGAAACCTGGATATGGCTGTTGACCCAAAGTCAATGTTTCCCACACTAGTACTCCAAAAGCCCTGAGAAGCACCATGAAAAAAAGAAAAAGAGAAAATTAATAACCATAGCCATCCTGAAATCTCCCTATTAACAGTTAGATTGTGTCTAACTTAGAATAAGACTCAGAAAAATTAGGAGTAAAAAGACATAATTCAGATTTGTCCCTAAGCCAGATTTGGAATAGCTAAAATAAATGTGTAGAACTGAGATGCTTTCCCAGACTCACTGAGATGCAGCTCAGAAGACACTGAGTGCCCACATCTTCCCCAGGAAACACTCAGGTTGAGCATGTTCTCATATAAACAAGTGTTCTGAAATCTCTAGAGGTGTGGTTTAAAATGGAGAAAGACAAGTTCTTCCAAGCACCACTTGTGGAGCAATCAGCATCTCATTTGGTTTGGCACAGAGTACTAAACTACTTTCTTAGATAAGAGCAAGAGTAGCAGTCAAATAGATATGTGCAGGCACTGGGGACTTGGACAAGACCCATGGGCTGAGTACATGTGGCCACCTAAATCTGAACTTGTGTGAATACCAGATGTCATGGATCTGGCTTAGTCTGGGTGGGGTTTTTTTGTCATGTCTCCCGACAGTGGGTCTCTGCTTCTTCACAATAAACTCAAAGCCACTCAAATGCACACTTCTAGCTAACCTCCACAGAAAAAAGTACCGTGACCTTCCCCTGATGATGCTGCAAAGTCTGGTCTTCAAAATAAAAAAGTCACTAGAAGAGGGTGAAACAGTAAGGACAAAGTATTTGGCTGTTGGAAGGAAATGTCAATAAACCTAATGGAAAACAAAATGGAACAGCATGCAGGCAGTCAATTCACTGCCCAATCAAGCAAAAACCACATTGTGGGCCTGGTACAACTGTAAAATTATTTGAGTGACACTAGTTCCTTCCAGGCAAAATCCAAAGATCTTAAAGCATAAAGAAATTTATCCATGAAATATACTGTCATGGTATCAAATATTTCATTATATCCTTAAAATTTCACTTAGGAGGAAGTCTTCCCAAGCCTAAAAATTATAAGAGATGACAATATACAACCCTGTAATTCCTCCTCTAAACCAATATTTTCTTGCTGCAGAATTTAGTATGGTTATTGCCACAGCTTTGTGGCTGTTGTAACTCACCAGACATCAGAGCGACTTGTAAAGACACCATCAATAAGGCTTTCAGGAGCCATCCATCTGACAGGGAGTAGACCTTCTCCTCTTTTTCTGTAATAATCATTTTTATAGACATCTCTGGCAAGCCCAAAATCTCCTATCTTCACTATCCGGGATGAACGCTCATATTCCTTCTCAGACACAAGGCAGTTGCGAGCAGCCAAGTCCCTGATTTGTAAGGCAGAGAAAAGAGGATGGAGTTAGCATTGCAGAAAAACTCATGTCTGTAAGTCATCTGGCTCAACATTGTCTTCAGAGCAGTGTGAGTCCCAAGGCTGGATTGAGTGATTTAGGGCCTCACCCAGTTAAGTTTAGCATATCTTCAGAACTGGAGATGACACAGCCCTTCTGGACAACCTGTTTCAGTGATTGTTCTGGGATGTTGTGAACAATATTATCTAATTTCCTTTGCTGTAATTTGTGCCTGTTGCTTCTTATCTTTTCCTGTACCTTTCTGAGAAAAGTCTGGCTCTGTGTCCTCTAAAGCTACCCACTAGGCAGACAAAGACACTACATGGATCTTCCACTCGTCCTTCTCTCTGTTGCATAGGATATGATTCTTGCCTAGAGTGCAGTAAGTCCTTGGTTCAGATCTTAGAGTAGCCCACCATTTTTGGAAGAGGAACTCTGAGTGATATTTAGCAGAAAACATAGTGTTAGATTTTACTTCAGTACTCTCTCCTGTTGTGTTACATTGTGACATCTTTCTAGACATTTTTTCCTGGGTGAGATAATGAGTCCGAATACTGTGGGTAAACCTGGGAAGACTAAGGAAGTATGTTCTGTACCTGTGTATAAAATGCATTTTCTCTAAATAGACACAGCCTTTGCAAACATCCAAACATATATCCAAGAGGTCAGTGACATTCAGTAAAGGGCTCTGGAGCTACAAGAAACAAAGACAGAAGTTAGCTATTTCTTCTACCTTTACCAACTCAGAATGACAAACTCCCCATGCAAGATTTCCTCACTGAAATGTATTTCCCCATTTGAAATGTATAGCTGTATTAATCAGTGTAATAATTTTTTCTGGTAGAACACATGTATATGCATTTCAGTAGAATTCAACACTGACTGCAGATTTGATCTGATTATGTAAATTAACTATGCTAATTGCTATGCTGCTATAAAATTTTGTTTTGACCTCACATCATACCACGCATATTCCCAATCCACACACTAATGGGAGAAGAATTTACTTGAAATTGTTTATCCTTTATTCTTTTCTTTCCTGCTAAAGAATTTGAGGACATAGGCACAGGGACAGTATATTCTTATATGCTTGGACCATGCTTCTCACATTAAGGATACTGTTGTTATTCAAAGACAAAAAAAAAACCCTCTATGATTCCTAATAAACCACATACATGACCACCATTATTTATTATCACTTTCAAAAGGACAGTTTATGATTTTCACAGCGAGAAATAAGCAGATATCTCATGACTGAAACCACAATTTTGGTAAGTGATCTAATGACATTCAATCTTCTTCACAGCATCACTGATTGCAAGGTCAGCACCGAGTCCCAGGGTGTTTAGGAAAAGTCAGACCAGACCTTGCAAGTACAGAAACAGCTGAACATCAGTATGGACTTTTAGAAAAGGAAAAACTGAGAAACTGTGGGCAGTTACAGGTTAAAAATATGATTCTTATGGTCTTCACCTTTTTCTTTCTGGCTCCTCGTAAATAGCTAAGTAGATCCCCTCCTTCCATCAGCTCCAGGATAAGATACTGAGGTTCATTTAACAGACACACACCAAGTAACTTCAGAATGTGGGGATGATCAAATTTGCTAAACAGAAGGAAACAAGTGTAAGATGACATATGAGAAATTCAGCTGGTTGATAGCTAACAGAGTGTTTATATTTGCAAGCAATGAATGAGCAGTTTGGCCTTTACAATCCTGCTTCTATGAACATGATTCAGTAGCTCTCTGTGCCTGGATTTGCTCAGCCATGGGGAGAGTTCAGGGACATCCTTCCAAAACACAGGCTTACACTGTCTTTGCCAGGCACTCTAATGCATGCACACATATTAAAAAGCACACTTCATTGTATTTCCAGGAAGCAAAGAAAAGTAGCCAAATGGCATTTTCTTCTAGGAATATGATTCATCACCTGTACATTAAAGGTATCTACATTCTTTTAATAGAGTATTTTTACTACTGTATTCACAGTAGAACTGCTGATTCAGAGAAATACACAAAAGTAAAAGCACAAGGTGCAATATATTATTTTCACAGTTCAGCAGGGGACAGTTTTTCACAGTACATTTGCAAGAGGAACAAAATACATATGAGTAATACTTCTAAGTATACTAGCAATTGTTTGTGTGTGTGTCTAAGATAGGGATTACCACAGAGCAATCAGTACTCTCAGTACTGCCAGTATTCTTCAAAGAATGAAGAATATTTATTGCCTCTGACAGTGCCTGCGTTTTTTCAATCACTTCACTTGTGTTAGAAAATGCTTTTCCTCTCTCACACTGCGTGAAAGCACTTGCACAAGCAGTCAGAGAAACTTGACTCTATTGGGAGAATTGATGGTGTCCAAAATGCTGTCAAATGCAGCAGTGTAAACAAACAAGAGAGGGACATTTTCCTTCTAATCTCTTTCAATTCACCTAATCTCAGGTGTGGGCAAAACTCTTGCAAAAAGTGTGATTTAGAATTTGACAGTTCCCCCTGGCCCCTAGCACATACCTCTCAATCAGACAAACTTTGGCACTTTCAGGAACAAAAAGAGGGGAAGGAACACCTGGCACTTTCCTCTGCACCCAGTGCAGACCTTTCTCCACTGAACTATCATGCCTTACTTCCCAAGGGGTAGGACAGACACAAGAATTTTCTACATGTATTTGCACACAAATGACTCACCAATAACCAACAACAAATGACTTTTTGAAATAGAAGCAACTCAATTTTCTCTTTGCTGCATAGCAATAAAAAGGAACATATAGTTCTGGCTTAACTGAGCCAACATGCATTACAAGCCAAATTTTAATGAACATCCAAAAAGGCAAGCATAATAAAAGTTGCACCTACATATCTTGCAACTTGCATCTTATATACCTTATCTGTTTGTTAGCACTCAGATGCACTTGTTTTTCCTTTCTATCCTTGGTTTAATTTATGAGACCTCACAGATGAACGTCAAATGAAATCATTAAACCTTCCATGATAGAATAAAATAATTATTATTATTAGTAGTAGTAGTTTTGTCATTGCTGCTGCTGGTGGTGGTTTTTAATGACTATGGGGATTATATAATACTTAAACTTTTCTATTCTCTTCATTTCTATTAATTGTATTGGTATTTATATATGGGCTCATGGTAATGTTTACATTTAAATGCAGAAAATTTTCAATTATATACTCCTCCAGGATTCCTGGGTTTGGATTATTATCTGCAACAAGAATTGAGAGAACCTCAGAAACTTTAACTATGGGTTAATATAATTTCTGTACTACACAGGATAAAAGACCTTAACTGTGTTTATGACTGCTAGGTAGACTGAAAATGGATTATGAGGAGTTTATACACAACTCTTACTCTTTATCATTAATTTGCACTTTAATGACATGGTCAAATTTTGATTTTAACAAGCCTTTTACCTTATTCAGTTACAGAGTGTCATAAAAGGCCAAAAATGCAACCTATATTTTTTAAGCATGTAACCACAAAAAATTGGAATGCTGTGAAAATCAATTTCCAGTTTAATAACACCACATTTCTGCACAGAAATAAATCCTCCATTGTTTAAAAATTACTTTTACTTCTGCACAGATGAAATAAGTCAAAGAAGTGTAAAAGTGCATCTGAAAACTAAACTACACTCTCAGTCTTATAGTACCAGTTGAAAACTACAGTTGAACTCCTTGTTTTTGGGGACAGTCTAGAAAACAAGATTTCCAGCTGAAACACAAAGCTTGCTATGTGAAATTCTTGCAGTGGTGACAGATGCATAATTTAACACTATCTCAATAGAAGGGGTATGTGGCAGCCCCTAGTGGCACATTTTTAAAAAATATTTTCCACTGAAAATTACAACTTCAAGGCATCAGTTTATTCTGATTTGTTTCCTTCAGTAAAATGGGATAAGTTGAATTCTGACCCTTACCTTTGGCAAGTAACTTGGATTAGGGGAGCAAGGATACTGAAATACACCAGTACAATCCCAAATAAATCCATGATATGAACGTGTCGAACTTGTAGTCTATTGCTTAAATTTTGCTTATCAGATTTATAGCTTTAGTCACATGATATTCATCAGTAGTGATTAACTAGTTTGGCAGAAACACGAAAATGCCAAATAACCTGTTTAGAGGAAAGTGCTGCTTTTACTCCCCTGGAAAGTCACCACCCTCAGATGATACCAGCTTTGAAGGGTGCCCAGGGACAAAGCTGTCCCTACCTCATTAAGTGTGCCTCCTTCAAGAATTCGCTCTTCTCATGGTCTGTCGCACCCTTCTTCAAAGTCTGCTCCACAGAAAGCAGAAGTGTAGAAACATTTGGTCATCATCACTGTTACTACATGGTGCTTAAGTAAAACAATCAGACATAGATGTGGCCTTAAATACACGTTATTTTCCAGAAATCATTACAAGGCTGAGCTTTAAGAGATTTGCAAGAAACACTGCAAGAAAACACCCAGATCAGCCCAACACCCACTTCTCAGGTAAAACCTCTGAGACAGATCTGTCTGCCCATCCCATTCTGCTGCAAGAGAACAGATTGCTGCGATTACCTTGACTGCTACTTTGGATTCTCCACTTCCATCTGCCAGGATATCTACTGCAGTCCCTTCATATACCTCTCCAAAGGCTCCACTTCCTAAAAATTTGTGTAAGTTGAGTTTGTCCCGAGGGAAAGCTGGCAGTGATTCAATCTCTGCTTGAGAAGGAAGAGTGCTACAAAACAGCAATACTAGTCACTTGTTCATACCTAAGGATGTCTGAAATTCTAAAAAAATTCAAATGAAGCTGGTACTATTTGTCTCATCAGGTATATTTAAGGGGAGCTCAGGTGCGGCCTGGATGTTTTAGAAGTTACTGGAAAGAACCAGGTCTTCTTCCTTCCCTGTGCACTTGTGTTTCTTGCCAGAGTGACATGAAGGATGGGCTGGGGGGGATCCAGCCTGGGCTGTGTGCCAGAGGGGCAGCATGGCAGGGCATCATTTGGAGCAGACCTGCCCTGCAGCAAACATGCAGCTCTTAACTCTCTTAACCTTGAGGTTTCAGGGATCAGTGCCCTGATGTAAACTGGTCCAGGGAAGACATCTTTGATGTTTTTGTCCTTAAAATACATTTGCTCTGAGGACATACCGTATGGCATAGCAGGCATTGGCTAGTCCCACTGTCTCAGCCATCCCTCTGAGTTGAGCTAGTTCTTTATCTTCCTTGATAAACACTATCTGTCCAGGCAAGGCTGGTTTTCTGGATTTCAATCTTTGTTTCCATACTGGAATAGAAAAGGAGATCATTAAGTGTTTCACTCTGGAAGTAAGGTCAAGTTTTTGTAAGGACACACCCAAGTATTAGAGTTCCTTAAGCACTCCTGTGCTCTCCGGGGCAGGTAACAAACAGCAAGAAATGCCTGAGGATGGAGTGAACTTCTATCCTGTCCTTCATACCAAAAATATAATAAGCCATCTCTAGGGCCTCAAGTAATGAGAAAATACAACTTCCTCCCAGCTCCCAACCTAGGGAGGGAGCATTTCCCTAAATCTGAAGGTCAATCATTTCCCACCACCTGAACTGCCTTTCACCAAGGCTTGGCAAACCAAGGGTAAACAAAATACTCAATCACATACCAAAACCAAATACCATGACCACAGCCAAACACAGCACAACAACTCCAACCACAGAAGCAATGGCAATGATGGTGCCCATGGACATCATGTTATCTGTTAAAGAGAAAAGGAAATTTGTTTAATTATTGTGTATGCATGCAATGTCAATCCTATGCAGCGGAGCACACCTGAGAGAACCCTTCAGCTCCCTGCTATGTAAAAGTCTTTCACTGCACAAAGTTCTCTTGTAGGCTCTATGTGGATGTGTATTTGGTCAGACTAATCCTTCTCCCAAAAGCACACACAAAGTGTAAGTCTAACATTCTGGCTGAAGGCAAGAAGTAATTCTGATATTTTTACCCAGTGGGTGAGCTTGCCTTTTTTTCAAGAATCACATCATAAAGCAGAGTGGCAGAGCCACAGAGACAAAGTGCTATAAATGAGGAGAAGCACTTTTCAGGCCCACTGTTCTGAGCAAAGGAGCCTGGATGAGCACTGGCAGCAGGGGTCACAATAAAAACATATCATTTATTACCTATTAGAGACATTATCTTTGCAGGATTATTGTTATTAAAATAGCCAGTCTCTGCTCCTAAATTGGTATGACTATTTAGAATAACAAAAAAAAGGATTAACAGAATACAGAAGTACAAGACATACCTTCACTCAAAATTATATCCACACTAACATCACTGTATTCACCAAGTCCCAGCACATTTGCAGCTGCTGCTCTGAACTGGAAAGTTCCTTCCAAGTTCTTGGCCTTCCATGTGCAAATACTGCCACAGGAGCCATTGTAAACCACCTCCCACGTGGACTTCACATTGCTGCTGTTGCCAGACTGTTTCCTGCAGCATGCACAGCACAACACAGGAATGTCGTTAATGCCACAAGGGCAGTTTACTGCTTCACCCCCAGCCCATTCTTTGCTTCAGTTCCATGGTTTTCACAGCATTTCTCTCTCTGCATAAAAGCTCAGTCTGGTCATGGGATTCTGGCTACAGAGAAGAAAATTCTGGCATGCCATTTCAGCTATGCTAGGAACCAAACATCTTTATCTTGGGATTGGAAATTAAATACTAGAACACTTTAGACATGAAAAACTGTTCAATATATGCCTGATTCATCTGTTTCAGTATATGCCTCACAGCCAAGATTTCAAAATGTTCTTATTTTGCTTTCTGGCAAAAAAAAACCAAAAAAAACAGAAACAAATCTACTGTGCTAGAGCTTTTTTCCCTTCCAGACCCAAGGTAATTCAGTATCTCTTGTGCATCAGGTTTCACAAGCTAAATGGGAAGCAAGTCATTGGCAGTGGAGATACCATTCTTTAGCTAACCACTTTCCCATAGTATCTGCTGACTGCTGGGTGTCTTTTTTCCTTTCCCCATTGGACTGAGATTGATTGCTCACAATAAATTCAGAGCTGATTATTCACCAAGCAAAAGAAGACCACATACCTAAACTTGAAAGGCCATATCTGAAATATCATTTCATGTCACACAACACTGTAATACATCATGTGAAAAGACCTTCATGAGCGAGTCACTCATTCTCCCAACACACTTTAATGAAGAAAAAAGGCCAAACACTTCTAAACCAGAAAGACATGGGAAAACTTACGCCCTTGGTGTGTACATGTTGCCACTAGAGCTATACGAAAAACAGAGGTTGATTAAAAGGGTTAGGCAAACATTTTCTAGAATGCTATGTAAGTGGCCTAACATTTTTCTACCTGGTGTGAAATTCAGTCAAAACCATCAGCCTGTGTACATTCAAACTGCAAGGGAAAAGCTGACTACATTAAAAGACCATCTCAGTGAAGCATTATGATTCCAGAGATAAGTAAGCTGGAATCTGGAGACCACAGCAGCTAATGCACAGCCCTGGCACAGACCAAGGGACTGACCTTTCCTTACCCATCTGCAGAAAATCAGGTACAGAATATCTCCTGGCATATCAAAATTATTGTTTTCTCAGAGCATGCAGATCAGTGCTCCTGCATGCTCATGGAACTGTAGGAAGCTTACAGCACCAGGAAAATATGTCTGGGTGAAAACTTATATAGGTAAAGCATTTCCAGCTCAGAGTGCTGTCAGTGCTTAACTTTCATAAGCACAGAGAAAGAAATAATGGCTGAGTTTAGAAAATTGCTTCCCTCCATCAGTAATGACTTCAAACAATCACTGGAATATTTCAGAGGATATATTCTCCTAGTTTTAAAATAATGCATTAATTAAACTTTGCACTGACTGCTTTAAAGGAATCTCTCCAGAGTCATGGTCAAAAAATTAGAAACTCAAAGTCACTGCCTACAGCAATATACTCTAACCTGCTCAATCAGCCCTTCCAATGCCAGTGCAGGAATAAGAGTGAGCTGGCACTCTAGTGTGACATCAGTAGCCCAGGCAATTGGAATTTGATCACAGAGCACTTTAAAAATTATGCAGTCATCCCACATGGGTAGGAAGACTTTCTTTCTAGCAATATTCTTTCAGTCCTCTGAACACTAATATATTTATGCATATATATTAGCCAAAAATACATACTACATGTAAGATTTGTGATTTGAAATTCTCTCCAAATCTTCTAGTTCACTGACATAGATCTAAATATATAATTGTATTTCAAGATTACTCTGAAAATGTTGTTCTGTGTTTTCCAGAAATTTTCTGGAAATTATGGGTTCTTGGTTTATCTAAGAAAGAGATCCCAATGGGAAGAGCCTTTCTGATTATATACATTTCATTCTTCCCATCAGAGCCAACCTGAAAAGCCCAGCACACCCAGATTTGTTCTGGGCTGTTACCTATGGGAAGAGTGCTTCATGCATTGCTTACCTGCCCTCTAAGATATAGTATATCAGTTTGCTTCCATTGTCCTCAGCCTTTTCCCACTGTAGAGAGTTTTTGGAGTCTTCGGCTTTTTTAGGAACTCCTGGCTTACTGGGAACACCAGCTTAAGCCAAACAGAGAAGAAACAGAATCCTTAAAACGTGTTTGTAGCATGACAAAGGGCCAACAGGCACAGAGAAAAATCTGATGCACACATGAGTGTTTAGACATACAAAAGGAAAGAGGTTCTATATTAATAATCCTCAGAGAGAATGAATCCTTGGCTTTCTCTTTGTGATGGATGAATTGTAAAATTTTTACCCACATACAGCCTTTCACCAGTAATGAGTTCACTTGCATTATAGACATTTCATTTCAGTTCCCCTCACTCTTTCCTCTGCTCCACTTGGAAATGAATCTCATTTCTTTCCCCCTATTACATCTGAATGTATGGTATTGTGTTATTCATTTTTCAAACAAACAGAACTATTGGGTCTTAGTATAAGAAAATTCACTGCTAAATTTTTGAAAATATTATGTTTAATGTTCACATCCTGTAAAGTCTTAAAATCTTGCTATGCTAAGTGCTTACCTGTAGTTTTAAAGCTTGTGGAAGAAGAAGTGCTTTTCACTCCTGTGTCATAAACTACTGTGACTCTTACAAAGTAGTTGGTCCAAGGAAGAGTTCCTGTGAGGTTGCATTTGTAAACAAGATTTCCTATGCACGTAGTGTTCACAGGAGAAAACCAGTCACTTTTTGTTGGCCACTAGAGAAATAAAATATCATTATGGTCAACTTTCTGCTGAAAGTGTGTCACAGTTCTATTCCTGGGTAGATCAACTACTTTGCCACCTCTTAATATCATAGTGGAAATATGACGCAGGTGCTCTTTCAACCATGGGACTTTGTCCTCTCAGAGACCAAGGACACAAACCCTAATTTTCTTCTTTGTTTTCAGAAGACCTACAAGTCTTGGCAGTAACAAAGAATAACAGATTAAGTGCCTGCTTTACACAGCCAAAAGGAGCCTTCCCCTTATATTTCTGGATCATTGTGCCCATGAGTTCAGCTTGACATGATACAATTGAAAGGAGGTGGTGGGTTAGTGGAATTGTGATGTGACATTTATTTTAGGGCAGGGAAATGTTTGGTGTAGGTCTATTGAATGTGATTCTCTATAGTAAAGAATCTGCATGATCCAGTTTAGGACATGAATTTTTCTGTGTCCAGTGGTTCAGGTGTTGAAGTTTGAAGTTTCCATGCATGCTGCTCTCACTGCAGCCCTTACTCCTTACTTCTTGGACCTGGTCTTCTCTCTGGCATTTTCTCCTAACCTCTGTCACAGGAAAATAAATCCAGATACTAGGTTGTAGCTAATATTTACTGCTGAAAAACCTTTTCTTCTTTTTCTTGTGCAGGGCAGACATAGGATTTGCAACTGCAAACCCAGTTGGGGCAGGGCAGTGAGGAAACAGGGATAGGACTGCTGAAACAGGAGACTCAGAAGGAATTCTGGTGAGGTCATCCAGGATGTCCTTTGGCACTATGGAGCACTAAATGCTACAGCTGCACTCCTCCTTGTTCCTGGCAAATGCTGACTCCATCCTGCCCCTGCTGAGCAGCTAAGACTGACATCACCATGCCCAAATTATCCACTGAGACTCATCATGTACATCCTGCCACCCACCCTGTCCTGCTTACTAGGGCAGAGTAGGTTAAATTTTCTCCTGATCTGAAAACCCCAAAACTTAGAGGTATTTTTACCTTATGCAGCTCAAACCAGAAGCTGTTTTCACTGATGTGCAGAGGAGCTCTCCATTCTAGCTGGAAACTGGTGTTTCTGGGGACTATGATGATAGGTGCAGCTGGAGTCTCAAATGTTTTTGCAATGATTGGGACACTTTCAGAAAACCAGTTCTCATCAGGATGAAAAGCAAGAACCTAGTAAGGCAATGGATGAACTGTACAATACCAGAGCAGTTGGAAAGGCAGCTTTGCTTTAGCAGCACCAAGTGTTTGGAAGACTAACATTTCAAACAAGACAGTATTCAGGCAATAGAGATTAAGGTGTAGAAAGATTCTGCCCCTCATAGCTGCAAGGTTATATACCTTCAGGCTGAAAGTTCATGTCCAGGAGTACCCTTCCTCAGAGACTTCTTAGTTTCCCATCTCAGATTTCTACCAAGTCCCTTCTCTTTCTAGATCTTTCTTAAATGCCACACGCTCTTACACAGCCATGCAGATGTCTCATCACATATGAGGCAGTGTTTTAGAACCACAGAAACACAAAGTCAAGAAGTGCCTTAGCACATTGCTTTTCACTAAGCCACAGGCATATATGAACAGTTAGGTATGCATACTTGCATACACACATACAGGTATTTAGGTATGTGTGTGTATATATATTTCCCATTATATTATCCAAATCATTTACAAAAGCCCAAAATCAAATTAGGACCTACAGATCCCCTCCTGCCATCATCTGAATGTTCTCCCAACTGTGTAAATCACTCTATTTGTGATACCCAGTGCACATTCTGCAGACAACACGTTTACTTGGTTACTTTTGAAAATGTCACTCTGATCATAGACCTGCTGTCCAGATTAACTATATTTTTCAGCTTTCATCTGTAAAGGGAGAAGTAGCAAATTTTGTTCTTATGAATCCATGTTGCATACTTTTATTTGTCTACTTTGCAGAAGAGAAGTCTAAAGATTTGCAGGTTGAACAGACTAGTAAAACTACTTGCAATGATACCTTGAAGGAATTATTTGTTCCAGGTTGGAGCCCACTGACAGACCAGGCAAGCACCTCATTTGAAAATTCACTTTTTCGCAATGGTGTCGCTGGGACAGGAGGCAACAAATTGACAGAGATCTGATAGCGGATGGATTCAAGAGGTCCATTTGGCTTCAGAGGTTCACTCCAGGATATGTTGATGGTGGTGTCAGACAAAACTAATATTTTAATAGTGCTAACTGCCTCTGGTACTGAAACAGAAAGAAAAATTAGTCTCCCTTTTACAGTAGTCAAGAAATGTCACCAAGGAAAGAAAAGAAAGGATGTATGTGTTTCATTCACAGGACTGAAACTCCACATATGTAAACACTCATATTCTGGTATAGTCAGTCAGCTGAAGACAATTTCAAAATATTTTGAGGGACTTTTAGTATTTTCTTGGCTATCTCAATACCCAAGCAGACAAAAAAACAAAAAACCTGAACAACAGGAAAACATATATATATATATATATATATATATATATACATACACACCTTTATATTTATAGTCATATCACTGAATTCATGTTCCCTCTTAGCTTCCTAATCAGGGTCTCAGATGTGAGTTTAATATGGTGTTTACTTGAATATGCACACACACCACAAAAAAAACCCAAAACTGTGCACTATTTCAATTGGAAAGTCTTTTCTTGAATGGAAACTTATGAGGGAAGAAAATCCATTATTTCACATAATTTAATTTTTTTTCTCAGAAACAGAGTCTGGCTGAGCTGTGTAAGGAAGAAATTGAGTTGCTGATCAGATGTCCATACCAGCTGGTTACTCACTAATTGTTCTGGAAAAATCAACCCTTCCTTTGAAGCTTTAAGATCACAGACTTTGTAATGGTATATGGTATGCCCCTACTCTGTATAAAATATTCTTTATTTCCTATTGAGCTGTCCAGAGAGGTAAAAAGTTAACAAGTCATTACACTATTTATGTTCCCAACATATCAAAATGATGAGTCCATATGTTTTAATTCATATCCTAGTAGCAAGACTAGAGATTATTTAATGAAATATACAGAAACTAGACTAGGAAAGGACAAATTTCTTATTTGTCTAGCTAAAACATATGTGGAGTAAGAGTGACACTCTGTGGCAAGAGCAATGCATTGTCTTCCTCTTTTTTCATTCCCTCTACCTTGCTATTTGATGGAAAGCACAAATTATTCCAAGCTTCTTTCGCTTCATTAGAGAATTGAGAAAAAGGCATTGAGGGAACTCGCACAGCTTCAGAGGTGTTAAATAGTGTACACACTTCAAGAGGCTCTAGCAGCATCTGATTACAATTTAAACTGGCAGTTACATTCATGAAATTGAGAACATAAGTGTCAGGACACATATAGCTTCTATTTACAGCTGGTTGGAAGTTTTTCAACAAATTTGAAAAGCTCTGAATGCTGATACAAATATCTATTCAAAATACTCAGGGTTTGTAAGCTGGGGTGGGGTGAAGGTTTTTTGTTGGTTTGCTTTGCTTTTTGTCTAAGACTTGATTTTCATCCAGATTTTTCATTTTGTCCCAACTAGAGAAACCTGTTCTGAGTTTCATATTTCATTTTAACACGAGACTAAAAAATTCCATTTGAGTGGAGCAATCCAGTCTCCCATTTTATAATCTACCTTTATGTTTCATCACTGAAAGGATGTACATTGCTGCAGCATAGCACAGTTTCCCATACAAAAAAAATAATTATGTCAATCCTTTCCACATCCAAATAATATATAATGTTATTAAATCTATTAAATCACACAAACTTTATATTACAGATGTGGAATCCCATGCAAAGAATTGAAATCTACTGATAGAAGGCTAGAATTGTTGGGTGTTTGGGGGTGTTTGTTTTACTCCATAGGAAGATTGAATCATCAAGGTTGGAAGAGACTTTTCAGATCATTAAGCCCAACTGTCAACCAGAACTACCACTGTAACCCCTAAACCACATCACCCAACACCAGGTGCCTCTTAAACACCTCCAGGGATGGTGACTCCACCACCACTCCCTGGGAAACATATTCCAGTGCCTGACCACCTGAACAGTGTGAACATTTTTTCTGATATCTAATCTGAATCTCCCATCTCAGATAAAGGCCATTGCCTCCAGTCCTCTCACTGCAGGCAAGGTAGAAGAGACCAGCTCACAATATTCAGGAGATCCACATAGGGTGGGAGCATATTTGCTTGATGTTGCAGGTGCTAAGGGATCTGACTGTTAAGAGAAAAATACTCAGCATAGTTGAACTAGAGAACTCTGAAAGTGTAGCATGTCTGGATTCCATGAGAAGGGTTGTAATATGCCTGCACCTCTTGTTTCACTTCCATTTGAAAGATGAAAAGAAGCTCACCCTAAACAGAGGGTTTTTAAGGGGAAAAATGTGACTGCTCCCAGGATAAAAACCAGGGAATGATCTGTGCATAAGAGAAGCCACTGGCGGCTCACAGGTGATGCTCTCCTTTGGACAATGGTGGCAAAAAGAGAGGCTGATTATTCTATGAATGAGCCCTTAAAGAAACCTTTAAAGAGTGCATCCCTAAGGAAAGAAAAAGGGAAATCAGGACTCCTGGCATGTACTTGTTGCCAGGTATTCTGGATAAAATGTTTTCTTGGGCACAGTTGATCGCTGGGGAAAGAGACATTGAGGAAAGTAAGAAAAATGCAGTGGCGGCTGTCCATACTTTAATTCCAGTTATTCCATCAACTTCTGAAGCAGCCAAAATGCACAGAGAGGTAAAAAGAAGTAAAGGGAAACTTTAGGAGTCCTGCTGTGGCTCCCTCACTGCATGTCACAGCAATATTCACATGCACAGCTGTGCAGCACGGCTCTGTGCCAGCCACAGCCAGCCCTGATGCAGCCAGGCTAAGGGAGCCAGTGCCCAAGGGCTCTGTGCCTCTCAGTTTCACTCCCTTACCCTCTCTAAAAAAAAAGAACTGCTCCAACTCTGCAGAACAAAACCCAGGCAAAAAAACTCATGAAGATGGGGGCCACAGTATCACCATATCCCAGTGAGTTCCACACCAAGTATCCCTAGGTACCACCTCCGCAGTCTTTCAGCAAAACACAGATACGCTGTAGACTTGGCTATAATTCTGACTTGCTGACTTAGGAATTAAGAGAGGTGCCTGATGGCTCTGCAAATGAAGAGTTTATGTGGATCAAGCTGACACTGGCTGCTGACACCAGGCACAACAGAGCAAAACTGACACAACACAAGAGCAAGCACTACGTACACCATGGGGGATAGCTACCCCTCATAATGGCTTTCCATGTTTTCAGCAAGGGACTTCAGTAAAAGCACAGAGAAAGTTATCTGCAGAGGAGCACAAAGACAGCTCCTCATAAAGACAAATGTGCATGTACAGAATTGCACATGCAAAACAAGAAAAAGTGCTGAGCAAGATAGTTCTATTGGGCTGGGCTGCAACACATGCAAAAGCATAACATGAACCTTTTGCATGATCCTTCTCTTTCTGGAAAACATCAAGAGCTTCAAGAAAACTGGCACAGCAGCTGCCCCACAGCTGCAAACATGTAGGGTGAAGCAAGGAATGAGTAGAATCATCTTCCTGCCCTAACTGAGGTATTTACAAGCACAGGAGACATCCAGCTCAGACTGTAGTATTCCCACAGAACAAGGACTGAAAGGGCACATCAAAATTCTTGAAATCAACTGAAAATGAGCTGTTTTCATTCAGGCCAAAAGTAAAAACGAAGTGTTGCCTTTTCAGCCTGGTTCACAACAAAACAAATCTGCATTACCCTTAGAAACAGCAATCATGAGAGCAACATCAAGCCAAGGGAAACAATCTTAATGCTGAATGAATACATAACACAGATATTTAAACATACATAATCACACCTACATTCAAACACAACTTACTTAAAGATGCGGTTCAAGGCAGAAACTGCAACTGTTTAGCCACTTTTAACCATAATTTTTCTTTCCTCAGGAAGCAAATAAGCCAAAGCATTGAAGAATAGATACAAATATATTGAATGAATCTTACAAATTCATCAAGTCTGTTTGCCAAAACCTTGTGAAGATCTACCTAGGTTATATTTTAATCAGACTGTTTGTCCACTTTCTGATTTTCAGCCCAAACCTGCATACATCTTCCTCTGAGATGAGAACTCAGTTCAAATTCAGAATAAAATATGAAACAAACCTCCATATAGAGTTGTGCCAACTGTGCCTTCTCCCACAGGCAGCACTTCCTCTTCTGAATAGTAGTTTTTCACTGCAACTTGTATGGCATAACTCGAAAATGGCTGTAGGTTCTCTAAGACAGCAATAGGACCCTGATATTCCTGTAAGTCCAAATCAGATAATAAACATGCAATCTTAGAAAAGAGAGACATATGTCAACCCAATCATCTGTCAATGAAATGTGTGGTTAAAAAGTAATACAGTGGTGTTTTTGCATTGTAAAACACTTTAGTGTTAAAAAAAAATGTTTGAATCACAGTTTTGGTAATAGGTCCCTACAGAAAGAAAGTACATACCAAAAAACAAGACAAAAAGAAGGGGGGCTCTTGCACAAAGGAAAAACTAAGGTATCTACCACTTACTAAATACCATAGAGAAAGGACAATTACTGTTGGGATGCAGAAATGGACAAACTCGCTGACAGAAAGCTACAGAATGGTTCATAAAGTCACTAGAAGCGACATCACATTCCCTGTTTATAGATGGTATCACATGCATTTCTGTGTGAAGTAGCCATACCAATATTTTTTGCTGTGGAGTAGACAAACATTGCCTTGAGTTCCTGCAGATGTTTGTCATTTGTCTGGAAAATACCAGGTATGTTGGCGTAGGCTGGGATATGCCAGGGCAGAGCTGCTGTGGTGTGAGAGATGGCAAGCTTAATGTAAAACTGGTGTTAGTTGTAGCAAGGATAGTAGGTTTCTCAGTGTCTGGCAAGAGAATCAGGCATCTTTTATCTAGGAAAGACATTAAAAGATTAAAAGTTAAAATTATGGCTGGACTAATGCAAACTTGCATGGGATTCTGCCACCATTCATATGAGAAAGCACAACTACAAAGTATTCTTTCTGCTCTCACAAAGAGAAACAGAAGAAAATTCTGCCTGAAACAACTTTATTTGATTACTTTCATGGACACAAAAATAGTGATCCTCAGAGAAACTCTTATTTATCTTTGACAAGATACAATTTTAATAAAGAATTTAGGTTCTTCTTGAAGTAGAAGACGTAGATGTACAATTTGCTACTTCTTTGTAGGAGGTGTAGCAAATTGCAGTTGCTGTGTTGTTAGGGAAGCACATATTGATGAGCCCAAACTTGCCTGTAACAGGAAAGACAGATACACTGCATAGACATTGCCTTTCTCTAGCAATTAAATGTTATCTGCTTTTTCTTCCAGACAGTTTTCCATGTGTAATGTAACAACAGATAATGAGAGACATATGTGGGAAGTAGAAAAGGAGTCTGGAGGAGAAAACAGTATAAAACTACACTGACAGTTACTGAAAAGTAACAAAAGAAAATTGATGTCTTTTCTAAAACAAAATAAAAATATATTAAATGGACTTCCTGCTAAGAAGTAAGAAATTTAGGTATCTGCACAGGGAAGAAGGTACAAGGACCAATTCTTGCCCTTAGGCCACAACAACTGACCTCATAGTTAAGATCTTTTGTCCCAAAGCGAGCAACCCTGCCATTGCTATCAAAGTCAGGTTCATGCATATTCCTCCAAATGTATTTGCAGCTGTCAATGTAAATTAGAAAATCTCTGTGGGGATCTCTGGATAGGAATAATCTATTTGGACTGAAATTTGGTTCTTCCCTTTCTGCACCAGCCAAGCCTGGGGCTCTTGCACGAAACCCTGTCCCTGGGGATAGGGATTGGCACATTCTGTACCAGGGCCAAACCAGGCTCCTACATCAAAGCCAAGCCCACACAGATCTCATGAGAACAAACATGCCCGAAGTGTTGGCAAGAATAGCCTGAGCATTGGTCAGAGCAGGCATGACTGTGCCAGCTACTCAAAAGAATTTGAATTTTTTTTTATTCCAAAGAAGTTCATATTATTAAATATTCATTCATATTTGCCAGGGTTTTTATGTAAAATTTGAGTTCAATAATTATTTTGAGTATATTCATCATGCTAGTAGCTTCTATACCTCTGCATTTATAAAGATAATCACTATAGGTATCATGAATCCTGGTTTTTCTATTAAAACTAATGTTTTATTTATTTCATTATCATTCTACAATGGTTTGTTTAAAATATCAGGAGTTCTAAGTGATGCCTGGGTCTGCTATAATGTAACCTGTAGTTGTCTCTTGGGTACTTCATTATGAATTGCTTTAATAAGCAGAGTTCTTATCTCTTTATCTTTGAAAGGACAGACATTTATTTTAGTTTTATACATTTGTGAACAAACTCAGAAATCTGTGTCACAACAGGGATCACTATCAAACTCTGGCTACAACACTGTGCAACATATTTTCTCTTTTTCTGTGCTGTAATGTGCACCACCTTTTCTAAATCTCCATGTCTGACACAACTTTGAAAATAGGCATAGTTTGGCATTAACAAACAGGTGAAATATTCATCATCATGACCTTCCATTGTATTCAACACAAGACCAGTCCTTATATTCATCCTTTTTAAAAAGTCCAAATTGTTTCTGTCTAGAAGGTACCTGAATCCATGAAGCATACTTCACATAAATACACATCTGCAACTTAAATACATGCTCTGACAGAAACTGGTTACATTCACAAAAGAACCCAAATCCCCTTTACCTGGATATGATTGTGCTGCTGAGCTGTAAGCTAAGATTTTCAGCGACTGGTTTGCTCTCTTGTGAAGAAAGTGACTTCTGTTTTCTTTATCTGCTAGCCAAATTTCAGTGTATTCCTTTGTTTCAGCAGTCCAGTATATAAATTTCTTATCTGCAGTCAAGCTGCCAATTTTAATACCTGTAGGAAAACATTGCAAGAATAAGTTTTATAGTCAACCCTGAGCAGATGATTTTACAAGAGCAGAAGGGTGCTTCTTTTCACAGTGAGTCAATACAGCCATTTTGGCCATACTGTATCCCCAGTGACCTCCCCTTGACAAGAGATTTCTGATATTTCCCAGCAGGTCTCATGAAGCTAAGACACTGCTATTCCAGTTTACAGGTGTAGATTTGAAGGTGTTTAATTACCCATAATTATGAGAACTGCTATTCAATTAACAAACACAAGAAATGAAACACGAAAGCAAGAGCTGTCTAAAGAAACTTTGCTCTTTTTTCCAAGATGAAAACCACCATGATCTGCCATCTCTCAGGAACAACTAAGACAGCTCCTCTGGTAACAGAGCAGCTTTACCAGCACACCTCCACAACTGAGCAACCAAGAGTAAGTGTTATTATCACAAGAAGTGATCACAAGACATGGATCATTTGTCATACAAGACAAATTATCTACCTGCGTGAAGTACCTTCCCCACACGATGAAGTCTGCAATGCCATTTTCAGGCATGAGTTGTTACTGTATCTTTTCATTGAGATTAACTGCAATAGATGTAGCTAATACAAAACGCTAGTAAATAATGTGTTAATATTCTAAGTGAAATCTATTGACAAGTAGCACTTGAGGCCGTAGCATTCCTTTTACATCTTGCTAGAATACACACTTGCATCAGTAAACATCTTCACACTGCTCTTCTAGTTTGTATGAATAAAGTTTACAACTGGAAACACAGAACACAAACATTTGACTATAGATGAATCAGTTCTATAATCAGTGCTTCATGAATGCTATTTTCTGAAATGAAAGTTGTTTGAAGTAAGAGACAGCAAGAATCACAAACTACCTAGAAAAATAAAAGACACTCAGACCTTGAATATTTGGTATTTTGATAGTTCTCCAGCAGTGGCAACCATCCATGTCTGAGGCCCATATTTCATCTCTTCCTCTGATGAAAAGCAGCTGGGGATTTTTGGAGTCAGACAGATCTATACTCATAGGCCTTCCCAGCTCTGCTTCTGTGACATTACAGGTGCAGTAGCTCCTCATCTGTTTTTCTATCAATCCATGACCCAGGATGTGGTGCACAGTGTTGTTCAGAATATCATAATAAAACACGCGGCTGCCATTATCAAACTCTTCCAGCCAGTACAAGCGGCTACCAAAGAAAATGCACTGCTTTCAGTAGGAAAACTTCAACCTGACCAACCTAAAGGCAATCCTAGTCTGACACAATAACTGGCTGTTCTGGATAAAATGGTTACTGCAAAAAAAATGTTATCTGTGCTTACTTGCATTTGCATTACACATATAGAAGTATCTATCAGTATTTAAGCATAATTTAAAATTGTTACTCAAACACAAACATCTTTATGAAATTAGGTATGTCCAAGCTCAACTAGCAGTACTTAAGTGGCACTACATTCAAAAATTTCTGAGATTTACATAATGCCAAAACTCATCCACTATAAAAAGTCCTTTTTGGTCCTTAACAGTTCAAGTTTTAGTGAAAATCATGTCTAAAATTTGCTCTTAAAAAAGTTATTACTAGCATGTGCCTTACCTTAAGAAAGGATTTGACAACAGAGATGATACAGTTGAATTACTTTTGCTGAGCTGCTTGTTCAAGGCTTGTAAAGATTTTTTTTTGAGCTCAAGATCAATAAAAAATATTTGAGTTTCATTCTGTGGTGTTTTCAGGGCAACAAAGAGATGCCTTGCAATCCAGTCAACTGTGATGGCTGTGACATTGTGAAGATGCACATCTTTGAAAAACTTAAGAAAAAAATCAAAAGGACAGAATTTTCCAACCTGATGCTAAGACATTATGAAAACCAATTTGTTTCTAAAAGAAAAATGCCTGCTTGGGAAGTAGAAGCCAAAATACAAAGACGTGTCATGGACTGGAAATATTTTTAGAAGAATCAAAACTATTGTTTCACAAATATCAATTGTTGCTTCCCTATTCTTGAAATTAGAATGATGTCAATAAAATAAAATTAAATTAAATGCGATACAAAATATTAATTTCTTATATTTACTAGTATGAATTTTAAACTGAACATCTAATAAAAATATCAACAAAGCAGATGTCAGTAAACCATTTATGATAAATAGGACAACTTTAACAATGGCATACTCTGGTCATTTTTACTTTTTCAAAAACACAGTTGGCCATAAAATAATGGCAATAATGGTCAAGTAATGATAATTTTCCTAGATTCTCTCAAGTAAAGGAGTGACCAAAGGAGTACCTGAAACATTGAAGCATTCTGTATATCGAGAATAAAAAGAGAATCTTCAGTGATATGGTATGCTTTGTCATCATTAGCAATATAACAGATGTCCTTTACATCAGTCTTGGCTGAAAGTTCCCAGATGGTATGACCACTATCTATGTCAGTAAGAAACAACTTGCTGGCAGAAATAGTTATTAGAGTTGGGATAGGGAAAAGCTCTGGAAGGAAAAGGGCACAGCACAATTAACAAAAAAAATCCCATCCTAGATAAACACAGTCATTCATAAGGAAAGCAAGTACAAGATACAAATAAATGTTGGGTCTGAACTTATTGTATTTGCAACAGAAAATAAATAAAGTAATGAGATGCCCTCTTGTCATCACAGTCAAACTACTAAAATATTTTCAGTGACATTGTGAATGCTTACCTAACAAATTTAAGCACAGCAAAACAGATTTGCTCATTTAATTACCTTTAACAGCCAAACTAGAAATATATTATGATCTCTAGCAGTAAACAGGTTACAGGTGAAAACCTACTGTTCTATGCTAACCTGGAGTTGCACAAAAAAGCTCATTTAGCATAGTTTTGAGGAAAGGCTTGAAATTCCCAAAATTTAGTCGAATGATAAGGAACGTGTTAATCTTTCATATCAGAGGAGGTAACCATTTCCTCTGTTGTGTTTGCTGTATGTTACATAACATGTTGGAGGCTATTTATCAGATTGCCAATTTCTTGTACTGTCATTTCACCAGCTATTGCACACAAACCATGAGATGGCAACTAAATCATCCATACCTGATGAATTCCTCTCTGCCATGTCAGACAAAGGTCCTGGACCTACAGAGGTGAAGGCCTGCACCTGTGGGACAAGAGATTGATACTTATGTTAACTAACAGCAGAAATGACTGCATTATAGAGCCTGTAGAGCCAACAGAGACAAAACCCCAGTCTGTTCATCTAGGAACATAAGTGTGTGCTCTGTTTGACACAAGGCTATGCTGGTCAGTTCAAAGGCTGCATTCAAGTTGGGACTGTTGCTATGAAGAGAACTTTAACCAGTGGCCCAGAGATTGACAATCCATGCTGCATCTACCAGTTAGAGCTCAAAGGACTCCAGACCGTCTTTTTGTTTCCTTTCCCAGCCTGGAACAATTCCTACTATTTGTTGACCTTGCAACCAACATGGTGTTCTCTCTCATTAGTCCCTGGTCTATGACATGCTCTCTTGCTTTTAACTGGTGTTTCAAGTACACATTCAGTCTGTTCCAAAACTCATCCCAATGAAAAAATGACTTCTTGACAAGTTTTGAACTGGAAGTCTCTTTCCATGGAAGCCACATGAATCCTTGACTTTCTCAAACTGTGGCTCTGTTCAAAAGGCCTGTCACTCTCTACCACATCAGTTGAATCTGTGTTCAACTTGCAGTTTCTAGCAGTGGCTTGGAGAAACCTCTAGAAAAGTTTCTTTTGGGCTTCACCATTGAGTGAACAACATGATACAAAAAGAAGTTAAGCCAGGTAGGATGCATGGGTGAGTCAGCAAATCAGCAGTTCTACAAGCAGAAACCACAAGCTCTTGCCCCAAGCCAAAAAAACATCTCCCAGGCAAACAGATCAGACTGCACAGATAACATCTACCAGCTAGCACGAGACAAGCTTAGTAATTTTTCATACCTGAAACCTTACTGTGAGGCTGGGAAGCACATCCTTGAGAGAAAACTGCATCTGGGTGGGTTTAACATTGCCTTCAATCCACTCCATGAAAGTGCCAGCAGTGCTGCTCTGATTCACTAGCTGATAGTAAACCCTGAACTGCATTAATATTCCATTATCCCTTTCAGGTCTGTCCCACCTGAACTCCACAAGGACTTTTCCATCACTTCCACGTAGGTTATTCTGTAACACATATATTCTAGGGTTCCTAGGGGCTGAAGGAACTGTATAAAAAATAAAGATAAAATACACAGAACAAAAAACTCCTGTTAAAACACAAACTCAAACCTCATAACTAACTCTAAAGAAGATTATCTAAAACTTAATGGTTATTCCTTTCTGTTTTTCATTGATGTGAAGCTATCTGATTTTAACTTACCTAGCCAAAAGAAAGAGCTCTATAAACAGGAAAAAAATTGCACTCCTGCACTGAGATTGGGACATATCTTTTTAGCCAAGTCCTGTATGTAACTATGGGGCTGTAAAAATTTTCACAACACAAAGCATATTCTATTTCCTCTTCTATTCACTTCAAAATCTACTGCATCTCATAAGCTTTCTCAGTGCTTCAGTCACTCAACACTATATTTCAGCTAACTTAATTTTGACATGCATAAGAGCAAAAATAAACACAGAAGCAAGAGTAAAATGTGCATAACATTTTTTTAAAATCTACTAAGTGATTAAGATATTGCATGCAGCTTTTCATGTTCATTGTAATGAATTCAGTTTCTCTTTCTTGCTCATAGTCACAGGCACATGCTGGATATATTGCCCTGCATTTTCTGTTCTGAATTCAATTACTTCAATTGTCTGCATTTACGTATGCAATAGATGACTGCCAAAGATACTCAGAAACATGTCCTTGCAACTCTGCCTGCAGCTAACTAGCTCTGAAAGCTGCTCATCCTTCACCAGGGCTTCACTTGCTGACACTGAGCTTCTCCCAGTACCCATTACACATGAGGAACAGGATGTAAAATTTTAGTACCTCCTTCAGGAGCCCGAAGGGATACAGATGTCATTGGTGCCTTGCCCCAGTATGTGTATGGAGTGACAGTAAAATCAAAGAGTGCAAATGGTTCCAGCCAATCTACTTGGTAGGATGGCACTGTCAGATTATGGGGGTGAAGGCATCCTTCATTCTCCAGAGGCTGCAAATGAAATTAAACAGAACAAAATAAAGCAAGACATTTTTCCTTTTCAAAAGGCCTTCAGTTTTCCAGAATTCCCTCACCAAACTGGTCACCTAAATCAAAACACAGCTTCTCTTCCTGTGAGTGGTCATTGTTTCACCAGCTCCTGTGGCACTGGTGGGTAGTGATGTGCCAGCAATCTGCCCTTTGAATTTAAAGTAAAGCTTGCCAAATGTACTAAAGGGGGGATGGAGGCTACATTTCACATTCAGGCAAAGCCTGTCCCACTGTTATCTCAGAGGGCACTTCTTCCTCTGAGTTACTGTAAGAGGCTTTCTCATGAATTTTTGATCATTGTGTTCTCCTTGCCTGACTACTGCCATCCCAGCCACTAGCCCAGAGCCACTGCTGGCTGCAGTGGTGGAGAAACTGGGCAACTTGCACTGTGTTTGCAATTTAGTTTAGTTCTTGACCAATTTTTAAATGCCAGAAAAGAAACAAACTCAATTTCTTTGTAAAAAGAGCAAGTAGATGCAGTAACACATGTAGATAATAGGTAGGGATTGCGTCAATATTCTCACTTGTAGAGATTTTGATCCCACGCAGTAAAAGACAGTTCCCCATTCCACCTTTGTGGAGGGACTCCAAGTGATGTGGAAACTTGTGGAATTTCCTTTAATTCTGAAAGAAGACTCTGGCACTGAATCTGGAATCACTTTTGGCATAGAAGAAAAGTTTCCTATCCATAAACAGAAGAAATAATAATCATCTAAGGAATGTGAGGAATAGGTAGACTATTCAAACATGACTTAGAACATGGAAGTAAATCCTGTAAGCCAACATTAAATAGAAACAATAAATAGCAACAGCACATATTCTTTTTATCCATATGCTTACCCATCAGCTTTTATAATTGTACATTATCCTGATATATGTATCAGGTGACATATATACACACATATATCAGGCATATCCTGATATATTTATTATGAGTTATTAATATATTTATTAGTAATTTGCTCTTATCCTTCTCTTTTGTCAAATGGGCAAAGAATTTCAAGAATGAAGAATTGCAGGCTGATAGTGAATACCTTTATTGAGGCATTTAGATAAAGAAAATAATGTACCTGGCAAAGGTTTAAGTGATGCCTGAACAAGGGTGAAGGCTGTAAACTCTGCTGGTTGTGAGAAGGGAATGCTAAGGCTCTGATTGACTTCCTGGACTGTAATGAACTGAAGCCTATTAATCCAGAACAGACGACCACTGTAGTATTCCAGTGAACCCGGAGATATTTCTGAAGTACTCCATGCTGCAAACTCCGTGATGATGGCATTACTACAACTGCGGAAACATGTATGAAATTAGCAAACTGATAGCCCACATGTAGAGGGAACAGCTTTATGCAAGGTTTGACATGCTATAAAGTTTTTTATAATTCAAGTTCTTAATACTTATAATTCAAATTCTAAAATGTAGGAGGCAGGAAGTCAAATAATTTTTCTTTAAGCTCTTTAAAGAGGAACACTTTTCAGAATATGAGACATCACAGAAAGAACAAAAAGACCTTCATTCCCTTTATTTCATTGGAAAACAGTTATAAAATGGTTTAAAATTCTGCTGCATAGGTGCAGAAAAATGAGTATTTTGAAAAATCAGCCCACCTTCTCTCAGCAATTCCACTGAAACAGTGAAGTCTACCTCAGAGCATGAGATTCATTCTACTTCACTAGATCAGGAACCCAGATTTATTTGACTCTGTTAGTTTTCTTTGATTATTTACTAAGATCTATTAACATTTCTCTTTGCTGGGATCACCCGTGATTTAATCTGCCTTGTATATTGTACGTCAAAACTTACAGGCCTTTTTAGGTCCCAATTTATCTTGGTAAGAGATTAAATATGTTGTAAGAGCTGTCATTTTGCCATCTCAGAAATGTCTTTGAGCTTAGACACGTGCCATCCAAATAAATTTGGAAAAGCTTTGACACACCATCCAGGTCCATTAGGCTGGATCACTTCTAATCTCTGCATTCTGGCATACCAGGGACAATGATTTATGACTGCCAATTGATTCATAATGGAGCTGTATGTTCCAGCTAAAACTAATCAACATATTTTGATTCTTTAAGTGCTTACTATTAATCATAGAAAGTCTAAAGTCTGTCAGAAAATTCATCTGATTCCACACAAAGCCAGCCTGCAACATTATGGGCACATGTAAATACAGATGCTGCTCAATTAAGTTTAAGCAATCTAATCTGATGCTTGAAAAAAAAATTAAGATAATCACATTCTCCACATGGAAGGGAGCAAAAACATAGTTTCACAATTACTATGCATTATACACTTTGCACTTAGAGAAAACCACCATTTTTCTCAAGGCTTTAGTACATAATCAAGCTAACTCATAAACAGTGTTCTTTATGTTTTGTGTTAATAAACTTTGCCTTTCTGGAGTTATGCAGCCATTTCACATTCAGGATGATCAAGAAGAAAGCCTGCTGAGTACTGTTTGCTCAGGTGAGAAAGTGGTGTCAGTTCAAGTCCTGAGATTCATGAAAGATGAGCCAGTTACAGAGCTCCAGGCACTTGGAAGCTGTCAAGCATTGTAAATGCCAAGATAAAACAGACAATAAGCAGCAATTATTTCCTTAAGCTAAGTCTAAAAATTGATGAGCATGACCTCAGTTCAGCTGAGGTTCTGTACATTGTTCCTCTCCCTGTAAAACTGTTACCAACCACCACAACATGTAGTTTGCCATCAGCTAGCCATGATCATTAGCTCTTGGTTTTGTTTATTATTAAATTAGTAAATAGTGTGCCCAGCACTAGACTGTGGCATTCACATTCTCTAAAAAAATCCCTTCACCCAGGATTTTTCTCTGGGAAGCTGAGAAACCTCAGAGAAAAGGAAAACAATTCTTATCTCATTTGCTTCTCCTGTGTTATGCGTGTGTAAAATGTGTTTGGAGATTGTTTCATTGGATTCTGGTGAATTGTTTTGACTCATTGGCCAATCAGGGCCAAGCTGTGTTGAGACTCTGGAAAGAGTCACGAGTTTTCATTATTATCTTTTTAGCATTAAGCAAGTATCCCTTCTGTATTCTTTAGTTAGTATAGTATAGTATTCTTCAACATAATATAGTATTATAAGCTAATAAATTAGCCTTCTGAGAACATGGAGTCAGACTCATCATTCCTGCCTTTGTCAGGGCATTTCCCAGCAAATACAAAACTGGACAACATTTTTTTCTTAAAGAGTATGAGAAAAACTAGAGAATGCAGACTTTCTTATCTCTGCAATATATATTACTTACCCTTCTTTGCAGAGAGAAGCTCTGTATAGGTTTAGATATAGACTATCTCGCACAAGCCAGTACAGAAAACCATAGGTGAGATCCAAAGTTACACCAACCACCTAAAAAAAACAGTCCAACTAGGAATTGGAACACATCTTCACTTCTGAGATAAGCACCCTTAGGCATAACTGTTGTCTAGACAACATCATGAGTTCCTCTTTATTGGCAAAAATAGCATTACTATCATGAATGCTTATTCTAACACAAAAAGAGATAGCAGTAGAAAATAATCAGTTCCTTGGTGGACTCCTATTTATAGCAGCTGATAATTTTCCAGATAACATTTTTTTAACACCTGTCACAGTGTTCATCCCTGGAGTATCTGAGTACCTCCGATATGATGGCAATAGCATATCAAATGCTTAGTGGAAGTACCTGTCAAAATCTCCAAAACACCTCTGGTATTTTAACATTCTTTGTCTGAAACAGGTGGGTGATATCCAGCTTGAAAGTCAGAATCACCTTTTGAAAAAAGCATTTCAGGTTTTTTGTCTTTGTTTTCCAGCTTTGATTTTACACATAAACAGTTAAAATATTGCATTACTTATGGAAAATAGATGCAAAATTTTAATTCATTTATTTGATTAAGCAGGAAATTTGAATATTTAAATTTTTGTAAATAATTTATTATTAAATAAAGTGGGGGAGGAAACCAAACAATCTTCCTGTTCATTACTTCAATGCTTCATCTTCCTTTAAGGGACATGAAAGATTTGTTATTTCTTTTTAATAGGTTCTAATATTCAAAATAGAGTTTTCTTGTTTCTGCAGTAAACAACAGATCCAATGCCATATGCAGCAGTAATAAAAATCAGATCTTTAATAATCTGTTGTGTGAATAAAAAAGAATTTGCTTCCATAAGTTAGTCTGCTAAATGTTACCAAGTTTAGTCTATTTTATATCATTAGCACAGCTAACAAGTTGTTTGGGGCCTCTCTGAACATGTTTTCCAGCAGCTCTCAAACTTCTCATGCAAACACTAGTCATAACTATTCTCTTATAAGCTTAAATTTCCATTATGTATGTAAGTGGAACAGCCTTTTTTTTCCCTAACTCTTCATTAATAAACTGCAGAAGATGATGACAGGAAAGCAAATGCTATATCACTTAGTTGTCTGTTGCTCCTTATGTAATCACATTCTTGACATATTTCTGTTGACATTGTATGTCAGAAAATCAAGGTTTGAATGATTGCTCCTGTAGGTTGTCCTGTTAAAAATATCTCACAGCGTGTATGTGCCCAAGTGTATATTTAGTCAGTCGTGCTATATTTTATCCCATTTACCTATTCTCCCTCCCATGCTCCACACTAAATGACATCTTCCTGAATTTATGTTGCTTTTTTGAACCTTTGGGTCCCTTCTTCCTTGCCCCATTTTTTTTTCTGCAGCTATTACATTTTCCTATAGATGTGTCCATCTTCTTTATCCTGACCCCTGTATCATCATTATTAAAAGGCAAATAAATATTTGTACTATTCATTTTCAGGAGTTAGGCAGCAGTTTAACACCTCCTTTCTGTGATGCTTCAAAAACAGGCAAGCACCTTCCCAGCTCATGAGAGGTACTAGTTTCTGGGCACAACATGTGTTTGTGATGGTGCAGTGTAACTGAACATCATGAGATGCAGGATAAACTTTGCTATTTGAAATACCCTTTGACTAAAAATATTGAAAACATACCTAAAGGGTCCTGGCCCCACTTCCATATACTGCGCTTTGCTGCTCCCCTATAAAATTACTTTTGTTCTATCATACTGTACAGTGTAAACAACTTACTAAGAGCTTTGGAAAGTCTATGCCAGATCCTAAGTTGGGATAAATCAGAGGAGCTCTGCTCAAATCAATCAAGCTCTGCCAATACACACCAGCTGAGCTAAACAACTGATCAGAAAACAAAATAATTGCCATAGAAGGATTTAGTTCCTGCCAAAGAAATTAGACTTTCAAAGCTCTGCCTTTGTATTTGTTTAGGAAACCTGCCATTTTTACAGTAGGCTCTTTCTATTCCTATTCCTAGCATTCAGATTTCAAGCAAAAAGGAAGTACAGCTACAAACTGCTGAAGATCCAGCTGAACAGCAATTCTTTATCAGAAAAACAGATGGTGAATACCAGTAAGAATCACTCACATGGAGAACATACTTTAACTGTTGGATAACAGCAATTAACTATTACATCTATGCTTTAATACTGAGGTAAGACATGCCCTTTTCACGTAAAGAACTTCATTGTGCAAAGAAAATACATATTAGTACCTGTGCAAACATGTATTTACCTCTTGATATTGAAACAGTAAGCAACCAGCTCAACAATTCCACCATTAAAGAATGTTGTGCTGTCCTTTTTTTTCTGATAGTTTTATTCTGAGATTTATTTTAATAAAGAAACACCTGTCAGCTACAACTGGTCACTTCTCAATCTAGACATTTGTATTTGGCTTTTTGCCTGTGTGCATCACAGCAGGAGGCTGAGTTCAGAAGTCAGTGCACAGATTAGGGCAACAGAGAAGCAGGAGAGGAGATGTTTGTTTGTAGGAGGTGTGAATAAGTGAATGGTTGAAGGCTGGTATCACTGACATAGAGAAAGGTGCAGAAAAAAAAAAAATGACAGGACCAGACAAGCAGTCCTACTGCTGCCAAGGTTCCTGAAGCAAGAACAAGAAATTTGAGGTTAGCATGAGGCGATCCAGAGAAGCAAGTAGAGAATCAAAAGAGAAGGGCAAGGAAGTTGAGGTTTGCCACTTAGAACATCTAAGTGGAACATGTCAGTCCTGTGCCACAGATCATCCAGAAGACATGTCCAAGTGTGCCGCTGAGCTTGGACAACATATACCTTCCCATGGAGACAGTCCACACCAGCCAGCTTCCAGAGAGGTAGGGAGGCTAGTACTGGGAGAGAGATTGGCCCTTTGCAGCACAGACTTTTCTCTAATGTACGAAAGTTTTACAGTTCCTCTGTATGCAGGATTACAAGTATAGCAGGTGGCACACCAGAACCTGCCTTCCTTCTTACCAAGCCCTCATGAAAGTAAAATACCTGTGAGCTTAGCTGGCCTTTTGGAATATTAATTCCCTTTCATGGACTAAACCAGGCCTGGCTTTGTTTTATGATCAGAGAAACACCAAATTCTTTTCTTTTGGTAAAAGAAAGTTAAATATTCTGGGGGATGATACAAAGCTAACTAAGAGAGATAGATCTCTAAAACTGGAGAGAGGCTTCAATGGACAATCTGGCTTCAGGTTAAATGGGAGTACAATTTGTATAACAGGTGGAATAAAAACAAAGACTGGGCTTTAAAGGAAGGAAGAAAGTGAGGGAGGCAGGGAGTAAAGAATATGCTAAGACCTTGGCAGATCTTTTCATGAGAAGAATACTCAGCATCAGAGTTCTTCCATTGTGTCGGCAAGACCAAATTCCACCTACCAAGAATGAGGTCAAATCTCACATGGTGGCAGAGGCAGGGTGGATTTGGAGAAGCTCACAATGATCTATGAGGAGCCAGCAGTGAACCAAGTTTTTAAGAGACTTGATAGGACATCAGAGAGGGGTGAATGTAGAAGAAAGGCAGAGGAGAAGTCAGCAGAGATATGGAGGTTGTGCAGGCCTCAGAGCATAACAAAGTGTCTCCAGGTAGGAAAAGGGAGCTAATGATCCACATATTACAGGATCTTTGGTGAGCTATTGGTGGAACTAGCATCTCTATTTTCCCTCTCCTTTCTACTTCTGCATGGGACCTGTTCTCCACCCTAATACAGCTAAAACAACAATTCCCTCTCCCTTTTTTCCTCTGACTGGAGGCAGATGTGGCATCCTCACCAGCACTGTGGCAGCAGCAGCAAGCTGTGCCAGGCTGCAACAGGGGCAGATGCCATTCCCCCTCTCTCATCATCACAGGTAAAACCTGTTTCTGTAACAGCACTTCTGCAACCCTGGTATCCCTGCCAAGTGCTAAGCCCCAAAACTGGCCCTGTCAGGTCCTGCAAGCTGAGGAACATCACAAAAGAGGCAGAATGCTATGAATCTCTGGATCCATATTTTGATGTGAAAGCCAGACATGACCATTAGACTTAAACCATTTGGAAAAAAAAGAACCTTTCACATGTGAGAAGGAGCAGCATTGCAACCACAATTTTGACAGCTATGAACACTGACTATATTCAAGAGATCTAAATACTAAAACACACACCACCCCTCCACCCCATCTCTCATAGAGAGAAAGAGAAGTAAAAAATCAATCACCTGTTTACCAGAAAACTGTAGCTGCTCTTGTAACATGAAGTACTCCTCTCCATTCAATCTTGTGCTCTCCACTGAATACATTGTGGCCCAGTACAAATAGCCATTTACTGAATCCACAACTAGATCCTTCACTGGGAATACAACATGAGCTACAACATCTATATGGCCTCCCAACAGTGATTTTCTGTAGATCTAGGGACAAAAGAATTGACTTTAGCATCACATCAGCTATGATCAGCTTAGTGTACATTAGTGACTTTTCCACAGCTGTTTATCAAAAGACTGTGCGAGCCTTCAGCTTTCAAAGCCTAAACCTTTTGCATTCAAAGTAAAAGGATGAAGAATAATGCAAAATTATTAGTTCATTTTTGCCAGAAAGTAACAAAAGAAAAAAGCTGAAATAGCTTTTTCCCTTCGCTTTCCCAGTTTTGGCAGCCTTCTGTCTGACAGAACTTCTCACCCACTTCATATTCACTATTCACAAGTGTAAATGAGGGTGCAAGGCAGTGTGAAATCTGGCCTTCTAGCTCCAGTTTTTAAAACAGCTTCTGACTTTGCACTTACAAGGAATGAAAGGCATAATTTGACAGCACTGCATAAATTAGCACTACAATTTTGAAGTCAGATACCTTTTAAATAATTCACATGTCAGTGTTCCTGATATGAGAGTGTACAAAGTGCAATTGTAATTATTTTTTAACTGCAGTGATCTGCAAAATATCACAGAGCAGAGGTCAACCTTGAAAATCTCTGTGTAAACAAATAGTGCCAAATTTGATTAAAATAAAGTCCATCTACTTCTTGGCTGAGATCAACAGGGCAGTCTCCATTTTCACTATCTTCATTAATTTTCACAATGTTGAATTGAACAAAACTGTTGATAATATGTTTGATTTGCCTGTTTTGCACCTGGTGAATTCAGTATCCTGCATTAGTGAATGTTAGTGTATATTTTACCCCAAACTTCTGTATAACTGTGGAAAATCACTTAAGTAAAGAAAGGCCTCCTTGTTCTACATTATAATAGCAAAGGTCCAACTGTATCTCAGGTTGCAAGAAGTAGGGATTATTTTCCCAAATACAGCCTTACAGTCTTTATTGTTGACTTAAGGTTTTTTTTTTTCTTTTAAGAAATGCAGCTGTACCTACCATATTTGCTTTGCCAGCCCAATACAAGCACTGACCCAACCAATCAAAGGCCAACATCCTTGCATTTCTGACATCAGACACATAAGTGCTCTCATTGGTACCCTTTCTTTTGTTCAATGTCCAGGTCTGAACTTGCCCCATGGAATTAATCCAATAAAGAGTGTTATTATACCAGTCGAGGTCTTGAAGAAAAAAAAGATGTTAAGCATTACACAAACATGTAAATTTAAAAAAAACTCCATTGTTTTAAAGAATAAAAAGCAGTCATGCACTTCAGCTTTTTTAAAATCAATACAAATGCACAGTTAGGCTCAGCTAATGTGAAGGTAAATGCTTCCTTACAGGAAATAATGTACATGTATTGTACATATATAGCCCTGATTATTATAAATGTATGACATATATTGGGATGCTGGAGACAGACCTATTTAGTTCAGAGGGTTGATTTTAGCTCTGCTGTAACTGTGGTGATGTCAGAAGGGTTTCACTAAGGATTAATTTGACTCGTAAAATAGAAGGGGATGAACCCAAAGTGTTGGATCAGCGAAGCCGCTGTACTGCTCTGCACAACATTCAAGTCTAGAGAACTCTTGTCTTTCAGTGCTGTTGGTGAAATTTATGGAGAGCTAAGAAATGCCAAAATGCCTGTAGCAGCAGCGTGCAAATTGTTTAGTATGTACCTGAAACATTTCTTATATGAGGATGGATGAGTTCTCCTTGTCTGTAGCTATCAATCGCTGCTTCCAGAGACCCTCAGGCCCCACAGCCAATATATATGGTTCTTCTTCAGCTACAAAGGAAGAAAACTGCAGTTGTGCACACCAGCAAGCAATTTATCTTAATATTTGTATTTCAATAGCAGAGGTTCCTGTTCCTGGAAAGTTACAAAAGCACCTTTAAAGCTGCCCCTGTCCTAAGGAATAAAGGACAAAGAAGAAATACATGAAAATATCATAATTTGGGGAATTCAGAGATTCAGGGCAGCTTCAGATCCAGAACAATAAGGCAATTTGGAATCCTATTAGATGCTGAAAAATCACTGTGGGTTTGGAACTGTCTTTACCAAAGTCAGGTAAAAGTCACCCCTAAGACAGTCCAGCCCCTTAAACTGGAAGCTATTTTCCCCTCAGACTTAGGTTAATTTGGGTGAACAAGGTTTCAAAAAAACATTCCAAAGACATGGAAATCTCAGACATTTTGCACACGTCCATTTTCCCTGATTATCTATGCTCAAATCAAGGATTTTCAGCATTTGGTGAGCTGCACTTTTCCATGAATTGTCATTAATCCTCAGGGCATTGCACAAACCACTTCATCATATAAAATTCTTTACAGAGCAATGAAAAGGGATAACACCTCTTTTACTGTATCAAATAATATTTTGATAGAGTATTTGCATTAGAAAAATGAAGATAAGTACCAACTGTTAATGCATAAATAATATTTAATATCATTATTCTAGTTTGAAAATCTTACTACTTTAAATAAAAGCAAATTTACTTATCCTGTATTCTTTAATTCTAAGAAAAACCTTTTTGTGCTCCTTATTTTGCAGTCTTTGCCAAAAGTGTGTGCCTCACTAGGTGGAAAGATTTATACACAATTTGTTCTTCATTTTTCCTGTGTGACAAAGCAATTCTCACCTTCTTCTAAAGTTGTACCTCTAAATGACTCTGACCATGGCCCTGCACCAGCAGGAGACACAGCTCTGACTGACACCTCGTATGCTGTGAAGCTGGCTAACCCTTTCACTGTAAGCCTTGTGCTACTAATATTTGAGACAAGCCATTCCTCCTCAAATGGGAGCTGAGGTGACACTTTCACATCGTAGGTCCAGTTCTGCCAAGCAGATAAACCTGTGTGAAGCAAATAATTGTGTGAGTACAGAGTTAATTGTTGTAACTGTTGATACACATCCTTTAAGAAAAATGTACATTGAAGACTCCTTTCAAAAATGCCAATACCAGTGGAATTAGGAAAGGGATACATTAAAAATTTACACTCTTGCCCTCTGGCCCTATGCTTCAATCCCCCATGAAGAATGAAATTAGAACAAAAATTTTCCCTGGCCAGGTGATTTTCTGGTATTCAAAGACACATGTGCAGAGGGTAGAAACCATAGCACAGTCACTGATCAAAAGTCATTACATCTCTGCCATCCATTTCCTATGTGATACCAGTACCCAGCATTACTGCTACTCCATAACATACTTAAGATCAAGTTTTGCTTAAAATCTTTGCAGGGGGCATATGAATTGCCAACACACACTTGTGTTAATTTAGACAATTTAGCTCTTTTACTGGCAAATTATAGGCTAAATTTTTGAAGCAGAAGTAATTCCATAACTTCCATCACTATCTTCTATTGAAGTCACTAAAGCCCAAGTCAAGAAAAGGGAAACCAGAAAGTTATTTCTGTAGAAAGAAAATAAGTGGACCTTCAGGGATAATTAGCTGAACTTACTGCTTCCAATGGTGTGTTCAGGTGGTCTCCAGCTGATCACAGCTTGGTCCAATCCAAACAGAGCCATGACAAGACAAGGAGCAGTTGGTAAAGGAAAAGGCTGAGTTGACGGCCCATAGAAAACCAAGTTGCCAATGCCAAAGTACTCTGGGTACGCCAAATTGCAGTCCACAATATACTCATTGAAGCTAGAACTTCCCACTGGAGAGACCTCCTCGTGGAAAACTGCCGAGCCATCTGTGACTGTAAATGTGTTATCCTCATAAACGAAGCTCTCCATGTCATTAAATGGCACGTGTGATCGCAGTGTGTGAAACTCTGAACCATCAAGAAAACCTGACACAAAGGCCTGTTCTGTTTTGTTGAAGAAAATGAGTCTCTTAGATCGGAAGTTGATTGTGAAAGTTCTCAGAGCACTGGATCTCACCACTGGTGAAGCTGCAGAGGCAGTGCCAGGAAAGATTGGAAGATTTGCTCTGTATATGCCATCCTCCAGGAGACAGAAGATATAACTGGCCACAGAGCAAAATAAACCCAAATAACTACAGTGCAAGAAGTCTGCTGAGCCACAAATATTTCAGCATCTAAGACATGTCCCTGTCTTTATGCACAATAGAAAAATGCTTTTGGCACTATCAGTATATACATACATACATACATATATATATATATATATACACACACTGGGGAAGTAGACACATCAGTTTTTACCTTCTGGGAATCTGCATAGCAGATTATTGGAAAATATTTTCTTCTATAATACCTTAAATGCTAAGCATGAACATTTAAAATTCATTGAGCTTCATATTCATAAAAGCATGACATCTCTGAAACTCAAATTTCTGGTTTGGAAAAGCTTTATCTCTTCCGCTAATGCCCTAAAGAAGAAAATGCATGAAACAATACTGCATGGCATCTCTCTCGTTCCAGTTGTTTTGTAGCTTGTTATTTGTTACCCTTCTGTTTTGTTAACTTAAGTGCTTGAAACAGGAACCTAGATGACTAATGAAGTGGAGAAAATTAGAGAGGAGCTTTATAGCACCTTTGGCACCAAGTGCTCAAAGGAATTCGCTTACCCATTATAAGGATCAGCTATAACCTTCCTAGGGGATGCCATGTAAAGAGGAGTGACGTCTTCAGCTACCGTGCAGTTCTCTAAGTGGCAGAAATGTATCTGGGAAACGAGAAGAAAAATGGGTGATGCATTCATAGGGTGTTTGCTAATGAGCAGACAAGCTGACCAAAGAATCCTTCAGGGGATGAAGAGAGTAAAACACCTCTCTCACAGTCCTAGGTCCTTCTGGGATCCTGAGCATTCAGTCAGCCAAGGATAACCCTTGTACGCAAAGCCACGACAGCTTACCCTGAAGCTGTCACTCATACCTCTAAGCTAGAGGGAAAATTGGTTATCAACTGCCTATACTCAATTTGGAGGGTATAGGCAACCTGTACTTTGAAAATGATCTGGCAGGAAAGGGAAGTGCTTTTCTGGTCCTGGAAGCGATACCTTGGAATTCAGACATCTCTGCCATCGATCTGTTCGTCTACAGCTCATTTGTATCTTTTCATCACTACTGCTTTTCCTGCTCCCTGTTCAGTAAGCAAAAGATCAAACACGGCAAGAGGATTAAAAAAATAAAAATCCCCCACTAACCATTATGGGCAGGTTTCTAGTCCTTTGTACATTAGAGGATTACATGGGTACACGCAAAGTCTGACCATTAGTGTAACTGATGTTTTATGAGTAGGAAATCCAGTGCAGGGTTAATCTCCATTTTCATTTCAAACTGAAGTAGCTGTAATCTGAGCTGTTGCTATTGTATGAAACACTTAACATATTTTGTCAATTATGACAGACAGCAAAAAATCACTATCTAGTTATCTGACCACCTTCCTGAGGCAGAGTAGGAAATGAACAGAGTAGATGGGTAACCAAGAGAAACAGTGCACCAATACTGGATATGAGGAGGGTGTGAAGGCAGTCTCAAAAACGAATTAAAACCAAAACAGCTATGTACTAAGGAGAAAAATAAGGCAAGGAGCCAGAGTTCCCTGTTGGGTGTTTACTTTAAATATGACCTGATAGTTAAGCCTTTCTTCTTTATTAAATTACTAAATATGTGAATATTAATGTTATATTAAAATATATTTTTGTAGTTATATTTTGTGCATATATATCTATACATAAATAATATTTTTCTCATGTAAAATTAATCATGTAATAGTTCAAATTAAGCACTAGAGCATTACCTTTTCATTCATGACAAAGTATATCCTCTGGTAAAGCCAGTCTACTGAGATGGACACAATATTCCCCCAGCCAGCATAAAAGAGCATTAGGTCGGATACATCAGACATATTTGCAATGCCTTTCACCCAGATAGAATTCCCTTCAGAAAAATAGACAACTTGCTGATAAATATTCACAGAAATACCTAAAAATAGAAAGATATGTGCACACAGATAATATAAGAAAGTTTCCATTTTTCAGTTAATTTTTCTACTTGCCTTGAAAATACATATTTTTCAGTCTGCAACCCACCATCATCATCATCAGAGAAAAGTTAACTGTTTTTTCTCCTCACTTCTAGTCTTCTTCCAGATAATAAGGAAACATTCCCATTTGCTTTGTAAGTGACATTATTATAGAGAATTGCCCTTCAGAAAGGTAATCAAAGAGAGGACATGTAATATGCAAACTGACACTGATTGCCCCTCTACAGGTCAAACAGATGCAGCTGGCATCTCCTCACAAAGCACCACTCACTCTAGAATTCAAACTTGAGATAATCTGTGCCACCTCTGCACTATCCAAGGCTATTTAGTCAGGGGCAACATTCTTTCTCTGGAGCCTTTATGGCTCTGAGAAATTTGGTAGATAAACTCAGATTTCCACACTGTCACCAAGGATCACTGTAGGTAAGAAACATTGGAGTGGTGAGTAATTTGAGATAACGTGGTTATCTGGTGACTCTGGCTGCTAAATGCCTCATTAGTATGCTAACACACTAACACTATATTTTAGAACTTGGCATTATTTTATTCAGAAGTCTGAATCACTTCATTTCTCCATATTCACGTTGAGAAAAAGTAGATATTAATCGCAGGGAAACATGGATTCATCTTACTTCAATTTAGATACCTACAATGTAAAAAAATGCACCAGGTGCCTAGATACAGTGGAGAAACAGTTACACTGGGGAGAACCATTTATCGCTTCCTAATGCCTGTCACCTCAAATCACGTCCTGAAAGCTTCTATTTCTCCTCATAGACTATAAAGGAGACTAGATACTGTCTCAAGCTATGTGAGGTGCATTCTGTCCTTAGTGAAAAGAGGTCTTAGTGGCACTTGACAGAAAAGTAGAGAGCCCGGTCTGATTTTACCTGTGATGTTGTGGTGTATAACACCATTTGTCAGGCACTGAGCAGCGTCAAGGAAACGCCCTGTGTGTCTCTTCCTTAACGACTCTTTTCTGGATAGAAAGAGCCATGCTGCTTTTTCCTTAACTGGCAAACAGAGAAATTCAGAATTTAGATGACCACAGCACATGGCTAACTCAGATACATCCTTAATAGCCATGCATATGCATGTGTGCCCAAAGGTACGTATGTCTGTAGGTATGAATACATCCTTACATTAGCAGCGACAGACCAAAGCCTAAACCCTTTGAGTGCTGAAAGTATATGGAGTTATTCACCATTACAGTTGATTCTGGCTCCTCACACAGGGTGAGAACAGGCCATGTGAATTTCCCACCATCATTACTGCAACAATAGTCAGTCCCTAGGGAGGGAAAGTCAGCTGGAGCAAATGAAGCCTTACTGACTCAAGGAAATAAAGGCACTAAGACACCCATGTGACTTCAAGATCCAGCAGAAATAGGACATTTAACCTCTCTGGACTTCTTTGGAAACCCCAGTCAAACTAAAATATTATCCCACAGAGCTAGAGAAAAGCAAGGCAAGTATGTTTATTTTAGGTGTTTTATTGTAATGATTAGTGATTTATTCAAAAAACAAGTACCTATTACAGATGATAATGGGATAATATCATCTGTTTCAAAGGTGATAAACTTTCTAATTTTTTTTCTAATAAAGTCACAGAATTTAAAGTCAACAAAGATAGTTTTGGTCAAATAAACTGATTTCATGCTTATAAAGGCCCATGTAATTCACATCAAAACCTCTCCAGTAAATCTGCACCTTCTGTCTGGTCTATACATAGGCCTGGGGAAGATAGCTTGCCTGGCTTCTGAATCTCATATCCTTGGAAATCTAGTACACACCTTGTTAAATTGATTGTTACCTTCATTTTTAAAGATGGTGTATTATTTCAAGTATGATTTTGGCTAATTTCCATCAGCAAACAATCCTTCCCTTTTTTTTTCTCCTCTCCAGCTTAAGCAGCTGTCTGCAATCAGATATCATTTCCTCATATGGATATCACAAAACTGTGATCAAATGCTGTCTTAATTTATTCTGATAATCTGCATAGATTGAGCTGTGTGTATTTCTCACATGATGCACTGTGAGTAGCTTCAATAATGATGCTTTCAGAGCAAAGTACAAGAGGCCAATATCACCTCTTTATCTCTTTTCAAGCAATGTTTCTTGCAATCTACAGCAGAAATCAGATTCTTTCCCCTACCCTTGTCAGGGCTCAGATCTACACAGCTTAGTGACTGATGCAGTAGCACCATTTCTGGACATGATGCATGACAAAACACTGTCTGTTCATGTTAGCACAGAGAGAAAGCACGTGCCTGTGCAATTCAGGGGGAAACAACTGAAATTTTATGTGGTGACTAGCAAGGGGGGTGGGGGTGGCTCCCCACCCCCATCAGGTGGGGGTTTCAGGGGCTATGGAGTTTGTTTTCTTCCTCAAATTAATTGACAATTGGATTGACATAGTGAACACAGTCTGGACTTTTCAAAAATGATACAAATATTTATAACTCAGGGTCAGCCAGCCCTAGAGCAATCCTCAGTGGAGCTGTAAGTAAGGAAACATCAGTGTGTCTGAGCTAATACAGACCAAAAAACCCCCCAATATTTTAAAAAGCACTAGAGAAGCAAGTTCAGTGTCTCTAACCAACGGCAATTCAGAGACAGTCTTGAAGTGTTTTCATAAAGCTGAAGCATTTCCAGGTGTTTGACAACTGAATCTTTTCATGAGAAGGGAAGTCTTTTATTTTCTTTCCTAAAAGAACATCTTGATAACATCGATTTCATTGATTTCACTCTTTGTGTTCTATCTCAACGTATATCTATCTTTCTCTGCCAATTAATTGATAATTCTGCAATTCTTTGAGTAATAGCTATAGTGCATCATTACCTTCAATATTAATTAGTTGATGCAATAAAACAAATACCTCCATGAAAGAGCAAAAAAAGAAGTTGGTATGATTTCACATACTTGGCTTGAGATGATTGAGAATTTTTGACAAAAGAGTTTCACATTAAGTGATCATTTCCATGCTGTGATGCCTTATGTCCACAGCTGGAGAGCAGGACCTCCTCTGATGTGCTATTGACTGCCCAGTGTTCAACTCCTTGACATGTTCATAGTCTAAATATTCGTACTCCTGCCAGGAATGTGGCAGGCCAGGGGACATGAGTTTGTCCCTAGGAAGAGACAGTGGTAAGGACTCTGCTGCTCTTGTACCTTCGGATGCCGGGGTTGTGATGTTGGCTTCGGCAGGGGGTCCAGCACCGACCTCATTAACTGCCACAATACTGAACCTATGGCACACCAAAGAGACAGGTTTTGGTTGGCAGGTTCCTTTTAAAAGATAGCCTGAGAAACATTTTATCCAGCTGGGAAGCTGCTACAGAAGTGCTTGACTTTCAGAAAATGCCTGTTTAAATATAATGCCCTGGGGAAATTCAGAATAAAAAACAAAACCAACCAAAGTCTGAATTGCACAAAGGCCAAAAAACAATAGAATCTTCTAAATTTCAATTCAAAATAAATTTTCAGACTCAGAAGAGCAACTCAACTTCATTTCCAAGGAAGATCTGTATTTACCAGTGCAAGCAGAATGCAGACATTTGTGTTTAATAAAAATAAAGGAATTTTTCCAGATGCTTACAGGACTAGAGAAGACCCCTCTGTCTTTCTCCCTCTGTACTAAAAACATGCCACACAAGCCTAAAAAATTAAAAACATTAGCTAAGAAAATGGAGCTTCCCAGCCCTATATCCAGGTGCTTTTCCTTCCTCACCATCTGACTTCTGCAAAAGCAGCCAAGCTACCTGGGGTAACTCTGTTACCTCAAGGAAGGTGCCCTTGCTTTTGGCAAGGATGTAAGTAAACAGCACAGTTGTGCAGAAGTGGCATTAAGGCCTACTTGGTGCTATCTGGGCAAGAAGCATGACCTCATACCTGGCCATGTTGGTATCTTTTCTTTTTGTACCTGTAAGTGGTGTTTGGGAAGGTGGAGTAGAACTGAAAGCTGTGCCCTCTTGAGGCTCTCAGCAATTCATGATTCTCACTGGTCAGGAGCAAGTTATATCCAATAATCAATCCATTCGGAAAAAGTGGTGGAGACCAACTAACTTCAACAGTGTTTGGACTTGAACTCTGAATGTCTTTAATGACAGGAGCTGTTGCAGGAACTGCAAGACAGAAATAACTGACTCCAGTATTTGATGAAGACATTAACTGATTTTGGTTTTTAAATACATTTTTAGGTTTCACACCTGTTTATTCACTTACACACCAACAAATATTAGTAGGGACAGTTAACATTCCAGCAGCATTTCAGCTTTTTTTTAATGTTCAGAAAAACAGGACTGTGTTTCAATCAAATACATGCATAATTATGTACAAAAGTATCCCATGTACCCTCACAATTTTGGCCATGTACTTTTCTGTGCTTGCTTTTAAAACCAAAAGCAGGGAGAAGCCCTAAATCTTCTCAGTCAAACAAAAAGAACTTATTGGTTTTTTAGTTTGGTCTTCTGCAGCTACCCAAGAAACGACACACACATGGTTCTAAAGATTAGGCACCAATGTCTGCTGCCAAAGAAACAACAGTGAAACTCAAATGTTTCTGTTAAGGTCCTGAAAGGTGGAATTAATAGTGCAATTCATTACCTCCAAAAGCATGTGTCCGGTAGCTGGGGCTAGGTGGAGAATGGAGCTGCAGTTGAGACGTAATGATCCAAACCACTTGAAACACATATTCTGTGAAGGCCTGAAGGTCTTTGATGGTATATGAAGTTTCAGATACTACCTAGATTAATGCACAAACACAATTGGGCTTTTCCTTCCTCCAGCTGCAGCTACTTTTATGAGGGCAAAAGAGGTCTCATACAACAATATACATTATTTCAGGATAAAAAAGGGCAGCATCATAAGTTTAATTAAGAGGAAATTCTGATGGTTATTTTCAGCATAGACATTGATTTTCCATCTCTTCAGAACATTTTCTCTTGTCTTTCCTCAGAACACAGCACCAAATCCCAACAATAAGCTGGTAGATCAAAGGATTGATGCAATATTAATGCAATATGTAAATTTTAAGAAAAAAGTAAAAAAACTGAAATAGTAGCATGTAACAAGCAATGTATTTTAAACGTATACCACAGGTTTCAGATACAAAGGATCCTAGTTACACTGAAATATTTATTGTCTGAAGTAATTGCTCCCTATTATTTCATCAATGATTCATTCAGAATAACTTCCTGCTTAGCAAATTATCTTTACCTTTGATTTCTGGCACCAACTTGTCATGCCCTGTAAATTGATCCAATAGAGATGATGGCAAGATAACAAGTGTACAGCTGACGCAAAAGAACAAATTATGAGAATAACTCTACTGAGTCAGAACAAAGGTCTTTCTAGCCAAGTTTTGTGCTTTGACAAGAAACAAAAAAATTTCTCTAGGGAAAGGTATTAAAAAAAAACCAAAAAAACAGGACAAAGCCTACAGCTATATTTCTCCTGAATATTCTCATTGGCTTTTCACAAGCATGACTCAACATGAAAGAATGGGAATATTTGCATTTATTAGAACTCGATTTTTCCTTCTGCTAATTTTTCCAGTCACTTCTCAAACCCAATTTAGTAATTTTAGCAATTTTAATATTCAGGAGTTTAAATTTAGCAATTTAACATCCACACATGCCAGGAAGTAGCGGAACATTTCAACTACCCATTCAGTGGGGAAATACATCTTGCTAGTTTTGAACCTGCTGCCGGCTAGTTTCCATCAAGGTCCCTAGTTCCTGTGCTAGAGGAAATGGGGAATAATCCCCAGTTTCTCAGCTTCCCCCTGCCACCCATGATTTTGAAAATCTCTTTCATGTACCTAACATATTATCCAATATCTTTCTAAAAATAAAAAATAAAAAAGAGCAGAGAAGAGCCAATTTCCTTGCAAAGTAAAAAGAGGTGTTCTCCCTTACTTCTGTGTACCTCCAGTCACCAGGGAGCTTGTTGAACTTCCACTGGATAACATATTTCACCCCAGAGATGTTAGCTGCCTTCCACCCTAATGTGACACTGTGGTTTCCAATGACAGATGCAAATGGAGCACTAGGTTTGTTCAAGTAGCCTGAGGGGAAAATACAATATAACAGTAAGAAATAATCTTTCATGGCAATCCCTGCATCTCAAAGGTAAAAACCTTTTACCTCACCCACTAAAAGCTGCAAAGCCCATAAAAACACATAAAAGAATATATTGAAAGTGTTGCTGAGTAACTTGCATGGTATTTTAAAGACAAAGACAGTTTGATAAGTCAGACAGAAACAGGCCAGGTTCAATGTGAGCAGTTGTGACTACTACCCCATATTTGTGTAAGTGCATTTTTAGTTACAGCTACTTAGTAAGATTTTTCTGAATAGAAACAGAGAAGGCATAAGAGACTTCTGAAAATGTTTTCAAGGGGACTATTTCAATAGCACTGTATTGGCCCAAGGTATCATCTTAAACAGTTGAAACTGGCTTCAAAACTGTCTCATGTCCATGAAAGGGAGGGAAAAATGTTTTACTCCAAGATAAACTTCAGTGTATTTAAAGTTAAAAGAAAAAAATAGTGGGAGTTTTCTGATTAATGAAAATACTCAAGACTTTCCTATTTTTTAAATAAATCCAGACCATAGAACAAGACTACAAATTTATCAGACTGTCAATTGGACACAGGACTCTATTCAGACTTACTTAGTGCTTCATCTCCATATGCATCCTCTGCACAGCTACAGCCAAACTTACAGGAAACTGTCTGTGTAGGGCACAGAACTCACTGGTTAGCTTTGTGTGAAGGCAAACTTCCTTCCAGAATCATGCAGACACATTTTAAATACATACAAATTCTGTGGACATTTTGCATATGCACAAACCCAGTGGAAATAATTATATTAAATCTAAAAAATAGCACTACCATGAACTCACTCCAAAGATTTTCTTGAGGGACTTTCCATCAATTCACTGGGCCCTGAATTAAAGGATTCCTCCTTACACACTGTCCCTTTGTGGAAAGCATGAACTTGGGGCTACATTACAGCTGGAAATAGACTTCAGTGATGACCATGGAGTTAGGAAGACAAGGTTTTTGACTAGTTAGTAATATATTCCACATGTTGCATTTCACCCTTTCCTGCTTCATGTATTCCCTATGAATGAGGCACATTCTTACAATGTATTACCAGTGAATTTTCAAAATAGCTGAAATCAGCAATTTTTTATAACAGCCATGCCTAATTCACACTTCCTTTTCAGCAGCTACTCCTTCTGTTACAGTTGTGCCTACAAGCTGCAAATATAACAAATACCCAGGGCAGTGAGCTCCACACTGACATCCTAAGAACAGAAAATTCCTGAGTTTTCAGTTCAAGTAGGGAAGATCAATATAGTGTCATCCTGCTTTTTATGTAGAGAACTTAAGAAGTAGAAATGTGTTCTAGGTGGGTCTCAGTAGCTTTAAAATTACATGCAAGACTGAATCTCCTGGAAATCCAAACTTTTTGAGAAGTGGTTATTTGAGCTTTTCTAGGCAGGAGGTTTATTTGGGCTCATTTTATTCTGCAAGTTCATTCAGCCTTTAAAGTCTTGAAGTTTGCTCCACACAGCAGCAACCTTTCAAGTGATAATCAACCTTAAGATCATTCAGAAGCAATTCATTATGGCAAGTGAGGGAAGTTTTTTAATTGCTCTTCCTATGATTTGGGGAAACACGCTTCCAGCACCCTATGGAAACTGATAAGACATGTTATTTCAGACAACACAGTTGCAACCAAGACAGATTTGAAAACTTGCTTAGCTTTATATTCCTATATACATTATGTCACATCTAGACATTTAGTGCCAAGTGCAACCACTTATATTTTTTTCCAATATTTTCATATTCAGAGAAATAAAATAATTCCAGGTAAATTATCACCACTGTTAGTAGGTGAAAATTCAGGTATTAGTAGCTATCAAGTGTACAGTGCAGCATTAATTTATGACTAATATTTGTTTTAAGGGGTAGTGTCCCCAGATTTCATGCCGATTCATAGTGCCTTCTGCCTCATTGAACACAGCTATTTCTGAACATTTGTTATTTGTTGTGTTAGCCTTTCTTCTGATTTTTGTCTGAACCTGAACCATAAATCCAGTTTTTGCTTGAGGTAAGAGGATTGCTAAGGCTCCTAACCTTAAATTTTAAGGGAAATTTGCCAGCTGCTCTACTTGTGAACAATAAATCCTCATATTTTCTCCATCCATCAGCAATGTTCTTATATAAGCCACAGTCTGATGTCTTTTCTTGTGACTGTTCTCATGAAATTCAGTGGCAATCCCCTGTTCCTAGATGGAATGAGAAATACTACCAGATTTCAGTCACAAGGTGTATTCAGACAACAGAACTGAGCTAATGCCAAAGAAAAAGTCCCACTCTTACTCCCACTCCTTTGCTCTGCAGGCTGCAATGACCTGATCCTTTGGATGCAGTGATACAGTGTGTGCCTGACATGTGGGTAGTCAAGTCAGTCAGCTGATCCAGTGGAAAGATAATCTCAAAAAAGCCCCTGCAGAGTCAGCACATTTCAGTAGCATATTGTGTGACCAGACAGGCAAAGAAGAAAACCCCAACACAAAAGCAACAAAACCCCCACACTCATTTTATGTCTCTACAAAAGTAATTTGGTTACTTCTTGGACTTGTCACACACTCCAAAACCACCATTTCATACATTAGTAAATCTTTGTCATCATCACAATTGGACTAAAAAAAAAAAAATCCTTTTGATCAAATTCCCAGGTCTACAATGGGTTTGTATTCTACTCATGATTCTCCAACTCCTCCATCACCTTCTTGAAATATATTCCTTCCATCTGGGATCAACCTTCATCCTGAGGTCTCAGCAGTGCCAAACACAATCTTTCATCCCCATCATCTCATCCCCATCCTATCCTCTATGTTAATGCTGAAAGCACCCATCTCTTTACCAGCACTTTGTTGATCCAAACTCATCACTGTGAACACCAGTCCATCCACAGAACTCCCCACTTGAGGTCTCTTTCTAAGGGGCCATATGTTGCCCCTTACTGAATTGCATTTTATTTCATTTAGGTTCTATCCAGGCAAGAGTTTTGTCTTCCAGCTCCCAAAGAGCTCTCTAGCTCTTGGTTTTCACTTCTCGCCAAGCTGGTATCATACCAGCCTTAACAAGCATTCTCTCTGGATAGTCTTTGATGGAATTAATGGAAAATTGGATGAACAACACTCTTGGGAGAGCCTAGAACATGGTTTACATAGGTCTGTCCTGTTTCATAATAGTGAGATTTGTCTGCTTTCTTAATGTAAGCCTGTCCTTGGTCACCATGCTGAAAAGGTACGTAACACATTCTTCACCTTTAGGGAGTACAAAACAATGAGACCTGAATTGATAAGTTTGTGTATCTACATTGTATTTCTTAGCACTGTGAGGACATAGCAATCACTGAAATAGTGATTTTTTTTTTGTATTGCTCTGATGGCATTTAACTTACCTCACATGTTCTAGTGTATGTCTCATTCTGCCAAGAAACAAATTAATAAAATGTGGGGTTAGCAAAATATAATCAGAGTATTTCAAACAGATAATACCAATTTATTAGAATTACTTACAGTGAAAGTACATTACAAAACTTTATCACTGGCAAATAATGAAAGAAGGAAAACCCACACTTGAAAAACAGAAAGTCAACATTAGAGTGATGCTAAGGTTGAATAAGATTCAGGTGTTCAAGATATGCAGAAAAAATAGAAGTTTGAAAGCTATCATGGCAGTTTTCCCAGACCAAAGCTAGTTCTCAGCCACCTGGTTTAGTATAAACAAGAAATCAATCTACTGAGGGCCTAAAATCTGCTTCATTTACATCTGCATGCAACTCTGAAACAGGTCCAATAGAGTAAAATCCTGAAAAGTACTAGTGCATTCTCACTGTCTAAAAACCTGCATTAAGCTTAATGAACTGCAAAATACATATATTCTGACAAACTAATTGAAAACCTTTGATATTAGATTCTTGTTATTCTTGTTGCTATGCAACTTGCATAACAAGAACTATTAATTTTCCAAAACAGAATTTATAAGGAACGGAGAAAAAAAATGTAGGCATTACATCTTTTTACAGAAACATTGCTCTGATTGGATTTTGAACATCTGCCATTGGATACAATGCTTGACAGGCTGGAGACAAGTGCTCTAGAGCCAAAGCTCAGGTAATACTCACACTCAGGTAATACTCACACATTTCAGTGGACAGTCAGTTCTCATGGTTGCATTCCAAAACTGACATCCCTGTGTACACTGCAAAGACAGAGGATGGCTTTAAAAATGACTTTGAAAGCAGAATTCTGAAGGCAAGGGTTACTCCAGCATTAGCAACACATTAAAGGTATACATGGGTATTATAAGTACTCAGATCCTACAGTAAGAGAGTTGTGTCGTATAGTGCCCTTCTCCATCCAAAACCAAATACAAAGCAAAATAAATTTAGTCTTGTTGTGGGAATGAGTTTACTCAGCCAGCTATGATGTAGTCAGTGCTCCCACCATCCCAGCTTTGTTTTAGCACTGTGTTTTACTCTGTGCAGAAGCAGCAAATATGTTGTGTGCAGGACAGCAAAGCACAGAGGAAAGCTGTTCAGCACAAGTCCTTCCATGTGCATGCCAATAGGCATTGGCTTTAAAACCATGAGTTTTCAGAGAAGTAATAAATATTATGTTTTTCAGTTTTGATATTGGACCTCTCTTGTTTATGCTGTCCCATCTACTTCTTAGTGATTGTGAAGGTTTTTCTTTTTAAAGGGAAGCTGGAACAACTTTAGAAGCAGAAGACTGATACTGAGTGTTGAAAAGCCTCATGAAAATTATAGTGAAAACTTGATAACACTGAGCAAAGATACTCAGTAAATTAAATAGGTGAGTCAACCTTGCTATGTACTGTCACTGACAACACAGACTTTTATAGTCCCAGTATCATAAATGGCCCAGCCTCATTAGATATCAGGTGCTGAGAGGCTGCTTGCTACTAGTCTGTGGCAAATACTGAAGGACTGAATTCTCCACCACTCTTCAAAGAACATGTATAATCACTGATACTGAAAGTGGCAGGAAAAAACTTTCTAACAGAATCTGAGCCATTAGAAAGCAGGCATTCTTTATCTGTACAAGACACACAGAAGGACATCTAATTTCTGTGTGTGTTGTGAGACTTTTCAAAAAAAATATTTATCTACTATAATCATACCTATAAATTGTGTTTTATAGGTATTATAAAATTATCTAATACATGAACATCACTTTCCTAGAACTAATTTCCAAGTATCTGCCTCCTATTGGAAGTCCTGTTATGGTCCTGGAGGTTTATCAAGAGAGGTCTCTGGTGGCCATATTCACTGAATGCTTCAATATTAAAGGTGGCCCTTCCTTGAACTTTTTCTTTGGGCATGCACTGTTGCTTCTTGTTACATAATTTGCAAAAACCCCACTGTAGACCTCATCTCCCCTGGGTTCCAACCATGCTTATCATCCTGTATGCATCCCTTTACATCCTTTTTTTTTTTTGCCAGTTAGTCTTTAAGCTTTATTCAGCAACTTCATGGGAGCTGAAAAGTTTTATTCTCTAAGTTACCTATCACCACCAGCTTGAACTGCATTTGCAATCTGAACTAGGAAATCAGCTGAAGTCCTCCAAGAACACTCCTATGGAAAGCTCACATTAAACCCCCATGATGGACACAACCATTTGAAGTCCTAGAGAACTTTAAATGTTCAACAATTAAGTTTTCTTACTCTGAATCACTGAGGAAATTAAATAAACTACTTGACTGTACAGAGGTAACCGAATAAGACAGTCTTAATGATTTGCATGTTGGATGCAACACTAGTTTTGACTCGTCTCAAAAATGAGAGGTTATAAACTTTGTAGATCACAACTGTGAACATAACTCACAGCAGAGATCATCACCCTTTACACATTTTCTTTAAATAAAAATTATAGCCATGTCTCCAATAATTTGAACCAAATCTACCCACTCAACTTAGTGACTTATGCTAGACAGGCACCTGTGCACATTTTCATGCATTCTTTGAAAATATGATCATTGTACCCATTGTATTCAAATACCAGGAACATAAAATGTCAGTAATTAAAAAAGTAAACCATTACTCACTGCTCCAGTGATGTCACTAACATTGCAAAGGTTAGTAATTCCAAGTTCTCCTTCCTGTAGGAAAATATATAATTTTTTAAAAGTACCAAAATATTTCCCCAAAATTCTTTGATTAAAACACACTAAGTCATCAGCTTCTTGTAAACTGAATTTTCTTCGGCTGATGTTTGCTCATCTGGAGAAATTTACTGTTGAGAAGTAGCTTCTCACATGACTTCCCAGATACCATCAAACAAAGACATTTGCGGAATCAGTTGGTGTTTGTCAAACTGTCTGAGGTAGGAATTTGGCTCTTAACTCCCCATTCTGGTTCACTGAGTTAATAACAAATCCTTCTCAAATATGTTGGGCTTAAATGACAAAGCCAAGTGGCTTTGACCTCCTGGGAGCGGAAAGACCTTCCTTCAAGCTAAATGCCTTTTGTCTGGGCACCTTTTGAAGGGGTTTTACGCAGCCATATGGTGATCGCCACCACCCTTCCTCTCCTGCCAAAAGTGCCTGCTTTTTCACGTCATTCAGAGTGTGCAAAACCTATATCACTGTCACTCAAGTGCAAATGATTTGAGGATGTATGCAACAACCTTAGAGAAGCTGAATAGCAGCTCTTAAATTTTTGACCTGAAACCAGGTAAGAGCAGCCTTTAAAAACAATTCTAGGAAGAAATTTTCAGCGCACTGGGTACACTGTGATAATAGTGAGAATCAAAGCTATCACAAAATAAAAAAAAAATAAAAATCGAACACAACAAGTAGATCAGAGGAGAAAAATAAGATCTACAACTCTCAGACTCAAAGATTACATTTTTCACACCTGAATCAATACATTCACTGAACATAAATGTGATTTTCCTGTCTTTCAAAGCTGAAAGGAAGAGCAGCTTATTTCTTATTCTGAATTAATTTAAACTCAAATGAAAGGATCCCCATTAAAGTTATCACTGCATGATAGGTTTCCATCAGGGAAGGCAATTAACTCTTTCACTGGTGAAAGAGCTCCAAATAGTTTTAAAGGAACTGTCAGGGAAGTGTATGAAATAAAATAGAGCAGGTGATAGCTCTCTGCAGCAGGTTTCCACAATTAGCACCAAGTCACAAAATGTCCTTTTTACAAAGCAAGATACACAGTGCTCTAAAACACATCAAAACATTTCTGGCAAATAGAGGCAAGGAGGCAACTCCTGAAGGCAGAATAATTATCTAGATTTCAGAGGTTTTGCTTATCTTTGTCTTGTGGTTGTAGAATGTATTGCACACTATTCCAAGGAATATTAAGAAAGTATAAAACTAAGGATCTGACCACTAATTTTAATACTTACAGAATTACCCACAATTTAAACCAGATAACTTGAAAATTAAGCTGCAGCTAGGTTCAGGATATTGCTGTGTGTCACAGACAGAAAACTTATTGTGACTTTACAGTTTTCCTCGATTATATAACAAAAGCCCTGGACTAGCCTAAAATGAATAAGTAAAAGGAATAAACTGAAAGAATAAAAGTTTATCTTCCCCACCATCCAGGGTCTTTAGCATTTATAGTAATTGCATGCAGTCAGAGTAGTGGGATTTGTTCCTTACCAGATTCCACAAATTCAAATATTAAACATTAATTCTCAAACTCTGCTCTTCATAAAAAACATTCTTTAGAGAAATTTTGCAAACACTAATATGCAATATGAAGTTTTTACAGTGCAAACAACAATCTGTATTTCAAAAGATTAGGTACAGGTTTTGAAAACTTACCAGGTTACTTGTACATAAGTTTTGACAGTTCCTTGAGAAAGCACAGTACACTGCAGAGATCCATAGACAGCAAAGAGCAACAAGCCTTTTTAGGGGGAAAACCCACAGGCAAGTGTTCTTCATAACTTAAACAATTTCATCTGGTAATCTGCCTCTTCCCTTGACTCAGCCATACAAACTCCTTCTAGTTTAGGGGATGGAGATACAACTGAAATTTCTGCATGTCAGATCACTAAAATATTTTCTGAATCCTAGTTTACACTCCGCTCCTTCAACAACTTCTCAGCTTCCTGGAGCACTTGTCTTGAGGTTACGCAACCTCTATTTCATAGTTTCTTATTAAGCCACTGAAACAAAAGAGCTGACAAATGAAAGTCAGTGTATCGACTTACATAAACATCATTAACGTAAAAAGGAAACCAAGGGCAATGCTTGATCAGGTGCTCCAAGACACATAGAAACAGGGAAACGGTGGGAAAAAAAAACAGTCTAATGTTAAATTTGACTAGATCAAGATATTTCTAAGTATTTGTACATGGATGCAACTAAGAAAATCTGTTGTTGATGATGAATAACATTGTTAGAACACCATTGGTCATATCAGACATGGCAAAAATTTTAATTAACCTTTTTTTGAATGACTGTTTCCAAATGTTCTGTTTCCACACCAGAATATCATGCAGAACAGACCAGTGCCTGCCTTCAGATGCAATCTAGACACAAACTAACCAGAGCCAATTTGCTAGAGGCTCCATAGATGAGGAGGCTCAATTGTACAAGTTTAAATCCATATCATGGAAGAAAGAAAAAGCTGATAGATAAACCATGTGTCTGATTTAAAGAGTGGTTGAAGTTGAAAGTTGAAGACTCACATTAAAGTGGTCCATGGAAAGTCAAGCTTAAGACACATCCAGGCTCTGGTCTGTGGCACATCTGTGCTGTACCAGCAGAGATATCCAGAGTAATTCCGCAGTAGAAGATCAATCCAGTTTACATACGCACACACACATTTAGATGTATATTTAAACAAATGCTATGTCATTTTGTGCATGTGTATTACTCATTATAGATCAAATGTGCTACTTTATGAATAACCCAGCATTTTGATGATCAGTTGAGGCTGGCACATCCTGTTATTGCTGCTTAGAAAGGGTACCTGCTTTCCCACCATACCTTTCCAAGCCCCATTGACTTGCCAAGGAAACATTTCTGCAGCCATGCAATAAAACAGGCTGGGAACCTGGTTAACAGTAACCCAGCAGCAGCAGAGGTGAATTGGTTGGCATTAACCTGATGCTGTTTTTTTCTGGCTCAGGCTGAAGTAGAATCCCCTGTGCTGTTCTGCCCATGCAGTGAAAGGAGTAAATGTACTAAGGCAGGAGGAAAGGAAAAGCCAGGATGGAGACAGACAATGAATATTGGGAAGCACGTGGCTCAACACGGTCCAAGGAAGGAAAGGCTTTTAGGACCAGATTCCTTCCTTTCCTTTTTTTTCAGTTGCCCTGGGAAGTATTGGGGGTTTCCTTGTGCATTGTCTCAGTCTTTATTACTCAAGGCAGCTTCCAGATGAGAGTAAGGCTCATCTAGGGTGAGATTTGCTTTCAGCTATGCAGGTGTGGGGGAATTACTGCCCAATTTGCTTGTCACTTCTCCACTCCAGAAGGATGCTGCCCCCACTCCAGCCCATGAGCAAAGCTGTTCAAGAAGGAGCTCCTTAGATCCAGCCAAAATAAGCCAGTTTAGTCTGACTGCTTAAATAGAGGTATCTGCTAATCCAGCTCATCTTGGCTGAAGAAGTTTCATCAGAGCTCACGTGACCAGCAACACTAAAGAGGAAGCTGGTGACAGGCAGATGGAGGCTGCAACTTCTTCCTGAAGCAAAGAACTTTGGCTTTGGACAGTAAGGACATTTCGGACCTTCAGGATTCAGTTTCTAGGACTTTTAGGTCTGTAACAGTAAGTTCAACGTACCCACATCAATACCTCAGCAAGTGGCATGGGGACAACGTACCCACATCCACACATTAAAAATCTCTCATTCATCCAAGAGAGGATAGGCATAGCTGAAATACCTATGGTCAGTGGCTCTTAGATGTACTATATCCCAAACTGTTCCTGGATATTATTTGTGCTAGTGCTGATGTGGATCAAAATCAGACTTCAACAATTGATCTATGTGGTCACTCAGGATTAAGAGTGTTGTCTGGCATGGATTTAAATTACTAACTTAGATGCAGGGCAGGTAAAAGGATAAGCCTAAGTTCAAACTTTTTAAAAAAAATTTTTAATAGCATTTAAATAGTCAACTTTTTTTTTAATTTGTTTTGGGTTTTTTTAAAGGAACTCTTTGTTAGGCTATCTAGGGTGTTTTATCAGGATGTATAGGGAGAAGCACTGGGAGATGAGAAGCACAGAATCATACAATCATTATAGTTAGAAAAGACTTCCAAGATCACTGAGTCCAACCTTTGACTGTACACCACTATGCCAACTAAACTACAGCATTAAGTGCCATGTCCATGGGTTTCTTGAATGCTTCCAGGGACGATGACGCCACCAGGTTAAGAACCAGGTTAACTCCTGGTGAGGAATATAATCAAAGTGCATCTTAGTCAGAAGAAAAAGTCCACAGCACCATAACAATACAGTATTTGGCTTTTCAGACAAGGAAACTTGGTTACTATCAAATACACATAATGAACACTTTGTAACCAGAAAGCTTGGCTGTTACTGATGAGGATTACTCTTGTCAGTCTATGAGTGTGTCTTTGCACACTCATACAGGGGTAGTGCACACATGCCTCGCACAAATGGGCTCTAACAATTACAGTTAGTTAATAAAATAGTAATATTAAAGACACCATTCAAAAGAACTACTCAAATGGTGCAGAAATTTTTCTTAAACTTCCAGCACTGTTTTCCACCAGGTGTCACTGTAACATCCTATAAAACACGACTTTCAAAGAAAAAAAAACCACTGCAATATCTCCTTTCTTGTTTACCTTCCTTTGAACACATTGGGAGAACAAATAGTAACAGTCACCTGAGTCTTTAGATTTTTAACCTGAATTTCAGGAATTCTACAAGAAGAGAGCATTGTATGGACTTTAGAAGCTGAACTTTAAAAGGACTGTTTGCAATATCTGTAAATAACAAAGCAATAAGTGTAATTTTTAAGTACATCACTTCCATTGCACTGCACCTTCATGTGGTACTAGGGGACCAAATTTTGTGAGATATCATTAATAACCTAGTCCTTTATATTACAGATCTCCCTACAGAATATCATTTCCTTTATCACAAAGAGCAGCACAAGTACAGACCACTATATCTGCAAGGGACAATTTTGAGAATTAAGAGAAAAATAGAGAAAAGAAAACTTGATCACAATTCCCTACCTGGACAGAAGTACTTATCAGAGCTCTTTTCAAACTATGGATTCATCTTTCAAGTTCTTTTGAGTCTCTTGTAAGAAAAATAGAACTATGTACAGACAAATGGTCAGCCCTGATAGCAATGAGTAAAGGGCTATCATACCTTGAGGAAAAACAAGTACCTTATTACTGCCAGTAAGGTAACAGCTTCCTTATACCTGAAATCATCATGATCCAAAAAACCAAAGCTTTCCTGGGCATGGACATGCACAAGCCTGTGCATATGTACACATGAATGGTATATTATAAGCATTTCAAGGATCAAAGACACAGAGCTTTAGTGCTTTGCTGCACTTAGAGCAAAAGATTAAAATTATTGGCTCAAGGTGGGTTGGCAGCCTCCAGCATTCACCCCAGTGCACAGCCACAGGCTGTTGCACATACAGCCAGAAAGATCAGCTGGGAAACACCTTCTGGGCTGCCAAGAGGTTACAGACCAACACATTAACATAAACGGATGGCAACTTCAGCTTATTTTAATAGTACAGGACAAAAGCTCTCAAACGGTCAGCTCCCAGCTGATCCAGACCTGGAGTTGTGCCATCATTCCTGCCCTTGTGACAGCAACCTCAACCACAAAGTTTGGCCAAAAAATTCAAGGTAATACCCACTCCAGCAATCTAATTTTAAATCTCCTCCCACGTTTGAGTCAGGCACCTAAAATCTCATCAAATGAAACAATTGCCTTTGTGCTGCCTCTTGAACACATCTGTGCACAGTTTCACAAAACAGCAGCACACAGCAGGAATCGGCAGGACAACAAAAACTGGACACGGGATGGCTGAGGAGGCAGGCAGGGGCACTCAAAGGCCCGCAGATGTTTATGCCTTACTGGGCTGTTTGCGTCCAGTCACACAGCACCAAAAATTCTTTGAAGATAGACCAGACCACCGTTCATAAGTCCTTATCTTGATGAGAAGGAAAGCTGGGAGAGGTGAGAAAGGAAAAGAGAGAAAGGAAAAGCCGTCAATCCCTCAACCAGCCTACAGGGCAGAGCAATGAAAAGGAAAATCTCAGCTTTTACTTATCAGTTTCTATCTTTGTCTCGGGGAGGTCATCGTGAAAAGATATGCTGATGTGAAGTACTAAGTGATAATGGATTTACACTCTTTTCCAAAGATCACAGATTATTCGCGTTTTCCCTCCAGCAATGGGTCCCCATTAGATTTTGAATTTCTTAGTAAAGTAAATGAACAAGGACCCTTAGGGCGAAAAGGTTCCCTCCACTGCCCTGGCCTCCCTCCTTCCCCTTTCATTTGTTAGTGCAACTGCCAAGACAGCTGTTTGTCTGGCAAGAGCAGCCAGTCGGTCAGGGAGTGCTGTACACAAACAGAGGGAAGGCCGTACAAGAGAAACCCCCTGGAGTCTGGCTCAAGATTTATATCTATCTCTGCAGATTAGAAAAGTGGGGTTGGGGAGGGGGGAGAAACAGACTGTTAAACTGGATCAAATTGGAAAGACAGTCATGCATGAGATCCTTAGCTAAACCAGTCAGGAGACAGGGATTTGCTTCTATTGATCTGCAGTAATGATGACTGGAGAAATGTCTCATTAAACGATGCACAATGATGGATTTCAGACTAGGCAAATTTGAGCCGTGGAGATTAACAGGAAGAGATGTAAAAGCTAGGCCAGGATAGAAAAGATAAGGAATGCTAAAGGGTAACATGGATTTATAAATACATTGCTAAAAAATTCAAATCTAAAAAGAAAAATAATATATTAGAGTTTATTAAACTATGTTTGTGTAATCATCATACACACCGTTAGGAGAGAGTGAGCACAAAGCAACAATAAAAACCTTGCTGTTAAGTAGGTAAAGCTTGCACTTTTTTGTATTTCTTTAAAGAGGGTGAGCTGGCAAAGTACTTGCAAAGCTATTTAGTGATTTGTTCAACTGTGTTATCTATTAGTTATCTCCTGATTATTACTGATCAAATGTGCTATCTGAAATTTGAAGAAAACTAAATTTTAACATACACAAATAGCAGGCAGTGCACAGTGTGAGTGTAACATGGCCTGATGCAGGATGTCTGAAGAGGATTGCATGAAAAAGATGTGCAAAGGGTTTTAGAGGGAAACAGAAGGAAAGAAGATTGTATACCACAGAGGGAGTGACTTACTGTTCTGAGCACTAGATGAGTGTGTAAGAAGATATAAAATCTAGATTAGGAGAAAAAGACAAAAGGTGCAGAAGCAGTAGTACAGATTACACAATCTTCAATCTTTGTAGACATCTTCAGAACAGTCAGGTGTGCAGTTTGAATAAACATCTCCCACAAAAGTCTCTACCTCTAACACCTCCTGGTTTCCATGGCATTCCCAAATACCTGAACATTTCATCTCCCAGTAGTTCCATAAAAAGAAATTGCTTATCCAGCAATCCAGGAGAGAGCCCATCTGCCTTGAGCTCCTTACAGATTGAGAAGCAACAGTGCCCATTGTGGAGACAGGAATTAACTGGGGCTGGATTTGACCATTTCAATCACCAGCCTGAGAAAGTGTGTTGCTGGACTGTTATTTGGATGAGCTTCTCACTGACCTTTTGGTAGGTATCTAGAGTCCCAGTCCTTCTCCCCCCATAAATTCCCACCCTCCTCTTCTTGACTGATCAGCACCCCTGGGTACAGGCACTGACACTGGTGCACAGGAGCAAGCAGATCCTTTTCTCCATGCAAGCAAGAGCAAGCCTCCTCACAGGAGGGGAAAAAAATTAAGGATGTTCTCTAAAACACAGGCTTGTTGCAAACAGTTGGAGATATATCTAATCCCTTCTTTTCTGAGCAGAGGGAAACATTCCCTGGGAAGACCATAATTAGCTGAGATCTACCATCAGGAAAAATCCTGGGGATGTTAATCCAGCACATCATTTCCACCTGCAATAACTGCTACAGTAAATGCTGTGGGCAAGACAACACTTTGTCTCAACTTGCTAACATGCACCAACACCACAGGCAGCCCGGTCAGCTTCAGGCTTTATCCTCCAAGGGTTACAAAGCCCTCTGGAACACCAACAGCTGCCTTGACTTTAGACAAGTCTGCTCCTTGCCCTTCTGGGTGCAGGGAAAGGCCTGAGCAGGGTTCCACAGCCCCCAGATTCAGATCAACCTGATGAGGGCCAGCCCCTGCTGAACTCCTCCACTGTGCACCAATCCCCTCCTATGGGGAACATGGGCCTTGGTCCCATTCCCCAAACACAGGTCCCCAGTCACACCCTCTCTCTTGCAGGGAGCACCAGATGTTCAACCAGGACTAGCAGTGTTTAGGTACTGTCAAAAATAGGTTAGAAACTGATGTAAAATAGTTGATAGATGGTTAAGCATGTACTGTTAGTTTGGTTATTATATTGTAAAAGGGGTTAAAAGGGCAGTTACAAGCATAGCACCCCTAAGCAAAGTGCAGCACCCCCCAAGCAAAAACGAGCCAGCCTGGACAGAACTGTAATGGGCCAATCAAGCACCTTAAACCTTCATGCAAATGAAGGATCCAAAAAGAAAACAATTCAAAGGGACAAAAAGCAGGATAAAAAGGGGCTTCCGACCCACTGAATTTGTGCTGCTCCATCTGGAACATCAGGGACACCGCTGCTGAGAAGACCCAGCACCGGTGCTGCAGCATCCTCAACAGGAATGCTCCTGCTCAGCCCGTGGGCTGCCATGCTTTAGGCCTTTCTTATCGTAAAAGCTGAATTCACTTTAGTCTGGGAGCTTGCTCCTGTTTTTATCAGGTACCATGGTAGGGTGTTCCCAGGGCAGAGCCCATCCCACCCCCAGCCAAGAGCAGGGCAGCCAGGGGCCATCATCCAGCACCTTCCTGGGGACAGAGAGGCCAAAGCTGGGATGCTGCCCAGGGATGGAGAGTGGCCCTGACTTTGCAGCCCTGGGGCAGGGGCTGATGGCTCCAGGGCATGGGTCCCTGGGGGAATGGGGAAGCCCATCCCAGGTGTGCCCTCAGGGCAGGTGTCATCCCAGAGCAAGGGAACCCCTGCCCTTCTGGACCAGTAGCTGAGAGCCACAGGGATCATTCAAGAATCTCAAAACGCCACTGATTTGAGTCTGCCAACTCCATTGACTGCAGCAGCAGTCACTTGAATTTAGATGTATTGATTTTAAATTAATTGCAATGCTTTTAAACAGCCTGAGTATTATCTGCCCACAGCCATATGTGCTGACCCCCAAGCTGACACAGCCATGCTGTCAGAATCACAGCAAGATGATGGTTTGGGTGTTAAACCAGCTTTTTTATTTTCTTTTGCTGAGGAAATTTCCTTCAGGCTGAGGGAAGTTTCCTTCCTCAGGAAGTTGTCTTTACTGAGAAGCCAGGCAGATGCCGGAGCAAGGAGGGCACACAGAGCTACATCCGCACGCTGCCAGTGAGGGTGCATCCCATGCCGAGAGGATTTATCACCTGTGAAGGACATCAGCTCTGGCATTCCCTGGCATGGTCCCAGACCTGCTTTCCTCTCCTTTCCTGCCCTAGCAGTGCAGTCCTTCCCTCCCCCTTGCACCAGCTCTGGCACTGTTTTGATCCTCTCCTGAGTTAATTCAGGTCCCCAGCACAGCGGAAAGCCATCCACCTTGTTGTCAAGAGAATGTTCTGCTACCTCAGCAAATTGAATTAGCTCAACACAACATCAGGTGAGCTCCAGGAAGAGGGGAAGTGAGGCAAAGAAAGGAACCCTTTGACCCAGTGGGTCTGAGCCTTCACTCTAACAGCTGCTATTGTTAACTAAATTTAGGTCTGATACATCATTGTCCCTTAATAGAGGGAAGCCTGGGGAGCAGGGTCTGCTGCTCATGACATGTTTGAGTGTGATCTTGCACAACAGAGCAGTGACCTCTCTGTGCATTATGATAACACAAATAGTAAGAGGTGGCCTTTAATTGTGAGCACATCTGGACTCCTAAAAGATTTGCAGTACAATTACATGCTTAAGCTGTAATGACAAACACTACCTCAATGCAAAGCAGGCTAAGACAGGACAAACATTAAACAAGGGATGTCATACAGGTTCATGTGTTTATGCTCCCAAGATTAAAGATCTAAACTGGTTTATGAAAAGTACATTATTTTTCCAGTATTATTTACACGCACAAGCACAATAATTTGCCTTTTCTAAGGCTGAAAGGACTCAGTGGAGCTCAAAGAAAGGGATGCACTAAAAAGAGAAAAATCTCTGTATCAAAATGGATATAAGAGAATGAATAATTTTAAAACAGTAACTAAAGCAATTATTTCTGAGAAGATTCTTCTGGCTAGGTTGGGGTGGGAGGTGGTTTTTTTTAGTGGTTTTTGGATTGTTTGTTTGGTTTGTTTTTGGTTTTGTTTTTTATATTTTTAAATTTTTTTTCAGCCATGTTTTGGATTTCTACTAAAGCACAAACCACAGAAAGACTATTCTCTGAAAAAAGGTTAATGTGCCCTTTCACAATAATGCACAGGTTAAGTAAAGACCATATCCTTCAGCCTCCCTGGGCATCTGTGTTCTCAGTCCAGTGTACTGGGGAATAACCATCCTAACAGCAATTTAAATTAGGTGCAGACACATGCAGTATTCCATTGCTCTGCAAGTTGCAGAAGTTGAGCAGAATGAACAACTATGCATACAGCAACATCTTGAAATGTTACAGCACTAGAATCTAGAAAGCATGGGACCAAAACACATTTGCTATCAAGAGAGGCTCCCCCAGTAATGTCAAGGTACTTTAGATTAGGCCCAAGAACTAATCTGAACAATGAGACTCTGCCCAAACAGGACTACTAAGCAGTAATGTTTCATTTAGTGGAGATTCCAGGCACACAGAGTGCCCAGGTAGATCTACTCCAATGTCTGTATACCAGTAAAAATAGTTTACTGCACTTTCACACAAATTTTTCAGATAAATGTAATACATATGAGGAATTGTATATAAATGTGTCTTTATAATACTAGTAAAACAAAACAGCTATAAATATTTTCTTTATGTAGCAACAAGTTAGTCTTTACTTGGTAGAATGGCTGTCTGCAAATGTTATTATTTTCTATGACTATGGTATCTCTATCATGCTGTTTTTGTTTCCTGTTGTCATTATAGTGCAAGAGTTCTATTGGAATTACATTGCAAGGGCTCCATATTGCTAGAGTTTCGTACCTTCTTGATGTTTCTCATAGGCAGCTCCTCCAGGCACTGCCTCTTCCTTATCCTCACAGCAGCCAACAGACTCCAGCTCCCCTCAGCTAACCAATCCACTCTTTTATAACACTCTTCTGATTGGCTACAGGTGTGGCCTGTTAAAATCAGGCCTGCTCCTAATCCTTAATAATTGGCTCAGCTGCAACTCTTTAGGGGGTAAGATTACTTTCTATCCTACCTTTATTTACTTATGTTCTATCCCCCTACAGTTTCCTTTGCTTCAGTGTTTGCTATTTTATTGCATTAATGTAATTCTACAGATCAAAGCAGCAGCAGCAACAACAACAAAAATCCTGGGACAGTAACGTAGAACAAAGAACATCAATAAAAAATACTGGGCATAAGATGCAAGGAAGTAAGTGAAAGTTCATGGTCCACCAAATCCAGGCTGCAACCAGCAGAAGCCAATGTGAAATTACCTACATGTGCTCTGGAGTGGTTGGTAATTGAGAGGCAGGCTGAAGAGCAGCTGGGCTTCCTGCTCCTGCTCCTGCTCATTTAGAGGATAGGATTTGCCTCTCTAGACCCCTGGTAACAGGAGCATATTGGTGGGAGTATAGGAGAGGAATCAGATAATGCTATGAGAACTAATCAAAACCCATTTGATCGCTCTCTTTTCTAAGTAAAAGCTACAAAGTCAGCTAGAAAACAGTTCCACATGCTAACATGAATCCCAATTATTGATTAATATACCATGCTCATCTTTATTTAAACAGGAAGTCAAATACCTATAAATGGTACAATATTCAAATGTACACAGCAGAAGTCTGAGCCTAAAAGATTATGGTAACTCCTGAAAAGGTGCTGAGTCCTTGTAAATCCCCCATGAGCAGGGTGCTGCACGAGAAAGCCAGAAACTGCAGGGACTCAGATCTTCTCTGAGAGCAGAGGTAACTGGAGAGCCTGAGCAGGTAATTATTACCAGGGTTAGGTTTGGCCTGGTTGGAGCAGTCAATAACAGTCTTAGCTGTGGCTGACTTCACCAACACCCTGCTCACCATTTGGCATTCTGGGTGTGCATCCTGAATCCTTTTGTGCCAGACTAACCCAAACTGTCCCAAAGCATCTCCTCTGTGAAGCTGTCTGATTCTTTGTGCACGTGAGGAACTGTGGCTGGGTGGTGGAGGTTCTTACAGGGACTTTGGCCACAAACAGTTGTTCTCTGCCCCGGCTGCTCATGACAAATGAAGGTTTCCTTGTTCCCAGGTGCTCTGTTCATCCACTGGAGAATGAAGCCATGAAGGGTTCACACAAACTTTTTAAGCTATTGAGGACAAATGTGTATGAAATAGATAAATGTTATTGTGGGAACTCAACATGCCCAGGCAGCAGGAGATGGAGATAGAAACTAAGATCAGGCAGCAGAGCTGCTCACACAGTGGATGCCTGGCCCTGGCCCTTATATCTCTCACCTGTGCAGGCAAGCAGCCCCAGGAGGTGCATGCCTGGGCTGAATCCACATGGACAGTCAGCCCAGCCCCACCACCCTGCACATAAACCTTCATCATGCTCAAGGGAAGGAGGCTAAGAACAACTGATTTTGGTGGACAAATGCCAGACTGGATATAGAGCAAAAAATTAAAATACAGGCTGAATTTAAGTCTTGGAGGCAGACCTAACTTGAGCTCAACTATGTCTACACATTTGGAAAAAGGCCTTTAGGACCATTTATGAACCCCAGGGCAAAGAACAACTACCAGCATGATTGTCTGTCATAACTAAGAATACAATATCTTTAATGAAAAGAAAAAGACAAAAGAAAGCTAAACGTTCTTGCTTTGGGAAGGAATATCTGAGAAATTATATTGTGTCCACACAAACCTAACTTTAGGTGGCAACAAATACGAATTATTGGGTTTTTTTATTCTCTTATGAAGAAAGAATGTTCAAAACAGATTTGAGGGTTCACCAATATGATATATTTACTTTCTGTTGTGCAGTCATCTCTGACAAGGAACCTAAAGCAGGGTCTAAGTTTTTGTATTTCATAAACAGGCACAATAGTACATTAATGTAATTAAAGTAATTAAAATAGGAGAAAATACTCACTCAAACTCACATTTTTCTAATTATTTGCAAAAAGGCAAGAAGTTTTTTACAGAGACAGATTACATTTGATCAGGCTTTTACATTCAATAAATAGCCTGGCTTCAAAAGGAATTCACAATGAATCCTTAAACTATATATACAGTTGTGATCCACAGCTGTGTCAGTATGAATTACAAGAATTTGACCTTGTGATTCATTGGCGTAGTGGCCCAATGCTATGCAGAAAAGTTGCACAAGAAGCTTTTTCTCCCTACATAATGATTATTGCAGATTTATGACCTGTGCTTCCACTCTGCATAACTGGCTTACTGCTGTGCAGACTTCCACAGGGCCTGTGCAGAGCACAGGGAGGGGGGAGGGACCACATTCCCACACATCATAATTGCTAAATTAATACGCATGATTCCCATCCCTCTCTCTTGGAACAAATGAACTGAAGAGAAAGAGGGTCTTACTTTTCAACTCCTGAGACTGAGTTCATATCATACACTGCAGGAAAACTGCAACATGGCATGATAACCCTTGAAATTAGGAAGACAAGCTAGATCTGGAGTAAACTGGATGACTACTTTTAAACCAAGTAGTCACTCAGCTCAAACTTATATTTGTTTTCAGCTCTCTTAGTTATATAGACACAAGTATCATGATCAATAAACCAGCACATAAACTGCCCTCTCCAGTGTGCATAAGTGGCACACTCTCTATATTAGAAATTATCGAGTCCTGCTTATTTGCATTCATCTCCCATTACTCCACACCTTTTGGGAAAGATTATAACTAGATCAATTGCTAACTTTATTTAAAAGACATATGATTCAAACATAATTGGTCATTCCTGGAAGTGACCACTGGATTGCCTCATATTTTGCTCAAGTAATTTCTTAGCTCCTACTTGGATGCAACCTCATAAACATGAGTAAATGATTAAGACTGCTTGCTTCCCATGGAAAAAAAAATGCAGACTGTGCAAATTCAGCTGTGAACTCCCTCTTGAAAATTCCAAACATGTTACTGTTAAAAATTACCGATGTATTAATGGGCAAAATTTGACATTTTTTAAAAGTGTGAGGACTTGGAGCATCACAAAACCTCTCTAAAACACCTATAAAAACCATCAGAGCTTTGTCACTGACCATGACCAAGGATGTTGCCAAACTAGCAAATTATAAAACAGTGGGCTCTGTTTTGACAAAAAGTATCATGAATCTCTAGATCATAATATTTTTCAAGGCAACCCTAAAACAATATGTTTAAATGAAAAGGAACGTTCTGCCCCATATTTCTTGACAGCAGCATAGCATGTTTGGTTGATTGTCTTCAAAATCCAGATGATTAGCAACTTTATTTCTTTTTCCTTCAAAGTATGAAAAATTATGACCTATGACGACCAAGCAGCTGTGAGAAACTGCAAAATATGTGGCAGTGGGACAAATGATTAGTCTTCAACTTGATCTCATAATTACATCATAATAGGTGACATGATTGGATAGGTTACAGCAATTAAAGTGATGAAAAGTGCACATTCATCCCCTATATGACTCTCATTAGAGTTACACCCAACTGCTGCTGTTGCAGTGAATGAGGCTGCTTATCTCTTAGCATCCAATTATCCCATAGACATTCCCTACCAGTGCTGGGAAGAGCCCAGCTATCACCCCCACTCAGACAAGCCCGATGGTTAAGACAAAAGTCTTGAAGCCTGCTGCGGTTTAGTTTTCTCTCCCGGAATTTATTGCCTGTTATTTCTTTTTCCGTGTTCTTAAGGTCTAAGAATATTTATGGTCTCTCCCCCCTGGGGATTTTGCTACCAGTGTAATTACATAATGACACTAGAGTCATCCATATGGATGCAGGCAATGACCTGTGCTAGTGCAAGTTAAACTGTTTCTTCTATCTGAAGATTTTTTTTTTGTTTTGTTCTGATTCTTGCCTCACGTTTGCCTTAAAATACTGAGGAAGCGTTCGGTCACGATATCCTCTTAGCTACTTGCTCAGAACTACTTGAAAAGTGGAAATGTTATTTTACTGACTCCTTCCCTCCTGGGCATTTTCACACCTGCAGAGGGATGCTTACATTAAGCAAGGAGGGAAGCTGCTAACATGAACTCCACTCGAACCCAGGCTGGCTCTGAGAGGGAGGGCACAGCCCCACAGCCAACTACAAATGGGTAGATTTTTTTTCTAATTCCAATGAGTAAATTGCGAAATTTTTTGCAACAGTAGCTAGGTGAATATCCAGAGGAGTCCTGGCGGTCAGTCCAACTCCTCATGGCTTAATGGTATGCAGGCCTTAGTGGAGGGTGGTGTTTTACAGGCTGAAACGTCCATGCTGCTCCATGGGCAAGGCCTTAGATTCCAATGATAAAAACAAAGCATACAGCATTGTGTCCATGTTCCACTCTACATACACAAAATAATTCATGTATATCTCAAGGAATTTGCTAAACTTCCTAAGGCATGCTGCAGCCTTGTGGCACCGTTCACTTTGCTGTAGTCTGATCATTTTTAACAGAGAGGATTCCTCATGCAGTTTATACAAATGCTGCATCTAGATGCATTTAATGATTTTACCTTACATGTTTTATTTTCTGAATTTTTTATATAACTAACACATACACTTCTGGCAGAACACAGTCCCTGAAAACACGGAGATCGGCAACCACAGCATTTTGTTCTCAGCTTTATCCTGTAAATCCACTGTACCATTTGCTTTTGCCCCTGTGAAAATGCAGAACTTGGCCCTTATATAAAGACTGCTAAAAGGCCTCTCAATCTGCAAGCTATCCTTCTGCTAATGAAGAGATTAACATACCTCTCAATGTCTAGAATTGTTCTTGCTGTTTTGTAATTTGTAACCTCGGGTCCTCTCCACCTCATTGTGTTTTCGATTCCTCCCCCTTCTTCTATGCAAAGAAAAAGCTTTCCACTTACTAAGAGCAGGAACTTTCCTGTTAGCTGCACAAAAGCAAGACTGCTCCATTAAGATGAAACTTAAACCTCTTTGTATAAATTAAGTGTTTGGTTTCTATTATTTTTCCCCTAGAACCTGTACAGAACAAGATGCTTTTGAAAGGAAGAATATATACAGTGTCAAGCTTGCAAGATAAGCTTAGTAGAGCTCTGCAGTGTGTTTTTCCCTCTTCCCCTGCCCCTTGCCCCAGAGAACTGCCAGTTTAACATCACACGAGGAACACAAGGACTCATCAGATGATTTACATCAGCTTAGAAGCAGCTCTTTCTCTGTGCATTATATGCCATTATGCAACAGTATATAAAAAGTATAGGTCAAGAAAGTGAATCCATGAAGCTAGAGACTGTACAGGTCTACAAATGAAACCTGGGTATGTCCTAGTACTGACCATCCACCTTCTGAAGTGCTTTGAGCTGATTTTGTTCTGAAGTCCTTGCTCGCTGTTTGTTCATCCTGGGGTCAAAGGTCTGTGGAGTAAAAACTCAACGGCTCATTTGCAGGTGGCTGCACAGTAAAGGTATCCATACAATGAAATAAGACACATTATTATCTAGCTGCGGGTGACTCAGTTAATACCATTTGCAACAAACACACAAAATACTCCTAACTCATACCCTTGGAAAACTACCTGTAAAGGAAAGGCATATGCTCATGCTAAAAAGTAGCAATGTGTTTGGGTGAATCAGATCTCTTCCAAATTAAGTCAGTGTTAGTGACCAAAATCAGTTGCAAAAAGCTGTCAGAAGTGGTTTGGCAGGGAGTTTTCCTGTAGAGAAACTCCCACCGTGTGACAACATATTAGTGAGGCTCAATGTATGCCTTCTTTCTGAACTAATCTTCTGCCTTAAAGAACATGCCTTTAAAACTATATTTATTTAAAAGCTGGTTTTAACTCTCCTCCTTATGAAGGGAAATTTGGAAAAGCACACATGAACCAGTATAGCAAGATGACAAGGGTTACACAAGTCCTCCTTGTGAATAACAACTTTGAGAGCTATAGACTATTTCATTCATCTTAATGATTATTTAATCTTGGAAGATGACAGTAAGTTCTTTGCCTACAGCATATTGAAAACTGACAGAGAGAGGGCATAGTAATGAGAATTTAATAGCAAAATAAATAATACAGAAGCTACTTCAACTGATTGCATTATTATTATCCTGCTGCAGTCAATAGGAAAGCTGTGCTCCCAACACCGTCGAGAGGAGCAGGGCTTCCCCCTGAGCACTGCAGGTTTGCAGCAGGAAACACGTGGCCTTGGACAAGGGACCAGCCCCGGCTGAGCCAGAGGGGTGAGATTGAGAAGGCAGCCTGCACACTTTCCGTCCACCAGTGCTCTCCTCACTGGCCGTGAGCGGAAAACAAATACCACTCCCAGACATTTTACAGCCCCAGTCTCAAGAGCATGACTTATCATTTCACTACAAATCATTGAAATAAAAATAACTGTGAATTGAATCATTATCTCTCTGTCTCAGAGGGCACTGCCAAGCCTCCAGCGCCCAGGAGATGAAGAAAGCCTCCTTTCATGGTATCTGCCAACCTACCTTCCCCCTTGTTCCAAGCCTCTAGAGCTGTGTGACCAGCAAAAACTGTTTTGGCCTTCCAAGGCTCCTAACTTGCCTCTACCAATTACCAAGCATCCAAGTTCTGTGGAGAGATCAGCACTAGTGACATTATCTGCAAGCTCCATGGCAAAATGTTCTGCACATTAAATTGCCCAAGATCACCAAAGCTGGTTTATCACAGTACTGCTTCCCTAAGGTTAGTTGGGACTGACCTGCAGGACTGTTCTGTCCATATTTATGATAACTCTTAACAAATAGAACTAGAAACTGGCACTATTACTAGAGAATATATTCTAGATCTCAGTTGATGGAATACAAATCAGTATAATTCCCAGTACCAACCCATGCAGGACTGACTGGTTTTGATTGCCTGCTGAGACTAATACAAAACAATGCATGCTCATATGTTGTTATATCACTTTTCAACAGCTACCACTCTTTCAAAGGTGATAAATGTTTTGCAACATATTATTGATATATGTATTTGCAACATGTATTATCCTATCCATCTCTCTCCCTCATGTTTCCATTTATTCCATTCAGTCTTGTTTGTAGGTTTTGGACCAGAATTTAGTATTGGAAAAATTATTTTTTGTGACCACGATATTTTCACCACTTCTGTGGGGTCTCTAAATCTAGTCTTGAGGCTGTTGCAGAGTTTGACTTTCTTGCCCCTTTGTCTCCATAATCATTCTCATTTGTATGGATTTGCTCCTGACAATCTGTGAGACAAGTACAAGAACAGGCCACTTTTATTCACATGGACACACTGCTCCTCTTTAAAAGTCTCTCAGCCTTCAGTCTTGAAGAGAGTGACCCATCCCAACCCCTGCAACCAGAAGGATGCTGGCATTTGTTGGCAAAATCCGGGGAGGATTAGTCTGACCACCAAACTGCTGCACTAACAAACACTCCCTCTGCCTTATATCATCTCTAACATTTTAGTCTAGATTTTAAACTCTCCTTTGAAAAGAAGGGTAAGTCTCAAATACTAACAACGTGTGTTAAATACATATACCAGGAATATAATGTACTGGGTACATGGCAAAAAATATGCCTGATCACATATGGTGTCTGAAAAGTTAAAAAACAGACATTAACACTTACAAAACAAGAGCTCAATTAGAATAAAGGTTTACCAAACTCGACTTTTTCTAACATAATATAAAATCTAGCAATGTTGTCTCTGACATATAAGTTAATTCTGTACTTCATTTTAGCACAGCAGCACAGTGTTCCTGACCTGCCAGCAGTGTGAATTCACCTGCCTCACAGCAACCCATCCCCAAAAAGACTGTAGAGATTCAGACAGCCCATCTTCCATTCTCCGGGGTATTTCTAAAAGGCAAACCACTGGGGCCTGCTTAACATTCGGGTCTCCTGCAGCTGCTGGCACTGTGTTCCCTGCCGTGCATCTGCAACCCTCCCTGTGCCACAGGTTTCTTCAGAGCCGGACAGTCAAGCTGGACAGAGAGAGAGATGCCCACAGCATACTTTAGAAAACTCCTATTTAATTCCGCCCAGAACTGAAACAGACAACGCTGGCACAGGCTAACCACACGGCTTGCAAACCTGCGTGGAGACACTTCCTCAGCACCGGGAAGCCCGATCACGACCCCAGCTGTGCTGAAGGGGCCGGACGCTCCCGCTTGCCCCGTCCGGCCCCACTCGTGTCCTCCCTCGCACACACCCTGCGGCTTCCCCACGCCCCTTCCCGCCGCGGCAGCGGGAGCGACGCCTGGGAATCAGCCTGCGAACGGCAAAATAATCCTGTTTCCTCAAGAACATACTCGCATATACGAGCGCGTGTATATATGTGTGTGGGCATGTACGTGGCTCGCCAGCTTCGGGGGCTCGCAGGCGATGCCGGGGGCTGCAATGCTTTGGGGAAACGCCGCGACCCCTGGTGCAGCACCCGGAGCGGCGGTGGGCGGGAGAACAGCGCTCGGCGAGGGGAGGGGGCGGCGGGGCCGCGCCGGCCCCTCGGTCCACGGCAGGAGGAGGAGATACCCCGAGCGGCAGCCCAATGGGAATTGTGGCGCTTCCCCTTCTCCCGTTTCCTCTCTCCACCCCCAGCCCCAGGCCGGGGAGGCGGGAGGCGGCAGCGCTGCAGCCCGGCCACCGGCGGGGCACGGGGCCAGCGGCAGCCCCGCACGGCCCCTTCTCCGCCTCCGCAGAAACACCTGCGGGGGGAAGGATGCCGGGAGGCGGCCGCCCCGCTCCGCGGGAGCGCGGGCTGGCTCCGGAGCCGCCCCACCCAGAAGGAGAAGAAGGAGGAGGAAGAGGAGAGGAAGAGAAAGGAGCAGGAGGGAAGTGGGGAAGTTGTGCCTTGCCCGCCCCGCCGAGAGCCGGAGCCATGGGCCCGGCCGGGGGGGCGCGGGCCGCCCCCTCGCTGCTGCTCTCGCTGCTTCTCGGAGCCTCGGCCCCGCTCTGGCTGCGGGCGGAGACGCTGGGTGAGTGCGGGGCCGGGCGGGGAGGCTCGGCAGGCGCGGCCCCGGGGAGCTGGGGGCGAGCGGAGGGGTGCGGCGGGCTGCCCCCGCCGTCCTCGCCTCCTGCTCTGCGGGAGCGTAGCCTGAGCTGCTCTCAGGGCTGTATATAGCTGACCTGGTTAATCCTCGCCGGGTTTATCCCTGTGTCTGAGTAGCTGCGAGATTAAAGTGGTAACCAGCCTTACCGTAAATGTATACTACGACTTTCTTGATATTTGTTAATTAGGACTTTTTTTTTTTCTTCTTCTTTCATAATAAGTCAGGTAAGTGGCGAAAAAGTCTCGAGAAAGTTGCGTGCCGGGGGAGGCCACCTGGGCGCCCGGCTGTGGCCGCGCCTCCTCAGCCCCGGCGGGAGCCCCGGGCGCGGCGGGCGGCGCTGGGTCAGCGGCAGCTCCGCGTCTGCTCCGGCGGCGCCGGGGCCGGCAGCCCCCGTCCCGCAGCCGCGAACGGGCAGCTCTGCTCTCCCGCCGCCTCGGGGAGAAAGTGTAATGCCCGTACTCGCGCCCGGACAAAGTTTCGTAGGAATCTCGAGGGTATGTTAGGGCCCTTTTTGTGGCAGCGCAGTTTGTCGCAAATAGAGTGCGGGTACCATTCTCTTTGCCCTGTGTTGTTAAGATTCCTGTGTAAATTACCAGTACAGTTGACATCTCTGCCCGCGGAGTTGCAGCCTCTTGGCTGTTGCATTGCGTGGCCTGATGCATCCGTCTTAGAAGACTTCACTGGCAGCTACCGATAAAATAGCTAGTACTGGAAACTAAGCATCGTAATAAGCTTGACAGTGCATTCAGATATCTTAGAAATCCCGTATTAGTGTTCCGAGTTGGCTGCAAGTTCCAGAGCCCAGCGCTGTGCATTAGCTGTATACAGGCATTGGCATTGTATACAGGCGCTGGCAGAAAGTACTTCGGCTGATTTATACCTGTTCTTCCCATAACCTGCTATTAACAGAGGTTTCTGATACGGCTCTCCAGAAAAGGGAGAAGTTGGTATAAGTCGTGTTGCCACTTGCCAGCTTCTTGGTAGCTTTGCTGTTCTGTTCTCCGTGTGCTGGGATTCCAATTTGATATGTTCCAGGAAACATATGTAGCAAGGAAAAAAAACATTCTCTTAATCCCCTCTTTTCATCAGTGTGTTGAGGGGAGGTTTTTTGTTTGTTTGTTTTCTCTTTCACCAATGCTTATTCTTCACTCAATGGCACCAGGGAGAAGAAAGTCATTTGGGGTGCAAGTGAGTAATAGTAAGTCTGCTGGGATTTCAGGGGCGTTTTGTGCATACAGTAAAATAGTAGTACGTATGAATGTCCCATCTTGTCCATATTCCCAAATTAGTTGGTAAAAGCACTTTTGTTTCATTCGTGTTAAAAATGTTTCTACTATCAAATCAACAGAATGGAAACACAAGTACTATTCTGCCTGGTTCTCTTTGGACCAAACTCAGATTACCAGATAATCTCTCAGTGTCTAGAAAGCAGGAAAGATGTTGATTCCCCCCACACACTTCATTTCTCCACGGGTTGAAGTTCTTCTGTGTTTGTTTATTACTATTACCCTATAAATTAAGGGCTAAGTGTTCTAAAGTCACACCAGTGGAGAAAGGAGATAAGTGGATACAAACTTCCTGTTACACAAGCTTCTTGACTTGATTTAGGAGTTGTAATGGAGCAGGAGAAGTGCCAGAGTGAATCAGGCTCGAGTTTCAGATAATTCTGTATCTCATCACCACTGGTGTTTCCCACCAGCTGGTTCAAAGAAAGATGCACTGGTTTAAGTATATTGATTTTGAAATATCCTTTTTAAAAAATGAAGCATTATGTTTTTCTGACTTCTCATGAGCTGACTTTAGCCTTCTCTAAACTTTTTCTTGAGGGGTGCTACAGAACAAGGATGAAAGGGCTGTTATAGCTTCTGTTCTTTTACTTTGGTTTCAAATTAAGGAAAGACCTATTTTTTCACCTGTGGCTTGGTTATTTCAGAGAATGGCTTGTATCTAAGTGTGGCTGTGTAGAGTCCAGGTGTCAGCACTCTTTCTGTTCTTGAAAATATGTTAAATGTGTGTGCTGTCCGAGGCGTCTATGAATGTGGAATTTTGTTGCCCATAAAATGATGATAAGAAAGGCTGAGCATCAAGGGAAACTATTTTAATTAAAAAAGTATTTATAGGCTTAGTAGGTCTCACCTGGGAACAAATACTACATCTATGACTGTCCATGAGTAACATATAACTTTGGGATTTATAATAAAAGGTGATTCTTTTCTCTTTTTATTCTGCGATACACCAATCTTTTGGGGTTTCAGTTGCCAGTTCTTAACTGACAAGTAAAAAATATAGCTTTTTCCTTGTCTGCCAACCTCATACAGCCATCCCATATCCTGATATCTCTTCTAAAAATCTCCCCCAGTGGTTAAATCCCAAGGCAGAAGGGAACCAAACCTGAACACATTATCTTTGTCTTTCACCATTCCTTGTTTTTTCTTCTGGTGTTGTTGAGCAAGACCTTGACCCATGTAAGCAGCAGAAATCAGAGTTGAATCTGAGCCTTCCAGAGTTTTGACTCATTTTCTATCACAATTCTGGCCAGTAGGACTTAAAACTGACCTGAAGCTTGTTTGTTTGTAGGAAGGTATAAGAGGAATGGGGATTTTAATCTATTAAGTACAAGATTTAAGCCACTGCTCTTGCTGTACCTCATTTATTTTCACTTCAAATAAAACACAGCTATGAAACTAGTTCATGTGGGATTTGCAGATCAGCATCCAGGAGTGAGCTTTGCTTGCTGTGTTCCTGGGTCTGTTGACAGTGGCACCCAACACCCAGTTGGAAGGATCGATGGGGAGTAGACTTTTGTATGTTTTGAGGAAAGGCTGTTATTCAATGTGACAACAGTGTATCCAGTAATTACCAGAGATTATGCCTGTTCTCAGGGGCTTGCACAAAACCCTTGCTGAAGAGTACTGGTGTGATCATGCTAATCCACTTTGTATGCCCATTTCCAGCAGTTTGAAATGCAGATCGAGATGAGTCTTTCTTGTACCCAAACCCCCGCCCCCCGCTTCAGTTTCTGAATATAAGTGATTGGTAAATTTTCAGTTTGTTTGCGTTTTATCCTTATGTCTGTTTCCTTCCTTGGCTCTCTCTCTCTTGCCTTGGGAATGCTGACTAGAATTGCTAAAGAGGGAGGCAACAGTTTTCCAGTTGCAGTTCATAAGCAATGCAAGTACCCACCACAAGAAAACTGCAATGTTTTCAGTCACACAGACTTTGCTATAAATAGCTCTAAGCTCTTCATAAGTACTTCTCTTTAGGTTATCAGGGGATGTATTTCAAACAAAATCAAAGACAGGGAGGGCAGCAGGAGTCTCTGACAATGCGGGGAGAAAAAGATGCTTTGGGAAAGTTGTTACCTGCATGGCCGTTGAGTCACATTTCATGAAAATTATTTGTTGATTTGCATATGCAAAAATGTATTCATTTATATTTATCACATATAAGTGTCACCTTTAGTCCACCTGAGTTACGTGGGTAGCACAGTAAAAATTAGCTTGAAAAAATACCAATTTTGAGGTCAGTCATGCTACTGTATAGAGATGCCTGAGGTACCTTTTCAAAAGTATCTTAGATACCAGGACTGGTATAGTTTTGAAAGCCCATCTGAGCTCTCACACCATGCTGAGAAGTGTGGTCCTGTGTGGTGGCAGGCACTGAAGTCCTCAGCACAGACATCACTGTAGTTTGGGGCTGGCTGTATCGGATCAGATGCTCTCCTGTGGCATGTACTCATCAACATATGGGCTTGCACCATCTGCTAAGAATAAAACAAGCCAGACAAAATCAAAATAAAATCCTTCTGACTGGGTTCAGTGGAATGGTGTTGGATCCCAACTAACTGCAATAAAAAATATTAATAGCAATGCATAAGAATGAGCGCACAACTTCCCCAAAAGGTTTAATTAGTGTTACAACTGGGAGTGGGAAACTTCAAACTGGGACAAGCTAATACTGATGCTTAAATAAAAAAAGGATAGTGGTTTGACTAGTTTTAAGAGTATACAGATACCTTCATTTTTGCTTTCAAAAGAAATTACAAATTATCTAATTAAACTGATTTTGGCCTGTGAATATTGTGTGAGTGCTAAAGCCACAATTTTGAGGTTGGCTGTATGCTCGTACATAGAGAGAGGCTGCCAGTAGTTTTGGTTAGGATTGTTGATGCTGTATAATTAGGCCTGGGAGCTGAGTGTTTTGAGGAGAGGAAGCATTTTGGTCTTTCATTGCCTCTCTCCCTGGCTCTTCTTTTGACAGAGCCAGGACTTGCCTCTCAGGAGTTTCCTTCCAAGACATGAAGGCTTAGTTTGGTGGTGGTGGTACTTTCTCATCCTCTTTGAGCGAGATTTCCAGTCCCACTGGGACCATATTTGTTATTTCTTTCCCTGATGGGAGAGGACTGCTGTCTGATAGCAGCTCCATTCTGCTCCCCCACACAGGCACAGAGAAGGATGAGGACATCCATGCTGTGCAGCATTTGCCCATCTCCAAAGAGCTTCAGTGAAGGTGTTTTCCAGCAACCATAACAGGGACAGGAGAATAAACGGGGAAAGCAGAGCAGGACAAGGCTAGAAACCCAGTGCCCAGGCCTCCTACAGGACCAGAGTGTTCATTTTTATATTTAGTATCATGCATCTCAGCCTGAGCTACATCTGTAATTACATTAGTGTTCATCAGGCATTTAGTTAAGCTCTGAAACATTGTTTCTTCCTTCAGTTGCTGCAGAAACCTCATATCCATCACAGTTTTATTCCTTGATGTTTGAGTTTTTGGCATTTCCACCACAAATTGTTCAACAAGATTGGATTTCAGTCTAATGCTTTGACATTAAAGTTGAAGTCATGTTGATGTCATCTTCCAGATGTTCCTGTCCACTGAATAAAAATTTTGTTTGTTTGTTTTATTTCAAATTACAAAAACACATGGGGAATTCTGGATGTGATCCCTCATCTATACAAAGGCCTGTGTGTGTCCTGTCAGAAATCAAACAAAACTTTTCTTCATGGAGTAGCAGCAGAGACTTCAAAAAGCTGGAAACATAGGTGGATTTCTTCACCCACCCGAACAGAATGGCTTTGTTACGTGCCTGAGCCTTGTTGTTGCAGCTGCACTAACTGTGAAGAAAGGAGATGTGTGGCTTCTGCCTGAAATTCACTCGTGTTTTGCTCTGGTGCCACACCAGTTCTGTGTTGGTATGTTGTTTTGATCTTAATAGTCAGCAATGCCTCACTTGTAAAATGAACTCATAGCGACAACAACAAAAAGTCCACACTTTGTCCTCTGGGTCTGCAAAAATCTATTTTAACTTGTAAAATAAATTCAGTTATCCTGTGGGTCTCCCTCTGCTGGGATGTTTTAGCAGCGAGGTTCGTGGCTCACATTTGAGCTGCTGCCTTCCCTGTTATGTCAGCTTCCTCCCAAAGGCTGGGCTTTGTATTAGCCCATGTTTCTTATGTCAGCATGCTGCAGGGGAATTGAAGTTCAAATGCCTCTGAGCTACTGAAGGCTTTTTGAGTGGTCATGTTAACATTTTCAAACCCAAGGAATCAGCACTTACTGATCTAGAATTTGAGCACAGACAGAAGAGACATGTTTAAACTCATGGTCCTGGCTAATGCTTGTGTTTTGAAAATTAAGCCACTATTTTTTTAGATGAAACTTAGTTGCTGTGTTTTGTAGGTGGAAAGCAAACTAAAACTGTATCAAACGAAGCAGTTACACCGAGACATTCACTCTTGGGTTGAGTGAAAAATCATTCAGATCTTTCTACATATCCTGTTCCAAAAGTTGAGAATGTGATTGTTTAATACTGCTGCTAATCAAAAAAAATCTGGTCAGAATGGAATTATGGAGTTTCAGTATAAGTGGTGTACACAGGGTGGCAAAAAATATACATATACTCTGCGGTTTTCCACATCCATAAGTAAATACCTTTTATGCAGTCTCATTGATGTGTCACAGAAAGCACAGAAATGATGCTGTGGGTCACATGTGGTGCCACAGCCAACACTGTAGTACTTATGGAATGATGTAGCTGCTTTCCTTTCTTTCTTTTTTATTTTTTTATTTTTAAATTTAAAACATCTTTCACAGCAATTATATGTAACCACAATGAATTGGGAAGATCACAAAAGCTTATGGAGCTTCTGCATGTACCATTTTGTTTAGTACCTTGAGGATGAGTATTAAGCAGGCTGGTTGTGGGACTATACTGATAAAAGGCATTTCTTGCTTTCAGGTGCATCAGGCTAGAGTAGTTCTTTGATTGTTTCTTCATCTTAGTTCAGTAAAATTTTGTTTCCATTTCTACTGGAGTTGCAAAAAACCATTTGTTGTTAGTTTGCAGTAACCATGGAGGAAATAGTTTCTCAGACACTGGGTTCACCGAGTCAAAAGACATGACTTTTTTTTTTTTTTGTGCTGGTCAGTGACAATTATTGTTTCCATCACAAACCAATTTGCTTTCTCTTGAGATACTTGTTGATTTACACCTCGGGGATAGTGGGGTGTTTGTATAATTCACTTTGAGAAAAGTAGCATCCTTTCTCTTGTCCTTTCTTATTAACAAATTACATATTCCACCTGGGCGTACAGGCATAAAAGGTGGATGTGTGATTTTTCAAGTAAGTCAGGACAAGTTTGATTTCTAGAAAAAAAGACCATCCTCCATTATTGATAACTGTCTGTCTTGCTCAACATGTATCATGCTAACAAGGTAATTGTATATTAAAATGAGGGGAGTGTGTGGTTTCATTCTATCATGTTCAGCCATTTCCTCTTGCCCAAATTAAAACTGTTTTGATATCTTGCCTTCCCACCTGCTACTGTAACTGGAACAGCTCTGCTTCAGCCTCTCCTTACCCTGGTGTCTCTGAATTTCCTGTCCCTGTGGGTTTGTCAGTCCTTAGCACTGCTGTGAATATTCCTATTCCTGTGCAACCCAATATTCGAGTCTGGCCTTGAGCTTGCAGCATATGTTTCCCACACAGTCCAAATTTGGTGCAATATACTGTAAGTTAATCTTCAGTAAAGCATAGTGCAGAGAAAAACCTGGGAAGAAAACAGATGGAGAAAGTAGAGCAAACAATTTGCATACATATGATATGACTCTTAGTTAAGATTAGCATTTCCTACTTTGCCTGAAAAGCCCTTAATAAAAATCCAAAATTCCAACTTCATGTTTGCCTCAAGTCAGCAGAACTGGAGGAGATGCCCTGATGGCAAAATGTCCCCCCAGCCTAGGGACAGCCCAGCACAGGGCGGGAGGGAGCTCCAGCCCTGTGTTGTTGGCACATTCCTGGGATGCTGTAGGCAGAGGGGCAGGGAAGAAACTGCTGTCTGTGGGATATTTGCTCCTCACAGCCTTCATAGCTCTGAACCATCACCAGGGTCCTGAGTTACTCTGCACAGGTGGCTGATGGGGGAATGTGGCCATCTTCCCATTTATTTATAGTCCTTCACAGTTCTTTCTGAGCATGGAGGTACAAGAAGTGCTTGGCAATGGACTCGGTGCCTTCTCTGCACTTGAGGTGTGTAATATGGATGTGTATCTCATAGTAATAATTTATTTATTTAGAAAACAAAAAATCAGTTTCCCTTTTGCAAAAATGGGGCTCTGAGATTTCTCTGAAATTTCTATATACGTGTAGCTCCATTCTCATGTCTGTCCAAACCTGCACAACAATAAGATGTTGAGGTGGTCAGTCACAGCAATATGCCACCTTCATAAAGGAAAGCATTGAAAAATATTTAAATGAAGCCATGCAATAGATAAATAAATTACAAATCTCTTTTGTTTCAGCAGTTAAAAAGGCATAGAAGTTTTCTCACACCCACAAGCTCAAGAGTGCTGTATTTAGAGTGCTAAAAAGCAAATTCCAGTACTGAAGCTCGCTTCTCTGGCGGGCTACATTTGGGTATAGTGCCTAAGTCCTGGAAGCAGTGACTAAAACATGCTTATTTTTGACATGTACTCTGGTACTGTCTGTCTTTCACAGATTGCAGTGGAACCAGATCGTGATTCACATTTGTGTTAGTGTAAGAAAGACTTTACTACTTGTTCAGGTTTCAAACCTGCATGCTGAGTCTAAAGTTCTGGCTTGGGGGACATGGCTTTGTGTTGATAGAAGAAGTTGCTTATAAGGCGATATATGCTTTCTTTTGACCTTTTAGCAGCTAAATAAATAAAATCTCAGACCTTGGTATGTATTTGTCTTTGAGAAGTTCTGCAAAGATGAGACGTTTCTGGGGTAGTAAAGGCCGCTCAGGTTAGTTGTAGCAATCCTGCAAAGTCACTGCCATGTAGCTGAAAGCATTTCCCTGGCTACTCCCAGATGGCTGTGCTGAAATGGCTAAAAAATTCAAACTTTGAAAAATGGTCATATGGATGTAAGCTACATTGCTAGATAAGAGTTCAAAAGGGTTGTCAGGGATTTTTTTTTCTTTACCTGATGATGGCAATCCAACTTGTTACCACATAACTTTGCAAAGTTTGAGGCAGAGCATCTCATGAGGCTGGCTGCAGGGGACATCCCGAGGAAAGCCAGTTCCCAGCTGCAGCCTGAATGGCTGTGGGAGTGACTGCAGCTGGGCACGTGGTGGGAATTTGTGATTTATTGAACCACCAGCAGAACCCATTGGAGGTCATTTGCTTCTTTCTCATTTCTACTTTAAGAGGGACATTACAGTAAATAATGTCTGTGAAGAGGAGGGGAAAACATGCTGTGGTTTGTTTGGCCTCCTTCTCCTTTTGCATCCCTTTGAAGCTGGTAAGTAAATAATTTGGGCAATAAAATCAGCACTCCACAGTGTTCCTTTGTTTCTTCTGCTGCTCTACCTTCCCTTCCTGCTCTTAGCCCTCCTGCCAGCCACCACTTGGTTAGCTTGGGCAGCAAAATAAGTGTCCTCAGGAACTGCTGCAGCACAGAGGATAAAATGTTTCTTGACTTCTTAATGGAGTTAAATTAAAATGCAACTCAAAGAAAATATTTATGTGCTATTTGTTTTTCCTTTTGCAATAGGGCATACTGTGATGTGGGAGACTTTTTCCCTTAAAAATATATTAATACTAATTTGAAGGCCATGGAGGATGACAGTCACTTTGGGTTTTTTTCATTATAGACTTGCCTTAATTTTTAGTGGCTTCTTTCATTATTTGAAAATAGTTTTTTCTGTACCCACAAAATATTGTAAAGAACATAAAGCTGGACTTCCAAAAAAATCCTCCTGTAGATTTATATACTTTTGAAGCAGGGCTCAGCCAGTTGCTTGGCTGGTGTAAATGTCATCTGCCCTGAATCCAGGGGTTTGTGAAATTCCCAAATGTGCAGGCCATTTCTCCCTCTACCTCCCGCGAGGTGCCTGTGGCTCTGGGCCCCAGCACTGCTGGGAAGGAGGACTGGGGTTCTCACCTGCCCAGCAATGCATCAGGGCTGTGGTGTTGCCCTTTGTTTGAGGGCAACAGGAAAAGTACTCACTGCCAGGAAAAGCACAAAGCTCTGACATCTCACCATTCTCTGTGGAAGGGAAGGGTTTAGGTCCTGGTTTTGTGGAGATGTCTCTTCTGTTGTAATGGCACAGCAAATAGCTGATGCTCTTGACCCAGGTTTGGCAGTGGAAAGGTTAGAGATGAAGCACTTAACTCTGCATTTTAGTCCATCACCTCAGAAAGCAGTGAAGATGTGAACCCATTTATGTTTGCAGCATGCATGGTTCTGTTAGTGACGAAGGTTAGAGTTGCTGTATGAAAACCAAAGTGTTTTCAGACCACTGCAGTGGATTTGGATGGCATCTGGCAAGAAAACTTGGATTTTTTTCTCTTTTCTCCTATCCCCACGTGAGCAGAGAGGGCACAGGTTTGACTGGAAGGAGTTTATTTCCTTCTTGGATACTTATCTGTTCTTATGCATAACTCAAATCTCATTTCAAGATGCAAAACTCCTTGGCTCAGTTATTATTGTAGCTTTTAATAAGCTGGAGTTATTACTTCAGTGAAAGCAATGTGGAAGATGGGACAAATCTCTTTTCTCCTTGTGGGGCTTCTCATCAGAGCTCTCAGAGCCATAGTTTTGACTCCATGGCATTCTGCCCCCTTTGACTGTGCCCATTTGCTGCAGTGGCTCTTCAGAAAATGCTGATTTTTTGGGCTGGATTCAGAGTTTAGGTATTCAGATGCAGTTTTCTGCTCTCCTCTCAAACGAAGGCGTGGAGAAGGGAGAAGGACAGGCCATGAGCTCCCAACAGCTCTCTTCCCTGTCCTCCATGTGGAGAAGAGGAACTTGCCTTCTCCCAAGCACCACCATGAAGGTGACCTTCAAAGGATCTCAAACTGGGCGAGAGGAGGCCAGGAGGGAAATAAAGTTACTTTGGGGGTCTTCATCCCGGTGGAAAGAGCGGGCAGCCAAGGGATGTCAGGCAGCAGTAGTCTGTAACCAGGGAGAGCAGGTGGGAAAAGCTGGGGCCCCACGGGGCTCCTGCGATGGAATGGAAGAGGGCAGGGAGCCGCAGGCTGGGTGTGTGATCACGCCTAGGTATAACATGTATTTAGCACTGGAGTGAGTCCAAGGCTGCTATGAATTGCTGCGTGAGGGTGAATCAGAAGGATGAAAAAGGCAGCTGTTTGCTGCCAGGATATTGTAGCAATGCTTTTGAAAATGTTTTGATATCATACACTGTAACTGTTTTGTAGTTGGCCGAATCAACATGTTTCTGAAAGGTGCAGCGCATGAAAACTTCGTAGAGCACTTATTTGAAAAACTGTAGCCTTTTGCCTGTCACAAAAAGGAATGTGCTGAGTGGTTGCATGAAGGCACTGTGTGCATCCACACGTGTGTGCAAGCCAAGGGGTGGAAAAGCCCAGGGAGCAGGAGAGTGAGACACCATGGCTCAGATTGTGTGCTGGAGCTAGGAAGGGATGGAAGGAGATGGTCAGTCCAGTCAGGTGGTTCTGGGTGACCTGAAGGGTACCTGAAGGAACCAGCATCATCTTCAGGGATCTCTTGCTGCTTCTGGCACCACCACCATTTTGCTAAAGCCCCAGTACCTGTCAGGGGCTGTGTCCAGCTTACAGGATGGGGCCAGAGCTTGTTTGTGGGCATTGATTTCATCACCTCTGTCCTTCCTGGGCAGGTTGGATGCTGGAGGGGGCCCTCCTGCCTGTGGGCCAGTAGCCACGGTCAGACCCAGCCCAGACACAGCTACTTGAAGCTACTTCTTCACCTTGTCCCACGTGCATCCATGACATCTGTGTCTGAGCATGGGGATATCTGCCAGCCCCTTGGTGTCTCCTTTTGCCCTCTCCACAGCCACATGTGCTGGTGTCTTCTGGTGGGGTCCCAGGTTTGGGGTTACAGACATGCCCTGCTCTTGGCGAGCACCCTGTGAGAGAGGGCAAGGTGTGAGTGGTGTGCCTGCTGCTGTGGCAGAAGGTGCCAGCTGTGGTTCTTTCTTCTTGGGGAGTTGTTTCCATCATCTGCCATGGGAGATTATTTTTATCTCTGGTAAACAGCCTTAATTCCAGTGCTGTGTGATCTCTGGTACAACCTGCAGCTAGGCCAGCAGGTGGTCGCCCACGGTTCAGAGATCATGATCTTGGTCTGGATTCAAGTGCCGATGGGAACCTGTTCTACAAAGCATGTTTGATGTGTTTTCAATAACTCCTCATGCTGGGGAGAGATTTTATTAAATTTGAGTAGGTTTAGATTCTCTGGTTGTTTAGTACCTTGTTTGTGTTGCTATGCTCCTGTCCAGTGAGAAGTGATGAAACCTGGATGTCTGAGGCAAGGCTGACAGCTTCTTGTCAAATGGGGTGATAGAAAACAGTTCTCAGAAGTAATGATAAGTGAAAATTTAGTGTCAGCAAGAAAGTCTGTGTCAAACTGACTGGTTAAATAAACATATTTCCATCCAGAAGAGCTGTGCCTATAGGAAAGAGTGTGACATCAGGTGTTTAAGCCATAGTTTTCATAAGGACAAGGAGTTGTGTTTTCAGCTCACTGTATTTTAAGTTTGGCCAACACATTTCTACTGAAAATCAAAATTTTCTGTGGGAAATAATAAGAGCAAAACTAATGGCAGTATTTTGCACATTTTACATTTGATAATGTGACTAGGGATATGCTTGAATTCCTTACAACTTGCCTCCTTTTCTGAGCCTTGTTATATAGTGATGTTATATTTGTGGGGTTTTAACTAATATTTAGTCATTAATTCGCTCTTTGACTTGTCAGATCCTGAGCTTTATTCTACTTCCCTCTATACCTTCTGACTCCTTCTATTGGGTGTGCCAGCAAATTTCAGTGTACCAGAGCAAAGAAAAAAATCTTAATCTTCCTGAGAAACTCAGAATTCAGAGCTGCAGTCAGCTTTCTCTGTAAGAAGCAGTAGTTACTAAGAGTTGGTCTGACTTTTTGGACATTACTTTGGTACTTGTGACAAACAAGCTTTTATCATTAGCTTTTGCTTCATGGCAGGCAGGCAGAACTGAGGCAGCAAGGGATGTTATAGGTGCAGGCTGATAGGCTGATGCTGAGCCTTCCTCTTCTGAGATTTGGAGTGTTTGGATGGCCATGCTCCACCAGTGAAAAGTCAGAAAATAGCATTTATGCTTTCTTAGCTCAAAAGATGTTCTGGTGTTAATGCTCTCTCTCAAAGACAGATTTAACCAAAAAAAAAAAAAAAAAAGGAGTTTCCCTGGGAACAAGACCTTGTATAACCTCAACAGAGGAGGATGGCAAGCTGAGGTCTCTCATGCATGGCTTTGCCTGTACACTTTCTGCAGAAATACAAGGCTCTGTGACCTGGACAGTTGTCAGGGTCTTGTCATGATAGCAAGGTCTTCACAGTTTTTTGAGCAGCATTTTGCACCACAGTAGATCCTTAGCATTGTACAAAGGTGACAGAGGCCAGAACATAGCCCAGTAAGATGAAGTCTGTGACTTTCCATTTTAAGGAGTTCATCCCCATGTGGTTCCGGAACTTTACCGTTGTTTTTCCTTTTCTTCCCTAATAAGGATATGTTGCGAACAAAACTCAATATTGTAGTTTCTTTATTCCAGCTAAAATAATTCTTACAGTTAGAAACATGCAGTTTAAGTTAAAGGCCGTGGGCAGTTCTTTTTATACTGTGCAGCAGTTGGCTACACAGGCATCAAGGCTGTCCTGTGTCCTGCTGGAAGTGATCTGGTTTTACACTGCCTAGACCTCTATAGATCCCTCTCTCTTCAGAAAGTTGGCAGCTCATCTACCATATTGTTCTTTATATCTTCAGTCATGTTGCCAAAAGTTTCCGTTAGGAGGTGATTTGCTCATGAAGCCAGCTTGCCTTTCATCTTGAGTATTTTCCTAGGCATCCTAAAGTCAACAGTGCTTGGTTAAAAACCCTGAACAGCAGATGCTTTTCAAAGCATGTGAAAAAGGAGATCTGAAAAAAAACATATTGAATATGTTTTATGGTGATATGATTTTGGATCTATATCTCCTATTCACCTCTATTTCCAGCATGAACCTATGACAAAAATAAATACTAGGCAACAAAGCTAGTAGTAATGCCAAAGCTTCAAAATAAATGTGATTGCTTGTGAAAGAGCAGTTGAGTGAGTTGGATGAAATGGCAGTGTAATTATATGGTAGCAAGTCAAAGTTTGATAGCTTGGAGCTTATCTTAGCACAGCATGCCACTTCCCCCCCACTTCTTGGTATGGCAACACTTCTTTTTCAACACTTCATTCCGAGTTTTTCCTTTTTAAAAAATCCTATCAAACCTTAAGTTGTTGTTTCTAATCATTTTGGAAGGAAATTTAGATAGTAATTAAAATGGCACAGACCAAAACCATTTAACCAAAATATCCCCAAAAGGAAAATTTTGAGTAGTTAAAGTGAACATTATGAATTCCCATCTCCTGCAGGATTCTTTATTTTGTTAACACTTCTTGGATTAGCTTCAGTTGTGCCAAGATAAAGGATAGCAGAATGCAAGACTCTATGGAAAGTGTGCCTATGCCCTAAATGACCTGAAACTGAGGACTGCCTGTATGTATGTGACACTAGTCCACTGCCACAAATATTTCCATTATTTGGAAGATTGAGCAGAACAAAATGGCTTAAGCTTTAGAATACAAACTTTAAATTACTAGTATGCTTTTAAATAGTTCAGTAAAAATTGCTTCCTTTAGTAGTCAAGGTCTCTTATCTGATACCTGCTTCCTTTCCCCTCTATGGATGCTTCCTGTTTTCCATGTCAGTCCACACATCCCCCGTGTATTTCCATGTGCCTTTTCCTGTTGTCCTCTGACCTGCTGCAGCTGCTCCTCAGATGCCTCTCCACCAAGGAAAGATTCCGAAGCTGAGCTGGCTCCTTACAGTGCCATGAAGACACACTTTGAGGACCCCTACCCTCACCTCTTGAGCAAAGAGGCAGCAGCTCATGCTTTTCTGGGAATGCTGCTCCAAAGTAGCCATTGTGTACCATTGACAGTGCACACCTCACTTTGGAAGTTCCTCTTATGCCTTCACCCTGTGCTGTTAGTATTGTGCAAGTGACACAAGAAAAACAAGAGGAAAATAAGATGTGTCAGGTGTGTGATAGTAGGGAGTTAAGTCATGTCTGTGCTTTCATGTATGACTCAGTTACCCTCTCTGAGATGGCTCTCGCTGTGGGAATAAAATGCAGACTGATAACTAGGAGAAAATTACTTAAGGAAGGATCCTGCTCTTTACATGTGGAATTGCATCTTCAGGGATTTAGTAAGGTTTGGCTACAAAGCAGAAAGCCAGAGAGATACTGTCTGTACCTTACTGCCAAATACACCCTAGTTCATGGGTATTTCCAACCCTTCTTTCTTCTGCTTTACAAGAGAAATGTGACTATGTTTATTTCAGCTACCTATGCTCCAACAATAGCAAAAGTGAGGTGGAGTATTACAAAATACTTATTTAAAAGGGAAAAGTGCATGAGACATGATTATGTAGCAAGTATTTTCTTACTTTTTTTTATTGAGGAATACATTCTGTTTCTCTTCCTTTCTGTTCTCCTACTGCAGGGGATGGATGTGGGCACACAGTGATGTATCAGGACAGTGGGACGCTGGCATCCAAGAACTATCCTGGGACGTACCCTAACTACACTCTTTGTGAGAAGAAAATCCAAGTGCCTCCAGGAAAACGCCTGATCTTGAAAATCGGAGACCTGGATATTGAATCCCAGAAATGCGAGTCCAGCTACCTTACCATCCAGAGCTCTTCAACATTGCATGGTATGTGAGAGGCAAGGCCATGGTCAGTGAATGAACTGGTGAAAGTGTGGGTAAAAGACAGCTTAGCAAAATGCAAGAAATGTCAGCCTTTGTGCTCTCCTCCTCCTTTCTGTATTCAGGTGTTTCATTCTCTGTGTGGGAAGCCACTGTCCCACCGTGTATGGTGCTGCCCTGCTGTGCTGCAGAGGGGCTGCCGGGGCTCGGGCACAGCACTCCTGAGGGCTCTGCCTTCACACCTGCAGAGCTGGACCATCACAGTGTTGGTACAGCAAGTCTGTAGATCTGTATCAGCCCTGCTCCCTCCTTGTGCAGGGGAAGAGCTTCCTCACAAACTAGACAAAGATGAGAAATTTTGGAGTCAGTGATCCTGTGTGTCTCTATTCCTAGGCAGTCTGTGGCTCAGAGAGGAGATAACCTTTACTATTGCTAGCTGTTAGCCACCTTACTTATGTACAAGCTTTAATACCTGCAGATATTAAATGCATACAGCCAGACTGGGCTCTTGTAACAGATTTGCACAGGAAGATAAGCAAATAATCTGCTACAGCTGTGCACTTAAAACAATCATAACGGCAACAGGATTCTCCCCAGGGAGAACATGAGGCCTTCCTCAAAATGGTTTTCCCAACCAGTTGTCACAGAAACTTTTGATCTGCACTTTCTGGAAGAGTCAAACTGATTTTCAAGTCATGCACCCTTTTTCAGAAATCCAGTTTAAATTCAAAGCTGCAAGGAGTTCTGCAATGTAGAATAAAGTAATGACTTGACATTTCATAAAATTTTGCCTGCTGGGAGTGGGCTGTGTAGCCCTTCAGTCAGCTGAGGCTAAATGTACTGTCCTGGACTTAACAAGCAGAATGGATTCAAGGGAAAAATGTGATGAAGATATGAGCTGCACAGAGCTTCTGCACATTTTCCACCTCGCTGCTTGGCTCAGAAAAGTATGTGGTTCTCCAAAGATGAGATCTCATAGGATATCTTAGTAGTAAGGAGGGTTGATTGCCTTTCATTTATCAGTATGATGGGTTTATCACTCATCTGGTAAGAGAAGATCAAGTCAGGTATTAAAGGCTTGCTCACAAAGGAAGGTAAAGGTAATTATTGCTCTCATGGGGGAGGTATTACATTTTGAAACAACCTTCAGTAAGAGTGGGCAGTGACATGCTGATATCTGAGCCTGCACAGAGCTTGATTTGAGGCATAAGGAGCATCTCTGTTCATGTGTGCTGGAATTTTTTAGTATTATTTATTTCTTTCTTCACTGAGAAGTCAGAAGGGGTGAGGCACTGGAACAGGTTGCCCAGTGAAGGTGTGGAGCTCCATCCTTGGAAGTGTTCAAGGCTAGGTTGGATGAGGACCTGACCAACCAAATCTAGTGGAAGATCCCTGCCCATGTCAGGGAGGGTTGGAATTAGATGCTCATTAAGATCCCTTACAACCCAAGCCATTCTGTAGTTTTGTGATCTATTTTGTAACTAAGTAATGAGTTGTGCTCACCTGAAGCAGTCTGTCTGTACTTGGCAATAAGAAATAGGTGGTTATTATTGCATTAGCATATCTCTGAATAATTTTTATTGATACTCTCTTGACATTTCTAATCTAAATCTTCTCGGAAACAGGGATAAATCAACATATTGTTTTTTGAAGTGAAAAATGAAGCTTGGATATTGATTGAAATTCTGGCTCCTTACAGATCAGCCTGAAGGCATCTTCACATCATTTATACTGCAGCTATTCAGCCTATAAGCACAGAGTAGCTGTGTATTATGCAATCAAGTCCACATAATTAATTTTTTTTAAAGTATTCCCACACCCATTTTCAGATCTGATTAGTAACGTCTGATGCATGTGGACTGTAATTTACATTCTCAGTAGTGAACTGCACAATTAGCAGATTTTGGTCATATCTGATTAAACCAGTTTTACAGTTTAGGCAGACTTACCATCTGTAATGTTTTTTGTGGTCTGCAGCTCACTGTAGACTTTCCCACCAGCATATACCTACAGAGTGTCTGTTCTACGTTCAGGCAAATCCATGCAGAATGGATGTGGAAATAGTTCTATAGGCGTAAATTCACGATGTTGCTTATGTTTTAAAAGACACCTGAATTCTTAGATGAGATTAAATCTTCTCTAAGTCAATTTTTTCAACTCTTGCTATAGCTTTGGGTTTCAATATGCATTTATTCAAGTGAAAGAAGCCTTGTGAATAAGCACTGCTACATCCATTCAGTCTGTTAAGTGTCCTTTTAGACAGCTGTTTCTGAACTCAGATCTCCTCTTTGCAACCCTTCCCTCTTCATGAACATCTACAGTCAGGTCAACCTCCTCCCTCTGGCTGAGGAGATACTGACCTTAGACATCAAAATTCTTTCATGGGATGATGGAGACTTGAAAATATTTTGCAAGCACTGAAAACATCTGAGCAATTAAAAACTAATCTTGGTGTGTTTTCTGTATTTGACCTAGCTTTAAAAAGGAAAACCTAAAAAGCAAAGTATGAAAGATGACTCAGTTTCACCAAAATGGGTGAAAACTGCATGTGAATGTGAATGTGAATGCTGCTCATGTTTCAAATTAGTCTGAGCAACCTTTGCTCTTTATTTGGGAGGTTTGCAATTACAAGACAATAAGGTCCAAAGGGAAATATGTTTTAAATATCATGCTGATTTCTTCAGCTCTACAGAAAACAACAGCATGAATGTCAGTATGAATAAAAACATCTGTTGAGGAGTATATTCTAAAGCTTGGAAAATTGGTCAGAGAAAAAATACTAGATTATGTGTACAAATATTAAATTAGTGTGAAGAAGGCTCCAGATGATAAAGTATTGTTTTCCTTTCAGATTTCTTCCGGTCTTTACATATAACTGTGATTCATTCATCATTATAACCATCTGCAGGGATTCTTGCAATACAGCAAGGAGTAACTCAATTTGTCTTTGGGGTATTTATGTTCCTTGCAGCAAAGGGAATCTGTTAAATACAAATGAAGGAATTAATTGATTTATGTTAGCAGGAATATTGATGCTACTTCAGTAAGGTGGTGACTAGAGATTAGAGCACCTACCTGCAGATTTTATAGAAGTTCTGGACATTCCTTGAATTCTGCAGATGGATAGAAGAGTATGATTCATTCCTAGAAAAGCATGCAGTTGTTGTGTGTGCTGATCTACTGAAGCCTTTCTCAGTCCCAACTAAAACACAAATGTGACACTACAGTTCTTCTCACCTTTGGTACTTCTCAGCTTTGATGGACCTGTGAAAGCAGCTATTGAATTTATATTTCTCCAATATTGCAATTAAAAGATGATAGTTAAATAATCTTAATGAAGCTCTGAAACTGGGGTCATACAGGGTCTTGACAGTATATCTCTGAGTTATTACTCTGCAAATTATTTTCTTTAGTGCTCACTGGAGAAAGGAACCTGTAGCAAGCCTTTTCTTTCAAGCTGTTAGCTCTGTGTTCAGACGTAGCTGTGAAAATATTAATCATCAGTCAGCAAAGGGAGTCTAACACCCATTTTGGTGAAACTGAGTCACCTTTGTCTGAAAAACATTTAAATATTAGCACAGCTTTGCACAGGTTGTCTCTGTGAGAAATAAATAGATGATCGTGGTCTGTTTCAAAGGCACAGTTTTTGACTGGATTAAAATATGGTGTTTTTTGTCCCACAGAAAATTAATATGAGCATAATCTCACAGTGCAGACAAGGTGCAGCCTTTACCGAAATGCTTTTCTTCTTGAGTTAATTGCATTATCTGAGCATATTAAAAATACTGAGCTCTGAAGTAGAGCTTCTGATTTTTTAATTAGTTAAAGGGATATGTGAAAACAAGATTAACCATGTCAGCCCTGTAGTTCTCAAGAACAAAATTTGCACTACTTATGAAGGTGGATCATAGATGTTTCAAAAGTTTGACAGGAACTGCTTTTAGTCTGCTTCTTTTAATGTCTCTATCAAATTTCTGTACCTCTTTTGACCCCTTTTTTTTCTTTTTTCTATCTCTTCGCCATCTAATGGCTTGGTATTTTTTCCCTTAATTTTGCGAGATGATCATCAGTCTTGACTGGAGAGAAAGCCAAAAGAAGAGATAAGTGCCTACTTACTTCCTCATTCACTTGCAGTCAGTAGGAGGTTGATGTGTTCCTCTGGGGTGGATGTCAGAGCTGCTGAGTGACTAGTAATAATTTGGAGAGTTAGTGCAGTTGACTTGTTCTTGCATAATTTACAGCTGGTAACTAATGTGAAATAGAGAATTTACTGAAAATGCTTTCTTCTCCCCACATCCCATCGCTAAAGGTACAGAGTGCCTTCGGATACCTCCTACCTGTCATTATGGCTTGAGGGGATTCATCAAACCAGTTGCTCCTTATTATGTATTGAAATAAATATCTTGCTTGAATAAAGGGTGTGTCCAGATTTCTTTTTCATCCCTCAAAGGAAACTTGTTATTACTGTATTGTTTCTGGTATTTCAGGAAACCCAGAGAAATGCCCAGACAAGTTCTTGCTGAAGATCAAGTTGAGCAGTTTCTTAATAGTCAAAACACTTTTAACAGATGGGTTTCACCTGAGTTGTTGCAGTATCCTGAGTTTTCAGTTTTGGAAGGATTGATGCAACAAAGAATGTCAGCATTTTTTTAATCAAATGGACCTTTTTTCCTGTTAGCTGCATACAGTGTGTTAGCCTCTGTTTTTTGTTAAAGTACAGTTCTTCACTCATGATTCCTAGTTGTTGCTGTGTTTCTGTGTTTGGATTTGGCTAAAACCACAACCATGTTAAAAGAGGCAATCTCACCTGAGGTCAAGCAGGCAGACCAGCCTGTGCAGGTGGTGCAGATGCTCCATTTTAAAGTTGTGATTACTTCCCCAACCTAATTCAGATGCCTTTTTCTTTCCTTTATTGCAGTCTTTCCCTTTGGAAACCTTAACCGAAAGTTGTATTTGTTTTTCCTGAAACAAGAAATGCTTACCACTCAGCCTGAGATCAGACTGTGTTGCAGAGAGTTAAATGTTGAATAACCAGGCTGTCTCATCCTGACTGCTCTGTCATCTTGTATCTGCAGTGTTAAACTGCAAGGAAGGACATAGAGCAGCACCTTCTGTGTCCTTGCAGGGTCCTGCTGGTTCCCACTGCACCATGTGTGTGTCAGGGTTGGAGCAAAGAGGACCTCTCCTGGTAAGGGGGAGAGGAAAAGTTATTGCTTATCGAAGTATTTGTGTGAATGTGGAATGGAGATGGATTTTGAGACTGAAGGTGTTTTCATACAACAGATCCTTGCTGGTTTTGTGAACTATTTGTGAAAGACTTGCACTCTGCATGAGTTTTTAGCTCTGAAGTGAAACAAGTGTAATCCCTGTTCATCTCATCCCCTGTCCTTTCCCAGCTACTGAGGTAATTCCAAATTGACTTATTTGAGAAAAGGCTACAATTTAAAACATTGTTTTCCCCAAACAAATGCATTAAGACGTGATAATCGTTTAGAGAAACATCCATGGATTGTTGCTGCATCTTGCCTGCCAACCATGGCTTACTCTGCAAGTAAAGACTGAAAAAAGGGAGAAGATTCTCTGTTGAACAGAGGACATAATTATTTAATATCCAAACCAAGTTTCTTAAAGACCTCTGCAAATGTCAAGCTGCAGATTTCAAATGAAGTTAAGGAATGTGAAAGCAGAATGAGCATAGTGAACTGGCCATTCAATAGCTGAAGAGGGAAATAGTTGCTTCTAAAAGGAAGCAAAACCCTTACAGAAGAGGCAGAAAGTATTAAGAACTAGAGAAACAAGCATCATGTAGGCATTGCCAGCTGGTGTGAAAGAAGAGAGTCCTCTGGGCACAGTACTTCTTAAGGGAAGTGGAAAAAATAAAGGAACATAATTCAACAAGGAAAGCTCAGGAGCTGTGCCAGAGCCTGGTTGACAGTAGAAGTAAACTAGACCTCATAAAACCAGACAATGCTGTAAAGATCATCAGATTTGCAAACCAACACTATTATGAAAAAGACAAAAGCAGTAGGCTATTGCTAACATTGAAAAAATAAACAAAGTGTAAAATAGTCTCTTCAGTCTCCAGAGGGGCTAGCCAAAGGATATCCACGAGACAATTTACTGTGTATCTTGCAGGATGTTAATACTGCTTGGAGACAAAAGTGTTTTATTTAAGCCACCTAAACCATACCATCAGATCAAATGTTCTGCATGAAAGACATTAAAAGTTAGTTTAATTATGGAGAATATTAAAATTAGTATACTTGAAATCCTTAAACCCCTAATATCTCTCCTGCAGAATTTTTATTAATATGTGTAAAAGGAATCTGGAGTGAACAGACGGAACCACAGTTGGGTCAACTTCTTAATGAGACACAGGAAGGAGGAAAGGCCCTGGCATCTAGATACAGTAATATTGAAGTATGGAGAGCACCTACTCAGCTTCATCACATGTAACACATCTGTTTATTAAATCAAACTCTTTCCTTTGTTCTTATAAACAAACCAAATAATCCTGCCTACTTACCCCAGCAGGGCTCCAGCCAAGTCACTTTAACAGGAAGCTGAGAGAGATCAGCATTCATGACTCGTTTTTCAAGCCGAATATGCAAAACAGCCCACCTCACAACTAACATTAGAAGATGAAAAACTGATAACGTGATCTGGCAGTTCTCAAAAGGGATCTTAAAAAACTTCTGGCTAAGTCCCAGGTTTAGGAATTAAATATTTATCCAGAGTCAAGTCCAAATGCTGCAGTAAAAATTAACAGGACCCTTTAAGCAAGTTTCTCATTTTCATACTGGGGCTTTCTCTGTCATCTCTCATCTTCACTATGGTTGTACAGTATTCATATGGGCAGCCCAGGCAAGTCTGAGGACCTGACAGTGTAGTGCTGATAAGGTTTAATTCAATTATCTGAATTGTTGAGAAGAAATATATTGAAATGTTTTGCAAGGCTTCCTCAGTTTGCAACAAAAGAACAAGTGAATGTTTCATAGTATTAATAAATTCTACCTGCCCACCCCCCCTTTTTTTTTAATTACAAATCTTTGCAGAAAACTTATAAACCTTTGGAAGATATTCCTCCCTTGAGTATATATTCTTTCTTACTTCTATATCCTTTAAGGAATTAATCCTAGGCTCACTTTTTTTGGAGCTACCTATGGGAATTTCTTGGTACGCCAGAAGTGCTCTTGGCAGAAGATAACCATAGCCTGGTAACCTTTTTCGATTTATTACTTCATAGTGGAAACTTGTCTTTAGACTGAATGTTGGTTTCTTAAGCTGATCACTTCTGAATTTCTTGCTTTAATTTGGATTATACAGCTCTGTGTGTCTAGATTATTTTATATTTTATTTATTTTATTGGTTTTGTCATGATGTAAGATTTGTTTGTATAACTATCTGGAATGTAGGTAGACTTGCTACTGGAAGAGACACTCATCCCTGATCCAGCTGATGTGTGGTTGTGTGAATCAGCCATCTAAATTATACCTCCAGAGTAGATAGGTCACTGCCAATCGCTTCGAGGGAGAAAGCCAAAGAACACTTGTGAGAAAATATGTAAAGACAGTCCTTGAGAGAAGAAAAGGACTAAAGCTTTCTCAGGTGCTTTATTTTGAAGACGTGCAATGCTCCTTGTCTTTCCCCCATTTCTCTCTCTCTCAGAAAAATATCTAAGTTAGCACTTCTCCCACTGCAACCTGACACAAAAGACCCTCTCAAATAAATCACTCGTGCAGTTGACTGGTATGACACAGTGTCAGATGCTGTCTTTTTGATAAGTTCATTTCCTAAGCAATTTGTTTAACCCTTTTTATAGACATTGTTTTCTCTGACTAAGTCGTGAGTCATTTTTCAACACATGAGTACTCCAGGGAAATGTCACATTCGTCGCTTGTTTCTCTGCCTGCCTGCCTTCACCATATGATTTTTAAGCCAAAATGACAAGAGTTCCTCCTTTTGTTTGTCCCTTCTGCTGACAGCTGGCTCTGATTGGGCTACTCTATAGGCTGACCTTATAGTTGTTACAAGGCAAATGAAGTATTTGGAAAAGAGCCCCTTCCCTAACCCAGAGCACCAAGCAAAATGAAGAAGATTTTAGGAGCCTGTTATGATGGGTATCACTCATCAGATTTGTGTCATGATGTGAATGTAATTACTTGTGTCTCAGAAGTCAGTTCCAAGTTGCCCTAAAGTAGCCACCACCACCAAGATGAGGTTGTCTAGGAAAAATCAAAGTGGTCGTTTTTCATCCCAAAGGCTTGCTTTAGGACACAAAAGCTGTCATTCACCTCAGCAGAACAGATGGGCTGAGGGCTTGTAAAGGGTCATTTGGATTTTTTTTCCTCTGGGGAAAAAGTCTCTTTGCCATCTTAAAAAAACCTCTTCTTTGCAGTTTATATTGTACATAGACTCATAAATTTGAACAAGTATATCCAAACTGCTTTGAATTTTCTGTATTATCTGTGCCTGAGGGCAGCTGGGGACAAATGTTTGCACCCAGGTATGGTGACAGAAGGCAAATGCAAAGACTGTGGCAGTCTCCAAGGAACACTCCCCTCGGGAACTGACTTTCTGAGAAGCAAATGTAATTACTAGGAGTCCTGGGTATGCCTGCTGTCACAAGAAAGGAGTGTCCCAAAGACTGTTCCAAGATACTGCAGTTGGTAGCTATAAAACCCTTATCTAATTCACTGTATGCACAAGGCTGTTGTCTCCCTGTCCCACTCCCTTCATCTTCCCCTTTCTCTCCCTCTCTTTTTTGTTTAAAACTCTAGAGACTTGAACTGTGTATTACCATGTGGTTTTAAATGGAAAAAAGCTTAGGAAATTTTCTAAGGGAAATGTTACTGCCTTGGAGTACAATCTGGCTTGTGGCATGCAGGTCCTTGAAAACCAGGTGCTCAGTATCTGATCTTAATCCTTTCTGACTGGCTGCTGTGCCACAATGGCATGAGCTGTGTGTATTTGAAGGGTTTATCTCAGGGACCCTGCCTAGATCCCTTGGATTGCTTTTGAATGTAGTGTCATTTTCTCTAATGAATTACTGCTGGTTGTGAGCACGCTGTACTTCAAAGGTTGAAGGGCATTAATCCTTCTCTTCAGGCTTATGTGATGAGAAATGTGGATGCTGGAATTGCTGCCATGCAGAGACAACTGGATCCTGGCCACTGCTTGTCAGGGTAGCTTTAGAGCTCATACCCATAAAGGACTGAAGCCAAAACCCTTTTGTCAACATTTGGGTTGATACTGAAAGAGAATGAGTGTGTTATGAAATTCTCTGCTAATCACGAGACTTTCCCAGCCTAATTACGTCATCTAAACTTTGAAACCTTCTTTGTTCTGTCTCTAGGGCCCTACTGTGGTAATGTGATGCCTGTCCCCAAAGAAATCATTCTAGATAGCAATGAGGCAACTATTCACTTTGAGAGTGGATCCCACGTGTCAGGACGAGGCTTTTTGTTGTCCTATGCCAGCAGTGATCATCCAGGTAAGGTGATATCCAAAAGTAGTAGAAGATTAGTGGCATGGCTCCCCCTATTTAATTATCATCTTTACAGACATAGAGCTTTAGCCTAAAAGTTTGTTCCTAAATATTTCTAGAGTAGCATGAGCCATGGTATTTTTAATAGCATGTGTGTAAGAAACAGTTGTAACATTAACCAGGTATAATAGCTGCTGAAATCCTACCTAGACTATTTGCAATACAGGGCCAGTGGAGGGGAAAATACTGCCTTCTCCTGGAAGCTGCACTGTGTTTTGAGCTCCAGCATCCATCACACTGTGATAGAAGGGAGGGGTAGGAGAGATTAAAGTTTTCATTCCCACATTTAATGTTCTGGAGGTCTGTTCAACTTTGAAGAAAGTGTAAAGCATAAGAGTAGAAGGGGAAGTTGAAAAGAATGAAAGAAAACCATAGCTATTGCTTCCAGTCTAATAAAATTGCTAAAGTATTATACAAAGAGGTATTTAAATGTAATTTCATGTTCTGGCAAATATTTGTCTGTAATTTTATATCCTACAATTGGAATTGACATTTGTAAATTTTCACAGATCTGATCACGTGTTTGGAACGAGCAAACCACTACACAAAGGCTGAATTCAGGTAAACAGGGTTTGCAGCTCTGCATTCTGGCTTGCTTTGCAGTATCTGTCAACTGATTCAATTGTTAGAAAATGTTAAAGTGTTTTGGTTTTCTGGAGAAGCAAATTTTTTGGAGTAATGGTCTAATGGCTGGTTGTGAGAAGCACTAGTGTGGAATGGAAGACTGTGGCCCAGAAAAATGATGGAATGGAGTTGCAGAGCTGTCAGCAATTCTCATTAAGTGCATACATCTACATGGTATATGTAAAAAGAGTTTCCACTTTGAAATTCAAAGTAGCCTCAAATTCCAGTGCTTCCTTTGGGAGCAGATCACGTCCCAGCTGATACAAGATTATCTGAGGACAAGCTATAATTTCTTGGTTCCTTGAACTTTGTGATAGGTTTGAAATGGTAATAAACTGTGCTCTTTTGGCTGCTGTCTGGATGTGCATATAGGCTTATCTTACTCTGAAAACTCGTGTGGTAGCATTTCTAGAACAAGAGAACTAAATAGAAATAAATGCCCTTGCTAAACTGCTTTTCTAGGTCTTTGTATGCTACTATGTTCAGTCCACCTATGAACTCAAGGGCCCATTTATCTAGCTCCTAGACTCACTAACAGAGCATCAGTAATTTTGAGAAATTACTGCTAAAATATTTATTGGTTTGAGAGCATTTCTTTTATAGGAGTTTGTTTGTGTGTACTGTCACTACAGTTCATGCCTTAAACAAGCCTTTCTTCTCTCACTACAGCAGATACTGTCCTGCTGGCTGCAGAGACATAGCAGGTGACATTTCTGGGAACATTGGAGAAGGATATAGAGATGTAAGTACACAGGATAATGGGGGCAAATTTATAAAGACAAAAGAAACAAGAATAGAACAACTAGGTTTCAACTTTTTCTGCTTGACTCTTGTTAGTAATTCTTCTGGGCTGTTTTGCTATACCTTTTATTATCAGTATATAAGTTAAGTTATCAGTATATAAGCACACAGAGACGCTTTTCAAACAGACAAATCAATTGTGTGAGAACAAAGTCCACTGATTGTCAAATATACCTACTTACTTGTGGCTTCTGGCTTTCTGGAAAAAGCCTGCCTAGTGTTTGTCCTTCTTGAGGCAGTGCTCGTCCATGTACAAAATATTTCTGTACAAAATAATATGATTTTAGCCTTTACTTGTTTGGTGTCCACATGTGAAAAAGATACATTTCAGTAACACGTGGGCTTTCTTTAAGGTCATGCCAGCACTATTCCTAGCATATGCTCTGAGATGGAATAAATATTAAACACTGCCTTACCACATCCCACTGGTAACTACCAATCTCCTGGCTTCTTTTAACTTCTTGTTCTTCAAACTGAAAAAGTTGAAGTGGTTGCATTTATCCGCAGTTCATATGGCTCAGAGCTCTGCCCTCTCTGAGTCCCTCACCCTGGACTCTTCTCCTGTCATGTCTGTGAAATCTTTACCTCTCTCACAGAGGAGTAAGCCTAATCATACCACTGAAGAAAAATCCCACCCTATCACAGTCACTGAGTTTCCAAAAAGTCAGTGTTCATGTTTAACCTGTTCATCCAGTTATTCAAGCGTGCTGGCTCCAGCCTGGAAAGTGGCAGAGCTGAAGAAACAAAGAAATGCCACATTACATTCTCATTAGCTGGAGTTATTCTGGTTCCAATGATTAGGTTCCAATGATTAGGGCAGAAAAGCAGCACATGGCATGACCTCATGCAGATTTTATCTACACTGAGGAATTTGCAAAAGAAATTCTCCCTCCACCATTAAGGAGGATTTTCTGATGGGAAGAACCTGCAGGGCTCCCCTGGAGATGTGCTGCCTTTGTGCCTCCACTCTCCCCACCCCTGCCTGGAGGGGACAGCCCAGCACCTCAGCTTGTCCAGTAGCACAGCCCAAACTGGGCCGGTGTGAACCTGACCAGCCTCTGCCTGCAGCCCCTAGGAAAGCTTCCTTTGTACCTTTCTCTGTCCCTTTCCTGCTTTGCCCTAGCCCTGTTATTGCCACCTAGTTGGCACATGAGTTGTCCTGCCTGTGTTTTTCTATCTATCTAGCACTATCCCACCTGAGATAATGGAAATGGGCTGCACTTAAAACCCAGCAGCAGCTACTCAACACATAGCCAAACCCCTAATGTGCCCCATAATTCAAATCCTAAAGTGCAGTAATGGATGGGTCTGTCTTCAGGCAAGAGCACCAAGGAATTATTGATTTATCTTCCCAACGAAGCGTTGCCTTGCCTTTGACTTATTTTTTCCTGAGAAGTGACAATCTTACAGTACCTTCTCAGAAGCAGATCATTTGTTTTTTTCATTTGAAAAGAAAAATTACTTTGGGAGACATATATTTTTCCAAGATTACTCCTCTTTCTTCCACCCCTGCCTCTTACTCCTCTTGAGCTTCTGCTGGATTTTATGAGCTGTAACACCTGTATACCGGTAGCTTGGGAGGGAAGGCATTAGCAGCTTGTCAGATTGATTTCCTGAGCCGGGGCTCCTGCCTTCCAGACGTCTCTGCTGTGCAAGTCAGCGATCCACGCGGGCGTGGTGGCGGACGAGCTGGGCGGGCAGATCAGCGTCACGCAGCACAAGGGCATCAGCCGCTACCAGGGCGCCGTTGCCAACGGCGTCCCCTCCCTCGAGTGAGTACCACGGCTGGGCTGGGCTGGGCTGGCACCGGGCGCAGGGCACTGCCACCACCTGCACAAGCGGGCAGGGACACCATTTTGGGGAGCAAAAGATGTTAGGTGCATTTCTAGGGCTTTATTAAAATGGTGTTGGCAATGGAGATAGGAAGAGGTTTCAGGTTTTCAGTGGCTCTATACCATGTAGGGTGGTATTTTCATTTTTTTCCCCCCTTCTGTTCCTTCCAAAACATATTTACAAATTGCTTTGTTAGCAGATACTTGAGAGTATGATGTTCTGCAACAAACAGCTTTAATCGATGAGCTAATAAATCATGATAAATTCGTGTTGAAGTTTAAAAAAAGCTAGGAAAAATAAGTAAAAAGTGCCATTGAGCCATAGGGGATTTAATGAACAGCTTCTTAAACATTGTGCTTTTGACATCTTCAGAGTTTTTCTCTTTTAGAATATTTGTAGCAAGGTTGTTATATTTACTGCTTATCTTCTAACTTTTAATTGTACTGCTGTTGAAGTAGAAATAAATCCCCTAATCTCTATCCAGCACAGTAAGACCTTCCAGCAACTACTTCTGTCATTCCTGTTGGTTTATAGTTTTTAATTTTCAAATGTTATCTGGATTTTACATGGGGCCTTTTTTTTTCTTTTTTAAGAAGGGAAATTTCCATCCCATAACCTATGAGAGCTAAGGCAATATGTAATTTTTATACTATTTTCCTGTTTTCTCCATGATTTCTGACACCCTCCTGACAATTTTACAATCATGGTTTCATTCATTAAAAAAAAAGCCATTCTTATGCTCTGTTGCTGTGCTTAAACTTCAGCAGAGACTGAAATGCTTTATATACAATGGTGCTGGAGTATACAAAACTGGGTAGTATGTAGATCATAGCCAAAGAACTGTACAGCCTAAATATTTTCCATTTTTTTTTTAAAGTTAGTTGCCAAAGAAAATTAATATTAACTTGTCTCAAGCAAAGCAGGACTTAGAGCTCTGGTCAGGCACCAAGCCCCTCCATAAAACAAATAATACAAATTCTTTCCATCACACGTGCCAGCTTAGTGAAACCCTAAATTAAATATTTTGTACCTTACATAAAGATGTTACAGAACTGTTCACATACATTCGTATGCTTGTGACCCTTGATAATCCCAGTGGAGTAACTTGGGCAGTAGTACATAAAATTTTATAATGAAAGGGTATTGTGATTCCCATTTGTATTTTTTTCACCAGTACAAGAGCCAGTGGTCAAAGAATGAAGTGTGTAATTCTGCAAGTGTACACGTGCTAGGGGCTTTAGCTCATTTAATGTGAGGGCCTGAGAGAGAACCCTGAGGAGGAGCAGAGCCCCTGTAGCTCTCCTGCCTACAGGGACAGACAGAGGCACTCCTCGAGCATGATGCACATCTCCAAGGGACAGAATTGCCCTGAGGAGACAACAGAAGCTTTCTGCAGGTTCTACAGGAAGCCACAGGCTCACTGCCCACAAACTAGAGGGCACAGAGTTTGAGAAAAATGGGAGTGTCAGCACAGCACTTCCTAGAACGTTTCTGCCACACCTGGCAGCTGGGACAGTCTCTAGAGCAGATGAACTGTTGGTGTGAGCCCAGGAGACAGAAATTGGAGTATGTAGGGAAATGCTTTTGTTCCAAAGCATGAAAAAGGGCTCCTAGAAAGAGTAGGCCTGTTTACTAAGAAAATGAACCAATGCATTTTGTGCTTTAAAAAATCTTTTATAAGCAGTATCTACAAAGCTGCATGGCTTCCCTGTTCTGCAGTGCCTACATGCTGAAAGAAAATCCTGCTGATGAGCCAGTGCCTGCACGGAAAAACTGGTGCTTGAGCAGCAGTGCCTTAAGAGCTTTTTAGATGCCCTTAAATAAGAGCTTGCTCAAGCTTTTAAAATCTCATTTATAGTGGATTTCAGTATTAAAGGTTTAAATTATTTAGCGACTTTAGCCGAAATTGACCTCATCAAAAGCTGCTGCTGGAGTGCATCGAGCTGTTGAGTGTTGTGTTGTTAACATGGAGTTATGTCTTGCTCACCCAGCACCCTGCAAGAGCTGACCTTGGCCTCCCCACTCCATCTCTCAGTGTGTTTGTTACGCTCCAGCATGTGTGAGGTTTTCACTTCCCATGATCCATGTGCAGACCTGCACCCCCAGATGCTGTAATGAAGCCCGAATGGCTGGGTTTATTGGGCAGCTCTGATGCCCCAGTGCAAATGCACAGGTGCTGTAGCATGGCCTGGCCTGTGACTATACCTCTGCACACGTGGAATCATTTGCCTTTGAAAATGCAAGAGGCTGTGTGCTTGTCAACAGAGAAAGATAAGATTTGGGGTTAACCTACATTCTTAGGAGAAGTTTGCTTGAGACCAGCTCTGGCAAAAAAAAAGAAAAAAAAATGAGGAACATGGAGTGATTCCCTCCCTTAGAGGACAAAGTGGAACCTGTGTGACAAAATTCCAACAGTTACATTAGGAAACTGATGAATTACCACTTACTGAATTGGCTTGTTCTCTTTAGTGAATTACAATAGAAATTTATCAGATTTCATAGCTTTGTAGACCTTAGAAGTGCTAACCTTGATTTTCTAAATTTGCAGTCCTCTATTTGCTAAATTTGCAGTGCTCTATTTGAAAGGGTTCTGGTTGACTTTTTTTCATTATAAGTATTCAAGGAGCACTGTGATTGATGTTTTGGGTAGGTTTTTAGGTATTTATTTTCTTCTTTTCCCTTGAAATGAATTGCTTTGCCTTCACTAAGAAATCAACAACTGTTTTGGCTGTGATGTCGAACTGGTTTGAAGTGAGCAGAGTGCATCTGATTGCCCCCAAGGATTGCCTGTGGGGAAGATGTGGGAGGGAGGCCTTGTGTTTCCCCTTCTAGCTACTCAGCCGCCTACATGCTCAAATAAATCAGCTCCCACCCCGAGCTCTGAAGGGCTTCATTTGCCTGTAGTCATTAGTTTTCCCTCAGTGACAAAAAAAGGCAGTGTTTTTATTGACCTTGACATGGGACTACTTTCCTATTCCCCATTTGCAGTGCTCTCAAAACATATAGCCCTGTAAACATATAACACCGTGGTGAGGCTGCAGACAGTAGCTTGGGGGAAATTTTCCTGGCCAAAAACAAAGAAAGAGCAGCCTAAAAGGGAACTGTCTCCATGCTTGGTGCAGAAGTTGTTTTACTGCTTAGTCACGCTAGCCAAGGCTTTTCAAAAGGGGCCAGGGATGCATGCAGCTAATTGAAGTGACAGTGGAGGGGGCAGATTTTCAAGAAATCCAAACTAATTTCATGTTAAAAGCCTGGCTTTTCTTTTATGAGGCAGCCAGTTGGATTCATTGCTTCTGGAATGAAACCTCAGGGGCATCTCCTTGGGAATTAGAAAGCGGCTCCCTGAGAGGCCAAGGAAAACTCAGCTCTCCCTTAGAGTGGTGATTTTATCTTGTCCTGCATTGTGCAGGGCTGTGTGGAGTGGCCCAAGAAATTTTCCCCTGAAGCAAAACAATCCATGTCAGAAGGAGGAAGAAAAGGAAGCCATAGATGTGTTTAATGGAGCATAAAGAACCATTCCTGATGGGAGAGGTTGGCAGTGGTTATAACAGAACTGGTTCCCACCCAGATTAAAACAAGGAGTAGTTTTCATCCCATTTCCATCCTTTGACACACCTGTAGCCCAAGTAGGAATGGCCAGAGCTGGTGTGGTTTAGTCTCCATCAAGTGTAGCTCTTTCACAAGCAGCAGGAGTAACAGGGTGATGCAATGGGAAGTCACTCTAAAGCTTTAAAAAATGCTCAAAACCATTAAAAAATGACCTGAATTCAGTCACAGTGAGAGACGCACTTGAGTGCTCTTAAGGGGGTCAGTATCCAGCCAGCAGAGAAAGTGGCTGTCTGGCCAGAGATATTTTACTGGATAAACAGTGATTGTGCAGCTCTACCTCAGCACTCCTGTGACCACCTCATGAGAGGCTGAATTACCTTTTTCTTTTCTTACAGTGGTTCTCTGTCAGATAAGCGATTTACGTTTACTTCAAATGGTAAGAAAAATTGCTTTGTTTTGAGCTATTTAAATATTTTCTGTAAAAGTTTTAAAAAATAATCAGGAGAATGTCAGGCTGTGTCTAGGAAGGATATTTTAGGACAACAGCTTTTTAAAATTGGCAAGTGAATAAAAAAATTGAAGGGATCTGAAGTGAGCTAGGAAAAAACACAGAATATGTGCGGTCATACACACATAGATGAGAAACAGAAATAGTATTCTGCTGTTACATTTCTGGTGCCAGCATATGAAAAATGACAATCAGATAATCCCATTTTTATGTACTTTAGGCTACAGAAAATGAAAGCAGTTTTTCTTCAGATATTTGTAATTTCCATCTTCATCATATAAGCGGAGAAAGAAAACATAGGAGAAATGAAAATATATTTATATTGCACTGATACAGAAGGCGTTTTTGTTTATGGCTTTCCAAGATGCAAAACCCTCTTTTAATCTGTCAAGCCGTTCATTTCCATAAAACACAGCAAAGAGGGGGGGAAAGTTCGCATTCGTTCATTTGAATTATATTTCACTCATGTGAGATAAAATCATTTACTATTCTACTGAAAACTGTAGAGCATGTATAGGCCTTTGAATCTGCCAAGGAATTATTTTTAACTTCATTGAACCATATTCCACTGGCCTGTTTTCTCTGAAGAACCTTGATGTGCAGAGACTTTGTGGGTTCTTTGGTGGAGTTTGTAGTGCTTACCCACAGATATTATCTTCATGATATCACATCTTGGCAGCTGTATCAAGGAGCTTCTCTAATGAGTAACTTTCCTAACCCTAATTGCAGGTGGGAATCATGAAATATTTACAGTAAAGTATTCTTCTCAGTACAGTGCCTTCATCTGTGAAATGTTTTGTACAGCAGAATTAGTTAATGCCAATCTCAAAACATAAATATTATGTTTCAGAAGGAAAAATTTAAAAATAAAATATGTCTTCACAGGAATGAGACAAAAGTGCAGAGATTAAAAAACTAAATGGCAAAAATAGCAGATGTAGTCAGAAGGTGTCATGTATGTAGGAGTTAGACTGGTAAAGGATTGGGACTGCAGCTCTCTGGTACTGGATCATACGCTACAAATTGACTGGTAAACACCACAGCTAATGGAGAGCATCAGGCTAGCACTAGATTCAGCAATGTCTGACTTTGCTGTTGTGGGTGGTCTTCAAATGTTGCTAGCCTAATATAAAAATATCCTGTGAAAATGCAAAATAACTCCTTCTGCCTGTCTGTGTGGGGACTCCTAGGCTGCAACAAATCTCTCAGTCTGGAAGAGGGATTCCTCTCCAAGAGCCAGGTTACTGCATCTTCCTACTGGGAGGAAACCAATGAATTTGGGCAACTACTCCTGTGGTCCCCAGACAAGGCTTGGCTACAAGTCCCAGGATGGTCTTGGGCCTCCAACCACAGCAGCAACCGGGAATGGCTGGAGATAGACCTGGGAGAGAAGAAGAGAATTACAGGTATGTCGCTCTCTGGGAATTAGAGGGTTTCAGCTGGAGAAGAAACTGAGTGCAGCTGGAAAGCTGATAGTGCACTAATGCAACGTTTCTTTTGTTAAATGTAATTAAGTGTTCTGCACTTTCTGCACTCAGGAATATAATTTTCCTGTTTAAAACAAGAAACTATTTGCAAGACTGGTCTTCCTACGAGGGTATAGGATTGAACTCAGCTACGCATATCTGATCTGTAAACACGCTGACAGAACAAAATACTTACACACGGAGCAGTGGAGTCTGGGTGGATGATCTGAAATCAATAAGAAACATGAAAGTCACAGCCTTTGAAACAAGGCCTAGGTGAAAGAAATTCCTGTTTCCATCTCCTGGTTTGATTGTAAAAATGTAAATTACAGTTGCTGCTAAAGATGTAAAGATGGCCAATACAGACCATAATATCAAAAAGCAATTTTCATTTTGGAGTCACAGAATCACAGAATGAGTAAAACTGGAAGGCACCACAGTGGGTCATATGGTCCAGCCTCAAGCAGGATTATCCTAGAGCACATAGCCCAGGATTGTGTCCAGGTAGTTCTTGGATATCTCCAGTGAGAGAGACTCCACAACCACTTTGGACAGCCTGCTCCAGTGTTTGGCCACAGTAAAGAAGTTCTTCCTCTTGTTCAGGTGGAACTTCCTGTGCATCACTTTCATTGCCTCTTGTGCTGTTGTTTGGCAACACTGAGCAGAGCCTGGCTCCATCCTCTTGGCACACTCCTTTTAGATACTGACAGACACTGATGAGGTCCCCTCAGACATCTCAAGGCTGAACAGACCCAGCTCCCTGAGCCTTTTGTGCTCTGTTTAAAATATCTATTGATCTAAGTTCACAATTTAAAACAGATTTCCATTCTTCACCCAACTTTTAAACTCAATTTCAACACAGTTTGAAAAATAAACTAACACCTTGAAGATCAAGTTTTCCAAATTGTTTTGGCTTCTGTGTTTGCATTTGCAAATGTTCCCTTAAAACAGGCACATAGCAAATGAAAATGTTTCTTGCATTTTCTTAAAAGGGATTAAGACCACTGGTTCTGGATCCACGAATTTCAACTTTTATGTGAAGACATTTACAATGAACTATAAAAATAACAACTCAAAATGGAGAACTTACAAAGGGATTCTGAGCAATGAAGAAAAGGTAAGGGAAAGTGGGAAGGGTAGGAAAACACAAAACAATAATGCCTATGCTGTCTTGACATTGAAGGGCAAGCTTTCACTGTCAAGAATGATTAGGAGTTTCAAACTTGTCTAGACTTGGGCTGTCTTCACCAGTGTAATTTATGGCTGTGGAGTAGATAGTGAGCTTGTTGAAACAAGGAAGTTATCCAGGGATTGGTGGAGCTGTGGGACACACACAGGGAGGCATGTGTATGTCTGCACCCTTCTTTTAAAAAAGTGCTGTAACTGGAGCTGTACAGCAGCTGTTGGGGCAAGTCCTTAGCTCAGCTCAGTGTTTGCCTGTGCCAGGGATGCTGTTGGTATGGCACCAGCAAAGCTGAGGGTCAGCTCCAAATGCATTGGGATGGTCAATCCACCTCCCCCTGCCAAATGAAACAACCCCTCCAGTGAAGGGCAGAGCTGCTGGTGGAGTTTGTTTGGAAACATTTTCCCCTGAAAACTTCATGTTTTCTTTCAAACAAAAGAAATCCCAAAAGCCTCCCTCCCTGTCCCCACAGTGTTCAAAGTCAGACCTCCACTCATCATTCCTGAGGGATCTCAGCTTGCCTCAGGAGAAGGCTCTACTGTCCTCAGGGCTGATGGCAGTTTTTGAAAACTTGGCAGAGCTGAAAAGAGATTTCCTGCTAGCTCTGCTTTTCTTAGCTTGCATGGCAAGGAATTTCCAACATTAATGGTGTTAATACTTTTTAAATGTTAAACTGAGGGGATGCTGGCCCAAAGAGTGACAAATCAGCCTAGTAGTGGGTGAACTGCAAAGGCTTAGCTACTATTAAAATATGCAGGCTTGCAGTTTCCCACAGTGACTTGTCATATACAAATATCTTTTGAAAGTATTATATACAATCTTAGTTTCAGCTAAGGTGCATGACAGAACCTGTCCCATCAGAATCCTATATGGCCTGGCAATTTATCTAAGATATGCTGAGCTCACTTCTCTGTCTCATCAGACTTTTAGGTTTTCCTAGATCATGCTGAAGCATCTCCAAGAACTAATATTGCAAGGATGATTGTTCTTCACAAGGGGCTGAGCTGATTCTGGGTAATAATATAAAAATGCAGTGACAACTGTGTAGTTAATAGAAAACTGACCATTTTACTAAAATGTCTAGAAATGGTTCACTTCAGGTTTTACCTTTTTATGTTTCTGTCTGCTGTTTCCAAGAAAGGGTGCTGCACTGCTCTTAAATAAAAAATGATAGCATTATACCAGCATACATTAGCTGGGAATCACACAGTATTGAAACGGTGACAATCTTTCTCCTCCAAGCTAACAGAAAAATGTGATCATCTGGCACAACTGAAAAGATTATTTCTTTCCAGAACTCTCAATTCCTAAAATCTTGTGGCTGAATCCCAGGTTATCAGTGTGTTAGTCTTAGAATGAAAATCTTTGAAGTTGGATGTCAGGAGCACTTTGAAGAAAGAGACTATTAAAGCAGGGCAGGCAATGTGTGTGCCCCTTTCGCTGCAGGTGTTCCAAGGCAACTCCAACGCTGGTGACGTAGTGCGCAATAACTTCATCCCTCCCATCGTGGCCCGTTACGTGCGGATCATCCCTCAGACCTGGAACCAAAGGATAGCCCTGAAGCTGGAGCTGATGGGCTGTAGAATAATGCCAGGTATGGGGTCAGCAGTGCATGGTGCCTCTGAAGCCCCCTGTGCTGCCCAGTGCCACTGATGCCCCCTTCTCTCTTGCAGCCAACAGCTCCTTCACGCATTCCATGTGGCAGAAACCGAGTCAGAGCACAGAAACCTCCCTTGGAAAAGAAGACAGGACTGTTACAGAGCCCATCCCCTCCGAAGAAACTAGCTTGGGTAATACTACCTAGTGCTGCATTTTCTCTAGGATGCATCATGTCTTCAGCCCAGTCTGAGTGAACTTTAAACTTTCTCACAAATCAAAACTTTTATTTTCCCTTCAGACTTTAATAATGACAGAGAGAAGAGGGAGGAGCAATAAGTTCTTTTTGTCTTAAGGCACAGAAAGAGATTGAAAGCCTTAATTTTCCTTGATGTGTTAAACATTGGGCTTTGGTTTCCCTGTCATATTGGTTGATTTGCCATGCTTGGTGGGTGGCTCAAGGGAATACAGTGAGCACTCAGCAGCAATTTTTGGTACAGTTCTTCCTCACTTTCATCCTGTATTTTAGAATTTTTTAGTATGTGAAGTAGTTGTCTCACTAAAGTGTTATCTTACCTCCACACAACCATGACTCCTTCCAGAGCGAGTTCCCAGCTGAAAGCAGCATACAGCAGTGCCTGATTGTCTAATTAAACACTCTTCCATAATGCCTGTGTTTATGGGGGCTCAGACAACCTTAATTTGTGTAATACTCCCTGAATTTGCGGTCTTCATCCTTTAATGTTGTGGAGCTAACTTCTTAGACTTTAAAAAGCAAACAAACAAAATTTGGTGCTTATACTGACTGTTTAGCGGGCTCATAGCCAGGCAGGAATTGCCAGACCCACTGTACCAAATGCTACTACCCATTAGGTAGCTGATAGTTGTAGAAATGCCTCTGTGAAAAAAAATAGTTGTAAGAAGCAATCAGTGGAAGAAAAAAAAATTCTGAAACTGCTTGCCAAGAGCAAGAAAGCTCTGTTCATCTGTGCAGCGGTAGGACTAAACCATATCCATGTTCACTGAAAATGAAATCCACTGAGATTTCATCTGCTAAATTGTAAATACCCTGTGGACACTTCTACTGCCTTATTCTCACAGCTGAAAAGTGTCTGTGGAAACAGGGAACAGCACACTCCTGACACAAGAGCCACCCCACTTCTAATTTTCAAATCCCTGCTCTAAAGCATGTTGTGTTAGAATTTAACAGTGGCTGAACAGGATTTTTTCCCTAGGTTCCCTCATGGAAATCTTTGAGCTATTTTGACTGAAATGTTTCAGCCAGTTCAGCATGAGCCAGATACTTGGCATGTAAAATTGCAGTCTCCTTTGGCAGATTTATAAGCAACTGCAAACAGAGTGTGTATGAGTGGGTTTTTAAAAGTCATCTAGTGTGTAATAAGAAAGAGCTGCTCTTTGTAAGGATGCAAATAGATGCCAAGTCAAGTGTAACCCTTGAGAAAGTATATTCAACTATTTTGTTTCAACATTGTTCCACACGGGTCCATGGCATCCAACCATGGCTGAGGATTGTCTTTTAGTTTTACAGTTGTACATTCTCATGCTCTCTTCAAGAAGCATTCCTGCAACATTATCTTACCTTTTGCTGTAGTAAAAATTACCATCTTTGGAGTAATTTACCTTTTAAACTTTTATCCCTTCTTTTTTCTCATGCAGGTTTAAAGCTCACAGCTATAATTGTCCCCATCTTCATCGTGCTGTTTCTGTTCTTGTTCTCTGGAATTTGTATCTGCGCAGCCCTACGCAAGTAAGATACTGGTTTTTGTCAAAGGAGGCATTTGTGGGTACCTAGCTAGCCTGTCCAACTCCATGCCCTCTTTCCAGAGCCTCCTTACCAGGGAGCTGGGAATTGATCCTGTTTGTCAGTCTTTCTTTTAAAGTAGAACTCAGTGCTGAGGGTACCCACTGCAGGGTTTAAATTGTAGCACATATGGGGAAGCCCTTCTGACAGAACCACTATGCAAATTATAAATTAAACCAAGAGGAGCTGGTGCATTTATGGACATTGTAAATTATATTTCGTACTGTATGCCTCCCCTAGTCGGAGAAAAATGAAGGTAAAGCAGGTCAGAACTGTGCATAACCAGCTGCTCTCTTCACCCTACATATACCCACATGCATTGAGGTGTAAAGTAGTCAAAGACAGGAAACTTACCACACCAAAGCCAAATAAAAATTCAGTGAAGGGAAGGAAGATTTGAGCTATCTATCTGGATCATTTTCTTTCATTTCCCTCCTGTTGTGTTTCTGCTTCCCAGTCCCTTAAGTTAGAGCACTTACCCTAGCAGGCTGCCAGCAGAGCTCTGCTCTGTGGAGTCACACATACACTGGTGTAAGCAGCTAAAATGAAGCTATTTCATCTCACAATACTGAGGACTGGAACAATCACTGCTAACTGTGCTTCCTGCTAGATGCACATTCCTATGAACCTGCACTTGCATGTTGAACCAGGAAATGCTTCTGTCAGCAGATGGGATTTGGAAGTGTAAGCAATGCTCTGGTGACGCTGCTTCATCACCAGTGATACTCAGCTCTGCCCTGGATTCCCAGTAAATCTATAAAATAGCCAAAGAATTCAGAAGAGCAGACCCAAACATAGCCCAGAGTGACACATCTAGACATAGACGCATCAAACTTGTGAGTGCCAGCCCTGGAAATTTGAACACCAGCACTCACAACTTGCACATAGATGGAGAAAAAGAAAATGTCAAAGTGCTGGTTTGCATGCCTGATGTTCTAGTAAACAACAACCTCCAGGAACTCAAAGTGAAGCCTTGTCCTCAGCCACTAAATAAAAAGGCTCTGCTGGAGCTAAGGCACGAAGCTGAAATGCTCTAAGTACTGATGTTTATAAACCCTTTCCTCTCCTCACAGGCGAGAAGCCAAAGGACTTTCTTACGGATTATCCAGTACTCAGAAATCAGGTTAGTGGAGAATCATGCACTTTGTCCTGTCCTGTCCACTGGGCCAGCAGGAAGGGGTTTATGCAGCTAAGCATTTAATGCTTGTGAAATAGCATCCACATTTCCTCATTCAAATTCACCTCTTCATACAAGGGAAACAGCAAATGATAGTCCCACTTGTGTCATCCTAGCACAGTGCCCTGAGAAACAATATAATTTGGTTTCTATGACAGAAAGGCAATTAACAAAAGATCTATTATACAGAGTGCATAAATTAGCATGTAAGAGTGCTCCCAGGTGCCCTCCTTTTCCTTCCCACTTCCAAAATACCTATTTTGCAGAAAATCGCTGCTTCTCTTTTCCCCACAGCAGAGGGGATTGCCTTTCTCTAAGAGAGCAAGGGATAATCATTTTTTATGGCTTTAGTATTTTCTTCTCACTGCCCTTCCTGGCTGGAACTGTATTTATAAAGCCTAAGAACAGTGAACTGTATTCAATGAGGGATTGGCTTGAGCTCACTGCTTTAGGAGATGACTGCAAAATCCCGATGAAGTATTTTCTTTGTCTTGCTCAATAACATTTTCTAGAGTGGGGTTCCCATCAGCTTGGCAGTTGGGGTGTTTTCCTGGCCAACCAGTTCTGTCGAGGAATATCCTTCTGAAACTCGGCTTTCCACAAAAAACCCAAACCACTGAGCACTTCATATGTCTCTTGACAAGTCTTTTGCAATAGCTCAGCTCCAAAATTTCATCCCTCAGTAGGTGCTGACGTCAGTGAAAGGAATGCTGTTACCCACTGCAGCTCGCCCTCATTAGAAAATTAATTTGTACTTAACATCATATTTGCTAATATGATTTTTCAAGGTCACATCATAATCCTTTCTCACTTGCTAATGAGGACAAATCCCAAGAAATTGGAGATAGCTTCTTACCCAGTCAGTTCATTTCTTGTGTGTCTGCTTCATAAATCAAGCTCCTAAGCTCTTGTGAACCAGGCTTGGGGCTTGCAAAGCTGTGAGTCAAGCTCACCTCTCCCCAGACCTCCTGGCGCAGGCTCCAGCAAGTCCCTGACACTGAGGAGTTTTTCTTTTCTGTCTCACGAGGATGTTGTGAGAACAAGTTAATTGATGAGTGCAGGTGCTCAGATACCAATGAATCAGAAGCCACACTAATCCACTGCAAAAGAAGAAATTTTAAGCATTATTTTTGCCACATATTCAATGCCTAAACACAACTGACTTAAAGTTGGTATTTTATCAATATACTTTGTTAAGGCATTACTGTAGGCACCTACAGAGTTTGAGCCCTTCTTGCCAAAAAAATCTTATATAAACTTGGAAATCCCAGTTGATGATTCACTTCTTCCTTCACCCTCCATATTCAGGGGGCTTTTTTTAAACAAACAGCCCATTTTAGTCATGTTTTAAAACTATTTCAATATATTGACAGCAATGAGTATACCGAAAATTAAACTTTCTGGTAAGTCTTCTGATTCCAAGCATTTAACTTGCTGATAAGCCTTCTATTTTAATTTCTTTTTCACAGGTTGTTGGAAACAAATCAAGCAGCCCTTTACCAGACATCAGTCAACCGAATTTACCATCAGCTATAATAATGAGAAGGAGACACCACAAAAGCTGGATCTGGTCACCAGTGACATGGCAGGTAACAGCTGCTCCCCCTCGGATCCATCCCTTTTGCTCTGTGTGCAGAGCCAGTAACAGGCAGAGGGATGGCCCAGCAGTGTGACAAGCTTCAGCTCTTATGCAAACTGAGGCCCAGGAATAGATTTATTTATGTTCATCCCAAATGTATAGTGAAGCAGCTATAAATATATTAGGGAGGGAAAGGCCCACTGTTTTGGAATTTTGTTTTTGTGGAGTTGTTGGAAAAATTTCCTGACTCTGAAAGAGTTGCAGCTGAAGATACTGATGGAGGGCACTCAGGCATGGATAAAGTGCAAGAATGTGCCTAGGATAGGATTGCTTCCCTTTGCTGACTAATTTTTGTGTTTCTATTTAAACACAAGTGTCTCTGGAAATGGAACAAAGAAATGATCAGCCCCTTGCTGCTGATCAAATAGAAAAATTACTTACTTGGTTTATAGTGGGATTTCATGCCTAGCTGGAAGTTGTGCTCAGATCCCTGTGCAGCTTTCCTGAACTATCTGGCAGATCAGGCCTCCTGAAGAGGAGGCAGGTAGGTGAGAGGGAAGAAGTAAGCCAACCACAGCACTTCTTCCTGTGCTACTTTGGCTCCAGGTCACTGTTTGGATAGAGCAAATCCCAATGAAGGAGCATCAGTACTATTTGCATCCCAAAGGGATGATTTTTTAATTCATCCTCTTAGCACATCTTATCCCCGCCTAGTCTAGTTTGTCTGGTAAGGCTAGTGAGACCAGCCATTTCATGGGATCAGTAATCAGCACTCTTGAAGAAAGATTAGTTTCCTGTTTCCAGCCCCCAGACCTTAGAAATCCCTTAGAATTTCTTCATTGTGTTTGGCAGAGAAATACATTTAAAAAACAAATGGATGGTTACTGTAATTCCATATGGTGCTGCTCTCAATATCTTTCAAAGACAGTTTCAATCCTTTATAGAAACTTTCAATATAAATATGCAGAGACCTATAAAGCAGCTTTAAGGAAAAAGAACGAATAAAGGTTGCTCACATAATATGGTTTTTTTGGTTCCCTGGCCATGTCTGGGAAGTCTTTGCTCTCTCCACCATCCCCTCCTGCTGTGTTTATGGGAAGTCTGAACTCTCAGCCTGGCTCAGGCATATTCCCAGCCTTAGCATTTCACCTGCAGTCTCCTTGAAATTAAAAAGCCATGAAATAAGAATGTGGATGCAACCTAGAAATGTGCCATTTAATAATTTAATTGCAGGGAGCACACAGTTTGCATATAGGTTTTCATGCTACATGGAATTCCCTCACTTCAGACTGCCTGCTGGCTCCCAAAGGCAGCCAGGAGGAAGCCGAGATGCTCCATCCTGAGCGAGAGAGATTTCTGGGGATGGTGGCAGCGATGCTGGGGAGAGCTGCACTACTTACTTAGAGAAATATCATAACACCTTCACCCTACAAGCTGAAGTTTGGGACCCAGCCAGAAACTGCCAAAAAGATTCACAGGACATATGGGATCGAATTCGACGCTCATGTCAGATGAACCGCGATGCCAGAACAGAAACCGAGCTAACTTCTTCACGCCTGCGTGCAAACACCACACTTTAGCAGTGTCATTTACTAGAGCTGTTCAGGCCACCCTTGGTATCTGTACGAGATTGTCACCAGCGCCAAAGCGAGAAAGTTAGAACGTTCACTTTCCTCATAACAGTGTTGCTTGTTTTTTCAGAAAACTTTCTCGTTCAGACCTCCTCACACACAGCCTGGCACCTACCTTAGCTAGAGGTGCAAGCACGCGCTTCTTGTGGCCATGTTTCCTCCATCTCACTCCTTGCTCCTGCTCAGGCCTTAGGCCAGCTCTATCCCTGCCATCCCCTTTGACTGGGTGACTGCCCAGTCCCTCCGGCAGCACCATTCCCGCTTCTCCCCCCAAGCTCATCCCCCCTGGCACGCCTGCAGCCGTGCTGAGCTGGCTTAGCACATTTCACACTTCCATTGACTCTCTTGGCTGCCGTTTTGCCTAACTTCATCCTTCTTGTCAGTCAGCTGCTGTGAGATGCCTTTTAAATAAAGCCGGCTCGTTATGAATCCTCTGGGCATTTTAATTATTCCAAAAGTGGAACACTCATTTTGGAGAACTTCTCGCTTGTGGATCTTCATGCAATGTCCTTTTTCCAGTTTGTTGTTAATGTTTTGTTGACCTCACTCTTTCTTAGGGCTTTCAAGTATACTCCAGAAATGTTAATTTATTTGGGGGGGTAAGTAGGGAAAGGGAGGGAGAGAGTAGAAAAAGAGGTGGCAGATTGGACCTTCTCTGTGGAAAAGCTTCTGCTATGTTCTGCAACTCTTGCTCGCTAAAGGAGGTTACAGGATCAGTGTTGGGGAAAGGTTTCCTCACACCCCCAAAAACCACACTTTTGATACAAAAACAGAGTAGCTTTTCAACATAAAATACCTATCTGTGCATAAGTATTATATACATAAGATAACCAATCTATGCCTTACTGAGCATTTCATGCTTCCTTTTAGATTATCAGCAGCCTCTCATGATCGGAACTGGGACGGTAACACGTAAAGGATCTACTTTTCGCCCCATGGACACCAAAGAGGAGGGAAGAAGGGGGAGTTCTGAGTTTGAAAATCACTATCACTGCCCTCACAGAGCTAACAGGCATGAATATGCTCTGCCCCTGACCAGCCAGGAGCCCGAGTACGCCACCCCCATCATAGAGCGGCACATAGCAAGAGAAGGTAATTTCCCCCCTGAGAACGGCTATAACGTTCCCGTCGCCTCGTCTCAGATACATTCCCTCACCGCTGGCAGCTTCTCCAGCTCCTGCAAAACCGACACCAGGAACGGAGACTATCAGACACCCCAGAGTGTCATAAACTACGACAAACCCAAAGTTAATGGTGTTCTGACCTCCGTGAGCTACAGCACAGACTACCAGAAGCCCCAGCACAGTGCTCTCGGGGGCGAGGGGTACTCCACGCCCAGAGACTGCCTAAAGCCCATCAGCCAGACAGCAATGACAGCTCTCTTGTGATCTGCCGAGCAGCAGCGGCACGGTGCGCAGGAACGTCGCTGCACAGCTTTCTGAAGTGAAAACAGAGTTTGGAGGGGCTCTGCTGTGGGAGGCAGAAGGCAAACAAGCCCTGTGTACATAATATTGCTGTCTTGCTGGGTTCTGACATCTGAAGAAAGCATATGCTGTTTATCACTGTTTATAGCAAGAGAGATGTTATCAGTGAAGACTGTACATCTTATTTTCTGTAACTGATCTCAGTGCTCCGTTTGCAATGTGTGCAATTTGTACATAGCTTTTATTTAAGGAGAATTTCTTAGGTTTCCTTTTCACCTGGGGGTTTGAAAGGATTGCAGGAATGACTATTTAAGAAAAACAGTCCTCTTTTTCTGTCTTTATCTTACCTGCTGCTGTACTGGCAGCTGTAAATGGTGTATGTTATGGTTGTGTTGATTCATCTCCTTTCCTATGATAACTAAAGATAGGGCTGTAGTTCTAATTAGGAGGATAGAAGTTAAACTTCTTGCTGCATAATGTGCATGAGAGAAGTCAGCTGAGTATTTAAATACTGTGCTCAAACACAACTTCCCAGCTGCTTTTTTAGCAGCAATTCTCACATGCTTGAATTTGATCTAGCATACAAGCTGAGCCCATCGAACTTGCAATTCATGTTAGAAAACAGGTAGAAAGGCTGAAACTGGTTTTGGGTTCAAGCCATGGTTATCACTCCACAACAGGAAAAAAAAAATAAAAAAGAAACCAAACCAAAAAAACAGAACCAAACAATATATCCAATACCAGTTAATCTGGAGAAATTATTTTAATTTTTTTATTTAGGAAGTGTGTGTGTAACCAAAATGTGAATTTACAGCTGAGAACTCAGTGCTGTTCAAGCCCTAGCCAATTTTCTGCTGCTAAAACTTTAAGGAAATTTGTTCCTTGGCACAAAGCAGCAAACTTCCTGAACTCTTAATTTCTCCACTAGATATTTTTCTGTCTTACAAATTTAGTGTAACATTTCTGTTAAAAGTATTTCAACTAACTGAAACACAGTGTGTGTTTGGGTTACTGTTGCAGTTAAATTTGCAAGACAGCACATCAGCACTGTTGTTTTTGAACAGTTTTTCTTTTGCAGCTAATGTTTCCCTTAGTTCCGTTTTCAGACAAACTTGAAAAAGCTTGGGATTGGGTGCAATGTATCGCACAGTAGCTGGCTCCTCTTTCAGCAGGGGCAGCTTTGGAGCAGAGCAGCTTCTGGTCATGACTGGGACCGTCCACTGCCCCTCTACCTCCAGTGCTTGGGGCATTTCTTTGTATTCAAAAGCTTGTCCTAAAATGCCAAGAAGCAATATACTTCTGTGAAGAAAGAATGGTGCTATGCTTAAAGCACAAGGTTGGGAAACGAGACCAGTAAAACCTGAGCTCTGGGAAAGCCACTCTTTGAAGGCCCTCTCTTTATTTCCTTGTACATAAATGGGATGATTTGCAAAGGATGCAACGAAGATTGATCAGTCTGTTCGCAGAGTGCTTTCAGACCTCTGGGTGGAAAGTGCTGTCAGAGGACAGACTGGTTGCAGTGGTACTGCTCACAAATACTGCTGACTCCGGCCAGACCCGAACTTAAGGCCAGCTCTGGGTGGGTTGCTTGCATACCCCTGTTTTGCAGCCTCAGGCGGTGCCATTCCTCCGCGCTGCCGCACCGTGCATGCGATTCCCGTGCAGAGAGAAAGAGTCAAGGTAACCTCGTAGCCTTCCTGTGTTTGCTGTCAATACAGTTTCTGTGAAATGTCTAAAACACCTCAGGTCCTGAAGTGAAACAGCAGCAGCCTGTTTGTTAGACCGAGCTGGGCGGTGTTGTTTACCTTCTGTTGTTTACATGTCTGTGTAAATAAAGAACACTGGTATTTGTAAATCAGCCACACAGGCCTGCCACTTCACTCAGTGATTCGATTATCGCTGCACGCCCACTCCCGCCACACACCCTGCAGGGTGACAAGGAAGTGTTCCTCACGCCCTGCAAAAGTGCCAGTTGCGCTGCTGCAATTCACGGCTCCAGTGTGACAGGCTAAAAAAAGATTCTCTCGGTGCCCCATTTAGCCCAGATTTTCTGTCCATAAGCTCTAGAGAAGAAGAACCCACAAACAAACTCCTGCAGCAAACCCTGCTGCAGGAAGCGTATGATTGAGGAAAGGATGAGGATGCCCTCCTGATGAGCTTGAAACCAATCCTCTGCCCACACAACTAATTAGCCTGGCTTGTCACTTGACAAACAAGTCAGTAATCAGGCCTACTCCCCACCTAATGAGGCAGCTAAGGAACACAGCAATGCAAGGGGACTAGGCAGCAGATGACACTACTTGTATTATAATGAACTTTTTGCATATTTCTGCCACATGTTTGGCACATCTGCAGCATGGTACAAGTGTCAAAAGCTTCTTGGCAGCATCTGCCCATTTCTGCTGTCATTCAAACCCATCTTAATACAGCTGATTTAGCCTAATGGAAAGTTTGGTCTCAATTTGCACCTTGCCTTCATCTCCACCCCTGTCAAAAGAAACCCAACAAACCTGCAAAGCTGGGTTAAAATAGATCCCCAGACATCTTCAGCCTCCTTTCACAGCGGCTTAGTGCTGACAGGGACAGAGGCAGCACATCTGGTCACTGCCATGGTGCTTCATGGTTCACATCTGAGTGAATGCTGAGCATGGTTAACACTAAAAGCCTTGGGCCTCTCTACCTTGGCCTAGGAAATTTTTAGCAACCCTAGCAGCAGATAAGCAAGGAAACTTCCTGCCCTACATCTCTCTATCCTAATGGTGGTAGAGATACAAAATCCTGGTGTAGGCATGAAAGAGGCATGCCTGAATCTTACCAGTGCCAGTGCCCATCCTCATGTGCATCCTCTGAATGTCTTTTTACACACTGATACATCAAACTCCAGCTTGTCTGCATCAGCCTGTCCTCACTGCCAAAGCCAGATGCAGGTATAGCACAGGCAGCCTTATAAAACATCACAGGTTTAAAAACCTATTGTTCCACAGTGAAGGTTAGAGTATGGACCATTCTGGGATATTTCAACACTCAGAAGGCCTGTTAGCTCTGGACCTCTCTCCAGCATCTCAGAGATTCTGTGAGAGCAGAGTCTGATCCTCTGGTGAGGGAGACTTTCAGTGGTGATTTGATACCAAACTTCTTCCCTGAGCAGACACTCCCAGTGGGCTAGAACAGAAAAGCCAAGCCAGAGTCCACAAGAAGGTTAAATATTAACTGCTCCTGGCACTTAGGACCTGCCTGTGCCATTGCTCATGACAGCAAATCTCTGACTTTGCTGGGAACAGGGGCAGCCCTGTAACTGCACATCTGACTGAGGGAACCAAAGGAGGTGGCTCTTGAGGTAAGAAAGTGTAAAAATTGGTGTCAGCTACCTACAACTCAAACCAAAAAATGACAATATGCATTTCCAGCTGGTGCCTTATATTTAAAACACAAAAAAAATTCCAAATGAAACACAGGAGGCTGGATTCTAATCATTAGAAGCAGCTTGTGAATCCCATGGCTGGTCTGCATCATTGGTATGGCTAAAACCTGGGAAGATTAAGTTTTTAATACAGACTTCCTTCAGATTTTTCCACTGACTGCCAGAGAACTGGCAGTCCTTCACTCCATGGGCAGATTTTAATGGAAACCTGTCTGAAGCACAAAATATGCCCTACACATGATGGGAATATCAGGCCATAGGTCCCATTACAGGAGAAGATACCTAACTGTAGTTACCTGTTTGGTAGATATCATTAAAACAAAAAGTGCAAAAATGAAGAGAGTTCTAAGAAGGGAGTCTGTCTTCTCAAAGCAGTCCTGTAGGATCAGATGTCCACTGAGAAGTAACCTTGTAGAAATCCATCTGTATTTTTCTGTCCACCCTCTCTCCAAAATCTGGTAAGCTTTGCTCAGCAAGTGGGCTTCTTAAAGGCTCCTCAGCCTGTAATCAGGCCAGACCAAAGGAATGACAAGGTTATGTTGTTGCAGTCCTTTTTCCTTATTATTTTCCATAATAAAAATTGTGTACTGCCCTTTTCTTTCCAATGTCAGCTATGATGTAAGTTTGTACTGACCTCCAGCCTACACTGTGATTAGTACAGTGTGAAAGGAGAATTTACCATTTCATTTAAAACTCATCAGTATTGTTGATACCTACACTGAAAAATTACCCTGCCATGGCTGCGTGGGGTTAACAAGACTACCAGTGCAATGCCTGTGAATTACTGAAGATAGGGTGAGTTTCACAGAACATATTTATTTAAAAGGTGCCATTTCTGCACAATCAGTTTCAAACTTAAAATAGAAACCTCTCTTGAGGGCTTCCTTTTTTTGAAGCCCCCTTCCTCCCCCCGGTACAGTCCTACAATCCATTAAGGACACACAACAAGGAGTCAGATAAAGTATTTCTAAACTAGATAAAGACAAGAGGGAAGGCATCCTTAGTTGGAGAAAATTCCTGCTACCCATGATAAGGAGGATGCCTCACATCTAACTTTCTGTGCTATCTCATTGTATAGTCTGGACATGAGAATTTGGAGACCTTCATTCAAACGCCACCAATTTGATTAGGCTTTGCCTCACATTAAGTGGCTGTAAGTCCTGAGAAACCTTTGCCATCTACAGTAGGCAAAGGTTATTTAGTAACCTCTTGTCCTGGGCTGAGTTAATTCATTACTTCGACACTCACAGCACAGCTACTGCTCTGCCATGTGACATCCAAGAGATTATCATCCTGTTTATTTTTGTATAGTCACAAGTATGAAGAAGAGAAATCCAGGAAGGAGACAACTTAATCAAGTTAAAGCACAACATTTTTTGCCATGGTAAAAAATGAAAGTCAAAAAATACAACATTGTAGTGTTACTAAGGCATTTGTGCCCTGAATAATCACCCTGAACTGACCTCAAGAATTCATAATTTTGATTAGACACAGAATTTTTAACAGACTTTACTGAAAAAGTTCCCTTGTATTATTAATGTATTAATAATCTGCATTATTGGCTAACCCAAAGAGGAACAGTACCCTGAATATCCAGCACTTCCTCCTACTAAATCTGAGCTACCAAAAAAGAATGAGAAAACTTACAAACATAACAAATTATTCAAAGCTTGTAACAGTCTCTCAGCCAAATCAGATGACAACAGACAATAATAGACTTTGAAAACACATGTGTGTTGCCTACTAGAAGGCAGGCAAAAAGGTAGTGAAGGAGCCAAAATTGTAGGCTGAAGAGAAACACCAAGACCAACTTAAAACAAACAATATAGAAACACACAGCAATGGGTGATGCCTGAGCTGTGACAGGCAAGTCACCAGAAGCCTTCCTCCATGAGGAGTGGCAGATAGCAGAGAAGATGGTGATGTTTGCCATAAAACAAGGGGAGAAAAGACCCAGACAGTAATATTACCCACCACCCTGCCCATGCTCTGGACAATTTAACCCACTGAGCATATACTAGAAACCAGTCTTTACAAATGTGTTTTATGCATCTTAATTTCTCTGGCCCAGGCAAACACCATTTTGCAGATGGGCGAACTGAGATAGACAGATATGCTGCCACCTGTCCAGAGCTGTAGCAACAAATCAAACCTATCCAAAAATGCCAAGGCCTCTGAAAACACCAACCACAATCATGTGAAAAGTCCTCTGTCAAGCAGGGAAAGACAGGGGTGATAAAGACTAAGACGAGCTAGCAGACCTCACTTGAAGAGGCAGCTTTTCTTCACATCTATGGCTAAGCTTTTTATCCTTAAGTGACACCATCTGTTCTGACAGACAGTTTTATAAAATTTGAATAAGGTGACCTGGATAAAGCATGCCTGTTACATGGAAATGCCGGTGTCATGTGTGGATGTGGAAAGGTTGTGGATGGTTCATGCATAAAGCACTTTCAGCGTCTCATCATAAAAGGCCACACAAACCTTTTCTAACATGCCACAACACAAAGTGAGCCATGCTTTTGCTAACAATGCTGCAGTAAGTTTTCTACTACCTTACAAAGACCTTGCAGACAGCATTCACACTCCTGTAAGTATTTATGTATATAGGTAACTTTTTAACATATGAAGTCATGGTCCATTTCCCCCCCCCCTTTATAATATAACCGCATGACTGTACAAAGACCAGCAGCAAGGACATATTTATGTCTCTGCTGACAGGTCTATTGATCACCTGGCTAATGGCAACAAACAAGGCCTGCAGACTGGACTATCATTTGGTCGTCTCTGGAAAGGAGCACCAGTACAGAAAAGACAATGGTGGGTCAATGTGAACTGACCTTCCTCTTTTTCCAACCAAGAGGCTTCTGTCTGAACCTGGACTAGAGCAAAACACAATTGTCATCTCCTTTTTTTCCTGCTTCTCCTCACCTGTCATGACCATGGGCAAAGATTCCAGGAATGTGACAAGGCTGGCTCTGTATCATGGTTGAAGGGCACTGGTGAGGCGCAGGCAGGAGTATTTACAAACCTACCTGGCATCTCACTTCATGTTTTATCAGTGCATTCGGTCTCTTCTTTTGGAAAGCCTCAACCCATCCACAAACAAGAGATAAAACATTCACTGCTTGTCTCTGAGTTTGTAAGAGAGCAGAGCACTCATTTTTTAAAGTAATTGATGGGGATAATCAAGTGGTTTTTAGCAAGTCATGAATGCAGAGCTGTATGTAATTATACTTGTCTGTGTTTATGAGTGTTTGGACATACACTTCACTGATATATAGAGGACAATTTTTAAGTGTGGTATGTGCCATCTGCAAACTACTTGCTACAGTATGTCAATTAGACTGGATGTTAATTATTTTAAGATTACATGTTTCTAGAAATAGTTCTAATGAATAAAGTTTTTCTATTTTTTTTAATTAAAAAACCACAACCAACCAACCAAACCACAAAAAACCCAACCCACGAAACAATAGGTTCTGTTTCTCAAAGGTTCGTTAATGCTGAAGATTGGAAGGAAGCTGCTGCCCCCTCTTGGCAACACACACAAATGCAAGTACTTTGCACGGAAAAAGAAGATCTGGTCACTAATTGCAATTACTAAGTAATAGACAAGTTTGGAAGTAGAAAAGAGCATAAAAACTGACACAGCCCCAAGTACACTTGCTTACTTACCCAGACCATTCAAGATAACTTAGTAAGATGTGGGGGTCATAATACATAGAATTGCCACGTCTTTCATTTTAAAAATAAAAGTAAGTAATATGTGACCTGGATTTAAAACACCACTTCAAATTATACTTAAAGGAGCACCCTAATTCTGCTGGCTTCCTGAATTGCCTTGTAACACCCCACATCTCTCACAACCTAGGAGAACACTTAAACTGCCATACTGGACAAAAAAGGAAGATCAACAGGAAAGCCTGCAGCAGCACTCATTTGACAGCTATACAGAAATCCCCCTTTATCATATATAGAAATTCAATTTCTCTGTTCTAAGACCAAATCTGCCACCTGAGGCAGGTTTCAGTTTCACCTGAAGCTGAGGGTACCCACTGCAGGGTTTAAATTGTAGCACGCATGGGGAAGCCCTTCTGACAGAACCACAGACTAGTATGCAAATTATAAATTAAACCAAGAGGAACTGGTGCATTTATGGACATAAAGGCTTCACTTCTACAAGAGGATCAGCATAGGCAACCTCTAGTAACCTTCTTCCCTGACCTTTAGCAGAAGAGTCAACAGTGGCAAACTCTCTACAGGTTGTTCCAGCAAGATTGAATAGGGACACTCAATTTCTTATTGGAAGGGAAAGCATTCAAGTCAAAGACATCTCCAGCAATGTAAGCGCAGTGGACCAAATATGTGACTATTCCAGTTCAGCAGCATGACTTTTAATGCTTCCATTCCCTAAAGAAATTGATGACAGACAGAAACATTTGGACAACATCAAGTAAAGTAATATTAGAAAAAATATTTTCATGGGAATCTGACTTATTTCACTTGACAGAAGTAATATCTATGCAAATATTTAGACAGCTCATAGGCAAATTAAGATTTAATCAACAGGATTTACAGTGATTTACAGATATATTTGAAGACTTGCAGTTTTAACAGAAAAGTTACCAGCTGTCTCCCAAGCACCCCTGACTTCCAGCACTACAGGCAATCAAAACATGTCTGTGAATGCCTGTACTTTCACTCTACTTGTATTTACATCTTCCTAACCTCCTTATTGAGAGCCAGCCACTGAAAACCAGGCACCAGAGAGCTGATGGCCCCAGAACTGATGCACGAGAAGCTGAGGAGCCAGCTAAGGCTGCAGTGCTTTTGCATTTCAAAAAGGAAATTTGAAGAAACACAGAGTGCCAAAAACTCTGAAGGGAATTGTGATCACTATCTCCACTAGAAAGTTACTAAGAAAAACTGTAGCCAGTTCTCCTTGGATCAATACATGGATTTTTAAAATACCTCACATAAGGGATCGGAAGAGCCTACTCCTGCAGGGCCTTGAAAACATTGCTTAACCTAGGTACAGCTGGAAAACACAAGCCTCAGCACATGAGGCAGAAGGCTGACAAAGAGACACCAAATAATTTGGACGGCTGATTGAATCAAACACCTGTATAGAGTGTGGAAAATTTACACAAGTGACTTAAAGTTTTCACCTATGAATTGAAAATCCTTGAAAAATACTACTTGGCCTTTTTAACCATTTAACTCAGAAGCATCACGTCCTACACAGGAGCAGGCATCATGAACAGATTCCAAAGTACATCTGTGGGAAGGAAACACCGGGTGAACAGAGTAGCTACGACAAGGCTACTCTGAAGCATTAAAAGCAATATGAGAAAAGAAAATCTAAAGAAATTGAATATTTCTCTTTCAAAGTCAGCATGTTTTCCACTTTTCAACTCCTTGGTTCCCTTACAACTACAAAACTTCTAAAGAATTGGTAACTGCATCCTATGGGAAAAGACACACTGGACAAGGTGATCGTATTATCCAACTATTGCAGTGTAAGTTGAAGCTTACAAAGGCAAGCTTGAAATATGTTAGCCCATTTTTTTTCAGGCCATTGAGCTGAGGTTTTAATCAGCAAAACCAGACTTCTTACACTTATCCTAAGTCAGGACACATTTCTCTTCCTGTCATGTGTGTCTCTGGAAGAAAAAATAAAAGCAGAGGACTCTTCAGTGACCACAGTCACTGGGAGCAGCCTGTGAGCTCCTTCAGCAGGAAGCTGGATCACAAAGAAATTTTGAATTATCTTTTTTGACTTCAGGTAACATAAAGAAGTAATTTCATTTCTCTTCTTTCTACCATCTTCATTCATAGCTGCCTCTATTCCTCATTTTGTTTTACAACAACTCAAGCTAGATTTCTCTCCTTTCCCTCTTCTTTCCATCTGCTGAAGTCACCCATATCTAAACCCTCCTAAAAAATTTAGAGCTAAAAAATAAACAGTTAACAGTTTCAGCCCTCACCAATTGTACATTCTACATCTTTTCATCCAACATGACTCAGCCTTGTCTATTGAGACAGTTCCTACGCTCACAGCTTTCTGCCCTCTGCTTACACACTCCCAATAAATCCTTTAGCACTACCATAATTATACTACTACCAGTTACCACAGCACTGCCTTTCACTTGAGCTCCCTGCTCATTCAGATGAACTTCATGCTTTAGGGTGAGATGACCGCTCCAGTAGAGGTGAGAGATTATTTCTTTTACAATATAATTTAAAACACAAAACAGACACTAAATCTGAACAAAAGGACTTAAATATCAGGCCTAAAAGTTGTAACTTAAAGGGAAGTGTTTTGTAACTGCAGTGGAAAACTTCGAATATTTCAAAATGCATACAAAACAAACAAACACCAACAAAAAAAAAGAGATAAAGGGCAGTTTCCACAATTTTAGCCAAATGACTTAACACTTTGACAGGTCTAGGCCTTTACAGCTCTTCCTAGTCAAGGGCTTCAGAATATTTATGGTATCATTATACAGTCAGAATATTTATGGTATTATTATACAGGCTTCTGTCAGTTCTGGTATTATTATACAGTCATATATGCATGTATGCAAATATATTTGTCTTTTAACTAAAAAAGATTCAGCAGAAAATGCATCTTAATGAAATCTGAGACATGTCCTGTGACTGTGTCTTTCAAAAAAACATATTTTGCTCTTAACTATAGACTAGACTAGATTAGAGTCAAACTTCACATTATGCTGCTCTGGTTTCCCCCATATTAGCTTTTTGGCCAGGTGTGAACTACAGTCTTAACAGACAAAACCACACACATTGTTGTGTCTTTTTTATGTACAAAAAGAGAAGAAAATGAAATACAACTCTGAATTAGGTGCAGAAATCACTGCAATGCAGAAGAGTATGTTTATTTACAGTCTAATAAAAATATATTATATTCAGATTAGCTAGGTGTATACATGTTTTGCAAAATGTTCTATCTGCTACAGAAATGAGAGTAACCCATAATGCAATTATGTTTGAACAAATACAATAAATATCTGTATTTTGTTTGATACAACTGTGGATTAACATATATTGAGATGGATACAAACCCTCTTCACTGCCAAGAATACACGTCTACAAAGGAACTACTACATACAACCTTTGATCAGAGTTAAATTTATTGCCGTAAAGCACTTTCCTTATCTTACATGCTTTTAATTAACATTGGTCCCAGATGCCAACAAACACTGTCCACCTTTAGCTTAAAATACAATTGTCTTACTGAAGATTTTAATAGGAAAGGAATTATATACCAAAAAAATTGAAAAATTATCGTTAGAATATTACTTTATTTTTTTAAGTAAAAATATATATACACACGCAAGTAAACTGTTTTACACTTTAAAAAATAAAAATTAAGTCTGAACACTGACTTTCCTCAGAAATTCTTCCAAATGTAACTCATTAAGCCTCTGGGAATCAGCAGGACTGAGTCTTCCAGTTACTGACAAAGGGAGAATACACATTTGTCCATTGAATCTGGAAATCTCAACTTGCAAAACTTTTCTCAGTTTAAATATTAATCTCTAAGCATTTCAGTATGATTGCAAATAAACCAGTATGTTAAATCAGGTGGTAACAAGTACAGACTGTAGTGTCTGAGTGAAATCCTCCCATCCACAGCTTCCTAAATAAAGATTATAAAAACTGCTGGGAAGGAAATCTGGTGATAATTTACTGCTACCTGATATGTCTACTCCCAGTCATCTTCCTCAGCAATTGTTCCTTCTGTTGATCTCGTACAGAGATAAAAATAAAGAGAGCAGAGAAAGGTCTAGCAGATGAAGAAGACAGCACACAGCATCACATGAAACTGGCAGATGAGGAATGTTAGGAAAATAACTCTAGAAACATTCTTCCACTTCAGGCTAAAACTGATCAAATGCATTGAACAGAAAATACAGTGTGCCATGAAGTAAGGAAGAAAAAATAAATAAAAAATTTCACCTTTCCCTCAAATTAAGGGAAACTGTACAGGAAAATTGAATGTCTTTTAAAAAAGTTACAAGACTAGTTGGACAAGTCTAATTTCTAAGAACTGCAGGAAGATTCCACACAGCAATGACTTTCAAAGACAAGATGACCACAACTTAGCTTTCAACTGTCTCTTCCTGACAGAGAGGACATTATGTGTTCCAGGCCACAGACAGTTTCAGAGTGCACTCTGCTTGAGTAGCTGTGGGAAAAACACAAATCTGGATGCAAAAGTTCTGGCAGTGGATTCATCTGCTAACACACAGCCAATGTGTCCTCAAGTTTCTGAAGCTTCAGAAAAAGAAACATGCCTGGGGACCTGTTTCTTCTTCACACAGCTTTATTTTTAAATACTAGTTTCTGTTCGGTGAAAACTGTACAGCCTTGACTATTTTAAAAACCTTCAACAGTATGCTGTACGACAAACACTAGTATAAAAAATGAACCAAATAATGTTACTCCACTGAGTAAGTGAAGCTCATGCACACACACACACACACACACAAAATGATCGTGTAAATAGCGAAGTTAAGGGATTTATAAATAGCAAAATCTTTGAATAAAGTATATACATTTTTAGGCTTTTTCTATAAACATATAAATATATATAGTGCTCCTAGGAGAGACAAGGTAACTGTGTTCTACATCACAACTTAGAACATAAGATTAATTGATGTTACTCTAAAGGCCTTTGAGGTTTTTTCTTATGTATTTATACCCTACACAGTTAACACTTGCAAAGATATCTTTTCACATTAGTTCCACTTTCCATGTACAAAACCATTTCACGTTACAGTTCAACAGCCTGCAGAGCAGTGAACAGGAAAGATGGCACTGCATGCTGAAATAGTAAGTGCGAAGACAACGTAGAGCTTGTCTGTGGAGTGTGCTGCACTTCAGCAAGAGAGCTACAAATGGAGCATGAGAAACTGCTCGAGACACCAGCCTCAACCTCCCCACCTGCAGACATGCCAGGGGCCTTTAGATGCACACCAATAAAAAACTATTTTAAGATACACTGCTCTCACAAAGGGAGTAACATTTTGCTTCAACAGTAAGACAATTATAGGTTAATAGGACTGCCATAACATAACACAGATAGGGTCAGGCACCGTATGACTCAGAGAACCTCCTGTAAAGTACTGTGCACTCAACTTTTACTTCTTTAAGGATTATTTTAATGTGAAATGAGTATGTTCAGTACCCATCAAAAGCACTCATCATTTCATAAGGTCAAGCTAACAATGACCAATTCAAACAACTCTGCATTAGCAGTAACCATATCCATTCAAAAACAAACACTAAATTGATGATGCTCAGAAAAAAATACCAAAGGGCTCACATTTAATTGTGAGTAATTTTTCAACTAACTTCACTATTAAAACCCCATACTACTCTCTTTAACTACTTTTGGAGCAGGTTTCAAATGGAACAAATGGTGGTGAATTTAAATAAAAACAACAAATCCAAAAACCTCACTCATAAAATTACCATGGGCTGAACGATCATGATTAGCAAGCACTCCACTGCTTATGTGGGTTTTGATAGTCTTTGCTCAAATAAAAGCTCTCACCTTTACTATTCTGAGGAAAAAAAAAAAAGTGTTCTTTAAAGTTACAGTTCAAAAATCCTAAATACAAAACACATGGATGCAATGGAACAAGTGTCCCCTCCATCTGTCTAGGGTTAAAGCATGTGTCACACCAAACTGAACATTAGTTGTCCCTTTAAAACATCCAAGGGTCAAAATTAGGCCTGTCACTCATTATTCTGCTTCCTAAGGGACATCAATGAGATTAAAAGTGGAATGTACTGAGGTTATCCACTTTAAAAATCCCACTCTTTGGTGGGACTACTCTTTTATTATTAAAAGAAATCCATTTCACATGCTGTGTGTTCGGTAACTACTGTGTGTCACGCAAAAGACAGTTTTCCACATTGAGAATTGCTCACAATGAAGCCCTGAGGTAACCGCCTTTTTTCCAGGCAACAGTAATACAGTTCCTTTTGACATTTAATCATCCTTTTTCAACCTATACTAGTATATGCAACTTTAAGCAGTCAATATTGATTATCAATTGTTCCCAAGGATGGGATCAGTCCAGGCTTTGCCTTTTTTTTTTTTTTGATAGTTTTTAAGATAAAGACTCAGCAGAACGGGCTAATTTGGGTGCAGTGTCTTCTAAAGAAGCTTCAACTGAATTCCCCAGGTCTCCATTTTCATGTCCATCAATACTTGGCTTCTTATCAAACACTGCAAGTTAAAAAGAAAATTGATTTAAGGAAAGAAGCAATCTTGGTAAGGACAGATCAGTGATCCTTGTTTCAAAAACTGGAATGTTTCCTGAAATGACTACTAAAATTAAAGCTGACAGGTTTTTAGCAGAACGGAGCATGGCAGGAAAACAGGAACTGTTTCTTTGCTTTTCTAATTTAAAAAATGTATCTGAAGAAGTCACCAACATCAAGTGTTAAGGGGAATTAACAACTCCTAGTCAGAGGTAGGAAAAGACAAGAATAAATTTGAATTTCAGCCTTTGGGAAAAGATGACCAAGAAAAAAGTTCATAAGTTAATTCAGTTAATTCAGTTGTATCTAAGTAAACCAGGCCAAACATTGAGGGACCAACCAGATGAACTGACAGTCTATTAGTAGGTTAATTGAATTGACAGCAGATTAATTTTACAAGGAAAATAAAAAAGTATTTTCCAGAAATTGGTTTGCATATTGAGACTTCAGTATTAAACTGCAGCTAACACATTTAGAAGGCTTACCTTGTGAGGGTTTGACATCCACATTTGCATCTTTCCTATTAGAACTTGAATTTGCACCTTCTTCCAATTCATCAAGATATAAACGGTAACGGTGTCCACTCTCATCCTCATATTCTACGTTTTCATCATCCGAATCAACTTCTGGAGCAACGTACACTACTTCAAATTCGATTTCACCTCTCTAAAATGTAGCCAAAAATACAAATTTACTTACTACTGCGCAGCTACCCAGCAGGATTACCAAGATGAGCTGGGTTAGTAAAAGAAACACATTTTACTGTTGTAAACACATTTCTGTAAATTCAATTAAGTTGACACTGATTCAATCGTGTTGAATATTTTGGATAGGTATCTGAGTTAAGTTTTTACTGACTAAAGTAGAACAGCTTTATAGCTAAGCTTTACTAAAACTACCCATATTTCTTATATGCCAGTACATTTCAAACAGTGATTTCTAAAGAGGAAGTTTTCTGATAAATTAGGCACACGTGTTAATTGTCGGAAAATGGGATGCAAATCAGGAAGAAGACTCTAGACCACAAAGCATATGAGAAACATTGTTTGGCTGGAGCTGTTCAGTCATAAGAGTAAAGCATATGTCACTAAATAGTTATTTCTGTGGGGCAATGTAATAAATAGATTTTCATTAGCCTTACTGAATAATGATTAGCCAATACATGTTTAACTGAACCACTACTGACCCAGCAGTTTTCTCCTTGAATTGCAAAAGATAAGAGTGTAAGGTGACAGAGCCTCAAGAATCACTGTATCTTAGCATTACACGCTATTTAACAGGAAACATTAACAGTCAAGGTAATTCAACAGGCAGAACACAGGAAGCACCTAGATGTGCCTATGGATAACAGGTCCAAACTGACCTGTTGGGAAAGAATAGTTACAGCTTCTTTATGCTTGGCATCTCTTAGATTAACTCCATTTACTGCCAGAATAGCATCACCAACATGCAGTCCTCCACATCGATCAGCAGGCTGCCCAGGATGGATTTCAGAGATCAGTATTGGAACACCATGCTCCTTCCCACCCTATTAAAAAAAAAAGAAAGGCAAATTTTAATTAACTGAAGTGCCTTTTGATATAAAATTGACATTCTAATAGTAGCTTCTAAAGTGCTTATTTCAACTTCTATTTTAGAAAATTAGAAATAATTCTTCAAACAACAAATGTTTAAGAATGCATGAGCTGTTTCCCTTAATTCTTCTCCCCACAGAAGAATGGAAAATTTCGAATATGTACTCACAGTCAAAGCATGCAATTCTGAATACTAATAAAACTATAAAATCATATATAAACTCATGAAAAGCAGAAAACCTCATTTAAAAAAGCATATCATGCACCATATTGACTTGCAAGAAACAGTATTCATATTTAGAATAAAAGTCTAGTAGTCAAAATTTTCCAAATTTGTTCTAAAAAGTTTACACAGATTTTGTTAGGTGAGAGGTGCCAGTACAGATATTTCAAAAAAAGTTATAATCACAACAGCTAAGTGTTGGAAGTCAGGTCTCAGATTGTCTCTGCTCTTCTAAATATTTACACCTGGAATCACCCCTAGCTAAAGTGTCTATATCCTCCTACACATAAATAAAAATCTTAAGTTTAACATAAAGTAGCAATTATATATTTCCTAATCTATCAAAACGTGTCTTGAAGTTCTATGACCATAGTTATGGATTTGTGTATGTTTTTTTCATTTGTTCTAACCACACATTTACTGATCCATGGATTTTACAGAAGCAGGAATACAAACTTGAATTGCTGTCTCTTTGTCATAGAAAATAAATGCAAATATTTACTGTGATTGAAATTCCTAGTCCTTCATGGTCTTCTTTAACTAGCAAAACTTTTCTGATTGGACCAACACCTTGACTCTTCTTTAAGGCATCAGGATCCTAGTTTGATAAAAAACAAACACAGCACAAACATAAATGTGTGAACCAAAAACGGATGCATTTCAGCATTTTGGTTTTTATAATTATATACAGGCAGCATTATGAGCAAGAGAGTTTTAGACTAGCTCTAGGCAGGACAAACTTACAGTGCCCCTTTACAGAAAGGGAGTGAAATCAGAAAAGATTCCTCATTATGCACCCCTGATGAGAATAATTATTTAAATTACTTCACTGCTGATTAGTGCACAACACAGAACTTAACTTCAAAAGAAGGAAATCAGCCACATAAGGGACCACATGAAGAAGTGCTGATCACTGCTGAAATGTTATATGATGTAAACTCATCTTAAAAGTAACCAAATGACAGAAGATGATGTAATATACTCCTGAGGAAGAGGTTGCTTGCTCGAGTTTATTTTTATTGTAATAAAAATAAACCACACCAAAGCCATTGAATACAAATCTAAAAGAGAGACTAAATAAACCAGGGTTTGTTTTTTCCTTTTGTTAAGTCACTGATGCCATTATGCATACCTTTAAAATCACATATACATATATTTCTCCATCAAGGTTTTACACACAATTAGCAACATAAGCAGTAAGAGCCATCTGACCAACTAAGGTATTTAGAACAGATCAAAGCAATGCACCTTGCTGAAAATGTCTGGTTTTCTGTACTGAACACTGGGGTGATAACCAGGACATGTCCCATGTTGGGTGAGTTTTACCAAAGATACCCATAGTGAAACGCTGTTTAAAGGTCTTGTCTTAAAAAGTACCTTTAGGAGGGAAAAAAACCAACCCACAAATAATTCTTTTACACAGTGTCAATTTATCTGGCCTTTTACGAAAAGAAATTAAAATAAATTTCAGTTTAATCTAATGCTAAAAAATTATTCTTGGTTTTTGCAAATAAGTTAGATCCACATTTTGAAACCTAGGTTACAAAATTCTGCTTTCAAGTTGTATTTATATACATAAATACATATATTTATACAGAGGCCCAGTTTTCAAAAGTACTGAGTGTTCCTAGGCAAGTCAAATGAATTGTATCATCTTCCGTGGTCATTTAGAGGGATATGCTATTCAGCACAGAACTGTGCTTCAGCATATAAAAGGACAACATACTTACAAGTAACATTTGAAAAAAACACAACACTGAAGTGAAAACAATCACAAAGTTGAAGAGGTAACTCATGTCTGGAAATCATGGAGGAATGGCTCATCTTTTCAACTTACATGTCCTGGTGGTGCTTGCATTGGTCGTTTGAGATCGTTCCGGCCTCGGCAAGCTCTAATGACGGTTTTGTGGCGGTGAAGGTGTATTTCTGCCTCCAGCTGGTTCCACAGCTTGTCGTGAGCAGGTCCTTTCATATCCCGGCCCAGTAACTGAATCTGCTGCACCCTGTGGCACAGAGAGTACAACAATGCTGCATTACCACAGGAAAAGCAATGCACAGTAGGACTCATACATCTCATCAGCCTACAGCACATGAGCACGCAGCAACTGGCACAAGAACCCTGGGGATTTTTACTCTTCCTTTTGTTAATTAACTGGAAACATGAGGCTTTTCCTCCTTAGTCTTAACCTTGAACCTGCCTCTGGGGATGCAAAGGAAGGAAAAAACAACAACAAACATCTTATGCTAGGAGGCATGGATTGACTTCACATACCTTCCAGCTAGCTCCTTATCTAAATATTTGGCTGCCAATCTTGCTCCATAAACCTCAGCCTGAAGCACAGCTATGTGTCTACGGAGGGCTTCATTCTCCTTCCTCAGCAACTTCACCTCAGCTTCCAGTTGAGCTTCTTTGACCTTTTCCTTCTTGTTAGCTTCAAGTTCTCTCTCCTTTACAATGACAAAAAAAAAAGAAAGAAAGAAATATTAAAAAGCTTTTATCCAAGTTAATAATGAAAGAACACTTACTGTTTCTACACACACAATCTGAAATTATTTTCCTGTGTACAAGACATGCATGCAGGAAAAGAAATAAAAAAAAAAAAACAAAAAAAAAACCCAACAAACCCCAAAAAAACCCCAAAACAAACAAACAAAACAAAAACCAAAAAACAAAGCAGGGACTCTGGCACTACAGCTAGTGGTTTGCATACTATCCTACAGAAAGGTGGCAAAATTTAAATACCCTGAATATCATCTTTACATTTTCTTGTCTTGCAAATAGGAGATTGAAAGTTAAGCAATATCATTTTCGAAACTAAAGAGTAACCATGAAGCTACTAAATATTTCAATTTAACTAAACTCTTTTACTATTATTATGATGATGATGACGTGGAAACCTAAGCCCATATGTCCTTAAAATGACAATTATTTTCATGCAAACAACCAAGAAATGTCCAGCCAGAGACATTTCCAGATTAGAGTCTGAAGACCACACAAATAAAGCCAAGGATTCTACACATGAAAATAACACCCTGACAAAACTAGAAGAAAATTAGTGCATAATAGCTCTGTTAAAAAAAAACCCCAAACAAAAACCAAACAAAACAAAATCAAAACCCACATTAAAACCACACTTTAACAAGCTATTGCCCTGTGCTTCACCCCCTGAAAAAGAAATTATGGAAATATAAATTAGTCCCACACTATCCTATCCCAAATGTACACAAACTGCATAGTCATTACCTTTTCTAATACCCAGTGTACCAGTGCATAAGGAATTAGATTGCTAATCTACAAAATCTACTTTAAGGAGAGCATGCTTGATAACGTGTATCTTTTATATCTTGCTCTGCATGCTGTTTACAAAGTGGGGGAAAACCCCCACCATTAACTAGGAAATAGCAAAGACACAGGGTCTAATATTGTTTCCTTTCAAAACTGGCTGTCAACTGAAACAGCAATAAAAAATAAGTTCACCATAATGCATTTCTGAAGACACCTGGAGTACCCAAAAAACCCCATTCTCTGTACCTGTACCAATTACATTGTTAAACAAATAAAACCAGGATGTTCTACTAAAGAAGCAACAGGACAGAAAATTTTACAGAACTGGCAAGACAAATCTGTTATCAAATTGTGCATATGTTATTCACTATTCCAAACCTGGATATAAAACCATTAATATGGTCAATATCACCACATTTGAGAAACTACACAAAATTGGTCCTTCCAAATGGAATTATTTTCACAACAGATATATGAAAGCATTTACTGACTTTGCCAGAAAGTCACTTCTGAATTTGGTATGTGGTACATGCATGTGGTACACAATTAGGTGTGTACTTTGTTCTTCTAAACTGATAAAAGTATTTAAGAGATGAGGGAGGCAGTAGAGTCTATCAAATTCACAGGTGACTTTGAGTCTATCAAATTCAGAGTGACTGAGCAGAGTGCTCAGGAGGAGCAGCTCAAAGATTGCCTGAAATCACGGGCATTTCACTTTCTGCAATTCCCATGATGACGCACCTTCAAATCAAGTTTGGCTCCACAGGCATGTTAGAAAAGATGCCACACAAAGCCACTTCTGGCCTCTGGCCTTTGGGTTGGGGTTGTCTTGTGCAAATGACTCCACAGCAAATCTCTTTCTGAACTGCAGGACCACATCTAAGCCAAGAATTTTGACTAATCTACATTTCAGAACAGGAGCTTCTAAGATTATACCAGTCCTTTCTATTATTATTTTGGTCTTGGGCTATCATGCTGTGCTGTCTCTGCCACACACTTGGAGTAAGAAGGGTCACAGTTCAGACTTAACATCTGTTTTACAGCAGCTACAATGTCCGTATACAAATACAGAGTTCCTGTTAGCTCTGTTCCTGTTGTCAATATCGCATTAAGGTGATCTAAGTAGCTGTACAGGCTCCCTGTTTGTCCACTTTTAGAACACCTATTATTTGACAAATATAAAAAGACAAAGACTAGAATTTAAGATAGGGATATTCCAACCTCCCTCAGAGAAGTGAACTGCTGGAGTGATCAAAGATTCTTGATTACACCAGCAAATTTCAAGCAGCACATTTTACAGTATTTACATAAAGTTTAATCTTTATATAAAGCTTTAAGCTTTATATAAAGCTTAAATACCCTCATCCAGACTCAGGTTGTCCACTGATTTTCTCTGAATTTGGTATGTCATTTAATTTAAACAGGAAGCCAAATGTTACACTTCTATGTAGAATCACTTTTAGTCATGCATTTTAAATGTTACACCTAAAATACAAAAATACAAGGGAAATGCAATCCCATAGAAGTGTTCTCTTCCTATTTTCTCCATTATTATGACTACTCTTTTGTGACAGAGGTGCAAAATTACACCCAGAAATCAACCTTCTATGGACTGTCTCCAACCGATCACCACATGAAATAAATAAAAAAATATTAAAAGATTTGCAATACAGAATTTCTGAAGATGTCCCGAAAAAGCATGTGCTTTTTTGAATGACTGTCAAAAGATTTGACAAAAGTCTCAAAACTGTTAAAAGAAATCAAGGAAGTTAAGTTACAGAATAGTTTTATGCTTTCTAGTGTTCATAGTAGGGCACAGGTTGTGAAAACAGAAAATGTATTTTCTGTTGATAATATAAAAAAATAAAGTTACAGCAAGGTTGAAGACTAAAGCTTACAGTTACCAGCTATTCTGTGGCTTTTCAAAAAACCAAATACTGAGTAATGATAACGAAGCATGTAACATAATAAAAGTAGAAAAGCTGTTTAAAAACCTTTCAAGTCTATCACTGTGAAAATATAAAAGTCAAGTTTGCTTCACTTTTTATTTGTATCTATGTATTATTGAGCTCATATGCTTTTGGCTGTCACATCAGCCAGTAAACCATATTAAGTCATGCCCATGATAAAAATAAGGGGAAAACAGGAGAAGCTGACATGATTTTTTAAACTACAACATCAGAATACTTCATATCACACTCATAGATGTGCACAGTGTTTATACTTTAGCAACTGTATAAGATCTTAGCAGCTTTTGAGATACTGCCAGAACAATCTTTCAGAATGTCAAGTTGCCAGATATCATCCCAAACTAGCTGCAGCAATAATAAACAGAATACATACAGAATTAGGAAAGAGGGCACCACATCTAGAAAAGAAAAATTAAAATGCAAAGGAAATTCTTTACACAGTATCTTGCCAACTGTTGGGATGAAGGAACAAGCCAGATCTGTTTTGCCAGTTTCTGAGGCCAACATATATATAGGTTGTTGCACAAAACAAAAGCACTGCTTGAACATAAAAAAGTGGCAATCAGCATACTTACCATTTCATCCACAGAAAGGACAGACTTAAGACAGAAGAAAAGAGTTCCATAATTAGAGAAACAGGTAACAGGAACTTCAAGAAAATGCAACAACATAAATTACTTAGTCCAAAAGGACTTCACCAGCAAACTGTATATTTCATTAGATGGCATAAAGAACAAGCACACTGCTACAATTCTATTTAGCAAGAATTTTGGTATTTTGTAGTGAAATTTATTAAAAATCTTATAAAAACTTTAGTGTAGTATTGAAAACAACACCTTCTCCTAAAATACCAAGAATCTCTGTAAATGGCAAAATAAAAATGCAATATACATGAAAGAATAACAGAAAATCCATTCTGTAATATAACATTATACAGGAAATAGATTTTTTTTCTTTCAGAAAGAACATACTATGAGTTACAAGAGGGACATAAAGGACAGGCAGAAGTATCAGAAAAGGCATCAAGTTCAAAAACACACAAAAAAAATTTCAACCAGGCAACTTCATACTCTCACAAAGAGTTATTATGATTGCACTAATAAGATTCTCCACTTGGCTGAAACTACACAATTATCAACTGCTTAGCAATCTCAAAATTTTAAAATGTCCTAGTTCACCACTGTGTACAGTTTTACAGATTACAGAGTATACATTTATGCTAAGAATCTACATATAAAATAAGAGTGTCTGTCCCTCAAGAAAGGAGGAAGTTAATTAATTGAGCTTTATTTCCCCATGGCACATTCTGTTGACACAGTTCTTCTTTGCCCTCAGAGACCTTCTGACTGCCAGAAGGTCAGCACAACAGTTTCATTTACCCAAACATCAGAGGTCCCATTTTATTGTCATTTAAGCAGCCTCAGTTTTGCTTGTTCTAGCTTTGCAAACTTTCATAGCTTTCTTTATCTAGAAGAGTTTAAAGTTATGAATTCCCTAAAGGCAAAGTAAAACAAACTCAAAACACTAGTCCTCATATTTAAAAAAGGAAAAACTAATGGGAATTAAGCAGAGTATATCAGGCTAAGCAGTTAGAAAGTTCAAATTCAACACAGATAAAACTGAACCAATGTATGTAAAATGTATTTTTTGTCTCCTGTGGGAAGAAGACTGCTATCAATAGCATGGAAATTTAATATATCTTTAGAAATCATTTATAACAAGGTAACAAGAAACAAAAACCTTAAAAGTATTATTCTGTAAGTTAGACAGAAGTTAAGTTGAATTAAGAAAATCTGGGGACCAAAACCACTCACAGTGATGTGTTAACTTAAAAAATGTTCTTCGTGTAAACCTGCAGTCTAACACAAAATGTTGGTGATATTTAACCAATGCTTATTTAAAAACCAAGAGAATTATTTAGAGCTCTAAATAAACTTCACCATACTGTAGCCATGATTGAGTAGAGAATAAATTATGTGTGGATGATCCAGAAAATGTTGCTCTTATACTGCATATACAACTATGTAGCCCTAGCTTTTGAATCTGAAACACAACTAATTTGGGTTACTCCTGTTGCTCAATGATTAGCTTAGGCATCCTTTAAAACTTATAGTCTACCACTGTGTTTTATTGTACATTAATTAATGGGACAAAATAGCAAAGAGACTAATCTAATGTTCCACATATGTTGGGAGTAGGTATTTGCAACCAAACTGTGAAGCAATTTTAGAAAGTCAGAGATAGACTTTGATTCATACCAACAGTTAGAAACCATACACACAACACTACTCTACTTTTTTCTAATTTACAAAGCCATAGTATTAGAGCCTGAATTTGTGGAGTGGCTAGTAACAAGGCAGACTATGCACAGGCTATCAGTAAATGCCAACTAACTGCACAGATTAATTGTTGTTAACTTTTGGTGGGCTTTGTAAAGGTCTGAGTTTTGAAAAAAACATGCAGTCTACTGAGTGCTTCTGTTACAAACTTCTATTATCTTTTGCAATTTCAGTCTTCACAAAAGCTTTGTAAATCACAAAATCATTTTCTTTTTTTTTTTACTTTCAGAAACCACTAAAAATGGTTTATTTACAAAAAAACTTCTTAAGTCCTTACTCTTTTTTCTGACATTATTCATCTTATTTTTAATGGTTGCTAACAACCAACTATAAATGTTATGAAAAGCAAAAAAGCTAATATTCTTAACATGAGAATTTGTAGTCAGCTTATTCACACCTTCCAAGGAAGAACTTGGAAGCCAGGAGAGGAAGAAGATTAATACAATCCCGCATTCAAGTTGCCATACTCACCAGTTTTGCCTTAATAGCCCCAGAGTCAACATTCTGACCAGTCTTGGCATGCAGCTGGAGCTGAACAGCGTGGAGCTGCAAAAGCTGATCGTGCACTTCCTTTTCCAATACTGCTTTCTCTGCCTGTGTTTCTGTCAGCTCAGACTTCAGATCAACCAGCTGTGCCTGTGAAGATACAATCCATCATTGTAATGAGAGCAAGGATTAAATGGGGTCACCAGAACTGTGACACATAACAGCATTTGCTGGTACAGGAATGCTGCACCTGGTGGAATGCAGGTTAAGAATCCCTGATATCACCCATTCCTCTGTAGTCCAGCTTTAACACTGGGTCATTTGCAGGATTTTCTCCCCAACTTGCCACAAAAGTCATGCAGCCAGAGAACCAGCATCAAATTACCATATTGCCAAAAGTAACAAAGCTGAGCTTTCCTTCATGCAGACAATGGCATGTGATGCTGATGCTCACTTCAATACAAGGCAATGGCATTAAACCTATGTAGGATTTACACCCCCTAGCAATGTAAAGACAATTTTAAACTGTAAAATTATTAAATCTTACAGAAAAAAAAGGCTCAAAGTAAAGTGACAATTATTTATTCAGTGGTGAAGTCAAATAATCCTATTTACAGATGGTCTATTTTCAACTGAAAATATTTCAGAGTTCAACTGAAATAGCAAATTAGTTGAGTAAACCAGAAGTCCATGAAATGCCCCTAAAATGTATATGTAGAAAACAAGAAATAGCTATTAACTATTGAAAAAAGTGGTTTTGAAACATTTTAAAAACAGTTTTCATGTGAGGTTGTATGTTACAAAGCAGAAATCTGTAATGAAAGAACAAATACTAACATGTTTACAAAGTTACTTATTATCTAAGTTCAAGTAGCATTTTATAAGATAAGCTACATTTAGATAAGCTTTAAAGCTACTATTTGCCAAAAAAACCACAGAATATGATTTCAGGGGATTTTTCGGTAAATTCCCAGAGTATGTTTTTGCATCCAAAAGATTTAGAAATAAAGACCAAAACAAAAAATGACTAATTCCTAAAAAACGCCCTCTCATATTAAAGCAGGGTATTTTAGGTATTTTAACAACATTATACTAACATTCAAACTAACAGTGAAACTTAAGTTTCAAGGCTTGATAAAACGTCTGTATCAGTTAATGAAAAAAAAGCAGGAAGGATTTGACTATCAGTGGGGAGGATTTACTGGGTCTAACTTCAGGTACATAGTTTACATGGACAGCTTCTCAAGCTTCCAGAGTAATTCAGAGACAAGTAGGCACTTCCAGAGGTGATTCAGAGCACCCAGGGTGCAACTGATGAGGTGGATCAAGCCAACCTCCAGCACGTGGCTGCCAAGAAGAACAATCTCCCCTCCTGCCTCTTGGCTCTGCCCTTTAGTCCCACATCTCTGGGACTGAACACAACAGAACAACCTCCCTCCGTCCCTTGAGGCAGAGCCTCAGCAGATCAGGCCAGCACTTACTTTTTGCAAAAAAAAAAATGGAGCTGCCTGCATTTTCAGCTTTCAACTGCCAGAATAGCAAAAAAAAAACTTGAAAAATTTGCAAACCCTTGCAAGAACTCTAAAGCAGAAATTGCCTTTTACAGTAAGATGATATTTAAAATACTACAAAGCCAAATAATTTCAGAGAAATGAGTTACTTACAAAGCTGCATTGCCCCAGCGACCAGCCACAGTTAAGTCTCTGCTGTGGTTTACCCATCTTCTAACAAAAGCAGACACACACCTGAACTAACACAGCAAATGAAAATATCACCAGCATACAAGCTGATGATACAGTACAGAGCAGATAACAAAGTCCTTAATAATGCACAGTTTGACCCAGCCACAATTTTACATAATAACAATATTTTGTTATTATTACATATTGCATATATTAAGCCTAGTTTTAAAAAAGTAGGACCACTACTGTCTTACTCCTTTCTAACAGCTGACATGCTGACTTTTATTGCTTTTTTATACACACACACACTGCTCTCTCATCTACTCTAATTCAGAAGATCTGTAGAACGGCGAAGTGACAGAACAGCTAAATTAGACCAATTTAATATTGTCCAGCCTCACCTAATAGAGAATGGCAATTGGAGTTCTGGTGGGGAAAAAACCCCAAATTTATTTCCCTGTGCAAATAACAAAGCAGCAAGAATGATGGCTACCAGCTTTGCAGGGTGAATGATGCCCCAAAAGTATCAAAAGAAGACTGTCAAACGCGTAATAAAAATTAAAAACAGTACTCTGTATATAACCTGATATTCAAATTCATATCCTGCTGTTTCAATCATAGAATCATTGAATCACAGAATGGCCTGGGTTGAGAGGGACCTTAAAGACCTGGTTCCAACCCCCCTGCTATGGACAGGGACATCTTGCACTAGACCACGTTGCTCAGAGCTCCATCCAACCTGGCCCTGAACACTTCCAGGAATGGGGCACTCCAGACAACCTGTTCCAGTGCATCACCACCCTCACAATAAAGAATTTTTTCCTATCTAATCTAAATGTGCTATCTAATGTGCTAATCTAAATGTGCTCTCTGTTGAAACCACTCCCCCTCACTCTGTCACTACATGCTCCTGTAAAAAGTCCCTCTCCCATCTTTCCTGTCGCCTCCCTCCAATTACTGTAAGGCCTAAATAAATAAAAAGCATAGAATGAAAAAAAGCAAAATGAGAAACGATAAGAGCATATATAATGGAATTAATCTGTTTACACATTATGAAAATTCATAAATCTATCCCCAGGAACTGATGCAGGCACAAGAGTCACATCAAAATGCAAACACAACAAGCTACTTTCATATCCTGTGATCTACTTCTATGAAGGCTGACAAATCTTTACATCACTTCACAGAAGTTCTGCCATTCTCAGCTTGGCCAGCTCACTTAATTTTCCTTTACATTACTTTTACTAGCAGCATTTTTTTAGCCAAATTCCCTCAATTAGTTATAAAGAAAACCTATGAAAAGACTGTTGGAAATTCAACCTCTCTATCATCAATTTTGGAAGAATCACAGTAAAAATCAGGGATGGGGCAGAGATAGCAGATGAAATCATGAGCACAAACAAGGACTATCAGTAAAGCCATTCCTTCCCAGAGCACCATTCGCTGCATGAGGAAAGGGCTCTTCTGAAAAAGATGGTGTCAGATAATATTATATTCCAATTTCTATAAACATAATAGGATAAAGACAAGGATAAACTAATGCTGCACAAGCAACTGTACTAATCCTTTAATTTGGATGCACTCTCCAACAAGACTGTCAAAGAGAGATGCCATGTATTTTGGTGGTCACCTGCAACTACCCTAGAATCTGCAAAGAAGTCAGCTGGGGGCAGAACTTACGAACATCCAGCCACAGGACACCATTGAGCTTCATGGTTAGGTGAGTTCAGGAAGAGCCACCAAACAACAAAAACAGAACAGAAACTTTGAACAGGGAAGAATGAGGGGCAGAGGTTGAAGAGAAGGTAGTGTGTTCACTTTCATAACCGCCTCTTAACCGTAACTTGCTGATTCAGCCAAAAAAGGAACCCTTGTGGGCAGAACACAACTGCGCAGATCAGCATTGCCCCTCACCAGCAAGCACCACACTGCAAGGTTACACCTTAGCTTCTCTCTGCTCCCTCCTTTGTGTCTCTGCTCCAGCCCATGCACAGCAAACAGCACCACCAGACTGTGGTCATGGAAGCAGGATTTATCATGAAAACCTTCACCTACACGAAACAAGCAGGCAGGACATCAATCTACTGCTTCGGATTACCACCACAGGCTATTTCTAAATTCTAAATAAAAGTCTACAATTCAAGTAAAATGGAGATCTTGGTCAAATTCACCAAAAAGCAAAACTCAGCATTTATCTTCCACACAATCTAGCATCCAGATGATACCACAAAAATAGTTTTAAAAAGCTAATCAAATATTTAGTCAATTTTGGGACATATTTTGCCATTTATCAGGTATTTTCTATTTCTCAAAGGTCTTACAGCTATGAAAGTTAAATGCCAATTCAAGAGAAATAATTCAAGAATTTATAAACTACTCTTTTTATTCCCATAGGAGATAAAAGAAGAGAAATCATGGCATTAAGCAATTAATATTTCTTCCACAGAACATGTCAAAAATTAAAAAAAAAATTTAAAAACCTCTAGGCAAAAGAATGCATACAATGTCCTAGTTTTAATCAACAGTTCTTATTGCCTGTTCAAGCAGTTACAAATTATCAAAAAGTTGAGTTTGTTACATTATCTTACAATGAATACCCATTTCAAGCTGTCAATAAAAGAAACATCCTCTTAAATGCTGGGGTTAATTGCATTTGTAGTCATGGAGTTTTTAAAGTCTTAACTAGTGTTTTTCATCGGGAGTCTTAGAACGAAATATCAGTATTTAAGTCTCTTCCAATCAATTTATATAATATTTTTATATGATGGTCAGAAAGTTTTTCACAGATAAGTGACCATTAGTTATTCTAACAGAATAGTTAGAATCACTAACCAAAAATAATTTATTTCTATTAGATCTCAGAGACATACTCAAAGATCTTATACTAAACTTATATATTGTAAAAAACAAGAACATAGATGTTGCCCTAAACAGCTTACGGTGTAAATACATCAAGGAAGGATGAATAAATGTAACAGAAGTACAAATACAGCTGGGTATTTCTGTATAGAAGTGCACAACAGGAAGCAGACAGATGCTAAAACCACAAGTTACGTGTGACTGCTCAGAAGCATCACTGCTTGAATGAGGCACTAGAAGATGGCAATACTGCTACCTCTGAAGATCTAAAGCACGAGGGGAAACACAGAGAAACTGAGAAAACTTCACAAAGTGGGATGATGGTGACTTACACACCATGGTGACAGGAAACAACCTCCACTACTGATAGGGAAAGCAGCAGCAGGGCGGTCAGGGGCAAACTGAGAGATGGCATCATTAGATAAAGTAACGACAACGGGTTTAGCTTTGGGAAAAGCTTTTTCATTTTCTGAGCTATCATTGCAGTAACTTCTGCAATATGGACAAGAGTTGCATTTGAGCTAATAGTTATTAAAAAATATCTTTGGCTTACACATTGCCCAGATATGAACACTCAAAAGTGGAGCCATGCTGAACTGGGAAGCTGGGTCATAGGCCTGCACACTACTAGGGCAAGACAGTGGCACTGTTCACCACATTATTCAGCAAATAAAAATGAGAGGAAGACCAGAATCAACTCAAGTGTAATGAATGCACTTCTTGGTATATGAATTTCTAGCTCAAAAAAAGTCTAGACATAATTCAAACATATTAGAAAACTCAAAGATTTTTCAGTGAAGGGAAGCTAGATACATACAAAGGATCCATTAGTAGCCTCAAGTGACTAGCACTCATCAAATGCCTTTAATTTCTGTTTCATTTCAGCTCTTTAGCATACACCTTATTCATTCTTATGCCAAGCCTTCTAAAATCATAAAGTCTGAAAACTGTTTTTCTAAAGATTTTTTTTCCCACCATATAATCTCCGATTGCCAGAAGCTAGGAGTTCATGTCAGAATTTTTTAGTTACCTAAACGGGGCCATCTAGTGCTATTTTCTTATCTGTATGTCTACATTTCTCCCTATTTCACCCTCCTTCCCTGTTGATTTCAACTGAATTAATTTTCTAAATACAAATGAATCTATTAAAGGGGTAAAGGTGTGTATGATTAAAGTTCCTACAACACACAACTTTTACACTAAACAGCTGCTAGTAGGAAAGAGTGACAGATTAGTGCCATTTAAGAGGGAGAAGTGAGAAGACCCAAATCTTTAGCTAATTTCTTTAATCCTCACAGAGACAGAAGCTGACATCCTGGTGTACAGAGAGCACATGTGCAGTTCTGAGCTAAAGACTGAGCTGCTGTCTCATGTCCAGCCAACTAACCAAAAAAATGTAGGGATGAAACGGCAAAGGAAAGGATGCTGTGATGTGGAAACTCCTAGATCATGCAAGAGAACAGGCACTGCCTGAATCAGAAGGTCTTAGTGACTTGAGAAAGTGCTCAACACTTCCATTCCCCACAAATCACGAGGTTTCCAAGCTCCATTGATTCTGTTACTAATAAAACTCCTCTGGTGTACATATATATATTTCATAGCTAATTTTAAAGGACAGGTCATTATGTATCTTGCTATGGGACCAAACCAAAATTCACAGACAAATCAAGTTTATGAGGTGCTTTATTTCCTCAGCAGCATGTCGTTATGTAATTTATACTGGACTCCATAAAGTTTACCAACATATGCATTTATGTATTTCAACATTTCACTCCTGATCAGGACTATTAACCTTCTGATTTAAAGGCTGCAGGACCCAGGATCATGAAACACAACAGAGCACACTGTAATGCTGCAATTACTCTGTGGCTCCTGTCCCAGCACATGCACAAAAAAGCAATAGATATAACGCTAGCATATTTGCTTATCAGTTCATTCTGGAGGCATTTTTTTAAAGATGGAAACATCATTTAAAGGCAAATGCAGGTAAAAAATAACAATTTTAATTATGCTTTACAAACAATGAAATCATTATTCCTTAGTGTTCCCATAAAATTACACCAGTGCAGGACAGAAAACAGTTTTTCAGAACATGCGACAGCTGCTGCAGCGTGCAGACGCGCACTCAGACACCAGATATACAACAACAACCTGGCCTGCACTGCTACGTTTTCATGGGGTCCCCTTGCATCAGCCCCTTGATGTGAGGTAGCCAGAACTCTTAATTATTATACTTCTCTAATTCCTTGAGGAAAGGATTGTCTCCATTATCTCACCAGTATCACTTCACCACTTTGCCTACAGCTCTCCAAAAGATAAGAACACTCTACTCTTCCTCAGTCTTGACTATTCAATTTTTCCTGCCTACTGAGCAGCATTTGCTGCAATTTGTCACACAACCCCATTAAGTTTAATGAACTGCTTTGAGCAAGAAACCATGGAACAGAGCAGAGCCCTGCTTAATCTCATGGTGCTCCCTGCAAAGCTAAACAATGTGACAGCACTGCACAAAATGATACACTTGGAAACCGTATTTTTATGATAACCCCCCCAATTTCACCACAGTGCTTACCACTTGTCAAAGAGGAAAATGTTTCAAGATATTATTGGAAAAGACTATACTGACAGATTATGAGATTATAATAAAAGCCTTTATTTCATTATTATTGTGACCCCAAAAAGGACCTTTGTGACTTAAATTTTTAGCGAATGCTGAATTTAACAAAACAGTCTTTATCATGTGGCTAATAAGAACATGAACAACAAAATTTATGACTAATGACTCCCTAAATAAACAGTATGGTAGTGTAGCTATGTAGGTAGTCTTGGTAAAAATGCAATGTATGATACTGAAGACACAAATGAATCATAAGTTAATTTAATCCACTTTTATTATGTCCCGTACAGAAGATAAAGGATATAAGACAAATGAGTTGCTCCATTTCTCAGGTTCTATTCTAGTCCTGACAAAACATTCAGGGTCAGCAAATTAAAAGGATGCAAAGTAACACTCCTAATTTTTTATCTTCTCTGCTGAAGACCATTCTGGGCATGTAATTATCTGCCCACTTTTCCTCCCCACAATCAAAGGATAAATAATAATACTAGGTCTTAAATAAAGCATCTTAAAAATTTGGTTTCCATTTACATAAATGGACACATCCACCAACATTTTTACACCTGTGACTGATCTTTTTCACCTCTATCATTTAAATACCGGCTACTGTTTCTTGCTACTTTGTGCTGTTTCTTTTACTTTGTGCTTGACTGTTTTATTCTGTTTACACCTACTTACAGAAGAACAAATCACTTTTTTTTAATCACTCTGCTGACAGGGACAGATTTCTGACTGCCTCACAATGACTACTTCTGTCAGGTTGCTCATGCTTCTAGGAAGAAGCTTATCAGTGTCTTCTTGCTTATCAGGAAGACACAAATCTGTTCTTAGAAGTTATATTGTAGTTTTATTGTTATCATTATTTTGAAATCTATACTACCTATGCAATGTAAATCAGTAAAATCAAGTAAGAAATATAAACAAATATTTTGGTGTCCTCTCACTTTTTCTTTGGTAGCTCCCAACAAATGAGACAGAAAAGGAGAACACTTTACCACATACAGACTGAAAATTAATTAGGCTAGTTAAATTTGTATAGAAGTATATAGGCTTCTGATACAGGAAAATATTAATTAGGTATAGGCATAATTGTCATTAGAAAGGGCATAATGATTCTGATAGAAGTTATATGTATCACACTAATGACAACTTAGTACATAATCTGACTGAAAAAATGCATGTAAATCTATATTTCCTGAATATGTGAAAAATGCTCAGATTTTAGGATATCAAATTAGCTGGACCAAATCTCACTCCACTGATATTTCAAAAAACCATACTCTATCTAGTACCAACAGATTTCTAATACAAAAGAGAAAAAGTATTAAAAGTCCAATTAATAAGATTATACCTCAGTAACTACTGGAAATATTAATGAAATTTGAAAAAAGTAAACAAGCTATTGCAACTATTCTATATGTATGTATATACACACCTCACATGGACAAAAAAATATCTTGGTCTTCAACAAGTGCATTTCTTGCTACAAAATAAAGGAGAGAGGCAAGAAAAAAAACAAAAAACAAATCCAGACAGACATTCTTAAGAAGGTGTATAGTCCTACCTTGATTAAAGTAGTGCCAAACAACAGAGCAGGACTGTACCTTTGCAGTGTGTTCCAGAAGATGGACTTGCATGCTTATGGAAAGTCACTATACACATAAAGCCACCTACAGCTTAGCTTTTCCAGTTTGCAGTTGGGATTTTTTATCTATACATCTTCATATTACCCACATCATTCTGTGTGCTTTAACTGAATAGGTTACAAGTTATTTACATAAGAATTCAGCTTATAGAACCACGTTCCTCTAAACATGCTGATCCAACTTAACCACAGACATAAAACTACATTTAACTTCTTAGACATACATGGTTTCCTCAGCTTTAGCATATACACAGGCTTGACACATCTGCCAAGATACAGGGTGTGCTCCACCAAACATTCCTTTCTAGCTTGTTCATTTAAAATTGCAGAATCAGACTGGCAGTCAAAGTGCCAGAGCTGAAGTCAAGCTCAGTTTTCACTGGCACATTGACCTACTTCTTTTATTTCTACAAAACTGCAGATACACAGAACTCTTATTTTTTGAAATGGACATTTAGAAAATGTCACAGTCAAGTGACAGTCAAACAAGAAAAAAAACCAACCTATGAACTGCTTCTCAGTTAAACATTTTCTAAAATCTCACACACTGACCACCAGCATGCATCTGCTGATTTATATGGCTTTCCAACAGAGAATCACAAAAAATCTCCTTCAAAATGTCTGTCACCAGTTCTAAAAGACCCAGGCCCCTGCTAACCTACAAACAAGATACACTTCTCCATTTGTTCACAATGAAATGAGGCTGATCTCACAAAAGACAGTGGCTTGTACTGCCAAACACCTTTTTTTCCTCCTCTTTGACAAGCTACTTAATTCAACTCTGTCCTACTGTGACCAGCAGGAAAATTATGAAAACAAATCCTCCCCCCAACATATCATTAGTTTAATTTAAGACTGAAAATATTATTAGCACAGTAGTAGATTTATAAACTTTCACCATGCTAAGCACAAGTGAATTTATTTGCATACATCCCCTGTGCATCTGAAATACCTTCAGGCTCCTTCTAAAAATAACCTGGCCCAGAACTGCCAACATATAGCTGCCTCCTGGGAAACTACTGTCTTCCTGGAACACTTCTTTCACTATCCATATAATATTTTACCTAGACCCCTCTCTCTAGCAGTAGATATACAGCAAGATGGCAACAATTTTTTTGGCAAGTCCTACAGTAGGAGCTTCCATCCACCAGACCTCAAGCTGCGCCTCTTAAGAGCGATTGTACCAATCAGAGAGAATGTGTATTAAGCTGATAAAGTGGATAAACCAAAGTCTGAACTGCATTTTATTCTTGCCTGTAATATTATAATAAGACTCAACAGTTTTGGTCAAGGAAATGATATCCACAAACAACAGAATGATATTCATAACTTTTTGTTGTTTGTTGTTTTATTTTATGAAATAAAATCACTTATTCAGTAAGACAAGTCCAGTCAAATGCAGCTTCAGGAGTAAGCTTAGACAAGCTTAGATTCAGTCCAAGTATTATTTTAATCCAAATAAAGGATTTATTGGTACTATTTTAGTATTTCTCAAGATGGATCTAATCTATTGGCTTGAATAAGTGTACCCAAGTAAACTATTACAGAAGACATTTTTGTGACTGTGACAAAAGCTTTGTATTAAAATGTAAAACAGTATAAAGTTACAATGGTGAGTTATTAGCAAATGCTTGCAACCTTAAAAGTTACATGAAGTACAGTAACTCACACTATAAAAAAGAAGTAAAACCACCAATCACATCCTAAATGCCAGTACTGATATTAGTGATTTCTTTCAAAATATGTAACTGTACTCTTCATATTGGTCACTGGGGTTTCTGACTAGAAATCTGTGCACGTAAGACAAGACACTCATTTTCAACAGAGCAGCTCCATCTTTTGCAGATTTTAAATGGCAGCTTTCATTTCAAGTTTATGACGCCAATAAACTTGAGGTCTTAAAATTAACAACCTTCAAGGCAATACTAAAGTCTTCTAAAGGTCTATTTGAGAGGTAAGAACTCTTCTGTATGTATACACAATTCTACTACTACTAATACTACTCACAGTATTAAAAATACTTTACAAAGTAACACTTTTTATTCACTTCCAAAGCACTCACCCTAGATTATCAGTATCATTTTTATCAAACAATTACCTCAAGCATACACAAAAATAATGCTAATTATTAACAACTGCTAACTGGGCTCCTTTGCTCTTCAATTCGTAAGAGATTCAGGCACAGATCTTCAGTTTTTTAGGTGCTCCTGATGATTTAAATTAGATACAAAAAACCTTTCAGGATCTGAGTTATATCAGTCTCAAAACATTTAAGCTTGAAACAACCTTTCAGAGAAATCCACTCTCTTAAAATAACCTGAAAACTCACTAGGTTTACAGGCCTGCACACAACAACCCACCACGCCTCTGCGATATGCAATAAATTCTGATTATCTACAGTAAACTCAAAAATCTCATTTTACTATACCTGTACTTCATGAAGCCCACTTTATAGGTTGGTACTATGTATGTGTGTGCATATACATATAAATATATATCTCACCCCACACATAAGACAGCATATCAACATAAACACACAGAGGAACATAAACATCACTACAGTAATCATTCTTGTGGAAAAAAAAAATTACATGAAAAAAATTCCTAGTTTAACGAGATCTTTGTTCTACTCTGAAATATCCTGCTCCTCTGTAAAATTCCACGGGTTCTTTTGCATAACAATGTCTTCGTACCAGGAAGAAATCTGATTAAAACCAAAGACAATCTACTTACTTCCTACTGAAAGACACACCTTCAGAAGAGCAGGTTACTGCTTGAAGGCTCTAAGATTCTTTTATTATAATAAGTGAAACACAAAGGACTGAAAGAAGGGAATTCTGTCTATTGAAGCTCTTACAAAGCCCATATTTTCACGGTGTCTCAGAATTTCTCCTCTTACTGCTATACCCTTACAAGTTAAAAGAACAAGCAATAGAAGTCTAAAAAGTATAGAAGTCTAAAAAGCCTAGAAGAGACAATGAAGAAAACGAAGGCTTCAATCCAGGGAAAAGGTAACTGAGGAAGAAACATTAAAAGCCTTCTAATTGTAGTTAAAAGACAAGAGGGCAGCTCACATTCACACCTGCTGAGGACACCACAAATAATACCTACTAAACCAAAGACACTCAGGTTGGATAGATACAAAATGACCATAAAGTTCTCCAGAATCTCCTTCCAGAGCACTCCAGTTCTTTCACAAGCCAAAGGACCTTTCTTCAGCCCAGCCTCTCAGCAGCATCAGGACCAGGTAAGTTGGCTCTGGCTTCTTTTCTCCCAGCCTGTCTGAAACTCTGTATCAGGCACGAAGAAAACCTTCCAACAGGAAGGCCAGTTATTCTTCTCCTCACAGAATGTGCGACCCCGGCTATTATTTTCAGTTACTAAGCTTGGCAGAGAGCTATTTGATCTGCTTTGAAGTGTGAAGGAACAAGAGGACCTGTCAAAGTCCATGCCCAATCCACTTTTCTGTTTCCTTTACTTTTAAGGAGGAACAATGTCCTCATTTTGACTACTGACTAAGCTTTAAGTACCTCAATCTTGCCTTTGTCCCTTCTTTTACAAGTCTTTCCAAATTCACAGAATCTAGAATACATTAGGCTGGAAAAGAACCCTGGGATCATCAAGCCCAACCTGTGACCAAACACCACCACGGTAACTAGACTAAGTCTTTCCTTAAACACCTCCAGGGACTGCAACTCCATCACCACCCTCGACAGCACATTTCAATGTCTAACCAGCCTTCCTGCGAAGAACTTCTTCCTAATGTCCAACCTAATCCTCCCCTGGTGCAGCTTAAGACTCTGTCCTCTCGTCCTGTCTCACTGCAGAGGAGACCAGTCAGCAGCATCTGTTGCCCAAAATTCCTGCTTTCAACATCACAGAGAACTCCTTTGGCACGCACCGCTCCATGCCAGAGCTGGAATTATCAAACCCAGAGGGAGGATGGCCGCGGCCAGGCCCAAATCCTAAAACGCGGGGCCTGGTGAACCATCCTCAGCTGCTCCGGGCAGGGAACGAGCAGGAGGAAACCCGGGGGAGCTCCCTCTGGCCCCGGGGCAGGGCCCGGCCACCGCGGCACGTCCGGGATGCGCCCCCGGCCCGGCCCCGCCCGGTGCCACGGCGGCCCCCTCACCTCCAGCTTGTGGTTGATCTGGGACACGGTCTGAGCCTTGTGGCAGAGCTGGGCGAAGCACGAGCTCAGGCTCGTCATCTTCTGCCGCCCCTCGTACGTGATGTCGGCCTGGTCGGGGTCGATCTCGCCCAGCAGCAGGTCCACGTCCACGAACGCCTTGTCGAACTCCTTCTCCAGCACCTCCAGCCAGCGGAACATGGACACTCCGCCGCCCGCCGCTGCCGCCGAGGCCGGGCCGGCCGCGCCCGGGCCGCAGGGACCGCCGCCCGCCGCCGACATGCTGCCGCCCGCTCCCCTCACAGCGCTGCCCGCGCCGCTCCGCTCCCGTTCCCGCTGCCGCTCCCGCCGGACGCGCCCCCGGCCCCGCTCCCGGGCCAGCCACGCAGGGAGCGCGGGCACGCGCGTGCGCGCCGGCCGCGGGGCCGCCTGCTGGTGTGGCAGGCAGCGCCGGCCGAGCGCCGAGCCAGCGAGCGGGCCGCCCGCGCCGGCAGGGGGCGCTGCGGGCCCGCACGGGCTGGGCGTGAGGGGAGAGAGGCTCGGACTGGCCGAGGGGGTCGGGACTGTCGCCATGTCCTTCCCGTGTCCTCCCTGTGTCCCTTCCGTGCCCTCCCTGTGTCCCCATCTCCTTCCTGCGTCCTCGTCCAGGGCACTGGGAGCGTCCTCGGGCATACTATTGTAATTATGGCCAGTTTTATGTTGACATATAGTCCATACGGAGCTATGCCACGTTGGTACATAGTAAAGAAAAAGAATATGTATGTAGTAAAAAAGAAGAATGAGGACCTTGCCCTGAACAACGTAAATTTACGATGTAAATAAGGATTACGATCTAAAGGATGTATAAATGTAACAGAGAAGTACAATTACAGAGGTATCTGTGCATAGAAGTGCCCTACAGGAAGAGACAGATGCCATGCTACAGCCACAACTTCACTCGAAGCATCACTGCTTGAATGAGGCACTAGAAGATGGCAATACTGCGACCCCTGAAGATCTAAAGCACGAGGGGAAACACAGAGAAACTGAGAAAACTTCACAAAGTGGGATGATGGTGACTTACACACCATGGTGACAGGAAACAACCTCCACTACTGATAGGGAAAGCAGCAGCAGGGCGGTCAGGGGCAAACTGAGAGATGGCATCATTAGATAAAGTAACGACAACGGGTTTAGCTTTGGGAAAAGCTTTTTCATTTTCTGAGCTATCATTGCAGTAACTTCTGCAATATAGACAAGAGTTGCATTTGAGCTAATAGTTATTAAAAAATATCTTTGGCTTACACATTGCCCAGACATGAACACTCAAAAGTGGAGCCATGTTGAACTGGGAAGCTGGGTCATTTTGGAGTATATATGGTCATTTTTATATATAATGGAAGGAGAAAGATGAGTCTGCACTACTGTATTATTCACCAAGGTGCTCAACATGTGCAAACCACACAGCAGGATTTGCAGTTACACATCCATTGTTTGTGCTCAGAAAAGATACAAGTTTGCAAGTATTGTATGAAATCATAGAACCACAGAACATTAAGGGTTGGAAGGGACCATCTAGCTCTAACTCTCCTGCCATGTGCAGGGACAGCTCCCACTAAAACAGGTTGCTCGAGGTCTTATCCAGCCTGGCCTTTGAGCACTGCCAGGGATGGGGCATCCACAGCTTCTCTGGGCAACATGTCCCAGTGTCTCACCAACCACAGAGTAAAGAATTCCTTCTTAATATCTAACCTAGTCCCAAATGGACTGCTGCCAGCACCGTTGCATCTCTAGAAGCACCAATGAATTGCAGGATGAACCATATAAAATGTATTTGCTTTTTTTAGGCTCATGCTGGTTCTGAGAATGAAAACAAATTTTAGGGAATAAGTGCATGGGTGCTTTCTCCAAGGCACTCTCCTTGGTTACAGCTCATCTGCTTTGAAATGATGCAACTCTGATGTTGATTTCAGAGGGAGCTTTATTACGTTTATTTCTCTTGTGGAGAACACATGCAGGTTGTTTTTATTGCACTGAAGCTGTAATTCCACCTCAAAAGAGAGAGCAGATCACTTCAACCCAGACTAGGACCCTAATCCTGCCTACACAAACTACTCTGCCAGCACCAGAGATGGGGAGCACAGGGACCCTCCAGTCAGTGGAGGGGATGCCAAGATAATGATGGGGGTACCATCACCCCTCACACACAGCCCTGGGGCTGAAGGGCATCCCGGGGTGAGCTTGTTTCCTTTCTCCACTTGGCATAAATAATTGATTGGAACACAGATTTACAGAAAGATACCACTTTACAGCTCAGCGCTTAGACCAGTCACCTGGAATGCAAAGAGATATGTCAGAGCAGGAAGGAATTGTACTTCCATCAATCTGTGCTTTCAGAAGAGCTTGATAAAAGCAAACTTCACCACCACTAGTAGGTATCACATTTCCTCTGAGACCTGCTATTGTAGGCTTGACAAGGAGCTGACAGAGTGTTGTTACAAACCCGTTCACTTGCCCTTTACCCTTTTCTGTGGTTTCACCACAGCCCTGTGCAGCCACTCACTCACTGCCCCACCAGCAGGACTGGGGACAGAATCAGGAGGGTAAAATTTAGAGAGCTCGTGTGTTTAGACAAAGACTGTTTAATAGGGAGAGTACAAGCCGAGTAAGCAAACAAAGAATTAATTCACTGTTTCCCATGGGCAGGCAGGTGTTCAGCCATCTCCAGAGGAGCAGGGCCCTGTGAGAAACATCTACTCACTTTTCATAGTTTAGGAAGGTTTATTAAACCTTATCAAAAATACAACCGAAGACTGAATAAAGAAAAAAGGTTACGGCGCTGGGAACAAAAGATTTTCGCCTGCCATGTGCTCAGCCCCCTCACAATGGAGGTTTGTCCCTTTTAATTCTTTAACCCCTCCCAAAGTTTTGTCCATCAACCCCTTCTTCGCTGTCCAGTGGTGGAGATCTCTTCCTCAAATCCTGATTGGAGGTCAGATGTCGCCATAGTGACAAGCCAGCCCTCCCACATGTCCCAGCTCCCATTGTCCCTTCATGACCACATGAGGGGTAAAACATAACTAAATCTATAAACTTTTCTTAACCTATATACACGATATTTGTACATTAATTGTGAGAGTCAATCATCCCATTACTCATCTACCATAGCCCCATCATGTATAATGGTTACTTGGGAAGCCAAACACCATCATCCAAACATCCCCCACTGTCTCCTTCTTCCCCCCACTTTATGTACTGAGCATGATGTCATATAGTCAGGAATATCCCTTTGATCAGTTGTGGTCAGCTGTCCTGGTTGTGTCTCCTCCCAGCCTCCCATGTATTCCAAACTTTCCTTGCCAGCATGGCAGTACAAAAAACACAGAAGGCCTTGGCTATGTTTAAGCCCTGCTCAGCAATAACAAAACTACCTCTACATTATCAACTCTGTGTTCAGCACAAATCCAAAATACAGCTCCACACTAACCACTGTGAAGAAAACTAACCCAGACAAAACCAGCACACCACTCAAAACATCTGCACTGCTATTGAAGGCAGGTAGTAACAAATTGGGCAACTAATGGGGGATTCTCTTACTGTTAAGCCCATCCATGGTGGAAACAAAAGCTACAGACACCTTTACGTACACCTACAGAAAACATTCTGGCTTTGTAAATCAGTGTGTTTAGAATAGGAGCTGAGAAAAGGCTGGAAGTGCTTTGGAGGGAGTCCAGGTGCACAGAGCATTTGCCTGACCTTCATCCTGATTTTCATTCTTCACAGTTGTATCAACTGTCTTTTTTTGCACAACAGCATCCAACAGAAAATCAAAGTTTATGCTGGCTCAAAAGCCAAACTAATTTTATTGTTTCAATTATTTCAGCCACACAAGAGAATTAATTATTTCAGGACTATCAGTTTTTATGTTCGTTTCGACTTTTGAGTCTGGTACTGCACTGGAGAAGTGCCCATACAATTCTGTTACATTCTTTGCCTTTTTAATGGAACAGTAATGTATCACTTAGCCAAAAATTGGCAGTTTCTGCTCATATATTTCAATCATTCATTTCAACAATATCTCCTGATCTGACAGAGAAGTTTCCCATAGTTACCATGTAACATATCTATAGCAAATACTGCCATCAAAAACTTTGACATTAATTTATGTCTGACTGCTTCTTTTTAAAGAATCACTTTTTCTTAGGTTTTTAGTGTCCTTTTCCTTTAGCTTAGGGGTTAGTCCCACTCTATCTTTAATTGTCTTTATCTACAGTGGTATGAGAGTTCTGTGGTCATTACTTTTAATTCTTTCATCCCTTATCAGTGCTACATTTGCTTTGCATGTCCTTACATTTCACCACTCAAACAAGGTTTTGTCTCTACTTATTCCACTCAGAGATTAGCTTCTCAAATAAAATCCTTTTAGAAGCTTACCTGCAGCATTGTATCTGTCTAATACATGCTGGCTTATGGATAAATGAGAAGAAATGCTTAAAGAAACCTTTTTTTAAAAAATCAGTAAATGTATCTATCATTAGCTATTTATATTCCTCACTAGAAATACTGTGTAAAAGAGGGGTGGAAAGTAAAAGCAAGTATCACTTGCTTTTAAGGGTAAACACATAAATAATTTAGTTATCTCAAAACTATGCTTGCAGGTCCCCTAGAAAATTCTGATCAATTCCAGTTACCCTTGAAATGCCTCCCAAAATCCCCTAGAGCAACCATAGCACTGTTCTGTAAGGAAGCTGTGCAGTAATTATGGAATTGAACCTAAGAAAGGTTAGTCGTTTTGGCCTTCAATTAGATTAAATCAATTTAGAGTAAACTGTAGCATGCTACACGCTGATAACATCAACAAAGTAATTGAAGAACATTTAAAGAACAGCAGTAGTCTGAGTCAGCTGGTCCAGCAGTAAGAATCCTTTCTACAAGGAGAATTTTTAACAATCATATAGTTGAAGCAAGTTATATGTCAAGAAGAATTTGGATATGCTGCCTTTAATGTCAGAGATTTCACTGAAAGTTTTGTGATCTGCTCCTTTGACCTTATCTATGGAGTGATAGAGCTGGTGAAGCTAATCACCAGTTAATTTCTCTACATATAATTTATGTACATAATTTCAGTTATTTTAGACAACGTAGAGAGAACATGAGATCTCCTTATTATACTGCTATTAAGTACATTTAAGTACAAATGGTCCTTCATAAATTAAAACCTGCATACTTTAACTGATTACTGGAGTACCTAATTAATCATCTGAAAACCTGCTTCGAGCTTTAAGAGTAAATGACCTTAAGTGTGAGGAGGACATATTTTCAGACAACAACAACAACAAAAAAATCCAAAGTGATACCTGAATCAAAATTTAAAAATAAATTACTTGCATTGACATCTCCAATGCTGTAGATTTCCTATCTGGTGTCCATGCCTAGATTGGGAAAGTGTTGTGTGAGATACAATGCAAACTTTTGGTTAGCCCCAGCCTCTGCACAAAGAATTTACAATATAAACATGTGTGTTTGCACATGAGGGTCAGTCCACCCTCTGTAATTGCAGCTGCCCAGCTGTGCGTGCCAGGCTGCAGCGCCTGCACATGTCAAGGCCACCTTCTGTGTGGTTTGTGCTGAAGCATCTTGCGTGGTTGCATTGCCTGGGTGGTTGAGCAGTCACAGGTGGGGCACCAAAGGGGAAATGGAGAGAAAACAGGCAATATCTAACAGCATCAAAAGATGGGAGAAAATCAGAGATGGTAAAGCAGGAAAAGGAGTTAGAGAAGATGATTAGAATGTGCCTGTCTAAAGCGCACTCCTTTCTGAAAGAGAGGAGGGAGTTGTCCATTTGTACTGATACTTGAACAGCCATACATTTTCGGTTGTCATTACAGAAAATTTCTGCTGACAAACCCCAGAGATTTTGCTTTTTATATTTTAGGTGATTCCTGCCTTCAGGCCTAGCTAGTTCATAGTTGGCTGCATTTTACAGTCCATGGGTGCAACAGTTTACTGATGACTAATCTGAATACCCACTCCCTATTGCTCTCACAGGTCACTTTTCAGACCAGCTTTTCTTTTTTAGAGTGCTATTGTGATCTTAGTCTCATGCTTCTTTCTATGTATACACTTATGCTTAGTTATTTTTGTTCTGAATTTTTGTTTTGTTTTAACAAATGAATGAAAGACATGCCAAAAGTGTTCAGCTTTACAGCATGCAAGAATGAAACCCTCTTTCTGTGCACACAGTGTGTATAATTTAAAAACTGCTGTTTCAGAGTCCTGTGCCTTGCAGTTTAAACAGCAGACAATTTTTACAGTTTAAGCCCCATTCTGATTCTGTTGGATGCTCAGTTATGAGCAGGCTGCTTTAAAAGCTGAAGATATTCATAGGAAATGGAAGGGCCAGAACTAACTTACTCCCTACAGGACTAGCAAAGTTCCATTGATTTTTCAGTTCGCTTATTGACTGGATAATCCTTCCCTTCTACTTTACTTTTAGGTGGTACTGCACAAGACACGGTCTCACATACATTAATCACAGATTTTATATAACTGTTCACATGCAAAAGACCTCTGTGTTTAATTCTAGGCTACCCTAGAATCTACCGTCTTTACTTCCCTCCTCTTCATTCCTTTTTGGAAATTACTTGTAATGTCATTAATAGGAAACTGTCATTATACCATACCCTAATCTCTCGTTTCATGGGCAGAGCTCTCTGCAGCTCAATTAATGAAAAACATTCCTCTATCAAGTGGATGCCATTGCCTACAATACTGTGAAGGGCAGTTACAGCATTATTAATAGCATATATGTATGAAATTATGTAAATTGACCACCTCTAGGTGGGTTGTTTTTTGGGGGGTGCCTGTCCCAGATGCATCTGATCTGGGCTAGAATCCCTTAGTACTCATAAAACTGGCAATGAGTAAAATTCCTCAATATGTGAATTTCCATTTAACAAAATTTCATTCCTTTCAATCTGTTTCACCGTGCTAGCTCCTCTGGAATGCAAATGTGCCCTGGACAAGCAAAATGCGAGAAATTCCTAAGGGGTTATTGTTTGCATCTCCTCTGTATTGCCAGCATGGAGGAGGAAAAGGAAACCTACCTTTTTGTGTGGAAGAAAAATCTGCTTTAACTCATCCAGTAGCCGTTTCCAGTGTATGAAGATGACCTTGCCTGGAGTTAGAACACACTTCTCCACATACTATGAAAATGGATAAAAATAGTTCCACAAAATTCTTGGCTTAAGAAAATTGAGATACCTTTTTTTTCCAGACAGGTCTCTGATTATTTTTGTGAAACTCTGCTTTGTAGGATTAAAAAACAAAATAATTCTTTATAAATTTATAACCTGTATATTAATTAGGTCTTAATAATTGGCCTAGAATCCATTTGCTGACATTCTTGATTCAGTGTAACCCTCTGAGGCTCTTTGTTTAGGAAACATTTCTGTAAAACATTACAGGACATTTCAACAGATGATTAAGAGACTCATAACATTTTGAAAAACAATGTTATGATTGTTTCCCTTAGCAGCCTGATCCACTCTGAAGAGAAGTGCTTGATTGGAGGTAACCTTTGCAGCAGACAAATGCCATTTGCTGTCCCTATGAAAAACTGGTCCAAATCCAAATTAAAAAACTCCAGCAAAAAATAATTATAAATTCACATGTACTCAGTGGCAGGCACTTGATAGCATATGGCACCTGAATATGCCAAGGATTCTTTAGAGCATACGCCATCACTTAGCAGTTCCTACTTGCCAAACTGCTTCTGCTTGTGACATCCCTCAGGGATCAAGCTCCTGTCTGTGCCCTGTGCAAGCCCTGAGCTGGACTTTCACTGCAATTTTTCCTTTCCATAGGCAATGGACACCCCAACTGCAAGAGCTCAGCTTCTCCATGTCTTTTGTGATAAGACAGCATCTTCCTTCCAAAAGGCATCAAGGAATGCCTTTTGGATGCCTGTAGGTTTGTGGGCTTTCTTCAGACATTTCTAAACATGCCATAACAAGAGTTTTGCAGGTTCATTATTCCCATTTTAATGTAATTTTACTTTTATGTCATTTTCTAAATCTTAGGTTATAAAGTTATGCCTTGACCTGAATATGTGTGCTTTTGTCAAACCTGTGACTTTGGTGAAGAAAGAAAAGGCCCGTACACCAGTACTGCTGAAATATTGTATGAGGAAAGGTTTGTACAAAAATAGCATATTTTTCTTTGGCTAACTAATATATTTGGAAAAAGCCCACCAAGCTTTACAGTCCTTTATGAGCCCTACTTCAGATTTGAAATAAAAGCAGCAATCCTGAAAGAGGTAATTTCCAGGAACTCAAGCTTGTGCTTTATGCAAATTTGTCCAATGTATTTAATCAATGTCCTTCTTAGCTACCAACAAGACAATGTCTTATATAGACTTGGGATTTTGCAGGTTTTGATCTGAAGTGTTTACCTTTGGTTAAAGCACACACAGTGTAGGATGTGCCTGGGACTTCTCACAGGGCCAGGTTCGGGTGCTATTGCTCATTCCTTCTGACACAGAAGTGATGGAGTGCTATATCATGCCTTTGGTCCCGCAAAAGCTGGGGAGAGTTTGCATAAAAACTGCTGTCAGGAAATGGCCACAGTGATTCATCTTCCTAATAGTGTGCTGTGAGGCTGTGCAACTCATGGGCCAGCAATGCTACGTCCTGTACAAAGATTCTGAAATGTTTATAAATCTTTTTTTGGGGGGGAGGTTCATTTTGGTTTGGTTTTTTTTTTGTTTTTTTTTGTTTTTGTTTTTTTTTTTTTTTTTGGTGGGGTTTTGTTTGTTTTGGGTTTTTTTGTTTTTTAATTATTGCATAGCCCACAACTTCCTGCTAAGCTTATGCTCATACAGTTCTGGGACTCTTTGTCTGTTCTGCTGCTATCAGGTCTCCTAAAGTCAATAAATGCCTGCAGGTTGTAATTTTATGCAAAAGCAAAGTCATCAGCTCTGGTGTGAAAATTTATACAAAATAGGTTTAATAGGACATCATCTTTTATAGCTATTGCTTTAAATCACCCAGCTGCCAAAAACAGACATATATGAGAAATTAATGGATATATAACATCATTCTTGATTAAATCATTGCTGTAAATATAATGGAAATGAACTATTAAACCAATAATGTTTCCTTTCATTAGTTTGAAAAGACCAAGGATAGAGACATTACACAAAAATGCCAAGAGCAAAGAATATTGCACCTTACTATGGTGCAATTACCTTGTAACCACAGCTGGGAATTCTGACAGCAGCTGACTGACATAAAATATACAAAATAGGGAAGGATGCAATCTGTGACTCTTACAGGGATTTGCAGACTGACTGCAGTACTCTAGAGAGTCTCAAAACCAAACCATAGGGTTGGATCTTCCTTTCTTTTGACCCTCCATGAGCAGAAAGCAGTTGGTTTTGATGACATTTTTAAGCAAGAGAAATTCCTACATAGGATGCTGAGCATTACTGTCTTAGTTGCATCAGAATCACTTTCCAAATCAGTGGAAAGATGGAATCAAAGAAATGTACCACAAGTAGCCGTCAGTATACAGAAAGAATATACACTCTTGTCTGAATACTTTGACTCTTGTAGGGGAAAAAAGAAAGTCAAAGCCACAAGCCAAGTATCAAACCCTAGACTGAGATACATTAAAACACTTCTTTTAATGCACAGCTGCTAAAGCTGCCCACTCACTCATTTTTGCTCGAGTGATCACTATGGCATAAGTCAGGCAGTATTTTTCTGCATAGCTTGTTAAACATGCCAATTTCACAGGCTGCTTTTGGAAAAGGTTTCTGCTCTTGTTGCTTGGTTTAGCAGATGCTGGCTTGCAGTTCTGCATTCACAGTATAGAGGATTAAGGAGACAGAAGGATCTTCAGGAAGGAATATGGCAATTGTCCAGTGTAAGCCCAGCTGCACCCAAAAGGCATTCCCATCAAGGTCTGCTATCCATTTGTCAAATCAACTTGACATTATCTGCTTGGAAAAATAACTAGCCTAGTCTGCATTTAAGGAATAGGATTAACTGCTTCTCAAGATATGATGGAGAGGATGGAGGCAAGCAGGTAACAGTGCAAAGCAGATTAGTGTGATAAGATACAAAAGTTTCACACTGGTTTGTATATTATAAACTGCTTGAGTGCAAAGGAAAATGATCACAACCAAACCCTTCAAAACTTCACATCTCCAGCTGGCACAGCTAACAGATATGGCAGAGAAGCACTAATAAGCACAGAGAAAACTCTAGGGGAAATCTTTCTGCTCTCCATCTGTCATGGAGTAAATAGGTCTTATTGATTATCTACCACTTGATTTATACTAAATGCTTTCAAACATTTCCCATTTATAATTTTCAAATACAAGAATAATTAAATTTTGATTTATGGGAATTGCACAAGAAGAGGTGATTTTTTTTTTGTCCAGTCAGCAGCACTCAGCTGTACCACAGATATTAAGAAAACTAATAGAATGTTTTAGCTTTAAAATAGTAGCAACCTGAGTTTTGAGGTTTTGGGTGGTGGTCTGAATAATGCAAGAGGAAGAGCAAAAAAGCTTCAGTGTTGGCTGTAGTTGTGTTTTTACTGTTTCTAATACTGGGTCACAGAAGATACAAAGGTTTTGTGTTGGCTGTAGTTGTGTTTTTACTGTTTCTAATACTGGGTCACAGAAGATACAAAGGTTTTACAGCCCCACTATAAAACAGCTCTTTATCTTTTCTCCACTAATTCCATGGTGTCACATTTAACAAAACTAGGAAACTGAAGATAATATGGATGTTTGCAGATTAGCTGTCAGGTAATAAATAACACTAATTTCACATACCTACAAATGTAAAGGCACCTTATCACTGTTTAAGTTTCTCACTCTTTGTAATGCCTGCCAACATTTTAACCCAGGCAAATTACAGTATTGTTTTTGCTGTTTTTTCACTGGGATAAAATACACAGTCATAATATCCTTTTATCAGATTTCATGGTATAAAAGGGCTTTGGTGCTTAATTCAAGCTGTATATTGCTGAGGCAATTCCAGAGTTCCTGTTTTGGAAGATGTATTTGTCTTGCCTTTTAGTTGCCTTGTCTTTTCACAGTGCTCTAAGTACCACTTGCCCAAGAAGATGCAGCTGTGACCCTGCCCAGTCAGTGCAATGCTACAGGGCTACAGAGATCCCCAGAGAAATTCCTCTTACCACCAGGAGACTCTACATCAGCCACAGCAAAATTAAGCAACTCCAGGTAAGAAAACCCAGAAAAAATACTTTTTGTAGTGCACTGTAACTGAAAGTTGGACTTCCCAGATGGTGGTGGCATCTAGTGAGGAGAGAATCTTATTCCATGCTCTAAAAACTGATGAAGTGCTGCCAGATCTGGTTTTATTTTTACTTACTCTTTAAGGATATGTAAATATATTCCTGTAGTGTTTTCATGTTCCTGCAGTCTCCAAGCACACAGTTCACACTGTCAAAATTATATTTTGTATGAAACTCAAAAAAAAATAGTATTTTACAACTAGCAGCCAAAGGTTGACTTGTTTTATATATGGTCAAATAACTATTGACTTTCAGACTAATTTTTTACCCTGTTAAAAGCTTTTTCTATTTTTGGTACAATATAATACTGTTTCACAGTAAAATGAAAAGGTTTATGTCATTAGAACAATTTCCCTAATGAATGAAATTGATGCTCTTTTTTCCCCTCTCGAGCTGCAAGTGTCAGGTACAACTGCTATTAGAAATGGCAGAGGAAGTAAGTTTGAGTCTAAGGCATAGCATGAGATGTTTCTAAAAGCAAGGCCAGGGCCTATCTAACAACCCACGTAAATGAGAGCAGCTTCTAACCAAAGCTGCCAGCTACTTGTGCTATTGAAAAAGTTTATTCTGGGTTTCTTGAGGCACCACTGGTTCGCTTTATTAAAGGCATCAGGTTATGCTCATCTTGCACTGCACTCTGGAATGGTGCTTCTTTGTTCCCTCCCCTGGAATAAATATTTTTATTTAATAAATTCACCTTGTATAGATAGACACAAGGGAAATATAACCACCTGTATTACACATGCTTGCTGTGTATCAATTTGCTACAAATAATAAGAAATGTGCAATTCAAATGAGATACATTTTCTCTTACAAAAATTTAACTGCTTGAAATGCATCTTTGATTTTGCCCTCAGGACCAAACGGAAATAGGCTGGAAGGCAGCTTAGAGCACCATCCAGAATGCCTGTTGCCCACTGAGAAATAGTGATTGTACAGTTTTCCTCTAGGAAAGTTTACTCTTTTAGCTCTGTTTTTTTTTTTTGTTTTATCTCACACACCCACAGAGTCAAACATTGGTGTGATTTAGCTATACTCGGGGTAAACAAAAGGTTTGTGAAATGAATTCTGTATTCTGAAATACATTTTCTGTGCAAACTCTTCCCTCTTCCTCCCCATTATTTTCTTTCCAAGATAAGTAGGATGAGCCATTTTCTGTTTCTTAGGCTAGCTGTCCATACCTGTCAGCAACTCCTCAGTTACAAGTGAAGTGGCCTTAGGTTCTGACTAGAGCTAAAGACAAGTGTCATAAAGCATTTAAACATTGGATATAAGTGAATGAAGTGGTGAGATAAATGTTTTATGGCAAATCAAAACAAATGGTGTATGAAACCATCTAAGAAGAGAGTTTTTTCACTTTATACATTAATTCCACTAGCTATGAGTCTGCCTTACTGCTGCTACTGACTGCACTGAAAGGAAAAAGTCCTTTCACACTACATCCTTGTAGTTATGTAGGCTGTTTCCTTCAGATTGTACTGGATCTTTGGATGTATTTTTTTCTTTTTTTTCCCATGCAACAAATTATACTTCTGAGGTCTTGACATCATAAATACCTATGCTTAATTTTACACAGCTGAGCAATTCCACTGGCACATATTATAGTACTTAGGGAAACATTTCTGCTTGTAAAGTACCTGTCTGCATGCACTGAAATAACTCTATAGGATTTTAGGGTTCTGGTGTAGGATTTTTGTTCATTTGGCTGAAATTATTTGGGTGTTTTTTATTTGTTTGGTGTTAAAAATTCCTTTATTTACCTCTCATAGAGAAAATAACATTCTTTCCTAAAGAAATTGAATTGGAGCCTAGAGTTCCCACAGCTGACCTCCAAGAGATTTCTATATCTAAGCATTCACAAATATTATGGTTTGGCAATTAGCTGCCTCAGAAGAATAAAAAAATATTGTTTCAATTACTTCTACATCCTAATTTGCATTTATTATTACTACAATTGTGAAGAAATAGTATTGTAAAAAAGAATATATGTTTGTATGCTAAATCCATTATGTTAAAAAAACCCAAGAAAAATAGTAGATTTGTTTTTGTTTTGTTTTTTTTTACCCTGGTCAATTTTGTATTTGTTCTGACAGGGCTGACCAGTGTTAAAAACAGTGGCTGGCACTTTTTCTTTTGGTAATTTTACAACCTGGGGTTTGTTATAAAAAAGACTTAAAAATATCAAAACCAGATAAATTTTAGGGGTTTTTTTTCAATATTTTCTGCTCCCTCCTTGACTTGAAGATCAAGTATAACCTTTTAACTCTTAATTTAAAATTTAGTTTATATCTTACCATATTAATAAGTGGGGTTTTATCTGCTAAAAGAAAATTACCTACCCTGCTTAGAGGATAGGGAACTGTTTTAAAAAAACTGCTTATAACATATCCCAGGTCACAGCAACTCAAAAGCCAAAAAAAATGTAATTAAAACATCAAATTCCTTAAAATGTTTGTATTAAATAACAGCATATTAGATCCACTTTCAGGAGATCAAGGTTTTAAAATATAAAGCTATAATAGTATCATTTTACAAGCAATCCAATTAGAGAATAAAACACTGTTTCCTAGCAAAAAAAGATCTGGTGGCCTTTCAAATATGTTTTGATTTGTATTAGAAAGACTGGGTGGTTTATAAGAGTATGGATAAATATTTAAGTCTCAAAACAGCATGGTCACAAAGCTTAGCAATGCATACCAAATAGGTGGAAAATAGAAATTATAATAATCCACATTAAGAAGCCTAACATCATTACAGAGCAAGTATCTGAACATTAACCTTCACGTAGCTCTCTGTCACTTAATAAGATGAAAATTAAGCCTCTCAGAGACATACAGAAATCAACTGAGCAAAAGTAGAAAACATTGCTTTTGTATTTTCTAGGAGAAAATGTGTTGAATTGTGAAGGTTCATAATTGTTTCAATTTCCATAAGATGGTTTTATAATTACATGTGATTATGTTTTTGTGCTCTTGACCAATGCATCTCATTACTACGTACAAGATCACCTTCCTAATCATGACCAAAACTGAACATCAGCAGTTCTGATATTGCTATAAACCTATATATATATACACAAAACACTGCATTATAGAAAAATAAAATTATATCATTTGGATAACTTTGTTGTTTACTGTTGAAAATATAAGGTTTTTAATGGAGGTACATTCCCTCATTGAATTTAAATATAATTGATGGAGAAACCTGCTTCAATAGAGGTTCCATATTTATACTTTCTCAGTAATTGCATCAAAATTTGCAATTCAGAAATTGTTTTGCAAGACAGAATAAAGTTAATCTGAAAGATAAACTAAGGATACCACAGCAAAATGAAATCTGACTTGTCCTTCACAGCTGTGCAGGCTTTAATTTTAACAGAAGTTAAAATGCAGAGTTTGTAGCTGAAATAAAGAGATACAGCCCAGAAATATGCAAGAGTTGGACAAATGAAGCTGTAAGACATCTTTTAGCAGTCACCTTTATGAGCTGATTTCTCTTACACAAGTATGATAGTCAAATGTATCCAACCAGGACTATGGAACAAGATGACTACCCAGCACCTGTACTACAAAAGGACTCCCTCTATGGAGATTCCTGACTGGGATGAGGGGTTGTGCTGTAGAACAGGCTGTATAGCTTTCCCCACTGAGAGTAAAATGTGCTGGGAGCTACCAAGCCCTGGGGGAAATAGCAAGAAGAACCTACTGTTACTTTAGCCTCTCTAACTGGTGTGGTATGCCTGAGACCTGTAGTGAGATGTCTTTGGACATGGGAAGGGAAAACAGATGAGGACACTCCTTCCACCACTCCTGTGCAGAACACCTGCTCATCTTGCTTTTTGGGAGGGATTCCCATATAAATGATTTTTTAAGACTTGGTCACTGAGGGACTCATACTTGGTAATTTGAGAAAACCAATGTTTTAACAACTGGTGTACTTAGAGAACTCCCTGGCTCACCCTCATTGCACACTTCTCCTTTCTCAGCTTAGAGAGCACTGCCAGATTCACTTAGATTTGCTACTTAGCTTGAGACACAAGATGGCAAGCTTTGTAAACAAGCACCTTCCAACAGAGCAGAAAAAGAATGAAACAATTGGTTGCCTCTCGATATTATAGTCAACATCTACATCTCATTTACCACTGCAAAGTATCTGTCTATTACCAACTAATAATAACTAAGTTTCTGTGAAAACATTGTTCCACAGAAGTGATTTTTCAGGCCAGGCTGATCTGACACTTTTGGTTTGATCATATTAATATGTGAGGTTTTTATTTTAAAAGAAGAAGGTAGTGAGGGAGAGAAAAGTGTTGAATTTTAGTCTTCCCCCAAAAGAGTAGCAAGAGGTAAAGATATTTGTGGGTACTCCCTCTGGGGAATACATGCTGCAGTGACAGCACTGTTGATCTATGGAAATGACTGTATCATGAACTCAAATGTGCTCTAGCAAGTACCATTGAGCACACTGAACATTAACAACCATCCACTCTCTGCAAAGATTTCTGCCACTGGTGATGTTAGCTTTCCATTTAATATAGGCTATCCACCAGGAGGGAATAAAAGCAGTATTCCTTCTTCAAATGTATGTGTTTGCTCAAACCTGACACAGCATAGACTTAAACCACAAAATTCTGGAAATGTAAATAAATACTGACAATCCACAGGTACCTATAGTAATACCTGTACTGTTATCAGTTATTTTAGTTTCACATTCTAAATATGTTGTTTTTCAGCATATACTAGCAATTTTCCAAGCATCCAGAAGGAGTAACCAGTGAGGATATCTATAAATGTACTATCATATTAATTGTTTCTTTTTCTCTTTAAGTTTACTGACTTCAGGAGAATGTCAGTCCTTGAAGAGCTGGTCCTATCATGCAGTGGCACAGAATCAATAGAAAACAACACTTTCAAAGCTCTGAGCACCTTGAAGTCCCTGGAACTCTGCAAAAATCAGCTAAAGCAAATACCCACCTTTCTCCCATCTGGCCTTGAAATTTTAAGACTCGCTGATAACTCCATCAATTCTCTGCATGCATCTGATTTTGCAGGTTTGATGAAACTAAGAGTGCTCGATCTTCGGAACAACTTGATTGCAACTCTGCCTTCGAGTGCATTTTCTTCCCTTTACAATTTACAGAGTCTGATCCTGGATGGCAACAACATGGAATCTGTGTCTGCACCACTTAGGCTTCCTAGGCTGAAGTATCTGAGCATGGCTGATAATAAACTGAATTCATTTCCAACCAACTTCTTTGCATCTTTCCAAAGTCTACATTTTCTCAGCTTAAGTGGTAACTTTTTGGCAAAAGTGCCTCTTGACCTACCTAAATCCCTGCTGTCACTAAAATTAGAGAAAAACCAACTTAAAATGGTGAGAATTCGAGATGTGAAACACCTAGAAAATCTGTCTGAGTTCCTTCTGTCAGAAAATCAGCTGACATCAATAGATGGTGCCCAGCTTCTTCCTAACTTAACAACACTGGAGCTCTCTAAGAACCAGCTCCACACAGTGCCCCTCAGGCTGCCCAGCAGGCTGCAGAAACTCGACTGCAGCAATAACCTGATCCAAAGGGTGACAGCACAGGACTTTCAAGGACTCCAAGACCTGAAGCACTTGTTTCTCGACAACAATGCTGTCAGCACGTTCGAGGCGGGAGCTCTCCAGCAGTGTGCGCAGCTTTCCAATCTGGCACTGGAACAGAATCTCCTCAGTTCTATTCCGCTGAGGCAAGTGAATCTCAGGATTGCTGGTCCCAAGGTGTCATCTCTCCTTCCTTGCAGTATGAGAGACAAAAATTGGTATTCAGACCCAGTCACGGTAGAGGTCTGTCCATACCATAAACCCATTGGCGTAACCAGCACTAATTAGCACCCCTGTTAGCAGTCTCAGAGTAGAGCTGCTTTCATTACATCTGTGGCCCCCAATGAATCCGCTCATTTTGCATCTCTCTCTGCCAGTGAGACCACTTTATTTAATTAGCACACCAATAAGAAGAACCTGCTAGGAGAATACAACAGACTTACTACCAAGGTTATACTGCTACTTAGATTTACCCTCCCCCACAAAAGAAAAATAACTGAGCATTTGATATAAAGGATAGATACCAATATTAAAGCTGATGTTTCTACCAAGCCACACCAAGTTATTATTATTAAAATATTAAGATTTTGGGAGCTGAATCTGATCAAAAAGAATGTGCTTTTCCAGTGATATTGGCATTCCCAGCTTCATTAAATTCACACATTACAAGGTATTTGGAATGCATATAAAGTCTCCAGCTTCAGGCTATAAGAAAAATTCCAGTCAACAGAGCACAGAAGAAACATCCCTTGGGCACACTGTGTTCATTAATGCTCTGCTTAGAGGATCTCTTACATTCATCTGAGTATTGGAACTGGCCATTATCAGAGATGGCATATTAAGCCAAATGGAGGCTGTTCTGATATAAAGTGGCAATTTTATTATTAAAAAAGGCTGTGCAGTAAGATGGCACAAAAATAGTGAAGTAATTCCATTAACATAAACTTCTTTAACAAAACTGGACTGTTAAACTTTATTTTTATGGCTTGTAGACAGGTTTAACTAGCTGAAATAAATAACACAATAAAATTTCAATTAATTTAGTATCATGTCCTTTAGCTTTTGAATCTATTTGGCAACAGCTTTATAATCAGAAACTGATTTAGTGGTGTATAAATATTTGATTTCAGTCTAGCTCGACAGGAATGTTTAATGCTTTCTAGTTACTTTAGTATTGTCTAATCTATCTTATTTTACAACCTTCATAGTCAAGAGAATTAACAGCAAGGATTTCTCTACTAGCCTTTAAACACTACAACTTTTAAAGAGATATTGGGGATCTTTCATTCCAACAGTAAATACAGACTTCCAGGGGGGGCTGTAAACATAAAAGAGGTGAAAAAGATGACAAGAAATAAAACTTATGTACTTAATTTAATTGTCTGGTGATGACCAGGTATGCATGGATATACAGAAAAAGAAATTACTTTTGACTTCTATCTGAGAATTCTGTCAAGTCTAAAAGGTTAAAAGATATGACTGATGTGCTAAAGTGAATAGGTCTTAGCAGGTTTTAGGCAGAAACGAGGAGAAAGAAAGCTCCTTTCCCTTCTTTTCTGAAAAGAAAATAATCAACAAGTCCAAGTATTTTCAGGACTTTTAGAGAAGACCTGTACTTCATAAAATCCTACAGGGTGTGGTGAAAATGCAAGGAAGAATCTGATGATATTCCTTAGAGTGGCAGTAGCACAATGTGGCTGCCATGGTCAGCTCCCAGGTGAGCACAGCTCCTCTTCCAGCTGCAGGGCACTCAATCATGTACTCAGTGGCATTATTTTCTCTAGATCAACACAGCCTGAAGTCAAACAATATAGCCATAAAGTTTAAGTCTAACATTAGTACAGTAAGACTCTTCACAGGTTTAAGGACTTACTGGTCAGGCTTTGGACTGTAATCAGTCTAGATAAACCTCTTGGGTGATTTCCCACTGCCTTTGACATCAGTGGCACTAGGGTTTTACCCCAGAGTACCCTTCTGACATTACAGTGTCATATTGGGCAATTGTCTGCAGTTAAATTTCAAAACTGATTTACTTCAGTCATAAGCATTTTGTAACGTCAGATTTTGTGAAGTGAATCACCATATCAGTATGTGAAATTCTTGTCTCCCCAGGAAAAACAGCACAATATTAGAACTGCCCTACTCTTGAAATAGTAACATTGAACTTGTCAAGTTTTCACAAATCTGGAAACCATCTTTCAGCTTAAGAGGTTCAAACTCAGCTTCACAAAAAACAGTGAGGGTCACCCATAAGTTTACCAGTTGTAGTATACTGCTGTTCTATTCTAAATGCTATTCTAAATGCTCTTCTATTCTAAATAGATCTTGGTAATATGATTATCATTTCCCTGGGAGGTTCAGTCATGTTTCCTTAAAATCTGTAACCTTGATTCTTAATTTAATCACCTTGCATACTACCATAGTAAGGTGATTTTTAAGTTACTTTCAAATTAATTTTATTAAAGATATTCCATGCCCATGCTTTTCTGTTAAGCACTTGTCACTAACTATATCAAAGGGAAATGAAAAGATCATAAATGAGAAAGACTTTTGAAATTAAGATATTTTAATATAAATTTGTAATATATATGAAAATAAGAATTATACTGACCTGTCCAGAATCATATCCAGAGATTATCAGCTTTTTCTCTGCTAAATGTAACCAGTTTTAATTCTCAAAAGTACTATTTTAAAAGCATTTACATTTTCCCTGTTGCTGATTTCTTAACGGCTTATCATCAGACGGATTACTGCTGTGATGATTAATGTTTGAGTCTTATGGGAGCAGGAGAACAAATGGAAAAAATATAATTCGTTACAAACTAAGAAATGTTTTTTAAAAAATCATATATAAAAGTAGTTGGAGGAGGAGTGCTGCCACAATTGTCTAAACTTTTGATCTTTCATGGTGCTATAGTTTGGTCATTGGCATTGAAGAGTACGAAAAGCATTTTTAAACTTGATGATTTAAATTAAACAGCTGATTTTCTTTATAATACAGCACAAGACTACTGTTCAGTTCAGCTGCTTCAGCTGTATGAACAGTCAGTACAGGTCAGAACTGCAGTAATTTGGGAAAACATTTCAATGGTGTACACACAGTACACCTATAACATAAAAACAAAGAACAAACAAACAAACCCAAACCCAATGTGAACATCTGTTTTTGCAGAAGATTGCAATTTTTTAGTGATAGCTTTATTTTAGTACATCAGATGTGCCTGGACAAATACCACTTAGCAGAAACAGTATGATGAACATAACACCTTTCTACTGTTTTATTTTTGCTCAGACTTCCAGACACCCTTGCTAGATTGGATCTAAAAGGAAACGACATAGAGGATGTTGGAGAACAAGAGCTGAAGGACTTGAAACAGCTTCAGGTTTTAAATTTACGGAATAACAAGATATCTCTCTTGGATCGCAAAGTCTTGGAGTATTTACCTCGTCTTCGTCACCTGTATTTAGATGGGAACCCTTGGAACTGCACCTGTGACCTTCTCAGAACCAGGAGAGCACTGGTGGCCAAAGGGACGGATGTGCGGGGAGGGCAGTGCGCAGCGCCGGCACACAGCCGAGGAGAAAGCTGGATGTCTTCCAAAAAGATTCTGCAGCAGTGCGAAGACAATCTGTCTTCCACAGAAAGAGGCAAGGAGGACAGAAAGAAAATGAAACCCAATGAGGCCTCCAGCGTTGGAGTGAACACAGATGATGATTACTATGATTATGAATTAGATTAATGTCACAGTTTATCTTTAGTGAACCTTAAAGTTGTCTAGAGCTGCCCACTGCCACCAGTGTCTCTACTGACGAGCAGTCTTCTCATCTGTCATTAGCTTTTCCTGCTCTATTTGTACAAGAAATAATATCCAGTGACAGAAGGGCTATAGTAAGGCTGTCAGTGTGAACTAAATATTGTAAAAAAAAAGTATTTGTTTTTCTATACCATTAGCATTATGTAGTTTGAGGGAAGCAAGAAGACAATTACTTTATCTTAGAAAAGCAGTCTGTAACTCTGTATGAACCTTTTTATAGTAGAACATTTCCTATAGTTGCATAAAACCCCCACAAATAAAATTCTGCAATACCACAAGACACTAACACAAGGAGTCTGGCATTCAACATATTTAAACTCACAGGTCTGCAGGTCAACATGGAGACTTACACTGATGTGAGCAATTTTTTGAGATTGTTCGGAAATTCTTGCTTTTGAGAAATTGATTTTAGTTTTCCTGAAATATTTCCCTTTTTCATTTATTTTAGACTATTTAAAATAAATTAGCTGAGCTGCAGGCAAAACACAGAAGGCTTATCTTCATCACAGCAAGTGAAATAAACAGAAGAATCAGTGTCCTGGTTAATGAGATTTAATAGTAGTTCTGAAATTAATTAATAGTGAGGAAGGAAAACACTGGGGTCAAGTTGACCTGATTCTGTTGTTGTAAACAAAAGAAGGGAGATTCTCAGGAAATAGATCCTGGCAAATATTAGGATAAGATGAAGTCAGGTGAAACTTTTGTAAGAGTTTATTTTGGTATCTGAATAGCTATTTTGCTATAATATAGCTCAAGATACCATATGTATACTTTTAGGTTAGGTATACTTAATGTGCAAGCACACACTGCAAGTGTCCCCCTTCACTGGCCAGAACTTTCCAGACTTTTATGCACATACACACAAAAAATGACTAAATGCTATATAATTAATGTATTAACTCTGATATAAGTAAAAATTTTATCAAGCAGTTCCCAAAGTGCTTGAAAACTAAACAAAACTGGATTAGTGAGACCACTAAAACCAACGATTTACAAACAATCACTTGTTAGTTCGTGATTTCAGGTGATAACTGATGAGTAATTACATCAGCAAATTACTTTTCAAAGCAAACAGGGTCTATTATTTTTTTATCTCCCATTGGCATTCAGTAACTGAGTAATCCCTCATCTCCACGGAGGCTGATTTGTCAGGTGTCAGAGAGCAGCTATTTGGTTATGTCTCCTGTGCAAATGTGATTGACACATGCATTTGTTAGGTCCCCCAACACATTAAACTATGCAATTGGAATAGAGAGAATGGAGCTCATTTTTCTTTATGTTCCCTTATCATCAGACTCTGCAGAGGGATCTGCACAGGTTGGATCAATGGGCTAAGGCCAGCTGTGTGAGATTGAACAAGGCCAAGTGGCACAGCCTGCCCCTGGGTGACAACACCCCCCTGCAGCACTGCAGGCTGGGGCAGAGGGGCTGGAAAGTTGCCCAGCAGGAAAGGACCTGGGTGTGCTGCTTAACAGCTGGCTGGGTAGGAGCCAGTGTGTGCCCAGGTGGCCAAGAAGGCCGATGGCATCTGGTCTGTGTCAGCAATAGCATGGCCAGCAGGACCAGGGCAGTGAGTGTCTGTCTGTACTCAGCACTGGTGAGGCTGTGCTCACTTTTGGGCCCCTCACTACAAGAAAGACATGGAGGTGCTAGTGCCTGTCCAGAGAAGGGAAATGGAGCTGGTGAAGGGCCTAGAGGCTGAGTCCTGTGAGGAACAGCTGTGGTTCTTTAGCGTGGAGGAGGCTCCAGGGGGACCTGATCACTCTCACAACTCCCTGAAAGGAGGAAGTAGCGAGATTGGGGTCAGTCTCAGGAAACAAGTGAAAGGACCAGTGGAGACGGCCTCAAGCTGCACCAGGGAGGTTTAAATTGGCCATTATGAGAAATTGTTTCATAGAAAGCCTTGTCAAGCATTAGCACAGACTTCCCAGGGAAGTGGTGGAATCACCACCCTGGATGTGTTCAAAAGATGCGGATGTGGCACTTAAGAACATGGTTAAACAGATGACTTGGCAGTACTGGGTTAACAGTGGGAGTTGATCTTACAGGTCTTTTCCAACCTTAATGATTCTGTGGTTCTATGGTCATTCACCAAATTTTTGGTACCTAAAGATTTAGAAACAGCACAAGCCTTCCCTGCAGTTTGACTGTTATTTTTGCTGGCTAATGCTGGTCTGTATTAGAAGCCAGGAAAGTAGCTATTTTCTGAGTACAAGAAAAATTTTTGCGATACAAAATTCTTCATTCAGTTTAATATTGGCAGATTTTTTTAACAAAGTGCTTTAAATATCCCCGTGCCGTCTCACAGCATCGGGTTGGCACTAGCGCTCACTCCATCTTTCACCTATGTTTCATCTTCGGACCCGTGAGCCCTTACAAGCCAAGGCAGAGAAAGCCTGGGAGCCGCGGCTTTTGTGGAGGACGCGAGTCGGGGTGCGCAGCCCGAGGCCGCTGCCCCCGGCTCCCGAGCCCGTTCTGCGGAACCCCCCGGCGAGCATTCGCAGCGCGCTCTGAGGGTGAAACCTGCCTTTACTCAGTAAAGACACCCCTGACAGTAAAGACACCCCTGAGGCCCGACAGCTTCTGTGGCGTTCAGGTGCTTTCTCCCTCCACCTCCGCTTCACACACCAGCCTGAACGAGGCACTGCGAGCGCCAGGAAGAGCAAGGCTGGGAAAGGTAGCGGGAGGCTCTGCAGATGAGCCCGTGAAGCAGGGGGGAGGTTGGGCAGAGCCCGGCTGGGGACAGTGCCCGCCCCCGCCCCGGCGACGGCCCCGCCCCGGCGCCTTCCCTCCGGCTCCCGGCACCTCAGGGCCATCGCCAGCAGCGGCCGCCAGGGGGCGCGGCCCCGCCCCTCCCGCAGGGCGCGGCCGCCCCGAGCCGTTCTCAGCCCCGCCTCCCGCCCTCGCCCCGCCCTCCCCGTCTCTCGCGGCCACGTCATTCGCGCTCCGCGGGCGGAAGCGACGTCATCCCACCCGGCGGCCAACGGGCGGCTCGCGTGTGGCGGGTTGAGAGGTGAAAGATCAGGCGGGGCGGTGGGAAGATGGCGGCGCTGGCGGTTGCCGGGCGGAGGACGCGGGCTCCGTGAGGGGATGGCGCGGCGGGCGGCGCGCAGCGGCTGAGGCACCCCCGCCGCTCCCCCGCGGGCCCCACGCGCTCCTGTCGGTCGGTCCCATGAGCGGGGCGGGCGGCCTGGCGTGGCGCGCGCTGCACGCGCTGCTGCGCGCCTTCCTCTGTCTGCAGCGCGCGCTGCTCGCGTGCCTGCGCGGCCGCGCGGCCGCCGCCGCCGCCACCTCCTGCGCGCTCCTGGCGCCCGCTGCCCGCGCGCTCGGGTTCCGCGAGGCGCGCGCGGCCTGGCGGCGGCGGGGCCCCGCGCGCGGCGGGGCGGCGCGCGGGCGGCAGCGGTGGCGCGCGGACGGGCGCGCCCTGCGGAAGCTGCCGGTGCACGTGGGGCTGGTGGTGACCGAGGAGGAGCCGAGCTACGCGGACATGGCCAGCCTGGTCGTGTGGTGCATGGCCGTGGGCATCTCCTACGTCAGCGTCTACGACCATAACGGTGAGCGGCCGCCGCGGTGCCCCAAGTCCCAGCCCCGGGCCGTGCCGGGGACCAGAGCGTAGAGCCAGAGGGCCGCGCTGTTCTGGGCTCTGCCTAAGTCCGGTCCCGCCTCTCTGCTGACAGCTCCTTTCCCATCCGCTGGAGCTGCTTGGCCGCTGCAGAGCTTCTGTCCCCTGGGAGCCTGGGCAATGGCCCAGTTGTCCTTCTGGCCCAGCTCCCGTGTCGGGATGACCAGGTCCTGCCTGCTTTCTGGAGCCTTGTCCACAGCCTCGGGCTGACAGGAACTGCTGACATCAAAGTGTAGGGCAGGACTGTTAGTAGGGAAGAGCTTTAGGCTACTTGCTCTTATGAGTGCTGTTCATTGAGTTGGGGCTGAACCTCCAGAAGTGAATGAATGAAAGTAGCCTTCTATTTTCAAGTACTCCTGTGTGAAGAAACAGGATGGACAAGTAGTTAAATGTAAGCATGTATGTCCTGGATGTTGTCTGTATTGTGAAGTTAAATTATGGGATCTGCATTTGGTCCTGCTTGGCATTTGAGTTAACTCTGAGCCAGTGCTTCTGTGAGCTCTGAAGTTTTTTCACATCTGCTGTGTGATTTTATTTATTACTGAGTCCCAGGTGTAAAATTATTGAACTCTGGCTCTTGCAGGTATGTTGATTCCACGTCACTGACTATCATAAAGATAAGATCAGAGTTTGGATTTCACATACTGTGAGGAAGTTGTGGAACAAATCTGACTTCCTCATACCTGTCCTTTCCTAGTGGGGAGCTAAAACCAGCCATATTCAAGATGCTTTTAGTTGAAACTTTCTGTCCAGCTGATCATTGAGAGATGATCTGTAACCTATACTGGACAAGCTGTCAACTCAGATGGGATAACAATACATGGACTGTGTCTTGCTTCTTTCCTGCAGAGGAAAAAAACTTCATCCTGAAGATCCCTGTGCTCGTGCTGTCAGGGGTGAGACTGTAGGAGAGCAGGGTTTAACTTGTTTTGAGCACTCCCAATGGCTGTTGAGAGGTGTCATGCAGTTTAGGTGAACTCTGTAGATTTCTGCCAGGTTAGAGGTACAGTTGTCTTCTAGTGCTCCTTCAGGAAATGCCCAGCAGTGCAGCCCATGTAAGTAGGGGAAATCTTTTGTTATTAAATGTGTGACAGCATCTAAGATATGCAGGCCTTTCCTTGAGCATAGGCATTTGTGAATTTTAAATTTTTTCTGCTTCATTTTAAACCATCACCATTTATAGAGATTTATTGAGATGCTTGAGCGTGTCCAAAGGAGAGCAACGAGGCTGGTGAGGGGCTTGGAACACAAGCCATATGAAGAGCGACTGAGGGAGCGGGGGTTGTTCAGCCTGGAGAAAAGGAGACTCAGGGGTGACCTTATCACCCTCTTCAACTTCCTGAAGGGTGACTGTGGTGAGCTGGGGGTCGGTCTCTTTCTCCGGGCAACAACCGACAGAACAAGAGGACACAGTCTCAAGCTGCGCCAAGGGAGATGCAAGCTAGAAATAAGGAGGAAGTATTTTACAGAAAGAGTAGTCAAATACTGGAATCATCTACCCAGGGAGGTCGTGGAGTCACCATCCCTCGAAGAGTTTAAAAAAAGACTGGATGTGGCACTTGGTGCCATGATCTAGTTGAGGTATTAGAACATGGGTTGGACTCGATGATCTTAAAGGTCTCTTCCAACCTAGAATTTCTGTGATTCTGTGATAGTTTTGTTTCATGGTTGATCCTTCCTATGTGATAAAAGACTTGGAAGACTTGACTTTCACTAAATTACTCTTAAGATCATTATGAGAAACTGGGCTTAATACCAGTCACTTAGCAGTTTAAACTGGCCATCTGTGCAGGGCTGTCGTGGAACTTGGTTATGTTGTGTTTCAGAGGGAGAACGCTTCCTCATTTGGAAGTCAAAGGACGATATAAAATATTTGCATAGCATCTCAAGCACACAGAGAAACAGCACCTTATGAAAAGTCATTTATGTGTTGACGGTTTTTACTCCCAACTTGGAAAGCATTCAACCAGGTGAAATGCTGCAGAGCAAACAGTACCAAGGAGGAGAGTTTCCCTCATAGCTTGAAGAGAGACATTTTTATTGTACAGGATCTTTAACTTCAAATTTAAATAAGCTATGGGCAGTATTGCCTAATATGTTTACGTATGTGCTTAGTTCCTTTTTAGATTCCAGCACTGTGCTCCACAAATTATATGTATGAGAGCTGAACTGAGGTGGAGATCAAGCTGAGAATCATGTTTCTTGGTCGTCTTGGCTTTCATCTTGCCTACTCTGCAACAGTGAGGAGGGAGAAGGCACCAGCCAATTCTTAGGTAGCCACTGTTGCTGAGCTCCTGTCTCACAGTAAGGAGCCAGAGCTGTAGCAGTGTCTGAAACATTTTTTGAAAACCTACTACTGCTTCTCCAGCATGTGTTGAAATTCAGTCAGATCTAAGATTGACTGTTAGAAGACTAAATATGATGACCAGAAATTATAGTTTTGTCCTCTGAAGAGCTAACATAACCTTGCAGAAGAATTGTTATTGCTGGCAGTTCAGAAAAACAAAAATCTTGGGTTATTTGCTGCTGTGTCCATGTATTGTTTAATTCAATCTGAAGTTACATATGTTAATTGTTCACTTTTGTTCTGTGTTGTGATGTTATTTTTTGTTTTGGTGTTGGGAATTTTTTCTTTAGTTTGGTTGGTTTTGTTGTTCTACATTATGTGATGAGTGTGGATTTTAATTTTTCATTCTAAAGTTGCATGTTAAAAGAGGTTTTGCTGAGATCTGAAAATATGGCTATTATCTCATGATTTCAGTATCGAAGCATATTTTTTAGTAGCTTGTTCTTCTGTTGATCCTCTGATACTGGAATGTGCTAGTTTAATTGCTAGCTTGCTTTCCAGTTTGTTGGAGCAAAATCAAAGAAGGCAGAGCAACGAAAAAGTTTTAAATCTGTGGCTTTTGCCAAACGTCTAGGGTTGATGAGAATAGCCTGCCATTGCACATCATGCTCTGCACAGGTGTTCAGTGGGTTGTCCAGGAGAGCAGCTGCAACTGCTTTGTGCACAGCTGAGCTTTTCAGACTGACTTCAGCTTCAGAGAGCGAGCAAGTATCGTTCATACAACTCTAGTGTATGCTTACTGCTGGTAATAGCACATATGCTGCCTTTCCTGTGGTGCTAAGCTCCTTAGGGTGCCTTGATTGAGCATACAGCATTTCCAGATAGACTTGTCATTAAGTGGGATGTTGCAGCTGTTGCTAAATCCGGTGCTCAGTGGTGGTGGAGTCTGGAACCCTCAGCACTAACACTGATAATAGTGAAGGTGAACAAAGTCAGGTACAGCTTGCTCTTATCAGTAGCAGAGGGTGACCCTTAATTACAGTGTGCACTTGTTTCCATCCACTCAGATGGTGACTGGTGCTTTTGGACTGCTGAGCTGCTTCTGGGGGTTTGTGTTCATACAAGTGTACCAACTATTGATTTGTCAAAATCCCCACAGTGCTGGCTGTGGTGGAGAAGGAAAACTAATTATGGGTGCTCTGGATCAGTGTTAGGTGTGGTGAGGTATACCTAAATTTGTTTCTTTTCATTCACTGCATATCCTTAGTACTGAGATTCTTTTGATTGCAACAGGAAACCTTGTTTACAAGCTTGGTCTTCCATTGTTGCCTTCTCTGCAAGAAATAATGTGTCAGTTTCCTGCAGAAGGATTAAATTCAAAATATGTCCTTAACTGCCTCTTCTAGAGGAGGAAAGAGAAGCATGAAGTTCTTTACAGAAGAAGTACTACATGAGCTGTTTATTTGTTTATAGTAATGAATTTGTTTTTTTTGCAAAATTGCTAAACAGAAGGTTGTTCATGTATTCTTCAATGTCAAAATAAGTAGCTGCATTCCAGCTCACCAGCTGCACCAGTAACTGTAAAGGCAACTTTGCTGGGGTTGTGCAGGGCTCAGAACTGAGATTTTCTCTGTTTCCTCAGCATGTTTGGAGGCCCAAGGTGGTCTGGCTTTACTGGCCTTGGTGTGTGGAAGCCCTTTCTCTCAACTTCCATTGTTGTGCAACATGACAAAGCCATAATAAGCTTAATGCTACTGTGCACACCTGAGTTAAATAATGCAAACTAAAGTTTCAGGCTTTTGATCAGGAATTTTTCTATTGACTTCTGTATTGCCAATCATTTCTTGGCAGAAATCCAGCCATTCTTGTGGAGACCTTATCTGAGGAAATACTGCAGCTTTCAGTCAGAAGGCATTGCTAATGCTTTCAGGTAATAGCACTTAAGATACATTCTGGGGAGCAGAAGCCTTTTACTAGTGCTGTATACTTTAACTTTCTTTTGGTAGTTGTTTTGCCTTTTGGGAGAGCTTGATTGAGTTTTACTTCTGTGAAGCTTTCCTGCTGTAGTTTAAGACAAGTCTAGAATGCTTTTTGGCATTTGGGTACTTTGGACTCCTAGATAGATGCTTCATGCTGAAGGTTTCTTCAAGCCCATAGTGTGACTGTACTGAGAATTTGGAGTTATTCATCATAGCTTTCTAGTGAACTGCTTTGCTTCTGAGCACTTTTCACTTGAAAACTCTTAGAAAGGATAGAGTATGGAAAAGAAATCATTTAATTAGCCCCAATGTAGGCTTCTAGTCTCTTCTAGATTACTTGGTAGTTTAGCTAATTTGATCAATCCATAAAATCTTCTGGGTGTGCAGTGTGTTTATTTCACTGGGCAAGATAAATATATTGTGGCTTTATGTCACTGGAACACTTGTGAGATACCAATATCACATGGCATCTGCTGTGGGCCTTCACCCACGTGAAATTTCACATTCCACAATTTCATTTTGGTGTTGAGTTGAGAGCAGTTCTCAGACCACATTGATTAAAAGGGATAAGGTGATCTCCTTAAAGGAATGGGAAATATGAAAGAGGTATCTTTTCTCCTAATTGCTGATGAGCCTCTATTCTCTTAGTGCAGAATGACCCTCCAAGAAGGGTCATATCTGGGAGGAATGGTCACCTATGAAGTTCTTAGTTCTAAGTCAAATTCTTTGATTGGTTAGTGCTGTCTTAAGTGGCCTTAATCTGATTGAAAGTTAAGTGACTTTAGTTACATTCAGACTTGGATTACTTTTTTCCTAGACTCTTGGGATAAAGGAGGTATTTGTAGCTTTCCATATCCTGTGAGGTCTTGTATAATGGCCATGCTTTCCTCTGTTATCCACCAGCGTGATCCAACAGGATGTAAGCAAAAGTTGTTCATGTATTAAAATGGTTTCTTGTATGTGTATTCTTTGAAGTGGTTTAGTATTTGATGTTCTCAAAATGTTAATACCTGATAACAATTACAACTTTTGATTACTCTTTCCTTGTCAGCACTGGAAAGAAGTTGAGAAAGCAAATAACTGAAATGTTGTGGAGATATGTTCTTTACTAGACTCCCTTTGGTAAGGTGTTCCCTTGCAAGGAAGGGCTAACTGTTATTTTGTGTTTTACCAGATTCTGCTGCTTTAAGGAGCAGGGAAATTAAAAATGTTGACCTTTGAGATGCCATTAAGGCATTAACAGGTGGTGGCTGTGGTACTCTAGTCAGACAAACAAATGGTTGACATCACCTGGTGTTTCTCTGTGCCAGTTGTTCACTTCCAGTTCAAGATTCTTGTCACTTCTACACTTGATGAATTAATTACAAACTTCATTTGTCAATATCTAACCCTAAAATATTGCAACACCATGGTTGCAAGCAAAGGGGCATGGCTTGTAGTTGCTGTAAATCTGAGCAAAAGGTGTGTGCCCTGGAAAAGACCTGTGTAATGAAGGACTACTGCAGGAAGCTAAAACACTTCTGGTTTGCCTCAGCTCTAATAGCAACAAATGACAGCATGCTTGCAGCTTCTGTTGTAAAAACAAGTAGTATCCCTGAAAACAGCTCACAAGTTCTCAGTAGTTAAAGGAAACAAACCAGGACAGAGTTTGGTACTCTTTTTCATTGGGAATTTTAGTGCTTAAATACATGTAATTCTTACAACACTTCATTTGCAGGAACATACACATTTGCATCAGCTTGCACAGGTTCCAGAGTTCTGACCAAACAAATGTTTCTGCTTTTCAAAACTGGAAAATCTTCTGATGAAAAATAATAGTGACAATTTCATGTTTGTGTTCTGTATTAGAAACATAAGTAGTGCTGCATTTTTTTTCATTTAACAGCAAGCAGCTGTTGTATTGCCAAAATTTATTAGGCCTTTGTCAAACTAATTTTTTTTACTGTTAAAATTATATTATGGACTAGCTTTAATTTTGTGAACGAAGTTGGAGGGTAGCAGTAAATCAAGAGTTAAGTTTCACTGCCTAGAAACACAATTCTGTTACTGAGTTGGCCTACTCATGCACTTGTTTGCTATATTTATCCTGTTTAAATTAAGCAACAGCATCTCCCAGAACTAACTTGGGTACATTTACAAAATTTTTAAAAAATGAGCCTTGTAGATAAATGGGGTTTTGAGATACTGTAAGGGAAAGGAGAATATAGCTGAGGCATGACCATGTAAAATTCTTGAAGTTGAATATGAATTTGGCCTGTGAATATTGCATTTGACAGGACTGTGTTTGCAGTGATGTGCATTCATGAGTCTCTTGTGCACTGACTGAGACAAACATTGAAGGAGTATTCCCAAATGCTGTTGGGTTTTAACTAAGATCTGAGTTAGTCTGAATTTTTACTATCTTCTGTTGTGCTTCAGGATCTTCTCTTCAGGAAAACTGTGTGTATGTCAGGGTTGATGGATCAGTGGGAATTTAGGTGTGGAGGCCTTTCCAAGGAAGGCATGCTGCAACTACATGGTACGACTACAGTAGCTTCCTGTTTGTTAAACTGCTATTCAAGGAGCTGTGCAGTCCCCAAGTTTGAACATCTGAGGGAGTGGGTGAGATAAACAGGCAGAATAGAAGGGTGGTACTCAGATAAATCTTAAGAACACATTTATTTAGCAACTCTTCTGTGTCTGTTGTGTGTGTTAAGGACCTTCACTTTGGAGCTGGACCAGTTCCAGTATATGATATCCAAGCAAACACCTTAGTCAGTTCTTCTACTTGTCCTCAATGTCTTAATTTACTTTAGAGCTGGAGTGTGGAGTCTTAAGTTAGTTCTTCCAGTCTTTGGCAGGAATAGGCAAAAGCCTTTCACGAGAAAGGATTTGGTTTCATTATATTGAGTGAAAAAGGGGAAGAAGAGCAGCAGCTTATTTCCCAGATTGGGAGCCTTTCCTAATTATGTCACATGTTTGTCTGGATATTGAACATAGTTTTAATTCTCATATCTAAAAGTGTATGGAAGTCAAGTGACTCCTAAAGGCAAGGCACATGCAGCCTTGTCCAGATCTTCCTTGAAGAGGCTACAGGATTAGCAATTGCAGTGGCTGCACTGCTGCTGACCTTGGGAGTGAGGAATTCAATTTGTGTTAACCCCAGCATGAAACAGACCGAGCCAAGCAGAGTTGTATCAAACAGTTGTGTTTAAAGCAGCATTCTCAATTTCTATTATGTATAAGTATATGCTAGAAAGTGGGAGCACAGGAAGCCACAATTTAACTTTAGTTTAAACTTAGCAGAAGCATTCTAACACACTTTCTTCTGTAGAGGTTTGTGCCTTACCATAACTTGCTGTTCTGTAAACATGTGAAATCAATTATAAGCTAACACTTCTATAATGAAATAGTTGTTTTTTTTTTTTTACAGGAAGTATCCAGGATAAGAGGAAAAACAGATACTTTGCCACCTATTAAAACCTCTAATGAAGCCTGTAGAAAAGTTCTAATTCATTAGGCCTAAAGGCTAGCATATTAAATAAATGCATTGTATCACTCCATATTGCAAACTAACTCCTAGTGTATTATGGTCTTGATCCAGTGCTTATGTACTGTTTGACCAATGTGGGAACTCTTGTAGCTGTTCCAGATCCTATAGTGAGGCTGTGGTGCCAAATCCTAAGCCTAATCAAAATTGCATATCTTACATTCTTTTGCACTGTCTACATTGTAAGATTAGCATGTGGGCATTTTTAGATTGGTCAGTGGAAGTGTTTGACATAAAGTTTCTGAATGAAGTGCAGTAAAAACCTCTGAATACCCTGTGATAAAAGCATTATCCAGTTCCTGAGTGAATATGCCTAGCCATGCTTTTAGATTGTAAATATTTAAACTGTAACATTTAGTTTTTGCTGTGGCATTTAATTAGAAGTAGAGTTATGTTTCTCAAAAGCTAGAATTTATTTTAGTAGGAAACCCAAGTATGTTTGAAGCAGGCTTTTGTGATTTCCTGCATTTGAAATGTGTCTGCCTTAAATATGCAAGTATAAAAAGGCCTTGGGGACTGCATGAACTCCTTGAAACATACAGCTTGTGAAATTCTCTTATTAGGAAATCCATGCTGTTGGATGGCTTAAGAGTGGATACTTACTGAGACCTGAAATGTTGATTTAGTGGTGACTTGGTTTGTTAGCCTGCAGCCTTAGGCGTGTGGCAATAAGTGGTAGACTTAAGCAGTGTGGGCTTTAAAGAAATTTGGTGTTAATCTGACTTGGTGTTCTTTGCTGATGATTGCTTTCTCTATTTCTAGCATGCCAAGGACAAGGAAATAAGTCTTAAGCTATCCCTTATGCAGTTGCAACTTGCTGCTTATTCAGGCTGGGTGAAAGAAGAACAAAAGCACATGAGTTGTCTTTCCAAGGTCACTGAGATTAGTCACATGCAGTAGCATTTTCTTTGAGTTCTTACCCACACTTGTGAATTCCAGTCTCAAACCAGTTCTGACTAATTTTTTCTTCTTGCCTAGTGTTAGATTTATTTTCTAACACCTTTTATAGGAGTTGGCTGATATGCAACTTTTTTTTTAAAGGTATTTTCAAGAGGAATAATTCAAGATTGATGGATGAAATTTTAAAACAGCAGCAAGAACTCTTGGGACTAGATTGCTCCAAGTACTCCGTGGAATTTGCAAATCACGACAAAACTGGTCAAGGTAAGATCAACTACAGGAGGGGCTTGGTGTGCCTCTAAATAGCTGTATATCAATCATAAATCTGCTTTTACTTAAACACATGTCTGTGTACAGTGACCTTTTTCTTCATGTGTGTACTTCCATTTTTCCAAACATACACCTCTAAATGGAGAGGAGAAGGGGAAAGAGCAAGACTGCTGGTTGTTATGGCAAGGTATAATGCCATCAGGAAGGTAAAGGGCACAAATTAAAAAATAAATTTGGTAATAGCTTTTGCACATACTTAGATGTGGAAAGCAGGAGTAGGTTTCGAGGCTGATGTTCCTTACACAGCACTATCTGCTGTAAGAACTCATCTCCTCATCTGCTGCCTAAGACAAATGCTAGAAGTCTGTTCAAGTATAATCAATCACAGGCATGTACTTGAATCAGGCCTTTGTCTTAAAGAGATGGGCTGATACAGGTCTTCTAACTACAACTCATAATATAAAAAAAATACCTAAAATACTTAAAATGTTTTAAGATCATCATAGTTCAAATACTTATGAAAAGTCTGCACAAGTTGTGGTACATTTAGCTGCATTGAAAATGCTGCTTGCAAGTTTTGCCTCCCCTATGAGAGCTGACCGAATACTAAAATTTTTTGTGCCAGTTTTCCAGTACAAAGTATAATATTGTAGCATGAACTTGTCTTATGAACAACTTAGTCTAAGATGCTAGCATTTATATGGAAGAACTCAGGTTTCATGCTTTTTTTTTCCCTTCCTGCGAAGGTTGAAATAACCAGCAGAAGATGGGGTAGACAGGCTATTAATGTCTTAAACTCCAGCATACTTAGCTCTGCTTGCCTAAGATGGGATATTTATGTTCAAACAAACTACTGAAAGACTTCTCAGGCTTGCTGATGGGAAGAGTGCTTTTAAATCTCAGGAACCTTTTGTGCTGGAAACTGAAAAGCAGAGGTGTTTTCTGTTCTCTTTTTAAATTCTTCATTCTTTTTAGGAGGTTTCACAGTCAGATCAGATGCTTCGTGTTTTCAACTTAACAAACTGACATCTATGCAGTTTATTATTATCTGCAGTTTTTCCCTTCTGAATAACAAAATTGCATGTATTGCAATTTAGGGATACTGTTAAATATTTTTTAATGTAGGACATTTGATGCAAATTGGCAAATCAACCAATATTAAAGAGCAATCATTTTCATTGTGGTGGCTTTGGATAGATGAACTAAGGGGTTTTAGGTGTTCTTATGAATCTTGACTGTGCTGTGTAGTCCCTTGCAGTCAGGTTCTGCAGTTTTAAGAAATGTATTTTTAAGTATCTAGTAATAACTATCCTAAGTTTGGTATCAGCTTAAAATGTTGACACTTTGGTATTTAACCCACTTAGCTTCAAGCCAGTATAGTGCACCATCTCTGGCCTTGAGCTTCCTCAGCAAGCTTACCTCTTAGGTACCTTACAGTACTGACAATGATGCGAGTCATGTAGTGTGAGAAGACTCTTGCCTGTCAATTGCGTAGGGTTAAGATAATTACTGTTGTGAAATGTCCACTTAAGTCACAGGCATAGTTGCAGATGAATAGATGAATTCTGAACTATTATCTTGTTCCAAGCTTCAGTGTAGCCATCTTAGATCCTTACTGTAACTCTTGCATCAAGATGCTGTAATCAGAGCCCCCAAGCTTAATAATTATGTCACATGAATGTACACAGTAGCTGTTAAAAACACCTTCCTCTTCTAGGGTAGAAATTAGTTTGTTGGTTTTTGGTTTTTTTTTAATTTCCCTGAACCCCTTAAGTTACTATCCAGGCACCTTTCTTCTCAGTGCTTTGCCTGACAGTGTAAGGACCAACCCAAATTTCCTGGAGAACTGTGTTTGAAGACTGAATTAAGCCCGTTCTCACAAGACTTCTCAAAGTAGTTGTCTTAAGCTTGTGTTTTAGTAATACAGCAAATCCAGAAAACTCTTACCCACTTCTCTAAGAGATAGATGAGGTGGATTTGTGACTAGTTGTAATACAGGAATTAAACTACAAGTTACTTTCATCTCTATCTGTGACTATGTAAAGCACATGCAAAACAATTATATTTCTGTTGCTTTTAAACTATGTTTTGTACTTTCAGTTTTAAATTGCCAATCTACATTGAAGGTGCTGTCTCCAGAAGATGGAAAAGCAGACATAGTTAAAGCTGCTCAGAACTTCTGTCAGTTGGTAGCACAGCAGCAAAGAACACATTCAGACCTGGATGTGAATATGTTAGACAACTTATTAAGTAGTAAGTATAATATGGAGGGGAAAGAGTACTCAATTCATAACAATTTGGTTACTAGTGTATTCATTGCTTGGAATGTATGCATCTTGATGCTTAGTCTATCAGAGTAAATTATGATTATTGCTTTTAGGCTTCTGTTAAAAATTTCTATCTTGTTTATTGCCTTTTGAGCTGTTTTTTTTAAGCAGAGAAATTCTTTAGCATAAATATTAAGCTAAATTGCAGAGTTTTGGCTTTTCAGAGTTTACAGCATCTGTGGTATGTTCTGCAATGAGATTGCTGAAAAAAGTACTTTTGGGATTACCTAAAACTAGACTATTCTAATTTAGGTTAATTTCCTGCGAGTTACAAGCTGCAAATATGGATGGGCAGAGTCTTTTCCAGATCTGGTTACAGTGATTAAAGCTGTTCTTGCTGCCTGACTACTATCCTGAATGCAAATGATAGAACACTTGCTGTTCTCTTGCTGCTCTATAACCCACACTAGCTTAGTTGTCTTCATTACTAATTCATGCAGATACTGACTCTGCACTGTGATGTGTGGCTACATGCAATAGCTATGAAAAGGGCAGGACTGCCCTAATATCACACCTGGGAGAAGTTTGGAATTAGCATCCACTTTTTCAGTGGTACTGTGGAGCTGTGATGAGTTGCTCAGCTTGCCTAGGTGATCCATGCATGTTAATTGCAGCTGCAATTAGCTCATCAGGTTTCAGATTGCACACTTGAACTTGGATGCCTTGGGCATGTTGTTGTAGTGTGCTTCCCATTAATTGGACTTTAGAGAGTGATTTTTTCTTTTTCATGTTGGGTGATCAGCTGAATTGTTCTGCAAACGGACTTCCATGGCAGTTTGGAAGTTTGGAATTCAAACTGAATTCCATCCCTGTTGTCAGCATCCTCCTATAATGGAGCTATTAAATGTATTTAATGAAGCACCTGAAGAAGAACTTAGCACATCTCTTCTGTTATACCCCAAAGGCAATTAAAGGAAATTAACAATCACTCCTTCAGAACAGTTACTAATTTAATGGAGAGCTGGTGACAGTTGTTACATGTTGTGTGTATTTTGGCCAGTGATACTTAACTGGAGCTTTTCAAACTTGTTGATCTTCTGTCTGGATATGTTAAAAGTATTAGGTCTAATCTTAAAATGAGTGGATTTAGTTTTGAAGCATTGCATGCTAGCTGAGCACAGAAAGAGAAATCTAATCTGTCAAAACTATGAACTTTGAAACACGCTGCTTCATGTATGTGGCTAATAATTAAGGATAATATCTGTAACTGGTCCTTATTAATTTGTTTACCTAATGTTTGGGACATTGTTGGAGGTGAAGTATTCTTTCATTACTTACTTAGCAGCAGCTTTTTAAATTTTGTTTTACTTGTAGGCAAATTTAATTTGTGTGCATTTTTAATGGAACAGTATTAAAAGTGTGCATCTGTGCATTACTGATTTGAGAGCATGTTCTGGAAAGCAATACTTGAACAGTTATATTCTTACAGTTTGTATTAATGGTGTCTTCTGTAAATCTTTGGGGTTTTACATTTTGGTTTAAATACCTGTTAATGTAGTTTTTAAACTTTTTGTTCATATTTAGGGTGCAGTTATTGAAGCCTAGTCCTAAAATGGTATGATTCTAGTTTGTCATGTGGCTTTTCTTGTTCTTAATTCAGTCATGCACTTAATTCTTACAGCTTGAGTTTTCTGCAATGTAAAAATACTTTCTTCTGAGAAATGCCTCAGCTAACCAGCTTGTTTTCAGAAAAGTAGTTGCCAGCTGCATTTTAATATTGTCTCTGCTTGCTGTCTGTTTGCCTTCCAGCAAAGAACATGACTATCAATTAAGGCTACTCAAGTTGCCCTGTAAGATCTCTGTGGAGAAGAGTATAGTTATCAGTGCTAAAATTCCTTCATGTTCCCCTTGCAGAACTCCTGACCTAGAAGGGATGTTGCCAGATTGGCATCCTTTGAGTGTGCAAGTCTTTTGGCCTCTTTTATTTTTTAAAGTTTGCTCCCAAATTCTTGTATCTCATGTGTGCTAAACTTGACTGTTGTAATTCTGTCAGCTCTGAGGGAGCTTCCACATGTAAATTATCTGTAGCACTGCTGTGTTTAGGTAAAGAAATGGATGCAGACTGGAAAGCACAGTACTGTGGTTTTTAGTTGGCTGTTGTGACAGTAATGCTACAGTGTGCATTTTCCTTCAGATAGGAACCAGAAGGAAATGTTAGCATTAACTGGGCTCTCTGAAGGTCTTTTCCTGTTTGACAAGCCATTGCAGTGTTGAAGATCCTGCTGCTGTACCAGCTGAGGAGTACTCAGCTGCTGAATCAGCTGATGAGTAAAGCTGTCCACTTCCTCCAGAGTCCCCACTTCTAAGTATTCACTGCTTTCCTGCAAAGCTCTTTCCTGATACTAATGTGCTAGCTTCTGAACAACAGAGTGGCTTTTGCTTTGCAATTTTTTTCTTAACTTTGAGATGAGATTTGGTCTGTGGCACAAGACACCCTTATCTAAAAGCTTCATCCTTTCTTAGAAATGCACGTGTTTAGGGAAAATAGCCTCTTTTCCTCTAGTAAAAGGTGTCATCACTGTTGTGGTGATTCAGTGGGGAGGCAGGATGTGAACATTTTTCAAAATCTCCAGCTTCAGTTTCAAAACTGGGTGGAGCAAAATCTGGCCTTAGTTTCCTTTTCTCTTACTCCCAAAGTTAAGTTCCTCTATAACTAATCTGAAAACTGTAAAAGGCTCTTGACTGCTTTTTTGTAGTGGTTTTTTTTTTTTTTTTAATTTAAGCAAGCGAGGAAAGAATTGAGAAATAACATCTGAAGTTTGGAGCAAGTAGGCTGTCTTGAACTTTATCTGCTAAAGGTAGTCATTACCCAGTATAAGCACTTTTGCACTTAACTTGCAGAATTGGTGGGTACTGGAAGGGGTGACAACAATTTACCTGCAATAATCATGACTAATTGCAGCATTATAGCAAAATAGGGTTATGACTGCTGGAATGCTTTTCAGATGAGCTAGGTAGGTGCAAGAGGAGCAGTTTAGCTTCTTGGGTCCCCTTGGGGTGCTCTACTGGTTTTCACAAGTTGCTCTAATCAACTTGCTAGAATTAGCAGGGAAAGCTGGACTCAGACTGCTCATTGTAAGCCTATTTCCTGTCTGTCAATTATAGCCTGGAGTAGCTTAGGCACTGCAGAAGTATATGGAAGGGAGACAGGCAGTGGTGTTTGGTCACTAATTGTCTTCAGCCTCAGAAGATGAGCAGAATGCTCTCATGAGGGAAATGACTGGCTGGGGTTTTAAGGTATGGGTAGTAAGAGTGTGGGCACTTAGTGGAATTCATCAATATTATCTTGCTCTGCCCTAGAATGGGTCAGGTTGTCCACACAGTAACAGAAAAAGACACACTGCCCTGTTCTACTTCACTCATTTAACCAGAAAGATGCCAGCTGCAGCAGTATCTTTGAAATTTTATAGTAAGTTAGTTTTAAAATTTCTGTCTGGTCTCATACTGAGAAAGAGACAAGTCATCTAACAAGTTGAGGTTTTTTTCCTTGATGGTCTGTAGTACAAGGTGTTCTTCAGTGAAATTTCCTTAAGCTTTTTGTTTTTGTGTCCTTTTACTCTACTTGATTGCAGCTCCACATAGTTAAGTAAGGACTATAGTAGGTAGAGTCAGGGTACAGCATGTTCTGTGCTACTAAAATAGAGTTTACCAAGACAAAACTAGAACAAGTCAGATGAAACAGCATTGTTAGGGTTTGCTGTTACTCAAAACAATGTAACTGTTCCTGTACTTTCCATAGAAGGTCTTTGAAAACTACCTGACATAAAAATAGCAGTCCAGCTGGGCCTGCAGTGGCTGCCTAAGCTTTTGCTCAATTGGTCATTCAGGTGTTGCAAGACCAGTCTGTCCTCTTGGGCTTTTAATTGTTAACTTGTCCTTGGGACCTTCATTTAAAAAAAAGTGCATTTAGTGAAAAAGCAGATGCCTTAGGGTTTAGAACTAAAAAAAAATCCTGTGATAAATTTAATAAAACCTAATATAACTTGTTATTACAGGTACACATGGATTTCCTGATCCTGATTTAGTCTTGAAGTTCGGTCCTGTGGACAGCACATTAGGATTCCTTCCATGGCACATCAGACTGACAGAAATCATGTGAGTTGCTTCTAAATGTTGTAAAACACTGGAATGAAAAATACCTAGCTAAGCAAGTCTTTATGATATAACTTATGGAAATTGGCCAAAAGAGGAAATCCAGCTAGACAAGTGTCTGGAGATTGATTTGAGGATATTTTAAAATTAACTAAAACCTGTCAAACATTCATTGTTGTTTTTTTAGCCCTGACTAGCAACAGCAGGCTTCATGCCTCAGGTTTAAGGAATAACTTCTGTCACCACCTAGTGTGTGGTCCAGTCCCATTTGACAGTGTTGCTTATATCAGTGTTGATTTTCTGTGGCTTATAGGTTCCTAAAAGGGAAACTAAGGATACAAAGGAAATGGAATAATAGAAGACCGCACCTATGAATTGCTTTTCAATTTTAGTAGTAACTGAAGTGACTAGATTTGCTGAACTTCATAAATCCAAGCACATTTGTAGAGCACTGAAACGTGGGCACACTGTGCTGCTCCAGCTTTTCACTGGTTTGAAGGGCCCTGTGTACTCTGATGGGAGGCTTTGGTTTAGAGGGTGACTGGTTTAGTTGTTAGAGTTGAGTCACAATAACCATGTTGAGAACAACTTCACAAGGTTACTCAGACAGTAGCTTGCTTTTAGTGATATTCCTGAGTGGCTGTATGAATAGTGTGGTGTTTATAAAAGCTTATTTTAATGTTTCTAACTTGCTTTCTCAGTTCTTTGCCTTCCCACCTAAACATCAGCTATGAAGAGTTTTTCTCTGCCCTCCATCACTATGCAGCCTGTGAGCAACGGTGGGGAAAGTGACTTCAGGCTGAGTGCATGGAGTCAAGCTTTCTTGGGAAGGAACTGATGTCTGTTTACAAGCACCTGCTACCCATAAGTCTGGTTCATAGTCCTTTCTTAATTTATCAAAAAAATTCAATAAAGTGTCTTACCTTTCTAGAGAGTCTGTGTGAATGCGTGAGAATCTGTGGGGAGGGGAATTCACAGATTTCCTGTTTGCAAAAGACAGTTACTAAAAACAAAACTGAATTGCCCTCACTTTGACATTCAAGTGTCAAAATGAATGTGCAAGAATTAAGTGTTGTAAAATCTACAGGACAATGTAAATAGGAGTCCATGCCCTGAAGATCCTTAAATCCAAGAAAGAGCTTCCATCTTTGTTTCTTAATTCTTCATGGTTGGGCATTTCAGAGCTAATGGTTTATCTTCAGATATATTTACTATGTAATATGTGAATTCTAGAGAAGTTGGTTTTGTTAACTGAAAATAGAAACTGCAGCTTGGCTGGGATGACTAAGCCAGCTGTAGGTGTTAAGTTCTAGAAATACTGAGAAGATTCCATAAAAAGGGTTGGATGCTTCTATGGTAAGTGGATTAGGCAGTCTGTGTTGCAGTATTCAGCTTTTTTTTTTTTTTTTTTAAGTGGTGGGATGAAAGTATTCCTACCACCCTGGGTGAATGCAACATCTCAGCATGAGATGTTTTCCACTGGGAATAAGCATAAACAGTACTATGTATTGTTTGTTTACCTGTTCTCCCCATAACATGCTCACTCAAGGTAACAAGCAGGAAAAGGCTCTGGCATCATTTGTTGAAAGATTTGAAAAAGGTCTGAGTCAACTTCCATGGCTAAATGTGATTTGCTGCTTGTACTTGTGTGCCCAGCAAGGGAGTCTGCTTAAGCCTTTTTTATTTGTTCTGAACTGAGCATTAGAAGTTTGAATGGAACAAAGTGGACAAAGAAGGAAGATGAAGTAAAGCTGCCCTACAGTATTTCAGCACTGAGATAACTAAGTAGAGATAATGGCTAAATGGTCTTCATGGTGGAATGGCCTATTGGAGTTACATTCCTGTTTTGGAAGTAGTTTAAATTACAAGTTTATGGCTGCACTTGGACAAAGCAATATCTTTAGATCTGTATTACTGAAGTCAAACGTTGATACGCAGCCTTCTGCCCTGCAGGCTGCAGAACTGTTGAATGCTTCGTTCTGGAAGTGTTTCCTGTTTCCCCCTCCTCCTACTCTTCAAACTGAGCCTGGCTTTATCTCCTTTGGGATAGCCATGTCATTAGAAGGGAAAACAACTGTTTTTAAAAGGGAATTGCCAGATTTTAAATGAATGTCTGCCTCAATGTAAAATGGTGTATTTTAACTTGTTGCTTGATGTAATGTTATAAAGCAGCTTGCATAAACTCTTAGCTGCGGTTTTTTGTCATCACAAGGTTAGATTGCAGTTACAGAAAGACCTGTGATATTAATCTCAGAAAAGAGCAAGGGATATTCAAATTAACTAAGAGTTTTGACATAAAATAGCTTTCCATGGGAGCTGGAATATTTTGAGTACACTTTGTCAGCTGGTCTCTTGTGTGTGCCAGGTCCTGTATTGCAGAGAAGGTGAACAGTTGTGCAATGTTTCCTGGGCCCTGTCATTGAGAAGGGCAAATTTTCTCACTGAGTGTTAAGTTCAACTTTTTTGTGGGGAGTGGGTAGCCTGTTGAAGGATATCTGGAGTATTGATGTTCATCTGTAATATGAATTTTGTTTCATTAAAATGCAAGGTTGTGTTTACGTTCCAATATGTGTTACTGTGTCACTGAAGCAGTTCTGGTGCTGGCAGTAATGGGAAAAGTTTAGTTTAGCCCTCAAAAATAATGTATTTTTTATATTTGTATCAAACTGCCAAAGAATACTTCTCATACCTGAGTTCCCTCAGTCCTCAAACTTCTTCATATCTCAGCTAAAAAGATGTGTTTAATATTGGAGACAGATCTCAAGGTCTAGAATTTGTCTACAGAGGGTTGCCTAATAAAACTAAAATGATTAGTTCAGCTGCATTTGATTCAACTTAAATCTCTTCTGATGGCCAGTTTAATTGTGAATTAAGTGTTCCTCCTGGAATTAATGTAGTTGAACTAATCCATGTTATGACTTAGTTGGGATTATTTTACTGTCCCTGTGTGGGCAATCTTCAGTGAGGTGTGCCAAAAGCACTGTGCATATCCACGACTTGATCTCTGAATGTACATCCTTGCCCTTAGCGCCTCTGCCCAGCTTGTTCTGTGTGAAGGTCTGTGCTGTGACATGTTTGGGTACCTGTACATAATGTGTAAAATGAGTTTTTATGATTAGGAAATCGATCTATTGAACTTTATTATTGAAAGCTGAATCTGTAAAACAATAAATCAATAAAAGACTATAATCTTTCTACAGGCTATGGTGATACATGAATACTTTTAGAAGTTCAGCTGGGGTGCTGTAGCCCCATTCATGTTACTACATCACTCTGGGGAAGTAGAGAACTTCAAATGTTGTATTCTAGTAATAGTGTAAGAACTGGGCAAATTTTCATCTACCATTTCCAACTTAGATGCTTTAATGAAAGCTTTCATAGTAAAGCATTTACTGTAAAAATGTTTCTTTGATGGTCCTGGGAACTTGCTAAACTTGTTCCTGGCTACTAAAAAGCTTGCTTCCTCTCCCTTCTGCTGAGTCAGTCCTGGGCCATGGGCTGTGCTGGGCCTCCTGCCATCCCTCTTGTGGAGCAGGGTGAAGTGAGGGTGTGGTGTGGAAGAAGCCTCTGCAATCTGAGTGATTTCCATGCTGAGCAAGAAAGGGGAAGCTTGTGTTAAGGTGAGTTTTGAAAATGCACTGGGAATCAAGCTGACCTTGAGCCAGCCTACAACAAAGGCCAGCAGTCTCCCAGGCTGTTAGGAACTGTGTTGCTGGCACATCAGAGGTGATGATCTTTTCCGCAGATCTGGGGAGACATCTGGAGTGCTGCATTCAGAGCTGGGCTTCCTTGGTACAAGAGAGACTCAGATTTAATGAACCTAGGCCACCAAAAGGCTGTGATGGTAGGAGGTGGAGCATCTGTTGTGCAAGGAGAGGTTGAGAGTTGGAACTGCTCAACTTGGAGGACACTGAGGAGGGACCTTACCAACACACAAATGCATGATGGAAGGGGGAGTAAACCCAGCCAGGCTCTTCCTGGTGCTGCTTAGCGGCAGGCTGAGAGGCAATGGGCATAAATTGAAATATAGGAGAATGTTGAAACATCAGAAAAACCTTTTCCTATGAGGGTGCTCAGGCAGTGGAGCAGGTTGGCCCTAGAGGCTGTGGAGTCTCCTTCAACACCAGTATGTGTGCACGGGGATCAGCATAGGACTAGATCACTTCCAGAGATGCCTTCCAACCTCAGCTGGAGCTGGCGGTACAGCAGTGTTAGGTGTGTGCCGCTGGGCTCTCTTACCTCAGCTGATTTTTAACAGCAGTGGAGGCTCTCTGTAGTTTATTTGGCATTTCAATATCAAAGAATATTAGAATTTTCTGTATGGTGGAAAATTCTTCAATTGCACCAGTGTGAGAGCTCCCCTTCACAGTAACTGCTTCTCATAAATTATTCACGTTTCTGTATATTTCCTCTTTTCCCCCCTTTCAGTGGTGCCTGGTAGTTGATCTGGTAAAGGAGCTAGATGAGATTCTGAAATAGTTGCTTTACAGCAGGGAATTTGGGGACATGGAAAATAATCCAGCTGTTACAGAAAATAGGCCTACAAAGCAGTTCTTGAAATTACAGTGCTTTTTAGGACTTCTTGTATGAACATGCACCAAGCAACTACACAGCATAGCATGGTGCACTGAGCTGAAATTGGCAAGTGAGTAAAAGGTAAAGGTCATTCTTAATAGAAGGGAGTATGCTCTTACACATTTGCACATCTGTAAGTGCTTCCTAAAGTACTTCACAAAAATGACAAGAAAATAGAACCTGCTGATTTGATGTCCTGTGTATTTCATGAATTCAGCTTTTATGTGAAATCATAACTGCCCTGAATAGTCCCATACGTTTAAGACAGTGACATCTTTTTGTCTTTACTGTTGAAATAATGTTTCACTATTATTCATGCTTATTCACTGGTTGTGAGAGACAGGTATACCTACAAAATCAGAGGGTAGGTGCAGACAGTTTTGGTCTTTGTTGATCCCAAGGTACCAGCTGCCTTGCAGGTAGGCTTAGTCCTGCATGGCTGGACTGTGCTGCCCAGGCAGTGCTTGTTCAGGAGGAGCTCTGGGGGCACGGGGCAGGTGCTCTGCTCCATGCTGGCTTCCATGCTGTTGTCTTCCCTGACGGCACAGCCACCCCTCGGTCACTGCTCCTTGCAAAGATGTTCTCTTTGCTGCTCCCAAGCACTTAATGCAACAGCAGCAGCTTCAGCTCAGGGGTGAGGAAGGGACTGGAGAATGAGGCTGAGCTGTTGCCCATCCTATGCAGAACCTTCTAGCCAGTGTTGCTGTGAAGGTTACTATTTGTCCATTTTTCAGCACACCATGGGTGCATGTAAACAACTCCTAGCTGTCTTCTATGAGCTAAGCTACTTTGATAAGCTTGAAATGTTCAAGCAAATGAATCAAAGGCCATGCTTTAAAGCCCACAACTTTTTTTCCCTCAGATCTGCCAAATTAAAAGGGAGAGAGAGTTGCAAGCCCTTCTGCTGTATGTTTGTCTGTGTTAAATGATGTGAGACCTCCTTGAATTCCATTGAATCACTGCTGAGAGCTGTAGGATTATTCCCTAATTGCATCCTAAACAACTTTTTTAGATGATAAATAATATCATGTATTATACAGAAGCACGCCTCAACCTAAACTTTGAAGTGCTTCACAAATTAATGTTTAATGAAACTGTTCGCCTGGAGGTTTTTGCTGTACTCTGTAACTGGCTGAATACACACAAGCCAGGGCTCTTTCATCTCCCTGACAAGCCTTACTGCTTTAATATAGCGTATTTTCTCCAACTGTGTGCAGTCAGTCAGTTCTCAGTTTTCTACACATCTCCTTGGCTGCAAAAATACTACCTTGTCCCCCCAAAAAGCCCACACAAGGGAAACCCTAATGGATGGATCACATAGAAAACACACTTTGGGGGAAATGTTTAGTGGAACAAAATATGGCTCATAAATAGTTTTGTAATACAGTTAATGGTGGTGAACTATGCTATGTTATTGTGTAGTGGGGATGCTGTTTGACAGCTGGCTAAAGATGAACCAGCAGTGTGCACAGGTGGCCAAGAAGGCCAGTGGCTCCCTGGCTTGTGTCAAAAATAGTCTGACCAGCAAGACCAGGGGAATCATTGTCACCCTGTACTCAGCACCTCAGATCTTGTGTCCAGTTCTGGGCCCCTCACTACATGAAGGACATTGAGGTGCTGGAGTGAGCCCAGAGAAGGGAAATGGAGCTGCTGAAGGGTCTGGAGCTCAAGTTCTGTGAGGAGCAGCTGACGGAGCTGGGGTGGTTTAGCCCAGAGAAAAGCAGGCTCCAGGGGCACCTTATGGCTCCCTGCAGAAAGGGGATTGTAGCTAGGTGGGGGTTGGTCTCTTCTCCCAGGTAATTGTGATAGGACAAGAAGATATAGCCTCAAGCTATGCCAGTGGAGATTCAGACTGGACATCAGAAGAAATTTCCTCACAGAAATGGTGGTTAAGCATTGGAATGGGCTGCCCAGGGAGCTGATGGAGTCACCATTCCTGGAGGTGTTCAAGAAATGATGGAGTGTTGCCCTTAATGCTGTGGTCTAGTTGACAAGGTGGTGATCAGTCAAAGCTTGAGCTTGATCTCAGAGGTCATTTCCAACCTCAGTGATTCTGTGAACATTAGAAGCCCAGTATCTACAAACTGAAACAAGACATTTATCATACAACTTGGCTGCAGGTGTTTATTGTGATTTTAATGGAAAATTTCTCTCTGAGTCAGCTATCAAAGTTAAAAGCTTCCCATTATGCTTTATATTCTATAATTCTGCAGGAGTTGCCACTTTGTTGGTAGGGTGCCTAGTATGTCTTTGCAAGCACAAACGTGTCTGAAAATGGAATTTCTAAGGGGCTCTCTCTCTAAATGTGTCAGTGCAAGGATGTTTTTGTTAAATTGATATAATGAGTCATTCTGCAATTTGCAATATTTTAAGTTGACATTCAAATAAAATCTCTTTTTAGAGTGACAGAGGAGTCATGGAGTTGGAATTGGAACCCTAGGAGAAGATACTGGCATTATGAAAATAACAATGTCTTGCAGAATTAAGTGCTGTGCTGGTCCTGATTCTTGCTAGTACAGTGATACTGAAAGAAAACAGAGTAAGATGGTGATGAAAATTACAGAATAGCAGGAAAATTTTGCTCAGGAGGAAGGTGGCTGGAGATCACCTAGTCCAATTTGGGTTTCGGTTTTTCATGGTCCTTTTCCAGCACCTCATCCCTGCTAAGTCTCTTGCAGAGCTGGGCTGCTGTAATTCAGTACCCTGAACTGGCAGCTTTAAGGTGTGAAGGAAAACTTGGGAAGGTTTCAGAAATGAGTCCAAGTATTTTGCCTTAGACACTGTCAGATTACACACTTCATGGTGGCAGAGGAAACATCAAGGTCTGGGCAGCTGCCCTGGAGAAGCAGCTCCTGGTCCTCTCTATCTTTTAGAGTAGAAGCTTGGATTTTCACAGACTCAACTTGCAAATTTTATGGATGGCTTATATATTTTAAAATACTTTTAACTGATCAAAACATCTGTAATCTCTTTCATGCAGCAACTGAGAGCCCTTGCAGCCTGTCTCAGAAGCTCCCTGGCAAACCCTGTGTCAGCTCTAGGGTGAGCTTAGCTCACTGCCATCCCATTGCTTCAACACCAGGGATGGTGGCACCAGACTTCCAGGACTGGCAGTGTCCAGCAATGGCAAGACCATTTCCAAGCCCTTGGCTTCATTACTGAAGCCCTGCTCAGTCTGATGAGCAAGCACATTCAGGAGGCATAAAACAGCATGTCTGATGATGATCACTACCTTGCAATTATCTCCATGTAGCTGCTTCTGACCACATTTTATTTAGCTGGCTGCCTACAACAATCTCTGCTCTGCAAGCCTGCAGCCTCCTCCAGCTCAGAGCAATTCCTCTGAATGTTGTTCTGTCTCAGTGCTCTGATTTGCTTGTGCCCAGGAGGGAGATGGCCAGAGCCTGCCTTTTATACCTCAGGGGGAAGGCAGAGGTGAGGTCAGTGCCTGCCAGACCATCAGCAAGGAGCCCTTCATGTCAGTGCCTTGTGGCCCAGCCACAGCTCCCTTCCCCAAAGCCACCTGTCACCTTTTCCCCACCTTTGCAAAACCCCTTTCCTGTGTTAGAAAGCCTCCACAGTCCCACATGTCCCTTCTGCTCTCACATGACTCAAACCTGCTTGACAAAACAAATTGTTGAAGACCAGCCTCTTTCCTTGGAGGCCCCTGATCCTGCAGGATCCCTTTGTGCAGGCACAGACAGGGAGGAAGCTCCTCTCCAGGCAGCAGGTTCCCTCCCAGCAGCAGCAGCCTCTCATACTGCAGCTGCAGCTCCTGTGAGTAAAGCTTTCAAGTTCTCCCAATTAAGAAATCTACCCTCATTAAGAAGCTTCTTTTTTTTTTATTTTTTCAAAATAAATTAAAAGCTGACTTACTTTGAATGTGTGTGTTTTTATTCATAGTGAATCTTTAAAATATGTGAAATGTGTGGGAGGTGACAGCAATGCTGGAAGATGAGTTTTTGGGGGATGTCTTTCTTTTCAATTGAAAGAGAAAAGAAAATTAAATTTCAATTTATGCATCATCTCCAGTATGAATTTAAAAGTGCATAGGAATGGGGGTAAAAGGATAAAACTTATTATACTGACACCAGCTCGGCTGAATTGCACACATTGTCTATGTGCAAAATGAGCTCATTAATACCACAACACTTGTGCAATATAACGAGTTTAATACTGCTGAGTTTTATTGCTTCCTGCTCTCCCTCATTTTACTGGTAATGGCATTTAAATCCTGATGCACTGAGATTGTGTTTACCCAATTTATCCTGTGTTTTTATTGTGACCAGGTCAAATTAATCCATTTTTCTTGCAGTAGAAGCAAGACCTGTGATTGTTACTGTGGTTGAGACTGCTTACAGGGTGTTTTGCCTTCACAAGGCATGTACAGAGATGGGAACAATGGTTGCAGCTGTTTGCATTGCACACAGGCTTGGGCAGCATGTGAGGAAGGTTGTGGAGATCTGCAGGCACAAGAGACAGCAACTTTCTGCACGAGAGTTTTGCGTGTACATTTGGAAACCTCTGCCACACCTCTGCTGGCAGTGTGCCACTGACCACAAACCTGGAATAAGCTTGCTCCTAATTTCTGCTCTTTTTCAGGTTTGTAAAATGCTGGTTTTCTGGGGGACCAGGAGGGTGGAAGTCACTTTGAACACCCAGCTCCTCAGAGTTGTTAAGTTGTCCTATGTATGGACTAAAAAGAAGTAAGATTAGAAACATAGAATCACATAATCATTAAGGTTGGAAAAGACCTTCAAGATTGTCAAGTGCAGCCTTTGACCAAACACCACCATGCCAACTAAACCATAGCTCTAAGTGCTGTGTCCAGTCATTTCTTTAATGTTTCCAGGGATTGTGACTCCACCACTTCCCTGGGCAGCCTGTTCCAATTCTTGACAACACTTTCTGTGAAAAAATTCCTCCTGATGTTGGACCTGAACCTCCCTGCTGCAGCTTGAGGCCATTTCCTCTTGTCCTATCACTAATTGTCTGATACAAGAGGCTGAACCACACCTTGCTACAACATCCTTTCAGGGAGTTTTGGAGAGCTATAAGACCTCTTCTGAGCCTCCTTTTCTCCAGGCTAAACAACCCCAGCCATCTTCCTCAAATGCTCTGCATATGATTAATACCCTAGACCCTTCACCAGCTTCATTGTCCCCCTTTGGACACTCCAGAACCTTAAGTGCCTCTTTTCTTCTTGAAGTGAGGGGCTAGATAATCAGTGAAACACCTCCTAGAGCCTTGCTGAAAGTAATTGTAGAAATCTGTGGACAGCAGAGCTGCAATCCCAGTCATAAAGCAGAAGCAATGCTTTCAGCTCTTGAAGGCACTCTACCCCACTTCCCAGCACTTGCTATTTGCCCTGCTGTGCTGTAAACTTGCGAGGTCAGAGTTGTATGTGAGGATAGCAACACAAGAAAGGAACTATCAGCTCTGAAAAATAACTGCAAGCTTTTAGAGAGCTCCCTGTACATGATGTTTGTAGCCCTTGTCAAGCCACCAATACATTACTGTAGTAGCTGTGTTAAACTGCAGAAAGATAACTATAGGGAAAAAGAGAGCATACAAATCTCAGGGTCACTTGCATTTTATTCATAAAATTAACTCTTTCTCATAGTGTTCAGATTTGAGAATGTGCCATATTTCAAAATGTGCAGAGCTCCTGCACCCCAGACAGGCTGTTTTAAGCTATTGATTTATCTCAGGTCTTTTTTTGCATGATATCATGAGTTGATTTTGTTATAGCATCTTATAAAGCCCTGGAAATGGCTTCATGTTTTGGAGATTTCAGGAGATTTTTTTCTTCCCTCTGCAGTATGCAGCTAAAGCAGGTTTTGGGAAGGTGTAAATGCTATTTAGGCAAAGCTGTCCCACTTCAAACACTCTGCCAAAATCTGTCTGAGCCATCACAACCCTTATGGCTCACTCTGGTATTGTTTTTGGTGTGTGGGCCAGGTTTTACCCATCTTTTCCAGTTTTTAAGGAGCTTGCCAATGTAGCTATGCCCATTCTAATCACAGTTCCAAATCACTGTGTTGTCGGCTCCTGTTCCTTTCAACAACAGCCTCCTGCATCTTTAGGCACCTGAACTTGTTGCACATCTGATCCCAAACCTTGGGAGAATCAATAGGCATGTGTCTGCTTGTGACAAAACTTGATAGTTTTTGCATTTTTCACCATCTGAAGAACTGGTATCAGTGCCTGTAAGGGTATTATATCTATTTTTATTGGAGAAATGTGAAAAAGAGTTGTCATGGTTTTGAGCTGGAATCCCATTTCCTCACTCTACACCCACAGTCCTACCAGGGCAACACAAACTGCTTCATGGCCTCTGGCTGCCACTTTTCTCCCCAGAATCTCTCAAAGCACTGAGGAATTAACCAGCCCTGTATTCCTGGGAAGTATCAGTGCTGTCACCTGTCACTTTGTGTCCATGGTTTCTGCACTGAGCAGAAGTGCAACCCTGGCTGCCAGCCCAAGGCTTAGTGCAGACAGAGGCACAGCAAATCTTTGATTCCATGTGTCATGGAAGCATCCTACCTGTCCCTAGGGACAGCAGCTGGTGGGAATTACAGTGCAGTGGCTCGAGGGTGAAGGTCAGTGCTCCAGAAAGACTAGGCAGATGGCAGAAGTGCCCAAATTCTGCTGGGACAAAGTAGCTAGAAGATAAAATAAGGGCAAATTTCGGATACTTGCATGGGTAGACCTAGTCTTACTGCATCCCAAAGGGTCAGCTCTTGCTTTGACCCAAGGAGAACATCTCCTCTTTGTCAAGTCCTCAGCATTTTACTGTCCAAACTGGAAGAATCAATTTCACCTTCAATTATTGTTTCGTAAGCAACTAACAACCAGAAAATATAGGTCACCAGGACTTTTAGAGTAAGACATCCACCACCAGATAGCATCAGCTTTGACATTAAATCAGTGAATGGGAGACATAAGGTAGTCTCATTCATTTTTATTAAGGTTGTAAAAGAGATGGCTCAGGTAACTCAAATCTCCATGGCCAGAACATATTATCTGCCAACAGGCCCACAAGCGACCAACCATAACATTATTTTGACCTTAAATTGTTCACAGTCTTACTCTTCAGGGCATTGTGTCAGCTTATCTTGATCATTACACCTCCTGAATTGGGAATCAATTAAATGTCATCTGATCTCTCCAATCTGTAGTGCACAGTCTATTTTTATGCAGGAAATGAATACTGCAGCGTGATCATCCTGCACCTTCAATTTTCACTGTGTACAAATACTGAATAAATACTGCTGCTTTGGCATGTTTAGAAAAATACTTCCCAAAAATATATGTTTATTTTCAGCCTAGTTCTCGAGGTGAAAAAAAGGTTGTACTTTTATTGAGGCAGAACTACAATATTCCTTAACAGTGTGATAACATATTCTTATTAATAGAGTTGATTACCTATCTAAGATGATAATGTCTGAAGAGTCAAAGAGTAAATTGTTGTGCAATTGGGTTTTTTTTAGAAAATTACCTTGAGTTGTTTTGGTATGTTAGAATTCATCAGATGTTAAGCAAAACTCCAGCTTTTTAAGAAAAAGACATTTGTGTAGAAAGAAGTGCTAATGTTGAAGTGTTAATGTGAGTATAGAGGGCACCAGCACTGCTCTAAAAAGACGAAATTCTAGCAAGTCTGTTGAAAACAAATGGAGCCATAATATGCTGAGAAAATTAAATTTGGTTTAAATCTGTACCATTTTTAAGACACAAAATTCTGCAGCTTTCAGGAAAAAAAAAAAAAAAAGCAGCATAAACCAGCCAGAACAAGAATAAACCAGAAGGTAGAAATGTTTAGATGTGAAACTTTTGTTATCTGACTTTGGGGAAGAAGCATCCGGCTGCAGAGCATTCTCTGCTGCTCCAGAGGGAGCAGGATCTCTGCAGAGGTGACTGTGAAGGTTATGGTATTGTCAGACTGAAAGCAGCAAAGTGCAAAGCAGGAAAAGGAAAGAATAATATCATATTGATTCCAGATCATGTTTAGGGACTTTTTATATATCTTTTTAGCAAAAGACCCGTGATGAAAGTCCACCTGGGGCTGTCCTGTGGGAACATAACATTACATGTGTGAGCTTAACTCAATCATCTCTAGGCTTTTGCAGTCAAGCTCCACCATTCTAGGGGATAGTGTCCAGTCCCCAGACTATTAAAAAGTGAATCTGGCTTCCTCTTCCTTTCATCCTTAAAGCCTCTTTTAGTTGTTTGCAGGCTGATAGAAGAAAGTCACTTGCAAAGGAATGGAGCAAATTTCTTAACATCAGAAAGAAGGGCAACAGGAGGGCATCCTATGCTGCAGAATCTGCAAACATGCAAAAAATGAAAGTTAGTGATACTTAAAAGGGAAAAATGAAGGAGTAGGTTCAAAGCAAATTGCTCAGTAATGCATTTTTTTATCAACAAACAATTGTGAGTGGGAATGGGTATAGCAAAATGTTAAGTTTAGAGATAAGACAGAAATTTAAATTACAAAAGAATAAAAATTTTCTTTCTGAGAGAAGCTGCAAATCTAATACATCCCATCCCCACTCCCATAAATAAATAAAATGGAAAAAACCCCTTAAAGGTAAGTTTTTTCTATGACTAGAACATAACACTGTTTTTTATGTTTTGCACAGTGCTGAGTTGGCATCCAAAAAATCCCTTGCTTGCAAGAAATGAACTTCCAAGACCCATTCATGCTCTCAGGGACCCAGCCTGAAATGAATATGAGTTTTTAAGAAGCAGTGAGCTTCTTCTTCCAGAAACACAGGTCTTTTGGGACAGTAAACATTACTGACAATTTTTGAAAAATTTGTGTGGAGCCTTGGCTGTCCTTAACACAGTGCCTTCCTTTGTACTGCCCAGAGCAACAGCAAACCTGAAACCACAAGCATCAGAGTGCTTTGGGCAATTTTCCTCATCCAAGGAGCTGCCAGCTTTGAGTCCTGCTGCTACAGGTCCTGTGGTTTAGTACTCCAATATTTAGTACATCCAAGATCCCCCTATAATGTAGTTTTGGTCAACAAAGAGTTGCAATAGTAAAATATAGGGGGAAAAAATAAAGATTGCCCAGTGTAGCAGATTTCAAAGCTATGGAGAATGTGCTGGCTCTGTAAGGAGTCTTGGGAAATGTCTGACATTCCTGGGTTCAGCACTAGAATTTCTAACATTATAAATCAACACTGATAAAATCAAAGGGCTGCTGTGGGTATAAAGGAGGATGGAGATTGTTGTTTGGTGTATCCCTATTGTATACAGAGTTAGAAAGTCTCAGATACTTGTCCTGCAAAAAAAGGGAAGCTGTGAAAACTGGCCATGTGCTCCCACTTCATAGTGGGAAAAAATCCTAGTCCAAAATGGCTTTCAGCTTTCAAAAACATGCTTTTGGAAAACAACCCTACCAGCACTCAGATGGCAACAGAAGATGCCCTTTCTCCTTGCAGTCATGTCTTGTCCTCTAGCTGGGCATGCATACTGTGTGTGGCCACAGCACAGCAGTTTCCCAGTCCCATTTTCCTCTGAGTCACACTGAGTTTTGACAGAGGCAATTCTGCTGACTTTGCTGTGCCTCAGCTCAGCCATTTAGGGACTTGGTCTTCCTTACCTGGCCTAAGGTCACTGTGGAATTTAAAACCTGCCTTCTACTTCTGAACAAAATTTCAAAGAAATGCAAAGAAAACACATTTTACCTTAGGTGTTGAATATAAGCAGAGGCTGGAGGGTACCATGTGATGCCATACAGGTCTTCCCATGTCACCTTCTGCAGGCCATTGCCTGTCACCATATTGAGTGACTTTGGGTTTGACCCAGCAGTGCCATTCTCAGGTTCTTATTGAAGCAAACCTAGAAATCTCCTTGAGCATATTAAACATTTGGCTGACATGCTCTTCCCCTCAAAGTCCAGAAAAGCATCTCAAGTTGTAGCCTGAAGAGTAGACAACATCCTGAAGGCCTTTTGGGTATTTTGTTCAGTTAGGACAATCCTCAGTGACTAAACATTCAGGTACTGCCTTCTTTTCAAGATGTTTGTTGAGGGCACACTGCATTTACAACATGAGCTGAAAGCTCTTCAGTCATCAGTTGTTATTTTAACCATAGGGACTGAAGTTGAGGTTTGCACCACAAGAGATGGGTGGCAGGTGGATAACAGCTGGGTTGTTTGGAGTGAGCTGATACACATTGGCTCCTTCAACAGCTGCTTCCCAGGTGTGCAGATATGTCCTTGAATTTTTGTGGAATTTTTCTGTTGTATTTTTCATATAAGAAGTCATATTGAGTTTGGCTGGTATCTGGACTCCTCTGGAAAAAAGAAAACCCATTTTATTTTTATTTGAAATTATGATCAGAAATTTATCAGCATCCCTTTTCACTTGAACTGAGGCAACAGAGGAAGGAAACTTAAAAAAAAAGGAGCAACAGAGGAAACCTTGAACATTATTTATGAAAGAGCAGGAGACAAAATTAATATCCATATACTTTAGACACTTGTGATTACATTGTGTTTCTTATGCTGTGTAATTCTGCCTCTAAGCTCCCTCTCTCACTTTTCCTTCCATCTGCATTAAGAGAGAACTTTGTATAAATGTTTCTAGGATGTACAGCTCTGACAGATGTTCAAATGATAAATATTTGCAGGCAGGGTAATTTTCAGACCTGGTGTCATTTTGTTGATTTAGGATTTTTCTGTACTTTGTATTTGTGTGCAAACACATAACTCTGGGAAATAAATTTGTCTTAATCAAAGAAAAAGTAATTAAAAGGATTGTAGCTGAAACCGCTGATGTTGCTTCTGAATGTCACAAAAAATGGCATTTCAAATGAGGCATGATGCTTTTCAAGTAGATTTAGGATATACAAAATGGATTGGAAATTTTCTCTGCTTGAAATTATATATGTACTGGAAAGCATGGACACTGATTTACTGCAAAAAACTAGTAAAGCAGAAAGGAGAAAAATACAGACAAAGCAAACAAAGATAGAGATTGAAAGAGATGAGTAGTCAAAAGAGAAACTGCCTTTGAGAAACAGTGCTCTGTAGTCAGGAAGACAACTTGTACACAGCTGAAGGAAACACATGTTAGGGGATGGCATCACTGCTGCACTGCCCTTCCCAGGGCACTTCCAGGCCAGCAAAGCCACAAACAGTGCAAAAAGGAATTTTCTTTTACGTTGCAGTTTTTCTTCACTCTTTTCTTAAACTTATTAAAAAAAAAAAAGTGGGAAGAGATATATTTGTGGTCTTCTAAAATAATTAATTCCTGTCTAGATGTTTTATTTTTATTGTTCCTGACCCTCCAGACTTCTCAGTCAGGGTTAAGCAAGAGTGTTTACAACAGCTAAGATTTGGGTGAAGAAATTTTACCTAAGCCACTGGCTGAAACTTCACATGGACTCTTTTCATCCGACAAACTTGATTTTCTCTATGTTGTAAGGGCTTAAGACTTTTGATAAATTCCTGTCAAAATTTGCTGTCAAATTATGACAGCGTTTGTAAAGACCCACTTCCTTTTTCTCTTTTCCTTCCCTTCTTTGAGAGGAAAATCTTGTGGCATTTGCACTGCAGAGATTATTTGTCAGACAGGGTTAATTCTTTTGCAGGCATCCAGCACTTGTTCAGTACAAGATTTTTGTATCCATGCAGTGAATAAACTCCTCAAAAAAGCCTCTCTTCATTTTAGCCTTCACACAAAACTCCAGATATTTGTCTTCTAGAATAGAATATTGCCTCTTTCTAGGCAGTACTAGAGCATTTTCTAGTATGAGCACTCTCTATCAGAAGAGCTTTGGTTGCCCCAGGTTGGTGAGTGGAGTTATCTCCAACATAATATTGTAATGGTGTTGTTGAGAGTAAAAATTGCTGAATTAATCTGAGGCTTATGGTAAGCTGAAATTTTATTTTTGTGGGCATTCAGGCAGAAAAAGCACTGCTTTGCTTTGTTTTGGTTCCTTTTTTTTTCCCTCCCCAGAATTAGATGAAGGAAAAAAACATTTGAAGATGACGCTGCAGTTATTATTCAGCTACTGAGACTTCTCCACTCCTTTCCACTGAATGAAGAGTGGTCTCTGAAACTTAAGTTACAAATTAGGAGTGGCCATGGAGGAAACACAGACAGAGTGAGATGTACCGTGATAGGACCAGGGGTAACAGTCACAAGATGCAGCACCCACATATCAGGGAAATGGGAACACAGAACTCTCAATGAGTGCGTCACATGCTGGAAACAGGGCCCAGGGTACAGTCTCTGCAACCCTGAAGATTTGTAATACTTCACTAAACAATGATCCTAAACAATCTTGGGATCCCTACCACACTTTGGAGCCGACTCTGGTTTGAATAGCAAACTAGATTACATGACACCCACAATAACCTAAATCTTTCTTGGATTCAGTGGAATTTTGGATACATATTTCTTTTAATGGCATTGTTTCCCTCCTGATCCCACCCATCTCCTATGAAAATCAAGTATTTCAAATAAAAATTTTCCCTTTCCTAAAAAGCTTAAACCAGCCCTGTTAATCCTTTTAAGGACATAACCTCTCTCCACTTAAGGATGCCCATATCATATTCGGCTTTCATCTTGTTCTTCTGGGCAATAACCATTTCTTTTTGATGTGTCTTTTTCAAGTTTTGGTTTATAGTTTTATAGTTTAGTGCCTCTGGGCGCTACTGTAGCTATGAAAATGCATTTCTCCAGGCATGCCCCAAGGGGTAGACTGAGTTTGTGCTGAAGAGCACAAGAAGTTTTCACCAAATCTCCTGGTTCTTGTCATTCCTCATCAGGCCCTGTGCTCGCTGCACTGCTGCTGCTGTGTTCCCCATTCAGTGCTTATGGAGTGCACATGGGGCAAAGGAGCCCTAAATACCCAGTGCCATGGGGCAGAAATGCTCAGATGCCCAAGAATGCCTGGGGGCTCACATGCATGAGGACAGTCCTGCTTCAACATCCCTCTTTGAGACAGAATCAGCAAAAACTACTTGAACAACCAACTGGCATCAAAGCAGTTCAGGATCCCTGTCCTTCCCCTTGGAGCAGCAGCCCCTGGGGGAGCAGGCTGTGGCAGAGCTCCTGCCAGCATTCCAGCCCGGATTTCTCATCTGGGTGGTATTTCAGGGCAGGCTTGGAGGGAGGCTGCATTCATTTTGGCCTGGGAGAAGCAGTCCAGAAGAAACAAAGGGGAATTCTTACAATTGCCAGGGTGGCTTTGAAATCAGCACAAAAAGCCGGGTTGCTAAGTAAGGGAGATCAAGGTGAGAGCAGAATGGGAAGTGTTGATTCAGCCTCTCCTGTAACAAAGAGAAACAGCCTGTCAGTGCCAGACAGGAGTGCTTAAATCACCTGTACCTCAAGGAAGCCAAAACCCAGAAAGCACCCAAGTGGCTGAGAAGCAGCATTGAAGGTATTTATGTGTGCTCACACTTGGCTTCGTGAAACCTGCTCATGGTTGTCGGGTTCGGCTGTCTGTCTCTGCCCCGACACGGGTAGGGTGGTTCTTGGGTGGCACGCGTTTCAAAGGACGACGACTCTTCAGCTTTTCAATCTTCAGATTGTTTATTGTTTCTTATCTACAAAATTTTCTGTCTGCCCAACAGAGGTCTGATCTGCAAGGCAGCCACGGGCACTCTGACCACCCACGGGGCGGTCATGTCTTTTTATACTAAATCTACGTACATGATATTTACCTTTATTTTCCAATAATTTTCACCCATGTTAGCAAGTGCACCTTCACCATAAACCAATCCCCAAGTGCCAACATCACCACAGGAGATGGAAGACAAGAAGAAGAAAGAAGAAGGACGAGACACGCCCTGATCCCTCCATCTTGTCTCCATAACCCCCCTGTACCAAAAACCTTAAAGTCTATATTTCACCCTCTAAATGTGTCCCTTTTACACCCTTCACTCTAAAGTGATTCTCATGTCCTCAAACTCTTGTTACTTCTGTGGATGGATCAAAATCAAGCCACCAAGCACTCTTGGCAACATTTAAGGATTTCCGAGACCCCCAAGGGTTCTCCTGGCATCTCTGGACATCGGGAACGATGTGCTGAGATCCCACACATGATGATGGTCAAATTGAGCGTGATGTGTGTGCAAGGCCACTTCCTCCCAGCCATGACACAACTGTTAATATCAAAATAATCAATGGCTTTTTTTGCCCTTTGACATCTGTTGGGTGCTACCTGCCTTGGAGCTGTACCTGGGTCTTTTCCAAAAGCGTTGGTTCTCCTTCTCCGCAGGAAAAGGAGATGTTTGCCTTCTCTGCAGGTGCAAGAGGGATGTTTTCCTTGGCTGGGAGCCTGGGCACATCTGCCCTGCAGTGCTCTGCTGGCCACTGCCCCAGACCCATCCAGCTTTCGCGAGAACCAGCTCGGAAAAACAAGTTTGTCCCACGTTTTCCAGAAGATGGAGCTCAAGAGTCTCCCATGTGAAATGGTAAAAGGTTGTCTGTGTCTGGGGAATACGGGAAGATAGACATTACTCCTGGAGAACTACCTGAATAATAATTTTGTAGCAAAAGGCTTAAAATATCTTCTTGTGAGAAAAGGAAGTACACTCCCTCCCCCTGCTCCCCAAGAGTGTGTCTAGAAATGATACAGAAACAGTGAATTTTAATCTATGGTAAAAGATAAATGAAAAAGTATAGTTTATTTGTGAAAAAAATCCAGTAGGGACTAGACATTTTCTGAAGCAATTTTGTGCCCTACACCATCTACCCCACAGCATTTTATATCCATAGTGGCCAGAAACTGCATTCCCTGGAAAAAAAACCACAAGAAAACAAGGGGGAGATTCTTATTTTCTTGAGATTGAGCCCATCACTAACAGTAGATTTCCAGAATGGATTAAAACATTTTCCAAGGGCTGCAAGAGGAATGACAGACAAGGCAGATTGAACCACCTCCTCAGGAGAGAGCCATGCACGTACAAGAGGTCAGCAGGAATTTGAAGAGATTAACAACTAAAACCATCTGCACTCTGGAAAAAATCAAACCCATACCATATATTGTGCAGGAAATCCATGCAGTAACCCCAAAATCCCTGGGGGCCCTATTAGTCAGACCACAAGATAGCCATGAGAAAACAGTTGAAATGAAAATTATTAGCAGCTTGCTCTCTTCAGGTCCACCTTAGAGCAGTCTAGTATAGCTTTTGAAAGAAAAATATGAGGTAATTCTCTGTTAAGCTCTTTGGGCACTGATAACAACTTCCTCCAAATCCAGATGGATTTTTATATCTGGTCTCAGCTGCCCAGTTCCATAGTTAAGTAAACATACTCTCAATCTAACTGAGATGATGTTGATGTAAAGTAGTAAATATTTATTTTTATGCTACTGTCATGTTCTATTCTATAACATATAAAGAAATATTTCTAGAACTTAACTTTTAAATAGTATTGATTTAAGTAGTATTTAAATAGATCTGAGTAAAGCTGAACTAATAAAAGTTGGAGTGAATTCTGCTCCTATAGAATATCTGAAGGCCAGATACTGAGAAGTTTGAAATCTCACAATTTCTATTTTGCAACTGTGAAAAATACTATCTATATATCTATAAATCCATAATGCCAAATAGTCTGCTTTTACTGCCTGGGGTTAGGAAATTCCCAGACTTATTAAGTCCTGTTTCCTTCCCACTGCTAGACTGAGAGAACGTAGAAATCTCTGATAGGTCAGCTCTCAGGGGTTTCTTTCCTCCAATTCCTTCCTCCTCCCCAATGCACCTGCCTGCTTTCCCTCTTGGAGGAAATGTGAGTGCACATTGCCAGGTCTTGTCCAGCCTTTCATCCACCAGTATCCCCAGGGTTAACCAAGAGCATAACTCAGGCATAGCTCAATCCCACTGTATGATGGGCCTCTCTTTTCAGCAATATCACCTCCATAAATTTGATCAGAATTCTTCCCAGATGAGCTTTGTGAGAATATTTTTGGACTCTTAATAGAAACCTTTACCCAGAAGGAGCTAATGGAATGAATGAGACAGACATCAGCCATTTCTTTTCAAGGAGGAGCACAGACACTGCTGCTACAGAAAAGAAATATCTGGGACTAGGGCAGGGAATTCTCCTCTAGAAGTGCTCTTTGCTCAAGGCTGCACAGAAGGAAAGTCCCAAGTACTGACTGAGACAACCAGCCTTTAGATAATCAGTGTTGGTGAGCAGAGGCCCTTCTTTTTTGGTCAGAAGTGTCCTTTTCCATGTTTAAAGAACAATTTCTATGATGCACATTTATTATTGTACCTTTTATAGGCATGTATTTGATGTAAAGTCAGCTAAAGACAAATCCATTTACCTACTTTTGTAACGAATGGTTATTACTTGACTTTGTTACAAACCTTTTTATTTCAAAATTGGTGTTGAAATTCAAGATTTTCAACAAACTTCTTAAATTTTGCTGCTGGAGGTCAATTAGTGTGAGTTTATGCAGAGATCAGTGCAGAAGCAGACTATTCCTGAGATACTGACTAAGCAGAGCACTTTCAGGAACACTGAGTAAAGATGATAAACAAGGCTGAAAGCAGAGAAACATCTGAGGATGATTTTGCCTGCTGAAAAGGGGTGTGTAAGGGGAAAAAAGTAAAACAAAAGTATAATAAAATGAGATTTAGTTAATTCCTCTTTTGTAACTTAATGATAAAATGGACAAGACACATCAATTATCAAAGAAAAAATTAGGCATCAGACTAATCAGACTGAATCAGCACTGAATCAGACACTGACAACTTGGAAAGCAAATTAGATGAAGAAAACTTTGCTTTTGTCTGGCTGGAAAAATATTTATGTCAAATATTTATTAAAGCACAGACTCAGCATTCTGCCCTAGTTGTGTGGAACTGAATTTCCCTCCACTCCCTAAACCTGCAGAGGTGATTGTATTCCTGAGATTTGAAAACAAAAGTAAAAGTAGATTCTGCTAGAGACTTGGCCATCTTCACCTAGTGCTAGTAGAGAGGCACAGAATGAACAAACTTTTCCCTGTAACCCACAGTTTTTTTGGAGACCAGCCACTGAAGTGTTTATTACATGCCCAAAAAAGTGGTAGATTAGACCTATGGGGGAAACTGTGTTGAAGTGGGTAAAGATAAAACATGATTTACTGCTCTGGGATAGCTTGAACCTTGCAGGAACGTGCAGCTGACCATGCCTTTCACACAGCTAAGGACAATCACTCCTGTTCTTTAAGCATATTTCATTTGTTTCATTTTTGTCCTCCTTTTTTTGCCTTTTTGTTTTTGCTGTGGAGGGATAGAATGTAAGAAAACAAAGTGCAGAAGGTAGTGTCACACCTGAGGAGCTGCAGCTGTACTAATGACCAAAGATTAGGAACAGGCCTGTCCTTAAAAGGCCACAGCTGAGTCCAACAGGAAGATGAGTGCTACAAAGGAGTGGGTCAGCTAGGTGAAGAGAGAATTGGTTAGCTGTGCTGTGAGGAGATGCTCATGAGAAATCACTGAGAAGGTATGGGAGATTTGCAATAAGATGACAGCATTTTACAGCAAAACTTAGGTGGTTTGCTCAGTGGCACCTAGATTGATAATCTGTGATACAGACACACAGATAGATGGATTCTTAACACCAGATATAAGATGGGTACATGCAGTAACTCTGCCTGCATGGTGAAGACCACAAACTCTTCACTCATGATTGTGCTGGGGGACATGGGGGTCACAAGAGCAATATCTTGGACTAACTGTCTCTGAAACTACTTCAAATTTCCTGTTACTGTGTTCAACATGACAGATAGCTTCTCTCCTTTTCAAAATGATGACCTATTTTTCTACTGTCACTGCAGAATACATTATCATAAACTACAGTTTTCAAATGTATTGCTCTGGACCCTAGAATCATTATTTATAAGAATTATAAGGTTGTCTACATGTTTTATTTTTAGCATTAAACATGACTGAAGCTTAGAATGAGCTATTTTCCATTCTTACCTTATTTTGTAGGCCAGAAATGCTGTGTGTGGGTGCAAAATACAAAAGGTTTCACAGTTTTCAAAATCATAGCACTTTCCAAACTATTTCCAGCGTTAGACTTTGAAATAAAGTAGAATACCACTTCACTTGCATTTATTTTCTTTCTTAAAATACAAAATTAAAATAATATCTACTTGCAGGGTGAAATAGCAGTATATTAGGTGTTTAGTTGGGAAAGACCTGAATAATACAGTAAACCAGTAATTCTGTATTGTACAAAAAATGTTTTCAAAACAGTCTTTGAAAGAAGTGTGGCATTAGAGCTATGCATCTTCATATTCTTGAAGTATCCAAACAGCCTCACCTCTGTCTTTTTTGCAAGATCAAGCTCTTTTTCTCTCCTTCAGATATGTTTGCCTATCATTTGGATACATGTTCTTCCCTTGCAGGGAAAGAGCTCTCCCTCTGAATGACCTCTAGACTAGGGAAAACTTGGCTCGGAGTTTGTCCTCCTTTGCTGGCAACTAATACTAAAAGAAATCCTGGAGGATGAGCCTTGCTCTTTTCTTGGGAGAAAGTGGAGAAGGAAATATTTAGCTCTAATATCTAACTTTGTTTGTCCAAGACGTGTTCTTAGGAAAAAAAAAAATCCTCTCCTCTAGTTCAGACCTTTGAAGCAGTGAGTCAAAGCTGGCTGGGAGTCTTCCTTTGCAGCCAAAGAGAGTTTTACACTGGTGGGATGTGGCATCTTTTGGAAGTGCCCGAATATCCATACACAATGATGACTGGAGGAGGAGCCCACTAACTATGAGGTGCTAAGAGAACGTCTTTGCCCTCAAGGTAAGTGATGCTTGTCTGGAAAGGAACAGCAATAAACAGGGTTTCTCCCCCAAATAGCGTTTCTGTGAGTGAATAAATGAAGCAGTGTTTCGAGATCAATTCTCTGGAGTCAGAATTAGAAAAAGTTCAAACCAAGAGCTTCATGGTCACTAACTGGTACTTCTGCTCTTGGTTGTTGATCAATATTGTGACCAGGTCAGACAAAGGCAACAGTTACTGATAGTCTTGGGCTATTGTTCACTTCACTTTCACTGGGCACTCCCACAAGTCTGTTTTCTGTATGTTTTACCAGAAATCTGTGGCTACAGAAACATCCCAGATTTACTCTGGATTTGTGAACCATGCCGCTCCTATGTGTCTACATTTTGACACAGTGACCATGAAAACTTTTCATATGACATTTAACAAATTTCCTCCCCGAGGAACTATGTAAGTTAAAAAAGTGTTCCCAAAAACTATTATAAACCAAACAGTCCTTTAAATGGATCCTGTACACTGCAACGTGCTAATTTTATCTTTATCCTTGCTCATACTCTTGTCCTACCATGGAAAATTACATGTCTAATTGTTCTTTTGTGTACCACACTTTGACAGCATGTTTTGCTGATAGCAGACTTCTTTAGCTTAAGGTAACAGTTGAAGAGTGGTAAAATATCTGGGACCCACAGACATTCTGCATTTATGAAATTTTAGAAACATTTCACATTTGTCTCTATTGTATAAATGCTTGAGCAAACACAATATATCTGTGCTAAGAAGAGTTCATATACTCCAGAACACAATCTGACATTTACTCCCATTTATTTTGAAATGCAAATGAATCTAGTTTATTCAGGATTCTTTTGCAGCTTACCGTCTTATTAGTGATCATGCTGATAACTTGAATTTCTGAAATGTTGTTGCTAAGCAATGCAACTTCAGGCATGTAATGAGGCTTTCCAGTGGCTACTTGAAGATGAAGAAAATTATCTCAGCTTCACAGGTTGTTTGATCATCAACCACACTATAATGGTTGGATGATAAATAGGTTTTCAGCTTGCCCTCATTCTCCTGCAAATAATTTATTTTTGTATGGTAACTGAAGATCATACAGTATCAAGAAGAAAGTTGTATATTTTGGGATGCAAAGACAGAACCAAAGAACTTGTGTAGTTCCTTTGTGTAACTTTCTATAAAAAGAAAATTCCTTCCTGCAGCTCATTACTTCAGGGAACAGTAGAGGAAAATTAGGATGCAAAGTTGTCCCAGCAGGACCCCTCCCCACACAAGGTGCTGCTGCCCCTTTGCCCCTTGCAGAGCAGATCTCCTCTTGGTGGGACCTGGCTGAGGAGACCCTCCAGCTGTGACAGGAGCAGGCAGCTGTGCTGGGCTGTGTGCTGGGGCAAGACCTCTTGCACAGGCCTTGTTCTTGGGAAGCCAAATCCATACACGGAACTGGGACAGGTGAAATTCCTCTGACATGGCCCAGCCTGGAGCTCCCCAGTGCATCCAGGCACTGTTCCAGGAGCTCCATAACATGGCAGTACCAGCTGGAATCTGGCTGTTCTTTAATCATCTTTCCTTTATTTTCCTTCATCACTGCAAAGTCCAATCACTTAAGCCTACTGTCAAGAATCTGACATTCCCCTTTTTCTATGGGATGATCCTGAAGATCTTCCCTTTTTCTCCTCCTCCATTTTAGACATTGAAACACCTGCAGCTGAAGTATGTGGTGTTCACATACCCTCTGAACAGAGAGAGGCTGTGAGAGAAGCCGAGAAAAGAATGATCAAAACAATTCTTATCTCATTTGCTGCTCCTGTGTTTGTGCCCATGTGGAATGTGTTCTGGAGATTGTTTACCTGAGGTGATTGCTTGATTGGAATCTGGTGATGGTGTTTTGGATTCATTGACCAATTGGATCCACACGTGTGTGTGTGTGTGTGTGTGTGTGTGTGTGTTGGACTCAGGCAGAGAGTCATGGGTCTTCTAATTAGTTAGTGATAGTTCTTGTTAGTGTAATATTCTGTAATATGGTTATAGTATAATATAGTACAATAAATTAATTAGCCTTCTGATATCCTGGAGTTCTGTGCATCATTCTTCCCAGATGTCATGCATCTTAGCACCGATAGAAGTACATGGAACCATGTCCTGAACAGCTAACCTACTCTTGTGGGTGCTGCTCAGGTGAAAGAAGGTCCACCCTGACCTTCATCTCCCAGTGCCTCAACCCTCCACCCACCAAAAGAGGCAGTGTCTACGAGTGAAACCAAACCAGCATTTGAAGTATTCAGAAGTAGTAAGAAGGCTAAAGAAAAGGCCAGGGGAAAATAGACAAATCTTTATTCAGAACTGGTTTGAAAAGTCTGCAATAGACAAGGCCTGGGGCTACAAATTGGAGAAAAAAATGAAATAAAATATTGACCTCCTGCGCAAAAAGTGCCTTACCTTCTCCCATGCATTCCAAGTGAGAAAGGTTGTGTAAGATTGTGCCACAAGAGTCATGCAAGTGGATTGAATTCAAGTTGTACAAATAACTGTCACATTATCTCTTCAGAGCCTCATTTTTGCAGATTAATATTTTTGAAGTAGGTGGGTGTTTCGTAGATGTCTGTGGTATTGGTGTACAGGGCTTTTCTTGAGGAATCTTGCTAGAATAAAAGTAGCTCCTACTAATGAAAGCTGATTTTGCAAAATTACAGAGAAGTCTTACATTGAAAAATTAAAAGTGTAATGTAAGATGATGTAATTTCTTGCCCTGTAGGATTTATTTTTATATACTTTTTCCCCTGAACATGTCAATGTTCACAGTGAGGCAGTAGTTTTAGAGTAGTCACCCACCCAGCCAGGACACATTTTTCTGTGGGTGAAGGAGTGTCATTCTTCTGTCCTCATCAAGACAAATTTTTAGCTGTTTAACAATTAAAACCTTAAGGATTTAATCCTGGAAAAGACGACATTCTAAAGGTTGTGGGTTTGAGCATCTTTGTTTAAATTTCTGACCAAGAAGCCACTAAATCTGTACTTACAGTGTGTAGACACGAACGTAATCTAAACATCAGATTAATTTCCTTACCTGTGGGCAAGCAAGCCTTAAAACTCATGCAGCCAAACATTTGTGTTATATTCAGTGCACTGTTCTTGTCACTGCTAAATGTTTGTGCTCCAGGAGAGATTTCTGTTCATTTTGCTCCTGCATGTTCTATAGATGCCACTGACAGTCAGTAGGTGCACTGTTGGCTGCATCTCATTATAGTCACAGCCAGCTATGTTGAATCATATAAGGAAGGGAGAGCATGTGGGGAAAGGTGAGATGATGGGAAGATTTTTTTACTTTTAAGAAAGGAGGAGAAATTGGAAATTTAAAAAAGCAGATACCTAAGGCTTAATTCAGAGCTGGTCGTGCAGCAGCACAGGATATTCTCATGCACATAAACCTGGCATGAAAGCACATATACCTCCTTTCCTGAGCTGAGAAAGCCAAGTGAAGGCACAGGCTCTGAGCTTCTGTGGAGAATGTCACCCCAGGTAGGCAGCACACCTCGTATTTCAGCCCTGCAGCACCAGCACTAGGCAAGGAGCTCAGTGACTTTGATCCTCATAATGATTTTTGTCTTATCTCTGCTGTTTGCTGGTGCAGGAGCAGTCAGGTTTTATTGGTTTGTGCAATTCCCTTCCTCAGTGGCACACACAGTCTGTGGCTATCTGAGAAGGGGATTTATTTTCTGTATCTGTGATAAAATGTTTTCTGTTAAGTCATTAATCTTCTAGACTGACATTTAACCCTGTACAGGCCAGGATTCCAGCAGCTGGAATCCTCTGCATGAAAAGCCTGGCATATTAATATCCTCCATTTCCAGTCAATTAGGAGAATATATTTTCTAACACAGAAATAGCACTGTCAAAAAAAAAAAGATACAACAGCTAACATTCAATGAGAATAATCTGATAATGTAATCAAAGATTCTCTCTAGCGTGGCAGTTAAAATTAAGCATTGTGAACAGTGCATAATGTTCCCATCTCTTAACAAGTTCATAAATACTTTAACCCTTAGCAGCCTGGATAATGCCAGCATGTTAAGCTTGTTGGACATGGTTGAGCCACACACATGAACATGTATACATGCACACACAGACAGGAAAAAGCAATGCATTTTAAAAATAAAAATCTCCTTCTATACTGTTTAACACTTTTACATTTCTTTACATTTTTAGATTGCTTTCTATCCTGTTTTACTGTTGGTGTTTGCTTTCACTACCAGCACCTCTGTGTGCTGCTCTGCTCTGGCAGGCGGCAGTGAAGGAGGTGGGCCAGGGAAGGCAATTGGGTGGTAGGAGGATGCTGGTCCCCAAGCTGGAGGCTACCCTGGGGCCAGCTACAGGGTTAATGGGGAGTGGAATATGCAGAGAAATGCAGGAGAGGAGCCTGAGGAAAGAAAAGGGTCCATAGCATCCCAAGGACTGAGCTTAGTGATCTGTGTCCTGATCCTCCCCGGCCACACAAATGATTCCTCTGCGCCATATGGGAGGGAGCGACTTAAGTGGTTCAGGCAGGTCTTGCTGGGGGCTCCTCATTCATGAGGCAGCTGATCAAAGGAGTCAGGCAAACAGCCTCCAAACCTGGGGTGAACAAGAGGATTTGTATTGCCTGTGCCACCTTCAAGGTCACTGATTTCATTACAAGGTCAAGCTCAAGACAATGATCAGTCCTCACTGTGTGAATGACAAAGGCTGGATGGGAGAAAGTTTAGCTTCTGGTCCTCTTGTGAATGAACAGAAATGCTTTTTAGCCATTGTAATTCAAGAATCCTCAGTCAAGAAGGAGCCGGTGCCTCTAGAAATAAGATTAACAGCTACTGAGCTTCACAAGAGGGCTTGAGGATTGATTAATACACTGGGACTGCTCGATAGCATAGAAGGGCTACATATCAATTTACCCAGGGAACTGCCAATGCTGCATAAGATTAGAGCATGAGCCCATGATCCTCAGATATACAGCCTTCCTTGAAATGTTACATGCTAGACCTTGTAATAGAGTGATTGCAGATGAAGATGTATGGAGGGCTAGTGACCCAGGTGAGGAAGGTAAAGCCCCCAACATTTAAACACAGAAAACCTTCAGCTAAGGAATAGTATTATTTGTATGTGTGTATTTGCTTTTGCATAAGTAATTGATAGCTCATTAACAACCCATTAGAGTGAAAACTCCTGGGATAAAGAGCATGTTTGCTGTTTGTATTTGAAAACCTAATACAAATAGAAGAGGGAAAGCAGTTTTAGAGTCTGACATAGTTGACTGCTGCGTAGCAGGATCTTTCTCTGGCTTCCAACTGCTCTGATCAGCTGACCTCGGGGAGACAGGGAGTTTCCATCCAGAGCAGAGGAGCTCCAGCTCTACTAGGTCTGTAACTTTTTTGCAGCAGGATTTTTAACAGTTTGTAGTATAACTTCTGTGCAGCCCAAGGGTTCTGATCTTCACAATGGTATAAAATGGCCAAATGGTTTTCTTCTGGCTGAAAACCTAAGGGCTGGTAGAAGGAAAAGAAATTCCCAGCCAGAGACATTCAATATTTCAAGTACAAACATGAAGGGGAATCACCAGCCCTATTGTACAAGGCTTGGAGGGGGGTAGGGGCTAAGGAAACAGCGGCCTGGGCCCGGAGCACCTCATGATAATCTTGTCAGCAGGAGGGTGCTCAAGGCGGACAGAAAGAAAATGCTGCTCAGAGAGCAACCTCTCTTTGCCAGGTGGCTCTATCCACAGGTCAGTGCTATGCAGTGTATAAAATTCTTTACCAACATTTTTGTCTGAAGGGCTGAGCAAGGTTGCTGCCTGTCAATGGAATGGCTGCTCCTCTCTTGCCAAGGGCTTGGCACCGCCACCAAGGAAATGGAAGATTTAGGTCCAAGTTGCACCATTAACCATCCATTTCATCCAGTAACTGCAACATAAGCTTTGAAACAAGGCAAGGTGAAGGAATCAAACTCACCTTCCCCCTCTCCACCCTCCCAATGCCCAAATGATGGACTGTGACTATCCCCACTCTTCTTCTCTTGACCCAGCTCTAGGCATCTTGTCCATGAATGAGTGGAGAAAATGTGAGTGCCTTCACAAATGCAGCCTTCAAAAGACACTGGGGTAAATAGGATACATTTTCCAAAAGAATTAATTCTATGCAGTTATACATATGACCAACCAAGGTATCTCACTTGAAAAACATTGATAAATGAGCTAGGAAATAATGCTGATCCAGGATCAAAAGCGATTTCTTGCTCTTATGTTTATTTCACAGCAGATCAGGGAATTAGGTGAAGACTGATGGAAGAAAAAACAGAAGTGTGTACCTTGAAATATGTCAGACAGAAGTTTTGTTTTTAGTGTCTTGCAATAAAAAAGATCACCATGTCTTCCACTTTTCTAGCATGTAAATCGTTTTCAGATTTTAGCATAAATAAATTTTGCATAAATGGAATCTTTCATTTGGCACTGAATATGTAAGACAGACAAGACATTTAAAAATGATGGGAAAATTATTCTGTTCCTCTGACAATTTCTAAAATCAAAGGCATGTATTTTGGAGTAATACATACTAACTAGGAAAATAATTTTTTAAAAGTCTTTTACAAATGTTACCAAATTAAATATAACCTTCAATGCTGTTTCTGAAACACATATTTTCTTATCAGATGTTACCCGTGTTCAATTTATACTGTTGTGCTCCTTTTACATCATAGCAAGGTAATAGTCAATGACTGGAAATACACATTTATGCAGGAAAAATAGGTGCATCAACACTTTCTTCTGAGTCTTTAAATGCTCTTTATCAATGTATTTAGCAGACAAAAACAACATCTCATTCAGAGCACAGGAAACTTAACAAAAGGCAAGCAGATATCATTGCTGCTTGATCCTGTAAAATATTCAAATGGAAACAACAAGTTGCAGGTGAAGTAAGGAAAATAATCTTCATCTTAAAAAGAGAGAACGCTATTTTTGACAACTGGACCAAACCTAGTGATACATTTATTTAGCAAGGCACTGTGACAGGGCAGAATGGAAAAGGTCAGTGTGGGGATTGCCTGCAATCATTGCAGAGCAGCAGTGTCTGGGGAGGGCTGGGCTCAGTGGAGCACGACAGGCATGTGGGAGCCTGGAGCGAGGCACAGAGCCTGGCCAGCCATGGGCAGTCCCGGGCTCTGGAGTCTGAGCGGGGCTCCAGGCGCGTGGGGAGCTCAGCCTGCACCGCCCTGCACCGTGGTACAGGCCCAAGGGAAGGAAGGGCTCCTCCTCTCCCAACACAGATAGTTCTTTTGGAACTGTGAAAGATAAATACAGAATTATTAATGATAAAGCCTGCAGACTGTGGGGAAAGTGTGAGGGCATCTACCCTGGAGGGCTACCTAGCCCTGGAGACTTCTAGCAGAACAGATGTGGCTGCTTTGCAGCTGTGCGCTGGCTCCAAAGAGGCAAGGAACAGAGATTTTAAATCTCACCCCTTTCCAGGATAAGAGCTATTTTTTTTTTTTCTGAAGCTTTCCTTCTGTTATACTGCGCATTTTCCTCAGTTCAAAGTTTCAGTACAGATTTCATATTAAGCTTCATCTAAGATCATCACCAGCAAAAGCATTTGCAGAGTGTCTGGAATTAGTCAGAAATTCCCCTTTCATCGTGAGTGATTCCACATCCATCCATTATTCAACCATCTCCTCAGATCAGTTTTAACCCCAGAGAGGAGATGAGACAGTCCACCACTCTGATCAAGCCTGAAAATTGTGGTAGTCTTTCTAGCAGTGTTAATACCCTACAAATCACACAGGCTGGGTTTTTTTAAGGTATTTCGACACCTAACTTACCCTGCAATAAATTTAAAGGTCTTTGAACAAATTCTTATGCAAGAAACTCATATTAAGGAAAGAATGCTTGTCCTTCTCACTTAAAATGAAATAAAAGATCTAAAGTCTGCTAATGAGCAGTGATATTCTTGAGTGCCAATTTAAATGGAAAAAATTGCTTTCATTATGCAGATTTTGATGCTGGCCGTGTCATGACACTACTTTCTCCAGAGGATTAATTTAAGTCCAGTAAAGCAGAAAAGAATCCCCTTGAAAGTGATGAAGTGAACAAGAAGTGAAATTGATTTATGCAAAGTAAGAAAGTCCTGAAAGAGTTGTAGATTATGCAAATGATAAAAAAATAAAAGACCAGGAATAAAGTAATTTGAAATTTGGAGGGGAAAAAATCAAATTACATTATACAAAAAATAGTAGCTCTTCAGTTAAAGGTCTTTATTTGATTTTGTAAATGGAATAAGTTAATAATAACTTTAAAAGAAATTAAGAATGCAATGCATATTAAAATGAGCCCTGGTCTTGCCTGGGACTAGACCTTTGCCAACTCCTGTGACAGAAATATTGAATAAGAACACCCATGTGTGGTTATTTTTAAACAGCATCGCTGGCTGCTGGCAGCTCGGATTGCAGTGCTTTGGAGAGTACAGCAAGAGGAATCTGATTAGAATCTCGTACAAGGTGCAAGTTCAGGCTCATTAGCCAGTGGTGATGAAAGCATTAACGCCCTTCAAGGAGTGCCTTTACTCTGAACACATTTGCTCATTAGGAGGATGAAGGTCTCTTTTTTCACCATGCATCTGAGCTGTGAAAGGGTTTAAGGAAACTCTTTGCTTTATTAGGAGCTTTGTCTCCTCACGCTGAAAACCAAAGGGAGGTCCCAGGGCACCATCATCAGGGGTGGGACTGAATTCTCTTGGCGGTGCCTCTCACAGGGCAGCTGCCCCACCAAGGTTTTCACTAAGGTACAGAGAGAGGAGCTGGAACTTCCAGTTACTTGAGATGAACTCAGTAAAAATGCCCCATGGGGAAAGAGAAGGCTCATTGCTAAGAACCAAAGAGTGGTTTAGATGACCAGTTTGCAGACAATTGTCCACATTAGCCCTGGGCAGACGAGTCGCAGCCCTTCTGCCTGGCACAGAGTCATTGCCACTTTAATCCAGCCACAGGTACAGTAGATCTTATTTTCCTGTAGATCAAGCCAACACTTAAAGCCAACAGGGATGGCAACCTCCTATTGCATCCTGAATGGCAGCCTTCTACTGCTTCCAGTCACAGAGCTAGAAGAAATGAGGGAACTAATTTGAAAGTGGACACTTCAAATACTGTTAAAGACAATCAGGAGTTTCTGATCTGTAGCAATGCCACCAGTAATTGCACACATTTGAAAGAAACTTTTGCCCCAAGACACTTGCCATCTTTGACGTAGGATCAAGCCTGGACAGCAAAACAGACAATTAATTGCTCATAGGACATGTCCTTGTTCCTGTCCTCATTCTCCTTCAAATAAGGGGATTTGCTTCCAGACCCACTTGAGCTGACTACCCTTTTCCTCCTTGTCTTCCAGAAAAGAATTCAAAAGCTATCAGCAATAGTGTGGTCATAGAAAAGGCTCTTTCTTAATTATTAGTCTCACCAAATTTAGCCACACTATTGTGTTAGTTTTCTGGCACATGGCGGACTAGTGGACACACATGGGAGACATGCAAAACAAAGGAATTGTTCCATGTTTTTTCAAAGCTGCTTAAAATTTCTTCCCACTCTGCAGCCTATTGTTGTTCTGAGAAATGCGGCACACTGACACCCCTTGCATGAATACTTGTGCACAGCTTTGTTAGCCTGGTACAAGTATTCCTACAAAAACACTGACTTCTAAAGAGGGTCAAAATACAGATACATTGGCCCAGTGAAAGTTTAGAGAAAAAGAGAAATTGCAGTCTATGCTCCAATAAAAAAATGCTTTTTTTTTGTTTTGTTTTGATTTGGGTTTTTTTGGTACATTAACCCTCTCTTTCACAAGCTTCCAATGTCTTTGATAACAAAATCTTCTCTTCAGACATGATGAACTGCCAAGCCATTGTGTTATTGTTGGGAAAGATGCTGTCTTCATCAGCTTTGTCAGCATTTCATCTTGTGAGTTCCATTATACATGGTAAAAAAAAATAAAATACACTGTGCAGGGAAAGATGCATATATATGCAACACAAAATCCCTTTACTGTGCCACACTAAAAAAGGGGAATTCAAGAAAATGATCTTATCTGTATCTTTCATCCTTCTGATCACCTATTAACTATGCATGGAATATATTAAGGCATTTTATTATTTTGGGGAATATTAGTTTACTGCAAAGTTACATATTATTTAATCATCTCAAGCTGCATCTCTACAAAGATGGTGACTTTGTGGGAATTGTCACAACAAGTGGTTACTCCAATAAGAGATTTCTAATGAAAGGGAATTATACTGATTATTAATGAGTTCCAAATGAATTCAAGTCCCATGGTAAGCTTAAAATAACACAGACAAAAAATACTGCAATGGAAAATGGTTGATCTGATCAGAGGTGTATGGAAATGTAGCTTCAAAAGAGTAATCAGACAGAACTGAGCCAATCTTACTTGTGAAAGTAATTATTTTGCTTATGTCATACTCACCTCTGAAAACTGTTCAAAAAAGAACAGTTTTGCTTCACCAGTCCATGGGTTTATATGACTGCTTCACCAATCCATGGATTTTTGTATGTCTTCAAGAGACAAATGCAAAATAATAAAATAAGAAAAGGAAAAAAAAAAAACAAGAAAAAGAAAAAAAAAGGAAAAAAAGAGGGTTGCATACTTAGAAGAGGAGAAAAAAGAGTGAGAGGGAAGTAACAGACACCGATCATTCCCAAAATGTGTTAAAACTAAAGAAAGAAGGTGCAGTATGGAGGAGGTTGGTTATGCCCCAAAGCAGCCCAGTGAAGCCTGAAGATAAGTGCAATGTATTGTCAGCACAATGCCTTGCTATAAAGAAACTGGTGCCAGCACTCAGAGGAGGCAAAGACAAAGGAAATAAAACTGTTAATGTGGCCACACAGTGTTTAGAACAGAAGAAATACTAGTTTTCTATCCTGGGAGGCTGCTTCTGTCATAGTAAGATTTGCATGGCTGGCAGCCCCAGGTGCTGATGTTACAGTGCATCCTACAGTATGGAGGTGAGCCACCAAAACTGCAGAAACAATTTTGGCCAAAATAAAGCTGAAATTTCTGGTACCCAGAATTTCTTGTTTGGGTTGAAATGAATTTCTGCTGCCTCTGTTTTCTATGCTGGGCTGTGAGAGGTGTGCTGCCTTCAGCATCAATCCCTCCCCTAGGCAGGATGCACCATCCCACTTGGAGTGCCAGGAGCCCTCCATCCCCTGATCCTCACCTCCACAAAGAGCTGCCAAGGAAGATTCAACAACTTGCAAATGAATTTACATAGAGGGAAGGAAAATGAAGTTTCCAGGATGTAAACAGAACAAAAGTGCCTTCATAATACCTTTCCACCTGTGGCCATGTTCCGTTGGGCTTCACTGAGATGGGCAAGGCGTGAGATGCATCTCTGCCCATGGGTCTCTGGATTTTATTTACTTTTTCTTTGAGGTTCTTCCAGAGAAAGTGGATTGTACTGTTTCTCTGGCATTGGATGCTATGGTCCCCCTTTATGGAAAAAGGCTGTTTGAAGTAAACAACAGCCTAAACCAAGGGTGGTGAACTTGGTAGGGCAAGAGTCTCTTGTGACTTAGTTGGGCTCCATGTACCACCTGGACTTGAACCAAGTAAAGGCACACTGGGGACAAAGCAGATCACTGTGGGGCTTGGCATCATGAATAAATTCATTACTGAGCAGATCCCTTGAAAATCCCCTTTCTCCTCTTTTTTCTTTCCACTCCTGAGTTACTCATCCAGCAAGCAGCCACCTGAGGCAGGCAAACCTTTGGACACACAGCCACTGTGCAGATTACAGTCAAAATTGGCAGCTTGTAAGTTAGGTTGCTAAGGACAGCATTAATCTGTTGGTGATGTAAGCATTCCCAGCTAAGAGTGTTGTGTCAGTAAACTTAATCTGTAATTAGCAGAGTGCACAACCTTTATTTCTCTTGGCATTCACAATCTGGATTCCAATGCTTATGAAATATAGGTATGTCCCTTCCTTTTATAGCAAAGAATATTTCCAGTTTGTCATTCCTACTCAGTCTCCTTGAAGTTGTGGGATTCCAAAATCAAGCAGATAAGTATTCGGCAAGAAAGCCCCATCTTTCTGTGATTTCTTAATATGTGCTAACATTATATTTCATTTTGTTATGGTAGCTCATCCTCTCAGTATTACATGAAATGCTGAGGAGGAATACTTGTGCTCAATAGCATCCAGATATCCCATGGGGGATCAGATAGTTTTAAATGTTAGGAATTTGGGAAATGCCGAGAATCTCAGTTTTCTAAAGCACACACAATGTATGTCAGGACATGCAGCTAACCAATAATGATGGATGGATACAATAAACTCTCCAGAGTGCAGTGGAGTACAAAAGCACATTTTAATTTGAAACCAACAGCAGCATCTTTTCTCACTCCCTGGCAGATAAACAAGGTATCTTGGTTGCATTTCTTGTTGTGTTGACCTGCCTCTCTGGAATTCTGTGTAGTGCTTAATAGGCTGGCATGGCTTTGCTACTGCAGGAATCGTGTGACCTTCCTCTTCTTCAGAGGGCACCGGGCTGAGGTTAGGACCTGTTCTTGGCTGTGCACAGTTGCTGGGACTGCCTTTCACATGCTCATCCCTAATGCATCCATCTCCTTTTGCACTTCATGGCACTACTGAAGTAATTTGTTGGTATAGAATGTAAGCTGAGAAACACAAGCCTGAAAGTTTCTTGGTTTTTATCAATCCTTTTTGACACAGAAAGTGTGTGTGGCTGTCAGTGACATTTTTGCAATTCTAGTGCCTGAACAGAGGAAACTCATGCCATTTCAGGTACACAAAACATCTGCACAAGGCTGAGAGCCATGGCACAAAACCTGCCACACAGTTTGGACCAGCACCTGGGGACTGGTGTAATGCTTTACCAGCAATTGAGACAGCCCTGCATGGCTACAGTTAAGTCATGAGAATCTCACCCTTGGAGTAAAACTTGGAAAATACAAGATTTTGTAAATATAAAACATAAGTCCTGATATTTCAGTCATAATTGCTCTCTTTGTTTTCCCACATTCCAACACACAGTCTCAATTTATTTCTTTGGATATTCCCTGATTCAGGATCAGTGGGCAATCAAAGATAAATTGAATTCTGCTTTTTGCTTGATAATTACTTTTTGAAGAAAAAATTATCTCACATAAGGAGAAAGAAGAACTAGACTAAGAATTGATACTCCTGATGTCTGTTTCCCAGTTAGAGTTAGTAGATATTTTGCAGTTCTTGTTCTTTTATCTATACTTACATATGTGTGTGTGTTTTATATTTTCTTAAGGCACACTTCTATTAGTAACTTGTAAAAAGTTAACTTCTTTTTGTCATTTTTCTGTCTTTTATTGCTGAATATGAAATACCAGTAGTAGTATTCTTAGAAGTGATTTATTGGCTGGTGTCAGCATTTTATTTTTTCTTTGGGAAAATAAGCTTTTTCATAGCTATTTTAGAAGCTTAAATTAACCAGGAGAAGGACCAGTGATTTTGAGAAATAAAAGAAAGAGTCAGAAAGGAATTACTATGATGAAAGGAAGAGAATAAGAAATAGGAAGGAGGCTGAAAGAAAGGAGAGACTGTTAGGGGTGCAGTTTAGGCAATATTTATAAAAACCCTGTGTTCTGTCACAGTCTTGCTTCTACCAAATGCAATTTTGACAAAGTAATAAAATGTAAGAAGGGTATGGAGGTCTGGCTTCAGCTCTCCTGTTCATAAGGTATACAACAACTCTTTTTTAAAGAAAAGATAGAAATGTCAGTGTTTCTATATTTGGGAAAAATGAGAAGCAGCAAGGTGACTTGTCACAGATCTGTCATCACTATAACTATCTTGTTTGTATTCTGCAAGCTGGCTTTGAGCTTTGTGTCCATTTTGTGATCAGCTCACAGGGATTCATATCTGCTCCACAGGTGGGCATTGCTGTTATTTTTAAGCATCCTCAGGAAAGATGGGATCAGCTGGAGACCGTTCAGAGGAGAGGGTGTGAATGGGCAGAGAAAACAGGAACGTGTCATTTGGCCTCGCTGATACAGAAGTGTTGGCAGCAGGGCTGGGCTCTGCTATACAGAGTGAAACCACAGGCTGAGGGGAGCAGCATCTCCTCATGGCTGGGCAATTGCAAGGCCAAGGCTGGAGCACTGTATGAGAGAGTATGAGAGAGAGATTGACAAACAGGAGAGGATTGGGAAGGTCAGGGAAGCCTTTACCATGGGAGGAAAGGCTTGAGAGGACTTTTATTTGCTAAGAACCAGGCATTATCACAAGACAGATAACTGGTAAGGTATAGAACTGAAATTACAGGTGGTTAAATGGGTGCTTTACAGACTTTTAGATGGCTCTAAAGCAGGAAGAGCTTGGAGTCTGAGTGCCATCCCTTCCCCTTGCTCCTGTGCAAAGCCACCACCACACACAAGGCTCAGGCTGCAGATGTTTTCTGTCCATGCAGCACAGAGTCAGGGATGTTCCTTGCTGCCTGAACACAGAAATACTGCAAGATGAAGGTGGTTCATTGGCACCATTTTTCCGCTCCTGTATTGTCAGAGCTGGTTTCCTCAGTGAGGGACAGCTCTTCCCAAAGGGGCACGAGCTGGGACCTGCAGGTGACTCCAGCACAGGCCCGTGCTCTCCAGTGGATGCTGCCCCACAGGCTGTGGCTGTGGTGGGCAGAGACAATGGCTGTGACAAAGTCCACCTGTGGCCCCTGACATGGAAGTGATAAGGGCCAGGGACCAGCCAGGAGCTCCCATCAGGAGCTGAAGGAGAGGACGTAGGAGACAGGATAGAACAAGGCTGCGATGAATAACTGGAGGATCCCAACACAGAAATCAGACTGAAGTGGGGCTTCTGGCCCCAGGTGGATCCAGCAAAGGCTGGGCAGGAGCAGTAGGGCCTCTGGTGCCCTCAAGGCCCTGACATTTGTGTAGCCATCTCCTTGTGAAGAGAAGAAAGCAAGAAAGCTGTCCAGGAGTTGCTCAGAGTGTGACATTGCTTCAGGCATAACTGGCAGGGGAAAAAAAAAAAAAAAAAAGTAGGTCTTTTCTCTCTCTCTGCAAGTTTCTGGTGGATGAAATATGCAGGAATCTATTTTTGGAGATGATCAAATAATGAGTGTGAGGAACTCTGTTGTGCTCACTGTATGGGGAACAAGGATAATAAAAAACACCCTTTCCTCACCAGCTAGTTAACCAAGAACATCCATACACACTCACCACTTTGTTCATATTTCACCTCAACAAAACTGAAATATCAAGTAGGTTTTATAGACACATTCCCAATGACTGAGATTTATTTTTGTGGGGAAAAAAAAAATCATGGTGCTTCCTGAAATGTAACACCTTTGTGCTCTGGTTTGCTGTGTAGCTGAGGTGTTGGGCAGATTCAGGGATGTCCACCACGGAGCAGACCATAGGAAACATTTACTCTAATTGCACCCTAATATAGAGGTTCCCCTGTGGTCATGCAGCAGCTGGAGAGCCACACCACAGCCATGCAGCCTTGCAGCTAGCAGCTGGCTCTGAGTGCTGGGGGTCAGGGCACAGCCTGGCCTCAGCCACAGAAGCTGTGTGGTGTGAGGAGATGGTGCGAAGCCCTTAACAGGGGAGACACAGCTCCTCCTCACAGCACAGCCTGGAGCCCTGCTGCCCCTGGGCCACAGCCACTCTGCCATGGAAACACAGCAGACCTACCTGAGCTGGGCTCCACAACAGTCCTCCCCTGGCAGTCTGCCTCTTTCTAGGGGCTCAGTACAGTTACTCCAAACCACAGCTGCTTTTAACCTGAAGCACAGCCAGAAAAGGAAGGGGAGAAGGCAGGGAGAATAGGTAGCTGGCTCTCCCTGAATGTCATCCTTTCCCTTCAGATTTTAGGTAGGCTGGATTCAGCTCTACTTTTGTGCCAGTGGATGCAGAAGCAGTGGATGCTCTTGGCAGCTGCCAAAACCTCACTTTGAGCAGGTGATGCTCCCTCCCTCCCTCTGTCCCTTCCAGCAGTGCAGTGTGTGCCTGGATATGAGGTCTTCCTCTGGGAAAAATAAGCCTGTTGGCTTGGCTGGTAGGTAGACAGGTACTTTGCAGTGAATTATAAAACCCCTGAAGACAGAGGCTTTCTCCAAGCTGTGTCCACAGCCCTCAGGCACAGTTCAGGGGCAGCAGGGGCTGGGGCTGGCACTGGGATTCAGCCCTAAGCAGCAGGAAGTGGGTGGCATGGCCAAGCCTGCTCCCCTCCCGCCTTTCCACTCTGCTGCATGCCAGACAGAAATTATCCCTTTGTTAATTTAAATAAACAGAAACACAGTGATGACAGGTTGTTTATTATAGGATCTAGGCAAGAATCCATGTTTTCAGGATCACATGGAATTCTGTGGTAACAAAGTGAGGCAAACTGGGAGAATGCCTGCACGACCCTTTCATTAGTGCTATATTGCTCCTCCTGCCCCCTCCCCACATCTCCTACTGCTTTGTTTGAATTCATAGAGTTAATTGAAAGCAGGTAATAACAGGATTTTTACAGATCTGAGCAAGGAAAAGTAATATAATGACCTGGTTAAGCCAGGCTCAGGTACTCAGCTTCAAAGGAGTGAGGATAACAATGTCTTTTCTCTACTCAGACAGGCTGGGAGACTCCTCCAGTAGTCAAGCCTGCTTTCAGAGGAGCCCCTAACACCTCCAAGGTTACAAAAAAGGGCAGGGAATTATGTGAAACAGAAAAAGCTGACAGGCTAAAGATATGTTTGAAAAAAAATGAATTAATCTCGGGAAACAGGCTGCAAGCCTGATAGCCAGCTTCCATGTTGGGGAAAAATACCATGTCTGCCTATGTTCCACCAAGGAAAATTAAGGATGAGTACAAATATAATGTGTAAGGCACCTCTCTTGTATATGTTCTACTAAGACCTGTGCAACTTTTTGGCAAAATAAATAATAATTTTATTTCAGTTAAGCTGCTGTTTCAGCCTAACAGCAAACTAGTACTGGCAACCCCACATCCCAAATTATGGTGTGAGAATTGCAGAATTGCATGCAGGAGGTATCTCCTGGCTTCTTGGGGACAGAGATAAGGAGAAGGGGATCTTAGAGATGCCCAAAGCAGGGATGGTAGCACAGCTAACCCAAAAGCACTGGTGCAAAGGATTTAGGGCATCCTGGATGACATTATACATGTTCTGTCTAGGTCCTCCCTGGACCCTGCAAGACCTGTCCTTATAATCCCACATTGTTGTCCAAATGATATTTTTTTTCCTTATAAACCAGCCTGTAATTCCTCATAAATCCATCTCGCTGTCTCACAGAGATTGCATTGACTTTTCATTTTTCACTCCCTGTGGCATTCTGTGCTTAGAGAAAACACTGTGGTGAGCTGGTCACGCTTCAATAGCTCTCTCACAAATGGACTTGTCAATAATTAAATTAATATATTTTCAGACAATGAGGAAAATATTTTCAGCAGAGCTGTGAGCTAGTAATGCTCTGTTTTCAGAATATTTTGAGACCACAAAGGCCACTGCAGAATCTGAACCTAGTGCACTAAAAAAAGAAACAAAAGCAACTGAGTTTCCACAGTGTTCATTAATTTAATTTAGCTTGAATAATTCATGTAGCACAGCTTCTCTGTAGTACATTTTATCTGGAGATGCAAAGGTTCTTTAGAAAGTTGGGCAGTATAATTATCTTTTTACAGGTGAAGAAGCAGAGATAATCTCCTTACTCAAACCTCAAGCAGCAGGCAGGATTTTCCTGAGGCAGGCACAAAGGCCCTTTCTGCCAGGTGTCATTCTGTGAGAAGGCAAGCCTAGCCTCATGTGTTAGGAAAGTAACTCCAGAAATTTGGCTTCTAACCCTGAATGTGACACACGTGGCAGCTACACTCCTGCAAATGAGGTCACTTAATTGACCTTAAGTATTTAATTTAGTGCCACTCTGTGTCAACTGAATGAGCAGAAATCTGCAAATCACAAGTGATGGGGGCTCTCTTGGCAGTCTAGGGGCACCCAGCCCTTTGGCACTCCTCTCCTCAGCTGTGGTTTCATGACACAAAGTCTCCACACTGCAGCATGGTCAGCGGTGTTGCTGCCCCGCTGCTGCTGCTTGCCCAGCTCTCCTCACACACCAGACCTTCATGCAAACCCAGCTCAGAACTGGCCCAGCCTAAAAATCACCAGCTGAAAACACTGTTGGAGCAGCTCTGTTGATTCCTTCATCACATTCACAGCGTTGTGGAACAGCAGTGCCTCGGGCAGAAATCTGTTTGAGCGGAACAGGAGGAGGAGATGGGGTGGTGAGGAAGAGGAAAGGGAGGCCACCAACTTTTCAGACTGGTACTGCCACCAAGGGCCTTATCTTACAAAGCCACAAAACTATAGTCCAACTTTTAGTAGCCCTTCCCTCATTTGAAAACAAAATTTTCAATGCAATTGAGCTTACTGGTCCGGAATACCCAGATTTGGGGTTGAATTCAGCTGTCTAAATTTTTAGAGCCAAGCTGAACAACACTCCGGATGCATTTTCTTTGCTATTGCCAATAGTCCAAATATCTGAGCCTGTGCTGTAGCTATCCAGGCTGGTACAAGAGATGGAGCTCTTTTGAAGATTGTTTCTCGATAATGGAAAACACTCAGTGTAAACTTTCATTTTTTGCCAATCAAGGCAAGAGCTTGGTGAACCTTTAAAATGCATTCCACACAAAACTCAAGCTGGCAGCAGTTACATGTGACTTTGTTATGAGAGACAAAATAATTTTATCCTAAACTGCATGTTGCCAAGGAGGGGAAGAGAAGCAAATAGGACACAAGAAAAATGTTTCCTAGAAGAGGATGGACAAATGCATCATACTACTATTGCAATAGTAGTGGCCAGTAATTAAGGAGTCTAACACTAACAAAATGTACCTATTTGTGGCATACAAATAAGCAAAAAAGATAGCAAGCAGACCTGAGGGAGCACTGTGATGATCAATTCTGTTACTAGGAGAAAAAAATTATAAACATGGTAGGAGGGACTCAAGTGCAACACTGATGGTTTCCTAGTCTTGTCTTTTTCCTTTTGTGCCTGTTTTACCAAGCATTTCACTTTCTTTTTGCTCAAATTCCCATCTTATTCCTTTTGCTGTTGCTCATAGTGTCAGTGTAGCAATTAGCTGGACAAGACAGGAGCTATTTGCTGTGATTTGCTCCTTAGACATCAGACAGACTCTGGAGAAAAAAGAAAGTCAGAAACCAGACGGGAAGAAGTTGACCACATAAAATCAGCCATCAGAAAAACAGAAGTAGTTGTATGAGAACATTTCTCAGCTAAGGTGGAATCTTACATGTGCTCAAAGACAAAACCCTGATTTTGATTTTTTTTTTTTTAGGACTTGTTGTCATTGAGTTTAGAATAGTTGGTGTTTTTTTTTTCTGGGAAATAGGACCCAGTTGAAATTAATTTAGTCCCACCCAGAATAAGAAATTGCATGTAAACAATCTTCAATAATTTGTCTTAAAAGAAGCATCAGTCATCAAGACACTTAAATTCCCTCATGGTTTTGGGACAAGGAAGGAAGGGCAGACAAGCAACAGAAAGCCACATCTATGTAACATTCCATCAGGTTCATACAAATTATCTGTGCTTTTAAAGTGGAATGTGCACTAGAGAAGGAGATGTTATTTTGGGACCTAGGGAATAATAAAGTAAACAGGTTTGTATCATTAATGGTCTGTACACAAAATTCCCAACCCTTCTCCAGGGAAAAATTTTAAGTTGGTAACATCACCTCAGTGTCTGATGTGAGCCTCTGAGTGGCCACAGTGCAGGCAGAGGGACTGCCAGCAACAATGACATGACAATAAGTCAACTTTGCTGTAATAGAGGGGCTTGAAAATGATGTTTGCTTGGAGGTCATCTGTCAGCTGGAAAGGAAGGATGATGAAGAGTTCTCACATAAAGTCATTCTTTGTCTTATTGCAGCTGATGAGCTCTGCAAAACTGGGTCTGGTAAAAATGGCCCCAGCCATAAACAAAATGTTCTCCATGGAAAGGGCAGGGCTTCATAGCCTGCCATGCCTGTGAGCATTTCAACCAGAGACCCCTGGGGTTGCATCCCAAAATATCCCATGACACAGTAATTGTACATAACAGTCTACTTGAAAGTATTGCAGAGAGGCAGCGAAGTCTAGGCTGGCCTAGAGAATTTAAGAGACTCAAACTACAATTTAGGAAGTTCTCGCTAACAATCTAAGCTGTACTAAATCTCCACATGCCCAAACTGATACAAATTTTAAAGTAAAACTCATAGCTCTATTATTCCACCTTCACCAGAGGTGAGATTTACCCTAGAAACAAGTGGTTTTAAGGGGAAAGTGACTTAAACCAGTAAGTTTTGCTTTGTAAAGTCGCCAGCTATTAATATGCAATGATCAGCTATGCTGTCTCTGTCAGCATGGAAGGCTTTTTAGTCTGCTAAGAGGTGATTGTCCACCAGAGGCAAGTGTTACAAGGATATTGATAATGCACAGGGCTAACAGTTCAGGTTTTGTTTACTACACAACACTGCACTCTAAGAGAAATTTCTTCATTCTGATTAAACTCCTTCTTTTAAGATCACATCCAGATACCTTTGTATGGCTCCTTCTCTGTGACACTACCATCATCTTGAACCTGAAAGTTGCCAGCTACCCCTTTTTTATTATTTTAATTCAGTCAATGGATTAAAGTTGGCACACTGTAAAGCCTTGTCTCTAGCAGAAAAGTGAGTCAGTTTAATTAAATTGATTTACACTTAGGAAATTACTATGATAGACGTAAAGGAGCTGGTTTAGCCCATGCTGCCATTGATTTATCTTGCATCAGTTCTGTTCCTATCATGAATGCCAATCATTATTCTCTTTTAACCAGTGTACTAGAATGGCAAAGTCACAAGGCAAAGGAAAAAAGTCAAAGCTTAGGTTTTCCTCCTTTGCAGGAGAAAAATGATCTTGTTGATACCACCTTTTGTGTTGCAAAAAGCAGTGAAATGGTGGAAGAAGGGAAAGAAGATATCAAGAGGCATAGAAATGGGCAAAACATACACAGTTTGGGGAGTAAGAAAATTTCAGGACAGCAGTGATGGTCATAAACCTCCATTTTCCATTCCATTTAGCTGTCATTTCTCATCATTAATTTTTGCTATACATAGGCAATACCCTGTGCTGAAAAAGCCTTTTCACCTCCTGCAAAATCACCCCAAAACACCACAAGAGACTCCTGAATAGCTCTCTGTCAGAAACAGCAGTGTTGACCTTCAGGCACATGGTAGGGATTGTAAAAAAAAATATGATTTGGCTTCCAGAGTATGCTCAGGGTGTCTCCAAGCTTTATGCTGAAAGCCTACAAAATTGCCACACTGACATTTTCTGGGTATGTTTTGTTGCTATACTGTAGCTGTTAAACCTCCAGACCTTTCAGAAAGCCACTGCAGCTGCTTGCACTGCTTACTGTGACATAACCTCACAGCTCATGAGGGGCCTACCCAGATTTCTATCTCGCTCAGTGCACAGATTACTGCTGCATTATCATTGGACACAGCTCCAGAGCTCATGTACAGCCACTCACTGCAAACGCCTCCTCTGGGTACTGCAGCCCTGAAATAGTCTACAAAGCAAGAAGACAATGTCTCACTCTGTCTGAAATCCAGCCCCTTGGGAAGGACAGGCACACAGCTTTTATTTTACTTGTAAAATTCTTTTGTTTTAAGCAAAAAGACTGGAGTGTGACTCCTGTCAATGACTCTTGTACTCATCCCCTTATATGGGGATGTATGTCACCCACAGGGACTCCTAGCCCAGCAGCTGGTCCAGCAGGTGGAAATACCATAATCAATTATGGTATTACTCACAGAATCATGGAATGGTCTGGGTTGGAAAGGGCCTTAAAGATGATCTAGTTTCATCACTAATGACACAGGCAGGGATACCTTCATCTAGACCAAGTTGCTCAGGGTCCCATCCAACCTGGTCTTGAACACTTCCAGGGATGGGGACCCACAACTTCTCTGTTCTCTGGGCAGCCTGTTCCATTGCCTCATCATCCTCATAACAAAAGGCTTTGTAATATCTAATCTGAATCTCTCTAATTTGAATCCATTTGTCGGTGTCATATTTTCTGGGAAAATCCCTTTGCCAGGATTTCTCTCCTGGGAAGCTGAGAAGCCTCAGGGGAAAAGGAAAACAATATTATCTCATTTGCTTCTCCTGTGTTTTGCTGCTTTGGAATGTGATTGGAGATTGTTTATCCAACATGTGAATTGTTTTTACTTAATGACCAATCACAGTCCGGCTATGTTGGGACTCTGGTGAGAGTCACGGGTTTTTCATTAGTACCTTGTTAAGCTTTCTATAAGTATCCTTTCTCTATTCTTTAGTATAGTTTTAGTATAGTATTCTTTTATATAATATCATAAAATAATAAATTATCCTTCTAAGAACATGGAGACAGATTCATCTTTCCTCCCCACGACGGGGAGGAAAATACCACATCCATTCTCCCTTTTCCTGTCACTACATGCTCATGTCAAAAGTCCCCTCCATCCTCTTTGCAGGGTCCCTCCAGGTACTGGAAGGCTGCAGTTAGGTCACCCAAGCTGTCTTTTTTCCAGGGTGAACAAACCCAATTCTTTCTGCCTTTCCTTGTATGAGAGGTGCTCCATCCCTCTAAACATCTTGGTGTCCCTCCTCTGGATTTGTTCCAGCAGGTCAATGTCCTTTCTGTGCTGGGGGCCCCAGAGCTGATGCAGCCCTGCAGATGGGGTCTCACCACAGCAGAGCAGAGCAGAGGGGCAGAATCACCTCCATTGCCCTCTGGCCACTCTGCCTCTGACTCAGCCCAGGACACAGTTGGCATTCTGGGCTGCAAGTGCACATTGCCCAGTCGTGTCCAGCCTCTCATCCACCAAACTCTTTGAACTGCTTTCAGTACAGGTTTTGTACACTTTTGTACACTCTCGATTCAAGGTGAATGAACGAGTTGCAAGTCTTGTCATGACATGTGGCTTGGACACAAGGCAGATTTTTATCATACAGGAGATCCTCATCTGGAGTGAATAAATATCCCATGTGCAGATATTGTACTGACCACTTACAGTATTTTGAAGAACAGAAGAATCTCTCTTTTAATCTACAAAGCACTGAACTGCTGACACTCACTGAATGGCAGATGCTGTACTGCAGGGGGCTTGTGATTTCTTTGCTCCTGGACTACAGTACTGAGGTTGCATCTTGCATCAACCCATCTGCTCTTCCTTGTAATTTCAAAAGGACTCAGATTCAAATCCAGAGGGATTTAAGCACAAGGTGGGTTATGTTTATTTTATCACAGATTTCCACTCTTTACTAGAAGTCTTGGATGTAAAATTTGAAATGTCTTTGTTCATTGATTTTGAAAGGACACATCCCCTTCAGTAACATTAACTTTGCTGCCCGTTTTTCTTTCTGGTAAATTCTTTGGAAAGATTGAGGTGGAGGGAGTGAATTTCAAACTGCAAATGCAGCCTGTGCTTGTCCAAGGAAAGGGAGCAAGCAGAAAGGCTGGCATTATCTGGCAGGCTTTTCATGGGGCAGTAAGCAGTAGTTTACAGGATTAGTTGTCAGGCAATACAATGGGTGCAAGTCAGCCTTCAAGTGATGCTGTGAAGTATTTTGCATGTCTACTATCCTTCTGGTACTTTCTCTCCAGTTCTATGCTCTGTTACTGAGTCAGAGAAAGCTAAAAAGCAGTCCCAGACATCTCAGCTGGATTTAAACTCTGTTACCCAGGCTGTGCTTCCTTAAGAAGGATTTCACAGTATGTACAGGAGCACATTATGGTGGGATTTACTTGCTTTTACTTCAACACGGGCATTATATCTGTCTGCTAAGTAGTTCTTATCACTGAGAATAGCTCTTGCTTCTGTTGGCATGACAGTCAAATACTTTTCAGAATATGATTGACATGTTCATTAATCCCAGTGTAGGAAGAAGCAAATCCTGGCTGCTTGTACACCAGGACAAGCACATTATTCATCCTGTTTCCTTGCTCTCCATCCTAAGTGCAGAGAAGGGCGAGGCTCCAGCTCTGCAGTTTGGTACAAATGTGTGTAGAAATCAGAAGATCTGTGTTTGTGAGAGCAGTTTATACATCTACAGCAAAAGTCTTAAACCAAGTAAAATTTCCACCCAAGTCCTGCATCAGTTGTTAAGCATGGGAGCTAGTTGAACATGCTCTGAGAATAAGTTAAAATGACCAAGTCAAGAGAAGTTAACAACCCAGTCAGCAAAAAGAGCTGAATTTTGTCCAACACTTTTGCCCATAGACTCTGGCTTCCATATCTCCTTTCAAAATTCAGTGTTCATTCAGATAATTCTTTATTAACCATTAGCATGTTCTCAGACTCTGTGTGGGACATGACTCTCTAATCATCAAATCTAACTTCTGGAATGAATCAGGGTTAGCCATGGAAATAATTCCACTTTCCATGCATCCTTCTTCATCTTGAACACTGCTGATGATGCTGACATAATGACCTCCTTAGGTGATACCTTCCTAAGCACAAGTTGTCCTGTTAATCATGTCTCCTTCTGCTATTTCAGTAATGCAGAACTAATATAATAAATAATAATTTAATAAAGCCTTGAACCTGACAGTAACTTTCATTAATCACCCAAAGACTTCACCTATTTGCAAAATGTGACTAGCAAATGTGATTTTCTTGCCCCAAAATGCTATGCATTTAATCTTTAATTTCTTCAGCACACTAGCTTTTAGACTTGGCTTAACAACAATCCCTCCTCTTGTTCACTCACAGAATTGCAGTTATGTCTTGCCAACAAGGCCTGCAAAACAAATTGACACATGAAAAAAAAATAACATGGAAAGACACTTTACGCTTTGAAAGGAGAACTTGTTAATACCTGGAGATCAATCTTTATTTTTGAAAGATTAAGGCATTTCACAAAAATGTACCAGATATAAAGAATCACCAGAAACCAACAATAAATATCCCTAAAGAGTGCTGCTTCCAAAGGAAGTATTCTGATTTTTATCTGTTTTTTTTTAGGTGTTGCCTACCCCTGCTGATGGATACACTAAAACAGCCAGTCAGTCACATACATACTGAATCTTACTGAGGCAATAATTCTAAGTGCTCCTCTCTCCAGTCTATCAAAGAATATGGCAAGAGAGCTGAATCTCTGCTATTCCTTCCAATAAATCTGAGTAATTAAGAATTTGCATTTGTTGAGTGCTTTGTTGTTGCTTTATTTGCATACATTTTATCTTTGTTCTTGCAGAATGTGGGAGTAAGTCACTTTATAGATCCTCATCCTTTCATGTTTTTCTGTAACTTTATCCTAATAAAATGAGAAGTAGTGAACAGGTTACTCTTCCCATCTCTTTTCCCTTCTGGATTTTTCTGACCCTACAGTTACACATACACGTACGACTGAAACATAGCTTGGCACAACTAAAATCCTGATTCAGAAGGCTGATATGTTATGTTATATTATATTATATTATATTATATTATATTATATTATATTATATTATATTATATTATATTATATTATATTATATTATATTATATTATATTATATTATATTATATTATATTATATTATATTTTAAAATTATATACTAAAACTATACTAAAGAATAGAAGAAAGGATTTCATCAGAAAGCTAGAAAGGAATGATAATAAAGAAACCCATGACAGGCTCAGAAAGTCTGACACAGCTGGCCGTGATTGTCATCAAGTAAAGACAATTCACATGCTGGGTAACAATTCTCCAAATCACATTCCAAAGGAGCAAAACATGGAGAAGCTTTTCTCCAGCTTCTCAGGAGAAAAGATCCTGGCAAAGGGATTTTTCATAAAATATGTCTGTGACATCCAATCTCCTGTGAAACCAGGTGCCTTGTGATTTCACTTGCTGGATCTTGAAAACCTCCAAGGATGGAGCCTTTCCATCCTGGGCAGTCTGTGCCATTGCTTGATGGAGTTAATAAAGCACCTGGCTTGTTGTAATCTCTGTGCTAAAATTGCTCTGATTTGGTGTCTTTAGGGCATTGTCATGCTAGAAAAAGAGCAGATTTGTTCTTGTGTTTCCCACACTCTAGGACAGCCTCAAGGTGTAACCAGGATTCTGACAGTCCTGGGAAGTCTTGGGAAGTTAGAAATGACAGAAAGGAGGAAAGGCAGTGCAAAGGTCAGTCGTTCTCCTCCCCTGTAGCATTAACTAAAGTGTTGCTGTGTTGTCTGTCACAGATGTTTGGATCAGCTCTGAGAAGGTGGAACTGTGCAGGGGAGGTGAGGCAGGTGGGACTAGAGGTACACAAGGCCAGAGAGAGAAGACACGGGAAGTTTGAATAGGTGGTGAAGGGCAGGCAGTGCCAGCAAAGACACAGCAGCACTGTCTCAAATGGCTGGTGTGTGCGGGTGAAATGAAGAGGGAAAAGCCAAACCTGCACCACTGTCATGACCCCTGCTTGAAGGCACAACCCTTCTGCTCCTGTCTTCTGCAGCCTGGACCCCTCTCCCCATGGCCCTGGGGGAGGAGGGAGCACCACACTGCACCTGCAGCAGCTGGGGCTGCACTCCCTGGCACCTTCCTTGCATCTCCAGTGGGTTTGATTTCAGTTTCAACCCTACCATTTTTTTCCCATGGGAGATATGACAGCAATAATTAGAAACCCAGAGGCCTCTGGTGTTATTAACCAGGACAAAAGTCTGCCAATGAGATATATTACAATACTGCTAAGGCATACAATATGTATGGTTGGTTTTCTCTAGAGGTTAACACTTTTACTGTTTGGGAAGCCCCTTTAATTTCTCCACAGTCCATCTAATGGCTTTTCTCCCTTACAAAATGAACTCTCATTTTTCTCCTGAGGTGATTTGCTTTAAATGTTGAAATCCTTTTTCCAGATGAAATTCTTGTCCAGCAAAACTGCTGTGTCACTTTGCCCTGGAATCTGGCAGTCCTGGCCTGTATCAGAAGCAGTGTGGTCAGCAGAACCAGTGATTGTCCCCCTGTACCTGGGACTGGTGAGGCCACGCCTTGAATCCTGTGCTCAATTATGGGTCCCTCACTAATAGAGAGAGATGTTGAGGTGCTGGGGCATGGCCAGAGAAGGGCAGTGGAGCTGGTGAAGGGTCTGGAGAACAAGTCTTACAAGGAACAACCAAGAGAGCTGGGGTTGTTTAGCCTGGACAGGAGGAGGCTCAGCAGGGACCTTATTGCTGTGCATAGCTGCCTGAAAGGAGGCTGCAGCAAGGCAGGAGTTGGTCTCTTCTCACACATAATAAACACCAGGCTGACAGGACAAGTTGCACCGAAAGGGTTGCTCAGCATTGAAAGGGGTTGCCTAGGGAAGTGGTTGAGTTACCAGCCCTGGAGGCATTTAGAAAACATATACATGTGGTGCTTGAAGCCATGGTTTAGTGGTGGCCTTGGCGGTGCTGAGTTAATGGCTGGACTTGGTGATCCTCAAGGTCCTTTCTGACTGAAATGATTCTGTCATTCTGCATCTCTCACCTCTCACCCTGAGTTTTTGTTTGGACATTGTTTACCCAGAGAGGGCATGGCCAGGAGGACCTCAAGATCACCTTAAATGATCTCATGTACATCAAAGGCCTCTACATTCCACTGAGCTACTGCTGTATGGAGATGGTGTGCTGAAACCTGGGCAGTGAAATGCCTCTCAGTCCAAGGGCAGCTTCATTCTTGGAAATCCAGGCCTCTCCTTGACAGATTGACAATTATCTGGCTTGCAAATGGACTAATAAACCACCTCTGCTGTGAGGTGTGTCATTTCCAAAAATATTTCCCAAGTTGTGTGTCGAAGCATCCCTCCAACCTGCTCATCGAATCCCCCAGGCAAAGAAGATCCTGCAGGATTGGGAAGTTTTCTATAAAGTACAGATAAGTAAGGAAATAAAGCAATATCAAATTATCATATTTCTCCTGAAATGGACTTTTCAAGACTTGCTTCCTCAAAACCAAAACAAATTGGTTTGATTTTTCTCATCTGTGTATCACATTTTCTGATTGCCGAACAGTGACATTGAAAAGAGTTATTGCTTTTCTATAGAAGAAGAGTATTATTTAAAAAACTTGTTATTTCTGGACAAGTAGAGACATTAAAACAGGGCATGCTGTAGGCTAAGATTTAATAATGCAATGAGGAAGGACAAGAATCAAACAATCAAAGAAATTAATCTTAATGTGTTTTTGTGAAAAGAACAAGTAGATTGAAAATGCTACTGGGCTGCACAAAACCAGCAATACATGATTTATTATAACTTAATTTCTCTTTTAATACCAGGTTAGGGACTTCTTCCTGCTTGCTTTTCCAGCACTGAATATCAACAAGGGAAATAGCAGTCTGCCTCCCCGCAGCTTCCTGAGCTGATGAGCTGATGAGCTGTTGCTTTTGAGATTCAGCTCTCTTTCCAGTCTGAGGTTTTGAGTCTGTGAGTGACCTATGCTACAAGCAAAGCAGGAAAGTTAATACTGTTCTTAATTAATCTCTGCAGGATTCATTTATGTTTATGCAAATTAGGAAGAGGACAAGTAGGTAAACGTCTGCAACTGTCAAAAAGCTGCCGGTGATTGCACGGCTGTGACAAAGTGCTGAAATGATTGCTGCAGCAGTGAAGCAAGGAAATCTCAAAGAAGAGGCAATCACATGTGAGGCAGGAGCTCTCCTCATTCTCATCCTTAGAGAAACAGAGCTATTCCAGATGTTCTGCTTCTGAACTGCTTGTGAACCTCGTACTATTGTAAGCTCAGGCATTCGCAGATTATTTATTGTACTTTTTATTGTGCCTTTGCTGCTCACCGAAGGTGATGGAATTGAATAAATTCTACTTAATTTTACCTTTTCTCTATTGTATAATCTATCTTTGTATGGATGCAGCTGCTTGGTCTCAGGCTCCAAAGGCATTGCAATGCAATTCTCCCTGTCTCTGCTCGTGTGTGTGAATATTCCCCTACAAGAAAGAAAATTATTAGTCAGTTGTTATATTCCCTTCTGCAGCTAATGAAAAATATAAGGTATTTTTATTATGTGATGTGAATAATAGACATCACCACCCACAACCTTCCTCTGCCATGCAGGTGGGGTGTCTCACATCATGTGCAAGGCAAGGAAGAGAGAACTGGTGGGGAGAGCAGCTCTGTCTGTGCCTCCATGCTCCTCCCCTCTTGTTTCATCAGATGCAGAGTTCTTGGCTGGGTACTGTATGTGAGTTGTGTGCTGATATTCCCCACAGCTATATTGCCTTTCCATAGATGATCTAACATGTATGAATAGACACATTATGCTCATTGCTCATGACTGATGACTTCTCATCCTGTAACCTCTTGTCTTGTGAGGCCAGGATTATCTGTAATAATGTTGCCAAAATAGGACAGTGGTGCACGGAGGCTGAGGAATAACATGAAGGCTGTGCTGCTGTGCTCTACCCTTCCTTTTTTCTGTCATAGTCTATCTCCCATGCTAGAAATTTGTCACTTCTGTGAATCCTTCTCATGTGTGTTGGGAAGTGGTTGGAGTAGTTGGACTCTCCTAATAAACTCTGCCCAAGAGGAGGCTGGGAAGGATTTTCAGCAAAGGACTTTTGTTGACACCAACACTTTGCCTCCATGGCTGTTGCTTGTTCCCCAAAAGCACCATAAAAAAAAGGCTGTAAGCATTTCCCAATGCAGCTCTGACTTTAGAGATACCTGGGTTTCTTTCAAATTAGCTAGACAGAAGCACTACAGCTTCAGGATAGTGCTCAACCCAAACTCACCCGAAATATGACTAAACCCTTTCTGGAGCACCATGCAGGAATAAGTGGGATGAGCTAATGCTGATCCATCTGGTGTTGCAGCAGAGTGTGTTAATGAAAGATCTCATTCCCTCCAGCTGCAACTATTTCATTCCAGGGATAAAGAAAAAAAATGTAATATTTGATTTCTTAGTCATAATCAAGCAATGTTTTAAGAAAATAAAAATGTTTAAGATAAAATGTTATATCAAATATTAAAATTTACATATCAACATAAAATTTATATATTCTATACAAATCAAACAGGAAATATATAATAGTCATTCAGAGGGATGAAAAAGCCATCATGATTCTTCCTCTTGGCATCCTTGATGGTTGATTGAGAAATGACAGTGCATGTCTGTCTTGGCTAGAGCTGCTTCAGTACCTCAGTTTCCCATCCTTGAAAAAAATGTGACAGAGAGTCGACTGTGTCTGGCTGTGATCCCCACAATAAGACAAGCAGCCTTGAGAGCTGCTTGAGAGCTACAGAACCCAGAGCTTTTCCACAGAACTGCAACCACTGAAATTTGGGGTTCTTTTCTTGGAGCTGGGAACCAAGGGGTGCCAACAGAAAAAGCAACTTCAGCAGTTCTAGGAGACTCAGCTGGAAAAGCAAAAAATTGAGTTTAAAATCTCTAAAATTTGGCTAAGCAGAGGTGAGAGCCCAAGTCCTTGCATCCAGGGAAACTGTTCAACCTATTTGTAGGTATAGAGGCATGCCTTTATAAAAATTTCTTCTTTTTTAGTACCGCTGCCCTACTTACAAATTCTACTGGTAGTGTGTTGTCCCTCTAGTTACTGGTTAGCCTCTGGTCCTGCCACAAGTCCTTCCAGCTCTCAAGTGGGATCAGAGCACAGCTGCAAGATTGGAGCCCCAGGAGAGGACTTCCCCATCTAGTTTAAGGATTGTGTTTCAGGCACAAGGATTTAGGCTTAGGCCAGACTCCTGGGCAGTGTGTTAGGCAGTCACTGAGGTTGCTGTTCTAACAGCTTTGTACATCTTTATTGACAGAAACTCAAAAGTTAAAAGGACTTGATTCCCTGTGAACTCTGGAGGCCATGGAGAGTTTTTTCCTTTATTCATGGAGACTGTTCATGGAGAACAAAAAGGCTGAGGCAGTTCAGTGCCTTTGAGAGCCTGGGTTTAAGCTCATGTGACAATATTGGAAAACCTGCACTTGAAACCAGATTCAATTGCTGGAAGGTGAACTGCTTCTTCAGGGTAAATGACAAAAAGGAGTCATCAGACTAACCTCTAGCATGTTCACCTGGGGGGTGAAATGCTTAAAAAAACCAAATTTGCACAATTATACAGATTCTATGCCTATATTCTGGTAAAACTACTCCAGCTGGGTGTTACATAAATGAAAATGTTGGAAGTGCCATAGTTGAATGTCAACATGGAAAGTAAAAGTTACAAGGGAGCGGAGCATGCTTAGCACTTAGTTTGAAATCAGGCCAGGAATGCTAGGACTGAGGGATACTGAGCCACAGGAACAGCATCTTGAGCAATTATTAAAATGTTAAAAAATGTTGCTCTCAATCAGTGTCTACTGATTGTATGATGCAGTCCACTGCTGATATTACTAAACAGAATGCATCCTGTGTAATTGCTCCTCCCAGTACTTTTGTCTAACCATGGAAAAAGCCCTGCATGGCTAAGCTGCAATATTAAAAGCATGAAGCTGTGGGATGGTGTAATGCTCTGTGTGTGGTATGGTGTGGTGGTGAGACAAAGTGAAAAGTAATTGGAAACAATTTCATTGGACACAGCAAAAGTTTAGCATCGCATTTATGATGGACCTGCATGTGCAAGAAATCCATTTGTCACAATGGCAGCAGGGCTGTCTGCACAGACCTACAGTTTTTCTCTGCATTGCCAAAAAGGGGGCTGATAAATAAGGGGGCTGCTCTGAGGACAGGACCTCCCTACAGCCCCCCTCCCGTTTATGGGCACATCCCAAATTGGACTTCAGGTATGCATTCACTTGGTTTAATCAGCAGGAATAAAGTTACACAAACACTGTTGTTCTGGTCTGCTCAGCTGTCGGATTAGTCTGAAATGGCCACTGAGCACCCAGAAGCAAACACATCTCCGACCTCAACCCTTTCCCATCTCACAGCGAGTGCTTCCAGAGTACTCATCCAGCCGCAGTGTGGCGAGACAGCCTGTTTAACAGAGGGCATGGAAGCATTAACAAACAGGTGCGAGAGTGCGTAGGACACAGATGAGTGTGCGAGCTGGGAGATGCTGCAGGCTGGAGGGAGCCCGGCGCTGCCGGCTCTCGGCACAGCACGGGCTGCCAGCCCCGCAGCTAACCAACCCTGCACCGCCCGGCTGCGGGGCACTGCAGCTCCCAGCCTCTGCCCCTTCCGCTGCCAAGAGCTGCCAGGGAGAATGAACCTCATCTTCCCTCCACTTATGGAAGCATGTGGTTGCCATGGGGGGAATGGGAGAGAGGAGAATCTCTCAGTAGCATAATCCGATTCAACTGAGATTCGGCTCGCGCTGAAAACAGCTGGCTGTTTGCCCAGAACAGAGAATGAACTTTACAGGATTTCGAGTGAGCGAGCCCCATCTTCAAAAGCATTCCTCTGGTAAAGCAACATGCTCCACCGGATCTCATCTGAAGACCTGTTAGACAGAGGCTGCTCAGGTACTCAGAGTAAACCGACACATTAAACATTGATATTGGCAAAAGGAAGAGTTCCTATAAACTGACATTACCTACCTGAAACCTAAAAATAAAATAAAAAAAAGAAAAAAAAAGAGGCAAATATAATTTGGAGTATCACATCTATCTGATTTCCCTGGCAGACACTGCATGGCTTTACAACCACACTTCCCTGCTTACCATGAATGTCCATCTCATCTTCACAGCTTTGTGTAAGGTTCATGCAAACAGAAATATAGGGAAAGAGTCCTTGACAAAAATAAGTAGAGGGGAACAATAGAATGAAGAAGGTGAAATTTCAAATGTATGTCACCTAAAGGGCTTAGCAAAATTATCATGTAATATGTTTCAGAGAGACATGATCGATTAAAAAGACACCTCCTCTGAGCCTAATTCAATTTTTGAAGTGAAAGATCTTTATGTTTAGAGTAAGAAATATTGAACCCACAATCATTCCACTTCTCTTTGGGGAGTCTCCCAGTATTTGAACGCGAGAAACACAACACTTTAACAAGCCTCGCCCAGGCATGAACTTCAAGTGCACTGTCTCTATAAAAAATGTATGGAGCTCTGAACTTTACAGTGACTGCCATGCCTCCCTCAGTCCCTTACGTGCCTCTGGCAGTGTGAGAGCCAGGGCGTTGTTCAGAGGCGATTTTTTTTTTCGCTTTTCCCAGTTGGCTGAAGATGACACCGGCCGTGCTGCGTTTCAGAAGACAAGTGTACGGCAACTCCCGGGTGTCCACACAGCCCCGGCCAGGGAGGAGGTGCCGTGCCGCTCAGCCGTGAGCATCTCCAACCCAAAGAAACAACACCCCAAAAAAACCCACCCCACAAAGACAACTAAACACCCCGAAGAAAACAGATGAGGGTTTAATGGGGCACAGTTCGGGGCCCCGACGAAGCGGCTCCCCCTCTCCCCCCAGCGCGGAGCTCAGCTGGAGGCCGGCAGAGCCCCCGGGGCGGCCGGGACCCCTCGGGACCCCTCGGGACCCCTCGGGACCCCTCGGGACCCCTCGGGACCGGCCCGGCCGCGCTGCCCGGGGGCGCTGCCACCGCCGCGGGCTCCCCCTGGCGGCGCCGGCCGCGCTCAGCGGCGGCCCCGCGGCGCGCAGGGCTCCGGGGGTCTCCGGGGGGCTCCGAGGGGCTCCGCGCCGTGCCGTGCTGTGCCGTGCTGTGCCGTGCCGGGCCGGGCCGTGCTGCGGCAGCAGCCGCGCGTCAGGGGAGCGCGGGGCGGTGGCGAGCGGGAACAAAGGGGATCGAGGCGGCGCAGCGGCGGCGGCTCCGCCGGGGGGAGGCACCGGCTGGGCGCGGGGGGTGTGGGAGGAGGAGGAGGAGGGTCGCCAAACTGCTGCCACTTCGTCGGCCGTGAGCGGCACTCGCTGGCGGCGGCGGCAGCATCCCGCCCCTCGCTGCATGGCAGCCCAGTGAGGGAGGAGCGGGCGAGGGTCTGGAGCTGCCCGGAAGCCGAGGGAGCCAGCGCCGGCGGCAGCAGCGCCCGCCGCCCTCCCGCCGGGATGCGCCCCGCTCTCCGCTGAGGCGCAGCCCCGCCGCGATGCTCTCCCCCGAGCGCCACCGCCACCACCGCCACCCGCCGCCGCCGCAGCCGCCGCCGCCGCCGCACCACTCGCCGCAGCCCAGCCATGTCGTGGCCACCATCGAGAACCTGCCGGCGGAGGGCGGCAGCGGCGGCGGCAGGAGTGGCATCTCCGCGCCCTCCTCCAGCGTGCGCCAGAGGATCAGGAAAGTGCTGAACAGGTGAGGCCAGGGGATGGAGCGGGGCTCTGGCTACACGGCACGGTGCCGCTCGTCCTGGGGCGCGCAGGTTCCGAGGGCCGCCGTCGGAGGGGCCCCGACCCAGCCCGGACCCGGCCCGGCCCGGCTCGGCTCGGCTCCGCCGGGCTGGGCTGGCAGCGCCTTTCCCCACAGAAGCCCCGGGCGGGAAGGGAGCGACGGCGCGGAGCCTCTCCCGGCCCATTGTTGCCTGCGAGGCGGCGGCGTGAGCCGCCAGCCCGCGCCCTCCCCGCCGGGCGGGCCGGTGCCGGTGGCACCTGCCGTGCCCACAGGCACAGCCGCCGCAGCGGAGCCCCCGCGCCTCCGCCGGCTCCGGCTTTCCCGGCCGGTCGCGGACAGGCGGGAGCAGGCAGCAGCATCCCCGCTGCCGCAGCCCGGGGAAGTTGGAGCGCGGGCGAGAGGGCGGCGGGGAAGGGGCGGCCCCCGGGGCTCCCGGCCGGGGTCCGCCAGCGGCGGCCGGGCGCGGCCTGATGCTCCGGGATGCCGGGTGGCGTCGTGTGGGATCTCTGCCCGGTTCAGCATGCTGGGGCTGCTGACGGGAGGCGAGCCGCTCCGTTCGCCCCTGCGTGTGGCTCAGAGCGGTCAGTGCAAAGATGGGAAAACTGCAGGGTACTCGGAGTAAATTATTTCACCGAAGGCACAAGAAAACGCTGGAACCATCTTAGTTAATCCTTTGCGCTCCCCTCTCTGCCGGTTGTTTCTTTTGCGTTGCATTTGATGAGGGCAGAGGGTTTTACTACCAAACAGAGTCCATCCAGAGCCTAACTGGTTGCTCTTCTCCAGAAGGGGCTCCTGTCTGAAAAGGCAGCTGGAGCCATCACTTCTGACTCTTACGTGCTGAACTGAGCGGTTGCAGCAATGGGATGGTGCGTACCAGCCTTGGCCTCATTGTCCCGGCTTTAGTTTCAGATTCACGTAACATGGACGAGCTACTGAACCCAGCTATTCTAAATGGGTGTGTTAGGTTTGAAGATGAAGCTTTTAAATATTAAACAATTACAATTCCTACAAGTGTTACATTGTTAAAAATACGTGAAGCTATTTGCTCCCAGAACATCCCTATTACACGCAGTTAATTAACTGTTACCATTCCAGGAGAATTCCCCAAAGCTTCAGTGACAGAGGGAATACTTATCTTTGCTATTTGAGCATGACAAGGGTTGAAAAGAAGTTGAAACAAGTAAGAGCTGCTTCAACTCAGTTACACATTTTCTTGTACCTCATGCATTTTGCAACTCTCCGTATTGAAAGATTGGCACAATTCCTTAACCCGACAGTCCGTGTCATCTTAGGCGTCCTGTGCTTGCAAGATCCCGCCCTCCTTCTGCTTGGTCATCCTGAGGTGTGTGTCAGTCCTGAAACAAGACACCAGAGAAAAGATTTTTTTTCCCAGGGGCACCAAGAGAAACAGGAAGATGTGGTGAAGAGGTCGGATACAAAAGCAGTAGGCTCTCCTGGGCAAGGGTGGTGATAATGACCTCTAGGGAGTCATCAGATTGACCACAGTCTTCATGGAGGTGTTGGATTAATTCAAACAGTTTAAACAGTTAGCAGGCTTACTGCATGCATGCATACGACTGAGCTGTAGATAAAATGTCAAATCAGTATTTGTTGTTCTTTATATATGATTGTATGATTGAAATGAGAATACCTAGGTACCTAGGTTGTGGTGGGGTTTTGTTTTGTTGTTTTGTTGGGGTTTTTTTTCTTTCTTCTTTTTTTTTTTTTTTTTCTTAAGGAGGGGAAGGATAGAAATTTGCTCTGGTGACTGAAATTCAAATCTGTTTGTTCTGATTCATAAACTTGAACCTAGAAATGAGATCTCACATAGCACAGAAGAGCAGCCTAAGGAACAGGAACAGGAATCAGTCCCTTTTTTTCATGATTGTGTTCTTACCTCCTCCTCAAACATGAAATAAGAGTAAAATTTTTCCAAATTTATGTGGTTTGTGGAGAAGGAGAAGACATGTTACTGAGGTGTTTTAATTCTTAGCCAGTCCCACACTGTGTATCAATGGAAATTTTTCAAAAGTTAGATTTCCTTAAGTTTCTTTTAACTTTACATGGGAACTGATGTCTCCATGAAACATCACAGCTTTCATAAGTATTTCTGTTGATACGGTGAAATGAATTCTGACACAGTGTTTATATTTTCATTCTCTATGGAAACAATAGTCTGAAAATACATGTGAGAAAGAAAGAAAGATGTATGCCATATCCCTAAAGAAGTGGGAGACCCCAACAAACTAAACATTGGCCTTTCCAATTGTTTTTCCCCTGGAAGAGGGTAACACTTTCTCTGTGCTATCTATACTTTGTGTGCACCATTTGCTTGACACCCATTAGTGGAAGGTTCCTGATTGATTCATTGTGCTTCTGTTTTCTGCTACACAAAGTAGGGGATCTTCAGGCAGGCATCAATATAAAAATGTTGACAACAACTGGGGCTGCCAGAAACCTGCTTTTGGCTGGTGGAATCACAGAATGGTTTGGGTTGGAAGGGACCTTTAAAGGTCACCTAATCCAACCCCTGCTGCCATCAGCAGGAACATCTTCAACTAGATCAGGTTGTTCAGAGCCACATCCAACCTCACCCTGATTGTTTCTGGGCAGCCTCTTTCAGAGTTTCACCAACCTCATAATAAAAAAAATTATTCCTTATATCTAATCTTTTAATTTGAAACTCTTGTCCTGTCACAAGAGGCCCTGCTAAGAAATCTGTGCCCAGGGAAGGGACAGACTCTGGTGTGGTCAAGGAGGAAACAAGGCATCAGGAGAAAGGACACAGGAACCAGCAGAAACTGATCATTGTTTCTTGCTCACTTTCTTTGTAGCAGTTCCGTTACCCAGGCACTTTCTGATTCCTAAATTGCCTTCCATGGCAATTCAGGAATTAAAATTAAACAATTAAACCAAATTAAAATTGTTTTCCAAGCTATGGAAGCTTATTTTAACTTCACCTTCCAACCTCTCCTCTCTGTTCACTCAGTAGATCCCAAGGTAATAGAGAAACACTGGAACAACCCCTGCAGGGCATTTGGGAGAGAACACACTGAAAGCAGAGCTGGCTGCCTGTAAAAGTTTATTTCAGTGATCACAGCAAACACTGACAAAAATCCCTAACAAGAAAGCAGAAAGTAATTAAAACAAAAAAGTGAATAGTTAGAATAATGAAGGACTGGAGATGCTGAGCACAGTTATGGGATCTACTGGAATAGTTTGTGTATAAATTCTGGGCTGCCAGTGATGGTGAACAGACCTGCTGCAAAGGGTCAAACTTGCTGTTATCCTTGAAGCAGTTGTGGTGCTTAGGGATCTGGTTTAATGGTGGACCTGCTAGTGCTGGGTTAATGGTTGGACTCCAGGATCTTGGAGGTCTTTTCCAACCTTAATGATTTTGTGGTTCTGAGTTGGGAGAGGATGGCTCTGAGTTGCTGTAGCAGCTCAAAGGGGAAATGCTGTGCTGCAGATATGTTCCTGGACCTGTGACTCACACCCATGGTCCATAAATCCCATCTGCAGGGCCCTGCCTGGTACCTGCCTTGTGACATTTGCTGAGCAGGTGTCCCTGACTGATGGTGCCCTGCTATGCTGCCGGGAAGAGCAAGAATAATGATGGCTGCTTGATTGCTTGATTACTTGCTTCCCCAAATTTCTGTGCAGCCAAAATTGGAATCCACAAACTCTGCCTGCTTGTAGAAGACCACTTAATAAGCAGTGACTTACTTGCTCCTCATTGACTCCCACCTCTAGTGGGGAGATAGAAAATAAATGATGTGGTTTGGAGTTCTGTGGTTCTCTGTGCCTGTGCCCCAGCAATCACCTACATATTTCAGATACCTGTTGGTGGTCCCAGCTTGCTCCATCTGGCTGTATTCCAGCACAAGAGGCAGCTTGTGTCCCTTTCTTGCACTCCCTGGGTGATCTGAAGGGCAGAGACTCACCTGTGGTCCCTGAAACCTTTTGAACTAATTTACAGGTTGATCTCACATTGGGAAGTGTGGTTATCATCTCTTGAGAGGACTGGACAGACAACAAACATTGCTGAAACACAGGGGGAGCAGGTTGCCAAGGAATCTCTTTGGGGGATTCTTGCAAATTGTATCTAAATGAAAGCCAACAAGCAAGATACCTGCTTATACATGGACATTATCTCTGTAAACCTGGGCAGCAGAACAGGGGGGAAAATAAAGTTTCTGCAAGCAAAATGAGTTAATATCTTTAGGTACTATGACAAAGTTTTTTTAACTAAGTAAATGAGATTATTCCTAGAAATAAAAAATCCCATAGCCATGTTGATGAACTCAGGTCTCCAGAGACATGTCTAAGGCACTGCTATTATATTGCTTTCCTTGACAAGGACTTTTTTAGACAGCTGGATGGCACATGCATTTTTCTGGGTTTACCCGCTTCTATCTGTTAGAGCTTCCTTAAGGAATAGAAGTTATAAAGTCTGGCTGTGCCTTATCTTGCTGTTTCAAGGTTGTCTTGATGGGCTTTTTCTTGCTGGCAGTTGCTGAATGGCACTTTGTGTTTCTCAGAAGTTTCCTAAAAATCATATCAGAATATTAGAGACATACTAAACTTGAATCAGAAAATGGAATAAGAGTTATTTCAGCCATTCAGTCCCATCTCATCTTTTAAATAGCTTTGTTCTCTGCACTAGTGAATTGCAAAAGTTATCTATGGAGCAGTGTGACTTCTGCTTTGCTCACTTATTTACTTTGCCAAGTAAATTTCGGCCTTATATAAAAGCCACTGCATGGTCTAATTCCTGTTTTAGGAAAAGGAAGAGAAAAATGTTTCTAATAAGTATAATTCATTAAATTAGGTAGTGATGTACTGAACAAAATTATATGAAGAAAAGCAATTTAGATTCTTTTTGAAAGAAAGTCTGTCTGTTTGGGTTCAGTCTGAGTAAAACTTGATTTTTTAGTGTGTTATAGGCCAAATTCCTCCTGATACTGGAGTTGAGGAAATTTGGCCCACTAGCTGACTAACTTTGAACTTGACCTGTGTGTCAAAGCTACTAACTCTTCGGGGATGGGAGCTGTTTAAATGGCACTGCAAGCAATGAAAGCTATGACCCAATGTGGTTTTTTTCCCTAATAACATGCACCTGCATAATAAATCAGACATAGGGATTTTATGTACTAAAAGGAACTTGGAGCTGAATAATAATAAAATTGAGATGTTTCATTGCCCCAAAGCAAAAATGTCTTTCAGTTGACTGATCAGAAAGGCAAACAAACCAAATAATTTATGGCATTTTTCCTTAATGAAAAGCAAGTCAAGGATCAAACATATCATTTATGAATCCAAAAAAAGAGTGAGTATTGCCTTCAGTTGCTTTGCCTTTCTTCTTCAAAACAAAAGAATTTGCTTCCTTTGGGATTTTTATTCTTAAAAAGTACAAATAGCTCCTCAAAGTCCACCCAGAATCACAGTGACTGTAGAAAGATGAGCCCGAGTTCAATTCAGATAGCCACAGTTCTCCTTTCAGGTAAAAATATTTATACCATTCTGAAGTAAGTCAAAGAAAATGAGATCAGAGCATAAATAAAGCAACTAGGTTGGCTTTCTTGTGCCTGTTAGTATTATTCTTTTTGGTTGAGGAAGTGGGAAGGTCATATCTGCCTGTCGGAAAGCATCCTGGCAGAGCATAAAGAAATGAAGTGATGAAAAATTGTCCATTCTTTCCTTTTCTCATTAGTTAGCTTGTAATCGCCATTTTGTAAGCAAAAAACTTCTGCAAACTAGCTGTGTTCCCAATGATTAGAGTGCATAAGGGAAATAATGGGAGCAAAAGATGCTCTTCCTCTTCTCCAAACAACTTATTTCAGTGAATGCACACTTACTTATTGGCATGCCATAGCACACCCAAAATACTTTGATTTAGGGGTGAAGAACAGCTAAAGTACAAAAAGTTTCCATGGTTTTGATGTAGCATGCACTGAAAAGCTGTCCAAGTTTGGTTTCAAAGTGTCTGAGTGTCATTTCTTAACAGGTTTAGAAGCCAGGATCGGGAAGCTTTGTCCCTCTTGCCTTGTTTTGCTCCTGAGAATTTGCACTTTTGGAGATTCAAGCCTTGCTGGTCCTGTTCTGAAGTAGGAGTTGTTTGAAGTGATCTGATATCCTAAGTGCACTGTAATTCAAACCATACCGTCCCTGTACTGAGTGGGAAAAGATTTCCCTAGGAGGGGCAATTCGGCAAAGCAGAATATGTTGGGTGTCTTCTGTCTACCTATGACACTCAAAATGCCACTCCTTACTGGGTGCCTGTCTGTAAGTGGGAATTTTTGACACTGGCTGTGCTGTGGGCTTTGGGAAGGGGTTACTGCCTCTTGAACTAGGGGGGTTTCAAAGGAGCAGCACCATAAATGGCTCCATAGAGAAAGCGGGAGGAATGGACAGAGTGGCTCTTATGGGATGGACAGAGCAGCTTTAATGTGCTAATGAGGGGAAGGCCAGATGCCAGCAGCGATCAGAAGGGCTCTTTGTGGCTCTGTCTCTTTGGAGATGGCTGGAGTCTCTGTCCTTATCGGGGTTGTTTCTGCAGGCAGAGGGAAACACTGGGGCTATTAGTGAGGTATTCCCTTCCTTTAAGTCAGCAGATAGCCTGACAGATTAGCACTTGAATACTGATTAGGGCTAATTACCAGGAAAGCTGAGGAAAAAGAAGTTGCTGAAGAAGCTTGACATTAAAAACTACAAAAATTAGCCTCCAAGCCCAACAACAACAGAAGTCTCATGCTCAAAGGCTTGTGAGCAGAGCTCAAACTGAGCTGAAATCACCTGTTGCAAGAACAGCTGTATGGGGACTCATAAATTGCTATGACTGTAAAGTGTGTAAGTATTGGTAGTTCTGAGATTCATGTTGTGAACTGCCTACTTTACCTGTCTGTGCTTATTTATGTCTGTCATCCATCTAGCTGAGATTTTTACTGAAAACTTCAAGTTTTGAAGTTCAGCTTTCTCTGACTTGGTTCCTCTCGCGATTTAAGAAAACATTTCTTCAATACATATTCACTCTAGGTCATTTTTCTCGGAGACACCAAGCGACTGAGGAAGCAGGTTTGACTCCCATGCACCACCTTCTCCTCAGTGCAGGGGGGAGCATCCCCACAGCCTGGCTGTGCTGGGTGAGCACACCATACAGCACAGTGCCCTACATCTGCAGGGAGTGTGCCGGCTTTTTGGGAAGTGCCATGGCACAAGGGGATGACCAAATAATATCCTAGAGGAGGTGGGTGACCCTTGTTCTCACCAGAATGGTCTGTCCACAAATGATGCCATGCAGGCTCCACAGTAAAAAAATAGGGATGCTTATTAAGCCAGTCTTCTATTTATAGCTGATACAGTAACTTCAGTCCATAATTTCAGATTCCCTTTGGTGTGGTGGTCACCTTTGCTTCCTTACACTGCCTGTTCCCCATGTAATATGAGAGGTCTCACTCCACTTTCAGATGGGTCTGACCTGTGGCGACCTGTAGGAACTTTGGAGCTGGATGGTGAATCTTCTCTTTTGCTGCAACTTTTTTCTCCTAACAGAAAACATAGACAAGTCAAATCCTCAAGAAGGATTGGTCTTTCTTGAGACTTCTTGAGACTGTGTTTAGTAAGGTTTCTTATGTCCACACTAGATTTTTTTGGTTGGAGAGCAAGTAAGACTTCATGGTAATCTGGTGGTGGGAGTGCTTATGTAGGAGACCATGATTAACTCTGCTTTGCTGCATCCCTGAAGGCAGCTGTGAGTACTGTGAGGTTCCCTAGGGATGAAGAACCTCAAAAGGTCATGGATTTGTCTTGATGCAAAACATGAGAAATTTTGAAAATTGAAAGTTTACAACTAGAAGATGCTTTCCCCCCCATCCTCCCTAGCACATCTTCCAAGGCATTTCAGGCTTCAAGGTGCTCATTTACAAAAGCACGCCATGCTTGAAACAGATTGCTGCATCTCTAATGCAGATAAATGAAGTAATTTAAGTCCAATAACAAGACCATAACCCTACTGTTAATTTCAACCTGTAAGCCAGTATTAGCTGATAATGGAATGAAAACAAAATTTGAAACATCTTTAGTGATGTCCATTAGTTTACTTAGTCCTTTTTGGTGTTCATTTGTCAAAGGAGCTGTTGTGTGTGTGTCCAGAAGTATGTAATTTGGCTGCACTGATTTTAAAAGGGTGCTGTCTTCTGGGCCATATTTATTCTTGTTAGCTTTCTCATCTGGCAAGTGTTTTTTGATGGGAGTTGGCTTTTCCTTCTTTCCATTTGGTAGAAATGGAATATGAGTTAAGAGGGGTATAAGTCTTTCCCCCTCTTTAGTGAGATAGAGAAGAAGCCGTTGACATTGCAAGAGGTAGATGCTAGGGTTTGTTTCTGCTCTGATACCTCTTTATCAACTCTTCAAAGCAGAAGAGTGCTCCACAGCTCCACTCCTGGATCTCTCCAGCCTAATAACTAAAATTCTGGTCCTTAATGTAGCCTTGAGGTGGCTGTCTCAGAGCTTTTCAGGGGAAGGGGGAGTTTGAGGGAGCTGGGCTGGGCTGAATAAGAGTGGTGGCTGCAAGGTAGAAGAGGGGGGAATTCTCTCTCCTTTTTGTTGAAGAGAGGAGGTAGATGTCTAACTCTTCAAGAGGAGGCCTGAAGTGAGTCACTGAAAGGTAGGGGGCAAATGCTCCAAGGAGGGATAAGGCATAAGCTGTACCCTGTACGATGCTTTCTGATTTTTAGCAAGATTTCAGTCTTTGTCTACTCAGGTGCCTCTGTGGCTTTCCCAGGGTGAAATATTATTCTGCATGGATCTTTTGGGTTTTTTTTTTGCCCTATGATGGTGAGACAAATGCTAGAAAATACTTATTAAAATTAAATTAATTACCTTGTGATTATTTTACGTCCTGGTATTTTATGGAGTTTAAACAGCTCGGTATTTCTGGTGGCCTCTGCCATCTGATCTGGGCCATTTGCCTTCTGAAATCTCTTCTTACTTGAAGCTGAGTGCTGTAATGAAACTATGGGCTTCTTTCCTGTTGCTGCTTTCCTTTTCTCTCTCTGCTGCTGCTGCTACAGACATGAAATGCTTTTGAATATGTTTTCTTTAACTCCCTCCTGCCAGTATATTGAGGTCTGTAGGGATTGTCCTGGGTAGATTGAAAGTGAGAAAGGACAGAAAATGGCAAGTAGGATGGGTAGAGTTGAGCAGTGAGCTGGAAAATATTTTAATGGGTATGTGATTTGATACTTGAAGGAAGTAAAACTTTAATGTTGTGGATATAATTTTCATCAGGCTGGGTATGAGGATTAAGTACCCTTAGGCAGAAGAAAGTTTTCAAGCTTCATCCCATATAGTGGGGAAAAAGCCATCACCCAAATATAATTAATGATCAACAGAAATGTCTCCTTGTCCTGGTTTGGGACAAATCTGGAAGGGAACTTCCAAAGGGATGATTTCCTAAAGGGCAAAATTCAGCAGCCCTTCCCCCATTTGTTCGGGAGAAAAGTTGAAAAAGCTTTATTTAACAAACAAAGTATTCAGAAGCATAAAAAATGAATAATATTAAACAATAAAACCTCTTGCTGTTCTGAAGAGATGGCAAATTCAGAAAGTCCTTCTGTAGTTCAGAGAGAGTCCTCTGTGGGTGTTTCTTGGCTCACTGAGTGTCTCTCAGTCCCTCTGGTGCTGGAATGCAGTGTCCTGGGCCCTGGACACTGGTGTGAGCTCCTAATGTGTTTTCTGGGTTTCTGGTCCAGAGCAGGTTTGAACAGTTCCAGGAAAAGAAAAAGCCACAGCCCAGGGAACTTTTCTGCCTCAGCTAGCTAAAAAAAACCTAACTAAAATGACAAAGGAGAGCTCTCTCCTGCTGTCTGTCCATGCTGCAGACAACAGAGTCTGTGAGAAGGAAAGCTGAAGCTCTTATCTCTGTGTTTTTGAAAACACCATGAAAAAATTCCACCTCTTCTCCTTCTCCCCCACTTTGCTCTCAGATCTAGTTTTAAAGGCACACAACTAATTTCTGGGCTAAACAGATGAATGGGGATACAATTTAGCATCAGAAAATCACCCCAGGACACTCCTTTTCCTGCACAATCTATCAGACATGCACAGGTAACTTCCAGTCAGATTTTGATACCTGACCTCTGCTGTCAGATGCCTGATGTGCTGAGTGGGACACTGTAGAAAAAGGACTTTCAGCATTGGCAGAGGTGCTGTCCAGCTTGTGCCAGGGCAGACAGCACCTGTGGGTAGCCTTGGAGACCTTGTTCCGTTGCTGCCTCTTCACATTCTTCTGCCAAAGCTGCTTTTTGCTTGTGCTCACCAGCAATTTTTGACAGTATACTTAAGGGGTTTATTTTTGGGTCCATTCTGGTGGGGGAGTCATGTCTTCAATAACATTCAGCGGATTCCAGAACATTTGGAGGATTTAACCTAGAAGCACAGGGGCAAGGTGGTGTGATGGTTATCATTCACGGATGAAGGCACCTCTTACTGGAACTGAAAAGGAAAATTCCAAGTTTTCTGTCATTTAAACATAATGGTGACAACAGAACAACTGTGCAGTAGCAGAAATGCACTCCAGGACTGAGGCAGAGTGGTCAAGGTAAGATGCAGTGCCATGATGGTGATTGAAGGGTTGCCAGAAATGAAATAGTTACATTGGATTTGTGTTAACCACAGAGTTGGTCTCCTGCTCTAGAGAGGTTACTTGAGTTTAAGATACCAAGTAATTCCCTAGTAATTCACTTGAAAAATTCTGTCTGTGACTGTGTGTTAGCACGTAATATCTTTTAGTTACCTAAAATCAACTTCCCATTATAAATAAATAAATTCTAGGTAATTCTAACTTGTAGAAGAATTTCTGTTAAGTTTGATGTCTGAAATTGTCCATAAGTATTGATTTGGTATGCATTACTGTGTTAATGGAACTTATTATTACTCAGCCAGATTAATTTATTAGATTTATCCCTACATTACAACCTATAGATGTATTGAGACATGAGCCCACAGAATCAATACCAATTTCTTTCCTCATTTATGAATGTTCTTACTAACATCCAAAACAGTGTTACACTCAAGAGTATTTAGCTGCCATTTATTGTGAAGCATTACACTCCAACAATTTTAAATTTGTCTTTTTTCTTTGCCTTTAATAATTATTTTTTCCATTTATCTGGGCACTTGTTTGAACGAAATGCCAAGCATAAAGCTTCAAGTGAGTCATGATCATACTCAATCATTGAGTCTGGCAGTAACTTAGGTGTGCAAAATCAGGGCTCTGAGACCAGACCTAATCTTTGAGATGCATTTTGGCTGCTGTTCCATGTGGCAGGCCCAAAGAGGGAGAGGGAACAAAGGTACAAATGTAACTTCTCCTAAGCTGCCTGCCAAATGTGCTGTATTTGCATGTTTCCCTTTGAGCAGCGGCCATGCGTGCATTTATCTCTCAGAAGCAGCAGTGTTTGGCTGAGGAGCAGTTGCAAAGAACAGCTGAAATGGGCAACTGATGTGGAGCTCATTCACTTGCTCCCAGAGCTTGAGCTGGGGAAAGCTCATGGTGGGAAGTAAAAGAAGTGGGGTCCAGAAGAAATATGGAGTAAGAAAGCTGTTTGATCCCTTCTGCCCCTGCTGCAATTCAAGACTGGTAGACAGCACTGATGGCAGGGAGAGACAAGTCTTCAGACAGTCCTAACACTGGCATTTCTATTCCCATCACAGCTCCAGTGGTGCTTGGGGATAATGTCCTTCCTTCCTCTGGATGGACCAGAAATGTTCTGTAACTCTCAGGAAGAGAATTGCAGAGACTGTTTGGTCTCAGCCCAGCCTTTAAATGCAATTCTAAGCAGCTCACCAGACATTTATGCAGACAAATCTCCAGCAGCTGCATATACAACACAGAGATAATGTTTCATCCAGTGATCTGTGAGGTGAAACTCTGTAAAACTCACTCTTCTCCAGACAGTCTTTCTTTCTTATTTTCCAGTTAAAGTTGCTGGATTCACTGAGTATGCTTCTTATCTGACCAATTTTTGGTTTGTATTTAACTGTTGCTGCTGTAGCTGCTGCTTGTGCACCACTGCAGTAACTGGACATTAAAAGCTCAAGTCTGATAAAGAACACAGCATGCACAAAAGGATCAGCCAGGTGATAAAGGAGGAAAAAATCACCCCAAAAAATATCATATAAGTAGGCATCAGAGTCAAAAAAGTGGTGAGTTGCTCTATGAATACCATCTGCCTGACCCAGCTGTGGGGTTTGGGACAAAGCCAGAGCAGGATGATTTGTGTCATCCTGACTGTGCAAGACTAAAAGCTACAGGACAGCTGGTGGACAAAATGCAGCTTTACCAATGTGTGCAGTGCAGGACAGGGAGGGGTAGGCTTTGTTTTCAGGAGAAGCTGTACTGCAGCAGCAGATGAGGGGAAATACTGTGTTGTAAGGTCTTGGAGAGAAGTTACATACAGTAGCTTCTGATTTACAGTCTAGAATAGGACACCAATTGGTTTTTTGGCCCTGGGTGAATCTCTCAACCTCTCTGGGTCTGGTTCAGCACCTGTAAAATGGGGACTTAACTACTACCTGGAAGAGTTGTTGATTAGTTAATGCTTGTGAAATGCTACACAGTGCTATAAAACAGAGCATAGTACTCAGAAACATCTGGTTTGCAGTTACTATAGTGCTTCTCTGAAACTTTATGGGCAAACTTTGCCAAGAAGCAAAATGATTAATGTGTGCAATACACGTAGGCATTGGGAGATGAGGAACAGACGGCCTTTCCAAAGCATCTAACTTACCTCAGGTACATTCTCTCAAAATACAAGAAGCTTCCCAAGAGCACCTGAAGTGTCCTGGGACTGAAAGCAGTGTTAGGTGAATTTGGGGCTGCAGAATGAGGCTCTGGCAGGTGGCAGAAGAGCTCTTTGCTCCACTCCTATCTTCTTGTTCTTATTCTTGACCCTACCTAGCTTCTTCCCCCATTTGTTTTTCTGATGGAACTGTTTGCATGGTACCATTGAAAAACAGGTTGGTGGTTTGATTCAGATAGGAAAAAAAAATGGGATAAAAATGGAGAAAAGTTTCTGCCATTGTTGGTTTGTGTTTCCAGATGGATCTTATCTCCAGTGTAGTTTTTTATCATGTGGCTACACACACACAGACTCTGAGGCTGGTACATAGTGGAGTCTGGGGCAGTTGGAATTCTCCTGACACTGGAGGTGGTCCCACAAGCCATGCTACCCAGACACAAAAGGTGTTGCCACCACAGAGCTTAGAAAGTGTGCTAGTGAGCTAACCCTTTTTCCTGCCTCCAAAGACAAGTTACACTGCTTTCCTTGGAGATGTGTATGGCAGCAGAGAGCAACCATTTGCTGAAGAGCTGAAGCTCATCGTGTTGTGTGTGAAACTCTGCTAACAAAAGGGACAAAGCTAAGAATGTGCTAGAGACTGGCTTGTAATAATTTCTGAGATTTGCATCTTGACCTATTATTTGAGATACTTACAATGTGAATATGTGCACTATATGAATAATGCACATGCATACATATTGATTTGGTTTACTAGGAGACTGTTAAAAAAATAGAAGCAGTGGTGGAGGGAAGAAACCATTTCCAAATCCATCACTCCTTCATTGATATCTAGAAATTATTAAGAGAAGGTCATAAGTTACCTCATGTGAAGGTTCAACTTCTCAGTCCTTTTACAGAGCTAGGTAGGATGAACATGAGCTAAGGCTGAGGAATGAGTTTGCTCATAACAGAACATCATGAGCTGCCAAAGGAGGTTGCACTTCTGTCTCTTCCCTGTCCTGGCCAAATTACTCCTTCTGCTTTTGCTAAGCCACGTCTGGTTTCTGTCACAGGCAGATCACTAAAATCACAGATGGGTTTTTGGCGCTAACTTTTGATTAAACTAGTGCCTTGACTGATGATGGAAGGAAAGAGGCTGTGAGCAGGGAGCAGAGAGGAGCAAGGGCAGAGGAGGTGAGGAAAACAGGGATAGGAAGTAAAAGAAACTAGAAAGAAGGAAAGGAAAGTATACCTTTCTATGACCTCAAGCTTTTTATTTGGCTCATCTGTATTGTAATATCATGCCTGAGCTAACTACTTACTGCGAAAGTCCTCAGCTTCCTCCTGCCTTCTTGTTGCAAACCTTAGTGTGATGTTCCTGATGAAATGAACACATGTGAGACCTGTTGGCTATTGACAGCTGGTAAACAATCAGCAGTAGCCAATTCCTCTCTCAGGTAGGGGGAAAGAGGTGTGAGTATACGCAGAGAGGAAAAAGAAGGTTGCCAGAGATTCAGGTAGTGTGATTCTGAATGGGGTGGTGGAAAAATGTGTGCTGTTAGATGTGTAAGTACTTGCTGTTGGAGGTGATGGTGGAGGTGTGATACAGCCCAAGTCTTTTTTGTTACAGGTTAAATTTATTTGTTTTTAGGCAAGGCTGAGATCAGTGAGGATAAGCATTTGTGAAAAACCTCAGTGTAAGCGTGCTCTGTGTTTCCCTGTTGATAGAAAATGGAAGGGGAGCCTTATCCACAAAATAGGTTCTTTTTCACAGTAAATAAAAGAGCAGGCACATGTTCAGCAGGTCATCATTATATCTGGTGTGCAGCAGTGCTCCTGTGTGCTTTGTGACTCACTTCTGCCTCCCTGCCAAGGTGTGCAGTGACTTCTTTGCTGTGGCTGACTAGAAAGATAGCCCAATCAGCAGTGGCCAAAATTGGTGGCCACTGAACTGGATTGTCTCCCTTTCCATGATGGCATGTGATGTATGATAGCATTCTGCTATAGTGTGAATTGCTGTTTTTATTTGGCTGATGTGATCTTGGAGCTTATTGCCATTCCCTGACCCCTTTCTTCCTGGAGCCAGCAGCCATGCACAAGCTTTCCCAAAACTGCCTCTGATCTGCAATCCTGTAACTTCAGTTACCAAAATAATTCTTTAAGAGCAAGGTATCCACCAACTTGGCCACCTGGGGAATGGTCACAATATTGTATTGACATAGATAGTTTTCTGGAAGCATTTCTCTGTTAGTCCTGCTTCCCAAATTGATCCAGTGTCCTCCTAGCTGTTGTATTTTCACTTGCAATACTGTTGTATAGAGTTCCAAAGTATCAGTTCACAACAACTTCTTCTCTCCTGCAGCAAGCAAAGCTTTTTTGTATTTGGAGCACCAAAAGCATAGGTAAGAAGGAAAAGGGAGTGATCATCTTCAGACTGGGAAGGTGTCTATTAGTAGGAGCACAGGCTCTGTCGATTTTTAAAGAAAACAAAATAACAACACATCACCCTTCTCACCCCTGGAAAAAAAAAAACCAAAACAAACCCCCAAAAAGCAAAACCACGCAAGAAATACCACCAAACCCCGCAACGTTGCTACAGGGCATTATACAGCCATTTGTGTTTTGATACCAAAATGAATGTGCAGAAAGCTAGGGAAGAAGCTTTCAGGTAAATTCTGCCAGTGTTTGAATCCCATTTGTTGGGAGTAGAGAAATGCAACACAACAAAAACTTACTTTGTCTGTCTGTGTTCAGGTATGCTTCTGTGGCATAAAAATAAGTTATCATGTAGGGAAGGACCTGCTTCTTGTTGTTTTGGGGTTTCCTGATGACCATGGCTCTGATCTTATGTAGGCAGAGATAGACAATGAACTAGCTTGCAGGTGTGCTGTGCTATAACCACATTGTCTGTTTTTATAAACTCAGTGATGGTGTTGTTCTGAAAGAGGGAAAGAAGACGAAAGACTTACGGTGGGAGTAAAGAAAATATGTTATCAATGCAGGAAAAAGTGGTATGTCAGTTCTTAAGATGAATTCCTAGCTGGACCTCAAAGTACACGATAATCCCCAGTTTTGTTTCCTTTGCCTGTCCAACTCTCTCCTTTCCTCCTCCTCCCCCGACATGCAGCCTCCCTCCACAGCCACAGCAGCACCATGGTTTCAATATTTCCTGTAAAGGAAGGGGGAGTGAGGGGAGAGTCCCCCATGCCTGGTTAAGAGTGTCTATTATAGAGGATTAACTGTGCCCAAACAATGAAGCCCCTCGAGGAGCCCGGTACCCTTTTGAGATGCGTGTGTGGGTAAGAGGGCACACTGCTGTCCCTGTATCCCAGCCCAAGTGCGTGTGGTTCCATGCCCTGGTTGCTATGACAATTAATCGCGTCTTTTAAGGGCTGGTGCCGACGACAGATCCCTGTAAATTGCCTGAAAGACTAGTTAAAGCTGCTCCTCAGGCACTTTTATTTGCTTTTACCCTCAAAAATGGGATGGAGAGGTTTTCTGCTTCCTACTTGTAAAAAAAGCAAGAATAACTTGGTATATGCTTTTAGACTGGCTTTCACTTTCCTGAGCATGATGAAACATGATTTTTTTCTGAAGAACAACTGTAAAATAGACAGGGATGTGGTGCCTTCCAGCTCTGTGCATGTAATCTTCATGTGACCAGCAGATTGTGCGTGCCTGGGAAATGTAAGTAGTATAGTCTTCAAGAGGTGTGCATGGACTCTTTTGTGTTTGTTTTTACTGGAAGGTTTGCACTAGGCAATTAATGTATATGTCTTTGGCTTTTCTTTGTACCTTAAAAAAGAGGGACAGGGAATTACTGTGGTGTCTCAACCTACTGCAAGACCGTACTCTGTATTTGCCTGTTTGCCAAGGTAAGGGGAGAGAAATAGATGTTTCCCCTGTCATTAGTCCAGAAAACTCAACAGCAGTGAATGCAAATATTCTTAAAAGTCTTCTTGTAGGTTAAAGCCCTTTTCATTGGAAAGACAGTCCTAACTCCCTCAGTACATTATTAGAATGGTTGGAAAAATATGTCCAGAAGTTTGACAAGTTTATTTTCTTCCTTGAAGGCACTAAAGTCTCTGTTACCTTTAATATTCCTTCTCAGGGAAGAACAAAAAAAAAAAAAAAAAACAAAATTAAGCCCCATGAAGGGAAACAAGTTTAAAGGGATAAGTTATCAAATGCACAATATTCTCTCTTAACCTTAAAACAAAAGGAAAGGTGCAATTCAGCGCAGTCTCTCTTTTTTTAATGAATGTCACCTTGATACAAACACATTCATATACACAGTATATATGTCTGAGGAAACTTACAACTGCTTTTACTGGAGACAGTGGGCAAGATGTTGGTATTGTTTGGTATGTCACATCAGAATCAAATGTGCTAAAATAGATTAGGTAACTTTGATTATCAAAAATATTAATAGCTGTATACATTCAGTGCATGCTATGTATCCTAGTTTTGGGTGACTAATTTTGTCCCACTGGTCACAGAGACATGAATGTGCCATCTGCCATCATAGGTGTGTAATATTGGCTTGCTTTTCATTTGTAATTTCAGTACTTGAGGAGTATCAGGTACTACTGTTGATAATTAAGCCATGGCTGAAGAAGTAGTTGTGTTCCATCTTGTATATGGCAAATATGTGCAATTGTTCAGAACTTTCAGGTCAAGCCAGAGAAGCAACTGAAATGGACCTAACCCCCAGTCTATGGCTCTGCAGCCATTACTTCTTTCTCTTATCAAAGAGTTTTAAACTGGAAGTGTGCAGGATTGCTGCTCAAGGCCTGCAGGCTAAGGTCTTGTTTATTCAGTTTGTATCCTCCAGGATCAGCTTTCCTGTGTGGAAGAACAAGAACCAGTTAAATAGCAGTACACTCCCTTCCTTCCTTTTCATGGTGGAAAACCTTTTCTCAAGACTACATTCTTCCTGGTCAGCAGAGGACTGTGAAAGGCCCCAGGGTGGTGTTTTTGATGTAGTACCTGTTCAACTTACTAATAGCCCTGGAGGTACTATTCAGAGAAAAAAAAAGCATCCTCTGGCCTTCCCTTGCCATTGACAGTCAGAGCCCCATCTTGGCATCTGGAATTGGCTTGCCGGGGATGTGAGACAGAAAAGGTTTCAGTTCTGTCATATGTGTAGTGGCTCTGCATTGTGATGATCCAAAGTCGTGAACTAGAGTATGCCCACACCCACACTGCTGCCAGGACTATTAAACTATTAGCCTCTTGCTCCATTTTTCCCATGAAACTCAGTTCAAGCCAGTATCTTTTAATTTTATTCCAATACAATGTGTTTGTTTGGGTTTTTCCCCCTTTAATGCAATGTAATATTACAATGGGGTTCTTGCTTCAGGCAGCCCTGTGTATGTGAGCAGTGCTTGCCTTGAGTACATCAATGTGATTACAGGCTCTGCTGTTGTGCAGTGCATCCTGTTCAGCCATCACTGTGTATCCTTCAGAAGTCCTGAACCTTCTTTTCCTCTTCCTGCATCCACTGCAGTGCCAGGACTCCCCCATTTGTGGAAATGGTGGGCTGGGTTCTTGGGGCTTTTCTTGGGTGACATTCCTCTGTGTCCCAGTGGGACTGTACCTGGGGGCTGGGAGGAGATGCTGCCATGGCAGAAAGCTGAGAGTGCTCTCCAGCTGCAGGACCTTGAAACCCAGCAGAATGACAGACAGCTGCTTCTTTACCTCTGCTGGCAATGCAAGAAGAAACTTGCCCTTGTTTGATACCCCCTGAGTTCTCACTACTAAAACCCCTGGGTTCTCAACACTTTAGGGCCACTGGACATCTGACAGGAGCCACCATCGTGCATGGCAGGAGCTGCTGCTGCCACTTGTGTCACTGCTGCCAGCCATGGCCCTGCTCTGCTCCTTCAGGGTGGCTTTAGCAGCATTGTGCCAGATCCATCTGCCCTGGGAAACAATTTTATTTTATCTTTGTCCTTTTAATTCTTTGTCTTTTGTGAAGCACTAGTTAGTTGTCCCTTTTCCCCTGCTCCCTGTGTGGCTGCTGTTCCCTTCACCTGCAGCTTCCCCTTCTTTCTTCTCCCCAGCCTGGCTGCCTCTTTTTATTGCCCTTCTCTCAGAGGAAGATATTCTTAGGCAAGGGTCAGATGCTCAGGTCTCTTGGGGAAAGTACTTCAGGGTTCTGAGACAGAAATAGCACAGTGGCTTTTGGTGCCTGCTGGGAGGAGTCACTAGCCTGTGATCTTTCCCTCAACTTCTTTGGGCTCTCATGGAGTTGTTTGGCCCTATTTAAATGTGTTGGCTTGAAGGGGCTCTGAGAAGCAGAAGTGAGCTGGGTCTGTTTTCCCGTGGCTTTAATCTGTTTAGAATGTCCTATAAAAGCAACGTGTCTAATTGAAATAAAAGCAAACTTACATTAAGGTTTGATTTTTTGCAATGGAAAGTGTCTGATGTGGCGACCATTGGATTGCAAATGATATCTGTGTGGCAGCAGCCTCACTTGTCATCACCTGCAGGGCTTTGCACTCCTGTTCTGGCTTGGTCTGCTCTGGGCTGTGGATCTTCCAGCTGCAGAGAAAATCTGGTGAGGCACAGCATCTCCTCTTGTGGAAGAGCAGTTTTAACATAGCAAGGGCATACATAAAATCAGCTATTTGTAGCTGGAAAGATTAATGCTGTAATGGGATAATTACAATGCAGAAGTATGAACAAAGAAAAAAAGCTTTAGTTTTAACCCATGTTCTGACATGCAGTCCCTGCCTTTTGAGCAAGGCATTTTCTAGGTTTGCTGCTGGTTTTCCCCCTGGGATGCAAACACTAGCCCTTCATCAGGAGATTTGGACTATTTAATGAAAAAAAAAAACCAAACAAAAAAGCAGGAAAGATATTTATAGATGCTTCTAATTTGTATTGTAAATACTGGCTGGCAAGGAGAGCAAGAGGCTAGAAAGGCCATGGCACAGATATGGAAGAGTCTCTTCTATCTCTCACTACAAGCTCAGAAAAACATGAAAGGGCAATGTAATTGGGATGCTGTTGAATTATGTATAATACTGGCATCAAGTTCTCTATCAGTTTAATTTTGGTAATGCTTTCTTTCTTGCCAACATAATAGTCTCTGTAAATAAGCTGCCTTCTTGTTTGCTGGCATGGCCTGATTATATACAATTATCCCTTGACTGCTATGACTTTTTAAATTAGTAGTGGGCTCAGCTGGGTAGGTATTCTAGGATTTAATCTGAAATATTCATTGCTTTAACTGACCACATAAATGCACATGGTTCCACCCCAAAACCGGGAAAAGCCATTCTGCTGACAGCTTCACTGCCTTCCTGCAGTTTTCTTGCCACTGGAATTGCTTGCCACAATGACCTCCATGGTTTTAAGTAGAAGGTACCCTCTCAACAGAAGTCAAATTGAGAGTATTCTATGAGCATTCTAGTATTCTAGAGCTTTTACATTTTAAAGTTGACCCGGTAACAGTGAAACAAACCTGGACAGAAGGTTTTTGTCCAGCCTCAGATCCAGATGCGTCTGCAAGAGCATTTTTTTGCCTACTTTGCAACACATCCACATCCTCCTTAACTTGTGGAAACCTCTGTTCCATGACTCAGCTCCACATCTCTGAGGCATTGTTATCTTTACTGCTTCAGAGATGGAACACAATTTTCTCCCTTGTCAGAGGGAAATAACCATCTACAAATGCAGTGGTCTGGCTGTGATATGATAGACTAACATGTGTATTCATAAGCCCAGATAAGCTAGATTGGGATTCAGATTTCAGGTTACAGAAATTTTCGGCAGACTGTTGTTTGAACAAAAAGACAGGAGTTGGCAAATTCATGTTAACTGCAGTTAATGAACCTGAAATTTTAGCTTTAAATATTTGAAAAAGGTTGTCTTCAGCATATAGAAAATAAAGATCATGGTTCGGCATATAGAAAATAAAGAGCAGGTTAGAAAAAGCACGTGTTTGTAGTGAAACTTCCAGTGTTTGGCCCTACAGAGCTTGGAAAAATCAACACTTCCATCTTATGTGGTGTCTGAAGAAGGTAAAAAATCAGAATACAATTCCCAAGTGTCTTGATTTCTGTGTGAGGTGGTGTGGCATACTCACAAAAACTAGCTTCACCACAAAATTTGCCTGTTCACCATGTGCTATAGTAATAAGTTTAACACAAGATTTATTAACTTCCTAAATAAAATATTACTTCTCCTTATTTTGAGTTGAATTTTGGTGGCTGATCTAGAATAAAAATTAGCCCCAAAATGTATTGAAAGAGATTTGTACCCTCCAGTATGTCAAAGATTGATTTAGCCCCCCAAAGCTCCTTAGTTTTTAATTAACTTTTTTCCTTGCTCTCTTCACTAGAAGTTTTTGTGATATCATTTTTTCTGTGAAGCCCCAGCTCTCTGTGCTCTTAGAAAAAAAGAGCACATTTTTCTGGTAGGGACACTGAAGGATGCGAAAGAACATGTACTAACCGACCTTATGTGCTACTTATTTTTAAGGGACAAAATCTGAAAGTCTTATTTCTTTCTGTGCTGTAGCAGAAGGCTTTTGGAGCATCTCAAAAAAGACAATTAGAACTAGCAGGATAGATACAAAAACTAGGTAGTAGAAAGCAGGATTCGATGGAGATGTCTATTTGTATGTGGACTAATCTTTCAGAAGAAGATGTATCATCCAAACTAAATCACAGAAAGCCCTCCCAAACCCATTTGGAGGAAATAATTCTCTGCTGATGAGAGGAAGAGAGAGGTACAGATGATATAACACATCCCTTGTAGCTCTGATATCGATAGCTCTTTGTCAAAACTGACATTTGAGGGTTATTAAAGAGAGGGATGAAGGATCTGTATAAGAAGCATCAGGTCTAAATGTGGCTGTGGCGTGCCATTCTGTTTCCCTTGGCACAGGAGTGTGGGTTGTCACCCTGTGCACGGGCAGGCACCAGACCCTGCGCTGTGGGCTCTGGTTGTCCCCTGTCCTCGCCCTTCCCCTGGAGCAGTGATGGGGACCAGGGTGTCATCCCAGCCCGGGCTGGCCTCCCCTGCAGGGCTTTGCCGGGGAGCAGAGCGGGGCTGCCCTGGGCAGGTGCTGCTGGCTGGGAGAGAGAACATGGCCACATCTGTCCCAAATTTTTCATACATGGGAGCAAGGTTAGCTAACTATCTATCTCACCACTTAACCATTAGTCCACAAAGTGGGAACTTCCGACAGTCAGTCGCTGCTTCAAAGGTCAGTGTCAGTCAGTTTAAGCCTAATTCTCTTCAGTTACATCTTTCTGGTTTGTGTGTTAACCCCTTCTGTTGCATACAAAGAGACACTATTTAAAATCTGACAGATTGAGGAGTACTGAAACACAGCTAATGTGCTGAGTACTGAACACATGGACCTTAAAATATTTTAATATTTTTAAACATAAAAATATGTTTATTTTTAATGGTTTATGTGAAAAACCCAATCACTTGTTTTTAAAATTTTAAAAGTTTAATAGTAATAAAATGGTTATAAAAATAGCAATACAATTAGAGTAATAATAATTTGGACAACTTGGATTAGGATAATGTGAAACAGCAGAAACAAAGAGTTACGGACGTCTGGGTACCTTTTTCTGGGCAGCATAAGCCTGCAAAAGGACCCATGTTAACAGACGATTAACCCTTAAAAACAATAACCTGTTGCACATTCATACATCTCATACATGATGCATAAATTCCATTCAAACACAGGATTCTGTCTGATCATCATCAACTTCTTCCTTTTAATTCTGACGATGTTGTCAAGCCTGAGCGAAGCAGGAAGAAGTTCGTTTCTTCTGGTAAGAGGGCAATAAATTCTTTTTCTCTGAAAGATTTAGGTGGCTGCTATCTCGCTGCGGGTCCTTTCTTTAAAAAAAAAGTATCTTACCTAGCATAGTTTCTATTTTAACATTTTGTTATAACCCAAAACTGTATTTAACACACCACTTAAGAAAATTAATACAGCATAACTTTCTAACACAAGACATATACATTCATTTTAGTACTTGCGAAAAGCCAGCCCTACAGTACGCATTTTTCCCAGCTCATTTCAAAAGAAGGGCGGTGCTGCACTGCCCCCCTTTGAAGTGCCCCGGTGCCCTCCTTGGTGGCACCTGAGCGGCGCTGAAAGCCTCAATGGGCGCCCGGCAACGCGGGGAGCGGCGCCTGGAATGCGCTGGGTTCATTGAGAAATCCCCGCCTGAAAGAGCCGCGGTGGTGCCTTTGTGCAAGCGCATCCAGGCCGCCGCCAAACTCCGCTGCCCCGGCCCTTTGCCTCCCAGTCGGAGCCGCTGGGAAGTTGCCTCTTCGGATCACTTTGGGGCTTTGTGAAAAATGCGTGTTTTATGATTGGCTTTTCTTAAACATTAAAATAAATATTATATGTGTTATGCTAGAAAGTTATGCTGTATTAATTTTCTTAAGTAGTGTGTTAGATATAGTTTTAGGTTGTAACAAAATGTTAAAATAGAAACTATGCTAGGTAAGATCCTTTTTTTTTAAAGAAAGAACCTGCAGCGAGATAGTAGCCACAGGACACTTAAATCTTGCAGAGAAAAAGAATTTATTGCCCTCTTATCAGAAGAAACGAACTTCTTCCCGCCTCACTCAGGCCTAAAGAGGCTGTTAGGATTCAGAGGAAGAAGTTGTCGATGACCAGACAGAATCCTGTGTTTGAATGGAATTTATGCATCATGTATGAGATGTATGAATATGCAACAGGATTTTTTTTAAGGGTTAATCGTCTGTTAACGTGTGTCCTTTTTCGGGCTTATGTTGCCCAGAAAAGGTACCCGGATGTCCATAACTCTTTGTTTCTATTGTCTCATATTATCCTAATTCAAATTGTCCAAATTATTCTTCCTCTAATAATATTGCTATTTTTATGACCATTTTATTATCATTAAACTTTTAAAATTTTAAAAAACAAGTGATTGGCATTTTTCACACGTTTTAAATCACTTGTGTTAAAGTAATGTATCGTCACAAAACACTGCATGAACTTGGGGGCCCTTGAGGAGTTTTCCACAGAGTTACAAGCATTGGGAAGCAGAAACATAGCAGAGACCTGCTGCATGAGGAAGTGAAACAGCATTTTATGGCTGCTTTGAAAGATTAAAAAAGACCCCAGCAACCTACCAGACAAAAAGTAGTGTGTTGTTTGGGTTTTTTTTTTTTACTCCCAAACACAAATGTGAAACAATGGTAATATCCTTGTAGCCAAACAACAAATGAACTGAGTATGAGGTATGTGTTTCTTTGCCACCAGCCTGTGAGCAAATATTGCATCTAGAACAAATGGGTGAAATTTGACTGAATTAGCAGAGAAGCACCGTCTTGAGATCTCACTTTCCCTACTCTAATTATTATTTCTTATGGAAGCCCCAGTTGTGCTCCAAGGCTGTGAATGAGTGGAATTTTTCTTCCAAAGCAGACAATCCAACTGCTTGGCTATGAATGGAGAATTGCATGTCTTTCAAATTACCACACCAACTCTCAACACACAACGATTTTCTGAGGTTTGCAAGTGGAACTCTTAAATTAGTTTGAGATTTAAATGGAATTTTAAATTTTATTCCTTTGAGCCTTTTCTGGCTGCTTCTTTTTCATGTGCTAAGCAGAAAAATAACACAGAGCTTGTATTATTTCTTTCCTTCCCTTTTTGTTCTTTCTTTTTTTCCCCTCACTGTTGTAGGGCCTGAATCCATGATGCTTTGACCTTCAGCCTCATGGTGCTGATGGATAGAGGACACTTGGGAAGTTTTCCTTGTAGACATATTTCTGTTGTAGATATAGAACTGTTGTGTAGAGTATATGTCTTCATGCTGGAAGAGAAGAGGAACACTTTAGTTCCCCAAAGGTTTGCCAAAGCAAAAAAAAGGTGGAGAAGAAATAAGTGTAAAGGAAAGTTCCATTTTTTTTTTTTGCTATCTCAATACGCCAGCTGTGTTGCAGCCATCAGTTTTAACATCTTTTCTTCTTGATGCAAATGTTGTGTTTTTCACCTAAGCAAGTTCAGCTACCTGAAGGAGACTTGTCACAATCAGGAACATGAGTTATTCATGTAAGCTGGAAAGTGCTGACAGCTGAATAATTTTCATTGACAAATTGCCAGTGTGATTTTTTTTTTTTGTTTTAAATTTATGTACTCTAAGCTCTGACTTTAGGTGCATTTTTAATAAACACGTGTGCCTTCCCCTCTTCTTTGTGGAAGAGTGAGAAGTGACCTTAGAAGTATTTTTTGCTTTTAAGACTTAAGTTAGATGGGATGCATTCCACTCCCAAATTGATAGGTCACTCTTGTCTTTTGGGAGAATCAAAAATCTTTGACAAATTCTACTTGATGAGAGTCAGTCTACTTCCTCCCAACACATACACAAGGTAAATTTGTGTTATGCAGGAGAGCCCTAAAGTTAAAAGAAAGTGCCCCAGATACACCCACCCACTCCCCTACCTGGGAGCAACTGATTGGTGCCTAGAACAAGATTTTGTTGTAATAGCTAGAATATGGTTCCTTCTGTGCTATTTGAGTTGGGAAAGAGCACCTCGTTGGCTTTAGCAGGAGTACGAAAGGGTGAAATGATGATGTCAAGAGCTTAGGAAATGAAAAAGAAGATTGGTGTTTTTATAAAACCTTTTAATTGATTTTAATGTGTTGCTTTTAATGGCAGCATTTAAAAGCCGTTTAGTAAATAATCTCCTCAGTACAGGCATTTATTTGGAGAAGAGACATCTCCATGAGAGATTTTTAAACGGCAGTGCTTCATGCCATAGGTAAATCAACTAAATGGTGTTTTAAATACCCATTGATTTCCTTCTTTCAGCCCCCGTACTTCTGCTATATTTCATTCTGCCTTGCTGTGTGATAATATTGGGCTGTTGTACAGCTAATACAAAAATCTTACTGCTCTGAACAGCAAAAATAAACCCATGTTTTGCCTCATACTTAGAGACAGATGAGGATCTTTCCTGTACTGGTGAGTGAGTTACTGGGGAAATCTGGCAGACATAATCCATGTTGCTAATAGGTAATGTGCTCCTTCAGATTTAATTTCTATCAATTTTAGGTAAGTTTAGGTGAGTGTCTGTGTTATGGAGAAGCAGCAGTGAGTATTAGACTTATGTCACTTAATAATTCTTGTAGTTTTAATGGGGATCTCCCATCAACAGAGCCCGTTTTAGGGCTTTCAGTGAGACCTCAATACTGAATTGGTGTGGAGGCTGAGTGACGCCATCCACTTTTTTTTTGGTGAAAACTTGCTCTAATTTGGCCAAGATTCACATGTCTAAAAAACCAAAAATCACAATGAGATGTGCTATAGTACAGCTTTGGGTCTGACACCATGCCAGACTTCAGTGTCTATCTAGTAAGACACAGATCTATCTTCTACTTGGAAGCGTGGTACCATAAATAACATCATGAGAGTGCAAAAAGGAAAATACATTCAGATTTCCCTTAGGTAAATAAAAGGGGGTGATTTTTAACAACACATATGATAAAATTTTGCATAATGTGAAAGTACCATCCTCTCGCCTGCTAATGTAAAGTCTAGTATCCTGCAAAGTGGCATAAAGAAGATGGGTGCTGTACAAAATGGCTAGATAAAATTAATTCAGCTACTAGAAAAATAAGGCACATATCTTTACCTCAATGACTTTGCAGTAATTACCCTCAGCTACTGCCTGCTAAATCTTGGTTAGATCTTAATTGACATACTCAATTATAAAACTATAAATCTGGGAGAGGAAAGATCTCCCTTGTCTTTAGCTGCAATAATGTAGCTAATTCTAATAACGGTTTGTTATCTCACCAAATATGTTTAGCAAAAGATTTTTCTAATAGTTTAATGTCCCTACAAGGAAAAAAAGAATATTCACAATCTCTGAAGAATATAAAACAACCAATCGATAAGTTAATCAAATTAATCCTGTCAGTTGTAGAGAGGGGTTAGGTCTCCTGCTCTCTGACACTGTAGTAGCTGCAAATTCTGATAGCTAAAAAAACCAACAACAGTGCAAAAACTGAGCTGTGGGTTGGTAATGATGCTCCTTTTAGATCTTGATGAATTCTGTATTATCTGGATATATTATGTCTCATTAAAAGTTTTCCTGGTTTACAAATGGGATTTTATTTAATCATTGTCTTAAAACAAAACCTAACACCAACCAGCCACAGAAATGAAACTGCTAAAAAAAAACCAAACATGAAATTCAATGAGGAATTTTAAAGCCTCGTTTAAAAATTTCACTGTGGTCCTGTAAAATGTAGTTGTTACCCTCCAGAATATTTAGAGCAGCAGTTTCTATCTTTAACAGAATTGAGTTCTGTTTAGTCTCCAGAGGGGCGTGCTGCTACCAACAGCTTTGAAATCTTTCCTTGGAACTTCTCTAATGTGGGGTGCTTGTTGCATGTTTTGAGAAGAGAGGCATAACAGATCAGGCTATTTTCTACGTTTTTGAAATGTTCAAACTAAGAAGTTGTGATTTCCCCCCACACTCCTCCCCCAAGGAGGGGAACTGTAACTCAACCCACTTGTTGGCTCTTCTCCACTGAATACAGATCATATGGTGTAAATCTTTCTGAAAGGGAAGTTGTCATTTATTATAAACACATTTCTCTGAAGGGAGTAACTAGTGAACTGTAGACACCTGGATGTACTGAGTGCGTGACTAAACACGTCTCTGTGTGCCTGCATTCAAATTTTGGGTACTGTAAAGATCACACAGCAAGCCTAAATAATCCACTGTGTCATTTTGGGGATCAGCATTCCCCAGAGGAGGTTTTACAAGATGAAACTGGCTGCTGCTTCCATCTGCAGTCCATGTGCATGTGTTTTAGAGTACCTTCTCCAGGCTGATCTCTCCAAGTGGCAGCCAGATGTGGCTTTGAACTACTCCCCTGCTCTTTTTGTCCTTGGTTTTGACTCTTGTGAAGCAACACATGGTTCAAAGTTTGGGAGTCCCACACTGCCAGGCTTCAGTGCTGGTGTATGAGATCCAATTCCTGCCAAGAAAATCCCACCTCCAATGCTGTTCAGGAGAGCTGCCAGTGCTGGTACCTGCAGTGGCAGCCAGGGGTTCATGCTGGGATGTGAGCAGGCCTGGTACTGATAGAGCAAACCAGGGGTGGGCACCTGGGAAAGTGCTGTGGGCAGCATCCCTAGCAAAAGCAGTAAAATAACTGAGTGACCTGAGCCCCTGATGTTAGACACAGATGGGCTATGGGCTGTATTGGATTCTGAATCTGATTTGTGCTTTCAATTTAAGATAATGTTGCTACAGCTGCTTTTTTCTTCTTCTTCTTTTTTGCTTTTTTCCTTTTTAAATCTCGAAGGGCTGCATAGGAGAACAGAGATTCTTTTTACTGAAGCTGGCATCACCCTTTTCCCCCTGCTTTTCTACGTGATTTTATACAACAACCACAGCTGACTTTCACGTGAACTGGACAGAAGCAGGAAGAAATTCTGTCTCTGGCATTATTAACTGACTTCTTGGCATGGGAAAATAAGAGAGTGTGCAGACCGCTAACACAGGCAGTATTTCTTGAGATGAGTTTGAACAGGGGCAGCATCTGATGAAGTGGAAAAATGAGCTTTTCTGTTCCAAAGGTTTCATACTTTCTAGGGCAAGGCAGGAAGTGTTCTTTTCCAGAGAGAAAGGAAATGGGAGGCAGGCTGGCGAAGTGATATGCATGCTGACAGAGGAATAAAAAACAAATAATACTTCCAAGAAATATTATAGACCCCAAAGTTTATCTTTGTGGATTTTTCTTTTTACAGAAGTGATTTACTCACTTTGATGCTATTAAAATGCAAGAGATGACCACATCAAAACCTGTGATCTGAAAGAACAGTTTTCTTCCCCTCAGTTGTTTCTTCCTGTGTTTAATTTTATGTTCAATTATTTGTTTTGTAGCAGAGAATATAGAGTTTGAACTTTGTAAGCAAGGACCATGTGTGCAGGAAGCATATGCCATATTGCAGTAGTTGTTAGTAATAAATACAGTATTCCTAGAAACCTTTATCAACTGGATGCTCCTTGCCTCTCCAGTATCATTCCACTACTTGTTTGTCCAGTGCGTTCTCCAAAGACATATTTTGCTGTGGCTGAAGTGGTGCTGAATGCTTTTATTTGGAATGAAAGTTGCTAGGCATTGAGGTTGCTTGGTCTGTAGCTAATGCAGGTCTTTAGGCTGTTATAAATCTTGGGGCATCAGGAAAGTCAGCCTGCACCAATGGGAAACAGTGATATATTCTCATTGATCCCTTCTCCAAATAGTTAGCCATTTCATAAAAATGTCTAGATACACAGCAGCAGTGGCTCCCTGGGTTAGTAGCTAATTATAAAATGCCCTGCAGTTCTCTTTAAAGCAAAATGAATTTAAAGTATTTATGTCTTATTTTTTGTGCAAGGTAAGAGTTTAAAGTGCTCTTGGTTTCAGAAGAGACCTGAGAGACCTGCAGAGACTTGCAGAGGCAGCACAGCCTGTGCTGGGGGGCAGGCAGCTGTGAAGGGGCGCAGGTCCCATCACCTGGACAGTAGCCCAGGGCAGGGTCCATCAGTATCTTGTGTTCCTTTGTGCATTTCAGATTTTATTAATTGTCACTAGAAGCAGCAGCCTTTTCCTTGGCTTTAGTGGGATTGGGATCAGGTACAGTGTGATTGGCTTTCAGTGGTGATGGAAGCATAAGAAGAAATTATTCTGTGCCCAGCATCTAGCCAGGACATGTTGCAGGTGCTGGATGTCCCTTTGTCAGGATGCTAATAAATAAGAGTGGGTCAGTCACTTAGGTTCTTGCTTTGTCAGAGAAAACCCCACCTGCTGAGAGAGAACATTTTCTAGTGGTTGGTGAGGAGAATATTCTCTGGGGTTCCTCCCTGCTCAGCAGTAGGGTGAACGTTATATGGGGCACCATGTTCCATCTCTGCTTTTCTTTCAAATGTTGTACCTTTTGGTTGCCTCCTGGTCCTGACCTGCTTTCTGTGTATTTTTTTCCCTGTCTTTGTGCCTGGCTTTCTACCTCTTCCTAGGTTCCCTGGTCCTCTCTGTCCTGCTTTTTAATCACCTTGTTATCTTCATGCTTCTCTCCTTTCAATTAATGAGTTTCTCATATCTTGTTGCTCTCATACTTCTACACGTCTCTTTACTTTACCAAAACCAAGCTGTTTTAAGAAGAATAACAATAATTTCTAAATAAAAACCAAAGAACAGTCAGTCTCTCTTGCAGATTTCCCATGACTTCAGTGCATTTAAAATGCACACAGAGGTATTCTAAGCTACACTTTCTTTTTCTGAAGGATGTAGCTTCTAACTCAGCAGGTGAGAACAATAAATATTTTTTTCATTTATCGTGGTGATAAATATAATCCCTGTCCATTTGGGAGAGTTTGGAGGCCACCAGCAGTAGCTACAGCTATCTCCCAGCTTGTGTTCCTTTGCTGTGTTTAAGACTGATTATATTTTTAATCATTGATATGAAGTAGGGTTACTCAAGATTTTATTGTTTGTGATTTATGGATTTGATAGAAAGGTTTCTGAAGGAGGGTCTCTCCATGCATGTGTAGAACTTCACTAAAATTCAGACACACTAAAACTCAGACACACAACATTACCATCATTTTCTCTGTAAAATACGAAGGAAAATGAAAACAAGTTAATATTGCTGAATGCAGCTCAAGGGTAACAGGATGCATCTCAATGTACTTACTGATGCTGGATTTTGGCCAGGACTCCAAGCCAATAGACTACTGAAGCCCAGAATGGTTTTTTTAATGATAACAAGTAATTGGGAGATTTTGTATTTGCATTTTATCTTGGAAGCAAGTGTTAGAAATAGGTGTAACCAACTGTCACATAATCCAGCTCAGAAGAGTGCAGCCTTTCCAGCTGCTGGATGCCTTGCTGGCTGGAGGGTTTTTCTGCACATTAAAAAAAACCCAAAACAAAACCAAAACACCACCTGTCAAGAGCATATGAAAAGACTTCAGTGTTTTTAATCTCCTAACTGTAATAAACTCTGTTTTAGGGACTATGTGGTAGAAATAATTGGATTTTTTCCCCCTAAATACACACTAAAGTGTTGCATGAACCACAAAGCAAAGCTGATTTTACATTGATACAAGCTGCTTGTGAACCTCTGGTGTTATTTTTAACCTGGAGGTGAAAATGGTGTATTAAGTGTGTGCTCCCACAGTGTTTCCTTTGGCTTGACTTTTCCTTTTACTACCAAGATGTTTCACTGATGCATGTTTCAAATGCACATCAACTTTTTGTCAAAGACTGTGGTGAGAAGGAGAAACAGTAGATCTTGCAGGGTTACAGCTTTATACATCTTCCATCTTGCAGTTATGAGCATTTTTTGTATATCCTATATTTTATTTTATCCCTGTCTTTTTTGGGCTTATTTAGATGAAAAAAAGCTGGAGAACTGCAGTGTGTGTATATATAACATAATAGAGACAAAAGTCAGTGTTTGATGGAGATCCAATGTAGCTTCTGTTCTCTGCAGTGGAGTCACCTTTGTACCTTTGCATTGCCCTGGCCTTACAAACAGTAAGAACAGCCCTTAGGTCAAGCCTTAAATCTTCAAATAAACTTTTTAAAGTAATAACTTTTTTAATGTAGTAGAAGTACAATTTTTATTCTTCAGAAAGCAGCTAATTTTCAGTCTAAATACTTGGATTGTCTTTTCTTTCATAAGGTCTTGCTGACTCAGAATGCTGATGTATTTGTAATTTTATTTTCATCTGCAGGATAAAATTCTCCCATAACATGCAACTACAAATTAACTTAGCTGTGACACACATTTGCTTGGTTATATGGTTATCTCTTGCAAATTTTAGGCCTGGCTATGACTAAACTAAAGTGATGCAGAAAAAGCCTTGATTTTGTGGGAATTTGGGTATTTCCCAGTTTCTTTATGTAAATTGAAAAGTGGCCTTACTAACTGCTTCAAGAATAAGTACTATAAGAGCATGTGTGAATTTTGGTTTTGTCTCCATTTCATTTTACTACTTGTTTTTAATTTACTGTAGTACTAATGGTGAATTATGTCAATACTGAAAATAAAAAATATGAAGGGATTGGTTTGCTTTTCTGTAGCAATACAAAATCCTGGTCTGGTTTTGATGAGTACATAGCACCCCCCTTCATAGTAAGGGATTATCCATTTACTTTTAGAAATGCAGGAAAATCTCCTTTATGATGCCACCAGGTGTACCTAAGAATCCCTGAGCCTAATCCCTGCCCTTTAGCCCTCCATCACACTCTGCCCATGGATGCCCATACTGTTTGAACTCTGTTCCACTCCTTCAACTCAAGCTCTGTTTGCTCTGACTAGCACAGAGTATGAAGAGGAAGCAAAGGGGAAGATCAGGGTTTTTTTTAGCAGGCAGAGCTCCCACGAGGCTGAAGGTACATTGGAATGACTCTGTGTTGGTGTGTTGGTTGGGGCTGCTGCCTCTGCCTGTGGTGGGGGCCTGGCACTTGTTCCCCTTGGCATGATGCTCATTTCTGCCCTGAGGTGATGTCTTTCCCAGCAGCCCCCTTCACATGTAGAGAGGATATGACATAGAGGACTGGAAGAAGCTGTTTTTTGGAGGATGAGTGTGGCATTGACATTCTCTGAAAAAATTCCTTCGCTCAGGATTTTTCTCCTGGGAAGCTGAGAAGCCTCAGAAAAAAGGAAAACAATTCTGATCTCATTTGCTTCTCCTCTGTTTTGCTCATGTGGAATGTGTTTGGAGATTGTTTACCCACAGGTGATTGTTTCATTGGTTTCTGGTGTGAGTTGTTTTGACTCATTGGTCAATCAGGGCCAAGCTGTGTTGAGACTCTGGAAAGAGTCATGAGTTTTCATTATAATCTTTTTAGCATTCAGTAAGTATTTTTTCTGTATTCTTTAGAATAGTATAGTATTGTTTAATATAATATAGTATTATAAAGTAATAAATTAGCCTTCTGAAAACATGGAGTCAGATGCATCATTCCTGCCTTTGTTGGGGCATTCCCTGCTAATACAATGGATGAGGGCATGTCTGAGACAGACTGTGCTGCTCCAGTGTGATAATTTGTCAGGGAAATTTGTGTGAAAATGAGAAATCAGAAAATACGGGTCGGCATGGGAAAGGAGAGCGATCCAACAATGGGAAAGGAGGAGATGGAGACTGGGCACAGGGCAAAGGCAAGAGTGTAGGAGGAGTTATGTTTTCCAGATGTGGGCAGTAAGCATGCATTGGCATGGCAGTACTTTTATCCAGGTCTGGAAGAGGACATGACTTTTCTGGATCTCATCACTGCTGAGCTTCCATCTAACTTGCCATCTCATGGCAGAGAGCATTTTCTCTTTGCAGTGGTGATCCACCAAGAGATTGACAACACTTTCCGTAATTTCATTAGCCCAGATGACAGATGAGTAAGTTCCCACTGTGCCAGTGAACCTCAGCAGCATAGCAGGATGGTCAGTGAGGACATTTTGGGTTTGAAATTTGTTATGGGAAATCTAAATGATTAATTGCAAACACATGGAGAGGGAACTTCACGTGTTAGGGTTATGTATGAAGGATATCTCAGTTGCCAGAGTGAGTGATCTGTAAATGCTGAATTTTCTTCCTCTTTCTAGAGCAGAGCTTCTGATAATACAGGCATGTGCTGCAAATTCCCTACTCCATAAGTAAGCAGAAGGATTTGCTCAGGACCAGTTTGGTTACTGTGCTACAGTCCAAGGATCAGAAACTGGAAAACATGCAGCAAAGAAGGGAATTTCAGGGTGGCAGAGGAATACTTTGGCAGTTTGGACTGCCATAGGCTGCCTTGAAGGATGAGTCATGCAGGATTCAAAGTGACAAGCATTCAAGTACTTATGGATTTAGTGTTTTAGCTTGTAATGTTAAATACAGAGTCAGGGTGGACATCTGTTAGTCTACCAAAACTTACTGTGTTCAGGCAAAGCTGCTGCTTAAGAATCTGGCCAGAGTGAACAAGAAAAAAAAGAAAAAAATGCCTTAAAGACATGGAAAGTTAGCTTAGGCAATCAATAATGAAGCATCTTTGAAGTTTCTAAAACCACGGAGATTAATTTCCTAACAAAAGAGAACTGTGCCTCTTGTGATAGTATCTGGTATTGCAAGATAACTTTTAAGAGAACTTTTTATCCTTTGATCAAATTTTAATAATACTGTGGGTAGGCACATAAGCCCTGCTATACTGTCAGGTCTCCAGGACCTCTCTGGACAACCTATTCCAGTGTTTGACCTCTCTTACAGTAAAGTTGTCTTAAGATGTTTCAGTACCTCTTGTCCTGCCCGTGGGCACCAGGGAGAAGAGCTGGGCTGCAGCTGCTTGCCAGTGGGATTGTTATATTCACACTGCAGGTTTCAGCACACTGAATTTAATAACTGAATTTAACTGTTTCCCCTTTCAGTGGTGATTCAGATCCAATCTTGTCACTTTTAACTCCCCTCCATCTCCTGTATTGCCAGGGAATGCTTACACCATTTGGAAAGGCTTCCATACTGTCAAACAGGTTACAAGATTTCAAGGGCAGGTACAGGATTTTTGGATTCCTTGAAAAAACACTGGTTTGATACTCATTTCATCTGAACATCTGAAAAGTTACTTGATTCCTTTGCAAAACAAATATAGTAATACCAACTTTCAGAATTACTATTTTAAAGGAGTCCTGTCTTTCAGTGTTGCAGTTTTCTGTTGAAATGGTGGCTTTCTGAGTTGCTTTTTGGAGTTGAATATTGATGGTACACAAATGTAAAATAATTTTGTACTGACACTAAACATTTTGTATGGTGTAAGAAGTCTTGTTTTTTTTTTTTTTGTGAAGATCTCATAAACTTTAAGCCAACTACTACTCTGCTTAATTAAAAACAAACAAACAACAACAAAAAAAATTCCAAGCAAAATCATGTGTCATACAGTGCACCAGGGTCATGACATGGAGGCAGGTGGGCTCCAACCTGTGAGGCACTTAGGTCTTCCCTCAGCAGAGCACTTTATTTTGTGCCAGGCTGTGATTAATAAGTAGCACACACTGCCATGCTTTGCTTGAGAGAGGCCAGACACTCAGCACCCCACGTATTGAGCCAAGAATGTGCTGCATATTAGAGGGGGAAAAACTACATTGTACTCTAAAAATACTACCTTTTTGCAGGTCATATTTCCTCTCCCTATTCCCTTTCAGGTCTCTCTGGTACCTGATATTATTCAGTGGTAGTAGATAGAGAGGTTTGCTGGACAAGTACAATGCTTTTATAGAAAGAGTCATTCTGCGATTTCAGATTGCTCAAAGCTTTTTCCCTTCACTGCACTTATTGAGGGGAAGGGAATCTAAATGTATGAGGGCAGAAATAATTTCCCTTTTCTTTAACAATTGCACCCATGATGTCAGCTGCTGCTAGTAATGTGGAGTGATAAATTGACATTGAACTTGAACAGAATTCATGGCGTGCTGGAGACAATAAGAGCCTCTGAGGAAATAATTATTTTGCTGCCAGGAGCTCATGCATCTCAAATTGGTTGGTGTGGGGACTTTAGAGCAGCCTGCCTGCCTATTGACTGGAGTTGAGAGCTGGTGCTGCCAGCTCTGTGTTAGTGCAGGAACTCAGGCTTTGTGGTTTGCTCATAGCATGTCAGAAAAAAGAAAAGAGAGTGACAAAGGTCTGATGTTGCCCACTTTTACTTGCTTGCTTGCAGGGAGAGGCAGTGGGTGTTGAAAACCAAGTTCAGTAATATGTTTTTTCCTGTGAATATAGGACTTTGATACTCTCACAGCAGTACTTAACTGCAGACACTTGGTTATAGCCCGATTCCTGATGAGCGGCAGATCAGTTGCACGCTGCAGCCGCTAGAATTCAATTTAGTGCTCATGGGCTCAATCGATTTGGGGAGGGCAGAGTCCCTCTGATCAGTGACAGTTGTTACCAATTGGGGTCACAATAATTAAATTTCCCATGAAAGTAATTAGTTTGCATTGTACACAACACTTTGCTGGGTGGTTTTTTGCTTTGTTTTGGGCGTGGCAGTTCTAACAAAAAAGCCCAACCACCCTCTTCTCCTCCTCCCCTCATTAAAGTCAGTTTGAATGTTGAGGATGCTCCATGATGGCCTATAATTAAGGTCTTGCTTTTCATTAGAATAAAACATAAATGACAATTTGGCACTAAGTTCCTGTCGACTTTCACTGAGAGTCAGGCATCTTGATGTCTCTTCTGACTTTGAAAATTTTACTCTTTATTCAAAGGTCATGTTCTTGCAGAGAAATAATCTTTCAGTATGTATTTCAGTATTTCCCAAAGTTTGTAGCTTTCTTATGTCTCAAAGAGACTTTTCATTTGAACTTTGACCTCTTAAATCAGGACATATTAATTTATACAGGTCATAACGTTTTGGAAGGTTATAAATTAGTGTACTTAATCCCTATCTAAATAACAAACTTAAAATATACAAGCTTGCATTTTCAAAGAATAGTTTGGGACAGAAGGGGTCTCTAAAGGCACCATCTGGTCCAACTCATCTGTAATGAGCAGGAACATCATCAACTACATCACTTTATTCTGAGCTGCTCTTGTAATATGCATAACAGAACATGGATCCTTGGTGTCATGTTGGCTCCTGATTTGGGCTTGGCTTCAACTAACAAACTTCCAAAATGTGGGACAAGCAAAATAAAATTTTCATCTGTGAAAATCAACATCATGCCTTCAGTAACAATAACTTTTAATAACAGTTAGTGTTACAGCTCTGTGTTTTTCCAGTGGGCAATTTTTAACAATGAAAATTTCAGGCATCCAGTGTGGTGTGAAACAGCAGCTTGGACAATGAGCTTGATGTCATCTACTGAAATGTGGTTGAAAGCTATGTCTGAACTACCAAAGGGTTGTCTCCTCTGATATTTATTATTTTGATAGTCATAGTTTTTCAGTGATGCATCTCTAGTTATATTGGGTTTATTTGGTTCCATCAGTTACTCTGGTCAGAAATAACTTTTTGGGTCTTTTTTAGGCATGTAGCAGTATAAAATGAAGTGTCATTGATATATTCAGTGGTGGTGCTTCTGCTGTGACAATTGAGGCTAGTCTATGGAGTGACAAAAAAAGCCTTCCAGTAACATCTGGGTCAAGAGAGTATCATATATTTAGTCTCTGACCTATCTCAGTTCTTTGCTTTGTTTGATGCTTTCAGAGAAGAATCCTGTGTTCAGTATCATTCTTCCCTTTTTTTGTGGTACTGAAATCTTTACAAATGGAGATGTTTCATAGTTTGCTTACCAAGGTAAATGGTATCGCTAAACTAAATAGTAAAATGTAAAAAACCAATTGGAATTACTAGTACCTCGTGTGCAGTGAGCTGGTATGGTTACCTGCTGGTGAGCTGGCTTGTCTTGCCTGCTGTAATCTAAAATTTGACGTTGAGACATGAAGGCATGAATGAAAAGGTTAAAAATCTGCAATACTTTCACCCAACAGAAGTGGCCCACTTCTGTTGTAGTAATCTTTTTAGGGGAGTTGTGGCCAGTCATTGGGGGAAGAAGGCTTTGATGCTACCTGTGCTGCAGGGCAGCACTTCTTCTGTCACTAGAAAGTTTCAGTGTGTCCTATCCATTTTTTCATCTGAAACAACAGTTCATAAAGTGAATTCTTAGTTTTGCTTGGAAATCTGTGCAGTATGTAGTGCCTTAATTTTTCTCTATACAGCTTCATGCAAATGCCCTGGGGGGAATTCAGAACAGGAGAGTTTTAGTCAGAGGATAATAAGCAGAGAGAAAATAAGCCCTTAAGTATTGTGTAGTTCTCTTTTCCTTTTAGCAGTATCCCATGTAATGTCAAAGTCATAAAATGGTCCATAAAATGGAAAGGTGAAAGGGCTCCTTGTCCTATATAATTACTAGACCTTAGCTCCTGTTCACTTACTCCCATTGAAGGAATGCTTTGGCTCTGGTTCCCTGCACATGTTCTTTAATGAATTGCTGGCATTTATACTGAAGACAAAAAAGAACATTATCCTTTAAAACTTTTCTTCTATTTTCGTTTAATTAGTGCTATTTACAGAAGTAAAGAAAAAATTTTAAAAATCCAAATCTGCTAGTTTTTTCTTGTCTGATGTGGTAACAAATGTCTGGGATGCAAGGCACTAACTTCAGTGATGCTGATAGGAAATTACTTGTTTGTTAGTTGACTGTCTATGGTTATCTGTTCCTCAGGCTTTGAGATTCAATTTATTTGGAGTCTCACTGGTGGCAGGATTATAAAGAGTTTTTGCATGCTCCATTGTACTGACCTGTAATTTTGTGCTGTGGCTGCTGGGTTTCTGAGAAAGCAGGAGTGGACTGGATTCTTCTCATTTTTGCAGGGGAGAGGCAAGCATGTGCTAATATTCAGTTCTTTTTTTTCTGTATCAATCAACAAGTGCCAGCAACATGGATAAATAAATGAAAATGAGTACATAGTTAGTCTATGAGATATGGATATGAGATGAAAAACCTGACTGGTCTTGTTGCACATAAATTCCAATCATTAGAATTATTTTTATTTTTTTTTGCAGCAAGCATCTGAGTGCTGTGATTATTACTCAGGCTGCCCAGTTATCTGAGAAATGCCTCTTTTTGGCTTCTTGAAACCTCCTTACCTGCAGCAACCTGACCTCACCCCTTTCCTGACTGGAGTCAGCCTCATCTTTTCCTCACATTTGCTCTTGTTTTACTAGGGGCAGTTTTGATGAGCTGGAGACTGCTCATGAGCAGCAGCTCTCAGTCTCTGCTTTGGGGTTTAATCTGTGTAGGCCTGTGTGTGCAGCTTAGGTGTATTTTGGAAGTGCAGCATGCATTGGTGGTGCCACTGGTGAAACTACGCCTTCTGCTTGCATCTCTGTGTTTGTTTTGCAAAGATTTGTTCCTTTATGATGCAGAAAATGTCACCACCATGATACCATCTGTGCGCTTTTTCCATAGAGGAGTGCAGGTGAGATTTAACACTAGGGCTGTTCCTGTTTCCCATTCGGGGACTTTGAAACCTGCTTCATTCTTTTCATCAGTTCTGGGCAGAAATTTCATTTTGAGTGGAGATTGCTATCCATCTGGGAAAGAGAAAGATAGCCAGACACAAACCACATGTTATGAAGCTAAAGGTTGGATGTGGACCCTGTGTGTCAGGACTCTAGGAGAAACAGCAACACAAGGTAAGGGTTAGAAAAAAGAAGGTGGCTGCTGAACTAACATGCACAGGAAAGGGCAGAATTAGCACTAGGCAGTTCAGAAATGTTGAATGAGGGAAACTTAATGATTATAACAAAGCAAAAAGTCAGTGTATTGTTTTGATCACAGAAGATAAATCACCAGCCAGCTCTCCTTTACAAACAGTTAATGTGGGTTATTTTTGCTCCTGGAGCTGTGGGCCTCCAATTTATATTAAGATTGAAGAGCATTAATCATACTTCTTTGCACAGACTTTATCCCTGAACAGATTCTGCCCCATTACTGCTTTAAGTAATGACTGTGCTACATTTAGGCTTTGTTAGGGGAAGAGCATTATAATAGCTGAAGTTTTGTGTGGTTTTGGGCAAGCTGGAGTGACCTGAAGGCTTTTGTGTAGTTGACTGTGATTTACAGCATGGAAGAAACAAGTAGCTTGTGCTGCCAATTCAGAAGATGCCAGAAGTGAATTTTGGTAGGGAGCCTGGTCATGTTAACTTATGTGGGTTACAATAGTATAAACTAGTGATTAGTTTTTACCTGTATCTAGTGGCAATGGGAGTTCTATTCTTATCTTCTCTTGAGTACAATGCAGCTCAAATCTAAAGCAGCGTTAAGCTATCAGGTAGCACAGGTGAATAATATCCCTGGGTCACTCTTCAGGAGATAATGTGTTTAAACTGGAGCAGACCAGCAGGTGGTATATCCATATCTGCTGCTTCATTGCCATGCCAGCAGTTGACAGCTGCTCTTGGTGGCTCAGACAGCATATCATCTGTGGTATATTAAGTGCTGTATTTTAGGCAGACTATCAGGGGTACAGCAGACAGATGTCTGTGTTAAGTTGTCCCCTAATTAATGTCCATTGTTATGAGTGGTTTATAATGTAAAGAAGTAGGGTACCTAATGCCTGTTGAGATGCATGTAAATGGTTGTCTGGATCCCCGATGCTTTTCTGAATATCCTGTTATGTGCGTTTTGGCTGAAGTGTGGGAAATGCATATTTGGATTTTTTTAATAGGAGGTTAATCAACATGCATGTAGGCTGTGTGCCACATGTGAGCAATTTATGTCTCAAACTCAACTACAACCAATATTTTCTCTCAGGCCAGTAGTATCTTGAGACAGCATATTTTTCTTTGCATTTATGTCATTATTTTGTTAAGCAAAGTTTGTCTAGTGTTATCAGTAACAATATCTATTAGTGAGTTTTTCCTTGCCTGACAATTTACTTACTTGGAGGAAAAATAATTTTCTGTGTTTCCATTTTATTTCTACAGCTTTAGCCTCTTTTCTGCCTCTTAAGCCAAGCCTGGGATTGTGTTTTTGCTTAGCTTTCTCTTGTATAGATGTATTTTAGCAGAGACCCATTAAATGAATTTGGGTGTTGCACATGGACACATGTATACAGATATACTCACGCACAGAGTTTCCTGTTAATGTATATTCTTGTAGAGAGTCACACTTAATTAGTCGTCACAACTTCCCAAAATCTGGTTAGATTAGGTTATGGCTATGACCCATTTAAAAGTGAGTCTCTTCAGATTCCTGTCTTTTTGAGTTATTGTAGTCTAGCTAAAAATTAATCTGAGAATATATACACCTATGTACAACTCTGATTCTAATGAAACAGTATGATTGCATCTCTTGTTATTCATATCTATTTGTACATTCAAAGGTTTTAAAATTTTAATTATATTTATGAAGATGTTATAAGCAGTTCCTTATTAAGATACAGATTGTTACTAGACCTTAAATGCTTCAGGTATATACCAAAGTCTCCAGTTGCTAAGAGGAGCCTGTTAGCTGCTTGCTAGCTTAGAACTGGGATCATCTGGCAAATATATTGAAACATAAAAATCTTGAAAAGATACTGACTGTAGATAAGGAGCTAAGTGCTGAGGTCTGGCTCCTGCTCACTTTACCCCATTCTTGCATAGGAAATGTCTTGCAGTGTTGAGTTTTTCTAATAAGAGTATTGCCTAATTCAAAGCTCGCCAGATCCTGAGGATTCGAAAAATCTTGACCCAGAGGTTTTCTTTCTCCTACCCTTTTTCATGTAACCTGTAAAGGGAAGTTCTGTGATTTTTTTGGTGGGTGTTGAAATTAGCACTTTGATTTCAAAGGATTTTTTAGCAATTCACAATGTTGTAGACTGACATTTGTCAGGGCAGGCCCAAAAGGAGAGACAAAATCCTGGGCTGCTGCAGATAATGGGTAGAAAGAGGTTGAGCTATCCAGTGGCCCTCTATCCAGTTTTATTAGCTCCCTTGATAACTCAAGGGCAGCTGAAGACATAACATTTTTGAAACATCACCTCCTTGGAATGGGTACCTGTGTAAGCCCCAGAGCACTAACTTAAAAGTTCACCAATGTGTTGAGAAAAAATGGACAAAGGTCTGAAATGTATCATAATTGAACAAACACTTCTAAGTGCCAACCTAGTTAAATTACAGGAATTTGCTCTAATTAATGCAGCTGTAATTAATACAGCTGTACTAGTGCCATAATTAGTATCTTTTTCAGCCATGGTTTGTGTTATGGAAACAAAATACTGTGTAGTAGAATTCTGTTCACATTGGATACTTTGATTTAGCACTTGTTTGAGGGGTTTTTTTTAGCTGATGATAGGAAGCTCTAATAGGAAGGAATCCAAAAGCCCTTTAGACACCATCTTAATTTTCAGCATTGTTACTGGATCTGTTGCCTTCAGTAGAATTACTGTTTTGGTGCTTTCCTAGATTGAGCCCGGGTTAGCTGGAATATTTGGTAGATAGGCAGTGTACCTGCTGCATACAATTGGGAGGCAGTGGCTGGAACGAACAAGTCCTACAAATCTTCTACCAATTCTCCCAGGGTGGCCAGGGAGTAGGTGTGGCTAATTTGCCGTGTACAGTGTTCATGGATTTGGGGATAAATTTGCTGGCTCTTTGTCCTGTGCTGTAGTTGAAGGCTGACCACTCAGCACCTTTCCTTACCCTGTTGTGCAGCATCACCATGCCCGTGCTTTGAGTCTGACCGTGAATCACGTGCCAAAATAAGCAAAGAAATAGAAGAATTGCAAACCCAAATGCCCTAATGTAAGCCAGAGCTGCGTACCTCTAATGGAGTAATTTTCTATTTATGTTCTTTGTCTTTTGCTGAAGCACCTAAGTGTCAGATACAGGATGCACACAAGTTAACTCTACCATTGTGATAATATGGCATTATACTCTTACTAAAGATTTTTTTTAAAAGGTTTTTTTTTTTTTTTCTTTGCTTTGTACACACTCCATTTGCTGACTGGAGTTCTCAGTTTTGCCAGGTCCAGTCTATTGTTAGCTGAAAAAGTATTTCCTACTCACTGTCTCTTGGAAATGGTGCATTTCAACAGGAACTAGCATAATAGACTAACCAAAGAAAGTCTGAGGAAGATAGCCCTGCCCTGGTGGGGGACTCCCAGTTGTCCTGGCTCCCACTGTGCCATGGCAGTGGGGAGAACACGCTGCTGCATTCCCTGAAGTATGACTTTCCTAAGAAACAACTTACTGATTAAGTAGTCTTATAGGCCATAAAGCACTTTTTTTCATTAGCTACCTTGCCTAGCACCACTTTTGCAGTCTTTGAGGTATTTTTTGCCCCAGGAAATATCTTTCTATTTAGACCACATCTGTTGTTGAAAAAATTAGAAAACGAATGGTTGTGGTGGTGGTCTGAGTCCTTGCTAGTACATGGATATGCCTCTGAGCTACTGTTCTGTGTAATTTGCACGGATGTCAGTAGTATCTGAAAGACAACTTTTGTACTCTGCTGCAATAAGATTTGAAAATAAGGAGCTCTTTGTCATAAAACTCAAAAAAAGTATTGAGATACAATTTATAATTAGCTTTTTTCCTGTAGTTGCCAGTGCAAGTACTCACACGAGTCCCTTTTCTAATCCAAGACATAAATGAAATCAGAAAATTGTCATGGATGCTTAGTTTCCTTGTTTGCTATAATGAAATAGTTTATGCTGTTTTTTTTTTTTCTCCTTTGTCTTTGAGAAGATCTGTTAGGGTACAGCTTAAAGTGATTTTCTGGATGTTGTAGTAAAATTGCCAAAGCAGATTGAAGTATATTATAGAGACAGCAGTGTGATGAAAAATTCAGTTTTATTTTCTCATGAATTGTTATTCATCACAGGAGTAATTTCGAATCTCCAGGTCTATTCTTGCTCATTTTGCATGTATCTTTGAGATTCACCTGGGGTTGTAACTCAAAAACACAGGAAGCTTTAATTAATTAATTTATTTCCTTGATGGCATTAGTCCATGCTTCATTTCTGGTCAGATAACACAATAATGATGTGACTTTTTCATCCATAAAACCTTGTAGATATGCACTGAACATCTGCACATAATGAATCCATTCATGCAAAGAAAGATAAGTGACTTATTTATCATGCTAGATTTGCAAGAATTTCTCCTTTTCTACAGGCAGCTACAGATGTTTGTTGCCACTGAGGGCAAAACTTCACATTCTGTTCATCTAATGAGCAAAGTACAGGATGGATCCTTAAAAAATGTCCATCTCGATTTTTAGAGTAGCAGGTAAATATTTGTATAACGAAATGAAAGAAGGGCAAATGTTTTTTGCTGTTGTTAGTTGCTGAATTACTTTGACAGCCACAAAGCACCAAGTGCTGCTGGGTGCATCCTGGATGCAGCAGGTGTGATGTGGGCTGAGGTGAAGATACCACCCCTGGGAGTAACAGTTTGTACTGTTCCAGAGCTTTCAGCCTGTGTGGTCAGCAAATCCTTTGGAGCAGTGGTTCAGCTGTTTGCCAGGATGGGCTCAGTTCAATTACCTAAACATACAATAGCATTTGAGGTGTGCTGTAGAGGATTTGGACATCTTCATGTACAGGTAGGTGCTGTACAGGCTTGCAGGAGACCTGCTCCATGCCCTTCTGGCAGCTGGGAGCTAGGAGGGGTATTCCAGGGAATTTGACACTAGATAATTATGCCTAGTGACTCATCTATGGGCAGTGTTGGTGACAAGTGGGTTGTGCCTGAGGTGTCGACTTAAACATTAATTGAATCATTGTCCTGTGATTGATTGGATCTGCATGGATCATACTGGTCTTGTACAAAGCTGGGGCATCCCTGGATACCTGTGCATTGACCCCTAAATGGAAAATGTCTTGCTGCCTGCCCACCTTCAGGTCTGCAGGGCAATCAGGAAGGATCGAGATGGGTACGTGTGCATTATCACACCTGTGACATTTTAATTTATTCGTGGCAGTAGAGGATTCTGGAGTCGATGAGAGAGAGTGGGGTTTGCTGAAATTTGTGTCAGAGGGTCTCCATGGATAGAATTAATCTTTCAGAGAGAAATAGGGCAGTGTTTGGATTCAGCCTCCATGCAATGGATCCAGGAATGTGAGAATGTGGTTTTGAAAATACTGACTGAGGGGTGTTGAAAGTGACCAGGGCACGGTTACCTCTGTTAACACAGGCTTCTGAATAGGAGCAGATTAAATAGAAGGACATAATCTAGTCTGTTCTAAGGATGTGTGTGAAGGTGGTGAGGCACTGGAACAGGTTGCCATGAGAAGCTGTAGATGCCCCATCCCTGGAAGTGTTTAAGGCCAGGCTGAACACTGCTCTAGGATGCTCTCCTGGCTTGCTCCATCCTTCCCATGTGTCTTCCTTTGCATGCCCTGTGGCTTGGAAGGTTTTTCCCAGGTTAGCATAGCCCACTGCTTTTGGGGAAGGAACAGTTTTCCGCTCCCACTAGTGACTTCCACCCCCTGTAGCATGCAAAGCTGGGAACAGGCAGGCAAAGACCCTCCCTTCCCTGCATCCCACTGGCACACAACAAAGCAACCTTATAATGTACTCTCTTAAGAAACTAACTTAATAAAACTGGTAACATTCATCCCAGACTCACTGAGGTGAATGGAAAGGGAGGAAGCAATGGAGAAGTCGTGGTGCTTTACGGAGAAGTGTACCAAGAATCATTAGACAAGACTCTGGCATTGAAGTAGCTGGAGGAGAGTAGATGGTGCGAATTGAGTGGGAACTGTTGAAAGTCATAAATGGGCCAAGGGACATGGAGACTAAGCCAAAGGCTTGAATTTGAAGGAATTGCTGGAGACTTCAGTGACAGCAAAACCGATAAAAGGGACATCCATGAAATTGCTGGGAACGGCAGATGAAATCCGAGGAGTGAAATGTAGTTTTTTCACTGCTGAATTTACCTTACAAATGACTGGAGGGAGGAATCTGAGAAGCAGCTAAGAAGGGTGATTAGGATCAAATGCAGGGTTTGGAGAAGGTAGGAGGTCCCAGCAGACAGGCACTTTAAATGCAGCTCCCCTGGATATATTGAATCAGTCTGCTAATGCCTTCACTTAGCTGGCAGCAAAGTTACTAGTTTAGGATTGTATTTCTCCACCACTTGTTAACAAAAGTCCATTCCTGCTGAGTATCAATAGCTTTTATTGAAGTCTGTATCTCAGGAGACTGGGTCCAGAAAGGACAAGGGAAAGGCATCCCTCTGCTCTGACAGAGATGCCTTCAAGACAGAGATGAATAACACAAACCTTGGCACTGTGACGGAACTAAGAAAGGTGGAAATTATTTTCTTCTTGCTACATAGTCCTTTTTTTAATCTTTAATTGCGCTGTTAAATCTAGTCTGGAAGGGAGAATTTCTCTGTCACAAAGAGTTTTGTACGATTTTGAACACATAGGTAATCTGTTTGTGTAATTCCTGTTTGTATGCTGCACTGAAAGTGGGTGTAACTTTTTTCAAACTTCACAGATGGATTTTGAGCAAACCCACAATGAGTGGTGGTGTTTTGAGAGCAAGGGTTTGATCAAAGGAAGCAGCAAGAGTATTTTTTTTTTTGGTGCAGTGGTCCTCTTAGCTGTACTGCACTGCTGTAGCACAAAACACAAATGTAAAAGGGAATGAATAAGGCAAAAATAGAATCAAGATTACTTTCTGTTTGGTTCAATGAGGAAATTTTGTCATGCAACTGTGCCAAGAAGGTAAGCTGGCTGTGCTCTTAAGATTTCAGAAAAAAATCCAGTGATTGCAGACACCTCAATTTTTAGATACATGAAAGTCTGTCCCTGTTTCCATATGTCAAGATGGACACCCAGAAGCACCAGTCTTTTGGTAACATTTAGGGATTATCCCTTGATTCTGAGTCCAGGGTCACAAAGGTTGTCTGCAGTCTGGTAATTCACAACAGAAATAGGAAAACTAGGTCAGAAAATGCTTAAGGGATTCCCATTTAATGACATTGAGGCATCGGTGTTGTCAAACCATTTATGATTTCAAGTTCTTCTTTCTTTTCCTGCTGTGTGGCAGATGATTTCTAGAAAGTACAATCAATTGCAAGTTCAGGCAGCATGGGAATAAGTGTCAATAAATATGGAAAATCGTAGTCTTGTATGCCAGCATACTGCAAAATCATCCAAAGTGTCTCTGTCTAGCTTGGAAGGTCTTATTTCATCACATTTCTGAGCTGAGAAACAGTTGATATATTAGAAAAATCTGTTGGGAGAGGTAATGTGTGGTTTAAGACTAGCAGAAGTGCTGGAAAAGATCAGCGTAGAGGTAGACACCTAAACCTGAGCTCATGTCTGGACTGTTCCATACAGTCAGTGCAGAGAAGGCATCTGTGGGATTAATGCATTTCATGTAGTGTCAACCCACTACAAATGGGAAGGAAAAAAACCCCATTAATAAATTGTTTCTTAAAAGTACTTCTTTATCACCACTGAATTTTAAGTTTGTTTTAAAACAGCTCATGTGTAGATGTCTATCTCTTGCCTGACATTTAGCAAGGAAACATCCCAGAACACAGGAGCCCAAAAGGGTACCCAGGAACAATGTCTAACTGTTGATTTTTGGTTGCTTAAAAACAGGGGAGAAAGCTTGAACTGCTGAGCTTCACTGACTTATTCTAGGCTATGGAACAGGTATGTGCCTATGCTTTTTATCTTGATTGCAGGAAAAGAGCTCAAAGAGGTGGGATCATATACAGCTCTGAATAGACTTATTACAAATCAGAAATCTTGAAGCCTTCTGCAACCCTTGCTGAAAACTGTCAGCTTCAGTGTGACTGGGGTGGAATATTTGGAATGTTATTTAACTCTGGTGTTACAATAACCCCTGCAGGGCCCAGAAAAGTCAGGGCTTCATAGTACAAATGCGGACAAAACAGACCTATCTCAGAAAATGTACAGTATGTATACATTTCTGAGATATTTACTTATTTAAGCTCTCTATCCTTGAGTTGAATGTTGTACTCAAACAGAAAAAGCTCAAAGAAATAAATTTTCTTGCATATTTATGAAGTTCTATGGGTTAAAAAAAACTTAAAATTTCCAATTCTCATATATTAAAAGGCTGTTTGATATAAAACCACCACCACCCTGTAGCAATGAAAAATTTTAAGTGTAAGTAGAAGTGAAGGCAAAGCAGTTAACTTAAGCAAGTACTTTTATATTTAATATTAGCTGCTTCATCCACCATGACAAACTCAGTTTGGAGAATGAGTGTCAAAAAATATAAACCCATTTTAGAATACCTCATAGGATCATTTTAAACATCATGTTGAGAGGGATCTCTGACAGTCTTTAGTCCAGTCTCCTGCTCAGCCTAAGTTCAAAGCTGCGGAAGGTGGCTCATGGCCTGATGTAGTTCACATCAAAAGGTCTGCAAGAGAATCCAAAGCTTCTTGGGACACCTTGTTCCAGGGTTTGCCACCTACAGATCTCCACCCGTTCACATAGAGATTGCATATTCTTTGGTTTTCTTTGAAACTAATCCATTACCATCAAGAGAAAGTTGCTAAGGACTTGCTTCCAAACTTTCCAACTTTTTGGCCTGGAAATGATGCAAGGCACATTTTGGTTGGCTGTGCAGAATAACCTGTAAATGTAAATCCATAGGATGGGAGTTGTTGCAGGCCACTTTGCAAAGAGGTTGCTGATGCTTTTTGAGCAAGGCTTTTTTGTTTGGGATGCAGGAAAGACCAGCAATGGATGCGGGCTGGTGGCTGAAATTTGTGACTAGAATGAATTTTCTCTGAACTGTTATTACCCTTTAAAAATTGTTTTACTTGAAAAAACTATTTGTAGAGGTTTGCTGATTTAGTTCCTTGTCAAGAAAGGCCTAAGTGAGGGGAGCTGGTTTTACATTTTCACAAACTACTTAGTCTTTGAAAGTACTGATTCAACAGGACAACAGCATCTTGGGGAACAGTCCTAGTAATGCTTTCCCCAGGAAAGGCTTTTAAAGCCCGATGGACTACCTGGTCAAGTCAATGACATCTGTGGGGAACCAGGATTTTCCTCTGTAGTGATGGATACAGCTGTGCAAAACATGAGATTAATAACCCCCAGGAGAGATCTGTCTCATCCATGAACTATAGAGTATGCACAGATGCAAATCTTAGGTGAGACATTTAACTTCTGCAGGGCTGAAGTCAGAAAGATCAAATTCTTTTTTTGTCATATATTTAAATGGTTAGTGTCTAGGCCTTTTAATATTTTGTGGATGTAAATTGCTTTGGAAAACTACATGGCATTGTAGGGAAAGGAAAGAAATTGATACAATAAGCTTCTTAAAGATCATGTGTTGTGAGGTGTTCCCCTCCCTAGGGAGGGCACAGCTGGACTTGGTTGCACTTTTGTGACATTCACCTGGCACATGATCATTGAAGACCCTATGGAGAATATTTAATCACTGTCATGTACACACTTTTGTGTTCTGAGCAAATTTTTCATGTAGCAATGTCTTGTCTGTCACCTGTTTATCCCAGCCCATGGTTAGAAGCACAGAGGCCTCTGCTGCCTCAAGTAAAACATGCAAATTTTTAGTAATCTAGGAGTTTTTCCATATGTGTGTTCGAGAGAGTGGCTTTTCACATACATGACTGAACTGGGTTCCCACCTCGTACTGCTCAAATGCAATCCGCAGCCATGAGAGACTGAGCATGATTTCTGTAGGGATGAAGAATTGCATCATGTAACTGTGCTTTCATGAAGAAAGCAAGTTGGATGCTTGTTTCATGTAAAACTAGGGTCTCAGAGCCTGAATGACCTCAAGTGCTATTTTAAGTTCATTCATAGGCTTCCATGATCTTGTTGACCTTTTAGTCCTGACATCTCTGGTGCCAAGTAGTATGAAAAGTCAGATTCTCAATGAAAATGAGATTTTTGTCTGTGATTTAAGCTTTCATTAGTGAAACAGATGCAGCACTGAAGACATTGTCACGTGAAAAGGATGTATTTGACATTAGCAGTGACTTTTATCACTCTTTACAGCCATGGTAGAACTGGGCATATGGACAATATATGTGTTTTCAGATCTTTACCCTTTCATCTCCTTCAAACCCAGGATGCTGCTAGAATAATTTCAAAGCCAAGAGGATTACAAGCTAAAACACAGGATCAATATGAAAGTATTTGTTTGTTGTTGTATACACAAACATCTACTTCATTGTTCAGTACAGATTTAAAAAAGCAACATTTTTCTTTTGAGTTACATTTTTCGTCTAACCCACCCTGTTGTTGGGGGTGTCCATCTTTCTCCGGAGTTTTGTGATGCGGCTTTTTACATACATATATCCTTTAGAAACCATTTGTTCATTAGTGCAGCAGTAATCATGGAAATAGGTCACAGCCTCTTTGGAGTTAAGCTGTTACGTGCCCACAGAGAACGGCACTTAAATATCAATAGCGTAACCGGGAAAACTCGGCAGTTATTTCCCTGTTTTCTGCAATTCAATGAGGAGTTGTTCTGTGCAGACCCCATTGCACTCCAGATGAATGGTGGTGATTGTGAGAAAATGATCTTCTATTAATGCAAGATGTCACACTGAGAACAAAGACTAGTTCTTACCATGATGGGATGAGCTCACTCTAATCCCCAATTTGGGAGACTTTGATGCTTGTTCAGGTGCCAGTTTTTCCATATATGACATACCAGAAAGAACTTTAAAAAAAATGCTGAACAGGGCAGTGTTAAACTGATTCATGGCTCCCAAATCTCAAGGTCATATTGGGTGAGATGTCATATAATTATCCTTTTGCATGCCATTTCCCAGAAAACCACCTTCCCTATCAACAGTTTGAGCTTTCAGAGTGCTATGAAAATAATTCATATTAAATTTGCTTTAAGTAAAGAAGTGGAGGTCTTTTTTTGAGATAACGTAACTGTTTCAATTTATCTTGTCTAAATGTTTAAAATATGTCAGTCTAATTAAAACCGGCTTTGCCTACAGGATTTTTGAACTGCAGAACTTTGCACCTCCATCCTGGGATTTTGGTGTGTGGTCAGTGAAATCCAGGAAAGACTCATTGTGCTTTCCTGACACACTGTTCCTCTGCAGTGCCCACCCATCCATCAGAACAGGAAGGACCAAAACATTATGAGTGCTCTGTTTCATAAGCTATTACAAATGCTGTGATAACCAAAGATTTTTTATAAATTTACTCAGTTATAAAATCTTTAAAAAAGGACACTGTCATTGTGTCTTGGAGATTTAGAAATAGTGAGATAGCCAGCAGGATTTCAAACTCAATAATCCTGTAAGTTTACAGTTTCCTCTCTCTGTTTCAGTAGTGTTTTATGTTGGTTTCCCTATTCCACTAAGATGCCCCTTCTCTTGGTTCATTATCTCTGCAGCACATAACTGCCTTTTACCCAAGATCCCCAAGAAGACATTTGGAAAGTCAGCAAGTTCTAATAAAAAAGGACACGTATTGCTCATTGCTCTAAACCTAACTTTTTTCCCTTGTGATCTGATGTATGTGGCAAACAGAGGAGGGTCTGGTGGGTGCTGTCCCATTGTCCTGCTTTTTTTTTTTTTTTTTTGTTCCACCTTTTTATTGTGCCAAATCCTTTCTATAGAGAAAGCAGACAGAGTGCAGAAATATTTCTTATTCTGTATATCCCACAAGAGTAAAATGTGAACATTGCATAACCAGCAGGATCAAAGGTTGTTAGAAACCTCAAAGAAATAGCATAATTTCTTTTATTCTAATTTTGAAGGTTATAGGGAAGACTTTTTTGAGGGGTGTTTGCAGGGTGTCAAGAGAATAGAAAATAAACTCCCTGAAGAAAAAAGAAATAAAATATTCAAAATAGTGCTGGAACTGCCAGACTTGTATTCCTTAGAGAACATGAATTTTTATTCTGTAGGCTGCTTTGTAAGGACTAAGCTCTCAAATTTTATGTTTTCAGTTATGAGTTTATTTTAATGTATATATATGCTGTGATGTAAAGTACAATCAGATCAATTAGTAAAGTAAAAGAACTAGGCTGATGTGCCAGAAAGATAAAAACCAAAGTAGCATTTCTTATACCAAGTAAAGGCCTGTAAAATTCCAGCCTAGATTTGTGGGAAAAAAAAAAAAAAAACAATGTCAGAGTAATTGGCAGTTCAGAAGCACTGTATTGGAAAGATGTGGCACATTTTGAATATGACAAGATTAGATTCAGAAGAGAGAAATTGCAAGAAGACATAAAAGAAATCTGGTATTTACCTCAGTTTTAGAGTTATGATTTGTGTTTGTGTTACCAAAGGTGTGTGGTTAATAAGATGCTAGAATGAGTCTGCCTACATGACTAATTTCTGGAATGTTCTTTTGTTTACCCTGGAGACTATATTTTTTTTTTTTTCTTCCTACCTTTCATTAACTCTGGATGCAGAATCTTTGTGGGTTGCCATCAAGTTTTAGCTCAGGAACTTTCCTGAGGCTTTTGTAATTATCGCCTTTAATTAATACTGTCGGAAAGATTGTCAGCATCTGTGCCTTTCATCACAATAAACAGAAAATCAGGGGATTGGAAAAGATACAGAGAACAGCAGTCCTGCTCAGGGATGTGTGTGGTCTTCTCAGGTGGCCCAGAAGGAATTTGACACCTGCCCTGGTGCCAGCCCATACTGGGGATGCCTGGCAGTGGAGCAGCACCTCTTCACCAGCTGTGTAAAGCAGGAACAGGAATTGCAGCACTCCTTTAGAGAACAACTCCCCTTGCCCCCTCCTCCCCTCCCAGCATGCTACAAAGCTCCAGGTCACAAACACAGCAGCAGCAAGGTCTGGTGTGTGATCAGCTAATGACATCCCTCTGATTTCATCCAGTGCTTGTGAGCTCCTCTGGGAGACTCCTCCTTTGGTCACTGCTGATTCTCAAATTCATGCAGTGTCAAAAGCCCAACTGCAGGTATAGAGGGCTCTTCTAAATAATAGTGTTTTAAGCAATGCTGTGAGCTCCTACTAATTACATTAAAATCATCAACAGTAGGCTTTTTGTCTTAGCCCTAATGTGGAAGTGGCATTATTCTGGTCCAGTGGTGTTATTTTAGTGCTCTTCTGTAGAAGATACTCATTGCCTGGAGTGCTTGAAATCAACCCTTTTTATGTTGTTTTGCTAGAGCTTTTGTAGTCTAAGAAGAAATGAGAGATATGTGAGCCATGGCAAGGAACAAGTGGCTACTTGCACTGCAAAATTAAAGGCCAAGCACAATTTAAATGCACAAGCAGGCAAGTTACTGTGCAGGATTCAGAGCTGACAGATGAAGTGGCATAAGTTACATGTTACTAAGTGGATGTAAGTGGATCTGGCTGAGTCTGAAGGGGCAGAAATGATAACGTGGAAAAGTCCTAATTACAGCAGTGTAAGTGATGCTAGAACAGTTTTAAGCACCAATCAAAGAGAAGATTAGCTTAGACAACAACATGCAAAAGTTATATAGAGCTGCTGGGAGAGAGCTACTCAATTGCCACATTTATCTTAAGTTTCTTTCATTGCTGACCCTCTTCCTTGTTTTTCTTCAAGTTTGGGTTGCTGCATACATGGTGCATAGAAGTTGCTTTGTTCTGTGCATTCTCTGAGCCTCATCAACCTTGTCTGATGGCTCACTTTCCTCTCTGTGCAAGTAGGATGTGTGTTTAGGGAGTGGGGAGGGCTGCTGCTCTGCTTTCAGGCATTCCTGGGGCAGCAGAGAAGCACCTTGTGCTGCTTCTCTCCTTCATTTTCCTTGTATGTCATTAGCTGTTGACTTGCTGAGCCTTGCCATTTCTGTTTACTGTTGCAGAACATGTCAGCCAAGGCAATATAAAAGGTGGTAGATAGTATCTGGGGTGTTTAAGATATAGGCACGTGTTCTTAGACACAAAGCATAAAACTGCCCATACTATGCTGTCATGTTGACTTTGTGATCTTGGTAGAAGTTTCCAAGGCTTTGCACACAAATGCCATATGAAACACTGTTTTTCTGCCTCATGCTACTTTTTTTTGCTTGCTTTTCTCTACTTTCTTAATGCAATAATAATAGAGCATGGGGATCAGTAAAGTAGTTCTCTTTGTTTAAATATGCCAGGTCAGACATCAGCATTGTTGTTTCTGCTCCAGTGCCCTTTCAGTTCTAGTTTGTGCAGGATTATATGAAACGAATGTGTACATTAGTTGTTAATGCAACTAATTTTCTCCACTTCATTGCTTGACTAAGTTCTGCTGCCTCATGACACCAGCACTTGATTAGAATTAGATTTGTTCATATTGGGGCAAGGAGCACTGAAGAGGTGGTTCTATATTGGAGAAGCATGTGCTTATCCATGGATCACTGATGCATTTCATTTATTTGGCAAGATTTGTTTTGGATTGGTTTGGGGGATGGAGAGACTACTTCAACTGCTCTCCAGTTCTGACAGCAAAGACAACAGTAACCTTGGCAACTAAGGATGCTGAAATACCACTTAATCCTTACTCGTAAGTCAATAGGGTTTTGCTCAAGTAATAAATTATCAAACCTCTCAGCATGTGGCTGAAGAAACTATAAAACAAATCGGGTGCTGCAGTTCAGATAAAATATTGGTGCAGCCACTAACTGCATGGCTGCACAATTGAAACAAACTTTGTCAGGAATTTTCCAGCCAGAGGTCTTTTCTGTCTGAAATTGCTGATTCACAGAAATCAAAACTGTGGGAGAAGATTTGTTTTCAGGTTTCTAATTTCAAAGCAAAACCAAGTAGTTGTTTAAATATCTTTCTCTGACATTTTCTTAACGAAAATGTTAAACACTTAACGAAATATTTTTCTGTTAGGTGTGAAAGACTGTAAATCTAGCAGCTGTGTATTGCAGAGTATTTTGGAGCAAGCAGGTGCCCAAGAAGAAAAACCTGCTCCCTGTCTTGCTGCATAGGGCTCAGCTGGGTGAGCTGGTGGGGCCTGAGCTGTTTCACAGCTGTGAGAGTGCCAAGTCCAGGGGCAGGAAGGAGGGTGAGAGGAAGGAGCAGAGTCCCTCCTTCTGGCTGCAGCTCCTGCTTGTGCTGCCTGGAGTATAAGGTGAAGTCCTGCTTTGAGTTAAGGTTTTGCTCTGAATCACCTTTGGAAGACCTTCTCTTTGTCTCTCTCTCACATTTGTTTCTTTTGTCTTTGGGGTTTTCTTTAAAAAAAAAAAATACTTTGTGTCTCTGCAGCAGAAGCCCATAATATCCTCCTGGTCTTGGAGCAGTTTCCATTCCACGTTTATATGCACAGTAAATAGTAAGAAAGTTCCTTTGCTATTTCTAGCAATGACTTCTGTTTACTATCCTGAGAGTCATTCTACATGATCAAAGGTAGTCATTGTTTCTTTTTAGCCGAAAACTTTGCTGAGGGTGTGGAGTATAGCTGCCTGTAACATGACCACAAACATGCACAACTTTTCATTTACTGCCATAGCCTCTTAATGTGGAGAAGGTTGCAGTTGAAGTTAAGCTGCTGTGAAAATTTTTACAGTAGGGAGATTTTTACAGTAGGGCAGGGTTTGGGATCAGATCAGGAGGAAAAGCTGCCTGGAGTGAAGGTGGGGTGGGCAGGAAGTCAGGCAAGGTGTGCTGCCACCACCTTGGCTTCCAGTGCTGCTTGTAAAGCCACGGCTTGGTGCAAGGAGTGGGAGACAGCGGTGCAGCACCAGCCAGGGGAGCACTGCTTGCTGAGGGCAGCTTTTAGTTGCCAGTTTGGGGACTGCCTTCTTAATTTAGCAGACAATTTGAGTGAACTTGAGCCCCCTTTGTTGACTTGACATATATAGGTAAGTGGAGCTGATGTGGACTGATAGTTTTTGATGCAATAGAAATAATTATGAAATACATGCAGGTATGTTATAAGTCTTGCAAATGACATGGGTTTTAAAGGTTGAGAGAATGCAGAACAACTTCTACTTTGTTTACCTTGTCTTTCCTGTATTACTGTCTCCTTCAGTTTTTCCTTGGTTCCCCATTTCTTGCTTTGCTTTCAGGCTGTTCTCCACACAAGTTTTGGAAATATTTTCAGGTCATCTATAAAGCCCTGTTCCTTTGGCTTTTCCTGTGTTCATATATACACACATACAAAAGATAAGTTACTATTACAGTTGCTGTCATGTCATTTTGAAAGGTATTTTCAAGGCTGGAGAACAAGATGTTTCATCTTTTCACTGTTGTACACTAGTCCCACCTTGTGAAGTTAATCCATCTGCTGACTCCTCTTAGCATTGTTAGTACATGTCCTCATTTTATTCCCTTGGTTTTTCTCTTTTAAGCATCTAATAGGAATTCAGCTCAGCCATGGTGGGCATATGGAACCTTGCAATGCCTTCTATTACTTTGGCAGTGGGGATATAAGGAGTCCAATATTCACATGAAAGATTTGACTCCAGTAGGAAAATCCTCAAAAACCTTGCCAAATGTTCTCAGAACCAAGGGAAGTAAAGCTGGGATCTCAGGACAGCTAATTGGATCTTGTGCTACCCCTCTTATTTTTCAACAAACGAAAAGCATCAGTAGTGTTTTTGTATGTTTTGGGGTTCCTTGTTGTTCCCCCTCAAATCCCTTTCTTGGAATGACTTTTTCTTAGCAAACAGGATCCAGATGCTTTAGGAAAGAGTAATAGCTACTGCTTAAGTCTGACTGTCTTTTCTATTTATTGTGTGTTGAAGGCCTGTTACTAAAGGTTTTATCACTTAAAAGGAATATGAAAATAGACATGAAGGAATCATTTCGCTTTTGTAGATAATAAGTGTTAAAAATAATTTGTAGAGTTCATAAGGCAAAAGATTCTTAATGATGATTGTGCTGTTGTGACAGATTAAAAAAATAAGGAAAAAAGGCTGGAAATGGGACTATTATGAACTTGTTAGATGAACCTTTTCAGTTGTACTATCAATATCCTGCATGACCTTCACTCCCATTTCTAAGGTGAGTTAGTGCTGAAAGGGAGGACAGAAAGTGGGTCCCTCACACTCCATCCTGTGCCCAGGCAGGGGCTCCTCACTCCTCACTCAGGCTGATTTGGCTGGTGCCCATGGTGCTGCCAGTACATTACTGGATGCCTAGAGGCTGCTGCTCGTTTTCTTAGGAGAGCCAGCCAAGGTTGCAGCAGTGCTCCATCACTCCCTTGAAGTTTTAGGGGGAAGGAAAGTTTAGATTACTTTGCTGGTTGATCAGTGTGCTGCTGCTTTGGTGTTGTACCAGTGTATCTGTCAGGTTTGCAGCTGTGCAAGTTCTGCCCTGGCCACCCAAGGGGGACCTTTCCTTCCCCCTGGCATGTGTTCAGTGCACACGTTACACTTGTGTTTGCACGGACATCTTCAGAACTGTGAGGATTTCAGATCCCTGCTGAACTGAATTCCATTCTGCTTAATTACTACATGAGCTATAATGTTACTTTGTGCAACTGGGACTAGTTTGAACAAGTCCCCTGAATCTTTAGGGTCGTCTACAGCAGTACCTCAAGCAAGATGCTGTAGCCAAGGGCCCCTAGGACTCTGTAGCCTCCCTCATCCAAGTGTAGTATTGCATTGGATATATTTGCTCACACAGCCAGAACTACAGCCTGTAAAGAGAAATTGAATGAAAGGGAACTGATAAAAAGGTAGAGGTGGGTGGTGAGTTATTTAGAGAAAACAGTTTTGTACTTACCCTAGGTCTAAGGCTGCCCTTAAAGCTGAGTCAGATTTGGTAAACTTTCACATAACAATGCTGATCTGGAGCGTGGTGGTTCATGATTGCACTTCTTGGATTATGACAGTAGCCCTGGTTGCCCTTTCCTCTTTTCTAACAGGGCTGGGAGCTGGAAAAGGATGCTGCATAACATGCTGAAGCACCCCTGCATATGTACCCCAGGGAAATAAGGAAGCCCAACAGACACTGTTTGAATACAGGCCTTTGGTGTTCAGCTGTCTGTGCTAAAATAGCAGTACTGGTCCTCCCTTGCCTGGAGTGATACATCAGTCTGGTGCATGTGATTGCTGTGGCAATTAGGTTCACTGCAGATCTTTAATCTTATGGTACAGATCTAAAACATTTTTCTCAAAGTTTGCTTCTCTTACATGGAGTTGGCTTTTTTTTTTCTCTGTGTGTTTAGTGGTGGGTCCCCCCCCCCCCCCCCCCCAGTCATTACAATCACTTCATTTTACTGTAGTATGCAACAGGCACAGAATTTGGAGTCTTACCATTTTTAACAAGTTTTTGTTTTATTTTAATACATTTCCTATAGAACAATGCCTTTTTTTGTCACTAACTGAAAGGGCTGAAATGAAAATGAAAACTGGTGACTTCCACAACACACTAATCAAAATTAGAGTTTCCTTTATGATTGTTTTGACTTTCAACCAATAGAGCATTAAAAAGAGCATTGTTGCCCATCAATAATAAAGTAGAACATTGCTAGAATTAGGCAAAAAGAGCATTTGTAAAATTCTGATGAGTTTTGAAGCAGCTTTTTGGTGTGTGAAATTTCTGTCTAATCACTTTCCTTAAATGAAAAGTGACAGGTAGGTGTTGTATCACAACAATGTCACTCTGTTTCTAAGAGTCCTTCCGTACCCAGCAATCCAACATCAGGCAAATCCAACCATCCTGGATACAGTCTTATTTTATGCAGCTACTAGACAGGCTTATTTGCTGTAGCATCTCAGACTTGACTTCATTTTAGTTGGGATCTTCCTGTCCAACATAGAGTGTCTTGTTTATTTATGATAAAACTGAAAAAAAGGGGAATTATTGAAATTGATACAACCTTCTTCAATTGATACAATCTTTTCTGCTTTCTGAGTACACTTTGAGATTGTGGAGGTAATTCAGGAACCTGGACGAAACTGAACATCAATGAAAATCAGAAAGTCACTCCACAGATAGACTCAAAAACTTTGGGGAGACCCTTGTGTCTTTTTGTTTCCAAATAAAATAAAGACACTAGTGACAAACCAACCTTTTAAAATATCCTCACTATTGTGCTTTCATTGGTTAGTTCTGAAAATCACCAAATCCGAGTTAGTAGAAGTCTTACATTTTCTTTTTTTTGTCAGATTTGGAAGTATTTTTTCCGGGTGTGAGCTTTGCAGATGACACAGGTTTCTCCTGCATACCATGTAGTGTGCGAGGATGGGAAGGTGACGCTGTACCTTGGAAGAAGTCACTGTGTTGTCACTAGGTAGACACTGACCTCTGTCCCCTAAATGCAGTGCCACCCATCTCTGCTCTCCTGCCTTTCCATTGCATTCCTGAGTTTCATCACTTAGTCTGCCATTTGGACAGAAGTAGCTCCATAAATGCAGCAACTCAGGGTTTTTCTTCAGTTTGATTTCAGTGTGTGCTTATAGACGTTGCTCGTGAAGTGGTGAACGTGAGAAATCTGGGAAGTGAGAGCCAGCATATGGAGCTAGCAAATGAAGATGGGAACGATGAACTAAATGTCGCTTTGGGGAGACATGATGTTAAGCATTTGGCTTTTCAGCTTTACAGCTTAGATTGTGTAAAGCTAATTTATACTCTTCGACCCAGTGATGTCTGTCTTCTAACTGTTTATTGGAAATATGATTGCAGTTTGTGTAGATGTTTTCATACAATAACTGTGTTGTCAATAAAGGGGTTAGCATATCGCTCCCCCCAAAAATCTCATGGATCACAGTCACTTTCCACATTTTTCTATGAGTACAATAAAATTATTTCTTTATTTTCTGTATATTGGAGTATCTCATGTGCAAGATTCATGGACTCTTATGATAAGGCACCTACTACTCTTAATGATACACATACTACACAGTAGTAGGAAGAAGAAAAAGAAAATAACTTCTAATTTTCTTCTAATGTTCAGACCTTCTTTACATATTTTTCTCTACCATCCTCAGACCTTCTTTATACATTTTTCTTTACCTTTCTTTAAGTTTTCTCAAAGTGTTAATAGTGTTAATGCTGTTCTCAATTACTTTTTGTGGAAAGTGGTTTTATTATTTTTTTCTACTTTCACTGAAGGAGCAAATCGTCTCCCCTTTTAATAAAGATGTTTTTCTTGTGACTTTTTCACATACAGAAAGCTAGCAGCATACTTTTTTAGGCAAAGTCAAAGAGTATCAGTAGTTATTGGAGGAGACACCGGTAAAATAATTAAACCAACAGTTATCAGATTGAACCAACAAAATGCAAACCCCAAAAAACTTTGCTTTCAAGCATTTTACTGGGCTACTGGTAAAACTGTTCAAGTTAATGCCACTGAAATAGACAATGAAATAGCATTTCTGAGTAGTCTTTCAAAATTGCTAAAAGCTTGTAGTGTCAAGTACCTTCTCAATACTAGAAAAAATTAAAAGAGGGAAGGAGATTATGCAGATTTTGAAACTAAAATAAATTTATTTCTGGTAACAGGACTTAAAGCCACATGCAGGTTTCCAGAGGCTTTATTACTCAGTACTTTTATTGGCAGAATGAAGAAGGATGCCTAGTGGAAGGGTAGCCTTACAAGTAGTTACCCACCCCTATGTGTAGAGAATAATTTGGTCTCACAGAATGCTTAGATCTGTGCCTGTGTCCACCTCTGGTTTTCATTAATGCTGATAATATCTTAGCAAGTATTCAGTGAGTCACATCATATGGATCTGCAAATTGTAATTTAGGAGCAGGTATCAATTTCAATGGCAGGAGTTTGGTTCCAGCCACCAGCCCTGGCTGGCTGCAAGCCTGTCAGGCTGAAACAGCTCATGGGAAAAGAAGGAAAAGTCTTGTTTTAAACACAGTGACTTGAGCCTGAACCCTGTTCAGGGGCATGAGTTATCTGCTTGAGACCACAGGAAACTTCCCTTGAGAGGAAGATTCAGTCACAGGTGAGAATGACTGCACTTTTTATAGAGATTCACAAGTTTTATTGAAGTCTGGATTTGGTTTTCGTTAACCTCTGCTCAATGCTGGATGACTTCTAGCCAGTGAAGATATTAAATATAGTACTAGAAAAATCTAATTTTCCCTGGTAAATTACCTGGAACCATTGTGGGTAAAGTTGTTTGGCTTGGCATAAACTCCTCTAAGAAGGTTTGCCTGTGGATATGGCGGCCGAGACTGATTTCTGCTGAAGGAGGCTCTCCTTCTTATGAAAAATAAACAATTTAAATCTTCTGGAAGAGAGCCCAGATTGTTTATTCTTAGGCTTAAAATGATGGCCTTTCATAAAAATCTGGAGACACTCAATCTACATATTCAAGTAAGACTTGCAGTACAAATGAGCAAATGTGAGTCCATATGTTTGTTGCAAATCTTCAAGGAATGACAAGAGGGCTCTTGGTTTTTTTGTTCTGCTGGCAGCAGTGGCTTACTTTGGAGTCTGACTCCTTTATACAGGACAACTTATCCATGAAGGGTTTGCTGCCCTTGTGACAGTGGCAAGGCTCCTTCTTCCTGACTGGCAGCCAGTGTCAAACACTGAGCACTTTTATTGAACTTTTACACCTTTTTGGTTTTACTGTCACTCCTCACTTCAAGCTCAGGATACAGACTGCTCCTGGGATCTCTATGGATATTGAGGAGGGCTTGCTCTTTTTACACTAATTGGCAGCATTGCCAATTGAAAGGTTTTCTTCTGGATTCTACAACTTCTGTGTTTCTCTTGTTCTTTGAATTTTGGTGGCTGTTCCTTATTCTCCCCTCTTCAAAATGGGATACATGTTACTAACAAAGTTGCTTGCAGGTGGTAAAGTTTATCATTATTAAGCTTATCTTGTTCCCTGGTCTGTGCACACAATCAGGATTGCCTCATCTCAGGTGCAGAAATTCATCACTTGCCCATCCTAAACTTCACATAGTTGATGATTGCCCACCTCTCTGATTTGTTGAGGTCTCTCTGCAGGGTCTCCCTGCCTTCGAGGGAGTCAACAGCTCCTGCCAATTTAGTGTCATCAGTACACTTACTTAGTGTCCCTTCCAGTCCTGCATCCAAGTCATTTATGAAGATGTTGAAGAGCACAGGGCTGGGGCATGGAGCCCTGTGGGAAACCCATCAGTGACAGGTCACCAGTCCAATGTCACCCCATTCCCTGTAACCCTTTGTGCCTGACTGGTGAGCCAGTTGCTCACCCATGGCATGATGTGTTTATCCAGCTGTGTGCCTGACATTTTGTCCAGATGGATACTGTGAAAGAAACTACTGAAAGCTTTACTGAAGTCCAAAAACGTTACATCAGCTGGGTTCCCTTGGTCAACTAGGCAAGTTACCCTGTCATAGAAGGAAATTAGATTTGATGAGCAAGACTTCCCCTCATGAAATTGTGCTGGCTGTGACCAATGACTCTTTTGTCTCCCAGGTGTTTTTCAATACCTCCCAGAATAATCTTTTCCATGAAAAGATTTTCAGGCTTTGAAGTAAAATGTCATATCTTCTGTAGGCTGGGCCCAGATGACTATAAAAATTGAATCCATTATCTGAAATAGTCTTGATTTTGTTCTTTTTATTAGCCACTTATATGCAGTAGACTTTTTTTTTCTTGTGCAATCTCAGAAACATAGTTTATATTTTCATTATAAACCATTTGCATTTTATGCTGTCCTAACACTACTGTGTACTCCTTTACTTTATCTATGCATTTCCTCTAAATGTGATGCATCTACTTCATATAACTCTCACTTTATGCCTGACATACTCTTTTGATTGCAAATTATTGCTGTGGCATTTTTTCAAAAGCTTAGTTTTTAACTGTATTCTTAAATCAATTTCACAAATATATTGGAAATAATAAGAAAATAATATTTCAAATATAAATTGGTTCCCACAAGGCTCTGTTAAGGATTTTGAGAAAACATTGCTTACTTCCTCATTCACTGGAAAAAATCTTGAAAGAAGTAGTTAATGCTGGTGTCAGCTCATGATTTTCCACAAAAATGAAGTGAGGTTGCCTGCTCTTGGTCTTGATCCCTTAGATGTTTACCTATATGAGGACAGTGCCAGTGCAAGAAGACATACATTTAAATTTAGATGCATTAATTTCCTCACAATCTGGGCTGAAGGTCTTTTGTGCTGATGGCTGAGCATTTACTCAGGAAGGCCCAGCATCAGTCAATGATCAGAAATGAGGCTGTTTCCACAAGAAACAGGTGCTGGAGGTTGACCTGCTCAGGATCAAAGCAGTGCTGATAATGTAACTCTGGGGCAAAAAGACAGATCACTAAACACCAGAAAGTAAGAGTCCAGCAACAGTGTTAAGAGGGTTAATTGTCTCCTTTTACTTATTTTTAAATAGTGTAAAATGTAGTACAATGTTAAGATGTATAGTTAATGAGAAAATCAAGACAAAAAATACTAAATATACAAAATAAGGCTGAATTAATATCAGTAGTGAAATAGTTGTTTAAAAGTTTACTGACCCTTCTGGCTATTGATGTGAATTTATTAATTCTTCCTTTTCTATATAACTTCTAATCAGTAAAAAAAACCCAAACTCAATGTTGTCAATTCCTCATTTGATAAGTAGAATATTGGGGAAAAAATAGCATACAAACTTACTTCTTTTTAATTAACTTAATTTAGGGATAAAATTGGCACTAACGAGATCATTTCAAGTGATTTGAATGTCTGAACTCTTTGAATGTACAGTTGTTGGTCTTTGATGCAGTCATTTGTCTTTATCAGGGTGGGAGCAGAAGATGGATCCATGACACTGCTGTGGGGCAGGGGCTGGCAATGGTGTGTGGAGGCAATGCAAGCCTCAGGGCACAGGGAGAGGGACGTGTGTCTGGGTGCTTCCTGCTCCTCATTCAGTCACATGACTGTAGCAAGATTAACAGTTTTGATTTTGAGGAGTAAGCCTCAGTATGCCAAGCGTCAGAAGTCAGAAGATTGATAGCTTGAAAATATGGTTATTGTTTATTTAGCAAGTATTAAAGGCTTGAAAAAGCCTCCACCCTTTTAACTGTACTGTTTCTGTCTCCAGATTTTCAAATAAAATATACAATGTTGAGAAGAAATGGACCATGGAAATTCTAAATCTGAAATGGATTTATTTTCGAAATTATCAGTACATGACTAGGAGCCCCTAATGGAAATTGCTTTGTAAATGCCATGCCTACTGAAAGTATTAGTGAAAGTCTGATTTGCATTTTTATTCCAGTCACTCTGATGAAATTGAAAGAGACAAAGTTTAGCAATAGATCAGTTGGAACAGAAAACTTTCGTTCTCACACTATATCAGAGAGCTAATTTTGAATTCCCACTTTCATCTGGGTGGCCATAAATGGTAGGACTGTTACCTGTTAAGTTATAGGATGCTTCTGTTCCTCAAGCTTTAAATTGGTACACAGATATCACTTTACATAAAAATGTGCATAAATGAAGTCTCTGTTACATGCCTGACAAAATCAGCCAAGCTGCAGGGAAGCTGTGATGGAAATAGAGATTATCTGCTAAAACTGATGGATCATGATGGAGGAACTCCAATGACAACTTAGAAGCATCCTCCTGACTAGTTGTATATAAAATATTCTTTTTGCCTATGAAATAGGAAAAGGGGTATAGAGCTTAAAAAAGAAGTAGAAATCAAGGTTCTGAGTCTGCTAAGACATTCTCAAAACACTTATTTCTATATGTAGTGTATATTTCCGTTACTATAGTAAAGGAATTGAAGGAAAGTCCAAAAAAACCCTTTCTTTATCAAGAAAATGTCAAGTTTCCATAGTGAAATCCTTAAGAACAGAAAGTATCCACTGTTAAGGTTGCACAGGATCAGTATCCAACTCACAATGTTGCTCCTTCCTAAGTTTTGAGATTTTTTCTTTTTATTTATCATCTTCATAATGGTTTTTCCTGTAGACTAGCTAGAAGTAAATAAGCATATGATAGAGTTGAATAATGTCTTTGCAAGGCATTCTTTTTATCAGTGGACCTAGTGCAGAATTATTTTCATGTTAAGAACAGCAGAGCGCTAGAGCAGGTGATGGCGCTCGTCCTTGTTGTGAGATTTGTCATTCTCTTTAAAAGCAGCAGAGCATTTCCAGTTTTGGCCTCCTCCAGGCAACAAATTTCTTGCTCAGCCGTCTCATTCTCAGGGCCCATCCATTACCAAGTAATTTTTTCATATATTGCATTCTGAGGCAGTATCAATTTTTCTTTGCATAAGAGCGTGTATTCTGCTGGTGGCAGATTCTGCATGACCTTATAAGCTCCTGACTCCCACTGGCTACACACTTAAAATAACTTTTTTTGAGAAGCTACATCTTCCTGAAGGCCACAAGTACAACTTACATGAATTTTTTGGCCCTCATTACTGTATTGAGATTCCTTACCTATTTATCACGTTTTTTTTACTGATTATTTTCAGAGGAGCATCCATAAAATGCCAAGCGTGATGGAAGTTGGCAAAGACAACTGGTGCTGTGTTGGAACCTGTGCTAAGCTGTTCAGCATGAGGTGTCACAGAAATAGATTATGCAGCTTTTTGAGGGGGGGATAAGCCAAAGAGTTGTGTGATGGATTGCTGGCTCCTCAGGAATCAAATTACTGATACATGCAGAGCCTTGCTACTGTTCTTGTCACTCATGTTGTCAACTGGAGGAAAAATACTTGAGTGTAGTGCTTTGATGGAAAGCCTACAGGGATTGCTGTTCAGATTGTTACTTGGGATGATAACTAAGAGGCAGAACAAGTTTTCATGAAAGTGGTACGAGGACATTGAAGAAAGAATTTTCATGTGATGTGAGGATACTTGAGCACATGTTCTCTGTAATTAAATTATGAACTTCTTTGTTTGCCTGCCTTCCTTCTTGGGTCATCTTTTTTCTCTCCTACTACCCAGTCTTCCTTGAATTCAAAACTGGTGAAGTTATGATACACATCTTCATGAAAAATGGTAGATGATATGTTTGTGTCTCCACCTGCACTGGAGTCTGCCTTCAGTTGTCTGCAGATACCAACCTGCATTAGGTCCCTGGAGCCCAATAGATCCTTAGACTAAACAAAAATTTAGCTGGTTTTAAAATGAAATTTGAGAGACTGTCAAAGAGGTTAACTAGTAAGCTGATTTTCTCAGGACTGGGAGTAATACTTCCTGCACAGCTCGTCTACCACAACATCTTGCAATACTGAAACCTATAATGCCTTACTGACCCAAGAATTCAAACTTGCTTGAGGGTGGTAGGAAAAAATACAGAAGATGGTCTTAGTGAGCCTTGTGGGTGGGAACACCTTACCTGAGCATAGGTTGAAGAGTTTTCTTTGTATTCTGTTAAAAGGATTCACAAGAGAATCAATAGACACTTTTTAGTTTGCTGATCAACTAGATCTTTTAGCTTACTAGGTTTTCACTACTGTCACATTCCACATGCTATTGTGCCACAGATTTCTGCCCACTATGCAAGGTGATGCCTGCCCTATAATGCTTTAGACTAGATTCTCCAGAGCTCCTTGAGTCTCAAGTGACTTATGTTTTACTGTACAGTTCAAAAGCAGATTTCTGGGTCCTTCTTGCAAAGAGCAGTGACACTGGATAAGTTGAATGCTGTCATTTCATTATGTCCTTGAATGCTCCTGTATTCAGTGGTCCAAAAATTACTAAAATTAGATATATATGGCTATTCTACACTTGTTTTCTCTTGGCTGCAGTAGACTAATTCTGTCTATCTTGTGTTTAGAGGGCAGGGGCTGTAAAAGATGGATGAAATTCTTGAATGTTGTGTCTTTCTTTTTCCCCGCCTTTTCATCTATATTCTGTGCTTTCATTTTTAAGTCTCTTGCTCTTTGTCTTGGCTCAATGAAGCTCACTTCTGCAGCCAACCTTGTACACTGCAGAAAGCAGGAGGAGGTCTGCAATGGTCATCTCAGGAAGCAGATCCAGAATCCTCCTCATACACCACATTTGGAGTATAGCCAGGCTCTCTGTTTGTGTGTTGTTTTCTGCCTTCTCATTCCCTTTTCTATGTCTGCTGGCAGGTACTATTAAGCAACTGCTTTGCTAAAGATTTGAATTACTGGCTATGAAAAATTGCACTTAAGTAGGTGTGATGTTTGTTGATCTGTAGCAATAACCTATTTTCCTTAATAGGTTTTCTAATATAGGTGATTCCTTTTAAACTGGGTTTTATTTGCTAAGTTTACCCTGCGCTGTTTGCACTGCTGCATTTGCAGGACAGGGGCTGCTCTGCTTGCTCCTGACAGGAATGCAGTAATTACAGACAGCAGAGGATGAAAAGGGCTCTTTATCAGCTAACCTGGCTGCCCTAAACACTGTGCACCAGCAGCATTTTATTGGCAGATTAAATGTCAGGCACCTGGCTTTAGAACTGGCTCCTGCTGTGTTTTGATGAATACTGGTACTTTCCCAGCTCAAAATAAAAGAGTGCCAGGAGTACACTAGTGCTCTAAAACCTAATATTTGAAACAGTCTGCAGTATCATGAGACTTCTGTCATCTTTCTTGTATAGCCCACCTGAAAGCATTCCTGCCTTGGAGCAGATTCTTAACATGTACAAGAAATTAGCTTGAACACTACAAAAAACAAAGCCATGTGTTCTCTGCACAGAACAAGAACATTTGCAGTAAAAACAAGTTATGAGAATAAACAACTTTACCTGTCTCTTGAACACAACATCTTTATAGTAATTTTCACATCAGCAGTGGTAAAGGAGGTTTTCTAAGTACATTCTTCTGAGACGTTAGCATAAGCTATAGAGGATAAATCTAAGTTGTTAGATGGAGATTCTGATTTTTATTTTTTTAATGTTCCAGATATTACCACTCAAATCTATCAGGAAATTTGTTTCTCTCTTCATAGGAGAGAGGTTCTGATGGTTGATGTGCACTCCTGCCCCAAAACCCCTTCTTTTCTCCACTCCTGCCCCCTGACAAGTGTTTCTCCAATGCAGAAAAATAATTACACACTTGTGCAGTTTCTGGTACTCAGATGAAAACATAAATCACAAGGTTCACTGTAGTTCCACGCTTGATGCTGTAACTTTTATCAGTCTGCAGTGCAGATGCTGTAATTGCAAAGAGAAAATTACATCACTTTTCCAGGTGCTCCCTTGAAAAAAAATGTACATCCTGAATTTGCTCATACTGTATTTCCATTAGATTGATTAGGAGAGCCACAAGGAGAGGTTATAATGCTCCAGTGACCTTTTCACTCTCCTCACCAGTGCCATTTTTCTGACAATTCTGGTCAATATCTGCTCTGTGCCTTGCTTTGTTGTGGATGTGTAATGAGGTTTTATTCCCTTACAGCCAGGCAGTATAGAAAGGAGGGTTTTCCAGGGTAGGCAGGATTTTAAACAGGCTTGTAGACATAGCCTGTACCCCTGTTACTGATACAGATACTTTACACTTGGTGTGTAAATTGTAGGCTCAAATCAGCCCAGCTGAACACCTTGTCACCAGTTCTTCCCAGGTCTGTATAGCTGCTATGGCACCACTTTACACCTGTAGCTTACTAATGGTCCAGAGTGGTGGATAAAAATGTGTCTGAAAAACCATGAATTTCAAAATGAGACTTTTCAGTCATCTTAAGATGATGAGGAAGATATTTGGTATGTTTTTCTAATGGAATGAATATATCTCTTCATTGCTTCAATTAAATAAAGCTTATATGCTCTTAGGCACACAGAGATTCAGGTTTGGGTTTTGTGGTGGTTTTTTTTTTTTGGTTTGGTTTTTTGTTTGTTTGTGGTTTTTGTTTTGGTTTTTGTGGTTTTTTCCTTTGTTTTGGGTTTTTGGTTTTTTTTTTGGAACGTTTTAAATGAGTTTGAGTGCAGTAATTTGAAATGCTCTGAAGCAGCTAATTATTTTATAGACTATTATCCAGTGGATTCATAGGCCTATTTTTCCCAGTGATTGCATCATTAATGTCTGCACACTATTAGCAGATTATAGGGCCCAGTTAATAAATACATTTATGTATTAGGCACCTGACAGTGCAAATGTGCATTTGTTTTTCATCTGGTTTTACGAGATGTTGTGTGTTTAGTTGTACACATCACACTGCTAAAATCAGTGAGGCATTGCACAGGCCTAATGAAGAACAGTGTTAACAAACCTGCTGTGATGCATCTCTTAGAGGACAGCGTTTTACTCTGAGGTCTTAAAAAAGAACAAGTGAAGGAAGAATAAATTTGACCACCTTTAAGAGTTATGAATGTAAAGTAAATGAGAAGTTTTAATTAACCATATTAATTAGTTAGTTGTTTTTTGCATAGCCTCTATGGCTTCCATCTGTGAATGTGCCCTGAAAGAATAATGTTTGTCTGTTGATTAAGATTCTTTGGGATTTTTGGAATAAAAGAATTATTAAGTTGGTAACTTTAGGAAGAGCTGGTTTCAGAAATATTTTTTGCCACAGCCTTATAATAGTCTTTGGGTGATTTTCTAGTCTGCCAGTCTCTAATGGCTGCAGAAAGACTGTGTGACAGGTGTGTCAGATGAGGGATCCCTTACAGCTGCTCAGTGCATTGGGGCACATTGTCACTTTGTGCAATATCTCACTGCTCATCATAATTGTCACTGATATTACCTAGTGGTGTCAGTTTGAAGATGGTTTTCTCTGCTAGGCTGTAACTTCTGACCAAGTGGGCTCAAGATTTCCCATCTGATTGCCTCTGTCAGTGGGAGCTTAATCTAGGTTTAAGAGGGAGTTCATATCTGCTTGCTTGACTTCTACAAAAGCCCCATTCAGCTATATATTATAACAGATTTAGAAAAAATATATTTTAAAGTTATCAAAATGTCTTCTAATTCTAGGATCTGGACCAGAGAATTGAAACATGGCAAGGTTGTCATACACACAAATTTTAAAAAATAATACTCTATGAATAATATTTTTTTTGTGAATTAGCTTACTCAACTGGAAACAAAAATATTTCAGGTCAGCTGCAGAACTATATTTTGCTTTCTTACCAGACTAGAAAAGAAAATGGTTTTGGATAAATGTTTAGTTTAACTTGCCATGCTTTACCTGTGGTTTTTTTTTAATGTCAAAAAGAGTAGCAGTTTTTTTTTTTTTTGTTTTTGCAGTTGCCTTTAACTTTCTTGACAAGCTCTTACAAACTTAGCAAGTATTAATTGCCCAGACAGGTTTACCATGTTGCCTTTTGCAGATAGGGCTGAGCAGATGTCATGGTGTGGTGTCTGCTGTGCTCAGTTGTGACTGACAAGCAGCTCTTATTTCTGTAGATCCCCAACTCATCAATACCCACGGCTTATTTTTAGAAGCTTCTGAAAATGGCAAGCAATTTTCTGCCAATATTTTGATAAGACACTAAAGTTTCCATGATCTGTGTGGCAGCACCACTGCCCGAAGACTCCTGCATAGTTATGTGTGGCTCATTCTCCTTGCTCAGTTCTAAAGAAAAGTACATTATGAAACATGACAGCAACAACTCCTGTATCTCTCTGGACCACACAGAGCAGCAGCACCCCAGCTGTCCCCCGAGGGCTTGTGCACAGCACAGTGCAGTCAACCACAGGCAGGTGCCTGCCCAAGCTCTGTTTCCAGTGCTCTAGCTCCTGTTTTGGGTGCTCTGTCAGGACCAGCCTTGGTTTCTTCACTGTAGCCGTAAGTATTGATGTACTGTTTGCTACAGATACACAAGGCAGCAGCAGTCTGGCCTCTGCGCTGAATTTGGCAAAAACACTTTGAGGAACATTCCTGCTGACTAATGAAATTGTGTTATTTTCAATTAAAACAATGTGTGTTGGAGCACACTGTGTTTGTATTTTTTATAGACACTGAAGGTGATCCAGGTTATCATAAACCAATGTGCCCTGTCTCACTATCTGGCAAACTGATTAAGCTGAAAAGGAAAATACTGCTATCTAGCAGCTGGAAAATCATGATAAGATGGGGTCAAAATATCATGACTTCTGCAGAGGCAGCCTGTGCTTTGATAGTTAATCTTCTTGAATTGTTTTAATGTAGCAATAGAGGAGCAAATAAAGGTAAATGGCTGGTACAGTTTATGAAAATAAGGGAAGGTCAATGAAGCATAGAGCTATTATAGCAGAGAGCAGAACAGAAAGGAGTGAAGGCAATTAGACCAGCAGTATAAGACTGTAATATCTTTGATGCAGAACAACAACTACCTTGCCTAAACTCTAAGAGTTCCAGCTTCTTCCTTATCCATAGAAATTACTGCAATTATTAATAATGGTTGTAGTTTTTTAAAAAAGTCAAATAATTGTAAGAGGAAGACTGAAGAAAAATTCGGAACAATTTTGAATAAAAGTAGTCAGGTGTTTAAGGTGAAATTTGCTTTAATGTTTTTAAAAAGTTGAATGGAAATGTTTTCCATACTGTGACTAGCTTTGGTAATCTATACCCATGATACAATAAAAATATACAGAAAATGTGAAGGATGCCTGAATTTGAGCTAAATTTTGAATCTGTGAATTTGTCCAAGAGTGGGATTTAGGAGTTCTTGGTCAGTTATTATGAGCAATTTGTGTTGTGAACTTGACTTTTCTCTTTTCACTCTAAAGGGTGATGCACCATAGCCACTAAAAATTGAAATTTTAATTTTAAAAGCCTTTGAAAAGTTAAAAAGCTGCTGTTTTCTTGTTGTTTTCGCTTAGTCTGTTTAATTCATTTAACTCTATCTTGGCTGCTCTGTGCTTTTGCTGATGAGAAGTGTGAGAGCCAAGGAGGAGTCTCCACTGCCAGTCTTCAGGAAGACAGTCCTGTGGTGTCTGTTTGAATGAAGAGGTGCTCAACCCAGAAAGTCATGCTGATGAGCATGAGATGAAAACTCATGACAGACAATTTTGCTGTGCTTTCCCTTTGTGATAGCACAAATTTGATTTGGAGTCAGGCATGCCTTCCAGAAGGGTGCCCAGCTTTGCCTTGAAGAGAGCACCATCAGAAAATGTGGTATCTTCCTCAGCTCTTTGCCTCAGCAGCTAGGATCAATTTATCTGGCTTTTCTCCCCATTTTTTCAACTTAATTAAAGAATACTTTGCCAGGGAATAGTCTCTTTTTATAAGAGCATTTATAGAGCATAATCAGGTTTTTTTTTTATACTAAATCAATTACGCTTTCACAATGAGGTGTTTTCCAAGATCTTTAGCCTTTTTACTGGCTCTTTATTAGACAGCCTTTTCTGCACTTTCTGAGTCTTTGGAGAAGGGGTCAAGGGAATGCATCAAGGGAAACATGGCCAGCAGGTCGAGGGAGGTGATTCTGCCCCTCTCTTCTGCTCTTGTGGGAACCCACGTGGAGTACTGAAACCAGCTCTGGGGCCCCCAATGAAAAGAAGGATGTGGACCTGTTGCAGTGGGTCCTGTTGAGGAGAGCCATGATGATCAGAGGACTGGAACACCTCTCCAGTGGAGACAATCTGAGAGAGTTGGGGTTGTTTAGCCCAGAAAAGAGAAGGCTCTGGTGGGACTTCATAGCACCTTGCAGTACCTAAAGGGGGCTGGCTGCAAGAGAGCTGGAGAAGGACTTGTGACAAAGGGGTAATGGCTTTAAACTGAAAGAAGATAGGTTTAGATTAGATACTAAAAAGGAATTCTTGACTGTGAGGGTGGTGAGGCACTGGAACAGGTTGCCCAGGGGAGCTGTGCGTGCCCCATTCCCTGGGAGTATTCAAGGCCGGGTTGGACAGGGCTTTGAGCAGCCTTATCAAGTGAATAGTGTCCCCCAGCCCACGACACAGGGTTAGGAATAGATCACCTTTAAGGTCCCTTCCAATCCAAACCATTCTGTGATTGTAAGATATGTAGCACAAGGATGCACAGCATTGCCTCTGACAAAAACATCATCACCTTTTCCTCTCACGCTTAGCCCTGGCTCTGGCTTCTCTCTTATCTCCTGTTTGTTTGGGGTTTTCTTTTAAATTTATTTAGCACTTGAGTGACTTGGGTAGCTACTATTTCTGCATTTCTACCTGCCAACTACTTATTTTATCCCAGATTCACAAATTAAAAGATTATATTATTATAATTCTGGATTAGATTTGGAGAGGATTATTACTTTATGTAAGTGTATACGTGCAAAAGCACTGGATCTCAGCATATTTTATTAAATAGTCTATACCTTTGCAAAAGTTATCAGTTCAGCTCTTTACATGATAAATGTTATTTCAACACACCAAAAACTCCTAGTGCAAAAAGACTTTGCTACAGCTCTAAAGCTGCTATCTAAGACCTGTAAGATCATGTTCTTTCTGCAGCTCAGCTAAATTACAAATTACAAAGCTAAACTCTAATCCAAAGCCATATTTCAGTGTGTAAAATACCTAAGATTGTCCAGTGAAACTTTGTGGTGCATAATGCATGACGACTTATCCTTCTAAAGGAAGATATGTTGGTCATATTGTAAGATATTTAGAAATGTTGTACATTCAGAGAAAAAGATTTTCAAATAGTCTGGGATTCCCCTTCCCCATATCCTAGCTGTCAACTTAGTTAGATGCTTTGTATTTTGTAAATCTCTACTAGATTTGACTGACATCCTAGTACTGAGACAGTTTTTCCTCTCAGCTGCAGCATCATGATGTAAATCATGTCACAGGATTGCTGCTGTGAGGAAGTGGCCTAGTGTCTTGTTTGATCCCTTCAGGGTGAAGCAGATATCTGCCCCCAGCTCCCTGGGACTGATGCCTGGAGTTGATTCATTTTCATCTGTAGAGAAGACTCTTACCCTTTTTCTCACTTTCTAGAACTGGCAGCAAGTGAAATGAGCTTTTGGCTTTTACTCAGAAATAATTTGGTACAAATGTGATATACAGGTGTGTTATGCTCTGCTTTCCCTTTTGGTTTGCCTGCCTGCCACTTGAGAATTTGTGTGCAGTCATTGGAGGCAGCATGATGGACTCCCCAGTGAACAAAGCTCTTCCTGCTAAGATTTCACCCTAAAGAACATTTTAAAATGTGACAAAGTTAGTTTGATGTTTTGTTGTTTGGGATTGTTATTCCCTCAGAAGTACAGTCTTGCTGTAGAAGCATGGACATCGTGTGATTGCTGCTACAGTCAAGGGTTACAATTTTGTTTTACAAATTAAACAGGTTGCCCAGATCAGCTGTGGATGACCCATCCCTGGAAGTGTTCAAACCCAGGTTGGGTGGGGCTTTGAGCCACTTTTTTTTGGGTGTAATACAAGCTATCCCTGCCCATAGTAGGGCAATTGGAACTAGATGATCTCTAAAGGCTTTTTTAACCCAAATCACTCTATGAAATTTGACAAAGAACTTGCTCAAATGCTCTCAGTTAAAACCTCATTGCTAATTTAAAATTGCTGTGTTCTGGCTGAGGGCTGTATTTGATCACAATAATATTTGGTTCATTATCATCTAATCTGCAGCTTGCAAACTGGCTGTTTTCCTGTGACGGTGATGTACGGTCCATGGCATGTAACTGAAGTTAACATTTATATTGAGCTTAGTGATTTAAGTACAGTTAATCTCTCTATTAATGCTGATTAATACTCTGCATGATCATGTTTTCATTTCTAGTTGACAGAGAGATAGCATTTGGTTGATTCAGTGGTGAAAGCAAGAATGTGTCTTTTTACCCTAATTGCAACAATTTCTAACAGTTACTATTGTAGTTTATAATTCATAACAAGAAGAAATAATGGAGAATAAAGCTATGTACCACATTTTAAACAATTAGCATGCATCTCATTATTACCTTAATAGCTGAAACTCTCTTCTGCAGCTTGATAATATCACTGAAAAAGAAGCCAAGGTGCTTTACTCTGCTTTGAATGTAAACAGAATAGCACTAGATCTTCAAGTCTTTGCTCTGTTCTCACCAGATTGTGATGAGCTTGGGATTTCTCCAAGGCCTCTACAGTGCCGGCTGTCCATTCAAAGTTGGCCTGGCACATCTGTTTCTGCTTGGAGAGGGTTCCCCCTCCCTGCCCTCACCCTGTATCAAGAAGTGGCTTGGAGTCCTTTGGCAAAGTTGCCAACTCAATTAAGAAATGCTGTCAGTCTTGCCTTTCTTTTTGAAAAGACAAATTGGTACTTATACATCTGGGAGCAAAACCAATAAAACATGTTACTGAATGTTAAATTTTCCATCTGAAGATTTATTAAGTGTTCAGAAGCATTTTGCTTCAGTTCTGAATATTAACAGGATAATTGCATTTCTGGAGTTATCAGCGTCTGAGGTACAAATCACCAAGTGTTTTAATTCAGGCCAGGTAATTGTGTCGCTTTGATTGATTGCATATTTAAGGCAAAAGAGTATTTTTTTAATCCAGACTGAACATTTTAGTCAGTTTGCTCTTGATTAAAAGTGCCTCGTGGTGACGTATTATCAGAAAGAGGTTCTTTCACTATATTCTTGGCTAATAAGATACCACAGAGTAACAGCTATGCAACATTTTTCCTGTTTCTCTCCACATGAAAAGTATTGTGAAAATTCCATGCCATCCTAAAATGGCTGAAAGGGAAAGCTAGGCATTATACATATATCTATATATATTCATTTTCAGAGGATAGTGTTTTCATGTACTTCAGAAATGTCACTGCCAGGCCATCACTGCCTGGCTCTGAGAGAACCCCACTGCTGTGCAGTAACTGGTGAGAGTGCCAGGCTGTGCCAGTGGAGCGTGTTGCTTCCTCTGGATTTGCTGAGTATTGTTTTCTGCACAAGTTTTCTCCATCTTGAATTACCTGGATGTGTTACATCCAGGTAATTCAATTACACTTCCTTTCCCAGCTGCCATGTGATGTAGAGTTGTTATTAGATGCTGGATTTGGATGGGTTGGGAGAAAGGAGCAGGAAGGTTCTATATCACGTCCTTAAATGGAGTCAGAGCATCCTAAATCCTGCTGCTGGTGTGGGAAGGAACGGGTGCTAATCTCATTTGCAGAGCTTGAAGCCTCAGTGTTTCACATTATGGGCAGTTATTTAACTGAGGTGAGATTGTGGGATTGTAGAGGGTCTGTGGGATTACAGTGAAGGTGAGAGTGATTGTGATGGACACAGGACAGACAGAATGAGTGATCAAGCCCAACTGGAGTCACACTCAGCAGTGTGTTGGAGAAGATGAGAGGACAGCTGAGTGAAAAACCACTATGTGAAAAATTCCACTTTTGGGAAAAAGGAGCAGTGTGAACAAACACTCATGTTAAACAAAAACCCAACCAACCAAAATGTAAAGAGAGAAAGCAGGCACTCTTGGGGAGCTGCTGATGGCCCTGGCAGAGATGGATGGATTGAACCCCCCTGCTATGTGAATAATAAGTTGTGCTGTTGTAACTGGTATAGTCAATGTGCCAGGCAGCAATGGAAAGGAGTTTTCCTGAGCTGGCAGTTGCCAGAGATGGAAATTGAGCAATGAATTTCAGTGGCCATTCACGTGATGTTTTCAAATTACACTTTTTGGCCAATGATCTGTGCGTGACTCCTATTTCTGACTTCAACAGTGTCATCTTTCAGAAACATTTTCATACCAGTATCGATGCAGAGTGATGGTGGTGCTTCAACTGCACTGTTGTGGTTCAAGTGACAGCCCCACCATTGTAGAAGAGATAAAAGCAACTGGCAGGCTCAGCTGGCCAGTGACAGTAGCCTTTGGGCTTTGAACCTTGTGTTGATTAGCAGAAAGCAAGCAGTGTTACATGGAAGAAAGGTGCAAGCAAAACATGGCCCAAGATCTCATGAGAGACCTCAGCCCAGAGTCTGACAGCCTTTCTATCAAAAGCTACGGAGAAAAGATTTCATGTCTCTGCCTCAGCTTGTCCAGATGCAGAATAGAGATGTGAAAAATATTTTGTGCAATAATGTGGAGTGTGAGAAGTCGTCTTGTGGAGAGGAGTTCCATGCTGATGTTTGTTCTTGGCAAGGACCTTTTTAAATTTGAGATGGTAACAACAAATGTTCACCTGGATACTTCTCTGCAATGTGGAGATGTGTGGTAGACTTCTTAAAGAATATATTAAATATTACTTTAGTTATAAACATGTTCCTCTTCTGCAGTGAGCTTTACCTACTAACCAAGATTTCAGTGTTCAGAGGAGATTAAATAGATTATATAAATATTCAAGAAGTTGGATATTTCATGTCTTCCTGTTGCTGGAGTTCATTTTTATTTCTCACAGATGAGTATAGCAACAATGAAGTAATTACATTTTCTGGTGATTAACATTGCCCTGGTGTAATGTATAAGAGCTAGAGCCTCCAAGAGCACTGTCTTTCAAAGTTACCTTATCACATGGCCCATTGGCAGAGGCAAATGAAGTAATTTAATTCTCTATGATTAGCATTTAAAGCTGTCTACCCAGAAACCAATAAGGAGGTTCACAATTCATGCTGTATTATTTCACATAACCCTTTAACAATATTAGTTGAAGGCAGTCTAGTTCAGGGTAATTCAATCTGTCCTCCTCCTCTGAATTCCTGGTTTAAAGCAGTAATGAGCAACAAAGGTTGTTGTTAGGCAGCTGTTATAGGTCTGGGGGTGAGCAAGTAGGTGGCAGCAGCCTGGTGGCTCCAGGACAGCTGTATATGTGACAGGAAGTGTCATCCTGGCTGGTGCTGAGCGGCCACCTGGGCTGGCAGGAGCAGCATTCACCCTGGCTGGCCTCATGCCTCCACCTGGCATTGAATGGTGCTGGGAGAAGGTGTGGGAAAGGCTGCTTCCCTCCCACTTCCCTTGTCCAGGCTGCAGCTTAACACAACTCTGGCTCTCTGAATTGCAAATTTGGCTTCTTCAGAACCGATTAATTCAGTTAGGAAAGCCAACACCCCCCATCCCACCCCCTGTCGCAACTTTAAAGGACGTGCCAGTTGGGCACGCTGCAAAAGCCATTTACAGTTGGAATAAAGCAGGACCTGGGGTGGCAGTGCCAGACCTAGCTCCTTTCTGAAAGGAAAGGCTGCTGCAGTGTGGGTGCCTGTCTGTACTCTTTTGTGCATTAACATACGTGCCAACTGGGCAAGTGTGGGCAAAGGCAGAGTCTGGCTTAATGGCACACAAAGCAAATGTCAGCTAAGTAGGTTTTCTTTATCTTAATAAGTGATGAGATGTTGGCTATGTTACAGCCGTGCTGGATGGTGGTGCAGTGGTTTCCAGCTCTGCTTCTGCCATCCATCCCAGATGGTTGCTGAGGTGGCACTGCCGGCCGGGGCATCCCCCTCAGGGGCAGGTTAGTGCTGCCACCTGGATATCCCATTAGAAACACTCGGGGTGCACTCAGCAAAAATTTCTCCTGAAAGCCTAGTTCCACAATTTTCTGCCAAGCCTACTGCCTGACCCAAAGGGCACCCTGATTTTCAAGTTTAAATGTACCAACAAACAGGAAAAAAACCCAAGGTCAAATCATACTTTAATGCTGTTAGGATTTGTCCCTCCCAAAAAAATACCATGAGCAGAGCTGTTAGTCAAGGTGTTAATGAACATTTTAAAGGATTAATGGAAAATCCTATATTCTTTTAAATGCATTTTTGAAATTTTCACAGCCCTTCAAAAAAGCAAGGAAATAAAACAAGCTGCTTCTGCTCATTACCTTTTGCAGTGAGAGAGGTTTCTAGCCCTTTGGACCAGCTCTAGCTTTTCTTTCACTTCCCACCCAGTACAGGGGAAACGGGATGTTGCATGTGTAGCACAGATGGGGACTCAGCATATGGGTCACGCCAGTGAGAATTAGGAGGGGGACTGAAGCGTGAAGACATGTTGCCCCTGACACCTCGGTGGGAGCTGCTGTTTGGGATGGTTTCTTTCTCTGCTCTGATGGATTGGCAGCAGTGCATGTTACAAAGCCTTTCTCTGATTTTCCCTGCCTAGAGGAGAAGGGTTTTCCCACTTCAACAGCCCCAGTGCCTTTTTGTAATCTCATATGCCTGTCCAAAACCACCATTTCAGTAGCTCAGTGTATTATTTTTATACGGTCTGTAAGTATCTTAAATAGCCAACGTTCAGAATGCGCCATTTGTCTTTGTAATAGTGCTTTCCTTTTTAATCATGTTCCTTCTTTGCTGTTTTTCTGCCAGCCCTTGGCAATGTTTCATTTTAGCTCAAAGTGAAAGAACATCCTCTTACGATATTCTGTAATCCTCAGCTATTGTTTGATCAGTTTTAATTCAATTTCACTGTAATGAAAATATAATAGGAGGATGAACTCCAAAACGTGCAATTCAAGGAAAGTTGCTGTCAACATTACCTGCAACCAACTTTTGAGACAGCAATGGAGAGCTAAGGCTAGCAGCTCTTTGGTCTCATGGTCGGCACCTCTCTTATTTATCTGCTCAAGTGTGAGTCACATTTTAAAAAAATCGTCCAAGTTATCTCTTAAGTTTTGAGTAGGTGCCTTTTGGGATGTTTATATGAAATGCCTTGTGTGTGCCTCTCTGATAGGCTTGATTGCCTTTTATTTAATAGCAGTGTTCTTTGTCCTCAAGCCTCTTTACAAGCAGGCTTTGAAGACTCCATCAAAAAAGTTAGCACTTGCTCGGTTTGCTTTCAGTGCAGATGTAACTCAGAAATCTGTGATTATCAAGACTCCTCTGCTATTTTGTTTTCTCTTTTTTAGCCTTGTGTAGGAAAGAAAGAAAGGGAAAAAAGGAAAGCCTCCTTCTCCCCCAGACTGCAGATATTCTACCTTGTCTGGGTCCTCTGATATTCATCAGCATTGTCGTGACTGCTTTGTCTCTGATCTACATGTCCTCCATCCAGCTTCAGCCTGTCTCTTGCTCTGTCGGGATTCAAAGGCAATTTCTCACTCTTCACAGGAATTATTTTTGGAGCTTTAAAAATACTCCATCCGTAACACGGTGTTCCTACGCGGGCTGCCTGCCTCGGGAGGATGACTTGGAGGAGGAAAGCGAGGCTACAACCTCCCCAGCACAGCTGATACAATGCTGCCTTTGTATCTGGCCCCTATTCATGCATGACTGTGGCATAAAAGAGCAGCCCCAAACTAGTCCTGCTCTTGGGTCTGGTCCAAGACCTGCTTGGAGGTGAGAAGGGGGTGCCTAAGGGAAGGATTCTTTACAAATAATCTGTACTCTGCCTCCATTTATGAGCAACTGAAAGCTCTTGCTGGAAGATACAGAAGTTAATGTTTGGAGCTGATGATGCTTGTTACTTAAGCCTGATAGTAGCTCCTGAGTAGGAGTGCCTCCATGAATGGTGGCAGGGCATGTTCTTTTCTCATCTTTCTTTGTTTTCTTTAAATAGCTTCAGACAAAGAAGTAAAGATTAGGTCAGATGTCCAAGAAAGGTGTCTTTTCTTGTGAGCCCACCAGTGGTCAGTATGCCTTCCTGAGAAAGCATCCCTGTTCATGCTGGCCTGAAAGCCCTACACGCTTGGCAATCCTGCTGCCTCCAATCTGAGTAACAGTGGAACCTATCTTGGTGACCACTGGGTAGATCTAGAAACATCCCACCATTCTTCTTGGCTGGTCACAGCAAGAAGCCAAGTTCAAGCACTTACTTGTATGGTCTCCTCTTTCCTTAATGTACTGAGTTTCTTTGTTAAGCAGCCAGTTGCTTTGATTCCACAAATAGAAATTAATCATCTTTCTGTGCAAAAGGCAGATACAAGAATAGCACTGATCCATTTGAGTGGCATCTTTTGGTTCTTCCATGATTTTTTTTTTCTTTTGTTATATATGTGTGAGTGTGTGTACCTATATGCACGAATGCAGCTCTAGCAGGATACCGTTGTTCTGAGCAAGATCATTGATTCTGAGATGTTCAGAGGTTGGGGTGAAAAAGAATGGAAATCAGCTTTCTAAAACAGAGGCCAGAAGAGATATGTGCCATTGGTGAGGTAGCAAACATCAAAAACTATAGTGTGAAAAAAGGATAGGTTACAGAAAAATGTTTGCAGTCTCTGGGAAGAAGCATTGGTACTACACAGGCTGTTGCAGTGTGGATCCAGTTGACATTGTTTTTGGGAGTGGGGTATCCACAGGTATTTTGGCAGCAGAATTCCCCAGTTCAGAGGGGCTGACAGTTAGGTCTTAGAATCCTCTCTGTAAAGCCATGATAATTCAGGGGGTATGAGCCAAAATGGGCTCTGTGTGCAACCAACCCACACTGACACTTTAATTTTGATTAATTTAGAGAAGGACCTGCAAGTAAAATTTAGTGTGAAATGAGATTACTTTCATGAGTTATACTTGACTCCAGCCAAAGAGTGCATGGATATAGATGCTTATCAGCCTTTAAGAAATGTCATAACACTGGAGGAATACAGGATCATAATATACAGTTAAAGATTGTGGCCCCAATTGCACTCCCTTGTCTAGGAAAGCTACATAAATATCCACTTAACTTTAGGCTTCTATTCTTTTCACTTCAGAGGGATTTAATCATGTGCTGGAATAATTTCCTGTACTAATGCTCTCCAGATGCACAAAGGAGCAGAATCAAAATTTAAGACAAGCAGTTCTTTGCTGTATGTTGTTCGTTAGTGTGGGTTGATTCCTGATAAATATTTTAACCTAAGTTCATTAATACTATTTCTAAGGCAAATGTATTGTCTGTACATGAATGTGCAAAGTCTTCAAACCCATCCCATGCTTGTAAACTCAGAATGAACTCCTGTCTCATCTACTCACCTGATCAATTTGTGTACTGTCAACCAGCAGCTGTGAAAACATCTCCAGTTGCTCCATTGGCCAAGCATTGGTAAGGGTGTTTGCATCTTAAAATTCAAAGAACACACAGGAATTCTATTTATTTGTCACCAGTATGGTTTGTATGGGGTAAGGCTGATGATCAAAGTGGAGTCAGGTAGGTGCCTGGAACCCACCTCTGCTCCAGCCTGACTGAAAACTCCATCATCTGTGCATCACTTAGAATCACTAATGCACAGTAATCAGAGTTAATGAAGGGAAGCTGCTGATATCTTAGACATGCTGACAGCCCTTCTGTTTATTTTTTTTAGGGTAATGGAATGTGCAATGTGTTTTTTTCATTGGAGCTGTGTTTGTGTTTTCATGAACTACCTTTTTTTTTTTCCAATGAGTTTAGTTCTTTTGAATCATGAGCTTGTGCGCCCTCAAAATTTGTTACAGGTTTCCTCAAGTTATTTTGTATTGGGTTTCCTCTTCCTGGGTTCACAAAAATGAATCTTTCCACCCTGGTTTAGGAATAGGAATTGTTCATCTACAGCTACTGTCCCACATCTCCTTCCTGACAAAGCTGGTGTAGGTCTGCCGGCTCTTTCATTTTCCTGCTTGCTGTTTGTTCTTTGTTTTGGTGACTTATTCAGGGTGGATGGCACTTCCTTGTACTTGCTGCCGGGGTGGCACCCACAACTGGGAGTCAATGGGACAGCCTCTCACCCAGCAGCTGAGGTTCACTTCTGGAGGTATGGACTCCTGGGAGAAGAGCATTTGGGGGTTGCACAAAGAATAGCTTCTTAAATACACCATATGCATCTTACTTGTTTCACAATGGCTTTAAGAAGCCCTTCCAAACCCCTTGTCTTTTGTTCAACAGGATGCACAATTCTGACAAGCTGCATGAATCGCTCACATTGATGGTTAAAGCTGTGCAACTTAACCTTATGCTTCATCACCAGGAAAAACATAATTGTATTGGACATCTCCAGATGTTCTCACATTAAAAAAATGGCATGTCTGTGTTGCTTTTACAACTCACAACTGAGACTGCTGCAGTCTTTCCAGACTGGAGTAGCTTGAAGCAAACTTCTCTGCCATGGGTTCTGATGGCTTTTTCTGCAGAGCCAAAGAAGCTTTGTTAGTCAGGAGGAGGAGAAGTCTTAGGACCCCATAAGTGCTTTCAGGCTCCATGGCTGCTACAATAGGTGTGAGTGCATGTTGGTAGAGCCACTGCTGTCATTATTGTCTAAGCTGTCAGACAGGGAAGAACTTGATCATGAATTCTGGCATCTTGTCAGCCTTGTGGGTGTTACCCTGAAAACTCCAGAGACTATCACAGCATCGGCCTCATCAAAGTCGTGATCCCAAAACACATAGCCTAAGTCTTCCAGGATGTATTGTAGGATTAAATACCCCTGTGCAGCAGGTGTTAAACAGCTTATCCTGCCTGTTTCCTCCAACCAGCCATCTCTGAGGTTCTCTCTACAGTTCTAAAGGTCATACACAATACAGCGAGCAGTTGTTTCGTCGTAAGAGGCAGATACTTATCATCAGCTGTGGCATCTGGCTTCTGCTTTCTCTGTTTATCTTTTGGTTTGTGGAAAGCACAGTCCACCAGCATTCATCAGCTGTTGGGGTTGGTTTTTAATGGAATTCCAAGGCTTTGCTAACAGGAAGTCTGGATTGTCAGAAAGTGAGAATTTTGGTTATGGGTTGTTGCAATCAGATGGGCCAGCAAGAAAATATTCCAGACTCTGAAAAGTCATTCCTGTACATTATTGGCTAAAATGGGTAACACATTTATAAGATACATATGAATGTAAATCTTAAACATCCCTGAGAAGCTTGTATGATTTGTCAGGTGACTACAGTAAATGAAATGTGAGGGAAAAATGTATAATCTTTTGTTGGGAAGATTAATTTGGCTTGAAATGAATGTTTTACTAATAGTTTTCATGTTTTAAATATGTCCTCTGATCATTCTGTGTAAGAGCATATCAGTAAAGCATGAGGCTAGAATTAGCAGGAAATTTAAAACCAAAACATTTGGGAGTGCAGATGCTTAGATTATACCCATTAAGCAACTTGGTCTAATTATTCTTATATATACTATTCTTAGTGTTATGCGTTTCTATCACTTCACCAGCTCAAAGCAACAGTAGTAGGTTAATCTAAACAGTATATTAAATATAGCTGCATTTTGGTGAACTTCTGTGTAAACATAGAGATTTCTTTATTACTACCTTGGAAGTCACTGGAAATAATCCTCATTTAATCACAGTGTGCATCACAGTATTGAGATTCAGGGAAACAACCATGTGCAAAGGTGAGTAACTATCTGTCCTCAGAAAATTCTTCTCTGTTTGCTTCATGATCCATCTCATCAACTACTTTATATGGATGGGGATATCCATGTGTGTCTATAGAAAGAGAAAGCACTTAAACAGCAATCTTTAACTAGGTACTTAAGTTTTCAATTATTACATTTAGATAATAGAAAGATAAATTCCACCCACATAGGGAAGTCACAGTTAACTGATCATTGTCCACTTACTGTGTTCAAGAAGGCAATTGTGTTTCTCAGCTTGAAAAAAGCTACCTTATTCATTAGGTAGAGTTGAAGAAAGAGACTTTTGATTAAAAAAAGAAAACAAAAATTGGTATGAACCCTTTTAGATTTACCTTCTTGACAAAAGGGTCTGTTCATATGAGGATGGAGAAAGAATTTCTTGCAATTCTGATCTGTAACTTGAGAAAAGTTGATTTCTGCAGCATGCACAATGTCTCTCTCCAATCATGTAAGTGAACATACATGTAAACATACATTTATGCTGGTGAAACAAGAGGTTGCATATATCCATGCTTTGACATTAATAAATTGTAGAAAGCACTGGGATGTGGGCTCAAAATCTAGATTATATGCAACTAGAGGTTGCATATAATCAAGTAACACAAATTAGAGAATACTTCTGTATTGTTTATATACATAATATATTCTGGTTTATGGGTAATCCTAAAATTGTTCCCTGTATCTCACACTACTCAGGTGCACAAATTTCTTTTTCTAATTTTTTTTAAAGAATTTAACATCATCAAAATTGTCTTTGGGTACTTATGGGATCTATTATAGTTAAATTCCAGACGTTTTTAATTGAAAAATTTATCAAAGAAAGCTGAATAAGTAAAGAAGTAGGCCCGGAACTGGAGCTTCAGAAGTTGTTTCTGGTGGTTTTACAAAAAAACCCACAGTTTAAAAAGTCACAGGGCAAACCAACTCAATGCTGAGCTTCTCCAGAAAGTGAAAAACCTGTCTTTCAACCATGAATTATAGCAATCTGAAAACATATACTACAAATGTTTCTAGTTTACCTTGGGGATCAGATTAAGCCAGACTACAAATATTTGTAGTCCATTACAAACGTTTGGGGAGAGTTCTGACTTGTTTTTCTAAATAGCTTCAGTTAATTGGCAGTCAATTAACTTGAGATTTAAAAAAATATCACCAAGGAGTGAACAGGCACAGTTCTACAGGAAAATTACTTCAGCATGAAGACATGTGCAAATAAAAATCTCAAAGACATTATTTGCAGAAAAGGAAAACTTCAAAAAACTTCCCCTGGATAGAAATTTGTGTTTAGTACCTTGTAAGTGCCCTAGCATCACATGAGGATATGTGTTTTTCAAGTGTTAGCTGTGTTCCTGGTGGGGTCTGGCTGTGGGGCTGCAGAGAAGAGGTGCTGGGAGCGCTGGTCCGTGCTGGCCCCACGTGTGTGTGTGGATGCTGGAGGAGATGCTGGTACTTCCTGGGCACAAAGACACTTGGCCTTGAGCAAACTCTGTCAGAGCTCAGAAGACTTTACCCCACAAGAGGAAATTTGGTGTTATTTGGCTCTTAGAAACAGGAAGCCTAAGGATGATTTTTTTCTTCGATGTCACTTCTCTGAGGCTCATTTTTTGCAGCACAGGAGACCAGCCACATCTAGAAACAGTGTCCACCCAGCTCCTCCCTTTCCCATCTTTCTCATAATTTTGGGAGAGAAGTTAGTGTACACAACGGTTTGGTTTGAAAGTATTTTTTTCAAGCTAATAATCCAGTTCTTTCCCATATAGTTAACTGCTTTGAGAGGTTTTGTCTAACCATGTAAACAGTTCTGGTTTTATAAAAAAACTGCTTTTTTTAAAGTTCTAATTACTTTTTTGTAATTACAAAATTAAGTTCACGGCAATAATATATAATATGGATACAATTAAAATCTTTTTTTTGCCTTTGTGTGAGTTCAGCTACACCACTAAAAGAATGGGTTATGTACTTTAGCATGCAAAAAAAAGGGGATAACTTGTTTTGGTGTAATTGTATTTTTCAGTAGAGAGATCTTGCAAGTTGAACCCAGCACAAGGACTATGTGTGGATGGCACTGCACTTGACCTTGAAATTCCAAGACATGCTCTCATGTTATAAGAAATTAAGCTAGATAAAAACGTCTACATGTCAGCAAGAAAAAGGACTTTAACAAATGAAACCATACATAAAATTTGTTGCTGCGTTATTTCATGGTTGGGACATTACTCTTTCTTCCTGCCTTGCTGTCAGCTGGCCTGATATACTTTTGTTCTGATTAATTGTGGTACCCTTTCTAATCAGACAGGCATTGCTGGTGGAGGCTTGCTAGGATGTGTGGCAAAGAAAATTTGCAGTTGCTGTCTGAACTTCTAGGAGCAGAGATTGTATGGTATAAGATGGAGAAAAACTAATCTCACCAGGGCTGCTGCCAACTGATTTGGAAGAAAATATTTTTAGTCTGACAGGGGATATGGCTGTGCTGGTTTCCTATTCCTACGCTCTGAAGACTGGATGAGAAATATCTGCAAGGAGTGATGGGAAATGTAGGAAATGTTTTGAATTGCCTGCAATATCCAGAACATAAGTGGAAGTCTTGAAAGTTAAAGATTTGGGGGGAAATTTAAAAAAAACAAAACAATGTTTTTTAAATTCAGAGCTGCTTCCACACTGTCAGTAAACACCCTTTAAGATCTTCTGGTTGCTTCCCCCATGGATAGAAGAGGTGTTGAATTGGTGCAGAAGAGGTGTCATCTCTGGTTTTCATTAATTTCTTTTTCTCATTTTGCTTGATTTAAGGTCCATAGCTAAGCTGTTTCCAGCATCCATGGGCACAAGTCTGTCAGAAGTCCAAGATGCTTTTTTATTCTACTTCACTTAAGTCCTTAAGTCCTCAGCAGTTAAGTAACATTGTGGTAGGTAGTGTGGGAACATTGATCACTGTAGAGTTTGTTCTTTTGTCTCAGTGGAAGAACTGTGTTGTGGTCCTAAACCACTCCCAAAAACCTGACCATTGGGTCAGAGCTCAGACCAGGTTGGCAGTGTGTATATCTGATTTTCAGGGGAAATCTTTGTCCTTATTCCTTATTGATATTTTAACTATCACCTTCTGGCTGCCACTGTCCTGTGGACCCCATGAAGTTTGTGGGTAATCTTGCATGGTTTGCCAGCTTTTACCACCCTTCCAAGTGCCCTGATGGGACTTAAAAGTCTTTGATTTTATTACAGATTTTTATTTCATGCTTATGGCAAGTAGGAGAGGGACATTTTGAGAGTGGGTTGCAATTTGACATCTCTACCACTAAGCTGCTAGATCATTGTCACTTGTGTTCTGCAATGATTTCTACTTCCTGTGGCTCTGTCTTTGGGTTTAGTCAAGAAGAATTAAAGGGGATCTGGGCTACAAGCCCCCTGCTGTGAAGAAGCATCCTGCACAAAGCAAATGATCTCTAAGACAAAGGAATAGCTCAGGGCACCCTTTGTTTTACAACCTGGCTGAAGCATCCTGAATTGCCCACAAAAATATTTTTATTTGTTTTTCTAATATAATTTAAAGAAATGAACAATGGCTAATTTCTCCAGCGCCTTGGAGATTCTTATATAAAAATGTTAATTTTGAAAAGTGAAAAATATGAAGCAAGACTTCAGCCCCATTAGTGAATGGGACCATACACTCACTAAAATGTCACTGCCTGTTTCCCTCCTCAGGTCTCAAACTGTACATGTCAGGCATGATAGACACCTTCTTTCTTCAGCCTCCAGGGAGCTGTACAGTCCAGCCCAGTACAGTCAAGTCAGTGGAAAGAGTTCAACTTAAAAACTGGAGGGAAAAGAACTTTTTGCTCTTTCTGTCACCTTTTCCAGAACATGGTTATGGTGCATGTCTCTTTGCCAATTTAAGGGCTCTGGTGTTAACTCTGGCACTTTGATAAAATAAATCAGCTCATTTTATTCAGTTAAAAACATTCTGTTTTTTCCTAATAACAATCCTTATGTGAATGGGTAGCTGTTAATTGCTACAGTTCTGCCCATTTGGAAAAAAAAATTACAGAATCCCAGAATTAACTAGGCTGGAAAGACCTTGGAGATCACAGAGTCCAACCTATGACCTAAAACAACCATGTCAACCAGACCATGGCACTAAGTGCCACATCCATTCTTTTCTTAAATACCTTCAGGGTCAATAACTCCACCACCTCCCTGGGCAGCCTACCAGGTAAAGACTTACTGTAATCTTGCAGGACTGTGTCACAGACAATGTTAAGTTGGGCCTTTGAATCACAATAATTACAATAATTTATTTCAAACCTTTGAAATAAATTATTGTGATTAAGACGATGGAAAAATTGTAAATATCAATATGGAAAAATGTGATGAGTAAAAATGAGTCACATAAAAGCAAATATTTAACAAAAAGAGTGGGAGGTGTCACTCTGTTCAAAAGCATCTCTAAGTCATCATACACAATGCAAATTCACAGGAAATATTTGTCCTGTTGTCCTGAAAAACATTTGCACTGTTTACAAATTTAAGTTGGAAATTACAGGCTTTGTACCTGGTAAATTAGGTGGTAAATCTTTGCAAATTCATGTGTAGGAATAGCTTTTTTCTGTATTTTTTGTCTTGTACTAGACCTAGAGAAGCTAGAACAGGATGATTGATCTGCCAGTCACCTATGACTTTGCAGTCATTGGGGAGGTAGAGGTTGAGCAGTTCTAGGAGAAAACAGATAGTGGTTTAAAGTAACTTGTGCAGCACCAAAGACACTGATTGCAGTGAGCCAAATGTGCAAAACAAAGCTGTAAGACAGCATCCTTCTCTGTGTGGCAGGGAGCAAAATAGCCTGTGTGGGAAAAGGAGTGTTTAGAAGATATATTTAATATTTTAAGGAGAGTATTTTAAGGTGAGGAGTGCGATCAGTGAAGAACAAGGAGGTAATGTGAGCATAGCAAAAGGCAAGTAAGATGTCTGTGAAGAAAATCTATTTTTATGTATAACTGAGGTAAAATGTGGAATTAGAAAGGCTACAAGGTCACAGAAATCACATTTGGAAAGAGGCATAAATGGGAGCATATGCTATGTAAGCAGTGGAAGAAGGGAAGGGTAGATTTTAGACATACAGGAACGATCAGTAAAAATAAGACATAGGTAAGGATGTGTGGAGGAACTGAAACTGCAGTGGCTAAGGAGGCTGGAAACAGGTTTCCTGGGAAAGTGTGAGGAGGTGAAAAAAGGCTGTCTTCATCCCTCTGGAGCAGAAGCACCCTGGTCTGACTGTGGGGGAGGCTGTGCTCATGCTCTCCAAGCTGTGCATCCTCTTGAGAAATGCAAGACTTGTTTCTTCAGACTGTTGGGTCAGTTGTTCCTGCACTTTATGGAAGGGAATGGGAGGCAAGAGAAAGAAAAGCAAAATGTTTTCTCCCTTTATATAACAAATACTCATTGTTGGATTATGCATGACAGAATATAGGTAATATAATATCTAAAATACCTTTGAATTAATTAGATTAAACACAGATGAAATGTAAAACACTTGCCATGTGAATTTCAAAAGAAGTTAAAACACTGTTTTCTTGCTTAGACCATTCTGGGTTTTGTGTATTGTGCTGAGAACAGACTGCTCTGCCCTTTAGGGGAAGGGAGAACTGCAGCAAAGCCAGCCATGGTTCATGGCAGCACACTGCTCTTGACTACTTGTGCAGTTGCATGAGGGCAAATGTGCTGGATTTTTGATGCCAGGTATGTTGACATTGAAGCCCAGCACCAGTTAGGAGGTTTCTGCTTTGTAGTGACTTGAAGTTACAGAGCCTGAAAATATTTCCTTTGACGGGAAAGTAACTGAAGTTTTATTTAATTGTTTTTTTCCCAAACACCAGCAGAAAAGATTTCATTACTCTAGCTAAAATGCAATCAGTCAAATTAGAACTGGCACAGTGTCCAGAAGATATTTATTCTCTAAGGATATTTGTCATTAGCACCAAGAATAATTTGGATTCTCCATTGGATTATACAATGGGCTACTGAACATTAGTTTCAGCACTATAGTAATAATAGAGAAATAACTGCTTAAACCACAATTAGGTGGGAATGTAATGCTCCCTTCATGAAAAATTTAGTCATTAATTTTATGTTGATATCTTTTTAACATTATTAAACTGTACACTGGAGACAGTGGTTCCATAAAACACCGTTTTTCCTATAGGAGCTGTATGACTTAGATGGCTGCAGCCCAGTATGCATTAGAAAGAGTAATGAAAGTGTTAAGATGACAAATGCCATAATTAGGTGTGCAAAGAGCATTGGCAGGCGACCACGAACTAACAGAGTGTTTGTGTGTGTGTACATTCATAACACATATTCATTTGGTTTTCTGCTGGGTTGCATGAAGCCTCTGAACTCTTAATTAGGAGATTTTCTAATGTAATATAATCTCTTTAAGCATATCATTGTGAACTGCGTGGGGCCTACATACAGACATGTATTTCTTCTTTACACAACACACTTAGCCTGAAGAGAAGAGCTGTGTTGCATTTCAAAGGGCAGAAGTGAAATTGTTCTACCACGTATATAATTTTGATGTAACTTAATTTTTTTTTGTCTGACCGAATGGACTCCTGCACATTTTCTTATTTGGAAAGAAAACTTCCAGTCCACTTTTGGTCCATGTGAATAAAACAGGCACATTTTAATAACACATGTTGACATTGCCCTGAGTTCAAAAAAGCACTGACAGATGACATCTAGGATTTTTAAAGCTCTCAGCTGGATTTCACTGATGTCATCAGGTGTCAGGTTTTCTATTTGGTATATGATGGGTTTGTTTTTTTTTTATGTGTTCAGTCCTTGTCTTTCCTTTCTTTTAAGTGAAATGATTGTGCAAAAGCCTTCTTCATGGTCAGCAGCCTGGGAGGTGTGTTCACTTCTTCAGGTGTGTTCACTTAAAGATGACAGGAAAAAAAAGCAAGAGACATCTATAGGGATATTAAAAAAGAGAAGACCACAGAACAGCCAGTCCTTAAAGAAGTAACTCTAGGCTCTAAATGGATCAATCAGCAAATAAAATTACAGTGAATGATGAAGTTGTCAAAACTGTTCTTGCAGTACCCCAAAAGTCTTCTTGAAGCTGTGGGCATTGCAGGCTGTAGCTTAGAAAATTTGTCTCTTTTTCAGAAGTGTTATTGCAAAGTAGTATTACATTGCCCTGTGATCTGGCCACGACAGATGTCTCATCTGAGAGGACTTTGCTTCTATTCTGCATCACACTCATGCTTGGTCCAGGGTCCCTCCACCACACCTACTCACCTGAGAGGAAACCCTTCTTCCCCTGCCCCAGGCAATGGACATGAGGTGATAGGGTAACCTGGCCATGCCTGCTCCTAGCCACTGCAAAAATTAACCCTGTTCTGCCCAAAACCAGGACAAGAATCTAAAGACAAATATTAGAAGGTGACCCCAAGTCTGCATGTCCATATGGATTCATACATGGCAATTCCCGTGCCCTTGCTGGACTACAGAATGTGAAGAAACCAAAGTACAATAAACCAGAGACCTGCTGGAGGGAGCAATCAAAGTCCATGCTGGTATTCCTTTTTCTTGATTGATACTGGGCTTTCTGGTCCTAATTGAGCTGTTAGAACCTGGGCCAGGTTTGAAATAGCACAGAAGTGCTTGCAGCATTTTATGGTGCTTGCTCTGTGGTTGAAATGGTGATTGAGAAAAAGGTGGGAAGCTATTCTGCTTGGCCTGGGCTCCAAATAATTTCCATGCCTAAAATACATTACAACCCATAACCAGAGATTTATACAAAGCCTAGCTGGCCTTTGTAGTGTTTTTGTTTCAATTGTGGCTGATGTGCTGATGCCAGCATTTGGATAAGACACATTGACTAAAAGCATTGCAGTGCAGTAGAACATGGAGTAAAACTTCTGTAAGAGTTGGTTGCACTACAAAAGACACTGAATCATGTCCGATATTTAGGGCAGCACTGGTGTACTGCCATTAGAAATCTTGGATTCAATCAATTTTGAGCTCTGGAATACAAGATGAGGGTGATTTGTGTTTGGAATTGTAAATTTTACAAGAGGGATCAAAGCAACGAGCCACTAAATGTGTCTCTCTGGTTTTGGGTGGTAAAATTCATAATTTGGATGCTGGTGTTGGACATACTGTTAAAATATAAGAAAAGCCTTATTGTTCTAGTAACTGCTCTCTCTCTCTCTCTCTCTCTCTCTCTCTTCTCTCACACTCTGTTTCATTTAAGAATATTTGCCTACAGGCTTTCCCACTTTTCTTTGCCTTCTTTCTTCTAGAGGTTTACAAAATACTACATGCATTTCCTCAGGCTGCTTTGTATTTTTTTCCTACAATTCCCTGTTCAGCAGCAAGGGCTGAATGTCAGATGGGTGTGCACACACAGTTTTACCTACAAGCAAAGAGCAAGAGAGAGCTTTCATGGAGTGACACTTGCATGCACAGGCTTATTCTGTGGGAGAGTTTTGTAAATCTCATTTACAGAATTATGTACCTGGCAGCAAGTGATAGCTGGCAAAACTGTGACAGCAATGCTTGACATCAGCTATGCAAAGTATGCTAATTCATAAAACAAACCAATATCACCCATGTAAAAGCTTTAATAATCATAATTAAAAAATACCTTTTGCACAGTAGTTATTCCAGAATGCAAATGTAAATCTTGTTGTGACAGTGTGGAGGTTTTGGTCCCTTACTATGAGGAAGACACTGAGAGTGCCCCACAAAGAGCACCGAAGCTGGTGAGGGGTTTGGAGCACTGATCTTAGAAACAGCTGAGGGAGCTGGTGTTGTTTAGTCTGAAGAAAAGGACAACCTTATCACTCTGTACAGCTACCTGAAAGGAAATTCAGCTTGCATCAGGGAAGGTTTAGGTTGGATATTAGGAAAGATTTCTTCATGGAAAAAGTTGTCAAGCATAGGAAAAGGCTGCCCAGGGAAGTGTACCTCCCTTGAAGATATTTAAAAAACATGTAGGTATGGAGCTTAGGGACATGGTTTAGTGGTGGACTTGGCGATGCTGACTTAAAGTTGGACTTAATGATCTTAAAGGTCATTTCCAGCCTGGATGAGCAGGTGTCCCATCAGCCAGCTTGGCTCCAGCACACGGCTGCTGGCTCCAGTGGGCTCAGGAGGGAAGGGGGAGGTTTGGGAGGTCCCATGGGAAGAAACTACATGCAGGATCTGTGGGGAAATGCAGTGGTGAGGGCAATGCAGTGGCGGGAGTTACTGATGACACCACACTGAAGAGCTGTGGGCATCATAAGGAGGGGCTGCTGGACCCAGTCCTGTTGGCAGCCAGGCTTGTTCACCCACCTGCAGTACAGTCCTTGACCTTGTGGCTGCCCAGGTCTAGGCTAACATGTATGGCTGTGTTACACTGTCCCTCAGCCTTTGGAAACCTCCTGGACCAGCCTTCTTCCCACTCTGGGGACCTGCCCAGTGGCTGCCCAAGAGAGGGTAAACTTTAAAATTCTCACAGCAAAGAAAATCAAGACTTTTTAGTTGTTGAGCAGAAATAAAAAGAACAGAAGCAGAACTGCAGATTACAATGGCCATAAAAGTACATCTTAAAAACTCACTTTTTGGGCAAGAAACAGCTGATTCAAGTACTTATCATTGCTGAATCTTTTTAACATAGCTCTAAGTTTGACATATCTTGTGGTTAATTGATTTAGACCTAGAGGAAGACCTCAATTTAGACTTTGTTTTTTTCCTATTTCATACAGCTTAGCCTAGAGATGAAACCTGCTTCTATCAGTCCTTAATTTCATTTACTTAGCTCCTGCAAGACAGCAAAATGTGCCGTAGAAACAGCATTTGCAAATGAACTCAGTTGGCAGAGCAAATACAAAAAAGCCTTGCACGTGTGCAAACGCTCCCAGCCGATGCTGGGCTGTTGCCGTATTTCTTGGCACTGAGGTAACACACAGACGTGTTTTCTGGCCTGTCCCTAAACCAAGAGTTTAGTTTGTCTTGGGAGGGGCAAAGTAGAAGTCAGGGTTTAATATTTGGAAAGCTGTGCCCCCTTCAGCCAGGGCTCACCCACTCTTGCTGCAGGAGGTGGCCCCAAAATACCATGGCACCCTGTCCCCACAGCTGTAAGCAGCTGTTTCCAGTGAGCTGCATGACAGGTTATTAATTAGATGTTGCACAGACCTTAGCAGGTGGTGAACAGGCTCCATCACCATCTGTGTCAGGCATTGGACAAGGAGGTTCACAAGGCTTATTATATCTTTCCTGAGTAGGTTCATGTAAAAGCCCAACGTGGCAGGTAGGAGGGTGAGTGTGGAAGGCATCTAGGATCGCTGTGTGGCATCTGTGAGCAGCTGCCATATCTGGGTCAGACAGTGTCCTGTCAGGAAATCTGTAGAGAAGGAATGATGTCCCTCTGTGATCTGTTTGTCCCTTCTCAGAATCAAAGGAAAGTAAAGCTGAAAGAGATTGTGACACATTCCACAACCCTACCTCCCCACTCCCTCCCTTCTTCCCCCACTTCCAATGTCAAAGCAGCTCTATAGTCTGGGATAAGGAAGAGCTACTGCAACTGTTCTACAAAGCAGCTGAGGTGCTGGGAACTTCTGCAGTACACAATCTGGAAACACCATCTTCTGCTGCCTTTAACTCCCTCTTAAAAACCTTGAGTGAAGCAGATTTTCTAGCCTTCCTAGGAAATCTCTCCAGATGCTTCTCCTTGCTCATCACCAGACAGTTTTGCTGTTGAAAGACCATGGAGATGTGCCCAGAGGCAAGAGGATGCCTGGCTGTGAGACTTGTGGAGGTGGTTCCCGGGAAGATGTCTAGGGGTTTGAGCAGGCAATAGGAGGTTGAGAAACTGAGATGGGCTGTGGGAACCTCTATGCAGTGTGGAATCTCTTTACAATTAGCTGATTACATTGCTGGTGCCACTGTGACACCATCATGCTCCATCTCCCCCTCCCTGCCTCCTTGCTGATCTCCTGTCTGTACCTGGCTTCAGCCGTGGCAGAGGGGGGAAGGCAGAAATCTGATCTCTCTAGGATTTCAGTCTGGTGGTGAGTGCAGGTGGCTGCTGCCTCAGTCCATGCACTGTCAGCCTTGCATACCCAACCCATGGCTAAATCATGCTGTAGGCTCTGCACCCCTTTGCTTTGTCACCTGCAAAGCAACGGTAGCCCTGCCCTGAGTGCTGGGAGTTTTGCTGGATTGTGTTGAATTTCCAAGCTGGTGGTAATCAGTAGCCTCTTAATAGTCAGTGTGGCAGCCAGAGGAAAGGCAATGGCTCTTTGCCTGCTAAAAACAATCAGTGCAGTGGCATCTAGTGCACAGTGGGCAGAATTACAGATGTCCAGCAGCCCCCCAGCTGAGCTGGGTGTCACTGAGGTCGGACTGTAGGATGCCTTTTGAGGAATCTCTGGAGCTGGGAGCATATCTGTTCCTCTCCTTCTCTGTTCTCCTGAGTGGAGCAGGGGGCCTCAAGTTTTAGGGCAGCTCAGAGCACAGCAAGCTGCTGTTGTCTTTTGCTTATGAGCACTCAGTCATCCGAATGCAAGATTCTGGTGTAGGATTAAAAAAAATAAAAATAAAGAGATAATCTAGTTCAGGCATGTACAGAGAAGAGTGGGTATTGTCAGTGTTCCTGGTGGCAGGACCTGCTGATGAGCCAAAGAAGTTGTAGGTGTTTTAACTGACAGGGGATAAATGTCCAGGCACCCAGAATCTCAGTCACAGCAGCAGCATGGGCTGTGCCTCCTTGAACTGAAGTGCAGTGGGTGCCAAATAGGCATGTCACAGAGTCTGGACTAAGTCTGGCCACAAAAGCCAGTACAATGCCACATTCTGCTCTTTTTTTCTCACATACAAGAAACAAAATCAGCATGTAAAATGGCAATGAGCAATTCTGGGTCAGCACTCTTGAGCAAAGAGACACCCAAAAGGGCAGTAATTCAAATAAGAAATTTGATGAGTCACTATTAGGTACAAGTGAAAGTCTATTTCCAGTTATGTTTTGGTTCTTGCATGGTGAAGTAATCCTGATGGGTGTTTATTTGTGTAGGGATCTTGTGTGCTCATTTTGAACAGCAAAAACATACATGCATACATGTGGCACATGTGCTGTGTTGTTTGTATGCTATGTCAAATGTTCATAGCAAAGTACAGGTCATATCTTATTAATACCAAGAGCTGGTTTGTTGTTGGGAGATTTTTCATATATAAAATGTATGGGAAGGCTCTAGATAAGCATAGAAATTTGAAAGAAAAAGTTTACCATAGAATAAATACATTTTTATCAATGGAAGACTTAATTTTGCTCTTACTGAAGTCAATGGTAATCCTTCCATTGTAGTGGTCTAAGCAGCATTGACCTAGGAACCTTCAATTCCTAAATGATCTCTCATTAATGGCAATAGGTCAAGAAAATCCTCTTATGGAAGTACTGGAAACTCTTGGATTTTGCCCTAAAGAAGTGGGAGTCAAAGTCAACCACATCCTTACTCATTTTCCTTTCCTGTGTATCAGCACACATATACAGCTTGTGGGTACTGCATGAAGCCCTCCAATTGCATTGATTCTGGGTCTGAAGGCTCAAGATTGTTAAGCATGAGAATCAGAGCTGCCTAACACTGAAGAGGAAGGGAGTAATAAGTTTGTCAAGAATGTAGCTTCATGTGTCACAAAACGGTGCATTAATTCTATTGGAATAATTTGCTGGATAGTTTTATTTTAGAAATTTAATGAATTCTTTACTCTCCATGGTGAGACTTGTCCAAATGTCTCTTAATTTTCAAAATGCTGCTTTATCTACCAAGCTACTTAAACATTTCTGACCCTTTCACTCTGTTCCTGCAAATCCATTTTTCATCCATCCTGATGTACATGCCTTCCTTCCTTTCTGACAGGAGTAAAAAAGATGGAGCCCAGGTGAATATTGCTTTTAAAGTGTTATTTCCTGCTGTAATATATAGTTAAGAATCTGTTTTCTCAAGACAGAGAATACTCTAAAGATTACCCACAAGGATTAAAGATTTCTCTTGTCTGTACACATCTCATTCATCTGATTACGGGTGATCCATGGGAGAATTTCTAGATGGAGTGGGGATGCGGTGGGTGCTTTGGGAAGTGCCTCTTCATTCAGGCTGGGTAAGATGGACTTGAAGGTATGCTTTGCTTCTGGAAGCAGAGGAGATAAGACCCAGTGTATTTTCTTTCTTTGTCTTTGTATTAAAGGATTATTAAAAAAAAAAAAAAAGAAAAGAGGATTTTATAGTAAATGATGGATTTCTTTTGAGTTCTTTATAATTCCTTTGGCTATCATCAGATTGGGTGTTGCAATAGCAACACAGTAAGTATTTATTTATAAGATGGAAAAATATTTGATGATACTAGCTGCACAGTTGCTTATCTGGTGGAAACAAATTTTAAAAGTTACAATGGTTGTGAATTGAATTTTTTTTAAAGCTCTGCTTGAGATCAAAGGTAAAATCCTTCAATTTCTCAGATATAAAAACAGCCACAGTGCAGCAAGAAGAACTCAGTTATCAATAGCTCTTGGAGAAATTGTTTTCAGAGTTTGCACAGCTTCATTTCATAGCTATCTTTTCTATCTGAAGCCTGTACTTGAAGCATCTGCAGCTACCAGTACATTGCTTTTGACTGCAGTAACCTACAATGAAAAAACTTAATGGTGCTGGATGCTAAATTTGTTATGTACAAAACTTTTCCCACTGCCTCCAGGTGTAAGCAGGAGCTACTGCACACATTCTGCACCTCCTTTCCATTTCTTGTGTCTACCACAGACATATTTTCTCTCACTAAGTAAGATGAACTAAGTTTTCATCATTAAAAAACAAACCAATATGCTTTTCTTAATAATAACCTGTTCATGGTTTCAACAAGGAAGCAGTCTAATTATGGTATTTTTTTATTCCACCTGATTCAGCCATTGGTGAGTCTGAGATGGGCAGATGTAAGGTAGGGCTGCAGTGAGCCCTGCACCAGCAGGGTAAGGCACAGCTCAAGTTGAAGGTGCTTGCCAAGCTGTGAAAATAGGACCCAACAGAAGAGGCTGCACGTCAAGGGAATCTGAGGAGGGTGAGAGAAGACCCTCTCTTGGGTAGTAAAATGCAACAGATTTATATTGTCTTTCCAAATGGGCGTTGCCTGATGACTTTTAGGTTTCCTTTTAAATGCCTTCTTACTTGGCTATTTTAATCACTTTTCCTAAGAGTCTTCTTCATTCTGTAAAGACATTGCAGTTACAAGGTAGGTGAAATGGCTGTTTAAATAACATCTAAAAAATAAGAAAGGTGTGAGACAGAAGTGCTCAGAAAAAAACATTTCTCTGACTTCTGTGAAAATAATCTTCTGTGTCTGGAAAATTAGGATTTGAACTGTAAGGATATTACAGATTATAGTGCTGTCTGTTTATATGATGCAATGAAACTCAAATCAAAGCATACTAAAGTATGTACAGATGAGATGTGTTACAGTTATGAGAAAATTTCATATGAAGAACCAAATTCTCTGTTAGCAGAGTTGCTATGTTGCTATAGTTGTTCCAATGTTGTTTGATGTATAGTGCCATTTATACTCTCTGTTATTTGATCCATAAGTGATATAATTGTCCTCTGGCTTTTGTTTATGAGAACTTGGACAAAGTCTTTCAGCATTACTGAAGAGTCAGCAATGTGATAACAGCACAAAGGAGTGGAGAGGCAGTGGGTTTGAGCAGACTTTACTGACACTGATGCGGACAGAGGCAGAGGTCAAGAGCCAGTAGAGTGGCACTGGGCAGAGAAATTGTCTGCTCTTAAAGAGTGCTCCAGCAGATGTGCAGCTGAGATGGTTCCTGGTCACCATCAGAGCAACAAAAACCTACCAGAAGCATAGTGAGGAGTCTACTCATGAATATACTGTAGCTGTTGTGTGGATTGGGTTGAATTAAGAACGGAGCAGGCATCACTAGCCTGAACCTAGCTGACCTATGAAGCACTGTGGGAGCAAAGAGCATGGCAGCTTGACTCAGCAGTTATTTAGCTAGGAGGATAGGGCAGGACAGAAGCACAGTTCATGCAATTCTCTTTTCATTAGGCCAGCAATGTGCACTGTTCACAGTATAGTCTTGAAAGAAAGGTTCAGCTGTTGTGCACAGTAAGGAAACCACAGAAAGGAAACCACAGAGCCCTAATGTGATGGCACAGCAGGAGTTCTGCCAGGGATGTGCCAGTGTCTGATGGCTGTGCTGTCACCTATGATTGCTTTGTCTCTGTTGTTGTTTACTTGACTGATGGTACCTGCCAAGAGCAATACACCTACAAATATCATAGCTTTTGGTGTGCCTGGTGGCAGCCTGCTATGATTCTCAGGACCAGTGTGTCCAGTTAGTTAGGACTAATTCCCTTTCAGAAGCCCATGTTAGTCCTTTTCTAGTTCATCTTGACTCCACTGTCCTTGTGCTAGACATTGTATCCCTGCTGTTTTCTGTCAGGTGGTGACTGTTGAATTTTTTACACTGTACATGACATCTGCTCTTCTGTTGGGTGCTGCTTTAGTGCTATAGAGCTAACTTGTATCTCCATGGCTCATAGATAGGGCTATGCTACTGCTGGAAGCAGAACTGTTTGCATCCTTGCTAAAATACTGGGAAGACACCATGACACATTTGTAAGGCTTCTTTCTATTCTCCTTTTCCTCTAATTTTCCCTTTCTTTTTCTCTCCTGCTAACCCTGTTGAAAATGTTGGTAGACCAAAAACAACCAGGGCTGTCTTTTTTCCTTCTTCTTTCTTTTCCCTTACTAGCTTTTCTTTATGTGCTGGGATAATTATGCCCAAATTGCCAAATAGAAAATGCATTGCATGTGTTTTGGCATGTATATAGGGTTAACTCATACGTAATATGGAAGGATGGCAAGTGTTTTTCCAGGATTCAGCTGAAACAAACCTTAGCTTGCCTACGGCTGTTCAGGGTTTCCTTTTGGTCCATGTGTTGCAAATGATCACCTTGGTAGTCCTCATTCAAGTATAATTGGCCAACTGCAATTGTATTTGAGAAAAAATTAGTTTTTCTTCCTAAATTTGAATGAACATACAATGTTTTCTCCCTAGGCTGAAAATTGGAGTTCTCGTGTTTAGTGGTTAAGTAGTATTTGCTGTTTATTTAAAAAATTTCAATAGAAGTCAGAGGTGTCCCCCATGCCTGCCTTCATGCCAACAGCAGACATTTCTGCAGTGGTGACTACTGTAGGTTGCTTTGGCTGTGAGATCCTGAAAGAGAATGTCTCTTGAGTAGTTTGTTGGTGTTGTCATCCCCCCCCCCCCCCCATTTCTTTTCTTCTGGTTAGTATGAATGCCTGAGCACAATCTGGCTCATCATCAGGATGTTTTATCTTGATGTTGACAAATGCCATCTCCTGTGCAAAGGTTTTCTTTTGAAAAAAGAAAATCCAGCTGTCTCAGTGGGTAGATGCAGCTGTCAAGTTGCAAGTGTCAGAGCTGCTGTAGGTGCATTGCAGACTGCTGGGTGGGGGAGTGAGTCCCTTTTCATTGCACACCTGTGCAACACAACCATAGAAATAAATACAGCGGGCAATTTTTGAAGTTATTTCTGAATGTGTATTCGCCTAGAATTTCAGGACCTTGGGTAGTTTGGGCTTTAGACATTTAACAGTAGATATGTTTAAAAGGCAATAAAAAACCTGATGTAATGCTAAACTAAGTAGGGTGGTATTTGTGAAAAGGAGCTGCTTCCAGGAGAAGCTTCAGCCAAGGGGAGGAGTAAGGGTTTTGTATGAAAATAAATGGGACAAAATTTTGGTCTGAGAAGACTTGGTGCCTGTGCTTCTCTGCTGTTGCTTTGTTTTAGTCATAAAATAAATGACCAGTGATAAATGCCTGCTCTCTGTAGCTACTTATACAGTGGCATGTTTTAGGGTTGTGCTCTGAAAATGAGAGCAGTTCATGGACTGAAATATCTGCTCTCCTCCAAATAAGAGGTCAGGCCACACACCCCAGGGCTCTCCTGCCCACCCACCTCTTCCCTTTCTTGAGCCAAATCACTCTGGTCTTGCTGTCACCATAAGCTGGCCAAAAGAAATGTTCTCACCTGACTTCCTTTTCATAAAGTTGTGTTATTGCCTATTGGTGTTAAGATGCCGGATGGGCAGGAAGAATGATGCACAAAACTCCATGATATCAGAAGGCTAATGAATTAATTAATTCATTATACTATATTATACTATATTTTACTATAAATATATTACACAAACAAGAACTATCACTAACTAACTAGACCCATGACTCTCTGCCCAAGAGTACGTACACACACACACACACACACACACACACACACACACACACACACACACAGACACACACACACACACATGGATCCAATTGGTCAATGAATCCAAAACACCATCACCACAATCAAGCAATCACCTTGGGTAAACAATCTCCAGAGCACATTCCACATGGGCACAAACACAGGAGCAGCAAATGAGATAAGAATTGTTTTGATTATTCTTTTCTCTGCTTCTCTCACAGCCTTTCTCAGGAGAATCCTCAGAAATCTAAATCTCAGAGGGCATGTGAATACCACAATTGCCTGGTGGCCCATCGCAGGCAGGAATGCTCCTGTTTCTCCACACACAAGCCTGCCTGCCCTCTGCCTCTGGGGACCCCTGGTGCACCTGGGTAGCACTCCTATCCTCCCTCGTGGGAAACAGCCCACAGAAATACAAGCCTGGCAGTCCGTAGTGCATGTGGAGCTCCTGTTCAGAACTGCCATGCTTTAGTTTGGATCCAAGCCCTGTTAGTTTTCTCTACACAGTTGCAAACAATTCCTGGATGAATAGTTCATGGTCCCTTGGCTGTGAGCCAGGACTCTGTGCCCACAGCATCTTTAGTGCTGTCTAGTGATGAATCTGCAAAGCTGCTGTTGGGGACAATGAGGGAAGAGTGGGGTGAACTTCTAATGAAAGGTTACCTGCAGCGCTGTGTCCTGTGACACTGCAATTCTTATTATTAATGCTCTGGCTGAAGTAGATGGTTGGAGTTTAGTGCTGGACTTTGTGGTTGCCTTCAGCCTCATCTGCTCAGTTTGAGACTTTCTAAAGCTTCTCAGAGGAAGTGGAAGCAGAGGATTTCAGCAGGAATTTCTGAGAGGCTAAGCTGGGCACAGCTGAAAAGCAGACTACCCATTGCCTCCCATCAAAGCTGACCAGGCCATCTCTACTCATTGTGAAAGTACACAAACCTCCAGTCTTCCTAATTTTTTCAATGTCTGTTAGAGTCCTCTTAATAATAGCATAGGAAATTCAAATTATCTCTGGACAATTGCAGCAATTCTTGGGTGGTTAAAATTTAAAATCTTATCCTGCTATCTGTGGTATGATATTGATACCCACAAGTATTTTTTTGCCATGTATTATTGCTTAATTATATCAGTTATGAATCAGTCAAAAGAAGCAGCAGAATGGATGTGGGGGGGATAGAATGTAAGAAAATAAAGATAGTGCAGAAGGTAATCTCACCCCTGACAAGTTGCAGCTGTACCAATCACCAAAGATTAGGAACAGGCCTGCCCTTAACAGGCCACAGCTGTGTCCAATGAGGATGAGTGCTATAAAAGAGTGGGTTAGCTGGGTGAGGAGGGAGTTGGTGTTTGTTGGCTGTGCTGTGAGGAGCTGCCCATGAGAAATCACCAAGAAGGTATGGAACTTTTGCAATAAGATAACAACAAATGGCCATAGAATTAATTCCCAATTTAGATGTATAAAGGGATAGGGGGAAGAATAATGTTTGTACTCAGCTTCTTCTAAAGCAGGCTGACCACTTGCACTGAAAATAAAGGGCAAAGACTTCAAAATGGTAATTAAAAAGTGAGTTAAATGAGGCTACTATGCACTGTAATCAGAACACTAAATTTCAAATGTTTCATCTTACTTTTTGCCTTCCAATATATGTCAAGCTACCCATTTTTTTTGGTGCCATTCAGTGTAGTGCTCTGGATATACAAATAGAATTTATTGTGTAATATACCAGCCACACATGACAAAATCTTAAATCTCTTGCTATTCAATTCCTCTTTTATGTTATTCTTCTATGTCATCTTTTAAGTCTTCATTTTCAAGTTTCATTAGTAAGAAGAAGGAGAAAGCACATTGTTTTGGAGGCTAGATAATAAAAAGGTAGCTCTATTTCCCAGAGTATGTGTCAGGTTGAGATATATATTTACAAAGAAGGAGAAAAAAAATATTTTTTCTAAGAACAGAAATAGAAAATATTTTTTCTAAGAACATGCAATGCCACCTGGGAGAGGAAGAGTTATAATGATCACATTAAAAGGAATCTTAAAAATGTGAAATTAGAAATTAATAATCCCCCACCCCTACATGTGACTGAAATTTTAATGCACCCAAAGGAATACCCAAACATCCATTCACACTCTAGTTTTTGCTGTGTGTGCCTCTGATTGCAGCATCAGCAGGTCATAGTAGAAGCCCATGCTCAGGAAAGAAGGTTCAGCAAACTGACTGAGGGATCATCTTTACTGATCCAGTCTACATCCTGTTTACATACTCCAGTCTGTCACATCACTAGTGCGTGTTCCAACCTTTAACTCTGAGAATGCAGGCAGGCACCTAGTAGATCAGTGAATACATAAATGCAGAACTCAGGTTGCCTAAGAGAGCTATGAAGGCTGACAAGGAGATGGGTGATCACCTTCACGTGAGCGGAGTGGGAAGTAGATTAGGGCTTCAGCAGGTTGAATGAGACCACTCAGTTTTGACTCATCCAGCTTATTAGACATACAAATATCATTGCTTAGAGCTGACCTAGAGGCCCTGCAGCATCCTTACTGCATTCACTAGCACCTTAAACTTTCTGACCCACAGCAGATCTCCCAAGGCCCTCAGCTGCCCTGCTGAGGGTGTTACTCCTGTTTTGTTAGACAGTGTCTGCCCCACGGGAGCAGCAGAGCCTCTGTGGTTTAATGCAGACTTTCAACACTTGCTGATGGGTCAGGACACCAGGGAAATAATTCTCCCTTCTTACAGAAAATAAAACCCAATCTCTGGTTTTCTTTAAGCTTTCCCATTTTAAACAGGAATGCATGACACCAGAGACACAAAGGTTGTCCTTAACAAATAAGGGATTGGATGTGGACCTCTGGAAATGTACACTTGCTAAGGTCCAGAGGCACCTGAAAGTCCTTCAGGGCACACACACATTTGCAGTGCGTGAAAGAAGAGTCATTGTGCTCATCTGTTCTGTGCTCAGGGTATAAAAGATGCCTCTCAAGGTCAATTACTATGTCAACAAAAGTAAGAAAGTACAATTTTCAAGTTGGTTGAAATTGAGATATCTCAGTGGACTTAATGGAGTGGATCACTTACACATGAAGCTTAACAGCCTGGCCTACAGTGTTAGAGTTTATAAATTGTGGAAAAAAGCACCACATATTTCAGAGCTGCGCTAGCCAACAACACAAGTGCTGCTGTCTGCTGAAACGTCCTTGGACTGTAGTTGTCCATTGAAATTCATCTCTGAACTGTCCTGAGGGTGCCACGGAGAAAAGCAATATTTTTTTCAATGTGTGAACTACATGTAACATGTATCATGATAATTTTCTCCAGAGTCTGAAATTAACTTTTTTTTGTGTGTCTATAAATAGTTCTAATTTTTAAGGTGAAATTTTCAAATCATAGTTTGGCCTATTGGTATATTTCAGCTAAGAGTTATTTTTTTCTTCTATGCTTAGTCAGTTTTGTGTCTTTTTTGTGGTCTCAGTATGAATAGAGATTTGTTTCTTTTTATTAATGAGATTTGGACTGCAAAACATGGGCAAATAAATTTGATTTATATATACGTATATAAATACACACACCTAGATCTTATTTTTGATATCAAGCAGAGAGAGACATGACCAAACAAATCCAGAGATTGTAAAAGATTGAGGAAAAGCCCTACAGCAACAGTAGCAGGGAGATTATGTTAGCATAATGGGGAGAACTTGATAAATAATGGTCAAAAAGGTAGAATTTAATTTTATTGATAGCATATGCATGCAGTTCATGTCTCTAGGCTTTTGAGTACAGAACTTCAAAGCAGCCAAGCTGTGACAGTAACTGATAGTGGGGAAGACAAGTAAGCTGAGGGGTAGAAAAATAGAAACAAGTAGGGAACCAGTGGCATTTTAGCTGACAAAAGCCCAGGGATGTTTATGTGATCTCAGAACACCATCCCTGTGCAATACATAGGGATGGTTGTAGGAAGATGGGAGCAAGTTTATTAGTAAAATAATAAACTTTTTTGATTGCTCATCAAAAATATGTGGGTTTTGGAAATTATTTTAAAGCACGTAGCTTGATACTGTTAACTTATCAAAGAAGAGTTGCTGTGTGCAGTGAGACTCAAAAGCAAATAATCATTGTGCAGACTTCATTCCTCTTCTGGGACAGAGCATTTGACAGGAGAATCCTTTCAGGGACTGAGTGCAATCCTTCTCTAGTGATGGTTTAACATGTTCCTTTCATCCTAAACTGCTGAACAAATAAAACTGCATGTAGGAAAATCAACCTCCCAGAAAAAGGCGATGAACCATGAAGAGAAACCCTATTCCTTCAAATTTATTGAGGATCAAATGTAGATATATTTTTTCATGTCAGATAATGTCTTTCCATTTTGTCTGAGCAGTCATGGCAGAATAAATGTTTCCAAATGGAAGTCACAGTGCCAAGTCCAGCAATGCTATCAGTTACCTGGTTGGCTGGCTCTCATACATCTCAATATAATCTGGTTTGGAAGAACATGCTGTATTTAAAGTACAAAATATCTCTGTGAAATAAATAGCGAGCTTAAACTAAGTAGCAGTGATAGGAAATACTAATTTTTGCATTTCTCTCCTTTTTGCATTTGACATTATTCACTATTTTCCACATTTCCGTGTTTGTGCATATGAATGTACAATTAATTGCTGTATAGAGTCATGCTATATGTGCATTTTAAGAACCCTACTGTGTTTTCTGAGCTCTCTAACATTTCTGGGAATTCATCTTGCAATTCTGTAAAAAAAGCCTTACTATTCCCACCAGGACCTCTGAGGAGAAGAGCGATCCCATTTCAAGTCCTTCACACAGTGAATAAAGCCCCAAGGAAATGCAGAACCAATAAGAGGTCTCCCCTTTCCCCTTTGCGATGCCAGGCAGTGATTTTTTCAGTTGGTATCACATTCAGAGCAAAATGATGCTGTAACAATGTATTACAGCAAAATAATTGAGTATCCAATTTGTTTTGTAAATGCATTTCCCCTCCAGTCCCCTCATCTATTTTTCTCTCCTCTAGATAGAAACTTACGTACAACAGTATTAGAACATAAACTCTTATTTTTTTGGTGCATATTGAAAAAACTCACATGCAGCAAAGATTAAAGTATCTGAGAGCTTTACTCCTGCTCTCTGGTTTATGCTGTACATACTGGCATTAAAGATTCAGTGAAGGGAGAATAGCCATTAAACATTCATGGGAATGTTTAAGTAGGGGCACCTCAGTGCCACATTTTGGGATGCTGCACTCACCTCTGTTGCTGAAAAAGGCACGTAGGCTGAGGCAGGCAGGGCTGTCCCATCCTGCACAGCAGTTTTTCCAGCTGAGTTCTCCCCCATAGTTCCTGCTGTGTGTGGCCAGACATTTTCTCTCCTGCCCAGTGCTGTTCAATAGCTGTGAATTTTCATAGTATAGATAATGTGAAGGGGTTTTAACAAGATGAGGTGATTAATATGTACTTATGTTTTCATCTGCTGAAAGTATTTTGTGTTCCAGTGGATTAAAAAATGTTATACTTGCAAACTGGGAAATGATGTGGCCTTATTAGGGAGATCCAGCATTATAAAAAGGAGATGAGTCATGCCTGCTGATTGAACACCATAGGGGATAGACAGATCTGGATCTTCCTGGGGCATATGATGGTATTGGTAAAACAGGCCAGGCTGTGTGTCCCAGAGCCACACTGACCTGCTGGGAGCTGAGCCACAGCTCAGCCAGGCTTTTGATAGCATGGAGGTGACTCAGAAAAGAATCAAAAGAGAGACTGGAAAATATTGAAAGGAGAGGTTTGATCAATTTGTTCAATTTAGTTTAACTTTTACCTAGATTCAACAAATGTAGAAATTCATATTCTCAATGTAGAAGATGTTACTAAAATTCTGTGAGAGTTTTGAACAGTATTCAAAGGGGAAAAAATAAAGCTTTTTCTTAATTCACTATTGTATCTGATGCTTGCTCTAAGGAAGAAGCCTTAGAGAGAAAAGATAACTCTCCTGGGGGCTATCAGTAAATGGAGACCTAAGAGGCAGGAAATAATGGTGGAGAAATCTTTAGTCTAACAAGATTCAATAGTGGACAAGATTCAATAGTAAATGAGTCAAGGTAAATGCAAACTAAATCTTGGACAGTGAAAAGAATATGATACTAATAGTTTATGGCAACCGTCAATTACCATCAGTGCAAATTTAAAAGTCATGACTGGATTTTTTTTTTCCTTCAAAATTAAAACCTTTGTGTATGTAATATTGTAATTTTGCACATGATTATCCACTTGATACAGATATATCTCTTCAGCTCTTGCTCAAATCTTTGTATTTCCTTTTAGGAATCTTGTATACTTCAAAAATGAGTCACTTTTTCTAATTACTTGTAATTAATACTTCTGGCAAATGAATGGCATGTCTGATTATTTTTTGTTTCTTTGCTTGCCTCTTTTTCCAGAAATGTTTAGGAGAGATGCAATGCATTCATTAGCAAGACGTTAACATTCATTTAACATAATTACCATCCTTTTTCCTGAGTGGAAAGATTTCCTTTTCAGACCAGAAAGCTGCACTTTGAGCTGATCACAACATGGGAAAACTGACTTTGGTGAGGCAAGAGGAGTGCACTGAGAAAAGCCTGAGGAGGGGGACAGCCAGAGCTTAGCATCAACCAGGGAGAAAATGGGGGTAGAACACTATATGCAAATACTTCCTTCTCTTAAGCATTAAAATGTCAAAAGCTTATTCATCCAGGAAAATCATTACCTTTCACCAAGAGCAAAAGGAAAATTCATAGTTTTGTTCATTGAAATATTGCTGCATTCCACACAAAGAGGTATTGTTGCTCCCCAAAAGGAGAGGACTTTATGGCTGTGTAGGATTCACAAAATTTAGGGAGTATTTAAGTTTCATTTACTAATTATCAAATTCTCACAAGGTGCCAACGGGCAATTTTCTCCAAAATTCTTTGTTCACTTTTTCTAAGATGGGCTAGAGCATCCATTTGAAAAGATAAATAAAGCAAGCCTAGGCGCCATTCAACAAGTCACACTTAAGAAGTCCAGCAGTGTTGTAGACTTTTTACATGCAGGTGGGTTTCACTCATTGCTGCTGATAATTCATCCAGGACATGGTTAATCAATTTTCTTTTTCACTATGTCTGCTAAACCACTTTGTTTGCCTTTAGAAATAGACCCAGTGTCAAGAGGACAAAGAAAGGCAGGCATGTGTTACTTGTCTTTAGAAAATGTGGATCGTGGCCCCTTTCTCAATGATGCTCAAGAAGTGGAGGATAAAGTCTGCGAATTGAAAAAAAATGATAACCCATGAGGACAGAGGTGTGCCCACTTAGGCTTCATCCTCCCCTAGCGCTGGAGATGTTTCCTGAAAGTGATGAGGCACAGATGACTGAGTCCCCCTTTTATCACATCCATTTTTATACGCTTTCATAATGTGTGTTGGCTTCATTTTCAGCATCTTTTCCTAAGAGAAATAAAGCTTTAATGTTCATTTAAGTTGCCCTGCAAGCATATCTGGTTTTGTGACTGTACTTCAGCTCAGGGCTGACCAGATAAGCACACTGAGTGCAAATGGAGGACAAAAGACAGTAATGGCTGGGGAAGGCCTAGAATGCAGTGACACATTCTTTGGGTGTTTATGTAGCCTTTCAAAAAGCTGAGAGTGTTAGGAGAGGAAATTTTCTTCCTGGGACTGCTGAAATCAGGAATACAAATAATTACATTCTAAATGATAGCTCTATAAGAGTTGCATGATCATGCTTCATCTCCCTGCTATTTTTCTATTTTTTTTTCACTCTTTACTGCTTGTCTTGTATATCCATGTAACAGGCACAGTTCTTTAAAAAAAAAAGTGGGAATAAAGAAGCTTTTTTCTCATCTCTTTCCATCAGCTAAACTTCCCATAGAAGGGAAGTTTAGCTGATGGAAACATCCTCTTTATCACGGTTATGGGTTTCCACATCTTGGCATGCTATTTCTTTCCTTTAGTGCATGCCAGCAAACTGAGTTAAGAGTGATGAAAGCAGAGAATAAGGCACGTATAAGGCCATATTTATTCACTTACATCAAGAGCATTTATTTACACAAGTGGGGCAAGTGCGATATAAGTTGCATTTGTAACTATGAACAGCACACACCTGTGTTTCAAAAGATGACATATCTGTAACATTCTGCCTTGCACATGAAAATAATTGGTATTATTCATGGAAATATGAACAAAAGAAAACAGCTGTCTGCCTTTTGAGCCATTTTAGAGCAAAAACAGAGCCCAGCCCTGCACCCTGCCCAAAGTGCAGCCTTGACTTGTATTGACAGGGGAATGTATTGCTTTGACTTGGCTGTTGTGGAAATATGGACCAATGGCCTTTGCATTATTCACGTTAAATACGTTCTGCTGAATCATGGTAAAAGCCCCTGAGAAGCCAACCACTTTCTCTTGACAGCCTGAGTGCTTTTTAATTCCCATTCACTTATGGGAGGGTATGGCAAGCAGTGTCCTGTGACACTGGGCCCTGTATTTGATTCCAGCACATTGAATCACTCCAACAGAAAAGCCACAGTAGAAAAAATTGTGGCTTGGCATGTTTGGACTTGACATTAGGGAGCAATTCTTTGCTAGGAGGGTACTGTAGTACAGGAACAGGTTATCTTGAGAAGTTATAGATTATCCATCCATGGAGGTTTTTAAGTCTAGGATAAGCAAAACTAAGTCTGATCTAGTCTGCTGTGGTGATAGGGCAGAAAGTTGGACTAGATGACATCCAGGCATTCCTTTGAATCAATATTTCTACAGTTCTGTGGCTTCCTCAGTAAAATATGTATGAATTAGGCTTTTGTTTTCACTATGCACTCTTTCTCAAAATCAAAGTATAAACCATTATTTTTAGAGAAAAAGTAAACCAGAATCAACCTACATTTTTACTGATAAAGTGCCATTATTTTTAGCAGTGACAATAACGTTTGTTCCCTTGGATCACTGAAGAGCACCATAACTATTATTTCAGTGGAGCAAAGGGAGAATGATTTTAATTTGAATCCAACTGTTGTAACAATGAAATTCAAAAGGCCATAATAAGGAGCTAAAACCCTGTGATTCAATAGTCAGCATTGATCTCTCTCTTATTGATCTTAGGGAAACCAAGATTTCACTCTATGGCATGAAGAGCTACACAAGAACTTTCCAGCAATTAATTTCCTTTTAAGTCCTTCTCTGATGGCTCAAGCAGTATTTTCAAATTAATTTTGCTCATTTTTTCTTTAAAGACCAGTTTTACAATTTGCAATAAATTTTAAAAATATGGACTTCTTACATGTTCAGGTGCAAAATCTCTAGTTTGCGAAAAGAAAATGAGTCTTTTATTACCAGGACAGATCAGTTAGACTCCTGTAAATCTAATAACCTTTCTCACAGTTTTAACATTCTTTACCTCCTGTGGGGAATTATTTAAAAGAGTTATTCTTACCTATCTTGAAAAACTTCAAAGTCTGAACTATAAAAGCACAGTCTCTGTGGACCAGCACAGCAGAGTATTCATCCCTATGCAAATTATGTTTTAGAAAACAGTATTCACTCCATATAGTGAAAAGTTGTGACAGAGGTAGAACGGTAAAACAAATTTGATTTGGACTACAGTGATGTTTTCTTGGGGTTGAAAGTTTCCTAACATTTGATGGAGCTGAGAAATGCCACCAGTCTTGACATTACTTGCATTTGAATGGATTTCTCTGACTGAGCACATTCTCTAGCTATTTCTCATGTTTTCTTTTTAGTTTTTCTGAAAAGTTTCATTGCATTTCTTAAAAGAACACCCAAAATATTCTATCTTCCAGTGAGTTGTGCTTTCATGACTACATTAAAAAATGAACAAAAAGACTTAGAATGTATAACCAATGAAAGAAAAGGAGAGCAGGTGGGAATTGATGTGCAGTAAAGGTGAGGATTGTGGGAAGCATGTGAGGCTAGGAGTGGCAAAAAGCAGGGGGAGAAGTGATTGTGCTTTGCTTAGGGGTAGGTGGCTGTGCTGCCTTAGCAGGGAAGGGAGCAAGTTGTTTGGTGCTTTTGCTTCAGGAGAGAAATTGAAGTAGGATTCTCTGAAAAATCCAGGTGGTGTAGTGGATGGCAAGAGCAAGATCATGCAATCTGCATCCAGAGGAGTGCTCTGTGCTGTTGGTGCTGGCTGGCAGTGAGGAGGTCCAGAGGAGAGGAAATGATTTACTGTTATACTGGTTTATTAAAGACCAAAGAGGTGATTCAAATATTCATTGCCCTATCACCTTGCCACTGATCTGACATTGCAGCAGACCCGGCATCTGATTAATCAAATATGAAGGAAAGGTTAAAGTAATTAGTTTTAATCAGTGTGGGTTTATGGTGAATACCTTTTGTCAAAATAGCTTTGTGCCTTTTCTGATATTGTTGCTAGTTTAGGGACAGTCTTGAAGTAATCTGTTTCAATTCTCTCAGCCTTTTTCAACTTGCTGACACACAATGTTTTGATTAAGAAAGTAGAATAAGTAGAATGATATAAAATTAACGTTGTACGCATATTAGGTGGAGTTGAAACTGGCATAGTGGTAGTTTTTAAACTTGAATGTGTTTCCCTGCACAGAGGATGATGAATTGCATGCTATCTTACACTATTAACAGCAGATGTGAGAGAAGAGAGACAATTATTCCGCATAAATTGGCAGATGACACAAAGTTAAAGGAGTGTGGTAATAGTTAACAGAACAAGCTGTTGTACAGAGTGGTCTGCTCTGATTGCTATGGACAAAATGCAAGAAAGCAGTAGGAGTCTTTATGAGGCCAAGTAAAAGGACTATATATACGAGTAAATACTGTGCTGATAGAATTGTTCTCTCTGTCCCAGAAAGCAGTATCAGAAAAGGCTGAGATGCTGTGTGTGGAATTAGCAGGCTGTGACCTCTACTGTGAGTGTGTGATGCAAAAGGGAAAATGAGATTTTGGTACGGGAACTAGGGAATATTGAGGTGGTCTTGGTTAGTGTATGACTGGCTTTGGGACACTGTCCCATTGCATTGTTCAAGACTGAAGAATATACTGATAACTAGAGAAGTTGTAAGTGGGAGCCATAAGTGCTAAAAGAAAGAACATTTTATAGTGAAGGGCTTGGCCTGCTTGATTAAACAAAAATAACATTAGAAAGTGACTTGATAGAATTTTGTACGTGTTAAACAAAAATTGGTAATAGAGCATCAGGAAGCAGTAATAGCGTGAAAGCTGATGCTACCTAAATTCCTCTTTGAAATAATAGACTCAGATTTTAGTAGTTAGGTAATTGATCTCTGGAGCAACTTGTCAAGACTCTGAAGTCTCTCCATTGCTGAACAATGGAAAGTATTGGATACCTTTATAAAATGCATACTCTGATTCAAACAGGCATTAATATTGAGATGTCCTGTGGTCTGTCTTATGGTGGAGGTAAAAGTAATTGTCTATAAAATCCCATGTGTATAGATCACAATTGTAACTGTCACAATTGTAACTTTTGCATCACAAAATAGAATCATAGTATGGTTTGGCTTGGAAGTGACTTTTAAATCTTATCTAGTCCAACCCACCTGCAACAAGCAGGGCAGTCTTCGACTAGACCAGGTTGCTCAGAGCCACATCCAGCCTGATCTTGAATGTTTCCAGGGATGAAGCTGGTACCACCTTTCTGGCTAGCCTGTTCCATTATTTTGTCTGGATGTCCCCATTTTAGTTTAAAACCATTATCCATTGTCCTATCTCAACAGGCCAGTTATCCGCAGAAGAAGTACAGCAAGGTAGAGGTTTCCTTTTGAAACAAAACCAGTCTAAATTGTATTCAATTTCTGTCCTGCAACACTGGGAGGAGGATGAAAGAGATGAAAAGAATGGACAAAAGAGGAGGTGGAGCTGAATGGACATAGGTTTTAAATGCCTGATGGTCTTCATCCAGTTTGATGAGAACTGTTTCTTCAGTCAGGAGCAAGAGGGAATGGGATTGTGAGGTTCAGCCTAAGCTGTGTCAGTGAAACTGTAGAAGAAAAGCACAAAGCTTCAGGAAACTGAAAATCAATATATCCAGGCAATGAAAGCATTTTTATTACAAAGAACCAAAAGGTGTCACACAACAAAAGGTTTGCTGAAAATGGAAAAGAGATAAGTGTAAGGCGTCAGCTCTCCCAAGTAAAAAATAAATTGCAGTTACAAAGAGATGATACAATATACTTTTTGCAGGGTAAGAAGGTCTTGCCTTCAAGGAGTTAGAAGGGGTGAAACCTCCAACACTGGAAGGCATCTTCCACTGGGTTTTCTTGTGGAGACTATTTTTGTGTTGCTCCTCTGTTCCTATTCTGCTTCCTACATAAAGGCTTTCTGGTAGGCTCATTTAATATAGAAAGGAGTCTTTTCCCTGAGATTTTTTGACCTGAACAGACACAACAGTGGAGATTAAATTGAGGCAGAGAGAACTGAAAATATCCATGGGAGATTGGTGGTGCAACTGGGACTAGATGTGCTGAAAATATCCCACAGTTACAGACCTCTGCCTGCTTTCCCTGATCCCCACTGCAAGGGTAGGTAGGACCTCTGGAGACCATAGGTTTCTATCCCACAAACCATCCTGGATTACTGAAGTGCCTCATCTGTCTGACCTTGCACAAATAATCAGACATAACAGAAAGTCTAACAAGTACTTGCCACAGGGTCAGAAGGTGCAGGGTTGCTGGGTTTTTTTAACTGCTTGACTCTGATATGAAACAAGCTCAGCAGACAGCATGGCCTCAGCATGGCTGCTGCTGCTACAGCTTCCATGTTCCTGGTGTTGGGCACAAGCAGCAGCATGGCAGAAGTGTCTTAAGGTGAGACAAGAGGTGCAACAAGATCTTCTCCACTCCTGTGGTGGATTGACCTTGTCTGGCTGACAGATGCTGCTCTCTCACTCCTTCTTTTCAGCAGTTCAAGGGGAGAAAGTGAGACAAGAAAATCATGGGTTGAGACAAAGGTAGGTAATTGATCCCAGACAGATCCAGGATGACCCCCAAGGACCCTGTAGGCAGGTTGTTCTCATCTTAGCTATTTCTTCCCCTTCTCACAATAGTGCCAATTACCAACTATTCTCATTTCCAGACATTTTTTCTGAAATACAGCTGTGCACCCTCCCAGCTGAGTGGTTCAGGAATGCCCTAAACATTCATTAGACTAACCCAAAGATTAAGCAAGCAATTTAGCAAAGATTAAACAAGTGATTACTTTGATGTTTCTCACTGATTTGATCTCTCCCTGTGCTCAGTCAGCAGCTCCTCAGCACCCCAAGCAGTCCCATCTCCATCTTTGGGCATGAAATGTTTTGAGCAGGCTGTGCAGACAAATTAGTTGGTCTCTTATTGCATAAATCTGTATTATCTTCATTTTTCCCAGAATGTCATCTGTACAGAGCTGTAAAATCAATGACCTTTGTGCAAGGTTTGTGTTGAAATTAATGTTACTGTTGTTATTTCTTCCTTCTCAAAGTCTTGTTGTAGTTTGTTCCACAGTGTAAATTGGATTTTTAATTCTGATCTCTCACTATGAAAAGACATTGTTCATTCTGCTATGAATGCTCTTTCTTGAACTGAAATATTCTTGAAGGAGTGGTTTCTGGAGCCACAGGTCTTGAACTGTTTTAAAGTAGAAGAGGATAAATTGATGATATAATGAGTCTTCCTAATATCTGATTTCCATAGTTTGATGAATTTCAATATAGAATGTTTCATTAATATTATATAAAGAAGTGATTTGCAGGCAGATTAAGTGGTTGACACAGGTACTAAATAATAAAAGCATATAAATTAAATTCAAGCACACAATTAATTACAAGATAAATCTGTTCTTATCTTGTCCCATGATATCTCTCAAGTATTCCTGCATATTCATAATCATGTTAGTTGAGCTTGAAATTATTTTTTGATAAATATATAAATATATAACCTTAACATGATGCTGATGATATTCTGTACCTCATGTAGTTGCACAGTGCACACAGGTAAAGTGTGATACTTCCCAACCGTGTAAACTGTAAAAAAATAGTGTCTGGGTCTCAGATTGCTGTCCTGTTTGAAGGGCTATGTACTGCTCACCTGTGCATGCAGTAAGGAAGCTGTAGCAGCAATGTGGCATGATTTGATACTAAAATTTTCTCATTGACTGCCACTATTTTGTTCAGATAATTTCCCCTGTAAGGCCCTCTGATGTCTGTCCAGGCACTTGGCCTAGTAATCAGACTTAGGGAGCAATGGAAAATATTCACTAGGAGAAGAATCATCCTCATCAATTTCATTTGAACATTTGAAGGGCCACTATCCTGCCAAATTTGGGTTTGGTTGGTAAAGATATTCTTGCATCTGCAAACAGTCTTCTATGATATCCTTTCCATCTGTCTTCCCAAGAAAACAAATCTTGACAAAGAACATGTTAGGAAAATTAATCCACAATGCCACAGGTTTATGTCCAAAAAGGAGACAGAGGACTCCTGTAACTTTATTAAAATAAAGTGAGAGATCATGGGGCATTTCTCATGGGGTCTCTGATATTCTTGGGTGACAACCCCAGTTTTATCCTGAGTTCCCAGCCCCATCACCCTGTTCCTTTTCCCCACTAGCTGAGGTACTCAGAAGGCACAGACTTCCTGAATTGCCTACACTGTTCTCACCTCTAATATGGCCCCCTCTTTTATATAAAAGAAAGAAAAAAGATATTCATAATTCTAGTAAGTCTTCTTTTTCTCTAGGCTCGGAGATTTAACATGGCCTTGGCTGAGCAACAGTCCATGTTGATTAGTAACATTTTCCAGAACTAATAGTTACTTCTGTTACTTCTCTGTAAGTACCTGGCCCTATCTACAAGCAGATTCACACAGTCTGTTTATCAAGACATCTTATTCCTTTCAGACGGAATTTGAAGAAGCAGAATGAGAGCCTGTCAGGGTATGGTATTTCACAAGTATCACCAACTTTTCAATTTTGTCTGGATTTCCCTGCTTCCACTTGGGCAGGCCACTGGGATGTTAGACTTGCAGCAAAATTTTCATGGGGGAAACAGGGGTGAGATCAGTGGCCTTAGGAAAGGTCACTTCAAAGTCCTCACTCCAGCAAGCCCTGTCATGGCCTATTGCACCTGCTTGACTCAGATATAACCATGGATGATCCATGTGCTCAAACTGGGCTTTACAAACAAAAGCATTTGACTTACACAAACTAATTTACTTCAAACTGAATTAAATTTTAGTTTATTCCACAAGTAAATGAAGGCAGTAAATGAAAAGGTAGTTTGTTACATCTCTGAAGTATTTAGGTACTTTACAGCCCTGCATGGCCCTTGTCAGATAATCCCTTCCACACATAAATTAAGCAGTGTGTGTTGCTCAAAAGCAACATGTGAGATATCTGCAGTCGTGTTGCAGGATGGCCCACATGAACATAAGCACTTAGCCCAGCTGTGCACTCTGTATGATGGGTGTGCCACTTGATTCACTTTTGCAGCTATGAGAGTTTTTCTCTCTGGCCTTCTCAACTTGTCTTATTTCTTACTAAGAAGAATAAAAAGCCATCAATGGGGAACATACTGCATATCATTACAGTGAAATCCGATTTAATGGCTAACTTAATTCCAAAAGGCAAGGAAACGGAGAGCTATGACTGGGATTTTATCCTTCAGTTATAACTACAGCCTCAGATGCCTTTCAGAAGGGTGATCTCTGCAGAGCAAATGCTATTGAGTAACATGGAAATTCTTCCTAAACTTTTTAATGCTAATGATAGGTTTATGCATGTATTTTTGTAAGAGTAGCAGTCTAAAGCCTTAAAGCGAAGTGTCACAAATGTCATACTTGCACAGAATATGATTTCATCCCTGATTTTTTCCTCACACTTTTCAACTGTCAGATTGACCCTGCTCTCTGTGCTGCAAGCACAGATGTGAATCACTCTGGGAGGGGAAATGAAATAAACTTGCCAGCTGAAGGTTATGACCACACTTGTATATGGCTGGGAGGCAAAAGGTCCTCTGGTTCTCCTGGGTCAGGGTGTGTTTTGGCATGCTATTGTCTTGTGTATGGGAAGGAGATGGCACATCAGTTGCACACACTGAGGAAACCCTCAGTGGCCTGGTTGCAGCCTGCTCATTGCCTTTGCATAATTCTACAGTTCAGTGCTGGCAAGGCAAAATTGTGCCCACTCATAAAATCTTTTACATGATGGAGTTTTCTTTTTTTGCATATCTGAAATTTAGATGCTGCTATTGTGAAGGAATTGTAATAAAGCAACCTGGAAGGCAGGGAGCAATGCTCTGGCAAATGTCACTTGGTTTATTTCCTTCAAGAGGACTTTAGAGCTCCTGTTTTTTTCACAGTTTTCATTCTAATTTAAGTGATTCATCACTCTCCTTCTTTAGGTCATCAGTGACTTCACTCATATATTCAGCACTGCAGCATGTTCCTGTAAGCCAGGAATTTCTCTGTCTTGACTCTCCAAATCTGCAGCTGGTGACCTCCCAGACCACTTACAGTTTATTTATTTTTATTTATTTTAAACTCCTTGCAGTTCTGAATTCTAATAAAACAGGAAAAATTATATCAGTGGCTTTATGTTTTTTCAGCTGAGCCTGTTCCATCATTGTGTTTCAGGTCTGTAGTAAATTTACAGTGTTGACAGAGGCAGTTCTGCAGTTTCACTGAATTGAAAGGAAGAGAGGAAGGGGGAGAGATTTATCTTGGAGCCTAAGGCTAGAGCAGTAAACCAGAACCACCACACTCGTTCCTAGAAGTGAAGAACATAGTATTGTTGGACTTTTCATTTAGCAAGAGTTGAATTTTGACCAGTTGTTATTTCCACTTAAACTGGCTTTTTTCTTTTTGAATTGTAAGCAGAATGCATAAGAATACAGCTGCAGAAGTTTGGACCTCTTGTGTAGTTTTGGCTGAGTAATGATTTTATCACTGCTGAGAATTGAACAAACAGCAAAAGCAAGGAAAAGAAGTACTTGCACTCCACCTCTCCAAAAGGCTGGTTTTGCCGTGCCCCCTTTCACCAAGTGCTTCCTTTCCTGCAAGACCCTTCTGTATCTTCCAAGTAGGAAGGTAGAGAGGACCTGTGAGGGCACCCCTGGGTTATTGCTGAAACAATTCTGGGCACCCAACTCAAAATACCTTAGAGGGACCTTGCTTTCAGAAAGGACCAGTTGCAGACAGAGAAGAAAACTCAACACCTTTCAGGTCCTGCAAGTGGGGCACTCACAATTGATCCAGCTGGGCCAGGAAGGGTGTTGCCTGCTGAAACCCATCGTGACTGTAGCCCTGGGCTAGTTACTGACCCAAACCAGGAATTCACTTTCCAGCTGTGCCTCTGCAATGTCTCTAGAGCCAGAGCACAAACTTCTCTTCCAGAAGGTGACACCCAGCTCAGTAAAGCAGCCAAACTCTTAAATTGTTTGCCTAAGTGGCTTCAGTGGTCTTGTTCTGAGGACTTACACTTGCATATTCTGCATCCTGTGGTCTATCAACCACCAGATTAGCAGTAGATCTATTGAGGATGTTTTCTCTTTCACCATAATGAAGTTGTGCCACCCTGAAGCTCAGTATGCAAGCTTCACATTCAAGAATAGGATAGAGAAAGACACTCGCACAAAGGGGGAAAATTCTGGCCTCTGTGCATTAAAGAACTGTTGGGGGGAAAAAGGTGTAAAACTTTCGTGTCCTTGTGTTTGTCATAATATCCATGAGCAAGCAACTTTGAGCATTACTCCTGCTTGAGGGGCTGCAGAATGAGGTAGCAGCAATACAACACACACATGGGAAAAAGCAAAAGAAGGTCAGAGCCTCAAAGAGCTGAAGTTAGGATGAGCCACAGGCATGTGAGCATCTCTCCTTTGAAGCAGGTGGAGATTTGGAAAAGTGTGCAATGGTGTAGTGCTGTCCTTGATGAAATGCTAATGTGGGTATCTTTTGTCTTTCTGTATCACAGGGTGTAATCAAGAGGCCAATATTCACGGCCCAATTTAAGGACATTTTTCTTAAGGTTTCTTTTACATGCTTCAAGCATATAGATTATGGAGTAGAAACTTACTGTAAAAACGATGCAAACTTATGGGAATTGCATATGCCTGCCTGTGGAGAAAATGTCGTCCACAGAAGCAGAGTTTTTAAATTCTGTAACAATTTTCAAGAGTTGCAGGGGAAAAAAAAAGTAACTATTTTGTTCTGAAGTTTTAAATGTAGTTAGTTTTATCCAAGAAAAATATTTTGCATAATCCAGGCAGATAAATTTGATTTTTAAATTAAATATTTATAATAGATATTAAGTGCTCTCTAGAATGAAAAATCAATACTATTTATTTTGCAAATGCACTGATATTAAATAAAGGAAAAAAAATTATACCTCTTGTAATAATTGAATTAGTAGCTTTAGTTCTCCAAAAGCCAGCCATGATATTCATAGAGGCATTTTTGCATTTCCAATATGAACACCTTTTTTTTTTGACCTCCAGTTTTACATGTAAGCTATAATTTTTGCAGTTGCCTAATTGTAGATGAACAGTCAGTAAACACATTTGCATATGCTTAGAGTTATAAATTTTATGGGGACAGAAATTCAGAAACAAATTTTGCCACTTTTGGGAGCACCAGGAAGAACCTGAAATCATCCATCATCCTGACTCCCATACATACTATTTTCTAGGAGCTCTAAGCCCATACTTCTGTGTTTCTGACAACACCAAATTAAATCACAGTAGCATCTATCACTTGAGGAATCTTGAGTCATATGAACTTGTTTTCCATCAGACTGTTCAATCAAGATTGGCTTATCAGTGGCAGGGGTATAGCAGGAGCTCTAATGCTTTTCATCTCCTCCTTTATCAACTGTCTCTCAATAGCTGTAAGAGTCCATAAACCCCCATCACTTTAAACTGTATTAGCACTGTACAGTAATGGCAAGAGAGCAGTAAGAAGTGATGTTGTACTACTTTGGGCACTGGTGAGCTATTTTTCTTGATGCTGGGAATCATCCAGGTCTATTACTGTAGGCTTTCAGCTCCTCTGAGAAAACTGGGAGCTGATGATGATCTTAACTGAACTGAAACTTTATAACTCTTTCTCATATTATCTAAAGATATTCGTCACTGTAATTTTAATGTTCTGAGCCTTAGGCATAAAAACCACTGCAAGTGAGATGAGCTAATGCAATTTGACAGTGAATTTCTTTTCTACAAGAAACAGAGAGCCATCAGTCCTTCCACATCCTCATTACTTTCAACATCTAAAAGCTCAGACTGGTGCATTTGGAAGAGAGTAAAGATAAATATCTATCTCAAAACCACATCTGTTTGTGTGCTTTATTCTTGAATGATAAAAATAACTGATCAGCAGCCCAATGACTGCCTCAATTTCATTGGCAAAAATGTGGTATTTTCAGTGGTTGTCACATGGATTTCTAGCTTGAGAAATTACAGCTCACTCTTAATACATAATTGAGCCTCTTACTCAATTTCTAAGACTGGAAATATAATTTTTGAATTAATTTTTGGATAATGATGGAAGAAGTTAGTCTTTCAAAAGTACCATATTCAGCAGTTGGTGTTTGTAACAAGTTTTGTAAGCTCTTGTATGGAAAGTTAATTCTGTCATTTGTTATTCCAATCTAGATCAAATATTTACGTATTTATATATTTATTTCTATATCCTAAATTCTCTAGTCATACTAGGCTAGACAGTGACCTTTATAAAAATTTATAGACTGCAGCTAGCTTCAGTCAATTTATTTGACTAAAATAACCTGAAATACAATTCTTTTATCTCATGGTCATCTATAATTATACTTTTGATTTCATCACAAAGATTGAAATGTTTCCAGTCTATCCAGTATAGGCTGAGAAGTTGCCAAGAACTGTATATGGAGAAACCTCATTCTTAAAGAGAAAAAGCCTCTAGGGCTCCAAGTCTGGTGATTTTTACCTGAAAAGGAACCAGGAAATTACTGATTTGAAGGCAGATGGCTTTTTGAAAACCTAGGCATGTTTCTAGGATAAGCATGTTTTATTTTCTTTGTTAGCTTACTGGTAGGATGAAGATGACTATAAGCAAATTGCACCAACACAAACACACACCCCCACCCCATGCCTCCAATTTGCTTGTAAGGATTTAGCACTGGACTCCATCAAGATAATACCATGGAAGTTTTGTCACCATACTTTCCTTTGCTATCTTTAAACATATATCTTATTCAACAGTAATAATTAAAAAAGGAGTGCCTTCTTTGCACTTAGAGTCAGTGCAGCAGGTATCTCAACAGTATATAATTAACTATTAAGTGCAGGGATATGTTTTATCTGTGTAAGAACAGTGTTAAAAAAGATTCCAGTAAATTCCAGTTACTAAAGTGTTGTAAAACACAATAACTATGACCATGTTTGTGTGTATGTGTGTGAAGTTGGGGTTATAAGCGTATGGTAAATTAAACCCATTTTCAAGAATTGCTGTAACTGGCATTATACAAGAATTGGGAAATTTATTAGGTAAAAGCTCATCTTAAGAAACTGCTTCAGAGACTCCCAAGGCTTGCTGAATGTGATTCTGCTTTGTTTTCATCCAAAGTCAACATTCTGGGCTGGTCCCTCAAGCTATCACAGAAAAGCAGCAGAGCCTGAGTCTGCCACAGCTTTGAGGCAGACGTACCTACTTCTTGATTTTAAGTGATATCCCCAAAAGGCTCTTAAAATCAAGCCCAGTTGTATTTGAATACAAATTAGAACCCTAATGTCTTGAATAGAAAAACCTCAAAGCAACTATGAAAGCCAGTAAGCAAGGGATAAGAAACTTGGGCAGCTCTCTCCAGGGTGTCCTTCCAGCTAAGGCAGTGGCTGCTGGGCCTTCTGCAGCTCTTGGGGAGTGCTGGCTGTGTGTCCAGGTCTGGCTGTCCTCTGCTGCCCCTCAGGGCTGTCCCTTGGATGCTGCAATGAGGTGCTGGGCCTGCTGGGGAAAGAACCTGTGGAGCTTGATCCAGAGCTGCAAGCAAGTGACAAGTTGCTGGGGAGGTGGCAAGAGAGGATGATGAGAACAAGGAGGTGCAGAGCTCCCCTCTTACCCCCAGCTTATGGCACAGAGAATTTCTTTTGTGCCTCAGTGGGAGCTTGAGGTAGTCTGCAACTCACTCTGTGGAAAACCCAACCTTTGTGCTGAGATCCAGTACAAAGCCTGTACATCACATAAATGCATTAAAGATTTCACAATAATGACTCAGTAGGAATTAAGGGATGGATAGGCTTAGTGTTGCATGGGTTTCTCTCTCTGATTTGTCAGTTAATATTAGTGTTGTTTGTATTTTAATGCAGTGTGGCTTTAGTTGGGCTCCAGACTTTGGTATTTCACTGTTCAGCAATGGCTTGATACCTATATTCTGAAAATATTTTACATCAGTTTGTTCTTCCTTGCCAGAAATATTAAAAGTGTCTTTTATTTAGACCCACAAATCCACTGTGTTTTCTTGAGATATCATCTAGGATGATTGCAGAGAATGTAGACTATGGGAGTAGGTGACCAATAGAATACTGTGGCCCATCAGCCCATGATGTTATTGTCAGTATATGTGTTGGGTGATGTGGTTGCTATTACTGCTGTGAACATTTAGCTATAGAGTATTGGGACTGCTTCTGTAAATTGCTCTAAAGCAGTGTGCAGCAGCTTTGATGCATTAACTGAAGATACTTGCTGCAATCCTTACTTTATTGAGAGGGGCAGAGAGGAGGGAAGGGTTGAATGTGCCAACTTGTAGAATTTCTCCCCTGTGTAACAGGCATGTCAGAATAAGGGGAAAATAAGAAAAGACAAGTTTCCATGCAAAATTAGTGTAGAATCTTGTTCTCTAGATGCAATCAATTTCAGAGCAACGCAGGACTAATAGGAGACTTCATATGCTTCAAAGCTATTAGAAAATCTGCAGCTTTAGCTTTCAGAGAGAGCTCAGTTGATTGTCCAGAACAAATCTTGTTAATTTATTCTTTCACAAGCTGCCTGTGTCAGTGTTGAGTGTGAACCACAAAATATGGAAGTAATGTCCGTGTCCTCATTAAGCAGCGATTCAAGGGGGGGGTGGTGTGGGAACTTAGGAACTCGGTTGCAGTGGAAACAGTCACATTCCACGCTGGTAATGGCAGTTAGTATTTGTGATTTTGGCATGTCCTGTTCCTGGGTTTTCTATGGTAATATGCATCAACATTTCTACCAGATAAGTAGAATTTTAAAACAAGATTCCACATCCACCTGTAAGCATTTAAATAAACTTGACTGGATTCCTACAGGATACAGGGGCATAACTTCAGCTTACTTTGAATCAATGTGAAGTTTTTAAGACCTTGTTTTATTTCTCCTCATGCTCTTATAGAAACACAGTAAAATGCACTCAAGTGAAGAAGCTTGGCAGAATCACAGTGCTGTGACAGACATCATCAGCTTCACTATGGCATAGCAGTCATCAGTCTGAATGAAGTATATCTGCTTTTTCATTTTTTAAATACACAGTTGGAACATTTGGAGTGGTAACTTCATGTTGCAGTCATTACTGCCCTGGAGAAAGCACGATCCTGCCTGCAGGCCCTTTCTCACAGTACTGTAAAGCAGCCTTTACAGATGTGCTCCTCTAGTGAAATTTTGGCTCAGGAAACAGACTGCCAATCTCTTGTCTGCTGGAGCCTGTGGCATGCTGAAGGATTAGCACACCTCATGCTTGAGATTAAAAGTAGTGGTAGCCTCTGTTCTTTATCATCTGAGATAGTCTAAAACTGATGCAGTGGGGACTTACCAGTGGAAATATACCAAATAAAGTGCAAAAGAGAGGAGGGAAAGCAGTTAAATTAAACTGACATGGAGAGTGCTTTAAAACAGGATTTAGTGTCAATTAAATAGGCCTGAATGTTTAAATCACTTGGCCACCCTCTGCATGTCATTGATTCTCCAGCATACAGCAGCTGTGATTGTGTGGCTCCTTCTCAGTGTTGTACTGCCTTGATTTTGTGTTGTGGAGAGTGTTTCTATGTTCTGGGGAGGATATGGGAATGGACTAGTATTCAGAGCTAAATATTTTAACTTCATGTAGAATAATTACAGGATAACCTGCAGATAGCTGTTTAGTACACTTTATTGCACCAGTGTGTATGTGCAAGGAACCAAGCACTAGCTCCAGAGTTCTTTGATATGAGAATGTCTGCCTTCAGAAGTTTGGCTTTGTCATGGCTGATAAAGGAGTCACTCGAGTGACAGAAATTTCCATAAGCCTGGAGGAACAAGTGAAAAGGATGCACAACAGCTACCAGCCCAGACATTTAAACAGAATTAAATGGCTTCCAACATCAAGAGGAGGCTTTGTCTTCTGGCTTCACTTCCAAAGAGACAAAAAAGAAGTATTTTTAAAGTTCTGTTAGTATGCTGTGAGTGAAAAACTTACTTAGGAACATGACACCTGGAGATTTAGGAGTAATTCTGACCTACTTCTCACTTAAAAATAACAGTGTGATCCTAGGTTAATGGTGGACTAAATGACCTTTTCCAGCCTAAATGATTCAATGATTCTATGCATTTATGAGATCAAAGCTTAACTACAAGCTGAAGATCTTTCCCTGTTTTTACTTGGTTTGAGAAAGTACTGTTGGTGTTGCTGAGGGAAAAATGGGATTTTTGAAGAATTGATTTGTTTTGATTTAAATAGAATACAAGTAGAGAAATAGAATAGCACTCAGCTAAAGAGAAATTGGATCCTGAAAGGCAGAAACCCACACTTTTATAAAGCTTTTTCTACTGAGACTTTCTTTCTGGTGTACTGTTTGAAGGCCATCAAACTACACAGCCTTTCTTCAAGGTATGAATGAATGTTACTTCCTCCGTGAATGAATGTGCTGCTGAAGCCAGCACAATAGACCAAAAAGCTTAGGGAAGAAATTATCCTTTGTGCCATCTCCTGAGTGGTGGAGCACATGAAAAGCAACACAGAAAGTGTTGCAGATAGAAGCCATGTTGCATATTTCAACAGTATTATGATTTTTTGGGGAAGATACTTGTGAGTGCCAGAGATGACAGCATTGAATTAGTGTCTTTTACTTTGTCTAAAGGAAATAGTAGGTTTTCCACAGCCATTGAAATCTTCTTTTCAGTGTTTGCTTGCTGCTTCTTCTTAAAAAGAATGGCTATGTTATTATTCTTATCCAGGTATTAAAGGCTCGGGAGTTAAGACTCTTGTATTATTAGATCACCATTTGCAGGGAAAAAAAAATTGAATACGGTCAATGTTACCAGAATTTTTTGTAAAATTCAGGTATCTTACACTGGTTATTAGGTTTATAAAAAAAATGTATTTTTCTATATTGCCACTGACATTGTCACCAATTTAAACAATTTAAGATTTGTTTCCACTTTTCTGTTTGGAGAGAGATGAGTTTATCTTACATTCAGCCAAGGCAAAAATGAGCGTTTTATTGATCTCATTATTTGCTTTCTCTTACTTACTTTTCATTTCATTACTGTTTTCCATGATAATGGTTAGCATGTCAGAGCCTACAGTGGTGAAAGAAGGGGAGGATACAGAATCTTCTGTGCCACTGCTTGTCATTCATGTCTGTAATGGGCATATTACTAGGTGTGGCAGGAGAGTTTAATGTGGGCATGAACAGTTAAATTTTGTAAAATAGATCAAGTCTGAGCATATAATGGGCACTTGAATTAGACTTATGAAATAAGAGTAAAAGATTTGTATCTTTCTGTGTCATCCATCAACTGTGAAATGTTTAACTAAGTTCTGACTGGAAGAGAAGCAAAACAGCTTGATTTCAGAATTAGTTTTCTTACATAATTAGAAATACCAAATATGTGCAAAAATCAGAGACAAGCAGTGAGTATGTACTCAGTATCATTTATGTAGTCAGTGTTTTGAAAGACAGTGATAGTGATGGTACTGCTTGCACTTGGACTCCCACAAAGTAGTTTTCTGCAGTTTTTGCATTCAGTTTTTTTTTCTGAAAGATAATTATTACTCAAAAGCACTTTCAAATTACAGAGATTATACAGATTCAACCTTTACTTACAGACTTGGAGGTGTTTAGGTTCACAGCCTTGATTTTTTTGTCCACGAACTGAGCTCGAATTACCCTTTGTGTTCATTGATGACTTCAATAATGCAATAGCAAGTGGATCTTTGGACACATTTTGAAATTGACAGAAGACTTAGAGAGGTATTCTCAATGACTTTTCAGGAATAAGACCATAACATTTGAATTACCTTCTTGTTTATAAGTTTATGACGTGTAAAATCCAGAAGCTTAGGGCAGGTTGTATGTGTGCATGTATGCTGTAGACCTTGACTCTTTAGGAAAACTGCCACTTGTAGATGTGGTTGAATGACTTGGCAAAGAGCCAACTATGAAAAAATGTAGTTGTTTTATAAATAGCAAAATAGCAATGAGGGAATCAGAACATACACCAGAGAGGGCTACAGCTATCAAACACAGCTTTGAAATTTACCTGGCGTTTTTCAGGTTTTGTTGGTTGGGTTTTTTAATACAAATGTCAGTGCAGACTGGTCAGGCCTGGTGACACACCTGAATATAGAGAGCTGAGCTAGAAAATATGCCTTTTATAAGACCGTATCAAACTTCCCACCAGTCTGAAAAAATGTAATGCTTAGTGTGGTTCTCAACAGCTAACAGCCCTAGGGAGCAAGAAATATGTTATTGTGAGAATCCATTCCTGAGAGAGGGTGTGTTTAGCTTTATGTAAATCTAAGCAGGATCCAAGATGCTTCTCTTCAGAGCAGGTGCAGTCTCCCAGTGAATGTAATACAACTTTCACTCACAGGCACAGCCAAAATACAGGGACACACCTGCATTTCATGTAAAGCTGGTAACTGATTTGCAAACATCCAATTTACTAATGAAATGGAACTATAGAAATGGCAGTAGGCAAGAGGACAACCCTGCATGAAACTTAATTAGAGAAGGATGTAGGAAACATATCCAGCTAAATGAAGAACTATAAACAAGGGTGCAAGATGAATATGTGGTTTTAAATTGCAGTCAGTATTCAAATTTCCTATTCCATGTCAACAGCAGAGCAGGTAACAGCAGGAACTGAGGATCAATAGTGTAGGCATCATCTGCATCATGGTCTTGGATATCACCTCTGTTGACTGTGTTTGTTTCCCTTGGTTATGTTTCACAGTGGAGTGAGTAATGTGAAAGCAGAAGTAGTAGTAGTAGTAGAGTCTTACTTGCTGCTTCTTCAGCAGTCTCCGATCGAAACACAGAGTTTAGCACAATAAAGTTTGTTCTTTACTCTGTGTGTCAGGCTGTTTGTCAGCGAGGAATGTTTGCTGAATATGACTACCCAGCCTCCCATGCTTTCCAGTGTCTCTTTGGTTAAATCACGCCATGACTGACACCACGACACATTAGTGGGAGGATTGTTTATGAGAAAAAGGAAAACGAGCTTGACACTTGAGTTTACCATGTTGTGGAAGCACAGATGCTCATCACTGCCAAACACGCAGAGCCGAGGTCAGGGAAATCTGTCAGGGAAAGCAAAGCAGCCTTGAAACAATTTTTTTTTTAACTGTCTGGCAGAGAACACACATGAAATAGTGTTATAGCTGAGCAGGGTGCTGCCCTCCTTCCTCTACTCCCTTAGGATTGCTTACTTCCCTTTCCTCATTCCAGGCTCAAATGAGACATTGCAGAACATGCTCCTCTCCTTCATACCTTCCCCAGGGAGCTCAGCCCCTCTTTTCTGGGGGCTGGTGACAGCAGCAGTAGCAGTGGGCAGGGCTCAGACTAGATGTCCCCTTTGGATGCCCTTTTGCTCTCCCTGGCATTGTTTTTGCTTGCTTCTCTACCAGACCAACACTTTTTGCATTTCGTTCTTCTGCATGGAAGGTGTAGCTGTAGAGCAGGCCTGATCAGCATGAGAGAGCTGACACATGGGGGACCTGGGAAAACTCTTAAGGGTAATTAAATACCGATATTCCTGTGTTGTGGGCATTGGGAGAATTTGGAAAAGGAGGATTGTTTGGACTCAGTTGGGCTGTGTAGTTAGATAATAAATTCTACAAGAGTAAAAGAGATGGAAGTATTTGGAGGGAAAAAGTCTTTCAGATATAGCAATTTCTGCAGTAAAGAGAATATTATAGAAGACAGAGAACATGCACAAAACTATTTGACACCTGTGGGGAAAGAGAATGGGGTAATAGGAGAATGCAGAAGATATTGGAGATGAAAAAAAAGAAAAAACAGATTAAAGCAAAAATCCTAACCAGAAAGTATATTTCTAACAGTCAGAAGGAGACAGGAAGGGGAAAATTGGAATCTCTTGTTCCCATCAAGCAGAAGAGAAAGCAGTTGGAAGGGTGAAACAAAATACAAATATATTTATCCATAGTAGATTGAAAGAATAGTTTATATGATGAAATGTATATTCGTCTTGATGATGAAATCTGATCCTTTATCTTCTTTCTCTCTTTGACTGCTAAGTCCTGAAAGAGCTGTGTTTCCCACTGTGTCTGAATGATAACCCTGGGTCTTTCTGTTAAGGAGGATGCTCAAAGGAAGCAGTACTGTGTTTTGGTTGATTTAAACTATCATTTATCCTTTGTGAAATGTGAAATGCAAAATTAAATGGTAGGGACGTGCCATCTGCTGTTGTTTAACATGTGAATAAAAGCTACTATGTTGGCACAATGTTTATGCCCATGATAAGAGCAGGAATAATGGAAATGTTATGTTGGCTATACCCAGCAGGTCCCCTCATTGACTGAAGCATCATGTTTCTTCCATGTCCCAGAAATGCTGAACATGATTCCTGGAGGAGGATGAGCATTTCCTCCTTAGTGCGGAGGCTGAGTGTTTTATGTCTGTTATTCTCATTCCTTTCAGGGATCTCTTGCTGTCTGTGGCACTTGGCCAGGTACTCTCCCTCCTTATCTGTGGCATTGGTCTCACAAGCAAGTATCTGTCAGAAGACTTCCATGCCAACACACCTGTTTTCCAGAGCTTCCTCAATTATATCCTTCTGTTCTTGGTCTACACAACAACACTAGCCGTCAGACAAGGTGAGTGTCTCTCTGAAACTGTTTTATAGAAAGCAGTGGGAATAAAGGCTTTTGCAGAACAGTAACAAGCAATATGATTTAGACACATATCCCACTAATACTTGTTCTGTATTTACATTACCTAGAAACATGTATTGAATGAACTGAAAAAACCACCAACAAATCTTCATTAGCAAAGAATGAAGCATTAGATCACAAGGATTGGGGTGCTACCTAAAAGCTAAAGTAAACATCAGTACTTTTGAATTCTGGTTGTTCTTGCCTTGCTGGGAAATACTTTAAGTATGCTTTACATCTTACATAGACTGAGGAGAGCTCAGATACAAGCAAAGAGCTTGCTAGTTCTAGATGCTGATCATGGCAATTGAGTAGTTCACTTACTAGACAGAAAGAAATAGCAGCCAACTTTTAGCTACTGGGAAGTAAGAGATGAAGGGAGGGATTCTGGGGTGCTCTCTCTCTCTGGGGGGAGGTTTGGGCAGAGCAGCTCCATGGCCCTGTCACTGCTTTGCCATGAGGCCTGTGTAACAAATCTGACCTCCAAAATGAGAAATGCATTACAGTATGCTTTGGTACTGTGTATCTAATGATGCTCTCTTTGACAGTCTGTATTTTTATGGGGGGTTGTGCCTTTCCTGCACATCTCTTCCCTTCTTTGAGATTTCGTTCTAGATGAGGTGTGGGAGGTGAATGCATTTAAGTACATTTCTCAGCCACTCTTCTTTTCTGTAATAATTTTATTTATTCACCTTCACAGAACACATAGATTAGAAGCTAAATAAAAGAGAAAAAATATCATGTGTTCTCCTGACATAAGGAGGGTAGGGCTCTGTGGAGGATAACAACTACAAAATGTATTAGGCCGTGGTACATTTATCAGCATACTGAAAAGCTCATGTTTTCTTACAGGAACAATGATTTTTGGATTGGCCTTTGATCTTTTAAGGGAACAACCGTGAAGCTTAAGTTCTTCACTCGTTGTACAGTCTTGTGATACAATGCTAAAAGTGTTCCAAAGCAGCAAGGACTTAATTTCTATGCAAAAATGAACAGTCAAAAAATACCTCAGTACTCCAGCACAAAGCACTTAAGCATATCACAACATAAGTTTTATAAACATTGGTCCCCACTGGCATTTTGCAGAGGTGCTAAAAGCCAATGTGCAAAGGAAATGTTGGTTCTTATATAAGGAGAGATTGCTCAGGCACTGTTTCACTGTCTTGGTATTTCAGTTTGTGTAGGGGGAAACATCACCACATACTTTGCTCTGCCAAAGGTTTAAAATGTGTTATTAGTAGCAGTTTTCTGGAGAACTGTGTTTAAAAATAATTATTCTGAGTGTAGGATTGCCTAGATGTTCACAAGTTCTGTCCCAGAAATGTCGTCCTCTGGACTTATTTAGATACTGTGGAAGGCAAGTCCCTATATGGACTCTTAAATAGATGTTACTTTTTTGAAAATGCTTGTGAGAGGGTATACCTATATAGATACTGCATTCTGCTGTGCATTACAGAGGCTAATTTGGAATAAGGTTTGATGCCTGTTGTATATTGACATCTAAAAAATACTATCAAGCACTCTCCTTTACTGATATATGAATATGTATTAAAAAGGCACTTTATAAATATTTTTCTGACTCTGTTTAAAAATACAGTGGCGGACTAAAGGGAGTTTGTCAGAAGTATCTCTTGTGCCAATATGATAGGTTTGGGAACTAAGTGGTAAAGTGTTAGGAATATGTGGAAAATGTTTTCTGGACAAGTGAAGAGGGCTGGGGAAGGTGTTTGAAAACACCTGTGGTTGATTACAGACCATACAAACAACTAGAGCACGTGTAAAGGGTACCAATGGAATTGTCTGGAAAAGGAGCTGTAAAAAAAACCCTAAAAGATAGTTTCATCCAAAAAACCCAAAATAAAATTGGCTACAGAAGCTATGAAAGCAGCGATCCAGGTATTCATCATAACATTCCTGCTGGATGGTACAGCACTATACAGCCTATTTATTTACTCGGCATTTAGTGTTGCCAGCTGACTGAGCCTGACATTGTCTTTTTGCTTGTGTATTTATTCAAATCCATTATCTGTGTTTGTTCCATTAAAGCAGTTTCTCTAGCAGCTCTAATCATGTGGCTTCATTAATAAATGGAAATCACATAATAATATTAATGATTCTGTTCTGAGTGCTGACATCATCAAAAATTTTTTTTTCAAGTATACTTCTTTATGAAAGACTGAAAAATTTTTAAATCATTCTCTTTCTCCTTCAGAAATCAAACCATCATAAATTGATTTGTAGTAAAAAATAATTGCATCCCTTTGTCTTTTTCTTTCCTTGCTTCATTAATTCCTGGGATTTTTGCAGAAATGTAGTGTTTAAGGAGGTGTCGCTTGGGGTAGCCAAAAAAACCCTGAATTCACTCTAGGACTGAAATCTATAATTTCCTCAAGACATAAAGAGTTCCTCTTTCTTCAGAGGCTTCTTCCAAAATTTGATTTACTCTGGATGCCCTTGGACTTAGCTGTCACTCGCTGTTCTTACATACTCCCTGAGTGATAATGAAAAGGCAGAATTTGCACTGGTCTCTGAAAATCATCATTAGCAGATGATTAAAGCTCCTGAGCTTTTCTGACTAAAGCCTTCTGCAGTGAATCCTCAGCTTTCAGCAGCTAAAGTTAGCCCAGCGTCAGCAGCATCCACTTCATTTTTATATTGTGAGTTGAGATTGTTTTCCAAAATAATTCTACCACAGCGCTTGCCCTAATGGATACATAGATTAGGATTGTCAGCTTGCAGTGAATCAACATATCATCAGATAGTGGAGAGGCACAGTCCTGCTGGTGTCAGAATCTCTGAATTTTTAAAACTTCATTTCCATGTTAAAAAACAAAAACCAAAACAAAACAAAAAAAAAAAAAAAAACTCAACAAAACAAAACCCAAAAACCAAATCTAAATCCCCCAAAAAAAGGAGTTTCAAGGAGTAAAAGTAGACTCAATAGTTTTAAGCAGTGAAGTCCATGTAAGTAAGGCTTTTCATCATCATTGCAACTTTGTTCTCATGACCCAAAATAAAAAGTGACAAAAGCATTTAAGGAGATCTGTTCTTTTGAGATTTTCATATGGGCCTTAAAACATGGATGCCACTCAGGCACAGGTCATGAAAAAGTGGAAGAATTTGTCTAAACTTGGATTTTTCTGATGAAAAATAAATCTGCCAAACATTTAACAGGTAACGAGGCCGTTCTCAGTTCCTTCTCTTGAGGTAGCTTCCTCTCACGCCTGTTGTTTTCACAGCCAGAACTTGTGTTTGTCCATGGTAACACCTCCGAGAAGGTTTTAACACATATTATCTCACCTCAGTCTCCTCGTTAGCAGAGGGAAATGCTTGACAAAAACATGTAGGGATACTTTCCTATATCCTCTGCGTCCTATGTCATTATTAGTGGAGAAAAGAAAAACCTTGGCTATCAGTGAGAAAAGCCTCAAATGGGTGAAATGGAGCTATGAGAGATCGAGCTGGTGGAGATTAGTTTTAGCACCTTAAAAAGCAGTAAGTGGGAAATTGTCCATAGTGGACCAGAAGGTGTTAATTGCTAACAGCCAACATGGGAGCAAGCATCAGCAGCTTGCCACCAAAAATAAATTACTTCTAAAAGCCACGTCACATATGCTACAAATGAAAACAACACATCTACTAGACATCATTAAAAACAGAAAAAACCCAAAACTGCTATTTTTTTGTTATTCTGAAAAACAAAAAATGAGGGAGCAATGGAAGTGTCTTTTGAGCAGACGGGAACCACAAAGCCTTGAGGGCCAGATTCTGTGTGAGTAGGGCTCCACACTGCAAGCTGCTCCTTGCATTTTAGAGCACCAAGTTACTGAGTGTTTTCAGCCCACCAGTACTAAGGGATGGCAAAAATTTGCTTGTCCAGAAACATTTTTTATGAACCTCTGTATGCCTGGGTGAATTCTGCTTCTAGGCCAAGTGATGAGGTTATATCATCTGTCAATGGAAATAGTTTTCCCTACAGTGACTGTAATGTCTTAGATTTGACATACAATTAAAGGTGATCTGCGCCCCTGAGTAAGCCAGAGAGTCCCGTGAGACTGTCAAGACTGCAGACCTCTTACTGGCATATCATTTTTTGAAGCATTTCTATCTCAGGGTGGTTTATGCCATTAGTATCTCAGCCATATGTAATTTCCTGATGTGTCTGCTATCCAAGTATGTATTTCCATTTAGATAATGGCACTGCTCCCCAGCATCACTCCTACTTCACCAAAGTTGACCAAACCTGGCTAATTGAAGGAAGATAGAGAACCATAAAGGAGTTGCTTTTTTTCACTGCAGTGCTTGTCAGCTATTTATTGAATGATAGAAAGGTAAAATGTCTCTTTTTACTTAACTCTGTTCTACTAGTAAAGGTATATTAATACAAAGCTAGTATTATGCACTTAACTTAGGTAGACATAACAGAATTTCTTTTAAACCAACACCTTTTTTTGTCAGTTGCCAGTCAGAACAATCTTGTTTGTCTGGGAAACATTATTATCTGTATATTATTTAAGCTGATCAAACTATATTAGATATCATGAACTTTGGACAATATATGTTGTACCATTGAGATGAAATGTCTTCTGGAAAGGCATTGATCCTCTTCACTGAGGATGGCAGGGAGTGATTTTGATTAGAAAATATACATTTCATCACTGTTCAGTTTCCTAAGCATGCTCACACCACTGCTGTAAAACAAAGAGCTTGGTATCCCCCCAGTCAAGTAAAATGTTCAAAGCTGCAGCCAAGTATCTTTATTGCTCTATCTAGCTGTGATAGAAGGGGTCCTTGGATTCTCAAGGCAACAGCTCAGCCACACTCTGGCCTGCAAACACATGGTAGACACTGCAAGAAGATGTGACATTGCCCTTGAAGCACAGGGAAGGGCAAGTCCAGCTGGCCCATCTCTTCCATTTGACAGAGGTATGCAGAGATAGGACAGGGGGAGATGGCTTTAAACTGGAAGTAGGTTTAGATGCCCCATCCCTGGAAGTGTTCCAGGCTAGGTTGGATGGGGCAACCTGGTCTAGTGGAAGGTGTCTTTGCTCATGGCAGGGGTGTTGGAAGTGGATGGTCTTCAAGGTCTTTTCCAGCCCTAACCATTCTCTGATTCTATGATTCTTGCAGCCCTCCCAGTGCAAGGGGCCATGATCATTCTGCATTGTAAAAATGAAACACAGCAGCAAATGTGGCTTGGAACCAGTGAAAAATAATGACCTTCAGGTCTTTGGTATTCTCATAGCAGCGCTTCAGAATCTCCCTGCTGTGTTACACATTGCTGTCTGCAAAGTACTTTCTCCTAATTACTCTGGGCTTCTAATTAGGGATGCCAAACCGTGTGGGATATGTTTATTATGAAAATGGTCAGCCAAATAGTCCCTTTGTTTGGGATCTGAAGAGCCCTTTTCATATTCAGAGGGAATTCTATACTTTAGGAGAAATGAAACTAGAATGCTGCCTATTTATAGACACTTCGAATTGCAGAGATCTTTTTTTGTAATGTGCAATTTTCAGTTTTGGATAGCATGCTCAGAGGAGCAAGGATTATGATGCGTTATGTATTTGGGATTTGCCTATCATATCATGGACACCACAGCAAGCTAGCTGGAAAAAAACCAGTGTGACTAGAGCCAGGTTTCTGTTCAGTTCTATTTACATAATAATTGTGTTTGAATTTTCATTCTACTTCCAATTGAGTTTTTAAAATTTCCTGCTATAAAATGTTGACTGCTGCTGCTGCTGAATGAGCCTTCGTTATTTTACTCTGTAGGTGCTAACAATTCAGTGAGGTGTCAAACTTTTCAGATATGTGAAGTTTTCATACAGAACCTTGGGATTTTTTCTTTATGATAGTTTCTCTAAACATCAAATTTCCCTTCCCAGTCGAGTGAAGTGGTCTTGCATTCTCAGCCATAATACAAAAACAGATGCAATTTCAGCACAGTATGATTATTCCACATAGCTAGAAAGGCAGGGTATAAAAAAAAAAGACCATGTTGCGGATACAAAGACAGGGTTAAAAACAATAAACTTGACCTCTGTCTTTTGTTCTGATCTGTTTGGCTATTCCTAGCAGAGATGTTGGATGGTATTTTTTAATCCTCAGGGTTTTTCTCCACTTTTAGCTGTTCTTGTTACACTGACCAGCAAACAGATGCTTTCTGCTTTGGCCCTGCTGCTCCTTTCCACGCACACAAAGGACCAGGCATCTCAGGGCTTAGTCAATTTTCATTTCCATCATGTGTGCTTTGCTTTGCCAGCTGTTTAACAAGGTACAAATAAACACTTACAGAGAGGAATCCTGGCCCCAAACATAGGGCAAATAAAATGGCAGGTAAAGGCTCAAAAAACCCCTCAGCTTTTTCTTTCTAGAGTTATTTCTCTCAATAAGCTGCTCCTGATTGTTAGGTAAGCACTTGCTGTACAAACCCACAGCATGCATCGTGTGTTACAAAATATCTTTCCTTTTTCTAATCCCAGCCAAAGCAGCACATATATATGCTCCTGCATGGTATCATTGGAGGAAATCATGTACATCCCATGGCACATACAAGCTGAAAATTGGAAAGCACTCTTCCTCTAGGATGGAGGTGGCAGTAGTTAAGCTTGAGCACTGTATGTCCTGGTTTAATGATGCAATCACTAATACAATCATGATAACCCCGAAGCAATAAAGGCCTGGCCTCATCAAGCATCCATGCTGTAGCATTCTCTGCAGTAGTGTCCCTTGATCCCTGATGCAGCTCATTCAACCCTGAGAGACCTCTTGTTACTAAGTTGCTTTCAAAATAGCTTTGGTGCTCAAGGAAGCATCCTTTGTGTTATCAGAGACAAAAGCTGCAAGAGTGTATCGTGTGAAAGGATAGGAACACCTCATTTTTCCTGTGCTTGGTGATGCAGACCAGAGCACAGGGGGGAAAAGAGATTTCTCTAACCATTCTCTTGACCTAAATGAGGGAATGGGAGGTCTTGTCCACACAGAGAATGAATTTGTTCTAAAGTTACACTAGGGGTACCTCTCCTTGTAAAAAAGTCCGTGGAAGATTCAAATCAGGCAGTTCAGATCACTCTCACTTTGGGAAGCTCAGACCTGGTCATCTTTGTGGCTGCCAAGTTTATGCCCTCAGCCAGTACCTTCCAGAGACAGCATTCAGATTTGCACCATGGTTCAAAGACTGGTGCATCTTTTATGAGAGCAAACCTTACAGGCACTGAGTGCAGCGAGCGTGAAAGGGATGCTGAGCTTTAGGCTGGCCAAAGTCCTGGGTGATGAACCATGTTTGCATCAAGATGCTGCATCATATCTGTGAGGCAATGTCTATACTGGATATACTACTTGAGAAAAAGGCAGTTTTGCCCTGGAGGTAAATGTACATTCATTTTAGGAGCATTTAGCCAGCTGTGGCCATTTTATGCCAGTAAGTCCATAAATAGAAACCACAGATGCAATAAAATGGGAAACATTGCAGTTACTCAGCTCACAGCTGCAAAATCACAGGTAGCTAGTGAAATTCAGCAGAGTCAAAAAATCACCACAATGTGACATTTCATGCTGTCATGCTTTTCTTGGTGATGCCAGCACCTAAGTCTGAGAGGCAAATCTGCAACGTATATTTGCAAGCATTTATCTTTGCATAAGGATTTAGATTTTGTTGCTGAGCCTGGAAAGCTCCCTCCTCGCTTACTTTTCCAGGAGCCCTGCCAGTACTTCGAAGACAGTGCCAATCTGAGCACAAGGCTGTGAGTTCCTGTTTGAGAAGATAAACCTCATCACTAGAAGGATGAGTGGGCAGGCTCGAGGAGGCTCTGAGGAAGTGCAGTTTGTACCTACCCCTCATGCATCTTGCTGCTTGATTTTTCTCTCCATCTCTGCAGATGCCATTACATGTATTTTGTACCACAGGCTCAAACAGAGGCACAGATGTTGTAAGTTAAAGAATCAAGGCTTTTGAGCAGGTAGAAAGTGAGGTAGCACAGCTTGGAAGTGCTGAGATACTGTGGCTGTGAGCACAGATTGAGCTTTGAAACTTACTCCACAGTATCAGGGTATTGCAGAGGGCTGAATGTTGTTCTCAGTAATTTTATTTGAGGGTAATGAAGCTCTCTATGTAGCCCAGATTGCCTCACAGTATGTCAAATAATAAATTGTCTCATAAGGATGTGAGCTGAATCACAAACACTTGATTTTTTGGTAGAATTAAGGGATAACTGTCCTTTGTAGGGGTAGTATATGTGTCTGGCTCTTGTTAATACATAAACATCTCGAGTACTGTTTGCAAAACCAACCATCCCTTCCCACTTCAATGAGGAAAGTTAATGGTTCTGATAAAATAGTGCACCCTTGATCCTACAGCTGTAAGCAGAATGCAAGGGTTGTCTCTGCCTCTTCATGCAGTATCAGTATTTCCCTGTGATTTATGGAATATTTAAACATTCATCAAGCCAAGCAGCTAGCCAGGGTAGCAGGATCCACATTCAGCACACGTAGCTCCAGCGTTCATGCGGGAGATCTGAAGTGTGGTTACAAGATGATAACTGCATTGCCTGAAGGAGATAAGTCCCGCTCTGCCAGAATGGTGCTTTGTATGTAATTAGTGTAAAAATTCCGAGGAATGGAGTTTATCCTTGCCATCGTCTTTCTCATTAAAAAGGAATCATAATGAAAGAACAAAGCAGTCCCTGCAGTGAATTGACTTGACTTCCTAAGTTTTCATTAAATCAAAGGCTCAATAGCATCCCATTTTGCAGAGGCCAGTTGTAAACTGTACACAAGACTTGCAGTAAAGTCCCTGTGAAGATCACATCCTTTCTGAAGGTTTGGAAGTACTACCTTTTATAAAATAAGGAGTATAAGACAGCATGAATCAAAGGAATAAAAAGTTATGCCAGTAGGATAAAACTGTATTCTCAACTTATTCTTCTGCCTCACACTTAATACTTAGTCCTAACACAAGCAGTGATTTTGTCTTCTTTCATGTCCCTTACTACCAAGATAATACATATATTTATTTTTACAACTAAATACATCTTTGAGGCAAAAATGTACAAATATCCTGTAAGTTTATCTACCCCTTTGTAAGCATTTTTTTCCTTTGTGTTTGGCTGAACTGTTAGCTAACTGGTTGCCTTGAATTCCTGTTACATTTCTGGATGATAGTGCTATAATATTAATTGCAGCTTCATCTGAAAGAACATTTATAAATGTAGCACTCAGTATTCAAGTTGCAGTTGTGCTGTCTCTCCCTTCTGCTCATGAGCTGCCAAGCACAGGTCACAGGACACCGAGTCACTTCTGGAAGGTGCTCGGGATGCAGGGACCTGGGACTCGCCTCTTAGTCCCTTTGCCTGCAGCACTGCTCACAAACCTTGAGGGTGCTCTAGACCCAGTTCACTACAAAGCAGAGCAGCTCAAGGTCATTAGCAACCAACTCTGTTAGAACCTCCCCCTACATTATCTTTCCTGATTTAACATTAAAGAGAAAAGGAGAAGGATAATATATGCTGTCTGTCAGCCTCCTCCATTTCTTGCACACGTTTCCCTGATGAGAGGAGGGAGCTTTGAGGTAAAGGTGGGAGCTTTGCTGTCAGCAGTAGTGAGTGCTCCAAATACACAGGGGAGGGAGAGGCCATGTGCCTGTCTCAAAGGAGCACTTACCCCTTAGTTTTCAGTTATAGCACAGTGACAGTCAATTCACAGGGATATTTTTGTAACTGTTACAGAAATATAGCAAATAAACTTTCAAAGGAAAATTATCTGTGCCTTTTCTGAATTAAATATTAATGAACTTGCTCCTGTGCAGCTACTAGAATGTTTACATAATATCATTGTCCATGCTGCTCTGATTATCTGTGTGTGATCTGATACTTGGTTTTGTTTTGCCTAATGCTAAAGGAGGTTTTAATACCCCAGAGTAGAAGTGAACTGTCACTATTTTAATCAAATGGATCTGCAGTGATTTGCATCATTGATGACATCAGGGAGGGAGTGGCATGTTCATCAACATAAATTTTGATATATGCTGTTTGTTTTCATTGCTAGTTGGAATCTTTGGTTTGAATGTGCTTTCAAGTGTCTTATTAAGATTTCAACAGCTTGGTGTAGAAAAAGAGCAACTAGTGCCCTTATTTATTAAGTTTGGCATGTAAAAGGTTTGTTTTCATTTAAAAGGACCTAAGGTGGTTTATATTGATGGAGTTTTTCCATGCACACACATCTAATTTTATGCATGTGTACATATAAAAAACCTCAAAGTATGTATTTTGGTAGAATTTATTTTTAGAATTATTTTGTATTGCTTATCATCTCAAGATCTCAGAATTTCATGTTTTCCTGAGCTAGGCTTCATGCTCAATTGGGCAGGCATATGATAAGAAGCAGGCCACAGCATGACTAGGAACATTTCATGTCTATCACAGCTTTTATAGCAATTCAAGGACAAGAAATGCCACAAGGGGAACAGAAACTTGCCAGTTGCCAAGCTTTCCATGGGTAAACCAAGTCACCAGTGAGCTCTTCCCAGCCATGGATGTGAATTCCAGAATGCATGGATGCTGGTGAAGGACCCTGTGGAATCTTTTGCAAAAGTGTATTGAATCTCAATTGGGTTAAATTTTGTCTTAAGACAAAATGTCTTTTGTTAAGATTGTATTCCAAAGCTGAAGAGAGCATCAAAAAGGATTCCAATGAATGTCTGATGCTCTCATGACTGAGTCAAACCTGATGTGGAAATGCTTTTTGTGAACTGGTCCCTGCTAAACTGGGAGATAAGAGGTCTGCATGAACTTGGCTGTTGAGTCAGGTGGCCAGCAGTCACTGGGTTGAGATGATTGGGTTGAGTGCTTTCTAAGAAAACCAGGTAGCTCAGGGTCAGGTAGGCTGGCAGGAGCTGAAGTTACAGAAACAGCTTCACAGTAGGGAAATCTGAATGAATTTTAAGTGAATGTTGGACTTGTTGTGTGAGGAGCCACAGCATGTCAGATGGACAGGGTGGAGAAACCCTGCCAAGGGCCAAGCACGTTGCCTCAAAAAGCATATGCCCTGATATTTTAGTTCCTCTTTCCATGATAGCATGATTGGTACACACCACTGTCACACCCCAAGTGCCATGTTCTCTTCCCACTGGTGTTTTATACCTATGGCAGACTGCCTCTCTCTCTCTGGGAAAGTGCTCTACTGAGGATCTGTAGGGAAAGTAATAATCACAAGTTACTGAGCAGAAAGAGGACTAAAACTTTCACGTTTCTCCCTAGTGCAGTAACACTGAAATTGCATGGATAATAATACTTGGGAATGCTTGTGAGTCTGCAGTGCATGATTGTCTGAGGCCTGTGCTCTCAAACCCACCTACTTATTCTCTGGGGAATGGAGTATTAGAAAGGTGGGAATTCAGTCACTTTTCATTTAGCAAGAGTATTGGATGTGTTTCTTCTATTGTTGTTTGCCTAGAAAATATAAAATAGTCTGTTTTTATCAGAAGACTATTTGTCTGAAGCATGGAGTAAAATAAAACCAATAAAAAAGAAAGTAGGGTTCTTTTTTCTTTGAAGGATATGGCACGCTGCAGAAAAGAAATGTGTAGCTGCTTCAAGGTGAGAGAACTCAAGTCATATCTCAGAACAACCTGCCTTTAAGAAGACAAATGATGGGGGTATTTACGATAGTATTTCTTGCCAGTAATGTAATGACTGCTCAATAGAATCCTTTTTCAAAATAGAGAGCACACACACCAAGATCTTTTCAGGAATCTGTTGAAATAAACATAAAATACAAGGCAACACAGAAGTTTGGGCATGTATACATAACTATTTCCCCTTGTATATGTTTATACAACATATAAATGTATTTTTTTAATTAATAAAAGTCTTTTCTCTTAACAAAAGTGTGTGATTGCAAGGAAGAGTTCCCAGAGTGTCTGTGGAAGAGTTGCACCGTTGCTATGCCTTGATGATAGAAACATTTTTAGCAGGGCTGACTCACTTCATACATAGGCTGTATTTCAGTGTCTCTGTCTATAAGGATTGTATCCATGCCTAAAGCTGAATGAAGACATGTCATCTTTATGGCTGATTAATCTCTCTTTAAAACCATCTTTGTAAAAACGATCTTGATTTAAAAGCAAGGTACTTGTTTCAGTTGTCAAGCAGTGAAGACAGTGTAGAGAAAGGAGGGAGTCTAAAATGTAGAGGTGCTGTGTCAACAAACTTGTATGGAAAAGCACAAGGTGCGAAATTTCTATCAATAGGTATTTTTAAGCATGTGTACGCTCCAAGTATTTAAAAAATAATTTCTAAGTATGTGCGCCGGAAATTCAAACTTAAACAGTCAAATAAGCCCAAGCCAACTGCAACAAGAAGGAAAATCCCATCTTCAAATTTACACAGGATGTTTTTGCTTGAAATTTCTACCATTACCTTCATTTTTCTTTACATGCCCACCTGATAGTACCGCAGCAACTTATTCCAGATTGGAAGCTGCTTACTGCAAATTTTCAGGTTCTGTCAACATTCCTTCTCTATCTTTTTACAAAAGAATCAGGTTTTTTTAGTTCAATATTTCAGATTTTGTCAATAACCTGAAAAATGGCATCTCCTTTTTTCTTAATAATTTGAACAGTGATATAAAAATGGAAACTCATTCTCAGCTGTCCCTGTGTGCATTACAGAGACATTTATTCATATGCATTTGGTGAAGCTTTTGTTTATTTCCATAATTTCAATGAATTCTGCTTGGGGAGGGAACAGTTTATCTTCTGTTAATGACAATATTGAGAGATAAACTACTTGAGTATGTTTTTTCAAAGTTATCTATCATGCTACTAATATTTTCTACTGTTGCTTCTATTTTGTACTTTCATGAGCTGTGTTTAATGTTTTATAGATTTAATTGTTACGTACAGAGGTGTATTTAATGGACTTGACCAATTATTGGTAATAGATGTAAGCAACACTTAAGTAGAATTTTTCACTGAAAAAATTATCTCTCTCGGTATTGAGAGAGAGATTATTGGCAGGTATGAAAAGCTGTAGAACTAAGGAAGTAGCAGGTGATGGGATCAATAGCAGTGGTGCTTGCCATTGCCTTTTGCAGTCTTATAGACAAAGATTAATATTGTTAATTGGAATTAATTAGTTGTAGAAGCCAAAATTTATATCTTCAGTGAAGATTTATGAAGAAATTACTGATAGTGATTTTCAACTGAAAATTAGATCCCGTATCAACAGTGCCATTCAGGAATGAAGGATTCCCCTTCAAGGAATTTAGTAAATGAAATTTCTTCATTACAACTTAATTTTATTACCTATTAACATTGCTAACTTCAAAGCAAGGACAATAAGTATTTTAATAGATACATTGGAAATAAGTATTTCAGAGCTTTAAATGATAGTGAGAAAGGGTTTTTATTCACTTTCTTCCAAAAATATATTGCCTAGTGATGATTATACAATCATAAAAAGTACTAAGACCTCCTAAGTTAAATTTTCAGAAAAGATTTTGTGACCCAGTTGAACTACTCACTGCACAGCAATCATTGACTAAATTTAAGAACCAGTATTAGAAAAGTATCTTCTAGAGATAATATATAGATACAAGAAATCATGTTGCAAGGATTTCAGTTAGGAGCTTTATATTTTTGTAACTCTTTTGCCAAGCACAACCAATGCTTCCTCTCAACTGTGGGTACCATCCAGTAGGTAAGGAAAATATTAACATGAGAAATTAAGTTTGGTGAGGCTTCAGGGAGACATGGTCAGAGAAGAAGTTTTTAGGATTGTTGTCAGACATCTGCAAGGTGGGAAAGTTCAGAAAACACAGCTACTTGCTCTGGAAACCACCCTTGCAGCCCAGCAGCATCTTTAGCAAGAGGATTATTTTTGTTGTATTGGTGCATTCACTGTGCCCTAAGCACCGAGGCAGTGAGAGTGTGGCAGAGCTGTAGTCACCAAACAGACCCTCCAAAGAGTGCAGTCAGCCTTTTCTTCTTAGTAGAGAATACACAGGAGTGTTTCCACCAGCACTGCTCAGATTTCTCCTTGAGACCTGCCAAGGTCATCCTTCCCCTCTGGTGGTCAAGTGTTCCCAGCATGGGAAAGTGGTTCTCAATTAGCCATGTGTCACTGCAGAAAGGATTTGAACTGTCACTGCTGGAACTCTGGCTTTGCTGGTTTGATCGACAAAAGGACTCTGTGAGGGAGCTGCTGGGCAAAGGGTCTGCAGACAGGAGCACATAAACAGAATAGTTTCTCAAGAAGTGTTTCCTGAAGAACTGATCTCTGATTTCCCAACTCTGAATGGCCCCGGAGTCACAAAGTGACATTGCTCAGTGATCACATCTTGTAGATGCTCAAACTGCAGCAAAAGGGATTTCAGGTGCCTGCATGTGGAAATAGAAATCTGTGGTTTGCCTCTGTCAAACTCAAAAGCAGGCACAGGCTGCAAAACCAAATGCTCTAGTTGCATTTGAAATTGCAAACGGCACAGTCTCCAGATGGTTACATGGTGACTGGCTGTTTGGGTAGTCAGATTTGGGTTTTGTATTATTATTACTAACCAGATCAACCATATCCAAATTTCAAATTTGTGGGGGGTTTGGCTCTTTATGGACAAAAGTTGATGGTACCCCCTTTCTAAGTCCTTGACTCCCTCAGGGAATAATTGTTCAGAGAAAAATTGTCTTTTGATATTGTCCAGTTCCGGTTGAAAAGACTGAATGATGTTGATGCTGAAATAGAGATAGTCACAAGACTGAACATGGAATTTATGTTTAGAATTTGGTTGAACCTGGCAAAAAGCAAAGTGCAGCAGAAACCAGTTTTTCATTTTAACTTCAGAACCTAGATACATTATGATCTTTCTGTAGCCTTCTTGAAAATTTTGGAGGTTGCATACAACGAAATCTGTGAAGAGATTGCCTGAACAGACAAACAGATATGTAAATCAAGGAAACAAAGCTGTAAAGAGCCGTGGGAGCTGAGACCAAAACAGTGATGTGGGCTTGCTGAAAGCTGAGTGAGTCAGCATGCCTGGAGAACAGCAGTTCAAATCCTCTGTGTAATCTGAGAGCCCTGTGTCGCATCTGTGATCAGAGGAATTCCCTGCTGACTCCATTTATCCCTGCCATACCAAAATAATTTTATGCTGTTTGTCCTAGTGTCAGTGCCATCCAAAGCTTTATTTCTCTGCTTAGTTTTGATTTTGTCTTTTAGAGTCCTTTCATTGGTGTTAGACTCTGCTCCCTGCTTCCCTATCTTCATCCTATAAGCATTCTTGTAATTTATTCCAAATATTACCTATTGCTTCTTAACTTGTTACATCTTTGAAATTATCCTCAGATGATGCATTTGCTTCTGAACGAGGCATTAGCTTCTTTTGTACTTACTCCACATTAATATGTTAGGAACAATTTTTATTCCAACACAGTTTCATGTGGATAAAATTTGTTTACTATTTTTAGGAGGAGAAATGAAATGAACATCAAAGCAGCAATATCTGGTTGTACAAGGCATGCTGTTATCAAAATAAATGATACAATAAGACCAAATTATGAGGTAATTTCTCAGGGCCTTTGTCTGAAATAATCGACTGTATAAAGGTGAAATATGTACCACAGAGCAAGAGAAAAAAGAAAAGTACCTGCCTTTTAGAATGTTTTCTCTGTCACAGAGTTGCATTTTCACTATGTCAGTAATACATAGCATCCATATCCAAAGTACGGACAGAAACTGAATGAAATTTCACAAGGATTTGATTTATGTATAAGCTGTAATGAGAATTTTTCATACAGATGACTTTTGAGGAAACATAGACTATTTTGAAGTCAGGTATTTTATTAACACAGAAGAGTCCAATCAGCTTTTGAGTTATATGCTCTAGTAACACAGACAAATTTGCATTTCTATCTTTTTCTATCTTTTTGAAATATAGTAAATATGAAAAGTATCTGATAGGGATTTGATGATTAAACATTTCATCACAAATACTGGTGCACTTAATCTGAGCAGGATAACCTTTTCACAGCTGCTGCCATGGAAATAAAACCAATGAAGTTATGTTTGAAAGGTGTGCCCCTTGTGGTTAGAGTTCAGTCAAGCACGGTCTTAGGGAATTTGCAGATTCAGTTCTGTACAGCACAGGTTCCTACAAGGCAGTAAATCACACCAGAAGCACACAGATTATCTCTCTGTCCATCCGTCCATTACTGTGGTTGCTGAGTGCCTTTAAAAGATGTTTTATTCTAGATGCCATATGTTCAAATGCATTACACAACAAGTTTAAGGTGTCAAAATTCTATTTCTAGCTTTGATTCAGTGGGTAACACTGAACAAGTTGTTTAAAGTATAATCTTATTCTTGTTTCTCTGCTGTGAACAGGAAAGAAAATCAGCAGAGGCAGTGAAGCGAACTGCCAAACATTGTGCTTTGTACAGAACAGTGCTGCCAGCTTTTATAGAACGCTGTTGTAAAGACATTCATGGTAATAAATATGTCTGTTTTTTTCCTTAAAACCCTTGTTTAGTTTTGTCAACTGAAAATACCTCCTCTGAGTTTCATAAGAACTATGTTTCTTACATGGTAGCAAAGAAAAGTTTTCAAACATGGAATCTCAATTTCTTCTTATAACATCAAGTTTATGATGTTTAGCATAATGCAATTCTGTAAACTCTCTCTCATATTTTGAATGGGATATTTCCTTTGAAGAAATTTTTGTGTGTTTGTGGTTGACTGTACTGAGAAGGATGCCTGCCTGATTGATAGGTTTGGTAGTTGGCACTCTGAAAAAGAGACTACGCATGCTTGTGCTCTTTTTGGCCAGAGGAAGGTAAAATAATGGCAAACAAGTGAAAAGACTGAACAGTGCTGCTGATGTTATGCCCAATGCATGCAGTTTGTCCACTGATCCAAGCTTTTAGAAGGGTAATAGAGTGTAGAGGAGCCTTCACTGAGTGCAGAAGTGTCCCATGCCACCAAAAGCACACAGTCTGATGAAGTGTTGTTGAGATGGCTGTCTACTCCCTCTGCTTGTAAAAGGAAGAAAATCTGCTGGCAGCAGGTACAGCTTGTGAAGGAGGACAAGATGCTATTTGCCTCTTTTGACAGTTGTCTTGTAGAACGAGCTCTTAGGAATGTACTGAAGCAATTATGTTTACCCACGTGCCCACTGTGGGTCACAAGGCTTTGCAGCTGGAATCCAGTATTGGAATATCCTGCAGGTCTTGCAAAGGGTAATGTAGGTACAGGTATCTACTGGGTGACATGCATTTCCAATCCAATTTATAAGATCCTTTTCAGTCTTGGTGGCCTGATGCCCCAGCAATGGCCCCAGTTGTTCATTCTAAAACCAGTTGTAATGACTTTGCCATCTCACCCTCCCACTCAGCAACAATATGTGGCAGTGTGTTCTTTCCAGTAACAGTGAATCCTCATTTCCTGACTCTGGATGATCACTGTCAATATTTTTTTGTCTGGCCTTGGCAGACTGCCTTTTGTCTTCTGGCTCCAGTAAGTGAGCAGCTCCTCCTTCCCTGCTGTTCCCAGTTGTCTAGTTAAATCCATCATATTAGAAAGCTCAATTTATGTGGTGACATGCAAGAAAAGCCACCTGATCAAGATGCTCTCCTGTGTTTCCTTTTCACACCTCCTGCTTGGTTCAAATGCCCCACTGGCAACTCTAACTGTCTTGTGAGAAGATTCCTTCCCCTACTGATGAAACAGCAATGATCCACTTTTGGCAGGTCTGTTTGATACAGGAGGTAGAACAGTGTAGAATGGATTCATGGTCTTCTTTCTTGTACTCTATAGAAATTTGGAGTTCCATGCTATATTTTCTGCCTTCAACTGCCTACTTTTACTCAGGGAGTTGAAATAATCTCTGGGAAGGTTTCTTTATTTTCTTACAACAAATAGCATCATTCTGACACTTTTGAATTTATCTGTAATATGACTTAGAACCTGTGAAGTGTTCTACAAAGCAATATCATTAAAGGTGGTGTGTATCCTTCCTAAATAGATCTGCCATTTCTGAGTGTAGATAAAAGTAGGGTCATGTCTCTTTATTAATAAGAGCAAATTCATAAAAAGATGATGAGAGAGTTTTTAATTTTCCAGTTGAATATGGCAGATTGTTCTTGATGTCTGACAAGGTTGGGCACAGCTAAAGGAACGCTGCTGGCATTTTAAATGACCATAAAAATGAGAAAAAAACCCTTTTGATCTTTTCCACCTGTAAACAGGAATCCATAGTGATAATGCTTTTCTACTGTAGCAGTGGGATTAGACATGACTTAAATTGGTCCTACAGCCAGGTGGGAATTGTCCTGTATCCTGGTGTCTTCAGTAATTGCTTATGAATTAAAGTGAAAATAGAGCACATGGAGATTGGCTTTCCAACACCTTCCTTTAGACAAAGCCTGTGAATGTCATGCCATGGCAGTAATAATATTGAAATTTATACCACCCATAAACCTTTTATAGCAGTGTAATTAGTTGGGCTATTAGTACTACCCAAGCTTAGCCTTATTTTATTGCTATGAACACAGCCTGTAATCACATAAATGGTAATAAGTAATAACACTTAAGGGCATTGTATAAACACAAGCATTTTAGTCTCTCTAGTGAGTCCTCTTTGTGAACAAAAGGAAGGGATCCTACAGCTTTTCCTCTGCTGTGGGTACTTATTTCCATGCTCTCTTTAGAGGGTCCTCTAGTGCAAAATAAGATTGTAAAACTTCTGTTCTTTTCAGTAATCTGACTCGGCTGACTGCTTGCTAGCTGCAAAGTAGGCAATAGATACGAAGAAAGAACTGGATTCAGAGTTTGGGGACCATTTCAGCAAATCAGAGGTGTGTTATGGTGTTCTCAATAGTAGATTATTCAAATGAGCTCCTTCTTCTTGTCTTGTGGTTTGTGCTGGTTTATAGAATTAATATTAGTCTATAAATAGGGCAATATTTTAGAGAAGATGCAACTTTTAATTTATAGTACCTTCTTGAGTAGAAAGCACAGTCCATTTGGCTTTGCAACTTGCTGCCAGATTTGTTCTGTGCCCTGTAGAGGAGACTGGGTGGCTATTCCTGTTGTGCATCACTCCACATCTCCAGCTTTCCTCACAGCTGGCTATACCACCATCTGATGGCATTTCTGCTGTTTCTGGATCTCTAGTTCGAGTCAGCTGGTGTAACTTCAATTCTGCAGTTTAACTCTGGTGAGAATAGAGTGCTCAGAAAACCAAAATGGGATATTTCCTTGTAGTGTTAATAGGAGATTCACTGTGCTGGTGATCAGGATTTTGGAAGGAATTAAATAGGCCAGGAGCTAACTGCAAGCAAATTGGTCAATACTCATCATCCAACCAGAATAAAATGAAATTTAATTAAGTGGCCTAGAATGACTGTGTATCAGTCTTGGGCATTCTTCCTACGTTAATAATCTAAATGCACTAGGGAGGGAAAAGAAGTCAGTACTGATCACTCGATTCAAAAGGAATTTAAAAGCATGTTTTAAACAAAGTAGAAGGTGAGAGGCAGAGAATGACCCAGCCTGTTGCACCAACCCTGACAGCACCCCCTGCTGCAGCTCAGGTGACAGCACTGCCCCAGCAGCTGGCTTTTGTCTTTAGTCGTCTTCTTAGCAGTTTCCATCATAGTCCCCTCAGGTCTGCTTCTATATCTTCCAGAAAAAGACTCCAAACAAAATCATATCTGTGTGAGAATTCAATTTCTGTTATACTTATTGTCCCACCTTTGCAGCATTTTGCACAAAGCTGTGATAAACATTAATATCAAATAATATAGTTACTGTCTTTTAGATTTCTGACTCCAAGGTTACAGCTTAGTTATGTGCTTTCTCAACACTTCTTATGCCTGATATCTTTCATTCTTGAGGGTTTTTTAGAACTCCCCAGTCTGTTGTTTGGGTACATGAAACTACTAATGGATATTTCTTAAAAGCATCAGGTCTTCACAATTTGTTACTCTTGTAAAAAAAAATAAAATTAAAAAGCTGAATTAGAAACATAAATATATTTGTCCACAAAACTGCTATTCTTCTGAGCAATATAATCAGAATTATCATAGCAGAATTTATAAGGAAATGTTGAACTTTTGACTCCATCACATTTTTGGAATGCTTGAAAGTATAGCATCATGTCTACTATTCGAAAACTTTCAGTGCTTGTGCATCTAATGAGGTTTTGTTTGACAGCTTCTTTAAAGATCAAGTTTTGGACTTCATCTCTATTACGTAGAGTTTCTTAGCTCTTATGGATTATTGCTTCTGGGCTGGATGAAGGGTCAAGTCCCTTGCTGTTTTCTCTTAATATCTTCCTGCCTTTCCAGCTTTTACATGCTACTGTTTAATTTTAGAGAAGTTTTTAGTGTTTCTCAAGAAAAAAGCCCATTATTAAATCATAAAGTACTCTGCTACTTGGAAAATATGTCAGAAGCATGCTCCAGAGACTTAAATATTTTTAAATTGTTTATTTTTCTATACTTTTTCTGCTTCATTGCAACTTAAGCATTCATAAATTGGTCTCATGCTAAGAGAACTTGTAAACCCTGAGGGCCTCCCAATATAGCCAATACCCTAATTGCTTTAAAGAACATCTTGAGTGGTTTCCTGGTGTGCTCCAATACAAAAGTCAACAAATTGAGGTTGAGAGACAGTCACTTCTGTCCATGAGGTTCTTTTGTGATGCAGTTACTCTAAGATGAGAGATTAAAAAGTAACGTAGAAGAGGAAATTAAACAAGGAACAAAATAGAGCAGCCCATTGACGTTTACCAGGACAAAATCCGTATTAAAACTGGCCAAGTTTGTCAGACAGGTATTCTGTGAAAGCACTTGCTGAATTGAACCGTGTGTTATAAGGGTACATTCAAGACTCCAAAAGATAGTTACTCCTGACTTATATGGTTCAACCATATTTACATTGCAAAGAATATTCTGAAACTTTCCTTGAGAATTATTAGGGGTTTGCAGTTTGGCAGCTTCTTTTTTGAGTTTGGTTGTAGAATGGCTGCTTAATATACAATGAATTTTTAATGAGGAGAGAGAAGAAGCATTTTCTGTTCATCTGTGTAGTGGATTGTTGGACATACTTGGCTCAACATAAGGTTCCATGGATAGGTTTTCATTCACAGCTGTCTCATCAGTTAAAGCTCTTTGAGATGAAAGCAATAAAAATTGCTATCCTCATTTAAAATTTAGAACATAGACATATAAGAAATGTTGCCTACCAATAGATAAATACTAAATTTGTTTTTAAAGTGCATTTATTTATGTAATAGATGTTAAAAGTTATTTTTTGACCAAGAAACTGGAACTACACCATTAAAAAGAGATGATTATGTGGTAATCTAATAGATAGGAAATGCAAGTATGTCTGAAATACAAAGAGGCCTATTTAAATAACGCTGTGAAACTGTTTGACTTCTGTGTTAGTGCAGTGCAGATTTATATAATGTAATTATGTAAGGAAATCATGCACACCCTGAGCTATAAAACACATAACACCAACCAGGGAAAATAGTGCTTAATAAGAGGATTTTAAGGCAGTAGATGCTTGAATCCAGAATTTCACCTTAAAGGAGTTTTCCAGAGCTTTTTATCTGTTCCTGCAGTTTCCCAGCATAAGAAGACAGAAAGGTGCCTTCCTTGCAGTGTAATCTGTCCCACATCAGATTCAGTACTGCTCTATCTTTCCTTTTTCTTGCACTTTTATTCCCACATGAAGTCTGGGATCAGCTAAGGTTATTCTTATCAAGAAGAAGCTTCATCTTCTATCTGATACATGTCTGAGCAGGATCCTGCAGTGTGGAAGCAGGGAAGACAGCCCCAGGCTGGGACCAGGCCAGGTTTCACAAATCCTTTGTCAAAATGCATCCTTTGCCCTCTACTGGGAGTCCATTAATCACCTGTTCAGCAGAGAAAACTGTCCCTTTTAGGAAATGAAAGAAAAACAAAAGAACATTACATTTGTTTGTTTGGGATTTTTCCCAGTCTCATTAAAAGCTATTACTAATACCAGTTTTCTGCAGTTGCTCTGTCCACACAGATCACTCCGAGTTTTGGCTTAGACATGTTCATCATGGAAGTGATAACAGTTATCCCATAAGATTGTTTTGTCATTGGACAACAGCTAGACTTGACCCTTGATTTAAAAATCAACCTCAGCCAACCTTTTCTTTTTGTCTTCAGTTAACACTAATTAAAAGGACAGTTTGCACATACTGATTTTTGAAGGCTCAGTTACTTCTTTTCACCTGTTTAATTTACTGCTGTGTGCTTGAATACAATCAGCTGTTACTAGAAACAATTCAAATGAAAAATTGCACTTGAAGATACAAGCAGGTGTTGTGTTAAATAGCAGCCCCTTCATCTTCCTCTGATGAAACCCGAAATTGCCTTTGCAGTTCTCTAGGAGATGTGTTTTATAGATCTGGTTGGTTTGTATTGTTTGCTAGGTTACTTTTCAAATGTTATTGCTAAAAATATAAATTGTTTTGAATTTCTCTATATTTTGTTGAGTTCTTTAATTAAAATAATTAAAATGAATTGAAAAACAGACTCTGAACTTTAGTTTGCCTCAGTTCAAAGGTATTTGGGTTTGAATGGAGTTTATTTCCCCTGAAAATATTCTTACTGTACAGAAAGTTTGTCAATATGTTAGTGATAATCCTCAGTGCTCCCAAATGACATGATTTCTAGGAAAGCAATGCTTATTTTTGTTTTTCTTACAAATTTCATGGTAATTCATGGATGCAGTAATTCTTATTTATAGCCCAAGGAAACAGGATTTGTATTTATTTTGTGTTTATGGTACCAGATTTTTCAGCCTGAAGTTCTCAAACACTATGAAACTGATCTTAAAAAAATAAAATCAAATACAAAAAGAATAATTCTAAGAACAAGATACAAATACGAAAAATTATAACTTTTCACTCAAGACAAGTTTTAACTTTTATGATACATATAAGCCACATTTTCAAATATTGATGTATGAAGTGAATTCTTGGGCTCAGTTTTGATAGAAGTTCCAGTAAAAGTAAAATTAATTTATGCCAAAAACTGAATGTTGAGGAAAATATCAGATACTGTAAGTAAAATTAAGTGATAGCTTTGTGCATGCACTGTTTTACAAAGAAAATATTGATCAGCAGCAGTGAAATGTTTTGGGAACTTGATATTTTCTCGAATGTTTCACACTATTTCATTATTTAAAAGTCCAAGATTACCCTTTCAATATTTTCCAAAATGAAACTTTGGGTTTATACGTGAATTGCAATATATAATTTTTACATCAAAATAAACTGGGTGTAGGTTCTTTCAAGTCACATACTATGCAGCCATGCATGGTATGACATCTCATGCCCTTGGATTAAGTATCTAATTGTGGAATAAAGCATGACTTATTTAATTTCTTACCACTACTCAAGGATTATTTACAGAACTTGCCACTAACACTTTTTGTCTGTATTTGCCACAAAACAGAGGAATTGCTACATGGCTGCTATGCCACACAAATTTTTAAGGCAGTTTGACAGTTAAAGAAGCTTGCACGCTAATTATCTATTAAAGTTTTCAATAAATTTTAGCCTTGGTAATGAACACTCCAATCAGATTTTGACTGTTACTTTTAATTTAGTTTCATTAGAGGGTTGGTTTTTTTCTTTCTTTCCAAGCTCCCCAGCCTTTCAATCTTTTCTTTCTTTCATGGCTAACACTTCAGGCATCTTATCTGGACCATGCAGTGCAGACTCTAAGAGGACAAATGTCTCTTGGGGTCACAGCAGAATGTCAGATGCTCACTTCTTCCTGGACAACAAATCTGTGCCACTAACTCTTCTTTCACTGTACTGTTAGTAGAACAAACAATCTTGGTGGGGTTTTTCAGCTGGGTTTTTTTTTGCTTTATCTAACTAGCTATGGTATAATAGCAAGTTTGCTGAAAATTCACTAAAAACCTCAGTGCTGATGCATTCCTTACCTCTGTTTCCTGACACAAGTCCTTATAAATGCTCTTTTTTTGCATCTTTTCCCCCCATTCTCCAGCTGCCTGCCTCATCTGCTTTCTCTTACTGGGCAAATGAACTACTTTAATTTGGTTAAGGCATGGCAGTTGTTAGCAGTAATACTGACCATCAGAGACGATTTCTGATCCTTCATCCCTGCCATGATTTTCTTGTGTTTGTTAAACTACCTTCCTATTATGAAAGACTTTAATCAACAGTAACGACAAGCAACCTATAATGGACACCTAGATTGTTTTTAAGCTTTTGCAAGGTAAATTTTGTTATTACTCTGGCTGCTTACAAGATTTGTGTTCAGGATTTTAGGACATATATGAATTACATAGTATAAATCAACAGTTACTCTAAGTTAGCTACAACAGTTTGTATCAGATGAGAATTGGGTGTTTGGTGGGGTTTACAGGAGACCTGTTGCAAGTGGTAGGCATCACAGGCCCAAGAAGAGTGAAGTTGTTGCAGATCTCTTTGCTGGTGGCACTGGTGGTTGCAGTCATTTGGAAGTATTATTCCCAGCTGGAACAGCCAAGGAGTCGGTGGCAAACAGGTTGTGTGAGCCTACTAGTAGGAATATAAGCACATATGAAAGGAATATAAGAACTGTTCAAGTTTCACTGATAAAAGTGGGAGGAGGGCAATATAAGGATGACTTAAGAATGACTTTATCCTACAAGGGAGGCAGACCATGAGTAATGAATGTACAGTGACATCCCCAAATACTTCACTGACTTATTGATTTCTTAAAATTTTGTCTGTGATTAATTGAACCCTTACTTTTGTGCTATAAAGACTTGAAGCAAATCCAGTGTAAATGTACTCATCAGATAATGGCACTGTTCATTTTCTTTGTCTTCCTCACGGCAATGACTATCAGAAGAGCAAATAAGCCTCAGCAGACTTCAATAATGTTTCTTCTGGTATTTTAATCAGTTTTATGTTTGTTTTAGATATTCTGGTCTTAAAGTGTAAATAATATAATAATAAATTTCTATTCGAACTAAAGAGTGAGCCTTTAACTTTTCATGGGTAAAGAAAATGCTTTAAGATAATAATCTGAAGTGCTAAAAAGCAGAAAGCAATGAAGGAGCATTGTGCTCAACAATCAAGAGCAAAATTGATTATGTTTACTCCTATCATTGTGAGGACACCCTCATTTTGATTTTAAAGGAATGGAGATGGTGAATCTGCCTTTTTCATGTGTATAACCTACAGAAGTTCAGCAGTGTTGGATCTGCATAGCTCCAGTGGGAATAAAGCCTGTTCTTTAATCCGCATTTACATCCAGTATACTTCAGTCGTGCACACTCTAACTGCCAAGCACTACAGAACTAAATTCTAAAAAAAAATTGGTAACATTAATTTTTTTCTCCCTGCTATCTAGTCCATGCTCAGCCCATTGATGTATGTCTTACCTGTTTTAAGAAAATAAAAGTAGATGCACATCATTTGACTATCAATGTCTCATCAGTTTTAACTCTATGCTTTCTAAATTGCTTATGAGAGTAAATATGAGCCTGAATGCCAGACTTAGGAGTTGGCCATCTGTGGGCTAACTGTTGCAAACTGGTGCATTCTTTCATCAGCAAAATGCTGGCCAGGCTATTGCTTCAGCCAGCCATGGCAGCAGAGAAAAAAAATCAGACAATCCTTAGCATTTATGCATATTCAGAGGAGGTCACCATGTTCACTCAGTGTCAGCTGCACATGTGCTCTGGAAGAGGCACAGAGAGGGGGAAAGCAAGCAGGGAAAGTGAATGATATTATTGAGAGGGATACTTTTATTCTCTGCCAGAGTCAGCTGAAAGCGCTGTCAATAACAAGCACCATAGGAGAGTAATGACTGCAGAAGACCTCTCTCCCACAGTGAGATGCTGCAAAGTCTGAATGCCAGTCAGACCCCTCCTCTTCTGGCTGTGCAGCAAAAAAAAATCCCTTTGTTTCGTGTGTGTGTGGCTGATTGAAGCTATTGTTTACCCTGGCTCCCTTTTTTTTTCACTCCCTTGGGGAAAAGCAAGAATTGAATTGGGGCTTTCCCTCCTCTGAGAACAGCCATGAGGGAAATCAGTCCCATTCCCGATAAAGACTGCAGTCCCACAGGAGACCAATTTGCCTATGGGGCAGGAGACCTATTGCCTTTCATGGCATTCCAGGCTGGGGATAACACAGACATGATGGAAAGAAAAACCGCACAATAGTTGCTGGATCTCACCACTAAATTTCAATGCAGAACATTCATAAGACTTCCCTAATTTCAGAAATTTACCTGATTTTGGGTACTAGAACCATTGATATGCTGTCACTATGGGCTGGGGAGAAGTTTGGTCTGGGCAGCAGTTACCTGCCAGATACCACTCAAAGAAGTCAGACGTCTGTTGAACAATTTAATATAGCTTTAGGAAACATAGCACTGAACAGAACAAAGGAACCTGTGGATAAATGACATTAGTTCTTAGCAGCAAAATCTGTCTCTGCTTCTGTTGTTTTTTTTGATAGAGAGCATCAAAAAAAACCCCAACCTCTCTGTCAGATTTGCTCCTGGACTTCTATTACAGTGGCTTATGGTGCCACTGTCAGGTGAGCAGGTAGAAGATTGTCATTTTCAGCAGAGAAAGGAGGATTTTATTAGGTTGGAATAATCCTTTAGGTCTTAAAGGGCTCACTGAAAGTCTGGGCCAGCATTTGTAGGTGTATCTTAATAGTTACAGTTACAGGTAGGACAAAGACAAACTGAAAAAATAAACTACAGTAAATGGTAGAAATAAGAACCACCTTACTCACCTTTGGAACCTCCATTGTAATTCTGTCCAATTCAATAAAACCCCTTTAGGCTGGTGCTTTCCCATCACAGCCCTTGGGCCTCAGTGATGGGCAGCAGGCCTGGGAAGTGATGCTGGGATCAGCCAAATGGGCAGTGAGAGAAATACAGATGGAGCACCCGTGGGGAGGTCCACTCACAAAACCAGAGCAGAATCTGGCTGGCTGCTAGCTGATGTCTGGATGAGAAAGTGCTTCAGCTGATGCTCCCTGCTCTTTTCCTCTCTAGTTCTCCAGCCAATCCCTCTCCAGAGAAAATTTCTTTTCTTCTCCTTTGTTTTCCTGCTGTTGTGTCCCAGAAGAGGTGAGAGTCCCACCTCAGCCAGAGTAGCAGCTGGGGTGCAGAGCCATGTAAGCAGCTGTGTTTGGGCAGCACCAGCTGAGCTGCTCTTTGCTGGGGGGTGATGTATCCTTGTGACACAGCCCACCTATGAAGACAGTGGCACAAGTGTTTTCCCAGTTAGTCCACACCATGGCTTGGAATACCAGATCCATAGCTTCAAAGCAGTGTAGGCATCCTACAGCCCTTCTCATTCCTGCTGTCTTTCCCCCGGGTGGGAGATCAGTCCTGCACCTCCCACAAGTCCTTTACAGAGGCCCCCCAGAGAAGAGAAGTCCATTCTCCCCCTGAGAGAGACTGGGAACACTCTGATCCTGTCTGATGTGGAATCATTAATAGCTGAGACTTTCCAGTTGAAGTTGAGATCTTGCACTCAGGCCTTTTTGTTCAACTAATTGTTTCTAATTGTGGCTAAAATTTTCTTTCACTGACCTGCAACTATGCATCTCTTTATTTTTGAGTGCTTTAGCACCCCACATAAATAGCTATTTCTGAAAGCTTTTTTCTTACTGATGTTGGCCTTCAGATGAGATGGAGCAACATGTACAAACCTTGACATCTGTGTTTGTGAGAGTCTTGGCTTATAGAAGTGACATAAATGCCTATGGCAAACACATTAGAAAATAACTGGCCATTGTAATTGTCATTTTAGGAGAGAAGTAATGAAAACTAATCGTCTTTTATGATTTAGATCTCTCACATGTTGATTTATGAAGTAGATGCTGTGCTGGCAATTATTGTATTACAGACATTATCTTGTTTGTTACTGTTCAGCTTCAAGTTTATTTTAATGGACAGGATCAGCCATAGTAAAGAAAGTAGCAGTAACCCATCAACAGTGTCCCTTTTTCCTCATGTCTTCTTTCTCAGCAAATTCTTAATATATGGCTAAGAATCCACCATAAAATCACAAAATCTTGGAAAAACAGACTCCTTTCCTAAAGAGCTGTAATTATCACCACAAACAGGCATTATTGTAGAGTTATTCTGTGCATTGATATCCATGCCTGACTCTGCTTGGGTCACATGCAGTCACACCTGGGCACCACCTCACCCAGTGTCCCTCTGCTGAGCCACTGTCACTTCACCTGGCTTTCCATCCACAGCATGTTCTTAGGAAGACAGAAATAGATATGGCACAGGAATTTCTCAAGAGCATAAAGAACATGATTTCTTCATGGCTGTCTAGGCTCAAAGTTTCCTTGTCCTTCAGTTATTATATTCTGGGATCACATTTTATCAGCTCATCTCAATTCAGCAGGCAATTTAGGCAAGTGCTTAACTTTAATAAGGAGTTTAGACTTCAGCAGTATTCTGGGGTGCTAAAACACTGTTGCAGAAATAGGATATGTGTGCTGAGATGGCATTTTTGTGGTTTACTTGCACTTGTTTCTATGTTCTCTCACATATAACTGTTGTTAGATCAGAGTATCACTCAAGAGCCATCTAGATGCAGTCCTGGGCAACATACTCTAGCAAGACCCTGCTTGAGCAGGGAACCTCTAAATGTGATATCTGGTGCCTCTCTCCTGTCCTTAACACTCCTTTTTCTGTGACAGAAATAAGTGTACTCCTGCATGGGGTTTTTTGGACAACTGTGTGTCACTGTCACCCATTATTGCATTGCATTCCCTTAGCACTGTGAGTCCACCAAGAGAGCTAAAAACACTTCAGTGTCAGTCTCAACAGATGTTTTCTGTGGCTGAGGACACTGTTTTTTGGAATCAGCTGATTTTAAGACAAAAAATTTACCTAAAGCACTCCAATCTACCCTTTTGCTCTCTTAGCCCACGCTCTTCCCCCTTTGCAAGCAGCGAGTGCTGGTGATACCCTGGAGCTTCAATGCCGTGTCTCTTCTGTAGCATGACAGGGGCTTCTGGAGGTGCCTGTCCCTGTGGGGATGTGCATGTGCATTATGAGAGGTGCCCAGGGAGCCTGCCCAGAGAGATGAGCTTGCTTAAAGTGGTTGAAAATATTATTATCTGTTTTACAGATGGGAATTTGAGAGGAACTGAAATGAAGTGATTTGCGTGTGATTACACAAGCTGTCTCTGGCAGAGGCAGAGGAATGCTCCCTTTTTTAATATCTTAGATTAATATTTAATAATGTAACTGACAATATTGATTTAATATAACCACAGTCCTGGCTACCATTTGCACTGCTGGTGATTTTCCAGGACAAGTGTTTCTTCTTTTACAGGCTGATACTCCTTTCAGCTGGCCACTCTGCCTAGGCTGCTGAAAACTGGATAGCCATGAGCTTTTCTTGTCTTTGCACACCCAGTGGGCTGTCGACGGGCTTCTGGCCATTACTGATCTGCTGGACACTGTAGCTCCTTCAGCCTTTCAGCTTTGATTAACAAGAGTAATTAATCATACACTGATGAGGCTTGTGGTGACTAAGGTGCTGCAGTTAGGAGAGCAGCATGTAGGTGCTGGAGAGCCAATTGTGAAAACAAAAAAAAAAAGAAAGAGAACAGGAGAAAGAAGCCACGTGGACTTTTGTTCCTTTGAAGTGACCTTTCAGTGCAGGTTCTTTACTTTTCACTTCCTTTATGTTGTTCTTTTCCTTATTTGTTCTGAAAAGAGTGGAGCCTTCCTTGCAAAGCAATTCATATGTAAAAAGTTTTCACATTGGGATTCATCTGATAAAGTCTGCAGAGGGGACTTATTTGCACTGACAAGTTGGCAGCCAGACAGCCTCTCCATTTTCTAAATGAAAGCAGAGTAGCAGCAGGACATCTCCTGCCCTCTCTGCCTTTCATTGCTGGAAGAGAACCAAAGTCTGGCCCACAGCCGTTGGGGGCAGTCGGCTGTTTAGGAGCTGCAGAAGGGTACGGACACTGGGAATGGAACATACGGTTTGCCTTCTGTGAGAACGAGCACAGACAAGTGACATTTGGGTTGGTGATTTTCAGGGATGGGGGATGGGAAGCTTGACCTAGCAGATGCAATCCGCTTGCCTTTATCTTCTGTAGCAGGACTGTTCCAAATGTGAAGTAATCTAAATGTGTTTTTAATTCTTGGCTGTGAAAGAGAAGGTAATCATAAAGACCAGGTAATTTTCTTCCACATTCAGTCTCATATTCTAGCATGTAACGAATGTGAGATCACTCCCATTTCCTTCAATCATACCTGTAGGGAAAGAGGATGAAGGTGCTTCAAAAGCCATTTCCTGGTCACATACATAGCACTGCAGAGTAATGGCAAAAAAAACAATTACTGCCCCTACCCAAGCTCAGTGTTTCTGTATAGATTTATTCTGTAGAAGCTAGCACTTGAATTTTGCAGATTTAGCAGACAAATGACCTGTTTTAATTAAATACACTGGTGTGCTTTTTATGGAAATGTTTTACCATAATTATGGTGATGTTAAAATAAGTTTTTTCCATAAAACCCAACAGGAAGCTGTTAACTGCCTTTTGCATAGTTACTGCATTATTTATCTTGAGAAGAGAAGTGAATATCAGCCATATGCCCAAACCAATGTCCTTTTCTACCAAATTAATTTACAGAGCCAAAACAATTGCCTGTAGTACCTCCAAAGACTGGTGATGGCCACAGTGCAGGCAGCTGCTAAACAACAAGCATATCACAAATATTTCCAAGGGTTCAGATGAACATTTTCCAGACATTCATGCTGCTAAATTGGACCATACATGGGTGTGAATCTCAGTGGGAAAACATGATCTTTTCCAGTCCCACTGCTATTTTTCTGTGTTTGGTGGCAATAGACCCAAGACTAGAAATATGATTGATGTCTGTCATCCAGTAAGTGGTGCCTATGTATAACAGCTTTCACACCACATCGGAAGGAAACAGAAGGTCCTTTTGCTATTGGAGTGGGAGCCTTTGGTCAAGAGAACCAGAGCAAGAAGTATAATAACTGGAAGACCAATTTTACCCCTACTATTTTATATTCAAAGGTCTGTGCTGCCGTAAGCTGCAAGAAAAGAAGGCAAGTGATGGGAAAAAATAAGCATAAAATAAAATCAATTTAAAGAATAAGGCCTCTAGTAAATTTACCAGATCAAAAATGAAGTATTGCTGAATAAGCTCTTATTATCCAGTGTCAAGCACAATAGCATGTAAATGAATGTAATAGAGATGATGAACTGCTCAAACCTTGGCTAATGCTCTTAGGACTGATAGAGTTGATGAGAATTTGAAGTACAAAAGGGTTTTTTTTAGAACAATATCGCTGCTGGTTTTGAAAGATGTTATTAAGGGAAGCTAACAGACTCATCACAATCTTTTAAAGCTGTGTTCCTCTAATGAGCAGCTAAATGGCAGCTCGTGTATAAATGACAACAGTTCATTTAAATTGCACCTTGTTGCTCAGGCTGATGGTCAAGCAGCTACAAAGAAAGTAAAACTATAAAGGAGGCATAGCAATATTTGGGTAGACACTTCTTCATTTTCTCAGCCTCTGCCTTGTGTTGAAGTGCTAGACATGGAGTGGATGAGAAATGAGAGCTCAGGGGATGCCAGTGGGAGCTCCCATGAGCTGCCTGGCTTTTCTAAGGAGGAGGAATTAAACATGAATATGAGCATAGGGCATTTTTTGAGGTGTCATTTATAAAATCAGGGAAGGGTTGGATGGGGGAGTTGTCAGGAATGATGTCTTGCAGGGCATGGAGCCAGGCAGCTCCAGCAGACAGGTGGCAGTGGGATCTGTGTGGAGGAAGAGCAGGAGACTTTGCAGAGCAAACCCTGTCAGAGTACACACTAGGCTGACAACCTGGCATCAGAAGTTCCACCTATTGCAGGAAATAAAAGAAAAGCCTTTCAAACTCTGGGTGAATGCAAGACTTTGGGCCTCGATGGCCTTTTCATACAGACACTGCTGGAAAGTCAGGAATGACACATTTCCACAGGAAGAGCTGTTGTGCAAGGAAATGCAAAGGGGAAATTTAAGTATGTTTTTTCACGTATTTAGAAGACTGATGACCTGAGAAATTCACCTGGCAAGATATTCATTACCTGCGTGTTCCCAATCAGGATTTCCCATGGAACCCATATAATGAGCAATTTTATCTTTTTAGTCCAGAAGCCTGTGAATTTGGGCTCCCCTTTGCTTGATTTCCTCATATCCAGACCAGCCTCAAAAAAAACAGGACTGCAAAACAGGAATAGCTGGGTAGGAAAGCTTGCATTCATCTCATGTGATGAAATTATAGCGTGGTTCAGCTGAAGGTAGCGGTACTAATGCACTGTGGTGTTTAATATGTGGTTCTTCAGTTCTCTTGGTATAATTACCACCCCACTCACCTTTCAGATCACAGGCAGTACCCTTCACGTCTTCTCACTCCCATCTAAAGTAAGTTTATGTGTGAAATCCCAGGTTTCCAGATTTTCTTGCTACAGTATGAAGCAGTGATTAAGGGAAAAGGAAAACCCACTATCTTTAACTGGAATAGAAATGTAAAAAATAAAAATACTTAAGGCATTCCAGATTAGCATTTCAGTAGTCCTGTAGTTGTGCAGGAACTTTCCTTCCTCCTTGATGCCTCCCAAGTCCAGTCCCAACTGCAACTCCTTGCTCTTGCAGTTTCTTTCTCAGCATACGTTTTCTTTGCTACGGACAAGAGCTTGTGATGGAAGGGATATTGTCTGGTCCTGTGTCTTGCTCTTTAAGCACCTACTGGTATTTTGCAGTGAGGTGAGTGTAAACTCACTATCAGTAAAGCAGCTTTTAAAATTACATACCAAAATGCTAATCCTTGTGTTTATTGCTGAGGCTGAGCAGCTTTCTCTGGCTCTTGAGAGCAGCAGCATTGGTGAGGAAGGTGGGGGTGGCAAGAGGTAGCCAGAGCCTTTGCAGCGCTCCAGGTGCTGAGGAAATTGTGAATAGCTGAGTCATTTGGAATCATAGAACCATCAAACAGTCCAGATTGGGAGGGACCTTAAAGGTCCATCTAGTCCAACCCCCCTGCAATGATCAGAGACATCTTCAGCTAGATCAAGTTGCTCAGAGACATGCCCACATAACTTCTGCTGGCTGGAAAACTTTATTTTTATATAATTGTTGGAAAGGGTCCTAGATGCTTGCCAATTAAACTGTCAGAGGAGAGGGGATTTGCTGCTCTCTTGTAGAAGCTGGGCACAGCTCTTTTCTGTTGGGGGCAGGTAAAACTGCTGAGCTGGTGAGCATGACCATGAAGGCATGTGCCAGCTCCTGACACAGAAGGTGAAATAGCAAGCTCAAGGCTGATGCCACTTACCAAACAATCAAATGGTGGTTTGGTGGAAGGTGTAAGCCTCAGTTGCTGCAGGCAAACCACAAGGGTAGGCGTGTGAGTGTGGGATACATTAATATTTGAATGTAGCAAAATAGTTTGAAAAAGCAAAGGTAAAGCTGCAGTGGGCGTGTAGGGAAAAAAGGTACAAATGGGGGAGTAATATGCAAGATGAACTGGAAAAAGAAGGAGAGAGCATAATTATTTTGGGGAGTATTTTGCATTTGAATGCTGGAGTTTTTCAGGCCACAGATCAAACCAACACTTGGAAGCGTCTGCATGTGTTCCCAGCTCACAAAATACTGATTGCAAGAGCTATTAAAGGCCTGTTGGTATTGAACTCTCCTTCAAAAGAGACTCCATTCCAATATTTAGTCTAAATTCTCTACCTAACACTATACTTGCAATAGGTAAATATAGATATGATATCTATAAGATGATGAAGAATAGTGCATGAATTATATCCTTCCTGCCTGGGTGAAGCCATCCATCTGCCTTAGCCCTCTTCTCTGGTGGAGGACTGCATGCTGGAAGGCAGAAGATTTGAAGCAAGAACTGAGAATATGAAGCCACGTCTCAGGATATATTCTGTATATATTCTGACTCGTGATTAGTTGCAATATTATTTATTTTATTTTGATACATCTTACAGTCTTTTTGAAATCAAAGAATCTCTATTTATTATATGGTTTGTTAAAATAATGTGATAAAAATATTAAGCATTTGAACTATTCTTTTGACAGGTTTTATGTTACAAATATCATACCATGAGTCCATCACATTGGACTCATGAGTCCATCACATGGACATGTGTCCACGTTTCTTCTCCTGACCTTCTCTGAAATTATTAAAAAGTATGTAAATAAAATAAAACCATACAAAATCAATCAACTAAAAATCTAAATGAAACCTCAAGCTTGTAAAACAAATCAGAATTCTAATGCAAAAATGTTTACACATTCATGTCGCTGGTGATTGTAATAAATTTTCATAAAAATATGTTGATTTTGTCTAAGCAAATTTTATTGCTTTTTTACTGGTGAAATTGATGCAGAAGTCTGAATCCAGGAAGATTTTTTTAGCCTTTCCTATTTGAAAATTATGTAAACAAGAAAGCAGTTAGAAATGCAGTCATTTATTTCGAAGCAGGAATTTTTTAGAGGAGATGCATAAGACAGATCATGGCAGACCTGAATAGTTATTATGGATCTTGTGCATTTAAGAAACTCAGAATTTGGCAGTAAATGAGCCTATGTAGTTCAATATCTTGACTACACATATGCTAAAGCATATGCTTTCCTGGACCTACATATTGAAGGATTTTGTTTGTTTCTTTGTTTATTTACAGCTATTTTTCCTGGATGTTATCTGTCTTGGATACAATTGTAAGGATGATGTATGTATCATACAGATGACCTATATTAGCCCATTCTTCCTCCTAAAGGAGAAATTTTGTATCTTTATGACCAGATGTTATGCATGCCTCTTCAGCAATAATAAATAGAGCAAGGCATAAGAAGAGACCAAAAACTAGAGAGGTTGTCAGGAGAGGTCTGTAGTCTTTTGCTGTCACAACACAAGATAGCACTAATGGTTTCTGTTTTCTAAATTAAAAATGGCTTGTTACTTTTCCCTGTCAAGAAAACAAATTTAATTCTATATGCCTAAAACCAAACCAAATTGTTATTAACCCCATAAACAACCTAAGTAATCCCATTGGAGTTGACTTTTAGCTCACTTAGGAGTAGCAAAGATCTTCTATGCAAAAGCTGAATATTAACAGGACGAAATTATTGAGAATATGTGAGTGTTACTACATATGCATGGAAGACAATAAAGAGCGGGATAATAAATTGATGCATTCCATCAGACCATGGAAAGTTTTGAAAACCACCATGAGTGTAGTTTCCCATGAAAATCTTAAGAGGAAGAGAGAGAGAAATGGAGAGCAGGAAAACAAAGTAAAAAGAAGGGCCTTTTGAACTCCTGCTGGTGCACTTGTGGTTATAGTTGGGAACAGTACTTGCTGGGAGATCAGTAGAGATCTCATGACCAGCCAATAAATTCTGGTGGCTCCCAGATCTTTAGGGGATGTTTCTACTTCTATTAGCCTTTCATTAGCTCTAGCTAAGTAGATAAGCAACCATTCCTATGCAGGTACTGAATGTATAGTTTTAACAGGTGAAGGCCTATGTCCAAGCAGCACAGTTATGTCCACGTGCTACCTTCGTTCTCTCCCTCTTCCTTTGCCATCTGGCTGGCATCTTGAATTTTATGCCTTCAAACATTAATTGCTTCTTCAGAGTTTCATATGAGCTCAGCCTGGTGTTTGCAACTAGGAGCACACAAATGTGTGAAAAATCCACGTGATCTAATTCACCTGGGCTGCCCTGCACAAATTTCACCTGAAACCTCTGCTCACATTTCATGTGTATGGCTTGTCTTACCGTCAGTGGTAAAGTTGGCAGAAAGGGCTGAGCCTTCACATAGGAATATATTTCGGTGTAGAAGATGTTAACTGGGGACACCCAGTGCTGCTGCCACATCACAGAAAGCCCCAGCCCTGCTGTTGTGCACTTAGTGGAGCCATTGCCACACTGAACAAAGCAGGTGTAACTCATCCTCACCTATATTACACTCCCTGGGCACAAGGCTGCAGAAAATAAGGGCCATAATTTAAAAAAAAATTGTGAATGCATATTTGAGTATCAAAGAATGGGAATAGTTATGGGACGTTTAATGGCACTTTCACTCTTGTTTGATGGGTTACAGAACTCTCAGCTTTAAATATTCTTCCACAAAAAAATTCCATCCATTGTTTCTGCAAGAAGCTTTTCTTGATGCTAGATGCCCCCCAGTGTTTTATGGGAATTATTTTATTAACTGCATTTCCTGAAATGTTATTATTCTACTTTTCTCACAGAAGATGTTTTACTGTTGCTGACAAATGAGATTTCATACTTACCTGTCATGGCCTTTATGATGAAGTTTGAGTCTTCCACACTGACACATCTTTTCTCTGAGAGGGTCAGACAGCCTGTTCACCCTTTCTGGCTGCCTGATCTTGTGTGATATACCTTCATTCTGCCTGTGCTGATGGGTTTTCTGAGAAATGGGATTGCTAAGGTGACCGCTACATCTGGAATGGTTTCCTTCTCTTGAATCATTTTGCTCATGCATTTCTCAGCATTGGATGCATCACTCTCATATATAGAATATAAAAAGTCAGACACAGAGTCACAGAATATTCCAAGCTGGAAGCATTATTGAGTCCAGCTCTTAAGTGGATGGTCCATACAGGGACCAAAGTCAGAACCCTGGAATTATTGGCATCAAGCTCTAACCAACTGAGCTAATGCTCTGTCTGTACTTCCCAGCCCTCAGCAATCTGTTACTTTTATTAGCAGCTCGTGCAAGGAAGGTGCATTGACTCCCTTCTTTCATGTGCTGAATAGTTGTTGTGTGATGGAACTGCCACTGGGCTTCAACTGTGGAATGGAGAAAGGAAGAAAAATCATGACTCTTGCACAACTGGATTGATGTTCAAAGGATATGTGTCTGAGTCAGATATGTGTGCTTGTAAGCATAGGAAGATGTGCTCCTGAATGAAATGATAGATGACAAGATGGTAAACATTCTGTTGGTGTGTAAGTAACCAGCTGGAAGTGCAAGGGGGCACGTGTGATACCTGGCCATAACTCACACATTAATGGTTGGCCACCTCATCAGTTGATGAATTTCTGCTTGGATGTTAATTGCACAGGATACAAGTTCCTTTTATTCTAACCCTGAGTTTCACATTATAGAATTTCATGTTGCTCTTATCAGCCAGAATATCTTCCTAGCACATTAATATTTCCTCTCCTATAAATGAATTGGACATATTTCTGGTTAAGTGTTACTTCTCATTAATGTGGGATGGCTACAGGGTCAATACCTGTAAAACACGTGAGACATTCAGCAATTTGCTTATAAATCAGGATTCAGGCAAAGGAAACAGTTTTTTACAAGTTTCTTCATTGTATCATTTATTACTGGAGATTTTTTGAGCTTCGTGGCAATCAGCTGGAATCAAGAGAGGCGCAATCACTCCTCACAGCTGCTGTGTCAAGTTTCTATACTTCTCAGCAGTGTTTTCAGATGCACATTCTCTTGAATTCTTGGTGAGGAGGAGTGGGAGATGTTTAATTTTCAGTGCACCCTGCTGAGCACTGCATGATTCAGTAACACACATTACAGAAGAGTGTGCAGAAAGTGACTGCGATTTCCAGGGATGACAGACACCAAGAGCTCATTATTTCAGAGTGTTCTTAATACCATGGTGATCTACTTGCATTTATTCTGAAACCAAAAGGGGGGTATTGGCTGCATCTTCCAGTAGCTGCCTCCCACACTGATCTCTTTTTGTCCTCCCAGAACAGCTAGTTTTCCTGGGATCGGAGCCCCAATGGGCACCAAACCACCATTCTGGGAAGTACCAGCTTATGTGCTGGCTCCGGATTCTGCCCCTAGAACAAGCTCTTCCTAAAATCATGCTTGGCTTTTCCAAGATGCACAGCTCAGTTTCTGGATGAATTAGTGGAGTTTCTCTTACTGCAGTAGGATGACAAGTGCCAGATGTAATACTAGTCTTTCCCTGATTAAGCAGCAGCATAGTGGCATTAGCTCTCCTACTGTATGATTCCTGGATCCAAACTATACAACTTTATTGTATATATTTTATGAGATCCTGAATTTCTCTATCATACTTTTGGTTGGCTATCACTTTCTTCCATGGAAAGATAATGCATGTTATCTTCAGTGATTACTGTTTTGATACGTTAAGCATGAGCACAATCTCCAGTCACCAGCAGCACTACCAGATGCATAGTTCATTTATAATAGCACTGATGGAATACCTCTCAGTTTGCATATCACACTGCAGGTACTCTTTTGTCAGACTTAGAGGACTGCAGACCTCCAGGTTGCTAGTGCATCATCTTATCAGTCTCAGTCTCAAACTCTTCATTGTTTCAGTAGCACAGCTACAGCGATCAGATTCTGTATTTTTCAGAATTCAAGACTGCACTAAGCAGGGACACAACACTTTTTTTATCTGTAGATTTGGATTTTGCTTTGTATTCCAGCCGTTACTTGATGCATGACATGGACCAGGTGAGTTTTGATACCCGATACAAAGCTGCTTTGACCAATTTACTGAAGGTAAACTGGTACACACTGGTCATTCAATTAACATTTAATGTTCTAGCTGGAGCAAAACAATGCCTGAATAGTATTGCAAACTTCACCACCTTCTGGGTATGATTGCACTTACATGCTGGTCATGACCACCACGCTTGTGAAAGATGGCAAAAAATACACAAAAGTTGGCTACTCTGATTATGCATCTCTTAGAGATTATGCACCTCTTACCTTTCAACTTCGTAAACCTACTAAGTTGTCATTTTATAGAGTTTGACTTGTGGAAAATGTGTATTTTTCTTGTGAGAAACATTACAGTCCCAACTCTATTGTAAAGTTTTTTTAGTCTGGTTCTGCCAGCTCAGCAGGCAAGAAGTGCAGGATGGAGGGCTGCTCTCCATGGTTCCAGTTGCTTCCCACATCTCTTTCTCCTTTATGTAGACATATCGACCTATAATTCTGATTTGTTTATCTGATACTAATATTGCTAAATCTTCAGGGGTCACGTCAAGACCCTGTTGATTTAGGTACATAACAGGTATGCAACAAAATTTCACCTGCTCCAATCAACATGTCATCTAAAAATATATCTGGCTTCATATCAAATCTTAATGGTCATTCTGAGAACTCATTTAGGATTTTGTAATAAAGAATAGCAAGTTTCTTCAGCAGAATTGCCTGTAGATGTCTAGTTTGCCATGGTGGCAATGTGATGCTTTATGCCAATTAATTAGCATGGTTCAGTGATGTTTTATGCTTTTGGTATCCTACTTCAGTAGTCATGCTGCAAGGGATATAAACAATGGGATTTTTTAGTAGTTTTGATCATTACAGATGGAACATTGAGATTTCTGGTGTGTATGACTCCTGGAAGTATCATGGCATAGGCAAATAAATGCACTGGCTCTCACTGTTGTATGAAGCTATTGTGTTTCACATATTTCTTTATGCTCATGCCTGCATTTTCTCTGCTTAACGGGGTTTACTCATTTTGAATAAGCCTTTTGTAATTACTGCCACACATAAAACAAGGTGCTCATGCTGTGGCCAACAATGAAGGAGCCACAATTCATTGGTGTGTCTCGCATGGGCTCTGCTGCTGGTCACCTTGGAGACCTGGACTGGCCTCCCAACTGCTTTAACTGGTGGCAGCTCCTGCATTTTCTGCTTCATGTGTAATTAGTGGCACTTCTTGAATAATCTGTGGTTGTTCTAAGTGAGGGTTTTACCCATGGTGATGAGAAGTTCCCAAAGCTTCTATATTCCTCCAGGGGATAATATTTAATATGTAATTTGGAAGTTTAGCAAACTTTATTCCAGTTCACCAACAGTGCTGTCAGGAAAGTTTCAGAAGGGGAATAATTCTCCTAGATGCTGTACCACAAATAAATACTCCAAGAGGAGAGTGTCTGCTTGCAGACGTCTAATGCAGAAGAATTCTGGAATACTCTAGAGATCATGGAGCATCTATAAAGCCATATATGTCTAGAGCCAGGCAGCCGTAATGTATTCTGAACTCTTCTCCCCTTGGCCCTGGGTAATGGCATCAAATAGTGCTGGCTATTAGGATTTTACATATTTTTGGTTAAAATTATTGACTCCAAATGAAGTTTTAATTCTGTCAGCATTGCTTCTTTATCATCATCTTCCCATCCTATTCTACTTGAAAATGTTCCTTTCAATGTCAATTAATTTGTTGCAAAACTAAGAAGAATTTTCAGGGTTGGAGTGTGTATGTACCACAAGAAACAACAATCCCTTTTTCAATGTTCACCAATAGCCTTATTAATAGTAATCCTTTTAATAGTACAGGCCTCTTGGTAGTCATCAGCAGAGAGGCTTCTTTTTTTAGTAGATATCTCTAGGTTTCATAGCCTGTAAAAAAAACTGGTTCTCCTTCATGTGTGCCATATCCTGGATACAGCCCTTGCTCATATTTCATGCCAGTGCCTGCTACTAGGCAGCAATTTGGTGATCCCCAGAACGGGCACTCCCTGATCTCTTAGGGGTTTGTAGCTGGTGTGTAAGAAGATGCAGAGTCCCAACCTTGGAGCCTAGTAAGTAGTGTGAGTACCTCCAAGCCTATACATGGTGGTGGCAATGTTTGTTTTTCTTTCTTCTGCTCAGTTAACTATAAAATCTATAGGAAGTAATACCTTTGCAGTCTCTGTCAGATTAGATTTAAATTACATCAGTGTGTTCAGACATTACTGACGGAGAATGGAGAAAGATACACACTCCTTGACTTCCTTATTCTTATCTTACTGTCTTTTAAAGAAAGGGTACATATTAAATTTCAGTTGAGTCTGCTTGATCTATGAATGGTTAATAGTAATGAAAATTTGCATTGGGTCTTCTTTTTACTATCTCAGTCAAATCTCAATGCTTTGGGAAATAAAATTTGTAGGAATCACGAATAACAAGTAGGTAATTCATTATTCATATCTGTCTGCTGGGAAAAAATGTCACAGAGTGGGTAGGTGGCTGGACCAACATTGTCTATGAGTCTGTGAAAGATGGGGAAAAAAAAGTCATGCATTCTAACTGACTCCTCTGCCTTAAACAATGAATATTATTTCTTTTGTGATTATTTGACTTTAATTAATCTTGTGAATATGATTAAGATGCCCAGGTTTATCCAGGAGGATAAATCATTAATGCACATTACACATTTACAAATTATATACAGAGATATATATATACAGATTTCCTTCATTTGATCTTTTGACTTACACCCTAGTGAGTTTGAAAATGAGGGAAGGGAAGGGAAAGGGAAATGGAAAGGGAAAGGGAAATGGAAAGGGAAAGGGAAAGAAAAGGAGTATTACAGTTGGAAGGGATCTACAATGATCATCTCTCCAGCAGCCTGTTTTGAAGTAGTGCTGTGTGAAAGTGAGCCAAAAGCTGATAGACTACAGTGTTAGCTCAGAGGTAACTTAAGACTGAGAGTATTGTAGATCAGATATCAACAGTGAAGATTTCATTCAGAAAGATATAATCAACTCTTAGGTTTGGGGGAAGGCTCCCGCTTCTCAGTGTGCTCATGTCCCTCTGCATTATAGAGTGAGACACATTCTGCCATTTCAGGGAAAGTGCTTACTTAAGTTTACGTAGGGGATAAAACAACATGAATAAAAAGTTTGTGTATTAGAAATAGCACAGTTTTTTTATCTTGACACATTAAAAGGCTGGGAGTTTAGCAGGTTGTTGTTTTGTTTTGTTTTTTTTTTTTGAAACAGTGTACTGTTTCAAGCTTTCTTCAGGTCTTTGCAGTAACCTGTGGTAGTGACACCAAGCATTGTGTCTGCCACCAAAGGGAAAACCATATGTAGTCTAGTGGGTGGGCAGAAGGAGAGAAACTGAGGCATGATCAGCTACCTTATCTGTGTAGTTTAAATTGTAATTTACCCCTTAAAGTAACAACCAGTAATCTCATGAAATAAAACATTTGAAGATTATAAGATCTAACAACAGAGTTTAGGCTAGATCAAAATCAAGGCACCAAAAATTGATCCTTTCATGTTTTTTATAAAAATGCATGTTCAAATTCTTAGATCTGACTTCAACTATTATGATCTACATTCACAGTCAAAACAGTCTGTTCTGCAAAATCTCTAAAAGGAAATAACAAGTCAAAACACTTCAGATGAGCTTGTAATTTAGTGAAGGGAATGCTGTGTTGTGTCATGTTAATAAGCTAAGCCTGCCCTGTATCAGAGGAGAAACTTGTCCCTTGACTGGATCTGTTTACTTGGTGCTCGCCTCCTACAAGAGTAATATGGATTTGGTCACAAACTGCTCAGGACACAGTCTGAAAATTAATCTGAAAATCCCAAATCTTTGGTTTCAGGCAAGTCTTTAGCCTGGCTCACTGCACAGCCCCACAAGCACCAGCTGGCACAGGGCAAGGAGCAGGAGCATGTGAGAGCCAGTTGCAGCAGCAGCTCAGGGCTGTTACACCGACGCAGCTTTCCCACTGTGAGAGAGGGAGCAGGAGGGAGCTGTGAATAAGAACAGGTTGGATAAGATCAGATGTTCTGAGGAGGCGAAGGGAAATGATGCCATCTAGTCTCCCAAAGGCTTGCTGAAAACGTGGTACAGGACAAGAGCAGTGCAGCCTGCAAGCATCATCTGTGAGGGGAACAGGGTATTTTCAGGTGCTTTGTGAAGCCAGACTAGTGAAGTATTCCTGTAAGAGTGCATTTTCTCTGTTGTGTAAATAATTTAGCAATGTTGCTGTTTTGTCTTTAGGCATCAGTATTCCCATAAAGTAGTCATCAATAATACAAGTGGATATGAGGAAATAAGAAACTTTTTTGGGTCAGGGGGATGTAAACTCACACAGAAGAGGAACAGTTCTTTTGAGCTTTTGTGCAGAGGTCAAAGTCTCCTACAGCAGGCCTTCAGCCTCCTGAACCAGCTACTTGACCAAGCAGAAGACAAGCAAAGTTTTATTGTTTAGGCATGGGAGCCTTTTGGCTTTGTAAAAAAATCTGTGTTCCTCTACACAGTGTAACCTCATTTGACTGCCTCCTTACCCCTGTCCTGGTTAGGGCTGGATGTCTGCAAAGTCTGTAGAGAAATAATGTTTGTACTGGAGAAGCTCTGTGTCTGCAAGACTGCCTGTAATGGGCAAAAATTCAAAAGAAACAATTATCCTATAATTTTCATTTGTAATTGAGATTCTTTTTCAAACAGTGAGGTAATAAGTAAATTCTGGTATAATCTTCATCCTTTGTGAGACTTTTGCTTCTTTACCACTCAGCACTTAACTCTGGCACTCTTATGAGAGGCAGGGGAGGACCAGAGTGCCTGCCAGCCCTCCCCCTTGCAAGTCTCCTGCACTCATTTAGATCTCTCTGCTAAACTCTGTAAGGAAGAAGGAGAGCACAACTCCTTTGATGATCTTGATCTAAAAAGCAAGTTGTCATCTAAAGTAAAAGAGAGAGACTGCAGTGGATGAAAGAGAAGCAATATACTGATTTTCTGGTCTAGCAGTGCTGTTATTCTACCTGTGTCCCAAGCCCATACACAAATAATTGGGAATTTGCTGTCTTAATGGTTGTTGGGTTTTTTTATTGTACCTCTGTGGCTGTGTGGATGAATGTAAAAAGGGTTTTGTATATGTGTATTTGTATATTTGGTAGACACTGCGCAGCTAAAGCCTCTTCCAATTTTCTCTCTAATTTATTTTTAATTTTGTAATCCCCCCAGGGGTAAATCCTTATTACAAGATATAAAACCATCTTTTCTACAAAGCAGCTTATTTGTTGATATTTAATTCAAGCCAACAGACGCAAAGCTGTAGCTTTTTTCGAAACACTAAGACCTCCTTTGTATATATATCTGTCAAGTGTGTCTCACTGCAAAATTAGTAAAAAAATTTAAACTTAAATTATCATTCTAGAAAGAGCAAAAAGAGAAGGGTTTTATTTCTCTGCAATAAAACTATGCTAGACTTCTGAATCTTGAAACATTCTGAACAGGCAACTTACTTTTAAATCTACACTACATTTGAATTAGACTGAATATGAAGACTTACCTTTTCAGAAGGCTCAAGTGCTGAAAGAAGTTGGAGGTTGTTTTTTGAAGGAGGACCTCCATCAAAAGAAGGCAGTGTCTAGAGACAGCATTACTGTGTGCACTTACATAAATGCATGTTCACTGGCATCAATATGTGCTTTGTCTCATGGGAAATGCTGCCCTTAAGCTAACCTACACACTTTATGGCTTAATATTTGCTTATATGACTGGCTGAAACTCCTAGTCACAGATGTATTGCAGTAATAACAAAAAGACATGATCTGAAATAATCTGTCTTCCTACTGTATCTCATTCTAATCAAATCATATTTTTAAAAAAGCTGAAAAAAGCCCTTTAAAATTCTTTACTAGTTGGTTCAGGTATAGGCATCTACATTTGGTCCTTCTGGTCTACTATGCTTACAACTCAAAAGACAAAAATAATTAATTTGCTTTGAGTTGTCATTGAGGGAAATATATTTTAAAAAACTCAGATTGTCTCTTTTTGCTTTGTTTTTAATAAAGTGTGATGGTTGTGTTCCCATCATTGTTTTTACACAAAGGCAATGTTTATTTCTATTCAGGATGTGAGTCTTAGAATAAAGCTTTTGATTCTCTCTGCTTGTCCTTTTAGTTTTCACAAGTCAAGGCTTCCCACTTGTCTCCTTGACTCGCATTTCCATTCTCTTTGTTTTCCAAATTCACTGAGTTTGCAATCTGTGATTGCTGTTCAGAGGTCCTGTCCTGCTGGCAGCCCCACATCTTCTCCAGGTTATCTTCCACTGTTGCCTTTTACTGGGTGTTTTTTGCTAGGCTGGGACGTTTGAGTATGGTGACTCCATTTCAGCCACCTGTCAAAACCAGGACTCCACTGCCTCTGCCTTGATCTGTCCATAGCACTGGACTGACAGTCCCTGCAGATGATCATCTTCCTACTGCCTGCCTCCCCCCTTTGGAAGTGATTCCTGAGCTTTTTGGTCTGCCCAGCTTTCTCAGCAGAAACTGCTCTTTTGCAGTTTGGAATATCTCAGAGATCTAAATCAAAGATAAGTTACCATATATCAAGTATTTTTCTTATTTTCATCAAGAGCAAAGAAAAAATCAAGAAAGCAAAAAGAGAGAACTGTGTGTGCCAGTTTAAATTGTAGAAGAGTTAATTCTCATCACTGGAAACTCTCACTTTACCCATTAGCCAGAAGTCACAGCCATACATTTATTTTTAACACTGACTTAGTTGGCCACATCTGAGCAATACAGTGATCTGTGGCTGGAAATGGAAGAAAGCACTGGCAAGCCAAAGGCACCAAGAGATCTTAAGTTGTACCCATAGTCCTGGCTCAGGCAACCTACTGCCAGTGCAGCTCTTGAGCCTGCTGCTTCTCTCTGCTTTTGTAGGTACCATCAAGGTCCTATTGTAACAAAAAGAGATTCGGGTGGGATTTCCACTTTTGGAATAGAGACTGCAGTTTGATCTCTTCAATTTTTTGGCTTTATCTTTACAGTTAAAATAAAAAAATCACTCTGCAACTTTAACCACATCTTTCCATTACATTGTTGTTTTCCAGTTGATGCTTTAAAGCCGTTGTCTGGGCAGCATAAAAATTTGAGATACAGTTTCAATACCTGTAAAGGATTTATCTTACAATACCTATAAAGGACTTAGTGTGGTTTACACTGATTTCAGTATAAATTAGGACACCTAATCTCAAATTCCTTTTAAAAACCTCTCCCTAAATATATTTTTTAAAAAATGGAAATAATTCTACATGCTCAAATCATCATAGAAGTACATAAATGTAGTCATAATTATGTCTGAAGGATAGAATTTAGTAAGTGTAACAGGGAAGTGTGGTATGATTAAATGTATTTACTCATTATTCATTGTCTTAAGTATTACTCCACTCACCACCTTGTTTCTGCTATTTTTCTGCTGCTAACTGAAAGAAAGAGAGGGAAAGAGGAGAAAGGAGGGAGGCAAGGAAGGAGGGGAAGGAGGAGGGAAAGAAGACTTCTAGCATTTACAGTTTTGCACTCAATGTCATTATTGCTGTAACAAATAATTAGGCTGTTGCCTAATAATATCCCACTGAATAAGTGTATGTGTGATTAATTTGTTAATGAACAAACATGGAATTATTCAGATGCTTCCTTCAGGTGAACCCATTCAAGTCACTCATCAGGGCCAAGCTTTAGCAGCTATGATTTTTGAATTAACTTTTGAAGTAGTTATCTTTTTTAGTGTGTTTGAGTCTTATAAGATCTGAGATGCCTGTGCTATGGAGAGCCTGCTGTTTCTGCCATGGCTATAGCAGCCCATATATCACCAGGTCCATTTGAGCCAGGGAGCGAACACACTTGCGATGAAGGAAAATTGTGAAGGAGAATTGGGAAGCCTGAAGAAGGCTTGGTGGCAATGGACAATAATGATCCTTTTCTTTTGTGTTTTCCATCACCCATTTTGGTGATCACAGGCCCTTAGAAAAGCTACAGCAATATGAAAAAATCTCAGAATAGTGGAGCTTGCTTTGAAAGTTTCAAGACAGTTCAAATACCATTTTTAGTACTTTGGGAAGACAAGTAAACCCCAGTTAGATTCCTTTCTAGGCTACAGACTCTGAAAGGCCTCCAGTCCTACAGTGTTCAGTCACAGTCTGCCCCTTTCACAGTGAAGTCTCATCATGTGTGGAACTTACTGTAATGCAAATAAGTCATCGGTTTGCCCACCCTAATTAATGAGCTGTTTGCTTTTGAGTGGAGAACAATAAGCCCTAGTCTACCATGAGGAATGCTTTGACCTTTTGAAAGTTGTGGGTTTGATCTGCAGGCTGTATTGTAGTGTCAGTTTTCAAGTGGTAGGGATTAAATACTGGGTGATTGACAGGGTTCCCATGGAAGGCAGCAAACCTGCCTGCTTTAGAAGAAAGATTCTGGGAGCAGAGCAACTGCCACCCAAAATATGTCTCAATGCAGCCTTTCACAAAACAAGTGAACTTTGAACCTCTAGGATGAGAATAATCATCCTTGGAACAGGATCTGTCCTATGCCCATATGATTTGTTACTCTCCTGCTCTAATATTCCATCATATTTAAAAATACTGCTAATCTCGCACCCTGGCAAAAACCTGTTGCATCATATGTGCAGCATACAACCTTTTATCAGTGTATATGGAAAGTGTAAATGCATTATATTTATATTTATAAATATTTATAATTATATTATTATATATAATTATACTTTATGTTTATAAAGTATAAAAAGTATAACTACTCTATTCTTTAGCACTTTATATGTGCACATATATGTGTATATATTACTTTGCCAAGCTGGCTCTTTTAATATCTGCTAGACAAATAAGGTGTGTTAGTTTTCACTTCCTTGCAGTACCTCTTTGTATATGGTGGCTTTCAACTGCTTAGTGTAAATGTGAGAGATCTAGATAATTTTTCTGGACAGACAGGTATTTGGGGCATATAAACCTAACTCTTACATAATTGTTCTTGTTTACTTCCACAGGAGAAGAAAACTTGCTGGCAATTTTGAAGAGGAGATGGTGGAAGTACATGATCCTGGGCATAATAGATATAGAAGCCAACTACCTGGTAGTCAAAGCTTATCAATACACAACTCTTACCAGTGTACAGGTAAGGACTCAAAGCATTTCCTCTTTTGAGGTAAGATAATAGGTCCAGTGGGGGCAGTGGTGCAGTATCCATTGGCTTCAGTGAACAATAGCTAATTGCTGCCCCTGACTTCTGTGTACCTTTTAATGCTGACTCATAAGACACATTTTTTCATATTGGACTATTTTTATTATTCAATATTTTCCAAACTGTACAAAAACATTCTGACTTTCATTTTATTTCTCTGTGCTAAACCATTCATAACCACATTTTTGTCATTATCTATGTAATTTAATCTCTTGAGGAAATATTTTCAGATTGGCTGAAATATTTTTCTCACTTTGTATTGTACTTGGAGAAAACACAAGCACTTCTTTTAGGGTTCCTTAATTAGATCTGAGTTTCTAAAGGTCTAGGGTGGGCTGACCCTATCTGGACACCAGGTGCGACTCTATAACCCTCCTCCACAGCTGAACCAGGGGAGATGGAATATAAGGGAAGTTTTGGGGGTCTTGATAAGGACAGGGACAGATCACTCACCAGTTACCATCACAAGCAAAACAGACTCAAATTGGGCAAGTTAGTTTAATTTATTACCAGTCAAATCACTCACATTTTCCCCCTACTCCAGTGCGGGGATCCCTCCCAGAGGAGACACTTCTCCACTGTAAGTCCTTTCTACAGGCTGTGGTTCTTCACAAACTGCCCCAGCACAGGTGCCTTTCACAGGTGCAACCCTTCAGGAATCAGCAGCTCCAGAGAGGGTCCCCTCCAGGGTTACAAGTCATGCCAGCAAACCTGCTCCAGCTTGGGATTCTTTTTCCATGGGTCCACAGGTCCTGCCAGCAGCTCTAACACAGGGCTTCCATGGGATCACAGCCTCCTTTGGGCAGTGCTCCAGCACAGGGTTCTGCACAGCCTGCAGGTGAATCTCTGCTCCATGTGAACCTCCATGGGCTGCAGAAGGACATTCTGTCTCATCATGGTCTGCACCATGGGCTGCAGGGGAATCTGCTCTGGCACATGAAGCACCTCCTCCCTTTCCTTCTGCACTGCCCTTGGTGTCTGCAGAGTTGCTACTCTCACATGTTCTCACTCCTCTCTCTGGCTGCAATCTCTGTTGCACAGGGTTGCTTTTTTTCTCCCTGCTTACCTGTGTTACCCCAGAGGTGCCACCACTGCCATTGCTGGGCTCAGCCTTGGCCAGCAGCAGGTTTGTCTTGGGCACAACTGGCATTGGCTCTGCCAACTTCCAGCTGCTGCTCAGAGAAACCACCCCTGCAGCCCCCACTGCTGTCACAGCCTTGCCAAGCAAACCCACTAAAGGATGTTTGGGATCCTGTAATTAGATCAGAGTGCAAAAGTTGTCATTAAGTAAAATGAATGCAGTTTTTATGAAGAAGTCTGACTACAGTGCAAGCTGTTAGATGTGTTATATAACAGCTCGACTGCAGCTATCAAAAAGTACAGTCCCTGCTAAAAAATTATATGTGCAAAAGCTAGGGTACTGATTTCTTCAAAGATACAGTCTGGATATTTTATATATAAAACCACAAAAAAAATCAGGCTCCTTCAATTTAAGTGGAAAAGTGAATAATAGAAACATTTTTAAGATTCTGGAAATTGTCTGTCTTGGGAAATCATTGAATACTTAATTGCTACTTGTTCTAAAACAAGCCTAGTGCCTCTTTACATTATTTTTAAATAACTGAGTAGCACTAGGTAGTGTTCAATGTATTTTATACCTTACTTACCTGAAGTTTGCATTAGAGTAAATAAAATAAAGGAGCACCAGTTAATGTTTTGCAGGATCACAGCTAATTAAGAGTATATTTCTTCCATAGCTGAAAAGCAGTATTGGAAAATCCTGAGCTTTTTTAGCTGAATAAGAAGCAGATATAGAAAAAACAATGAATTCAAGGAATCTGAATGAGGTTTATGCTAAATATTCACAAGTGCCTCTGGCATCAGAATCTGGGTTTGAGGATTCATTGAATCATGCCCAGACAATGTAATATTGTTTTTAACACTTTTCCAAATCTGATTACTTAGTATAGAATAAAGCTTAAATCCATGTAAATCTCATATACTCAGATTTTACAGTCACTAAAAGCCTCGAAGAGAAAAGCAAACTGAATTGCTTCTTTTGTGTGATTCACTCACAGCAAGTATAAATAGTGGACTGAGCAGAATGACTGGGGTCATTAAATCCCATCTCCCAAAGCCACCAACAAGCACGTATCAAAGGTTCATCTGGCCAGACCTGTGACCCCTCACTTCCAGAAGATGCAGATCCTGGAGCCAGCAATGCAATGAGCATGGCCTTTAGTGTATTATGTCAACAGATCAAAAGTTACAGTGTGAAAGGGAAGCAGGCAGGAGAGTTCAGGCATTGCCTGTGCCTCAACAGGGAATTTGTTAGCTGAAATCATCCATGTTCTCCTTTTAAACTGAGGGGGAGAGAGAGGAGTGGTGGATCAGGAGAGCTGTCAGAGGGCACAGACAATGTCATGTCCATTTTTAGACCTCCTCCACATCAGAATTACAGCAGAGCTCAGGTTTCTTTCCCGTGTAGCTTGAAAGAAAGAACAGGTAGGAACTCAAATCTTGTCAAGCTTTTTTCCAGTCATGGAGTGAATACAGGGTCACCTTTTCCCATAGCTGTCCTTATTTGCTGGGATACATATGGAGTCACTGGGAATACCTGCTGCATTTTAAATTCATTTCATGCCCTAATAAGAATGAGCTTCTAAGTGACAAGCCCAAAGATACAATGAGAATGGGACAAGTATGAGGTAATGCATTAAGAATTGAATCAAATGACACATTTTCTGAAATGTGGCCAAACAACCATATTTCATTTAAAGATGAAACAGAAGCAGCTCAGGGAATTATTCAGCATTGGTCTAAGTGTGTCGTTGAATGAAATGAAGACCTTAAAAGTGGAAAACAGAAGATGAAGAAAAGAAAACTTTTCCTAGAATCTGATTTTTGAAGAAGGAAACAACTCTCAAGAGAAAGGAACTCTCTGTCGTGGAAGGCCTGATCCTGCAGGAGCTCTACCTGTAAGGCCAAAATGCTTGCTGGCACATAGCAAAATATGTTCAAATTCTTTCAGAACTGAGACCCAAGAAGCTGTTGCTACCTGCCACAAATCAAAATGTCTGCTTGGAGGCTGTGGGAGCTGTGCCTGTGTACACATTGGGCTGGGAATTGAGCCCTTCAAGTCGGTTCTGGGGGATTTTATATTAAGAGCATGTATCAGGGCTTTTTTGATGGAGAAAATGTAAGACTTTTTGAAATTGTCACTTGAGTAAATGAGAAATTTTGCAGTATTTTTATAGTGGTGGTACATGGACCATTTTGGTAGGATGTCAGTTTTGCAGCATATCCTTTTTTCCACATGACATCTCTGCTCCGTCATGCAAAACTAACATGCAAGTGTGCAATGCTTGTGGTGCTTTTAGGCAAAAAAAACCCATTACACTGGACTCAGCAGAAAGCCAAAGCTTAACAGTAAAAATACATCTTTATTGCAAATGCTTTGATTTCAGCTTCACCAAAAAACTCTTGGCATTCAACAGCTTTGTTTGCCAAGTAGCTTTAAACTCTTAGGACTATCACAGTTTCTAGTTTTTACTCCATCCTTTTGTTTTTTAATATTCTATATTATTTCATCATGGTTCCACGAAAAGAAAAACTGAAAATGGTGCCCTACTTTTGTTCAGTGTTTCACACCCAAATTTTCCTATATTTTAAGATTCTCTTTTGGCTTTGATCTGGGAAAACAGGATTTTCTAATAAACCTTCCTACATATCTTTCTCCAAATGCCTTCAGAATCACAGTGAATGAGAACATGTAGGCACAAATCAGAAATGAATGTGGTACCTAACCTTTACTTTGGGACATGCTTCTGATTATTTCAAATCCTCGTGTACTCTATAATTACTATCAGAGAACGTGGCAGTCAGTTTCATAATAAGATGAAAGCAAAGTACTGTGAAGCCCAGAAACACATAATTTTCCTCTTTAAAAAAAAACAAAACAACAAACAGCTAAAATACCTCCCTTACAAATTAGGTGACATAGAATTTAGATTGAAAATCAATGCACTATTTATGTTTCAGTCATTTCAGTGCAGGTCATTTGCTAAGGATAAAGTCCAAGTTACCCCTTTTAAGCACCAGCAGTGCAATCCAAAGACAACTCAGTTCAATGGAACAATGCAAGGAACTCACATCTAACTGTCTACAAATCTAAAATGTTGTGGACATCTATTATCCCTTCCCTTGTTGCTCAGAGCACAATTTTGGGGCATGAAAACATGTTTTAGCTTATCAGGTTGCTTCTTCTTTGGTAACTTTAAGCTCTGGCTCTTTGCATGCCCAGAGTGATTCTGTATTGATGCAGAGAGATGCCTAAATACCTGCCTCCACTAAAAACCCTGAAAGCTAAGTATTGCTACATCAAAGTACCCCAAGGAACTCAATTTGTTAGATATGATCTTAGCACGCCTCAAGTGCTTGCAGAAAGCCTGGAGTGCTTTCCAAATTGTAAGTGTGGGGCCACCTTTTTCATTAAGTCATAGCTTTTAAAGCAGCAGCACACAGAAAGGGCTTGACTTTACTCCATCTCAGCTGAGGGCATGGCAACTCAAGCTTTCAATAACCATGAAAATGCTCAGACTAGTACATGAAAACTGTTCCCCAGAAAAACTGAGGGAACTCTAAAAACTGAGTCAAATAAAAGACACAGGAGTTTATGAGTGGATCAATTTGATATCCAAACCCACCTATTTTGAGAAGTATCAGAGATCAGTCACACTTAATATTACCAGACATATACGTGTGTTGATTCCCAGATGGCCCAAACTTGTGAAATGATCTTTAGTTTCTGTTTGTTGTCTTACTCTGACTTGCAGTACATTTTGCAGCCTTCTTGCATGTCAGCTGTACCAGATACAGAAGGTACACTGAGCACTCCCTTGTACACTAGCACCTGGCACCATGGACTTGGTTTAGAAGCTATGTACTTAACTTTCGGACTGCTCTGGTAATGCATGTCATATTTATCCTAATGGGTTTGAAAACAACCCTGGTGTAGGCCTGTGGAAGGTTACTTAGTTACTTAGATCTAGATATTAAATTTCCTTGAAACTGTGTTTTAACTTCAACTTGCCTGTACTGCATTTACAGTGTATCATACACACACATCCTTACAGTGTATCATACACACACATCCTCCCAAATCCATGTCTTCCACTAAGCCTGTTATATACTAACAATTGTAATCTTTTCTGTCAGTAGTTGCTTTCTCATCAAAACCATCAAGCTGTGTTGTGAGGCAGACTGCCCTCACCCTTTTACAACTCCACAAATTATTTAGCTCTCCTTGCTCCAATACATTGTTCTATCCATCTCCATATTACACTCATGTTGCACTTTCTGGAGGTTATCCTTTTTCTATATTATGGCATCACACAGAAATCTGGATTATTTCTGCAACACCTTGCATAATGTTAGTGCAGAGTATACATACAATGTCATAAGAAGAGAGGCACTGTCAAGGAGACAGAGATGTTTCCATATAGCAATTTATCTGGTAATTTATTCCTTGGGCAATCATGCCTTTGATTGGCACGATGAAAACAAAGGTAGTAAAAGCTGGGATTTATAGACACCAGGAGACAGGCTATAAAGCTATGATGCTGATGTTCTCAGCTCTTAGATCACTGTGAGGCTGAGCAGTACATCACACTTCCAATTACCTCTGGCAGTTTTCATATCTCAACAACAGCCACCAGAAAAGGAAAGGAGTCAGCAGTAAGTGCTTATTATAGGAGAGCTGGATGGCAATAGTCTTTACTTTGTTCTTGGTCCCTGTGGACTCAAAGTACATCGAGGCAGAAGGTTTGAGATGAGTTTGAAGCAAATCTGGGAGGCAGGGAGCAGGGATGTGCAATGTTGAAGTTGTTGATCCACTTTTTCTGCTAATGTGAATTATCCCAAAAGCAGAGATAAATTCCACTCTTTCCCTTCCTCCCCCCATCCTATGAATGTAAGATTGACCATACTTTCCTGTTCTGCTTCAGGGCAGTGAGGAAATAGAGCAATGTTAATAAAGTTTGCAGATCAGCATTTTGTGGAAGTGTTGCATGCTGTACATTTATACTGAGAGAGGCTATCTTATGTCTGATTTATTATCAGACTTTCAGTTACTGTTAACTTATTACATACCTGTGGTGTGCAAACCAGGTCCTACAGTATCCACAGTCTCTGTATGTGGGTTTGAAGTCAACAGAGCTCTCAGTATCCAGAGCTCCTGCCTCTACTGGCAAAATTCACCCAGAGCCAAATTTTTACTAACATAAATATGCAAAATCTCATTAAATTCAGTGGAGCTGTGTCCATTACAAGAGCAGAGGTTTTGGCCTCCTATGCCCATTTTGCATATTTTGGCAGGTGACATGCAAAAGCAGAGGCTTTCCTGTAGGAGAGATCCATGAATTTTCTTAGGCTGGGATCTCATCCCTCACACAGGCAAAGCAGGTGGTGACATGGAGAAGTTTCTAATGAGTAACCTTGAGAAAATGATCTGCCCAACACTTATCCAGTCAGCTTACTTTGAGAGAAGCTAAACAGAAAATGGGAGTGGAGGGGATTCTGCAGAAACACATGCCTGCTGGCAGAACTGTCTTACAATGATCTTTTTCTGACAATAGTATGTAGAATCAGAGGAAGTAGTCAATTAAAGGAAAGACCATTTCCATGGTCAATTTGTTGGTAAGTTTTCCTGGTATCTGCGCAGATCTGTGTAAGCACACCTGGAGTTCATGTATGGAATGACGAAGTATTTTTTAAAGGAGTCAAAATGTGATTATTCATGTTGGCAGTAAGGCATGTCCTTGTGTAGAGAGTTTAGAGCAGAGGAGCTGTGGGTTGGATGTGACCACCACCTTTCATTTAATGTAACTTCAAGAAACCACTAAACCTCCTTCTATGTGCACAGAAAGCTGAAGCTGTGAGATTCCTCATCTCAGGTTTTGATACATACAAGTCAAATAGAGGTAAAGGTCTTTCATTAGTCAAAGTTTTAAGTGAGTTTCTGTGTCCATAAGGAAAAAAAACCACTGAGAACAGATTAAAGAATTAAAGAATTAAAGAAACTGATCGGAACAGTTCTAGAAGCATTAAGAAAAAAATTGGAGGTCTTGTGGGCAAAGTGGAGAAGACTGGGAGCATTCTCCTGGCTTTTGTTTTTTCCACATCATGGAAATACACGTTTTTACATTTGTTTGAAAACAAATTACATCACTGGTTCTTTCACCAGTCTCCATACCTGAAGTACTGTACATTTTGACTGTATGAAAAGTTAATGGTTTCACATTAATTTTGTGATTAAATAAAAGCCATGCAAGAAAGTGGTAAAGTTGTGATGAGGTATCAAATAGAAACATGAAAGATAAAAATGGTGCTCCTTTTTTATTTGAATTGTTTGAAATAACCCTGTCAGAGATGCTGCCATCATCCACACCTTTCCTGCAGAAGGTTTTGGTTGCAGGGCAGCATAATTGCAATGCAGCTCCCCTGACAGCTGGCATCCAGCTCTGTGAGGGTTCACATCTCATCTGCTTTTGTTGAATCAAGTGTGTGTGATATTGAGAAGGTCGTCTGAAAACTGGAGGATAAAAAGCACTTGAACAGGCAGCAAACCCTTTTTTCCTTTGGAAAAAACCCCAAAACCCCAAGTAAATAACAAGCTGTGTCTCTCACTGGCTATAGCACTTGCTGTTGTATTAAAATTTCCAGGTCACATGCTGAAATTCTGTGGCCATCATGTGTGCTTGACCATACAATGTTTGATGGATGTGACACTGGTTTTACTGATCCCCCTGCTCTGGAGAGCAGGGGAAGAGGATGCTGCAGCTGATTCTCCGCATGATTTGCTGGAGGGCAGCGCTAATGAGAAACCCCTAATGTGAAAAAAAAGGGCTTGTAACTGGGGGGAAGAAAATCCAATGAATGTTTAAAAAGGAAGATTCAGCTCAGCTGTTCCCATAGGGAGTTTGCTGACCAGCTTTTTTCTTTTTGATATCACTGCAGATCAGCAGTTCACTCTGTACTACAGACCTCTCTTCTAAAGCTTGCCAGCTCTCTCTTCCAATGATTTGACAGAACATTCTTGATGTAGATATGCAGAAACATGCTGAATTTGTGAGACCAGAGACTAGATTTTTACTATTAGCAAGAGAGTATTTGTCTTTGATTCACAAGGATAATAATTTAACAAACAAGTAATCAGAGGAAATAGATTTCAACAGTGTGTTTCATCAACAGATGCAGTGTGGTATCTTTTAGAGTCAAATAATAACCTTCAATTTCTACAACAACATAACATTCTTATAATAAAAAGAAGTTTCTATGGGGTAGTATATCAATAGATAACATATTTTTGTATCCTGCCTTCCAAAGCAACCCCATTCAGAGCTGTGACTGAAGAAAGACAGACAAACACAGCAATGTCAAAGAATGTGGTCTACACCACCCCATGGCAACATAGGAAATATGTTTTATTTTAGGTTAGTGAGATATAATGACTTCTGTGATTAATAGGAATGTTGATTAAAATCAGACCATTCATTAATTTGCCTTAAAGACAGGGTATAGGTAATACCTTTAAAATAAACAATTAAAAGGAAGGAAAATATTGGACATAATTGAGAAATATTGATAAACAACTGACCTTTATGTCCTGTAAATGAAATTTAGCTAAGCATAATCTGTCTTTGTTACTGTGATAGACAGAAAAATTACAATTAGTTATAATATTTTTTCTTAATAGCTTAAATAATTAATAACAAACAAAGAAAGAAAAAAAGGCCAATCCCCCCATCAATTAAAAAGCCCTGTTGCAGATGAGGTAATGCTCAATCTCTGTGGAATATATGTGCATATTTTCTTCTACTAGATAGGTTTATCTGAGGAAAAAAAGAAAGGCAGGGCGAATTTAGACCTGGAGAAGTGAAATTTAAAGCAATACCTGAAAAAGAGTTAATAATATATTCTAGGTTATCTTATTGCTTACATTGTAGTAACCTAATTTATTTTTGTCTACCTCATTCTTTAATTAAAGATATAAACTAAGCACAATTTAAGAACTATATAACATCAGTTCCAATTACCTACATTTCATGTTTGTATCTATTGATACTGCAGCATTCCAAATAACAGTTTGTGAATTAGACTTTGGATTGCCAGCCCAAGGAGGTGTTTTCTGGCTGTTATCAGCATTGTTTATTTGTGAAAGGTTCTGTTCACGCGTCCTTTCATGTTACTGCTTAAAAGACACTCATTCACATACTTGAAAGCATAGGTATGTTTAAATATTTATGGAACGAGAGGAATTTAAAAAATCTTCCTCTAGAAGACTGTTAGTGGGAATTTGCATGTTGAAGTACACATGTGGCAGGTACAAGTATGTTTAAACTCCTAGAACAATTTAGACTCATGGAACACCCCAGCTTAGGACAGCCCTCCAAACTGGTCCAGCTTTTTGTGGGAAAGGGAGCCTAGATGAGATTATTTAGCACCCAGTCACATCTTGAAAATCTCTGATCACCCTACCATGTCTCTGTGGAGTTTGTTTCCACTGTAAAAAGATTTCTTTCTTTATTGAGATAAAACCTCTTCCAGCGTAACTTGTGTTCCTTGCCCCTTGTCTTTCCTCTACTCCCCTCTGATGAGACACCACCTGGAATACTGCATCCAGCTCTGGGGCCCCCATCACAGGAAATCCATTGAACTGTTGAAGCAACTCCAGAGGAGGCCACAAAGATGGTTAGAGGGATGAAGCATCTCTCCTCTGAAGAAAGGCTGAGAAAATTGGGATTGCTCAGAATGGAGAAGAGAAAGCTCTGGGGTGACCTTGTAGCAGCATTTCAGTGCCTCAAGAGGTCTACAGGAGAGCTGGAGAGGGACTTTTCATAAGGGCATGTAGTGACCGGACAAGGGGTAAGGGCTTTAAACTGGAGGAGGGCAGGATTAGGTCAGACAGTAGGAAGAAATTTCCCTGTGAGAATGGTTAGGCAGGTTGTCCAGAGAAACTATGGATGCTCCATCCCTGGAAGTGTTCCAGGCCAGGCTGGATGGAGCTTTGTACAACCTGGTCTAGTGGAAACTGTTTCTGCCCATGGCAGGGGGCTTGGAACCAGGTCATCTTCAAGGTCCCTTCCAATCCAAATCCTTCTATAATTTTATGATTCTCCATGTGATTTCTGTTGAAGAAAGACCTTGCATCTTCTTTGTAGCCATACATTAAGTGATGGAAATCTGTGGTGGGGCCAGAAAATGGTAAGTTAAATTCACCTGTTCAATGCTGCACTGGGAGGGAATGTGGCAGAGGCCTTCAAACCTTCAAGGAGAGCTGTGATCAGGGGGAGAAGTGCCTGCCTCCTTGCTCTTTGGTACCACCTTTGGCAGAGGAGACGGGTGTAGCTTGTGCTGAAGGCCAGACATCCAGTGAGCGCAGGCACAATGAGTGAGTGTGGAGTGAGGCAGGAGCTGTTGAGCTGTGCCCACATCCCAAAGGTTACACCAAAGGGTGCCCTTCCCTCAGATGCCCAGAATTTAGTGTGTGTGCTCAGTACTCCTGCCAGCAGCCCTCCCTGCCCCAGGAGATGGCTGCTTGCAGCAGCACAGTTTCTGGAGCTGTTCCTGTGGATGGGGAGTGTTGCTTGTGTGTGTCTCGGCCCAGCCCAGCTGCCCAGTGTGAGCTGGGTACGTGCTGGGTGTGCTACGGGGCAGAGCAGAGGCCCCATGCAGAAGAAGCTTGTTCCAGTTCTTTCAGACTTTTTCCCTTTTTGTGTTCTGTCAGTGAAGGATGGAGGACTGCTGCAGAAAGTTTTCACTGTAAAGAGGCCTGACCATGACTTTTAGATTATTAGCTCTCACTTTAAATGCAGAACCTGCTTTTAGCATCAACTGTTCCCATTTGTAATTTCCCTCATTTTTTCTGCACTCTTTGGGACTGTTTAAGCCTGCTAAGAGAAGCATGGTCCCACTGATACACTGGTTTTCCTCTGAAGCCTTTTGTGTCTCACTGTCTGATGGACGGGTTTTCACTGCACATTCCTGTTTTTCAAAGAAAGTTTCAGGGAAATTATTCTCAGTCCAAAAACTGTTTGTTTTGGGTTTTTTTTTGCTGATTTCACAAATACAATGCTTATTACATATGTATCCCACATGCAAAAAATAGTTTTCTAAGAAGTAAAATTCTTGGAATAATCCAAAAATCTTTCTTTCTTCAAATAACACATGGAAAGACAAAGTTAAAAGGGGTTTGATCTTTATTTGATAACAGTGTCCTTAGTGCTAAATCACACTGAGAAAGCAAGTAACACGTGATGGGTTCAAAGGGAGGAAAAATCAGATAACATCACCTAAAATAAAGGTAACAATATCTGGAATGTTTTTTCCAGAGCTATGGACACAGTTGATGGTTCTGCTTCTTTGCTTGGTCCAGACATTTTCATTAGGAAGAAGATACATGTCATACTGCTTTGGTTCATGCAGTATCAATTGGCAATGAACAGTAGTGTATCCTGCCCAATCCCATCATTAGTCCACAGAATTGCAACTCTTCATTACCTGTATCCTTTTGGGAAGTGGGAAACTTGACTTTAGTCAAGTTTCTTTGGGGTTTCTTATACAGGATTTTTGTTTCTTGGTGACATAAACTTTAGTTTCTAAAATATATTTTAATTTGAAAATCTGTAGGTCCTCTCACAAACAGTTGGTACACTTTTTTTAACACATCTTCTCTGGGCCTATTTCTTGATGTCTCTGAAAAAAAACAAACAATCAAAAATTGCATTTTTTAACATTTCTTTGAGAAAGTTCTTTCCAAGGGTATATGGACAAGAAGAGCGAGTTTCTTGCACTGCATGCAAAATGGGGGTTTGGGATTTTTTTTCCTTCAAAGGCATATGGGACTCTCTTTTCACAAAGTTAACAGTGACCACAGGGGCCAGATTTTTCATAAGCATTCTGCATGTAGAAAACCCCTAATTTATATAGACAGATTAGACAGATTTAATAAATCCAGTCAACTTGTGTTGACTTGTGTTGTGTGATAAGAACATTCTTAATATCTCAGCCTGAAACGACTGAATTAAAGTGTATGTCTAGACTGCAGGAAAACTACCTTCCTGGAGGTGAGGACCAGATGGAGTGGTGTGACTCTCTTTTGGCCCAGATTTTCTTCCCATAGCTTTGAAATATGCATCTGAATCCAAGAGCAGTGCATTTGAGTGCATGTTGAGAACAACAGCTCTCCTGAATTCGCGGAATTGGCATTGATAGTCTTACCCTGTGTCTGATGTATGAAGAGCCACTTGAATACACTTTTTCTTGGTAGAAAGTGGTATCACAAACTAGATAACCCTGCTCCCCTCTGCTGGAATCTGTCCTAGTACATCAGGGCAAACTATTTGCAGGTTGATGTGTTCTTGATTTTTCTTCTCTTTTTTTGACAGCTCCTAGACTGTTTTGTGATCCCAGTGGTGATACTCCTCTCCTGGTTCTTCTTACTGGTGCGATACAAGGCAGTTCATTTCATTGGGATTGTGGTCTGCATTCTGGGCATGGGCTGCATGGCAGGAGCAGATGTCCTCGTTGGGAGACAGCAAGGAGCAGGTGAGTAAGAATGAATGGGTTGTGTGGCCAAGTTCTGTTCAGAGAAGCCATTGACCACTGTGTGTCAGACTGGGGCCAAAAAAGGGGGAAATGTGGCAAGAAAATCTGTACCTTCATGAATCCAAAGCACTGCACTATTCAGAGTTGTCTCTTTGTCAGAATGGCAGAAAGGGGTCACCACTTACAAGTCAGCAGTGCTCCAAACAGGTTTCTTGGGCCCTGTGTATTACAACCCTCTGCAAGCTGGGGGGACGAGCTAAATATTTGTAGTCTTGTTCTCTTTTGGCTTAGGTGTTGGACTGCAAACCTCAATAGCTTCATTTCCAAATTGGATGCATTTCTGAGTCATAAGCACCTCTCACATCCACTGTGCGCTCTTACTTGTCCTCAACTTGGCTTGTTTTTCTCCAGAGGTGGGATCACTTGGTAGGTGCTAAAACACACTGAACCTGGATACCACCAGTTGGGTTTTGCACACAGTCTCGTCCTAAAGCTTTGGGACTTTACTGTAACATTTTTGAAAAGAACCTCCTTGTGTGTAAAATGTTCTTTTTTTTCTGTGTGGCATCATATGAATAATGTGTGTGTATCTATTAATGCAGACTAGACAGAGTTAGATTTCATCGATCAACTTCCCCTGTCACATTGATTTCTCTAGTGCCAAGCCAAATGATGTGGGAAGGCTGGAAATTCTTTTCAAAGATTGTCAATTAGGCACAGTTTTCATTCTTAATTAAAAGCACTGAATTGTGAGCAGAGCATAATACGCTGGGATTTAAAATTCTTGAGTCAGCTTTCTGAATACAAATGCAAGTGCTGTAAAAACTGCATTTGCCAGAATGCTACTAAATAAAACAATGGAGTTTGTAACAGTGCTCACCATATCTCCTTACCCCCTTCTATCTCTGTCCTTAAACCTGAAAGGAGACTTTTAGTTACTGGTCTCCTCCAGAAGTAGCCTTGCCCCAGCTAAAAATGAAATAATATACTCTGTACTATGTAACCAGCCAGCCAAGGCTGTGTTGGGAATGGCTGGTTTCAGAGGGATTGAGATTTCAAACTAGGGTTCCAGAAGAAACATCCTGTGTCCCAGCAGTCTAGAGAGTGACATGCTTGAGCGGGTGAGCTGTGGATCAGCAGGAGCATGTGGGGCAGTGGAAGCAGACAAGGAACAGATTGAAGAGCACTGACACTTTGCCATGCAACTGCAGTAATTAGATGTTATTTGCCATGTTCATTACTGAAGCATGGGTATAGCTGTTAAGTAAATTTGTCCAGAAAAATTTGTGAACATGCATTATTGCCTTTTTAATTGGACCTACACATGAAAAACTGTGTCCATGCTCACTGCTATGCAGAGAGACTGCAGCTTTTTTACTTTTTTTAGTGGCATAATGATGTTATTAATGATGCTGTCTTTAACAGAGTAAAATAGATCATCTAGTTTAATTTCTTTGAAAGGCTAAAACTACACATTAGAATGTACAAATAAAAAGAATTAATGGCAGGAAGAAAAGAAAAAAAATATTGAAACTCTTCATTAAGAGGTTGTACACCATTTATAGGATGTTTCCTAGGACTGGATAAACTAAAGTAAGGAAGACACCAAAAGCAATGATACTTCATTAGTCCTCAGTAAATGTCTCCATTTATCTTATATTTTAGGGGACAAGAACTGTTGATACCTGTGTGCCCCTGTTGACCACACTGCTTCCTGTATTAGAAGAGCCATAAGGCTCTGCTAGGTACCCACAGCATAAGGCAATTTAGCCTGCCAACTCTTACAGTAAAGGAACATGAATTTAAAATGTATCACGGAGAGATTAAAAGGTATTTTCCAAACTGTCTGCAGGAATTAGGTGTAATGTGCACAGCATGCTTTCAATTTTCAATTATATCCTCGCTGATATTTTGCACATTATTCAATGGGAAAACAATTACTATTTAGTATTTAGAGCTCTATCATCTTACATGCCAAGTATACCTGAAAAAAACATTATTCTGAGCTAACAACCATGAGTTACTTTCACACTTCTGCTCCTGCTATAAACATAGGTCTAAGCCACACAGATCTAAGTGTTTCATCCAGGTTTTTCAAAGCACTTCCTTGCTTTAACTTACAGCAGTCTCTGGAAACCAGTCACATCAATCCTGCTAATACATATATCAGTGTTCAATTTAAAATGGGACACATTGAGAGTGGTTTTTAGGTATTACGTTCATCAGTAACTACAATCAAACCAAAGTGAAATGCCTCTTAATGGCAGGGGCTAGTGCAAAAATGTGACAAAGAGGCCTATTGAGAGTGTGAAAAGAAATTGTGTCAGAACACAATTCACATTTTAAAGATTTGTGTTGCACCATAATGCTATAACTAGCTCCCAAAACACTAACTCCGCTCTGGACCATATGACTTCTCCACAGAATATTAAATATGGTAACAATCATTAATATAAAGCTTGTTTTGCCAGGCTATGCCTTGTGTGTCTTCTGAAGAATGACCTACACCATTAAATTGGTGAAATAAGCTTTATTATCCTAAAAGTCTTTAGAATGCATCTAATTAGTTGATGCATGTTTTTTTAGCAATGAAACCAGTAGAGACATGTGGATATTACAGGCATGAAAATAAATCTATAGGGATATGTCAGTGTTGGGGGAAAGTTCCAAAGTCTCAGCCTCTCAAGGAAGCAAAGATAAGGCATTTGACAACCAGAATAGTAATTGCTAAGAAAGAAAGCAAAAACATATTTTACAACATTTTTACACCAGTATATAAAGTTTTGGTGCACTAACTCCTTGGGTACCATGTATTACTCTAGTCACTGCATCTCAAAAGAAGTCATCAGAAAATAAACCTGTATAAGATATGGAGAAAGATGAGAAAACTGTTCAAGGACATAAAATGGATTCAGATGAAGAGACTGTAGCCAGACTGGGACATTCCATTTCTCAGAAAAGGCAAGAAAGAGACCTGTGAAGGTATATGAAGTCTTCAGTGATATGGAAAGGGTCAATACAGAGTGATTTTTAAATATTTCTCAGGAAATTATGGGATGACTCATACAATTTTGAGGTATCCAGACTAAAAGTTAAAAGCATGAAGTACTTCTTAATAGTAGACCAAAAATATACAGATTTTACACAAATTGATGAAGGATCCCTCAAGGTTCATTAAATTTGATGGCCTAATGCAACTTCTATCTCAGAAAATGCCTGATCTACTGAGAACTGGCTGACACAAGTCCCTCTACTTCCCTATTTTTTTGTGCTCTCCTCAGCCACTCTGTGCTGCTGAGTACCAGAGGAGGTTCCAGTGTCAGAGTCTGGTGCTTTGAACAGAGCTCAGATCCCTCTTCTGGGAAGGCCCTGAAGGTTGAGGCTCACACTCAGCATGGGAAGAGCACTTTGGGAAGAGCTATCAGGGTATGATGCTTGAGGCCATCCCATCTGTGCGAAAATGCTCAGCCTCTGAGCTGCTTTTGTTTCACAGATGCAAAAGGATGATATTTTTGTCCCAGCAGGAGCTCTAAGGTCAAAAGCTTTTTCAGCAATACTTCCCTGAAGTGTCAGTGAGTAGCTGCAATAAATACCAAAAAAGTGAGCTCAGTGAGGAATCAATGGAGGCGCTGTGAAATATGAAATGCATCAGGGGTATGAAGAAGTTCTGTAAAGTCATGATGGCTATTTTAAATTAAGAACATTACTGATTGCAAAAGAAGACTAAAATCTTTTTAACAGAACAACCAAATCATATAAAGATAAATGGTCAAATATAAACATGTTGCCAGTCAAGAAATTCAGTCAAAGCTTGGATGACTATGTGAAAAACAAATCTAGTACTATTTGCTAAATACACAGAAGCCACATCTCATCTGAGCCAAAAATTGTTGGAAACTAAGAGAGTATTACTGGGAATATTTTACACTTTACTCCATTCCTATTGTCCTTAAACAACTTATACTTTTCTGGTGCTTGTAGCCAGTGTTGGAGACAGGATTAATGAACCCTTGGTCTGTCCTCTTATGACCGTTTTTATTATCATAAGTTTCTTCCCCACAGAAATTTCAGCACTACAGTTTGGAATGATAACTGAAGGCTTAAAAGAACACCTTAAAGAAAAATGTTGAAAAGATAATTTTGAACCAATTAGAATGTTTGGTTTCCATTTTTATTTACTGCAGTGCATATTTTACAGGTCAATTGAAATAAAACTTTAAAAGACGGGGACGTAAAAAGGAAATCGAGGTATTTTAAAAGAAAACAGGATTTCTTTTTTAAAAAATACTGTGTAGTACTTCAGCATTTCTGCTGAAACTTTTCAAAGAAAAATCCATTATAATCCAGCATTTCAGAATATGGTTCTGCAGCAATATCTGACAGCTTTGTGAAGCTGTAGCTCTTGTAGAAATATTTTAACAAGCCATATGTGCAGAGGGAATTGCATGCACCAGTTTGCAAAGCTAGGGCCTCAGTTTTCAAGCTGGAACTTGATCTTGATCAAATGTCACTGCAGCTCTCCCCAACACCCAATAATAAAATCTTCCAAGACTTAAAAAGATTTCAAGCAATCTTTGATAACAAAATGTTTTAGTAATTCTGTATACCTGGAGGTATTGAAAATACATCTTGTTCTTTGCATGCATTAGGTATTGCTATGTTAATTGAACCTCTTTTAGAAATCTGTCCTTATCATCACTCTGTCTACACTCCATCCTTCCTCCTCCCTTTCTTGTCAAACAGCTCCATGTGAGAATGAGGTCAATATTAGGTTGTAATGATTTCTTCACTCATTTCACAGGTACACAGAATTTTTCAGTTGTCCTCAGATCTAAGTACTGAACATGTTTTAGACTGGTTAAATTTCAAGATGAGATGCAAACTGCTCTATAGAGTTGAGTCACATTCTCTCTGCAAAAAAAAAAAGGTAGTAATAATAAAGTAGAAAGGATCAGTCTCTGAAGAGTGCCACTTGGATTCTATACTTTTTTTTACAAGTTTTTCAGAACTTTTTGGCTTCTTTTTTCTACAGCAAGGAACATGCTCTCCCTCTGTCTGACTGAGGCTGGTGTCTTGAATGAAAACTGACAGAATATTCAAGTGACAGAATATTTGCATTCATTTTATTAACACAGATAAGGGCTACGTAGTGACTGAGGAATGAAATCTGTTGGGAAGAACATGCAATGGTTTTGGACAGAAGATGTTTGTTTTGAGGCATTCTGATTTTTTTTTTTCTATTTATCCCTAGGTGAAAATAAACTGATAGGGGACCTCTTAGTCCTTGGCGGAGCAACGCTGTACGGCATCTCCAACGTCTGTGAGGAGTACATCGTCCGAAACCTGAGTCGAGTGGAGTTCCTGGGCATGATCGGACTCTTTGGCTCCTTCTTCAGTGGAATTCAGCTGTAAGTGAGCAGGTTTGAGCTCACTAAGGCTCAAATAAGTGCAGCTGTGGCCTCCATTGAGATACATTACCCACTCCTTCAAAATTAGCCCTTTCCTGTGGAGAGCAGGTGTCCTCTAATCTTGGAATTTGCATTGGTTTTCATATTTCAAATTGGTGATTTGAATAATAGCACAGATTTTTACCCAAGTACTCTAATTCAAGGACCATTGTCCTTGAGTAGTCACATAAAAGGCAGAAGACATGTCACACCATCTTGCCGCTGGAGGACAAGTGGATGCTTCACATATTATTCTGAACTGTGAATAACAAAATCCACAGCTTCTTCTGGTTCTATTTTATACATTTAAAAAGTCCCCTTGATTTCTAAAGAGGTAGAAAACACATCCAGTCAGAAAGTGTTTTACTGGTTTGCTTGTTCTATGTAATTACATTATGATATGGAGGAAATCATACAAAGCCAGTAAGAAAATGACATTTTCACTTCAAAAATATTTGGCACTTAGGGTATTGTTGCATGGATTTCAGGATCTATGGAGTCTGGTCTATATCCACATGTACCTAATGAGCATCCCAACTGCAAGCCTAATAGTTGGAAGGTGGCTTCCAATGTTGCAGTGCTGTGACTGATGTAAAAGTAGCCCTGCAAGATTGCTGCATTTTGTGCAGGACTGTCTCTGGTGCTTGTAACACAGAATGACTTTTGATTATTCTTCCACAAGAAGTTGCTTCTCTACAGATCTAAGCTACTCTGCTTCTAAGAACAGAAACTGATCAAAAAAACTGCAGCCCATCAATTCCCATTTCAATGGTTCTATTTTTTTTTAGCTAGAAAGCTTAATATATTTGTAAGGGATCTGAACAAGTGTCTTAAAATTATTTCTATTAACTAGTTGCCATACAAGAAGTTTCCTTTTAAAAGAATATGGAATTTAAGAGCATACAAATGTGCCTAGTATCCTTAGCTAAAGCATTCTTTTATATGTTTGTGATTAAGTAGATACTAACATTCTGAGGACATCAAAGCAGTGCCCTTGTCTTGCTCTGTGTGTATAAACTGTCATGTAAGTGTCTCATACTCCAGAATTCAATTGTTTTGCCATTTCTCCCTCTTGACCCAAGCAGTTAGTCACAATTCAGGGTCTGTGAGTTGTTCTGCTGGTGAGAATCTGGTTTTGGAATAAGGCATCTTTGTATAAAGAAGAAACAACTGAAAGGACACAATTAGAAACCATTTCTTTGATGAAAGCCCTAAGGTTTTTCTATTCAAACTTTGGCCCAACTTTGGTTCACTCCAACAGGTTTTTCTCCACCAGCCTCTGCACCTTTTTGCTGATAGTGCTTTTCAGGCACCTTCTGGAGACTCAACCCCACTTAGTTCATACCTGTGCCTTTTTCTTACCTTTACCTGTAATGAATAGCAGAAGTCACAGTTGTGTGTTCACAGAGATTTAATCTAACTGAATATAACACTTACTTCAAAGAGAAGCCAATTCTCATGTTAAATTTGCAGGCTCTTTCTTTGAAAAACTACTGGCCACTTTGGTGCAATATAGGACCTTTAGATCCTCTAAACTGAAGGAGTCTTAGACTGTAACATAAAATAAACACACATAATGCCTGTTGTGCAGCAAAGGAGGGAGAGCTAAGGTGTCAGGGGAAACAGTGAATTAATGAGTTGGCTGATTACCCAGACATGGTGGAAAGAGTTTAGTATGTTGGGTATGATTAAAGCAGGGAGGAAGAATAAGAGATTAGTTTATAAGACTTGGGGATATCACAATTACCCAGCAAATTGAGATAAGGTTATCTGATGGAATCACATCATCATAACATGGCCTATTTTCTGATGGCCCCCTGAAGGTCATCTGGTTCAAGCTCCTACTCAAAGCTAGCTCCAAAGTTACATCAGGCTGCTTAGGAAGTTGTTCAGTTGATTTCTTGGCATCTCCAAGAATGGAGCTGCCAGTCATGCTGGGCAACCTATTCCAATGTTTGACAATCTTTTTTCCCCTTGATATTTAATAAGTTTTCCACATTGCCACTTATGTCCATTGTCATTCATCCTTTTGTTGTTCACCTCCAAGAAAAGTATGACTACTTTGTCAGTAACTACTCATACCCATAGTTAAGATGGAAAATTTATTGTGTGTCCTCCTTTCCCGCAGCTTAGCCTTCTCTTCTCCATGCTAGGCAAACCCTACTGTTTCAGAATTTCCTCTTACATCCTGTCCTCAACCTGCCTGACCATTGTGATGGAATTCCACTGTACTCCCTTCAATTTGTTATTATCTGTCTTGTTCTGGACAGCCCATAATTGGATACAGGACACTAGCTGCTGTCTCACAAATCACATCCTTCAGCTTTCTGGCCAGACCTTTACTGACACAGCTCAGGATGCTGTTGCCTTCCTCTGCTCCAGGGACACATTGCTGACTTGGGTCCAGGTTGATGTCCGCCAGGACTGTAAGGTTTATTGCTGGAAAACAATTTCTATCCAGTCAGCTCCCATCCTGTACTGTTTCACAGTGTCTCTCCACCCCAGGTGAAGGAGTTAATACTTGCTTTTTTTGAACTTCATTAAGTTTCTTCTCGCACTTTTATTTAGACAACATTGTACATAGTCCACACATCTCGTCCTTACCTCTTGAGTCTCTGAAGATCTTTAAGAAAATCATGTTGGAAACCTTGCTAAAGTAACAGTAGATTACACACATACTCTCACTCATTCCCTCTCCTTTATTTACTGATCCAGTCACCTCATCATAGAAGGCAGTGCTCTTGAGAGCACTGTGCTGGCTCTTCCCACTGGAACCCATCTTCTTCATTTCCTGCGAATGACTTCAGGGTAGATTTGTTCCGTAATCTTCCCAAAGCTTAGCATAATCTGGCTGCCCAGGCTATACTTATTGTTCTGTGTTAAACTGAATGTTGCATTTGTCTCTTTTCAGTCATCAGAGACCTCCTCCAACTACCACAGGCTTTCAAAATCATTGTGATTCCAATTCTTCAGTGCCTCTGGCATCACTAAATGGCCATTTCTGACAAAGTTTCTCTCATCCCTCTTTTTTCACAGATCATAAGAAATCACAAGCCATAGCATATTGTTTTATACATCTTTTGTATTGGCTAAACAATAATATGAATGCAATGTTCCTACATTTAAGTTATGTGAAATATTTTTTACCAGACCAAGAGATGTTGCAGTTTGTTTTCATTATATTCTTAAGAAATTACTTATAAAGGAGACATATACCTTATGTATGCAAAAACACCTATAATTTAGTTATTTTACAGAGAATATAGTCTTATTATTCTGTACACAGTATTAGATTTGCCTCACATCAGCAGCAAGCAAATTAAAATTTCCAGGATGCAACTCTTTAGACTAGATTAATCTGGAAGGTGCTGAGCTCCTGTAGTTTTACTATTAGATTTGGTCTTCCACATACCACCTTTCCTACTAGGTACTTTGTTTTTCAATCTGTATAATTTCGTGTTTTATACTTGTTTAAAATAGTGTCCAGACCAGCATGCAGAGTTCTGCACAGCTGGATTTATCTGGAAATCACACAGACAGGGAAAGCAGTTACCTGCACGAAGACCTAGCTTGGGAGATATCTTATCTCCAAGGGTCTGTTTGCCTGGATTGGGAAGAGCTGACTTGTTGCCACCTTAGAATTTTATGAATATGTGACTTTGATGTTAATGTACAGTGCAAGATTTACAAGATACTGAGAGTGGACTTTTGCAGGTTTGCCCATCCTTTGCTTATTATCCTGACTTTCACTGCTGTGACTATTTGGTTTCTCTCAGTGTGTAACAAATCACAGTATTCTTCCCAAACCAGATTGTGATATCTATTTATTTTACACTGCAGAGCTACTCTGAAGTGTGAATAACTCAGATAGATATATTATTAATAATTAACATTCAAAAGATTTCAGAATATTAGTCAGAAAAGTACAAGATGATTGAACATTTAGGGGAATGGACATGTAGAGCACGTATATAGAGAGCTGGAAATAAACCAGGAGAAATTGTATGCTATCACATCTGATTATTACCCTGAAGATCTTTCAAATACACAGGCACAGGGATAATGCCAGAGTAGATTAGTAAACTCTTGATTGCATTTTGTTCCCACAGAGATTCTTTTGTTATAAGGTTATTTATGTTGTTTTGTCCAGCACTTGAATTAAATGAGTGGAAGTAATTTAACTTCTGTTCTCTTACATCAAATTTTGCTTTCTCTTCTAGTGCAATCATGGAACACAAAGAGCTGTTGAAGGTCCCCTGGGATTGGCAAATAGGTAAGAACACACTTTACCTCATGGAAGATGGTTGCTGAAGGAGGCGTGCTCACAGCCAGCATTTGGGGAGGCAGGCAAAGAGTTTCAGGGGAGCCAATATTTGTGACTTTTCCACAAGGAAAAGTTACTTCCAAAGGTTGAACCTCATAACTGCTCTTAAACAATCTGTCCTCCATTGCTGTGTTATGCCTTCCCTGCACAATTAGGTTAAGCATATGAATGCTGTAAGATAACCATTCAGACAGCCGTGAAGTTAAACAATAGTGTGGTTCCAGTTTTAAGATTCAATGCAACACTGGGGCAATAAATGAGGCAGTCATTAAGAGCCAAACCTTTCCAATGAAAGCCAAGGAAAGAAAATGGAGCCTAACAAAATAACCTTGAAAAGTACTTGCAGTGCATATTATAGCCTCATAAATTCACTTCCAGGAGGAGCATTTCTGTATGGAAGTGGTTTAATTGCTTTCCAAATAGTTTTGGTGGAATAAAGCAGATGTGTCCATTTAGACAAGTTTTGGGAGCATCATGCCCAATGAAGCAGTTATGGTGTTCTGCCAAGCAGGGGATTGCATTTTCCCATTTCAGTTTGGAAGCTGAGTTTATGAGTCTCTTCTAATTAGTCCAATGAATTATTTGGTTTAAAAGCAAATCAATATCTGGGGGAGTCCCTATAATCACACCTTCACTGTTTATGACAATAGAAGAAATAAAAGAATACTAGTAGCATAGAGCTGATTGATTGCAGAGGATTCAAGCTTTGGCAATCCATTGACAGCAGCTCTTTACCTAGTTTCATACTGAACATCAAAATGGCAACTCAGAAGTGTGCAAAAACAACTGATTAGGTGGGGACTCCCTGAGGGGAGGGGATACAAATTGTGGAATAGAGTTGGTTTCTTTAAACTTGGTTTGCAATTTCCTTTCATCATCTTAAACCTTGATAAATACAGCACATTTTTCACAAAACATTGCACCTAGAAATCTTGGAAATTTGATGGTTGAGCTGTAAAAGTAAGTGACAAATTAATTTAAAGTATCCATGGAGAGACACACTCAACTGTGTACTAAAGTGTATTGGCCTTCTTTAATCTGAGATAGTTAGCATAATTGCATCAGTGTTTGTTTATATTTCATGAGAAGGAGCTTAGGGACATAATTAATCTGGTACTGATGATACCAGTGGTCATAGTGAATTAATCTACTGTCCATGTAAATGTCATATATACTTCCATGAGATTTCTGTTCAAACTCAGTATCAGTGAAATGTGCTGTTAAAATAAGGTCTTACTTCATCTGTGATGCTGCCAAAATGTCCCTGAAAGTTGATTACTAATTCTGAAGAGTCCTTATGCTTCACAAGGCTGAGATCATCTTAGCACAAACATCATAGATATGAACTTGTTTTGTTAGAGCAATAATTGGAAATGTGGTGTAGTTGAACATGGATTAAATGGTGACAGTTCTGTAGTTCTTCCTTGGCTTCCACTGCACCTGGTGTACTTTCCATTGCATTGGCAGTGATACAAGATTGTCAAAAAGTGATTGACAGATCTGTATAAGGGAGTTCACAGCCTTGTCCTGGGTAGTTATCTGCTGTGACAGACTCAAACCTGCAGTCCAGCAGAGTTAAATCATCAGCCTTCCAAATGGTGGTGATAAAGTCACAGCAGGCAACCTAATAAATAAATCAAGGTGGCCTGTTGCCATCTGCCATAATTGTGCTTTTAAGATCAAATGAGCTACCTTTTAACTGATGCAAATGATTTTTGAATATAAAGATCTAAAGCCAATCTGTTATGTCTATCATGTTTAAAACAGGCTGTGTCCCTCCTGGTGTTAATTTTGGAAATTGCCCTGATACATATCATCATCTTCACACTCAGTGTGAATCACTGTAGCTCTGTTTGTATCCTTGAAGTTTTAAGTATTAATACTTGCTGACAACCAGACTGAAAGGAGCATGATTTTACAGTTTTGAGAGAGTGGTTTCATATGAGACCATGACAGGTTTTATAGTGATAGATGAAATACTAACAAATAAACTCACATCAGTTTTATTTAAGAGAAAAGCCAGTTTGTAGCTCCAAGGAAGTGTCCTTTGTTACCAGGGGTTTGAATATTTCTGAGTGGTCTTTGTTCCAAGGCAGTATGGAAGATCATAACTGATTCCACGTCATGCCAATTAAACATTTGCTTTTGGAGTAAAAGCACAAAGGCAACATTTGTACATCATGGCACCGTGCAACATTCAACCACCTCGCTCAGGAGCAAGACCAGAAGTTCTCAAGTCATCTTGGTCTCTGTCCTACTTGGGCTGTATTAGAGTGATCCCTAGGGAAAGATCTGCCTATTTGTGTGAAGACACCAAGTGTAACGAGAAATGGAGAAATGCTGAGGGACTGGGGCTCGTTCAGCCTGTGGAAGAGAAGTTATCTGCAAGGAGTTTATCAAAAGGACAGAGCTGGTGCATGGCTCTGTCAGAGGTGCATGGCAGGAGGATGAGAGCTCAAATGACAGATTCAGACTGGATATAAAGAAAACCACCTTCACACTGAGGGCAGGCAGGCAGCAGAGCAGGTTGCCCAGAGAGGTTCTGGAGTCCGCTGGGACTGCAGCACTAGAGGCGATTCCCAAGGCTGCTATTTGCACTGCATGGGTACCTGAGGAGGCTGAGGATTCAAGCTGTTGACTTAAATCATATTTTCAGTCTCAAAATTGGCCCTCTAAGAAGCATATATATCTGGAAATCATATTATGTTGATTTCATTTGTTTATTGTCACGACTAAATGCCACCCAACTGGTGGATATTACAAATATTTTGAAGCTGTAAATGAAATGCCACTTTATATTCACCTCTGCTAGGACAGCTACAGTTTAAGCAATTTTCCACTGGAACTGAAATGCCCTTTGGAAAAGCAACCTGTGAAGCTGGCTGTCAAATAATGTGAACACCAAGGCAGTACCATAAAATTACACTGTGAGTTGAGTGCATAAACCAGCAAATCTGTGTTAAATCCAGACAGCCAGAGACTTGGTGGACCAGCTTGTGGTTTGCAGACTGTACTTTGACAATGCTGACTTCTGATCCAGAATGGCTTTGGTGCCTGACCTGTTCTTCTTAAGCCTGGAAGAAAAGCTGGCTTAGTGCTCTTGTATGCAAAACAATTTCCCATTGACCAAAACTACACTCCACATGTTGCAATTATTTGCCTGCTACAGAAGAGTCACAGAGTTTAAATAAAGCAGCTTTCAAGCACTGCCTAAAACTTAATTCTGTTACCAGTATACAATGCACACCTTATAAATTTGCTGCCTATGGGTAAAAGCAGTTTTTGCTATAATTGTCCATATTCTGAATATAAATTCAAAATTCCTTATCATGCCATATTATGGACACTGATAGTTTGTGTCTGCTATGTTTGTTTCAGTTGAGTGTACACTTCAGTTCATATGCTTCCAAAAGACTCAATCTGTCACAGCTGATTTTGTCCTTTAGACAGCTTTTCTAAAGAATTTTTAACTAAATGGATCCACATGCAGATATATGGCCATTATATGGCTTTTTTTTTTTATCCTTTCTAATCCCTTTTAGGACTTTAGCAATCAGATTTTCTACAACTTTTAGTCAATAACATGTTCTGAAGAGCTGGCACGAGTCTTAATTTAGGCCTATGCACATATCAGCTGGGAATTCTGCAGCATATGGCAGCCTAAGAAATATCATTTGCATGAGAGCAGATGAGTAAAGTGTTTGCTGTTTTTTTAACTTCATATTGATTAATTTGCCTTGGGATTTATCAAGTAATAACTGAAGCAATGAATTCTTTCCCAGTAAGTTATTTAGGTTTTTAAATTAATTTAGATTTTTACTGTAATGTATTTTTATTATATTAGTGTCTAACAATCTAATTTGTGTGAGGCACTTTGTAAACATGTAGCAGGAAAGAGTTTCAGCTCACAAAAGTTTTATTGAGGAAGGCAGACAAAAAGGAGTAGAGGAACAGAAGTGCAAAAATCTGAAGTGATTTGTCAGTTTTGGTGGCAAAATAGGTCTAGGATCTCTGACACTTGAGTGCTGTCCTCATGCATTCATCCATTTGCTCATTAACTCCTCTGCAAATAATATTGTGTTCATATTTTGGGTCCATTCCCAAAAAACACTGTGTGCTCCATCCAACTCAGCTGAACTCACTTGGCGCTGGGGACATTCAGCTCCTGCAGAGACTGGATTTGATATGTTCAAATGCATCATTATGTCCAAATCTAAGTAGGACATGAGGTAGTCACTGGTAGTATAAGACACCAGCTTGAAACAACTCTGCTATTATGGAGACCCCAAAGGACCTCATGTCCAGTGTTGATATGGTTTTCACTCTCTATATATGTGTACATTATTAATTTGAATTTTTCTTTGAAAAAGCATTATTCTTTCTTTTCCTAAAAGCACAACCTTTGGAAGAAGGTTGTCCCAACAAAATAATTTCTGCAGGCTGTAAGGTCACTTTGCTTCTTGTTTCTCTCCTGCAGGCTTGCTGTACGTTGGCTTTAGTGCCTGTATGTTTGGCCTCTACAGCTTCATGCCAGTGGTCATAAAGAAAACCAGTGCTACTGCTGTCAACCTCTCCCTGCTCACAGCTGACCTGTACAGCCTCTTTTGTGGATTATTCCTCTTCCACTACAAGGTATGGAAATGAGGGATGTGTTTGGGTAATAGCAGTATGCCTCAAGAAACATCAGTTAACGACAAGGAAACAAAAGAAGCCTCCAAGCTTTGCTAGGAGGCTAAACAGTTAAAATGCAAGTTGATTTTTTTACTTCAGACTTCCTACACTAAAACAAATTTTATTTTATTATTTGTTTTCTGAGAGAGCTCGTTTGGTCTTTTTGTTACAAGTTTTAAGATTTGAGTACCTGCTTATCAGCCACTGTATCATTAATTTCATGTTACTTATCAAAGGTTACCTTCAATTGCAGTGAACAGACCTAATGTGGCAGGATGAAGGGAGGGACTCTTCCAAAATTCCCACAGACTTTTTTTTGCCTGGAAACAAGGTTGTTTCATTCATACTGATTCTGAATTCATAACTAAATTGTTCATAAATTACACCTTTCTCTTGGCCAGACCAGTGGCTTGCCTCTTATTGTAAATGCCAAAATGTGCAGCATATTTGTGTTGAAGTTAAACTTTGGCCTCCCAGGTCCCCTAATATTTAAAGCACCATGTGGTACACGACCACATTTGACCTCCAGTTATGAGGAATGGCACTTCATTATTCACAAGTATCCCCCGCTAGTGTCCATCCTGTGAAAATAAGATTGCGGTGCTGGAAGCAATTGCTTTCTACCATCATTTATTCATAGGAGGGAGGTTACTTGATAGCTAAATTGTGTTAGAAGTGTTAGGCAACAGAAAGCCTTAAAATTCTGAGTGTCTAATCAACTTATATCAGATTTTGTTGTAGTAATAGTACCTGCATGACTCTGAATGTGACAGTCAAAGTTCAAATCTTCAGAGTTCAACACAAAATTGTTTGCCACTACTGTCTTTTATTTTGGTTTTGTGGCTTTGAGAATTCTGCAGGCACAAGAAAAGCAAGAATAGAAACAAAAATATGACTGAAAACACAATGTAGGGGTTGCCTGCTGCTTTTCAGCTGTCTCATGGTGATATCATTTCTCCTTCTTTCTGCCTCATGCTTCAAACCCCAAGTGTTTGACATTAGGTGTTATCTGAAAACTATCTCCTGTAAATATTATTATTTGATTCACACAGATAAATATATTTAGGGGTGTTAGTCCACTGTTTCTAAGAAAAATTGCTACATTTACTACAGTGAAAGACAAATGTTATTCTGAAAACAGTGGTGGTGGTGTACTAGCAAAATCAAACTTCAGTGGAAGGAAAGACTCAAAAGGCAGCAGAGGGTGAATAGCTCTGTGCTCAGCATTGCTCAAACCTAACAAAAATGGCAATTTTGCAAACACACACTCCAAAGTTCAGACACTTGAAAGGCAAAAGGTGAGTTAACAGTTTAATTTCTTCCTTGTGTCTGATGGATACATTAGCAGAGCCAGGAAGGCAGAATTTTCAGCTTTACTGAACCCCATCATTCTACAGTAAGTTCATGTCAGCTCCCATCCATAATGGCATCTTGGTCTCCCTCCAAGACCTGTATGGGAAAAGTGCTCAAGAGTAGAAGGCTCAGATCAGGGAAGTTTTCTGGTTGAAAGCATCCATCTCAACATGTGTCCTGGTAAACTGGTTGAGTTCCACATCTGAAGTAACTGATGGTCCCCTCTGTCCCTTGCTCTAATTATTAGAAAACTGAAAGTCTCATCCTCCTGTGGTTACTGTATGTATCATGCTGTTGCTTTCATAAACACTTACCAATTACTTAAACCTATCCAGGTTTTTACCTCCACTGCTTTCCTTGGAAGACCTTCAGAACATTACCTCTCCAACAGTTACAGACCTCCTTATTTCCAGCATAAATTTACTTGTGCCTGGTTTTGGTCCATTCATCTTTCTACCAAGAGTATCCATTAGCAGCAAGAATGCCCATCTCCATGGTGTTTTACTCCATTGGTACATCAGTAGAGAGGAATCATATTGTCTCTCAGCCTTCACTAATCAGGGCAAGCCCTTCTCTGCACCTCACCTGGTTGGATTTCATCCTCCCTGAGACAGCCCCTTCAGCTCGAGGTCCTGGTCCCTCCAGCACCTGGTGCAATGCTTTTTACTCTGTTTCTCTAGGAAGCCAGTTACCCCATAGACAGCAAACCAGCAATGACATTTTTCATCACTGCATTTCTTTTGTAATTTATCCTCATCCTGCACTCCATACAACTCATGTGTCTCACTTTTCTTCTTCCCAGCTGAAGCCTTGAAAAGGAGAAGACCTTTATAAGGGCTTTCTGAAAGGACCTTTACCTGAAATGCAGCATCAATTTCTCAAGCTGTGTCTCCTTTCACACCCTTCAAACTTACATTGCAGATGAAATTTGAAGAGAAAGGCTATATGCAAAGATCATGTCGATTTTAAAGTCCACTTAGTTATTTGGTTTCTTCTTTAGTTACGATGTTTTTCTTCATAGTTAGATGACCTTCTCCTTTTCTTATGGTTTGCTAACAGGTATCATTTTATCTGAGGAAGTGGAACTGTGAAATGTGTGACTTGCACTCAATAATGAAGTCTAATAAGTTGGTATGAAGTGATCCAAAATAATTCCCCTCCTAGGACTGTGTACACTTACTTGTTTCCTAGCTTTTAAAGTGCTGTTTTGTTCCTAGCCCAGCTGTACATCCCCTGCAGCACCTTCTGCTTTTTTCTGCACTGGCCAATGGGCACAGCCCCACTTCACTGGGAAGCAAATGGGTTTATGCTCAAGTAGGATCAACTGAGGGGGTTTAGTGTCCCTTGCAGAATATAATTTTATGAGGCTTTCAAGAAATAGTTGTGATTTTTCCCTCTGCTGCTACTTTTATCACCAGACAGGTTTATTGCACCTATAGCAGTAGATCTATGAAAATCCATGGAAAATGCAGAAAATTAGTTTAACTGAGCTTTAGAGCTTTTGAAACCAAACTGAAGAGAAGATTGTCTTTGAAGTGTTTTGATTCATTAGCATGTCATTTTTATATAGTACAGCCTTGCAACATCATTGTATGCAGGACATGAGTGAGTTTATAAACAGCTGCATCTCTAGTCTTACCCCACATGCAGGCATCTTCTTATCACACTGAACACTTCCTAGGCCCTTGGAAGCTGGAAATTCAGCCTGTTAATTTCACACAATTCTGGTGATATATGTATAATTCCAGATGTTAATTTTTCAAGATCTTATTGTATTAAAATGTAAAAATATGTAGTTTTCAATTGGAGATAGATTACTAGATTGTAATGTATCATTCTTAAAAGTTCTCACATCCCCCAAAATAAAAGATGTCTTTTTAGTTCTTCTGTAATCAAAAATTGATTTCAAATATTCCAGTGGATGGAGAAATGTGTCTGGCCTCTGTGGTAGCTGAATATCCACCACTGTCATAGCATTTAAGTATAGCATTTAAGTATACAACCCCATATCTTTTTTTTTTTTTTTTAATTTCTCACCATATTGAGATATGTTAAACAATTTTTATGTTCAAAACAGGATTGTCCTAGGCCATTCTTTGTTATGGATACACAAGTGGTGCTGAAAAATTCAGGGCCGCATCTCTGGGTGCACAGAGTAGAACTTTTATATAAATATAGGGCCATTTTTTTGTAGGAGTATTCTTTTTTACATTTTAGTCTCAGCCTTAGCTCTTTTGTTAGCTCTTTTCTGTTGGCTTCCTTTGCAAGCTCTATGTTGTCTTTAGTCATTCTAAGCAAATTAGGTTCTCACTAAATAATCTAAGCAGTTATTTTATATTTTCCAGCAGCTAGAGCATGAATACTGATTGTGTTCTGGACCAGCAGGTTGAATCACACTATATTGTATCATTACCTACCAAGCCAAGCCCAATAGATTATATTATTCCTTGGCAAATTCATTCATGACTTTATCCAAGATGCAGCTATAAAAATTCAGAACTTCTGGATATAGTAGTAATTCGTGTATCTTGATTTAGAATCTCAGAGAGTATTTGTGACGAAGGACTTGATAGACAGGTAAACATGATACTCAAGACCTTCCAGGACCAGAAATCTGAAATTATGCTAGTTGAGGCCTCCTTTGCTGATACTAAGTGATGTTTCTAAACAGAATGCTAATTTTAACAGTATCCATCCGATGGGAAGACAGTCTTCCCATTACATCAAGGAAGAAGCCATGAAGACAGGGGTTTTTCCAGATGGAGAAGAGAGGGTGAAGTTTGGGGGAAGGGGGTTCCTGGATTTTTTTGGCCAGCATAGATCCTAAGCAATGCTTAGTGAATTTGGGATTTACACAGTCTTCACTGTAGTGAAAATTTGACCCTTGCTAGAAACATGAATTGCAGCCAGTGTGAGTTTTTCTGCTGTCTTTGGTGCGCTTCAGTTCATTTTCCTAAATTAGGAAAGCCTGCCCCTCAAGGAGTAATCTTTAGAAAAATTCAGTTTCATGACTATGCAGATGAAACCTTATTTTTGACCTTGACTCTATATGCTTCAGGCAGTCCTGGATTTTCTTGGAGCAGGATGGTTACAAAGTCTGTGGTTTGACAGCAGGAGTTAAATAAAATTGGTTTGGTTTGGGGGAGGATTGTTTATTACTTTGATTTTTATTTGGCAGCCATCCATAAACATCTGAGAGACTTTTCCTAAACCTCTGACCTAACTGAGAAAATACTTCAGTTAATGTTCTCACCTTTTTTTTTTTAAACTTCCCTGAAAGTATTAGCTGAAGTCAGTAAGATCCTATTTTTTGCTTACACTTGTTAGGGAGCTAACACCTACCTATTTTAAACTTTGACTGTGGTGCTGTCAGTGGTGCATCATTATTTCTAGGGAAGCAGGCAGTGCAGGCTAAAAAGCTGTTTTTTACACTATCACTTTCTCAGTCATATATTTAAAGGTATTTTCCTGATGAAGTTGAGTATGCAGGCTGCTGATCCATAAACTTCCTGTTTTAATGGAATTTAATCTCACAGGGCTTCTATCCTTGTGAATACTTCTAAGCCTGTGATAATAATGAGGGTAAGTCATATTACTAGTTAATTCTTTATGTCATTGGTAATGTGCAAAAAAAAACCCTATGTTCATGTTTACTTTTCTTTTACAAAGTACTAAGTTTCTTATAGTGGGAGTCCCTCTCAACAGCTCTGCTCCCATGAAGTTCTACTGCCTTTCAGCTAAGCAGCATCATTTTCAAATTTCTTTAAATTTATTTATTTAATTGGTTAGCTATTTGAATTTCCTCCTCCAAATTCTAGTCAATTAGAAAATAGTTAGGTGTCTATATTTAAAGAGCTGTCTTGAGGTGGAAAGGAGTTAAACATGTCTTTGGTCACACAAATTCCTGTGACAGAAAGAGCCCCATCCACTCACCCTTTTTGTGATGATGCAGGATGGCACACAATAAAAAAGCTATGAAGTAAACTGACAGAAGAGAGTAGAAGCTGGAAAACAAAGTGTCTTCCACTAAGATGTTGCACAGCCTGACAGATTTTTAACAACACAGCACGGATATGGAAGCTTTTTCAAAATACTGCATTTTTAAATGTCTTCCTTTTGCAGTGCTATCTTGCAATAGATTCATAAGTTCCAAAGCATGAATAGTGGAACATGGATACTCACTCTTTGGAAGGCATCAAGAACAGTGTAAATGATGAGGCATTCATATTGCAGAAGTTATGATAAAAGCTTTGATTTCAAATATATATTTCAGACACTAGCTCATCTAAATGTCAAGTTTTTTAGCTTGTTTTCAGTGCTTTTATCTTGGGATTTTTTCATTTGGTCTCATGTTAAAAGACTGTACACAACAGAACTGTTTTGAAGCTTTCTATGAAAATGCATTTTTGTTGAAAATGCCCAATTACCAAAACAGAAATGCTAAGTGAACGTGTCTTGATCTTAGAATACTCCAAAGCAAACACCACACCCACCCCCTTTTTATTGTGGGTAATTTTGGAACTACATCTTTCTATCTCTTAGTGTCACACCTTCCTGCATACCTCAAGTGTTAAAATGTAAAATTTATGGAATTAGTGAAGAAATTATTAGGGAATTGTTCAGAGATCTCTTAAGTATACAACAAGAGTACATTGTGAAGTGTAGTTGTTACAATTTCAAGGAAGTAAATAGCTTTTAATTCTCACACAGTATGAGAGCTCAAATGTATTAGGGGAGCTCTTCCTGTTACTGGAATTAACTCTTGAATGATAAATCTTCAACAAAACTATATTGATTTTAAAGGTGCCGGTGAATATGGGTTGGAAAAGGAAAGCTGGGGGATAACAGCAATAAAGATGCATAATATCAAAGAACCAGCAAATGGATTGCAAACTGCAGAGAGCAAAAAATACTGTAGCAAATAACTACATTTTTCTTTATCCCAAGAAAATGTGCAGACAGAAAAAACATAGTGAAGCCATCCTATCTAAAGAGATGGATTTTACTGACAACGTACTTTTTCTAAATGATGCTCAATGAATATGAAAGCAAAGACCAAGAGGCTAAGTTTTGTAATTACTTGTGGAGGAAAAAATCAGCATAAATAAAAACCTCAGCATTTCCCAAGACAAGCATATTTTGAAGACAAGGGAGTACAATGTATTTGTTGAGTTACATATCTCAGCAATAATTTGCAACCCAGGAGAGAAACCAAAAAAAAAAAAGAGAAGTAATGAATTAGCAAGGCAGCAGTTGCATTCAAAAGCTCAAACAAGGTTCAGCTACTGAAAATCTACAAGATTTTGAAATTATGATTCTTTGAATTGGATGCTATTTTCACCTTTGCATATGGAAACAAACAAAGACTAGAAGTTCCTCAGAGATGTAGACAGAATCATCTTTGAAAGAAAATGCTAAGGGTTAAATGCAATAATTTCATTATAAATTTGTTATGGAACTGAGTAAACTCTATTTCAAGAAGTGACCAGAAAATAAGGTAGAATATTTAGGAAGTGTGCAAAGAATTATGTGTGGCCTACAAGTTATGCCGTGGTCTCTGAGCTGCCAGGAAGGAACATACATAAAATCTGTTTTGGTATACAACTGGAATTGAAGAGCTTATTCCAGTTGTGCCTCCTACCAGCCAAATCAGTGAATGCTACTGACATACAGGGCTAAAACATCCACATCAGCTTCACTTGCCTGCCAGAATGGAGGAATGGATCAACACACAAAAAAAAAAATCAGTTAGAAAACATCACTTTTACATGCTTTCAGTATAACCAGTGGAGTATTTTATTAGCTTCTATAACATCTAGAAAAAAACAAAAACATCTTCTTTTGTCTAAACTCCCCCTTCCCACTAAACTGGAAGCTTTCAAACCCATGATATGGGATGGATGCTTGACATCAGCACTGCTGACAAGCAATTTTATTAGCTGGACTAAACTTCTGGAATTATTCCCACCACATACATGAGTTAAGTTTAGCAAGGAACACTGTTAAAAAGGCTCATAATGGATCTGGAGGAGATTTTTAATAGATTTAACTTATAGTAATATGAATTTTATATCTTAAAGACAAGAGGAAAACTTGTAAGGGAGAACTCCAAATGCAACTGGACAAAAAAAACTGCTTAAAAAACTCTTAGAAATAAACAGAAAAAAAAAGAATCACAAAAGAAAACTAATACTGCGCAGGTAAAAAAGAAAATGAGTGAAGTCTAATTACTGTAAAAGAGAAACCAAACTTGACAATGAAGAAGAAAGTGAAACAAGCAGTAAAAAGTTCTTGTATATTAAGAGAAGAAATAGTTTTGCTGTTCAAGGACAGTGGGGGCAGAAATTAAACAACCTTCACTTGGCACCAAAACAAATTGGGACCTTCTGTAATATTCAGTAAGGATGAGTGTTAAATGTGAGGACAATGCACCATCTTTAATAGAAATGGAAATTACCATGTCAGAAGTAGAAACAGAACACAATAATCTGAATGCTTCAAATTTGATATGAAGTAGACAATAAAATCAAAAGTAGACATAATTAGGAACATGGAGATAAATGGAAAATTAGATGAAATATAAGCTTGTTCTCACAAGACAGATAATCCTGTCAAAATCTGGTGCCTGTCTGATAATTTAACAGATTTTCGTAGGGAAAAGTCAAATGGTAGATCTAATATGCAAGGCTTTTGAACAGTGCAGCACAGAAAATTATCAGCTAAAGAACAGGATTATTGATGTAAAGATTGGAAGCCAGGTGAGAAACTGGCTAATGAGGATAAAGGACAAGGCAATGTGCTGAGAGAGAAACAGCATGCTCGAAGGAACTCGCTGATGGAGGTCCCAAAGAGTTGGTCTGAAGACCAGCCTTGTGTAGTGACTGTAGTAATAGATTTGGCACCCTCAGTAGGGAGAAGAATTAGAATAATCAGGCATCCAGAACTGGCTGACATTGAGAAATGCTGTGAAGCACAAAGTGCGAGGCAGTGTCTGTGGCAACAGATGGGAAGAATTTGAGCACGGTCGTGACAAAGCTGTTTCCAAATGAGTCTGTCTAGGTATTTCTGGTATTGATGAAGAAGTGCTAATGCCATAGGACAGGACAACTTACTGTCTCAGGGACAGCACTTTTCTAGCTGTAGCAATAGGGTTTTTTTTTCTGTCAGCTCGAGAGCACCAAACAGAGCTTTTCTTTTATCTGCACCAAAGCCTCAACAGAGTAACCATATGGCCCCTACCAAAGTACTGAATATGCAGATCCCTAAAATAATCTTTATTGTGTGTAACATGGATTTGATGGGTTGGGAGGGACTATGGAACCTTAACATACATGAATTAATCTATAAATTCACAGGGAGAAAATGAGAATTATTTGATCTAATGATACAAGTACATATTGGTGGAAACTGAAAATGTATAGAAATTAGGGGGATTTTTTTGCTATCATAGCAGGGAGGTTCCAGGATAAATTCAAATAGGTTAGTGGGAAGTGAAAAAAATCCCTAATAATGCTTGCATGAGAAGGATTTGCCAGATGGAATATTTCATCTGATTGTAAGCAGTAATGAGGGGTTGGATTCAACAGCTTAGGACATGCTCTCCACTCTGATTCCCTCATGAACCTGCCTTGAGAGTCACCTCAACTGAGAGCTCTTGGAGCTCCTGAAGTTTGGCCTCTCGTTGCCAGCAGCAAATGTGTCACACTGCAGAGAGCCCTGACATGAAACAGCCATGTCACACTCCCTCCAGACAGCTGGCCTGGTCACTCATCCTAAGAGTAACTGCAGCTGCATAGTCCTTGGTTCTCAGGGTAGGAGTGCCCCAAATTTCCATTGCCAGGAAGAAAGAACACCTTTTGGGAAGGAATTTCTACAGGAATGTATTGCTAGATTCAGCAGAAAAATATAAACAAAGAATCCAAGATGAATCAGTTATTGTAACTGTGGTTTTGAATGCACTGAGCACAATTAGCCTCATGTACAGTAATAGAGAATCATTACAGCAGACAGCTGCTGCTATATTAAATACTTACACACAAACCCAAAAGGACACATGGCAACTGGCAGCTGATAGAGAAAACCAACAAAGAATACTGAAAGGTAAAAGGGGGGAGGGAAAATTGATTTTATAAGCTTTTCTGTTGTGCTCCTCCTTTTGGTATTAACATCTGAAAGGATAGGTCCTTCACCACTTTCTTGTCAAGTAATTGATATAAAACAACCAGAAATTAAGCCCCTTTATGCCATAATAATGATGCTACAGGAAATTAGAGAAATGTAATAGAAGTGTTTTAACTACACATAAAAATCTCTTTCCTACATAGATAAGATTAAAACAGATTGCAGGACTCATTCTACCTTGCACTTTTTAATTAGACAGAGTGCTGGTACCGCAGGGGTACTGAACACAGGCTTCTTTTTTCTCCACATCTGATGTCAGAGGCAACAAAGGGAAAGAGAAGAGAAAGCAGCGTTCCCATCTCTCCTGGCACTCAGGAAATGAAGATAAGCCATTTCACACAAACATTTTGCCCTATCAGGCATGTATTTAGAAATGACAGGCTATTATTATTTTTTTCTGAGGATGCCATTTGAGAAGCATGAAATCGTGCAGCTTAGTGCAAAATCAGTATTTGCCTTACAGCTGCCTATGTCAAGCTCATAGATTTTTCCCCAAAATGCTATTTTCGTTTTCTCCATAAGTTTGTTTCATTCCACCAATGAATTCCAGGAAATCTATTAAGTTTCCTAAGAATTTAATAGAATCTCTGGTGACAGTTTTCCAGTAAACCCTCCTAATTTTTTTCTCTTGTAGATAACCTCAGCATCTAAAAGGTAAGAAAGCTAGGGTGTTTCCCACAGACCACACTCTTACCAGTTAAACTCTGCCCACCAGCAAATATAATTCAAGAACTGAAAAAGAGGGTGCTGCTGTATGACAGAAAGCATAGATCAGTATGTTTTACATGGAGTAAAACATGCAAGCAGTAGAACAGAATAAATTGGAAAATACAGAAAATGTGTCATCTGGTTCCTTGTCATCATGGTTTCTATGCAACATTTACAATTCAGCATAAGCCATAGTAATGGACAGCATTTCATCTGAGTTAGATCATATTGAGAGTGCAAGCAAGCATCAGGAATTGAGAAGTATGGCCTTTCTGCCATGCATGAAATGACAAGAAAAACTTCCTTTGGCCTCTTTGTTTTCACCAAATGGCAACAAGGGCAGTGTCAGGTTTTCACTGTTGTCCAGGCAAACCTGAAACTTCTTGCTTTGGGTTCTGCTGGCATGAGTGATGTGTTGAGACAAACCTCCTTCATTCAATGATGATCAAAGATGTGGAGTAACTAGCTACACACTCCACTTTTCATCCCAGCTGTGTTCAGAGAGCAAGGTAGGACTTCAAGTCATCACTTAAGACTCTATCCGCATGGTTTGCCTAAGAAATAGCTGGAGGTCTTTAAATGTGAAGATAATACAATCCTGCTGGTAGTGGACAGACTTGCTGTCCAGAAGTTATCATCATTACTGAAGCTGTCCAGTGCCCCTACTCAGCAAGAGAACCAACATTTCTGCTCAGACATTCCAACTTCTGCAGTTGGTGAGCAGGGAAGGCACTCTGAACCATGCCTCAGTGGTTTGAGTCCCTTTGGAGATTTCTTAAAAACTGAGAGATCTCGCAGGACACATAAAGGTTCAGGTGAATTTGTTTTTTCCCTTTCAATGCAGTCTGGAAAACCCACAGCAACCCTTCTGGTGTGTATGATGCCATTTGGGGTTGCAAAATACAGTGTTGCACTGTTGGAGGTTGCTTCAGTTTCTGTTGAGGAGCAGATCAGGCTCTGAATCCCAAAGAGGTATCTTCCTTGTAGGCTGGGACAAAAATAGTCAGCAGTAGTTTAAGGCACAGTGCTGATCCAAGACAGAGTCAGTCAGATCCTCCTGGGTGTGATCCAAGGCGGTCGCCAAAGAGCGCTGCGAGCTATGACTGGGATGCTGGCTCCTGTTCTATTAATAGAGTAATATGGCTGCAGCATCCAGCCAGGCAAGTGAAAGCACTCTGTGAATTCCTAGCTCTCAGAGCCCTCAGCCTTCTGGTGCTGCTGCTGGCTGGAGAGAGTGTGCATCCCACAGTGCAACTTCTGCACTTGGTCACGGTGAGCTTCATTTGCTATGTTGGAGGCGAAAACAGAAAATTGTGGAAAGAAGCTCAGCCTCTCAATCAATTTATCAAACAGAGTGGAAATGTCTGAAATGTCTGTTTGCTATATAAAAGATAATGAGAGAAATTTGGTTTTAACTCCCTTCACTCAGCCTGCTCAGGTATTCATGTGTGAAATTACCCAGGGGAAGAAGCCATAAGTCAGTGAAAGAACACCTATTGGCCTTAGCTTTGATGGGCTGTGCAGCGTATGCTACAAACTGAATCAATCTGGAAAGCAGAGTTCACTGCACTGCACAGACCCACTGATGGGAAGGAAGAAGGTGGTGGAACTGGAGAGCATGGATGGTGCCAGCAGAAATATGGAACTAGATTAATTCCACCTGATACATACATTTTTACCCCTCTTCATCAGTGTAATACTGAGGAGGCCACTTTTCTCTGAGATTTAAAACTTGAATTAATGGACCTGATTTCTTTATTCATTTATGCCAAAATGTGGAGAACTGCCAGATGAGGTAGAGAAAAAGGTAGTTATTCCATTTCATACTTTATCACTGAATATGTGAAACATGACAATTATAAATTTTCAGTTAGTACTTGAATAACAAAAAAACCTTTTTTAAAGACTTGAAAAGCACAGTTGAGTTGCCATAGGCTAGGAGCTGGGGTTCATACTACCTAAAGAGATTCAGTGTGTGGCTGCTGTTTTGAAATACAAATGGAGTGCTGGAGTGCTGCAGCTCAAATAGTCTGCTCCTGCAACTATTTCCAGTTCAATGGACTGAGTAAAACAGAATTAGCATTTTCATAACCATTGCAATAATGTTCAAGATCATTATCATGATGGCTGAGCGAAAACCCAAAATTAGCAAATGGTTGAATTTCTTTGTCTGCATGGGCTTTTCTGCAGACTCACATCTGTCTCATTTTGTCACTCTGGATACTGTTTTGCCATGGTGTCAGTGGTAACATGGACATGGACATCTGTGACAGCCAGAACTACTTGTCTGCAGATTCCCTCTGCAGGAGTCAGTCAGCACAGCCTTTCCTAGATGTGATTTTTCCATGTGATTTTTCCATGCATGTTTCTTTGGACTTTCCCTTCTATATTCATGACCCGTGTACTGAAGACTGGCTTTTTCTCTCCAGCATGAATCTACTAACTTCTAAATAGTTTTTCTTTCTGTTTTTTTCTTCTCCTGTTACTGCCTAATCACTGTTCAAGACAATGAAATCAGATGCACTCATTTCCCTGTTAAGAAACTTCCTTTTCTCCCACCTTTCCAAGTGGGTTACTTTAAAGCATAAGAGTCTCAAGACGAAATGGTAGAAGCGCTTTACCCGTAGTGATTCAGGATATATGAAAGACAAGTTTCACATGGACAGACAGTAAAAAGTAGAGGATAAAAACCAGTAGGGAGTAAATTTTGAAAGTTTTAATAGTTTATTCTGGATTTTTAAAAATACTACGTTTTCAGGTGCCTTTATACTCAACTTCTTTATTTTAGGTACCTTGGGATGCTTCGCTTACTCATTATTTTGATTCACTTGCCACAAAAATGCTACATATATAAGCTAAATTTTGTTTTGTGAACTTCATCTACAGTTTTATGTAGGACTGCAGATATGTTTGGGTTCTTTTCTTTTTTAAAGTCAAAGACTTTGTGCATTGGTAACAGAAGGAGTAATTTCACCTTACATTTGCTGTGATTGCTGGAGTTTGCTGCTGCGGTGGTTTTCCTGGTGGGGTTCTGCAGCTGCACACTCTGGAGTGATGCCCCTATTCCTGCAGCCAAGCCATGAGCTTCCATAAGCTCATCTGCTGAACCTGACTGAGCGGATCCAGTCAAATACTGGGTTCCTAATGAACAACTCAGATAAATACCAGAAATGTCCACTCACCAGAATCTGTGCTTGTTTTGATAGGCCAACCAAATCTTGTTAAGCATATTACCATGTTATATTTGTCTAGGTTTTGTGTTGTGTGTTTATCTTCAAATTGACAGGCACCAAAGATGTGCCTTTTACATGCTGAAAGGTAACGTTAGTTTAATGTAGGCTATTTTTACCACAGGTACTAAATGGTATCTAGAGAAGATTTTTTTTGTGTGTTTTCATAGTTTTTTAACATTTATGAATATCATTTTATGATCCATATTGAATACTATTGATTGGGGAAGCATTTATAGACACACAGATGTCAGAGCAGAGTAGACATGATCAGATCTGTAGAGCTGATTTAACTATTTGATTTGACTGGCAAAAAAGCTTTGGCACATGCTTTTCATGTCAGTGATGAAATCTGAAATGTTGTAAGTAAGGCACTTTCCCTGCAAAGGAGCTCTCTGCCTTCTCCTCAGAGGATCCCTATTCCCCATTTTTATTCTGTAAACTCATATTTATTCAGTAACCAAGTGTTATTATCTCTTTTAAATGGGTAAGAAACTGAGGATCATAAAAAATCATTGTGATTCACAAATTAAATTCACAGGTTGAAAATCCAATCCGGGACTCAAGACTGTTAGATCATTGACCACACCACAAAGTCATCTGGTCTCTCAATAAGCTTCATGGATGAGCAAGTTTACACATGTAATACATATGTACCTATAAATGTAGATAAGAAATCCACAGTAAAACTGTTTAATGATATGGAAACATGGGTTGAATTTTAGTCTGTTTAGGGTGTGTGACACTCATTAGCTAATTTGAGCTAACCAGTTTCCTTCACCATGTTACTCTTTTTGTAGTTATCCTGCTTAGCATGGAGGGAAGGATTTGGAGAGGCATACAAATCTGGATATTTTAAAAATATTTTTTCTTAGAGGAAATATGTTCTCTGTAGAAAGAGTAAAATGAAGCACAGTATCATTCTAAAGTAGCTTTTTAGGCAGAGAGAGGAATTACACACTTCCCAAGAACCTACAGTTTGGTACTGCAGTTGTGTGGAGAGTGGCAATGAAAAGTGATCCTCCCTCACTTCGTTTCTAAGGAGTGGCTCTTTTCTCTGGTTTTGAATGTGCTTCTTTTTCCTGTCTATTAATAGCAAATCTCAGTAGATGAGGTTTGCAGATGAATATTAAAAAAACCTCCAAAACCTACATGGTAGTAGAGTGTGCCTGAAATCTTATCTGCCATAAATCGCAGATTTCAGCTGGAGTCTGAGGAGCATAGTACAGTGAACAACAAATTTTGGGTTTGGGAACTAGGTCTGCATCTTTCCATTGCACTGATGGATTCACTGCTGTTTTAATAGGAGGAAAATACCCATTTATTTCAAAGAGGTTTGGATCAGTCTGACTGGGTATTGACAAAAAACAGAGATTTGCCATGTACTTCAGTATATATTCCTATATTAACTTCACTATCTACCTTTCTACTTCAGTGTTGCAGAGAGCTGCTGCATAAATGAATTCAGCCTGAACCTTGTTTCTAAGGAAGGTAAAAAGGAAGGAATTGTCATAGGACTGTTGGACTCCAGGTCTCTTTGAAGTAGCTGTGCACAGATACCAAAGACAAATGTTTCACAGATGTTTGTTTAGATTTCCCCAAGCTTGCCCAAAGCCTTTCCCCCCAGGCTGGAGAGCTGCCATGAGGGAGGACACTACCATGGAAAGAATACTATCTGACAAAAGCCTCTGAGAGAGGAATGAGAGGTATGGCCAGGAGAAAGGGGATATGGTAGAGCTGGAGCCATGAACCAAATTCAAAAATGAATTGATTTTGTCTGGACAGCTCCTAGAACAAGAAAAAAGCATATTTAGCTGCTGGAAGCCCCACAGATTCCTCACAGCAGGACACGAGGCAATCACAGATCTGGCTGGCACTCTGGCTATGCAGTGGGCCAAGCCAATTGGCTGGCTGGGGTGAGAAATTCAAGCATAAGGTGGGAATAAGGGACAGTGGGAAACTAGGGATGGGAAACTAGATGCATTTGGCTCCTGAGATTTTCTTCAGCTTAGTCAGCTTCACTGCTGCCAAGTGATGCTCAAGTTCAAATACAAAGTGAAAGAGGGGAAGAAAGTGCTGAGAACAAAATTGTACTGAAAATCAAGGGGGAGAAATCAACCAGAAGTTTGAAATTATTGACTTGTGTTTGATTGCCACATGGGGGAGATGTAAGCTTAACAGTCCTATCAGAGCTGTGTCACATGGAAAGAATCCTTCAGCAGGCACCAGGTGAGGCTCAACAGTGTCTCTGTGACTCTGGGACAGCTGGGTGGTTTCATCAAATTGTGCTGCCAGACAACATGTGAGGGCCTGGTGGCATACATGTTAAAAAACAATTAAAAGCTGATGAAAAGCAAAACTCTTCCTACCCTCTAATCCTTCTCACATGCTTTAAAAACTTTCCCCATTATGGTATTTTCCCTGTTGAACATGCACACTGGATGTGGGAAACACACTCAGACCTGATCACCCTATCACCATGGGTTATGTGACCAAAGCTTTCAGAGATACTGAGGGTTCTGTAAAAAGTCCAAATGCTTCCTCAGGCAGGAGGCTAGATGGAGGTTTTGTAGGTTTATGAAGCAGTAACAAATTAACATCACTACAAATTTAGCTTAAGTAAAATTTGTTTTCTCCACAATGATAATTTCTTTAAGCAAAAAAGACAGAATTGCTAAAAAATTTCAAGATAATATAGTCCGTTCTATTTTGTGCTGTGCTAAGGTGATCCAGAAGAAACAAATGGGGCATCCATCAAAGCAGAGTCAGTCAGGATTAACAAACAGACTTGCAGACACCTTTACATAAAATCCTGAAGTACCTCATGGAGCAGCTAATAGCAGGTTGCAAGTAGTTGATGGTGTTCAGGTACAGATTCCGGACAGCTGCAGAATACAGGCACTTCTAGAAGTTCCACTGAATACAAATCATTTATATCCTCAACAAGGTGGCTGTGCAATTTGTCCTTCATGGTTTCTCACACACAGCATGCATGAACAAATAACTTGTAGTCTGGGATCAACAGACAAGTCATGTGGGCTGAAAGCCATTTTTGTGTCCCCTGTAGCCAGAACCCAGTATCTAAAGCTAGTACCCAATGGTCTGTGCTTTTGAAACCCTGTCTTTGCCTTTAGCTTTATCTGCAAGGGCTAATGAGTTGCCAGAAAGGTTCTTTGTGTTGTATTTTTAGTTCAGACACAAGTCTGTATATGTCAGAAAATTCAGGCTGACCTCTGATCTAGTGAAGCTGTGTGCCAAAATATGTGTACTTGAGCTTTCAGTTAACTGCCCTCCCTGTGTACTTTCAAACCTCATGATGTTGACCCAGAGCACGTTTCACAGCTGAAGTTCATCCTGTCCAAACTCACATTAGATCTTCTAGCAGCTGCTTTCTATTCACAAGCAAGAGATACTGCAGACAGGGTAGTTTTTAAGGGTAGTTTTTAAGTGCCTTTATTTATACATATACATATATTTAAAATTCTTATTGAAATTATTATTTAATTATATTTTTATATTTCTAACAGCATGTTAACTTCACAGACATGTGCTTTAGCTGTAACTAACTTCAGATTTGTCCACTGCCTGTGTGACAACTGTAAATGATGGTACCTCGCACTGGAGCTGGAGAAACTTGGACTCAGAGAAGTAGCTGGCTTGTCTAAAAGCATGAAAAAATCAGCTTTGGATCTGTAACCAAAACTCAGCTTTCCCAGGTCCCAGACAGTCAATACTTAACATGCCTGTTCCAGGGGAAGGCAATTATTAGCTCTTGTTTATGAAGGACAGAGGAATTGGTGAGAGTAAATTAAATTTCAAAGAGTCATTCCCATAAAAATTCACTATCCAAATGATAGGGAGTTTGACCTGTGCAGCGCATGCCAAAACAAGGATCTATGCCTAACCCTGTCTTTAGGTCTTCATGAACTCAGGGTAATTGGTGCTGTGTCTAACGACTCTGCTGTTATTTCTACTCAGTTTTCAGGACTTTACTTGTTGTCATTCTTCACAATCCTCGTTGGGCTGATGCTCTACTCCTCCACATCCACCTACGTAGCCCAGGATCCTCGGGTGTACAAGCAGTTCCGAAATCCCTCTGGACCTGTTGTAGACCTGCCAGCCAGCAGCCAGATGGAGCCTTCGGTGACATACACCAGCCTGGGGCAGGAGACAGAAGAGGAGCCTCACGTTAGAGTTGCTTAAACCCAGGGCTGTTGATCACCTATTGACAGTGGAGCTCATATATCCATTATCTCTGTATTGTACATAGAGAAAGGTATTTACCGGGTGCAGTTACACTGGTGAGCTGCAAGGTAGCAAATAAGGAAAGCTCATACAAACACAAATCAATTGTTCCAGGGTGTTCCTTGCAGGGAGATGCCAGTCCCTCGTTTACGAAATGAGCAGCATGTTTGCAATACAAACTGCTGTGTAGGAATCAGTTAATGTCAAACTACCTGTGAAAGATATTCAATACATAAGATGAAATTACAAAAAAAAAAAAAATTAATAGAAGGGTGTTTTACACACACAGAGTGATGTTATGCCTAAGCCACACCAGCTGTGGAAAAAATGCCTTTTTACAGCAAATATACTTTGTGCAGTCACTGTTAATTTCTCTCTAAAATTTGTTTGTTTGCGCAAAACAGATGGGTTAATCGTGGTAACAACCCCCTGACACATTTTTGCTAGCACCTTGGATTTGGTGAGGGAAATACAATGAAGTTCTTCTGTGCTCTCTGTCTAGTTGCCCTTTCTAGGTAATCTGATGCATGAATCCAGAGAAGGGACAACTTACAATATCCGTCTCTATTCTAGGAATAGGTATAAGGCGAGCATTTTAGCCTTTCTATATTTGCAGAAGTGAAGTACTCAAGCATTGACCTCTCTATGATCCATGGCAGATTTCCTAGTGGCCAAGGTTCTGCATCAGGTGACAGGGAGTCAATTTCTCTGTAGTCGTGATTCAACACAGATTTCTTACTTTTAAAATTTTAACCTGTAGAAAGAAAAAATACATTTTCTAGTTTCCTATGTATTGTACCTCTCTATGGAAAGATGACATATCATGTGGATTAGGGCACTTATTTTAGATATTCAGTGCATCGAGGGTGCCTTCTGCTCTTCCAGTTTGCTTAGCCTCCCGTGGTTCATTATTCTAACAATAGCTATTTAGAAATGTGTCAGTTTTTCACCAAAACCCACAGATTGTAAAAATCAGGAAGATTAAGGGAGGAATTCATGAGCAGAAAGACTGGACCATCTGCTGGTGTTGCTACAGTAGCACAAAGGCATTTTACTGGCAGGGTGCAGCCAATTATTTTTCATTAGCTGTGAAGCAAGCAGAAGAATTCAGCAGTTTTCTTACATTCCTGGGGACGTGTGAAAATAGTAAGGGTGTGCTCCACACTTCTGTATACAACTGTACTTCTGCCTCAGGAGCCTTACCAGAATGGGGAAAATCTTAGTCACCACCATGAAAAATCCATCTTTGCCTGTATGTTTGCTCCTCTGAGAGCCCAGTACAAGGAAATCATTATTTCAATATCCTTTATCTATTTGTAATTTAAAATTAAGGAAGACGAGGTGTTCCTGTGTCTAGCAATAGATGGGGAATCTAGGAGAGATCTTGGTTTTATTCACCAATCTGCCACATCTTTGCATGAATCCTTGGGCATGACTTACCTTCTGTGTGGCTGAGTTTCCCAATCAGTATATATGGAAATAATGACATTTTACCTACCTCATAGAGGTGCTATGGGACCAAGTTATTTTAAAATGCTTCAGGATCTTCAGAAAGAAGGAGTTTAAGAAGGACATAACAGTGCTGTAAAAGTGTGTATACATTCATCGTATTTGAAAATGGAGTTTACGGCATGGTTGATGAATATTTTGCTTGTGGGCATAGAAGGTGAATTTGATTTGAATGTTATTCTGCTGAAAAGGACTGTTTCAAGCAAAAATGTAGGCCTTCATGTTTGAAAAATACAACTTACCTATTCCTATATAAAAAAGAAGAAAAAAGTCAATCTATACATTGGAGATTAGAAAGGTCACACAGTTCAACCAAGCAGGATGAATTTCTGCTGAGGTAACATTCATTTTTTACAGTCCTGTTCTGCTTTAATACAGAAGGAACTTCCCTGAAGCAGACTGAGAGAAGTTTATATATGCATAACAGACATGAAGTGGCAAATGTCAAAATGCTCTTGAACAGCAGAAGTATGTGGTATCTTATTCTTACTGTGGAGAAGAGGTCATTTCTTTCCCACTGTGTTTAGGCTGTCTGCCACAACCCTGCTGCACCTAAGGGAAGGTTCTGCAGTATTGCCAAATCATGCCCAAAACTAGCCCAAAAGTTTTGGTTAAGATGCCTTGGTACTAAACTAACAAATGTATGATTTTTTTTTTCCTGTCTTCTGGGTTTTTTTTAATCTTTTTAGCACTCATGTTTCTGAACTTTTTTTTTTCTTAAACTATTGAGGATTAAAAAAACACAAAAAAAGCCCCACTAGATTCCTGCAGAAAAACAGAGTCTGTATTCTGGGGATATTAAGGAAAGTCTAAATCAAAAAAGTAAAAAACACAGAAGAAAGAGTACCTGACACTTCAGGGTAAGATCCTTGGGTCAAGCTCTGTGAGAGCTTTGACCTAAGGTGGATTCGACCCCAGGAGAAGGGGTCTGATTACAGTCATGGCTCCCTCAGGTACCCAGAGGCACACTGGTGGGCACCTGTCATCTCAGTCTTTTTTGCTACCTTTTGTACCAATTAAATACCTTTCTCTGAGCATTAGTCCCCGTGTTGGTCTGAGAACCTTGAGGATTGTGCGCATGTGTGTTTCATGTTTACAGTTCCTTCCTTTTGCATAACTGTTTTGATTAATTTCCTTATTAGTATTTATTTTTAAGCCAAATGTTTGTAGTCCTTCGGCCTCCCCCTCCTCATTTTTCTGACACTAACTTGTAGACGTTTGTTAGAGTCTTCTGTGAAACAGCTGGGCAGGAGGCAGCTCCCGGCCGGGTCACGGGGCTGGGAGTTTTTCCTTACGAGGGGTTGCAATCCATGGGTGGCTGAGAGGTGCCACCAGGCTATTCTGAAAGGCTCTGTTGTACAGGAATAAGTTATGGATGTCTCAGTGAGCGCTCTGCAGCCAGCCAGCATCCCCTGTGCTTCTGGTGCAGGAGGAGTTTGATGTGCAAAGCGGGGCTGCTTCGCTGTGTTTCCCCATAAACAAGGTGGATGCTCGGATTAGTGCCAGCGCGCTAGTCCTGGATGGACCTCGAAGGAGAACAGTAGTATAGCTTTACAAAGAACTGTGTTGACTGAAAAACTGAGGTCTAGTGGAGGAAAACATTCCTTCTGCCTGCTTGTGTTCTGCAGTTGGAGCCCTCAGTGTGCACCAGCAAAGGCTCAGCTATCTAACGGCAGCTACTCTCCGTGTGCGTAGGACGTCTCTAGCTCTGCATAGCTCCTTGCCTCAACAAACTGAAACTCTCTGATTCTGCTGGTCCTGGGCAGCCCTTAGCAAGACTGATGGAATTTTCTGATACCAGATGAAAACCCTCACTGGGAGACAGACCTGGTCTTTGTTCCAGCTATCAAGTTTCGAAACACACAATGATAGACCAAGCAATTGAAAATTTTGCACCACTGTGTCATAAGAAGAAGTTTCAATGTATAGTGTAGAGATTGCTAACTTGTGCTATTAACATTTTGACAAGCGTGTAGTATCATTTCCTTTCTTTTTTTTTTTTTTGACAACCATTTAGTATTCCTGAGCTAGCTACAAATATAAATTTTACCCCATGGGTAGGATTTTATTGTTAAATGCCATAATAAAGCACACTAATCTTGACACCGCGGATGGAAGTATGAACCAAAACCAAAACCAGGCAAACAAAATCCCAACCCCAAATCCTGCATTGAGAAGCTGAATAAATCTTTCTCCATTTTGATATTTGCATGCACCTATATGGACTGGCTGTGGCAATGTAATGCCTGTATAATGTTTTCAAATAAAAAAAATAAATGCTTTATGAAAGCGGGGTTAGTGGTTTCTTGACTGTTTCCTTTCTGCTATCTTTGCCTTAAATGATTTTTCAGAAGTGTAAATCTTGAATTGCGGGGAGCAGTTTTTTGCTGTGCTCAGGGCTTCTCCCCTTGTGTGGTGTTAACCCAGAACTGTTTCCAAGGTGTCTAAGAATAGATGCCATCAGGCATCCTCAAGTACCTTGCCTGGCCCCAGAGCACTCATCCAGAAGGATAAGAGTACTCCTGCATACCCTCTATCTTAACCTGCCATTTCCCTAGGGCTAGCTCAGGTATCCCGATAGTCACTGCCCTCATTTAGAGACAAAACCACTCTCTCCACTGCCTTCCAGAAATTATTAATTAGTCTAGAATTAATCTGGGTAATTAATCGGTGTAGAATTAATCTGACAAGTGCATGGTATTGAAGGGCTTCTCTGGCAGAGGTTATGGAGTGCCTGCAGCTGCCTTTCCCAGCCCTCCCTCCCAGGCTGCCCTACACTGCAACACTACACCCAGCTGAGTCCTGGAAAGAAAGGATGGAGACAAAGTTTAGATACTGGGGGAAAAGGAGTGTTAGGGGGAACAGAATTAGGATAAGAAGGAAAATAAGACTTTGACTCATTGAAAGTTCACATGGACAGGAAAAGAAGATCCTTAGTGTGTGAGAGCAAGCCATTTTATAAACATGTATTCATTCACTTCTAAGAGTGTTTGCCAGCATATGCACCTCTTCATCCCTCTTTGTCTGATGCCTCCCTGGGAAACTTTGCATCAGTATTTCTCACATACTTCATTGCTGGGAGTAAAAGGAGAATGGAGAGTGTTGAGCTCATTTCCAGCCACTCCCTGCTCTGCAACTGCACAGAGCCCAGATGTTACAAAGCCAGCAGTGCTGCACCTATGTGCTGGTTGATGTCTGATATTCCACTATGAATATCTCCTGTTGTACAGAGCTAGAAACTGAGTTAGTGTGCACAGCCTGATCATACTAACAGTTGATTTGTATTTCCTCCAAATCTTCTCAAGAGACTCTCTGGCATTATAAAATTATCCTGTTATTGCCTGGCTAAAATTCAGCCTGGGTGCTTGAGTCATATGAATAGTAATTGCATGGAATTACTCTAAAAATAGATCATAAATAGGCATTAATGAATCTTTCTGTTCTTAAATAAAGCACGTTTTAACACTGAAGGACACTCAATCAGCTTAAAGCTGCCAGTCTCCCTTTGTTTTTGTTTATTTAGAGCTAGTTCTCCAAAACATTACAAACCCAAAGCTGAATGCTTAGCAGCAATATGTTGTGGCATACAAACAAGGAAGCAGTGCTTTTACAGTTAGAAAAGTTGTTTTGTTATGTTTGCTCTGCAATTATAAACACAGTAATTGTGACATAAACAGTAACTAAGCCAAACCCTTGTGAAAGAGAATACCTCTGCTTGTGCAGCCATTGACCTGTTCCCTCAGCAATTGCAAAGGGGACACCAAATGCAGCAATAATGACAATATTGGAGTAGAGTATTGTCCTTGTCATCCTCCTCCTCCTGTTTGAAGTGTAGGCTCATGCACTGTGGTATTTATTATTAAAAATCCTTCCTCTATGGAAGATATTAATTCTACAGGGCTGGGATCACTAATCAGTGATTAGTCATGGACCGGCTGTGAGCCACCAACAGGACACAAAACCCTACAAATTGGCCACAAAAAGCCAGTGGTGACCCTCAGATAGCTTGCACTGCTGTTATTTCAGTTTCACTAAAAGGCCCACAGTGTTTCTTCAGGCCACATCCCTCTGATGCTCAGAGCATCTTCCACAGCCTTAGAAAGCACCACAGGTACCCTGTGATCCCAGTGATGGCACTTGGCTGGGTGCAGGGAGGAACCACTACCATTGTGCTGCCTCTCACAGAGGAATTTCCCTCCATGAGGAAGAGCCCCTGCTACCACTGCTATGATACAGCAACCAGGTGGAGGAAAGAAACTGGCTCAAAGCAAATCTTGAGGACTGAAGTGAAAAGTCAGCACTCCATGCAGTCCTTTCTGCTCTAGAACCATACATTTGCTCTTATTTGGGGGTATTTTTTTCCCCTTATCCTAGAAGTTCCATTTTTAATTGGAAATTATGCCCCAAGTTCCTCTGGTATTCATGATGTCAAAATTTAGCCCTTTATTAATAGTCTACTATTTTATAATATTATTAATGTATGGAATCTCTTTAAGAGTACAGATATTGTCAGTCCTATATGTTATACAAATATTTGTAGGTTGAGACTAGGTGAAGCTGATTTTATTAGATTTATAAATTTTATTCTACTTAGATTCTGATTTATAACCTTGAGCTATAGTTGACTTTTTTTGTGACTCCTTATTGTGTACAATTTCCTCAGGCAATTTCCTAGTGCTACCCTGATCTTAATAATGCATTATTAATTCCTTACTGCTAAATAAATTATTTATATTAACTACTGCATTTTATTCCCCACATCTTGATAGCAGCAAACTCATCAGATTTTAACACAACTGCAAAGTTGTCAGTATGGATTCAGCTCCTCCTTCCCATGTGCAATATGTACATGCCTGTCAGGAGCAAAATATTGGATTTACCATGATTAAATAATGACTTTTTATTCTAGACTTTACCAAAGCAGAGAAAGATAATGAACATGTGCTGAGTTTACCTGATCACTGAAGCACAAAGTGATTCAATGACAACACCAGAGACACTTTGCATGCAGAATAGCTGGGATTTTTACAGGTGCAGAATGCCTGCAAGCCCATGGATCAACGTTATGGGAGGTCATGCATATTTAACTTCCCACTGCCTATAGTAGCCAGCGTCCCTGAAGCCTGGCTGCTTGCCAGATCCATAGAAATCAGCAATCAGCATTTGCATGTTCTTAAAATGACTGCTTGCCTAAATGAACTTCCTAAGTGAGAAGGGGGAAGGGAATGGGCTAATGACAACAATAATCTGAAGAACCTCATTATGTGACTCACTGTGAGCAGTGGCTTGAACTATCTAATGTAGTTCTTGGCATTAAAGAGATTTCTGGATAATAAATAGGTCACACATGTATGCAGACACATATTTTATGAGTCTTTATGTCCCCATACACTGTCTGTGAGCCTACAGTGTAATTAAAGAGAAAGGAGAGTAGCCACAATTTTTTTTCATTTAAAACTGTTGCAGCAGGGTTGATTTAATGACTAAGTTGACAAGGAACATTGGTGCTGCAGGACCTGCCTTGACTTTGCATCCTTAGGTGGATGCATCCACCCCCACCTCTTAGTATGATGTGTACTGCTACACCAGCCAGCAAAGCATTTGGAAAATGCAGAATTTGAGTCTTTATTTTAGCCTTGAGTTTTAACACAACATACAACAAAAGCAAACAGGGATTTAAAGTGGAACAGGTATATATTAAAAGAGCAGGGTAGCACTTAGCTTCCTACTCCTCTGTCATCCAGTTTGTCTGACAGTCTTTTTCCCCAGGTCACCATCCACCAATCTCCATGTGACCAAAACAGCTACTAAGCTCATCTTCATCTTTTTGGTCTAAGTTACACTCCCTTCTGAATCACTAACCTAAACTCATTCACAGCTTCGAGGTCCTTGGCTATCGTGCCTCTCCCTCCCAGTCTGGCCCACAGTATGGGTCCTCTGCCTCCTCCATACAAACATCTTGCTGCTTTATTGCTGATGTAGTCCAGCCAAAGGGGCTCCTGGCCTCAACATGAAGGCTAATTGTCACAGAATATTTGAACAGGAGTTTCTTTCAGTTTCTGTACAAATGTCAGATTCCAGCCCCACTCCGTTGCAACCATTGCAACTGGACATGTTAAAAAAAAATTAAAATAAAATGCCCCCTCTTCTACTATAGGATGTTCAGGCAATGGCATACCAGTATGGTATGAAACCAGTCATAGGAGATTCAAAAAGCAATGTTAATTTGCCTGCCATTTGATTTACAATGAAGGTGAAAGATGAGTGGCTGATGGAGAATGAGCTGCAGGTACCCTGCAGGTCATTGTCTCTAACAAGTCAGCAACAAAAATAGTTGCATTATTTGAACTGAGCAAGGGAGGGTAATCCACATCATTCTGTCCTCACGGAAAAAACCAACATAAAAAGCAAAATGTCTCTCCAGCTTGTAATTATTTAAATTATTAACAGAGATAGAGATGGCATTGATGATCCATTTACATATAGAGATTGGCTTCCTCTCCTCCAGCTCTTATTTTCCTCTCCAGCTTCTCTGCATCTGGTCTGACCAAGGAAATGCTTAATTCCACTAAAAATATAAGAAAAGAGAGAAAAATTAAGGAAAGTGTTTATCCAAGGTATAACTGCTTCTCTTTCTCCTTGAACAAATGCCTCCTATGAACTACACTTGGTGCAAACATGAACTGTGGCTGAGCTGGCATTTGTCTTCACAGACTGGGAGGACTGTGAGTCCTCAGCCCCAAACACCAACCTTCACCTCTACCACAGACTTTCATTTCTGTGAGATGATGGAGGGATCCAGCTGAGCTCCTTTTATTTCCCCTGGGTGCAGGAGGAAGGATGCGTGCTCAAGACAGCACGAGAAAGCTTGTCCTGCTAAAATCTTGTCCTGCTGCAGTACTTGAGTTCAGATTTAGTCGCTAGATCCAGGGCTCTGTGCTCTGCAGAGCCAGCAGCCTGGCACCTGCCACAGGTCTGCTGTAGCTGGAGTTACTGGGGTAAGCTGCTGATCTGAAGAAAGTTATTGCAGCAGCTGCACTAGCACAGGCTTCTCTCTGCTGCTGTAGAGGGGTAAGCATCCCTGTCAGCTCCAGCACGGGTGTTTCATTATGGCAAGGGAATACTGATGGACTTCGCTCTGAGTGTGCATTGTGAAAAATTTGCAAAAAAAGTACCCTAGCACTCCCATTTTAGCTTGTGCTTTTTCCTTGTGAGTTTTCTATTCTTTTTGCCCTTACATGGTGCCAAGACACTTCTTCCACACCAGCATTTGAGCCTTGGAGTGAAATGCAGATACAGAAAAGCCAAAAAAAAGCTTTGGCAGCCTAAGAGGTTTTCAGTCACATGAAATTCACCTTACACCCAGCTTGCATGGAAGTGTTCTAGACAAGAAGGTGTCTGCAAGGCCAGCTCCAGTCTCCTGCATCCCCCTGTGATGGTGAGGGAGAAGACTCACAGCTGTGAAAGGTAAAGATGTGGCAGTGGGAAAGAGAGGAAAGTGGTGATTTTGGACAGAGGGAGAGAAAGAGACGGGAGTCTTTTGGGATGGAGAAGGGAAGAAGGGATATGAGTTGTGAATGAAAGAAAGGATGGGATAGGGAGACCATGGCCTGTGTCCAAGGTTATTTAAGAGGTTAGAGAGGGGTAGGAGAGGGGTTCATCACCTCATCTGCTGCCAAAGCACTGCCAAGTCTGAGGCTTTAGCTCTCCTCCTGATCAGCAGATCTGCAAGGGGGATGTGCTCTGACAGCACAGTGAAAATGGAATAGGTGGCTTCTCCTTAGGAGCTGCACCTTGGGGTACTTGTGTTGGATGTGTGTGAACCTAAAGCAGACACTGATGAGGCCCATTAATGAACAACCATTCCCAGATATTAAAGATGGAAGAAAAACTCCTCAAGCAAGAAGGATAGTGTGGAAAAGGGCTTTATTTATGTTGTCAGACAAGATATTGCTGCTGTCTTGCTTTTTGGGGTTTTTATTTTCCCCAAATAGCTGCCACCCCACGCTGACTTTTAAAAAGTCTATCAATGTATGAGGGAACATTATTGCTGCATGGAGTGTTTGCAATCTCTGAGCATGAAAGATGGTTAATTTTTCTGAGCAGAGAGAAATAACCCATCCTAGTTTGTTTTTTCTGTATTTCCCAGTTTTGATTCTGGCTGTGTTCTGACTGTTCTCTGCACAAGCTAAATGGCAATTGGTAAGTGTGTCTGAGGCAGTGTCTGGAGTTTGCCACTGACACTTTAATCTAATGAGAAATGCCAGGGACCTTCTGTTGGTTATTTCAAAATATTTTGTTTGGAAGAATTTTAAGACTTATAAAATAAATCAGTCTTGTTATATCAACATTTCCGGACAAAAACAACTCCCAGATCTTATGCTCAACGTTTTCTCCCCTGCTTGCCTCATACTTGGGTTGCATCAGAGCCAGGAAATAAACATGTCACTTCTTTCACTGCTCATTTATCAGGAAGGAGAAAAGATGGGGGGAGAGAAATAAAGGGAAAAAAAAACTGTTGGGGCTCTGTGGGCATCTTGTGTGATGGCTTAACCTCTATAATTGTGAGTTCATAAAGCAGTGAAGCCTCAATTGCTCTGACCTCTTCCTCTCCATTTGCCTAGTGATGCACCAGAGTGTTTAACACCAGATCTAGGGATGCTCATATCTGATAAAGCAAATAAAGAGAAAAGAGCGAAGCAGAACATATTAGAGCACACTGAACAAAAGCTTTTAGTCACTAACCAAGAACAACTCAATCAGCAAATGTCACTAATGCATTTTGAAAAAACAGCAGAGCTGAAATGCTGGGCATTCTGATTTCCATTAAAATGAAAGGTGTGGTGCACAGAAAATGACCCAGATGATCTCTGAAGAAGGCAGAAGATGTAATCCCCAAATGAAAGATGCTTATGCAGAACTGTCCTCAGGATAACACATCTTCCTTAGGAGCTGCTGCAGTTCTGAGGCAATGGCATTTATCCACAGGCCCACAGAACAAATCTTTCTGTAGGGGTCTTGCTTACAGCTGAACCTGGCTTTTCTATTTGCAAAAGTGATTTTCACTTTAGCAATTTAACATACAACTATTTGTATTTATATTATCTAGAGGCAAGCAGAATGTTTTTCAGCCTGTTGAGGCCGCAGCAGGTGGTGCTCATTTGCATTCTGCAGATGTTTGGGCTTTCCAGCAGGGCTTCAAGAGAGAGAATATTTTCTTTGTTTCTTATAAAGACTAGACTTTGAATTTTCACATGAAGAAACATATAACTAGATCTGAATGTTTCTAATATGCTTGCAGAGCTGTATATAAAGTGCTGCTCCATGTATCTTTTGGGTGGCATTTGTAGTGTGCCCATTTGGCCTTCATACATCTTTTTGCTGATGCAAGTGATCAGTTATAATTCTGAGTGATGGAAAATCACTCAGAATTAGAGTCTTGTTTCTGGGGCCAAGTCTTGTTTCTGGGTCTTGTCACTGAGATGATTTAATAATTTAACCTGCTATGATTTAACAACCATTCTTTTTCTGTGTATTTACATCTCTGTTTGGAATATACTTGAGATGTAAAAGTCCTACACTTTAAAAAACCCCTAGAGGACACACACAATTGAAAATATCAAAGGGAGTAAGTATGAAACATGTTTGTCCTTTCCCTTATTTTATATGACATAGGTTTTAAAATTTAAACATGCTGTTGAGGTACAAACTAATGCCAAAAGTGCTGTATTGCTCTTACTGATGTTTTCACATTTATACCTGTTTCTCCAATGAATGTATGATGTTCTGTGTATTGTATTTAAAAATAGGAGCAACCTGATAGATTTTGCATTTAAGCAGAAAACAGAACTGTGGCAAATATGCACAGACAAATTATTCTTGAAATGCATTGCTCTCTTCAGCTGTCAAGTGATGTTTCTCTGTAAATGAGCTCTCTCATTTTGGATGCCTCCATCCTATTTCAATCCCCTGATGGACAATGCCTTCAGGCATCTGTACACCTGGAAAAACTTCTACAGGAAACTGCTCAATAACAGCTTCAAATGCTGACCTTTTCTGGAGGTGTGTTGTGCAAATGTTTGCTGGGCAGTAGCAAATCCCCTTGCCTTCTTCCCAGCTGCCAGATGGTGCTGAAGCTTCAGGATGGCTCCTCCTCAGCCCTTGGGAAGATCTTTACGAGCACATCTCTGGTGCTGCACCTACCCCTTCATTTAACCGGCAGACACTTTGAAAATCTGTCAGCCTGGCAGTTGTTTGCTCCCCTGAGATCTAGAAATCTGTCTTTCTGGTTTGGCCCTTCTCAGCTTTACAACTTGTCCTCTGAATGCTCTTAGTTGTGCTCCCTCCAGCTCTCCTCTAAATCTTGGAGAATTTAAATTCTTGGTCACTTTCTCTCTTTCTTCTGCAGCTTATCCGTGAGTAAACTTGTTCATATACTGTCTGCCAAGTTAATATTCCCAATCCTTTCTCTCAAGTGCTGATCAGCTTTGTTTGTCAGACTAAACTGTGTGTCTCACTAACATCATTTTGTGGGTGACAGTGTGACTTAAGCCTTGCTCAGGCTCTTCCCACCAGAGCTGCTCATCTCTGTTCTTAATTACTGTGAACTTGCAGTCCTGAAGCCACTGCTCTGTTTGATGGCTGTGCAGTTTTGTCCTGAAGTGCTGCTGCTCATCTTGTTTTAATTAAGGTAGTTTCTCCTTAAAGGTTGTTCTTTGGGCACAGCACTTAAGAGATCAATTCCACTTCTTTTTCACTTCCACTGCAGATAAGAAGGGGGAAAGTAATTAGCACAAATGTCTCCAGCAGCAGAGGCTCCTCGCTATGTATCCCTGAAGTGTTGTGTATTCAACTGGCATCAGACAAATGGATGTTGTTTTGGGGTTCTTTTTAAAGAAAAAAGCTAGTCACTTATTTCCTTTCAAATAGAGAAATCCTCTAGTACCTGAAATCCTGTAGTAAATTAATGGAAGTCTGTGTAAGACTGTATAGAAAGGGAAAGAAATACCTTAAATAACAACTGTCACCAGTCTCACTCACTGTCTCATGGGCTGCACTTATTCACACCCAGATGTTCACAAGCTGCCCACAATCAAAACTGAAGAAGACCAAAAATAGGATTTCAGTCTCCTCAACAGATCTCTTGGGAAAGAAAACTCATATCTGGATAGACTTGATGTGCCTCTGAGAACTCAGCAATGACTATGGCATGAGCTTTTTCCTCTGAACCTTGTTTATATTCTACTATTCTTAGGCCCTGTTGCTACCCATTGCCTTTATTTCCTCATTTTGGTTGTCCTTCTGGCTGTAACTTGATTTCTGGTTTTGTGAGAGGGGTGAGAATGGCACATGTGATGCAGTCTGGTTGCCATCATCTTGTTTATACCTACATGAAAAGACCTGTATCCCAACAGCAACACAGTTCTTTCTCTGTGTTTACAAGGCTGACTGCTCTGTGTGTGCTACGTGCTACTGTTTTAACCCTTCATTTTCTTCTGGTGCCCTCACATGGGCTGACACATTCAGAAAAATCTTGGTATTTCTGCTACAAATATTTCTGTTCCTAAAGTCTGAATGGAGAAATAGAGCTGAATTTTGCAATTATGGTGACTTATTTTGGTCATTTAGCCTTTTGCTAGTATGCGAATATTTAAACCATAGGACATAAACCAGATGTACAGGGTTTCAGTTCTGTTTGGGTTTTCACATGACTGGGTTATACTTCCCCTGTTGCAAGGACCTATAAAAAATTTGAAGATGGCAACATGAGCATGAAACAAATCACCACAGCCAAGAAACTTGAAATGCTGAAAGTATTTCTTGAGCCGAAATAATGATAACATTTGTCTCACAGTTTTCCAATGTCACTATTTTTTTTTCCCTTTCCTGAACTATAAAAGCAGAGAGACATTTATGTAGATAGCTAGTTTGGAAATGAAATGCTTGGTATCCCTTGAGAGCAGGTCAGCTGCAATTGTCTGTATGCAGGAGTTGCACAGCACTGAGTCTGCCTGGAGAAGAGGACAATACTCTACTGCTGAGCAGAGCATGGGTCCCCCAGGAACTGTCTTTTTTGGCTGTTTTTTTTTCAAACAGATGAAGTTTTTGGCTGTATTGTTTCAAATAGATGAAGTAACTGCCACCAAACGAGACCTGTGTACCACAGGCATTCGTTCACGTGTGGCAAAGAGGAAGATGTTCCTCACCCAGTGTCCTGTCCTGTGCAGGGTTACTCCCCCATTCCCTCCAATAAAGTCTGGTTCTGACATTATTTTCCACAATAAACAAATCATTTGATTGCTGCTTTTGGTGGAAAATATATATTCTGGGTCTCTTTCCAGCTTGGCTTTCTTAAGCTGTCCTTCTGCAAGGACAGTGACAGGACAGTCTTCCTCTCAGACCCAAAACTTCTAATATTGCTCTTTAGATATGAAAAGCATATTGATTGAAAGATCAATCAATATATCAATGTCAATATAAACCAATTTGCATTTCAAGATATGAAAAGCACAGTGATTGAAAGATCACTTAAAGCCCCCAATCTAAATGTTCCAAGACTTAAAAGAATTTTGTTTGCATGAGTCTTAATACCTGATTTTTTTACTCTTACCTTGTATTAAAGTGCAAACCTGAAGTTCCAGATATTAACACAACAGCAAAAAATAAGTGAGAAATTAAAAGCATAAGCATTTAAGGTCTCTTGCATCACAAGTCCTTTACACCTTCACCTAATCAGTTTAGAGTACTCTCTGGCCCTTTCTACTGGACTGATTTGGGGGTTACAAATTCAAACAAATAAACAAACAAACTTACAACTATCTGCACTGGTTTTGAAACAGTGAAAGATTTGGACACCAGTCCCAACAGCAATAAAACATCTTCTTTTTAGATTCCAACAGTTAAAAACAAAAGTCATTAATCCAGGTAATCTCTACATGTTTACCTCTCTTCACAGAACTCTCTATTTCCACCTGAACTATCTGCTTAGGGCTTAAAAAAAAAAAACAAAAAAAAAACAAAAAAAAACAAAAAACAAAAACCCAACCAAAGAACCACTGAGTTTTTAAATTTCTTGCAGTTACTCCATTCAAAACACTTTTCCTGCTCCTGCTACAAAACCATAGGTTTCAGCTCCCTTTCTGTAATATCTATTCATTTCCTTACCTGCCTTTGGGAAAACATGTAGTTTGAGGACATTGTTGTGGGTTAATGAAAGCATTCTGTAATCTTTTGTCCATCAGCTGTTCAGCCTAAAACATCTTCACGTTGCCTGTGATTAAAGGCAGACAAGTGAGGGTTAAATCTGCATTTGTCTCTGTTCACTTCTAATTGTTTGCCACACAGCAGCTGAGAGTGCACCATTCTTCACTATGAGATCAAATGGTGGCTTTTTATCTGCTTTCTATTTGTTGCAGTTTTGAGTAGTTTTGTTTTCATGTCAAAATTATATGGCTTGAAAACACTATTCATTTTGTCAAAATAGTTAACATAGGGTTACGATGGGGGATTACAAATTCCAACAAGATATGCTCAATATTAAGAGAAAAGCACTTGTTCTGAATCTGGAGTTTTCTTTCTCCATGGAGATTATATTGCTATGTAGATTTTCCATTTTTCTAATGTTTAGGTTATTAGGACATTGTGGCCTGCAGTGAAAACTCAGATTGCAATAGAATTTCAGGATTTAACTTTTCATTTGCAATTATTCAAACAGAGGATTTGTTCCTTAAGAAGTTCATGAATGAGTGCCTTCGTGCCCTATAGACATGACTTGGTTTTAATAGAAATGCAACAGAAAAACTGAAATACTGAGATGCAGAATAATTTCTGGCTAGAGCCTTTCTGGCATTGACATTCGATTTGATTTGACAAGTTTTTCTGACTAACTTTCAGTGTTACATATGTATGAAAACCTGAGACCTACACAGCATCTCTTGAAAATGTAACCTCTTGCATTTATATGTGATGCAACATCTCTGTCCAGCTTTTAACCTGGTCCTTATAGGATAAGACAAGTATATTCTTTATGCAAAAAGGTGTGTGTGTCTGGATCTCCCTTCCTTCACTGCAGTCATGGAAGGATGTGTAGCAGCCACACGCTCAACATGGACACTTTAAACACCTCATAGCTGTTTATGAAGGAGCAGGAGCAACTCTCAGGCTCTCTCGCTGGTCTGAGTGACCTCGAGATGTGTTAGAAAGTCTCTTTTCCCAGCCCAGAGCTTGAAGAAGGAGTCAGAAATCTTCAGTTCTCGGTCTCAAGGTTGTTTATTTTTCCTCATCTATAAAATTTTTTCTCCTGTCCAGCTGAGGTCTGCTCAGCAAGACAGTCCGATACACTCTGCCTGCCCCCAGGCGGTGTTATCTTTTTATACTAAAAACCAGATATACAAGGTTTACAATTACTTTCCAATACCTGTCATCTATGTTAGACCATGAGCTTCTACTCTAAACCAATCTAAAAGTGCCAACATCATCCAGAAGATGGAGGCCAAGAAGAAGAAGAAGGAGAAAGGCTGGACATGCCCAGATTCCTCCATCTTGCCCCCTGAACCCCCATTCTAAAAACCTCAAAAATCTATTTTTCACCCTGTGATAAATTCACTATCATTCTAATTAAACTTTTGTGGCTGGTAATCCTTCATATAAAGATTGGTAATTGTTTTTTTCCCAAGGGCTAATTCAAAGGCACAGGGGTTTTGAGCTCTGTGCCAAGGTCTCTGAGCCTCCTGACAGGGTCTCGCATCCTCCAGGGCAGCCAGAGGAATTTCCTGGGTTCCCACAAGCAACAACAGGAGGAGAGAAGGGATGCATGCCATGGAAAAAGAGATGGAAGGGAAGAAGATGTGGGAGGTATAGAGGCTACATCTGACCAGGGAGCCAGAAGGGCTTTGGCTGCATTTATGCCCTTCCTACACATCAACTCCACACCAATGTAAAAGGTGTGGGATGCACCAGTCTTCTCTGGCTGTGATTTCCACATGTCATTCTCCAGCTGCTCCCGAGTCCCAAGGAATGGGATACACAAAACACAGCACAATGAGCCCCTCCAAGCAAGAGAAGGAACTGGGCACAATATGCAGCGCAGAAGTTGTAGGGACATGCACACCACTGTTAGCAAGAGATATCTGATGTGTGCTCTGGGAACGGTGGCAGGAGCTAGAACATCACATCTGCTACCTGAGCTGCTCAGTGGAATTCTTCCTAAATTTTTATGCTGCTCTTTTTCTTTTAATTAAGCATGCTTCTGGCTTGCTGCAAAGGTCAATGACTGACACATAGGAATGAGGTGTTAGTGGAGCTGTCTGCTTGACTTTATTAAATAAAGATTAATTTATCCTATGTGTACAGAGTATCTTGCAGGGTTGTATAGGGCTTTGGTCCTGAGTCAGGTTTTTCACAGTCTCTTTAGATAACAATTTGTCATAGCCATTATTGTCACTTTCCCACAGTGCATATTCAGAACATGGAGGAGTTATCTTTTGCTGATGCTCTCACAGGACCTTTGAAGTTGAGGGTTGAACTTCTATCTGCAATCTTATATTACATGCATAATGAATCATATAAGACCACTGGAAAACCTCTGCACATACTTTTTTGTGGTGGTGTTCACAGGGGTCCCAGGATGAGAGAAGAGACAAGGATCTGACACCATGTTTCAGAAGGCTGATTTATTATTTTATTATATATGTCTTATATTAAAACTATACTAAAAGAATAGAAGAAAAGATTTCATCAGAAGGCTTGAAAGGAAAAGAAAAAGAATGGAATGAATAACAAAAGCTCATGACTCTCAGAAGGTCTGAGCCAGCTGGCTGTGATTGGCCATTAATTAGAAACAACCACATGAGACCAATCACAGATCCACCTGTTGCATTCCACAGCAACAGATAACCATTGTTTACATTTTGTTCATGAGGCCTCTCAGCTTCTCAGGAGAAAAATACTAACAAAAGGATTTTTCATAAAACATGTCTGTGACAAATTTTTACCTTCTTTTCCAGGATACACCCCTCCATTTTGGGGCTTATTTTATTTCATTCTCCAGCTTTCAAAGAGTAAATTTGCTCTTTAATTTCAGATTGTGTGAAAAACTAGGGAGGGGAAAAATGTTATTCACTTTGGAAAAAGAATACTAACAAAAAAAAGAAAAAATCTGAAAAGGTTTTTGTCTTCCTCAGATGTGTGCTGCCTTCTGTGATTAAGAAGAGTTCAGCCAGGGCTGGTTTATGTACTACTGCACTAAGACTGGGCTCTGATCTCTGACTTACAAATAACTGGCTCTGGAAAAGTTGAGTAATTGCCAGAAGGGTAAAAAGTTTTGAGGAATTATCAGGAATGTCTGAAATGTGGAGAGATTTTTTCTGTGAAGAAAAGAGTCTTGATACAAGTTGGTAATATAACATTTTCTACCCATAACTGTGTCTGAAATGCTTGACTGTCAAAGAGGAGAGAGATTCTGAAATTAGTAGCAGTAAACTAATTTGCAAAAAAATTAGCCTGCAGCTAAATTTGTAATTATTACCTATCAAATTAGAATGGTTTCCTAAAACATGATGAAGAAGCTGCATTACTTAGGCAGATTGTTTAAAGCAACACCAGAAAAACCATCAAAAATAGAAATTGGAATAGAAGACAGAATAAGAAAATTTCTTTGATTAGACCACACTCTCAATAACCTACCTGTTGTTTCTGATTTCCAGGAGTGGTGTTTGGCAATAATACATTTGTTGCTTGGGAAATACAGTTCTTCCTGTGCTAATTAATGTGGTGTAAAAAAATTCATTATTCTGTTAACACATGTGCCCTTTGTAATTTACAGTCAAATTTATCTTAGATGCTTATATTGGTTTTATTGGAAGTGGTATTTCTTGAAGTACAAATGATCCAGTCTCAAGAGCCCTAGACAGTTCCCACCATGGAGATGGGCTGTCTCTTTAACTTTATTTCCAGTGCTGTCAGGGTGAAAATTTCACAGTTCCTCATTTTCTGGTTTAGATTTGAATTAAGGTTATTACATTCACATCAAACGGAAATTATAACTGCTAATCATATTATGTTCAGTGTTGTTTACCCAAGATTACAGCTGTCAAAATAGATATGGCAATATTAGATTTTGAAGAAGCTGTCTCTAACAGTTGTAGTATGCATTAGTAAATGATAAACAGCTCAGGTTTTTACTCCCTTGTTGGGGAAGCCTCTTCTGGCACAATTGCAAAATCTCATTAGAAGTCAGCACTGAGCTGTGATTTTCAGATTATGTGCATGGTGCTCACTGTATTTCATATCCTAATATAATATTTGCCTTCCTGTATTAGTAATGCCACCTCACTCTTTCTGGGTTTTACCAAGCTGGAAAACTCTTGCTGTTAATTGAGGTCAATTATTGCTAAAAAAAAAAAGGCTTAGACTGTAGTGAGCATCTGTCCAGCATGTGGAACTGTTCTGGAACTACACACCTGAGTCCTTTCATTCTGGATTCTTCCAAGAAAGCAACCAGTGCCTGATCTAATGGGGCTAAGAGCCCAAGTATCGTACTGGTACTGGCAAGACATCATTTAGAGTAAAGTATTTTGCAGTGTGAGCAAACAAAATCAATCTTCACAGTCTAAAGTACATCCTTTGTCTTCTCAACTGCACAGTCAGTGTTCAAATGAGAGTGTACAATTTATGTTCTTAATCAATATGTACCTTAGTTCTTGGAAACAGGTTTGAGAAGAAAGAGCTCACTACAGCTAACAACTACAGAATAGTTGTTACCAGTTGTCACGATCTGTCCTAGTGAATGGATAAGGTGGTGGTTCGTAGGAGTGATCTCAGGCTGCAAAAGAACCGACACGGTACAAGGGGGTTTGCAGTAATAATCAAAACAAATACACCTTTATTGAATGACCACAGCAAAATGCAATAGAGGGATTAAGGGAGAGAAAAATATAGAGAGAGAGAAGAGAGAGGCGGGGGGGGGATATAGCTACCAATGTAGAGACCAAGTCCTTTGGTCCAGTCCAGTAGAGGATCTGCCTGTTACGCTGGGCAGATCTCAGAGGCACAGTTCATCTGGACACCAATTATACTCTTTTTCGTTGGGGGAAGGGAGAATAAATTTTGCAGCCAAAACAAAGGTCATCGGGGGGAAGAATAGAAAGGGAGGTACACAGAGTCCAAGCTAGGCAGCAGGCAAGAACCATTGTTTTCATGGTCCAGTGGTCACAACCTGCAGGCAAACATCTCGCTTTGGTCAGCTTGCCTCCCCCCACACACCTCCCCCGGGCTGGGGGTTTCAGTCCCAGTCCTTGGAAGGAGGAGAGAGGCCTTCTCCCATAGGGGTTTCATGTCTCAGTCCTTGTTGGAGAGGCTTCTTACATCTCAGTCTGTCTGTCACGGTGGTTGTAAAGCAGGTGAGGGTCTTCTGTGGGAGACCACCTGAAACTCAGGAGAAGTCCAGCCCGGCCAAGAGGTGGGACAGCTTCCAAAGCTATTGTTGCAAAAAAAAAAAAAAAAAAGGGCATGGTGCCCCCTCCTTAGCATACAGCAAACAGCACCTGTGAGCAATGCTCTCAGGTCTCAGGGCCTTTGGCATGTGACTTTCTCCTTCAGAGCCAGAGATTTTCAGACGGGGGATCTTCTCTTCAGTGGTCCCCCAATGACAATCGTGAGGTAGATGAGGGAAAATTCAGACAGACTCTCACACCAGTGTGGGATCATTCTATCATAGTCTTTTCAAAGGCTGCATAAGGAAGGTTAAGGAGGAGGCAGGCAAAAATAAAACCCCCAAAAACCCCAAAATAAACAGAAAAGCTGCAGACAACTCCATAAAATCCACTCGGCCAAAATGTCCAAGAAACCAGTAGAAGGTCAGCACTGGGTCAACACTCACCTGCTGCAGAACTCAGCACAAAGCAGCACTGATTGTACTTCCCATGCTACGGGGCTGCCAGGAGAGATAATGATCAAACCAGTTAGGGAGAAACTCCTGTCCTTCATCCTAGAGATGGGAGAGATCTTTGCTTGCTTATGTTTTATATATTAGTTGGATTTTTTTTTTTTTTGAGAATGTTATTCAAGTTTTAGGGACACGATTTGGATTTTGAGAAAGATGTTGGCTTTATTTAAGATAGTAGGAATTTAGAAATTAAAGAAACCTTTAAATTTAGGGAATGGTATCATCAAGAAAGATTTTTAGAGAGTTTTTTTTAATTATCCAAAAGTTCCAAGATATTTAGAGGATTTGTTAATGACTGGAGAACTTTTGAGTTGCAGTACCAGCTGCATTACTGATGTGCCCCCTTCAATGATAAACCCATGACTGCGTGCATCAGCAGCACTGGCATTTGGGATTCTGCAAGCTGTGCCCACACTGCTTAATCTTTCATAATCTCATATTGGGCATCTGCAGACAATTTACCACTGATAAATAATGGTCAGTAAGCAGAGGGTATTCTGCAAGGAAACCAAAATATAAGGCTCAATATTTGTAATTGGAAGGACAAGTGAAGATGATAGATGATTTCAGATTCAGATATGGTAAAAGGTGAAAAGTTGCAACCAGAGCAGTGAGTAATACAAAGGTTTCAACACTGAGAAATGCTCATCCCTCTCCTGGGGAGACAATGCAAAGTGCTTTCTGTCCCCCTCTAGAAATGTATCTTCAAAAGGCTGGCAAACTGTGTACTGAGCTTCTTTCCTCAAAGAGGTGAGTTCCTCTAGGTGCTGTGATCTCTTGCCAGCCCTCACCCTGCCTTGTAGCCAGACCTGGAGAGAAAAGCACTCCTGAAAACAAGAAACTTGTGATAACCTCGTGGCCACCATGGTGTTGTCATAAAGTGTGGGCCTGAGGGTCTTCCCCTAGCAGGACACAAGTGCCACAGATAAAACTTGGCAACTTGTATTTAGGGCACACCTCCTCTTCCAGCCAAGGCAAATGTTGGTTCAGTTCTCCTAGCCTCTAATCTGACTTCCAAGAAACATGTCACTGTGTCCTTTTCTTCTGTCAATGATTTGTTTGCAAACAGAACAAGCCTGGGCACTGGCCAGGTCTCAGCATACAGGACATTTTTTGGTTTTCCATAGAGCACCTTTTAATTACCATATATGACCGCTGTTGTTGCACCTCTTGGGTTAAATACATATGAAAATCACCTGCTGTCCAGCACCCTGAAGTGTGAAGTTTGCTCTGGCTTTCAACATCCAGAGTTCAAAGCCAGGGAGGGTATCACTGTGACTTCTGAAGGACTCACAGCCAGACGTGGTGACAGTGGCACCCTCTGTGTCATTCCTCTGCTTGAAGCAAGCTGTACTGCAGCTTACTTGGAAAAGATGTGGAGTTGTTTGTCCTCAGCCAGTGTGACTTAGGCCTGTCAGAAAAGTTCTTATGTAAATTTTTCTAATATTGAGTGTCCTTTGATCATCATGTCTTTTTGTTAGAATGTAATTTTTAGAGGCAGTAGTTTATCAGCTGAGTATCTGCCAACAAGAAGCACAGGTCAGGCCTTATTTTTTTCCTGAGGTAGAGTGTACTGAGTAAGGGATCTCTAATTGATGGCTAGTGGTTGGAATACAAACTGTCCCTATTCTTTGCAGATAAAATCTGGGTGTAGTTGTATCTGGAGCTCTCCTTTATTTCCAGCTCTCACATGAGGGAATCTCTACTCAGATGAAGATACCTAAAGATGCTACTTTTCTGCATGGTCACAGGGGGGCTGACACCCACATTTTGGACTTGGCTACCCAGTAGGCAGCAGAGTTGTAGTAGAAAGATCACAGGTCTGCAGATGATGAGCACAGGCAGCTTATCTCTCAAACTGTGCATGTCAAAGCAGTTGTTATTTGGTGACAAAAGTCATGCTTTGCTCTTATCAGTTAGTCTCCCAAGAAAGCTATCTGATAACAAGCTAAATTGAGAGGAGTCTGCACTCTGCTGTTATTAAGATTCCTCTTTCAGAGATCACCAGTAGAAAATAAAGAAGAAATGACACTAAAAAGGCAGAAGAGATTTCACAGGCAAACACTCTTCCTGGAGCCTGCAAATTAATCAGTGAAAGGATGATTTTGTTCCAAGCATTGATAAGTTGTCATTATAATTCTGAGAGCATTTCAACAGCCTTTCACCAGTTGTACCTCTGAAAGTCTTGTGACTTGTTCATTGGAAAAACTGCACCACGTGTGAGGCTGCTCTGCTTTTACCAGATAAGGAGGCATCAAAAGATGCCAGGCACAGTGCCAGATAACAGGGCCATTAGAGCAGGACAACCACAGCACCTCTTCCTGAACAACACCTCTGCTTGCTCTAAAAGCACCAAATGGTCACAACAAATGCTGAGGGATCTGCCTCGTGTGAGGGATACCTCTGCTGGAAGCATGATCATCTCGAGCTGGGATGCGTGACCTCAGGGTTAGAGGGAGACATTAACCAATTCTCATGGTGAATTAGAAAATGTCTAATATGGGTGAAAAAGAGGTGTTCAGATTACTAACAGCGTGATTGTAAACAAAAGGCTATAAGAGAGCATTTTAGACTTGCAGTTCCCATTTTGCTAGTTTTTAGAATAAATGCAGATACCCCAACCTGCTCCCACCTGAGTAGTACCTTCTGGCTTCTGCAGTCAGCTATCTTTATTCTGAAAATTGTTTTAATTCCTTATTGTCTATTTTTTCAGTTCCAAGTAAATATTTCAGTGAATTTATATGCCATTGTTCAATATTAGAACAATTAGTAGCATCTATTAACTCAGAGGAGGATAATGTCATTTTCCCTGTTTGTGGAAGCTGCAAAGAGTATTCCAAGTTCAGCTTATCTTGGGACACTTTGAAGATCAGGTAAATCTAAACTTTGGGGACATGGAAGAGCTGGGGATGCAAACAATGGTTTGCCTGCAAAGGGGACAGATGAGAAATGAAGCCTGTAGCCACACCCTCCAGGCAGCACTAGTTAAAACTCTCAAAGCAACCCCTCAGTGAGATAATAAAGCTCACATGACAGAAATGAGATTTCCTTTTCAGAGAAAGAAACTCTAAAAGATCTTAAAGATCACCTCATCTTTTCTTTCTTCCTGCTTTGCTTCAGTCCCACTCCATGTTACACAGCTGCACAGAAGTACGGTACGTCTATAAAAAATGAATTTATTAAGTCTGCGGTTTCATCTTACTTATCTCTGGAAAGTGTGTGTATAGCTGTCCCTGTACACAGTGATATATTCATAGAGTACAAGAATAAAGTTACACTTGAGAGACAAAATTGATTTCAAGTTCACTGGCTGGTGCTGGCACCTGGCCTCCTGCCTGGGAGAGTTTGCTGCTGTGCTTGCAGGGTGTTAGTGTAGGTGATATTACCAACATGGAATTGGGCTACTCAGATTATCTCGGTGTGAAAATTTTAAATTGGTATAACTGAGAAACATAATGTGGTAGATGATGGCTTTTGCATTTATTTTAAAGCTCTAATTTTAGGTTTATGAGCTCTTCACAGAGCTGAGTGGTTTTTTAAGATCAATTTTCTGGGTCTGCAATTTTAAACTCTGCTTTAAATTCTGCTTCTGAGCAAAAGGAATTGCATGGTCCCTGCTTAGCCCAAGTAGATCAAATGTGTTGGGTAACCTAATGAGTGGATGGATGTTGCCCTGAGTGCAGATAATAGGATCTGGTGTCCCACTGAAGGCATCACCACTTCTGTTTAAAGAGAGAATATGCCATGGCCACAGCCATTCCCAAACTCCATGAGATGCGCTTTATAAGACACATAAGCCTTTGTGCACCTCTTAGGGGGGTGGGGAGGAAAAGTGTCCTTGCCCAGACCTGCTGGCCACCCTTGGCTCTCCAAGGGTGGAGAGAGGGTTCCTTTCTGCCCCCTGGGAAGCCTTGCAGTCCTGGGCATTCTCCCCCAGCCTCAGCATCAGGCGGGTTCATCTTCCTTCCTCAGCCAGCCAAGGGTGTGCTAGTCCCACATCCTGGAGGCATGAGGGACTACAAAGGGCTTGCTTCGTGCCAAGGCATTCCCTGACTGAATAAAAAAATGGTTGTATGTTGCAATTGCCCATTCATCAAGCATGTGTTTGCCTGTCTCTCGATTATGCAGACAAACAATGCAGATGAAAGAAATCAGAATTACAGCTCAGCAACAGCTCTGATGCTAATGACACTGGGATGCAAACTGAAAGCTTGATTTCACCGAAAAGCCTGATTGTTACCTTGCATTAGGAGCCAATGTGCTCCAGAGGGGAGCACAGGGATGTCAGTGGGAAGCTGACCACCCAAAGAATTGCAGCATGTCCGTTTTTAAGGTGAGTATGCCAGCTTTGAAATATGAGGGAGTTGAAGACTCAAGTTGATTGCATATGCTAATGCTGGTGTGTGTGTGTGTGTTAAGATTTCCTGCTCAGGTTTTGGGCCAGGCAAGAGGTGGCTTCTTGGGAAGATTGTGGCCTCCTTGGGGTGCCTCAGAAGCAGGCAAGCCAGCTCACACCCCTGGGCAATGCATCTCACAGGGGTTACCACGCTGGTTCAGAGGGGTCCAGCTGCACCAGTAACGATATCACAATAACTTACGAAATTTAATCTCTATTGAAAAGTCAAGGCAAAACCTGCTCCCCTTCACCTCCACAACATCCCATTGAATGGAGAAGATCAGACTGGTGCTAAAGAGGGACTGGCAATAAAAAGGGTAAACATTAAACACTTGGTGTTCTTTTAAAGGATAACAATGCATCTCAACCAGCCTAAAAGCTGAATTTTTGTGTATGTATGTGTTTCAAGATAAAATGATATTAAAAATCAGTGTAGAAGAATGTAAACACTATGCGAATTTTAAATAAGAACCAGAGCAGCAGAATGAGAAACCACTACAGTGGCTGGAGGTACTCGGAATACAAAACCAACCCCAGCTTGTTTTCATGCAGCTGCCTTTCATATGAAAAAGGATGAAATGGCAACTCTATGTTTTGGTGTTGAACAAATCCTGCAAAGGATTTATAGTATTTGTCATTTTCTGTAAGCAGAGGATATCACCTAAAAAGAAAAGAACCTTGGCATAGGCAGGGATACAGCATGACAATAGCTCTAGCTGTTCCCAAGTTATGTCAGGATTGAATTCAGTTTAAATTCAGCTGTGGGAGGACCAAGGAGACTGTGCACAGGAGCTTGGGGCCAGCCTTTTGCCTTGGGAGATGCAGATGCTGGGCTTGAAGCACAGCTGTGTAATCAGAGACAGGATGAGGGAGCAGCTCCATGAATAGCTGGTGCTGGGGAGAGGGGGAGCTCAACTGTCTTGCTCATGTATGTAAAGGAAGAGGTGATTTCTGATTGTGAAATTCCCATGAAAATCATATTCCTGTGTTTCTGAGCAGTGTTTCATAACATTGTGGGTGCATAGGGAAGCCAATGCACAAAGGCTGGAGATGCATTCACTATCACAGCTTGACTGTTTTTATAATATCACTTAAATGCCAGTACTTGCTGTGCTTTCTAAATGTTGATCCAATTCCTGAGAGCTTTAAAGAAAGTGTGTGGGTGGCTGATCAGCATGGTTCTTTTTCTGTTTTATGTGAAATGATGCTGTCATTTACCAAATTAAAAAGTAACAATCATGCATATTTCTGCTTTGTTGTTTGTTTTTCTTTTAAAGACAGATGTGTATGTTGAGATGTCAAAGTCTATAAGTTGTCTAGTATGTTCCTGCTTACTGTGATTTATTTCAAACCATCCTACAATCATGCTAAGAGAAAATTATGGAAGTCTAAATTTCTTCATGGATTTGCTTATAAAGTAAATTACAGATTCAGACCCATAAAAACTCCAGTTTTTAGTAGAGAGGATTCTGTACCACAAAATGTTTTAAATACTAGAATGCTCCAGTGTCTCAGTGGCTGACAATGCAGCTTCCATGCAGGTGTGTACTTAACCATATACTTCAGGTTAAGCCTGTGAGTTATCCACAGCCTATCCTAACTACCAGTCCCTAAGCATCTGAATGGTCACAGGAACTCAGTTAACCTTCTTTTCCATTTTTCCTAATAGTAATCTCTAATTATTTATGGTGCTGCTCAGAATTCTTTTTCCTCACTGCACTTTGAGAGAAAACACCTACCTGTCCCTGAGAAATTCCTGATTTAGGGGCAAAAGGCTGGAGTAAGAACTACAGCTGCTCTTGGGGTGACAATTGTAAAAGCCACATCTCATCAGAGACACTGCCAATACTCTTCACCAGCAAAAGACAGATTCTTCTCATGTCACCCTCAATTCTGCTATTTTTGATCAATGTTATGATGCCTCAGCTAAGGGAGCAAACTGCACAGCCAGGACGAGGAGCCAGAGCTCACCCACCCAGCCTCATACCCACTGTGCTTTGAGTAGGAACTGCCTCTGCACCCTCCAGGAGCTCCAACAGAGCAACACAGATAATGGAGGTATGTTTGAAAAATGAACACTGAGAAGCCAGGTTGACAGAGAAAAATGCCACAGCCTTTACTGTGTCTGTCAGACTGCTGCACTTGTGTCACAGGAAAGTGATGACAAACCTTTCTGATGTTTGATGCCAAATTAATTTAAAAGGCATTGTGACAGTGTCAGCTCAAATCTCTGTTCCTGGCACTGGTGCCAAATTTGGCAGTAGATCACCATCACCACGATAGTGTGGCTATGAACTAAAGTGTCTCTTTTGTTGCCTGCAATGAGATTTCAATTGCACTCAGAAAAGAAACTGAGATCAGCTCTAATGTATCTTCCTCAAGAAGGAGGGCTCTGAGTTAAATTAAAGGTACACTGATTTACTTACATTTTCTATGCCATTTTTAAGCAGTCTGTCCTGTGGGTACACCAGCTACAGAAACTCCAAGACTGTAACTCCTTAGAGTATGAGAAATCTGAACAAGCAGCTATGTGTGATAAAACATCATAAAGGAGCAGTATGTAATGTCGTATCCTCTAGGAATTTAGACAACAGCACAGAACAGAATATAAAACTGGGTGTAAAGAACTAGTAATTTTCTTTTCATTAGGACTTCTTTTTAATTTCTATGTGTAGGACAACCTGCAAACTTTGCTAAGCACAGGTTGAAAATACAGTAGAGTAATTGATCAGCATGTGCAATAAAATGGGACTTTTCACTTGCACATAGATTCATAGATTACAGTAGCTCCCAGTTGCATTTGGAAGCACTTAAAATGTTAGTCTTGGGATCTACCATCAAGGCCAACTGTGATGTCTATCTACACAGACTAGAATTTGGATCTACTTGCAAATTACGAAAAGAGGGAAAAGTGGGTTTTAGCATCACTTGACTTGTTTTAATTCCCCGTAAGTATCTTTGCTCACAGAAGTATACAATGAAATCTTATTTAAATTGAAAACTGTAAATATCTCCTCAGTTACCTAGTTGAACCATGCTGGTTCTGCCTGGTTAATATCATCTTACTTCCTAATCATCCCGGATGTCCAGGGAGGTAACCAGGGAGGTTTTGCACAAACAGAAGCAAATTAATGAGAATTGTGAGTGTTTATTGTCAAGCATCCTCTTTTAATTTATGACAAAGATAGCAAGAAATGAGTTTATGTAATGGGGAGGATTATTGTAATGAAAAAGCCTGTGCATTGCCAGTGATTTATTAGCTGGTAGACCTGCAGACAGGAGATTCCCAGAGGCTGAAATTTTCATTTTGCTCTACACAGAAAGGCTGGATGCCTCTTTACCTTGCCTAATCTCCCAAATTATGCCTAATCAGGCATTAGCTTTTGATGTCAATTTACCCTTAAGCAAAGCTTTATGACCTTCTCAATGTGTGACAAAGAGAAGGATCTTTGTTCATAACCGGACCCGATGTCCAGTCTTAGCTTATGCTACAAAATCAGCTTGCTCCACTTCTTCCACTTCTGCTTATTCTCACTTAGAGAACTAGAAAGCAAATTCCTTTTTTACAGAGAAAGGCAAATCAGAGGAGCTTTCTGGAAAGGATTGTCTGAAGCAGGCAGGTCCTTACCACAGGACTGGAGAATTACCAGACAGCTGACTTCTCCCAGGAGTGCTTTTAACGTCCTGACCCTCTTACCTTGTTGAGCCTACACCCTGTAGGGCACTTCAGGACTGTGTGGTGCCTAAGAAGCTGATTTTGTCTGTTTGTCATTACCTGGGATCTGACAATGTAGTAGAACAGCAGTTTTGTTACTGCTTTAAGCATGTGCACCCAGCTAAACCTCTTCTTTTGCTGCTGTGTTTTTTAACTTTCTGAGATTACTAAGGAAACTGTTTATTTTTATCTGAAACAAAGCAGGGGCTTGATTGTTCAGATATGAGCAGCAAGGCTAGGTGCCATGAATTGATTTTTTTTTAAGATCCCTGTCTGTAATTTGAATTTCTTCAGCCAAGAAGCATGATATTCATTTTTTGAAACCCAAATTAATTCTGCCTTTAAAGAAGTACTCTTTTTGCCTCATTACTTGTTGAATTATTTTTTGTAAATTTTTCGAAACTGAAAAATGTTTTGGGCGCAGGTGCTAGATGTACAGACCTTAAAGTAGCATTAATTTTTATGAAAGACTTCTTTACAGCATTGGGTAGATTGAAGATCTAATTATGGATATAGATTGTTCCTAATAGTGTGTGTGTGTGTGTGTGTGTATATGTAATATAACAAAATTTATTTAGACTACAGTTTGCTTCAGAACACTGGAAATCCATATAGATATACCTTCAGATTACTTTTTAGTGTAGACCTGGTCTCATTACATTGCTTTGATTAATACAGAATTTGAAAGGACAGCATTTCCATTAGCCTGTTTCCTAGAAATAAGGCTAAACCTGCCAAATTATACGAGAATGTGGTTTCTCATATTATGTAACTATTATGCCCAATTTCCTAGGAGTACCTCTTACAAAATCTTTTCCCATAATAGCACAAATACCACTGAAGCAAGTCTTACTTTTAACCCTCTGCTGAAAATGGTGTAAACAAGATCTGAATAAAGGTCTGTTGAGTTTAAAAGCTCCATTATTTATGCTCTAATTGCTCCTTGAACACGTTTGTCAGGGAGGTCTGTGGAGAGAAGTACTCAGGTGGTGATGCACTCTAACACATTGTCAGTCCTAGAGCACCTGTGGATTTTACCATTATCAGATGGATTTGTTTTGCTTTCTTCTCAGAGAAAGATAAACATGATGGAATGGGGCTCATCTCCTGCTGCCAGAGAGGATCAAGATGCCCCCTAAACACGAGGCTCAAGACTCAGGACAATTCCTGCTGGCTGATGTCCTGGTCTGTGTTCTTCATGTTGAACTTTTTCCTGCAATCGGATCTGCTCTGAACCACAGTGCATTAATCAGGATGAGTCATGCTGGCTCATACCTGCACTCGGCTGTCACAAAGAAGTGAAATGATGTTAAACCTCTCAGATATCATCTGGTAATTGCTGATCTGCTTGAGGTTGCAGCAGTGTCCATATTGCTGCCATGCTAGACCTAGCTCTCTCAAGCACTGAGAGCCTTTGCTCCAGGCACTGGTTTCACCTTGCCCAACCACCTGGTTTTTGCTGTCACACATTTTGCAGTGTTCTCTCAACATCCTTCTTGATTTTTCAGTGGTTTTTGTACAAATCCAAAGTCCTTCCAATTATGTTCATTGTTCTAGGGACTATGAGCACTACTTGTGCTTTGGTGACATCTTCTGGATAAGGTTGCCACTGGAAGGACTAATTAATACAACTTCTAGCCTTCTCTGTGCTTGTTTCTGATCTCTTTTGGGAAAAAAAAGCTCACAGGTGCCTGGTTCCAGTGATTAGTACTCTGTCTGAAATTTAGAAATGGGTTTGAGACTCCAAAGTGAAAGATGAAAATGAATCAGATTAAAAGCCAGCAGACATTGCCTACATGGCATTTCATATACAGGTGCAATAGGAACTTCTGTCTTGCACTTGGATAAAAGATTTCTTTAACTTGACCTAGCATTTTCCAATTTTCCTCTTAGGACAGGTCTGTACTTTGCTTCCTGTTTCCTAGACTAATCAGAGAGGCTTTTCTTGGCCAGAACGAAGTCACACATAGCCAGGTTTCCTGCTTTTAGAAGCAGATGCCTAGAGGAAAGGATAAAGTTTTTTATTTTCCCGACAAGACTGACTCTTTAGGTGAATATCTTTATTCTAAGTCTTTAAATTTAAGTGTAATGAAGTAGAATAGTGCTGCCTTTTGTCTGTGGATTTGATTTTACCTTTTCCACTGCTCTCCGTGCCACCCTGGAAAGCTGCACATGACTCCAGATACGAATTTATCCCTGCTTTTACCTACCTCATAACTGTCTTTGAGAGAGTGTGATAATACTGTTTCAGTGTACCAGACATTGCTGCCGGACTGTTTGAAAACACCCCTAAGCTGTTTCAAAGCAGAACTAAGCACTAACTTCAAAGTTTTCTCCTATCATGGATTATGAGAAAGCTTTCATTTTTATAAGGGCCTGAATTGGAAAAATTATGAAGGAATTTTTAGAAACATCTAGCCCAAATATTGATCCTATAATTTGTCAGTCCCTAAATATGTTTTGAAAACTTACCCAAACTTTGATGGAACAGTGTTTCCCCTTTTACTGCTATTCCCCCAGCATTCCTATGTGCCCACTGTGCACTCTTTCCCAGACAATCCATTTTGCCCTTAGGGCCTTCTGGGGCAGTTGTGCCTGCAGAACAGTTCATTACTATCCATGCAGCACTCAAAGAAGATGCACCCACCTAAACAGCACTCTGCAAGGTTAAAATAGAATTCAGGCAAGAAAAACATCTCTGTTGTTGCCCACAAACCAGCTGCGAGTAAGCTTAGATCTGAATCCACAGTTCATTAAGCTGCTGTGCAGCACACTCTGCCCTTTTCTAGGAAAGAGAAAATGTGGATCATGGCTGGGCACTTGCATATTTTGCACTGCAAGTGAGGGCTGTGCACTGGTAATGAAACATGGGGCTCAGCACAAATCCACAATGACATCACCTGGGGAAAGGTGTGCACACCAAAGCACCTCTAATCTTCGTCAGTGTGGGAAGCAAATGTAACAGTCTGCTGGCACAAGGCAATTAATTTTGATTTTTGTCAAAGAAGTTGCTGAAACCAAGTTTCCAATACTGACTGTCAGAAAAGCTTAGGGTGTGTAGTGGTTTCATAGGGCTTTAAAGGTAGGAGTTTTATCAAATTCTTAAAGATTTATCATTGTTTTTGTTTGCTGTTAAAGTAGAACATGTTTGCAGACAAGGTTCAGGGGTACAGGGAGACAGTCACTAGGTCTTAATATTTTTATCCCCCCACAATGATTCATTTACAATGCAAAGAAGGATGCTTCAGTCTAGCTCATGCTGAGCAACTCTCTAAATAAGTCAAATTGCATTTCCTTCCCACCGGTGCCACTGATGAGCACCACTGAAGTGCTGAGAGCTACATGGCTGAGACTGGACAAAGGTTTGTGCCAGGGCTGAAGGTGTTCAAGCCATAAGAATCTCTTCACATTTTATACTACCTGGAGAGCTGCTGAACAGCTGGAATGGTGTCACAAGCTTGTCAGCAGCTGCAGCACTGAACAGAGAAATTACTGCCCTCCTCCAAGCAGTGGCTGCTACAGGTCTTGTACAGATGCCACAGATCTTTGGACACACGGTCCAACTTTTCTTATCCTGGCCAGAATGAAATTTGGCAAGTCCTTCCACTCTCAGGAAGAGCAAGTGTGACACCCAGAACTTTAGAAGTCTTTCTGTTAGAAGTCCTCTACCTTGATAGGTTTCTGGTCAAAGAATTTAATGATTTTCTTTCAGGAAGATGGATGGCTGCTCTCCAGGTGGCTCAGCACCACTTCCTTTCTGCTGGCTTTTCTGAAGCCTGATAGTGACATTTCAAATCTAATCATAATTTAAAATCCTGGTAGGAACCAATTTCATATCTAATCTAAATCGAGTGAAATAAATAGGTTTACGCCACAGGTGAATTTGCCCTGATCTACTTCCTGCTTTTCAGAAGTCAAAAAAAGTCCCAGAAGTTTTGAAGTAGAATTTAAAGAATTACACTGTGCCTCTGATATGAGATGTCATCAGTCAGAGATTGACAGCTGTCCTATTTTTCTTGGAACTGAGGTGGCATTGGCTGGGAACTCTATGGCAACTTTTTCACTGGTCTTGTTCTGTATTTCTTTAGCCCTGTCACAGTTCCACCCAGAAGCTCTCTGTTGCTGTGGCAGGTTTTTTGTGGAAGGCTGGAATTACTGCTACCTGTTTGCTTCATCCCCTGTCCTCACAAAAAGGGACTGTGAGCATTAGGTCAAGCAGACAGCCTGCCTGTAGGACACGTTTGTGGTGCTCCTAACACTTTAATAGCTTATTAGAACTCCGAGGCCCGCACTGATGAGAAGCACCCTGGGTCAGGGCCTTTGTTCTCAGATTTTAGATTCATGTGGTTCAGTCCTCTCTAAGATAAAGTGCAAAGAATTTGCATTGGAGAAACTCAAGAACTTTAGAAGTGCTGTCCTTAAAATAAGAAAAAGATTATTAGATATAAGCATATAGATAACAAATACAGAACGATCAAAGATCAAATTAAAAGTGCTTTTTGTGTAGGTACTCAAGCATCTTTATATTTTTTGCCAGGAATCTCTAAATCATGTCCCAAGTGGTTGGTTTGTTGGTTTGGTTTTTTTTTTTTTAATTAGACATTTTTGTGCCTACATAATTACTTATGTATATGTGTACATATACATGCACTTACCTTACATATTTATACATAATATATTACAATTGTAAATATATTATTTATGCCAGATTTTTTATTCTTATATGCAGTGGAGTTTTTGAAATATTGATATTTAGTAATTCGGACACTTCAGTTTTTGGTGTTATGAGTTGAAAAATGAAATAGTTAGCACTTTCTAGCTCTGTTTGGACTGGAAATTTTGTTTAAAAATGTCCTATCTCATGAATTCTGTGCTGTCCCAAACCTTATTTCAGCAGTGGTGTGTTTTTTACTGAAGATCCTGCAAATATTTGCAACCATAAATGTGTTGCTACAATGGTGCCCCATGTAAAACTCTGTTAAATGAGCAATTCATGATATTTAAATTGAGTGCTTAGACAAGTCCTGCAGTTAGCAGCAATTAATTTCTCATGTTTTGATGTGACAATTTTAACATTCATAAGCTTAAGCACTGGTAGATTTTGAGGTCTCCAGAGCCTGGGTGCTTTGTGTCAAAAAAATTGTTCTCTAAGAATGGCATCATTGTGTGATTGAAAGGGGAAATCATCAGTTCAGCCTCCATGTTTTGCTGAGCTTTGCATTTCAGTGACACTGAGGCAAGAGAGCAGATTTTTAATTAATGGATTTCAGATCTTTTTGATCATGGTTATGGGGGCTAGATGGGCTGGACTTAGACCTGTCAAGACAGTCTTACCATTTCAGAGCTCCTCTATCCTCTGCTTTAAAAATGTGGATGCTGCCCAGGTAATGTGTGTAGTAGGTGGAGAAATTTAAGAAAGCTGAAAGCTACGAGGAGTGATGGAGAGCCTCATGTTCTCACCTCAGATCTCACCATCAGGCCTGGAATCAGCGCCTTCCTCTTGCAAATTCCTCCCTTACGTGCTTATCTCACGGTCCCTCTAGGGTGGCTTATGGCAAGTTCTTTCTGTGGCCTTGGCATTGTTTTGAGACAGGCAGTGTGGGCTGCTGCAACCCCAGTAGGGCCAGTCAAGTGCTGCCTGAAAAAGAGAAATGTCAGTAATGAATGTGTAGAGCAAGCAGTTTATATTTTGTCAGCGGCTTACAGGGCAAAGGCTTAGGCACTCCACCTGAACTTGTTTGTACTTGTGTTCAATACTATTATTTTTTCCTTTCATCATCTTCTGCCCTAGCAGTAAAAAAAAAAATAAAAAAATTGCCAAATAATATACAAATGTCAATGTTATCGTAATACCTTCTACAGTTATGTAGGAATTGCTCTTTGTAGTGTCAGCCATCCTTAGTGTGTGAAATATTTTATGAATACCTGAAATGAAATGGGCTGAGTGTCTGCCAGGATATAGACACCTTCATTGCACTGAATTTAAATGATATGTCAGGGGAAAGAACAAGATTAAAGCTTCATGCATATTTTAAAAGAGAAATTTGGGTCATCCTGCACAAATGTTGAATTTATTTTCTTTTTTTTTTTTTCTTTTTTTTTTTTTTTGAGAAAGCACTGTGCTTGCCCCCATGGCCCCATGGGAGGAACAACTTTCTGTCCTTCATCCCCTGCCTCATCAGAGGGGTCAAAAACTGAGTAAGGGAGAAGCTGTGTTCACTACACATATGTGTATGAGCTGTGCCTACTCCTCACAAGCTGCTTCCGTTCCCTTCTTCCCACTCCCTCCTGACAAAACCCAAAAGGCAGGCTGTGTCCAGGGCCAGCTACGGTGTCTCCCAGAGCCCAGTGGTGATGTGGATGGAGTGATGGGGCCTTGGGCTCTGCCCTTCAGCCCAGCGGTGGGCAGGATGGCTGGGACACTGGGGAATAGGGCAGCACAAGGAGAAGCTGCACAAGCCATAGGTGGGATGTTCAGCTCCTGCCCTCTCCAAGGTGTCCCGAGGCTGGTGTGTCTTTCTTCCCAAATATTTGTCTGCACAAGTGTAATGTAGGAGAGATTGAATCCTCGCGGGAACAAGCAGTGACCACCATCATTTGTTTTGCTGCACACCTGGCCTTGAAAACACAGGTTTATAAATAGCCTGCTGCAATTAAATGTGGATTGTTTTACAGCACTGCTAAACAATAGCAGTCCCTGAACATGCTTGCAGAAAACAGGTTGTGGTGTGTGGTGGGAATGGATGGTGGCTGGTGCCAGACTTCTCTAGAAGCTACTGCACTTCTCATGGAGAACTGAGATTGGACCATTCTCCTACATATGATTTAGTGAAATATGTCAACTTCTTGTGTTGCCCATCTTCAACCAAGAGAAATTCCCATCAGGAAGTGCTGATTTGGTGTCATAATGAAAGAGCTTTAGTTATGTATCCCCTCTCTCCACCAGACACCACAGGGACCTGGGAGCTGCATGGGGCACACCAGCCTGGCCAGCTGCACCCCACTCTGCTGCCAGGATAAATAAGTTTCCAGCTCTTGTTAAGGAGATAAATAAAGACAAAAGACTGGGTTTAAACACTTTTTTCTTGTCTTTGCAATAGAAACAGAATAGCGGGTGGGGAAACCAGATTTCTCCCCACATTAATGAAGTAACTGATGTGCCCATTGCTAGGGTAAATGTTGTTGGTGATTAAACAGTGACTGGTGATAAATCCCTAATAAAGAGAAATGTTCACCCAAGACAAAAGGTGATCCCAACTGATCCTCATTGAAATGGCAAGATTTCATTCCCTTTCCTGAAAGGAAATTCTTCCAAATTGGACAAAGTGACAACAAAGTGGAACAAACACTCTGGCAAGGAGATATGATCAAATAAAATTCAATTGAAAAAAACCCAGAAAATTTGCAAATGGACTGACTACAACCAAATGTACTGAGATGAAATGAAGGGCAGTGAAAAGGACAGAAACTTGCCAAAATTATTACCACTAAAATTCCAAAATCAGGGAAAAAAGTAAACAAAGACACAGGGGAAGGAATTGAAAAACTGAAATTCTAAAAACAAAAAAGAGAAAATTAAAACTAAGTGAAGGCAATAAAAGCCACTGTGATGATCCAATCCCTCTTTTTCTTACTTCAAAGTCCAGGCTTCTGAACAGTTTTACTGGGTACTCAGAGAAAATTGCCGAGAGCAAGCAGAAAGGAAGTTACTTACACACATTCAGCCTTAGTCTGGGGTTTTCCAAACACCAAACCCATAATATCCAGTTTTTGAATTTTTAAGGTTCTTCTTGAAATTGGGTGTTTTGGGGTTTTCTTCCTTTGTTAAGTCTCCCTTCCTCTCCTGAAGTGTTTTCATTTGCATGTGACAACTCCCTGAATGACAGAGGACATCTCAAGAAGGTCCCTTTTGCTTTGAAGTTGTGCATACTATCTTATAGTTAATTTTCCATTTACGCATACACTGCCTGAAGCACTGTCAGAGCATGGAACACATGAGCAGGGGCCTTTCCAGCAGGAGAATTAAATCCCAGACAGCCCCAGTGGGCAGCAGCAGCCATGGCTGTGCTGGAGCTCCCTGCTCTGTCCCTGCCTCAGTGACCACTGGCATGGGGAGGAAAAGCACCATGGTGGTGCAGCTGGGAAGGGGTGCTGGGAGCTGCTGCTCTGTAAATTCAGGGCTGGAGGGAGAGAAAGGGAGGGCAGGCAAGGCAGTGTCAGCTGCCTGCCGTGGGCGGGAGGCAAATCCCTGCAACACCGCCCCGAGATGCTGAGTGATGCTCTCCCTCAAGGCTCCCTTCCCAGCGGGCCAGTTCCCAAAAAAGCCAGATGCCTGAGCAAAGCATGAGTTTCTCCACTCCCTTGGCCATGGCTCTGCAGGCCCATGAGGCAGCAACATCACCATGATGCACCAGCACAGGGTGACAATCTCCAAAGCATGGTTTAGCAGACCCTAATGTGGGGAATCCAGCAGAGATTTTAATGGCTAACAAACTGGTCTCTTGGTTGATGAAAGAAAACTTGAGTATTGTGCTATCTCTACAGCAGGAGGGAAAAAAAAATCCCAGGTCTTCTTGCAAAAGAACCTGTGGATTCAGGAAAATCATGAAAGTATGTAAATGAAATTACAACTTTTTTTTGGGTACTAGTCAGGAAGGTTTTTAAAGCCTGGGGTTTTCCCCTCCATTCATTGTATGAGGAATTGGATTTAGTTTTGTGTAACTCCAGTAATCTCAGCTCTGGAAGTGGGACAATTTTCCTGGATTACTGAGATGGAGTGGTAGGGGACACAAGACAGGAGATGTAGTATCGCAGTTTTGTGGTCAGATTGAAAACCACGTATTTTTTAGCATCTAATTTTTCAGCATTTCACTTACACAGACAAGTGCGCGAATGCTCATTAGTGGAGATGCTGTCTGGCTCTCATGGAAGTTTTCATCCAGGGCTGTCAAGGTGCTTTCCAGGGGAGCCTGTGTAATTGCCACTTGACATACATTGAGGCACTGAGAGGAGCTACTGGCCCAAAACTCAGCCCAGCTCAAACAGCCAGAACTGCATTTTCCAGGACATGGTGCCTCTGAAATACATTTCAGGCATGCCACAGATGCAAGATTAGTTAGTGTGTGTCAAGAAGAAACAATTTCTTCACTGTGTACACTGAAACAATTCAAAGCATTCCAAAGATTTAGAATGTGTAAGTGCAGAGATAATAAATTTCTTTTTACTTGAAGGTCAGCTTATGTAATAGACTTTTGTGCTTTAATTAGACAGAGACCATGTTGTGTCCTGTATTAATGTGCACATAAATCATTGTACTATGCTGGTGTGATATTTTTAGATATTCTTTCTGGACATCTGCATCTGTGTGAAACCCTAGACCTAAGACACAGAAAATGTCACTACTGCTGCCTCAGACGACTTCTCCATGAGAACTCCTTTTATTCCCATTTTAATAATTTGAGACTGACTTGCCACGTAAACGGTTTGTTTCCAAATATCCAAGGCAGGGCTCAGCTTTGACTTCCTGCCATGCTCTCTTGTGGAACCCATCTATCATGGGTGAAGGCTTCTCCCTATCCCTTTTCTCCTTGGGAAAGGACCCTGCCAGCTCCTCTGTGCTCCTCTGCATCCATCCAAGCCTCCTGTTCCCTACTACACAGCTTGAGGGACTTCTCTCAGCCTGCCACAGATGACCAGGGAGAAATGTCAGCTTAAGCGCCACCAAAATGCAAATAATGCTAGTACTGTAGGGACCCAGCTGCAAAGCAGCTCTGTGGGTGTGTATATATCTGTGTGTGTGACTCCTAGCCATCAAGTCATGTTCCAAAAGGACCTGTGTAACAAGGTCATGACAAGCAATCAAATGTGCTTGGAGCACTTGATTCACTGCTTCCTTAATCACTCCACCCCAGGCTGGGGCAGAGAAACAACAATCCACCTTTTGGCTGTATATCCAGCCTAGCAGGCTGGGCTGCCTCCTGTGAGCACCCAGCAGTGGAAGGTGACACTGGGGCTTGGTTTTGTCTTTGTGTCGCCTCATAAGCACAGCTCCCATCCCTTAAAAGAAGGAAGAAAAGTTCCTTGGAGAAACACAGTTGTTTAAAATTATGTCAGGAGTGCCCCACAACACATAGTGCCTCCTCAAAGGTTCAGATAGGCTTTGCTCCAGCACTGAGCAGTGAGCAGAGGGGTGAACAGGCAGCTGGCAAAATGGGGGGGGGAAAGTGAGCAGGTGCAGAAATGGCACATCCAGCCTCCACAGCTCTTCAAATTTAACAGGTTTTTTGCTTGACCTTGTTTCAGTTCAGAGAAACAGTGAACTTTCAGAGTGTTGTACTTCACTTCGGGGAGTCAAGTTGTTTGAAAGATGGAAAAAAATCAGATTAGCATCATCACTTGCTAAATCCATTGAAGTTTTAACTCCCTACTGAGTGAGCAGTGCCTGCCACCCTCAGGAGCTGGGGAAAAACTCTTACACGTGAGTAAATGAAAGGTGTAGCCAGCAGAGATTAGCTCATTTCCCAGACCTGGAATTATGGAGCAATGAAGATTTACCCACTGTGGAGGAGACACAGGTTAGGTGTTTAAACAAACCAGGCATGCACAAACCTTTGGGTCCAATGGGAAGTACCCACAAGTGCTGAGGGATCTGCCTGATGTCACTGCAAGGCCACTCCTGGAAATCTTTGTACACTGAGGATCCTGAAGACTGGAAGAAAGGAAATGTCATTGGCCTCTTCGAGGAGGGCAAGAAAGGATTGCAGGGACTACAGGCTGGTCAGCCTCACCTTGATCCCCAGGGAGGGGATGGAACAAGTTATGCTGAAAACTGTTTTGGAACACATTAAAGACCAGTGATTTGGAGTAATCAGCATGGATTTATAAAGGGGAAACCATGTGTGACTGACTTGACAGATGACAAAACAACAAAATTATTTGCTTGGTGGAGAAGGGGAGAGCAGTGGATGATATGACCTTGAGCTTAGGAAGCCTTCCAGCACTGTTTCCTGTAACATCCTCATGGACAAACTGATGAATTATGGATCCTATTGCAGGTGTTGGTTAATTTATCTGGAACTCTGTAACAGTGTAGTTGTTTTCTTATTGGAGAAGAGACTGCATTTCTCTACCAAACTAGATGTTCTTGCTTTATGTGATTGTGGTCTTTGATTTTTTTGCTGTGTAAAGTCACCACTTGCAATGTATGCTACAAACAATCTGATTTTATTTAATTTGTGGAAATAGTTTGTTGCCGACTCCACATCGCACAAACCAATCTATTGGGACTTCAGAAAACAGTACAGTTTGCAAGCGTATGAGTCCTGCTGATAGATACACCATACTGTGTGGATTTCCCAGGAGATAATAGCACTGGAATTACACTTTTTTATATTCTTTTTTTTAACAATTAGGAAAAATCCTCAGTTAAAATTTTTGATTTTTCTTTGGCAGGGGAAGCATTTTTGCTTTGAACTCCAGAGCTGCTGGAAAAAGTTTAATGCCCAAATGAGGTGTCTAAAGACCTAAGTCTCCTTTTGTTGATGCAAGCTGGGATCAGTGATGAGCCTTGAGAAGGTCAAAGCAAAGTCCAGTCAATTATTATTATTTTTTTAATGATCGATTTTGTACTTATTCTTACACTCTCAATGTGTTTTGGAGTAACACTGCAAATATATAGCGTTAATCTGCCTGGTATCCCCATGTTCCTAACTTCTCTCTCAGCCATTTGGGGGGGTCATTTTTTGTGCTGACCTTTATAGCCACTGTATCAGAACTTCAGAGAAGATTTGAGACATTTTAAAAAAATCTGTCACCTTGAGAAGACAATTTCCATTTTAAAAGTCTAGGTGTTTTCAGCTCTGCTCAGCTCCAAGGAATAAATGGATGTCTGAGAGAGCCAGGTCTGAGCAGATCATCACTTTTGCTTAAGTGATTAACAACACCCCCCATACTGGGCCAGCACTGGGCTGGTGAGCTGCCCTGGTGACTGCACACAACTTGGGCTGGCTCAGTGCACAAAGCCACCCAGGCAGTGGCAAACTCGGGCTCTGAAGCTGCCACTGGCCATGAGCAGGATATATGCACTCACTGGCCTTCCACAGTGATAATTAATTTTTATGAATGAAGGGTGAGGGAAAGGATGTTAGAAACAGATTGACTATAATAGGCTTTTAATTAAAATGTTCAAACCACAATTTAAACTAAAAATATCCCATTACTTATCTTTGCTATTTCCCAGGCACCAAGGCAGTGGGTGATAATGTAACTAATGATCTGATTGTCACTGGCTTGCATAATGAGCTGTGTCTGGGGGCTGGTGGGATTATGCCATCAATCAAGGCCCTTTGCAGCATTGCCTCCTCCAGCAGAGCAGCGTATGCCTGTGCCAGCTCCCTCCCAGCTGTGACCTTTATTGTCTCTCCCCAAAGTGAGGAGCTCCCATGAGGGGTGCAGAAGCTGGGATGAAAACTGCTGATGAGCTCCTGCACATGGTTATAGTGTTTCAGGGGTGATTTTGCTGGAGGTGGCTGGTTTTGGCTTTAACTTGTCAGTAAACCATTTATTGAAAAAGTTACTGAGCAAAGGAGGCTCCAGAAACTGGGCGCTGCCACCCCAGCTCTGATGCAGAGGATAACCAGGCACTGTCCAGACTAACAGGAGGGTGACTTGCTGTCACCATCAACTTGCTGTTGGCACACCTGAGCTTCCTGAGGAGAAAGCTCAGTTTGAAAATCCATGGGAGCTTTCAAGTAGCTCAGCAGAATGCAGCCTTGGGTGGTTGTGCTCAAAGCATGATGACCACCACAGCACCTGAGTGGGGCTTCCAAGGACCAGTGTGGGGTATGTGAGACTCCAAGGGCCTGTCTCACAGCCAGGATGTGTTTGCAGTAGGACAGAGGGTCCTCACCAGCCCATCTTGTCCTGCTGCAGGCTGCCCTGCACGGTCTGGACTTGCCCCAGGCATTACTGTCAGGCCACCTTAAAACAGCTTTTGAACAGCTCAGGTGTCTCTGCGTTGAGTGAAGATAGATCAGCTTAAAGTTTGTGTCATCACTCACTCTGATTAGAGCTCTCTCCTTCCCTGTTGCTGGATTGCCCCCAATTAACTTACCATAAATTAGGCATCATCTCATTTAACTATTATGAGATCAAAAACAGCAGAAGGTTAAAAAATGCATTGGTCCATTAACTCCTATTGTCTCCACTGCCTGGCTCCTGTGAATGCATCTCAGCAGGGCTGCAAAGGGTCAGAGGGCTGCCTGAGACACCAGGAGAATCTGGCCTCTGGCCCAGGGCACACTGAAGCTCCGTGAGCAGCTCTGGGGCCAGGAGTGGCTCCTGATGCTCCTCCAGGGACAGCTCGGCCCTGCGAATGGGCTGGCAGTGAGCTGGCCCAGCACTGGGACAGGATATGGCTGGGTCCCCAGCCCAACACAGGCTGACAGCAGTGGGGCTCAGAAATTCCCTCCTTCAGCACCTTGGGGCCAACCTCAAAGCTCAGTACAGCCCATTCAGTCTCGGAGGGGTTTTGGCATCTCCCTGGCAGCAGTCAGGGGCCACCTGTATTCCCATGTTTTAATGCAGGGAGACAAGCTTTTTTGATACTAAATTCTATTCAGGTGCCACATGAGGAGGGGTTTTCAGACAGAAAACTCTCTTAAACCACCTTGAGGGTTACAATTCAGTCTCCCAGCAGGAGACACCATTTTTCCCAACCAGAGTTATACAATGGTTTCCCTTTGCCTTCCTTCAGGCAAATGTTTTCACAGGCACACAGGCCATTAAATCCATTTTCTGGTCTATTAATACCTACAGGTTGCATTCTTCGGGAGAGCTGCCAAACTGCTCATCAAGGCACCTCAAAACATGAGTTGAACCTATCAGGTTTTCCACAGTCAGGCTCCAACTCCATGACTTGAAGCGTGCCTTTATCTCCATGAAATTCAGACCTGTGACACCAAGAAAAGGAGGAGAAAAGCAGCAGCTGCCCCCAAAGGGGGAGTAACTGACACAAAGCCAGAAAATAAATATGCACATACTAAAATGTAATTAAAAAACATCTTTCATACCTTGCCACTTGGAAATTTTCCAACTATACTGAACCCATTCATTTACAAAACAAACTACCCAGCATGCAGACTTAATTTACATAAGGAAGGCAATGTACCACAGATTTACCTGTTGCAAATTGTCCTCATTCAAGATGCTGCGGTGTTATTTGCAGAGTTATTGTTTAAGGCTTCATTTTTACCCACATGTGGAGTTGTATTTTGTTTGTGGAATAAAAGGCAACAGGACATTTTCTACCATTACTGTTGCTAGCAGTGCTTTAGTTGTTGTACTTTGAAACAAAACCTGGCTTTGAGCAGCAGCTCACAAAAGGCCACCCTCAGCAAGTTACCAAAAGCTGGCATCTGTGCAGCCTATTACACATATTTACACAGGGCACAGGATGTTTTTAATTGAGTTAGAAACCCATCGTGCAACCTTCAGTCACAATGCTGGAGAAAAGCAAGTGATGTCTGCCATATATAACGCATTACCTAACTGGAGTGCATTTGAAAAGAAAAGCTAGTGCCAGCTTTTGCCCTCTGCACGATGGAGCGTGAGGAAGGGAGGAGAAGACCACTCCACATGCAAAGCTCATTCAGCACCTCATGCTCCAAACAGGCTCCAAGATTTATCACAAGGAACTGTGAAAAAGCCCCTTTTGGGTGACCCCACTTCCCTCTACACTTGTGAAGACTCCTGTCAGATTAACCAAAATCCTTACCCTTGGACTTTTCCCCAGAGTAACTTGACAGGGAAGTCAACACTGCTTGGTTGTGTTGGGCCGTACTGACCTGCAGTATTCCATGCAGCAGGGAGACTTCTGCCTACAGTTTTGTGCTTAGTCTTTTAAACAGACCTACCTGTGATCTCTCCAATCAGCCAACAGGAGCATCTGTCTAAAAAAAGAATCAGGGAATGCTGCTCTAAAATCCTTTTATCATACAGAAATAACATTTTTAATATCAAGACCTTGATTTAAAAAAAAAACCCAAAACAACAAAACCTAAGGCCAGGAAGAGAGAGCTTGGTCAGCTGGTATTTGGGCAGAACAGACCTCTTAAAGAGAAGCTGGGGTGGGTGTTGGGAAGATGTTTCATGGTTCCTTTCTTGCCTCTAGCTTTGATCACTTTTGTCACATGCCAGATACTGGACAAATGAGAACCATGAAAAATTCACTTTTGTAACAAAATTTATTTCTGCTCTGTGGATACAAATCCCAAACATCAACAAACGAATTCCAGTGGAAAAATACCAGTCATTAACAATGAAAACTTTTATTATTATTTAATAAATAGAACTTTGGCATTCAAAATTCTAGCTGTAAACCCTACTTTAAAAAAAATTACAAAAAGAGGCAAGAACAACAAGCCTAAAGCTGAGCCAGCCAGTGGCTCTGTTACTTTTTACAATGAACACATTGTGATTAAGTCATGACAACTCTATTTACATATGAGGTATTCTGAGCAGTTCAAAAATTGAACCCAATTTACAAAACTACCAGTCTTCAGGGACTGATCCAGTACATATGTCAGCTGTGCTTTTAAAAGAGAGCTCCAGACACTCCTCCCCACTGAACTAATGATATACTGTAATTAATATACACAGAAGAAACACATTATCATTTGTGTTTCCTGCTCACACATCGTATTCAAAGAAGCTGCATACAACAACCAGCCTAACATTCAAAGTGTACACCTAGTACCTAGTTTCAGTATTTCTGTTTCTAGACATTATGCAGAGTTGTTACTACAAAAGCTTATTAACAAAGTAATAGCAGGTGAGAAGAAAACAAGGTGCAGTCATCAGCACACTAACAACTTATCTGAAGTTCCAGGGGGACATACATTTATTTACTTCAGGCTAAAAAGGCACAAAGGTATGCAGCTGTGGAATTAATATTGCTAATGAGCTACTGGAATAAATCATCCCTTTAGATAACAACCATTGAGCTATTTGCAGTCTAAGAATGCAGATTAGTTCAGATCTTTTCTCCACTCATGGTAGAACTTGTCATATCAATGAGAAGAGCACAATTATACTTCCAGTTACACCTGCATTACACCATTGAGAAGGGCAAGGAAAACTGGAGCAAATTGTGCCCTGATGGAGGGAGCGCAGCTTGCTGTCACTGCCCGTGCTACGGCAGAAGGTCATGGAGAAAAGGGTTTGCTTTCTTCCTTTCCTTGCACTCTTATCCTTCCCAAGAAAAACCAAAAAAATGTATGAAACAAAAGACAGGCAGAGCAAGGGCAAAAGAAGGAAGGAAACCTTCTGAAGTGAAAAGGACGGAATTTCAGCTCTTGAATGACTTCATGACCACCATCAGTTTCAAATGCTGGAGCCTGAGTGGGTGGTTTCAGCAAATCTCCACAATTTCACACACCTGTCACACCACAAAGCTGCACAGCGGAGTTCAGCAACCTAAATCACATTTACATGACTGAGCTGCATTACTTCTATATAGTAAATACTTCTATATAGTGAATACATCATCTATAGCTTGTCGGAAGACAGTTACTTTTCATGTCTTTTTCAAAATACATTCTTAAATACAGTAGTTACTGTAAGTATCTTCTAGAGGATCTCATAAATTCTACCTGAAACTGTACAAAATGTACAGTTTGCTGACAGCCAGAACAGTACAGAATCCATTCATCTGCAGTTGTTTTCAGCCCTTGGGATTGTCTAATAGCTACAGCAAAAAGTTGTCATGACTAAATCGAAGCAATTCCAATGTTAACATTCGTTAATCACCTCTGTATTAAATATGCTGAATGAGACCACACACACTACATTTTAACCAATTAAACAGTCATGCATATCTTAGACAAAGCTTATTCCATTTAGAGGCATCTGTAAACTGATGCATATATAGTAATTGCTACCACTACAACAGGCCAAATTTTAAGAAATCAAAGCAAAGTACTGTATCGCTGTAAATAATCAATTGGTAGTCTGCTTCTTTGGCTCACACATCCATCATTCACCTCCCTACTTTAATTTGACTGAGGCAGATAAACTCAGGGGGTTTTAAATCAAGTGCTTTCAAGTCAACATAAATATGACAGGTTCTGTAACAAAAACATTAGAACACAAGATTACAGCACTGCAATCAAAAGTATTATGAATAAAACGGGATCCCCTCCCAGAGGGACTTTCAACTAATACTTGAAGAGCATAAAAGCTCTGAAGTGCTTGGCAAATATAAACTAGTGATCTCAACTTTGCAGTACAGTATCACCATTTAGCAGGAGGGACAGTGGAGAAACACCAGCCAAGTGACAAGCTTAATAGCTCAAAGTGACTCAAAAGATCTCCTGCTCCCCTGTAATTGCTCTATTAAACTCCTTGTTATTTCTATCAAACGTAGATTAATGCAGGCTTTGGTGATATTTTATAGGTACAACATTGCCATCTAAGGAAGCAATAACCTGTAACTTGTGTGTTTCCTCTCTCCGTAATATTTCTAATTTATTATCTGAAATGCTATTGTTGAATTCTGATAGGAGACAGATGCCATAAACTAAAGACTACCTCACTGCAGGGACAAACCCAACCAACCACACCAGAGGAATGAGCTGAAGCCTTAGTCACAAAAGCCAGCACTGTCAGAGGCACAGCAGACTGTGCAAGCCCACTGGTACAAAGATCCTGGTTTTCAGTTTTGCAATGGTATAAAAGTACACCTCTGATGCAGCAGGTGTGTATTGTGAAATTAATATTGCTAATGAGCTACCAGAGTAAATCATCCCTTTAGATAACAACCATTGATCTGTTTGCAGTTTAAGAATGCAGATTAGTTCAGAACATCTTTTCCCCACTCATCGCAGAACTCATCACATCAATGAGAGGAGCACAATTATACTTCCAACTCCACCTGCATCACACCACTGAGAAGGACAAGGAAGACTGGAGCAAATTATGCCCTGATGGAGAGACTGAAGTGTGCCTACAGAAAGAAAAGAGAAATTTAAAATAAAATGGCCTCATTTTTTTTTCCTTGAAGTAGACAGTAGATAACTTCACTGGTGATTTTATCTAGACACAGAATGTTTTAGTGCTCACAGGAGCTGAATCAGTCAGATTAATCTATCTGATAACATCATGTAGCAGTAGTATAAATAGCAACACTACTTTTCACACATTAGTCCAAGTCTACTTTCAGGATAGAGAAAACTGTCAAATAAATAAATTCATACATCTAAAAACAATTAAACCACTAAATTATAAAAACAACATTAACAGTAACTGTTAAACAATGAACAGAAAGTAACACATCACCAAATCAGAAATCTGAAGATATTCACTTTTGCCATAAAAATGTTACCCTAGAATTAACTTGGTTTGAATTGCTAAGCTTTCCAAGAGATTTCTGCTGTTATCCCCACTCCAGATCAGCTGACTGACTTGCACCTTAAGGCATCTAAAACCTTCTTGCAATACCACACAAGTGAGTGATGCATGAATTTTTCTTAACAGTGTTATTTAAAAGCAATTTTACTCTTTGCAAGTTTTTGTTTCCTTCAGTCAAATACTATTTTTGACTGCAAAACTGTGCAACTAACCTGCAGTGATGTTCCTGGAAATGTCACCTGTCCCATGGGAGTTAAAGAGCACTGCCAAGTGACACTCTTTGAATAAGCTATGGAACATAAGCCTACTATTTTATGTAATTGCTTTCTACAAAAATGGAGAAATCAAGATTTTCCAAACACCGTGGAAAATTTTTCAGTCCTCAGATAACCAAGTACTTTATACTGCTAACTGGAAACATTCTGTTTTGAGCCTTCATTTTGCCAGGAGTCAAAACCACCCTTTTCGTAGTTGTAGTAAAAACGGCTGAGGTGGTGCACAACCTTATCAGAGACCTTCAGGAATAAAATACAGCAACATTTTGAAATGGAAAGGACCTAAGGGGAAAAAAAATACAAACATTAAAATACAGTTGTTGGTTGTTTTGGGGTTTTTTTCATATAGCCATGGAGCAAGCTGCAGTTTTGTGTCTTGCAGCTTCTCTGGTTTGTCACAGACTTTGAACTATTCAAACTTCTTACAGCAATGTGAGAGCGCTTCAAACAATCTGGTACAGCTCTATTTTATGCACTTGTTTGGATAAAGGAATTAAACCTGGGGTTTTTCTGCTACTGACAAACAAGGTAGACATCCATTACTAAAAAGATCTTTCTTATATCCTAATTTTTGAGAACTTGGAGACCAATTACTTTTTGAATGTTCCAAGATTGTTCTAATTGCAATTCTTAGAGTGAAGTGCAGTGGTAGAAGCCTCTGGCTTCATCATGTACAGCCAGACATACACATGCATAGGTTCTTCAACCCTCTCCCCTAAGATCTGAACTCAGATAATGCCACATAAACCCTTGATGAAGGAAAGGACTGAGAGTTGTAGCAGCACGGCTGTTCCAAAGCTCTGGATCCAAAAACTAGGCAAAGAAATAAAATGAGCCCAAATGAAGGAAACAGAGTGTCCAACTTAATCATTCTTCACAGCTTGTTCCTACATTCAGTAGTTTGGAGAAGATATTTCTTGCAGTTTGTACCACTGTTCAGACGATGACTGCCCCCTGCACACCAGACTCCCGAGATCCATCACACACAGCGCTCGGAGATGCGTGTCTGGTGCTATTTGCAGCCTTCCCATATGGCTCCTTAATGGAAATGCAAAGACCTGTGACACAGCAGGACCTAGTAAGCAGTTTGCTACAGGATGGGGTGTTGTCACTGAGTGATGCAGTTGTCCCCCATGTCCTGAGCATAGCGGTCTGACATGATAGTCCTTAGCTCATCGATGTCCTTCCGCAGCTGACAAACGTCCGACAGCTTCTTCGAAAGGGTCTCTGTGCTGTGGTAATTTTCACTCTCTTCAGATGAGCAGCTCAGTGCTACAAAAAACAACACCCAAGGTTAAAGCTCCAGCAGCTGTGGCCTCTGAATTCTGCAACTAGTCACCTCCTTGGAAATAAGAGGCAGGTCACTTGATTTACATCAAGACAAATCACGCTTCAGTGTGATGAAAAGTCTACAAAATAAGGTATCAAGTGAACTTAAACTCAATTCAGAGCCCATCAGTGCTTCTCTGAAAGACATGCTTTTCTGTCTGCACCAAGATCTAGACTTCCTGAAGTCTGATGAATCAGAACAGCAGTGGAAAAAAATGAAAAGAGCATTTCTAGAGACTTCGGGTGTTTCTATAGTCACTCAGAAAAGAGGGCTAGCAGGTGTGTTGCAGCTCTTGCTGCACAAACGCTGTACTTTACCTTTCTACCTTGCTGATGGTTCAGTTCAGCAACCCATCCACCTGATGAATTCTAATTCACAATCAGAAAACATCAAAATATGATACATTCAGGTCAACACAACCAGCTTGTTAGAAGGAAAGACCTGACATAAACTTTGGATTTAGGGCATTTTAGGGCATGCTTCTCATTTCCTGGTTAAATTTAACAGCTTAGTAAATGCTGAAGACTAGATGAACAGCACAAGAGATGAAGTTACAGGTACAAGGCTTATTTCAAACACCTGGACATCCCCACTCCCAAACCAGACCGATACATATTCAAACAGTAGATGGATATTCCTATCACTTGATAGGATATCAAGTGTTTTAAAGCCCAAAGGCTTTAAAACAAAAGCACAAGATGTGTTTAGCATCTGTTAACCCTCATAGTGACTGCAGTCTGTCAGACGCCTGGCTACACACCTTTCTTTTCTAGAGCAATGAACATATCCATGACTGGGTCCACATGAAGAGCCAGCTACCTGCTCTCCTGACCTGGCAAGGACCTGTGCAGTCACATGCATTTAGTGACCCAGAGGCACTAAGATCCCAGCTTCTCCAGAGAGCTCCATGAGTTCATGCACCACTGCTCCAGCTGCATAGCAAGGGGACACAAGCTTGTCCAGCTGGCAAGTTCAAGCACCACACTAGCTAAACTGTTATTCCTTTGTGTCAAAACATTTATTAAGCACTGGAAAGTCAACATCACTTACATCTGATTCCCAGCAGTAAGGAAAGGTTAGGCTCCTTGCCCTGAGCTCTCTGGGTAAGAATACTGCACAGTGCTTTCAAGTCAAACAAGCAGTGGGACATTTCCTTGAACAACTGGTCTGCTACAGGCATCTTCTCAGATACTGGCTGCTTGGACTGCTCCACCAGCCTGATCTGCTCCTTCAGGCAGGCATTCTCTTCCATCAGTCTTTGGTTCTTTGTGAAAAGCAAATAGAAAAAAGGGGAAAGTTAGTCTGCAGCATTCAATGTAGCAGAAAGTTTCAAGCCACAGATAGTACAATTAAAAATAATTAATTTCCAAACATATAATCAGTATTTCTGTAGCCCTCCAAAGAACAGCATACAGACAGCTTTTATAGGGCTATTTCATGTTGTCATTACTTCTGCATCTTTACCTTTTAAATTCTCACTTCTTTACACAGGGGTGGCATGCATTATATATCTGCATGGCAGACAGGATATTTAAGTATGTAATAAAGCTCATAAAGCCCTACCAAGGCATCTTATAATCATTCTATAAGGTTCTTCCTGGCTCTGGTGTGGTGAGGGGTTGGGATACTAGTGCTATTTTACTTACTTCAGAGAGAGTTTTATTCAGCTGCTCTATATGTCTTTCTTTTTCCTCAAGCTCATTTGTCATCTTCTGAATTATCAGCTTTTCTTGTGAAAGTTTCTCTTGCATAGACTGAAATGAAAGAAAACACAGGTTAACGATCTTAAACAACAACAAAAAAAACCTGCTGCAGCACGGAATCACCTGCTGTCAATTCCCCGGTTTTTACCCACAGAGCTCAAACTGAGAAATCATGAGATACTGCCAGAATGGAATTTTCAGGGTGAATTCAGCATGAGCACAGGTGCCTTTACTCTTGAAAGTACTCATATTTATTCCACTACTTGGCTTTTAAATCTGCAGATATGTCTTTTCAGGTCATCTGGCAAAATTCAGAAAAAGGAATATTCAAGCCATCTTATCTGAATACTAACAATGAATAGAGACTACATAAACTCCTGGTGCTTTCAAACAGAGAGATCTCTTCAGCTGTGAATTGCCACCTGTAAGATTTACTGATGAGAAGGCAGGGAGTAATGAGAGGCAAGGCAGGTCCAACGCTACATGAAGTTTTTAAAGGCCTGGCAAGTCACAGGAGGTGTTGCAGCATTGACAAAATTTCCCTGTACATTCAGCTCGACACCACACAAGCAGTGGGGACTCTGTCACGCTCTTTGCAAAACTGGAAAACAATGGTGCTAACATTTACAGACTTAATGCAGACTAAAAAACCCCCAACCCTTGATTTTCACGTCAGCAGTAGGAATGAGCAGGCAGAATCCAGATATGATTACTTCTTTTTAAAGCCATTTTCGTACACTTGACCTGCTGCTCTTTTAACCCCCAGCATGCTCCTCAAAAGGAAGTGCTGAAGTAATGTGTATCCTAAAGATAAGCTCTTTGAGAAAGCACAGCCACACACACCAGTGGGAGGAAGGAGGCAAAGGAAACACCCTGGGCCAGGAGAGGGCAGGAAATAACTGCTTCAGGCATTTCCTTTGCGTGCTTGCAGATGAGCAGAACCTGCAGTGATGTTGAATCGTTGCCTTTAGGTTTTTATAAACATTATCTACTGAGAAAAATCGCCATTACTAGGTTGGACTGAAGGTCCTTCAAGCTCCATCTGTGGCGTACAGGTGTCATACTTAAGAAGCATGAAGTGAACAGGGCAATGCAGTGCCAAAAACACCCTCCCAGCTCCCAAATATCTTCCAATTTTAACAGTCATTGATGAAGATCAAGTTCAGGACACCCAGTGCCTCAGCTATGACAGATGCATTAGGACTACCACTTACATGTTTCATGTTCATGCCAACAACAGACAAAAAAGGTTTGACCGTGCAGCCTTCTGGAAGGGGGAAGGTGGTAGGGAAGACAGGGTGAGAAATATTAACCTTTCCCAGTGTATTTTCAGAACTACATCTGCCACTAAACTTACATGGCGCTGCAAACTAAGCAAGAAACAACTTTTAGAATATTCCATGCAACATGCACATGTTCAGCTCAAGAACTGCTCCATGTAATGGGAACTACTAGAAGTAGAAATCAGTGTTTATATTTAGAAGATACACCTAAGAGCTACCAATCATTCTCTGTTACCCTCATCCTAATGCTCAGAAAAAGAACAGCCTGACTGAACCTATAGTTTTCCACGTTCCTCATGGTGCTATGAATTCCTTATACTTCACCCTTAATTTTTCCATATGCCTTCCAAAGTTACAATTTGGTGGCAATATTCCCAGCCTGGCACAATTGCGGTTTATTGAGACCGACAAGATTGACAAACGTACTTTGTACAATGCCTATGTTACCCAATCTGACTTCTACTGTCTTTTTTTGTATCAAAACTGTTCGTTTTGTGATATCCAAATTAATAATATAAATATGAATTTCTCTTTAAAGCACCACGGTCATCTACAATTTTTCTCTTTCTAAAGGTGCACTATATATGCAGCACAGCATCTTGCCAAGGCCAACAAAAATTTTAATTCCTCTCACTCAGAACAACAAATCAATGAAGTAAAACCATACAAGGAAGATCAAAATAATTTCACCATGATTATGAGAAACTAATACTGCTTTATACAACTGCTGTCTGAAACAGAATTTGTTTTCAGCTTGCAAGTCAAAACCAATGAACTGAAATACATTCTCAAGCATAAGGTTACAATGTGGCAGAAGACATGGAATAAAATGAGATCATCTTAGCAGGAGATGAATTGTATCTCTGTGCTGATAAGGGATTTCAATTTCCAATGAGCTAATTTTCAATACTTCCCAGGTCACAAGTATGGAAGGCCAGGCATATCAAGGATAGAAAGAAGCTCCTATAAGTCCACAAGTAATTCAAGGGCTGACACCGTTTTAAAATCTTCTTTTCTGTCCTCATATAAAAGACCTCAAGAGGAAAAGAAAGAGGAAGTCCTGGAGAACAGAACAGTATCCTGTTTACAGACAGTCACAACTATTCAGCTTTTCCCAGTCCAGCTCAGTAAAGTCATGTCAGGCTAAGCACACAAAACACTGTAGATCACTAGTCCCAAGGTAATGATGATGGTGAGAAAAAGACCAGAAGGCTTAGGAAACATGGAAAGATTTAGGTTGATGATGACACACCTAGCAAGTTGTGTGTATCTCTGATAAGCACAACATATATATGGAGTACATATGTAAATAATCTTAACTACAAAAAGGCACAGAGAACCTCAAAATGTTATGAAGTTCAAGCTGAACTTCTTTTTAATTATATAACATCTGAAACAACATTAGCCTGCATTACAATTTTTGCACATACCAGTCTGCTCCATGCAAACATCTCAGTTTGATAAAATCAGTCTTCTTCAAACCTTGAGAAGGTAAATCAGTCAATTTCCTTTTCAGTTAACACATGTACCTCATGTTGCAATTTAAATTCTCCTGCTGGTTCTCTACACATATATTTCACACACTGCAACCTAATCAAACAAATACATGGCTGTTGACAGGAGTCAGGCCACCTAATTACCATGGCAGAGAAAGGAAGCAACTTAACAGTGGGAGACAACTTTTAACAGACAAATGACATTCTAGAAGAGGAATGTGGAAACTGGAGTTTGGCTTCAATGTTTGCTGAAAACAGATGTTTGGGTTTGTTTAAATGCTCAGATTTTCTATGACAAGAAATACCTTCCTTTCTAAAAGCTGTATAATGTTTCTTTTTCTCCACAACAAACAGCAGTCACTGAGTAACTTTCAACACTCTCTTAATCAGATCTATAGAGCTGCAGCTGACTCCTAGCTGACAACCTCTGCTGTCTAGAAAAATCTCTGGCTGCAAGCTGGCTGCCCAACATCCAGCAGGACAGTTAAGGTATCCAAGTGTCAGAAACTAGTTGAACAGGGTGAAGTGAGATAATTTAGAAAGGCACCTGTCTCTTCTAACAAACTGAACACTGAAGCCCCTAAGCAACAGTGCTTTTGTACTTTGGATGACCCGCTAGACTAGCAGGATAAGGATGCAACACAGCAACAGTTTTTCACTTTTTGATGAGTACCAGTGAAGTGCTAAACTACAGAGACATAACTACACCAGGAGCCTGCAAGAGAACATGAGTTGACTACAGTCCATCTGTAAGATTAAATTTTTGGCATTTCTCCCTTTGACTCCTATTCAGAAAAATAAAAAAAATAAAATTCAACTTTAGCTATATCATTCTTGTGAACTAAAAATGCACACAGTAAACAACAGAATATAAACTCTTCCTTACCTGCATGTCCAAAATCAGTCCAGTTATCTGATTTTGTTGATTGTCTATAATCTAGAATATAAAATTGAGCAATTTAGAAGGCTTGAGTCTCTTCAGATCCTTGTCTAAAAATCAGGCTACAGGTGTGTAGGCAGATTCTAAATAGCATCTTTAAAAAAACAAGTGACAAGACAGTTCAACTCTGACAGAATACAAAATTCATGCAAAATCAATATTCTGAACAGAGACAGGCAGGTCTTGAAAAGTCATCAGAATTAGCAACAAATATGTAATTCTTCAATGAGGTATTTATTTCTAAATTAAAAAAAAAAAGAAGTGTAAGATTTAAGGTTAAAGATGGCACCAGCAGAATATTTGCAGACTAACCTTACTAGCTTTCTCATTCTTCTCCTTGAGACTTTCATTTTCACTCTGAAGCTGTTTTGTGTCCAACATAGGAAGTCGAATACCATCTTCCAGGCATTTTTCTACTTTCTGTTGTAAACTGCCATTCAACATGAAAGAAAGATTAGGTGGGTTAATAGAAACCAGAGGGTTGTGTGTTCTAGGAAAAAATTAGAAACTTGCACCATCTACCCAACCAGAACTGTAAAACTGTACCTAGCAGAATCCACCCTTATGTGATTCATGCACCAACAGCCCATGAATGATGCAAAAATTCTAAACTACTCAAGTTGCCGTGGCACTGACAAGGCCATATTCATGCAGATGAATGCAGGTTTTATGTGCCATACTCTGTGCTGAGTGTCCCAACAGGCACAGCTCCAGCAGTACTGTGTAGGAAGAGAGGGCAGAGAGGAGCAAAGCAAAGCTCTGCAGTGCTCACAGTCGCTCTGTGCCACTGGGGGAAGTGAAGCAAAGGTCAGAGGCATCTGTGAACCTTCACAGCTTTGGGAGTGTTTAAATCAGATTGTCTCACTGGGGCACATACAACTCAAAGGGGAGTCCAGAATCAAATGCTGTGCACCAGCAGTGCTGGTGCCCCATCCATCACACCCTCTGTGACTTGTAATGGGGAGCCCAAGGCCATTCCTGCCAGGAATGCTCCCACACAAGGGCATGGCCTTCAGACCCTCCATTGCTCAACTCAAACCATACGCGTAGCTACAGCCTCTGTCTGCTCACCTTCTCTCAGAAAGGAAATACACTTTATTAGTGCTAATCTTGCTGTCTAATTTAGAAACCAGAGGTCATCCCAACTATTTGTAGGCTTTCGGAAAAGACAGAATGATCCCCCTCTAGATTAGGGGAGCACGAAAGCCTTCCATTGGTAAGATGGAAACAATGTGTCAACAATTTGGCTGGCAAGGTGTCCCAGCCAGCTCCCCTTTCATCATGGAAACCTTTCAGGCTCCTGTGGCATGCACCTTTACCCAATGGAGGGACAACAAACTGCAGGAACATCCACAGATACTTAAAAGTGATTCTCTCCTGCTCCCCTTTAATAAAAAAGAAAATGTTTAAATAGGTCCCCTAAAACAGAACATAGTAACAAAGTCTCCATGTCTTACCTGGATATTCTTGGATATCTGTCCCATTTGTTTTTTCACACTTAGGTAAGTTCAATGACAACACACTAGCTACAGCTAAATTTTCTTGTAAATACCTGCACCCTCAATAAAAAGGTTAAGAAATGGCTGGAATTTCTTGAAATCTTTGACCCTTCCTTGATATACCCATCAGCCAATATCCAGTTTTTCCACAGCTCATGACAGGATCAGTTATTACATAGCCCTACTGACAGCTTCTATACAATGCCCCTTTGCCACACAAGTTTGTTGTATTCTCTATCTAGCAACAGGCTATGATGCCATTGCTGGAGTGTCCCACACCCTAAAAGACAGACAGCAAAGAAGACCCTAGGCTCACTCTTCTCTGTGGCATTAACTACAACTTGCCACAAAGCAAGTTGTAAACCCCTTACCATAAAAAGTCATTAGCACTGTAATAGATTAAGTCTGCAAATAGCATTAGGTCTTGACATCAGGTGGGGATGCAGAGCCATTGCAGGGCACAGCCTGAGCAGCTGCCCATACCTCTGCACTGTTGTGACCAGCTCTTTTTCTTTTTTCTTCTGAGATGCCAGCTGTAATTCTCTCTCTCTGCACTGTGACCGGGCCTCTCCAAGCTTCTTTTCCAACTCAGCCATGGTTTCTTGAAGTTGCTTGTTCTTCTCTTCTAGAATTTGCAGCTAAGACAAGGTTACATTAGTCAGACACTGTGTCACACCAGCAGAAGGCCTTGTGTCAGACCACAGCCTTGCAGTGACCTGCTGCATAGTTTCACAGCAGTGTTGCTTATGTGACTGTGAGAAAATCCTAATATCTTTCTAAAAGATTGAAATACTCTTCCTAAACATAAGGGTGAAAAAAAAAGATATTTTAAAACAGTAAAATACTTCAGAGCAGATATTAGGGAGCTTACTATATCTTTTAAATGTAAAACAAACCTCCCTTTACCTTACCTGTTTAGTCTGCCCTTCTATATCATCCAGTGTTGGAAGGTCAGCCAGGTATTTCTCTAATGTTTCAATTCGTCTTTGCTTTTCTTTGTTTTGCTCAGACTCTTTCTGGCATTTCTTTTTCAGGCTGTTAATATATCGGTCTCTAGTTTTAAGCTAGAAGAAAGAAAGAAAGAGTACATGTTTTATGACACTAGTAAAAATAAGCCTGCTTTGGAAGCAGAGGCTGTTAACTCTCCGAGAATTGTACTCTCAGCTGCATGAAAGCATTGGCTAAGAGCAGGAAACAAAACCAAAAGTTATTACTCCCAACAGCTTCAAGTTACAGGCCACATGTGTCCTCAAACCACAGCTGCTTCACCTCTGCTCAGAACAATCCATGTACCTTATGAACTGAAAACACAAAGTTTAATACTTAAAATATTGTTAATTCTTTCACCCACTGAGATGCCCATACATAACAAATAATTAGGATACATTTTAGTTCCTCTAGACTAGGAAAACAACTTAAAAACATGAGGACCAAGAAAACTATCAAAATTGGAAGCCAAAACCCTGATTTTGATGCAGTCTGACAATCACATCAGAGGATATCAGATCAGAATAGCTGCCTTTTTAAACACCTTTTCTGTAGGCACCTTAATTTTCCATGAGCCTGGAAAAGACTTTTTGCATTATGTTATATTTGTTTGTATTCCTGGTACTTATTTTGCTTTATTACCTAGACCAACAAAGTGGAAAGAAAGGCAGGAAAAAAGAGTATTTTCCACTGTCCCTCCCTGCCCTCTCTCTCCTCTTTTTGTTCAGTGCAGAGAGTGGATGGGTGTTAAGGGGCAAATCAGGACTGTGCAGTGAAGCAGGGTCCAACCTACAGACCATGCTGCTAACACAAGCACTGCTGTACAGGTCCTCACCACTGCTTGCCAATTCCTACACAGTGAGCAATCCAGGCAGGAAAACCCACAAAAGAGGAGCAGCAGTATTCAATTTCTGCTCTTCCTGCCTCAGTGAAAAGCATACTAAGGGTTCACAGGAAATGGTACAGCAGAATTTTGAGATGAATTATGCATTCTTCTTTGTCTTTCCACTGGACACTTCACTGTATCACACTGCTTGTATCCCTTGAACCTGATTTAATATAAATTAAGCCCAGTAATTAAAGAAGATGAAGTTACAGTGACAATGTATCCCTAAAACATTAATTAGGAACCCCTTGGTCAAATGGCACATTCCTGCCTGCAATAAAGGAAGGCTGTTAGTACATTCAAAGCTACCCCTGGGAATTCCTTATGCCTGCTAAGGAGCCCTTTCTCCAAACAGTTCCAAGAACACAGCTATCTTTGTCTCAGTGTAAAGTCTACTCTGAGCATTCTAAGAAAGCTACAAGAGAATCACTCCTGTTAAATAGGCACATACAGGCTGGTAAGTGCATCTCAAAGCTTGAGGGCCACATTTACAAACCACACTAAAAATAAGGATTTAATTTTCACAATCTATGTTTTAAAATTATATTTTATTTATATAATAAACACTACAAGCTACAATACTGAACAGCTTTTTTTTTTTCCAAAGCTTAACTGATACCTTATTAAATCTGTTACCATGATTAACATTCCACCTAGTATCACTTTCTAGGATATATTTTCTGCAAGTCTAGATTTATCCATTACCAAAACCTGAAATCAATAATCTTCTTTTTCTGTCACAGACAGTTTAGTGATGTTTTGAAAATAACTCAGGCACCCATATATCAAGTTGCTTTCTAGCAAAAATATGCTGCTGCAACAGTGACAAAAAGAAAGGTGGATCAGGAAAGACACTTACTTTCTCCTCCATCTTCTTTTTCTCCTCACTAGATTTGTTTGAAAGTTGTTTCACAATTTCACTGAGTTGCAGTTCCTTGCTCTCAGCTGCTGCAATCTTTCGCTCAAGCTCCTCGAGGTGGGATGCTGATCTTTCTGAAATGTGAGGCTGCAGCGGTGTGCTCTCATACTGTGGTTGCTTATGAAAAGAAATAAAATAATCACACAAATGAACACACACACACACCGCTGTACACTTGAACTGCAGAACAGAAAACAGTTTTGCATTTTTTTTTTAGCTGTCAGGAAGGGTGGGGTTTGATTTTTCAAACATTGAAAGACAAGGCAACAGCATCAGTTTCGGGAATCTGAAGCAAAGAGACAAAGAAGTTGGACACCTTTACACTCATAACAAATGCACAAGAACATTGTGTGGCTACTTTCCCCCTCAGATTTATGGAAGATGTGTGATTTCAAAATAAATCCCTATAAATGCAGAATAAAAGCATTTTCAAAACAAATCACTACCACTGCTTTATCATACCATCTCCTGAGAAGAAAAACATTTTAAAATTGCTATGAATATACTGAAGTAAGAGACTTCAATCTCAAGATCCTCCTAAAGCAGAACATCAACACCAGTCAAGGCTTAGAGCAATCACTCAGGAACAAGCAGGAACACTAGAGCTACAGTCAGAAGGCAGGTCTCCTGTCTTTTGTTCTGTGTACCAACACTTCCATCTCCACTGCCTAGAGACAGACAAGCACAAAATGGAAGTTGGCTGCATGTGGGATGAAAAAGGAGATGCATCCCATTAAGCTTTTAATTTCAAAATTCTTTTAATAACATAAATTGGTTATCTTTAAAAATACTGCCTGTATAATTTCTTTAACCAGTGACATTCCTTCAGTAAAGTATTAAAAGATTAAAACCTTCATTAAACTAGATTTGCTTTTATAAATTTGTCTTAGAGAAGCCAAGCAGAAAATCAAATACAAATCAAGCAGAAACCCAAATACATTATAAACTTTCAATCTTCTTTAAATTATGAAAGAGGAATGCACCTGCTGCTTTATTTGAAGCATACTAAGATATGTGCACTAAATTTCAGTTTCTGCAATATTGTTTCCTTTGTTTGTTTATCTGGGTTTTTTGTTTGCATCTTCTTTCCCTCTCCCCCCTCAAAAAAAAATTCTTAACCTACAAATTAGGTTAAAATCCAATTAGGTTAAAACCTTAAAATTTAAAGTATTTTGTAAAAGAAGATCTGGAAGCAACAAAATCCTAGACATTCCTAGATGTCTCAAAAGTTTCTGTATACCTAAGTTCAGCTGAGGCTCCACTTGAATTTCTCTGCTGTCACACAAACCACAGTCTCACATGATGTACAACTGTGCTATTCCAAGTACACAAGTAATGTCATGCTGAAGTACCCTAGCTGAGATCCTACTGCAGTGCTTGTGACAGAAAAAAATAACATAACAAAAGAGGGACAGAAAAGCTATTTCTCTGCATAACTACCTTTAAGAATCCCTTGCTGTAATGCCTTTTAGATATGCCAAGGCCTGGAGATGGAATTGGTGTGCTACAAGCAGCCACAGTCCTCGCACTGATGTGCATTTCTTGGTGAACCTTTGCTACCTCATATCCTTATGCCACTTGTCCTAAGTTTCATCTACCTAGCACAGGTATCAAGTATACTCAAAATACCACCAGACATTCCCTTTCAGACCAAGTGCTCCCTAGAAGCACTCGCCCATATCCTTTTCAGGTTCTTGTCAAAAGGTATTCCACCAGTCTGTTTCCCTTCTCATATCTCCTCCATCTACTCTATCCATAAAATCTAACCATCTATCCAGGGGAGCAGTATTTCCTCATCTTCAGAAAATCTCCCATTAGATATTTTCAGATAGTCTCCTATCAAACTATTTTTTCTCCTACTATCTCCCTGTAGGACTACCATACATGCATGCTGTTAAACTCTTATAGTGTCACAATCCTTCATTGCTATCTTATTTTTATCAGACTTCCAAGTATGTACAAGACTAACAAAACTTAGATTTCCGCAAATATAAGGTAAACTACAACACTTGCAGAAGGTTTTCTCTACACAATCTGCAGCTATGAAATTACATAGCCATCAATAATCACAAAAGCTCTTCACTCTGGCCTGCAGAAAATGGTGAAGATGCTTTAGGTGCCAGGTGCTGGGCAGTGGAAAGCTTTGCTGAAAGAAAAGCATTCATCCTACCTGTAAGTTAGTCAGGTATGGTTCTTCGCAGTTCACAAGATGGCTCAGTCTTGCATGTTGAGCTCGTATTTCATTCTCCCTTATCTTCTGATGTAAACTGTTAATTTGCTGATTCTGCCTGTAATACACAAATTTAAATTGGGAAAAAAAAAAGGAATGGAACAGAGATTAAAAAACAGAGATCTTAAGACTTATACTAAAGAATACATTAACAGTGGTATTCAACTATCCAGGATTACACTAGCTGTTGGTTTTTTCTCACTGCAGCCAGACTGCAACTGTAGAAATACAATTTGAAAACTCTTATCAATTTTGTGTGGGTTGAGGGAGGCTTCTGTTGCCATCTGCTGCTAGGGTTGGAAGTATAAGCAGGGGAAAGCATACAGAAAGCAGAACAAAACCAAACAAAAATGGCACCTTCATTTCACTTGGACTCCTCCTGCTTGGCCCCTCTTTTTACCAGAACCAATTTCTGATAAAAGCTGAGGAGATTTACAAATCAAGAGGAACAGAAAGAACTTAAGAAGAAAAGGCCATTATATAAGATAGTCAGCACAGCTTCCCTACAAGGTCTTGCTTTTTTCTTTGCTTAAGACTTTCTCAATCAACTGCTTTACCTAAGACATACCTTCCCCCTAGGGTAAAATACTGCACTGTGTGCTACCACAAGTAGCAGACACCCACTGCTTGGCCAGTGTACAACAAAAACAGTATCAGCATTGTATCATTATTGAATTATAACACAAATTGTATCACTGCTTAAATCCTGACTGCATTTGAACTCGGCAGGACTGCAGGGCAAACACCTGCCAGGTCTCTGCCATGGCACAAGTCACAGCCCCACGAGGTGTGCAGTAACTCTCCATGGAGCAATAGGCACCTCAAAACCTGACCCAGAGTGGAGCTGTCAGCACCCACCAGAAACACACAGAGACCTCTCAATAAACTTAAAACCAATTTTGTGCACTCTGTAATTTTCCTTCTTTTTAATTCTAGGATATATTTGCATGCAAGCAAGAAATTTTTTTTTCATAGTTTCACCTAAGCATGGAGCATGACTGGCTTTTCTGAAAACAATGATGCTGAACCCAGGTGACTAAACCCAATATTAAGAGGAGATAAACAGCAAATACAGGTTAACTTCAAGGGAAAAGACCTTTCCTGTGCATACCCTGGAAGAGCAAATCCTGCAAAGTATACAGAAAAATATCAACATCTGTTGCTTTTTTTCAAATTCGGAAGGGTTGTGTTTAGGAAGAGCATCTTGGAAACAGTAGAAGGTGTTCAAAAATATGGATTATATAAGCTATAAACTAATACAAACTATCTATTAGTTGAAAAGATGCCAACTGCAAATTTTAATAGGATGCTGAAGGGACCATTTTAGCTACTCATATTCTTCTAGCTAGTCATCAGCCAACTGTACCCCTATTATTTGGTTTACAAAAGCAAGAACATATTTTAAAAATATTGAATATAGTAGAAGTTATTTCTCAGCCAGATGTGTTAAAGAAAACATAATGAGAACTTTTTTTTTTCTGTTTCCCTATTTTTATATCTATAAAGAACAGCAATGAATGGAAAGCCAGTATATGTAAGTTGCCATTTGTTGGTACCTTAGAACAATTTATTCAACATGAATGAATAAAGAGAGAGCAAGTGAATATATTTATGTGACTATAGCGAATTTCAAAATATTTTGTATCAGCACAGGTGATTTTGAGGCTTCCCTGTTCCCTCTACTATCTAGATTGAACAAGCTTGTACAAATACAAAAGGAGTATGTGATATCAGAAGGCTGTGCACAATTCTGGTTGTCATCTGTAAGATGGCACTAAAACAAAAAGCTTCCAACTTATTTTGGAAGATTAGGTAAATGAATATGCTCTTAACTTTTAAGATTCCTTACAAAACCCCAGAAGTTTGTACAATTATATGAGAAAATATGAAGTCTCAATGACTTCTGTGCATGCCTGGTCACAGAGAACAAAATTATTTAGTATGAGTTATTCAAACCTATGAACTGAAGCAAATTTTTATTTTTTATCACCTTATTACTTCCTAGACAGATCTATTAAAAAGTCATTGTTTTAAAATTATTTATGTGTTTTAAAATTATTTATCCACTCGTCACATACCCCTTGAAAGCACTATAGGATTTTCTGTTTATGGCTGATTGCAATTTAGCCTCCCCTCCCAGGCAGGATTTCAAGAGTCTGAACACTACAGCCTGGAGAATATGTTTTAAAATATTTTTGAACTACCAGTGGAGTTTGAACTACATTATTGTATTTCTTTTCATAATCCTTTCCCTACCTTACCAAATCTCTATTGCAAAAAAGGTGAGACAAGTTAAACCAAGATGAGACAGAACACAGTTTAGCTAGCTTGCTTCTTTTCACTCTGCAAAGCACAAAACTCTCCATCATTATATAACCTCGCCAACAAAACACACTCTAGAAATGTTTTAGGGCTCTGCAGACTCCACAACTTCTTCACATAACTGCCTCTATGAAAACAACATTAACCTCATGGCACCCTGAAACAAACATTTTGCTGCATAACTAGAGAGTCTGAGCTTTATCCAAAAGGAATTTAGAAATTTCAGTTGCTCTCAAAAACACAGGTTGCCTATTACAGTGGGAACACTGTCCCCAGAAGCCTCCCTATTAGCAATCTATCAGCCCAGCACTTTAAAAAAGCAAAACCAAATACAATCAGCCTTTAGCATTTAAGTGCCTCCAAGTTTCTGTCAAGCTCCTCAACCTTTAGTGCTTCTAGAAGCCATCTGAGTACAAGTGGGCACAGCTCTGGGCACGGGGGAATCTGACAGGACTCCAGCCTTCAGTGCACAGAAACCAGACCTCACCTCACACATGTGGGTTCAGTGAAAGTACTGTACCTAGGCACCATGGAAACTGCTTTCCTTCACAATGTCCTTATTTTTTTCCCCATAAGTGAGTGTTACAACTTTATGCTGACAGCAAAGGAAGAGTTACAGGTGTACTGAATGTCATGGCACTTCTCACATGGTTTCATGCAATCCCTTTGTCCAATGCAAAAATCACTATTTTACTTCAAGTGTCTGTCTTGACACATCTCCTCCCCTAACACTCAGACTAAAGTAGAAGGGAACAGGAGGCAATACCCTGATCCAAAGTCATCAACCAACCAAAGGGACTCAGAGCTGAAAATTTTGTTTAAATAAAATAAATAAAAGTTAAAAAATGAAAATAAATCAGAAAAGGCAGGAATAAAAAACATCCTTTTGGAAGGGACATTTTAGCGTTCCTTATGTAAACTGATCTTCCAGAAGGAAATGGCACTAAAAGATGCATAAACTGTAAATATTCTATCCAATCAATTAATGCAAACGTGAGACTAATAACATTGTTTTCACAAACACTTCTGACACAAATCTTTCAAGCTGTCCCTCAAGGTGTAATATTATTTCCAGAAACTGGGGGTGGCAGTACAGAAACAGACAAAAAGAGAATCTAAACTTCTCTCAAAGTAGAAGAAGATTGCCTGGTACACATTTACCCACAGAAGAGTTCTGCACTGAGGACATCTTGTCTTTTTCTTCAGGTATAATGATTTAAAGGGATTTTTTTTCCTTCACAAGCCACCTGCTTGCTATATTTTCATCAACCTTTTTCTTTTTTTAATTTCACTGATATACACTTTTCAACCTCTTTTGAACCATAAATAAGCTGAGATCAAATCCACCCTGTACTGCTCCCAGGTACATTCTTTCTGAGGGAACTCAGCAGAAGTGATAGGTTATCCAACAATGTACAAGACTCAAGTGGTGGCTGTGTCCTGCTCTGTGGTCTCCTGAACCAGCTTTTATGTCCCAGTTTCCACATGTTAGCTATTCTAGTTAGAGTATTCACAGAAAGCCCTATCATTTTCGCAAAGTAATGACTTTGGGTTATTTCCAGGTCTTACAAACATGCATTTTGCTCCCTTTTCTTCCATTACCTTCAACATTCTTTATTTTTCAAGGCTTCAGTCATGTTTCACTACTTCAGATCAATGATATTTTGTTAGGAATGAAAAGTTAAAAACCTGTCATGGCAGATTGTATCATTTTCTCACCTTTCCCAGAATTACCAACTGCCACCCCTTCATAAAATCCTGACACTACAGATTAGGCGATCAAAGATGCTGATTCTGTGTAATTATTTCCTTGGCATTTAAGGAGAGTAGTATTCTTTATCTGTCTTTCTGCCTGCCACAGACACTTCCATTCATAATCCCCCCATCCTGTGACTCTACTTAAAAGCTGTCTAGAATTCAGAGGGAAACTTCTAATGCTATTTGACCCTATCTAAATCTATTGAAACTAGCAAAAAGAAAGTTAGAACCATAACCATGACTTATCAATGGTAAGAGGAAGGTCTTTATTTTGATTCAATTGCAGTTCTGTCCTTTAGTTGAAACAATCCCCTTTGAAAATTCAAGTCAGCACAGAGGATGTGGGATAGCAGAGAACAGCAGTCAACTCAATGTGCACAAGCCTGGACTGTCTTCAAAGAACAGCATTAACAAACTACTTAATTTAAAACTGATTCTCCTTAAATCTCAAAAAATATTTGTATGACATAACTGACATTCATATAATTTTCTCACATTCCTGCAGGACAAGCGTGGACACATGCTTATACAAACATTCACATATGCATTTGTCTGCAAAGAAACCATATTTCTTGAATCTGGGACCAGTTCACCCATTCTCCATAAGCCCATCTTAGAAACCCACATCTGCCAGAGAAGCACTTCATCCCCCCAACTTCTAAGCTATTCTTCTTAACTTTAATTTTTAGATTAGCATACATCCAAGTCCCACACTCTAAGTCAAGGTAAGATAAGTATCTTGAAACAATTCAGGGACTTTAGAACAGAGCTTCCTCCACCACAGAGGGGACAGTAGTAACTTCTTAAGAAAACAAATGACAAATGATGCTTACCTTCATAAGTCACAAGTCAACAAGAATTTTCTGCTTTAGGTGAAAATGTCTGAGCAGACTTCTTCAGAATCAGGATACAAAGTAAAATACAACATGGATCTGTATTACAGATATAATTTATTCCATGCTGCAGCTGGAGGTACGCTGCTTTGTTTTGTTGCTTAAGAAGTTGGATACAAATTTTTATATCCCTTTGTTTTAGAGGCATGATCTCTTGGGACCTGAAGTCCAACGTGCAGAGTACTGATAGGGAAAGAGATCCTTAGTACACAAAGTCCTAAAAACAATGTGAATATATTTTCCGGAATTCAGAAGATAATGCCAGAGAATGAAAACATCAGCAAAATTTATGAGAAAAGATCTCCAATTTCCTAAGCAATGAAGTCTCCTTTTTTTGTGAAATTGTTCTAAGTGAACCTTTCTTCCAGTCAAAGCAGAACTTATCTTGAAGGAAATAGCAGAGCAATACCTTGGGGAGTTGAGACATGATTTCTGCTCTGTATAGATTGGTTTTTCATGCTATTTTTGAATGACTTTTCTGAAATGCATAAAGTTTGAAATGCTTGCCTGACACACTAGCCTGAGGTAAGCTAGTGCTAAAGCAAGGAAGGCAAGAGCAGAGACAGTAACTCTACTTTCTCAAAAGCTTTGTGCTACTTAATCAAGGGAGTGAGGCATGAGAGGGACACGGACACAAACATCCCTTTGGAGAGAGGGCTGCACTCTCCCTCCCATGGTGGGAGCTCTTTACCTTCCGTAGTCTCCTGCCAGGACAAACACAGAGAAACTCTTGAACCTCCCCTGCAGTTCTCTGCCAAATACTAGAACTTCCTACAAATATTTAAATCCTCAGAATATATGAAATGGTTTAGCACCAGTTCCACAGAGAAGTATCTGGGATGGCAACTGACCAAAACTGCCCAGTGTTGCACAAACACCACACAACCATGGTCAGTGAGAGAGACAAGCACTCAGCCTGACAGAGGCCAGTTTGGACACTTCATAGAAGACATGCTCATCAGCTGGAGAGATCTCAAAAAAATAACAAAAACTACTTGATGACTAAAAAAACATTACCCAGGAGGAAAGATTAAGTTATATCAGGAAAAATTTTCTAACATTTGAGCTAATTAATCACCAAGCTGCCCAACCCAGAAAAGATACAGAACACCTGGTACTCCACATACCAATAGTGTAACTATCTAGTCACAGCACTACTGCTTGCCTTTCCCAGGGCCTGGCAGTCGGGTTAAATAGGTGCTTTCTAGCCCAACATCCTCTATTTATTGCCAAGATTTAGGTTATTAGATGAAAACTAATTTCACCAGTGTAAGTAGCATTCACATCTGGAAACGTGACTTTTTAAAACAGCTAAAATTATTACTCTGTAACAAAACCTTCATGAATATTTACCAGCTCAAGACATATAGAAGTCTCATCCACAAGTTACCTGGGTGATTTGTGATATTGGAAAAGATAAAGGCATCTTTTAAACACTTTTATTGGAAGCAAAGTGTATTTTATACAGCAAAGTACTCTGAGGAGGTTCCTTGCAGCCCCACTCCCTGCACAGGACTCCCTGTTATACAAGCATGCACTCAGCCCATGGGTGGTATGAAGCTTCAGGTTCCTCAAAAATGGCATCAAATTATCACTCAGGATATGCTAATGCTGCAGATCTTAACAAGCAAATCAAAATTACAAGAACTATAGCTTTATACTAGCATTAAAATGAGCACTACCAGAGCACATACAGCTTCATGTCATCTACTGAAGTCACGACAATTTGATACAAGGCAAAGAAAATCTACTTCTCTTGTCTCAGTGAAAACTTCTAATCCAAATTCAGATTTGGATTTAAAAGTTAATGATTTAGCAAGTGTTTTAAGAATGTATATGTTGTTACAGTCTGAGGGATAACAGTTATTCAATAAAATTGTACTTCCAAATCTTTCCTGGAAAAGTTGTTCAAATGCTCTTATGCTGTCTGCAAGAGAACACTGCATGCACAAGTGTTATTCTCAGCAGCTTGTGTCATATGTCCAGATATTTGGCATTTATTCATACTACATGCAGCCCCTGTCACATATCTACAGTGGCAGCCTCAAGAGACATTCAGCATTGCACCGAACACTGCAATTTCAGTGGTGTTAATGTACTGAACAGAGGAGCAACGTGAAGAATTAAGATGTGATGCTGTGATTTTCTAAACCAATGCAAACACTGCTGGCTCCCTCTGGTGCTAAATATAATGCAGTGTTACATACTAAGCTGCCAGAGAAATAAGGCAATGATATAATCCAATTATTTTGTACAGCAGGTGACAGACATTACAGTAATAAGTGTTGCAGCAGGAAATTTCCTCTTACAGACTAAATCCTTAAGTCCTCATTCATGGCCTGTGCAATAGTTCTTATGTGGAAAAAACATGAGACACACCTTAAAGAAGGGCCACTGTGTTCTGGTATGCACACACAGAGCAGGCTTGCTTTCTTGCACTGTGTTCTCACTTCCTGAATGTAGAGTCTTCCCCTCATTTTCTTAAGAGTGGACTAAAAAAACATTTCTGGTTTCTACTTATTAACTTAGTAGTGACTCCTAGAGCAGCTTTAAAAAGCAAACCAAAACCACTTTTAAACCCATTCATTTATGCTGTATACTACTTAAATTAAATTGATGTATTTTGTGTAGTCTGTTTAGCATTTATTTATCTATTACTAAACCTGTTCAACACAGCATACAGATCAAAATCAAGGTACTTGTTCTATTCTCAGGCTCAAGTGGCTCTTTGGGATTTTAAAAACTTAAAAATGCTTGCATTTCTAGTGACACACCAAAGTATCCAAATATTATGATTCAAACTGCTAAGCATTACTCCTTGAATTGCTTTTGTAACTATTGGAAGCTTACTTGCTATTATTCCTATCTGGTAGATTTCCAATGCAAAAAGAAGGAAATTTATTCATCTAATCTGGAAGGGCAGAATTTTTTTTGCCTTTTTATCTTTGTATGGAAAGAAGAAAAGCAAGGAAGCATGTTTCCCTTTCCTTCTTCTCCTCCCTTTTTAACAAGACCAAGGTACAACAGCCTAAAGATACTACCCTGTACAGAGCACCCATTTCCTACATATCAGCAGATTTAAGCACGGCTACGAAGAACAAGGTGTGTGATGTTAATCTCCTCCACTTCCTCAATAAGTGGGACACCAGTACAACTCCCAATAAAAGAGTGTTTAACCTTAAAAAAAAAGGGTTAATGACCCTGTGGCTGAAAGGGAGACTGGTGACAAGGGCAAGAGGGAGGCATTGCTGGTGTGCCTCTTTCCATCCAGCTGTTCCTTGTACTTGCCAGCAGCAAACAGCTGGGTCTGGGACACCGTGCCAGCTGCTGTCCTGCTCCTCTGCCTACCAGGCAGCAGGAGGTTAACACAGCTCTTCTGAGCTCCTGTCCCCTCAACTACCAGTTGGTAAATTCAGCATGCGACTTAAGGAGGCTGCACCTTTTATAACTCCATGAAAACCACATATACAAAGAGCCCTCTCAGCAAACACCTCCTACCTAACCTCATTCAACAAATTACTTTCTTCCCCATTTGCCCAAAGCATAAATTTTATTCTGTAATTTAGCTACCACCATGTTGAATTAACTACAATTTAGCAAGCACTTTATGTTTTTAATTTTAGGTCACTATTCCCAAAGAAATTCAAACTCTGAAAAGAAGTTTAAATTAAGCTCAGGAAGACCAAGAGCTGGAATATTTAGGTTTATTCCCAAATACCATTCTAGGCTCAGGGCAAGAAGGCCCTGAGCTCCCATGTGCTAAATGTAGGTAACACCACATTTTCACTTAGTGCTGCTTTGTGGCTTAAAGAAAGGTAGTTTTCACACTTAAGCCTTATTAACACACCATCTAATAAGAAATGTAACACTAGTGCTTCTTAAGGGAGTTCTATTTCAAGGTTTTTGCACAGCAGATACGTACCATTTTCTTCATGAGTGAAACCAAAAGTATTATTATGTATCACAGAAAGCACTACCTCTTCTTAAAAAAAACCTAAACAATCTGTTGTTAAAACTTTGTAAATATGCAACATCAATTTGTATTAATCTTGAAAATACAAATCCACTGATGTTTCTATTTCATTTTAAAATACCTTTTCAGGCAAATATTTTGCTCAAATGGAAATTCAATATTCAAAGAAGAGCCTGTTCTGTGATGTATTTTTACACCCCATTATTACAAATTACAATATTTAACACCAAGTATCTATTTGAATATGTAACATCACTAAGTGGTCTGTTCCATTTCAATAGCTTCCAAACTGTATTTTTCCTTTTCAGCTGAATGAAAAGAAATTATCTAAACGGACTTCTGGCAAGAAATCCTGAAGGAACTGTATTCATTATCAGAAAGTCACACAAAGAAATTACTTGTACAAAAAATGAACCAGCACACCATCACTGGGTATCAAGAAATAACTTTTCTTCCTCCACATGAACAGTCTCAGGTAACATTAGCAGGCAGCCAGGTTGCAAAGAGTCATTTCAGAAACTTCTTCCTTGACTGTAAATATGCTTTCAGCATGAGAAGAGCAACACCAACTGCATTTTCAGCTGCCAGTGTGTAACAAGCCTCCCTGCAGAATGCACAGGATGGTAAGCCCAGCAGAGGCACTGAAGACTGTTATCATTACAGTGCAAGGGCTTCCATATTGTTGTCCCTTTATTGCAAGACTTTCATACCTCCTTGATGTTTCTCATAGGCAGCTCGCCTAGGCACTGACTCTTCCTTGTCCTCACAGCCACCAACTGACTCCAGTTCCCCCTCAAGCCACCAATTCACTCTTTTATAGCACTCTTCTTCTTATTGGCTACAGCTGTGGCCTGTTAAAGTCAGTCCTGCTCCTAATCTTTAATAATTGGCTCAGCTGCAACTTCTTAGGGGTAAGATTACTTTCTATACTACCTTTATTTGCTTATATTCATTCTAACCCCCAACAGAAGACCACCCCAGCCATCATGAGCAATGCACTCACAAACACTGCTGACAGCCCGGGCCCCAGGAGGTGGGCTGCAAGTTTGCTACTGCAGCATTACTACTGACATAGCAAGCCTGAAAAAAACCCACTGTAATTTAGATGGCCTTCAAGCAGCTGATCAAAAGGCTCTGACAGAGGAGATGTAAACAACAGCTAAAGATGTTTCCATTTTAACTTCTTACCCCCTCGGGAGATCGCCACCTCCACAGGAGAGCTGGCAGAGTGGGATGGTGAGCCCATGCCTCAGTTCCTAACTGTGCCATCTTTGCTGCAGCAGCAGGTAAACACACACTAGCATCCTACATCCAGCTGGGGAACCCAGTGACAACTGCAGTGATTGCTGAAAAGCCACCACAGCTACTGGCCAGTGTGCTAAGGGACAGTAACACCTTCAGCCACTGCAGTGCCTCATTCTGTTGCAATAGAGGAATGAACAGATCTTGCACAAGCCTAATCCTCCTGGTATTAGAAACTGTGAGTTTGGGCAGAGAGTTGCTATTAAGGCCCATTCAGATTGACAGGAATTTTAATACAAGCTTATATATTTATTGACATAAAGATTCTGGATTTAATAATTTAGTTATTTTTTTAATCAGAACAATTTGTATGAGGACTTGAATAGGACTTTACTGCTGAATATTACTACAAAGGCCAGTTTCTCAAAGCTTTATCAACTGGCTTCAAGTATTTCTGTACTTGTGATGGAAAAGAAAATCAGCACAACGAACCTGACCAATTTCCACTCTGGAACTCCCTTACAAGCAGAAAGATGTCCTATACAAACCTATAGCCTGGTAAGAAGCTAAGAGGGGAACCTGACAGCAGAAGTGGCTCTTGGGCTCACTGTTCCTTTTCCACTCCAGAGGCATTAAACCTCCTAAATAATTTCCAACTTTGTGTAAGACTTTAGGCCAGCTGCCAGTCTTCTCTCCTAGCAGGATTAGCTCCTACATACTTGGGCATAAATAGTGGCTGGACTGAAACCTAACAACTTTACTAAGTAAGTAGTTTCCCTTGAAAGCCAGCTTTTACACTGTAGCTTTCACTTCATCTTAGCTAATTAATGCAGCAGGAGCTGGGTACTTACCTATCAATTACAAACTCCTTCTGTCTTAGCAGCCCTTCTTTAATTTTCATTAGAGATTCCCAGTTGCTGGAGTCCTGATAGCTGGTAGCTGGGTAACTTGAACGAGCTGTTCCAGGTGAAACCTGCATAAAAACAATTGTAGGATTAGGCCCCAAAACAGTGAAAGTAAATAATGTGCTACATATTACAGCATTTACAAAGAAGTTTGCTCTTACAGAAACCTAAGTACTGTTTTTCAGTTTAATTCAGATTTGCTTTGTGCAAAACAACTGGATTTATAAACAAATTTCTGGAAACAAACTTCAGCCCAGCGTCATTGATTTTATCATTTCTCTACTAAACAATTCATAGCTCTGAAAGCAGTTTGGAACAAAAAGCTCACTTAGAATTAACTATCTCATCAAGAGGAAGAGCACAAAGCATTCATATCACATCCTGCTGCAATCCTTGTAGCACTTGAAAGGCCAGGGCTGGGTAGCTCAGACCTGCTGGTAATGGCAGGTAACAGTCACCACTGCCCTGTTCAACTCCCGCCCATAACAGTTGTCTCTTTACAGAGAAAGAGACATTTCCCTTGATGTGTGTGCACTTAAATACAGAATATGGAAATATAATTCTGGCTGAATTGTAAGAGAATACAACCTTCACAAATAAGAGGTTTCAGGCTTTCTATTAATTTTCACAAAAGCCAGGCTTCATGTCTCACAACAAACTGAGGGCAATAACTGAACTAAATATGAACCAAGAACATCATGGTTTGGAACAAAAGTAAAAAAACTGGGGCATTCAAGAAAGCATTTGTTACAAATTTTTGCATCAGGAATTCACGTAAGGGATGGTTTAAGCTAGAGCTTCTGAGATCAAGCTGAAGAGTCCCAGCATCAGCTGCCATGAAGTACCATTTAATCTTTCACCAGTTTTTTGAATCACTGAAAAAAGATAACTGTCTTTATTTTCTGAGAGGAATCCTGGACAATGCTGTCTTTCTATGTTTTTGAAAAAGAGCAGAAGGAAAAAAAGTGAAAACATGGCTATTAAAAAAGATATTTTAAGCTCTTTTTTCTTTTATAGTGCCACAATGTTTTAAATTTCACCTGAAATTACAACAAACTGTATTAAGACCAAGACATATGATCAACAGTTAAAATAAGTTAAACAACTGCCAAGCACTCCATGCTTCTGGTCAAAGTTTTACTGTGAATTATAACACTGAATGGAAAGAATTCATTGCTTAAACCCCAATATCATGAGGTACTAAAGTCAGGAGCCAATTCCGCACAACTATAATCTCTTCTGTAACTTTAAAAATTATTTCTTCCCGTTCAGTTTACTTCAGTTCAATCCCTAGCTTGGTCACTGATGTGTTTCTGCACATTTATTATCTTTGAATTCATAACCTAAACCAGGTAAGATGACAAGATTTAAAATTTCTAAAAATCTTTCAAGACTGTTACACCCTCACCTCACCCCTCATCCCCCCAGGTCCAATTCATCTGCTTCAGGGAATATTTCTTTTGCTTAACAAACTGGAGAGCCTCAATAGTAAGATCAGTTATGAATCATTAAAAAAAACAAACAAACAAAAACTGACCACAAAAAACAACAACAGTTCTACACATTAAATACTGCACACACCAATTAAAAACAAAATCTGAACTGGTGATATAATATTTTTATTTTTGGTTTGGGCAGTGATCTAATAAACTCAGGAAAGACACCTAGTCATGATTCTTCCTGTAAGTAGCACATATGTAGAGTCTTTACAGCTTAGAAGTTTATTTTGCCTGGGTTGCTCCATCCAGACCACATCACTTCAAAGTCATCTTTGGTGCTTACAGAATACCTTGGGATTCTCACATACTGTTCTGTATTATACATACGACTGGCTGAATTGAGAGGCACCAGCACAAACCTATTCCAGTCAAAGTCTCTCAGTCAGCCATGCCATGTCGTGCAGTACAAAGTGACAACATCAGGAACTATCACTGAACTTCATGTTATGAATTTTTTTCCTTTGCTTTTCCCACTATAGTGCTGATGAATGCTGGAACAGACATCCACCTCAACACCACTACACTACCGTCAAAAGAGAAAAAAGAAACAGTCCTTATTGCAGCTGGGATTCGATCTTTACTTCTCAGAGCCAGAACTTTCTCTACTCAAGAGAAAACTCACAAGCATTTGACATGATGAACAGGAAATATATGGCTTTATAAAGCCAAATCAATTTATTGAACATGATTACTTTTGTCTTTAAAACTGAACTATAAAAATGAAGAAATTAAAGACAGCAATTTAAATACAAACCCATCTTAAGAATGAAGACATTCTGGAAGTCACGGGTGGTTTCTTTAAGAGAATTTTTCAATGCAAAACCTTTATTTCAATCTAGCACCTCTGCAAACATTAATTTGCACTGAAGTCAGAAAAAAACCCTTCAAATATGGTACAATAAACAGAAGTTGGGAAAAAACCCTTCAAATTTGGTGCAATAAGTAAGTATACAAGTCAAATACTGTAGCTGCTGAAAAGCAACGCAATGTGTTTTGCAAAGTTAAGAACAGAGCAATATTTTGTGAATGACATGCCAACAATAGTGTGTTAGTTTGGGGTTTTTATTAAATTTAAACCATAAAGCCTCCATAGATTACTCACTGACATACTTTAACTCTGGAATATACCCAATCCTATGGAGTATATACAGGCTGTATACACGTATGTAACACCAAATAAAATATTACTTTGTATTAAAATTGTATGCTTCTATTTTTCACTCTGAACAAATGAAAACAAACAAAAATGTTTGATTCTGATATCATGTTTAATCCAATTAAAAAAAAAAGAAAAAGAATATACTAAAAATACTTAGCACTTCCCAAAATAACAAGACACTTCACTCATTTAGGAGCACATGGTGTTGATTACTACAAACAGCTTTCTAGCTGCTTTGAATTGTGTGGTAACACACAGGCAGCCCGCTTACGTTTGAGTATCTTGTCTCCTAAGGATATCAAACCAAATAGTGAGACCAGATACACTTCCAGGAGTCATATTTAGAAAGCCATCCACAACTCCAAGCCCTTAACTTGAATCGTCCACAACTACAAAACAAAATACCATCTGGAAAGACACAACATTCTTTTCTATCTGTCCTACAAAATACAACTATTTTTGTCACCTGGCACCTCTTCTGAGAGTATCAGCCTTGTCCTGAGAACATGTGTTCAGTTAGAACAGTATCCTTTGCACAGTGACATCCAAAGGTCCTCACTAGCTTGTTTTGTGACAGAGGCTTGGCAAACCTTCAAGTCACTGTTGAGGCAAAGTCAGCTGCTGGGGAAAAAGAAATAAAATAAGAAATCTTTGCTGTACTAACCTAGATGCAAATACTGCTGGAACAGACATTGCTGACTATAGCTTCATGCTTATTATCAGTGGAAAAACAATTTTGCTGTGGACAGAGTGTAACAACATTTAGATAACTTAGATCAAATATGGCTGGGTTTTAAATTGTGCTAATTAAAATTATCTTCTCAAACATGCCCATAGTTTCTGCCTGAAGCAGATCAGGGTCTCAGCACACAGAGGAGCCCAGCATTCCACATGTAACGTGCTGTATCATGTCAAATGATGTCATTTACTACATCACAAAGTAAAGTCTGAAAATGTCAACACAATACTTAATCTCAAAAAACCCCAAAAACCAAAGAAACCCCCCCAAAACCCCAATCTATTTGAAAGGGTTTTTTCATTAAAGTCACAGCTTAAATAATCCAGTGCTGTCCATACTCCAACTGTAGATGTTCACAGTCCATTACTAACAACTAGCAGAGCACCAAGAATTATGCCAGGTGAGTGATTCCTTCCAGACAACTGCTTACACTGCCCTACTGTACCATAAACTCCTGTCCATAGGAATCATTCCTCTCTTGCTGCATTTAACAGGCATTACTCAACAGAAAGAAAATTCCTTGCATCCACAGCTAATCCAAGGCAAAGAACCAACACAAGCAATGTTAGTAGGAGCTAAGGATTCCTTTTCTGACTGACAGTTGAGGAAACAAATATGGGTGACCGCTCAGGCTGTGCCTCAGGGACATCACTGGATGGATAATGTGGGAGAAAGAAGAGGTGGATGTGGCAGCAGCAAGCCCAAATGTCCTCTTGTCATGGAGATGCCTCCTGCCTATGGGTCATCTGTGATAGGAAAAGGTTTAAATCTGCACAGGCAGAGCAGCAGCCACTGAGGAGCTCTGTAACTGCTCCACACCCTGGGTGAGGAAAACCAATTCACCCATCCCTTCCTCCCCACACAGATTTCTTCCTAAGATCACTTTCAGGTCAGAACAGCTCCCATAATTGAGACAATCTCAAAAGATCATTCATCCTTTTGCAGGTGAAACATGACAGGGTTGGTGGCTGTCAGGCAGGAAAAGCTACAGAAGGCTGCAACCATAGAATAAGGCCCTAATTTTAAGGAATGTTTTATACAGAAAGGCTGTGCATTGCAGAAACGCACTAGAAACACAGCTACAAAGCTGAACCCTCCACACTGTAAAAGATTCTGAGCTGGGCAGAAAAAAGACTACAGACAAGAATTTATAATTTGTGGTATCTGTACCTCACCACCTACTGCTCTACTCTGCTCCATCTTTGCCTTTTAGGGAAGATAGTGTTTCTGCTCAGCAGGATATAATCACTACAATTCTTGGCAGCAACACCTAGGCTGTATCACATTTTGCCTATGCTTTCACAAATTTCCAGCAGTCACAGGGGAAAGAACATCTAATCATGCCCTTGCACTTTTATTCCAGCCATGGTACATGGTGTTCTTTGGGGAATTTCTTTAATGTGGAAAACATCATTAAAAACAACATTGAAACACCATCAAATGGTGAGATACTCAAAAACACAGGTGTATTGTAGAGAGGTTAGCACTGCCAACAGCAAAATAAAAATCAATAAGGTTTGGAAAAAAATTCCAAACACATACTTTATATAGACATGCAGGCTGCAAAGCAGTTAATACAAGAGAGACCACAACTAACAGGGAAAATGCACTTGACAGGAGATGACAATTTAACCTGCCTGAAAATCAGCTTAATGCAAGTTCGGATTGCCCGTATATGGGATGTCAGGTTACAGAAAAAGGGGGTGAGGGAAAGGATAAAGCAGTGACTCTAAACAGCTCTGGCATAAGCCCAGTTGCAAGACTATGTCTGGTAATACAATGCAAGGAACCAGAAAGTCACTGGAACAGTAAAACATGTCCAAAGAAGAGAAACTTTCATGGCTAAAAAGCTTAGAATTATTTATGATAAAGAACTAAATATCACAAAGCCTGAAGAGACATGAAATCAGACAGCAAATACCTTGTTTTCTGAAAGTCCATGTAAACTAAGGATGATGGAATGAAAATTGAGATATGGCAATCTGGGATAAGAGTATCAGGAGAAAACAAACAAACAAAAACCAGCAAACAGCAAAAAAGTCCATCAAACCAACTAAAGAGATGGAGAAAAGTAGCAAAAACATATCACAAATGACTGAGAGAAGATCCAAATTTTAAGATTTTAGAATCTGCACTGGATGAAGCTTAGGAATTAAAGAGCAAGCCAGTCCTTACTTGATGACACATCAGGACTTCCTTTGAGTTAGGATTAAATAATGCATTCTTGTGCCTAACAACACATGGACTACACAAAGCCAAGAGCAGAATAATCACAGTTAGGCACCAACCTCTTCAACAAAATTCAAGAATTAATTTTAGAAGGGATCACCTCAAAGATATATAGCCAGAGCTGAGCTGCATGGATGCTACATCTCTTGTATGACTTCTTAAAGCTTTTCCAATAAAAAATTAAAATGCTAGTGCTATTTACAGACACCACCACTATCATCATAAACTTTAAGAAAGTGGAAAGCTTTCAAAATGGAGAAGAATAAACACTAATAGCATTCACATGCCTCCTAAAAGCAGCACTCCCTCTAGTCATTACACTTCTACTAACACATTTGTTCTAACTTGCTTCACAAATGAAATCCCCATTGCACACAGGGCAAGACACTTAATTCAGACCTCACAGATTTTACTCTCATAAGCCTGGGAGGAATCTGACAGTCCTGCAATTTACTGTTATTTGTATATTTACTTCTTCCCCAACATTGTTTATACTGCAGCTGAGGTTCCTGAACTTCATCAAGGTCAGGTCTGATAATCACAAGGGAGGAAGACATGATCCCTTCACACAACAGCTTACAAATGAATTAAGAGCAAAGCATAGCAAGTACATGGTTGCTGGGATACAACAAGAGATGGGAGAAAACAAAAGCTAAGGTCAGGTAGCTATTCACCATGGAGGAAAAAAATCTTAAATAAATAAAAAACAAGCAGAGATTTTTTTACTGATGGCATAGCTACAGGGTTTTGATAGCAACCGCGTGGTCACTTAAATGTGGCATAAATGTACACGGCTATGAAAGGGAGGGGGCCTGTTCTCCTGCCTCTTCTCACCACTTCAAACAGTCATACCTTTCAGCTCCCTCCTGACAGCCCCAGTCCCACACTCTTCCCCCCATCCCACACACATGAAGGTTATTTGCATCTCGGTCAGACTCTTATCAGATTCACTGCACTGAAGGCCATGTGAGATCTAGCACTGGCACACACTCCTAAGTGGGAAAGCAGTGTACAAGACAACACATTTTGCAGTGGCACAGCTTTGTGCTGGATTAGTATGAACATGACCACAAGCTGAATTATCTCAACTACAGGCACTGCCAAACTCTTCCAAAGTATCAGTGTATAGACTGAGTATTTTCCAAGCTTCTAAAAAAACCTTATTATCCAGTTGCAATGACATTGTTAAGTTACTGGCCAAGACCTGGTGTTTAGGTAAGCAATCAGTTCAAGAAAAGGAACTTGCACAGCAAGATGGCATAACAGAATAAAACCAAAAGCCTCCTGCACTTTATTTTCAAAATAATCCTCCCTGTGTTGCCTCTATGAATTATGACAGCACACACAGGAGCAGCAGCACAGTCCTAGCCTACAGTCAGAAGACTGCATGTGTAAGACACCTATGTGCTCAGAGTTTGCATTCAGCAGGGGATCCTGAATAAAGCAGAAATATAGCAGAGGATTTGCAAGGGAAGGGAACTGGAATTCTGGTCACCAATTAACTGGCAAGGTTTTGTTCCTTCTAGCATCCCTGATGGTACTGTACAAAAGCCTCCAAGGACGAAGAAGCAATGGATTAACTCTGGAAAGAGTTTGCACAGTCCCTAGGGATGCATGCTGTTAGGGCAGAGACAAGGGCAGTCTCCTAGAAGAGGCTGCAGCCTCTTAGCAGTCCTCCCTGCCTTTCCTGACTCCTCATCTCTGTCCCCTAAGCCCCTACGTTCCTGAAGGGTGAAACCAGCTCTCCTGGAGTTGCACAGGGGATGATGACGATACACCCTCCTCTGCTTATCTTCCCCTGAACAACCACACTTTGCTTGCTTTTATGTGTTCTTATAACATTCCTTCATACTTCATGCAACACCAATATTATTTTTGTCATAAATCCTTTCCATTTATATTCTGGCAAATGTTATGAACACAAAACACTTCTAGGTGCCACTTAATATGACGTTAAAAGCAACAGTGCCTGGAATTTTCCACTGATAACAACTGGGTCTTTCCTAAGTATAGAAGCACTTGTTTTATTAAGTGTTCATTTTATCTTCCTACTGCATTGAAATTCAAATGTTCTTTACTATAAAAAAAAATTTAAACATCTGGAGATGAAAGGGAGCTTCCACAACAACAATTTTTTTTTTTTTTTAACTTTTAGTTGAAGTTTCACTGGTAAATTCATGATTTCTTTTTGCTTCTTATTCTGTCCTGGAAAGCAAAGTGACTACAGTTATTCAAAAAGACCATTGTTTTATGTGCTCAAAAAATACAGGGCATGTATTCACTACAAAAACTCATGAACTGTACAAGTAAGACAGAAGAGAGTAAGTCTAGTTTCTTTGTCAGAAACTTGGAGAACTACAAGTGACAAGCACTAATTGACAGAAGTAGCATAGAAAATAGGAACAGTTGGCAAAAATCAATCATGAAGGACATGTAAAATTGACATCCTCAACCAAGTTCTGATGGTTTATAAAAACCTTTAAGTTAAATGTACACTGCTAATTCCTACAAATACCAGTTTACTGAATGCCAATCTTGATTGCTCATGATTACTTACTATGCCTGCTCATGGCTAATGTGGATGCAAAAAGTGGATGCAAAAGACCTAGAAAGCAATCAAAAAAGCAGCTATTTTTTGCCAGTCTGCACAAACTTTGCAAGGATGAGCAGAGCTGGCCATCAATCTTGCACAGAAACTAACAGGAGTCCTCCTGTAACATGAAGGGACAAAAAGAGAGTGCAACTTGGGTGAATATTAGAGGAAAAAAAACAACAACCCATACTTCTGCAGTAATTGGAGAAAAAAACTTAGAAAAAAACTTTTAAGCACAGAGCACCAAATTCTCTTAATGAAACATGCACAGATATTGAAAGAGAGGGAAGCCACTATGGATTTAATGTGAAGCAGGAATATACATTTGGGGAAAAGTGATGCTCTGCAAATTCTTTATCCAGGGTCTTGATTTTTCAAATGGAAGTTGTTGAGATTCTGTGAAGGGTTTTGGCCCCTAAACCAGAAAACTGAGCCTTTCCTTTCCTGTGTTCCATTTGCTTTAGCTTTTCAGGACTTCACAAGAAACATGAGCCATACTCAGCACAATTAACTGAAGTTTAAAATAAACAAAAAAAAAAATCCCACAAAAATGAAGCAGAAGCATTCAGAATATTTATATTAGAACAAATCCAACAATTCCCACAAACTCAAGAAGTACATTTTATTTAAAAACAGAAATCCAGAGCTGGTCTCTATGAGCACTTGCAGAAAAAAGGGAGTGAAATTACTGGAACACGTGCACTTCAAGTTTTGCCCATGCAACTTCTTCACATGTTATAGCTGATGGGGAAGGAATGATTAGATAATACACTCTTTTCCACTTCCTTTTAGGCTGATAAACCAAAATTGTTAGCAGTAACAAAGACATCCTCTCACGCACACCTTTGTTGTTCTTCAGCTCTTATTACCACGAACATGGATTTAAAAAACAAGGAAAAAAAGACAAGATACTCTATAAATAGTGGCAAGGGAGGGATTTAGTAAAGCTGCCTTAGTGGGGATTGGAAGACCAAATCGAGTTCTCTGCTGAAAGAGTCTCATGCAGAGTGTTAATAAGATCTGTGGCCATCAGAGTGCTGGACAATGTGAGTACAATATTAATCTACATTTATTGGTGACTACTTTGAAAAACTTCCATGAATGGGAAAATTAGAGGCATACTCATATTTTCTGTCTCAACTCCAGAAATTCTTCCCGGACAGAACTAGCTGTTTCAGCCAGCAAACCAAGCAAAACAGCACATGGACCTACTGTGAAGATTGACTTGCTTCAAGCAGGGATTCTACCATCATCCCTGTACAGCATCACATATATGATGTATCATCACGTAGACATTTCAGTCACTTGCCCCAGAATTTTGAAAAATTAAAAAAAAAGGAATTTTATACATATATTTTTTTAACTCACAAGGAGACACCATGTACTTGCATGACTCTGTGAATTTTAGATTTATAGAGGCTCTGCACCTCTGGCAAATCCTGGAATCTCAAAAGTCAGACATTTGAAAATCCAAGCCTGAAACACCTGCATCACTGATAAACAGAAGAAATGTTGTTAATTTAACACTGCACTGCGTGTGAAAGCAGCAACCACACAACCATGGAAGGTAGTCACATAATTTGTGTGTGGAGTAAGTGACGGATATTTGAACTGCTTGGCTTCAATCCAGATTGAACCTTTTCCACTTGAGTTTATGAGGGGTACTTGAAACACACTTGTCTCTAGCAAAAGCAGCAGTATGATGTAAGGGTGCATCCAAACATCCGTGTCAGTGTGTGAAGGTGTTTTCCTTCCTTACAAGATAAACTTGGGGGAGCCCTAGCACCTTCTTTATATAGGCAGAAAAGGCAGAAGTTCACACTAAAAAAATAAATATAATTTTCATCACCAGCAATTAGTACTTGTCACTTGTAGGTCTCCAAGTTTCTTACAAAGAAACTAGACTTATTCTACAGAGAGGAAACTGAGACAAGAACAAAGACAATTGGTCTCTTCAAAGAGCACCAAAACACAGAGGATTCTCTAGTGTAGAAACCATTTTGTAAGCGAAATCCTGGTTTTAGCAAACACAAATGAGACTATCTCTACCTAAAGAAAAATAAATATGTGTTGATTGAAGTAGGTTCATTTAGAAGGTGGAAAAATTAATGTTTCAGAATGAACTACTTTTGTTTTCATTTTTTAATTCACAGAGATGTCAATAATAATGATATACCAAGTACTCACGCAACCAATTGATACAAGAGGACTGTATTTCAAAACCATAGAACCAATTAATTTTCAATGAAGGCCACAGAAAGAGGAAAAAAGCAAATAGCTTCTTCTATAAGAATGGAGTCATAAAAGCAGGAAAAAAGCTCTCCACATCACCTCAGTGGTCAGGAAGCTACAGACAAAACAGTCTGGACACTACACTTGACAAAGCTTCCATGTTCCAGTGACTGACAACGGAACTTCCATGAGAAAGCAGCTGCCTGAAACAGAATACATAGTCAGAAAATATCTGCAAGACCAGGAAATCTCTTGCTATTCAGAGCTGGTCTGAACCAAGGAGTAGAGCCATGTTTTTATCTGGCACATTCTGCAACAGAATAAAGAAAAATATAAAGTTTTGTACCTCAAATTCTCAGGTAATAAAATTCAGGATCCTAATTTTCTGGGGTGCTTTTTTGCTGAATGCTTTTTCCCCTGTTTTAGGTATGAATTGCATGAAACAAAGATACTGAGCAATAGATAGCTGATGCTCACCATGGGAATTAGTCTTTTTTATAGTCACTCAATCAAGGGAAGAGGAAAAAAAAAAACCAACTTCAGAGCAATGGAAAGAAGAAGTGAAGAAAAGACACATACCATTCTGTAACACTAAGCAAGAGAAAGAAAGGTGGTGCTGGCTCCCACTTCTCAAAGTAAGGCCACGTGAAAATTAGCCTGAAAACTCTTTAAAAGCCTGATTTATGCCATCTCCATGTTGATCTGAATGAAGATCCCTGTTGAGGCCACTGGTCTACCTGCTGCCCCTCCATGCTACCTGAGGGTGATCACTGCAATAATCTGCACAAGAGAGTCTTTCAACTTCTAAATGATGCCAAAACATTCATCATTTGGGCAATATTTATGCAATTCTGCTAGGTCAACTTTTAGCTGAAGATAGGTAGCAGCAAAAGCTAAAGCCCAATCGTTTCTCCTCAATTCTGCAGTTACGCTTTCAAGTGGAGATAATCCAGCACCACCACTTGGCAACTGAAACGTGGTCCTCCAACTTTATCTCTCCTTCATGTGCCTTTGTCCCGCTGTTCATCTATCACTCACAACATGTCAAATAACACAACTAATCTCTGTGCTTCCCAGAACAGTTTATCTGAAAGACACTCAACACAGTTTCTTAGGTATAAGGATCTCGGCACACCACCTAAAGCACATTGTTCAGCTTAACCAATTGAGGACACCAGTAAGCACTAAAACACAGTGTTCCCAGGCGTTTCATAGAAATAAAGAACCTTCCCTGTAATGAAGATCATTGAATTTCCTCTCCTGTCTCATGTTCCTATTTTGAAGACACTTTGCATCACTGAAGATAACTGCTATAGTAAATTATTTGACCTTCATTAACCTAGTAAAAAGGTAAACTTCATCACTGTGAAAGCCACCAGCTATTTACAAGAACACAGCTTTTTGTGCTGTCAATATTTTGTTGCAAAATAAACTGCCTACATGGGTCAAATCTGTGCTAATTGTATTGTATCCACATGAAATAAATGTTTCCTAACGGGGCTGGGGAAGAGACAGGACAGAGCCAATTTTCAGAGCGAGAGCCAGGCAAAACTTCTTGCTTCCCTTCTCTTTTAACACTGGGTCAAAGCAGCAAAGACAATAAACAGGCGTGACACACTTCTGCACCCTGTGCTCTACTTTAATAGTTTAAGGTTTGTGCCAGTAACAGCAACTGAAACAAAAACATTCAAGAAGACCTTTCAAAAAATGCCTTTGGTCAGTAACAAATCTGATGACTACTACTACCAGAGCATTCACCATTCCCAAAAAGAGAAATATTTCAGACCAAGTTTTCTATTAATTTATTTTGTACTTTTTCCTAATCACTTTGCAATGGTATGCTTTATAAACTGCTGCCTCAAAAAGTAATTTCCTCTTGCTTGTAAAAAAGAAAAAAACGTGAAAACCAAACTAATTTAACGTCTGTCCCATGGTTAGGAAAATAAATACGTCTTGTCCCAGAGGAAAGTAACACGATGCAAAGCCTAGATTTCTCAGCAGAGCTGTTTCCTATAATGCTAACAAGGACCATAAGTCTCACTATACAAAAGCAGGAACATCTGCAGCCTCAGAAAGGCAACTTCCTCCACATAAATCCAGAAGATAGATTTGAGACTACAGATGTGAGTGAGATTCACTGAAGTCAGATAATCATTAAAGGAGGCATCAGGTAAAACATATAAGCAAATGGGTCGTAAATCTATGAAATTCAAGAAAAAACCTTAAATGCATTAAAAAAGTTACTGCTCAATCGATTAGGTTGTTACCCTATCTGGTGTGATTCTGGAATGCTATTCACATCAGCACTGAAAATACTGATTTTTCTGTACTTTTAAAGGAGGGAAAACCTCACATTTTCCTTTAGGATGTATTAGGCTCACAGCACAAATGTAACTGAAGGATACATTAGCTCCTTTCTCTTTAGAGAACCTTAAAAAGGGTCCTGTAAGCCACATCTGCTAATACCTGGATGACTACAAGAAATTACCCACCATAGAATCAGGCCAGAAAACTACTGGTTACAAAAAAGAAAGATCTAATTTTAGAGTTCAGCTTCAATACCAAAGTCTGCTACTCTGTTCCACACACACACGAATCAAATGCACATTTGTGGGAGCATTCAGATCTCCCTTCTGTGTGTTTTTCATTACTGTTAAACCAAACATGCCAACACAAGAACTTCTGCCGTGTGAGATCACAGAGGCACTTTTGCAGTGTGAGAGAAAACTGCAGCAGCATCATGAAAAAACTCACTGACTCCAGTACTCCACTGGAGTACTCTGAGTACTCCACTGCTGAATTTCTTTACTTGTATATTATAAACAATTGGACTTGGGTCGCAGTCCATTTCTATACAGAATCATGATTATCAGCGGACCAGACAGTGACACCTCAAACTCTTTACAGATTATACACGTGGCCAGTGTCTACAGCTGGAATTTTGAAAACTAGCACAAGAAAGGCAAAAATAATCCAGGAAATTATTACCTATGTGAATAGAAGTCTCAAAATTATTATTTAAATAAAGGAGCTCATATGCTGAAGTACAACACGTCTCTTTTTAGACATTATTCCAAACATCAACCGGATCTCTAAATAATTTCTGAGAAGAAACATGTTCAAGTGGTAGATTCCTAATCCCCCTGGAGAAAGCCCAGATCATCTCCATTTAAGGTCAAGCAGGCAACAGCTGCACATTTTTGCTCCCCAGAACAAAATGCAGCAGACCAAAACCTTCAACACAGATTCCCTTTTTAAAGCTTTTCCTTTCTCATATCCACGGGTGTCTGGACCTGTTCACCAAGGAGTGAATGAAAACAGTACAATGATGTGCTCATATATTGTGTCTGTACTTGTCAGACTTGACATGTCCCATAAAGCAGTACTTTGGCATCTGCCTCAGAACCCCATCAAAACCTCCATGAGTTACACGAGAGAATGTAACCAACCAGAACTAGAAAAATGTTCTCAAGAGAGTGTTCCTAAACAAGCTTGTTTTTAGAGAAACAACATTAATACAACATCTACAACACTCATGTGGGTCTGAACTTGTACATGTTATTGTTATTTATGTTATGTTATTGCTATTTGGGAAATACATTTTCCATCTTAAAATTCTTATTAGAGTTGACATTTAGAGAAGATGTGTATTATGTTTCTGATGAAATCCTAGTATTTTTTCAGTGCCTTAATTTGTACATTTGGGTATCACTTTAAAATGGAGACCAAGCTATGACTGTGTCAGCAGCTCACAAACAAAACCAAATTCTCTTAAGGTATCTCATTTCTAAAAAGCTCCAATTTATTAACAAAAAGAGCCAAAAATTTGGGGTAGTGTAACTAAATAACATGACAATTTTACATCAAATTTGTAAAAGGGAGGAATGGCACTGCAGCTGTTGCAGTGCTGCAGTACTGCTGGACTTCATAACAAGATATAGAGGGTGAATTTCAATAGTACAAGTTTCATAAAAAAGCCAACAATCCAATGCTAGCACTTTTCTTGGATGACAGCATACAATAAAAACATGAAACTTCCCTCATAAAAAGCCAAATACAGTTTGCTTGACTGTGAGAGATTTATAACATTAATAATGCCATTATCAGTAAATTATGAAACACTTTGCACCAGTAAAGAACCATTACTCCTCACTGTAAAGATATTCAATTAACTTTCAACTGAAATATGTGACCCCAGACTTCCTGGGTTTGATACTAAAGGACAACTGAAAGCAGGCAGATTTATGATACTAAAACCAAGCTGCTAACTTCAACTGTGATATAACCAATTTGCAGAAGAGCTAAATCATATTTACAAAGACAAAAACAGAGCTCAACTTGAAACAGGGTTGTACATCACCCCCAAAGCCCTTCTGTGTCTGGTTTGAACAATGTACCGCAGCAGGGCTTCCAGGGAACAAAAAACCCAAACTAAACCAAAAAAACTCACCCTGTCTGGGTTCCTGCTTAAAGCCAAGCACTCATCTATGCTAAACAATTATTGTCAAAACTGAATCTGTAAGCGTTCAGAGTTTGGCTGAGCTTCTGTATTTTTGCCTGCAATTTCCCAATGAGGAAATGGCCCATGCTGTCAGTTGTATCCACACAGAAAGCCTGATGCTGGATGCTCTCACTTGACAAGCTTAATCCTTTTGCATCCAGTAAATCCTTCACTTCCCCAATGCACAAAACCTACTCCATATACGCACTGTGTTGTCACTTCTCAACACAGGAAAGTATATGTAAGATAACCTGTAAAGTAGCATCAAGCTGCTACTACTATCCAAACAAAGAGAAAGGGTTCTCAAAAAATTAACTTAAATAGTTTCCAGCCACAGTGGGAGAGGAAGAAAAAATGTGGAAGTGTGTTTTAAAGGAAAGATAAATACTTCAAAATATATAGTAATGATAAATTTCAGAGATGAACTTACATATGTCAGAGTTGGAAAAAAAAAATCCTCTAACCCACCTATTAGTGTTTGGAAGAGGCTTGAAATGCAGAAAAGTTATTTCAGTTTGAGCATCCTGAGAAGAAAGATTATCTTGGGAAGCATTCATCAGGCACTATAAACTGAATACCAGCTATGTAACAGAATTACCAAGACCATATATATTGAAAGTATAGTTTAAAAAATACCTTGGACACAAGAAAACCATTCCAAGTCAAACACCCACAAGAAATTTATCAGGCCCCACTATTTAGGTTTTCCTATAAAGAAGAAACATTGCTGTAGCAAAAGCAACACATCCAAAGCAGCTCCCTGAGTAAGCTCCCATTTAAGTTCCTGTTTAAAAAAAGGCAGGGTGTCAGGGAAGAGCTCCCTTTGCTACCCTACTGAGGCATGCAGCCTCCCAGATTCCCTCATCCTGTGATTGAGCAGGTGGTCTCCCTGGCACACAGGTCCCTTCACAAAAGGAAAGGTGCTGCCCATGCTGCCCATGTTTAATACATTACTGCTGGGAACAAGTTTAGAGCAGCCACTGCCTGTGTCAGAAGGCAAATGGGACCAATCAACTTGTGAGCTGCTGAGTGACACTGTGAGTCCTGCCTCTGAAACTTTTGTTATTTTTTCCCCCCAGCCTACTTCAATTGTTTCCACAGCTTGGTCACAGACTCGGAAAAGTTGCCAGAGATCGGCAGGCACGTCCCACAGCACGGAGCAAGCTCCTTGTGCTTCACCAAGTCACACCAGGGGTAAGGAACCTCTCTTCTGTGTTATCTTTTAAATCTTGCAGGAAGGCATGCTGTAACCATACTTTTCTACAAAAACCTCCTCTACTTAAACTAACAGCTGTTTTTAACTGTTTATCAAAAACATGGAAATACAGGCATTATAGCTCTGAGTCAAAGACATACTGCTAGGCAGGGAGTCTTTCAGCAACAGTAAAGGCAACATAATTTCCTATATGTTCATAGGACACCAGCTGTCCTTGGGTAGATGATTTATACAGGTGGTATTGCACAAGAAGGTGAGAAGGTTTCATCATGTTTCCCATACCTTTCTCTTTCCTTTTAAATTTAATACCTTTTGCTTGTTTATTCTTTTGTCTGTTTGCTCTTGGCTTTTAATCCAAAATCTACAAGGAGAATAATTCCCTTAAAGTTTTGTAGAAGCATTCTTTTTCCCAAAGCTGCCTATTCACAGACCAGCAAGGGCAAAGAAGCTCTTTCACCATTAATTCTGTAAAACATTTTTCTGATCTAACACATTGAGAGAGCAAATCTTTTTTGCTGTATGATGAAAAATTACCCTTAATTAAAAAAATTAAGTGATTTATAGCACTACTAGAAATGAAATTATACCACGTTACTCGAAGTGCAGCTCAAGCTACAGAATCAATGTAGTGTTTTTGCTTTGACATCCATTGAAATTTTATTTTCTCCTGTTATTCATTGTAACTAACACAACACTTGTCCTAGATTGCTTCTAATAACTGAGAAATAATTCAGCTAGGATTTGTAACATCATGAACTGAATTTCAAATGCAGAAAAGAACCCTTTTATTTCTAAGGGAAGCGCAGACATGTTGTACAATGAAATGCAATCCCAGCTTTAAAATCACTGAAATAAGGTGCATCTCAGAGAAATACATCACATAGAGAACATTCAATATTTATGTATACAAATATTTTAAAAATAAATATGATTCTTGAATATGCATGTCTCTAGGGTACTTATGCTCCTTAAAATCTTGTTCCTCCGTTTCATCAATTGACACCTTACTACTTATGTCTACATATGGTTACAGAAGAGACAAACCTAATACAGACTTGTAATTTTGTGAGGTGTGTGTTTCCCTGTTAGTGAACAGATACACTTAATTCCTTTTCCTAGTGACTGGCAGCCATCAGGCAAAGATAGATCCAGGTGCTTGCTTTTGTGCTCAGCAGCCTTGTGCCATTTTTGAATATTCAAGTGAGAGAAATGGCTGGACATGCTGTTACTCCTGAGGCAAACAGTCTGGTACAGAGTTCCCTAGAAGCTGTTTTCAGTAGGCAGAGGCAGCACTTCAGACCTCCCAGTGCCTACAAAGAGCAAGAAGATTCTGAGACAGATTTTTTTCAAGGCTGAAGTTATACATAAAATGTATTTTTAAGTGAAGATAGGAGTTAAGGTATATTCTACCACCAAGAAAATCTTTCTCTTCTACCACAAATATCGTATATGCAGACTTTAAAAATACCCACATAGACTGAACAACCCACCGACGCTTAACTGCTATAGGCAGCTCTTCCCTGGAAGCTGGAATGCATCCCATAGCTACAGCAGGTCAGCTGCTCCATTATCTCTCATTTTATCTGGTTAGAGTTCAGTAATTTAATGTAGATGAGAGAGTGGCTCAGCTGTTAAATTAATTTTTAAAATTTCACACTTATAACATCCCATGTCACAGATATCCAAGCCCTGAGAAACAACCTACAGTCATGACAGAGGCATGTGCTACAGGACAGGTGATAAGTGTTACAAATCAATGTGAAATTAGGCATTTAATTTACAGCAGGCAATTTTCTGCCTTTTTTATTTTTTTGCTACTCATTTGTCAAGATGACAATGCAATTGTTATTTAAGAGAGATTCAGATTTATGTATTATTACCACATTTTTATTTTTAAAAGCGGCATTTACTTCTCATCCTTTGAGGAAGTTAGTAATATAGTGCCTCCATAGTGCTTTCCAGCAGGAAACTCACTGAAATCATCAGTTTGTAACTAGTAGTGTAAAGGTGATTTTCACTGCTTTTTCAGACCATCAGCAAACAAAAAGGTACGGGATACATGTACATAACTACCCCAGCAACTTTTTGTTTGCTTTAAGAATAATTTGATTTAGTAATAAAAAAGTAGCCCAGCTGGAGAAATAAAAAATCCCACAGGGAAGTAAAGTTCTGTTCCCTAAAACTACAAGACACTTTAGAACTGAACATTGCTATTACTTTCTGGAGATTGAGAAAAGGCTAAACAGGACCTTCCTGGCATCAAGTAACTTCACAGAAGTTTAATTTATCTACTATATCCTTCTGAATCAATGCCATATCATTGTTCCCTGACATGCTAGAAGGTCAAAAACAAAACTTGGAACATACCCTTCCACTTCTACCTTTTATACATGCTAGATGTATTTCAATTTTTACTTTAATTCAAATTGCAGTTAGACTATTTCCTCTTAAAGTGACATTATGAACCACCATAGCTAAAACTCAACATGAAACAACTTGTTAGGTAATCAGTGAATGCAGCAGAGCATGGAGTTAATTTCCTAAAAGAAATTTACTAAGTAAAAGGCAGATCACATCAACAGACTGGAATTGGTATACAGTTATTTTATGTCTTGCTTTGATGAATATGGAAACTGAAGAACCTGCCCAAGATCCTACTGCATGGTCCTGCAGCAGTTGCAGGGAGTTTAACCAACTTAAAAACTAGCCCAAAGCACTGGCTCCCAGGCTACTCTAATGGACCAGCACACATGTAAGTCCCAGTTATCCACAAGATATGTAGATAAATTTCAAAACCCAAAACGACTGGTGTGTTCAACTATTCATCAGTGTAATTTCTTGTCACCTACACTGCTCATATTCTCATGGACTTGAAATACAAGTAGAGGCTCTCATTGTTGGTCTTGTGTCTTAGAACACCAAAAACATCAAAGCTACTCAGAAGGAAGACTGCAGAAACAATGAATTTGTCAGAGAGGGAAAAAAAAATAATCTGAAATGTGAGTCTTCCCCTGTGCTCTCTGAAACACACATGACACCTCAGTACAAAACAAACAAAAGGTAAAGAGAATGATAAAATGAGTGTGTTTTTCCTGTTACCAGCACTTTTCATACTAGAAGCTGAATTGTTGCTTCTTTCCTCATCCCAAGGAAATACTGTCTCCATATGACTGAAAAATTATATGCCACAAGTCAGTGCCTAAATCTTTAATCAACATAACTTTATGTACCTTTTCCATCACTATGTTCATGGTTGTAAGACTTTTTTTTTTCAATGGATAGAAGTGAATTACTGGGGTTTTGGGACATCTCATTCTAAAAATCTATGCAATAGACTTATGCAACATAACTTTTACAGCCCCTCAGGGCTTCACTTGGTCATGTGGAACTGCAAGAATTCAAGTAAGTCAAACTTCTTCTATTCCACTGATATCACTGCTGCATTTAGTGAACGTATGACAGGAAACAGGCTGTGGCATTTCCAAGGGAGCCAAATTTATCCCGTGTGACTTCAAAGGAGTCAATGCAGTTGCACCAGGAATGGCCCACAGTTTTCACTTCGGTCACATACCCTCTCTCATTGTGAAGGGCACCCAGGAACAAAGATAAAAATAACCTAATACAAATCAGGGAAACAGTCACATGTCAGTGAAGTGGGAAGCAATAACTGTGATCAGTGACTCATTCTGAAGTATGGAGTATAGGGGATTCCCTACATAGTAACATAGGGGTCAGCCACCAGACATCTTCTGCAGATTCACTCTGTGCCTAAGACAAGCCTTGCACATCCATTAACAGCACTCATAAAACAGAACTGCACAGCAATGCAGCCAACTGCTCCCCTTGTGTGATGCTCAGTCTTGTCACACGAGTCACACTTTGTGACTCCTAAAAAATATCAAATATAATTTGCCCTTTTGCTGCACATTTGTTTCAAGAAGTGGTGTCTGCATGACCAATTCTTCTTTATATTGGCCTAAAACACCAGGCACTGAACAGCAGAGAGCAGTTACTATTTGTGACAATGACCAGTCTTTGTTTCTGTGTAATTATTTTCCAAGCTGTCCATTTTGACCTTGATAGCCTGTGTGCAGCTGTGTTACTGAATCTGTTTCTCTTTCTGCACACTTTAGGTGAGTGACAGCGCCATGGAGGATTAACAAGCAAGGTATGTGTTTATTAGTTGAACCCGAGCACTTGTAAAGACAAACTTGTTGAAATACAGACACAGAATTGGCTTCCTTTGCTTACAAGAAAACTTACCCCACAGACAGGAGGTTAAACAACACACAGATGTTTCAAAAACTTCCAAAACGACATAAACTATTAAATCAAGAAACAATCTATTTTGTCCTCTCCTCATCCCTTCTCTACAATGTCTTCTAGCTGTACGATGTAGAAAGGTCTTAACTTATGCTACCTTCCACTTTTTAAGATCCTTTTGTATCCCCTTCTGGTCACATGTGTCTAAAAATCTATTTTGGCCTTGCATCTGTGATGCCCAACCAGATAACACTGCTTTTTATGGAAGCACTTCAGAGCCCCAGGGCCTTGCCCCTTGAGTCATGCAAGTGAAACGTATGCAGCAACACTGCAGTGCAGGTGCCAGCATGAGTGCAGTTACACCTAATGCAGTAGGGTTGCATTAGTTTCTAATGAAATGGAATTTACATTTATTCTGCATGTGCACAAGTACACATTGATGCTGTTCCAATCCTTCTGTGGGCTCCAAGAAAAAAAAAATTAGGAAAGATAAATGTTGCTGCAGCAAGTCACACACAGCCCAAAGACCAAGAGTTGCACACACCTGACACTGAAAAAATGGCATAAAATGCCGTGATGAAGTCACCCACAGGAAATGCTGTTCTCTGAGCAGTGTCTGTCACAGAAGCTGGTTACACAAACTCCTCTCTATCCATGTAGTCCATTTGTGGTTCATCTACTGGGACTTCTCTGCAAGAGGATAACCAGTCTAATGCACTCCAGCCTGTACTGGGCTGGGAGAATGAATGTGAATTCAGCCAAGAGACTTTAGAATTCCTGTGCATGTCTTACTTTTACTGCACTTGGGAAAGACCATGACTAGTAAAGAACTAAGCAGAATATACTTGGCAAGCATTTAACTGCTTAAATAGATGAAAACAGGTACAGCAAAAAGTCAAACAAAGATGAAAAATTGTAGTCACTACAAGAGTATGTTCTGGTGGTATGCTTTTTTTCGCAATAAAGTTAAGATCAACTACAGCTCAAAAAATCATAACAAAATCTGAAGTTCAGTTTGAGGAGATGTCATCCCATGGAGTCCTCTAAGGGTATTAGAGGACCATGTGCAATCTGATTGCTTTTGAAAGTCTCTCTTAAATACCAACACTGCCACTGAAAACACATGCATTCTGTTCATACAGTAACATTTCACTCTACAGCCCAACATGAAAGGATTAAAAAAGGAAGAGTCTGAAAGACACTTTCGTTTCCTTTTAAGGTTGTTCCATTTTAGCCACATATAAAGACAAATTCATGGGCAAAGTATCTCTGATTCAGTCAGGATCATCATGTAATTTGGGCAGCAGACATTAAGCAATTGTCTTCCTCTAGGCATATATAACTTCACCTATTTCTAGGAAAAACAAAATGAAGTGATGACAAGGAGAGGCCTTCTATGAAATATATGAACACAATATTAATTTATAAAATGTTTAGGGGTAAGTGCAGCTTTAGGAATAAAGTTTGACAGATCATCATCATTATTTTAAAAACCAAGTTTTCACATTATGACAGCACCTACATTCAGAATCCAACTCACCATGAGCTAAACAAGCATATATCAAAGCCAGCTTCTTGCCACAGAAGGTTTTTACAGGAAGGTTTTATGTTGCAACTACTTATTTAAAGTTTTGAAACAACTGATACCCTGTCTTCCATCTGCCACTAAAAAATATAGGAAAAATACACTTTAAATAGGAAAAATGCACTTTAAATAGGAAAAATACACTTTAAATGTAACACTCACTTAAAAGACAAAGTTGTGTAATTGCTTTGTTTTGTTCCTTGCAGCAGTCCTCTGCCTTTGCACCCACATTTGTAACACACTGTCCAACATGCATAAAAAAAGATTTAGTCCTTACTCAATCTTGCCTGTTGAGAAGCACGTTACTAAAATTCCCTACAGCAGTGATGCATTAGGTTTTAATAGCCCACCATCAAGAACTTCTTCTTGGAATGGAAATATTTCAACAAGAATTCTTTTCCTCCCTTCCAGCAAAAGGTACTGGTAAATCAGGTTATCTGCCTTGTCAGTACCAGCCAGGAGGACTATCCAGATCCGGCTGAAAGGTCTGTGACCCTACGCTTATCATCAAGCCTTCACAAGTCCTTGAACAAATAAAGCAGAGAGGTGTGTGTGGAAAGGCAATTAGCCACAGCCTTTTCAGAGGCCGTGTGAGATAGAGAGCTTAGGATCTAAGGCAATAATCTGGGCAAAACTCAGATATCCACAGTGTCCATAGTACAGTTACTTAACACTGCTAAGAAGCAGGTGCTCAGTAGTCTTCAGAAGGAGAAGCATAATACAACACAAATCTAAAATTAAAACTCTAAAATTTTAAAATTCAGTTTTAACCTAAAAACATTGCTTTAAAGCTCTAAAAAGTCTGAAATAAACAGATTGCTTTTACAATCTCTATTTACACTCAAAAACACTTCTGCACTTCTAATTCTCTGCTTTCCTGCTTTCCAGCTCTGCAAAGGCTGTCTAAAACAAAGAGAAGATATTAGGCACTTTGCACTGTTCCTGACCACTGCTCTTCTTTCCTGCACTCCTAAAACCTCTGATTTGTGCCCTCTGCTTTCCTGTTGCCATGGAGAAGGTCCAACACATGACCCGCTCCGCTCTGAGGAGAGCCTCAACTATTGAGGTCAACCCACAAGCACGCCAAAGGCTCCAAGAGCTCTTTGTGAATTTCTGCCTGATTCTAATTTGCCTCTTGCTGATCTGTATCATAGTGATGCTTCTCTGAAGTTCCACCACTTCTCTGCCCTGTCCTCTAGGAAAGTCACCCCAGGGGGAAGAGAGACCTTCACGTGCAAACTCCCAGTGCAAGGATCCTCATGTGACAGGGGCTAGCACTTGGACTAGAGAGTGTGCCAACCAGTGCTCTGTTATCTTACTGCCTGCTCATGTATTAAAAACACATTTTCTGTGCAGAACAGTGTTTAGAGCCTGTAGTTACGAAGTTGTGCATGACTCAATTTGTCCGCCCTCAACTAAGAGATGTCTTTACTACATGGGTTAAAGTATCAGTAAATCAGATTATCAGTAACAGCCAGCAGCTGGTAAATTCAAAGTTTTAGTCAGCTAAACAACATCATCACTTTCTGGGGGCCTAAGTCTTTTTAGGTTTCTCTGAAAATCTTTAAGCCCTTGGAAGGATTCCAAATTTGGACCATGCCTACCCAAAGAAGAGCTTTACAGGTACACAGCCCTCAACACATCCTGGGAAAATTTCTGCTCTGCTTAGTTCAAAGTGCTGCATCTCTGCATTATCAGCTGAAGGCATTCAAATAGCTTTAGTGTTTTTCAAAGGAATATGAGAACGAACCAAAAATCTCTTCTAACTCAGAAAGGAAAAACTATGTTTTTCTCTCTATTTAAAGGATCTTATATATGTGACATCTGGCAAGATTTTTCATTATGTTTTGCAGAAAAAAATTGACACTACCATAACTGAAATAAAAAATATTATTTTCCATAGTAATTTGCCTGACATGACAACTGGCACAACTTGGATTCTCAGAGTTCTTAACATTTGCCTTCAGACAACTTAATTAAGGCCTGTTCTTATTTATGTAGTAATTCCCTTAGTTTAAAACTACAAAAAACTTGGAACTTGCCAATGTCACATGAGGTGGCTCACACCTGATGTGGCAAAGAGAAAAGTCTAGTCCATCACTACTGTTGTGACTGAAGTGTATCTATACAAATAAAAGTAACATCCCCATCTTCAACTGCAAATTCCTGCTAGAGAATATGAAAGTACTTTCCTAAAATAAATGACAGATTAAAAAGTTCATTGTAAACAATTATGCATAGGAGGGAAAAGCACTGCAGAAATATCTTTTCAACCATAGACTATACACATAAAAGATGACACTTCTGCTCCAGAAATTGTGAGTAACAAGACTGAATAGAAGACTTCCAACCCTACTTACCCTATTACCTGTTGCTGGTATTAAGCAAAATCCCCAGAAATTTGATACACTTCTCAAATTTAAAGAAAGCTTAAGAATCAACAAAGGTCAGACAGACATCCATTTTTTAAAGAGATATTCTTCCATTCCATTCTATGTAAACATTCTTATTAATGAATACAGAAAAATCAAAACAAGTTTGTCTTGTATTCTGCCTTTAAAACTTAATATTTCATTCGTAGAAGTTGATAATAAACAGCTGAGCAGGAAGGGAAGAAATCTCTGGAAAAACTCTGTATTCAATGGAATGCAAGCAAATCCAGTGGTGAATTTCCTATCTGGTGAGTAGGTATGTTGAGACCAGACTCTGAAGCAAGGTTACCCACAAGAGGAAATTAAGATAGCTACTTGTATGAGGAGTAGGGCGAGCACTGTGAGACTGGCAACACACCCCCAAACCTGCAAGTTAGTATTATGAGCATTACTGGTTTGAACTGTCAGTGTAAATCTCAATTTCCATTTCATGCATTCTGACCACTCTCACAAATGTGAGAGATTTTAGCAAGCGTACTTCCCCTTTTAATCCTTCTTGCTTTTCTTCTCTTTTCGAATCTGTATTTTTGTGATGGATAGAGTTTCTAGCTTTAATTTGCTTTGGATGTGTTTCAAGAGACTTCAACTGGAAATAGACAGTTTTACAGTACTGAAAACCTGCTGAAGAAAGAAGTGTTAAGAGTAAAGCATCAGCACTGCATTCTGAGGACATGTTTGGGTTAGAGGTTTTACAAGCCAATAATTTAAAGGAGTCAGAGTAAAGCATTGCTAAAAAACGTAGCCCAATAAAAACAAACCCTCCAATTTCCTTTTATGTACGTGAAAATCCATAACTTATTTTAAAACAATAACCAAACAAGAACAAAACCAAGTTATCAATAAACCTGAAGCCTCACTGCTATTTTACAGCAATGCAGATATATTGCCTATATTGTATGGTACATTGGTGTCTTAGGCTTCTGTTGATCAAAAAATCAGTTACTATCCTCTATATCACCAATTGTCAACCGAACCCAGAAATTTAAAAAAAACCATTTGTACATAATACAATCTTCTTTGTAGACTTATCAAGCTTTAAAAATAATAGCTACGGTATTTTTATTTAATGAAAGGACTGCTTGAAAAATAGTAATGCATAAAATATATCCAATTGTTTAGAAAGAAGCATCCATTCTATTACTTACTTATTAGAGTTATGTGAAAAGAAGCTAGTCATCACATAGCTTTCTAATTCTCTAAATCTCAATTTATTCTGCTTTGGTTTTCAGGAGTAGTCTTGACTATTTTGCAATGTCCAGGTCACTTACATGTAGCTAGTGCTTGTAACTATTCCTAATTAATTTTCTGCAAATGTAATCAAAAAGTTTAGCACTTTTATGAGTCATAATAAAAATAGCAAACATGTACAGCACATAGCTTGGATTACGTTTTTAGTTCTCTGCTCCACTCCACCCAAGCCTAAATCTTTTTCCTAAGGTCATTTTACACACCAGTAGTGAATAAAGACAGCTAAACAGGCAACAATCTGGTATTACTCTTCCTCCAAAAAAAAAAATTACCAACTTCCATGACAATTTTATACCGGGAAGGAGCTGAATCAGGAACCATAATAAGCTGGTTTTAAAGATGTGTTTCCTCAGCCAGCTCCTCAGCAAAAAATGATACAACAATTGATTTAATAATTGAATAGTTGATATTATTCTCCATGTGAAAACATGACCCATTTAAAAATTGAAACTTTGCTCAGACCAAGACCAGTCAGAAGGTGTTTTAGAAGGCAGCAGATGCTTGCATTTCTTTAATAACTGTTCTACATCAATTTAGCAACAACTTCCCTTCCTATAAGAACTGAACCACTCATTGGACAGACAAGAGTAAAACAGCCTTAAACAAAATTATTCACACGACACGCACAAAATGTTTGTCACCCCCCTGGACAAAAAATTTGTATGTAAGTTTTGCTACAATTACACCAATGGCCAATGGTACAACTAGGCCAGGGGTATCCTGGCATGCATTCAGAAGAGCATTCCCAGCAGGGCAAGGGAGATGACCCTGCCCCTCTACTCCACCCTGGTGAGGCTGGAGTGCCATGTCCAGTTCTGGGCTCCTCAGTACAAGAGAGACATGGAGCTCCTGCAGCAGGTCCAGCAGAGGATTACAAAGATCATTAAGGCACTGGAGGAGTACTTCTGTTAAGAGTGAAGTCTGAGGGAGCTGGGCCTGTTCAGCCTCCAGAAGAAGTCACTGAAGGGACCTTATCAATGTCTGTCTGAAAGGGGTGCCAAGAGGATGGAGCCAGGCTCTGCTGGGTGGTGCCAAGCAACAGGACAAGAGGCAATGGGCAGAAACTGATGCACAGGAAGTTCCATGTGAATGTGAGGAAGAACTTCTTTAGTGCAGGTGACTGTGCACTGGAACAGGTTGCCCAGAGAGGCTGTGGAGTCTCCCTCTTGGGAGATGTTCAGACACCACCTGGACACAATCCTGTGCCATGTGCTCTAGGATGACCCTGCTTGAGCAGGAAGATGGTAGTCCCCTCCAACCTTATCCATTCTGGGATACAGACAGAACAATAATCATAAAAAATGGTTACACTTTTTAATGTATGCTGAAACATACTTTACTTATATCCTCTCTACCAAAATTAGAGCAGAGTAATTGAACACATTCATTTAAAGAGTGTTCCCATTTATATTTGGAAGGATATAAACACACTATAGATTACAGACTAGATACCTGTATTTGTATGACTATTAATGAATAGTGCCTAGGAGAATACAATTGGAAATTTTTTGTGTGAAATCCTGCAAGATCCAGAGATGTGTTATTTAACCACAAATGTAATCCTTTTAGCTTTGACCTCCCTGATAAAAAGTGGGGGAAAAAAAGAAGAAACGAACAAACCAAAACCCAGAACATATTTATAAGGATTCTTTTAAGAACTGATGCTACCCTCAGTAAGAACCCTGGTAATTTAAGTTAATTAACACAGGCCCTATATTTACTGTAGTAATATCTAATTGATTGCTTTATAAGCTTTTTCTTCTTTAAAGGCAAAATTATGCCAGAAGTTACACCTTTGTATAAGATGAAAAACTATAAAATACTGCCCTCTTGTGATCTTCCCTAAAAATGTAGCTGATTATTAAAAGCAAGTTTTGGCAACTGTTGGCAGTATTAGGGTTAAGTGGGTTTATATATTCCTTTCACTCATGTATATATATATTTCTATAAATAAACCCCAATTGTTAAGTTATTAATTCTATCTTAAAATAAGTAATTGCATATGTGCTATTAAAAGCACTAAGGACACATCCTCTGCCAGCTCAATCCAGATTCTTGGTAAGGCATTTGCAAGACTGCAGTGGGCCTTAGAAAGCACATTGCCAGCTAAACGTGGCTGCAGTGCACGATGCCAAACCCTAGAAGGGTAGGAAATATTTCTCTTAACAGACAGACACTTTGCCCAGATAAGAAAGCAGGGGGCAGAGCAGTGTTTCACCCACAGAGGTATTTTAGAAGTAAATTTTCAACAGTCTGTTGCTGAAAGAGACCAAGTCTTGAGAATATTCATTCTTCTGAAAATTTGATGGGCCTGGGAAGTACCATACACATTGATAAAGTCACTGAAGTGCCAAACTGTGTAAGAAAATTCAAGTCCTTCCTCCAATTATTAGTTTTTCAGAAATTCTTCAGTACTGGAATGAAAGTTATCATTAACCTTAATTTTATTTAATTTTATTTTTAAGGTATTTGAGAAAAAAGGCTTGTAGGAGCATCCAGAATACTTTTCCAGAAAAAAACCAAACAACTAGCTATTTTAAGCATACCATTTTTTTCTTAAGTGACAGAAACTAAAAATCAGGGGAAGAGCTATGGACACAATGAAATTCATGTGAACCTACACAGCTTACTAATGAAGGAGCAGCCCTAAGCTACAATTAAGAGTCTGCTGCAGGCACAAGAGGGCAGACTGATGCACATTATGGATCTTGCCAACAACAGGGGTCTCAACCTGCTACTTAACTTTCTGCTCATTGTCTTGGTCCTAGTGCTTGCATTTATCCTTGTGAAGCTGATGTGAACCTCTGCAAGGCTCTGCTTCCTTCTCAGATTTCGCCCTGTGGATTTTGCAATGATAATGTAGACACTTTAGACTACCTGAGTGTAAGTATGTGAAGTCTGCAGAGGCTGAAGTATCTGACAGTTACAGAGAATGTGTTCACACCCCAAATTTATCAGAAAGCAATCCTAAGAGCTGTGCACAAGCTGTGCACCTGCCACTGAGTGAAGAAAGCACTTACAGCCTCACTGAGTACCCGAAGAAACCCAGGAATGCATCGGCAGCTATTGTAGGTTCTCATTGCTACAGCTGATTGTTATTTAAAGATCTACAAATTATTTGCAACACTCAAGGAACAGAACTTCTGCAAAAAGGGGACAGCAGAAATCAAATTTTTAAAATGGGATTTCTGTAGAACATATACTTAATGGGAAATGACAGCAAGAAGGCAAACCAAAATGCCAGCTTTGAGTTGACAGCACACATCAAACTACCTGTGGAGAGAAAAGCACAGATGCTGTAAATGGAAACAAAGATATCCCTGAAATGCAGCTTGCAGTAGCAGAGGTGGGGATAAGTGAAGGTCAAATATGAAAACATTATTATTATTATTATTATTATTTTGGCTTTTTTTGACCACCTGTGGTTCACTGCAACACCTCAAAAGCCAGAAGCCTTCTGTTAACCAGCATATCAAAAGAAGCACCTGTCAAAACAACTGAAAAACAAAGGGCCATTACCCAGGGTTATCATAACTCTGGCCAGGAGACCCTTAGCACCAGCACATACACCAGCAGTAGGCACAGCTGCACAAACCCAGGATGCACTCCAGCCTCAGAAAGAGGATTTACCACTTATGCACAGGTCAAGTGAGCAGTGTGGGAGCCCTGCAGCCGTATTTGACAGACCACTTGTTACTTGCCAGTGCCATCATCAGTCCATAGCCTGTCCTCACCTCTAGGAATGCAGCAAAAACTCCTTACAGGACCTTCTTTTGTGGCTCTTTACAGAGTGATGTACTTTTCCCACAGGCTCCTGGGAAGGAGAGTGACCAACAAGAGCACACTTCTGTTGGAATGATTTTCCAGAAGGTAGAGCTAAAAACATGAGAAGTGCTGGGAAAGGAGGGGACCAGAAGCAGATTTTCATATATCACACTGGAGCCAAACAACTTTCTCTTAGCATCTCACTTTCCCAAGTGAAACACAGGAACCAAGCACAAGAACCACCAAGCATAAACCAAAATATATATATTGTACAGTAAATTTATTGCCATAGATATGCATATTAACACACATGCATAAGAGGCAGATGTTGTTTTATGGATGGGGGAGGCTCCAGCTCCAGCTTCCTACTGCCAACAGCACATCCCTGATTCAACACATATACTGCTGAGTGCTGAGTGTATTACAGAGCTGATCTATTCATGTTCACACCCAGAACTTCCATATGATCACTGCTGTTATTCAGTTATCTGCAGGAGACTCAACTAAACTGGATCTATGAACAGACTTTTCACAGGAAAAGGCAGCATGCCCAGCAAACCCGAAAGCTTAAGGAAGTCCTGCCATTAGTAAGTATCCACATTCCACTCTATGCTACCTGCTCCAAAGCTTACAGAGCATTAGCGTGCTGGTTTTATCTGGAATAAAGTTAATTTTCTTCATGGTATAGTAGTTAGCATGGGACTATGGATTGGTCTAAGTACAAAGTGTAGCTATGATGAAGGAAATTGCCTCTGCCCCAGCCAAAGCAGCACAATGGCCTAGAGCAGCACAGATAGTTAAAACAAAAGCTTTTTTCTCACCTGCTCTGAAATATGTGCAATAACCATTTGGTTCTTGCATAATGGCTTCTGCAAACTACATACCTACAGTTTTTTGAAGCTGATAGTTATAGAAGTATGAATTCCAATCTGTTTGCATTTAAAGCAGAAAACATTGCACAGCTACATCACAATAAGCAATCATTTATTTTTATAATCTTGAAATATTCTGCTTTAAAAAAATCCGTAAATTTATATACCAGAGATATATGTGGTAATGGTTACATAGTTTTGTTTTAGGAAAATTCCTGTTGATGCTTGACGTAGATGGTTCAAAGCACACCAAAACCACTGTAACAAACAGGAAACCCACTCTAGCCCAAAGCAGAATAAGAACAGTTTTCCCAACAAAATGGTTATTCACTGCTTGGGACTACTCAAAGCTTATTGTCTATATGACCTTCTCTATACTCAGAAGTTTCCCTATCCTAGGGAAACCACTGTGACATCAGTTGGCCCTGACAAAACAATGAAATCACATATTCCTTTTTAATAAATTGAGGAAGATGAGCCTACTGCCACCAACGAGCACGTATTTCCAGATCGAAAATTAAATACCAAGGAAGTCTGTGAGAAACTTTGCTGTCAGAGCATGGAGAAACAATGCCCAGACACAATCCCAGTATTTTTCTCTCAACCAGCAATGAACATGACAGAATCCTCAACAAATGCTGAAATACACTGCTGAAACTGAAGCATTTTCCAGAGATGACATATAAAGCTGGCAAAGTTATCAGCTAACCAATGCCAAGACTCTTTCTGCAATCAAGCACAGTCCAAGTTTGCTTTCCAATCATTTGCTGCGCTCCAGACTGAACCTACAAGCACCTTGTAATGAATGGAATCCCATTTGCTGGGCTACCAACTTCACACCAAAAGGAACAGACCGTCAAAAGCTTAGTTATGGCTTACATTAAAGGAGTTCACTCTGCTAGCTAAAAGTGATAATCCCTCATGTTGAAAACTTTCCTATTCCTGAAAAGTATCATTTCATCAAAATGTGATATAGGAAAAATATTGTTATTAATAATTTTAATTTTCTGATCTGAGAGAATTGTAAAAAAAACCCTATCTTTGAGTTGACATTTAAGAATAAAATTCTATGTGGCAACAATGCTATCTGACAAATGTTATGACTTTTCTTTCAATTAAACTTTTACAGCTTTGTTTACCAATTTTTAGATATGCATGCAGTTTACTTTCTTCCTTTTCTGCTTTGCAGCAAAAATTGTTCTAATAACTCTAAACTTCTCAGTACATTAAAACTTAATTTCCAGCAATTTTTATATACATGGTGTGATCAATCCACTGTTTTCCTCATTAAAAACCCCACTAAACCTGGTACATTAAAGGGAAAAGATGCACTTAAGTAATTTCTATCTATTATCTCTGCAATATTCTGACACTATTTAGCACACCATGCAGAAATCATACAGATGCTCTGTACACTGGAATAAAGAGATTCATACTGTGATGCTTGCAACACCAGACAAAGTTAATATGTAGATATGCAATCTTATGAAGCTCTCCTTCTTATTATATGATCTCCAACAATTTTAAAGGCATGCTTTCATTTTAAATCTAAATTTTGGAACTAGGACATAGCATGTACCTACATGCATTCAGATAATAGGATATATAATAGGATCAGACTTTAATTGCTTTTGCTTGAAAATTTTGAAATGCCATTGCTTGAAAACATAGAGCTTTTTAATTTAGATTTTATGGCCTCCAAGTTCAGTACATGGGAAATGTGGTGTATAATAAGCAGTTTTTTTCTCTTAATACAGTCCTTATCACACATTTCATTATTCAAAGATCAGCTGTATATTGAAAACAATTAAACAAGTATATGGTGAAATATAAATTCTGCATGGAAACTGTTTTCATTAAAGCAATATTTCTTTGTTTCAGTGCATAAACTGAACTCCATACGCTGAAGAACTTTTAAAATCTGTTCCTAGGAAATGCATAGGAGAATGTTTATTTTCAAAAAGCATACATTAAATAGCTCACATTAGCTAAGGAAATGAATTTCCAGATGCAACTCCACAATGTTACACAATAACCAAAGAGCAGGTTCTCCTTGGAGATTTATTTCTGAAATGTACAAACATCACACCCACAGCTGAAGGATGCACCTTCTCTAAGAGGCATTCTGCTGTTCCACAGCACATTTTCTGCAGTTGCAAACCTGACCACATCCTGAAGGACAATCACAATGCAGCTGTAGGTCTTCTACCCAACACTCTGAGCTTCCCTTACAACGCACAGGAAATTTTACTTTACAATCCATGGTTTACAATTGGAATGGAAAAGCCACATGACAGGCTTTATAATTTGGAAAGCAAAGTATAAGAAATACCACTGAGTTCAGTCAACTTCAGACTACTAAGGAAGCAGAGAATCTTAAGCTTGAAAGTAATTAACCTTGGAACAGCTTTTGAGGGGTGTTACATTATACTTTCCACTAGTCTTTAGAGTAAACAAATAGAAAGCTTCTCTGATTTTACAAAAATTAATTGTGAATTAGCATTTTCTATAGTCAACTGTCTATACTAGTCTGTGAGGACATAAAAACTTATTTTTACTGAGTATTATTAAACTGTTCCTGAACCATCAGTCCCCAAAATCAACTCAGAAAATTGCTGCTGTCTATTCTTACTTCATTAGTGACAGCCTGGAAGAAGAGTTCAGCTATCTTAAAGATACACAAAGCTGCCCTAGATTAACAGTTAAAAGTAAAGTTTCTTGTATTTTCTGTTCTTGGCAATAGTAGTTTTAAAGAAAAATAATGATAAATTGATTTTTTTTAGTCGTAGAAAACCCACTACATTTCCATCAGGATATATACATATTAAAAGCAAAAAAGCAGAAGTAATCCTCAAAGGAAAAGAATAATTAAAAAATACACAGAGCTGTGGGTTTTGCCCTTTTTATAAATCATCAGCTTCCTCTTATGCCTTCTACTCTATCTCTTAGATATATATTTCACTTGGGATTGCAGTTTTCTTGGTTTCTCAGAAATGATAAAATACCAGTTCCCAGGTACATGTGATCTCTAAAAAAAGGCCACAGCAGAATGATGCTGAGGCTTCTTTAAAAAACAGGTGTCAAGACAGGAAGAATCATTCTCGTTTTTTCATTGCTTCTGGCATCTCTCCTCCTTACAGGCGTAACCTCTGTCAGAAAGACAGGAGGGCAAGGGATGTTTCTAAGAGCCCAAAGGCTCACTGCTCTTGCACACACTTTAACCTTCACTGGGTCCTACTTCACAACCACATCTCACTTGAGGACATAGAACAGATCCCATTTCAAGGCTCAGCAATATGACTCCAGGTCATGCCAATGGAAGCACTTGCTAAGGGCATAAGGAATTTCCTCCACAGAGATGTAGAAGTTACAGGTAAAAAAAAAAAGCAAAACAAAAAAATCCCAAGAAAACCCAAAAAACCAACCAACCAACCAAAACCAACCACCCACAAAAAAACACCCCACAAAACAAAACAATCCAGTTTTAGGCAAAATATCAAATCTCAAAAACCTGGAAAGGTGCAGCACTGTTTGTGAACTGAAGCCAAAGATAAATAATGCTTGTGTTCCCCCTGCTGGCTCTGTCCTCCAAACACAGCTCAGTAGCAATGCCTGCATGGATGAAAGCTTTTGAGTAATTGTAATAACACATACAGGGCTTCATCTGTTTCAAACATTTAACTTTGCCTTCATATGTACGTAAACATGATCAGAGGGAGAAAGCACTTCTGAGACCTGAAGGACAAAAGCTGGGAGTCCTTTTGATCTAAACAAAAAAAATTTCTAAAATACCAATCCTAAACAAAGCGCCTTTAAAGGCACATATAAGATGATGAAGAGATCTATGCCTAAATAAAGTAAATAAGTAAATAACACTTGTGAAAAACCATCTGGAGTACTCCATACAGGTCTGGTATCCCCAGCATAAAGAAGAATGTGGAACTGTTGGAGCAAGTCCAAAGGAGGCCACAAAATTGGTAAGAGGACTGGAGCACTGTTCCTGTGAAAACAGGCTGAGGAAGGTGGGGCTGTTCAGCCTGGAGAAGAGAAGGTTGAGTGGAAATCTCATAGCAACCATGCAGTATCTGAAGGGGGCCTGCTGGAGCTCCTTCACAGGAACTGCAGTGATAGGATAAGGAGTAACGGGTACAAATTGAAAAAGGGGAAATTCAAGGCTGGATATTAGGAAGAAATTTTTTACTGTGAGGGTGGGAAGACACAGAAACAGGTTGCTCAGGGAAGTTGCAGATGCTCCAACCTTGGCAGTATCCAAGACTAGGCTGGATAAGGCTTCGAGCCACCTGGTATAGTGGGTGGTGTCCCTGCCCATGGCAGAGGGGGGTGGAATTAAATGAGCTTTAAGGTCCCTTCCAACCCTTAACATTATGTCATTCAGTATATTTAAATCCAGGCACAGTAACCTGATCACAAATCTCACAGACAGCAGCACTGGCGGCTGCAGCCAGCTACCCATCTCAGGTGTTTGGGAAGACTTGAATGAATGGATAGACCAAGCTCCCTGATGGTACCCTGCTGTTGCTTCCCAAACCCTTTGTGTGCTCCTCAATGCCACCAGCAGGTGCCAGCTGCCTGGAGTCCAGCTGGCAGTGCCCTGGACCCAGCCTCAGCACTGAGCCCATCTCTGTCACTTCGGTTCTGAGAGGACCCCATCGGCCTCTGCTCCCTACCTGGGGAATTTATCAGCATCAGAATCTTTGAAGTGCTTAGAGAAAGATGAGGGCTTCTGCAGCAATAACGGGTGGCTACCTGTAACAATGTCAGGTTTTTAGACAAACCCCTAGAGATTACTATTTGTTTGGCCATATTAATTGGCTTCACTTTTCTTCTGTTAAAAAAGAAAAAAAAAAAACAACAAAAAACAACCCCATAAAAACATAACAATAACTCAAAACACCACCAAAAACCAAAATCAGACCACCATTAAGAGCAAAACTGGCTGTTAACAATCTCTAAACTTGTTATTCTTTCCTTCAATATACAACAAAAGGAGCAACAACACTTGAGCACAACTCTTTCTAAATTACATTTGTGTACTTCAGGCTGAAGAAAAGAGGAAATCTGAACATACTGCTAGATTATCTCTGCTGAGCTAATATCCTAGTCTAACCCTAAAATGCCTTTCAGAGAAATTTATTGTAAATTGGGATTTTTTTTTTGTCAAGTCAAGCCAAACTTACTACACACGTAAACATGAACATGTAGATTTTAAATACTGCCTTCCTTCACAAACTGTACTTCCCCATTAGGGGAAGAGCTGGAAACAAAGACTGTGAATTGCAATGTTAGAAAGGGTTGCATATATCTTAAAACTATGTGCTTGATAATCTCGATATAAAAATATTTCAGGTATGATACATCAACCACACATACTTATTAAAATAACCAGATTTGTTGGCTACTGTTAGTTGATTTTTATTAGTTAAAAAATAAGCAGTAATATCAAACCGAACTCCGTTTTTAAGTGCTAGGCATAAGGAGATTGAATATTCATTCACCCTTGCACGACACAAAAGTCTTTCTTATTTTGCTGAATGCATAAATGCAGCCTCTGTAATCCCTTTCAGATAAAGTACCTTCACATTTCCCCCACTATACAGTTACTCTAAAACTACTAAAAAGGCTACTTGGTGAACTCTTCCCGAGCCCAGCCTCACATGAAGACGTTAGTCCCATGCAGTCAGGCACAATGAATCACAGTAAACTGTAAGCAGACAGCAGAAATAAAAGAAAACCCAACAAACAACGAATATTGAGAAACAAACAGCAACAGTAAAATACTGGTCAGGAGGACCTGTTCCCTTCCTGTTTCAATAAAAACTGCCTGTTACTCCTCAGGTATAACCCAGGATGCCACATGATGGCAGCAAACACCAAGCTCTGGCCTTACCTGCATGGGCTGGTCACCTGCCGCTCTGAAGTCTTCAAGCTGCTGCATGTGCCATGCAGGCACACCGTAGGGCTCCTCGGCAGGCCTGCAGTCCAGGGGATTTGCCCGCAGCTGCTCCTTGAGCCACATCTGAGTCCTCACAGCCGGCTGTATGGGAGCGCCGCTCACAGCCTGCTGTCCCAGGGTCGCGTATCTCTGCCCGAAAGCCTCGCAGCCGCCTGCCGCAGGTTTGCTTTCAGGTAAGGCACTGTAGGTCAAGTCTAAGGCGTGTCTCCTACTTGGGGAATCCGAAACAAAGTCGTCTTTGCTGCACGTTTCAAATTTGTATTTGCAGTCCAGTAGAGAAGATCGTTTTTTCCCCACTTCTTTGTCCTCAATCTTCAGCAACTCCATGCTGTCATGCAAACAACTTGGCCCATTTGTCCTTAATTGAGGTGGCACAGCTTTGTCCGTACCAGCCCTGTATTCCACCGAATGACTATTTCCATCTTGGCTGAAATTATTTGGTGAGCTGAGTTTAGACAAGGAGGACCATTTTCTTACAGGTCTTGCATCTTTCATGTCAAGAGAATTGTCCAGAGCTCCCTGATTTCTGCCCCCTCCTGACCGTACAAAGCTTGTACTCCATTTTGAGCCATCAGACTTGAAAGCTTCCCTGTGTTTGGAAAGTGAAGAGCTGGCACCAGACAGCATCACATGGGCAGTGGGAATAGAAACCAGTGATCGGCTGGGCTTAAATGATGATGTACCACTTGAAGTTGAATGATCTGTGAAGAGAAATTTGTCACGTAAATAAGTGCAACACAGAGCTCATTAACACTAGTTCAGATAGGACAAAATATCAAATTCAAGGTGAAATGCAAAAATAGAAGGAAAGAGGTTTCTTGACAAAATAGGGCCTTCTAGCTCATTCTAAACCATGAGAATAGAAACTAATTAAAGTGTGAGATTTTCAAGTTTATTTTGCTCAGGTGTCATGATAACAAAAATAAAAGCTCACTAAGCATTGGCAACAGAAGCTTCAGATAGAATTCTCAGCCTGTGAGCCAAAGAAACCATTGCCAGCTTTAAGGTGGCAGGATGGATTTCTCCCCCACCCCACGTGTGCTAAGGAGCTTCTATATCACTAATAGTACAGGTGCTCAGGAGCCCCAAGACTCGTTCTCCTTCCATCACCCCTCTCTTCTCATTTTTTGAAGGCAGAACAATTCAATAAATGCATTTGGTAAAATGGCAGTGCTGTAGACAAGCCAGTTTAATAATGGTCACTTGGACAGAGTTATCCATTCTGGATCTCACCGATTTCCAAATATGCTTCCTGTGCTGTGTTTGGCTGGAAAGAGTTCATTTCCTCCACAGGACCTGGTATGGGGCTATGTTTTGGATTTGTTCTGGAGACCGTGTTGGTGATTTAGGGATATTTTGGTGCCTGCTAAGCACTCCTTACACATAATCAAGGCCTTTCCTGCTTCTCACCCCACCAATGAAGAGGCTGGTGGTACACAGGGAGCTGGGAGGGGACGCAGCTGGAAGAGCTGACCCCAGCTGAACAAATGGATATTCTATATCCTACAGCACCCTGCTCAGCAATAAAACTGGGGGAAGGCTGGTTTGGGGGGCTGCTGCTCAGGGAACAGACAGCTGGTGGTGACCAATTGTTTTCATTTGCAGCATTTCTTGGCTCTTCTTTCTCGTTACTTTTCTTACAGTATTTTTCTTCAGGAAAAGACCCTCGGGGAAAGCAGGGATGGAAATACACAGAAGAAAGAAATGCCTCTCCTCTTGTACAGGTAACTCCTCAGCTTGAGGCTGCTGGCATTGTAACATCCAAGAAAACTAACCTTTGTACTGAACCTTACCCAGAAGCTGAATCTGACACAGCACAAAGTCAGTCCAGCAAAGGCAACTGTCCCAGGCCTTTTCATATCCAAAGAAAATAAGAGTGTATTAGGATTCGAAAAGAACTGACCTATGTTTTAGGCTATACAGATTTCTAGGAGTAGAAATATTACATCTGCAAGAGAAAGGTGAAAGAAATCCTGTATATATGTATCTGTAAAACTTTAAATAGTAAAAAATACATTATAGTATTTAATATAGCATTTTCCATCTAAAATACTGACTTAAAATTAGACATACATGGTTTTAAAACTGAAATTAAAACCAATAATAATTACAAATACCTTATCTCCTTCATTTATTAGATTACAAGCTTATTCATATGTGGTAGATTTTTATTTTTCCTTCTTCTAAATTTAATTTTAAAATAATTAATTTTGAGTTAAGATTTAAACGTCTTGACTTCCAATTCTAAACTCTTCAAGCAGATTTGAACTTAGAATGCCACTTATATCCAAGTACAGCTAATGGATGTCTCCAATAATTTGTCTCAAAGAGAAACACGGTAATTTTGGCTTCAAGTTGTCCTAATTAGTCTTCCCATTAACGCTCACTGAAACATATGAGAAAATTCACACTTTTTCTTAGAGCATATTGCTCAAGTCTGCCTTGCCTGCAGGCTCGGCTGGAAAGAGAACCAGTCTGCCTTTGGACACACCTCACAACACAAAAAGCAGGAAATTAATAGATTTCATTTAAAATAGGAGAAAATACAGAAAGAATCATGAAACTTAAGAGATATTATTTCTTCTTTAGTCACAGGAATAAGCTCCATCTGGCCAAATCCTGTCAAAGACAACTTTATCCAAGCAGCAGGTTTTTCCCTTCCATACAGGTGGGGGTATGCAAATGCCAGTTCAGACCTGAAAGCACTCTCTCCTTGGGATTACTTGGGGTTTATTTCACTGATCTGGCATTTATTTGAAGATTACAAACACTCTCAAACATAGCCTGTGTGTCTCCAGAGTCTTTCAAAGCTTAAAACTGCTCTCTTTAATGAAAGCCGAAAGAGACATGGGGATAAAAAAGTAGCTAGATGCTACTGTTTTTCCTTTCAGCAGAAATAAGATTGTATGACAACTTTTTCTTTTCAATTATCCTAATAACTTTTTTCTGGTGCCCACCACAAAACTCCCTGGAATACTTTTCTAACAGGCATGACATTTTCATACCTGATTCAGTACTTCCAAAACCACATAAATAAGAGAATTGAAAGCACGCTATTTTAAAACCACATTACAAGATTTCTACCATGTAATAACAGCAGATGGAATAAAAAATTAAGAACATTTCATATGGCTTTCTTACCATCTTGTGTTACACTTCTGAAATATTTAATTACTGCTTATCTGGCATAGAAAATTATGTAACAGAACCAATTTTAGTCCTAATAAAAAACTAATCACAAAGAGAGAGCACAGCAGGCACTTTCTTCTGAAAAAGGGGTAGAAGAAAGAAACTCCTCAATATAAAGTTAATGAACACTTTCTACTCATTTGCATTTTCCTGTGCTATGCTTTTTAAATTACTGGAAGAAAAACCTCTGAAGTAATTTCTCAGGCCGGACACACCACCCTCATGCAGCTACTTAAAATCCTTATCTGTCGCCCAAAAGTCAGTCAAAACAGACAAGTCAGAAAAGGTTCACCATAACCCTCAACAACAACTTAAGTTGCAAAATTATACCAGCCATTATAAATTATACCAAAATTATACCAATTATACCAAAATTATACCAAAATTATACCAGCTCCAAAATTATACCAGCTGGTATAATTTAATAAATTTAATAAATAATTATTTATGAGAACTCCCATATAAGATACACCTCTGACAAATTCTTCAGTATTCCAGATAAGATATTATCAAACAATAGCAGAGTAATCAGCTAACATAGTTACCCAATATTAATAAAAATCAAAATGTATTTGATATATGTGTTTATAGGATGCATGTGTAGCTAATGCTGCTGGAAAGTGGTGAACCTTCCTTGTGTGAAGGACTTTGAAATTTGATATTTTATCCAGGGTATAATTAGAATGCCCTGATCATGGACAAAAACACCAGTATTAAAAGCAGCTGACCTTCTCTTCCTGTCCTTCCTTCCCACCCACCTCCCCAAAACAACTGACATAGTTTACCCCAATCCAGGAAAATAAACTGAACTATTCTTACTAACTGAGCAGAAGATAAACAGGGGAAGTCAAGCCTCCATTATACAAATTGAAGGTCTTGAATCTGGCTGTGGTTTAGTGAACAAAAGCTCTGAATTCATTATAGGACCTCAGTTCCTCTGAACTGTTCTCCACCTCTTAACTGCATGGACCCCAGCAAGAGGCCACAAACAATTCCAGCATCCAGCATAGCACTGAAGGAGCCATGGGTCCTCCATCTACCATGCAAGCATGTGGGTGCTTCCCATAAATCTCCAAAACAGCTGTTTTCAACAAGAGAAGTGTCTAACTCTCCTGGGAGTTGGTTGAAAGACAAAGACATTGGGATGATGTGCCACTACAGTAGTATTGATGCTACATGTGTGTTCCTCCCTGCGTACCTACTCACAAACTGCACAGGCCTTAATGCAACAGAGATAATCATATGAGCCAAATGAGACATTTCAAAGTGGCCAGGCAGGAGGCCAGTTCTTGTAAAAAGTCCTAAGCAGACTGACTCATCATCCTCTGGGAGCAAAAGCATGCCTTTCCAAGGTGCAGCAGCACTCACAGGAACAGTCTGGGCTTGGTTGGTTTCTTGGGGGTTTTTTGTTATTTTTGGTTTTTTTGTAATGTCTAGAATTCTTCATCATTCTTTTTAAAGGCCTTTTTCATACTACTTCACGTTTACTATGTCAAAATATGAGGTGAATGAAGGAAGGAATCTCTGCAAATAACTCTCTTCCAAAGAATAAATAAGAACATGCATCACAGAAAGCTGTGGGAGAAAAGCAGGGAACTGTTCAGACAAGTTTTCATAACAAGTTTTGTATGAGAAAGAATTCCTAAACATTATTTGTTTATAGAGTTCTGTGTTTGAACAGCAAGGAACAAATATAAAAGAGTAACTAACAAAAAACTTACTGGAGAAAAAACGTAATACTAACTAAAGTTAATTTTAAATAGTATTAAATGCTAAAATACCTACTGCCAGTAAAACATCTATGCCTTCAAAGCAGAAACAGTCATGTGGTGTTTAGAAGCAAGTCCAATTAATGTCAATTGGAAAAAAGAAGGAAGTTCACTGCCTTCCACCATCACCATCACTGTACTGCCAGTATCAATCAGAATTCTTTTACATAAGATGTGGGTTGCAAACTCCAAGTCAGTTCTACTTTGTTTCACATTAATTGTACAGAATTTTCTGTAATCTACTGTGTTGCATACCAAAGGAATGCAAGTTGTACCTAAAAACTCGCTAGTTTTAAAAGGTGAAGGAATTTAAAAGCTGTATAATTCACAAATAATTTGAACAGTACAATGCTGAATAATATGAATGTGAACTTATAAGGTTGAAGTTGAGATGGGATTTTCAAAAACTGAAGCAATTTCGTTGCTTTTAGGACTTTGTTTCAGATGAAATACTGATAACGCTGCTATCCCTGAGGAATGTTATAATAGAGAGATGGAAGAAGGAATAAATGGTAGGACAGCCTCACACGCCTCCTACAATGTACAGATATCAAAAAATTCTACAAGGCAATTTTCAAGGATTTTTAGTAAGTAGAGTAAAAAGCCATGCTGGAAAGAGTAAAAGCTGCAGTCATAAGTACCAGGATGGCATCCACACTTATGCAAGGAAAGAACTGCAGAGGTAACACTGAGTTCCAGCAAATGGCAAACAGCTTCTTAGACACCCTTACAAACTAAGGGAATGCTATGTACACATGAACGTACTTGAACAGAAACTTGCTTGACATATCCCATTAATTTATTAAGACCTGGCCATTTGGTGTCCATCTTCCTTATCCTCCTCCTCTACAGCTAATGAATTTGCTTTTCCCCAGCTATGACTTCTCATTCTCTTCCACACCCTTGAGGCAAACACACCTTCTCCCTTGTTTGACAGAGAGGTGATAGGCAACAATCATTCTCAAAGTAAGTAATGAGGACAACACTCTCAATTTGCAAACAATACGAAAAAAGGGCGAGTGAAAAACAAGTATGTTCTAAAATTTATTAAAGCTTAACAAAGAAATTGTCACTGAATAAGAGAAAATTATACCTCCTCACTGAGCAAATGAAAAATACTCACTCAAAGAAAATAACTGGTACTTCACTGTTTTCACATTATTCACATCCTGTTTTCATCTTACCACGTAAAAGGTTGCCTTGCTTGCTTCACTTAGATTTACCTGAAAACACAGTATTTCCCCTAGCACACAGTACTGACAAGGAACGTGCCATAGAGGAGCTACTACTTTGTATTAAGCTGTAGTATTTCTGGTACTGAAATAGTCTTCACAAATACGCTCTTTGATCAAGCCTCATTAGGGCACAGCCAACACTCACCAGCTTTGATTTATTTAAAGAGTGTTGTCCCATGCTTGAGAGGTCATCCCTGTACCTTAACATCAGGTTGCCACCACACCTTCCTAGATAGCAGACCAGGCAAAAACCTCATTAGCAAAGTTCTAAAGATTCTAGCAGCAAGAACACACAACTAAGTAACACAGTGGGCCACACCTTCATATGATCTCACCTTAGCACTACAAATCAATCTCTGCATTCCACATCCCATTTCAAGAGCCAAGATTCTTAATTCCATCATTTAATTTAGATAACATGAGGCAATCTGAGCATCTTCCCAGAGAATTGCACAGGGGTGATCAAAACAAAATCAGTACCCAAATGAAGCACACAGAGATATAAGATTTGCTTTTCTGATCCTACACAATCAGTTAAAAAGACACTACACAGGAGATAAGCTCTGTAGAAAGTGTTAGTTTACTCCTATGTGCCACTGCAGTCAGATTTGAGGTCAAAGTTCTCAGTACTAACTGACATTAAAATACATCTGGTAGAATGACCTGTCATCCAAAACATTCCTCATTAAAAGTTAATACACATTTCCCTGGCTTATACAGCTGGTTTGGGTTTCGATTTTTTTTTTTTGTGCAAGAAAATATTGAGTAAAATGATCCACATTCTGCTTTAAAATAAACTTCTTTAAACTAGCTGTTTGGCAGTACCAATTATAAGACTCAAATAATAAAATTTACATGTGTTTCAACAAATGAAGCTTAACAAAAACTTCTAACAACAGTTTGTTTTGTGAAGGTTGAATTTAGGGAGACTGTACCAAGGCAGTGCAACAGTTTTTGATAGGGGAAAACAAATACAAACTCCACAAACAAACACAAAAAGGCAAGTGAATGTGAGTGGAACAGTAAACCCGAAGTCTTAATACTCATCAGCTATATATATGAAGAGAGTAAAAAGAAAACCCCTAAGCCCCCAACATACCAGATACACACCAAGTAGATCTGTCTTGCCCAAGGGATCTAGCAGAACTGGTATTTCAGGACACAAAAAAAAAAGATAGAGTACTGCCTATTAATATTTCTGTGAACTGCCAATTTACCCAGTAATATCTAGGCTAATAATACTCAGCTGGGGAATCCACAACTCCAAAAGAGAAGCGTCTTCGAAAACATTTAGTAACTTCTACTCTTGAGCCAGATCTGGGTCAACTTAGCTCACTTAAATGAAACCCAGATTCAGAAGATGATATAACAAGGGACTGTAAAGGAAAGTAGCAGTGTATAGAGGTGAGATGCTGCCACTCCAAAATGAAGTGAGGCATTGGCCCTGTGCAACAAGGGCAGCTTTGACAAACAGGCACACATTTCAAAAAGCAGCAGGAAAAATTTGTTTTACAGGAAAAGATTATTCAGCAGAGAAGAATAAATTACAGCAAAGTCAACTATTGCAAGATTCTATTCTTGTTTTCCCTACCCTAATCAATTACTCCAGATGCCAATGTTAGAGAATTAAAATGAATGTTAGATTCATTAAAAGAAAAGTGACAAATACAATACCATGGGATATTTAACTGAAGCAGAAAATATTTTACAGATTTTATCTGAGCAAATAGTCTAAAGCAAACAGCAGGTAAGCCCAAGAGTAAATTTTCACTCCACATCAGTCACTGAAAACAAGTTATTTGTGACTGCTACTGGTCCAAGCCTGCAATGGCCATCTGCTAAATTAATCTGTAAAGAGAAAGGCTAACCTAACTTATATAAAAATCTCTTTAGGTGAGAAAACTGAGCATGTTAAGATAGAAGTATGTCTTAAAAGAATGAACTTGTTTTACCAAGGTACAATAAAACTTTTGATTTATGCACTTTGCCTCTTCAACCAAGGATATCACAAATCCACTGTCAAATACAATAGCAATTTCTAGAAAAACAACAGAATAAAGGATGCTCTGAGCAATCAGTTTCAAAAAGCTAAACTTTCCCAGCAGTAAGTGACACACACACAAAGAAACATCTCATTCTCAGTGTGTTCTCTTGATGTGCCTCTCTGCACTCAGCTTCAGCTTTGGTGCTATTTTGCTGCCATACACTTATAGCACCTGAGAGAGAGCTGTGCTACAGGATGTTCACTGGCTGCTGTGTGAGCACGTGAGTTGCATGCAGCTGGCCACCAAAAAACAGTAAAAAAATATTATGCATGCAATGTGGATGCTCCATGCAAAAGAGCACAAACCAAGCGAAATTTGAATCCCCCAGCATCTATCTTCTCCAGCCATCTAAGAGCTATTTTTAAGAAACAGTTATATAACTAAGTAGAACAATTTTTAGATTAACGGGTTCTATTTTCACCCCCCCAGATAAGAGGATAAAGCAATATTCCAGAAGAGCAGTCACGTAAACAGGCAACTTGATTTCACTGAAAGAGAAGCATGAGTGAAAACCTATACTGCCACGGGGAGTTTCTTTTGTAGTTAGCTGTCTCATTTTTAGAAGTCTAGATCTTAACTTGCATTTGCCCTTTTATGAAGGCCATCTACAGCTTCCAATTCCATTTTCCGACAACAAGCACTTAACAGTGAAGACGTAAAGAAATCAAATATCCCCCTAGGACCTGCTTTAAAAGTAAAGGCTAAAGGGGAAAAAATACTGTGGATGCCACACTATATCTGTTCTCCTTCCTTTCTGTATCTGCAAGATACCCATGCCACAAATACCATCTACTTCAACAGCCCCCTCTTGCTGGCATTATTTTTTCATCCCTCGCTAGGGATGACTCAAAAAAACTAGAGTACCTTAGCCCATCAGAACAGAAATCCACCCCTGCTCTCCAGAGGGGGATAATCCTAGGTATTTTTGTTCTCTGCAAGAGAACACCCAGTACCAGGTACATACCTAACCTTTCCTATACCAAGACAGATGCAAGCTGTGTGTTCTCAGTCTCCACAGGCCACTTACTTGTATCATCCCAACTCTCAAACTTGGCTCTGATACCATCTCCCACAACATTCTCAGATTAGCTTGATACCTTTCAGCAGCAAAACTACCTCACCTAAGACATGAAGGGCAAAGGATGTGCAAGTGAAGACAAACTCACGTGAGGAGAGTTAAGAGACACCCTCTAACACAAGGGACCAGAGCAAAACCTGAGGGCTCCCAGAGAGCACTATCACTGCAGAGAGTTAAAACTCTGTGGCTGACCCATATTTTCTTCATAACTACAGGTAGAAACAGAGCCCTCAATTCAATGTCGAGTTAGAAGGTTAAATCCCACTTTCAAGGAGACTGGAGTTTCTGGCTATGTTTTTGAGAAAATTATCCACTAATGACAGTTTAACCCCTCTTTCTACTAAGTCTTTGTATTGAAATAATTAAAAAATTATTAAATATTAAAATATTTAGAGTCAACTGGTACCTGTTATCCTCACCACAGAGCAGTGGAACTCTTGGTTCCAGCCCACCAGGAATAGCTCTAAACAGGACCAGCACCCTTCAGTTTTATGCCAGGCCACACAAGTGGGGAAGAGAGAAGACACCTTCATTTTTTCTCCCAATCTCACACTTCAGCTTCATTTCCTCCACTGATCTCTCTCAGCTGAGCTTTGCACAGTAGTCATCCTCCTAGTTTACCTCTGTAGTCTCACTTTGGGAGCCCCAGCCCGAACCCCTAATCATAGAACAGAATCATTTAGGTTGGAAAAGACCTTCAAGAGCATTACGTCCAACTATTAACCCAGAGCTACCAAGTCCCACAGTAAAACCATGGCCTCAAGCACTGTATCTACATGTTATCTTTTGAAAACCTCCAGGGATGGTGACTCAACCACTTCCCTGGGCAGCCTGTTTCAATATCTGACAGCCCTTTAATTGGTAACTCTTCCAAGTATCACAGAGACTTCTGTACAATCAACACGTACATTACTCGGATGGAAAAATAAATCCTTTAACAGGCAGAAGCAGGTGCTGTGAGCAGCCCCAGCAGTGAGGCTGCCACGGGTGCAGTGAGGCAGGAGGAGAGGCTTGCTGCCTCTCCCTTCTTCACAGCAGTACTGTCCCTGCCTGACTCCTTCCTCCTGCTGCAGACCAAGGTCAGCCCAGGTCGCCAAGCACAGCCAGCCTGCCTTGCTCCAGCACTGCTACTGCTCTGCACCTCTTGGAAGCACTTCATGGGCCACAAGCCGTTTACTTAATACACTTTGGGAATGCCTATATCAAGCAGGAGTCCCTTCTAAGGGCCAGAAGCCATCCCCAGCAATCCCAAAAGTTCAACAGGTGCTTCCAGAGTAACTTAACTCACTGGGGAAGTCTCTCTCCTTGATGCTGATCCCCAAATGGTAAAAGAGATGGTAATATGTTAAGAGTAGCTAATATTCAACTGGAGTAGGTCTCTTGCAGACCCAGCAGTCTACTTAATTACTTACTAAGATTTGGGGAAAATCACAATAAGAAATTTGGAAAATTTTAATAAGAAACTGGAGGGAAAAAAAAAAGAAAAAATGTTACTAAAACCCTGTAAAGTAAAAACAGAAAGAAGTAAAATACACTGTTACAGAAGTAGCTTTAGCATTCTATTTTCTAACCTTTATATTCCTAGCTTTCCTACTCTACCCATCATTTACCGTACACTAATCCCACCTTCCCTTAAAGTTTCTTAGACACATCAGGGCTTTGATAACAAATTAACAGCCTACTCCACATGTAGGTCACCATCTGGAACTCAGCTCAGGTCACAGAGGATTAACTTTAAATTGGATTGTAGCACAGCTCTATATCCTACAGAAGAAGCCACATCTCATACTTCAAAAATTAAGTATCATTATCTGTATTTTCCAAATGAAGAACAGGAGACAAACTCTTAGAACAATTAGACTCATGTCACTTATAAACTTTACCTGCTTCCTTCCACTGCCCTTTACACTGAGTGGTAGTGGCTACCCTGGTTACCTTTTTAAATTTCACAAATTCAAGCAAAACAAAGTAATAATAAACTTAGGGGAAAGGAGTGTAAGATCTACCTGGAACTCCCAGCTTTTTCTTAAAGCAAGATTTCCCTTACTAACAGAACCATTTCTTAAAGCAATAGTGGCAACAAGAAGATATGGAAGAGTTTCTGCATTCCATTCACAAAACTGATTACAATATAATAAACAGATGTGGAAAACCCTTTGCTTTCGTGCACCATTTGGCTTTCACTGTTTTGACTCCAGCTTTTAACAGTCTATTTTTCAGGCACACCTGTGGAGCCATGGTACTAAGACTACTAGTAACAGAGAGTTGTTCCAATTCTAATACAGAATTTACCTACAGCAGAAAACAAAGGAGAGGGATTCACAGTTCTGTACTGCCCATAAACAACTTTTCCTCCAGGATCTCCAACCTTCATATACCCTGAGAACTTAATTTTGGGTGTTTTTTGGAGGTCAGTATGAGCAAAAGTAAATGCTACAAAGGTGAAATTAGGAGCATTAATTCTGAGGATTAACGCTCAAATCTCACACTCTTAGGAGGATTTCTGTACTTTAAAAAACAAGCCTCCACCCCAGAAGGGAACTATTACTTCCTTATATGTCCATCCACAAAGAAGCCATGAAGTATCATTTTAAAGACTGGAGGAAAAACAAACCCAAACTTCATGCATGCACTAATTCTTAAGAGTGTGTTTTCACTGCAAGTAGTCTGTCTGTAACATAAAGACAGTTCTATACTACTGAAATGAATCTGTATGTCACATTTTTTAGAAGTATCCTGAAAACTAAAGGTCATTTGTACTGGTTGACAAGATTGACTGAAAGATCTGATTTTAATTACAACCAATGCTTAAATAAACTGATAGTGAATCACGAGAAAAACATGTAATGACCAGTAGAGTCTTTCATCACAGCTTTTCCTACTGAAGAGATTTAGCCTTGTAAATAATTTCTAAAATAATTTTTTAAAAAATTACCAGCAGTTTGGAGCTGCCATATTCTTTTACTGGCAAATCAATTTCTAACGTTGTTTTTCCCCCTATTTCCTATGCCAAAAGAGCTTAGTGCCCTGACATTACAATGACTTGGAAAATTTTATGATTAGCACACTAATTAAATGAAAGCAATAAATTCAACTAAATCATAAAAGCAAGAAAATATAAGTAATTAATTATGAAAAATGCTTTAACAGAATGTTTCTCATCCTGAAAGAACAGAAGTTCCTTTGCCAAATCGTATATATGTCAGGCACCATTTGGTCCATTGAATTCATCCTCCCTGGAATGAAACACACTTGCTACAAATTATATCAGCAGCCCCAGATTAAAAGACTTGATCTACAGTAGAAAACAAAACTCTAACCCAACTACAATTTGCATATTTGAGATGATTTCTGTAATCATTTAAAATAAAACATGCTAAAGCATTCAAAACAAAAAGACGTTATACACACACACACAAAAAAAGAAGTCCTTCCTTGGTGCAGTTTGGGATTTGATCACCCTAATTTTAGAAATCAATCTGGCATCTCAATTCCCAACAGCAAGGTTTACCTAGCACCTGAATGGGGATGCTGGTTCACTGCCAACACGCCTCCTTGAGTACCCATGGAATCTCCAGCACTACTGAACACAGCCCATCATGCTTACACACAGCATTTCACATGACATAAAAACTGCAGCTATTTTAAGAGCTACTACCTGTACTACTACCCAGTTTTAGACTTTATTTAAATAGAAGAGTGGTTCATGGTTTACAGACAACTAACAAGCTTGCACACAAACAATCTGAATTACGTTTTCCTTCAGTGGGTTTAGTGATCACTTCTCTCTGCTCCCCAGGAATACTTGAAGACAGAGTTTTTATGCCCTTTTTGTCTTCTGTGATGTGCACAATTAAAAGTACAGAACAAGAGGTGGGAGAGCAGAAAATGTTTCAATTGCTGCCTTTGATAATGGAAAGAATTTAGTGTTTACAGATTTATTTCCAGTTGTTGGCTCATACATTTGGATATTTATAGTACTTATCACTATGGCATCCAAGCACATTAGCAGTGCTCTGATCCCCACAAAGAAAACAAAACAAAACTGTTTCTTCTCTGCTCTCCAACCTGTTAAGAAATGCCTCAGTTAAGGTGGGGAAGCACGGCATGTTCCAGAAATTAGAGAATTCTTTTCAAAAGGTAGACTCCATTTCAGATCTAATTTTTTTATCAGAACAAGCAGGGATCAAAGTCTATCATAAAAGTTGTCGTGATAGACCTGAGACCTGATCTCTGGCTCTCAAATAAAGTCAGTTCCATAACCACTAGCTAAGTAAGTCTGAATTGCACACTTACAGAAAGCATTTAAATTATAAAAAAAATTCAAAAATTAAATCTGTCTAATTATGTTAATAACTGAAGTCATCTTCCACCCCAGAGAAAAGCAAGACAGTAATTTTGCGCAATGCGGTATCCACAGCACTCATCAGTTACCCAACAGCACCAGTAAATCCCTAACATAGCAAACTGTAATGGCATTCAGCCCACATCCCAGCGACCAGGATGAAATCTGAAACTCTGCAAAGGGTAGCAATTTTAGAAGCTACACACAGATCTTCACATCCCTGCTCAAGTGGTGTAAGGTTATTGATGCACTTCAGCTTCAGAAGAGAGGTCAACACAAATGATTTTTGATAATCAAAACTGGCAGGCTTCACCTTGCACAGAGTATTTTTATAATCACACACTGCTTAATTCCCTTTTGCATCTTGGGCTAACACTTATAGGCAAATTAGAGACGATTACAATATTGAAATAATGAAGCAGCAGAAATAACTGTATCAATAACTATTATAAACACTGAATGGGAAAACGGCTTCTTAACAGAACCTCCAAATATCTTTATTTACCCTTTTTGTAATGCACTTTATTTTAACATTTCCATTTAAATCTTTAGTAATCATAAGCCAAAAACATTAATGATGTTGGAAAAGCAAGCATGGTTACTGTTATCTATATATATATGCAAACAGAAACTCTCATATAAAGCATATTAATAAATCTGTTTATATAAGCACATGTAATGAAATAAACTGATTTAACCAGCCTTTCAAACCAGTAAGCTTCAGAAGATACCAGAAAAAAAAAAAAAAAAGAATAGAATTCATGCTTCAAGTCTGGTATCAGACTTCTGAAACACAGAACTCCACCAAGCATATCCAGCTCCAAGTCCCACACTTCTCAACAGCTGGAATAACAGCCACTCATGTAAGCATCAGTCTAATTAATGTTCTTTAACTTTTACAGTAAATTAGAGGTATACCACTCTTATGGGAGTACTCCATACTCCCAGAACCACATAAACATGAACTTTTGGCCATAAGTCACATGTTTTATTAATTCTACTAGACTATGCTACCTGCCAGAACTAACTAAAGTAAATACTCTATATATAGTCACAATATTCCCACCTACTTTTGAATTCCCATTTAATTCCAAAACTTCAGAAGTATATAATTAAGAGATTCTGAATTTTTCACATTCTTCACCTCCTTCAAAATAATGCATTACCATTTCCATTAAGGATTAAATAAATGTTAATTTTCATTAAAAAAATCAAATTCTACTCATGGGTAAACACAAAACCTTCAATTTTTGTTGTTCACTCATCATGTCTACATATAGACTGCTTGTTTGTATTCCACAAGAGTCTGGTTACATCACTTATTGATGTCATTCTTAACATGTAGAAAAACAACACAACTATCCCAGATCTTATTTCACAAAGGAAAATAAAAAAATCAGCAGGAACAGAAGGAAGAAAGTACTACTGCACCATCTCATAAAGATATTCCAAAAGCTGAAACACTACCAGTATAAATCATGCACTGTTCCTTCTTTTATTTACATAACATACTGTTCTTTTTAAGTGAAGACCCAAGTGTTACAAGAATGGAGCCATTTGGAACAGCAAAAAATCACAGATTTTAAAGCAGGAATTTGGCCAGAACAACCTTTTGGTACTTTTTTTTTTTTTGGGACTGACATTGAAAAAATAGAAAACCAACAAACTGGAGCAGTTGTGTACATAAAACTAACCCATATGGGCCTCCTGTACTGAAGTCCTCTGTCATAGTCTCCTCAGCATCAACTAGTAAGATCACCTGAATTCCTGATCAAGGTGACAAAGATTACATGTAAAGACCAATGTGGAAAGCATTTCTATCCTGTGGGCTGCTTGAAGACAGATTCGTTTTCCCCTTTGTCTTCCTGAACTCCACTAGGGGAGAGGAGATGGGGAATAACGAGATCTGAAAAGGAATACCAAACTGGGGGACATTGACATGAACTGAGGACAGATAAAGCAACCTAGGATCCCCTTCAGACATGTCCCAGGGAGAGCACGCTTCAGTTTTACAGAAGCCATGACTCACTTCACTCAGAACCTTTGTGAAGCTCTATTAGACAACAGATATCCAAGCAACCACCACAAGAAATTACACTTGTTTCATAGAATCAGAGAATGTCTTCAGCTGAAAGGGCAAAGATGATCTTGTTCCAACCTCTCTGAAGTGTGTTTTCTTCACATGAGATTTTTTTTTACCATGAGCATTTTTTATCCTAGTCTAAATAGGGCATAATAGTAAAAAACAAGAATTCTGCACATCTCATTTGAATTCTCATTAGTCTATAATTTTTTCAACTAAACTTCTTTTGTCTACGAAGATTTCTCTAACACATGAAGAGAACACAACCCCATTATGGATGCCCCAGTGAATCCAATTCCCTTTCTATCACTCTGAACATATTTTTAGTTCAGTTTTCTAGCTGAGCTAATTAGAATTTAAACCTTGCCATCACTCTCAACAGCAAAGTATGACTGCATGCAGATGGCTGATGCAATGAGAAAGAAAGAAGTACTTTTAACCATACCACCTCTCTAAAGAAAAGCTTACAGCAGAAACACCTCTCACCCAGTTAAAAAGTGTCTCCTTCTTTAGAATTTTTATGTAAAATAGAACAATAAACTATAATCCTGTCCTGAATCTCTAGGTACTCCTACAGAATAAAACTTACAAACAGGAAAACTGAAAACCTCCTGCCACTTCATACAATCAATGCCATTGTTTAAGTCAACCAAGAAAGACAGTTCTATTTTTGAAAATACAAAGTATTTTTAGCCTTTGACAGGGACAGACTAATCCCTGATGGAAAAGGATGTGCCACTAAGAGCTTATGATAGTTATACAACTTAAGAAAAATGCCCATAATACAGTCTTCTGATTCATAGACCAACATTAAGACTAGAATCATCCTGTATGCTTAAAAATAGCAGCCCAAACACAGGGACACATTCAACGCAAGATGTATCAAAAATATATACATGTATTTAAACTCTAGTTTATAGTCTTTAGACTTGCTAAAATCAAACAGGAGATAACACGAACTGGTACACAGTTTTGACCATAAAAAAAAAAAAAAAGAAAACAATAACAACCCACTCTCACACCTTCCCCCACTCCTCAAAAAATACATTAATGTCAGGTAGTTAAATTAGTTAACTTTATTTGACACACTATTCCTGGTAGCAGCAGACAAAAATAATGGTCAACAACAGATAAACTATGGCTTGGTAGGTTCTGGCTGTACATCAGGGAAAAATTCTTCACAAGGACATCTTATAGCACTGGTCCAAGGTTATTCAAAGATTTTGAGGTACCTGGGAAGGTTTGCAAGAATCAGAAAGACAAAGTCAGGGCTGACCTGGTCTATTTTGGTGATGATCCTGCTCTGAGTATAGGGCTTGAAACAGAGGTCTCCTACAGTCTTCTCCAAACCATATTTCTACAATTCAATAGCATGAAAATATGCTAATTGTTTCTCAAGGAGGCTAAAATCCTTATTAATTTTGCATTAAAATAGCTGAACAACTATTTCCTTCCTATTTTCATATGAGGTAGGCAGTGGCATTTAAATTATCAAAACCAGTTGAGTTGCAAGGAGCCAACCTACAACCAGGTAGAATATGACACTGGCATTCAGGACCAGGTGCGTCATTTATTTAAGAGATGACTGCCATGTCCTACTTGTATTATTATCTGGCAAGATGAGAGCAAATTTTTTTACAATTCCATCCTTTTTTCAGTGCCATACTATCAAAGGCATTATGTTGTGATCTCAAAATTGGGATGCCATTTCTTCTGGGACACTAAGCTCATAGGAAAAAAAAAACTAAACAGGAATCTCTGCAACCCATTCAATTTGTTAGCAACATCCTTATAAACTTTCTACTCAATGCAGTAAGAGTTTAAAAAAAATCCACTCACATTGAGGAACAAGACATAAATTGTAATATAATAACAGTTAACATGGAGGGAGATGCTAATTTATGTTTATGTCATTCGTAAATGTAACTAATTCCTTCCAAGTATTTCATTATTACCACTTTTTCTATTTCAAGGATTGAGCCCTGGGAAGAACAGTAGCACAGAGAACAGGGAACAGAAGAGGGTGCAATTCCTGAACATCACAGGAATTCTGGAAACTGACCAAGAAGAAACTGACATAAAATTAGAAAGGTTACTCCAGTATATTTTCTGGTTTTCATTGTTATTACAAAAAACTTAGAGAAAGCTGTAAAGAGGACTGGTGTCAGAGCCATTAGAGGGAACTGAACACTGCCTTTTTTCCTGCCAATCGTCTTTCTGCCTCTAAGGAGAGACTTCATTTTATTCCTACACAAACACCTAAGTTGCCTTCTTGCTACTTAACAGACATTTTAAAAACAATATGCCCATACACAAAAAATACTGTTTAGATATATACAACCAACATTTCCTGCTTGGGATGCTTCAGAAGTGCTTTTCTGCAGACAAAGCTTAAGTATTCACTACAAAGCTGTTTGTTGCATAAGTTGTATTTACTTATATAAGCCGAATAAGGCATAATCTTTTTAACATAATGTACAGGACAACTATACTAGAACATGCTCCAGGAGCAAAGAAGTGACCTCTGGGAAGCACACAACACTTCTACAATGCTGACTTTCATGCCTGCTGCTGACACAAACACAGTCATTGTCATAGCAAAACCTTATCTGTCAGCCCTCTAAGGGGAAGAAAAAAACCTCAAGAGATTTCTTTCACCATGTTTTGCATTGGGAAAAACCCACACCAGCTTTCTTTCTAAATTTGATGGGGTAAGAAGCATTTAAGATGGTAAAAAGGAAAAGAAAAAAAAGCACTGTTTTAGTTTATAGTAATAGTAATTGCTTTTAAAAGAAGCTGATCACAGTTCTCAAAGGAATTTAACACATCAAAAGCAACAAACTTGCTCATATTCTGCCTGAAAAAAACTGGGCAGCTGTTAACAACTACTACTCAAGTGAGGTTACTGCAAACAAATGCCCCATGAGCAGACAGGCAAGCATTCTTGAGGCTTTACCCCCTGCCCCCTCCATTACCAGTCCCCACTGTTCAGATTTTCATTCTACCCCAAACCTGGGCTAACTGATGAAACTTGTGATTTGCTGAGTATTTCTCACTTCCTCTTACAGACCTCTAACTCCTTCAACGTGAAGAAAGTCAGAGATTCAGGAAGTGAGATGGAGTAACCATGCTTCATGCACAAGTGGTCTCTGCACATTGTTCTTCCTCACTGCTGCTTTTATGCTGCCAAAACTGATGTCAAAACTCCATCTGACTTATCACAGAAAGACAAGCAAGGCCCTGAAAAAGGTTTTCTGTAACAGTGAGCTTTTATGTTGAACTTCAAAGGGAACTTTTACAGAAATTACTTATTATCAGCACACTGAAATCACAGCCAAAACAAAGGATGACATTAAATACATTAACTGGACTTTGCACTAAGAAATAAGCTTAAATCTGTGCATACATTATAGTAGAAAGAGGTTTGCTGAAAAAAAAAACTAAGAAAGAGCAAAGTATAAGCCCTCCAGAAATGGATAGTCTTGTCAAACTGTTAAAAGCCAGAGATTTACAAACTTTTCTATGGGGGATACAAATAATCTGCTCTGTGAAGCCCTAGGCTAGAACTCCAGGCAGCGGCAATGGGTTTTTTCTGGCTACAAGGAACTTGTGGCCTATATCCCAAATGCCTCCAGTCCATCACTAAGTGCACTATTCTGTCTGTAGTGGAAAGGACTAAAAATGAGTCCTGTGATTTCTTCAGAAAAGGCTGCAAAGGCTACTTGAATATGTACATTAAATAGTGACTAGCTACAGAATGTTTCCAGTATTCACAGATAAATAGTCTAAGGCCACAACTGTTCCTCTCTGTGGCTTTTCTGAAACTGATCTGACTCCTGTTCCCCTTCATGAGATCCTGATCTACAGAACTGCTGAATACAGGCCAGAGAGTCTTCTTTGACATTATAGTAGCAAGGATGAGTGAAAAGTCCTCCCTGAAATCCCCCAGCAGAGATGCATAATGATGGGCATGTCCAGGTCTCATGATATTAACCTAAGTACAGGTGAGAGAATTGTATGATGCTCCTTGTTTTTCCTCATCAGAATACTAGATACCCACCACACTCCAAAAATACAGATTACAGGACATAAAAACATCTACCTGATATTTCACCTGAGTATGATGCAAATGACCTGGATAAGAAGCAGAAATTGTAGATTTTAGCTGGGAGAGAGGTAATTTCCTTCACAGCAGCCCCTATGGTGCTTGTTTTGGGAGCACAGCACTGTCTCTGCTTTTTCTGAGAAGCACCACGGCCTCTGCCACCCCAGTGAGGGGTGCACAAGAGGCTGGGAGAGGACACAGCTGGGACAGCTGACCTGAAATACCAAAGAGATTCCATACTATATAATGTCATGCTCAGCAATGAAACTGAGGGCCAGGTTTCTTCCAAAGTATTTGTTGCTCAGAGACTGGCTGGGCATCAGTCTCCTGGTGGTGCATTTACATCACAATGTTCACTCACTTTTTCTTTCATTATTAAACTGTCTTTTTCTCAAACCTGAAGTTTAGGAGGTTTTTTCTTACTTTTTTGCCCTTCTGATCCTCCCCCATCTCACCATTTAAACATTCTGGTACAACTCAGTGACATAGCTCCAAAATACATCATATGACAGAAATAACTTTTTGCATGGTAACCAAGAGAATGCCACTGAATTCTAAGTAAGCAGAACTTATCCTCACTGAGTTATTTCCAATTAGAACAGCAGAAATCATTTTTCTGAGAAACAACTACTAATGTTAGCTGAAGGCAAAATGCACCAAGTTCACTGTGCAGAACACTCCCACTAGCCAGAAAGAAGTCCTGCTGGTATTTTTTATGCGAGGAAAACTGAGCATACTGTGAGAGCTTGTTCCTATGGAGAAACTGTCACAAAAGAAGGCAAAGTATGAGGTTAAAGCAGCAGCTATTTCTCTCTGCAGAACATGAATGTATGAAACTAGTAAGTGCCTTTAGTTTAGTTCAAGCCAGTTTTAAATTCAGAGTATACAAGTTCACATAGAGTATGTCACTGTTACTTGAAGCAATTTCTCCATCTTATTTTAGTGGAAAATTATTACCATAATTTTTTCCTATTCGTTAAATCCTGGAAATAGGCTACCAGAATCTGAAATAACCTTTTTTTTTTTAATCCTAAAACCCCCCCAGAAATAAACAGACAAACTCTGAGCATGAATCTTCATACTCCCATCAGTTATACTGACACTTTATTCTAGCAAGCCATGGCAATACCACTTAGAAGGACTAGAGAGTAATACAGGCTTAAGTGCAGTGCACATTTCTGATTGTCAGGGTAGATAATATCCAAGTAACACAATAACTCTGACTCACAGAGGGCTGGACACCACTTTATAATGTGAGACTTGGCAAGCAGAAAGGAAGGAAACAAGGAGAAATGCCTCAAACATGATTATTTTCTACCCTCCAAATAATCAAGCTACTTCACCAAACATATGCCAATACTTGCCAGGATCCAAGGGCATAGAGATTAACCTCAATGCAATTAAAACCAGGAACTTCTCTGAAAATCCATCATCTTCCAAAATCACAGAACACAGTAGACAGTGAGCATTGCCAGCAATCAAGCTCTAGGATCCTTGTGTTATTGCACTTTTGTGATACCAAACTGATAGCACAATCTACATGCTTCACCTACGCATTGTCAAGCCCATTATCTTTAGCAGCAGAAGAAAACCCCCCTCAAGATACTTCATAATTAAATTTTGTTTCCTGAAATTCACTTCTGCCTTTCACTACATTGAATAGTTATATCTATTAACTTTTCTTTTTCTCCTTAATAAAAAAAAAAAAGAAAGCACTAGAATACCATGCTTGGGACCTGCTGGAAGAAAAAAGTGCTTGAAAGAGCAAAACCAAGTAACTGATTCTGGTTTTCCATGTTCCTTGGCATATAAAGAAAAACTACAATTCAATTGAAGTAATCAGGATTTTTTTTAATCCTTAAAAAGATAATATATTCCCTTAAAAATGATAGACAGTATAGACCTCAGGGTCTCATAACATCAAAAGTTCCTATTCTATCAGCTAAGCATTCCAGAGAAGTTGTTGGAAGGTTATTAGAAAAAGGGGTTTATTGAAGTTAAACTGGAAGAACTCCTAAAAAAGTAGTAACTCTGATTCTCTGCATCCAATCTCTTTCTTCCAGGAAAGCAACATTCTATGAATTTTCACACTATTAGCTTGCAACCAGAAATATTAAATTAAATTAAATGAATTGCATATGACAATAAGGGAGAAAGATCTGGGGACTTTCCACAGCACAACAAGCTTATCTGATGAAGGAAAATGTTCTGGTCTGCAAGAATCATGGGCCCTGTATCTCACCACATTAATATCTAGTTCTTATCCCTTCTGTTCTAAAAGGCAAAACTCAGAATGTGCACAAAAGAAAAAGCTCTGCTGAGGTTTAGAGACCATTTAATTTCTGCCAAGTCCCTGATTCTCTAATTAGGTAACCGAAATAAAAACAGTCTCAAAAACACTTAAAATATAAACTTTGTATTTCTTCTGTAAGTGCTACTGAAAGAATGGTTATACACAGGTATCCCAACAGTTGTTAAAAATGAAGTGCAAAAGCTCATGTGAGTCCAGAAAAGGCCACAAACTGACAGGAAACAAATAGAAAACCCCAAACACAATAACTGTAGTTTGAACAGATATAACTGTAGTTTAAACAGATATAAAATGCCTTTTAATCTTTAAATTTAGAGCACTCTCAGAAGTGTCAGATCTACCCAAACCTCAACATCCCCACATTTAAGGTTTGTAAATTTCTGTCCTCAGCTCCCACAGTGCACATCAACATCATGCAATTTCAACTCCATTGCCTATTTCATTTCCTAATTTTCCTACCTTTGCACAACATAATATACAATCAACTGGATACAGTTTAACATTAAAGGTTTCTTTCTCCCATCTTTGTCAAAACCCATCTCTCCTCCAAATCACACAGGTTTGAGCCAAACACAAGAGGTACTTGTCTTTTTTTTAAACCCTGCATTTTCAAAGAGAATGAATGTTCCTGAAATAAGTATGAGTAGAAGATGAATTTGAAAGAACATTTAAGAAGTTATAAAAAAATCCCATTACAAATATATTTTAAATGCACCTGCAGTCCATTCCCTGCATGAGTGAATTTATTAGCAACTATATATATCTGTACAAACAAACTCAGGTGCAACCTTCAGAATTAAAGGGGATGTTAATGCTAATTCTCAAATTAAGTTTCTTATTTTTAGTGGGCGTAACAGAAAGGAAATAGCAAGGCAACAATTCATTATCTGAGCATTGTTAAAACCTGTAATAATCTGCCAACTTGTGAAAAAAATTTCCCTCTGAAAAAGCCCCAGGAGCTTCTTCCCCAGCACCACATTGACAGCAGATGGCCAGCATCAAGTCTGCAATTACCAGCCTGGCCTGACAGTCCCACAGATGACAATGATACTCTTTTCTTTTTGTGGTGTGTGCAGGGGGCAGCTTGAGAGATGCAGACTGCTAGGTATCATAGGCATCAACCCCTTCCACTAAAAATATACATATACAATCAATTTCAAGGCCTGTCATATGATTCCCCCATTAATCTTCATTTCACCATTACATTTCCCTCCTTTTTTCTCTAACACTTTCTTTTCTGCTACTTAAAAGTTTTTCAAACAAGGTGGTGGGAAATGTGAAACATAAAGGATGCAGGAGAACTGACCATTGTAAAGCATTGCCAAAGACAAACCTCATGAACTATCTGTTGTTGCAACCTTGCAACCTTTCCCCCCTTTATTTTATTCTCCCCCCACCCAGCCCTGAACAGATTATTCTTTTGCCTACAGAGGAGAACAGAACATCTGATGAGGAGCTGCTGTTTCATTTCCTCTCCTTCATCCCACCCCTCAAATGGGGAAGCCCTCAAGAGGGGGGAGGGGAGGGTATGGTTTTAATTCAAATGCTGCATCTTAAAATACTATTGTGCAGCATTTGGCTGGGAGTGATTAAAGCTATATATAAATACACAGCATGAGAGTACTTCATCCCCCCTACATCTCTGGGGGAAAAAAAAATACCAAAAAACTTTTGCTTTAATAATCATTTATTATTTCAGTTTTACACCCAAGAACTTGAATATTCGAGCAAAAGATTTATTTTGCCAAAGCCAACAACTGTTTACAAATGAAAGGAAGCAGAAATCAAGTTATGAGCTGACAGATGCAACAGAAAGAGGGTGGAAAGGATTTTCTCATGTGCAAAAGGGGCCTGACAGACTTAACTGAGGCATTTGGACCTCTCCTCAGGAATGCTCAGCCCTCCACAGAGCCTTCTGTCTTACACCGATTCAGCATTCCTTACTTCATTTCTACTAAATCTTCCTGTTCTTCCTCATTCCAGCTACCCCTTTTGCAAAATTTATCAGGCATAGAAAGCTGCTGGAGAAAAGTATATCACAATCCTGCTGTCATTCATTATCTGTCTCAAAAATCTTACTGGGAAATAAGTCAATGCACGAAGAAAACCTCAAGTCTCACTACATCTCTCTCATTCCAGCTTAATTCCAGTTGACAGGTTGTATAGGGAGGGTGACAATGTTATGGAAACACTACCACTGTAGAGGCTGTACCCCTCCCTGATAAAATCACCTTTGACTAATCATGATTTAATCCAAATTATGTTTTGACAATCTTTAGATACTGTTAATTCTTCTCAGAGATCGTTAACTATGTGTCAAATGCCATGCAATAAAAAGTGAATTCCTTCCCACCAGTGGAGAAGAGCCAACACGCTTTCCTCATGGCAAGATGAGCAAACTTTCTTTGCTGACACACGCTACGTGACACACACAATGAATACCAGAAAGCATTGTCCTTTTATCAACTCCCTCGAAAGTTTCTGCTTTTTCCCCACTTGTTTATCAAGTGCTGTAGTACAGACATTACTCCTCTGTATAAATCTGGCACTTCTTGCAACTGCAATTATCAAAACATGTAACACAAGCACCCCCTTTGTGGCAGAGATGCAAGTTAATGCACGCAACTCATGCAGAACTAAATTAATCAACCCTTACCAAAACAATTACTTGGCTCCAGCAAGGAAAAAACTGCGTGTGCTCAACAGCTTTACAAAAGTACAGTTAGCTTGTGAAAAACATCTTTAGAACGTTTTGGATTGTTTCTCTCTTGGAAACATACAGAACTTAGCAGTGTTAACTCACCTTCCACACTGTCAGAACAGGAGGTACCAATCCCAGTGTCTCCGCTGTCAGAAGCTATGCTGTGTCTTCTCACAGGATTGTTTTGACTGCTTGATGAAATTGTTGAGGACTGCCACAGGGATTCAGTACCAGGTAACCATCCCACTGAGGAATAATCCGAGCCTATGAAAGAGAAAGCCAGAAGTCTGTCATTGGAGATACAATACAAAAATCAGGAACAAAATACCTGCCAAGATGAAAACTGAATCCTATGTTTCATAGATAAAACTTGAGCCAGAGGGTGTATGCGTCTTAGAGGTTTGGTTTTTTTTGTTAAGTAAAATCCTTTTGCTAGATGAAAGCTTCCCCAAAATTCTAACATATATATTTTTACTATTTTAAACTTTTCTTGTACTCTTTAACAAGACATTTATTATACGATTCCTATCCTAGAACTGATCCTCAAATCACAGCAGAATTTTGCATTGCAAGCTTTCAAATACAAAGCAATTAATTAATTTTAGGACAGAAACCAGTTGAAGATTTGGCCACTGAGATACAGTCCTTTTCTGCTGTGCATAAACCACATGACCTAGGTGATAAAGCCAGCAATAAAATCGTCAACACTGATACCTAAAGTAATTCCTTATGTAGCTGCACATAAACAGCCTTTGTGAGACACATATTCATCTAGTAGTTTGTTTCATTTTGGTTACTTTTTTTCATTGAAATAATTGTTAAAATATTACATTTTAAAGTACAATTCAGAGCAGCAACTAGCTCCGCTGTTCAAGGAGTTTTTAAAGTAGGCCACATATTCTCACAGCCAACCTCAAGGGAAAATTTATCTCAGAGTACAATCCCAGAAGACCATTACAATTTCCAATAGCCAGTACCTAAATCTGAGCATTGTTTAAAGGCAGAATACTGATCACCACATTCATACTGTGAACCAGCACAGGCACATAATGAACCACGGAAAAAAGCATGGCTGCTCTTCATTTATATATAATCACATACATACACCCCCTCTAGCACTTAGCTTTGTATAGCACTTTCAGCAGGAAATGATTCATGAAGGAGTATCAGCTCACGTATAATGTCTCTTGGGCTACATGACGTTATTTTTAGATCATTTAAACACTTTCAGCAATGTCCATCTGAAGTCGTAACAGCAATTTGCCTCTGCAAGGACATTTGCTACTTCCAGCTGTACTTGTTTTCCAGTAAATTAAATAGTTCAGAAAACAATGCAAAAATTAAATATGTGGGTATATATACAACCCAAATCCCCATACATGAATACATACATGGTTCCCATACAGCAGCCAAATCAATAGACCTAGTAGCTGGAGTGGTGACAGCTGCCTGCCAAGCCAGTTGAAAACTGAGGAACACAATAAATACTTATACACTAAATTCCTTGTGGCATGTGCTATTGACCTGGTACATGACATCTAAAACAGTCTTTTTTGTAGGTAGGTTCTTGAAGGCCTTAAATATGCCTGTCCATCTCGTTTGCCTCAACTTCATTCTCTGTTGAGATTATGCCTCTTCTTCCCTTTAGCACATTTGCCTACCTTTTTCTCCCCATAATTCAAAATCACCCAGTTCTCCTTCCCCTTCATTCTACTTCAGCCATACCTTGTTGATGTATTTCCTTCTCTTCCTTAAGCTTAGTTTTGCCTCTACAGAAGTCTCTTTAACTATTCCAGTGAGTATCTTTCAGGTCCAAGGGTGAGGGGGAAGACCAGAGGAGCCAGACATGAACACAAGTGCCCATGGCTCACCAGTCACACCCTGTAAAGGGATCCCAGCCAAGATTCCAGTGGAATACCACTCCAGGTGTCATCCTTCATATCACCCTCTCTTGTGTCATCATGTAATGTACTCAAGTGTGACAGTTTTGCATACAGCTAGTGGGAAACTGGGACATTTCTTCTTCTCTTACCATCCAGCATATTTTTCACTAATACTCTGGCTGCTTTGGGAACAGTAATTTTACCACACCTCCTTCTGAACAGGGCTACTTTCCAGAAGAATTCCACTTCATCTCTCTCAAGCTGCATCTAGCTATTCAAGCAAGAGTCAAACTGACTTATGGAACGCCAAGCTAATTAAATCAGAGACAATTCTGATTTAGGAGACATTTAAAATACATTTATAGAACAGAAATATAGATAGTTTCACCCTTCATTATGCTGTTTTTCACCATACAACTCTTTGGTGACATTTCAGCTTTTATGGTGTTACACAAGTGTTAAAAGAAATGCACCAGATAATTTAGTATAGAGTAGTGGTAGCATTAAGATAGTATTAAGTGCCAAACCCTTCAGATCTCTTGGTTAGAGAAATGCCCAGCACGTGAAACTACAACCATCCATACACAAACGCCCAAAAGGGAGAGCTGCATTTCACTCTGGTACAACTTTGAGGAATAAAAGCTAAAAATACCACAGAATGAGAGTAACTTAAAAAAGGACTTTCAGAAGACACGTACTCTAACCTTCAGCTGAAAGATAAGATAATTAGATCAGACTACTCAGGGCCTCATCCAGCTGAGTCTTGAACACCTCCAAGGACACAGATTTCCCAACCTCTCTGGTTCTTCCAGATTTTACCACCCTTCATTCCAAGAAAGTTTTCCAAACACCTCAAGAGGCTCTCATGTTCCAAACAAATTGTTGCAATATACCCCAAAAGATGCAACAACCCAGTGCAACTAGACTAGGTTAACAAACAGGGTTTACATACTAGAGGGGGCAGACACTGATTCCCATCGGGATCTCTGCAGGTACTGTGAGTAGAGAAAGTAACAGGCACCACAAATCACCCTGCTGTAATCTATTCTCAGTTTTACACCTACACACAGACAGCCTGGGGACACATCAAGCCCCAGTTGCATCCTTCAAAAAATGCTTTTTCTTTGCCCCTTGACATTAAGCATACTCCTTTTTTTTCCTAAAAAGGATAGCTAATAATGCAGGAGTCTGCAGTTTTTGATGTTTCATGGCACACCCACAATTGTGTTACCTTGCAGACGTAATGGAGATTCTATTTCAGAGAAGGCCATTACAAATAGCAAGTGTCTGCATGAGAAAGTGAGTTCAATCATCTTGGAAAAGCTGTATCATAAACAGCCAAATACAAGCACCAAGATAGTAGAAACAAACCCAAATATTAAGCCTGAACAGTAAGTAACTCATAAAATAGGACCCTATAGATCTCATTACTCCGAGACATTATTTCTTTATTTGAAACTGACCTTCTGAGCCAAATCGTGAGGAATCCCCAGTTGCTATGCACCCCATTCTCTGCTCCCCATCTCCTTTCTGAACAGCTCTCTGCAAATGTACGATCTTTCATACAGCAAAGAGCCCACACTAAAAGAACCAAGTGTAAAAGCAGAAGATACACAGGAGTCCCCACGCTGCTCAGCCAGCACACCTGCCTCACCCTGCTGCTCTGATCTCTAACCTGCCAATCAACAGCCACCATCCATCTGCCCAAAATACAGAGTGGAGTAAGAAAAGCAAGCAAAAATTTCTAATCAATATTTGTCCTGCTGAATTGCATATTAGCATCTGTCTGTGATCATTCTTTACGGGGTTAGAAAAATCTACCTTTCATAGGATTCACTAGGAGAGAAAAAAGTAGTGTCATCCTACCAGGCTGCAATTTCCATCAACAAACATGACAACATACACATAAGATCACAAAAAAATCTCAAAAGAAGCCTTGTTTATACAAAAAGTTGAATGTCTCCTTAAATTTGGTCAGTGAAACATACCAACATAGTCCTCTGTTTCCAGCCTAGGCATTTAAAACAGATCCCTTTACAACTAAGTATATAAAGGGCAGGAAGTAGATTATTTATTAAAAGGGAACAGTTGTTGAAATTTCACTCCACAAAAACATGTATCTTTTTCTGTGTTACAGAACACTGTCATCTATTGCTGTGAGAAAGACTCACAGTTAATTCTGGATCATTACCATGCCTAATTTCAGTGGCATGCACAGATCCCCTGTGAAGTACATACACAAAATAACAACATTACCGTCTTTACATTTGGTTCCTAAAATACCTCTAACATGCCTGAATGTAAAGATTGTTATTTTAAGTGACAGCTGTGATACTGTTACTTTACCTAGACACTGCAACAGCAAAAGACTTAACTGGGTTTCACAGCAGATACATCCTGAACTAAGAATACTGATTTTTCTATTCCACACTATGACTGACATGGATTGTGACCAGAAGTGAAACACCCATGACAGCCAGTGCAAATTTATACAGTCAAAGGATTCTGAAGAAGATCTCTCTACAGTACTATCAAAACTAACTACACAAAGCTCATTCTGGTCATCATGGATGTGACCAGGCTGTACAATCATATTTCACGCCAGGATGGCACTGAAGTCTGCCTGAAGCCCTTGCAAGGAAAGAGAGTCAGCATTCAGCCCAAAGACACTGCCACAGTTAATTAGTTTACCCTCACCATCTGTACCTTTACCCTAAACACTGCTAATTATGCACAAAGATCACATGACATTTTGAAAGAAATCACCCCACCTTCAACCCAGCTCTCCCACATCCACTCATATAATCCCCTGACATTGCTGAACTTATTCTGGTTGCATCTTCTACACATTCCCTTCTCAATAAGTTCTTTAAGGTGTAATAGCCTCACTTTCACTTTCTCTCCTGTACCACAGGGCTGCATAATCACACATCTAGGAAAAGTCTACAAATAAACCCACAAATGGTTTCTCAATGATATGGTTGCTGTATTGTAAGAAAAAACTTACTTTGGTTGGAAAATGTTTGTTTACTCATCATACCTGCAAGATCATTACTGCCACAAGGTTAAAGAAAATCTCACTCTGGGGTGTGCTTCATGCACAACAAGCCCTCATGGATAATATTCTTTTTTTTAACTGCTGGAAAGACAACACCATGAGAAAAGGCGATGGAGGCAGGGGAACCCAAAATGCTAAAAAGCCTTTCCAAAAGTAGACACAAGAGCAGATGTCACACCTCACACATTTATACAGGACTTTTAAAAAAGCTGAGAGCTAGCAATAGAATGGTGCAACAGCAGCCTCCTTCAGTCTAAGGTGAAGCAAATAATAAGGTGCAGTCACTCAATCTGATATTCTGACACAATAAAAAGATCCTGGCATGACAGTGTTCCTTCCAGACACAGGCAAAAAAAAAACTGATAAGTAACTACTTCATAAATTCTTTCAAAAATAGTGTTTAAAAAATGGCATCCCAACCCTAACCTCCTAGAAACATACTTCCTAGGTGCACTTCACCTTCATGGTCCTTTTGTAAAACAAACTGCAAGTTTTAATACAAATATCCAAAACAAGTTCCAGGTCTACAATACAGGCTGTTTGCTTCCAGGGTGAGCAGAACATTGGGAATAGAGGTTTCTAATGCTTCCAGGGAAGGTGGCCAGATTTCAGTTTCAAGATCCTTTTTTTACAAATGCTCTGGAGGTGGTGGAAACTCATAGCTCTACCAGCTGGCCATGAACTAAGATACCAGAAGGTCCCAGTCCCTCCTCTCACACGAATGCAGCTGAGAGTAGGTGGATGATGCAGTTTAATCAAAGTGCAATAAGAAGCAGGGTAAGGTGGGATGAAATGACAGCCTGAACTATTTCATTTTTACGTTTCAGTTTCTCAAAAGTACTTTATAGTGTCAGATAACTGAAGTATGATTCATCCTAAGGACTCATATCCTTTATTAGTGTGCTTTCTTGACAGAGCCTGCAAGCTATTTAACTAAGTTCTCATAGCTTTTCAGTTACAAACAGATTAGAACAACATTAAGCATGAAAAAAGATAAAAATGTACAGATATAGAGGGAAACAGGGAAGAAAAATAAGAATGTGAGAGTTTAAACAGAAGAATATTGAGAGAGACCTTTTTATCAACTTACAAAGGCTGATAACACTGCCTGGTATACAAAGGCTTATGCTTGTCCTCTGTATTACTAATGTGCAAAAGAATTCACCTTCTAGAGAGAGAGAGAAACATAAAATGGTAGAGGAAAAAAATTAAAGTAGAAGAAAGAAACCTTAAGAAGAAAATACTCAAAATACAATCCTCAGAGTACACAACCACCTGGACTGGCAGTATCAAAACTGCCTTTACAAAAAAGGGCTATGGTCATATTTTAAGGAACATAAACTTGTGCTTCAGTATCCTGTGAGCTAAATTTAAAGTAGATTGTCACCAAACCTACAGCTTCTTTCACCTCTCAAATTCCTTAATAAAGGTTAAATAGTTTTGATTTTTTTTCCCCTCACAGAAGTGGCTAAATGTACAATCTCTCATCATAGATAATTACAACTATAAAACATTTGTTTTCTACACAAAACAGCATTTCAAAGTGAACCTTTACAAGGTCTGATTTTTATGACAAATGTGCACAGGACTGTACAACAAGCTACAAGGTATCCCATGCAGGAAAGTATGCAATTTAAAGGAACAATGGTAACTAAAAATAATAAGTCAATTGGATGGATGAGCATCAGGTAGCTCGCTCTCTGTACCCTCACCAGAGGCTAAGAAAGTAAGAGGAGAACAGCTCTGTCTTTCCATCAGAGTCCAGCTGGCCAGCTTATGCTGCTGGCTAAAATGGGTCTGAGCTGGGAAGGCTGTTTGACATCAGAGCTAATTGGACCTACTGCTCAGCTGCTAGGCAGAGGCTGCTCACTCTGCTCACACTCACACTCATCCTGCTTCCCCAGCATGGGCCCTGCCACTCCAGAGCCTAGAGCAAGCGGGTCAGGAACAAACTGTCCTCACTCACGGAAAAGGTTATCTGCTCATTTGACTTTATAAGCCTTGCTCAGCCAGGGGCCAGACAAGAAGGAGTGCCAGGGAGGGAGTGGAAGCATACAGGTCTGATGCCCAGCAGCAACCAGGCTTATCCTACTGCCAAACTGCACATTGAGGCAGATTCTAAACTGGAGCTAGATATGCATAAATCTCTGGCTGCCTTCACTGAGGAGGACAAAATCCCTTCAGCTAGCAGAGAGTTGTGCTCAACTCTTAACTAAAAAGATGGCAAAATCCTTAAACTGACACAGGTATGAAATATGGAGCTTTGCCTTCCCTGACTTCTACTCTAGAAAGTATGTAACCCAAACACAAATTCATAACACACTTCATATTTCATACACAGACAGCATTTAGCTGTAGTTATTTAGCATCAAACCAATGATTAAATTCCAGCCTTGAGAGGAAAGAAAGCGGTTTGCTCTCATTTCATCACTGACAGGAGCAAGACCAAAAGCTCAATCCAATTGTTGATGGCACTCCTGTGAGTTTTCTGCCTCCAGATAGAACATTTGCATAAAACAGAACTTCAAAATACAAACTGCAGATGTTTCTTATTTCATGTTTGGCACACAGACTACAACTATTACCTCATGGCTGCTATGCTGGCTTGCCTCTTTGTTTTTGGACTCAATGCACTATTCACCCCATGGAAACACAAAATGATATTCCTAGTTTCCATCCACTTCCATAACAACTACAGAGGAGAAGACTACCTTTTAAACTTGGAAAGTTTATCAACTGCAGCATGAAGAGGGGAACACCTAGGAAAATAAACACATTAAATTATACTTGAAGTTAATATAAACTTTCAACAGCAAGCCCTCAGGACATGCAGCCAGCTCCTAGGGTCTGTCAAAAAAGCTGGGCACTTTTAGTTGATCAGCTGAATCCTCCTATCAAAAAAAAAATGTAATGATCATAGCCTATCATCTGCTTCACCCTTTCTTACAGCTTAGCTTTATTAGTATTCAAAACCAGGTAAGTTGCTCTGCAAGCTGTTTGTCATGCTAACATTTTTCTTACAGAATTACCTTTGTCCTCTCTCTCTCTCTCTCTGTTTAAAGGCTTAATTCAATCTCCTCTGTGCGTGGGGAAAAGTGAAGTAATCCTAAAATGAGTCAAAAAATACTAAATGGTTTTAAGTAGCTCCCACACTTTGCAAAGTGGCACAAATAGGAGTCCAGCAGTCTTACTTTAGAAAGAAAGTGCATCATTTCTCTCCTCTTTGTAGTGAAATATCAGTTCTAAAGATATCCTTGACGCTAAAATAAATGGAGAAGACAGACTCCCCCAAAATAAAATTTCGCTGAAATATTTTGCTCAAGTATGAAAAATGAAGGACAAAATCTTAGCACTGTTAAAGAGGTCTAATGTGCATTATAAACACAACAGGACCTAATTTAATGTGCAAGTATCAGAAAACTGAGCCTCCAGGCTATAGGTTTAGTGCATACTAACAGAGGTATGCACAGAATAACAGAACTATGTAAGGGAGTTCCCACATTGTTACATTTCAGTGGAAAGGATGAAATTCTCTCTTAATGTAAGACATGAGGAGATTTTCCTTACAAATTTCCAGTGCCCATGTCACAGAGCACAACTTTTCCTCACAATTAGCTTTACAGCTTCCTATCACTCCTATTCAATGTAAAGAAGGACAATACCCTGGAAACTGAGAAAAGTAGTTAGAAAAAAAAAAATAATCCTTGAATACAATACACCATCATCTCTATTCAGGATACTTTCAGTCAAAACCAGCACTTCTTATTTTTCTGTCTTCACAACTACAATCACTTTCAATGTAAAGCTTTACATTACAATAATTCTACCAACCACACAAAAGCCTTTGCTCAATCAGTTTTGTAATTTCAGATGATGAAGAGAACAGAAAGTATTTAAGACTGCAACTACTAGCTTTAGTTTTGCTAAGTAGCAAAAATGATAAAGTTTTGAGCAATGGTATTTCCAATGTCTTTTTGCGCTTTTAGTTAGGTCAGTACACTTCATACCTTGTTTTCTTATTACCCACAAAACCACCAGGTCTTTGATCAGTGTTAGCCACTGAACTTTACACAAAGCACTAATTCTCAACTATAAGAATGCCTCCAGAGGCACTGAAAATTGCCAAAAGGTCTAAATGCTGAAGGTAGGCATTCGGGAGGGAAGACATCATCTTACAAGAAGACAGTCCTGAAAAAAAAAAGGGTAATTTGTTTTGAAATATTTAAAAAAGTTGCAGCTCTCCACACCATCTGGAAACTATGCTATGAAAGGAGTAAAACAAACATTAAAAACATAAGGATACCTTATAAGGAATCTCAGTTCTGACTCCAGGATCATTCAAGAATGTTTCTCATCCGAATACCACACCACTGGTCTCTAGTGTATCAGAAGGTTGAAAGCATCTTTTTCTTTTTTAATTGCATTTGCTAGGTATACTTCAGGTATTTTAAGAAATGAAGAGGCAGTTAAGACCTTTACTTGACACAACTTGCACTGCCCTTCCTCAGCAAGACTGAGACAGTCTCCTACCACCTCTTCCGTCATTATCCATTATTCTGGACTTGCTTAAACCTGTGAGTCCACTAATTGGTGGAAGTTACACTGTCCAATGGAATTAATGTCACTTTTTCCTGATCCTCACTTAACCTTCCTTGACCTTCCTGGTAAGTCTGGGGATTAACTATATACTTCCTGATGTCATCTGCAGCAGCAAACCAAGACTGTGCTTGCTGGGAGATTTTTCCACTGTCCACCAGCTGATTGAAGAGCTAGTCTACTTGACTCTAAATATCCCACACCTGCCAGACAACAGCATAGATGTTTCCTGCAGTGAAACAGACAGATTTCTGTCAGGTGCCTGACACCAGGCAACTGTAAATCCCTCATTCAGTATTTAACTTCAGTATTTTCCTGGTCCAGCTTCCCCAATTAGTTTGCTGGAAGGTTGAGAAAGTGCTAGAGTGGGTACACAGGAGGCATACGAGTGGAGGTACACAGGAAGCTGGGAGCAACTGCTCACTAGATTATTTCAGCTGCAAAATGAAATCATGCCCTGCAATCTGCTTGCATACACCCTTTCAGGCAAAAAGAGCAGGTTACCTGCCATATTTTCCCATATTTCAGAGACTATTACACCTTTAAGGAAAAAGAATAAAAAATTCTCAAAACTCAGCCTCTTTTCTTTGTGTTACTGACTCCTTTTACAGATGGGCAGTTCAAATCTCAAAAAACAGCAGAGATCCCTGGGGAATGAGGAACAGAAAGATGCAGTGTCATTTACAGCACGGCTGGCTGCAGAGAAATAGGTCACTTGAGCGTGGCTGTGCAATCAATAGGATGTTCGCACTCAGACAACCGAGCCAGATGCTGGGGAGCACAGTGCCCAGGGAAAGCCAGCATCCTCAGGGGCAATTCCACAGGGCTCAGCAGTTTCTGGGAATATGAGGCATGATGTGTCAGGACTAACACACTTGTGAGCATATTTACATGAGTTATTCCCTGCTGCAATTTTTCCTCCTCTTCTCTAGGCCTCTGCAGCCGATCTGCAGTGTCCCACAGGCCACACTTAGTGCCTCCTCAACTTGTCCAAGACAGCAAAAACTTCATGTAGGAACCTAAGGCAGGAGCCAGAACTTCTTATACTTCAGTACACCTTCCCTCAGTGCTGGCAGCAATAAACTTCAGGACACTATATTTAGATTATTCCAGAAAAGAAATATCAAAATATAATGGCTTCCTCCTGAAGAAGTTTTATGGAGTGCAGCTGCCCAGCTGCTGGTGGGGGCTGCAGGGAGGGCTGTGTGAGGAGTGTCTGGGGTTGCCAGGCCATGGACACAGCCGGTTCCAGACAGCTCCAAGGCAGCCACAGCAGGGTTCAGCTGAGCCCTGCTGCCATGATGGCAATGCCTCAGGGAAAGCATTTGTTCAGAAAGAGCAAAACACTCCCCATGAGCAGTGAGTGAGGGAGAACAAGAGTGTGAGAAACAGCCCTGCGAACCCGGAGGCAGGAACAGGAGCAGAGGGGGAGGAGCAGCAGCTCTGATCAGATGCCCCCTGTAAGGTCCTACAGAGATCAGGATGGAGCAGGGCAACAGCACAAGGAAGGAGTGTGAAGAGAAGTCGACATGGACTGACACCACGGCCAAATCTGTTCTGCCTGTGACAGCAGCTGGCAAGCAATCTCTCTGTCTTCATCTCAACACGAGCTCTTCCATCCTATTTTCTCTCCTGCCTCACTGAGGACTGAGAGCAGCAAGCCGTTGAGCAGTGAGCCAAGGCTAACCTATGGCAAAAGCCAGTACAAAAGTGACTTTTTGAATCACAGTGAATACGCCTGAATGTGTTTTTGGGCTAATCACAACCACAATGAGACTGTTTCATTGTCAGTGTACAATTCTAAGACATATTTGGCCACCCAAGAGATTACTGACAACTACAGGCAAGTCAGCACTTTTTCAGCCAAAGAACCACCAGCACAGGAAATGACAATTAGTTTAACTCTTTAACTATTAAACAACAAGCAAGTTGTATGTTAAAAACAAGTATCCAAAGAGTACAGAACACAGAGCAGTTGATATTGAACAAGAATAATACTATCTCTCTTCTCCTTAACTAACTTGCCTACAATGAACAAGCTTTGCTTTTAACAATGGTAGATGATCACCTCTGGCTACAACCTCAAGTCATGCAATTTAGGAGGCTTTCAGCTATTCTTACCACCGTGCATCACATTTTGAAATACATGGGTTCTTTAGCAGGTATTAAGTGCCTGGCTAAAATCTTAGCATAAATAATTTTGCACTGTAAGAATCAATATTTGATTGACATAAATTCTAGACATTATTTGGAGAATCTACAGGTGCTGTTTTCCTACCAGCACTTCCTTCACCACCTCCCACTAGGGCAGACAGAATGGTTCAGGCTGCTTTTTACTACATATTTATTCAGGCTGCTTTTTACTACATATTTATTCTGTAAAACTCCTTAAAACAAATGCATTCTTTTCAAAATGACTAAAGTAATAACTACTTCCTTTAATTAAAATTTTAAAAGCAAAGAATTATTGCAACCACAAGTCTATATTCAGTCAAAGTGTAACATACAGAATCAGAATAACTGCTAACTTGCAAACCCAACACTATAATACACTCTTACATCCATCATTCTTCTCTTGCCAAGCAGTTAAGACATAAGTGTTCTGCACATATTAAAGGAGTGGATGCTATATCCATAAAAGTGAATTGCCTGGAGGGATGAAAAAATAAAGGCGTTGTTTTTGAAGGGAAGTAAGTAGCTCCTGTTCACTATCACTCAAACACAGAATGTCATTTGACCCCATAGTGATCTGTGAAAGACAGCAGAGGCCATTCTAGCAGCCAGTCTTGCAGCTGGAAAATTCCTTTTTTAAGTTTGGGTGAACAATCTTTATAATGCACCGCATACAAACACATTTATACACCTATAACTGGTAACCAGTTTGAAATCTATGCTTGGACTAACTCACCATTTATTGCCTGTAAAGATAAACCTGCCTTTTCAAGATACTTCCAAAGCTGTACCATCCCTGGCTGCACATCTCCAATAGCAGAGCAAGAAAACTTATCACAAAACAAAGCCACTGGACTTCTGTCTCTTCCTCCACCTCAAAGGATGAAAACAATTGTCATCAGCCCCATCCTCCCCACCCTGGCTGAGTTAGGAAGCTGCCTTGGAAACCCACGTGTACCCCAAGAAGGCAGTGCCACACAGGCTTTACAATGTGTTGGGACCTTATTGCTGCTGCCACTTCACTTGTGACATCATTAAATAATCTTTCAGACCCACATGTGCCATGCTGCCAGTGAGGCTCAAGTACAAGGAACACAGGGCAAATCACACTGCCAGGGCTCCAGGAGCAGAGGGTACAGGCTACTATTTTTAGGGAGTGTCAATAAAATCCTTTTGATGTCCAACATTATCAATAGGCAATAATGGACAGTAGAAAGAAGCTTGACTAGAGGTGGCACAGTTTACTACAAGTAATAAATATGTGTTACTTCATTTCAAAGAGGGCTTCTTTCACTTTCCACAGGCATCTGTTGGACACGCATGGCCCAACAACATCTAGACCAGCACTTTCATAGTCTTAAAAGAGCTGTTAACCAAATGTGCATTTCAAAGGCTGGTCTAGATAAGTAAGCAAAGGGATTAAAATGCTCTATGCCCTTCACTGCAGTTATATTCCTGTAAAGACAGCAGTTACTCACGTGCTGTAGAGGTACAAACTATGCTGCAACAAGTTCAAGAAGACTGAAAGACTTAAGTCAATCATATACATTTCAAATTTAATTTTTCAGCAATTTAATTTTTCAGGACAGGCACTGAGACTGTAAGGAGCTGAAATTATTTTGCATGAGCAGCAAACTGTGTCATTAAATTCACTGATTATACAAGAAGCACCCATCTAAAAAAAAAATCTCAGTGGGATAAAAACAAGACAGCAATTTTTTTTTTTTCAGAGAAGGCACTCCTATTGAACCAAAAAGCAACTACCATGTCGAAATGAGAAGAAAGAGTAAAACTGAAGGTCACAAATTAAATATGCTCCAAAAGTGTCCTTGCCTGTTACATTTTAAGATAACCAGAATTAATTTGCATCTATTACTAAAAAACTGGTCATTCCCCTGTGTAAACAGAATAACTCAGTAAGCACCTAGCTTTGTAAGGGAATTATATGATTTTCAACTGTATGATTTTCAGTGATTTTCAAAAGTAAGACTTTTAAATACCTATATCCATAGGTAACGAAAGTACAACTAGCAAAATAGAAGACTTTTCAGTACAAAACTATGTTTACCAAGAATTATCAAGTTATTACTGTTATACTCCCACACCAATTGGAATCCCCATCAAGTAGCTGCCATTAAAGTATTAAACATATCTTAGCAGAAGAAAGGTTCCTTCAGCTTAAGAAATAAGTGCCTAAACTCCTGCTTCCTCGTAGGACACTACTGTTCTGCTATTAAATACTTTTCCCATGAACAGCCTCTTTAGAAAAAAAATAAAAACACCTAGCATGGTAGTAACAACAGCATAGAGTCTTAGTAGCTGTCATTCCTTCAATAAAAATACCTGCACGGAGCTAATTAACTTCCACATCTTCAGACAGATTACAAACCACACAAAACAGCTTCTCAACTATTTCCCAGTAGGAGAGATGAAGGAGGGCACTCCTCAGTTGGAAATTATAATGCAGACATCATCTCTCAAGGTTAAATCTCTATCTACTTGCCTTCTAATTAACCACCGCTTTCTGTTAGTTTATCCTATCTCAAATTAGATCTTTTTTCTACCTGTTTTGCTACCTTACACCTCTACTGCTTACAGAGACACATGCATTTAAATACTCAGGGTTAATACAAGTTCAAAAGAAAAGAAGGGATGGGGGAGGAACTAGAGGCAATACACAAAATTTGTTCTCCAGTCTTACAGTCAATTCTGACAAACAAGCAAAGGAAAACATTAATTCAGTAATTCACTGGAATTGCTGATAAATACAACGCAATACTAAAACACTTTATGTGCCCCAAACAAAAGGGAAAACAATGTATCAAATATCACAATCTAAAGTTTTCTGAAACAAGTGAAAAATGAACACTAACAACCTTTGTAATGGTCAGAAGTTAGTGTCAGGGTACATGGTGATGATATAACCTTTTAATATTCCTGTCCCAAAGACAAATAATCAAGAATTGAAACATCCTAAAATCCTGCAGTTTCCATCAAATTAACTGAAATCTCCACACCTATTGTTCAGAATACCCACTATCTTTGCAAGCTGTAGTACAAAGATAATGCAACTCCATTCTTCTGCAGGAAGCACTAAATAGTTTTTTAAAATGCTTCAACAAGGCAAACGTATTATACGTAGAAATTAATAATCAGAGTACAGAAAAAAAAAGAACAATGTCTTCTTTCACCTTATAGGGATGAACATTAGCCTACTTGTAGAGATTCAGGCAGCTGCTGGGAATGTCTTAGCAGCTCTTGTATTTGCAAGAAAAACCCTGTCAGTTGCAAGCAAAACAATCTCACCATTTAAATATGTCAGCTAACTGTATACACATTATACAGTCATCTTTTGTGAACCCAAAGTTAAAACATAAATCCAAATTTCTATAGGAAATTACTCCAACAGCACCACTTTGCACTTGCAATGGCAGAGCCAAACCACAGACCTCCACTTGTGATCAATTGCTCCAATAAATCAAAACATGACAAAATATTTGCAGAAGCCCTGCCAAAGTAAGACAGGTGATACAGTCAGTAGTACTTTCAAATCCTAAAAAAGGCATCCTAAAGAGCCGGTGCCTTGCCTTACCTTACCTTTGCCCAAAAGCAACGTTCACACGGCTCTGCAGCCAATTCACCGGTTTTGCTCTGCCAGTTTGACAGCCGTGACACGGGAAGTCAGCCCATCGCTTGCACAGAGGTGTTTCCCCTAGAACAGCCTAACTCTAAGCATTAACATTTCAACGCATCCCTGCCAGCCTGCAGGAGCTAGGCTCTAATTAATCCAGAGACAGAAAAGTGGTGGAGAAAAAAAGGGAAAGAAAAAAAAAAAACAAAAAAAACCAGGACTCGACCCATTTGTTCCGGTCTAAATTTACAACGAAATTTACAAGAGAAGCACGCTTCCAGACTCTGCTTAAGGGTATACCAACATAAATCGGGGATGGAAGAGAAAGCTCAAAACATGGAAACGGATTATGTAGGTTAAGCTCAGCTTTTGTCATCCGCTTCGAGGTCCAGCTAAGGAAACGCCGAGCCCCCGGCTGAGGCCGATTCGGCGCCAGCGGCCCCGGGCCGGCCCCCGCGCCCCCTCGGGGCGCCACGTCCCGCTCCGGGCGCGGGGCAGGGGCCGCGCCGCCTCCCGCGCACGGCGGGGACGGAGCCTCTTCCTCCGGCGCTCCTGCGGGGACCCGGCAAGGAGCCGGGCCGGGCCGGGGGAGGGGACGGGAAGCGGCGCGGGCCCCTGTGCCTCCCCCCCGCCCTAGCCCCTTCCCTCCGTAGCGCTCCTTACCCGCCTTGTAGCCGCGCAAGCCGGGCTGGGGGTGCAGCCCGCCCCACATGGTGCCGCGCCGGGCCGGGCCGGGGGACCGCCGCTCTCCGGCGGGCGGGCGGGCTGGCGGCCCGGATGGGCGGTGGAGGCGGCCGCTCCCGCTGCCGCTGCCCGGGGAGCTCAGCGGGGCGCTGCCGCCGCGGCGGGGGCTGCTGCCCGCCCCAGGGGCGCCGCGGCCATGCTGCCGGCGCTGCCGAGCGCGGTGGGACCTGGCCGCCCCCTCGCCGAGACAAAACTTGCTCTATTGCGCTGCCGCCGCCGCCGCCTGCTGCCTCTCCGGCGCTGGCAGCGGGGCGGGGACAGGGGCGGGAGCGCCGCAGATGCGGCGGCTGCTGCTCGGGGACGAAGCGCTTACATAACCCGGCCCACGGGGCGAGCTGCGGCGAGGGGCTGCGGCGGGGGGCGAGTCCACCCCGGCCCGGCCCAGCACAGCACAGCACATCCCGGCCCGGGCTGGTCCATCCCGCCCCGCTCAGGCCCCCCCGGGCCGCGGAGCTGGTTTTGGGCTCGCTTTTGGGCGTGTATGCGCCGCCCGCTCACCCCGGGCTCGGGAAAGGGGCAGCGGCGTGTGCCCGTCGCCGGGGAAAGCACTGAACTGACAGCACTTAGCGTGGTGTAAAGGCAATCGGAAAAGGAAAGTGAAATGCCTGAGTTGCGGCATTGGAAATACCCAAGGTCAGTGTGCACAGACCTTAATAAGCAGAGTTCATAACAAAATCACTCTTTTCCCCTACTTATATACGTTTTAATAAGAAAAAGATGTGGAAATAAAGAATCGTGACATCCATTTGGACGATCAGTTCCACCAAAAGATCCACAGTAACATCAAAAAGTTTAAGCCACAGGACTGGGAACAAAATGCTCGTGTCAGCAATAACTAAAACCCAATAAGAGGCGCATCCCCTCTCCACGCTGCTTTGAGTCTGCTCCAAATACTTCAAAAGACAATTCTGCAATAGCAGCCTTTCTGTTACTGCTGCTTGCAACTGCAGCCCAGTGGGCCCCGTGTAAACTACTTTCTGAACAAGACCCTGACCCAATCAGCAATCCACATTATCAGACAAAGGGAAGGAGAAAGCATTTGGACAGCTTCTAACATCAGCATAGCCATACCAAGATTACAAAATGCACACCCACCAAAAGAAGAAAAGCGATGCTTCAGACAGCATTGTAGATTATGATGGACCTGATAGTTTAGGGAGGTGAGGTGAAACAAGATACGTTCTGTATCTTGTGTGGAGACATTCACAATCAATAAAAAAACCTGTATTCAAACATTTCCTGCTGACCCAATGCATTTTTAATTAGTAGCTGGTGATCACAGAACAGCTTTCATCTCTTTGGAAAGTTATATGTTTTGTTTCAGCACAAGACATGTTTTATTTATGCCTAGCTTGGTATTCATAACGTACTCAATAAAACAGGCCTCAGAAGTACTGGCATGAGCATGTAGAAATGCTGCATGTTGTTATTTCATCCTCTTTCTTATCTGTATAATGCCCTTGCACACTCACTGAAGACCTGACATAATGTGCATTCCTCACCAGCTTGTTTTAACTTCAGAGTGTCAGTGGGTGTTCTGTAGGTAGAGTTGTAGAAACACAGACTTTAAATGTTACCAAACACTGAATAAAAACCCAAATAGTAAAACTGCAGGAGATCCTGTCTCAGACTGTTGCTGGAAGTCCTTGGATGGTAAAAGGTCAGAAGCATTTTCAAGAAGCCACAAATACTGGTTTACAGCAGAACACCAAAGCAAGAACTAAATTTTCATTATCACCACCTCAGTGAAAGTGTCCAGCCTTCAACCCTGAAGCCAATGTCAATATTGAAGAATATTTGCGAGAGAGATGCATGGTAGGTAAACATGAATATTAGAAGAAATAATAAAAGCTAAAGTATATTGCAAAACTTTGAAGACAAACACATAAACAGCTTAGCTCAAGGCCTCTTTAAAGGACTTGACTGTGTGTAACATTTGTAGCATAATATTTTGTTGGATTAGCTTGAGTACTTAGCATATTTACAGGAGGATATGGTGAGCTGTAAGGAAGCTGAATTTTAAGATGGGGAAGGTGTCTAGCTGCAGGCTAGAAGAAAAATTGCCTCATGACTGCTAAGCTCTGGAGTTTGTGGTGCTGTCCTGAAATACAGCTGCAAGAACCAGAGGCATAGCATGACTGCAAGAAAGCTATATGCATAGAAAAGGTGTGCAAACTGTTCTTCTATCTTCTAATAAATGTCACTGCAGTGGTTTTATGTAATTTGTATTGTCGTTCATGGAAGCTTTACAGTTTCTTATGTATCTCCTGCCTAGCCATGAGCAATACCACAGATGAAAAAAAAAGATCAAAAGGCTGAGATGAGGGTGGCAGAACACATTCAGATAGCCTGGCTGAATCCCCTCCAACCATAGGGCTGTGTCTTCCAAGGTGTCCCCACTGGGACATGTGTGCTTAGACAGTGCTACTGCTCAGAGCAGAGATAAAAAACCAACTGTGCTTAAGTACAAGCGGTCAGATAGCAAAACCTGAGACACTTTCATTGTTATGATTGGATTTTAAGTTATTTTTATAGAAACTGAATGTAATTAGTAAAGCTTTTTCACTACTAATAACCACAGTGTATCTGTCTGGAAACCAGGCCCAACTGAAGCCAGTGGTTTTACTCTTTAAATAAATTTTTAGGTTGTTAATGCTTTATTCTTTATCCAGCAATGTTTTACAGCTGCAGTCTGCTTCTGTATCCAGTTCTAGACCTGGAGCAGTATTTGGTTTAGATTTTCAAAAATCTCTTGAAAAATTATGATGACTGGTCTGGACCTCCTGGGGGAAAAAAAAAAAAGAAGAAAAAAAGAAAAAAGAGCTTATGCCATTTAATGCTGCTGAAGCAATCCTCTATTTTCATGTGGATCTCAGCTTGGGGGACTTGCATGAGAGTAGAAACCTGGAGGCATTAAGGTTGGAAAAGACCTCTAAGATCATCCAGTTCAACTGCTAAGCTTGTCACCTCTTACAGCTCTTGGGCTGATAAGAATTAGGAGTGTGAAAATCTGTGTTTCAGTGCTGCCTCAGTCAAGGGGGGTATCAAGGTCCTGATACTCGTGGAAAGCAGCAGCACAGTGTGAGGGGAAACTCATGTAACCTTACACGTAAATAAAACCATAAGTGGAAACAGTCTGCATCCCCAGGTAATTATAGTGAAATTTGATGCTCCAGACAGTGAATGGACTCAATTTCTTAGTGTCTGAAAAGCCTTCTCCCCACCTCCTTTTTTTTCTGACACAAACTCCACCTTCTTGGCAGAATGAACAGAGGAAAAAGACAATAGAAAGTAACAGTTTAAGCACTGGTGCTAGGCAATGCAGTCTCATTAAGGTCAGCTGGAGTACATCTTATCCAATGGTCTGTGGATCCAGATTCAGAAATCACATCCCTTTTTTTCCCCCCAGTAAAAACATAATGCTTGAAGTGGAGTTAAGCTGAAGCATAATCTGTGAAAGCAGCGTTTTCTTTTGATTAAAGCCAAAAATAAGTTCAATGTTTCTTCTACACACTTGCTTTCACATGTAATAAAATTAAAATTTTATAAAAAAACCCAAATGCCAATACCTAAACATTGTTCTAAGAGAATGCAGACCATTTCCCTATCTAATTAAGACTTTAGGCATGTGTGCATTCTATCAAAAAACAACAGTGGTATTTCTGCAAGCATATCTACATTGTAAATTACCTTGAAATTAAAATCACAAATTTTCAGTTATTGAGTTGCTTCACTAAGTACAGCAATTCTTTCCCTCCACCCACAACTTTTACAGTTGAACACTGTGTCCTAGCAAAGTCTTAGCAGCCTTTAAGAAGCCTTAGAACAATTCCTCTTGTTTTCCAAAAAAAAAAACTATGTATGTTACAAAGATATTAAACTGGATTGGGAGTCAGTATAATTAAGAACAGATTAGTTTACCTAAGGAACTGCACACCTGCTGGTAGGGGCATGTTTGCCTATAAAAGACTGAAATGTTTTGTTCAAAGTGCACAGAGTGCACTGCACAGCATTAACAATAAATTGTGTCATCTAATATCTGCAAAGTAGGCATCGTGAGGTAACACTATGTATACAATGTTTTCATTTTTGCCTTTTCTACAAGCAAATGAGAGTGCACATGTCTCACAGAGGAGCACAAGTGGATAGCAGTTTGAATCTGCTTTGCACTGTGCTTTTACTAACAGCTTACACCATGGGAAAGAGTCAAAACAGGCAGCACACTGTTACTATACCTATAAACATAGCTATGGTTTATTTCCAACATCCTGAAATTGCAGATTCTTCTTAATGTTCCAGCTGCCAGAGTCAGATTTTCACCTGAGAAATTATTTACATCATTGCTCAAAGACCTTTTAGTGTCAGGAATTTTTCAACTTTTTTTTTGTTTGTGTATGTGTATCATATTAATTTAAAATAAATCACAGAGAATTAAATCAACTTTCTGTTATCAATTCAGATAGTGCAGGAAGAACAAATGCAGGAGTGGCATCCAGTGGCATCTAACCAGTAACTTATGAAGATAAACAGGATTTTCCCAGGTGTATTTTTCTCAGGGGGAAATTTTTTGAGTTCTGCTATTCTATCTTCCCTTTCCTCCATCCTTCCTTCTTCCCAAAGGCAGTAGAAAAGAAGAGGAAATACAAACAGTTTGGGAGCAGATGGAGAGAATATGTATAAACCAACAGGCTGGAGGTACGTCTTCTCCCAGGCTTCCAATTTGGTTCCTATAAAGTTTAAGTGCCTCTACCAGAGCAGCCAGGGAACCTCTTCCCCTGGACTCACTGACATATCCAGCTTTCTTGCAAGACATTATGCTTTCACAAAAAATATTTTTTTAAATTGTTTCTTTTACTCTACTGCATGACTTTTTCACAGAATCTCCAGTTCTCTTGTTCTTGAGCCCCCTTGAGTCACCCTTACTTTCTGTGAACACACTCTCTGATTTTAGGAGCACCAATACTTTTTGCATTTGTTTCTCTGCGCTAAAACTTGTGCTAAAGCCCAGGAAGTGCTGCAGTTCAGGGTTTTGATCCCACTGCCCCTGAAAATGCTCAAATTTTCATAGCTGGCGTTTTTCTTCAAGGCAGACTTGTTTGACTCCATGTTACACACAGACAAGTGAGTGCAGAAGGATGATGCATCCAAAACTGGATGATACCACTACACAATAACTTGCAGAGTTTCTTAAGCTTCTTTATATATGTTAAACTCCACCTCAAATATGAAGTAGCTGCTGTATTAGAAGCACAAAAACAGCATTTTGCCTGACCTGTTTAAACCTACCTGCTTTAAAGGTTAATCAAAAAGCAATCTCTTGTATGCAGTCACTGAAACAAAGGATCAGACCATGTAGTTCAGGTTCCTGGCCTTTTTCCACCTCAGTGTTCAAAGGAGTTAGTCCTGTTTTCCTTCTGCAACAAACATCCCTGGTGAATTATATAATTTTGCAGTAAATCAGAATTTTAAATTATAAGTAACTGTTACAGGAAGGCCAAACACTCTACAGCACAACCAGCCAGAGATGCAATGTTGTATGAATACTTGAAAAGGGAAATTTCTTCCAAGTGGCCGTCATTATCTGCTTATAGCCTAAAATATGTTGTTTGTTTATTCCAAGTCAGAAATACAAGCTATGAGCATTACCAGTCAGAAAATTATCTGGTCTCTTGTGTTTGAGCCAAACCCAATATTGCTGCAAAGGGATGAAATTTCAGTAAAGTCAACGGAGTTATGCCAGTGCTTAGTTTAGGCAGCTCAGTACTGTCATATGCCCATACGTAAAAGTCGGATGGAAAAATTTATTTCATGCTGTAACTATAAATACTCCAACTTAATGAGGCTCCCTACCCCATTTTTTTTCCATTGACTTTTATTCTACAAAAATCACTGACAGTGATTCTAGAATAGTTAATTGCATACTATATGCTAGAATAATGTATCACTATTATAATACTTTTTTTTTCTCTCAGCAGTGAGAATTCCACAACTAAAATGACAAGGTATTCTATGCTGGTGGAATAAAATCCAGTTTAATTGGGCAGTTCTATACCCACCCATCACCCAACCAGATGTCTCAGATGTCTCCCAAGATGTCACAGATGTCTCAGAACTGGCCTGTTTCCTGTACAGCGCTCAAGGACCAGCAGCCATCAGCCATGGCACTGCTGGGAACTGCCTGGTGTGCAGGACAGGCAGCCTTAGAAAAAACTCTGGTTTTGATATGCCTGTCTCTGTAAAGCATAATTTGCTTATGTCTTGTGCCTTGTATCTTTCTCACAGTAAACTAGTAAACATATAGAAAGCACATTTTTAGATGAACCCTTTTTTCCCAAGAAGACTGAAAATGACTGAAACACACAAATTGGGCTGTACTGGTTTGTACTGACCCACAGTGCCTATCAGATTTGTTTTATGGGACCTCAGGGTTATGTATATGACATGTGTATGAATCTACTACCGTATCCTCAGACTGTTTTGCTTTTGACTTAAAATTAACACAGACAAGAGTGCTTATTAAAAGTAACTTTGAGGCTCTGGCTTGGCTGTGAGATCATTCTACTTTTAACACATTACTTGAGTGACCAAATTGATCTGGGAGGAGTAAATATGTAACCTGATCTTTGGTCACTCAGAAAGCAACAAGAAATCAAGCTGTTAAGTGAGCATGTAACTTTCAATATATATGAGTAAAAGAAGCATAGAAGTTTAAGTTTTGCGGCTTGACTTGTTGGGGACAGTCCCACTCATTTAGGAATCCTGTGGTTTAAGAATTGCACATCATGTAGTGCATTGCTGTACCATTCTAATATTGTGAGTAAGAATATCTGGTTAAATCAATTAAAATAAAACAGAAGCATCACAGTTGCAATTTTCTGGGTAGTGCAGGACCGTAGGATACAAATATCTATACTTTGACCATTTAGTTCTTGGTCTTGCTGTCTTCTGAGCCAAGCATCAGGAGGTCAACCCAGAACATGAGAATGTCTCCAGGGCTTCTGTAGGAAAAGTAATTGCCATCTGTTCACAAGGTAAGAAGCTTGAAAGACCCAAACAAAATGCATTAATAGGAGAAGATAAATAGCTTAACTAAAAATCTGGATCTGGCTGCATCCTTTCAAAACAATGTTATGCACAAGCTTCTAATGTGAAAATTACAAAAAAAAAATAAACAGGAAATGACAAGCAGTCAGGAAGACAAAATGGAGAGCAACAAAAATGCATTAAGGAAGTGCAAGAGGCAGTCACACACACGACTCCCATCTGCACCCTACCCCAGCAAATGCTCCATGAAGTCGGTTCATTCATGGAAGTCCCTGCTCAATGACACCACTGACAATATGTTAACTGAGCCTTTCATGGTGTTGGCCCTGCTGGAACACAGCCCCAGCACTCACCATGACAAGACCTTTACTTAGCACAGCCACTGCAGTTAACAGATAGAACAGGAAAATTAAGAAAGAAATAAGACAGCTATAATGAAGTATCTTGAAATACATGAAAATACTCTTTGTCTTTCACCAAGATGATTGCAGCAAGGATAAACTCTCAAAATTTGAATTAAAAACACAAAAAACCCCATGCACGATGCATCATATTAAAGTAGAAATCAGGAGCTAATTTTGAAATTGATGAATTGAATCAGTATTTCCAAAACACATTTGCTGAATTTTTATGTTACTGCTTTCAGATGCTACTGGTAGGCAGGAACACAACCTCTGAAAGCTGACTCTAACAGACCTCTAGAGTAAACTGAAATATCTAAAGCCCTAGAAGTACGTTACAAACTCCAAAGGGTCCACAACATAACTATATGTACTCAGTGCTGTGTATCTTTGAGCTTATACATTCCAATTTAAGTAAACCAGTCTCCCTTGCACAGAGATAAGGAAACTGAGCTGTGTAAAACAAAAACTACCAACCATTCCACTCGAATCTATATTTAGTATTTGCTGTGTCGTGCTTTAATTGCTGAAACTGCCTCCACAAAAGCATTAAAAAATCACCAGAAAAAATGCCATTATGAGGCACATTGAATGTTCAGAAGAAAGTTCACCTTGAAAAATATTTGCATCAGTTCTGAAGCACAAAGTTCTAAAATACAGATGAATTATCAACATTTTGTTTCCATCAGGTATATGCTCCCAATATAAAAAATACAAAGAACAAAAACATACTGAAACCCTCTTGGAGCTCACCATCAGGAAGGAAACAGAATCTGCTGGGAGTTCAAATTTGTATGAGCAGAGAGGAAAAGAAAATGTTGCAAGATTAGTTCCCTCTTTAAAAAGAGCAGATAAGTTAGTAAATACAGTAACTTCCATGGAGCTGGCAAGTAAGCCAAGTTGGCTAAGCAGATCCAGATATCTAATTTGAGAGGCTGTGAATTGTGTTTCCTTATCTAATGAGTCCCTTATTTTCCCTGGGTTTTTTTAGCATAATTTTTCATATGACTTTCAAGTATAATTTTACATGAAGTATATATAGGTACTCAAACTGGAGCATATGGTGAAAGACTCTTTGCTAAAGACTCATTTATTTAAAGTACAAGTGAACAGTCACTGAAATGGATGGTTTTTATAGAGTCCTGATCAACTGTATCTCCAGCTGCAAGGATTTCTCACAGAAATTCTTTTTGCTGTCCTAAGTAGTGACTGCAATATAGGGTTCTACAGCCCCTGAAACTCAGCCACATCAAACATTTCCACAGCACAGGCCTCAGGCTGCATACTGCAGGTCCTCCCTGCCCAGCAGTGATTCCATACAGAGCAGCACAATATGGACCTACAAGTTCTGTGGTTGGATTTACCAGAGTAAAAGGGTAAAAGCAGATAGAAGAGTCACTAGTTCCATGTTGAAGAGGACAAGGGCTCAAGGTCCTTGTGGCACTGAATTCACAGAATGACTAGGTTGGAAGAGACCTTCAAGAACATTGAGTCCAACCCATTCCCTAACACCTCAACTAAACCATGGCACCGAGTGCCACGTCCAGTCTCTTTTTAAACATATTTAGGAAGGGTGATTCCACCACCTCCCCAGGCAGACCATACCAGAACTTTATCACCCTTTCTGTAAAAAACTTTTTCCTAATATCCAACCTATATTTCCCCACTGGTCTGTGGAGAAGCTCTGCTTGATGCATATGCAGGGTTTGCATACCTACTTGTAAAGGCTTGAAAAGTAATTTCATAGAACCATAGAATCACAGAATGGTTTGGATTGGAAGGGACCTTAAAGATCATCTAGTTCCAACCCTCCTGACACCTTGTACTAGACTGGGTTGGTCAAAGCCCTGTCCAACCTGGCCTCAAACACTGCCAGGGTTGGGGGCATCCACCACTTTCTAATATCTAATCTAAACCTGCCCTCTGTCTGTTTAAAGCCATCACCCTTTGTCTGTCCTATCAGTTTGACTGACCGGACCTTGGTAATGACTCCAATGATTGTATGAAGGATGAATAAGCACATTAGGACCACAGAACAAATTATCTACTTAGTTGTGCAACTTAAATCATACAGTTTATCACCCCAGCAGAGGACAGTATTGAAGGAATTTAGGGTAAGGTTTTCCCAAGCCCTCATCCCCCATATGGTGAGCTCTTTGCAAAATCTGTCAGAGAGAGAGAGAGAGAGAGAGAGAGAGAGAGAGAGATTGAGTTCTCACAAAGAACAAAAAGCCAGATTTCTGTATGTGCTCTTCCCTCACCCACACTCTTATCAGCTCTATTTTTAAATACAATGCTAGCTCCATAGAATCTCCTGAGATTTGACAGTTGGTCACACTGTTACAGATTAAACAGAAGAGTGGCAGACTTGGCTGGACTCACTGCTCGGCACAGCAAAAAGGGAGACCTGCCCCTGCGAGCATGTCACAGTGTCAGGAAATAGAATTTGCTGGACAGCAAATGAGCATGATGCAGGCCTGCCCCTGTTCAGGACACATGACACAAATCCTTTCATCATATTTCAGCTTTGATGCAGGCACTGCAAACCACTGCAAATGAGTAGGCAACTCATTTACTGGCTTGCTTGTATCTGCAGAGTAGCTGGCAAGTGCATCATCAGAGTTATTCATAACAATCCGTGTGTGGGTGTGTGTTGAGGCTTTCAAAGAGATGGTGTAAAATATCTGTTCCTTCAGGCCTTCGTGGTACAGAGCCTCTCCTCAAAATCTTTCACTCTTATTCTGCCTTGCAGTTTCAGACATCACTTCCAAACTCGTGGGAGTGAGTCCTGCTGTGGCCATTTCAAAGATGATGAAAACTGAGCACACAGTAGCCCACTATGGAGTTAGGGAGGGAGTCCAGGGCTCTCCAGTTTTAATGTTTTCCTGTTAGACTGTGCTAAATGTGCTTACTACCCATAGATCTGTTTATTCATAGCTCAGTGAACTGACATTTTGATTAAAATTGATTTTGTTGTAACAGTGCTGTCACTATTATTAACCAGTTTCAATTCCTTTCAAAATAAACAGGGAGGATCCAAGCAGTTCAGACACCTCTATGCTGTGCATGGCTTTTAGAAAAAGTATCAATGAACAGATAAAATTTAAAAATAATGCACTTTTTAGAAAATTGCTGTTTTCTTAATACCATTAAATACTATTGTCTGAACCCTTTAATACTACCCAGATGGCTAATAGAGAACAAATGGTTATATTAGACAGAAGATTTTTATTAAAGACAGCTTTAGTTTTTCAAACAGCACAGGTTTTTCTGGCTGGCAGAGTATCAGCTTGCCTAGTGAAAACTGTTTTCCCTTGGAAAGAAGAGACGGGTATAGGATGTACCCAAGAAAAGACAATTCCTCTTGGCTGACCTAAGCAGAAGTATTGGCTTGGGTCTCTGAATGGAATTCTTTCTTACTGCTGGTAAGTTGTTCAGCAGCTATACAGATGGACTGGTTTTTTGTTTGGGTTGTTTTTTGGGGTTGTTTCTTTGGGTTTGGGGAGTGGGGGGAGCAGGGGGAAGAATTTTGTGTTTGGTTTTGATTTAGTTTTTCTTCCCAAAAGGAAAAAAAAAGGAGGTTGAAATTAGCAGCAAGCTCATAACAGATTTTGGAACCTTAGCAGATGGTAATGAAGAGAATAGTGGGAGATATAGTAAAAAAGGTGATTTTCCACATCTGCAGAAGAGGAATGATGGCAATTAAGAAGACAATTCTGAAATAACATTAACTCCCAGACTAAAATTAAGGCATAGTTAGTTTTTCAGAAATAAGGAACAGGCTCCTGGTAGGAGGTCTGAATTTTCATTTGCCTCTTGAACAGCATGAAGTGCACTGTCAGTTCTCACTAAATAGCAACAGTCAAATGTAATGTTCTGGATGCTACACAGAAACATATGTATGTACCATGACGTAGTAGGAATGTGTCAGTATCAGGTTTTGGAGCTTTCATGTTCTCTTCAAAAACTCTTCAGTTCAGAAACTACTCCAATTTTCTTTGATGTAAAAGTATTAGGCAGAAAAATAAGTAGCTTGATAAGTCTTTTCTTGCTTGCTTTCATGAAGTCTGGGAAGTCAGTAGAAAGAAAGAAAGGAGAAAAGGAGAAACAGAAAAAGAGTGAGGAGAAAGCTCTGAAAACCTGCGGATTTGCTTCATCTTGGAGAGGGTAGGAGGGAAGCTTGGAGAGTAACATTATACTAATTCCTCTTTGGAATAATTTATAAAATTGGATATGCAGATAATTCACATACTGTAAGCAAAATTGGCCTGGAGAACACACAACCCAGCAGAGTTTGCAGAAGGCCCAGCTGTTCCTGTCCTTCAGGACACATCCTTGCTCAGGGCTTTGCTTACAAGCTGTCTTTTTTGTCACAGTAAACAAAGAGAAATTCAAACCAAGCAGCCAACCCTGCTCGCTGTCTATACACAGGGATTTCTGAGAAAGATGAAGAATAATCCCAGCTAGTCCAAAAGCAAAAGGACCTTGCTTAAGGACAGTTATTTCCTTCCTTCAGTTTGCATTGTCCTCACTCTTACTTGAATATGGATCATTGTTAAATGAGAGAAAGATAAAATAGAAAGCCATGGAAAAAACCTTACTAGGCATATTTCCTTCTGGGCATTAATATCAACAATCAAGCAGTTACTTTGGTTACCTTGTTTGTGATCTGTCCTTGTTCCCATCAGGAAGGCTTGCAATTCCATTGACAGAGTCCCCCTCCATAGTGAAACAGTGTTCAAGCACAACTGTTCATTTCCAAGTGGCAAGATAGCAACCACATGTTAACAATTTCCTTCTCAAGACCTAGATGCTGCAAGTGAAAAATCATGCCTTGGCTTTCTGCCTGCTTCTGTCTGGCTTAATTAGCTGATCACACCAACAATCTCAGCTAAAATGATTCTCACTAAAAGAGTAGGGGGGAGCTACTTGAGCAGAACTGGGTGAAGCTTTACACTGAGCTACTACCCTAGCAAGATCTGAGAAGAAAGGATCAAGGGCTTTGTCTCAGCACCTTCCTTTCCAGACAGAATTTGAATTTTTGGAGACTGAAAGCAGGATCGTGAATAAAGCCTGATGCCTTCTAAAACTGCACTAACTGCAGCTACACAAGTTCAGACATTGGTCTTGGGGGATCGTTCAGATCACTACAGAGAAAGAGAACCACTCTAAAAAATCTTTATCACAATCTCCCAAAGTGCTTTGTGTTTAGAATCACTTTGTAGCAGTGAAAATTACATTGAATCGTAAACATTTGCTCCATTGTCTTAGTTTATTTTTTTCCAGTGACTGAGTGTTGTCAGCTCAGTTATAAAAGATTATATTTTCCCTACCTCTTTACTGCTTGGTGGTGGCACTACACAGCATGGTAGCCCCACTTCTGTAGTATATTCACCAGCACAGAACTCATGTTTCAGTGCTCTGCCTGGAGGACTGTACAAAATAAAGTTTTCCATGGTAATCAAGTCAAAATGACATGTCCCCATTTCCTAATGCAACCCTGAAAGTGCTGAACAGCAGTAAAACAAACACTTAATAGCATTTATGGTTTAAACACACTTAAAACAAAGATCCTAAAGCCTTTAAAAAACAAACTGCACTTCTCAACCATCTTGCTGGAATTCTACAGTGTCCATCACAAAGATTTTCCAGCTACAGATTATTTTTAGTTCAAGTTTCAACTTGGTAAGTTAAGGCACACAGACTGAAAGTGCATCCAAATAGCATAGTCAGTTTAAATTGTTTGATTTTTTTCACAATTTAAGATATGATGCATAGATGTCCAGTGAAGACATGATGGTTTATTCACATCATCCCACAGATGAAGAGAGTCCCATGTGTTTATTCGTTGCAGGGCTGGTTTGCTTCAGCAGACGAGTGCATATTAGCAAACTGAAAAGGAATGCAGCAGCCCATCTCCTATAAACACCATTTGGCTATTTAAGCCTACACTGCTCTAGAAATAGAATTATATCTCACAAACACCACCAAATGCCGGAGCATATAATTTATTCACTGCACGCTATATTATTTTCAAATCAGATTTTATCTGTCTCTGACTATATAAAGCTGGGGAAATAGTCTCATACACATGCAACACTTCTGCTCTGAGGAATTATACCACTTTGGAATCAATTTACAGGCTGTGCATTGAAGATCAATCTACAAGGCGAATTCAGATTTTGATTTGGGTCTTGCTTCTGGTTCAGTGACTGACTTCAGATGTGTTCCCCAGCATTTGTTTTTCACTGAGGCTTTGCTGGCTCTGCTTTCCTTTGTCCTATATCATCTTCTGTTGCCATCCCTGCTATCTCCTCTTTGCTTAAACACAGCTTCTGGGATGCTGTCTTCTCCTAAGCTAAGAACAAGCTCCCACAAACACTGTTCATCCTGGTGAAGACCATGCAGTCAGGTCAGCAGTCTGCAAACCTTCCTAAAAATGCTCCTTTCTTTTGGCCAAATAAGGATCATAATCAATTTTAGTGCCTCAACATGTAAAGATGATTCAAATTAAAAAAATAAAAAGGTTACATTTGATGCAGGCAGATAATGAAGCCTTAGGACACAACCCTGTCTAATCCATCTATTTAAAACTGGGAGTTTGAAACCTTCTTTGGACGGTACAGTTTTGCACACAGAGGATATGCTCTGATCTTTTATGCCTCCTCCTTTAGTTAAGCTAGGTTTTCACACCGACAGCAGAGCCATTGTGTGCATGACATTTACTGCTGGAAATGGATGCTGTGTCTTGGCAATGAATGGAAAATCTGAGCATTAGCAATGAAAAGATATCTTCAGAGTGTTCCTTGGTCTCTTGTTAGTCATTCAACGTAGAGGAATTCAGCACAGAGGAAACACGCTGGGTGAATGTCAGTGTTCCCAGCTCTGCCTGAAGAAAGAAAAATCCTGCTATAAAACAGAGTATGGGCACTGAGCATGACAGCATCCAGATTTTCAGTGCACACCAATGAAAACCTTCCTGACAGCAGAGTTCCAGCAACCCAGCTGGGGTTTATTTGGGAAACGTGCAGTTTTCCACATAAGAAAGTAAACTGGGATGCTTGTTTTCAGATTGTATGGAAAAATCTAATTGCTCTGACTAATTTGTATTTAGATGCAGTTTTATAGCCTGCAGCAAAAAGACACAGTCCACAGGCTGGAAAGTATAGTGTCATCTGAACCAGAAGTTCCCCATTTTGTTTTAACCTCCCTTGAGAATGGTGTCCATGGTCTGTGTCTGACTGGATTCCCAGGAGACAACACAAGCTCTTTGTACAGGTATGGTTCTAAGGCTTTGCATTCACTTACCCTTTCACCAGGTTTATATCCCTTAGCAACTTCACCTGAGTATGCTTTTCTGTCTATCTGGATCAGTGTCCTCTGCTGAGACAGAAAACCCTTTCCTAGCTGAAGACAATTGCCACCGTGCAACCTTTTAAAAAGGAATTCACAGCCTGGGTGACATCCCAAATGCTGTGTGAGTGCCTGGCCACTGTGTGCACAGACTGGCACCATGAGGGGACTGGAGCCAGCTCCAGGCTCTGCCTGCCACACACTCCCTCTGGATCTAATGGGTGTGCAGGGGTCAGTTCACAGCTTTCTTCCTTGCAGTGGCTTTGTAGGTGATGATCTGAGGATGGACAGAACAGGCCATTTCTATGCAATTTAAAACTAACCTGAGTTACTCACAAAAGCATGTAATACACTGGATTTCTAATCTAGAATTTGTATGTCTTTCAAGCCAGAGCCAAATAAAAATAAAGAGCTTAGACAAGGCACAAGATGGTTGTTGTAATCTCCCTGCCCTTAGCAATGCCATGAGGATGACGCTCTTCTGACTGATGTGTTGTGTAATGATCTTTTGCATATAATTAGTCATGCAATTAGACTGAAAGTTGCTGTCTAAAAGTTCTGTTGAGCATTTATGCCCTGCATTTTCTCATTTGATTAATTTTGAAAAATAGAGAATATATCCAGTCAGTTGAGGTGACACTCAAAGTTGCTCTTTTTGCAGTACCATCCATTATAAATGTTACTTACAGCTGTATTTAATTTCATGCTGGCAACATAGATTAAAAAAGAACCCAATTTCATGTGTTTACAGATTCTAAACAAAAGATAATTATTTGGCTACGGAAAATTATCTAACAGCTTATCTAAAACCTTCTTCCTTCAAAGTTTCAAGAAGTCATGGAAGGAGAGGGAGGAATTTAGTGAAAATTTTTTGCTGTTCTTAAAGAAGACTAAACTTAAGCAGAAGCAATCAAGGATTTGACTTTCAGAAATTATTTTAATTTATGTTAAGAAAGAATAAAAGTTTCTGTCTTTCCTTTATGTCATTATTACAGTATACTATTACATATGGGCTTTTTGTTAGACAAAATTTTTCTGGTGAATCAGGATGACGTATAGCTTTGGCTCTTAAATGACATATAATTGTTTCATATTTACATTTTTTCACACTTGTTTTTTTGCTAAATAAATTCTAGAACTCACTGAAAAGTGAGTTTACTGCATGATGCAGTTTTAAAGCATGCACAAAACCAATACTGCACACAAATGTTTCTGTGGGAGAGTTAAAGCCGAAGTAATTTGGCACCAGAGCAACAGCGTGTGAGGCAAGTTTTTATATTAGACAGGCAAGAAAATGTGGCTGTTTGGAAGAAGTAATTTAGGATAAAATACATACACAAGCCAAAATCTAATCAAGGTGCTTGCTTCACTAAGTGTATTTACATGGGTGTTAGTATGCTAGAAAAGCCCTCAAAGGACACACAGGAACATAAAACGAGACAAATGCATTTACAAATCATATTACAGGTCAGTGAACAAAAGATGCTGCCCTTGACACATAGTCACTGGTCTATAAAGAGAGATGTGTGTTTAATCTTAGCCTCATTTCCAGGGGACAGATGGCATTATTTTGCAAAGCCTGTAGTATCACAAGGCCTTACATCAACATTGCCACATCTGTAAAGTAACAATTTCCAGGCTTGGTAGGTAACAAGTTCCAGACTTAGTGATTTTTACTCCTAGAGCTCCCCAAAAGGATACATGGGAATATTAATGGGAAGGCAGCCCTGCTGCCTTTTTGGATGGTGCGCTCCTGTTCTCTTTGCTATCCATCAAGTGCAGCATGAATGGGCAATGCCGTGCAGCTCCCCAGGACACTGCAGAGAGGGGAGAGAACCATCAGAGAAAATTACATCAGCTGAGCTGCAGAGCATGAATGATAGAGCCAGCAGGGCACAGTGCACCTTCCTTTATGCCATCATGATGCCATTTGACAGAAACCAGCTGCTCTGGTCATGTTCTTCACACTATAGCCAGCCCTGCCACCAGAACATGCAGACCGGACCCAAGTGTCTGATGCTCTTATGCCTTGTTTTGTTTTCAGTAATTTCATACACTTATGTAGATTGATGTTGTAATTAAAACAAAGAATCACCATCAACAAATCTCTCAGACCTTTAAAGAACTGATTTCCATGTCAGCATTGAAAATACAGTATTAAGCCTAGTAAAAAAAGACTTTTAAAAATATTTCTGCCCATTTCACAAGGAAATAATCTGAATACACGTCTAGTGGCACTCCATCTCTAGTTATTCAGAAACTTCCTGTCAGAAATGAATTCTCTTGGCTTGCTTTACCAGAGGAATCGCTGCATACATGCCAAATCAACAAATCACTGGGTAATTCATAATGATGGCTTATCAAGTAACTGATAGAAAGTGTTGCATGCGTAGGAGGACTAGACTAATCTTAGAAAAGAGAGGGATAAATGTTCAACCCCCCATTACTAGATTTGCATTATTAGTGCCCTTACTGAGGCCTAGCATCAGTGGGATAACACTTTTTTATGTTGTTTTTTCCTTTGCTGAAGACAAGAAATCAGGATCAGTTGGGATGTGGCCTTGTCCTCAGTTGAGATAGGTGGATCCCTGGGTGTCCTAACAGATAACCTGTTCCCTGGGGTGCACAGGGTCCTGGGGAGTCTGGCTCCTGGCAAAGTCCCTGGCCCCAAAGCTTCCCCACAGCTGCCTCCCAGACTCGTCTTCCAGGGGAAGAGTTGCCCCCAGTGCTGCCTGGATGCCCACTGGAGCATGGGGTGGCCTGGCAGCAGGCTGAGCCAGCAGGCAGAGAGCCACATCACAAGTAAAGTCACTTCTGAGCCAGGCTGCCTCCTCACTTGCTTCTTTGCTGAACTTGAAAGCAAAATGGACATCTTGCTGTGGAAAACCTCGAGGCCAGCGCAGCAAGCGTTCTCCTGCTGGAGAGGCCTGCCAGGAAGCACCCCAGCACTGCTCCTCTGCCTGGCAGAGCCACTGTGGCACAGAAAGGTGTCCAGCCAAAAGAGGGACAAGCTTTTCCCTTGGAGCAGCGGGCTATTTGATGGGAGTCATAGTGCTCCTGGGCCAGGAAATGCCTGGGAACAGTGTTCTTTCCTCCTTAGAGTGCACGGCTGCACCTTGTCTTCCAAATTGGTTTGTCTCAAAAAGTCATTGTCACACTAAATTCTCCCAGGAGGAAGAGAATTTTTTTTAATTGCAGTGAGATAGCAAAACACACAAACAAAAGAGATTTCACAAAAATACTTCTATGATTATTTTTCTGGAGCACTCCAAAAGCTGTTGTGTTTGGCAATGAATTTAGCAGTCACTTGTGTTGTTCAACTCTTTACCTTTAAATAACACTCCTAAATACTCCTGTACTGTTTTATCTGCCTGTTCCATGATGCTTCTGCAGGAAAAATTACCTCATATATTTGCACCTCCCATATTTGCACACTGTAAAGTTCATCATTAGAAAATAAACAGGAAAAACCACCCCTTTGAAATTTGCACAGCCTAAATCATCTCTCAAAACAAAAGCACTGGACAAAACTTTCCTGTAATTTTATTTTATATTTCCAGGGCCAGGTTTGGAGCATTTTTTGTATATAGATCAGTGCACAGTACAGGAAGTGCAGACATGCAGGAGCTGCAGTTTGCTCAGTAGTGGTAAGACTCTATAGATCCAATCTAGAGAAAGGCATGCAGGAATCCCAAGAAAGAAATGCTGTTTTACATGGACTACATGTCTATTGCACCAGTAGCTTTCTGGCTGCTTTCCCCTCTTCTATATTTTACATCATTCCTCTTAGTACTGAAAAAACCCAGGCTTGGGATCTAAATTCCAAGACTCCTGTGAAAGTTTTGACACAGACCTGCATATAAGTCTTGTGAAGCCAAATGTGATTTCTATGATTCTATGGTTTTTATTCTTTGTTCAGTTCTCACCCTTTACTGTGTTCTTCATAAGCAGTTTTACAGAAGTGCAGGGTTTGTTTTACACCTCAAATGAAATTTAATTTTCAGCTGCTCCAGAAAAGGAACAGACCACTTGTGCTGAGAGTTGTCTCCTCCTGCTGCCTGTGCTTGCCCAGCATGATTGATGGCACATTTATCTCCTGAAGCCAAGAGCCCTGCCATTTCTTCTGTGGGATCTGAGGTGGTGAAAGTGCTTTGTTATCTGATTACCAAAAAACCCCAAGCCAGCCAACCCAGGGGTCTAAACTAGTGCAAAAAGAAGTTAAACCAGGCTGCTGAGGAGAGCTGCTCCTCCTCCGAAGGATTTACGTCTTTCTGTATAGATCACAAAAATACATAACGGATCAAGCAGATAACCACAACTATAAAGGGAACAGGTATCTACTCTTATATCCTATTCTAAAGTGTCCTACATACAAAACTATTTACTGTAATCCCTACATGGAACATTCACTAGTTTTATACACTGCTGTAGGAACACTAGAAAACATTTTTGTATTATCAAACAATGTTAAAGTTTTCACTTTTTTGTCCTATATCTAGTATTTTATGGTTTTGCAAGCTGAGTCTCTTCTTTAAAATTATTCTGTGCAAGTTGCTGACAAGCGTATAATATCTGTGCAGTGGGAATAAAGCATTTAAAATCATGGAGCCATATTCTGCACACACTTACTCTGCTGTAAATCCCTAGTAACTCTGCAGACCTCACTGCATTTAAAGTAGATTTATAATGAAATTCTGAAATTGTCCTGTACTTCCACTGATTACGCTTCAAAGACATTTACTTATGACGTTTTCTGAGTACAAAGACATTTAGACAGTGTTACATAAGCATCTTGCTAGATACACTAAGACTTCAGTTAAAAAACAATGATGGCAACAATTACAGTTTCTCCTTCAATCTTCCTTAGTACTGCAGGAACTAGAAAAAAAATACTACCTTTTTTGAAAGCTGTTCAACATTATTTTCATCATCCTTATGATCCTGTTCTCTGGCTCAAAGAAACAGAAAAGGTACATTTAGAAGCAACTTACTTGGTGCCATACTTAATCCCCTGCAAAATATAATAATTTTTTAAAGTTTGACATTATTTTTTTTCAGTATCCTCTCAAATGTCCTGAAGAGTACAGCTTCTAGCACTTTCCAAGGAACTCCAGAATCTCAATATGCTGACCTGGAGACTGTGAAATAACAGCCCAGTCCAGGGCAGTATCTTTCTCCTAGTAGTAAAAAAAGTAGGAATTAAGTAAGACAAACCCCAAACCCTAAAACAAGATCAAGCCCCTGAGACCTGCCTGAGACAATACTATCAATACTACCTCTGAAATTTTATTGCTTTGCACTACCCCAAATGTTTTCCCTCTGGAAAGCACTCTGCATTGCCTCTGTCATGGAGCATGGACCCATCTCATAGCTTCACTAGGTGATGTTAGACCCACCAAACATTCCTAATAGGATAGACAGGCCCTGAAACCTGGCTTGTTTTTGACACCACACCTGCACACCTCATTCACAGCTGGGAGCAGTTCTGATGTGGAGTTTTGCAGTATCAGTGTAATTGTGCTGCGGTGGTGCATTCAAGCAGAGGTTGCCCAGCTCAAGGTTTGCAACACAAATATAGGGAGTGGAGACCAGAAAGATCATTAATTCATACAGGTAAATACATACTGCATTCTCTGACTCTCTTCTTTTTCTTCTGGCCAGTTATTGGTAGCAATTTTTCAATCTGCATGGAACATATTTTGAACTTGGGAAGTCCTTTTGGCTACGTGGAAAAGGAATTACTCCCTGTCTTACACTTCCATTCATGCTACTGATCAAGTTGGAGTCATCAGAATCACAGAATAAGCTGTGTTGGAAGGGATCCTCAAAGATCATTGAGTTCTACTTCAGGCCTGCACGGCATCATCCCAAGCCTTTTCAGTCATCTTCCATGGCAAAATAAATTCCTGCTAGCACAAGTCCATGTGCATTATATACTGTGTGTTTTTACCCCTTCACCTCAGCTTTTACTTTCACCATGCTATTTAATTTGGTCTCAGCATTTATGCACTGCAGGAAACTATTAACACATGAAACCTCCCTTTTCACAGATATGATCTCCTAATTAAACACAGAGTTAATTATCTCAGCCTTTATAACTGTGATTAATTCCAACAAGTAAACCTTTCTTTTCATTCTGTGTTCAATACAGGGAACTGCTTTGGGTGTGTGCTTATCCCACTAAACCCCCCTCCCCCTGAACACTGCCTCCAAGCAATGGCTCTCCAAAAGTTTGAGGAAAGGGGGACTGGTTGTCTCCACAGAAGCTCTCTTGCTCTCTAGCTCTGCAAGTCTGGCAAATCCAGGAGCTTGGGCCAAACAGAGAATAGGCTGAAGAAAGATGCCTCCTATCTCAGCTTCACAGTTACTTCTTCAAGTCAACGCGAGCTAAAAGTTCCCTGACACACAAGAAGCAAGAAGGACTTAGGAAATATAAATGGCAGATAGCTCCAGCCAAAACACAAAATACTGCTTGAACATTGGTGGAAGAATTGTATCTCAGGTGTGACAGGTGTCCTGGATGTGAGTTAAGAAAGACTTGGAACTTGGCCTCTGTGTGTCTCCACTTATGAGCTGCCAAAGCTCGTCTGACAGGACACCTACAATGACACAACCAATTAAAAACCACAGAATCATTTAGGTCACAAAAGACCTTTAAGATCATCAGCTAGAACCATAAACCTTACATTGCCAAGACCATCAATGGAAATGGATTCAGTTTCAACTAGTTATTGTTACTTTTCTGTTTCTGTTTTGAAACCACTTAGGGCTACCCACCGCACCTGATGCCTGATCATAGCAGAACTACAAGCTCAAGCAAATTAACTTATCTATGCAAAGGAGTGCTGCTGTTTTAAGTTGGGGTCTGTCTGCAGTGAGAAACTTAGTGTGCAGTAGCCAGAGTGTGAATTTGCTGCCCACAAACTCATCTGCACAAGGCTTTTGCATAGTCATTGGGAAAGCAAAGTAAAACAGAGTAAACAGTAACTTTACTGTAATATATATTGTATACTGAGAACACCCATAAAAAATATAGCTCAAAGTAGCTAATGGACAATACATTCACCTCCTGGCTAAGTATCCACTTATTTGTTCCATGTATTAATGTACAACCTAAATTAGAAACCATTTGAGTTGGTGAACCCCATGTTCCCTTTTGTGCCACAGCAAAATAAAACCAGAAGCACTAACAGAGTAGGGTGGGAACAGGAGAGGAGGGACTTGTACTCCAGTAATCCACACGAGCACCAGCACTCAGTTATCCTCCCACCCAGCTTCTCCCTCTGCTCTCCCCTGCGCCAAAGCTCAGTGTCCTGCCCCGTGGCTCAGCTTGTCCCTGTTCCCTGGTTTGGCCACTCACTTCCCTCCTTCCTCAGGGCTTGCTGCAGCCCAGTGATGGCCCAGCAGAGCAGTCTGTTTCCTGCATGCCTCCTGCCTTTCCACTGAACTGCCCTATCATCATCACAGCTAAACAAATAAAAGAATTTCCAGTTAAGAGGGTTTCGTTATCTTTGATTTGACGCTTGTCAAAAGTTTTTCCTCCTGATATAATGGATGTAAAATTCCAGGAAATGATCAGTTAAACCCAAGGAGAGTCTGAGTGGACACTTGTGCTGGCTGGACACACAGATAGAGCATCCAGCCAGGACAGTCCCAGAATACATTGCCATGCTGGAGCACGCTGCTTGAAGTTTTCAGAATTCTATTTTCTGCCATATTCTAACTAATAACATGCATTTTTTCCCTGTCTTCCCAAGCCATAGCAATGGGATCTCACTGGTTCTTGGCCCTTGTGGGAGAAGGGTGGGGTGGGTGCCCCACAGTGAGTCACAGAACCCCGTGGAGGTGTAACACATGCCTTGGCCTCCAGCCTGGGATGTGTGCCTCTCCAGCTGCCAGTGCCAGGCCATGAGTCCTGATGCAGGAAGTGTGGCTCTTATGGCATCTGCTCTGCTTCCCAGGCTTAAAAGCTGGGAATGAAAGGAGAAGAAAAGCCCCTCTCCAAAGCAGACTGTTTCTGACACCCCGTGTCTGTGTAATCTCAGTCTCTTGGCTGGGGCCTGTGGAGTAGTGCCAGCAGGAATACCAACACAGGGATTCTCTTCCTCACCATCTCCAGCAATACTGCTCACCAGAGATGTGTTTCTCTCACATGTGTAAGATAATTTCCAAAACAAAGGATTTAAATACACATGACTAATCTTATTTGGATTTTGTCCAGAAGAACTAAATGAAAGACTTTTAAATAATAAGATAATAATAGCAAAACCATACTATTGTATTTTAGAAATATTTATTCAAAACTGTAAGAAATAATTGCTCAAAATATTCAGGCACATACCACAAGTTCTATCATTTGGGCTCATATTTTATGGGTTTTTTTTGAGAATAAACCTTTCATTATATTTTTTTCTGCTCCTTTTCTCATAAACTTGGCTGGTTTTTCCCCATTCCTTGCCCCTCTGTGGGTAATCACATTCTCTATGCAGCTTCCTCCTCACTCTGCTTGGATGTTCTCCTCTGGGGTCATGCCTTCACCTTCTCACCATCTGCCTTACTTGGGTGTTTGCTCAGACAAGCTTTTCTTGCTATGGGACCTCTGAACTGATGTCCTCTCTGCTCCCCTCCAGCTCTGCCCCAGGAGCTTTGCAAAACTGAATTAATTAGTGTGGACAGCATCATTTTAAAAGGTGCCAGGCAGTTTACATAAGGTGGAAAGACACACTTTTACAGCATCAAAGCCTCTGTAGGAGTAAAGACACACCTTGGCCTGAAAACAGAGCTTTTTACAAGAGTTTTTGTGCATAACCTTTTAAACTGCTCTGTTATTTAAATTACAAAAAAACCTGAATTCTGTTATTTGAAACACTGAGTGAGGAGGCTGCTATGTAAAAGGGGGTCAGAAAAGGTCAACCTGTTTTCCTGAATGTCCAGCAGAAGGACAGGGTTGTGTCCCACAAAAATCAGGCCAGTCCTGTGTCCAGGAGGCTTTTGTTTCCTGCCTTTATTCTTGCCCATGACGTGCATTTTACATGCAGGGTGGCTGCCCAAACACCATTTTTACTGATTTGTGCTCCTATTCCATAGGAAATGGTGACTGTTGTGCAGAGTGTTTCCAGCAGATAAATGGCTGGATGGGAGCAAATAGTGGTCCATAAGTAAGGTGAAGGATATTAACTCCAAACAGTCACTAAATCTTTAGGAAATGCCCTGACCTCTGTTGGTTATTGCTATAAAAACTGGAAAAAAAAATCCCAGGCATTTTTTCTCTATGACATAAGCACCACTGGTATGCATAGAATATATGTTAGTAAATCCTTTGGCTCTCTCTCTGTTCTCTAGTCACCATAATTTGCTATTTTGGGGGAAATACATGCTAATGTGCTGGGCAGAGTGAGGGAAGGAAATCATTATTGCTTTGAAAACCACAGTCAGAAATGAAGGCTCAGTTTCTCATTTTCTAAAGTGTCTTTACTTCCCTTAGCATCACTTTTTAAATTCTTATTGTTGTTTGGAACTTTAGGCTCCAATCCTTGAAGCCATTTTACTTCACTCCTTCCCCAGGGTAGCTCCTGTTTTTTTTATCTTGGAGGATTCACCAGGATACAACCATAGGGTGTCTGTGTGTGACAGATGTGTGTGCAGAGGAGGAAATGAGAGCAGAAATGCATCATCAGCATTTGAAAGGGATGCTATATGGCACAGACCACCAGCAAGCAGCTCTGGATGTAGATGGTGATGGACAAAGTGGGCAAAACTGCACCTCTGCTCGAAGGAGGAGTTATAAAACTGAGAAGCTTCAAAGGAAGGTAGCTACTTCCACTTAATTCTTAGCACTTCACTGAGGTTTTTGTTGTGCAATCTCTTCTCCCCTGTGCATTTCATTCAGTGTGCTCCTCCTACCAATCTGCTTTATGGACATTTTATTGCTTTTAGGAAGCTCTCAGAAGATATTTCAGCTTATGTGAGGACTAACAAGATTTCAATGCTCTGTGTCCTTGTTCCTCACAAGACATCACTGCACAAACTATTCCAAGGAATCCTTTCAGAAGGGACACCACACTGTTGCCCATAAATCTAAGGGCAGCAGATGGCAAAATTAAAACTAAGATGACACTAAGTGATACAAGTTAATTAAATAAGGCAGAGGAGTATTTTAACAAATGCTATCCTGCCACACAAGTCAGCAGTATTTTAAAGATATTGCTATTGTATTTCCATCAGAGTCAGCAGTAGATGCAACAGTCTTTGGACAAGACCTTTTGCCTCCCAGCAGGCTGTTGAGAAGGATATGGAGGCAAGACCAGTGCCTGAAATGACTTGGAGGATGATGAAAGCATTGTTTAGTCCAGCCCCAATTTAGGTACTGATGATGCACATTGGAAAATTTAAAAAACCTCTTTAAAAGCTTTGGCAGCAACATTTTTGATTGAAGGCAGACACTAGGTGTGTATGATTAGAGCAACTTTTGTTACAGGGTCCAGGGAGAGTTGCAAGATCTAACAGATCTGCTCCAGTCATTTATAGGTGGAACTAAATTGCAACACCTGCTACTCTTTCTATCCTTTTTTTGTTAATCCCCTTCTCTGCTTTCTCAAGACCATTCACAAATGCTAAATTCACTGACAGTAAAACTTACTTTTTTACAGGGGCTGCATGGACTTAGAATCACAGAACCATAGAATAAGCTGAGCTGGAAATGACCCATCAGGATCACCAAATCCACCTCCTGGCCCTGCACAAGACACTCCAAGAGTCACACCACGTCCCTGAGAGTGTTGTCCAAATGTTTCTTTAATTCTGTCAGACTGGTGCTGTGACCACTTCCCTGTTCCAGTGCCCATTATTCCATACATTCTTAGAGACTTGTAAACCACAGGTTGAATGTTGGTAATCTCTCCCTCTGTGGAGACCTTCCATAAGTCAAGAACACCTCCCTTGTGCAATCCCTTATGGTTTCCTTAAACAATTTCTATCCTCTGTGATCAAGCTGCCTTTGCACAAAAGGTGATCCACCTCAGCCACAGCACTGCCTTGTTATTTATTATCCATATAATCTCATATTTCTCCATTGCCAGGTTTCTACAAACTGATCAGTACTTCAACTTACCAGACTGCAGAAGCTGCTGCCGTTACTCTTCAACCTCCATTCTCTGAGTTCACCAAACATTGTGACCCTTTCTGCTGTTTCAGCTCCATTAATGAGTTCCTCCAAGAAGGCTAGGAAGGCACTGAGAAATAACAGATGTCCTATCTAGTGCTAGTTATCACCTTGAACCAATTGCTTGGCCTGTGTTGTTTGTTACTGATCTTACCACACCTGAGAAGTTTTTGGGAGCCACGCTTACCTGCCTCAACTGATTCCACAGCAGCGCTTTGTGAAACACCAAGTGCTTTACTAAGGCAGACCTAACATCCCACAGCTGTTTGAAAAGGACATAATTTCCCTGATCAGCCATCTCTGGTGACTTGTGCAGCTTAGCATTTCACTTTTCTTAGGCACTAACAACAGAATTGACTTCTTTCTTTCTTTCTTTCTTTCTTTCTTTCTTTCTTTCTTTCTTTCTTTCTTTCTTTCTTTCTTTCTTTCTTTCTTTCTTTCTCTCTTTCTCTCTTTCTCTCTTTCTCTCTTTCTCTCTTTCTCTCTTTCTCTCTTTCTCTCTTTCTCTCTTTCTCTCTTTCTTTCTTATTATATAGCCCATGTACCTCCCTGAACAGACCAGCTCCTCTTTCCCTGGATCATTTCACTCAGAGCCATCCACTCTTTGGACCTTTTGTTTTCACTGATTTCTGGATGGCACTCTTAACTTTCTCTGCTTCTTAACAATGCAGTCCTACTCATCATCATTCTGCTTGCAGACTTCTATATTTTGAATATTATTTTGTCTTTAGAGTGTCATTTCCTGAGATCATCAGTTGTTCAGCATTGGTGTTCTGGGGTCTGCCATGTAATACTTCCTTATTAGTCCCTACTACTTTGAATACCTCTCTCACCTCGAAAAATCTGAAGACAATTCTGCAACTTCAAAGTTCCTCAAAAATCAGTTTATTTCCACTTTATCTGTTTGCTTGAATTTTCTGCAAAGTTTGGAGGGTTTTCCCACTCATAGTGTGCATACCCCTTCACCACATTCCCTGCCTCTGCCTTTTCACAGGCCAGGATATCTTCTACTATCGAGGGTACCTTATTCACTTTCATGGCATATTCATGACAGAACTTTTTGAGGACCTCTAGATATTCCTCTGCATTTTGTTCTGGCCTTCTGCCAAAAGCTTGTGGCTCACCATCTTCTCACAGTCCAGTTTTGTCACAGATATCTCTAGCATGTTCTACTAATGCCTGGATTTCCCCTCACTGCTTGTGCTGCCATGAAGCCCCAAGAGATCAGCCAGAACCTTTGTCACTGGGATAAACAAAAGTTGAGTGAGTTTCAAGGAAGAATCACTCATGATACTGTCAATGCCAGATGGATTTTTTTTAGGTCAATTTTCTATTTAGTTTGAGCATAATAATGCACATGTAGATGAGGTAGTAGAAGCTTTTGAAGAGAAACAATCATTCACATACTGGGTTTTGGTTTTGGTTGCAGTTACCCTTGCAAGCTCTCAGCACCTGGATACTTCAAACAGCAAACAAACATTTCTTTCAAACTGCTATCTAGACCCCTTGTATCACAGCCTCCTGAAGCACACAGATAATATGGATGGAGTTCATATAGATGAGGCACACAACAGACACAGAACAGCTAAACTCTGAGCTCCTCTAGCACCTTCACAAGGTCTTTCAAAACACAATCTGTATGTGACAGAGTCAGGGGGCTTACCAGCTCCAAACTTCATTATCTCATGAGAAAAGAAGAAAAACCCCAAAAAACAACCACATCACATAACTAAAACTTCAGAGAGACTCTGTAAAATAAATAAAGATTTTTTTTGCTCTGTATGATGCTGCTCTGTATAAACTCTTAGCAGAAGCATCTAGTTCAGAGCAGGCATGAGTTTTAAGAAAGGTACAGCAAAGAATCTAAACTTACATGCACTATGATACAAAACCCATTTTTGTGAATTGGAGGGCAAAGAGACAAGCACAGAATCATGTGGCAGACCAAATGCATTATTTATTATTTAGTAGGGCTTTTGTAATACAACTCCATACATTGACTTATTTATGAAGTGAAGTAAGAAAGAAATTGAATTCTTGTGTGAAGAAAATAAGGTTTTATATTCAGCTACTATGCCAGCAAAAATTGAGACTAACAAACATGAGCTGAAAAATGGCATAATGATCTTAGCTACTTCTTAGAAAATATTGACTGCAGCACATCAAAGCAAATGAAGGAAGTTGCATATAGTAATGGTGAAAGATGACACCCAGCTTCTGGTTTCTCAGGCTGCCAAAGACCTTGTGCATAAAAGGCAGCAGAAATGAGAGCTCCATTTTGCATGAAACTCATCCTCCTCCTGAGCATTCATGGCAAACCATTCACACCACTGCCAGGCTTGGCACTGACTGAGATTTGGGCTGGCAGCACCAATGCTAAGCTACAATAATCCTTTAAAATAAAATTTGCCACCAGGCAGCAGGAAGGTGACTCAGAGTGCAAGATCCTGTTCTCCACACTTGTCTGACCGTGAGACCCTGCTGGCACTGTCAGGGGTAATGCCATGAGCACCAAACCTAAGGGTAGTTTCTCTTACACAAAGCCTTTTAGAGACTCACAGGAGACAGGGGAGACAAGATGAGTAGTGGCATTGAAAAACATCCTCTCTCTTGTTCACATCAGAGTGTCCATATCGTGTCTGTGACTCTCCTGGAGAACAGCTTTCTGGCTTCCCACTGTCTGGCATTGTGTTCCTAATTCTGCAGCTGAAGTACCTAACTCTCACAGCTCACTGAAATGGACTGTGATGCCCAAGGACTGTGCATTTCTCTCTGCTTGGTCTCAGAAATGGAAATTAGTGCCGATTACTAAGGCTAGTAAGTCTCACCATTTTCAGTCTCTGCATTTTTTAATTCTTCACATAAACTACAGGGATTGTCTTGGGCCTTCACATGTCACTTCATGATTCAAATTAGTGTGTTTAGGGGAATATTTTACTTTACTTAACCTTAAGCAGAATGAATCCTTAAAGTGAAGCTGCAACAAGACTTGAAGTATCACTGATGAGCATACAGCCAAAGAATTTAAGAATTTATTTTCTCTATTATTCATTTCACACACTAGATCATAATAGTTTTTACTCTTTTTTTTTTTTTGCATTTGCCACTTTTCAAGTTAATGGCTTTCTTTCCTTCCGTTTCTAAATCTCACATTTTCTAGAAGCAACAACAGAAGATTTACTTGAGCAAAATGAAACTTAAAAACCGATCAGACGCATGTTAAAGAAATTAAAACTTTCTGGGTGCGTGGACAGAAGAGTGCCACAATGGATTTATCAGTTTTAAAAGTGGTGATACATGGCATCCAGGGTTTCCAGGCACAGAGGAGAACTGGGAGTGCAAAGAACCCACTGAGGCTCTGCTCCTCTGTGGCCTGAGAAGAACGGCCCCTCTGTGGCTCGCTCTGTGCTGGCTTCCTTCCCACATTACCAGCAAAACAACTGCCTAGCAACTCAGCTTTTCCCACAACATTTCCTGTGTGCCCAGAAAAAAAAGGATAGCACCTAATATTCTCTCTGGATAATCCCCTTGCTCGAGAGCTGAGTCCAGCCCTCTGTACACTTGGGAGCTGTGACCAGCAAGGCAGCTGCTGTCGTGACAGAGGGCAGGCAAAGCCAAAGCAGTCCCCTGATCCCCGCCGCAAGTTGAGCAGGTTATCTGCTCCTCAGGCAGACAGCAAACTTGCTGCTTCCCTCCACTGCATCATCTCCCCAAACAAAGGCAGGAAGCCATGGCTGTCAGCAAAAAGGTACAGACATCCTTCCTAGTGAGAACCTTGTTTTGTGAATTGCCAGGGAGCTCTCTAGCACACACTTCTCAGCTGCTGGGAGAGTCCATCTGAAGGCATAAATAATTAAGCACTTTAAAAAAACAGTGCTGGCTTAAACATGTGAAATTGCTTTTTCCAGTTACTGCCTTTAAGAAACATTTACAGTCATACAGCAGATTTACCAATAGTTACATTTTCTTATCTGACATCACGGCTGCAGCAGCGTCTTGCGACTCAATATTTAAGTCACTTCCCTCACAGTTTCAGCACCAGTGAGAAAAGAGCTGCCTTGAATCTTCTGCAGCTGTTTCTGAGCAACATGCTGAGGGCACTGCAGAATGCACAGTTTTGCCCATATGTTCTCTGGAAGCACAGGCTTCTCATCCCTCCAAATGTTTGAGAAGCACCGTCACTAAGCTCTAACCAGCATAAATAAGAAAGCATTCTTAACCAAACACAAAGAAATTAGGGCAGCAACTTACTTGCCGTCTTCATAACTTCCTCAGGAACATTGTCTTTTCAAATGAGTGCAACAGGAAATCGTGGTGGTGAGGGGAGAGCTGCAGGGCTGCAGCTCAAACCACGCACTGCAAAGTGCAGAGGCACTCAGCCCTGGGTTGGTAACAGCAACAGGCAGCCACCTCCCTCCTTCTTGCACTTTGCATGTAAATCTTAAACTGACGCCATGTGGAGAGAAGTGACTTTAACAAAGATCTACTAGAAATATGTCTGTGAAAAGGCTTTATTGCTCTGAATTGCAGTGCTTACCTCTGTGAAGTGCTCCCAGACCTACAGATGAAAAGCATCCCAGGACTGCTGCCATTTAATGCTGATTTCATCTGGACAGGTGTTCACGGTCTTTATTAAAGGCAAAACTGACCTTTAGTTCCTCTTTGTCACATAGGGATGAACTTGGACCTCTCTTGCCCTGCCCTTTGCTGCAGTGTGGTAGAGATGTGCATGCTCAAGGGTTGAACAGGTCCACAGACATCTCCACATGCCCCTGCATTCTCTGCTGAGGCAGAACATTGCCCATAAGTTAATCAGGACCCCGCTTCTACCTTCTTAAACAGGGTTTCATAGCAGGGCAGACAGCTCCCTGAATCCTTGCCAGTGTCCCACAGTCGTTTAGACAGGAGCTACAATCTCTTTTCTGTTTCTGAATTAGCATCTGACAGATGCAGAAAGCTGCCACTAATATCCAGCTCACAGAAATATGCAAAAGTAAGACTGGGAACTCATGGAAAAGCTCTGATAGCATCACATACTGCAGGCATGTGGTGTGTCTTTGATAACTGGATTGCCTCACCAGGGTTTAGACTTTCAGCTCTGCATTTTTGTCGCTCAGTTTAGTACCCACTGAATAGTTAGATAAGGTAGAGATTAGCAGCAGAGCAACAAACTATTCATGCAAGTGGATGAAATGTTGACAACTAATTTATAACTGCAAGAACAGTTGAAAAATCTTGCAGAGATGTTGTGGTTGCAAGAGAATTACAGAAAAGAGCAGTTGTACAGTACAGCTGAAGGGCAAATCTTGCCTACAGAACCTGTGTTTCTGGGCACAAGGCAAGAAACTTGCAGAATTCCTCCAGGAACACCATCTGACTCTGCAGGGCTGGTGAATAGGGAGAAGTGTTTGCTTGCAAGCTGAGTCAGCTCCGTGACACAGACTCCAGGAGGTCCTGCTTACACAGCTCCATGTCAGACTGAAAACCACTGGAGACACACATGTAAAAGGAAACATCTGTGCCAGCAAGTTAGCCATGCTGTCTTGCACAACACAAGTCAAAAGGCATGGGAGGAGAAGTTTTACCTAGCTTCAGTGAAATCCATCTGGTTTCTTTGCATTTTTCCCATTAAATATAGACAGTCTTTCCTTGCTGCATCTGCAGATAGTCTGAACAGCAGTGGCTGGGAAACATGGTTTGAGCTTCCACAGATCCCCTGCCTGTGCCAAGCACACCTGCCCTGGGGGTTATTTGACACCCTTGGTAATTTTGCCACTTTTTGAAGAACCTGCAAAGGCGAACAAAAAGCAGCAATTTCCCCCCACCCCTACTACAATCTTATCAGCAGATAACGGTAGCAGATGATTTGACAAGAATGGAGGATATTACTCACAGACTGAAGAGGCTGACACCTCTGTAATTGATCCAGAATTAAAGGGCCTTTTGTCCTTGAGTTTCATTTCCTGTCTGGGTTCTTCTTACTGCCTTAAACCTCTCTTTCCTTTTCAAGTGACTCTTCACTTTCCAGATTCCTCCCTTCTGTCTTATTCCTAGAATCACACAATAGTTTCAGTTGGAATGCACCTTGAAATGTCATATAGTCCAAACCCCCTGAAGTGAGCAGGGACATCTTCCACTGGACCAGGCTGCTCAGAGCTCTGTCCAACCTGACCTTGAATATTTCCAGGGATGGTGCATCCACCACCTGCTGAGCAATCTGTGCCAGTGTTTCACCATAAAAAAATTTTTCCTTGTATGTAATCTAAATCTATGCTCTTTCAGTTTAAAACCATTGCCCCTTGTCCTGTTGCTACAGGCCTACTAAAAAGTTTGACTGCATGACCTTGTCTTACTAAGAAGACTTCTAGTAAGTAAATATACAATTTTGTAAATTGTGTATTTAAAGGCCTTTTAATATTTTGATTATTTCCCTTTCTTCCCATGTTTTTCCCTTCAGAATGGACTGTATAATGCAGTCTTTGTGATTGCTCTCTCCCCTCTCTCCTTGTCCCCAGCTTTTGCAGGTATAACCATAATTTCTCTTTCTTCAGTTTAACACTGCTGACCCTCTGTGGAAGTTCACCCAGCTGTCCTGTCCTCTCTCTCAGCCCATCACTCTGGCCAAGCATTGCCAGTTATTTTGGGCTGTGCTGCAGGAATGTAGCTGACCTGCAGTGTGAGAGGGGAAAGAGGATCCATTATAGGGACCAGCTTCCCTAAAATCCCCTAGATTTTAAATGACTGGCTTTCTATTTATCTTCAGAGACCTAATCCTTGAATGAAACCCCCAACAGCTAAAGGAAAAGGCATCTGAACTGTTACAAGCAGTTCAGTTCACAGGGAAGAGATGCCAACACAGCTGCAGAAGAGGGACCAGCTTTGGCCTCTAGCATGGGATGGGGTTCTCTTAAATGCTTGCGTTGGAAGTGTTGCTCTTTGCATTGAATATTTACACATTTACACTGTGTCTCTTCTTGCTCTTGATGTTTAAGCATTCATCTGGGTTTGGGTAAACCCATGTGTTGTTTGGATATTTAAGGATTCACAAGAGTAGGTGGAAGAACCTAAGTCTTTTTTTCCTCCCCCGATCTAGACAAGTGGTCTAGTCCTAAAGTTATTGCCTTTCTCTAATTACTACATAAAGCCATCCCATTTTGCAATGAAAAGGTTAAAACTACATCCTATAGCATTATGTAGCTAATTTAAGCATTCATAATAGATGTGAGTTCAAAAACTCATGACCAGAAAATGAACTTGAACACAGGTGTTTGAACTATTGTTTAAAGGGCAAATTATCTTGTACATTGAACCAGATTCATTGAATACAAAATGTACCTGGTCTTACCACTGAGTTCAGTAGATATTTGCTTAAAACAGAGATCTCAGTGTAGCTTAGCTACATGCACTAGGTAGCAACAGACTGTACACAAAACATACACTTAACTCCTGAGGGAACTTCACTGCTGGAAAATTGGCATGGAGGAACTCCCTTTTGTGCTGTAGAGAAGTACTGCAGGGGTTTTGAAGATATAAATTTTTAACTCTGATATCCAAGTCTTTGTTTTTCTGATGCAATACTCTTGAGGCTAAATGAAACTCTGGAACACATTTCCTTGCTAGGAGATACATCTCCTCATGGGATTAACGGGGTTTACACACTGCCACTTTCTCTTGGGATCCAGGCAATTGTTCAGATAATTATTGTTATGATAAATAGTGATCTAGCTACCACTGATTGCATTTGGGTAACATTTGGGTAAGACATTACCTGCCTGTGGATCCCTCCATTTATACATTTATACAACTCCTTTCACTTGGTAAAACACCTTGTTGTCCTCAGCCAAGTAAAGATTACTGCAAATACAACTGGAACAAATGGAACAAATTCTTTGGAACAAATTTTTCTTTGGAACAAATTCTAACAGTTTTCTGAATGATCAGATCAGCTAAACCAGCTCTGGAGCTCAGGTCTATAATTTACCTCTGGAAGTGGAGACTCTAGAAGTTCACTGTATGCAGAGACAAAGATCTGTGGACTAAATAATTACTCTAAACAGTCTGTCTTGATAAACACTGTCTGAAACAAAAGCAAACCACAGGAATTCATATAAAATCTTGGTTCTCCAGAGCTGATAGTACTATCTATAGTAAAAAGGTGTTTATACAAGTTTACTTTTTGAATGGATAAGGAATTGTTTTGGAGTTCAGCCTTTTTTTTATGTGAAGCTTTTTCTTTACACTAGCTATTCATATTAATGGACGCATTCCTGAGCAACATTTTAAAAATACAGTTATTGCTTTGTACTTTGTTTCTTTAATTCAAACCATGTGGCTTCACTGTGGGGGAAGAGACAAGGGTAAGTTTAAAACCAAACATGGCATAAAGTCCTACACTTTTTTAAAAAGGGAAGGATTTTCATTTGAAGTGCCCTTCTTAAGGAAAGACTCCTGAAAAAGATATGAATCACAGAAATGTTCAGGGCTGCTCCTTCTCCATTCCTCATAAAGATTTGTTTCCCACAGTATAATTGCTACTTCTTTGCAACCAATAATAGACATCTCCTTTAAAAATTTAAAATTGATTTTTGGACAGTTAAAACACAACATCTAAACAATTCCTTGTGGTCTTTTCAGAAAATTTATTAACACAGCTGGAAATAATCACTAATTCAGTAGGAATCCCCAAAGTTCATCTTACAGAGGAAAAAAAAGAAAAAGAAAAGCAGAAAGGCTTGTCTCACTAGAATAATTCAGAGCATTGTAAAGGAATGGTTAAAAAATTACAGTGACTTTTAGTAATGTGGCCACGCTGACATTGTGATGCAAAAATATGTACAATACAAAGAAAATAAATCTTACTTTTGTTGACCTCAGCAAGAACACAAAATGTGGAATGTCAGATTGTTATATTTCTGTTATTTCACATTGCTGGTTATGTATCTGTTTATTTTGATCTTTTTCAGTCTGAGCACAAGTTCAAATTCCATTGATTTAAAACATGTCTTTATACAGAAATTTTTCAGGAAGGGGCACACTTCTGTGGTTTTGCTCTTCTCAGATTGCTGTTAATCACATTGTTTTCACTGACAAGTTTCTGTGCTTTTCTAAATTTCTTGAGACCTGTGGAGACTACATGAAAAAGAAGGGTCCATTGATCCTACCCCATTTTGTCTGTGATGAAAAATTTGCTAATTTGGTCCTATTCATTTGCAATTTACAGAAACCAGTGCAACTCACAGTATTCCCCAGGTTTCTTCTGAGTATGACTTCATTGAAAGACATATTTGATCATTATGGGCAATTTGTAAAAACTAATTGGAAATTCAGGTACCAAACAGGCAGCTCACACTTGTGTTCCTTCCTATAATGTTTGATCCACTAGAATAAATTCCCTTTTAGTGGGGGGGCAAACACAGAACCTAAAATTGTAGAGTAATGATTCAGAAGATATGTATAGTAAATAACACTTTTTATTCATATACATGAGGGGTTTTAATATATGGATCTCCTTAAGAACTTAAGAAATGGTAACATCAGACATGGAGATCAAATTTGTTTAAACATGCATATCCACTTCATCTGATGACAAAATTTTACCTAAAGGACATATTTAGGTGCTGGAATTCTTTTATGGTGTAGCAGAAATATAGGTAGGATCTATTACCATATATACAAAAGCTTCTTTCTAGGAAATGCAGAACTTAATGTGAAATGTGAATTTAATGTGAAAAGCTTGTGCTCCAATTAAACCCACTCTTTCTCTCAATGCACTACTTTTGTCAGAACTTAGGTCTCCAAAGAGACATAGGAAATATTTTTACAGGCATAGAGAATCTCAACATTACATCTTATTTCAAACATTAAAAAATACATTTTGTATTTCTAAATCCAGGCATATTCTATATTTCTCTTCATTGTTGAAGGACTAAATGGCTTTTGCAGGATCAGGGCTTCAGATACCTTATTATCAGTTAAAAATATCTCCCCAAAGTCATATGCTCATAAAATATTCTGATGTTTCTCTTGTTATCTTTCATCCAATTTTTTAGTCACATTCTCTTTATCATTGTTCCCTGAGATTGTTAGCATTGGACAATATTGCTTCAAAGTGAGATACTCTAAAGATTACCAAGTGATGATACCAAGGATTTAAAGCATAGATTGTTGGAGTTTTGGCATCAATAGCTTGTCTCCCTCATCCACTAACTCTCAGTGCAATAATTTCTGTTTTTTAGATACACTTTGCATTTCAAACTCATAGTGTATGCTTCAAATTAAGTGAAAGTTATTCAAGTGACAAAAGGTTTTAGTACTAATAACCAACACAAAATGATAGCATAAATTGCTGAGCATGATCCTGCAGTGGCAAAGATGAAGCAATTAACTTAAAAAGCAGTCTTGCTGCAGCCTGAAGCAGCTTCTCTCTGCCAACACCCAGTCCATGGTATGCCAGCATTGTCTGCTGAGGTATTTTTGCCTAAGTAAGCGGCTGACTTCTGAGATCATGATTTCTCTGGTATCAATACAAATGAATACAGGAACACCTATCCAAGCCAATTCACTCTGGGCCTGCCAGTTGATATTTCAAGGCAGAAGTAATTCAGAAAGAAAGAGAGACAGGGTGCTGTGACAATCACTGGTAACTCCCACTGCTCACTCTTGGCTGTAGGGTCTTTTTGCAACTGCTGAGAAGCAATTCAGGTTGGGAGTGCAGGAACCTCCTGTCAATGAATTTTTTTACCACCTGTAAGTTATTGATTGAGTGAATAAATAGAGAATCACAAGAACTGCCCGTTTATGTTAAAGTGTTATTGCCCGCCTTTTATTCATGGAGAATTCACAGTGTGAAGTAAAATCAATTGCTAAGCAATGGGCCATGAAAAGAAACTAGGAAGTGCAGGATGTGGGAACAGTAGAAATGTGCATGTTGGAGTCAGTCAGACTCAGTTAATGGTTGGACTTGATGCTTTTAAAGGTCCTTTCCCACCTAAATGGTTCTGTGATTCTTTGTGCAACTGCTTGAGACAGGCACTCTGCCTGAGGGCAATAGAGTCCTCAGAGCCCAATTATAGATACAAAGAAAGACAGGAAAATTAACTACTAGTAACTACTGGAGATTTACTTTTGTGGTTTACTGGTCAGTGTTCACTGCAATGTTAAGCCCTGTAATGTGGTCCAGGGGGACCAGGAGTAGAGCTTGTAATGGACAAAAGTTTAAATTGTTGGTATAGGAATTACTGTACCAAATCCACCTGAACGACAGAGGAGAAGCCTTACAAGAAGCAGTGCAAGTGCTGCAGGGACCCCAACCCAAGCTGAGTTTGGTGCCCAGTGACTCCACACAACAAATCCACAGCACTTCCCCACCCTGAGTGAGCACCATAACCAAGGGAGCCCAGAGCCATGGAATAAATTAACTCAGTGGACATTTGTGACATTTTATGGACATTTTCAGGGGTCACCCATACTAAAGGAATGATTCCTGTGTATTACACCAAAGGAGGGGAAGTGTATTAGGAAATGTGGGATCTGACCACAATATAGATGGCATGGAACAAGGGGTAGAGAATGTAATGGTTTTGGCTGAGGTAGAGTGAGTTTTCTTCATAGTATGTAGTGTGAGGCTGTGTTTTGGATTTGTGCTGGAATCCCTTCTGATGATAGGAGGAATGGTTTTGCTATTTGCTGAGCTGGGCTTACACAGAATAAAGACCTTTCTGCCTTTCTCTCCCCCAGTGAGTAGGCTGGGGGTGGACAAGCAGAGGGGAGGGGGAACAGGTGGGACAGCTGACCCCAAATGATGGAAGGGTTGTTCCATCCAACATGGAATCATGGCCAGCATATAAATAAAAAGAAAAGAAGAAAAAAGGGGCAGGGGACACATTCAGAGTGATGGCATTTGTCTTCCCAGGTAACCATTACACATGACAGGGCTTTGCTTTCCTGGGGGTGTCTGAACACCTTCCTGCCTATGGGAAGTGGTGAATGAATTCCTTGTTTTGCTTTCCTTGTGTGTGCCCAGCTTTTGTTTTATCTATTAAACTTTATCTCAACACACAAGTTGTTCTCGTTTTTACTCCTCTGATTCTCTTTCCTGTCCCCCTGGAGATTTGTGGGGCTTAGTTGGTGGTGGGGGGATTAAACCACACCAAATATATTCACTTGACTTCTCTGAACATACCCATTTGTGTGTAATGAATGGCCATTATTTCTGTGTATGGCCAAGGAAGACCATCAAACTGAAATGCAAGTTGCTTCTAAAGAGAGTCCCACATTGGTGAACTCCTTTCAGCATCTGATTTAATGGGCAGATGACAAAAAGCCTGTACCCAACAGATGTAAAAGGCACATTTATTGCTTAATGAATCCCCTGAGTCTGAGGACCTTCTCTGTAAACAATTTTACTAGCAGTATTACAAGTAAAATTGTGCCATTTGGGAATTCTTATTCTAGACTGACAAAAATCTGATCAGAAAAGGGCTGTGAGACAACTTACCAGAGATGATTTAGCAGGGCAGTGATAAAAACAACCATGACAGGAATCAGGTCTGCTGGTCCTTTTCCTTCTCTGTTTCCTAGAGCACATGGATGGAAAGATTTTTTTACCGAAGTGATTTGCTTCCAGAGCAATTATTAGTGCTGACTCCTTTAGGAAATGTATCAGCTGCTTAAAATGTATTTTAACATTTAACAACTCTGTGCTACTGAAAAGAGTTACATCTGTATGGCACAAAGTGGAAAAGATAATTCTCTCTAGAGGCTCTGGTAGCAATGGCCCAGTTCTGCTCTCAAGGTGTGTGTTGTTACTCTGTGGTGTGAAAGGGCTCTGTGGACACTGTCTGCTGTCCCAGGGATTCCAGAGTGGGAGGCTGCTGGGATAGCCACGGGTCTCTCCTCTCATACAGATGAGAATCACATTAAACTTGCTGGAACCAAAGACATGCTTCAAACTGGAATTTAGCTTTGGTAGTAAATTGGGCTGATGTGTGAGGCAGCGGCGTGGTTTAACCTAATCACTGTAAGCAAAAGTGCATGCAACTGCACAAAGCCTGAACAGAAAAACCGAAAAGAAGAGAGAGAGAGAGAGGAAGAAGAGAAAAGAAGGAAGGAGATATACATCAAAGAAAAGTGGTCATCGTAACACACATATCTGTAAGTAGGAAACAATGGAGCCAGACAAGAAAGGAACCAAAAAGATAAACCAGAAGCCAAATCCTCTGCTTGTAAAAAAAGGGTAAAAATAGCAGTATTGAACTTGTGTGTCCATGTCTTCCAGCTGCTGGGCTCTGCCCAGGAGGAGCTCACAACCCCACTGCAGAGCATGGGAAGGCAGCGGTGCTTGAATAGGAAGTGAGGGATTTTAATGAAACTACTGCAACTAATTACAAACATGAAGATAGTGGGATTTTCCGTGAACAGCCTGGAAAGACCAAAGCAACATTTGTTTTATTTAATTTAAAAAGCTGTTATTTTTCTCAGTTCCAAGAAAACTAAAGTGATGGCAAGAAATGTGATGTGCAGATTGCCTGAACTGGTGTTAATTATTTTTTAATCACTGAAAATTAAATTAGGTTTTAAATAGACATTATTAATTCTTGTCTGAGTTGTCCAAAGACAGTGTAACAAGCTAACAGATATTGAATTATAATTACAAGAATATATAATTATATCCATTTTAGAGACTATAAGAAGGATATACTAGCTGTTCAATACAGAATTTGTTCAATTTACAGCACAGATTATTTAACCAAAACAATTAAAAAATTAGGTAAAATGTTATCTTTCATCCTAAATTATTTTGTTTATTGCTTTTCACTTTTTACTACCTTGGAGGGCCTGTTTCCATGCACTGCTGTCATGGTTTTACCCCAGCCATCAACTAAAGATTTATTTTTCTACCAGTTTTACAAATCTGATGGCCTTTGGTCATGACCATCAGGAAAATGGCATTGTTAGGTCTCTGGATACTGATAACTGCAGTCTAGAAGGTTTAGGCAGCACAGCTTGTGTGGATCCATTCTGCTCCATAGCACTTCCATGGTCATAGAACTTTGTGGAGTACATGGATGCCTGGTCTAGAAAATTGATCCCATTTTAATTAAAATAATAGCTCTCTTTTTAACGGCATTATGTTGTTGTATTTTGAGGGAGATCAACAGAAGTCTGAATCTGGTTCTACCAAAGTCAGTGTTGTTGTTAATATCAGGTATAGGAGACAGACTGGTCAGACTCAAGTAATTCTTAAATCTCTGATTATAGTACAGTTGAACAAAGATCAGAACAAATGAGATATTCAGGGGATTCAGTCTGCAGTGTTTTATCTTCTTCAGACACTGAGAAAATGCAAAGGGAATAAGGCACTCTGACTGCTCCCAAGACCAGCACCCTCTGACAGTGCCTTTCATCAGTCGTATGTGAAAAAGATCAATCAGAGAATTTGAAAGCTCTTCTCCTTGGTGAGACTAGTATCAGCTGGCAGCCAACAAGGACCATGCTAGAGACCCTCTTTCATACCTGAATCTGAGGTTAAAGTAACAGAAAACACTTGGTGGTCTTCCATGGCATGTTTGGGATGTTTTTTTGCCTATGGAGTACTGTTGTGACATGCCTACTAATTCCCTTCTCAGCTCTTGGAGAATTCCTCCACAAATTTTGTTCTCTGTAGAGGACTGGCTGGGGTTAAACCATCTAGATTTCTCTAGATTCCTACCTATACCCCACTTTATCAGTAATGTCACGCATTCAAAGCCATGATTCAAAGTGCTCTGGCAACTGCTGACAAATCCAGGTCGATACTCTGCGAAGACTTCTATAGTATCTGGGCAATATAAGCAAGAGGAAAAAGAAAAAAGAGGGAAGGAGAAAGCAACCTTCTTCCCTCCCACCACCAATCATATCTCACTGTCACCCTTAAGACCTGGAGAAAAATCTGCAATAAACTGGGCATTTTGTGAAATGATACTCGATGTACAATGGGGAAGAAATGCCCATTGTCTTCTGGAGTTCCAAGATGCCAGAGGCACTCTGTGTGACAGACTAAAGCACTAATTTTCTCTGACAAATCCCTCTGCAACTACTGCAAAGCCCAGCAGAGGCCAGATTAATATCTAGGAATTCTGCAAGTTTTCTGGTCATTATTGGTCTAGCACGTATTTTACAAAATACAAAACCTTCTGAATTCCTCATTAAAGGGTACAAGGGAATTCTCAGAAGATGACTAGGAAATACTGCTATGTAATAGATACAATATTGAAAGCAGTCCAGCATTAAATCCCATCTGAAAAAAAAATTCTACGAGTAGAAAGAAAGTGGAAAAGAAACACTTTTTTTTTCTTTTTAAAAAATCCTCTAACTGCTGACCTTGAGCTTCATTGAAGATGTGTGAAAGACAAGAGAAGAACCTTCATTTAAACAAATATAAAGCTGATTTGCAGTCCATTTGTTGACAGCCCTGTAACACTGTCTGGCAAACAGATAGCAATCTGGATAAGAAATCTGTTCGATTAGCATGGAAAGATGGCTACAGATGGAAGTGGCTGTGTGGAGCAGCCCAGCCAGCCAGTGACAGGGTTGCTCTCCTTAGGAGGTCCAAAGGTGGAAACAAAAAGATGGGGCCAAAATTTTATTTTGCATCAAAGCAGGTCATGATTTTCAGCCATCTGCACCCCACTGTTCTCATGAGAGACAGCAACCTTTGACATGCCAGCTTTTGCTAAAAGAAGAGGAGTGGCTAATTGGATTCCTAATCCATTAATACTAATCTTTTCACTGCCAGCAAGTGTGATTTGTCATCTTTGCTTCCCCTGCTGCTTTATGTGGCTCTGTGAAACTGGAGCACAGAGCTGGCTGCTGCTGCTCACACTCCACTGGTGTGGTGTCCAAAGGCTCTGCATAACCTCGACTAATGACCTAAGAGATGCTGCAGAAGTCTCTGGCCAAATTCAGCCATACAGGGATAGGGTTTACTTGTAGGCAAATCCATGTTCTGGCACTTTGGAAGAAGCAATGCACATTGACATAGGAGCTGAATTTGGTGTACAGTTTTAAAATTCCTTTCTGAGTATTGTTTATTGTAATCCACAGAAATGAAAAATGGTTTGGGGTATTTTTTTTCCTATCCTGCTAGGGATGAGCAGGTTTTATAAATGAGATTGCATAATTAGATTTTGTTCCTCAGATGAAAAGATGCAAATGATGCAAAGTATATTGCAGATTTAATCCTTTAATGACTCAACCACATATTGGTAACTACATTATGAAGCTGCATTTTGTTCAGTTTAGTGGGGCAGAACAAGAAGGGGTACATTGGAAGCATCCACAAGCCCAGATTATTCAAGGAAGGTGCTCAAAGATAATCTGAACCCTCAAAATTACTCCCATTCTGCTCTTTCATTCTCTCCGAACAACTCACTAGCCAAGCACAGTTTGCCCTCAGTTCTCATTCTAAGCATAGGAAAAAAGTGTTGGAGGAGGGAAAAGATGCTATAATAGTTCCAGATCTACAGGTAAAATGCATAAAAGTGAGCTAAGTGTTTTAAAACACCATAAATTAGAGAAGTCCTAGATGGTCTCACTGAAACATCCATGTTGAAGCAAAACTTTCTCGCATTCAGTTGAATGTCTGAGGGTTTATGGATTTAAGAATGGATTTTTAGGAGGATGTTTCACTAACAGCTGCCACATTTGGGGTGCTCACAGTCTGAGAATTCTTTTATGTAGAGCATTACTGCACTGGCTTACCTGACACAAGTAAAAAAGCGTGAACAATGAATTTGAACAAATGAGAAGAAAAGGAGATGAGGGTACTCAAACAAACGCAAGAAGCTGGATGCCAGGGATGCAAAATGCTGCTGTTCACATCTGTTGGGGGAAGCTGAGGCAGAAGCACTGGCAAACAGTCTTGGAACATGTTCCTGTATGTCGCAGACCAGCAGCTGTCTGCAGTGTCTCCACTGTGGTTTCCCCTGTGGCTCTGACCTGAGCTGTAACTGGTGACAGAACTACAAGGAATTCTCCAACCAGGACAAGAATTGAGGTCATTCAGACAAGCCTGCCATAAGATGAGGACAGCAGCAAGGTCAGCTGGATGGAATCAGACTACAAGAAAAGCTTGGTTTCCTCTCTTAGAGCAAAAATAGTAACTTCTACACCACCAGCCCCCACTCTCCTTTTGTGAAAGCAAACTGAAGTCCTCAAACTACAGTCTCTGCAGCAGTTTAGGGGATTTCCTGGGAGAAAGTTGGAAAGTAGGAAACTAGAAATGTGCTGCCTGCACATCCACAAACAAGTTTTCATGACTTTTAGAAATGACACGTGGCCCAACAGCAGACTCACTGAGCTGGAAGAGCAGAAACAGTGGCACTGGAGAGACTCAGAAATGCTGCAGCCTGGGCCACCCTCAGACTGGATTCTCTGAGCATCCTCACAAAGGAAGCTGGGTCTCACTGTCATGACACAGGACCAGCTCTCTGAAGCAGGTCTGGGGTCATGATTGAAATAAAGAACGGGGCATACCAGCACTGTGTCCTGCCAGTCTGCAGGTGGCTGTGAAGTTCTGTGACTTTGGCAAGGTACATCCTGGGGACTTTCCTTCTTCAAAACACGCAGCAATGCTAAGAAGGGAAGACTTAGCCAATCTGGTATGGCTCTCCCACTTTCAGTGGGAGCAGGAGGAGTGCCCACAAATGTGTGTACAGACTAGGATCTCTTTCTGCCCTGACATCCAAGCTAATTTTGAAGGTTTAAAGGGTCATTTTAGTTGTCTGGGGAAACCAGCACTGCTTGTACTCCAAGTGTGAGTCCCATGGTCGTGACAGACCTGGTTTTAAACTAGATGCTTGCATGATGTTAGCAGGACAGCTGTGGAAGTGCAGAAACCAATGTGTGCTGCAATATCTACCTGAGAAGCTCAGAAGGTTGTCAAGCTGTTAGTTTTAAGATGGCTTTGGCATGCCTGCAATAACAACATATTTTGTCACAGTCCTGCTTATTCCTGCTTATTCACCTTTAGACAGTATCCTGCTTGTTTACACAGATCACAGTAAGTCCTGCTGCCCTTTACCTCAGGAACTGGTGCAATATTGGACATTTTCATCAGCCAGCACCAGATAGCCCAGCACGTAGCTTAAACTTTGCTGCAAGCCTGGGGTATTCAGTTACTGAAAAGAGCTTGATTGCTTTTCATGCTTGTCTCTCATGTCCACCAGTCTCAGTTACAATTTAGCTATTTCCCCAGCTGAACAATGCTAATGACTTTGAAAGGCAGTTAAGTGAAACAGAAATTTCAATTAGCAGGTAAAAACCTTAAGGTAAGCTGTGGTAGGGCATATCTTTTTTTTGCTTGAACTGCTCATACAAATTACTATTTATAACTGTGCAGTGTGCAGTGAAGATGAAAGATCACCCTCCTCCCCCAGTTTCTAGCCACCTTCTACCAAAATTCAATTATCTCCCTCACCTTCCCAGGGCATTAGAATAGAGCTGAGGGAAAAAATATGAATCACAGAATCGTTAAGGTTGGAAAAGACTTCCAAGATCATCTAGTCCAAGCTTTGACAGAACACCATCATAACAACTAAATCATAGCACTAAGTGTCACATCCAGTAGTTTCTTGAACAGGAAGGATGAAAATACATTCTTCCATAGTGCCACCATTTCTAACTGGGCTGCCAAGTTCTAGTTGGGCTTCCAACTCCAAATGCTAGCAGAATGAGTGCTAGTTATTATATGTAATGGGTACACTTTCATGTAATCATCACTGTTCATCATTGTTCAAAATCCAGGATGAGGTTTTAGCCACAGAAATTCCATTGGACAGGCACAAGACATTGCTACTCTCCAACAGGAGCCAGCTGCTGACATTCACTGTGCAGTTCTAGGTGGACCCTAATTCACAGCAGTATCAGAATAACTTGAGGATTATACCTCTGCCTCCTCATGCTTCAGAACACAGCCCAGACTCTAATTCTGGGGATGGAGGGAACTTCTGGAGATGCTTTCATTATAGATCAGAGTGAGTTTTGCCTTGGATGTTGGCAAATGTCCTTTCTGTTTCCCAATCTTGTTTTCCTCATGCCGGCCACAGAGCTGAGCAGTGAACACATGCATGACGCTGACTCCTGTTTGCTGGTTTAAAAAAAGAGACAGAAATTAGAGTATAGTTTAATAGGATGTGAGGCAGACAAGTCATTTGCAAAGAGAGGCCCAAAATGGATGAAAGGGCATATACAAAATTCCACTGTACTGCAGGAAGTAACTCCAGGAAGGACTCCATGGAGAAAAACCTTCGGTGTGCTGAAGAGGGTGAATTCATAGAGTTGTTACTCTCCCTTTTCCTCCTGTCAGATAAAAGAGCAGCAGGGAATGTAGGAAACTGTATTTGCATGAAGGATTCTATGTCCTGGCCCATGGATCAGATAAGTAACAGGAGCTCTAGAAAAAGCATATTCTTAGAAACTGCGTCATCTGAACAGATGCAGTGCTGGTAAAGTTCACTGGATAAACTGGGTTTTATTTTCTACAGCATCTTTTTAAATACAGTAACAAGAAGTCAGCAGGTTCATGGGTGCATGCCCACTGGAATGTTTTACTGCACATTAATAACTCCACAGCACACGGTTCCAGCTATGTCAGCCAAAACAAACATAAAACAGTTTTTTGTTTCAATCCCACACATCACCTCTGGGAATTACGTTGAAACTTCCTGTTTTCCCCACTACCTGCCATGCATTTCACAGCCTACAAATGGGAGCTAGTGAAGAGCTTTCAGAGATCATACTTGGAAGGAAACCAAAGAGCAAGAAAACAGCTTCAGACTGACACAAATGGCTGCAAAACCTGCCTGTGAAATATGGGCAGGAAAAGGGGCTCATGGGAAGGACACCATTCACCCAGGGTTCCTTTTCAGAGGGACTGTACCAAAGCAGCAAGGTCCTTGCACTGAACTCAAGCACAGAACTGCAGCCCAGCAGCCTCCTGGCTCTTCACAGACATCTCCACCATACCCTGTGCCTGCAGGCACTGAGAGGAGCAGCAGTGATGTCCCTGCTCTGTGATTTTAAAGGAAGGCGGAAACAAACATTTGTTTTACTGAGCAGTGATGCTTCTCCATATACAAATACCTTGATTGGGCTCCAGGTACTGCATGTTGTCTGCTCTTTCCCTGCCCTGCATCAGCACAGGACAAGGAGAGTCGGAAATTCTGGTGTGGCCACTTATCATTGAATCATAGAATCACAGAATCATAGAATCATAGAATCAGAGAAACATAGAATGGCCTGGGATGGAAGGGACATTGAAGATCACCTAGTTCCAACCCCCCTTTTGTGAGCAGGAACACCTTCCTCTAGATCACCTTGCTCAGAGCTCCATTCAACCCGGCCTTGAGCACTTCCACAGATGGGGCATCCACAAGTTCTCTGAGCCACTCGTTTCAGAGCCTCACTGCCTTCACAGTAAAGATTTTCATCCTAGTATCTAATCTAAATCTGCCCTCCTGCAGTCTGAAACTATTCTCCCTTGTCTTGTTACTACATGCTCTTGTAAATACTCTCTTTCCCCTTGACAATTACCATTATTGATTTTCTAAAGAGTAGATTTACACTTTATTAAACAAATACAATAATGTTCAACAAACCTTTGGTGAGAGTGGGCTGCTGTTCCACATCAATTCAGTCAGTAGTGAGGGGCAGGAAAGTCTCAAACAATTTAGTGTTTCCTCATGTACTAAACTTCAATTTGACTGGGCTTCAGAGGCTGCTACTTTCCTATGTGACATTTAGGTCCTGGTGTCTTAAACAAGCAAAACCTTGTGCACAGCCTGGTGACTACCACCATACAATCAGCCTAAAAGTTGGACCACTTTTTGAATCACAGAATCACAGAACATGGTGACTTGGAAAGGACCCACAAAGATCATTGAAGTCCAACTCCTGGCCCTGCACAGGACACCCCAAGAATCATACCATGTGCCTTTCAAACACTTCTTGAACTCCTGTCAGGCTTGGTGCTGTTACCTTTCCCCTGGGGAGCCTGTTCCAGTGCTCAACCACCCTCTGGGTGAAGAGCCTTTTTCCAATATCAATAATCTAAACCTCTTTATTTCCTTACTTTAAACAAGGCAAAACAGATTTTTAACCCTTTACTAGTAGCACTGAAAAATTTCACATTCCCACAAACATTTTAAGGCAGCTTTGGCCCAAAAAAAAAATCATCACCATCTTTCCCTGTAGGATATAAACCTCATGAGTATTTTTAAATCTGCTCCACTTTTTTGGTACCCAATTCAGAAAAAAATTAGGACATTCATTTATGACCTATTTTCTATTGTTAGGAACCAATCAGTTTGTAGTAGTAACAGATAATAGAGCCCAATGCCATGAAAACAGGAAACACAACATTCATTGCAATAAAAACGCGTCCAGAAAGAAAACTTTTTTACACCTTCAGGGAAGCAGATGGTCATTATACCATAACAAACAAATACCAAAAAGTATCAGGTAGAATTCTTTTCTCCCTGCACATCAGGTTTTTTATTTGTGAAGCAAAGTTTATTTTAATCACAAGAGCAATTATATTTCTGCGGTAGGTTATCTTGTGTGGGTGTCAGGTGTGCACCAAAGCTGCTCTGTTTTGCCTCTGATGGTAACTGGTGAGTGATCTGCCCCTGTCCTTATCCCACCCTTCCTTTATGTTGGTCTTGGGCACGTTCAGCATCTGATGGAGCCTATGTCTGGTCCATTGTTTGTGAACTTCTGAGCCTCTCATCTGCTTCTCTCCAGAGGAGTACTTCCAGTTCATTTGCTTCCTGCCACAGCAGGATTCTCTCCTAGCCTAAGCAGATCCATTTTTTGGGGTCCTCCCACAACATGTCAGCCTGTGTCTCTGCCTGTCGGAGAAAGCACTTGCACTGAGACCTCTCGCTACCACCTCAGGACATCTTGTTGACATCTTGCAACTATTTCCTTCTCAGAGTTTTCCATTTTCCTGCAGCATCTACTCTTTCTGTAATGGCCTTGTTCAGCTCAGTGACACACAAAACCTGGGCTTGATAGGCCTTTGGTCACTGCTTTAATACATGTCTGTCACTGACCCTTCCAGGTCCCTTCCTTCTGTCCCTGCATACCTGCAAGCAGTTACAACAAGAAAAGAAGGAGTACAGAAATTTTGGCCTTTCTTTTCTTCAGTCTCTCCCAGCATGTCTGGGAAAAACTGTCCTTCTCTTTGGCACTCCTGTAAACCACTTTGGAAGTGGTGCCTTTGTTGGGGATCCAGTTGGCTGCCCTTCCCCAGGAGGAAGGGATGTGTGCCAAGGAGCAAGGCTGAAAGTCTGCCTCTGAATCCTCTTTTATCATTGCTGAAGGCTCCAACAAGGGACATTCCCATGTGACTGGCAGCCCTGAATGCAGGGCCATTGCAGGAGGTGGAGAGTGCTCTGCCAGGGTGCTACACACACATTTCTCTCCCAGGGAAGGAACCACCAGGCACTGGGGGTTAACTGATTCATGCCCTGCTGGTAAATTTCGAAAATCCATCATCTTTGCCTCTCTTGAGGCATAAAATAAAATGTTAGTCACAATAACATTTTATTTGATATAATGGTTTCTAAAAGCCTTCCCTTTAAGGTCCTGAAGGGAAAATAACCCTGAGTGTTAACACAGACATGTTTCATGAACCTGAAATCTCCATTTTGTAACCCAGGGAGCCTCTGATGTGAGGACCCTTCTCTCTGCAGCACCTTGGTTAGTGGAGGTATTTTTTCTTCATTACTAGGTAAGTGAGTAGTTAACAATGTTTTACCACTCTTTTACTAATATAAACTCTTTAACAGATTGCCCTGATTTCTGGTAAAGCTACCAAACAAGGACAAACCGACCGATTCCTGGCAGGTCAGTCTGGAACAAATGGTGGAGGCGGCTCTGTTCTCTGCAGACTTGCTGTGCTCCTACATGGGGAGTCTCTTTACCAGCCTGACTGAATTACAGCAGAGTGCTACCAAGGAATTTGCAGTTACAAGGAGGTTTATAATGCAGAGAAAAAAAAAAAGTAAAGTGACTTTTTGAAGATTACCAGCTTGCTAGTAATCCAGAGCACAGGCATTGCTGTGATTGTATATTTTGCAGATGCATCTAACCTAGCATTAAAAGTTTCCAGCAGCCTAGTAACAGCATGACAGGTGTTCAGAGCCCCACACTGATGCTATGCTGTAAAATGAGTGGCAGCACTAAGAGTAAAACTCTCAGGCTACATCTCCAGTAGTGAATGAAACAGGCTAGACACTTTTCCATGACCTGAAGCAATGCAGCATGGCCTGGCACACGTACACAAATCTACACCGTTCCCTTTTGCCTCCAGACATGATGGTCATATCTGAGCACGCATTAGGAGAGGTCTGAGGCATCCAATCCTTTTTGTTTCCAGCAATATTGCTAGCTGGCATGGACCAAATCTGTGCCACGGAGCATTGTAACAATTAAACAAGACACATGATTGCAGACCACTGCCCTGGTCCTGTTCTACTTTCTAGCATAGAGACATAGCCTATGGGTATTCCATGGCCTTCTAAAGCCTTTTAAAAGGCTCTCTGGGGCTCTCCCATACTTTATCAGTTTTAGTTGCTGACACCAATGGGTCCTCAGACCTTGCCTGAGAAAACAGCAATGCTTTACACTCACTAATAAATAGATAAAGGGCTTCTTTCACTTGAAAACAGTGACCCATGAACACTTCTTAGAGTATCACGCACCAACCATGTCAAATGACCAAAGAGGAAGCTATGTTAGAAAATAGAACTAATAACCATGGCTGCCTAGTCTGTGAGAGGTTTGGAAATGGAAAGGAACTGGAAGAAGTAAATGGGATACGTTTGGTGAATGGTCCCCACTGGATCCTGGGGTTAGGATGTTAACATACTTGCAACAGCACAGACCTGCCATAATGATGAGCTCCAGCTGAGACATCCTCCCATTCACCCATTCCTTCCAGGGATATTACAGGTGCACCCCCAGCTGGTTTTGCTAAACCTAGACGTGTTGTTGGAAAAACACATCAAAGTTGGTGTGCATGTGGTTGGTTTGGTTGTTTTTTTTTTTTTTAATCACCATTTTGCATATTCCTACAAGCTCTAAAAAGTTATATAGAAACCAAGTAGAAAACCTGAAATATTTCTGAACTTTCGGTTTTCCGTATTTCTCTAGACCAGAAATAAGTATGGATAAAACACAATTCTCTCATTCACCTGGTGTTATTGCTAACACACAAACTGCTGACTGGATTCAAAGCTTGCTGAATTTAAGAAGAGCTTTACCACCAAGAAAATGGCCTCAGCTTCCTGACTACTGATGTGCTCATTTTGAAAACCTCAACATCTATGAATCCATGGGCTTCTTAGATTTAGTGCTTAAAACTAGTGAGAACAATAACAGAAAAACTATGTGCCTAATTGCATTTATTAAGGGTCAGTTCAGTTTTGAATCTACCTTCTGAATTCTGTTGGAAAAAGAAAGGTACAATTCCATTAGGATTCCATGATACCAGTGCAGATTCCACAGGCACAGCCCATATCCCCTCAGGAATGGCAGGAGCTTCTCCACTGAAAGGCCTGATGTGCATTAGTGCAATGGTTTGTGGGCTGCTGAAAGCTTTTAAATTGCACATTTCCAGAGTAAGAGGGTATGCATGGGGAAAGAAAAATGGAAATTAAATAAAAATAATAAATCAGAAAATACTCCACCTGGGGGTGCTGGGGGCTGGAAAGCAGGCCAGGGCTGCCTGCAGAGGCATGGTGGCATTTTGAGGCACCTATAGGGATCCTATTCCAGCTGTGCCATGTGTGGGGTGAGTGCTAAGCCCACGTTTGTCACAGGCTGGGGTCAGGTTGTGGGAATGTAAGAGAAGAGGAGCCAGACCCAAAGGAGGGTCTCTTCTATGTTTCTCCATCACATCCCATGCTCAAAGGGCAGGCTTGTTGAAGTGTGTATTTCAAATACAGTGAGCTGGAAAGTTGCAGTACTGGAGATTACACAGCTGCAAAGTAGGTAAGAACCAGGCACAAACCTCTAAACTGATAAAAAAGAGGAGCAAGAAGAGAAAACAGATACCTAATGAAGTGAACATTTACCTTTTTAACACTGATCTTGGACTGATGGGATGGTGGAAGCAGGAGAGAGGGAGGAGTTCTAGAGAAAAATGATCTTGAGAACACATTGATTTTTAAGAAAGAATATTCCTTTGCACAGGCATGATGTAAGACAGAGTGAACTTGAGCAACCAATTCCTGAAATTAGCCCTGTTGAAAAGCACTTGGAGAGGGAATTCAGCTGTGGTTTGAGACCACAAGGACTTCCAGGAATTAATCTGATCTCCCAGCTCTGTCTGGCACCATGTCAGAGGGAGAGGAGCTGAGATGTGAGCAGGCATTGAGCTGAAGATATCAGATGGAAGTTTTGCTTCTCCATTCTCTGTTAAGAAATGCTGCCTTTGGAAAGCACCATATTTAAAAGAAATAGTTTGTGACACAACTTTAACACATTTAAAATGCACTAAAAATCAGATCCTAACTGTTTAGTAATTATTCTTTGCAGTGTGACAAATAATGTTTCAATATTTGCATGCCCAGGCATCAGTAAACATGTTGAAAAATAAGCCTAAAGCACTAAATTTACACCTACATTAGTGGCTTGCTTTTGAGATAGCCAAGGTGCCCAGCCATCATCCTGACTCCAGAGGAAGCTCTTGGAAGCAAATCAAAAAGGGTAGGGGAAGAGGGGAGCAAAACAGATTGTTGGAGGCAGATCCTGCTTTCTGATTATTTGGCCCCAACACAGTCACCACGCAATCAGGAGTTGGTGAGGGGAAGTTCCAAATTGCACAAATGGCTTCCAGCTCTCTTTTTTTTTTTTTTTTTTTTTTTTGTAGAGCAGAGTGTGCAGAAATGGAGCAGACAGCAGCAAATCAAACCTTTACTGCCTCCTTGCCTGCAAAAGGAGAGCTGGCACACCTGGAGCTGCCTCAGCACCAGCAGAGTGCTGAAGGAGCACATCACGACATTGATGCTTTGGCAGGACAAGGAGGCACACCAAGGGCACTGCCCCACTGCTTCAGCAGGAGGCTCATCACCCCCACAGCCGTCTGGAGCCCTTGTGCACAGAGAGCAGCTGATGGAGGACTGCACAGCCAGTCCTAGGGAGCTTCTCCCACTATGTCTCACCCAAGAAAAAGAAGAATCCCCATCAGACTGGACACTTTAGTGGCGTGATGTGACCAGGAGCAAAATGCCATATGCCTTCTGTCTTCATTGTGATAAAAGTTGAGCGCAGCAGACACAGCTTTCTACAAGTTCCTGATGCTCAAAAAGCCTTGGGAAATTTAAGAAAATGAAAATTAAGCCAAAAGGGAGAGCTAAGCGGGGTTTTCTGTCCACACTTCACTTACTCAGCATTTCTGTCACTGGGCCAGGGAGGGCTGAGATCTGCTTCTCCCCAGAGATAAAGGTTTAAACACACTGAAGAAGGTAATGATTTTTTTTTTCCACCTTAACTGAAACAAAACATATTTACTCAAGGACATTTATGAGGACTATAGCCCACGAATGGCACCTTCCACACCTCAGATTGGATGAAGATCTGTTAGATTAGTGGCTAAGCAGTGTCAGAAGCAAGAAAGTGGCATCAAGATCTGCAGCCATCGTTCAATGAATTTGAACAATGAAGAAGAGAGTTTAAACTTATATAATCTGCTTCATCTGGGACTACCTGACTTGACTAACCAGAATATGAAACACATGAAAAGGAATTCATATAATGGAATAAGCTTTGCTCATTTGCTGAGCTGGAAGAAGATTCACATGGAAATTTAGGAAAATGCACAAAAAAAATTATTGTGATTTCATTTTTTTTTCCTAGAAAAGCTGAACAGAAATACTTTAAATAAATGGTATGCAAAAAAACCATGCCAATTTCTGCCTTAAAATTTAAGTTGAAATTAAACATATAAAAATTGCTTTAGGATTTTAGGACAGTCTAAAAAATATCCTTATGCAGTGACAAATTCTGGTATCATTTTAGTGTTCAGGATTGTTAAGAGAGAAAGAGAGGAATTCCTAACAGAAGGGAATGAAAATCGTCAAAGGATTTATATGTTAACAAATAGGATTCTACCAAAGATCATGTATTTCAGCGAAAAGCACCATCTGTCGCCCTTATACACAGAAAGGGAAAAAAAAAAAAAAAAAAAAAGGAAAAATAAATAAAAACAGATTTTGGAGCTCCCTCTGCTGGAAGCAGTTTCTTTTCTTTGGCTTTCCCTCGGTGCACCTACCACGAACACTTGAAAAAAACCACGACCTTTTCAGCAATAAACTGCACGTTTCACTTTATGTGTGATATCAAAGAAGAAGACATTTCTTTCCTCTTTACACAAGAGACCAAATACACATAAACTAATACTGCTCACTCCCCAACTGGAAAAAAAACAAAAACCACAAACAGGATTTAAAGATTGACTGTACTACCAGTGGGATTTCTTGAGCTGTTTTTTTCACTTTTTTGAGCATACTCACAAAGCTTCTCCCACCGCAACCCTGGTCCTCTATTTTCTCTCTACCAAATCAACAGGGAATCAGTAAATTACTGTTTAAAATACCAAAGGGCATTCTCAATAACATCACTGCAGGAACAAGCCCTACAAATATCATGCCAAACACTGTAATTATTACACATGAGTAATAACTCGTGAGTAACAATTATTATTATTACACATAAGCAATAACTCATGGCAGTCATGCAGCAGAGCTGACACACTTGTGAAAGTTCACACCTAAAATTGTATCTGTAAATGTAATTGGGCAGTGCCCCAAATGCCTGGTTTAGCTGTGGGTGCCCTGCAAGGCTAACATTGTGGGATGAGAGCTTGGAGCACGCTGGAAGTGCATCAGCTCAGGCAGGGTGCTGTTTTAAACAACAGTCTTAGAAGGGGATGAAGCACACAGGGGAAGGAGATTTCTTCTTTACCAACCACAAAATGGATTTAAATGCCTTCCTCAACGGGGTCATTTGTCAGTTTTTATCACCTTTGGCCTTTTTTCTTCCAGCCTTTTGTCTGCAGACAGGCTTGGCCCTGGCTTCAGCTACCCAGTGTATCAGCTGCTGTGCTCAAAGCAGAGCACTCATCCTTTAGCTCAGTGGCTGCCTAGCCAGGCTGGTGTGTGACACACTTGGCACAGCTCACTGGCAAGCCTGGGGATGCTCAGCTTCACAGGGATTTCTAAAAAAACCCAGCACGTTCATTGTCTGAGATCCAGCATATACACATATATGTGTGTGCATTCTGTATAGAATATGTACAAACCTAGGGTGGAAGAGATGAGAAGTGAAAGAGGATTCTTGGGGATGCACACAGGTACATCAGGTACATGCTTTTCAGGAGACAGATCCAGGGTGAAAAGAGCTATGTTAAAATAAGAGCCATAAAAACACATAATCATAGATTGAGGTTACAAGGGCAGCACTAAAGAGTGAAAAATTATGTGAGAAGTGAAAAACGGGGTCACTGAGAAGGAATTAAAGGTGGGACAGCAAAGGCAGGAAGGAAGGACAAAGGAAGAATGCCATCACATCTCACAGTCCCTTTTCTGAGAACTCTCCCTCTCCCCCAGCATCAACCTACACAGAAAGGAACATGAGAAGTCACTTTTTTCCTTTTCTAGACAAGAAAAAGAGGTACCTTATGCTTTCTAGCTTCTTGTTACTTTTCATCTTTTATTCCCACAAGTACAAGCCCTCCCTTTTAATGTTGGGTTTAAATACTTTGCAGCAAGTCTGAAAACTCTGTGTGACAAATTTTGGTCATTAACATTATTCACTGCTATATTGTAGATGATGTTCAAGATGTAATGATATCAACAGGTCCAACCCACTGCCAGCCAAAGCACTGCTGCTGCAGATTAGGAGAGAGTGGCTAAAATCAATATGCTACTAAACAGACCATATCCCACTGTAATAATTACCTTAGACTGCCTGAATTTATAATATTATTTTAGTGACACCGGTTCTTTGACTATAAGATTATATCTGATAACTTCATTTAACTTTATTTAGCTTACTCTGTTCAAGATGAGTAGTAATAGGGATATAATCTCCAGGACAGCTGTTAAAGACTAATATTTATTTCTTGGGTACAGTTACTTACAGAGGATAGAATTACAGAGGGTTATATCACTGCTTAAGGTTAGGGGTCAATGTGCATTAATTCTAGGAGTTTCATTCTTTTATCCTCTCCTTAAGTATCAAATGCAAAAACTATTGAAAGTATCACCTTGATACTTAATCATAGGAGAAGAATGAACTCCAATATGTATCCTGTGAGAACAGGAAACATAAAGTGAGTCAGAAGAGAAAAGTGCATTTTTCCCTTCAGTCAGTGCTGATTCTCCCTAGCATGCAGACCAACAATTGCTTCATGTCTTCAGGGTACTATTTTCATGGCTGCTGAGCTGGGTCCATTCCTGGGATCCCCTTGGATACAGCTGGTGGCTGCAGCTGCCAGCAGCTGCTCAGGCAGACTGCAGCTTGGAGCACCACAGCACAGCCACCAGAAAGCCCCAGGGAACAAAAGGCTGCTGTTCCCAAACAGGTGTTTTTCCCTGACCTCCCGCCCCCATGTTCTATTCCCAACATACAAGCATGGCTCACAGTTATATTTTGTTGCATGGCCTTTCCATTACATCTGCCTTTGGGAGTTGTTTTGCCCTTCTCAATCAAATCCGTGGGTGGGATAGCACAGGAAACTGATCTGCCTGAGAGAGCCTGAATGCTAATTGATGGACTGATCTTTAAATCCATGGAATCATAGGATTTTTTGTGTTGAAAGGGACTTTAAAGGTCATCTAGTTCCAAGCACCCTGCCATGGGCAGGGACACCTTCCACTAGAGCAGGTTGCTGAAGCCCCATCCAACCTGATCTTGAATCCAGGCTCCTGTATGTGGGACTGTATTCTACTTTGCTGCCCCCAAAATACTGTGGGTATTCTTCAGAGAGGCTATGGCATAGGAAGGATGCCTTATTTTCAGGTTCTGCTGGGGATGACAGCTGTGCAAACTCCTAACAGATCAACTGAGGCCTATACTGGTTATTTTTGAAAAGCCAGAAGAGGCAAACAGATATTGCCAGTTCAGTGGTAGATGTTGTTGGTGGTGTTGTTGTTGTTGCTGTTGTTTTCATGTCCAGAGGGTAAATTCCTGGTAGTCATATTACACAGCAACAGCTAAATTTGATTTATTTCTTATCAATAATTCCCTTTCTGTTTCATAGACACCAAAATAAAAAGATACCTACTTGCATACTAGATATTGACTAACAAAAATAAGAATTATACAGAAAGTGTGACAATAAGTGAAAAGAATCCTTTAAGGAAGTTGGTATCAGATGCTGATATATCAGCAGCTTCTGTCTGATTACATATCTTGGAAGACTACACTGTGTAGAGCATACTTTGGAAGAAGAGAATGGAGAGTCCACATTGGGCAAGTTATCAGCTCACATAAAAGAGAGATGCTGACTGCTGGTCTTTTCATTCTGGCAGGTTTATTTTCACACCAGTTCCTTAAGAAGCATCCAATTCCAAGAAGTTGAAAGAATATAGAGGAAAACCATCTATTTTTACTCCAATCATTTTTGTCATCATGCCCCAGAACTTATTGTCTGAGCATAAACTGCGTAATGCTGTCTAAAAATAAGCCCATGCACAATATTTAGTACCAGAAAATAAATCTCTTTAGTGCAGGAAGGACATGTTAACTGCTATTCTTACTGATTCCATCAAGCTTTTAAAACTAAACTTAGCTGAGTTTAAGTTACTCTTCCTTTCCAGTCTATTTCTCACAAGTGCTCCTCTATCCTCTCCCCAGAAGATCACCAGCCTCATCATCAGGATATTCTACAACTTGAGGCAACAGAGAAAGCATAAAGTTTTCACATCCCAAGATGTTATGAGCTGCAGTGAAGGAAACAGACTTCCTGTGACCTCTCCTTGCAAAATCATGAACAAGAAGGTTCCTGGTGGACTCACTTTCCCCTCAATTCTCTCATCAGAGAGCCCCATATTGGGGCAGAAAGGCTGTTTGACAGTGTTAATTGGCAAATTTACCTCCCCCAAAAGCAAAAAGTGGTGGTGAGCTGTCATGGACTGTATAAGAATAAACTTAAGAAGGAGTATTATTAATCAAGATCTCACTTTATGAGGGAGTTCTCTAACACTTATGTTTCAAGGATTTCATAGCTGAATTCCTGACAGAAGCTTGTAGTGCTGCCTTCCAGGGGTGCATCCAGATTTTTCCCAGGGAATCAAGCATATGGACTAATGAAAAGGGATGGTGCATGTTAACATCTAAACAGGACTAAGATGGGATGCCTTTGGGGCACACTCCTGGACCCAGGACATAGAAAGTGCTCCCATGTAATTTAAACATAGCTGAAAGTACCTAAGGAACACCTGCAAATTCATGTTGAATGCACCCCAAAAATGTTCTTTGACAGGACCTTTTTAATGATTTATCTAGTCAGTCTTTCCAAATTGCAGCCAGAACAAGCCATCTATATGCTTGCAGAATATCAGTTTGGAAAACCACCCCTTTATTCAGCTTCTGCTTGGTCTTGTAATTGAGATAATACAATAAATAGTGTAATTCTGACTGCCACTTCATTTTCTGCATGAATTTCAGCATACTGGTTTTGATTAATTTAAAACCCAGTGTCTGTGCTTCTGCTCTCTCCTAGCAAACAGACATTCCAGATCCAGAAACAGACAGTTAAATTTAATAAACATGTAATGCTCATCTCCTATACAATTTAAACTGACACCATGACCCAATTAAGCTTTTTGGCGTCACAAACACTCTCAGTTTAGGGTGGGTGGTGGGTCTGTGGCAGTAATAGGAACCAGATATTGCTTGTATTGTTTGTCTGGTTTAGACATCTCAAATAGAACTCTTAGGAAGCTCCAACAGTGGCAGTTTGGATGAAGAAGTAAAATTAAATTAGACCAAGAGTCTATCAGCAATATCAACCTGGGGACACTGTGAGTTCATGGAGCAATTGTTTTTATGTAGTTTAGATTCCCTGATATGAGTTCAGCATGTTAAGACTAAAAATAAAGATTATATGTGGATTTTTTTAAAACATGTGTGTGATGTTTAGATTAAATCCTTGAAATTTCCTAATAAATTAGATAAGGTGCTCCCTATAATTAATCTTTTAAAATTAGTTAGTGATCTGAAGTTAACATATCCATCACTCATGAACTTCTAATAAAGCCTGCTGGGAACATAATTTTAATTTGGATATACAAGAAATATCTTCAAAATATAGCACACTAACTCACACTCTCAAAAGAAACCATGCTATCTTGAGTCCTGAATAGTGACTATAAACAGAGTTCATTTACTCAGAATGGGAATTGTTCAGTGAATGAATAACAAACTGTTTAAAATCTCAACCTGTGTGTCCTTGTACAAGGCTCACAGATGACAAACACATGGCACAATGGGATACAGCACCTAAAGGTTTATCTGTACTGGAATAGCTCTATATCTGCAGGCACCTGTGGTGAGTGTGTTTTCTCCCTCATCAGAGGAAGGGAATCTCTGGAGTACCCCAGTGGTGCACTGTCCCCTCCCAAGACAGGCTAATGCTTGTTTAATTTCAGACCTTCAGGGCTGACACTGCCACAGTCTCTCTATTGTCACTAACTCTGTGCTGGAAGCACCTGCACAAGCTTTCCTCAGGGATCTGCTGGTGGGCAGATCTGCAGTGTCCTCAGGCTTGCACCTGGATGTGACACAGAATCACAGAGCCACTAGGGCTGGAAAGGACCTCCAAGATTATCAAGTCCAACCTTTGACTGAATTCCACCACATCAACTAGACCACCGCACGGTCATGTAGACATTTCTTGAACACTTGCAGTGGTAGTGACTGCCACTTCCCTGGGCAGCCCATTCCAGTGCTTAACCACCCTTTCAGTGAAGAAATTCTTCCTGATGTCTGACCTGAACCTCCCCTGAATGTCTGGAACCTGTGCTGAAGTGTCAGATACAGGCAAGCTCCCCAGCCCTGCTCCTTGGAGCTTGCACCATGAAGTGCCCAAAGCAGCAGGCACAGCTGGTTCCCAGCACAGATGAGAGCCAGGTCAGCCAGCAGGGTAGAGGTGCCTGCTGGGAGGAACTGCCAGCAAAGCAGTGAAGGCCCACTGATTAAGGAACTGTTGAAAACTTTTAAACTGAAGTTAAAGGAACTGAAGTTACAGATACAACCCAGATGCTGGAGTTTCAATTTACACCTCACATTAGTGCAAGGCAAAAGCCTTGATAATTCTGTCCCCAGATCCCAGAGGTCCCAGGCCAGCCTTGCTGATGAGCTGACTGTCATCACTTCTGGGGGCGTTAGATAAGTGTGGCAGGGAGCAAACTGGCTGAATTCTGTGGAGTTTTAATCACCCACCAAACAAGCATTTGGAAGGCAGGGAAGCATTAGGGGTCAGTAACAGACTCCTTAGCCAAAACATTCATGGGCCACTAGGAAAAAGCTTGGGAGTGGTAGCTACTTCACCAGAAACCAGGAGTAAAGAAATATAAATATTACCAGGTACAGAAAGTATGTTATTATTGTCTTAACTTTAAGAAGGAAGTTGGCAAAGACATGGTACAGAGAAGTTGGCAATACCCCTCTAAAGATCTTGGATTATGGTACTGGTCAAAGCTGTTTGAGCATAACTCAGAAACTTTTGTGGGCTGCTATCAGAAAAAGAGATATAACTTTTTTTTCCCACAGAGAGAGGAAAAGTCTCCCACCATATTATTCAAGGAAAGTTTTCAAGAGCATTCAGCTCAAACCTGGATTGCTACCAATTAAGCTCATGTTAATCAGCTTAATGCCCATGCTAATGCATAAGCACGTTATTGAGGAAAGGATGAGAGGTACCAAAGCCATCCTTGCCTTGGACACTGCTGACAAGGAGCTTTAAATTGTGCAGCTGCCAGTGATAATACATTGTGCTGAGTGGGTATTTATTGTCTCTCCAGTTCCTTTTCCTGAAAGAAATACTTAAGGATAGAAGCATTTGCTAACTGCATTAGCAAAGAGATCTGGAGAACACCTGACCAGCTCATTCTGCAATCATCTGGGTTTTCAGTCTGAGATTTTGACAGTGAAATGATTTCCAGTTATGTTCCTCCTTGGTCAGGACAGTTTCTTGCCCGGAGCTGAGGAAGGTGTAATGCCCAAATGTCCAAGTCTGTGTGAGTCCATGCCAGGGAGAACTGCTGAGGTATATTAGGTTTTTTGGCCAGATTATAGAACCATAGACTGGCTTGGATGGGGAGATACCTTAAATGTCATCTAGTTCCAACCTCCCTGCCATGGGCAGGGATTATCTTCCACTAGTTCACATTCCTTAAAGCTCCATCCAGTCTCAAGGCTGAGACTTGGCATTTTCATGGAAGGGGCACCCACTTCTGGTGGACAACTTCTCTGGACAATCTGTGCTCACCACCCTCACAGTGATGAAGTTCTTCCTAATATCTGATTTAAATCTATCCCCTTTCAGTTTGTCCTTTGTCCTGTCACTACTGTCCTTGTATCAAGTCCCTCTCCAGCTCTCTTGCAGCCCCTCTTTAGCTACTGGAAGGTGCTCTAAGGTCTCTCCACAGCCCTCTCTTCTCTAGGCTGAGCAACCCAAATTTTCTCAGCCTGCCTTCATAGGACAGGTGCTTCAGTCCTCTGATCATCTTTGTGCCTCCTCTGGACCTGCTCCAAACAGAACCTTCATAAGCTGGGGGCCCCAGAGCTGGATGCAGCACTGCAGGTGGGGTCTCTCCAGAGTGGAAGAGAGGAGGGAGAATCACCTCCCTGCACCTGCTGGCCACTCTTCTTTTGATGCAGCACATGAAGAAAGCACTCCATAGCTGACTCCATGCTCCATGTTCCTTCAGTGCACTCATAATATTGGAACTAATTCTAAAAATAAGAAATCATGGTGTGACCTGGGCCAGGGCACTCTGTTTAAATACCATATGGCTTAGTTTGGAAAAGAGTATTTAAGGTCAAAGTTTGTGTCTTCATCATGGCTTAATTTTAAGTGCAATGGTTTCAGGTAACAAGGGCAGTGCTGACATGTAATATATTAAGAAAGAGTTTAGCATATCCTTTGATAATTTGAGATTCTTAAAATTATACTATGATCATTTCTTCCAAGAAACAGTGGTACTCAGAGATCTTTTAAATTACATTTTTAGCACGTCAGGAGAGTATTCCTACCCAAGGAAATGTGATATAATTTTGCTCTTGTGATTCCTGGGACCAGGGAAGAAGCAGCGCAGACAGCCATCCTGTTCAGTGACTGATGAATATTTTTCTCAACAGTCGGCTCCAAGGATGTTTCCCTCAACAAAAAAATAATTGAAATTTTGGAGCTCCCTCTGCTGGTTCTGTGGCAACTTTCAGGCAATCACTTTTCCTTCTCTCTGATTGTTCGTTATCACTTAAATAATTAACTTCAGGTATTTGTATTAAAAAAAAAATAAAGTTACTACACAGCTTATTGGAGCATGTGTCTGTGGTAGCTGATGTTATAGTGGAGAAAAAATGACATTCCTCTAACAAAGAGAGAAAAGGTTTCTTTTTTATGTCTAGTTTCAGAACTTGCAAATGCATAGTCATGCAAGTATTTAGTGGGAGCATATATCCCTATCACTCAATTTTTCTACAGATTCCTAATATGTGTGCATTCATTTTCTGTGACTGCTTTTATACATGTTAGAGTCTGCCTTACTAAGTACAAACAAGGTAAACCAGGAAGCCAGAACTCATGAAAACACTGCACAAACCAGCACAAACTCATCCTTAATGCACTTCATTTAACTGTTACACGGTCAAGAACTTATTTTTATGCAAAAAAAATTTCCTGCTGTCATGTATGTAAATGGCACTAAAGGGTTTCAGCTGAGAGTTTGCTGTTCTAAGACAGCTCACTGTGCCACACAACACAATCCCACGGGATTTCATGTGCACCCATTTAAAAACCAGCCAAACAACAAAGAGAACTCAGACATCAGGAACAGGCCTTGTCCAAGGTATTGCTCAGCTTTCACTGTCTTCATTACCTTTAAAGAGAGCTCAGGGTCCTTCATTTTAAAAGGTAAAATTTCATTATATCCATTTTTTTTTCTGAATGGTGTCTGAAAATAGATTGTACAAATTTTCTTCCCGTTTTCCTGTAGCTAAACCACACTGGTTTCACAGTTAAGCTGCCATAAATTCCAACCAGCCTGAGGTCTGCATATCAACTGTATCCTACAAAAAAAAATGTTAACATGGAGGTATATAGCTCTCAATAAGGCTGACAAAATACTAATGGGAGAGCAATAATGTAATTACAAGAACGGCTGATTAAATCAAGGTAACACTTAACAGAATAAGGTAATTTCAAATCTAATGATTTTATTAGATTATATCATCATTTCAGTGACACTGAGAGGTGATTAGAGATGGAACTTAAACTTTCTACTTTTTAACAGCTCAATTTACATTTCTTTAATTGCTAATATAGGAAAAAAAAACCTTTCTATTTTCTCTATGTTCATTGAGAGAACGTGGAATATTTTCAATGCCAGTTTTCTTGAAGAAAAGGATTCTTTCAAAAGATTAGAAAGGTACTTAGTTCTGAATTTTGACAGCTGGGTAATGGACCCAAAAGTACATGGTGCTGAGCTGAATCTTGTGAAGGTTATAAGAAAATTATCCCACTGAGGTCACAGGAAATATTCTTTCTTATTCAAGCAAAAACTGGAATAACACACTAGTGACTTTAAAGTTTTCAACCTTTCCAACATTTTATGGTGTATTTAAAATAATTTTGGCTTGGGTCTTTGTTATTTATTTAAACTAGGAAAAGATCTTTCAGTGACGCTGCTAATCACTAGCTATAGAGTATAGCAGAGACGTCAGACATAAATATTCAGAAACTATAAGCCAGATGCTGTAAAAAGTATTTTTTACCAAAAATTCTGTAGGGAAATTCAGGGGAAAGTTTAACTCTGACTCTGACTACAAACTCAGACTCATTCTAACTCTGACTACAAATGTTTCTGAGGTCAATCTGTGATCCAAAAGAACCTCTTAAAAATCATAGCTGTAAAGCACACAGACCTTTGCATTCAAGGACATTTTTACACCTCCTCATCCCATGAAAGTGGGAATGGAGTAAAGCTGCTGTCCTGGTAGTGTTGAGTGGGAGTGAAGCTGGTGAAGCTGCATGATTCCTTCAAGTGGAGCTGTGCTTCCAGACCACTGAGATGGACTAGAAGCAGAGCTGCAGGTGCAGCTGCTCAAGTTGCTGACTGCCTCTCTCATGTTCAAGCTACAGAAGTGTTTCTTTTCTTCCTTGTGATGTTTTGTTCTGACAGATGAACAGTGGGTTGTGGTGAGTAGGTGCCTTGAATGGAAAAAGAAAACCTTTCCAGAGAAAGACAACATTTCTGGAAAAATGTGGTGCACTCACCTAGGATCTGGCAATGAAGATAAGCAACATAAGGATGCTGCTGAACACAGAAGATGACTACATCAGGGAACTTGCAGCTCCCACTGTTCTTCACCCCTGCTTTCAGTTGCCAGGGAGAATGGAGTTGGAATAATGTTGACAGCAGTAACAGGATGATTTGGAACTTGGTACCTGCTATTCAGAAGGTGCCAACACCTTGTGAGTGATCATGGTCATGCAGGCTTGCATGAGCTTTTCTGTTAGGGACTGTGATGACACATACTTCTTTCCTTGCCTTTTACACATGCTAACTCTCTCATGACTACTGAGTTCAAATTAAGAAATGTTACTGATTGAAAAGTCACTGCTCCAAAGTACCTCTCTTCCTAAATGGCATTGCACAATACATCTTATTTGTACAATAACACCTAATTTTTAAACAATATGCCCTTGTTATGCATATATTGTGTATGTAGTTATGCAATGATACATATAGAAATATTATGTGCATAATTGTAATTGTACATATTGGCTCAGAATAGTCAAACTTGACAAAAACCACATTTTTACTCTTTTCTAAAATAGCTGTGCTCCTTATTAAGTAAAGGACAGTGTTATTCCTTGGAACTATTAATATTCTTCTGTCTAACAGGAAGAAAAGTATTGATAAGAAAAGGCACACCAGATACCTAAGGGAGATGACATAATTATTATTCATTATTAATGAAGCTATTGCCTCATTCACATGAAATACAGAGCACTTAATACTCGATCTCCCTCATCTTCCCATCAATAAATACATTCTCTCTAGAATGGGATATTATATATCCTCACTTGGGACATCTCTTCACATGGAATCCACTAATCAGAAGTTTCAGTTCAGTTTGACTTTGCTTTGTCTTTAGCTCACTTGGTTTTGTAATCTGGTGCACATCACGTTATGATATTTAGCTCATTAACTCGTGTAGCCAACAAGAATCACAACATTCAGACCACTTAAGAAAAACATGAACAACAAGAAAACTCAGCCATGTAGGGTTTTCTTCTGCTTGCCAGCTGTTTAGAATAAAAAGCATCATACGAAGGGGAATAAGACTGGCTGGAGGTCAGCACAAGAACATGTTAGCAGAGGAGCTCAGCCACATGGCACACACTCCCTTTTCAGTTCAACTTCTGCCATATTTTTTGTGGCATGTTTAAAATTTTCATACTGCTAGAAAGAACTGAAGGCTGTTTTTGTAAGATGTTTACATGGCAAGTGATTCTATTCTGGGCTGTTTTACAAGCCTAAGAACTAGGTATCTGCTCCAGAAGTCCCTTAAATAGGATGGGCAGTACCTCCCAGGGGAGCTTTGGAGGGAGCTGCACTGACATTGCATGACCAGGCATGTATACTCTCCTTCCATGAACACAGCTTAATAAAATACTAGAGTATTTTATTAAGTATAGTAATTGATTTGATAGACCATAGACTCAGAGAGGCAAGTGATAAAACAGATAATGGCTCAGTGTGTGCCCAGGAAGACAGGCTGACAGGAAGTGACTCATCTGCCCCTTGACTGCACAAAGCATTCAAAAAGAAAATTCATCTCTAGGTTAGCCCAGCAGACTGCTACTGCCATAGTGCTTTAAATTCTCCCTTCATTGGGCTATTGTAGCACTCCAAAACATTAAAACTTGTGATTATTTGTGGGGGAAGTTGGTTTATAACGGGAAAGGAAAGAAGTTAGCAACGTTCCCTGTGAAAGCACTGATGGATTCTGTAGCAATGGCAACAGTGAGGGAGTAAATCAACAGCAGGTATAATTTTCTTATTATTGTGAGCTCCTCATTTATCTTGGATGCTCTGAATTCATGCTATGAATCAGAAGCAATACCACAACAGCAGTATTTCAACTGGTCTGGTAAAGAACAATCTCAGCAGTATCTGCTTTTCCAAATTTATTCTTTGGTAGCTTATCCCTCACACGTGGGTGAATATGACCTGTTTGCAGACAGTTTGGAAAGGCAGCAGTACTTTTCCTCCAACAGTAGAGAAGATGGGCCTTTCTGCAAGCTCAGTGGAATGTTCCTGTGCCTCCTTTTCTTTGCTTCTAAATGGGAAATCTCAAAAACCTCTGCCCAGCAAAGAATCACAGTTCCATTTCCTAAAGTAGTATGCTAATTACTTCTAATCAGGGGAGCCTGAAAAGTTTCTTTTTTACTGATACACTATCTAGCATATTATCCCACAAAAACTAATCACCATTGAGTCACTATCAAAAATGAGAAATTCACTCTACCTAAATTCTACAGTCTATGTTTGGATTTAGCTGCCTAAAAAACATATCTAAGTGGCAGATAGTGACCCAACCATGCTCTTTCCAGAAAGTCTAGAAAGTCTCCAGGGCATTATCAAACTTGTCCTAATGTGCTCAAACATATAATTTTTAGGGTTGGAAGCTTGGCTAGTAAAGATAGTAGCTATTCTGCACTGGCCAGCCAGTAACATCCATCAAACCTAAAAACTAGGAAAGAGGATTTCTGACTGCAAAAGAGATCACCGTGCAAGCGGCTGATGCAAAATGTTCAAGTAGGAAGACCATCACAAATGTTCATGGGTCCTGAATCCTTGACCCCTCTTTCAGGGCAGACACAGCAGCCCATAGGATAAGTCTGATTTTCATGGGCTATAGGTCATGGGTGCACATCAACCTCACCCTGGCATAGGTATGAGGAGGAACATGATAGGGTGGCTCTGTGCTTTGGGAGGGTGATGGATGAATTCATTTGTTTTGGTCGATGGCACATTTTCAGTGGAAGAACTACCACACAATCAGTCTGGACAGCAATGTTTCTGTCATTCTGCTGAACTCTGAACAGTAAGCCAACACTACCCTTAGTGTTCTCATAATTTTACTGTACCACTCTCATGTACTTGGGCCTCACACTCCCTCAATTCTCTGAAATTCTGCAGTATTTTAACTCACTTGGTTTCAAATGAGCTACTTCTAAGCAAATCAAGAGAGAATCAGGTCTTTCTGCTAGCAAGTCTCCCAAGGGATTTACTGTGCAGTAAGCAACCCCTCCATTCTCTGTTTACCTTGCAGGTTATAACAAGAATATTCTGCAGAGAATTCAAACACAGAAGAAACACACCAAGCAAGTCACTAGAAGAAAATTAAGGCTTACCTTTCTCTGTAAAGATGGAATGCATTAGTAGATTAACTTCCCATCAGACAAATGTATGGCACAAGGTGCAGCATGCTACAGAAGACAAACTACAGATCAGACGCAGTAAAACTCTAATAATAATTAAAATATCCAAGTAAACATTATCTGACTCAGAACCCAGCTACACTAGGGAAGCTCTTCACTGTGCTGCTAGGTTTGAAGTGTAGTTTATCCGCCAGGGCTTAATGCCTGCATTAAAGTTACCCTGGTTACTGACAACTCCCATTCAATCACCTGAAATTCATTGTCTCTGCAGTGGGGAACTGTGTGTTTATTACAGAGATGAGTTTTGATAAAATGACCTAGAATAGAGACACAGATATCTAAACCAGTGTATTTAAAACAGAAAGTAAAAATCAGAAACCAAAAGCTCTCAATCTGTGTTTTCAACATCAACTGTGTGACAAATCAAAGATGAAGCAAAGTTGTCATGATATTCATAATACAGAAACATTTACCATAGCATGATGATAGATCACAATATTGGTAATGCTGAGGCATTATGACACAAATATGCTGAGACAAATTGCACATACAGATGAACAAAATATAACGACATAGCTTGAGTGCCATAATTTTTCTAAAGTGGCACAGTCACTTGGAAGGACAATTAAGACTGCTCTTCTGCAAGATCACTCACTCTGGACACACAAACATAGCTATACAAGTCTTTAGGGTTCATCAGTTCAATCAAAACAGTGAACTGAGATAAACAGTCTTGGGAAGAGTTGAGAAAACTAAAAGTCAAATCAGGCCTGCAGCACACACAGTTCTTGCTTACGTAAAATATATGGCCCTTAAAGAAAGATGTTCACAGGTCCAGGATGGTTCTATTAAATGTTTTGAAAACCATGGATAGAAGAGTGAACAAGTGATAGAAGAGTGAAGATTCAGAAGAACTGCATGTTAAATAATTGGGAGGATAGAAATTTTATGTGCTTGGATTTTTCCTAACCTCTTTATCCCAATCAAAATCTAATGTAGCATCATCCAGCTCTGCTATGGAGAAGAGAGATGTCTTTGTGACCACGCTGGCTGTACTAGAATTTCCAAATGCAAAACTCTTCCTTTTGCTAGGATTGCTCACATGCACCTGCAGTGATGGGCTGTGGTTTTCCTTGCTGGTGTCATTCTTAACAGCAGGTGAGGTTTCTGATTTTGCCTCAGGACGTGATACAAAGGAGAAGGTGGAGAGCTTAGCTAATGTGCTGGAGCGCACCTTCCCTGTGCTTGGACCACCCAGCTTCTCCTCTGCCTCCCTTTTCTTCTCAGTGGGTGGAGGTGGCACAGCATCAAAACTGACATCAGAGCATATTGCTGCACTTTCTCTGGTCTCTGTCCCTAAGGCCCGACTCTGCTGCTCTTCTGCCCCTTTATTATCAATTGATCCTTTTTCCAAACTACATTTTCTTAAGCGAGTCAGTGTCATCTTGCTTTTCTCAGGTGGGCAGCATTCTTCTGGAAGCTGCTCTCCCTGGACCTGCTGTCCTGGCTTAAAAATAGTCTCACTTGGTAAATGAGAAAATTCTTCATTTGTCTTCTCTGAAGAATGACCAAGCTTTGTCCTTGGTCTGAAAGAAAATTTAGCTAATTTAGCAGCTGGGGGACTTCCACTTTCTTGCTCATGGGAACTCACGACCTTTGTTTCCTTCACTACTTGATCTTTACTTCTTTTTCTTATGGAAACTGCTGTACTTTTTGCTGCTACTGATGTGCTGTTCTCTTCTCCTAGCACAGAATCTGCATCACTTGAGAGATCTGCCAGGCCAGAGGCAGGTAATACAGAAGGAAGGGCCTTTGCCTCAGGGTCCTGTGTACTTGTAAAGAATCCATATGACTTCTCCCTGTGCAGCCTCTTCCAGCTTCTAGACGCATGTTGTCTAATAACTGAATCCTGCACACTAGCACTTGGTGCTGGCTCTGCAATATTATCTTCTGAGGAAGAACAGTTGTGTTCTTCAGTCTTTTTCCTCCTTAACTTGGAAACTTTGTCCTTTTGGTTCAGAGGAGCATGCAGATCCACAGCTGCTGGTGACTCTCTTATTCCATTCTGCTTCCTTGGTATTGAAGCAGAGCTTTCTTCAGAACGTGAAGTTTTTGAAGACAAATTATTTGGAGATATCTTGGGCACATGAGACTTCCTCTGAAATTTTCTTCAGCATCGATGCTGTTCTCTTCCATGCAGTCAAACCATGCCAGGCTGCTTGTATTTTTGTTACTAGCATGTGCTGGGTTGCACAAGGGTTCTAGATGAATATTCCCTTCACAGCTGCCTTCAAGTAAAGGTGTGTGTGGCCCAGAGTTATCCCCTTCTTGACTTGAAGGTTCTGACTGAGACCTTTGCTTCGACTGCCCAAATGCACCCTCATTTGAGCACCTTGTGGTAGTACTGAAATTTGTTTCTTCAGGCTGCTGCTGGAATGAATTTTCCTTTTGCAATCTATACAATAAAAAAAAAACCCAAACCAATAGCAAATTAATTTTCTTCCTTTTTCTTTCTTCATTGCATTAGTGATACATAACATGCATGACTGGTGGAAAGCTACAAATAATGTAGGTCACAAAATGTATTATTAAGTTTCACATACAGCTCTGAAAGCTGGTGTTGCAAGCTGTGATCTTTCAGCACCTTTGAGAGAAAGTGGCAGAATTTAGTGTCCCCAATAGAAGGCAGGCAGATGGACAGAGAAAGCAACCTAAACCTAAACTACATTTCCTTGGGAAACCAAACAGAAAAAAATAAAAATGACACAAACAGCTTTGCACTACTTACAATCATTGCTAGAGTCCCTTACAGGTTTTACACATTCTGTAAGTCTATCTTCTAGAACAGGAGCCTAATTCAATCTTATCCTGAGCCAGGTAAAGTCTCACATGAGTTACTAGAATGGAAAACCTGGGTATTACTTGAAACAGTGGTTGTTTTTGGGTTTCTCTCATAATCACTATATACTCAACTTGTCAAAAACGTGAAAGAATAAAAGCATCTCAAATCACTTATAAAACTTATTTATCACTGTCTGTGGCTATCAGTATTATCAGGGCCCTCCAAAACAACAGAGGTGCTTGAGTGAGGGTTCTCTCCAATCTCAGAATAGCTGATGTTCTGTCTATTGTACCTAAACATGTATTTTCCAAGGCAGACAGCAATCTGGTTTTTGCTAAACAGTTTCTCTGCTCTGGGAGAGATATAACACTATGTAGACATGTATAGACATATTTAGAATAATTACTATAATTGTTTACTAACCTGTATATTCTTAAATTTTAAAATGGAAAGTGGCAGAAATTATATGACTCATCAGGAAGGAATGAGATATATGACACATGCTTGTTTTCTTGAAATATAGTTTAGGGGGAACGCATGGAATAAATCTTGCAATACAGAATGGGTTGTTTTAAAGAGGACATTAATTTAGCATTCCCTAGGCTGCTTGAGAGAAGAAGAAATCAGCTTAATTTGCAGCAGAGGCCATTTGGTGGGATATTGGGAAAATCTTTATGGGCATTGGATGGAGCAATCATGGAAGAGACTATAGAATGGCAACAGAAAATCCTCATCATTAGAAAGCTTCAGAGCAGATAATGAGAGCTCCTGCCAGGAAGGTCAAACACAGCCTTGATTCTCTCTTTGTATTTGATCTCCCATCCCATCCTGCATTTCTATGACCCCTATAAATTATCTCTGTTTTAAAGCTAGCTTTTGTCTGTCTGTTGAAGATATCTCACTTTCATCTGTTTCTGTTGACTCTGTGGTTATTTAATACATCATTACTATAATTTACAAAATAAGTCTCAAAAATATTCAAAGTGAATTCTGCCAGCTGTTTCCATTAATTTTAACAAAATTAATCTTTTATCTTCCTTTAACAGTAAGGAAAAACAAGTTTCTTTAAAGCTTAATCTCATTTGAGGAAGAAAATGTGGGGTTTTTGTTTGATTTTTTTTAGTTTTATTTCCTTCCACTGCTAGGGTTTTTCTCTGAGGTTAAAATTTAAAAGATTTCAATAAAATTTTTCTATTAATACCAACAAATAGGTTTCCCAAAGGTTATTGCAGTGAGCTGAAAAATAGAGATGCAACAGTGAAAAGTACAGCACGTAAAAAACAAAAATCACCCAAAAGAACAGAAGTTTGATTCAGGCTTACATTTTCCATTAACAGAAAGGGAAGGATCCTGACAAGCCCAATACAAAAGGTGGATTAAAAAATCACGAAGCAGATCTGCTGTATTTTACCAAACAAGTAGAAAAAGTTATATAAAATTATTTGCTCAGCTACATAATCTAGTATTTTGACTCTAAGAAGCACTTTTGAAACTTATCTGAGCATAACATTGAGATATGAGTTGGGAAATCATTAAAATATTTGTAAATTCTATAACTCAGAGGCAAAAGTGATTTTGTGATGATCAGTGAATGGACTTTAAAACAATCTCCCTGATTATCCATGTCCTCTAAAGGAGTCCCTTGCAGATATTATTGTGAAACAAATTCTGTTTCCGTTCTGAATTAGTTTGTTACTTTGTGTATTACAACCTGTCAAGTCTCTGTAGCTCTTTGTGCAGAAGATCTCTCAGCTCCAGCCGCTCCAGTATGATTTCACACTGTGTTCGGTATTGCTCCATTGGATTTTCTGGAAATGAAGTGTGTAAGGCATTGATGCCTCCAAGAAGTGCACCCCCCTATGGCACCAAGGAGATTAAAAAAAAAATAGGAAATTACCTTTATTATTAAACACCAAATTTAAACAACAGAGACATGTTATCTGAAATTCTCCCTTAGATTTTTTAAAGCTTAAGGAAGAAAATATTTGCTAACTGTATCCACACAAATAATCCTATTAGATCTGATCACATGGTCAAAATTGTCATAAACATAAAGCAATTACATGATCAAGCCTGCAGTTTACTCATACTTGTTTATTTCTATTGACACATGGAATGGGAAGTCCACCTAAAGCTTGAGAACATCATGACTGAAAATGAAAATTAAGATTGAAGATATTTTCCAAATATCTTGTAAAAATTGTGCCTATGTGAGGAATTTTTTTAACTGAAGAAGTTCTGACTGCTAGAAGTTTTAATTAGGTTTTCCTAATTTCTTAAAGTAAAAATTGTGTAAAATATCCTGTAAAAATTGTGCCTATGTGAGGAATTTTTTTAACTGAAGAAGTTCTGACTGCTAGAAGTTTTAATTAGGTTTTCCTAATTTCTTAAAGGAAAAGACCTGGATATTAAGACTTGTCAACACAGTGTAAACTATTAGGCAGAAATATTTCGGGATAGCATTTTAAGAGTAACTTACTATTTGTGAATAATTCCAGTGAATTGTAATTGATTCTAATCTGGGACAGTTTTTACTGTACCTTATAAAAATGAAGTTCATTTTTACTGGGAAAAGAGCATCTGCTCAGTGATTTGTTCCACAAAAAATAATCTAGAATAGCTCTGTAGTTAATTGCTCTTGGAAAATAACACCTCACACCACAAACCCTCTATTTTGCCACAGATTAGTTAGCATTTACCACTCCCGTCTAATCTATAAAGCTCAGTACAACTGATGAACAAGATGTGTATCAAGTGCCATGGGCACAATAGCAAAAGTCAATGAAGTCTCTAGATCCAGAAATTGCTACCTATGGCATCACATGGATTACATGTCTTCAATTGTGGTCATTTCTGGTTCTGCCATTTTGCAATGTTAAAATATTATATTAAAAAAATACACTGAAAACCATCACTCTGTGGCTAATTAAAGCTCTCTAAGACTACAACATGCTAAAATTAAGGCTGTCCATGCAACCTTTAATGCATCCCACTGAGGTTACCACTTGGGGTTTTTTTCAGCCATCACTTCAGAAACATGATAGATTTGTTCCACATAGAAGCACCAGTCTCTGGCATGGAAAAGGCTCCAGCAGAACCCCTCTGTTGTATTTGCTTCAGGAAGGTTCATAGGGAATGAGGCAGAGACTCGGTCTCTTGGTTAGAACAATAAAAAGCAGACAAGGAGGACCAGATTCCACCTCTGATGCTATGTTCCAGTTCTTGTGATTCAGAAAGAGCCAGTCAAGAAAGGAAAGAAAATAAATCTTTAAGTGGGATCCTGACATGGCATGTGCACAGAAGGAAATTGCGGACAACAGGAAACGTGCTCAAACACTCCAAGTGCTGCTGCTCTGAAACTGGGACCCCAACCATCTCTCAGGGGTATGATCTAGTGGACAATTTTTTCTGGACTGTACATAACTCAGCTCCAGATCAGAGGAGTAGCACCATCCCATCACTTTGCAAGGACTGTGTTAAGATAGGTGAATTGGTATTTCTGAAATATTCAAGGCCACTGGAGATGAATTCCAAAGAAAATTACTTTAAGAAATTGAGAATATTACCTTTACAACAGAAGGTAATAAATAAATTATTGAGCAAAACACTGACAAAAGATAGTTGCTTTTAGACTGGGTACTGTCAACATCTGACCTAGGGACCCAGTGGAAAAAAAGAGGACTATGTGGTTGTATATCCTGAGATATACAGCCATGGGCTACAATAATGTCTTGCCCTCACTGACATTTCAGTCCTTTGCTTGGCCATCACAAGGAGCTTCTTTTAAATACTGTGTGTGCATGTGAAATTCTAAGTGAATTTAAGACAGCTGTGAAGCTTAATTCCTGTGCTGCAGCTCATGTCTCTGAGATACTTGCCCCTCTGAGATTTTGAGATGATATTTTGAGTAGAGTAGGGAAACCATATGACAAAACCACTGCAAATTGAGGGCAGAGGATCTTAAACAGAGAAAGCATTACAAGGAAAGTTAGTGGAAAGGAAAGGTGTAAAATGCCTAGGAATGGAAAGACAAATTATAAAAAGGAATAAAAGAAGAGGGATTGGAAAGAGAATAAACCAAAGATGGAAACATGGCCAAGAGAAGAAGGGAGATGATGCTAGCAAAAGAAAATGAGGGAAAGAAATAATCAAGCCAGGGGGGTTTGGAACATGGTCACAAAAACAAAGTAGGAAAGAGAAATATAAAGGTGAATTAGAGGGCAAAACAAAACAAAAAACTCCAATGAAGTTGGTTGATGATGAAAATGTGACAGTCTTCCTTCTCAAGAGAGCTCACAAGAAATACTCAGTCACAGAAGAACTGTGAACTTCCATTTTATACTGGCAAGAACATGACTTATTTTAGAAGTTGCAAAGACAGTGTCAAAGAGGGAGTTTGCTGAGCTAAAAGGTGGCAGCCAGTCCTTCCAGAATGATACTGGCACTTCCTCATTTACAACTTCATTCTAGAGACTGACAATTAATCAGCAAACAAAGGATGTATCTGTACAAAATGTTGTGGTTTTTTATTTTTTCTAGAGAAGGAATCTGTTTCTGAAAATAGGATTTGCATGCTACTTCTATCTTTTTAAAATAAAACAAATAAACCACTTCCTTCAAAAATAAACTACTTGAGTGATTATTCATACTTATCAGGAGGAAAGTAAAATCTGACCTTAAATAGCAAATCTCAAATTTGCACTTTCCTAGCAAAAATGAACACGTTTGCCTACTTGCTCATAAGAAGCTAAGAGTGGAGCAAAGATGGTAAGCATACCAAGTACTCCCAGGTAGTCTTCTGCAGTCATAATTCAGGGAAATTTCTCACTGACTCTTATTAGACAAAACCTTTTACACAATGTAGTGGGTTGACCCTGGCCAGGTCAACCTGCAGCCCTTGAGGGCAGGCCTGTATAAAAATGAAATGGTGACCCACAGTTAAAACAATTCTTTTACATTTACTTGTGCTGATCATGTAGAGAGACACACAGGGGATACATTCATCATCATCATCATCATTATTATTATTATTATTATTATTATTATTATTATTATTATTATATACATAGGTTTCACTTTTTGATCCGTTACAAAAAAAAAAAAGTCAGTATTGCAGAGTTCTAATATTCAAAACCATATTAATTTAAAACCACCATCCCATCAATTTACCATCTAGTTAATTACAGGTTTAATTACAGCTAATGAAGACTAATGTGGTATCTTCTGCAGTTTCAACAGCTTCATATTTAACTTTGATGCAGTGCTGTCATTGAAAAGCTGAGTTCTTCAAAACAGTGCAAGATGAAGTGCAGCAGACAGTGAAATAATTTTCCTACTTAGTAAGGTCAGGCCCTGTAGTATTTTTGAGATAAATTCCATTTGCAATGTTGTGCAATAGATTATCTGTGGCACAAACTGCAATTAGTCTCTCAACCCTCACTGAAAGGACAAGGGAGATCACAAGTGCCTACCCGCCATATGTGACTTGTGCATCTATCCTGAAGAGCTTTGTCTCAAAAAAAAGGAGCATATCTACTTCCACAAAGGTCTTTCAGGCCTATTGAACTAACAGGTGCTCTGTAAAACTGTTTCAATTTTAAAATATTCAAATCAACCTATACAGAACATAGGAAATGCCATTTTGGGTCACACCAGTCAGCTGAGTAGTGGTAGTAGCAGAACACCATCTCTGACAGAGTCAAACACAAACATTTCAGATGTGCTAAAAACCCCCATACATAAAACTTTGGATAATCTGCTTATGGTAATTTTTTTCCTACTTCAAAGCCTGAAGATTTATTTATCTTAAAAATATTCTGTCTGAAGTAATAGTGTCTATATTATTTACCATATTTCTACTACAAAAAAACCCTTTTTCAGATTCACATTTCTTTTACTAATTCTAAGTGTGCTGCTTTTTCAACATCCTAATAACAATATTACAGTAAACTAAAATCTAACCCTTCACATTTTTTCAATGCCTTTTTGCACAGAAACTTTACATAAATCCATGTGATAACTGGAATGCAGGAGTTACAGACCAACCAAAGTTTTGGAATTTTAAGGCTTCTAAGAATAAAATTTGTCTTCTACGTGTTCTGAGTTTTACTAATACTACCAAAATAGTTTAAAATTATTTAATGGCAAAATAAATTGTAAGTCTAGGAAACTGTTTGAACTAGCTCCAAAGAATGATTTGGTTCTCTCATACCTAATTAATGAGTGACAATATAACATTGTGGAAGAAAAACCTGTCAGAGGCTATTAAACACGGTGATATACACACACTTTCTGTCTCAAAATGTCTTTAAAATGTAGATACCAAAAGCCAACAGTATGCCAAAACTTCACTTAGACTGCATAGTCTATAAAAAGGGTAGCAGGCCTTTATCCTAATCCAGGTTTTTCAGTATAATCTCTGTTAAGGATTTTAATAATCAAGATGGACTAAAAAAGACTTGCCAAGGTCTCTGATTGCCTACTTTGCATGAATCCATAAAATCCTTTCCAAAGAGAAGAAAGGAGCTGGCACATGTCTACATGTAAAACTGAATCCCTTAAATGTGGTATTGCAGCAATGGCAATGTCTTCAGGAAACCTTACCTGCATAGAAGATTCCATCACTGACACTACAGTTACAGCATCTTCCAAAGTCACAGTATCCCTAAACATCAACCGGGCATGAGCTATCAAAAATAAATGGGAGCAAGTGTTACCAAAGTCAAAAAACAATTCTTTGGTTTTTTTTACTAGAAGGAACAAGATATTCAAATTTCTTCAGCCCTCAAACAATCATGCATGGGCATAACTTAAAAATAAATACAATGATTTTGATTTCAATGTCAATTTCAACAAAAACTGGAAGGATTAGTTTTTCAATGGGGTGTAATTTTCAAATTGCAGTTACAGTGACAGAATAAAGACGCTTAAAATTCTGCAGTTAAAAAATGTAAAGTGCTGGATATCACAACAGGCGTGATATGAAACATCCTTCTCTACACAGACACATGTGATCACCACAGAATAAAAAATAAGGTCTAATTTTCATCACAGGTCATAAAAAATTTATTCCTCTTCCTGGTCTGTGTCAGAGATTTGGTATTATCTAAAATACTTTTCTCTACAATAGCTTTATTTTTTTCTTCCTTCTCTTTCTTCATTCAGCAAAATAAAAATGATTTTTGTAAATAGATATAATGCAAATAATTTACCACATGAAGCCTTTTTCCTAATTGGTCATGGAAGCACACTCAGTTCTTATTCAGCAATAGAAAGACAGGTTAGTTAATACCATGTAATTAATACTTTGAAAGAACAAAATCCTACTAAAAGCCCCAATCTCATGAACTGATAAGAAGGGAAGAAACACTGAATGGGCAAATTATATGTGAATCTTGAAAAGTTAGGGATGTCTTTCATTTAAATGGAGAATGTCTTTCCCTCAAAATAGAGAACAAAATGCAGACATCTAAAGTAGGAGGTGCTACACTGCATTTATGCTTGCTATACAAAATACAGTACATTTTTTAAATTCATCCTGAAAATATTGAGATGCTATTTTATAAAATAAAACCATTTTATAAAATAAAATAAGCAGAGACTTACTGCTTCCTTTGAGTTCTTTCTTGTAAATGAAATAATTTCCAACTCTGAACTCAGAGTTGGAAATTTTTGAATTGTATGACAAAATATGGGCTTGACTACTAATACTTCAGGAAACAAAAAATATGTTATATTTTTTGTGATATTAATTTTAGAATTATTAATACTTTAAAAATAAGCTTATCTTGTTATAATAATTTCAGAGTAGGAGCAAATATTTGACTCAAATGGAGCCAAGTAAATCCTGAGATTGCCTCTCATAAAGACACAAAATTTCTGAGATTTTTCTCTTAAATGTGACTTTTTCTAGAGGTTTTAATATTTATTATATACATGAGAATGTCAGAATTAAAACTGGCTTTGGTAGTCTAAATGTACCACCCTTTCTCACACAAAATCTCCAACCCCGAGGCTCTTTAGATGAGAAGGATAAAACAAAATCATACAAGAATCACCTAAACCACCTATCCCTACCTCCATGGAAAAGCTGCTACTCTGCTTACTGGCTATAATTATACTGTTCTATTCCTTTCATAAAGGTTAATTGTTAGCTTAAAAATAGAAATGCCAAGGCCTTACCTTCTGCAAGGCGTATCAGGCTCTCCAGCAGGCGGATGGTGGTGCGGGCAGCGTTCCTGCAGTCACTCTGACGCTGCATCTGATAGTAGCGAACAAGGATCAGGTTGCTCTCATCAGACAATTTTGGCTGTATGCATTTTATAAGGCAGAAGTAGGTCTTCATCCTTTCCATGCTCCACAGCTTCTCTGATTTGCTTGGGCAGTCTGCATTACAACACCCTTGTCAGTAATTCTATAACAACAGACATCAAGCTTCTTCCTGAGAACTCCTGCTAAACAGACAGCTGACTAAGAAAGACACATTACTGTACTTTTGGGGCACACTGGCTGTCTGTACACCAGTCCTCAAGGACTTGGTCAAATTCCAGTGCAGAATTTTACACACCATCCAATCCCTCCCATATCATAATCCACAGTAAAGCCTCCAGTAATTTCTAGAGAACTGCTGTCAGCCTCACTGGCCACCACATGGTACAGGCAGTGCCAAGTGCTCAGGAACTCCTTAAAATGAAAGATGCTACATGAGTGTATGCACATCCTCTGGCTGTTTTACCTACTCTTTTGGAGCCAAGAGCTACCTGGCATATTCTGAACATTTTTCCAAATATTTTGGAAGGGAAAGGAAATTAGCTGAAGAAGCTCCCTCTAACCACTTCTTCTGTAAAGGGGATTGAAGCCATGTTCCATGATGTGGATGGGGAAGGGGCTGGTCAGAATCAAATCACACTGCATTCCCTCATTCCAGAGCACAAACTCCACAAGGGGAATGCTATTGCTCATTCTTTGAGCCCTGCAGCACATGCATCTCTGAGCTATTCTGCCTGAATCAAGTTTCTGATTAATAGAAAGTACAATTGCAAGGCATGTAGGATCTGCAGATCAAACACCGTAAAGGTCTGAGATGGAAACAATCCACTTACTGAGCAGCCTGGGCTGAAATCTCTTATAAATGATCCCAGAGTAAAAGTAGAGGGTTCTCAGCTCACCCCTCTTAATTAATTAGTGATCTACTTGAAGAACAACCATACAGCAGAAAACCACCATGACAAAAATATAAACACTGATTAATTTGAAAGATTCAAGAACAGCAAACTAAAAAATGGAGAAAAATAATAATAATAATAAAAAACAAACCAAAAAAACTCCAAACAAGCAACAAAACCAGAAACCAACCAACCAAAAAAAAAACCACCCCACAAAAACCCCAACCCAACCTTCTGATTTAAAAAGACTACTCTTACCTTTATTTTGCAAGATGAAGGATGAAATTATGTGGTCCCATTCCTCATTCTTTGTATCTAACAATACTAAAACCAGGTCAAATCTGCTCAGCAGGGGACTGCCAAGAGCTATGTTGACAGAGACAGACTCATTGGGGTCATAATGGCCTTTAGGGTTTGTTGCTGCCAGGATAGTTGTCCTCGTGCTAAGCTTGCACACCAAGCTGGAGAAAGGTATGGTGAACATTATGGTTGAATTAAATTGGATAGGGAAAAGGATTCCAAAGCTTTTAAAAACTTTTGTGGTTTTATCCTATAAAGAGCCCATCTTATCTTGAAAGACCATAAGAGCTAAACAATGTACACAATTATTGTATTAATATTTATTATATGTACAGCATTTTTCAGTCAGAGAACAGCAACTAGACAGACAGTGATCTGGATACCAAAAGGCACCAACCAACATTGCCACAAATAAATCTCTGTGTACAGCTAGATCCTTAAATAGTGAAAACTAACACTACTTTTCAGAAATAAATATTGCATTGCAGGATTGTACAATATACTAACACTTTTGAATGCTGGAAAGCAACACTTGTGCTTAATTCATATTTTAAGAGAGCAAAATAACATGTGACATGAATGTATGTTTTGTTCCTGTGTATAAACAAGAATATGAATCCAAGTTAGCAGTGATGGCAGCCATACCAACTGAAACAGCCATTTTCCACTCTTAACCATTATGTCCTAGCATGTGCTTGTAGATGTGGGGAGAGATTATTTTTACTCTAGTAGTCGAAATGCACTCCTTTTGGGTAAGGCAGCAGCAGAAGCATTCTAACTTTGGTTTGTCACTGAGCTATTTCTAGTCAGCTCCTGAGTAACTGCTGCTTCACGTCCTAAGTTCTTCTGTAACTGGGAGGAAGGACCACAGATCTTCCACTAGCTTATACCCAGCAGGAAAAAACCTTAAAAAACCTTATTCTCCCATGCACCAAAATAAGTTCTAAATTAACAAGGTGCTTAACCTATGTGTGCTAAGTTACTATTAAAAAAATCCTAATCATATGTAGTCCTTAAAAGCGAGCAACTGGGCATCTATGTGCAAGACAGCAAACTGTGTTTGGGTCTATCAAATCCAAACAACTGCAACAAGGAACTCAGCTGAAATATGTCCCTGTCTCACTAAGGATACAGGACCATATTGATCCCAAGTATTTGTGCCCAGCTAGCAAAGGCTGGTAATTACCCAGGTGAGAGCAACATGACCCTGAGATTAGCTCAGTTGGTAAGAGCATGGTGCTAAAAACACCAAAGTTGTGGGTTTAATCCCCACACAGGCCATTCACTTAAGAATTGGATTTGATTAACCTTGTGGGTTCCTTTCAATTCAGAATATTCTCTGATTATTTGTCTGCTGTCTGATGAAGAGGATGGAGATGCTCACAATAAGGGAAGGATATGATCACTTAGAGGAGCCAAGATGTGACTAGAGCAAGAGCTGAGTGGAAGGTGACAAGAAGGAATGTGGAAAAGGTGATGCCTTTTAAGTAGCAGAGATTTCAGAAATACCAGCCAGGAAATAATTTGGGCCTGAATAAGAGCTGCATATGACTGACAAATTGAAATATGAGCTTAAAGATCCAAGTGGTGGGCAGGGGTAGTGGGGGAGATAAAAAATTTGAACACACACCACTTTGAAAAAAGAAAGGGAGGAACTTAAAGTAACCAGGAGTTTATAGTTATGCCACACCCAACATACAAAATTCAGCAGCCTGGAAATCTCCTGATGTGCTTTGGTTACCAAGCAATATTACCGGATTTTACAGGACAGGAGGACATAGCCTCAAGCTGTGCCAGGAGAGGTTCAGGTTGGACATGAAGAAGAATTTCTTCACTGAAAAAGTGGCTGCCCAGTGAAGTGGTGGAGTCATCATCCCTGAAGGTGTTCACGAATTGACTGGACATGGCACTTAGTGCCATGGTCTAGTTGACAAGGTGGTGATCAGTCATAGGCTGGAGTTGATGATCTTTGAGGTCTTTTCCAAACTTAATGACTCTGTGATTTTGTGATTTTGGAAAAACAAAGCCCCACTTTCTGAGTTGCAACAAAAAAAGTCACAAAGCTTCTCATTTCACATAGGATTATTCAACCACTTGCAGGAAAGGGCAAGAAAAAGGATGCAAAGTCTTTGTAGAAAACTGCCCTGGCCTATAGCAGTAGATTGGAAACCCAGCAGTGAAGAGGGTATGTATTTATTCTGATTGCTTGCAGCCTCTGGTCTAGAGCACTGTCCTATGAAATACTGACTTGTCTAGTTCAGGAATATTGTTGACAACAAAACTATTCCATACAATGAAGAAAACAGATATGTTTAATCAGCATCCCTCCAACATGTAAGTACAAGAGAAAAATCTCATGTTGTTTTCTCACATGTGCTAACATGCCACTTACCCTGCCTTTGCAACACTGATGGTTTGTTGCTCCATTGCCTCGTGGATACTGGTTCTGTCATGTTCCTTGATACTATTGAACTCGTCAATGCAACAGAGGCCTCCATCTGCAAGCACCAGTGCTCCAGCTTCCAAATTCCACTCCCCAAATTCCTTCACAGCAGTCACTGTCAAACCTGAAGAATCAAATACTTCAGTCAGTCTCTTCCTTAAAATACAGGAGTAAACTTGAGTGAAAGAAAGGGACCCAGCACAGTAGCTTGAGCCATGGACAGAGGGCAAACCAGCAGGAAGCTCCATCATGTACTTCTACCGTGTAATTTAACTCACTTTACAGCTACCAGAAAGCAATCCCACTAGTGCTGAGGTGGGTTAGCCTGGAGCTGTGGAGCAGATTCTGCTAAGCTTCCCATGCTTGGATTGTGACTTGTTTTAGAACTTTGTTAAATGAACAAAAGGGATTAGCATACAAAGACTAGATCTGGCAGATCATACTGAAAACTGGGGCAAAGATTGCAAAATTATGGAACGGACCCATTCAGGTCCTCCTCCACATCAGCTACTAAAATGGACAGAAATTTTGGAGCTGCGAAACAAGCTTGGAAAAAAAAAAAAAGTCAATTGTCATTTAGCTCATGGCCCCAGAAAGTGGAGTCAAATTCTTTCTTTAAACTAAGGAAATTAAATTTCTTTATGAGTTTTTGGTTTCCTCTAAGCATTAAGAAAAAATGATAATCCAAAGATGACCAAGGATGAAATGGGGGAAGAAATAAAAAAAAAAATTAAGAAATAAAAAAACACTGGGTGGATAGCCAGTCAAAACCCCTGCACAACTGTGGAAACAGCCACTCATTAGCAAGTATGTGCAGCTCCCTCCAATCCTTCTATTCCCTATTTCCTCGCTTCTTCTCTATCTTTAGCCCTTCTTTTCCATTCCAGTGTTCAGCTCAAAATATCCTAATAGTTGACAAGCTGCAACCAGCCTAAAATCTCCTGGAATTCTATGGCAAAACCTGCACAAGAATCACAGAATCACCATTTGGTTCAGGGCAAAAAAGATCTTGTCATCACTGTGCAGCCCACCACACTACCTATTTGTTTGCAAATGGCCAGCAAAAAGTTACTGGAATTAAATGCTTCCTGACAACACAATATGTACTTCAAATTCTAATAAGGAATCTGCTCCACCATGTCCAATCTTTCTTGGTTTTCCTGGACTGTGTGCCGAACACCGTAGGCAATCAATCACCCTGCAGAGTTACAGAAACACAGAGTACCAGGCAGTACGAGAGCCTGGCTGCGCATTTCCTTCGGAATATTCTGTGGTGGAGGTACACAACTTGCCCCCCTGAGCCATGAGCACTTTCTGCTCTCCCCCCGAGCCGTGAGGGACATCAGTGGCTCTGCAGTGTCTGTGTCTCTGTCACTGTCTCTGCAGTGTCACTCTGCTCCGCGCTGTCCCCTGTGCATGGCAGCCATGAGATGGCCTCTGCTGCAGGCTCCTGCCGCCACACAAGATGGCCTCCCCTGCTGCACTGCACACAGGGCCCTCGCACTGGCAATGCTGCTGTGCAGGCTGATGTCCTGTCTTGTAGCGCTTCAGGGCACACTTCTACAAATAGAGGAAGGGGATGGCTTCCTGACAGGCATGCTTGCTTCCCTGCACAGCCCCTCTGGGGTGGCCTCTCCAGCAGCAGCCCCCAGGGCCCTGCAGACAGCCCGTCCTCCCCGGGGCACCCAGCAGTAAAGGCCGCTGTGCTCAGGGGCTCTATCCCAGCCAGCCAGGTGCTCTATCCCAGCACGGATATCCCTTGCCAGCGGCCGAGAGGTCACTGCCGTGGGCTGCAGGCTTGGGCTCACAAGCCTGGCACCACTGCCCAGCCCCACTGCCCTGAGCTGGGGGGGCTCCTGGCACCTGGGACGCCACCAGCACCCAGCACAATCAGCACAGAAACAGGAAGATAAAAACTCACCAAACAAAGCATGACAAAAACCAAAAAGGGCTGAAATGGGCCCAAAACTGAAAGTGCCCCTCTGCACATGGTGGAGCCCCGCAGGCAAGATGGTTTAGCCTGTAAGTGAATCACTGCTTTCTTTCACATTCTTCTTAGGGGATGCTGAAAGCTTAATACACCTTCCTACTTGATTAGACTCGTTTTGTGCATTCTGACAGCAAAAGTGCTTGTTCTGGAAGATGTTGGGAACAATTTCATCATGAATGCTGGCCTAAGTAGTTTTTCACTCCTCCCAAGCAGCCAGCGTTGCAGTTGCTGTTTATACAATACTGCAAAATCCTAGCATATAAGAAAACCACTTAGGATTCTTTTAAACACTTCTGAATCTTCCCTTTTATAAATAAGGTTAAATAAAACTTTAAAATGAGCTCTAGTTGCAAGCAGTTTTTTGTCCTGTTGAGATACAGTGCTTCTTTACCATTTTGCCTAAAGTGAATGGACAAAAGATTATGTTTTGTCCCTGTTCTACCCATGGTTCCAATTTAGTTATGATATTTTGCCCTACTATTCTTCCAGCCTCAACTTTCAGCTTAGGGCACTTTCCAAGCTGGATGTGGTCTTACATTGTTTACAACTTGCAGAGGATGAACACTTTGAAAGGAAATGACTTTCTTCTTCAGCTCACAGGGCTCACAACTTTAAATACAATACACTGACAAAAGATGCGTCTTCTATATATTAATCAAAACCTTATAAATTTCAATAAAAGTTATTGTGGTAGGCAGGATAAACACAGTCCCATAAGCTATATGCCAGGAATTGAAATGAAGTCGCATCTTAGTACTTAATTTTTTCTTTAAATAAAATCATTGCAAGGCAACAGCTTTTGAATTAAGGTAGAGTCCCTCTTGGTCACGAATGGAGAGCTGACTAGTTGCGTAATAAGATCTTTCCTCCTGATTTTCCCCTTGCTTGGACTTTAATGCACACAGAAGAAAGAAAAAAAAAAAAAAAAAGAAAAAACGAAGAGGAAAAGAGATAAGCTCTCAGTCCTTTTCCTGGAAATCAGAGAAGCAGATGTTCCGCGCCTCCCTCAAGCCCGCCCGGACCCTCTCCCGCCCTGGCCCCGCCCCCTGCTCGGCCCCGCCCCCCGGCCCGTTGGCGGTTGCTGGCGGCCGTTGCCGGCGCGCGCCGGGCGGGGGCGCTGCGGCGGGGGCGGCGCGGGGCGGGCGCGCGCGGAGGCCGCTCTGGCCGGCGCTCGGTGCCCGCCGTGCCCGCGGAGGGAGGGCCCTCGCCCGGCGAGCGGCCAATCCGGGCGGGCGCTGGCGGCGAGCAGGGGCAGAATGGGCTGTAGTTGAGCGAAATAGGGAAAGCGGCGAACAGTGTGGAGCGTTCCCGGTGTAAATAAAAGGGGGGGCGAAAAAAAAAAAAAAAAAAAAGTTTGTGGAAGTCGCCGCCCTGCAGCCTCGCTCGGGCAGCGGAGCGGGGGCTTGTGCGGCGCGGGAGCCCGGCACGGAGGACTTTAGTGCGCGGCGTTAACACGCTCTGCCTATTGTTTGTGTTTTTTTCCAAAATATGGCAAAGGTTCAGGTGAACAATGTAGTGGTGTTGGATAATCCTTCTCCTTTCTACAATCCTTTCCAGTTCGAAATCACATTCGAGTGCATAGAGGACCTGTCTGAAGGTGAGTAGAATTTTTCTCCCCGATACGGATTTTGCAACCCGGGGCTCTGAGCTCGGAGCATTTAAGGCTTAAACTTTGCACAGGCCTGCGCCTACAATTTCACAGTCTCTCCACCTCGGCCGCATCGCCGTGCCGAGCCGAGGGGATGTGCCGGCCGGGCGAGGGGATGTGCCGCTCCCGCCGAGCCCGGCGCCGGGGAAAGTTGGCGGTGTCCGCCCGCTCTGGGCGCCGAGCCGGGCCCGCCGCCTCTCCCCGCCATCGGCAAGGCGGCGAGCTGCCTCAAGTTGCGAGGAACTTGTTAGAGTGGAGGTAGCCATGTTGCCAGCTTTGTGTGTGCGTGGGGGGAGCGAGCGGGAGACAGGAGGGTTGAACCGGGCTCGGCGGCCGCGCATCCCCGCGGGCACGCGGGATGCTGCGTGTTTAGCCCCGGCGGTACTCGGAGCGCGGAAAACGCTCCGCGGGGATGCGTTTCGATGGCCTCGTGCTCCATTTTAATACTAAAAAAAAAAAAAAAAAAAAAAAAAAAAAAACCACCTAAAATCACGGTGGGAGGCAGGGGCGGGCTGACTGGCTGGCCCCGCATGCCGGCAGCAGGCAGCCGCGGTAGGTGCGCGGGGGTCGGGGGCACGGCTCGGAGGGGAGTGCGGGCTGCGGGAGCCCCCGCTGCGGGGGAGGGGGCCGCCCGCCTGCCACTATTTTTGGAAGTCACTCGAAAGTTACTGGCAGCCGCCAGCGGGTGGGGGATGGCCCCGGCCTTGCCGCCCCACGGGGACCCCGGTCCTGAGCCGGGGCCGCCGCCGCGCTCCCGCCTTCCCCCCGAGTCGGGCGGGCCGCGAGCCGCCCTCGCCCCGGCCGCGCTCCGCAGCGCCGCCCCCCGGGCGGCCGCGGGACGCGCCCCGAGAGGCCGCGCGTCGCCCCGCGGGCGGGAGTTTCGAACGGCTCCGGGCGAGGGAGGGAGTGCGGGGCGCTCGTGCCCGCCGGCGGGCCGGGGAGCGGCCGCTGCCCCGAGAGCAGGAGGAGGCCGCCCGCCCGGGCTGCCTGTGAGCGGGAGAGGACACTGCCCGGGCGACACTCGGCGGAGCCCAGCGCCGCCTGCTCGCCAGAGAGCCCCGCGGGCGGAGGGTCGAGGGCAGGGCTGAGGAGAAGAGCGCTGTCCTGGCTGAGGTGCCATGGCAGGCTCGCTGTCGCTGCGGCTTAAGTCGCCTCACCCCGCCTGCCTCTGCAGCAGCGCGTACTCGTGCGTGCCGGCGGGATGGTGACAGCGCGGGAGGGAGGGACGGCCGCCGTGGCGGGAACTTCAGAGGAAGTCTCGCCTGAGCCAGGGTTTCTCTAGGCCTCCTCAGCCTGTCTCCTGCCTTCTTGCAACTGACCGACGCAGCGGCTGGAGCTGTGCTCCATGCCCCGCCACGTTGCTGGCTGGATCCCTCCGGTCAGCCTGCCCATCCGAGGGGCAGCACCGGACCCCCTCCGTGGCAACTGCTATGGCAGGTGGCAGCCCCCTGACAAGGACTCTGTGCAATGTTAGGCTTTTCCTTCCAGTTGTGCACAGCTGTATGTGATGTGCTCCTCACACTCGGGACTTACTTAAAAGTTAATCCTGGACAGTTGTGATGAGAAGAATTATAAATGGTCCAATACAGAATTCTCAGCTCCTTTCCCCCACCAACATGCAAGTTAAGACTATAGGATAAATTAGGGATGAGTGCTGCTGTCTTTCACATTTAAAAATAAGATTAAACACAGCCATTGTATACTTGATAAAAAGTCACTGCCTCAGCTTTCCTATGCTAATACATCTATTTACTTTGCTGTTTTCGGCCTGTGCTCTGCAATAATGATCCTAAAATGAAATCCATGAACTCCAGCCCTCCTAAAATGGTTGTTCTGTATCAACATACTTAAATAACATTTAAAATTTACTTTTAAAAAGTCTACACTTAGTATTAAATACTATGAGTTGTTTAGAACAAATTACATTTTGTTCTCCTAGAATAATGGCACAGGATGGTGTGGTAGTCTTAAGCAGTTCAGCCTAAAAGTCCTCACTTCTTGTAAGTAGTAATTTGTCCTCAGATGCAGACAAGAAAGTTCCTTAATTATCCTGGATGAGTCCTGTGCAATACTGACAACAGCTAGTACTTCATGCTTAAAAGGTAAATAAAACCTCTGATACAGTACCTAGGAAACTGCTGTGTGGTACAGATGAGTAAAATCCCTTCCCAAGCCCTGTTTATTATGATAGTTAAACCTGCAAAACCTGCACTAATGGTAAACAAAATAAGTGAGAAGAATTCACTAATGAGCAAAGAGAGTTGCAGTCTTTAAGCAGTCACGTTCTATTCCAAGTGCTATTTTTTTTTTCTATGCTTAAATTCCATTCCTGCATCCAGAAACCATGAGGCAGACCTTTGGATTTGCCAAGTGTACTAATCAAGTTAATGTCATAGCTTACAGGTTTGTGTTTTGCAAAGGCAATCAGGGAAAAAAAGAAATACAACCTGTAAGTTTTTAAGGTACAGTTCTGAAACAACAGCTTAATTAAGAGTGTTAGTTATGGTTTTTTGTAATGGTGGTCTCTTTTTTTCCCCTCTTGTTTTAATAACCCCAAAATCCTGTCTTGCAAGATTAGTTTCATATGTGTGAATAATACTGTTTCTTGAATCAAAAAGGGAAGGTGAAAAGCTGACCCAGGAAGAGCTAATTTGGGTTAATTTGCAGTTTCAACTTTAAAACATCTGTGGGGAAGAGGCTGAGTTAGAAAACACTGATTTGTAATAAATGTTAGTTTAGTGCATGCCTTTAAGAAGCAACATGCTACACTGATTTTTTTTTTTTTTGGTCTATAATTCAATTTCAGGATGTAGATAAGATCCAGTCATCACTGTCTTTAAGAATATGGTCTAGTCATGCTGTCACAATTTTATGTACTTCCCAGGTAACACAAGTGACATATGAAGAAAGGGGGGCATACAATTAGTGTGCCTGGAGCTTGCCCAGGGGGTTTCTTACTCAATTAACTACTTTCCATGATCTGTGTAATTTAAGCTGTGAGGTGTGTATGTGCAAGGTGGGAATTTTGGTTTTGGGAGGTTAGTCAGTATTCAAGGATGTGATGATTTATAGGTATCATCCCTCTGCTGCAAATTCTGACAGACTTTGAGAAGATGCTCAACACAGCTCCCAGTTAGTAAAAGGGTCCTACTCTCTGTATGAACTTTGAAAATTAACCTCACTGTAAAAATAGAGGGATTCCTGTGGTACATCTGACTAGAGAGAGAAAGTGGGATGATCTGTTTCATGAGGGTCAGGCATCAGTAAATTTTTCTGATGAAGACAGGTCCTTGTTATTTTAGGCTTGTTGACAAAGAAGTAATTTTAGGCTATGCAAAATTGTAGATGGGCAAGAGTGGAAGACCCCCTAACTGTAATGACAAATAATGTTTGTTTTTTTCTTCTTTTTTATGTAGATTTGGAATGGAAAATAATTTATGTGGGTTCAGCTGAAAGTGAAGAGTATGATCAGGTGTTAGACTCTGTTTTAGTTGGACCTGTTCCTGCAGGCAGACACATGTTTGTATTTCAGGTAAGTTTGATTTAACCCTTTCTAAAAGTTGTGCTAATTTGATATGGGATAACTGTATCAAACTAAGAGGCACTTGAAAAATAATGGTGAAAAAATATTGCAGTGAGCCCCTCAGGTATGATATACCTTCCTTTAAAGTCTGTTCTTGAGCTTGTACTTCTTGCCTCTGATATTGCTTGGTTATATTTTTTATTTGTGGTATCAATAATAACTGATAAAAGCACAGTTCCCATAGCTACTGATAATTTTAACCAGTCTGGTTCATAATCAGCAGTGCCAGGTGCCTGGTTTACACCAGCACCATCAGGCTCACCTCTTCTGCTGCTGGTAGCAGTTTCAGACAATCAGGAGCACTAGGTTAATGTACACAACACCTACAGAGGATCAGACCAACAAACTAATTGAAAAACTCAGCTGGAATAATCAAGACGTTTGTTTCTGTTTGGCAGAACACATGGTCAGCTGTGATGTTTGGCTAAGCATGCTAAATCATAACAAAATACAGTGATTTCTAAAATAAAGATAGAAATTCACTGGTAAATCGGAGGTACACAAGTGTGTAGGTCAAGACTGCAAGAAAACGTCTAGAACATGTGACAGTCTATCAAATACTGCTGTTAATGCCAAAAGTTAATAAGGAATAACGAAGGAAAAGAAAACAGGGAAAGAGCAACACTAAGATGACTTACTGGCCTATACTTGTTTCTATTTTAACTCAGTGAGAAGCAGGGGGGAAAACCTGAAGTAGACTTGCCTGAATTCTTACAGAAGCTTTCTTTTGTTTGGGATAACTTCTTCTGTGGTGGTGGGGTGTTTTTGTTAGTCTATTTATTCAAAACTAATTTTTATTAAAACTCATTTTCTCTATGAAGTACTAGATTTTTATTTTTTTTTGTAAACTGAGAGCAAAATCCATTGGATAAAAAAATCAGACAGAAACTGAGTAAATCTTATTCTATAAGAACGCCGCTTTTTTCCCCAAATACTATAAATTCACTTAACTAATGGCAAATGCATGCTGAAGTATGAGCATTAAAGAACACTGAAGTGCTGACTCCCTTATTTCTCATGGTTGCTGTAACTGGTTTAAAATAATACCAACATTTGTGAGGCAATCCTGATTAATTCTGTAAGTTGCAGGAAGGGTAGTTTATTTGGCGTTTTGTGGGTGCTTGTTTGTTGTTGATTCTGGGCCTTTTTGTTTTGGTTTTTTTCCTTAAAAGAACAGGCTTAAGGATAGGATTAGACTGGTTGTTGCAGCATTTATTAACCACATACACCCAAATCAGTGTTGAAACATTTCTGTTTGGTTTTGGAGCCAGGCCTAATTTTTTCACACTACAGATAAAGCAGATGTGTAACAAATGCATCATTTATTAACAGTTTTTCCATTATCAAGCCATTATAGCTTATGGCATTAATTGGTCAGAAATAGGTGATCCTCTATTGCTCTCAGAGGGGCTACCTTGTGTTTGTATGGTGGAAAATCAGCTGGCATTTACATTTCTAATTTGAAGATGCACTGTTCTCAATCAAAGGTCCAAAGATTCCTTGTTGATGGTGATGGGAAAGGAGCAAGAAGCAGGTGCCTAAAAAAGGCACGTTTTGGCTGTATGATTAGGCAGGTCTCAAATTAAATTTACTGGTCTTGCAGTTTCTGTAGAATGGACTCAGTAATTGTATTGTGGTTAGAAATGACACTACAGCTAAATTAGGAGGAGATGTGTAGAGATTTTGCTTAGATTAGAGTAGGTCCTGTAAGAGATTCCATCTGTTAAAATATACTTTTTATTTCTTACGGAAGCATGGTTGGGTCTGAGTATATTACACTTCAAAGGCTCTGGATTTCAGGTGAGGGTAGGACTCAGCACATGTGTACACAGGAAACCACCAAAACCCAAAGTGCTGCAAGAAGCCTTTGCTGATGACTGAAGCAATTTTATTCACCAAGCTGAAGCAGCCTGGGATACGGAGAAAACAAGCAAGGGAAGGCAAGAATAGGGCAAAGCACAGAACTGCAGGAGGCATGTGACACAAAGAAAAGAGATTGTGTTCATGGGGAATAGCATAAGGAAAGGACCTTTGCAGAGGAGTATAAAATTTTCAGATAATCTGTTGTAGATTTTTCTAGATAGGAAAATGGCTGAAATAGCAACTAAAATGGAGTACCACACAGATAGATTACCAAGCGTGACAAAAATACCTTGGATGAAAAAATATGTGAAACAGGTTGGGAATTCATCTTTACAGAAAGATGGACAATTAATGTGCTTTTCAGACTTAGAAAAACACCTTTTTGTTTAAACCCCCAAAACATTACCTTTAAAAAGGTTTCAATAGTAAAGGCCCACAGCTTGGCCTATTTGTTTTTAAATCTCAAGATATACATAGTGGAACCTGATTCCTTCTCGATTCTCTTGGGAATTTGTAATAAAATCACAGAAACTTCTTTTTGAGCATATAAGCACATAAATAATTTACTATCCTTAAGTGCACATATAACCTTTGCTACCTACTCTGCAGCAATAGCTATGAGAATAAATATCATGTGGAAAATCAAGATAATTCAAGGCAACATGTGGGCTGATTTCATCGAATTCTTGAGTAATTTATAGCATAATTATGGCATATTAAGACAGTGATTTTTATGCAAAAATTAATCTACTGCCTCTGCCCAACAAAAGATCTGTTTGCAGGTAATCTGCTTATTTATCATTTGGTCATACCAAGCTCTTGTTTTTTTTCTGCCATCTGTGTATGATATTTGGCTCCTGAGTAATTAAGGAGTTAGACAAAACCAGGGAGCTAAAAATCTGAAAAAACTGTTTTAATCAGGCTTCAGTGTCTTTTTCATGCAGCAAAACAATGCTTGAGAGATAAGTAGAATTAGAACAGAGTATTTCCTTGGGTTCAGAACTGTGTCACAGGATATTACAAGACAGAAAATGACAGTGGGAACCTGGAAGACTAAGATCTTATATTAGAATGGGAGTTGAGTTTAATGGGAAGTTAAACAGAATGTGGTTCTTCTGTTGCCCATTACTGTGAAATTTAAAGCGATCAGATAGTTCTGGGCACTGTTAGAACAAGACTGAGTTAAAGTAATGATGTAAACGGTATTGGCAGTTCTTGTGATTTCCTCAAGCTTCTGCATTTTTTCTGTTTCTTGGCCATCTTTTCCATTCCCCTATGCTAGTTGTAAAGCCATTCAGTCATTTTCTATTTCCTTCAGGGCTGGAGGAAGAGGAGTTCTACCTGATTCCCTGGTTTCTTCTCCTCCCTTGGGTGTATTTCTACCCGAGAGGTCTGACTCATCTAATTCTTGTGTGAAGTGCCTACAGCTTCTCACAAAAAGCTAGACTGGTTTGAAGGCTTAAAATTCAAGTGGCAAAGAGTAGATGCCAATGCTGCATGAGCAGCAGCTCCCAAATTTCACCATGCTGAAGCATATAAATACTATAGAAAAGTAGGAATGAGAGGGACAACAGGCATTAATTCCATTCATCCTCTGTCATTAGGCAAGGTTTGTTACACCCAAACCATCTGAACACACATTACTAATACCAGCTTGTTCTCACAACATGGGTGTTCACTGTTGACTTCAGATCTTCATGTGGAATTGTAAATATGAAGCTGTTTTACTATGCCTGTATTGCTGTTACTTTAAATCCTGCAGCAGAATTGGGCATCACATTTTATCAATAGATGTGGTAGTTAGGAGGCATTTTAAGGGACTGATGTGAGCCACATTTTATGAGGCAAATTTTATTGATAAGTAACTGCAGAGCCATGGTAAGTAAGGACACTGAGGAAGATTGTATCAGTTGCCTATTAATTAGGTTTGCCTACTGGTAGAAAATGTTCAGGTGTCTTGGAGAGATGATGCAGTTAACGGCATAAATTTTAATGAATATGGGTATTAGGAATGAAGCCAGAGAAAGTTCTTAATTCCTTTCCTAGAAATCTGTGGAACAGCTCAAACCTTACCATAGCCCATCCCTTTTCTTGCTGAACTATAATTTGCAGTCTGTAGTTTTAAGGATATAGTCTTCTTAAGAGCACACATACAGACCAATTCAACCTTGAGGGTGTATGAGAAAATAATCTTGCTCTACTAAATTATCAAGATGGGCTGGAGAACTGTGACACTGTAGAACTGGAGTGATGTTGATAGCCCTGTGTGAACAATGGTTCAGCTGATCATATATTTAAAAGGAGTTTTGGATCAAACCTGGCCATTTGCCCATGAGAAATGTCAGCAAACAATTTTACTGTATTCCAATTCTGTCGTTGGAGGATGGTGTTCTAAATCTAGAGTTGATGTTGTGAAAGCAGTATATTTTCTGGTTAACTTGAACAATTTTAAATATAGTCACTACTTAGCTGCTGAAACACACTACTTGAGAGTCCCCTGCTAGGTAGGCATGTGCTATCAATTTTAATTTATCTTTCCCTTTCACATTTAGGCTGATGCACCTAACCCAGGGCTTATTCCAGATGCAGATGCAGTAGGTGTAACAGTTGTGCTAATTACATGCACTTACCGAGGTCAAGAATTTATTAGAGTCGGCTACTATGTAAACAATGAATACACTGAAACAGAACTGAGAGAGAATCCACCAGTAAAGCCAGATTTTTCTAAGGTAAGGCATATTTTGTTTTAGTCATGTGTCAGAGGTATGCTTATAGAAAAAGGTGTTTAAGAAACAAACCCAAGCCCCAAGTGGTTTCATTAAGTGCATGGAATGAGGCATCAAATTATGGAAAATACTTGGGGGGACAGACTGTAAGTGCCATGTAGTTGTCATAAATTTAGTGAATACTGAGAGACCATCAAAAATTTCCAGCATCCTGAAGACTTGGCTGTACTTTCACACTGACTGTGAAATAAACTATTGGATTTATTCCGACCTGCACCACTGTTTATAAAATGGCCATGTTCTTCAGAAAAAACATGTTTCTCTAAGGCCATCAACCATCAGAATGTTTTTTCTAAGCCCATCAACCTGGAACTAAGTTGTAGATATTTATTTACTACAGTTGTTACTCAGCTGTTCTAGGGTCAGAGCTACAGTTTCTGCAAAACTTTAACAAACAAACTGAGGAACAAATTAGGTACAAAATGAGAGAACATGGGAACCTGGTTAGATCATTATCTGATAAATGTCTAATTTGACAAAGGAAATATACAGATAAAGTTATAAAAACATATATTCTTCATGGTAATAATTAAACCAGGACTAGAATTAAAAGATGAAATGAAATAGTATGTTTTTCTATGCTTACTTTATTTTCAGTGATCAGGTACTAAAAAAAATTACTGAAAATTATAGTAAAGTTTGAGGATTCTTAAACTTTGCATATGTTCCTTTCTTCTTTATTTCTTTCACTTAAAACATAACTTATTTGTTATGTTGGTTACCAGAGCCAAAATGGTGACTCCCTTTAAACACTTGAATTTAGAATGCCTAGAACTACTTCTCTTCATTCTCTGTTTATATGAAATCTAGCTTTGCTGCTATGGAAGAGAACAGCAAAAGCTATCATGTGTTTGTACAGAGTCCTTAATGTGACTTGGGGAAAAAACGGAAGTGCACAAGTAGAAGGTTATTAAAGTGATTGATTAACTATTGGGCAATAAGCTCTACCAGCTTCTAAAAAATAAATAGTCTTTTTAGTTAGTGTAAAGGGTCAGGAAATACTTAATGAGAGTATACTTTCTTGGAGAATAAAATGGACAAAGCAGACCTTTCCTGTGATCACTCTGAAATACCATAGTGAGTGTCCACTGGCTCTAAGTTGCCATCCTCCAGGTAAGAATATAAACTCTTTCACCCCTTTTCAAAATAAGGAGAAAATCAGCTTTTTTTTTTTCTGGATACATAAACAAATGCCACATGTTTTCAAAAGAAAATGAAGGCCAGCCATGAGAATAAGATAGATGACTAATCATGTCCACTGCCACAGTATTCGTATTTTCCAAATATAAATGTTTTTATTTTAAAACTTTAGTCAGTAAATCCTCTTAGTGAAATCAGTCTGAAGTGTGCTAGTTTAAAGGTAAGGTTGTACTTTTAAATGAAGATGAGAAGTTGATGGAATTGATAGGTATTGCAAATACCATAAAGTTGATGCAAAATTTGATGAAGTACTGTGGTTTGCAAAATCCTTGTGGGGGTAGAAGTTATTTGCTTTACTAAAAGCTGGATAAAATAATAAACACTTGCACTTTACTTGTGGATCTCTTTCACAGCCTTGACCTTGCAGAACAGTTAAAACACTCTTGAGAAAGTGGTTATTTTGCTGAGGAGAATATTAGGGAAAATAATAAGTGATGTACTGTAAGCACATTTCTGATCCATAGGTAGTAGCTATAGATTCACATTGATGTGAATTCCCTTTTTAAACAAACTGTTAAGCAAACAAGGCTATAGAGACTAAAAGGAAAAAATCTATATGCATATGAACTCCAGTTTTAGATGTACGCATTACAATCCATATATTTTCTTCTTTCCCAGCTTCAAAGGAATATTTTGGCATCTAATCCCAGAGTCACAAGATTCCACATTAATTGGGAGGACAACACTGAAAAACTGGAAGATGCAGAGAGCAGTAACCCAAATCTACAGTCCTTGCTTTCCACAGATGCATTACCTTCAGCATCAAAGGGGTGGTCAACATCAGAAAATTCACTAAATGTTATGTTAGAATCTCATATGGACTGCATGTGACTAACCACCATCCTTTTGGTACTGTATATGTGTTAAACTGTAAAAACAACCAGAACTATTTCCCTCAAATTCCATAAGTACATAGTTGAAGCAATGTGAAGAACTTGTTTTAAAACATCCTGTAGAAAGTTTATAAAAAAAAAACCCAGAAAAAACCCAACAAACAAACAGTATTTGAGCAGATTGTGAAATATAAATACAACTATTTTTAAGTAATTGCCTTTTTTTTCTAATGTGTTATTCTATGTGGTCTAAACCAAACCTGATTAAAGTATATGTATTCTCTCCCCTCCCCCCTTACTTTGTAAGCACTATTAAAAGCTAAAAAAAGTTTAAAAGTTAAAACATTCAGGCAAAATGAAGGAATAGTGCCATGTCCTCATCTCTGCTATCCAGATTGCCAAATATAAAGTGCCCTTTAATAGCATCTTAAGAACAAAATTGTCATTAGATGAAGTGCAGAGAAAGAAAGTATCTCTTAATAACAAAGTCCAAAAATGTCCTTTTGCTCTGAAAGCAGACAGCACAGTATAATTTTAGGTGCAAGCTTCTTTTCCTTTCAAGGCACATACTTGTTACTTAAAGCCTGCAATTTGAGATTTACCATCTGCTGTCTTGGATTTTAGGATTTTTTTTTTAAATCTCTTGCTGCTGCTGTTTAGTCAAACTGTGGTTTTGTTCAGGACAGTGTTTCATGTGAATTGGGGTGGGTACCTAGGACAGAGCCTTTTTTCAGGAAGGTATGCTACCCTAATAGCATATGCAAGTGGTTGGAAGGATGCAAGCAATTACTGGAAGATTCTAAGCCTCAAAAGCAATAGTGTGAATATCCCAAATATGCTCTTCTGTAAGATTATTATGGATCACTACTGGTTAGTATGTTTGTTTTCAGGCATGCTTTATTGTAGCTTTTTTCAGTAGTAGTAAGGAGTTTTGGTGTTTTCTTTCATTTTTTTGAAAACACCTGGAATTTTAAACTTCTCTGTTTTCTCTCTAGCCTTTAAGGCAATCCTATTTACTGGTATAAACTCTCAGGCATGAGACACTCAAGAATACATTACTTGCCTTGAAGCTTTTGCAGTGAGACATCCCTATTACCGGAAGCATCCTTGAAGATAAAGGAACTAAGCAGTAACCTGTCAAGACTTAAACCATTATTATGACACTTAAGAATTTAGTTATTCCTTCCAATCCTCATTAGCCTTATTTATATTTACTGTGCCTGTATGTGCATTTAAATTGTAATCTGTCATGCCAGATTACAGGAATACAGTTCTATTTACTAGTCACTGCCCAAATTATGAACCTTTGTAGGTTCTGGGCCCTTCAAAAAAAGGCAGATTTCATGATGATTAACAGTGTGGCTCTGAATAAATACAGAATGCTTGCTGTTCTCTTTCTGCATTCTCTAATGGGATGAAGACAGTGCTTCTGTCTTCCCACATTATTAATGAAGTTGTCTGCATTTCAAATGTGTGGTTTTGAAACTGGAAAGGAATGGCCTGATCTGAATGTTTTTTGTGTATGGAAACTCAGCAGTACACATCTAGGGTGGATGAATGAATTAATGAAATCCATTCATCTTTGGAGGCCTAGCTCTAATATGTGCTCTTAACAATCTCTCTCTAAGTGTTTAAAGTGATAACCAGAAATCTAAAAATATTAACACTCAGTGGCAGGACTTAACACAAAAAACTGGTTCCCTGAACTAGCAGTTACTTCACTTGAGGGCTGAAATTCTGTGAACCTTATCTTTGATTTTCAATTATATTGCAACTTTTAGGCCTGCAGTGACATTTTGAGATTTTTCATGCACTTTATGTTCTATTTATAAGTCTATTTAGGACAGCTCATAAATGTAAGCATGTAAATAACTTGGTTATCTGCTGAAGGATTGACAGGCTTGTGAAGTCTGCCTCAAATTAAGGCTACTGTAGTAGTATCTCAAACCCTTGCCTTTATTGAGTATTCAAATGAAAACATGATCCAAGCACAGGCTGTAACCAGAACCCATCCCACTGGTAGCATGAAGGCTTTTGAGAAGCATATGCCACAAAGCAATGGAAGCAAACCATTATTGCTGCTACTGCAAAACCAACTACAAAATTTAGGCAGCAAAATTATGTCACCCAGCAAACCAATTAATTTAGAGGAATGGAAAAGTGAAGCTCTGTTGTCAGTCTAAAAAGTTTAAGAAGTCATCTGTGCACGAGAACTTGGATGCTATAAACTTCAGGCTTGACTGGTAGGATGCTGCAGTGAAGTTTGGCACCACCTTACCTCATACACTCATGTGGCTTGGATAGCACTGACCCACCAACAGCAGGAAAAATAATGCTGTGCTTGGTGAAAATTGGTGACAAACAACCCTACCTCATGAACTTTGCAAGATAAATGGCATTTCTGTGGTTTTTGAGAGGCTGGGTCCCTCAGGTCTTTGCAACTTTGGCAGATCTTAGCAATCCATACACCCTGCCTTCTGAGTGTCGTATTTCCTGACAAAACCACATTCCAGAGACAAAGAATTTGAGGAACCAACTTCCAGTCCCCCAGAGACTTCAGCCGATATCACAGCACAAACTTACTGGTATTAAAAGATAGAATGCATGTAGGGCATCTGTAAAGACTTGTCCCTGATCTCTGAACTTTTTAAAACTGCAGGTCTGTGCACAGCCAACCAGTGCTGACATCACAGCATTACAATTTCAGGGTTGAAGATGTTTCACTTTGCCACAAACTTTTACTTGAAGAGGCCACCAAGATGCAAAGCAATGCTACAGATTCTGCTGACAGGACTGGTGATGTATCTCACTGTGTTTTCATCTCAGGCAGGCAGACCATTACAAGACTGTCATTTGTTATTAATGTACAGAGAAGTAAGCGGATCAGACAAGGTAACATGGATGAAAAATGTGTGTGGTTTTCATGTCTAGCTTGGAAAAAAGTTCTCCCTCAGCTTATAGTCACTGATTTATTCAGGCATCACCTTCAATCTGAATTACTATGACACTTCAATTTGAAGGAGGCAAAATGGTTCCAACTCCATCAAAATGGAGACTAGTGAAATCTCATCTTTCCAGTAGCTTTACAAAGCTCCACTGAAAAAGCCAACCCTACCTACCAATCTTCAACAATGAAGCAACTTGGAGCTTTACTACAATAACCACAGTTTATGGCTTACCAGACACTCTGTATTCTTGAGATGGGAGTGACAAAGTCACAAATCTGGTGATCTGACAGTCCATTATTTTCTTTGCAGTGCCTCAGCTGGTGCTTTTCTGGAAGTCAGCTCAGATTGAAAAGTAGCCAGTTGTAGCTAGATTGATTGTCCACTGACATCTGAAAATGTTGGTAGGAAGGAAAAGGGAAAAGCCCTGAACGTGCTATGCACGTATACTCCTGGCAAATCCTCATTTATCAGGGACAGAAAAGGGCAAAGTTAAATCTTCTGGCTTCTGTCTGGACAGGTGCAGATCCTTCATGTACCTAACTACCCTACTCCTTATCCATCTGCAAGAGTACAGATGATCTAATTTTCTTTGAGAGCCACACAAGTTTGGTCAGGAGATGATGGGTTAATTGTTACTGTGGTTGCTGGCTGGGGGGCTCTGCTAAGTGCCAGCTAGGAAGATGCAGCAAAACTGACTACTACGTGTAAGGCCTGGCAGTGGGTGTGGAACTCTTCTTCCTAGGCACTCCCATTTCTGTTTCCAGTTATGGTTCTGCTTAAAAGTTGGTCTTGTAGTGTGTGATACGAGACCAGCACTGGAGAAGATGGATGGAGAGCTTTTTCCTTAATTTTTGGTCTGGGCAAAAATGATATAAGGAAGAGCCAGCTGGAGGCACTAGGAGGCCTTTCTTAAAGGCAAACCCAAGGCTTCTACATGGAACTTAGGGGGTCATTGCAGGCGGGGATGGAGGGAGGATACATTTAAACATTTCCAGCTTTAGGTAATGCAGTTTTGGAGGCATGGCTGGGTACTCACTGTCCATGGCCTAAGGGGTATGACTGCAGACAAGAGAAAGTCAGAGGAAAGAGGTGTGTGTGCTACACCAGATGAAAGCAACAACAGCTGCATGTTACCAGCAGTGTTAAGGTGTTAAAAACTGGATGAACTGAACTGGCAGAAACCTTGTTTACAGAGCTCTGTGGTCTCCCTCCAAAATTCCCTTGGCCCCATGAGATAAGGAGGCCATCCTTTCAAAATAAAGGTATCCTTCCAGTTTGTCCTTTCTCACTAGGAGGGTGGGGCAGAAACAAACTGGAAAGAAGGATGGGCTTCACAGTATGGTAAAGGAAATGCTGAAGATATCTGTTATTCATCCAAAAATCAACTGCTTGAAATGCCTGCCATTTCAACAGCAGGATGAAAAAGTCTGATGAAGGCTGGCCTGGAGGTGTTAGAAGTGTGTAAGACCTGAAACCCTCAACCAACATGACAAGATATTGTTCCTGCAGTATTTCCCATCCAAACTAACTATGGGCCTTCAGATAATAGCTGTTTGAAAAAAGCAAAATTTTTGAAGATTGGTATCTCTTGGGCTAAAAAATCTGTCATGCAGGTAGACAAGGTAAACTCTCCCAGGACAAAGCCATTTTGGAACAGCATTACTGAGAAGAAATTAAGGGAACTAAAGAAGTGGGACATTGTTACAGATGGGGCATGTATGACAATATTTGATCACAGCTTCAAATTTAATTTCTTCAACAAGTTTAGTAGACTTCCTATAGAGCTAAAGGCTTTCCAACTTGAGGCCCAGATGTTGAAGGAACAGCCAGTGAAGCCACCCTCAAGAAAATATTTTCAGGTTACATACTGATCAAGTTCATGTACAATTATAAGTATTCAGGAAAACAATCCCGTGGTGGAAGTGATGATCAGAAAAAGTGACAACCTAATTAATACTGCATCTGTAATAATAACTTTATCAGGGACAGGGTATGAATCCATGGTGGAAAATGGTTTCCTGGCACTACTTTGGCTTATGTCAGCTAGGGAAGGCACAGGAACAGTTGGAGATCTACACAGAGGGAAAAGTATCTCCAGTTTCAGAGTCCTGCATACCTCAGGATACTGACACCATGTACTCTATTTATAACCACAGCTGGATGGCTCATGTCAGTGGCTTTGGATTGGTTTCTAATGGATCAGAAGAGAGACAGCTGTTAGCACCTGAAGCCTGCCTAGCAGGGGAAAGCTTACCATGAAAGAAGAAAAGGGGTGGTTTCCCTCCAGTCAGTTCCCTTCAATGAAAAGAAAGGAAATCAGTAGCAAACTGCTGTTGGCATAAATGGACTGTTACACGACAAAATACCAACAAAAGGAAGTACTTGCAAGGCTCTGCAGAGGTTCTAGAGGAGAGGCCATAAGGGTGCATGTCACACATCTCAGAAAGGCATGTTATACAGAACTGGAGAGCTGGAGAAACAGCTGATAGTCTCCCAGATTTTTAGGCAAGCTGTTTTAAAAACAGTTCACAAAATTTTTTAAGCAATCAATCTGCGGAGGGATGCAACACCAAACAAAATTTTCAGAAGTGTGAACAGTCAAATATGCACTAGCAAGCAGCAGAATGACTCTGAGTCCTGCATGTCCATGAGCTCCAGAGCTGCCAGCTGCTGCATGTGTTGGTTCCTGTTGCACAGCATTCGATCACTGCAAATCTCAAGCTCCAGAGGCAAATGAAATGTTTTCTTACTAGTGATTATCTCATCCAAATAAACATAAGCGGCACTGTGCCTCTGGGGCCTGCAAAACAGTTTATTTAACTCAGTAGTAAGGTGAGAACTCCCAGAGAGATCTTGCTAAGCCTCTCTAAGTCTCTATCTTTATGGAAAACTGTGTATCAATTTCTAAAAATAAAAGGTAGCTGAGTGACTCCCTGTGATTCTCCGACGAGACACAAGTCAGGGAGAATGAACCGGGCCTGTAAAAAAAGCCAGTGTAGACAGAACGAAACATGGGACAGATGGTTCCCCCATCTTTCATTTACAGATCACAAAGTCCTACAGTGGTCACATAAATTCTTACCATGGAGTTGTTGTGTGTGGGCTGGTCTGCCTGCCAACTATCATTAAAGAGATGTGGGAGAAACAAACCCCGGTTCCTCATATAAGTCCTAAACTTGTAGAGAATTTGCAACAGAAAACTTCTGCTAAGTGTTTGAAAGAAAGGCAACTTAATAAATAAGTAAGCTCAGAAACTTACTTACTGAGTGGAGGTAAAGTTCTGTTTTTTTCAAAACAGAGAACAAATTATCTGTCATTTCTAAGGCTGTTTGCAGCAAGCGGGCAACTTGAGCTTGTGGGTGAGATAGAAAGATGAAGGTCTTCCAAACCTTCAGCAAGAAAGCAGGGTTTTCTCCTGGGTTGTACTTTCTGAATCAGGTAAAACAGCACAGACTTTGTTTAGAAAGTGGAGGGGAAGGCAGGAACCTGATTGAAAAAGCAGAGGCCCAACAGCAAATTAAGCTGCAGGAGTTAGGTCACTATTCTGAAATTCTACAAGCCAATTCCAGTCACGTCGGTAGGGGTTAATGGACTGCAGCAGGCACACGATACTGCAGGGACACAAAGTATCATAGTGGATCTCAGAGCAGGTGATGCCCAAGGTATACCAGGGAAGAAAGAGAATTTTGGCACAAGGAGAATGTTAATGACCTAATATGCTGTCCTGGTACAAATAAATACTTGTACAGAAAACCAAGTAAAACTAGTATGACACAGTTTGGGATACAGAATTCTAATTCAATGCTTAAATAGCTTGTGTCCTAAACCAGTACCAGATGGGTAAAGGGCACAAGGTGTCAGTGTACACAGAATCTTACTAAAGGCTGGTGAGATACCAGCTGTTTTCTCCAAAAGAAGGACCCAGCTTTTAGGATTTAGGGTTTACCCAATCTCAGGTGTGTCTTTTGGCCGTGTGGACTGCAATCCCAGAACCAGCAATTAAATGCAATTCAGACTGCTTTTTATATACAGCAAGGAACTAGCTGAAAGTGAAACTTAGATATTTATTAATATTAATACACTGGAGGGAAGAATGTGCATTAGGGCTGTCCTCTCTGGGAAAACAGAAACTGGTAATTCAAAGTGTTCAATTATGACAAGAAAGTAAAGCAGTTTAATAGTTCTCCAAACTAATTTGAAGCTTCTGCACAGAGAGCAAGTTTACAAAAGTCAATGTTAGGTGCAGCTAGCTACAAGCATATTCATAAGACAGTCCTTGCACGGGAAAGGCAAAGAAAATAGTAATTCAAACAACATCCAAACTCCTGGTCTAGAAATTAATACCTTAGTCCAGCAGTTCTAGCCATGGAAAGGTTCCCTGAAATTAAACTAGATTAATAAGATTCCTTGCTGGGCACTCAATTTTCACTTGTGATAATGGTCCTGAAGAATTCTAAAGTACAAATCTGGTGCTGCTGTCAGATTTGGAAAAAGGGACTGAGAGAGAAGTTTTTTAAAAATAAGGAATATTTAAGTGAAATATGGATGATTTAAAGGCCCAAGACAATCCTCTAATGAGATGAAACTTTATCTCCACACATCATTAGTGCACATATACCACAGTAAGCAATATTTGTCTTCAGGGACATGTGTTTGAACCTAGCCATCATGGCTGAGCTGGAAATCAGATCATATTCAGATCAGGAAGGTGAAGCATGGGAGGGAGACATGGTGAAGTAGGCAACAGCAACATCAGAGACTGAGAGCAACAGACACAGGAAATCACTTCTTACAAAAATGGGCAAAGTCACACTGAAATACATGGCAAAATTGCACTCCAGGTCACTGCGAGTCCCCTAGCAAATCTGAAATCATACAGACTGTTCTCAATTCTTAACACAGAACAAAAAGTGGAGAAAAGATTTTGCTAAGCCAAAATTTTCTCTCTGGCTTCTCTCCAGACCTATTTGTTAACAGTTTGATTGGAAAGTCAGAGGCGTATGTGTTTCATAACAAGTTCCCTGCACACAGGAGTGTACATGTTCAACATCATGCTCAACCTCCACAGCTATGGAAGAGTCAGTATATACATAGCTAGGGAAGATTTATCCTCTGGTTCTCCCATGTACAAATAATGCTATTTCCTAGACATACAATGACAAGCAGCACTCTCTAAGGAATATTCAAGTTACACATGCTAGCTGAGACACAGGGATTTGACCCTAATTATTTTGTGATTTTGAACATACAAGTAGTATATTCATTTGTTCAAATAAAGTCATTGGCAGAGGTAATCTGACCCTGTACATTGTCCCAGAAGAGTTTGCAAAGATGGCTAGCATTGAGAGCCAGCTGGGACATGCCTAAATTTAACAAAAGGAAGAAAGAGGAAAAAAAGAAGAAAAAAACCCACTTGCTCTCTGAAACCATTTAAAAACCATCTTCATGAGCAAGAAATAGTTCCTCAACAGAGGGGTGAATTTCCAGAAAGCAAACAGAAATCAAACTGGCACCAGACAGAACACATAAAAGAACAGAAGAGAGGAGATTATCTGTTCAGGAGAAACCAAATGACGCTAGCTCATCACACAGCGTGAGCTCTGGAAAGATGTCATATTTGTCATAGCTGGGAAATGCTAAAAATACAGGTTCAGATCACTCTCTGCTAGCAAAGCATTGAGAGGTGTCTCTGGATGAGGCTTGTCAGGCTCCCTGCTAGAAGCTCATCAGTCCTTCAGGGATACAGACAAAGAGGCAGGACTGCAGAGAGTCAGACCAGGCCTCACATGCAGCAGTTCTCTGCTTCAACTGTGCTCACAACAACCTGAGCACATATGTTCACATACATGAAGGCTTCTATACAAACATACTTGAGTGAGAGATAACCTGCTACAGCTGAAGAAGCACATACCTGCACTTGTGGATCCAATTCCTGCTGTAAGCACAGAGCGTGGCATAATCTTTACTGCATACTTGAGGAACTGAGATTTCCCTGTACCTGGGTCTCCAACCAACAGAAGGTGTGATTCACCTTGGGGGAAAACAGTGATGTGGGAGTAGACAGTTCATACACAGACAAACATTGACACAAAATGCTCAGATTAAATAATACTTGTCATAGTCATCTAAAATTTAGCATTATATAGACATTAAAATATGTAATTCTGCACTATTTATTTGGTGTGATAAATACATTTTTTAATAAAGTCATCTAGACACAAATATTTACAACTGAGTATTTGTGAAGTGTTTGCAGGTATTTGACACTTCCTGTAATATGAGTTCTTAGATTTTAGAATGCTCATTTCTCAGACTCAGTTCATTCTTGAATATGAAACAGAAGGATATCAGGTTTTAGTTACCATTCCACTATTCAGTTATTTAAATTATTGCAAAATGGACTAATAAAATCAGCAGGCTGTTTTGCTTAAGTAATTCTTTGCTAACAGTTACACAACTTTGTCTTTTCACAACAATGAAATTACAGAAGTAAATAATTCATCTGCTAAAATCTCAGTAGTGCTCTAAATTTTTTTCACTGTTTTCTACAAAATCCAACTTCAATTCAAATATAAAGTCTATAAGTTTTTTAGCTGTTAGAGCATTAAGAAAATCCTGCATTTGTATATAGAGACATACTTTTAAAAATTATTATGACCTACATAGATTATGACCTGTGTACCACCTGGCACATGGCATATTTGCCATCTAACAACAACAGAAGGCAAATCAGCAGGCAGGTAACTTGGAGTTACAACACTAAGTGAGATGTGGTGACAATCACAGATGGAAAAGTCTGGCATTAGGAAGTGAAATTAATCCTTTAATTTTTCCTTTTAACATACTATAGTGATCCATATTAAGGAAACATTAAGATTCCATCCTTTGATGCCAAATACTGCTGGGAATGTTCTACTAGAAACAAATTCAAAATGTCACTTTTACAATAAAAAGTGAGATGTTTCAGATAAAATAGCTGCCTTTAATATTCTACCTAATGGAAACCTAAAAGTCTGCTTCTATTGGGTTTTATTTGGGAAAAATTAAGTAAAAAGAGGAAGTCTAGACACCCACTTGTCTGAGATTTTCAAAGAATAGTCAAAATTGATTAAAACTTGTTCTCACTCAAGAAAATGGGATGACTGCGCTTCCAAGTTCTTCCTGGTTTGATTTTGGAAGGGTGGGGGGGATGTGGGTGAGGACAGGGATGGGAATGACTGTTACAAAGGACGCGATACTTTTAGAAACAATACAAACCTCTGGTTCGAGTTCCAGCAGCATCAGTCCTCTGCACACCACCAGCAAGCACCATGGCTACAGCCAGCTTCACCAGGTACAATCCAAAAACTTGAGGACATAAGCTAGCCAAAATTTCATTCCTCCCTAAAACAGGAGCAAAAATGGCACTCAGCAGAGTTAAAACTTGGTTTTCCAGGGACTCCCATGTAGACTGACAAATAATTTGGGCAAGAAGAGTAGGGTAGGAAGGAGATTTTAAATTTTTTTTTTTAAATGGCACCTAGAGCGGTTGTTTGATCCAAACTTCCTTCATGATACAGAAGTTAAGTAAGTCACAGTCATAAGCAGCAAAGCCAATCCTATTGCAATTTAAGGAATGAAACGCCATCATGCAAATTCTTTTGTTCCACATTTACAAGTGTAGAAGCTACAAAACCTGAAAGTTTACAGATTTCAAAATATCCCCTTGAAAACTTGTGTGTTGTACATTTAAGAAAAAGTCTAACACTTATTTTGCCTTAAACCTGTGCACACATAGTGTGTTTATTTTCTCATTGTTAGCTTCCTTCTCCTTTGATCCTCCAGTGTCACAGATCCCTCCGTGTCTCTTCCTCCCTACTATAGTCTCTTTCTAGCAGCAGAATATTTCAATCTGCTCTGAAAATGCTGATGGTGTGGAAGATATGTAACAGGATTAATTCTGTTTTTTGAGATTCTGACACCTCCAGCAGATAAGGGGTCTCAGGTTATATGCCATGTGTTACTTCCATTGCTAGGGAATAAAAGAGAGTGACTCATTTTGCGAGCTTAACTTCATGTTTTAAATTTAGATGTAAGTATATGGTACTGGACCTAATGGAAGACTTAAGGTATATGTGTTTCATTTGGAGTTCTTCTGAAGGAATTAACACATCTTTGTTCATCCAAAAGTGAAATTTTAACAACGAAATTTTCCGCCACACGCCGGTCAAGATTTGACTTCACAGTTAGGAGTTAGCATCATTAAGTGACACACACATTCTGTGGCCTCAGACTCCTTAGTCAGGTTTAATCTTTGCCCTCAGTTTCAACTAAAATTCAGACAAACTGACTGAAACAGACACCTTGGGCAGTCAGGGTCCTTCTAATTTCCACCTCAACTTTCTTGTAGCCACTTGAAATTTATTTATTCTGAATGGGTAATATTAGATAGAATGACGTTGCTCTCTGCAGGCTTCCAAAATTTGTCCTGAGAATGAAAGATTAAAAGGGACCTTCAAGATCCTGAGTTACTTTCTGAACAGTTCTAACGAGAATGATAAGAAATATTCTCATTCCAAATAGCAGAAGGAAGAAATGTTATCATTCCAAACAGCATGAAGCTAGCAATTAAATTGCTTTCCAGGAAATGCAGTTTTGAAGAATCTTTAACATAGACAGGATCTACGCTTTCTTATTGTGAGCAGGCTCATTTGAGGGAGGTTCCCACCTGCTTTTCCTCCTGTTTTCTTTAAAAAAGAAAGACTAAGCCTTTTGCAGGGTTTTACAAAACAGACTGTCAGCCTAATAAAGTTCAGGGGTGGAGACCCCAAAGAGTCCATTGAGCTTCTGCAGAGTTGAGGAGAAGGCACTCAGATTACAGAGAGGGACAGAGTTCCACACAGAACTACTGGGAATTCCAAGTTGGCTGACTGTGGACCATGCTAAGTTTAGGAGCCAGCATACTGAACACTGACTGTTCTGGAAGCCACTGCGAATTGAAGGCTCCCCTGCTCCTAACTCAAGGATCTAGGCATCCCAGAGTTATGTTAAAGATGGGATGTGCTAATCCCTATGGTAAAGAAGCAGAGCTTAATTTGGGATGCAGAGACAGTGTGTCAGCTCTCTCACCCCAGAGGCAACAGCTGTGCTGACTAAAGGCAGATCTGATCCACACTATTTCTTCTGAGAAATATGCTACTTCTTTCTTGATTATAAAACATTTTTCTTTTTTTTTTTCCTCTTATACTTACATTCCTTTTCATTTCTTGTTAATAAATGTTCCAAAAAAGACTTGAATAGAAAGCTCAGAGGATGAAGATCAATGCAGTAGGTTTGGTACTTCCTTCCACCCCACCCCAGTAATATTAAAGTAAGAATTTTGTATTCTTGTAGTGAAAAAAATATATTCTTGATGAATGAGTGGTGAGATAGGATAATGAGGGGAAAATGTGTTCAGTCATTGTATTTTCGCTCCTGATTTCATCTCTTTCCAATCAAGTGTCCTACTTAAAAGTGTTCAACCACTAACCTGCTAAGGGATCATTCCTATGCCTTTCCCAGAAGTCTTCAAATTCCTTGCGAACTTCTTCATCAATTACAACCCCTGCTAGCTGCTCATTGTTCACTTTAACATAGTTGGCTTTTAAAACAAGCTCCAAGTCACAGCGTGCACCCTCGTGGAAAGGTTTCCACCTCTGCATTACCACTCCATACACTGTGATGTCATCTCCTAGAGGTAACAACAAAAATTAGTAAAATAACAAAAAAAAAAATCTGACTTGAGGCATGTAGACACTTCAGCTAGCTGTAATGCACAACAACATGATCTAGGTCATGTGTTACAGTTAACAAGGTTAAAAAAAATCTAACAACAAAAAGCAAAACCTCCTGCACTTACTGGAAGTCTAAAACAAAGATAAGGTAGGTTGCTCAAGTCTGTGGTAGGAAGTGTTATGTCTTTCCACCTCTGTTTAAGGGAGGTGAATTCTTAAAGATATACCTCTGCTCGTTTCCTTTTTTAGAAGAGAGGGATTCCTGGCAAACTGTAGAAGCTCTTTCAATTAGATTGATTATACAAAAAAAAAAAATTAGTCAAAACTTATTTGGCTTCTGGTAACCTTTGTGGAGAATGAACCCCAGAATCACTTGTTAACATTCTGAGTAGAGCTTTCTTCTGAGAAAGTACAACCACAAATTAATTTCTTGTGGAAATGTGCCTATCTGAGAATGTTTAGTGCATTCTCCATTCATTGTCCTGCCAATGAGCTTCTTCTCTGAATGCCAAGTAACTTTTTCTACCTGCAGTACTCCTTAGAGAGAGGTCAGCTTTCCTGGCCCTATGAACCTATGGAGGGGCACCTCACACTGTGTGACCCGATGTCCTAGGGAGGTTTGGTGTTCTACACTAACAAGGTTTAATGTACTTCCTGTCTGTCACAACACATTACTTATTGATGCTGATCTGTCAAACAGTCAAGATGTAAGCTGACATGGGGGGTGCATGACATTTTCTGGAATGGTCACCAGCTGCCACGCTAACGTTCAGCCCGAAACAGCACCGTGACAGACGAACACACCTCATTTGGGGAGCCCCCACCACTGACAGCCACCCGACAGAGATTCATCTCAAGTGCAAAACTAAAAATGCTTGTGGGTACAGACATAGGTAATTTATGCTATATCCTCACCAGACTTGCAACTGTCCACCAAGTCATCTTCCAGAACAACCACCATGCAACGAGGGATGCTTCCAACAGACAGCCTCTGAACCTAGGGGATGGGAAGGAAAAGCACTTCTTAAGAACTGCACCTTTCAAAAGCCTTTAATTTACAGCTGCTATGGCATGTGGTCCTTTCCTGGAACTGAGGTCAGTTCTTGCTTTTTACCATAAAACTTACAGTAAGGATGCCCATGCTGCCCTGAACTTAACAATGAAAGTTTAATGCTGATATTAAAGGAAATGGGATTGAGTGTTAAATTAGCAGAAGGTGCTCAGTGCTGGGAGATCTTGTGTGATTTCAATATCTTGCTGAAGAAAGCAAAGCTCACTAAAAGAGGTCATTTGAAAGACTAATTTTTTTATTTTTATTATAGTTTGAGTTATTACTAGGTACTTCTTCGATATGTAAAGTTGACTTTGGGTACTGAAGCATGTGCATGGGTTAGATAACGCTTCACTGAAGTAGATACTGAGTGAATATTCTCTGTATTTTTCTGGTATTTAACCATGACTTGACAGTCTGAGATTAAGTTTAGGTGCCAAGGATTAAATCAAAAACAGGAAACCCCAAATATATATTGACAAATGTGCCAGTAACTCCTGTAATTCTTTTTCTTTTCTTCAGGGCAAAGTCTCTGCAATCTTGTCACAGTCCATTTCCAACAAGCAATCTTTCCATTTACACTTAGAGCTTGCAATAGTTTTGAGAGTATCCACTGCACAAGAACAACAGTCAGAAGGACCTTTTCGTTCTGCAGCCCAGGTCATACATGCCAGAATTCTAAATGTATTCACTCTCTGGTGCCTAGGAAGGTTAATTCACCCTTGTGTATTATCTAAATGGCCACAGGCAGTTCACATCACTGTCAGTACTGATGGCACATGCACAGTTATTTGCAGACCTCAGTAGCAAACACAAGGGAAATTCACTCCTAGTTTAACTTTACTGTTTTTAACAAGCTCATGTTGCTGAAAATCCTTCCTACCAGTGAGATATGTGTGTCACAGGGCATAACAAAATCTAAGTTAAAGAGATTTCCCATATGTCAGAAACAATCATTATATGTTCATGCAATATAGGGCTTATTTCCTAAAAGTTTATTCCCTTACTATTAAGACCTTAATTTCTAACTTCACACATTTCTCTTCACCTTGTCTGTACTTCCACCCAGGGCTACCATCAGAAACCAAACACAAATTCTGGCTGCAGGTTCTGTAAGGATCACATATGCAATAATTGTGAGTTCAATATTGGCTGAAGGGAAGAACATTTGCAGACACCATGTACTGACCACACTGCACAGCTACAGCTGGCCCTGGCCAACACTGGGCTAGCTTTAGTCCTCAGAACCAGTGTTGAACATCAGCATCATGCACAGGAAGTGCTTAGAGGAAAAATAACACACTTGGTGTTACAGGGATTCAACGTGGAAGGGAATTTCATCTATGGAAATTTAATCTATTCACTGACTGCTGGTGTTTTGTACAATATTGAATAGAATTACCCAGTTACAGAAGTATGGTCTACATGTTGGCTTAATTTTTAATTCTTTGACAGGAAATCTCTGACCAATGGGTTACCTGGCTCCTTTCAGTCATCTAAGGCTTGTTTTAAACAACAGTAGACATCCATACTTTAATACCTTCCCCTTTTGTCTATGTTTTTTTTTTTTCCCTTACCTGTTCCTGAATTTTGATTTCTTGATAGTCCCTGCAGCAGGTAGGAGAAGAGGTTGTTCCAGAGAGACACATGAACTTGGTTGAGTTGCAGCCTTCTTCATTGAGGCAGGCTGCTGGACGACAGAAGGCGTAGTACTGCTCGAAGTCAGCCTTGACAGCAAACACATGCTTGCACTTGTTACAGATGTAACTCCGCTCAAACTCCAAAACCTTCACCGAACTGGTGCGTATGACAGTCCCAGTAACAGACAAAAAGTGTCCCACGTCCTTGGATTTAGGAATGTGCTCTCGAGTCAGCTCTGGGCAAACAGGCAAACCTGTTAGACAGAAACATGTGCAGCATAAGGCTGTGCTTATCAAACAAGGACTTACAATGCAGTTAAACAGAAAACACACCAGACATATACAGTAGCCATTGTTATTAGCATTTTATAAACATGATTCAGCTATTCATCTGTTGTACCATAAATCTGATTCACTGTCCTCAGATGGTGAAAATTATCAGACACTGAGCACTAGCTGAAAATGCTGCCAGGTTACTCTCCCACTCTTGCCAAGGGGTGAACAGTCATGAACAGCTTCCATTCATGGAAACGGATCCTGATGTTCTCATATCTGTATTAATTCAGATGTTCCTTTTGCAAATGACATTTATTCTACATCTGGTTTATCTGAATGACAAATTTTTGGTTATGCTACTTAATTGTGGTCCAGGGTTATCCCACAGTTAAACAGGTGTAGCTCCTAATATTGTGTGAATTCTCAAGTCTAGGCAAACTCACAGTTGGAGAGCATTTGATCTTAAATCCACATTGGATACCAGTAAACCTCGAGCTCAAAGAAGATAGCATAAAAAGAATGTAAAGGGGTTATGAACACAGGCAAAGCAAAATCACTTGTAAATTCAAATGCATAGTGACAGGACACTTTCCACTTGCTCTCCCTTAATTCCACCCCAGCAGCCAGTTCAGTCATGTGCTGATCAGGCTCCAGAGCTCACCCATCACTTGGCACCAGAGTGGCTGAAATCCTCAGGAAGATTAATCTCAACAACCTACAAAGTCCTTACAAAAGTAAACGGTCTTGAAATGCTCACCTGAGCAAAATATTGCCTACTCAGAAATTAGTAATGAGCTACAAGATAGCGAATAATTATAAACTTAATTTCTTATCTTTACTTCCAAAATATTTTGGAATTATTTTCTACAGAGATGTAACTACAAATCTGCTAAGAAATAACGTTTCTAAGGGGACCAAAACTATTTGTGCATTTAGGGCAAATATTCTCAGTGACTTTGGCTGGGGAAAAAAAAATTCATATTTATTTCAGTGTTTTCAACCCTAAATTCCTTATTTCAGACATGTAGAAACATTCTGGTTTGATGCTTTTAAACAACACTTGACTTTCTGCTTTTGTTCAAAGAATTTTTTCAAACAATTGAACTAATTTTAAAAGGTAAGAGAATAAAGTAGAAAAAGTGGAATTAAATAATCAGGAGGAAGTATTTTGTAAAACTGCAAACATTTTTTTCTGTTTGACTCTAATAAAGCTATTTAACTGTTCTACCCAGCCTGCTGAAAATTTCATTCTACCACAGATTTGCATTTCTAGTCAGTTCAGGAAAAAATAAAAATCCGTTATTTCTCCACCTGTTTTGGCTTTTTTTTTTCCTTAGTTCAGTATTGCTGCCCCTGAAAAAGCTTTGCAAAGTGCACCACATCTTACACTAGAGAGAGCTGCAGCACTGTTGTCAGGATATATGATGATCATCTCTGTGAATTTTGAAGAGACAAATGTGACAAAAAGAGCCTTCATTCTGATCATACTAGACTGCTTGACAAATTCTTTAATTGAGTATGTGCCTCTTTGTATTAGTTACAAAAAAGCTATTTAAAATATCAGAAGCAGCTTGGCCTTCACTAACAAACACAGTGGTGCTCAGGCTAATGATAAACAAGGAAAAATCATTTAATGGATTTGTAGCAAAAAATAGAAGTTATACAATCAAATTCCTACAATGCTGAAATTCAGATAAAGAACTTTTACTTTCTTCAGTGAACTCCAGGTAATCATCCATTATTAATAACTGCATATCCACACTCCTTCCATCCTTTTTTGAACCCCTAGATGCCCTGTCCATATTGGTAGAAAATGTTGAGATTGTTTCTTATATCTGGTGTATGCAAAATCACTTTTCCTCACTTAATTCCAAGCCTGACGCAAAGATACCATCACCAAACTCGTGGTAGGTGCCTGCTGCTCCCACCAAGAATAGTGCACCACATTCTCATTCCCTCCTTCTCTGACATGGGAATGGGAAGTGGCACTCCAAGATGAGAATTCTGAAGGTAATCAGAACTCAGCACCTACTTAAAGGTAACAGTATCATGGGAAAATTTGGGTGGAAAAAGGGCTATAGAAAATTTAGGTTATTTCTTTTTTTTCTGCAGTGAGCCTTTCAGTGGTACAGAGCATTAACCAAATTATGTGGACAAATGCTATTTTGATCCAGCTGGACCTCTCAAGGATAACTGTCCCTGTTCTTCACCAACATCTCTCCAGCTTATGGATGGAATTATCTGTGAGTCTGCTGACTGAATTCTATCAATGATCAGTCAGGCTTGCTTTTATCAGTTACTAAAACTATTTGATCAAGGGGGCTAATTTTGCCAGAGGTTGATAAGGGACTATTTAGACAAAACATCACTGTGGGAGGAATGATCAGCTCCAGCAAGAGGCTGATAGGAGGAAAAGGAACGTCTTAGAGATACCACTACTCTTGCAGAGATCGTCTCTCCTTGCTGTATTCCTTCTAATACTTCCTTGGAGTCTTTTTCCATGCTGAAGCCCTGAATGATGTAAATGCATCTCAGAACACTAGGAGGAAAGCTTTACCTCATTCCTGCTTTCATAGGTACAGGAGGGTGCTTGTCGTCAAGTTTCAGTCCAACACAAGAGGCCATCCTTTTACCTCACACACTCAGCAGCTGAGTACAAGCTCCTCAGCACCTGAACACCACAGGCTAAATGTATTTCTGATGTATGCGTTGTCATTACAACATTTTTATGGAAACTCACTGGAATGAAACACAGGCCTATTTAACAATGTGATTTATCCAAATTCAAGCTGCCAAAAGACTGAATGATCATAAGCCACTCCACAACAGGACAGAGGAGGGAAACACAGGCTGCCAGCTCTCGGCTTTGCAGACTATTGCTCCAAATTGTTATGATCAGAAATGACCAGAAGGGATGGTGCCACTGCTGACCCTGTTTCCCACAACAGGCAAAAAAGACATTTCAATCCCAGAACCTGCACTCCACATTTACCAAAACTCAAAGCTACTAAAAATTTCCCAATAATAAGGAATAATGATATATCATCTGGCAGTAAAAACATTACTGAATCCTCCATTATTAATCACGCCTTCCAACAGTTCCTTCCAATTTTATGACAAGCAATTTTATAACAGTTAAGCATAAAATTCAACACTTTCAGACAAAATTGTTACAAGACAACTCAAAATTTAGACTTTGGAAGATGGCTGGAGCCAATAAGGACTGAGTGCCAACGGGCATGGTAGGGAAGGCAACCTGCAGTAAAACTTTGGAACCATTTATCTTCCCCTAAAACTTTTTTCCCAGGACTTTTTTTTCCCTTTTTTCTTCTCTCAACATCTTCTGTCCAGAAGAAATAATGAAAGACCAGCTGCTGCTTTGGAGAAGTCTTTGCCCTGGAAAGGCTTTAGTGTAAGCCCTTACCCAGCGAGGGACACGCAGCCCAGTGGGCATGGCCACAGCTTTTCTTTTGGGAGGTGATCTACACCCATCCACCTGTTTGCACGTGTTCCTTGCTGCTCAATAAACACTAAGGATTCCCTCGGCTTCAAACACAGGAACGGCAAGAATTAAACTCGCTCATTCCATGGCACCCCAATAACTGGTTACGGAAATGTTGGCAGTTTCCCTGAAGAGCCAAGGAAGAATAGTTTGTTACAGAGTACGGAACTTTTGGCAGTTTCCCTGAAGAGCCAAGAAATGCCGGCAGTCCCGGCTGGGAGGTGCAGCTCTCTGCAGTCCCGGCCCGCACTCACCCGAGACCCTGGCGTGCAGGTTCTGCTTGAGGCTGAGCTGTGCGGGCTCCGCGCTGTCCTGCAGCGCTGCCAGCGCGGCCCGGCGCAGCGCGCTGTCGAAAATCGGGAGCACCTCGCTGGGGAAGGCGTTGAAGAACTCCCCGATCTCCATGTTGGTCTCAAAGAGCGTCAAGGCGTCGACGACGACCGGGTAGTGCGCCTGCTCGTCCGCCTCCCTCAGGATGGCCAGGATTTCGTCCTTGTGGTGCTCCAGCACGTACGACTCGAACACCTGCCCGATGAGGCTCACCTGCTCCGCGCTCAGCACCATGCTGTCCCTGGCTGCCCGGGGCGGGCAAGGCGCGGGGAGGCGCTCACTCACACAGCGCCGCTTCCCGCTACGGCCGCGCGCCGGGCGGGAAACTTTGTCTTTCCCTGGGAAAAGCCCAGCGAGGAGCCAGGCGAGGCGGGGCGGGCGCAGCTCCTGAGCTCGGGCAGGCAAACCTCCTCAGGGCGGCACCTCCGCCGCCCGCCACCGGGACCGCGGCAGGCACCGAGGCCGGGCCGGGCCGAGCCGAGCCGCCCTCAGTGACGGCTCCCGCCAACCCAGCCCGCCCCGCCCCGCCCCGCCCCGCCTGCCGGTGAGAGGCGGGGCGCTCCTCCCGGTAGTGCGAGAAGCAGACTGGGGCGGCTCTCCTTCCCTCGCTCTGCAGGCGATGAGGGCAGGCGGCTCCCGCAGCCACTTGCCAGCCCTCCCGCTCCGGCCGCCTCCAGCACGGCAAGTTTTGAGGGCGGCCAGCCGGCTGCTGCCCCAAGCGCGTCCCGTCCCGCTCAGCACCGGGCAGCGAGGGATGCGCGGCGCTCCCTGCAGCCCGCCCGGCAGGCAAACGGGCAGCGCCCGCGGCCCCCCGCTCCCCCTCGGTACCTGCAGCGGGGCCGCCCCGCTCCCGCCGCTTCCCGCCGCGCCGAGGCAGCGGCCGCAGCTCCCTCACCCGGCGGGAGGAGCGGCTCCGTCCCCGCCCCTCCGCGTCGCTCCACGCCCGGGCCCGGCGGGCCCTGAGCGGGGCGGGGCGGCGGAGAGCGGCCGGGGCCGGGCGGGATGCCGGGGCGCTTGCCGCAGGAGAACCGGCCCGCCCGGGAGCAGGAGTAGGAGCGGGGCGGCGAGGCCGGCACGGGGCAGTCCGGGGGCACGGGGGACGCTCCAGCTGCTCGGCCTCTCGGGAACAAAAGATCCGTCTGCGGGCTCTCCGTGCCGCTCTCTGCAGCCCGTGGAGAGAGACGCTGCCCCGGCACAGCGTGGAGGATTGCGAGGGCTGTGGACAGCGGTAGCCTCGAGGCAGCTGAAGCTGCTTCCTACAAGCTCCCTCTCCACCCCCGTGGGTTACACCTCGAAGTCTAAATTTGGTTTCTTTGGAGAGAGCTGCACGACAAGCCAGCCTCTTCCCCCTTCTTCATGAGGGCGTAACAGAGTCTGAGGAGTTTGGGGATTTTATTAATGAAACCAAAAAGCAGGGTTTGCTGCAGGCTCTAAAGCTGTTGCTTATGCAATTTACAGTATGGTATTTTGAATAGTTTCTTATCTATTTTTCCCCGCATTTAACAACCCAGTGACATGCTCTACAATTATTTGAAATAGTTTGGGTTTTAGCTAATGCTGTATCAAAGTCCTGTTCCAGGCTGTTACCATCCGGTTTAAAACCAGAAGAGCAAAGAAGACTAAGTCTCTATTACCAAACGGAAAGAACTTTGAAGGTTCAAAATATATTCAAAACACATGATTAAAACCAAACGAGGTTAAATGTTGGTGTGGAAAAATTGATATATTTTATTTAATAGTAAAAGAGGCAAAGAGAAAAAAAGAGAAAAGAAACAGAGAAGTGGGGGGGGGGGGTGGGGAGGACAGGGAGAGTGACAGAGGTTAGGTAGAAACATATTGCCCTTCTTAGGGTCCCAACGATTGCCTTCTGTTTTACTTTCAAATTTTCTTGATACCTCTGAGAAGGTATTTGAATCTCTTTCACACATCCATTCAAGTCTTGCAGTATCACAGAGCACAGGTTAATGTCCCCATAACTTCAAAGTGTTGAGCGATCTTAAAGCTATTCTCCATTGAGCTGCTGACTCCCAGGCCCTCTCATTGTTAGCCTGTATTAATGATGACTTCTTGATAGGCAATCAAAACAAAAATCACTGTCCATGTAAGATCTTAACCAAAAAGTGTACTACACTAACACCAATAGTTCTATAATAAAAACATATCAAAAGAAATGTACACAGTTTGTATTTTAATACAAAATTTTACAGTTGGTGTAGGGGTAAATCAACACTTCTCAAACAAGAAATAATATCCTTTAGATGCCTTATCAGGTTATGATATATGGCTTTAATAGGTAAAGTAACTACTTTAATGCCTTAATAAAACTAAGATAATTAATTTTAACGTCTAGCATGCTGGGTTGTTTTTCCCTCCCAGTCCTATTTAAATTTTAATGAATAAGAAAGCTGCAGTGTATACTTCACCTCCTGACTATATTATCTTACTACCCGTGAGTTCATCTGAAGAATGTTTGGCCAGCAAAGAAGGGAATGGTCTTGGAATGTTTGGAGAAAAATTTTGTGTGGAAGTTCACAGGTGCTTTAAATTACAAATCAGATTTCTCTGAATTGCTACTCCACATGCTATGGGAAGAGGATTTCTGCACAGGACTCCTGTCTGGTGAATCAGTGGATGGACGTTCAGTTACCTCTCCTGCATTGTTTGAAAACACAAACTTCAGTGTGATTGTAGATGTTGCCTAAATCCTCACCTGAAGAAAACAGTGTTTCCAGCAAAAGACTGCTTCATGGGGATTATAAAGAGGAAATGTTTTAACCCCTAGATATGCATCTAGAAGAAAAATACATTTTGTTTTATAATATGGTCCTGTTGTAACCAGTGTAATAAATTCAGCTGCAAAGGCATTCCTGAGATCTGCACTTAAAATATAAATTGATCACTATGAAAATTCAAAACAAGTTCTTTCTCTGACATACGCTTTCAGTGTCAATTTTAATCAGTTTATAGTGCTGGTTTTGCAAGCTACAAACCCAGGCTGCTATTTTCCAATAATGAGAGAGTTATTGCTGCACATTTGTTAGCAGTTACCTGCCTCCTGGTATGGTGGAGCTGTCATCTCTGTGAATTCCTGGAGGTGCCCACGTGTGCTTCCTCAGACTGTGTTGGTAGCCTGAACAACCAGTGCAGCAGTATGAAAAACAGTGCAGCTTCCTGCAACTGGGGCAGCTGATTTTTCAACTACAGAGCAAGTAGCAGATGTTGGTATGTAAAGGCTGTGATCAGGTAGTGGTTCCTACAAGAAAAAGCTGAAGTTATTTATCAATTTACTATTATCTAATAGTAACTAGTAACTGTTATGTGCTTAGCTGAGTAATGAAGAAACGTTTGCTCAATAAGAAGTTATCAAAAAATGTGTGAGGCCCTTTCAAAAACCCATGAGATAGCCTCTTTTGAAATCATGATGCAAAATGGACAGGGAAAAGTAATTGTTTCAAACTAGTGGATGGAGACAGTGCTGGCAGTTACCAGCCTGAAAAGCTCTCTTGTCCTAGGCTTGGAACACTTGCCTGGTTTGGCTCTGCTTTCCACTTGGAATAATAATTTCTTACATAAACCATATTACTATTTTTGCTTTGAGGTCCCTCCTAATAGTCCTGTGTGGTAATGAAGACAAAGACTTAAACCTGCTCTGTTTTTCAGTTTTACAGAACACAGTGTGTGCCCTCAATGTGGGTTTGTTCCAGGAGAGGAGTACAGAAGTGCCCATTAATGCTGTGGTCAGGGTGGTGGCACAGTGTGCAGTTTGGACACTGCCAGCAGGGCTGCACACGAACTGAGAAGGGCTCATGGATCCCACAGGTTAGGGAAAGGTTCAGACCAGGCAGCATAAACATGGCTGGATGTTCACGTGGCTGTTAAACGTGGGCTCCAGACTATGCCCTAAGGTGTGTCTCTTGGCAGCTGAGGCTGGGGCTGCCTATGAACTCATGAATCCTTGCACTTTTAGCTTTTTCCAGAATACCAGGTACTGCAAAGATCAGGAACACAGTGGCATTGTCATCATGCAAGTTCCTTAATCTCAAAAGCCAGATACTGACTTATTTGACAAATACATTTTACAGGTTCTCAAGGCCATTTGGTAGAAAATAGAATTTTTTCTAGTTTCCTCTCATTGGTTTTTTGGGCATTTTATTTTTGGTTGGTTTTGGGACTTTTTTTTTTGCTATTTTTTTGGTTTGAGGAGACTGATAAGGCTCTGAGTGTGGCAGACCTAGTAACTGAGAGCTTCTAAACATTCAGATGCCTACTAGTAAAAACAGGCACACCTTTCACTGAATAGGTAAATGTAGGGATCATTATCTTCGTATTCCTGTCCAGTTATGCGAAAATGCACAAATGAAATTGAAGATGGGAGAAGGCAGCTGATCCCTTGCAAAGCATGCAAGAAAAAATACACAACACTCACTTCAGAACATTGTAACAAAATGATCTAGTGAATTTTATTTTGGGTAACAGCCAAGAAATCTGACATTTTGCCCCATATGGCTTTCTTCTAAAATTAAAAAGTTGCATATACCTACAGTTGAGTCCACCAGCTACAGAAAATCTGATGTATACATTTTTAATCCATGGCAGCATCACCAGAATACAGCTTTCAGTGGTGTTTTCAAGGTGAATTATATGATAGAAGTTTTTAAATGTGCATTTAGAAGATTTTTATATCGTTTATATGAAAACATACAAATTTTTCATTTATACATATAGTACATACAAAACTCATTGTAATTAGCAAGTATCTTCATCTGGGTATTTACCTTTGTGCATATAGCAAAAAAGGATGCAGTTAGGGCCTTAGATGAAATATTAAAGTTCAAGACCTTTGTATATGCTAACTAGAACCTTATTCAAATAACTCAAACATATTTTTTTCCTGCTTTTAAAAGATAAGAGATTTAGCTTAAAAATACATTCATAAAACAAAGACAATATTCTCCCTGAGACTACCAGTGTGAGTTAATTTGTGGTAATCTTTGAATGAAAAAATATAAAAAAGACAATAAGCTCTGGTTTTCTCTAAGCTGCAACAAATTTCTTGAGCAACACTGACATCATAAAGGGTATAGATTGGGGAATCATGCTCACTAGCTGAAAAACAGTTTCATATATTAGTTTAAGAAGAAGAAAAAAATTTAATACAGACAAGAGAAGGTAACTAAGTTTTAATGAAAGACCTGTATCTGTAGTATGTATTAATGGGACAAAGTAGTGTAGTTGGTATTTGTTTGTTTGTGGCTTCTGTTTTTTAGTTTCAGACATGAATTTTATCCAAAGCAAGACTATATGCTCAAAATGTAGATTCTTGATTTACACAGAGATACCTAAAATACTTCTCTAAATATTTCAAGCATTTGTTTTTGTTAATATTCATAAAAGAAATATAGAACCTGTGAGAACAGTTTTTGTTGAATTCAATGATAAAATCTTTGATTATAACTAGGTGGTGAAGTCTCATAAGCAACAGGTGAGGAGTCAACCCCCCCTCCCCAATGAACAGCTCCTGGTTTGTGGCATTTCTCATCTTCTGTCAGAATCCATCTGCTCTGAAGGCCAGCAGCTACACTAGGTTTGTTTAGCGTTTCTTCCTTTTAAATGTTAGCCAGAGAAGGTTTTTAAACTGCTACAAAGTAACAGAACTGGGATGCATTAGACATATCCCACCCAAATTGGAGAGAGTGAGAGATATATATTTTTCCTTTTACAGTTCAAATTGCATTTATAGTAACCATGCAATTATGTTATCTGGGGGGAAAAGCCTTACCTGAAATCAAAGAAAACACATTTATAGGAAAAAGGGGGAAAAAGCATTATGTTTGTTCTACCAAAATTTATTATGTAGTAATTACAAAGTTTAAAGATTCTTCCATGTTAAATAAAAATAATAGTTATAATTACACATATTGTATAGTACCATGTCAGGTGATTCCAACAAATATAACATGAAATACAGTGCAGTTTCAAATCAGAAAGACAAATACTTTCTCATTCACAGTGTTTGACAAATTACAGGAAAGCTTGTTCACATGAGGGTTTACTTAAGGTCATGCTCTTATAAACAGTCCACATCACGCTGTGCCACAAAGACAAATCATCTCTCAGAACGTAAAGTATCGGGCAAACCACTCCTGGCGCTGTGGGTCTGGGGAAGCCACTGGTGAGGCATCAGTCTGAGGAGGGCTAAATTCACAAAAAGAGAACAAAAAAACAATTATCCTACAACTACGTGAAAAGTACAACTGTTAGGAGATGAAAAAGAAAATCAAAGAATATTCGGTAAGGAACACAGTCTGTTTTTCCATGGATTAATTTATCAGTGTGCCTTAGGATGTGATTTAATGTCTCCCTATAGAATCTGTGATCATCCACTCCATTGGAGAGCATCAGCAGCACAAGTCAGTTCAGTAGCCACATTAGAGGGTGGGCAAGTAGTATTTTGGAAAACATAATTTTAAATCTCATAAAGAGCTGTAGTTTGCAGAAGAATAAAAAGAGTTTTCTTGGAAAAGCATGACTGTAGAAGGGTCCTCTTTTAGCATCCTTTTCCTGTGGTAAAGTTAATTTTGAAAAATATGATGTGAACATCATATTTGTAGACATGTGCTCACAAAGACTGGCTGGCAACTGAACAGAAATACACACTTTTGTAATAATACCCATCACAAATATCACTTGCAATTGTTCATGCACACACTTAAAATATGCCAAGATACTAGAAAAAACAAACTGCTGTGCTGCAAACAGCATTTGGCTCCTCTTTGAAAGCTTAGCATTCTCACAAAATGAACAGGAAAGAATAATTTAAATTTAATTACACAAATTCCTTTATCAATAAAAATTGGTAATAGAATAATTCCTACTATAGGATAATACAGAGCACAAAACATTTTGGAGTGGAAACTCCAGCATCACAGTCCATGGGGTCATGCACATGCATGTTTATAGATACCTGAGCATATTCATGCATATAACATGCACAGGAAAAAAATAGCAACAGTACTTTTTTTTTTTAAAGAAAAAGTTTTTCTTGAAAAATATTGTTTTCTGCTATCTATTTTAGATTCTATCATTTGTTTCCCTTTATAATTAGCAGTTGCCAGGTATGTGATCTTTTGCATTAAACCAAAGGAGAGAGCAAACAACCAGCTGTGGAACCACACTTGTGGTTCTACATTTCACTTTAAGTTGGTATCATAGAGGTAAGAGATCAGCACCTGCTAGATACAAAGTACAGCACTTCAGTGCATTTAATATGTGGGCATATCAAGACAAAAGATTAAAATTCTGCCTCTAAAATGTCATTTTTAAATTATTCAATTCAGTAGATTATTTTGTGAGAGAACTACTTGAGACTTTAATGCTGGTTTTGATTACTGGAAGCTCAGCATTAAGCACCCAAGCCTGTAAATTTCCTGTTGCTGTAGTAAGGTTACTCCTATGAAACAATTTCACATAGGTGAGGAAAGAGGAAACACAAAACATTCACCTAGCACGGAAAATAATTTTCTTATATAAAAATCATTATCTTATATTACTAAATAAAACAACCTTCGTGCTAGTATCAATTCCTAAATGAAAACCAGTAAATAACACAAACATCTAAAACAATTGTTCATATATGTAAACAATTGGAAGCACATGAATTCTGTTAAGGTATTTATAAAGGTTTTCAAAGTTCAAGGCTTAGGGAAAAGTGAGAGACTACTCCACATTTCAACAAGGTCTACAATAAAAAGGAATACTATAAAGAGGTTATAATTATAACCTAAAAATTAAAAACACTGTAAGAGTACTTGTACCTCTGAAAGGCTGATAGAGCAAGTGGGATTCAGCTCAATAAGAATGCAAAATTTTCCAAAGTTAAGCAAAAAAAAAAAGATTGGTGAGGCAGTGCTCACCTCAAAAACGTCTTGGGCTCTTTGGGTGGCATTGGCTGTGGTAGTGGTTTGCTGCTGCTGAACTCAATATCGTGGATGGGTGAGTTAGGAATGGGGTCCAGGCGGTTTGGATGTCCATTGCCCACCACTCCGCTAGAATCCAGAGCACTTAGATTGGGGACACTCACAAACCTGTTTGTTGATTTATCGTTCTTCTTCTTTTGCTGCATTAAAAATAACAAATGTAAGGAAGGCTTCTTGCACCGGGACAGATGAGGACATTGGCTAATTTAGAAGTTTTGTGATGGCTGGCTTGGAGGTTTTTTTGAAGGAGAGAAACTGGGACAGATTTGGCTCTTTTTCCAATTGTAGTCTTCTGTTTCCTTTGACCTGAACACCACAAATTTTCACAGAAAAATCGAATTTCTAATCAAAATGATTAGGTTATTATGATTTAGTGCAATAATCAATGACTTTATTACATGAGTATATGATCTTTCAATATAACATTTGGGTTATATTGAAACATTGGTTCTATTTAAACATGTATTGGTTCTATTTAAACATTGGAGATTGACAATCTTGTGGAAAATTTCCTTTCAGTCTGTTAAACCTTTCATGTTTACTTAAATCTTTTCTTGATATCCGTGAAACAGCTCTACTATCAAATGCAATTACAGCAAATTTAAATGATTAAAAAAATGGGTCTTTCCAACACATTTCACTCCATCACTGAGGCACATTTTGGTAACTGGACCATAAAATCTGGAAAAGCACCTACACTTCTTTCAGAGCAATTACACCCTCTCAGTCAGCAAAGCATTATAGCAGAACAGCTAAAGATAAAAATATTACTGTACAGAAGTCCAGTTTCTTGCTCAAAGAAAGGGCCTGGCTTTGATGCTAATACAGCTGCCACTTCTAGACACCAGATGGCACAACTGAACATATTTTTTTTCAATACTCTCCATACTTCTCTTGACAGTATTTCAAGGGATTCAAAATCTTTAGGAAATCTATTTTTATTTCACTATTTTACATTCCAGAACACATCACACAAGGGAGTCAGTGATCCTCTCTGTTTTTATAGATATTTTAATGCAGAAGGATGTTTCAAATAATTTTATCACTTTTCTTTTAAATGCTGTCTGACAGGACATAGTGTGTTATTTTCTGACTTCTATCACTTTTATCATGTCCACAATAAAATACTAAAATTCAAAGTGCCTTATTTCCAAAAGTAGGAGTTTTTGACATACCCAGAGAAATAAAAAACTTCCTTGCTCAAAAATACAATGAATTAGGTATTATTTAAATATATAATAAATAATTTCTTCCAATTACTTATATGTAATTCTAACAAAGAAGCTAGGAGAAAAACCCCTTAAGGGCTTATTAACTACATATATGTGAACTAAATAAAGTGAAAGACAAGTGGAATATCATGTTGTTTCTATATAACATTTTCCATCAGAATTCCACCTGAAACAGAAGAGCTGTTCTATTCAAGGGTGGGCACAAGTTCAGCTGGAGACAGAGTCCTATTGTTTGTTTGCACTTTCTTCTTTTAGGCTCTCTGCTAGCTTTGATTTCAGTGCCTGACCTCTCCAGTGCTGGCAGATGCAAATGATACTAATTGCAGACATGTACTTGTGGGTGTGTTTGTCAATACACAGTTAAAATACCCTGACAATCTAACAGAAGGCAATAATAGAAAAAAGTGGGTTTTAAGCATCACAGTGAATGATCATCAGCTATAAAGGATTAAACTAAGATTGTCCCATTCATGTCTGCTGTAGTAGCTGAAGAAACAAGAAATAAGAAGAAATAGTTTGGTGAAAGTAACCAACTATGTAAAATACACTTGCAGGACAGTATCTGCTGTAATTAAAACAGTGTGCTAAACAAACTGTTGTTAAAATCTGTGTGCTCCACAGGTGGCTTGTTTCTGGAAAGTGTACGTTATCCACATAAGTGCTTAGAAAAATACTATGATTTATATAATATTCTCTATGAAACAATCTATGCTTCTGAAGCAGTCAAATCTGGAGAGAAAATTGTGTGTATTGTTTCCATGAAATTCATGCAAAGTATTAAGAAACTTTAGATATAAGAATGTAATACTATACTAAACATTGCAGAAATTACAGAAGCTCTAACACATACTGCAATGGCTGTAATTTTGTATTAAAATGCAAAGCCTGTGGTAACTCATAACTTCTGTATTTTTTTTTTACAAAAAAAGAAAAGAGAATGAGATTTTCAGTTTCTTTGTAATTCATTCTCCAATAATACAGTATGTGCTTTGACAAAATAACATAACATTGTCCACAACTCATGAAATGAAAGATCAGAATGTACTGGCATACAAGACACTTCTAAAGTCTAAACATTTTAAGTGATAGGAGCATATTACAAAAATATGTGAATTATCACTATGGAAATCCGATGCTGAAGTACTTTTCCCAAACACTTCAGATTTCACACAAAACAATGTTATATACTAAATGGTTACATTTTACATCTTTAAAAATGGACAGGCTTCCAACATTTTCAAACAACCATTGAAATTGTACCTGGAAGTCCTGGTATTGTCTCAAATGGGCCCAAACTAATTTCTTTTATGCAGTTAGCATAAAAATTAGGCATCCAGATAAGCTTGGGAGAGCTGCTGGGCTTGTGAAAATGATAGGAGAATGTTGACATTTTGCAGCAGAGTTTGTGCAGAAGTGTGAAATATGCTGATCTGATGTGAAAATGCAGTAAGGGTGGCTAAAAACCACAGCCTGATCTCAAATAATGGAGCCAGACTTCCTTTTAAATAACCTGAGCCTGAACCTTGATCACTGAAGCTCCTGAGCATCTGATCCACTCAGGTTGTGCCCTTGGGTTTTAGCCTCTGCTTCAGAACCTTCCCAACTTCTGTCTCCAGCTTTCACTTCCCCTTCCATGCAAGTGAAATAACCTATGGGTTATCACAAGGAGGAAGGAAATGTCAGAGGACTCACTCCTGAAGTGGTGCAAAGGAATAGTATTTAGGTGCTCTACCAGGAAGTCTACTCACTTCCCTCAAGAAGCAATGCTGCTGGCTTTTGAACTCACAGGAAGGCTACTTTGTCAGTGTGTACAGTAGCCTTCCCTGGCTGCTATTCAGCGGGATGGAGAGAACTCGCAAAGGTTGCTACTGAAGGGCTTTCATTTGCATGGGTGGTGACAGTAACTGAGAAGGCTAGAGACTGACTTCAGTCTCTTGCAGCCTCCACTGTCCACACTGGTTTGTCATTCCACTTCTCCAATCTTACTCTATGTCTTTCCCCTTTCAGACTCATCCCATGCCCTTCTCATGCATCTCCCCTTCCCCTTTTTACCCTTATTCCCTTCCTTTTACTGTTCCTTCTCCCTGTCTTTCTAACGCTCTTCCACCCTGAGTGCTTCCCAAAAAGTGCTAAGTGCCTTTGCACTTCCCATAATAACCAAGAAAAATTACAAAACTAAAACCAGTTAGGGGTGTCACTGCTCTCTGTGGCATGATATAGTTCTACCCTCTATTGCCTGTCACTTTTCCATTTTAAATTTGTAGTTTTGTGATAAGAACCTGTGTTTTATGTCACACATGTCAAGCAAACCAGGGCAACAGCATCAGTGGATCTCTCAACAACACAAAAGAAACAAACATCCACAAAAATAAATAGACAAATGGAAAACTATGTTCCTTGTTTTGAACATGTCTGTTAAGAGTGATTTATGTATAGATGCAGGCACACACACATAGACATAAATCTTTTCTTTTTACTATATCTTTAGATTTCTTCTTTTTTTTACTTTAGCAATGAAGTCCATGGAACATACCTTCACCAATGGATTAATAACACCAACATTAGGGCTTGCATTAAACATTTTGTTGTAGTTAGTCTCCCTGTTTACTAGCTCCAGCTGATAGAACTTTTTGTCCTCCTAAAAAGAACAACAGATAGAAACTCCTTTTTATGCATTTTAAATCAGTTAGTGGCCAAATCTGCCTGTAAAATGGTCTCAAATGAATTTATGCTTACATTTTAAAATAAACTGATAATTCTAAAAATTGCATCTCATGTTTATATATTATTATATAGAATGATCTAAATAATTTCTATTTATTCAGTTCCGTGGTCCTGAGAGTGAGCACAGCTTAATGGATTACGTACTGCAAAAGACTCAATATAGTCAAATTCTGATAATTACTCAATTTTGATTTCCTCATTCCTTCATGCTTCTTAATTGGGATCTAATCAGATTAACCCAAGCCAGGGTGTTGTGCCTGAATTTGGGAAGCTCAGTGGGTCAGGATCTTGGTCTTAGAAGCCTCACAGAAGAAACTACTTCTTATATGGCTTACATGGCTGCCTTGTCCCAGGATTGGAGGCAGGAGACATCTGATAAAGGATGTACCAAAATACTTCTTGTAATAATGTATTATGCTTGATTTTGGGAAACACTCTGTGTCTAATTAGTTTTACTATTATGAGTCATTGAAACCAGAGGAATAATGTGTCAAAGAATATGAATATTCTAGCAGGATTGGTTCTTTAAATACATTTCAAACACTTTGAAACAGATTAACTTTTGTATTTGTCAAGATATTAACACCAAGAGAGCATAGAAGTCTTACAATCAATTTCTTTATGAGTTGGTCCCGCTCTGCAATTAGGTCTTTCAGTTCTGAGATAAGCTGCAAGTCTTCTGGTCTTGATTCTCTGTTTTTATATTTTTCTTCCATTTCTTCTAAACTTTATAGAAAAGAAGAATATCCCCTTTAGCCTGATCCAGTGTTAAATGATGAGTGAATAGTCACATTTTTGATAAGTACAAAAGAGAGTTCAAGGAGTAAAAACAAAGGATGACTTTCTTACCACTTTGAAGGAAATCAATTTTTATGTTCTCCTTCCACTTTAGATAGTTAAGAAACAAAAGAAACAAAAAAGCCCCAATAACCCTAACTTCTGCTCCAGCAGATAAGAATTTAGGGAACATTCTAAAAACTTAACATCCTTCCTGTGCATGCACTACTGCATTTTTGAAAAGGGCCACTTGTAAGTCAGGCTAAAAATAAGGCATTCAAAACCACGGCATCTTCCTCAGTTCTTGTGGAACATACTGGAACAGAAGATACCCAAGAACACTGAAGACTAATTGGTAACTAACTCCTCTTCACAAAAGCTACTTAGTACTATTAGAGATGAAATAAAGAAATGAGCTGCAAAACAAAAGGAATAACACTTGGATATTAGGATATCTAATGTAACAACTAATAAACATTTGAAAAAAAAATAAAGAGGAAATTTGAAATGTCTGGTGGGAAAGCATTAAAGGAGAGAAGTGAAATAAGCCAACTGAGAGACGAATTGTACAAATAACCACATAAATATCCCTTTTACTTAAAGAACAAGTTTTGAAGACATGACAACTTCAAGTTGTTGTGTCTCCTTTAAACTAATAACATGCTCACGATGCTAAATATAGTTTCAAAGGAAAGTACTAAAATATGTCTCTCACATATTCAGCCCTCATGCAGATTAGTGAACCAAGTATCAGAACAGATTCAGGAAATTTAACAAACTTAGTGAAAACAAGAAAGGAAATCCCAACCAAACTCTGAGAAAAATGTATTAATTAAATTGAATCTAAATCAGGTCAAGCCTAATTCCTCAAGAATTAAACAAAGTGTAGACACCTGGAAGCAGACCTAATTTTTCACTTCAGATAAATGTTTTCTCTTCAAAAGCAACTTTGAGATTTTACCTTGATTTGCAGCTGAAAAATCAGTTAATATTAAATGATATAGATAGTTTAATAACCTTCAAATAACCTGTACATATTCTGAGGAGATTATATAATGCAATTACATAAAACAATATGAATGAGAACAACATGATTCTTTTTACTTGCAGAGAAGGCATCTGACTCAGCAGAACAGAAATAGCCTCAGCTGGCTTAATTTTTGTGCATACTTTTTATGCTGGGTTAAGCTATTGTACATAGATCCCAACAGTACAGTAGATAGTTACACACAGCTGTCATTTTATTTTCAGGTATTTCAGAGAACTGGAGGGTTTTTTTCTGTTTCAAATAGATAATTTGTAATTTTAAGACTTTAGTTGTAGAGCCTAACAGATGACACCCACTCTCAAGTACTCCAAGACACATTCTCCATTCCACAAACATTCATGAGGCCGTGCTTTAGGTGACGCTGAACCTGGGAACAGTTACTTGAGAAACAGCTGCATAAAACTTCTCTGTGTTGGTGTGGGTACGTGTGTGTGGTTTTGGGTTTTGTTCTGGTTTTTGGTTTTGGGGCTTTTTTTTGTTTGGTTTTTTTTCTTTGTTTGTTTGCTTTTGGTTTTTTTAAATTTGTTTGCTTTTCTACATAGTCTCCTCTTTGGACAGCTTCTTGCTTCAGTGTGAACAGAGAAATAACACACTGAAAGGCAGGTCAGGGCACCCTGGATGGTGCTTGCTAATTTTGGGCCAGTGGCTGCTTCCTCAAAGCTCTAAATTTGAACTAAAGCAAGGAGTAGAAAACCAGCTAAATTCAGAAAACTCCCTGCCATTGAGAAGCAAACAACTTAATGCAGAAAACATTTAGGGTAAACAGTTCCAAAACAGCTCTGGTGGCTGCTCATAGGCCTGCTTCTCATACAAGATAAATGCAGCAAACAGGAGGTAGCTTACACCTAATTTACTGAATGGCAAGGTACCACATTTATCAGGGCATAAGAGCATGCATGTGGACAATTACAAGGGGGTGAAAACTAGAATTTTATAACCATTTTATTTGAAGGCAATTTCTGAGGGCTCATTATCCAGAAAAAGCTAAATGCATTTTGGCTTTACTGTCCATTTGTAATTGATACTTATTTAGAAAAGCTTCCCATCAAAAACACAGAACCTATTTCTTCTCTCTGCCATAAATCTTCCATGCTGCAAACACAAATCCCTTAGTGACAACTTTGTGGCAGGAAGCCCTCAATGTGCTAAGAAACCTGAGCCAGAAACTGTGACCAAATGGGTAACACCACAGAGACAGAGAATGAAGGATGTGGAAGACAGGAAAACACTAGCTGGTGACACACTATTACATCACTTCTGCCACCATTAGGTGGTCTAATCCCTGGTGGCATTTTGATTCAGACAAACCCTTAAGCCTTCTGTTATTCTTATGCTCATACAATCTATTTCAGACACTAATTTTCCTTATGCTACCAAACCTGAAAACGTCTGCATCACTCATGCTACAATCTCACTTCTGAGTAGTCGTAAACAGCCGTAAAACTGTTTAGAGAATACTGTACTGCTTATAAACTTGTAGAAAAAATTCTTGTGTTCTCAAAGCAAATGTATTAAAGTTTGAGAAAGAAACCACTTGAAATATTGTTTTCTCAGGTTTTGTAGGAACTGCACAGATTTAATCTTTCCTACCAGAAATTTTTTGGTCTCAAACCCTTAACAACTTAGCCCACTACATTCCCCTAAAGATTATAAAATTGTGTTGCCTAAAGAATGCAAGATTAGCCCCCATACTTTATTGAGGTATTTGTACATCTGCATCTCTGTAGTACCTTCAGGACTTTACGGACACCAGAATAAACTATTCACTCAAACGCAGCTACATACAATTCTTTTTAATGCAACAAAACTTACGAAATTTGTAAAGCTGAATTAATTTCCTTGAGCAGCTCTTGGGTCTTATTAAAATCTGCCAGCATGCTTTGTTTCTCTCTGATGTGATCTGCTGTCAAGACATCCAGCTCTTTCTCATGTTTCTTGCTTAAATCTTGCTCATGCATCCTGTTTAATTTAGTTTTTGTTAAAAAAAGAGTTATTCTAAAATCAGACTTTTTTGTTCATCATGATTTTCTGCCATGCTTCTAATGGCTCTTACATAATATCAGTGAACACAGAAAGAATTACTGATTCATCAAAGTCTACTACTTACTGTTCTCCAATCTTCTAGCTTATTTCATGGTAAATGCATCTCCTTTAATGCTTTTTAAAATAAACAAACATAATGAATTTGAAAAAAAAACCCACCAAAAACCAACACCTGAGGGAACTGCTACTAAAATATGGCAAAATGTGTCACTGAAATGTCACTTAACTGCTCAGCATAGTCACTAACTCTACCAGTAAAGGGCAGAGCTTTACTAAAGAAGACTAAATGATATGAAACATGACTTGATTAAGAGGATATATTTAAAACTGCAAGCAGTAATTTTTTTAAAGTAAAACGGTAAGTGAAACAATACAGGTTTGAATTTAGAGTGGAAAAATTCATACCTGATCTGTTGGTTGGATTCACTGTGTATTCTAAGAATTTCTTTCCCTTTAAACTCTAATTCCTTCGTCAATGCACTTATATTTTCATGAAGATGCAGAATCTCTTTGTCGAGTTCAGCTATATGATGGTCTCGGTGTCTCAGTTCATCTTGTAGATCTGATATTCGGCACAAAAATTCTTTTTCCTATGATATAAGTAAAAGCAGCAAAAAATACTTTAGATAGACTAATTTCTTAGAGATGATGCCTGCAATACTTGCTTTTGGAAGAAAACATTTGAGAAGAACTTACCATCCAATAGACATTTTTTTCAGTTTTTGATGCTGACACAAATTATTATCAAAGCAAAGGGCTTTTTTATTGTGTACAAGTACAAAGAAAGAAGAAATCAAAGTTATGTAATAAGTAATTTCTACTTGCAAGAACACTAAAAACCCATGATTATCACTGCCTGTTAAAATTGTTGTAGCTCATCACATTTTCCTTTTGCCCACACACACAAGAAAAAAAAACAAGTATCACTAAGATCCAGGGTCTGAGCATTTCACTTTCTCTGCCTCATCAGCATACAATCCAGAGAAACATTTTTCTCCCTTACAGCCTCATTCAGTGGGAGAAAATTGCTCAAGATGTATGCCCTGCACAAACAAACTGATTCTGATGTCTCCTATCTTACAACCATATACACAGGTCATAAATATGTTACAGCAGAATATGTGTTAAAAAGTTTATGTTATATTTATATTGTGTCCAATAAATCAAGAAAAGTCTTTCTTTTTTTGCCTAAGAAATTCCAATGAAGTTAATATCTGGGAAACCCAGCTGGAGCCCATTCCAATGGCCTCTATAATGCACATCCTTGTTTCAGAAAAGTCTGTAATGAAAATAACTTTTTCAGAGTTTTCTATTTCCATCTATTTCACTTGTTACAGTTTCACAGTATTTAATAACCATGTAGTTCGCACAGAGAAAATCAGCAGATATTCCAAAGTATTTTTATGTATAATTGTGTTTTGTGCCTTCATGTCTCAAGGAAATACAAATATGTCCTAGTGCACCAACTTCTTAGGGCACCTTTTAGAGCAAACAATTAAATATAAATACTTATCTCCCTATATAAAGACTAGGTTAAAGTTATAAGAAAAAGCAGAGGAAAAATTTACATCTACATATATAAATATTTCAAAAAGTAGCAAATATAATCATCCTGATCAGACCACTCTCCATCTCATTCAACCCTGATCCTGTGAACTGATGAGCATTTTAACACAGGAAACGTCAGTAACTGTTTTACCCTCAGTGCAACCAAAGGTCGTGTTTAGCAGATCACAGAGGCAAAAAGTACCCCCCCTGTTTGGTTGGATCAAACACCAGTTCTTGTAATTTCAACTTTTTATTTCTGACATCTCATTTAGGTGTCAGACTCTGGGCTTAAACAACACATGACTGAAACTATATCCCCCTAAATCCTGCATGACAGCACCTTGGTTTTGCCTCTGCTGCCCACACTGTTAAACCAGCAAGGAATAGGTAGAAACAGGCTCATCTTAAACTGTGTCTGTTTTTGTGTAAAGGCTATATCTAACAAACCCCGTTTCCTCTCATCATATTTCTAAACTGGCTCCTCCTCCTTGGTGCTGGAGTATCAGTAAATCGATCTTGAAAAGCCTATTATACAGGCAAATAGGTAGTTTTCCAGTCCTCTTATTTCCAGGAGTCTGGCCTTCAATAGAGCTTATACTTGGAATTTTTAACTACTAACAGAAAAACTGACTGTATAAAATGAAAAATGAAAGATAAACGGTGAATGAATCAGTTTGCTACTGAAAGCAAAGGTAGTTCATACTGGCTTTGGGAGCTTGGTTTTGGTGGGGCTTTTTTGTGTACTTTTTTCTTCAGTTTGAAGCAATCCTTTGATTATAAGCAACCACTTCTTTTGCCATATCTCTTAGGCTTCAAAGGGAAACAAACAGCTTTTTCCTTTCTGCTGGCAGCTGAGGCTGAATACAATTTTGCAAGAATGGGCACTTGCCTCCCACAGCAAGCCAAGGTTCTCCCAGATGGCTGTGCCATTCTGAGAGGAAACTACCTGGATATAGGAGCCTTTCTAGGCTTTGAATGAGGTTTGTGGAAGGCAGAAAAAGCTAAGCAAAGAAGTTTAGGAAACTGGAACGCATTAGCTGCTGGTGCTGGATGATTTTGAAGGATTACATGTTTGTTGCTTGTTCTCATTCTTCCCTTTCCTGCAAAGGGAAAAATGACTACTGACCATGCCATTTTGCAGCCAGATCCCAGACATGCTTCCTACCTGTCGCCGGCCGAGTTCTATGCTTCTTTCAAGCTCCATTTTGGCAGCTACCAGTTCTTGTTGATGGTTGTGCCTCAGCTGGTCAATTGCTGCTGCATGTTGGTGGTTGAGCTCTGAGCGCAAGGAAGCTGGTTACCAGAGAGAAGTAACAAAGAGAGAAGTTTAATTTGGACATGTTTACATTAATTAACAGCAACAGTCCAGCTCTATCTAGTATTGCTACTGATCTAAAACACACTTTACATCAGCTAAGTAACTGTCCTGTATTTTATTCCTGTTGCTTTCTGAAAACACGAGTTCTCCATCAGGAGCTTTGGTTGCTTACTCCTTCCAAAAGGCCTTAAGGGTGAGAAATTTCCAAAGTGAAGAGTCTAGGCTTACCTATTAAAGCTTATAGTGATTTTAAGAGGAACACTTAGGTCAACACTGAATGACTCAGAGAGACACTACAGTGTTATAACACACACACACAAGTGCATGTATATTTGCATGAGTAGAAATAATGGTTTTGGACCCATTTTCAAATTTGAAAATAGTATACCTAACATAGCTTTTCCTTCATCCTCCAGCTCAAATCGCAGAGTCTGAAGTTCCTGTTCCATCTCCAATTTAAAGCCTTCCATGGCCTGTTTGTGTGTTTCTTTCAGTGCATGAAGCTCTTCTGAGTGCTTCTGTTGTAAACGTTCTTCTAACTCCTATGAAATCAAAATTGACAAAATTTGTTCTACACCAACTTAAAGAATGTATAAAACATTACACAATAAACAACTGGAAACAAAAAAAGCAGGCATTAACATACTCTAGAGAAAAACCACTCTAGTATTACTCATATTTTCTTATCCTCCTAACATATTTTTTCTTTTCAGTGGTTGATGGTTACCAAGATTATCTGTGCACAAAACCCATTTGGCTCACAGCTGGAAAAGCAAAAAAAAATCAATGCATGGATATATCTACAAAAGCAAGCAATATAATAAGGTGCAGTTTCATAGATGGGTTTAGTGTGCAGACATTTGGGGACTTCTGCTCCCTAAGGACACCCATGTTTACTCCCTGTGGAATTGTATGAATCATAATGTTCCTGGTACACATCTTCTGCTGAGGGCACATAGTGTGGAAACTGATTGCAAAGGCACACTCTGGAGCTGAACTTAAACCTTAAGATACCCCCCTCCCATCACATACCATGCACTACCAAAATTCCATTTTTAAAGCTGGTTTTGTCAAGGTTTTAAAAAAGTATCTTGAGTGGGATATGAAAATTATCTTTCAAGTCACAGAACATAGCTAACACAATTTTTAACATAAGAAAAATATAAAATACATTTCAAAGGAGTCTATTGACAGAAAATACATGCAAAATTAATTATAATGGAAAATTCCTACTCAGAATCAAAACAAGAATATAATATTAAGGGTAACAATGTCAATCTACCATAAAGAAATGCATGTGTTGACAATACTTTTACATATATACACACACAGCTATATATGTGTATATAAAGTAAGACATGAAACAATGCCAGTGTTAAAAAATATTTTCAGTATGTTTTGTTCATATTTAACTGGGTAGATAACAGTATTACTACAGTACATCAGCTGAAAAGGAAATGTTGAAGTTATGCAGATTCTTTGCTAATTCCAACTGTGTAGGCAAAATGCTAAAATGGCAATACAGAGTTTGGAATAACCATATAAACATGCCTTTTGTTCTTGCTCTTTTGTTTCTTCCATGCTTTGAAAGGCAAGGATATGGGCTTCCTGAAGTGACTTATGCCTTTGCTGATGCTCTTCTTCTAATTCCTGGATCTCCTGAGTCAGTCTCTGTCGCTCCTGACTGAACTGGGCTTGTAGCTGTTGCAAAGAGCTCTGTGACTGGGAAAGCTGCATCTCCAGATTCTGCTTCAGTAAGGAGATCTAACCCACAACAGAACAGCAAATATTCATTAGTCATTAATACTAACATCAGCTGTAAAGACGACATTCAGAAGCAGAAAACATTTGAAATTTTAGAGCAAGAGCATTAGCTAAAAGACAGACAAGCAATGTCATCCATCTAGTGAATCTTCTGTTAATGTTATATGTATATAACCAGAGATATAATAATGACATTTTAGTGGTTTGTAAGGATTATCATATTCGTTAGTTCATACTGCAGCACTACCTGTAAAGCAAATTTTAATGGCCAAATGATCAAAGATTATTTAGGTTTTATATAAAAGATTGATAAAAATGACACTATCAAGGTCTGAAACCAAACACTTGATTGTTAAACTATTCTTGAGGGGAACACCCATTCTGCAAGGATGATCTTGCACTTGGAATAGGGGAGGACAGCCTGTGACATCTACACTGGTTTTTATATCTTTTTGTATTCTATGGTCCTACCTTACTAGTGGTTTTCTCATTTAGAAAGAAACAGTACCACTCAACATCAAAAAAAAAGTAACACTTGAGGACTTCCCATCACACATTTTTCTGTTAGTTCAGTAAGACTATGAGAGTGATTTTTATGCTTGTTTCCAAGATCGAAATAATTTTAGTCACAAGCAACTAATTTTCCTAGAAACACCTGATTTTACAATGCTTTTTCATCCAACAAGTATTATAGTACACTATATTCCTTTTTTAGTCCCATTACCTTTTTATAATAATAATATACTTTGTTCTCCACATCAGAGAGCATCTTTTCAGACCTAAAGTACTAAACCTGTATTCCTTTTCTAGCCATGAGATACCTTCCAGTTCTAGAAACAAGATTTACCCAAAAGAGAATTTTGCTACAGTGATTCAAAGGAAGGATAATAAAATTGCCAAGTGACAAAGAATTTGAATCAGTAAGGATACTTTTCAAGCCTCAGAGCATTGCATAATATGGAATTATAAATGGAAGTCTGATAGTGTCATTTGATTTAGCATACCTTAAAATTAATTATGTCAAATTCGTAACGACATTGCACATCAAGTTATTGAGTTAGAGAACATTAAATCCACCACTTAGCAAAATATAAATTGCAGCATACCAAGTACAACTTCTAGCATGAACATTGCTGCCGAACATGTGGGTTAAGGTATTTTTTCAGGAGGACACAGCTTAAGCAGACTTGAAAGAAAAAAGCTACAGAAACAAAAATTTGAAATAAAGCAAAAGAAAACAAAAATCAGACTAATTTAAATGAAATAAGCATAGCTGCTTGTATTTCAGGTTCACAAGGTCTTTGCGTCTGGGAATATACACTCTAACATACATTGTATAAATAGTATTGTACTTCAGATACCTTTGAAAAAGATTAGCTACTACTAAAGGAGTGTAGGGAAGGCCTACACAATGTTTTGCAAAACCTTCTACTAACTACATTAAATACAAATTTCATATAATAATTGTAAAGTGTCAGACCAAATTTTTATCTGATCTCTAGTTTTGCCTGCAGAAAGGACCAACTAGGATTACTCTAGAAAAAAAAGGCCAAGCATAGATGTAGGGAGCTTGACTCTGTAGTCTACCTGGAACTAGCAATGTTTCTTAAATCAGAAGAGGTATTTTGGAGCAGATTTATAGAAGAAATAATAATAACTATTATCTGAGCCCATAAAAGTTTTTAGTATCCATAGTATCCTGTATCAAGTTCCACGCAGACATGCCAATTTAACATGATGATATTCAGTACTTGTAATGGAAAGAAGTGAAAAGAAGTTCCCTTTCCATTTGCTGTATTCTACTCATGAGAGTTTCTATAGCTCTCAATCATTTCCCTCCCTACAAACTCTGCCATACTAAACTGCTTTGGCTTAATGAGTTTCTCCTTGTATGAAAGTTATTTCATATCTATGATCACATTTTTCCTACTTTTACCCCTTTTCTACTACTTCTTTTTAAGATTAGGAGTCCAAAGCAGCACAAGTTATTGGACATGAGAGTAAACTCTGTTTTTATGTACTGATTTATATGGTTTTACATGTTATGTTCTCTGTTTCTCTCCTATATTCCTAAAGTTTTATTTGCTTTTGAGACTCCTACGGAGAACTGAGGTGATGTTTTCATAGAATTATATATCATAGTCCCCAGTTTATTTTCTAGTTGTAACAGGTCAAGGTAAGGCTCATCATTTTACAGAAAAAGTTACAATTTTTCTTTCCTTGTGTATCATTTTGCATTTACCTACACTAGCTTTAATCTGATATTTTATTGCCAAGTCCCTTTGCCTTTTACAGCTATTCTAGTCTGAATAAGCTTTTATAAGCTGCAAAGTTTCCTACCTTACTTATTTATCAACAACCTGTAAAAGAAAATATTTTTAGCTCCAGTGTAACTCTACTGATAATCTACCTTCACTGTGGATTATTACATTTATTTAATATCTATATATAATATATAGTGTATTTTTTGTCTTCACCCCTAGAAACTCCCACCACTGAAGAGGTGAGTTTGCACCATGCACCAGCCAGCATGGCCAGCTCTGAATTAAAAAATCTGCATAATTTTCTCATACTGCAACGTGGTTGTTATCCTTCTCCAGCAAAAAAAAATAAGCTATTTTACCTAAACTTTCCCTTGGTCTACTCACATCCCCATCTACTCTAATTCATCCCATGTTCACTGCTGAGCCCTTCTCCCCTTCCCACCTTTCTGTAACCTCATACCTACCTGGTCCTTCTCTTCACCTGTAAGCCCATTCTCACTGGTCCCTTTGACCATGTTTCTGTCCCTCAGCTTTCTCACCACTGTCCTGTCCTGTTCACCCTGGCCACCAGGAGGTACAGTTCTAGGGGAAGTCCTGCCCAGTCCTGCAGAACCTCTGGTAATTTAATGATCACACTCTAAGAAGCCTTTCATTATAACAGTCAAATAGAGTCAACCACGGTAACTTAGGCAAATTTTAATTAAAATAACATGAAAAAATGTATCTTTGGCTTGAAGTTAAATCTATCTCTCACTTATGTTCCTGCTCCAAATTCTGACAATTATCAGTATATAATTTATAAATATGTTGAGCATGGACCAAGGGCAAAATGATTTTGTTTTCATTTCTGTCTTGGAAATGTGGAAAACATTTTAACTGAGATGACCAAGAGATGTCTGACATCTGGGCAGGAAGACATCTTCGAAGAGAACAGGACTAAGCAAGAGCAGCTCATCCTTCTACCAGATTAAAGTGACTGCAAAACCATGGCCTGAAATGAGTCAATGTCTGGAGATGTCTGTTTGCATCAATAGACTATACAGAAAATAAAGGACAATGAGGATTAAATGATTCTAGCAAGCAAGTCAGATTAGTCTACCCTTCTAATAATTTGTTTTGATGTTGAAAAGTACAAAAAAAGTTAAAATACCAGTCTTTTTAGAGGAGCATGTGATTTTAAATAATATTTTGATTATTCAGTGCAGAGACTGATATCCTTAAGAGCATGTTTTGAGAATATCAGTGCCTCTTTTTGTATGTCCTTGGACTACCCTTTCTGTACACCTCTGTACTGAGGATTCAAAAGAAAACAGCTCTAAACATCACTCTCTGAACTTCCAATACTTTTATCCAAGGTTTTCAGCACATTAAAAACATCAGTGAGAATTAAAAAAAAATTGAAAAAACCAGTTTGGCTACAATTATGAGTTACACTGCAAAACCACAAATTATAGTAGAGCATCAATCCCATGCTTTGTAGAAAGCTCTGCAATACACATCTGCACTGCCCACAAGCTTGCTTGCATTAACAATGACATAAGGACGCTGCTCATGTTATGACCACATACACAGTGTTTGATGACACACAGTCATACAGAGAGATGAGGGGATGCACTCCACAACCACAAGCTTTGATAGCAGCACATGTTCTCGTCTCAAATATTATCATGTCTCCCATTTCATGGGCTTAAGCTGGAAAGCAGCACTGCAGGATATGCAGGTTGATTAGTGCAAGCATGCCTGGTTCACAAGCTGTAAGTGCAGATCACTTACATTGCTGATAGATTTATGCAAAGCTTCACCGAGACAGTGCCGCTATGAAGGAAAGATCACAGGAATAAAGGGAAACATTCAGAAATCAACTAAGTAAAAGAAAAAGGGATAAGGAAGGAAGGGTAAACATAGAACATTAATTATAATTTGATCAGAGAAAAATAAATTGAAAGCCATCTGGAAAAATATGAATATGTTGCTTTGACTTAGTCTATAAGCTACTGAACACAGAACAGAATGATGTGGTTTACCATGTTATGTTTCTGACATACAGTACAGCATTATTTCTTTAACATAATATTACTATATAGACATATATTACACAACTAAGCACTTTTGAAGTTATCCACTTGTTTTCTCTTCTCCTTTACAGTAAAAAAATTTTGGGAAGAAATCATTAAGTCCATGAACAGATGTTATATAAGGGCACAATCGACAATCAGCTATGTTTCAAATATCACAATCATATTAAGTACATAATATTAATGATAAATTTTCACTGTTAAAGGGCAGAAAATGTGTTTAGTAATTAATGAAGACATTTCTATTAAAATACTACTTTTATCTTTCTTAAAATTCAGAACCAAAGGCATACATAAAAGACTATTTCCTGAAAGTCTCCAGCAATAAAATGATTTAATGTACCACTTATGTTAGTGGTGATTACTAATGAAAAGCAAAAAATCCCAACATATTGCCACAAAAATGCTCAGTGAAATATTATTGATCATACAAATCTATGTAATTCATATATGAAAATGCCTGTGTGTTTATATATATTAATTATGTAGATAAGCACAAACACATGCACAGAACAGAGTCATCAGAAATTAAGTGAGAGTAATTTCAAATCCAGCATGACCACTTTCCCCTTTTGTGACAGGTTGCTGAAGAAGATGGCTTTCTCCAGGAGACAGCAGGTATTTTGACACCAGCCTGAAAGCCTGTAGGTGGGAACTATTAGATAACACTTTGCCAAAATAAAAAAAAAGAAATTGTTATTCAGTCTCAAGAATCTAAAAAAAAAGGCACAAAACAAAAATACATTATTGTGAAATATCCAAAATAAGCTTATTAAAATTGTAAGGGAGTTATAAAATGAATCTATGCAAGAGTGGAACACTAGGAGGCATCATACTCCAGCAAACAAGGCAAGAGACCAGCATCCAACAGCTCTGATTCCAACACTGGACTTTGACACTGCTGTTCTGAACAAATCCACCCAATTTTTCTATGCTTCCTTTCCCATTTGGGAAAAAGTTTGTTTAGGGGGGAAGCTGTTATGAACAGGAATGAACTCCTGCTAAATAAATATTCACTTTCTAGAACATTTGGGACTTTATTGGTGGATGCATCTATTCAGCACTGTGGTACAACTAAGAAATACTTAGATTTTACACCTGAAGCAGATAAGTTGTCATTGTACTACACTGAAGAGAAGTTCCAAGTAAAAATAAAATAACATAGACTAGTCAATTGGAATGGGGGCTCATTCCAGCAAAATGTGCAGCAATTAAATCAGATGGAACTCCATATTCAAAAGTATGCAGAACACATTCAAAATGTAGTACTCCAAAATAGCACTGGTTTAAGTGTTATTAAGAAATTTCATAAAAAATCCAGACATCGTTATGAGTACTTCCATAGCAAGGTCCATCCATGTTCTGGATAAAGAAAGTATTAAGAACCAAAAAGAATGCACGCATAGTTATTACTGTCTGTGTATCTATGATGGGGAAAAGTGATGATTAAAAAACAAGTAAGCACGTGGGCTGAACTATCACTCTATTTCTATAGGTTGGCATTCAAGATTTCATTTGTGATGTTACTATGGTATAAGAAATCTTTGCTCAGTTCTCTTTGAAACCTATGGGATGTACAAGCGAATTAAATTACTTCTTGTAAGTTCAGACACTTCTGAAAAAACATCTCTACTTGGTATAGATGTATTAGCTAACGTGATTTCACTTGCTTTTGCTGTCTCATTTTTCAGTAGAAGTATTATCTTCTCCACCCTCAGCATATGCAAAGCTATGCCTCAGATGCAACCAAGAAAGCTTTATCATGACTCAGAGGAAGAGCAGAGGAAGAGTAGAGATGCGGCAGAGAATAGAATCTGAATCTTTATATGCAGTATCTTTAGAACCCACTGATCATTGCAGGCTGCTCAGCAGGACTGAAAGACTTTGCAAACAATACATGGAACAAGATTGGAATTCTCAGCTCTCTTTCAACATCTCTCCTAGAAGAGCTGAGTTTTCAGTTTAGTTGGGCAACTGTGTGTTGCAGTAAAGAACAGATTTAGTGATTTGAAGCTATTCAAGCTTTGTGTTTGCTTGTTGTAATGAACAGTTGCTTGTGTTCCAATCACAGCTGTCACAGGGGCCATTCTTGGTGATGAAATGGTGTCATTTTCCTCAAGAAGGACATTTACTGCACCAGTGACATTTTCACATTTTCATTCAGTTACCTTGTTTCCTACAGGACATTAACCAATTGAATGCATGGAAGTTCTCCTGTTTCACGGTTTCTCTGAAGTAAAAATTACTTTCAAAGAGATTAGAGAGGCTTGACACTTAATTTCAGCATCAGTCTTCATATCACCCAAAGATCAGTTATGTAACACTTTTCCCTCATTGACATTTCAATATCATATTTTATCACAATCTGACTTGGCTATATGGTTTACTGAAGTTTCAAAACACTGCTGGCAAACAGGAATTCTTGTGTAAAACCTGAGACCCTAACTGGGAAAGCTCCTACTTTATCTGTTTTATCAAAGCAGATATAGATTGCTACACAGTCTTTGTTCATTTTAAGAATGACCCCCCCAGAGATGCTGCTTACTTTTCTGAAGAACAAATCCTACCTGCACCCATCAGACATTAGTAAAGGAAATGAGTTTCTAAAGTGCCTAGCACAGAAGCCAAGGGGACCTTTGGCATAAGCCCACTTTATCCATCTAATAATGGCAACAACAACGCTAAAACTCTCCCTCGAGACAGGTCTTTGAAGAGAAGGACTGATTTGTCAGCAGATGTACAGTCTCTGGCTGCGCAGTGCTTACGTGGCAGATGACTCCGCAGAGATTTGGAAAGCAGCTGTTTGCTACTACAACGTTTTGTACTTGGCTCGAGGCTTCTGACACGCTAGGAAGTGGAGAGCTACATCAAAGTTTGCCCTCTCAGACTGGTAAGAAAAAGCAGCATTTAGAGTCCTTTCCCTGTCTCAAAACTCAACAGTTTTCTGATGAGGAAAAAGAAGTATATACAAGGCATTCTGAAATCTTTAATAATCTCTGGGATCTAATTGGTCCTGATTTCCTCCTGGTTTTGCAGCAACCCCAAAGGGAAGGTGCTATCTTCAGGATGCCAGAGGGTGGGAAACTTACCCTCTTGCGTTAAAAAGATGGAGCTTTTATCTTTTCCAGTTCTAGGAATCTATCACGCTTCTAGGCAAAATCACACAATGGCATGGGTTGGCCTAGGTATTTTGCAGATTTGAAGCTGTTTGGATATTAGAATACACTCTTTTAATCCAACAAAGTGCAAGTCCAATGGTCAGGGGAAAAACAAGTGCATTTGAATGTCCTGATAATTTTTAAAGGTTCTGGAAAGTTACTAGGGCTTCATTCATTTATTTGTCATAATGCTGTCAGGATTTTAAAGATTACAGACACACCTTAACTAATTTCTCCTGGAGCACAGAAGTATCACTGCCCTTAATCTAGAATTTCAATCATCTGCTGAATCTCAAACAAATTTTGCCCCACTTCATCAGTTCTCTCTCATTCCTTCCAGAGTCCACTGTTTTCATTGGTTTTGAACCAAAAGCAAAAGCTACTTTAGCATGTACAGAGCAAAGAGGCTAAGGGAAGCATTTAAAGGGAAGCATTTGGCAAGCATTAAAAACTAAATGCTTGCCAAAGTCTTTATCTTACATTTAAGGGGAAAACATATATAAATACAGGATTAAAATTTTGTTTTGGTGATGGTGTTACTGTTGGATTTGGCTTAGATTTCTATTTACTAGTTTTGGAAGTGTGAACTTCCAAATGTCAAATTAAACTTTTTACTCATGCACAATACTAAGAATTTCATGTTCTTTTCACCCACTGACAAATAGAATTAAAAGCCTTTCCATCTCCTCCAGTTTTACTGCCAAACAAAAACTCATGATATTAAATTTCAACTAGAAGTTTAGGATCAGGTAGACAGGTTTCTTTGTGTAAGAAAATATCAACTTCAAGCATTAGCCAAGATATATATTTTTAACTGAATTAAACACAACACCATGGAAGAAAAAAAAATTAAGGAACCAAAAGAGAGATGAAGAAGTCCAGCAAGACATTTATTACAAAACAGAGAACCAACTCACACTTCAAAAACACTGATTTGTTCTGTTGCTTTTAATTGCCTGTTTTGCTGAGTAGCTCTTAATTGTAAATGGTCTTTAATGAATTTCCTCCATTATATTCAGAATCTTTTAAACAAAGAGTAAAATAATGATGAAGGCATGGTCCAGGCTGAACGGGATCACCAAAACCAAAAGCTTGTAATGAACAGCTGAATTTTAGGCATTTGTTTTCATGTCCAAGCTTCAGACAACACTACAATGGCCAATGTGGCAGAACAAATGTACCAACTCACCATCACACCTCTGCAGAGAATAGGGAACCCAGAACATGAGGGATTCCTTATTGAGAAGTACAAAGTCATGAAACCGGGGGAAACACCCTCAGTAGTTGGCCCTCTGAGAGCTGCAGTGAGTTTGAACTATGAGAATGTCCACATGCTCATGTGAAGCAGTTTCTGACCTGTTTAAAGGATAGGTTTCCCACCTGGAATACAGGAGCACTAATTCTTCTAAACCAGTGGTGAGTGGCAGGATGCACACAGACAATGGATCTAGGCAGAAACTCCCAAATCTCCTCTAATTCTCTGTGAGGCCTGCCTGAGTTACAGCACAGTCCCATTAAGACCACAGTTTTGAGAGTTGTATTAACTTGTCAAAATTTTCAACAGTCAAAGCAAGCATGCTCCTTCAGAAAAACAGGTATCTGCAGAGTGAAGAAGAGCCATAAAACATTAACCTGAACTACATTCCAGGGTGCCCTCTGCTCTTTTCTCCATTCTTGGTATGACTTTTCTTTTTATTCTTTTGGATTTCCACCTTTTAGATTTTTAAGTGTTTTTAAAACTTGCCCAACATCTCTTACCATCCACTAGATGTCATGGTAGCCTTACTAGTATTATTGAATACAAGAATCACCAGAGCAAATTCGGAGGGAGTTATTTGAAGTTTACCTCTGTTTCTGACAGACAAGCCTTTAGACAGGGTGTTCAGGACAGTATCAAGTGACAGGGAGCTGAGTAAAATGATTCTGTGCTGAAAGTTTATCTCCCTTCTTTCTGGAAACTGATACAAGGTATGTGCAGGTTATTTCTTGTAAAAATTTCCAGCATCCATTTGACAGCAAATCTTGTAATGCAAGGATTACCCAGGCTGTGGAACAGGCCAGTAATCCTTGTGCTGGGGAAAGAAAGCAGCGTTTCCTGATTTTGTTAATGTTGGATGCACATCAGCTCTGCAATAAGCACCTCTACACAGGCAACTAAAGATGGAGAAGTAACTGGTTCTGGATGAAGCCTGATCAAAAGCCATCTATAGATGTGCACAGGAGCTCAGGGATTTTTCTCAGCATTCCATCAACAGCAGAATAATCAGGATTTTTTGACCAGTATGTTAAGACTGAGCTTGTCATTTCCTGAAAACTACCATTTAAATAATAACTACATCAGAAGGAAATATTTACATTTTGATACACGTCAAAGTTTCTCTTATTTACTTTGACAGTTTAAAAAGGAGCATGTCATCACAGAAACAAACTCTGAAGAGGAAATCTCAACATATTTATCAAAAAAGGAGTCTTTGCAGTAGGAAAAACAAACAACAGCTACCAAAACATATACAGTATACTTTAGTCCAGTTTTGCTGTACTACTTCTGGTATTTCCATTGATAGAAGACACATTTTTGGTGTGAAGAGTTGACAAAGTTAAGAAAGAAGAATGTCACATGTGCTTGACCATGTAGCTATTTAAGAATGGGAAAGCTACATATGGGAAAAAATAATGACAAAAACATTTACTTTACTGGGGCATTTTACTGAAAACTAAGGAAGACAGGAGAACAAATATTTGCTCAAATATAGGAAAGTATATCCACAATGAGAACCCTTGATTCTGTTTACTGAAAAAAACATATCACAAGAAGAAACAGACAAGAAAAATACAAATCTTAACCTGCATGTTTCAGTGCCCAGAAATGAAGGTTGCACAAAACAAACAAAGAAAGAACATGCTTATGCTTTCAAAAAAAAAAAAAAAAAAAAAAAAAAAAAAAAAAAAAGAAAATTCCAGCTATTTTGGCCCTGGCTGAAGCTTTCTCAGCAGTAAAATGTTTTTAAGAAAAGAGAAAAGCGTTAAAACCCCATTATAGAGCTAAGAGGAATGGAAAGGAGCAAGCATATCTGAATTCATTGCATATTTCATTATGAAACCCTTGAATGATTTGACCCTTGAATAGAAGTACTAAGTGCAATTTACAAGGGAAAAAAGGAAAAAGTACTTTCTTTTTTGTCTTCTAGAATAATTTTGTGTATCAGAGATAAAAATTACACATTTGGTCTCTATACAACAATATAATGGTTAAACTACCAACCACATCTATGTGTTGATGGTGCTTAAGAAAGTGTTTAAGCATTTAATCAGCTGAGTAGATTTTCATCTCAAGATTCTTTCATTCATAACAAAGCTATACTGTTAGAATAACAATAACCCTACATGCACTCTGTGAGGGACCACTTAGCATTACTGGTACAAAAGCAAAATCATTACCTAGCTTTATGCAAGAGCTAGATACCACCTCTCAAATGTGCAACAAATAGAAGTGGCAGAAATTTGTACATCAGAATAACATAATTTTTAAAACTCAAATCAGCTTAGTACACTTTATGGGCATAATTTTCTTGATTGAAACTGTTTGGATTTTTTTTAATTAACATTTTTATCTGTGTCTGCTCATTCAGCTTTCCAGCACCAGCCAGCAGCATTCCCAGGTGGGCATACTCTATGTTGTATTTTTCTACAGTTTAGGTAGCTATATTTAAACCTGTTTGTTCAGCCCTTTATGATTACACAACCATTTCCACACTTCAAGATAGGCGATACACTTCCTTGTAGCTTGTTTTTAAATCAAATCAGAGATGCATCAATACATATTAGAAAATGGTACCTGTATTGATGAACATTTAATTTCTGAATTCAACCTTTATGAACAGAAATTATACAACTAAGTGGTGAACCTCTAGACACTTTCTCAACATAAAGAACACATATCGGCCACATTTGTTGTCAAGCCAGGATTTACAAATTTTTAGCAGAGACCCTGGTCTTGTATTATTTTGATAAATCATTGTATAATATTACTGGTATAGAGCAGACCACTATTTCAGGTGTAAAAATTTGAATCGCAGAAAGAGAAGTTGGATTCCCTCTCTTCCTAATTTTATACAGGCTTCACACCTTTCAAATGGGTTTTAAATACATCTTCCCACAAATTAAAACCAGGGTGTAACAAATCCACAATTTCACAGCCCTACTGCAGTATCTCAGGCAGTACTAGTTCAGGGCAGAATTTCTAAGGCATTCCAGGACCTGCTTATTTCAGTACTTTATCATTTCTGGAGGAGGAGACAGAGAAGCATCTTTATGGGGTTTGTGGGTGACACCAAGCTGCGAAGAATGCCCTGGTGGAGGGCAACACAGTGGAAAGGATACATTGAAAAAAATGGGCTACCATCCAAAGGGACCCATCTAGGTTATAAGTACAGGCTGACAGGAGCCACACAAAATTCAGCAAAGAAAAATGCAAGGTCCTTGACACAGGAAGGACCAAACCCATACACTAGTCCATGCTGGGTCACAGATCTGCTTTGCACAGCCTTGTTGATGGTAGGCTAAACATGAATCAGCAGCGTGGTGTGGCAGCACTGAGTGCCAGCAGCACACTGGGCTGCAGCAGCAACCAGCAGTTTGAGGGAAGGGACCAGTGCTATGGACTGGCCCTTACTGCACATCACCTGGAGGGCATATTGTTGCAGTGTGATGTCATAGCTTGCCTCAGTTTTCCCAGGTGTCAATCGCCTCTTCTTTCCCCCACCCTGACCGCTGCTGAGCGCTGTCTGTCAATCCTGGCATTCCAGAAGGGCGTTGAGTGATTGGCAGAGTTCAAAAGATGCCTTTCAGCCCTGGGGGACATTGGGCCATCCAGGTGTCATTTGTCCCCTGAGACTTCCCCACCTTACCTGGTTGGTGGGATCCCTACCCCTTCCCTCCCCCTCTCCCCAGGGTTAAAAGGAACAACAGCCACACGGTTCGAGGTTCTCTTAGAGCTGTTATGAGATTCAGAGGCCTGTGTGCCAGGAATAAAGCTCTGGATCGAAACCCTCCAGCAGAACTGGCTCCTTTTCCCTCACCTCGCCTTGAAGCTTCTCCACCAGAGGTAAACCTGAGCTCCTGCATGCCTGGACTTGTCCCAAGCGCCAGCTGCAGCATCCAGCTTAGCCAAAGGTGTCTCTGAGGTGAAACCACCACAGCTGCCACCTTTGGTCAAGCAGCAAGAGCCAGACAAGACAGGCACGTCCCATCCGGCTGTTCCAATAGCATATTCTGTCTCCTCCTCCAGCTCATTCAGCTTTGGTACAAGACACATGTTGATAGACTTGCTCATATTCAGCAGAGAACTACCACCAAGAAGGCTGGGACTGGAACAGATGTCCTTCTGAGGTAACTCTGTTTGCTCAGGCTAAAGAAGAAATGGCTTTGTGGGACTTAATACTTTTCCAGTACCTAGGAGGTGGTTACAGAGAAAGTGGACCCAGTCTTGTTACAAAGGCGTACAGCAGAACAATGAGAGACTACAATCAAACTGAAATAGAGATGGTTCTGTCTGAATAGAAAGAAAAAGCTCACTATGAGGATAATAAGCAATAAATGAGATTATTCAGAGATGCTGTGGAATCTTCATCCTTAGAGGTTATTCAAGAACTGACTGTACAGAGCCCTAAGCAACCTTCTAATTCAGTGCTGAATTCAGCCTCCTGAGACCTTTTCCAGCCTAAGCAAGTCTGTGATTCTGTCATCCAGGTCACTACAACTCTCAGAGACTCTTTTGTGTATGGCAGTCAGGAGGAACTTACTAAAAATCCATTTGTCCAAGAGTTAAGTTATTAATCTCTTACACTGTGGTCTGGAATTCTCTCTCTTTCAGCTGTAATGGATAAAATATAGATTTTTACAGAGGGAAAGCTTAATTCCCTACTACCATTTCAATCTCTGTTAAATACCTGCCCAATTCAAACACTGGTATGGAAAAGTCACAGCTGTTTTGAAAAAAAATAGTGCTCACATGCTATTAATCTATTTGCATACAGTTCTGATACAGTAAAAGATAGGAACAAAAAAGAAAAACAACCATTTTGCATATGGAGACCTTTTCCTATATCCAAAAATTCTCTAGTAAATTCTCCTTACTACAGTGAGCTTTCTCATTCCAAAATTTCTTGCACAGGTAAAAAAAATTAATTTGTAACATGGTAATTTTCCATTCCGGAACTGGAGGTTAGATTTAACATGGTATTTTTGAAAGGCAGAGATAAAAGTATGTTAAAACTATGGAAAGTTAAATATATCCCTTTCAAGGGATATTCTACCTTTACAGGTAGAAGTCAAGAAAGTAAATTGAACTTGGGTAATGTGAAACTTAGAATCAAATTAGTCCAATTCTCTTTATGCTCCTGTTGTAAAATGTAACAGACGAAGAACTTTGAAAACCTCCAGCTTTTATAAGCCTAAACCACAAGACTTGACAAACTTAAATTCCCCCAATCAGCAAAATATATTGTGACGTGCTCCTGCGAGAGGCTGTATAATCAAATGCATGTTCATTTATTAGACTTCCCAAATTAGACAGCAAATTAAAAGCCATCCCACAATAACACCCTGAAATCACTTTAAGTCATTTCAGTCATTTTATGAGTTCCAAAATCTGTTACTCTTACTTCAAAGTATATTTGTTCATTTTCAGCTATTTCTTCAAACTGGAGTCAATAAAACCAGTTCTACAGCATTTATGGCTTGGAAAAAGTACAAAGTAAGTATTTTCTTTGAATTATCTAACATAGCTGAGATGATAAATAAGAGTTACCATTAAAAAAACCTCAGTATTCACACAAGATTATCCCAAAAATAATGGCCAAAATCACTTGAGACATAGCTGTAATAAATGTGTCATAAAAACTGAGACACATTTTGACTTCTCAGAGACCTGTACAGTGTTATTCTTGTACACATAGGGGATTATTACTTTTGTAAAGATAGGGGATACCTTTAAGTCCAAACAATTAGCATTGGTAGATATTTAACAGCACAACAGGTGAGCAGACAAAATCAAAACAATCTTGTAGTGAAGAAGTCAGTCTGTCAACATCCTCTCCCTCCTCCCCTCAAAACTGTAAAAAGTTTTATTCACATTTAGTGTAAAGAACAACATTCATATAATTAAAATTATATCCACATATTATTAAAATCATAATTAGGTTAAAAAGCCCTATGCTAACAAATTTCATTTAAAAGCCAGATATCACAATCGATTTCACTTACTTAGTTGGTAATAAGCCACCAACAATTAAATTGTAATGGCTTTCCAATTCTCAAAGACACCATAGTTAGTTACCTGGTCTAAAAGATCTTCGACCTTTTTTTGCCATCCATCCCTTGCTGCATTTTTTTCACGTTCTTTCAGCTGCAACAACTGAGTCATGGCTGCCTTCTTGTCCTCCTCATGCTGCAGCCTCAGCTCTTCACGAAGCTTATTACATTCCTGTCTAAAAACAAAGGACAAATAACTAAAATGCAGTGGGAACTTGTGCAAGAGGTACAAAAGAATTACAATCTCAGTAATAATTGGAAAATCTTAAATAACAGAAACATTTGCTTTACATTTCATTTGATAGTACAGTTGCATATAATATATAGTTCATTTATTATTAAAGAATAAAACAAAAAAAAAATACTTGCCGAAGATTTTCTGTCCATTTGATTTCCAAGTCACGTGCCATTCTGTCAACTTTGAACTTTTCCTCCTCTCTCATGGCAGCAATCATTGCCTCGTGCTGTTGTCTCTCCTGATCTAGTTCTCCCTGCAAGTACAAACTTTACAATAGAGACTGATCAGCAGCAAAAGTGTATTTCAAACATTAAGTGAGTGTATTTATAATAAAAATATCAATTACAATTGACTCAGAAATTTGAACTACAACTTCTTCAGTGTGAAATTCCTAGTTATGCACAATTAATGTTTATACATCTCCTGATATTTCTTATTTGTGAAACAGAAGTCTGTATTCCTATGAAAAGCAATTTTCCAGTAAGTCATTCTGCAATCTTTTCAAATACCATTAATGTTGAATCACAAAATAATTCATGTTGCAAAAAACCTCAAAAGGTCAACAAGTCCCATTCACTGAAGGACTTACTTTTCACATTAGAGCAGGTGGCTAACGCACTTCGTAAAGAATGCTTTGATTTTTTAAAAAAAATTTTAAAGCATCATCTATCCAGTATTTGAATTTCAAAGTGTGAGCTATCTGTTTGAGATACAAAGTTCAAAGTTCATTTCTGTTTCTCAATGGGACAAGGATTCTATTTCTGATAGAAACAAGGTTTTACAGTCTGAACACAGGGAACAACTTTTAAATTCCCATCAATTTCTGGTGAAACTTTACCATAATAGAATAGGTACCACCTAGAAATACTACTTACATGAATGCTGTTCAGCAGTGCTTGCTTCGTTCATGAAGCAAACATAGCCCCCTAAATTGAATGAATAATTTTTAAAATGAGACCTTTTCTGCAGAATTATTATAAATTTTAAAATCTGTTAAGATAAATTTTATTGCCAGTAACCTACTGTATATGAATATTTAAACGTCTTAATAGGTGAAGAGAGCAATACTGCTTAATAATAACATTTAGAGACATTATAAAAAAATACAGAGAAAGTTATAAACTATAATATTGTGCACCTCTAATGACTGTAGCTGAAAAAAATAAAAAAAATATACCAATAAGCTGTTTCAGGCTGGTTTTGTTAAGAAAATATGAAAAGATATTCAGTGAAAAAAAGTATAATATTTGCTGCTCTATGTCAAATACTTCTGTGATCTTGTAAATGTACATTCTTTACTGAGGAAACAAAAAGGAAATGTTTGCCCAGTATTGCAGTCAATAAGGTATTGACAGACTAACTGACAGTTCTACTTCCATCTAAGCCAATTAAAATGACAATATATTTGTGCCTAGGCAGATTAATTGCTTAATGGTATAAAGTGGTCACATTTTCTTGGTGACAGTCTGCTATCCTTACAGATATCCTAGCATATATCTAAAAATTATTCTTAAAGATTCTAATCTTTACTGAATTTCCAAATTCAAGCTGGAAATGAAGACTGTGCCCATTTTCCAAGGAAAACATGGCATATATGTATTCAAATAACTCATCAAAAAGATTTCTGTGAATTTCAGAGTTAGTAAGCTCTGGATCTTGTTTTGCATCATGACATGAACTGTCTGGAATTGCGTGTTAACTCATATCCTTTTATGAAATTCTATTAAAGTCCTGAACATATTTTGTATGGACATGTTTTGGCAGCTACAACTTACATTAACCATACAAAGATACACCTGCAGCACTACCTGTTAAATACTAAAAATGTTCTGAAAACAAAAAATACCCAGCCCAAAATAACCAACCACTAAAATAAAAATAAGAAACCCCCAAGCCCCAAAAGAACCTATCCTAGTTTCCATTTTTTAAAATTTCTCAAAATAGAAATCTCTCCTTTAATGAAGCCATATGAGGCTCCTTCTGTCATGGCTACTCCATAACATTTCTAGCTATTTTAAAAACAAGACCAAAATCACCCTAACTGCACTTTGCACAATTTATTCCCCAACAGCATGGTTACCTCAACACTATACAGTGAATCTGTGGTCTCTCGCAGTCTTGCTCTAGTTAATTCTAGTTCTTTCTGGAGTATTTCCTGAGCTTCTTGAAGACTGGAGATATGTCCTTCTGCAGTCCCAAGGCCTTGCTCACTTTTTCGTACTAGGTCTTGCAGACGACACACCTGTGACATTGCAAAAAAAATCTGTAATTTCCATAATTATTACTAATGGCAGCCAAGCCATCCTGGTGTTTTTCAGTGTTTCCTAATTCTGACCTAGACAATGTTTTACTTGCACTACCTGTTCTCCTTTGATATCACTCAATGGTTCTGTATTTAAAAACAAATTCCTGTAATATTATAGAAGCAAAGAGTGTATTAAAGGATTTTTACAAGTAAAAAAAATATATATCCAATGTGTTTGATCCACGTTGCAAGGAAAGGGGCTACATAAAAGATCTGAAAATGCCTCTTAGTTTACTGTGAGAAAGCATGTTTTAAGCAAATTAATGAGAAATATTTCAATATACATAAAATCTAATCTAATATATAAACTAACCTTGCATTACGGTTTAAGTTTCTGTTTTCAGATTGCTACCTGTCCAGCCTGTTTAAAACTCAACCTAGCAACTGTACATATAATGAAATAATCTCCTTAACTGCTATATAACAATACTCTTTTTTTCTGCCTGTTTGTGCTTCAGCTTCCCATCTGTAAAATGATGACACTACACTTCTTTGCTTCAAATAAAATTATGAGAGATTGAACACTGTGCACCAGTTACAGGAAAGAAAAAGATTTTAAGTCTGTAGGTTGGAAAAACAGAAAAATGGGAGGCAGGGAGGAACAAAGCACAGCAGTTAATTGGAAGTGCGTCTTCTGCTGAAGCAATAGTCTATGCTGTTGCCTTTGTAGGTTGAGATAAATTCATTCACAACAGGAGTAGTGTCACAAGAAAATACTAGCTTTTGGATTACAAGCATGCACAGGTAAGAATTGTAACCACTCTTCCTGTTTGTTAGAATAATTACATACAAATACTGTTTATAATACACACAGAGACACCACCTCTCTCTCCTAGAACTCTCCCTCTGTCAACAACCTGTCAAGTGTTTAAAAAGTGGTACTCCTCCTTTTCTTCTCAGAATGGAATCCAAAATTTCTTTGGCATGAGAGATCTCAGTGAAAAACTCCTGTAAAGTTGAGCACGTGTCTCTGTGCTCCTTTGAGTTATATTCAAACAGCCAGTAATTTCCTACAGAGCACTGCTACCTTCAGGTAGAATTGCTACCTACATGACAAACTGTCCCCAAACTGTATTGATATCCTGGGGGTGCACTGTTGTCTATGTATCTGATAGTAGCATCATATGAATAGCAGTCCTGTAAATCTAAAGGATGTGGGAGCAGGCAGGAATGTCGCTCATAGGGCTTAAGATATAGTCTACTGTTGACAAAGCAGTGACGGAGGCTGTTTAAAATTATCTTTAATAGCATCATCAAAAGTCCTTTTCATGGAGACAGCAAGTCCTTAGATGACTGTGCCAAGTGATACAAACATATCAACATTCTAAAAAGCCTTGGCTGGTCTACAGTGAAAGGAAACACATAATAGAGTGAACAGCCAATCTCATCCTGAGACATGCATGAGAAAGCCACTATTCTGACTTAACCCAAACTCCCAAAAAAATCTTTGGCAAGTATTCAAGATTACACTGCTCTTAAATAGCTTAGTACTAGGAGCAAGTCTAATGAGGCTTGAATCTTTCCCTCATCCTTTAGCTAAGATAATTGCCACCAGAAAGTCTGTCAAAAAGAAAAGAAGATGGCATGGGCTCAAAAGCAGCTTTCTCAGCAGGGAAGCTAGAACTGAGAGAGCATCCACAGAAAGTAAAGAATACAAGCGTACTGTGTTAGCAATGTAAGGGCTAAGCTAATGATGTGTCAGACACATCACAGGGGAAGCTTCTTCAAGGTCAGTGATGGCATTGAGAAACTGCTGTTAGTTGTCAATAGAGATCTAAGGCCAAGCTGTGGCAACTGAAGCACTTCTTTCAGGTGCTCAAGATAGACATAGTAATGAAATAAAACATTTCTCTTCTGCACTACCTGGAGAGGATTTACAGACCAACCCCAATTTATTGTCTGTATGTTTTCTCTCATTCTATCACTATGCACAATATATGGTATTACACTTACCCTGGTAAAGGATTGTATGTAAACTTGAATTGGACCGCAGCTGGACCTAGCTCCCTATTTTAGTCTTCTGCTTCTTAGCTTTGCCTCTGTTTGGCTAACTTTCATGTTGATGGAATTTTCCAAGCCTGAATTTGATAGCAGTTGGATAACAGAAACTCATTCTTAAAACATTTCAAGTTATTTCCTTCAAGGAAGGAGAAAGTTCATTGCTCATGAAGCCAAGAGACATTGATAAAGAACAGCTAAATTTAAGCCTACAGTGCTAGATGATGATAGAATGACAATAGTGCTCTACTCAGATCTAATCCAGAAACAATGAAAGTTAGCATAAACAGAGAAGTTAAATCTAAAAATAAATAACTAAACTTACTGTAATTTTGAACTGAAAAATAAAGCTGTGTAAGATTTTGTTAAGATGCATAACAAATACACCATATTTTCATCAATTTGAATGCAGGTAAGCACACTGTTAAAAGAGAAAGAGCAGTTCCAGCTTAAACTTGCACCTTCTCTAAGCTCTGAAACAAAGATACTGGCAACCCTAAGGAGGAAGAATCCTCCTGTTTAAAGAACTACTCAATACTGACTGATCAGCAGAGCTGCTGAACTCTAAAGGCAGGAGGTCCAGCTACCCTGGCAGTGTATAATCTCTGGCATATCCATCTATCTGGTAGGTAACATTATGAAGTTATTAATATAGCAATGTATCAATAGATTATTAAGACAGTAATATATAATACATTAAGAAGTAAAATTTATACTTTTGGAAGGGCAAACTTCCCTATTTAGTATATTAAAAACATGCAGGTTTTTTTCTTAAGCTAGTTTAGTATTTGTGCAATTTGCAAGTTACCAGAATGAAACACCTGCTCTCTCCAAATATTGTACAGTACAGAAAGCAGCAATGAAAAATTTTGCTGCAAAAAAATTACTTAAATTCATGTTTAAGTCTCTCAAAGCACACACTAAAATCACGCATAGGGCTTGCTGAACAATAAAGCTGATGAAATACGCTCTTGAAACAAGGCAAAAGTTGCAGAGAAAAATGGTTTGGTGGTTTTGATATCAGCAGAATGTACTTCTAGTTTCAAAATACTGTATTGTGAAAAGGTTGTGATTTCCAACTAAAAAAAACTTAAACTGTCTTGACATATAATACATTTGACATCAATTGCATATACCATGACATAGCAAATAATTTGGGTCTTACTAGAAGTACTTCATATCATCTTTTGATGAAAATACAAGAAGATGATTTGCAAGTCAGGAAACTGACCAGAATTTATGATATGTTAACCACAAGCAAATATGAGTTTACATCCAGTTAAATTTCCCTCTCTCCTGATGTATTTTGTGTAGAAGTCTGTGTACCTAATGAGAAGATAAAAATAGTTAAAAATAAAAAGCTGTTTACATCAGCTGTTTACATCTCTCTTGCTTTATTAATTTTGTAAAGGACAATAAAATCATTCCTCAGAAGCAGTCAACTAACTTTCCATGTTTTAAGAATACTCCACTTTAAACAGAAGCAAGGCATTAAACACTCAACAGCATAGACCTGGACCTGTCCTGGAGTCTAAGATTGCTATTCATGAGATGTGGTAGTGAAACAAGCAACTTAGTCCTTGCCTCCTGATTGGCAGAAGTCAGCTTTGTTGTCAGCTCTTCCTTCATGTTTTCCAGCTGCTGTCGGAGTTGATTCTTATCATCCTCCAAATGCAGTTTCTCCTTCTCAAACTGCTGCTCCAACTCCTTCAGAAACAGGAAGGATGGAAGAAATATTAAATACTTGCCATAGTCATTGCAAAGTACAGCTCTACCCACGGAAATGATTCTAACCAGCATAAATACTTGTGATCTCATCCCATTCCTTAAACTGTTAGAGCATGAATATTTATTTCCTTTTACAACAGATGTAATTTTCCAGTTTATTTTATAATTTAACATCCTTAAATCACAAAATAAAGACTAACAGGACTTTTCTCTCAATAACTTCTCAGTTATCAAAAGCTTTAAAAATATATCTACTTTCACAATTTTTCAGTCTGAGTTGAAAGAAGAATTTTTCATTTTCTATAAAATTACACTGATATATCTGCATGTCTTTCAGCCTTTACCCATCTATTTCCTACAAATAATCCCCACAGGAAAGAATAAATCTTAAAATCCAGATTGAGCTCTGTGAAGTTTTTTAGAATGTTACAATTAATGAAAAAAAAAAAGCCCCAGACCATATATCTACTACATTTGTGTAGAATCAAATTACTTTTCAAGTTTAACTATATGGAAAGAAACAAGTAACACCCCTGTTTTCATCAACCTTTATGGTGTAATAGCCAAATTCTCAAAATAACTGCTGGATTAATTATATTTCTCTTACAAGAGCCTATGTTGTGTGTGTGTGTATATATGCACACAGAAATGTTAGAAACTTTCACAGTTTTAAGGAAAATTATAAATTTATACTTCAGCCTTAATATTCAGAATACATTTTCAGAAGAACCATTTCTTTCACAAAATATTTTAAAGGAAACATATCAAAATTGAGAATTTTATTACATATTTCAGTGAAATATACTATACAGCTCATAATACTGCGAAGTTTAAGTGAAGAAAATTAAGGTTTCCAAGCAAGTTGCTCCAGAGTCACGCCATAAAAGGCTTCAAGGTTTTCTACGGAGCTAGAGCCTTTTTAACTAACTCCTTCCTAGGGGCTCAGCTGAAACGCAAGGCTTAGTATCAATTAAGTGCCTCGGTGCAGACCTGGGCTCAGGTTTCCTAAAAATCAGTATTATCTCAGAAATTGCCATGAAAATACATACACCAGAGCCAGCCTGAAACAAAAGGTACAGTATTGGTAAAATTAGGGGAAACAGGGAGAAAGAACTAAAGTATTAAAGAGGAAAAACAGTCACTAAAAGATATAGAAGTCTAAGGAAACCCAAGGTTTCCTGCTGCAAGACAGCAATGCAGTTTCAATCCAGCCAACTCCAAGAAGCAAGAGAGGCCAAGCCTTCATCATCCAAACCCAAAGACGACTCAAGTGCTTTGCAGGGGGTGGAAAGCTTATTAAGCAGCTTGTTAGTTCTAGCACTGCTTTAGGGTATGTGGCAGGCAATAAACAATTCCTGTATACATTGCTTGCATGATCTCTTCATTCATGGTAGAAGTTGGTCAGAGTGACAGAACAGAGGGGTACACTGTCACAAACTCATTACTAAACAAGGTAAAACTCATCAAGTGCCTGCCTTCTTCACTGGGTCCACATGAGTCAACACGTGGGATAAATGCTCCTTGCTCAGTGAAACTTGATCAATTTGTCCTGTTCATGCTGAAATCTGCTGTCTGCAAAATCCCACTGGTGCTATTTAGACCCTATTCTGATAACAGAGCAATTATTTCTCTGATGATACTTGTCAGTACAGCTGTGCGGTACTGCAAAATTATTAGCAGCTCTATTTTCATAATCCTCCTGATGCCATTTTTACAGCTCATTTTATAGATGGAAATACTGAAGCAAAAAGAAATATTTGAGCTATTTTTTGAGTCCTATTCTAATTCTGCTGAATTCTCTTCTGTTCCCCAGATGCATTTCCCAGGCTTCCAATCCCAATGAATCCTCATGTCCTCTATCCCAAGGCTGCTGGTACCATGCTTCTTTCTCATACAAAATTCAACTCTGCTCCACATTTAAGCTTGACTGTTTTCTTCCTTGGATTACTTGATCAACACAGCATGTGCTTAGTGAGACAGGGTTTGACAGAGGAGACAGTGAAATCTGATTAGATTTAGCATCAGTGAAATCGTATTGACTGAGATCTTGATCCCAACATCTCTCCATAGCTAGTTTTTTCTTGTTAAAATAATTTCATATTTTTCACACTTAGAGAGGTGTTCCCTATTTAAAATAGTTTAGTGATTTAAGAAAAAAAGTTTGTGATCTCCTTTTGTTTTATTCTCCACATTATTTTAGTAACAAACAAAACAAAAGAAAAAGAACCCCACATCTGAAATAAAAGAAAAAGATACACAGAAACCCTAAGAGACATTGTCTTAATAACTGGCATGTTTAAAGTTTTTAAGAAAGTAAACCTGTAAGAACCAATGCATAAATGTCTGAGAACTACTTCAATTACTGGGTGACAAAAAAAAATTGTATTTATTAAAAATTGACCTAAGAAACAACATACTGGTAGAAAAATTTACAACAACAAACCAAATCTGTCTGAGATGCACATCACTAACTACAACCATGGTTCTTGGTATTTTTCCTGTGAATACATCAAAAGAAATATTACAAAGCCTCAAATTAAACACTTAATCCTGTATTTCCTGTGCAAGGCAAAATTTGTGTATAACACACACCCAATCAGATTAGGAAATAATAATTTAAAAATGGGCCTCATCCTGAGAAAGTAAAGGCCAGATTTGTGAAACAAAGCCTTTCAGCTTCAGGATTCCAGTCAAAGGTAAATGTATAGTTGCTGGAGAGTGAGCTACTGTACAGTACATAATTTTATGTTGCACACTTAGAACAGCTGTTATCATCTGAGTACATATAGAGCTTAATAAAATATCAGTCCTAATAAAATATCTTTCTGTACTTCTGAACTGTCAATGAGAATTTTAAATAAATGTTATAATAATACAATCTTTCATCTCCTTCAGAAGAACAGATCTTGATATACCAACCCTTCTGAATATGGGTCACAAATTCCAGGAAAACAAAATTATTATACTTGAAAATACATTTGTATAAATGGAGAATTTATCTTCTGTATGCAGACAAATGACAGTACAAGTGGTTTTTTTCCCAAGGTACTTGTTATTTTTCTAAACACTAAGCAGTTTCTTCAGAGGCCTGCAGGTAATTCCAAATTAAGTTTGCCATAAAACAAAACCATGCAGTACAAGATGCAAACTGTAACAGTTGCTTTTTGTTTGATTACTAAGAAAATAAGAACATACCATCTGCAGTTTCTTCTTATCCTTATTAGCATTACTGTGTGCAGCCTCAATTGCAGTATGGTGTTTCCATGCCAATTCTTCTAAGGTCTTGGAATGAGCCTCCTTTAACTGTGCAGCCTCTCCTTCCAATCTTGCTTGTAATTTTACCAGCTCCTTCTCATAATATTCACGTTGTGTTTCCCTTGCTTCATTTACTTTCTATAAAGTACAAGAAAAGAAATCTATTCAATGGTTAAAAAATCTGAACAGTAGGAATAAAAAAAATACAAAAACATTACTGATGACATAAATCTGTAAAAAATTAACTTCCATATAAAACGAACTGAGCAAACACTAAGCACTGACTATGTGATTCAGTAACCAAAAAGGAAATTTTAAAAAATCCATGCAAAACAATACATACTTATTAAAAACCTAATTTTTCCTCTGTTTAATCTGGGAAAACAACAATCGGGTATCAAGCCTATAGAGAATTTCTGTTTAGTATTTTCAAACATATTCAATGCATTTTCAGCAAATGGCTTTTTAGACTGTTCCTTAATCATTTCATATTTGTCCTTCCTCAGACAATTTAGATACTAGGCATATACACACAAGGTTATAACTCAAATGAAATTGTTAGAAGATTGTCCAAAGCAGTCTGACTGCACTGGACAATCTTCTAACAAAGAAGCATTTCATCTGCCTTCCCTTTAATCTCACTTCACACTCTACATTAGTCAATTCTTTGTTGCTACATGAGATATACTTGAAATATACTGGTCCTAGTCTGGTCATATCAAACAAAAATAAAGCATAATATTTTCTTGTCTAAGAATCCTAGTGTTTTCTTGTTTTATTCAACTAAAGCCCATAAGCTGTTTAACCTTCTCCAATGCCAGAATTTGCTGCCTTTGTCGCTCATCCAGACTCTGTGTTTTGCTTTGTAATAAATTTCTTTCCTCTTCCAGCTGGGACAATTTTTCCTTTAATCTAGACTTTTCTGATTCCAAGTCTCTGATTGTAACTTCTTGAGTCATTTGAGTAGCTTGAAGCATTCCAATGTGACCTAAAAACAAAACAGCTCTTTAAAACCTCATAGCATTGGTTTCATGCAATTGAAGTGCACATTTATATTCCAGTGATAGCACCACTTTAGTGGAAGCTTGCATATGGATCTCCCTTGTCTTCACTGCAATACTTATCTTCCTCTCCACTTCTCACTTGTTTAGTTTTATTGTAAAATGCCCAACAACAGCAGAGCAATTGCTGCTAGGGCGCCTTTCGTTTCAATTTTCCTCGCTCAAAGTTGCACGTTGACTCCCAAAGGAAAGCAGAATTAGGCAATTGTAAGAACGCTGAAGAACTGATCCCATCTAAACCTGCATATTTCTATCCTAGAATAAGATTGGCAACAGAAAGCAGAACACTGATGTCTAAAGATAAACGTGTCATTGTTTTATCAAACTCATAATTTAGCTGGCAGACTAGATACATAGCTTTATCTGCTGTAAAACTTAGGAAATGACACTTTATTCTGCTAAAGGTATATGACTAAAAGACATAACAAAACTCTATCTATAGTAAATAGTAAAGTACGATCTAAATCTAAATCCTTGCAGGTTGGAGGCTTCCTTTTAATTTCTTTATGTATATTTTTGGAAAAAAAACCAAACGAAGTACAATTTCAAACCACACAATACGATCATCTGTCCTTCACATAACCAGCTGACAAAGGTTTATGACTTCAGAAATTTCTGTATGTTCTTCTTGATATATTTATTATTGTAGGTAACTGACTAGAGCAGTGAAATTTCTGTTATTTTGGGAGAGGCTTTGGAGTGAATAGAAGACTGTTTAGAAAAAGAGGATACTTCTAGTTAGGTCCAACTGAAAGATGAGAGGTATTATTTACTCAGAATAATTTTCTACTGCTTTTTTGTAGTCTCAGTTTCTAGGAAAGACTGTTGTTTCCATTCTCACTTTATTATAAATTTCAAAAATGACAGGTTGAATGACAGGTCAGTTTTATAACAAAGCATTGTTTTTAAATTTAAGTCACTAAGGAATAGCTATGAAAGTGGAGTATATGCTATTTCTCACATGACAAAATCACTGAGCCTCATGATTAATTTCCATTTGTTATAAAAAGTAAGATGTGCCAAGGAGGAAACTGTTTGTTGCCTGTGGACACAGATGTGAAGGGAAGAGCTATGAGATATATAATGAAATTCAAAAATTAAAAATACCTCAGAACTAATAGCAATTTCATTAAAAATGCACACTTCTAATTGTACTAAGCCCTGGAAAATTCTAGAACTTTTTTTGACATTTTTGTTTGTAAAACTGAAAACTGAAGACTTAGGACAATGGGTATGCTTAGGTTCTGAAACATTTTTAAAAAATCCTTATTTCAAAAGTTCAGCCATTTAAGAAAGGTATTTTCAAACCCAAAATTTTATAATCTAGCAATAATAATAATAATAATATGAGAATTTTCATTTTTTCATACAAGTATGTCATACATATTTCATTGTAAGTACACATAGACACTGATCTAGAGCTTTTGTCCTTGCATTACCAACACAGAAGACAGCTTCCCGATTCCTCATGCTCTACAAAAAGGGTATGAAATGCAGCAATTTCCTTAAAAGTTGGGAATCTCAGGATAAATGGAAGAAGAGTATTTTAAATGCACCAAAGAGACTCAACAGAGTGTTCTAAAATAGCAATACGACGAGTAAACATTCTTTATGGTAATTAAGTATGAGAATTCAGTTTCTTTGAGGATGGATTTTTGACCGTGTGAGCTGAAAATCAAGGAGATGGAAGTGGGCCAGCATCAGAAACCATTTCCAAACAGGCTGGCACCCAACTACCCCCCATGGCCATGGCTTGGTGGCACCACTACAAACAGGGATCCTGGTTCTTGTTGCACAGTGATGCTCTAAAACAAAGAGGTACTGCTGACAGCACCACTGAGCTTGGTAAAGCTGAAAACCGCAGTGCCAGAGGACACCAGGGCTGGCCTCAATCACAGGCTAGCTGACTCCATGTCATCAGTAATACAGAAAAACAGCCTGGGTATTTATTTCCACTACATTTGGGGTGGCCTGGTGAAACCCTCTCATGCTTCTGCCTAAGGAATGAAGCAGCAACAGTTTTAGAGTGCATGAGAACAGGACTCATAGAGTCATGAATTTTTCTATGGCTGCCTCACAAATCACCTTTTGGAGGGTAGATGCCCATTTTACATTCTCTCAGCAGCAAGCCTATTCCTTTTAGCTGTTTGATCTAATAGGATCTTGCAGTCTTGGGCTCCTGCTATACTCTTCCAACATATGGCCTAGACTACTCCTGGGCTTGTGCTAATTTGTGTGGAAAACAATCAAAAATTGTTATAATTGGTCTAATTCAACAAAGCCAAAGATAAGCCAGGGGCCCCATTTTAAGCCCTAGAGCCCTACCTATTGTATAGTTGTCTAAGTTCAAGTACTGGGGCCCATGCCTACTACTGAGCACACTAGGGAGACAATGCCAAAGATGGAAAAGAAACCTGCATGTTTCTTTTCCAGGTCTTAAGCTATTTTTTTGTGCCTTTCCACATGACAGCAACTACAAAGGAGCAACAAAAGCAGCTATAGAGAAAACTTTAAAGAATTTATCATTCAATAAGCTGCAAATCTTCTGACAGTAGGTATAAAGGAAAGTACCACAGCATCAGCAAAAAGAAAAGACAACTGAAAAAAGGTGGAAGAACAGGAAGCATGTCTCAGTTATTATGTGGAGAACAGATGGAGAGCAGAATTGTTCTGTATAAGCACAGTTCCAAGGCCTGGAAGATACGTACATGCCATACAAAGTACAGCACTTGGACAAATGAGTACATAAAAAAGGAAATTTAAGTACAATGCATGTGATAGCAAAAAAGTTTAAAAACCCCAAAACTCATTGGAAAATTCTATGTAAAGCATTAAACAGTCTTTAGGCACTCTAAACCTGCATGAGGCTGACAGAAAAAGAAAAGGCTAGAATAAAAGGATGAAGTTTGTTTCAGATTAAGTTACTGACATACATACTGGCTTTGAGAACAAGATCAGTGGCCTGCTGCTGTAAGCGCTCTCTAGCAGCTGCAAGCTCGCTTTCCACTTCTTTGTGTTTGCTTAACAATGACATCTCCTCCTCCTTCACATCATCTAGCTGTTTTTGAAGAACCTAGAGGAAACACATAATACTTGTTACCATCATATACAATCATGTCAATTTAAATGAACATTAGGTTAAAAGGTACAGAAGAGACCTTTCAGCAAACAAGTTTTATTTACATAAAAGCTGAAATAGTGCAATATTATTCCCATATTCATTGTCTATTATATGTAATGCTTCAAACATACTTTTTGAAGATCAAGATAATGGGTACATGGCATGACAAGTAATGCATAAGAGAAATGAGACAATATTCAAAAGGTACAGGAAAAAAAAAATCCTATAAAATGGTCCACAGAGTCTGGGGGTCAACTTTACAAACCTGGTATCTGAGAGTTTTGCACATTAAAGAATACATTTCACATTAAAGAATACATTTCTGGTATCTGAGAGCTTTTCACATTAAAGAATACATTATGTGTTCAGAGCAGCTAAGTGTTTACTACTGACTCTAATTAAGCTATGTGTGGAGGGAGATACATAAAATGAGAGCTGGGCAGTTACTTCTATCAAACATTCCCAGGGTCACTGTTGGGACCAGCACTCTTTAGCACATTTCTCAGCAGCATGGGCAGTGGTATTGGGTGCACCCTCAGTGGGCCCACTGACAACACCGAGCTGTGGGGTGCAGTCAACTCGCTGGAGAGAAGGGAAGGGGTGTCATCCTGAGGGACCTTGACAGGCTTGAGAGGTGGGACTGGGCAAACCTCATGGAGTTCAACACCACCAAGAGCAGGTCCTGCACCTGGGTCAGGACAAGCACAAGTACAGGCTGGCTAGCCCTGGGGAGAAGGACTCTGGAAGGAAAAGCTCAGTATGACTTAGCAATGTGCACTCACAGCCCAGAAAGCCAATCATGTCTTGGGATACATCAAAAGCAGCATGGCCAGCAGGTCACAGGAGGTGATACTGTCCCTCTACTCTGCTCTTTTTAGACCCCACCTGTACTCCTGTGTGTCCAGGTGTGGCAGCCCCAATACAAGAAAGACAAGGATCTTTTGGAAAAAGTCCAGAGGAGGCCACTAAATTAATCACAGGGCTGGATCACTGGATCTCCTATAGAGACAGGTTGAAAGAATGTTCAGCCTGGAGAAGAGAAGGTTCTTGGGGAGACCTTTGAGCAGCCTTCCAGTATCTAAAGAAGGCCTAAAAGAGCTGGAAAAGGACTTTTGACAAAGACATGTAGTGATAAGACAGCCTTAAATTGAAGAAGCATAGGTTTAGATTAGAAATTATGAAGAATTTTTTTTTTTAGGGTAGTAAGAAATTATTTTTTTTGATTGCCCACAGAGGTTGTGAACTTGCCATCTCTGGAGGTGTTCAAGGCTGGATGGGACTCTAAGCAAGTTGGTCTAGTGCAAGGCAGCCCATGGCAGAAGGTTTGGAACTAGATGATCTTTACTGTCCCTTCCAAGACAAACTATTCTATAGTTCTATGATTCTGAACTTTTCTTATGCCTTAAATCAGATGTACTGATTCACAATAGCACATCTTGGAGAGGGTAATGTGTTTCAGCCATGCAGGAGGGAAAAGAAAATATTGTTCTGGTTCAAAAGAAAATATAGATTTCTTATAATTCAAGTAACTGAAACAGTAACATTTCAGAAAGTAAAGTGGAAGAGAGAATTGGGGAAAACACTGTACAGGATGTGTAATGAAACAGACACCAGATGTGGTGAGATTATGCATTTCAGCAACTCATCCACAGTGATCAGAGGAGGACCTGATCTTAAAATCTGTAGCAGATACTGCACTAGACTCTTCTTCTTCTTTGGGAACAAATTTCCTTTACTGTAGGAATGACCAACATACAACTGGTTTCACCTTCACCGCAGCTTTCCATAAACTCACCTCCTGAAGCCCCTCAGAAGAGGCAGAGATGTGTGATGAACTGACTGCAGGCTCCCTTCACCATCCCCCTGCATCAGTGTAGGGGAAGTGGTTAGAGAATTGGGAATAAAGTTAAGTCCAGGAAAGATGAAGGGGTGGGGAGAAAGTGCTCTTTTAAGATTTGTTTCACTTCTAATTATCCTACTTTGGTAATAAATTTGGTAATTAATTTGGTAACAAATCCTTTTCCTGAGTCAAGTCTGTTTAGATCATGATGGTAACTGATGAGTGATCTCTCCCTCTTATTCCAACTCAGAAGTCTTTCATTACAGCCTCTCTCCTCTGTTCAGCTGAGAAGAGTGGTAGAGCAGCTTTGGTGAGCACCTGGCATACAGCCAGGATCAACCCAACACACTAAACAAAACTGTGTTGGAGTTTAACTTGGTAAGCAGCTAAGTATGGCACAGCCACCTGCTCACTACTGCCAAAGTGGGACAAGGAAGGGAAATGGAAGGGTAAAAGCGGGAAAATTCGTGGGTTGAGATGAAGAAGATAGAGAAAACAAAAGCCACACACATAAAAGCAATAAAAACAGGGAATTCATTCACCACTTCCCATGGGCAGGCCAGCATTCAGCCATCCTCAGGAAAGCAGGGCTCCATCTGGCCTAACACTGACTTGGGGAGGCAAAGACCATCACTCCTTCCTTCTTCCCCCAGATTTATAGGCTGAGCATTACATAATATAATATGGAATATCCCTGTGTTCAGTTGGGGTCAGCTGTCCTGGTTGTGCTCCATTCCAGCTCCTTGTACATCCCCAGCCTCCTCATTGGAAAAGCCAAAAAGACCTTGACTTCTCTGTGTAAGCACAGCTCAGCAATAACTAAACCACTCCTGAATTACCAACACTGTTTCCAACGTTTGGATTTGTTTTCAACAAATCCAAAACATGGCACCCCACAAGCTCCTATAGAGAAAATTAACCCTACCTGAGCCAAACCCACTAACATACTGAAAGAATGCGCAGTATTTCAGTTGCCACTTGTGAAAATATTGTTAATTAAACAATTAAGCCTAAAGTAGAAATAAATGGAAAAAAAATTGAAGACGACAAGCATATATGAGTGATGGAAAATTAAGTTTTCCTAATAACACTCTAATAACCTCAACCTAACAGCCACGTGGAAACATTGCTTTTACAGGAAAAGAAAATTCACAGTCTTGGGAACAACATATCATCAGTCTCACCTGAACATTGTTTTCTGCAGTGCCAAGAGCCACCTGAAGTTTTTGGCATTTTTCCCGTAGACTAGCAGCTTCATCCTGGACCATTTGCAATTCAGTTTTAAGCTTCCCCAGATTCTTCCGTAACATACTTTCTTGGTTCTGAAATTCTTTTCTTAGCTCCACTTCCTTCTCTTTGCAGGCATGTAGACTTTCTGCTGTAAAAAGCTGAGATCTTTTCAAAGAGTCAAGTTCATGTTCATAGAAGGACTGTGCTTTGCTCAGTTTGCCTTCATAGTCCTCAATGAGCTTTTTTTTTTCCAGCCTTAACTCTTCAACCTTATTGTTCAAGTCTTCCAGCTCCAGTCTATGCAATTCCTCCATTTTCTCTTGCCCCTTACTTAAAGTAGCATTCTGACTCTGGTGAGTCTTCAGAAGTTCTTGAATTTCAAGCCTGTGGGCAGCTTTTAACTCTTCCAGAGCTGTACGCTTGTCCTTCTCATACTGTACTTGCAACTGTATGAAACTTCGTAGCCTTTCCTCGAATTTCTTTCTGATCTCTTCTACTTCCCTTGACATGGTCACTACACGTTGGACATGCTGAGCTTCTGCACAAAGCTGCATATCTTCAACTCTATCCTTATATGCTTCAAATTCTGTCAAGGCCTGATGTTTCATCTTTTTGTGATCTTCCAGTGACTCTTCCAAAACCTGAATCTTTCTCTTGAGATCCATTTCTTCTGCCACTTTACTTTTATACTGCAAGATCTTCTCTCTGGTCTCTGCAAGAATTTGTTGGATTTCTTCTTCATGAGCATCCTTAAGGGCTTGGATAGCTGCTTCATGTTCATCATTTTTAGTGTTCAAAGCATATATTACCTGCAAACATGAAATAATATTATATTAAGAGAAAAGGCATTCTGGTTATCTGTTAAATCCCAATAAAAACATACCTAGGTACTCTGAAAGCTACTTCACCAATCTGGCTTGTTTCCATCACACAAATGAGACACCACATGTTATTAAGGACGTAACTGCATAAATGCAGTATTAGTCATGATATTCTTATACATCTTAGAGAGTAGGGTAGTTTTTCTGTTCTCCTTAAACACCTAATTTTTCTAATGAAAGCTTTGTCTTTATAGCCATGTTGTTGCTGTAAATACACTGGGGGAGAAAAGCACACTTAAAAACACATTTTAAAAAACTCTCAAATTTATTTGGAATAGTTCAAAGCACAGACTTTAAAAAAAAACTGAAGAGATCTTTCTGTTGGAAAATAACACACAGAGTATATATATCACAACAAGAAATTCAACTGGAACAAAAAATATATCTCAGATCCCTCCTTCCCAAACACTGCATGTTCTTAAATATTTCATTTCAGAAACATCAAAAATGCAAACACTAGTTATTCTGGATTGTAATCTTGATGGTTGCCAAGATAGAATTTCACTTTTGACAGTTTATCTAGTAAACATTTTGTGTCTCCTAAGGTCTAAGGTACCTTACTACATAAATTCACTGACTTCCCAGCTAGTAAGTCAGCTGAACAGAAAAGTTCAGGGCAGGGCAGCCAGCAATCTGGGGAGCCCAGGGAGCTAAATAGTTCAAGAAGGCTGTGAAAGCAGCAAAACCACGAGCATTCAATGAAAGTTTTAAGATAACCAGATATATCCTAAGGGATGTTTCAACTGCACCACAACATAGTAGATTTTGGTTTTTAACTAGGAAGTACAGATAAGTATGTGTGTCTGTATATGTGTATGTCAGTGAATAAACTATCCATGCAATAGGTGGGGTTAATGCAATCTTTGCATTGCTTCAAGAACTCCAGCAATTCTCCCCATACTTCCTAGATATACAGGCAGCAGAGCTATAAAACACATCTGAAGAAAAAAAAAAAAGGTCTTCTGATTGGTGTAACTTGTGTATCTTAAAAATTAAGAAGCAAGAAAAATGAACAATGAAGAAGCAGCAGGGGATTTTCTTTTTTAACTGAGGACAGAACCTAGACCAGACCTCCATCAGCATAGAACCATGCAACAGAGGAAGTTGTGCTGACTAGCCCTCAAGGCTGGGAAATATGACAAAGGCACGGAATTGCTCTCCTGACACCAAGCAAAAGCCTCTATGCTCCAGACTAAAGAAAAGTGTCTACAGTCAAGTGTTCAGATGAGCTATGAAGCTCAAAAAAGTTATTGAAAGAGTAGATTTAAGACTTAGGCCATGGTGTTCCTTTGTTTATTTGAACAAAAGTCCAGACGTTTATTCTAGATTTTATGCCTTTTATGCATTTTAGTCTAAATTTATTCTAAATTTTATGCCTGAAGTAACATACCCCCTTCTGTTACCTGAACCACAAAATCCCAAAAGGACAGGCTTTAAATTACAATTGAAAAGAAAAAGGAAAAACATAAAAGTTCTGAAGCAACATTAGATGTAAAAAACCCACCCCCCCAGCCTCACTTATCTTTATATAGAAAGAAATTAACTTAAAAATATCACAAAAAACACTTTTAACTTATTCTAATTCAATTTTTTAACAAATGTACACGCTACTTAACGAAAGAGGAAAAAAACAGGTTTTCCATAGGTTTGGCAACTTGTTTTTAGTACTACTTACATATCTGCAGGTATCAAGGACACTTTTGGCTTTCTTCCTCCCCAGATAAAAAAAAATAAAATAAAATTTCCTATTCTGAAGGAGCTTCATGGTACAGAGACTCACAAAACTCTAACAAAACATTGCAAAAAATGACAACTAAACCACATGCAATCTCAATAGCAAAATCACAACTATCACTGAAATGCCCTTCCCCCAAGGTTTTAACCTTCTATACTCTTATTGTCTTTGGTGATGCCAACAGTAACTTCTGATCATGAAGCTTTCACCTCCCTCCTGGTACCAGCAAACAGTCTCAGCTATTGGATCCCAAAGGCTTATTTCCCTGCTGGTTTAATGGTGTCTAGTGTTCAACTTTGTTCAAATTAAAAATTACTTGAAAACAGAGGTTTTGGGGTTTATCTAAATGTTATACGCACTATCTTGCATGAATAGGCTTCAGTTTTGGTTAGAAAAGTGGAAAATATAGTTTAAAAAGTACTATAAAAAATAAATCTCACACTTAGGATCAGGTCATTATAATAAGCAATTGCAGAACACTAGGTCAAATCCCACACTCCAAACAGCCCTTGACTCTCGTCCTTGTGCACAGAAGTGCCATAATGTTTTTCACTTCAGGCAGTGTTCCAGTCTCAAGTTATGCAGCACTACGATCTGCAGAACCTATAAATCATAAAGGATTTTCAAGGGTATTATGATTTAGCAGTGGAAAGCTTACTGAAAAGTCCAAGTGAAAAATAAATCCATGTGCAATGCCACATTCGGAAGATATCTTTAAATTATCATTATTGACTTGCTCCTTACTAAAAGCACCTAACAGCAACAAATTCAATTCAAATTCAAGCACAACTCGTACTCTAAAAGAAGGGCATTCATATCTTATGGGAAATGCAAAAATAAAATGCATGCAACTGAATATTTCATCATAACATATGCCTTACAGCAGCCTGAATTCCAGCTCCATCAGATTACTATAAACCTCACTATTTTTAAAGAAATAGAATAGCTGTATCAGATTTTATCTTTGAGAATTTGACCCACTGTATTAACATAGGAACACAGGGAAAAAAGTCTGTACTAACAAGCAAAAGCAACTTAAAAGCACTTCAATGAAACGCAAGCAGAAATTGAAGTACCTTGGAGCGAATGAATACATTTAAAGTTCTAACTAAAATCAAGAGCTCCTTCTCAAGTAAGTTTCTGAAAATTGAAAAGCAATAAGGTTATAAACATTGGAGGTAAGTAGATAACAGTTTTGCACTCTCTGTTTTTAAATGAGAGCATGAATCCCTACTAAGCATGCTTGTAAATGCTTTTTAAAATTATTTAAAAATCCCTGCAGCTTTTTTAGTACAACTGCTTAATACTAAGACCCATAAACTGCTTATTTGAGTAATTCAGATTTTTTCAGCTCTACTCTAACTGCACATAGCAATTCTTATCACATGACAGGAAAAAAAAATCATGCTTTATTCTATTTTCATTCAGCATACCATTTCAGAGGGACAGACTGTATCTAAGGATACTGAGATTGCCAGCTAATACTTTTTATACAGAACAGTAACTTAATTATTAATGAAAACCTACTGAAATACTATGTGCATTGATCTGAAGAACTACAACAGAGTAAGTTAGTATCAACAACAGCAATAACCTTGGTTATGTCAATAATTATTGTTTAGTTATGTTCTACATGGTAAGGTGAAGCAAGTCAGATCCTACGCTAGCTTTGGTGTTTTAAGCTACACGGAATACAAACAACAATTCCTGCTCCACTTTGTTTGTGGCTGAAAGTTTGGCTGAGAAATACTTTTTACTCCAAACCAGATGTTAGGGATTGGAAAGCTGACCAATTCTCACATGGTCAGCTGTACTTCGGTCATCTGCTCCTGACAGCAATTTAGTTGGGATAGAATGCTATTCTAATTACAAATGTGTAATTCACCTTAACACTAGAATTGAGTGCAAATTCTTTTGCAGAACAGAAAACCACAGTCTATGATTCTATGAAAATACCCCAAGAAATATGCATGGGTCATTTTCTCTAATTTTACATCAAAACAAGAGCTGATACCTATGAGAAAAAAACATCACTTCCCATCTTACACAATCAATCTTATGACTGGTAAACCTCCACTTCAGACTTGATGTGTGGGTCCCTGGGTAAGAGTACCATGTTCAGCCTTGTTCAGGGGAACTGCTGTGTCCCCAGTGCTCCCAGGGTGCTGCTGCCTGAACACCTGCCTGAAACACCAGAGCCTCCAGAGGCATCCCCAGATTTTGCCAGTGCTGCCTGTCTCTGGAATGAACCACACAAGGACAGTGCCAACAAGAAATGCTTGTGCATAACCTGCTAATGATTTATAAGATGTGGACCAATAAGCCTGACCCATCCCTGCTCTCTGTAGGTAAGGTAAGTAAGAATTACTTCACATAGGAAGTAGTAACATATACTGAGAAACAGTAAAAAGTGCAGCAAACAGAAAAGTTCAGCCTACAAAATCAGTCAGAAACCTTAAAAAAATTGCAAGCATTACTATTAATTAATTTTATGTAGAAATATTTCCTCTATGATAGTCCAAAACAATCATATGTTTTTTGGTACAATAGGTATTGCATCAATTTTTCCCCTTTTCCTTCAGTTGACCAAATAATGTCCAAAAAATGAGATAGATTTATATATCAGCATTTAAAATTTGCATAATATGATCAATTTAAGACAAAATAAAATGCCCAACTTAATAGCCAGGAAAAGTTTGCTTTACAGGACAAATTTCTTCTCCTTGGCACATTATAAGAATACAATGATATAGGAAAGTACTTCAAAGATACTTCAAACTGCCTTTCATAAAAGCTGACCACAATTGCAGAGTACAGTATTACAAATGTGTTACTACATACAAAAGTAGACAGACAGTTATAACATGTATACAAAAAAACCCACAAACCTCAAAACCTATGTATGCCCATCTTTCTTTTTTTTTAATTTAAATTTTAAAAAACACCCATTTATCTAGAAAGATCTTTTCCTTATGGAAAATCTCACAAATAGATGATGCTCTGTCAATCAAGATCTTTGTATTACTGACAACAAACACAGAAACAAGCCTAGACCTTTAGGTCAGGATTTCTTAGAAATTACAGAAAAGGTGGAGGGAAGACAGGCGTTCTTCAGCTACATGGCTCACTGCAAGTCTTTCTAAATACCTGGGCCAGTGCATTAGGGGCACAACACAATGAGCAGGGAAGGGACAAATATGGTCTGCAGCTGTAAAAGGAATGCTCCTTGCCAAAAGCATCCACCCCCCAAAAAGCTGATCTAACTACACCAGTCTTCCTTTGAGATAAAATGCACAGAGGGCAAGAACTTTATTTTTTTTCCTAAAAAACACACTTTCACATAAAATTTATTATTAAAATATCCTTTATGCTATTCAACAGTCTTCATGTGTTAGCTCAATACCTAAGTGTTCTTGTGTTAGCTCAATACCTAAGTAAAATTCAGTATTTTAGTCCTTTAGAAAGTCTGGAAACAAATACTGGATTATTTTTATTACAGCAACTAGCTTTCCAAAGCAATATCTAATGACTTTTGTTTACAATTAATTATTTAGAGAATGACACTGTGAAGCTCAACATGATTTCTAAGTATTGAGCATTAACAGATATCCACTACTACCTAGGGCTCTACCTTTGGATAAGAACTTTTTCATTTTCACACTTATTGATAGACACCTAATTTTCTGTAAAAGAGGGTAAATCCAAGCCATGCACCACTCACAAACATCTACACTGAGAATAAAACACAGGGAAAAAAACCATTTTTTTATTTTCAGGTTTCCTGGTGTTTAATACTATATACAGTAGGTATAACACCTCACAGGGGCCCATACACTTAGAGGAGCTTTCTTCATGCTCCTAAATACCTGCTCCTCAAGTACCTGTGATCTGATGTGCTGATAATCCATTTCTACTTTCAGAACTGCCAAATACAGATCAGTATCACATTTAACTTGACTTACAGTCCTTCCTGTGTTTTGTTTATTTGTGTATGGCCCACAATGAAATATTAACTCTTTTGAATTGTCTGAAAATCCTACTCGTTTAAAATATCTGCTTGCATTTACAGCTCAGCATGTTTATAAATTATTACAGTGCCTGTACCTTAAAATTCAATTATCAGAAAAAGGCATGTCACAGTCCAATTAATTGTGGGGGAGGAGATGTCCCACTCAAAGAAGAAGTGCAGAGCACACCTCGACACAGGGACAGAGTGGTCAGCATGGCTGAATAGGTCATTTATTCACTGTGGCCTTTCTCCTAGAGCTGTACCAGACAGCAAATAAGAGGCTTTTTGGGAGCTCATCAGGAGCTTTATGCTATCTTGGAAATATGCTTTTGGTCCAAATCCAGGAACAGGGATAGCCTTTATCAATCAGGTAACACAAATCAAAATCAAGGCAGCAGGTAAAGCTACAGCTGCAGAGCACTCTGCAATCAGATTCAACAAGGGGAGCACATTACCTGCACCTCTTTTGACAGCCCAACACGCTGAGCAGCAACATGAGAATGAATTCACAAGTTCAGAAGCCAGGCAGTCAGGAGTGGTTTAAACCTGAGGCCTCGGGGCCAGGACACAACAATATGCGATCCTACAAGTGATTTTAGCAATCAGCAGAGAACCAAGAAGGATCTCACCCATGACAAGAGGTCAAGTGGGCAATCAGGCCCTGCTGCTCCTTCTGCTCTAAGCAGCAGAGTGCTTCCAAGACTGGGTCCACCAGTGAAATACGACCAGAAGGGGATTTGACAGAGGCACCAGCACATATGTGAGAGTGACAGAAAGATATCTGGGGCAAACCCATTCCATTAAGCAGAGTAAATATAATACTGGATATAAGGACAGACGGCATCCTGATATAGTTAGCAGAAAATTCCTTTTTTACCTTACATGGTTATTTTGGATGTGCTGCAGAAAAGGGAAAAGTGGGGTATTTTCCTCACCACAACGAATTATAATGGAACAAAGGAATTTAATAACTGTACTCCAGTTTCTGAGAAAGAAAAAGAGCCGATATCTCTTATAAACATGTATCAAAATAAAAAAGAGGGAAAAGGAGGAAAAACACAGTTCAGTTTAAAAAGGCTTTTAAAAGAATCATGATCTGGCTAAAGTGTGACAGCAGACATGCTGCACCACCCAAATCAGGGGGAATTTCTCCCTGAGAGGGTTGTCAAGAATGGGAATGGGCGGCTCAGGGAGGTGGTGGAGTCACCATCCCCAGAGGTGTTCAAGAAACAACTGGACATGGCTCTTAGCGCTATGGTCTAGTTGATATAATGGTGTTTGGTCAAAGGCTGGACTCAATCTTGGACACCTTTCCCCACATTAATGATTTTATGCTTCTATGAAACATGATACAACCTTCAGAATAGCTTCAGCTGAGGCAAAAATTCAGGTACAAAACAAGCAGTTGTGATGTCAAGCAAACAAGAAATACCAATTAAATGGGAAGAGCTATATCAAGATAATATCACAGGACTATGAGAGATGGGTTTGGTATGCACTAGACATCTCTAGTCAGTGGCCAAGATGGCCATTAAAGAATGCTGCAGATGGACAGGCAAGTGGCCAGATTGAATTCAACCAATTTTCAGGAGTAGAACACCTCAGAATCATATGTACAAGCCAGAACCAAAATAATTTTTCCAGGCAGAAAAAAGTAGACTTGAAGATCTTGACAGAAAGACAAGAAACAGCTGGATAGAAGTGAAGTGCAACTCTTTACTACAAACCAAATTAGGGAAGACATCACCATCAGTGCTTTGTATGACCTGGCACTTAATCCCCCACTTGGCTACTACGTGACATCTATTTCTGAGAGAAATGCTCAGCTGTTCTACACTGGCATTGCTGTCTCTAATGGAGTTACATAAGTTTACAGGGTTCAGCAATCCAGTTCTGCACATTTATGTTGCACTGCTCTCAAACAGAGCGATTTTTAAGCAATATATTTATTACCTCTGTGACTGAGACATTTACTTTTGTTAGCTGCACATAAGTTTGCTTTCTGTGCCAAAGTGTAAAAACAGCTTGCAGAATAAGTCAAAATAGGGTTTAATCTAAGTTTCAATCTCATTATGACATCAAAAATATTTTCACAACAGGTTTTAATACAACACAAGAATAAGTTGAAGAAAAACTGTTACGGAAGAGGGTAAAATTGTTTAGAAAAAGCTTCAAAAGTTAGAATGGGAACAAATTCTAGCAGAAAACAGTTTAAATGTTTTGTAATGGCTCCTTGAAAATCAACCCTTATTTTTAAACTCAACCACTTTAAACACAACCAACTTGTAAATCAAATTGAGTGGTACTAAACCTCAAACCTCAAACTTAACTGATAAGGAGAGCTCTACTATACAAATGTTATCAAAAAGACAAGTAGTCTTATTCCTCTAAGACTACTTCAGCACTGTGACTTAAAAATTATTTGTTCATCCCAAATCATCAGCATTGTTTCAGAACTGTATTACAGAGAACATAGAGATGCCATATTTTCATCTGCTTTAATCACCTGCTAGCTATAGTAAGCTCATCCTTTCTTTTTTCAATTTCTGTATTTAGTATCATCAAATTACATCCTAATGGTCAGTCAAGACATAGTTTATGAAGTTGGAATTTTTTCCCCCGATGTCATTAAGAAATTTTTCTCATTCTAGGTATTTTTCGAAGGAAAATATAGTTTCTAATTCAACAATTATTCATTTTCTTAACAAAAAGCAAAGTCATATTACTCCTTGAAAAACCATCCACAATAGAAAAACAGCCTTTTGGTGCAAAAGATGAGAGATGGCACTAAGGAAGTGGGTTCTCTTCAGTAGGGTCAAATGCCTTAAAGGATGACATTCACTGACACTGAAGCAATGAGAGCCTAAAAGGATGAACAGAATTGAAATTTTCTGCAAAGTGTATTTCTATGATAAATCCATCACACTTAGAGAATCTCAATTTGGAGTAAAAAAAACCAATCATATAAAAGGGATAAGATTAGTCAGCTGATTCCATTTATTGTCAGAAAGCAAAGCTTAAGTTTTTCTATTTTGTTCTAAAATAAGTATTTTTTTAAGGGCCACTATAAGTAATATCTAACCCAGTCATAAGCAATTATATTGATATCAATTATAATTTAAGTCTCCCTTTTTTGCTAAACTGGGCTAAATTATCCTTCATACAATCACATCATGTGCACTTTCACCTACTGTATTTTCATCAGAAAGAAACATTTAAGTTGTGTAGTTATCTGTACTACGTAGATTAAGTCATAACACTCAAAATAATCCAAATTCTAAAAAATTACTGTCCCATTTCCTTCTAAATCTATTTCCTTGCTTTACCATTCAAGCTAACTTTCATTATAGTTCAATACTATAAACTTCCTTTTAGTCCATTTCACCTCCAAATCCAACCCCCTATTAACTTTCACCATCTGAAGTGTCATGTTTTTAAATATTTATTTTTCACTAGATGTTTATAATGAAAACCTGTCTGGTCATTGCCTGGTTTTAGATTTTTCAATACATGGCTTAGAAACACATAGCTTTTTAATCACTAAGTATATGCAAGCTGAGTTGTCCTGCTTTTTAGGAAAACATAATTTTTGTAGAAGTACCCACTAATATTGGGAACTGGCTTTAAATATTTAGAATGAAAGGGATTTGTTTTTTCTTTTATTTGGCAAGGGGGGGGAAGAAAGGAAAGCAGGGATGGTAGAGGCAGAACAACAATTGCAGAAATGTAAAGTAAAATGAAGCATCTCCATTTCGAAATCTCCTCTAGAGAATATCCAAAGCAATATTTCTGAGTGCCATCACCTGAAAATGTCACAAGTACTTCTGGATAATTGTAAATGAAGTTGACACTAAAGAAAGATGATCTCTTTTCCTCTTAGTTTGTTTGTAAACCTGAAAGAAAGGCATAGTCAGCATTGTTATCACTCATACACACTATTCATTCTTACTCAAGAGTCCTCAAGTGTTGAGCTGATGAAAGCATTAGCAAAAGGTTTTTTTTGTATTCTGTTTTCCCAAAAAAATAGCAGTACTGTATGACAAGCCAGAGAAAAGGTTTTCCCAGTTTCCTCTTCCCCACCGAAACAAAGTTCATTTTTGCACTCTCTCTGCCTGCAAGTCTTGTCCTCTCAATGCCTGATCTATTTTGGGTTTAATTTCCTCAAGAATTTCTATAGACTCTATACAATTTGTGTATCTAGTGGTTCCTCACAGCAGATGAGACCATGCAGATAAGAATATACCACTAGTGGATCAAAGAAGAACTCTTCTTCAGTGTTTTGAAAAGCAGACTGGAAAATAAATCCTTTGCTTGCTCATAATTGATTTTCTACTTTCCAGACTTGTTAAAGGAAGGAAAGGCATGGAGCCTTCCAAGCAAATATACAGTTCCACAGGAAAGAAATATTAGTGAAAAACACATACAGCAAGACTCCCAACACAGTATTTTTATCTACAGCATCTTTCCCTTTTCAAGAAGGCATTAACTACAAACCACCTCTGGAAGATTTAATGCTAAGTTTCCAGAATAAATAAAGGAAATTCCAACCAGAATCATGGAATTTTTAATAACTGCAGAAGAAGTTGAGCTACTTTTCCAGAAAGAAACTACCTTGAAGCAGTTTCTCTTCTTTCCTCTGGAAAAAAAAGTCAAGATTTTAACCAACAAAATAAAATCCATGTTCATGCTAAGTCTTATCACTAATTAGACTGTTTTTTTTTTTTTTTAATGTTATGGAAGCAAAATCAAAGTAAGCAGAAGGTAGCACAGTCACACAGCTGAGAGTCCAAGTTTATTTTCAAAGCCAAGCCCAAGATGAATCTAGGACAAATCTGTAGTGGCCTACTGGGATACTTTCCAGTAACCTACAGGTACCAATCATGCAATGGAAAAAAATTGTAATTCCTAGCTGCATCTCAACAGTTACACAATAACGACTGTTAGTTTTGGCATGTGACACTCACAACTTACAGGTTGAACACAGTAGCTATTATAGAAACACCGTGTATACAGAATCACAAGACCCATCTGGTGGTTAGCTAGTATAACCTAGACCCTGAGCAAAGCAGGGTCAGCTAGAACAGACTACGCTGGGCCTTGCTCAAGTGGGTTTTGAATGTCTCCAAGGAAGACAACAATGCAACATATGCGGGCAGCCTGTGCCAGAATTTGACCATCCTCACAGTAAAAAAAAAAAAAAAAAGTGTTTTCTTGTGTTTTTGTTTGTGCCTATTGCCTTATGTTTTCATGAGACACCACTAAGAATATGCCTGCTCAGTCCTCTTTACTCCTCACCATCTGGTGTACGCACACATTCATAAGATCCCCCTGAGCCTTCCCTTCTCCAGGCTAAACAGTTGCATCTCTCAGCCTCTCCCAGTATGACAGATGGTCCAGTCTCCTCAAAACAGCAGCCTTTTGCTGGACTTGCTCCAGTACATCCATGACTCCCTCATATGGGGGAGCCTTCAAACCAGACCCAGCAGTCCAGGTGTGGAGCAGAGGGGAGGGATCACCTCCCTTGACCTGCTGTGACACTCATTCCCACAGAGTCCAGTGTGCCATTGACCTTCTCTGCCAGAGACACACTGCTGGCCCACGTTCAGCCCGTGTCTGTCAGAACCCCGGGGCCTTTACGGCCCGGCTCTTTCCAGCCAGTCGATTCCAACCACGTCCCCGCTGCGCTGCCCCAGATAGGCCTTTGCATCAGGTCCCTGTCAGTGCACTCCTCCAGCCTGTCCAGCTCTGAATAGCAGCACACCCATCTGTTTTATAACCCCTTGTCCCACTTTTGCACTGGGCACAAACTTGCTGAGTGTGCCTTCTGTCTCATCATGCAGCTCATAACAAAGATGTTAAACACGCTGGCCTCTAGGGCACACTGTTAGTGACCAGCCCTCAGCTGGGCTTCACACAACTGACCACAAAGTCCAGAGGTTCAGCTAGCTTTTAGTCTACTTTAATGTCTACTTGTCTAGCACACACTTGGACAAGACTCACAGCCACACAACAAAGAACAGTGGAGATGTAACTGATTTTAAATTTCCTTTAAAAAGTTGTACCAAAAAAAAAAATAAAGAAGACTAAATATATTTCTTCCTCATAGTATCTAATCAAAGTTTGTGCAGTCCCCTCCACCACAAGTTTTCTAAATCATTCAATAAAGACGTGGAAAAAAATGCATATACATAACTAGGAAAATGGTAGTATCTCCATCAGAGACCTACAAGAAAATTGATGCTCTTATAAAAGCATATAATTATACTGCTTTTTCCTAAAGCATCTCTTTTTTCTATTCATCCCATTAAATACAGTAAAAGTAGAATCCTGAACACTCAGCCCAACAGCTATACTTTCTTATTATGGCTATCCAGCTGAACCAAAACTTCATAAGTGAGACAACCTTCTGGAGAGCTACCCTAGTGAATGTTCTTAAAAACTTGTCTCATGCAATTGTAATAAAGGCTTCTACTATTGTTTCTGCTTGGCAGCTGGAATACAATACTCTTATTTTAAGAGTACTTATACTGTAAATGATTTGCCAGATTTGCCTCTTTCACAATACTTTATTCCACATAAAATGAGAGACATTAACTGCTACTCTTCAAGCAATTCATCAGACAGAATTCCGTAGGTTAAGACTGTTCAGAATTTTTCACTTCCAACAAAAATTCCCCACACCTGATGGGTCAGTCAAATAAGAATCTTCAGGGAGACCTCAAGTTTTCACTGTGATTAGTTAGCTTAAGAAGAAAATCTTTGATAGCTAATATGATAAAGATGATTAAAGGAACACTAAGTCTTCTTTCTTCAGCATCTATTACTTCCTTTATTAAATTCAACAAATGAGAAATCAGTGGCAGTCTTAAATCAAGGAATACATATGAATCAAACAAGTAGATCTGTGAGAAATGAAAAAAAAAAGCAACCACTGAGCACTTGTGTGCAAGTTCACATTAAATAATTAGCTCAAGGCCTATGATGGGTACAGGTCTGTATCATGCACCTGCCAGCACATATATATTCAGTCTCTCACACAAACATGCTTAGTTCTGACTACTACTGCAGAAATCTTCCACTTTTTACACAATAAGGGAAACAAAAAATAAGCTAAGTTGGTGGCATATCACAAAATACACAATTAGTTAAGACAAAAATTTAAGAATTATCTATGCAACTCATATACAAAGAACACACTGATATATCATTCCAAGGCCCATTTTAAGACTATTCTATGTACAATGCAACTATCAATACACCAGCTGTAATTCAATACAAAAAATTATAACTCACATCTTAACTTGTTAAGAAACAGCATGGAACAATTTGTTTTTCAGACTTATGGCATTTAACAGTTAACAGCAAATTTGCTTAAGTTTTCTAATACTTTTTTCAAAGTTGAATTCCAAATTAGCTAGCAAATACCATTTAAGCTTTGGTTTGTTGGTTGGTTTTTAACATCACTTTTACACACTAAGCACAAGTATCTTCAGCTACTAATTCACCACTGCTTCCATTACAGAGTCAGGAAAGATTCTAATAAAGATGAACGTTTTTGATATTTAGCTCTGTTCTGTTTCCAGCAGATCCTCCCCCTAATTTTAATCTATACTTTTTGAGGATTTCCATTGCTTTCTACATATAGTTTAAAGGTTAAAGAGACTGCATACAATACAGCTTCCGAAACAAAATCTCTTCCATGAATGTGTAAGGTTTTTTTTATGGTAAGTTCATTAAAAATGAACAAGCTTTATGCATAAAACCAGAGCTATGTATATTTCAGAAATGTCTCATTTTACAGATAAAAAGTTAGACATGTGCTTGTATCTCTTAGTTTTCCAGCGTTTTCATTAAGTTTTCAGTATATTTCCTATATTTTGGGCAGTCTTCAGTCACAGAACCAGACGTAAAGTACTCTAGAACTCAAAGCAAAGTATCCAACTAATTCATTGTGTATCCCAATTCATTATTCATTCAACTGGAAACAACTATTTCCTCCTGTTACATGCTGCCTTGGGATGTACTTGCAACCACAAATCAATACCCTTGTGCTGGGATAGGTGTGGCAGTGCCAACACCAAGTCAAAACCCCTTTTCAGTTCTGGCAACCTCTATCAATCCGGTTATGCCAGAAAAAAACATTTCAAATCCATAGCATAGTAGCTTCAGACAATTTCCCAAGACAGTTAAATCTTGAGAAACATACTGAAGAAATAAAAATATTTAGTGACAGATGTATAAATTTCCCAATCTGCCTCACTATGTGAAAGAATCCCATTTACCCTCTAATCACCTATCTAGACTATAGCTGACACATCTGCTATATGACTGGACCTTCAATTGCTGCAAGGAAAACAGGACAGGCCAAGGGGCTGTTCTCAAGTTGTGTTTGTCTCAGAGCTGCATTTCCTTTCACATTTATTTCTTAAATACTTGCATATCTGATTTTAGCCTTTCAGATATATAGATCCCTAGAGATCCTCATTCTACAAAATTATTCCACATATAAACAAAGGAATTTTCTCTCAGCAGAGTAATATTAAGTTCAGAATTTCCCAAAACAGGAAGTAGTAACACCTAAGTGGAGGAAAAGGGTGAAAATGGTACTCATCTTACAAACCTGGATCACTGTTTTTGATTAATCATCAAAGTAAGGGGTTTTAGTAGTATGTGGTTTCAATAGGAAATTTACTCTTATTTTGAGTACTTGTGAACCTAAAATACATTGGGCAACATCCAGAAATAAAAGACATATCTTTAGCGAATTTTATGACAATTGCATTTCCAGCTTAAGACCCTTATAAGCTAAAAATGCAGTTATTTCAGAACAGAATAAAACCAAATATTTAATCCTTTTTTTGTTGTATATTCTGTAAGTCAGCTTTTGAAAATCAAACATAAACCCCTCTTTCAGAGTCCTGACAAAATTAAGAAAATGCTGCTGTTCATTCAAATATCCTCAAACATTACTTAATTTACTAACAGACAGAACTCTGAAAAATACCAGTGCCTGTTTTAATTTTCACTTATTTGTCCTTTTTTTTTTTTTATTCTGCTAGGTTTCTGGGAAGACACTACAAAACAGCATGGCACATACTTTCAGAGAAATAATTCACTGCACTTACCTCCATCGTGCTCAGCAGAATCAATGTTATAGCTCTCCACACCAACTACATAAAACATTTGGGAAATTGTAGTTATATAAGCTGGGCCTCTAATGAGACTTTGCCAGCAGGGAAATGTACTGGTTTGCATAAACCAAGGCAGACTTGGCTGCTGGTGAGGACAAGGTGTGGAGGCAGCCCCACACTCGGTACCATGGAGAGCTGTGGCTGCCACCCACCCCCATTGCCAAGGGGCAACACGGCTAAGGAGAAAAATTCAACACAGCCCCCGCACAGCCCACAGGCAAAGTGTCTGCCAAGGCTCCTCTTCCCAAGAGGAGAGCCTCACAATTCTCCCAAGAAACACACATCCAGCCTCACACTTCACTAAGTATATATAGATTGTGTTCCTTGATAAAATTAGTTCTTGTAGGTAAACTTAAGACTATTCTCAGTTCTTTGACAAAGTGACTGGGTTTTATGCTTTCAAGACCAGAGAATTGTCTTCATTTCTTTCTAAAGCTTTAATAAAGTCTCATTTTTCTTTTAAGAATTCCTCTTCTATATGCGGGAAGAGATGAGGGTCAAGATTAGTAATTAATGTAGAGTTGAACGTAACTTGTGAGTTAGGACTTGAATGAAGGGACCAACTTTATCAAAATTTCATATAGGCCCATAGAGAAGCTGGAGTTTATGATCAGTATGTAATTTTTTAATATTCTAGAGTGAGAAGGTGTGTTACTTCTGTCTACGACTTTACCAAGCTACGCTTTTTGAAAGCAGGAAATTTAATTTCCCTCAGGACCAGGGAGCATAGATGCATAAGGGAAAAAAAACCCCAGAAAACAAAAAATCCCAGAAACAAAAAACAAACCACAACAAAACCTCATTCCAAAACATTTTAAAATTTCCATTAGAGGAAAATACTCTATTACACAAACAGCTTTGTAAAAAAAAAAAAAAACAAACCCAAAATGAAACAAAAAACTCCAGCAACAAACAACACTCCTCACCCTCCCAACAATCTGGTATTTGAAATCTAGTTTATTCTAGAGTACAAACTCAGAGCTACGGAAAAGAATGCAAACCAACAGAGGCTAAACTTGCTTCAGGCTCTTCACTTGTTCAGAACACATCTCCTAAAGCAGTGTCTGCCCAACGTGATAAGAATTACGATCTCATGCATCAGATATTTGGAGGCAAGACAGAATATACCTAATACACCAAACTGCCATATATACCTTTTCAATCCACAGTGTGGACCATTCACAGGATGTGAAACACAGCATGGAAATAAAGGAAGACAAGAATCATAGGAATAGAAAGAATGGCCACAGAACACTTCCAGGTCTGCTCAAGGAATATGTAAACTGAGCTTTGTGCCCAAGTACAGCCTCAGCATAAAGCAAATGGACATATGTTTTTAAAAGAAAAAAAGAGAAGGGGTTTTGGGGAAAGGACTGACATATAAGACATATAACTCAAAGTTAACACAATAACGCTACACAATAGATTGAAAGCTAGTGAACAACACAGACAAAATAATGGAATCCAAAATTTCAAATAAATTTCTACCATTTGTGTCACAACAAAGTATTTTCTTCAATAAATGAGTTATGTTGATAAGACAGGTTAATCTTGAGAAGAAAGGCATGCAAAGATTTTCAAGGTGTTTTGCCTTTTTTATGTATAAACATACAATTGATTACTTATTACAACCAGCTACAATAAACTATATAGTAAGTGTGAAACCTACACTTACAATTACACAAAGCAGTTAAATTAAAAAAAAAATCGAGTCCTTTTCCTTAATCCTTATTAAAGAAATAATTTCCCATTATCTTCATTTGTCAAATTTTAAAAGGACAAAGGCAGTCACAGAAGATTACTGCAATACATTTTAGTACAACCTATCCAAACACATCAGCATCCATAATGCAAAATACTAGATCTGAGAAGGCAGCGTCAGATACCCTTTACTAGAAGTTATTACTTTCAGTCACATTGTGAGCAAAAACACTGTTCAAATACAAATCTTTGGATTATGGCACACCTGTTTTCTGAACACATTACAATTCAGGTTTCTAGAAATTAAATTTTAGGACACTGGATGAAAAGATTACTTTAATCTCATAAAAATTAAAATAGAAAATGAGTACTTCGCATATTCACCTCATACTACTTCTTGCAGCTAAAAGGTCGTCTTTCATTTAATGGCAGCATCTTGAAGAAGGACTTCATGAACTTTTTAACATTAGCTATTTTTAAAAGCTGTCATTTTGATCTGAGTCAAGTGACAACCTCAGCAAAAGGTTCTTCTTCCTCCTCCTAGCCTTCTAGATTCAGTTAGAAGAGCCTGGCTGAGGAAACAGAACCAGGTAATATGCATTAAGTAGGACAAGATGGTGAATAGCTTCAGACTGTTTTGTTTCTCTGGTTATTTTTGGAATGCAATGCCTTTGGTTACTGGTATGACATCAGTCATTAGAAGAATACACAGATGCCTGGCTTACTACTGCCAAACTTGTATCAGCCAAGAGACATATACATCTGATTTCATAATATTATGTTGAGATTTGCTGGGTTTATTTAGCAACAAGCCTGCAAACAGCTAGAAAAAGTTAGTGACTATTTTAAGGTAATGCCCTCCTCCATTTTACAGGTCACAGGACAATGAAGCTTCAATGGAGAATTGGAAGGGTGAAAAACAGTAGTGCCACTGACAAAATTACTGGTTTTATTAAAGCCAAAGCCTGAGTTCAAAGGATGAGATACTGAAATAATTTAAGTGCTTAGGAACTACTCAGGGCTAGAAGTCACAGCACCAAAACAATGACTTATGAAAAATAACACTTCTATGCACGTATTAGATGCAGTACATCTAACTGTACACCTAGACATACACCTTTAATTGTACTTCTAGACATTAAAAACTAAACTATGTGTAACCAAGAGGTTGCATGACAATACAGTACTACATAAACAGTATGCAAAGCAATGCTATTGCCAAATACACTTTTCCTGTGCTTGAAGAATGCACAAAACCACAAGTTTAATATTAAATTGCAATCTGTCTTCTAAAGAAGTGTTAAGTCTGTCAATTTGAAACAAATTCTTTCCACATTCATGATATTTCCAATACCAACAACAAACACCAAAAAACCCACCAGACTGTGTTCTGCTGATACATTTTCGTAAGACTTGTCAAATTGAAAACTCCTTACAGGACTGAGTACTTCAGAGTGCTGTGCCCATACTAATTTGCAAGTGTATGAAATAATTTAACTATAAATACCTTGTACAGTTACAGAGTTCAACTACTGATTTCCTTTGTCAAATATACATAAAAGACTCTCTCTCAAATATACATAAAAGTTTACAACTTCTACATCTGAAGGAAAGCATTTCAGCATTGCATTCTTAACTCTGAACTGGCACTTCCATCTAAAAAGAAAACTGCAAAAGCCTTCTTCCATAAAGCAGTACTCAGCTGAAAACAGTAACAACAACAAAACCTAAATCTATATATATTCAAAATATGTCTTAATTTTTTTTTATAAGGTTTATATTTCCCTATATAAAAGCAGCTAAAGGTTGGTAGATTTTAAACTTCCCGGGTGTTGCAATATCAGGTTTAGTTTATGTCCTCAATGTTCTTCCTTCTCTAATTTTTAAATGTTGAGATGTTCTTAACATTGACATTAGTAGTAAAATCCACGTCTTTCCAGCTTTTCTTTAAATATCCTTAAAGTGTTGATGTATGGGATTTAACAGCTGACGTACAGATCAGAGCAATAATATCTCACAGTCTTCCAGCTCTTTGTAACTTTATATTATTTAATTTTGGCAGTGAATAATGAACAAGAGGATACATATAGAATCTTCAGGATCTTTTCCAACCTCATGATTCTTAAGATCATCAAGTCCAACTGTAAACCTAACACTTGCAAGTTTACCACTAAACTATATCCCCAGCTGCCATTTATCCTCTCCCTCAGTTTATTTACTTATCACTTAATTTTTATTATTCTTTTGGATGTTCAAAAATGAGGAGAAAAAAAAAACAAAATAATCTCCAAGAAGCTGATATATCCACAAGTGTATTAAAGAGGCATTTTAGACTAGTAACATATGTGAATGTGTGATCAGACAGTTTTGCAACACCAGACTTTCAACTACACACACATACAGGAAATATCTTTAGAACATCAAGTTATCAGCAGCCTCAGAAGAACTCTGAGTTACCAGTCAACCATTAAAACTATGTGGGTGGAGAGCAAAGGAATTAATTTGAGTATATTTCTTTTTTATATTCAAAATATTTCATTCTTGTCCTCCTTCTTTCTCCTTGATGACTTGCGATAAAAGACTGTAAAGTCATTGACCCAATTCACACATCACAACACTGAGCTCTGAAATATATCCACATCAGGTCAACATAGAAGCCCTGCAGAATCACCTTACAGGTCTGCAATGATAATGAAGGGAAGAACCATTTGAGAGCTATATGATCCTTATTAATCACCAAATTCCATAATTTTTGTCCTACAAAACGTGGATGGTAAGAAAGACCTCTTCAGGTCTAAATTATAAGCCGCAGCTGCTTTAAAGTAATTTATAGTACATCAACTAGAAAGTATTCAGACAAGGACAATAACTGATGATTTTATTGAAGTTCTGAAGAAGATACTGAGAGTCTGAAAACTCTACTTACTTCTTCTGAACGATATCAGATGTTATGAAAAACATGATATTTTTACCCAGTTCCACCTTTCTCTTTATACTGTCATGGGTACAGAAAACTTCTCTGTGAACATCCCTTGCTAAGATCATAATTACTGCGGAATAAGGACAGAGTTGGAATATGACATGGAAAGAGTCTGACAGGGAAGATGGATAAACTACCCTAGCATGATTTAAAAAAGAAAAATCTTAAGATAGACAATATTTCTGGAGCAAGTTTCTCATCTCCTACCTGAGAAGTCTCTCCCTTCTGAGAGGACTTATTTCAGCTATCTTTGGAATAATTAACACAAAACAAAGTTAAATATCTCCAGAGAAATGTAAATTAATTGAATATCTAATATTAAACTTTCAGATCTTTTAGCCCTTGCTACTATTTTTAATGCAGTAACATAATATTTGTTCACACATTACCAGTTAGAATAATATGGAAAATACTGACATCAAAATGCATACTTAAATCACACCCGCCTCAAAATTTCAGTTCTTTTCATGCAGTCCTGGAACTGTTACAAATACTGGCCTACTGCCAGTGTTAACACACATTGGAGAGATGACATAAGGCTGCTTAAAAAGCTAAATCCCAAGTTTTTACAAAACTGTTAATGGCATCAACTACAACATGATGACAGCTAACATCAAAACAGTTCTACAGGATTTTTAAATTCTCATGTCTTCACTGGTTTTAAAGGCTCTTTTTTAAAAGTTTTCCTATAATTTTATGCACAATGAACCTTCTGCAAGAGGTTTAGCTGTTTTGTTTCCTGAGGCAGAATACTTCCAAATAAAAACTGACAAAGTTTCACTGGAAACATTTTGTTAAGAATCATTTATATAAGTTAAACCTTACAGCTCTTACTTGCATAAAACTGCATTCTGTGATTGCTGAGGGAGACCTTTAACCATCCCAGAAAATGAGTACATACAACAAAAACCATAAGCATCTGAATTAAAAATCATCAAATTTGCACTTCAGTCTTTGAAATAAATTTACTATCTACATCCCCTAGAAACTGACTGGATTGACAACATTAATGCGTATTGTCTAAGTACTTCTCTCTAACATAGGAAGAAATCAAAGATTTTCTTTCCCAAATATAGGCAAGAAGCTGTTGGAAGAATTGAGAACAGAAGTCAGGTCTCAGGAGTCTTAGATTCTAGTTTCTTGTTTACTCAAGGATGATGTGCCTTGGTTAACTTTGTTACCATCCTCCTTGAACTGATTTTTCTGGAACCTTTCCAAAACGGAACCATCAAGTTCTAAGTATGTACCAAGGAAAAATATTAATGTTTTACACAGTTTCTATTTATTAAATAGACAAAAATGCTAACTGTAGGGTAGAGATCGTCTTCATGGCACGTACAGACTCTCTTCCAGAATCACACAATAGTTTAAGGTTGGAAAGGACCACAAAGGTCAGCCAATTCCGACCCCCCTTCCACAACTCCACTGTGTTCAAAATCCCATCCAGCCCGGCCTTGAACGTTTCCAGGGATGGGGCATCCACAGCTTCTCTAGGCAACCTGTTCTAGTGCCTCATCACCCTCTCAGTAAAGAACTTCTTCCTCATATCTAATCCAAATCTATCCTCTTTCAGTTTAAAGCCAATCCCCCTTGTCTTATCGCTACAGGACCTTATCAAAAGTCCCTCTCCAGCTCTCTTGCAGGCTCCCTTTAGGTACTGGGAGGCTGCTCTGAGGCCTCCGCCACGCCTTCTCCAGGCTAAACAAGCCCAGCCCTCCCAGCCTGTCTTCATAGGAGAGGTGCTCCAGCCCTCTGATCATCTTTGTGGCCTCCTCTGGACTCTCTCCATGGCCTTCTGATCCTCTTCTGAGCCCTCCTCTGGACTTGCTCCAGCAGGTCCACATCTTTTGTGAGCTGGGGACCCCAGAGCTGGACACAGCACCCAGGTGGGGTCTCAGGAGAATAAAGTAGAGGGGGAGAATCAGTTTCCTTGACGTGTTGGTCACATTCCCTTGGTGCAGCCCTGCATACTGGGGTGGTTTTGTGCAAGCGCACATTGCCAGGTTGTATTTTCTCATCCATCAACACTACCAGGTGTTTCTTTCCCATCAGATCTGCTGCAGTTAATATAAAATTTCTGCAACAAATATCATACAACCAAACCAATAATGAAGAGTCTCTTTTTATAGTCCCAGCACAAATCATGCAGCTATTCTGTAGGAGTCAAAGATTTATGTTGATGTCACAAAACTTTCACAACAGACTTTACCAACACACTTGGGATATGGATTTCTCAATCAGAAACACCCAAGCTACAAACTACATCACAAAGAAAGAAAGAGGAAAAAAAAAAACACATCAACACCCCAACAAATCCAAAATGAGAAACAAGCCTCCTGAACTCTTGTGGAAATTGTGAAAACTAACGCCATTCTCTCCTATTGATATAAACATGGCAGCACCTTGATTTTTTTTTCTAAATACAGTTGTCTTATGCAAACTAATTAAATATAGATGTATATTTTCATCTGCAGCAGGCATAATTCAACACTGCATTAGCACTCCTGCATGCAGTAGTACAAACACATATATGCAATCTCATAATCGCAGTTTATTTCTTGTTGGCTTTAATCTTTGTGTCAGATGCTACTTTATCCCAAACTGGTACACAGATCTCGCAGAATGCCTGAAAATAAGGAGCTTATACTGAAGAGGAAGACCTAAAATTGCTTCAGTTACAGTCTACTGCAGTGTTTGAACATGACATGAAGTATCATCTTGGTGTTTTTAGACCTGCATTTCTAACCACTTGTTTTACCTTCCCCTGCAAATTAAGCATATTAAAGTTAAATCAAGTAAGTCTTTCTCTCCTACCAAAAGTAAAAATATAGTTAAACACTAAAGAAGTGTTTTGCTCAGTGAAATGGATTCATACCTTATTTTGCCTCATTCTGAATTACTGATTAAAAATCTGGTTATTAAACAAATTTCACCTTTTATTTTGTGTTCCTGTATTGTTTTGACTAAAACATCAAATTCCCTTAAGTAATGCGAAAACATAACTGAGGAATCCTAGTTTTGGAATTTTACATTTAATTCATAAGTGACCCTCAGCCTCTGTGGGGAAAGCATTTTCTTCTGCTCCTACTCCCGGCTCATAATACAAACGGTACAAAAGTAATGGAGTCACATATTACAGTAATATGCATGGAGTCACACTTCTTTTGTCAGAAGACAGAAGCTGTCTGGATAACTTCACTGTGTGTACTCCTTGGATAATGAGTATTTGGATTTTCTTTTACCACACTATATTGGTGGGTTTGTTTTGACCTGGTAAAGTGTCTTCTGCTCTAAATCCACACGGGGAATTATTATATCTTCAAGGCACTCTTAGAGAAGAGTTAGAACAAACAGTTCTAAAAACAGTTGAAAGACATGCAAGAAGTACCTATATATGACACTAAACAACTTGAGAAGCACAATTAACAAGTGGTACTCGTAACAATAAATTTCTGGATTACTGAAGAGGAATTTTATGCACATACGCTGGTAAGCATTTGACAAAGCTAGAACAGCAGAATTTGGTCAAAAGACCTAAACAGATATATCCTCAAATCTTTTTTGCAACACTTTACTTCAAGGATTCTTCTGCAAAGTGAAGTTAATTTTTCTCTGAGAGATAAGTCTCACTTAGGGAAATTAAGTTTATTACATTCATATTTTTCCCCTGTAGCTTGAGTCGTTTCCCAAGGTCTGATTTCTGCAGCCAGCTATCAAACCAGGCTTCAGATTCTAGAGCAGATTAGAAAGTTTAGATCATACTTTACCCAGAAGTTTCTATAATTCTTTTAAGCCTCCCTTCCTGAAAGGTCAACTAGATCAACAGAAATGTAGGACCTGAGCCCTCTAGCTACAAAACTGTCAAAATGTGCACCTCTACTTTAACGAAATACATCTTATACAATACCTTTAATCTTAGTCCTCACCTTACAAGTCTTAATTTTATTGTTGTTATAGGTGCAAGAGAAGTATTTTTATATATACCTTGGTTTACATTTAAAAGCACTATTATTCACTCCAGAACTTCACCCAGTGAAGATCAGCTGATTTCCCAAGCTTTCTCCCTAAAACTTGAAAAGAGAACACAACATGCAAACTACAACACTGCCAGAATCTGCAAGTCATTGGGACTTGCATATACAAGACTCCAGCCCTGCAAAAGCCTAATTCACTTGTAAACTCCTTGTATGAGCACATAGTTTGCAATTATTTGAAATACACAGCAGAAAACAACTCGCAGATTTTTTTTACACTAATCTGAAGTCTTTGTCAGGACAGACTTGCATACAATATATAGAATCTTAGATGAACTTTATTGTGGATAATTAAAAAAAAAAAGAAAAAGAAAAAAAAAGAATTTACTTTTAGTGTCTTTGCATTTTCCAGCACAGGAGTACAAGATATTTCAGCACCATGCATTTAAATCCATAATTAACTCACATCCACCTCTAGTAAGTGAGAGTGCACAGGGCACATGCCCAGTGATGTGGAACTCATGGGTCACACACAAATGACTTCACATCAGAAGTGGAATGCTGTTTCTGAAATAAACTGTAAACTGCTGGGCAATTTCCTAGAGAAAGTAAGGGAAATATACCAAAGGCATACACACAGATATAAATTCTTCTTTGAAAGTATTACTTTACATATGCACCTAGGCCTTAAGGTAAGCCTTAAGCCCATTTAGGGTCTTCAGGTGCTTTTTACACCTTTTAGGGAGCACAAAGCTGTAGTAATATCTTTAATGCTTTACTTCATTATTTATATGCACATGGAGCAAAACCAAGGAGATCCTTCAGCTTTTTTTTTCTCTTTATGGAATTAAGAGTTCCACTGGTGTTAGCATCAAAAGAAATTGGACTTTGAATTCAAGGACAAGATACCCCTCAGTTATCAGCTTTCCAACACATTAAGGTGCACAGTGTGCCACAATAAATACTATTTTTAACTGGTTAATGGTGCATCAACTGTACATAAATGTGAACTGTCTCCACTGTGAGCCTGCCAGCAGTCTTCATTCTCTTCACTCTTAGTTCCAACGAAATGTCACCTTCATCCATTTTAGCATACATGTAAAGAATACTGGTAGTTCCCACAGTGCTTTAAAATTACCTTTAAACGTTTTAGCTATTTGATTCCAGACAAAAATTACTCCTTCTGCTTTAATAAAGAGAGTCTGCCTCTCATTTCCTAACTAATGCCATTTGCCTACAGCTTGAGCATCACACAAGAGAGATTACAGCATCTAAGCATTGTTTCAAGTTATTCTAACTAAATCACATCTGAAACATTGGGCCTACCTGCCTTAGCAATAGGCTTTAAAAACACCTCCTAGTTTGACTCCAGCCTCTCAAAAAGATACAATGTATTCTCTCTAGGCTGGCGATGACATAATGAAAACAGTTCAATCAGCAATAGCAGACCAGAAATTTTCTCACACTTCACCGTCACCCTCTAAGGCACTTAAGCTATTACCAGACACCTTAAATAACAGCACTTCAGCAAAGGAAAGGCAAGCATCACTTGAATTTCCCCATTTAAAGAGACTTCCGAGTCTTAAGGGCTCATAACAGCGCTAGAAGAGAAGCCACAATTTCCGCAGAATAAATAACCAGTACCAGCCCCGCAGTCAGGTATCCGCTCCCGCACACCGGGATACCTGGCTGTGCCAGGAGGGGATCGGACACCACGAAGCGGGGCCGGTACTGCGGCAGCTCCGGTGCGCGGCTCCTCTCCAGCCCCGCGGCCCCCGGACCGCCGGGGCTCTCCCCGCGGGACCAGGGCGCGCTCCTGCCCGCGGCGGCCGGGGGATGCTCCGGGCACCCAGGGCGCTCCAGGCTCGGCCTCCGGGGTACAAAGCCGGCCGCATCCCACCCGGATTTGCCATAAGCCCCGACAGCCTGCCCCTCTCCAGGCCCATCGCCGCCCGCAAGAGGGCAAGGAGCGAAAGGAGACAGAGCGGAGGAGGAAGACACCCGAGGCGGCGAAGGAGCCGGCGCGCCTCCCTCACCTTCGTCAGCTGGGCGATCTTCTTGCTCATTTTGAAGTGCAGGTCCGCGGTCTGCTCGGCGCCCAGCCCCGCCTGTGCCGAGCCCGAGCCGAGTTTCCCCGCGCCGGGCGCGGAGCCGCCGCCGTAGCTGTGCTGCGGCTGCTGCCAGCCCATGCCCGGGGTCGCCATCTTCACCGCCCGGCTCCCGCCGCCGCCGCTCGGGCTCCTGCCTGCCTTACTGAGGACCGAGCCCGGCGCCCCGGCCGCGATTCGCTGCCCGAGGCGGCTGCTCCCGCCCCAGGCGCTTCCCCCGGCCGCCGCCCCCGCCGGGCTGCGGCGTCAAAGCTCTCGGGGACGCTGCTCGAAGGGACACCCGCCTTTCCTTTCCTTTCTTTTCCTCTCCGCTCCTGCTCGCGTCCCCGGGCGGGGGAGGCCGCTCGTGAGGGCCGCGGGCGCGGCGCGGCTGCCGGGGCCGCCCCCGCGCTGTTTACGCCGCGCGCCCCCGCGTCACTCGCCGGCTCCGCCCGCGCGCGCTCCCCGCCCGCCCGCCCGCGGCCGCGCGCGCCGCCCAGCGAGGGGGACGCGCGCTCGGCTCCCCCTTCCCGCCCTCCCCCGTCCCGGGAAATGGGAATCGGCAGCAGGGAACCGGGAGCAGGGAACCCGCCCTCCTGCGGGAGGGGGCGGAGACAGCCCCTTGGCCTCCGGGGCCCGGGCACGGCGCGGGGGAGTCCGGGTTCAGTCAGCGCTGCTCCTTCGCGGCACCGCGCGGGCCGCCTACGCCAAGCGCCCAGGGCTTCTCCTGGTGGGAAGCCTCGAGCGTGTGGCGGGGGATGCCCCGGGCAGGGCACCACGGTGCGGGATGCGCGAGTGGATGGAGCTGGTGGTCCCCGGAGTCGGACCGCTGTGAGCGTGGGACGTGCCGTGCTCTCGCTGCAGGAGGGGCACGGGCAAGGAGCCACTGGAAATAGGAGCAGGTAGCACGGGACTGGCACGGTTAGCTCAGGGTTTGAAGGAAGTTAGCGGCTGGCCTCTTCTCCCAGCCAATTAGCGACAGGACGAGAGGATAGAGTCTTAAACTGCCCCAGGGGAGGTTTCGGATGGACATTAGGAGGAATTCCTTCACGAAAAGGGGTGATAAATGTTGGAATGGACTGTGCAGAGAGGTGGAGGAGTCACCGTCCCTGGAGGTGTTAAAGACAAGACTGGATGTGGCACTCAGTGCCGTGGTCAGGTTGACAAGGTGGTGTTTGCTCATAGGATGGACCCGAAGATCTCAAAGGCCTGCTCCAACTAAACTGGTTCTGTGATGAAACGCCCACAAGTGCTGCGGTGACCCAGCCAGCGAGTGGGGAGGTGTCCGGCTGAGCCAGCCGGTCTCTCCTGGCTCACAGGCACTGCTCCTGCAGCACGCAGCCACGGGCCAGCAGACCGATGGGCATGGAACAAAGGTTCCCGCCAGAGGGGGTCACAGCTGGATTTAGCACGACCTTTAGGTTGGGTTTGACTGCTCCCTTTTTCAGCTCCCATCCCGTGCAACTCCTGAGAACTGCCACCCTCTTTAAGAATTCAACATCTCCTTGCTAGGCTCTGGCCTTGTGAGAATATATGTATATTAATGTGGTTGGACACATCTGATTCCCAGATTAACAGCCTCTGCACTCTTCCTTTACAGTGTTCTTGGTACTCTCTGTTGAGTAGTTTTATCTTTTTACTGCTTTTTTTCCTGCTCTAAAAATCTCTTCTCTGCCTGCATTCTTTGTAGGCAGGTAGAGGTATCAAAGAGGCAAACCACAAAAATATACAGCTAAGTCTGTGCTTCTCAGCAATGTTATGAGGAAAGCATCACTTAGAATTTGCAAATCATAGAAGTAGGTGGAATAGTAAAGTAGGAGAAGAGATCCGTATTACAGAGCAATGTGCCTCACTTGCTAATAGAGATTCGTGCTTGTATTGTATGATAAATAACCAACTAAACCCAAACTGCCAGTGCAAACCTGAGGTCATGGGGTAAATGAGGTTCTTTGATGCATAAACTGGTCACTGTCTGGAAGGCACAATTAGATATTGCTACTATTGATTGTGAGAGCATGAGAGAAATACTTGCATTGGGTTCTGCAATTTCCATGCATCAACACACTAGAAAGGTCTTCAAAAGGTCAAAAGTTCTGGGAAAAATCTCTTATAATGAACCCCAAACTATTTTGGATAACAAGGAAACTAAGAAATAATTTAATCCTAATCTGAAGTAGCTGTATTGCCTTAACTCAGAATTTGCATTGTCCAGGAAATTCTGACACCGATTTTTTTTTTTCCTTCTGAAGTGGCCCATTCTGGCAACAGAGAACAAAGGACAGATGGTGCCTACCCAGGCAGTGATTCATACAGATGAAATACAAGGGGAAGAAAGAATATTAGGAGCATCTGTTTCAAATCTGTGTCCATAGATTACATCCATGAATAACACATACTTTTAATTCAGTTTTATCCAATTAAAAAATAATTCAGTGATTTTTCATGTCTAGGAAGGTCAAACTACTAATTAAGGCAGTAGACTGATTGTGGAGCCTTGGTTACAGGTAATGGTTGTGTCTGGCTGCATGTATGTCATTATGCAAACTTCTTAATTCTCATGTAAAAAGACACATTCTTTAATGTACCTAATAATGCCCCAATATGAAGGAATGGCTGGCTCAATTTATTAGTGCTCCTAGAAATTTCAAGAGTTACAGAATATTTTTATTTTTATTTTAATCTACACATTTTAAATATTTTTGATAGATTTATTTTTTAAATAAATTAGAGCAGTTTGGATTTATTAACATTTTCTCTGAGACAAAAAGCCTTACTGTTTTATTTTTCAGTTTCTTTTTAGAAACCCCTTTTGCTGTGGTTCATATTGGCCCCAAACCATTGTTTTGAAACATTTTGAAGTGATTTTTATATGGCCATGCTTATATATATTCAACAAAACAGTCAAATATGTTCAAATTTTGTCTCCTACTGAGATGCTAAGTAATGAGTTTTGTCTAGGTGATTTTAATTTTTTTTAAAAAGCGATTAAATATTCTTTGTCAATATTTCATGTGCCATTTAGTAGCTAACTTATTCCGATTTTTTTCAAGCTTCTCTTTACACTTTTTATGCCTTTAGAGCCCAGATGGTGACTGCTAAGCTCTTTTCCTTTCAGGTCTGCACGTATAGGAAAGAGCCTGTTTTCTTTAAGGTCGCTGATGAGAAGGAGCAGCAGCGCAGTCAGGATCCTAGTGGGTTTTTTTCCTTGGTGGGATTTAACGTGCAGTAGGATCTGTCAGTCTGAAGGTTTTCCAGGGCTTGGGCTGAGGCCATCCAGAGGCAAATGAGGAGACAGCACTCAGGGTTTGCTGAAGGGTGCACAAAGCTGTGGAACAAGGCAGGGCTCCTGCCACGGATCACTGCTCCAGAGCTGCACAGTGAAACCTTTGGTGTCTCTGTCACCACGGGGTTACATAAGTGAGATACACTTTGGATCTATCCAGTGTCTCCATGGGGTTATGCACACTATGTAGGAGTGCTCTTGCTGTATGTATATGGAACATTTTTATGAATTTGAAAATAGAGTCAGTGAATATGTGCTTTAAGATTGCATTTTTTTAATACATTTGCTATGGATATATAGCAGCATGTGGGAAGGACTTTGTACTTTTGCTTTCTCTGATGTGAAATCAGCAACACTGCTTCTGTGGAAATCTACCTGTGCCTTTATTTGTATCCTACTGCCTATCTATTTATCTGCATATTTGCAGTTCAAGTGTTCTGGTACGTATGTAATGTTTTCTAAAATTATGAAATAACATCACTGAGGTTTGCAAAACCAGGAAATAAATGTCATTTACACTCAATCTGCTGGGAATATTATGGATTACAGATTTCTATGTGCACTAACTCCCCTTTATTTACCTCATCACAGCTCTGACTAAGATAAATTTGTGCAATCACTGTATGCCTTACTTTCAAGCCATAGGCACAAAACTCAGTCTCTGATTCTTTATAGACAGAAAGTGTTACAAGGGTCAAGCTTGCTTTGTGATAATGTCTTTTGACAACTCTGAAGATGTCAGGAAGTTGGCGGCTTTTCCTGAAAGGACAGTTAACAAGAAATTTGACCTACTGGAATTTGCAGGTTTGTGCTATTTAATTTGTAACCCTGCAGCTACAACTCTGAACAGAATTTTCAAATTTTTTTGCACATGTATATGAACAAAGTAACTAAATATTTAAAAATACGAAATATAGGAACTAGTTACTTAAAATACTGAGATTTTTTAAGAAAAACATTTTATTTCTACAAGAATTTTAACTAATAATTTATTATATACATATTTTCAGTTTATGTGCAAGTTTAATTATTTTCATAAAGTAATAATTCTTTATTCATTAAAAGAATAGTATAAAATATTCAAAATAACAACAGAGCTTAAACATATCTATCATCCCTGCTTTAATTTTCTGGTCTGAACAAACCTGGTGGAATATAATAACTGAATAAGCCCATGGTGTCCTACTTTAACATAAAGAGCTCATTGCTAAGGCTGAGGTTAATCTCGGATGCTGAGGTTTCTGTGTAAGAAATCATGCAAAACCATTTTGTTTTGAAAGTGTACAAGTAACAAAGGCTTCTTCTGTTAGCTATAGATAATTGTATACAGAGCCATATTTCCACATCTATAAAGGATCAGAGTACCCAAAATTGTCTTGCTCTGGTTGCACATACTATCATGAAGAATATGTGGAGAAAGGAGGAGAACCAAACAAAAATAAAAATTAAATATCCTAATAGTGTTGAAATAACCTCATGACCTTTTAATTTGTGGGTTAGCAAGACACTGATTTATGGAAGGTGAACAATCTGATCAACATTTCAGGATACTCCAACTGAGTAGTTCAGTGCCTTGCTGCCTCTGTGTATGCAAGTAAGATTTCAGTTAATATGACCCAGTGGCACAGGGTGACAGACACAGGTTTATGACTACCTGGTAGATCTTTGGTTTTTACATCTTTTTTGGTTTTATAATTTTATGGCTCCACACTGACTTGGCCTTCAAAGCTTAGAAAACTCAACCCCTGCACATCTTGAACTAAAACCTGGCATAAATTGAATTTTTCTGAATAAGAAAGCAGAGAATGGTGAACACCTATCTGATATAGATAAAGTTGTCTTTATTATGGCTTTTTGCCCATCTAGGAAACTGTTAGTGTGAGGAAAATAATTTAGGTCATCAAATCCTATAAGGAATGATGCCATGAACTACTGCCTTCATGCATGTGTCCAAACTGAAACTACTGTCAAGATATGATGAAGGAAAGAATATTTTTGCCTGCAACTTGTGAACAAGCATGTTTGAAAGATTGGGGTTTTTTGCTGATTCTTTGGAAAAAAAAAATTCCAGATACTGTAAAGATGTGCAGTGGCACACAGAAAGATTCCCATGAGCAACTATCTCCAGATATTTCTCTCTTTCTTTAAATCCACTTATAACTTGTCTTGCACAATATTTTTATCCTCACATGGAGGATATATCCTCACATGCAGTTGGAGGCATATGGGTTTTTATTAGAAAAATTAACAATAATCCACTCTTTTACATTAATTGCTTTTAATCAGTAAAGACATTTCTATTATTTTAATTTCAAACACAAAAGAGTAGTTAAGCATGGAAAAGTTGAAGAAGATCAATAAGAAATGTGTAAAGCTTTTTCTTCTGATATAGCTCTCACTTGGAATACTTCACTCGCTTTATAAGTTGTCTGTTTTTTAAGCTTGTACCCACATTTTTTTCAGCAAAGAAGTTTTATTTTAAAGAAAATAAAAATTACAGAGAAAGCTTTTTTACAGACAAAGAAAAAAAAAAAAAACAAAACAAACCAAAAAAACCAAACACCAAAACCCCAAAGCAGCAGAAGAAGCAGGAACAAAAGTAATGCATTGGGAAAAATTTCTATCCTCTTCAGCTGCACAGATGAGGAAGACTGGATGAATCCTCAGTTAAGTATGAATCCTACTGTTTCTGTTAGTTATCATAACTTTTTCTTTGTCAAGTACTATTTCAGCCCCTTTCTAGTTTATCGGGGCAGGAAAGCTTTTGCCAACATCAAGAAAGCAGCTGCACGCATAAAAAAATCAACTCTCTTGCTTTTCCCATCAAAACACAGAACTAAACCTAACAGTGCTCACCACTGGACAGAAAACTAATAAAACAAGTGGTCATTGCAAAGCCAGAAAATTCATGTAAGTGGCAATAGTGCCTGTACAGAATACTTTGTGCCATCCATCTGCGCCAAGATGCAGCATGTAACCCTATGGAGCCTCTCAGTAACAGCTTTTAGTAATGAGTCGCTTCATTCCTGGCTTAGAGATAGTATTTTGGATGACAAAATATACTTTTTGAAGTAAGCCTTCTGACTAAATGTTTTATTTTGCCTTTTCTCAAGGCTTTTGAGTTTGCTTTTTAAATACATGGTGCACATTTGGTTTAAGTTGTCAATAAACTCCTTCAATAGGATAAGACAGTCCTTGTAGTCTTCCATGTCACCTGCAAAGATTTAACATATAAGCTACTGCTTTGAGCTTCTTCTTAACAAGGTTTCTCATTTCATGTTCTCCTTATTTAACTTTTGGATGTTATTCAGGTATTAAAAATTAGACCCAAAACTGGGAAGCTGGAAGCTCAGCCAAGGGCAAGTACATCAGAGGAATGGTAGATGGACAGGAGGAAAGGAACAGAGGGGTCTTGTTGTTTAAGTTTGGGTGCCTCTGGGGCGGGGTGGGCCTTTATGCCAAGGAATAAGAGGCCAAAGAACATGATTTCAAATAAGGCCTTCCCAGCAGAACTCTCACAGTGAATTTAGCGGACATTAAAAGAACTACTACCCTTTCCTGCACAACTTGTGTAAATCAACCTGGTTGATTTCACTCCCTGAAATATGTCAAACCAAATCCTGACTTTAATGTTTCAAAGAAATCTTTCTAGATTAATGCTACAAATAAATTTAGGGATGCAGAGAAAGCTGCATTTAATTTCTCTGATAAACTCAAGTTGCAGGCACGTTTCTGCACATGAAAATGCAAATTTATCAACATATGTTAAATCTAGCATACTTTCTCTTATGTGGAATTATCTACTGCAGAGGAGATGTCCAGTCTTGCATTCCACATTGGAATATAACTCTAATCATCTGCCTAAGACATTTTTATTCAAGTAGGTTTGAAGGCATTTTTTGTTTAGCTCATGGACAAAAGAGCAGAGAGAACAAAATTTGATGTATTAAGTGAAGTTGAATTTGAAAGTCTTATTCATAGACTTTTAGTCTTTTACATTCTTATGCTCCTCTGATAATAACTCATTAAGGAGACTGTTCAGATTAGAAAATGAATACATTTCACTTAATTCAATTAATACAGTCATATTAATCTTTGTTACAGTGAAAGCACTCCTATTGAAAGGAGCAGTGACCTTTAGTAGACTATTGGAGTTTCTCCCAGGGATGCATTAAGTAATCTTACTAACTTCTGTAATGTTCCTCTAAGGACTTAATTAAATGGAAGGGAGTGCCATAAGTGAGGCTGTCTTGATGCAAGTGCTACAGTGAGCTCAGAAAGGAGACAAATAGAAGGAAATCTGCATGGCCTTTTAGTAGAAACTGGTAAAGATTACTTTGATATATTAATGTGACTTGCTCAGCTCAATCCTGACATTCCTTTAATATGCTGGATTTGTTTCACAGAAAGGTAATGCACTTATTCTCTTCTTGGAGGAAAAGCAGTTTTATAGGTTAAAATATAAAAAACATTTTGACCAATAAATATATTATTCAGATTAAAAATATGTGATAAAAAAATCCTAAACAACTGTGATTGAGAATAAGACACTGACCTTCCTGGGAAAATCTGGCTGGCTGATGATGTTTGTTTGATTTTGGCATCATTATTGCCAGTTGATGTTTATTACACCTATTGTGCATTTTGAGGGAAAAATTCTTGGTAAGAAAAAGCAGCTAGATAGACTGTCCCCAGCTGCTGAATTGTGCTGCTCTCAGCACCTTGATCTAACATCTCATATCTGTCCATGGTGCTGGACATGCCAGAAATGTGTATTCCCAAGCCAGAGATCCAATTGTATCCCAGCTGCATCCAAAGGAGTGTGGCCAGCAAGGATGATCAGAGGGATGGAGCACCTCTCCTGTGAGGAAAGGCTGAGAGAATTGGAATTTTTTAGCCTGGAGAAGAGATGGCATAGGAGCAGCCAGTGGCCGAATTGTGGCCTTCCAGTACCTGAAGGGAGCCTAAAAGAAAATGGGAGGCACTTTATACAAGAGCATGTAGTGACAGACAAGAGGGAGTGGTTTCAAACTGAGAGCAGATTTACATTAGACGTTAGGAAGAAATTCTTTACTGTGTGGGTGGTGAGGCACTTGAAACTGGATGTCCTGAGAAGCTGTGGATGCCCCACTCCTGACAGTGTTCAAGACCAGCTTGGATGGGGCTCTGAGCATCCTGGTTTAGTGCAAAGTGTCCCTGCCCATGGCAGGAGGGTTGGAACTAGGTGATCTTTAAGGTCTTTTTCAACCCAAGACATTCTATGATTCTGTGTTTATAGGAGCACAGGTACAGAGTTAGGCAGGGCAAGGATTTAGTTCACTATGTTTTATGCTGGCATTTATATTGTTCCTTACATGTACTCATTCAGATTTCAGGATGCCTATAAATTAACGTGGTCTTGCAACAGGCATATTGGATGAAATGTAATTTTTTTTTCATGAGGTCATCAGTGGAAGGTTGGATGGGACAGCTGAAAGCCACACTGAGTGGCATAGTTTAACTACAGTGCATGCAAAGGCACCAAAAGCACCAGGACCGCTCAGGTTTTCCTTCTCCCTCAGTACCAATGGGATCACTTGGAAGCAGCCACAGAAATGCTCCAGTAGGAAAGTTCAAACAGATGGCTGGTGTAGCTCTGATCCTCCCCTCAGGGTCATTCTGCAGAGCAACACAGACAACATTTGTCATCTGTATTTCTCACTGTGTTATTGGAAATGGAGATTGGTTGCTTGAAGGGTTTTACTTTGAATGTGGCTAATTAATCTCCAACATTGGTTCGGGATTTTCTGTTCCACATACTTATCTCTGGTCTCTTCCTTGACACATATGAATTCAAATTGCTGTCTCTTGCCAATGTATTTTGGGAGATTTGAGCATTCAGATTTGGAGACTAGAGAGGATTTTGGTTATGCTTCAGGAAGGAAGAAAGATAGGGACTGGTATATTTCCAGAAAATTGACAGATGTGCTAAATTGTGTTGAAGCCCCAAAAGCTGTGCACAAGTGTCAATATTCAAGTAAAAAGGCTTTTGTACAGGTTTTGTTACCCTCAAATAGGCAAAGGCTTCTTTTGAAATTAAATCTATTGAAAACTGCAATATTTTAAGATTTATTTGCATATGCAGGTTGCTCACTGAAGTCCCATTTTATAGAGGTGTTGCATAGAAATTGTGGTTAAGGGAGGATAAAGAAGAGTACTTATAGATTATTACTGGTCTTCAATTATGCTGTCAAAATCAAGACTCATAGCTCTTGATGTAATCTAATGAAACTGATACAGTAACTAAAACCATCAGGGGTAGGGGAAACAGAGCAAAGTTATCTGCCCCAAATCAGATAAGATGCAATTACTCTAAGTTCCAGTGCCCATGCTTATTATCTGGTGACTGTTCCATTATTATCCACAGTGGTGGTGATTTGGGACCTGCTTGCCAGACATCTGGATTTGAACTGAAGGGTAAGGAATTGTCTGTCATGTGTCTGGATTAAAGTGCAGCAGGCCTGAAAATGTCCCATTATGCTCTAATTCAAATCAGCAGCAGCACAGTTTGCATACAGCAGAAGGGAGGGTTCCCTGTTCTTGACAGGGAACCTAATTCACTCAATAATAGTTAAAACTTTGGAAGGGGTCAGGATTAGTGTTGCATATGCTTGGTTCTGTAAGAGATTTACTTTGGGAAAGGGCTTCCCTTGAAAGCTAAAATACATTCTACCCCAAATCAGCATAAACTTGTGTTTTAGTATATCATGGATTTAAATTTCAAAAAGCGCGTCATATATTGGTGCATCATATTTGGTGCATAATCAAGCTAGTTTATAAACACCAAAATGTCAGTATTTTTTATTATTATTGGAAAAGGTTGTAAATCTATTGAAAAATGTTCTTAGGAATAAAATGTACAGATAATTTCCATGACAGAATAGTACTTAAATTTACAAACTATTGCCTATGAAGTTTAAGAACAGAAAAAACAAATACCTATATTTTTCCGCATAAAGCATGTAAAATGCTCATGAGTATCTTTTGAAATTTATAAGCACTAGGGCAAAATTGTAAAAATTATATATCACTGCTAGTGGTTTTTTACATAATTATTCATTTTTACTTTACATCTTAGTTACAAATGCCCCTAATTATGATAATAAAATCTAGTTTACTTGCTTGTAGACATATCCTGTTAGATATTAAGAAAATAATTCTGAAATAATTATTACAACTCTTTGTAAACTGAGCCAGTTACAACAGTTTATTGGCTTTCATATAAATCCATGTTTTGAACATTAAAAATTTCAAGATTTGTAGGACTAGAACTACATAAAGCTAAATAAATATTTACAACACTTAAAAAGGAAAGTCATAAAACAAAGCATTTGACTATCAAGCGTTATATATACTCAAAGAATTTTTTAGTCAAAGAGTGTTATGGAGCAATGTAGTGTCTCTGAGGTAGAAAACCTGAAGGGCAAGGAAAGGAATTCACTTCAAGTCTTCATCCACTTAGACTGAGCTTGGTGATTAGTGCCTCAATCCAGCAGGTACATTCTTGGCTTTGAATATTCAAGCCAGCTCTTTGAGATCAGCTTTCTCTTGATCAGTCTTGCCACACACTACCAGCCAAATACAGAAACACATCTCTACAAGGATTTTTTGCTATCTAGTATTTTGAGCCTACCATAACTTTCAGAGAATTTTGGACAGGAAGTCAGTCAGAGCAATAAAAAAGAATGAAATCTTTCAGGAGCCATTTCCCAGCTGATCTTTAGTCAAACATTTTGTCAACACTTCACAGGAGGATAAAAGTTTTTTTTATTTTGTTTTAATCAGGAGTATAATTTCTCCACAGTTGAGTTGCCCGTGGCATTCTCAAAGATCATTCAGGTATGACATTTATAGGGCTTAGTATTAATCCAAAGTTATTTGTTGTTTGTTTGTTTATTTTTTTCTTGCCAAGCTTATCAGAACCAGTGAATTATTTGAGACTGAAAATCCAAAAAGCACAATAAACTTTCTAGGAATAATAATGCCTTAATCTTTTGTAATCTAAAAATCTGTAAGCCTTTGAAACATAGTATTCAAAAAAAACTTTGAAGCAAATATGGTAATTCTAATATTTATGAAAAGTCCAGTTTATCTTTAAAACACCCTCATTTCTTCTAAAGTACTTTAGAAAGCATACCTGTGTAATTTCTAGTGCCAGGTTTCTGCATAGTTACATAGATGTCCTGTAATTAGTAAACCCCATGTCATTGGAGAGCTCTGTCTTCCTATGGGTTGTGCAGCTGGTTTCTGCACTGTTTGCCACAGAAGCTTTTTGATGCTGGACTGCACTTAACTACTTAATGAATACCTACTATCTTGGGAAATTTCCTGAGGAAAGAGGTCATATGCTAGTTCCACACTTATATATTCTAAATCATATCAGCCCTCATAAAGATATCTTAAATCTCTAACACTTGGTTTATTTCAGGATAAAATAATTTGCCTTTCTGAACCCTTTTTTCTAAGCCAAAGCTTCTGCTGCAGCACAAATGGGCCCATCATAGTTGCAAGCAGCTCTCAGTTTGGCATGCACCCAAACCAGAGTGCAAGGCCAACCAGATATTGAGAAGTAAGTGACTGATTCTACCCCATGTAGCTGTCATACAGTGTGTTCTCTGGAGAGATGTCAAATTTGCCAGAGCAGGAATTGTAATAAAAATAGGCTCAGATCATGTCCTGCAGATATAGTGGAAAAAGCCTTGATGCTAAAAGATAAATCTCTATAATATACTAATGTTAAAGAACACCTTCAGGGTCACATGTAACCCATATATGTTAGGGGGAAGAATACTAACTTGTTCTTGCTTAGGTGGAAAGCCCCTCTAATGAAACAGTGATTTCTATTATTGCTCATAACTACCCTATTTAAATTCACAGATAAATGCAGACTTACAGTTTAAATTATAACCTTCTTGACATGCACAAGAATATGATACTTGTGCTCTAAAATAAAATTCTTGGAGTAAAAAGACTGTGGCACAATTCTTGCTCTATTTCTGAGAAACTGGAATATCTAAGTCTAGTAAAAGATGTAAGTGATATTTAGAGAAAGAATATAGAGACTGTTGTCATCTGGTAGATATGCAAAGGATGAAAACTACTGGAAAATCTATACACAACTGTTTTTTCATTAAAAGAGTATTTTAATTCTTCATGCAAGAAATTAATATTTATTTTATAATAATACATAATTCAGCTGCTCAGCTCTCTTCTAACATCACTCAGGGATAAGTGTCTGATCCAGAAATACTGCCCACCGCTCAAACTCGTTTTTCATCACAAACCAGTTCTTTCAGAATTATCAGTCAGCCTTACATAATTATCATGCTCTTCACTTTGTGTTTGGTTTGTAAATTGCCTTCCATTTATTTTTCTTTTCAGTCATGAGAATTAAGGAAACTATACTCCTGCCTATTTTTAATTCTGGTCCTCAATTACTTTAGCTAGCCCATAAATATTTAGTTAAATTGATTGGATATTTCTTGTTGGTTTTTTTGTGAATACTTTGGTGTCCACAGCTGAGAGAGTCCATATTAGTATGCAAGTTCATGCCCTCTGTGTTGGTAAAGGAAAACTTTGTTGGAATGGGAATACATCATGGTATTTACTTCCATGCTAGACTTCCCCTTGGAGAAAGAAAAATATAATTCTGAACTGCACCTTAGAGAACTTGCTTAGCATTGTCAGATAGTAGTATTTAGGAAAAAAAATCAATAAAATACACTAAAAAGAATATTAAGATGCTTAATTGCTTTTCTTATGAAAATATGAGGAACTTCCTAAATACTATGCCGTCAGTAGGCTACCAATACCTTCAATTGTCAGCTGAATTAAATGCATTTCTTTTTTATTAATAACCTTTGTATTGTATGTATTATATATATGTATTAATATACCTTTGTACCTGTGTATAAATAAAAATTCACTTATATGCATATATCTTAGAATTTCTATCCTGTGCTATAGCCCACTTCTGTCTTCATCATTATCATTAGGTACTCATGCTAAGGAAACAAATGCCATGCCAAACACCAAGTAATTTTACAATCAATTTATAATAAATTACTTGAAATATTTTGTAGAATGTGCCATTGAAAACATGGTCTTCTCTCACACCATTTTTACAAAAATTAAAAGAGAGGAGAAAGCCATATGCAAATAAAAAAAGATGCATTTTTACTCAGGAGAGATTAGTTCTGCAGCTCCAAGTATTTCCATATTTGAGAAAGCAAGCATGAAAATGGAATGAGTTTAACATGGCTGAAGAGAAAAATACTAACCTCTGTTTGAATTCCTGCATCTTCTGCATTTTATTCTTCCTCAGTGAGCACAGTTCTGAAGTTGCCTTCACCAGATACTAGTCCTGGACAAGAGGAATAAGCCAAACATAATTTCATCCTAGGAAAGGACCAAAATAAACTACCAGCATTGTGTTTGATAGAGGGGTGATACAGAATACTGCTGAGAAACTTCCTTAACTGACATCCAGCCCTTCAAAGACTCAGTCATTCTAATAGTATAGATCTAATTTAGAATATAGATGACACAGTTATTTTTTGGTTTGGCATGATATCAGAGCATCTAGTGAGACTGAACATCCTTCTTTTTCAAAGGCAGTTTCAGGTCTCCAGTTCAATCAGTATCACCTAGAGAAAACTGTTTTTACAATGCTCTTACAAGTTCTTACTGATACCAGTTTCATGTTATGATCCCAAGACAGGTGTACAGAAGAATATAATACTAATTATGAGTAATTGCATAATACTAATGTAATCAAGATTTGACATCCTAACAAGTGAAAAATCCATCTTAATAATTTTACATTGCTTATCCACCAAGTATTGCTACCTCACTATTATATAATAAAGCAAAGATTTCTCTCTTTTCTTTGATCCTTTCCAATTAGTTGTGATATTTTTTGTACTTCCCAAACCCTTCAAGTAGGAAGAGTGTCTCTCTACAGTAATGCCTTTGGACTTACTTTTCAGTCTTGCACACAAAAAAACAAATCCAAAACCAAACCACAGTGGTAACAAACCAGCCATCCATGATTTCTTTCTAATATATTTCTTCATTATTATTTCCTTTCATTTTTCTCCTCTGCAGCATTTCTACTTTGGTGCCTCTGTCCCCACTTGAAAACTAACATATTTTCACACAAAACCTATAAATTTAAACTTAAAATTCATGGATCAGCTTTAAAGATATGCACAGAAAGTTATATTTAAAATCATTTGAGAAATCATACTTGTGTTTTCTGGTAAAATAACTGCTAAGAAGCAGGATTACATATCATAGAAATAATTGATATACGTCTCTGTTAATCCATTTTAGCATGACTTACTCCTCATAGTTCTAAGGCAATAGATATGTCTAAGAAGGAAAGGAATTTCATGCATTATATGCAAAACTAATTTCATGCATTTTGCTTCTCCATGCTACTTGGAAGGAAAAGACAGGGTTACACATGGAAGGCCAGGTGTTAGAGCAAACCATTTTTTACTGATGACAATTCCATTCCCTGTTAGCTCTTACAATGTCTTGTGGCATCTTAATATTAGACATTAAGCCAATAGACCACATCAGCTAAAAATCTCTTTATTAAACCAAAAGACAATTTACTTCAAATATTTTTCAGCTAAGTAATTGCAACACAAAATATTCCCACCCAGACAGGTTAGTAATTGCTAGAATAATTCAGGTTAGGAGGCACCTTAGGGGGCCCCTGGACCAGCCTTCTGACTTAACCAGACTCAGCTGTGAGTCCAGGCTGTGTCTGGTTAGGGCTGGAAAACCTCCGGTGATGGAGGCAGCACAGCTTCTCCTGCAGCCTGCTGCTTCTCTCCCTGACTGTCCTCATGGAGAAAGGTTTTCCTCACATGCAGTTTGAACCCCTCTTGTTTCCATCTATGCCACTGGCACAAATCCTTCTGCCATGCACCACTACAAGGCCCTGGTAGGTATTAGCATGTTGCTGTTGGATCCCCCTAAGCCCTCTCTTCTCCAGGCTGAACACGTTCCAGCAATGCATTTGCAAATCCATTCTGACTAGCTTCAAAAGAAAGCATCAGGAACAGGCACTAGCTTGCATTATTTATGGTTTTGGTTTTGGTTTTATTTAAGTGTTGTCTGACATGTCCCTCCTTCTGGTTCCTTGTTTTTGCTAGGACTGGTTGAACTCAACTTTTGGCTATTGGGTTAACCAGCATTATATCCTGCTGCAGCATTTATCCTGCAACCTTGAGCACATCTTATACTAGCTGAGTCATACATCTCATCATCCTCAGTGATAAACATTCCCTCTTCCTTGCAAAGGACAATACCCAAAACAACAGATTACAGTCTTAAAATAATAAAATTAATAAAAGAATAATTTAACAAAACACAGCTATTTACTGTGACTTTACTTCTCCTAATTTAAGATCCAAGGTAATTCCATCACCAGGGTTTGAGGAACAAGAGAAGGAGAGCAAAAATCATAAGATGGATTGCTTTTATTTGTATCAAGTCTTATGGAAAGCTTTTTTCCTTTAATTCTGCCTGTGTGGGAGGTGGAAAGATGATGGGAAGAGTTCTTTCTCCGACAGATATCCTGTATGTATAACAGAAAAATTTTAAACAAACAAAATAATTGCATCCTTCCCAGATGTGCAAGATGATACCAAAATGAAGCCTGACCAGGATAGCAGAAAAGCTTTCATATAAAGTCATCATGTAAGGTGCAAGATGTCACTTTCTGTAGAGCTGTTGCTTCATAGCCCTGTATAATATTTGCTAGACAGCCCAGAATCCACAGGATTAAATTAGAGCTCTAAAATAAGGTTACCAAAATAAAAGCTTTCTCATCAAGAAATACTGTCATAAACAATCCTTCACAACAGAGGTACTGGGAGAGTCACCTGCTCTCTCTCTTGGCAACAGAAAAGTGCAGGACAAAACTAATAGTATTTTTCTAACATATGAAATACTGTATTGGTGCACTACAAAACCAGTTACAACTTGATGTAAACGTTCTCCCTTATTTTTGTAAGGTTTTGACAGAGGAATATGATAATAGAAATATCAACATAAGGTGGTTGGGATCTCTCTGGTAACTTTGGCTGAGACATCCTGTCAGCCTCATGTTCCTAATTCCCATACAAGCAGGAATTAATCCATTCAGGGATGTGAAGAACTGTTGTTGACTAACAAATTGTCCACTGCAAACACTTGCAGCGATAAAAACGCATCAAGTTTTTTTTCAAGGTGGTATTACAATATTTTTAAAAAGTAATTGTGTCATTTGGCTGTCTCTTCCTGTTATAAAACTTCTTATTTACCACTTTCAAATTTCAGTCTTTCTTTTGACTTGTCAGAGAATTTTCACTGCTGCTCTGTGGTGAATATATAGGATGAAACTAGGTCACTTCAGTAACCTGGGGCTGTCTTTGCTCTGTCTCAGTGAACACTGTTGGTCCATGGTGAATGAATTATTTCTTTTCTTGACTGACAAGAGGAGAAATTATTTTAGGAAATTTTATGCCCATTTTAGACTGGTTATGTATTAATATGTAGACCGCTAAGGCTTTGAAGACCGGATCAGAATACAGTGGGCACTGCTCACTAAAGACTACCTGGGAGAGCCCCAGAAAGGTCAGTCTTTGCTCTACATTTGCATAATTTTTATGTGAGCAAAAGCAGACAGATCTTGAACCCAGGCACCACAGAGGTGGAGACAACACTTGGGTTCATCTCTCCTGACAACGTGCAGCGGCATGACAGCCATGAGGAAGGCAAAATGAAGTAAATTGAATAAATTTTTAGCCACAATGAGCTCTTTACCCATGACACCCATGAATAATATTTTATATTCTGCATAGAAGAAATTATGGCACTCTGGGTTACAGAATTGACTTCATCTAGAAAACAATTATATTGTGTTCCCACAGGACTTCAGCACTAGACTGTAGCCCAAGCCAGCAGTTTAGGAAAAAGGCTAATCTTAGACACACATTGATGACAGTGACTGCTATGAGCAAAAGTAGCTTTTTGCTGTTCCTGACACTGGTTTCTTTCATGAAGCCCCACATTAGGGTTTCTGTCCTTATTTTCAAAGTGCTTACATTCAGGAGATGCTTGTGGATATGAAAGTTCTCAGCCAGACTTAAAATCAAACTTTAATAGAGACTTTTTAGCACCATGGCAAAAACCCTAGTGATCCCTTCAGCCTCCCATGGGAGGCCCATGCTGGAGTAGGCTCTTGGCAGGGACTTGCAGACCTGTGAAAAGGGGAGACCACACTGGAGCAGGTTTCCTGATTAGGACTTCTGACCCCATGGGGACCCACAGTGGAACAGAACAGCCTGTCCTTGAAGGACTGCACCCTGTGGAAGAGTGACCCATGTCACTGCAGTTTGAGGAGACTGTGCCTGTGGGATGGCTCACACTGGAGCAGTTCAAGGAGAACTCTCTCCTGGGGCAGGAGACCCATGGGGAGGGGCAGGGGAAAGACTCCTCACCGTGAGCAGTGGAAATAGCAATGTGTGATGAGCTCACCATAACCCCCATTCCCTGTCTCCCTGTGCCACTGAGGGGAAAGGGAGGAGGGGCATGGTAGAGCTGGGAAGGAGGGAGGGGTGGGGGGCAGGTGGTGTTTTTGAGATCCTATTTTACTTCTCATTGTCCTGCTCTTATTTTTTTAGTAAAGCAATCAGTTCATATCTCTAATTCAAGTCTGTTCGGCCCATGATAGTATTCAGTTAGTGATCCCTCTCTGTCCTTAACTCATCAGCCCTTTGTTGTATTTTCTCTCCCCTATTCAGCTGTGGAGGGGAGTGATAGGGTGGCTTTGGTGAGTGCCTGGCATCCAGCCAGCACCAACCCACTACAATGGGCATCCTGTAAATGCCTGTTTGCTATGGATAACAATTCCCAAATGTGATGGCTGTAAAGGCTGAAACAAAGCCCCTGTCTGGTCATGACTTGTTTACTCCAGCTGGGATTGTCACCAGTCCTTTCCAGCACCTCTTGTTTCTAAACAGTAACCACCAGGTCCATCTGAAATCAGAAAGAAGTGGCCAGACCGTGAAAAGAAGAGAATGGAAATTTTTATAAATTCAGGACTGTATCTCTCGCTGAGCTGGGGCATCCCACACAGTTTTAGCACAAACAATTGAAGGCTTCCAAAATTTGTTCTTGGATTGCTCATTGCTGTAGTACACTACAATTTCGTTTGTTCAGTCATTACTAAAGCCATCCACCCACTTACAGCTATTCTTATAGAAAATAGCATTCTTTCCCACTGATGCACATAATTTGTATCTTCTGATAATTGTACATCTGATGCACGGAGAGAAGACAATAATAGATAAAGGCTTCAACTTGATTTCTGACATACTGCTGAAAAAAGGAGGCAATGGCTTTAGTTAATGTGTGCATACATTTTGCCTGAATGATAAAAAAGCAAATGGAAAGCTTCAATTGCACTATTCAGTAGTGGCAGTAATGTTCTGAGTTTATGAGTGTCTGAAATGTTATCGAATGGACATGGATATGCAGTCACAGGCATAATGATTTTGCCTGTAAGTAACTTGCAACTTTTAAAAACTAAAAGTTAAAAAGCATGTCAGACTCTATAGATGCAGTTAAGAAGCTCAAATTGCAAAATAAAGCGTGGCATGAAATAATCTTAACAAATGTATTTTCTTGTTAAAGGGAACATTAGTTTCTATTTGGTATTACTATAAGATTTCAAAAATTATTTGTTACTTATGCAGTTTAATCTGTTTATCAAAATAATGGAGCACACATTTAAAAAATAAAAAAAAGCTTTGTGCAAGCATTTGGAATTCAGATGCTTAGAAAAAGAAGAGGAAGACAAACATAGAGTTATAAATCATAGGGGTTTGGAGACTTGGAATAATTTTCTGTGAACTTCAGGAAGTACCTAGTGACTTTTGCAAAGCAAATTAAAAATCTGAGGAGCTGAGATAAAAAACTTCATAATGAAGCTCTACAATTATGGAATTATATATTTTAATGTCTACCTATATCAATGTGGAGTTCTTCTGTGTTCCATATTCAGCTGGCACGGCTGAGGATAAAGCAAGCTGTGCCTCCCACCTCTCCACACAGCTGCCTGACCACCAGCTTGTGCCTTGCTTGGGGGCTGCTCCTGGGCAGAATAAGGAGGTGTGCCTGACACTGTGCTCACTTGTCAGCTATGTTGGGCTGACTGCAATTCCTGCAAGCAGCAGGTAGCTCCAGCCAGCCCGAGTTCATGTCTGTAAGTCTGAAGGGTACAGACCTCCTCCTCAGAGCTGCCTTTGGCAACGGGGAGAAAAGGTTTCACTAGACAATCCTTTGCATCTCTACATGGAAGGATATATTATATGTTTACACAGACATCAAGAAAAACTCATCCTGTTGTCAGTACATATAATCACAGAACCTTTGATTTATGCACATTCCATTAAGTAACATCATACACATCTTTTCTGTACCTGACACAGAAAGTTTAATGTCTTGTGATACTATGTGGGACTCTTCCTATGGAGTGCTCATGGAAGTCACATAGGTGGAAAGTATCAAATATGTTAAAATTATATGTGGAAAAAGAAAGAATGAAAATTTTCTGCCAAATATAGGTCACCTATTTGTGCAAGTTAGCTTCACAGTTCACTGCCTAACCTCTTGCTTTTTCACCTAAGGAGTGTTGTATAGCTAACCCAAAATGAATATATGGTACTTGAGCTGTTTTAATGTTATTTAAATATATTCTTGAGGAATGAAATTGAGAGTAATACAGCTAAGTAAAAAGAAATACACTGGACCATTAACATGATTAAGTTAGTGTAAGTATACAGGATTAAGTAATGAGTATAAAATGCCCCAAGTGTGCTTACAGTTATAGCAAATGCATGGTTGCATTATTTTACAAATGCCATGTTGTCATATCCTAAAACTTAATTTTAATGTAGGAGCCAAAATGAACTTTTTGATGCTGTTAAATTTTAGGCAATGGGTGTTAAAAAAAATAAGCAAATAAATTCCTTGCACATGACAGTAGGGTACTACTACTATATGTAGCTTTTTGATGGACTCTAGTCACAGAGTTCTTACTGTGGAGGTTGTTTAAATGTACTCACTTCATAGACTTAGGGCAAAATTAGGAAGGTACCAAAAATTCCACAGCTTAGAAATGAATTTGTACTTTATTATGAAAAATATATAACACTGAAGCTGCAGCTCTCTTAATAGAGAGCAAGCAGGCACAACTTCCTAAGGATATTTCCTGGGAATCACAGAGAGAAACCTCAGAGAAAGAGAAAACAATTCTTATCTCTACTTGCTGCCCCTGTTGTTTTGCACATGTGGAATGTGTTAGGAAGATTGTTTACCTGAAGTGTTCTTAATTGGATTCTGGTGATGTTGTTTATATTAATTGGCCTATTGGGTCAAAGCTGTGTCCTGGCTGTCGGCAGACAGTCAGAGGTTTTTCTTTAGTATTCGTTGTAGTATAGCATCTCTTTAATATAGTGTAGTATCATGTAATATCATTTTAATAAAGCAATTGTTCAGCATTCTGAATCAATGGAGTCAGCTGCCAATCATTCCCAGATGTTGGAGTCATCCCTGCTTTACAATAGAACACAATAGGACTGAAAAGTGATCTCAGAAAATGTGTCTTTTTTAACCAGGATGAGTTCTCTGGTAAGACTTGCTGGAGAGCAGCACAGAAGGCTGTGACAGCCCCAGGTGGGGGCTCAATAGTGACTGTTGTTCTATTTCTAGAGTCCCATATTGTTGTTATCAGATTTCTGAAGTCCATACCTCCTCAGTGTATTCTTACAGCTGCAGATCTTCACTGCACCGACTCCTTCTCTGCATATTGTTCTCTCTTAGTTCAGGGCTCCTTCAAGGTTCGCCCTGACTGGTTAACCCACCCCCTTTTATCCCAGTTATCCTCACTGGTTACAGCTGCAGCCCAATTAAGGACATCACAGCTGCAGCCCATCAAGGACAACCGGGACCTCCCGGGGCAAAGCCTCTATACAGATATTAAAATACAATACATGCACTTTGCTAGGACTCCAAGGCCACCTCTACTATAGGTGACAGAGGTGCTGCTTTCAGTAGGACTGCCAGTCTCTGCTGCTTTAAGGTGTTCATTTACCCACAGCTTGGGTGTGCACCTCCTTAGTGACCGAGGTCAGGCTAGGTTGGTGCTGGCACGGTCCCATGGCATCTCCTTCCTGCCCTCAGCTGCATGCTCTCACCTTTCTTTCCCTTAGCACTGGAATTTCACTCACCCCTTTGAGAGCTAGTTGGGATGGTAAAAGGAGCAGAGAACTGTACACTTTTCTAACTGATTTAATTTCCACACTGACGTATCAAAAGGTCAATATGAGCACTATGGGTGGCAGCACGAGAGCAACGCAAAGCTGTGGGTAGGATTGCAGCATCTGACCTGGGTTGTCTTAAATTGTCTTGGAAGTCAAACTGGTTTGTGGCAGCCAAGGCTTACCAGGATTAAGCTGCAGTTCTATGTTCACTTTCCTGGCTGCCTGTTCCTGCAGACATTGGCATGCATGGAAATTGCACTGGTCCAGGATCAGCTGAAAACTAGCTACCCTTTTTTGCTAAGTAAGATTAATTTGCAAAGGGTCCAGCTGCTGAGCCAGCTTCCCTTTCTGGTCACATACACACCCACTTAGGCTTGTTTAAACTGCTATGGAATTGCATTTCAGGGCGATGTGGCTTATGCACTGAAAGATCTCTGTTGCATGGAAGAGCCTGGAAGTGAAAGCAGGCAGAGACAGGAGCCCTGCAATGTGTGAATTGCTCCATCCCTCCTGCTGGCTGCTTTCTCTTCCCAGAGGCGATGCCTGTGGGCCTCTGAGCTGGCAGGGTAACCCAGGAGAAGCAGTGTTCCCTGGGTGCCTGCTGGAGCACGTGGAAGAGCACAAGTTAACCTTCACAGCAACACCCCCAGCACACTCCTGCCTTCCCAAGCTCTCAGCCCAGTCCCTGGGACATGAATGCCAATGTCATCCACCCAGCAATGTGACAGGAAAAGGGGAGGTTTTGCTGTCCTAGGAGGAAAGCATTCTGTGACCTGTGTACCTTCTTACAGTCTGCAGGCCTGCCCCTGTTTCTGACTCATTGTCTGCAGGCAAAAAAATTAAATGCACCCTTGAACATACAAGTGCTGACAGCTACAATAAGGCAGATTTTTTCAAAAAAATCTGTCTTGTGAGCAATGTGGCTTCCAGGTACTGTGAGGCTTCCTTTTAAAAAGTGCCAATGGATATGCATAAACATGCTTATGCTAAGCATCCATAAATAAATTGCATATACAATAAGTTAACTGTAACTAAGCACAAAACAGAAAGGATAGAAAAGGGAAAATGTGTATTTCTGTCACAAAATAATGTTGGGGAGTGAATCTGATATGTTTATGTGTTTCTAAAGGATCTGAGCAATTTGCTGGAAAAGCATATAAGAAATACTGAATTTTAAGAGAAAATATTTTCTTTGTATTTACTGCCTCATACATACTAAACCACAGCTTTCCCTGAGGCTGTTTTATTTATAAATTCATACTTATAATTTCCATAGAGTTACTCTGAAAAAATTACAAGACGCAGCAAGAATAATCAAATAAAAATACAGTAATTTTTACAGGAAATACAGTGAAATAATACCTGCAATTGCCTTATAAGCTACCCAGTCTCACAGACTGTATTTAGAATTAAATAACACTGAAATTACAAATGTGGGTGTATCAGACTTTACCTTTCTTCAAAACATATTCCCTGGGGATGGCATGTGCTGCCCTTCTGCCGCTCTTCACAGCATGGGATACCTGTGCTTAAACCCATTAATTGGAGTTGTAATGAGGCTCTGGTCAAGAGCCTGGGGGCTTCAGAAGGAACCAGTTGTTTTCAAGGAAATTTTCTCAGAAGTCTGTGTCAACCCAGAAAAGAGGTAATTGCATTTTTGCATCTGCAAATATGTAAGTAGGAACCTGTTTTGTCTACTCATACTCTGTAATATGTGACAAGTGTGACAGAGGTGTGTACGTATCCTGTGTGTGTCTGGTGCCTTTTTCCAGTTCTAGACTGGCATTTCTCAACTGCTATGTCAGGGCCATGCATGCTGCAGATGAGGTGGTTGAGGGTCAAAGACAAAAAGGGACAGAGAACTGACCCTGAAGTAAGAACCAGACTATAGGTTTTAACAGTTTTTTAACAGGTTTATTGTAAATTTTGAGGCATTTTTTTCCCTTTATTGTTAATTCCAGTTAGGGTGCCCACTGCTGGGGTTCATGAAATGGCTTAGGCTCCTGGTCAGGGCACCACAAACATGGACCCACATTCTCTTTTCCCACTGCTGCTACTGGAGCAGCACACCCTGGCACAGGGACAGTGCATTGCAGAGGCTTTGGATCTCCCTGCAAGATTTGCCAGGGGGCATCTGTCAGAGCCCAAAGAGGTAACAGCTGCACAGGGCAGGGTGGAACATTTTGAAAGAGACTGAGTACTGATAAGGAAAGAGGACAGCAATTTTTATCTGCCTAGGGCAGCAAAAAACCTTGCATCAGCTCTACTCAGTTTTATTACAGATTTTATTCTGGTTTTGTTCAGTTTTCCTAGGGAATGTTGTGATGTGCATTTGCATTGCATCTGCTCACCTTATTCAATTTAGGGAAAGGTATTCTAAGCAGAATACATTTTAGAGTTGCTTTTCAGATTGTAAAGCCCATCAACATAAAGAATAGCCTCTGGAAGGGTCCTGCACCAAAAAGCCACACACACTGGTGCCTAGCAGTTGCAAGGCAATATTTAGAGAAATGAAAAAGGTCACTGGTGCTAAAATATGTACCAGGAAAGAAAAGGAAAGAGATTAAAAAAATTAAAAAATAGTGTTGCTATCATATACTGAGGGAAAAGTACATATCTGAAGATTGCCAGCATTTAATGAAAAGATTTGACAAAAGCTGTGCTTTTCCTTCCATACAAGAGCCTTGGTGTTTACTGAATAAGTTCAAGCCTGTAACTTTTAGAATTATTACAGGACGTAAAACAAGACGCTGCAAGTTCAGTGTAGAGACGTTAGTGTTGGTGATCCTCAAGAACCTGCAGTCTCTCAGTACTATCCAGAAGTGAAAGGAGATGTCACTTTTGTTGTTCTATCAATTTGTTCAACTCCATGCAGAGTCCTCCATGCAGACGGAAATAAAATCAGATTTCCCCAAGTGAACCTTAAAGATGTTCAAGATGCAGATTGGGTTTTTCCTTGAGTGTGCCATGTCTAGCAGTGATGACAGAAGTCTGCATTACCTGCAAAGATGCTAATGAAACTTCAGAGCTTCTTAGTTCTCATTATCCACTTGCCATGAGCCTTTCCTACAGCAGTTCCACAACTCTAATGTGAGGAGTAAAGGTCTCCTTGCCTTTCCTGGGAAAGCTCATAAGGAAGCAGCAATGCTTTTCATAATCAAATATAAACATTTTTCCTGAATGTTTTTTTTTTCTTGTCTAGGCTCAATGAGAGCTGCTTGCTCCCTGTGGGAGCATGAGCTGTGTCCTGAGGGTTACCCCAGTGCTAACCATGACCTCCTAGCTGGGTGTGTTTGACCATAGTAGGCAGAGCTGGGGGACTTCACAGGGTTCAATGACAGCCCCTGAGATGGATAGTGAAGAACGAGGGCCAGGGACCATCCAGGTGTTCCCATCAGGAGCTAAAGCAGAATGGGCTGGGGGCAGGACTGAGACAATGAAGGGTTTGAAGTTCATACAAGGGACAGGGACAGAGACTGGAAACAAGGTGCAACATATGACCACAGGGGCCATCCAGGAAAAAATAGATCCATGGACATCCAGGTGGCAGGGCCACAGACAGAGGTGGGAGATTGGCACTGCTTCCACACAGCCCAGGCAGGGGTTGTCGTGGGCAGGAGTGGAGGAAGGTCCCAGGTGTAGCTGCTCAGGTCCATTATGGCCTATGGGTTCCCACAGGACCCTGACATTTCAAAAGAAAACCTTCTTGAATGGTTCTTCCCATCACTCCCAATAGCCACCCAAAAGATGTGTCTACTCTTGTCTTTCATCCTCCTCCTGTTACAGCAGCAGCACTGACATGGTCAGGCAGAGCTCCCAAGTCTTGGTTCCTGCTGGATTCTGTCCTCAGGAGTCACACTGAGGCAAGATACCAAGAAAAAGTGGATTAAAAGCAGAAAGATTTTTTTGCAAAACATCAACTTCAAAGTTCTGCTGAGTTTCTAACAGCATGGGTTTTTTTTATTATTTGGGAAGCAAAACATAAGCTGTTGCACCAAAACTCATGTGTCACTGGGTTTCAGATTTAGTATGAAATCCTCACTGCACTAACTTCAGCAGCAATTCTGGGATTGACTTCAATATTTTTTTTCCACCTGTTATCTTCTTATACTTAACAGGATGTATTTGGTACTGAGGAAGCTACAAAGAAACCATGCATAAATGCTGAGAATCAATCCATAGGCCTGTTCCTCTGCTGATGGATTTAAAGCTCTGTTGTATGATTTCTGAAATCCAACTGGATTTTCAATGCAGAAATTCCATTTTGATGTTGCTTTGCATCATGAGTAAGGCACATTAAGACTCCTGTGATCTCCTGGCCATCAAGAACGAAAAGGAAATAAACCTAAAGGAAGTTTAAATAGAAATACCCATAGTGCTAGGGAAAATGATAGATGTGTATATAAGAGAGAAAGGAAGGAGCTGAGGTAAAAGGGAATGGAAAAGACAATAAAGAAACATGATCAATTAACCTACAGCAATTAACTTTGCTAACAGCTGCCTATAACTAGTACCTAGTGGTTTAGGAGAGAGTGGATATATGTCACAAATCTCTATAGGCCTGTCTGAAAAAACTATATTCAACAGCATGGGCAAATTGAAGTTGTTGGCCTGCCTTTGAGTGATGCATGAACCCAGGGCTCCCCCTGTATGAGAGGATAATAAAAAAGAATCTGAAATTCCCTTCATGAGGGTTAAAATATGAGACCTGATTTGATTAGTGCTTACAGCTACATTGTCTCACTGCTCTTTTGTTTCAGTGATGGACTGAATGTTGCATCTCTACTACTGTAGTTGTCTCAGAAAAGTACAGAAACAAAAAGGCAGATGTTGAACCAATGAGACAAGCATGTCCTCGTAGCCCAAGGCCATGAAACAATTTCATATATATACTCAAACACACTCTGGGAAAGCGTCATTTAGGCTGTATCCTGGGGTGAAGCTTTTCCTTGTTCTTCAAGACCACCTTTTCACTAATGTACCCACCAAGCTGCTGGGTTTAGACACATTCAGATTATCACCCTGCTCAGTTCCAAGGGTCCTGCCAGTGGCATGTGTAGCACCTCCCCAACTCAGTGATTTCCTCACAAGCCCATCCCTCACTGTGGCCCATGCACTGTGTCACACCATCTGTTTCCCCTGTGAAGCCAGATGTGGATTGTCTCCCAGTGTACAGATGTTGAGGCCGGTCTTCTAGCCAGAATTTTGCTGGCTCCATTTTGATTATTATTTATCTCAGTAACAGTGTCCTCAGTAGATGTCCCCCAATTGTTTTGAATTAAATAATGAGGCAAGGACATGCAAGTGTCCTGTTCTACCAGACTTTCTTCCTCCTGCTGCTGACTGCAGAACTGCAGGGAGTGCTAGAGGGCCTGACAGAAGGCAGGGAGAATCTACAGCCCATGCTCTCTGTCATTTTTTTCTGTGACTTTATGCAAGTGATTGGCACCTTCACTGGGAGAGCTGTCACCTCTCATCATCCTCTGACATTTGAATGTTTCTAAACAATTCTGCATGTTTCTGTGAGCTGTGTCACCTTCTAATTTAGCAAATGTGCTCTTTTCTTAAAATAGTTTTGTTTATTTCTAATATAATAGAAAATGTTTTTTTCTTTGTATAGGAATCAAAAGTTACCAGGGTTAGACTGTAGATATATTTGGGGGTTTGCTGCCATCTGCAGTTGAAACATAATAATTATCCTAGTTTGCATGAGTGAATCTTCCCTGTCTTCAAAGACCTTCAAATCTCAGCAAGCAACAAAACATACAGTGAGGAACTATCATTCTATTCTGACTCCCTGCTCCAGCAGAAGGAATTAGAAGTTAAATTTATTTAACTCCTCTTGGCTGTAAAGTTCACCAGCAGCCTGGATAGATAGCAAACTCTGGTAGGCATCTCTTCAGCTCTGTCTTTGGTCAATTTGTTCCGTTTCTGGTCTATACACAATCAAGACACAATCCCACTGTTTAAACTTTGAGTGGAAAACTGTTCAGAAACTTTATAGTCTTAACTCAGAACTTGGCTGGTTTGGCAGTGAGAGTTGACCATCTGCATTTCTGAACTGGACTATCTCCTTGTTTCATCTCTAAAAGAAAACTGCTGATGTAAGATATCTCTTCCCATAACACTGTATTGGGTATCTTCATTGAGATATATGGCGTAGAAGAGGAAGGCATTATAGCTTGCTGTATAAAACAAAATAAGAAAAGTAACAATATTTACTCCTACAGTACTGAAATCATTCTAGACACCAAAAGATCCCAAAAAATTTAGATGCATCATGGGATGTTCGGAATAATTTAAAAAACCTAAACAAACACCCCCCAAAAGCCAAATAAACCAACCACAAAAAAAACAACAACAACAAAAACCCCATAAAACTCCCTGTAATGACGTAATTTCTAAATATTTAATGATTTAGTAAATAATGCATGTTAAATAGTAGGAGAGTAATTCATGCAGTTCTTCACACATCCTGCAAGTAATTACAGAAACATGTAAATAATCACATAAAAGAATGGGAATGGCACAAGTGGAGTGAGTAGATGTATTAAATTGTTGTGGCATGAACAGTGTTGTATTTTTTTAAAATTAATCTACTCAAGCAACTTTACTGAGGTCTTAGTCTAAGAAATTATTTATTCTGCACTCCACTAAAGGAACTGCATCCCATTTCACAGGTATTGATTTTAACTCCTTTATTACAACACATTTACCAGCTAAAAATCTCTGTACTCATAAGGATGTAGTATGACAATATCTTCTGATTTTCCCATCTCTACAAACCTTAGCAAAATTAAGAAGTATTAAGCCTGATCCTCAAGGGCCATAAATCACTGTATCTCCTTGAAGCCAATAGAGAAACAGAAGATCTACCCCTAGATTTTAAGTGTTTCATAATCACTTCACTCAAACTGAGAGATATAAATGATGATTCAAATGATAGTTTTCCTTCTGCATATTATAGTTTATGTTCTGTTTCCCAATTTGCAGTACTTAAAGCATCAACAGATATAATAAAGTACAATATAGCAGTGATCAGCATGAAGTACATCAAATTACTATAGTTAAATCATGGAGTGAACTGCCAGCTTGTTTTTGCAGTCACACAAAAGCAGTGTCTTAATCTCTTCTGACAAATGGAGATTGTTACTTATGCAGATGGTGTGTATATGAAACATGAGTGCTAAAATTTTGCCAGCGTATCTTTTCCAAAAGAAAACTTAACAGAGCAATCCTAAAATTCACATAATAAAAAACTATTTCTGTGCTGGGATCTAGGTCAGAAATTGTAACCATGGTCAATCCAGTTTCAACAAATTGTTTGTATGGTCAGGACTTTGTAGTAAGGCATTCCAGGGAATCTGGGAGTATATCTGGTCACTACAGAAATAGACTTCATCTGGTTTGAATTTATTTTCTCCACTTCCTGCTCATGGCAAGACTTCACAATCCTCACACGTGCAGAAGTGCTCAGGTTTCTTATTCAGTATCTGGGAATTATGGGATCGAGTCTGGGCTATCCCATTATCTACTGTTGGACTTGAAGCACATCACTTATCTTCTTTTTAGTGTTTAAATTTAGGTGTCAGTTTTTTCACTAGAAAGTCAGCAATGTCACTGTTGAGTCAGAAATGACACAGATCATGAGTGACACACTCCAAACATTCTCAGAAGACAATAAAGGCAAAAAGCTTTGTGTTTATTAAGATGTCTTCTTTTATATCCTCATCTGACACAGGTGGACCTGGATTGGTGATTTAATCAATACATTTCACACGATTGGCTAACTAAGAAACCAACCCTTTGGTAAATGTACTTCCATAACACATGTTCACAAACATTCCACATGTTCACAAACATTCCACACATTCCACATGTTCACAAACATCAGGTGCAGCAACTTAAGATAAGAATTGTTTATAATTCTTTTCTCTGAGCTTTTCACAGCTTTTCCCAGAATGATGCCTGGGAAAATATCCGTTTCTCTCTCTCAGTATCTACAAGGTGAAAAATTTATTACCAGCTTGATAGTTGTTGATGAAAATGCTAAAAGTTTTTTTTACTTAGTATGCCTTAAAAGCTCTTACTACGTATTAATATATAATTGCTATGTTATTATATATTGCAAATTACTATGAAATTTGTCTATTGATGAGGACATTTAGAATTCATAGATACAAAAATTATCTTCTGCAAAACTAGATGAATAAACTAAAGGTATTGTAATGCATTCAGATTATATCTTGAAATAAAGGAGAGATCCAAACATTTTTGCCAGATTGCATTGGTGAAGAGGATAACCTAAGCAAATATTGAAAGTAACTTTAGCCTGTCTGTTTCTTAAACCATTGGTATACTTCAGAGTGCCCTGCAACAACCTAGCAATAAAAGAAAAACAGGAGACAATACCTTACATTCTGTATTAAACTTCTTAGTGACTAAATGGTGTTGTTTCCTCTAATTCTTGACTCCAAAGTCTAAGTTACAAATTTTCTGAGAGACCATAAAGGTTCAGTTTGTAACTTGGTTCAAGATACTGTATCTGCCATAAGCTCAGTATGTGTGGTTTAGAACTTCAGCTTCACTTAGATTTAAGCTTTAGGTTTTGGCCATGTGTTCTGACATTTGAATGGGAAAAATTTCCTATCTTAAGGAGAGATCTATGACTCTTGTTTTACATAAATCAAGCAAAACTCTCCTTTACTTCTTTTATGATTGGTTGCAGTTGACAATGTACATGACAAGGGAGAGAAAGAGGGAATAAAATATTACCAGCTCATTTGATAAAGAGGTGAGGTTGCTCCCATTCCTCCAACACTTAACCAAGGTAAAGAAGGGAGGAGGGAAATAGAAAGTCCTTAAGTGTCATCTAAATTGCAAGATTAGGAGGGGAAAGTGGAACGAGCTCTCAAAATGGTCCCAGTGGTCTGAGGAGAAAACATAAGTTTGAGTAAACAGTTAGGAGTTGGGAAAAATACCCAAGGGTGGAGCTAAAAGGCAGCTGTGAAATCCTGTAACATAAGTAATGGTGAGATCTTTTTATTGAGTGTCAAGGCACTTGGTTTAATGTCCTTGGGAATATAAACAAGCTTTGCCATGGAGCTAGTGAACAAGGGGAGTTCAAAAAGCAAGAGGACCAAAATGTGCCAATTTGGTTTTATAGTCCCAGGTTTTCAGGGGCCAGGAAGAAGAAAACTGATAGAAACTCTCTAGAAACTGAGTTCACATGAAATCTGAATCCTCAGCATTCCTGACCACTGCCATGTAATCAGCACAGGGTGTTTTGTTTATTGTCCTGCTCCAGCTGTGATGATCAAGTGTAGGGAAGCGTGACAGGCTCCCCATACAGCAGCAGGCTCATGATCAGGACATTGCATCATCATCTTTCCTGGTCCCCTGTTCCCTGCTTTGTTTCTGGGTGAAGGAAATTTGCTGGTTTGTTGTGTAGTTGTGTGTTTGATATACATTTAGTTCCCTTTTGGGAGTTCTGCGTTATGAATAAACTAATAACCTTGCAGCTGACTTGATGGGACTCCCTACTTTTGCTGCTAGAGCTAGATGCTGAGGGGAAATGGGGCAGAGCCAGCTGAGGGAAAAGCTTTAGAAAGCCAAATAGATGGCAATTACTGAGATGACTGAGGAATAGAAGGCAGTAAATAAGGATGTTTTAGATGAAATTTGTTCTTGCTGAAGAGGTAATTATCTTTTCTGAGTACATACTGTTTTATCTCTGTGGTTTTTTTGCTTGGTTTGTTGATAATTCACACACTATTTGAGAGCTGGATGCTGATGTAAAGGTGGAGCCTTCATGCCTGAGGCATCTGGAAGTATTTTATCTTTGGTAATAGTTGCAAGACCTGATGAGTAAAAAGAAAGGGAAGAGCTGAACTAGGTAAAAGTAATTAAACCTAAAGTGTAATTAACTACTGTGGCCTGTTAAGTGGACTGACAGTTGGACAAGAGTTGCTGTAGCTGGTGTGCTTTGAAGGAGCAGGAAATAAAGGGAAGGAGGGGGGGTGTGCTGGTACTGTGCAGTAGAAACAGGCCAGCAGCTGGTGTTAGCATGGCAGCAGAATGGAGGCAGCAGTTTGCCTTAGCTTTTAGTTGAGTAATGCAATAAAGTACAGTTAGAACACAGTTAAATGAGGCTAAGATCAAAGTTTTCTATGAGAATGTTTGAAAATATAAGTTAATCTGATTTAAAAAAAAACTTACAGTCTGTACTAAAATAATAGGAAACTAGTACATATGCTACTAATCAAAGAAATGTAATCCATATTGCTACAGACCTGCTTGACTGCCAAAATGTAGAAGCCTTTATAACCAACCTTGAAACAAGAATATGTGGGAACTTCCACATAAACAGAAATCGAGATGAAATGTGATGCGTGTATTTACTAGCAGTACTTTGTGTCAGGCTGACAGGCTGTTATTTATTAGTCCTCTGCATCACTTGATACAATTCTAGGGTGTAGATAATTATGTGAGAAGAGTCAAATTAGTGGAAAAATGTGGAACTGGTGGAAGACAGACCTCACTTACAACAGACCACACAGTGGTAGGAGGGGAGATGAAGGAAACATAGTGCAACAAGGGAAAGTCTAATCAGATGTTATTAAATGTTTTTTCTTTTAAAGTGAGCAGTGTCAAACACTGGCTAAAGTTGTCTGGAGATAAAATTCCACCCTTGAAGAAGGTCAGAATTCTGCTGGAGTTGTCAGATCTAATGTCCAAGCTGACCCTGCCCTGAGTGAGAGATGGGATCAAATGATATCCAGAAACCCATTTTAAATTAAATTATTCTAGAATTCTTTGAAAGATCCTTTTCTAAGGCAAAATTTATGAATGAAAGGGTGCTATCAGTGTATTATTGCAAGTATGGATTTCTGGGGCTCTTCAAAGTGTTTTGACTTATTCTAGCTGTACAATTCTGGGAAAATTTGGGAAATACTGCCTAGTTCAGGAAGATGAGGGTATAGATGAGAAACAACTAAGACTGTAGTTATAGCAGTGAAACTATTTTGTGCATTGCTATGTAAAAAGCTGGGAACAATAAGAATTTTTAAGGGACAAACCAGATCAAATGAGGATGCATGAGCTGATGAGGCCACCAGCACAGATGCAGTTATGGCAAAGGCAGATATGGTTCTAAGATGACAGCACTTCCAGTGGCCATTATCAGGAAATACGAGTTCAAACCTAAATAAATTAGTCAGGCATTGAGGGATTGGAGAGCTTTTCTTGAAAGGACTTGACTTAGTTTAGGAAGATTAGACTGAAAACCAAAATGTTTAACAGTTTGAAGTACATCAAAGTCCATCAAAGCTTTATGATAGAAGAAAGCCTGTTTAAGGTACAGGATAAGATATTGGGGTCAGAACTTCTAGCTATATGATTAGCAAACATTGAATCAAGTTATAAACCACCAGATTCAGCATTCAACTTCTGAAATAACTTCCCAGAAGAGGCAACAGGGCCTTGACTGATGCTTGATCTGCTGTTAAAAAAAATTATTTGATATGGCTGTGGGGACAGCAAAGGACAAGAGCTGATGACTTTGAAACATAAGACTGGGAAGGACATAGTCTTTTAGAAATATAAGCAGAGCAGTTTGATGAAAAGCTACAGTAAATCACTCTGATTCTTAAATGTCATTAGTATTAAAGGGTTGTTATTCCTCCAAAGGATCTAGGACATCCGGAGCCACTGAAAATGTAAGAGCTATTTATTACCAAGGAGACTTAGACTCAAGAGCTGCCTGGACCAGCATCCATACAGCTGTCATGGCCCTCCACTGTGAGGAACTGCATGGAAAATGGCTCTGCTCTGCCTTGGCCCAGGGGTAAGGTTCCTTCAGCTGAAGAATTGCTCTGCTTGCTGCTCTGACAGAAGGCAGATTGTGTACGGGAATCCCTTTGTCTGAAGGACAGACTGCATCTGAACTAGACCTGTTTTAATATTGAATCAACCTTGTCACCTAAAGCCATTACAAGGGTCCTGCCCTGCCAGGGAGATAGTGAGACCTGTTGAGTGCATCTAAGCAAAGCAAAGGCACTTTTGAACACAGTAATCTGCATTTCGATTGTTTTCATTTAGTCTGAGGTCTGGGCACTTGTCAGAAATTATTCTAAATATATAGTGCATCGAAAGTTTCCCTAAATTTCCCTGCTCTGCAGTGATTATATTCTTATATACATCTCTTGCTTGCACGAATCGCCTTGACATTTCCTGAAGGAAAATTTCACTTTTCTATCTGACCACACAATTTTTTTTAAATATAAAATAAACTGAACTTCTACCATGACTGACTGAAATATGTAACTGTACTGTTTTTGAAGCAGCAGAAATCAAAAAACCTTGGTGTTTGGAAATTATCTCAGTAGTAGTCCTTAAGTAAGAGTTTGCAATGGCTCTGCTTAGGAGTTTGTAGACACTGTTCTGAAATACTGTAATTTAATTTATCTCATCTAAATGCATGTGATCTGTATGAGGTAGCACTGAAGCCACCTTTAAAGAGGCAAGCATAGAATACAGGTATGTACAAAGTGTAAACCTGATACATTTGCTGTGTTGTCTGAATGAAACACTGCAAGACCAGATTTTGGTGAGGGATGTGGTGATGTCTTCAATAGGATTATATTTCTTTTTCTTTCAGAATAAATTATAAATGTCACAGTTCTGCACAGCTGAAAAGACTGAATTAATTAGTGTGTCACCTGAGAGTTTTCGCCCTTTCTGGGAAGGAGCGAAGTGATTTGAAAGAGCACTGGAAAAGGCCCTCATCCTACTTGACCTTTGCAGAGATGCGGCAGACAGATCGATAGGGAAGTGACTGCACTGAGCTGGCACCTTGCAGAGAGGGTGTACTTCAGAAGTGCCAAAACAGGTTATAAAAACACAGAGGCTGCCTGCTTTGTTTTATGAAAAGCCTCTCTCTTTCCTTTGGTTAAGGCTGAGGTAGCATCCGACCATTTTGTCTGTACCCTGACTTTATTTTATTTTAATTGCTTGCATCTTCATCAAAATCAAAGCCTTCCTCTTCAAAAAGATTGCTGGTGGGAATTTACAATAGCTAACTGAGGGTTGGAGGGGGTGAATGACCTGACAAAGCTGAAAATGGCTCTCTGAGGTAGAAGTTTTAAAGATAAATTGGGCTTTCTATTGTTGTTTTCCTCATCATTTTTTTTTGGCTCAAAATCAAAGCTAAATGGCACCACTGTAGAAAGTCCAAATGTGCCTCACTGGTGTTGGTAAGAATTGGTGATGACTACAAGCACATACACACACACACAGTGCTGCAAGGCTCTTGCTCCCTATGGGGTATTGATGCAGGGGTTTGTTCCTGGGATCCTTGGCCAGCTGTTTCCTTGAGGGGAAATCATTGTGGTTGAAAGTGTGTGTGCTGATTCTTGGACTGAGGGTGAATTCCACCACATCAATTTTCTCTCCCAGACATTTGTCCATTTGTCTTTCAGTGTTGAAGCCCACTTGTGAGGAGTGATGCAAAATATCAAATAACATGTGGGTTGAGAGTGTGCCACCTGAGATGCTGCTCCTGAATCCCCTTTGATGAGCTTTCATGTAGTGAGGGTTTTACAGTTTTAGTTGCAGGCATCAGGGAATCCTGTTTTCAGAGCCTGCCCTGCCTTCTTCAATTGTTTCCCAACAAGCACATTTATATATTTAATGTTTTGCTTTAATTTTTTTTCTTGTATCAGTAGGCTCAGAACAGCTAACTGACCAGGGGGAAGAAAGAGCATCAAGGGATGCAACACAAAACTAAGTAATTTAAGTTGATGATAGTAGGCAAACCAGGTGTACTACTCCAAAAGGAGACAAGAGTACTGGAAATGAGTTAATAAGGAACCTTTGCAATATCACCACCTTTCTGAAATTCAGTCCTCTAGCAGCTCAGAACTGTGTGCCTGCTACACTGCTCTGTATTGCTGTGTATATGACTGGCAGAGAAGTGACTGAACAGGAACCATAAATTGTGCCCATATAGGCACAAGAAGTAGGACACAGTGATGATGAGGAGGATTAGATTAGTTTTATAGATAATACAGTATTCAAATATTGCCAATGTACCTCAATAACAGCTCTGTTGTCTTCTTCATGGATTTTAGTAGAACCCATTTGTGGTGCCTCCTGTTGAGTCATGAGCTTTGATGAGATACCCTCACTTCCTCAGCTTTTCAGAGAAGTCTAATTGTGGCTCAATCCACTTAGTCTGAGATTTGTTCAACAGTCTGTGACTAAAGGATATAATATAAAAAGGTTGAACTAGAAATGTATAGGTTTACAGTTTTTTGCTGTGGATGTGGCTGGTCTGAAACAGCTGATATTATAGAGAATAGGCTCTGGCATTATTTACCTTTCTGTGTAGGAGTAGCCATCATCTCTTCTAGAAAATGGGAGGCAAGCTGAATCTGATTGAAATAACAAACTCAGCTGTTGTCTAGTGTGTGTAGGGATGAAGTCATTCACTTGCAAGGTGATGCTCTAAGCTCTGGTCTTTGTTTTGAGGATTTTCTATATTGAAATTAAACAATTAGTGGAGAAGGGGAAGAGAATTAATCCTTTCCCCCAGTAGACTGGAACTGTAGCTTACAGTCAATGTAGAGTTGCAGTCTTTTATGCTCTTCTTCTGGCTCATTTAATCTTGATTTCCTCTTATTTTACGCTGAGTGACTTGACCAGGAATAATGGACTGCGTCTTTACTTACAGACATCCTCCTAGACTGGTGATTAGGGCATTTGTGTGAAACAAGGATTTATAATTTATTCATATTGTGCATCTAACTGACAAATTGTCTTGAGGGGTAAAATGAAGGATGAGGCAGAAATTACTGGTTTTGCAGGCCATGATTATATTGATCAGTTTAAAAGTTCAGTGTTCTGTTATTCAGTGTGGGACAGAAAGCTGGATACAGGAGGCCTACAGAAAGACACAGGAGTTATTTGTACAACCCAGCATACTCTGAATGCCACTAGTCATGGCATTCACATGGTGTGGCACTGGCAGGAGTTTTCTGTCTTATCTATTGAGAAATGATGATCAATGGCTACTGAGTGTTTCCAGGCATGAAACACTCCAAGGTAAACAGTTCTCATACTCAGAATCATATGGGTACCAAGGGAGAGGGTTTTCCTGCATGTTCCATCTGTGTACCCTCCCTGAGCATTCCATGTGCAAAGCTGTGACACCTGTGTTGCTGTGATTTTTCATCCATCCTGTCTTCTAAATAATCACTCTAACTTTGAAACCTGCTGAAGGAGGTTTTATGTGTGCTGCTGCCTAGGAACTTGTCCAACTTTTTCAGTGTTGTGCTTTGTTTAGTGCTCTTGCCCTCTTCTGGGTGTGAGGAGGGCAGTGCTGAGTGACTTTAATCTTGAATTCCTCCCCCTTAAAAAAACAAAAAGAAAGGTGAAAACATTTCTTAGAATTTTTGCTTTTCTTACCAGTCTTTCTGTTATGAGATCTCTTTGAATTGAACATAGCTATTTTCTGAGACACTGTTTGTTATCTTTTCTTTTGCATTGAAAGAAAAGAATATTTCAGTTTTAATCATCAGCTTGCTCCTGCTGTTCTGTCAGTGAAAGAGATAATCTTCAGTGAACTGTGGAAATTCTGCAGAAACCAGAGAGGCTATTAATGCTCCTAAAGTCCAACTTATTGCCTGAAAGGGATCTTGGCAGAGAAGATCATTTGGGCTTCAGTGTGAAGACTGTTATTTTACTGCATGGGAGTTGCAGAAGTACCCGAAAATCCTTGTTATAGAGGTTCTTTCCTTAATCAGGCAAAATGGGAAATAACCTGAACTGCTGTTTTAAATGTAGAACAGCTGAAGGTCTGTTTAAAATATAGAATGAAGAAGCAGTGATACTTTCTGACCTGCTGGAGAGGAAAACATTTTATTTTCGTTTTTCTGTTAGAACTTGACGCATGGTCCAATAAAAGGTTAATAACTCCTCCAGGGTGAAATGTAACCTACCCAAAAGTCTAGAACTGCTGCATGGGTACTGCACAGGTCAGTCACTGTGCCTCACAAGGATTAATTTTTAACAGGATCTTCTGTGTTTGGTGTTCCAGCTTGGTTTTCTAACTCACCTGGTTTCAATTTTTCTCCAGGGATAATTGAAAAAAACCCTCTTGGTAAAATGTAGGCTTGTTGTTGGTATGCCAATAAGAGTGGCTGAAATAATCTAACATGTCCAACATGTCTGTTGCATTGGTGACCTTCTGGCAAAAAAAAAAAAAAAGAGAAGGGAATATTCAACTTAGGACCTATGTTCCTAGGCCTTTCAGGTGATGCATGGTGCTTAAGAAAGGGATTGTTGAGCACCAGTGGGAGAAGCAAGGTATCTAGAAATGCCAAAAATAAATAGGTACCCAACTAAGACAAACAAGTGCCTAATTCCTCATCTAACTCTCAGTTGCATACTCTCTTGGAAAGAAGCCTGGCTTGTCTCTCTCAGAGCATGGCAGAAGAAAAGTGGATTCTTTGCTGTGAATTTGGCCATGGTCAAGCCTTTACTTAGTGGTATAGAAAACCTGCCAGAGGAATTTCTGAATACTGTGAAATCTCACACAAGATGATTGCTCTGTCTTCAGGATTTATGGATTTGTATAAATAAAGTGACCCTCTTTCTTCCCTTCCCACTCCCCTGCCCTTTTTTTTTTTTTAAGCTCCATGTTTTGGGGTATTTTTGCCTTGTCAGACATGTCAGAAATGCTGGACAATAGAAACAGATGTATGACTCAGTCCATATAAATTAGAAAATGAGAGAATTACTCTGAAGGAACAGGTAGGCATCCCTTGTGATGTACAAGACTAAGGTTTGTATCTCCACTGAAAAGAGAAGCTCTGATCTCAGGTTTTTCATATTAAATGTGAGGAAACATGACTGGCTTGGAGAGAAAATACTGCAATACTAGAAAGCCCACACTGACTCATGATGTCTGTGCTGGGTTTCAGTGTGATACAGTTAATTTTCTCCATGGTAGCTGGCATGGTGCTGTGTTTTGGATTTGTGCTGGAAACAGTGTTGATAATTCAGGGATGTTTTAGTTTCTGCTGAGCAGTGCTTGCACAGTGTCAAGGCCTTTTCTGCCTCTCACACTGCCCTGGCAGCAAATAGGTTGGAGCTGCACAAGGAGCTGGGAGGGGATACAGCCAGGACATCTGGCCCTGACAAATTTAAGGGACTTTTCTCTATCATAGGGCATCGTATTCAGCATATAAAGCTGGGGAAAGAAAGAGGAAGAGGGGTTGTTCTGAGTGATGGCATTTGTCTTCCCAAATCATGTTAGTCTGATGGAGCTGTCCTTTCCTGAGGATAGCTGAACACCTGCCTGCCCATGGGGAGTGGTGAGTGAATTCCTTGTCTGGCTTTGATGGTGTGTGAGGCTTTTGCTTTAACAATTACACTGCCTTCATCTCAACCCATGAGCTTTCTCACTTTTACTCTGCCCACTCTGTCTCCCATCCACTGGGAGTGAGCAGCTGTGAGGGGCTGAGTTGCTCCTGGCTGTGGTTAAACCATGGCAATGTCTCCTGTGCTGGTTAAATTGCAGTCCCACACAGTCTTGCTGATTTTTAGTGGTTGGGAGCATTTTAGGTGTGTCTCTGTCTCTCTGTGAGCCTCTCAGGAACCCTGGGCCAATCTCGAGTCTGCAGACACCGGGGGGAGCAGCCCCGACATGGCCGACAGCAGGGAGACACTCTCTGGGTGTGCCCCGAGGGTGCTGAGGGCACCTGGGCTGGCAGGGAGACACTCTCTGTGTGTGCCCCGAGGGTGCTGAGGGCACCTGGGCTGGCAGGGAGACACTCTCTGTGCCGCGAGGGTACTGAGGGCACCTGGGCTGGGGGGAGACACTCTCTGGGTGTGCCCCGAGGGTACTGAGAGCACCTGGGCTGGCAGGGAGACACTCTCTGTGTGTGCCCCGAGGGTGCTGAGGGCACCTGGGCTGGCGGGGAGACACTCTCTGTGTGTGCCCCGAGGGTGCTGAGGGCACCTGGGCTGGCGCCTTTGCAGCACAAGAGACACCAGAGACATCGGTAGAAGATAAAGGGCCGACTCTTAGCAGGGGTTAATCCAAGGTTTTATTAGGATCCCAAAGGAGCTCCTGCACCTCAGGGGGCCTCCTGCCAAGAGACCCGGGAGATGTGCCAAGGTCACATTTAAAGGGAGGTGGAAACCAAAAGTAGATAACATTTTACCAACCAATAAGTAACTCTAAGGGATGGGTACTGGGGGATAGACATATAGGACAGTGTATGGGGCAAGGCTTGGGGGGCTGACCCCTGGCCTCTGGCTAATCACCCGACGACTTGGACAGAAACTTCTAGATGGAGGGGATGGGATGCTGAGCGATTGACAGAGAGCCAGGGTGGGGGTTTGGGGATGATCTCATCCCAGGAGAGGGATAACATGGGTAAAGGGAGGGGAGTACAGTCTGGGATAAACCATTTGGGAAAAATATGGGAATACAAAACAAAACTACTTCAAAGTATTACAAAATATAAAAACGCACTACAACATAGGTGCTACTTATTATTTCCAGCTTGAGTCTGCCATGTCTATTCCATCACACAAGTCCCTGAAGTGGCACTTCTCATGGAGTAAGTGATTGTGAGAAAACAGAAGTCTTGAGAGGTGCATGAAACAACATTTGTGGGTGTTGAAATGCTTTCCTTAATTTGCTAAAACCTTTTGCCGTAGACAAATTGCCAGAGACATATATTTGGCCATGGGACTCACAGAAACAGAGGGATATATGGCCACATGTTTGTTTACAAACGTTTATCAAACCTATCAAAATGTTTAAATTCAATGCACAACTTTTTTTTTTTTTTTTCAGGTTTATGTACCTGAAGTGAATGTCCAGTACTAAGATAGCTCCAGCAATCCAATAGGCAAGTGCAGATTGAGTGTTCCTAATTTTCCTCTTAGAATAGAGATCTGATTTTAAAAAACTATTCTAGAAATCAATGTACTAATAAAACTAGAAGAGTGTCCAAACTATTTTTCTGGATCTTGGATCTTGTGTGTTCATGAACTGGATTTTAGCAGCCTGTAGTGCCAGATCTATGAAGTATTCAATAACAAATTAGTCAGTGCTTGCTGTGCAAAAGCAGTTCTCCCAGACAGATAAATTACTAAACTAAAGTGCAAGTATGCTTATTCTGACAATGAATTTAAATTATTGCCTCTAAAAATGGTGCATCTGTCCAAAGCTATGAAACACCTAATTTTATTTTTTTTCCTTGTAAATGTTCATAGGCAAAACAAGCCACATATAACTGTAGTATTATCTTCCTCTATCTTGGTTTGCTAATTTTTACACTATTCCACAAGAAATCACAGAAAGTTCTTTGGCTTCATTTCAGCAGCAGAAAAAAAATATTTGAGCCCTCTTTAGATGTTTAACCTCCTTTAGTGGCTAGAAAGAAGGATAGTCTTGTGGGTAAAGGACTTGTCAGAGAATTTTTCACTTGGCTGTAGCATTCCTGGGTTACTGCAGGCAAATTAAATATTTTCCTTTTTTTCTCTGTTGGGATTTCTGTACTATTGTTACCTTTCTGTCTTCCCCTAGTAGGCTATAAGTTGTTTGAGACAAAACCATCTGTTATAGGGTCTATACAAGATATACTGATGCCAGCTTCTAGGCAGGAAATAAACTAGCTTGTTTCTGCTGCTGGTCCTTTTCTAGAATGTTTATAACTGCTCAGGATTTAAAGTTCCTTCAGGTAAAACCTTTTCAATACATATACGTGGTATAGCCTGTTGGAAGTTTGTTCCCTTTTTAGTGAAGAGCTGCTTTACTCAACCCTGAAGAATGTGTGTTAAGTGTGAGAAAAACTTGTGGGGTTTTTTTCTCATTTTTTTCTTTTCTATAAGGTATGGCCTTTGCCTCTAGAAGTTATTTACTAGCATAACCCTTTTCAGTTATCTGCACCATGGCATTAGTATAGAAATTTGTTAATATTCCTTTTTAATCTTTTTTAATCTCCCTACTTTAGAAAGACCTGTAATTTTCCAGCCTACTCATGTAATGCAGAGTAAAGGAAAGAGAAATTTGCTATGACATCCTCAGACTTTTTGGTTGTAAACCTTTTAAATGTAAACTTAGAAATATAAATGATTAATGAATGGAAAATGATGGCATACAAAGGGACTCTATCTCTTGAAGTGCAGTGTATAGAATCTTCCTTCTTGTTTTGTGTGAAACTGAAACCTTTTTGTAAGCCAAGCTTTGGGGAGTCACAAACAATCTCTCAGAAGTTTGACAGTCTTAGAGAAAACCTGATTTCTTGGAATCAGGAAGGACTTTGCTTATAACTTAAATCCCTATCTACCACAGAAGACTTTGTACAAAGTTTCTGTTACACTTTAAGGTCACAGTATCAGGTATCTAGGTTTTATTTCTTTTTCTGCTATTATAAACTATTTCCCCAAGTTTTTCTCCTTCCTAAAATCCAGACAAAACCTTGTTCCAAACTATTCACACGACAATTGTGACAACGTAACTACCTTTAGGATGCTGTGTTTGAATCAAAGATCTTTAAGAGAAAAGCAGCTGTGATGTCTATGAATTGTTCCCTGATTTACAGCAGCCCTAAATTTTCCTAAGTTTTTCTATTAGAAAGGTCTGATCTCAACTGTGCCTTTCCATATCTCACTCTATCACTGAAGCCTGTTTGCACCAATTTCACTGGGAGTTCCACCAGAAACAAGAAGAATCCTTCAGAGTATCGGCAGCAGTAATTTGCTTCTACCCACTCACATTCAGAGGCCCTTCTGGGGTTTCCATAGGCTGCAGGGAAAATGCTGTCTTTTACTCTGCTCTGATTCAGATTTGGGTGTGAAACCTTCACTCCACTTATACACTGCACACATTGCATGTTACAGCCATTGTCTTGATTACTGAGCTGCAATTGATTTACTACAGAGCAAATTGAAAAATTATCTCTAGACTTCTCTGTAAAATTACCTCTGATAGCAGGAGCATTAGACAGTGCCTTAGTGCTAACAGGGGGCTGTCAGCCTGTCACTTTCCCTGCCAGCTAACTCTGACTGCTGGAAGAAAATTTAGGTCCAGCCTTAGAAGTTACAGCCACTGACAGATTGCCTCCTAACAATGGCAAACTATGGGACAGCAGATTGGGAGGGGGGGAGACACTCACCTGATTTTATTTGAGCAATTGGGGTGCTTGGTTGGCCCTTTAAATAACAGTGATGAAAGAGCTTTCCTGCCAAAGTTGGTAGGAAAGAGCAACATCCTTTTTATTTCAGCATGTGTGGGTTGCACACGTATCTCCTGTAGTGAACTGCTACTCATGTGCCTTTTTGTCCCCCTCATCAGGAGTAAGAGACACACCATAAAACTCAGACAGCAGCCTTAGAGCAGAGGAGGCAGTAGTCTTTCACACAGTATTCAGTGAGGATGGAGACCTCATTGTTACAGATGTTGTAGAAGCTCAAAGTACAAATAATTTTACATGGAAGTGTGAATTTTTGTTTCCTTTTTTTCAATATGTTCATGGAAGATAGAAAGTTGAGAACAGATTTTTGACCCACAGGGTGTACTCGACAGTCATGACCAAGTCTGCTCACATTTATGAATAAGGGTGTAGTTGAATAAACAAATTGAGAGAAGGTAAATTAAGTTAAACCAGAGCAATACAAACCTCATTAAGGAAGATGCCATTTGGAATTTCAGGAGGGATTTTGGTGCTGAGAAGGATGAAAGCTGAACTGGAAAGAATTAGACAATAATTATGATGGAGAAATGGTATTGAGATAGTAGTTGCAGATAAGACCAGTGGAGCCTCAGGTTTATGTTGAGAGCCAGAGGGGAAGGAGTATAAAGTTGAGACACTGACTTCGTGCTGGTGGTGCACTTTGTGGTTTGATATGAAAAACCAACATATTTGTGAGGAGAAAAACTGAAGGAGCTGTTCTGTGTCAGAGGGCCAGGAAAGTTCTGTCTTCTAGGAGCTATTTTGAAGTTGCTGTTGAGCAACAGGAGGAGAAAAGCAATGTTTGCTTCTTTCTTAGGGTCAATGAATACAGGCTATTTTCATACAAGGCTATTTTTTTCCTCTAGGAGAGAGGCTGTCATTGGTGTAAGTGAAATGTTGATTCCCTTCTGCAGAGAATTTTATGTACTAGTGGGGATGCAAGTGAACACATGCATTACTCATATCTCCTGGGGCTTTCTAAGGTTGTGATTTTAAGGTCTCCAAGTGGAGTCACACCTATTACAGTTTTTACAACGTGTTTTTAGCCTCACAAGTCCATGCACAGCTAGAATGTCTTTAGATCTCACCTTTACCTGTGCACGTGGGTGTGTGCCTGTGTGTGCACACACTGCTTGGTATGGCCCTTACAGCTTGTGCTAAAGTCACAAGCAGCCTCGAAGGTGACCTTCCTAACTGTAAATGACAGTGGTTTTGTCATTCTGCTTGGCATGACTGGGAGCTGTAGCTGTGAAAGGGCAATGCCTGCTTTTCTGTCCTTCCCTTCCACTGCCCACCCAAACAGAGCTCAGCAGCCTGCTAATGGGAGGCTGGCTTCAGCAACAGTGTAGTGACCCCTGGCCCTTTTATCAACTCTCCCCTGCCCAGGAAGGAGAGGCTGACACACTCCCTTGTGTCTTCATGGAATTCCTTCCACAATTTCTGCTTTCTTTTCTTGCCAGACACTTTGAAGCATGACTTATTTTTACACTTACAGCCACTTTCTGCTGAGAGCCCTAATGAGTGCAAAAGGGCACTTATGACTTCCAAACATTGCAAAGCATAATAGTGCTGTGGGGGAGACAATCTAAAAATGAGCAGAAACAGCAAAACACTGAAGGGCAAACAGGGCAAAGCCATCTAGAAATAACTACATACCCTGCAATGACTTTGTCCTACCCTGAAGGTCTTTCCTCCTCTCTTCCCTGTAGCTTGCAAAGCTCTGCCTAGGTGTTTCAAGGGTGCTTTAAATTAGGCTTTACAAAGCATTGGGGCACTGCTAACACCATGTAAAAATGTCTCCATGTAAGCTTGCAGCTTTATGGTAGAACATTGTTAATGCTTGACAACCTTTTAAGAACCAGTCAGCTCTCTTTGGACTCCAGCTTGTTGTTGTAGGTTACAGTCTGTACTTTCCCCTTCCTGTAGAAAAAGAACACAAAAGGGAAAGTTTTATTGGCATTTATCCTTCTTTTCAGCTTAATGATCTGCTTTATGCACTCCTTTCAGAGCAGACAGAATACCTCAAAAGAGGTATTGACAGTTCTTATAGAAAAGTGAGTTTAACAGGCTGAGGATGCTCTTGGGCTGTTTATATTCTGCTCAGGTCTCCCATGTCACCAGGCTCAGGGCTCCTTTTCTTGCTGTTATATGGCTAGGCTGGAAAGGTGTGTATTTGAAAGGTGTGTATATTCTATTTGTAGTTACCACTCAGAGTTTATTAATCTGGTCTTTCTTGTCAAGGTTCTTGATTTCTTCATGAAATCTGCTTAAACATGGAACAAGAAGAGTTTTTTGCCATTGAGTTGAAGGGTTGGAGCCAGGCACTCTCTAGGCAGGAAGGTGGAAGTTGCTTTGCCATTACTCTTGATTAAGATATTGCTCCATTCCTTTATGTTTTAGGGTCTGTGATGTTTTTCTATGTCCATCTATATTAAGAGGTCCACCCTCCCTCACAAAGCCACAAATGTGAGTCACAATGTGCAGTTGAAATCCTTCAAAAAGTCCAGTGGGAGAGGATCCTGTGGACAAAATAGCTTATCTCTCAATTTCATGGAAAATACCCAGGGCCAGTCAGTGCCTGTTGGTGTGACAAGGAAAATCCTGAGCCTCCCTTTACAGTGACAAGCCTTGCAAAGCAGTGGACCTTTGGGACATTTTGGGACATGCAAGAGAAGATGCCTTTCTCCAGTTTCAAACATGAGTCATACTGAATAAACACACCCTGAAATCCAGGAAACATTAGGATGTAACAATGCCTAAGTTTATTTGTTTCTAAAGGCTATCACAGAGTAAATGTGGACTAATAAAGCAGACCTGGTGACTTTAGGGACCTGACGAATATCACCAGAATAGAATTGGTTCAGTCCTTATGAGTGTGGGGTCAACTTTGGGTTTTGCTCCTTTTTTGACACGCTGAGTGCAGCTGCAGGCACTCACAAGCTGCTTCATCAAGGCTCTTCCTCTGAGCTAAGACTTTTTACCACAGGCTTCCAAATGGTCCTGTAATCACAGTGTTATGGATAGCATAGGGTGCTCAGCAGACCTTAATATGTTTGGGAAGTGAAACAAGGTCCCTCATGCTCTGCTAGTTCATCAGCTGCTTGTAGCATGTCGAATTTAACCTTCCCAGATTCCCAGGTTGAGGAGAAGTTCATTTCACCCCAATATTAGGTGCTGAAACTTGGAGGGCTGAGGACAGAGGGTGGCAGCACAGCCCCGTCAGAGCTCACCCACACGCGCTGTCGAGGCTGCGGCAGTGCTGAGCGGCTGTAAATCATTTCACACACAATTGCTTCCAATTAAATGTACTTTTTTGTTTGTTTGTTTTGTTTCACAACAGGGCAAAAGTAACTTCTGTTTGCTCAGTGTGTTTTAAGCTGTATCTTATTGTTTGATTTACGCTTCTGTGGTAAAGTTTAGAGCCACAAGTTGTGTGTATAGTGTACGTGTGCAGGGAAAACCTTGCCTCAGAGATCATCCACTGATCTTTAACTTATTAAATGCTCTAACTGATGCTCTTGCTGATTGTCCTGACAGCAACTAACAGGCCAGCTCTTAGTGTAAGGCAGATAAGCAAGAAACTGTGGTACTGAGGATATAACCAGATGTTGCTGGGGGGCAGAGTGAAGAATTTTGGTACAAATCATAGCAGTGAGGAATGAACCACGTTTGTAGAAGGAGACATGCTTCCAAGAGCCCTAAAATGCTTCAGTTTGAATTTTGTCTCATTGGAAAAACTGAGATAACAAAGTGCTTAGTGTGCTACTGGACCAGGTTGGAATTTTACAGTGCTGAGAGCAGGGCTACACAACCCCAAACCCAGCAGCTCCTAAGCCTCCTAAAACCAGATCTATGTACCTCAATGAAAAACTGGTACAAACTCCATGTCTCTCTCACTTTCCCAGATAAGTGCAATGAAGGTGCTGGGTTGATATAAATATATACCATGCTATAAGAATATGCATATGTTGAAAACTTTATTCCTGAACCCTCTTTGTTCTTTGATGAAAACAACAGTAGGATTACTGAAGGATCATTCAGAGTTCTTAGTACTAATAAAAGGTTTCCTGAATGAGTGTCAAAAATTATCTTTTCTGAAAAGAAGTTCACAGAGCATTGAAAGGAAACCTTGCCCATTTCCTTCATTAACAGGAATAGTCTTTGTTTTGCATGTTTTGAATGAAAGGTCAATTTTCAAACAGCAGACCAAAGTTTCTGGGGCATGTTGGTCAAAGCTCAAACATAAAAGTTTTGTATTGTTGAAAATTTGTGGTGTGATTATATTGTTTCTAGTACTTATATTGTGCTTATTTATATTGTTATGAATTGATTTGGACCTGTGTAATACATTAATGTTGTACCTTGAAATCCCTGTAAATCTGAGATAACAAACCTAACTACCAAATGATGGTTACTGGAACTCTATGAAAGCAAAAAATAATTTATTTATGACTTGTGCTGTAATAAGAGCTTTGAAAATTAAGAAGCATACAGACAAACACTGGGCCACTTTTACAAATGCCTTTATCCTCATTCATTTTGTTTAGCATTTCAACATTTCACTTAGATGAGATATTATGTCTCGCTTTTACATCTGTTGGTTTACTTAATCTTGTCTTGCTGGGCTCTTCTGGCTAATCAGGAAATGCATCACAATCTGTTTATTTGTGTAGATGAAATAATTTTATGTCTGCTAATTTCAGGAGAGGCTATTTCAATTCTGAATTGTCTCCAGAAGTCTTAAGTAGCTTACTGGGAACCAATGTTTATACCTATTTTGTACTGGTCATAATTTTAGATCAGAACAACATAAAAGAATATTCTGAGCTGAAGATATAATGTGCCTTTTCTCAGCAGACAGAACATCTGAGTTTAAAACAAGAGAGGAGAACATCTTCCATCTCAACCCTCTTTGGATGTCGTCTCTCTAGATCTATTTAAAAAGACATTAAAAATCCTTGAAAGGACAAAGGTCAGATCTGAACAGGCTAATTTATATATAAAATAGAAAATGGTATTAGACAAGTCAAGACCTGACTGATAGAAGTCACAGCACATGTTTTCATTGGAACTTCATCTTTGTGAGAAGAATCTGAAATATTACTGAGAGATCATTTCTAGTTATACCTTTAAACAGAAATTTGATAATCTCATGCAGCTCTGCTAACATCGCCAGAACCTTATGCAGGTTTTTGCTGACCTCACATTTCTTAATAAGTACACTCTGATCCTCACAAATCAGACAAGATTTTGAAAGAAATATTTGCAATGACCCATCTTCTGCAAATAAAGTATTGTCTGTATCATCCTCCCTATGAGCCATTGTTTTAGAAAAGCTTTGTCTGCCAGAAGCTGATGAGGGGTGTGTGAGGGGTGTCTCCAAAACTTACATAAGTTGTAAATTGTATATGATGACAGACATTCATTGCCCTTCCATTTCTTCAGGGAACAGTCAAACAAAGTAATAAAGCCCCTGATTTCGGGCAGGTTTGCTTTGTAATTATTTGGTAGCAGTAACATTGCCCTGACTTGAAAGGTGGGATCCTCCACCTGGGGAAAAGCATTTTTGGGATGGAAAGGGATGTGAGCGACACAGCCACATGCTGTGATGTGATGGTGGGGCCAGGCAGGTAGGTGAATGTGTAAAGCAGCTGTCTGTGTTTCTTTGCTGCAAATAAGATTAGTTTTTAGATAGGTTCACTTTGTGCTGGGAGCCAGAGCAGCTCCCCAGAATTTAGAGAAGTCATTTGAGCAGAGTTCAGGAAGACTCAATAATTGTGCCCTTAGGTTCTGAAGAGCAAGAAATGTTTTGAAATAATTATTCTCAGCGGAAGCTGTAATGAGGTTAGGTTAGACACGATGAATAATTCTAATTCCTTACTGTGTAATGACACAATTTAAAATAGCATTTCAGACATGGGCCTCCCAGGTAACTGGGTTAGATCAGTAATCTCCTGCTCTGATAGAAACTCTTCTACTCATTCCTCAGTGTTGTCTCTTTTTGTGACTGACTGAACATAGGCTTTCTGGATTTCAGTACAGCAATCTGAATATCTTATTTATTCATCTTATATATTGCAACCATATTAATTAAGCAATAAAATGCTCCAGACAACTTGTTGTTGGGATTATTTATATACCGTGTGTGTTAAAGGGGGAGGAGAGGAATTAGTGGCTCCATCCTGAGAGGTGACTAAATGCTAGAGGAAGCAATTTGAGGCTTTTTATAGCCTTGAATATAGAGCCTATATATTCTCCCTGTGACTGTACATACATACAAGATGATTATTTGAGGGCAAGGTAGGATACAGTTTTCAATGTATATATTTTGGTTGTGGGAGAAAAACAACATCCTTGAAAGTGATTCAGGGGAGGAAGATCCTTTTAGCAGCTGTATCCAATGTTAGACAGAGTAACTGCTGCACCCTACCATATTGTCACCCTCGTGGCTGAAAATTTTTTGTCTTACCAATGAAGTCTCCTTCCTCCAAGTAGTCTCTGAAGGGAAATTGAAAAAATAGCATTCTCTTGCAAGAGAAAAGTTGTGTATAAACTTTACAACACAGAAAATAACAGGTTGTCCACAGCAGTGAGGAAGTCTATGCTCTTAACTACCATAATATATATGTAGGGCTCCCAGCAGGACTGAGTCTTCCTCATACAAATTGCTTTTATCTGCCTTCTGTCCTCTCAAGCATTATTCTGCTACTGCTGCTCATGGACCCTGAACCCAGGCCATGAGAGACTTTAGGTTCCACCTACTTCCTCCAGCTGTACTCAGGCATCAGTTCCTCACTGCTCTGCAGGGACTGGCTGGTACATAGGATTAGAAGCCTAAAACTATGAAGAAAAGCTCAGGTGGTAATGGTTCATCCTTCTCCAAGGGAAAACAATTGGGAAGCAGTGAAGGCACCTGGAGCACAGATGCAGTTGTCTCAGTAAATTACCCAGGCATGAGGGCCTGACCTATTTGTTAGCTGCTTGGGAGAGCTGTGGTGTCTCTCAAATGTGAATCCAGCTTCAACACAAGCAGAGTTTATTCCTTCCTTCTGGAAGAGATTGTGGAGCCATCTCTGCTAAACTTGAAGGCAGTGCAAGGGTTGTACATTGAGCTCTTTTCATGTGGAGAAAGAAAATGACTTTCATGTTGCCTCTGTTACCCCAAGTATCCAGGCAAGTACCTGTTGATGAACTCCCTCCTCTCTTTCCTGCTCTTGAGTTCTGTTTGTCAAGTTTGCTTGTATAGACAAAGTTCATCTGTGTCCTGCATGCCACAGCTCTGCAATAGCAGCAGGCCTGGCCAGGCAGGGAAGTCATGATGGGACCTCTCCTGTGCTACCCTGGAGGCAAACCCAGTGCCCCCCTCGAGCTCTGTAGTTTGCTGCCCAAGGCTGCACATCAGTTGTATGGCAGCGTGAGGAGTGGCACATCTTCTGCTTGGGAAGGCAACGTGTTCCTTGGCAGGCTCCCCAGAAGGCTCATCTAGATTTGTATCTGTTTGTCCTCTCTGTACTAATCACCTTGTGGTTAGTGCAGATGCCTGGAATAGTCTCCTTAGCAGGGTCAGAGAGGGCAAGTTTCAGATCTCCTTATTCCTCTGCTTGCCTTGGTTTTCTCAGCTTCACAGGGGAGATAACAGCAGCACTGAGACAGCCAAATATTTGCTTGTATGAGTACATATCTTAATTAGCAGAGTCCTTTGAAAAACTGACTGTGGCAAGTGCTCCAACAGCAAAGAGGAATCCTTCATGCTATAAAAAGCCTGGAATTGTTTCCTCAAGCCTTTAGTCACCTCTCAGGATGGAGATACTAATTTCCCTTCCTCCCCCTTTAACACACATAGTATGTAAATAATCCTAACAACAAGCCGTCTGGAGCATTTTCTTGCTTAATTAATATGGTTTCAATATTCTGAATAAATAAGATCACATTCAGATTGTGAGTACAGTAAAGTTAAGGGGATATGATCCAAGAAGGAGTTTCAAATCCCTTCGCATCTGTTCCTCTATTTTGTTGGATTAATTTTATGTTCTAAATTAAATTATTCTTATGAATTTGTTGCCTCTGATGTTCTGCCCTCCTCCCCCCATTTTTTTCATCACCTGTCTGCTCAACACCTTTCCTGCTCTCTCGCACAGGGAAATAAAAGCCACTTGACAGCCCAGCTGGCTGAGCAGGTCTGTGCTGCTCCTCTCCATCCCTTGTGGGGCTGCTGAGTGTGATGGGTTTGGAAAGCTCTGGACTTATTAGTCTCTGTTTTCAGATGAATGCAGGCTTTCCAACTGGCATTCATTTTTACTTTGATCCAGGTTTTAATTGAAAACTTGGGAATTCTAAATCCATTGAACTGTAGTAGACTAACTTTTTAGTAAAAGATCCTTTTCTTCCCCTCTTACCTGCCCTTAAATAAAACTCAAAAAAAAAAAAAAAAAGCCAAACAACTCCCAGGGCCTTGCTTATTTCTGTTTAGTGAAGGAGAAAAAATTGTTAAGTATTCATCTTCTTTATACAGTTCTTACAAGGATTTTTTAAAACTTTTGGCTACAGAAACTCTGATGTGACTATAGTTTCCAAGTTATCAAAGAAGGTCAAAAACAGCCTGAAAAAGGTTACAAGACTGGGTAAACAAGGAAAAACTCATAGGCATAAGAGATGCTTATTTGGTAATTAAGCCTTCATTTTCATTTTGTTAAATTATACACTGCCAGTGGAGGGAGTCTTCTCAGGCTAGGAGAAGGACCTGGCACATTTTGGGCATTGCCTCAAGGGAAAAATAACTTGGTTGCAGGTATAGATGCTAAGGAGCTACTTGTTCTCTTTGGCTTAAAGAAGAATCTTTGCTCAAAGGTTCTTCCTTGCAGACCTGACCTTGCACAGCACAACCTGCTGATTTCCCTTGCTGCTGCCTCCAAAATACTGCAGCTCTTGCTGGGGTGCAGCTGCCTCCCCACCTCGGCCTGATGCCCCTCTTGCTGAGAGCAGTGCTGCTGGGAGTTACTGATGTCTGACTGTGTGCTTCCTATTTTCCCTGAAGTGAGCAGCTCCATGTTCCCAGCTGATTTACCACCACCATCACATTTGTTGGGATCAAAAGCTGCCATAAATCCCCTCTCCTTTTTCTTAACGTTGTATTTTTACAGTGTGTGATTGTTAGTGGAACTGGAGTACTTTATCTCTGGTAAAAAATTGTCAGAAATCAACCTGACAGGTTAGAAGAGGTACAAACCCACATGGCCAGACTAAATTGCCATTTAGAAATGGATTATGGTTAGAAATCTAATATTTTTTCCAGGAGTGTTGTGAGGCCATGACCATTTACCTGCTGTCCTGTCTCATTGTGCACAGTGGAAGATGAAGACCAGTGTCTCCTGGTATCCCTTTTAGTAAATCTTTGCACCAATTTATTTAGGGTTATTCTTGCCCTCTTGTATTGCAGATTCCTGATTGCACTGAACTGCTCATGGAGCAATCTGAATGGTGTGTAACTTTTCCTCCTGCCCTCACAGGGAATGCAAAGAAAGGATGCAGGAGGTGTTCTAAGTCAGCTCCCACATGTTGAGGGACATGTGCTGGGCTTGTTGCTTCATGGTCTGTCTCTTTGAGTCTGACTCCTGAAACCTTTTCCCATTTAAGGCATATTAGCCACAGTCTCTCCACTTCTAATTTGTAAAAAATTATTGCTTGTTTTTACTACTTACACTCATCTCTTCTCCAGCAATAAAAGAAACAGCGACTTAATGCAAAGTAAATCATACCTGATTTATGCTTGTATAAACAGCATGTATCTCTTCACGTGCAGGTAAACGGAATTATAAAGACATTTGTGAATAAAATTTTGAGAAATGGGAGTTCACTAGTAACTCATTTACAGTGACAGGAGATGAATAGAGGTAATTTAGTCTCATAAAAGTAAAATTGGCTCATGTCTTACATGGGGATGGGAAAAAGATTATTGTTCAGCAGCTGGAAAGCTGAGTGGAGCTGAGAATTGGCAGCTGTGCTGAGGGGGTTTGACTGCCTGGCTCTGTAACCTCGGGTGAGTCATTTAGTGTGCGTGGTGTACACGCTGCCTCCTGTAAATACAGATCTAATTCTTGGCTAGTTTGTAGAGGGGTTTGCTCTCCCCAGGTGAGGCACCAGAAAATAGGACTCTGGTGGGGTGCTGCTCTATTGCTATGTTTGAATAAGAGCATTTCCTCCTCTCCTTCTCCTGTGGCTGATATATTTGTTCCAAGTGTATTTCAGTCTTCACATCTTTCCTGGGGACAGAGGGGGAAGTAATCTTGAAAGAAAAGCAAATATCCTTTGGTTTTAAAGTTATATAGTAATAAGATGAAAAGGTTCTGGCCTGTGGGAGTAGGCATTATGAGACTTAGATGAAATACATCATCTTCTACCTTGCTGGACAAATAAGCTGGACTGAAAGCACAAATGAAATGTGCTTGAGAACTTCCTTCCAGGACTGTTACTAGTGAAAATGTTGTGAAAATCCCTGAGTTAAAGGATGGTCAGGACTCTGCTCTGTGGTGTGGGCTGAATGGCAGCTCCCTCTCCGGGTTTAGAGGTTGCCTGAAATGAGAGACTTGGGCATGGATGAGTGGGATGTAAAAGTAAATTTTAAAAAGGCATGAAAAGAGGTAAAGATATTGCATTGCTAAGTTTTTGGAGAACCTTGGAACCTTGTTCTTCCACTGTGGAGGAGGACAGCAGGGGTGGGGTATGTTTTATTTTTGAAGGCGGAGCAAGAGAGGAGTTCTGGATTGACTCTGAGATGGCCTCTGGCTTTCAAAGGTTCAAATAGGTTCTTTATAAAAATCTATGGGACTAGCAAAAATGCATTGGTTCTGCAGTGTGGATAACGTTTGTTTATTGGTGTCAATGGATTAAACTCCACAAAATGTCCATTTTTGCCTAACCTGGTCACTTTCAACATTTTTAGGCTCTTAAGAAATCTAAGCAAGGAGACTGGCTCATTTCTAAAACTGGTGTTTTGTTTCCTAAGTGTTTGCATCAGTCTTTTTGAAGCTGGGCTATTATAATAGGAAATGGAGTTTCTAAACCTTGCATTATCAGTAATTAATATAATGATTATGTTTCTCTTTTCATTTTTGTGGGCTTTCTGGTTCCTCTGAGTGGTGATGATGTGCAGGCTGCCCTTTCTTAATGAATTTTTTTGCACATTATGGCTGGTAACTGGAGACAGAAAAATACTTTGTGCCTCTTTATAACATTCCCCTAAATTACTCTGAAGATGCTGCTGTCTCAATACTACCACACATGGTACTTCTGGGCTTTTAATCAGCTCATCATGCTGCAGATCTGTGAATACTCTTGTTTACAACAATTTGGGGCTCTTGGCTAAACACTACAAGCAGCTTCAGCCTAGGGCTTGCTAAAGTCCCCAGTGATCACTCGAGCCCAAGTGCTAATCCTTCTGCTTTGCAGCCTGGGCTGGGATTTGCCACCAGGATTTAAAAAAAAAGCCAACTCAAATATAGGAAGCTGTACAAATGCTTGAGGTCTGGTTAGGCAGGGGAGAGCTGTGTGAGTTCAGGGAAATCTCCATCTCTCCTAACCTTTAAAGGTCTGTGAGTATCTCTGGGTGATTTACTTGAAGAATGCCTCTAGATTCCCCCCTCCAAGTGAACAGACAAATCCAGTGAGGGGTTCAAGCGAATGTGAAATGTAGAAGCTAAGGACAGTGAGTTAATAACCCAAGAAAGGGAAGCTATGCACAAATAATTGCAACTTTTCCTGGTGTTGTGGTTTAACCCCAGGCAGCTGCTCCCTCATTCCTCCACCAGCAGGACTGGGGAGAGAACTGGAAGAGTGAAAGCCAGAAAACTCATGGGTTGAGATAAAGACAGGGAAAGCAAAAGCTGCACACACAAGCAAAGCAAAACAAGGAATTAATTCAGTGCTTCCCATGGGCAGGCAGGTGTTCAGCCATCCAGCAGCCTCCTGTGCCATGGGGAAGCACAGAGATGCATAGATACACCATGATGAGGGATGGGAATTTTGGAGTTGTGAGAGGACAGAAAATCATCTTGCAGTGCAGGGTAATAATTGGGTAGGGTTTTGAATTTTTTTAATTTCTGGTTGTAGTAAATGTTTTCAAAGTCAGTGCCCCTGCAGATGCAGAACAGGCACACTGCAGTTTCCTTCTGTAGCCTGTCTGCTCTGTGAGCTCCAGTCCTTGAAAGAAGCGCCATTTTTCAATTCTTGGCCTGTCTGAAGATGATGCTTTTGAAGTGCCCAACTTATGATTCCTACCCATTATCTCTGATTCCTTCTCCTCCTCCATTCTGAAGTACCTTACTGTTCTCATGGATCATCTTGCCTAATGCAGTAGTTCCTGTTTATAAGTTATGTCATTGTCCCTTTGCCATCTTCCTTTCAACCCAATGCTTTCAGTGCCCTATTTTGCCTTACTCTTTTCACTGCTGATCTCCCTACACCCTTTTCACGTTTGAATAATTGCCCAGTGACTTAGATCTACCTATCTCATATTGTAAAAATTTTCAGGAAGAGAATGTGTCGACATAACTTGCTTTACCTTTATGGCACTACAGAGTAGAAATGGTTGTTATTAATAATGCACACCAGAATGGCCTCTTATTTGACAAGTGTACTTTTATTTTAACATATAATATTTATGTCATGCTTGCTAGTTGTCAGCATATTTCATAAAATTAATGGAGTCCCACAAAATGGGAACTCGCTACTGTGTCTGGCTGTAAAATTTTTGCTGGGAAGTGGAAAGAGGCTGCAGGATTTTGTATGCAAAATAGGAAAGCTGAAGATTTGGCTTTGTGCGTATTTGGCAGCCAGTGTTGGAAACAGAGTGATATATGTGATGTATTAAAACATTTTAGAATGATAGAGAAAAGAAAGCTTCAAATTTTGTTGAAGCTATTCAAGTTAAGACATGTAGATTTTCATTAAAGAAGCCAAGCAACAGCTGAATTGAAGTCACTGATTTGTTTTCACTGTTGAAAAACAACTCTGAGTGATAAGAAGATGGAGAGTTTGCTTAGTGAAAATAGATTCATACATGATGTTTATTGTCTAAACCATATTTGAGAACCTGATAATCGGTAGGATATTAAAAAATAAAAGAAAAGAGAAACATAACATGTCTGCTGCCTTTCCCTCAAGTGTTCCTTAAGCTGTATCCCCTCCACAAGTCTCCACGTAAAATTCAATGGAACTGTTTTCTCTGAGTGAAAAATTGACTTTGATTAAATGAACAATTTTGCCACTGAGTTAAATGGAGCTGGTTCTCTTGCTGTACAAGTTATTTTTAGAAAGAAAAATGTTCATTGATGCAAGAAATTTCTCCCTGTTAGCCCATTCCTGGTGACACCACGGATATAAAGACGGAAGATTGCCCAAGCAGGTTTCAGCCGTGACCAGCCAATTAAAAAATGTTCATATACTTCGGTGTGACACTGTTGCCTCCTTCTTTTTTGCTTTGGAACAGAAAGAAGTGAGAATTAGATCCTGAGAACTATATTATAGTCTATCAAATCCTATGGCAGAAGTGGGTAGTTGTAAGGTTTGCTTAGATCTGTAAATATATCTTAGTATAAAACCCAAATAGAGTCTGAATGTTCTCTCACTTTTTTAGTGAGAAATGTTCAGGTTTGGGATTAAAGTAAGATGTGGACAATAGTATTTTTCCTGGACAAGATTGTTACAGTACGTTAAAACCACGTTGCCAATTGGCTTTTTTTCTTTAATTAACTTTTTTTTTTTAATAACTTTTATTAACTTGAGGTGCTCAAGACTAATAATAGCTCTGAGCTACTTTGATGATGTGAAAGCAACCCACAACTGGAATGAAGACATAAAATATTAATAATGAGAGGAGTTCTGTAAAATGTCAGCACAAGAATGGTAAAAGGCAAACAACCTTCCACAACTTGGCCACAAAGTGTGCACAGAGTTTGGAGAGCCCGTGAAAGTTTGAGAGGGGCTTCCAGTAGGAGGGTTTATTATGGTGAGTTTACAGGGTGAGTTAGAGCTGGTGCAGGCAGAGGAGCAGGTACCTGAGACATGAGGCTTTGGAATAATGCTGAGTGCTAACAGCCTGCTGGGCTCTAGCTGGGTTCTGCAGATGTGGGACTTGTTCCCTCCACCACTCTGAGCATGTATGAATGCATAAACCCAGGAGAGAGCAAAACCCTGTGCTTTACCTCTTGTTGCAGTATTCAGTGTCACAGACATATTTTCTGAAAAATCCTTTTGCTAGGATTTGCTAGGATTTTTTCTCCTGAGAAGCTGAGAGGCCTCAGAAAGGAAATGTAAACAATAATTATCTGCTGCTGTGGAATGTGGCAGGTGCATCTTTGATTGGTCTCATGGGGTTGTTTTTACTTGGTGACCAATCACAGGTCCACTGTGTCGGACTCTCTGGTCAGTCACAGATTTTATTAGTCATTCCACTCCTTTCCTTTCTAGCCTTCTGATGTCTCCTTTCTCTTTCTTCAGTATAGTTTTAGTATATCATTTTTAAAATAATATAATAAAATAAAATAATAAATCAGCCTTCTGAAACGTGGAGTCAAGATTCTCATCTCTTCCCTTGTTGGGGTTGCCTGCAAATTCCATATATTCAGAGCGGAACTCTTGAATCTCAGTGACCATTTCCTGGGTTTGGCAGTTTGCTTTTCAATGTGTAATCTCTCCTCCTGCATTTGAGCTCAACTAGGACAGACTAATCCCAAGATTAAGGCGGATCAGATGAAGGGCTGTTTCCATAGCAGATGCTGCCGTGTGAGTGCTGAGTTCCTCTTGTGATAGAGCAAGGCCATAGGGCAATGCAAATGGGGCAAATCCTGTTTGTCTTGACTAATTGTCAACTCAGCTCTAGTTCCCTTTCCCTCTGCAGAAAACAAACCACACCAAGCATCCAATTAAGGAGAGTGAATTGGTTGAAATTCTAACCCAGGCTTGTGTTTACATCTCTTCTGAATCCCAGTCTGCAGGAAGGTTTGCATTAGTTTATGTTTGCCTTTGTCTAGTCCTGGGGCCAGCTGCAGGAGGGCACTGTCTCCTGACTGCCCCAAGGACTTCACTGTGTAGCTGAAACTGCTGCAAAAAATCTCAGAGCTGCCCTCAAAAATGATTTAAGCCGGTCTAATGAGTAAGTCTTTTGACAGAAATTGATACTACTGAGACTGTTCTGTAAAACCACAGCAGTTTATTTCAGTATCATCTTGGGAGGAGGCTTTCTACTAAACAGAGAAAACAAGGTTATCCAGGAGGTGTAGCTGTTATTTCAATATTTAGATTGGAAATCTTAATGTCCTTCTGAAACAAAATATAGTTACAGTTCCTATGACAACTGTTTCCCTCTCCTCTGGAGCATGGGCTAACGACAGGATTTCATTACATGGTCATGTAACAGTGGGCACTGTGACAGCCTTGTCATCTCCACTGCGCTGTTGGCTCCTAAATGGCATTTAGCTTTGCCCACTTGTGTTGTGCAGAGCATGAATTGTAGTGACTGACCTTCACTGTGCTTATTGCCTGCCACCTCCCACTTCCCAGCTTCCCTCTTTTCATTAGCAGGCTCGTTTTCTACCAAAGTACATTTGGTATGCTGAATTTTATTGACAAAAAAATCCTAGAAACTTATTTCAGTGGTAGAAATTCTATACACTGACATTAATTAAGAACAGCATCTTAACAAGTACACGGAGTACTGACAAAAAAATTGGTGAGTACAGCAGCTAAACCAGAATATGCAGCAGATTCCTATAGTTACTTCTGGCAACACACGTAAGAAAAACTATAACCAGTTGAACAGATATATTAAAAGACTTTATTCACAATAGAGAAATTTTTACAAATATAAGTTCTTAAAAATTAAGCATCTTGATCTATTATGTATTCCGTAATTTCAGTTTATATAAAGATGAAAAGACTAAATGGAATATGTACAAATCAAAACCAATTTAAATACATGATAGAAATGGATATGTATGAAGTTACCATAGAAACAGTGAGCTATTGGGCATTGCAAAAATCTGTGTATAACCAACACATATGCAATATTTATCTCACAAACAATCAAAAAATTTTTTTTTCCCCTGTGACACAATGTTGGTGCCATTTAAAGGGATCTACCTCTTGGGATCCAACATATGTAGATTTAAATGCATTATTATGCTACAAAGAAGTGGAAGAAGTGTAGGCAGTGCATTTATGTAAAGATAATGTGTCCATGTCACTGTCTTCTCCCCCCTGCCACCTCCCCCCCCGCTGCCCCCAATAATGAGCAATTTCTTTTGCCCTTATGAATGACTGGGAACACAAAGTCACCATCACTAGCCACTTCCATGAAGTGAGTTAAGTGAATGGGAATTAAAATGCATGTTACCTTACTGATCTAACAAGCAGTGGTAAATATGAACTGTTCAAAAATGATTGGTCTAACTTTGGTGTTTTGGGGTTATTTAAAAACAAAAAGAAAAGTTGATATATTCTCAGTTTATGAAAAGTTTTTTTCTTACAGCTGGCAGATCTACACGTTGTACAATCTTCTCGTCTACTTACATTACTTTACAAAAAGTACAGTATAGTGCAGTTTGTACATACAACCTGAATACCAATACCACATTAAATTTGTGCTCTTTCAGATCATCCTAACTCCCACGCTAAGGAAAATTCCACGCTATGAAATGTCCATTTTACAAGGAAACAACCATGATGCTTATATTTAAGTACATAAGACCCAATGCACATAGAGCTGTGTGACTGGAGCCTGCTTTTGAAACGTGGAGACCTGTCTGGTTCTCTGCTCTTCCCTTCAGCTTGCTAAGTACCAGCAACATCAACAGAGAGAGCTGGGGGAAGCAAACCTTGGTTAAGAAAACCATGTAGAAAGTGGCTTAGAAAACACACTTCTCAAAGACTGTTTCTGTCTGAGCTTTTGTAGTTATTTAACTGAGATGAGGTCTAAAGCAGCACATACATGTGAGGGGCAGTAGCAGCAGGTGACCCACTAGGCATAACTAAGAAAAAAAATAATTATTATTACATGTTAAAAAGAGAGGAAATATTTTGGTTTTATTCCACAGCTATGGTGATTCAGGGGATGAAAAAAAATCTCCTTTATAAATACTATTTATAAAGAAATACAATGAAGTATAGTCCTCCAGTGGTACAAATTCTGGAGAATCAAAAGCAGCAGAATTTCTGATTTTCAACAGAGGAGAGAGTCAAGACCTCATCCTTGCTTGGCTGGATTCAGAAACCTGCTGTGCCATGAGGGAATCCATGCTTTAAAAAAGAAGATAAAAATTTAAAAATACAATGGAGCACAAAGTTTTGAACCGCTGTGCCTGGCTCTGTGTGAGCAGGCTATACCTGCACATCCATTTCTATCCATTCTCCCAGTGCTGGGTGGCCCAGGCTCACCAAGGTGCCCCAATAACTCTCATACAGGACTGGCCAGCTCTGCCAAGCCTGTGCTGGAGCATCAGTGGATCCTTGCCTTGTCCCCTACACCAGTGTCTTTGGCAGCTTGTGGGGCATGTGCCATCTCCTCAGTCAGCAGGGGAGGCAGTGCTGTCCTTGCAGACTTGAGGGCAAGCTCTAGCTGCTATATATAAAAGTGTAATTAGTTATTTTTGGCTTCTACCTAAGAAAACCTCCACTGCAGACCTCTATCAGCATAGAAAAAATGCACTCTAAAGCTTAAACAAATGTGTTCCCTCAGCTGTGATTAGCAATGCTGGACATGTGAGCTATCTTACTAAATGCCATTCAAGAACGTTACTCTTCAGAACCAGGTTTGTTCCACTGCAGTCCAATCAATGAATAATGTTCTTTCTCAGAATGGGAAGCCAGGTGTTTCCTACCTGAAACGTATGGAAGTCATCCCATCACTAAATGAAAACAGGTGGAGTTAAAAATCATGGAAACCACTTCAAACCAAGTAGAAACAGGAATTAATTGTGCCTCATTTCTTTTTACCTTTGGTGATGCCACAGAGTAAAACGTTTTTGGCAAAGCTGTTACCTTTCTTAATAAGCCAGGCCTCTACTCGAAGGAATATTTTTTAAGCCCATTGCATTTCTGTTACTTAAGACAAGGCAGTGTTGTCAGAAAGTTTTAGTTCAATGCAGGATAACTTCCTCTCTGAATGACTTCTCTTCTTTTGAGGAGGCAGGTTTTCTTCAAGGCATCTGAACACTCATCTTCATTCATACAGATTCATCAAACTGCTTTGTGACAATTAACCACCAAGCCTGGTGGCAAGTCTGGACCTACCTAAAATCTTTGCAAAAGTAACAGAAAAACAAACAGACTGTATCTGATATAATCTGAACTTGCAGGAAAATGTTGTTGAGTGGATTTTTTTTTTTTGCCAACCAACCAAATGAAAGCTACTGGACTAAATATATAAAGAAGGTTAATAGTCCCTTTCTTAATATGAAATGATTACCTTATTTTACTTCATAGTAGCTTGACTAAAGACATAAGAATAACACCACCTAGAAAAGGGAGGAAACAATTTATTCTATTACAATATTCTAATCAAAACCTGAAAAACTAAGGTCTGCTAACTAATGTGCTAAATCCATAGAAACTAGTTTAATCTAACTTCAACTTATACTGCAGTTTCAGAGTTGGGTCTGCGTGAGATGAAAGTACCCCTATGTCGACTTCATTGACAGTGAAATACATCAGATACTCCAGCAAGTGATGATAGACCCGCATAAGAAGAGGCTGTCACAGTCACAAGATTTGTCCTGGATGACACACAAAACAAACTAACATAGAACATAAAAAAAGAAAAAGAAAAAGCTCTTTATACTTAATTCAATATGGCTTTTTGCAACATGGCAAAATATTACAGCTTAAAGCATACATCTCCTCACAGAGGAGAGAAGAATTTTGCAGTCAAATTAAAAGCATAACAGGAAACAAGTAACTTGCAGACCTTCTGCTTTTTGGCCAAAATCACACTGCAGCCTAACAGAATCTGGGAAGATACCCTATTTCACTTCTAAGAAGGTATTAATCTGAATTAGAGGATTAAGGTTTTATCATAATTAATAGGGTACATTCATAAAAATTTACTGTTAAAGAAAACAGACTGCAAAACACTTGATTAAAAAATTTAACTTAGGAATTTAAAACCAAATCATGTGCCCTAGTCCTGGAAATGTAAGGAATGAAACAAAGTATAAATTAATCTTAATCTATTTCTGGTTTTCTTCTTTATTCCCATCATCTTTGTGAAGAACAGGGAGAGGATGAGCCTCTGTGTTGAAGACCCAGTGTTCAAATGGAAGAAGATCATCTTCAGAAAACAGCAAATATAGGTACCTGGCAAGAAAAAAAAAAGCAGGAAATGAGACCACATCAGGGAAGTGATTTTCAGGAAAACACATAATAATTCATATTTAATTTACTTGAGTATTAAACTTCCTGTTGAGATGGCATGACTGATTTTTTCTTTCACAGCAAAAAAAACCTCCAGAGCAAAAGAGATCAAGACAAAAGTTTAATCTCATAAAAAATTTAGGAGATCTTGATAGATAATGAAAGCATTTGATTTTTTCTCGTAACAGGCCCTGCATGCTTTCTGTGGAAGTTGTTTTGTCTTCTTTTTCTAAAGTTTTAAAATGAAAATATGCAATATAAGCCTATTATGTTCTCTGCCTAGTCAATTTGTTTCATTAGTGCTGGCATATATAATTAGATCCTATCAAAGACAGGAGAAGCAATGTCTCAAAAACTATCAAGTACCTTTATCAGAAGTAAAGATAATTTGCAGAAGTCAGGAATTTAGTTTATTGACAAAGATTGGAAAAAAAAATGCAATTTTGCTTCCTGTCACCTAAGAAGAGCTCTGCTATTTCACTCAGATTTTGTTACATGAGAGTGTCAAGGGTACTAATGATAAATACTTATTTGTAAAGATGATACACAGAACTATTTCACATTAATGAAAGTCAACTTTCTCAACTTACTTGAGTGTCTCTGAAAGGAAGAAACTTTGCTGCACATCATCATGGCTTTCATGATTGTTATAAACATCTCTAAGGCCAGAATAGCCACCGTCGACTCTGCAGTGTTTTTCCAGTGCCTGAAACAGAGAAGAGAAGAGAAGAGAAAACCCAAATCAGTGGGATTAACAAAATGAATAATATGCCAGTTTTTCTGTTTGGCAATAAAACTAGCAAAAAACAATTGCCACAATTCTTCTGATAAAGAGGTGAAAACTTGGTAAATGTCCAGACAGAAAACTCTTTTAAAAAAAGACATAGGCATACCGGTCTAATTTAATATTCAGGAAGAGAAGCAAAATAATGAATGAATAAAAAGTGAACAAAAACCAGCTTTCAGAAGGAAAGATGTATTGATATAAGGATTTAAAGACATATGGATTTTCACTTATATTCTTTTTCCTCTTTTTAATAGGAGTAACGATAGCCTTTCTCTCCCAATCTCTCAGCCTTTGGAAATTGTGTTACCTATACCTTTTGTGGTCATATTTTGGTACTTAAAATGATTGTGACATAATTGAACACCATACTAAAGATCAGTCTTTTCCTTACCCCCTGCAAATCCCTTCAAAAAAAGGAAAGGCAACTCTTCATTTTCTGTGTAAGTTATATGGCTTCTCTTGGCAATTACTGAATTTTTCAATGGGAAACCATTGATATTGGGCTCTGAATGAATTTTTCTTGTTCAGCAGTCATATTTTTCTTTGCTACCTCTCTGAAAAAGCTTTGTCTATTACACAGGCATAGATAGAAAGCCGGGACTTAACACAACATAATTTAGCTGTAACAGTAACAGTGTATTTTTCTCTAGCTATTTTCCAAACTCTTTATTCAGTTAAAAGGTGTAAAACAGGTGACTGATTCCTATCTCACAATATAAAGGAGTACATGGGCCACCTTTTCTGCCCACAGAAATGTCCTATATTTATGAAGGAGAAAAAAGATCAGATGAAAAGCATATATAAAAGAGCAAAAAAGATGCTGGAATTGTAGAAGGCATATACAGTGAGACTATTTAATAAATTTTGTTGCTTTTATTTATATTAGGTGTTTGCAATAGAAAGGTGGTACATCTATGCATATATATGAGCCATAACTTCTTTAAATACACTGCTATCCAATACCTTATTTGAATATTGGTTATCTTATCACTACTATATTTAAAATATTAGTTAATAGGGTTTTTCTTTATAATTTATGTATCTAACGAGGCTACAAGTATTCTTACTCCATTCATTTTTCTTCACTTTTACAACAACTCTCTGGTATCAGACAGTATAAGGAAGGAGTAAAGAGAATTTAAGATGATTATATTTAAAACTACTCATTATTCAAAACCAAATGAGGAAAATGTTACTTAACCCTAAATAACTTCCTGCAATGAAAATGACAGCAAGGATTGTGGATGGCTGCATTCACTCAGGACCAGACTACTGTGAAACAAGGTGTTTTCTGTGGAGATGGTATTGGAACAACAACTTTCAGGCAGAAATACCTGGGGCTTTATCCTCCCCAAGAGAGAGCCAGGAGATAACTGGTTCCTCCCTTTCTGAAGTTACTACAAATACCACTGAAGTGAGTACAGGATGTGTAGATTTTATTTAGGGAAAGATGCTGCATTTCAAAACACACGAGCTAAAAAAGGAAGGCAGAGGATATATCTAAACCAGGAAGAATAAGTATTTTCTGAAGACAGATGGGACTAAGAGTCACTAATAATTACTGAAGTATTCATCACCTTCCCCTGCTCTTTAAGATCTGTGTTTTGCTGTGAGTGGATATCCTAAATGTCCTTGATTTTTCTGGAGTCCCTGTAGCTGTGTGCACATATTTGGCTTGCACGTCAGGCTCTCCTTGGTTTTCACTGGAGAGTAAGCTGCCTATCGTATATTTAAAAGGGATTTTTCTCCAGAAGAGATCCTTTAAAGTATAACAGCCTATTTGTCTTTTCTTATGTGTCCTTAGGTTCTTTAATTTTCCTGGACACTTTTACTAAATGACAAATATACTTAAGTTTAAAGAAGTCATTTCCTCTGGCTAGTATTCCTTCCCTCTTGTCTACTTCAACCTGCAATGAATTCCAAATTCTGCATCTGTGTCTGGATTTTCAATGTCAAACAAAAGATAATGCTTTTCAAGGCACAGCAGAAGCAGAACTTGAAGGATAAGGCTACTGTGCAAGGAAATATCTGCATTCTAAACAGGATGAGGTAAAATAAAAGCAAATTGCATTTACCATTTATATGCTCTAATGTACTTTGAGCATTCTCTGAGTTCAGAGGCATCATAAAGGTTGCTGGATGTAAACTAAGGGGTTAACTTGCCCATGTTTGCCTTCTGGTGGTATCTGCTTGATGCAAATATGAAGCATCTCATCCCTCAAAGCTCCTTTCCACCTAACTAAAGGAACAGGACATCCACCTGCAGGATTAGTAGGATTAAAAGGCTCTAGGTTGTCAACCATCCTGGCAGTGATGGGCTTTTGTGCCCTCTCCTGCAGTTTGAGAGAACAGTGATGTTCACAGTGATAGGGGTAGTGGTGGGCAGGAAGAAACAATCAAGCACATTTTAAATAAGTAGTTCTCAGGAAATGAGGGTGGCTAGGATCAGTTATGATACAGTAATGGAAAACATCAAGCACAGTGAAAACTGGCTGACAGTCTCAAACTATCATAAAGGGGAAAACAAAGGAAGTGATACAAATTTAAAATATGTGCCACATTTATAATGCAGAGAGGGAGGCTTTCATGAGCTAAGCTGATAAAACCTTTCTGACTCAGTAACAGTGGATATTGCTGGTGGTCATAACTGCATTTTCTCCAGCTGCCAAAGTACATACAAAATTATCTTGGACTCAAAGCAGCAAAGAAAATTCACAAAGAAAAAAAGGACAGGCTATAGCATATTTTAAGTCTATAAAGTTAGAGAAAGACTTAAGAGACTTGTCAGAGAGTTTAGAAGTCATGACTCTAAACCTGCCTCCTTTTCTATTACAAAGGCCCTGGGAAAAAACCTAATGAGTTCTTATTGCCAGAGTGATGAGTTAAAAGTGGACATGAAACACATGCAGAACAACTTTTTTTGGACGAAACCCAAATGGTCTGATCGTTAGTTTCCTCTTTTTTCTTGTTTCAATCTCAGGTTCCCCTTTGTGCTGATAATTAAACCAATGGCTCTCAGTGGTTGGGGGTTTCCCCAAGGACAGAATGGGTCTGTAGCTCTTTGGAGCAGCATTAAGGAGCAAGAGGGAACAGAATTTATGACATAGTTATGGCAAGCTAGCATGATATGTGCTGTAACAAAAAAATACTGTATTAGGTGGAGCTGTATGGCTACAAACACCAAGAGAGAACGGAAAGAAAAAAGATTTTAAACCTACAACTGACTGCATAAGTTCTGGAAAGCTGCAAGATTTGTTTTTGTGAAACACCCAACTGCACGTTTGGAGAGTGGAAGATGTGCCCTGGGCAGAATGGGACCAGCTGCATCTCCCACACCCATCTGGCTGTGTTGGAGCCAGATTGAGAATAACCACAAGAATGTTAAACAAGGGACACGTGGGGAGTGAGAAAGAGGTAAACAAGTGTACCAACTTGAAAGAAACACAAACAAACTGAACCAAATGGGTAAAGAATAATAATAAGGAAAACATTTCAATTGTTTATAACAATGTTATCAGTGTGGCCAGTAACAATGAGTCAGGAGAAACATCTCCTGGAGAAGGAACAGTTGGCATTGCTGAAGCCTGATGGGATGACTTCCACAAACAGCCATTGTAAATATGCCAATTATAATCTGCATGGGAAGATTCCAGTAGTAAAATGTGTGCCTATGGGTGGTATTAGCAAAGAAGAAAGTAAGGGAACAGCCCTCTAAATTAGAGGTTTTAAAACCCAAATTGCTTTGGAATTAGTAATTCAGAAGCATATTGTTTCAGGGCCCCCCAGAGCCAACACCTGCGGGAGGCAAATACAATGCCCTAAATAACTGCTCTCTACCTAGCTGAATACAGTGCTCAGTGCAGGCAGGGAACAATTGTGAATATTCAGGCAAGAAGTTTGAGAGTATAAGCAGAGGTAATACTACTATTCTTTTTTGGAAAGCAGATTTTGCTTTACATTTAATTCCTGGAGGATATCTAATTACCTGACTTGAAATAACCTTTTTTCCACAATGCTCAACAGCATTTGCACAACATTTCTGATATGATCAATATCTACACAGTGAATACTGGATGCATTTAGAGATCTTGGTTGCTGTGGAGGGAGTTGGGTTTATGGGGTCATAACCCAGTAACAGCTCTCTAGTAGGGTCCCTTAGGGATGAGAAATTGGGAGGGCACAAGTCTACATGTTCTACCCTCAGAGCAGAGCAACCTTCTATAACTAGTGGTGTAAGCCCCTCCAAGAAGGTTGTAATCATACATTTCTAGAAACAAGGAGTTGGGTAAACTGAAAACCAGGATATTTTTGAAATCCTGGAAAGCAATACCTCTGCACAAGAGAGGTCACTGTCAACAAAACACTGCAGAGAGTTTTGATTTTTTTTTCATTTCTCTTAAGTACACAGAGCCAGAAAAATAATGTTCTTCTGCTTGCTGTATTTCCTGTCAGATGTCAGCTAATTTAGCAAGGGCAATGTCAGTGTGAGGAGGACAGAAGTGAACTCCAGAGAAGTGTAATAAGGACCCATACCTCGAGGATGAAACGTGGTAAATCTAAGGCTCTCAACCTTAAGAGTAAGGATGATTAACCTCTGAAATAAGGTAAACAATGGATTTGGCAAGCCCATTCTTTGCAGTGCAGACCAGCTGCCCTTTTGGAAGGCTTGTGCTAGACAAACACAAATAGCTAGGTTCAGCATGACTGCTTGAAGCTCAAAGGCCAGTGGGACAAAAAATTCAAATCTCTAAGAGATGCTGCCATTTAGGCAGTTTTGTCCATATAACTTATGTTTCTTGAAAGTGACATGGTTTTATGTTTGGTACTGTCTAGTCCTTCATCCTGGCCTTTGCCACCTTAATTAAAATCACCTTCATACTATTACTGAAAACACATTTCATAAAACTTATTTCCATATCCAAGGCTCAAATCTGACACATGTATGCACTTTCCATTCACATGCAGCAGCACTCAACATCTGGGACAGTACATCCAAATGTGACCCCTAATCCTAGAAGTATGGAGAAATCACAAGGTACTTTTCTATTATACAATATCAACAGTTTTTGGTTTTGTCAAAATGTCATCTATTTGGCAAATGAATTCCTGGAAATCTGAATTGATATCCGTGATTTAAAATAAATATTCAGCTTCCAACTGCTGAACAATGTCCAGCTATCATTCAATAGCTCACTTAACAATATTACTAGGATTTAACAACAAAGGAGTCCAAGAGAACATTACCTCAACAGCTTCCCATCCCCACTCCCTGTACTTTGGATCGTGAGTGAAGCGCCACATGTACATGTAGGTCTCTATGACTTCTGGTCGGAGGATGTAGTATTTTTCATTTTGTCTTGTAGCAATGGCCTCAACACCACCATCAAACCTGAAGGCTTCTGGTCCCAGTTTCATTCCTAGCCAATAAAAAAGCACAGACTAAAATAAAGGCATTAAAAAAGGTTCCAAATTATGTAACCAAATCAAACTCCCCAAATTACCAAATCAAGCTAAGCTTTTATGTGGCACAAAGCCAGGTTACCCAGAACAATATAATTTATGAAAGATACTGCAGCTCCTCCTGGTTTTGATATTTTATAAATAATTTGGAGTAGGAGAGAGCTGTTCTTCACCAATGCCTTAAATGGCAGTTTCAGTTTAACCAGTGATGCTAACATTTGCATTCTGGAAGACTTCGTGTAACTAGCAACAAGTGAAATTTTGCCTAAAAGATGAGGATATTTACTTTTCTATATCAACCTGGAAAATACACTCTGGGACATGAAATGCTGCCAGGGTTATTTCTATAAGAAGATGATAAAATCCAAAGAAATTTCCTGTACAGAAATCCACTTTCTTTGTACAATTCTATTGTTTGCAGCATTGCATCAACAGAACTGAGTGTAAAATGTTCTTTTGTGCATAAAACATGAGTAATACCTATGTTGATGCATAAATGAACAGTCCTTCTATTACTTGTATTCAGCTATACAGAAATTGGCATAATGAAAGAACCTTGTTAATTACTGTTATGTAACTGTCACGTCAATTACTACAGTGAGGAGATACACTTCAGGTGCACAGAAATTATTTATAAAAGAGAGCAACCATTTTAAAAGCTACTCTCAAAGCAAGGCAGCATTTGCTCAGAAGGGATGAACACTTCTCACTGTGCTACAACTTTCATTCAGCTTTATGCAAAACCACCAGTGGCTGCCTTCATGGGGGCAAGCAGTGCAGCCAGACTCTGCAACATGGTACTCACGCGTACGGTCGTAGGATTCATGGCAAGTCCTGGCAATTTCAGCACCCAGCTCGATGTGGTGGCCTGTCTTGTCACTTGGGGCTCCATCTGCTCCCAGAGCAAACATGCCCCCAGCAAAACAAGTGAGGTGTCCCATCTTGTGTTCCAGCAATCCGCCCTTCCATTCAGCGATGTACGTCAGGCCCCCGCTGGACTTTCGGATGAGGTGGGTCTCTATGGCCTGCAGAAGGACACGACCTCAAACCAAAGGCCCTTTGGTAAAGTACAAAGGACAAAGCTGTCCTTGTATGTTGGTCGTTTTTGCTCTGTATTGCCTTTGCTCATAAAGTGCAATGGATAATAGGAGCCAGCATAACTTCAAAGTCAGCCAAACCAAGGCAGATGAACATACATTAGTAATGATGACTAATTTTGCTTCAACTTTGAGCAATTTACAGGGTAATTTTTATAACAATGTTGGACAGACCTACCAAATACACTTCAAATTTTGAAATATTTTATTTTTTCCCCCTTTTACATTGAGCAGTTTCAGGTAATTTAGCATTCAATAGTAATTTAACTTTCAATAGTTATTAGCCATCACTTCAGGTTCTGTATTTCTCATTTTAATTCTGACTTAAAGGAGGTGGTTATTGATATAATTTCATGTAAATTATATACAGTCATAACTCATATTAAAATACATGACTCAGTGTGTGCAGTGAATGATATTAGGCCTCTGAGACTAGATGGCATTCCCAAAGTCCAATAGGTTTCCCCTCCCAAACTGAAATCCTCCACTTATTTATCAAGAGCAGGGTCTCACTGAGATCTCCTGGAAAAAAAAAACCTAAGCAGAATAAAAATACAGAAATCTAGAGGGAACTGGAAGCTGATGATGTTAGCAATGCATGGTCACTAATTACAAAATCCAGGAAGGCAGCCTGCTATCGTGGGAGGAACAGAATTAAAACAAGAGAGGAGATGCAGAAGAGCACATTAATTAGAAGCCCACAAGGAAAGTAAGGTATTACTCTTTAAAAGAACTAATGGAGAGGAGAAAACTTTGTCATACATTCAGCTATCCATTAGTGCTCTGGTTGTCCTGTTGAAATCATAAGATCCAGAAACAGTACTCAACATGCATTATATAAGGGAAAAAACATTAAAAAATATCACTACAGAAAACGATTAACAAAAAAGCCAGGATTTTAAAAAAAGTTTTATAAAGAGAAAGTAGTGATTGTAGTAATGCTTTCCCCCATTTAAGCATTTGTAAAGGTTGTTCCTATAAGCATGAAAAATCCTCTCTAAATTAGAAACAGCAGAATAACTGTGGTTTTTACATACTGTTTTTTTTTCTGCCAAGAATGTCACATTGAAAACTAGACTTTATTTTCCAGTAATATGAGTGCAAAGCACTTGGTAAGGATGTTTTCTGCCCAGATCCAGAGCCACTACAAGCTCAGAAAACTCCTCCGCTCCTTGTTTCCACCTTTATTGCATGCTTTTACTACTAGGTACCTACTGGAAAACATACCTAAATTTTAAAGCAGAAGTGAATAATGAAAATTCCTGTGCTTTAAACAAATTCTTCTTTAAAAAAACCCTGCATAATTTAACCTATAAAAAGAGGAATTAGATGTGAAAGGGGAAAGGTGAGAAAACACACAATAATTTTGCAGGAAATAGCTTTCAGACCTATTTGGGCATTCTAACAATAAGCTACCTAAAACCAAGTTGAGAAAGGAAAAACTTTAATGACATTTCATTTAACCTTTCAGCATGGTATCTCCCATCTCACCAAAACAACAGTTCTTAAAATAGGCAATAACTCTACTGGTCACTTAGCTGTTGGATCAGAATTTATTTAAAAAGTAAGCAACCATTAAAATAGATTGGTAACTAAATTTATCTATGTTGCATTTTTTTTTTTGAAGAAATGACTGAAAACCAGAATGAAGTATTACTGTATCTGCCTGACATAACAGCAATGATGCACTTTTGAACTATATTAACTAGACCAGAGTTGATTCTTGTAGTATAAAAATGGATTTTGTGGTACCAATTAGTGTTGGTAAGTTTTTTCCTCTTTTGGCTCAAGATTAAAGTTCAGGATGAAAAAGGATGACTTCCAAGAGTTTTAAAATTATTCTAGCAAACTATTTGTTAAGGAACTAACAAATTGATGTCGATTGATACCAAGAATGTCACAAATTAAAAATATATTTCCAATTTAAGTATTCATGTTTAGTAAAGCAAATCATCTGTTTTATAAATGGGGCCTATTAAGAACTAGTACATATTTCTATAAAAAGTTATTTTCTTATGTAACCATCTTATTTAAAGCTATTTTTATGAGGTAGTTATGAGACATATTATAGACACTCAGATTGTCTTGTCATGCTTTGTACCATCCTGGGTCCCTGGCTGCCACATAATACCTATGCAGTGTGTATGTCTTTGTTAAGAGCATGCTAGGTCACTATGCATTTTTACCTAAACCTGAAAGCTGAGGTTTAAGACCAGGATAGGAAGGAAGGGTTATGTTCCCGTAGGGGAATGCTATTTGCTATCTGCAGTGCTTTGGGTGCAGTTCTGGCAGGGAAATCAAGTGAGTAAAACAAGTTATCATAAAGGAGAATATGTAGTGTAGTGACAAAGATCCACCCATGTGAAAAAATCTGGTACAATTAATTCTGATTTTCATACTTAAAACAAACTTATCTTTATTTTGATATAATTATGTACTCACTTCAAGAGACACATCTATTTGAATTGCAGGTCTATTTCAACTTGCTCCCCAGCTACAAATAATTCCTTCCTGCACTCTTTTCAGATCAGGTAGAGGGATGTAGCACCTCTCCTATGAGGAAAGGTTGACTGGGATTGGGATTAGAGGTGGTTTGAGATGACCTAACTGCAGCCTTCCAGTACCCAAAGGGAGCCCACAGGAAAGATGGAGAGGGACTTTCTTTACCAGGGCATGTAGTGACAGGACAAGGGGGAATGGCTTCAAACTGAAAGAGGGTAGGTTTAGATGAGACGTCAGAAAAAAGTTCTTTCCTGTGAGGGTGGTGAGGCACTGGAACTTGTAGCCCGGAGAAGTTGTGGATGCCCCATCCCTGGAAGCTTTCAAGCTCTGAGCAAGTGAAAGGTAGCTACAAATATATGTCACCAAAGGGAGCAATAGCAGATGCTACCTGGGAGTGGAAAAAAAAATTGAACCAAAGAAATGGAGACAACCTGATTTGAGGCTGTAGTGGATAGAAAAGGAGGGGGAAACTAAAGGTAAATAAACATTTTATGGACATTTAGAGAAATACATTTACTGCATGTAAAGCTGTATGGTATACAATATGCCCATAAGCTCTTAGAGCCAGAGTAACTTTTTACAGCTAATACAGTTCCTGGCAATTTTTCTGTTTTAGCTTTTACCTAAGGCTTTGCTTACATACCTCATTGCAGTAAAGCCTTCAGCCAATTACCTTTTTCTCCATCTTGTGGGAAATGATTCCTTCGACACAACAACCTGTATAAATGCTCGTGCACTCAATTAGAAACACTAACAGTGCTTTTTACTGTTTGAATTGTGACTCAAGTGCTCCTTGCATTACTACTGGCATCTTTCTCATGAGTTTGCATGTTAAAATTATGCCCTTGCCTATCTGTCACAGTGAATGAGACATTAGGAATGGTTTCAACTACAGGACTGCAAATTGCACATTTGTGTAATCTCTGTTATTGCCAGAATAAAGGAGAAACTCTTCAGTTTTTCCCAACCTGATTTCCTCGCCCTCCTGCCCTCATTGTTAAGGCAATATGTTTTGTGTTCTCTGCTTATCAGCTTGTTCCTTAACCTATACTTTACACTGCCAGTTCTTAACCTTGCAAAGTTAAGCAGAATTGGACCCTCCTAATAAACAACCATTCTTCTTCATTCAATTCCTTCATGTCTTTAAGCTTTTCACACATCTTAAATGATGTCTTCACCACACCCTTCAGTCCATCCCTGACTTGATTTTGTGGTTGCAAAGTTCTTCATTTACCCTTTGAGTTGTTTAGAATGTATGGTTTACAGGGGAACATGGAAGACCCAGAACTGAATCACCTCTCTGTTCAAATGAGTTAAAAACTAATCAATAAGCTTATTTTTACAGGGGTTCTCTGGTGGATTACACTGACAGGTAACAAAAACCCTAACTGAGATGCCTGCAGAGCACAGGTAGAGGCTTCTTAGGAAAAACAATCTGCTCCTCAAGGCTGCTCAAATTCTACATAGACATGTGCCACAGAAGTGTTAACTCTGCTGGAGGAGCTGAGATAACAAATTACAAACCTCAAACGGCAATGTGACCTCACAGTTCTGCTACCTCTAGCTCTTGGGCATCTTACCTCTCCTTTTACAGCATCTTCTTAATTATGATTAATGAATTTCAATGATTACTGCTGTTTTAACAAAACCCAGGTGGTTTCATTTCCTGCCTCAAGATGTCACTGTAGCTGGAGATAAAACTGCTCAGCAAGACAGTTCCATATTTTGATACCTTAATAAATTTGAAACTTCAGAAATATGATTCTAAGTTTCAAGGGTTTATAATGTCTGTTTTGGGGATAATTACAACTCTGCAGGCGTCTTCATAACAAAGCAACATAAATTATCTCTGTTCAAACTTTTAATACATTTTTCTTCCCCTAGGAATTTTCATAAACAGTATTTTGATCATTTGAAGCAACCGTGAGGATGAAAGAGAATTCTATCGTGTTATTTCCAATAATTCAAAGATGTATAATGTCAATTGCTTACTTATTTTTTTAATATTTACAGCTTGCACCAGTACATTTTATTGCTTTGAAACAGCACAGAGCAGCAGGTCAGGATTACTGGAGATTTACATTCTGTGAGTTTCTAAGTAAATTGCCTGCTTTCTTGTTACTTTTTTACTTCCCTTACATTTTCTGTTTTGTTGATCTAATGCAATAGATACTTTTCTTTCTCAACCTTCACAATTATCCAATTTATCCTTTGTTGCAAATTCCAATGAGTTCCTTACAAAAAGTTAATTGATGGAGTAGGAAGTTCAAGCCCTTGTTATAAACAATTTAAATACTTTTGCCAAAGAAAAGTAGTATCTTATGCTGAGGTCCTCACTGCTTTCTAAACTGAGCTTTAAAAATCAGAACTGAAATCTGAACACAGAAGAACTTTGATTTGGTTAAACACAAAATATAAGAAACATTTTAAAAGCACCAAAGCACTTTACTTCTTTTGGACTTTAGACATGTTATGTAGACAAGCTTACATGTGCAATGAAATATGAGTGCTTATAATGGAGGTACCTAAATTTTTAAAGGAGAATCATTGGCAAACATTTATACTGTGAGGCCTATTCATTTGATCACTAAAAAGATGATTAAGTTCTAAGGGAAAGCTGACTATTTACTTGTGTTTGAAAATAATTTTCCCTCTATAGATCTATTGGTGTCTCTCAGAGCACCAGTGCTCTAAGTCTAAATGTATTAAATGTTGTGTGTTACCAGAAGGAAAAATTTATTCATATTTTAAAACAGTATTAATGGTCTGGCATGAATGAAATCAAGTCACTCTCAAAACTTTACATTGTGCATGTTCTGAATACTCTAGAATATCTGTTGATTCTGATAAGTTTTTTTTTGTTGTCAGAAAAGGGAAGGGAAAATAGCATGACTAGTAAGGGCATGGCTGCTCTGAAAAGAGCAAAGCCATGAGCAAAACCCATACAATTTCTCTTTAGACTTTTCTAGTTAAAATCCTCCTTAGAGACTTCTAACATTAAAGCTTGCTGCTTCTCCTGATAGTCCATAAACAAGCCAAAAATTTGAATAAATACTTTATCTGGTCCGAAACTTAACATTGTGCAGTTATCAGTGAATTATTAACAAGTTAAAAATCTGTAGAAGCCTGTCTTTAGCCTTGATGCTTTCTGTAAACATTTGTAGAGAGTCTCAAAACTCATGCTGAGAGGGCAAATACAGTGAAGAGAATAAGAAGGAGCAGTAAGTCCTCTGGACGTTCTGGTGTGCTCACTGTAATGAACCTTGTGTTCCTACACAATGCAGCCATACTATCACTATGTGCAGAACACCAGTGCAGCTGGCTGATAAGTATTTTAAATGTGACAGCTGACAAAACTGCCTGTTTATTGATTTTAGCACATTTAAGTTACATTCAGTTAAGTTGCCTCCCACCTCCTACACCAGAAAAAAAAAGCTCCAAAACAAAGTATGCAGTGGGAATGCTGGGTACCAACTATTTCATTCTAAGATGGGCTGCTATTGCAGCATCCTGCCTGCCCCATTTATGTATTTTCTTCAATGCCAAGAAGTCCTTAAGTATTGAATATTCAAGACATTAATCACTTTTAGCTTTACCTAGTATGACAAGCCATTATATTTGAGTTGTTGCAGTTCTCTCCTTGTCCACATCAGTTATGCAGTTTTTAAGACCACTACGATCACAAAGCAAACCCCTTCAAGCAGCTTAATGGAGACTGCAGTCAGCACAAACCAGCCACCAGACTGTCAGCTCAGTTAAACAGATCCTCATGAAGCTCAAGGGATGAAAAAAGCCTGTCTGCCAATATCATGTTTTCAGTTTGCTAACAACACTTCGTTTTCCCTCTCCTTTCAAGGAGAAAGGAGTCTCCATGGATTTTTTTATTTTTCTGAAAGGTTGAAATCAACATCTCTGAAAAATATTCACTACTTAATGCTGACAGTTAAATATACCCAATCAAATCCCCCAGTTAAATCCCCCAATCAAAATATTGAATAAATATACCCCAAATCCCCCAATCACTACCTTTGGCAGGGTGCAAACTGGGTATATAAAACAGCCTCCAACGCTAGCCTCCAAAGTTAGCAATGTGCCAAAAAAAATTAAACCCCCCTGCAAAAAGTAATTCTATATATTTTCTGTCTCAGTCCTGAGGCCAGAAATTACTTTTTCCTCTTTTGACAGAAGTTTACTGCATTGACAGCATTGTTTAATTGTCCAACCCAGCCTAGCAGCAATTTCTGAAATGATGTTGAAATCTGGCAGAGTGGCCGTGGCACTGCTTCACAACACACATTCCTCTTTTGGCCATTTCCATTGTTTCCACTTCCAGTGCTATGTTCTGCAGAAATCACTTGTTTTCTTGTTAGGATCATCTGAGCAGTTGTTACCCATTAAGAAAGAATAAACAATCTTAATGTCTAAAAGGGAACTAGCTGCCCTGACTCAAGGTAAAAGTGCAGAAAGCAGCTGCTTTACCTCACTGAAACCACAGGGCCACCAAGGGCTGCACTGAACTGAGCTGCTTGGGAAGTGCTGGTGAGGATTCTCCCTTTTCCTTTGAAGTTCTTCTGGGGTGAGTTACCATTCTCTTTACAGCCTCTAGATATGCTACTTCTCTAGAACTACACTGAGAAAGTGATGAAGGCAGAGTCAAAGAGAGAGAATAAATATATATGTAAGACGCAGAAGGATTGCAGAAATGGCCACAAATAAATGTAATGGGAAAACTTGGAAAAGATACCTGACCATCAGGCTTCAAGTGTGAGACAACCTATTTACAGGAATAGAGGGAAAATTGCCCTTCAGCTTAGGAAATGAGGGCTGAGACATTTAAGACGGGAGGATTTGATGCAGTTGCTTGTGACACTGCTGTTGCTAGAGTAGATATAAGTGAACCCACTAATAGGGGGTTCACTTATGTCTAGTAATAAGGTCCATTTTTGCTCTAAATTATCATGTTCTCTTATAAACCTACTCAATTGTGTCTCAGAGATCAGCTTGTTAACTGAGAAGAGTGAGATGATTCCTGTCCTGGATACTTGCAAAGACTGATGGATTATTCTACTGGCAGTTATTTCTTCAAAATATAGCTAAAAGCTGAATACACATTTGTTCTGTAACTAAATGTTGCATGCTACCCATTGAAACCAGTTTAGAAAGATCTCTTATTTCATGTATTATGTGAAGCAGGACATTATTTGTATTACTTTTCAAAATAGAAAAAATAACTTACATTAAAAATACATTCACTTGTCTTTTTGTGTGAATTCTACAGTTTATGAATCCCTCTGATGGCCTTACACATTCATACTATGCTCTGGTATTCAAAATAAGACTATCTTGGTCCCTTTTCCCATTAGGAATAAACTCTTTCAATGGCTTCAGCCATAAATGCATTTTCATGACAAGCAGAAGCAGTTTTTAAATCTAGCCTGACATCTTAGTTATTGCTTTTAACTTAAGCCATTATATAATCTATAGGTGATAAAAGAATTCTAATGGAAAGCATTCCTTTTTTAAAATATGATTTAGAGAACAATGTGAAAAATAACCCCTAAGCTCCATCTAAATAGATTTCAGCTTTTCACAGTGAACTATATAACTCACCATATATTTTCATTTGTGGTTTCTGGATAGCAGAAGGTATTGAATTAGGCATCAAGCCTTCACATCACTCCTTCAGAATCTGGGGGGTATGTGCTTCACTGAATGGCCAGGAATAATCATGCTGTTCCCTTTGGCATAGTCTTAAAAAGAGTCTGAGAGCGCTGGGGGAAATATCTCTAAGAAAATACCAAGCAGACTCAGAATGCCCAAACCCTGCAGCCTCAGTTGTAAAGAAAGATTGCAGCTTGTGCAGACTCCTAAATCAGCTTTAATTTAGATAAGTAATGGATCAATAGCAATGAAGTCAGTACCAGGATGGATTTCAAATCAGGATAGTTATCCAATGAAGAACCTGGAATCTCAGTGGGGCCCAATCATCCTGCAGCTTCTGTGAGGCTGAAACTTTGCTGCTGCTTTCTGAACAAGCTACTTTACAGCATCAAGCTGCTAACTCCTAATGCTGCATGTACACTTCCAGCTTTGGTACAGATGTACCTCAGTACAAAAAACAAACAGGAATGCCATCAATCAGAAAATACTGGAAATAGCAACAGCCAGCACCATAAGGAAATCTGGTTTTTAGTCAGGTCCTCTCAAATGCTAACACTCTGGTGAGACATGATGCTCGGACTGTTTCTGAGCTAGTACGACTAAAAAGTGTTAAGAAAATAGGTACTTTAAATACAGTCATATGAGCAGAGCTGAGACCCTGTGACTGACACTGTCACATTCAGTGATGCTGCTGAACAGGTGATTCTGCTCCTCCAGCTGAAATCCGAGCAAGGAGTGGTCTTTAAATGTGGGGGCTGTCCCCACTTCTGCTCCCTGCTGGGACCTCAAAAAACCTGATGTTTTAAACCAGCAGAAGTAGAAGGTGGAAGCAGCTTTGAGGTGCTTCAAGATGTCTTCAGTGGTAAGATGAATTGATAATTTCACACACTATGTTCTCTCTGGCTGACAACCCAATGTCTGAGCTATTACAACAGCACTGTTCTTATGTTATAGCCTCAAATGCACTCAAATCTAATTTAAGATCCACCTTTTGCTCTAAAGTTGATACCATGCTAGCAGCAAAGATGAGGCTGACTGCATTCAAATCTGCACTTACAAAATTAAAGGCAAGATTTCCTTAGCAGAGGACACTTGGTTGTCAAATTTACAACCACCAGAGATCACACCCTCCCTCAGATCTTCACAGTGACTTTCCTCTCTAATGGAAAAAAAGATGGTTGCAATAAGCAACCATGGTTATATTTTTTTAATGCCACCACTTTTTGTGTATGGGAAGTAAAAGGAGACTTATGACCTCCCTAGGGACGGTGTGTTTCCAGATATATGAAAGAATAAGCAGATACTGCTTAGCATCTCAAAGCCTTGTCTATGGAGGCACTGTAGATACACACAGTTAATAAGAGATAAAAGTCCTGGCCCTAGACAGCTTCCAGTCAAAACAGATGAAAGGATAAGGAAAAAAGAAGTAATATTATCCTCTTTTTTAATATATATCTATATATATGAAAGCAAAGAACTGAGAAAATAGGTCATTTGCCCAGGATTGGAAGGAAAGCCTGTAAATATGCATTTAAACTGAATACTTGCCAAGTCTCAATCTGGTGTCACAAACCCATTATTTCTCCCAAAACAGCATATTAAGGAAATACCATAAATAAAAAAGAGAGTGCAGACCAGCAGGATCATAAATACATATCGAAATGTAATTATGAACAGTTCTGATTTTATAAAAGTTTCTCTTGTGTCCATTTGGGCTGTTTTGCAGAAGCTGACAAGTATATGCTCCTGTACCAAAAAGTTATTGTGAAACGACACCCCAATTATAATTTCTAATTATCTACCATAACACAATGATCCATGTGTGGACCATAATCAAAACACTTTTTATGGCTGAAACTCATGAGAGAATTGAACACAAGAAAGGAACTCCCTCCTGGATACAAAGGAAAAGGACAAGTCTAATATATATCTAGAGAAGACTCAGGAAAAAGAGTTGAATGTCTATCTGAGAGCTACTTGTAGATGCATTTTTGTTGCTTTTTTTTATAGCCCTCTCCTCCAGCGACAATTGACTATATTGCAGTAAAAGAAAAAAAATAGTTATACTTCAAAATTCTCCCCTTTCCCGCAGTATCTGTATTCCTTTAGCACTTCTATTTGAAGAAGTCTTTTTTAGAACAGAAACTAATTCTTTGAAAAAACACCCTGTGGTAGCAAATACATAAATCTCTCATATTGTCCTCACAGCCTGTCTCTTTAGGATTATTATATATTAGATTATTATGGAAAAGAAGATTTAAATGTCTTATTTACCTGAACAGCATCATAATACATTTTCTTGCCGTCTTCATCTGTCTTGTCTGACATCAGCCATGCCTTGAGCAGATATTCATAAAAGCTATCCCCAAGCCCTCCAATGGAGACATGATCTTAATAGGGAAGAAAGAGATTGAACAGCAATTTCATCTTCAGCCATGACAATAAAATACAATTACAGTTTGAAACAGTGTATTTAATGATCTATTTCTACAACATCTTTAATAAACATAAGCCCGGAACCTCAGGAGAAACTTTACTGGTATATACAGAGAATTATTTATTTTATTGCTATATTTTTAATCTAGCTAAAATACCATAGTTATTTAATGTCCACAATGTACCGCAGGAGATCATGGCAAAGAGAAAACAATTTATATGTGTCCATTCTAATTAATGTAGTCTATTCCATACAAAACCATGTCAAACTAAGTTTTTTCTCTTTTTATTCTAAAAAGGTAAAAAAGTAGAAAGTGTTCTCTGATTTGATAAAGGCTTTCCCTTAAAGTGCAGGTATTGCTCTTTTAGTCACTAACTTTCCATTTAAGTCACTTCATAAAAAAGGCTTTTAGCTCCTTACTGCAGAGTTGAATTTCAGGTTATTTAGTGGTATTTCAAAATGCTGAGCCATATGTTTAAAAATAATACTACATTTTTAAACTTTTGACTGCTCTCAGAACTCAGCAGTGGTTTGGAAGGAAAAAAAACTACTTCACCTCATCTACAGAGTATTGTTGCTGTGACACTGCTTTATTCTGCCCTATGCTTACTATGTGAAACAATCTGGTACTACAGGTTCTGCGATTATTCAATTGCACAATTTAGTGACTCTGGAAACACTAAGGTCACAGAAGCCAGACATCCAACATCAGTTGCACCAGTGATGGGAGATTTAGTGATGCTCTCAGCTGCTTGTACAAGGTTGCACCCACTAACTGTCCAGGAACCTAAAAGATTCTTGGCAAAATTTTGATGGGTGATCATGATTTCGGCATAGATCCCCTAAATGCATTAAATACTACAACTATATATACATGTAAAGTGTTTTTCTAAGCTCCATTAAGTGAAGAAGAGTAGCTAGAGGTTAGCTTTTGAAACTTGTTGCTGGCAAAATTAAGTGATATTGCCTGGCAAAATTAAGTGATTTGGCATTTATCAAGTCTTCAGTGAAAAATTTCGGAGTGCTTTACCGGGACTTCTCATCTATAGCTGTCATTTTTACAGCAAAGGAGGGATCTGCTAATTCCACTCAAGAAATCCAGTATGGAGATGTCATTACACAGATCACACAGCAAGTTCCTGAGTCATACCACAAAATTCTGGCCATGAGAAAAGAAAAAAAAAGCCTGCATGGGATGATCCAGACTCATAAAGCGAGATGCAGAAGGGTTAGCGATCCTGCGCTCACACTTCCTGACACCTAACTCTGATCTTAGCTTCAAAGTTATGCCCGTGTTGGTAGAATTCAAAGGAACACAGAGAATTTATTTTTATACCCTTTTGTATCTTTTCTCCATGGAAAGCCTCCCTTTACCTTCCAGGCAGCTTGCAAAGACATGCAAATGTAGAAGACAGATATTTGTCTATTCCAACTACATCAACAGTGTCCTTTTCCTCCACTAGCCTGTGACATGCAAAAAAAAAAAATTTAGTTTCCTGAATGCATCCTGTCCCTTTGCCTACCGAGTACATTGTACCATCAAACCTGGGTTTGAAAAGGCTTCTTTTTTTCTTCTCCAACCTCTTTTGAATGAGATATATTGAAATTCTGGGAAGACTACACCATTTTTTAAATTAAATGTTCATGATCCAAAAGGAGAAGAGGTTTCTTAAAACAATGGGAACATTTCCTGTGATCAAAGGCTGATCTTTGAACAGCAGCATTTAAATGACCTTTACAGTTTCCTAAATAAATTACCATAGAAACCTCTGACATTTGCAAACTAAATAGCACAAGCAGAGTTTCATCAATAATAAGCCCTGTTATTATATACATTATTGCAGTAGACAAATCCAATTGACGCATGCTGCAGCAAATCACTGTCAGTTTACTGTCAAAATAACAAGGGCTAAATGAATTTACAGGAACAATGGCAGAGATCCATCAGCGACCTTCACAGCTACAGCACTGCTGGAGAAGAAACATTCAGAAACCATTCCTCTCTCTACACTTTAAGAGAAAATATTTCTGTCTTGTGCCAATTAAGGGTCTTGATTGTTTGGTTTTTCCCTTCTCTTGTAATCAGCTGAAAACAGCCTAGAAAAGCAATTTCAAATGACATATTTTTCAAGTCTCATGTTCTGATCTTCTCTGTGGGGAAAAAATTAGTTAATCAGTGTTGGTGAATGGAGGTGACTGATATGAAAGAGATGGAACAAGATGGAACTTGTCTTTGCTGCTTCAGCATGCCAGGGATAGACCTGCATCAACACCTGCACCCATCACTCACAGGCATGGGAAGCTATTTATTCATCAGCACTGCATGCTATTGGAAAACAAAGCTCCATGGACACTGCAAATTTTTCTGTGCACACCAACAAAAACTGGCATTTCATGTGAATGAGGAGTGCTTAAGATGCAATTATATTAAAAATATGGAATAACAAAGGCATAAGGCAGAGTAAGTGTTTTGACTGCTTTAAAATATGTAAGGCAGAGCTACTAACTGCTTCAGCCTCTGGAAAGATCTGCTCTAATGAAGCATCAAAAAGCTGCTTCTGTGGCTAAGAGAAGCCAAGAAAGGAGTTAACTGCATCTGTCTCACAGGTGCTGAGATTGTCTCTAATTAAATCCAGTACCTACTGCTGTAGGATCAACACTTCCAGGGGAGGTTTTATGTCTTGTAAAGCTGTGCTGAACCGACACGTGTTACAATTGGGCACACGTCTCATCTGTGCAGGGATGTCAGGGTTTATACCAACATGCAACCACAGCTGATGGTCATGCATGCTGAGCTGCCACAGGCCTTGAGGCACAGTGACCTGCAGGAAACCTCACAGCATAGCAGACTGAGAAATGACAGTGTACTTCTAATTCATAAAGGGAAATGGCATTTGCATTGATGGGAAAATACAGCTGAGCAGCACAATCTTTTTGGATACCATTTTAACTCAGAGTGACATAAAACTTTAAAAAATAGATTTTAATCAATAAAATCAAAGAAATCACAGAATGGAACAGGTTGGAAGGAACCACAATGGATTATCTGGTCCAACCTCCCTGTGCCAGCAGGGTTATCCTAGAGCACATGACACAGAATTGTGTCCAGATAGTTCTTGATATCTCCAGTAAAGGACACTCCACAACCTCTCCCAGACAAAGGCAATTTGCTCCAGTGCTCTGTCACCTGCACATAAAAGTTCTTCCTCATATTCAGGCAGAATTTTCTGTGCATCAGTTTCTTCCCGTTGCCTCTTGTCCTATTGCTTGGCAACCAGGAGAAGAGCCTGGTCCATCCTCTGACATCCTCTCTTCAGGTACTTAAGAGACATCGACAAGGTTCTTTCTCAGTTGTCTCTTCCCAGTGCTGAACCAGCCCATCTCTCTTAGCCTTTCCTCAAAGGAGAGATGCTCCAGTCCCCAGTCATCTCTGTCACCCTCTGACAGACCTGCTCCATCTGATAGACCTGTTTCTGGTACCAGAACCCCAGAACTGGACACAGCACCTCAGCTGTGGCCTCAATAGGGCTTAGTAAAGAGGCAGGATCACCTCACTTGACTGGCTGGGAATGCTCTTCCTAACACAGCCCAGGATGCCATTGGCCTTCTTGGCCAAAAAGGTGTTGCTGGTTCATGGCTACCTTGCATATCTTGCTTGGTTTTATTCACTAATGTAAGTAAGAAAAAATAGAAAGACAGAATTGCATGAATAGGATGGTTACAGACTGAACCTAAGCAGGAAAAGTGCAATAAGGTCTCTAAAATCATGATCCTGCAAGTTATGGAGATCAGAGAAAGCAATGAACAACAACAAAAGGCTCAGTCATCATGAGGGAGCTAAGGAATTCAAGTAATTCAAGTAATTCGAGTATTTTATAGTCTTTTCCTTCTAATTTTGGTATCTACAGTAATGGTTCCAAGGGGATTAATGCCATGACACATTTCTGTTTAGTTTGCTTCCTCAGTTGGTGGCATTAAATTTCAACAGAAATCACAGCTGGGATTAACTGGAAAGACTTATTACTTTTTTTCCTTCAGTAGAGCCACACAACTCTGGAAATGTGGAATTTGATTCAGACAAGCTGATAAAGCTTCCTTATACAGGTACTTCAGAGAGCACTTTAGATTTTTGAATAAGAGACTTCTGTAGTCCACAAATTCCTTTCCAAAGTCATACATATTCATACATTTCCCCGCTTCCACAAGTCACACTGAAAGCTCAGAAAAAGTATATTAAAATATAGCAAGTAAGATTATTAATTTTATATTTGTAGTATTTTTTACATTTTATACAACCTCAGATATAAAGTGAGTTTCTATGCATTATAAAAGTTCTTTTTATATGAAAAACATGTAACAGTGACTGAAAGAAGTTAATGACTGCTAAGAAAATCCTGATAGACAGGTCACAGTAGCAAAGACTTCAGGTACTTACGCTGGCCCCACTGGCCACTGCTGGGATTCAGGTAGTTGGGGTAAAGGCCCTCTGGTTTATCCAGGCGATTTAGAACTTTTCGGATATTCATTACCTAGTGGAAGGTACAAAACACTGAGCACTTATCCATTTCCCCACAAAATACAGGAGTGTAAAGGTGCCTAAAAATAACCCACTGATCTTATTCAACACACACACCCAAACACCTCTGTGCAATTGTATCACTATTGAAAAAGCTGATATCAGCATGCAAACAAGTTCTGGAAAACCTTGGGAGTTTCTGTGTCAATTGTCAGCCATGAAACAACACAACAGGAGCAAGCTCCAAAGTTCAGGACTTGCCATGCAGAGTATCCCCCCTTCTCCCCAGGATGCTGAAATACACTGAGGCTATATGCCTTAACTACCTCAGCTACATCAGCATTTATATTCCTTGTATTCCTAAATCAGAAATGCTGTTAAATATTAAGCTTATCACCTAGTGCAGATGTGGAAGTGCGCTGCAAAGGAGTTTTGCCTGGAAAGGAGAGCACGGCTGGAACTGACTGAGCTTTACACCAGCAGCTTGCCTGGCAGCAGGGACCCAGGCAGCCCCCAGCGCTCTGCCGGCACTGCTAAGGAGCTCACTACAAATGAGATGCCTGGGGAAACAATTACAGTCCAGATGCTCAGCAGCTGGAGCCATCCAGCAGCACAATCCACTGCAGAGCACATGAAATGAGTTATGCTGCATTTTAGGATTCACAGAAAAACAAATGTCGCAGCTTGGGAGAATGAGGACCCTGAGCACTGCAGGCCAGAAATTGTAACAAAAAGGTACTGACAGCTTCATTATAAACCCCCGAGTGCCTGGAGACCCAGTGAAGTAGCTACTGAAAAAGAAGATAAATTAACTTATACCAAGCTGCAGAAGGATTTCTGTTGTGGTACACAAACTGCCTCCTGCATATTGACATTACTCATTGCCCAAATGTAGGCTGCAATGAGTCCTAGACCTCAATTAATGAGTTCTTCTATGAATACATCCATGCAAAGCTTATTCCAGTGTTTCTTCTTTATCAAGTGTACCAGCCCTGGAATGGTTCGTCTCTGAGGGCTTTGGAACTGCAGTCTCTAAAAGGTTTTAAGAATAGCTTATGTAAACAGATTTCCAGCATCTTGCAGCTAGAGCATGATGCCACTGTGTAGAAGAACCACGGGCTAGGACTTTTAAGATACACACTTTCATTGTCTCTTAGTAGAACAGATGTTATGCATTAATTTACCATAAATGCCACAAGATAATTAACTTATGTTGAAAATTTATTTCTGGCTGCTCCTCAGTGCTGCCACTCCCTACTCATCCACTCCCCATCCCCAGTCCAAATTTAAGAGAAACTGCTCTTATATTTACCCCTAAATACATGAAAACTGCTAGGAGTTTGTTTCACAAAATTTATTCCAATGCTGACAATGGTCCTGCAGCAAAGCCACTCAGTCCCTACTCAATAATAATTTTAGATTTGACTATTGCTTTTAGACCTACTGCTACACATTTGGAGTCTCAATAATTAGATTACTAGGTCGATAATATCAGCTTTAGGTAACATGGGGCAGCTGCAGTAAGAATACAAAATCAGAACAAGTGTACGTTTTAATTAGGAAATATAAAGAAGATAAATGATAAAGTGATAAAGAACAAGTGATAAATGATAAAGTGATAAAGTCCTGATAAAGAACAGGACTTGCTGGCTATTAGTATGTTAAAAAGCAAAGCAAAATTGTTCAGGTGGGAGTTGAGGGAAGGAGGAGTTCTTTCCATGGCTCATATATATAAAAAGTATCCAGAAGACAATGTTATCAACTTTTGGAAGAACTAGTATGCACAACAACTGGTTTGTCTAAGGATGTGATTTCTTTTTTCCTTCCCCAAAGAGAGTTTAAAATATACTTCTTATAGTGCAATGGGAGGGCTTTCTGATCTCACTGACAGCAGTCATATAATACAGCATTTTGAAGAGTAAACTTGTTGAAATCACTATGGTGCTTTGCTTTCTCTAGGCATCAGTTATTATTCTGAATATAATGTCACGTTTTGTTTATACCCCATTAAGTAAAGAACTGAAGAAAGCTGTACAGTCTGATTGCTTAATGTGATACTAATGTAGAAGATAAACAGAATTAAATGTTTTATGGGACCATATACAAGAACATATATCAGAATAATTTTGGAAGAGACTTTTGACTTTTTAATACAAAAATATGCCAAGGTAGTTAGGGAAAATGTGACAAATGCTTACAACTGAGGAAAATCCAAATCTCTCCCTATTGATATTAGTCTCTGAATATGTGCTTTATCTTTTACAACATGATTTTGACGGAGCAGTCTAACCTTTTCAGCAAAGACAGGATTTCCAGACAGGTGGCTCAAATGTACAAACTCCAGATGCAAAGTCCCAAATTCTGCCAAAATGCTGCTTCCACCAGAGGCCCATGGCCAATTTCGACCGATTCCACTAAGATGGGGGGAAGAGAAAGACAGAAAATAATCATGAGCATCTATAAGGCAATGTTAATAAAATGTAATAGGCAGTAGCTATAACATTATCATGAGAAGATAATTAATCTAAATGTACTTAATATGTATGTAAGGAGCCATGCTTCAGCAGCCTTCCAGATTTCCCCACAGGACCTTGAATTACTTCAGTCCAGCTCTGCTTAGGCTGTACAGTTGCTTCTTGCAACAACCCAGTCTTTTGGCTCACAAATGGCTCCATCACACTTAGCACTGTCACAGTGTTTCATTGCAGGATATCATGTTTAAAGACATGACAAAAAACTGCTGATTATAAGAAAGCATTCTCATACTTCACCTCTTTTCCTCTGTACTTAACACAGCACTCTCCAATTCTAACTCTAATTTCTACAGTGCAATTGCTCATTAATTTAAATTAATGCATATATACAGAATTGGCTTTAACCTAAAGTATTGCATGTAGCATATACTTCTTAATGCATGAGACTTTGATAGGCTAGGATAAGTATGTATTTTCTGTCTGGGCACTCGTACCAGGATGAGTAACTTCAGTTTTAATTATGACCTGAAGATACTTCACAGCAAAATTAATCTTAGGATTTGTATTGAGAATAGAGAAAATCACATTTATTGCTAAAACCCCACTAGAAACTAGAAACTAAAGTTGCTTGAGACTCAGAATGGTAAGTCTACTGAAGTTTCACTACAAAAAGGTGGGGGTTCTTTCCCCCTGGAAATTTCCAGCAGCAAAAAAACTCCTGAAATTAAAGAAAGGTTAGCCAGTGTTCCAGAGCACCTAGTTGAATAATGACATATTAGATTGGCTTATTATTAGGATGAATGTTACATACAAATACACTTATTAGCTACTGGAACATCTTCCACATTTCCAAGTTGTAAAGAGCATTAAACACAAACACATCTGTATATAAATAAAATTTTCATTTTACTTTTATACATAAGCCGCCATTACATCAATTAGCAGTTGCACAACCATGAAAATATGGTATTCTTCCTGAGTTAAAATGTGACTCAAAAAACCCAAACCCAGCAAAAACTCCAATAAATCATGATGGAAGTTCTCAGATACATTAAAATCTCTTCTTCAAAAGATTGTCTATAACTGAAGTTTTACCAATGCATGGGAATTAAGACTCCATTAAGTCAATCTCCCTGCTAGCTATATAAATGGTATTTTGAGACTTCTGCCAGACACACAAAATAAAACCAAGTCATTAACCTTCAAAAGCAGAGAAAAGCACAGAGAGCACAAAGGAAAGAGATCTGAGGAGGCTCCCCTAGTTGACCATAAAGGTGCAAGAGGTGGGGACACATGTAAGACCTCTGATGTAAATAATTGCCCCAAAAGTGTTTCTAATCTTTATAGCTGCAGACTAAAATCAATGACAAAATGAAATCAGGATACTGCAAAGATCCACACAATTCCAATTTGGTATGGCATTTGAGTGACTGAAACAGAACACAAGTTTATGGTATCTTAATAACACATTTTAAGATCTCTCTTACAAAAATTAGAGTACTTTTTACAGAGTGAAGAGAAACCCACATCTGGTTTGCAAGCTGTCTGCACTTCAGTCTACTGTGGCTTGGAATTTTTTTGAATGGTAATGTAAAAGCATCAGATACTACAGAAAACAGGATCAAGGTGAGTACAAGCAGACAACATGTCTGGAAACATCTCCTCTACAGTCTGAAGAACTTGCAGACTGGTTATTCACCCAAGAACAGACCCCCATCTCTGCTACATGCTATCTCAAGTTCTAACTGCTGACTTCTAGATGAAAATATTTTATCCTGTTTCCAAATCGCCCAGATTAAAAGAGCTGACATAAAGTTCACAGGAAGAAAAAAAAATGAAAAAGAAAACCCTCAGAATTTCAAAAAGTTAGCATGTTGTGGTACAAATGGAAAAAGCACATGTGCTTTTTTCTAGAAAGTTTCTCAATCAATCTCAAAGTGAAAACATCGAGCTGTTCCTGCAGCAAGGCATCAACCAAAATTGACAGAAAACCTAATAGAGTTCCTGCTTGCACTTCACCCCAGTGTCTGCTGATACCAATACAACCTGCCAGAACACTTTGATGTAGTGTGTTTTGTTAACAAGGAAAATTTCCAAACACAGCTGTCAAAAGGTTTTCTGCGTGCAGCAATGTGTTTTGCCATGAGTGGAAGATTCTCCTTGTTTAAGATGGTTTGAAAATTATGAACTTACATTCTTTGATTTTAATGCAAAAAATAAGTGGAATAAACATCTATGTAACATCTTAGGTACTATTTAATGGAGCTTTGATTTTTTTCAGTTGGGTCAGCTGGAAAAAAAAGGCATCAACGTATTTCTGGTAAATCTGCAAAATAACAAGGCTATGTGTTGGCTTAACCTCAGATGTGAGCTCTGTCACTGAAAAGCTCATTTCAATAAGTAGTAGAAACCACAATTTGCACTTGAGTCCCTCAACTATTTTTCATGCAACCTTCAGCTATGGATGTGTGGTATTTTCTCATACCATAGAATGGCCTGGGTTGAAAGAGACAGTAAAAATCATCTGGTTCCAACCCCTCTGCCATGGGCAGAGGTTGCTCAAAGCCCTGTCCCACCTGGCCTTGAACACTTCATGCCACAGCTCCTCTGGGCAGCTGATTCCAGTGTCCCCCCACCCTCACAAAAAAAATTTTTTCCTGGTATCTATCTAATCTAAACCTAATCTCTCTTAGTTTAAAGCCATTCCCCCTTGTCCTATCACTACCTGCCCTTGCCAAAAATCCTTCTCAGCTCTCTTGCAGACCCCTTTAGGTACTGAAAGGCTGCTGTGAGGTCTCTCGAAACACTTCTACAGGTTGAACAGCTCAATTTTCTCTGCATATCTTCATAGGAGGGGGGCTCTAGCCAACTGATCATCTTCATAGGATATATTTCATCTCTGGGAGCAATGGAACAGGAAAGTTTTCTATGTTCCCTCACACTAACTGGAACAGCCACAGTACTACTTCTGATTCCATTTAACTCCATCCTTATTTTAAGATGATACTGCAGTGTGCATTATGCAGACAGTCAGCTCCTGGAGAGAGAGACCAGGAAATACTCAACAAAGCTTTCAGCATACAGAATGGGACAGATTGCACACTCTGATCATTTTTGATTGGGAAAGTAGATTTTGACTTGTGTTTAGCAGTATTTAGGCTTAAAAAAAGAAAAGGAAATGAGGAGGGTGCTCTTTTTCAGCCCTGCCCTCTCCACCCTCCAAATCATAAATATTGTATACTTTTAAACAAAACACAGAACTTTAAAAAGGAGAGAAACTAAACAGAACAAAATAAATGGAAAAATATATCTGTGTCAGGGATTATAAACAATGAGTACATTTATAAATTACTTGAGGTGCCCTAGAAAATAACATGCAATAAATAAACATAACAGCTCAGTAAATCTTAATAACTAGACATAGTAAAGTACTGATTTCTGCCCTTGCATGAGATAACATAACCAGTGCTCCCAACTCAGACATTTTTCAAGCTCTATACCATTACCATTATTAGGGTGAACAAAAACTCCTGCAAAGTTAAAACAAATCAATGCTAAGAACCTATTTACCATTCAGCCATAAAGTCAGCACTGCGTATCTCATTACTCTTTGGTTATGAAGTTATGCACTGGCTTCCTGAAGTCTTGAGATGCAAACCTGAGTCTCTGGTGAAAGGTTTTATTTCTACTCCCAAGTTTTAGCAAACCTACATAATGTTGCAAGTTCCTACAGGTTTTTTGTCTGGGGATGTCCATTACTCAAGTCAAGAAACAACAGTGGGAATCTGAACCCAAAGAATGATCAGGGCACTTGGGCGATTCTCAAAAGGTGGTTTATGACTCTGTGCCAAACTTATGTGCAGATCACTCCTCCCAGTCAAAGCAAAACCTGTAGAGCACTGAAAATTTTTGGCATCTTATTTTCACTCTGTTTAATAGTTTAATGTCACAAATGTCTTGTAAACTGACAAATGCAGTTTTCAGAAGGAGATGGAGGACAGCAAATGGGGCCCGGTATTATACTTTTTATATTAGCTGCATTCCTTTGTCTTGCTTTCTTTTTGTAATTTACCTTGCCACTGAATTTTTCAATTTTTCTTATGTTGATCCACTACAACCTGTACTAAGTGTCAGTCATGTACTGGCATCAGAGTTAGAAACAAAACTCCTACTGTACACTTCAGGAAGGAAAGAGGGAAGGAGACACACTACTCAAACTACTTTGAAGATCCAGATGAGTACTAAAATATCTTCAGTTTACAGGGTACTATTTTAACCTATCTGAAATCACTGTGTCTAAAATAGTATATTTTACACTGCATAAAACACACAAAAAGTTTCTGTAACATATTCAGAGAACTTTAGGACTTATTATAACTTTTATTATGTAAGTAAGACAAATTTGAAGTGAGGATCTGGATCAGAGAAGCATAGTATTTTGGTTAATAATATTTCTTACTGATTTTATAAATTTTGTTTCTGAACACTGAGTGCCACAGAATCTGAAAACCAGTGTTTGTAATTCTACTGTCATTCATTCTTGGGAAATACCAGCCTGATTGACCTGGGCTGCTGGTAACTCAATTCAGTATTTTTCCAGCAGATCATTGTTGGTTCATCTGTACATAAGAACAGAAAGTATGAGATCACTAAGTCTTCTAAAATGTACAGAGTGTACCAAGAGAGGGAACCACAGAGGAAATATAAATATTCAAAGGTTGCTTTTTAAAAAAATCACTGAAATTCAGAAGCACAACCATATTTAAAAGAGTTTTAAAAAATTATACTACATCTCCAATATATATAAAGCAGCAGCTAATTTTCAACTGAAAGGAAAAGCAAATCCTCAGGGAAACTGCACAAATACTTCAAAGGGTCAAAACACTTATCAAAATTCTTGTCATCAGCAAGCAGAACTGTTTGTCTCTGCAGACAACTTGTTTATTATACCCCAACCTTTCCTGGAGGATGCCAGGACAACTCTGCAAGCTGGAGGCAGAGCAAGAAGTCAGAATTTCAATATTTAATGCAAAATGCACTAGCACAACTGGATAGTCAGTATCCTCCTGCAGACTTAGCCAGTAAAAAGGTGAAAGGCCAGAATAAAAGAGACACAGCAGCAACAATGTGATATGTCCAAGTACCGCTGTTGAGAAAGGTTTAAGAATTAAATATGAAAATAAGCCCCAACAGCCCCTTTGGACTTTACTAAAGCTGTTTTTTTTTTCTGTAAGAAACTACCCTGTGATTATGGGTGAAAATGCAAAATGCTAGGACAGAGAAATCACTGAGAGGGGTCCATTGAAATTCACCAGAGCTGGAGCACGCGGGTTGTGCCTGGTACTTCCAACAGTGCTGAGGGGCCAAGGAGGATCCGCCTGGAAAATACAGATTGTGACTGGAATTGGTTAGACTTAATCCTGTTTTAAGAGGATTTCTGCAGGAGCAGAGTGCTGCCCAGCCCAGTCCTCAGAACCTGGCTTCTGTCCCTCCACACCACCAGAGCTGTGGCTCAGACACCCAGGAGAGAGAGGGACCTTTCCAAATTGAGGTCGAGACACAGGCAGAGGGTGTTGCAATGGACACACAAACTTTCCTGCAGCTTTCCCCTCCTGGCACCCCAGGATGCACTTCATGTTTCTCCTTGAGTCTCAACCCCCAAGCAAACATGCCTTGAAAGCAGAAGTAATGTAGAATCATCAGGGTTTTTTTTTGTCAAAGAAAACCACAAATCCTCCCCCACTTTTTTCCCCGAAGGAAGCCTGTGGTCCCCAGACAATTTTGAAAGCATAATATGATTGTTTTTCCATGTTTTAGTCTTAAAATTATGACCACATGCCATTTGGCTGCACAGCTGAAACCCCACACTGTAATCCAGCAGCATTGCTGTGTGCCAGCCACAGGTCTGACCATGAGAGAAGGTGGGGAAATGGGAGAGCTCTGCAACTCCAGCAAGGGCACTCTCAGAAATTCATCTCTTTGGGGCTCCCCTGATAATCAGTGCAGGGAGATAACAGAATTAAATCACTTCACAGAGGAGATTAAGCTGAAGATGGAGTCTTTCCTGTTACACAATAAACCCATGGAGACGAGTATCCTACAGTTACCCCTTGCCAGGTGCCCAAATCTCAAAATTTCAATTAGCTTCACAGGTACCAAATGGGGTTTTTAACTCTCTATAGGCTAATACACATAACAAAAGGGAGGACTGGAGATAAAGACTCTGTAATGTTATATTTTAAAATCTTTAATTACATAAAAGGTTTTTTCCTAGCTCACAATTTATCTTTAATGATTTTTTTAGGAACTAGATGATTTTTATGGTCTGTTCCAATCCAAACCATTCCACAGTTTTGTCTTTCAATCCAGTTAGAACAATCTCCAAGGGGACAGTCCATTTTGGCAGACTTGCTTATTTTTGAGAAAGGTTTATTATTATTCCTATGTCTTATTCCTATGTCTTCTTTTTGTAAAAAGTCAATATAAATACACAGTGTCCAGCCACAGCATTTCTAATGAAGTGTTTATATATTGCAGAAGCCTTCAGTCTATACACTGCCAAAGCCTTTGGTGTTTTTCTTTTCTGTCACTACCAGTCTTTCATAAGATTTTAATTTAATTAAATCAACTAAGTCTCCTTAGAACAAATTAAGAGAGAGGTCTGAAAACCATCAGATTTTTCCTCTACATACTTGGTATCTATTTTTGATTTTAAACAAAATACATTTCAAAGATGAAGTTTCTCTAGAGTCATAGATGGCACAAAATACATCAAAATGCTAAATAAAACTTAATTGCTTTCAGAAATTCCTAGGCAAATGATTGAACTCAAACCCCAACAATTAATATGTTCTAAATATACACACACACTCAACATAAAAATAAGCAAATACTGGGGAAAAAGTATTTTATGGATACTACAGTGTCATCCTCTGGGAGAGTACTCCAGGATAACCCTGCTGGAGCAGGGAGGTTGGACCAGGTGATCAATCCACTGTAGTCCCTGCCAACCTGACCCATACTGGTGATCCCTTAGGAAAGGGAGACAAGTGGCAGCCAAAAGGATGATTCTCAGAGGCCATTTTGATAGAGTTTCTAATATTTCATGTATAATTTAGGGTTGCCACATCTGAAAATACTTTCATAAGAATAATTTTTTGGACTGCCCTGAACGGAACGATTTGTCAATGTGTCACCAAGGAAAAAAAAAAAAGAAAGAAAGATGAGTGGCTTCTCTTCTCAGAAACCAAAATGTTAATCATTAGACACACATTCCTTCCTAACAACTTGCTGAGAAGTTAAATCCAACAACACAGACCACACTGGGGGAGTTAAAGGATGAGTTAATATTTAGAAAAGGTTCCCTTCAAACTCCTGAGCTACATCTTTCTCCTTTTAGTACTGCAGCTAACTAAGAATGCTAATAAATTATGCTGTGTGATTTGAGTTTTAATTAGAGATTAATATTTTAAAGCAAAATTAAACCCAAACTCAACTATGAAGCACACAGGCAACGCTTGCTCAAAGTTTCAATCACTCTATTTCAGAAATTAAATGCTAAAAAGATTTTTTAAAATTTACTTCTTTCTTCCCCATCCCCAGAAATACACTATATAGCATCGTGGATCTTGGTTTAAGGGCCTGTCTTCACAAGCACTGAAACTGATGATTTATTTGCTATTGCTTCAAATATATTTACTGTATTTTTGTTTTCCCCCTAACTGGCAAATCATCCTTACCTTTGTCTGAGAGTAGAAAGAAAAGTACAGAAATCCCATGTTTGCACACACCACTGGCACTCACTCAACTTTTCCACCCAAATCTTGTGGTGGGAGCTGCCAAGGCAGGGTCGAACTGAGGAACCTGTGACAGGACTAGCACAGTAACTGTGTATTTCTAGCCCCAGCAGCAAGTGTGAATATGTTCCTATCCAACTTCCAGTAAATGACAGTTAACTTTTTGCAGGCTTAAGTGGTCTCAGAATCACCCAAGGCACCCAGGCTCCTGCTGGAGCTCTGACTTTTCCACAGTGTCCCTTCTCTGAGACAGGAAAATTATTATAATCTGGTCAAACACCTCTCATTCACTGTCTCGACAGCTGGAGACAGCTGAAAAAGAAACTGAAAATCAGCCAGCTAGCCTGCAGGGCAGTTTTTGATGTCTGTTTTATTCCTCTTTGTAAGGAGGATCGTGTAGGCAAATTCTAACAGCTGGTGAGTTTTTCAACTGTGACAATAAATGGTTTAACTGCTGTCCTTGCCTAACCACTGCCCAGCTGGCAGCTTCCTGCTCAGCCCAGCTGCCTTCTCTGAAACTCATTTCAGCTCTTACCTGGAGAGATGATCTTTAGGGATGCTGACTTAGCAGGAGGAGGCAGACAGTGAATTAGTACCATCAGCAATCCCAGGAGGAAGACTAACACAAGTGGTTACTCAATTTTATGGGATGACAGGGAATAGGAAAGATTTCTACATATGTTGCAATGTCAGACAAAACACAAATGTTTTTCACTGCAACAAGTGAGATAACGAAGAGGTATAATCTCAGAGCTATTCGTTTGAGAACATCAATTTTGTCTATTTGCCTATTCAATGCAGTGTCAGCATTAATATATGCTGATTTCCTGGCCACTTCAGTGATGCCAGTGGTGGAGATGCATCCATTTGTATTGGAGACACATGCACGTCATCATCTGTCTGGAAATGAGAGCAAGAAAATCAGAGTGCTGTGGCTAACTGTTCATCATTTGAGGAAATACCAGCACAGCCCCCAAAAGATGCTAATATGAAACAGATTTTAAAACAAGATCCCTGCTTTTCTCCATGAAGTCCATCAGGTCCTTCAAAGGTAATGTTTATAGTTCCTTTTTCCAAGAAGAAAAGTTACCCTTGTCCCAGCATTTTTGCCTTTTATCTTTATAAGGAAACACACCCAGAGACCTCTAAAGCTGCCCTAGAATGGTCTTTACTGTACTTTCTTTACTTTCAGGCTCTTTACTGTACTGTCAGGCAAAAAAGTAAAATGCTCAAATGTTATCCAGTGATGTTCACCAAGGTGACCACCCAACAGGCAATTTCTCTTGAAACTGGACAGAACAGCAAAAGAGACAGAAGAGCACTATTCATGTAAAAGCAGAAGGTGAGCAGGAGATACATGAAGCACAAAGTTTCCAGTATCAACTTGTGCTATGGCCTCTGCCAGGACAATTCCCCAGCTCCCTGGAGGGTCGGCCAGCGGTGGCAGACACAGGGAAGGCAAGAGAGCTCTGTCTGCTCCATGTTCAAGTCATTCTACATGAAAGTCCACTAAATACTCTCTGTGGTGAAAGGTATCTGCTCATGATTAGGTCAGAGTAGCGATGGCAGCTGGGGAACACTTACGTGAGAGGACTCTACAGTGAATAGAAACAGCAGATATGGAGCAGGAGGGGCCAAAACCCAGGTGGAGACCAAAATGCCAGAGAGAACCAAGGTGAAGTGGAAGCAATCTCATCTGCCCCTGGAGAGCAGCAGAGAATAAGCAGAGGCCAGTGAAACTGCCTTTGGGAAGACCGTGCTTTACTGTAGGCATGGAAGTCTGACAGCTGCTCAGAATAAAAATAAATCACCTCCTCCATGGGCTCCAAAAATGACCAGATAGCATGGTATACTTCTTCTGTGGTCTGATACATGGTTTTTGGACATCTGGATCTAGTGATACTGTGTCTTTTGACACTTAAAATAATCAGAGTATCTTATTTTTACAAAACAGTCCATCCAGACCATTGAGCTGCTTTGTTTACATCAAATTCCTGTAACATTTCCCTGTGGAAAAAGACTGAATTTCTTTAGGATTTTACAGGATTTTAAGGAAAGGGTTCGTACAACCCTTTCCTTATGGCTGTCTGCCCCATGACACTTCTCACATTACTGGTGCTCTGAGGGAGCATCAAAGCTTGTGGAACTGGCACTCAGTGGCAAGCCATCAGAGCACTAAGCTCACATTTACAAGCCCACATGGTGAAAGGGAGAGACAATTAGTCAGGCATTACATGATCTGAAATATCAATATGACACAAGTAAAGTATTTTCAGTGTCATCATCTAAAACTGTACTAAAACTGTATTTGTTACCAAAATAATTTCTGATAAAAGTTATCTGAGCACAGCACAGACCTACATGTCTCCCACAACACACTAATGAATAAACTAAAAAATTTGTGCTTCCTATTACTTTATATACTAAGGTTTAATTAATCAATTCCAAAGGCTAAAAAAGCAAGAGGGAATAGAACACCACAGAGCAACGCCAGAGATAATAAGTACTAGCATGGACTACTTTTAATCAGGTCCCCAAAGAGAAGTGAAAATAACAGGAAATGAAAGTAATGAATGGATTTGCACAGTTCTGCCATCCATGTGATAAGTTAAGACAGAATAAAAGAAGGTGGTATTAGAATGAAATTCCCTGCTGAAGCAAGTGGTGTAACTCAGTGCTACTGACAGTCAAAAACCTTAGAAAACCAAACCCAAAGAAAAAACATCCTAAGCAAAGCGATAAAAAACTAACTCCTGCTTCTGAGAAGCAGATTCACTGGGCAGGAAAATAATTAAGAGTTTTGGAAGAATCTATGAGAAACACCATTTATCTCTGTTCTTGTGCTCTCTACCATGCCTTTTAATACTAAAAGACAAACTAACTGTAAGTTTAAAGCTTTAGAACTTCACATTTCACATTAAGATTGCTTGCTGCCTTAAAACCACTGTAGCCATGGCATTTGGCACTTTTGATATACTTTAGTCAGTACATCCCTCTGTAAGACTCTGCTTCCAGTTCTACATCACTTTTCCAACACTCAACTTTTAGATTATCCTTTTTTTTTCTCCTGAGGATTTGCTATAATTCCCCCCTCCACCCTGATTAGATAATTAACTTCTGACTACAGTTAGTTTCTCTCCCACATCTGATTTCCTTTACTAGTAACTGATGTTCAAGTTCTGCTAAATTGTTCTTTTGCTATATCAGCTGCATTGTCCAAGTGCAAAGAAACGTTAACTTCCTCTGTCTGCAAACTTTGTTATGTGGATGAGTGTTGAACAGTTTGCATTTGGAGGTGACTAGGTGACATAGAAATAGGCTGGAGAATTGGTGCTAAACCCAGAACTTCCCTATATTTTTTTATTTTTTTCTTCTGCTTGATGTGTTTGGTGGGCCTTTTTTTTTTTTTTTTGGCTGCTCTGTTCTTTTCTGGTTCCACAACTCTCTTCTGGTTCTCCCAGTCAATTCCAGATATTCAATTCCAAATCCCAGATATTCTTTCTTTTACTGCCAGTCACTGGAGATCAAGTTGTCTCCACACTTTCTCAAGTGAAGGCAGAGAGATGTGTTTGTCTGGTGGAGATCCTGCACCAGCAGTCCCCTCCAGCTCAGGCTAAGGACACTCACAACCCAACCAAGGGTATTATTGTACTGAAGCACTGTGAAAACAATGGGTTCTCTATCAGAAGGGCTGTATCAGTTTTTCAAGAAAAGCCACTACTAATCTTCTGGACAGGACAAAATTCCAGTATTTGGTCTTTTCAGTCTGATGAGGACTTAAAAGAACAGGTAAAGATTCAAAGCACCAAAGCACAGAGGGCAAGTGACAGCTACATGTAATTTCTCTGCCACTAATTTCCCCTTTCCCACTTCCTACCACTCATTTTTCAGTACCCTAAATAATCCTAAACTCAATCTCAGTCATTTAAAATATATCTGTATCACTCTTGTCAATACAGTTCATATTCATTCCTTATCATCAGACAGTAAATCTAAAAAGATTTAATCTTTTTCTTCTCTGAACTCAATTGGCTCATATTAGCTTCTTGTGTCACAAAAATATTTTATGTGGGTTCACAGTCATTCAGGTTAAAGTCTTTCAAAGCACCTAGTCACATTTATTGTGCTTGATGCTGCATGTGGTGCCATTAAATGCTTGAAACATAGAATCAAAATCATTACACTAACGGCATGGCTCCGTTATTAAAAATAATGGGCTGACAAGTCACAAAGGTCTGCTTCAAGCCCTTTTGTAGCTTCCAGTCATTGCAAGGAGCCTTTGTCAAAGGCTTGCTGACTGACAGTCAATTATTTCTCCTTCTAATGCAGCTGCTGGATCAACAGTGGCTTCGCATACTGGACAGCTTGTCACAGGACCTGCAGCTGTGATATTCATCAGATATTAACATTAACTTAACACATGCTGTAAATTACGCTTGCATATGGATTTGTGGGTATGTATATCAATCTAAACATGCACAATACAGAGACACCACTGTTGTTGAGGGAAACCTCTCTTCAGTATCTGCTGTCACAGATGCTGTGACAGCTGTATGAAACTCTACTGAAATGGCATTCTGGTTCACTGAAAGGGACAGCTCCCCTAGATTAAAAAAACTTACATAGTCTTTTTCAGACTAGTGTTGTGAAAGACTTAATCTGTTTTGACAAATGCTTTAAGAAAAGTATAAATGTCCTCTTCTCCCAGTCTTCTTCCATCTTCTTGTTTCTCTTTACCCACACATTGCTGTGTCATAAAAATCCATTTGTTCTGGGATCAGATAAAATTTATTTTGCTCACTGTCAGTCACTAAGGCCTTGATCCTTACTCACAGCCAATAGAAATACTTGTGGTTGCTTCAACGGGGACTGATCGAGCACTAAAATCCTGTAACGGTCATTAAAACTGCTGCAGAGACAATAAGTTAATAGGAATGCAGAGAATCCCTGCAGCCAGACTAAAACACCTGTATCACTGTAGAAATCCTTTCTGTTAGCATCATTCAGATTCAGGAACTTAGAGCTGATTCTCTTTCTAAAAAAATCAGTGATACAACATAAAAAAGTTTCTTTTCCCAGCAAATAACATATTTGCTTATGCACAGTTTTGTCCTTCAATGCCTACTAACCACACAAAATTGAAGTCAATTATTTAAAGAAGTACTTACATGCAATTTACATCATTTTTCCCCATCTTTATACATTTATAGAAGCTACATTTATTCAGTATAATACAGGCAATTTAACAATAAAGGGCCATCCCTATTTTTCTCAAAATGACATTAATTTCAGGCATATCACATGGCTAGAGGATGTCATACATTATATTTATCAGATTTTGATTGTGAATGTTATGCTTTTGCTCCATGTTTAATAAACACTAAATTTTATTTTATTTGCTCATATTTTTATAAGTGAATCAAGCTCCTTGCTGTTTGCATTATCACTGAAAATCAACCGATGGCTTAAATAAGATCAAATTTATTAATTAAGGTAAGATCAAGAAAAATTTCTACTGTATAGCAAGCAAATGGAAAAAACCAAACCCACAAAGAAACAAAAAGATGACACATAATGTAATACACATCTGATTTTCACCTGAGGAAATAACACTATGTTCCCTGTGATAAGAGTTTCTATCACCAGTTATTCAGCTGTGTTCTACCTAACCCTGAACTTCGTCAGTAATCTCCTTATTATTACTTCAAGCAACAAATACCTTTACACAGCTGCTGTTCATCTTACAGATGAGCTATTTGCAAGAAACCAATGATGCTGACAAGGCACAGCACAATACAGCTTAATTCCCACATATGCACTAAAAATTCTGATCCCGAAAAATCTGAATACATCATAAAGAAAAGTCGAAGAAGAAAGAAAAGGACAAATATTACCACAGAAACTCAAGAAAGCCAGATTAGTCAAGATTAGAATTTTTAAAGAAAAAATTAATTTCTTCCATAATCTTCTTGCAGTATTAAATTACAACAATACCTCAATAGAGTAAATATCTTGAAGAAGGAAAGGAGTTTTCCACCCAATTACTTAACAATCCAATAGAGCTAAAAAAGGCTGAAAGACATTTGTTACTTTGGTAGAGCAGAAAATGAGAAGTACCAAACATTTATTCTAAAAGTACTTAAACTACATAATCACAATCCATGCACTAATACTCATGGCCACATTTAAGATATTCCTTGGAGGATTTTGTAAACCAGATTATCAGATAATAAAGGACCTGGCATCGAGTAGTCAAATAAGCTTTTCTTAACAGTAATGGGATTTTAATCAATACAATGAAAATAATATAATAAAGGATGAAGTGAAATAAGCATGAAGAGATTACTATTTAAAGCAATAGAACAAAAAGGTTCAGAAAAAAACCCCCACACTTCTGGAACCCTGCTGGAGACAATATGTGTACTTTTTGTTCCTGTACCAGCACGGTGTTTCACTAATCACCTTGAAAAAGCTTCTGCATATTAACAACATTCAGAGGGAAAGTACATTGCTATTTTTCTTTTATAAATTATCAATGAGAACAATGATGATACAGTTTTATAAAGCATTTAAGAAAATTGGGTTTCTGTCCCAATTCCAGGAAAACATTTGGTCAAAGGTTTTAAATGTTTTTTGTAATCCCTCACTGCTCTTGATGGCTTAAGTGAAAGAATCAGTATTTCAAGCTTTTTTTTTATTACTGCCCTTTTTTCCCCTTTTTTTTTCTTTTCTGTATTCCCAGCTGTAGACTGGAATAATATAGCATGGAATATCTTGCAAGAATTGTCATGTAAGAAGTACCATATTTGTTTTTCCAGTGCAATGAAGATCATGTCTGGAATGCAGTATGTTCTGGATAGATATGGCATACTGGTTTGTTTTTTCTGACACTTCTGAAAGATAATGTCAGTGATAAATAAGTACTTTTGGTAATGTGCACAATTGTCTTTTCAATACCAGAGAGACCTTGAACTCAAAAAAGCCACCAAAATAAACTATCTTTAGGTCTATTATGAGTAACTTCTTGACACATTACATTAAGTATTTGGGAATTTGAGAGCAACACACTGGCCCAAGTCAAAGTGATCAGAGTAAAAAATAAAAAATGAGATGACTGCCCTTTCTCACTCCTGCTTCTTTCAGGAAGGCAGATTTCCAAAGGGTATCTTCAGGCTCCCTTTTCCTCCCTAAGAGGAAAGCATGACCACCTCTGCTACAGCTCTATGGAGAGCAACAGGTCTTTTTCTAATCATCTTAAGTACCTAAGACATGTTTGGTCAATTCACAGCCAATTAACAACACAAACCAATCTGTGTCACAAACAAAATTTACTCATAAGTAGGCTTTTCTGACTTGTACTACTCATGAAAATCTCAGATGCCAGTAAACTGTACCCATACAACAGGCTGAATATTCAAATGACATATTTAAGCCTTCAAAGACAAGCCCAAAAGCTGTTAGCCATTAAAACAATGCTGACAAAGTTAGTTAAGCAAAACTCAATTAATTTACAAGGGAATTCTGGGTAAAAGATAGAGAAAACAGTGCATTTATGGCCTCAGTAGAACACCGTGACATGATGTGAAACAACATTGCTGAAAGACTGAATATTCTAATGCCTGTTAGAAAATGTTCATTTGAAAAGAATTAAATTCAAAATGATGCCTTTTAAAATCTTTGCTCCAGTAGATCTCATTACCTAGAGAGGTTGCTGTATGACATGAAATGGGCAACCTGAAAGGTCAACCAGAAAGACTATCAGAGTTGCTGCACCAACCACAATTTGCTGGGATGTATTTAAAACACATGGGCCTCTCCACAGCTAAGAACTGAATCAAGACATTTACATTAATGGGCCTTTGACAGACTAATACTCAATTTTCTTATACTACACAGAAACTGCACAACATGAGCACCATTACAAGATATATAGCATATGGATACCATTAAAGCTCAATTATAAGGAATACTTTCTCATTTATTTCTCTAAGCACTACTCCAAGGAATGTAGCAGCAGTTTCACAGATGTCAAGTGGAAATAGTAGCCTTTCATTTAATTTTCTGAAAGATTGTTCCCTCCTATTAACTAATTTCCTCCTAAACATGTGTCAGTGTTATAACAATAAAACCGTCATTTTAACATGAAGTTTAAACCAGTGAAGGCAAATTGCTGGAACAAACTACTTAGCTGTCTTGCTAGCCTCTTTTTATTTCCTTCTCAATAGGTCTCAAACTAGCCCATCATTGTACAAATCTCATTTTGTCTTTACCCTCTGCTATATGGATTTCTACAGCAATGTGAATGTAGCTACAGCATTTACTGCTGGGGTTTTACTACTGCTTGTTTGATATAAAACAACAGACTATTCTGGTAAGTATTTTAAATTATATTCAGTCATACCACATCCTCTAAGCCAGGTCTACTCAGTAGGTTATGGTGTGCTACAGTGTCAAGGTCTGCTCATTAAAAAGAAGGAAACACAAGGACACTCAGTTTTTTATGTGAGATTAGAGAGAGAACATCCCTAATTTGGATATTGTCTAGGTGCATTCACCTAACTCAACACTTAAAAGAGAGTCCACATCTGCCTATTGGATAAGAAGTCAGGCTGAATGTCTTCCCCAACATAAAGACATGTTAGTGAGCTCCTACTCTTCCCTGTCCTTACAAGAGTCAGTCTGTAGTGAGATAAAAGTCAGTCAAGGCAGAACACAATCACCAAAGAGCTGCACACTGGGTTATTCATTTTTAAGGTTGACTTGCCAGGCATTAACTCTCTACTCACTTTACTACTTACTCTCTACTATAATAATTCCAAAATTATATGGCAATATTAGAGAACAAAACCCAGCAGACTCAGCCTACACAGCATCAAATTGGCCCTGTACTCTTCAACATCTTCATAAATGACTTGCACAGAGGTCTGGAAGGGATACTAAGCAAGTTTGCAGATGATACAAAACTGGGAGGAGCTGTTGCCTCCCTTGAGGGGAGGGAGGCCCTGCAGAGAGACCTTGACAAATCAGAGGGCTGGGCAATCACCAACCAAGCAGTTCAATGAGGGAAAGTGCTGGGTACTGTAGCAGGGATGGGGCAACCCTGGATGTACGGACAGACTGGAGAATGTTATCCTGGAAAGCAGTGCTGCAGAAAGGGACCTGGGGATCCTGGTCAGTGGCAAGTGGAACATGAGCCAGCACTGCCCTGGCATCCAGGAGGACCAACCCTGCCCTGGGGGGCATCGGGCCCAACATCACAGCAGGGCAAGGGAGAGGATTGCCCTGCTCTGCTCTGAGCTGGGGCGGCCTCACCTCGAGTGCTGGGGACAGTTCTGGGTGCCACAATATAAAAAAGAGATTAAATTATTAGAGAGTGTCCAAAGGAGGGCCATGAGGATGGTGAAGGGCCTCGAGGGGAAGCCTCATGAGGTGTGGCTGAGGTCACTTGGTCTGTTCAGCCTGGAGAAGAAGAGACTGAGGGAGACCTCACCACAGTCTACAGCCTTATTGTGAGGGGAACGGGAGGGGCAGAGACTGATCTCTTCTCTGTGGTGATCAGTGACAGGACCCAAGGGAATGGCCTGACAGAAAAATTGAAGTTTTGCAGTTAAGATTCCATACCTTTTAATGCTGTGAGGAAAAACTTCAGATAGCTACAAAAAGCCTTGAGGCATTCATATACATGAGTGAATTTGGATGAGCTTTTGGACATTAGTACCCATGTCAGTTCTGCAACCGCCAATTTTCTCGGCACATCTGAATGAGATACAGCACTGGATATCATTTAGGGTTATATTTTATCCTACATATCTATGAACTAATTCTTTGATGTGTACTTTTTGTCAGTTGTAATACCTTGTAGTACATGAAAACACAGAAAAAAAGTGCAGCTGATCTAACTGAAGTTACAGTGTGATCAAATTGATTTACAGTGCTGGACTGCCTAATCCACCACAGAATGACTTCAAACAATACATAAGACACTTAAAAATACCTCTTTCTCCAAAGAGCTGCATGTCATGTAACTACTCTTGTTTTGCCATGTGCAAACTGAGCTTTATTACTGCAAATGCTCATGAAAATTGTGTTACATTGGTAACTTCAAAGAAAACAATTAGAAAATTTGAAAATAATTTAGAAACTTAGGATATTGACAAAATGGTTTGGAGCAGATTCAAACTATTCAATTATTCGAACAATTCAAATATGAATTATTTGCAACCATGTGTCTAAAGAGAAAGAAAGCCAAATTAACTATATTCTTTATTAATTTGATTTGTTCCAAAGTGATTTGTTCACTATAACTAATGCAATAAACTGCAGCGCTGCCCATTTGTTAATTTTGAAGAGCAAGCTAGTTTATTCAATTAATTTTTTTGATATGAAAAACAAAATGGAATATTTCAGGGTCCTAAAACCACTGATATGCCACCGGCTGCAAAACACAAATCAAGAACCAGCATAAGATGGTCACCACCACCATGCATTATTCACAGTCATTAAGGTCAACCAGAAACCTCAGACAATTTGCAAGTTTCATGCTTAGTGTTTGATTTTTTGTGATTGTTTTGTTTGGTTCTTTTTGTTTGGTTTTTTTTTTTTGTATCTGAGAGTTATGCATGAAGCAAAACTGACATGAGATCTGCATGAATCCTATTCTCTTCCAATAAACCAACAAAATTTCCGAGTAGGTCCTTTGTAAATTCCAAGGCTGTTATTTGATTAGAGCCTCAGAAACTCACTTCCCCACCTCCCCCAAACCCTTGTATATTTTATTGTCATTATAGAGCAGTCAAATCTTTGAATTTCTGCTTAAAATATTTGATTTAGCTAGCTCTCTGCTCAGATTGAGCTGGATCAAACAGAAGATATAGATGGCTTTGCTTTACTTAGTTATCCAAAGCCAGGTTTGTGATCCCCCACATGCCTTGAGAACAAGCAGGTCAGCTGTGCCAAACAAATATCCACTTTTAGGCACTTTTGCATTTACCCACAAAACACAGCACAGCAAGTGGGGAACACTGGGAGAGACACTTAAGAAGTTCAACGCCTGAGCTGAACTAACCTGCTGATGAAGACACCCACATTGATTCCTTGATCTTAATTATTCACAAGCCCTTAGGCATAACCTGCCCACTATTCACCTATCAGTAATATCCAATTTGGACTCTCTAGCTAATTGCTTCTTTTAAAGGAAGCAATAACCTAGGGAGGAAAAGCACATGTCTGAGAAGTGAAAAACCCAAGTCCGCTGAATTCCTCGAGAATGTCTCAAGTACTAGGAGAAAAACTCTTCTGGCAAATGCTGTCCATTTTCTGTTGAAATTTTGTCACAAAAGAACTGAAAGAACAAGATTCACTGGACTGAAAACTCTTCGCTTTTGGTCTCCCAGAACACCTTCTCTAATGCATTCCTAATCAAAACTTAACAACAAAATTCCTAAAACAAGACAAGCAAATTCCCCAGAAGTCTTATGTAAACAAATCAGGTGGTTTTAACTATCTGTTCACTGACAGTGTAAGGATACTGAATAGTTTTAGACCTGATCTACAGGTCTGATCTACACAGATGCTTTGTGCTTTTTCCCAATCACTTGTCAAAAACAAGATTAAATATAAACCGTACTGAGAAGATTACAACTCTTAATAGATTTTAGTAGGTCAAGTTTGATAGTTGCAACACTGGGCAGTCTGCTTAAGAGCATTTTCTTTTATCAATTTTGCTGCTTGGATCCTAGTTGTAATTTCTGTTCAGTATCATCTAATTTCCTAAGAGACAAGAGGCTCTGAGCACGGGGTGACCCACAATAACCTTCATACCTCATAAAGAAAGCAAGAAGGGCACAAATACTCTCCCCCTCAAGTCACCTTGTCATGCTAATTCAATATACCTAGGTAATTTCTATTTTCTCCTTGCATTTCTGAAAAACATATAGGGATAGATTATGAAAAATGTAGACTAGAATGACCATTACGGTAATTGCATTGGTTACAGTTATTAATTTGTCAAAATTAAGTCAATAAAAGTTTTAGTAACACCATTATATTACTTGATTAGTTTTGAAAGTGATCATCATAAGAACTCTATTTAATTGGAAGCATCTCAATTTACAGGATACATTAAATTTTCAGTAGCATTTTAAGACACTTCAACATATGCAGGTCAATTACCAGTAATCACAGATTCATACAACTGCTTCAGAAGAAATTTCAGTACAACACTGGAAAAGAATGATAGATGGTTCTAAAAATTACAACTGAACCTCAGTTCTGAAAGATAAAGCTAAACTTGAGCTCACATTATTATGGTAAAAGGCCATATCCAACATCTATGCTGTTAAAACCATTCTGAAATGCTAAAGATTATAAAAATATGAGCAAGGATTAGAGAACAGTTGTCTACCTTAGAACAGATGATGATAATTTGTGAGGACTGCCAAATTACTGAAATGCACTAACTGCACTCATGCCCAGCTGCACATTAATTACTAGATTAGAAAGTTATAATTAATTTTCTTAATATCACTACACTGCTTTTCTTCCTTGAGTTAATAAAAACAGATTGCAATCAATCTTTGTTAATTCACGCTGCAGAACATGACTGCCGTAGCTATTTCCATCCGCGAAGAACTCCGCATGCACAGCTCTTGCACTAATACCCTGCATAGAAGCTGAATCTTCTGACACTTTAATGAAGTGTTGTAATAAGGCCAATAAATTATAAATTATAATTTGACTTAGTGTAGTCGGTAGAAAAACCACAAAAGCTTAAAAATTAATTCTTAAAGAATCTTCTTAATGACAAAACATAGAAGTGGATACCGTGTTCCAATGTCTTTTGAAAAGGAAAAGAGAGTTTACTCATAGTGGCATTGTTGAAAACCTTCACTGGTGAGACTTGTAAAATTTCTTTATCAACTGACTTTGTCATCAAAAGTGCTCCAGACCTTTGCACGTATTGCAAGAAATTTTGAGAACTAGTAAAGGAAAGCAAATTCATAGAGATACAGGGTAAAGTTCATCAAAGTTCTCATGAAGAGCATTCAGTTATAAATGCAGCAAAGATAATTAAAGCAGCATTCAAAGAGCATATATTTCCCTGTGTCCATATCTGTGTTAGTAACAAAAGGTGTTTTTATAAGATGGAAGGGATTATTCACGTAAAGTCAATGCAACGTTTTTTCATTTTCCATTAAGCCCAAAAGTTCGCTTCTTTCTCCAACCTCATTACTGCTTAAAATATATATTTTTTTCTTCTCACTTTCCCTCCTTTGTAAAACATGAATGTAGAAATATGAGAATTATGATATTGTGGCATCCAAAGTGTGGTAGCCTATTTTATTTTGATCTAATGGAAATCTTCACATGGTCAGCTTAAGTGTGAAAGAAAGAAAGAGAAGAGCAAATGTCAGCAACAACTGAAGGTTGACAATATCTGTTATTTGGGTGATTGTGTTTTGTAATGTTTATGAAGTCTTCTGGGGAATGGTAAAGAGAAAGTAATTTTGTATTTGTGAAAGACTAGAGATAAGAAAAGGGATTTTAAGAGAATATATAGCCTTTCGCAGCAAAGGCAGGCACAAGCTTTTTATTATGTTTTTTTTTCTCCCAAGCTTCCCTAGAGGAGCCCAATTTGCCCTTACACTGCTAAATGTTATAAATATGTTTTTATACATACATGTAAAACATCTATAAGTTTGTGTTGAGGTATACATACACATCCCCTCCACCCCCAATGTATACCAAAATACACATAGGCTTGATTAGCACTCTTTCCAGAGTATTCAAATATTTCAATATATTTAAGATCTTAAGGAACAATGTACTAGATGATACACTCGGACAAGTAGGATTTATGGATCAACTCTTCCTAAATGATCATACCTTAAAGCAGCAACTTGAGTATACATCCCATTGAGGGGCTGCAGAGAGCCAATCAGCTAGGTGACCTCAAGAACATTAGGGATGTAGGAATGCAAGGAGGTAAAGAAGGAAGGATGGACGGGGGGATGGAAGATAGGAAGGGGAGGAAATTAATCACAGTCTGCCCAGAAGTCTCAGAAGACATATGTGGGACAGCAACCAGTACAATTCTCAAATATTAATTTTCACATGCCATCGAACTGAAACATCTGGAAAAAGGTTCAGAGAAGCAACCCTCAGACTGGGAAAACATGATTCATCCAGGATTCAGATTCCTCTTGTGGAGGATGTGTGGGCAAGGACAGAATCACAGCTCAGTAGAGAAAACTATCAGAGCTGAAAATGATCACTAGTGTGTTTCTCCTCCAAAATCAAAATGGATTAGAAAAGGGGAGCAAGCATGGAAGAAGAGTAGCAGGGTTAGAAAATACACAAAGTAGAGCAGGATCAAAGACAGACTTCAAGAGTTTTGATTTACAGAAGGCATAACACAAAAAGGAACTGGATGACCTCAGAACCTTGGTACTAAAATATTGCAGCTTAGATCAAGGATCTGGATGTTTAAGGGACACTATGAGAAAAAATGTAGCTGTTTTCCAACCAAAAACTGTGTTGTTACAATGATCAACATCTAGATAACTAAAAGTAACAAACACAGCACCACAGGCATCTGTATTTAATGCTGAGATTATTGTTTAAAAACAATTAGGTGTTCTGTGTTCAGCTGGGTGTATGAAGCTGGTCATAAAGCTGAGAAAATGCAAGTACCAATCAGTAATTATGCAAGCAGGCAAGCAATTAATACTTACATCATACCTGAAAAGAAAGAAAATTCTTGAATTCTCACCAAATCTTAAAAATAACTGAACTATTACAAATAATAAACTTTTGTTTCTGTTAAAAGGTAAAGCAAAAAATGAATCTGTATGAATATTCTTACTATTCTGACTTAACAAACTGATTTCTAGGGGAAAAACGATAGCCCATTTTGTGCTAATTTGTTGTTTTAAGTGTCAGTCTAAAAGATTAAATGGAAAATGGTACTGCAAGAGTATCTGACATATCCATGAAAACACATATGCCATGAATTTCAGAATGACAAAAGGTGTCAGAAGCAGTAAGGAATAGTCATCTTAAAATTAAACATGCTTATAAAAATGGCACAACACACACACCTCAACACTGGTACAATGAAACTGAAAACCATAAAATTCAAGTTTCATGGTATTAATTAGATTATGAAGTGCTAAAAAGAGAAGTTGAAAATTCAGATAAGTAAAACTGTTATTTGTGATGTACGTGATGCACTGGAACTGTGTCAGTTGCAGCAGGGTTTTGGCTGTCCAGCTAAGAGGCCACGGTTGGGTGCAGGTTAAGGAGAGAGCCTCTTGTATCAGCAGCAGTAAGAAACCAGAAAATGATGAAGCAAGATTTACCAATCATTTACCAACGAATTTACATACATCTATCTGTGTGTTTATCTGAAACCAAAGACGTACTTCAAGAAGTATTGAAGGAAATTGCTTTTTCAGCAAGGGAGAAAACCAAATATTCTTTGAAGATAATAGCAGAATCTGTTCTCAGTAACAAAAAATTACACTTAGCAACTCTTGTTCATGCTCATCATTTTAGGATGGTAAGAATGCAGAGTAACTACAAACATCAGTCAGCTATTTCCTTGGTCAATTCAATTCTTATTATCTACCACATCATGTGGATGCTTAAACCACTGCAGGAAAAATAACCAAACAACTTCACATAGCTGAGAATTTAACCAGGTGGAAGTATCAAATTCCAGCTAAAATACACAAGCAAAGCACTTTGCAAATGCCCCCCTCTGCTTCTCATGGTCATTTCAGAATTTCCCTAATGAGTAATGAGTCATGGATTTTGCAAGAAAAATACTGCAAATGTACATAGATTGTAATAAATAATAAAGTAAACAACTCATAAGTGGCTTTATAATTTGTCTGTTGGAAAATTCTTAGGTGGAACAACACAACTATTGTTTTTAGATAATGTGTTTTTTCTGAGGTAAATTAAATTGTGGTGAAAGTGACTGAGAAGCACTTCTGCTCATTTTATCCATTTAATGAAAACTGAAGTCTCTAAAGACTGATTCCCTTCCCTCTGAAGGAGGCCTCTTTTGACAGTCACACTTTGTCTGCTGTAAGATTACCATTTACTATACACAGATAAAAATTAGGCCATACATGATCCAAGCAATTAAAAGGGAAATGATCTTTAACCAAGTGCAAAGATTAATGTGCCTTCACTCAGGGGCCAGCATTCCCAGCACAGTCAGTATCAGCCATGGAAAAGCCAGGCCCTGGGTGCTTGATTTCAGGGCAGGACAAATGCTCCTCAAGCTGCTTCACAGTGCCCTTTGCAGTGTCCCACTCCAGCAGGAGCTTGTTCCTGCAACATACAAATGTATCCACCTGGAGCTGGGCCTCATCCTGCACATCTTCACAAACAATTCCAACTCTCAAACATGTCTGGCAATTCAGCACTAAGGGTTCCCTTGCAACTCCTAGGCAACAGGAAGGTATGGCATAGAAACAACTCCTGATTATCTGCCAATATCGAGGTGATAACAGCACTTATCCAGCTAAAGCAGGAGCACCAGCAACACCCTTAGCCATATGCTCATTTATAAAATCCTATTCTCAAGAAATGTGATTTCAAAAACTTGCAGAGGAGCAAGAATAGTTTTAACTCAGGAAGCAAACTGAGGATCTGATGCAGCTTTCCCACCCTATGTCACCACATTTCAGTGAAGGAGTGGTTACAACCAGACTGGCAGGAAATTGGATGTACATGCTTGGTGCATGCCACCTATTGGCACATGAACTTCCTAGTCCTGGTTTCTTCTAGGCAAAACACAAAACAGCTCAACCTGCCTATCCTCCCCCTTTGTGGCACAGAAAACCTTTATATCTTCTTTATAAAAAACACACCAAAAAAGCAGTTCCCTGGTTTTTTTAAGCCATCAAGACAAAACGTCACGATAGTCAGGGAAGGTTTGGATGCCCTGGGTAGTGTCTGCTGAGGAGGGGCACAAGGCCTAGGCAGTGGAGCCTCTGGTAACCAGCTGGTTTCTGTGGGACTGTCTGGCAGCAGGTTTGTTTGGTTTTGTGAAAGAACATTACCTATTGATAGCACCACAGAGATCTAGAAAGTGTTTGTAATTGTACATTTTGTGCTGAGGAGTACCATAACTAATACTCACATCGGCTTTTACACAGATAAGTAATATGATAATTATGAACTTGCAAGTATCTATACTCATTTTACATTGCACTAGTAAACTGTGGGGAAAGAGTGTTTAAACTTAGAATCTGGGACTAGAATCTTTCTTTTGGCTATAAAGAAAGCACTTCAACTGAGAAGGATATTTTGCAGTAATAATAATAGGTCCCAAATTCTTCCTGTGTTATTGCCAGAGGGCAGCCTCCCACACAAATTCTGCATTACAATATTGAATTGAAGCTGCTAGTTGAATAATAAAGCCTATCATTATGGGCTATCACCAAAATAATATTTTTCTTGGTTCTTTTCCTTTCTCGACAAAGAGCTACATTGCTTGAACTATCTCATGAAATTTTTGTGATATTATTATGAATGAGATTTTTTACATTGCTTAATGGTAAATCAGACATTGCCACAGGTCAAATATACTGAATATTGAATATAAAGTGTGACAGCGCTCACAGGGGTTCTCAGGATGAGGGAAGAGACGTAGATCTGACTCCATATTTCAGAAGGCTTGATTTATTATTTTATGATACTTATATTACATTATAACTATAGTAAAAAGAATAGAAGGAAAGGTTTCATCTCAGAAGGCTGGCTAAGCTAAGAATAGAAAGGAATGAATAATAAAGGTTTGTGTCTTAGAGAGTCCAAGCTAACTGGGCTGTGGTTGGCCATTAATTGTAAACATTCAAAATGGCCCAATCACAGACACACCTGTTGCATTCCACAGCAGCAGATAACCATTGTTTACATTTTGTTCCTGAGGCCTCAGCTTCTCAGAAGGGAAAAAATCCTAAGAAAGGATTTTCACAAAAAGATGTCTACAACAATAAAGCACTAGTCATGCAACGTGGAACCAGCTATTATTTCAGCTGAGGTGACAACACAGCAAGGAATTCCAGATGAGGCAAACACATGGCAAGGAATTTGTTTCCTGTGGTGTTCTAACATGTCCTAAAATATAGAAATTTTTAATTTTCTGTTATTTAACATGCATAAATATTTTTCCAGGTTGTTTTGCATTCAATACTGACTCAAGAAATGTAAACTTGTTTATGAATCATGCAATGAACTGAAATGACTGTGCTGAAAAAATACCCTTTGCTGAAATCATCCTTGTCACTAGTTACTTATAAATTAGGATGTAATTAATTTCCTCATCTCAAGATGTCAGTGCTTCCAATTAATTGTGCAAGGTCTTCTTTAGTCAATGGAAAGAGATCAGTATATCCAGACAGCAGAGCACTCTATGCCAAAACATATGTTTAACACAAAACAAACCATTTTTAGAGAGGCAAAGTTCAGCCAGAATTTTCCCTTTGCATCCAGTGCTAATACAAAGCCACACTGCAATCCAAATGCCTGAAGGCAAAAGTCTGCTTTCCATTGGTCTCCTTTGCTGCAGGGGAGATCTCAGTGTTTAACTCAATATCCAAATCCTTTTTTGTTATTATTACCACTTTATTACATCAGTGGAGTCATTTGCCAAAACCACACATACAAAGCCTTTATAAAGTATGTCTGCTACTTTTAGCTTTTTTCTTAGGTAATTTTGATTTCTTCCTCTAAAATTATGCCAAAATTAGACAGAAGGAATATAATTAAAGATTTCATCTAAACACAGTTCTGCATGATCCTACAATAACAAACTGTGCAGACAGGGTAAGCTTTTCATATCTAAACTCTCTTTTAAAATAGGTTTATTTTTGCCAAATACAGTCAAATTTGAAGAACAACTTATTTACTTAACTCTTCAAACCTCTGCAAATTCTGCAGGTGTTTTTTAAAATTTATTTATTTTTTAATTTATACACTGGAGTTAGCAGTGCAAACCAGAAAAATTAAATTATCCATCCTGGTTAAATCTCTGCAAAAAAGTGCTTCTTGTGAGTAAAAGCATGAACTTTGAGTAAAAGCATGAAGTTAATTCTGAAGTTACTTGTGAGTAAAAGCATGAAGTTAATTCTGTTAAAGAATATAGTATCATACAAAAATTTTGCAAAATAATGCAACAATCAATCATATTTCAGACATTTCTGACTGTAAGTGGGAGAATCAAGCTGTCAAAAAGGTTTACTGAACTTACATATTTGGATCCTTTTGTAATATTCTCAAACTTTCTCAATGCATTAAAACTCCTTACTAACTATAAAGATATGAACTCTTAGATGCATTATGATGTTTTGGAGATGTCACAGAACTCAAAAAGAACCATTCTGCTTTATGCTGAATTATTTCCTTAAGAATACTGGAGTTTTTCTAATGAAGTACCACACACACAAGATCTTTTGAAAACCATGAGACTCCAAATATGTTTTGAAATTGGGAAGTACTTTGAAACTTTGAAATATTTTCAAGCAAATCCCATTGTTTAAAGGCCAACATTTCCTACCTCCAAGGTGGTTGGTTCATTGGCCATATTTTCACCTATGAGGAAAGTGCTGAGAGGGAAGCTCCTTTAAATGCCTGCAACCTAAACCACTGCCACCAGCAGTCTGAAATACCAGAGTGAGTGTCCCATAAGACAACACCACCTGTGTGTGTCATCCTTCCGAACACTGTTGCATTTTAGCATAAAACCCCTCTCCAAAGCAGCCAGGTTCTGCTGGGCAAGCTGAGATGGTGGCAGAACTGTCCTGTTTAGCACTACTGCCACAGAACAGAAATCTTAGCTGGTGGTAAAATGTTGTTCTAAACAAAAAAAGCTATGGGTGATTTTTTTCTTGCTATTTTCTTTTTTTTTTCCAAGTGATGTGAGATAAAAAACAATGTTTGAAACTGTGCTATGGGTGTATCTCCTTGTTCCGAATACACAGTGGCTGCAAGGGCTCAGAAGTGCCAAGAAACTATTGTTTAAACTAAACACTTTGAGGCTTGGAAAGATCTCTGGCATAACTTAACTGTGCTGTACAAAATGTAGCAATTAAAAAAAAAAGTAATTTTGAAAGTCAAAAGAGGATCTTGCTTTAAAATCATGCTGACAACATCCCAGTGACATAAATATTGCAGCTCTGTCACTTCCATCCTCAGTCACCTATGAATAACTACTTTGTGCAAACAATTTAGCAAGACCCCTGCTATTTCACTTCATAAAGTATGTTATATTGAATACAACTCAGATCCACTATTTATGTACAATCAATATTAAACTGTAAAAGGTAAAGACTCCTGAACTGACACCAGACACAGTAAACATTCTACAATTATGTCAAGTAAATCTTACCACTCCCTGTGGTTTGATTTCAATACAAATTAATCACATGTATTTCAAACTCCTCTTTTGTAACTTCTGCTAGGCTTTCCCACTCTGACCCACTCCAATAACATCTCAGAGCTTTTCCTTCTATACAACACTTCCCATGACCCTTTTAAGCCAGAAATTATTATATAATTTAGATTTGTCAGTGAGCCAGAGAAACAGGCACAGTATCCCCCTTAGCCACAACAACAACACTTATGAACAGGCTGGACATCAAAAAAACCTCCATTTCCAGTTTGTTATGTTTCCAGAAATAAAAATATTATTTACTCTAGTTGAAACTTTTTCATTAAGGCAAGACATAACTATTTTTCAAAGTTTCAGATGCACTTAAAGGTTATATGCTACATTGATTCTTCATAAAAAGGCAGGCACTTAAATGCCTAACAGTATTGCTACATCACAGCACACAAGGCACAACCTTGAAACTATGCAACTGGTCAATGCATAGAGAGCAAATATTTAATGGAAAATATATTCTTTCATATAGAAATTCTTCTGGGTTCCTTACTGGCGAAGAGTAATGTGGTCTTATTGGAAATAGTGACTAAAAACCAGATACAGGTCTGCTTTCAAAGGGGGAAAAAGTAGCATAAAGACAAAATTTCCATCTGAAAGAAAAAAAAAAAGCACAGACTTTTATACTCAGATGTTTACTTCTGATTGATTCAATAGAATAACAACAATCTGGCTTCTTTTTTGTATTTGACAGCTGGGCATCATCCCATAAACACAAGCCCCATACAGCACTCCCTTTAATAATTACAGGGGTAATAATAAATAGATGTGTTAAAAAGATTACTTGATCTTGCAAACTTGATGCAAGTCTGGATATTTGTTAAAATTACTTAACTCACTGAGTTATAATTTCAGATTTTTAAAATTTCTATAAATCTGAGAGGTAAATTACAGAAATACAAAAGCAATCTGATTGATCAGCCATAAACTACGCAAAGTTTATAGAGAGAAAGAGAAATGACAATTTTAGCACGGAGAAGCCAGATTGTCACAGCTTACTAGGAAGAAGAAAGAAAGGATCTAGTGGTACTTGCAGAAACTGTTATAGTTGTCATTTTAAAAGTACTGAAGAGGAAATATCTAAACAAAGATGTCTGAGAGAGGAAAACAAATAAGTAAACAAATAAAGAAATAAAAGTGGCTCTGCCAGTTTGTGCTTCTTATCCCCAAAAATAAGACTCAAACCTGTCTGTCAACCCACCACTGCTTTACACACTCCTCTCTCTACAGCCATTTCTACCCCTGTTTTAAGCCAGAAGAGTCCACAACTGCTATACCACACAGTTTGCTTAAATAAGGAAGTGAGCCATAGAAGGAACTTCAAATTTTGCAGCACAAGCAAAAGTGAAAAACAGATGCTGAAGATGAACTGAAAATACCAAGGAACATCAGAAATGTGGAAGTGCAGTTGAAATTTTAGAAAGAAAGAGAAGGAAATCTCCCTACAAACCACTCACTGATCTAATTATTTAAATTGTACTTAGAGGCCAAAGGAAGTTTTTCAAGCAAACATACTCATTAATTGGCAAGTATTTTTAGCTGAAGAATAGTACAATGAACTTTTTATCATATTTGATAATAAGAGTTCCAAAAACAAGACAGTAAGTGTCCCATGATTACATGGTGAGGAAAGAGGCAGGATGAACTGAAACAATGGAAAAGATAAAGAGAATAATACTTCATTTGGATGTCTTTGGTATGCAAGGAGACAAAAGCACATATATATGTTTACACACAGAGGCATGCAAGAAGTGAGCAAATCTGGCTATGATGATACAGGATAAGCAGAGAAAACCAACTATTTTCTGAAGAACATTTGCAAAGTTAAACAAATATCCAGCTCATCTCTTAATCCAAAAATAATAATTTAAAAATAACCACTGACATCCATAATCTATTGTGAGTGTTTTCCAATTTGAAGCATAAATCAAAATAAAATCAAACCAAATACTAATCAGAAATGAGGCACATTAGATCCGCAATGTATGCAGGCTTCAGTGGCTTAGCATTTCCTAAGCCTGGATGACAGCATATTTGTTTACTCACAGTATTATGGAAGAGTCATCTACTGAAGGTCAAAGCTAGGCAGATGTGTAAGGATTCAGAATGAATAACCAAGAACCCAGCATTCCATGTCAATTTTTCTGCCACAGCAAAGGAAATTATTTCAGCACAAGTCCTCTTTCACTTTTGTGCCAGGTAAGAAACAAATCCCTTTTGCATTACCACCTTGCACTGCTGGCAGCTGACATCTGTAGTGCCTCACAGCAGTTGTTGTGAGAAGGTAGGAACAAACCATAAAGAACTACCACATAATTTGGACTATATGCAAAAAAACCATTGATATATTAACAGTTAAGGAGGGATTTAGACAAGGGCTATATAAAAGATATATTTTTAGCCTGAATACTTTATGCATGCTTAAATATACTATGTACAGTAAGGTTTGTTGCAATTACAAACATATACAAGGCTTTTGTAGTCAGAATTTTTTCTAACAGCTTAAAAACAAATAACCAACATGACCCAAGCTGCTGTACTACTGAACTTGTGCAGAACTGTTTAAAGCCTGTTGTGAAAAAATTATTAGCATGCAAGTAGCCAGCCAAAGTCCAGGGATCATCACCAGGCAGCAGTTAACCAGCCCCTTCAATGATGAGAAAGTCCAGGAGTCACTAACTCCCTCCTGCTCCCACACACATGTGCTTTTTTTGGCTTTCTACCTCACTGCTGTTTGAAAGGAAGGTGGAAGATAAGCCTGTCTGAACTGACATGCCAGGGGTTTCTGTAGGTCTGGCCCTGAGCAGTTTACTGGGAAGCTAGAAGCAAACACAGCCAATCAAGCAATATGTCAATGTCCGTCCCACTGTGGGGAAAAGTTGCACTCATAAATACAGAGTGAGCAAGGGACAGCAGAAGATGCTGACTGTCAAGGAGACAGCCACTCAACAAAACACATCACCATCACACGCACATGTGAAATTCTTTTTTATTCACTTTCCTGTGATGAGTGATGCTGGGGTTTATCATCAGAATGAAGAAAGTTGATGCATCCTTATGAATACACAGATACACCCCACAGGTGTAAGTGTCAATATTCTTCAGCAAGCAGTGCAAAGAAGCTATTTTCTTTACCAGCACAGTATCACAGGTAGCAGTCCTGAGTTGGACCAAGGAATTGCTGACATGTCTGGAGCCAGAGACTGGAGGCAAGAGTGACTTCAGGAAAGCAAGCATGTCCTGCAGAGCAGCAAACACAGAGCTGCCTTCAAACCATGACTGCCCAAAGCAAAACCACTCCTTGGGAGAGGGTAGAAAACAAAGAGTCTCTTGTAGCTGGTATTCGTCTTGTTTCTTGATATGAAGGACATATTTATACCACATTTGAGAACAGGTTAAAAAAAGACCACAAAGTGGCTAGAAAACTTTTAAAGTAGCACATGTCCTAATGCTCTTAGACTACCTAAAACAACACTAAAAGGACTTCAGGATGAGCAACAACATACTAACTGACAAAACTACACTGTTCTTAAATGAATAAATATATTTCTGTATGTATCCTTCTGTGTGCAACATATATCCACTTAAATTTCCCACTTTAAACTATATAACCAGAAGGAGAAAAACTCTGCAGCAATTGTAATAGTTTTGTGGCAAAGATGGATTCAATATAATTTTTTATGTGTTTCTAGTAAAAAGCAGTAGTTTTACCTCTTGATATTAAGTAATGCCCAAGGTATCCCAGTGGGAGTGTTGAAAGCAGGTAGCAATTTCTCTCCAAGCTCCACTGCCTTTTTTCGGAAAACCTGAAAGTTAAGAAGAAACCAAGTGTTGGAAAATGCATTGTTGTTCCAACTCAATTAATTTAGCTAATATCATTATTGAGCATATGGCACAATCCATCTCAGCACAACGAAGCATCCCTGCTCCTTTAGCGTGACGTCAAAGGAACGAAGCAGCACAGTCTGTTTCCATTGCACCTGGTGAGGAGAGAACTCACACAGCAGGAACACACAGTGACAATGCCCAGATGACCTGCTCCTGGCACCACCAGCATCGAGCCAGAGGCACCAGCACAGCCAGACCTGACACTGCAGAGCAGGTCATGCACTCCTGGCTGCCCCTGCCAGGCACCCTGTGCTCAGGGAAGGGGCTGTGAGCCAAGGATGCTGCTGCACCCTGGCTGGCTGGCCAGCAGCTCCCTGCCCCAAGTGCCATGTCCTCCTGGAGCATGGGGATGCAGCTGCTGCAAGGGCACCTTTGCTCTCTGTCAGGTTTATTCACAGGGCTCAGCACTCTGTGGGAGCCTGGGCTGCATCTCCATGTGGCTTCTGTGCTGCCAACCTTGCAGTCTATAGCAAAAACACGCCCCCCCACATCACCAAAAAAATAAACCTCACACATTTTGCAGTGCTCCAGTCTTTATGGACTCAGCTGGCTGATACCAGAATGTCAGTGCCACAATTAATCAAAAAATCGGAACATACTCCTGTGGCCAATGAGACTTAACTGATATGTAGCGTCCAAAGAGTTTCAGCTTCCATTTCAAAAACATGAAGCAGAAAAACCCCAAATGCTTACCATATGCCCACAAGAATGACAGACAATTTAACAAGAGGAACTTTTGTGTCCAGGTAAAAGGTTAAAAAGCTGGAACAAAGAGGATTTTGCTTTCCTTCAACTGCCAGCTCAGCTCAGGTTACATTAACCTTACTGTTTGTGCACTGAGCGCTCTACTAAGAGAGTTTTTAATTAGAAACAATATTGTTCCAACTTAAATATAGAAACCTATTTAGTGATTTCAATATGTGGATGTTCAAGGCCTATCTGCTCAGAATTACACTGGGATCTTGTGCAACACTGAAAGGGATTATCCCAGGTGTAGTAGTCAAAATAGCAAAGTCACCTTCATTGTTCTCTCTTCTAATAATGGTTCCTTTCAACTCGTTTTTTCTCCTCAGACATATTTATGATGGATTTATATTTATTTATGTATTAGGAATCAGTTTGTACATCTGATGCATCTTGTGATGCAGCCATGCATATATGTTGATGTGAATATAAAGCCATTTGCTGGGCAAAACAAGGTAATGAAGAAATTTCTTTCCACAAAAATAAAATATAACTTGTAAAACACCACCTTCTAAAAGCCACATTGAAAAAAGGATTTTATTATTGAAAAAAATATGTGATCAGGAGTGAATATAAAACTCTGGAACAATCATGTTGCTATAAAGAAGCTCCAGACTATCCCATCCCACGCTCTCTCCATATGATACAGATCTCAAGATTTCTCTGGCAACAGTCCAAGATTTAGAATTACAGTAAAAGATATTTTGAGGGAGATTAACTAATTTCAAGCCAAATTATGTCTGGAGTCAGAAAACTTTCCTGAGTGGATTGCATCAGAGTGCTGGGAGAAACCTGAAGCAAAGCAGCAGGGAAAACAATTTGCTCGGAAATCCCTTCACAATCCATGATATTTCTGACTTCCCAGTTTACCAATTATGTGGATTCTGATGAGAATTAGTTATGGATTTGTGATCTTTAGCCAGCACACAATTCAGTCTTCCCAAGGCTTAAAGCCTTGGTGAACACTCAGAACCAGTTGGTGCAGAACATAATCACCTCTTAGCAGATTTCCTCGGGAGGAGCCAGGGACAGTCACCCACCTGGAGTGCACAAGCTTTCCCTCATTTCACAGCCACATTTTTCACCTTGGTCTGCTGAAACCAAACCTATCCTTTGCTCTTATAGCACAAGAGAGGCCTCCCTCAGCCTTTCACAGCATATGGCATGATCAACTCACCAGCCTCTCTGCCCTGAAAGATTGAAGTACTGACAGGAGAGTGGCTGCAGTCATTCTCCTAAGCCATGGGCACACCAGGACCCTGATATTCTGTAGAAGCATCTGCTGCACAGCATGAACCCCCTACCTTTAGCCATGCATAAAGGGGCTAGATAGATATCATATGGAATGCTGTCAAAGGTGCCACATGTATTCTTTTTAGCTGTTTATGTAAGGACAAGAGGAGATCTCCCCTTCAAAAAACACATACTTAACCACTGGAGAGGCAGCAAGGCTCAGTACCTGCTGTACCTTGCAGGCTGTATCAATCCTTCATCAAAAATATTACATGTGAGCTCAGAATGAGATCTTTTACAATAATTGCTTCTGGACAAAAATGTGATATTTTAGCATCTTAATTTGATGTAGAGCAATAATGCTTCACTTTGAAGTATTTCTACCAACTCTAACATCTTTTTAAAATTCTACTGTATTTATTTTATACATAAACAACATAAGTTCTCTCAAAATAAAAATTGCCTACTTTATGGAAATGTCACAAACAATGGCTATCAAAAAATAAACATATGAGATACAAAGCATTAAGTATTGTTCCACGTATGGATATGGAAGGAAAACGTAATTCAGTCCTGTCAAAGCTAGTGTCCTGAACACCAACATTAGAATACACAGTGAAGCCAGGCATTCTAACTTCTTTCTTGTCCAAAATGCACCTCTTCCAATGCACTAAACAATTTTCATAGTAGGCAATTAGGAAAATAGAAGTTTAAAATATTTTTTAAACCATTGCACAATTTTGAAACAAGTGCTGACGTGAAGATGCACTTCTTGTTTACATGAGAATTCCAACAGGTTTTTACTAAAGCATGCTGGTGATTTTCCTTCTCCTTCCAAAGTTAAAAATAAAAATCAACTATGGACATTGTCTACTTTTATCTCTAGGTCTTATTTAACATGGCTGAACAACTGACAGGTAAATCACTATCTATGAAGAAGAATGGCATAGACAGTAATGACAAGACTATAACAACACTGAATGACTGAGCACAATAAATTGTAGCCTCCTGCAGTAAAATTATTTTCTTTCAGCTAGGATAAAAGGGTGAAGATAAATAAAGGAACCCCTTTATTTCTCAATTTGCAACTTTAAAAGTTAATAATAAAAATAATAGGAAAAGCAGGTGCTGCAATTATTGCACATCATCCACAATGTTCACTGTATTTTTCTTCTGCAGAAACCTACAGTACTGGAAAAGAAATAAATATTGTGCTGGGTAAGATTTTTTTTTCTTGGTAATACAAGTAAATAAACAATAGGAGCTTCTACTTATTATCTCTGCTTCTGAATTGAATTTCAACTTTTGCCAAGCCCTGATCCTTCCCCACTGCCACCAGTAAAGTGACTGTTTGGTAAGCACAAACGATGACAGCCATTACAAGAAGCACAAAACAAAGGCAGAAATGACAGAAGCACAAAAATCAGAGACATTATATATAATAAAGGAAAACATCCAGGACAAAATTTCCCAACCCAGTGGTTATCTTTAGAGCCTCAAGGAATTTTCCTGGCTTTTCCTCATGAATGCTCATCCAGCAGTAATGAAAGGTTACTTACATGAAGTACTCCAACTAGGTCAGACCTGGGAGAAGCTGTCACAGTCCCATACCTGAACCCACCACTCCATGCTTAGTTTAAATATTTATCTACAAATACAAAAGTCTACAAAGCACTCCTGAGGCCTCTATCACTTTCTCCAATGCTTTATCATATCTAGACAGCATACTTTTTAAAGGAGGACTGTGGAGTTGCTTCCTTAGCATATTGGCATTCCCTTTACCAGGTGGTGCACAGAATAAGCCACACTGCCATCAATCCCTTCCTTTAAATCGAGGATTCAAAGCAAAGTACTATGATTACATTTAAAGAGCAATGAAGCCCCTCAAAATTGCACTGGTATTTGACTCAGCTAAACACCATACTACACCAAAAAAATTATTCTAAGTGAAGCACTGTGATTCAGGAAAGAAAATGATAATTGAAACCAGTCACAAATACATGATCAGTATTTAAAAGTATAAGGTTGGGCAGGATACAAAATGCTTTCTCAATCATTTCTCTTTAATTTTTGCCAGTAGTCAGACTTTGGATGTGAGATAATTCTCTTTTTGAACTCTAAGGTGTTACTAACATTTTTTAAAAGTATAATGCTGATTCATACTGTGTGAAGGTCCTGTGTAAGATGGACTCCTCCACTAAACAAGTAGAGATTCCTTCACACTCTTCAGTCCTACTTAAAATCAGCACTAAAGCAAATTAGATACTTACTATAATCATACAATAGTTTAGGCAGAAGACAGAGTTACTATACTTTCTATTTGAATCTCTGTTTATGTTAGTAGGTTGTGAATAATTACAAACACAAAAGTCACATTGGACCACCACCATTACTCCAAGCCAGCAATTCTTTGAAGAACATTTGGGTAAGCACTGGTAGGTAAACAAGAAATCCACCTCACTGCTGCACACACTCATCTTTCCTATTAAGGTCTATTCATTCCATAGGCAGCACACACGCCAAGCCAGGGAACAAGACATTATTTTCTCACTCATTAGATAGCTTTAAATATTTCTTAAATGCATATAAGTGTTTTTGGTCTTCATAAGAGAGAACAAACTAACTAGCTAAGAGATCATACATCCAGAACTGCGATGCTAATGTTAGAACACCCAATGCCACAATCAATCAGATCTTGCAGACTCTTCCGTCCATTAACAAATCTTATTAGGGAGAAGAGTGTTCCCACAGAGGAACAAGGCTCTGCCTGCAAAGATGCAACCACAGGGCAAAGACCAGACCTGTCATCTTGTGAGCACTGGCTTTCATTAGACTGCAAGAATGTTATCTCCTCTGGATAAACAAAAATGTTTCCTCTGGCTGGAATGACAAATCCCTTTGAAAATGTCAGATTACCTCATTGTAGTTTTAATTGCTATTGCTAATCAGGAAGAAAAGAAAGCACAGAAAACAAATATTTTAGAATTGCGTATGTGGCACATCTAATTTTAAAAAAGGCATAACATGGTACAGCATCATAAATTAAAGAACAGCCAGAATTCTGCCTTAAGAAGTCTGTCATATAAAGGGAACCAGTTGTTAAAATTTAACATCAAAGGAAGGAATACTGTATTTTAATCTTTTTTTTCAATTGACAAAGACATTCTGTCTATGTTTCTAATTCAATCAAATTAAGCATTTCTCATTTTTATTTTTATATTTACAGATAAAAACTGACAAGTCACTAAGTAAGATTTATTGCTTTCTTTCCTGTACCTGACTGCCTTTCCCAGTAGGGTAAGGAATGAATATTTCAATGCAAAAGCAGAAAACGAGAGCAGAAAAATGAACAGGGACAGGCCGCTTTCCTGCTCTTCAGAACACTGAATAGAAATCCTCTCAGCATAACAAATGTTGATTTGGGTTCAAAGTGATGTGCTAACAAAAAAGAACCCTCTTAGAACAACTTGTTCCAATACCTTCTTTACTGAAAGATAATCCAGAATTTTTGCTGTATTTACATTCGTTTATTTTTACAATGAAAGGCAAGAAATGCTACAAAAATTGTGGTGCTCCTGACGTAACAGAATACTTGAAGTAGTGTAAGCTGAATTCTGCCACTAACCGCAATACCAAGTGATATCACACCTAAAAGTCAAATTATTTGAAACATATTTCCTATAACACATTTTCAGTGTTTATGACAGCTGGATAAGTTACCCAGATGCTGATGTTAATTCATCAGCAACTAGAGCTTTTACAATTACTGTCAGCTTGACACTAGCAGGTGCCAGTGAATTGTATTTTATTCAGTCCTCACTTCCAGCTGAGCTGAAGTAATTTATGAATATTCTGTGCTAAAAAGTGAGGAGACAAATTAATAACATTTCTGGAATCAAGCATTATAATGAATCACATCAGTGTGATCATCGGTGCCAACAGAAGAAGCCAAATGGCCTTCAAAGAAGACTTTCACAGCTGTAGAAGTATTTTGTATATCTAGATCCACAAGTGTCAAGAGTGTGTTTGGAGCATTTTCCCCAGGAAACAGACTGCTTTCAAGACCAATTTCCTAGCTCTGGGCCAGCCCTGGTCCTGCTGGACTTGAGCATGTGAAATGCAACACCAACACAAGCCCACCTCTGTGGGGGGACAGAATGTAAGAAAATAAAGGTAGTGCAGAAGGCAATCTCACCCCTAAAGGTTGCAGCTGTACTGATCACCAAAGATTAGGAACAGGCCTGCCCTTAACAGGCCACAGCTGTGTCCAATAAGGATGAGTGCTATAAAAGAGTAAGTTAACTGGTTAAGAAGAGAGCTGGAGTTTGTTAGCTGTGCTGTGAAGAAGAAGGAGTCAGAGCTGCAAGCTGCCCTATGAGAAATCACTGAGAGGGTATGGAAGATTTGCAATAAGATGACAAAACACCTCCAGCCCAGGACTGCACCCAGCCTCAAGTTTTCCTACCAGGATTCAGAAGAGGGGGACAGTGCATTCAAAACAAGTGATTCCACCTGAGGCTACACCTACAGCCAGAGCTGATCAACACAATTGCACACACTTACACCAGTCAGCAACACACCCTTCACCACCCTGAGTTTTGGAAGGCTTTCCAGTTTGCAAGCGTAATACCAAACCCAAAGCGCCTGTGCCCATCTGTACAGTTCTTCTCAAAGCTTTTGAAAATAGTGATTGTAGAAATATGCAAATGACTTACTGCAGAGATTCAGGCAGCTTGTGGTATCTGTGAGTAACCACTCACCTGCAAACTGCTGGAATAACAGGTGTCTTTTTCACAACTACACAAACAAACATGAGTAAGCTTTTAGATTTGTACTACCCTTTCCAGAATAATCCAGTATGCTGATCACCAGCTCGTAGAAGAAAGTTCACATAAAAAAACCTGCCTATTTGCAAAAATTAGATTAGAGTAAAAAAAAAAACAAAAAACCCTTCTTTTATTCAATCAGTCTTTTTTGTTATGGTTTCACTGGTGGCAAGAAAATTAATTTTCTTTTCTAGCTGACTGATGTACCAAAGAAGTCACATAGTACCATGAAGAGTATCCCTTCTGTGGAAAAGATTGTAGAGAACTTAATTGAATGGAAGTAACTGGATTAGTGAGATATTTCCAGATTTCATTCAAATGCACACAGCAAAAAGCACAAGCCCCCTCAAGTTATCAGCAGTAGCTAACATATGTAATTACTTGAGTTATTTTTTAACTAAGAATTTCTATGTAGATATACTGTGATTGGAAATCTTATTTTAGGAAGGCCAGAATTAAATGGTACAAACTGTCAAAAAAGAGTGCAAGGCACAAACCAAAGAAATAATGTAATGTACAGTAAATTTTCCATACCTCACTTGTACATTAAAACTTAAAAATGAAGACAGGAATTGCTATCTTAACTGCAGAATTCAAAAAATCATAAAGGAATACTTTGTTCCTGTTATATTTGATAAATTTTTTTTGTGCTATTCATGTGTATTTAGGATTGCTTACACAGACAAACTCCAAGAAGTACTTAGGAGGAAGAACTTTTAGGCTACAGGAGAAAAAGCAACTGTTCATTTATCTACTAACGTCAAAAAGCTAATTTTTTTTAAAGCTTATGTATACTTGAACAATTAGAAGCTTAGCTACAACCCATTAGCACTGGAGAGCTTATGAACCAACCATTTAATAATATCCCTGCTGCAATAATTCAAGAAAAGGCGGTGATGAATGCAGTAAACAAACTGCAATGATTGCCTGTAATAACAAAAGGAATTTGTTACTCACAAAAGCCTTTGAGAATTCCTCACCCCAGACTCAGGGCAGCTTTAATTTTTCAAGAGGTGTGATAAGCAGCATGCACAAAGAGTAACGAGTTGGATTTACCGCATGCGTACGGATTAACCGAGCGCTGGCAAGCGGCTCCCGAGGAGGCCCCAGCTACAGGTAAACAAGGCCCACATCTCCAAAAACTGTGCTCAAATCTTCAGACTCTGAAATACCACACCACCCCAAATACATAAATTCTGAAACAGCTCAGTGTCAGCGAATCAGTGTCAAAGATTTGGGGTGCCAGCTTTGTGTCCTATCAGCAATAGAAAGCCTGGAACTGCAGATCTCCAGTCAAACAAAGCATTTGTTTCAAGCAAGGACAGATGGCAAGCTAGCAGGCATTAGAAGTGTCAGCAGCCATGATGGAAAACTGAGCCCACATCTAAGAGCTAGTGGAAGTTTTAAATCTCTGTTTTTACACCATATCCACATTAGAGGAACAGGATCTTAAGCCATATGAGTTAATACTATGTTATATCCTGCTTTGACCAACAGGCACCACTTAAGAGACCCCATACAACTGTACAACTAAAGTATGAAGAAACACTAGCACTAAAATACTCTTTCCCAAGGCCCCTCTGTCCACAACAAAATAAGCCTCCTCCAACCTGTGGAAGTCCAATATTCACATGTTTGGATGCTGGTGAAAGGCACTATCAGCCCTAGAAGCAACTCACAGACTAACACCAGGCAAGGATGCCAAGAGTAGAGAATATGTCATGCATTTAGTAGTGAGGTCTTCTACAGTTCAGGAAGATGATACATGCATTTGAAAGTATACTGGATATAAGTGAATGCAACTGAAATTAAAAATATGGCATATAAAATGGAAACTCATTATATTGTGAAGTGATACAGAAAACATCTGGATGTCATCTTAAGAGGTTGGTGTTTTTCCTGATTAAGGAAACAGCTGCCTTAGTAAAATTACTCATATCCAGCAGTAACAAAGAGTATCTTTTAGCTCAATTCTTCTGTTAAGCCACAAGCATCTGCTTCCTAATTTTCTTTTTATTTAATCTTGTGTACCCAGCTCAAATGCTATAACAACAAATTTAAATAGCTGCCTCAGTTTATATCTTGCAAGCTATCATGACTAAACAAAGAACAGCACTTTGCATATGAAACTTTCCTTTCAAGCAGGTGACCATTGAGGGGTGATTTGCAACACCATCTGTGTGAAAGCAGGGGGTGGGGTGGAGGAGCTTAATAAACTGCATGGGGAATCAATAACTACATTCTCAATACAGCATAAAGGGCTTTCAGAAGATTCATTCCTAGACTTGTAAATTTGACTGTATATTTTAATTCCAATACCATTAAGTGATTTAGAGTGATACCTTCACTCTAAATGACAATCCTAGACCATGGTGGCAGGCACAGAAAGGGCCAAAATCACTCTGTACATAAAGGGAATTCTATTTTATTTTTAATGGTAACTCTGCAGCAAATGGGGAGCTGTTTGTTTCAGCCAATGTTATGTGACAATTCTAAGTTTCTTCCAGGCTCTAATGGCTAGAGTTTTAAGTGATGGTTATCAATTACACAAGTATAACAATGTGAACAGGATACCAAGGGTGTCTGCTTTATTCCCTCAACCATTAATTTTTTTCCTTACTTCATTCATTCACTTTAATATTTTACTCCAACACCAGAACAAGCTTAATGAAATTACTCTCATCGGTTTGAATCAAAAAGATCCTTGGATAAAAGGGACCAAAACTCAGAGTTTCCCATATTCTGCCATCTCCCTTGAACTGACCACTAGCAAACCTGAGCAGCCCACTGAACAAATGGACCAAGTAACTACTCCATCTTTTTGCTCTGTTTGCCCTCAAAAAGATGGTCTTCCTCAATCACTACATAGTCTTGATCTGACATCATCACAAGTATTTCAAGTCAGTTACTTGTATCATTCAGAGGCTGGTCCTCAAATGGTTAAAATGTACACTGATGGCGTCCTCAGACAAGGTAGCACAGAGTAGGAGTTCTCCAGCCAGCTCAGGGTTTGTTCTTTCTGGAGTTACTCCCATTGCTCTACAGCAAGTGTGCTGGGTCTGCAGCAGCAGTGCAGTAAGTGCAGGAGTAGTAAGGAAGAAAAGTTTTCCTGCTGTTTTCATGCAAGGTGCTCCAGATGGCCAAGGGCTGTGTTTTTATGAAGCTGTGAATGAAATTTCACAGGAGGATGGTTGAGGTTGGAGGAGACCCGTGTGGAAGGAGTTCTGAAGTTCATCTGGTCCAGCTGTGCTGCTCAAGCAGGGCCACCCAGAGCCTGCTGCCCAGGAACATCCATGTGTACAGACAGCTTTGGAATATCTCCAAGGACAAGGACTCCCCAGTCTCACTGGGCAATCACTGCAAATCACTGCAGTGCCCAGTCATCCTTACAGTAAAAATATGTTTCCTGATGTTCAAAGGGAACCTCTTGGCTTTCAGTTTCTGCTTGATGTTTAATATAAATGTTATATTTTGGCATTAGGACATGGACAGGGCAGAATCATAGTAAAGGCCTAAGTGACAAGCTGTATCTTCAGTAAACACTGCAACAAGGTATTTATCAGGGGTCTTGTTAATTGTTTGATTTCAAATGAAGTAAGCAACAAACTTGTAATAATAGCAACAATAAGGACAACTAATAGCTAGTGAACTACATCTAATGCAGGCTATGAAAGGATTAGCACAAGGAACAAAGTATGATGAGAATCCAAACTGACAAGTTTGAATACTGAAGTTTTAGAAACAAGCCATGATTTTAGGCACAGATTTATGGAGTTCCAGGCTTTACATGGTCTTCATTAAACACAAAAAGCCTAAGGAGTTAATTAGTCATTGAATTGTCTGATGAATAACAGACAGGATCAAAATGAGCCTGAATAAAGTGCTTGTATATTTTCCTTAAATTAAATATAAGAGATGTGAACTCTTGTAGTTCTTTGCATGTAAGCCAAACAGGAAGCTTCAAGAGAGAACTATGATTTAAGAAGCTCCTTTTATGTTGTAAGTTAAATCATCAGGCAGACTAATTCAATTCCTTTCTGTTTATTGTAAGACTATTTCTCTTACTGGACAAGTCATAAAACTAAATTGACTAAAATATAAGAAATTCCAATTCTTAAAGACTCAGAAACAAGTCCTCTGACTGAGCAGCAGGGCTGCCAGCACATCAAATTTATGAGCAATTTAATTGCTTCTCTGAATTTTCTGCAGTTAAAACTTTTTTACTTTTTTTTGAGCTAAACCTCAAAACCATTCCTGTAATTAAACAGCGATAAACTGTACTCTGTAAAGATTAAACTATTTTTGAATGCAGAACATATTTGAAGGAAATAATGTTTGGAAGTATTAATAAAGACTTCAAGTATGTGTATTAGCATGTGGACATTGCTTTCCATGCCCCCACTTGAAGCAAGAGGAAAAAAAAAAAAGGCATGACAACCATGTAAACTCTCTCCATTTTTAACAAAATTTTTTACAAGGCTGTAGTGCTTTATTTTATTCTTTAACTGAACACTACACTTAGCCATTTCTAGAGAGAAGGCCTTTCAGGCTTCACTAAATTATTTCTATATTTAACAGCATGTAAGTTAAAACATTAGAGTACCTTAAGTGCAATTTCAAGCAGAACTAGATAGAAAAAAAGTCTTCAAAGTATGATTTTGAAAAAGGGCATCTTAGTCACCAGCTTCACTCACTCATTAATTCTGTTACCAACTGTCACAGTCTATCAAGAAAAAAATATGGCTGAGTAAGTCCTCCTCATTATCCCAGTAAATCTTTACTTTTGACCTTGGGTCAGTTAATAACCATATTAACTTAAGACAGACCCTTCAAGCAAATTAGAAAAGCTGATGGCATTTAAGACTGAACTAATTCTGCTCAGGCGTGCTGAGAACCACCACCGCAGTTTCCTGCAGCAGTGTGGCAATGATGGCCCCAAAGCATTACAGCAGTTGTAAATCTTGCCTGGAATCAGGAAGATTATCTATTCTTCCCTCTAGAATATAAATGGAAATAAAAGCAACTCTGGAAAGAAAAGGCTGAGCACAGACTGAAGCATGTTTGTAAGAGATACTCTGCAAGCAGCAAACGCTGATGAGAAGGTTTCAGTTATTCACTAGTTTTGCATGATAAAAGGAAAAAGATTGAAATTGTCTGTGTACTATGAATAGTGTTTTTAAGAGCAAGTTGGGGAAAATAGCATCCTTTAAGAAAAATGGCATTCTAAGCTGCTGACTTTATTCTGCAGCTGTTAGTTTGAAGAAAACAACAAAAAAAGTTTCTAAAGTACAATGGAAGGGAGTGAAATTCATAGCATATCCTTTTCCCATGATGATCCTTAGGATCTATTGGACTGTAAAATCATCTAGTCATGCTTGCAAAAATTAAGGACAACTTGGCCCCCAAGGGACAACAAAACTTTAAAGCAGTAACAGGACTGAACCAGCTCCCAAAAACAACTAGTATGATTATTTTGCTTAGCCTGCAAAAGCAGATGATTGCCTAAAGACTGAGGGAAAGAAACAAACAGGACACATCTAGTTCTTCAGATGAACTTGTTACAGAGTATTTTTGGTAGTTCAATGCATTTGAAAAATCAGAAGCAACAGAACTGGCCCTTTATGCCAGAAAGAAGACAGCTCTTTGTTAATTGAAGGTTGACTCTACTCCAGAAACACTGCTGCTGGAGTGATCTTCCTTGTTTGCTTTAGAGTTATGTCAGTTTACATAAGACTTGGAAGTTAAAACAAGCTCTTGAGCCTTCATGTAGCTGAATGACAAGAGTCCCCTCATCCTGCACTGTTTTAATTAGCAACTATTTGAAGGAGTTCATCAGGGTTGGGTGGGTTAATCTCAGCAATTAAAGGTGTTGGGTAAAGAATATCAGAGCTAAACACATAAAACAAAATCCAAATTCTTCAGACTATTTTACCACCTCCTGATCTCTCTTGTATCTTTTGCTTTAGTAGGAAATTAAACAGTCAGATGGCTGACCAGCTAACACCTATGGGGGTATAGAAGCTTGTATACGAGTTGACAAAAGACTTGCAATGTAAACAGTGAGCTAAGAAACTGAATCTGCTGTTTAACTACGTCCTAAATTATTTTTTTTTCTTGAGGAAACCAAGTAAGATTTGTCTGAGACACTGGCACTACATACCACTCCTCCTTTTCAGCTTTCAAATCTTCATGTTCATCCTCTTCTCAGTTTCTGGCTTAAGAAAAGTTTGCAGTTTGCCCAATTCTGTGCACATAGCCCTGAGCAAAATGAACCCTTACATTTACTGATTGGAGGAAAACAAAGATTTGTTTTTCAAATGTTTCATGACAGCTCTGTTTAGGGGCAATCACCTGCCAAAACCACAAAACCCCATTGGCATCTATCATGCTGGAAGTGACACAGGATTTTTAATGTGCACATCTTTTCCAAATTCGTTCTCAATCATTTGCACACAGGGTGCAAATACAGTTTGAGTATGGCAGAGGCAAGCTTTTGGCACAGATGATACAGCAACTGGACTCATTTATCAACCAAAACATTTACCAACATTATTCAACTGTTGCATTTTTACAAATGGCAAACAAAGCATGTGGCTTCCTGCAGTTTTTGAAAGGTGTGGGAGAAAGCTTCCTACTCATCTTACAAATCTTTCATATTTCTGTTGCCTGAAAATAAACAATTGATCCTGCCAAAAAAAAATCCACAGGACAATTAGCCCTCACCATAAATTGATCCCAAGAGTTGGTGCTAACTTAAAGCAAATGAACCTTGTTTGTATCTGTCTCATGTTTGATCTGCTGAGCAAGATGTGTTGCAAGTGCAAAGGAGACTTTTAAAAGAATATCTCTTTCTCCTGCAGCAAGGATGCCATTATCTCTACCTATTGCTAGAGATATGAAGAGCATGCAAGAGCAGCAATGATGTCTGTCTGTTTCTGATTTCAGGCATTCAGTCTTCTCAATGATCTTCAGTTAGCTTGAAGCAGCAGAATTGGTGGGTGGCACAAAGTGGTGCTTTGAAATTAATTTCTAATCTGATCCTTTAAAGAGCTAATTGGATAGGAAGCTTCCCAAATTGCATTATACATTTCTGTTCACTCAAATTGTATTTATAATATTAAGAATATGCCTACATATTTTTTACTAGATGTAATTTAAATTTTTGGAAAGAGATATGAAGATAGAAAGATTCTTTGCTAAAGTCAGCTTTGGGAATCTGATGGAATGTCTTCATAGCTGCCAAGAGAATCAAAAATGTAGTAATCTTCTACTGGATGGTTTATGCTTTAAGCTAATAAGAGAAGGATGTTATCACCTACTTAACTCCCAACTTAATGAAAAATAACCTCAGATTCAGTTTACTGAGACAAAGCACAAAGTGGAATCTCCCATACACTGGTTATACATTGTGAAATATTTAGATGAAGAAATGAAGAGTTACTCCACATACACAGTAAAATAATATTTTCATATGGACTTTTTTTTTTGGTAAAAAATCAGTACAATGATTCAATAACATCTATTATTATCACCTAATTGAACATTTATACCACATCCACTGAGAGAATATACTTCCCAAATATTTTACATAGCTTGGAATTTAAGCAGTATAAATTCATGCTGATCCCACTGACAGCACTGAGATTTTTTTTGTTGCTTTCATTTGCAGAAAGAATTAAAATTCTTCACTCTACTATTATACATAAGCATTGTTATTTAGATATGACTAGTATATTTCCAACAATCTAAATGCTGCTTGCAAATGGCTCCACTGAACCCTGTATCTAACCATATGTTGTACATTTTCCATTAAATTTGCACAGCAACTCCACCACCTCCTCAGGCAGCATGTTTTTACCCTCCTCTTACTCTTCTTTATTATGAAACTGCATTTTGTGCTGCTAAGTGACAGAACTGGAAACTAAGATAAATAAAAGAGAGAAATATCTTGGAAACAACTTCTTTGCAGGTGCCTGGTGATTCTGGACAGACTGTTAATAGCATGTAATTTCTTCTGTACAGTATATCAACCCACATGCAAAGAATTCTTCTTTAGAGTCTATCTAGAGCTGCTGCTCAAAGGGAAAGCACTAACACTACTATTTCTGACAGACATTCTCTTTCCTACTGTTCTGTAGAAGCAGAATGAAGTGAAACTGTAGGAGCTAGTTGAAAGCCAAATCCTCAGAAGAAACAAACAGCTCCCTCTCAGCAGCTTGAATTCTACTTAATAACATAGCTCATGAGCTTGTGTCAAATATACCAGCTGTTACAATCACAATCCAGTATTTCTTAGGTCTCATTATAATCCATCCTCCTTTCTAGCAATTTACCATCAGCCTACAGTAGTGTGGAGGTGAGCAGGGATTTTAGTTAAAATTAATGTAATGAGCAGTGAACCTTTTTCTTATTTCCGAAGTCAACATATGAATGCAAAAACATGTCAAATAGGTTTACCATGGAACAAAGCAAATTTTCTTGTTGTTTGGAGAAAACTCCTCAAACAAACCTTTTTCTGCTAGGCAAATGGGAAACCACTAAAAGTGAACAACATAAGTTATGTACAGGTTGGAGTTCTAAACTGATATTTCTCAGATCAAACTCAGGGCTCTGATTCCTGGTTTCATAGCAGGCTTAGTTACAGCAGCTGCAGCAGGCTGTCACCACAGCTTCTCAGTCCCCTGCTGTGGGTATTCACACTGACAGACAAACAAAATGACAAACAAAAGCAAAACATACCCACTGCTGGACTCCCAGCAGACAGCAATTCACTGAATTAAGGCAAATTACCACTATTCCCACTTTACATTAGCAGAGTGGCCTGAGGGCCCTCATTCAGAGGCACAGAACCTGTTGGTGATGGCAGCTGATGCCTGATTGCAGTACAGGGGCAGAGTCTCCATCACACTGCAGGTACTCAGACTCCAGAAGCAGTTCCCTGCCAATGTACACGTGGGTGTCATCAGTAACCCCACAGCAGAGTGGGAAGAGAAGGAAAACCTAGCAGCAGCATCTTAATTAAGTGCAAGACTGGAAATCCACAACTCTGTTACCATTCTTCCAATTTTCTTCAGAATTAGGTGTGGGGGCAGCCTGAGCAGCACAGTGGCACAGAGCAGCTGAGCAAGTAGCACTGGGAGAGAGTGGACAGAAGTGTTAGGAATGGGAACACTTTTGGAGTGAAGGGAACCTATTTGAGAGAGATGGGTTTCATCAACAGTGACAGTGTAATTGCACTGCAGGAACTTAAGAGACAGAAATGGAAGACTGAAGGGCAGTCTGCTGGCAATGGCAGAGCAGCCTACATAAAAGAAAATCTTAGGAGTCAAGGTTATCTCCAGAATGTGAATCCATAGGGATTCTGCAGTACATTTTGATGCAGCTAGCACAGAAAATGAACAGCATTAGATTTATTAAAGGTGGAGAAGAGGCTGAAATAGTAATGGAGATTACAGACTGTGATTGTGGGAAACAGAGGAGATTTTAAATCCTTCTCTGTCCCTGAGTAGGCTGTTAAGTACTACATCAGAGCTGATATAAACCTTGATTTTATACAGTGTAATGACAGCTTTCTACAGAAATTAAGAATCTATAGGAAAAAAAGTAGCACTTAGTTTGACTTATATTACTGTCAACAGGGGCTGCATGCCCCAAATCCAACACATTCTTTTAGAAAAAGGTTCACTTTGGTAATGTTTAAGTTTAGAAAGAGGAATCAAGTTGACCAGCTGAAATGAACTTAGAAAGAAACAGCCAAAGGTTAAATTGCTTGCAGATGATTTGGAGAACAAAAGGTGAGGTTCAGAGTCCAAAAATTCTGAAATCAAAAGGTTCAGATGACTTTTTCCTTCTTTTGGTTTGAATGTAAAGAAGGTAATTAAAAGTAAAACTATATTGAGTCCAAGTAAGGAATACAGAAACTGACAAGTTAAATGAAAACTCTTAAGTCAGGCTAAATCTAATTTTTGAAGAACAGGCTAAATCTGTTCTGTAAGTCAGGCTAAATCTAATTTTTGAAGAACAAGTGTTTAAGGTTAAAAAAAAAAAAAGAGAGAAATATGAGGCCTGCTAGAGAGCCATGAGAAACAATAGCAGACGTCTGTTTGAAAGAGCATAGTGCATGAACCAAAGCCTTGCTAAAAAGATAAACTTGCCCCTGTGTTTAGTCTTGAGGAGCATAGACATGTTCCCATGCAAGAGGTTCTTCAAAGAATAAGCCTAATGACTGTTGCACTATTGAGGCTGGACTAGCAGATTTCTTGAGGTCACTTCCAAGTTGAATGGCTCCAGAATTCATTGAAATACCAAGTTAAAAAATCATAAATCTAAAAATGAAAGAGAGCATAAAGCTCATTTCAGAGCTCTACAGGAACTAAAACATGACACCACTGAAACACTGATGCATTGCTTAAAAGTGGCAGCAGATGGATGGTAGGTGGGAAACAGGACCCAAGTCTGAAAACAGGGCTGTAGAAAGCTACAGGCAATTGCAGTCTTCTAGTCTGTACCACACAGGGAATTCTACTGCCAGTCTGTGGAGGTGATTAAGGAGGAGTTAAGTGGCATTCACAGAGAAGTGATCAAGCTGATACAGTATGCCTGGAGTTTCAAACAGCATTAGAAATCAAGCTTCCAGCACATAAAAGGGAAAGTCCTCTTGTTAACTAGTGTCAAGTTAAGTGAGAGGAAGCAGGAGATAAAACATGCGCTCAGTGCTCACACTTGGTGAGCTCAGATCCCCAAGGCACATACACTGGAACTCAATCACAATTTGCAGAAAAGGCCAACACCCTTGTATAGGTGACAAAAACTTAATTCTCCTACCATTCAAGACTGCTAAATGATGGAATTTTTTTTTTTTGTATTCAAGGAATTTAAATATTCTCTCTGAAGAGACACCTCTACAAGAGAGGGAGAGACAGAGAGAATAGCTACAGCTAAATTCTGCAGAATGTCTCAGCACTATATGAAGTCAGCAATCTTCTGTGGTCAGCCTGGCAAAGGCAGTTGGAGATCAATAGCATCTGCATCATTATTTCATGCCTGCTCCTCGTTAGTAAGATAGCTTGACAATCACTGAGGGAGAGTGGTTTACAGTGAGCAATGATTAGGTCTGTCTGAAGTCAGACAGGAAGCCAAGATAAGTGAGGTTGAACAGTGGCACTGTAACTCCAACTCTAAATGCAGATATAAACTAATTAAGTATGCCATGACTTTTTTCCCCATTTTTTAACCTCTAATTAACAGCTAGTAGTGAGAAACACATGAAACTCCAAGTCCAATATCTATCATGAAGAACTTGGGTTTTTTTCCTTTGATTTTTTTTTTGGTTTGGGAGTTTTTGGAGGTAATTTGTTTGTTCTGGTTTGTTTTTGTTATTCCTTCCCCCTCATTAGAATAAATTAGTGTTCCTTCAAACAGGTTATCCTGCCACAGTAAAAAAATTACAAATCTGTTACATTTCAGCTTCATGACATGGAGAAGAATGGCAATATGAGCATATTATACAGGAAGAACAGCAGAACAGCTGCCGCATCCAAAATATTTTAATTCTGGGGGAAAAAAAAAAAAGCTACTTATCCCATTCACAAAACAGAAAAGCTTCAAAGGAATCTGGGAAATTACCAGCTGTATCTGAAACTCATGGCCTTCTTATTCACTTCAGAGTGTTTTGGATTAACTTTTTTGCTGCTCACACAAACAGCAAACTAAAAGCTCCTTCTATTTCTGCCTGTGCAATGTATTCCCAGACTGTGGAGCCAACCTTCAAGTAAAACAGTCCCCTTATTATTTAGTTTTAGTAGTGCCTTTTAGAGCCAGTTATGAGTAAATCAGAAGACCTAGAGAATGTACCAACCCCACTGGACTAAGGCAGGGCCATACATTTGGCATGACTTTCAGCACCAGTATCACAGCTATTCCCAGCAGTGAAAACTACAGTGCTCACAAGTAATGTTTGTGGTCTCCATGAATTCCAAGAAAAATCTTAGCTGCTGTTAGAGGGTTCAGTGTTGTCCTCCTCCAAAAGTTAACGAATTATCTCTGTATATGACTACATTTGGAAGTGTAAATACTTGGGTCTGCAGGACAGAGGACCTTGCTGCATGCAATACTCCTGACCCTTGGTATACCAGAATTTAACATCAAACTAGCAAGTACAGCAAGGCAGTTGTAAAACAAATTTCTCCCTTACATTTTATTTTTCATTTCAAAACAAAAAAAATACTTAAATGAGGAATCTTCCAAGATTCTAAGACATGTCTTGTACTTAATCAAGGTTTAATTTGAACAAAATGATCAAGAAAGTTTGAAAAAAAATTTGTCCCAGTCCTGTGGGATAAATCTATCATATTACAGTTTCCTAAAGATATTTTCTTAAAACCAAAAAAATTTCCAATACTAGCAGTGCTTTTAGGGAGTCAGGCTTATTTTTTAATAATAATTTACAGCCAGTGACTCATAGAAAAAATACCAAGAAAAAAAATACCAAGAAAAGCATTCACATGCAATATTGTTATGACGGACTTAAAAACTGAAAAGAAACCAAAAAATAACCAACAACAACAACAAAAAAAAAGAGCATCAGTTAAACAGTTATTCATCTTAAAATCAAGTTTTCTGATATTTGTAGCTATATGACAAATGAAGTTGATATTTGACTGAAACTCTTTTTGACTTGGGTTTAGACAGATATCACAGTGAAAAAAAAAAGGCATATGATATTTCTAGCCCTTTAAGGTATTTCATATGAATTCTAGTAAGGTAGAAATTGTAGGAAGTTTAACAGAAAACTTCTCGTGGCTCTATTTGCAAGTGAGCAGCACATATAGTTATCAAGGGGTAAAGTATTCAAATTGTTCATTTATAGAATGATTCACATTGGTGACTTTATCTAAATGAACTATTATGTGAGTAGGATGTTTTAGGAACTACTCAGTATGATAGCATATTCTTTAATCGTGATTAGTTAGACTTACAAATGATTATGGAACATACAATGTGTTGCAGCTTTGGATCATTACCCATGGAAATGTAATTCAGAAGCACAAACAATAATTATTTCCATCACTCCTTCTACCGAAACATAGCTTTCTTTAATTAGAATACTGGTAAGTGAGCACAGCAAATATAAGATTTTTTAATAGTTAATCTGATAAAGAATTAATTGAGCTTTTAACGGAGGAAGTTTAATCCTTCAATCAGTGTGCATACAGATTGTGCTACCTTTTAGGAACACCCACTAATGTCATGGAGCAACAGATTACTAAAGATATATTTTCTATGGTGGCAGCCAGCCTCTGGGGCCCTCAGACCTGTCCACACCTCTCAGCAGCAGCAGGGAAGAAGAGAGCCACATAATACAGAAGAATCTCACCCTGCTGCATCCCATTCTTTCCATTGGCAGAGGTTGGCTATTGCCACAGCATGTTGGGATTTAGGAGACAAATCATGAAGTTTCCCCAAATCTGATGAAGGCAGAGCATGCTGAATTGAACTCTCTAAGCCACCAGAACAACTGTTTAGGGACTTCATTCTGTCTTGGATAGCAGATGTCTAACAGAGAACGTGAGAACCAGTGGCAAACATGGACGATGCCCTTCCTGGCCTGCAAGAGCTTGGCATCCTCCTTAATAATAAACCTCTTCTCTGTATGTAAGAGGCAATTTTACTTTCATTACTGAGTCCCTCAGTTTTAGAATGGGCACTAGCATCCTTTATCACTGATGTTCTACTGCAAAGAGTTCCATTCCATTTAATAATCCGTTGTGAGAAACACTTTCTTGTGCTTCAGATGTCTCCTCATTTCATTTGTGCAAGAGTTTTACTGGAACACGAGTGCTGCTTTCAATCTAGCTGGAGAGGGGGTGGTAAAACTGCCTCTCTGAGGATGAAGGAATGGTTGAGAAGCAATGACTAGGTGTTATTTAGGAGAAACTATACACGCTGATTGAAAGTGAGACTGCACACTAACAGACACAGGACATAAACCATCAACATACATATGAAATCACCAGCACTGATGACAAAGGATTAAGGCATTTCTTGGCAGACAAACTGCCACTTGATGTAAAGGCCCATGAGCATTCATCTACCAGCTCATCTGCCAAGAAATGAGCTTCTCTCGGGACTGGTTAATTAACCTGTACCAATAGCTTATGCTAGAAAAGCCCACACCTGTTTCCCAAGTAGATCTCCAGTGAAAAGAGAAGAAACATAAGTGAAATAATATCTAGCAAAGATCCAGACACCAGCTCCCAAGAACATCTCAATTTTTTTCATTACTGTTAAGTGTCTGACTGCATTTTTTCTCCTGTAAAATTACAAGACTATTCAAATAATAAAACCTGTGCATTTTAAGACAGGAATGTCTTTTCCATACCATCTACACTCAGCACAGGTCCATATGAAATAAGCAGGTAAGTCTAGTTAAGATATAAAAGTGTCAGAGGAATTTTGTCTCCTTATAACTGCTTTGTCAGGTAGATGACCCAGCAGTACCTGCCAAAACAGCCATAGAATTAAAGTAATTTAAAGTGACAGGTTCAACTAGTATTTGGGAAATTTACTCATGAAAAAAATTAATTTCCTTGGATTCGTGGAGTTTCTGCTAGTAATTGCTTTGGATTTAAGGAACGATAAATTCAATTTATGGTTAAAGAGTACTAACTTGTGTAATCCTGCAACAAAATACTACTATAATCCAGAGACAAAACAAGAATTTAAACTAGTAAGATTAAAGAGTTTTCAACTGCCAAGCTAAAACTTGAAAATATACATGTCATTTAAAACGGTACTTGTGACTCTTTTGGCCTTCTCCAAAAATATTATATAAGTAATTGCATTTAGACAAAGCTTTAAGATGAAATTGCACCTTCATTCTCTCCAGAAACCATGGCAGGTAATAGAGATTAATAGGTTATAAATGCTTTAGAGACATTCACATGTACAGGTTTATAGCTGCCTTTTCTTACTTAACATGTCTTCTCCATGTGAGTTGAAGGCTCAGGTTCAATTATGCAAACAGAAAGTAAGAGTTTAAACAAGTTCAAGGGTACACTTGAACCCCATTTGAGAAGCAGGAAGGTGGTGCACCAAACCTACCACTACCACAGAGTAGGAACTCCACAATTACACACTCTAGCATGAAGCCCAGAAGATGTACTGGGTGTGATTCCCACTCAGGATAAAACCTGAAATATCACTAAACACCTAAAAGAAGCAATAGATTTAGGACTTAAGGAAAGGGGCAGCAATAGAAACAAGAAGATCCATTGGACTGGTCTCCATTGTACAAGCCATTTTCAAAGTTTTAAACAATGGATAAATGAAATTATTTAATTTGGATAAATAAAATAATTAAAATTAAATTTAATGACTTATCTAGATGATGATATATCAGATAAACCATCTTACTTCTTCTCCTGAAAGATAGTAAGCTGAAAGTAGTCCACCGACGAAACGAATGTTGACTTCAAATACGGAAATTTCAGCATTCTGTTGAAACAAACATAAATTTATTTCTATAGAGGTTTATTTTTACATACATACATATATATATATATACATATATATACATACACATATACAGGTTTTAAGGCACAACAGCCTTAAATAGCAAAACACAGAAGATGTAGGGAAGGCCAACACAAGAATTTAAAGCATTTCTTTCTCTTCCTCGCTTTGACAAAATATCCTCATCCTGCTCAACTTTTCATCTCTTCTTTTGGGCTCTAGGGCTTTCTCCAAATCCACATACCTAAGTACTTATCATTCCTTGCAGATTCAGCATTTGCCCAAAAGGTGCTCTTGGACCTCATGTCCCACGCTATCTCCCCTCACTCCATCTCAGACAGATCAGTATTGATCAAAATGTCCCATCAAGTGCTTTCCTACTTCAGTCTAAATGCTGCTTACTGCAAACAAGAAGGTAACACTAGAATGAGTTTATTATGTGCTCATAAAAAAATGTAATCATTATGTGTATTCACAAGGAAGATGGTTCCCTATTACAGTGATAGCCCTTTCCAAGCTGGTGTGGATGAATCTTTTACTAATGACAAAGACTTGGTCCAGCCAGTATCTACCTCAAAACTCAAAGCACACTCTTTCCCTGCCTTTTGAAATTCAAGCATAATTGAGGAATCTGAGTCTCACATGCTTTTGTTCTTTATTAAGGCAATTCCAATTTTACTCCAACACTCACTCGAGGCATTCAGCTAAAAAGTTGGTCCAGTGAAGTTTCTAAATTTTTGCCTTTTTATGTAATATTACTGTTTTAATTTCTGTGTTTCTGCAGAAAAAGGTGCCCAACAGTGTCCCAAAATTTTGGGCAAGTAAAAAAGGCATTTGACTTTCACATGTTCTGGGTTGCTCTTACTTCTACTGAGTCACTTTTCCTTTTTCTATTTGCCAACATACACTATAACTATATTTAATATAAATCAGTGCATGGTGGAGCTGATGGATTTTCTTCTGAAAGGCTTGCAGGCTTTTTTCATTTAGCTAGGTTTTGTGCTTTTCCAGTTTAAGCATTTAGATGTCAGTTTTTGTAGGAGGGAAGAAGTTGCTCCCTATTTTTTATGGATTTTGAATTGCAGCAAACTGCCTTTACAGAAAAAACAAACAAACAAATCAGCACCGGGCTACTTAACAGAAATATTATTTCATGCTTTTCAGTTTCCAAGGTGCTCTGATTAAGAAAAGGTATCTAGACACCTTGCAGAGTTGGTGAGCTTCTTGTAAATTGTAAAGGTACAGGCTTCAAAACACACTCTCAGGCTTGCTACAGTGCTAGTTGGTCTACACTCAGGAATTTTTCTCCTCCAAAATGTATTCTGCACTTCCCCCTCTAAAAAGAGGACATAATTTCCATTCAGAATGACTCTGATTAATACATAATTAATAGAGTATGTGTGTGCCTGTAAAATTTTTTAACACATGTGAGCACAATTCAAAGGGGCTGACAAAGTAAAGCCATCACACATATCTGACCCTTGAAAACTCAGACTGGCATCATGGCTGAAGACTGCAAAATTATCTTGCTGTCTTGCAGTGTTCAGAACATAACATTCTTACAAGCTTATTTTGAGTAATCTAGAAATCTGCAGTTTCTCCTCTGTCACTGCTCTCTCCCACTGCTCCTCTCCTATTCTTTCTAAGAGAAACAACAAAGTTTAATTTCTGCAGCTTAATTTCTGTTTCCAAAATGCCTTTTATTCAAATTCTGTTATTTCTCTTTACAAGTGTTCAGTCATTGTCTCACTGAATGCAGCAATAAGGCAAATGGAAACAGGTATTCATCTCAACTTCAACATTCCTCTGCAGGCTTTTTTATTATGCCATGATCCACATTAAACCTGGGGAGGGGGATACAAAGACATTTAAATTCTCTAGAAATCTGAACTAACTAGATGATGCATCTGTTCACCTGCTAATCAGGCTACCTGTGTTGGAACTACAGTACATGTACATTAAATACAGAAGTACACCTGAAAATCCAACATATAATACAGCTGGTAGAGAACTGATTTGACTAAAGAAAGGCTGATCTGACCTGATCTGATTGAAGAAAGGATGATCAAATGAGTGAAAGGGGTGGCTTCTCTTCTGTGGAGACTGAGCTAGCTGAAATTCTTATGAATAGTATGAGAATATGAATATGTGAACCTTCTTCAGAAGTTCAGGTCCTTTCCATTTCAATCCTGAGCCTTAGCACAAGTCAAGTACCTTTCTTTGATGTGGGAAGGTTGAAGCTGTAAAGAGGTAGGTCTCAGATGAGGAAATGAGTTAATCAGATATCCCAGACACTTGTGTTTCCTTTGAGAACTGAATTAAATTACTTTTTGATTTTCAATTGCTTCAAGTAAATTGAGTGGTGTATGACCTGAATATTTTGTCTCCAGAACTTTACATTTTGCCTTTCTGGATTTAAATATGACCACTTAACTCACAAAACCATTGCTATCTTTCAAGGAGTGCAAAGGCCCTTTAAGAAGGCTCAGTATGTGTGCACTGACATCTGCTTCTGGAAATCAGCTACAGACAAGAAGACTACTTGGAAATAATTTGAATAAAGGTTTTACTGTTGAGCCACAAAGATTAATTGCACTGTAATACTGAACATGTGTTGAAGGGGTGATCTTTCAGGACATTTCTCGAAGGCAACCATTGTTCTAATGTCATCAGATTCCCAATAGGTCACTTGAACCTCTGAACCTTCATTTGGAATATTTGCCTCTTACCAAAATCTTTATGCAAGCCACTGAAGCAGGCAAACACTGCAACAGTCATTTCATGAATAGTAGATTTGAAATCTGTATGCCTGATAGTTATTCCTAAACTCATTGTACCAGGTTAATATTATTCTCAGCACACAAATAACTCTAAGTGGCAAAACAATTAAAGTTTTATAATGTCACATCAAGCAAACATGTCTACATGTTTTTGTGAAGGAAAGTTTGTGTGAAGAAGTAGTCTGTTAAAGAAATGAACTTGTCCTAAAAGTAGAAGATTTCTGCTAAACCAAATTTACCCTTCTTCCTGGTTTGATTTTTAAAATTTTTGTATGATATGACACATTGAAAATGCCATACCCTGATCATTACTCTCTTTTCATACATTTAATCATCCACATACAGTTTGCACAAATGAGTCTGTATATTTCTACTCAGCAGTAAAATTCTAAGTAAGCAATATTATTTTTTATTTTGCTCTCAGATCAATCTGTATATGAATACCTTAAGATTCATTTAACAGTACCAGAATATATCAGAAAAACTTTCATCTGAACTTCCCAAAATTTCTACTTCACCATCTGTAGAAGTGAGAATTATTTTTTATTTTAAATTTCGCCTTCTCTTTTATTGTTATTATTGTTTTATTGTTTTATTATTCTATTATTGTTTTATTGTTATTGTATCACCTACATAGCAAGTCTGAGAAGTGGTTGAATTAATTCCACTACTTCTAATGGAAATCCTGTAAGGCAAAGTGACTGGACATGCATATTTCAAGATTAATAAGATGTTCCCTTTTTAAGGTACCAAGTGTAAAAGACAGGTCTGAACAACTGGATAAATATAATTTCCAGTTTTATGGTCTTTACATTAGTACCCCAAATAGACTGTGCTCTGTATGAGAATATCTGAAACACCTTTGCTAGTACATCTCTTATCTATGCTAACATCTAAACATCAGTTTGATCTGATATTTGCAGGCCTCACTTTTAGAAAGGATTCTGAAAGTCTGCAGGTACTTGGAAAAGAGTTACATGTATTTGGAATAACATGTTTTTGTTTTAATTCCAGGGCTTTTATGTTAATTGTAGAATGTGAGTAATGTGGTCTTTCATCTTATATTTATTCAGTAATTTATCATTCACTATTTGAACCATAAATGAAATAGTCCAACTACTATACAAGATCCAGAGAAATTGTGACTTCTGATCAGTGTACTTGAGAAAAAAATAGAAAACAAAAAGCAATGTATGAATCCAATATGTGCTGTGAGAGCAAAGCTGACAGGTTTCAGAAATTTCATCTGATTTTTTTATTAGCATCTAAAGATGAAATTACTTTGATGCAGACATACAGCATCCTTTACATTACTGACTAGATGCATAACACCAAAGTTATGTTAAAATTGTTTTTTTAGTAGAAGAAAACCCATCGCTCAGAAACACTCAAGATGCTGGAGAAAATTACAGATATAACTAGGAAACCTATTATACTAACTCCTTTTAAAGAAAGGGAGAGTGACAATGACTTAGCAAGACATATCTTCAAAAAGCAACAAATATAACCAAACAAGGAGGGGGCAGGCAGAATAAAGTGCCAAGACTTACATTAGTTAGCCTGTGTTACTCTGCATTTCTATTTTATTTGCAAATCTATGACAGGGCCAATTTGATCTCAGCTGCATCTCACCACAAGACTTCCCTCCCCCTTCCCTAAACCAGAGGATTACAACTTCAACTGGTAAACTATTGAGGCTTCAAACAGCTGTTATATTGAATTTAATATTGAAAACATTGTTCAGACAACAAACTACTGTCAACTGGGCTCTCCTGAAGGTCTTCTCCCATTGAACTCCTCCAGCTTCCCAAAAATTGGTATTCATATCCTTCTGGATCATTTCCTAATGCATTTATTCCTGATAATCTTCCCCTCCACAATTCACAGACCAAGGCCAAAACAATTTCCATCGGTATTTTCTCATGGGAAGTCACCCTCCCTTATGAACACAACATTTGAAGCACAACACTCTTTTATTTATCCACCTGGCACTCACCAGCAGCACTGGTTACATGTTCTGTCATTCAAAATTCAGCTGGAGAAAATACTGTGTGCTCTTTACACAGATGAATGTATTCCCAATGAACAAATCACCTTAATTTACATTTGATAAAGAGCTTACGCTATTAGTTTTTATAAAGATAACAAAAAATAATGCCACAAGTCCTATCACATCATTTGTTTTAGTCTTCTCTATTGCAAAGATTCCTTCCAAAACCTTCCTTCCTTTGGTTCTCCTGTTCTTGTATCATCAAGAGTGTTCAGAACTTCAGCCACCTCATCTGCATTTCCATCTATTGCTCCTGTGTAGAAGGAATATAGCAACTCCCCCCTCATGCACACACACCATGGCAAGCAGCCCATACCCTGAAGTTTAACAAGCTGTGCAAGAGAACACCAGGGAGCCTGTACTGAACAATGCTGAATAATGTATATAATTCTAGACTAAAAAGTGGACACAAAGGGCCCACATTTCCTGTGAAATGAGATGAACTTGTAATTATTATTACTATTAAATAATAATATTCCCCTGTTGAAGCACAAAGGTTGGGAACAGCAACAAATCCTAGCATTTTCAAGCAGCCCAGGAATTACAATAGAGTCACAGATAGTACTACAATAGCTCACTTTCAACTATTGCAATTAAACAAGATTTTAATTACCTGCAATTGTGGGGGGAAAAAAGTTTCATTCATATTCCACAAATGAAAGTTACTGGCAGCTTGCTAAAATATTCAGTTCCCAAAGACATGGGAAATAATCTTAGCAACCTTTTTATCACAAGTGTCAAAGCCTTGTTATTGCATAACACATTATTTAACCTTGCTGAAGTCTCTGCATTGCAAACTGCAGGCACAAAAATAAAGTGCTACTGAAGGCATTAATAAACTCTAGCAGCAAAAGAACTGTGTTCAGTAATGAATTTGCAGGATCTCGTTTTAGCCCATCAAAATTGGTTCTTACACATAATTAAAACAAAATCAAGTCACTTTGAAGTCTGGCATTTAGAGTGTACTAATAAGTTATGTGGCAAACTAGTAATCAAATAGTCCCACAGACTAAAGAACCATTTTCACCTGCTGGCCTTCTTAAGATTTCTCTCTGACCCATGACTTTTTTTTTCTTTTTTTTTTTTTTCAAATGGGAAAGCTGTTCCAAATAGCTGTATTAGGAAACTTTCTGATTTTTTCACTTGAACAGGAAAAATACCAAGAATAAAGAGCCAAACAACTATAATGTTCCAAGTTAGAACAGTAGGTTGTTGACTGTAAAATACAAGTCAGTCATAATACCAACAGTTTGAAAATAGGATTTAGGTTTGTAAATGCTGAAGTTTGAAATAAGCAAACTGAAGTCTGGAAGTCTGTACTGTTACTGACTGCCACATCACAGATACAACTGAGTCAATGATAAATGCTGGAAGCCTTATTTATGCAAATAATATTTGCTATTCTGGGACCTTGCAAAGGGGGTATGCTAATCTATACATGACAATAGAAAAACCCCCATAACTTCAAGTTTCTCCATTTTCACCAGTTCTTTTCCAGTTCTCAATTAACAGGCATGTCACTCACAAAACTTCTAGGTTGCATGAAGCTGCTGACCAAACCTCTTTGAAAGACACTCAGATTTGCTGAGCTAAGCACAAAGATGAAAGTCAGAAGTGGTAAGTTAGCCTTCAAGCTTCAAAAGTGGTATATAAAATCAGATACAGTGACTGACCGCTGCTTAAGAGCATTGGTAGGACACAAGACAGAGGGCACCCTCACCTTCTTCCTCATTTCCTTCTCTTTATGCAGTTCCTCAATTTATTAGTACCTGTCTTTGAGAGCAAATAATGAAATGCCCTTCATACTTTCCTTATTTCTCTCTTATCTGGGCAAGTGCATGGCTTTCTGCTCCATACCTTGTTCCCATTCTGATCTTGTCTGGCTACACTTCCATCAGACAGCTGGTCAGTTGGTCAGGGTATGAATCCAAGTCCTGTCCCGTGTACAATTTGATTGCTAGCACCTTCTGGTCCTGGTGAGGGTCCCTGTTGTTCCAAGTCAATGCCCAGACATGCTTTAGGACACTGTGTAGACCAAGGACTGCTCCCAGTAGGCAGTACAGGCAAGACTGCCCTTTTGCACAGAAGGAGTTTAGCAGGGCTGAGGAAGAAGGGGATGGATCACTTGGTCACTCATCCTAAAGATACTGGGGTGTGTTTGGGCATGGATGCAGAGCACCATCGATCCAATACTGAACAACTCCCAAACCCTCACTGCTGCACCATGTGGCTCAGCTCCTGCACCACTACTCCCCAACACCTGACCCCTTCATCTGCCTCATCAAGATCCCTTTTCCTCTCTCTCTCTCTTCCCAAGCATGTATTCAATGTTATTTGGCCCTTGGACTGCAGAGATCAATAGCTTTTTCCTTCCCAGTGTGAAGCAGAAGTGGGGTGGTGCTACAGAAACTCCTTCAGAAAGCTCTATGTGTGTGTATGCAGCTTCTGAAACAAATAAGAAAAAATAAGATCAGAGGAGCAGACAGCATGCATAGTTGTAGCTAGGAAACAGCCAAGTTCCCTAAAAATCCCATTAAAGACAGGTTCCCTTTTCCTGCCTTGTAACCTGCTGATACAGAGCCCAGCCCATCAGCTGCAGCCTTGGGCTGTGCACTGTGGAGGGGCGTGTGGGCAGCAGCCTGGGTGGGGAGGTCAGAACAAAGCCTTGTCTATATTAATTAGAAGGGCAAAGATGAATCCCCCAGAGACATGAAGTGATTTAAGAGAGAACAGAGCACATATCCATCGTGCTACTCAAAGCTAAGACCATGGATTTAGCCACTGCAAATATCATCTTTTTCCAAAAGTATGTCTGTATTATAATATTGACAGAATCAGAAAATGCAACATAATTCCTGAAGGAATGGCTCAGTTTAGCTCAAACTTCTGCAAGGTTTCAAATTTAAAAAAAAAAAGTCAGCAGTTGTGACATAAAAAAGCTCCAAGCATTGCAATGTGGATATCTCAGTTATAAAATCATAGGGCTACCAGCTGTAGCTTTAATGAAAATAGCCTGTGTTACACTCCAAAAGGGAAAGCTTCTAAACATACCCACTGACAAGCTTACTAAAGTGCACAAGTTTGCCAAGAAAGGTGCTGCTGACTTAACTAGAGTTTTCCCTCAAAATCAAAACCTATCTTGGGAAAGGTAAAGAAGAGCAACCCTGACATCTAATTCATTGAACTGCGAGATTGAAATCCAACACATAAGGAGACGTTGCCATTTCCCATTAAGTCATCTTTATTCCATAAATTCTTTCATGTGGATAAACTAGTGCCTACTTTACAAAGTAACACCAGGCAACTTTTATGATCAGGTGTTGAGAGTGGTGTGAGTGCTGGCCAAATAGTTTGGTGAATCTTCTGGAGTTTGTAAAATTTTCCTATATCCAGCTGCATTGAGAGAGAACATAAGGAGTAAAAATTCTGCTACAGAATACAGTCACAGCAATTTTTGTAAATAACATCTTAAAGAAAATTAAAGATTTGAAAGATGGTTCTAAGAATAAATGAAGAGAAAAACGTATTCTACTTATGGAAATAAAGGGGAAATATGCTGATTAAGCAGTCCCTGCCCAGGAAATGATCAGAAACATCAAAGACAAGTTTATACTACTCAGAAGAAATAACTCTTAAGGATATGTGAGTCAGTTATTCCAAATAAATCACTTTAATGGGACAAAGGTTTCTAAAACAGAAGCAAGTAATAGTGTACATAACATTTTTGCAGAATATGTCATGTAAGGTCTGATACATGATAAACACTTCAACACAAAAGAGAACTGCTGTTCTTTAAACTGTAAGATATAAATACAAAATGGCATTTGAATCTAAAATCTATACTTAAAGTGGAAAACTAAATAAAAGTGCAAGTTGAGTAGCTTCCAACAATCCAGCCGCCATTAAACAAACGGGCATCCATTATTAAATTTGGCATCGCAGTTATTTATTTTAATTTCCTTGTTCCAGTTTGGGAAAATTCATCTACTCACTGCTGATGCCAATGTAAAATTCAATTACATATGATTATGAAGTATTATGAAAATAATTTTGTGAGGTGTTGAACTCCAGGCTGCTATTTACAGGAATATCAGTAACAATATACTGTTAGTGACGCACGTCAGTGTTATCTGTGAAGCTGCTTTGGTAAATCAGCTTGACTCCTGCATTGAACAGCTAATGGAATATGAAATTTCCAACATTTTCTTAGCTTATAAGCATTACTGAGAAAAAAAAGGTACATCAAAAAGAGGAAATGTAGGCAATACCATCTAAAAGTTTCCAGTACAAAATATATCAAGATATATGTAAACCCAAAGATTTTCATGTTAATAATGTAAATCACTTTACAAAGCTTTACAATGTTCCTCCAAGTAGAGCTCAGCTCATCCTTTTAAGTGGAGTTTGTTATTTTCTGCTGTCTTATCCTGGTTTTTAAACATCTTGATAATACCAAGCTAATAAGACAGGAATTTAGTATTACAAAAATACCTTTAGGGAAAAAAAATTTTATGCACAAAATAAAATTAGTATGTCATTCAGGCTTCTGACACTACACAGGAGCACTGTTTAATATTCTCTATTTACATTCTAAATGTAAATATAAATGCATACTAAATTACTGCTTATATAAACTATGCTACATCCACTCTTATTAACTCCTTAAAAGGATAATTAATTTTCAAGCATGGAAGAGACCCTAATTAAACCTGACTTTTGCATAACTTATTAGAAAGAGTACTTTGTTTTCAGAAAGTGTTTCTAACATTAAGCATGTCAACTACAAGAGCTTTCAAGTGCTCAGTGTACTGTGCTTATTTTACAGTGATCAGAGGTGCTTCATCAGCTCTCTGCACCCAACAATAAATCCTCTGGCCCAAAAAAAAACCCAAAAGGAAGAAAAAAAAGAAACAAATACTAAACCTGGGACTTTGCCATTTAATTGAAGAGGTTCCTACTTGTTCAAGGCCTTTCTAGAATAAAAATTTAATAATGAACTTTGCCGTCAGCTGCACATTTGCCACTTAATAGGGTGATTTGTACATGCAGCTGTGAGGACCTGATGCTTCCTAAGACTAAAGCAGTTCAGATGTGCCAATAGTTCAGCCTAACTCATAATATTCAACTTTACTGGAGTAGACAAAGGAACCTAAGTAGTATGTATGGCATGTACCTTTCCATAAACACAACTAAAATCTGTAGATTTCATAAAGGGAAAATGTAAAAGGTTTGCATAATGAAAAAATTAATGCTTGAAGGGTCCCAATTCTTCTATCCAAAAAAGCTGAAAAGGCTGTTTTTTACTTTATAATGACAAATACTCTATTTCCTTTTTCCTTCCTCCAGTCCAGCTCATTGCCTTCCATCTACCTAAATCTCTCTGACTGAAAAACAGCATATAAGCAGAGCAGTAGATTTCCTATCTTTCAGCTTCCTGCTTTATCTATCAATAATCTAAATTCTTTAGCCTTGCATTATGCTGGTAATACCAAGAACCCAGTCCTCAGTTGGCACTTGGAGACTAAACACAGCATTAAAATTTAATCAGCAATGCTCCTTACCACATTGAAATCCAAGTTTTTTTCAACCCACTCCTTGGCTTCCTTGAACTCCTCTTTCATTTCCATGATGTATAGTGTATCAAGGGCATCCACGATTGTTGCTCCTTGTATGTTACCTGAAATACATGAAGAGCCAGCGATTTACTTTCCAACAGAAGACTTTTCAGTTAGATCTAATTAATTTAAATTAATTCTAATTTCAAAATCCAATTTCAATTAATCCAGTTAAAAACTGGGTGCATAAGCATTCAAGTGGTAACTAGTAATTCACAGCCCTTTGACTCCCATGCCACAACACAACATCATAATATTTAAGTATTTCTTCCACTAATGAACTTTTGAAGAGCTGCTCTAATGCACTGTATTTTCAGCCATATTTTTGCATTTTAAACCACTGACAGAACAGTTCACCGTAAAATAACACAAAACCCAGTAAATCTCGGTAATTGAGAAATTCCTGTTTCTTCCAGTTTGGAACAAAAACAATCAGCTGTTTTTTTGTTTTTATACTCAAACATATACATAAAGCTTTAAGAAGCTGGTGAGTATTGATCCCATTTTAGTTAGGAAAGCCTTTTAAGAAGTACAGTCTGCACAAGATAGCACTGGGGGAGGCAAAGGCAAACCTGCACACATGGATTTGTCAGCTCAGGAAGGGCTGCAAGGCCCTGGTTTTCAGAGCAAGGCACTGGTGGTCTGCAAAACTGGCACCCTTCTACCTCTGTTACAGAGATGGGTAAGAGGTAGCCTTGACCTAACACTGCAAGATGAAATATCACCAGTATGTTGGCTTTGGAATGGATTAAACGTTCATCATCCTGTACTGAAAGGTTAATGTGGATAGTGGGGTTCAAGAAAACACAGTCACTAAAAACACTTTTCCATGCTTACTCCAAATTTACCTTGACCTTTTCAAAATATCATTTTTGTCTAGGAAGAGTTTTAATTCCTATTTATGGGAAAATGTCAAAAATTCAATTTTGACCACTCTACTAAGACTTTTATTTCCTTACTTGGCTCCTGCAGTTTTCATAATGAAAGGAAGACCACTGTTATATTTTAGAGAAGACTGATACAGAAGGAAATATTTAGAATTAGAAAATAATTTAGGTTGCAATCAACAGAGAAAGTCATTATGTCCAATCTCTGTCTCCCTCAGCAGGGCTAATGAGTCAGGTGAATAGCTGACTACTCATTCTGGAATTGATTATACCAGGGGAATAACAAGATAGTAGCTACAACTAATTAAGGAACTTGATTATCCTCTTGTCTCTGAAATACCTGATGAAAAAGTAAACTTAATTTTATAAACTTATCAAATATCAGAATTCAATTTTTCATATTTAAGAAAGAAATCTACTCTCAGTCAATTCTTGCGTTCACTGCCATCATGGGTTTCTGTTTCCACATGAAACAGAGAGGTGATTGGAGAGCTCTGTAAAGAAGGATTGACATAATTTCCTTAAATTAAGGTTCCAGGTAGAAAATAATTTTCCATTTCCACTGTCTTAACAAAATAATATTTGAGGTTGTTACAACAGTTATTTGGTACATTTAACTGAATCAGCTATTTTCTCTATTTTAGCAGCTGTCTATACCAGCCACTTTTGGAATGTCACTTTCCTACTCTGAAGGAAGGAATCTCTACATTTTCCCCCAGATATTCCACTAATAAAACTGCAGCCTGCTTTAGTAAGAAAAACATAATATCCTCCAAGAGCTTATTTGGAACTTGGCTGCCCTTCTCTAATATTAAAGGAACAGTATTCTTTAAACTTGGCTAAGCAATTTATATTTTTCCTGAGCTTATGAGAAAGTGAGAGTGGAAAACTGCTGGAGGACATCTGCTCAAGATCACTACTGCAAAAGCTCTGGAGATGTCTGGTAACTCCATACAACAAAAGCAGTTCCCAGTGAACCTTTACAACTGAGCTCTACTTACAGAAAAACCATCGATAATCTGATTTGCTTCAGTGGATTGTGATAGGCTCACCATGCAAAGACATTCTTTGTGATAATCCTCTTGTAATACAACTAACACCACCACTAAACAGTTAAGCTTTCAATTTTAAGGATTAGTACTTGAGCTGCAACCCACCACTAAGTCAGAAGTAGAAGAGGAGAAAATAAGGAGAAAACTTATTGAGAAATCACCCTTGGAGTCACCTACTTATTATGATTTTTTCCCCTGAACCTGGCATATTTGTGGCCTGCTTAGAGCACAGTTTGAAAAAAATGCTAGAATCTCAAGTAGGTCTTACTTTATTTGAAATTATTTCTGCTATTATTCTGAATGCTCAGAAAATGGAATAAAACAATTAATGCGACACTTAGTCAAGTTTGTCTCAAACAGCTGTGCTTCCAGTTCTTGATAAAAGACAAAAGAATAGAGAAAGAGTCAGTTTAGAGGCCAGAATTATGACTTGTGAACAACCGCAGTTTGTGCTAAGTCAGTCAACAGAATAACTTAAATTTGAGAGTAGTATGGAAATTGTGATGCTGAACAGTTCATTAATAACCAGTCAGACAAACCAGTGGTGAGGCTGGGGGAAGGAGTGCAAAGAAATTAAATGAACATTCCTTATTATGGGATAAGACCAAACCTTTCACAAGCCTATATAAGCTATGTTTCTCAAAGCACAGCACATAAATTATTAAATATGGTTATCACTTGTTCGTTCCTACACAACATTCCCAAGGAATTACACAGCAGTCATGGTCTACAAGAAGCAAAGATTATTGCTAAGCAATTACAGTACACACTCATGACACAGAATATTTGGACAAGAGGACTGTTTTCCTGTACACCTTTAGCACTGCTACAAATTTGACTAACTCTGCGTTACAGAGTGTGAGCCAAGTTGCAGTCACAGTGGTAGAGTTTCAGAGTTGCCCTAGGCAGGAGGAAGATAACACAAAAAAGACTTGGATAAAATTCATAGACCTCAGGTAAATACAGATATATTTTGCAGATAACTAAATATATATGTACTCAAAGTAGAGAAAATGAACTTGAAACTCATAAAACATAAGTTAAAGGAAGTAATTTTGATGATAAAAGAGATAATCAGATGTAAAAGCCTACCAAAATGAAGAATTATTAGTGTCTATCAAAGCCTCCAGACCAGGTACTCACATATGCGCCATTTTACTTCTGTTGTTAACCCTTTACTTTTATCACTCCTCTTTACTGACAGCATAATTTACTCCACGGGATTAATAGAGAACATATAGAATAGACTACTATTAGCTGAAAAGAATGCAAAAGAAATCAGTCAACACAAAATTTTCAGTAGACTATTGAGAAACACCGACAAACTTCCTTTCCAGTTTAACACTTAAAATCTTAAGCAATGATCTGGAAGAAAAAACAAAAAAGAGCATATTGCTAACAAGATTTGTGGACTGTTAAGCACAACAGCTTATTAAAAGCACAGGTAGCCTATATCTCCTCTGGGTAATGCACAGTCAGCCCATTTAAACTGCATGTTTTTTAATATCCAACAGCGCCAGTGTACGTGCGTGCAAATAAAAGAAGAGATTACGTCAGAGAATGCAGTAGCATCTCAGGATTGGGCAGCAAGAGCAGAATAAGAAAAGTGATCAGAGGATGAGTAACTTTGTATGAGTTTCCAGGATGCCACTGCAGGGAGAACTGCTCTGGATGTGAGTGACAACCTTATTAGCACAGCTCTGTGACTGAGCTTATATGGCCATATGGTTGAAGAACCACACCTGGCTTATGGCCAAACCCTTTGAAGTGTGTGCCAAAATAAGTTCTCACTTGTCTAGACCAGGCTTTTAGATATAGCCAGAAATAGAATACTTCAGAATCAATGCATGTTGGTGCACTTAATAATTTAAAATTTCCTCCCATCCCTTGGACACCAAGTTGGCATTTGAGAATACATACAGGTTTGACTAAAGCAACATTTTGATTTGTGCTGGAGGTTTCTTGGCGCGTTGCTTCAAAAGCTGACTCATATCTTAGAACAGTGTTTTCCTTTATTTAAAGTTCACTGAAAAGGTTCCTATGCAATATCATTAGCAATTTAAAGTGTCAAGAGTGATTAATTATTAAAGTGTGCTATGCCAAAACATGAAACTCTTGACTCAAGTACTGGCAAACCCTCTGCAATATTAACACTTTTAATTTCAGTGACTATTCACACCTGGTAAGAGAGTGGAAAGAAAAATTAATTCAATTTTGAACAAATCTAGTTTTTCATATATGTAACATTAAACAATCTAGTGATATTTCTAAAAAGCTCTTCCAAATCTCCAGTATTTTATACATCTGTGCATTTTAGAGCCAGCTCTGGTGTCTTTGATAAAGTTTAAATATTTTTTCCTTCATTGCTTATCTCTGTGCTTCCTGCAGAAGCCTTTGGCATCTACCACGCTTCTGGCACCATGCAGCTCAGCTACATGTTTTGTTATGAACCACCTTCTTTTGTCTGAACCTGCTGCCTAGTAATTTGCTATCTCCACCCCTTCCTTACAAAGGATATCACTCCCCACAAGGAACAATAAATCCTTGCTCCCATCTATGCCACTTTTTATGGACCCCCACATATTGTTCTGGAAAGCTGTCAAGCTTTACTGCTTACTGTGAGCTCAAGCCTGCCCGTTCTGTGCATTAACTCGGAACTATATCTCCTGCTTTACTAAAAGCCAGTTTAAATTAGGAACATTGTCTATTTCTAAGTGCAATTATCGCCTGTTGGGAAATCCTTCTGGATTTGTGGAACTGTTTGCAGTTTGCCATTGTCAAAGCTACCCCAAATAACTTATTTGCACTGCCAAATTTCACTCTGGTCATTTGATTTTTCAGTGTTGGGATAAGTAATTTGAGAGTGTGGCCTCAGCAGTAACAGATTCCTGTGAGAGGCCAGTAATAAGCCTGAAAAATGTTTTTTAGAAATCTAAAACGACAATACACTTGTCATTGTTATGCAACATGACCTCCTCTCAAAAATGCTGCGTTGAGTAATTCATCCACATATCTGCTAATGTTATTCTTAACACAAGTTAATTTAGTTGAGCTAGATGTCAGGCTTGCTTCCACCACATACCAAAACACAAAATTTCTAGGAATACAGCAGGAAGAGTGAAGACAAACAAGATTGGGGTGGGGGGAAGATTTTGAGTCCTTTCAATTTAAATTAATATATTGATTAAACACATGCACAATTAATTGCCTAGGCTATATTAATAGACTTAGAGTTTGAAAAGACACATTGCTATATACTGCCAAGACAGTTTTGGATATAAATTTTGGCAGGCTTTAAAAATATTCATACACCTCAACACTCCATAAAAGAAATGACAAAAAACAGTTCAAAGTGGGAGGAACAGGATCTTACTAAATTATAGTACTTTGGGGTTTGCAGATTGTGAGTATTTATTAAATGCTTCCCTTTTTGCCTCCAGAAAAGGTCCCTTTTCATTGGCAGAGATTAATTATACTATGCCTACAAGTTATAATATCAAACTGGCAATACTGTACATGAAACACAGCTTCAGATAATTAAAAAAGCCCTTTAGTTACAGTCATTTAAGTGCAGAAAACACTTTTAGAAAGAGTTCTCTGCTAGCGCAGCAACACTCATTAGTTTTAAAATTAGTTCAGAAGGCTTAGAGAGGAATAGCCCTAGTTTGAGGGGCTGGTGGTAGAGTGCTATGAAAAAAAAGCAAAATTGTGATTTTGCCACTTTTGCAGTAGGAAGGTAGATTAATAAATTTCTGCTTTAGCTAACCTTGTTAATGGTAAACTGAACTGAAAGATAAAGGTTAAAGAATTAAAAAGTAACAGCACTTTCTCATGGCCTACTTTCTACTAGGAATAGTCAGAGAAGAATTAGTACTCGTGGAAGAAGTCATACCAGGAGATATGCCCTGTCTTGCTAATGGACAGATATGGTGCAAACAGATGCTGAGCTATTCCAATTTATTTGATTAATCTAGAAACAGTTGTACACTTCATGTAATTAAAACAATAAGAATATTTCTGTCTTTTCAAATAGTTGCTACAGCATGGTAAAACCTAACACGGCAAGTACAAAGGAAATAAAAACGTTGCATGGATGTGCTGAAAAGACATTGCCAATGGTCAGAGGCACGTATGTGGCACTGGCTTCAAGGAGAAATCTTTCAGTGTTTCTCTAAAAGTACATTATTCTTGGTATGCACATGTGAGAGAAAGCACCTTCTGCTCATAACATAAATATATCTACAGTCTGCCAGTCTAAAGACTTTCTCAGCTTATCACATACACCCTTACACACACACTGCCTGCAGAACACCAGCAAGACCAAGGCAGTTCCTTGATTTCACAACTTGTTTTCGTGGCCTGAGTTTAGGACAAAATAAGTAATTTCCAAGTTCAGCAAAAAGTCTTCAGCTAAAGATTAGCTCTACTACTAGTAATTTAGCACTAGTACAAGGTGCTAAGGCAGGGCTCTTTTCCTTCCCCCAAAATTAGAACCACCAGTTGTCCCTACCCTTTCTCCTATCAACACCCCAATGGCCATTTTCCTCTTCTCCTAGCCCTGGTATAGTGCCCATATTTCATGATGTTATTTCCTAAGCCACATCCATGTGTAATTACACCTCTCAAAAGTCATCTTATTTTTGTCCTTCTGAGAAACACGGCATGACAGTTATGACTTGCCTTCAAGACACAGCAGTCATTTTAATCTACCTGCAAAATGGAGATTGAAAGGAGCCATGCATTTATACTTCCAAAAAAAAGCTTAGAAGCAGTATAATTTGAAAACAGCTCTCCCCTTCTGTGTCAGGAGAGCTGTACTGTAACTTTTACAACATAAAGCACCACACAGCACTGGACTCTTCTGTTTCTCACAGTGAGATATAAAAGTATCCCATAACAGCCACTCCCAGTATTTGCAAAGCAATGTAAATGCAGCAATTAATTCAAAGGAGGGAAAGTGTTTCATTAGGGATCAAACAGCGCCTAATGAAATGTGCTGTATTTTACTGATACCGAGATGATTCCAAACTTGCATTTTTAAAACAACTGAGACCTGGCAGCTAGAAGAAAAGACAATCTTGGCAAATTGGAGATAGTTATGATGGATGACAGTGAACTGAAGGTCTTACATGATTTCTGAAGGTTGGGAGGAAATTCACAGGGCACAGAGCTGAAGGTAACCTATTCTCCACTAATACAACTCAGAATTACCTTAAATCAGTCAACCATTTGCAATTTTTTAAATCCTTTTTTAAAATAAGAAACAAGGAAGATAAGGAAACTTGTCTGTCCTTTCATGAAGGAAAGAAACCCAACACACAAACAGATCACTATTTTATTGTTTTATGAAAAAGGTGGCATTTGTTGAATTCAAACATGAAGGTAGAGATCAGATCTAATAAATCTGAGTACACTTACAGAAACAAGGTTTTGTTTGTAAAGAACAAAAGGTAGCAATGGATTCGGGCAAGGGTGAGGCAGACCTGCTTGCAGATATGCTGCTCTTTGGTATTCTGTAAAGCAATTCAGCAGAAAGGGACCTCATGTTTATTTTTATTTGCACCAAGATCAATAAGACTGAAGGTGTTTCTAAGGAAAACTCCTCAGCAATAAGATCATATACCAGATGACCATGATGAGAAACTGATCTGCATTTAGACTGACTCTGCCTCTTACTCCTTTAAATAGTTTTATTTTTCAATTCAACACTTGTCCTCTTTCACAGAGAATTGTGCCTGAAGTGACTTAAACTTATGCAATGTCCACAGAACTCCTACTTGAGAATTTCACAAGTCAATACATCTCCAGCTTTTTCTGCAAATCCATGCAATATTATCATTAATTCAAACCTTAGAAATGCATATACCACTTCTGATTTCAAAGGAAACTACATTAAGAGTTTTAATTTTCAAGAAATTTTATGACATTTTGTTGTACTGCAAGAAAACAGAATTCCAATAAATAGTTCCTCAAACATATTAAATCACACAATTATCATTCTCCTGACGACAATAAATAGTTTTCATTTTCAGAGAAGAGAAGGAAAAAGAAACATGATGACTCAGCCTTGAAGTTAACTCAAACTACTCTGGTTTCAAGAACTCAAAAAGAAGTCCAATAACTAACTAGATAATAATTATTTATTAACATTTTTTATATTACCTTGGTGTAGCCAAGCAGTGCATCAAGATCAAAGTAGATGTTGTGTGTTTTCCAACTTATTTCTGTAATCACAACTGCTGTCTCTAAGCAACCTCCAAATATAGTTGGGGATTTGATAAGTGCTCTATTTAGGCTGTTTTAGGAAATGTTTCCACTTCAAGCTATCTTTTGCAAACATTCAACAAAGTAAGTTCCTGTTAAAATCAAAATAATGTATTGATTTTGTCTCAGCTATAGAAATAGTAATTTTTCAGCTTTCTGTTTGAAAAACAAGTTATTTGAATAGAAAAATTGGTGTCAAACAGTTTAATTCTTCATTTTTCTGCAAAACTGAAGATAATGACAGTTCATAGGACTGTATTTATGCTTCCTCAGAATGCTGTTTCTCTTCAGCCACAAGTCCCACTTGGACACCAAGGAAGTCTTGCCTCATTACACTGGATTTCTGCAGTGTGCCTCTCCTAATAGAACTTTTCAGTCCCATATTTGTTCTACACTGATAACAACTTGTGCTAATCTCCTGTACAATATTTAGAGGTGCAAACAACAGTTATATTAATGAAAAAGAAAGCCTGATAAGGGACTCTGGTACAAATTAACAAATATTTATAAGAAATGGAAATAATTCCAAAGAACTGCACACAGCTTTAGCTACCTTCATGAGTGTAGAGAGTATTGTTTGTTCCTTGTATAGGGTTTTTCCCCTTCTCCATACCCTCCCCCTTAGTTTCCTGCTTATTGAATGTGGCATCAATGATTTCCATAGTAAATGTTTAAGACAGGACAGTATTTATTGCAGCAAAACTGTATTTTTATCATGCAACAATGCCATGCTCCATTTATTCTCATTCAGACACTAATCTATAAAAGTCATAGAAAGCACCTACATTTACTGTTACTTTTTACACATAACAGAAGCAAGAAACATCATGCTGCATGACAGGGAGCAGCAAGAAAGCATGTTTATCACTTATAAGCTTTTCAGCTGATTTACTGTTCTATGCTAACGTCACTAAGCACAAAAATACACTGTACTCACCAAATAAATTGCTTGAATGTCCTTGCTTAGATATGGGTTTCAGTTCATTTAATCCCCATGCGTAACGCTTATAATTATCCCAGGCATGCTTCATCATCTGTAGGGAAACCAAAGCAGGATTATGATGTTGATTTAGCAAGAAGCCACAGCAAACACCAACTTGAGAATATTCTCAATATTAAAAATATTTAATACAATTCTTAACTGAATTCCTGCTGTATGCATAGATCTATGAAATATTCAATAAAGAATAACAGTGGCACTGTTTTCCAGGTAGCAGTGGGATGGCTGCTAAAAGAATTACACAACTGTCCTCTCCACTTTTGTTACCTGCAAGCTTATGGTCAAGACACACTCAAAAATAATCAATTTTTAGGATGGGAGTTCATTGGGTCATATACCAATTCAATTGAGATTTTATTTCCCTTAAGCATACATCTCAGAAACTGAGGAAAGTAACATTTTTAAAGAAGGTTTTCCCCCTAGAACCTTTAGATTCTTTAAGGAGAACATAAAGCTTTCAGCAGTTTTCAGATTCTGGCAGAGACCTGCTTGCATAAAATGAGCTGGTTCAAACTCAGCACAGCTAATAACAATAGAAGGATGGTAAAGTGGGCAGGCAGAACACCTAGAAAATGTTTTGAGGTTTGTACAATACAATCTTTTATGACTATAAATGCATCTGTAGCTACTTTCACGTGTCATTTTGCACAAAGAGACGAAAACCTTTACAACTTAACATATCACCACCAAATCACATTTTGCACAAGAAAAGGTGCACCACAGATAAATACTGCTTTGGGAAACAGCCTTGCAGAGCCCAGCACAGCAGTGCTGTGGTAAGAGCAGGGGGCATCCACATGGAAGTCAGGGGAGTGGGTTGACTCAGGAAAGGCTCACACTCTCTACCACCATCACCGGGCATATCTGGTGTGATCTTTTTTCAGTGGTCCAGGTGCATGTCCAGGAGCCCACGTGCCCCTCCCCAAACATCTGGTGAGAAGAATGCACACAGCTCTGCAGGCCTGGTGACAAACCACTGCCACTCCAGCAGGTCCAACACCTCTCCTTGGCAATCACCAGTTTTAACACCTGCTCAGGAATAGTCTTCTTTAAAGGTCACCACAAGCAGCATTACTTTATGTAACAGAAAGAAAGATTTTGCCACCTTGCTGCTCTTCCTCCCTTCTTCCACAAGGCAGAGTAGTGCTGGAAATGCCAGAGGTCATCATCTAGACAAAAAGTGACAATTTCAGACCTTTTCAGAGATAGTGCTTCAGGCTGTCAGATGACAACACTGCTCTGTCCTTGCTTTTAGATCTCTTCTTGAGGCCTTGTGTGTCAAGGATAATTTTGTTAAATAACAGTTATAATCCTAAATTTAAAAGCAGCAGCCTTGGGACATGCTGATAATAGTAATCCTGCACTTTCTCCTTTCCTCTTTCCTTTGCTCAAATCTCAGAGAAATTATGTCAATTAAAAATCTGCATTAAGCCATACTATAACAAATGACAACAGATTTTTTAGAATACTGCCATACTCTTGAAAATAAACATTTCTCCACTATTAATGGGAAAAAAAATGCACATCTATCCTGCAGGAAAATTCACAGATGTTAATTTACACTACAGGTCCAGCTTTACAAATACAAAAATTGGCAATGGCACTTAATATGTGAGCATTTTCAAGCAAAAGATTAGCCTGGTGTCAGATCTCAGCCGAAAGGCAAGTCAGAGGCCCTGTGGAAATGGTCTCGGGCCATGGATAGCAGTGATATGTGGGATGGAATTGCTGCCATCCATGGTCTGAGACCAGCAGGATGGTGTTTCTGTTTCCGTTGCTTGACTTCATTGCAGAATGGCTTAGGAGCTCTCCCAAGATGGGGCTTTTGGTCTCAAAGCAGAACTGTTAATAGGCAGCCAACTGGCAGGCTTTATGACTATGGGCTCTTCTCAGTGCCTGGTACAAGGATCAAGACTGCATGAAACCAATCATTTGTCCACAGCATATTTTCTAATTTACCAATTGAAATTTTCTGGTAGTTTGCCTGTTGTACAAGAAAGACTTATTCTGCCCTGCCATCATATCCCAGACCTGCAAGCTCAGCTTTAGATATCAACATACAAACTCCCAGAGATTTCAGGAGGCTAAATCTTAAGCTTTGTCAAAGCTTATTTTCTCATGCAATCACATCAGAATCTTTTCATTTGCTTAATCTTAATCAGGGCACACCACACAAAAGGGCTTTTTTTAAAATTTAAATAAACTAAACTTGTAATTAAGTGGCCTGAATCAAAGGGCCTAAAGATGTAGTACTATAACAACATTATAATTGCTCAAGCCACTACCAACATTGTTCTTCCCTTTTTCCCTCCTTTTTCTCCTAGCACACCAATGCTCCTCCTCTTGCATAAGAAATGCAGTGGTCATCTATTCCCAAACCAAGTCAGTTCAGGAAACAGAAGCTTCTGCAAGTGATATTCTTGTTTTGAGTCTCAATTTTGTCTTGTCAGATTCCCCAAATCAGATTGTCATGGGTATCAGTTACCAAGAGGGAAAGGCAGGAACAGCTCCAGACTGGTTCAGTCCAGCCACAATAGTCACAAAGTGTGTGATGCTACAAGATGTTCTAGATGTAATCACTTTCCTTTAGTTTTTCCCCATGGATTGACACTTCAATGATATTGTATCATAAATGTATGCATGACTTTGTAGCAGAAACCACTCTGATTACCCTATAGCTCATCAACCCCTAGCTAGTAAGACAACCCAGGAAGATAACCCAGACAGTAGACCACTACCTTCTAATAATATTTATTATTGTATGCCAATGAACATCAGATGGGTTGTTGGGGTTTTTTGACAAAAATTTCCTCCCATTCTGCTAACTACTCAGGTACACTTATCTAATTGCTTCCTAGGAAATTACAATGTGTGGATTCCACAAGCCAAGCAGACAAGAAAAAAAAACCAACAAAACCCCCAAACAAACAAACAATAAACCAAAAAGCACTGCTCTGCCTAAACTTAAGGAAGTATTCCAGTATGAGAAACCCTACCAGAATTTACTGAGCAGATCAAATTCATCTCTTTTGGCTAATCAAAGTATTCTTCAGAACTCTTCCAGAAAGCCTAGATTTAGACAAAACCACGGAGGTTAGTGAGTAAATTTACTCCTAAGAAAGGACATCCTTGCTCAGACATTTGGAGATTTATGGACATACACTGAAAGCAAAAGGTAGCTCCAAAAGCAGTCGGTGAGCCCTCTAGTGTTTCAAAAGAAACGAGTCATTCCAACCAGACACAACCATGAATGGCTCTTTACAAAAAAGTTATTAGCTCGTAGTGTTACTGTGTGACTGGGCAAAGAGCCCGCAGACACAGCAGCCAAAGAACCCTACCTTAATCAACACTGCCTTGCTACACAAGCGACCTTGGGCTTCTGACCTATCAAGAAGTCTCAATTTCTAGGATTCAGTACATCAGAAATACTCTACCGTGGAAATAACAAAACCATGTTGAGTTTCCCGCTACATTAACTTCCTCTCTGTAAATAGCTTCATTTTCTATGTAAGAATGAAAAGGTTCTAAAATATTGAGGAGCAATTTTAATAGACCCAGCTCACCAAGGTAATTCTTTGCTTAGGCAAAGCTCCTAGTACTGGTACTTCGGAAGTTAATTTTAACAGGTTTTTTTGAGAAATCCATCTATCTTTGCAGTCTTCACCTTTTTGTTTGCACAGGAGATCACGAAATCATTGCCTCCTGATTTTTTTTTGGTAATTCAAGAGTCTTTTGATCACATTTCTGACTACTTGTACAAGTGCTGTTGATCACTTGAAATTTCTAAAGATCACAGTTACTGAGAACATCTGGTATATCAACACAACATTACTGATGATGTTAAAAAGAGAAATTCCCAGTGAGGGAGACTCCAACAGCTTTTGACGAAATGATTCCTGATACTCTCTATCTCCTCTACAGTATAACTAACACAATTATTTTAAATAATTACATATTAACCTTCCAGGATGTTAATAGGCAAATGTTATTTGCATAGAAGCATCCCTCAGTTCTTCCAGTTTCACTACATACCAAAAAAAAAAAAATCCCAGAATGGTTGGGATAGGAAAGGAGAGACGATCTGGAGATCAACCACTTCCAGCCTCTGTGCTAAAGCAGGTTCACCCACAGCAGGTTGCACAGGATTTTGTCCAGGCAGGTTTTGAATATCTCTAGAGAAGGAGAATCCACAACCAGCAGCTTGTTCCAGTGCTCTGACACTCTCACAGTAGAGATGTTTTTCCCTCACATTTAGATGGAACTTCCTGTGTTTCTGTTTGTGCCCACTGCCACTTATCTTGCTGCTGGGCACCACTGAAAAGCCTGACCCTGTCTTGACCTTGAGATATTTGTATGCATTGATAAAATCCTATCTCAGTTGTCTCTTCTTCAGGTTCAACAGGCCCTTAGCCTTTCCTCATAGCAGTGAGATGCTTCAGTCCCCATCATCTTCATAGCCTTTTGCTAGACACTCTCCAGTAACTCCTTGTCTTTCTTGAACTGGGGAGCCCAGAAAGGTTCATTGAACCTCAAACTCTAGAACAGACTAACAGCTCTTTCTCTGTGAAAGCAGAGAATAAATAAAACCCTTTCCTACAGCCATAATATTGGCCAACTAAAAGATGATGATAATGAACTCCCATTTGTTGGTATTTTAGTTACTGTCACCTTTCAAAGCACTCTAACACAACACCTAGAGAGGACATATAAGTCACTTGAAATTTGCAAAATACAGCTCTATTCAAACATTGACAGAAAACAACAGCGATACTGAATCAGCAGAGTAAGAGTGGTGTTTAGATGGAAACCCTTGCAGTACCAGGTGGAGTGAAAATAATAACTTAATAAGGTTTATTTTTAGCGGTTACATACAAGTGGGGGAGATGCAAAAGAGGATGTCAGGAAAAGAATTAAAGCACCTTTTAGAACTGGGATATTAAAGGAGAAAAAGGATTAATTGCATGAAATAGTACCATCCTGACCTTCAACAGAGCCATTTAAGTCTTGCCAACAGAGGAGGAAGGCAGAAGACTAAGGTAACTGAAAGTTCAAGAAATGAAGAGAAAAAAAACCCCAAACAACTCCCTTCCAAATCAAACCTCCCCCTACAACAAACCTCTGAAGAAAATGTAACAGTTTATATAGTCTCTATGAACTCCCATCCTGGCTTAAATAATCTTTTCTTTCTCACTTTACACTGATCTTTCTACACATTTAACTTATTCTTACCTTTTAAACTCCTTACCAGAACTACATGTTCACTCAGGCTACTCTCCCTGCATCTTCTCTCCTTGCTGCTGGAACTAAAACATCATTTTTCCACAGTATCAGCAAGGGTAAGGAAGTCCCTAAAATTAGTGAGAAACCTCAACAGGCATTCCACTTGAACTTTCCTCCTGAAAAAATCAACTTGCATGGCTGAGGACTGTTCTGGGTCTGGCTGGGATGGAGTTAGCATCCATCACTGCAGCCCATATGGTGTTTTGAACTGGTGCCTGAAGTAACGCTGATAACACAACAAGGCTGTTGCTGAACAGCACTTGTAAAACAGCAAGGCTTTTTCTTTTTCCAGCTCCTGCCCCTTTTCCACTCCTCCTGAGAGGGAGAATGGAGGAGGTGGCTGTAAGGTTGAGGAGGGGGACAGCTGGGAGAGCTGACTCCAGTTGGTCAAGGGGTTATTTCCTACCATGTTAACATCATGTTCAGCAACAACTGGGGCAGAGGAAGAAAGAGCAGCTTTCCAAGGTGGCTGCTGTTCAGTGACTGGGCGTCAGTCTGACTGTGGGAGGATATGAGTGACTGCCTTCGCACCATTTGTCTCTGTCCCCTCCTTCTTTCACCTAATAAATGGGCTTTATCTTGACCCACCAGTTCTCTGGCTTTCATTCTTCCTGTTCCCTCCTGCAGCCCACCTGGGCCAGCAGCTGTGTGGATGCTTGGCTGCTGGCCCTTTGACCCACCACAGTGTCTCATCAGCACAGGAAGTTTGTGGCCACAATTCAACCTTCCGGTTTCTTTGCCCCAATGAAATATTACATCAACATTAGCAAAACCTCAAGTTATAGAAAGCCTTATATTCTTACTTTCTGTTCCCACTACTGTTCACCAACAAGCTAACTATTCTGTAAACTATTCTGCATAACCTGTTTGCAGCCACTGAGAACCAACCAAATTGCAGCACAGCAGAAAAAATCATTATAAGAATTTATTATTAGCAAATGCAATACTACCTTTGAAATTATTGAATTGCCACCAATTAGGATTTCTCTGTGAAAAACTGTATGATCCACCTTCAGCTGATTCACTATCACTTTCAAAAGGCTGTGCTGGATATATGAAAGCTTCGTTTAATATGCTCTTACTGAATCTACTGATTACCACAGTGAGTAATTTTTAGAAATACACAGGCTTTGTTTCTTTAGTTATCAAAATTATTACATTTGTGTTTCACCATTTTCATAATGATATTAAGTGTAACATTGCGCTTTAAAGAAATAGAAGTTATTAACTGAGTTTATTGAGGCTCTCTTGAATAATATGCAACTAGAAAACATGAAGTAATAGGTTAATTTTCTCTTTATTTCAATACATAATGCTTTTTCTAGGATTAGTAAGCACAACTAGATTGCAAATTCATTTGACATTTTCCCTTGCTTTTGAGCATGATCTTTGTTACCTTTGTCAATATTCACTGTTATTGCTTTGGTAATGCTTTAAACCTTTCATTTTAATCTTTTCTTGCAGTTCTGCATGCAATCCTAACACATTTCAGTGTCTTTTCCATCTGGAAATATTTTGATCACTAATAACTACCTTGACTTTTTTTTTTTTAAAGTAATTTTTATCAGTATTCACAGTGTGTTCAGACTTGCTCTACAGTGGAAATTCTAGGTAAAAATGTAAGGTGTTCTACTGCAGTTACTTCTTCACTGATTAGTTCATAACCTTATCTAAGCAAACATGCAGATCTGACTAACAATGATCCATGTCTGCTTTAGGCTCCTTCAGTTATTCTGTCTACTGTTATGCTGGACTGCTGACAGAATTCACTATAAGCAACTTTCCATAAAACAAAAACTTAATTTTTAAACCAAACACTAAGGTTCACTAGAAAACTAGTAAAAACTGGTTTATATCCAGATCACTGTTTTCTGTACGTAGAATTGTGTCTTGAGTTTATTTGCAAGCTAAAAATTAGCAATTATAGTTGAATTTTATTTTAAGTTATTTTCTGTTACTATTGCTTACTTCAGATACAAAGCTGAAGAAATAATCTCAAATGTATAAAGGTTCATCTTAGTTGATACTGTTTATTTTTTTTTCTCTTGAATCTGACAGAAATGACAGACTCCCTTTCTCTATTGGCAACAGAAAACTGGTTTTTTTCCTTCGAGACATGTAAAATAAATCCTGTCACTATGAACCTTCACATAAATAATCACTTCTTATCTGTCAGCAGGAAGATTACTGCAAATCAGGAGCTTGACAGATTTTTGGTGTTAATAACCTCATTTCCTAATGGCATCACCCTGAGTTAAAAGCAAACCACACAGTGTCAATGTTTGTGTAACAGGCACTGCCGAAGTGTCACCATTTCTCATTTAGCAGGTGGATGATAACCATGCTCCGAAGCCCTGGCAGGCTGGAGGAGTTCCTGTGAGTGCTTCCTGATGGGACTTCCACCCAGCCAAGAAAAGCCACAAATGAGACTTTAGCATTAGTTTAAGGGCCAGCAACATGGATTCCCAGTCCCTGTTTTCCATGAAGCAGCACACGAGTGTTTGGGGAACATTTAGGTGCTCACAGCTTCCTTGTGCACTGTGATGGGAACGAAGGACTCCCAACAACCCACAGGGTAGAGCACTGCCAGACACAAAGTGGGGGAAATACCCATGCCTCCTACCACAGCAAAGGCAGAACTAAGGTAGCCAAACTGGATTACAGGATTTTCCCTTAACATTAAATGTGTGTATCGTATCATGGAATACTTTATAGGGTTCTGTATTTAATGATCTGTATTAAAGGGATATGCGAGCAAAATCCTGCTACTCTTCAGCATTTAAATATCTTACAAATAATTCATTTCTTGCCCACAAGGACAAATTAAAATATAAAAAAACAATCTAGCATTTGCATAAAAGAAAAGGAAGTAAGAAAAAATCAAAAATCTCAAGGCCTATTCTGAGAATTAATTCATCTTTTGTACTGCAAAGCACTTTAAACTTCTCAAATGGAAAGCCTTACAGAAATGCTAAGTATTATTCCCTCATGTGTTAAGTTACAGATAAACTTCTATTCTTATATTTTCTATTCCTCACAGTAGCTTGTAAGCCTCCTTAGGACTGTATTAAACTATCCAACTAATATTCATCATATGCTGTACTGGGCATCATTTATTAACCAGGGACACACTCTGCACAGTGCTTCATTCTGTTACTCATTTTAAAAGGAATCAATTATCCTATTAATTCTGTAACAAGAATTATAATTAAAAGGTAAGTAAAGAGAACAGGAAATTTGCAGGTGAAGTATTTTCTACACTTATTCTATTACTGCACATTTTATTTAATGCACAAGTACACAAGAAAAAAGAGACTATTTCATGTAAGAAATAACTAATAAGAACAGCAGCCCTTATGCTTCGACATCTGCATTAAAAAAAAATCACTTGAAAAATGATTGTATGACATGTGAAACTAATCCACGATAACAAGTCACATTTTACTCATTTGTCAGGTGTACCTCTCTTTGTTACCTGAATATAATTGAAATATCTCTCTTTGTTAACAGTAATGTACTGCTAAAATTATGAATTTACTGAAAACCTGGAGATACCAGAATATTTTACTAATAGTTTCTGAGAGCTAGGATACAGTGCATTAACTATTGAATTGTTCATTTTAGAAGACACCAGAGTGATAAGGCAGAGAAACCTGAAGGAAGATCTTCAGGAAGGAAGAGTTTACCTGCATATTTCCTATATTAATATAATTCAGTTAGTATATTATATTAGCCAATATCTACAGCCTGCTTCTTACCTGGCCATCTCACCAGTACAGCTACAAGCAAAACAAACTTTTTGGTGCAGCACAGAAGTATGGTCCTGAGACCCCTTCCTTGACCAATCAAAAACTAAGAAGGCAAGAAAAACGTATGGCCCTTCCCACAAAGAACACTTTCCTTGCACTTACTGTAACCAAAAGTCTGTTTAATTGCAGCCAAATGAAATAATCTAGTTCAGGGAAATAGAAAAAAGGGTTGTTCAAAATCTTGCCCATATAGTTACCCAAATAACAGCATTCATCCTACTTTGAACCAGCCAGAGTACATCAGTTTTAGCTCAGTTTTAGACTCATTCACTCAACTCCAGTTGTCTTCCACCAAAAGTATAGAAAACAAAATAGATATGCAAGAAAATGCTATTTCCTTATCAAATGGAGGGGTTTGAATAATATTTTTCTTATTATTTTTTATTTTCCATCCCAGGTAAGCTAGGATTTGAGTATGTTCTGTGGGCATTTAAATAGTTTTTCCTGAAAATATCTGCTTTGAAAGCATCAGTTAGGATATTGTTGAACTCCTTCTTCCTCCAGCTCTCAGTTACTAGTGGGTGAACCAACCACACATTCCCACTAACTACAGGACTAAGTGGAAAAAGAAAAGAAAAAGAAAATATAGTACTGAGGTACAGTATTATGAAATGACACACAATTTATGTTAGTAACCAAAAATCTTTTTCAACTTATGCCACTTGTCATTGATGTCTGTATACATAAACAAGACAGAAATCTTGGACTGTCCAAGTCATCCAGTTCCAAACAAAAGAGCAGTCTAAAGAGCAAGCCATACAGCCTCTACCTTACAACTTAGCAACTGTTACCAAGATCTGCATTTCAGAAAAAAAATGAAGCCTACAGCCTGTCACTCAAAACCACTGCATTTCTCCAAGGCTGTCTTCTTCAACACTTAATATAAAAAAGTCAGATGGACTCTAACAGATGCAGGGAAAAAGTATTTCCTTATCAATAGCAGAAGAGATAGATGATGTTTCTTCAGACAACCTATTATTTCAGCAGTTTGGATATCTATTTTTTTCTTAAATCTCTATGGTGGATAAATCAGTGATGCTCTATTCTGTTATTTTATCTAAGGAGAGTCACTGTCAGCTATTTTTTTAAGAACCAGATCACAAAGATGTTTTGTGTTAATTAAACACCCATTAAAAAAGAAACACATCACATTATAAGGTAGTGTGGAAGAACTCAGGTCATTGTTCATTAGTGACAATAAGCAGAAAGAAAATTCAAATATTTTCACTTAAAACAGAAAAGCATTGAAGAGTTGTATAAAGAAATTGAAGAATAGGTAGCAGCCTCTGAAGTTCATGCACAATTTGAATAATGTCACAGAAGGGAAGGCAAAAAGAAAGCAATTTGTGGAAATACTACTATTATGAAGAATAGTAGTATACGTAGACTCATCCCACTCAGTGTCATTTTTTTTTCTTAGTCTACTTATGACTTGCTACAGTTTCCAAGAACTCCCAAGCTGAACAGCGTGAACAGTTCAGTTCCTGCACCTACATGATACAATCATGCTTTTGTTCTCTTTTTCCTACTATTCTTTAAGAAATGATTTGGTAAGTTTGGCTTCTGATTAGATTATAAATTATTCATGGCATGGACTGTATGTCCTACTTGTTTTTAGGTACCTGGCACTCCATAGCATGCTGCTAGTGAAGTTCCCAATCTCAGCAGGGGCAAGGCAAATAAAAAAGTAAGCAGTACAATAATAAGCAGTGTTATGCATTACAATACAGACACAGGAAGTGATTAACATCAAGGTTATCATGTATATATTGTGGTAGGGGAATTAAGCAAAGGCATAAGGTCTGAGTGTCCTGTATTTGGGGAACTTGACCAGCACTGACTGTGTCAGGATCCACAGGCCACCTAATCAGATAAATGTTTCAAGAGGAAAAAAAAATGCCACATAAAGAATGGTAATGTTTAGGCAGCTTACAATATCCATTTTGAATACTGTGATAAAACTGATGAAGGGAAATAGCTGATACACCTTTCCTGTTTTGGTGGTTATTTCATTGTGTGCAGAGCTAGATGTGATGATTAATTTACAGCAAGAAATCTTCACCTTAGAAAAGTTGCTACTATACAACCCATGTTTCCTGGAGATAGGGCCACAGAAATAAATACTCCTTAAAATAATATTTTTTCCTGAAATCAAATGCAGCCCTAGAAAAGCTGTTTGATCAATTCTGACCAAGATAGGTAGATGCGAATTTGAAATGGGCAGAAATCATGAATTTGTAGATGACACTGGATCTTCATCCCATTTTGCCAGGGTCTGACTATCTTAACTGTTCTTCTTGGATCTTTCTATACTAGTGCCATAAGTAGATAGCTCTTGCTTCCTTTCAGAAATGAGCTGGCAGTATTTTGCATAGCTGACATATTGACATATTTTTTTCAGTATAGAAAACACCTTGAAATATTTCTGAAGGCTGGGAAGAGCCGTTAACAATTTATGATTTTCATCTGGAATATTCTGAACAGCCACAATCTTGGGCTGAAATTGAGTTGTGTCCTTGTTGATCAGGAAAAGCAAGTCAATTTACTTGCCCTGTAAAATGTGCATAAATATGTGCAATCCGCACTGAATTTGGTGGGATTGCAGGATAACTCGCTCTGGAGGTATGAGAAGGTCCTTGATCCAAGGTCAGACAGGGCTGCTTAGGTCTGTGCCTCCACAGTGCTGGAACCCCCCAGAGAAGAGCAGAGCTGGCACAGCCACCCTGGGCAGCCCACACCTCTGCCTCCCTGGCTCCCTGTCCTTGCGCACCATCTGAACCCTGCTAAATTTCATGAAGTTCTTGTTGGCCTGTTCTCCAGCCTGTTTTGATCTCTGCCAACAGCAGCCCTGACTCCCAGGCTGGATTTCCTTCCCCTACCCCAAACTGGCTGGTTACAAGCTGGGTAAGGTTGCACTGCATCATATTCTTCAGGTGTCACCTGCTTTTGACCCAGATGTAACTGGTTTTCAGCTGCTGGGAATCAGTCCCATCCTTTTGCCCTAATTCCAGGATATTCTGGTGGTAGAGGTAATGATGCAGACTTAGCCCTTGATCCATGCAGCAACTGTGTATCTGATTAATCCATGTAAATACTCTTCAGTGAACAGGCTCTCTGACTTTGGAAAGTGCAGTTTCACCGTGGCCACAGTATGAGCTGCAGCAGTGGAGACCTTCAGCTTCTCTAACTGGAGAGAGGAGAGGGGAGGGGAAAGGAAGAGCGGGCCTTTTGTCAAAGCTGATGGCCTGAGGATGGGGAAAGTATTTATTGTCAGTACCCAACATTTTTGAAAAGTCAAATTGCCCTCCACTTCATGAATCTGGGGGCAGCATCAAGCTCTAGTAAGTTTCTCATTAACTGGGAACCTCTAGTAGCTTTTGTAGTTTATTTGTATTTTTACTTACTGTTATTAGCCATTTAACTTAAGTTGGTAATGGCCCCAAATCGACTAATAATGCATGGCTCACTGTTTCATTTTTTTTCTTAAGGAAAAAAACTGCAATAAAAAAAGCATTTAAAAGTGATTGCTTCAATCAAGTACAAGTAAATAAAAGAAAATATGATTAAAGAAACATTGCTCTTAGAAAATACATCTGAAATTTTGCCTTTCAATGCCAGTCTGCCATTCATCTCACCGTTATAACTTCTTACCACCAAAGATACTGTCTTATCACTTCCAATTCCCTGGTAGGGAAGCAGGACTGTGGGATGAATGTAGACTAATTTTCCAAGGGGGAGAAACTTCAAGAAGGTTGTTGTTGCTTTTTTAAGTTGTTGTTCCTATCTTAAAAGACATGCTTGATAGACCTGGATATACTGACAATTTCCATTTAACAAAGTGGCCAAAACTTTGTTACTGGCTTTAGCAGCAGAATAAAACTTAGAAGCATATAAGGGGAGATTGAGGTTCAAAATATGTGAAAGTATCTTATTTCATTTTTGTGTGTTAATCATGCTCTGAAACAGCAACTTCAATCTCCTTGATTCATTTTTCCTCTTGAAACATTTATCTGATTAGGTGGCCTGTGGATCCTGACACAGTCAGTGCTGGTCAAGTTCCCCAAATACAGGACACTCAGACCTTATGCCTTTGCTTAATTCCCCTACCACAATATATACATGATACAAACGGTGACTGGATTGGTAAATTAACTTTCCAGATCACATAAACACATCTGCAAAAATACTACTAATAAAAACACTTTCTCCATCCCTAACAGGTGAAATGTATATACTGACATCTATATTTCCTTCTGTCAGGCTGGAGTAATGTTGGCACCTTGGAAATAATGCCTTTATAATGAAAAGTACCACTATGCCATGAGTCCTTTTGTGGAAGGGTAGTGCTTAAGAAGAAACTTAAAAATCTAAACAAGTCTGCTTTTATGTAAATTTAATTTAACCCTTGGGTAGTATTTCTTCCAGTGCTATACAAAGCATATTAGTGCTTTACACAGTATTTTTCTTATATATCCAAATCTTCCTCAGCAATAAGCAGACATAATTGACATAGAAAATCATAAGATGGTTAATAGTTCATCAACTCCATGTGAGTTTGGGCAGAACTGTCACAGGCTTATGGAGAATGCCTCTGATCATGTTTTCATGACAGTCAAAAGAATCAGATACTTAATTATACAAGAAAATGAATGCAAAACCATAAAGCTGTTATGAGACAAAACCAGCCACCAAGGATACTAGTGGTTTGTTCCAAACATCTCCTGGCAGTGGAGGATACAGAAGAAAAAGAAAAGATTCAATTAAGAGGCATGAAGATATTTTCCTCAATGGAAAGGATGAAAAATGGGCAACAAGATAATAATAAAGACATTAGAAAAGTAAGGATTGTTCCTGAATGACTTTGTAAAAGACAAAAGGAAGAAATGAAACACACAAGCAATTAGGTTTGTTACTGAAAAGGCAAACACTCAAGAATCATTGCCAGAAGATGCAGAAACCTAACAGGATACTGAAGGATTTGAGAGAGCAGATGGTCAGAGAGGCCCAAACTTCATACTGCATTTCCTAAGCTGCTAACAAAAAGTGTGTCAAATGCAGTTTTCACAGCACAAATGGAACATAATTTTAGTTTGCACTACCTATAACACAGATAATGGCATGATGACTTTTATTGGGAGATACCTTCTAGCCAACACACCCAGTAGAGACTTTATATTCTAGAGTCATGTAGTCATGATTAAGGTTGGAAAAGACTTCTAAGGCCACCAAGTCCAACTACTAACCCAATCTGCTAAGGCCACCAATAAAATATGTCCCTAAGCATCACAACTACATATCTTTTAATAACCTCAGGGATGAGGATTCCCTGGACAGCCTGTTTCAATGCTTGACAATTTTTTTGTGACAAAGTTTTTCCTAATACCCAACCACTGGTGCAACTTGAGGCCATTCCCCCTTGTCCTATTGCTTGTTACCAGGGAAAGAGTAACCTCACCTCACTACAGCCTCCTTTCAGTCAGCTGTAGAGAGCGATAACATCCCCCCTGAGCCTCCTTTTCTCTAGGCTAAACAACCCCATCTCCCACAATGGGAGAAAATTTTAGCTTTCACTGCCATCTAAATTTACACTTTCGCAGCATATACGGTGCCTCACACAAATATAAGCTACAATAAAAAAACATAGAAAGTGTAATTCTTCTCCATAATACAATGCATTCAACAGCTACCTGTAATTTCTGACCTTTCCTAAGAAGGAACAGGAAAGCCAGCTACAGAGAGAAAGGAAAAACTGTGGATGTGACTGCTTTCCAGACACTCCTTTTTTTTTAATTCTCTTGCTTTTTTCAGGCAGGTATGTAAAACCACACAAGTCTCCCAGAACCTCTGTTGATTCTTCACTTGCATTTCAAGATTCCTTAAGACAACTTAATGTAAACTACAATACAGATGAGACAAAGTCCTTGCTCTCCCTCAAACTATTTTGGACAGTTCAGCCTAAAGTTAAAGCTTTAGGGGCTTGGAACTAGGTGATTTTTAAGGTTTCTTCCAACCCAAATCATCTTATAAAAATAATCTAGGGAGTTTGCTGCAGCTCTTTTCTAAGATATAGTTCAAAGATAACATATTATATGGCAAAAGTGAAAAGAAAACATTCAAATCCTTATAATAATTAAAAAAAAATACCTATGTTAAGTCACCAAGCTACAAAGTGGCTGGTAGAGTAAAGCCAGGGATGAAGTTTGCTGTTGAGAATCTACTTCCCATGTTTATAAACAGCTCTCCCTCAACACACGGAAAACAACCAACCAACCAAACATATACAAGCAAAAAACACATCAACTTCACTTGCTATGGATAGAAAGATGAATTTGACAAGCCCCTTGCAGGCAGGCTGATGGCTGATGAGTAGAGCAGGCAGGGACTGAGCCTCCCCAGCAGCCCACTTGACAGGTCCTGTCAGTTTTCATTTCTGCCTTACTGCCTGCCCACGAGCAGCTTTTGTAAATTCTGAAGATTCTACTTTTGGGTGAAGCATTTTTTGAAAATAAATATATTGTTCTTCAGTCTCACGTTTCTTCCTTAAATCTCAAATTTTTCCACCAGGAATGTTCTCCACCCAGCTCTGGGCTCGACCCCTTTTCCAAGTTTATCCTTTCCCAGCTACCAAGTCCCCAGAGCTCCAGTGCAAACAGCCGCGGTTATCCCTATAGAAAGACTTCAGGAAAACTCCAGCTACATCTACAGTTACATAAACATTGAGGTATGTGTGAACTGTGTTATTCTGCAAGCTTTTTGGGGGTGCAGGCGCAAAGAATTACAGACTGCCAGACTGTGAGCGCGGCAGGGGCAGCAGGAGAGAGGCGCTGTGCCGAGATAATAGCAGCGAGATAGCAGCACCGCCCCGGAGTGCGAGATGCTGCAGATAACACAGGGGGAGCAGCCCACACACACACGGCTCACCCTTCCCTGCGGCACCCCGACAAGGCAGCGAGGGACAAAGGGCAGGCAGGTGGCAGAGATAACAGACTGCCAGCTTTTAACAGGATGGAGGCCAGTGAGAAAAGCAAAACCAGGCTGGTTCACTGCGCTGAGGATGACAAATGGAAAGAACTTGGAAAGCAGAGAACGGGAGAAGGGAATGCAAGGAGAGACAAATCGGGTGTTTGAGGGCACATTATCAATGCAGTGCGTGCTCTCTCTCCTGCAGGTGAGGGAACAGCTAGAGAGGATCTCCTGAGCTCTTCAAATATGGAGCAGACCTTTCCCCAGGTTTATAGCTCATTTGGGTAATACTAATGGAACTCTGCTCATGAAAGTTATGAATTCTGTTTGTACCATTCTGAAACAATGCAAATAACTTTACTCAGGACCTTTTTTGATTGTTTTTCCTGTCTCAAAAATAGATTTCTCCCAGGGCCAAGGCAGGCAACAACCATTCTAGTTCTCAGAAGATACTCAACACAAAAAATGACTGCCAGATCAGAGTCTAAAAGGCGTATCTACTACAGTTTCCTACCCCTAACAAATGCTTATGAATAGTAGAAACAAATAAACATTTCCTATGAGTAATAAGAGTGTTCAGAACTTGAGAGTGGAAGACTTTTGGAGCCAGATGTGATGCTTGCATGATTAATAACGCCCAGTAGAGTTTTCTTCCACGAAATTACTCAACTGTTTTCTGAGCTTGTTTGAATTTTTTATACTCATAACATCCTGCAGAATGATCTCTACAGCTCTGCAACATAGTGTGCAAAGAGCAGGTTTTTTCTGGTTTTATCACCTAGTAGTTTCATTTGATGTGCCTTATATTCGACAAACAGGAATATTTCTCAGAATAGATGTAAATAACACCACTAAGTACACCATAAAAACTGATGTCTTACTCTTACACTTCTTTCTCCCAATTACAGTGCTTTCCTAAAAACACAGACTCCATTTAATCTTAAAGTTTTGAAATAAAGTATGCTTTTATTATTCATTTTGGTAAAGATTGTAGTAGTGGAGAACATACTTGACTGAAACGTATGATATACTCCCTTCTAATTATCTACTATTTTTGAATTAGAAGAAACTAATGTGCCTTAAATCTTAGTGCCTGCATTCAAAGATGGGGAAGAAATTCTCATCTTCTCTGAAATACTTCATTAGATCCATCCATAAGAACTTTATATAAAATTGCCATGTGTTAGCATGGTATCCAGTTTTCACACCATGTTTATGAGCAGCATTTTTTAACTCTCAGTGATGAGCAGTTACCTGCCTATGATCTCAGTCTCTACACATTTAACTGATTTCAGAATCAAATTTCAGAAATCCAGAACTTTTAACTTTTAAGGATTCTAATATAACATTTAGCATGTTAAATTAACATGCCTTAGATGTCTAAGATGACAGTTTAGGACAACAGAGGTTTCAGTCCTTCTAAGGATATAACATTTCACCAGAAGTACACAAAGCTCCTTTTTGAGCACAGAAGTTGAACACATGAGCTATTGGGACAGCTTCTTACAATCTTCTCAAAACTGCAGTATGTTTCATTCCTAGAACTTATTCTTTCACAGTATTCAAAACTGGAAGAGGAAGACATAGTTGTTGGTCTGATACTACTTTTTAACAAATATGTGAAATGTTTTACTCCAAGAATTTGAGAAAGATTTTTCAGTTCTTCCAACGCTCTTCTGCTGCTGTGTTTGGGACTAACAAAGTAAAACTACATAGGTTTTAAAACAAAGTAAAACTACAAGGTTTCTGTCCGGTAATGTCCACTTGAAAGAAAGCTATCATAAAAAAAACCCTCCAGACACATCTGTTAAGTTTGTTTTGTCTGCTCACTTTTACAAAATGCTGAATCATATTTTCTCCACATGCAAAAGAGAAGACTGACCACACACAGAGATCTCATCTGAACATTGTGGCTTGAATCTGTAATTAGCAATGGTTTTAGGTTGTTTAAGTTTGTTTAAAAACCAGGACACAGTGGAAGGGTCTGACATCATTTGTTTAGAATAGGACACAATGTATCCTAGTTGCTTCCTGTTAATCAAAACAATTCATCATTCCCCGTGTCCAGTGATTTAGGGCTGCCAAGCACATGGAACAGCAAACTCATATGTATTGGTGTCCTGATTTTGGCTAGGATGGAGTTAATTTTCTTCTCAGTAGCTATACAGTGCTGAGTTTTGGATTCAGTAAGAGACTAACGTTGATAACACACCAATGTTTTCGTTGTTGCTAAGTGGTACTTATCCAAGTCAAGGACTTTTCAAGTTTCCCAGACTCTGTCAGCAGGTGCACAAGAAGCTGTGAGAGAGCATGGCCAGGACAGCTGAATGAACTGGGCAAAGAGATATTCCATACCATGGAACATCATTCTCTGTATAAAAACCAGAGCACCAGGACTGCACCCCATGGAAGGGACCCACGCTAGAGCAGTTCATGAAGAACAGCAGCGTGTGGGAAGGCCTCCTGTTGGAGAAGTTTGGAAAAGACTGTCTCCTGCTGGAAGAACCCCAAGCTGAGGAAGAGTTTGAGTAGTCTGCCCCTGAGGAGAAAGGAACAGCAGAGAAAATGTGTGATGAACTGGCCACAGACCCCATTTACTGTCCTCTCCACCACTGGAGGGGAAGGAGGCAGACAAAATTAGCATTGAAGCTAATCCCAGGAAGAAAAGAAGGAGGAAATGTATTCTGAGATTTGGGTTTACTTTTCATTACCCTAATCAGATTTGATCTCCCCATGTTGAAGCTGTTATGCCCATGACAGTGACTGGTGAGTGACCTCTCCCTGTCCTTATGTCTACTCACAAGCCTTTCATTCTATTCTCTCTCACCTGTTCAGCTGAGGAGGGGAGAGACAGAGCAGCTTTGGTGGGCATCTGACTTCCACCCAGGGTCAACCCAGCACACTCAGTTAAGCATATTTTCAAACTTTTAGCTGACATGGTTAATTGAGAGTTAAAAAACCTGCAGTAGTTAAGGAAGGCAACGAAGTACTGATGTGAATATTGCAGTGGAAATCTTATTGTCCCATCTGTCAGTCGTAAAAACAAACAAGGCAACTCTATCACTGCCTTACCCTGATGAACACAAGAGACTCATTTCCTTGTATTCTACTTGTACCCATTAATAGCCTATATTCTTTTAAGGCTGTCATTTCTTTGAGGAAAAATCAGCTTTGAGCTTGGTCCTTTTACACGTACTAGTGCAGTAGCCTTGACAAGAGCTACTAGGCAGTGTGTTCATCTGCTACTGACTCTGAAATAGGTCACTAACCATTGCCCCAGCTACATCAAAGCAGACCCCTCCAGAAGTGTCATACCAGTCAGGGCCCACAGCTGGAGTGCTGAACAGCCTGGAGCTTTTCATGTCCCATTCAAGAGCAGTGAGATGTGGCAGGAAAGCCTTTGGGCTGTACAACACAGGAGAGAAGGCTTTGCTCTGTTGCGTGGTACTACTGGAACCGGTCTCATACCACAGCCTCTGGCCAAAGATGGAAAGCCAAAGAGTTGGTGCCACAACACACCACTAGAATTAAAATATTTAGCAGCTCAGGCTTTCCATTTCTCTACCTGACTTCATGCCTACCTTTATATATGATGTCTCTGCTACTCGCTAATAATAGGTAATAACCAGATGCCAGAGCAAGAAATTATCAAGCTTAAATACTGAGCAAGTATTTTACATTTTTTGAGGAAGTTATAAAGTCAGCATCAAAAGTCAATAATGCCTGCTGGTGCAAGTGAGTGCTGTAATCAGACTGCAGACTAAACCCAAGGCAGTTTCAAGCAGATTATAAAATGAAGGGTCTGCAAGAGGCAGCACATCAGAAATACGTCTGTATTTGAAGTTCTGTGGCAGAATTAAATAAACTCAAATTCAAAAACTACAGTCTTCCAAAACACATGCCCTGAAAAGCTTGTTTAATATTTGCAGTCTAGTGCCTTTTTCATTGATTTAAAGAGAAATTGTTTACTGCTTTCTTTTGGAGAACAGCAGTCTGTGTGGAGCATCATTTGCTATGTTTGAAAGTGACAGATACAGCCATAAAGAAAGAAAGCCACTTTCACAGCAGTGCTCCCTCTAATTCTCTGTCTTCCTTCCCAACACTAATGAAGGGACATTAGAATGCTTCAAGAAATCATTGGGAAATGCCAGTTCCATGCCATCATGTCACAGTTACCTCACAAGGTGGGAGAGTTAAATGCCCCACCCCTGATGGAGGCATCTTTCAGTGAGTCCATCTCTTGGAAGCAAACTACTGTAATAATTTGTTCATGGAAGGTATGTTTTCCAAGATCAAAGTGGACTACAGCTTTAGCTTGGCTTTAGTCCACATTTACAAAGTAAATAGAGGTATATATGTTCAACCTATGCCCAAATTTCAAGGAAAAGTACAAATATTCCACAATCTTCATTCACTTTCAGAAATATTTGCCCCCTGTGCTCCAAAAGGCTTGGCACCAGGTGCACATGCCATGTTATTCTATGAATAACACCAGCACACACACTGTGACTTCAGGGAGAGATGATTTTTCAGTGGTAAAGTGTGTGCCAAAAAAGCAGTGGGGTTTTGGTGAATTTCCTTCCAGCTCTGATCTGGCAGAACCACAGCTGGTTAGAATTTTAAGTGTACTGCCAAAGTCCAAGGGAGAATAAAAAGAACATGAGCTTTTGTGCTGATCTTGGGAAAGTGGTTGACTGTACAGCTCTTAAAAGGTCATGAAAAGGCAAAAATCTTTTTTTTTTCCTCACAATACATATTTTCCCTACTTTTCTGTAGAGACAGAAGCAAGTGGGTTTAGAGACAGATGCTAAAATAAATTAAATTCTGCTGTAAAACCCCAAATTATTTCTAAATTTGTCTAGAGGTATTAGTGAGGTCATTGCTACTTCAGTAATACTAACCATCTCACAAAAGCTGGAGAGCACGAGGAAACTGAGAGATGTCCCAAAGTGAGAAATTAACTATGTGAATTAACTGTAGAAATTAAATTCTTATCAAGTACCTTGTAGAAAAAGGTGATTGAGACCTGCTGATAAGAATTTTCAGTAAGCTGTAAAGTAGTGAATAAAATTTGTTTTTCAGCACATTCTGACTTGCAAGCAAATACTGCTGTTGCCCAAAGAGGTCTATATTTAGTTAGTAATAGCCCTTCTGAAGACCAAAAATATTCTTTATCCCCCGCATTCCAAAGGGTGAAAGGCAAAATATATGAATTACACAACATTTAATCAGAGCTCATATAATAGTCATCAGTCCAACTTTATCTACAGCTCCATGCTAAGTTTCAAGAAGTACCTTTCATCATCTGAGCTAAACACTTCCTCCCTGCTCACCAGCCAAAACAAGGGCATTTCCCAGGCTTCAGTCTCACATACAAGCAGGAACAGCTGTGAAATACTCACACCATAGAAAAGCATGCTGCGTAAAAATTACAATTTCAGTTTACTTCTTTGGCAATAATTCCATGTATCAGGGTATGAGCTTTTTCTTTAATCTTTTTTCACTAACAGACATATAGATTTATATATCCAGACACATACAAATCTTCCTCCACTCCAAGTGCTCTTAAATGCTGATTTCCTTGGTAAAATGTGTCACATTCACAACATTCCCAGTTACTAGGTTTTAAATGAAGGATGAGCAAGTTTGCCTGATCGCATCAGAAAATTTTCTCTCCTTCTTATACATAACATCTTTGTGGAATTTAGTAAAGTCCAAGAAAAGCCTGAAGTTGAAATTTGAGCGAGACTGAGGGAGCGGGGAGAAGAAAACATAACATGTAACAAATTCCCTCTTGTTTTGATTAAAGCATGTACAATGCCACCCAGGATGCTTCCTAGAAATAGCATATTTGAAACCAGATATTACAGCATAGCAGGAATATCCAAAAGAAATTATGAATAAGTTATTATCTTCCAAACAATAGGGCATTCACGGCCTGCAGAAGGTCCCCACATAACACAGAATTAAGGGCAACCAAGTTACCAAGCACAAGAGAATCATTATTGGTGATGCTGCAGTAAAATCAGCCACAAAGCTCTCAGGGAATGTTTCTATATGTGGACACAAGGTAGGGCTGGTAAAACAGATACTTCAGTGTGTTTGGCATTGAGGCAGCTGATCATGTCCACATTTATTTACACTGCAGTGTTCACTTGAACACAGGAACTTTTAAAGCTGGTTTGTAGACTCGTCTTGGGCATCAGCCACCAGTCCTGTGCCTTCCTTAGAAAACATACACGTTTTGCAAACAGTGGCAGGAATCTGAAGTGAGAAAAACTCCTTGTGAAAAATAAAGAATATAACTGGCATCACAAAAATACTATGCTCAAAAAAAAGGTAAGAAAAAACTCAGTAAAATCCCCCCCATTAGGGAACACAGTAATGGGTAATTAGCACACCATGAAGCTACTGCAGAGGTACTCTGAAATGCACACATGTAATACCTTGCAGTGCACTACTCTGTGTTTAAAATAGCTCCATCAATATTTGTGTCCTCTAGGTTCTTATGATCAAGACTACAGCTGACCAAAAAACAAATGTTCTCTCGGTGCCCACCAGGTGACCGTTCATCTAGAAATTTCTTTTCACGTGCAAGAGATCAAAATGGTGTGATTTCACTAGTTTAGACTACAGGATCAGCCTTATGTAGGAAAATGCTGAAACTTTGGTTCAAGTCACTGATCAGAAATGTAGAGGTGGACAGGTACAGCCACTGGTCATGCTATGGATTGCTAAACATCCAAAATAACTTTCTTTCTTGATGAAATGAAACCTCCATATTCAGGTACAGTAGAAAATACTCTAATGAAAATTAAAATAAGCCTAACTCCTCTTTAAAACCTCAGAGCCCTTTCCTCAAACTTACTCAGTTCCTACCAAAAGTACTCATTATAGGTTTTTAACAGCTACCTTTTCACACTTATAGGACCAAATAAAAACCCATGTGTGGTCACTGCTCCCATAACAAAAGGCCATAACTTTGGGGTAAAAAGAAGGTTATATAGTCCCTGCTATAGATAGGAGGAGCTTTGCTTCTCACATCACAAAATCAGAATAGGTATATCAAATTGAAGGGATTCTCATGTATTTCTATAATGCTGGAAACCAACCCTTTTAGAAGTGACTAGAGGGTCTGGACACTGAGCATGTGGCAGTGTAAGGAAAGACTTCATTTTCAAAACCAAGCTTCTGTAAAGCCAGACCTCTTTATGATGTCAAAAGTGACAGAAAATCAAATGCTGATGAGTTGAACTCTTCTGAATCCATGTGTAGTTCAACAGTACAACCCCACTGTAAAAATATTTACAGTTCCTCCCCCATATTAAGTCACAAAAACCAGAAGGAAATTTAATTGAAAAATTATAAGCTAGCGGTTAGACCCTTAAAAAAGAAATCAGACAGAACTGTGCTTTAAACCTACTTTAATGGCATCCATGTAAGTTTTAATACAAACTCCAAACCTAACAACTTTGAAATGACTCTGTTAGCTTTCATGTCCTTAGTTTCATATTTGCATTGTATAAACATCAGGTGACTGATATTTTGATCAGAGGTATGCAGAGGAAAGATACCTCAAAACAGCACACAGACCATGTCAGTGTGCTAGTCACCCATCCACAGCCACATCTTTTGCCACAAAGTGGCAAAAGCTGCAACTAAGAGCTTTGTTTTCCATCAATAGCTAGTATTTCAAAAATTCTAATGGCAAGTCCCTGTCTTGTCCCTTAACCAAATCTCTTTGTAAACATTTCCTCATCTTTTTAAATAAAAAAAAAGTCTGCTGAGCTAACATACAGTTGCCTGCTGGGCTTCCCCAGAGAAACAGAGAGGCAGCAAAATAGCCAGGAAAGGCTGCATTGGCATTTCCCTCCACCACCCCAACTCCCAGGATAAAAGCTTGCTTCAGAGCAACTGATGCATGAATGAGAAATGTCTAAACCCCAAGTCTATTTAAATTAAATGCTAGACAGCAGAGATTACAATCCTGAAAGAACTGCAGAAGGCAATGTAAGACCCTGAACTTGAGAGGAATTAGCTCAGTTTCTTCAGGGACCTGATCTACAGGATCCCATGGGAGAATCCCCTGTAGGGCTAAGGTGCCCAGGAGATCTCATTGACCTTCAATGTGCCACATCAGGAGAGGAGGGTGGCTGCATAAGGAGCTCAGGTGGAGGACAAACCTCCAGGGAAGAGGAGAGAAAATGTGGGGAGATGTCCAACAACAGCTCAGAAACACTGGCTGGGCACCAGGGAAGAGGAAGCCAAAACTCATCTGGAAGCTGCCAGAGGACAGGAGGTGCCTTTACATCAACAACAAATGAAGGACCAAACTAAACAGGCACTGGTAACTGAGGAAAAAAAAACAACAAGGAAATTCTGGGGAATTACAAGACAGCTTTATTCCAAATCTTGGGAAGGAAATGGAGCAGAACCTCTTTCACTCTATTTCCAGGAATATGAAGGACAAAACCTTTGCAAATGGTAAGGAAAATTTCCCAAAGGCAAAATTTATCAAATAGACCCAGTTACTTATGATGAAGCCACTGGCTCTGTGGATGAGGGCAGCACAGTAGACACAATTTCCCTGACAGGCTTTTTGACACAGTCCTGACTGAGCACTAAGCAGTGAAAAAGGAATGGACAAGACTCATAAAAAAGTGGCTGGCTTGACACTCTCAAGACAGCTGTAAACAGGTCAAAGTCTAACTAGCAGCTAGCTAGGAGTGACGTGTCCCTGGGGTTCAACTGATCCAATGAGCAAACACACGCAGTCGCCAACTCCACGTGTAATCCAAACTCCAGCAGTCAACAAGGTGGACAAGAGGGCTCCCACCTGAATGATCCCAGGAGCTGATGACCAAGTCTTGAAACCAAATAAAGCCAAATGCAAAAATCTTATGCCTAAGTATATAACGGGAATTTACAGGCTAAAAACCAGCTTTGGGACAGATGTCCTGGGGGTCCTGGTGAACACCTGGTCGAACACAATAAACATCCTTGCAATGATGAAGGAGAACTGTACAGTGGGCTATGTTAGCATGAGTGCATGCTAGTGATGGGAAGCAACCAACATGTTCCATGTGACATTCCTAATGCCTCAAATGGAAGCCCGTTTCTGGTTTTCAGCTCCCCTACAATAATTAGAGATATTCTTTTTAAATTATAGAGAATACAATGACCTATAAAAAGAGGCAGAGGAAGCTGGGTATGTTTGGTCTAGAAAAGAGAGGCTTCTTAATGACTTAGGGGATACCCATGGAGAAAAGGTAGCCCAGATCATCTCAGTGTGGCACAATGAAAGGAGTAAAGGCAGTGTCATCAGTTGCAGCAAGAGAAATTTTATCTAGCCACAATAAAAATTCAAAAATCCTACAATAAGGGTCTTCAGACACCGGAATAGGTTTGTCCAGAGGGGCTGCAGAATGTCCCCCTGCAGAGATTTTCCATGCTTGAGTGCACAAGACTGAGCAACTCAATTTTATTTTCAAGTCAGCTCTGCTCTATGCAAGAGATCAGGCCTCCAGAGGTCCAGTGGCGAGCCTGAATTTCTCTCCTTCTCAACAACAAAATTCTATGGTAAGCAGAAGGCTGGGAAAAAGAACAAATAGGACTACAGTGTGCATAAACCCAGACCAGCTGAGTCTCCATAATGCCTACAGATGATAAGGCTGCATATGAAAACTGTTTCCATGAAGTCAGAAAACTTTCCTAGGGGACATCTACTTTCTGAAATATTTAGATTTATATAATAAAAAAATAACTTAATTAAAGCTAATTACTGAAACATAAGGATTTCTTTGCTTCATCCTAATGTTCTGGATTTTGCTTGTAGCATATGTATAATTCTATTTCCAATTTATATGACAATTTGTCAAACAAAACAAACCCTATGCCTTTAACTTTTTTCAGACCACACAGAGCTTGTCCCTAACAAACCCCATTCTCAGCTACAGAAAACAGACCAATTGCACAGCATATTTCACTCTTATGTAAAACATACATATGGAGAGAGATACGAATACATCTCTATCAATAAATGAATTTGTTTTTTTAAGACATATGGGCTTTTCTTCAGAAAGGTAATTTCTTTGAAGTGCACTTCTTGATCTGTGATCTTCAGCCCTTGACAAGATCACACACCTTTCTATTTCAGTCAGTTCAAGTTCAGTGCCACACTTACTCTAGAGATTTACAGAATAAGACATAAAATAGCAGCCAATTTGCAGCTGGTCATAGTTTTCCCCATGGTGATTCTTCAGACGATCTCATCAGAACAGAGAAAGCAGCATGCAGTTTTGAAGTAGTATAACTTTTAAAATAAGTAACATCTATAACTCTTCTACTCTCTAAATGGTAATTAGGTTTTCTGTTGCTTGATGGGGGTGAGGGATGGAAATACATCACTGCAAATAATTAACATAAATTTCTTTTCTTTAGGCTTTAAAGAATTTAGCATTACTACCTAGGTCCAATTCAGAATATCAAGTGCAATTCTTAAAATCACAGATGGGTGGAGAACTACAACCACAGTAGCAAGCAACAGATTTCCCCACAGACAGCAGTATGGGCAAAGCTTTGACAGCAGTAGCACCATTCACTGCACCAACAGATGTCAGTGCTCAAAGGCAGTGAGAAAAGTGTGAGCAGAGTTAAAGGCTGGGTCTGCATCTGCATGTGTCTGTCACTGAATAGTAAAATTACTATCTCCTTAAGCACTACACTTTGAAAGCAACATGGCTTTTTTTTAGCTTGATATTCTTTTACACTAGCTACTTCCTCTTTCCTTGGAAGAAAGCAGTCCCTGAACAAAAGGAATTTCAAAAGGCAAAGATTCATATTAAGCAGGGAACTAAGTGAAAGAAAAGTATGCAGATACTTTTAGAAAATAGTCTCACAGTGGTCTGAATGCTAATTAAAGAAGCAAGCCACACTGATCTAATGTCATTTTACTGCAATGTTTTAAAAGCAGACACTGACTTTTAATAAATAATTGAAAAAGAGGGTTTATGTTGCCAAGCAATATGATCACCCCTACACAAGTGAGATGATGTAAAATTCTGGGAAGAAAGTATCAGACATTCTTTCTTTCTACTTTATTCATATGAAAAACACATAGAACTGCCTCTACCCTAAATTGCCAGCATTATATATCTCCATATGGGAAGTGCAAAGCTGCATACTTTTCCATTAAAACTGCAACTTCTGTTTCTATCCAGTGTCAGAGAAAGAAGCTGATTCTTCTACAAGTATTTTTGAGATGCACACAAAGTCTTATAACAGCCAGATGTTCCACAGTCATCAGCTCATTCATTGCACAGAATCTTTTCAGTCCTTTGCACAGTATTGCCTACCATCTCCTCTGATTTTCACCTATTTTCTTACCTGATTAGAGATTTGCCCTTAAAAGAAAGGGTCCAAGTTTCAAATAAATCAGAGTCCACTCACTTACTGTATTCTTAAAACAAGTTTAAAACCAAGGTACATGCAGCTTCCAAGAAGGAGTAGGAAGACAAATGGAAATAGATTTTGCACTTGTAGTTACCCTTGCCTAAGAGACCGCATATCTCAGCGTTCCACAAGGACTGTGAATGTTTAATTTTAACAGTTATAAGAACGTAACAGCAGGTTATTCAATCTGTTTGAAAAGCTTTTAAAATCAGAGGCATCAAAATGAGCAATACCTGTATCTTCATAAATACCAGCTATAAAATCCAACCAGCTTACCGTGGAGAGTTTATAGCAAGTTGTCATATTATTTAATGCAAGCCTTTCTTGGTTACAACAGAGTTCAAACTGAAGATTTCAAGATGCAAGAAAGGCAAACTAGGAGTTTTACTACTCTACATGCCTTCCTTCATAACAGCACTGGAGCACAGCGCTCAAGTGTTGCTTCAAAAGCTTCCAAAGCTAGTGATCTAAACACAGAACCAGGGAGTCTCAGGTTTTACCTGTCCCTGCAATAAAACAATGCATTTAGCAGCAGTTTAGTGCTAAAGCAAAGCTGCTCATGTGCAATCATGAATCACACTCAAAGCTCACGTTTAAACTGACCCTAATGAAGTGACACACCCGTGCTGGACACCTGCAGCACAGGTGAGAGCCAAGACAGCCTTCACCCAGCACAAAGCAACAGCCCCTGGTTTAGTGGGGCACGACCAAACAGGAACCAGGTCTCCACGTTCTGCTCTGAAACCTGGCACACTGTGCAACCCTGTGTGAATCAATGGACTGCTCTCAGCCCTAGAAAAGCACCCAAGTGCTTCCTCTCAATACCAAAGCCTTCTGGACTCTGCAGGCAGGGCTGCCAAGCAATAGAACTGAGGCTCAACCACAAGTCTGTAAAAAGTTTAATTTCTTCTGGTTTGGGGAAGCATAAACTTCATTACTCACCAATTATGTTTTCATAACAGACTTGCAGACACGATTAAAAAGTCATGGAAAACAGCAAAACAGAAGATGCCTCTCAGAAGTGTGCACACAATCTTTATGTCACATGCTTTAAAAAGCTCAAACAACTCAGTGAAGAAAGAAAAACAAAAACCAAAAAATTGTATAATGTTGTGGATAAAGAAAATTTTCACACAAAAGGAATCAGCATATTGAGCATCTGGTACATTGCCCATATTGCTTAATTCACAGTCCCTCATCCCCCCCAGTTATTTCCCTCACTAGTAAAATCACAGCTCTTCTATAGATAACTTAGGAAGAGACCACAAAGCCCTTCAAAACTGAGTGTCTAAAACCTGCTTTACACAGAGACACATCTGAATACTTGAGTTTGTTACCAAAAAAGACACACAACCAGAGTGTCTCATCATCTCTGTACCACCTCAGGTAGCAATTTATTGTCAGAGTAAGTGCTGCACTGTTAAGATGGAGTGAACACTGAATCAAAGCCACTTTCCTGAAATATCGCTCTTACTATGCCAAATAAGTTGGGAAGACAAATTTCTTATTTGTAAATAAAGGAAACACTTATCAAGATAGTATCTTTAAGATGAAAACCACAGTAATTTCCTCTTATGCTGGCTCCCCGAGCTAGAAAACACCCCAAGCTAACCAAAGAGGAAGTTAACACACAGCAATCCTCAGAGCAGTATGTTTCAGACAACTTTAAGAAAAGGTCTGTACATCCAACAGTCACACAGGTCTTTCTGCAAGGACATTAATTATTTTCCACAAGAAGAGCTGTCTTCTGCCTCTCCATGACTTCCTTTTCATAAATCCTGTGCTTTCATTAACATTCAAAGAAGGTATCAAAGCCTGGCTGTCTACCACTCTTATTTGCTCCCTGAATGAGATAAGACCTTTTTTTTATCTTAACAGTAGATTTTAATAAACAGGTGGAATTTTTTCTGCTTCAGTTTGTCTGCAGCATAGAACTACAGCCTTAGGCAACTGTACTTACTAACATTATGATTTAGTCTATTTCTTTATATTAATTGGCTGCCATAGGCTACTACACTAGCATTAAGTACAAAATCATCACTATGAGAATGTAACTTCTGCTGAAGTACAGGAGACATTCCATTTTAAGCTTTACCTCACATGTTTACATCACCTTATTTAGTTCTCATGAAGAGTCCTATGTGTCTGGAATTTACATTTTGCCTTTACAGAAAGATAAAGAATTAATCATGTGCTTGTTTTGTTTGTTTTGTTTTGTTTTTGTGAAAATCAGATGTTTTTCACCCAACATTTAAAGCCTTTTCATTGCCCCCACAATTCTGAGGATCTGGTTATAAAGGACATTCAGTTACTTTTGATAAGTTTACCTGTTGAGAATACAGACCAAGCCTGAAGATAGGAAAATTAAATATTATTCTTAGCACACAGAAAACAGGTGCAAGGCTATAAAAACAAGAACCAGCAATTGGGAACACACCCTATTCCAATCAGATATGCACACAGTCATACAGTGAAACACCCCTCCCACTCATGATCCCAGTTCAAATCCAAGATCATTTGACTGAAGGGAGGCTATGAGGTTCTCACTGAAAATCCCCAAACAAAACAAAACAAACCCAAACAAGGCAGCTGAAAACCTGAAACAACTCACCTGAAACAATGTCCTTCCCTAAAAAGACTCTAAGGTGTCTTATCAGGGAGAACATTAATTTGGCAAATATATACCCTATTTCATATTTTGGGGACATAAAGATACCTCAGACCATTCTCCTCCACTTTCCTCTCCTTTTAAATGCAGTGGGCTTAGTGGGGGTCCACTGCATCCGCTGTGCTCAGAACTCCACTAAACCCTTTCAGCTCCCTACCCCCCAGGGCACAAACCCAACTAAAGCAAGAATAGCTTCACATCTGGTTGGCAAGTTGATCTGGCTCTCCATAGGTTCTGCCAAGTGAGTCACTGAATCATACTCAGTAACACAGCTGAAGCTTCTCTGCATCCTGTAGTGCCATTAACCCTAAGCAAGCACTTTAACTTATTGGTTTGTGACATTTTGGATATCATAAGGCAACCCTGGCCACCTCCAGCTTACCATTATCATATGTGATTCCCATCTTTAGGCATTTTATTCACCTCCTCAGTGACTTTTATAAAACCATAAAAAAAACCCCACAACACAAACAGTATTTATCAGGAAGGGAAGCACTATCAAACACTCGAAAAGAAATAGCAAATACAAAAATACTGAAGATTAAAAGTAAATAAACAAAGCTTTGGGTGAGAAAAAAACAAGATTAATTTTAAACTTCAACAAACTTAATAACAAGTATACTGTGTCAGCATTAAGGTCACAAGATACTTCAGGAAAACTTCTTTCGAAATGCATTGATTGCATCATCAGCATGTTGGCAGGAATCACCACACTGCTTACTCATTACATGTCAACTCTTTTCCTTTCACTGAATCATGTTCTTAAAGAAATGTACCATCAGGGAATGTGGCTTTTTCTGTTTGAAACTCAAACCACCCAGTACTTAAACTGCTGTATTTTAACTGTTTCCTCTCCTATGAAGGTCTTCACAAGTAAAAGCGCACTGAATTTTGGTGTACAGTAGCTGGGGCTTCAGTAATTCCTGTTTCTGTGTTTCCTGTCCCCTATTCTGTTATGAGAAGAGGGGTTGGGAGGTAAACCTTCTGAAGTGAAATGCTTCATTCTGCTAAAGATGATTACAGTAGATAGAACCTTTGCTCTGCAAAAGTCTCATTGCAGAGATTCAGTTTTAATGGAGAACTTAGGCAAGAAGAACAGAAACCAGGTGCTAAGACAGAGCTACTCAAAGAGATTTCATACCTTTCTTCCACCTGCTCCCTCACCACAGCCAAAACTAGCACCAAGTCAACCCTTTCATTAACACCTTTGACTCACCAACCTGACAGAAAGTTTAGCAGAAATCCATCCAATTTCTTTCTTTTTTTTTTCTCTGACAGTTTTTAGCTGACTTACTGAGCTGAAGCAGATTATGGAGGGATGCAGTGAAAATCACAGAAAGTAGATAGTGGGAGAATGCAATCAAAAGTGGGATGAAGAGACTTGTTCTCCTCTTCCAATAGCAAGAAGTATTAGTGAGCTCACCTTGTCATATAAACACCCTCATAAGGAAATAAAACTCCATCCAGCTGGCACTGGACCTTCCTGAGCAGCAGCACCAGGATACCAGGCAGTAGGAAAGCAGCTGGTGGAAGCATGCAGGAAGACACAAGGGGCCAACTACCCTTCCACAGCAGTGAGTGACCATCCATAACTTTGCCATCACTCCTTGTTAATGAAGAGATCTTATTATGACCAAGTATTTAATGTCAAGCACATATTAGATCTCTGATTAGTGCTTTATTTCCATGCTCAGAAGCTTTCTTTCCTCAAGATATTGCTGAATATCCCTGTAACATTACTGAGACTTTCATCTAAATTGCATAAAAGCCACCATAGGACTTAAAAAAGCTTCAAAATTCACCCTGCCAATGCCACCTCAATTCATTTCTTTACAGAGAGATGGGGAGGGAAGCTGCAGTCTGTTTTGCTGACTTGCAGCCAGTGCCCTGTTGAGCTCAAAGGACTGGTGTTCAAATTCCTCTCTGCAAGACTTGTACTACATGAACTACATGACTGCAACAGCTGAGAGCTGTGCAAGTACTTGGAGCACTGCATGACCATGCTCTTTAGACATTGATTCCAGTTTACCAGGGAGGCTTTTATCCTGAAAACACGTCCAAACAGCTCTGATCAATAACATGAACAGTTTCCAAGCTAGTTACCTTGTACAAGAACAGCACAGCTGCATTAGTATGGTGCTCCACCATAGAGCTTGCTGTTCAGCAGGATTAATTAGTCTGGGCAGAGCACCACACTAATGTGATTATATAGCTTCTAGTACCTGAGCTAGCTCACTCATCCTTTCTATTCTTTTGCTTTAAAATAAAAAGAGCTTAGGTTTTGCTGTTTTCTTAACACCTAAATAATTCCAGCACCGTTTTCTTTTTCTTGGAAGAGAGAGGACTGAGACTTGGAGAAGACTCAAAATCAGATTTTTTTAATGAAAAGAATCATCTCCTGCTTTCATAGCCTCTTTCCACTATTGTAATCCTCTTCTAATAATTTCTTTTGCTTGTATCAACTACCTATGCACCTGCAAGTCTTCCCTTGACATCAGGAATAATGATGTCCAGCCATAACCAACAGTGACAAAAGCAGAGACTGGAAGACATTGCACTTGAGTGGAACGGAATCAACACTGCCTTCCACTCCTTTTTTCCAGGTAGGGAACAGATACCACAGGAGGCACTTGCCACAGGCATACCAGGGACCCAGACCTTGCTCCAAGTCATGGGAGCACTGGAGGAACTGACTGAAGAATGTAAATTCTGGCAAATGCACTTATGCTGGTATGCTCAAAGTGTGCTTCATTGCTCAAGCCTCCATGAGGCATCCTGCATGAGGACAACACCCAGGCCATGCAGTAAAAAAGTCAGCAGCCACAAGCAACTGTCAGCAGTAGAACAGGAAGTAGTGGGGAAAGCCCCACTGCTGGCAGTGCTGCTCTTTCCTCTGAGGCTGCCTGTAACACATCAACAGAAGAGAAACAGAGCACAAGCACCAGCACAGCACCCATCAGTATCGCTGGTCTCTGATTCACACCCCTCCCTGCACACTGCCAGGCCCCAGTAACACAGTGGGGCAGACCTTTCCACACACACCCTGAGAGCAACCATATAGTTCTGACAGAGTGAAAAAGAAGGGAGGGTTCCCTCATAGCAACAGGATCTCTACTTCATGTTTCCACAAGTATTTTACTTGCTCAATAAGCATCTAGCATTTCTTTTTGGTAATATTAGGTTGGTTTAAATACTAAGAGAGGTTCAAGAACCTTTATATTTCCTTCTTGGTTTAAGTTTCACCCTGTTAATTTTTTTTTCCTAATATAAAAGAGCAAGCTGTAGAAAGAGTGGTTAAAATTTCTAGAACAAAACTTGGCTAAGAAATGCCATAGAATCACAGCATTTCATTGTTTTGTGATTCTAAGTGATATTGTACTGGCTGGACTTCTGAACACACATGTCAACTTAAAATTTAAAACAGTAAATGGACAAAGCAGCTCTAAGGTATCTCCCTTCTCAGCTTTATGTCAGCACATTGGCGGGATGGAGCCCTTCCAGAACAGAAACACAGGGAAGAACAACCTTATTTTTTGGCATTCTTTTCTTTTAAAGTAACTTGCTTCCTTCTGTAAAAAGTATCACTAAGACTACCTTCAAATGTTGAGTTCTAGATATATGACATAAATCATACAATGCAGATGCGAATTCCAGGCACAAAAGAGTATGAAAGCAGAAAGGTTTTTTATGTTTGCATCTCCAGCATGCAACCACTGGGCACAAAGAGAAAAACTTTTAAGGGATAATTCTGGTTTCTGTGCATTTACAGTAGAGTACAAAAGTTCATACTTTAAAAAGATACAATTTAAAGCTATTTAAAGTTTTAAAACTAAGCTAAAAAGACTGCAGATTAGAAATCCATCTTGACACTAAGGTAACAATATAAAAAAGGGGACTAAAGCTTGCAAAAAGACAAAGAGAAAAGCAACAAAAAAGCCAACACATGAAACAATGTGAAGCAAGTCAGCACAGAACAGAAACACTGTTTTATTGTCAATGGAAAAATGTATTCTTCATAAAAAGACAAAAATCAAACCAGGCAAAGTACTGCAAAAATGCTAAAGCAAGTAAGGAACCAAGATGTTAAGATCACATAGTGATTTAGGAAGAAAAGAAACTCCCAGAAACAACACTTAGTATTGAGGACTTAAACTGAGGTATGAAGGAAAGCAAAGATCTGGAAAAAAAGTGCAGTTTCTGGGTCATCTCCTATGCTTAAACAGCCAAAACTCTGGTTTGGGGAGGCTACTGTGAAACTGATGCTCTGTGTGGAAGTGGAGGAGAGAGGATGGAAAGGAAAGGGACATTGAAGAGATACTGGCTATATGTTTGCAAGTACACACACGGATATCCACATGTAGCAAAAGGTAACTCAGACCAGCTGGCACACAGTGGGACCAGCAGGACAACACTTAAACATGCTGCTATCTTCCTCCTCCTGTTTAGTTACTTGTTGCAGTCTTCTGTACCACAGAATCATGTACATCAGGTCTGGAGCCTCATTACTTCTAAATACTTCTCCGTGGCAATGTCACATAGCTGGAAAAAGAGTTTGCTGGTATTTCTAACTTTCCATATACCTCAGGGAGGCTGCATGACTAAACCAGAAGGCAACATGCTCTCTGCACACTTCAAGATGTGGTCTGTACCGTGTACTCCTACCGTGTACTCCTTCTCCCTTCAAAATACCTTTGCATTGGTACATGCTGCTTACGACTTAAAACTATGCTCCACGATTTGCTGAAATAGTTAAAGTCACACAAGGACTCCAGAGCACAGAACACAACTTGATATTTGTGAGAGCTTCTGACATGATGCTCCATGTGATATCACAGCTCACTTTTCAGAGCACTCTATACAAACACACAATAAAAATAAATACTTTTAACTAAGGCTAACCGGGTTTCACAAATACTGAAATACTCTGTAGTAAGTCTGTAGTAAGCCTATCTCATTTCCATCACCACAGTACATGAAATATATACTACTAATTAATTCATAAACCCTAATCTCTGCAGGCAGCTGAAATTGTCAGTTCGATAAATTAACCAGCCAGCACTGATGGGAAGTTGAACTGTATTACTAAGGAAATTCTTCTTCTGCTAGAGGACCCTGTCAAACTCTGCCCACGACAGCATTACCTAGACAGAGTTTGGAGAATTTTTGTAGGGAAGGATTTAAACCGGTACCTGAACCAACCGAGCAGCAGGACCAAAAAAAGGTGGTTGAAGGAATTCATCAAAGCACACACAGCTCTGACACTTTACCGCTGCAACCTAAATTGACTGTATTTGCCAAATGCCCTCAACTCTTCAGACAGCCGATACCGCTGAATAGCGAACCGCACGAACCCGAGTCAGACCGCGACACCTCTGGAGCGCTGCACCGCACCTGCGCCCCGCCGGACAGCCCCGGCAGCTCCTCTGCCGGCAGCGCGGCACGGGCACGGAGCCGTGCCCCGCTGCCTCCCGCACCCGCGGAGGATCGGACACCCACCGCCCGAGCCCGGGACGTCCCATGGGGAGCGCAGGCGGACCCGCGCCGCTCTTTCTCCCCGGCGTCGCCGTCCCCAGCCCTCGGCGACCCGCGGAGCGATCCCTAGCCTGCCAGCCCTGGCGGGGCTTTGCTTTCTGCCCGGGTTTCGGTGCAACAGCTGGGGGAGCCCGGCAACATCGGGAGGGAGGGAGGCGCAGCCAGAACGGAGCCGGCAGCGCGGGCGCCCAAGCGGGAACGCACCGCGGGCTGCGAGGATGCAACCGCCGCCGACCTGCGCTGCGGCTACCGAGGGACAGCCGGCCAGAAAGACCCTCTTCCCGCAAGGAGGAGGCGGCAGGAGGGGTCAGGGGTCCCCCAACACCGCCGCCAGAGACCTGTTGCCCCGCGCGGGAGCGTCGAGGCGCATCCCCCGGAGCGGGACCGACAGCCACCACCACCCACCTCTTTGATTTTCTCCCTCCTCTGCCGGACGTCGGGGTCGGCGGGCTCCTGCCCCACGGCGCCGACGGGCTGGCGGAAAAGGCGCTGGGGCAGCCCGGGGGCACCCGCCTCCTTCCTGCCGCGGGCGTCCTGCAGAAGTTTCTCCTTGTCCTGGCGGATGTCTCTGCGGATCTCCTCGGGCAGCTTCTGCAGCGTCTCCTTGGCCTCCCGCAGAGCCCGCTCGTGGTCCGCGCGGATCCGCTCCAGGCTGCCCGGCCCGCCCGCGGCCGCCGCCGCCGCCGGGCCGCCTCCGGGCTGCGGAGGGGCGCGGGGCTGCCCGCCGGGCGGCGGCGGCGGCGGCTGCAGGGCGGCCGAGTGGAAGAAGACGCCGCTGAGAAGCTTGGAGGAGTCGGGCAGGAAAAAGATGGCCCCGAAGCAGAGGGTGATGAAGGCGCTGAACACCAGCAGCAGCACGAACTTCTCCGTCAGCCGGAACGCGCCGGGGCCCGCCGCCTTCCTGCCCCCGCCGCCCGCGCCGCTGCCCGCGGGGCCGCCCAGCGTCCCCGGCCCCGCCGCGCTACCGAAGAGCGGCAGCAAGCTGGCGGCGGGCATGACCCCCGCGCCGCCTCAGCGCCGCGCTGCGCGCCCCGCCGCCGCCGCCGCGCAGGGACCGCACCGCACCGGACGGCTCGGCTCCGTCGCCCCCTCCCCGCCTCGGCCGCACAAAGTTTCCCCTGGCGGACGCGGCAACTTTTCCCTTCCCCGCGGGCGCGCTCCCTCTGCTCCCCCGCCGGCAGCGTCTGCGGGGCGGGCGCTGTCAGCTCCAGCCCATGCTGCCGCCGGGCCGCCGCCGCCGCCGCGGGTGCCGCTCCCCGCTCCGCCCGCGCGGAACTGCCGGGCAGCCGGGGGCGGGGCGGGGCGGGGCGGGGCCGCCGCCGGCCCAATGGCGGGGGGGGCGGGGCGCGGGCGCTGCCGGACCGCGGGTCCCGGGGCTCAGCCGCGGGATGCGCTGCCCTGGGCGCCGCCGGAGCTCCGCGGCCGGAGGGGAGCGGCAGCAGCAGCGGCGGGGCGCGCCCGCTTCGGCCCCGTGGGCGGCGTCGGCCCGGGGCGGGCGGGTGCGCGGCTCCGAGAGATGCCGGCGGCGCGCCCTCGCGCACCCACGTGCACGCTGGTGCGCGCACACACACGCGCGTGTACGCCCGGAGAGGCGCGCGGCGGGGGCCTGCGCGCTCACAGGCGCGCACGCACTCGCCGGGGGCGCGCGCCGGGCCGGGGGCGGTGCGAGGGGAGCGGGGGCACGGCGGGGCCGGGAACAACTCCTGATCCGTCGGGTAGGACGAGCCTTTATCTGTTCTTTGCATGAAAAACAAGGGTTAATTTTATTTATTGTCTTTTGTTTTTTTTTTTTTTCTGTAGGTAAAAGTGCACCTTGTAAAAGGAAGCAGGGTACGTATATCTGTGCAGTGTGAAAATCCGACTTTTCATCTAAGCTCGTACGAATGAAAAGACCATCGTGTGTTGGCACAAGGAAATACCGAATTTGATAGTGGATCAAATTGCTGCATCCAGCTCCCCAAGCATCAAGCGAGAGGGAAAGTTTCAAAAAAAAAAATCGATTTATTATTTTTGCCCGTGTTACAGAGCCATGCAATAATCAGCAGGCATGTAAGAAGGATAAAATGTTGCATCACTTTAACAGAAAAAGGGAACCCAGCCAACATCCAGGGGTTTATCTCCAACTCTTTTGGAACATACTCAGAGTCTACCTAGAGTTTCACAGCAGTTCAGCACTGTAATCTTGAACATTTCCCCCAAAAGGTTAACCACACAGTCAGAAAGAAAACAGTGAGATATGTGGTCTCAGAAGTTAGGATGCTGAGGCTGGTTTGTTTGTGTATTTGCATGGCTTTATTTTACAAGGGATAAAAAACAAAACAAAACAAAAAGCAAAAAAAAAAAAAAACCCTAAAAGGACAGTAGAGGGAAGTCTGTGCTTTAAGCAAGGGCAGGGAGAAGGCATTGTGTGAGCCTTAAAGACATGATTTTGAAAATGGGCTTGGCATGGAGCTAATTCTGCTCCCAGTGGAATTAAGGGGAGTTTTACCATTGACTTAATAGGAATAAAGCAAGGCTGCTGCCCAGTGCTTTTCCAAATCCCTTTCTTTAGAAGTTAGAATATGTAACAGATTAATTAAAAACAGGTTCAGAGAAGACAGTTATATAGAGTTATATAGAAATGAGAGAGTGAGTCCTGCAAAATTCCCCTAAGTATATAAGCAAATGCTTCTGTAAAATTTCAGGATTATACATGAAACTGAAGGATCAGGGGCCCAACTTCATATTCAGTGAGATCAGTAATTCAATTTAATTTTTATTCTGGTTTTCTTTTAAATCCTATTTTTTCCTGAGTTGCATTTTCCCACATTTAGATGTGAAACTATTGCTCAAACTAAACAATGAGCACTCTGACTTTGACACACATTTCCCAGAAATGTTTAACGTAGCCTAATAGCTGTGCCAAGACAAAATTGTTTAGGGTTGAAGAAATCAGACTGCTTGGAAAAGGAGATAAGAATCCATGGTGATTTTAGTTTTGTTTTTGGTTTGTTTTTTTTTTAAGCAACATTAAGGTAGCAAATATGGGGTTTAGCTGTTGAAAGACAGTTGACTAATGAAAAAGCTTCCTAAATGGTGAAATACCACTCTCAGCTTCAGCGAGCATATTCTGCTTCAGTCACTGCATATGTGGGTGTGCAATATTTCTCACAGATTCCCCTCAAAACTCATCACTACTTATATGATAATATTTGGAGGCTGAAGTTATTGCTGGAAGAAATGCCCTCCTTCAGTATTCTGGAGTCATTCCTTAGGTTGCCATATTTCTACAGCACTTTATGAAGGGATGCAGGAGCAGAAAATACTATCACATGGGGTTCTGCTCCTGTGTCTCCTAAAATGAGAGACACATCAGCCTCTTGCCTTCTTTTGGTGTTCATCCTAAATGCTAGGGGTCAAGTGTGGGTTCATGCAAGGGGTTTCACTGCCACATTCATCACTGTCTTTGTGACATCCTGAACATAAGGGAAGCAGCAATGAGGATTTTCTATGCAAAGATGGAAATTGTGAAATTCTCAAGCCTTTGTGATGAGATGATCATTCCTCCTTCTCTGAGCAGGATACAAAATTTTGTATGCAGAGTGTTCCTGTTGTTAGCACTTAATGTTACAGTTACCAGTAAGGTCATGTGGGAACTATTCAGTGGGACTGTTGAAGCATGTAAAGTTACTGGCATACAGAGCTGTTCACTTCGTGAGGGCAATAGGGACTGAAAGACAAAAGAACTGCTTCAACCCAACCCTGATGTACAAGTTCCTCGGGCTTTTTGTCACTAATTTACTTCAGGTGCAAGGTATTCCAAGGACCATGAAAATACAAGAAGTAGCTCAGAGGAAAAACACCTTTGATTCCAAATGGCAAAATGAAGGGCTGTACAATGCTTCTTTTCAACTGGCTGTGTCCAACAGGAAGTTCAGCTATAAAGTTAAATCATGTTCATAGGCACTTAAATAGTGGCTAAAAATCTAAATAAAATACAAACAAGAGACGCTTGGTATTTGCATTAGAGACAGCAGTGGAAAACCCACCTGCCTGCACCAGGACTTGCACTGGGAAAGCCTCTTTGAACACAACTCTGTCAGCACATCCACCTAGTGGATATCGAACTGCCTGCAGCTTTGGGCTGGGTATTTTTTTGCTAGTCAAGCTGCATTACTTCCTGGATGACATAAGATAAAATGGGAAAAAAACAAGTCTCTGGGCAGTTGTTTTGCTATGCTGGGTCCTACCCAGTTTGGTTATACCAATAAAACACTGGACTGTATCCCTCCCATGGAGGGAAATATTGCTTCCGTGGATTCAGTTGCAGAATCAGTAATAATTTTCCAGCAATCATGCACAGGTCAAGCATTTACAGAAAGGTAGAACTGATACATGAGAGGTGGTGAGAGGGAGATTTGCATAATAAGGAACAAGACTCTTTTCTGTCATAAATGTTCTGAATGGGGAAATTTGTTACATATTGACTGAAAGGCCTGGAAAAAACCTGAGCTCCTATAATAATATTTTCTTCTCTCTTTTTTTTTTTTTTTAATCTACTTATACCTAATTTGTCATGGTTCCAGCCTTAGATCCTGTCTAGTGATACTAGTGATAAGGAATTAGCCAGCTTGGTCTGAAAGATACATGCCACAGATAAGAAGAGAATTAACAGTTGTCCCACTTTTGGGCCCATTCAGCTGAGGCAGAGATACCTACTGATACATCTTCTTGGATAGGGAGTTTGTAACAATCCAACTCCCTTGCAAGGGGTTCCCAGTGTTACTTTCTAGTTAAGACTACTGTAAAAACACATTGACAGCTTCCTTTTGAAATGCAATAGTTTAACACAGCTTTCAGAGATACTTTTAATATGTTTGCCTTTGCCAATGTGACTCATAAACCCAATTTAGACATCCAGCTCTTCATAGATTAAGTAACGTGGCACAGACTTAGGGTTCCCAAGGCACACAAGCTGGATTCATAACACCCAGTGTGCTCTTTGGAAGGAGGCTTTGACCATTTGAGGACCAGATGTGTATGAAATGCTCTCTATCTCTGATTTTGGCAGCTGGCTGCAGTTCTGACTTCAGTCTGTGAGGAAAGTGTGATTCACAGACACAAAAACTTTGTTCAGTCTTCAGTGTTTTGAGAATACAGGACTGCCTGATGCTTTTCTTCAAGAGCTCAGAAGAGAGAAGTGTTGACCAATTCTGAGAAGAGAGAAGTGTTGACCAGGAGTTGGAGATCTGTGTTTGACATATTTTGTAGTCTTGGGGGATTCAAATTACCCTATTTTGCAGTGGAACATGTACATCCCCCACCACCATTCATTTTGAAGTAGTGCTATGACTCAGAGACAAGTGCAGGACTTTGAAGGCAAAGAGGAGAAAAGTTTTCCACTGAGCATGGCTTAACAACCCTGAAGGAAGAATGCTGCACTCCCAGAGGAGGCTACAGCCTAAGAGCTAGGGCACTAGTCTGAGAGATTGAAGACACCAGATTATCTCCTTCTCAATTAGATGGCTGTTGAAGATTGGTCTCCTATTTGAGGATGAAAAACAGAAGAAAGAATATTAAATTTTCTCACATCCTTTCTCAAACATTTTCTCTAGCCTAACACATGAGATGATTGTGGCTAACCAACTAAACTTTATAAATACTGTAGAAATAAATGTATCAGGAACATGAAGCTGTAGGCTCACCAACCCTCATAAACACTTTTTCGACCCTTTCCTGGCATGGATGTCAATTCTACGAGAGGTCTCTTTTCTACCAGTATAATTGGAAATATCTTCCATCCCTACCTGAGGGAGAGGATTATTCATTTCTCCAAAAGAAATCTCTGTAGTGCAAGCAGTTTTCAGTGTTTGTTGGGAGGCTTTGCTGTAAGCACTCAGGTAAGCATCCAGCTAAGGGCAGAAAAGCTTTGCCCTTTCTCTCCTCTCCAAGATTTCAGAAGACAGAAAATGAACTGCAAGAAATCCTGTCTGAAGAAAATATTTGACTCTTCTATTAAAACATCAAAGATTAAAATAATTGTCTTCAACATTGCAAGAAACCTGATAATCTAGAATTTGAACTGGGACTGCTTCCAGTATTTTATTCAGCAGTAGCATAAAGTATATCATGCTTAGCCTCAGATGGCATCTTTGAGAATATCTCACTTTGGTTCTGGCTTGTTATCATTTTATAATTGTTTCAGTGAGAGACTTTTGCACTCCCTCAAAGCAAGCAGACATGGTTTGGTTTTCAATGTGCAAGGAAGAGGAATATAGAGGTAAACATAAAAGTAATGGAAAGAAAAAGAACTACAAACTTTATTCCTCTTTTCAGAAATTTATCAATGTTCATATCCTTGAAGAAGATTTTAGCCATGGAACTAAGAAATGGAAGCTAGCTCTTATGGTATTTTAGTATTTAAGATTCAGAATCTGATGCAATTATTTGCATAGCAATTAAGGATGAAGTTGTTTGGAGACATCCCATGAAATTCCTTCTGGACCTTAGATCTTTAAGAGATTAAAAGCCATGACAGGTACATATTCTGTTCACTTCTTCAGAAGTGAAGAGACTGCTGCAGTAAAGAGACTAGAGTGACACTGCTGTTCTTTCCCTTCCTGCCTCCTATTTTGGACCTGTAATCCCCAGGAAAGGTAAAAGGCCATCAGATTGGGCAAATATATTTAAGGGACAAATCTTAGTGGATTGTGAGTGACTGAAAGTGATTTACTGCTGTGGTTTCCTTTGGACTTAATTATCTCCAATAGCACTAACATGTCTTGTGCTAGAACCATGACTGTAGCAACTAAAGGAACTCCCAGCAACTCTTTTTTGCTGTCATAAAGTTTGTATATCACATTTATAGGTACGAGTTTAGTAGATTGTGACAAGATTAAATCAAGACAAGAAGGCAAAATTTTTTAAGAGGATCCTTGGAAAACAGCCTTCCTGTCCTTTCCAAGGTGGTTTCATTTTCCTGAACCAGGGGGGAGATATGTTGGCTGAAAACAAGATATGGCCACTGGAGCTGGCATTTGTAGCCATTCAACAGCTGTTTTGCAGCCAGTTGATTGGAATAACTGTATGTCTTGGCTGAAAAACAGATCTGGCTCTGTTAGTGTGTAGCCTCAAGGAAAAGTGGTTAGAGCAGAGATTTCTAACCTGATAAACATTCTAAGGAGTAAAAAATATGCTATAATAGATGACTAAAGGTATCAACAAGAAATATTAAAAACAAAGGACACTTCAAATTACTATTTTTTTTTCTAGCCATGCTTAATTTGTAAAAATTTTAATTCCCTATTCAATGGCTCCCTGACTATTTCATAAAAACCAATCTTCTTGAGCTTTTTTAACCCTGAACACATGTGATGACACATGGATTATGTAAATTGCCCTCATGTAATAGTTTAAGTGGTGTCCTTGTGCCTCTCCTCCCAATGTATTTTCCTAACCAGATGAGTAAATTCTGCTCAACAGCACATTTTAATAGAAATACAGATGTGGTTTACTGACTGTGCCCTGTTTGACTGCAGCATTACTATGAATTTACTTAATTTTTGAGTCTATTTAAAAGGTTCTTTCTCTTTCTGTAAATCTGTTATGGATTTGGGGTTATAAGCAATATTTAGATTTTTTTTTTAGTTAATCTTTCCTACTGAAAATATTCCACTGCTTACCAGGTTCATCAGCTGGAATACAGTGGTGCACTTTTTCCCAGTGCTTGTAATTAAGACGCATTTTTGTTTCACAGACTTTTGCTTAAAAGTGTGGCCAGTTCCACCAGCCCTTGGTGGATTCTCCTTCTCCAAGCCACAGAAGCCTTTTGGTGACAAAGGGTTAATATTTTTTTGCTCTTCTGCCTGTGCCATGTGTGCTCTGACTCACCTTGACACACTCTGATATTTCGTCAGAAGTGTTCAGCTACCACCTGATGGGCTGTATGAAATTTTTCTTTGCAAAATCCCTCCCCAAGCAGTGGCTGTCAGCTGCAAACTGGCAGATGGTGCATGTGCACACAGTGCACACGTGACTGCTCAAATCTTACACAGTTGTGAATTATTTGTCTTCCCCAAATGAAATCCAGGAGTTCCAGCCTGGGTTCAGATCTGATCCCTTATCCTACTGAAATGCCTTTGTTTGATTTACCGCTTGGGCTAAATGATGCAGGGAAAAAAAAAATCGGTGCTAATCTGACCTTTGCTCTTGCTGTTTGTCTAGACCAATATCTTACTGAAAACCTTGATAAGAAAAATAGTTTTGCCATTTTTCATCTGTGTGATGGTGAACCTTAGTTTCCTCAGCTGTAAAGTAAGAGCTAATCTATTTCACAGTGAGACATAATGCATGGAGCTTATTTTGATATCCATAGGTGAAATATTGCTTTGGGGTGCAAAGTCTAGCTTTGTTTTCGTTAGAAATTAAATTTGTCCTAATTTTCAATGGTCAGTTTCTTATCCAAGGATTTGTAGTATACCACAGACAATGTACCCTAGGCCAGTTCTGGTTTATTGGACTTTTTTGGCTGTGTTCCTGAAACACAGGTCTCCTTTCTCCCCCCCATATGTCCAGTTGTCCCTGAGCCTTCTGCTTTATTGACAGCTGTAGAGCTTCAATGTCATCTGATGCTCTGGTTCATTGCTGCAGCCCTGAGCTTGCAGTGTGTAATGCTTTGCTGAATACGGGGCATCTTTGAGTGCATTATGCTCAAAAACACTGGGCAGTGTGAGATCCCAAACACAAGAATGACAAGGCTGAAGTAGCTTTCCGACAGGCAGATTTCAATTTAAGATGAAACTTGGAAAAATATTTAAGGATGAAAAGGGAAGATAATTATTGAGTCAGAAGCAAATGTTTTTTAAGGAAATTAATCTCTCTCAAAAAAGATGCAGAAGACTGAATAATGTATCTTTGGCTTTCAGACTTTCATATGTGGCATGAAGTTCTCCATGCATGTCTTGAGAAAAGGGTAAATGTTTGTATGTGAGTCAAATCTACAAAGAGGAGGACAAGAGGTACAGGGTCCTCTAAGATTTTAGTAGTTTCATGTCTCTGCATGTTTCTCTAGTTCTCTTTTATATAAGCTATTCCTTTAATGTCCCTGCAAGCAGGGTGGGTCTTTGCCTTTGGCGCAGTTGCAAATGTTGAAAGTAACAGTCTAACAGGGAATGAGTAACAATATCTTTAGATACTATATCTACCATAAGAGGTAATATCTGCTATATCTGCTATTTTCTCAAGTTAACCAGTGACTGACTGGCTACATTTGAAAAATATGCATTATCTGTTCCTTATTTTTGACTCATCATTGACACTCGCTATTTTGCTCAAATGAAAATAATTTGGCCCTTCTTTCCCCTTATATATTCAAATCAACAGAAGAGAGACAGCAAAATTAGTTAATTGTTAACATATGTACATGAACACAGAGGACAAATTCCAAACAGAACATCATGAGGCATCTGGGTAAGGTTGTCATGCTCCTAGAATCACCCATTTAATACAGATTTACCTTGTTCCATCTTTTCCCCCCATGTGTTAGCATAGAGGCAATTAATTTTCATAGGTGTGCACCTTATTGTTGACCTATATTAGGAAGACATTGATTTGCAAATTGCTTTGTAAAACAGATCTTTAAAATTTTAAATTTTTTCTTTACCAGTTAGGGGTGTTTCCTGATGGACAACAAGGTTTACCGCATCACATTTAAGCATCTGCGAGCAATTTATTCTTTTCTCTAGTTGCAGTGGAAGAAAGAATAAATGCATCCAAGCTAGCAGCAGGGTAAAATCATATTTCTCTAATGGTTTGGGCTGGCATGACCTATCCTTTGCCTCTGTGAGAGCTGGAACAGACTGCTATTGAAAAAACAGACAGAGTGGTCTTTAAAAATCTTTATCAGAAGTGGTTTGGTGTCATGATGTCTTTTACTACAATCTCACCGTATCTCTTCAAAGAAAGATTTTCTGTCTTTTGTTGCCTCACATTTCCTCCTCTGTTTTGGCTCATAGTGACATTTGATAGTGCAGAACTGAGGTGCACAGAAAAATTAATAGTCAAGTGTTTTGCTCAGAATGATCACCACTATGCTGTTTTGTTCTGTTTCTGAAAAGGATGGTTGCAGTGGGGAAGGCCAGTGCTGACTTGGCCTCTCACCAGCCCTGTCCTATTACAAGTCCAACTGGGGCTGTAGAGGGGCCTCCACAAGGCACTTCACAATCACACCTTTACCAACAAGGTCTTGCACCTCTGGCTGTTCATCCATCCCTGATGTGTTTGTGCCACACGTAGCCATCCTCTGGTCTCACAGTCAGGCAATATCTTCATGTAAGTCCTTTGCCCATCAGCATCTCACCACAAAAGTGGGAGAGTGGGAACATGGGCTGGTGCAACACTCAGGCTACAGGCTTACCTACACTGTGTCCCTATATCCAGTTGTCCTGAAGGACAATGGTCACTATCCTGTCCTTTTGTAACCTGCACAGAAGAAAACATCTGCCCCCAGCCTGGAGATGGCTCTGTTAGTATATTCTGCAAGGGTCATTGGTCCAGTCATTTTCTTCCATGAGGGGAAAGTAGAGGCCTGACAGACCATAATTCAAGACTGACAACACAACTATGATGATTTGTCCATGGAATATGGACAAATCCGTTTACCATGTGGTAAACGGACTGTTTAAAAATGACACCAGAGAGAAATTCTTAAGGATGTGTTTGTGTAGAAGAAAATGAGGGAATAAACACAAAGCAGACTTTTGGGAACAAAATTCTATCCCTGAGGCACCATGTCAGGAAACCAGATGCTGTCACAAGACATTATTAATTGTCAGCTAGAGTGGCAACCCATAGTTGGACAAGATGTCTTTGTAGCTGTTGTTTGCACTGGCCAGAGGCAAGAAGGAGACCTTAAGCCAGCTATCCCTCATGTCCTCTACACACCAGCATTTCTTAGCCTTACTAACCTGTGATCCCCAAGGTTTGACCATGATGGTGCACAGTAGCCAGGAAAAATGCAGAAATGGTGTAAGCCTTTCAAAGTTACATGTTTGGTCTTTCTTAGAGCCAATTTTATGACTCTTATTCCTGTTAGATACTACCTAATTCCATCCTATTTTAGTCAATTGTACTCCTTACCGGGATGTAGAAACAATCTGTGTGCTCTGAACCCTTGACAAACCAAGTCAACACAGGAGAAGAGTTGTTCCCTGCAGCTGAATCTGTTTATAAGCATTGTTGGAGGTTCAGCCACCAGGGCAGCAGTGTTTCTACTATGCTGGTCTGTGGCTTATGAGTGGTTAATGCAGTGATTCAAATACTGAGATGAGTGCCTCAACACATAAGTAAAGCAGACGTACTACTAAGAGCAAGGAAATGTGAATGGGTTGCTTTAGGTTAATGCATTAACATAAAGTGAGTTACTCTACTGTCCTTCCCAAAACAGGATGGGTGGTTATGGAAAGCAGATCCATAAATAGAAGTTGCTGAGTTGTGTCCTGTGTCAGGCCTGTCTAGTGCTCCTTATCCTTTGCTCCTTCAATTTTTAGCTGTGGAGATTTAATCTGAGCTGCTTGTCATTGAAATAGAGAAATAGAGCAAAGAGAGTCTAAGCATTGGGAATCTGGGAAGCAAACAGCTTTAAAATTAAAAACTACCAGCCAGATGCTTTTACAATAGTAATAAAATCATACACTGTGTTGGAGTGACCCTGTCTGGGTGCTGGGTATTCACCACAGCTGCTATGTTAATGTTCTCTTTGACTGGAGAGGGGAGAAAGAATTTGATGAAAGGCTTCTGAGTTGAGGTAAGAACAGGGAGAGATCACTCACCAGTTATCATCATGGGCTAAAGAGACTCAGCTTGGGGAAATCATTGAAATTATTATCAGTCAGATCAGAGGAGCATAACAAGAAATAAAACCAAATCTTAAAAAGACTTTCCTCCCACCCCTCCTTTCTTCTCAGGCCCAACTTTTCTCCTGAATTCTCTGCCTACTCCCCTGCAGTTGTGCAGGAAGATGGAGAAGGCAGGTTGCAGTCAGTTTATCACACACTCCTCACACTCCTTTCTCCTCAGTGGGAGGACTCCTCACACACTTCAGCTGGTCCAGTGTGGTGTCCCTCTTGTGGGAGACAATTCCATGAATTTCTCCAGTGTGAGTCCTTCCCACAGGCTGCAGTTCCTCACAAACTGCTCCAGCATGTGTCTCTTCCATGGAGTGCAATCTTTCAGGTACAGACTTCTCTGGCCTAGTTTCCCCTGGAGTCCCAAGTCCTGCAGAAGCCTTGTCCAGCACAGGCGCTCCTCTCCACAGGCCCATAGCTCCTGCCAAGACTCTCCTGGAGCCAGGGCTTCCCATGGGAGTGCAGCCTCCTTGGGGCATTCACCTGTTCCAGGGTGGGTCCTGCATGGGCTGTGGTGGATCTCAGCTCCCCCATGGACCTCCCTGGGCTGCAGGGGCACAGCTGCCTCACCATGGTCTGCACCAGGGGCTGCAGGGGGATCTCTGCTCCTGCAGAGCCTGCAGCACCTGCTTCTTCACAGAGTTTGGTGTCTGCAGGGCCCTGCACATGCTCACACTTCTTTCCAGCTGCAGTTGTGCCAGGTGGATGGAGCTTTGAACATCCTGGTCTACTGCAAGGTGTCCCTGCCCATGGCAGATGGGCTGGAACCGGGTGATCTTTTAAGTTCCCTTCCAACACAAGCCATTAATTCTGTGATTCTATGACTGAAAACTCCACTGTGTGCATTGAAATGCATGGAACTTCAACAAACCAATGAATGGAGCAAAAATGTTTGCTGCTTTTTTTTTTGTTTTGGTTTGTTTTGTTTTTTTTTTTTTTTTCCTTCTGGGGCGCAGAACTCAGGTGTTTATAAACATGAATCAAGTCCTGCAATCAATTATGCTCAGGTTGATTATAGTAATCAAAGGGGATTTTGAGGCCAGCCTCTAGTGCTCTGTGTACTGTTAGAATGTGTTTCAGTTTCACTTAGTCTGAGTCAGGGGGTACTGAGTACTGAGTCAGGGGGGAGCTCTGCTTGGGCCTCGACAAAGATGAATTTTCAAAATGTAGTGCAACATAGGACACAAATAATGTTGATAAGTGAAGAAACAAACCAAGTAGAGGAAAGTTTATGCTTGACTGTCTTCTGAGTGTTCTTTAACCAAGTCCTGTGACCCCACTAAGTTTCCAGCTTCTTCTTTGTGCCCAGGTATATGGGTAGTCAGGAGCACTGCTCCCCTCTTTCTTATACATTAATTGTTTTCCTCATTAGACTAAAATGCATTAAAAGGTTACTGAGAAACTTCAGTGAGTGTTGAATGCAGTCACATCTAGATATCAGAAAGTATTCTACAGTATTCCATAATAAAAAATAGCTACGAACCATTTTTATATCAAATATAAACAATCACTATAGAACTCTTAATTCCATAAATGGTCTTGATGTCTTAGAAAAATTTGTCTCCTAAGGTGATATTATACTTTTTAATATGGACATTAGAATCAGCTGATGCTTCTTTTCTTCTGCTGTATTTTTTCATTCTTCTTGCCCATTAATTAGGAGGTTAAGACACTAAATTGTCCAGTAAACATATATGTTAATATATAATTATATGTATTATAATATATAATATATATACATTGTATACATATATATACATATAATGTATATATATACATATATATAATATACATTGTATATATATAATGTTAACATCTATGTTAACATTAACATATATAATATGTTAACATAATTTGTTGTTAATAAATATGATATAAAACACCTACAAAGCAACATAAGTTGAAATCAGCTTTTCTCTTTCCTTTTCTGGGTCCTTGCAAAGATAGACAAAGTAAGGGGAAAGAGTGAACTCTGGAGGAAGGCTACCCTTACCTCTGGTGTCATTTCCATGGGCTCCTGTGTAGTCAGTGGAAAAAGGCAAGCCCTTTCAGATTTAATAAAGTATAGCTGCTTTGAGCTTTTGTTCGGAATCTTTTCTGGAAGAGATGATCTCTCTCCATCTGCAACAGAGAAAATTCCTGGAGCTTATAGAATAATCATTGTAACATTGCCCAGGAGCAGCAGACAAGCACCAGCAGTTTCTTCCAGAGGTGTAGGAAAGCTCTGGAGATTTTATTTTTTGAATTGCATGGGGAGGCAGGCAAGTGATTTAGCTGGTATATAATATCAAGAGAAAGACCACTCTTGCCTGACAGCAGTATATGCTTGTCTGTATCCTTGCTCATAAAGCATGAACTATTAGTGAAAACAGGCTTTTCTCTCCTAGAGTCTTCTCACATGCACTGAGTAAAACATTAGGACATGTATGCAGTTTCCAGTCACTGCATTAATGAAAAGAAACTGAATTGCACTCTGAAAGGTTCCCATCACAGTGTTGGTTCAAAAGCAGTGGTGACATGCTCTGAGCTGCTGTTCATGATCAGTTTTCTTGACTGTACTGCTGATAAGTGATCTTTTTCTACCCCCAATGATTTACATCCATCCCTTACTGGAGATGAATACTATAGTCCTGACCATCCTTTGCCTTTCATCTTTGTAAGGAATTTTTAACCCTGTGAACAAGTAATAGAGTATCCACAGCCTGGTCTGGTGGTGCCCATGCACTCTGGAATGTTCATGCTGGGCACTGATAGCCTGTGCTCTTCAGTGGCTCAGGCAGACAGAATTTTGTGTGTGGGAAAGCTCCTTCATTATGGATGCATCACAGTGAAGAACAGAGATAGTTTAACATGCTTCAAGAGAAAAACTTCCCATCTCACTCAAATATAATATGGTATTAGTTTTTTTCCATTGGGGCAGGGTAAAAAATAGTAATCTGTTGTGGCTGGCACTAACACAAATGTCTTATTTTGAATCAGTGTATTTGCAACTGAAGGACTCCCTCTGCCCTTGGGCTTCCTTTACCTTTAGATGTGCTCTTTTTTCTTGTTCAGGAAGCTGTCATTAAACAGTAATAATCTTTTATTATTGAATTTAACTGAATTCTAACAGGTGACCTAGAGATCAAAGTTTCAGGCTCTGTTATTTATTAAGAGAGTCATTTGAATCCCTGATGGTTTTATTATTTAGTACCTGGACTTAGATATTTTCTTTCATTTCACAAAGGTGATTTTCACATGCCTTTTGTGATTTAGAAGCTACCTTTTATTGCAGAGCAAATTTAGTCTGCTTATTCATGACTTTGATAAACATTAGTCTTCCGAGGCAGGAAGTTATCAGTGTAAGCACTACTTGCCTAGCTTTCCATTGGGCAAGTGCCATATGCTGGTCTTTCACAGGATATGAAATGTAGAGTAGATATTAGTGAAATATGTATTTGCTTATGTGTAATTACAACAGCTTTATATGAAACACAAAATGTAATTTTCAGATGGGAACATCCTTTGCACATGAGATACTCAAACTGCAGGAAGCTGCTAAGTGCCAGAATATTTGACACTGTTATAGTGGAAACAATAAGTGAACAAATGAAGATATATGGGCTGAAAATTGCATTTAAAAGTAAATAACACACCTATAGCATAATAAGTAATCTCAGGAATCTGAGTGTCAGTGGGATAAGAAAATACTGTTTGGAGGCTAAAATCAGAATACTAGAACTATTCAATTTCTTCTTCTGTTCTTCACCAGTGACTGGAAGAAATAGACAGGTAAACGTCTGAGGACTGAATTGGAATCTCATGTAAACATTTCATTTGAGAAGTTTATCACAGTTGTGTAGGGGGATAGAATACAAGAATAAAGATAGTGTAGAAAATAATCTACCCCTAAGGAGTTGCATCTGGGCCAATTCTCAAAGATTAGGAATAGGCCTGACTTTAACAGGCCACAGCTGTAACCAATGAGAAGAAGAGTGCTATAAAAGAGTGGCGTGGCTGGTTGAGAGGGGAACTGGGGTTGGTTGGCTGCTTTGTGAAGAGGAAGGAGTCTGTGCTCTGAGGAGCTGCCCATGTGAACCACCAAGAAGGTATGAAACTTTTGTGATAAGGAGAAAAGAGTATGGAACCCCTGCAATAAGATGACAACACAGTTGTGCTCTTTAACAAAATCTTTTTAATAGTGTATTGTTTATGCTTTTATATTACAATGAGTGCACTGCTTCTGAAGCAATGTATTTAAAAACATGTTTTAAAATTAAGTATTCTAAAACTCAGAAAGTTTTAGGAGTAAAAGTCAGGCCTTGTGTGAAATTTCTAGGTACCATATTTATAAAGAGTAACTTAATTTCATCTTGGCAGGTTCTAACCAGACAACAGCTTTGCAGAGATGATTCTACTGCTGAGTTGATGCACCAGGAACAAAGCTTAAAGGCAATTTCAGTATCAGATTTTAAATTTGTAATTAATATGTTGGTCTGTTCTCCCTTTTGCATTATAAATTTGCAGGAGGAAAAGAAACTTTTTTAGAAAGGATTTTGATAGATGCATAAGACTCCAACAGCTCTATCTTGCATTTATTTTAACTTACCATGTGTTACATTACTGTTCTGAATGAACAGGAAGATATTTTTTTCATCCAAATATTCTGGTAAGACTTAGATCCTAGCTTTTATTTGAGGCATTTAAGCTGTTTCTTTTACAGTTTACACATCTGCAATTACAGGGACCAGATTTTTCACTGTCAGGCTTAATGTAGCCTAAACAACATCACAGTCCCAGAGAAGTTAAAAAAGCTTTGCCTACTAAATTGATGTTTATTTTCCCTTGTTATCATAAATACCTGTGAAACCTGTGGAAAGGGCAAGCCCACGTACCAGGGCTTTCCAGCTCATTGATTCAGGTGTGAACTGTGGGGATATATTTGTGTACACACTTCACCCCTCATTTCTGTGTTTTGAATTCCCGGGAAATCTCAGTTCTAACATCCATGCGTTATTAGGGAAACAGGTCTGTGGAGCACAGGGCAAACAGCTATGCTATGTTATACAGATAGGTTCAGGATGAATCGTGGAAATACAAAATTTACATATCCAGATAGAGATCTGGAAGAAAATAAACTGACACAAAGAAAAGGATTTGAACACCTTTTATAACAGAGGGGCTTATGTGGCCCAAGTGAAGAGGATTTGGAACTGAAATTTACAGGAAGGAGTAAGGTCTAAATTTTGGGGATTTTTTTGTTTAAATGTACTGTATTCCTGTATTTCTGCTTTCTCGGAAGGAGTCATGGAGGTGTCTTTGGTACAACACCAGGAAAGAAGCTGCATGCCTACCAGAGCTATTATCTGTGTCTTTAACTACATATATATTGTTATATAGAAATGGATAGTTTAAATGCAACCTTGCAGTAAACAGAATTCTTGTCTGAGCTACGTAATATTTTTTTATATATTTTCAGACTCTTGAGAGTTGTTCAACTGTTCTGTGGCAATGTAATTAAAAGCAGACATTGTTTAGGGTGAATGAGACTGTCCTCATGAATAACTTATATTCTGCAAGAGCTGACTTTGTGTCAGCATATATAGAACAGCCAGAAAATAAAGCCATGGATACCTCATTTGCACAGTTTAAAACCAGTGGGCATTCTTTTATTTTTCGCATGAGCAGGGAAAATGTTTGTCTATGTGGTTATAAAAGCGGTACTTCTAAGAAGCTGAGTCCAATGGAAAGAAGATGGCACCAAAAATGAAAGGATAAGGCACTTGGTGGTCTAGAAATAGAGTGAAATTGTTTTCTGCCTTTCACATAGATGAGCTAGAGGTCTGCATAAATATATTTCTAGAAAATATATAAGCAAAAGTGTTTCTCTGAATGTCACATGACACATTCTTTTTGCTAGTCAGCACGTTTTATCTGACACCACAATTCTAGTTCCAGGTACATATTTTTTCACCTGTACCTCATGGATTTTCTTTACTGTGTTGCCACTGTACAAAACCCTCCAGTAGTAACAAAGAACTCCTCAAGTCAGAAAATACTGATATATGGTCACCCTCCTCGACCCCCATGCACATTTTCTGTTTTCCTAACTTGTCTGGAATGCGATTTTATTATTATGAAAGTAAAATCTGTTGCCAGATTAATTTTTCAATCATTTCAATCTGCCTTAAATATAAAGGTAAAAGTCCTAAAGAAGGATGGAGATAACAGAATGGCTTTATATCTTTCTTGGAAGGAGACAGATATTGAAATACATAACATTTATTGAGAAATTTTAGTGACATTATGTAATTCCCTCTAGATTTTTGACCTATGATTTAACACAAACTATGGATCAACTTATGAGAGATTTTCATTCAGGGGAGCTTTTCTGCATGTTAGGTTGACTCCAGTGCATGAAGGGACACGATCTGAAGGGCCTTGTAGGTGCTATGCTTGTATCAGTATGGGCAGCTTCCACACAGGGGATAGTCATGTTCCTTCCTTCTGATTCACAAGGTTTTGTTATAAGAAAGACTTCATAATAGAGACCATAAAGTAATTCTGTTTTATTTTTGAAGGTTGAAAAGGCACTATCCGTTTTTGTTGTAAAAACCCCTGAAAAACATGTACTTTTAACTATGTGACATACCCTGCTTTCCTAGAAATGCTTTATTTCCTGCAGACCATCAGGAAGAACAGAAGCTCCTTTATCAGACTGTTAACTACAGATCAGGAGGCCCCATCCTAATTCCTGACTGCCCACAGGTCAGCACAGTGTGCCAGTGAGCGCCCTGCTCAGTGCATTTTGGCACAGCTGCTGCACCCTGGTGTCAGTGGGCTTCTTCCTCTCTCCATCCCCCCCTTATCAGGTGCCTGACTGCAGGATAGACAGGATAAAGCACCCCATGGTTTGCCCTACAACTTGCAGGCAGTGCTGTGAGCTGGTCTGTGTGCTTGCAGGGCACAGGAGCAGATGGGAAGGTGCAACAGGAGCCGGTCCCCTTTGCCTAAAGGACCAGAGGCAAGCAAAGCTTTTTGACATTTGGTCCTGCAGCCTTCTCCTTGTTGAAAGGCTGATGCAGATGTTGGCTACAAACTGATTGAATTCCATCACCAGGATGATATTGCCCTTCTTCTCCCATGCTGAGAGTGAAGCAGGACTGGGACTGTGAAAAGCAATCTCTTTTCTATCTGTGTAAAGGTAATTTTTAGCAGATAGCTGGGATAGTTACAGGGTAAAAATGACAAATTACAAGCATAGTACAGGAAGACTAGTCTTAGCAAGAAATTGCAGAGATTACCTATAATTTTTATTGAGCAAAAAACATGCTATTTTATCACTTTCCAGTAAACTAGCTCCATTTCTTTTGAGAAGAGGGAGATTTAGATGAAATGGTATTTGGGTGGAGATGCATTTAATAACATTTTATGGCATACTATTTTTTACAACAAGCATAAGGCTTGTCATTTTTACTTGTCTACCATAAGAAAAATGACAGTCTGTTTGAACACTGTAAGACTCCAGTTAAGGCAAGGCATTTTTACCTCTGTCTGCATTTTCAAAGCAGGGCTGAGGTGAGAGAAGCAGATAACTAGAGGTGAGCTGACAATGTACCAACCATTTGAGCACTTGAAAAGTCATGTCTGAAATTAGAGTGTAAAATCTAAAAATCTAAGAATTTAGAGTGTAAAATCTTCAAATCCTTCAGCTATTCCACTCTCACCTCACTTGGTGAGTCTGAGAGCTGTGTCCAGCTCTGGGGTTCCCAGCAAAAGAAGGACATGGATCTGTTGGAGCAGGTCCACAGGAGGGCCACAAGGATGAAAGGAGGGCTGGAGCACTTCCCTTAAAAAGACAGGCTGAGAGAGTTGGGGTTGTTTACCATGGAGAAGACTCGGGATACCTTAGAGCAGCCTTCCAGTACCTAAAGGGTAGCTGGAGAGGGACTTCTGAAAAAACAAAAAGAGGGTAGATGTAGACAAGGTATTAGGAATAAATGTGAGAGTGGTGAGGCACTGCAACTGGCTGCCCAGAGAAATTGTGGATAGCCCAACCTAGTCCAGGTTGTATGAGGCTTTGAGCAGCCTGATCTGGTGGAAGGTGTCCTTACAGATGGCAAGAAGGTTGGAACTAATCTAAACCATTCCAGTCCTTGCTGTGCTGATAGGACTAACTCCCTCTTTGTTCCCTCAAGCAGATCAACTTCACCCTTCTGTACTCTAAGTCAGTCCAAGGAGGAGTGGTCCCAGTTCAGGGCAATGGATCCTTCTGAGATGAGTGCAACCCCTTTCTGGACTGAAAAGTGGATGGAGCACATTTGCTCACTCTTGGTGTCTGTACTCCTGACCCTGCTGTTGAATTTGTGTACACAGGTGTCCTGGTTCTGGCCAAGACAGGGTTAATTTTTGCAGTAGCCAGGAGGTGTCATGGCTCAGACACAGAGGTTATTCTGCACCACCTCACATCATGGCCAGGGCAGGGAAAGGGAGTCTGTTCCAAGAAGAAGGGCTCTCTTCTGCTCTGGATGGCTTTGGTTGGGTGGCTGGGTCTTGGGCTCCATGGTGAGCGTTTTGCAAGTGAATCAGTCTCTCTTTTGGACACTTTTGTTATTAACACTGTGGCTGTAACTCTTTGTTTTCTAATCTCATTGCCTTTTCCAGTAAATTGTTCTTATCTCAGCCTGTGATCTTTACCTTTTGTGCCTCAATTCTCCTATGTCCTGCTGCAGGGGAGGATGTAGGGGGGACTGAAGAACATGGGGTTTTAGTGACAGTACTAAATTGGAGAATACCTTTCTAAACCACACAGTGGGTCAGGTTATGGGTGGCAGCAAAACCTGGGGTCTCCATTTTTTGCCATTTGCCCCCCCTGCACTAAGAACAACAATGGGTGAAGCCAGGAACCCACCAAGCAAAGCAGGCTGGGGGAGGCTGAGCAGGGATGTAAAGGCAGATAATTTGCAGCCTGAAGTGAAAGCACTAGTGGAAGTGTGACAAGGCTGCAGGAATGTGGAGGTGGCTGGTACTAAGGTCAGGAATACTCTGAAACATTTGTTGTGATAGGGTCAGCTTGGCCAGGCAGTGTTTACTGAAAACCAGCTCATATCTGGCCTATTCTGCTCCAGGTTATGTCTGGATCACTGTTTGATGTGGACATAGAGGTGTGAAACCAGGGTGTGATGGGGAAAACCTGCAGCTGAAGGGAAGTGAATACGCAGAGAGGGAGAAAGCCAAAATATCTTCATGTTCCAGTTAACCTCTGGATTGCCCCAAGACATTATTAGGTTAAACAAGTGACAGTGATTTGAGAGAGAACCTGTGGAGACACAAAAGTTGACAGAATTAGGTATTGTGTGTTCCAAGGATGATGTGTCCTTGGACAGGTTTTGGGAAGCATTACATTCACAAGTGCTATCCCTAAGCATCATTCATGCATTCCTGTTTGTTTGGCTGTCAAAGTGCTGAGACAAATGTGTTTTTGTGGTCAATGGGAGAGAACACCAATGCTCAACTTTCAGTTGAGTTCTGACAAATAGTTATTACATCTAAAGCATAATGTACTGTTGATTGACTGTGGTGGCCTGTTGCATAGGTATGGGTTGTTCTTGGGTTTTATTTGAGATTTCTCCCCAGCAACAGAAGTAGTAAGTAGTTTATTGAACCCTTCACCATTTTTTCTGGCCTTTCAACACTGAAAACACTTTACAGACAGCATTAACTTCATTTAAATAAAACCCCCTTTAAATATCATATTCTATGATGTAATTAATTCAGTTACCATATCTCTGTCACTCTTAGTTTATGTTTGTTAAGAGAAAGTTTATACTGCTAACTGCTGTGGCTTATTAGTTGCTTGTCAGAAGTATGATTTTTAAGTTAGTTAGGAAACAATTATTTGAAGAGGCTGTATAAACATTCTTCAATTAGAATTAGGAAATACATATAGGAAAATTTAGGCTCCACCTTAAAAGTTGTAATGGCTATTACATTTTAAGCTAAATTCCCTGTGTGGACATACCTCTTCTCAAAAATAGTGTTGTAACAGAAATTTGAAGCAGGCCTCCAGTTTTTCTGCAGGAAATTTTTATTCACTTGTCACTTGTTGCTAAGATTTTTATATAAATCAAGGCTGTAGGCAGCTGTTTCTTTGGATCTCAGTAGGATGGAGGTGAGAAAGAAAAACATAGTGGCCCACCACCTGTGCAGGAAATCTCAGAGAAAAGCACTTTTTCAGATCTGGACTTCTAAGACTCCCAGCAAGGAGTTTGTCTTAAAATATGGATTTCCTTTCCTCCCTAGACTATTTTACACTAGTTCATGAATGTGGTGGGATTTCCTTGAGGATATGTCAACAGGAACATCACAGGATGTCAGCTTTTTTTAATGTGTATCTGTTGTTGCATTATTTTGGTTGGTCTGAAAAATACAAGGTGCCTACACTGGTGTCCATCACCAGGAGAATTCCTGGTTGCAGCTGCTTCATCTTTGGGTGCATTACAACACGGAGTAAGTACTCTGCTCAGTGTGTTGGAACCACAAGATGGGCCAGCAGAGCCTTACAACTGAGAGGTGTTGAGTCAAGGTTTCCAGACATATGATTTAACATATCTATCATCAGCAAGCACAAGTTTCAACCCATCTGCTGTAAAAAAAAACCACTGACAAGGGCATTAATTCCAGCTTGTTATGCTTCTTGATCTCCCTTGAGCACATCAGCCTTTAGTAGGCATCAACAATTTTCTGTTTCCATCTCTTGTGCCAGTGGATGTGAATTGCAGCACTGCAATTTAAAATAGCAAACACATACTATGCAGCCTAAAATAATGAGAAATTTAGAACAACTGTACGGGCAGATGGTTTTATAGTTCCAGCATTCAGAAGAAGATTTAATGCTATTCAGTCTTGAATTAAAAGAGGCAGAGATCCTTTGAACTCATCCAACTATTGGGCAGTCCTCATTACAAAAAATGAGGTCCATATCTTTGGCAAAGTACTAATATCTTTTTTCAGAACAGCTGAAATTAAATGAACATGGATCTTATGAATTTTGAAGAGAACTATTTTCACAAAACCACACAGCAAAAATTGATGTTAAGAGGGTGAATAAATCTCTTATTTGTGACAATTGAAAATACACGTGACTGCATCATTTAGAGGTGTTAGATTAATTTTTCTTTAGAGAGACCTTTGTTCAGTAGAATAATTGTAGAAAGATGTGTAATATCTGATTAGTTCCAAGAGAATTAACTTTTTCATTATAATTTCAAGAGTGACCAGCAGCAGTGTTTCTCCTGTCCTTAACAGGATACCAGGAACTGAGAAGCAATAAGCAGTTAGGAATCAGAAATCATCCTGTGAATTTCCAATGAGGCCTTAGTCTTTCAGTTATGCAGAAGACAATTGCTGCATTTTTGTAACCTCAATGAAGTTCACTTAAGTCATAACACTAAAGAACTTGTATCCTTTTCTGCTTTATTCTGCCAGACCTAAGCTCCTGATTTCCAATACCATAGTCTTCAGGCTTTGGAGGATGACTGAAAGGAAAATGGTGATTAAAACATTCCTTTCCCAGGACAGATTGCCTTGCTTACATAATTGATTATTTGTCAGAATTTAATTCCTGTTCTATGATAACACTGAGGTAGTGACAAAAGAGTGATCTATGTGTTTTGGTGCTGAATCATGCCTGGGAAGACATGGGTTTCTTTCTCAGTTTTCCTCTAGATTTCCACAATTGCCTTGTGCAGGTCACTAAGTCACTCTGTGCTTTACTTCTTTGTCTCATAAAGATGAATGCTAAGCAACTCCCAGATTGTAGTTCTTGTCCAGAAAAATACCCAGCAATTTTGGATCCCCTAAAAGCTGTGGCCAAACAATGGAGTTGAAGGGATCCCCATATCCCAAATTAATTCCACTAAACTGGAAAACAGGAAAAGGAAAATGATGAAAAAGAGAATAAGCAGATGTGTTTCTCTACATAACAGGCTGAAATATCCTTACATTCCTAGTACATTTTATTTTCTGTGGTTGCATATAACCCAACTTTTCTCAAATGACTCCATATTGCTTTTTATTCAGCCTTTACAATTTGCTCAGCTTTTCTAGGCATTGATCTAATGAAACCTTTGAGAAGAAATCAGCAAGAAGAGGAAAGCTTTGACCTATTCCTATTTACTGTACCATCTGTTCATTCCTGCTCGTGTATTTCTCATGGCCAACATGTTTTCTTTTCCTTTTACCTTGAAAACTAAATTTAAAAGTCTTCATTGTCAGAAAATACAGGTTTATTGTCTATATGCCCAACAATCAAGGAATGTAGCTTCTGTTCCCAGTAACAATTTGCTCTCTTGCACAAATGCCACACCTCACTGCTAGCCTGGGCTCTTGGAGAGCTGGGTCATTGCATCTTCACGAGAGACATTGTAGTGACAAATGGCTGAATTCCTTCCACAGCTCTTTTTACATTAAGAACTGTAGAAATATATTTTCCTAAATTCTTTTGCCATCTGGGATTTCAGTTCTGTTGGATGTATTCTTACTGTCTTACCATGAGGTCCACAAGGAGCTAGATTCTCTAAATGGGAGCTTTCCCATTGATTTCATTATTTACATTGTTTCACTTCACATTATTGAAACTCCTACGCACTGCAGCTCTGACCCTCAGGCTGAAAACTTCTAAAATGTGAAACATCTGTCAGGAACACCCCATTTTTAATGAGAGTGAAGACTTCTGAGACCAGAAATATTACTGTGGCTTGAGTCAAAGGAAAACAACCATCTATATGTTCCTGCTTATTCTGCACATTTTTTACCTCCCAGAAAAGACATATGAACACAGATTTACATTTTTATTTAGCCATCTTGTAATTTAATCTCTCAATCCTTCAGTAAGTTAAGCACATTTTTTTTCTCTCCTGTTTCTCCTCAGTAGCTGTAGCAAGCTAAACATTGGCATCTGTTGCTCCAGCAAATATTTTGTGGTTTTCCTAGTATCTGCAGGTGGTTGTGCTTGGCTGCATCTCCCAGTCCTTCTGCTTCTATGTTTCTCTGAGAGAAAAATATAGAAGTAATAACATTCAAAAGTACCATGGTCTGGGGAAAAAAAAAAAAACCTTTTGGGGAGTTTATACCTTCCAGACATAATACCCTGGATATTTTAGTTTATATGAAAAATTTTGAGATTTTTTTCTCTATTTTCCTAGTTTATACTGAGAGAAAAATGTGATCTTTTTGTGTTCACTTGTTTATTTTATCTTTTTTTTTGGAGTGAAGGCGCTAGCAGTGAGTAGTATGGGGACATTCACACTGTGTGGAAATCCTAATAATCTCTTGTAGCCCAGGGAAAGAGCTTTTCCTACCCACATCCGATACAATTACAGGACTGTTCATCTGCAGCAGAGCAGAGATCTCTTGTATCTCTGAATTTGACAATAAAAACCCTAACTTCCTCCATGTCCCATGGGAGACACTGGGGCATTTTCCCCATTGTCTTTCTACAACAATTATGCAGATTTTTTAAACTCAAGTTTTATGCTTTATTTTCTCCCCTAGGCAGGTCTCTGAATTTGGCTTCTGCCTCTGATAATGGTTCACTGTGCACCTTTGGACAGGTTCTTGATTTCTGTGTCTGCTGCCCAGCTGCCTTTAAAAGAAGGGTAAAATATCCCCAGTTTCCCTGAAATGCTTTACAACTATTGTAATAACTGCATTTTGATGTGAACTTGTAAATAAATGGAAGAATGCAGAGTGCACCTATAAATATGTCAACAGATTCTTAGCTGAGTTTAATTCCATTTTAAATAAGCAGGTATTTATTGTTTCTTGTGACTTGCTATAGTGGAGTAAAGATAATACTACAATGTATATCAGATAGATAGATTTGTGTTTGGGAATATGTTAAATTTTTAATGTCTTCTTGCAGTGGTTTTCCAGTAGTTTGTTTTTCTTGGTTTTTAAACAAAAACCCCAAAACAAAACCAATCAAATGAAAAATCATGAGTGGTTATTTTAGAATAGGAAAAATATTCCCAAATGACTCCCAGTCATTTGTGTTTATTTCCCAGATGGCATAATCTGAAGTTATTACTACATAAGGTCTTAATATTTCTGCAGTTCATAAATCAACGAAAACTTAGCACTTGGAGTTTTCTCACTGTGTTTGCCACACAGCTTACAAATATTTATGTCATTTACTTGTAGTTACAAATCTCCATGTGATTTTAAGGGATCATTTTTAAGGCAGGGTTGAACAAAAAGTAAACCATAAAAAAGTCCATGTGAATTACAATACACCTGTGTATGATGTACTTCTCTGTCCATGTGGTTTTGTTGCCGTTAGAGGCTTTGTGCTAAAAACAGAGAGAAAGTTAGGGCAGTTTCTGACTGCTGTGTGATCAAACACATTGTAAACTAGTACCAGACGAACCACTAATTATTTCTTTTTACAATTCCATTTCCTGAGAGAGAAAATATTTTTGTCTCAGGAGTCTTTGCATCATCTGTGGTATTTCCCTTGATGAGGACGGTGAGATCCTCTGACGATACTGAAGAACATCCTCCCTCTGATAGTGCAACACTGGACCCAGCAGGAGTTTTGCTTTTGCAGAAAAGCAGGCATGGAGGTGCAATAAACACAAACAGTGCTCCACTGATCCTCTGACTGTGCCTTCTGGGCAAAGCAGGAGCCTCAGACACTCACTGAGGTGATGGGACCATGAGCATGTTTTCCCTGGCTTTACTGCATCAAGAGTGTCAGCCTGTCTGCTGCATAGGATGGCTCACGTGCTGTGTATCTCGTGTGTGCATGCATGTTTGTGTTGATTTAAACTGGCAGGTGTCTGAAGGCACCCAGAGATCTGGTGCACAGTAACATGCCACAAAGCATACTGCTTTTGCTCTGTGACCTTCCCCAAGGAAGACAGTGAGCTCAGAATGAGGTGCTGAAGGTGCTCACTGTGCAATTTGGTGTCTTGTCTCCTTCCCACAGTGCCACTGAGCCGTGCTGGTAGCTGCAGAGTGACCAGAAAAGTTTAATGTCTGTTACTATCCAGAAGCATTGTGAAAAGACAGGTCTGGCAATGCCATGTGTTGCTTCCTCAGGTGGGTATCTGCAGACAAGGCTGTCCATGTGGTTGGCCAGTTTTGACACATGGTTGGTTATGTGCTGTGTTTTTAACATCCTGCTGCAGCGTGGTTGGTCCCAGAGGTATAATGAATCACAGTGTTCAGTTCAATGGTTTAAATTATAGTTCCATAGAAATTCCATAGTTAAATATGTTAAACTTTTCATCTCCTTTTGATACGCTGAAAAACCTCACATCCTTTTCATGCTGTGGTTTTTTTTGCTGATCCCCTTCCTTTCAGCATTCTCTTTTGCCCTTACAAATGCTTAGGGCAGTACAAAGTAAGTAATAAATACATCAAGGCTCTTTGGTATTGTAAAGATGTGAAACTCTTACCGTGTTCTCATGGTGGTATCATATTCCATCATTCATAAAAAAATACTGTGGGTAGATCTGATACTTAAGCGTTTGCCTTACTCACATTAAAAGTCAACGGCATGTCTTTAACACCTCCAGTGATTTTAATGGAGGCAGCTTAAAAACTTTTAAAAAATGCTGTATCATTTCTAAATTTGAGAGTATCTGGTTCTGATTATAAACAATTAAAAGCATTTTAAATTTGAGCTATAAAATATTATTTGTGCTTATTCCTTAAGTCAAATGCACTTAAATCTGTTTCTATGGTGATAATAATATAATGCACAGGGAATGTTAACAGGCTGAAGCAGACTGGATCCTGAGGTGATCTGAGCAACTCCTGGGAGGGCTGAGGGTCCTTAGCTCCTGGCAGCAATAGAGTGGAACATATCAAAGGAAAAACATTTTACAGGGGTAAGGTCTTGCAACTTTTGCCAATTAGGAGTAGAATCTGTTGTATAGTAATGCATGATCCTGTTAAAAGCAGCCAGAAGGGACTCCACAGCAAGTGACAGCACCAACTGTAAAATCTCAGCCTGGGAGGCACAACAGGGTCTTTGTTCCTTCTGGAGTTTGCACACTTAGTGCTTGTCAGCATAGCTGCTTACCTGTATGACACCCAAGCAGCTACTCAAAGCACCACTAATCCCCACAAATGCATTCCAATGCTGGTGGCACACAGTAAAAATGAGCAGGATAGGACTTACAGCTGGAGTGTCACTCAGCAAGCCAGGGAGAAATTGATTTTACCTCTGTTTTCAAACACCTGGTAAGTGAGGTGAAGCTACTTCATTAATTCATTCTCTACCCCACTCTCTCCCTTCTTTACTTCAGTCTTCTAGGACTTGCTCCCAATTTTTCTACCATGGCTAGCATTTGTTTTCAATGAAATATGAACTATTATTTTAATAACTATTAAATAAACGAAAAAAGAATAGGAAACATAATTTCCTACCTGAGCGGATCCAGGAAATTTGGGACAACAGACGGAAACTAACACCATATATTTTTATATGTGTCTTATATACATATCTGTTAGGAGTTCATTTCTTCTTCCTCAGAAAACAAAAAATGAGATTGGATAGCAAACATTCAGAGGACCTTGGCTTAGGAGTCTTTTTACTTTGCTTCTCTTAAATGAAACTGGGATTTTTTAGTATGTTAATTATAGCTGTATATATACTATTGAAATTTAATATATATTTTTGACAAATTATATTTATATATGTGTATTTAAGACATAAATTGACCAATGGTACAATTTAATAAAAACTGAAACTTGATTTATTGAAGAAAATACTGCACAAAAATCATTCATCTGAGATTTTAATCTCTCTGTGTCTGGATGGTTCATTATTAACATTCCCTGCAAGAGATACCCTGGACTCCAGGCCTATCCTCCAAAGTAGTGTGAACATGACTCAGGTTTTTAAGGTTAAATATGAGGATATTTAAAGAGGTTGGTGAAAGGGACAGTATAGCCAGAGGTGAAATTTTATAAAATTGTATTTCTCTCTTGTGCTCCTGCCATAGAGTAGAAGTAGTAGGAAGTGGTTCTGTTATTCGTGAGGGCAGGTTAAATTTCATTCACCAACACAACCTAATTGAAGCACTGCAAATATTAAGAAAGCATGATGACTATTAAGATGAAAAAGACTCATCTTTTATCTGCTGTTTTAAATTTTGGTATAAAAATACAGGTGTAAAGAAGTGTGAAGGTTGGGAGAGATGTATTTTCTTAAACAGACACCATCTTAGTGGAAAGCAGACAGGTATTTATAAGCATTTGAGCAAAGTGTTTATCGCAGACACTGAAACAAAAGCCTGCTGAATTCTAAATTACAAACCTGGTTCAGGAATTGGCTGTTGGACTGTGCCTTTTAAAATCTCTTTCAAGAGCTACAATATGCCTTTGTGACTACTAGTGCCAGAGAAAAACAAGATATAGGCATCTCTGTAAGGTGCTTGCATATGAAAAGCAAACACACAGTTAAATCCAGTTAAATGTGATAACATTTTTGTCTGCCTGGGAGCTCTGCCACCCACTTGTACAGAACTAAACCAGGCCTGGTTTTGTAATTGCCTTGAGCCTATGGCTTCCTTGTGGAAAGATCCAGAACAGAAATCTCCGTGCCTCCACGTGCTGTGGAAAGCCAGGGCTCAGGTGGTGCTGGCAGTGACTGAGTGATGGCATTATCCTGCCCAGTGACAGGTGAGGGGGTCGGCTGCATACCAATGAGCTCGGGTTTCAGGAGCCTCTAAACTCCACATGTAATTAAAGAGACTTTTCATATTTAATAGTATTTATCTTGTGTGTCAGATAACACTTGTTAAAACTCATCAGCTTTTCATTACCAAGATTATTAATACTATTGGTGATGCTGTGACTTGAATAGCTCTTCACTTGTTTTTCACAGCTGCGGATTGACTTTCTAATGACTAATTCAGCTGTAAATTTGCCTTTTCAAGAACACAAGCAGAAGCATCAGACCTATTTCTTACCTCAAATTATTTTATTGAAATTTCCTTTTAGTCTAAGGCAATGTTAAGCCAGTGATTTCAGAGGGAAGCTCCCTTTGGAAGGTCATATTTTCAAAGAGGTAGCATGCTGCCCAACAGAGCAGCTTTTCTGTGCGTCCAAGTTTTGCTGATCTTCCCATCTGTTCCCCCTGCTGTGATAGGACACCTGGCAAAAGGACCAGATCTTATTTTTTCCTGCATGTGAACACTTTGGCCTGCTAACCTTTGCATTACTACCCCTATGGAAAGGACAAAATTGTGCTGGGCTGACAGGCAGGAAACCTGTCTGCTCTGTGCCTCCACTTTTACTGGCAGACTGAGCAGTGGAGTTACTGAGACTGCTGCCAGTTCAGAATGGAAGGGCAGGTTAAAAAGTTTACTTTTTTTTCATTGCTTTAGTCTTTAAATACAACAAGCCCTTAATGCCAATTTGATGTTGTACAAGACTTTAGACGGACAGGTAATCTTAGATTTTAAAGCCAGAAGTAGGCCAGTAAGTCACTGAGTTTCATGTCTTATAGTTGTTAAGGTGTTTCTTCCCTGTCTTTAGCCAGAGCCAGATATTTGATTAATACACAACTTCCAGAAGACATCAAAGAATGGCCATCACCATGTTTTCCTTTTAGGGTTTTTTTTTATCACTTTAATGCTTCTTTTGGTTTTGGGATATTTTTTAAATTTTTTTTTTTTTTTGTATCTGTGTGTAAATGTTGCTCCACAGTTTCTGGACTTGAGAGACCACCTCTGCACTGAGAAACTGATTTAGTCAATATAATTACATGTGCCAAGTGAAGTATGATATTGCTGTCACCTGCCAGTATGGGCAGATATGACTCAAGTAAATACTTTGATTTGCAGGTCTATATTATCAAAGTATACTGCTTATAATTTCTTAGATTGCAAATTAATTGTGATAGGCCTGTGTAGACTTTGCTTAACAAAAAACAAACCAAACTAAAACAACTTGCTTAACAGGAAATTCTGAACCTCCATTCTGACACAAGCTGTTGAGAGTATGTTTGTGGGTTGGGAGGAGAAGGCAAGGGAATTGCCACCTGAGGCATGACATGAAGAATAAAGTATTTGAGGAGCCTCTTGTTGGTACAGATAAGCCAAAGCATTGTAGATGCAAAGAGTAGATCCTCAAAAATAGCTGTACTAGATGGCAGTTTAATGACAGTACCGAGCCAGGTTTAACTGTTGTCTTGTCAGCAAGCACAAGGTTATACACTGGAAGAAGACTACTTTTGAGGATGAGGTCAAATCTGAAAAGGAAGAACATCACCAAAGTGCATTGTAGTCAGAAGGTGATTGATAGAGGCAAAATAATTCAGCTGAGGTGTGCATGACTTGGCATGACTGTGAACTGGAGCTGAAACTTCCTGAAGGCATCCTTGCTCAGGGTGAGAGCCAAGCCAGAAAGACCTTTCAGGCTTGCAACTGAATCCAGCATGGATCAGCACTGTAGTTCTGGCCCAATAAAACTGTCAGGACAGATGTAAAATTATGGAGTTCTCTGCTGGGGCATGGGGGAGGTGGGAGGGAGTGGTGAGCTTTGACTACTGCAGTGTTTGCTGTGGTTGTGTTGGTGCTCCCATCACTTTCATCTTGCACAGGGTGCCTAGGTAGGGAGGGGGCAGAGGGAATCTTTCCTGTAGCACATGGAGAGCAAGTCAGTTTGGTGGAAAATCCTGGGGATTATGTTTTGTTAGTTAGTTTGCTCACTGAGAGGGCTGAATGTTTGGTTTATACAGCTGTAATCTCAGAAGTACAGATGAAATTTCTTTTCCTCTTTGTTGCCAATTCATAGTCTAATTTATTCACAAAGACCCTCTTCAATTAAAGGACTTGACATTCAAAGCCAGACAAGCATCATTTGGCCATTAATTGCATTGGATGAGGAGGTAAAATATGATCTCATAGTGTTGCTGAATTATTGATCTTGTTTTTTTGTTTAATCCAATCTCCATGGAGAACTCTAGTATACTTCATATATCCCTGCTTCATACATTTTGTGATGAAGAGGGATATTAAGGAAGTGAAATAGCCACAAAGATCTGCATGCTGTATATAGGGAAATGGAACTACAGGAATGCCCTGAAGATATAAAAGCTTGAGAGTAGGCTCTCAGTGAAAGTCAGACTGATTTGACTGACATCTCCTGTGGGAAAACTGAGTGCTTGGTGTTGGAAAATAGAGGTGCACTGGTGGATTTTCAGTCAAAAGGCACCTTGAGTGGAAAGGTTACTTGTTTTGTTTGGTCCCATTAAAAGGATCACGGAAGTTACTAATCACAGAGGTAATGGGCCCACAGAAAATGAACAAACTATATGAAAACCATGGCCTTTGCAAGATTTTATCTTGCAAAACTATCAAATATTGAACAAGTAAATAGCTCCTAATTAGAGGAGTGTTTTAATAATAAGTCATTTTAGTCAAGATGAAATAAAATACTTTTACCAGTGATAAATCAGCCTGTTACAACCTTGAATCTAGTGGTGTCAGTGGCTTTTTTGCAAGAGACATCCATGACAAATCTATAACAGCCTAGATAGAATGTGGCAAAGGAAGAGAAAAAGCTGCAACCCCATAGGAAAATTTATCTATTACTAACATTTGCCCTCATGAGTGGAAATTAGATAAACAACTATATGAACTCATTATGTTCCATCAATGCAGAGAAAAGAGCTGTTATCTTCTTGGGTGCATACTTGTGTGGAGACAATATGAACTGTCACAGGAACTTCTGTAGGGCTATCTTCTAAAAAAAAAAAAAAAGAAAAGAAAAAAAAGAGAAAAACAACCCCTGGAATTGCCATGCACACAGTTGACTAACAGAGTCCTATGCAATTCTACTACTAAGGGTTTAGAGTGGGATTCATCTCCAGAGTAAGATACCTAACTGAATATGTCATACATGAACTTGGATAAAATACTAGATGTAGGTATCTTAATCTAGAGACAAGTCATGAAACCATGGAATAATTTAGGTTGCAAAAGACCTTTAGGATCATTGAGTCCAGCCATTAACTCAGTGCTGCCAAGTCCACCATTAAACCATGTCCCTAAGTGACACATCTTCACATTTTTTAAATACCATTAGGGATGGTGACTGCACCACTTCCCTAGACAACCTCAATGTTCCAATGCTTGATAACTTTTTACCTGAAGAAGTTGTTCCTAATATCCAGTCTAAACCTACCCTGGCACAACTTAAATCCATTTTTTCTCATTCTGTCACTTGTTACCTGAGAGAAGACAGTGACCCCCACCTCACTAGGGCCTCCTTTCAAGTGATTGTAGGAAGCAATAAGATCACCCCTAACCCTCCTTTTCTCCAGGCTAAACACCTCTAGTTCCTTCAAACCACCCTTCACAAGACTTGTGCTCCAGAGCCTTCACCAGCTTTGTTGCCCTTTATTGTAGCAGGGTGTCCCCAAGGCAGTAATAATTAGCATTGACTCCATGATTGCAGAAGGCTGGTTCTTTATTCTACTATACTGTATTATATATATTCATATACATTTATAGATACACACACTTTATTCTACTATACTGTATTAAGAAACTCATTGCCCATACAGACACTCACGACACAGGTGGATCCAATTGGTCATTGAATCCAAAATACCATCACCAGTGGCCAATTAAGAAATCACCTTTTGATAAACAAACCTCCATAACACATTCCACATGTGCACAACAACAGGTGCAGCAAGTGAAGATAAGAATTCTTTCTCATTCTTTTCTCTGGGCTTTCTCACAGCTTCTCAGGAAAATCCTGGGGGAGCTATGTCTCTGTCTGTTCAGAGGATATGTGATTACCATAGCCTTTCTCTGGTCACACTCCAGTACCAAAATGCTTTTCTTCTAGTGAGGGGTCTGAAACTGAACACGGGATTTGAGGTGCAGCCTCACCAGTGCCGAGTATAGGGTGATAATCAATGCCCTGGTCCCACTTGCCACACTATTGCTGATACAAGCCAGGATGCTGTTGGCATTCTTGGCCACCGGAGCACATGCTGGCTCCTGTTCACCTGGCTGTTGATGAGGTTCTTTTCCCTTTGGCCACTTTCCAGCTACTCTTCTCCCAGCCTACATGAGGTTATAACCCAAGTGCAGGACCTGACACTTGGCCTTGTTGAACCTCATCCCACTGGCCTTAAACCATGGATCTGGTCTGTCCAGATCCCTCCACAGAGCCTTCCTGCCCTACAGCAGGTCAACACTCCTGCCCAGCTTGGTATTACCTGCAAGCTGACTGAAGGAGCATGCTGTCTCGTAATCCTGAGCATTGATAAAGATATTAAACAGGACTGGAGGTCCTTGGATGTCACCACTTGTGACTGCTGCCCACTGGATGTAACCCCACTGACACTGCTCTCTGGGCCTGGGCATCCAGCCAGCTTTTCACCCAATGAGCTGGGCAAAACCCCAGCCAAGCCATGAGCAGCCAGCTTGTCCAGAGTAATGTTTTGGAAAATGGTGCCAAAGGCTTTACTAAAGTGCACAAACCACATCCACAGCCTTTCCCTCATCCACTGAGTAAGTTACTTTGCCATAGAAGATTGAATTAATCCTGCTCCTTCAGCTCTAATGCAAAGTAACCAAAGCCTGATCCTTGGTGTTACTAAAAAGTGTGAGGTAACAGTTATGATATTTTAGAAAGCAGCTGTAGTTGAAGGGTTCTTTGTTAATATACTGATGGAAATTGAGAAGTCATAAAAACAACAATGTAAAAATATGGCAGGTTGTAAAAAAAATAACAATATTGAAATGGAGCTTTTGTTGCAAACCTCTAAACAGTATGAAAAAAATGTTGATGATGGGGAGAATTTGCTCCTTATTATAGTCTTAACTAATAAAATGCCACAATAATGCTGGGAAATGGAAGATTTTAGCTCCCATTTTATGAGTCATCTGATTTTTCAAAGTAATGAGTGTATATTAGCATCTACATTGCTTAGGGCTGGATGGAAGTTTAGATAAGTGACCTTCATATCTTATGGTTTAATGCTGATGATTCTCAACTGTACACTCATAGTACCATCTGTAAGAAGATGTAAAGAATGATGTTTTTGTCCATATGCCCATCCAGGTTAAGGAAAAAATTTCCACTTTGACTCATCTTGGGCAAGGTAGGTTTCTAGTTTCTTCCTGTGCTTCAGAATTCTTGTTTGCATATTATCCAAGTTACCAAAGTCTCCTCTTATAAGTCTGCAATGACTGCCTCACTCCCCTCTGCCTTCTACCCTGCATACTAATTTACTTTTCTGTGAGCAGAGTATGAAAAACAGCAGGAAGAAAGAGAAAAGAAGAAGGGGTGTTTTGTTGGGATACTCAAATACCCAGTGCTGGAGGGAAAGCAAACCACACTTTCTCTTGCTGAAGAATGAAAAATCACTGAATCCTTTGGTTTCTGTAGGATGATCTCACTTGCCCATTTGGAAGAAAGGAAACTCCTCTTTGACTGCCTCCAAGAGTTTCCTGGGGCTCGTATGTCCTTCTTGCTCTTCTCCCTTTGAGCGGTGAAGCCTTGGGGCTTGTGGCAAACAGTGTCCCATTTCTTGGCCTGTTACCTCTATGCCTAGGGCTCCTCACCTCAGCCATGCTCAGAACTCAGGGACTGCCCCTTGTTTCTCTGCAAAAAGGCATCATCTGGGTGAATGGCAGGGTCTTCCTGCTCCCCTTGAGTTTTTGAGTAAGGGTTTCCAATTTTTACTTATAACCCAAGTCTTGCTCAACTGGTCCCTTTCCTTTCTCCTGCCAGGAACATACATGGTAGTGTTGACTGTGCAAAGAGAAATGCACTGGCTCATTTCTTCCATAAGTTGCTAAAGGACATTACTGTCTTCCCCCTTCCATGATTTTCCATTTGCAGCAGGAGTAGAATGGCACCTCGCTCTGCACATGTACACAGATGGTCATAATCTCTCCTGCATCACATCATTTTGCTCATCATTTTTAATGTCAATTTTAGTCTCCTCCCTTCAAAACCTCCCAGTTTCCCAGATATATGTCTCTCTTCCCCCTTTTTTTCTATCCTGTTTTTAATGGACTGTCAACATGTACGAACTGACCAACATAAGTGCACAGTAAACCCAGTCATTCTGCAATAACTTCTCTCATGAACAGCCTTCCAGAGAATAATTTACAGAATAACTGTGCTCTTTCCAAAGCCACACACTCAAATCTTGAAGGAAATTCTTTGGCTGGATTTCCAGCAATTTGTTTCTGGTTTAATGACAGGGAAACCTAGTGGTGTCTCTGTCAGATGACAGGCATTGCTTATCCTTATGTAGAGCTTATGCAACAGTGTAGTATGAGTTTCTCTCTGTCAAAAGGATCATCCTGATTATTTCAGATTTTTCTACTCCTGATTAAATGTATCAATTTCTATCTCTCCTTGCTATCATTTAATTTTGTCATTAAACATGTAATAGCCTTCATAAATTTGGAGGTGTTTATCTCTCATAAAAATAGCGATTTTGGAAATGCTATGACTCAGTGAAAACAGCAATATTTTGTTATACTATCACAATTGCATCCTTAAATGATCATAAATTCACTTGGAATTAGCATAATTATTCTATAAATGAAATAAATTAATTATAAAATATATGTGAAAAAGGTTTTAATTTTAGCATAAAGCAGGAAATAGATCCTGGAGCAAAAAATAAAAATTCTTGGTGGTGTGTTAAACAGCAGGAGATAAAGAAATGAGTAAAAAATCCAAAATGAATTAATAAAATGAATGACTGTTGGCTGAAATCTTAACACTATGTGAAGGATTAATGGAAACCATTCTAGCATACCAAGAACATATTAAACACACTACTTTCCCATTAGGATTATTTGGATTTGTTTGATAAAAGCATTTGATTAAGGAGCATTTTCTTGTTAGCTGCAAAGGGTGGGCAGACTGAGGCACACAGCATCCCCTTAGAAACCATCACACTGTTCCTTCTTGGTGCTCAATCCCATGTATTTCATGCTGCCCTGCTGGGCTCTCTGTGAAGCTTTTTGGTACCATCTCTGAGGGAATGTGAGTGGAGACACTGCAAAGGAGAACGTGGATTTCTAATAACCAGGAAAGTGCACTGGTTTCAGCGTCCATCACTGCATCTACATTTACTCTCATCACAGTGCCACAAATCAGTGCTTTGCTCTAATTTTTGCAAATGTGAGAAGCTGGGGCTAAATTTAGTCTACATTTTCTGTTATAAAATCTATCATTCTCCTCATGACTCTTAGCATTGTCAGCAATACCTCTATCGACCAAGGTGGCACCTAGCAACCGTACACAGGTCTCCTGCAACAGACCTTGTTCTCTGATATCTGCCTGAGGCAGAAAGGCAGCTGAGGTGGATGGGAGGAGAAGGGAGGAACAGAGCAGGGTGAGGAAAGCATAAAGATTAATATTCTGGCCTGAGAATCTGAAAACACCAGGTGTATTTTTTTGCCCCACTAACTCAGCTCTCTAAGTATGGGAATTCAGGACATTGTCCTGTGAGTGACATGGGTGCTTGGCCAGACACTCAGACACTACTGCCATGTGGAGGCCACATGAAACATCTTCTACTGCCAACCCTGCTCTGGGCATCTGCCCTGAGAGGCAAAGCTCACCCCTCCTGGGTTGGGAGACATGTCTTCTCCAAGGGCCATTTCCTCACTGGTTTGCTAAATGAAGATTTCTAGCAAAGACATCCATTGTGAGGAATAGATTTGTTGTTGTTGTTGTTGTTTTCCATTTTTTAAAAAACAACAACAACAAAAATAAATTAAGATCCTCTGTTTTCAGACCACTTGCTGATGCTCATTTGCATTGCATTGCTCTGAAACCAAGAGCAGCTGCACTGTTTACTGTAAGCACATCTGGAAACAGGAGCCGTGTGCTTTGCCCAGGTAATCATAAAAATAAAACTCAAAGTTTGAAGTTTTCTGATTTATGTTTATTTTTATTTTGTATTACTTTGCTGCTGATTTAAGTCAAATGACTTTACAGCTTTGATATGGATGCACATGGTGTGCAAACTGGTTGTCACAGACACTGGATTTAGGTGTCAGCTGGCACTTTCTGAAACAGACAACTTTATGATAGAGCTAAACATCCTTTCTCTTTTAGGTGTTGTGAATGCAGAAAAATAAGTGAATACTTTACAAAATACTTGGGGTAAAATAGGGAATATATTTATATCAGTGTACTTTTGTAACAAAATGTAAATAAAATTATAGCTAAGTTGCTTTTGAAGTGATTTTTGGATTCCATTCTTATCTTGACAAGTAAATATTTGAATACATCTTTTTTTCTTCATGGTTTGTTTTATATTGGTGAATGTCATTGAAAAATTGGTAAATCTTCATTTTTCCCAATTGTGTCTGAGTTTTAGCCAATCCCACTTTAAATTTAGTGGGAAAAAAACCCAGATCTAGCAGAGGTGACTTATGTTCCTGACACTTGCTGCCTTCAGAAACTGAGCTGATTTACAGCAGGGGAAAGCCACAGTCATTCCTGACTGTCTGCTAATCCCACTAGTTTTTAGAGCTTCTTGCCCCTCCTGTTGGATGGCTCAGCTGTTGCTTGGCTCCCTTATCTTGTGTCCTGCTGTACTGAGGCAATGGGGAGTGAATGCCAGCTCACCTGGTTATGTGGCACAGTGCCTCCACCTGAGGGTCTCTGTCATCCATACAGCAGAGGAAGAGAAGGGGAGCAGAAAGCTGGAAGTGGGAACTGCCACCGTTGTCCCAAGGTGGACAGTCCTTTGTTGGTCAAAGCACTTGATCCCAGGGAGCTGGCACAGCTATGATCTGCCTCAGGCAGATCTAATCCAGAAGAAAAATGGTATCTGGAGGTTTTTGTCCTTGAAAATTAGTCAGTGGTAGATGATGGGGATATATTAATTGCTATCATAATGAGGCCAGAGCAGCTAGATGAAATGTAAGGAAGGAAAATGTGACAATGCCTGGGGAGAAGGAATCTCCATGGCAGAAAGTAGGGTATGCTTGCATCCACTTACTCTGAATGCCTCTTAGCATCCAATAAGTGATTTCAGGATGGATCAGGCTGGAAGGGGCACTTGCTGCAGCTGGGGGCTGCATGCTCTCCATATCTGCCCCTGGGCTGCTCCTCTGGGTCTCCCTGCAGTGGGAGGCCCCATTGCCCCTCCCCGTGCACTTACCAGGCATGATTTAGTGTGGGTACAGAGCTGAGTCAGATTTAATTTGCAAGCTTACTGCCAAACCTGAACCAATTTTAAGCCAGCTGTACAGCACTGATTTAACAAGAAATGGAAACCATTCAAGGCTCTGTGAATTTGGCATAAATTAACAATTTTGGCTGAGCATTACTATGGGGTTTGGACTAATTCAAACCTAAGGCTCACAGTGAAATTCAGGAGGCTTGAATCCATGCCAAGGGAAAGGTTTGCATAGATCTCTGCAAATTGGAAGTGTCAAGGTTTCAACAGCTCTGCTTGATAAGTAAGAGGAGATTTCTCTCTGAAGTCTGTATCTCTCCTGGAATCCACAATGAATCTGCCATGGTAACATACCACACCTGATAACATATCTTCGTTAAACAGCTTTATTTGAATGGGTTGTTAATGACATGAACAATAGCAATTAGAAGTATTGATCTTATATTGACAGGCTGCGAAATGGTTTGGTGATTCATTCTTCTAAATTAGCTTTTTTCCTGCTATGCAGTGTGAATACTGCCATTCCTGAGGGGAAAACAAAAATAACTTCAGAAAAAAAAAAAAGGGGAGAACTATCTTGGGGGAACTCTTTCTGGGGCAAATATTTGTGTAAGGATTTGATCTGGGTATTGTACTCCTTGCAAATATGTTGTGGCTAAAACTGGTCTTCTTTTCTGCATATATTTGTGCATTAATTTCTGTGCAAGTATTTGATAGCTCTAATCAGTTACTACATGAGTTGGATAGTTGTTAGGTGCAATGGCTTGCAGTTTCTCACAATGAATATTTATGATATGCAAAAGTTTCTATTGTATCTTATTGGATTTGGCCTTTAATATGGTAACCGAAACAGAATAAACAGAGGGGAAAAAACCAACAAAACACAACAAAATCATGACAAGTGGAAAACAAATATTGTTCGTACACTAATAGTCATGGGTACAGAGAGTTGGAGGTATTTGTGTGTAAATCAGCCACTTAGCAAACATTCAAGTCATCTGAGAATTATTTTTAGATTTTTTTTGCTAAAAATGATACCACAGGTAGCATGAATCACCTATAAAAAGCTATTTAAATTATGAAGAGAGGAAAACAAATATAAAGTCTGGTGCTTGCATTGAAGAACTGCAGCTTTGTGTTTTCACACCAATACAGAAAGGTCAACACTTTTTAAAAAAAATGAGATTTCAGAGCTATAGACTCACTTTTTAAAATTAGTATTTCCACTTCATCTGTAAAGACCTTCTGTAACTGCTATTGTGTACCACTGGAAAAATACTAGTGCATGGAAGAGAGGATATGGGAGGGAGAAGAATTTATCTTCAGTAAGATTAATGGAGTACAACTCAGCACCATTTTATTGTTCTGTAACCCCGGATTTTAATACTTGATCTGTGCAACACTCATGAATGGCTGGTTGCTTTATCTTTAATCAAAGTAATTTGTGACACTGTCTTAATATTTATTGCAGTCACATAACTTTATTACCACAGCCCTATCTCTCTCTCTTTCTTATTATTTTTAGTGTGCTTGCCTGCAAGGTTGCAGTGTAGCTGCTGACCTCCCAGTAAACTGTGAGGCACCAAGGCAGGACAGCAGGAAATGCCACATCCTTTGATGGTGACCTGGGCCTCACACCTGCAGTTAGCTTTTGTTACACTTCACAGACATTAATAATCACAATTTAAATAGCTTAAAGCTGAGTAATGAGCTTACCTGAACATCTTTCTAAGAATGTTTATCAATCATTAGAGAAATAGTCAAGAAAGTGAAGAATTAGCATCCCAGAAGCCATGTAATAAACCCTGTAAGACTAGATATTAGGAAGATTAAGCTGTTCTTTCACTACAGCAGTATATATCTATAATGAGATGCAGTTGCTTCTTGCAAATGTGCCACAGATTAATTAGTTTCAGAATACTGCAGTTTGTTCACAGTACCTTAAAGGCTCTTGAAAAATATTATGCATGATAAGGATGCAAAGTGAGTATACAGGAGGGAGACTGTGAAAAGCAAATAAACGTGGCTTTTCACATTGCTGTATTCTGAGGAGACAATTTCTTTTTAATGAGTCTTCACTCAAAAATCCTGATAGGATGTTTCAGATGTGACCTTCATCTGTATCTTTTGAATTTGAATAAGCTAAGGAGAATCAACTTGGCGGGATACTTTTTCCTCAAAAAAAAAAAAAAAGGCACACTCTTTGAAGACCCTAGAGCTAATATTGTTTTCTTTTCTCCTTCTCCTGCTTTATGTACAACTTTTTAAGTGGTTCCAATGCTTCAAACCAGATGTGCTGGGCCAGAATTATTCAACTATTGCGCAGCTTCAGTTAAAGAGAACATGTGCTGTGTGTGCCTGCATAAGTAAGCTCTGTGCTGTGCCAACACTCTCTCTTTTCTGTTTGCATATTTTTCTCCAATCCATCTCCCTCAGGAAAACAGAAGTGCACTGGACTGGATATGAAACACGGGACAAAAAAACCCCAAACCATGCATGATGAATTATGTAAAGGGGAGACATGGTGGTGTAATATAAAGAATTTATTAGCATGAGCATGAGATCCCTGCATTACTCAAGAGAAGCAAAAGCCAAAGCTAAATTATGTAGGTCATCCCAACAAGTACCAAATAAACCTTATGTAGAGACTATAATTTGTTATGTGGTACACAAAAATTGTTTATATTTATTATTGTGACTTTCTGCTTTTACTTGTATATAAAGGTTTATCTTGTAATAAGGTTTATGTCTAGATCCACATAAGCAATGATGTAGACCCAAATAAATCATATGGCATGGCGTGGGAGAAACAGAACATAGGAATACATTGGAATTCAGAGCCAAAGGAGAGAGAAGAGCTAATCAGGAGTGAGATGGTAAGACAATGCCTAGCAGAATCTCTTGATTTTTGGCTAAGCGGATACATATATCTCTCAGAAATTTGTAACTGACACAGAACTGAATGATTCTGTCCTAGGAGATGTGTATTCCTTCTTTGAGGAATAGTCATAACAATGTATTTAATTGTCAAGAGGTTTTTTTTGTCATTGTGGTTTTGTTGGTTTGGGGTTTTTTGGTTTTTTGTGTGTGGTTTTTTTTAATTTTTTTTTTTTAATGTAGCTGTTTTAACATACTCAGAGTGTTTGTCCTGGAATGATTAACAAGAAGAGTGCAGGTGGTATCAGAGGTGCAAAGTGAAATTATCTTTGTCTGTCATTCCTATGCATGCTCATATTAGTGTTCAAACCCTGATTTTTGTAGGCAATCCTAAGTAACTATAAGCCTATTTTCCTTTCCCCTCATCTGGGATATTTATTGGCTTAGAAATTGCTCCTAATAATTTTGTTCCTTTAGATGTGCTATTGTGACAGCACCTTTAGGCTACAATAATCTCATTAATAGCTGACAACAATGTGTACAGTGTACACGTGGACCTGAAGTGAATGTATGACTTGAAGTGATGATATCAAACCCTGGTAAAATCAGTGGAGATAATTACATACAGTTTTTCTCATGGAGATTTCTCAGTACTTCACTGGGGTGGATTAAAATGTGGATTATTTTCTCCACCCTTGCTAAGGAATTGTCATAAAAGGGATATCAGTGGCTGTGGTGGCCCACTGGCAGCTCCAGAATTTATGCAGAGGGACACCTCCTTAACTGTATTTGCGCAAAGGCACATGGTTAGGGAAACAAACTGGGGGAAATTCAGTGGGGACACATGTATAGTTAATAACACCTGGAAATGGATTGCCCTGTGAGAAGAGGCTGAGGGATGAGATCTGATTTGTCTTCAGAGACAAATTTTTGGGGTCTAACAACAGCCCCCCAGTACCTATGGGGATATGACTCAGAAGAGGGAACTAGGCAGACAAGGAACATTGACTGAACCAAACAAGAGAGATTCAAGTGAGATGGATCTGGGCAATGGCTTTGGGAAACCCTGCTTCAGGAAAAAGTTGAACCAGATGGCCTCCAGATATCCCTTCCAATATCAAGTATGTTGTTCTCCAATCCTACGAACCTATCTAGGGATGCAATTTCAGGAAAAAAGGTGTAATATTAGAGGGGCATTTATTCTTTGTGTTCTAGATCTACTAACATAGCCAGATCCTTGAAAATGTCAATTTTTCTTCCAAAAATTTCCGCATTTGTTACCAAGTAACTACATTGTAAGACTAGGATTGGTATTTTCCACCCCATATAATGTGCATGACTCAACGACAGTCCTGTCAGCTCTTGCTTTATAATCACAAATAATGTATTGATAACTGCACTCTTGTTGGATGACCTTAGCAGGAATTCAGTGCTTTTCTGCCAGTTACTCTATTTGCTTTCAGGTCTAGACTCAGTCAGTTCTTTGAATATTGGAGCTAGGGCCATGACACACTCTGATCTCAGATGTCTTGAAGCTTCAACACAGAATTGCTGAAGAATCCATTCCCGAGTTTCCATTAGTTGGATAGCCACTTGCTTAACCAAAAAAATTACTGCATGTGCATGCTTAAATACATGAACACACACCAGCTATAATTAAGAAGCATTTTAGCAATCTACTTTTATGTCTGATGTTAGACCACAGTAGATCCTAGCAGAAGATTTTCCAATTGATTTCAGCTATCAAATCCAAAATCATGACTAAAACTTATTAAACTGGCTTTGAAATTTCTCAGCTATTTGCTCTTCAGTGTTATTTTCTATTGACATTTCTGCATTTCATTGAATGCTCTTGTCACAATTTGAAAACTCAATAAAATATAATGCCCCATAAGAATACAGATTATATGATGGCAACATTTATTCCATGAACCCAAGGGGATAATTTGACTTTCATCTCTTTTTTCTCTGTCAAAATATAGAACTACCAATAAATGGTATGTAAAGGAGATCAGAGCAAACTGAGAAGCTGAAAGTTTGCAATTTATTAACTTGAGCATGAAAGTACAGAAAATAACTGACTCAAGTTAGTTGGGAAAGAAGTCTTAACCTATTGCATTAAAATATAGTTTGCACTAGTCTAATGAGTTTTCTACCAAATGAGGCATGAAACGTACTGCCAGAATATAAAGTCAGTAAAATACTCAAGTTACTGGATAATGTCATTATATGTTTTATCTTATTGGGGAGCTGGTACAGAATACATTATCTTTAAATTTGCACATCCTGCAAAACGAGAAAAAGGCTTTTTTTTCTAAATGAATGTGCCATTCAGATAAGTTGCTAATATTAAGAGATCACAACCTACTAAAATCCATAAGAAAAAATATACACATACAGAATTCTCAAGAACACATGAAAAGAATTGTATAGTAAAGATGTCAGTTCAATGTCCTATTTAATGAGACGTATGGAAAAAGGCACACAAAAATAGCAGGTGTTGAATCACACTGAACATTTTGCTAAAATTGTTCAAATAATTAAGAATTGCAATATAATTAATTTAACATTTGCAGTCTACTTCAAAAGTTAATCTTGATTATTTTCAGAATGCTATGTTTTGTAAATGTTTAAAGAGGGAGGACTGCTTTCCTTAAAAAGGAATTGTGTTATGTTGCAAGTGGTATTTTTGCATGACTGAAGGAACTGGTGGTTAAAATTTTTAAAAAAGGAAAAAATCATCTTGAGTTTTTTGTTCAGCCCTATTCCTGCTACTGTCCCTAAGGAACCTTTTGCAATTGGAAGACAATTGGATGCTTTTGAAATTAATGGAACTTCTATTACTTCTCAAGAGCCTGGAATTTGCTCAAATCTCCTCAGACGCAAGAGTAGACTGTCTGCTCAAATATTTCCCCTTTGACTACTCCTGAATTCCATTTTTCAATGGTTTCATTACAAACTACACCCAGAAGCTCCCTAGAATTGACTACAAGTCAGCGTATCACATCAGTTACTGCAGTGTGATGAATTAAATCTTCATTTATCCAAAGAGCCAATAGGCACCTCTGAATCTTTCCTGCATGGCTGAACACTACTTTAAGCACAAGCAGAACTCTGCCTATGTTGTCTGGGCTGGTTCACTTGTGTCCTTTTGGTGCTATGTGTTGTTAAAACAGTTGTGTTTTCTCTCAACATGCTGTTTAACAGATGACTGTCCATCCACTTCCTCAACTTGCCTTTATTTGCCCAGTGATATGCTGACATTGACAGACTCAAAGTTTGTTTTCAAACTGCCCCAGGTTTCCTTCTAAAGGTTCCTTCTAGGTGCCTTTAGAAATAGAATGTTGTTGAACTCTGTGGCCAGCTATAACATTCATTAAAAATTAATTTCCTGCTTGCCTAGTATTTTCCTGATTTATGTGCTTTTGAAGGCATTTTTGTGCCTTCTTGTACATGGGTAGATTTCCAGGCCTCACATCAGTATTTTAAATTGGAAGTAGGATTGAGAGCCTGTAGTCTGGCCTTACCAATTAGTAATGCTTTTCCCTTCTGAGAGAAAAAAATCCTGTCTCTTTCAAAGTATGTAATCTGATTTCTGTTACATGGGTGTGCCTTAAAGGAGCACTTCGTCTAGAGAGATGTCGATGCAGAAGAGGATACAAGGAAGGACTGGGGCATCTCTTCAGAGGGTGAGGAAGCTGTTGTCTTCTGGGCCATGAGGAGAGAGGAAGTTTATTCAGATTAAATTATCAGGGGCCTAGCAAAATGTCCACTGAAAGAAAAAGAAAAGGGGAAAACACATTCTCAGGAATCTTTAATTTTAAATCTTTAATTTTAAATTAAATTTTGTCAGAGCTTTAACTCTGTCTTGTTTTGACACAGCTTCCAAGTCAGCAACTCTGTTACTGGAAAGAGTAGTGTCTTTATTTAAAAGCTAATTCTCCTAATGTGCAGTCAAGACAGGCAGTGCTAGTGTTGTGTCTGCCCGCCCTGTGTACGTGCTTGTTTTAACCATGCAGCTGGTGCCAGTGCTAAAGAGAAATACACCCTCACTTGACACCACTTAAAAAAATGGTCAAGTCTACATTTTTTTTGACCACACAATGTGTACCTTAACATAAAACTCTGATGATGGTAGTAGTTTTTATTGGCAAGCTATTTTACTTTAAAATGATCCAGAGTCAATTGCACCACAGGCTGCCAAATACTTTTTAAAATCTTGGACATTTCTGGAATGTGCTTTTTGCTATTGGACAGTCTTTCCTTATTTTTAGAACAAAAATGTGATTCACACATCATCTTTTGGGTCTTAATCCAGTCTGCCCTTGTCTTAGGTTTGCCTCAATTACTTTGTTCTATTCATGAACTAACTACAAAATGTTTTGTCACTGAAACAAGAGTAATAGCTCACCAAACACAGGCATCCCTGAATGTATGTTTCTTTGGTCTTCTTTTTCTGTCTTCCCTCAAGTAGAAAATATAGTAATAGGACAAGGGGGAATGGCTTTAAAATGGATGACAGTGGTTTAGATTGGATATTAGGAAAAAATTCTTCCCTGTGAGACAACAGTTTACCCTGTTGTGGCCAAGGCCAGACTGAATGGTTCAACCTGGTCTAGTGAAAAGTGTCCCTATGCAAGGCAGGGGTGTTGGAACTGGTGATCTTTAAGGCCTCTTCCAACCCAAACAATTTTATGATTTTATGAATATTTCTGGACTCCTCTAATGTCAGAGTTTCTCTTTTCTCTGACCTTCTAGAGATGATATAGATGTCCATCCAATACACAGAGGATCTATGTGGCTCTGGGGCAAACCACACTGGAAAATGTTTGCAAATTTTCAGATACCTTAGTGCCAGGAGAGAACTTGTAGGGACCAGCCAGTGCTCTTTGAGCATGATGATTTCATGGTTTTGGTGTCGGGGTTTCTATGAAAGACCCTTACAACTGTGTATATGTCAAAGAATACTGTCACTGTTATGAATCACTGAACCTCCAGTTCTGATGGAGGTTCCATCATAGTTGACTGCTGATATGTAGCACTGCAGATTCATATTTTTATATTTATTTTGTTTAAATTACAGCTAAAAACAACTGACTGTTTCCAGGTGAATGAAGTCTCTCTGCTTTGGAAGTCCTCAAGAAACATCTTATCACAGCATCTTAAATCCTTGGGCATGCACAATTTTCATTTGGGAACTGTTGTTCACTGAACCTAAGGAGTCCTGGAGTTTGGTCTGTCTGGTTTTTCCACCCTCTGTTACTGCAGACATTGTTTCTGAGACACAGAAAGCTATTTTCATAATTTATTTTATATTTTTTGTAAAACTTCTTCACTCAGAGCCTCTTCAGAGCCTTCTTCAGCTTTTGTCATTATTTCTGGGACAAAGTTTATTGATTTTACGTGCAATATGCAAGGGCAGTGATCTTGTGCTGTTCCTTTTATCGAAGTCTTATGATGCTCATCTCTCAACCCTGAATTCATCCTGTGCAAATGCAGAGTCTTTCAGACAGCTGTCTTCTCTGTGCTGGAGAAGAGACATGGTAACAAAATCTAGGCTCAGCAGACTATTAACATGTGGAGAAATGGCCCAAAATGTTGGTGGTGCTGGGCAACTGGGGCTAAATCTCTTGTTCTGCAACTTCTTCCATCTGTGTTCCCCCCATGGAGACACGAAAAGTGGTAGCCCTGCTGTTTACCAGAACAAATTTTTCTCAGGTACAAGTGTTCAGAGAGATGAAAGGAGGTATCTCCCCATTTAACCAGCTGCTGGGGAATCTGACTCAGTGGGTTAAAGAACCCTATCAAACACAAAGCTTCCTTAGCTCTCTGCATTGCAGCAGGACTTTCTCTTCTGCTAGCCAAAATCCTATGGGAACTACTCCTGATAGGCTCTTCTACAGCTTTCTCTCCCCTCTGAAGGTGCTCCAGAGCAATTTAGGAGGGACTTAATACATTTGTCCTTTGAATCCTGACAACTTTTAAAATGTGGAATGCAAAATGAAAACTCATAATGTACTTTGTCCGTCCACTAAAATAATATTTCTAATTGTAGGAAGATGATTTTTTTGAAATTAGCTCCTCCAGCAGAATTCCTTATTTTTTCCGTGCCGGTGTCTTAGATGGTAGACAAGATTGGTGCACTTTTCTTGCAAAAATGTTCAAGATTAGTTAAGCTGGTGCTGGTACAGGTTAATAGATTTCAAACACAAAGTAGCAAATTGAAAGACCCTTCAGGCTTTTTCTGCATCAGGGTTTATAATAACACCTCTTTTTCACAAAAGCTTATTTTAAAAGATAACTTTTTTTCTAGTCAGCAAAATGTGAATTACACTAGGTAATAACAATAATTGTAAAAAATGCTTCTTCATTTGGCACTGTTTAGCACATTCTAATGAATTGTGGTAATAAAGGCATCTTTCTTGTGCTTTATAGTATATGAAACTAATGCCTTGAAGGAACAACACAAAGGGATACAAAAAGCTGGTTGCAAGCACTATCTTCTGTAAATGCTTTTAAGGTAATTACATAGAAGGCCATAAGGAATACTTATCAAAAAGATAAATACTATGTTTTTATTCTTAGGTCAAATTAAGACATGTTTAGGTTCTAAATAACTATAAGCATTTTAAAGGGAATATTTCTTACTGGTGGAAGGTTGAACTTCTAATGGGACCAGTCTCTCCTCCTCTGAAGGAGATTTGCCTCTGAAGTCAAATGTAGTTAACAGTTAATGAGAACTCAGAGAAGATGAAAAAAATACAGGTTGTAATATTTTTTTTACTCCTGTACTGTATATTGTTGTGGGAAATGGTAATTGGTGGGGAGTAATCAACATTTGTCTCTGCAGGATGAAAGGACAGTAAAAGCATAATGGGAGAGGAGAAGCAAATGGATGGGGGCAGGATCTCACTCGATTTCTTTGCTATTATTTTAACAGTAAATGCTATTACATGGGCTACTGAAATACATCTGTAGTCAAAAATGTAAGAATACAGAACTTGTTTGCTTATAAAGTTCATTGCATAGTTAAAACTTACTGCAAGTATTCTGTGTCTCAAAGTTATTTCCAGTGATTTTTTTAAAGATACTTGCAGTCCCAGAGTATGCTCAATGGATATGCATGTTCATAATACATCATCAATAGGATACTGCTCAGTGAACAAAATAGAGTAATGTTATCCCTCCCAAATGAGAAAACAGAAATATGGCAATTGCCTTGGAGGATCGGATCATCAGTCCAGTATTTAGTCTAGCAGTTGTCAGTGATATTTGATTAAATGCCTAATCCTCCCTCCACCACCAACAATGAAACAAAACCTCAAAGAAAAGCTTGACTCTGCATACCTTTTTTTATAACTGCCATTACACAGAAATTGCTTTAAAATATGTATAATATGGGTGTTATATTCATGCCACTGTCAGGAAATCCAAAAGAGGAGTTAAGAGATGATCTTTTGGAGGGTGATTAGATTCAGTGATGAAACAGAAGCAACAAACTGAGAGAGCAGTGGATGCTGGAGTTGCCTCCCAGCTGTGGAGTGGGATGTTCGGCCTGTAGGAGAGGTAGGAGCAAGGAATGTGGGGAAAGCAGCCTGCATTACTCTCAAATTACTCCTGTATTATGATTGATTTGTTTTGAAGAAGTGTTTTGGGAAGCTGTTCTGAGGAATAATACTCACACAGTGACCCCTGGTTCATTATCACTCATTTAACACTGGGCTTCAAACCCATGAGGACCTACAAAAATGCAGGTTACTTTGAGTTAGGATGTGAAATTTGCACTACAGGTGTATTATTCATCTTCAGAGAAGTTCCTGGCAACTCTGAAGTATATTGCTATATATTAATAAACAGCAAAGAAGTAGAATTAATTGAGCATCACACTTTCCTGAGTTTGAACATTTAACCTTTCCCTTTTCTCAAGGTCATTTCCATTACTGGAATTTTAGTTTAATGAGAACTTGACTCTGTCCCACTGAAAATTCTATATTTTGTAATTAAATCATCAGCAAGCCCCATGGTGATTTGGTACATTTGGCAAGGAATATTGATGTGGATTTCTTACTGCAACAACATGCATGTGTATAAAGTTCAGCAACATGAGTTCTTTGTTTCTGAACATTGTACAATCAATATTCTATTACTGCAGTGTGAGCTCTGCTGCATTGTAGCTAAATTAGTGCATAAGACTCAAGAATGCACTGATGGAAAGAATTCTAATTTCTGATATAAAATGTGTGTATGCTGTTTGTTTTAGCTGTAACAGCTCTGTTCCAGTATCTGTTGCTTCAGGTATATTTATGCAATTAAATTGAACAGGAATTTCAGAAGTTTTAATTTATTTTCCTCATGATTTTCTCTAGGAATGATTTCAAAGACACATCATACACTTTTGATGGTTTTGTTCACATTCTTTCTATTTGTTTTCCTTTGTATGATGAAGATGTCTGTGGCATCGGGACATCCATTATGCCGCCTTTGCTACAGACTGAAACTCGGCTATGATAAAAAAATCAAACAAACCCAAACCAGGAGGGTTAAAGACAAGAAGGATAAGCTGTTCCCCAATAAAAAGGGAAAGATGCAAAGCTCAAAGACTGGGGATTATTTAGGCAGTAGGCACTGCTGTTTATTGCCACTACAGACAAGCCAGGGTAGGCTTCCTATAAATCCAACCTCGGCAGCTGCCTGCAGGAGCAGAATGCTGAAGGCAGCAACTTCTGTCCTTGTTTCTTTCCTTGACTTAAGAGACTTCAGCTGCTGTTATTGCTGGCACTGCTGGGATGGTGAGAGGGAGAGGTTCCTGCAGATTGCCCTGCTACATCACTCCCTTCACTGCCTCTTGCAGTGAAAGCCCCTTGTTGGAAACAGGGGCCATGGCAACCACTGCCCAGACCCTCATGGAGATGTGCAAAGGGGCACCCACCTGAAAAGGTAGAGGGGTAGGTGGATGGCCAACTATTGTTGGGAGCAGGAGGGAAGCTTTTGTGGGAGAAGGAAAATGGTGAGTTGTTTAGACATGACTGGGTTTCAGTATCTGGGAAAGTTCCTCCTGGGGAAGGAAGAGGAAAGTCTATGGAAGTGAATTGGGAAGTGAGAAAGGCAGAGAGAGAGAAAGAAAAGTCTTCCCCTGCTGCCCCTGGGACTTGCCACAATTATCATGACCTGTTTTGTTCAGAGTCTCTAAAGTCTCTTATCTGTGCAACTCATTCTGCCCAACTCATTCTGCCACTATTGTTGAATTGAATTTTCAATTTCTTTTGTCACTTTGGAGGATGAGAGTCAAATTTGGACACACAGCCTTCAAGTTCTGATTTTACTCGGTGCCTCTTCTGTGCAGGTGTTTCATTTTTATTTTTAAATGGATGCAGGTTGCTCTGCTTAAGTCTCTCCTCCCTCCCACATCCTGAGACAAAATGCAAGGAAATTTGTGGGCTTTTTGGTTTCTTGTTTTTGTTTTTTTTTTAAGGAAATCAGGATATGTATGCCTGTCCCTCAGTTTCAAAGTGTCAAAGCATTACATCTTGTTCACTGTAGTGGTTCAGTACTTGAGTGGAGTTCCCTTCTAAAACCAGACCTCATAGAGAGAGGTGAAGAAGAATAATTTCACTGCTGTTTAGAGGACAACTCCCCACATCACTGCTGCTCTCTGAATACCAGAGTGTTATTGGCGAAGGCAGTCCTGCCACTGCAATTTTAGGCTGTGCTGGAATGTTTCACTGGTGACAGAACCCGTAAGTTGTAAGGTTGAGTACCTTGAAGGGCCACACAGTCCAATCACATTCCTAAAAGCAGGATCAGCCACAGCTGTACAGTTCCCAACAGGAGCTTGTCTAACTAATGCATAAAGGATATGTTATGGTCCTCCCTTGTGCTGTACTTGTGTTTTTCTGTACTACCACATTTTAACAGAAGCATTCAACTATGCTGACACTGGGTGGTCGTGCTTCTAGGTCATATTTGCCTTTGGTTTTTACATGCTGCTTGCCTTTCTTTGTGACTTCATGACATCACTCATGCAAGTTCAGATGGTAATTCATAATGCCAAATCCTTTTCTCCATGTTGACTGCTGCAGTGGTTATTGTAAACTCTGTATTTATATAGTGGATTATTCCTACTTAAGCACAGACCTTCATTTATTTGTCCTGACTGCGGTGCATCTTTTTTTCTTCATGACCATTTTCTGTATTAGGTAAGAGGTTTTAGATTAGAATTCTAATCCTGGTGTTTGCAACCCTTCCTGCAGCATGCCCAGAGTGTATTCCTTGATCCAAACCACTGGTGCAAGCAAGAAGTTGAGCAAACATAAGACCTGGGGCAGATTCCCAGGCAACCCAGCAGACACATCTCTGTGGTGTGGTAGTGCACCTTCAAATCTGCACAAGCTTGTGAAAGCCATGCTTGTGAAAGTGCCCAAAGCTGTACTGAAATCAAAGTATTTCAAAGGTAATGCTTGTCCCCTGTCTGTGAGATCTGTTACTCCATCACAGGTGGAATGAGATTTCCTTGCCTTGGTTTGTTCTTGATTGCTACTTATTTCATTTTCTAGGAGCTTATACACTGATTATTTTCTTCAGTTTCTATCGTAAGAGAGAAGAATGCCAGCATTACATTTGCCTTATTTCCTGGAATATCTCTCCATCCTTTGTGAACTCTCAGTGACAACTGCCAATGGTTCTGAGGTTGTCCAGTACTTGTTTATTACACATGAGAGTGAAACTCATTACACCAAACTAATGTGAAAACAGCCAATTTATAAAAGTGTTTTCTAGTCTGGTCTTCCCCTGCTGCATCTGACTTCTTATTCCTTTCCCACTAACTGCCTCACTTATTCCTTTCATTATACTAACTGCCTGATATGGGAGTGGAAACTTTTTCTTGGCAGCATTGGGCTAAAAGTGCCTAAGAGCTACAAAGTAGGAAACCTTTCCTTGCTTGTGATATCTAATTTTCAGCCACAGTCTTTGCATTCTTTTCCTTTTGTCTGTGTAAGCTCTTTCAAACTCCTTTGTAACACTTCTGCCTAATTTACAGTTTCCCTGTGATTTGATCTTTAGATCACTGAAGGATTGATCATTTATCCACCTATGCTTTTTCAGTTTCTTCTATTTTTTGTATTAGGATAGTTCTCATTTCTTTAAGGAGTTCTAGATTTATTGGATCTTAGCTACCAGTTTTCAGAATTTCTTAAAATTTTCCCTTTAAAAGTTTGTTGTCCTTAATTAGGTGGACAGTTTTGCTTATTTTTTAAATGTTACCCAATTTGCATTTCAAATGTGAGGTAACATCTACTGCTCTTTTTTCCTGTGCATATCTATAAAAGATGTACTTAGAATCTTGAATTGTTTGGGTGGGAAGGCACCTTTAAAGCTCATCTAGTCCAACCTCCCCTGGAATCAGCAGAGACACCTTCAACTAGATCAGGTTGCTCAGAGTTTCATCCAACCTGGTCTTGTATCATAAAATATTTTTTAAATGCTGAGGTTTTTTTTCAGGTAACACATAATTACTAATAGTTAAAAACCCAGGAGAAGTATTAAAAGGGTTTTTTTTCAGCACTTGTTTAATATAATCTCTCTGAATAAGTTGATTTCACTCCTCCTGTGCTCATGGTGCAGATAATGCCTTTCTACCATACCATCATTTATTTATTTTTATCAATTCACTCATTTCACAGAATTACTGGGTGAGAGAGAAATACCTATTTGCAATCTAATCAAGCAAACAAATATAATTATAGCTATCTGGTGTTTTCTTACTTGCAGTTGTCTTATCTGTCTTTGCCTTGATTGTTTTCTTGTTTGCTAATCATAAATTCAGGAAAGTGAAATTGTTTTCTTGTTTGCTAATCCTAAATTCAGAGACAGGCTGGAACCCCCTCTTCCCAACATGTACTAGACTAAATGTTTGAAATAAACAAATTATAGCAACAGGAAGATCATGCAAAAAACCTCATAGTTATTAGCTGGGCACTATCTTTGTGTTATATATCTGCATTATCTGCCACAGGGCACAGGTGCTGGCTCACCTGTAAGGGCCACTAGAGTGAAGTTGATGGTTTAATGGAGGTTTAAAACAATGGTCAATGGGCAGGCTGGTAGTTTTTCAAAATGCTTACCAGGGACCCTATGGCTACTTTTAATGTATTTAATCACACAGAGAACTGTTCTCAGTATCTCACAGCATGGGTCTTCTTATAATTAATCTCACTTCTGCTCCAGAATGTGTTCAGTCTGCTCGAAGTGTCCTTGTGGACAAGCCCCAAGTGTGTGCTATCCTCCAAATCATGTCTGTGTATTACCTAGGAGAGGAGTGACTGGCATGTAACAGAGTGATGCCATGGGCACTCAAATAGTTAAACAAAACAGATATGTAGTCAGGGAGACTAATTCTATACCCACTGGTTATTCACATGTACAAATCCAAGAAAAGGTACCTCATCCATATGCTGTTCAGTGGCATCCTTGCTGAAGGGGAAAGCTGCTTTCATTGCTATATATGAAAACTTAATTTTGAATAACTTTTAAAGCTCCAGTTTTCCAAAAGTTTTACCTAGCACATAATGATTTTATTAATCATTATGTGATTTTGACAATGGTTTTCCTAAACTAATGAATAATTTAATGACAAGTCTCTATTTTTGTAATAAAATTCAACAGGAAAAACTGTTTATTTCATCACATTGAACAAATAAGTGTTCAAAGTACAATTTATGTTTAGAACAACAGCTGAATATCAAGAGAAAACTAGGGAGAGCTGTCAGTTTCTTCTCAGAAAGTGCTTTAAATAAGAACAGACAAAACATGAAAAAATATGTGGTTCTGTGTATTCAGGACAGTGAAACAAAACATCACTTATTAGACTTTGGATTTTTAGCTGTTTAACCTCAGTGATTCAACTCTCAGACTTTGGATATAAAAGCTTATGTGTACAATTACATGAACAGACATGATATTTTTCTGGATTTTTTTACACACTTATTTAGGATTTCATACCTTTAGTTTGGAAAAAAGCATGGTTTTGTCATGACACCTCTAGGAAGGGCTATTTTTTGGATGCAGGAGTTCCTGGAAGATGTGAACTGATACTATACGTTACCTGGAGTAGTTTTCTGCTCTTATCAGCTGTTTTGATTATGTGGGACTTTGTTTAAAGTCTAGCAATATTGACGGAAATGAGTGAAAGCCTAAAATGAAGCACCAGCTATCACAACATGTAGAGAAAGAAAACAAAGAGCTTTTAGTTAGAAAAGAAAGGACTAGTCAGTCAAGGCAGGAGAGATGTAACAAAGTTTCTAAAATATAACAAGCAGCAGAAGCACAGTGGTTTTGCAGAAAAAATTGTTACACAAGAATTTGTCTTAGGGAAAAAAAGATGATGTTTCTCTTAGGGAATAAATCATGTATATTATTGTCTAGCAGGCATCTGAACTTTAATACTATTGGCTCTCCAGGCTCATGCTATTCTAACCTGGTAGTGAAAATATTATAAAAGCTATGTACACTTTTAGACACACAATTTAATAAATGTTTCTGGATATACAGGCACATCTGGGGACCGTGCTTCATACGTTGCAACAAACTTCTTTTCCTGTTTTGATTCTTTCTTTTGTGATATATCAAGCCAATCCACTAGTTTAGATAAAAAAGTTCACTACTGTTAGGTCCTGTTCAGCTTTTTCTCCTGCCAATGTGACACAGGGAGTCTGCCTTGTTCTGCTGGTGACATTAGCCTTGATCATCTGCTCTCCTGCATCCCCCTGGATGAGGAGCCCTGTGTACAGTGTGTTGCACTGGGTGCTTAAAGAAGAAAATTCACATTGTGGTTTCATTTTTCCAATGCCCTATTCTCATTTTTCTGTGACTGGGAGCCTTGTTTTTGTCACCTGGTTATGCCTGGGGGTGTTAGGTATTAAGGCTGTTTGCTAAGGCTAAAGCTACGTGGTGCAGCTTGAGCCAGTTTGGAGGTTCAGGGATGCCTCTAGGGCAGTTTGATCCCATCACTCCCTGTCCCATTTCCTTCCTGTTTTACCTACAATTCTCTGCTTTGTGACCCTGAGCTCTCTGTTGAGCTGACTATGTGCTTCTTAGATTTTGCTCCAAGTCAGGGCAAACTTGATCAATTAGTAGAAAACCAATCTAGTGAGAAAAAGCATTCTTTTCTGCTGTGTTAGTGAGTTAGTTATTGCTTTTTTAAGGTGTGCTATAGAGGTAGAATGGTGGGGGCAGGAAAAAATTATGTAGGCAGGAATGTGTGTTTGCATGGGGACTTGGACTTGCTTTCTGATAACAGAAAATATCATCTGCATCACATAACTCCTAACTCAGAACTGATTCAGGCACATGCAGTTTACTTAAGGGTAAGACATTATAGTGCACCAGCTGAATGGTGGTAAGCTACAATAAACTCAGACATGGATGAGACTTCTGTACTAGCTCCAGTTATTTGAATAATAACTCTCTGATAAACACAACACTTGAACTTTAGTTAAATTCCCTTGTTCAGTAGGTTTTTTTGAGTTATAGCCTTCAGTCATCAGAAAAATCAATGGATGAATTCCAGTCTGTGTAATTCTGCTAACAGCCTCATGCTTCAACTAAAAAGCCCCTCATGCTTAGGCAGGTAAAATTTGCCACTGGAGACATTTGCATTGTTCTATTGATTAGAGAAAGACCTTTGACTTTCCCATCTAGAGCACTGAGGGAAGGGCAAACTGGGTGCCTGAGGCTGGGTGATTGGAACCTACTCACTGAGCATTCAAATAAAGATAGTTCACAGAAAGGGAGGAAGCTTGACTCTGGGAAGGTATCTTGAGATTGCTCAGTCCAAAATTGCTGCTCAGGGCAGGGTCACCTAGAGCAGGTCAGGGCTGTGAATACTCAAATTTTGAATATTTCCAAGGATTGTGACTTTGTGACCTCTTTGGATAATCTGATTCAATAACTCTTACAATTAAGAAGTTTTTCTTATTTTTAAATAGACTTTCTTGTTTTTCATTGTGTACCCACTGACTCATGTCTTTTTATGGGGCACTACTAAAAGAGGCTGGTCTGTTTCCTTAACTACTCCCCATCAGGTATTTATAGACTTAATTCATAAGATCTTTCTGAGCCTTCTCTTCTCCAGTCTAAATAGTCCCAGTTCTTTCAGTCTCTCTGTGTATTACAGGTGTTCCAGCAGTTTAGTCACTTTTGTTGTCCTTCATTGGACTCACTCCAGTATGTTCATGTCTTTCTTGTGCTGGCAAGCCCAGAAGAGGACCCAGCACTCCAGATGTGTCTCAGTAGTGTTGAGTAGAGGGGAAGGATCACTTCCCTCTGTCATCAGTTGGTGCTTTTGCACCCTTGCAGCCTTGTGAGGATGTTGACCTTTTTTGTTGTAAGGGCACTTTGCTAGCTCTTGCTCAACTTGTTCACCAAGACCTTAAGGTCCTTCTCTGCAAAACTGCTTTCCAGTCATGTGGTCCCCAGCATGTACACAGTCCAGGCAGTTATCATCCATAAACTCCAGAAACCCCCTGGATTATCTTTCTTCTCTACCATCCCTCCAGCAGATCTTGGGAGGCTTCAAGTACGCTGTGATCACAAAGGCCTGTGAGAGTGAGATTGCTTCCAATACCCTGAAGAAGGCATCATCTACTAATTTTTTATGACTAGGTGGTTTGCACCACAACATCAACAACTTAGTTTAGAAAATAATTTAAACCCAGGTAATCTCACTGTTGTATGGAAATGTTTTAGATGTGTCCAGAAAGAAGTATCCTCTTGCTAATAATCAAAAAAATTAAAAAACAAAACCTGAAGAATGAAATATGAATAGCAAGATTGGGTGAAACTACCCTAAGAAATGACCTGATTTAAGTGCATTTTAAAATTTTATATATATATATATGTCCTTAGTATATCCTAACTATATTGTTGATTAACAATTTACAAGAAAACTTTCCAGGGAAAGGAACCTGTCTTCCTTCGGGTTTTGTATGGGAATTGATGCTTCAATCTATTAACAACTGTTCAGTTAGCTCAGCAAAATAAGGATTGAATCTGTGGAGTAACTGTGTATAAACTCTACTTGTCCTTGAATTTTTTCTCATTTAAATATTCTGTGTATGGACAACAATCTACAGAGGACAATGCAGACACAAGTGCAGTGCATAAAGAGTGTGATACAACAGAAATGAAAGGCAAGGACCTAGGATTAACACCATCAAATCTGATAGAAGGTGATAAGCAATATAACACAGGACAATAAGATTAGGATGATGAAATGCTGTACTAGGAAGGTAAAATGGTTTGATCAGTGGGATGGGTTAACAAGGCAAGGCTTTGTAATTGCACAACTAAAATATCAGGACAGAGCTATGGATAGAAGAAAGCAGGACAACAGTGAGTCAGAAATCCTAGGAGTGAGGTTTTTAATTCACTGTGGCACTAATAATCCCTGGCAGATGTTGCCTTGAGAATCATGTAGATACAAAAAAAAATAGCTCTAATTGCTTGGTTTGTATGGCTTTCTTTCATCTTACTTTCAGAACAGCAATATTATGTTAAACTGGGAGCTCAGTGCCATGAGAGGTTGGCTGGGACAGTCCTAATTGCCCTGGTTTAAAACAACAGTGTTGCCATGCCCTTCACTCTCAGAACTGCTCCTCACCTGTCTGAGGCCTCTAGGACCTGGTGGTCCTACACAGAACCACCAAATGTAGGTAAAAGCAGTACCTCTGTGTCTGACTAGAGGTCTGGCTGTCTCCACATCCTGCTCTCAGCAGTAGCCAAATGACAGGATGGGTATGCGATAGTACCTGACTGTCACTGTTCACATCCCAGGAGGGAAAAGTTTGCACTGGTCAAGCTCAGTTGTGGCCAGGAGGGAAGGCATTGGGATCTTTTGTGCCCTTCCATGGGCAGGGACATGTCAAGGAGAAGCAAGAAATGCAGTGGAATAGGTTGTTTAATATACATGAGCTTTAGTTTAAAAATAATGATCCCAAACAAGTCTCCCTAAGAAAGGCAGATCATGAAAGAAGATATTACTGCAAAAGAACTACTATGAGTGACATCCTGTAACCTAAAAAGTCAGTGATAAAGGGCAATCTCTTTAACCTAAAAATCTACAAAGTGCACGTTAATGTGTGGTTAACAACCTGCTTCTGAAAACAAGCAGGGAAAGACTTTAGGTTCCTAATTCCTTCCATATAATTCAAGGAAACTCATTTTCTTAGGTATGCAAGTTTGTGGGATTGAAGCCCAACAGTTTATTACATGGGATGTGTGTTAAAATAGTAGAATTGGCCATTTTCTTTTATACTTGCATCAATTTCTGTCATGGATGTGTAGGAGAACTGTGTGTCTCTAAAGCTGAAAGTGGTGTGAATACCACAATACTGTGCAACAATGAAAAAAACAGCTTAGGAGTTGAGTAGGGTTCCAGGCAAACATGCAGGTTTGGTAAAAATGTCAAAAACATTGAAAGTTCACTTTGGAGAAACACTTAAAGAATATTAATATATTCCAGCCACCTAAGCAGATTCAAACTCTTGTGAACTTCTGTTTCCAAAAGTGGTGAGCATACCATTTAGGAGCAGCTTTTCCTTTATTTTGGCTGTGATCTTGTGTATTTTTCCAATACCAGCAAATACTGGAAATCAAATGGAAATTGAAAGCTGAAGGCAGGAGCTTTTTGAATAGTAGAACTGAAACCCAAAGCTCTTTTTCAGTTTTGAATGAAAACTTTAGCTTGACATTTTGCATGTTCTCAGTTTCTAGCTCCCTTTCCTATGCTGTCACACTGTATTGCTGTCATTTTGAAATTAGGGAAGATTTATAAGGAAGTAGTTCGTGGGTTTTGGGGCTGGAAAGCATTTTCTCACATGGCGAGAAAAAATGAGAACTGAGGAGGTGGAGGGTGGAAGCACTGCTTCTGATAGCAATTAGAAAGAGATATTAGTATATATGGGGAAATTCTCTTGGAAAGAAATTATAAAAAACTAATGTATGGTAATGATTTTCATGGTCGTTATATGCTTATTTGGAAATAACCAAGTACTGATTATGCTAGTTCTTTATTTCTGTTTAGATAATACTTCTCAGTGAAAGTACAAAGAATGACATAATTTAGAAATAAGTAGCTGGTTGTGATTTGGACATGGTATCGAGCCCCTCCATGCTGCCTGCTTCAAGAAATGTCAGTAGTCACAGGAATTAGTGAACATGAAGCAGAAGGACATTCTGGTCTGTAATTTTGTGACAGAGACGGTGTTTCACAGCAGACCCTCATGCCTACGGTGTCATGCCCAGAGCAACTGGACACCCACAGGGCCAGCTGACATTGGCATTGCCAAGCCTTGGCATTGCCCAACTAGTTAATAAGTTTTAACCTTGTTGTTGTGTATTCACATTAGGGCCACCTGTAACAATACCAGATTTTTCTCCAGGATAAGCCTGTAGCACAGTATGTAAAAACCTGAGCAGTGCCATCTGTGACTTGGTGTCTGAATGACTATAGCACTATCCTTGAATTTAGAGAATATGGCAATGGGAAAAATGGCAGAGACTGTGTGCTAACATAAGTAAATAATGATTGCAGATACAACCCGTGTACATGGTGCAAAGGCTAAACATTTCTTACAAGTAGGGATCCACTGAAGTATTTTCTCTGCCCTTTCTTTGGTATATAAGTAACTATTTCTCTCTTCTGTGATCTCCAAATGAGGTCTTACCCAACACTGGGGAAAGGTTTGCTTTTATAATCATACTGACAAAATATACAAATGTAGGTGCAGATTTATCAGCAAATGGAGGTTGTTATAGAGTTTATACCAATCCTCTGGAGAAAATAACACTGGCAATCTAGCCTGTATCCATGTTTTGATTACTATTATTAAGCCTGTGTTTGGATTTTTAGGAATGAGCACAAAATAACGAAGCTTTAGCTGATAATCTATACTGACATTTAAGTTTTGCCTTGGAGGAAAGTGCCTCCTTGCCCTCCCACCTTGACTTCTTAATATGAATTTCCTACAAATGTAGAGAAAGCTTCCACTGTTTTCTTAACACTTTATTGTTAGTGATGGCTGTTGATTTTTCTCATTTTAACCTTCAGTCAATGGCAAGAGAGCAGAAGTTTTGTCTATAGGAACAGGGACAGAAAGGAGGCATAGTGTTGCCTTATTACTTTGTACTATCAGTCCTAACATTTTCTCTCTTCCAGCTGCTTATATCAGTTGTGATCAGGAGCAGAAAAAAAGATCATTTCAATGTTTGTGAAGCAGAGGAGGTATATTTAGAGCAGAAATATTTCAGGATAAAGAAAAAAAAAGCTTAAAGATACTTACTTTAACCTGTCAGTAACATCTATTTGAGTAAATAACTTCTCAGTCTTTTGCTACCAAGTTTATATTTAGCCCAAGATACAACTATTGTCTTGAAATGGACTAGTCATTTATTTTTTGAATAGTGTTTGTTATAGCACCTCTAGGATTTTACAATAAGGATGGTAGAGAAAGCAGAAGGACTTCATCTAGCAAAATCAGAACATCATGTTCTCATGTCCTTTAAGATCAAACATAGATTAGTCTCCTGCATTTGCTTCACCCTTCTATGTAAACATGTAAAAACACAGACTGGATTATTAAGTTTACCTTGTTCAGTCACTCTGGTGAACTGATCCATATGTCAACTTCCTAGAGATCAGTAAAAGATAAGATTAGTAGGGAAATAAAGTTCAAGGGTCAGCACTTTGATAAACAACCAAAACTGAAGGAAATCCATTGAGGTGAAATTGCTTAAAACAGACATGTCAAGTAGCCATTTAAATTTCAGGTCTTGGCTTTATAGAGCAAATAGGCAGAGAGGAAAAATGAGCCAGGCAATACAGATATTCCAGTGAATGAGAAGACCATTTTTGAGGCTTTTCCTGAGGTCTCCAACTGCTGTGATGCTTCTCTGTGCTTCAGCTGGCATTTTGCATCTGGGCTTTTTAATCACTTGGACAACACCTCACACAAGACAGGTTTAGCTCCTATCCTTAATGACAGTCCTCTCTAAAGCATTATGCTACTGCTATTGCATCAAGGAGAAGTGAGATTGCATTCCTCTAAGAGAAACAGAGAGCCTTGCAGAGTTTTGCTCATGCATAGCCTTCTACAGAAGTAGAAGGAGTTGCAGGGATAATACCCATGACTGCAACAGCTGTGGGAGCAATTAGAGCGGTGGATACATCCCTGAAATTAAGGGGAGCCACAGGTCTTGTGAGAAACAAAAAGCAATCAGACAGCCTGGCTGGGATTATGCTTAACAGCTACCAAGCTCCACCTTTCACTTTGCTCCTGCTTATTTGCCTTGTGTGAGTTGCTTTTCTCTTGACTACCTGAGTAAACTGCTTCGCCCACTGAGTAGGCTTAACTTTAAAAACATATGAATAAACAGATTTTGGAGAACTCTGTATCTTGTATTTTGATCTATGAGAGCAGCTTCTTCTTGAAACACAGGAGCACAGACAGAAGTGGCTCTTGTCAGCAGCATGAATCTTCTGGAATTCCTGCTGGTTTAAAAGGAATTGGGGATCATAGGAGGCAAAGAGGAAAGAAATCTGGTCTTCTTTCTGGAGCTGTACATCCCTAATTCCCTTTGATCTTTTGCTCAGCATTTGATTAAATCTTTTTCTGTATACTGGTCTCCCTAATCGGAGGCAGTTTGCCATACCCCTGTCTGAAGTTACCTTCAGTCTGCTTCTGGAATCTTGCAGACCAGAACAAAGGCTTGGTGGAATTATCATTCATAATCAAGGAGCTATTTAAGGTCAGTTTCATGGTTTTTTTAAGATTTTCTGAGACAGGTCTCCAGATACAATAAATTCTGTATTGGTTCATTGCAGTGAAGTAACACTATAAAATAGTCTCTCAGCATTCATATTACCTTTGTGGTTACAGTGGAAAAGTACCTTATACTCATTTCTCAAGACTGATGTCAGCAGAGTGTTTCAGTTAGAGATATGCTTTAAGCATAATCTCAGACCCAGATAACCTAGATCTGAACATTTTTCAAATGTCAGGATGCTTAATCCTACTGTGACTTTCACAGTGAGTCTCCTTTCCATAATGAGTCAGACACTCAGTTTAAAGATAGTCCCATATGTAAAAGTCCCAGATCTAACTTCCTGCCTTAATATTACTTATGCAGATTTAAAGCTCTGATAATTTAGATTTAGGCTGCACCTATGCTGCTGAATTAAATGATGTCACAGCATTTCCAGGCACTTGTTGAAGTAGACCCTGGCACTCTTTTCAGCCAGAATAACTAGTGTTTTCTCAAAGCCTTTCCAGGCTCAGTGTGTGGCTTAGTAAATGCCAGGGACTGTGCTTGCTGTGGCAGCTTGGATGATCCTGTTTTGGAGGCTAAAAGAACTTAGTAGAAGATGTGGCAACATGTGTCAGCTGATCTCAGCCAGAAAACAGGCCCTGGCACATTTCCTTTACTAGTGTAGGTATAGATATGGCCTCAGGGCTTTCAACTTTGGCTCTGTGATTTGTTAGGAAATGTTTTCCTTTGGATAAGACCATAACATGAGTCACTTTATCTGTTTATGACTTGCAGCTGGGTAGAAGCTAAAGATCTCATGATAATTTTAAATAAAACACCAAGAAGAAGTCACATGTAGCAGATTATATTTTCTGTCTTGGTTGGTAGTATTTGAAATGCAAACTTCTATCTAACTCTAGTACTGTTGCTGTTTGGTTTTCTACATTTCAGTGTGATTTGCCATATTGGAGGTACGGGAAGCCAGTGGAAAATTCTATTTCATTCTCTTCTGTTCAACTCTGTGCCCACTGCATTTTGTTTTCACAGGATCTTTAATTACGAATGAATATAATAATGTTGGTGAAGGATCTTGTGAAAGATCTGTTCTTAATGCTCAATACTCACTGACATCAAGCAAGAGATTAAGACAGTTTTACTCTCTCATGAAAAGATACCATTGAAACACTGGGAGTGATATGGGTATCTGTACCTCTGAGGGATCACAGGGCCAAGCAGAGAGTTTTACTATTTATGGTGATGAAGTGGGGCAGTCAAATTGAAATTCACCCTTGTTAATCCACTGCAAATTAGAGTTGTTTCATGTGATGTTGTGTGGATACCTGGAGAGCCATGTCAATCCCGGCCACCTGGGGGTAGCTCAGGACCATTTTCCTGAGGGGTTTGACCCTGTTGCTGGAAGCTGATGAGGGATGTGCTGGAACAGGGGAAAGAATGACACTTTGGTCTAGTGCATTCTACAGTGGAGGGAGAGCTGTAATGTAAGCTCAGGGTGTGACTCCTGTCTAGGAGACTCTTAGGCAATTATACTACAGTGCCCCCTTCTCCTCAGTTACAACAGTGTCAATCTAAAATTTCAGCAGACTTATACTGGGAAAGAAAAAACCAGTTCACAGTGAACAGAAAAGCTTTGAGTCATGTAGCCCACTGCTCTGTCAATGCAAGATTATAGCTCTCGAACATCAGTCTTGAACAGATTTACTGGCTCAAATCAAAGGATTTCTATTATTTCTCTTTAGGGAATTTTCCATTGTTAGAAGTAACTTTCATTTGATGTTTCAGAAAATAATAGCTTCATTTTCTTGTTTGCCTTTAGGTTTTCCTCCATAACTCTTTCTGTGCCATGCCCTCCAAAAGACACAAGAGAGAGACAATGGATCCCAAACTACCTACAACTCAAATCTGGCCCCAGTACAAGACCCAGGTTTGTTTGAAGTGCTGGGATGTAATTATGTCCTATCTCTGCTATCAGTCAGCTTGACAGCAGCACATAGCTAACTCTATCTCATCTATTTTTTTCAGTTCCTTACTATGTACAACAAGAAGACAGAACACATAGGATGTTAGATTGCTCAAGCATGATTGATGGTATTTTCACTTGACTTTGTTTATAGGTAAAGAAAACACATTGATTTAAAACATGAGATTAATAGAAATATTTACAGAAGTTTTTGACTGGATTCCACACATTCTCCCTTTTATTCTGCAAGTCTTCCTTCTTCTTTAAGTGCATAACTTCTGTATGACAAGAAAAAAATAAACAAGCCTCACCTAATTTACCAAGGCAAGCAGGATGTTTTCAGAAAAATTATCAGTTTAAACTAATATGCAAGCATAGTGGAAAGGCAGAGGTCTGCACCTGTGGGTTAGCAAGTCATCCATCTTGAACATCAAGGCAGCCTCACACTGAGGACTGCCAACTGCACTGAAGGACCCAAAGTTTAGTTTTCACCAACAACCTCATGACAGAAGACAGGACTTGAACAATCAAAGCACTTAACTTTTGTTTTTTTGGAGAAATAGGCAATCTTTAAGTGTTGTGCCTAATTTTACTTGGTCTATTTTGCAGTATTTGCAGACTACCAGTGGCAAGCCAGGGGTGATCCATTTTGAGCTGTGTGCTGACAAAAGCATGCTAATGGGCTGTGGATATCTGGGTTTTTTAATACCCAAAGGACTTTATAAATCAGTCATTTAGTAAATGTTTCAAAATTAAAAAAAAAGAAATATCCGTGGGCATCAAGTCTCAAGGTGTTGGCATACAAGATGCTCTCACCTTCTGTCTTTATATTCTTAGACACATACAGATGAAGGATTTACTACCATGCATGCCACTATAGAAGGAGTCCTTAGCCGTGTTTGTGATTCCAATGTTGTATCCCTGTTGCCTTTCTGTAGGCTTGGCTGCACATCTGAAAAGATGTTTGTTTGTTTGTTGTTGTTTGTTTGTTTGTTTGTTTGTTTTAACTGGCACTGAAGTTATGCTAAGGTAAAATACAACTCAAACCAGGTCCTTTGCTTTCATTTCCAGGACAAGCATGTAAGCTTACTGCTGTACCTTAGTGAGTTCCTCACATTCTGTTTCCATCTAGGTTTCAGGCACCTGCAATTCCTTGCATCTGAAATACTGTGATGCTTGACCAGAGTCCTTCTTCATACAGAGTCCCTGTCATTTAGCAGTAGAGAAAAGCAATAGAGAAAGGTATTTGAGACAGCCATGTGAATATTTTGTCTAACCTAATCCCACGCTTCACTGCGAGCAAAGCTAGATAAGCTTCCCTTAAAGCACCAGAGCAGAACCTGCTGCCAGCTGCTGAGAAAGGGTGTCTGTACAGGTGTGAGAGCTTGACTGACTCTCATGGGTATCTTTGAAAGACTCTGTGTCATTCCATCCTTTGTCATCCAACTATGTTTCTAAATACTGCCTTGCTCAATTTACCAATGCGCTGGCTCCTCTTGTAAAACTGGCTTTGGTGCTGCCAAGGTCACAATGAACTGTGTGAAATGGCTCCCTGTTTTTACATTTGGTTTTGCTACATAGGACCCATGCCCAGGCCATGTGCAGCTCTGCAAACCCTGTGGTTAGTGATTTATAGGCATCTTCCCCAGATATTTCTTCATTTCTAGTTGAGTTATCTCCCACTGCTGAAGCTTTCAGGTTGTTAAGAAAGGAGGTTAGACATTCAGGAGTGTCCAGTGTGAGGTACAAATCACTGATTTCAGTGTTGAACCACACAAGAAGTTACAAGGTAGATGGTTCTGGACTCCATTAATCTCACTTTGTGAAGTCAGATGCTGAGGGTCTCCCCTAGATCATGCCACTGGATCAAAAGAGGGCAATTGGTTCATCATTTCATCTGTTGTTTGTTTGCTTTTCCTCTTCTTCAGTGACATAAATTGATGGTCTCTGGAAAAAAGGTATAGCATCAGATAGTGGTAGTATCATCTGATGCTCCCTAATCTTTTGATTATCTGACAGTGGTTTAAAGTGCAGCTCTATGCTGAAAAATGATTCTGGAAATGGCATTGTGAGGTTCTGTGCCTATCATCTCCAAATTATTTCCATATCAGATGTCCTCTGTGAGCAATGAAAAAGACACTTTGTTCATGTCTGTCGGCCCCCATGAACTTAACCTGAATTTGAAGTTCACATTGGATTATTTTCTTCTCTCTTGTGATTACCAGAAATAGAGAACTTGATGGACCAGTTTAAGTCAGTTACACCATAGCAAGTCTTCCACCTATGAACTGGACCTCATTGCCACCTGTAAACCCCTGTGTTTCCCACAGTTTTACTCAGGTGACTGCAACCTATTAAACAGCTCCGTAGATGTATGACAACAGGAAATATGTACCATCTTCCTTTGTTTTTCAGTATGTGAAAAGGATTATTTGCTCAGTATGAATGACTTGGTCCTGGTTTTCTTGTTATTCTTGTTCTTTTGTACTCTTTTGTAGCCCCCTCTAAACTCGTCATAGATTATACAACCCCTTTGATGAATACATCCTCCCATCTCTCTGTAGGTTGAAGAACATTTGCTGTTCAAACTGTTCCGCACTTTATTTCTTTACTTGAAATACTAAAATATGTTTTATACATATATATATATATATATATATACAACAATGCATATATTAACAAAAGTGTGTGTGCTGCGACATATTTTTCTAATAGATTTTTTCACAAACCAAGTCCCCAAAATTCTGAAATGTTAAAATTGGTAGCAGAACCCAACACTAGTTCTTCATCAGTCAAGGAGCACAATACAAAAGGAAGTTTGTGCAATTAAAGTAGTCTTTCATTCTTGATGGATAGTTTGGCCAGATTGTGAAGAAGAAAGAATAAAATCTCTCAAAAATCAAACAAACCACATTTTTGAAGAAGAAGGATCCAGTAGACCTTGTCTGGCTGCTAACGTGCCCTATTCAGGATGGCCAGTTAAACTATTGTGTATTAGTTCTTTACTAAATTAAGTGTACTTAATTTAGTAAAGTACTTAAGGATGCATGGAAGAAACAGCAATATACATCCTGAATTCTAGCCCCCAGAGAAGGTGGCCACTCTTGCATGTAAGAGAGATGAATACAACATACAAACATATGAAAATAAATGAAGGAATTTCATAAAATCACACTAGTTTTGTTTTCTAGAGGTTTAGCTCTGTTTCTTTCAAATGATCAGCTGTAGACCCCCCCATGGCAGTCTCCAGACTGGATAATGTCCTAAGTACTCCTTTGAAGGTGGGTCCAGGTTCCCTATTAGCACATGAGATGAAATCCTGGATGTGTGTAGTGGCATTTCCTTTCAAGTAGATCTCTGAGGAACTGGTTGTTGGATAACCTTGCCCAGTGTGAAATGGGGAAGGGGGCAGCTGAATTACCTTCTATTGAGGTCACTACGTGGCTATGGGGCCCAGAGTTGTACAGTGTAATTTAATTATATGAGCTGTGTTGTATATTGGCTGAATAACTTGATATATAGAAAACTCACAAAGCACAGAGGCCATCAAAAGGAGAGCAGTGGAATGGTTTCCACTTTGTTCTGCAATGTGCTCAGAGGTGCAGTGGTCACTGCTGCCTTCCTGACTCCTCCTGAGCATATGTCCATTGCATCTGTGGTGATGGCAACACCACAGGCATCTGTAAGTCACATTACAACTGTGCAACCAAACTGACAAAACTTCCATTATATTTTTAGCTGCTGAAGGGAGTGGTGATGGAAATGGGTTCTGCTGTTCCTCATATAACGATGTTTCTAACCACTACTCTTCCAACAGGGACCAAACATAAGTAAAAATGAGAAAGTCTGTCCTCAGATTACTACATGAGATGGTGTGGAATCCTATAAAAATGTTTATGTTCTATGCTGCTCCTCTGGAAAAAACTTACATAACTCACTGGTGACTCCCTCACTCATGAGCAAAGCACTCATCCCAGATGCATGGCCATAAAATCTTTATAGTGTCTTGCTAAGTGTGGTGTTCTATAGAGTTTTACAGCCATGCATTTGGGATGACCACATGACATCATCACATATTTCCCCATGAAGATTTTGGCTTCCTGCTGCTCAAAGTTAACTAACTTTTACAGATGGTTCCTAGAATAGCTAAAAGATCCCTGCTTTGGTTTTTGTTGTCAGCATGAATTTAATGTACTCCTTTTCTTTCATTAAGTCCCAGAGTCAGGCTGCAGAGGAAGTGGAATGGTGCAGTCAATACATGACTGGATTTGCTCTCTGGTTATATCAATCACATTGTCTCTCTCCACTATTAAACATTTATGCTGTGGTAATGTTTTCATAGCACAGCTGATAGACAGGCCCAGGCCCAGGAGCAGTGTAAGTGAGATGTATGTCCTGGGCTCTGGTTTGTGTGCTGCCAGCCCCTGGGGAATCTATATCTCCTAGAGATTTAATAGCGTAAAGCACTTCCATATCCTAAAGAGATACTTTCTGTCTCAACTTTTATTTACTCTCTGTTTGTTCTTGCTACTTTTCAGGGAGATGAATTAATGATTCTGTCCTTCTGTGACCCTCTGAGCCCAGGAATATGCGACCTGAAGTGAAAAAGGAAAAGAAGGAACCCTCCACTCACAGGCAGTATGAAGTTATTTTGTTCTAGCAAGTTATGACAGTGCATCTTCCAACCATGTTTCACTATCTTTAAGATATGAAAACTTGAAATATAACCATTTTAAAGAGTACATTTGTGTTTTAAAGTAACATAAAAGCAGATAAGGCCAGCATTTTTTTAACAAATAGCATGGTTTCAGAATAAGTATACTTACAACAGCAAAATATAGAGAGGAAGGCATTGCAAATTTAGAACAAAATTGATGAAAAAGTCAGTTTTCAGATTCAAGGAAGTCTATGTCAGGGAACAAAACAATTCAAAACATTTAAACCAGTCTTATAATCTGAATAATGAATATTCCTCAGCTTTTACCCATAATTAAATGAATTACGTTAGTTAAAATATTACTGCTGATGGAGGAGATAAGGCTGTGAATCAGTGCCAAAACACATTAACTAAACAGGGCAGAAAAAAGTTCCAACTCAGATTTCTACTCATCTCTTAGATTTTTTAATTGTTATTATTTTCAAGCTGATTTACCCAGAGTACATTTCCCTGTTATTAGGTAATTTGGTCTATGAACATTTTGTTACTTCTTATATCTTGAGCAGTCTTTTAAAACAGGTTTCAGCAGACTTTCAGAAGTCTCAGATTAACTGAAATTTGCAATTTTATGCTTGATGGTCATCAGTATGCAAGAAAAGGAAATGGACGTCATCCGCTGTCACCCCATCATTCATTGTCATCTGCTTCTGACAGCAGGCAGACTGACTGAGTTACTGCCATACATTCTCAGCTGCTGAACAAATGGGAAAACTTGGACACTCCACAGTGCTAACTTACATATGCAAATGGTGTTGATGTAGTCCAATGAGTGGAATGCAGAGCAGTGTTTGGGCCTGATACATTAAATGATCACCACTTTCTCATGAGGAACAGGTCCAGTAATCAAGTAAGTAATATTGGTTGTAACTGAATGAGCTAAAGAAGTGAAAATCTGAGACAATGGATCTTTAGGCAGCAGACTTGCAAACTTTCACAGAATTAATGAAATGGAAGACAAAGTCATCCTTTACCATATGTCTAGTGCTGCCTGGTGCTGATGACTGTAATAGATGCTTGAGTCTTAATGAGTAGCTCCTCTGTATGTTTATTTATACTTTCAAGCTACAGTTTATGTATGTCTGGTAATGGTGAAAAATGTCTTCCAGGTGCAGCATAGTGCAAATGTGGAAGACAAAGCTCTGAGGGACAGAATTGAGTTTTGCAGCTGACAGCTGCATGCGTGATGTCCCCTGCTGGAGTAGTTTAATACAGACCACAATCAATTAATTATGTTTATACTTTGTGGAGAGCACTGCAAAGACTGTTAGGTACAGTAAGAAAAGTAGTTTTGGAAATGCATAGATGGAAATGCATACATTTGATGGAAATACATATATTCCTTTCTTAAAATAGCTGCTACTTATATCACTATTATCTTAAATTATCAGAATGAGAAATATTATATGCCCTCATGTGCACTTTTGCATCTTCCTTCTTTTGACATTTAAGTTGGTGAAAAGAGTGAAAATCATTTGAGTGCAGTTCTTCTGTGAACAGTGTCTGGATGAAAAAACATTTTAGAGTTCACTGCTTGTGTCAGTGAATTCCAGATCAGATCTGATTTAATTTACACAGAAAATGTAAAGATGACTTAATCTGATATAAGTTTATATTATTTATTTTTAGATGATATGCCATAACACATTACTGCAAATTGAGGAATCTAGTCTTGATTGGGGGAAAAAAATCATCTGTGGAATAATATTATTTTCTGGTTATCTGTCAACATCTTTTAATGGGAAATTTTGCAGGGAAAATGCTCTGATCATTTTGCTTTGTTAACTACATTGGGAGGAAGAGCACACTCATTCTCCCACAGAGGTAGTTCTAATGTGATAAAAGAAGTTTAAATCAGTACAAACAGCACCCAATTTGCAGGCTTTGCAAGCATCCAGCTGAGGAATGAAATCTCTGAACACATGTAGATTTACACCTCCTTTTTAAACAATTTGCAGCTACTGCATTTTGATCTAACAATAGATATTATCTCTCAAATGGTCCCAATGTTAACCTATAAATAAGAATTATTAGATCTCGTACTTCTCAATACACTGGAATCAACTGCCAGCATGCTACATTTCCAGAACTGGAGGGTGTCTTTGCCCAAAATGCAGAGATGCAGCACCAGGAACCGCTGCACCAGCAGGGACCTGCAATTTCTGCATTCCAGCTGGAGCAAGGCAGAGAGCAGGGTGTGCCAGAGGCTGGCTCAAGCAGCTCATTGGGATATTGGCTGCTTTGTCAACAGTTGTTTTGGCCAAACTATCTTCAATAGAGATCTGGCCTTGAGCAGCTATTGTGGAGCTGCTTCTTTCAATTAGCTCTCCAAAGGGATGCTTCATCCCACACGGAGAGCCCATTTGTGTGGTTTTGGAACACTCTAAACTGTCACTCCCCCAGCACTCTCAGTGTTGGAAAAGCTCAGAAATAGCCTAGAAAATAAGTTGTGCTTATCTGATGTCCATCCTTGACAGCCTTCCAGCTTAATCACAAGGAAGATGGGATAAAAATATCCACTGTTTGAGTGTTTATACTTTTCTTAGGATTTAGTGGGCTCTCTGTGTAACACAGTTTGAAGCAATGTCAAAATATCAATAAAGAAATCTCCAAACTTGCAAACCCACTTAAATATCTATTTTGCACTAGCTTGTGGCCAGTTTCCAGGCTTGCTCTGGGCTACAGGGTCTCAATCTTCTTGTTTTAAGCCAATTCAGCATTTTTCTCATTCATATTTTATATTTTCTTCATTCACAGTCCTTCCTGTGTTCTACTTTTCTTCCTTAAGGTATCAACTTTGGTACTCAGTTACAGTCAGGAAAATACCAACACTTTTTATCCGCTCAGATCTGTGATGAACAGGAATGAAAAAGTGCCCACTAGCAATTTCCCATTTGCTGTGCACTGCAGTATTGCATTCTTGCCACTGTGTACTGTTCTGTGAGACCCTTAAATTAAACTAATTAATGTGATTTAGGGTGATGCTTGTTTACCAAGCCGGAGTCACAAGAGAGTTTTCTTCTCTGTTTCTCCTGTCACCAGGAGTCTGCCTTCCAGGTAAGAGCCTCTCTGTGAGAGCAAAGGCTCTTCTCTGTGCTTTTTGTAGTTGGGGTTTTGTGAGAGTTTTATTGTTTATTGTTCTTAGTCTGATGTAAATGTACCTTAAGAATTTGAGAAACCTTGGGGATAAAAGTGATATGTAAGCAAAGACCCTCTCTTAGTGGATTTTTGTTGCTAGGGCTCTTTAAAACCTAGTTTCTTGGGGCTAATAGCCTAATAAATTAGATAGGCCAGTTCAGTTTCTTGAGAATTATTGCACTGAGAGGCCTCCAGGCAGAGGTTTTATTTGCACCTGTTTATCTGTGAGGGGTTTTTTTCAGATAGTTTTTTAAGGACCAGGAGCTAAAAGTTCATTTTCAGTTTTCTTTCACCTCCCCAAATGAAAGCTGTATTTCCTTTAACCATGGTATTTTCTTGATTCAGCCCCATTGATAACAATTCCTCCTTGTGAATCTTCCCTGGATATCTTTGTTAGCTTTATTGGTGTTTTCTTTTTTGCTTAACCTTCTAACACTGTACCTATTTTGGTTATCCTTTTCTCTATGGGAGTTCACTCTATTTCTGCAGTTTAGACTATAAAACAAAATTGTCCTGGGAGGTGACAAGGCAGTGACAAGCACTAGGTTACACCTCTCACATGGACTGTCTTCCATGTCTACATTGCGTTTTGAAGATCTGTAGGATTAGAAATTAACCCATCTGCAAACCACTGTGCTCATCAATGATTCCCCATAAACGAAAATAGCTTGATGAATCCATTTGGTTGAGGTTCTTCTATGAAATAGAAGCTTGTTATATACATATGGATTTTTGAGCATCTTGCAAATTAATATTTCCATTAGAAACCACCCTGACATTTACTACACAGGTGACAAACCAGGAAACTGCTTCCTGTAACTCTTTAAAAATGGAAATGGATGCAAGAACAGCCTTAATTTGAGAAGCAAGGTGCAGGGAACTGTGTAAGAGAGGAGCAAACACAATGTGATATTTCCCTAGATTATGCTCTAACATATGCAGCTCCTGAACCATATCATGTCTTCAGTATTCTCTTCTTTGTTCAATCCCTTTCTAATCTCATGTGGATTTACTGAATTGTGTGTTCTCCTGCACATGTTTCTGCCACGCTTACTTTTACCTGCCACAGGTTCATCAGCTTGAACTGGTGAACTCTGAGAATTTATTTGTTCCTTGTTCACATCTTCACAGTTCCACATATCTCTTCTGCAATTCATCCTCAGCTGGACTCTGGATACAAGACTAGTAATTTCAGTTGTTCTTCGTAGTGGGAATCATTCTGAAAAAGGCTTCAGGCAACTTCTGTATTTGGTTTCAATGTTGTTTTGCTTCTCTGCTATTTTTTTCTGAGCTCCTTTTTGCAATGGAGAGGGGCACAAGAACAATACAGAGTACTCATGAAGAGATGTATGTAGTGGCATACCAGGGTTTACTCTTGTAGGCAGCTCAGTCCCACATAGCTGTTTGCTCTCTTTCCCACAGTAGAATGAAGAAAAGGATCAGAAGGGTAAAAGTGAGAAAACTCATGGTTGAGATGAAGGCAGTTTAATATGTAAAGCAAAAGCTGTGCACACAAGCAAAATGAAGCAAAGAATTCACTCAGTCTTTCCCATGGGCAGGCAGGTGTTCAGCCATCCCCAGGAGAGCTGGGCTCCATCAGGCATAATGGTGACTTGGGAAGACAAACACTGTGACTCAGAACATCTCCCACTTGCTTCTCCTTCCCCATTTTTGTATGCTGGGCATGATGCCATGGGGTATGGAACATCCCTTTGGTCACTTGGGTCAACTGTCCTGGCTGTGTCCCCTTGACAAATTCTTGTGCATCCCCAGCCAACTGACTGGTGGTGCAGCATGAGAGACAGAAATAGCTTTGACTCTGTGAAAGCACTGCTCAGTAATAACTAAAATTCTCTGTTATCAACATTGTTTTCATCACAAATCCAAAACATACCAGCTACCATGGTAGAATTCTCATAATTCTGAACATTTACTTTGGCTTCTGCTCAGTATCATGCTGATGTTTTCTTCAAATGATTTTTTATAAGCTGAAGATCTCAATCTGGTCAGGAGTCAGCTCTAAGCCCTCTCCCACAGATTTAAAACCTAGATTGTTTTTCTTTATTTGTATCCTTCTATATTTGTCTATATTGAGTTTCACTGTCAGTATTTAAAAACAATACAAACAGCTTTTAGCTATTAAATCTGTATGTCAGTGTACCTTTCCATATCAGAACCTCTTTTTCATAGTGGAACTTGGTATTGGATTGAAGAAAGAGACCTGAAAACTGGAGAATACTTAGATGAATTCTTCTGAGTTGCACAACAACAACAACAACAACAATAATAATAATAATAAAAATAATAATAGTCTTCATTAGGGATTAAGGTGGCACAACCTGTGGGGAAAAAAAAGGTTAAGTTAAAGAATCATTGTTGGTGAGCTGTGATGCTAGAAATATGGACTTGCCATAGGATTTGGGAGTATATGGCCATGAAGATTTCTGGAGATCTGGATGCCTTCTACTGTATTAGAAGAAAACGTGGCACTAGTTTTGTGTTGTGTTTCGGGGCTTTTTTTCTCTCTCATTGAATCCTGTCTGTCCCTATGTGATGGTGTTCACAGGGGTTCTTGATTGAGGGAAGAGACAAGGATCTGACTCCATTTTTCAGAAGGCTTGATTTATTATTTTATGATATATATTACATTAAAACAATACTAAAGGAAGAGAAGAAAGGGTTTCATCAGAAGGCTAGCTAAGAATAGAATAGCAAAGAATGATAACAAAAGCTTCTGTCTCGGACAGAGTCCAAACCAGCTGACTGTGATTGGCCATTAAGTAGAAACAATACTATGAGACCAATCACAGATGCACCTGTTGCATTCCACAGCAGCACATAACCATTGTTTACATTTTGTTCCTGAGGCCTCTCATCTTCTCAGGAGAAAAAATCCTAAGAAAAGGATTTTTCATAAAAGATGCCTGCGAAATCCCTACTCTGTCATTCTGTGACTCAACATCCATGTGAGTGTGCTTTTGCCCACAGCCAGGAGGTATTTCCATGAAGTGTTGAGGTTCTGTGACTAGCATGCCCGAGTGCTTTGAGGTACATATTCAGGTTCTGCAGTTAGGCCAAAAAATGTTCTAGGAGCAAGCACACCTCCCACTGTGTTGGACAACAGCTCCTATAAACATTAACTATGTCTATGTGACTCAGCTTTCCTGTATGGCTGGGAATACCTGTGATCATAGCTGAGTGGCATTTAGCTTTGCAAAAGTGAACTATAAAATAGAGTTGGCATTACTGACATGGCAACAGCTTGACATCATACAGACTGTAATGATTTGTTTCTAAGTTCTCAGAAGAGGATGCTGCAGACATTGTGTTCAGACCTAGTTATTAACCTGTGTCTCTCATGGACACCATAAACAGAAAGCAGTTATGGCATCTCATTTTGGTGCCTCTGATGCCCTTCAGACTTTCCATCTCAGTCCACAGGCCTGTGGCTTGGGGGGTGCTTGTGGATAAAATTAAATGAAATCTGCAGGGCTGTGCTGGATCTTCAAGCACGAGAACGTGCAGTAGGCTAACGGGTCTGAGCAGAGGGGGAATGAGGTATTGGAGCATATGTCTGACTTGTGTGTTGTGCTGCTGATGCACCTTCTTTCACATGACTACTCAGACAAAAATGATAATTTTGTTTTAAAATGTTGTGTTGTTTTAAACAAATGAGAAACAATCACAGCTGTTGGGATAGTATCTAATACTCTTGTGTCTAGTCACTGCTGCACAAAAAATATCATAAAAGTATGTAATAAAGGGAATAAAAACTTTCCACCTGTGGGTGCCATCTGGTGGTGAATACTCTGATCCTGATCCAGCAAAGCTCTTGGATGCATGCCTGTTTCTAAAGCATGAACGCCCCTTCCAAGTATGTGGGTGTGTTACTAAGTCCCACACAATGGGGTGAGCATGTTGGAAAATAAATCTAAATGCAGATCCTCCATTTGAGATTCACCAGATATTTGCCCTGCAAATAAAAAAAGTCTTGTAAAAGCCCTGGTGAGGATAGAGCAATTCTTGCTCACAGAAAAACTAAAGAGCAACGCAAGGAGCCATATTGTAATGTCCCAAGACAGACAGGAAAGCATGGAAGTGCTAGGAATATAAGCACCCTGTCATTTTGATGCTGGTACCTTTGCCAAAAATACAAATTTTTGTTCTTGTGAAAACTCAAAATACAATTTGAAAGTGTCTGAGTTATAATTATGCAGATGTGTGCAGAGGGAGCCATGTTTAAGTGTTGCATTGGCACAACACTGTGCCTGGGCTTGACTGTCCTTCAGCAGCCCATAGGCTCAGGCATGTGTTACTATTCCAAGCTGGGCAGGAGTGCTGATCTGCTGCAGGCAGGAAGGCTCTGCAATGGGATCTGGATACACTGGGCAGATGGGACAAGGCCAACTCTATGAAATTCAACATGGCCAGGTGCCAGATCTTGCATTTGGGTCACAACAACCTCATGCAAATCTACAGGCTTGTGACAGAGCAGTAGGAAATCTGCCTCTTGGATAGGGACCTGGGTGTGCTGGTTGACAGCCCACTGAACATGAGCCTGTGTGTGCTCAGGTGGCCAAGGAGGCCAAGGCATCTGGCCTGTATCAGCAATAGTGGGGCCAGCAGGACTGGGGCAGTGATCTTCTCTCTGTACTCTGCACTGGTGAGGCCTCACCTCAAATCCTGTGTTCAGTTTTGGGTCTCTCCCTGCAAGAAGGACATTGAGGTGCTGGAACATATCCAGAGAGGAGCAACTGGATATGGTCTGGCTAACAAGGAGCTTGAGGAAGCTGGGGATAGCCTGGAGAAAAAGAGGCTGAGGGGAGATCTTATTGCTCTCTACAGCTGCCTGAAAGGAGTCTGTAGTGAGGTGGGGGGTCAGTCTCTTCTCCCAGGCAACAAGTTACAGGACAAGGGGGAATTGCCTCAAATTGTGCCAGGGTAGGTTTAGATTGCATACTAGGGAAAAATTCTTCCAGGAAAGGGTTATCAAGCATTGGAGCAGGCTGCCAAGGAAGTGGCTGGGTCCTCATCCCTGGAAGCATTTAATAGACAGGTAGATGTAGAGCTTAAACACATGATTTAGTGGTGGGTTTGGCAGTGCTGGTTTAATGGTTGGACTTAGCAATTCCATAACTGACAGTCCTGCTAGTGGGGACTCCTGGTTCCAGAAACTCAAGTCTCTCTCCTCACTTGTCTATGAAGATCTGAACATCTAAAGAAATACCTACATGCCTTCAGCCAACCCTCTCCCACATGTGCTTCAGCTGGTAAGTAATGGATAGTGGGAGATGCTACTGCCTGGTATTTCTCATCAGGTGGAAGAAGGGCAGTGCTTTCCTAAGGCTGTATGCAGAGGAGGTGAGACACTTGAGATGTAATGATTTTGTCTGAAATCACTGTACCAGCCCTTCTGCTGAGGACAGTAACTTTCAGCAGAGGAACAGCAGGTCAGAGGCTTGGGAGGAGGGAAGGGCAGGATGAGGGGCCAAGCTCCTAGCTGGCACAGGAATTTGGGAAGGGACTGTCTATCCAGAGTGGTCTGCAGGTTCTTCCCTCCTCTCTCATCCATTGCCTCCAGGCTCAAAGGCTTCTGTAAAGTGCTGCCACAGAGGCTCTAAAGAAGGTTTTATAGCGAGATATGAGATTTTTTACGTTACACAGACTGAACAGAAAATGCTAAGATTAGAGCAGAGAAAAAGACTCTGAATTTACTTTCTTTCTCTAGCAACAAAACAAAGTTTTATCTTAATTTCAGCCCTACATCCATGAGTTTAGTATTCAGGCAAACAGTTCTCCTGAACTGTATTATCTTGGTGCGGTTCACAATCCTGTAAACCAGAAAGCACTAGATAGCATTCCCCCACAGAAAGCACAGTGGGGAATAAGCAAATAAAGTTGAAACAGATAAAGATCCGAGTATTGATCTCTGCTGGTGTTTCTTAATAGAGCGTAACTCCAAAGGAATATTGTAGTCATTGATGGAGGAGAAATCGAAATAATCTGGCTATCACTTTACATGTCTCTGTATTAGAAGGGTCACGTAGGCTAAAGAGTGCTAGGGATTTACTCAAAGTAACAGCAGATTTTCAGGAGAGCATATGGATTTACAGCTATAGAGAACACTTAGCAGGGACTCCAGTTGGGCTAACACAAGCTGTGGTTTTGTGCTGAACTCATGGCAGCTCCTCCCCGCTTCTCTGCCTACCTAAAATGTGTGTTATCCCACAGCTGCCAGCTATTGGGTGTCCCCCCAAATGATTGAGCTGAACACTGAAATTTTCCTCCTAGCAGTCATATGTGAAAGCTGGTAATTATCAAAAATTTGTTTGATATTTTTTGGAAATACCACTTTCATTACATAATTAATTCATGGTAGTTCCTGGAGTTGCAGTTGTATCTGAGAAATAAGAATAGAAATGGCATTTTCTGACTCAGCATTGGTGGTCACCACTCTCACAGATAAAAAGGTTTTATTACAGCTTTACATCTGCCCAAATCACAGAATCTGTGGTTGTAGTAAGGCAAAATGGATTCTGCCTGGCTCATACTCTATCACCAATTGCTACCAGAGCTTCAGATATAGGACAGATTTCCAAGGTAGAAATGAACTCCTTGAAGATAAATGCAGTTTCATACCTGTAATTTAGAGTGCATTTTGGCTCACAAAATCTTTGCAACGTGCAATAAAGGTAAGCATTTCAGATCAACTTTCAGTTGAAGTTTTCAGAGCCAGCAGCTAGGAAAAAAAAAAAAAGAGAAAATTCTGATCTGAAAGCCTGCTGGACACTGTGAATACTGGGTAAGCATGATGCTGTTACTTTTCACTGTGCACAAACATCACCCTGATGGTTTACATTATTCATGCAAACAAGATGCTGTAAATGCTGTCTCCTCCAGAGCCTCTTTGAGAGGAGGCTTCAGTTATGCCTAGGAACCCTGCAGGCTCTTCCTCTTGGATTTCATTTGCAAAGAAATTTTAAGAGGCTGCCTCACTTTTGAGTGAGGACATATTCCTACAGTCACTTGTAGAAGCCCTGTTGAAGGCACAGGAAATGTGTGTGGGCAGAGAATACTGACTACAGTGGAGTAGTATTTCAGAACCTAAAAATATGTTTAACCTTCCAGCCACAGAGGCAGCGTGCAGAGTTGAGATGAATGTCTTTTCAGCTCAAGAGGCTTATGAGAAAAACTCACATGTTTAATAATCTGAATCATGTAACAGAAGGCGTATGTGGTTGGTGTGCTACAAGCTGATAATTCTGAATTCCTATATATTTATAAATCTGTAATTTATTTAGGGCACTAGAGTGACACCCCTGTTCTAAAAACTGCACTTTCTAAGTTGACTCTGTGGTGGTAGGGAAGATAGGGAAGGATATGGAACAAACAGACAAAGATTAAGGATGATTAAGTGTCAAGGCAGGAATAAATTCCAGTATCAAATCTCAGGCCAAGTTCTTTATCAGGAAAGTCCTTTCCTGTCCTTTTACATGGGTTTAAAATTATTAGGGGTTTTTTGTTGGTTGTTTTGTTGGTTGATTTCTGTGCCAATAGCAACATCCTAATCCTGTCACTGGCTGTAGACCTGAGCAGCCTATAATCCCTGAAACAGCTTCATACCAAGAAATGTGAACATGGTACCTCCCTTTTAGTATTTTTCTGAATGTGAGAAAGCAGTGGGCTGTAAATATGAAGTGTTTACTGAAAAAATATTCAGTATTCAGTATATTCAGTATAGTGCTACTGACTGATTAGGAACCTGAGGAAACACTACCAAAAACTTAACTGTAAATTCCTGCTTAAACTCCTTTGTTTTAATATGCTTTAGGTTTTGAAATTTATTCCTGCATTGAGGCTTTCCTTGCTTCTGACCCTATAGAACAGCCTGAAGCTCTAGTTGCTCTTTTTTTACTACTTGAAGTCAACTTGCACTGCAAGAAAGTGAAGTCTATTTTTTGCTAAGCTGATATTGAAACATAGGTTATGGAATAACCAATTTTTAAATTGTATTTCATACACCATTGACTAGAAATTCTCCTGGCTTCATTGCAATCCAGATCTCTTTTATTAAAAGGCATTCTCTCAGTCCCAGTGTGAGATCTTTCTGTATTGTGAGTTATACACTAAATATGTGTGCTAATCCAAATGAAACTAACTTCCCTCGAGTAATTTTATAGCCTACAGTCAGTTGAATCTGGGCATAAGGTAGAGAACCTGGATTAATGTACTGCTCTCTTTTGACTAAAATAAATAATTCATGTATTCTTCTTCAAAACAAAAGTATTTATCCTTCAAGACCAGCTGGAAAGGATTGCTTTTAATGAACCTGCTAGCTTTTTTCTAGTTTCCCTTTAAAATAATGATTGGATTTTTGTGAGCATTCACTTGTGTTCTGTACTGTGATGGCACACTTCTGTCCCTTACACAGTGTAGTGAGATTTCTATACCTAATCAAAGCCACTAAAATGTTATGGGCATTAAATTTGTGCTAATGATCTGATCATGAATGCAGGGAAGAACAATAGCCTGTCAGTTCTTCATGAACTGATCTGGCAATTTTGCTGTGCTTGGGGTATGAAACAAAAAAGCTTTAAAGATGTTGTCATTAGTAAGATTTATGGCTGCAAAGGCTGTGCTGACATAGGCCTGTTAGGATTACAATTAGATGTAAAAGATCATCCAAAAGAGTACAATTACAGGGAATTTATCTAATCAAATATGGGGAAGGTACAATTTTCAGAGTCACACTGGGGGAAAAAATTCTGTTCTCCTGCAGTGCAATTTACATGTGGTGCTAGTGGTCTTAGTGACTCTTCCATAAACACAGACATACTTTGTTTCTCTGTAGCATATTATTTTTTCACCTTTAGCCTAAAAATAGAATGTATCTGTATATGTTAAATGAGCGAGAATTAGTTTATACTCTCATTTATATTTCAAGATGATTTAGTCTCATGTATGGCTAAAGTCCTTGACCAAATAAGAGAGTTCATATTCCACAAAATACTTTTTAAGATTAGATTGGCTTTTATTCATAAGGGATGCTTTATGACTAAAATTATGTATTCTATCATGCTGAGTAACAGTGCACACCTCCTTGAGATCTTTAGGATATATACTTGACATCCCAGATGCAGACAGGAGCATCTGATTGTCACTGAATATTGAATATTGAAATATTTTTTTGTAATCTAAGAAGAGTAATTGCTTCTATGAATAATAATCTAAAAGAACTAAGATTATGTTAGAAAAGAAAACCATGAGGATTATCTTCTTTATGTTTCAGGGCATAGACTAATCTGTTTGGGGAAAAAAGTCAATTCAGCGACATTATTTCATAATTGGTCTCATTCTGCATAGTTTGTTGTTTTTTTTCCTTTGGAAACACTCAACAATGGCCAGTACCAAAAGCAACAGTCCATTCAAACTTCATGCTTGCATGAAGACTCTTTTTTTGTCATTTTATGTAAGGAATGCATATTCTTCACTGCATGTATATCTGAAAGCTATGGATTTACAATAATTGCTTGTGGAATAGCTTTTCTAATGAATAGTTCTATGGATTTATGCTCTTTTTAGATGAAAATAGAAGGGAATAAAATGCAGGCATTTTCTTCCAAAATCCAAACACTGTGTACTAAGTGACTGGAAAGCATAACAGTGGAACACAATCCAATTCAGCTTCAATCATAGCAAGCAAAGTTTTTCTCTGTCTCATTGCCATTACCTTCTGTGATAGAAAAGCAAAACGCAGGTACTGAAGATATTTCTGACTGAAGTACTGCAATCTGTGTTAAATGGGACACCCGACTCCTTTTGCATTTTTAAACTCTGAAACTGACAAAAATTAATTCTCATTCCACTCCAAACTGGGAAAATGAAGGCCTGCAGGTCTGTTTTCTCATCCAGGAATAAAATTTTGAGGAGAAACTATATATCCTTTAGTCAAAGTGCTGTATAAGACTGTGCATAAAACTGCATCTCTTGAAGGTATGGATTACCCATGATGAAAAAGCCTTTTGAGGCATCTGCAAGAAGTTTTAGTCTGTGTGAGCTTAAAAGTTAGAAAATGAGTACAAATGTGATAAACTGTCATTCATCTCCTTTGGGTTGCTCTGTAATTCCTCCCATCTTTTCTTCAGACCTATTTTTTTTCCAAGGAGTTATGCCAATAAATTCTGATTCCTTGTGTGAATACCCATGTCATTCTATATGTATATTCTTTTTCAGTTCCATTTCTAATTTAAACCTCTTTTCAATTTGCATAAGTTGTGAATAAAGCCATTTGGTTTTATTTTTGAAAAGCTGCCTATAAAATGTCATATTGCTATATATGTTTGGCCTACATTCACCTCTTAGTAGTTCTGATTTATACAAGCTTGCCAGAATAAGAAAAATGTTGGAAACTGGCTGCTGGAAAATGTTTTAATCAGAGAACTTCATATTTTAAAATTACCTGTAGCTCTGTGGACTCCATAGACAATGAGGGTAAGTTTTTTTCGCTCTCACCATTAGCCATTTAAGTGCTTTGAGATGAGTATTTCTTCTTTAACTGTGCAGAGGTTGTCCTGAGCTTTTTTTTTTGTAGGCAGTGGAGAAAGACCAGGCACTTCCAGCAGACTGTGTATCCAATTTATTTTCTGATTAAATGAATCACTCTTGGGAACAGACCTGCATTCCCCTCTCTAAATTACAGAGGGACCATTACTGTCAACCACAAGCCTACATTTTAGATTATGAAAATGAGATTAGAGGAATCTCACACACAGAGTCCATGTATTTCTGAAGGTGCTCAGTAGGCATTTCTGACTAGATCTTGTTTACCTTAGGGTTATCACCCCTTCAAGACTGTAATTTTAAACAAGGGTTTTGAATTGCCTAAAAGAAAAGTCGATGCAGTAAAAATTGTTAAGGCATAACCTGCCCTCAGCAGGGAAATGTATGGAAGTCACAGACAACATAAACTAATGGAGATCCTAGCATTTTAGCTCAAAGTCTAACTTGGACATTTGCATTTATGCCCTGTACAGCAACATCCTTTTGAAAAATGACTTTGTATTATATACAGGTACCTCTTTTGACAGTGGTGATAGAGAGCTGTTATCAGCTCTTATACAACTGTTATCAGTATAGTTATTCTGTCTACATTGTTTTACATTTCACATTGCTACAGGTAGTATTTAACAGTGTTACAGAGAAATGGTGACAGAGGGTTTCTTCTCCATTTTCTTACATCCCCTCCTTTTGTTTCTTTCTTAAGTCCACGTTTCCATTGCCTGTGTCAGGCCTGTTATCATAATCAGTTACATCCTAAATCTCTGCTAACTCCCTGTGATCCTAGGCGTTTCTCTGTGTAAAGGTCTCTTTGCAGGGGAGGAAATCTTGGTCTCAGATTGTTGAGTTTTGTTTGATTTAGAAGGTGATACCTAAACCTACTGTTATTAAACGTTACAGGTCCTGACAGAGTCTTAATCAGTTTCCCCTCTTGTCTTTTTTCCATGGTGATCAGTGAAAGAGAAAAAATTTAATTGAAAACTGTGGTCATAAAAGTCATGGAAAGATAAAATATAGCATTAAATTTGTTTTAATTCCTTCTTTTAGGAGTAGAAATGGTCATACTTTTGGTCAACAATCATTCTTTATTATTATTTCCGTTGCATGAGTGAAAAATAATATCCAAGTGATGGCCTTTCAATGTTCTGTGTTATGAAATATAGACCTTTTGACATAATGATAATTCAATGTCATATACCCACATAAAAATGTTGTGCTTTTTAATTCAGTTCTTCATCTATCCATATGAAACCAAGTGTTTGAATTTAGTAATAAATATTTTCCTTATAAAAAGTTACCGATGTCTTCCAGCCTGACTATACTGATTAGCCAGGAGTGAGAATTATGAGGGGCAGGTAGGTTTACATTTAATACAAATGTATATGTGAGAGACATAGGCTGTGTATTTTCAAAATGGGCAGTAAGGAGGCCAGCTCTTGAAACATCATCCCATGTAAAGTTTATATGAGAGTCAGTAGAGGCTGATTTTTCCCATCTTTGGCCACCATGCAGGTCAGGGTGGCTTTCTGAGACACTGACCCATGAACACATATGCTTTTCTGCCAGGGCAGCACTTGGTAATCTCCAGCTGTTGGTCTGTTGAAGGAAACTTGGAAAGTTCTTGGAAAAGATTCCTGTCTTTCTCTGGCTGCCTTTCCTGCACAAATCTGTTCCAGACCCAGGCACAGGTTGTCCAGACATAGGAACACGTTGTTCTTTTCTGTATGGTGTATCCTAATTTATGTTCTCCCATTCAATGGTGATTGCAGTTCCTTCTTGTAGTATTTGAGCTGTAAACTAAAAAAATGGTCTGAGTTGTTGATCTTACAATCTTAAAAGCATTTAGTTGCATATACAGTGTACGAATGGGATGTAATATTTATGTGCTTAATCTTAATTGACATTCTACATTTGACTTGTGCCTCTCTGCCCACAAATACTTCCCTGCTGGATTTATTGGCACACCCCCAGAGCAGCTTCCAGAACATTTGGTCAGACAAGACCATTACCAATGCTGTGGTAATGGTGTGTTTGATGCAATCCTGAATGTCGATAACGACCTGACCTGCACAAAATCTGCTTAAAATTAACAGTAGCATTTGTCACAGGAGGGGACTATTTTAATAGTGGTATAAATCCCACTTTTGCCTAGTGCTCCAAATTCTTATGGGCCAGAAAATTATTAGGTATATGAGATTCCCAGAAGGAGTTAACTTCCAGAATGGAAGAGTGCTTGGCTTGAACTAGGTTCTATTTTAGGAGTTAAAATGTAATTTTCTTCTGAGCCTCTGTTAGACCTATGGCACTAGGGAAATGCAGCAATACAGGTGGAGAGATGCAAAAGTTATTGGTGTCTTGGGGCATGGCAGCCTCATTGACACCTAGGGTGACCTGTAAAATTCTCGTGAGGCTTTGTCACTCATGAGTAATGTAAGCCATTTCAAAACCAAGTCTCCCAGTTCTTTTATATGCATCATGGATCTTTATTTTTTATGCTTACCTTATATCATTTCACCAAACAATTAACCTCTTCTTTACCTGGAAATGTTTCAGTGATACTTATTGAACAATCATGTGTAAGAGAACTGAAAAAATGAATTTATAACACAAACTTTTAAAGATCTTGGTCTTCATTGTCTTTGCTGATTCAAAGCTAATAAGTTCTTATAATAAAAAAAGAAAAAATAATAATTTTTTTCTGAAGTGCAGTGTGTCAGTGGGTATAGTCCATTTCTGTATTTGGTGTATTTTAATACCTCTCCCAGGTGTAAGTCAGATATTTAGTATACTATGAGTGTTTCTGTCTTAGCAGCAGTATCTCATCTGGCCTCAAATTGGAAAGGCTCTTCCATGGAAATATGAAAAGGCTGGAAGGCTGATGCTTAAAATAAAGAAGATAGAACAATCTTTCTGTAATGATTGCAGTGCCCATCAGTGCTGAGTGAATGAGAGTGGCATTACTAACAGCAGCATTGAACATTTGCTCTAAGGACACAGTTCAGAGCAGACAGCTGAGTGACTCTGCAGATGGATAATGCAAGGTTAGGCTGCTTGTTGGCTGCTTCTCCTGCCCCCCCTTTTTTTTTCATCATACAGATAATCTCTTCCATAGCTCTCCTGAGAATAATTCAGTTAAACTTGTGCCATGCCTGAGGCAGAAAGGAGCTACAGTAAAGCATGTGTATTGCATTGGTGGAATCAAGTAATTTCTCTTTTATGCCATAATAAAAGTTAGGCAACTGGGCAGGAAACACGCGAAGAAACTTTACTGTCAATTATGACCATTATTCTCAGTTTTAATTTTGGGTAGGGGATTGGTTGATGTGTGAAACTCAGCAGTTAAAACATTCCTGTCTGTACTGACAAGAGCTGCTGACTGTTACAGATGCAGTAGGAAGATGCCCCTCTTCAGCTGCAATGCCTCAGCAAACTTGCTTATCTTTAGATGGGGTATATTATAAAGCACCAGTGTCAGTTTTCAAAAAGGGAATGTCTCTAATCTCCTTTGAAAAGTTTTTGGTTTCATTGTTTGAGGAAGATGATCACAGAGCTGTGTGTCTGTGCTTAGGCTTTTGTTTTAAGCCCAGCTGTGCAGAGCAAAGCTAAAGTCACGTAGAGCCTCTGTGACAGACAATGACGATGTCCGATTTTGTCCTTTTATAAGTATTAGCTTTAAAAGACTTACTAGTAATGTCCCTAGCTAAATATGAAGACAACCCCCATCTCTGTGCACTTTTAAATGAAATAAAACAACTAAGCTACTTCAGCAGTTACTTAGAGGAAAAAGAAAATCTGAAATAGTTTAGGTAATAACTCAAACTTTCTCATGGTTTTGTTTTGCATTGTCTATCCACTAGCCATGTGTACTAATCAGTGGTAGGAATTGCCTGTGAATTGGAGAAGGCTAAAGGACATGCACACGATTGAAACTATCTCTGCTGTGATAATCTCATGTGTAAGCATTTCAGTATTCACGAGCACAGTGAATGTGTGGTCTGTGCTGTTCAGGTGGCCTTGGCAGGGTTGCTAATTGTCTTAGCTCATCTGGGTGCCCATGGACTAGTCAGTGATGAGAGCAAAGGCAGGAGGAAGCGCAGGAAGTGTAGGTATTTTGTTTAAAAAGGTAAGAAGAAAGAATGGTGTTCTACATAACGGTAAGAAGAAAGAATGGTGTTCTACATAAACTCTTCTATCCCTGGAAGAGGAAGGTGCAGGTCAATTCCTTCCTCAGCCTGCCAGTGTTCAAAGACATCTCTCAGGAGCAAGCCCTGAGCAGTGGATGTGGGATGGTCATGAGAGAGTTCCCCAAAAGTTGAGTTTCTCTTAGATTTTCCTGTCTTTTCTATTTGAGTGTAAAATGAAGACCAACATGTGTCTGGATTTATGCAGCCATTTGTTTGCAAGGTCCACAGTGCAAAAGAGAGAACAAGCATGGCGATCATGGCTCATCCCAGTGCCAAGGTTTCTGAGAGAGGTGAGAGTTGTAAGTGCAGATCCTGCTCCCTTTGTTACTTCACACTTCATAGTGCATAGACCACTCTTGGATGTGACACACACGTGCACAGCTGTGCCCTAAGGAGTGAGGCAGCGATTATGCATGACAGGAACAGCCAAGGGCAGCAGGATGGCCCTGGGCAGAGGTGCCCTGCCCCCAGGGGACATGTCCCTCCAGCACAGGGGCTCAACAGGGATGTGAGCACAGCAAATGGCTATGAGGGCCGGTGGAGTGCTTGTGTCTAGACTCCTTCTGATTCTCTGTCCTCCAAGGGATTTGTTGTGTCACAAGAGCTTTTGAACCTCTTTGTGTCAGCAAATATGTATTAATAAGGAAACTGTGCCTTGAACTATGTGTCTTTCTCTTCCCAGCCATGTAGTTGATGCCTCTTTCTTTGGATTTATGTGGCTTTCTTGGATAGTTGTAAGGATTGCTTACCTGGAAAACAAAGATTAGGAAGACAAGAGTAATAACACACGTGATTTATGCTCACTTATTTGTGTGCCTTCAGATATGGTCCAATATTTAGGAGTTTAGTACTTTATTTAATGAACGTAACTTTTAAGAACACAGTTAATACTACAATGTATACAAGCAATGAGACCACAAAGTCTTAGCTGATCACATTTGTCATGTTATGTAATGAAATTTCCTCTTATAAAGACATTATTATTTGCATCAGCATAAAGCATGTGTAACATTTTTACTTAATGATTGTAATGTTTTTTTCCCAGGGGCCCCAGCCAAGATTGGGACCCCCACTGTGCTAAGTGCTGTATAAACATGCACAATTTAAGGAAAGATGTGACCTGAAAAGAGAGACAAAGGAGAAAATAAAACAGATCTGTTTTGAGATGAGACACATTTACACTGTTTAACTGTTTTTATAAGTTGGTGGATGGCCTATCTGCGCCTCAAGTTGTCATTAACGATATGACTTCTTTTTCTAGGCAAAACAATAAAGATGGATTCAGAGCAGTGATTTAGATTAAAAAAGAAAGTATATGTATATATTGATGAGGGAACTCAATGTCGAAGTAGTTTCTCGGTTGGAAGCTCAGAATCTTCTAGAGCATCTGGGAGAATGATCTGCTGGTAGAACAGGAAAGCAAGGAAGGAGCATGACAAAATTTAAAAGTCAAAATTTAAGATATCTAATGGAAATATCTGTTTGATTTACTGAAACACTGGGACTTAGTGGAAGATTTGAGATCTAAATTCCAGTGTGCTGTAATTAGAATCACAGAATAGTTTTGATTGGAAAGGATCCTTAAAGGTCGTCTAGTCCAAGCCCACTGCAATGAGGAGGGACATCTTCAACTAGATCAGGTTGTTCAGAGCCTGCTTCAAGCTGACCTTGAATGTTTCCAGGGATGAAGCCTCTACCACTCCAACTGGGAAGATGGGTTAGAAAAATTACTTTGAAATATGATATTTTCACTTGGTTGGACAGATACTGCACAACACATACAGAACTGTCCCAAAGGAGTGGATAAGAAAGAAGGGCTCACAAGCCTGCTGTCACTGTGTTACTCAGTGCATGTCTGGTAGATGTGAAGACCCAGTGATGCAGCCTGCAGCAGCATCAGCAGGAGTGACAGGGAGTGTTGGGCTGAATTTTTAACAGCATCAGATGATATGGAGAGCATTCAGTTTTCTGTTTTGTCTGCTCGTAGAAGATGATGAGACATCCAAGGGAAAGTGTACAGCAGGTAGGGAGATCAAAAATAGTTGTTTTTCTATTAGTAATGGTAAGAAAAAACCCATTGAAATGCTTGAGAGGTGGTATTGTATTGAAAGGGAAAATTAAAACTACTGGCAGCTCAACTGCTGATAAACCCACCGGATTATTGATACTGTTTAACAATAATTTTGGATTTTCTTCTAATAGGCCAAGTACAAGCAAGCTAATTAAGTCTGGGAGGTTATTTTGTTACTTGATTTTCAAAAAAATGTTAGGTGTTTTAGTTAGATTTTGGATATAAAAGTACATGCAGATGCATATCTGCTCAAAGCAGGGACTACAAACTTGAGTGTAAGATTTGGAAAGTTTTTTCAAAAGTGCTTGTCACTATGATTGATAATTGTACTAATCACAAAAAGACAGGGGTTGTTTTGTCAGGGTGACTTGATTTTCAGTGCTAACATACCCTGCAATTTAATTTCACTGTTTTCTGCCAGCAACGGAGACTAGTTAATTTTTTATTTTGTTCCACTTTTCTTTCTGGTTACAAATACCTCTCAGAAGGTCTGCCAAATTTTAAATGATCATGTTGTTCGTAAGTGATTTCTTATTAATAGGTGATTTTTCTTTTCCAATTCTCTGTTAATTTTATTTAATGAATTTGTTTTTGTGTCTCGCTTGCTTACTTGTCTCAGTAATAAGAGAATAAATAAGGGGAGAACCTAAAACCCAGTGTCTTTCTGGAAATGTTTGAGAGGCCAAGATACAAGCGCACTGAATCACATCAGTCTCTGCTGTTTCATCTAAAGAAATAAGGCTGAAATACAGAGCTTCTAACACAAGATAAGTTTCTGTTCATGTTAGTATTTAATAAGGGACCATGAGTCTGAGCTAGGAAAAGAAGAACTTTGCTATAAAATTGACAATATTGCTGAAAACTGAGACCAAAAGCAGTAATGAAGAGAGCCACTGGTGATACAGGAGCTCTGCTATGCCTAAACTACTAATTCTTCTTTTATCTGATCTGTGCCACCTGGCAGAAACTGATAACAGGTGTTCTGTACAGAAAATAATTTTTTCTGGAGCAAATGAGGAATGCTGTCTTCTGTTATTTTAGATGAAGATGCAACAAACATTTCCCTAAGAGTGATGATGTGCAAAGAGTCAACTCTGTGTTAGAAATACTACCAATGAAAAATGTACCAATGAAGTGTAGTACCGTACTGGTATAAGTACATACTGATATCACTCCAGTTATACTTAGGAATTTTGTGCATGGGAATGGACTTGAAAACACAACTCTTTTTCATATTTTTTAAAAAAAAATATTTGAAGCATTATCAGAAATTTTCTTATGAAAGTAAGATTCATAAAGAAGCACCCTCATTTTTTAACACGTCAAGGGGATTTAACTCCTCTTCAACCTTGGAGGTTAGTGTAAAGGATTTATTTGGACTTTCAAAACCCATAGTGTCTCATAAAATTGTTGAAAAGCTACTCACCTGAAGTGCCATAATGGATCACAAATGGAAGAAGACAACTGAAAATGAAAATACTAATTTTCAATATGACAAAATGTAATCAATTTTTTGTCCTGGATGCCTCTAAGGACCAATCAGAAGTGGGCAAAAATAAAACATAAAGCATGGCTTTGTGAAAAGAATAGTACAGAGAATGCAAGTGATAGCAATACATTACCTTTCATTGTTGGTCATACTGTGTTTGTCCCCCTTTTATAAATAGGAACTTTAGAAGGTAAGGGGAAGAAGCAGGAGATAAGCCTTATGAGAGAAGACTACATTTTCTTCTTGTGGCTTAGACCTCTAAAACAAGTAAGAGATGTCCTTTTCTTCTTATAGTTTAGAAAGGAAACAAACCATGTTGTTGAAAAAGCATGGTAAAAACATACCCAGTAATTGATTCCACAGGGAAGATAAATTTGTAGCTCAAATGAAAATCCAGGTGGGATTCACTGCTGTAAGTCACCACTCAATGAAATGAACAAAATCCTTGTCTTCACATTTATATCTACAAATAACACTATTGTAAAGATTTTCTCTTATATTTCCTGCACAAGGAAGGAGTTCTTTCCAAACCTGATATTGCTGAAGTATACTTCAAAGCAAAGCAAATTTTTACACCTTATTTTTAGAAGGGTCACATAACCTGCTTTTAGCTGTAGTTTTTGTTCATTTGATCACAGCAAATTCTGTTGTATTTACCCATCAAGGGTGTTTTGTTTCTCTGAAGCATTTGGTATTGGCCACAGCTGGAGGTGAGATCAATGTTTCTCAGACTCAGCTGTGCTGCTTTTGAGCTCAGTGGGGTTGTGGATCAGGAAGTTTGTGGTGCCTTACAAGTCAATAGTCAGCAAGGAGTCAATTGTCTCTGGCTTGGCAGCATCGCAGCTTCTCCAGGACACAGGACGCACTGTGGTGATTGGCTGCACTCGTGTTGAGTAGCCAGCAATTGCAAAATTTATGCCAAGCATAACATAGACAGCAGGGCTGACCTGGTTTTACAGGAGGATCAAAATAATGGGAGTTGGGCAGAGAACTGAAGAGAAGGATTCGTGGTGAGGAGGGAAGGTGAGAGAAAAAGAGGCGAACTCAGTTAAATCCAGAGACAAAAGGAGAAAGAAAGACACAGAATACAGGGAATTAACAGTCCTAAGGAAAGCAGAATAGGAAGGCATGAAGATAGACAAGCAAAGCATCAGGCACTTTGGTGGTGAGCAGTTATCTTTCAGTGAATCTATTGTTTCCTTAAACACTCTCCAATATCCTAGGACCTGCTGGCTGAGTACTTTGAACATATTTGTGTAAGGTGCAGAGCTGAAACATGACCTAAGCTGTTCAGATATACTTTAAAAATGTTTAAAGCACTCAGTCAGTTGGGTCTTAATTGATTCATCAATAGCTTGTGGCTCATGCTTAGTTCAGTAGGAATTGGTAGTTCAAGGTCTAAATTTAAGATGAATTGTTGGTGAGATTAGTTCATGAACCATTGTACTTTATTTTGCCTGTTACTCAAGAAGCCCCAAGATCTACCTCTTATAAAGAGTCCTCAGTGCCTTGAGCCTGTACTTGAAATGACTTAAAAATGTCCTTTCTGCCTACCTACATAGCGTGGCTTTCAGATTCTTGTTTATCTTGTAGGCGTGAGTGAATCAAGTGAATTATTGTAGTAGAGAAATATATCTCACAAAACTCATGGTACTCAAAATCTGCAGATTGTTGCATCACACTCACCTTTGCAGCTGGCAATGAAGAGAACAGTAGCAGTATTTAATATACATGGAGGTGAAAGAGGACTGTAACCCTTGTTACATTTCTTCTATTGACAACTCAGTCATAAATTTGAAGGCTGGCTTCCCCTTTAACCTTGTACCTACAAGCACTTAAGATATGCTTGTGTATTTTTGATCTTGGTTTTGATATCTGCACAGGAAGATCTGTACTTGAGGAGATGGGACAGACTTCTTGAAGAACTAATTTGATGATGGGTGAATAGTGGCTCAATATCTTCTTTCCATTGTTCAGCACGATGCTGAATCTGCCTGTAAAAGAGTGTAAAACAAGAACCTTCTAGGCCATTGCTGCCTAATATCCTGAGCAAGGGTTCTGCTTCTTTGTTTTGACTTCTCTTATAGAGGGAAAAAAATTGAGGGAAAGAAATTTCACTGGTATAAAGCCCATAAAAATGCAGGCAGGTGTATTGACCCCTGGAGTTGGAATGGAGTGATAGAATAAGCTGGTATCCCCAAGTGTGGAAAAACATGGAGGGATATAAAGTGGCTGCCTCATTAAGCACAGCAAGTGCCTTGTGGTGCCTACAGCTCATGAGCAGTTAGCTCACTGCCATAGCAGTGTGAGGTCCATTTCCCAGCTAGTGAGGATTGTTTGTGTTGTAGAATTGCTGCTGTGATTGCCGGCTAAACCCTTCGGTTTAACAAGGCGACTTCTACGTCATGCAAATGCTTTTGGAAATTATTCTTTTGCATTGATGTTGTCCTTCCAAAAGATCCACCTCATTTCATGGTATAGGTTTTTGTGGCTCAATGAACTACATCCACTTGATTCAAATATTTTCCTCATAAACTCTGAGCTGTATGTTGATAGATATCTTTTGATGCATTAAAGTACACCCTTTTCATTTATTGCCTCACATTCACAAAAAATAGCTTTCTATTATTTTACATTTTAATAAAGGATGTGAAAAGTTTAGCAAGACCTTTGTATTTCTGTAACAGTAGTTAAAAGATCTTGAGAATGCTGACAGATTGATGACTACTCACATGCCCTACATTGCTACTTCTTCCAGAGCATAAATAATATGTAATACATGCCACCAATCACAATTTTAAATGAAAAATAAGTAATTATAAATAGTTTTCTAGCTGACCAGTAGGTTGAAGTCTGTATTTGAATTTGTCAAAAAAACCCTCAGCAGTAGATCTACAATAATCACAAACAATTGCAAATGGTTTGTGAAAAATCTGCGACTTCTTCATCATGTACCATGTTCATGATGAAAAAATCAATCGGCTCTAGTGTTGTGAGGCACCATATACTGATTTTTATAGTGTATAAGCTGTTCTCACTGGTTTGGATTACTTTTTGCTTGCTCAAATCTGTGTGAAAGATTACTGTCTAAGCAGCCGTAGCTATACTGATACTTTACAAGAACAATGTAAAAGAGTAAAAGGGAGAAGCTTAGATAGAAATAATGGGCTAAAACTGAGCCAGGGACCAAGGATAAATATCTGCAGTGTCTAGGTAAGTTAATTAAAACAAAAGTTTAGAAATATTATGTAATGCAAGGGGGCAAAAGAAAGTATCTAAATGCTAAATTTGTTCAAAGAAGTTACCTGCTATCACGCTAACAGATAAGGAAGAGTTTGTCAGGTTTTGATCTGTTAAAAGCAGGTGATAACTTGCACATTGTATAAGTAATTGTTTTGCTGTCATAGCACTTGTGCTGTTCTTTGAGCTAATTATTTGAGTGAACAGAAAAGTGAGATCATTTTAGAGGATATTAGATACTGTAATAAGAAAGAACTCATTGGAATATGCTCATGGGTCACTTCAAAAATTATCCTTGTAAAAGGCAATGTGACTACTTTTGAAAGGAAACTGTTTCTTCAAAGGTTAAAACTGTATTGACAGTTTGTATGATTCAATAACTGTTTTTCAAGATAAGGCCTACATAATTTCAGATGTTGCATGATTTTCCCTGGATAAATGAATGTCAGAAAATGGAAAAGGCTCATTTTCTAAGCCTGAGTGGCAATTTTCTTATTATGCTGTCATATGGATTAAGTGCTTGCTATTCTGAATTGTGCTGGCTCAAAAAAACCATTTGGGCCAAGATTAATGAAATCAACCAAAATAATGTTTGTTTCCCTGGACATTTTATTGACATTCCTAAATGGCCTGTCAGATCTCTTTCCTGAGATCATTAGCTTTCTGATATGGTTTGATCTCTCATTTGAAGAGCTCTAACTTCAAAGCTGCCCTTCTCCTGGTAGTACCTTGCAGCACCTTCGGAAGGACAAGAGCCTGCTCTCTCAGTAGGACTCATGAGAGAGGATAAAGAGTCCTGGAGACATTAAAGTATCTTAGAGAAGTCATCAAACTGTATTCAGGAATGATTTCAGGAATTGTAGTAAATCTGGTTGGTCAGGGTAGGGCTCCAGGCAGGGAAAAGTTGAAGATGTGTGAGAGGTTGGTCTGTCTTGGCAGCTGGATGCTGAAAGCAGGCATGACCTCACTGTGCAGCCCAGATGTACAGAAGAATATGCACTGTATTCAGAAAGGATGAATATCTATTGGGTGACTTAGAACCAGTAAAACTAAGGGGAACTATTGGTCTAATTAAAAAGTGAATTGCTCTAGGTTGGCTCTACAGTGACTTGAGACAGACCAGGGTCTGCCTAGCTTCAGCAATGAGGAGCAGCTGGGATTAAATCAGCCTGAACTGTTTGCCTGGATTTCATCATATTTCTTCACTCTGCCACTGAAAGTAGCATGGGTGTTGTTAATGGGAACCCCATGCATCTGTGTATGCCGAGCCTAATTTGAATGTATGGGGGCTAAACTGGAAACATGATATCCACCAGAGGTGGAGGGCAGGGACATTGGGATGTTGGGCAAGTATGAGTGCAGTGTCAAAGTGACTCTTGCTGCTGCTGCTGTCAAAAATGTCAGGATGGTCATAAGGATAACAATATCAGAGCATCAGCTTGTTAGAGGTAGAGGTGTACTAGAATACTGATGTCAAATAAACTGACATGCAGTTGCATGTGTGCACCTATGTGGCTACATATATATGCATATAATTATATTTTTTGAGGAATATCCAATGTTTGTGTGCACCTATGAGGCAAAAATATTTGTCTACAGGGGCTTGCATGATGCATCCAGGGCAAGCAAGCCCATGAGGCATATGGACAGAAAAGTGATTATTGGATATGGATTCTTGCTCACATTGCCAAGAAAGCCTCTGAGGTCAACACAAGGCTGATCATAGAATTGAACTGTACACTGAAACCAGACAGCATGCATAACAGTATAATGTAAAATAAGGGCTCTTAAAATGAATTTTGCCCTTGGCTTTAAGACATTTATAGGACATATTTTTAAAGGTATTTCACCCTTGTCTTACTGCAACTCTCCTGTAGAGCCATGGGATAATGTGATCTGAACCCCTTGGTGTTCTGTACCAGTACAACAGGGAATCTTCAGATGGAAGCAGATGTCCTAGTGGAATGGATGTGCATGATAGGAATGGAGGCATGGGATAAAAAAGAGAATCCACTCATTTCTAATTTTCCATTAAACCTGAATATAATGCCAAAGCTGGTGCTTAGCTGCACAGAAGAACTCTAAGTTTTGACAAGTTTTTTTCTCACATTTCTTGAGAGATGTGTGAGATCATGGATCACTGTTTGCACTGGCCAAAGGGCTTCAGTGACAGTCCAATAAAGACAAAAGGTATATTTCTTATCAGAAAATATTTTCCTTTTCTTTTACTTTTTCTTTTAAAAGTATATTTTCAAATTTTCTATGAAAGCTTGAAAGCATCTTTTCCATATACTTTTATTCTTTGCACTTTTTTTGAACTTCTGAACTATTGAATACCTACAGCAATTTCTTTAGAGTTTGGCTAGCTTTCCAGAAGCAGATATGAATTCGGCAGCTGCTTTATTATCAAAACTGAAGATGTAATTCTGCAAATGAAGCATGCAGAATGTCTGTAGTATGACAAGTAAGTTGGAAGCTCGAGATGGACAGGCTATACGGCATTTATTTACAGAAGGCAGCAGAGCACAGGGCAAACTGAAGTTTCAGCTTGTTTGTGATAGCAAAGCTGTGTACACAAGGCTCCCTGGTGGAGGGGTGACCCTCTGTGATGTGACGCAGAGCCTGAGTTTAGTAAACAGAGGGCTGGAGCCTCCTGTACCCTGCCAGGCCTCCCTGTGTGCAGAGGGACTGTGTGACTGGTCTCCCCGCTGCTGTGATTGGCATCCCCTCCCACTTTATGCTGCTTTTCATAACATTTTATTGTGCCAGTAACTGGGACATATGTGGACAAGCTGGCTGTGGTGCAAATAATACAACAATCAAAACCAGCCTTGGCCAGTAACACCTAATGTTTTGTTAATCACTAATTACAGCCCATGTGAGTTTTGGTGCTGTCAGACTTTATCAGATGGTTGAAGTGTTTTAGAAAGATAAGAGTGGTTGTACTGGATCAGAGCAGAGATCCACCCAGCTGACTACAAAACTGGCCTGAAGAAGACATGGGGAAGTTCATGAGAACAGAAAAATAATTTTCCCTAGTATTCTCCCCAGTTTCTTGTGCTCTGCAGTTTAGGGTTTTCTTGAGCCGGGGATTATATGTTTGTGCATACCAGACTTCATTGCATCTTCAATTACTTCCTCTAATTATTTTCATTATGGTTTATGAATAAAATAGATGTTTATCCATGATTTCTGAATTTTTGATGTGTGTTTCATTTCCCTCAAAAAAAAAAAAGTGAAGTTTAGATCCTCATAATTTGTAAGCTTTAGCTGAAACCTATGCCTATTAAAGTGAAATAAACTAGAAAAAAAATTACCTAGACTGCCCTGTTTGTCTCCTTTTTTTTTGTTTGTTTGCTTTAATTGAAACCAAAAATACCTTCTAGAAAGCCATTTTCTCAGTGCACAAAGGACAAGGAAAAGGAATCTGTAGTTTGAAAAGGATGAAAGAAAGGAACTAGGTAATGGTTTTATATTTCCCTAAGAGCATAGGACTGGTCCTTATACTGATCTAACATCTCTGAGGAGAGAGAGCTTTCCAATGTACTCCAAAATGAGTGATTTCGTGGAACAAATGCATACAAAATCAACCTATTGGCCAAGAAAATACAATGAGAAAAAATAAAAATAATGGAAACTCTGCAGAGTAGCTTTTTTCTTCTTTGTCAAATGATATTTCCTTGTAAGAAATGCGTATCATCTTCCTTACCCCATTCTTAGTGGGAGAAGCAGAAAAGGATGAGAACAGACCAAGGCATGGCTGCTGCTTTTCCTGAAGGCAGCCTGATGCTGCTTCTGGTGATAGCAACTTGTAGGGTAATCTTCATGAACTTCACTCTTTCTTCCTGCTTTGTCTTTCCCCTTCAATTCCCCACCCCCGTCACAGGCCTGGGCATCTCACCTGAATTTGTAACCCATTCCTGAGCCAATACTGCAAAGATGGCTTGGAGGGGGTAGCAAGAGGTGCTGCTTCCCAAAGCACTGGGCAAGCTGTCTGGAGGGGAGCTTCTGGCTCAGCCTTAATATCTTTGAGGTGCCACACTCTTCTTCCTGCCCCATCTCTCCCTAGGCATCACTTTCCTTGCTGTCTAAAGTCATCAGTATTTGAAATTGTTTTATTCGATGCAGCCCTTGACTAATGGAGAATTAAGGAAGAAAATTTAAATGCATAAGAATTTTTTTCAAGTGCTGAGGTGATAATATGGTGAATGTTACTGAAGAGCCTTGGATAAGGGTTTGCTGTTCGAATAAAAAAACCTCAGCAGTGTTTATTATTCAACACTTGAGAATTTCCCAGGTACCTTGTCTGGCTGCAAGTGCCAGGCATGTCTTAGCTTCATATTAAGATGAGATGTTTGTCTAGCAAGTTACCTCTGTCCATTCTTCTCTTTCCTTATCTTCTTTTCTTTTGTGTCCCCTCTCACTTGTTTTTTTCAGACACAAAATTCAGAGCATGCCATGGGTGGGAGCCTTTGCTCTGTCTTGGTTGTGGTCAGTTGTAAGGACCAGGGAAACAGAGATTTTGGATACACTGGACATCAAAAGAAGTGTCTGGATGCATTAAAAAACAACTTCCTAACAAGCCCACCAAGGTTAATGGCTTTTCCTCTGGCAGTTGCAAATTCATTTTGCTCTCATCTTCCCCCTCCCCCCAACTTGTGTAATTTTAATCAAGTTCCTGTAAAATACTGTTCTACATTGTTATATGCTGTGAGAGTGATTATTGCTTACATGTAGAATGTAAGAAAGGAGAAAGGAAGGTGATTTTTGCAATTTCCACAGGAGGTTATGTCCACTTTTCTCTTAATCCCACATAATCGACACATAAGGTCACCAAGCAGAGAGCTATAATTTGAAAAGCAAAGTGGGTGCAATTTGAAATGGCTAAATGATTGGGAGCTAAACCATGGCCATGTCCTAACCAGACTAGCCTCAAAGATGAAGGAAGGCAAGTCCTGTTTTGTACTGGTCTGAGCATAAATTTAGTTATTACTTACAATTTTGAATACCAGAATGTTCTGCTGACATATATTCATTAAAGCTGTGTTGCAACCTCAGTCAGCCTCTAAATGTCCTCAAACATCCCAGCAATCATACTCATACACTGCCTCTGCTAGCTGATGTGCTAACATAAGACTTTAGCTGTCATTTTGGTATTTTAATATTAGTCACTACACAGCTTACAAATATTTAGAGAAAATCCTTAATGTCAAATCTTCCTCCTACATTAAAAAGATAATTTCATATTTCTCATTATAAATTTGTTTTTCACCGAGTTAGCTCCCTTATCCCAATTTTTAAATTGCCTGTCACGCATTTACAACAAATTTCTATTGATCTCCCTTTTGAGCAATTTCTTTCACAATGTTAAGGGTAATGATCATATTTATTTTGGCATATACACCCTCCCTGCTGTGTAAACACACGGAGGGCCGGTTTTAGGAAGATCCTGTTTTTCCTGTCTATGTGGGTGGACAATGTCGTGCCCTTACCAGCTGCAGCACCACTCGGAGCGCAGCAATCGCCGGGCACACCCCGGAATGCACAAACACAGCCCTGGTGCCCCTCCGGCGGCAGAGCCCACCAGAGCTTTTCCTGCCGGGTTTTCCTGCCCAGCTGGGACGGAGGCGATGGAGAGCCGTGCCCAGGGTGTGGCAGCACCCCGGTCGCTCCCGAGTCGCTCCTTGCCGGGCACCGAGCGGAGCGAAGGCGCCGCTCCGAGCCCCGAGCGGGGCTGCCCGGTGACCCTGGCTCCGCTCCGCTCCAGCCCTAATTAAGAGGGTTCGGGACGCAAGTGGGAGGCTGAGGAGATTAAGCTGCTAATGCAGCAAAACCCATGAGCGTTCAGTTTGTGCAGTTTTGCAGGGAAATGTGTGTGTGTGTTGACAGTCCGGGTTTTAAAACACTCGGCAAGGAGCCAAAACCGTCCTGCCTTTTTGTTCAGTCTCTGGCGACTTCTCTGCAGATACAGGCAGCCCTGTTTAGCCTTGGTCTGTGTTACACACCCTACATGGAGTATGGGGATAGTAACAGGTTGTTATCATGGGGATGAGAATAGTCAAGTTACAGCAGCTTAATTTTATTGAGTTGTCCTCTTTCTTTCTCTAGCCACTTGAGATTTGTTCCTTATTGCCCTGCCTAGATGATTTTTCATGCATACAAACAATCTATACAACAGAAATTCACAGTCTATTAAAGAAAAATTACAGTCTATTAAAAAACAAAGAGAAACACCCTGGTATAAATTTTCCATGCTGTTGTAGCAGCACATTTGTGTGCACAGATATATATCAGGGAAAAAGGCTTTGCTTTTTTATACAGTGTTTTATAGTGTTATAAGAAACAACTGCAATCAAACACCCACAATTTAACTAAAATCTCATGTTGCCAATTCATAATATCATACATATTTCCCTCGGAGTGGAATAACTTATTATTAAATTTTTCTCATGATGTGTCCATTATTATTATTATTATTATTATTATTATTATTATTATTATTATTATTATTATTATTATTATTATTATTATTATTATTATTATTTAACAGCATGTGTACCTGATTTTCCCTTTCATTCCAAGACATTACTGTCTGACATCTCTGTTGCACAGCTGCAGCCTTTGTGAATGGCACACTGACACTTTTTGTTTGCCACCCTCAGTATTGTCACCTCCGCTGTGAGTTTTAATGAACAGCTTTCCCTGCTAGGCCTTCCTTCACCCTAACCAACTTTTGTTTTGCTGGTTTTGTTTCTGCCACACATTTAGCTCTGAAGAACTTTATTTCCTCCTCTACTGTGACCAAGTCAAATCTTGCTGAAATGCCCAGTGCAGCAGTAAGAATGGAGATGCTCATTATAAGCCCAATGGCAATAAAGTTGCTTTAAAATTTTAGGTAGTATTGAATTTCAAACCTCTGTGGAATGATAGCTTGACTAGAATCTTTCTATAAGATTTTAATTTGCTTTGGTTACTTCTTTCTAAAAGTTAAAGCTGTAGATCATCTGAGTAAATCCTTCCTTTCACTACAGCGTACTTTGGAAACCAGCCCTGAGTGAGGTACAGAGTTTGATTGAGCCAGGAAAAGTGATGATGTTTTTTGAGCTTTAGAGGAAAGAGAGGAAGCTCCACAGTGGAATTTCCTATATAGTGTTTTCACAGTGGGTAAAGAAAAGCATTTTCAAATTTGCTGTGCATTAAGTCATCCTCTTGTGAGGCTAACAGACAATAAGATTTCAGCTTTACTGAGTAGTTGTGAGTTAATGACAAGGAGTTTCAAAGCAGAGAGTGCAAACCCAAATATTTTGGTACCTGTACTTTCTGAAAAATTAGTGTTTTTTGGACTTCCACTATTCCACAACTCTGTGACCTTCTTGCATTTGACTTCTTGACTTTTAATGACTTCTCGACTTTCTATTTTCTATACAGATGGGCATGTAATTAGTTGTAAATCCTTTGAAGCTATTTAAAATCTATTTTTGTTTGTATCTATGTTGGATGAGTTTCACTATGTGTTTTCTTACTTGCATATTTTAGATTGTAAATCATAGGTAAAAAATTACATTTATGAATGGAAAGTATTTCTATCCCAGCCAGAAATTAATTTCAAATGCCCATAATAATTGGAAGAATTTACCTTATAAAAAAATCTGAGGTGGGTGAATGAATGAGGACAGAGAAAAGCATATCTATTTTTTTTTTTTAATATAAGATGGTAAGAGTGAGACGTTACATTAGGCACAAATCGTTCTCAAAAATGCTGTTTAGACTTGTTTATCATCTAGTAATAACACAATATGCAGAGGTGCTATTGCTGTGATAAAAAGGTCAAGGAAAAAATTCTGCAAGTTATTCTGATGAAAAAGGACCTACATATGTCATCCTAGTATCCAGACAGAAAGAGGAAAAATTTATAATTTTGGTCGTTGATTGAAAGTGAAGATAAAATAAATCAAAATATTTAGGAGTGAGAGAAAAACATAAAGGACAAAGTCTGAGTACATAGATTTGAAAGACCAGACCTCAAGAAAAACATCACTCTTAGGATTTGTATCCTGGATGAAGCTAGAAAAGCCACTGTTTTCTGATAAAACAAAAGGTGCAAAAGGATGAAATTCTAGTGTATCTGCATATGCATCAACTTCTCAAATGAATTTTTACAGGGTTTTCTTATAAGCAGAGCTGTGCTTCTAGAAAGAAATTAAGAATAACAAATTTGTTTATATCAGGAGCATCCCTCAATGTGTTTAATTGTTCGTTTTGGAGGTATTTTGCTTGCATTTATCACACTCAGCAGACTTAGGGAGCTGCTGTTTCATCAGCCCCTCTTAGCCTCCTCTTTGACTCACCAGTTTCAGCACTTCTGAGACAGACCAGTCCATCTGCCAGACAGGCCCGCTGAAAAAGCACAAAAAAACTCAGAGCAGTCCTAATCACACTGACAGTGATGAAGTTGTGAAACCATAGTTTAATTTTCACTGCTGCTATTTCAGATTATTCTTCCAGGTGAAATTAGGACAGTTGTCCTTCAGACTAGACATGAGCTATCTTTAAGTTAGCATTAACAGAATCATTATGGCAATATAAAAACTTAGTGTGGGCTGCTAAGCCTGTTCAATTGTATGTTAAGCTTCTTAGATGGGTTTTATAACCTGCACTGAGAAGCACAGAGCTGCATCTCTGCTGCTGGCAGTTATGTGAGAAAGGGAGGGAGAATATTCTGGTTATACTGGGTGGTAGCTGCACCACAGACATTTCCTCAGGTCCCATAGAAAGTGATGTCTCCTACCATAGATTCCTGGCTAGTGGGAGAAATACCCCTCTTTTCTCTAAATGTCCTGGATAGGAATCTCTGCTTGAAAACATCCAATAAATTTCTCTGTTCCTCTAGGGAGGAGCAACTGGAAAGGAGCTCCTTTTTAATCTCTGTTCAATTCATTGCCGCTGGGGCCTTGGAGATGATGATCTCTGTTCAGATCTCAGCACAGCGAGCTACCCAGGCAGGCACAGTTTCTGTCAGCTTGCTTGGGCTTGTTAGTGCTGTCCCATAGTTTCTGTTACCTTTTATGCAAGCTCTGATTAATGTTTTAAGAAAGATTTAGGTTGTCCTCAAGGAACGTCTCTGTAGTTGATGTCATCACTGCTGATCACGTTAGCACAGAGAGGTGCAGACTGCAGCGCCTCTGAGATCCCACCTCTCAGGCACAGTGATTTGCAATTAGTTTCTGAGCAGGCCAGGTGAGGTGTCTGGCCCTCGAGGGCTGTTTTTCCTTGACAGCAAAAAGTTATTTAGCAAATTAGTGCAATACATTGAATTTTTTTTTTTCCCACTGAGGTGTTAGGCCTAAAACAAATGTCTTTCATTTCACCTATCTAGGATGGTCATTACGGCTCTAGATAAAAACAATATTAATAAAAAGAGACAGTTATTGCCAGCTCAACTGACAAAAGGGAAAAGGGGTCAATATGGTCCTTTTCATATCACCATAGGCTATTTTCTCAAGGCTGTCTGTACAAAGAAAAACATAAAGTTTCAAATTGTTTTTCTATTTCTTATTCTATATGATGTCGTGTGTTATCAATTAAAGGCCACTGCACATCTGACAACACCTAACTGTGGAGTCTCTTTAAGATGATTCTCTATTGTCTCCCATACTGTGCATCTAAAATATTACAGTGTGTTAGTTTTGTCTCTTGTTTATCTTGGTTTATCTTGTACCAGCTGTGAGTAAGATATATGTTTTTCCTCTTGTACTTATACTGTTAAGGATGATAAAAAGCACTGTGTGGGGATTCTCATAGTAGCATGGGGAGTTGGATATACAGGTATTCAAGGTCAGGCTGAGAAAGGCTTTAAGTAACTTGGTCTAGGGGGAGGTGTCCCTGAATATGGTACAGGGTTTGGAACTAGATGATCTTTAAAATCTCTCCCAAACCATTCTATGATTCTGATTTTGTGCATCAATCTGATCCGAAGACAAAGTTAATTTCATTAAAATTGTCACTATCCTCTTTCAAAGAGCCAAATAAAAGTGAAGAGCACCGAGGTGGTCACTCCTTGTGTAAAAACCATGAGGGGCACCATTACAACACATGACAGTGGTGGCTTTTTCTCTTTATATCCAGCTTTTCCAGTTTTGTCAAGCATTCAGCATTCCAGCAATTCTGTTAGAGGAACAGATGTGCTAGAAAGTAATAAAAACCAGGGGATTTCACTTTAGGTTATTGAACTGTCTATGTGTCATCTGGATAGTCACGATAGGTTATCATCTGATAAGTATTTGTCTGCCTCTTTGAAAACAGATGAGAGATATAGCACTGTTCCTTGGAGGAAAAAATGTTCCCACTTCAGAAACTTCATTTGGCATTTTGTATGGAAATAAAGCAGTCACTCTAGATGATATCAGAAAAATATGCTGCAGCAGTGGCCTGGTGAAGCTGGAGGGTCTGAGCCAGTGGAAAATTAGGAGAAAATCCTTGCAGAATAAAAATCTGAGAGATTTGTTTATTTCCGTTTGTTAGCATTAGCCAAAAGCTTTGCCCAATGTGTCATGCTTGCAAGATGAGTGAAAATATCTCCAGGTGTCAGCACTTCATCCCGTCCACGCCTCACCAGGATTCTGTTTTTGTGAGAAAATTTGCCTTGGATTCTGGGTTCACAGCTGCAGTGTACATTTTCATATGTATTGCCCTTTGTCAATAGGATAGCTAAGACCTTTGAGTGTTTCTCCAGGAAAAGCTGAAGTTTAACAGTAACTTGCAGCTCAAATTTTATTCCACTAGTTCTTATTTTGCTGTAGATCTTCTAGGATCCCTGAGTACAGTAGAGACTTCAACACAATACTAGAGAGTCCTTGATCTATCAAAAAGCCCTATCAGGACAGAGCTCAAGTCACTTATCGTACTACCAATGTCTTGCTTCTAAATGCTTTTATTCAATAGCATTTGACTACTTTGATTTCCTTTCCTTCCTTTCCTTCTACTCAGAGTGGCTGTGCTCAGTCCAATGCAGCAAATGATTTTGCCTTCAGTTGTTTTCTGCCTGTGAGCACAGAGATCTAGTTACAAGATGCATATGTAGTGCTTGATGAGTTTTCCTTCCACAGATTCTGAGATTATTATTGTAAATGGTGACTCTCATAAAGGTCTTAGAAAGAATGATGATTCCTGTGTTATGCACAATCAAGTTGCAAAATCCACATGAAAGTTGCTAGGTTTTCCTCTCTCTTCCTATGGGAAAACTGTGTTTTAACCTCATGTCTTTAATGAATGAGAAACCTTCATTTGGATTCCAGTCTAAAGCAATTTCTAGCTAACTCGTATTATCTTCTTAGCAGCTGAACTTCATCTTATGTGGCTTTTTTGCACTTAGCCCTTATGATAGCACTGAGATTTTTGTCCAAGACAGAAATTGATCTGTTGTACTCAGGAGTTAGGATAGACATGAACAGAGATTTTCAGTGACTGAATCAAAACCATGGAAAGCATTTTAGGTAACATCTGATTTGACACCCCTCCCTCCCTTGGACATTTATTTTGTTTTCTCTCTGTTGTTTAGCAAATCTTTCAAGTTTCTAAGAGAAAATGTCAAAAAAAAGTATTCCAACATTCAGGAACAATTAATTTTTTTTTTAAGTGGTATGATAGTCCATTTTTAGTGGAGAGGTCCAGCCTATAATTAGTTGACTTAATATGGGTTATAAAATGCCCACCTGTGTTTAGAAATCTACAGTAGCCAGAAGCTCCCTCTTCAGTGTGTGATGCCACTGAGTCAAAGTTAACTTACTGGTGTTTCACAAGACATTTGTAGATAGGTACTCTACCATTACTTATGAATGCTGTATTAGCCTCTGAGAAATTCCATCTGCAGCAGCCAGCTCTTTAGGTTCTGTGGGCTACATTTTGGTATATTTTACCTACCAGAAGCTAGAAAAAATAGAAAATCTTAAAAACTTGTTTTGTGTAAACAGCTCTTTGTATTTTTCCAGTACGCATGTGGACTTTCAGGCTGAAGGGATGAAAGGAGGTAAAGAAGCTAAATGTAGTGTAGCCTGCTCCAGGTTCTGAGGCAGAGCAAGACTGCCTTGTGCCAGGGGAGATAGCACTGTGCAAACCTCTGTCAAAGTACTGTACACTTCAGGGAATTTTGTAGTTGCATATGAATAAAAGAATGACTTTGGAGCATTGCTTTGGGAAGTGGCTTTGTAGTGCTTGCTGATATTTGACAATGTCCCGTTTTTTTCCTAACATCTGTGTACTCCAATTTATTCTGGCAGAGTCCTAATGTGAAGAGTTATACATGTTTGTAAGCAGGATGATGCTGTAAGAATGTGATGAAGAATGGTGTTGTAAGAATGTGATGCTGAAATAGTGCAAGAATTTCCTTTGTGTAGAAAGACTTTGGTGATTACAGAGAAATAAAAATAGAAAAAAATTCAGTATCTTGAAAACAAAACAGACAATGTGGAAAATAAGGACTTTGTGAGCTTCATGTTTTCCTTTGGAAATGCTTGTTACTGCAAAGCCTGTAAGCATAGAGACTAACATGACAATTAACCTTGCTCAGGTCAAGAGCAATCTGCAGGAGAGATGTGATCACTCTTGAGTACATGATGGTAATTTGTTTCATTGGAATGTGCTGTGCTGTGGGGGCACTGGGGAAACCTCACTTTGATTGTAAGACTCTCCAACCTAGGGCAGGCAAGACCTTGGCCCTTGGTGGAGTGCCTGGTAACTTGTTTGTACTCCCTGAACTGAAGACAGCAGGACTGAGTGCAGTGAATGAATATGCATCTGGCATGTGAGTAGATCCACTTCCCTGCTGCTAGAAGCCTGATTTTATATTGTATAATACTTGTGACAGCAGGATGATCAAACTTACAGAAGAGATATTTGTTAGGACTGGTGAGAAGCAGGCACTTAGTACTGACTGAAAGGCAGTACAGATAAAGATGCTGAATTTGAAATCCTCTGATAAAACCCCCACAGAACAGTAGGAAGTATTTAACAATCACGGTGCTTAACTGCTCTATCGTCATTTACATAGCGAGCTGTTCAAAAGAGAGGATAGAATTACAATAGGGGAACCTGGCAAAATCCTGAAAGCTGCTTTTCTTTTAGCTCCCAAGCAGAAATGCATCTAGAATCTACATTTCAACATTGTTCTTTCTAAGGCTTTGATTTTGAATTCACATATGGTACTTAATTTGCATTTTTCATACAGTCATTAATGCTTGGTGAACTTGAAAGGTCTAGAAAAGTATTCAAAGGCTTGGATATTTCCCAGAAATGTATTCATGCTGTACTGGCCTGGAAATCTGGCATAAAATCTGCAGCTTGGATGCTGAGCTGGGATTTCAATTCTTTCTTTTTGAGGTATTTTAATAACAGAAAGCTGCTTCTCAGGCTTGTTGTGTGTTTTATGCTACTTCTTACTCCTGTGAATCATTTAGCTGTTGGTAACATTTTGATCACATTTCTAGCAGAGGTCAAATTCAAGGGAATGTGAAGAACAGGGAGCTGCAGGGGAAAAAACCTGAGATCAATGTACCTTGAAGAGAAAGCAGGAGATTTAGGACTTGAAACTACCCTGGAGGAAAAAACCCAAAAACTGCCTTCTTGATTCTTAATCTAAACCAGAAAGCACAGGTCCTGTCCATGATAAGGTGGACAGCAGGGTCCCATCCACATGCAGGAACTGCTGTGGAGTTCAAAGACTTGCAAGAAGGAAGGAACAAAAGCCAAAGTGCTCAAGTGAAAGAAGCTGGATTATTTTCAGAGGAACGCACAAGGTCACGGGGATTGTTTCCCTTGAAGTCAGATTTACTCACAACTGGATACCTTTTGGTACTATGCAGAGTGCAACAGCTTTGACCAGCTGCAGGAAACCTGCCTTAGCCCAGGGAAGGCATTCAGCTGCTAGGAAGATGTGTCTGGCTGAAAGCAAGTCTTAGAGCATGCATCTCTTAGAGATGTAATCTTAGTTTCAGATACCAAAACAAACCACAAAATGTCACAAGGGAACTCTTTCTTTTGGTTCTCCTTTCTTATAAAGCAATAAATTATTTCAGATGAGAGGACCACTGTGACAACTGATGTGAGATGCAGTGAGGCTTCCTCCTCTCCTCCCATCATATCCCCATCCAGGGGCATTGAAGTGCAGAGAGCCTATTGTTCTGCTGCTTCCTTTTCCTTTTATCTGTGCAGCTGTGTTCTCCATCAGATATCATCATGCTGCCAGAGCTACTCTTCACAGTGGGGGTAGGTGATTTGTTCACTGCTTGTTTTGGAGTAAACTACTTGGTCATGCAAGTTAGTCAGGCTGACAAAAGAACAAAAGAAAGAAACTAATTGGTAATTATTCCCTGTACTCCATCCCTCCTCTCGATTTATAAGAAGGGATACTTCTACAGCAGTGTTGTGTACCTATTTAATCACTTACACCAGCTGATGAAATAAAAGCTCCTGTCCCTTGGCCCCCTGAAAATTATTCTTGTTAATTATTTTTTAATTATCCTTTCCTCATTGCTCCTGGTTGCCACTTTCATACTTTCTACATCAGTGGGTGCAGACACGACAAATCCAAAAGCTTACCACGGAGGAGTGTCACTGTGGCTATGCCTGGCTCCAGAGGAGCAACAAGCGGTGGAGCGTGGCTCGGGGGACTCCAGGGCAGCCTTTATCTCCCTGCTTTGCTGCAGGTGAGGATCCCATTGCTGCAGGTGAGGATCCCATTGCTGCAGGTGAGGATCCACACGCGCGTGCAGCGCGGACCGACCGGTGTGCCGGGACGCACCTGCGCACACGCGCTCATAAATTAGCTGCACTCCTGCATCAGCGGGTTAATAACCGAGTGTTTTCAGGGTGGCTGACAGCATATTAATCAGAACCACGTTAAACAGATGGGGACATTGTAGCACTTCCTAATCCAGACCGGGAAGGAAAGGTCCCTGGCGTGGTAGAGGCGATTGCAGATTGTGATGCTCCACGGTTGTTTTCTAAGGGATAAAAGGGATGGATCAATTTTTGCTGTTGGACAGGTGCAGTGGAGAAGTGAACATTTTGCTGTGCTGTATACCTGCAAGCATACAGAACCTGTGGTCACAGGATATGTATCCTGGTGCAATTTCTCTATCCCCCATAATACCCATCAAAAATATATCAATAGAATTTGCTGGAAGATGAAGAGTGAAGCAGAACGAAACCTTAAATATGGATGTACAATTGAGGGAAAGGGAAGGAAATGGAAAATAATAAGTGTCTTTCCCCAGGGCTGGAGGTCTTCAAACCAAAGTATTTTCAGCGTGTGTGACCAAAGCAAGTGATGAGGCAAAGAAATAATGAGGCACTGTATTTGCATCAGAGTACTTATTTATTCCCTCAACGGCATTTTTTCCCCCTGGGCAAACTGCTTACAAACATACTATATTTCACTGTTTTTCCTCAGTATCAGTTGGCAGCCGGCTTATGCAAGGAAGTTCAACCTCTGGTCTGCTTTCAGTGATTCACCACACAATTTACCCGAGGAGTGGACTTGCTATATGTGAGCTACACTATGTGCAGAGTTTGATGGTTTTGTTGTTTGATAAGAACTGGAACAATTTAGCTTATGGTGACCATGGGGTGTTTTCCCCCTTCTGTTTACACAGAGATTGCTCTAACTGGGAAATTTTACATATTCCCCAGTTACCTTTCAGCAAGTAGTTTTGCAAAGGATGGTCTGCCTTTCTGCATTTTCCCAGCTCCAGATTCTAGAGTACATTTTGCAGGACATTTTTCTTAACTAAAATAATCATTTTTCTTGTCATATTAAAAATTCAAACTGGCATAAACCAAAATACTTTTAGAGCTTTTTTTTGGCGGGGTTTTCATGGGGACCACAGGTTACTTGCTGTGCTGTTATGAGTTAACCCTGGCTGGATGCCGGGTACCCACCACAGCCTCTCTATTACTCTTCTCTGCAACTGGACATGGGACAGAAAACCATGTTTTCTAACCAAAGGCTTGAGGTGAGATAAGGACAGAAGAAGATCAGTCTGTGATTATTTTTGTGGGCAAAAAAGATTTGACCTGGGGAAACGAATCAAATTTATTACCAATGAAAATCAGAGCAGGACAATGAGAAGAGAAACAAATCTTAAAAACACTTTCCCTTCACCCTTCCTTCTTTCTGGGCTCTACCTCTCCCCCCAGGGTGCAGGGAGATGGGAATGGGGGTTATGGTCAGTTCACCACATGTTGTTCCTGCTGCACAGGGAAAGGAGTCCTTCCCCTGCTCTAGTGTGGGGTCCTTTCCACATTGTTTGTGGAGACACTCCTTCACAAACTTCTATAACATGAGTCCTCATGGGCTACAGTTCTCAAAGAATTGTGTAATGCGGATTCCTTTCCATAGGGTGCAGTCCTTCAAGAGCAGGCTTCTCCACTGGGGCTCCTCCAAAGCGGCACAAGTCTTGCCAGGAACCTGCTCCAATATGGGCTCCTCTCTCTGGGGGTCTGCAGGTCCCTGCATGACTCTGCTCCAGCACAAGCCTCCCACATGTTTACAACCTCCTCTCAGTGATTCAACTGCTCTGGCATGGGTCTCCTCTGTGAGCTGCAGGTGGATCTCTGCTCCAGAATGGGCCTGCTTGGGCTGCAGGGGAAAAGCCTGCTTCAGCATGGTTGGCATCACGGGCTGCAGAGGAATTCCAGCTCCAGTGCTTGGAGCACCTCCTCCTCCTCCTGCACTGACATCGGGGCCTGAATAAGTTGTTTCTCTTATATATTCTCACACCTCTCTCTTCTGGATGCAAATACTTCAGCGCAATAACTTTTTTCTCTTTCTTAAATATGTTATCACAGATGCATTACTACCATTGCTGATTGTCTCAGACTTGGCCAGCAGTGGTTCCCTCTTGGAGCCAGCTGGCATTGGCTCTGTTGGATATAAAGGAAGATTCTCACAGCTTCTGACTCTTGTAGTTCCCCCTCCCAATATCAAAATCTGGCCAAGTGAACCCAATAGAGTTGTCCCTTCAGTGCTTTTGGAAGCCATGAAATCATCACATCACTGTTTTTGCTGGAGGAGTAAAGGCACAGGAGCACCTGTTTGAAGGGAGTAGAGCTGCCTGCTGACTCCTCACCATTACATGGTGCCCATCTGTATAAGGTCTGACTAACTTAGGACCACAAAAAATATCCTTTTAATAATGTGATATGATGTTCATGAGGTGTACAGCACTGTAATCCAGCATGATGGTGGTGTTTGCTATGCTCATGGTCATCTCCAGTTATTTTCCTTGTTATTTCATTAGTAAGGTTCCTCAATATTTAAATAGCTGATGCCACCATAAGAAATGGTGTACAGCCTAAAATTCATCTATATGGTCCCTATGACCTAGAGATCTGTACCTAGATCTACCTTTTAAATAAATAGATTTCTTACATATCGACAACTGGGCAGAGTTTACAACTACTTTGGTTTTCTTGCTGCTATGAAGGATAGAGTTCCCTTTGTCCTTTCAAACTTTTCCTCTCACAGCTCACATTTGTCAAAAAACTTAGTCACAGAGTCATTTCTCAGGAAAATCCCAGGGGCCAGCCCTAGCTTTTAATAACACAATGAAGAGAAATTGGCAATGTTTAGACTTTCTGGTGCAAACCGGTTTGTAGATTCAAAGCTGGGCAGTCATGGCAAGTTTCCACAGAAGAAGGGAGAACAGTGATTATGGGAGCAGACAGGAGATGATAAAAAGGTGAGGAGGTGAATACAAGACATGAGTTAGAGGAAAGTCTATTACTTAGTTCTGAAGTGGTGGCGTAAACCAACCTCTCATGTACTGGAGGTGAAAAGGAGAGGTAGTGACAGCACACACAGTACATAAGAAATAGAAGAGTGAAATGTGTGCTAAGATAGGTATAAAAGGAAAGACTATAATTGTAAATGACTTGAGATTCTTAGGAATTTTGTTTCCTCTGTAACAATAGGTAAGGAATGAAATGCAGATGAGTAAACTAATGAACAAATGTTTCTGGCATATACACTATGCCAGCAATTCAAACTACCTGTGATTCAAAACCAGGTCCGATCTACATTCATGACCAGAATATTTTAAATCCAATTAACTAACCCAGATGTAATTACTGATGTAATTACTGTTGCTGTCTCCTGATAGTAAAGGATGTGTACAAGACCAAGATACATGGCTCAATATAGACCTTAACTCTCTAGAAGAGAAATGAGATATGGAAACAATTGAGTAATTTTGGATTTCATTATTTATTGTGAATGTACACAGCCAAATTTTTCTTGGGATAAAGCCACTGCTGTCAGTTTAATTACATTGGGAGTAAATGTGACCCTCCTCAAGCCTTCTGTAAGTGTACAGTTTCTATTAAAGTTGTAACAGATCAATCATGAAAAGGTCTTGGCAGAAAAATCAGTAGATAGGTAATAAAAAAGATAAAGGACTCTGAAATGAATGGAATGACATGCTGCAGGATATTAGCTTTATAAAAACAACTTTGTCCAATAAGAAAAGTTAGGTAGTGGCATGAGACTGGAACAAGCAGAGAACCCCTACCTCTGACAAAAATGATCGTTGCTGTTTCTGAATAAAAAATATTGTGGTGGAAGTGGCAAGTGTTTTCAGTGAGAGATGCTCTTTTACAATTAGAGTTGCTTAAATCAAATTAAATGGACATATTGATTATGCAAAATTTAAGGATTATCCATCCATCAAAAAGGTGATGATCAGACTTGCATTTAAATTGCTGAGCTGGGGCCCACATAATGTGTTTCTGGCTGGAGCTGCAGCACAGCCCAGTCAGTGCCCTGTGCTCTGCACTGCAGCCTCTACTTGCCCTACCCCTGCTGTTGCACAGTGAGCATGGTTGACCTGCAATTTGAATATGCTGAGTGACATGGAAATGCAAAATAAAGTCAAAATCAGCTTAAATGCACGAATTACTAGGTTTGCTTTGAAAGTACTTATTCTGCAGGAATTTGGTGGCTCTGGAAGAGCACGTTGTTCTTGTGATGTCACACACTCCATTTTGTTCTTGCTCTGCTCCACATGTGGGTGAAAGGGAGCACATGCCACTTTCCCAGAGGAGAGCTGAGAGGATTTTTCTTGCAGCAGTACTTGGTTTGTTTGCAGCTGTGCTTGTCTATAACTGACCATATTTATTCTGCCCCTACATCTCCCTGCTCCTTTCTCCTCCTGAGGCTTCCCTTTACCTCTCACCACTGCTACCATTACTATCCTCTTGCCCTGCCTTCCTTTGTACTGTGTCTATGTGGTATCCCTCTTTTTCATTCTCCAGAAGTTCCCTCACTTTTACTCAAAATGAATAGGTCAGTCTTCTCCATTGTTGCCTCTCTGCTGCTTGGTGGGTCTGATACCTCAGCTCTATCGTTTGGGAAGTTACCCAACTGTTTTTAACTTTTTTCTTAGTTTTTCTACCGTGTTGGACCACAGCAGTAGATGCTTCCTCCATTTCCTACTCCTTTGCTTCTCCTGAGAAACACCACTTGGGTTTTTTCCCCATTACTCTCTTGTACCTGGTGTTATCAACAGTTCACCCAGCTCCTCCTAATTAGTTTTCCATCCTAAATTTTGTTTTGGCCTCTCCCTCTCCATAATAGTGTATTGACTATTGTCATAACTAATCTCCAGATACTGGTGAGGCTTCTGATGAAACTCCTGTCTCACTGTATTTGCTTTCCAAGTTTGATTCAAAGTGGTTCCTAAGTAATCGGAAAGGATGCATGATACAAATGAAGACCTGTTTAATTCTTTTTCTACAGAATAACTGTGAGAGGAAACTTTGAAAAAAATCAGTAGAGGACAGTGTCCTAAAACCCCTGCATATTGAAAATCTTGCCAGTGATGCATCTACTATTTTGAGCATAACCTTTAATGTAGCGTGTTATTGGGTTTTTTTAATCCACATTTATTTTTTTATATAAGTATTTGATTGTTTATGTGGTTGATCTGTTGGATCTGCCTTGCCAAGGTGTCCAGACTTATCATTGTAATCTGGAATACAACTAGTGTGCTGTAATGATGATCCTTTCTCTTTAAAACAATGGATTCTGATTCAATGATTCCTTTTCTTTAAAACAATGGATTCTGATTCTGTTCCCCCCGCCCACTGTGCTGTTGCTTTTTGTTAATTTTAAATTGGTTGTTTTGGAATTATGATGAGGGAATGTGAGAAATAATGGGAGTACCATAGCTTCCTTCTGAAGGTAATTAACTTTCTTTAAAGGAAGGTGGGTGTACTGCCTCGTAATAAAAAATCATCTCTAGAAATCACAAAAATGAAAAGAAATTCCTTCTTTCTCACCTAGGCCTCAACTTTTCATCTCCAAGACCTTTTATTTTCCCTAATTACCCTAAATATGTGCAAGAGGGATCATTACTAATACATAAGTAAATGGAAACATAAAAATTAAGTTCTGCTTTTCCTAATATTGCTATAATTTGAGTGTAGCCCTATTGATTTAAACTAAGTGGTTCTGAGTGGCATTGGAATGAGTTATATGTGTTAAATGAGTTATTTGCTAGAGAGAAAAGGAAGTTACCAGAACTTCCAATCATCCAATATTTTTTTAATGGAGTTTTCTTCTCTCCACAGCTCGTTTTTACTGTTGTTGCTTCTTCAGTATAGTTTTAATGATGAGTTTATAAGATTTATATTCATTTGCGTGGCAGGGAATTGAACTGCCATAAGAAAGAATTATATCTTTGGAGGTGGATTAACAGGAGAAGAAGCTGGGTCATAGAAAAGGAAATCACTGGTTCAAAGTGACTCAAGTATCAGAAAATGAGATTAAGAAAATTGTAACGAGCGCATTACTCTGGACAAATGTTCACCTCCCGCACCTCATTTTTTTCCCTGCTGTCTTTTATTTCAGAGAAATGCAATGAATTTGTTGCAGATTTAGATATTGACTTAAATCTTCAGAAGTGAATTGCACACACAAATAGAATTTGATTGTAAACAAAAAAAGCCTACTTAAGTCCTGATTTAGCCATGAAGATGATTTGGCTTGTTACATTGTCTGAGACCTTAAAAAAAGCAGATTGCTGACAGATAAACAGAATTTTTGTGAAATGAAAAGCTATATTTCCATTTCTATATTTCCCATTTTCACTCATTACATGATGACCAAAACCAAAAATATAAGTATAGGCTGAATTTTAAAAGTATGCTTGCATTCACTTAAATTATTCATGCCCTTAAAAACCTGAATGAATTGAGGCTAAATACTGAGCTCCTATTTTTTGTTAAAATCATGTGTCTGATGTCTGACTTCTTAGACAAATGGAGAGCTTTGCACTGATGTCAGCTTTGTGTACTCAGCTGCACATTGTTGTGTTTATTATCTAACTTCTTTTGACTGAACTGCTTTGACTGTATTTGGCCTTTAGAATATTATCTTTGTTTGTAAGGGGAAGGGAAATTTGGATAATTTCTTGATAGAACCATAATTTACAAAATTCCAAGCCTTCTAATATGGTAAAAGTGAGTAAAAGAAAGTTTCCTTTCTTGATAATCTGAGCCTTCCTTCCCCCCTCTCCCCCACTGTCTTTTACAATCTTTTACTGCATTTCCTTTAAAAATCCTCTCATTTTTGTTTCTAGACCACATAAGTGCATCTCTGCCTGTCAGACCTCCTGCCACCCCCTGTGTTTATGCATCTGGCATTTCAGGCTTTGGTTGTGTAATGACAGCTTCCGCAAACAGCAGACAGATCTCTGAATTTACAGAATGCCCACAGTGAATTATGCCTGTTTTTCTTCCTCTGCATAGCTCAGTTTCTGACTGGTGTTATGTGAAGCTGGGATTTTGGGTAGTAGCAACCACTGCTTCCACTCTGAGACAAGATTTGTTTGCCTCTCACATTTCTCCCAAAGAGCAGCTAATTTTTTCAAAACCAGGAGTGTGTGTGTGTACATATATATATATATATATATATATATATATATATATATATATATATATAAAACCAGGGATCCTTCCCCAGGCACAACAATTATGTAATCTTTAAAGTGTCTATTACATTAAAAATGTGAAAGTTTTTACCCAAACTGTAAAATGACATAATCATGGCAAATATGGCTAGAAGGGTCCTTGAGAGATCATATTCATTCATCTATTGAGAGAGATTTAGTTATAATGAGATACTTTCTCATACATCTTTGCATACTCTTTTCTTAAAAGTATCCCAGTCAAGTGGGTGACTTTCCTTAGTGCTCCTCTATACTATTGCCTAATTATCCTTCTAATTATAGACCCCTTGTGTTTACCTTATATTCTATTTTCTTAATTTTAAACCATTACTGATTTTCCATTCACCACTGAACGCAAAGAACATTTATCTTTTAAATATCTGGAAATTGTTACCATGTATTTTTTTATTCCCCAACAATTCAGTAAATTGAACTTCACCTTTTCTCATTTTTCTTCAAGGGTCTACTTTCTCTACTTTTGAGTTTTTTAGTTCTTTGTTTGCATGTTTTTTCCCCCTTATTGTTCTCTTTGGGCACTTTCTGGTTAGCTTCTTTCTTGAGGTTTGGCAGCCAAAATGACATAATGAGGTGTTGGTTGAGCTGTAACCTCTATGAGGTATGTGGGAGGGTTGCATGAAAGCTCCATTTTACAAATAGGTGGCCTGAAAAAATAGGGCAGCAAAATGGTAATGACTCTGGGCAGCTCCTGAACCTTTTAACTTTGTGGATCCCTTTTGGGAGTGTTTCTGTATAGATGGAAATTCTGCATTTCATAACTATGCACCTGGTAGTTCTTGTTTAGAGTAATGACTGGTTTGCATTTGTCTTTACTGAATCACATGCACTATATGTTTTTGCTCCAATGACTTTTAATGACCTAATATTTGAAAGTATTTACAGCTCCCTATTCCTCCATTATTTTTCTACACAAGTATGTTAACCCAAAAGCATGGGATTAAGAGGCTTGGAAGATTCTATGCTTTATATGAGACAAGTCAAAATTTCCTTGGGATGACTTATACTTGTCATTGGAAAGAAACTTAGCATGGGCCAAGTCAAGTAGATGCAGCCCCAAAATCTCATTCAGTACACTAAGGCATCTGGCCATTAGTCAGGGATAAATGAATAATGATTTACTGTATGAGCTGAGTTTCTTAACCTAATAGAAAGTTGTCTTTCAGGTCTGTCCCTTGTCTAAATTCATCAGTCTTCACTTCTAAGGTAGCAGAACTCCCTTTCTATGTCCCTGGATTCCTTTTATTTCAAATGACAGGGAAGTTACACCTTTTAGGAATGGGCAGCTGTAAGTACAACTTTCCTAGCAAGTGGTTCACTTGGAAACTTGGGGTTTTTTGGCCATTGTGTCAAAAACCACTCTTCACCACTTATGGACACTGTTGTGCCCTTCAGAAACCTGCTGATGCAAGCAAGCATCATCTGCCTGGGATCAGAATCTGGCCTTTCATCTCTGTTTACTGGAAAGCTGAAGTGACATTTTGTTTTCTAGGACCAATTAGTATCAGTTCTTTATTCAGCCCTACTGTTATGAAGTGGAAAATTCCATCTGAGGGGCTGTCAGTGGCATAGAAAAATTAGTAAAAGGCTTAGTTTCCATGTCATCAGTAGGAAAGTATTTTATTATTTTGGTCACGGATTTTAGGCATGGCCAGAAACCAGCTTTTATCCCCTTTTCTTTGTATTGGAGTATTTTCTGCTTGTATTTCAACTCCTGTTCCTCACACAAAGCTTCTTGTACTTCTTGTTAGGGGTGCCTACAACTTTTGGAGATAATTTTCAGTGATGACAGGTATATGTAAACATCTGTGAAATCTTAGAATCTCAGTTGCTGTGTATTTTCTTCCACAGTTTGGCTTTTTCATTAGCAAAACCAACAGACCTGTAATAGACCAAAGTTCTCCAGGCTATTTACTGGAACAGATTTATAAACTAATGCAGTCAACCTTGATTTATTTTTTTTTCGTTTTGCAATTATATGTTTCAGCACAGAAATTGTCTTTGTTTTTGTAGGCTGAAGGAACTGGTTATAAAACACAACCTGTAAAAGCTTACTGTAACAACAAAAGAGCTTACTGTGACAACATAGAGCAAACAAAGCAGGAAAACCTTGCTCTCTTTCAGGGGTTCAATGTAGATGCTGACACCTCAGTTCCCAAGCAGGGGTCATAACGAATTGAACTTATCTGTTGCAAATCAGATACTGCTGATCAGATTCTCTTCTCAGTGTCTACACAGCACTACTCTGTATGTATATTATAAGAGTGTGATTTGTGTCTCAGAATAGTACCTGTCTGATTGACATGACTTTGTGTATTTATACTACATTGTATTTTAAGATCAACAATTCGAGTCAAAGATGTTTCCCCTGGAGTAGCATCACTATTTCCACTGCTCAGAACAAGTAGCATCTGGAGATGACTGTACATCTTTTCTAACAAATAAAAAGTTTGAATCTGAATTTGGGTAACATTTTAACTTGAAGCTTTTTTTGTAGCAGAATTTTTCTTGCTGTTTGAAAAACATGTCAGTAAAGATTTATTTTAACTACTCTCAAGAGATGTCATACTTCTGTAACTCACCTCTTGAAAGAGATAGTCACAGGAATAATAGCAGTATTCTGCACAAGAGGTTTAGAAAATGATTGCCAATTTCTGAGTTATTACCATGCATTGGATTTGAATGTATCTTTAGAAACTAACCCCTTTATTGCCACATTACATTTTATGCCAGAGGTCACCTCTAACACTTTCAGTGAGCTAATAATTTTGTCCTAAGTAAAATCTTTTGGGGAGATTATAATTACTTTCCAAATTCACTCATAGCAGTGTATTTATGTACAGCAGAACTTCAGTAGGAGATGATAAAGGGCATACAAAAGGAGAAGGCTATGAGAATTTTGTAGATACGAGGTTGAAGGGGGTCTTACTGGGTGGTGAACGGAACCATGTTCCTGGCACATGCAGTCCAAGATGCCCTGCCAGGCGGAGCTTGGTAAAAAAGGCAGAAAGAACCAGCTGCTCCCTGCTATGAGGCAGTGCGCAGGTGCTATCTCATTCATTGTTGTTGTTTGAGCAAGGTGATTTAATGTATGACAGGCTTGATCTTTTCCTTCCATAGTTTTCTGCAAGGGACACACAGGTGGTTCTCTCACACCTGAGAGAAGAAGAACTGCATCCTCATTCTCTCTGAGCTATAGGAAAAGCATGGAAACACTCTTCATGCATTTCTTGAAGGCAGACACTGTTCATGTCTTGGGGCTTTTTTTTTGAGAAGGTTTATAATTTATAATGTTCTATAGGAAAATCTCGGTGCTAAGGGCAGTGTAAGGTTTGCCTCCAGGTGGAAGACCAAATGAGGTAAATCTTTTGCTGATCCTCCTCTCTGGGCACCTTCTGAATTCCATGACCTATTTGTCATGGATAGTTCATCTTGGATCTTTGTTGTTCTTACTTCATACTATGACCTTCTAATCTTTACTCTCATCTATCTGTATGACCGCATCTTTAGACTACAGAATTCAATCTTTCTTAAAGAGGGAATCTTACTTTTAAATTCTTGTGGCAGATCTTTTATACTTGGGAACAACAATGGTTCTATCATCATGAATTACAATGGCATAACAGTGACTCACTGGCATACCAGAAATCTGCTTTAAATTTCATTAATATTCTAATTCCTTTTGCTTTCTTTTTTATAGTCTTTATTCTTAGACTTATGGATTGGTCCCAGAATTATTTTTACTCGTTTTTTGTGATGCCTTTCTCCCAGGAACATCCAAATGAAATCTCTAAGGGGCTGCAGGCTGTCCCCAGGAACTTTAACTGGGATCTCCACAGAGAGATGACTGCTGGATGTTCGCATCTCCTTTCTGTTCTACATCTCAATATGGGTAGGCAATGTCTTGCTGAAGATTACACAGCCAAGAGACAAGTGCAAGAGCTGGTGAGGAACGAGGAGGGACATGGAGCTGGGGCTGGTGGGAGTCCCAGAACTTATTTTAAACTTTTAAGTTATTTTAAAAGAGTATCCAACAGGGTCTTGTGTCAGGATGGCTAGGGCACCAACATCTTCCTTGTAAATTGGCATGTGGGAAGGGCAAATGGACATAATAACCAAGGTGAGAGAGTTGGATCTTAAGACAGTTGTCAGATTTTCTTAGCTATTAATTGACTTAAGATAATGTTGCTTAAATGGCAGTTCACATTTCTATAATTTATTTTCATTCTAAGTGTTAGCTCTCATGCACTCTTTCTTTCTGTTGTATGCCTGCGCATGTAATACATATTTACAAATTTTGTTTATAGTTAAAAGGCTTTTCTAGAGGAAATAAGGATGACATATTCACAAGAAGTCACAAAGTATTCACAGGCAGCCCTAAATGTGTGAAATAGTGTGTCTGGTGCATAATTATGGTCACCTCCAGCCCTGTTGCATGAAAGATATAACATAAGGAAAGAACACCTTGAGCAAGGCATATGATCTGTCATGACAACATGATTCAGAGCTGAGATGTCAAGCAAGGTGGGGAAAGAGAAAGGCTTTCTTCAGCAGAAGTTGTATTGCAGCCTTATGAGTCTTCACTTGTCTTTTTCTGACTTACCTCTTACTCATGCTATGCTGCCAGCCATGAAGTGTCACGGACATATTTTATGAATAATCCTTTCGTTAGGATGTTTTCTCCCGAGAAGCTGAGAGGCCTCAGAAACGAAATGTAAACAATAATTATCTATTGCTGTGGAATGCAACAGGTGCACTTTTGATTGGTCTTATGTGGTTGTTTTAAATTAATGGCCAACCACAGTCCAGCTTTCTTGGACCCTCTGGTCAGTCACAAGATTTTATTATAATTCCTTTCTATTCTTTTCAAATCTTCTGATGAAGTCCTTTCTTATATTCTTTTAGTATATTTTTAATATATAATTTTCTTTTAATATAATATATATTATAAAATAATAAATCACCTTCTGAAACAAGGAGTCAAGATTCTCATCTCTTCCCTCGTCCTGGGACCCCTGTGAACACCAGCACAATGAACTTTGGCTGGCAGGCAGGGCAGGCAGCTTCCCTTGCCTGGAGATTGTACAGGTGTCTTGTCTGAGCAGACTGGCACTGACTAAAATACATGACTCCACAGACAGCTCTTCTGGAAATGAGGCCTCTGTCTTCATCTCGACTGCTCATAAGGAGTGTGACATTCTCCCTAAGGGGAAGAATGCTGGTCAATGTATGAGTTGCACAGAAGAAAAGAATCTCATCTAGACTGCCAGCTGTCCTCTGGGCATGCTTCTAGGAAAGAGATCTGTGTGTTCTGCTTCCTAATAGCTAAGTGATGGCATTGTCTTTATGGCATTATCCTTTCAAAAGCCTTTTGGGATACTGATGTCTTGCATTCCCAAGGGATAGAGAACTATATCTCAGAGATGATTTATCAAATGCTACACAAGCTTGGTCTGTGCAGCAGAGTGCAATACTCTGTGGGAAGCTCTGCTATGTCTTTGCCTTGAATCCTTGCTAGGGGGCTGTTGAGCTTGAAAGTGACTTTTAGTGGCGTCTTCTCTGTGTTTCTTTCTGACAGTGCCGATAGATGTTTCCAGAGATCATGACTCTGCAAAGCTTCTTATCATGAATGTACACAATCTCTTGAGTTCTCTGAACTGAAGGATTTTAAATTAGCAGTGATGTGTGCTGACTGTTTTTGCATTTTCCAAACAAATTCCCACTAACTAGTATGATCAACATTTTGTGATGTCTTTCTTCTACCAGTCTGCACTGTTTTGCCACCTCCCACTGGTGCTCCATAAAAAATCAGTCTTCAATATATTTTGCTACATTTATCTATTCATATAGTTAAAATAAAACTTTTACTACTCTGGCTGTTGACATGTGACTGTAGCATGCATAGCATTGGCAGAAATGCTGTCCAGTGGACTAAAGCCTGTTTCACTTTTTACAGCTGGATGGAGTTTCCAAGACTCTTTGTGACTCTTGCAGAAATTCTTTTTTAGTCAGCTTTACCTGTGGTTTGGTTCTGACATTTCTTAAAAATGTGGGGAAGAAATGGTTCATGGGGAGTAATTTCTATATGCCCAGCTATTGGATATGCTTAGAGTATGAGTAATGAAATATTACTAGGAGAGAAGGATATTATTCAGCAGGAGAATTCACTGAGAAAACTGTTCAATGATAGGCTGAGTGATGAATATACTGTAAATATTGCATATGGGCAAATATTATCATAGTGGCTTAAACCAGGGAAAATACAGCATGTGTATCATAACCCAAGTCTTGGAATCCAGAATTATGAATTGGCTGCAGAAAAGCTGACTCATTATTTTTGCCTCTGGCAGATTCCTGTTGCCTGACTGTGTGTACCTATTGCTCTTGAGTCAGGATTTGGTCTGTGGCTGGTCAGTAAAATTTACAGCATTTCTAAAAACATGAAACTGAAAAATGAATTTTTGAACAGACATATGTTGCACATCTTACCAGCAGCAACTATTTGCTAAGGCTACAAAACGAGTGCATTACAGATGTTTCTTATTTTCACCTGAAAAACCTGGCAAACTGCAGAATTTTTTATGCCTGTATACCAAAAGTGCTAAAGGAATGCATCTTGCAAATTGATTGGCTGTTCTAGAGTTTAAAACAAAGTTAGATCACTGCACAATAATATCACTTTAATTGCAAAAGTCATGTTACTTTAGAGTCTACTTTAGAGTTGCTTCTAGTTTCTATAACGTCTACTTTCACATAATCCCAGTCAGTTGAAATTAAGTAAGGTTACAACAAAGAAAGGTTTTTAAGGCTACTGGATTTTCCTCATCACTATAACTTTAAAACAAGACTCAGTTAAATTGGTATAGAATTCTCTTGGGACATAAATATTACAGTATTCAACTGCTGGCAAAATAACTTAAAAAGAAAAAATTCAGTCATTGAAGGATTCATTCTTAGATCAGCAGAGGCATTCACAAAACCTATTTGAGCTAATAGGCTTGCAGGCACAATCCTGATTCCTTACAGCAAATAATATGTAAGTATGATCAGATTTCTTCATGCTGAGTATTTGCAACTTTTCTTAAAGACTGTAAGAGATGTGTTTTGTGTGCATGGTGCATACTGCATACACACACATACATTCAGGGAGAATCAGGCCCCATGTCTCCCTTCTGTAGGTGCTGAATAATCATACCTTTGTCTGCAGTGGAAACTGAGGGTGTTCAGTTTTTCACTTAAATGGAGCTAATAAACAATGAAAGAGATATTTTTAGTTCTGTGAGCTTTGCTCATTAAATGCAGAGATGGGTACTATCAATTGAGTTATAAAATGTTAACCTTGCAGAAAGTGAATTGCCTTGGACTCTGTATGTAGAATTTAATATAAGATGATATTTTAGAGAGACTATATATATCTATCTCTATATACAATATAGATACAAAGGAAAGAAGCATATCCCTGAAAGTGCAATGAGAAGTAATTCTCATGCTGTTTTCTTCATGAGAAACTTATATAGGTATATAGAAACTTATATAGGTATCTTTTTTATCCCCTGCTCCTCTTTATTGCTCATAATTCTAATGTAAACTCCATTAATAGGCAGGATAGGTCCATTCATGTACAGGTAGGTCCTCAGTATGGTAAGAGACCATTTCTGTCTTCTAGAAGCTTATTCTCTGTGCATCCTGCTGAATTCTCCAGGATTTACTGTAAGGAGGTGAGTTGTGTTTGTTTTTAGAGAAACTGGTTTGATAAAAACCTAAATCTGTGTTGAGGCAACAATGGTTTTATGATATTGTTGTTCAGGTCCAACACCAGCTGGCAACTCAGCCCCAAACAGCTGCTCACTCTCCCTCCTCCCAGTGGGATGGAGGAGAGAATGGGAAGAGAAAAAGTGAGGAAACCTGTGGGTTGAGATAAAGGCAGTTTAATAATTAGGGCAAGATAAGGAATTAATACCCCACTGCAGGTGTTCAGCCATCCCCAGGAAAGCAGGGCTCTGTCACATAAAATGGTGACTTGGGAAGACAAACGCCATCACTTCAAAGGCCTGCTCTTTCCTCCTCTTTCCCCGGGTTTATATGCTGAGCACGATGCCATATGGAACGGGATATTCCTGTGGTCACTTGGGGTCAGCTGTCCCAGCTGTGTCCCCTCCCAGATCCTTGGGCATTTCCAGTCCCCTCACTGGTGGGGTAAGGAACAGCAAAGGCCTTGGCTCTGGGCAAACCCTGCTCAGCCACAGCAAAAATATCCCTGTGCTCTCAACACTATTTCCAGCACAAATCCAAAACACAGCCCTGTACCAGCTCCTATGAGGAAAATCCACTCTAGCCCTGCCAAAATCCACACGGATATAATCAAGCACCAAACTCCAAGAAATAGAAACGAGTGCTTTCCAGGAACACTTGTTAATTTTGTGCTGACTAATTATTATTCACATCCTTTTTTTTTTTTTTTTTTTTGTTGAAAAGTAACCCAGTTATAGTGCACTGAAGGACACAGTATGTGCTAGATGAGCAAGTTCTCATTGTGTGGACTGGAATATGTAGCATTATCTTCCTAGGCAGCTACCAATGGTGTGTATAAGTAAATTACATTCCTCAGTAGCTCTATTAACTTCACACATGAATATGTATTTTCAGCAAATTCTATGGCATAGTCTTGCATATAGAATTACTCATATATCCAAATTTCTGCAAGGATCCTAGTGCTTGTAGCAGGAATATGGATTACAGGCCTTCTAAGGAGTAAGCATGTAAATTCTGAGTAGAATTTTTAGGTCACATGTAGTCTAATTCTTAATTTCCTATTTTTCTGACTCACATTTAAATCTATAAACTTGTTATATTTTTCCTATTTATATTTATATTTCCTTTTTTATATATTTATATTTTTTACATTTTCAGGGAAAAGATAATTGGTTTTAAGGCTAAAAGAACCTAAAAAATTAGCAGAGTTTAGAAAAGTGATAGTCAAGTATGTAATGCAGGTCAATAAAAATTTAACTGGGACAGAAAACCAGTCAGAACTGGTTTTTTCAACCCAGCACAGATGATGTAATATCAATAGATAACAGAAAAGAATTTAGGAAACGGTTCATCCCACCAGGCACTAGGCTTAAGACAAAAACACCTGGATCAGCCAAAGGAGCAATAGTGTGACAAAGCAGGACTAAAATAATGGGCCCCAACAGATTGTGGACACCTTGTATATTGCCCTGAAATTCTCCATTTTGTGGATGTTGTGATTTTTATGAGGATATGATTATTTCTTTAAGCAGACATGATGATTTTTTTTCTTTTCAGAGGACAAATATGAAGGTTTACAATGGTCCAGACCCTATAAAAATGACAATTTTCACAAGCAGTTAAAGCACCATCCAAAGTCACAGTCTGAGCATAAAGTGTCTAATATGTGATCACTGAGCATGTGTTTTCATGAGCTATTAAGTATTAACTTGGGATGAAAAGTTTTCTGAAAACACCTTCATTAAAGCAGAGAGTACTCTCAATTACTTTGTCTCAGCTTTAGAAAATAACTACTTCAAAGTGTGTTCTCCACAGCTCCTACAGCTGAAACTTTTGCAGTTGCTTCAATTTGTCTTGTATGTGTGACCAGCTGACACAAACTCATAAATGGTGAGCATCTTAATAACTAACAGGCCCTTTCAATTTAAGAGTCAAAAAAGGCAGGTTAGGTGGGTTGGACTCTAAGGCAGTGCCATCAGAAGCTTTTGGTATCCAGGGGTTCCTGTATTGAAGAGAAACTTGGGGTCAGCGACTGGAATGGTTGTAAAATGCATCCTGCTCTTGGAAGGACCCTGAACACCTGAAAGGTGATTTGAATGCTTGGTGCAAAGAACTTTAGCCCATGGGTGTGGGCACACAAAGGGTTTTTCTCCTGAGAGGGGTTCTGTATGTTGACTTTTCACAACTCCTAACTTTTCCTTCTTACCAGCTTTACCTGTATCTAGGCATAGTGGGTGAGAGACAGCCAGCCAGAAGCAGCTTGGAAACTGCTAAATAGGACAGCTACATGCATTTTGCTAAGGATTATTTCCTAGTTATTTATTATTATTGGTGCCTGTATAATAGCATTAAGATGCTACTCAGGCATTTCTGAATGTGGGCCACTTGAATCTGCTTATGGAAAGCAGACATCATTTCACCTGAGAGCTGCATTCTCAGAAATGTCTTTTGCTGGGATCATGCATAACCTGTGAGTTATTCAGCTAATCAAAATAGTTTTTCTAAGCCTGTTGCTATTTGCATCCAGCAAGAGTAATTTGTTCTTGTCCAGCCGATCGTGCTCTCTCTCATTCATTCATCCTGCATTATAGACCTGCTTCTGAAGGACGCTGAGTACCTGTGGTTTGATTGAAAGTTATTGCATCTCTCAGGAGTAAATTTAATTTGAGTGATTCCCCATATATTGCAGTGTGATATGATGCATTAAAAAATAAAGCACTGCTGGAGTATCTACAAGCCATTATTTTGAATCTTATTTGAGAAAAAGAAATCTTAGCAGAGAAAGCCATAGAAATAAACTGTTTTTTATACTTCAGCTAATTCAGAAATAGCTTGAATTTTTAGAAAAAAACTAAAAAATAATAAAATAAGGCATTGATCGTAAACAACCTTCTGGCAGCTGTTAATGGCTGGGATTGGTGGTTTAGTACTAACATTATTTCAGGTAAATGAGAAAGTAGACTTGTAAACAAAGGAAAATGGTTGATTCCCCAAGTGAAACATGGGCTGATGCCTAGTCTTAGTACATTCTCATTAATACATTCTGCTTTTTTCCTTTTATACTGACTAATAAAGAATACTAATGCAACATTTCTCTGCTGTTCTTAAGCTGTCTGTTTTGCTTGACACCTTACTTGCTAACATGTATATTTCTTTTCAAAGAACTCATGCAGCTTTTTCTTGGATTATGACATAGAAAAGAATTCCTTAATTTCTTAAACTATTAACAAAAAATGTGTTGAAAACCTACTGAAGCCAGCAGGAAACAAAATCCAGCAATTAGATAGCAGCAGCAATCTGGTTTTTATTTCTGATTATGATTCAGTGGAATAGTGGAGGTTATGGCAATTATATCCTTAAAAAATGTTTAAGAATGCTTGCCTGTTTTTGACATGTTTGTTCATAGAGTTAATTCCTGACCTTAAAAAAACCTCTGTGTACTCCAATCAAATCTATTCTCAGACTCAAATTTATATCAGAGTATTTTTAACACATATTTTTTTTGGCCACAGAATGTAAGGAAAATAAAGTCACATTATGAAAAGAGCATTATTTAGAACTTAGTGCAAAGATGCACAGAAAGACATTCAAGAGCTGTTAGGTGAGCTCTACCACTAGCAATGATATATTCTGTCACCTACTGAAGGAACTAAATTTAATATTTCATTTACAGTTAGTAATATGTAATAAGTGTAAAATTTTGGATGAGATGTTACACCACACTGCAACATCATGTTGCTGGAAATAGCTTTTATTTTGTAACCATTTCAATTTTGAGAAATTGTAACGAGTTGGTTTGGCCACAGATGCATTTGGGCAGCTGAGTTTGCTCACAGATTTTGTTCAGGTGAGGTCAAGCACTGACCTGTGTTTCCCTCATGGAAGTGCCAGGCTGGCAAGGCCTTGGAGCCTTATGGGAAACTGTGATAGAGCCTTTTCCAAGCCAACTCTGCTAGATGGTCCTCTGTGAAACTCTGTGTAACCCTATGACCTGTATTCAATGCTATAAAGCAGCATTTTTGCAGCCTCAAGTTTTTGCTTCCTTTTCAGAGCCCTGTTCCATCACAAGACTGCATTTATTATGGCTGTTCTTCTTTCATGGCCATCACCTTGCACAGGGTGAGTTGTGTGACCGCTGATAGCTGCCAGTGGACAGGGAGGAGTTTTATGGATACCTTTAGGTTTGTGGACCCCATTTGTGTATTACACTGAAATACTAAATACTTAGGTTAGCACACATCAATGTTGAAGGTAAGGATGCTGAAATTCTGTCTGCAGACCAACAGAGGAAGAAAACATTTCTGAAATGCAGCCTACTATTTTCTCAGTAAATATTCATGGTCTACTTGCTGTCATCTCTCATAATCCACTTTCTGAGAATGTCATAAAAGGTCCTCAATGCTGTACAAGGTGCATGCTGTTCACAAGTGGGGAAATGCAAACAGAAAGCTGGGCACAGTTCCAGAGAAGATGAAAACAAACCCAAGGCATTGTCACAGACCAGTTCTTCCTGCCTACAAAAAGCTTCGCTGGAATGATGATTGTTGGAGAGCTACTTGAGTTATTTAAAATGACTAATAGCAAAAATGTAGGAATGGTTCTGAGTTGTGTCCCTGAGCTATAAACTGTAATGCCACTCATTAGGTACCTTCTGTGACGATGGAGTGACTTGAGTAGAAGAGCTGAGACATGGCAGGTTACAAAGAGCAACTGCAAAGAAAATGCTCAGCTTTATCAGACTATCTCAAATATAAGCTAAATACTCATCAGGAAAGCTTAAAAGTTTGGAGATAAATATTAAAAAAAAAAGATAATTTGGAAGATCAACAAGAGGGAAAAGTGTCAAACATTAGAAACCTATAATTTCAGCACAAGTTGCATCCTTAGTATTATCTGGATTATTACTATGAGGTATGGCAAAATTTTGAATTAAGCTTTTTATCCTAGAAAGCATAGAGTCTTCAAGTTCTCTTCAAATTCCCCTTGAGAGTATTGGATGAGTTAGAGAGAAACTCAGAGAGATCTAAAATACTGAAGTGTGGCTTTCAAGAGAAGGTGAAAGAAAACTTGGAACTTATGTAAAGAAATTTACCATGGCTTTTTTTTTTTTTCCTAAATTTTTCCCTATTTTTGTTAGCAGCCTTACTTATCCAATTGTTTCACAGTTCAGTGTGGGATGTTTGCTTTTTCACTGAATAGAGGTGTCCCTGAGAGTTACCAGTTATTCTCTAACCTATTTGGCAACTGCATATGTCCTTTTAATATGGAGACTTTGATCATAGCTCTGAGTTCAGTCTTATTCTGGACCTTCCTTGAACAGTATCTGTGCAATTGTATCACTGTTTAGTGTTGAGTTAAATATTCAGCAGCGAAACTTCGTTTGTTTATATTCTACTTTTCTCATTTTTGAAACCTTTTTTCTCCAATAGTTGCGCAACTTTGCTCCCCCTACATTTCCAGTTTCACTGTATTTCATGTGCTCAAGGCATTCAACACAATTGATAGCAGAGAGCCCACCTGAGTGAAACATGAGACAGAGACCAGGCTGAAAGATGCCTGTTGGAACACATAGGGCAGTGACCTCCTCACTGTGCTGGGTGAGTTTTGTGCTGTGAACTCAGAGGGCTCCAAGCTGGGCAGCAGAGCTGACACTGTGCTGGAGGAAGCCCTGGTGGAGTCAAAGGGCTGGGTGACCCCTGTGTAATGAGCCCTGCTCTCTCATTCTGTTAATTCAGCTTTTTTCCCTAGGGTGTCAGCTGGGGCTGGCCCATCTCCTTTCAATATTGTAAGATTTTGACAAAAGAAGCAGCACTTGAGGCAGAAGGTTATATTTTTGGCAGTGTAAAATGAGAAGCATTTTGTGAAATGGGAAAACCAGGAGTTTGATAGGTTATGCAAAAAATTTTGATATTGACACATAGGTGAGCATTGGAGAGTCACATTCAAACATTATTGGAGGTGATGACCTAGTAGGATATGTGGATAGAAAGTGGTCTTGAGGTGAAAGCTTTTTTGACAGGCAGGATGCATTATACTCTGCCTCAGAAAAAGGAGATAATGGGGGGTAGCTTTGGGAAATAATATTATTTTGTTCATATTGAGCTTGAGTTATGCTGTTAATGTGGACTGAATATCTGTGTTCAGTTCAAATGTTCAAAAACTGAGCACCATTATTGCTAATCACCCCCAGAACCTGTATTTTCCTGCCAAAACACAAATGCAGATGTGCTGACAGAGCAAGTTTCCATGGCTTGGGCTGGAGCCACCTTATATGACACATTTAGTGCTGGCAAGAAGAGCCAATTTGCTACTGGCAGGTAGCAGTTTTCAGATTTCCATAGAGTTTCACAGAAGACCATCTAGGAGAGACAGCTTGGAAATGGCTCTGTTTCCCTTGTTCCAAGGCTTTATCTACCAGTCTGACACTTCCATGAGAGAAATCGATTGCCTTGTTCCAGCAGACTTTCTATTGCTCCAGCTGGTTATCTGGTTTGAGCCAAGGATCACTCCTTTACTAGCCTTGAGGGCAGAGCACTCCCCGTCACCAGAGCTCACATCAGCGGGCTCAGACTGCCCACAGGGGAGAAATGTGTGTGGTTTTTCCTGCTGCCCTTTGGTGCTCTGCTGTACTGTGTGCCATGTTAGCTCATTTTCCTGCCCGCTGAACAGCTGGATGAGGTGTGAATCTGAGTGCTGGACTGTGAGCAGTAACATGGGAGGCAGGTCTGGCTGGCCCAGAAACTGCAGCAAATGCTGCCAGCAACCTCAAAACTCTATTAAGACAAAAAATGTACTGGAGCCATACAGATGGTTGCCAGATTTCAAAGGACATTGGTCCTTTTGCCTACTTGAAGGAAGAGCAGACATAAACCACTGTGATAGAAGGCTCAGGGTTCTAGGGACTGCTGTACTTTTGGAAAGGTTGCAGTCTGTGTTTTTGCAGCATGGTGCCATTTGGCATCAAACACAGGGGCAGTCTGTGGTGGGGCTTTTTTGAAAGGGAAAACTACTCAGAGCTGTGTCAGAGTCTGGCTCTGCCAGAATTGTCCCTAAGCTCTGTGAGGGTTAGGCTGAAGCTTGAACTGCATGAAATGTTGATGCAGGAGGGCAGGTTGTCACTGTGCCTGCCAGTCACCCTGCCTAGGGCAAGCATGGGCAGCTGGAGAGAGCTGCTGAGGGACATTCCAGAGTCAGACTGTCTTCCTCACACTTGATTGTTCCCCTCAAACTCTTGCTTTGAAAGGCTGTTTAGCCCGGCAGGTGCTGCCACCACTGATGTCCACCCCACCCCCTGCTCCATGGGGAAGTGCACGAGGCTGGCAGCCACCAAATGAGCAAAGCCTTGCTTCTGCACAGCCTCAGACAGTGAGAGCACATGGCTCTTACAGGCAGCAGGGCAGAATAGGACACAGGGGACCCCAGGCGCTAATAATATGCATTTCATAATGTGCCACATGGAAAATAGAAACAAACCAGCAGTGACAACAGAGCTCTCCAAAAACTGTCTTCCACAGTGAGCTGCTTTGCACTTGGCTTCTGAAGATTATTTCATTTTGGTTGAGTTAATAACTGAGAGCCTCTGAGAGCTGTGCAAAAGGAGAATAGCTTTGTTTTGAGACAAAAACATCATAAAACCCAATTTTGCCCCAAGTTCTTCTTTTTCTCCTCTTCTGTTTAAGTTTCAACAAATTTGAAACAATAGTGTTTTAATCATCTTTTATGCCAAGAGTTAGGTCTGACTGTTTCTGTTGTCTGTGTTGTTTACATGCCACCATCCACAATTATCTCCTCTTCTTTTGAAGAGAACTGCTTTGCCCAGTAGGATAATTCTGGATGTTAGCTAACTCCTAAGGCAGTAGGAGCTGGTGGAAAATCATGGGACTCCAACACCTCATGCCATGGGCAGACCTTCTGTATTTGAGATAGTGACAGCAACTTTAGCACAGCCTTGCCTTGCAGCACCAGCCCAGCATCAGCTCTCAGGGGTTAAGACATCAACATATAACAATTTAAAAGGGGAGCAGGGGCATGACTGTAGGCTTTTCATGCTCAACAGCTGTAGTGTGTCATGTCTCCCTGACACTGGTGTTGTACCTGCTAATGGCTTCTGTAGAGGAATGGTTGGGATATTTGGTAGTTTTTACTGTCAGCTGAGGACTACATTCAGTAATTTGAAGGCAGTACCTCCATCAACTCCAGTGCAGATGTGGCACAGCTCTGGCCTCTGAGTCCTCTGGCACTTCCAGAGATTCAGAGTTGAATTATGAGCTCGTTGTAGTCTGGAAATAATGCAGTATCAGACATTGGGGTTTTTATCCTCACTACTTTACTCTTTCCTTGCTTTCTGTCCTTGAATTGTAGTTAATCTCACCCTTTCATTTAACTAAAAAACAGACATTTTTTTTATGTGTTATTTTTCCTATGCTGTTTATCCTCAAAATTTTATTCTCAAGTCATAATGCTGTATACAGACAGGGAAGCATTCTGTGTCTAAATTGGTGCAGTCATGAGCAAATAACACAGAGGTAAACTTCTCAAAAAAACATCAGTGTGGATGCACTGTGACTGCATGAATGTTGACAGACTAATAAACAAGAAAAGCTGTGGACTGAACTTCGTATATAAATGTGAGGGCGGTATCCATCCCTCCCTGCTCTTAGGATGTGCCATTCTGCCTTTTACAGTACTGGTAGCTCATCTTTAATAAATCAAAGGCAGCTCTTTCTTGCTTGCTTGCTCTCTGAAGGAGAGGATTTCAAATCATACCCTAAACAGTTTTGACACACAAATGATGTCTGATGAAAAGTGCTAAAGGTGCTTTTATTTACAGATGTGATGAGAAGTGTGCGAGGAAATGAGTTTATCTTCTCTCTTTCTCACAGGAGGAGAGTAAGATGAGAGATGTATTGTCCTTTTGTCCTCTGTCTCTAAAGGAGGCTGGCTTCTTGTCATCCTGTGAAGATACTGCTTTACAGTTGTCTAGGCAGGAGAGTTTCTACCACGTCTCTTTTGTTATGCCCAGGCGCCCTGGAGCCTGGGCTGACATTGATAGGAGTGTTTCTCCTCGCAGCCCGCCCCTGCATGCCTGCCGTATGGTCTGACACCTGTCAGCTGCCCGGAGCGCTGCTCCTGGAGGACCTCCTGCCTCCCCGGCCTCCTCACTGTGCAGAGAGGGCTCAGCAGGAGCTGCAGGCTGCTGGCACGCTTCTGGTATGGATGTGAAATTAATTGACACAACATGAATCTTCGGAGATGATGCCAGAAGGAAGAACAGAAGACCTGTGAGATAGCAAGGAACAAATATGATGTGAAACTGTCTGTTGGCATTCTTCAATTGGAGAGGTTTGACTTTTCTTTTGCAGCTTGGTTGCTGTGCCTTGCAGCCATACAAGCCTCCATTTACAGCTTTTGGGACTTGTGGTTGTCTCAACAGCTCTCTGGGTTTCTTTAGCCAGGAGAGGTTCACTACTGTATGACAAGATAACAGGTTCTTCATGCTGCTGTGCAGACTCATCTGTAAGATGGGAAATCATGCCACATTTGTGAACACTACTGTTGCTGGTGCAGGTTTTGGAAAAGGAGAAAAGAGAATGAGTTAATTTCTGAATTATGTTCCTGGGTGGAAGGAAGGAGACATTTTAATTGGATTATTACATAAATTCTGTACTTTTTGTAAGGGCTTACTTGGATAAGGTGCTCTCATTTATAAAAATTGTAACTTCTTTCAGAGATTGAATTAACTTATATCGTTTTTTTCACCCCACCTTTTATACAGGAAACTGGGTGTATAAAGCTCCCTCTTTTCTTGCCCTTAGTCCCTTCTTCTGAGGGTCACATGAACTAAAAAATGGTAAATTTTTTCAGAAGTCTCTGGGTTTTTCTGCTCTGTGCCTCATTCAAAGCTTCACAAATGAAGACAGCTAAATACATGGATACTGACTTAACAGTACATATCCAAGATTTGCATATGTTCAGAAATTTACCAGCCTTGTTTCCAAGAAAAGTGAGGATGAATCACCCCCTAGAGGGGCTGTTTTCTCTTTGCTGACTGTAGAGGAACTTTAGCTTGGTGTCAGGCAACTGAGGTTATAAGTAGCATTCATCTGAGCTAAGAAAGATTACACCTTTCCTGAAGGGGAGATTGAGCTGGTTCTACAACACAGAGTAATGGGAAAGTGAAGCACGTGCAGATACCACGTGAAGGGCAGAGGTGTGCACTAACAGCCTGCCCTACCAAGCAGCAAAGGGAGTTATGGAGGCACTTCATAGGAGTTACAAATCCAGTCAACTGGAAAAAAGATTATGTCTGTTTCAAAGCATGTAATGTTTGAAAGCAGAAGTGATGATTTTTATCTCTTAATAAAGAATGTAGAAATATGTATGTAAAGGCAGGTACTGCCATATGTTGGAAAATCTGCCCATATTCTGGGCACCCTCAATTCTCTGTCTAAATGACAAGATGTGTGCCAATTCCAGTCTAGAAGGAATTTTAACACCTTTACACAGCTGTGGCAATGTGACCAAGTCTTTGGTGTACTCACACATAATGCATCTGTATTCACTTTATAGATCCACAGAGTAGTCTAGGTTGGAAGGGAAATCTGTGGACTGTCTTATCAAGTCCCTGTGAAAAGGAGGGCCAGCCAAATCAGGTTGCTCAAGATTGTGTCCAGACAAGTTCTGAATATTTCCAGGGATGGAGATTCCTTAATTTCTCCAAGTAGCATATTTCAGTGTTGAAACACCCTTGTTAGTGGTAACGAATAGAAAGATTCTGCTATCTAGTGGGAATTTCCTTGTTTCAGCTTTTCTGTTGCCTCCCATCCTGTTGCTGTGTACCTTTCAGAAGAGCCTGAGTTTATTTGATCTACATTTTCCCATTAGGTAACTGTAGACAGCAATAAGGTAGGTCCGCCTATGAAGCCTTCTCTTCTCAATGCTAGACAAGCCCATCTTTCTCAACCTCTCCTTGGCCCTCCTGTGTTCCAGCTTCCTGATCACTTTGGTGGCTCTTGGACTTGTTCCAGTGTCCTGATGTCTGTCTTATATTGGTGAACTCCAAAGAGAACACAACAGTCCAGAAGTGGTCTCACATGCACTGAGTGAAAGGGAAGAATCACTTGCCTGGACTTGCTGGTTATTGCAACTTGCTATGCAGCCAGCTTTTGCTGCAAGGGTGGAAATACTCTGCTGATGTATTTAACTTGCAAATATTCATCCTGTAGATATGCCACCTATCCACCCAGTTAGAACAGAAGAAACATAGAGAAAAAAAATATATCCATATGGTGCTGGAATTAAACACACAATTCTAATGAGCAAACTTCTGATGAGTCACAACCACATTAGATGGAAAAGTTTGAGCAGGGTTGCCATTACAGAACACATAGATCTTACAGCTTCTTTAGAAGTACCTTTTCCACAGTCAGCTTTGAGAAGAAATTTCTTGTGTACATTCTAAATTCACCACAAATAAAGATGAATGATAGGTAGCTATTTGAGCACCTAAGGGTGCTAGAAACATAAGAGGCATTAGTGGTTTTATCTTTAGCTTGTGCTATTTCTTTTTGAAATAGCAATTTCAATAACATTCATCACACTAAAGGAGGTACATTGGTAAGAAGTGAGATATAATTAAAAAGTTATAGAACAACTTTTATCCAGTTTGTCCTTTATAATCTTTATGAATGTCTTGTACCTGTGAAAGACATTGGCCCCTTAGCAGTCATTTTAGAAATATGCATTACCTTCCTAGATAACTGCTTAGTAATGAGAGTTTTGTAAAAAAAAAGCAAAAACCAAAACCAACATAAACATATGTATATAAATATAAATACATATATGAAATGCCCAAAGATTCCTGGGTCATTTTTAAATGGTGCCCACAGAAAATGCCAAGAAACATTAATTTATGATTTAGATATTTAACAATCTCTTGAGTATCTTTAAGAAAACAGAGCTGTTCTTATCCCTTAGACTGAAGGCTTCCATTTGCAAATATGTACCCACCTCTTCTATTAGGAGAGGGTTTTACATTAAGATTTTGGCTACTGTGCTTGCAAGTGGTGATCAAAACATTACATAGCAGTTCCAGGTTGCAAGAGAGGTAATAGCTTTCCATTATGGACAATAAAGTGCTAATGATAAATTGGCTGTAATAGCTAGAGGCTTGGCCAAAGCTCTTTACTTACTGAGGCATGATCAAATTATATATGCTGATTAAAATATGGAATTAGGGACTATTCTTAGAAATAGAATAGAAAAATTTCAAGATCCATAATAATTTTATATGGGGCTATCCATAAATCCAAATTTCATTTAATATCACCTCCGTCTTTGCTTTTGCTGATTGAGGACTGGCATGATCAGCTTTATAATAATTGGTGCGAAAAGATTAGCTTTGGTTTTTGCAAATGCATCTCCTATTGACAGGAATTAGTATCCAGATATGATCAGAATTTGACAGTTAGAGAAAGAGTTCTGTTCTTGTAGTAGTTTTAAAATAAACACAAAAGCTATACATAAACATTAGCTAGTAGAAAATATATTGTTATTCAAAATAATTACAGAAAAATTAGGTAAAATAGAACTGGGAGAGGTTAATTGTAGATATATTTGGCAGTTCAAATTGATTCTTGGAAGAGCATATTATATTTCTTACCTTCAATTAAATTAATTTGATGGTTCAATAAACTAAATGATGGAGCAATTAAAGCACCACAAATAGAAAGTTGTTAATGCTTCTCCTCTTTCTGGATTATTTTACAATTTAACACACTTTTTGTCTATTAATATCTGTGCTGCTATACAGATATATTGGCCAGAAAAACAACCAAAGCATCATTTATCTTTTGTAATGTTACTCTGACAAATGAATGTATCCTGGATACAGGAATCCTTTGTGCTTCTTCTGTTTTCCATGTAGGAATTCTCAATGGTTAGAAATAAAGAACATGTGCTGTTTCAAGGGCTGTATGAGTTCAAAAACCTCTGCTATTTATGTTGGTGAGAACTCACTGCAGCAAATTATTTGAAATATGGTTTTTTCCCTTTCAAATTTCATCTGAAAACAAGCATAGAAGATAGTATTTCTGTCAGTGTCAAGGGGTAGGAATAATTTGTTTAAGAAAAATAGTAGTAGAAAACCATGGCTAGGCACCTTGACACTCCCCTGCCCCTTCACCCCCCTGTCTTTCTGAAGACCAACACAATTAATTTCAGATTTTCAGCTAAAGTTGCTTTTAAAGGGTCATCTTGGGATCTTTTAACTTAGTCTTGCATGAAGAACATCATGTCTATGATCAAAACTAAACCCCAGAAATATCAGAATCCAGGGGCATTCTAGGCTATGAGAAAACTTCCAAGATAATGGATGAAGGTGTTCTGAAACTGTCTCAGAACACCAGCCCATTCTGCAAAATAACTTTGGGGCTCTAGAGGACACGAACAGGGCGTTTTATGTCATGGGAATGACAGGGTAATGGCATTTGTAGTATGGACAAGAGCCATTACTTGAAGATGTAGTTCTTTAGTTAAAGCTGGAATGGACGAGAAGCATTCAATTATGTTAGTCTTATTCAGATATTGGCTATTGAGGCTTTTTTAAATGGCTAGATGGCTGTCATGAGATTTTTTTTTCCCTCATTTTTTGGTAATCTTTTGCTTTAGAGGATATTAGGGAAGACTGGACTTTAATAAATGTACATAGAAGCGATCAAAAAGAATTAAAAAGAATGTGTAAGAAGACAAAATGTACAGGGCTCTGTGAAGGGCTTTGCAGGTTAATCAGAATACTTGATTATGCATCTGGCTTAATTTTCTGCAGGATAGCTTGTATGCAGAGGAAGAGCAGCAGATTTGCCAGGCACAATTTCCTTTTACAAGAAAGGTGCCTCTCGGATTTTCATGGCAGCCTGTTAAGGCAGGAGATCACATTTGTGGATCTGGTGTGTTGTCTAATAGGGCAACACTCAGACCCGCAGGACAAGGAGCTGACCAAACCTTGATCTCTTAAACACCTATTCCCAAAGTTAGGCAGACCTAACTTGTGATCCACCTTTGGAAAAGGAAAATAAGCTAGTCTGCAGCATTTTGTACCCAGATAGCTGTGAATCATTAGGATGAATTTTGGATTGCCGCACCTATAAGGGAAAGATGTACCAGAATGACTATGGAGGGATTTGTAGTGCCCTTAGCTACTGTTTCCTTATTTTCATTGATCAGGTCTTACCTTATGAGTCTGAACAACAAAATATATTGACAGGTAAGCACCAGTATTTGATGATGAGAATAAATTTTAAGGGATGGATGTGTGAGAGCAATCTTGGAAAAAAGGAAGAGCTTTAAGTAAATAATTGTGGAGTCAGAATGTAGGACAGATTAGAAGCCTCACAATACAGAACATCAGGAAAAGCTTTTTTTTTTTTTTTTTGCATATGCTGTCATTTTGACTTCTACTGTGGGGATATTAATTAATTTCTTTTTAAAAATTTTATTGGCTCACAAAAGTTTTAACTTTCTAGATATTTCTGGAGGATGTGTGGTCCATTGAAGGCCTAATATAACATCTAAGTTCTTAAAGATAATTACCTTCCCAGTTTCCATTTTTGTTATGCATTGCATGCATTTTTCTGAAAAGGTGTCTTATGTCTCCTGTATGTGTGGCTAGTCTTTTGCTTTTCCAAGAATTTGCTTTATGGTATTCCATGAGCAAAACATTATCATACCTCATTTCCTTCTGTGTGCATTGGCAATGAACTTCTTGTCTGTGTGAATATATCTTATGTTAACTTAGCACCTCTTCCTCTGAGGAACCCAATGTAACACAAGTATTAAGCCTTAGGATCATTTTAGCACACAAGGGATGTGCCTTAGCCTGTTCCTTGAGACATTCTTATCTCATGCAGGGCTTTCAGCTCCACATACACACTCTGGATGGTTGAGAAATTTTATTGTTTTCTACTGGAATTTGGCATGAAAAAACATCAGTTAATCAGTTGCTCTCGGATTTTGGCTAAAATGATCTACCAGAACAAGTTACCAGCAGAGGAGGAGACCCCAGGGCTCAATCCCTCTTGAATTGTGACTCCTAGATATCCCCAGGTCCTCCAAAATACCATCACCTGTTCACTTTAAGGAAACATGGACAACTTCCTTTCCCAGTGCCTTGAAAACCTTGCTTGCAATTGCAATGGGATGAGGGGCTGATCAGGTCCAGGGGCTGATGAACTCTGTCCCTCCCTCTGTCCCTCTGTCCCTCTGCCCCTATGTCTCCCTTAGCCACTGTCATTCTACTGCTCTTGGTGCTTATCAGCAGCCTCAATGACGACGTGAGGCTATCTAAACAAACCTACACTAAGTGAATCCCCCTCTAACATTTAGCAATATCTGGGTCTTCCTTCATGCCAGTGAGAGTGATTATTTATCATGGTTTAGTTCTCATTATTATTCATCTGTTTCTGTGACTAAAGGCAACATTTTCTCCAAGTAATTTCCCAATAAAACCAGCTAGGCTTAGTTCTTCATTATTCCTGCATGTCTTTGTGGCTGGTCCTATCTCTTTTGGCTCAGAAAGGATGATTAATTATTCTACTTGATCTTCACTTATCATGGGAGTACTATGTAAATTATTTCAAAAATGTCCTGTTTTAGATTTCATTATTTATCTTCAGTATGACCTGGGTATTATGAAATGTGAGAATTGCATGTCTTTCTAGCACACTTCTTAGATTTGAAAAAAATTGCATGTATTTTTCTTACAGGTCTTGTGGCCTGTTGTTTATTTTATCTGTTAGTGACATATTTCTATGCCTTTTAAATTAGTTATCCATCACTAGTGTCTAAAAATTATATCCTCAGCAATACAAAATGTGCATTCCCAAGCAATTTAAAAGATGCATTTTTAGAACTCAACTGGCAGAAACAACAAAGATGATTTCTATCTTGTACATGGTAGGTAAATGTTTTTTTTTGTTTTTCCAAGTGTGAAGCAAAACTCTTTTCTTTAATGAGATCTGCAGGCCACATGTATTTGTTTTAGGTTTTTGAGTTTTTTTGTGAGAAGCTTCAGTGCTGTGAGTAGAATTTTTGGTCCACAGAAAAGAACACGTGGCATAAGTGAGAGTTCCAGTATGCCTTGGAGGGGCACAGCTTTGCTGCTGCTGCTCATGTCAAGCAGTCTCAGATGTTTTCCTAATGTTTCAGCTATGAATGTGCATGAGCCTATTCTGTTCCCCAGAGAGCTGTCTCAGGTTGGTCACATTGAGTCCCTTTAATATTATGTTTTCTGTCACTGTTGTAGTTACAATTTGCATTGCTCTTTGCAGACACTTCTATTTTCTTTGTTGACCCAATAAAGAATAACTTATGCACCAAATGTTTATTAATTTATTTATCAAATTGAAGATACAAACATAAACCTGGGGTACTCAAAAGACATTTGCATGCCTTTATTCTTTCGATCTGCTTGAAATATTATAAAACTAATAATTATGGTGAGGATTTGTATTAGCTGAACTGCATGCCTAAGAATTTATAAAAAAAATTTAGTTTTCATATTTTCTTACTGTCATATTTTAGAAAACTTTTCTTAAATTTAGGCTATAGAAAGTTTCTGAAAAATAATATTTGGCTCAGTAGTATCCACCTTTTGTCTTCAGCACTACGTTTACTTTATAAAGGAATTTTTCTTAGCAGAATAAATATACTGTTTGTCTCTTCTTAGAAGGAGAAAGTCCTCTGAATTAAGAATGGCTGTGCATTTAGAACTGCTAATTTTACTACTTCTTTCATTATCTAATGCTGTAGAAGTTATGAGGGTAATTCTATGTTTAGCACCTTTTCATCTGTTTTCTTAGGAAAGTTTATGCATTTTAAATTGCTTATTAAAGTGCTTGTTAAAATCAAGAAGTATTCTGGAAGAGAGCCATGACACCTGGGCTGTATTCTTCAACTTGAAAATCCTAGGGCAGATTTACACTCAGTTGAAATTGTTCATTGTTTGGTCCTGTGAAACTTGTATCCCTGGCCCCTCAATGGTTGTTTCAAATCCTCTTTCTTCAGTATTCTTCTCATCTGGGAAGTGTTGCTGTGGGGTTATATCTCCCGTTTGCTTGGTAGGTGTTTTAAACATTAAACTAACGTCAAAAAGACAACATAAACCTCCTCTTCTTTGGACAGTATCTCTGAGAGAACTCCAAGCAGATTGCCTTAGGGATGGTCTAAATACACTTTCTGTATGAAATCTGTTCTGATCACAGGTTGAGGTCTACCTTTAGCTAATATGAGGGTTTCAGGTTTACCAGAGCGGGTTATCACAGTGGGAGGTACAAGAGGGTAGTATCTGGACTGACTTCAAGGAAGCAGGAACATCAGATGATCAGAAATTAAGGACTATAAGGAAAATCAGAAATTTATCCTGGATGACTACACAGGCCCATGATCAAAGAACAAGGATATTCTCCTAGTCTCTTGAGATAGCTGAGGCTAAATAACTCCAGCAGCTAAATAACTCTGAGGCTAAACAGCTCCTTCTACTGCCCTCCAAATCCTTTTTACAGAAGACAGCACTTCCCCTTGTCAGGGTTGTGTTTCCTGTAGGGTTTGTACCTGTTAGTATAATAAGTAAATAAGGCTTCCTGCCATGAGATAATTACACATTAGCAGAAATTACAGTACCTATTAGTCAGAAATTTAGTTTTCATTCCCTGATGTGGCAATTGTCTGAGCATTTGAAGAGGCAGGCAGGAGTCTGAGCATAGAATGATGAGAATAGCTGGAAGTAAGGAAAAGCCTCTGCTCTGATAACAATAGAAGAATAGCAGGTACCCCACTGTGGGGAAGGGAAAATGATGGCACCCAAAAAGCCTCTTTGTACCACTTTAAAAGCAGAATAAATATATTAAAAAAATTATATTTTTTAAATATAAAAGCAGAATAAATGCAGTCAGATTTGACGTTGGAGTGAGTAAAGTAAGCAAGCTTAAATGGAAAATGGGATCTTTATGTTACAAATGTTTTACTGAAGTTATAGGTTAAATCTCCTGGTGCTATAGTGAACAGTGCATGGGGAGACCTCCCCTGTGTTCAGAGACATGGGTCTCTCTGCCTCTTCTGTAGGTTAGAACAGACATGAAGTACAGTCTGGAAAATCCTCTCCTCCTTTATGGAAATCCTACCTTTCTTTTATGGGGATTTTTATTCATGCACCACATTAAAAAAAAAAAAAAAAGAAAGGCAAGTTAGCTGTATTTTCATGCACTGCTCTCAAAAAAAAAAAAAAAGCCCCAAAACATTTTGGATGTAACCATTAGTTAACCTTTAGGTTGGGAAACCTAGGCCCAGCAGCCATTCAGCCACCACTGAAACAATGTCAGAGTAGCCATTTTCTAAAGTCACATCTTGAAAACCCTCAGTATGCAAAATGAGCATGGATCAGGAAAATCCCATTACAGAGAAAATGGACACAGATTGGGAAGCATCTCTAAAAGAGGTGATTACAGCTACACACAGTATTAGACATGAGGCAAGATTTCTTGACTTGATTTCAGGGAGAAAAGCTGAAAGAGTAAACAGAAGAATGAAGGAAAGGAAGGGTGGCTTGATAAAGGCACCACAACACATTTCTGACTAAAACAATTTGGCCCAATAATTTCTTAGCTCTGAAAAGCATAGCAAGAGAAAGAAATGGCAAACAACACTTATGACAAAAGAAAAATAAATCTGGTAAATTCTTCTGTGACTTTTCAAAGTAAGAGCTGATGACCTCTCTTTCTCCCTTGTTGAATAGCTTGGCTAAGAGAACTTGTGGATTTTATTATTCACTCTTTACTCTGGCTTCTAGTCTACATTTAATGTTTAGGAAATTCTAGGGATTCTTCCTGCCATTTGTTTGTAACTGAGGCAGATGATAGGCACAGATGGCTGCAAATTCAGCATTTCAGGCTGAGTTTTTTGCTTGAGCAGATAATGTTTTTGAGCCTGCAGGTGATGTTTTTGGTGGTCCCCTACCTTCCTGCCTCAGAAGAGGACAAATATTGCTTAGACCTCAGCAAATCTGAGAAGCTCTGTGACTGTATGGGAGGAGCATGCAAACTCTCCAGCTGCCTTGGAAATGTTTCCCTGCTGATGTCTGAGGGACAGGGTAGGAGATCCTTTGTGTTTGAACTTGTAATATTCCTTACATGTTCTCCACTCCTTGGGACTGTGCAGTTATGATGTTACACTAAACAATGGCACAGCCGTGCTTCAGTGGGATCTGAACAAAGTCTGTTTCAGATATTGGAATTCAAGTACACTTTTGAGGTAACATGGTTGCACATTGCAAAACTGTGACCTCCAAGTGCTGAGATATAAACAGGGATCAGGAGGAGGGGGAATTGTATTCATTTCTGCAGACAGACCAGTGACTTGATGCTGCACTGAATGTATCCAGTAAAACTTCAAGGACCAAACACATGCAAATGCCTGATCTGTGTAGAAGCCTTTAAAATCAGGCACTGCTTTTTATTTTAAGGTGGAAATCATTGAAGAAAAGCAGAAACATCGATAGAAATAATAAACCAACATGATTAGTGATAAAACTTTTTAACTCAAAGAAATGGAGGAATGAACAATAAAATAACAGCCAGGAGAAAGACAGTGGACCACTCCAGCATCACAGTGGTCTGCCAGATAATTTAGGAGGGAAATTAAAGAACTGAAACAAGAGACAGCCTCATCATTTGCTAAGCTTGTGAATTCAGTCTCAGAAGCAAAGCAAAGCTTAATAAAAACAGATGATGGGGCAGACTAATTGGAGCAGCAAAGAGGAGAAAGAGAATGGAAATGCCTATTGATTCTTTTTTATTGAAGTAAGAGACAATTGGGCAGAAAATGCTCCAACTCCTGAAGCTGATTAAGAATAAATAATATAACAACTTATGAGTAATCAGAAGAAAATTATTAAATGCTAGAATTCATGCCTTTATTTTTAAATTAATTTCTAGGAGTAAATGAGAATTTTGATTGCATGCTGGCACAAACCCAGAGGACACTGATCTCAAAGAGATAGACTCTTTTGCAGGAATCCTGTGGGGAGAAAAATTTGTGAATTGAGTTTAGTATCAATGAACATGTTGAATTTCCTAGGTGTTTCCTTTAATGGTTATACTTCATTTTATCAATTAACAAACTTTTAGTTATCCATAAGTGAAAAATTGAGCATGTTTCTTTACTATGCTGCAAGGCTATCTGTGGAACTCAGCCTATATGGAGGAGAGAGACCTGGACAGATTGTAATTTGTGCTATAAATGAATAAATACTATTGGTCTGGGATTATACATTATTAATTTGCCCACAAGAAGTGTTTTGTCACATTTTTAGATAGATGTAATAAAAGTGAAATTTATGCTGGTGATGTAGTTTGAGCATACTTTCAAAACCTTTATAGAAAAAAAGCCCATCTATTCAAATAATACATCGATTCTTATGCATATGCTAGGGTCCTACTTTTAATCATTTAGAGCTAAATGGAGTTGAGGTTCTGTTCTGAATATTTTTCCTAATACATACAGGGTTGATACTTGTGTCTTTTACAGCTCTAACTCGAATTATTGAATATATTACCAACTGTTGTAAAAACCACATTGCTGCTCCCTAATTCTCTTTGCAGAAAATATCATGACATAGTGGTTCAGATGGCTATTCTTGGCTGTCTGGTTTACCTGGATGCTGTTTCTCTTCTAACTTTTTCTTTTTCTTGAGTTATACATTTTCAAGATGTCTCAAAATATTTAAAAAGCATGGCAGAACTATGAGTCTGACAACTTGAGTTGTTCAGTGGTGCTGTACTCCTTTTCTGTTTTCTTTTTGTTTTAAGTTGGGGAGAATATTCATACAAACACAATGGCAGAGGAATCTCAGAAGCAAAATAAGGAAAATTCCTGGTATTCTTATTCCTTCCATATGTAGAAAAACTCTAGGATGTTGATGGTCATGCAACATTACTGACATTGCATTAAAAATACACCAAAGGAGCATATGTTCCTTCTCATACAAGGTCTCAGGAACCTCCTGGAGGAATTGTCAGGAATTAATGCATCCTTTTTAAGCAATGCATCCAAGAAATTATTTCAGGTGCATTTAATGCATCTTTTAAAATTGTTGTCTTGGGATTTTGTCCTGTCTCATCATTTTGTCTCTCCCCTTTTAAAATGCTCCTAAGGAGCTCAGACAAATTTAAAACATGCAGAATAGTTGTAATAAATATACCGAGTGAATGAGAGGTGTTTATCTTCCTTTTCCTTTGAGACCCAGAGACAACAAAAAACCATAAAATATCTACAGGAGTTACTTTGTTAGGGTTATAGAAGAAAACCACAAATCTTAATTGGCAGGACAAGCAGGCTTTTCACTTGATTCTTGCTGCAGGCAGCAGGGATTTAGGTGTGGTATTCTTTTTCAGTGCTGCAAGCATTTTAAAATAAAAATGTTTGTTTTTATTTCCAGCTCTGTCTCATTTAAACATTTTTTTCCTAGAGTGAAGAAAACTGTACAATGAAGGTACATTCCCCCATCTCTTTGGGAAATGGATTTCTTTTTTTAACTTTTTTAGTCAAAACCAATATTGCTTACTTCCTGGATGTTTTCAGTTTCTGTGAGGTGATAAGTGCTCCCCCTTGAAGTCCAGTAGCTGAAGGAGCTATGAGATGTGCTGCTTCAGGAAGCCTAAAGTTCTCGAATGCATCTTCTCTTTTTATTGGTCTTGAAATGAAATGTTTAATAATAGAAAGAAGCACTGATTGCTGCCCTTATTGGGGCAATAAAGCTTCTGTTAAAAAAAAAAAAAAATATCTGAACACCACTTAGACTCCAATGGGATATGATTGGATCATCATGTCTAATTTGTCCATTGAAATAGAACCCCAGACTCAAACTTTCTGAAATGTTGTCAATTATTTCTTATCTATAATCAGGCTTTGCTATTACTATTTCTCCCAAAAATTTATGCTACTCCTGTTACACATAAGAACCAAAATTAGATTAGTAATGCAGAGGAAATTGGGTTTCTGCTGTTAGAACTTTAAGAATTAAGGCAGAAAATGCAATGGAAATTCTTGGGGAGGGAGAAACCAATTATTGATGCAACAATGCTGATTGCTGGAAGTGGACATGCACCGTTGTTCATCTACTGTATTCTGTAATTGTGTCTATTTTTATCTACAGATTGGGCAATTTTCAGGCACTTGTGCAGGCAAACATCACTTTCCAAAGGTAACTGATTTGCATGAGAAGCCCTGGCAACCAAACATAACAATATTGAAAACCACTACATATTGACCTTTGTGCGCAGCAGTCTTAAGTTTCACTATTTCTAAGGCTTTATTAAATTAGCAAACACAGCTTGTACAGCCAAACTAGGCTCTGGAAATGATCAGTGCCCTCAGAAGTGACTGTGATGGGCCACTGTCCTAGATTTTTTCCTCAAATAACTCTCTGCTTCTCCACAGAGTTTTGAATTGCTGTTCACTGGAAGCGTCAGAAGAAACACAAACTTTCTCTCATGCCTGGATTATGGATTATTCCATTGCTTCTCAAGCAATTTAAGCCAGAATATTCTTGTTTTAACTTACCCAAATATTGGACTTACCCAAGATTGGACTACTTGAGTGATTGAGTTGATGTATGAGCTGGGGGAGAAAGAAAAACAAGAACTTGCAAGGACAATATAGCTTATTTTTTGCAGTAAAGTTGGATGTAGATGTGTCACTTAGGAACATGGTTTAATGGTTACAGTGTTAATAGCCTAAATGATTCTATGATTTGTGTCAGTCAAAACTTCTGAATTCACTGTGAGAAAACTGGAAACATTGGGAAATTGCTGAACAGGAGGTTCTGAAAAGAAGCTACAGCTCTCCGAGTGCTCAGTGTGTTGGTGGTAACCGCTTTACTTCATGCTGTTCAGTGAGTTTAGCATATGAATAGTGTTTGCTTATAATTTAAGCAAGTGATTATAAATTCCTATCAAATTATTAATTAAAAGTCAATGGAACTTGTGAAATGATCAGAAGACTGTGAAGATAGCTGAGACAAGAATCATTAATTGTGTACTGCTTTTAACAGAGATTTCTCTGAGCACCACGCAGAACAAAAATACTTGATTGAAGCAGAGAAAAATATGTTGCTAATGTAGTTATATAATATAGATAGGCTGTATTTCCTGTCCTCTGATTCTATATTAGGAAAAGAAGAATGGACTCCGGAGCAGTCAAGAGAAATTGGGGAGAGACAACTCTCTCCTGTTCTACATGACTAAAACCTCTGTTTTTGTGTATGAGATGGAGTTGCATTTTCAGTCAGACTTAGCAAAACTGTGTTTCATCAGATTTAAAAATGCTTTTATTGTAAATACTGTATTTGTTAAAGTGTATATTTGATTGAATAAACTGCTGCATCCAGGCAGGTGGTGAGAAAAAAGTGTATGAATGTACCCAGTTTGGGTATACAGGGTACAGCAGTCTTCTCTGGAAGGTACCTTTTGTTCTTGGAGGTGTTACAGAATGGTGGAAGCATTGTCTCAATGCCACAGAGAGAGGGATTGCCTTTTCCTGTTGTTACCAGCTATGTGCATCTCTGTTTCCATTAAAATTGATGCTTTGAACTCTGATTGTTACTCTTGCACAGAGAAATCTTGTCACCTTAGTTTCCTGCTGTCATCCTAATATAGCTGCCCAAAATCTTCGCTGCCTTCTCCATATGGGAACATATCTGATGGTTTTTGGTATTGTAGGAAGGCTGGAGATGAGTTTGTTACTTTTGTTTTTACTTCTCCAGACAGAGTTCAGACCAAGCTTTGCTGGTATGCAAAACCTCATGAATCAATCCACTGGATTGCTGCATTGCACTTTGTTTCCTGCTTGTTCAGCCTGTGGCTGCTTGTTGAAATGTGCTCTATGACACTTCTTTTAATGTTATTTACTGCTAAAAGGAAGCTTAAATTTTCCATTTGGTTTCTTTCTATGAGTTAAACATCATGTTTTTCTGCTCACAACAATAATTTAGGTTGTAGAAGGACATGTTTTGACAGGAACACCACATGTAATTTTAAAATTAAAAGCTGCAAAATTCATGACTTATATATTATGACAGTTTTAGGCCTTTTTGTTCCTAAAAGACTGGGTAATGTGAACAAGAAATTTTCTTTAATTAGCTTTGTTTACAGTTCCCTATAATGAAACATCCAAAGGGCCTTTACTCTGCAAGTTTATATTGGTTGAGGGAAGGGGCTACGGGCTGTTGCATCTGAGATTGTGCTGGTATTGCAGGATGCTGCAGTATTACATCAGTGGCATCCCTGGTACATGCAAAAGCAGCTAAACCTGCCCATTTTTTTCAAAGTGCTGCCATAACTTTTAATATCTTTGATTTTTCCACTCTTTAATGAAGCCAGCACAACAATTGTCAAAGTGTTGAAGTGGTGAGTAGCGCTTGAAAACTTTGTCTGGTTCCTTCCTAAAAGCAATTAGGCAAGGAATTTGAGTGTTCTGCTTTTTTTTCTGTTTGCATAATCCAGTAATCATGCATATTTTCCAGGGTTAAGCCTTTATAAATACTAATAATAAGTTGCAGAAAACTCCAAAAGTGAAACCAAAGTAAAACAAAATGAATAAAAAGGATAAACAGGAAAATAAATATACAAATCATCGGCAGGAACATGTTTAAAGAACAAAACTTTCAGAGGCAGTATAGCATCTGAAATCATAAAGACTCTAAGTTTATACATGAGGAAATAAAAATACTTCCCCACTGCAAAACAAATAGGTGGCCTTCATAGAAACCTTGTAAGAACATCTTTCATAGTTAAATATAAAAAAAATTGGAACCCTATAATGCTAAATCATTAAAAACAAACAAACAAAAGCCAACAAGCCCCCTCTTGTGAATTGACATAGGCGATCTTGGAATAAAATGAATTGTGCTTGTGAAATTCCAGAAGAATTTGTTCAAGTACTTTCGTATTTCAGGTGCTACATCTTTATCTTCAAATTCCTCACTTAGAAAACAGTGGGGCCAGCTGCTATACATCCTCCTCTGAGAAATAATTATGGCCTTTTTTTTTGGTCTGTAAATGACTTGCAAACAGACCAGACTATATTCTAGGAATGAAAATCCTGAAGTGATTGGAAGAATGAAGAAATTTAACAACCTGAACCTGTTTGTCAAGACATTCCTTACTGATGAAGAAATAAACTGAGAGAGGTGTAGTAAGAAAATAATCATCAATAGAAAGTCTATGGTGAAAAGAGGAAGGCAATAGTTTAAGTCCAATAAGAAAAGAGGAAGGGAATAGACCAATAAGGATTATATTTTAACAAAGAAGTATGTAAATACAACAGAAAAACCCTTAGATATTGTCAAAATTAAAATGACTCTTGAGATCAAAAGTCCCCCTGTGTATGAAGAGAGTTGTTCTGCTGGCACTGTTGATACTGTTGTGTGCAGATATTGTTGTCCTTACTTCCTTGAGGTAAAGATTTCTGCATCCTTGCACATTTTATTACAAAGAAAATTAAACTCATAAACAAATAAAGGTTTGTGATGCAATCAGTTCTAATCTCCTAACAGAAAGACTAAGACATTCTCAAAACCAATATTTTTTAATTTCCTCTACTTTTCTGGTCTTGATCTCTTAAGTTACCTCTTTGCTGAATGTCATGGTGCAGGGTTTTCAGTTTGAGTTTCCAAACACCCTCAAGGTGTTATAGTGTCCTGCTTTCTTCCTTCACCTTTCATATTATTAGTTTATTCGTTTAATATATTATCTTATTAGTTTATAAATTATTAGTTAAATAGTCATATAATGTTTTCCTCTTTTTCCACTCTGACAGTCACCTTAATGTCAAGTTTTTTTATTTCCTCCCTATTTCTCTATGGTTATTTAACAAAAATCCAAGAAGGCCATTCTGAACCACTGTGTTGCTTCTGAAGGAAAAGAATAGATCTCCATTTTTTAAAATAAGAAGATACTTACTAGTCAATTCTTAAGAGAGAACAATGCTGCTGCTCTCAGAACAGGGATACATAACACTCTCCTATTTGTAGCACCTACCCAGTGTGTCTGGGGCTTCTTATGTAACAATTTAAAATGGAATTTATGTTAGATAAACAAAAATTCATTTTTAATGAATTGGAAAAACTAAGGCTTTACTAGCCTATTTTAGTTTCCTGTCCCTGATGATCACCAATGATCCTGCTAGTGAAATATAGGGAAAAGCACAAGACATACAAAAGCATGATATTTTATCCAAATATTCTCCAAGCAACCACTGATCAGTGATTTTTGAAGCTCCTGAGTCAAAAGTACTGCCTTATATTCAGTGCTGCTAAATAATTCTTTTTAGCCACGAATTTCTGTGCCTCTTTGAATCCAAGTAATCTTTATTGTATCCACGACACATCTGAACTACACATCTGAAGAACCATCTCTGTCTGTTGTGAATCCATCATTTAGTATTACCTTTCACTGTCCTTTAATTCTTATCTTAGCAAAGAAGATGGGCAACCTTTCTCTATCACACTCATTGTTTATACACATCCATCAAATTTCTCCTGGTCCATGGCACCTCTTAGATGATCCTGGTTCCTCCTCTCTACTCCTCTCCTGATTCTGTTACATTCTTCTGTCACTTTTTGTGATGGGCAGTGTTGGGGTTTTGTGCATCTGACCCTTTGAGGGGGCTCTTTTGGAAGAAGTGTCTGGAGTCAGAGGGTGGCTGCCCCTTCCTGAGCACCTTTCTTGGGGGAGCACTGCAGGGACTTTGGTAGCAGCTGTAGGTGGGTCTGAAGGCTTCTCTGAGGAGAGTGAGGGCCAGAGGGCATTCACAGATCTTCTAGAGAGGGCAGAAAGGGGAGCAGGTGGAGTGCACAGAGCTGCCTGCCACTCAGACAATCCTACAATCCTAAAATTGTATGAAAAGAAGAACTTGCCCACAGGGGAATAGTGGGTAGGGAGAGCATTGCATATAAACTGCTCATACTTCTGTTCTGTCTCCCCATGCTGCTTTTTTGTTTTTTCCTTTATTACTTTAATTTGCATTCAGATGAAGTATGCCATTTTAGTGATCTTTGCTGACATAGAGGAAGGTCTCTCTCTCTAAGTTGTGACTGTGTTAGGATCCTGCTATTCTTTTAAAAACTAAAGGATCTTGTCCCATTATCAAAAGCTTGGTTCCCTCCTGGAGGCACATGGATGCCTCAATTGCAATGGGAGGAGGTACCAGTTGCTGCGGTGCTGGGGTGATGAGTTTGCCCGGCTCACGTTCAGCCCCGATCAGCGGCGAAGGGGCGCTTGAGGAGCCCGGAGCTCCTATCGCGCCTATGGGTCCCGATGAGATCCACGATGCGAGAGCAAAGGAGGGCGGCAGACGCAGGGAGGCGCAGGCAAGGAAAGGAGGACTCAGCCTTCAGGAAGGGTTGGCAGGTTTATTGGAGGAAGGTCGAAGGGGGAGAAAAAGCAGGGTGGAGGGAGAAGGACTGAGCACCGAACTGAGGGCAAATGACAGCTTATAAGGGGAGGGGGAGGGCCTGGGAGGGGCAACACGACGGCAAATGAGGGTATGAAAAAACTGATACATAGTTTGATGAACGTATGAGGCTAACAAATCAGCAAAAAACTGGGGAGGGGTCCCTGCCCTTGCCCAATCACTTGACACCCTGGGGAGAAGGTTCTAGAAGGAAAGGCAGGGCTGCCAAGTGATGGACAAAAGCCAGGGGTGGGGACAACAAGACACATCTGATGGATAGGGGAGGGGAAACATGATAGACAAATAACGATAAGAAATTGGAGATTTCCAGGGAAAGAGGGGGAAACTATTCAGGATGAACCAGACCAAATCAAACAACGTTACATCACACACCACCACAACCAGTGGCAGCAGGGCTACCTGGAATTGTAAACATTTACTACTGAGAATTGCTGTGACTAAGTTTGTAGATCTGTTCCCTGCTCCTCTCTGACGTGTAGCTGCCATGATCTACATCCTTCATGGTGAAGATCCATCCCAATCACAGTGGTTTTGGGTCAGCATAGGGCTGTCCTGTCATTCCAATGAACACTGCATTGACATTGTGCTGCTGCACCCAGCTCCACTTTTTAAAAGAGACACTTATGCTGCAACATTTCATAGCTGTGAATTTATCCTTGTGACATGGATGGAAATGGTCCAAGTCTTAGTGAGTTACACAGAAGTGAAAATCAGCAGTGTTCAGGTGAAGCATAGGTTAACTGCTCCCATCTTTCTCCAGGTTCCCTCCTCCCAAGATGGTTTGTGCTTCACTGATGATAAGGAAGAGCTTGCTACTTTCACCATCCTCTTTGTATCTTCCCACACACTTAACAGGTACCCACCTTCCACCTCACTCTTTAGTTGGTGGCTCCCTTGCCTCTTTCCCCCTTCAGAGATTCGAACAGAAAGGCAGGCATCTATATTATATGTGAGGAGTATTGGTAGGTATAATTTGTCTTTGTTACACTGTCTCTCGTAACACACCCACTGCAATTTATAAGCATGTTCAACATATCACAAAAAATTTATTCTTCTGCCCTCACAGCATAAACAGATTGTGGTAGATATGCCTGCAGAAAACAAAGTTTGCATTGTGCCAGTAGATTTTTGTGACAATACAATTTAGAAAAGTTTTCATTGGGGTTGGTTTTAAATTGTGACAGATGTCAAATTCCTCTGACACAAATAATAATAAAGCAGTTTCAAATGAAGAAAAGCTAGCTCCAGTTGCACAAGAAACCTTTTCTGGTATTGTGAGGTGTTAAAAGCAAAAATAACATTTTTATAGCAAAGTTGTAGGCTGAAGCATGTTTTCTGTAAAACTGAGCTTAAAACTTGTAAGATCTTTCTCCAGATTTTTTTAAAGGTGAGTAATTGATATCATATGCAGCCTGTCTTCTGTCAGTTTATAGCAGAACTATGGTTTCAGAGGTGCAATTAGCTCAAGTCTGCACAATAACTTCTGTAGACACTTGCAGCTGAAGCCTTATGTTATGCAATAAAACTCTAAAATGAGATATATCTTAATTAGGAGATAATAGTGATAATACCAAGCTTTGTTTATTAAATAGTCCAAAGGTTCAAGTGAGCTGTGAATTTCGAAGAAGATTTTGGCAGATTAAAAACACAACAGTATAGTTCAGAATTCCCTTTAGTCTAGATGTAATCTCATTGGCGCTGTGAAAAAGTTCAAAATAAAATGAGGCCTGGACATTCTGAAGATGTTTTCTTTTGACATTCCTAATCTGGGAATGTTTTAAAAAAATAAGCACTTGTGTTTTTTAAAACAGACATTGAACTTTGTAAAACCATCCAGTTGGGGATGGGTATGTGATGCCAGAGACCAGGAAGGAACAAATGTGTTGCTTGTTTGCTAATCACTATGGAGACATTGTGCCTGTACATTAATTCATCAGTTTATTTGGCCCTCAAATCCTGAACACATAAGTGATCTAGAAAGGCTTTTGTGTCCCTTTCACTGTCTTACTTCACTGCCTTTCTAGTTCAGGAACTCTTGCAAGTCAGTTTCCTGCACTGTGCTCGTAGGGTTTCCAACAGGCTATATGAACAGCTTAGTTAACACTTGATTGCTTTTCAAACACCTGGTCTTTTTTCAGGAGTGTAAGCTATCCAGAATACAGTTCAAATGCATGAAAATACAGTAGGTGTACATTTCCAGCCACTCATCAATATGTTTTATGGCCTTTCCTAAAAAATTAGACTTGCAATAATAATTTGCTTTTTTAACATTTCTTGCTCAGGGTACTGTTCATAGGCCACGACATACTGCTGTTGGTAAGCTTGAGAGAGAAATAACCTTACTTAGAAGAATTAGCATTGGTTCAAAAATAGCTCTTCAAAAACAGTCATCAGAAAATCAATCCTGGTATCACTATGGGTAGATCCATTGACTGTCATCTTGGTGCCCAGTTGTGGAATGGCAGGCAACACATGAAAAAGGAATGGACGTTGTATAAAAGTCATCAACATGGAGCTAAATGGATCCATGATGCACTTATGGTTCTTGAGAATTTGTATTTACGCTTCTTTGTTCCTGTAAAAGAAACAGATGGCAGCAGCGTTACAACAACCAAAGAAAACCCTTACTAAACAGGTTAAAAGTAATAAAAAAATTCATGGAATAATAAAAAAAAATCCATCACAAGTTATTAAATTCAAAGATGTAAACACTGTCTTAGTGAGACCTTAAGCCATAGATTTCTGGAAGCTGAGAGTACCATGTTTATTGCCCTCTTGTTTCTGACACATCTGTTACTGTCTACTGCCAGACAGGATGCTGCATGAAGTTGACTTTGTTCTGAGAAATACACTTTTTTTTTTTTTTTTAATGTAGAGAAGGAACATAAAAGATGTGTGACTGCCTGACCTCTTCTTTCCCTGCCTTCAGGCATTTGCAACCTGACAGTTGTTTCTTTACACTGCTTTATACGGGAAATAACAGTGCTGAAATAATTTAAAACAAGACCATGAGGAATAAAGAGATCCTTTCAGTTTATCTACTCTGGGGCCAAGTTTTTCCCTCTAGCACAGCAGATAAGTTTTGCAGTCTGTTTTTGCATACACAAGAGCTGGTTTCCCCATTTTGTTTTTCTTGATTGCATTAACACAAACAAATGATCCATAGGTAGCTCCCCAATGTCACTATGCATTTGCTGAATACAGGTTAACATTTTTGCAGCTTCAAAACAGTGGGCTTTTTTTAATGACCTGGAAGCAAACAATCAGTTACAATTATAGGCAGCAAATAATTCAGAAACCACCTAGAATAAGTGTCTGTTCTAAGCAAGTGTCTAGTGAACATCAGTAAATCAATGATCTAGAGTTTTCTAAGAAGTATTAAGCATGATTTGCTCACAGAAAATATGGATAAGAATGAACCTCATGGTCTCCAAAGACATCACAAGAACAATTATTCAAGCAACAAGAGGTTCAGTGTCCACCTTTAACTTGCACTTTTCTCCATGGATGAGGACATTTATAGTGTCCCTGTGACATCCCAACTTTTATATTACTTCTGTTTTGTGGGAATGTTAATGTCAGCCACTATCCTCTCTTCCCAGATAACTTTAACACAAGAGAAAATGTACTTTCTGCATCCCTTATATTCACTAAATATCAGTAGAACTGCTGAAAGATGTATATTGAATAAACAGAAGTGCACCTTTGAAGCTAGTTCCATCTGGAAAAGAAAAGAACAAACATGTCAGCAAGGCAAGTTCAGCTTACTTAAAAAAAAAAAAGTGTATGGGCAAACTTAGTATTCCTTTGGGTCCTGTATCCAAGAAATTTATGAAGACATTGAAGAGTATTTGCTGCATGATGGAGCCCTGTGGAACCCCATTAGTGACCAGTCAGCAGTCTGATGTCACCCCATTCCCTATAACCCTATGTACTTGACACATGAGCCAGTTTCTCACCCATCACATGATGTGTTTATCCAGCTGAATGGTGGACATTTTGTCCAGAAGAAGAGACAGAATCAAAAACTTCTGCCCTAACTTCCCAAACAAGTTTCTAAAAGGACAAATGGTGAAATTAAGGGAACTAAGTTTGACAAGGAGAACTTTCAGCTCATGATGCCATGCTGGTTGTGACTGATGACTTGTTGTTCTTCAGGTGTTTTTCAATAACTCCCAGAATAATCTTCTCTAAAATTTTACCATACAATGAAGTAAGATTCTTGGACCTGTAGTTTTCAGGGTCATCCTTCTTGAAAATCGGGACAACATTTGTCAGATTTCAGTCAACTGGGGCATCTCCAGACTCCCATGACCATTCCAAGGTCACTGAGGGAGCCCTCAAACTGGCATTAGCCAGCCCCTTGAGTATTCTCAGATGAAACCCATCAGATTCCACAGACTTACAGGATCCAGCTGGAGCAGCAGATCCCACAGACATAATGAAATTTAATGAAATGAATAAAATTTCTGAATGTGAAGACTAGGTTTTCCTTGCTCTGTTTGACTTTTCTGTTACAGCTCTGCAGTGCTTCTCCAAGGTAGCCTGGGAGTGCTTTCTTCCCTCTTCTACTACAAAGCCACAGGTCAAAGAGGTTTCAACCTTCAACCTGGAAGAGAAAAGTATGTGTGCTTGGAAAACTCTGTAGGTAAGAAAGGAGGAATGTAATTCTCTCCTCATATGTATGTCTGGATGTAATAATCCTACTGTTTATCAGAGCCACTTTTTTGGAGTTTGCTTTCTTCATACCTTTTCCCTTTCCCCTGACTGCCCTGGCCTTTTTGATGGCAGTTTTTAAAGTCCCAATGCTATTCCTGGAGAAAAAGAGACAACTTCTCCTGTTTTTAATGCAGATTTCTGTTTTCTGTGTCTCTGTGTTTCTAGCTTGTGACAGTTTTAGGAAACTGATAACTTCAGAGCTTGATCTGTTTTGACTGTTTTGCAAAACCACTTTTGTGTAATTCCCAGAATTTGTAGTCAAAGAGAGAGAAAGAATCATAAAACATATGAAAATGTCATTTTATTAAATAATGAGGCTCATCTGGCCAGCTTCTAGGTTGGAGTGTGATAAATCATGTGTCCTTAATAAGAAATAAGTAACACTGATTCAGGTACAATTCTTCTTTTATTGTCAAGATTAGTACCATTATTAAATCTATATGGAGCTCCACACTGGATATTTAGTCTGCTTGCATTTTTTATTAGATTCAAGGTTTAAACATAATTGTAATTCAAGGCTAGTTGTAAACCTGAATACTTTATGCTAAACAACACAGAAAAAGAAGCCTTTTTACAGAAACCATGAAGCCCAAAAAGGAGAGGTCACATCTGTTTCTGTGCAATATACTTAAAATATATACTTATCTGACTTTAATAATAATTAAATCTGTTACATTTTGTATGGGTGAGAGACTTCTCAGCTATTGCTTGAAACCAATCATCCACGGACATCTCACTTGCCACTTCCCTTTCAGAGAGGATATGTTTAGATTGCTCGTCTTCATCTTACAGCTTAAACACTAATAATTGTGAAGAGATATTGGTCACTGGGTATTTTATATATGTACCTATCATTTTTTCAGTCTTTAAATGCAACTTCTCTTGCTGAAATTCTGTGCATCAGCCTAGTTGAAATTCAGCTATAGCAGTTTGTATGCTGCCAAATCTAGACTGCAACCCACAGGGGACTTCATTAGTAGATAACTTTTTTTTACAGTTCAAAGATTTCACTTGAGAGTTTTAAAACTCCCTAGTTTGCTAATTAGCTTATCTCCAAGGACTGTATTTAACAGAGTACAAACTTTTTTATTGATGTGGGCATTCACAGACATATCCATTCAACTTACAGTATCACCATCCCCTGTTGCATTCAATGACAAACACTTTAAACTTTGTGTGTCACAGAAAGGCTTCCCCTGGTCTATCATCTCTGCTTTTGCAGAATGCCTCTTCTCTTCTAACGTACAGGAGCATAAATAATCCAGTTTTAAATACACTAGGGTCATATATTGAATGTGTTAAGAATGAGAGTTACTGTGGTACTGCAAGAGATTTGCCACACAGTTACATTTTTTTAAAGTCCAATGTTAGTTAATTCTTATAATTGGAATAATCAAGTCAGTCCCAAACAGAATATTAATCATGAGCCTTGACACAAGATTGTATTCATAAAGTGTTATTCTGTGGATTGCACAGTTTCCAGGCTGAGTAACATTGCTGATCAGTCTGCGTAATCAATTCTAGTCTGCAGCAACTTAATTGTATGGAAACAGAAAGATTTCTTTTGTTCCATCAGGACTCATTATGCAGTGGTTCCAGAGTGTCCCTCCACTTCTGAAGTGTTTCAGTGTCTGTTTCAGTGTCTGTTTCAGCTTTTCAGTGTCTGCTGCACAGGCTCTGGGTGCATTGATGTTCCCAGCCCTGTCACCTCACTCCAGGCTTCTATTTAGTGATGGGACAGATTCCATTATCCAAAGAGTGCTGGAGAACAAATTTTGTATTTTTGGTGGATGCTCTGACAAGATGAGTGCCTCAGAAGTCATGATCATCTCTAGGTTGGTATTGTGCAATCAGCAATGTTGTTTGAAATTTTTACTCCTTCTTTTCATGTTTCAAATAAAGACAGCGTCCTGAAAGATTGTGATCTCACGGTGAGTGTCAGTTCTTGGTATAAAGAATCGTACTCACGTACTAATTGGAAGGAAGCTGATATTTTTGTGGTTTTGCAAAGTCATTTGTTCTTGTTTCTGTTTCCATGAACGTAGACTTGATCCTGCATGCCTGCATGTCTATAGGCCTTGGCTGTCCAATTCCAACTGACTTGACTTACTGAGGTTTTTTGGTATTTTGTTTTTTGGTGGTTTTTTTTTGTTTGTTTGTTTGTTTGGTTGTTTTTTTTTTCTCTAATCAAAGACTAATTCAAATCTTAGTCAGAGTTTCCCTCAGGAAACACACCTGCATGCCCAAATTCTCTGTCCCTGTACTGCATCCCAGTATTAATCTCTGCACTAATCAGGTCATATGTATTTAGATGGAACTGTTAGATACAACCCAATGCAAGTGCTATCTAAAAATAGCATTTCTTCATGCATTGCTTTTCCTCTGTGTAGATATAGGAGGGAATTGGTCTTTTATGCTTTTCAGATTGGGCAAGCACTACTGATCTAAATTCAGTTAAAAAGATTATAATGTGTCTGTTGCCCATTTGTTTTTCTCAGAGATTGCATCTGGGAGAGCTGACATCTTTAAATGATCTTTAAAGGAGCAGTGACTAAAATATTTTTGTGAGTTTCCATCATTGTAATTTTACTAAAATTCTCTTATTGTCTGTTTAGTTCTGTATTTAGTTCCTTATATGTATGTGGACCTTTAAGCTCACCTTGCTTCACAGGTGTTGAGCTGGTGGACCCCTAACACTGGGAAATCAAAAGCCAAAAATATGCACTGTTCAATCATCCTGAAACTTTTAAGAATTAGTTCAAAATTGAAATTTTTAATGGTAGAACAAAGTCTAGCTAATCCTCTTTTTTTACTGAATGTGTTTGTTTTCAAGAGGAAAGACTAAGATTTTTATACAATAATTAATTTAACAAGCAGAAGGAAAAAAGTATTTCAGAATATGTCCCTGCTGTACCTGCGGCATTCCTTCTTGAATGTCCAAACAAGTAGTTCACCTAATGGAATTCTTCAGTATGTGAAAGTACTTTTGGTGTACTTTTTTCCTAACATAGTTATGTGAAAAAGTACATTGAGAATTTGTTAATATTGGGAATTCAGCAGAGAATCTGTCGTTGTGGTTTTGTCTGTTGTTTGGAGAAGTTTGACTTGATTGAGGTTGGTTTTACTTATGTATGCTCCTGTATCCTTGTTTTAAATTATGGTTTTTGTTATGGGGTATGTACTGAATCCTAGTCAATTGTATGACAGTTCATTCAGGTTTGGTAATGACAGACTCTAGAAGGTAAGACTCAGTAGCTTGAGAATCACTACATTTGGTATTGTGTCTATTCATGAAAAGTAAGGGGTTTTTTGGTGGATTTTCTCCATTCTTCCTTGTCCAGAATATAAATGATATTAGCAAATTCATTTGTCATTGTTCTACAGCTGCCTTAGATCCAAGGCCAAATTTACTGCTCTTTGTCTTTTGCACCTTTTAAAGTGCTATAGTTTCTTCTGCTCTTGAAGTGGAATACTTAAAAAGGTAAAAAAAAAAAAGGTGTAAGGTAAAATGAACACTTTTTCAGTGAAGCATTCTCCTTACACTTAAACCTGATAAAACTTTCTAAACCTGAGAATCAAACCAACATAAATCAATAGGATTTATTACAAGTTTGCTACTAAGAAAAGATCATTCCGACCTCTAGTTTTGGTTGCAAGTGCTCTGGCAGAGTCTCTTAGTGCCTTATTTGCTAAGAAAAAAACCAGTGAACACCCAGGAAAACTAGCTCTGAAAAACATAGAAACAGAGATGTTAACATATACCATGTTGTGCACAGTTACTTTTTATCTACAATACATAAAAAAATTCCTTGAAGGTATTCTTTATTTGTACTATGTAATGAGCAGATTTTAAAGCTGTTTTTTTTTTTTATTTATGATGTAGAAAACACTTTGCAATTTGTATTCCACTGAACTTGTAGAAAAAACCACTTTATTATTCAAAAGTTTATAGAAAGGAAATACAAGTGGTACTGTGAATTACCTAAAGAATTGAAATAAATATTTGAGTGAAATGCTTTATGTTATTTGAGTGGAATTAATTGTTTTAGACCTGTATAAATCTCCAGTGCTTACTGAAGAATTATTTTCTTTGGATTTGTTCTTATTTGTGGATTTACTTTCATTAAGTGGTTCAGCTGTTTCCTAATTTAATCTCTACTGAAATGGAACTGAAAGACATCATTTTACAGGATTTCTGATTAGACATTTCAAACAATATCAGCTACTAGTTTAATCCTTTTCTGGTCTCTGAGCTGTGAAAACTAATTTTTTTTACATTTATTTTTTTGAGTATACTAATTGCTAGAAGCTGTTCCCTAAAGTTGTTTGGGTAAACAATATTCAGAACAGGGATAATTTTTTGAGGAGTTTTTAATCTACAGCTCAGACTTCCTCCGGCATGCCTACACGTGCTCGAATATGCGGAGTCTGTGGGACAGCAAACTTTTGCCATGAATTTGTGTGTATTTCGAGAAAAAAAAAAAAAGTGATACAGAAAAGCAGCAGCTGAATGCTCTTTCATGTGATGTAAATGAAAGAGCAACCACTTCAGTAAATGTTGAAAAGTTTCTCCAGTTCATGCTAGGACCAACCCCTACTTGGATGCAAACGTAGTTTCTATTCCAGATGGGCAGTGCTGATGTAGGTAAGTGGTCCTCTGTTCTCTAAAGGCTCTCTGGGTCAGTGTGCCAGGATGCTGCATTGCTACCTAAAAGAGAAGTCCCTCAGCTGTCTTCACCTATTTTACCTACTCACGTGCTAAGTCTTTTCACTGAAAACAAGAGGACTTTGCTTCAATGGGATGCTGCCACACAGATGTTGAAAACTAACTTTTTATTAAATATCTGGGCAGATGTAAGTCTTCTTCCTAGATGCCCTGGGTCATCCAACTCAGTGTAACTCTGTCAATTCATGTGCCTGAGGAGTATTTCTTGGGAGCAAAATCTAAAACCAGCACCCAACTTTTTATAGGAAATGCAAGTTCCTACATTGTGAAGGCTGTGCCATGAGGGTCATATCATTGTCCAGGAGATGGCTGTGACTGGTAGAGGATCTTTTTTTGCTCTCACCTGGTTCCCATGTTTTCCCAGTGACAGCAAAAGATGAAAGCAAAAGTGAAATTATGCTTCTAGTTATATTTTAGGTACCGCAGTCTATGCCTTAATCTTCACTGAAATATTCAGTCATAGTTCTGTAGATTCTGTATATTCCTCTGCACTACTTTGTGAGCCTATTAAGTTTGCATGATTAGCCAAGACTGTGTGTCTTCAGCAAGAGTTCCTTTTTCTGCTTTTCTGTTACCAGGCAGTCCTATTTCCAATGATCAATGAGGGTGGTCAGCTGACAGCTTCCAAAATTTTCTTTTCTGTCAAATACATTCAAACATCTTTGTTCAAGTGTAAGGAGGCAAGTGGTGCCAATACTTGACTGCTGGTACAGATGAGAGACATCCTGCAGCAGGAAACGTGTTTTCACTATTGTTCAGGCTGCTCATCTAAACCCATAACTGCACGCCACGTGTACCCTTGAGCAGCCATCTGACTGACTTGTGGGCAGACTCCATGCCATCTGAACAGATGGGCATGAGTGTAAGCTGACAAGGGAGCCCATATGTTCCTAAATTGTGAATGTTGAAGAGGGGATTCTTAGCCAAGAATGTGCAGATGACTTTCCAAGTCTTACATGGTTGTCATTAAGAAGAGCTGGTGCTGCCAAGTGAAGCTTACTTCTTTGAATTGACTTTTGCAGCAGTTCATTGTGAAGTAGGTTTTTGGACAGTCTTTCATCCTGGCTGGACATTGGATGACCTTAGACTTGAATCTTTATTAGAGATCATTGTGGATTTTCCATAACACTTCCAAGTCTAGTCTTTGCTTGTGACACGTCAGGAAAGTACAAACATCTGTTCTTCACTCATCCTTTTTTTTTTTTTTTTTTCTCCAGAGAAGAGAGGATTTGAGTGTTAGGATGTGAAGCTAGGCCAAGAAATATCTCAAGGTTTATTTTCTGTTACATGTTCCCCTACTGGTCACGACAAAACACAGATTAAAATAACCAATCTAAATAGTTGATAGAAACCATTAAGTCAAAGTAGATGTCTGAGTACTTGAAGACAGTTGGTATTTATACTCACAGAGTCATAGAATGGTCTGAGTTGCAAGGAACACTAAAGAACATTTAGTTGCAACCCTCCTGCCATGGCCAGAGACACCTTTCACTAGACCAGGTTGCACACAGCTCTATCCAACCTGGCCTTGAACACTTAGAGGGATAACTAAAGTCTGATTATGTGTGACAAATTTTAACATGTTTGACTGTATAATGAGTTATCAAAGGAAAAAAGAAGAAAAAATATTTACAAATTATATGATACCTAATTATTTCATTTGTTTTATTACATAATTCCTCTAGGAGATAGTAACTATAATCTCTAGGACATTGTAGTGAAGAATAACTAACAAGGAGTTACAAGTTTGAGGAAAAACTTCTCAACTCCTAAAGGACAAATAATATGACTTAGCTAAATAACAGATATTAATCTACTTTTAAAGTTGCATGAACCAATATAACTTATGTTCTTCTAAAAAGAAGTTTATTTAACTTCTAGTAATTTTGCCTGCTGCCATAGTAACTTAAGACAATAAGATAAATCTGTGTGAAGGTGGATTTGTATTTTGATAACTCCAGCGTGTAACTCCAGTATTTTCAACCAAATTAACAATAGTAGTGCTATTGCCAGTCATTTTTTCTTTTGTTTAGCTGAAAAAAAAAGAAAAAGAGGTGTAAAATGAGACTGGGATAACAAGATTTTTTACAAAATCTAGAATTACTTTGTGAAGAAAATGTAGGAATGCTGCACACGGCAGCAAATCTCCTGCAAGTTTCCTGTCAACAGAAGATAGGATAGTATGCCTTTTTGTCAGTACACTTGGAACTCCACCTCACTTGTGAGAAGTAATATCCCAAACTTGGAAGGAAAAGATGACAATCTGAGTTACAGTTGAGTAACTTGAAAATTAGTCATTAGTGGTGGAAATCTCTGATACATTTGCAAATAAACATCATGTATGAGCACTGGAACAACGTGCCACATTTCTTTAAAGAATCGCATTTTGATTTGATTTGATTGGCCAAGTACCATCTGTCATCTCGGCAATGCCAGCAGGGACCCATGTAAATCAGCATATTCCCAAGTTCCTTGATTGGAGCTGTAGCAAAGTGAATGGAAATCTCCCAAGCTGAATGCCTCATTTGAAAAAGCATTTCTTTGCCTGATTTGTAGTTTGTCATTAATAGTGTGTACCGGGAGCTGAAACTGAAGTTCTGAAGGCTTTGCAAAGACGCCCATGCTTGCTCAGATCCAGCACTGCTGTGTGAGTAATTGCTAGTTAGCAGCATGAGCATTTCCAGGCTGCTGACACTGTGAGCTTGACAACTGACAAGTTTCACTCCCATGCCATAATAACCCACAATGAAATGCAAAGCAGAAAGCAAAGATTGCAACTTAAAAAGAAGACAAAAGAAACCTTAGGAAATCTTTATTCAGTGCTCCTGGAACATCATTATCTTAGCTTTAGAAAGGTGGTTATGGGCAAGAGGGATATTGCTGCTAAAGTAAGCACAGGCATAACTACAAAGTACAGCTTTGTTGATGACTCCTTTGACAAATACTTCTGCATTGCAAGAGGCTTTGAGGGCTTTACTTATTGTGATGGTGCATCTTGTAACCCTTAAAGTCTCATTACAACCCCAGTACAAATACAGCACCTTTATGTTTGTTTTACTGACTTGATAAAAATTTGTGTAGTGGACAATACTCTTGAAACAGTTTTAAGCCTGGTATTCTCAATTCATTTTTCAGTAAGGCTTTGGGGATGAAAGAGGGGAAGAAAAAAGCATTTTCTGAAGGGGATTAACATAATTTTTGCCTTGTTCTCATTTTATTGAGCCAGGTGGTTCAAGGTCCTCTGTCCCAGGAAAGCACCTTGCCAGGTGCTGCACTGCCACAGTGTAGTAAACACATTGCAGCTTACTTTGTTTTAATGTTAAAACAATAAACCTGTACTCTCTGTCCCTTTGGAACATTCACCTCATCCATCTTCAGGGCTCCCTAGTGAGAGTCCCTGTTCTCTTCTGATTCCCTAGTCTGCACTGTTCTGATTTCTTTGGGAGACCTTTTTCACATTTCCCACATCACTCAGAGTTATTGCAGTGCACTAAGAAGACTATCACTGATTGATGATCCAGAGAGAAAGAAATAGCTACCTAATAGCTACCTAATAGTTACCTATTCAGTTGTTCTAATTTTTTTTTGTATTTGAATTTTAGACAAATTTCCATTTTTAACTTGAAAATACTACTTTCCTTTAAAAAAAAAGAAAAAATTAATTATAACCTAATTAATTTGCACTGCAAAAGCATTTTTCTGTCTTGCAAGTGATAGATTCCTTCAAATGCTATGAAATAATTAAAAATCAGTTGATTCATTTCAAGATATTGAAGAATACTTTTAGACTGCTATTTTCCTGGAAAGGCATATGAAAATAAGTGTCCTTTTTCTAATGCTGAAGGATGACCATGAGAGGCCAATGGATTGCTCACTTATCAAAATACTATGAATATTTGCTGGTGTGACAGAGCCGTCTCAGTAACTTGCTTGTGATGAAGACATTTACATTTATAGTTCCAGATTAAATAATGTATCTTTTAAAACTTGCTGTTCTTTGGGTTTTGCATGTTGCTGTTTTTTTCTTTTTTATTCCTCACAAGAAAGATCTCATATTATTTGAGCATCTTACCTGTTTTATTTTTGCATTTTGCTATGTGAAGATCAGTGCTCATCTCCCCAAAGATCAGCTGGTTTAAAACACAGCTTCCCCCACTCCCATATGAACTGATTGAAAAGCTACAAACGTAACTAATTTTTAATTACATAAAATGCAAATTGGCTAGGAGAAAATGGAACAGGAAGAAGCAGAACTTATATACAGCTCTTCCCGTGCCCATTTTCTTTTTGCAAATGACTGTTTCTCTATCTGGCTTCAAACAGCTTTTGCTTGCAGCACACAGGGTAGCCTGCCTGTCTGTTCCCAGCTCTTCCTTGCTCCCATTTTGCACAAGCTGGGATTTTCCACCTGTGCCACCTTCCGTGTCTCTGGAACGTCTGTCAGTAGCTGTTCCAGGGGAGGAACATCAGTCCCCTCCTCTAAATGTTCCTGTGTGGTACCTTCTCAAAGAAATGCTCTGTGTAACTGAGGAATAGCATAGCTCATTACTGAGGAATGACTTCTGCCTGATAATGCAACTTGTAGCTTTCCTTAGCATTTCTTTTGCTTTTGTGGCTTTAGCGCAGATTGTTAATTCTCTTCTAAAACTTGTTTTTCTCTTTTTCTTTAACTTACTCCTTTTTTATCCTTCGATTTTCTTACATAGTCCATGGTAAATATGAGGATTTTATTTAACTTTATTTCATTCATGTTATGTAATACATAGAGATCTTAGCTTTTTTGCACATTTTTCCTGATTTCAAAACAATTCTTTATGCTTTCTGATGTAATACATAAAAACAGTTGAAGCAAAGCTCATTTGCAGCTTTAGAATAGCTCCAAGAGATTGAAGGTGGCTCAGGGTCAGCTGTTTGTAAGGTCACTAATTCAAAGATCTAGGTTAGCTGGTAATTTCATAGTTAGTGCCTTTGGATCATCTATAAACTCTTGTGGCAAGGTTTTCCTTGATTTATATCACAGCAGAGGTTTTTCATAACATTTTGTTGCCTATTTATGGTAGGATCTTGAAAATTCAAAGATTTAGGGAGTAGTGTTTCTTCAATAACTGTTATTTCTCTCTCTATAATCTCATACATTTCAGAACTGAGATATTTTCAACAATTACCTATTGAGACAAGCCCATGTTGTACCATTAAAAGGTGTTATTACCAAATAAAGTTAGGGTTTCCAAAATTTACGGTTGTTTTGAAGGCTGAAATCAATACAGCTCTCTGAGTTTTTAGGTCTTGTTTATGAAGGAATATGTTGAGCTATTCTATCTTTAAAAGTTTTCAACTTGCATCAAAGTTGCCATTAATCTGTAAAGCTTAGTGTTTTTTAATTAAACCTCCTGAACAAGGAGTTTCAAAAGGTCCAGCTGAGATGTGAAACTATTTGAATGATGATAACAACAACGAGAATACTAACACAGCTTGCATAATGATCTTTGTTTTCCCAGGACATGGTAGGTCCAAAAACAGCTTACAAAAGGAGAAAATGCAATTTGGAAGAGCATTGCTAGCAGGGATAGAGGGGTCATGGACTATGAAAGAAATCAAAATTAACTTCTCTGTTATGATATAGCAGAGAGAGACAGACATGATGAAAGCAACTGATACCAGAGTTTGAATATCTGTCTGAATTAAATGAAATTCAGCCTTCTGAAAGTGGGGTGTGCAGTGCAGATGGGTGGCCTAAATTCCTGCTGCAGTCTGTGGAGAACAAGTTACATCTGAATAATCATTTCCTGATGCTGAGAGAGGTGTCTAAGAGATAAAGATGATTTGCTCTCTGGAGTTGCTTTCTGTCCTCTGTATAGTGTAGAGGGACCTTGGAGACTTGTTTAGGTTAAGGGTCTAGCTTGTAAACAGCTAAAATGAGAAGAACTAGTATTTAAAGAAGGAAGCTGAAAAATCAAGAACACAGAGGAAATCAACAGAAACAGTAGGAGGGTTGAGGGTAATTTCAGATTGAAAGAGAGAGCTCAGTATGGTTTGTTTTATCTAAAAGATGATTTACATGAAATGTGATCAATGTGGATAAGTGTTTTCATGGGAAGAAGTTACTGGGTATCACAGAGCTCTTTAGCTCCTCTAACAGGGAGCTGCGTAACAAGAACCAGCAGCTGGAAGACAAAACAAGAAACATGCCAGCTGAAAATGAAGTGTGAATCATTAAGAATAAGAATGATTAAACTGTAAAATATGATCTTGGCAAGTGTTGAATTGTCTATTCTGCAGGCTTAAAGTCAATATCAGGCATTAAAATGTTTAAAACATAATGAGCATTTTACTTGTAACATAAAATGCTAGGTGTAAATATCTGGCTTATAATACAAGCAGATCAGATTAGGCTTTACACACTTCCAATTTAATGAGTAATCACATCCTCTTCTTTGTCATATTTCTGTTTGATATAACACTTTACTGTGCTGCTTTTTGGATCCTGTGATTTATTCTTTGTTCAGCTGCTCTAGTAAGTTCTGATGCAGGATTTCATTAGTTTTCATGTCTCTTTCCTTTTTTCTTTTTTTTTTTTAAATTCCTACATAAGATAAAGCTAGGAGCTCACAAGAATGTGTTTACTGTTTGCTGACATACTTTCACACAAAAAGCTTAAATTTAAGATTTAATTTTAGGAATAATACCAGTAAACTTTTCAAAAGAAGAATGACGTTTTCCTAGGCATTGGAGCTAGAAAACTTCACCAGTCTTAGAAGATAGTTAAACAATCTCAAGCCAAGCACAAGTATAGCATAGGGCTTTTTTTTTTCTTTATTTCAACCCAGATTCTGACTCAGATCCTGTGATGGTCAAAAGGGCTCTGCTGTATTTTGAGCTTGGATTTATCTGCTGGTCAAATAAGTAAAGGCTTCTGCTCTTGTTAGGAGCTTTCTGAGTGCCTGAACTATTAAACCCTAAAAGACATATAAAAATATGTCCCCAACCCTAACATGACATTTGTGTTAATGATATCTTTAGGATGACAGCAGCAAGGAAATCCCTGTGTCAAAAGACTGTTTCTCTTTCATCCCTCCAAGGGTTGCACATCAGAAATCTTCCTCAGATGCAAATGACCTATTTCATGAATTCATCTGCTAATCCTCACTTTCTTGTTGATCCCATGCATTCTCTGCATTAGGGACAGAGATATCATACAGATCATCTTGTTTTGAGCTTGGTGGGCAGAGCTGTTCTGGCAGCACCATTTGTTCCAATGTGAAGGGCAGCTAGGGGATTTTTTTTCTGTGCTTTCCTTGCCCCCATTTCCTATCAGGATTTGCTCTTGCCACAGACACATACGTCATGTCTTTTCCTTAGAGCAGATATTGTACATCTTTCTTGCCTGCGACAGTCTGAGTGACAGACTTGTCAATTCTTACAAGGAAGTCCAAGAGTCAGTACCTTTTCCTAGTTTTGGTGTAAGTCTTAGGCTTTCATTCTGCTGTCAGCAGATCATTCTGTTCTCCTTCAGAGCCTAGCAACAAGTCATCCTTATCACTGTTTGGTTATGGTCCTTTACTGTCTTAGGCTTCCTGCTGCTCTTTTCCTTGTCACTTCAGTTTTCCCATACTTCAGTTTTCCCATCTGTTTCTCTTTCTCAGGTGTTCAATGTGAATTTGACAACTAAAGAGATAAAAAGTCTGGCTTTCTCTGTAGTCTCAAAATTTAAAGGTAGATGAGAAAAAACTGTCCAAAAATAGTTTATTTTTGTTTTATCACTGACTGATGGTGGCTTTTTTTGATGAGGTCAGTCCTTTGTCTGTGTTAAGGCTTGATTCTCTGCCTGTGAAAGTGATCAAAACAATGAGATAAGCTACAGCACTCACCTGGGATGCCCATCTCCTAGCTGCCAGCCCTAGAGAGTAACAGGGTGTAAAATGCATTAATCTAAAGTAAAAGATCAAGGAGCTGTTCCTTCCTCATCAAGGAGTTAAGTTTGCATACTGTTGCTGCTTGAATCATTTATGAAGTGCACCACAGTCCCTTGGAGGATGTAGCTGAATGAGTAGCAGTTAATCTGCAAGATTGATACCATCTCCAACAGGGAAAATGGCACAGAAACACATTGTGGGAATGTACATATTTTGTGAAATTACTTCTCGAGACGTATCCTTTTGGCATCTGCAATCCTGCATCAGTGTGTATAGACTGTAATTGCAATCTCTCTGAATTTTGATATTTTCAAGGAGTTCTTTTCTACTACAATTTTCCCCATACAAATGGCAATATAAAAGAAAGATTTAGGGTTGAAAGGCCAACCACTGAAAAATCCATGAGTGCCAGAAGGAAAATTACAAGTCTAGGTAAAACCATTTGGGTGTTCATGCTGTACACAAGCCTTTATTTAGGTGCTTTTTTCTCCTCCACACCTTGGACATTGTATTTTCCATGCAGTGACAAAATGTACTCCTTTAAATGATCTGTTCTGTTATGGAGCAATGAATGACCATAAGCCTTATTTACTGATTGTCAGCAGCTTCCAGGAAGGACTCATGAACCCAGGTGAACTTTTGCCAGGGTAAGCAGAATCAGCAGCCTGACTCTTCCAAATCTTACAGTATATGGACTTTACAGCCTGATAGATGAGCTTCAACTAGAAAGGAGTCACAGTCAAAAGACAACAGTAGGACTCTGTATTTTGAAATATTCAAATACAATTTTGGTGTAAGAGCCTGGCACAGCATGGAGATTTAATCTCCCTGCCCTGTGCTAGAAGATAGGCCAGGAAAGTGTGCACTTCTGAGTGGGAATGTTGAGAAAGTGTGCACTTCTGAGTGGGAATGTCATGGTCCCTGTTGGTCTGCTTTTGGATAGCTCCTTCATTGCCTCTCCAGCCTCAGGCAAACAAGGAAGCAGGCAGAGCTGGACAGGCAGCAGGTTCTTTTCTATACCAGCAAAGTAGCTGTAGGTGCAAGAATGTTAGGTCTGGCACTTGTGCCTAAGTACCTCCATCTGGAACCAACAACCTTCATCTTTTCTGCAGGGATAGACTGACTCATGACTTTTTACCCCTGTAGCTGGTGGGAATGGAGAGCTCTGGAAATCTCAAAGGTCCCCCAATTTCCACATAAGCTGAGCTGATGAGTTCTGACAAGGCTGACAACCCCTCTGAGGGTGGAGTACACGCTGCTGTCTTACACATCCTTGCCAATACAGAGTAGACTCTGTATTATTGTGTATTGCACTTGGTTTCTGCAAGGACCCAATGGGGTATAACAGCTGGAAGTTTATGCCTTTTATGTAATTTTTTTCCTGTTGCAAAGAGTGAGTTTTATTTTAAGGAACTGCTTTGACTAGCCAGCTATTTAATCCACTTTCTAGTCAGAACATGGTGAAAAAATGGGAAATTGCCAGCCCAATGAACTATGATCATGCAAAAGATGCTAATTTCCCTGGGTAGGCCTAGACTGCAAGTTGTTTTGGTGTCCATAGGTTCAAGCTTTTGTCCTCTGGAAGGCTAGATGGGGAAAGCATCCATTCTTCCAAGAACAGCTTCAAAACTTCAAAGAGTAAATATTGAATATGTATTTCTTTTGGGTATGAACGAGGTTATGCTGTGTGTAGTAGCTCTTGAGAGACAGAATGTCAGTAAGTGATGGAAGGGCATCTCAGATTGCTTCATGGGGAATCACAGATTCACAGAATATCTGGAGTTAGAAGGGACCCACAAGGACCACTGAATCCAGCTCCTGGCCCTGCATAGCACTGTTCCCAAGAGTCACACTATGTGCCTGATGCCCAAATGCTTCTTGAACTCTGTCAGGCTTAGTGCTCTGATCACTTCCCTGGGGAGCCTGTTTCAGTGCCCAATCATGCTCCAGGCAAAGAACCTTTTCCTAATATCCAGCCTAAGTCTCCCCTGAAACATCCATTGTTTCCTCCTCCCCAGAATAAATCCTTTGTTCTGTTCATTTGAGTTCTTGGGTTCTGTTCACTTGGTAACCAGAGATAAGAAAAGCAAAAATCCCTGCCCTTTTGCTTCCCTTATGAGGAAGCTGTAGACAGGAATGAGGTCCTAGGTATAACATTAGGATGAAGAGGCTACCTGTCTAGCTAAGGAGGCTTTGCAATGGTCGAGTATAACCCAGGAACTGTATTGGTTTTTACTTTTTGGCATTCTGTTTTCCAACTTCTTAATCCAGATCTTGATACTTTGCTTTGATAGAATATATTTGCAGTATTTTTCACTCTCAAGTGCCCCTGTTTTAACAAGGAAATCCAAATGAAGCTGATCAATTATTTGTAAAAATTTGTTCTAATCTAACAAATCTAATCTAACTGGTGAATGCAGAGGGCCACAGCCAAACATGTTTAATCACTTCCTGGGACACATTGAGAGACTTTAAAACCTACATGGGAGAGGCTTTATAGAGATATTGTCACCAGCTCCTTGATTGTCTCAAGTCTTTTCTTGCAGAGGGAAAGAATTTCAAGGCAGAGTATAACTTGGAGCTCCCTGAGTCATCGTATAGATCTTGGGTCATTTGGAAATTATTCAATAAAGAGAGAGGAGGAGGAAGAGGAGGTTTTTTTCCCCACCTAAAGACTGTGAAAAGGACCTTCTATGTAAGAGAAGATCTTAGCTTTGGGACAGAAGCACTAATGGTTATAGTATATATGTAATTGTATTGGAGAGTCTAGTATACCTTATTCTTTTAAATGAATAAATGACTAAATAAAAGTCTTTCGTTCACATGCACGGAGTGCAGAATGCTGGATATTCTTTTTCCATGTATGCTAGCATTTTTTTCCACTAAAGAGCATGGGGAATCAGCATAAAAGAGGCCAAGCCACAGGTATGTGATGAGTCCAGGCACAGTGGCAAACATATTCACCCACTGATGACCAACAAACTTCTTGGTATTTAGAAAAATCACCAGTCAAATATAAGAGTTAGAAATTCAAATATATTCCCATATAAACATGCTAAAAATTTTACAGGATATATTATTTAAAGTATAGAAACTCCTGTACAAATATATTTGGGTTCTCTCTTTCCTCAAATGAGCTGTAGTTGTTTATCTCTCTTTATGCTTCCTGAAGATGGACAGTCACTACACTATGCTTTTAGAAAATTAAAAATACATTTCTTCTCCATCACTTCTGTTAACTGTGCCACATCTTACTGAAATGATATTTTCTTGACTGCTTTTCACAGTTTCCTCTACAGGTTTTTTCACCTCACCATTTTCAGGTTTCTTTCCAGAACAGCTGTCTCGGGAGAAACTCTCACCTCCACCTCAGAGCTATACACTGAGCTCCACATAGTGGATGACTCTGTGGAAGATAAATGATGCTGTCTTCAGTGACTGCTTTCTAGGAGGACAAAATGTAAGCAAGAAGTGAACAGACCCTTCAGTGGCACTTGAACATAGGCAGTTAAATCTTCAGTCATCAAAACACACAGGTACCTTTGGACAAGTCAAAACAAGCATATATTTTTCCCATACAACCACAAAAACCTTTCAGTTCCTTAGATACTGTCTTTATTCCTGATGTCATAAGTAACACTAACAGAAGTGGCCAGTGCTGCTGGAAATTGCATTGTTTAATATCTTTTTTCATACCACGCAATGTCAATATCAATATTGGTTTCAGGTAGCTGAGATAAATTTTTGTTGTGAAAATCTTGTAAATGTACTCCAGTTCTCATAAAAAAAAACTTGGAGAAGATAATTAAATATTTTTCGTTGATGTGGGAGAACCTTTCTTTTCTGTGGGAGAAATCATCCTTTTTTCTTCCTTTTCTTGTGGAATATTTTAACTCTACCTGTAGAGTACGAAACCAAGAAATTATTCCGGCTGTGGGACTTATTTTACTTGAGAATTACCCAGGGTAGTAATTTTCTTGCTGCCTGGGAGTGACAAATGTGATTTTTATCTTCCAGCTGTAAATGGGCACAAGTACCTGTCGTCATGGAGTTGTGGACTTAATGTGAGGTGATGATGTTTCACGTAAGTGCAGATGCATGTCGTGGTTTGCACAAGTAAGAGCTGTGGCATGAACCCTCAGGAGATCGAGTAGAAGTCTCTGCTACTGCAGCAGCATTCCATTTCTCCTTGGCTTCTGATTTATTTAAACTGCCTTGCTTTACTCTTCCTTTGAGGTATTAATTGTGGATCTCTCGCCGTACCAGCTCTTGACTTCCCAAATTCAAGATGATTACTGTTTTGATGTCAGGTAAATATTTGCATTGGTTCTAACTCGGGCAAGGTTGAGCTGGCAAATGACTGCCGTGAATTTAGGTATAAAAAAATTTTGTATATATGAGAAAGCTAAAATATACTGACTTCCCTAGACAAAATAATGAAGGATTTTAGGGCAGATTTCTGGATTAATATTATTTGGAAGGAATATGCCTTTGCATTTCCTACTGCAAAAGTTTGTTACCTTTATGTTTTGCTGTGGTATTTTTCTGGCTTTTACCAAAGTAAATTTCTGCAAGATGGTTTAACTTTTGTGTGTAGTGTAGACATTTTTTTTGTGTGCATGTGTGTTTGGTTGTTCTTTTTAAAAAATACATTAAAAATTTTATTGTATTGTTGCCATCTGTTGATGCACTAGATGCTTGGAAAAATACCATTTTCCCCCTGTTTTGTCATAGATTTTTTTCTTTTATTGAATAACTATGGAAATAATTTGCAATATTTCTGAAAAATGCTGATGGAAAATGATTATGGAAAAGAGATTATGTTGATGGATCTAATTTACATGTGTATAAACCTTGCTGCTGATACTGTAAGCTTTGTCAATTAGTGCTATAACAATCCTTTTAAGGAACTTGTTGCATCAACCAAATCCAAATTATTTTGATCTGTTATTGCTTTAAGTTCCCATCTCAACATTACCACACAGCTGGCAAAGCAGTTTCTCTGTTTTGTCCTCAAAGGGGAGGGAAGCAGTGTCATCCACTCAGCTCTCAGATTGATTTATCTTAATGCATTCTCCGATTTCTGTTGATTCCTCTATGATCTGGTTGATACTTTGAAATTTATTGTCTGCTATTCTTATTCTTTTGGCAGCCCCCTTATCCACAGATTTTCCTAGCTATCTGTAACCCTCTGGGAGGCCCTGTCTGCTGAAACAACACCACTTTTCTGCCATCGGGTTTTCAGGTGAATAGGAAAGAGTTTTGGCTGTTGTTTTATATTTATTTTACGTTACAGTTGTCCCCATTGCTCTGTTGCTGAAGGGTAGCTCTGATATAGACTCAAAAGGAGCAATAAGGAATATAAAATGCCCACAGGAAGGGAAGGCACTACAAGATTGACATCTCACCTTATTCACTTCCATATGCTGGAACTGAATCTTGCTGCCTCTTTTGGCCACTTTTATGGGTCTCTGAAGTAAAAGAAGCACATAGCAAACAAACCCACTTTTATTGAACAGCTTTAAAATTTGCTGTATGCTGTAATATTTTCTTAAAGACATCTCTCTAACAGAATGAATATGCACAGTGTCAAGGTGAGGTAAACCAATTGTGACACCACTTTCATACTGGGAGTCTCTCAGAGAATGCAGTAATTGAAACTTAGCCTGGTGACACTGGTGTTGCTTTACAAGGTTGGAAAAAGAAGACAACCAAATGTGCCTGTACAGCTATAATTAATCCTCTCACAAATTTGGTGTGCAATTTTGCAACTGGATATAGAAGACTATTATTTCTGCACCCTGTATGTTCTGCCACTGATTATACAACACAAAAGAAAGATGGGTGTGGATTTGTTGACCTACTTATTGTGAATATAAACCTAGCTTATCTTTGTCTCTCTATCGTCTTTGCAGAATACTGGGGATGTCAAATAAAGCTAAAATTAATCACCCCATATGAGTGTTATTCAGAATGATAGATTGTGGTTTTAATGCATCAACAGCCTAGTGACACATCAAAGAAAGACTTTAGGAGCAATCTAGAGGAGAATAATGAAGGATTTTCTTGGACGATTTGCTAAATTCTTCCTAAGAGGGAAAAGCATAATGAAAAAAAACAAAGTGTGTTTGAAAGTGAAAGTTATCAAGTAGGCTGATTGGAGGTAACTTCTTGAAACTGAATATGAGATAATTGTGAGCATGGAACAAAGTTGTGAAGAGCCCATAGAGAGGGAATAAATACCTGATGAACAATGCAGTAGATGGCAGAGCTGTGAGAGTGATTCAGAGATGTGACAATCGGGAGAAATGATCATCAAGTGTGATTACTATCCAAGTGCAGAAAAAAGGCCACAGGAAAAGCCTGGTTTATTTTTTTCTTTTTTTTGGGAGCTGGTAGACGGAAGAGTTGTTTCTTCATAGAAAAGTTATGGAGAGAGTGGCTGCAACATGTAACAATGATGGTGGTATCAGTACTATAGACGAAGATGATGCTCTGTTTATACCCAGCAGGCAGAGCAGGCTGGCAGCACTCATGGCTGTTGAGATATAATGCAGTGATGAAGTTTTGCAGGAAAAAAATGATGGATTCTTTATGGCTGTGTTAAGCTTGGTATGGAATAAATTATTAGACCATAGAATCATAGAATGGTTTGGGTTGGAAGGAACCTGAGATATCATCTAGTTCCAATCCTTCTGGTGTGGACAGGGAAACCTTGCACTAGACCAGGTGGCTCAGACCCCCATCCAGCCTGGCCTCCAATACTTCCAAGTATGGGGCACCCACATCTAGTGGGTGTTCTAGTGCTTCACCACCTTCACAGTAAAGAATTTCCTCCTAATATGTAATCTAAACCTATTGTCTGTCAATTTAAAGCTTTGTCCTGTCACTCCACTCTCTTGTAAATAGTCTCACTTCACCTTTCTGGTGGGGTCCCTTCTGGTGACCACCTCCAAAACCTCCTCTTTTTGAGAGCCAACAATCAGATAGGCAAGATTATATCTAGAGTTGTGTAAGATAGGTCTGCAGAATTAAGCTAGAGCTTTAAACAATCTGCAGGAAGTTGATATTTACACTTCTGATTTAGATTAAATAAGTAAATTTTAAGGTAAAAGAGGATATGGGTGAGAGCCCTCAGAATCTGGAAAAGACAGAGATGAGATCTTCTAATGGAAATAATGAATACCTGAGACAAAACTGTATGAATAGATGACCTTGGAGGTGTCAGAAAGAATTATAGAGGAGTATGACTTCTCATGCGTTCAAAAATAAGAGTTTTTAGTTTTGCTGGTGAAATAGACACTTTCTGCAATTTATTCTGTTTTTATTCTGTGTAATCCAAAATAACATTTTCTTTGGCTAAATTTTGACTGCTCAAAAATGCAATAATTACAAATGAAAGTAGTTCAATGTGAAAACCAACTGTTTCATAGTGAAATTATTTTAGTAAATAATGTTGACTTTCCACATAATACTAAAAAACCTGGTGCAAAATTACAAATATTTTTCCTTGCTCTAATTGAGGGAAAATCAAGGAAAACAGGGTCATATCAGGAGACCATACACTGAGGCTGTGGCATCAGGAACTTAGAACTGGTACTACAAGCTGAATAGTTTCTTTTTACAAGTAGGTACATGTTTGAAAAGACTCACACAAGTATTGGGTTGTCAATGTATACATTGTTCCTTTGGTTCTGTGAAGGTTAACCACTTTGAATAATTCAAGACAAGCAAGGGTTTTCAATTTTTATGGACAGAAACAGAAAGGAGTGATTATTTAAGAATGTTTTTTATTTGCAAGTGCCTACCCTTATATTCTGGTTGGAATTTCTACTTAAACCGGTGACTAACCAGCTTCCAAACTATGACCTGCCTCATGGCCCAAGCACTGATCTGGAGTGTGTGTGGCCCAACCTCAAATTCCTTCTCAAACTTAAAAAAAAGTCAGGAGATGTAGTGGTGGGTTGAATCCCCATTCTGTAAAGGACATGTCTTCATTGTCAATCTCTCTGTATTATTTTCAGGTGCTAACGTCTAATTTCTATTTTAAAAATATCTCTATGGCTGCTTATTTTATTCTATTTTAATTTAAAAGCTGTTTCTGTCCAGAGTGATGTATAGTGTTAAGCCTGCAAGCTGCAGAGCAATGGGAGCTAAGTACCCTAGGTATTAATAGGCTAGGATGTTTCATTTGCATGGTTCTATGAACTAAATATTATCCGCTTTACCATTCCACTGTAAAGAACATGTGGTGAGAAAGATGCTGAAAGGAGGCATACAATAAATATTGTATGGAGTTGGAAATATGACTAATTACTGCATCTGAAAAGTTATCATCTTATATTTGTATGTTTTGGAAGAAGTACAGCAGTATGCAAATTTCTTCATTATTTTCATTTTCTTATTCAAAATAACTTGAGAACTTTGATTTTATTGGTAGCATTCATGAAAGTATCTAAATGTTACAATGTTAGAGTACAGCAAGGCTCTATTTGCATTATATTCAATCAGTAACTGCTATGGTAACTTTGCCGTTGAGTTTTTACTCATGTTTCCACATACTTTGCAAAGAATATGTTTTTCCCTTACAGATGGAGGAAGTCTGGGATAGAGAGGTTGAGACACCTGAAATCTCAAAGTGAATCAGAAGCAGAGACTGAGAGGGAGTCTAGGTTTGATTATTTGTTGTTTATCCCTTTATTCACTGGATCATAATCTTGCTCTTAAATTCCTAATCCCTTTGTAAGTAACTGATGAGGTTGCTGTTTTTCTGGTTTGGACCAGCTGGATGGCATATGTTATTTGAGGGAAACTGCATTTTTCACACTCAGGAGTTAATAATCTAACATGCCTTACTGGGTGGGTGTTTAAAGTTTCTGTAACCAACAAAAGTGAGAAGAGAGCCAAGACAGCAAATAAATCCTTACACTGAGACAATGAAAATTCCAATTCTTAATAGCACTCCCTCAAATCCTATTTTAATCTAACTTTTATTGAAATATTTCAGGAGGAAAGATTAAAAAAACACAGGGGAAATAATTAATGAAAGCAAAATAAGTAGATATCCCCACAGAAAGAAACAGCATTTGAGGAACTTTATCCCTAGCTCCTGCGCTCTCCCCCTCTCTTGTGAAAATGCATTCTATACAATTTTTTTAACTTGTTGAAAACTCCTGTTTACTTGTTTCAGCCTCATTCTTTGGTTCCACAATGTTTTGAGAATCTTTAAAATGAGTTAATTTCCTGTTGGCTAAGGCATGAATGGTAAATCTCTGTTTAGCCATGCCTGAATTCCTCTGATCTACTGGCAATATGGGATATTGCTTGTGAATTGAAAAAGGTATTGATCTGGGATGTAAAAGTGATGGATGGTCTCTCACAGCTTTTAGCCCTGGGGGAGCACCATTGGCCAGACCACTCTGGAGCAGAGCTCTCATTCAGCACTTTCAGCAAGTACTGACCATTGCAGTCTTGGCTTTGGTCCTCTGGGCCAGGCACTGAGAGCTGGCACTGCTTGGTTTGCACTACCCTGAGAACAACCAGAGCTCAACAGGGTTGCAAACAAGGGAGCTATCCTATGAAGAGCCTGTGGGAAATAATATAGAAAGGCACCATCTTTGAGGAATGTGAATTTTGCTATTTAAGGAACTATTGATAATGTCAAAATATCCCCCCAAAGAGTGAATTTTGAACAGTAAACTCTCAGGAGGAAGCACATATCACTCTAGAGATAATCAATTGGTTAACTGAAGCCTTAAAGGAAGTGAAAGACAAAACCCTGTTACCAAGGAAAAGTTTGTGTGGTAACTCCCAAATTTTGATGAGAAATATGTTATCACTGTAATCTGTTTATGCATGTTCTTTCACAAGAAGTGCAGCAGGCCAAACAACTTGAACAGATTTTGTTTATAATACATGTAGTGACATCAACAAAAGATTTGGAAAGACACTGTATTCATACTCAGTGCCACAAAATGTTACAAAATTGCTGCCTTTGCAGAGTTCCTGGCAAAACAGGAAATAAATGAATAAAAAATTGCATGAGAAGCAGAAAATAAATTTGAAAATAACATTAGATGCAGAAAAATATAGAATGCTGCCTTAGATACGGGAGCTGGAGGGGATCAGATTTTCAGCCTAATTGTGGGGTAGAGTGAAGGCTGGAGAATGATCTGAGAAAATGATCCTTAGAGGAGGAGATGATCAGATAACATGAAAATTCATGGACTATTTTGAAAGTCAGACTTTTCAATTTGTGTTCAGAATTTCTCTATAATAAACACAAGTATTCTTGCATAAATTATGCTGAAATTGTGGTATGAGGTTAGGTACCAAATGCTGTGTATTACCATTCTTGGAGTTTAAAGACTTGGAACATAAAGGTCCATTTACTTTTTTATTGTCTTTTTTTTTCTTAATTTCCTTCAAGCCTGGAAGAATCGGTAACCATGGAATTTACTCTTAAAAGAGTTCCAAACAATAAAATTACTAACTAAGTTTTTTTCTTATTTTGGGATAAATGGTGTGAATCAACATAACACTGCAGAAGTCAGCTTTCTACACAAATTGCTGATAACAAAAAAGTGGTTAATAAGGAACAGAGGCTTCAAAAAGGACTTCTAAGGACGCTAAACCCCAGAGCTCTCAATTGCAAGCACTTTGAGAACAGAACTTTTGCCCCAAAAGTCAAATCCTAGAACATATACTCCACCCATCTCACTCCACTAAATAACTCTCTTCTCCAAACTGGAAGCTTGGCATTGGTAGCAAAATGCTCACTGTTCCAGAGAGGTGTCAAAGGGAGAAATCCAAGCTGTATTCAGAACACAAGGTCATATTGTAGGAGGCTTTGATATCAAGAGATTGGATGGTGAGATTTCCAGCCTTTGTAAGAACCAGGTTGTACCCCTTAATGCTAAATTGGCTCTCCCTTTTTCCAGAAAGAATGTATTTTGCTTATGTTTCCAAAGAAAGATTAACTTTGTAGGCAACCAGGGTCTGGACTTTTTAAACTCTTACCATTCCCTCTTGCCCTCCAGAGACCCCATCCCCCAAAAGAGAAAGCCTTGAAATTTAGTAATGTGGCCTGAACTTTTTTGCAGAAGTAGCAGCCACCGCTATTCCTGTTATACTAATGTCCATCCTGCTGCATCACTAGAATCTTGTTTTCACTATTCCCACTTATCCTTTAAAATGAGATGAAACTACAGGACAGACATCTGTGCTTCCGTAAAAGCAAAGCAAAAGCCCAAACTCAGACAGTGAAATGTTTTAAACACTGCTGCTGAAACCTCTGAAAGGAAATTTGCTTCATTCCTTGAAATAAGCATCCCTGTGCTCAGATCCAGACAGATCACTTTGTGATTTCCAGCCCCCCATCTGAGAATATTTACAAAATCACTGACTCTCATTTTACTTTTCCAAATGATGATAGGACAAATTTAAAGGCCACATTTTTCAGAGTAGGCTCACCTCTCTAAATACTTCAGAAAGGGTATTTTTACTGTATTATCTTGCTTTTCACTCATTTTCAAACTGAAGTTAAAGATATGCCATTCCACTGAATACTTATCTCCTGATATTTTATTTAAATGTATTTAAATCTCCTTTTTTAATTGGATATAAAATAGCCCCTGGTTACCTGAGGATTATCAGTGATTCACTGATTTTGAAACACCTTTTAACCAAATCAGCAGTGTAGCATTTAAAAATAAACACATGAAATCAAATGAAAGAATGGATTATTGACCAGCTACACATTCATCTTATAAGGCTGAATCCAGCTGTAACCATTTGTCACTTCAGTTTGAAGTGTTTATTTATGATTTTTAAGATGATAGTAGCAAAAAAGCTTTCTGAGAGCTAAAACTACATCAATCCCTCAGCAATGTAATTTGCTGCATTAATCTGGAAATTAACCTGAGGCTTAATCTGGAAATAATTGTCTAGATTTTGTAGTTTGCATTATGATTTCTTTTGAAGGCAGTGTGAATTGCTTCTTTCATAAGGGTGAAAAAACTGTTGTACACATGGAATCTTATGTTAATCCTTGTACACTTCATGTGCAAATATCTACAAATATTCTCAGTTTCTCTCTTGGAAAAAAAGGGGATATAGAACAGAGAGGACTGTGTAATTTAATCTAATTTGCTGCTATTACCAAACAAATCCACTGAGCTTCATCTTGCACTTAAAGTGTTTTCCCTCTCTGCTGAAGGAGGCTTCCAAAATTTGATTTCTTTGTTGCTTAGAAATATTTTTTTCACCTCTGGTTGAAATTTATTTATGATCAGTCAGTTTATAGCCATTTGCTTTTCCATTGACATTGACTCTAACTTTGAATAGTTCCTTTTCCATCCTTTCTGTTTACCTTTTGATCAATTAATAGAGAACCTTAGGATCCACTTTCAGACTTCCTTTCTCTGGGTGTGTGATCTAGCCTTCTTTTAGCCTTCTTTACTAACATCAGCCTTCCACTTCCTTGAGCACCTTAGAAACCCTTCTCTGATCTGTTCCAGATTGAATTAATTTTTATTGCCCTTGGGAGATGAGGGCTGTGCACAGTATTCCGGGTAAGGTTTTACAGGGGCCTTGTAAAGGAGGATGATACTTAAAACATTTATTTTGTTGCATTATCTACCTCTGTATAGTCAACACCCCCTATTAAAATAGGACTTTTTGGGCTGATAATATTTTTCAAATATATGAGCCAAAATACTCACAATACATGTGTGGGTGGTAGTTAAAGAGGCAGGAGGGGTTTCAATCATCTTTTATTAAAACCAGCTTTTTAGCAATTTGCTTTCATGGGTGTAAGAAGATATTGTCAACAGGAATTTATTCTGGACACATGGAAAATTCTGTATGTGAAATTCAGTTTCTGGCTTTTCCTTGTTACAGAGCAATACCAAACCCAGGATGCTGAGTTCTCAACTATTAGTTTTAGTTTAATATATGTCAGGAAAAGAAAGAAAGCAAAAACTCTTGAGTTCTCCAAATTGCAGTGGCATCTGTTCAGTAAAAAGAAGAAGTAATGCATAAGTAAATGAATACTATCAACATATGGTGACAGCTCCTAGATCTGTTTTGGCATGGAAGTAAAGTAGGGGAGGCTTAAGAAATGTTCAAGCTAATGGATAATTCTGGTTCAAACAAGCTCAGCAGGTAGTCACTTTCTGAGTTTTTTTATGACTTACTAAGGTTTCTGGAAGCATTTTCCTTGTATGTAGGAGTGAGGACCATCAGGTGAGGCTCCTGGTTGCAAGCATGCTATTTCCTTTTTGCTGGTATGAAAAATGGTTTCTCTGTATAGGAAAGAGTGGCTTGTGACCTATCTTTATGGCAGGCTGCCCCCCTGCTGACCTGCAGGAAGCAGATAAAATATATGTGGAAAGGGTTTAATTCATCTTCCTCTAAACCCAAGCACTCTTGGTTAGAGCTGAGGCTTTCTCTGCAAAGAGTATTTCCTAGATAGCTCGGCAGAACCCAGCTCCAGCAACCTTCAGGCCATGGAAGTAAAAGTTTAGACCCAGCTTTTCCCAGCTGAATGAAATCCCTGCAAATCTCTGGGTCAGGAGAATATGAATAATTAGCCCAATGCTTAAAACAGGGCTATCACCTATATGCCAGGTACTGCCTTTCTCTGGGAGCTCTCCAAGTTCTCTGCTGATAGCATCTCTTTGAGATGTATTTTTAGCTCATAGTCTGCCAGGCATGGATTTATAACCTGATGCTGGAAAAAGTCCTGGTATCATTGCTGCTGCCTGGAGCCTTCCTGAACCTAATTTAAATGAGTTCCTTGATCCCTTTTCATGTTCTCTCTCTTTAGACATCTTCTTGGGTCTGTCTTTTCAGAGCAGATCCTGCTTCCTCCAGGCAGCACAAGCAGTAAGCACCTGCAGATGCACCTGTGCTGTCACCCCATCGTGTGCTCTCCTCCATCCGCAGGCAGAGGCACTTCTGACCTGCTTGCCTCTTGCTTCCTGTCTCCACTGTGGAGCTGCAAGTTGTCAATGATTGACTGATTCAGCTGGTTTTTCTGGATTAACTGATTTAGCACAGCAGATCTGGTGAATGCTGAGTGGAAGCCAAAATTTCATTAGCTTTCTTTCCTTTCTCTCTTCAAAATAGCTGGGCTCAAATCTGTAAAAACCCTGTAATTAGTTAAGAGTCAAAGGTCCGCTCTGACATTTTTTTTGAAGTTCTAAAGTCAATTTGGAGATTAAGCAAGGGTTTTTCAAATCTAAAGGTTGTTTTCACCTTTAAACAACTGCTGTCAACTTACCCCAGAATAATTATCATTTTAAATGAGCTGGGGTACTTTTAAACTAAATGTGCTCAGGGTAGGTGCTTGTTTTGTGGGAGATTTATCAAGGTGGTCAAGTACTAATAATTTTTATAGGAAACCTCAGTCTTAAGCTGGCCTAGTTGTGTTGCAGTGCTTGTTTGTTGAGGCTTTATTCTTTCAGATATAGTAAGGAATTTCTGAGAAATGAAAAATAAAAAAAAAATTAAAAAAATCAAAATGTGTCCTGATAGAGGAGTAAGGGAAGAGAATTCATGTTACCAAAATTCAGAAACTGAAACAGGGTGTTGGGTTTTTATGCAGTCTGTGCAGAATAAAGGTGCCAGCCTGCCTCCTCTGAATGTAGTGGCACTGAGGATTAGACTCTGCAGCTCAACACCTAAAATTAAGATAGTTTCTTTGCATCTCTATCCCTCTTACCTTTCAAATGCATTTTCTAGAGGCAAGGGATCTGTCTGGCAGAGAGTGTCCACGAGGAAATGAAGGTTTAGGCTGCAGATGGATGGCAATGGGAGAAGAGGTGTTGTTTTAATGAAAACTGGAGAACATTGTTTAGCAGACCAGCAAAATTTTGGGTAAAGATTACAAGTGTCACCATAGGATACCTGTTTTTATGTGGGCAAAAAATGCATTAATAATATGATACACAGCTGTAAACTGTGTGCACATTGCACAAGCAAAACTGAAATAGCTTTTCTTGTCCTATGAATTTTCAACTTAATTTGTGCATTCATATACAGAAACTCTCTTAAAAATTTCTCCAGGTCACTCACGATGCTCAGAGTTTGAAACATGCTTGTGTTTGGAAAACAGCCATTGGAATTCTGTGTCCAGATCACTTTCACTGCTTGAGATGTATGTAGTGCATCTTCCTCCAAGGACTCAATTCTTTGAATAACTGCTTGTACTTGAACAATAAGTGTAGCAGATCAGACCATAACAATGTTCGCACTCATTTTGCTCTGATGTGGATGGCTAATGAGAGGTGCAAGGCAGCAGGGGAAAATCAGAGGCAGCGGGGTTGGAACCTTGTGATATGGGTGGTGAGGCACAAACATCCTCAGCTGCTTCTCTAAAAGCATTTCTGTCTTCTGAAAGACCTTCAAGGTTCACTCTTCTCTTGTGTACTGATTGACAGGTTGCATTTCAGGTGAAGAATTGCTTGTGCAGATCTGGGACTATTCTGAAACATGTACCTTGCTGTTTTTAAGATTACTGTAACTCATGATAGTTTACAAGATGGGTTGAAATTTATTGCTGAGCTGAAAGTAGCTAGATGCATTTTTTTCTTAGGGGACAGTAGAATTTAAGGTTCTATTAACAAAGCTGAGTCAATGACAGAGCTGTACAACAGATGGAGAGAAATAATTTATCCTAAAGGTCTAGTGAAACTTGTGTACTATTGCCACCTACAAAATATTCAGTTTTACTTATATATTATATGATAAAAGTGTCACGGGTTTTCACCTAACCACATGAAGAGTAAAAAAAAAGTAGTATTTTGCAATTCTGTAGTTACTGAATCTACCATCTGATGTGTAACCAGGGTAGGAAGTTCCTGTAGAGAATTCACTGTTACAGCATGCTTTTCTAAAAATTGTTCTTATTGTTGTCTCTTTGTATTGTACCTTTTCACAGACTAGCTTTTCCTGCTATTTTTCTTGGTTTGTTCTGTGGTTCCCACAGTGTATGAAGCACCTGTCTGGCTTAATTTAGTTGAAAAAAAAGGAAGCACAAAATAGTTAGATCTATAAGGTGACAGCTGTAACAAGAGAAAGGAAACAAATGTTATTTATAATAATAGGCAGTTTACTCTTCCAGTGCAGCAATTTGTGCTTTCTGGTGTGGCTGCTGGCTGCTGCCAGCCCTCCCAGCAGTGATTCAGGGCCTCTCAGTCACTGAGCAGTGCTGGACTGGGGATTTCTGCTGGCTGGCTCATCAGAGCAAAAGGATTATATCTGGACAAAGCCACTTTGAAATATCAGAAATGTAGGATGATGAAGGGAAGATGACCAGTGGTTTTTGAATTAATCAGAATTCAGAAGCAAAGATGGGAGATACTGGCATATTTTTTACAATGACTCAGTCAGAATTTTGCAGCAGTTGTAAGCCTGGGCAAAGTTTGACCTCCTATGTTGTCAAAGTTGTACTTTCCTCCAGTTCATAAACAAACAAAATATTTCTTCTGAAATTCCTGCAACATTGTCTACCTTATGGATGTAGTTTTCCTTCTTGATCCTATTGACTGTTTCCTACTATGTATAATACAATTAAAGATACAGTAAGATGGTCATCAGATTTTGCTACGTTAATTTCAACTATGACTAGAAAGAAAGTTTCACAATCTGAAGTTTATGAGTAAAAAACACCCCAAAATTCCAAAAGAACCTCTAGAAACAGCATCAACCTTAAAAGTGACTCCCTATTTATCTTTACTTGGGCAGCAGTATCAAAATGTAGTGTCTTCTAGTGTTGTTTTGATAGTAAATTAGATTTTGTCACAGGTAGCAATAGAGCTGCAGACAGAAGATTTATAACCTTTAGCAGATATTCAGCAAGAGAGATCCTTGGAAAATCTGCCATATCCTGGTGGGCTACATCAGAACCAGCATGGCCAGCAGGTCAAGGGAGGTGGTTCTTCCCCTCTATTCCTCTCATGATACCCCACCTGGAGTGCTGCACCCAGCTCTGGGAACTCCAACAGAAGAAGGGTATGGACCTGTTGGAGAGAGTCCAGAGGAAGCCACAAAGATGATTAGAGGGCTGGAGCACCTCTCCTGCAGAAACAGGCTGAGAGAGGTAGGGCTGTTCAGCCTGGAGAAGAGAAGGTTCCAGGGAGACCTTAGAGCACCTTCCAGTACCTAAAATGAGCCTACAGGAGAACATGGGAGGGACTTTTGACAGGGGCATGTAGAGATAGGATAAGGAGAAATGGCTTCAAACTGAAAGGGGACAGGATTAGATTAGATATTAAGTAGAAAATTTTCACTGTGATGTTAGTGAAGCTCTGGAACATGTTGCACAGGGATTCAGTGGGTACCTTGGAAGTATTCGAGACCAGGGCTCAATGGGGCTTTGAGCAACCTGCTTTAGTGGAAGGTGTACCTGCCATGGCAGGAGGGCTGGATGATCTTCTAACTCAAGATCTCTCCTCTCCTCTCCTCTCCTCTCCTCTCCTCTCCTCTCCTCTCCTCTCCTCTCCTCTCCTCTCCTCTCCTCTCCTCTCCTCTCCTCTCCTCTCCTCTCCTCTCCTCTCCTCTCCTCTCCTCTCCTCTCCTCTCCTCTCCTCTCCTCTCCTCTCCTCTCCTCTCCTCTCCTCTCCTCTCCTCTCCTCTCCTCTCCTCTCCTCTCCTCTCCTCTCCTCTCCTCTCCTCTCCTGTTAGAAATATGTGTTAGTACCATCTTAAGATCAAGATTAATCCTATGACATCCCAAATCTTGCTTTCAAGAATTTGAAATGTGATTTGTAGCTCCTTTAAGCCTAAAAAGTAATATTTCTTGGAAGAGGAGTATAGGGCATCTTATCTCTAGTGGATTATTTTAATAATACCTTTATCAGCTTTGTTATCTATATTTTTTCCTTCTTTCTGCATTTACAAAGAAAAACATAAGGAGGAGAAAAATATGGTTTTGAAAGATACAGTTCATATTTTGAGGGTTTCTAGATAGCAATCAAGAGTAGGTAAAAACAGCACCAGACCACAGAAAGTAAACCTGTGAGGTGTTTGTGTACAGCTTTTATTTATAAGCTCAGAGAAAGCTAATTAACACGCTTACCATAAAAAAGGTGGTAAATAGGTTGGAGGCTGTTTTAAAAGCTATTGCATTTTCTAAATTAACCAATATTTTAAGTCTTCTCCTGACTTTTAGACAGTTAGCCCCTACCATTTTATACTGGCTTGCCTGAATTCAAAGCAGAATATCCACCCTGTCTTTGGGGCAAAGAGCTTCAGGGATGTAATTTGTTAGAGAAATATACACTTAATTATATAGGCCTAGAAATATTATACTGCCATAATTTACAAAGTTACTTAACTATTGCTTGTGAAATATTCTATATAAAATGAAAAATGAGCCCACATATATTTGTTTAAAGTTTGCATATGACATTTCAAAAATACATTGATCATGGAAGGTGTAAAGGACCTCTAATGCTGTCAACTATGACTCTTTGGCTATCTCACTGCTATTTCCTCTGCATTGTCTACAGATAATGACTGTGCTGTAGTCTTGCAATCATTATTTCCATTTTTCTTTTTGTGATTTATCCTGTGTCACTAAGGAACAAAGTCTGCTTAAGTATATTTTTATTATCCTTGTCTAAGAGGGCTTTATGATTATGAGTTTCCATGGTGCTTGCTGGAAGTTCTTTGTTGCTCTCACTCAACAGCATTATTTTAAGTCATAACATCCTATAATAATCAGGTGAATATATCACTATGTAAGCAGCACACAAATGTATTTATTTTCCTCACTAGATTTTAATTTGACATTTTTTCCCTTTAGAGGTTGATTCAGTGAAACAGAGCCAGATAGAGTCGATGGGGAAAAAACACCTGTTCTAAACTCTGGAGTGGCTCGTACAATACTCACAGATTGCCTGTACCAGAAAAGATTCCATTTCCTTTGCATATTTCCTACATCTGAAGATGTACTTGACTGATATCTTAACATTCAATACACACTATTGCTAAACTTGCATTTTATACTTCAAAGTTCTGTAATTTCCTCATCTTTATTATGAGTGATTTATGGAACATTCTGTTAAAGTAAACATTGATAGCATCAGGTAGTGCCTTCAGAACAAATGAAAACAATCATATTTCTGTCAAAAGTGGATGGAAATAATAATAAGACAATATCTGCACCAAGTGCAACCCAAATTTTGTTATTAATGCATAAATTTTATTTATGTTTACAATATATTGAAATACAAATAATGTACACAGTAGAAATGATAATGTGTTAGAACTTCTGGACTTTTTACTTACATTTCTAGTTAGTATGCATAGGCTGACATTTTTAATAAAATGTTTATTGGGAACCTGGAACAGTGTTACCATGAAATAACAACAGCCTCAGAAATTATATAATCTGAGAATTACAGAGGTATTTATTACTCTTCTCCATTACCTATGGGCTTTCTAAAGTGTTCAAAGCAAATAAATTAATCATTCTAAGTGAACAGAATATTAAAATCAGAGAATGCTGAAATTAATTTTTTAGCTTACTTTAGAAGATGAAAATAGCCTCAGATATGATTGTAGGCAGTGCTTGAAGTTTATGTAATTTGCACTTGATGCTGTTATGGGGATGACAGAAAGAAAGGATCCTCCATATATTGTGGAATTTACAAAACTAGATGCAATAACTAAAATAATTGCATGAGTCTGGAAAATACACTCCTGAAAGCCTGGTACCCTTGCACCCCAAACCACTTCCCAAGTATGATACAGTAAACTAAAGCTTCTCTTTCTGAAATTGGTGAATATGGAACATTGCCTAGTGTTCAAAGAAAAGAAAACTTCTTTATATTTTTGTACATTTTTATATATGGATACACTTAAATACACATATCTGTGTCTGTCTGTACACATGTGTCTGTTAGTTTGCTTAAAATTTTTAAACCCACTGGATAATTCCCAGTTGCCATGGTAAAACTAAAGACCTTATTAACCCTGCATATTTTGTGACAGTAGGTGACCTGGGAGAAGTAAGGTATTATAAATGTTTCAAGGGAGGTCAAGGCTCCTTAAAAGTACCAAAGTACCTTAGATTTTTAAGCCTTTTTTTTTTTTTTAATGAAGCTAGTAGAAGGGCTACTTCAGCATGGCATTTTTAAATTTATCTTTTTTGGTTTTTACTTTAAGAATACTACCTTAAAATTTTTAGAAATTGAACTCCATGCTGAACAGTAATTTATTAAGTTCCTACAGATCACATATAATAAAATGTGAGTACCATAAATATTCTGGCCTTCTCTTCATCAATGACAGTTCACTTTTATTACTTTAGACTGACTCTGATCTTGGTTTACGAAAATCTAAGTTAGTTCTCATCAGTGCTGATGATGTATTTTGGGCATGCCTGACATGGGCATTAATTACTGAGTATAATAAAGATTTGAATATAATCTAGTACTTGTAGAATAGCAATTTAGATTCACTATTTTTCTCTTAGTTTCTGTATGGTGACAACAGATTTTTTAAGGCTTATGTTTTTATGGTTCATTTCTTAGGTTTCATATCAATTTCTAGCATAGTTTTTAGAAGATACACCACTGTAATGTAAATACCATCTTATTTTCCCATCTAATTTTCACTAGCACTTTGCATATATAGCTTTTTCAAGATCCTTTTTCAGATATTCTCTATTGCCTACTGACAGGTAATGAAATACAATATGCTAGGTCAGAGCTTTTACCCCTGATCCAATTTTGGATGACCCCTTTGAAAAACTATGGGGCAAGGGATTGTTGTCAGAATAGCGGAATTTGGAAACCTCTGTGAGTCCGTGACAATTAAGCTACAGATGCTTGCCAAAGATGTTGTTTTTTTTTTTCAAATTCAGCTTAATCAGCATAGAGTTGATAATTGTAACAGCAGGTTGAGGGCTTCTTGGCATGTCTAACAATAAAATAGTGCATATAATGATAAAATTACTGTATAGTGTAAACTACATATCAAGCCAAAAATTGAATGATTTTATTGTTTCATACTGTGTCCCCAGATCTGCAGAGCACATAAAATAAAAAGCCTATCTTTGCCTTTTATTCAGAAACCTGCTTGTGAGACCCTTCTGTTCAATTTCATCACTCAGTTAATTACTTAATTTTGTTGCTATGGTCCTTGGGAGCAAAATTCCTTCCTTGGGAAGGAATTTTCAAACTATTATTGCATAACCTGAATTTCTGAACTAGATCCACTCTGAAATTAATATATTCAGAAATACTTTTGTGTAATACTTGAATGTATCAGACCTATGATAATATTTCATTGGAAAAAATGATAAGTTAAATTCATACATCACAGGGAAAAGGCAGAGAAGTCACATTTATTATTTAGTTCAGGCCGCTTTAAATTAGTGTTTGGGACCATGAAAAGGACTGAAATGAGGAACCAAACATTTCCAGATCAAGTACCTTAAGTAGATGCTTAAAATTGAGTAAATACCTCTAATCAGGTAGTAACAAAGACATCCTTTGTGAATGATAAGCCAAAGAGGAATTAGCATCCTGCCATTACCAGACCTGAACATGCTAAGTTAATGATATATTTATATATATATACATATATATGGGTATAGCTTCAGAATGAGCTATGTAATCTTTTAAAATCTGTTCTGCAGTTGTAAGGCATACAACATGTACTTGGATATGTGTGACCGTGGTCACAAGGGTTTTCAGGATGAAGAAGAGGCGAGAATGTTGACTCCATGATCAGAAGTCTTGATTTATTATTTTATGATATATGTTACATTAAGACTATACTAAAAAGAAATAGAAAAGAAAAGGTTTCTTCAGAAGCTAGCTAAACTAAGAATAGACAAGAATGAATAAAAAAGATCTGTGTCTCAGACAGAGAGCAAGACCCAGCTCTGCCATGAGCGGTCAGTAAATCCAAACATCCACAGGAGACAATCATGGGTCTACCTGTTGCATTCCACAGCAGCAGATAACCATTGTTTATTATGGTTGCTGAAACTGCAGCTTTTCACAAGGAAAAATCCTAAGAAAGGATTTTTCATGAAAGATGTCTGCGACATATATGGAAAATTGTGGGCCATCTGGAGTGAAACTGATGGGAGAATGGTCAGAGACCAAAGGAGCACGATTTTTGGGGAAAGAGAAAGAGATATTGTTGGACTTGAAGAGGATAATAAGGGCACAGATGAAGACCTATAAGAGGAATAGAATAAATTTGTTTCTGTACTCCTGATGCATTGTAATAGTAATGACCTTACATGGTAGCACTGGAAAATTTGTTTCCCTAGTGTAACTGGTCTACACTGTCTTTGTGGCTGTGTGGTCTCTATTAGTGCACATCTTATTATAATCATTCTAAAGAGCAAAAATATGTCAGGATTGCTATAAGTAGCTTTTGGAGGGAGCTACACAGGTGACTTCTTGAGTGGTAGTCTAACCCTATGAATCTGGGAAAGACCCCCCCCTTTGTTTAAACAAAACTAAAAATACTGAGGTATACTCAAGGACTGTATATGTTACAGAATGATTTTTCTTCAATGTTTTCCTCACTTTTTTTGCTTTTAATTTATACAACTTTTTTATTTTGCTACTTCATTGCAATTTTCCAGCAAGGATGGAAAATGGCTCTCAGCTGAGAGCAGAGAAAGCTGGAACAAAATGCCTCTTTTGTAGGATGTTTACTTGAAACTTTGAGGCTAGCAGCTCCTCACAGGGTGCTTTTGTGGCTTCATAGGTTGAGCACCATATCTGTAATATCTGTTTAACTGTGGAAAAGTCATCAGAAAAAGCTAAAATGCATCTGGGGAAAATTATGTAGGAATCAGGAATATTAAGAAAATGTTTCACTCTAGAGCATTGTTAGAGCATTGTTAGAGCATTAGAGACATTAGCACAGAACAGCCACAACATAGAGATGATAAAACCCCATCATAGGTTGGATCCTAGTCTGTGCTCTTCTCACTAAGAACTTACAGTTCTGCAATTGTTATTTGGAATTTTGGATTACTTCTGAATCTAGGCAGCTTTAAAAAGATGTTGGTATGGTATAAAGCACACTAGTTCTTGAGCAGAAATAACTTTACTTGGGTGGGGAGGGTATCTTTGTATCTTCTGTGAAGGCCTGGATTTTGTCCCTTTTTCACGATCTTGATATCTCTTATATAAAGTGTTTTGTTCAAATAAAGTCTTGGTTCATTTATTTTGTTCCTGTTATCCTTGTTACACATGCACTTATACTGATTTTATTTACTGATCATATAAACATAAATAGACATGGATCTTCTTACTTCTCTGGCTTTGTAAATTCTATTAGGAAAATGTTTGGCATTTGCCAAGGAATCTGTCAAGACAGAGAAATATCTACCTTTTTTTTTTTTTAATAACCTCTTTGCTGGGAGGGAGATGGAGAAAGTAGCTCCCTTGATTCAATTTTAAGCCTTAAAAAATATTTTGAGTTTGATGCATTAGACTCTTGTTGCTTTCCTTCCAGAAAACCTTGCTGCATGTGTAGCTGTCTATGTCTTGGAAAAGACATGTAGGACTAGGTGTTTTTTTTTTTAATGTAGGATTTTTTTTTTTATTTCCAGAGAGTCAGGTCTGCTGTAGTTAATCCAATCTCAAGTTATATTGCTTACTCTGGGTAAGTGCTGTTTAGGAGAAATAAAAGAAAAATTCAGCATTTTTAAATGTAGTATAGAGATGAGACCATGGCAAAAAAAGTAGAACTCTCTTTTTGTACCTGAGACTGAATTAGCAAAAAGCATGACACTTGCAGTAAGGAATTATCACTGTTTGCATTCAGAAAGCTGGCTACACTTCTTGCTCTAGCAGTTTATGTACCAATACAACCTTTCTGGGTTATAGATGTAGAAATATCAATAATTATGTGAGAATTCAGGGAAAAGGTTGTTCTCTAGATTTGTAATTTTATGTGAGTGTAGAAATTGACAGATTTTATTGAGCTGATGTTTGTCCTGTGTGTGCTTCTGTCAACAATAGCTACCACAAATAGCTGGTTTGGAAAGCATCAGAACTCCTTGGAGGCAGAACGGGAGAACTTGTAGTCCTGTTTATCACTGGCCTGTGCTTTTAGATGGATTGATTTAAGCCTGGAAATATTAAGCTCTATATAATTTGCAAAAGCAAAAAGTTACTTTCCAGCAGTTCTCATTACTTGAACTACTCCTGTTGTCTATACTAATACTCAGATGTTCCTTGAGTCCTTCTAAACTTCTGTTCTTTATACATTCTACTTCAAATTATTCTCAAAATGTTACATTAAGAAAAAAATTTTTAAAAATTTATTTAGCTTCATTTCTATTTTTGGGATCACCTGCTAATCTTTCTTCCCTGTAGTACTGATTTTAATAAATACTGCTGTTTTCTTGTTGCACTCTATTTGTCTTTTTTATCACTCTTCATATGATTTTGTCCATTTGTATAATTCTTGCTATCCCACCTAATTCTCACTACCCAGTTTGGAACAAGCTACATGTTAATTCAGATGTACATTTCTCATTACAGGAAAAGTATTGTAACTTTTTCAAAAGTGTTTTTCTCTAGGCCTTACACAATATCTTCTTGCCCTGATTTGACCATAGCTTTATTTTCATAGTAACAGTCAAATCTATTTTCTAAACTGATTCTGATAATTCAGAATCTTTGCCATTTGTATGAATGTGAGCAAACGTGGTTTTAAAAGGAACTTTTATTCTGGATAACCAGGTTAGACCTTGTATTTCTTAAAAAAATATAATTAAATAGTCCCTAAATGCTAGAATTATGGTTGCATAAATCTTGTGATACTCTAGTAGACACATGACTCAGGGATGCAATATTCTATTATTTTGTTTGTTTCGTTCTTTATTTTACAATTCAGAATTTAACTTCACAGGGAATGGCAGGAGCTATGCATTTCTGCAAATGTCATCGTTTTTCTTGGGATCACATTTCTTAATATCTTGGAGCTATACTAGAAATCAAGTTTCCATCCTAGCCATCCCTTGCTGACTCTGACGTGAGAAGATATATTTTGGTAATCTAGAAAAATAGAGAAAGGTCTGCAAGAAAAAACAGATTTTTTGGTCCCCCTTGTGTAATGTGGGACACTCTAAACCACATAAAAACATATAACATTTAACCATTTATAAATCTTCTGAAAAACACTGTTTACAGGACAGATCTGGATCTTGTCTGAGGTTGTTTTTTTAATCTGATTTAATCTAATTCCCTTATTACACAGGTGTAATTCAACCATGTAAAAACCAAGATGTAGTTCTCTGTGGAAAAATAGAATCACAAAATTGTTTAGGTTGGAAAAGATCATCAAGTCCAACTGCAAACCCAACACTGCTAAGTGCACCACAAAACCATGTCCCAAAGTTCCACATCTACATGTCTTCTAGCTATTTCCAGGCATAGTGACTCAACTATTTCTCTGGGCAGACTGTTTCAATACTTGTCAACCCTTTCTTTCTGTGAAGAAATATTTCCTAATATCCAATCAAACTTCTCCTGGCACAGCCTGAGGCCATTTCTTCTTGTCCCATTACTTGGGAGAAGAGACTAAACCCCACCTGACTGCAGCCTGCCTTCAGGGAGTTGTACCAAGTTTAAAGTTTGCCTCTGGGCCTACTTTTTTCAAGCTAAAAAAATCCCAGCTCCTTCAAGTGCTGCTCATTAGACTGATGTCCCTGAAATTGACTGTAAGTGCTTAAATTTTTATTTTAAACCCATGTGAACCCATGGGGACACTGGAGCATCATTAATAGTAGCAAGAAGTTGAGGACAATCATCTGTTATTCCATGTTTGTCTAATGTACTCCTTTGGGAATTTTTTCCAGGTTTGTCATTTTACTTTGTTCCCATAGCAATTGTATTATTACCCTGGAAAAAATGCAATAGGCTGCAAAGATGACTTTCCCAAACTTTATTATAATTTTTTTTGAAAGGACTTAGAAATAACACTTCAAGATCCTGATATGTTAATTTTTTTTATAAATGCCTACCATGAAAGTACTTTAAAGGATTGATTCAACATCATTATTATTAAAAATTAAAGAATGACTAATGTGATTTTTTTTTCATTTTATTTTTCTTTCCTTTAATATCCTTTTCTACATTTGTCTTCTTTAATATTCACTGTGGAGGCCTGGTAATACCCACGAGGGGAAGCGAGGCTGGGAAGCTTATGCTTGCTGAGGAAACATCAGCATATTTGTCAAAATATGTGATGGGCAATTATATGGGTTCAAGGTATTTTTTTTTCTTAAATATTCTATTTGTGTTTTCTTGTGGGTGGGGTTTTTTTGAGGGGAGATTATTTGTGTCTTACAGCAATATTAATGAGATTTTTTTTCTGGAAAGGCAAAAACCCAAAACCTATTATTCATTTATTTAAAGGATGTGAAAGCTGAAGAGGTGACAGCATGAACTTAGTTTAAGACTATTTCATGCTTGCCCTGGACATTTATATCCACTTGGTTGTGCCCCAGCTGTGCTTCCTGCTGGGGGATGCGATCACAGAGGAGAGTAGTCTGGAGTGACTGGACATGTCCTTCTGTACAAGTGCTTTGTACTGTCCTGAGACTATGCAACCTCTGATGTGTTTGTGGGGTCTGCAGCTACTAGAAGTAGTGGTAGTTGCCATTTGTAATGAAATGAGCTGTAAAAATACAAAAGAGTTTCACTGCATAGAGAATAGGATGCAGAATTCACTTAGAAGCCTTCCAGCTGCTGAGGCATTCCTTTCTCCCCCCTGCCCTCTTCTCTCTTCTGCCCTGAGTCCATTCATGAAGGGTTCTGAGTTATGTAAGTAATAAGATCTACTAAAAAAAAAAAAGGAATAAAATACTAATAATTTAAAAAATAGGTGGAAAAGAAGGGAATTGTGGCCACATTTCTCTTCACAGAGAAAAGCAAGGCACAGCTTCCCAAGGAGATTTTCTGGGAATTGCAGCGAGGAACCTCAGAGAAGGAAAAAAATTTCTCATCTCAATTGCTGTGCCTGTTTGTGCAAAAGTAGAATGCAATATGGAGATTGCTTACCCAAAGTGATGGTGTTTTTTTTCCTTGGCCTATCAGGGCCAAGTGTGTGTGGAGACTGTCAGACGACAGACAGCCATGAGATTTGCTTGAGTGCTTGTGCAAATTCAGTTCAGATGTAGTGTAACATGGTATAGAATTATATAGTATAATAAAGTAATTAATTAGCCTACTGATATCAATGGAGTCAGATGCATCATTATTCCCTTCATCGGGGGTTGCCTTGATTTACAATAGGGAATTAATCCTATTAATGGGATGGGGAAAAGTTAATATAATACCAGAAGAAAGGAGGCAGGAGTAGAAAAGTCAATTGCGGCTTTAACTTTTAGAGAAGGAAGGGTCCTTTGCCAATTCTAGAAGAAGAAAAAGAGGCAAAGCTGCCAAAAGACTTGTTCTTTGACTACTCAACTGGTTTAATTTTTAAAAGCAAATTTTTAAAAGTGTGTGTAAGTTTAAAACAAAACATATTGAGGAAACTGTGCATGTTGCACTTTATTTACTTTTCTGTCTTTTTTTTCTTTCTTTTTTTTTGTTTTGTTTTGTTTCCAAATTAATACAACTAAGGCCAAGAATGCAATACAACTCTTATTTTATACGATCATGTGATGATTTGAATTGGAAGGGACTTTAAAGATCTTACAGTTCCAACCCCCTTGTCCTGTGCAGGAATGCCACCTACTAGACCAGGTTGCTCAATACCCATCCAACCTGGCTCTGTAACTGCCAGGGATGGGGCATCCACAACTTCTATGGGCAACCTGTTCTAGTGTCTCACCACCCTCACAGGAAAGAAACTCTTCTGGATGTCTAATGGAATTTCTTCTCATTCAGTTTGAACCTATTACTCTTTGTCCTATCACTGCAGTTCCTGATGAATGATTAATGTAATCTTTAGCAGTTAGATTTACATAAAATAAATTATCACTTTGGATTACTACTTAAGCATTTTCACATCTTCAAAATTCAAGTTAATTGTCAATTATTTGTATTCTATACTTAAACAGTTTCTTTTACATGAGGTCCATGAATAACAAAAATTTTATTGCAAATTTATCTTACATTAAAGATAAACGGATCTAAGGAGTTTAATTGCTTGAAATTATTCTTGAATTTATTTTAAATTTAGCAAATATTTCCATACAGTGATGCTCCCCTTTCTGCCCAGTAGATTAGGGGTTTGAATCCTCCTTGAAATTAAATTTTTTCAAACATAGTGCTACTGTGCATGACTGAAAAGGTAGGTGCATTTATGTTCGATTGGTGCTGTTTGGCTTCATAAAAGATATTTTAATACTCATGCAGCTAATGAGATATGCTCTAGTTGGATCACTTTATAGAGAACTGAGCTACATCAGTTTGAATTCATCTTTGCAGTATCTGCTCCAGACTGCATCCCAAGCACCATCTTGCAGAGCACTGATGGATGGGCAGCTCCCAGTACTGCCTGTTGGTGTTGTTATGGCTCATGATGCACTTCATATTCATGGAGCAGGGACTAGGAATGGGAATGCACTGCACTGCTGCAGCCAATACATTATAAGGTAATTTCTTTCTGTGGCTCAGTAAGTATGTAAGTATGTTCTACAAAGGTGGAACATACTCCACAGAAGACACTGAAAATTTCTCCTCCCCTGTGCTTGATGATGTGGATTCAGTCATTTCAGGGAAGGTTAAAAAACTGACTGGGTTTTCAGCAGAACAAAGTGGGTGCCCAAATAAAGTGCTCTGTTGTGCATCACAGGCTCATGCCCACATTCTTCCCATTTCTTTTGCATTCTTTTTTTATAGATCCCTCAGTCAGTAAATAGTCTGCTCCACATTTTTGCTGCCCACTTCCCATTTAGGATCTAAATTTAAAAAATGAAGCACTTGCTAAGCTGTAATCTTGGCCAAATACTTGCTACTGGTGGTATAGTTATTACAATTATTTCTTATTGTTATTATTGTTCAGGGAAAAATTATAAATGTCCTAAATATCCAATGTACAGGTTTTCTACAAGTACATAAACATGCTCAGGAATGCTATAATGGGGAAGCTAATTTGAAAGGAAGTGGGAAGAGAATTTAGGTGTAGTTAAGTAGCAAATAGAGGTCGGCTGAACTGAAGGTTGTGAATAAAATTAAAGGAAGAGAGTAAGCAAGAAGTGGTTATTTAATTATGCAAATTGCCATCCTTCTATTTTGTACAAAATACCTGAATCTGCTTATTATTTCCTATGGCAAAGACTAATATTGTCTTTTTCTCTTCTGTTCTCCACCCCATCATATCCTTCTTGTTTTTGTTTTTTTGCTTATAAAGTTTTATATCCTCTTAGGCTTTCATATAATTCTGTTTACCTCTTGTGAAATAGGTTTCTGTGGGCTTATTTGAAAAGCCAGTTCTTTCTGTAACTACAATTGCTTAGTAATAAACTCCTTTACGTGGAATTTAGGGTATTCAAGTACTCTTGTAATTTTATTAATCAACATTTATAGCCAGATTATAGCAGAATTTCTACTAATACCTTTGTATTAGCTATTGAACTTCTTCAGTCGGCTGTACTTTATCCCTGTAATTGCAGCCTTTTTTAATAACCTCATTATTTTGTAGCTTTGTCCTTGTGCAAGTCTTACTCTTCTCTTGAATTTCTGAAATATTAACTCCTGCTGTATGTCTGAAGCATTTGTGCAGGATGTCATATTGTCATCCTTGTCACTAAGGGATTCCTAAAGTTTTCAATCCATTCATCCCGCTGCTTTTATAAATGATCTACAAAATAAACATAGGTTCTGCTTCTGCTAGTTTGTTGTATGTATGCTTGAGCATAGTCATTTAAAGTTATCTCCAGTAGCCAGCCCTCAAGGGAATTGAAGCCTTTCCCTTAATTTTTGATGTTTTTTAGTTTTGCCTGATTTGTAGGAAGTGGCTGAATACTCTCCTCTGACAGTGAGTCTGTCTTCTCACTGTGTGCCAAATACTGAATTAACATTTTGTTCATAGAGGTGTTTCTAGAGTATTTCATCTGCTGTAGAAACCAAAAGAAGATAAGACCATTCAAGTGGCCATGAAGAGTTCAAGAATGAATTTGAGGACCCTTAAAAAATCATTATTCAACTTTTCAATAGAATTGATATTTTGTGTCTGTTGATTTTCAAATTTTTGTCAACTGGTCCAGTTTTGTCCCCTCCCAGGACTGTGCCCACTCCCAGCCCCTCGATGGTGGGGGAGTGCTGAGGGACACCACAGATGCAGTGCCAGCCCTGCTCAGCAGCAGCCAGAACACCAGTGTGATTTCAGTACCTTTCCAGATACTGATGGAAAGCACAGCACTCTGAGGACTGCTATGGGAAAATGAACTCCATCTTACCCAGACCCAACATGCAACTTCTTTAAACAGAAAGATCACCCCCCTCAAAGATCCATAGCATTAGGAGATGGAAGAACTCTAAAATGAGAATCAGACAGATCTTCTTGTTTTCCATTAAAATGTTCTGTTCTAAATATCACCTTCACATTTCCATTTCCTTCAGTTTTGAAAAATTCAATTCAAGCTGCTTATCCCCTAAAATACACTCAACAATGAGGACTATGCATGAATCAGAGCTTTGAGAATTTTAGCAGTGCTGTTCAAAGGTCACCCCTGCCTCCTTGTTTTTAAAATGTTGCATCAGTTATTAAGATGGAGTCAATACTGATGTAACCCTTTGGACTGAGTCACCAGATTTATTGTTCTTCATTACTTCAATGTCTTTGAGATACTTAGGTGGTTGAGATCTTAAACCTTGCAGAGGATGCTGCAAAATGGTTCTCAATACCAGTGCTAGGGTCAAATGGTTCTCAATACCAGTGCTTGGCTCAGGCCTCTGTTCTTCTTTTTTTTTTTGGAATTTAGTGTAAATAAGACAAAAAACCCAGCTACTGTAACAGGTGGTTGATTTTTTTGCATACTGCTGTTCAGTTCTTAAGTAATATAAATTGGGTCTTTTTCCAGAAAAATCCTGCATTGGTTAAAATATTTGCATTACTGTTATTGGATACCTTCAAGAGAATGTGATTCAGCTACACATAGTCTCAAGGAAGGGTTGCTGTGAGCTGGTCAGCAATGAATATGAACATGAGGCTTCTGAATTGACAATTGTCAACAGGAGCAGCACTAAATAAGTCTGATTCCCTTTGTTCAGATCTTTGTTCTCCATGGGGCATGCCTGACCATCAGGGTGCTATTTATCACTCTCAGTTTTGCCAGCCATGGCAGATAAAGCAGGCACAGCAGCAGCTGGGGGAGATTTAGATTTCAAACTGGGAAGAATGACAGGTGACTAGGGATAGCAGCGCAGTAATCAAACACTTTGCAGCAAGCGTGCCATGTACTTGAAGCTGGTGCTGCATGACAGCATCTCTTTTGGACAAGCAAGTAGTTACCAAAGATGCAGGAGTAGCAATCTTCACACTTTCCCATGCAAAAGGACATTTTTCCATCACTTAACTGCTGTTTTAACACACTTAAAGGAGAAGTAAGATAGCAACCAGCAAGGGTCTGTTTGTATAAAAGATTTCAATGCAATCCCAGTATCGGGCTTAGTCCGTAAGTTTGTGAAGGCTATAATTAGAATTTACAAAAAAAATATTTATTTTGTGGTTTTGCTTTCTTTGGGATGTTTTGGACTGACATTTTGGCTCCATTTCTTCCCCTATATTTTATAAAATATTTTTGAGAGGATGATAGAGACAGCCACTCTGAAACTCTGCAATGTGTACATTGGTGATCTTTGTTAACATGGTAAATCATTGGTTCTTACAAAAGATTGTCATTTTCTGCAGTGGGAACTAAGAATTTAATAATGCCATTGCTCTTCTGAGAATAAGGCTGGGTTATCTATCAGTGCCAATTGCTGAATCAAGCCAACTAGCCAAGTGTTAGCAAATTATCCTTGGAAGTTATTTATACTATCACTTTGTCAAGTCTGACAGAAAAGTCGTTTATTTAGCCATGAGTATGTGATAGCAACCTCTATTTAATTTCTTTCCTGTGCAGTATGGACATATTACAACCTAAATTCTCTGGTGATATTCTCTAAAATGTGCAAAAGTAGCACAGACTCTTGATTAGATTCCACTGGCCTAAGCACAAAAAGAACCTATTTCTTTTCCCTTTAGGATGTTTCTCTCTGTATTCATGTATGGCTTTTGCTAGTCCAGCAACCTTTGGGACATTAAATACACCACCATCTTGCCATTTCTTATTTCAAATGCTGTAGATATATAATGTTTTTCATTTCTGATTATTTCCTTTGAATCATTTCTTGGGGTGATGAAATACATTTTTATCTCCCAAATATGTAGTCAGGTGAACATGGCATGCTTGAAAAACCATCAAGAAATTGATGAAATGAATGTGAGGTTTGGTATATAGCATTTCAATAATGGTATTGATTGACAGGTGATGTCTAGTTCTGCAGATGGTGCTGCTCTAGCATGGGTTGTTCAAGTACAATGTGTAATAGTGGAGCAGGGAATGGGGACTTCCTCCAAGGAAGTAACGCAGATAACAAAGATCACATTCACATTACTGAGCAGATATTATTTTGTGGTTACTTTCATTAGTATCTAAGTAAGTATGAGGGTATGCCTAAAGTAATTTTAAAAGCCATCTGCAAGAATTTTGTTTTCAGTTTGCGGGACTTTCAGGATCTGAACAATAAAAGACCTCTATTTGTTGAATGTTTTCTAGAATAGTTTCATTGCAGTTGATGGAACAATTGCTTTATACACTGTATATTAAAAAGTCTAAGAAAAATAACTAAGCTGTTTTGCACCAGGGCCATTGTCTTCTGATTAGCTTTTAGAAGTGTTTCAGAGGCTTTTTCTCCTAAAGCTATCTGTCTGTAAACGCATGCTTGGATAGCTGAATTCATTATGATAAAAAAGGGTATTTGGTTCTGCTTGCTTAGCTATTGTGAAATGAAAAATAAACACTCAGTATCTGTTCATTAAGAGAAGAAATCTCAGTAAAATATAATCTTTCTTTTGTTTGCTGCCAAATATTTACTAGTTTCCTGTGGGATGCTTGCCTACATTTTCTTATTTGTTAGCAAATGGACATTCAGATTTTAAGACCCAGTGCCTCAAAGATATTAAGTATAGGCTTGCCATTTGTTTTCACAGGAAACTGGAAATCTAAATAAATGTGAGGGTCTAGTACTCTATAACTGAGAAGGGTACTAGGGATGAATTAAACAAAGCAGGATGGGTGGGAGGGAGAAATGCTGACAGGGAAGCTTAAGGGTAGTAGTACTGATTGATTCCCTCCTGATTAAATGAGACAATTGGTAATGTAGTCCTTTGCTACCAGGTTAATTCACCAATTCTTCCTTTTTAGTCCTGTTCTTATAATAGGAAAAAGCTGAAAGGCAATTCTGGTTGCTGACATTTGCATAACTCCAAAGAAATTCAGTAATCTGAACTTCCTTCTGTTGCCTGTAGAAGAGGTTATATACCTGCAGCCGTATGCAGACTTATGCACATGAGAAGCTGAGTTTCGTGGAAAATTTTACTTTCATTTTATCACTTTTTTAGTTCTGTGTATACTCTGATATTTTATTAAGCATAAGTTTTGTGGTCAAAGAAGAGGAAGGTGGTAGCAGAAGATAGAATTTTGCGAGTTTGTGAGGCTGTAAAATTCACCTGGTGATTCTCCTAGTCACCTGTCTTGATGCTGTATTTCTAGAGTTGTATCCCAGCTGCAGAAACAGAGAGCTGTTAGCAGAATGGCAATGCAGGATTTATGCCAAAAGAAAACACAGTCAGCTGATTACTGTGTTTTTTAAGACACACTTGTGTCACCGGATCATTTGCTGAAGTGGCAGAACAGAAGGAATAATAAATATCCTCCAAAAGTATACACATAACTCAGTTTCAAATTGCCATGGAAAGAAATTTTTAAGTATGACTCTAGATGGGAATCTCAGCTAAAATTTGTGCTTTATTTAGAAGAGACCCTAGACAACTTGATAGACCCACGCCTTGCTACTTATAATTGCCAGTACTCTGATAAAGCCAAAAGTGCAAGCTAATTAGATCTCTACATTACAGGAATTTACTGTGAATAAAAGCAGATTTTGCCTGAATTCCAGGATGGACACAAACACAGTGTACCTTATGCTGGACAGTGGCTGCTGAGAAGTGGCAGTTTTGGCTCTATATTCAGTCCCAAGTTCTTTGGTGACTAACTTCCAGAGTGCTTACTTGCCTCCTTTCCTTTCAGATGTAGAAAGATGTGTCTGACTTATTTGGAAATGTAAGTTTCTGGTTTTTTGTCATATTTTAAACTCAGCAGTAACTGACTTAACTAAGCAGAGCCTCAGTCACATGTCTCAGTGTCCCCTACTAGACAAAGAATGCAATGCTATCATAGCAGTGTCTAATTAATCTCTCTGGCTAAAGGCTCTTTCTATTGGACTCATACCAGCACTGCCTGCAGGACAGACTTTCCTGGGGAAGAACAAGCCATGCACTGGTATATACGGAGGGGCAACCAGAAGGAAATCATCTTAGAAAAAGAGGACCTAGGGGTCCAGGCTGGGACCTTGGGGACCTGTGTTTCATGTCTTCAGAAGAGCTGACCTTTGTGTGCCATCATATTTTTCTGCTCAGACTGCAAGTGTGACCCCATAAGCCTGCCTGCTTCAGCTAATATCAAATATGTCAAATAGCTGCTTTTTGGTCCTCAACTCAGCTACTGCCTAGAGATTGCAGCTGCTATAATTGTACTGAAGTGTTAATTTTGCTTCAAGGTTTTGTCAGAAACATCTATTATTTTTGTAGGGTTTTGTATGGATTTATTACGAAGAAACAGGTCAAAATTGATATCTTCATTTTCTGAAAAATGCAAGCTAATTTGCCAAACTTCATAGAATATGCACTAGGATAATATTTTTAATTTTTTTAATTAAAAAAATTGGTAAGTTAAGATTTAAATAAATAAACAGCTGTATCAGCCAATGGTAAAATAGAAGTCCAGGATGCATAAATGTTTAGTTTGGTACTGTGTCAGAAATGTACCTTAAGATGTTCCAGAATTTGAGGAGGTTCTGGTAAGTGAAATAAAACAATGACCTTTTTTTTCTTGTTTATGTGAAAAATGCTTATTTTTTAAAATTCAGTCTTTCAACCTACTCTGTTGGGAAAATTCTCAAAATATTTTTCTCTTGGATGTAAACACATGGCTTGATATTTTGAACAAGTGCTGATTCACAATTCAGGTAAAACTCAACACATGCCAATGTGCTGTTCTTTCCTACTGATTTTGCCAGGAATGAGAATTTTTTGTAGAAACCTACCAACAACTGGGCCAATTTTGAAATATTCTCTCTCCATCCTAACATTAGCTCAATGTGTTGCTCTTACTGGGACTACCAGGTGATGATTTGTCCAGTTTTCCTTGTTAATTTTTATTGCAGTATTCTTTCCCTCTTCCATAGATTAAAATTTTATATAAATGCATAGCATAGTGTTAGAAATTTTGACTCAAGGCTCATCAGCTTTGCTGGCAAAACAAAGTGATGGGGAAGCATGAAATAAATACATTAGAATTTTTTTACTTGGGAGGAAAAGGGTGATGAAGTAAAAAAAAAAAAAACAACAAACCTTTTTTATTCCTACTCCCTTTACAGCAGGCTATTGCCACTTTACAGTACTCTGTTGCAAAGAATGGGTTCATAAAGGGTCAGCTCCTGTGACTCTGTCCTACATTTCTGCTAGTTCAACATTTAGACAAGACAACACCTAGGCAAAGATTACAGCAAAGTCTATTGTTTTCAGTACAAGGCAATTATCTCTTTCACTTGGACCTAAAGCTGTTGGTGCTTGTCAGCAGTTGTTTCTTTAGGTGGCTGGTGATGGCAATGTAGGAGGAAAGGAGGAGGATACCTAGGGATTGCTCCCTTAAGTATTACAAGGCACAAAGCTGCACACACACAGGACACTTACAGCTAGTATAGATAGCTTCAGCTGAAAAGGGAGAGGGTAACATTAGTATTGGCAGCTGGAAGTGCTCAAGAGCTGTCAAAATATGGCAATTTGTGAAGCCATCACCTTTTTTTAATTAAAAAAATCTTTTATAAGTAAGAGCCTGTTAAATTTACTTTATGAGCCTTTTCTGTGACGGAGGCAGCTAAAAATAATAGCTTCTTCAGCTAGGTTTTAAGTAAGACACATGAAATATTGAGACACTTTTATAAAGCTGAAGCAATCAGTTTGACAGAGTTTGACAGGGACAACACCACCCTCTTTTCATGGTTAGGAAAACAGCCTGGGATCTGTTGCCCTTTAAATTGCAGTTTTATTGCCAGAGGGAATTGGGAAATACTGTTCTGGGTTAGAGTGTGAAGTTTCCCATTGTGACAGGGAGTGACCTGGTGTGTCCTGTCAGTCATGCCTTAAATGAAAATCGGTGTCGCAACGTGATCTTTCTGTGCACAAGCCTGCTTGGTAACTCTTGTTTATGTTTAAACCCATGATTGATATGAGACTTTGCCTTCATCCATCCATGGTCAGTTTAGCCTACCAAAGCAGTCACACAGCTCCTCTCATTGAGGTTTTACAGTCAGAGGGACTTTAGCAAACATTGCTCATAAGATAAATATGAAACCCTTCCCTACCATTGTTCTGTGAGGCTTTAATAGGTGTAGCAATGTTGGTATTACTGGGCAAAAAGCTTGAGATAAGGTGATAAAACAAGCCTCTCCCCTCAAAACCATGCAGCTTTACCTTGGTCCCTCCTTCCCCTGGCTGAATTGTATTTTCTGTCTCCTGATTGCAGAAGCATTAATGACCCACAGAGAGTTTGATTCCCCTTTGCACCATCTGCATGCTGTGCTAATATACACAGCAAACTTTGCTTCTCTCCATTATGGAGGGATGAGTACATGAGCCTTCACAAGGTCACACCTCCAGAAAGGCAAGGCAAATGAAGACCTGGAAATGCTAGAAAGTAGGGATAGGATGCAAACTCTGCTTTGGAAAAAGTGGGGCTGTCAGAGAGAGCAAGAGAATTACTAGCCAAGGGAAAGGATATCTGAGTTGGGAGAGGCTACAGGTCTGTTGCAGTCCCTATCTCTTTCCTCTTTGCAGGGAACTTGTATTTTTTGTTTTAATGTATTGCTTTCAATGTTGCTGAAGGCTTACTGCTCTGCAGGCCTGGAAGGAGTTGTTCTTCAATGACCCCATGTACCCTCCTGGTGTCCTTACAGCAGATTGCTGCAGGCTGTATCTGCTTCCTAGAGGCTTTGACAGCCCTGTAAAGCTTAAAAGAAAGTTAGAGTCACATGGCAAAGAAGTAATATTGTAAGAGAATTTCTGGTGTGCAACTTGAAGGTTATTGCATGAAAATCAAGATGAAATATAGGCAGGATCTGTGCAAAAGATGCAGAGGAACTTGAGATTGTTATAGGGAGTGAGAACTTGGCATGAAAGATAAGGGGTGACAACTCTGGCAAGACCTGAAGGATGAAGACTGAGAACTGATTCTGGAAAAATGATTAATAGCAGTAGAGGTAGATGACATCACAGTTATATTTTCTTTAATAGGAAAATGGAAAAGTTAGAGGAAAAACTGAAGCAGAGAAGTGGGTGGCTTGACTAATGTGCCAGCACAATGTAGCTTCAGAAGCAAAATTATATTCATACCATGAAGATCCAGGAGATTAAACAGAGGTTTCATTTCAATCTGCAGATGTTTGGGTTTAAGGCAATGGCTTAAAATTATACTTGGAACATGAGATCTTAGTCCAGTGCTTGGGATGTCTCTTCTCATGAAAATTTGTCAGTGCTCAGAACTTGCCAACTGAAATAGTTGGTCCTTTTTTTTTGGGTTTTTTTTTTTTTTTTTGACTGGAAAGCAGAAAAAAGATTGGGGCAGGAAAATGCATTTTTTAACACATATAGGCAAAAGTCCACTTGCTCATCCACCCAAAACAAGTAGCTGTTTTGATAAGTTACAAATTTAAATATTGTCCTCATTTATAACAGGAAGCATAGTCAAAGACCTTTTATACAGAATATTCATTACAATTTTACACCAACTTAATTCTTGTGCTCAAATGCAGCTATTTTGTTGCCGTCAAAATAATTAGGGATTTTGTCCATCCTCTTGGATAAGGGGTTAAGAAAGTGAATTTCTTAGAACAGGAAATGTAGAATTCTTTCTTATTTTATTTTAATTCAAAGTCAGAGAATTTCAACAACTGTGTCCTAGGTAAGTAGAAAACCATGCAACTCCTTAGCCTGATGGCCAGTCTGATGAATTCTCTGTGAGTTGAAATCCACTCCATTTTCTAGAGTCTTTAACTAACAACCCCAAGTTATATTTTCACTTTTCTTTCTGATTTTAAGGCCTACAAAGTTCTGTTGCTGTGAAGCTCGTGGAAGAGTGTTTTGGCAAACAGGCTTTAAAACCTGCCTTTTTGTGCAGTAGAAGACATGACACTTGTGCTGACAAAAGAGATATCACTAGGGAACAAGTATATAATGATCTCAGTGTGTGTTACATGGTGATTTTTGTTAAAGCTGTTTCTGCACGCAATTACATATTGTATTACTTTTCCCTATGTAACATTAGTTCTCTTGCTGTCCTGATTTCATAGGAAAGCTTGCAGTTCTATATCCAGACACCAGATTAAAAATCTAAATTTTGGGTGTGAGAATGAGGGATGATAGGTCCCTAAAGCAGGTTGAAGGTGTATCTCTTTTGCTTTCTGCTAGACATATACAGAATCTGGGAGATTAATTTTTCTTCCCATAAAATAACTTTTTTTTAAAAGACCATGTAGAAAAGAATTTTTTTTTTTACATTTTTCCAGCAATACCACAGTAAAGTTGGCTACAAGTAATTTTCTAGCCGATGGAAAGTTTAAAAAAAAATATGTTGACAAAATTTGTATTGCATTTTATGGTTTATCATTTAGGAATACATGGATACCTACATTATTGTGACTGTTATTACTGTTAATTATTATTAGTACTACGGAGTTTTTTCCAGCCAAACTTGAACTGATTTGCCATGTAGTCAGATGATCTTCAGTGAAAAATCCCTAAGGAGGAAGTGAACATTGTCATCAAGGAATAAAAAGGGCAGGAAAAGCATAATCTGACTTGGAAGAGCTTTAAACCTGCAATTTAAGGCAATGGAAAAAAAGTTCTGTAATTGTTGTTCCTGAATATGTAAAAAAGATAACAGGCTTTTATTCAAGCTGTTTTCACCAATAAAACAGTGGCTTCTTCTGCAAACATGATTCTGAACTAATAAAGTCTGGGCCAGATTTCATAGTTCAGTAATAGGCATAAAGGACAGAAAGTATGCAAGGAGAGACAATGAAAATCGAATTAGTTAATCATGAGTGTCACACAAACTTGGTGAAAGCAGTTACTTTTACTTTTGCTTCTGCAGTTACAGTAAGTTGCTTTTACATTGAAAATGGCAATGAAGAAAAATATATATTGCTCAATACTAAATGTCTATTATTATTTACTAGAGATAATTGCCTGGAAAAAGGTGTGTGCAAAAATTTGTTTGATTATCAAGAGGTGATGTTCTATCTTTTACAATAGTACTCGACTAAAATATGATTGTGTATCTCTGCTGGGAAATACAACTGAACTGACCTTCTTCAGAGTTCTGTGATGCACAGAGATAATTCCTTGCTGTCCTCTCTTAGGCATTATGTAGTCTTATGTATCATATCAAGTCCCCAACATAATGCAAGTGAACAGATTTGAAGAATATAACACGATTTTATTTTAGTACCTTTCATTTCTCCATTGCATAAAAGCACTTTGGAAAGCAGGGAACTAAACTCTGGTCATTGAGGCACTCTGTGCCTTGAAATGAAACATCATTTTGCACTCAGCAATAAACTGCAGGGAAACTTGAGTACAAGAGCAGAATTAGGGACAGAGAATCAACTGGGAATTTAAACAGCTCTGCTCACTCCATCTTGTTTGGAGTTTTTCTTTGCAAGAATGGCCCCATTTCCAGGTGCTGTATGGATTTTATGAGGTTCTGAAAGATTTCAAGGCATTTTTTCCATTTTAGATTTTTTTAGCCCTTGAGTTCTGGGGAGCTGACCAGCACTGGAAGTGTCAAGATATCTTGAGAGGTGTTGCTGCTAGAGAAATTCCCAGCTGTGTTCAGAAGTGTTGGGAGTCTTGAAAGACAAGCAGTTCTTGTATTGAATCTACTCCTATTTGCAGACTGCAGAGGTCTGAAACTCCTTTATTCCAACCTAAATCAGAAGCAATCATACTAAATTCAGTATGTATGACTCAAAGTCGAGTCAGAGTAAATGAGATCTAAACCCAGTCTTCAAAGGGCTGGATTAGTTCTTGTAAAGATTTTTTTTGAAATGCAGCAGGCTTATCTAAATGGAAAATAAATGTAAAACTTCAAGTTTTCCTGTTAGCTAGAGAGCTGTGTTTTGCATGAGAGAAAAAAGCTAAAAGAAGTACAAATTTTAAACATAATTACTTTAAAATAATTTTGGGGAATCACAATTCTCTTTTTATTATTGTGTTGTCATTTCCTCTTGGAGAAGTATAAAGTCTCTGAGTCAAATGAATCTAATTTGTTCTTGGTTATGTGATTAGGTCTTGCAGTAATTTTCCAGAGGTAAATATGGACTCCGACTGCTGTTAGGAAATATCTTTTGTGTTTTCTTATTAGCAAATCATCACAAAAATTACAGCAGCTACAGTGTATCTATGAATTTGTAGGTATAGTTACCCCCTCTACAGGCAGGGGATGTTGAGTAGTCTAGACATTGCGGATGATGTGTATTTCACCTCATCTTAGCTGCTGGTCAAACCTCACTCGGTGAAAAGAGTGGCACTTTCACATGGTAGCTCATCTCAGCCTTAGTTCAGATGGGGCAGATCAGTTTTGGGAGTATCAGTCTTTCCAGCTGGATGACAGAGGGAGCCCTCACAGTTGCTATAAACAAAAGTAACAGAGCAACAAAACTACTTCTCAGGAAACTAGCTATTCTTGCCCTCAAAGAGAAAGGAGAGAAATAGATGCAGTGGAGGCTCTTAGGGTCTTTATGATGCTACTGAATTTCCCTTGGAGGGTCCTCAGCCCCATCAGAGCATGTTCATGCAGAACACTGTAAATTTATTCTGTGAAAGGATATCAGATATTTTTAGGATGGGGACACAAAAGAATCTGAAGCTTAACAAATGAACAGGAAATTTGGGAAACCTTAAGCTGCGTTGCCTTTCAGTTTGAATTCTGATCTATATTTTCCCTAGGTATTAAACAGACCTTTCTCGGAGTGTTTTTCCTTCCTGAGGGCAGTCTTCTGTACACCACTGTGGTTATTTGGGTTAGTAAGGAGATATTTGGTGTTAGCAGCAGTAGCATCAGTCTGGCCTTAGAGAACAAGACACTGAAGATTCTGTTTCTGGAAATGTTCTGTCACTAGCATAATAGACTCCAGTGGGTACTCATTTGATTAAACAAGGTCACTTTAGAAAGGTATTTTCCTGTGCAGGTGAAGAATTACTCTTTTTGAGTTAATAGCATATGATCTTTGTCACTGAAGGTGTCTGAACACTATGGTCTATATGATAAACTATTTTATCTAAATAGCTACCTGCAAGCCCATCTCCATTAACAAATTGTCACAGTCCATGGAAGTTATAGTGTTACTCCAACAAAGTAACACTATTTAAAATATAAGAGCTGCATTAGGAAATTAAAAAAAAAAAGCAAAAGCTATTCTTATGTTACATTGATATATTATTTACTTTCTATGTATTTATTATGAAACAAGACAACCGATGCCTACAGATATAAAATATGGAACCTTCCTTTCATCCAGTTGAAAAGTGAAGAAAAAGGAAAAGGCAAATTATTTTGCTTCAATCCATACTTTTTTCCACAAGACTTTTGATCAGCCACATTTCATGACCAACTTATCCTATTTCTCAATTTCCAATGCAGGAATTTCATTAAGATGCAAGAATGATCAAAACAACCTAGTTTTGCATTCTCCCCATTCAAAGTCAGGCCTATTTGAGTACATCCTTCTGGGAATCTAATGCAGACATAGGTGTCATTTCAAGTGCATGGACCTGTTTTGGGTAGTTCTAGTATATCTGGGCTCCACTCAGAAAGCAGTACGCTGATTTGTTCAAGTGATGTTGCACTGGTATAAATATTCTGTTGTTACCAACCAACATTGTTACCATTGCATCTCCCTTTGATGGTTTGATTATTTCTATCTTTCACTCTAACATACTGATACAATCTTATCTATGCGAGCACTGAGGCTGAGCTATCACAAATTGATATATTCACTTTTTTTCCCCTATTTGTCATGGTTTTTAGCTATTTTTAATTCACATGATCTTATCACTAATTCCATACGAATAAACTTTTCAAGATACTGAAATAGCTCAAACTTTCACTTGCTTCAAATCATACTGTTTCTTGTATGATTTCTCCAGTGACTGCTTTGCACATCCTAAGGCATTCATGTTCATCTGCAAAAGTGATTACCTGAGCCTCTGCTCCCTATTTTTTTAACCTATCTAAATTTAATTAATCTTTTCAATGAAGTGTCACTACATGCTTTCAGGATGGATAAAATTTTCACTTACGTCCTTTTGTAGGTAAGGATTGTAAATGGCTGGGTGCCTGAGTGCAGCAGTCAAAATCCTGAATGAATGAGTAGTGCTGCTCATTGCCTGCTCACTGAACCCCATTTACTCTGTCACTGCTCCACATCAGTGTAACAAGTTCAGATATACTCTATTGCCATTTAGCAACTCCTGAGGCAATGATTATATTTCTAAATACAGTTTTGGCTTTCTGCGGGTGGTTTTGTGTTTCACTTCTTCCAAGGTCTTTCTGAATGCTTCATCTGAATACTGAATTTGATGCTAAGTCAGTGTTAAAAAAAGAGAAGAAAATGTTCAGGTTTTCCAAGGTTTTCTTGTTTTTAACTTTATTGTGCTATTCTTTTTTTCCTACTGTCTGTAGGTGGATCATGCAGAAGTTGAAAATTCTTCATAATTAATTGCAATATCTGTATTTACAGACTACATCCCTGGCAAATGCTTAGAAGTACTTAATGCAGGTAAATATGTCCTTTTACCACAATCTTTTATTTCTTTATTCTTCTCAGGGTTGTTCTGTTTCTGAAAGTGCAATGAAGCAGGAATGATTTTCCAGCATTCTTATGGTAAGCATAAAGACTGATATGAACTTCTATGCTAAAACTCTGACTTGACAAAAGGCTATGTCTTGTAATGCCTTTCATAGGGAATTATATTCACAAGCTCTGTCTTAAGCCTAGCTGGTGTAATTCCTTCTGCATTACACAGGTGCACTGCTCTAAATAAGTAAAATTAATTCATTCTAGTAACTACTGCTCGAGGTTTGCTTCTGTTTCTCACCACTAATGGTGTTCAATCCATGCAGGTTTCTTTCCCCCTTTGCTCAATTTCTTGAGCCTGGAGGAAGTGATCCTTGAATATCAACCAGGTCTCTTGGACCCTTCTTTCCACAGGATCTGTTGCCGTGGGATTCTTCCAAGAAGATCCCTAAAGAGGCTAAAGTCATCTGTCCTGAAATCCATGGTTGCAATCTTCCTTCCTGCCTTGCTTCTTCCTTGCCGATTGTTGAACTCCACAATCTCACGGTCACTGTGGCCAAGGCAGCCCCCCAACCTTCACATCTCTGACAAGACCTTCCCTGTTTGTCACTAGGAGGCAACCATTCCTTGTGGGATCCTCCACTGGAGGAAGATTCATCAATTTACAGGAGCTTCCTGGACTGTTTGTGCTTTGTTGCGTTATTTCAACCACCTGAATGCAGAATGATCTGGTGTGCTGATTAAAAAAGAATATAAAGTCAAAACAGTAAAGGTTGTTTGCTGAAGTTGGTTTCTAGTAATAATGAAGTAGAATATTGAAGTGTAATAATAATGCAAGAAGTAATATAGAAAGTCCTGATATAAAGGTGACAAAATAGCTAAGAAAAAGCATCTCTGAGTTGATATGGCTAAGAGATTATTATGTTATTTTATAACAAGTCGAGAAAATATGAATGGGAAGGATGCTTCATGAAGGCTTTCTTTCAGGTCATTTATGTTTGCAAGTGGAACCAATTTTCGCAGACCACACTTTCAATATAAGAGAAAAACATTTAATTTAAGGAAACAAGGAGAATTTACCATGCACAGCAGGTTTGTCATAGGGATGTTCAGATCTCACTGTACATCTGGCCCAATGGCCATGGATCTCTCTGAGCTGTGCGATGAAGAAGAATTTATCCATACACATCCCATCACTCTGGGAGACATTACATGAGCAAAACCAGACTTGACACCCATGCTGGGCTGTGCTCCTCTTTTGCCTGCTCCTTTGCCTCCATAAATGAAACTCTGCTTTGCATTGCATCTCTACACAAAATCAGATTTTTTGGGGATATTCAGATTTTTGCTAATTGCAGGTGGAAGACCACATTTGAGTTGTTGCACATGAAAATACACTTTTTATGAGCAATTTTACTTCATGTAAATAGCAACAAGCTGCTTGCCTTGGAGAAGATTACCTGGCTGCAGGCTCAGAGATACATTCTGATGTGACACTAAGGACTCAGGCAATTCTGCTTCTGCCAGTCTGACCTAACAGCAAACAAGAAAACAATAACTTCTACCAAGCTGAGTTCTACCAGTGCATTTAGCTTCTAGATATTTGTAAGCTCTCAGTCTTCTATAATTTAATAATAGTAGTGCAAGTTAATTGAATTTAATTTAATCAAAACTGAAAGATGGTAAGCATATGATTGATGAGAAGCCTCTAAAAAAGATGTTCCAGACTTGACTACCTGACAGTCTAGAAATTAGAAATTTTCTATTTCTTAATAACAGTTTACATCCCATTACATGTTTTCTGTATTCAAAATTAAAGCATTGTTTTTCCTCATTTATTTACCCCAGACATACAGATAACAAATTCCTCCTGGTCTTAATTTTACTTGACTGAAAACAAGTCCATTTCATCTAAACTCATCTCTTATGGTGGCTTGGTCATTGCTCAGAGCATACCAGTACTTATTCTTTACATCTGTTTTACATCTGATTTCCTTGTACCTAAATATGTGTTGTGCAATTTGTATTTTAAATTGGGCATCACATGACATTCACATTGGCCTAATTCAACTAGCAACAGCTTGACTGAAATACCTTTCAATCTTTCTATTTGTTGCTGCTTCTTTTTGCTGGCTAATGTCCTTGTTATGATTAGCTAAGGTACCTGTGCTTCTCTCCTCCTTCAGTTCTAGCAGATGCTAAAAATTTCTGTTATTTCTTCAATTCAGAATCTTGTATTTTATTTTACCATTACATTTCTGTTTCTTTGTGTTTCAAGGTCACCTGGTTCTTCCTAGGTGTCATTCCATTTATCTCTTGAAAGGATTAACTTCATGGCTTTATGTTATTGGTCAGTTTCTTAATTATTTTTTGTCCAAGAAATGAATGATAATGATGAATTAATCAAAATTCTAAAATACTGAGCAAAATTAGATGGTGATCAAATTTCTTGAAGGCTGTTATTCAAGGCAATGTCACATAATGCTCCCTCCATACCTTTCAAATCCTTTCCCGCTGTTCCTTCTGTCTGCTTTTTCTGTGGTCCTAACTCCTGTGTCCCTGTAATTTCTCAAAATGGGAAAACCATTCTGCTCTGTAGCACAGTGGCTGAACTTATTGGTTCATCTTTTTGAGAAGTACAATACCGCTGATTGAGGTATTGTATTGAGACTTATATTTGAGTTTTGTAACTTCAGTCTCCATTTCAATAAGCAACAATAATATTTTCTGAGAGAATACAACTTCAGTAATTTCTTTACTTGAGCTACAACAGCGACCAGATCTTACATTTTTATTTAATACTGAAAAATTCAATTAGTTAGTAACTCTTAATGTTTTTCCATTTTCATTCCATGAATAAACTGTCCTGAACTTTTCTAAGCTGTTTCTGAAGTTTTCATGCTGAACAATTCTTTTCCTTTCTGCTTAATTTTTTGTTAAACGATTTATCTCAGCAGGCAGTTCCTGAGTTGAAGTAGGGATGTTCAGCAGCCTTCTGGGTAATACAGAGCCTGTCAGTCAGAATGAAATCAGAGTAGTTCTCTGTGTTGCCATGCAAATTCTAAATTCACTTAGCTGGGTTTTATCTTTTCTGGTCTTTAAAGACTAAATAAAATTTATTAAATTCATAATGTGTTACAGGCCCTTCAGCAGGCCAGTTCAGCTAGCAGCTATATATTTAGAAGGCAATTCTGCTCTTTCTTTGATATAGAGATTATAGTTTACCTTGAAGATGAAAGCTTAATCTAACATCTGAACTAAATATAATGCTTGTATTTCATTATGTTGTGGGGATTATTTTAATTTTTTAAATAAGTTTGTTTCATGGTAATGGCAAATCGTGTATATCTATGTTGAGTCATTTCTATGCCTTGCAATAGAATCTGTTCTTTAAAAGTAATGATATGTTTCTTAATAACATCAATAACAAGGAAACAGAGCACTTGTGATTTTCTTGTTTTAAGCCATATGGTCTCTGGTACGTGGGTAGCTGCTCAATTTAGGAAGGTCAGAAGAAGCCTCAGTTATCCATGCTACACCTTTGCAGTACAGCCAGTTAGGACTCAGCTTCCTAGGGAAAGTTGGCATTGTCTTACATGAGTTGTCTTATTTCTTCTACCTTTTGGTGCTGACTGTTGAGCAAGAAAGATGGCAAAGCTCTGCTCTGCCTCCAGTGTAAGCAGGCAATAGAACTGGCTGCCTTCAGAGGCAGAAGTTTAAAAGCAACTTAGCAAACATGATAGGGTTGGAGACAAATAAAATACTCCATGTTCTTAATTCATTTTGGAGTTACTGGACTAGATTTTTGGTTGTTATTGATAGTTCAAAACATACAAAAAGGTACAAGCAGCCTCAAGTTTTAATTATTTTAGAGATGGATTACTAGTAGTCTCAATTACTTCATTTTTGGAGTTCATGAAAGGCATATTCAAGCCATTCATTCAATAACATTCATGTTTAGTTAATTTTGTGTTGAAAACTATTATCACTGACTCATTTTCCTGTAAAAATGTTTGTCTTGTAATCTGACAATGAGTAACAAAATCACACCAAGCCTTATGATGTGAGCAAAAAATATAAAAGATATAAGTAGGAGTCTGCTTCTTAATTCCTCTTGATAGAAATCAAAGGCTGCTTCCATAATTTAAAGGTTAAATATTAGGTTTTTGTAAGATACCATGAATCCTGCAGGGCAGAAAAACCACTAATTGTATAGTCAAGTTTTGATACATGTGATATGTTTGAATGATAAACAAAAAAAAAATCTATTCTTTGGGGGCAGTCAATTCTGTCACAACCTTATGGGTTATTTCAAGTGTGCAGGAAAGAGAGTTCTTATTTAATATAAAAACATTATTAATACTCAAAAAATGAATAATTCAGAGATATTAATTTTTTTCAGGTTATTTTCTTCTTTCTCTCTGCCTTCTCCTAGGGGATAATGAAAAAAGTCAAAATATTTCATACATTTACATATGTTCTACTAGGTGATTATTAGAAGAGTGAAGGTCAAGAAAATTGGTTGTGAAGACAGAGGATAAGGTTAGCAGGCCTTGTATTGGTTCCCAGGTCTTCTGATAATGTTTTCAGAAGTACTGAACCAGGTCCAATTAATGTTTTGTCTAACCAAGAACCTTAATTCATCAGGCAACAAGCAGCATTTTACTTGTTAATCATGGTGTTTTTTAAACAAAAACCAGTTTTTTGATTGATTGAGGGTTTTGTTGTTTTTTTTTTAACAGAAGCCTAACCTGAAAGGTCATGCAAGATCTCAATCATTATGGAAATTTCTGCAGAGACACCCAAAGGCAAAGCCGAGCTTCAGACTTGACTGTAGTTTCTGGAGTTCTGTTTTATATCCAAGACTATGCTATAATCTTTCTAAGCACATCCAGGAGACATAGGGTCAGGTTATTTAAGGGAAATGATTACCAAGTGTCCTAGTGGAAATTAATTACTTCTCCCTGGATATTACTGTATCATGAAAATTTCCTATCAGTGAAGAAAAAGAATTCTCAAGTAACTTGTGCTAAGAATGGACTGATCATGATTACACTTTATCAAATAGAGGAGAACATGCCTATTTGCAAAGGGTGTTTTCCCTACCTCATAGTGTAATTTTAATTTTGGTCAGATTATTTTTCAAACAGTTGCTCTTCATCCATGAGCTTATCTCCATCAAAAAATAGATTAATTTAGTCAGGGTAATATACCTGTATGATGTGAAGGGCAAACAGAACTGTGTATCATTAGCAAACATATCCAAATTTGAGTCTGTCATGTCTAACCAGTTTTCTAAATAGTGGAAGATCTTTGTGTGAGTTGTCTAAAATTTTAATTTCTTGCTTTCTGTCATGAGGTGAAGAATTAGGTGTCACCTTAAGAGAATACATCCTTATCCAAGCAGCACAAACCAGAAGTATACATATATATTTCATGCTCAAGCTTTGAAAGTTAAAGGAGCAGAATGCTGTACAAAATAGGAAGTACCTCCTTAGATGACACACTTCTGTCTCGTGGTGGAAACACTGAATGATGCAGAGAGATCCAAACAATATAAGAATGAGAATTATCCTTCTGTCTATGGGATAGTCATAGCATGGCTAATGTGTTTTCAATTCTGGATGCAGTGTGTAGAGCATCAAAATTACTGATAATGTCTATGTGAGCTTTAAGACATTTCTCTGAAATTACTGAGGAACAGAAAGGGTAGTAGCTAGCCATTCAGATGAATTTTGACATGGATTCATCAGTCAGAGATTAATTTCATCATACTTTCTGTTGAAAGTGGAAACAAAAATTTCTTCAGTGTGTGAGAAGGGTCCACAAAAAGAGCTAAATCACTGGTATTTTCTGCAACTTTCTTATATGCTACTTTTAGTATATTTTTGCTAAAAGTAAAATTGCTTGGTTTGAAACTACTGAGTTATTTGTCAGAATTGATCTAATAATCATCATTGAACTTTTTTTCTCAGTGTTTGGCACAAGAACTGACCAGCACCAGGACTTTAGTAGGAGCAGTAGTTTAAGAAAATAGACAATATGCAGAATCTAAATAAACAAAGGAGTTTCATAGAGGTTTAATACTTTCTCTTTCTTGCCACAGTCAATTTGCCTGAGGCATCATTGTAAGAAAAATTAGATTACTGCTACATTTATTGACAGTCTTCATGGTACAAGTTTTTTTAGCATGCTTACTTGAAATATTGAAAGAGGAAAATGAAAAATGTTTTCATGTTCTTCCATTCCTCAGAACTTTGATGTGCTGGATGCTACCAGAAAGGGTATAATTAGTTATTTCAATGGACAGGGCACTCAGAGGAGAAAAGATCCAAAACTTACATGGAACTTTTCCTACGTAATTTGTCTCCGAATCAATATATAAGCCCATCTTGCTCCTGGGAATAATTCTCAAAAAAAGAGATTTTTTTTGTAAACAAGAATTCTTAGTTTTGATAAATTATGGTGAAAACCTATTGTATTGAAAAAAAATCTCACCCAGGCTGTTGGCTACAGTATAGAGACTGAAGAGGTTTGCTGTAGGAAGTGCAGGTTGAGGTCTGTCTGTCTTATTCAATACCTTCTGGGACTGATATTTTTTTACTAGGAGCCTGAGGAAAAAAGAGGCTGTTATTTTAAGAATGTCTCATTAAGATATAATATGACAAGGACATTTATTTTATTAGCTGTCCTGTGGTCTCTTAACTGACAAAACAAAGCTGATTGCTTGTGCATGGCCTTACCTGGGATATGTATGATCAAGACTGGACACAAATCAGCCGAGCCAAGGGACAGAAGCTGATAAACTACATTGGAGTTTTCTAATTGTAAGAACAGAATTTATTATAGCTAGAACTAGAGTATAGAATAAAACTTTTTGAAGTATATTCTACAGAACTCTATAGAATAGAATTTATCAAAGCTATCCTAGACCAAGACTACACTATTGCAAAATCCACATGCAATGTGTGAATCTGATTAGTGATTTGTTTAATTCTTTTGGATATTTGTACATCAGAGAAGCCAAAGTAGAAAATAACCATGACTTGTGGGCTATGTTGTGAAATTTTGTTTTGAAAAGCACTTTCAAAGAAGGCTTATTTCCAGATGTGTCCTCTACCATCAAAGTAGGGAGGAGTTTGAGCCTTCTCCTTAGACAGCTTTTCTATCATGTTTGTGGGATTTCATTTCTGATAAGAGAGGAAAAACTGGGAGAAATCCTCAGATACGTATTTGAAGAAATCTTCAGATATGTATTTGAAGAATTTTTCAGATATGTATTTGACAATATATGTAGAATGGTTTGGGTAGAATAGGGAAATAGTTCATCAGCCCAACATGGGAAGCTCTTATGAACAGAAGCAGACAGACCTAGACATTGTTTTTAAGTTAATAGAAAGAAGAAAAACCCTCAAAGTTTAATAGTAAAATTATTAACAAGGGGAAATATATTGAAAGCCAGGTGTAGCAATCTAAAAAATAATCAAAAAGAGGATAAAATAAAGGTTTGCTAATCCAGAAAGTCTCTGCTTAATTTTTTTTTTCAGCTACAGTATTATTAATAAAACATAGATACAGAATTTCATTTCGACTTCTATCCCCACAACCATGTAAGAAAATGAAGGCACTGGTAATTTTCAATGTGTTTTAAGAGACCTCCATTTGATACAAAATAATTGTTGGAGGAAAGACCTCAGACCATATGCTCACAAACAAGCTTACAAACTAAAACTCAAGGATAATATAAAATAGTAGAAGAAACCTTTGATTCACTTTTGAGTGCTGGAGAATGAATATTCTCCAGAATCATGGGAAACATAACTCCAAATTACTCCTGACATGTTCCTGAGCGACTAACTGGTCTGGACATGTTCTTGTCTCAGATTCAAAGCACTAAAGAGGCCAATAAATGGGGCTGTATGCAGAAAGTGTGCCTTGCTGTAAAGCACACCCATTTAAAAGAACTTTTCATCATTCTGTTCATGCTTGCATCTGCAGCATAAAGCAGAGGTCAGTTGCTATTAGCTGGACCAGTTCAGAGTTAAAAAGCTTCTTTAAAAAAAAAATTCTCCTGATCCCATTTTGCAAAATGGATAGAATGTACAATGCTATTGACCTCAGACTCAGATTAGCTTAATTTCATCCAATTTATTCTTGTATTGTTCAATTTGTGTATAAAAGAAAAGGAAAAAAAGAGATGAATGGCAGCTGTCACTCATCCTAAGCCTGATAGACGATTTGAAACCCTTTTGTGGCATGAATAAAGTATTTCCTTGCTAAGCAACAGAAATATGTTTATGTCCTTGTAAAATAAACCAGGTCATTTAGAAGCATTATTAACAAAGAAAGGATGTCAAGGATGGATTATTTGTGGTCTCACTAGACTTCTATGAATATGAATGACACTTGCTTCCTGAATGTGCTGACATGTGAAAGGCAGCAACAAACTTTCTAATCAGAACTACTAAACAAGTAGGTCTCAAGATGTACAAGCCAAAACCAAATGTTATGAAAATCAGTGTGAAAACTCATAGTCCTAAAGGAGATGCTCTGAAAGCTGTTGATGATCTTCCTGATCTGGACAGCCTCATTTGTATCCATAAAATACTGCTGTCCTGAGTATGTAGGGCAAACACTCTTTCCATAGACTGGATTCACATTAGCATTCTCCAGAAAGCAAGTTCAGCTGACAGAGGTTCAGCAGTAAAAGGCAAAAGGAAACTAGAAAAGACAGGTCATTTCTGTGTGGATGCTGTGGTGCGACAGTAGCTAAGGGATTGTGTAAAACTTTGGACATCAGTTTCCAGCAGGTACTGGTCTCTTCCTGGTTTGTAGGGCATACACATCTTATACAAATAACAGTTCTGGTAGAAGCTGTGTGTTAAAGATTTTCTTTGATTTCCACATGTAGAGTTTTGGCAACTCAAATGCACAAAAATGCAAGTGGACACAGGGATTTGAAAGTAGCTCTCAAGCTGAAATGTAAAGTATGGCAGAACAGTCTCTGTCCTACTGCTCTTCTAGGATGTTCCTGTTGTTTCCCTGTCTCTCCCTGGGTCTAAGGGGCATCTTGTTAATTTATGGTGATGGAAACTGGCATAAATCAAGGCTAGATGAGCATGGTGTCAGGAGGATGTGCCTGCTGCTCCTGGCTGCTACCTGTTTTGGCATCATGATGCTGAGTGATGGGCAGGGTCAGTTCAATGGGATTGGCCCACAGCTGGGAGAAAAGTGAACTCTGAGCATGGATCCCATGACACACTTGCTGCATTTCAGTGCTCTGGCATCCCTGACAGGGAGCTGGCTGACTGAAAGGCCAAACAGAGCTTTAATTGCACTATTGCTAAACTGACTTAAAAAACAAGGTATGAGAGAGGGAGGAATGTAGAAATCTACATGGCACAGATGTGTTTGTATTTCTGTGAACCTATTTTCTGTATCCTTTTTAATCTTTCAGCCTCTAAAGAAAATGTAAACTACATAAATAAATGATTAATGAATCCTTCTTCTGATTTTACTTTTGTGTTCCTTTCTTTCACCTTTCTTTTCACACACTTTAGTCTGTTCTTTAACTTATAAAGCTTTTTAATTTAAGACTTCTTACCAAATTAACTTCCTATAAGATCCCAAATAAAATAAAATCTTGGGTTCTATCTAATTAGATTTTGCTTTCAATAGTAGTGTATTTTAATATTGTATACTGTGAATTACAGGGACTTGTGTTTTCAATCAATAATCTTGAACTTTACAGAAGTTTTAAACTTTGTAATAAATACATTAATACATTGATAGTTAATTAAATACATTCCAGTTATCATCATAACCACTTGAATTGAAGACTATAGTTTATTGTACCTAAAATACCCTTTAATGGCCTGACTTAAACAGAAGTCATGTCAGTAAATGTTCAGGGAACATATATATTTATATATATGTACATACATATAAATATATATATATATATACATGTTTTAGTTTTGAGCTATTAAGAGCAGGATTAAAATATCCAAGTTCACGTACACAGGACAAGGTTCTGTGTCTTTTTGTGTGGATTTAGGCAGCTATGGCATGTATAAAGGGACAGAATTGTGCAAGGAAATGTGCCAGTCTCTCAGGCTCATAAGTAAACCAAATTTTTTGTTTATTTCCCTATCATCCATCTATATATGTATCTATGTATCTCTGTATGTATGAACCTATCTATCTATCTAAATATAAAATAACTCAGAAAACTTTCATATCATTGTGTGATAACATTTTTGTTCTTCATAATATATTACATTAGCAGTGTCATGTTGGTTCCACATAAGAAGTCTGATACAATACATTAAAGGAAATTAATTATTTCACAGAAGTGTGATGACTTACTCCCACTTATAGGAATATATAGGGGAATCTTGAATAGAGCGTAAAAATATTTAGTTCTTATTTGTTTTGTAACTCTTTAGGATGTATCATGTCAAAGGACTGCAAGCACATCAAAGATATTAATTTATACTGTATTACATTTTGATATTTGTGACTGTGCCATTCAGGGGGAAGGTGTCTTCAAGGATAGTGGCTATGTTGTTTTTGTTTTTTGCAAGGAGGCTGATAATCAAATTCATGCATGCTAAGTTGATACTGTGGTCCCTGTCTGGTTGGTATAGTGAAATGCCCTGGGCCAGATGAGACATCTGCATAGGCCTGGCAGATATAACCTGGGTTCTGTGCTTTTCTGCAAGAGAAGCCTAATGCCAGATCAGGCCAGGCAACTCGGCGTTAGGTGACACCTTGTGGAAAGGGCTAACAGCAGGCCTGTTAGCTAAAGGAGCGAGAAGAAGCTGAGAAGTAAGAAGAAGCTGATAAAGAGCTCTCTCCAAGGCTGTAACCAAGGAGACCAAGAGAAGAAAGATAAAAGAACTTTGCAGCTAGACGAAGCATTTTTAGAAAGTTAGTTGAAGTCACAATAACTTCTCACCAATAGTATTATGTTGACTTATTGTAGCCAATAGTAAAGATAGAAAAAGCATAAACAATTAGAAAATGTATAAAAGTCAGCCATGTTCAATGATAAAGTGTTGCCAACTGAGACTGCTTGTAGTCTCTGCTTTATGTCGTGACTGCCTCGACAATGACAACACCTGACATTAGGTATATACAAGGTAGGATTCAGTTAGGGGTTCAAATTACTAAACAGAGGTGTCTTCACATAGCAAGGAGCCCAGATTCCTACTACAGCCAGTGGAACAATTGTCTGTAGGAATAATAGACATCAACCATATGCAAAAGCTGCATAAAAAGAAGTATGTAGGTTAAGTTATGTGATTTTCACCTCTACTCTGCTCTCATGGGACTCCACCTGGAGTACTGCATCCATCTTTGTTACCCAGCATAAAAAGGACCTGTTGGAGCAAGTCCAGAGGTCACAAAGGTGATCAAAGGACTGGAGCACCTCTCCTATGCAGACAGTCTGAGAAGAGAAGGCTCTGAGGAGACTCTTTTTAGGCCTTTCATTATATAAAGGAAGCTTCTATGAAAGATTCAGAAAGAATTTTTACCAGGGCCGGTAGTGACAAGAGACAATGCTTTTAAACTGAAAAATGGTGTATTTAGAAGGAATAGAAGGTTGAATATTTTTATGGTGTTGGAACACTGGAACAAGTCTCCTAGAGAAGTTGTGGATGCTCCTTCATTGGAAGAGGTCAAAGTGAGGTTGCACAGGCCTTTGAGCATCCTGGTCTGTTGATAAATGTTGCTTCCCACGGCAGGGGTTTGCACTGGATTATCTTTAATTGTCTCTCCCAGTCCAAACCATTCTATAATTTTATGATTCAAGGTAGAATCTGTTGAGGTAAAATTTATAGATTTCATTGACTATTGGTCAAATCTCCAAAGGGCACTTGGGCCTACATTCGCATCTATATATATAGTTATATTCTTTCTGAGTTGAATTCTACGTGATTGAGTGTGGATTGGTGTAAAGAGCTGACTGCAAAATTGTCATTCTAAGCCTGATCTGTCTGACAGATCATAAGGTGTGTCTGTGAAATGGGGCAGATGTGCCCAATGGTTGTACCTTAGTGTAGGTGCCTCCAGTATTCAGAGCAATAGAAAGAATCAGGGTTACCACTGCTCCAGTTTTCCATCATACAGGAGAAAAGAGGGTGCAGAAATTAATTGTAATTATGGAAAACTCTGTGCTTTTCTGCAAGGGGAATGTGGTGAGACTAATGCAGTCTCCTAGGTGTAATCTCTTTGCATTGACCTTGAGTCAGAGAGCATTTTTTACAGTTATGGAAACAAATTATTCCAGCACATGATACTGCCAGAGGCCTTCTTTAGTAACATCAGATTGGAACAAGTGTGTAAATTTGAAGAAATTTAATTTTTTTTCAGCATAGACCCATCAAACACTGCATAGTCTTGAACATCAGAGAAGTCTCTCTTTTCTGCTTGCCTCAGGCCTTGATGTTACGCTCTCTTCCCACAGCATACAACAGAGTGGGGTGTAACAAAGGACAGAGAAAGTCATGTTTCAGTGTAATCTGAGAGAAGTCAATAAAATAAGATTTGTTATCAGTGTGCATTTATTAATGTTGTTTTCATTTTTCAGTGTGGGAGTCTAGCTGGAGTGTAGATACAAAACTCCCATTAAGACAGGCCGCCAGCTTGATGTGTCTTGCGGCACCCAGTTTTGTAATAGGCAAGCTGATGTTATTTATAAAACAAGACCTTTGAAAGTGAGGCATGAAGACATGTAAATTGATGAAATATTTGTTTTTCTCATAAGTGAAACTGCTTTTTCCTATATGCATATCCTTGATCTGTCCCTTTCTTTTCCATTGGGCATTGATGGGGAAAAGTTATGATGGTGCATGGCTCATGAAATGCTTATAAACAAGCTTTAAAAACTGAAAACAGTTTTTAGCTGTTAGACTAAAGAGAAAAGAATTGACCAAGCGTTCTTCTCAATGCAGGAAAGTGGTGGTAAAAGGTAATGAGAGGTGAAAATGTAGAGGATAATTTCTAATTCTTGTCATATGCTGTTTACACTCAAATTGCCCTAAAGCAAAATCGTTCCTATGATTTCAAGAAATAGCCAGATCCAGCTGTACCTAATGAAAAATATGATGCACTTTTTTCATGTGTGTGTGTGTGCCTGGGAGAGAACGAGTGCACATTTAATTTAGATTCTTTGCATTAGAATAACCCTGCAAAGTACTTCATAAGATGAGTTAAACTTTCCAGCATCACTTTGATGAATCAATATCTTCATTTTGCACAAGGAAAAATGGAAAGACAATAAGTGAGAATCTGTCTTTCAGACTCTGAAGAAAACTGCAGCAAGCTATGAGAATGATTTCTTGTGCAGAGACTTTAATTTCCCAGACCTGTGGGTTTTTAAAGGTAGACTTTTTCTTTCATAGTTTTTTAAATGTTAATAAAATCGTTCTTTAATATAGTGTTTTGGAGAGGACTGTGAAAATGATATTTCAATGTCTTCTTAAAAATGTATTTATGCCAACAGGAGTATGTACTCAAAAAATATACCACAACTGGATTCTGGGAGGGAGCCACCAGCTGCAAGTTTGCTTATGCCGAGAAATATTGTGTAGTAGGATCTTGACAGGATGAAAATAATAGATTAAAATACTTTTCTGTTTATGATGGGGAAAAAAAAAATTGTATGTAGCTTTGTCCAGTCAATTGGTCATACTCTGGTACAGTAAAGAGCTGTAAAGGTACTACAAAACAAAGAACAGAAAGCTACTCCTGTTGTATTAATACCACATTTTTTGTCTGTCATTTAGTTTTGCTGTCTACTTTTAACTTTCTAAATTGATCTTTGAGATAGAGTTGCTCAGTAAAATAAAAATGAGAAATTACTTTTTGTTTTTTATGTAATTTTTAGATTAATAATGATAATAGAAATTGTTGGATGTGTCAGGGAGTCATGAGCAGTAGCAACTGAAAGCCACTCCTGATATCAAAGTAATTGTCAGTTGTTTTTTTTCATAGGTTGGGTGTTACCACCTGCTGAATCTTAGTAGATGTTATAAAAGATTATTAATTTATCTTTAAAATTAATAATATTTTCATTGTCCTTAGTTTAAACAGGACTAGTTAAGTCACTTTAACACACCTTATATTACAGGGGAACTCTGAGTGGTGTATAGATGAGTACAAAAATAAAATTGGCTGTATGGGACAAGATGGGGGAAAAGTTCCTAATGCCTGCAGTTTAATTTATAGTATGTAAACAAAAAAAATATAAAATAGAATATATAATATTATTATTTTCTATTATTTTCTATAATTTCCTAATTTCCTGATATACCTTATATTTAGCCATTATTTTACAGTGTTCAAAACCATGTAAGATCTTGTCCATCTCTGCTGACCACTATCTGCCTTGGTCCTGACAGAAAGAACTGCCAAACCAGAATATTTTTGTCTGTTGAAAAAAAAATTTTACCCTGCAATCTTAATTCCTTTTTGAATCTTCTTATCTCTTTCTTTATGTCAGTACTTATGCCCAGTGAAGTATGAATAAGTATTGGCATAGTGAACATGAAATTTCTGATACTACTAGCAATCCATTTATGAAATAAAGTAAATTTATAATTTTGGACATTGCTCTTCAAAAATTATGATAAAGTTTCAATGACTTTTGTTTTTTTCTTAGAAATTCTACTTTTAAAATATTCTTCAAAATATTTTGTAAAGCTGTTCCTATTTCTGATTTTTATCTGATTATTTTTGACAAATAAATGAACTAATCTTACTGAAAGCATTCATATTTGTAGCTTCATAAAGTTGTTGATGTGTCTTTAATATGTGTGGTTATGTGATCATGTTGTCAAATATGTTCTCTGAGATGAGATATAATAGTGAATACAGAGGGTATCTCACTCTTAAAATTTAGATGTTCTTGAGTCTGTTATGAAGGCTCTTGTTGTCAAATGTTCCAGCATTACCCTACTTTTAAAAACAATTTATCAGTCTTCAAGCAGCAATTTCAAAAAGAATTTTATTTTTGTTTTTTAAAACATGTGACCCGCTGAAACCAATGATGTATGAATTGTAAATAAGTTGCAATCTGGAGGGTTTCTGAAGTCAAGAGAGGGGAGTGAAATCAGACAAAACCATGGAAAATTTTCCTAACTTTCAAAGGCATAAGGGGCATGTCTGACACTAGATTGCAGGTTGTATTTCTGCAAGTGTGTCTGTGCAATATCTATGTAAGCTGGTGGAGCAGCACCATGGGAGGGCCACTGAAGGTCCAAACTATTGACATGGCAGATATGACATCCAACCTACACGTAGGTCAAGAGCTTTTGCTTCACACCCATGGATCTATTAGCCAGTAAGACTTGTTAGGAGGGCTCTGGACTCCTATATATTCTGGTTTCACCCAGAAGGCAACCAGTGTGAGAAGTGCAAGACCAATTTCAGTATGAAATGAAAGACAGTGGAAGATGTAGAAGCTTGTTTTAAAAGTGTCACCACAGTCTGAAATAAGAATGCACTCTAATAAGGATGCTTTGCTCTGCTTTGCCTCTCTTGAAGTGGAACCCAGGAACATGGTAAGCTCTGTAGTTGTGGTTCTTGCCATCTTCTCCTGCTGCAATGGAAGCGTTTACAATGCAGTTCTGCTGCCCGGAAATAATTTAATCTCTGATTTCTTATCCCATTTCTCAATATCACTGTCCATGTCAAAAGTTTATACTGAAGAATTTGTATGTTTTTCAAGTTCTGTTTTCAGAACTGTGACAACAGAACTATGCTGAGGAGCAAATGCATATATCATCTCCTACCCACTGCCACTTTGTCCTTCTACTCTTTATTTCAGTGCTTCCTATCTTTTCACTGTCTTTACTTCCTCAGTATCTATGTACTCCTCATTTGACCACTTGTTTTATTGTTTGTCTGTTTCTACTTAGCTCCCTACTGTTTCTTTCAGATGAATTCCTGTGGAGAATTGTATTATTCTTGCTGCTTTTCCTGTAGTCTTATTCCTTACTACAGCTTTCTAAGCTCTCATGTAACATTCTTACTTAGTTGTACTTGCATTTTACTAGACTGAAGATAAATTTAGCAATCAGAAGTTACCAGACACAGGCTTTTTTGATTTTGAGTATAGGAAGTGTACTGAGCATTTTCTAAAACCTCTGGAACTTCTAAAATAATTGCCAGTTATTTTGTAAAGCCTTCAACTTAAAGACTATTTCAGTCACTTCAGCCAAAGCAGTGACAAAATGCATACTTTAAATTCTTGGGTATATGCATTTTCTGGCCTTCTGGGTTTCACCCTCCTGAAGTTTTCACCTTAGCTAAGGTGCTTGCATAAATTATTTTTATTTGGCTTTAAACCTCTCTTCTGATACGATTCATTTTATGTTGTTTGCATTGTGGGAACTTTTAATACATATCCCATTCCTATAAATTAGTAACTGCTGGAGTTTAGATTAATGAACTCTCATTACTTATTTCCTTTGCATTTTGTTTCCTGTATAAATTTTGAGATGATTGCTAAAATAAATTACTTGTACAAGCTTTAAGTGCTTTTCTGTTTCCTGCTGTGGTGACAAGTGCCTCATTCAATTGTTTTGAAATGAATGCCTTAAGTGACTTTTCTCCTTTTGAGAATCCTCCTCAGTTTCAAACTTCACTGAAGCTAAAACTTTGATTTATAGAATCATTTCTGTACATTTGGGATTACTGCAGGAAGTTTTTTTCTGAAGAAGTTATTTCTCAATAAGTAGCTGCTTTAGTTACATGGTCCAGGAACAAACTGCACATGCGACTTCTAATACCCTCATTGAATTAAAGGTGCCAGCTCTACAAAATGGCATAAAAAAATCATCTTTTTATCACTTATTTTTGGGATAAAATGTGGACTAGTCTTTTTTAAAAGCAGTGCTACCTCCTCTGTAATAAGAAGAGCAATTTTGCTCTCTCAAACAGAAGGCTATATTGAAAAAGAATTGCTGTCATTCCACTATAAAAAAGATCCTGCCATTTCAGACTGTATTGCAGATCCCGAGAAACAATAATGCAGAACAAAGAAGATTATATCTTGAGTCTCTGGACTCATCATGTTTACACAACAAGTTGACAAAATGCAGCATATTGCATTTTCGAGTACGTATATTTTAAATATTTATGGATAGTGAATAATTCCTTTTAGTAAGAGATAAAAATGATTTCTGATCCCTTAGCACCCTGCAGTTATAAAACCATTATTCAAATTAATTAGATATTCCATCTGTTAAATGAAAAATTCTGCAATGGCTTTTTAAAACTTATTGAAATATTTCTGATGTAGATGATCGATTGTGACAGGTTCATTTGAGTCGTGGCAGATGAAAAATCTGAAAGTAAAATTTTATTTCTATGATCATAATTCTTACCTCTGGAGACCATGAAAGGAAATATTCAAGGTCAGCTTGGAGAGGGCTCTGAGCAACCTGATCTTTTTGAAGATGTCCCTGCTCATTGCAGAGAGTTTGGATTAGGTGACCTTTAAAGGTTCCTTCCAACCAAAACTGTTCTATGACACTGTGAACAGAACAGAACTTTGCCGCTCAGTGTTTTCTAAACAGATGCAGTTATGAGAATGCTTAAATAGTTTCCTTTCTAGTGGGATTTCCAAGTGATAACACATTATTCTTTCCACAGCATTTTCAGATTTTACTTTGCTATTTTAATAAAACCGTTGTGCAGGAATTTTTGATTATTTTTCTGAATCATCACTTAATCTCTAATTTATATTGACATCATGATTTAGCTGACTTGCTGATATGAAAAGGATTTCAAGAAAAGCAGATTCTGACATGGCTACAGTATAATTAAGAAAAGGCTGGTAATCTTCAGTGGGTCTACAACTAATTTTCATAAAAAAAAAAAATTCCTGACTTTTGATATTTTGTGTATGAGCAGTTAGATGTGATGACAAAGCCGATATGATGATCAGCATCAGTGTATATAACAGGGAGAAAAAAAGGCCATTTAACCTTTTATATTTAATTCCTCCATAATGTTGCTTAGGCATGCCTCCACTTAAATTCCTTTGCTTTGTTTCGGTTTTGTTTTGTTTAGGCATGCCTCCACTTAAATTCCTTTGCTTTGTTTCGGTTTTGTTTTGTTGTTCTTGTTGGTTTTGCTCTTCTTTATATTGGTTAGACTGAGTTTAACCCACATTTACTTTTGTCTAAACACTGCTATATTTACTTCAAAATAATCTTACTATTCCATCATAGTGTTGTTTAGGAGCCCATTTCTTCATGCTGATAATTCTGAGATGTCCTGTGAAGAACTCCATTGATTTTATGCAGACATAAGATGATAACCTGTCTTCTTTTAACTTGTATTGAAACTTGTATTTGGGATGTTTGCGAGATACTTTAGCAAAAGGTAAAGAAAAAAAAAGATAATAATTATATAGAAAATGGAAAAATGGCCAAGAAAAGCTCCCTAGTGACTTATTGCTTCACTAAAATTATTTTTCTACAACTTTTAATTTTTATCACGGTTATTTTATATCTTTTCTCAATACCACAATAAAACATCACCCCATTAAGAATTCAAATGCAAACATTCAGGTCTAGTAACTAGTAATTAGCTCTCATGACAATGGGAACTAAAAATTACAGGCTGCATAAATTACTTTAAACTCAACTAGCCTATTTTTTTAAGTTTGCACCACTGTTAAAATTTCTTATTACTATTGAAACTATTTTAATGTGACACATTGAATTATAATTAATATAATTAAAAATAATAAAATATTATTCAAGGACTGTTTATTCAATAGAACTTGTTCCCATAGAAACAAGGAGCAAAAGATTCAATTTATTCAGGTTTCATGGCAAATAAATATTCTCTGCTCTGAATATTTAATACTCCCACATCTATGTTTACAGTAATATCACGAAAAAATCAATAGGCTACTGAATATAGAATAGTTCCTTTGCTCTTTACATGAAGTTTTAGTTGCATTTATTGTAAAAAAACAAAACAAAATACAACAAACACTGAGTAAATTTGTTTGTACTCCATGAAGAGCCACAGATGTTTTCTTGGTATTGATCTCCAGCAATAATGATTTTTAAGCACTGAAGAAGTGCATATGGGGATTTTTTGTGATGGCCAACGGAAAAAAAACAAATCACCAAAAAACAGCAAAACAAAACATGGAAGAAATAGAGGCTAAGGAGCTGCATTAAAACTGCCAGCAGTCAGCACAGCTTTCATCTTATGCAACTACTGTTGGCTTGTGCTTGCAAAACCTCATGATTTATTTAGAATTTTAATTAAAGAAAAGGAGTGATTGGAACAGCATCCTAGCAGTACCTAGCATCTGCCAACCGTGGCTAATGATTTTTACAACCTCATCTGCAAACACTCCATTAAAGAAGCTAACCATGACGTGTGACACAACTGAACCAAATGAGTGAAGGTAAAAAAAATCTTGCCTGCAGCTATCACTAATAAAAGACACAGAATAAGATTAAAAAAAAAAAAAGATGCTGTGCAAAGTGTTGTAGCTTCAGGGCTCAATCTCAAGTCCTTGGAAAGAAGGATCATTACATACTCATGAGCATGTGAAGCATTATGGCCTCTGGATGCTCTGTTGACAGCTTTTTCAGAATTTGCATTATTTTTCCATTTTCCTAAGAAAAGAAAAAAAAAAATCCAACACTTCAATTTTAAAAGCAAAAGGCCCCTGAATTTTTTGTCAATCATACTTTTCATTTAGTATGTCTTTTTTTAGGTCTTTAAAAATAATGCTTTGCATTTGGTTGGGAATTTACTGTGCAAGGTACAACATGAAGTATAGCAGGTCCTGGGTACGGGGAGAAGTGGTTATGAGTGGGGAACACAGAGGGACAATGTGGCTACAACTTCCCTGGTCAATGGCTGGTCAGCTTTTCTTCTGTGATTAAGTACTCTATCCTCATCTTCTTGGTTTCAAATAAGTTAAATATTGCAGCAAACTGGATCCAATCAAGATTCTCCACAAAGCACACTTTCTGGGATTTAGCCTTATAACTGGCAACTTCTAATGTTTTCCTTGGGAAAAAAAATGAAGTAACCACTAAGTATTACAGTAGTCCCTAAACTATTTCATAATTTTTCTGTTCCACTTACATAGATGTTGGAGATGGAAAAGATCTATTAATGGTTTCAGCCCTTTCTCTGCCATTGCGGGGCACTTTATTGCATTATAATACAGTAATGTTGCCACCATAGTAATAGAGTGCATTTTTCTCTGGGTATCTGCTGGAGGAGCCTTGAATCTTAGGTCTGGCTCCTCCCCAGAGCAATCTGTGCCTGAAGACAAGCACCGCATGTGAGTGTAAAGACACACCAAAATGACATTAAGTGTCTCCAATGACCACTGAGCTCTTCCTGAGAGTCCAGCAGATGGAAAACAAAGACAAAATTTCCAAAGGTCAGATATTGTGTATGTCAGAGTTTAAGAAACCTTGAAAAAGTTGGCTAGAATAATAGGGATCTTAATTTCACACAAAACATTTTAAGAGGAAGGTTCTTGTGACAATTAAATACTCGTAAAGCTTGAGATGCATTTTGTGTGGTGTATCACAAGTTAAAAAATATTCCCCTGCTACATAAAGTTATTCTATAGCTTGGCTTATTTAATCAATGTATTCAATAGCTTGTGGGTTATAGGAGATGGTGCAAAGAGTATTGATAGAAAGAAAAGAAACATGCAGTGTTTTTCATCCTCTGTTCCTTTCCAGCAGTAGGAAAGTTTCTGATCACTGAAAAGGACCCTACAGAAAAACAACTTGCTTTCTTTCGGAAAACAAACAGTCTCCTTAGGGAATGCAGGGATTTTTCCTGGCAGATTTGGGTCCTATTCCAATCCAAAGAACAGTGCAACAATGGTTTTTTTATTGTTCTGGAAGAAAACAGATCTGTATAATAGATGTTCTTGCAGGTCATACAATCCCTTCACACCAGGCATCTTTGAATTTGCTTGCAACTGGGTTTCACTCCATTGTTTGGCTGGCAGGCTTCAGCTGCTTTTTGTAATACTGAAAGCACATATCACTATTTTTATAGCTGAAATGAAAATCCTTAAGCTTTCTTTTGACTGCTAACCATGGTCTATGCATTAAACTTCGTTAAAGTACTGTAATTAGGCATATTTTTTCATGTCCTACATCATCTCAGTATGTTACCTTTAAATCATATGGGTATCATGGAATGAATTTTGTGGGAACTAGTGGGATTTCAGAAATTTCCTCCAAGGAGATGCTTCATAAAATGCTGTACACATTTGGAAAATTCTGCTGAACTTGTAGGAGATCTGAAATAGACTTAAAAATATTCTGTATGGATTTACAGAAAAGCTACTGGATTTATGTTGCAACACTACTGAAAAATTTCAGACGGACAGTGGAAAAAAATAGTTTGGACTCAGCTCAAAACAAACTGTATCTGCTCACATTCCCCACATTGCAATTTGCTAATGTTTCAGTTGGGAATCTGACCTAAAACAAATTCAGACTAAGTACTTTGGAGTCACTGAAGTGGAAGAAGTAGTCAGAGTTCCAGTGCATAGGTAGACTCAAGCCAAAAATCTCAGATTTACATGTTTTAAATTAGTAATTTTACTCCATAATTAGAAGTTGAAGATATTTGATCTGAGTTTTAAATGTCTGCACTCAACACAAAATTGAATGCAGATTACAGATACCCTTACACTGAGCTTATAACTGCAGCAACTCTAAAAAGGGCAACTGTCTAAACATGTATTTCAATATTTAACTTAATATTTAACTTTAGACAGTATTCAACTTTAAACGCAATTTTTGAAGTTCATTGGTTTAATTTTGGGGAATGCGGTATGAACCATATCCCCATCAGAAGATGTGCAGCATTCAAATCCTTTCTTACCTGCTGGGATTCTGCACAACCTGATCAATCTCAGTTCAAGTGTTTTGGGCAGCCAGAGTTATTCATGGTAGCCTTGCAAAAAGAGGGCAGACACGGAAAACATGCCTGATTCCTTTCAATTTGTTGCATTACCTTTGTTTGATTTGTTTTTCAGGCATAGATTGCTGTGCTAGAAACAACTCATTTTTCATATTCTTAGATAAATTGAAGGGGACAAAGTATCTTTCTTGGTTGCAAGAACATATTTGAAATTGAATTATTGTGAGACAATGGAAATCTGTTTTCAGAGCAATTTTTCAAACTATTGCATCACTCTTTAAACTTAGAAGTACTGGTGCCTTATTGACTCTAATTAGATAGATAGATATATAACCTCATATTTATGGATTTCAGTATTTATATAGCTCAAACTGCATGTTAAAAATCCATGCCAGATGTATTCTGTTTTGTAAGTGAAGATATAATCTATTGTCCTTGAAGAAATGAGTTCACTGACAAAGCAGTTCTCAAACTGTGTTTCTAAAGAGGTGCCTCTTGCTGTTCTGTGAAGAACTAGCAGACATTAATGTCAGGCCCTTGTCAACTCTTGATGACTTATTTTAGAGTATTGTAGAATATGCAAAATGCTTCCCCAATGTTAATGTCATATATAAATTTTTTAATAATTGTTAGCCAGGTAATAAATAATGGTAATACAAAAAAGAAACAAAAAAATGAAAAAAGCAGGATAGTTCTAGTAACTATGAATTAAAGGTAGGCTAAAATCAGCCAGCCTATGGCAAAGGTAATCAGGATGCTTTTTGTGAAATTTTATTTTGTTTTTGTTTTTTTTTTTTTTAAATGAAATCTAAACCTATGGAAAATCAAGTTTGCACTAGGCCTTTTAATGAGTAGTTAATGAGATAGTCCCTTTTCTTTAGCTGGAGATCAGAAAGAACGAAACACCCTGGTCTCTACCCTGGCACGTGGAGAGACTGTTTGGTCATTGCAGTGCATTCAATAGGCCCAGTTTTACTGGACTCCTTGGACCGAACTTGCCAAGGCTGTGTGTGATTTAGCACAAAACATCATCCCAGAAAAATGAATACACTGCACAACCATGCCAGTAGTCCTGGCACAAGTGACTTTTTTGCCCTGTATCCTTTTTGAAATTCAAATCTCTATCCTGTCAATATTCTGTTATTCACAGGTGAAATATTTGTCTTGAGGATTAAATGCACTCAGTGTTTCAGCAAGTAGGAACTTTCATTAGCTGTAGTATGGTGCTATTATCTCTCTCCCTGCCACATAACTCGATGTGGTTGATCGGGATTTGGGCTCTTTATTTCAAGTCCAAATGTAGGGCAGTGTGTTTACCAAATGAACTGAAGGTTTAAGTTTATGCCTTTATCTGAGTTGTGGCACTCCACACATGCCCTCTACTAACTCAGTGTTCCCTGATATAAAGCTAACCCAGAGAATCCATTTGGATTTTTGCTTTTCTCATAAAAATTTTTATTTGACAGATACATAAGCAGCGGGCAGCTCCAAAGACATCTTCAGGAAATGATGAAACAGTACTCTGGTGGGAATCTTCTTGAGTTCTAAAATTTATTCTGATATTTATTCTGCTGGTGTGAATATCACAGGTGAATTTGATGTATCAACTTCGTGAGAAGGAATTATTATTGGTGTTGAAGCTGCCTGCAGTGTTTTTTCACAAAAAACTAGTGGATTACCTTGTTTTTTGGTTCTCATTGATCTTCTGGCATATATTTCAGGGGAGGCAGAAGAAGGTTGTAGAAGGTTGATTTGTTATTAACAGCTGCAATTTTTACTTAGAACCATGCTTATACCCATGTCTCTAAAGTGGCACTAAATTCTAAACCTTATAAAGCAAAATGTGGAAGTGTTAGACTAGTAAGAAAATCCTGTGTTCAGTTTTGTGTTTGTCACTGCAGGAAAGATATTGAGGTACTGCAATGTGTCCAGAGAAGGTCAATAGAGCTGGTCAAGGGTCTAGAGAGTAAGTCATATAAGGAGCAGCTGGGGGAGCTGGGGTTGTTTAGCCTGGAGAAGAAGAGGATCAGGGTAGACCTTATCACTCCCCACAGCTACCTGAAAGGAGGTTATGGCCAGGTGAGGGTTGGCCTCTTCTCCCAGGCAACCAGTGACAGGACAAGAGGATATAGTGCCAGGAAAGGCTCAGATTGGACAGCAGGAAGAATTTTGTCATGGGAAGAGTTGTTAAACACTGAAATGAGCTGGCCAGGGAAGTGGTAGAGTCACCATCCCTGGAAGTGTTCAAGAAACAACTGGAAGTAGCACTTAGTACTTGGTCTAGTTTACAGGATAGCAATCAGTCAAAGGCTGAACTCAATGGCCTTAGAGGTCCTTTCCAACCCAAATTATTCTGTGATTCTATAATTTTTGTATTCATAAATTGTTTTTACAGGGATGATAATATCCACACAAAGTGGCACTATGTCCCAGATACTCCAGATAGCTTTACAGCAACCCTAAACTAGGAACAAACCTAAACTAGGAAATTTACAGTTAGATGATTCTTTTCTATTGTTTCCTATATTTATTGGAGATCCCATACTAGGCTACCCCAGCAATGTAGAGCTACTTTGAAGCTGCTCTCACATTTATTTCATAGCATAGAAACATGCATGGTAAACTACCCTGGGATTTCAAAGACTCATGTGTGGCTATGACCCAGTGTTGCCCAATCATACCAAACACTGTCATGCACAACATTTACATATCTGTACTTTGAGCAAGTGTTTCTCCATTTTTGTGGCTGACAGGTATTTTGTTCAGATTTCTTTCCTGAAGTTTTCTGCTTCTATTTGCCATTACCATTGAAATGCCATCTACTGTAAGAGACTTCCCATTGCATCCATATTTTCCACATGTCATTTGTTTGATAATTTCAAGTGCTAGGATCCATTTTTATTTTTGCAATCCACCATATTGCAGCTTGTATTTGGCTTCTACCATGACCACATTTTCCTTGTAGGCACATAAAAAAATCTCTCTCTCTTTTAAAAATGATTAGCTATTCTTTATTTTTAGAAAGCGTCCAAAGGAAGGCAATGAAGATAGTGAAGGGCCTTGAGGGGAAGCCGTATGAGGAGCAGTTGAGGTCACTTGTTCTATTCAGCCTGGAGAGGAGGGGACTGAGAGGACACCTCATCACAACTACAACTTCTTCATGAGGGGAAGCAGAGGAGCAGTCACAGGACCAAGGGAATGGCCTGAAGCTCTGTCAGTGGAGGCTTATGTTGGATATCAGGGAAAGGTTCTTCACCCAGAGGCTGGTTGGGCGCTGGAACAGGCTCCCCAGAGAAGTGGTCACAGTGCCAAGCCTGACAGAGTTCAAGAAGCATTTGGACAGTGCTCTCAGGCACATGGTGTGACTTTTGGGGGGTCCTGTGCAGAGCCAGGAGTTGGACTAAATGATCCTTGTGGATCCCTTCCAACTCAGCTTTTTCTGATTCTGTGATTTATATGGATGTAGTTGGTTTAAGGCTTATTACATTAAACACTGTTTTCCTTTGTGGACATCTTACTACTAATTATCATTGATGGAGACATTCAAGCTTTAAATCTTTCTGCAAGCTCCTTTAGGTAAGATGTATAAAGCATTGTAACTGATTCAGAACAGTTGGGTATTCCTTGGTTTTGGCTGGTGGCTGAGTTTGTATCACCTTATACCAGTCTGAACCTTTAAAGCATTCTCTGCTGACGCCCAGGGCTTTCAGTTTCTGTAACAAGTTTGTCAACAAGATGACTTGATTCCTGATGGTTAGGGAGTTGAAACTAGAAAAGGGCTAATAATGTACATTGATCAATGATGTAGGGGTAAACAGAAAACACAGGAGAAATATAATTTCTAGTATCCTATGCTTGGCACAAGCATGAATGAATCTTTGTCATTCTGTTTTCCCTGAAGCCCCCCAATCGACTGCATTGCTGGTATTCACTCTCTGTAACCTCCCCCCTTCCATTCCAGTGTGGGCTCTAACCTGCTCTTTTCTGCAAATGTACCATAGCAGAAGTGTGCAGGGACTAAGGAGATCAAGACAGAAATAGAAATCTGAAGTAGAATAAGAATACTGGAATGTTCCCTTCTTTTTTTTTTTTTTTTCCTCCCCACTTCTGAGTCATGTACTAAAATCTCTGGAAGACACAAAAAAGGCCCAGGTCAGGTCTAAAAACCCCAGTGCATCCTGTGTGCTGGAAAAGGGCAAGGTAGTAACACATTAAGTATTGGTAGATGCAGAGTGTGTTCCCAGGTGAGGAGAAACAGATGCAGAAGCCCAAACTGTGTATCTCCTTCTCCTGTCATGTGAACAGATTATCTATTTCCTTGATTCAGTGACACTGACTAGAATAAAATGACAGTGTCAGTGAGCAGGGTATTTTTTCCAATTTCAAGCTCATCGTTTTGGTAATGCATGTGTTAAATAATCTCTGTAAATGTCTGAAAACACAGACAGTTTAATGAATACTCATATGCTTGAACATAAATGATTACAAAGATTCCATATTACTATAGGCAATTAATTTATACTTATTTAAGATTTATTTTTTTCATGGCCAGTGGGGATATATCCCTCCTGGCTTGTGACCAGATGTTTAAACATGAAGACTGTAATTTTAGCTTTTATTGCATATATATGCCTCAGTAGTAATGGATTTGACTCTTTTCAGCAGGCATCTCAAATCCTGCAATTTTCTGGTCAGCTTAAGGAAAAAGAAGTGCTCTGCAAATGAGTAAAAACCAGTCTGCATCTCTTATCAGTGAATCCTCTGAGCCAGCTGCATAACTAATAGAATCAGCTGCTGCTCTTTTCACCTGTGTGGGGCATATTCACTCTTAATAAAATAACTGCAATCCCACAGTTTGATGTAGTTGGGGAAGAAGTGAATTTCAGACTCACTGAAGCAAAAGCCTTTCAGGCAGCATTTTTGGTTTGGAGTGAATGAGTCCAGCATTAGCGATGGTAATGGAGAGGAGAGGTGCCTGCAATCTCTTTGCAGCTCTGTCATTGATTTCCAGGAGGAGCACAGAAGCTTTCAACTACTTGAATCTCATTCTTCTTCTCAGTATCCACCTCCAGCAAGCTCTGTTTAATAAACATTTGTTTCTCAATGCCCCTGCCCCTATTTTTCTGTGCTTGTGAATTTGAGGCACACAAAGATACAGTTTCCAGGGCTGCTTCTTCTTTCCCTGCCAAAACTTAACACCAGTTAAGAAACAATATATGATCTTAAGTACTTACAACAAATCTGTTATCCAGATTTTGCAAATATATATATATATTTTTAAATCCATGCAGGAGTCTGCATAATTTCTTGGACTTTTTCAAATATCAGCCTAACTGCAAAAGCTTTGTCACAGTTTTGGAGCCTCAAATATCATATTAATATGGCAGTTTGTACACATTTTGATGGGAAAAAAGGGTCATGCATACTTGGCATTTCAAAATCCCTGTCAGCTATGATTAGGAAAGTAGGGCCTTGAAGATATGACTTAAAACCCAAAGTACATGCCTCAGTCAGAGACCACCTGGTAGAGATTTTCCTTGTCATTTCTTGACCCAGGATCTTCCTCCTCTTAGTTTCAATGGAAAGTCTGATTTTGACTTATAATTACGTATTTAGGTTTTTAAATTTATTTTGGGGTTTTTCTTTGTGTTGTTTGGTTGGTTTTTTTTGGTTTGTTTGTTTGTTTGTTTGGAAAAGAGGTCTTGCAGTTCACATTTAGTAATTTCCCAGGATTTAGTTAGCTTAACTAAAACTTATTAATGCAAAAATGTGTCTTCAATTGAAACGTTATATTCAGTACTCTTTGTGCCTCCCTTCTGGAAGCTAATATCTCTCCTTTTTGAAGCACGTCTGGGGAACAATCTGATAAATTACTGGGGTAATGCCTGCAATAAAGACACTGCAGTCAGGTTCCTATGCACACCTGTATTCCCACAGATTAAAGATAAGTAAAAAAAACCAGTTGTTCCCAGTCCTGTATCTTTGTTTCCTGAGTAAGGTGAAATATATAAAAAGGAGCATACAACCCCAAATATTTATAGCTGTAAGCTGTCAGAATCTAAAACTACTGGTTTTACATAGCTATTTCAGCCTCTTCATATTGATATAAATCTCTAGTCTCTCTGAATGTGTCTAATATTATTCCAGTTCTCAGCTATTTACATGAAAAAGCACATTTTATCAAAATCCTGTTTTATCAGGGTCATCCTGTAATTTAAAATACCGGCTGACAAAAATCCTTGACAGGCTGAGGATGCAGCATTTATGCTTCCTGCAAGGAGGAAAGACACAGAAGTGATCTGGGGAGTCAGCAATTCTAGGAAACCCATTTGGTTCCTGGCAGCCCAAGTCCTGGGTTATCGCTGTGCTCTGCTTGGACCAGGCCACCTTCCTGAAAAGATATGAAGCTCTGGCAGCTCAGACTCCTATGCTGCAGACATAGGCATAGAAATGTCATTTTGAATTATAGCAGTATATCTATTGAAATCCATTTTTATTAACTCTCCAAACAACATTTTTATACATTTTCAAGCTGCAAGCATGTGTTTCACAATTCCCTAACCTGATGGTATATGTGGAAACAGGCCATTTTGGTGAACCTGTAATCATTCTTTTTCAATTTCATTCAAAGCTCTCCTTCAGCAGCCAAAGTTCACTCCTGAGAATGGATAGGCTTGATAGACAGTGTTTTGTGCTTTTGTTCTGTGGGTAGGAAGTATTGAGTGGTAGTAGTGGGGAGGTACCTTGTTTTGACTCAGATTTAAGCTGGTTCTGAAGTTTGTTCCATTAGCTTGTTAGGATAGTGCATTAGCATCTGCCAAACTCTTCACAAGTTTTATTCAGCTGCAAAGAGTCAAGAAGGGCTGAGTGCTTCCCACAGCTCTGGTTTCCTACACACAGAAGTGTAAATTTTAGTGTCCAGTCATCTGCCAAATTCCTGTCTGAGCTGTCTGGGTAAAAGCTGACTCTGTAAGCAGCCAGGCTGGATGAAGCTGTGTGCCTTTGCCTAGGAAGGGCTGCTGATGTTATCCCTTTCTGGAGCGAGGCCCTGTGATGTGCACAGAATCCTGCAAGCCCGGCCCCAGGTGAGTCCAGCCTCTCACCTGCTCATGCAGCAAACACATGGCTGCAGGCCAAAGCAAGGGGGCAAGTGGAATCTTGTATGGGAGAGTCCCCTTGGCACTTGGCAGGCAGCTCAGCTGGTGTGGGACTGCAGGGACTGCATGGATGGGAGCTGAAGCCTGCAGGGAATCCTCCAGGAGGCTGCTCTTTCTGCACTGATTTGTGCAAAATGTTGTGGTATCAGCAGCAAGCCATACACTCTCTCTCTTTTGAAGCAAATCACTGTCAGATTAAGTGCTAAAAAAGAAATAGCTATGTTAGAAATAATGGGAGAGGTGGCTAGATAAATCATACTGTGTCCTTTAATGGGTAATACCTTAAGTTTATAGTACCTTTTCAAAAGATCAGACAGCCCTTGTAAGTGAACAAAAATGGGAAGCTATTTTGAAAGCCTAAAGTAACCCCAGGTAAAATGAGCATAGAATCAGCAAGTCATCCAGGTCCCTGCTCAGCAGGCAGTGTTATCTTCTGTATGCACAGCAAGTTGAGCTGATCAGAGTGGAGAGCAGAACTAAACCTGTCACGTCCCAGTTGCTATTTAGTTAACTAGCCATAGACACTTGCTTCTCAGGAAAGACTGGGAATGGGGATAGCAGTTATTTACTGGAACTGCATTCCACTAGTTGCAGGACAAAAAAGAATTATGGTTATGCCTAGGGTTAGGGTTACACCTAGATTTAGGGGTCCAAAACCACAGATCCCAGAGCTCCATGCACATGGCATCATTAAAAAGCATGTCAAGAGAAAAAGGCTATGGCCAGAAGATGGCTTCCTCCACATCTATATTCTTGGAAACAGCCATGGCCCAAGGATAATTTCAGTGCATTTTCAGGAGTTATGGTGGAGCCAAGGGTTACAGTTCTGAAAAAACAGAAACAGAGCCCACAAATCCAAGTACACTGCAGCTGCAAAAGGCATGACAAGGGGATGACAGAACTGCTACAACATGGCTTCCCCCCCAGCTTTTTCCTTTCAAATAGCGATAGCTCTGGGCAGCCGTTACTGCCCTTCCTAGGGTTAGGGTTACGCCCGGGTTTAGGGTTTTGAAAACCACAAAGCCCAGAGCCCCAAGTACATGTCAGATGCAAAAGGCATGCCAAGGGATGACAGAACTGCCACAAAATGGCTTCCCCCACAACTTTTATATTTTGAACCAGCCTTAGCTGGTTAGGGTTAGAGATACATCTGGGTTTAGGGTTCTGTAAACAACAAAGCCCAGAGCCCCAAGTCCATGTCAGCTGCAAAATGCCTGCCAAGGGGATGACAGAACTGCCACAACATGGCTTCCTTCACAACTTTTTTCTTTGGTAGCAGCTTTAGCTCCAGGCTGGTTTTAAAGCCCAGCCTAGGGTTAGGGTTACACCTAGGGTTAGGGTTCTGAAAACCACAAAGGCCAGAGCCCCAGGTACATGTCAGATGCAAAAGGCATGCCAAGGGGATCACAGAACTGCCACAACATGGCCTCCCACACAAGTTTTTAATTTGAACCAGCCTTAGCTCTAGGCTTGTTTTAAAGCCTAGTCTAGGGTTAGGGCTACATCTCGGGTTAGGGTTACACCCAGGGTTAGGGTTCTGAAAACCACAAAGTCCAGACCTCCAAATACAGCTGCCAAAGTCACACATAGGAGAACACAGAACTTCCAAAATGTGGATCTCTCCACAGCTTTTTCCTTTTACCCAGCCCTAGCCCCAGGCTGCTTTTATATCTTGGCCTAGGATTTGTTTTCTCCTAGCGTTATGGTTACCCCTAGGTTTAGGGTTATGTAAAGCACAGTCATATTATGGTCTTTAGACATATGCTCTTCATATATTTTTCTTTCATTTAATCAGTCCTACGGTATTTGGCAGAATGTATTCCGCTCTTAAGTAGCTCCTCTCCAATTTATCTCAAATCTCTCTGCAAAATAGTCCACTTTGTGCATTACCAGAGTTGATCTACAGAAAATATAAAAGGGACTCAGAGCACAAGTTTCACTTCTGCTCTTTGTTTTTAGCAGCTTAGTCATCTTTTTACAGAATTCTGGACCAATGCTCTTTTGTTTGTTTGTTTAGGAGGTTTTTTAAAGAAGATGAACATCTGATTCTTCCCCTCTCCACTCATTTGCTGCAATCTCCCCGTTTACTTTATCATCAAACACTCTACACTGAAGAATTTGCCCTAATTCTATAAGAGTTCTCACAGACAATATTCTGAGCCTTTGTTGATTGCTAACACCACATATTGCTCACTATTACTTAAATGCAGCAGCAAAAGAAGGACTTTCATACCTGAGCAGCAAATGTGACGTGCTGGGAAGAACAAATTGGTTTTTATGAGGACCTAAGAGGATTATTGTTGTTTTTCCTGCCAATTAAAACCTTTCAGAAGCACAACTCCCTCCCCACCTTTCTGCTTGCCACCAGCCTCACCCCCATGCAATAGCTAAGGCAAATTAAAGTAGCTGAGAGAGGAGAAGTCAGTCATGTAATTTTCCCTTTCTCTATAGCATTAACTGTTCTACTGGTCACAAGTAAAACTTTTTATTAGAGACACCCCTAGGCATGCGCAGACATAAACACTCAAGAAAATATGTAAAGCAAAGGACCTGATCTCTAAAAATATTTTTTATAATGAGCAACTTTTCTCACAGAGAATAAATCATGCTCTGCACAGCACCCTAATGACCTCAGATGTACTTGAGCAAACATTAATAAATGAACTCTGTTAGCTTTAGGTTATTTTTTTCCTTTCCTTTAGGGCAACTGGTAGCCAGAACATAAAAGCATTATATATGTTTGAAAGTGATTTTGAAGCTGTTGTACAGATGAGGACTTATATTTTTCTCGTGACTTAAATCTTTGAATATGTGACTACCTCTGTTTTAAGATAGAAGGGGCAATTTTTTATTTATTTAGTTATTTTTAATGGGGTTGGGACATATTCTGCTGGGGAGGGCTGCCTTCTGCTGAGCCAAAACCCAGGCAAAGCAAATAAATGTGATGGATTCAGCTTGGTAAAAAGAAATATTTTCTTTATGAGACATAGAATTAAGAAGCTAGTGAAACCAAAAATTAAATCAGTATCTTTGGTACATAACCAAGGGTTGTGAACCTTAGCAGTAAGTGTATCCCATTGGGAAATGTCATCATTTAGGATTCATTTTATTTTTTGTAATCTACTGGGTGTTTGAAGAAGACTTGTCCCTGGAAGACTGTCCTGTCTATCCTACTCAAAATAGGAGCATCTCAAACATCTTTTGAAAGATTCTGATCATTAGGGTATTGAAACTGATGGACACAGATCACATCTGGTTTTATTTTTGCCCCTTTGGTAGAAAATAAGGAAATAAAAACTGACTTAATGAACACATCCAAAAAGAAGGAGCTTTTGTGAAAAGAAAAAATGCTAGGGTGAGGAAAAATGAGCAGGTAAAATCTGAAGAAGTCCATTAAAACTGAGGCATCCAGTCAGAGCAGATATTTATACAGAATGTATCTGCATGCTAGGTCCACTCTCAGTTACACGTGCAAAAGATACAAATGCTGAGCACGTGTCTGAAAGCCTTTAAATATGTGTCTCTTCAGATGCTGAACTGAGCTCTATGATTGTTGTCATCTTATTTCAAAAGTCTCATACTTTCTCGGTGATTTCTCACGGGCAGCTCTTCACAGCACAGCCAACAAACTCCAGCTCTTCTCATAGCACAACTAACAAGCTCTACTTCCCTTCACAACACAACTAACAAACTCTAACTCTCCTTACAGCACAGCCAACAAACCCCATCCCTCGTCACAACTAGCTAAACTACCTTTTACAGCACTCATCCTCATTGGGCACAGCTGTGGCCTGTTAAGGGCAGGCCTGTTCCTAATCTTTGGTGATTGGTACAGCTGCAACTTTTGAGGTGTGAGATTACCTTCTGCACTATCTTTATTTTCTTATATTCTATCCCCCCACATATGATCAGCCCATGATGACAACAGAACTGATTGAAAACCCAGTTGCAAACCTTAAGCTCCATAGAAAGAATCTGAAAGAATCTGCATTTAACCACAGTGGCTTGGTACCACAATAAATTTAGAGTGGTGAGTAGTTTATTCATATCATGAAAACTATCAAACCATTGGCAGGGCTGGTACTTGCTTGTAGATAAAGATATTCTGCCTTATAAAGTAGAATACTGAAGACTGCTGAGATAATTGAAAATGATGAGTAAGTTTTATCTGACATTCAGAAGCTTCAACTGCCTTGTAAAATTAAATAGCTGTGAACTTATGCGTTAGTTTCTTTTCTCTAAATCTTTGGCAATTAAACATGATTTTTTTATGACCTTATGCTATCCCTGATGCATATAGTTTGACTATCCTTTAGTATTGCTGGCAACAATATACACAAATACAATTAATATTTGCAACAAATACCTAGACTGTTTTTTTTTAGGTTTGTCTCAGTGACTGTTTGTACCAATAGACTAGATAGGTACATGTGACTTGTAAAGAAACAATTCCTTTGCGTGTTTGTAGATTTACATCACTTTAGCTGCAGTCTCATGGCTTTTTTTTTTACATTTTAAAACAGATGAGAAGTTATTACTCAGGAGTGATGGCTTCATTGAACTATCCCATTTATCAACAGCTCAATTCCTGTTTGTCACTGCCTGGCATTGATAATCTGTTGCCAAACTCTGTCAGACAAAAAGAAGTTCTTCTTGCCTCAGTGACAGATGGCTCACCTAAACAAAGATCTTTCTGCCTATAAAATACTGTCTCTTTTCTTTTTGTCATAGATTTATTTTAAGTAGCCACAGATACATCAATACAGTGTTGTTCCTCCAGGCTGGGCCAGCAGGTGAGAATATGGATTTGTGCCACTGTTTTGTGAGTCAGGGCCCGAAGATTAAAGCTCAGTCCAGACAACTGTATTGTCACATCATTAGGGTCTGTATCATGATGTCCAGCTCTACTTAGGCTGTACTAGTTCAGGTCCCATGTCATGCTAGTGCACTCCTGGGACTCTCAGCTCTGGTGCTTCATGGTCCTCTCTGTTCCTTTGGGTGCAGCATCACTCGAGCCTGTTCTTCTGTGGTCTGAACTGCTGAGGAAATTAAAGCTGGGAAAAGATTTTTTGCCTGCCTAGTTTTTCTGTCTTGCTTAATGGCCTGTGAATCCTTTGGACCATTTTCATATGAGACATCCCAAGAATGTCTCAGACATGAAGATCCTTGGCATTTTCTGGAGGAAAATACCAAACTTGTTGCCACTAAAAGAATAGTGACAGCTTAAATTATAATGGACACTAGAAGTTTTGCATAGATGGAGAGGAAGATGGTCAAATTTTCATTATTACTGACTTTGTATCAGGAAGAACTACTTTTAAATATATTTCTTTAAAGCAAGGAACTCTTCACCTTCTCAGGAATCCTTTTAGAATTTTAACTATTTAGGGAGAAAATGACAAAGTACATTTTCTCCTCATAAGGCATATAAAAAGCATTGCAGGGCAATACTATGCTAAGGCGGAGCTGTCATAGTAATGTCATTTACTGTTCTAATGCATCCAGCTAGTTCAGCAGAGCTTATTGCAGACAGATTTTGTTGGGAAATGGGTTAACATTATGCAGTACTGTAACCAATAGACATAGATCCATGCAAATTCAGGAATCATTTTATGTGAAGCTTCCTGTTTGCCTGGACAGCCAGAATGTATAAATTAAATCTTTATCCACATCCAAACGTTGTTTTAAATGATGCTGAGCAGCATGAAAACCTAATAACCAACTTAAATAATGAACCATGAAACAAAAGGATTGCTGGAATCATCTTAGATTGTTGTATATTTGTTCCATTATGCTTCCATATTTCCTTAGAGCTTATTATTTTTTTTCTTTATCCCTACTATTTTAAAGTACTACCTTGATAAACCAGTGGCTTCCAGTCATCCAGAATAAAAATAAGTCTATTTTTAATAAGTATTTTTTCCTAAAACCACTTCTATGATGTTTTGTATTATCCCACTGAAAGAAAACTGAAATTTATCTCAGTATTGCACTTGACTATGGTAGATCAAGTGAGCTAAATTCCCAATCTGATGGTGACTTTTTCAGCTCTGTTAGTGGAGCAATGGCTGAGGAGTTGATGATAAGTGTTTATATGTGTCTACAAAGCAGAAAGCTCAAAACCTGCTTTGCAAAAGATTTTTGAAGATGGGATACTTAGAAAGTTAATACATCTCCTCATGCTTGGTACTAACAATGCCAGTGTAGAGTTCAAATGGTGGTGTTTTTACACATAAAACTGGAAAGAAAAATATTTCCCTTTATGTAAGATCTATGGAAGAACATGAAATAGTTGATAAGTCTTTTGTCTGCCTGTTTTGAGTTCCCACAAACCTGTTCTGCTTGCACTGTTGCAATGCACCAAATCTAAAATTCAGGTTCTCCATGTGCAGACTGTATGCATGGCATCCCTCACATATCTGTTTTATTGAAAGGGAAGTGTAGCTTAATATTACTTATTAGTAGATTAAGTACAAATAGAGCTATAAAATTCTAGTTTGAACACATCTGGATTACTGTACAGGATGTAGGACTGACACTAGAAAGGAAATAGAAGAAATAACATGAAGCGAAGAAAAGAGATAGCAGGTAAAACATGGGAAGATTGAAGACACAAAATATGTGTATTATTTAAAAAAATACAAGGGACAGGAGAACTGTAAAGTACCTTCAGAATAACACCCCTAAACAAAGTTACTAACATCAAACACAAACCAATACATTTAAGGAAGAATTTCAAGGCAGACAATAACACATAAAATCCTGTTGTTGCATTATTTCTTAAAGGAATTGCTCAAAACGAGAGCAATCCACAAGTGGTGTAATGTCAGAGGAAAGATTAATTCATGTAATTGATATTTAACTGGTATTTATTTACAATGAAATAAAAGCCCAGACTTCACTAGAACAATTATTTTATATTAAATAATAATTGATTACTAGCACATAGCAATTGAAAAATAATTACCATGATGTTAGTATGTACTATTTTATTTTCCAGTCTCAGCAGATGACTTTTTAATATTTTTGTTATTAACCGATGTAGATAAATGTCTTATTGAATAAAAATTAAATTTATATTTGAGGACTATCATTTAATCATTTACTTTCATTATTTCCCATAGGATTCTTTTAGAGCCCTACCTGTTGTTTTTTTTTTGCTCCCTTCCTTCCATCTTTATGCCTGAGGATACTAATAATGATGAAGTGAGAGTAGAAAGTCATAAGAATCATTTAATTATTTGGCAGGTAGTAAAATATTTTATCCTTCCTAAACTGCACAGAATGTGCTTGTGATTAGAGAAAAAATTTAATAAAACAGAGCATATTGATTACCAAAGGGAGGAATTTTTTTTCCCCAAACTAATGGTGTTAAGCACTGTAGGAGGCTGTACAAAGTAAAGTTACTCGTTCAGACAGCTGTCATCTGCAAGAGTGATCCAGATGTAGGAAATAACGTAGCTGTGAAAAATACAATGATATTATCACAGATAATGCCTGTGGAGAAATTCTGATGAAATGCAACTGTTCTAGATGTTACTGTAATTCAGGTATTTATTAAAGTACATGGGTATTTGGTCAGCTTTATAGTTTCACAGCATTTTGCATCTAAGGATCTCCAAACACTATCCCATGGGCAAATATTTAAACTAGGCACCTTATTTGTGAATCTATCTGATGCCAAAATTAGATAGAAAATAGCTCTCATACTTTGTGAAATTTCTCTTTCAGAACCCACTCATGTTTATTTGCAGGTGAGTGTTAAAATTCTGCAACAAAATACAATTTTGAAAGAATTTAACAAGTGTCTAAGCATCAAAAAATGTGAACATTTTCTCCAGAAGGTAGAAATTACAAATATAATATATGTATATTGTCATAATGACATTAATTTTTATCATTCATTAATGACAGGATTTATAGCATTTCCACTATATCTAGACAAAATAGTTCAGTGTTTTCCACATTACTGAAACAAGCATGTATAAATTATTTATTTTGACAGTTCTCCCCCAAAACAGAGTCAAATTGGACACATTCTTTTGAAAAGTTTTCATTTCCAAGTAAATGTAGTTTTTCTGACAGGTCAAAAAATCTGTCCCACCAGCTATTTTGCCCAGCTTAGAGCTGCTTTTTTATTTTAACTGAGCCCAAAGGACATGCTTTTTAGATCACACAGGAGTTGGTGACTTGCCTTGCATTAGAGCTCCCAGCTTGCAAAATTTGTTCTTGTCCTGAGAGAAGAATTTTGATATGTTCATCTTTGACAGCTGCATTAGCCTGACACATGAATCAAGAACAAGTGTCAGTATTCAGTATTGTTCAAAACATGAAGATATGCTTGACCATACCCTTTAAAAAACTGGGAACAGGCTTGTGGTGCTGTGAACTTCCTTCTGCTTTCCCAGCACAGGAAGGGATTGATATACAGGGATTGAATACAGATTGATTCCCCATCAATCTGTAGCAGTAAGGCCAGAGAAGGCCTGCCAAGCTGATTAGGATGCAGCACCTATCCTGTGAGGAAAGGCTGAGAGAACTGGGTTTGTTCAGCCTGGAGAAGAGATGGAATTGGGGTGGCTTAATTGTGGCCTTCCAGTACCTGAAGGGAGCCTACAAGAAAAATGGGATACACTATTTACAGCAGCACATACTGACAGAATGAGCAAAAGTGGCTTCAGACTGAGAGTAGGTTTAGATTAGATAGTAGGAAGAAATTCTTCACTGTGAGGATGGTAAAACAATGGAATAGGTTGCCTGGTGAAATTGTGGATGCCCCATATCTGAAGTTCCAGGACAGGCTGGATGGGGCTCTGAGCAACTTGGTCTAGTGAAAGATGTCTCTGTCAACAGCAGGGCTGCTGGAACTAGAGGATCTTCAAAGTCCCTTCCAACCCAGGCCATTCTATGATTCTGTATTCAAGTAATGGCTTGGAATCTAGAAATTTGTGAAACACAGTGCTATTTCACAATAGATGAATCAGTCTGCATATTTTTATTTGGACTTTTAAGTAATGTTTTTCCTAATGTTCTTGCTGTTATAGGAATTATTTATTTGATCATAGCTGTTTTTCTTTTTGGGGAAAAGGAAACTAACCCATAACAATGAGGTGTCTGGTGTATTTCTTCTCCTTAGAAATTAAAAAACTGATCTAGTTAAAAGAGTTTTACACTGACTTAGGAGCTTAGTATGGAAATTCCAGTTCTCAGATATAACTCATCTCAGTGTGAGAATGTAAAGATTGGTTCTTTCAAAAAAGTATCCTAGCCAGTGGTTTAGTTACAATTAGGGTTGATGTTGGTATTGATTTTTAATAGTTGCTAGAACAATGGCTGTTCTGTCATCTGTATTCAACCAGCTTGATATACCCTATCAGTTCTCAGAATAAACACTAAAAAATAGCAGTAAAACAATTTTATCAGTATGTTTTCATAAACTCACAATCTTGTGGTGTTACATGGTCATTCTCAAGTGTTCATGGTCATGTGAAAGCTCTGTGTTTTGAAGGTTGGAATAATACTTAGTACCACAAGAAAAATAAGGCTTTACAAATCTGTTAGAAGTCAGTCAAGGACCAGAATGAACATAGTCATGTACTCATTTTCACAACAACAGGAATCTGGTGAGCACTTTTCTTACATGGTATTAAAGCAATAGAAAGAAATAGGACTTGATGCAACAGGAAGGACAGATTCACAGGATACTTTGTTGGCACCTTGTCTTATAGCACTCAAGTGCAGGAGCTGTCTCTGTCTCTTTTTAACCACAGAACTGTCCATGTGCACATAATTGTTTCATGTCAAGGTTAATGAAAAAAAAATCACTTTTAAATTTTGCATTCAGACAATAAATCTGTCAGGATCTAAGACTCAGGTTCCCTGGGTCTACCAGTGAAAAGTAAGAGATGCAAAAGGTTTTCTTCAGAGTCACTAATCAAATTAGGCTCTTAACCTTGACATAAACAGAGGAACCTCGAACCTAAATCCTTCCTCTGACTAAAGCTGCAGTTTGACTAAAGCAGATTTTAAGTATAGAACAGGATAAATGGCTTTAATTCAGGCTAGACTAGACTGCTGGAAAAACATCAAAACTTGATCTGCTTTTAAAAGAAAATTTAAGAAGATCCCCTGTATGTTGTTATGATGGCTAGATGCACTCAAACTGTGATCTTGTAATCTACTACAGCAGGTATAAAATGATACTGCATTTGAAAGAGGTGGTTTTGTAGTCCCATTTCCCATTCCCATTCCTCATGCTGTCTCCTTGTGCCTCCCACAAGCATGAGTGTTATCAGCTGGTAACCTGCTTGAACAGCCAAGTTAGAAAACATAGAAAAAATAAAATAAAATTAAGTTTAGGGTACAAAGTTGTCTTCACCATACAGCCTAGACTGGGATTGGTTTCTATGTGAAAGAGAAGATTCAAGAGGAGAAATAAATTTGATAAATATGAAGAAAAATTAATTGTATTTTCTTCTTTCTTTCTTTATTGTTCTCATACAGATATGTTGCTGAGTTAATTTTAGATACCTCTATGGGCTTGATCAGCTCATGCAGGAAAACCAGGAGAATTAGTTACCCACTTTTGAGCTAGGATTTGAAGATATTTCAGTCTAGCTTACTGGTCTTGTCTGTTTTCCTTGTGATTCTTAGTAATCGTTTTAGGGGACATACAAATGTTTTAGATGCTTATTGTCGGAAATGCACTTCTGAGCTCTGTGGTGCCAGAGAACTCCATGTGTCAGAGCCCTTGGGTCTGTCCACTTGCAACTTCCTCTGCAAATTCCATCTCAGCTTTCAAAGAACAGGTTAGAATGTGAAAGCAAACACGCCCCAAGGAAGAAAAAGACAATTTTTAGCCTCCTGTGTCAATCTGCCTAGAAATATTTTTCTAATAATAATGGGGAAAAAAAAAAGCATTAGGAATCTTTCCTGGCTTGGAGGGATTTTGTGCTGATGCAAAAATGAGGGAGTGCATCTGGTTCTCCCAGGCAGAATTCACACTGTGGTAGGATTTGAAGGAGTATTGTGGAATTTCTTAGGAAGAAATTAATAACTTGTTAAATTTAGACATGGTACCTGGCTGCTACCTAAAAACCACATTGTCACCTTAGTCTGTTGGGAAACATTTGACACTAGGCAAAGGGATAAAAATTGCAAAATATACCCACCAAACTCAGAGAATTTTTTTTTACTAACTCTTTATTTTTTGCATTTTCAATCTTTGCAATGTCAAGGTTATTCTTTCCACTTGACGCTTCCTTCAGCAGATATAACAGCTATGTAGGTCATCTTATGCATCTGACAGCAGTGAGAAGCAGTGTGCATCTACTGAAGGTTTGTCTGCTGGCTGTTCTGGTGTGTTATGGGTGTGCTTGCCTGTTCCTTGGAGATGTTCTACTTCTGTGCAAAATTGAATTTTGTTATTTGGGTTGTCCATTTTGTTAGTAAATATCTGCCTCAAGTTGAAAATAGCAATGAAATATTTTCTCCCTTAAAACAAAAGTTTTGGATTATAAAATGAATTGGTTACTAACGAGAGAGCCTCTCTTTCTTATGCATCTTTCCAGTATACTCTCAGTCTATCATTCTTTAGCTTTTTTTGTTTTTGGAGCAGTATGAACTCATTAATTGCCACTTTGTGCTTCTACACTCCTGTAGTTATCAAGCGATTATGAATCTTGCATTTTTAGTCCATAATAACCACACAAGATAAAGTCTGATTTACTTCAGAGATTCAGAGTTTAAATCATCTTTTAAAATTTTTAGTGAGATTATTATTATGATTGTTTATGTCTTTGATCAAAATTTGCCTTTGTCCAACAATTCTCTTATCCTGGTAGGATGATTTTGAAGCATGCTCTTGGGACCAGCATGGTGGTGAGTGAGCCTATGAGAACAGAGGTTTATTTCATTCATACCCTTACTAGAATTTCACTTATCCCTAAGTTATTGAAGCACCTGTATTCCTAAGGTAATGTTTTATTAAAGATGACGAAAAAAGGCCTGTGACCTTGAAAAGTCACAAATAGGAAAAAGTGCATGCTGTTTCTCTGCTGTGCTCTGTTGAGCCAGTACAAACAGCCTTAGGCATTTCTACCACAGAGAATTGTCCCTGTGTGCTTTCCCATGCAAATGGAAGGTAAAAACACATTGCAAAGTGCCAGCCATTCTAAAAATGTTCAGTACTGCATGAATTTTATAAGACAATGTGAAAGGGGAGGGTATCAGAGCAATAACTTTGAACATTAGATCATTAAATCATCACAGAATCACAGAATGGCTCCAATTCCCCTGCCATGAACAGGGACACCTTCCACTAAACAAGCCCCATCCAGCCTGGCCTTGAACACTTCCAGGGATGGATCATCCACAACTTGTCTGGGCAACCTGTTCCAGGCTCTCACCACCCCCACAGAAAATAACTTCTTTCTAATGTCTAATCTTAATCATAAGATTCATATGCAAAATGTGGTGTTTCAATATTTACAGAGGGCTTACAAGAAGGAGCTATACAAACCTATTAGCAGGGTCTGACAATAATGGTGAAGCAATAGTTAATGTTTTAACTATTAAACTAAATTTAAACTAAACTATAGCTTTAGCTAAACTATATATTCATAGTAGATATAAGGAGGACATTTTTTAGAATGAGGGTTGTGAAACACTGATACAGGGTGCCCAGAGAAGCAGTAGCCTCAGGAAACATTCAGGGCCAGGTTGGTCTGGGTTCTGAGTAAACTGATTTTGTTGAAGATGATCCTGCTCATTGCAGTGAGGGTTGGGTAAGGTGGCCCTTCCAACCCAAACCCTTCTATAATTCTGTTATTCTATGAGCCCCTCTGAATATCCCTCCTGCCACTTTGAGGTGGTTGGTGCTTATGTTATATAGCTTGTGAGAGCTGCTCTTTATCCTGCAATCTGTCCCATACATGGGATTTATCTACTGGTGGATGGCATGAATTATTGGATTATCTCTGCAACATGCAACTCTTCTATAGTGACAAGGAAATGCATGAGAGAAACTGGTGTCATTGCTGAGATCCCTGTCCAGCCAGCAGAGCTCTGCATGCCTTCATTGCTTCATGTTGCCCTAGGAGTCAGCTCTGCTTTGCTAACAATTTCGTGTCTGCCGTCCAGCATAAATAGAGAAATTTGTATTCTCAGAGAAAGAGAATTATACCCCTATTTTCCCTGCAGCAGAAGGGGCAGGTAATTCTTATGAGCATCAAATAAGTGCAGCTTTTTTTTACAGTACTTAAGTACTGTAAACTTAAGTACTTCGTGGTAGGAACTGTTTAAGCTCCATACACCATTCTGCTACAAATAATTGTTTCCAGTAAAGACCTGGTTCCAGTGTCTGTGTTTTGTGGGGAGAAAGAAGCATGCAGCCTCTATGTGGCCCTTATAATTCACAGATATTTGCTGGTGGGTAGTGCTAGAAAGAGAGTGACTATTTAAACAGGATTGCATAGAAAAGTATTCACACCGAAATTCCCTCTGCCCGGAAAGTTCAGTCCTACAACAGTTGTAAAAACCTCTAGTCTGCACAGTCTCACCACTCAGCCTTCTTTACTCAGTGGACACAAACTAAATCCATGTGTGAGCCAAAACCTGTAGGAATATAATCAACCTGCCTTTGATAACGCCCTGAGGAACATGGACTAAGCTTAAGAATGCAGTATACAGAAACAAAGAATTAATATCAACATGGGTTCCACAGAGCAGTAGAGAGAGGCCTTTGAAAATTCTGTAGCAACAGCATGACCATAATAAATCATATGTAATCATCTGTCAGTATCTTAATCCTCTGAAGTTTAAGAATTCCATCTAAAGATTCATATGCAAAATTAAGAGCAAGTGATAGAAATCACCCCTCCAATCATAGCGGAGTATTTAATAATGAATAAAGAGGACACTCACAATCAGTCTCTAATTGTATACAGTAAACTTTATGAGCTAGTGCAGTTAGTAAAAGAATAATCCTTCAAAAGTACGAGGAAACCCAGGTACTCCTTTGATAGATAAGGATAGTCATTTGTGGCTCACTTTTAGATGGTCTTTTTATTGCAACAGCAACATTAAGACCTACAGAACACTGCAAAATTTACAAAGTTAATATTTGTCCAAAATTGTTCCTGAAATTTTAGTTGCATAATTCAGATGTTGGTATATGGGGGTTTTATTGCCTACTTCTCACTATGAGGTGAATGTGAAATGAGGTTCTCAGGTGAATCGTAAAATGAAATACTGTTAGTCTGCAGCTCTTTTCAGTAATCTGCAATATTGGGCTTCAGTTTCACTTGGTTTTACTTAAATTCCAAAATTTGACTACTAATACTCAACTAGTCTGTTAAATTCTACTTACAAGCATAGATTCAAAGAATCAATTGATTTTGTACATCATCTAGTCCAACTTTCTGTTCAAACAAAGTCTAGTTTCAAAGTTTGGATAAGGTTGTTCAGGGTTTTGTCTAAATTTTTTTAATCTGCAGGAATGGAAACCTATTCATGGGCTCAATCATGTTCCTTTCTTAGCAAGACCAAGTTTAACTTGCATTACTTGTGTCCTTTTCCTGTGCACCTCTGAGATGTTGGTCTTCATCTTCTTTTTAATGTCCCTCTCTATTGTAGGGAAGAGTACAGAGCAATTAAACTTTCCCAGACTTTCCCCTTCTCTGTCAGCTTCCCCGTACACTATGGTCCCTGTCCCTTGAGTGCTTCAGTATCCTCATCCTCATTTTCTCCTGCTCCTGAGTAATAGGTCTTACCAATGCATAAAAATCCTGATCCTGAGGCTCACAACTTGCAAAAAAAATCTCTTTTGATGTCAAATAAGCTTCTTTTAAGTTAATTTTTTGCTGCTTTTTTGTTCTGATGTTATGTATGAGACACCTTCCTTTTCCGCTCTGTTATTGCATGGGAACTGAAGACAGGAAAGATATGATCTGTAATGTACAGCACAACAGCACATTGGAGAGAAACAGAGCTAAATTACTCTTTTGCACCCATAGAAATTGCCTTACTTTAATTCTTTAAATACTTGTGAACAACTTTGGTCTTTAGAATACCTAAGGATTGTGTCATTGTTATGTAAATCTTAGCCTAGTACTCATGGTCTTTACTAAGTTGAATAATCCAAATTCAGTTGCATGTCTCTGCGTCTTTTGATGGTTTTTTTTTGAACAGCTGGGTTGGACAGACAGTGCTCAAAGGTACTCCTGTCTTATAATATCAAGCAAGGAGTTTTACTTTTTTTCTCCAAAGAGAACCTCATATGCCGTTTTCATTGCATGGGATATATATTTTATTTATTATTAACTGGAAAATATTTTTAGAACTATTCTGAACCTTTACTTATGTGCTCTTTCTATCCCCAAATATTTTCTTCTGTTTTCTTCTGAATTCCTGCTGGATTCTTTAAAATTAATCCAGCCAAGAGTTCATATCCTCAGGAAAAAGGGACCACTGTGATCAGTTTATCAGTCTGCTAGTTGACCTCAGTAATCTTAAACAAACTGGCATTGCAGGCTGAGAGCTACAGTCCCTTGGTATCATAAATGTGTCCTGTCTTTCAGTGAGAGATGTGAAACACAGAACAGCCAGAAGTGAAACCCTGGATCTAGCTGAGACACTTTTACTTGAAGAATCTGTTTGATTTCTTACATGACAGGGAGTGAAAAATATTTTTTTTCCACATTTATGTTAAATTTTTCCTAGTAGATGCAATAGGAAAGATTTTTGCCTACAGCTGCAAGTAGGAGTGAAGATGCCTGCTTTACCAGCTGTTCTTCTTAAACAACAATTATCCAAGTAATGAGCTCTTCCTTTAACCTTTATTTCAGGGTACAGAAAATTATTTCTGTATAGACTATGGTGATGATCTTTCAGCTCTCTTTTCATGGTTTTCTGATTATTCCTTTACTATGGAAGAAAGCAGTCTCAGATTCTTCCTTATCTATTTTAAGCCTCAGCCTTTCAGTGACTGCTTTTTTCTTGAGGGACAGCAATGGCTGGGTGAGCTTTCATCCTATAATAGACACATTTCTCCCTGGTTCTATTATAAATTTTGTCATTTCCCATTTATTATTTTGCTTTCACACATTCAGTTCACACACTCCCCTACAGGGATGAGGTTACTATCATAAACACTCTGGTTTATCATGTAACTTTCTATTTTCTGGGGGTTTTTTGGGTTTTTTTTTGGTTTTTTGTTTGTTTGTTTGTTTGTTTGTTTGGGTTTTTTTGGTTTTTTTTTGTTTTGTTTTGTTTTTTTTTTCTTTTCTCTTTGTGCATATGCCTGTAAAACAGTGGATACACGGCTGTATACACAGTGTGCACTCTGTGTTCTGGGCTGAATATTGCTGAGCAATAAAAGACTGAGGAATTACTCCTCTTAGTTGCAACACCAGCTATGGGGTCTTTAAATAAATTTTTTTTAAATAAATCAATATGTAGTTGTCATTTTACCTATGTTGTCTGCACTTTGCAGATCTTTGCATGGTGATATAAAGAAGTAACACTTGTCTCTCTTTTCTAAGTGAAAGGAAGGTTGCTCCTCTCCCAGTATTTTGGTTTCTCTGAAATGTGCATATACTTTGTTCATAGTTCACACACTGAATCTACTCAAGATTGTGCAATTTCTTCTGGGTGGCACACTCTTTTAACCATGTCCTAACTTAACTCTGGGTTGGCTTTTTTGGACCCACCCATAGTCATAACTTAGCCCCTGTTATGGACTTGTTTGTCACAAACAGTAACACAATTTCTGTTCAGTCTTTTATTATTTATTCATGGGGATTAATTCTTTTCTTCTTAAACAAACAAACAAACTTTCATTTTTATGTGGGCTCAAGAAATGACTGCATGTGATGGATGTAGATTAGTAAAAGTTCAAATCACTAAAGAATGGTCATTCACATAAGGTAAATAAACCAGACCCTGTGAATTGCTGAGCAACTCCACTTTTCTTGCAGATATCCTCTGACATTTCAGCTAGATGTTTTAGCAAGGTCTAGACAAATTCTGTTCATCTATGTGTTGCTGAACAATGAATGCTCCATCTGAATCCAGTGCTCTTGAAGAGCTGACACAAAGAACAATTATTCTGTGAAATCCATCTACTCTGTGATTTCAATACCTCACCCATGATGCAGTTCTTAAAAATCTACTTTGATTTTAGAGGCTGAGAAGCAGGCCTAAGGCAGCATAGGATAACCAAATTGCAAAATTCCCAGACATTTCAAGGTATGTGTTTTTAGAAGGAAGACAGATTTTTCTGTCCATTCACTGATGTCACTAAGAGTGTTAGTCAGCTTTTCTCACTTGTATAAAGCTGCCATTACAGTGACAGTAATAAAGAGTGCAGTATTACCTCCTCCATCCATTAGATTGTTTCACCACTTGAGCTGAATATTGTAAAACAGTCTTAGTGTGAAAGAGTCTGACCCTTGGAAAGCAACACACATGAAAAAGCAAAATATTTGCAATCACAGCTGGCTTGCAGGTCCAGAAAGCCAATTCTATCCTGCAAAATGTGCAATACACACCAGGCAAATGTTCAGTAAGCACATAATTTCTTGGCAAATAAATGGTATTCAGTTCTCTCTGTGAACTTGATAAATGTTTTATTAGCATGGCAAGGTGTGAGAGGGGCAGGAGCTGACACATCAACAAGTACATAAAACATTTTTCAGACATCTGAAGAGATTTTGAGTAGTACTGTTCAGTAAAGGAGCAGTCTGGGCAGGGTTATCAATATTATTAATGCCATAATCTGGACTGGACTGATGACACTGCTGTTTATATAATTCTAAATGATTTTTGACTGGCGTATGTGAGCCTTAATTTTGTTTATTGCTCTTTCATGTGTTTAAAACTTGCGTTTGTTTTTCCACCTAACACTGCTATACTGTTGCAAATTAGATTAATGGTATCAAGAGTGTAGTTAATCTTCTTCCCACATGCATTTTATCTTTGCAAGATATTTCTAGAAAGAAAATTTTCTGAAAGGGCTAAGAATGTGCCTGAAAAATCAGCTTTCAGTGGAACAGAACGATGTGTCTACAGGCTGTAGTCACAATCTGGTAATTTTTGGATCACGTGGGTTATAACAGAAAACATAAAATGCACAAATAAAGTCACTGCTAACTTTCATTTTTCTTTTTAAACTTCCTTGTAAAGTTTTAGTAATGGTAATTGTGTTTTGCAAAGTTGCTCTGTCCCATTTCAAACAACACTTAAAACCTGTGATTTACATCTGTCAACATGTATGTCTACATATACACATAATCTGAGTGATTTGTCACTCTCACTTTAAAGAGTAGATGAATACATCAGGTCAAAAAGATGTATGTAGTGCTAACCTTAGATATTTGGAATACACTGCATTTCTTAAGTAGTTAGAAAAACTCAAAGTACTTGTGTTTTGCAGATCATGTCACAAGCTTTAATGAGCATATCCATCTGGGACAAATTAGAATCAAAAGAATTTCCTGCAAAACTTATATTCTTACTAGACTTCTTAAATTAAAGTTATATTATTCTATGAGTGTTCCTCCTTCTCTGGGCAGCGTGTCAAACAAAGTGAGGTGCTGCCATAAGCATTGCAGTGTGGGCAGGCACACCAAGGTCCTCCAGCTAACTTCTGTGAGGAAACCTATTTAGGACCATCTGTTTTGGGCTGGTCACATCCAACTGTTGCATATTCAAGAGATTTATCTTGCATTAATCTGGTTATTCAGATGCAGATATTGAGGAAGCAGGCTATAGAACTATGTTGATTTCCATGCAGCATAGGTACATGGAAGATCTGGTCACAGGTATGGAAAGGCTTCTACAGCTGGCCAGGACAATGGGGCATCAGTGAGAGCTTGTGAAGCCCACTTTTGGCCTGTATCTCCAGGTTTGTAGGGAAGGAGTACTGTGGGTGGGAGAGAAATTCTGTCTTGCCAGAGAGAGCATCTGCTGTGTGAAGCACGCACTGTGTGAATCCCTGCCCTTGCTGCTGCGGGCTGCGACAGTCAGGAAACGTGATATTGCCCTGCTGAAAGCCAGCACAGATGGCAGCGGCTGCTTATGCACTTTACAGCAGCAGAGAAAAGCAGAAGGGAGGGCATTAGCAATGGTAACTATTATGCAATTGGAAATTCAATTAAGAGACTCTTGGGGCTTTTTTAGATTTCCATAGTGTAGTCCATGTAGTTTTAATTGAAGGTATCCATATGTGAGGCTAGATTTGGGTCATAAGGGTTTGTGTAGGTTTTGATGTTCCTGTTTCTAGCATGGAATGGGTAACTAAATTAAGACTCTACTTATCTGTCACTCACATAAAATACTACATAATATCCCAGGATATTTCCTGTTAAAAACAAGTTATTCTTTTTATGCTGCATTTTATGTGCAAAGGTACACGGATTAAAGCTCTTATGTCTTTACATAAGACATCACACTACTGTGCAGCCTTAGGAGAAGGTGCCATTTTAGTGGTAGTTCCAGAGACATACAAATTTTTACCAAAAGTTTACCTGTTTTCAGCCTGCTTGAGTTGGTTGTGGTAGAAAGACCAGAAAAATGTAGTTGCAACTGGTTTGAAAAAAAGCATATTTTAGGCAAGTTGTATAGCTGTGACTCTAGTCAGTTTATTATATATCCTTGCACCTATGCATAGATGGAGACTCACAAAGAAATGTGATCTAGTTTGTTCTAAGGGATGCATTTGAAATTATAGGTTTTTAAAATCTTGATGACAAATATTCATAAATGCATATTGCTTTGTCATAACTTTTCCTTCTTTGAAAAGGCCAGAGTGCTAAGATACTTCTGTCTGAGAAGATATGTATCCCATTCTTGGACATAGTAACAATTGCGATCTTTGTACCAGGCTGAGATTCTGTAATTATGATTAACCAACCCCCTTTTGTGTCTTTTTGTATTCGCATTACAATACTGCTTGTGATTATTTAATCATATGCTGTATTAGCCACATAAATCCTTGTCTTGTGGTAGTATAGTACAGACTTTTTTGGAGATGAACCAAAGATTATTGTTAAAAAGCTTGATGACTCCAACTTCTACCTAATTTGCTGCAGACACTAAAAAGAAAAGGACAAGTAAAACTTTGAATATGGACTTGGAATTACTATTTATTTCCCATATTGTTTCAGGAGATGAGCAGAAGAGTTTTGGATATTATTATTATTATTATTATTATTATTATTATTATTATTATTATTATTATTATTATTATTATTATTATTATTATTATTATTATTATTATTATTATTATTTTGTTGTTTTGTTGTTGTTTTTATTCAGGCAAAAAGAAAAACAAACAAGAAAAGGTATTTCATGAAAAGGTATTTCATATTCTTACCAAATATATTTAAGTTTTTCTTTCCCATATAGGAGAATTTCAAAAGTCAGCTATTTGAAATCAAGGGTTAAAGTATTTATACTCAAAGGCTGCTTTACTTTCATGTGATGCAGTATACACTAATATTTTGTGAAGGTGCATTCTGTTTAATCTGCTCTTATGATCCTCTCTCTTAAGCCCTCCCTTCTCTCTTCACTCTAAGACTGTATTTTCTGCCAAATTTTCTATTCTCTGAAGGATAACCTAGACCCCATAAGAGAACAGAATAAAAAAAGATTTTTTTTTAATGGAAAAAGCATTAGATTGTCAAGGACTATGTTCTTGTTGCTTCCATATTATTTCTGTGTAATGGTAGGCCTGTAACCTAAAGTTTTCAAAGACAATTGCTAATACTAAACTCTTCATCTTTTGGTTATCCAGCAATCCACATCTGCTCTCTGACAACTAGTAGTTCTGACCAGCTGTCTCTCTTATTGGGAACTCTCCTTTACATGTACAAAGTCACTTCAAATTCTAATTACTTCATTAAGTCTCAAGTCTTCTCTAACTGAGCATCCTCAGTTTATCACATCTTTGAAACTTTCTATTTTAATCTTTGAATCTCAGTACAAAAAACAAAAAAAAAAGAGAGTATATATCCTCTTCTGTGGGAAGAGAAATATATTTTTGAAGAATACTCTGGAAATTATTGTTGATAAATAAGGGACATCCAAGGCATCAAAATTCTATATCTAAATCATAAGACTCCAAAATGTTTCCCAGCTTCAGGTCTGACAAAAAAAAAAAAAACCAACCCCACTGCTTCCACAAACCTTCACTTAGAGGAACACCAAACATTTGTCCTCAAAGAAAATATCCTGTGCCCCGAGAAGATACCCAGTTTGGTTAATCAGAAAACTAGCACAGTGAGTCACAGGACACAATCAAAGCTTAAGCAGAAGGAAATAAGCTTTTCAATCCTGTGATGGGCTTTGCAATATTATCCTGGACCCTTAGAAGGTGGTATGAATGCCAGTGTTACTTTCCTGAAAGTGTGCTGGAAAGATTTGTGGTTGTGCAAAAGAGTGAAAACTCCTCCAAGCACATCTGAGAGGACTCTTGAGGACTTAAAACATAATTACCTCAGAGGGTGGGGAGCCAAAGGGACTGAGATGTGTGAGGAGTGTTGGCAGTCCTGCTTCACCATGATGGAGGCACCTCCATCATGAGCACCCAAGGCTTATGGAGCTACTTGGTGGCACCAAGACTGCTCATAAAAACCTCACTGCATCAGTCAGGGTGTTTGCTGATCACCTGTGTGACCTGAGTGCCTACATGCTACGTTAGGGGAGGATTTATTTCAGCTACAGATGACAAAATGCTGAAAGCAATATTGGAGATAACACTGTAGTCGCATATGTTCATTATCTTTGTGTGTGAGAAATGGGCATGTTCTTCAAGTGTAAGGTCCAACTGGCCTGTTTTTGATGCTTACATTACTGGTACTATGTGGACCCAAAGTAGGGAAAATGTTTATTTTCTTACCTTGTTTTAATATTCAGATTGAAGATTATTCTTTGAGACCATTGGAGGAAAGACCAGAAAGAAATCACTTCTGTTCTCTACTTGCAGGGTGGACAGAAAGCAGTGAATGGAGCTATAAGATAAATAAACAAGGAAGAGGGAAGCTGGACTAGTACTTATTTAATGAGAGCCCTCTGACTTTTCTCTTTCCTTTATGTAGTTAGTCCTAGTTGTAGCAAGATAAAGTGGTTTGGATGCGTGTAATTACTACTATCTGTATTTTTATCTATAGGATGTTCAACTATGTGTCATTTGATCTTTGTTGTCTCTTGTCAAGGGCAATACTTATTCGAATAGATGTGTCAGGACACAATTTCTTGACATTTTATGGGCATCAAGTCAAAATAAAAAGTAGTAGCTCAGAGAGTTATTGTCAAATTCAACACAAACTGAAACTCTGTGTTCTAAATGATTATATCCCTATAGCCAATGATCATTTATTTTTACTCTGTTTTTCTTTCAACTTATCTTCTTTCATGATAGTTTATGTTATTATCTTTTGTTTTCCTCCTTAGCATAAGCATTTAAATTTGCAAAATATGTGATAATATGTGCAAACTGGTACTGGTTTGCCCCTTAACTTTATAAATAAATCAAAGAATTTTCATTAACTACTCATGGTAAAAAGGAAAATGATCCATTTTTTCAATTTTTAAATTATCCCAGGCATTCCAGCAAGAGGATGAGAAGACATCGTCTTAAGCTGTGACAGGGGAGGTTTAGGCAGAAGCTCTTCACAGAAAGAGTGATTGGGAACTGCCCAGGGAGGTGGTGGAGTCACTGTCCCTGGAGGTGTTTAAGCAAAGGCTGGTCTAGTTGACAAGGTAGTGTTAGGTCATAGGTTGGACTTGATGATCTCAAAGGTCTTTTCCAACCAAAATGATTTTGTGATTCTATGAGCTGTAATCTTTTTTGCTCAGAGTTACTGTTTTATACAGATAAGCTCAACATCATGGTCTGAGGTTTACTTTGTGAAAATCTAGGATAGACATCTTGCAAAAGTATACTATTAAATTTCTTACAAGATTATTCTCAGAAGGGTTAGTTTCAAAATCTTCCAAACTTGCTGTCTTGCTGTTACTACTAGTAGAGATACCAAGAGTAAATACTTTAAATATACCTACTTGCATATATTTCACTCTGTGGAAAAAAACCCTCTATTTCTGTGTCAGAGAATAAATCTTCCCTTAAGAAAAAAAATAAAATAGCCAAATGATGTGGTAAAAAATATGAGAAATTCAGAAATTTCAGGTGTTTAGAAACAAGAGAGGTGGACTGCTGTTTAAAAGTCTTACTCAGGCTCGTACGGTGAATTAAATGTAGGCATATTGCATTCCAAGAGGGATGGATAACTCTGAGTTAATACTAAGCCTTAATCCACTCATATCAGTCTGACCTTGATCAAGATTTTTGAGGTGGGAGAGAGGGACAGGGGATAGGATAAAAAAGAGATTTTACAGGATAATGCAATGGTAAAGAATAAAAAGGCTGTACTTGTCAGGGCCGCATTTTGTAATAAGCTCACGTTCTTCTGGACTCTGAATCCTTTGCTGAAAAAAAAAAGAAATACGGTAAACCTCTGCATTTAGCCATCTCATCTTCATGCACTGTAAGTTCGAAGCAAGCAAAACAAATGGATCTTAGCAGTCATAGCCTTTGAGGGTAGTTTTCATGCTCCCCTTGCTTTAAAGAAAAAAAATATCTTAGAAAGAAGAAAACTTTTTCCTTTAAGAGAGAGAGACTTCCTTAACTGAGCAATAGATATTAGAAAAGTCAACTGCAAGAACTCAATATCATGCATTTAATGTTCTGATTCCGGTAAACTCAGGCATACATCATTCATTTTGTATCAAGTTTAATTCACATATGGAACTTCTCAGAAGTAATTATCTTTCCATTTGTTCAGACAGGTCAGCTCCATGGCTGTTAGCTCACAGCTATTATTTGCAATCTGAGGTAAGTTTTTCTCACCATTCCAGACCATTTTTGTAATGACCTTTAAGGCAACAAAATAATTAAGCACACCGGTGTTGTTCTGTAACTTTGAATTCACTACATTAACAAGCCCATGGTATTGCAAGGCCACCAACCCATCCATTAAGTCTGACCATACTTATTTGGAATCAATAGCAAAAATCCTAATAATCTCCACTGTCTGTGCTCAGACACTGGAAATTACTTTTATTTGCAGAATTACAAAGTAGCAGAGGTTGAAAGGGACCTGTGGAGATCATCTAGCCCACTATCACTGCTCAGAACACAGGATGCCTAGAAACATTCATTTGGGTATTGACTGCCTCCAAGGATGGAGAATTCACTGCATCCCTGGATAACCCATTCTATTGCTCAACCCTGCTCACAATCAAAAAGTTTTTTCTTGTGCTCAGATATATAACTCTATCTTTTGACTTGTGCTCATTACCTCTTAGTGGATGAAAAGCTGGACATGAGCCAGCAATGTACACCCACATCTCTGAAATTCAACTGTATCCTGAGCTACAACAAAGGAGTGCCTAGTAGGTTGAGGAATGAGATTCTCCCTCACTACTCCACCTGCAGTACTTCATCCAGCTCTGGGATCACCAGCACAGGAAAGACATGGACCTCTTGGAGTGGGTCCAGAGAACAACCACAAAAATTATCAGAGGGATGGAACACCCCTCCTATGTAGAAAGAGAGAGTTGGAGATGTTTAGATTAGACACAAGGAAAAAAAAGTACTCTGAAAGTGGTAGAACAATGGAACAAGTTTTCCAGAGACGTTTAGATGCCCTTTCCCTGTAAACACTCAAGGTCAGGTTGCACAGGACTGAGCAACCTGATCAGGTTGAAGATGTTCCTGTTCATTGCAGGAGGGTTGGACTAGATGAGGGACCCTTCATGGGTCCTTCCAACCCAAACTGTTCTATAATTCTATGATGTTATTATTAATTCTATTCTCTTTTACTGGTCACCACTGAGGAAAGTCTGGCTCTGTCTCCTATACATCTGTCGTCTTGCATTTGTGCACATGGATAAGATCCCCCTAAACTTTCCCTTCTCCAGGCTAAACAGTTCCATCTCTTAACTTCTTCCCATATGAGAGGTGTTACAGTCTCTTAAACATCCTTCTGGCCCAGTGCTGAGCTCACTCACTCACTCACTCACTCACTCACTCACTCACTCACTCACTCACTCACTCACTCACTCCAGTATGTCCTTGTCTTTTGTAGTGGGGAGCCCAGCATCTAGTCAGTGGCTCACTAGTATTGAATAGAGGAGAAGGGGCTTTGCCAGGAAGGTACACTCCTCTCTCATGATTGCCATGTAAACCTTCAAGATCTCTGGGTTTTTTTTCCATAATCAACAATCGATTTTGGAAACGGTTTTTAAAAAGAGTCTTTTGGAAGTAGGAAAATACAAGATGTTACAACTATACTGGTTATCAAACATTTTCTCCAGTTCAAAATATAAAATAGACTAGAGCTAAGAAATGAATAAAGTGTTTAAGTTTAATGTTTAGCTTGGACTGTCATTTCATTATAAATACAAATTGCTTGGTATTAGTTTCAGAACTTGTGTCTACCTATGCCCCTATTTGCATCCTGCAATTAAGTTTGATAGAATTTTTATTGGAAGAAATTATACAACCAAAAGCACACTTTCACAAATAAGACAAGATGTGTAATTGGTTTAAAACTATGTAGGTATAAGCCATTGCCTGTCAAACACAGACAATATAGATTGCTGCTTGTTAAGAGAGGGAGGGAATGCCTTTGTGGCTCCTCTACCTGATTAAGTTTCATAACATAATCAGGAAAGCTCTTCCACTGGAAATAAAAGTTACTTTTTGAACTTAATTACATGTCAGTACTAAATGGCATAAATTAATTGCTAACACTCTGTAATGACTTCTAACAGAAATCCTAACCCCTTGTAATTTGATAAAAAGTTAATTTGATTCCTTAATTGAATTCTAATTCATCTCTTTGATATACAGCTAGTAATTTCATTGCATAGGACTTGATTTTTTTCTATAATAAATTTCTTTTTCATTTCCCCAAATAAATATTTTTTCCTGTAAATATTTAAAAGATTTCTTTGGTATCCTTCACAGACAGCTATGGTTATTGACTCTGGCTTTTGCCTTAGGAGCACAGAAAACAATGGGTTCACTTCAGTGGACATTCAAAATTCATCACATATGAAATTGCTCTGGGGACCCTTTTGATCAGTAGGTTGTAATACCAGGAAGCCTTGAAGCAGATATAAGATTCTTGTTGGCAAGGTATGCTTGTGGTTGACTGTGTTTTCTGGCAAGATTTTTATCACTGCAAGGTTTTCTATTGGCTCTGTTAGAGGACAGCCCTGTGGGTTGAGGCTACATAATAAGTTGCTGAAGAAGAGAAGTAAAAACTATGAAAAAGAGGAAGAGCAGCTATAAAAACTATCAATCTAATATAGTCCAGACTTGTCTACCATAATTTTGAGTGCTGGCTTTGATATCATCATAACTGCGCCTTAGCAAGCAAGGACAGACAAATATGTTCTCAAAACTTTCTTAGGCTGTAGACTGAAAACTTTTCTAAATATATAAAAACAAGGAAGAAAATCCCTCAAGTCTTCCTCTGCTAACATCAGTCCACCTGTATAAAGAAGAGGGAGAACCATTTCAAAGGAGCTGTTGTAAAACGGTTGCTATGATTTCAGGATGAAAGGTCTATTTTGTTCTAGGTATTCTGAAAATTATAAATGCTTTTGCTTAAAAATAAATAGACTTGGATTTTCTAGCTCATTTATCTCTGTTGGTTAGTCAGAGTCATGGGTTTGATCCCCATAAAGACAATTCGCTTAAGAGTTGGGCCCAATGATCCTTGTGGATCCTTTGCAATTCAAAATATTCTTTGATTCTGTGATTTATTAGGCAGACTCTTTACACTTTTCTCTATTTTCTTTAGGCTCTGATTTGTTTTTCAAATCAAGTGAGACCTGACTTCTGGTTGTACTGCAGTGGATTCCTTATTTCCTTTATTTGGCACAGTCAAAAAAACTTTCTAATATTTAAAATCACTGCATTCTCAAGGATACACCTAAGCATGGAGGGTGTTTGAGGGATAGTTAATTTTTAACACCCAAAGTTGTGAAACTTCATATAATTTTTTGAAATTATTTTCTCTGTTAAAATACCAACCATTATGTACTTTTAACATTTAGTCCTTGCATTCTTCATTTTAGCAGCCGCAGTTTTATTTAAAAAAAAAAACTGGATTCTCAACAGATTCCCTATTTTAGTAATCCATTGAGATTTTCCTATCACAGACGCAGGCTGTGCATCAACTCAGCATACAATGTACAGCTTGTGTTTTATCGTACATGTGAACATGACCCTGTGGAGCCTGAAAGGCTTTAGGTGGAGAAGTGAAATCATACTTTTTTTTCTTTGTAGGATCAATGTTTTCAAATTAATCGGAGAAGAGCTCTGTCTTTGAAGACATGGAATACGTCTGGTCTGAGCCATCAGTCTGGGTTAGGCGAAAAGATGGTTGGTGGGAGTATTTTTTCCTGTTTGATAGAATTTATCATGTCTCCTCATTACAAAGTCAAATGGAAGTAAACTATTATTAAATTTAAATACTATTTTCTTAGTTTTTAAAATTTTCTGATAAAGTTTAATTTTTAAAAGAATATTTTATTATATGGCAAAAATTTACAAATGTTTACAAGAACATCTGAGGATTTAACAGGCTTTAACAGTTAATTAATTTAACTGGATTTAACAGTTAATTAATTTAACAATTAATTAATGTATTTAAATATTTGCAAGAGGGCTTTGGGCTTTTGTGGAATGCTGAATAAAGACTCTCAGTTTTTATTTTTTTTAAGAGTGTAAATATCTGTAAAGAATGTACATAGTTAAAGCAGCTAGAAGAACTAGGAAAGGTAGTAAGATTACTTCAGTTCTTCAGAGGACTAAAGCTTTGGAGAACAAGAAAACACTCAAAAGAAAAAAAGGCCAAGTCTTAGGTAGATTTGACATGTCAGGGAAATGACAACCTGAAGAAATGATGCTGGAAGAGAAGGAAGAAAGATGTTTCTGCTGGTGTATTTTGTGTAATGAAAGTGAGAAAAGTTAGAAGACAAGGAAATACGTGTGCATCTCTTTATTGAATCATTTCCTAGTGCATCCTTGAAGGTGAATTTCTAACAGTGACTTTAACAGCCAAATGTAAAATTAGAATAGGAACTGATGATAAATGTAATCTAACTGGGTCTGAAAACCCAAGATCAGTTAATATACATTAACTTGCTTTAAAAGAGTTTAGGAGGAAAACTTAACTTTGCAAAAGCTTTCTAGAAAATAATTAAAATAAGGATATTTATTACAAGGGTTCAACCAGGACTGCTGGTGAACACTTCTGCCAACTCCCTCAGAACCTTAGGATGACTGCTATCCAAACCCATAAACTTGTGGATGTCTAAGCAGCGTAGCAGCTGCTGGTCATTTCCCTTTGCATTACTGGGGGCTTCGTTCTGATCCACATCCCATCTTCCAACCCAAGGGCCTGAGTACCCAAAGAACTCCTGGTCTTACTATTAAAGACTGCAGCAATGAAGGCTTTAAGTATCTCTGCCTTTTCATTATCCTTTGTCACTCTGTTTCTCCATGAATCCAACAAAGCACCGAGAACCTCCTTAGTCCTCCTTTTATTGCTAATGCATTTATAAAAATGGTTTAATTGTCTTTTGCAGCAGTAACCAGCTTAAGTTCAAGTTGGTTTTTGGTCTTTCTGTTTTTTGCCTGCATAACCTTTCAACATCCTAAGTTGCCTGCCCCTCCTTCCAAAGATCATAACTCTCCTTTTTTCCTCTGAGACCCAGTCAAATCCTTCCATTCAGCCAGGCCAGTTTTCTTCCCTGATGCCTCATCTTTTGCCACATGAGGACAGGTGCTCCTTCTCCTTCAGGATTTCCTTCTTGAAGAATACCCAGCTTCCTGGATAACTGATGAGTTCTTAGCATTTACTCCTTATCAGATAGTCCTGCTTGGCACAGGGTGGTGGGAAAGGGCAATCAGTCCAGGTACTGGTTTTAGAAACTTCTGACTATTTACATTTTCAACATGAAAAATTATAAGATTTCAGCATATGGGACTGAGCATAGACCTGATTCTGAAGCCTCTGAGTGGGCCATACATTTGATTGAGAGGAAGGTGAAGAAAAAGCTTTGCTGAAATCCTTCCCAGGACTCTACAGACCACGAGCACAAAACAGGAGTGTCTTCCTCTAAGGGTGTTTGAACTACAGAACTATTGGAGACTAGTGGGAAATACCACCAATTGCTACTTTTAACAAACTTTGAACACATACTTCTCACTTGAAATGACTTGGTGAAACTAAATTAAAATTTTCTAACAGTTTGCCAGAAGAGTTGCATATGCAATTTTAGATAAATATTAAATCTCACAACATTGCATATTATTACAAATCAGAATACACAACATTTTAAATTATGGAAAGGTTGGGGGTTTTTTGTTTTTTTTTTGTTTTTTTTTTTTTTTTAATTTCTTTAATTTCAGTAAGCATGGTTTTGGTTTTTTTTCAATATTTCTAAGGTCTAGTAGGTATTTTGCCAACCAAAATTTTGCAAGATGAGGATTGACAGACAGCTGGGTAGCTCAAAGAAAGTGTTCACTTGGAAAAAAACAGTGTAGTTAAATCAGGTTTTTGCTATTTGGATTAATTTAGATTTATGGTTTTTTTTAATGAAAATTTGCATAACTCCTGATACGACTTGCTCATACTGGGCAAAATTCTTTCCAAATTAACAAGCTATTGTTTTGCTTTCTTGTGGTCTTTCATTTCCCTCCAGATTTCTCTACATTTATGAAGAGTCAAGTTAGCTAATTTTATTTAACGATTTGAATAGATTCTTTCCTCTTGACATTATTCACACACCTGAATTCCTAAAGAGGAAAATAATAGTAGCTGCAGCACCTGAAGGTGATTGCTTACAGGTGATGTTGTATGATGACCTTTGTGGAGAAGAACATAGTAAGTCTGTTATAGTGAAACAATGAGGTGTGTGGGTCCAAAACTCAGGAGAAATAAGTGCTGCCTTTGTTACAGTCACTCAGGGTTCCTAGGAAACAATTAGCAAGCAAGTAACAGATCCAAATAGGGAGAAGGCAGCAGCTAGTAAGATAGCACAAATTTCTGAATTCACTTTGGAAATGAAAGAATTCCTACAATGATTCAGTACCTCTTCTAAATTGTTAAAATTTTTTTACAAACTTTGCAGGAAATGAAGACTCTTGAAATGGAAGGGTTTCATATATAACTTAGCTGACAGGTGTGAAGAAAGACAGAAAGTAGATGAAAGGAAATAAGGATGGATAGGTAGAGAGTTGTCACAGGTGAGGCAGACTGAACCACAACCTGTGGAGGACCTGAATGCTGGAGTTTGTTTAAGGCTGAAGAGAGATTTTACTATGCTGCTATCTAGTTCTCTTCTCTTTCTTGACACCACTTATTTTTGGCACCAGCTCTTCTTTCTTGGTCCCTGAGTCTCAAATTTTTCCAGTCTAAGTACATTATTTGTGTAAGAACAACACATAATTCTCCTTCTAATTGATGATTCTGCCTCATGTTGTCTTATTAGCTGGAGTATTCAGGATATGTCACTTTGTTCAGTCTGAGTATCATCAAAATTTGCAACCAGCCACATGAGCTGCATTTACCAAGTAGCAGTCTTCTGCTTGAAACTTGCAGAGCTTCAAAACTTCCGTTTCAGACACCCCAGCAGCCATGCACCCAAGTAGGTGCTGCCAATTAGCATTCAAAATTCAAGCTGGTTTTTCACATACAAATGAATATTTGGAAAATTTATTTGCTAGTTGTACCTTAAAGAACCTTGAATATTGCTATTACCTATCCCTGGTGGGGACTCTCATCTCTAGGCTCTACCTGGATGATGGGAAAGCTGAAAACATCATTGAGTATCTCAGTCTTGTTGTATACAAAATGAGAACAAATGTGCAAAACCTTGAATCCCAAAATAGAATTTTGGTTGGTTTTTTTCCTCAGTCTTTGCAGAGATCTCTGAAAGACAATCTGTTTTTCTAAAACAAATTCTGAAAAATTAAAGTACTAGATATTGCAGCAAAATATAGAAAGTAAGCAACCACCAGTTTGGATGACCTGGAAGGCATGCCAGTGTTTCCTTCTCTGCTGCTAGCAAGTACACTCAGATAGAAGTGAAGAGGGCTAAGTGTGGATGGATGGCCAGCCAAAGCAAGCTGCACAAATGCTGAGGACACTGAAGGGACACTGCATTTTCTTATACTCTGATTGAGATGGACTGCCTGGCTATGTTATGGGCATGAGAAGAAATTGCAAAATGATCCTATAGATTAGATTGCCATCAGCTTTTGACTGACAGCAAACTTCTCACATGACAGAAAAATAACAAGAATAGGTTCCAGGGAGAAGTCAGATGATTTTTATGCAGTTGGTAGGCAGTGCATGATCATGGAAGGACCTTGGCTAAGTAATGCTTCTACCTTGTCTAGACACTCTCTGAATACTATTATTATTTCAGATTCACATTTTGCAGAAATGTCCAGAAACAATGACTGGAAAAGTATAAATATGCAGTCTGTTCCAGAGAGCTTGAAATAACAAAGAAACAGAGGCAACTCTTGAGTACAATGAGAGAGTAGAGAAGAAATGTGTGTGATGATGAGGAAGAGCTCCTGCTGTGATATTAGAGAGCTGTGTGCAGTGGTTCAGCTGCACAATGTGGACTTATGAAATAACTCTACTGGAGTCTTTGCAACTACAGTAAAGTTAAATTGATGCAAGGTCAAAATTAGAATCCTGTTGTTTCAGGTGTGACATGTAGGTCAGTGAGCCAGTCCTCACAACTGTGCAGAGGGCACACATTTGTAATGTGACAAAGGATTTTCAAACTCTGAGAGACATTTCCAAATCTCAGTGATGTACTGCTCAGCCTCTTGGGTCACGGACAATTTATGACTTCCTGGGCACTCACTGTTGACATTCTACACTGAAATTTATCTTTTTAATGTATTTAAATACTTTCAATAAATAGGAAAAGAAAAAAAAGAGATTTCACACAGCTTTTTTTATTCATCTCGTAGAAAAAAATAGATAAATGTAGCCTTGCGACAGTGTCAGCTAGGCTAAGAATGTGCTCACACACAACACAGAACTGTTTTCACATCTCATTTCCTTAACAGCTGAGATGGAAAATTAATTTAGAAACAAAATCAAATAAAAATATAGGCTTTTTTCTGTATTAAAAAAAAAAAAGAAAATAACTAATGACATTGCTGATAAACTAAAGGTTCCGTAGCCTAGGCTATAACACCAATCAACCTTCCTGGTTAGGTAAGTGTAGTATTCATCTTAGTCTATCTTGCTATATTCTTATAAGACTAGTTAGAATTTGACTAGTAACAGGTCATTTCTATTTACCATGAAGAAGTCTATAAGGAACCTAATTGTCCTGAGTGATTTACTTAAAATTTTATTTCTTTTGTGCTAGGAACTATGACACAAAGTCTTACATCTAGATGAGCAAACACACAACATTTGGGAAAAACATTTAAAAACTCTTATCAATAAAACCGTGTTTTAACACAAGTAAAAGAACAACTATGCAGAGCTGAGGTTCCTCTTCAGGCAGTTTTTTGCCTCAGTTTAAAAAATGTGTTTTGGACTGGATCATAGATTGCTAAACAGTGGCATATGTGCCACAGGTGGCATGTTAATACCCCTGAAGTGATCAGACACACAGATGGGGGCTGCCTCAACAAGCAGTGTCACCTGCTGCCTGCACTGTTCATGTTCAAGGGCCTGTAGTACTTTATCTCTGCTAGATACCTCCCTGCATGGATTCCTGCATCCCAGGATAAGACCCAATCTAGGTTTTAAAGATTATTAGGAATTACTTTAATATAAACCGTAGTCAAATGTATTTTCACATTACATTTATCTTCTCTAAGAAGTAATTGGTGACAGACTGCGACTTTACTTCTCCTTTCAGACCATCAGCCTCTGCTCTTCTCATAGATTACTGTCTCATCTCAGATGTTCAAAAGGTATTTTGTCTGCTTTCCTTTTCTAAGGTCCCTGCCCTCTCTCTCTGCAATGGCACCAACTCTTGAACTTAGAAAAGTCATATCTTGTACAGGCAGATGTCACAGTTTCAACTCCATACAGAGATGTTAGTAAAACTGGAGAACAGGAAATCTTCAAAATAAATTATTTATATGAAAGTCTTTAATTATCTCCACAAGTTTATCAGCCAAGGATGCTTTGGAAGAGCTCATGAAAAATCCACAAAAGCCAGAAAACATATGAGGAAATAGTGCCATTAAATTTGGAAATATAATATCCAATTTTGAAATAAAATCAGAAATTTCTCATGTGAATTTCAAGTATCTAAGTATTCAAGCATTTAAGTGCTCCTGCATGATGGAACTTCTGTCACCTTGTCATAGGGAGAGACTGCTTTCTTTTCAGCATGGGAGCCCAAAACAGGCCACTGATTGAGAAGTCAAACAGATTAGCCAGATACTTGGATCTTTCCAGAACTGAATTTTCTGGATCCGGCCGATTGCATCTACTGGAGCTGGTGTGACCAATGCAGCATGTGCATAGGTGAACTCAGAAACTGGAAGACATGAGGGTTGTGCTCCCTGCTTGGCCAAAGATCTCAATTTAAAAGTAATCCTAAAGTAAATGGGAAATGCAAAGTTGGAAATGGCTGGAAACAAGAAGACAAAGCTATTTAAATCAATGCATCTGGTTGCAGTCTGTGACTCATTAAATTCCCTATGTCTTTGATTGCTGGAAGGCAGCAGGATACAAAAAGGGATTTATCACTCTGTACCTTTCCTGCCTTTTAAATGCTTTCCCTAAACATTTTCTATTTGTCATTGCCACAGACAAGCTATTGGACTGGCCCAATCCAGTGCTTACATTTACCAAATTTAAAAACAGCAACAAAAACCCTATCCAGGACAGTTCTTTGAGTTCTTTGTGTCCAGCTGGCATGATATGGCCTATGTCCGTATCATTAATTCTCTTCCCACCTAAAGAGGATGGTCTTGTTCAGACAGCCTGTTGGAAGTGGCCCATACAAGCCCTTGATGCATGTCCAGGGTTTGTTTGAGAGGTTTCTAGTTGAAACACAGCTGTGGGAAGCTCCTCTCCTTCTCTGTTGCTTTTAAAGCTCTCCAGTTGTCTGTTTATGTCTTTTGACAACCCTTGAAAATCATTCAAAAGGATTCCTACCAGTGTGTTAGATGAGAAATACCCCCAGAGCCTTCCAGCTTTGCATCACAAAGTTTGAGATGTTTCTTGCAGGATTGGTCTGTCTTTACCAGGGAACAAATCTGCTTTGAGCAATCAGAATAGACAAACACATGGCACAGAGAAAAGTGGGACAATCATCCTCTTCATGCTGTGTTGATACATTACAGTGTAATGTACGCTCTTGCACTGCTGTTTATATGTTGGCATATGCAGGGCAGTTCCCCTGACCTCACTGTCATTTCCATCTATCAGTGCCATGTTTTCCTTCTGGTCTTTTTCTGCTAGATCTATGGTCCTTATCATGTCCATTTTCTTGCAGTACTTTTGAATGGAATAGATGACTTCTGGTTTTGCAATAGAAGGAGGTTAAATCTCTAAAGACAGGGATTGTCAGCAATCTATATTTACTTAAAGTTAGTAGGAAAATATTGCCTATGTTGCTTGGAATTAGAAAAAGAAGTTATTCTACACAAGGATTAGCATGACCAGGTGTCTTGTAACCTTTACAAGAGAGATTGAAGTCTCCATATATTAGATGGGATTTTCAGAGAAATGTAATTTCTGCTGCTAACTGATCTATTTCAGTAAAGATCAAGGAATGATTCAAAAGTCACTCACACCAGGTGCAGCCTTAAAAATAATTCAGATTGGTACACAAAATCATCAGTATACTCAATCCTGTTGACCTTTAAAATGGCTATAGACATTAATTTTGAGTACCTGTAAAGGTGAAGTCTAAATAAAAATATAAATTTGTCCTACACATACTCCATCATACAGGAGTTGTGACTCTTATATAAACCCTGACTCATTAGTTTTTCATGTTTTCAGCTCTTTGACTGATTAATTATTTAGTTTTCAAATGCCTGATTATCTAGTGAAAAATGATGAAGGGAATCTGGACTGAATCATTCTTTAGAGGAGGGTGTCAAGTTAACCTTCCCTTGAACAGCCATGCAATCAAATGAGGCAAAGATGAACCATAACTAAATTGTCAATCAGAAGAAATCTCTGAAGATACTTTAATAACAAGTGAAACTTTCTCTGAGAATGGATGATTCTCAGAATTGAAATTTGTTAACTACAGAATAGGAAATGAGAAGTTTTTCAGCTTAGACTGAAAATAAGTTTTTCTTTTTTTCAGCTAATATTCATAAGCTGGAAAAACACCTGTTTCTTGGTGCTTTAGTGCTTGTTGCTTGAATTTTGCACATTAAAATAAAAATGTCTAAGTTGCACCTTTCCTTTATGTATGTTCAATAATGGATAAATGAGCTACCAATTTTTATCCTATGTTTCCACATGACATCATCTTTTGTCACATCAATTACATTCACCACATGAGTTGTCATTGGACTGACCTTAAGCTCCATAATAGGTCTGAAATTTATTTTTAAAATCCCAATATTAGATTTTCTCAATTTTCTCTGATCACTAGTTGAATTTTCTATTTTTCATTTAATGTTCATTAATGCAAATCAGAAACTGTTTTCTCAAAGCAAAATAAAAACACAGGAATACACACCATTAGGAATAGCCTTTCTGGGGGCAAAGGTAAAATATGTTGTATTTGGGCATAGAGGTCTCAAGTTCTAAAAATGGAAAAGTACCATAAATATTAGCCACAGCACTGGTAAAAACATCATGGCTCCCAGAATTTTAGGATGCAATTCTGTGCCAGTAATTTTCCACTTTGCACTTGTACTGTGCACCTTTTCCTGTGTTAAATAGTATTAAAGGAGAAATCTACCAAAACTTGTATGTTCCTCACTAGCCTCCTCTGAAGTGAGAGTACATGGTTTCAGGGGCATGAATACAAACTGTGGAAAATCTTTGGAGAATTTATTTAAAAATAGCTGGACTGTCTTTGAAAAATACATAGTTCATATCACCATATGATAATTTAAAATACTGTTATATTGTAGTTTTATCTGCTGAGACAAAATAATTTTTCTATATTTTTTTGTTCTAAATTGGTTTTGTTTTGTTTTCTCACAGCTAGTTTAATTTTATTTCAGTTTTTCCTCACAGCCAATTGCTGTTTTGGTAGTCTACATAACTGTCAATTTTTTGAATGCTGAACTGGGTAGTCACTTATGTGTTTATTCTGACAGCTGAAGAGTCTTTTCTCACCTCTTTGTCTGTACTGTGTAATGTGATAGTAATGTGTTTTCCAAAAAAATTAGAGAATTTTTAGAGGTACTAAAAAATCATCATTTCAAGATATTTACTCCTGAGGTATCTGTAAATCTATGCATCCATGACTGAAACACATACAAGGGAGTATTGTGGGATTTTAAAAATAAACGTATGCTGCTCCAAAGGTAGATACCTGGACTTTAGGACCTAGAAATTCTAGGTGGCAGTCATCCCACCTACCACAGTTGTCTGGGATTTAGGTATTTAAACTAATAATTTTGTTTTGTTCCATAGTGAATAAGAGGTAATAGAATTTTTTATAAAACAGTTCAACTAGACTATTTCTGACATTTTTTTACTTTGGAATTAACTACTCTTTGGAAGAGCATATGTTCCAATAAGTGTGGAGTTTATATGCCAACCTTTTGACTAACTGTTGTTATCTTTTGTTAAGTAAGTGGCACAGCCTGTATATTACCATTACTTTTCTCCACTGCACTGTTTTGTATCACATAATATTCTTCAGTGTATCATGCATTTCTTACAATTTTTAATTTGATAGAATACTTAGGAAAAAATAGTGTCTGAAAAGGTTTCATTTTGACAATAATTACACTGTTCAATCAAGCAAGATTTTTCCTATATGATTTATAAATGGAGATGTTAAATTCCAATCATTTCTTCAAAATTATTTGAAGAGATCACTCTGAAAGGCTTTAATGAATGCACAGTAAATATGTAATAGCTGTACACATTTATTCTAGGCAAGTTTTTGATATCATTGGTTATTCACTAAAATTCTCCTGAACTTTGAATCTTTCACATAGTGTTTAATTTCTTTTATAATTTCAAGAAAGGCTCAGACAAATTAAAAGCAAGTAAAAGTATGGCATCCATTTATTTGTGCCTCCTCCCTTTCTCCATAATGATAGCAACAATTTTTATGTGTACAATTGCCAAATATTTAAGGTGCTGTAGAAAACAATCCTAAAAGTGTTAAAAGAAAATCTCCAAGGATTTTAGAAGCAGAATTTATTATCCCCAGGTTGTAACTGAACTGGAGAAACTGTACATATGTGTTGCAAATGGACTCAGACTCCCTGCATCTCAGAAAGAAAGATTGTTTCAGGGCACTGTGCTCAGTGGGGTGTTGAGTGAGGCATTGGCCATAAGGAAAAGCCTTTCAGGATCTTGCAATAAAAATTGATTTTAGATGGGAAGCTCTTGCCTTGGAGGTATTGAAGTCCATTCTGACCAGTAACCTACCTGTAAAGGTTTTAGTAGGATCCTTCTCTTTTCCATCCTATGCTACATACATGGATATTCCTGCTGACAGTGAATCCAACACCACAGGATATGTTGCTCCTTGGTAAGAATCCTTTATGGAGATATACTTGGCTCCTCCCAAAGCTGCCAAAGCATGGGCTGAGCACGAAAGGTGCCCCATAAGGCAGAATGAGAGAGTCACAACTCCCTGAGTGTCCTGCAACTTCATTCACAGAGTGAACAGCAAGAATTAATTGTTTAACTGAATAATTTGTTGGGTTTTTTTTTCCTGGGATAAAGCAGGATAAGGCACTGTTTCTCAACAGCTGAAAAGCACCAGAGCTGGCACATATGTGTGTGCATCAGCAATGACTTCCTTGGAGTAATCCCAGAATTTTGTAATTGTTCAATTTTGGTTTTGTTTTTGCTTTGCTTCTGGAAGACTTTATTTATATATCCAGGAAAGGTTACTTAAGCACTATTTTGTGTTCAGATACAGCATGATTTCTATAAAAATATTATTACTATCAATATTATCTGGATCCTGTAACAGGACTGTATTCATCCTTGATATTTTCTATGGATGGTATATATTTTTTGATTCAAGTTAACAACCAAATTTCACACCTTTGTGAAACATAAAATCAGAGTGAATGTTCTCTGATAGATGTTTAACATAGTCTTGGAGGATCAAGTTCAGCAAACTGAGTAACAGAAAAGAAATCTGGCTGAGGAGTGCAGGCTGCTGAGAATGATGACAATGTTTTCTTTTTGAAGACAAAACCAGAATACCAGTAACTAAGATATATTTTTAGTTTAGGAGAGGAAGAAGAGAGAAAATTATATCTCAAAGCGTAGTCAAGGTGAACTGAAAGCAGGAAAAGTACCCTAATTAGTTGAGTGTGACTGGAAAACAGAAGAGTTGTACTTTGAATCTGGAGTATAGGAACGAGTGCAGTTACTTGGTTGAGTTGCTCATTTAGGATCAGCAAGAGCTGCAGTTATCGCATTGCTCTGTTTTGTGCTGTGCATGATGTTGGGCTTTTGCCTATTTCTCTAAACAGAATAATAGAACTTGTTAAACTCTTCAGTGTAAAACAAGTGAGCTGTTCATCTTCCTGTATGACTAGGATTTGCTGCATGTTGCAGATGATGGTGATACACATACATTAACTATTTTCTATCTGGAAACGTCCCAGGTAGAGGAAGATATTTCATTGCCTTGGCTTGTTCTGAAAAACAACATCTGTATCTTCCTGAACCATGTTGGAATTGTGTATCATAATAAAAAATACCATTACACTCACTCTAACATAACAATGATATAGATATCCCTGGAACCATAGTAAAACTCATATTTGTGTGTTTGTTTATGTGTGTGTGCTCTTCTGTCTTTGGTGTTGTAAAAATATTGGTTAGATTTCTTATGGATTGCTAAAGCAAGGGTCTGTATTTAAAACTGGATCAGTAAATTCTTGCAGAGGCCACATACTGATTCTGAAGAAATGATGCAAAAGGCAAAATAGACTACTACTGATTGTGCAATTTCCAATGGCCAGAAAGAGTACACAGGAAAAATGCTTCTGTAATATAAGTACTGTATGTTTACTGCTTGAAAGTATCTGAGAACATTGTCTAAGATTATAACCCATAATTTCTGATCTTTAGTTTTTCAGAATAAATTCAGGATTAAAGACTCGATCCCACTCCAGTTTACACCAAAGGTGAAAGAACAACATAGCTGGAAATAAAACCCTCTCGTAATAGTTCTTAATAGGATATTGAAATTTACTTCAAAGATAAGTAAAGGCAAAAATGCCCCTGAAACTCCATACACCATATCCTATGGTGTGCCAAAAGCTCCAGTAGCCTGGTTTCTAAAATACTTATTACAATCTAGATTTGATTTGCTAGATCAAATTACTAGATTCAGTAAAAACATTGGATAGGTCAAAACACAGAGAAAAGAATAACAGCAATAATAATAAAGCTTCCTAGGGCTTTATGTTTAGATCAGAAGGTTTGAATATGAACTTACATATAATGCAATATTTGAAGGAGAAAAGTAATAAGAATATGCTGAGAGGCAGTATTAACTGAATTAATGAATGAACCTCTTGACTGATTAACAATTACTCAGCTAAAAGAAACAACTTTCAAATGCCACATGAAGATAATGTGACTAATAACAAAAAGGAAAATTATCACACTTCTTATCAGCCTAAAGGCAATGTAAATATAAGAGTGCACTGCTTGCTGTGACAATGTTGTAAACTGTTTATCTTGGCTTGCAGTAAGAGGCCAGGCACAGAGGAATTATATGCACAAACTCTGCAGTGATATGGAAAAAGAAGAACAGTAGCTTTGGGGTTTATGCAATGTTCTTTTTGCTAATCAAGTTCCTTGTTCAGTGTTTGAAGAATAGAAATATTTCATTGACTCTCTTCCAATGCCAGGAGGCAGATGGCAAATCTAGAGGTGTAAATGAGGAAGAGCACATGACAATTGTCTCTTGTGATACACACATCTGGCCACAACATTGTTGTATAGACTCTCCCAAAGTCTAAAATCATTCATCATGCAATTAAAAAAAAATTGGCAAGGGAAATGGAATATAAAGAATATAAATACCTGACCGAGATTGACATTTAGTTGTGTTTGTGTAGTTCTTTCATTGAAAAAGCATTGTTTTCCCACCTGCTTCAGGATAGACAGTGGCAAGACTGCCATTTTGAGATTGAGGTGCAAAATCCTACAGATGAGTAAAATCTGTTTTAGTAGATTTAGTTTATTCTTTCACTATCTCTTTCCTGAATAAAAGCCCCTCTTGGAGGCCTGCGTGAGATCAGTTGTTTGGAACGCGGGAATGAAATTTTATCTTAATTCAAAAGGGATCTAATTTCAGCAAAGATTGAATTTTTCAGTATAGATATGGCATAGGCAGAAGAGCATTTACCAAATATTCTATTATAATGAAAAATTAAAGGAGAGCTTGAGTTCTTGCTTTAATATCGCTTGAATGTGTGGGCTGGTGGATGAAATTTAGCTTTCCTATTCTTAATTAAATTATTACATATTTTAAGGCTGATGCAAATGTCTTTAATATAGTTTTGAGCTGTTTTCTCTCTGCTGTCTTTATTATCCTGAAACTTATTTAAAATTTTCATAGAGTTAAAGATCTATGCTTTGTTCTGAACACATAGATGACAGTTGGTATAGCCGAGAGAAAAACATCAATAAATAATATATTTCTTCAATAACATGGGTTATTTTAGCAATTTCCAGACCACTGTCTCAAACCTTACCAGGTTGATTTTTTTTTTCTCCAAACAGAGCTGTCATTGCACCAAACACTTCAAATGTACAATATTAAATGACCTTTGGACTTGTCATTCTCTGTTGGACCTATGTTTTATCCAGTTTTTTGAAATGTGCAGAGGTTGCCAGTCAGGAGCACTACTAATTTGTTGCATTCATGAGCTATAAGGATGAATGAAAATAGGTCCAATTTCCTTATTAACAGTACTTGCTTCTCTCACTGTTGTTAACCACAGAGTAACCCAACCTTTTAAAAAAGGCCCCTATCACTCACCATATCCACCCTACTTCTTCATTCAGATAGCAGCCTTGGAGCTCAGTTTACTCTTCCATTTCCTCTTTGCAGCAATAAGTAGCTCAACAGACCTGTGAATGTGATTTGGCTCTGTCAATGCCATTTTCCTAATGCATTTGGAAAATGCAGCACCACTGCAGCACCATTTCATTTTCACAAACATCTGTCAGACTGTGTTGTATGCCACCCTAACAGGGGCAATTGTAGTTCCCAGCCTGTGTGTATGTCCTCTCCAGGTGACTCACAAATGCACATGAGTTTCCAGCTCTTCTGTACATCAAATTTACTGCAAATGTTTAGGCCATTAGTGCAGGACATTTTCAGCATGTCCAACAAATCCAGGAAATCTGAAATGTACTTTTCCCTCTTTAATCCATTTTACAAGCATGGCAATGAAGAGATGTGTCATGCATATTGCACACTGGGTGCTTTATGCATGATCTTGCCTGGGCACCACAAATTACAGTGCAGAGTTTTCAGATTCCACCTGGAAAATATTGCTTATCAGGGAAAAAGAGAAGCCCAGAAAAAACAACATGCCTGGCAGCCTCAGCTACACCAGGAATTGCCATTTTCTATGTAGAAAATAGGGACAGAATGCACTGTGAACAGCTTCCAGTGTGGCACAGTGCTTAGTAGGCATGAATAAGCCTTACTGACATCTGTGTTTGAGTCCAAGAAAGCTTGAATTATTCAGCATGTGCCTGTGTAATTAGCGTCATACACATGAGTTAAACGTGGCACACACTGTGAGGGACAATCCCCAGCCACCAGCAGAAGCTGTTGTGAATTAGTAATGCTGACTCACAAGCTTGGTAATGGGCATGTGGCTGGCTAGTTAGAGAAGATTCATTAATTAACCATATATGGATCCTGTAGAACTGAGTCCAGCCTGGGACATAAAACTGTTCAGTGACACATCTCTGGAGAATATTTTCATATATCTTCTATGCAATAAGGATTAGTTTACCTAAATTAGTAACTTTATCCTGTGGTTTTTGTTATTCCTAGTACCTACACTACAAATACTCTGAAATTAGAATTTTTATGGCTGTTAATACCTTGATATGATGATATCTGCATAACAGCCACACTTTTTATATGTAAAAACAGTACTTCTGCTGTGGTTTAGGAATGGTATTCTCCAATTTAGTGTTCTCACTTGAAACTACTCCAAACCACGTGCTACTTGTTGACTTCTCCTCTACCTCCCCTGCAGTGTGTTGGAGAGAAGAAATGGAGGCACAAAAGGTTAAGATTATGGGTTGAGATAAGAACAATTTATTGGAAACAGCAATGAGGCAAGAAAATGAACAGTAACAGTGATACTACTAATGGCAGGGGATACAAGAAAAGAAACGTTATTGCTCACCTTGTGGAAAACCCCTGACAGTACCGCTTTCTTCCACCAAGCTATCCTGACCTGAAAGGGAGCCCTTCTCCCTGTCCCCCAAAAATGTGAGGCAATATAGAATAACCTCTGAGTCCTGGCATGCCCCCTCTTGTCTACTGCAAAATTTAACTCTATCCTGACTGGAAAAAGGAAAGCCTCATATTTGTAATATAATTTCAATGCATATCCTAAGCCCAAAATACTCAGCTGTGTCAGGAGTAATTTTTATCGCAAATTGTTGGAGATAAAGGATTATTTTGGAACCAGTTCCTGCAACCCTGTAGTTACTGCAACCCTGTACTTATACAGCAGGCTGCCTGACCCTGGCCCAATGCTACTGTTTGATGTCTGTAACTCTCATGTTCTATTAAAACAACAAGGAAACTGGTCCAGATGGTTTTCAGTAAGGCTGTCTTGAGAAGTCTCTAGGAAGCTGGAACAGTCATGGAGGTTTGACTCATTCAGAAATGTTCATGAGGGACAAGACCGAGTTGAATAAGGAAGGTCAAATATCCTAAAGTGTCTGATACTTGAATTCTAGAACAGCCATCACACAGCTGCAATATAGGCTTGAGACAAGGTCAGCTCCTGGCACAAGGTGCAGAAGCTCCAGACACAGCTTTTCACACCTTTTCTACCAGTTTGGAGGTTTACACAGATCAGTGTGATCTGAGGCTGCACCACTGTTCCACATTGGAGCTGGCCCTGGAAGCAGGCACTCAGTGCCCCAGAGGAGGCACATAAGGAGAGGCTGCAGAGCCCATAGGGTTGGACAGAGACAGAAAATCTCTCTGCTCAGCAAACAAATTCCTGCAGTATCTTCTGGTTTCTTCTCATGGTTCACTGACCTTGGAAATGTCATGCCTGTAGCACAAGCCTTTCCCTTGCTCTATGCTCCAAATAGGGTACATTTTCAAACCTTGCATATATGAAATGGAATATCTAATATTATGGGTTTTAGCCCAATCCTTGTAGGCAATATTTTGTCCTGGACATCCTCTAACATTGCTTGGAGACAGAAATTGCTGGTCATGGTCGAGGTTAATGGGAGAAAAACACATTTTTGCCTGTGGTGCTTTATGAATATCCATACCTGTGGGCTAATGGTTTAGTGTTATATAACACCTATGCAAATTCAGTTTGTTTTATAGAATTAAAGGCATTGTGGAGTGTATGTGGATTTAGTACTTAAAAAAAAATATTTTCATTCTGGATTTCTGTCATACTGATTTTAAGTATTCTCCTACTTTTTGTTAAGAAAAAAAAAGTCTTTAATAGGATAAAATAAATCAATAGGAAAGGACTCAGCTAAGTATGTTTTTCAGGCTTTCATCTTGTTGTTGGTGGTAGAAAAACAAATTGGAGAAAGCATCTTTAAATTATATCAGTGTGATTAATTGCCAGGAAAGGTATACACTGGCAAGTGTTCTATAATTTACTGTGCAAGACAATGCATATAATTGTCTTCCATGAAAATGTGTAAATTATGTAGTTATGAGGTCATTTGCAGATGAAGAATCAAGAGGAAAATGTGGCTGGCAGTGCAGTTTTGTTTCAATCACTTTTACTTTTCTGCCCTTTGTTGTTCTTTTCTCCAGGCTGAATATCTCCAGCTCTGTCAGCTTGTCTTTGCAGGAGAAGTGCTCCAGCCCTCTGATCATCTTGGTGACCCTCCTCTGGACCTGCTTCAACAGGTCCACATCTTTCTTGTGCTGAGGAGTCCGGAGCTGGATGCAGTTACTCCAGGTGGAGCCTCATGAGGGCAGAGCAGAGGGGCAGAATCACCTCCCCTGACCTGCTGGCTCCTGCTCTTTTGATGCAGCCCAGGATCCAGCCAGCTGCCTGGGCTGCAAGCACACGTTGCCTGGTCATGTCCAACATTTTATCCATGAGAACTTCTGTATCCTTCTCCTCAAGGCTGCTTGATATGTGTTCTTCTCTCAGTCACTGTTTGTTTCTGGGATTGCCCTGTCCCAGGTGCAGCACTGAGGCCTTGTACTTCTTGAACTTCTTGAGGTTCTTGTGGGCTAACTTTTCAAGTTTGTCCAGGTCCCCCTGGGTAGCATCCCATCCTTCAGGTGTGTCAGCTGCACTGTTCAGGTCCATGTCACCTGCCAACTTGCCAAGTGTGCACTCGAACTCACTGTCCATGCCATTGATGAAGACATTGAAGAGCACCAGACCCAAGACAGAGCCTTCTTACCAGCCTCCAGCTGGACACTGATAACAGCTCTCTGGCAGTGCCCATCCTGACAATCTCTTATTCACTGAATAGTCCACCCTTCAAATCCATATCTCTCCAACTGGAGATATGGATGTTGTGTGGGACTGTATTTAAGCCCTTAAAAGGTATTTGTATTATTATAGGACACACATACAAAAAAGGGATTTTTTTCTGTTTTTTCTTTGTAGTGAGTTTGTTTTGGTTTATTTTGTTTTGCTTTGCTTTGTTTTCTCTCCCATAATTGAACTTCCCTTGTTTGACTTTCACATAGATTGAGTTTTGCTGTTGTCCAGGACCATTTGAATAACGACCAGGCAGCAATCTGACATTAAATTCAAATAGACGACATTCAGTGTCAACATTCAAGTGTTGCCTCAAACAGGAGAAAGTGCACATTATGTTTGGAAAGAAGAACAGAGTGATAGGGCATGATCAAAATTTTTTCCACTGTGCATGAAAACCAGCCACATGGCACCTTTTAATGGAAATCTAATAACAAGCTAAAAGAGAGATAAAAGGAGTGCTTCATTCTTTCAGCAGCTGAGTATTGGAAGTGAAGATGCTGAGATTCAGGAAAAACCTCTGGTTTAGAACAGATGGGAGGAAAAATTGTGGTTACCACATCTGTCCACAGCTTGTTTTTACAGTTATCAATACCATAATAGTAAAACTGTCCTCTATTGCATAGGGCAGGTATGGTGCAGTTCCTTCACTTAGAAAAGCCCACTTTCTGTAACAGAAACTAAATGGTAAAGAGCAACCTGAGGTGTCAGCATGAGCAGGTGTTAATGTTGGCAGTGATGCTTCACTGATACACCACAGACCCACGTCAAGTGTGTGTGGAGAAACCCCACTGAAGGAGCCTGTTGGGCTGTCCAGCTCTTGGCAGATTGTGACACTGGTCATTGTCTCCTCCTGTTTCCCTGGCCCAGGCAGTTTCCCTGCAGCATATAACAGAGCTGTATCTAAGAATCTCACAAACAGCCTTCTTCCTCTCAAGTCATACAGAGTGGCAAAGATTAGAATATAATTTCAGCATAACTCTGCCAAACTGCTTTGTACTTAGTACTTCAAAATGGCAAAACCAAAGCAAACTCTTTCAAAGAATGTTTCAGTTTTGTTTAAAAAACCCAAAAAAACCAAAACCAAAAGCCAAAGTCTTATTTCCTTTTGCCTCCTGCAAAGAATGTGGACGTTTCAATGCTTGCACTTGAAGAAATCCTGAAATATACTCCCTGCATATGCCACTTCATGTACTAAACCAAGTGCATATTATAACTCATTCAATCACCCATTATACAGTGAGTTGGTTGTTACAGCAAACCATTATAGGCTTCTCAACATATGTTTAAGAGCAAAGCAAGCAGGACAGAGTGGGAATCTGAACTCCATTCATCTTGAGATCCTTCCAGTCTGCACTGCTAGTTAAAAACAATCTTATAGTAGGTGCCAATGAAAGGTGAAAGACCTTTGTAATGGTCAAGTTGTATAAAATATCTTGGTGTAAAAGAGCAGCTGGGCTGAGATCACCCTCTGTGAAACTTAAAAGGTCAATGCAGATAAAGCCAGACTCTGGAGATGCTACAAGAACTGCCACTGTGGCTTCAGTAATGTGATGTCATCTTTAGACTATAAGTGTAACTCAAAACTTTATGCCTTTTTTCACAACCCCTTCCTCTTTGGGAAGGGCATTCTGCCATATGCCACTGAATCTGATGTTATAGCTATAAATCCCCTGTTTGAGTTGCTGACAAATTAACCAAAACACAGCCAACTGCCCAGCCTTACAAACATTAGTTGCACCCACAGTTCAAGTTATACAGTAAGTATGATCTAGTAAGACATCTCAATGAATCACCAAGCCCATAACAAGCTGCTATCCATGTAAATTGGTTATAACAATAAACAGAATTCAGTGGAGGAATCCATTTCTACTACTTGTGCTGACTGTGTACTTAGTCAGCATCTATTATGAAGTCTGGCTGTGCTTTGGGGAATAGTCCTGGCGAGGTTGATTGCTGCTGTATCCCTGGATGACTTCAGATAAATCATACTGCTCCATCTGTGCCTCAGTGAAATAGCACTCTGAAAAGCTTATATTTCTTGTATGTGCCTGAATACCTGTGATCATCTGCGCAACAAGAAATTATATTTAAAGTCCCCTGAAGCAATAACTGAATGTTGCAGGAATGAACTGCTCTCAGCAGAATAGCTCTCAGCATGTCTATGCCATCAGTTAAGTATACGTTCTTGAGACAGATTTCCTCACAACTGCACATTATAAATCCCCCAACTTACATTTATTATTGCTCATCTGAGGCAAAGCTTGGTGTTTTCTGCACATGGGCCCCTAATTATAGGTGTAGGTTTCTACTGCAGTGTCCTGGATAGACTGAGGTGGTGTAGAGCAATCTGTTACAGCTCAATCAAGTTTCCCAAGTCAAGCACGGATGCTCTGGCTCATGGATTCAGCCAGCAGAGTAGACTGAACACACTCCAGTGTTCTCTTCTGTCGAGTGGAGACAGAGTCCAGAGTGCCCAGCAAAATGAACCTAGCTGCTGCAACCTTGATGCTAGCAAGAGGAAAATGGAAGACACTTGGAAAATGGCAGGAAAATATTGAAGTGAGGGCAAAAAAGAAATTTCAACTTTGTGAATGTTTTATAATTCCTTCTTGTGCAGAAGTACAGTTGTGCACAGTTTTGAGGCTTCACCACATACCTCATTCCCAAGTTTGAGATTCTGGGAAATGTTATAAATGCCAAGTGTTTATTACTGCTTCTGCATGTATACTCTGCAACTGTTTAAAATGAACAACTAGGAAAATAATTTGTTAGGCTGTGACCCAGAATTTTGAAGTAGCAGGCAGCAGATAACTGCCACCTCCCTGCGTGTTCCCACTCCTGCCAGGATCGAGACAGAGAAAGTGATCTGGCTTGAAGAAAAAAAAGTTTAAAAATCCATGGGATTATTTCCAGCTTTATCAACTCCTTGGTCTGGTTCACAGCAAAGCCTCTTAGGCAGCTGTGCCAATACTATTGAGGAGATAATGTGCCGTGACAGGAGTCACTGGTGCTGAAGGCTTTGTTTTATGAAATCTATCTCAAGTCTGTCTACCACTTGAGCAAGGATGAACTCTAAAAAGTCTGGTCTCTTAAATGATCAGTGAATGAAGTCTCACTTCATAGGGAGCAGGGTAGCAAAAGGAAGAACTGTGAGTGAAGGATTTATTTGTATAACTTTTAACTCTTGTTTGATTAGCTGTTATTAGGTTGATTATCTGTGAAGTTTTGGTCAATTAGTGATCAATCTCATACTTGTAACTGATTCCTATCAACCCCAGTCCTGTTTCCAGCCTCACTTAGCAGTAGTAAAGTGCAATTTTACCATCTATTTAGAATGTTTAGTTGCAATTGCATAAGATGTTTTTATAATTTAATTTCAAAATGATACTAAAAGTTTATAATTACATCCCATTTTGACTTGTGGTGTAGATTTTGAGTTAAGAGTGGTAATTTTTAAATTGAATAATGACAACTCATATTTAAAAGTGAAGAGAAAATAAAATTAAACAAATATAAATACAAATGAAACAGCTGGGACTTCATGCACCCTCAGCAAGTCTGCTGATGACACCAAGCTGTGTGGTGCAGTTAAAGCACTGAAGGGAAGGGATGCCATCCTGAGGGGCCTTGACAAGCTCAAGGGGCTCCATGTGAACCTCATAAACTTCAACAAGGCCAAGAGGAAGTTCCTGCACCTGGGCCATGACAATCCCAAGCATAAATACAGGCAGGATAGAAAATTATTTAGACCAGCCCATAAGAGGAGGACTTGGGTGGATGAAAAGCTCTGTGTGGCTCGGTGCATTTGCAGCCCAGAAAGCCAAACTTGTCCTGGGTTGAATCAAAAGCAGCAGGGCCAGGGAGGGGATTCTCCCTCTGAAACCCCACCAGGAGTACTGTGTTCTGCCTGGGGTTCTCTAGCACTGGAAAGGCAAAGGCCTGTTAGAGTGAGTCTACAGAAGAGCCACCAAGATGATCAGAGGGCTGGATCAACTCTCTTGTGGAGACAGGCTGAAAAAGCTGGAAATCTTCAGCCAAGAGAAGAGAAGGCTCTGGGGAGACCTTATAGCAACCTTTCAGTAACTAAAGGAGGTCTGCAAGAGAACTGGAGAGGGGCATTGGGAGAAGGATATGCTGTGGTAGGGGAAGGGGGACCAGCCTTAAACTGAAAGAGAGTATGTTTAAACTAGATTTAGGAGGAAAATTCCACACTGTGGGAGTTGGGGGGGGGAGACTGGAGCAAGTTGCCAAGAGAATCTGTGGATGTCCCATCCCTGGAAGTGTTCAAGGCCAAGTTGGATGAGGATTTCAGCACCCAGGTCTAGTGTATGGTAGCCCTGCCATAGCAGAAGGGTCCCTTCCAAAACAAACCATTCTATCCTTCTATGTTTCTATGAAAAGAAAAGACAGTGGGTGCTGACCTGCAGGCCTGATTACTGCTGAACAAAAGCCTTTGTGTTTCTTTCCTGTCAGGTGTCATCTGATTGATACCTGAATGTAGTTCAGTTTAGCTAAGAGTAAACAGTCTAGAGAGCTCACTCTCCACCCTTCAGGGCTGCAGCACAAGGACCTTTGCTGATGAAGAACAGGGAGCTTTTTGTGTGAGTGATGGATGCTGTGTTTTGTCCTCAGCCACTGGTCAGAGGACCAGTGGCAAGTGGCTGCTTTTTAGAAGGAACTGCCAAAAATCAGCCAGCAGACACTGAAGTTCTAACCTGTGATGAACCTCTTTTTCCGGTCAGCTGTGCTTTGTGTCTGAACTGTCTCATCTGATGCTTTAATCCTACCTTGCTCCACTTTTTCAAAGACAGTAGAAGTGAGCTGTCTTTTTCTTTCCCCTTCTTTCCTTGTTTCTTTCTCTTTTCCTTTTTTCCTAAATCACAGAGGTTTCAGCAGAGGTTCTTCAGGCACTTCACTGTGTGAAACTTTAACAGTGGTTGGTAGTGGAGACTTTTGTAAAAAAGAAGCAGAGCTAAAAGCTTTTTATTTTCATTCAGGGCTCCAAAGAGAGTGTGCATAGGATTTAAAGGGGCCTCACAACAGATGAATTTCTAGGTCAGACTCTCAGGTGCTTTGGACCATCTGTGTGCATGTACACCAGTACAAAGGCCTCACAAACACTTGCATTGTAGTTGTCTTACATTGCAGGAAAATAGTTGATCGTCTGTTGAATCAGAAAGCTGAGGGCTTTTATTATATTTGTGATAAGATAATGTATACTATTCTAATACATATAATGTAATATATCATAATTAATATGTCTTATAAAATAATACAGCAACTTAGGCACTGAGGCAGTACCCTTACCTCTCTGCACTGGATGGCCTGCATGTTACTGAACAGGGAAACCATTTAGGAACAGAAAAGGTAATATTTGGTCTGCTTAATACTGTTTTATTCTCCCTGCACATTCTTATTTCATTCCTTAGATATAATTTTTGCTATGAACTAGTTGGAGAATGAGAACTGTCACGTATGCATTTTATCATGTTTCCTTGTTCAGACCTGTGCTACAAGTGGAGGCAATGAGGGATGTTTAATACAGCAGTATGACATGATAGGTTGCTAGTGTATCCTTTGGGCATACCATATGGTGAAGGTGTCCTACAGCTTCCTAAATGATCTATTTTTTTATAATTCCTGCTGAAAATGCCTACCTGAACAGGGAACTGTTTAGAGAAGAACAGGAGGGCAATAAGAGAAAATTAGGGCACGTGTGCGTGTGTCTGCTTCTTCATTAAGGAATATTTTTGTAGAAGTGTGTGTCATTTTGGTTTATTTATTTGTAAAATTCCCAAATTAACTATTTCAAGTGAAAAAATCAAGCTAAAAATTGCTGATGATATATAGCAGGCAGCAGAAGGGAAGGGAAAGTAAAAAGTGCACTAAGGAGATAATAGGTATAATGAGCACTTGGCTGCACATTTTGAGCCCAAGGCCTAAACTATTTGCATTAGTGCAGATTCTTGAGTTCAGCTTAATTAAGTTTGCATAAGCAGGAAGCAATTGTACAGATATGTTTTACTTCTGTAGTGCTTTGTAGAAGATATGAATTTTTTCTTTGTTTGATTATTCAACCAAATGGTCTTGCAACCATTACCTGATCTTACATAAAGTTCTCTTTCAGTTTTGAAGTTAGAAAACTCCAAAATAAAGCTTCTGTAAATTACTAAAAGCAAAGTGTACACCTCCTAGTCTTCCCTTTACCTCTTCCAATAGTTTCCTATTTTACTTTAATGATTCTTTGACATATAACATTTAGACTGTGTCATAGGTTTTGCTCTGGCAAGCTTTCTGATTTTTTCTTGTATTCAAGTGGATCCTGATCCACTAACATTGATGCAGTTCAACCATTTTTGTAATGAATTTTGGAATTCTCACAATTTTAAAATTTACACCAAATGCTGGTTTCTGATCTTCTGATTCACATTCCCACTATTCTTGGTAACAGTATTCCCATCCAAGTCCATCTGTGTCCTCATTGTTTTCAGCCATGCAGTACACCTGGCTCTGAATGGGGCTAATCAGAGCGTGTGAGCTGGGTTTAGGAGTGAGCTGTACAAAAACGCTTCTAAGTCCCAACATCCTTTAAGGGCATTGAGCTTAGTAAGGAAAGGTCCCAATGGCTCTTTCAGGCTGAAAGTTCTCTCCTCAGCAGAATCAGCTGCCTATTGCCTAAAAGCTCTTATTATTACTTGTCAAGATCCTAATTCTCACCTCATCCTACATTATTTGCAAATGACAGGCTTATTCTTCATTCTTGTGTAGCCCTTTATTTTTGCCATATAAATGTACTATTAAGTCTGCCTACTTTCCCAGCTGAAAGTGCTCATGGCATGAGGCTCTGATTTATGTCTGTGTCAGAGACACTCCGGAAATTTTAGAACTTGGCCACGTGGAGGGGACTTAGAGACCCACCTTCTTTCTATCCTTTCCTTTCCTGTGGTGAAAAGTATTCTGTGTGGACAGGGAACCAGTGTGATTCATGGTTATGGATGCTATTCAGAGGAGGAAAGACACACTAAGTAATGTATTTTTACAGCTTTTAAGTTTGTTTTTCTACTTGATCTAGGCTTGAGATTTACTGATACAACACCAACTCCCCTTTTCTTTGTATCTCTTGCTACAAGTTTTCCACACACATCATTAGGTCTTAAATTTCATGATGTGTTTATTTCCATGGTAGGATAACTCATACTGACATTGTGTCACTCTGATATTGATTCACAATAACAGTGTCACAAATGTTGTAATTATTCTGGCATTGCAATATCATCTTTTAAACTTTCCAGCTCTTTTTGAAGTTGTTTTTCATTCAAAGAAAATTAAAACTCATAGGAATATGAGTGCTGACCACATTTCCCTTCCCTATGTGTTCCACATTAGTTGTTTTGAAGTATGAAGATCTGTAAAGAATACACACAATCCAGAAACCCACACAAAAATGTTCTGGAGGGCTTATGTCCAATGGGATTTTCCTTTGTTTCTTCTTCAGTTTTATCAAAAGCCTTCTTGATTCATATATACATTAGCAAAAGTGCACCCAATTAGAGTTTTCAGGTTTATATTACTACAAAATTTAGGATGTGCAGCTGAATTAAACTACAGTAGAGATAAAAGAGGGTGGCAGAAGGCCCAGAGATGCCTTGCTTTATTAGCTTCTTTCATGATATTGACTTTGTCTCCTGCTACTCCCCAATGCTATTAACATGAAATTTTAACCATGAGTTACTTGCATAGAACAGAGCAATAACTTGTTACAAATGTTTGAATGTTTTACATAATCACATCTGCCCTTCTTTCCAGCAAAACCATTTTATTCCTAGGAGTATGGAATGTGCCAAACAATGCAGAATCATAACATTTTCAACTTCTGTTGTGGATGTAGACACTAAAGTGAAGGTGGCATGGCCTCAGGAAAAAAAAAGTGAACCTCAGACTCAAATTCTTCAGCTGATGAGTCACAGCTCCTTTGAGAGAGTCTGAAGAGCTACCAGAGGCACTGTGAAGCACTGAAAGTTTTATTACAGGTCCAAAGCAAAGAACATTTCATTCTCTGTCCCTCTGCACACACTGTTAGCTTTCACAGGCAGGTGTTGTCTATCAGCTTCCTGATTTGGTGACATAATTTTTTTAAACTTTGTCTTGATATAAGTTCACCTATATTTTTACAAAAAATGTGAAGTGTTTGGCTAGAGTATGAGATAAGGAGATTTAGTCTCCTTATACACTAAGGGGGATTTAGTTACTTTGCATGCTTTTTCCCAAAACCCTAAGGTACAGATAAGGTCATGATTGTTCCCAAGTTGTTGCCTCATGAAAAACTGTACAATGCCAATATCTGCAGGATTAGCAAGTAGACTCCATGGGTAGTGGCTCACACAGTGTGCTAAAGCATTCTCCCTACTGATCTGGAGCACTCTTTTTTTGGGAATAGGGACACATTTCTTCAAGTGTCATGACTTCAGCAAGGAGGAGTGAGAACAACCTCCTCCAAGTTTTCGTGTAATTTGATGGAATCAAGGAAGAGACTGATGCTCAGATCCTCTCTGTGAGCCTATTCCTTACTCCAAAACTTTTGATGTGATACTAATTTCAAATAATTTGAAAATAATTGAAATTTTCTTCTCAACAAGTTCAATATTTATTGACAAGAATTATTGAAACAAAAACAAAGGAAACTTTATTGTATTATAACTGTTAAACATAAGATGGAGAAATATTAAGCCATTTGCTTTCCATTCTGATGAGACTCCACCTGGAATACCAAATCCAGCTCTGGAGTCCTCAGCACAAGAAAAACATCATGGGCCTGTTGGAAGAGGGTCACCAAGATGATTAAAGGGACGGAGCACCTCACATCTGAGGAAAGGCTGAGAGAAGTACATTTGTTCAGCCTGGAAAAGAGCTTTCTTAGGGCTGACCTAACTGCAGCCTTCTGGTACCTGAAGAGAGCCTAGAGGAAAGAAGGAGAGGGACTTTTTACAAGAGCATGTAGTGACAGGAACAAGGGGAATAGATTCAAGCTAAAAAAGAGTAAATTCAGATTAGATATTATGAGGAGGTTATTGGTGGTGAGGTTGGTGAGACACTGGAAAAAATTTCCCAGAGAAGTTGTGGATGCCTCATCCCTGGAAGTGTTCAGGACCAGGTTGGATGGGGCCCAGAGCAACCTGGTCTAGAAGGAGACATCCCTGCCCATGGAGGATCTTAAAGGTTGCTTCCAATAGAAATCATTCTATGATTCTAAATGTGTTTTATAAGATAAAGCATTTTAAGTGTTAAGTCTGGGAAATAATCTGAAACACTTTCCAAACTTTGCAATGACATTGCCAACTGACTGAAATGTTTTGTCATGTTCAGAGAGCCCCACTTGTTTCAAGGAATTGAATGTTTTCAATGTGGCAAGAAAGAAAGACAACTTACTTTTACTTCTTTTGAACAAGGGAGGAGAGGCAGGACTTGTTGGTCATAAACATGTGGTTACGTTCCCCTAATACAGAAATGAGAGACATCTATACTGCAGGTGGGAAACAATAAATCTAATTTTAATTAATAAAGAGTCAATTTAAATGCAACTAATTTTTTAGTTTAAATAGCTCAAAACCTTCTCAGATGCCTTTAAGTATGATAATGTCTCATTGTGTCAGACTGGAGGCTCTGGGAATTGAAATCAAGATCCTGATTGCTGGAATTAAGTACTGTGGAAACTTATGTATGAACTGACGTGGGGATGAGTTAAAGCAGCCAAGAGTAATTCCTAAAAAAAGGAAAAATTTGGCTTTATGTTTGCTGCTAGTTCTTTGTAAATTTTCAGCATTTAGGGTTATGCCACATCTAATGACCCTGAGCAATGCACTAGATTACCTGAGCTACTGAGGAAGGCAAGCTCTAGTGGCAGTGACTCAGGCTAACTAAAACTTTTCCAGATCTGACAGTTCCACCCAAAATAAGGAGGGTGACAAAATGCTTGGAGGAGGCAGTCTACCTCCGACAAAACACTTCAAATGAATTTTTGAAGGAAACAGTATCATAAGGAAGCATAAGCTTAACTAGTGAAATTGTTCAGAGCAAAGGCATTGGAGAAAATACTTTACAAGAAAGATGTAAATATGAATTGTTCCATTCTAAGCTCTCAGGCACCTAAGCTGCTGCTTAAAAAAAGACTCAAAAATTACCTAGTCCCACATTTCATCATTTATGCTTTATTTATTTAGACTGCTAAAATATTCACTGATACATCTCTTCTTCCATTTCCAGCAATTCTTTAAAAAGTTGGGCTTTTTTTAAATAAAATGAGACTTATTTCTGATACCTTAGTGTAGTTGCTGAGTATTGGATAAAGAGATCAAGATAAAACCCATCTTGTTCCAGCGTAGCCTGTTATTCTCCAGCTAGAAATAGATTCTAGTTATTGTAAGTGTATTGCCATATTATAAAGATATGTTGTTATTATTATTATTGCTCTTGCAAGCTGTTGCTCAGTGAAGTGCCAGACTGAGTGTTTTAGCAACCCAAGCTGTCATCAAGCTTAGGAAAGCCAAGGTCAGATATTCAGACACACATGGCTTCTATCTTGACACACGAATGTGGGGTCGCTGACAGCCACGTTCCTGCAAAGTGTTGGGATGTGCAAACTGATAGCAGAAGCAGTCCAATTTCTGTAAGCAAGGAAATGAGAACAAGCTGTCATTACAAGTATTGAAATGTTTACACTGCTGGATAACTTTAATGGCTAAAGCAACTCACTTTCTCTGTGGTTTGGAGGTGCATATTTATATCTGCAGCTTGTAATTACAGCTTGTTCTTACTATAAACATAACACCCCCCCTCCCTCTCCAGAGCTAAGCTGTCACAAGAAGTTCCACAAGTGAAACAAAGATTGCAAGTAACATATTGGTAATTGAATGGGTTTATCACTTAAATATTAGAGGAGATACAGTGGTGCTCTACAGATGGAAGGTTTGTGGAAAAAAAGGTTGTTCTCAAAACTAGAGTTTGATATGCCTGCAGCAGCTTATTGATATGAGCATTACAGTGAGAGACAATGTTTTAAAGGGATCAAAATACTAGTAGCTACTAAAGAAAAAAAAAATATAAACATGAAATCAAGATTAAATGATGATAGTTTATTACTAGCAGCAGCTCAGTTTCTCCTCTTTAATGTAGTAAAAAGCAGCTGCAGCTGCTGGTTACTATTCTGTACTGGCCAGGGAACAGCTAACAGCCTCTAATTGCAGCAATGTCTTAGCTCCCATGTGATGGGGAAAATGAACTAAGTTGTTCCCAATCATTACATCTGATTCTCTCTTCCTTACTCCCTAGGAGAGGAGTTTCTAGCATCAGTCAAAGGTGGTAGCTTTTCCTCTCTTTGGGGACAAGGAGTTTTACAAAGGCAATGAAACCCAGAAAAGGTCAGGCTTGCAGGGAGCTTGAGAAAATCTGACTTACAATCAAGAGGCTCTTTCAGTGGGCAAGTCAAGACACCTGTGTTTCAGATGCACTTCTGTTCTCAAATGCACTTCTGAGATCATGTTTTCCTCTCACAAGGACTACTCAGAATATTTGCATTACTAGGTTAAAGAAAGTCTTTTTAAATAGCCCCATCTCACACTGGATTCACTGCTGTGACACCTTGATGTTTTGGTTTACTCTTTTTGAGTCTTAATGAAAAAATTAGATTTCTTCCAAGAAAGCAAATTTACCTCTTTTCCAGGCAGAGAAATTGTTTTGTCTTTGAAAGCACAATACTGATAACAAAATGGCTCAGTAGGCTGGAAAGGAACGGGTCTCTGGGCTTCATTGCTTCAGCAAGCTGCCTTGCACTTTGGGTGATGAGCTGATGCAGAAATTATGGAATGCCTCTGACACTTTTTCACCCTAATGATGGAGTAAGCAGCCTTGGCTCGTGGCTCATTAATCAAAGGCTGCATGCTCTGTTACTGATGCCCTGCGTGTTGTGTTGCATCTTACATGTGAAGGGCTGTAGCAGTATTGTGTGCTTGTTTCACAAATGAGTGGCAATTACCCTGTGCCAGATCAAGAGTGATACTGTACTCTGTGTTGGAAAACATGTAAGCTGAAAGATTCAATGGAAGTTGGACTCCCAAATGTGAAGAGAGGGGGCACTAAGATCTTCCAAATTCTCTCTGCAAGTTAAATTCCTTAAAATTAAAGAAGAAGCAGCAAAGTATGTTAGGTAATTAGTTGTTATTTTTGGGGGTTTTTTTTAAGGTTTTTTTCAGTTTTTTGCATTTTTGGGCACCAGCTTGCCAGGAAATCTTTCTGTTATGCTAGGAAATAGTGTCCCAGTCAAAGTATAAAGACTAAAGTTCTCTCTTCTTTTCCTTACTCACTCATTGATCTAAGATCCCTTGATGCTGACAGAAAAGGAAAACACATTTCTTTAGCCATGGCATCTGCAACATAGAAAGGGAAGAACTCTTCTATATGAGCATACAGCGCCTAAATCTGCAAAATCCTCATTGCAGATCCCAGATTCTAAAAAACGTTAAATATATTGTTAAAATAGCAATGTCCCTTCTTGAACTGTTAAAACAACACAGGTGAAAAATGTTGTCTTCCAAAAGAGATTACTCATTGACAGTAGTCAATTTTAAATATCAAACATTTGTAAATAAAAGCTATATTTTTAAATACATCATTTTTTCATTGTAAGAAAAGTATTCTTGGTTCCATATCTCTTTGAACAACTAAGCAAGTATTTGGATTTTGTTTGGTTTTTTTTCTCTTTCTGTAAACCATGAGTTTAGAAGGTCTTTGGAAAAAATTTAACTGGAAAACAATGAAAAGCTGTGTTGTCTTCAGGGTATTACAGCCTTCCTCAATATGAAGGGAATTCTTAAATAGCTTCCAAAACTGAGGGCTCAGAGCACTGGGATGTAAAAGTTGAGGATGGCTCTGTCAGAGAGATTGCAGTGGTTGACAGCATTTGTGTAAGGAGTAGTTGATGATTTGGAGTAGATGTTTTTTCACTTGCTTTAAAGATTACAGCTGCTTTCACCACTGTTGTTTGTGAAGGACTGGTAAGTGATTTAGTGGTATCTTATCAGAGTAGGATGAAACTCTATTCTTCAATGTCTTCTTTCTTCTTTAAGGCAGATTTCAGGAGATGAGTATGGATAATTTTTTTCCCCAAAACATCATTCTAGTGAGGATAGGGCTGGTCACTGGTTAAGTTTTCACTTATCTTCAAACAGAAAAGGAGCCATTTGGGAGTTAGTGTGGGATCTAACTTTGGGGTCAAGAAAATCTGAGCTAGACACTTTGACTATCCCCACAGTGAAGAGAGAAGCGGGCTTTGAAAGCAGGATAAGTTTAAAGTAGGTCTAACAACTTGTCTCCTGGACCTGCTTATTACTTTCTTGTTTTTTTCTTTTTTGTGGAGGTATGGGAAACCAGATTGGGCTTCAGGTGGCTAGAAGATAAATTAGATGAATCCCACCCTAAGGAAGTATGTGATCCTTTTATTTTTAATCTATTGATAAAGAAAATGTGTATAAATCTCTCTTTTCCATTTATAATGGATGAAGCAACACCTCAGTTCACAAAGAAGAGCAAAGCAAAGATATAAATTAGCTGTCTGAGGATCAACTGAGATTATCTGTGATTGTGATGATAGGTTGGGAAAGTAGCCAGAGGAGACAAAGTAATTTTAGCTCCTCTATAGGAAAAAATGTATCCACCATTAATTAAGAGTACCCACAGCTAAGATGTGATTGTAAATTTCCAGGTGCTATTTGAAAACTCTGCCAGAGCAAAAACACACACAGCCTTGAGTTATTGGTGTTTGGCTAAGGAGCTATGACCTTCCTTGTGGATGCAGACACTGGCAGTGTCATCCAAGTCCTAATCTCTTAAACGATAAATTATTGCTAAATTATTTGATATTTATGGGGGGATTCTACAGGGGATTCTGGCAGTTTGATTATGAGGAGATTAACTTGCTGAGAACATAGATCTTCTCAGGTTTGTACAGGCTTCCTGCAGATCCCAAAGTGAATGGAAACAATAGCTGAGGAAATCCTAGCTCTTGTTCTTTGCCATTATTGCTGTAGTTGGTATTTCTTTACATCATTGACTGAGACAGTATCAGTACTCAGGAATTTGGTACCTCTGATCTGACATTGCCAAAGTTTGGTGATGTCCTTACCTCGACAAAAAAGTCTTTTCAACACTCTTGAGTATCAAAAGGTGACAAAGGAGATGGGTAATTCTTTGGAGCAAGCTAACTTCCTGGATAATCCATTCTGTGACTATCTAAATTTAATTATTTTAAAATCATGATTAGTTATGTTAGGGTGATTCTAAGTGTGTGTTAAATTCTATTATTGAGTGTATCTGTTGTTCTAAATACATATGAGGGTTTGTTCTTTTAAATGACACTTTCAATCTGAATTTAAACTTAGATAATGTTTATTCTAAGTCCAAGCAGAGTGCATAAGCTGTGTTCCACATTGTAGATAGGAACCATTCTCAGGTGAAAAGTGAACACTTCTGTCTACCCTCAACTGTTGCTATCAGATCCCTGGCAAAAATTCTACATTTCTGTAGAAGACACAAACTTCTGCTGCCAAAACTTCAGAGATGCCATGCTGACTTTTGTTATATAGAACTCACAAAAGTCAAGAAAATTTGCTTGAATGGTGATCAATGAGTACTCCCTGGCAAGAAGTAGCTGCTGCACAATCTGTGCATTTACAGGTAGGATGAAACTTGTATGTTTGCCATAGGGAAACCTCTGTGGTGACAGGAATTTTGCCAGCAAAACACTAATGCATAATGGTAGTGGTTGACATTGGGTGGTTACTTTAGAAGGGTAGCAGTTTTCATGTGAATATGGTGGAAAACAGCAAAACACAGTCTTACCAGTATGTCATTATCATTTACTCTCAGGAAATGAAAGCAGTTCAGATGTAGCAGGTTAGCTGTTCCCTCCTCTCTTCTGCTCTCCTATCCTTTTTCAGAATACCATTGAGACTTAAAAATGTTTGAAAAAATGAAAGGAAGGGTGAAGATGGAAAGGGGTGCTGTATAATGGTGTTTGGAACATTGTGCTTTACCTCATTACAGGAAGCACAATAGAGATCAGGAACAGTATGGGGCTTCATTAACTCTGGGAATATTGGTACTGGACTGTGGGGGGCTTTGTTAGGTTATTTTCAAAAGATCTTTCTTTAGGTCCACAGCTATTAAGCACCCTCAAATTTAAACAGCTGGTAATGTGAAAAGTTTGGCAACATCATCTGAATTGTATGTGAAGCATTGCCTCTGGTTAGCAGCAGTAAAATGTTAATTTAGTCTTTGATTGAGCATATTAGCATGATAACTCACAAAACACTTCTGGTATGCTAATCCTAAAATAAAAAATGTGTTCTGATTAATGCCCAAATCAATATGAAAACTACTGTCTGCCTGAAATGACTAAGCTGATCAAAGCTGCCAAAATTGTGTGACAAATATATTAACAACAGTAGAGGCTATTTGGTTTTTTCCTCCTGTCAGAAACAGTGTGAAATTTAATTATAAATGGAACCTATTCAAACACATAAGTCTGCAGACTTAAACCTGTGTGTTCTGTCCTTACCTTAATCCACAAATTATCTGATTTTGCTGTTAGAGACCTTGCAGCTAATATTTGTAATGAGTTGTCACAAGTGTTAAGCTCTTCTGAACTCATATTAAGGATTTTCTTAAGAATTTTGCTAGTCATTACTTTAGTAAATGTTGCTTTATGTTGTTGTTTGAGACATTAAATGACTACTTTACAGTATGGATGGTTCACTGGATGTGCAAGTACTGGTGTGTGAAGATAGTCCCCACAGAGCTTGTGTTAGGCATCCCATTGCATGCTCCCTGATTTGTTTACAGTACATTTTTCTTAGTATTACTCTAGCTTATGTAGCAGAATCATGCTACTTAACCATGTTAAGTAGCATGGTTTCCATGCTACTTAATGGCTTCCAGGTGCACATGGAAAACTGATGTCTGTCTTGAAAAAACTTTGTGTCTGACAGCAGTGTTAGAGGAAGAACAATGAGGCAAAGGAAATCTGTGGTACAAATTAAAGCACTATAGAAGATGAAGTACTTTAAGTTTAATTTCTTAATATTACAGACCAATGTAAGCTTTTTCAGATGTTTCTAAGACTGTAGACAGCTCAAGATTAAGCCTAGGTTGTACAATATGTTATACAGGCTTGTAGGGTGATATTCACAGACATGGAGTGCTTAAGGCCTGGTACAGAGAAAACTCTGCTTTCAGCCAGCACTTGAGAACACATTTGTTTCAGCAGTGTCTGTGGGTCTTGAATAAGGAAGTGGCAGAGCATGTGCTCTCCTCAGCAGCCCCTTGAGGTATTGCATTAGGCAGCATAATAATGATTGTACAAAAACCCTAACCCTCCCATTCACACTTTCCAAAAAATTATGACACCACATCATTACCATGTTACAATCGTTTCTTTTAATTTACTTGGAAGAATGTGTGATAAATCTTATTAATGATGTGCTAACACATTTGCATGCAATTAATTCTCTGCTGTATAATTATGATATAGAATATAAAAGTATAGCACTATAAAGTACAGTAATATAATTACATTGCAGCTTATTCAAGCCCCAAGTCAGCAAAAATTCTGTCATTGACATCAGTGATGAAGTGGAAGGTAAATGAGAATATTTTTGTATTCTCATGGTGTGGTGCTCTGAGGAGGGAGAAGGGCTTAAATTAATCTGCAGGTCAGACCAGCAATTAAAACACAGGTGTCTACCCTCCTCTGCTCTAAAAAGGGGAGGAGTCTTTCTGACAGAATGAGCATTTAGGAAGTCCAAAAAAATGAAGCTGACCAGTGGAAAAAAATCTCAGCTTGGAAAAAATCTCAGCTTGGAAAAGAGTGCCCAGAGTAGGCACTCTTTTCAGGAATAGATTTGGGTGTTGGGGCTGAGAGAATCCGCACAGTGGTCTTGTGAGTGATTGATTACTGATATTAAGTAGTGGAATTGCTCCACTAGGAAACATTTATCTTCTTTAATTTTGTAGTTACACCTGAAAATACAGTGTTTAAGAAAGGTGTGTATTTTTTTTCCCAAAGAGGCTAGACAATTTTAATTAGCTAAAAAAATCTTGTGTATATATAATGTACCTCACTTTTTCAGAAGAAGTAGAAGCAAGGATTCAACATTAGGTCCTTTTGAAAATGTCACACCTACTCCTGAAGGAATTTCTGGGACTATAGATATTATTGCACACAAGAGGAATATCAACATTTGAGATGGTTTTTAAGCATATATTCTTGCTTTACTTCTTGGGGCAACAAAAGCAGATCTATCTTTCTAGTAGAAGAACGGAGTCCTTCTCTTTAGCGCATGGGCAGGAGATTGATAAGAAAGGCTACTTTGAAAAAAAACAATCCCTTGATAACTACGGCAATCTGGTGCGAGAGGAAGGGAGAGAGCTATGCCTTGTAGAGGTTATGAATCCTGTCTTTTCTATGTTTTACTCTTTTTTCATCATGCCTAGTGATTTTACAGATGGAGAATCATAGAATGGTTTGGGTTGGAAGGGACCTGAATGACCATCTACTTCCAACACCCCACTACACACACACACACACACGCTAGTCAGGGCACCTTCTACTAGCCCAGGTTTCTCAAAATGCCAGCCTTTCCCTATAGGAGAGGTGTTTTGTCCTGCTAATCATCTTCATGTTGCTCCTCTGGACTTTCTCCAACAGGTCCATATCCCTCCTGTGCTGGGGACCCTAAGCTGGATGCAGTACCTCAGGTGGGAGTTTGCCCCAACTCAGGTGCTGCATCTTGCACTTGGCCTTGTTAAATCTCATGAGGTTTCCATGGGCCCTCTTATCGAGCTTGTCCAAGCTCCTCTGGATGGTATCCTATCCTTCAGGTGTGTTAGCTGCACCACTTAATTTGGTATCATCTACAAATTTGGTAAGGATGTGCTTAATCCTTTTATCTCTGTAATTGATGCAGACACTGAATAGCACCAGTCCCAAAGCAGACCCCTGAGGCTCCTGTCAGGACTCTGAGCAATTGACCACTCCCCTCTGGATGGGACCATCCAACCAATTCCTCATCCAAATATTCCACCCATCAAATCCTTCTCTTTCCAATTTAGAGAAAGGGATGTTCTACAGAACTGTGTTCAAGGCCTTTCAGAAAGCCAGATATACAACTGCAGCCCTTCCCTTGGCCACTGATGCAGTCACTCCATCATGGAAGGCCACCAGGTTGATCAGGCTAGGCTTATCCTTAGTGAAGCCTTGACAGCTGTCCCAAATCACCTCCCTGTCACCCATGTGTCTTAGCACAGCTTCTAGGAGGATCTATTCCATGAATTTTTTGGGCATAGAAGGGAGGCTGATTGGTCAGTTGTTCTCAGGGTCCTTCTTTCTACCCTTTTTAAAGATGGATACTAAGTTTCCTTTTTTTCCAGTAATCTGGGACTTCTTCCGATTGCTATGACATCAAATACGATGATGGAAAATATCTTGGCAATGATATCTGTCAATTCCCTCAGGACTCTGGCATGCTATAACAATATATATATTGTATAACATGCTATAACTATATCTATCTATCTATATAATGGCAATGCCATAGACTTATGCACAATCAGATTTCTCAAGTGGTCACTGTTCTTCTCTCACAGTGGGAAGTACTTTGCTCCCCCAATCCCCTTCTTGCATTCCACTCACTTGAGAGGCGTGGAAAAAGGTGTTCCCATTGAAGACAGAGGCAAAAATATTGTTGAGTACATAACATAGTTCCTTATCCATTTTTTTTTTTCAGTTTGCCATCCTCTTTTTTTGGGGGAGGAGGCAGAGGAAAGGGGCAACAAGGTGCCTTCTTTGATCTTCCTCATCTGTCTGGCATACCTGCCCTTCTTGTTATTGTTTTGCATCCTTTGCCAAATTCAGGGTGAGATACACCTTGGCCTTCCTCCCCCCACCCCTACACAACTGGACTGTGTCCCTATCCCTCCCCAGAATACCATGCTTCCATTGCCTGTGCATTTGCTTCTTGACCTTTAATTTGACTAGCAGGTCCATACTCAGCCAGGCTGAACTCTAACCTTCCTTGCCTGATTTTTTTGCTGGGGAAGATAGAGGGCATGGGCAGAAAAACAAGAAGTCAAGAAGCAAGTGACAAAATAGGCAGAAAAGTGATCAGAACTTGGGTCCTAGGAAGAAAAAAAAAAGAAAGAATTGAGAGAAAAGGGAGAAATAAATAGAGAATCAAGGAAGGGAGCTGGGAACTGTGCACAAGTCTAAAGGGAAGGAGTTAAGGAAATCAGGGGAAAATAAGGTAACAAAGAGGAAGAAAAGTAATACAGAATAAAAAAAATCAGATCAAAATTTGTCACTTTCTTAGATCTGGGGGAGGGATAAATAGTACTGTGGAGTAATATGGGGGAGAGATGAAACAGGAAGAGAAGAACATAATAAAAGAAGTGAGAGCTTAAGTAGAAACTGTGAAACTGTTTCTTTTGTAGAACAAAATTGCCAAGGGAGGCAAATAATTATATCTTTCAGTACCTTCAGTCATGGATTAAAAACACTTCATTTTTCTTTTAAAGATATGACACTTTTTTCTTTTTACATTCAAAAGTATCCCAAAGTGATAAACTAATATTGTAATTCTTCCTGACGTGATTTTAATGCTTAAAGCTCCCCAACCAAACAGTTACTAGCACTCCTAATTTTTTTCTTTTCTTCTTCCTTTCTTATTTTCTTTAGCTTGCAGTAATAGCATGAACAATTGGTGTCCAAAAAAAGCCTCCTGGCCAAGTTGTCTCAGCCTTGACAATGGAAATCTTTTGGGTGTGGGATGTAGAATGTTGAATCTATTTCTTTATTTAGCTTCTCTCTTGGATTTTCAATGTAGATTCTACTAGCAAAAGCTGTAGCAACATCAAAACTCTCTTTCCGGTTCATTCCAGCTTCAAATTAATTTTATATGTCATTTCTTGCAGTGTATGAAATTGAGCTATTAATGATCCTGCATCAATTAGGGCTTCTTCCCTCCCCTACTCACAGAGAAGTACTTCATTCAGGAGACAGAGGGGACAGTCAGTGCTGTGGCATTGCTGGGACAGGAACCCATGGCCCCAGGACTCCAAAATAGCATTCTGGCCCATGGACAGCGGGGGATGAAAGTACAAGGCTGGGCAGGGACAGCCAGGCCTGGTGAACTTGGCTGATGATTTGCTTGACTTTTAGACAGATTTGCATACTGCAAATTAAGAGAAGGGATCATATTCCCTTATTTAAATTTCTCTGGCACCCAATTTAATTTCCTTCTTGTGTCATGTGGTTTCTAGAAATCCATCTACATTTTCAGGTACAGAATAAGCTATATAGAAGCCAGAAACACATCTTTGACTTTACTTCACCTTCTTTATCAGGATGCAAATAATATTTTTATTCATTTGATGACTTTATTTACTTTTTTCTTTTAAATTGATTTATTGATTTGGGGTTTTTTATGTTTGCAAAATGGATAAAGTGAATTAGTCTGATTTAAGTAACTTATGTTAAACAGCTCAAATAAAATTCAAGGAAATCCATAGTTTTACTTGAAGATATAAATAGTCCCACCAAACAAAATATCCATAGTAAAATATAATAAATTAGAGCATTCTTGTCCATAATATTTAAATCTGCCAATGTGGATGGGTTATCCTCTGCATTTGTTGTCTTAAAACATAATTCAGTGGCCAGTCTCAACTATTTTCTTACTGTCAGCACATCTAAGAAATTTAAGCCTAATTTTAAAGCTTTATTCCTTCCTTCATCTATCAAAAATTCTGAGCTTATTAATTGATCTAAGTGAAATTTGTGATGAATATACATGAAATTTGTGATGAATATGTGATGGAATATTTAACTCTCCCTATAATCTTGAATGTGTTTCTCAGCAACAGAACTCATTACTTTTTCCAGAATTAGCTGTATGTGGACAGTAACTAACCTCCATAATCCTAAATTTGAAATGACTAATAATAAACTTTGAGATTACATATTTCATTTTAAAAAAAATTTCTAACTTTATATATCACTGATTAGTTTCAGGTATTTCATCAGGTATCTTTCAATGAAGATTAAGGAAAAAGGATCAGCTTCCAATCAGCTGGTCTTTAAATAACTGGTGGAACAATTTAGGCTGGGAAAATTCTGCTGCTCTGCACAAGTATTCAGCCTCCTTGGTCCTACTCCTCCAAATAAGGAGGAAGCTCTGCCAGTGCAGGCACAGCTATGGTACTCAGAAACTGAATTATTCTGGAGACAGTGGTTTTATCAGTCAATTTGAAAAATGGCCATGTCTTTGTGTTCACCGAAACACAGATGAAAACACAGATGAAAAGCTATTACCATTATTTTTTTTTCCTCAAGGTTCTTTCGTACAGGATGATGCTTATTTCACCATTCTACTAGGAATTTTATAGACTTCATTACCTCTTCTAGCAGCTGGACAAAATGGGGACAACAAGTCTTTGGGGGATATTTTTTGCCAGACACATTTTTGCTGAAGTCTTTAAATAGGTACAAAGTGTGCACCTGTCTTTTAGCTGGAAAAGTGTAATAAGGTGCCTCATGTTTTGTAATGCACAGTTTCTATTCATACAGTATGGAGTCCTCTTCAGCTGTAGATTTCACCTCCCCTCCATCCTTCATATGGCAGTGTCTATTGTGAATTGTTGGCCTCAAAAAAAGGGAATAGGAAGGCAAAGCCCTTTTAAACAGGTGACTTCCTACAGAGGTAAATGGATAGATAAAGAGCACTAGAAAGTTATGATGTAGACTATGTATAATACTTGTCTCTAGTTCTCTGGTTACTCCTCCTAAACCTGCTTCTGTCCTGGGCAAGACAAGCAGGAGGCTGCTGTGTGACTTTTCCTGAGGGGATGGGAATCTAGGAATGGTTAGTGGTGATATATTGAGATGTATGAAAAATTTATTACAAGCTAATGAGCACCCTGAGTTCAGATCTGTTGGTCAGAGCACAGAGCTAACAATGTCAATGTTGTGGTTTAGATCCTTGTATGGGCCTTTCACTTGAGGGTTGGACTTGATGATACTTGTGAGTCCCTTCCAAATCAGGATATCTGTGATCTGTGGTATCTGTTTCTCACAAAGACAATTGTTTTTTATTGAGATTGGAGAATTCTAGAGGTGAATCAATAGATCCACTTAGCAGAAATATGGGGTCATAGACTTGTCTGCAGTAAACCCATAGTAACAAACCAGCAAACTTCTGAATAATTTTGTGAAAATGGTCTGTCTGCCTTTTTCCACCTGATAGTCATGAAACTCTACTTCTCTTTTCAAATCCTCAAGAAGGATAAAATTGAAGTCTTCATTTTTTAAAGTTGTCTTGTCAACATCTCATAAAAGAAAAAAAATTGATGTTTCACCTCCAAAGTTGCCTTCTGTCATTATTTATCTGCTTTCTTTGCAGCTGTTCTATCTCTCTAAGACTACAAAAATGGCTTGACTGGCCTTCTTATGAGTTGCATCAATGTGGGATAGAAGAAAGCAATGACACAAGCCTAGCCCCAGACTAGAAGTAGTTATATATCAGCTCTTTTCAGCATCTGATAGGGCACAAATGCTGAAGTAAACTTAGTTGATATTCTCCTGGACCTTTTTAAATAATTGTTTGTATTGAAGTGCAAAATGAGTCTTTTTCTCATCTGTGTCCTCTCCATAAAAACTCACATGGAAGAGGAACTATGTAACAAGATCTCTAGTTGGAAATGTTGCCTTCATAATATCTGTGTGAAAAAAGTTATTCAAGACATGTTACAAAATCTCTCTTTGCCTAAAAGCTGCTGACAGATTAAAGGAGGAATGTTTCTAGCTGTAGGTGTATTTTATAGTAAGCAGACACTTTTATTCTTTTATCTGTTTTCTTAAGAAGTGAAAAGGGAGGAAGACAAGGGAGAGAGTATTGGATTGCAGCAGATGTGAAACTAAATAAGAAACAATAACAGACTAAGGAAAAATATAATGGTTGTGAATTAATTCTAGTGGAATGTCCAGTGAAGAACTTTGATGCAGTACCACTGGGCCATAGGTATTCAGCAAGGGAATAAAAATCAGCTAATCTGAGCAAGTAACAAAACTCTGTTGTAGCACTTACCTTAGATTGATGTGCTTCAGTCCACTGGCATACACCTTGAGCTGTACCCTGATCTCCCAGTATTAGGGTCACATCACTTCACCTCATACTATAACCTACACTTCTGCATGAAAAAGAAAATTAAATCCTGGCTCTGATGGCAAGAAAGAGTTAAATGGCTAATACTGTAGCTAACATACTGTTCTGTGTTTCTAGTTGCCTAAGCTTCATTTCAAGCATCTGCTCCCTGGCATTCACTCACTTCCAAAAACTATTATGCTGATAGCTGTTTGTCAAAGCACAAAGGGAGGAAGTATAAAACACAGTTAAAAATATAAAATAAGAAAAATTATGAATAAGCAGATCATACATAAAACTGGAACATCAAGATATTCCCTGTCAGTGAGCAGGGGGTAGTTAGGGAAATAGAAGAAGTTTTAATTTTCTCTAGAGATGTAAATTGATTGTGCATATATTTATATTTATTAAACAAGATCTTTTTCCCACTTTATTTTTGACACTTTAGTCCTATTCTCTCATCAGTTAGTATTTTAAAGATAAATATTCATTAATGAAATGTAATGACACCATAAAAATGTGTGTTCTTCTTTACAAAATGGATATTTTTGGGCCAGTTACTCTCATACATATAAAATAACTGTCCGATTGTCATTTTGGATCCTCTTTCTCTGAAACAGTGGCATATTTGAGATTAATTATAGATTAAATACAATATTACCCCATAGCTATTTCTTGTGACAAGGGACTTTTCTGAAGTGACTATGTGAAGCACATGATTGAATTAATGAAATGATCTTATCTGTCTTCCCAATACATTTTTTCAATTCAGTGTCACCCTTTTTTTCCTTTTTTCTTTTTCCCAGTAAACAGAGTCCTCATAGAACTGGGAAGTACTGTACTGCCTGTGGGACTGCTAAGGGATGGAACCAAGGAAACGTGTTTTGCTGAACCAGTGCAGAAATATTCTTAATAGTTTTCCATCATAAAATGGAGGAATCATGCAGTGGCAAAGTTTTAGAGGATCCAAATGTACTGTTCTGGTTCTTAAACCCCAAGGATGATCTTTATTCAGGCCATGAATAAACAGATCATGCTACTGTGTTTGAGCATCCCAACTGATGCTTGCTATTGGGAAACAGATTTTGGCAGATATTGATGAAACTTTGTAAATTGGTAGTATGAAGCTTTTCTGAAAACACATATTCTGTTATTTAAACATGAATTTTATTTGGGCAGCCTCTCTTTATGTCTTTTCTAAGCTCTACATTAGACTCTCAACTTGTTTCCTAAGTCTGTAGCTTTAGACAATGGCATATCTCTCCCTTATTTGGAATAACCCTTGGTATATCATCCCTTTCCTAGCCTTCTCTCCCTTTTTTTCTTTTAACTTTCCCACTCAGATCTTGTTTTCCAAGACTCTTAGTCTTGCATTTTACTTTTTTCTCCAATTATTCTAGATATGACCTTTCATTAGAAGCTTTAGCAGTGTTGAATGAAAAGGTGTAATTCCTTACCTTTTGTGGTTTACACAAAACTCATTCTAAAGATTGCCTCTTAAAATGTCATTTGCCTTATTTTCAGTAACACATATTTTTGTGATGTGTATATTCCACTGTGTCAGAATTATTTCTACACTGCAGTTTTTGAGATAGCTGTTGCCCAGCATAAATTTTTATGTAAGATTTTTCCTATTTAGATTGGTTCTTTACTCTTGTAATAATGTAACATTGTATTTATAATTCCTTCAATTTATAAGCATAATTTGAATTCCTCTCCCACTTTTAAAGTCTTGGTTTTCTGATTTGGTGTCATGGCCAGTTTTAATATACGTGTTTTCCTATTCCATTGTTTATAGTATTGTCATAAATATTAATTGGATAATAAATATCAAATAGGTGAGACCACTGTGTGAGCTAAAATGCTCTCTTTACTTTGAGATTAAACTCAGTAACTAAACTAATTTTTTCAAGTTTTTTTTTTGTTTTTGTTCTTTTTCTATGCTTACAAGACCACTTGGACTACTATCAAACGAGCAGTAGTTTGATAACAAACATAAGCATTACTAAAGTCAAAAGAGAGTGTATCTACTTTTTCCTATGTCTTCTAGGAAATTTGTCCTATTATGAGGTAACAAGACCATTTTGAATAAAACCTGGCAATGTTTAACAAATGTTGGCAGTTCATTATTACTTGATTATTCTTGAGGTTCTTGCAAATTTATTAATAACATGGTTCCTATTGCTTTTGTAGGCATCAATATTACATATTATGTTGGGCTTATGCCTCCTTTAAGCTTTCCTCTCCCTAGTCCCTCCCTTTTCCCCTAATGGGTACTCATTGTTTGCCTTTTTTCAGTCCACTGAGTCTTTACGAGTCATCAAAGAAAACTGCCTAAACCAGTTGTCTTAAGTGATTCTTATCAGGGAATAACTTGAAAAATCTATTCTTTGTTATCTTCATATAGCTGGTCTGTTTTGTTCTGTAATATTGCCTCTTTTCTTCATCCTTGCTATCAATATTAACCATGCTAAGTGAACTAAATGTGAACTAAACTATCTATGTAGAATAAAGCAGCCAAACTGAGGCAAGAACACTCTGTCCCCTGCAACTGCTTGCCTTCTCCCTTTAACTAACAAGCCCTTCTTTCTCTCATCCCGTTATTACATCCAATGCATTTCAGAGCATTTCCTGATTGCCTTTTATGTTTTCTTCCAGCTGTATTTCATTTTGTGCTGTAGGCGTTTGTGCCTGTCCCTCCATCATATGCTATTCTTCTACATTGTTTTTTTGGCAATGAGTCCTTGTTTCAATTGGGCAAAACTTCTTCCCTTCTTCCTCCTTCCACTTCAACCACTGAAGAGCTTCCGCTGGAATTAGTGTCTTACCATATCCATCAGCCATTTTCTGTAATAGCATAGGTTGTCTTCCCACTTTGCAGTCTTATTATAATCAACTACTCTACTGCACTAAAGAAAATCTACAAAATCTATTATTAAAACAAATGATTACATGAACGAAAGTCAATAATTCCCAAGGCTGTATCAGAAAATTATTTTAAATTATTATTCTTAGTTGTATATAGAAACATTTACGAGAACAGTATGATAGACACACAAGCATAGATTCCATAAATTATAGTACTGCCTCTATCACCAATGAAGAGTGGTTGATATGACTTCTCACGAATGAAAGTAGCCTTGCTCATGGCTCAAGCCCTGCAATGTACATACTCTGTGTAATGAAAAGGGTGAAAAAATAGTTAAAAAAATAAAGAGATGAACATTACAACCAGTCTTGAACATCATCTTTGATTAAGATTGTGAGACAGGGCACTGACTCAGGTGGTCCTGTGGGACCATTTGTGTTTTCCCATGAGAAGCTTTGAAATCTCAAAGGATTGTATATGATTAAGCAGATCCTTCACCATTCACTGGTGAGTAAATCCTTTTTTTCAGTTTCATAGGGAAGTATTGCAACCCAAGAGCAAATGGGTGTTACACAAAGAAGCAATTGAGATTTTTCAACACAAATTCAATGCTGAAATAATGTGGAAAGGTTTGTATTTGTGTGGTTAAAGTAAATAGACAAAATTAGAAATGCCTTGGGTCCTGATGGAAAGAAACACTTATTATAGGTGAACAAAACACAAGTCCTTTCTAGCATTTAAAGGAAGATAAAGCAGATTCTAGTTCCAGATTCTACTCCCAGATCAGAAAAGAGACACTCAATCATATGTATCTTAATTTATAAGTGCCATGATGTCATACTTGATCAGAAAAGTTGGTATTTTCATTACCTCATACTTGAGGGTGTGAAGAGAAAATGTGTGGAAAGTTTAGCAGGCCAATATTTGTTGAGTGTAGAACAAAAAAAATTATAGGAAATTTTGCATATTTAACTCTGTTTATACAGACACTGTGTGCATCAATTCTCAATTTTGACTTCATTAAGTAACTTCTAGCTCCTGTCATTCAAACACAGATGACCTCCCATAATGGCATAAGTCCCTTATGGCACAGCACAATGAGTTGTGTGGGAGCAGCAGTGCTGATACTAGCAGCTATGCAGGAAAAATCCTGAAATATGGCTATAGGTATAAGATGGATAATTTCCTTCCAAAGGAGGATGCAGTCATTGAAGTGCCTTGTGGATTCAAGACATAAGCAAACATTAGTGGGTTTTCATTAATTGTTTCTGTTTCACAGCTTATCAGTTGCCAACCAAGATTCAGAGGAGAGCAATGAATAACAGAAAATACACCCTTACTTTTTAAATACCTTTTAAAAATGTTGCAGGCTGCATGTTGGTCTAAAAATATGTTACCCTACATCAGTCCAGGCTCCCATAGCTCCTCAATAAATATAGCAATTAGTGATCCTTATTCAAGTGCTGAACAAGCCAAGAAAAAGATGAATGAACAAGACTATCTGACAAGAGGAAAGAATTGCAGTCTGACCATAGTAAAAAGGGCTGGTGAAAAATCAGGAGTTGTCTTCTTGTGCTGCTGCTCCTGAGCAGAACTAGATGCCCTACCACATAAGGCCACCAGAGGTTTCATTTTCTATACTGGAAAATTGTCATGGTTTTGCTGATAACTCAGTTTGAATGGCTATAAACTCTCAGCTGTTTCAGAAGCCCAGGGGCACCACTCTACTCTCTGTAGCTGGTCAATGATTGCCTTCATCACCTGGCAATTCTCATTTTATATTGCAGCAGACTGCTTCTCATTTTCCTGTCTCAGTGGTCAGCCACTGCAATATTTGCTGCAGCTCTGCCAACACCAAAGAAACAAGACTTCTTTTTAGATTTGACAGAGGAATTACACCAACACTGCAGCATCTGTGCTTGTAGCCATTTCCAGCAGAAAGATTGGTAAACATGGAAGATCAGAGCATGGACATTGCAAGAGAGATTATTGGAAATTAAAAGCTTCAAAAATGGAAATTTTCAGTAAAAGAATCTTCTGTCTGAAATATGAAAATATAATTGGCAACTGTCACCCCACAGTGCACTGTAACTACATTTTTCAAAGAATCAGGAGTTCTTTGAAACTCTGATGTGGAGCAATCTGGTACACATAATGTATCTTTTGTGACAGAAGATTATATGCCCATAGCACATCAACCAAAGGTGTTCATAACTTTGTCATGTCAGATGACATCTGTTTCGATACTTCAGCTACTGAATAAATCTCTGACAATAGACATGGCTTTTTCACCTACACCCTCTTTTCTGAACTGACTGATGAGCATTTTCAATTAGGAAGAAAAAGAAAACAAAATGCTTTTTAAAAAAAAAATTGTTTTGTTTTGTTTTTAATGATCAGTCAGTTTTAGCAACAGTCATTCTCCAAGCAACAGTACAAAATAAAGCCTTGCTCAAATGCTTATAGATGAACCAGACAATGGCATGAACATGGCTGAAGAGTGACTCCACCCAGAGTAGAAGTTTTTGGACCCTTACCCCACCCAACCATGCATTTATACTAAGTATTAGGATGCCTGACAAGAAGCTTGTTCCCGCACACAGAATGAAGCACAGAGGGACAATGACAGGTAGAGGAATCCCAATAACCCAGGCAGAGACAGGAGTCCCTGACCCCACCCCCCACGGCATTCCAGGAGGACATCAATACATCTCTTTAATCTTTTACAGTCACTTCCACATGGTTGGAAGTGACTCCTACCATCATGGACCTCTTGGGGATCTTCTGGGTAGATTGTCTAAACCAACTATCTACATTCTGTACATTTTTAATGGGAAAGGTAATAGCGAATGTAGCAAAAGTGTGAGATATTTGCTACATACTGCAGCTTATAGGTAAGTAGATAAAAAAGCAAATGTAAGAAAGAAAAATGTTTTTGCACCAATAGAAAAAAAAAAGGGTGTCTGAATACATCCATAAAATACAACATAACCCTTGAAATTTACAATTTTGGTCAACCTGAGGCAAAAATGTCTTATTAATATCATAGATTTTTAACTCCTGTTTTATTAGTGTTGAGATGAAATTACTACATTTAAAAGGAAATTTTAAAAAATGGCTTATTTTCTTAGAAAAAAATCTTAAATGAAAATACTTGGATGTATATTATTTTGATTTGGAAATAATAAAATAATATATCATTTTTTGTCTTCAGGCAACCAAAATGCTTGAAGTTCTTATTTTTAGACTCATTATTTTTCACATTGAATTTTTTTTTGGTTGGTTTGTTTGGCTTGATTTTGGGTTTGGATTTTTCTACCTAATTTCAGCCATCTAAAAATTTACTTGTGCTTGTGGATGCATTCAAAATTGACAAACCCCAAAGATAATATTTTAAATCACAGGGATCAATTTTTCATACAGAAGAAAACAGGACTAACTGAGCTTCCAATTCCCTAAAACATTTTTTACTGCGCAAGGGAAGGAGCCAGAAGGTGGCACAGAGAGAAGCAGGAAGAAGTTGTGCTCCACTGCCCTGGTACAACAAGTTAAAGAAAGGATTAATTTTTTTTTTATTTCAGATAGCTTCATAATGTTTTGCCAGCCTTTAGCAGCTAAAAGCACTAAAGACTAATGTCTTGGTTGGATCCACAATCAAAGACATCCAGCCTAACATTTTCTGAGCAGTAGGAATAGTTACTATTACAGTCGATTTTATTGTCCTCTGGTAAATTTATCATTCTTCTCATTGCTCACACAGGGATTTGCTGATCTCTGTTTGAAGCAAAGGCTGGTGCTTGATGATGTGGGCAGAGTGCTATGCTTTTATATTTCTCTCTGTTTTTTCCTCTTTTCATGAATTCTGTCCTCTTGAGAAACCAAATCGCACCATGCCCCGAGGCCTCACTTATGCTGGCATAAGTGTGTGTCTAAGAAAATATCTTGAGCAGAAGTATTTTTTGTTCCAAGAAAATGTTCAGCTTTACTGTGAAGAGATACAAAAGACAGCTCATCTTTGCAGAGGAAGGTAATGTCTGGTTGGGCACCCAGAATTCTGGTAAAGGGTTCTCCAATCCTGTTTCCTGGAACTGCTGCACCCTTTAGTGACACTGAAAAGAGTTGAGAGAAAAGTCATGATTCTCTTATAACTCGATGATAAGACATTTTTCATGACAAAGATGTTATTCTATATAAGCAAATTGTGCCATTTTAATTAAGATTTCGTGAAAAGACAGAACGTAAACCAGTGAAATCTGGGGTGTACTCATTTCAGCATGATGGGATGTGCGTGGTTTAGTTGCAGATGGCTTGGTTTAAAAGTACAGTTTTTGAATCATCCCTGATTAATGGAGATCTTAGGTAGCTCGAATATTTGCATTTCCCAATGAGTTTGATATATGGTATGAAGGAGCCTGTCTTTCAGCTGGTTAATTTAAGTGATAGCCAGTTGTGTTTAGACTTGTCATTTTAAGAACTTTCAGGTACTGCACAGAGTATAAGTTGGGTTTTTTTGGCCCCAAATACCACTAGGGAAAATGCTACTTGTGTCCTTTTCTTATAAGTCTGATAAATACCAACATTTTTTCACTATTTTCTTACTCTGAACAAGTTGAGGAACTGCTGTTGAACATCAGACAATTAGAACAAGTCAGCAGAAGGCTGAAATTTCAATAAGAGTTAGTTCAGAGGTGAGAGGCAAAGACCACACTTCACATACACGAGCAGGAGAACTCCAGCAGCAGCACAATTGCCAGTGTTCCAGCATGATGGAGATGAGGGTGCACCATGGAGTCAGGTGTTAACAGGTAGAAAGAACTGGTTGTCATTTCAAGAATTACACTGACATAACTGGACCAAGATTTGCCAGCAGTTCCCTGACTCTGCAAAGAAGTCTTCCTTGGTCCTAATGTTATTTACTGAGGAGAACACCATAAAAATCTATAAGTTCAATTATTCAGATAATTCAGGTCTTCTGCCTGATGTTTCTGGTGGCATGATGATATATATATGTATTTTTGTTTTAACAGCTCTCCTCAAAAATCTGATGTTTTGGGATTTGGAGGATTCTGCACAGCTTTCTTAGCAAAACAGAGGGCCCTCACATGACAAAAAGAGAAGAAGTGGTGCAGTGCGTGATGCTTTCCTGTTCTTCCCAAACTGAGTGAAGAAAATTAAGCTTTTGAAATAACAAAAGGAATACCACAAGTCAAACAAAACCCTAGAAATCTTCTCTGGTTACATCCAGATAATCTAAAAACTGTGATAATCTAAAAAACTGTTAGCTCTGTTAGAGGAAGGAAGTACTTTCAGAGGAATTTCTTTCTCTTGAGGTCAGGGACAGAAGTTTTCAATTGCTCATCAATTCCCAACTCACACCATGCACTCTGTGGCTCTGTCTATTATCTTGAATAATGAATAAAAACAGAATTTCAAGGTATTTTTGAACTATGTAATTCCCACTAAGGTGAGTGTTAGCTGAAGTGATGTTTACAAAGTAAAAGGCAGCTTTGTCCTAGATCAGAGAAAACCCTAGACAAAAATGACTCCTGAAGGTCTCTTATATAAAAGGATTGCAAACCAGGTTGGGTAGGGTTTAATTTATTCACAGGGCAAAACCTTTTCTGTTTTTGGATAGGACTGCACTAGCTACTCACGTTGGCAAGCTCCAAGGCAAAAAAACCCTAGAAAAATAAAATAATTTCAGAGGTCATATTTTATAGATGCTGTTTTGGAGTTAGATCACAGAGAATTATGACATTGGACATTTCTTCCTGGCTCACTCTCTCATCAGGTGTTTAGTAAGATGAGTGCCTAGACATCACACTGCGCTCTAGGACCTGTAGCAGCTAAACATATTGACTGTGGAATTCTTAACAAAATAATCTGTCCTAAACTCAAGTCTGTTTACAAATAAATATTGGCAGGATATCTGTTACACCTGAAATTTCTGTTTTCATCCAGTAGACCTGGTACTGCTGCATTTATTTCAGCCAGTTTAGAGCAACTTGAACTAGTCTCAGGACCCAGATGAAACCTGAAAAAATAGCCCCACTCATACTATTAGCAGCTGAGGATAAGCTATGGCTTCCCTATATTCAGAGCTCTTTTCATACTGAGCCATAGCAAAAGTCACACTTTAAAGCTCTTTATGGAATTGGCCTATTGAGATTTCTCTCCCAACTTTCCTTGGGAGGTACTGTGAGCTTTAGATAAGAGAAGAAATGCAAATTCTGCTGTGGCTCAGGATAGGCTACTGGTGTAATGTCCACTACAAGAACACAAGGTAGCTACAGTCTCATCCCTGGCAGGAAATCCAAGAAAAATTTTGTTCCACAACAGCAGGCAGTGACAGACTGTCCTTTCCTCTTTCTACCTATTGGGAACAAATGGTTCAGAAATTACTAAAACTATTATAAGAGTAAGTGTTGCAATTTCAACAGTGATCTACTGCATAATTATTTATTGTTTTGATTTAGTGTAAAACAAGCCTATCCAAAAGTCAAAGAATGTAAGTGAAGTAATACGCAGTCAAAATCAGTGGCAAAATATAAAAGCCTTATGAAAGTATTGAAAATAAGATTTTGCTCACCACCCAACACGGCCCACTCATGCCAGTTTCCCAGAAGAGCCTTGTAGAAAAAGGTGTCCTTTTTAGAATGACCTAGAGGTCAACTATTTCTATCTCTGTGGGAGGATGGGAAAAGCAAGTTCTGGAGTTCAGAACCTTTTGGCAGAACACTCTGTCTCAGCCCCTCATAATTATATCAGGGCTCTGTTAATACCTCAGGCAATTTCCACTGCAATGCTATTCACCTGAAAAAAAAAAAAATCTGTGATAAAGGGAGACTTCCAGGAAGCATGAAATAAGTGTTCATGGGTACAAGCAAAACACAGCCTTTTTTTCTATGGCTAATATTGGTTTAGCACCCTGCCATTGCTTGTTATGAAAAATGATGGTTATTAATTATATATTGCTAACACAAAATCTTTGTGCTTGGAAAATGTATAGTTATCCTTAAAGAGAGATTTTGTTTATTCTTTATATTATGGTAACACCTAGAGGCAGAGCTCCACTGTGCAAGGCAATGCACATACACAAGGGGCTGGTTCTTGCTTTGAGGAATACATTGTTTTTGTAAGCAGTGAGTAATGCAGTGAAGTGCAGCACAAGAACAAGCAATATGCGGTCAATAGGAAAAAAAGTGATGGCAATGACTTATCTGTTGAACTGCAGTTGGGTTTTTAAAAGCCCTACATTGGAGAAGATTTCACTGGATTTATTTGGAAGAAGCTTTTGGACCCTAGAGAGGTTTTGTGAGGAATTACATTGAGCATGTGGTGAATTGGATGCATACACTAGCATCCCCCACCAGCTTCACTTTTTAAATATTTTGATAGGATTTTCATTATCTTTTCATATGTGACTAATAGTCTATGAGTTAAAAATGGGCCTGAAGATGGTGGGCCATTATATAAACAGTCGACATTGCATTTACATATGTCCTGACGAGTGAGAATTTTGGGTTTTCAGTTTTTCTTTCTCATGTTACCTAATATGTCTGAAGAAAAGTTATTGACAGTTTTGAATAGCCTCAGAACTACATTGTCCCTGTCCTCTGCCTTTGTGTACTGAGTTGGTGACAGAAGAAGTCAAGAACTATAATGGTTTCAAAAGATGCCATGAATTCATGGAGAAGATTACCACTGGTATCTGTTTAAACTTCCCAGCAAATGCTCTCCTATTCTCAGCTGGAGAATGTTATCAAACCTGACAGTGGCTTAAGACATAGGGTCAAGTTTAGGAGATGTGTGTTAGTATTGGATTTGGTTCAAGTACTGAGCCAGTTGTAGAAGGAGTTTATTAGTGTCAGTGACTATCTTTTTCTACTTTTGTAAAATAGCTGTGAGAGCCTCCTTGGAAGTGGATGACATGGCTGGTGAGTTAGCTCAGCCTAAGAAACTCAAAAAGTTGCAAGTTTTGTGATATTTATCACATGCCAACATTTTACTCTGGCAGCAAGTTTTCCATGGAGCATTATTCTTTTCATTATCAATGACACTGGACAGCTTTCTAATGTCTTCACTGAACAATTTCCAAAACTATCTGGCTGGCTGGGAAATACTCAGTGATACACAAAGCTCACATATGCCAGCTGTTGACCCATCTGTGGTGCTTGGCATGGGTTCTCCCACATGGACTGGTGTGAGATGGAAATTGCAGCCCACAGTTTGGGACGACAGTCAGACCGATGTCCAACAGCACTGAAATAGGACTGGCTTGTCATATATCACCTGTAAGTCCCACTTCAATTTGCTTGCTCCAATGAAATGGTTAAAAGCAGGAGGGTTAAGAACTCAACTTCACAATGTAAACACAAAGTCCCACAAAAAAATAGATGACAGAGAACTTTGCAGTGTATGTTCAGCCCCTTTTTTGTCCAGCAATGCTGTCTAATTTCATTCATGTCTTTTAACTCATCTCTTATCTCTTCTGAATTACATTTTTCTATTTCTATACTGCTATATTTTCACTACAGATATTTGGACAAAACTTCCTCCTAAATCCTCACAAATTGATTTCAATAGTGGAGTCACTATGCCACAAGATATCACAAATCTTGAGAAATCTTGAGCTTATTCTGGTAGCAGAGGCATTTTTCTAGACTCACTACTTCAGACTTAGTCTTATTTCAGAAGCATGTTTTTTCTAATTGTTTAATTTTAAACATTTTTTCCTATGTGTAAAATCAGAAAAAACTGTCAGATGATGAGATGACAATACAATTTTGTTAATTTGATGAGAGTGTGAATAATACAAACCATATTTTTACCACAGATAATTGAGTGTTATTAACTGTACAAGTCTTTCTGGTATCAAACCTGATGAGATCTAGAGAAGACCAACACAGCAGTACCTACTGCATTTAGGCAGCAAAACAGTGGTGCACCATGAAGACAGCTGGAGATATGATTTTCTTCAATGGCACATTACTGCTAGTGGAAAGTTAAAGTTTTCTTCTCCCATCAGCTTTCCTCTGAATACAAAAATAATGCCAGCAGATATTTGACAGCAAAGGCTCTGTATCAGGGTGCTTTTTTTTTTCCACTTCTCTGCTGTTTCAGAGCCTTCATTTTCCTGCCAGCATTATGAGGCAGAAGCAGTGAGGAGGGGAGCAAGAGTATCCTGTTGACCCTTGGTGAAAGCAGAAGTCTCCTTCACCCTCATGCTTTTCTGTACTCACTCCAGATGTGAGCTCATGATGCCTACAGATTAACACCCATGCTAGCTCAAAGACTGAATGCTGTTCTTCAGCTAGATTTATGGATGCAAATGGATGCCTTTTCCTATTGTATTGCATGGTGCAAAGCCTTTATGTTTAGCCAGGCAAAATTACATCACAGATATTGGAGACCTAAGAGTGCAGCTTTTTGATTTCTTGTTCTGGGCGCTCTTCGATCTCATGCACTGTCAAACAGATTTCATTGTCCAAATCTTGTTTTCAGGCGTTAGTTTATATGTCATGTTGTGTGTTCATTTAGGGCACAGAGGCACCTCCTTCAAAAGCTGAAAAATGGCTTTTACCAGGAATAAAATCTCTGCTTTGAAGACAATAGCTCTGATTCCTTCTTCCTGTTATGGCACTGGGGAAGCAGTGGGGGATCAGTCTCAGGAAATGTCATTTCCTGGTGCTTTTTGTTCTCCAAGGCTTGAGAATCAAAGGACCAGGGAGAGAATAGAGTGACCTGGCTTTTTTGTGAATGGAGCAGCACAGTGTATCACCGAGCTGTTACTGAAGAGACTAAGAGAGGCAATTTAATCAAATGTCATTTGTTCAGAAGCTTACCTGCCTAGTGCTGGCATCTTCCTAATATTCCTGTGCATACAGTTCAAATCCTGACTGCAAATGGAACAATGTGTTATTTGTACTGGATGATAACTTGTGTATCAAGATATATTTTTATCATCCAAGTGAACCCATTTCTGATGACTACACAAACCAAAGAGGTAAATTTTCCTAAATGGATATAACCATTTTTTTTAGTAAGTATCTATTTCATAGTTCTCATTCTTTACTACCACTCTTATAATCTACGAGCTTTTGTCACTAAAAGATAATGTCTGCTGTCACCAGTCTTTAACCACATAATTAAGTAATACTCTGCATAGTTATACCAATAATCTCTAAAATTTTGTTTTGTTTTCTATTTAGCAAATGCCTGACAGAAACCATTTCCTGCTACACAAAGACCCAAGCCAATCCTCCTCTCAAACACAGCCATTCAATATTTAAAGCATGTTTTGCTGTTGTTAAATCAAAACTGCTTTGTTTTGGACTTGTTCATAAATGTGGGGCATTGTGCAAATTTGACAGTCCTGGGAAAAACTCTTGAGTTATTAATTGTCAAAAGTGCAATAGTTTTCCTCCTTATGGTGAATAAGCCCAGGTGGTCAGGACACTGATGAAACACATGGACTTCTCATTCCCCATAGAGAGGGGACACAGAGACACAGCAAGCTCCTCTGTGCCAGGCCCTCTGAGGTTTTGCTGCTCAGTGAGACTTCAGATAGTAGCTTAATATTTGTCATGACACAAGAAGTAAATATACACATTGGCACAAAGCCTGGAGCCTGTCAGCACTGCCCCTGCTACAACCTCCTGTTCAAAATATAGAACTCTATCATTTTTCACATAAAGCCTGTTCAGAGGAAATGACCTAGGATATTTTAAATTTCCTTCTTTGACTTCTCAGTAATGTCACCTAGATAAACCCCAACTCCAGAGACCTTCACTGAGCGCATTAGGACAAAGTAGCTGTGAGGGCTGTTACTTGTCAAAGTCATTTAATTTATAATGAAGTGCTTCATAGTTGGTCTGTGCAAAATCAGCTTAAGCAAAAGGCTTCTATCTCTGTTATTTCCCCTAAATGCTAAAGTATGGAACTGTTACAGCAGCTGTTTAATGGAACATTTCAAAACCATGAGGATTTTCACTCCAGATAGGAGTCCCAGTGCTGAGTCTTTTTATCCCTTCAGTGCTGTACATTTTCCTATGCATTCTTGCTGAAAAGTAAAACCCTATCAAAAATGTACTGGGAATAGGAAAGTAGTTTTTATCATTCGTTTTTCTCCAGCAAAAATTATTATGCCCAATTCTAATGGTGGTGGCATTGGGTATGTTTCTGATGGGGAGGTGGGTACATGGGAAAGAAGGACAGAGGTGAAACCAAAAATATTGTGTATTATATATATTGAAATCAGACAGCAGAAAAAGAAGAGTGGTATCCAAGGACAGATACTGATGAGAGTTACCAAGACATACTGTTGGAAATCTATATTTCTGGAGGTCCTTCCCCTCGACACCTTGGATTTAGCTACTTTGAGAGGAGGCTTTCAGGAGACAGAAATTTTTCACAGCCTCAGCTGTAGATTATGAGGTCCCCAGGGTGCGTACGAGAGACCATCTGCCTCTCAGTCTATACGGTGAATCTCTTTGTGATGTGAAACATCTATTAAGGAATCTGACAAGGAAGACAAAAAGCAATAGTACATTAATAGAAAGGTGTCCTTGGACTATCCTTCTGGCCCTAAATCTCTGAGTCTGTGAATAACTCTCTTGGGAACAAAAAGGGTTCTCTGGTACCCTTTTTTTTCGGAAAGTATTTAATTTTTTTAGAAGATGAAATAAGGGTTTTACTTCTTTCATTCAGAATGTTAACCTTTCAAAACCAACAGTAAACACAACATAACCCAGTATGTCAATTCTATTTCAGCTCTGTGGCTATTTATAATTGCTATTCAAATAGGAAATCTGCTTCTGACCTTTGGTGCTGGAATATACTTGAAATTCACGCCTCACTGTTCTGTCAGCTCCTTTTCATGCACGCATTTATATGTGGGCTAATAAATATGAGTTTGGGAGCAAAAGCTCTAGCAGTGAAATCCAGCTTGTGACTTTGCTGTGAGGCATGCTTGAAAAAACCTTGTATAGAAACTGAGGGCGAATGTTTTATCACTTAGAGCAGCTTTGAATATGACATCACTGTTTATAACTGACATTAACAAAAATTTTAACATCAGAGTCATGCCTATGAGAGTATCACTAAATTTTAAGTAACACAGAGATGCATATTTAATTAGTGCTCTTTAATTAGTGCTGTGATAACAGTTTATTTTAATATTTTCAAGGCTACTTTTGTTATTACAATACATTTAATTTCAGTCTGTGTGCATCAAAACAAACCAGTGGCCTGTATATTCCAAACAGTACAATATGAAATTAACTCAGCTGTCTTGGGCTACATGTTTTTGCTCTACATCTCCAAAATAATACACCAATCAAGAGAAGTTATTTATACAGGTGATGCTTGGCAGACACTGTGAGATAATGGGATGCATTAAGTCCTTTTGTCCTAGCTAAGGCTAGGACTCTTCCTTAGAGTCTTAGGCAGTGGATATCTAAGGATTCTAAGGTGGATAGGAACAGTAATTTCTGCTAAGGCACACCCTAAGCAGTAGTTGCTAACAGTATATCTCAAACTTATACCTTTGGCATACCATAGATAAAAAACTTCTGTATATCAATCACCCTGTAATATAACAACTGAATTTTGAGGCTAAAAAAAATTCAGAAACAAGTGCCAATTAAAATAAGGCAATAAAGTAACCATTGGTTTGTAACATAGTGTTATGCTCCCAGATATTGAGAGACATGGGAGAAGGTTATTTAATGATGCAAGTTGTGCATGAATATGCAAGGTTTGATGAGAGAATCTCTTTATGTTACCTAGAAGTTGCCAGTAAAATTCCTGCAGGAATTTATGCATTATGACAGAAAAATATTTCAGCATTTAAAGCACCTCTAGAACTTTAGGCACATAAGGAAAAATTGTCCACGGTCCTGGTCTGAAAGTAAAATTGCAGGAGTAGGGATGTTTTTATTTTCACTTTTCTGTGTCTTCTTCATGCCAGATTCAAATGAAAGCCAGTATTGTCTTTCAGGGCCAAATCTTGTTTTAAAAACTAGGCAGACTGTCTGTCCCTTTTATAAACTCAGATGACTTGTGTAAAAATGCTTTAGTAGAACATAACACAAACTACACTTAAAATTACTGTTGTGATAAAGAATAAATTTTTAAACACATTTTCCTGTAACAACTTGGTTATTACTTCCTGTAACAACTTTCAGCAACAGTTGAAATAGCTGTAATGAAAATAACAAAATCACTGCCTTTTAGAGAAGTATCTACTACATATGGTTTGGTGTAAGGATGATGGTAGCTGAATTGTTCCTGCAACTTTAACAGGCAAAGAATGCTAAGCATTGAAGTTAAGAGAAAAATTTGTCATTTGGTTTCTGCTTGATTTGGTTCAGTCAAATGTCAGAATCACTATTTTTCACTCTGAAGTATTTTTATTTTACTAATTTGGCTTTGGAAAAGGAAACTTCTAATATTGTTTATTCCCTAAACATTTTTGTATTTGGATCCAAATGACAGCTCTCTGCACATTGAATTCAGTAGGCTTTGGATCAAGTTCTGATTTCTCTAGGGTGATAACAGCTGGCTAGGGCTGGTTGTGGCTTGTACTAAATGTTGCCTGGTTCTCAGTTCAGGTGCAATCAGACAGGGGTGCAGACACAGGAGCTGATACAGGTGTCAGGGCAGGCACTTGGGGAATAGCGGTGTTGCCAAGAACTGAAAGCTTGAACTCTTACCTCTAGGGGAGGATGTACAGGACCAAGATATGGCAGAAATTATCTGGTAGTTTCTGGTAGAGAAATACAAGATCTTTTTCTTTTATTTTGAGAGCAGACCCAGAGTGTTTCTGGTTGTATCAGCCCAGAATCTTCTATTTGCCATCTATTTTACTTTCAGTTCCTCAGGGAAGTAATGGTCTAATTGAAGTGCCCTCTCTGTCCCATTGATCTTATCCCACTGTGCATAAAGCACTGACATTCTTATGCAAAAGTGGCTGAAATTAATATCAATGACTCCACAAACTGGTCGCTAGGACACCTTTGAAAGAGATACTCTCTCAGATTTGCTCATGGCTGATTGTGAGCAGGTAATGTAAAAAGATCCAAAACCCTAGGAAAGGTCCACAGTTATGTATTCCTAGGGTCATATGAGCAGGTCTTCCTTGATCTCACTTACTTGAGGTATTTGATTTTGAATAAAATATTTTAAATATTCATCAACACAGAGAGTCCCTGGGAATGGTGCTTCATCCTGGCAGGTACAGTATTTGCTTGAGAGGTGGAATATCTGTGTGCAATGAATTTTTAATAATTTTATGTGCAGTTGAAGAGACACAGTAAGAGAGTTTGAGAAGCCATGATCATTTTGCCCTGGAATGCCAGCAGTCAGGTCATTGTGATAACTTTTCCCAGGCAGGTGGCAGCTATACTGACCCTTGTCCTGGCTGCCAGCATGATGTGCTGGCTAATTAGATAAAACAGGCCGACAAATTTTTTTCCTTGTTATCCTGAGAGAATCAGCAGAAAGCATTGTACATAGGGTGAATTAAAATCAACCATTTCAGATATTTTTCCTAGTTTTTATTAAAATCTTTAGTTTACAAAAGAAAAAAAAAATACTGAAGCATGGAAAAAGATCAACAGGTGAGCCTAAGCGCCTCTTGTGGATTAATAAAAATGCATTCAGAATATTTTTCATTTGACCCATTAGCTTTTACTAAAAGAGTAAAACACACAACCATTATGAGAGTGATAAAGCCATATGTTTTATATTTCAGTGCTTGTTTTGAGATTTGTTTCTGACAGAAAATACTTGATCTTGAAGGTCAAGGATGTGCGGCTAAAAGTGAAAAAAAAAATTAATTCTAAATTGGAATGCATTTTTGAGCATTGTAGGACCATTTTGATTCTTTTTTATGATCTCTTACCCTTCATATCCTCTGGCTGAAAACAATTATAGCTGATACAATTTTTCATTTCTTTCTTGTGGCTTGCTTTATCAATTTTCTTGCAACTTTAACTATACTATTCTTATTTGCCTTTTCCCAGGCTATTATTATCTGGAGAACATAATTTCTACTCTTTCCTTAATTCTTCAGCTGCCTTCATCTAGACCCTGTGGCCTGGATCCTGTATAGTAAGGAGACACAACTGACTTTGAACAGCATCCTGTAACTTCATTGTGGGTTTTTTCACATTTCTGTGCACATTCTACAACTTCAGCTTTTGTGACAAGTGTATATTGAGCCAAGATTTTTACTGAGAAGCCTGTAAGGGTGCTTCTTCACTGATTCAAGCAGGAAATTTAGGTTCCTCTGTTGTTTCCATTTAATATTGTTTGACATACCTGAATATGTTTGTGTAGTTCTGCATAAGAAAAAAATATTTACAAAATCCAGCATCTGGGGCTGTAGAAATGCCATTGTCTAAGGCCCTAATCACACACGAAAACTTTTTAGACTAGTTTACAACCGACAAGCCTGTGATGACTGACCAGAAAAAAGCATAAATAAGGAGGGAGGCCAAATGTCAGTGCACTTGTCTGTTTACAAGTACCAAGACATTTGTATAAGATTGTTTTTTATATTATTTCTGTCCCTCTGTCTGCTTAGCACTTAGTATTTGCCAAGTTACTTGTCTGAGGAGACTGCAAACTGGCAAGCTAGAAACAATAGTTTATAAAGCATTTGTACTAAAAGCATTCAAGGAGAATTCAGTCCTGATGGGAGTTTCAAGAGACTATAATAATTCAACTTAGAGCAATGTGGCAGTCAAGGAGGAGGAGGATTTCTGTAATGTAGCCCATGAAGTAATATTGAGATGAAACCAGACAAAATCTATTTAAGCCTGACTGCTGATCTACTTTCCGATGGTGACATCTATCAGAGTGATACAGTCTCTAGTGGGAAGCAGTATTAAGTCCAGCAGTGAATAATTTAAAAATTAGTCTGCTAAACCTTGAAAATTGTAGTAAATTGTGTTGGTAGAGGACAGCTAAAAAAACCAAACCATGTTTGTCCCAGTTTTCAGTACTGTGAGTCTGGGACAGCTACAGCACTCTTGCCTTTCACTTATCCACTATATTTAACCAAACTGGCTTATTTTGTAACACTTGGGAGAGGGAGTAATGTACTGTTTTAAGTACTTCCACTTATGAGCTGCATAGTTGTCATGAAATATATTGCACTTCCTTTCTTCACAGTAGAGGAATTTTTTTCTTACAGTATTTTCCATCAAAACAAATAATTCATGTGGATCCAGTTGCCAAAATAAAACATGAAAAGGTACAGTTCCTCAAAATGGTCAAAGCCTACAGTATAATTTGATATACTTCAATGTCTGTAAACTGTTTTTTTCCAAAATTGGGTTTGGAATACCCTGAATAGTGGAAACTATTCTCAACTTCATTTTCTAGCAACAACATATAAGCTACAAGACAAAAAAGAATTCCTCAAATTAATTTTCACACTGTGTTAATTTTTCTATTCCTTTGTACTGGAGCAGTATTTTTATTTTATTCAAAATGGATTGTTCTCCAAATAAAATGGAAATTTAAATTATAGGCAATGGTTTAGGATTTTGCAAATAGTTAATCACCTTTAATTATTGTAGAAAGAAGTAGAACTAAGAGTCGGATGGATATAGTGTTTGTGTTGTTACCAATGAAGCATTATCAAAACACTCAACCATAAGTATGATCCATTCTGACACCAACTTAAGCATAAACTCTTGCCATCTGTACCATGAAGAGGTGGTGGCAGGCTTGTAACTATGGGTTCACCTGTAGCACAAAACATGAAAGGTAAATTACAACAGTCCTTGGCTTTGCTTAAAGACAGAACCATCGCAAACATTGATTCTGTTATTTCTTTTATTTTTTCCTACTGCAGATATATACAGCTGAAGAAGGTGTAACTACTGTAGAGGACTAGCCCTAAGAATCTCCAACCCTGCATACAGGTCGAAGGAATTTCTGTTCATCGAATTCAGATAGGATTTTTTTTCCAAGGTCCACAGAGAGAGATGCTCTCCTGCCTCTGAAATGAGTATTCATTATCCAAGATACCAGCTCCTAAAGATCTCGTTGGTGTTGGACAAACTACAGACACAGCCTTTGCTCTAATCTCGTCTTTAAGAGCTTTTGCAGCCTACTTAAAAGTTGATGTGCAGGTATAATGGAAAATTGCACATGATCAAAAAGAAGTGATGGGGAAATTACAACAGCACTATGGCTTATCTTGCCTCTGCAGACCTGGATAGGTCTGCTGTACTTTAACTTCTTAAATAGGTTTAAAGAAAGACTCCAAACTTGCTGCCTCTGTGCTTTAGCTCTTCACATCTTTACATGCTGCCCTTAAGCTTCCCTTTACCTATATCGTTCCCTTTGCCTTAAATAGCTTATTTTTACATTTTTCCCATGAGACAAATCTTTTGGCCTCTCTCCAGGGCACAGGATGCTGCAGAAAAGTCAAATGTTTAATGGCAGAGCTGCAAGAGGGTAGTCAACTTTTTATGAGGCTGATGAGGGTCAATTATTCCCCCACGGAGGCTGAAGAAATGATGTCTGAAGTTTCCTTGTGGAAACCCAAGGCTCTGGGAATATTTCTCTGTCTGCTCTGGGGTGTCCTGACCCCCAGGGGAACACTGACTTTGACCTTCATTCATGGAGAAAGTTTCCTAGACATCAAGATAGACTAGAATTCACAAAAGTGTGAAATAGATTATAGAGAGAGGTGTCGGTGCATCCCTTAGGTGAGAAATTTAGGTTTGGGGATTTTTACTATGTTGTGGATGGAAGTAGAATGGAGGGCACAGGGGTGTCTTCTTCATGCTTCTTCTTCCTTCTTCTTCATGGGTTTGGGTGGCATTTTGTAATTGGGCAGAAAAATCCACATTGCAGGCTTTTTGGGATCAGTTATTGGGTTAAAAGGGGAAATAATCTAGGTGTCAGTTCTTGATTGGATAGTTCAGTCTTAAAAGACCTTGTAACAAGAGATTGTTAGCCATTGTTTGTGGTGCTTTTCCAGTGCGCTGAGCCTGGTGTTGACAGTGTGCAAAACTTTAGATAAGACAATAATAAACAAGAACCTGAAGACCAAAAAAATCCAGTGCATCTCTCTCTCCTGAGACAAAACCGATCCAGGAGGGTCTCCCCTGACAGGGGGCCCCCTGGGAGGGCCCAGCCTGAGGCTCAGAGATTGGGAAACTACCAAGTGGTATCCCGACACTTGACCATTGCCTGGGCTATACACTAGTTCACAAAATCTGAGGTCTCAACTCAAAGCCAGCAGTGCTCCAATGTCAAAGCAGAGGGAAGAGGTGAAAAGCTTTTTTGTTCTTGAGGTTCATTGGTGAGATCTGAACCAAATATTGATGTTGGTGCTGTGCTGAAAAGCTGGACTTAGAGTAGTGTGTCTTTCTCAGAGAAGAGCCTGGTGGCTGCGTGTCACAAACAAGTGTTTTAAGGTAGCTTAAGGAATCACTGCCAAAGGCAATCAGATTTAACTTAAAAGCAACAGTGTCACAGAGTTCATTGGCAAGGTTCACTCCACTACTCATGAGATGGTTAAAGCACACAGAGGAAAAAAAACAAATAAAAAGCTGGAGCCAATCAATCAAAACTGAAATAAGCTAAAAAATATCTGTGTGGATGTGAGCGGCCAGGAGGACTGTACATGGGGATGAAGCCAGGGATGGTGGTGGTGGGGGATGAGTGGCTGGATGTGTGCATGAGACAAAGGGATAAAAAGGGTAAGGATAAGAAGAAATACAGCCTAAAGACCCAAAAGCCCTTAATTTGACATCATTTAAACTAAACAGTACTTAAACTTAACAGCCTTTAACTTAACAGCTTACAACTTTGGTTAAACAATTTAGCAAAGGATTCATATAGGATTTACTATACCATCACAATATCTTTCTTACAGGCCTAACTCACAAATCTCAAGTATAGCATTTCTCTTACATTTGCTCTATCCTATGCACACTTGCATGCTCCTAGACATAAAGGGTCTGTACAAAGTACCTGTGAAAAATTACCCTTGACGTTAATGAAATATTCACTTTGGACACCTTTTGGCTTGGAGACATTTTGAGTGTGAAGGAATGGGGGTGCCAGCCCAGGATGCAATGTTGTTCAGCCTTCCTCTGAGAACAGCAAACCTAAGAGTTCTCTGGCTCTGAGAGGCCTCACTCAGCACACTGTGGTCCAGGAGAGCTCAGAGGGTCTCATTTTGGACCACTGCTTATAGGGCTGCAAGTGAGTAAGCTTTAGTCATAACAATGTTTCCTCCTGTAGGCACTTTGTGTTGGAAATTTTCTTTGAAAGTGTGAGAACAAAAATGTTATGCCATTTGTATTTAAAAAAAAGTTTCCAAGGCTGTTCATTAAAAAAAACAAAAAACCAAAAAAAAAAAACACACAAGAGCTCATTTTAGACAGCATAAGTTCCTAGCATCAGACAGTGTTTTTGAAAAGGTCAAGAGCCCAGGTGTTGTTGGCTAACTCTGAGACCTGACAAACACTTCTGAGATTGTGGTGAAGTCTGGAGGTGGGGAAGGATGCACACTGAACTTCATGGAGGGACCTTACTCTGCTTTTAGTTACATTTTCTGGTTATACTCTTCTTGGTTATACTATTACCCACGTTCCGCAAAGGTCTTACAGTTTGCTGGGCTGGAATCACTGCAATCAACAACAATTTGTGTGCAATCAACATGCAAATGCAGTTTATGTTTTCTTGTTTCCTAGAGCATGTATTCCCCAAGACAAGGGGAAGCCAGGTGTTCCACATTGCTTAACTACAAAAGATATATGATGATCAAGACTTAGTGGGCCTTTTGGTGTAATTTTAAAGGTCTCTCCACTTAAAAAAACTCCTGGGAACCAATAAAACTACAGGACTACATGTAGTGAGGTCTCTGGTATTATTTGTTCTTTGAAGAAAGAAATAGGGAAGAAAAACTTAAGGACAGAAAAAGAAAAATATTTGAAACAAAACATGTTTTAGAAAACATAGTGTGTTTGTCAGTAAGGCAGTTTTGTAGAAACTGGAAACTGAGTATTTTAGGTAATTGTGAGTACATACTTCATTCAGAGAGAAACAAGATTCCTATAACAAATCTTCCCTTTGCCACAATAGAAAAGAAGGGACCCTGGATCATTTTGAAATATTTCTGCAGAAAAGCACATTAGACCTAATGACTGCATGCTGGGTGATGGAAGATGCTTCACTTATCTGGGAAAAAAATGCTTTTTAATGACTTCATTTTTTCATTTCTAAAAAACAGTAAAGGTGTCATGTTATAATCTCCCAGAGATGCTCCCAGGTGAGCTGTTGAATGGTAATTTCAGCACACCTAGGGCTTCACACTCTAATATAACCTGTTGTGCCTTACAGTTTAATCACACTGTGGCATTTAGAAATCATTCATTGTGGCTGGAAAAATTGTCTTGCAATAGCACCATTACTGCAACTTACATTTTTATAGCAATTTTTACTTCTTAGGCAAACACACTGAAGTAGTCTACAAAACATTTTAAGTACATAACAGGCATTGAATCACTGAGCATTATGAATCCCTTATGACCTAGAAGCATCTCTTATATAATAAAAGTATATCACTTTTTCATATGAAGTTATCATAGTTATAAAACATGCATATATTTTTAATTTAGATAAAACTTCCTTTTCCAAGAGATCATACTGAGTCATGGATTCAGATATCAAAGTTTAAAATACAAGGGAATTCCTTATATCCACTTGGAGACTGGCAGTCTGATAGCAATCAAAGGTTTTAAAGAAATCTATAATACAAGCTGTGGTAAAAAGGGCTTCTAGCAGACTGCTAAGCTTAACTGGGGCTTACTAAGCTCAGGAGTATACAACACACACAATTCAGCATTTAATATTCTTCTTGCTCAAGGAACAGGCTGTCAGCCACATTTGGGAAGAATTCAGCTATTGACATGTCACAGTGGAATATTAAAATGTCTCTTCACTGGTGTGAAATATTCAATTTGCTGAGATTTTTTTTGGTCATTTATGAAGCTTTACATGTTCTGGGTACCACAGCCAAAGAGTTTACTATTGTTCACATTCCTCCACAGCAACTGCATTAGATTTATTCACTGTCACATGGCTCCTACTAAACTGGCTGCCTTCTCCACGGATTCTTGGATTTCATGTCCCCACATGGCCTGAGAGAGCACCCAGGGCACGGTGACAGACAACAGCCTTGTTCCATGGCTTTGAGGTACCACAAACTCTCCTCAATTCAACCAAAAATAATCACAGAATCAGTGACTGCAAGCCTCACAGATCACCCAATACAAAACGTGACATAAAGCTGCCACCTTTATCACTGCAACATTGCCTTGATAGGCTCTGAATCAAGTCAGTCCTTAAATAAATTTTGCTCAGGATATGTTTTAAACTTATAGGAGAAAACCAAAGTAACCTTCAAAATCAAAGCTTTCCATGTGTGCTCTGAGCATGATATAGAAAACCAGTGAGCTGACAACCAAATGGAATTATATTATGGTAAATATGAGGAGGCTGCAGCAAGGACAGTGAGACAGATAAATATTGCTGATCAGCTCACCCAAGGCAGAGGCATTGCATTTTTACATGTGACACCACATACCTGGAGTGGTCTGAAATCAAACTGATTTTAAAATAAACACTGCTGGTTATTCACCTACAGCAAAATAAAATCTGTCCCAGACCCTGAGCAGATGTCATCCCTGCAGTCCTCAGCTAGTTTTTCCATTCTTGTGCCATTGCTTCCTTTTAAGCATTTTTCTTTATTGGAAGAAAAACAAGAGAGGTTTGTAAGCAGCAGAGGAAAGAAGGCAAGAATGTTTGCCCTCATGTAGAGCAGACAGAAGCCATGGGCTTTTAGTAGCAATGAGTGATCTCACTCTGGGATTGTTTTTTATCTTGAATACTCAGATGGAGCCTTTGTACTTTACAGAGGAGACTGGAGGCAGGCCAGGAAGGGACTGTTAGTTTAATACTGATTTTAATTTCATATGTGACCTAATTGCGATTAAAATTGAACAGTTATTGTACATTACTCTGTGTATGAAAACCAACATCCTTCATTATAATGCATACTAACATCAGATTTTTGAGAATTTTTGATATTTAAGTATTTTTCAACAGCTATAATGTATTTGGAGTATAATTTCTTCTTTTAGGCCTGAGAGTGTGTCTAGAAGCTTCAGTTCTGAGCACAAGGTTTCTGCAAACAGCACTGAAGTCTACACAACTCCTCAAAAATATTTGGATTAATTGCAGCCATTGTCTCATCACACATATAAGCAGAAAGCTCAGTTACAGAGGGATTATGACCAAATTGTGCTCAAAACACAGATGTAGGCCAGGGATCTGGGATAAACATGTACCTAAAAGTCATGTCACTGGACACAAATTTTTCAGGCTCTTAGAAATTTTGAAATAACAGGTGTTAATCAGATGCTGAGTATTTTGATTATTTTTAAATGTTTTAGCAATCACCAAGAGCAAATTCAATGCAAGAATGAGAAAGAAGAAAGAGTGGATTAACTCTTCAATCATAATTTCAAAAGTGCTGTACTTTTAAAGAATAAAATGGAAAGGTTACAAAATATGAAGTTAGACTTTCATGTAAATTAAGGTACAAAAGTGTGTTATGTTTCACAATATAGTAACTTTGTCTAATTTCTAGAAAGCTGTTTTGGTCAAATGTTTTGTGAATACTTTTGCTGCAGGGGAACCAGATGATTTTTCAAAGGAGAAAAGCCCTAGGTGAGAGCCTAAAGTTGCAGTAGTGCTGCAATACATTTTCTTAAAGCCTTCTCGGCATTGTCCAGAAGAATTAGAAGGACAAGGCTTGATCCAAAGCTGTGCAGTTACCTTAAGGACCATTTAGGCACCTGTGAGTCAGAAACTCCTTGCATGCCCAAGAGATATTTAAATAGTGAAGTTGTTGCAGTTTTGGGTTGATGGTTGGTTGGTTGGTTTACTGGAAGGCTGCTGCTGTGTATATAAACATACATTAGAAAAGTTACAGCCTTTTGTGTTCTTGTACATATTTTTATCTTTCCCTCCAAAGTGTCCAAACTGAAAGTTAAACACCAAGAGTGAGTACTGCACCAGGATCCTTACCAAATATAACAGTACTGGGTATTTTCCTACAGGCTGGCTAAAAAGGGAGAGAGACAGGCCACTTATATGCTGTTTTTCTCCCCAACTCTCACCTTTCAGAAGAAACCAGTGAGTAAGAAGGTTACAGGTATTTTGCAGGCAGAGAATACCTGTAAAAGCTGTTTCACTTTCCATCAGCTGTCTGGGATTCATAGCATCAAAAAGAGGAACTGTGACCTTCTGCTCTATACAAGACCTTGATTATTTGCTCAAACACGAAACATATAACACATGGGGCCTGAGCCATTCTGGGGGGTAATCATAGTCACAGTGGGAATTCACATACTATCAGTGAAACCTAAATGGAGCTCTACGCAACAAACATTTACTCATGTAAACCCATGGGATTGCTCACGCGATTAAGCATCTGTCAGAAGTGAGCCTTAAATATGTCACACATCCAATCTGAATGTGGGTGTGAATGTATAATGATGCAAAAATATAAACACACAAATATGCCATCTTCTGTGTAGCTGTCACTGACTGATAGAATCACCTGCTTATCCAAAATTAATTCTTAATTAAAATAGGAGAGTCTTCTTCATGCTTAATTCTTTTTTTTTTTTTTTTTCTGGATGGCTGGAAAATAATTAGAACTCTAATTAAGCAATTTCACCTGATATAGTTATCTGAACATTAACTCATCAGCAGCACAGTGAGGGATTTTGAGTACTCAGGGAAACCTGCTCATATTCCTTCGAATCCTTTGAGTTTTGTAGTTATCAATTTCATGTGGCCTCCACAGGCTTTTGACCAAGGATTGCACAGACTTTTTCCTGCTGCATTTTTCTGGTGTTCATTAGTATAAGACCTCAATGGATTTCATTTTCTTATGGATGTTTAGAATTTTTGTCTTTTTGTTTTTTGTCATTTCATATGTGAAGAAGGCACAAAGTATCTGTGATAGCAAGGGACAGGATCTAATGAGACAGATGAGCTCTGTCCAGGTCTTCACTCCAATTTGCACTTTTCTTGGTACTGCCACTGCACATGAGTTTCTATAAACCAGGCCGTTTCACTGTATTGTATAACTGTGTGTGTTTTCTACATTAGCTGCACAATAAAGGCCTCACACAAATCTGCCTTCTAGCCATATTAGTTTCTTAGGATGCTGCTCAGGATAAACATTCAGCATTACTCTGGCAGGTGAAGTTATACCCAGCTGGCTGTGCACTGGTGAGATAAACCACAGACCTGCACCACAGTGTCCTTTTAACTTTAAACTGTACACATGAAAAATGCTCTGCCTCCTGCTACAAAAAGAAAAATTAATACCTGGGCACTTGTGATTTTTTTCTATTTAAATGCAGATTACAGCTTTCCCCAAAATAATTTGGAACCATTAATCCTTTTAGGAGGTTTCTCTTCCTAAGGCAGAGGGAGATGGACAAGGTGGATGTTTCGACATGTTTTTTTGTTCTGTGAAAACCTTTTAAGTTTTAGAAACTGGTGAATCTGGCACAGTTTTATTGAAAGAAAAAGAAGAAAACTACCTTAATACTATTACTTCTAGCACTGGAAAAGATTCATTATTTCTAGGGTGTGCCTCCACACTGAATAAGATTTGGAACCTGTATAAACTTAGCCTGGGAGACACTCAGGCTTCTCTAGTAACTCATAGTTGCCATAAGATCAGTAATTACTGAGTAGTTGACAGGTAAAGAGAGATTTAAGCAAATTCCCCATTTACTGTTCACAGGCTAAAGGCTACCTGCAGGCTGCTGTAAGCCAGCCATCCTAACAGATTTATTTGGGTTCACTGGAGTTGTGCCTGTTTCCAGTTATGCTCAAAGGAGTAATGAAACCAACATTTACGCCTCCTGCCTGTTGATATCTATTTGGAGACAGTTTAAACAGAAGCACATCTTTCTGATAGTCCCCAATGAGTCTTGAACTTGAGCAGTGGGATATGAAGCAAAACCCTTTTTTGCTGCCATGCCCTTGTGTTAATTAACTAAGTTATGATGCATCTGACAGTCAATTTAGTTTAGGGTTTTCTCTAATCCAAAAGATTCATTTACAGTCTAGTTATTGAACACCAAAATAACTGCTGCTGAACTAATGTCTTTTTTTTTCCAATGATCCAGTTCATAAAAATTTATGATGTAGCTTCAGGATAGGATGTTTCTGACAGAATCCTGTTCTTTTTCCAGATAGAAATGTCTCTTCTCAGGATTTTTTTTTTTTGAGGGGTGGAAGCTCTGGTCTTTTTGCATTAAACCAAATATACAGAGCATCCAAGCAGGCTCAAAGTCCACCCATCCCAGGAGCTGAGGAAGCTCACCGAAATCCATATGATCTTACTCCTTTCTGAAGGATCTTCACTTTCTTGAGAAAAAGCTGCTGATTTTTATGTTCTGTGCAGAGGAAGCAGTTTGACTTGAGTTATTCTGATGAGGCAAGTGAAGCAATGGGGTAGCTCAACAGAGGTATTAAACACTACCTTGAAGGCATTTTAAACTCATGTGCTTTGTCTTTCCTTCAGGTTTGCGTGCTGCACTATTGAGCATAACAGATGTAAGAATTCTGTTCTGCAATTTAACCAGCAGTAAATGCAACTGGGAAAGTATGTAGTGTGAGGAAGAATATGAAATATCAATGGCTCTTAATGATTCTTTTGCCCTTTTTTCCCACCCTCTAAAATTAAACTAATATATTTAGTTGAGTTAGGAGGCTAAAACACTGGAATTGAAAAGCTTCACTGTGAGCAGATTAGATAGCAGAGGCATCTTTTGAAAGACTTCATTTAAAAAGACCAGAAAATTATATAGTACTGTCAATCCTTTACCTCAGTTTACACAGGAGAGACAATTACCACTGAAGGGGTTCCTGCTCTTGTAACACCATGAGGGCTGGCACATGACCTTAGCTGTGGCCAGCTTGGACCACAGTATTTATCTAATCTGACCTTTTGCATAAACCAAGTTAAAATGTACTTTCACTTCTGAGAATTTTTGGACAAGTTCTCCCTTTCCAACTGGAAATGTTATCTGACTTTGAACAGCATTTCTGACCATCTGGTTTTCATAACAGATCAGAAAACTTAGTTGTAGCTGCTGCCCACCTGCAGCTCTGGAGCTTGAACCCAGGATGCCCAAAAGGGTCAACAGCAGTTTGCTCAGAAGCCAAAAAATGTGCACAATCTTTTAGAGGATAAGCAGTTGTGACTTACAGTGCATGGTCTACTGAAGACACCTTCTGATGTGTGATATTTATGCTTTACCACTATTTATTATCTACCCAGATGATCTTTAATGTCCCTTAGAACACAAAGAATTCAGTGACTCTATTATTTTAGGCTTTTGGGTGGTTACATCAATGGTGAAATAATGATAACGAAGACATGTTATTAATGAACCTTTTGGCCTATCTTTTCCTCCACTTCAGAGAAGCAAAAGGTGCAGCTGAGTACCATGTTATGATAATGTTATGATATTCTTCCCAGCTGCCTAATGACGTGGTAAGCTGTTGACACTAGTTCTAGTTAACAGCTGTTGAAATGTAACCCTTAGCAACATAAAGGAGAACATAAAAATGGTCTTCCTAAATGAAAGACCTGACAAGTGGGTGGAAGGCTTGATAAAAAACAAGCACCAAACTCTTTCCTTTTATGAGATGGAGGTTTCTCATTTCCTGCTTCTTGTGATTTCTTACAATAGTACTTGGTGCTTATCCTCTGCTTTTGTTCTCTAAAGTACTGTATAAGCATTAACTAATTAATCCTCCAAACACCCCATGAATTAAGTGAGAAAGCAATATTTCCATACGCTTTCTGCACTGTAGGGAAAATATTCGAACAGACTTTAAAAGGAGTCCTTTGCTCATTTATATGTGTTAACCTCTGTGTTACATATGTCCAAACAACAGGATTTCTTTTAGGGGCAGACAGTAGAGCCTAACATTTGCCAGCATTTATTTGATTTTTTTTTTCATTGAAGGACTGAAAATTAAGTACATATTTCCCTTCTGAAACTTGAATTGATCTCTCAGTGTTTTACGCCTCGCTCATCTCTGAGTTAAAACTTAGCACATGAAGGCAATATGTTTAATATTATATTGGCCAGTGCCTTGTATCTCCTTGTAAGATTTAATCCTTGCTTTCCCATCCTCATCTTTCCTGTGATATTTGTGTCTTTGATATCCTTGCTCATTTTTCTTCTGTCCCAAAACACACATTGTGTTATAAAATTAGACTCTAAGCACTGTGATGCTTGGAATTCCATCGAGACTGGTACTAAGTTCATTTGTTCTGACGTTATCATGTCTTGGGATCTACCTTTCTACCTGCATCTTCTATCTGTGTGCAGCCCTAGTAGATAAATTTGAGCCCACTTTTCCTTTATCTTCCACTTTCTGGTTTAAGTGCAGTTGTCCCTTTCTGCTCAGAATATGTCCAGGAGGGACAACAACCTTACAAGACTGTGAGCAAGCTGTTGGTAGCTATTACTGCCTGCAGCCACACTACTTGACAGAAATTCATATTTCATCATTTACTTGAAGTCATCACTGCTTCCAGTACCCCATATTGTGATAACTCTTGTTTTCCGGTTTGAATTTTCCTTTTATTTTTTCCACACACTTCTTTCCTGAATTCCTGATCTCAAAGATCTCCTTGTTCCCTGTGATATGTTAGATGAGTGTCAGAAGATGGCAATGAGAATTTCACTGTAGCTGCAGTGCACCCTATCCGTGAAAAATTATATATAATTGGGATCTTACCCTATAACCTTTTTCCTCCTTAATTTACCCATCCATCACATCAGGGTTACTGAGACTAATGGAAATTAGGAAAGTTTATTTTCAATGAAATAACTAAATAAATGTTAATAAAGTCTATTTAATTTAATACTCACAAAAATTTAATGTTCACTGTAACATTACTGTTATATCAGGTACTGCAATCAAAGATGATTAAATCATCTTTGACATACAGAGTAACTCTGTCTTCTAGAATAAACTATTATATGGAAAACTAAAAATAATGACACAAGAAAATGGTTTTTGACATACTCGGTATATGTAGGCTTATTTTGGGTCGGACTTTTTCCCCTTCATTACCAACACACACTCTCCTGCTTGTCCTGGGCCCCTATTCCAGCATGTATACTGTGTCTTGATAGCCTCCAGGCTATTCAGTAGAGGCCAGAGTAAAATATTATTTTGTTGTGGTTTGATTATTGGATTATTTTTCTTACTTTTGCATTCTTAAGTCACCTGTTATATACTCTGTTAAGCACATTGCTCTCTGCTGTCTTTAATCAGAATTCCTTTTAGATTTGAAAGATTCCCCTTGGCTTGATAGTAGTGCCTTTGAGTTTGAGCTTCCAACCTTCCTGTGTTAACAGACTGATTGTTTCCTCTCTTCTAAAAAGTGACTCCATATACAGTTTATCAAAAATTTCTCTTTTTATCAGATTTAGTTGCATTTCTATCATGGAGAATGTGATTGCAGCTATTAATGTTCTTCTGACTTGTTTTTGACTTGTAAGCTGTAGCTGTTTAACTAAAAGCATAAGATTGTGTTCTTAGTACAATTTGCCACTGTCCTGTGTTAGTGCTGGCAAAATTTTTTGTTGTGTTTTGGACAGCCACCTTCCCTCAAAGAAACAGACAGGGCAGTTTTATACCAGTCTGCTCAGTTTTATTTGTTTCCTGCAGTTGCACATCAGCAGGTTTACTTTTTTAAATAATTATTATAATAATTTTAATTTTCACGCTAAAAGAAGAATGTACAACACACTTCTGGGAGGACACCTGTTGTCTACAAGATTTTCATTTTTCTGTCCCAGTTCCTCAGGACCTGGGACAGTTTAAAGTCACCTGATCTAGCTTTCCAAACTCTTGCCTTCTCTATAGCTGCCTTCAATTACCATTTGTACTACATAGAATTATAAGAGTACTGGTATAATTTAAAGACAGGAAAAATACCTTTTAGGAAGATCTAGCTATACATTTTATCAAACACAGGAGAAATTATTAGATATTATCTTTTACTGTATAGAACAAAAATTTCAGAATAGCTAAAAATCCTGTGGCAACACAGTGATTTATTATGCCAAAACCCAGACTGGGAGAAGTGCTGCTTCACTTACATCCATGTGGGCTGTCAACTCAGCTCTTGTGGAAGCACTGTCCATAGCCCTGTGAGGAGATCCTATATGCCATAATTCTTGCTTGTGTTCTAGCAGCACTCAGAAACTAAGAAATAATGTTGTTCTTTTTGCTCTACTCCATGTTCCCTATTTTCTAGGATTGCCTAAACCAGTGCTCTGTCAGAGAAATACCACATTGCAACACTATTTTGTTCATCTTGAAAAGTCCAGTTCTTCATCTGCCACAGGTTCTTGGGTTTTCCATTTGCTTTTAGAGATTTACTTATGGTTGGAAGGTCAGAGTCTGCCCAGAAAATTTTAACTTGCATTATAGAGCAAAAGACAGATGATGAAATCTTGTTCTTCATGTAGCCTTATTCTCAGCTATTTTATTCTAAAGTCACTTAGCAACTGGGCTTTTAGGAGTTGTAAGATGGACTTTTCAGCTTCAGAGCAGTAAAAGTCCTCTGTTTTTTCACTCTGCCCTAGCCTCATCTGATAAAAATCAGATGCATATGAAATATTTTTATAGAATGGGGAGTGATACTACTGGAGTTTCTTTCAAGCCATTAGGTAAATCAGAATCTGTGGAACCAGGCAACCATGAAAAATATCTGACGTTTTACATTTACTGCTCCTTATTACATGTAGAGGAAAATGTCCTTTGAGTTTTCTTCCTTTTTTTTTTTTTTTACATTTCTAAAGGGATTCAACTACTCTGATGGACCTTTCAGCACCTCCATCCTTTTATTTAGAGTATTTTAGTACATTTTCTTTTACTCTTTATCCATATGGGTAATCTTTCTGATCTATTGTTTGTCTCAGAGCTTTTTAATTTATTGTTTCAGTTTCTACTGCCTTTGAATTATGAAACAAAAGCTGCTTAAAAGTGCAATTTCCTTTCAGCATCAACAGCAGTCAAGAGACCAAATAGACTCAACAGACTCCCAAAGTACAGCAGATTAAAACTACCTTAGTTTCTTGGCAAGGGATTGCTAAATTGTCAGAGGAGTGGAAGGTTTGAAGGCTGTAAGCTTTGGTTGAAATAGGGGAGAAAAAGGAACAACCCTAAAGGCAGAGAGAAATAAGGTCTGTTTTGTCTCTTCTGTCATCCACAAATCCAAACCTTCACTTTAAGGACAGGGCAGTTTTTCCTAATTTCCGCTCCTTTTCACTCAGTCCTTTCACAAATAAAAGTCTTTAATGCAAACTCATTAACTACCCCCCTCAAACCCATCTATATGTTATATATAACTCATGAAAGAAAACATAATGATTTATGAGAAACACATTGTGCCAGAGAATTAACCACTCCAAAGTAAAACAGATAAAAATGGATATAATATACATACGTCAAGTGACTCAAAAATATGTGATTTGTCATTAATGTAATGGAATTCTGCAAATATAAACAAGGAAGCTGTCAGATTTCAGATAAAACTCCCAAAACATTCAGAGGGGCATTAGTCATATCTGGAGAACAAGTTTTATTCTTTAAGACAGAAATAATTGGGCTGCTGTAAAAGATTTCTGTGAAAACTATCCACTTGGAAATGTGTGCCTTTCCCTGCTGTTAGTGGAAGTGCTGTGACGGGTCTGTCAGTCACTCAAGCTGTGGTGCTGCAAAAGCAGCTCAGCACTTCTATTTCAAGTGGGTCTGTCGAAGTACTTCTATAACAAACCAGCCTCCACTTCTCCTCCAGTACAAACAGCAATCTTCAGCATTTCAATCACATCAGACTCTTCGGTGGAGGGAGAAAATTTCAGCACTATTGTATGCAAAACATAGAAGAACTTTTCCAGTTTCTTTTCCTTTACTGTCCAAGAAACATACCAAAAACCAGAAGAGCCTTCTTTAAAAAGTAATATTTTCTAAGAATTGAAGAAGTTATAGCAACAAGGCAAAAGCATCAATTCTAATGGATGGATGGAAAGTTTTCAAAGGCAATTAAAGAAATTATGGGCTGCAGAACTCGAGTGTAGGAGTAGCTGATCTGAAGGGCTGTATTTTTTAATGGACTTTTCTGGTAAGCTGTCAAGATGCTTTTCCCCATGAATTTTCAATCATTTTGCTAACTCTCTCCATTTTACTTACTGTTTTTTCAATTATGGTGGTTACCAGAAACTGTTCCCGTTTCACTGAGATCAGTAATTCCCAAACTACTCGCCAAACACTGATAGCTACAAGGCTGTAATAAGCAAGATTCATTCTCAATAAAACAGTGTGGGTTTTCTAGGCCCTTTCACGTGTGATATTTGGCCCCAATTGGAAATGTTTGTTTTTTAAATGGAGGAAACATGTAAGAAACATTTTCTATTTTTCAAGAGATGGAAGGAGTTGTTAGTGTTAGACAGTAACAGCAATACCAACATCAAGAAGGGAGACAGATAAGTCACTACTGTATTACCTATTAACAGATGTGAAACTGGTAAAATAAATTCTCACAGACTGCATCTGGACTGAGCTGGTGTATTCTGCAATGCATCCTGGCTCCTGGTCACCTGAGCCTCCCACTGGGGCCAGCCCACATCAGGCTCCTGCAGGCATGAAGGGCTGATAAAATGGAGTGATTCTGCCAGCTGGGCCATGGGGGAAGACTTGGATCCATAATCTATGTGCTCAGCTTCTGAAGAGAGATTGTGCTTTAGGGACAAGTCATGAATTTCGGACTCAACTGAGAACTCCCTTGGAACTGTGATTTAGAGTGGGATTTTGATGGGGATTGCCTCTAGTGGCTGGAGCAGTTTTAGATGATGGAAGAGCTGCGACAAAAACAAGAAGCTGAGCAATAAAACAATTAATGTCCTACTTTTGCCTTTTTCAGCTGCATCTCTGCTGAACAGTATTAGCAGAGTTTACCCAGCTGTGTTATACAATTTCTTTAAAAAAAAAAAATTCCCTTTCTTATCTAGCATATTGTTTTGCTGTGTAACATATGGGTTTAGGCTGTGGCAAATTTCAGGTTGACCATAATGAAACAATGACCAGCCTCAGTGAAGGCAGAAAGAAATATTTCTGTAACTTTCCTGTCCTCAGAAGCACATTCAGAAGTGACCAGATTGTATAATTCTCCATTTTCATCGTGGAGCTAAAGTTTCTGGGTGCTCGAAGTATATACAGCGACTGTTTTGGGGGATGGGGGAAACTCTAGGGAGAATTTATTTGTCAGTTTTTCCTGTGCTACTGGACAGAATGGGGTTCATAATCACTGGAAGATCAAGGAGCAGGGATTTGTGGCTTGACCCTGGAGGTCTGTCGTGGTTTCTTCAGCCCACTGCCTATTTCCCCAGCCAGTCATCTGGCCCTGTTCAATCATGCTGTTTTCTCTCTTCTAAGTTCCTCTTCCTACTCTCGCTTTCTTTGCCTGCAGTGTCTCAACCTGCTCTCTTCACACATGTCATCCCAATCCCACTTGTCTATCCATGTCCAATGGTCCTTCCTCAACTCATTTGATGCCCACTTTCCTTGCTTTTGGGTCTTAGTCCTAGTCTATCTCCAACATTTTCATCAGTCTCAGATCAGCTCCATGCTACCACCTGGGCTCTTTCAGCAGTCTCACTTCCTTTCTGGTCCCATTCTTTTCCATCCTGGCATGTCTCACACAGTTCTTCTTGTTGTTTTTCCAGTTCCTATTCATCTGTCCAAATTGCTTAAGCTCTAGCAACAAGCTTCTCCAAGTTTTTAAACTATTTGTCCAAGCCAGCCAAGTTAGTCTCTGTGGTTTTTTATAGCTCCCAGTCCCCATCTCTTTCAGCTTTTTTGCTTGCTCAGCAAAGTCCTGTTTGCATTGATCCATCTCAGGGTTGGGTCATTCTCTCACAACATTTCAGCCTAAACATTTTGTAGAAATAGCAAAGGATTTAAGAATATGAAGCACTGGGAAATTTGAACAGGGGATGGTGTTAGCCTAAACACAACATAGATTGCAATCTCACTGGAGTAACATCCTTGTCTATTTTGCTGCATATCCATAAAGTGCAGTGGAAGCCATTAGAAGCATTTATTTTTATTTTACTGTCTACCAATAGCGTAACTGTCCATTAGAATTTAGATCTCTCATACTTTGGAGAAAATTGAAAGCACATCACGTAATAGAAGATGGTAGTTGAAACAATAAGCCAGATGCTAAGATGGTGTAAATCAGTGTGAGTGTAAGGAAGCAATTCCAGTTCGTGCTCACTGCAGATCTCCTCTTTTGAATATATATTCGCTAGTAAAAGAAATGCTAAGAGAAAAATTGTTAAACTGAGACTAAAAATCTGCCTTGTAATAACAGCAACTTGATCAATCTTGTTTCTCTCTTGAGCTTAATTTGAATGCAAAAACAGTAGGTTTTTTATTATCTAAGTAAACTTTCTAATTAAAAAAACAATCAAAGTTTTATAACACAAGCATAAAATGTAAAGAGCTCAGTTCAACTATGCTGATTAGAAACTGAAGTTGTGTCTCCTAATAAAAAATATAGATTTACTTTTTTTTCCTCTTGGTACAAATTACATAAATTTTTAGGGGTTTTGTCTTTTTATTTCATTTTGATTTTAATTTTGTTTGTTTTTTTGTTGGGTTTTTTCCACTATAGTCTGAAATGATGTAGTACGAAGCAAAGACATTTCCACTCCTTCAGAGTCTTTCACTTGCCCTATTTGGATATTCTGATTTAATTTTCCCCTTCTCTCTCACAAGACTCTTCCTTTCTGTTTATTTTTCCTAGTCCTCAGGATTGTTGAATAATGGTAGGGAATTTACCTCTTTCCATTTGTGGACACGAATTTATTTAAACTAGTTTCAAAAGAGCTAATTTCTTTATTAATTTTTTTTTCTTCTTAAGCTTCATCTGTGTAAAATTATTTTATGGTGTTTATAACCACTTTAGTTTGTTTCGAACTCCTGATAGCAACTTTCTTAAATATAACTCTTGAAATAAGTTTTGCTTCGGGATTTACCCTAAGTGCTCGATGTATGCCAGGGATGGCTGAGTAACACCAGTGCTTTTGTACAGTTGACAGACACATCTTGGTGAGCATTGGGTAGCCAACTATGTAGTTGTGATATTTATTAACTTCTGTTTTGTAACTTCTACATATTTGGCTTACACAAAACCAAGCATGGATCAGTGAGTAGTGTTTAGGGACCTCTGTGCTAACAGTTCAGCTTGGGTCTCCAGAAGGAGACCTGACAAGAATTAATCTGAAGGATTCAGAAAAAAAAAATCCTTTTGATTAAATGAACATCTACATGGAGGTGTTTTATTTTTGATTTTCCTCAAGAAAAAAATCTCCTTTTACCGTTCATTGATCACAGATGTTAATATGAAAAAAAAGGAGCTACAGAACTTTGCTACTTTTTATCTTTACAGTTTTTATAGACAAGTTAAAACTTTTTCAAGTATCTTTATCTTCCAAAAATCTTCCAAAAATCTTCAAAGCTAAACTTTGATACAAATACCTGCAACAGATCAACGACCACTTTTCAGTATTCCTCCCAATAACATCCAAACCCCAAACATTTTATCCATGACACCAAACCTGAATCACAAATATGACTGGTGATGTAGAACTGCTGATTGCAATGGCAAATCATGTCATCTTCTACAAAGATGTAAGGTTTTTCTGGCTTTAGCCTTTCCTTAGTAATTTCAGAAAGGCTTTTTGCTGTCATCTAAACCTACCCAGCTGCTTTATCATGGGCTGGCAGTGGCACACTACATAAGATGTAATAAACTACAGTGTAATTAAACAGCAAATATCCATAAATAAAGTAATTTTCTCTATTCTATCTGTTGATATTTCCCAGCTTGAATGCATTTAAATAATTTATCAGTTTGCTTGTTTGCTTATTTCAGTTCTAAAAGACCACAAAAAAAATTCAAATTGTCCATGCAATCATCTATTAAAAAAAAGTATATACAGGAAAGAAAGTCCCAACTGTACAATTAGACAACAGGGGTGAGGAGGTACATGATATAAAAATGAATGAATGAAGAATCAAAACATGAGTCTGCTGGCAGCTCTGACTTTTAGTTTTTACAGTGATTGGCATGCTAAACTTTGAAATCCTAACTCAATGATATAAATGAGGGAATCTTTAGACACTGAAGGTGTGAATCCTTTAGACATAAACTATTGATCAAGTCTGGATCCAGCTGCACAAATACTTCCTCTGAGAAGGAGTTTAGAGCACGAAGGGGTACTTATGCTCATGACTGAACAGGAGGGTCTCCCCGACAATTCTGTCTGATCCTCTCCACTATGGAGTAAATAACCAATGTACCTGGCCATTAAAACTTGCTAAACCACCGGTGTATTTTCTGTTGCACTTTGTAATATCAATAAAGCTTATTGTTGTTTCTCTCTTATGAGTGAAGTGCACAGGTCCATCAACAACAAAAGGTGATACTGGAATGCAGACAAATATGAGACCACAGTGGTATTGCACAGCTGCTACCCACCAAATGTCTAATATGGCAGAAGCAGGGAAAAAACGTGGAATACTTCTAGTTGTCTTGTTTGATAGAATAATGAAACAATGCTGCTTCTAGGTGTCATTACAGCGTCTGTAAGTGGCTCAAATATTTTTGCACCTCTCCTTTTTATCTTGGTGGCCCCTACTGTTCCTATGATATGCAGGAGAAAGTCACTGGAGGATAAATCTAGAGTTTAACTATATTTATTTGGCATATTTTCCACATACTATGAGAGGCTGAATCCATGTTTACAGGAGAAATGGCATCCCAAGAAAGAAGGAGCACTCTGTTAACTGCTGCCTTACAAGCACTCCTTGTTTCACAATTTACAGTAGGTAATAAGTAAATGTTTGCACAAATTAGATATGATTTAAGTGCCACAAAGTAAAGAAAAAAAAATTAAATGCAAACACAAGGATTTGTAGTGCATCAGATGATTGATGAAAAATTAAGCTGTATACAAAATTAACATCAAGGCACTTCGATATTCTTATTTGACAGCACTGTATGGTTTTCTTTTAGACATTTTTCTTCCTAACTTGTTGTTTTCTAGTGTGTCCTCTGCCTGACATGAAAGTCTTAAAAATGAATTAATTCACTGAACACAGTGCCCATACCCAGTCACAGAAAGGCTTTATACCTTTTTTTACTGCCCACTCTGCTTCATAGGCCTGTTGGCCAGGCAGTGTTGTAAGATGGGGACGTTCTGTGTCTGTTTGTACAGCAACTGTTCTGCATGTCTGTCCGTGTTTGTGGTTCAAGATGACACTATGGACACATCGTTATTTTTGCATTTTCTGTCCATTGTCTTTCCAAAGCTTTTGAGACTAATCTAAGCTGAATTGCAACATCAGGGAGCCTGGCCCCATCCGAAAGAACTCAGGTAACTTTCAGTTTGCCTAGGAATGGTTAGAGTTCCAGGTGTTGGAGAAAATTGTTTTAAAAGATATAAAGGACAGGGAGAATCTGTTTGTTATTACTGCCTATTCCTCTGGAGAGCAAAGGTATCTAAAGTGCAGCAGCTGGACCTGGCTGTTCCAAGGCTGTGTCCAGTCTGTATTTTGGTATTGTTCCTTATGTCCCTGGTTCTTTTTCCCTAGAAAAAGGCCTTATTTTTTGCTTTCTTCTTTTGATTTTCCTGCCCTGCCATTCTTGTTAATAAATTCGTAAATGCTTTCCAGAATTCATTTTCTTTGTCCAGCAAGGAGCTTCGTCATATCCACCAGAGACAATCAGCTCTTCCCTTGCCCTCCTACATGCTGTGCTCTTAGAAATTGCCTCTGTCTAGGTTGTCTTGTCAGTAAATGAGATTCAATATGAATAAAGCACTCTTTGTTACAAGGTTAGATTTTTACCAGTTCCGCCACTGCCAGCTTATTTTGCCAGGTGGTTTTGGGGTCTACAACCCTATCTGAATATCAATGTCTTTCTCATTCTTTAGAAGCATGCTTGTAACTTATGTGCTTCAAAACCTTCAGGTATATCCATCCACACAAAATGAGGGATATGATGCTCAGCCTTGTTCCATGGTCTCTTTTGTTTAGCAGTATAGACACATTCCTCATGTCTGACATTAACATTTACTTAATTTTACATCAAGCCTAACACAATAGCATCTGATTGCTAGAGGCCTCTCCATACTTCTAAAATAAGAATTATTATTAAATCATTATCATGTTTAGTAATGAAGATGATGATTACAATAATAAATACTCTTCTCCCTCAAGAGCTTTCCTTGTGTTAGTCAGAAAAACTGTGTTGCTAATCTCAGGGCTCCCTGATTCCTCTTAGCTTCAGTGGATGAATTGCTGTTATACTTTCCTGCATTTGTGATGTTTCTGCTATTTCTACAAATCTTTCCTACTTCATATGTGGATTCCAAAAATCCAATTAGGAAATTTCAGGATGCAGAGAAGACATAGAAAGGTATTTCTGATGAACACAGCATGATAGTGTATGGATGTTGTTTCAAGATCTATTTTAAATATGTCCTGTCTGTATGCAGTGAAAATGATACTGTGAGATAGGAGAAGGCATTTTAAGAGGATTATGAAGTTGTAGAAAATATTTTCAAATAAAGGTTCGCATTCTTTCTTGCCACTAAATAAAATTACTGGAATATCTTGTCTAGCATAATAAGTTTGCTGTGTCCGAGTTCTGATTTCTTGAATTAAAATGCCTGTTCTGCAAATATGCAACTGGGATCAGTAACAGTTCCAAATAAGTCAGAGCCTTCCTGGAATATGCAGTATGAAAAAACAGTCTTTTTTCTCCCCTCTGCTGTCCAGAAAAAGGAAAATTTAAATTTTATGGCCATAGAACAGTGTCTCTGATGTCGTATTTAAGACCTGAAAGTATTGGCCTGAAGGGTATGGTAAGAAGCTGGACTTGTAAGCTCCTTGCCCCAAAAAGCAGTACTTTGAGAAATATGTATCCTTCATAGCTATACTCAGGGGAGCTCATAAGTTGTGGACTGGAAACTTTCCTGTTAAACTTACTGCAATTGAAGGATTGCAATTTCATATTAACCACTACAGGTTTCTCAATTACTCTAACAATGGGTCCTTTTGCTCCACTGAGGCAATAGCCAGTTTGCAGAAATTTCCAAAGTTCTATGGACAAAATTTCTGGAGCACTTACATTATGTAGGAAAAATAACCTGATAAAAATTCTGTCTGCTTCTTTTCTCCCTGAATCCCTCAGGAGGTCACTGTGGATCACTGCCACTCTTCTGCACTTGTAATCCTACTGCTGCAATTTTAAAACCTTTTAAAAAGTGCCTGTATTTTGTATTGGTAAATAAATAATGGCTACATATGATTTTTCTTCTTTAAAAATTGAATGCTCTTTGGGCTCTTGTTATTACCTCTGTGTAGTACTAAATGTCAGGTCAGTGAGACTGTTTTCATCTCTACAAAATTACTCCCAGGTCTGTTATTAAGGAAGCAGAGTTGGCAATAAATACTGTATTAAAAATTTAGTAATAGTAATAATCTAGCAATTGTAGCAGCATTTCAGTTTTTACCTACATGTGTTGCAGGCCAGAAGGTGATTTTTGGAAAATTGTTAAGTAGAACATCACTTGCTGGTTAAACTTGTGGAAGAGCACATGGAGTTTGTGGTATCCATATAGAACAGACCTGAGATACAACCTTAAAAACCTGAGTAAATCCCGGTAACTAAGGATTTGTGATATTAGTCAATGAGCTCCCAGCAGCTCAAGTCACAAGCTCCCTTTTACACAGTGCCAGAATGACCTGGGGCAAGGGACAAGTATCCCTCCAGCAGCTCTCCACAGGTACAACTGGGGTGCTGAGAACCAGTGTGAAGAATGTGCAGAAGAAACGGGGAGATTGGTGACATCATGTCCTGCAGAAGTGTTCCCAGACAGGGCTGGACATTAGTCCTGTTTCCCATGTTCATGGAGCTGGGGTGTTGCCTAGGCATGCATTTACAAGGTAGGCATTTGCCAATGGTTATAGCCAGCAGACATTATAGATTTCAAGTCTTCTTTTTCCCTTGGGGAACAAGTACAAAAAGGTGATATACCTAATTTATAGGCATCTGAGTAAATACTCTATGAACATATGCTTGAATTTAAATTTTGTGTTGTAGACAGAAAGATAAGAGGTATAGAGTAGATGGGAGTACAGCAAACTTTTGTGTTAATGCATGCCTGGTTCTATGATTCTAGGATCAAGGGCTGACAATAACCATGCAGCACATGCTGCAATCCTATAAGGTCCTTTAGAAATACCAAGAAAAAGGTACAGTAAGTCATATTTAAAGAAATTAATTCCCTATCATTCCATGGCAGGTAAGAGGGGTGGTGTTTCATCTTTGCCAAGGATAAAAATGTGTTCCTGACACAGTGCAGTAGGATACACAGACACAGGAAAATGTATATAATAGATATGATGGATATGAAATAATTTTTTGGCATTCTTCCTAGGTTACTAACTACATGGCCATTTAGAAAATACTAATTCTCAATGCAAGAGGCAGCACTAAGAATCAAGATTACTAAAAAAGCTGTAAGTTCAGTAACTTAAAAATAAGAAAGGCTTACAGAATACAAAGAGAAATACAGAAACAAGAAAGAAAATAGGAAATCTTCTAAAATCTAATTTCCTGACAGAGATATTTATTGTTATGTTTGAGATTATGGGCTGAGCCCTGCCGCTTCCTATACACCCTGTCCCAGTCCTTAAGATTAAAGCTGTGAATATTTCTATTATGCACAAAACTAAAATGCTTTTTTTGCACTATGCCAGAAGGCTAACTTTGTAACTAAGGCACCATCTTCATGTCTCCAGAAGAACAGAATGCATCTCTGATTTGTTTTATTAGAAGATCATTGCCATTAAGGAGCTTATTTTTCTCGTTCACATGACTGGTGGTGTAATACCAATTTAATTATGAGCAAATATGCAGTGCAGTGTATCTTCTTTTCCCTACCGGTACATGAATTACATTAGACTCACAGGTGCTCTCCTCTGAACCTCTGTGGTTCATACATGGTGCTGTAACCATGACTCCCAACATCAAGTTTGAAAGCACTAATTTAGAATTACTGACTCTCTGCAGCAGTCAGACCTGCAAGTGTCTGCATTACAATTATCAGGGGCTGATCTTTGACTTGCTCATTTATTAAAGATGTGGGACTATAAAAGGGAACCAGTGAAGAAATGCACAGTATCCCGTTATACTGTCTTAACCACAAAGCTGCAATCCTGAGTTTCCCTCACCATTACTCCCATCTGACAATTTTTCAATATTCAGAGACCAGTTTGCATTCCCTCTTGCTGACTGGATAGGAATTGCTCCAGGGATTGCTTCTCATTTGCATTTTCCTAATAGTGCTACCATTAGCCTTGATAGCTTTGTTGAGAAGGTTGCAGAAAGTAATAAGTATATTCAGCTGGGATCTTGTGCTCTCTTGTTTGGCTTATTTTGAATTAAGATTTTTTGCTGTTGAGGAGAATTAATTGAAATAGTGCTTCAGCTTTTATTTGGAAGGCAAAGTTTTCTCTCCTACTGGAAAAATTTAGTGTTCCTCCTGCTACCTTTGCCCAGTCACTAATTATCTCTTAGCATCTATAAGTCATCCTCCCTCTGATATAGATTACAGTGCTTGAAAAAGATACAATGCAAACGTTCTATTAGATCAACTCATTAATTAGCTAATGATCAGTTAATTAATTAATAAGTTGACATAGTGGTGTTTGGTCATCGGTTGGACTTGATCATCCCAGAGGTCTTTTCCAACCTAATTGATTATGTGATTCTGTGTGGTTCCATGATTCTGTAATTGTCCTTATCTGGTTTTGCTCAGCCAAAACTTCGGAATGGAGAGCTAGAAACAGTAATTACCAAATATTGGAAAAGTGTAAGGTGCAGTAAGGTGAATGATCTCTCACTTAAGGATTATTGAAGCAATTATCAATATTATGTGTGAACAAAGCAAAGTTGCACAAAGATGTGGAAACTGTGTTAAGAGCAGTAGCTACACATTCCCGTAACACACAAAACTGAAACTAAATACTTTAAGTAAGTGATGGCTACACAAAGATTGAAATAGTTCTCTCAGTAGTGTGGGTAGAGAAACTGTTTAAACAAGTACAAGGCAGGAATAAGAAGAAATAAATGGCAGTGATTTTTTTTCTGCTTTATATGGCAATATTGGCATGGAAAGGATGAAACTGTGCATTGAAATAGGAACAAAGAAATAATACATTGGAGAAAGGTGACAAAACAATTAAGGCACTGAGGTTTTTCTGTCCGAGGAGACTGCTTGTAGAGGGTGAGGAAACCTTGCCACTAGGGAGTGTAAGACAGAAGAAGGAGTTAGGCTGTGTCATTTAACTCTACCTGACGCTCCTCATGAGACAGGTGCTGCCATGTTAGAAGGAGCAGAGTACATGAAATAAAGTAGATTTGCACATGGACAGAAACAGAAAGAGATAATGACCCACACCTAGTAAATATGACAAAACTCTGTTTGAGAAACTCCAAAAACACTGCAGTTAATTCTGACCTTAGGGCAGATGCTGACAAGTCACTTCCTTTTTTTTATGCTTTGAGTCTTCTGTAAAATGATCCTGCTTCATCTGTTGCCTATCTTGCTCTTAAAAGGGAATCATAATTGTTTGAGAAAGGACTTTCCCTGGCGCATAATGGGTTTTTGCATACAGAATTCCTGAACTGTGGCCTTAGTCCATCTGAGAATGGGGTCTGTCAGTCACTGGAGCCCGTATGCTCTCTCCCTAAATACATGCAGTACACAGCCTATCATAAAACAGTCTGGTACGTCTGAAGGGAGTGATGATAATAATAGAGATAAGTCTGATAATTATAGTAATAGTCAATGATTTACTGATAGATCTCTAGGTTAGATATAATTGATTCTGAAAGTGAATGAGACCTGTATTTACCCAGGAAACACGTGGTTTTAATGCAGTTGCTGGAACAAGCTATTTGCACAGAGGAATTATGAGCATTTCAGGATTTACATTACTAGCCTCTTCCAGCTCACAACACAGAGGGCATATTTAGCTGGGCAAGGCTGCACAGTTTCTGCCTCTGCTCTGCTGGTTTTAGGAATGAGCATATTGGACTTAATTTTCCAAACTTGTCAGCCCAACTCTCACAAGCATTACATTCAGTTAGAAGGAACACCAAAACCAATTTAAAACAAATGACAAAAGGAGGAATCTACAATGAATAAAGTTCCTTTCTTTCCTGTAATGGCCATCCCACTTTCTCAGCTGCTGGGATTACCCCTCAAGAGAATAACGGTGACTACACCTTTTTCAGCTTATTTTAAATCTCCACAATGATTTTTAATTTTCTAAGTGTGTGTGCATTTTAAAACAGCTTTCCTTGTAAATGTAAATGATACAGGAATGGTCTCTTAATGGCTTGCTTTGATGTCCAGTATTAACTTAAGTGTGACTCATTTAGTCAACCTTCTGCTGCAGGCAGCAGGGGAATCAAATTGTTATTATTATTATAATTTTGGCCCATGCAAGTGCCAGGTTATTCAGTGTGTCTCACAGTCATGTTGACTCCTCTAGCTTACACAAGGTTTTTTATGCTTGTTATGTGCCAGTTCTGTCAATTCAACTGAGGATTTTCATTTGCCCCTCATTTCACAAGTGCATCTCAACATAAATATTATCACTTAGATTTGGTTTTATAACAGCTATGCTCAGGTGTATAAAAGTGACCTCAGCATGTTCGGTTTGAAAAGTGCTTTGGAAAGGAACACACTCGGGAAGGATATTGGGGCAGATGTGTCCTACTGGCCAGTTGGGTCCCTTTTGAAGTTAGTTTAAAATAAATATCAAGCCTTTTCTTTTTAATGTTAAATTACTTAGCATCTGTCTCTGGACTTGTACCTTTATCTTCTGCTGTGCAGTCAAAATACTCTTTTATTATTTCCTGCCACAGCTGATCCCATATCCTCTCCATCTATGTGTTATCAGTGCTTCACATCTTCTAGCAGGTGCTGAAATTTGTTCTCTAAATGTTAATAGAAACAGCAGAAGAATTTTGAACATTCACTAGCAAGTGTCCTCGGAAAACCAGCAGTTGAAAGAACCCAACAAAAAGCTCCTGCCAGAAACTATTTGATCATAAACCTCTCAAGCAGAAAATTGGCAATCACTGCAGAAACAATTCCTCAGGAAAGTATTCAACTTTCAAATAACCCTGAAACACAACTCAATATAATTTGATTTCCAGTGAGCACATCTAGCAGGCCATCCCTCCACCAGAAACCAGTGCAAGGTAAAGACTGACTGTTGTCCCCACAGTCCCAAGAAATTTCATCCTTTAGGAAGAGAGGATACAAAAAATCCTTTTTATTATAATGACTGTAATTCCCTACATGTGCTAACTCACACAGAAGTGACGAAACCCCAGAAATTCTTGGCTGATTCCTATAAAAGCACCAACATTTTTGGAAATTTCTGTATGGGTATACAGTAATTAAAACATATCTGTGAAGTGTGTAAATTCAAATTCTCCCTTACATGCTCCCCAGGTGTGTGTGTGAGGTGGGAAACACCAGAGAGGCTGTATACATGTGAGTACACTGGATTTGAAGTGCAAAATGGATGTGCCATTACTTGGCACATACATGCAGCAGAAGATGAAAGGGAGAAATGGTCTGGGACCAGCCTCCTACAATTACAGCTCCTGGCTGAAATAAGCTTGGGGTGAAGCAGGCAGCTTTGTAGAAGCCTGTGGATTGTTAATTGTTCCAGATCTCCTAGGTGCCATGTACAGGGAAACAGAAATAAAGATGTTTTTGTGCACTCTGGTAAGTCTTCATCCACAAACACAAAAGGGCATGTTGCAATATGAAGCAATTAAAACTTCTTTCCATACAAATACCTTAGGGTCAATGAGAAGCTCTGCAGACAAGGAGAATGAACAGTGAGCATGTCATTTACTTGGGATCACCACTTTTTACTTCATTGAAAATATCTTTGCAAAGATGCAAATACAACAATCAGAAATGTTTGGTTTCTGAACACAAGAATGTAGGGTATGCTGAAGAAATATAAAGAGAAAATATCTACCATAAGAAAGCATTAAATATACTTAAATGTAAGATTATGGTATCAATAAACAAAGCAGTGTATAAATTCTACAAAGCCCAGTGTATACAGCTTTCCCTCTACCACCTCATCTCATTCAATTTTATTTCTCTCACCTCATTAATATCTGTTTTCCAAAAGGTGGATTTTGGGAAAAAATTAAATTGTAGACTTTGATCACTAATTATTGGCGATGGAGAGATGGGGATAACTGAGCTGGATCAGAAGCCAATTTTATTGAGAATACAAAGGGTTTATATGGGGCTTACTTGTATGACACATATATAGGATTCTATTTTTAGTAGAAACTTCCTATTGGTTACACATTTTTCATGGCATCAGTTAATTGCTAATCATTACAAAGTTTTACAACATGGGTCTTGGTCACTTCCACACCAGAGAGCAGTTATCTCCCATGATTTCTGCTTGATTAGGCTTAAGATATCAGGATCCTTTATCAGTTCCATTGTACTCTCTGTCTTTACTCTCCATAACTAATTTAATCCATGCCTAAATCATATGACTGACTTGCTACAAGAGAATGTTTTAAAGACTCTTAGTTTACATTCTGGAATGATAAAAACTAGCAAAGGCATGAATAAAAAAAAAATAATTTTTAGTCTACCACATTGTTTTTTAAAGCATTTACTCCTGATTTTGACCAAGAAGAAAAACTGAACAGCAGTCAAACATTTTGAGTAAGATCATCTCCCAAATATACAAATATATCTCATCTGTAGAAAAAATATAGTCAATCTATGTGTTGCCTCAAGTCCTGTCCTCTGTGCAAATGAAATTCAGCAAGGCTGATTTTTCAGGATGTGTGCTGATATGTGCCTGTGCATTAGATGTCAGCAATTAAACCCTCAAAGGTGTGTGTGTGTGTACATATTTGTATGGAAAACGAATGGAGTGGGGCAACTGCTGGTGGCAAGTCTTTCACATGTATCCGTCTCTGCCTCAGGTAATAACAGTAGCAGAAATGAAAAAAAGAAATCATTGAGGAATGAGGTGAAGCATTTTAGTTTCAGAATGCATAATATGCAGCCCTGAGTCCTTATCAAGGAAGTACTAAAGGGATTAAATGCCTTTTGAATTTCTGAAAACCAGACCATAATATTAAAGTTTTAATAATTAGTATTTCTCATCTAATGCACATCACAGTAGAGGATTCCTGTAAACTTTCAAACTCCCAGCTTCCTAAAGCAAAAACTTGAGATGTTGTATATAAGTGGATTTATAATTGGGTGTTTTTGAAATGATGCACTGATTATAATATACAGTTTACAGACTGAAAAAACAGTAGGAGCTTTCAAATTTTTAGTAATTTTTAAAATTACAGGGAAAGTAAATAGCATTTGTGTCTGCTGGGACATAAGAAGGTAGGAGTTTATTATATACTCCTGCCTAACCCAAGATCTGAACTATTCATAAACCACTTGCCACCAAGTATATATTTTTCTTTCATTCTTGGTGAGAAAATACCAATTTGCTATAGAATTTATAGCATCTTTTATATCTGTCATATAAAGAACACTCAGTTTTACCAATATTTAACAAAAAAATGTGTGTCTGGTAAAACCAAGGCAGGAAGACGAAGAAGCTAATTTTGAGGAAACATTTTATTTCTTTCCTTGTCTGTCAGTCTAATTTAATATTAATAAATACTGTACAGAACAGGTACAGAACATATTTTCAATTTTTCCCTTCCTCATGCTTTTTGTGAGTTGTCTAATGGCCACTGTGGTATTATTTTAGTTTTTGAGAACTACTGTTATCGCTATTACCTTACTTTCACAATAGGTATTGTAAGAGAGGGGAGGCACCCTTACAGATCTTGGAGACAAGCTTTCCCTGATTCTTCCTTTACCATGAGCTTTTAAACCCATAGCTATCAAGCAAAAATTTATTAAAGGATAATGAAATTGCATCAGATTATCACGATATTGAGAGTTTTGCTTAGGCATTGACACATTTATTGTAGTGAAAAGTCCAGATTTTCCTTCATGTAGTTACAGGATATAAGGATCTCATTTTTGAGTGACCTGAAACACTCATTCGTGGCAATACCTGAGGCAGATATGGGACGCAGTTTAGATGAATTGCACTTGGACAGTGCTTGTATTTTCCCCCTTGATTATTACATAAGCTGAGGGTGCTTAGTTTAGATTCAGAGACCTAATTTATTGACATCTCAAGTTATGAAAGATGAATTCTGGCATCTGCTGGTGTGACCAGTGGTGACTTTTTGTGCTATTCCTTTTAACTACCCCACATAAAATCACTTCACAGAAGACCTCCTTTTCTCTCATATTTTTAAGGTGGGTTGACAGTGTGTGAGTACTCATTTCTACTACAGTCAAGGCACTTTGAAGTGCTCGGAGCAGTAATTAATATCTATGACTCCAAATATTGTGTCTGAAAATCAGCAACGATTATTTTATTCAGAGTCTTATAATTCAGCTATTTTCTGATTTTTTATCACTTAGTAGAGGATTTTTAGAAAATATTTAGATCGCTCCCTTCTGGCACAGTGCATTACTCATGCTGGCCCTGGATAATTTGGAAGCACCCCTTTGATGCTCAGTCACATATGCTGTTCACCATTCTTACAGGTGGTTTCCCAGGTCTTCGGCTAGATCTGTTCTCTACTTATTCATTGCTCAGTGAACATGAGCTTAACTGTCCACAAGAACATTTTCTTAAACTGTCAGTATATTCAGTGGAAGGCCTGTCACTCTGATTTTCTTTTCCTGTAGTATCAACCTTTTATAGCTTCCCTGGCTTGGAGACAGTTATTTACTAGATGTGATTTTACAATCCTACCAACTAAATTTTCTTTCACTGTAAGGCAAAACAGCACTTACTAAAACATTGCTGCTGGTTTCTTTCTTATTATTTCTTTAAATTCTTGTGGGGTCCATGAAATAGTATGTTGTATCTCTACTTCTGGCCTCAGATTTGAATTATGATTGTGCCCACTAATGTGGCATTGGTTCAAAACACTGAAAGTGCTGAGGTTCATTCTTGTTCTCTGTTTTTGACTGTGGCTCAGGATTTAGTTTACACTGACAAACAGGAAGGTCAAGTACTGTATTTGCCTAATCATTATTTCAGGGAATCCAAGAATAGAGTAGATTTTGGATCCATTGAACCACCTTTCGCCATACCCAAATTATGTTCTATGAACAACGCTGCTATCATCAATGACAATAGAAGAGAACAAAATTATCTTACTTAAACCAAAGGTCACTCAGGGTTTGTGGCCCAAACTCTAATTAAATTTAACCTTTTTTTTATATTATTTTCTATGTCCACACACATCATAAAGGTGCTTGCTTTTATACCTTTTTCTGCCTGTCCTTATGAAATTCGCGAATGCATAGTTACTTTTTTGAATACTGTAAACATTTTTCTGCTTGTCTTTGGTCTGTTCTGAAAACAAAGTGAACCTATTTTCAGCATGTTCTGATTTCATCAAAATCAGAGAATAATTCAGTTAGTTTTGATGCTCTCAGAAAACACTTCCTGTGTTTCCTTCCAAAGCATCTGTTTTGTGGAAAACTCAGGTGAAAGTGCACTGGCTTGTTTTTTGAGAGAAATTTCTTGTGGATTGGTGTTTTTTACTGGTGTTATCCTGCTGTGAGGGAACAGGTGACTTGTTCAGGCAGGCAAATCATTGAGATCTGTCCTGAAATCTTTAGCAAAGCAGAATATGCTGAAGAGTGTGAACAGAAGTAATTTAAAAGTGCTAGTTTACAGAAAGCTGCTGTTTAATTTGTGGAGTCTTTGAAGGCAGTGAGAATGAATGACCTCATGACACCTGATATGGTAGGGCAGGCTGACTACAAGGAGAAAGAAAGATGAGTGAGAAGCATCCACTACAGCCCTGTGCCAAAATGTTTAGGGAAAATAGCAAGTAGGTGTTATGTGGAATTTGTAGCAATGGGGCAATAATGAATTACAAAGACAAGGAAGGAAAATAAGTTAATTGTGGATGACACCTGACACTTGAAAAACTTTCTATTCTTTTACTGATTTTGAAGTTGATGTTAGGAAACAAATTGCAAATATGTCTAGTTGCTCAGGTACATACTTTACTGTACTATATTCTTGTAGAAAATCAGCATTCTGACTGCTGCTATAAAGCAGATAAGTACTTATCTGTAGTTCTTTATCTGGAGTGCCAAGCAGCAAAGGGTGCTGTGCACTGGACTGAAGTTCAGTCATTTCCTTGCAGTACTTTGGAGATAGGCATATCCATTTGGGGAATGCAAGACTGAGTGTGTGGTGGTGCGTAGTGTAATGTTGTTTTGATTCAGTCTGGCTCGTCCTGAAACGCTCCCCCTTTCTCCCTGGAAATCCCCAAGTTCTTATCGTTATTTGTCTATCACGTTTCCCCTCCCCTATCCATCAGATGTGTCTTGTTGTCCCCACCCCTGGCCTTTGTCCATCACTCGGCAGCCCTGCCTTTCCTTCTAGAACCTTCTCCCCAGGGTGTCAAGTGATTGGGCAAGGGCAGGGACCCCTCCCCAGTTTTTTGCTGATTTGTTAGCCTCATGCGTTCATCAAACTATGTATCAGTTTTTCCATACCCTCATTTGCTGTCGTGTTGCCCCTCCCAGGCCCTCCCCCTTCCCTTATAAGCTGTTACTTGCCCTCAGTTCGGTGCTCAGTCCTTCTCCCTCCACCCTGCTTTTTCTCCCCCTTCGACCTTCCTTCAATAAACCTGCCAACCCTTCCTGAAGGCTGAGTCCCTCTTTCCTTGCCTGCGCCTCCCTGCGTTTGCCGCCCTCCTTCGCTCTCGTATCGCGGATCTCTTCGGGACCCATAGGCGCGATAGGAGCTCCGGGCTCCTCAAGCGCCCCTTCGTCGCTGATCGGGGCTGAACGTGAGCCGGGCAAACTCATCATCTCAGCACCGCAGCATGAGTGTCTTTTTAAAATACACAGGAACATTAGTAAAACACAGAGATGTATGAAAACAACAGGACACATGTATTTAACATACTTTTTCCAGATTCTGTATAAAGAGCTATTTATCTGGTTTCTAAATTCAACATTCTATCTCTGTCTTGGAACTTTCACATCTTTCTGATGTTCCTGTACAAACTCACATGAAAGATTAATACTGAAATATTACATTTAATGCTGGAATATTTAGGAATGCAAAACCATCTTGCTCTTCTGAAGTATGGTATCTTTTACATCAGCAGAGCACTCTGTACACCTGGGAGCAGCATTTCAAAGATGGTATTTCAAGACCCTGTGGGCAAGCTGCAGCTGTGCTAAAAGCCATTCTGCCCAGTTTGATACATATGGCTTCACTCCCTGCTGGCAGGAACTCTAACCTCTAGTGTCTGACTTACAGAGATCTTCCTTGCTTCCTTCCTATGTATGTTAAAGGGTCTGAAAGTCCCATTCTGCATCCCATCCCTGCCTTGCCTCTGTCTGCCTGCAGCTCCACCTTGTGCTCCTTGCCTCTATCTCCATAAATGGGTGGCACTCACTGACAAATCTGTAGCTATGATATTTTCTGAAAAATCCTTTCTTTAAGATTTTTTCTCTTGAGAAGCCGAGATGCCTCAGAAACAAAATGTAAACAATGATTATCTGCTGCTGTGGAATGCAACAGGTGCATCTGTGATTGGTCTCCTGTAGTTGTTTCTGATTAATGGCCAATCACAGTCAGCTGGCTCGGACTCTCTGTCCGAGACACAAGCTTTTGTTATCATTCCATTCATTTTCTATTCTTAGCTAGCCTTCTGATGAAATCCTTTCTTCTATTCTTTTAGTATAGTTTTAATATAATATATATCATAAAATAATAAATCAAGCCTTCTGAAACATAGAGTCAAATCCTTGTCTCTTCCCTCTTCCTTGGAACCCTTTGAACACCACCACACAAATCCTTTTAGGAAGACGAGCTGAATGCTCTCCTAATCTGTTGTAATCTGCCCTTGTTGCAGAGCCACAGTCAGATCTGAACTCAGCACCACCACAGACAAGCAAATTTCCTCCCTCACATTGTGACAGGGGAGTTGCTGCTCCCACAACTGACAGATGTCATTTAGGCTGCCAAGGGTAGCCAGAGGGACCACTGAGGACTTCTGCAGCTCAACAGCACATGGTATTCTTGAAAACATGGAAAGATAAAACATCTCCTGGTTTCAGATGTGCTTCCCTGTCTCTATTCACAGATTAAACTAAGTTCTCTGATTCTGATGTAGAGCTCTAGAGACAAAAGAACAAGACCCCTTCAAAGCCACATAGCATCATTGGTGACATTCAGCTGGGGGGGGGGGGCAGGACTCAAGGTGAAATGAACCACTCTTTTCCAGGTGTCACTATGATTCCACTTTTCCCAATGGTCAATACAATGTTAGTACCATCTCTTTCCAGATGTTCTCCCATAACAACAAGCAGCATTTCAATCCCTTCACAAATATATTTTGAAAATCCATTTTTATCTGTATTATATAATTACTCTTTCAGAGAGAGTAACAACAGACAGATCTGTTAAGACAATCTCCTGGTTCCACCTCATGCTGACAGTAAACTCTGAAATAAACAAATCCCAAATTGAATTAATGCTCCTTTTCCCTCTGCTCTTTCTGCAGTGCTTTTTTTGTCAGTGTTCTTCATTCTTTGGAGTGCCCAGGTAGTCACATTCTGAGTGGCTGAGGCCAAGAGTACTTTTTTCAGCTCATACTCTACAGAGATGAGCTTTTGGATTTCTGAGCATACAGGAAGATGAACTACATCATTTTCTCTGAGCTTTCACCCTCTTCTAAGAAACTATGAGCATGTAGGATTGCTTACAAAATGGTTACTTCCAGAAAATTTTCCCAGGCAATAGGACATAATGAAGTAATTTGCGTATACTGAGCCACTCATCAACAAGGTGAAAGAAAAGTCCATGATATTCATGAATATTTTGGTAAGCTGGGTTTTCTCAACAAGCATTCATTTAATTAGAGTGATTGCATTTCACACTTGAATACCAAATTTAATTTTGCTTTTGGATTAGGGTTGTTCACTTCACTTACATGTCCTTAAAATTAACTACTCTTAAAAAAAAACAAAAAAAGAGAGTGCGTAAAGTTGAGAATTTAGGTCACTGAAGTTCTCTGATATGTTATCTAGATTTTTGAATCAGTCAAGAAGAATTTGAATAAATTGTATTATCTCTATATAAGAAGAAGACATCATCTGTGTTCAGCTCATGCATAATGAGGGGTTTCATCTATTCTTCTGCTGCTATGATCAAACAGTGTATAATAATTAAATTACTACTGTTTGAGGCTTAATGAGGAATGCTTCCAATGTACTGAGGCTTGAAATAGTGGCTTTATGCTTCTCAGAAGCACATGAAATAGTGCACTGAGAATCCAAGATAAAGAAACGTAAAAGCCAAGCAGCTTAAAAAATTGACAATAAAATTAAGGCATTCATAAATACATTGATTTAATCTATATTTAAACCTGTTGAGTGTTAGCTCCATTTAACTGGAGACTGCATTGCAAAAAGAAAAATTTTCCTAAGAAAAGGGAGAACTGCTCCATCCAAGCTATGCATATTTTTCTTGCATGAAATCCTGTTGCAGGTAAGAAGATCAATAATTAGTTAGTTTTCATTCCCTGCTTAATTTCAAATCTTATTAAAAAAAAAAAACTATCACTGTTTGTTTGTTCTTTGTCTAATACATCTCATTAATTGCTGCTACCATGCCTATGTGATGGAATATCTTATTCAGAACAATGGTAAAGCTCTACATATAAAATCAACAGACAAAATAATATATGCTCTTATGAGGGGAAAATAAACTTTCATAGAATTGTAAAACTATAGAATGGCTTGAGTTAGAAGGGACCTTAAAGATCATCTCATTCCAACCCTCCCTGCCATGGGACACCTTTCAACAGACAGGTTGCTCACACCCCAACCAACCTGACCTGAAAACCTCCCAGGGATGGGGCATCCACAGCTTCTCTGGGCAACCTGTCACAGTGCCTCACCACCCTCACAGTGAAGAATTTCTTCCTCATATCTAATTTAAACCTACTCTCAGTTTGAAGCCCTTCCCCCCTGCCCTCTCACTGTATAACCTTGTAAAAAGTTTTTCCCTGTCTTTCCTGTAGGCTTCCTTCAAGTACTGGAAGGCCACAACTGGGTCACAAGAAGTCCTCTTCAGGCTGAAGAATCCCAATTCTCTCAGCCTTACGTCACAGGAGAGTTGGTCCAACCCTCTAATCATCTTCATTGCCCTCCTCTGGACTCCCTCCAGCAGGTCACTGTCCTTTCTAAGTCTGAACTTCCTCTCTTACACTTTATTGACAGTTTGGTAGCAGAATTTGTCTATTCTGCTGGATAGAGAAGACCCAAGGCTTCATTTATTTGGTGTTATGGTGGCAATACTTACCCTGGAAATTGTCTATTGTTTGTGGTCAAAGCATATTTTTATTTGTATAGGTATTGTTGAATAAGTGTGTGAATAGAATAAGGTATTAATAACCTAATAGAAGATTATTAATAACTTAATAGAGTAAGGTGTTAATACTAGATTAGCGACAACTCCAAGTGATTAGGCAATTTTAATTGGTTTAAATAAATACTAGAAACTAAAAAACTGTCTTCTTTTTACTGAGATCAGAAAAAATAACAGTGTTTAAAATGAAGAATTTACTGGGTCAAACAATATTTAAAGATTTTATCTAGTTTTTCTTTTAACTGCAGAAAAAAAATTGGTCTTAAGGTCTTAGCAATTCAATTTGATCCATTTTTTGCAATTTGTCTACAGACTTTTTCTGTCATTAATGGAGATTTGTTAATCTCAAAAAATTTGATTGCCTTGCTTTGTTTTTCTCTGTACTTCTGACCTACCTCTGGGCACAGAAGATATTTATGATAGATTTGTTTAACTTTTTGATCTGTTAAAATTGTAATGCTCCTGGAGTTTATGAACAATGCAATAACACTTTATATCCTCAAGAAAATACCACATCTATTGTAGTTTCTTTCAAGGGTAATGACACTTTCTATTATCTCTGTCAAAGTGCTACTGTGAATTATCTGAATGAATGTAGCCCTTTTTTTTCCTGTTCATAAGCAGATCCAGATTTTTATAGAAACAATCATTACTTGCAAGCATTTGCCAAACAGCAAACCCATTTTATGTTATGGATTATTTACTTTTTTTTTTTCCTGTCTGAATTCTCTTTGAAGTGACTGGTCACCTCACCAGCACTACTTCTTTTCCATCCTTGCATGGAAGTATCTTAAAAAAACCTGTAGCTTATCAATAATGGGGAAAAAATCCATCTATGACAAATCATGTATTGCAAACGCAAATATACTTGCTTCTGCATATGAAAAGAGGCTGGGTGAACTGTAATAGAAACAAAGCTCCTTTAATACAAACAACAACAATAAATCCTGGACTAAAAAGCTTTTCATATTCACATGGATTTTTGCAGGAGCATCATCTTATTGGAATATCAATGGCTGGATAGACAAGGGGTTCAAGGCATACCTCCTTTTTACATTACTCCTTTGGCATAAGTTAACTTGTAGAATTACACTGAGTTGCTCTTGCAAGTCTTTTTATTGAGCTTATCACATAAGCCACCTTAGCCTCTTTATTCATCCTCCAAATATATGTTATAATTAAGAGTAAGTTTGTGACTTTTAACAGCTTTTGGAAAACCACAGATGTTTTGGATCTATAGTTTTTTTGGAAGTTTTCTTCTGAATAGAGTCACAGCTGTGCAAGCAGAGATGTAGAGCTGAGTGTAGGAAGAAGGCTGACATAGCAAGATTCCTGTCAGCCATAATGCTTGTGTTCATTCTGTGCATGTTGAAATTTCATTGGTGAGAACAATATATTGCCCTGCTAAAAATCCAGCAAAATCTGAAATAAAATGTGCATTAATAACTTCTGGTTCTGAACACTAGATGACAATGCCATATGTCCAACTCAAACAACAAACAACCCCCCGCCCCAGATTTTCAGCTGCATTAAAAACAAGTAGGAAATAATGTTTAAAGGGATTATAACCTTATTTCTTATGACCCAAAATGAATATTCTAGTAGATCTCTACATGCAAAGTTTTTTTTTCTGTTTTTTGGCGTAAATATATGTAAATGGTCTTAGGACTGGAAGAATTAACAAAACTGCTTGGAAAAATTTTTGGCTTTTGAAATCTAATTTGAAGTTCCATCCATTAAAGTCTCTTACATTCCTCCTGATTCTTTGTCTCTGATGCATCTATCACTCCAACTGGAATATGCATCAGTCTGACTCAAGGGGGAAATAAGGGAGCATTCTAACATGGGTATGTTTACGACTAAGTCTTGTAGAGCCTAAGTGAAAGAGGAGCAATGAGGTTCCAGGGAAATTAAGAAAATAAACCATTTCTCAGAAATTAAAAATTCTTTACCTCTTTGGAACTGTTCAAGGAAGATTATTTTGGGTGTCCAATCCTCTACTAAGTCCACAAGACCTTCAGATAAGGGAGAAAAGCAAAAGGGCAGCTGAATACAGACTCTCTAATGGGCACAGTAAAGGGAGGAAGGCAAAGTTGACTCAAATTTAGCACTGCCTGTATTAACTACATTCCAAGCTCACCAAAAAAGAGCTTGCAATGTACCTTTATAAAAAAACCTTTTCATTTATTTTAATTACTTGAAAAAAATTTAAGTAAGGCATATTGCCTAAAAGGATTGAATTTGACGGAATATGAGATTTTTAAACGAAGAATTTAATGAAATTAGGAATAGATTAAACAATTTAGGAATAAAATGGATGTTTGGACCACCATATCTGTATCAGAATAAATCAGTTTTAGTCTTTTTTTTACAGAAATCTGCAATCAAACTCTAAAGTAATTTCAGAGTAAACAAGTTTAATCTTTGGTATAGCTCCTTAAAAAGTGTGTTTCTCCTAAAATCCAAAGTTGTTCTGTCTTTATACCTGTTCCTTCTGCTCTACTGATATCTGTGCGAATATTAAATCTCATATGGTGTTTGATCTCTAGGGGGATTATTTTACTCGGATAAGAAAGGCTTGGGCTTTATGATAATCAGGGCTATTCGTTACCCAGGCAGGTGTGAATACATGTAGAACAGGGAAAAGACTGTGATCTGCTATGAATATTTATCAAAACACTTCTTGAAGCTGGAAGAGCCAACAAAGGAAAACAATGCTGTACTATTACCCTGCCATATATACTTCTCATGTATTTGCCCCATTTTGAAAAAGTAATTTTAGAAGTACCCGGAAAGACAAAAAGAGACAGCTTGCGCAATATATTCTCTCTTCTAAAATTCATCAGCTGCCTAATCTTATCTATAATGGGCCAGGGTCTCCTTTGAAACAATATGATTGCTTTAAAATCTCTTTGGTGCAAAGCATTTGCTGGTATTGAGTATGTAATGACATCACTAATGAAAGTGTGACACATCTCATCCATGCACAAGTGCACTGCTTCAGCCTCCCTGTGACAACCACTGTGGCCAGTGTCACACCTGAAGATGAAAACATCTCGAGCCTTGCAGCTGATTTTCCTGTTGGCAAAGAAGTTGAATATATCAGAAGCTATGATACAGTACATGTTATTGTGAGGGAACTTCTTAACTAAAGCCAGAGGTTGGCTGTTGCACTTTGTATGGGGTTTTCTAAGCACCTCCACAGGCCAGTGGGCCAGTCCAGGACTGAGAAGACATAGAGAGGTAAAGGTGACCTTTGGTTACTTAAGTACCCCTTCAGAACTATGTTGTAGGCTGTTTTCTGATCATGGGTCCTACTCCTGCTGTGAAGACATGGAAAAGAATTTCAGTAGTAGGAAAAAAGAAAAAAACCCAACTTTTTTTAAAAAAATATAATACACACTCATCTTGTGCATAGTTAATCACTTTAAGTTCCAGAACTCACTTGAGAGATGGGAGTGTGGAATTCCCTGTGCTCAGCTATGTAAATTGTCCATCTACTCTGACACAGGGAGAAAACTGTGGATTCTGGGCCTTTATGTATGGCAAGACCATCAGTGTATACTTCAGAAGATAATTTTTCTTTCCTAGACCCCAGGCTGACAAAATTCCAAGTAATTGGAAGCACTAAATGCAAAGGGGACTCAATAGGATGAAATTTATATTTCAAATTCAGAAATTGAAATTTTATATTTGTCAGGTAGACTATTTAAGGCTCTTCAGATGAAGGTCCTCAGACCTGGAATATTCCAGAAAATACTATGGAGTTGAGTTTTGTGGTAAGAAGGTGAATAACAAAATCAATAAATCAAGAAATAACAAATTAGGTATTTTTCTATGGTTACACCTGCAAGACCAAAGGAAAATGTGCCTGTTGTAAGCTACCAATATAATGATAGTGTATTCATTGACTGTAGAAAACAGAGCACCATTAAATACTTTCTCCAGGACTGAGGGTTAATTGCATGAGTTATTACTGTCAAGATGCATTAAAAGGTACATACAAATAATTTTGTACTCTTTTTGGTTTGTTTTTTTTTTTTTTTTCTGCTGAGTGAAGAAGAGATTACCTGTACCTAGAGGCTACAAAGGCATTTTGTAAACAAGAAAGGCATAATGACATTTCAAACTACCCTTCTAGATTTGTGTGGGGGTCACACAAATAGAGGTTATTCTTAATTTGTGTGAGTACCTAGATAAAGTCAGCCTAATTGATTCAGTCTGAAAAAAATATCTGAGGTTGTGTTAGCAGGCTCAGATATTTCTGCTTACAGCTCACACTGGGGAAATTTCGTCACTGAGCATGAGGCAGGAAACCTTGTACTCTCTCTCCCTCTGTGCTCAGTATCCATGCTCTTTAGTTTATGGTAATGGTCTATACTGAAATTCCTCTCATAAGTTGCCAAACAACAATTTATTCTCTGCCCTCCCACAAGGGGATTGCTAAAAATAACCAGAATCACACAGCAGATAATGGGTCAAGGGTGTCAGGATGCTCTCAGTCTGTGCCACTTCTCCATGGAGGGCCCAGCAGTACTGCTGCTCCTACCACTTCATTTACAAATCCTCTGCTTTTCATTTGCATTGCTGAGATGGCAAAGCCAGTCTGTCTTAGAATTTTGTCATTCTGCAAAATCTGTCCTTTTCTTCTGACAAGAAAAGCTCCTACACTCACTCCAGCAAGAGACTTGAATAATAACGAGGCACAGTAAAGTCCTTCGCCGCCTTGTTTTCTACTTGTAAAACTTAAAGCCTTTACACCAACTGTGTCAAGTGCCCTTGTAAAAGCTTAAAAGGGAAGAAGTCATACTCTATAAGAAACAACTAATTTTAACTGTCTAACTAGACATGACTAGGCAATGGGGAGGGCTATTGTTATGCTTGCCTATTCTGTGGTACAAAGGGATTTGCTTAATTCGTCAAGGCTGTGCCAGAAATCTGTGGAAGAGGTGGAAACTCAGCTTGGCTCATTTGAGATCTGTACTGTAATTATAAGGTCATGCTTCCAGGAGGATGAATACCAAAAATTTCCTCTGGTGCTATTTCCTCTCAAGTCTTTTCTCCAAGCAACTTTGTTCATTTCTTCTCACCCAAAACTCTCTTATTACAAAGTTTATTGGTCTTTTATTGGTCCTGGGTCCACTCTGCAGCTTAGGAAAGTTCTTTTTTTTTTTGGTTTTTTTTTTTTTTTTTGATACACAGGATTGCTTATTTTGCTTATTTTTAGATTACAGAATTACTTAGAGTTCACTGTCATTTTGTGTCACTGACTGAAGAGATTTGTAGCATACACCATATGGAATACATCAGATAAATATAAAAATCTAGTAGAATATTTGCTAGACAATATGGAAAAAATTTTTCCTACTTTCTCCAAGAGAAGGATGAAAGCTAAATAACTTGCCCTAATTCATGTATAATTTACAGCATATATAACAACTAATTTACAGTTCCTGTGTTTCCAAATACCAGAAATGGTATTTAATTTATCTTCTTTGGAGGCCTCACTGGTCTGTTAAAGGATTTGCACACGTGTGAGCGTATTTGGATCTTTCCAGTAATAGATCCCTTGGCTTTATATGTAGAAACACTCTTTCCATCAGTGATGTTTGCCATGCTGATGTTCAGATGTGTCAAATCTGGAAGATTCTTTGCTTTCCAGAATAACTCATTCCTTTAGTGAAACAGTCCTAAAAAAATTGCTAGTAGCTCCAGTGTGCTGGATTTGTGCGGACAGGTTTTGGTTGTGGGGATGTTAGAGGGGTGGTTTCTCTGAGAAGCTATGAGAAGCTTCTTCCACGTCCAGCAGGGACAAGTCCAGCTGGCTTCAGGATGGATGTGCCACTGTCCAAGGCTGAACACATCAGAAATGTTGTGATGCCTCTGGGGTCTTAAGAAGGAAAAAAGTCACTGCACAGTTGTAATTGGGATCAGAGAAGAGCAGGATGCGAATATGTGGGAGGAACAGCCCTGCAGACACCAAGGTCAGTGCAGAAGGAGAGGCAGGAGGTGCTCCAAGTGCTCAAGTTTAGTTTCCCCTGCAGTGTGGGTTGCAGACCATGTCAGGCTGTGCCCCTGCAGCCCATGGAGTTCCACAAGGATGCAGGGATCCACCTGTAGCCCATGGAGGAGACCCACACTGGAGCAGGTGGATGCCTGAGAGGAGGCTGTGACCCCATGGGAGACCTGTGCTGCAGCAGGCTCCTGACAGAGAACTGCAGACCCATGGAGAGAGGTGCTCACAGTGGAGCAGCTTTCCTGGTAGGACTTGTGATCCTGTGGGAGACCCACACTGAAGCAGCCTGTCCTTAAAGGACCATGGAAAAGTGCTCCATTTTGGACCAGTTTGTGGAGAACCACTGCTTGTGTGATGGACTCAGGTTGGAGCAGTTCATGGAGAACTATCTCCCTAGGAGGGACCACGCTGGAGTGGGAGAAGGACTCCTCTCCCTCAGCAGTGGCAGAAACAATGTGTCATGAACTGACCTTAATACCCATTCCCTGTCTCCCTGTGCTGCTGAGGGAAAAGAAGTAGAGCTGGGAAGGAGGGACAGGTGGGGGGAAAAGTGTTTTTAAGTTGTTTTTTTAACTTCTCATTATCCTGCTCTGTTTTTCTTCGTAATACAATCAATTAATATCTCTAATTCAAGTCTGTTTTGCCTGTGACAGTGAATGGTGAGTGATCTCTCCTGGTGCTTATCTCAACTCCTGAACCTTTAATTATATTTTCTTTTCCCTGTCCACTTGTGGAGGGAAGCGATAGAGCAGCTTTAGTGGGTGCCTGGCATTCAGCCAGGGTCAGCCCACCACATCCACTTAGCCTGGTTCTTGCTTAAGAAACATAACAGCTGTCTGCTCTGAAAGGAGAACTGTGACAGTAAGAAAGACAATACTGAAAAGGAAGAGCCAATTTTCAAATACCTTCTATATTTTCTCCTTCTGCCTCTGAGAATACCCATCAAAAGCTCTCTTGGGGTTTCTCAGAAAGGACAACTGCCAGGGTAAATTGTGAGGGAATTGACTTAACTTACCATGCTGCTGCTGAAATCCTGTCTGAGGCTGTTAATTTATTCAAAGATAAACAAAATGCTCTTATTGCCTCACATGCAGATTTGACAGATGGCTCTTAGCATTCAGCCCAGGTGTAAAGAGACAGAGATGAATGGATCTGTTCTTTTCAATTCACACACATACTTGTGACTTTCATCTCTACCTGAATAGCTCCTCAGGCTGTCTATTTCTTGTTCCATGCAATAGATAGATCTTCTTCTCTCCCAATACTTACTTGATTGTACCTTTTAACAGAAGTCTTTCCCTCTGGAATATTCAATTTTCTGAGAATGAATCATATATATCATTAATATCTGATTTAAAAGTAAAATAATATTTAATTATGAATGTACATGAGTTCTTGGCTCAGTGGAAACCTTTAAGAAGAGAAAAAAATACCTATCCTCCACATCACATATGTTAAAAGAGGTTTTCTCATTTCCCATTTCCAAAAATTAGATAAGTAACGTGAATTTGAACAGTGAAAGTAGAGAGCAGGATGGAAATGATGGTGTCTTTTTCAACACAGGACTTCCCCTATCCTATTAAGCATCTTGACTGACTTTCTTGCTGAAGTCTGAAGATAATGTGCAGTACAGAATACAGAACATAGGAGAAGTTTCATGTCATGCTCATATTCTGCAAATATTTTTAATCTGTGCCATATTGTTGGAAATGGTAGATGACAAAAAGTGAAAAAGGAGGGAGAAGTAGCAGAGATATCTATTACTTTGCTCTTAAAATTATGTCTTAGAGTTTACAGAATCTGAAAGTTCAAAGTATCTGTTGCCATTAAGCAGGGCTGCAGAAATAGAAGAAAAAATAGGGCACACAGGATCTTTGAAATTAAGGTAATAATGTGCATGAGGCACCTAAAAATACCAAAAAATCAACTCAGCTCCACTGCGGTCAAGGTCTTGTGGTGAATACACCAGTACTCCATACCTGTTAGCTTAAAATGTTATTTAATTTTGTGTTACAAGGCCAACAATAGTAAGTTAATATCAAGATGCCCTTGATCATTATCAGCATCAGAGAACATTTTAGTCAGGAGTTCTGGAGCTGAACTTCCCCAGTTTCCTACCAGAAAACATATTGGCTGAGTAGAAGCTACTTTGCTGCCTGACTGGTTTGAGCTATTTTCTATTATGTAACATTGTTATCTTTGCTGAAGAGATTAAAGTATTTCTTTTCTTCCTCAACTTCTAATATCATGGTTTTGCCAGTGGAAGCTGAAAACCTGTGTGTGTCTCAGACCTAGAGATGGTGGTATATTTTAGACAAGTCCACTTGTCCCTCTTTACTAATTTAGTTTAAATGTGAATGTGTTGCAGAACTGAACTCAATCACCATCACTAGAGTGATGTGTGATACAATATAATTTCTCTCCTGTGCTTTTAGGAAGCTTACTAATTCAACACAAATTGGAGGGTTTCATTCAGGATTTTGTACCACTGCCAAATGCACTGGCATGGGATTTGCTGGACTCTCATGCCTACACAAGCTGCTGCCATTGTAACAATGTGTAGGACAACACAGCCCTTGTCCCAGTAAACCACAGTAAGTTTGTTGAGATTATTTGAGGTCAGTTAACCCATGGGATACTAAGTGGAGATGCAGGCTGTGCTGCTTGGGATATTTTCTCCTCTCCCTATTTGCCCAGCATATCTGGCAGAAACCAATATTAATGCTGCTTCCAGTGATGGTGACAAACAAAAGAGTTCACTAGCTCTATCTGCTGCCTTTGGCAAAGGTCTGAGGCAGGAAAGAGGGTGAATTGGTTGTGAGTGAATGAAATCAGTTCATGCAGTAAGAAATCTCTGCATGCTTTTTAACCTCTCTGTCCCCAAATGATGAATTTACAAGGATTTCTGATGACATTTTTAAATAATATATTATCACTAGAATTTGGAATAAGATGGACTTTTTTTTTCTTTCAGGATAAAGTATTTAGTGAATATTTCTACTTGTTCTGCCAGAATGCTATCATTTGTTAATAAAAAGCACAGATAACAATTTGAAGTCTTCACACCTAAAGTGGAGTTTGCTTTTTTAGTTTAAGCTTGTCCAGAGTGAGAAGTTCAAAGGAAACAGCTCCGATAGATGAAAATAAAACCTTTGAAATAACCACTGATTCTGCTATCTGGGATGCAGAAAAGGTCTTACAGACTCTTGTCCAGATGTGCACCTTCATGTGCACTGCATTTCTCCCTGCAGGAAGATGGGAAGAGTTGGAGGCAAACAATCTGACAGAGGAGGATGAAAAAGCCAATCTCAAAAGTTTCTGCTTGGTGTGAGGCTGCTTTAATGCTGCAGTTGGCTTAAGAAATGCCAAGTTCTTTGAGATATAGAAGGCTTGGTGTTAAAGACAAAATACAGTAAGAGGCAGTGTTCTTTTAAAATTCTGTCTATGGGGTTTTGATTCTCTGCCTTGTATGTTCTGTCTTCTAATCAGCCTATGTATAAGACTAGCGAGTTCATCTCTACTCTGGAGTAAATATAAAACTCAGAAGTGAGTGATCATTCTTTACTTTGATAAAACCTGTGAAAAAGCACTGAAACATTGCATGCTGCAAACAGAGAGAACACTTGAATGTGCTTTCTCAAATTAATATTTGGAAAAAGGCAACATTATCCTTGCAATATCCTGCCTGGAATTGCTCTTTTCTGGAAATTTGCAAACCTTTTCTCACAGGTTTTTCTCTCTGTTCCCCATACTTGCCTATTGCATGGAGTCAGAGTTCAAGTGTGTATTCCCTGCTTTGAAATATTCTTCTGTGCTGAGATGCAAAGGCAAACAGAATAAGTTTTGATATTCTATGAACTGGTCCAGTTATGGCTGGAGTTATCTGATGCCTTACTGAGGAGTCTGTATTATTAATGAAGTAGCTGGAAACCTTTCTGTGAAGGGGAGGAGGGTGACAGGAGAGACTCTGATTATGCTTCCACCCTCTCTTTTTCAAGGCATTTCCTGGAGATGACATTTCGTAAGGTTCGCACTGCCTCAGAATAATATTTCAGCTAGACAGAGAGTGCAGCGAAACGTTTCCCTTCTCTGTGTTGCATATGTGCCCCAGAGGGACATGTTAGCTCAAACACAGGCCACCTTGCTATGCCAATCTGTCCATGCAATTTTCTGATGAGAGCTGGCTCCTATCCTTCCACCTCAGAGTGTGGGCAGAATAAGTTTTTGTCTGATTCCAAACCACAGTGTAGGCATTCTCATTCTTCTGCATTTGCGCTTAGTCTTTGGCATGGGAAGGTGGTTTTTAGCTGTGAAAGGAAGGAGCTGAATATCCTGTAAGTGGCCTTTTCAAAGCTCTTCTACATCTCAATTGACTTCTTAACACTTGTCTTTTCAGCTTCTGGGCTGTGCGGTAGGGGTAGGGTGCCAGCTAGCAAAAATTATAGGATGGATATTGAAAAGGTTAAATCAGTCCTGTGTCTTCCTAACTATCTTTAATAAGTGTTGATAGACAAAATAATTTTGATTTCTTGTACTGCTGCTGCAGACAGCTGGAAAAAGAAGAATCTTTTAATGATTATGCACGATTGTAATACGAACAGAAAATGGTACATATACTTAGAATTTTTTCTTATAATTTGAAGTCTGTATTCTTGTGATACTCCTGACGTGATATACCTGAGCTGTAAAGCAGAATTTGCATAGCTTTTGATCTTACAAAAGGCTTCTATTTTACGGGTCTGGTATAATTTGATGCTTCAGTGGTTTTGACTTATACATGGTATTTGCAAATCTTTTTCATTCTTTTGGAGCTGAATTTTATGGAGAAATATTAAGTAGATGACATTTTTGTAAGTGGGAAGAATTGGCCTATCTCTGCTGGCTAGAGAACATTTTCCTCTGGAGTGGAAGCTAGTCCCTGGTATGTTCTTTCTCTGACCTAAGCTGTCTTGTTTTTTCAAACAGAAACGTAAATACACCTTTAGGCTGAAGAATAAAATATTGTGGCCTATCCAACCCAAAGTCATTTCCCCCAGAAAAATTGGAATTTTTTTTCTATCATGTCGTAGTGAGTCATCACAGATTTAACCACTCTTGGCAAATATTTGAGGTGATTTAGTTACCTCAAAAGTTTTGATCATCTATAGAGAGAATGGTTTGATACAAACTAGATTAAATACATAATGGTAATGTCTCTCCTAAGAAAACAACTTTCAGCATCAAAACTATGCATAACATCACACAGTAGTGCTAGAGATGACAAACTCCTTCCAACACACTGACATTTAAAAAGCAGACATTATACTCAGTATGATTTTCAATTTCTGGGCTGCAACAAACACTACAGTCTGGGAAGATTTATTTGCAAAGTGCTCTTAAGCAATTTGAAAGAAGATCTTCACAAGATTTAGCGAAGGTCTGCGGCAGCATAAGGCACTCCTGCACTGGTTACCTAAAGTGAGGGACAGCAGCTACAGTAACAATCACAGATATGCAAAGAGCAAGCAGAGAGGGCGGAAGGCTCACAGCGTGCAAACCAAGACAGCTGAAACAGCAGGGAGATTGAAACAATTACTAAAAATTACTGTTTTACTGTGAATTAATTTTGATAGTTTTGATAAAGATAAATTTAATCCTTCTGATTAAAGACCAAAAGAAGAGCTTAAAGGTGACTCCAGCTAATTTTACTGTTTAAGAGTGAACCTATAGGATGTGAAGCTAGTAGGAGCTTTATGAGACCCTAGGTATAGATCTGGGACAAACATCAGATATCTAAATTTTAAAAGCTGGCCTGTGTATTACAGAAAGGCTTGTCTTGGGTATAATAGAGCATTTGTTACAGCCCAGGTGGAGGCAATGATGAAATTGGCAGATGAAATGATAAACACACCCAAGAATTGAAATACAAACCTGGTAAACCAACATCTGCCAAAACTGGGGATTTCTGTATTGCAGCCCAATTCTAGTTTGAGAGTGTGTTGTGGTTTTACCCCAGCCAGCAAACAAACCCCACACAGCTGCTCACCCACTGGAGAGCTCATGGGTTTAGGTAAAGACAGTTTCTTAGCAAAAGCCATGCACACAAGTAAAGAAAAACAAGGAATTAATTCACTGCTTCCTATGGGAGAGCAGGTGTTCAGCCACCTTCAGAAGAGCAGGGCCCCATCAAATCCAACGTTTACTTCGGAGAACATCATCACTCCAAATGCTGCTGCCTTCCTACTTCTTCTCCCCACTTTATATACTGAGTATGATGTCATATGGTCTGGAATATTCCTGTGGTCAGTTTGGGTCATCTCTCCTGGCTGTGTTTCTTCCCAACCTCTCATGTGCCTCCAGTTTCTGTTGCCAGTGTGGCAGTACAAAAAGCAGAAAAGGCCTTGGCTCTGTGCAAGACCTGCTCAACAATAAAAACATCTTTGTATTATCAATTCTATGTTCAGCACAAATCTAAGCACAGCCCCATACCAGACATGGAAAGCAAATCAACTCTCCATCAGCCAAAACCAGCAGAGAGTGGTTTCAGCAGCAAAACAATATTGATGGCAGAGTGCTTGAGAGCTTACAGTGGTGAGACCACTTTGCTTCTTCCTGTAACTGCAGCATCAGTGCTAACAGGAGGATGGATTTCAAGACATACCTGTCTTGTGTCAGTGACTGGGAAGCTGCAATTCAGCTTCAACTCACTGAAGATTTCTTCTTGCAATCCTGTGTTAATGAAAGGGAAGTTGTGTCGGAATTTTCTAAGAATGTCAAAAAGGGTGTCATTAGAGAAGTGTAGAAATTAGGCAAGGGTAATGATTCTGCAGAAGAAAAACTCCATAATGTTTTATTTTATTATTCTGAATGAGTGATACTTGGTCTATAGAACCTGTTAACAATGACCCATTCTGGCTGAAAAGCCTCTAAAAGCCTCTGGTACTGCAGTCTGGATTTTGGTGCATGGGTCCAGGCATTGAGAAACACAGCATCTTATAAGTTTGGACTATAAATGAAAATAAATACTATGTTTATGACATAGATCAGGAAAAGTCTTTTCTTACTTTCTAAAGAGGCTGCACCTGGACTGGGGGATGCTAAGTCCCTGAGGCTGGCTGGAGCTGTGTTTGACTGACTGCTCAAGACAGAGGACTTGCAGCTGATGGAATTTTAATGCAGAGAAAACTTGTGAGAAGCAGGGCTGGAAGAGCAGAAAGTCTTTCTTTCCCCTCTGCCCCTGTTCTAACCAAGAGTTCTTAGGAGCATCTGACAGACTCTGAAGGGTGACTCAGGAATCCTGGCTAAGTTGGTGCTTGCAGCAGAAAGCTATGAAGAGCCAGATAGTTTAAAATGCCACATACAGAGACTCTGGTGGATTTTAAACTGCTGTTATTGAGCATGGACTAATGGGCAGCTTTTAAGTAACTCAGATAGTTGTAAGGGAGAAGCAGTACATTTAGTTGTGATAAGGGAGCAGGGGAAATGGGATGAAACCTGGTTTAGTTAAATGTTTTGAACTCTGCAGATATGAACAAGGCTTAAATGATATTTCAAAAATATTTTCTGTGTTGTTCATTGTGTGAGATTCTCAGACCCGTGATAAGTACTGCAAGCAGGTCAATTCAAGATGAGGATTGTTTGTTTCATTTACTGAAAATAAGAAAACAGCCCTGGCTCAATAACACATCTCATTTTTTTTCCAATTTGGAGCTGTGTATCTGAGCTGGGATTCACATAATACAGAAACAGAAATGGGGCAATGAGGAATAGAATATCCTTAGCCAAGTTTATTTTTCCTCATACCATATCTTGTATGTTTCTCCAATGCATACAGTTTAAATTGCTTATCTTCATGCAGTTGTAAATGGAGGATAAATTGTAAATAACCATTACAGAAGCAATTTCTAAGAGAACCTAGCCAGCCTATATGAGTGTATTTTACTTCTTATTACAAAGAAGATCCTTTTGTCAGAACTGTACTAATACTCACAACATCCAAAGGCCTGTAAATTACTTTCACTTATCAAAATGGGATACACATGTATATCTAGAAATGGACTGTTCTGGCTCCTAATTATCTGGAAGCACAAAATGGGTATCAAGGTGTCACACACCTCTGCTTAGAGCAGGCATCAGTGTAGCCAGAGCTGTAGAATGGTTAATGTAAAGACCAAATGCATTAAATTGCAAGTGCTTCTTTTCCTAGATGGAATGCAAATGTTTTATGTAACATACAGCAGTGTTTATAAATGAATAGGAATTGAATATATGTGTAGTGTTGAAGAGATCTCAAGGTTAACAGGGATGAGGGCAGGAATTTTAATCATTTAATGACTCTGTTGGTAGTGGCAGTTGCCTCCTTCATTTTAGATAAATAATTTAAAATGTGATAGTCTGATGCTAAAGCGAGTGCTCATTTTTAATTGCAATGTTGCTTTTAACAGAGATACAGAATATTCTGTGCCTAAAGTCATATTTCAGTTTTTGCTCCAGAAATTCTTCACTTGCACCTGCAACAGCTGCTTTCAGATATACAAAAATTCCATCTCCAAGCTTACTTGACATAAAAAGTTATGTATCTTCTTCTACAATATTCTTCAGGTGTTCAAAAACACCAAAATAATATGCAAATGAAAGCCACATTGTATCAAATCCCTAATGGATCCAACAGATGTCTCAATACACTAAAAAGATACTTTGAAAGAAATCAACCAAGGATTGTCTAAAAAATTCACTGAGGTTTGGAAGCAATCTACAGCAGACCAAGAGAAATGCTCCAGAGAGAGTAACAGAACCCCAGATGGCAAAGGCGACCAAGTATAAAGGGAAAAAAACCCAGCAAATTAAGAATACAGGAGAAATAAGCTGTATATTCTTTGAATCCTCAGGTAGAAGAGTTGGTGTCCAGCATATTGCATGTTCAACTATGGGGAAGAACAGTGGAGGAGCATTGCCTTCCACTTTTCCCCTAAATGCCATTCAGCTTTCAGGTTAAGAGTATTTGTCATGCTGTGATTTGTTTTGGATAGATGATGGGCAAATATGTACTGAGCTGTATTGGTGCTCAAGGCTCATCACTCCAACATCCCCCTTTTCCCACAGTGCTGTGTCTTTTATTGCACCTTCCAGCCAGCTCCACTGGACCTACAGGTCTTTGTCATATGGGACTTCAATGGTATCATGGTAGAAGTGACCACCAAAAAACTGTGTGTGTTTAGACCTGCCAGCTTGTCCTTGTTTACTGATGACAGGACCTGTTCATTCATCTCTTGTGAGGAGATGAATGAACAACCTGTCTGCTTGAAGGCATGGTTTATGAGTAAAATGTCTCATAGGTCTTTGAGGAGGTGGGAAATGAAGCTGAATTAAAACTTTTTATTGCTCCCTTCCTGCCTTTCTCTTAACTACAAACACTGTGCCCTCTTAAGAGTTAGGACACAGCTCTCTGGCCTTGGGAAGAGCAGCTACTAAGGCTGCCTTTCCAACTCCCTCCTCCCGAAGGAAGGGGGTATGAAAGCTACAGGAGTGCATGGTACAGGGGAAAGCACAGCAGCACTTCATATAATCAATGCTGAAAAATTCCTTAACATCCCTGTGGGCTCAGTGTTCCTTGTGCAGATAAGCCAGTTGTATTGAGACTGTCTGAGTGGACCTGGGTGCAGATGAAGACCACAGCCTCAATTAGCAAAGAAAGACTGGGACATTTACTGTCAGCAAGAAGATCATCCTGGCAATGTGTAAGGGTGTGAACAGCAAATGGCACCCTGAGGTCCAATAAATAGATGTGCAGGTTCCAAATTTGTTTCATTTGTTGATTAAAACAAGATACAGAGATCACACTAGATTGGATGTTGCCTTTTACCCTCACACTGAAAGTTGTAAACAAGATCCATCCCACTTTTACACTCATGTTATATCTGTGCAGCATCTGATCATCCTCTGCTTAAGAACCTTATCTGCCTTACTGTCATGGTTTGACATGCCAGTGCCCCATGAGAATACCCTCTCCCTGGTTTCTGCTGTGAGATGTGACCAGGAATAAGCAAAGCAGGCTCCCACTTAGGAAAAAAAAAACTGTATGAACTAAACTACAAGGGAAAGGAAAAAAAAATAACACACAAGGAAAATGAAAACTCCACAAATACATCTCCTCCTCCTCCTCCCCACCAAACTCCCAATACATCCCCCAAATCCTCGACTCTCGGTCCGGCACCACCCTTCAGAATACTCAATCCTCAGTTCATCAAGAGGAGAAGGAGTCCTTCTTGTGCCAATGGTGATCTCTTCCTTTCATGTCCAGCACTCTCACCACTGAACACCGACCAGAGCTGCTTCTAGGGTCGACTTTTAAGGATGCTTTGTCCCACTCCAAAAAGGTACAGTCTCAACTTCGGGACATCTGTCCCCCCCATAGTTTTCACCCCCTGGGGCCGAGGAGTACCCACACCGAACCCTCTTGGTCCTGAGGCATTGCCGCCCCCTAGAATGCAGTCCCTGTATCACAAGGAAACATGGCTCTGTCCATGGCTACACAAAAAGAGTCCAGCAAAAGCTACTCCGTCATCTCTCCCACCTGAGTTCTTCTCTATTTCTCTCATGGCCCATTTCCTCTTATCTCATCTCTATCTCTCTTCTCATTCAGCTCCAGGAGGATTAGCATTTGTAAGGTTTCCATCATCCAAGAAAAGGGTTAAAAATCTGAGGCTCTGTCTGTCCAGAACTCCCATGGCTGCCTAGCCAGGCACCTTCTCGCATCCCCCCCTTCTCCTTCTCGGCCAGCCAAGCACAGGCACAGCTCTCTCTCTGTCTCTCCTGGGGGGGGGGGTGGCTGCCCGATGCCTCTCAGTGCTCTCCTCCACCCTTCCATCCTGCAGGGGCCTTCCCCTCCCTCCTGTCCAGGCCCGGCCTACCTCACCCGGCCGCATGGCTTCCCCTGGGCCTACCTCACCCGGCCGCATGGCTGCCCCTGCCCCGCCCAGCCCGCAGCCGGGCAGGGCAGCTCTGAACCCTTCACTGATCGGAACCCAAGAGAGCCTCCCAGGCGAGAGCCCTGCTTTAACCCCGTGTGCTCAGAGGTGGATCCAATGTCCCAATGGCCACCTTAGGTGCCAATATTAAAATCTGAGCACCAATTGGCCTGACCACAGCATCCCAGAAAACATATTTCCTGTCAAACCACCACACTTACTCACCCTTGGACTGGGCTCTAAATATTTCACTATTCTCCTTTTACATTTTTGATTATTGAAATTGATGGATATTTCATAGTAAATAGCTCTTTTCAGGCTCACATTGTTTATAATTTCAGCAAAATCTTAACACAAGCTGAGAAACACTTCCGAAAGACTCACAATGAATACTAAATTATTTTTCCTCGTGGATGTTGCTTCAATGGATAGCATAGTAAATTTGGATAGCATAGTAAATTTTCCTTTATAATACATGCTTCAGTTACCCTTTCCCCGAAGAGACAGTCCAGATGAAATCACTTAATTTACAATAGGAAACAAAAAGGTTATGTTTGGTCCATTAGATGGAATTAATTTCTGTTGATTGAGTAATGTGCATGTAGTGTTTAACTTATCTTTTGTGTGTGTTTCAGGTCTTGTTTGATGCCTGGGAAACTTTTAATTCTTCCTTGTCCTTCTGACCCAGCCTAATATCTGCATGGATACACAGCTAAAAATTCAGTGTGGTCACAGAAGATTTTAATACATATTATGCTAATGGCACATTTACAACAAGAGGTGGGTGCTTTCAGCCTTTTAGCAAATGAAACCTCTACAACCACACAGGAAATTATAGGCCAAATTTGCAAGGTGAGTGCATGCTTTTTTTTGAAAAACATTCTTAGCTTTCCTTTTTTTTACAGGCTGACACTTGCCATGTGTACAAAAGACTTGAATACTCCAGCCAGGAAGATCAAAACAATCTGTGGGACTGACTGTTTCTTGGCAACGGGATGAAATGTCCTACACATGTGGCATTCTGCTGTGAGGCATTCCACCCTGAGCAGAGTGGCCAGTGTAATTGTGACTGGTTGTGTGTCACAGATGTATTTTATGAAAAATCCTTTTGCTAGGATCTTTTTCTCCCGATAAGCTGAGAAGCTTCAGCTTCCCCATGTTTTGCTGCTTTGGAATGTGATTTAGAGAATTGTTTACCCAGCATGTGAAATGGTTTTTACTTGATGACCAATGACAGACACCTGTGTCGAGGTTGTGAGCAGTCACAAGATTTTATTACCATTCCATTCTATTGCTTGCTAGCCTTCTGATGAAATCCTTTCTTCTATTCTTTTAGTATAGTTTTAATATATCATTTTCTTTTAATATAATATATATATCATAAAATAATAAATCAGCCTTCTGAAACATGGAGTCAAGATTCTCATCCCTTCCCTCGTCCTGGGACCCCTGTGAACACCACTACAGTTGTGAAAAGACCTCCACAGTCAGGGTGGTGTTATCTTTCCTACATGTAGTTTAGAGATTGGCCACAGAAATAGGATCTACCTGGACTGTGGGGAGGCAAGGCCTAAGCCTTTGATCTGGATTCAGAGGGAGTGATGCTTGAGCTCTAATCTCATACTCCCCAAGAGTTTTATAATGTGAGGTTTTTTGAATTTTCTACTTGAGACATCGAGGATATGATGTCAATCTTTTTGAAGGGAAAAAAAGGTTGTTTTCTTTTTCCCAGTGGCCATTAGTGTTGTATGTTTTTGTTATGGACTTGCCTCCTAGTTCTCTGCAAATATATCTTCCCATCTTTGCTTCTTGGCTAGAGGGAACATGCAAGGTGGATCCCACAAGGTAGTCAAACTGACCCCAAATAAAGTTTTTTGCTTTATTTTTGTACTAGTTTTATTTGTGTGTTTTTTGGTTGCTTTGGTTTTTTTTTTTTCTTTTCTCTCCTCTCTTCCCATATGGCCCTGATACATCCATAAATTGGCCCAAGCTCCTTCAGCAGGGCTTTTTTCTGGCTCTGTGGGTTCCTCTTTCATGCCAATGACACTTGGTGGAGCCTGGCTGCCAGACCAGGTGGTTTGTAGCTGCGTTGCTGCCCAAAGGAGTGCACTCCCAGCACAGCCTCTCCATGCCCTGCTGTGCAGGCAAATGTGTAGCTCTGCCTTTTGAGTAGCAGAATTAGAAACTGAGTGGACTGAAGTAGGAAATGTTTGCATACAGCTCTGACAATCAATGATTCTATTCAGTCAGTTTTATTGCCCTGACACCCTTATAAATAGAAGCTGAGTTTCCATTCTTCTGTTTCTGCTCTGTTAGCAAGCAACAGTTTGAGAAGGCGAGATCTGTGCTTGTAACATCAACTCAATAGTATTTTCTAGTATATGGGAAGAAATCACAAAAATTTGGTTTAATATACTGAAAATACAGATAAACTGATTGCTATGGTGCTACAGAAATTTAAGTTTTCCTCTATGATTATGAGTGGCTGTGGAAGAGCGTTTTGGCTCGCTGCTTCCATTGTCACGGCCTGGAGCATAGTGCAAAGGGAGCAAAGAACCAAACAATATATACGTACTAATCTCATGTCCAAATACCTGTGCCTTGTTCATGTCCCCAAGGGTGCATAGGGAATGAATGATTTTAAAAAATGTATTAATATGGCAAGTGGTAAATACCAGTCCCAATGCTTAATTTGTCAGCCTTCTCCACCTGCTTAAACATTCCCTTGATGACAGCATTGGGTGCTCAGGACAAGCACGCATCTGAAGAGTGTACCAGATTAGAAAAGCCAGACTTCTAGTTTCCAGGAGTCTGAAACAGAAAAGAGTGCAGGATAACTTCTGTATCTGTTCTACAGAGGTACTGAAGCAGCTGTTTCTCTGTGTAGCTACATGCAAGATTTATTTTTATTTGCTGCATTCAGCACTCTTCTTGGTAATATTCAGACACTTGAACTTCCACACACAGATCAGGTTATCCAGCTTTTCTAATGGTATTCATGTACTTGGGCATATACTTAACTTTAAATGAGGCAAAGATAGCAGCAGCAGGCGTCACTCATAGTGTCCTGCTCTGACTTCCTTTTCCATCTTCTTACCTTTATCTCTTCAAAAGCTTGTGAAAATGTCAGAGACAGCCAGGTCCTTCTCACAGCAGGAAACCTCTCAGACTTGGAACAAAATTCTTAACCCAGTTCTTGTTTTTCTAAATATGGCCTATTTCAGAGCTCATTTCACAGCAAGATGTTCTGAAAACAGAGCTCTTTCTTTTTTGTTCATTGGTGACCGCACTTGTTTTCATGTTTCTTCAGACCCTTTTTTGCCATCCTGATTACTCTGTTTTGCTCTCAGAAGTTCTTCTATATTTTTCCCCTCTTTAGTTCCAGGTGTTTTGACAAGATAGGATCAGCTAAGTGGATCATAGGACAAATATTGCAAAAAGAAGAGCTGCTCAGCCTGGGGTTTGACCTTGTGTCCTCTGCTCTGTCAAATGCCCCTCACCCTGCCTGTACCATTTTTAAGCCATGGAAACTGAATGTTTGGGAGTCACAATGAAGAATCTCTGATCTGTACTTACCAAGCTCTTCTGGCTGTTGTAAGGTCAAGCAGTGCTAAAAAGTAGGTGCTGGTTCAGGTGCAGGGAGCCTCTGAAGTTTGGAAATGATTGGCATCTGACTCCATGATTCAGAAGGCTGAACAATTGCTTTATTAAAACTATACTCTATTACATTATTACTATATTATAACTATACCAAAGAGATACTATACTATACTAAAGAATACTAAAGAAGAACCTGTGACTGTCTGAGACAGTCAGGACACAGTTTTGAGTAATTGGCCAAGGAAACAAAACAATCCTTAGCAGAATCCAATTGACAAATCTCTTCAGGTAAACAATCTTCCTAACACATTCCACATGTGCTAAAACAACAGGAGCAGCACGTAGAGATAAGAATTGTTTTCCCTTCTTCTCTCTGTGCTTCTCCAGGAAAAACCCTGGGAGAGAAAATTATGTCTCTCTCTGTTCAGAGAATGTGAATGCCACATTGGTTCTGGGGGCAGAACTCATGAGTTCGATTTGGGAATGAAATAGGACATATGCTCTTATGGAACAAGTAAATCACAGTATTAGGCACTCCAACAGGCTGAATTCAGTGATACCTGCACTGAAATATTAAGGGGAGGAACATGTTTGCCACTTTTGCTCCTATGTAGCTTTACAAAAATGGAAGAATGAGTAACTAAAACAACTTCTTACCCTTAGAGTCTCCTATATAGCCCAGGTTCAATGCACTCACAGAAGAAGTAGGAAACTGGGGTTTCTGTGCTTTCCACGGAAAAAAAACCAAAACTATGTCGAGAAAGTCTCCACAGCCAAACTTAATTTGTAAACATCTGTAATGTGATCTAGCTTCAGGGAGGTTTCTAAAATTATGAGTATCAGTAAGTGCCCAGGCCAGACAGCAGGCTCAGAGCAAAAGGTCTTTGATTCTGCTCCTTCACATGCTGCAGCTCCTGTTGTAGGGAGTCCCCAGTCCAAGGGTAGTAATTTCCATTTAAATAGTCCTTAACTCTTCTTCTCTACATCTAATTACATTTTGACTCTATTTAGAATTCTGGTCTCCACAGCCTCCTGCAACACATGGTTCTATAACTTAAGTAAACTCAGTTTTACACATGTAGTTGTAGAATCACAAAATGGTTTGAGATGAAAAGGACCTCAGAGATCACCTTGTTCAGCCCCCTGCCATATGCAGTTTGATAATTTAATTTGATATCCCTTTGTTCTGACATTATGAGGATCTGACTAATATTTCTTCTTCATCTACTCATTATTTTATAACATATCTACCACACTCCCCCCTGTGATTCTTTTCTTTACCCCATTAAAAATCCTAATTAATTTAATCTCTCTTCATGCCATATATTTGATCAAATTTTTAACATTTTTTTCTATTTATGTTGCATCTCTTTTGAAACAGGAGATCAGAACCCCATATAGGAATCAAGACACAGAGATGTCCTTAATAAACACAGTAACATTTAATACTTACTTTGCCATCTCTTTCTGTCTAGTGATTTCGATAGTTCCATTTATTTTTTGCCATCAAAGATACAAAAAGGATATTTTCAGAGAACTATCTTCAGTGGCTGCAAAATCTCTTCCTTAGTAATGACAGGTGATTTCAAGCCTACCATCATATTCAAGTAGTTAGGTCTGTTTACTCCTCATTCAGGTTCCTTTGTTTTTACCCACACTGAATGTGATTTTATCTATACTGTTTCAGATGGAATTTCATCAGTGTTGTTAAATATCATGAAATACTCTGAAATCTGCCTTTTCCATAAGTCTGCTTTACTCCTTTGAACTATATTAATATATTTTCTAACTTCCTGAATTACTGAAAATGGAGATCCTTTTAAGAGCTTACTTGCGTTTTAAATTTTTAACCCACAAGAGGCAATGGAGGGCTGGTGAGAATCCAGTCTTGTAATTTCTTCTTTGCCTGTACCTACATTGAATTGCTGCTCAAAAACAGGTAAAACACCATCATACTTTCAAACCCATTATTTTAAAATTCTGTCTTTTCAACACATTAGGTGTCTTCTGAGCACATGTAAGGACATCAAACAAACAAACATCTGTTTGTTACTGTATAAAACCAATATTAATGCTGTTTTCTAAATTTTAAATACCACTGGGGGTGAAATTGGTGCCCAGCTTGACAAACAGTATGTATCTAATGGTACATCCTTGGCTATCCTGCAAAGTTTTGTCCTGAAACCTGAAACATTTGGATCTTCATCAGGAGTGTAAGCAGCCTTGCTTGAACAGATAAACTACTGAATTTGTCAGAGCAGATATTTTTATTTTGAAAATGACAGTGGAGAAAGGTTGATGTGGCCAATGAGTAAAATGTGCTCTCTGGTTTTGTTTTTCCTACCAGATACAGTACTGGATTTAGCCCTAATTTTGAGTTCAGCAGTTACTCTTTTATTTTTTTCACTCTAGAACTGAAAACATGCCACATCCAAAGAAAAATTTTGAAAGTATTTACTTTAATGTAAATGAACAATGAAATGCATTTTCATCGGCTTCCTTTTTTAAAAAAATTAATTTTAAATTTTAATTTTTTTAAAGAACATTTCTGTAATTCAGATTCTGTCACTGAATAATTGAGATTGTAAGGAACTTTAATATGAATGAAGGAAGATTGCTATGCCCATTCTCTACTTTCAATGAGTGGGGAAAAAAAAAATCACTCATTGGAGGTTAATGCTCCTTCCTATTTGAACATATCCAAATGCAGAAAGACTGAGATAAAAACTAACCTGTGTTCCTTAGAGGGTGTGCCACACTGTGAATGCTGTTTTCTTGGCTACAAGAAGAGAAGACTAAATTTAGGTGCCACATCCACTCAAGAAATTTTGCTGAGTATCTAAAGCCATATTATCCTAGAGAGTTCAGAGGGGGAAAGAAGTGTCAGTTTCTCATATGCTGCATATCTGCTCCTTTACTCCAGAAATTAAAAATTCAAATGCTTCTTTCTATCCTATTCCTTCCTCCTTTTTGTTTAAGACAAGGGAAACACAAAGCTGGTGATCACCCACATTGCACTAACACAACATGGAATTGCAAATATAATGTATCAATTGATAACTAAAAAATTTGCTGACACTCTATAGAGCATTAATGTTCAAAGAAAAATTTGTGAATCAACATGTTCATAAAAAATATCCCTAATTGTTTATTCAAGGGTTTTAGTTCCCTCACCGTGTAAATGGAACTGAAAAGAGGAATCTAGAAATGTAACATGATTTTAGCATAAAGCAGAAGCAGCCTATTTGTCAGCAGGATAGTTAAAGTCTGAAATGTCTCTTCTGTTTTCCAATATATGAAAAATGTATTGAGAAGTGTATTTGGAACATTTTCGCTTGTTCAGGAAAATCTTTCTGCATAAAGCTGGAGTGATTTTCTTGAGTATTAAGAAAATAATTTTCTACTTTTTTTTTCTAATTACTGCTGCTACATTGTATATTAAAGGCCTTATTCAAAATGTAGCCAATGTGTGACATCTTGCTAAACTTTGAAACTAAACTGTTACGCCAAATCCAGAAAAACATTACGTTTTGTGTAATAATATCTCAAAGAAAATTCTTTTAAGAACAGTACTTGCAAATATACTCCTTCCTCTTACCTTTGTAAATAGCTTTGTCTGCAAGGGAATATTAATTAAAGGGAAAGTAAAGCAAACTTAGAGGGAACCTTCATAATTTCCTGATTTATTACACTGTCTCTCTTTCTTCTCATCTCTTCTCAGTCTGGGATTTTTGGAAGAAAACAAGGCTATGTGCACATCTCCCATTTACAAGCATGACGTTAAGTGAGGATTAAACTTTAAACCTTCTGGCAACCCACTAAAATGACTATCTTAGATGAAAAATCACCCAGAAGTTCTCATCAAACATATGATCCTAAACAATCTGATACCAGATCCTGTTCTCATTAGGAAAAAAAAGCCAGGAGTGTTCCAAGTGGGCAAACATCATTTGCTTACTCCCAGTGCCAGCTGAGCAGTGATGGTCAGGATGTGCAGAGCATGGGGACATGGCTCTGCTGGCTGCTGCCTGGGAAGCTCCTTCATGAGTGCCATAGCAACTGGATCGAGCAATGGGAGGCACAGCACGGTCACATTTTGAAGGAGATGTCACAGCCTTCTGCTACAAACAGTACAGCCACATTCATGCCCCAGATACAGCATCTTTATTTTTTTGCAAAAATGATGTCTGGCTGCAGAGCTTAGCTTGGAAAAGAAAGGAACTGAACAGTTTTCAGCTTAACTTCTCTCCTGCATGTAGGGTGCATTCCAGCTCATCTGATTTTGTTATCTGCAGCCTAGAAATTTACCTCAGAGTTGGTGACCCCAGGCTCCCTTTAGATACAATGAAGGGCTATAGACACTTTTAAGCTGTCATTCATCCAGTCTATTTTGGCCACCACCTTTAGTGACAGATGAATTATGGCCCTGATCTGCCTATTTTTCTGAATTGGCAGTAAAGAGAGCCTGGAGTAAAAAGCTCAGCTGTAAATTTCTTATGCGTGTATCCCATTCTCTGCAGTGTCCTAATTGAACTCCCTAAGACCTTTTTTCTACAAAGACAACTGGCTAAAATCTTTTGTGACAGTGATGTCCATCTAATTTCAAAAATCAGTTTCTGTTAAAGGAAGTAACTTTTTTATTATTTGAGACTGAAAGTAAGCCTCTTGAGGTATTTTTATACACTTAATTGCAGTCTAAAGGATGTGGTTGCATATATAAACAAAGAGCCTTTTCCAAGAAAAACCTTACAGTGAGCTCTCTTGTGCTTTTTTTTTTTTAAACAATTAAAGGAGAGTTTAAACACAGTCATTCAATCAAAATTCAGAGTTGTCACCAAAGTTTTCATGTTTAGCATTTGTATTCTGACTAACTCTGAGAACATATTTTAGGACTTAGTGAAATGTCCTAAAGCCTCCTTTGGCTCTATTTTCTTATTTTCAACTTAAAGGTTAACTGGAATTGGAAGAACAATTTAGTCATCCCACAAAAGGAAAAAAAAAGTGACTGTGATTGGAATAGGTCCAGGATGTTTAAGAGATGATTTGATTAGAAGAGACATCTCTCCTGAGTCTTAATTGAGGTTTATAAGTTTCACGGACAAAGCAATAATCAAACATATGTCCAGAAAATACAACTAGCCCCTCCGCATCTGTCAGTGTGAGCTCTGTACGGTTTTGGGGTTTTTCCCATTGGACGTGTTCTAGGAGGAGCTTTGAGAACAGCAGTGTCAAGAGTATGAAGCCTGGAGACTCAGAGAGTACCACATCTGACTGACTCAAGCTTTCATGGATCCTCATGAGCCCATGCAGCCTGGGACCTGAGCAACCCTTTATACTTCCAATATAAATTAAAATGGAAATCTATGCAAATCATTTTCCATTCAATGCTTACCAGAGAAAATAATCCATCTTCCCAGTTTTGTGAGCGTACTGCAGTACACAACATTTACAATAATGTAAATCTGCAATTTGTGTTACAAATTTTGTTTGCAATACAACAAAAATTATTTCAAGCCCTCAGTTTTAATTAAAGATCCTTGGGGGTCCTTTCCTCTGGCATGCAGGGTGTGAACCACTTCCTAAAACTATGTGGGGATTTCACTCAGCAAATCACCACTACTGGGACTCAGTGCCACTGATCTCAATATTTATACTCACCTCTTCCAGCACAATAGAGTTGAGGATTCTGCTTGTAATTTCTCCTACAGGTTCAGGTTAGTGGAAAGCACGTGTGACACTCAGTTCATTTGGGCCGTGAGATAAAAATATTCTGCAGACCTTTCTGTTTCCCTGTGATTGCTGGAGGTGCAATTTGACAATCCTGTTCACTTCTCCACAAGCTGTACCATTAAATTTGTCTAAGTAGGCAGAGCTGGAAGGAGGTGAACTTGCTCCATCAGGAGTTGCAACAGGATGAGGGGATTAAAGGTACTTTTTCTACCTCTCTTCTCAGGTAACAACAGAAACAGCGGATCTGGTTTTCTTCAATCTCACCAAATGCTTTCTCTCTATGTCCCTCTGCTCTTCTTTGCCCCTCTGCTCTTCTTTGCCCCTATTCTCTTCTTTGCCTGTACCTACTTTGCCTAAATTGAGGAGTTATCCTTAGCTTAGTGATGATGATTTGTTAAACAGTCACAACAACAGCAGCTGGCTAACAGCTGTCATAGCATCCACCACCCATGACCACTTGGTCACCTCCAAATCCATGGTGTTGAGGATGGGCTGAGCTTGGGCTCTTCAGACTGTGCTCAACTTTCTCTCAAGAGGCAAGTGGAGACTTTTACGCCATCAGTCTTTGGGAGAAAAATTATTCTTGGCTCCAAATCTGGTATGTAGTTTAGCACTTTGTGCAAGCAAGCCATGTGACTTCTTTAATCATCTGTCTCCGCTCATCTTTGTAGCTGAATGCTTCATGCTGACAAATTTTATAGCATATGACTGGGTAGATGGAAAAGCCTGTCATTTGTCTGTTAACTTTTTTTTTTTCTTTTTAATTGAATGACATTTGAGCAGGTTGATGAGCCCGAAAGAAAAGACCAAGCAGGTATTTTATAACAGATATCTCTCATCTTCATGACAGGCAGATGTTAATTTATACTACTTTTTTGCATATGATATATCAACATTTTTTGTGAATGTCATAATCAATATCCAGTATTTCATTTTCTGCAACAGCTTTTTTGCTTGATATCCTTCAATGAGAGTCACTTAGACACAAGATGTATGGGATGTTCCCCTTCAGAAGTCAATTCAGGACTGCATCATTTTTTTTTTTCCAGAAGGTTGAAATAAAATAGGAAAAGTCAAGATGGAAAAAGAAATAAACAGTGGAAAAATTAACAGATTAGAAGTAATTTAGAAGAGTCTGATGACTTTCATAAGTAGTATGGTTAACTAAAACTGAGTATTAGCTGTATGTTTTGTTCTTTGGTAGGTATAAATGAAAAAAATTATGAAACAATTACATGAATTGTTAAAGTCACTAAAATTATTGGATTTTTTTGTTGTTGTTGTTGTTGGTTGGTTGGTTGGTTTGTTGGTTGGTTGGGGCTTTTTTTTGGTAAAGAAGAGTCCACTTTCTCACAGAAGAAAGCTGAGATGCCCAGTGTTCCTGTAATATTATACATAAATTTCAGATATTTTATTCCAGAAAACAGGGAGAGAGTTGATACTCTGGCCAACAGCTGAAGCTGTATTTCAAAACCTCTGAAACTATATCAGTTTAAAAAAATTATTCTTTTAAAGAAGGGTGAAATGAAATTTTGTATTTTAAGGGACTTTTGAAGATTTCAAGAGGAATTTTTGATGTTTGGATTTAACTGTATCTGGGTTTAGATACACTTGTATCTTCTTTTGGTAGCTGTTACCTTTCACTCTACTGATACAATGTGCCAGCATTAAACTTTTAGTTTGAGAGTGTGTTTATTTGTTAATGTCTTGAACAGGTATCTAATTCACGATTTCCACCAGTGAAAATCTCCAGGTTAATTCTGAAATGAGCCCAGTCCCTTTCACTGTAAGAAATGGAGGCAGCAGGTCCATGTCTCATTGCTCTGTCTCCATGTCTCATGATCTGAGCATTTACAGAAGGGACTTGGAGATGCATTTGTGTCCACATAGCTCATGTTGTGCATGTAAGGGAAAGAAGTTAAAGGAAGAATAGGAGATCCACTACAATTTAAGAAGAAAGATCCAAGGCTTGGTCCCAACAATCTGTCATTTTACTACTGATAGCTATCTTTGGTGAAGAAAGGCAAGGGGATAAAAAATTTAAAAAATAAAAGAGACAGGAAATTGAAAAAGATTATTGAGGTGCTCCCCTGAGACTAGAAATGCAAAGGGCCAAGTGCAGACTGAAACAACTGGCAGAGAGAAAAGTTGTAGCTGAAGCAGTCGTTTGCAGTATCTTAAAGTAAAAACAGCAGATGTCAGTGGGAAAGCCTTGACTGCTGTTAATATTGGTAAAAAGGAGAGGAGACCTGGAATGTACCCTTAATGTAGAATCTGTTCCTTTAACAGGTAGCTGTTCTATGGCTCCTCAGGATACTGAACTCCCTTCCAGAAGTTTTTTGATGTGCTAATTCTATAACTGCATGAGTTGGAACCACGGCTAATGATGAGCTAGTGTGATATATCTTTCATTAGGCTCTTCTGAAGTGAGGTGGCTGGAAAGCAAGTACAGAAGATTTAGGGCATTATTTTCTAAAGCAACACTGACTTAGGAGCTAATAGAGACCTTTACTTGATGGCTATTTGGAGCTGGAGCAGCTGGAAGAAAAAATAGCAGTAAAAAGGGATTAAATTTATTTTGCCATTAAATTTTATGTTGTCAGATGATTTTGAAATGCTGAGGTAGACTTTGTGATTATGAAATGTGAATATGTATATTTTAGTCATAAACTAATCAGTAAGGGGTATTTTTTGTAATCTCTTTTCCAGAAATTTTCCTCATGGCTACCTCTAAATTTACCAGAATACATACAAGCAAAGTCCATTGTTCTTTAAGTGTTGAAAAATGCTGGGGTTTTCAGTTAAAATGCAGATTTGAATTTGTATATCTTTGTTAACCTGATATCCAAATCACTGTTTAATGCAATTTCCAAGAGACTAAGAAACCTACTTTTTAGTAGGTACTTGTTTTGAATGTTTTTCATATCACATTTGCTGCTTTTCTTGGACACGTGTGCAACATTTTATTGGCTCAAGCAGAGAACAGCTGGTTGATCCACAAAAAGTAAAGCCATGAATGAATTATTCTGCTTGTCCTAAACACATGAAATAAACTCATCTACTGCAGCAAACAACCCAGGATTTTTGTTTATTTTGCACATTTTAGAAAAGCTATTTTATAGAGTAAAAATAAAAGACTTTCAGAAAGTTTTATTGGTATTGCCTCTATCTGCTTCTTTCACCTGGCAGAGCCTTTGCTGGCTAAAAGCTATAGTCATTTAGGTGAAGCGTATGCAACTATAAGTCTCTTTTACCTGGCTGAGCTTTTGCTCACTAAAAGCTACAGTAATTTAGATAAAGCAAATTTTGATACATTTGAAAAGGAAGCGCAACTTTGCAGCATATTTCCTGCTGTGGATCATGGTCCTGGGGGACATGCTCTCACTAGTCACTGAAAAGCAGGACCCTATCTCTACAACCCTTTTATATAGTAAGTAAGGTGGTTACACCAAAAATCATCTAATAATAATTAATTTTTTTTTTTTCATCAGACATCACTTACTGCAAACTAACTCTCAGTATTATGTAGTCTATTGCTGTGGACAAAGGAGAAATCTACTTTGTGGATGATTTTTACCCCACAGACTGTGTTGTCCTGGCAAATTTCTTTCCAGCGGGTATCAAGTGATTTCCATCTCCTCCATAAGGCCATCATAGATTTACTGTAATTAGGCTAAGTTATTCCTTTGTTATTCCTTTCCTCATTCCTGTTAACACTGAGCTGAGATTTTGTTGGCATTCCATCTGCTTAAGAAACTGCTGGCAGAAGGGAATGTGGCCAAGTATTTGCTGCTTTTTCTCCTCTTCCTGTCAGAACAGCTGCTGGTGATGACACACCTACCATGTGGCATGTGTTCATGGGAGATTTACCCCTGGGGAGTTCAGGTCTGTCTGGACATAGGGCAGGTGTGAGTTCTGCATGCACATGAGTAATCTCTCTCCTACCTGGCAAATAGTGTATATGCAAGGTAGTCTTTGGAAGAGCTGATGTTGTGCTTCACAGTTCTCGGGGGATTTATAGTCTGTGGAAATTCTAGACATACAAAGGTTATAGTAAGGGGTCCCTAATGCAAATCTGGGAACCCAGCATTGCACAGCCTTACAAGTTGTTTTGGACTCCCAATGAGAATTGGAGAGAATACACTGGGTAGGCATTGTGATTCTTGATTTGCAAGGAAGGATTTGTTTAAACTTGGGCATTCTGATACCACAGGCCTAGTTTGTACATTTAATGTCCTTGAGGTACTAGCTTAGACAGGAGTTTACATCTTGGTGCTGGCGTGCATTTGGCTTGTTTTCTGCCTCTGTGCAGGAGCCAAAAGCCATCTCACTTAATTGTCACAGACTTTGTCTTGCTACATCCTGCCAAAACACAGTTTAAGGTCCAGCATGGCAAATCAGATGGCAATTGCCTCAGCATAAAATGTAATGAGTAAAGTAACGTGTAAAAATCCCTCAAAGTGAGAATTCAGTTTTGATGATCCACACAAAATTCAGTGCTGCTAAAAAATGGCCTTTGAAAAACTTTTCTGCCAGGATCAGGGCAAGGTCTAAGAGCTGGTTGAACTGAACTGTGCTTCCACAACATGACCACTACATGCTGCTCACTTTCTCCCTGGTAAGGCATAAAGATATCTGTTCAGTGGGTTTGATGTTCCTAAAGAGCCTTGTATCTCTGTGGGATAAGAAGATCAATTCCTCATAGCTCTTAGGAAAATCCCCAAGACCCGCCTATTCACCCTGTTCTTTAAATTGCCATAGCACTTTGAAGAGATCAGCTGAGACTGTGGAACTCATCCTTGCTTGCTCCCATGTTTTCTCTGTCCAGCGTTACTGAGCTCTTCTGTCTTATTCTCCAGCTGCAGTGTGTTTACCCTACAGGAGCTAGTAAAAAAAGGATTAAAAAATTCTCTTGGATTTACTGTGTTAATTGCCAAAGACAATAAATAAGCAAGAATTTTGTGTTACACCAGACTAATGAGAGCTTTGACATTTTTTTTCACATTACTTGTTCTCAAAATATCTGAACTGTCAACCCTTCCAGCAAAGGTGAAGCAGTATAAATTTTACTTCTAATTTTGCTTATGTGCATAAGCTGTGGCTGCTGGCATGGGAACTGCTAATTTTTACTGATTTCCTAAAAGTAAATTCCAGTTGCTGTCCTGTTAGTCTGTAAATTGTTTGGATTTAAAATTAGTGTTGTTCAGAAGCTGGTGTGTAAGTTTTAACTGTTCCACCTTTAAACAGTCTTTGAAAAGTTTGTCCATTATTATTAGAAGGGATGGTGTTGCAATGCATTGGAAGAGCCCTTGTTGCTGCTGGTGAGTACAACCCCAGGACCGGGTCAGCCAGGAGCTGTGTGGCAAAATAAAAAGGGACAAGAATGACTGGAGTGCCCGGAAATCAAAGTTTAATAAAGGAAAATAAAAGGTATGCTAACAAAACAACAAAACAAACTGAACACTGTATAGAGTGTTCAGTATATATTTGCGCAACAAAACAAACTGAACACTGTATAGAGCTGCTCCAGATGACCTCAAAATGGGGCAAACACAACCTTATACAGACATTATCTGAGGGCAGGGAACAGAGAGATGAACAGAGAGAATCTGAAACAATACCTTATATGGAACACAAGATTAACCAATCCCAGGGCAGGATTCAGACAGTAATCTTATACGGAATAACTTAATCTACATAACTCTTCCCATCATTCCTTTCTTCTCACCCCTACTTAACTAGATGTTTCCCATCTTAGCTTCTTGCCTCCCAGGGCCTAGCATTGTTATTTTCTGTGTGTTTGGTTTACAACGTGTTCTCTCTAGGATGGACCACCACAGGATGAGACAAACTAAATTATAGTAACAGGAAACTGGGGAGCACATGACAAATCAGTTTTTTTAATAAGTATTGCTCTATTTTCTGAAGGAGAGCCAAGCTACAATGAGTGTATGTTTAGTCAATTTGTCCTTGCAAGAATCTGAGATCAAGGTAGATTTTCCCCTACAGACAGTCATGTCCAACAGATCATTTTGTCCTTTGGTAGAAAGAAAAAGCACTATATTTTTTTGAACATTAGCTTAGTATCTCAGGAAAAATCTCACTACTCTGTAAATTTTCCTGATTTAAGATGACAGCGTAATTTTCTCATCTGCAGTTCAATTTGATTAGTTTGGTTACCTGCTTTGAATATCCATTGTTTGATGACTTGGGCATATTCATCATGTCTTTAACTTACGACCTTGTGTTCTGCTATGGAAAAAAAAAAAGAAAAAAAAAGACTGCTTCTAGAACTTATGTAGTGGCTTAATTTATGCAATTTTTGTATTTGGTCATCTTTTTAATAAAATCCTTATTTATTCTAATCTGTTTGATATTTACTTGGCAAATTAGAAAGGTGCTGGCAATCTCCTACAAACCGTTTGCATGATGCTTGTCTCTACTTCCTAAAATAGTACCACACTTTTTGTAGGTTGTCTCAATGACACAGAGGCATCCTTCTAGTTTAATGTTTCAATTGTGTAGCAATCCTTTACCAAATTACAAAGAAACATGGCTTTTCTGATTTCCCTTATTTCCTGGGAAATCTTCTGTGTAAGATTTAGGGCTCCAGTTCTTCAGTATATTTTGCCATTCCAGGTTGGGCCTACTGCAGGCCTCTCCAAAAGGACATCCTAGGAATATGGAGGATGTTGCCTTAATCTTTGTGTCTGCTCTTTGTTCTGTAGTACAGCTTTAGCCACTTTCATTTCTGAATCATCATTATTTATTCCATTCAGAGTCAAAGGAGCATTTGCCCTAACCTAGGTTTTCCTCTCCAAAAGGAATTGCTTCCTTCTCCCAACATAAGCTTTTTTGTCTAAGCAATTTTCAGATTCCTCAAATATAATTTTTCCAAACAAAAAAATCAACTGTAAGAAATAAAACAAGCATTTTTTTTGTAAAATGGTGGCATACAGATAGCCGTGGCAACTCATCTTTTGTTTGCAAAAACACTGTTGTTGGGTAGTAAATGATAGCAAAAGTACAACAAAACCTTCCAATGACCTCCACTTTCTTGTTTATTTTATTGTCAGAATTTGCAAGTTCATAAACATACTGCATGCATTTTGTCAGTGGAGAGAGCATATTAGGCTTTCAGCTCTCTCTTTCCTCCCCCCTCTGAGGACTGTGAAAAGCCTAAAGCTGTCACAGTGAAGTAAACTCTTGTAAAGAAGGATTTAGCTGAGTAGTACTTAAAGGTTAATGAATTTTACCCAGAGACTGAGTAATCTATTGGACTTGCTAGTGTGCTTGGCTCAGTAACTTGTGGAATGGTTAGATTATCAGAATGCCTACATTACAGCTACCTAAATAATCTATTTATTCCTTCCAGCTTTCTCTCTTAAATTTCTATCCAAACAACCTAGTTATATGCAGAAAGTATGTATTAAAATAACCTTTTCCTTTTATATTTTGTTACTAAAGCACACTGAAGTTAATGTGAATCTTTCCATTTACTTCAGGGGACTTTGCATCTAGCACCAGAGATGTTTTTTTCCAGTTGTCTTGTACCTTGTCATTTGTTCTGCTGAAATGATAGCCTGACTGGGAAATTTTAAGTCAGGAAGCTTTGCCAAAGGAAAAAAGCAAATATACCCAAATCCTATCAAGGATCACATTGTCATAATGGGATTCATCAAAACAGTATTTCTACATAGCTCATCTTTTGAGAGCATGATATTTCATGCAAAAGTCCAGATCCCGCTCGTAAATTTCACACTGTTATTAGAGCTTCCAGAAAACAGAAAATCTCTTCCATGAAAAATGATATCAAAAGAGTCATATAGTTTTCCAGAGTTTTCCAGGTATTTATTCTACAATTAACCAGTTCAGTCTTTCCTTTCATGGTCATTCCCAGCTAATAAACTCAGTTTTTCTAGCAGAAGTTCTTGCCTTAAGTCCTGAAAGATAGACTTTTATTTTGACTACTGCATTTTGGTATTTGCAATGCTACAGCCTGGATTCATTATTTCTTCCCATCCAACCAGCAAATCTTTTCCATCAATTGGACCTATTAACTTTCAGTCACCAGCAACACCTTCCTACTTTTTGTCCCAACCCATGAACACAGAAAATTAAATCAATTCCATCAGTGATACCTCTCTTTCATTTCTAAGGCCTTAATGACTAAGAAAAGCTTCGTCCCATCCCTCAGTTTGCTACCTGCTTTACAACCCTTGTGTAAATCCCACTGCACTTAATTAAATAATTTCTCAAATATGCCCATGCCTAAATAGCTTAATAAAATCCAATTTATGCACTCTTTCCAAATTTCATCTAGCCCCAAAAAGATTTTTATTACAGATGTCAGGCTGATCTGGAATTCACTTATGTGAACATATATTCATTATATGCTGAGAAAACCCCAGAGAATGGAGTGCTGGAGAGAGCCTGTCTCCTGCAAACCATGGTGTCCAAGGTAACTGCCCTCACTCTGGCTGTTACAGGATTTATGAAGGAATTGTTATCCATGGAAAGCAATCACAAAATTCATCTGGTATGGATCTTTTGAGGGATAAATCTTTTCTTTTTTCTCATGAATACAGTAGGATTTCTCTGTGACCATGTCATGTTGACCAAAGCAGGAATCATGTTTATTTTGTTAAACAAAAAAAAGGGATAATAGATCAGACATGTTGAAGTTCAGCAGCTTCTGGAAGAAACCTGTGAAAAGAAACAGGAAGTGTGCCCTGGCATCTTAGCCACAATTACATCCTTTAACTTACTCCAGGGCTGCTTCTTCCATTCAATGTAATGTTTCCAGTATCCAGACTGACTTGGGTGAAAGTAAGAAGGGTCTTCAAATTATTTTACATTCCTTTGCATCCCACAATTCATTCACTGCCATCAGTCTTTAATATCCACATACAGCAAAGATTCTTGACTGTTAAAATGATCTTTTTGTTCATTGCTATGTAACTGAAGCTAAACATTATGTTACTTTCCACATTAGCAATATGGTACACCACATGAAAAAAAATTGTTAGTTATCACTTCTTTCTTAAGGAACAGAAGTACAAACTTATACAATTGTTTCAAAATTTCTAACAAAAGTATTTAAAAAGTATTCACTGCTATGCAGCACAGAAAAGGGACATTGAGTCACCTCTATATATAATCTCACAGTTCATCTGTTAAATTGGTCATCATTTCTCAGTAACAGATGGTAAAAATGTTATTTGACACCTTTAAATTTTTGACCTTTTACCTTATCAATTGCCTCTGCAAGCATTTTCAACAATTTACCTCACAAGCTAAAGATTTTGGTATTTTTAGTTGAACAAAGACATTTAAAAAACATATATTTTTAACATATTTTTAGACATTTAACTTGCGTTATATGCTTACTGGAAAGTTGGAAAAAGGGGAAATCTCTCTGTCAATCCCACCTTTAAAGCAAAGTATTTGTGTAAACTCTGATGAAAAATGCCAAATTATTTATAAAAGCATACAGAGATAAAATTTATCATTTTTGTTTCCAAAAAGGGAATATAACGTTAGTTAAGTATTTTGGATGAGGAACAGTCAAATAAATCTTCTTTCAAATGACTGAGCAGAACTTTTTACATTGTGGCCAGTTACATGCTGTCAGCCTCCCAGCAAAAGAAATAATGGTCACTTTTTGGTTCAAAATAGTGTACACTTGAGTCACTGCCAGATGACCCTCTCCATTGTGCATGCCAGTTATGTCTTAACTCTTTCTGTATTTTCTCAGAAAGAAATCATCCCATTCAGGGTTGTCCTCTGTTTCCAACTTTACCGCTCATATAGGCATTTTTGTGGCATAGACAGATTTTTTGCTTTACATTGACAAAGAATTACTGAGCAAGGTCAATAAACACAGAAGCACTACACTAAAAAAAGTCCTGAAGCAGTAATGTCTTTGTGTATGTTGTGTATGTTTACTCTTGAGGTTCTACCTGTCACAGCAAAAATACCTCTTTGTCAAGGACAGATGAGAACAGAAACAAATGAATTGAAATCCCTGATGTTTGTCCATTACCATCTGCTTATTGTTACATGATGAACAAGAAAAACATATAATTTAAAATGAAATTTTAATAGAACTCCTATACTTTTTAAATTAAGCCAATTTTTTTCTCATCTTTTCATGCTTCCTTTGCATAATTTTTATTATTTTAGATCCCTTTTCCACATCTTCTCTCTCTCCAGCCTTTTTCATCTTCTCTAGCCACCTCCATTTCCTTTCAAGTGACAATGCTAAAGAGGTTCAACCTTCAGCAGTTCAAGAAAGACACTACCTCTGGAATCTTCCTTGTTTTGTGCTGTCAAAACATTTTGCTGAAGTCTCCAGCCAGTTTTAAAGGCATGGTACAGTCTTTCACACACCTTTAATTTGTCATTTCTTCTAGTTTCCTTCCACTTCTCCTGGTGTCAGTACTTTAATTTCCTGTTTACTTTACTGGCCTCTTCATGAGAAATTATATAAATGCATATTTTTCCTGCATTCAGTCTAGATATGTCTCTCCCACATGATCCAATATAAGGTTTATCCTTGGAATCTATCTGGGAAGAAGTGTCTTGACTATGACTGTCCTCCCATCTGTCACAAATAGTTTTACTGGATAGGCACACATCAATCACAGGGTGGGATATCAAGGAAGGAGGCTGTGGGATGAATATATTATTTTAGCAGGCCAGGTTCTCCCTCTGTTCAAGACAAATCATGTGGAAGGGAACACATGTAATCACTGCAACTGTGTAGAGGAGCTAAAGACATTGACTTGATCGTGGCATTTATCACAATGACAACTGAATCTAGTAAGGACTCCAAGGAATCAATTTTTTCTGATAATGCAATATGTTTATATTTATGCTGTAAAAGAAAGGGTAAGCAGAGATGGAAAAGAAAGGGAGAGTGAGAGGTATAAAATGAGGGGATAATTCAGACAGATTAGAAGAGCTGAAAGGCAGGAGTTGTTCAAATCTGCATCGGTGGCAAAGGATAATGAACTAAAAGGTAGGGAATGAAAGGCAATGGAATGGGTTGGAATGAGATTATATCTGAGTTTTGATTGTCTTTTTTGTGTTATACTTCATAAAAGAGCCAGTGAGATCCTGTGAAAAGGTGAGGAAAGCCTGATTGAAAGTCAAATCTTTCATTTAGTTTGGCAGTCAAGTAAGAACCAATTTCAAACAGAATGACTGAAAAGTATTTCTTCAAACCAATGGAGGCCATGATTTGGGCTGTGATGTTGTACGATTACTAAAAGATTTATGGGCAACTCATGGTTAGTGCTAATGGGATTAAGTAAAATTTTCTGCTTTTACATGGTTTTCTCAAGTGATGCTGTACATGATGTACAGAAAACTGGAACCTGTATTTCCCAAAGGCCATCATGCAGTGAGGTATCAGGTAACCACCATTTAAATGAGAGCATATACTAGAAATGGCCTCTTTCACTTAATGATCTTCTTAATAGAGGATATACCAATTTTGTAGGTGTCATAATTTCTTAGAATGTTTCTTCTTCATTAAACTCAGTTCACTTTCTCATTTTCTTAAGTGAAAGACGAATTTAATATTTCACTTTAATTAGGCACTGGAATGATGTCATGTTTAATTAGTTCAGCTTCCCATAGAGATGTGATTTCACACACAGTGTTTTAAACACTTACTAATATTCTATGACATGCTTGAAAATTTTTTGTTAAAATTTTGGTGCAGACATTCACACTTGACTGTAATATTTTCAGAAATGGGAGATTTAACTATGAGCTTTAGTTATTGCATATTATCTTACTAAGAAGAATAAAAGCTCTTTGTAAACAAGGCAAAAACTCCATCCATCTCAATTGTCCTTTTAACTAGGAATGTTTTAGGCTGCTTTATTGCTTTCATGGTACCCATTCCTTGAAATCAAATAGAGGATCTGAGGCCTATTTTTTACTTCTTTTTTATTCTTTATCTAAAAAATATAAGTTGCTATTTTCAGGTGGGTGGTAACTGGTGAAAAAGCAGGCAAACAGAGCAGTTTTTCATAGAATGAGGAATGTGAGAGTGATATCTGGACAAAACAAGAGTTTTGCATAGAAAGGACTATGCTCATATGAGTCAATGTGCTCATTGTTTTCCATACAAAACTCGTGTTAGAAACCTTTTGGTTTCAACAGGGATAGAGATAATTTTCTGCCTAACAGCTGATACAGTGTGCTGGTTCTGATTTAGGATGAGAATAATGCTGATAACACACCATTTCAGTGCTGCTAAGTGGTACTTACCTTATGACAAGGACTTTTCAGCTTCCCAAGCTCTGCCAGTGAGCAGGTGCACAAGATGCATGAAGGGAACACAGCCAGGACATCTGACCTGAACTGAGCAAAAGGATATTCCATACCACAGAACATAACACTCAGTATGTAAAATGGGGCATTTAGGTCAGCAGGGGCCTATTACTGCTAAGGGATGGGCTGGGCATCGAGTGGTGGGCAACTTGAATGTGCATCAATTACTTCTCTTAGGTTTTATTCCTCTCCTTTTTTCATTTTCATGGCTATACTTCTATTACTACTACTACCACCTCTACTACCACTGGGTTTTTTGTTTGTTTGTTTTTGTTTTTGTTTTTGTTTTTGTTTTTGTTTTTGTTTTTGTTTTTGTTTTTGTTTTGTTTTTGTTTTTGTTTTTGTTTTTGTTTTTGTTTTTGTTTTTGTTTTTGTTTTTGTTTTTAATTTGGGTTTGTTTGTTTGTTTGTTTGTTTGTTTGTTTTTTCTTATCTCAACATACAGGTTTTGCATTTTTCTAATTCCATTCCCTATGTCACTGTCTGGGGCTGAGAGGACTGTGTGAGCAAGTGTCTATATGAAACTTGTTGTCATCTGGAGTTAAACCATGACAATTTTGTATTCAGACATTGACTTTTATGACCAGAAGTCCCATAAAACCAGCTGTCTCTTGTAGTCTAAGCTTGTACTTAAAAGTGAAAAATGCTTGGCACCTTTCACCTTGTTTATCCTCTACATCTGTAGATATTTTGAATCAAGCACACTGCTGAAAAACAAATAATACTTGCTTTGCTTAAGCTTTTGAGGTTCTCTTTCCAAGGATATCAGACCTCTTTTTGAAAAAATGAGCAGTGACAAGACAACACTGCCAAGATGAAAAGGGTTATGGAGGACTAGTGTCAGGTCTGCTGTTCACCTCCAGGAAGTGTCTAGGGTGGTACTGGTTTTCACGTTGGAAAAGTTCTAGAAAAGAGTTGCTGTCAGGCCTCCGTGTACCTGCCCATAACTAGTTGTTCACCACCAGAGAAAAATGTTGAACTTTCACATGCCTTGCTCCAAAAGATCCTTTTGTAGAGCTCCATTACTATTATGTCTGAGGGGCTGCAAATGAAAAAGTATCCTTTGTTTTTTCACTTACAAAAGGAATCTACTATGAAGTTACAGCTTTGGAAAATTAACTGGGCACATGACCTAGTTGCTACAGAAACCTCCCTGGAATAAAATAAAAAGCAAGCAGAGGGAGCACTGACAAGTGCTAACTTAAAGAATATTAAGTTTCATTGATTTGTGGCAATTGACACCACCTCCCACTTTTATTTATTAGCAAAATGTTTGAAAGGAGGTATCCCTTACTTTGCCCCCTGGACAAAAGTACATACATAATCACTGCTTTGCAGTTATGGTGCATTAGCCATATTAGCCTGGCTAATAAAAGAAGACTTATTATTGTACTGAGCCCTATCTGCAATAGACATAAGTAGTGTGGTCACTCTCTCCAATAATGTTACTCAGTATTGCAATCCCTCAGAAGCCACAAAACAATGTGCAGTGTTTTAACCTTGACTGACTGCCAGGTGTCCACCCAGCTGCTCTCTCACTCCCCCTCCTCAGCAGAACAGGTATAGAAAACAAGATGAAAGGCTCATGGGTAAAGACAAGGACAGAGAGATTGCTCACCACAGACCATCACAGGCAAAAGAGACTTGGGATTATTAAGAGAAGGATAGTGAGAAACAAGAACAAAGCTAAAAGCACCTCCCCCTTCTTCACAGGCACATCTCTCCTGATTCTTTTTCTGTCTCCCCCCACCACCAGGTCAGGGGGATTGGGAATTATGTGGTCAGTCCACAACACTTTGCTGTTCCTTCCTTATCACATTGTTGTGCTAGTCCAATGAGGAGTTCCTCCCATGGGGTACAGCCCTTCACAAACTGATCCAGCATGGGCCCCTTCCTCTGGCTGAAGTTCTTCAAGACCTGCTCCAATGTGAGTTCTTCCCATAGGGTACTATCCCTTAGGAAAAAACTGCTCCAGCATGAGTGCTTTAGGGGCCAGAGTTCCTGCCAGGATGGCAGGGCATGGGCTCTCCATGGTCTGCAGCTTCTTTCAGGGCACATCCACCTGTTCTATGCAGGGTCCTCCATGCACTACACTGTAGATATAGATCTCCTTCAGCTTGGTTCTCTAGGGGGTGCAGGACAACAAGGCAAGCCTTGTGGTCTTCTGCAAGAGCTGCAGGGGAATCTCTGCTCTGGCACTTCCTCTCTCTTCTTATTCAGACATTGATGTCCGTGGAGCTTTTCCTCTCACATATTCTCAGCTGTTTCACACAGTCTCAGTGCAGTGTTCTTTTGCCCTTTCTTAAACACATTGTCACAGAGGTGCCACCAGCATCCCTGATGGGTTCATATTTGGCCAGTGGCGGGTCCAGTTTGAAGCCAGCTGGAACTGTCTATGGTGGGGGCAGCTCCTGATGTCTTCTCACAGAGGCCACTCCTGCAGCAACACCCTCCCAGTCAACACCTTGATAAGTACACCACATACAAAATGTTGAGTTGTTAGCGTCTTTCTGAAACATGATTTATCTAGTTTGGATGCTTTTTCTAAGGATGACCTTACAATATAAGGCATAGAATCCAGATTCAACTCCTTCATAAATGTGTTTCTGCTGAACCCTTATAAGGCTGAAATAGAGAAAAAGTGGGATGCTTACCCCACACCCGGCTTTTAGATCAGCATTTTTGACTGTGAAGCTGATGGTTACAGTCTGGTTGTCCAATGAAAAAGAAAGTCTGTAAAATCTTTCTACAAAAGTTCTGTAGCAAGATAAATCCTGGGAGTTGAAAGCCTCTTTTTTTCACTATACAAGGCACTTAAGCCCAACTGAATAAAGCTTTCTCTGCAATCTATCTTTGTCATTATCACCAGTTCTTATAAAGACATATGATTTTCCCTCTTGTGTGGTGACTCTTTCTGCTTCGTGTCTAACACAGCTCATCCACTTCTTGTCTGCTGTGGTTTCCATCTGTCAGTAGGTGGTGGAACATGAAAGTAGGCAGCGTGAGGATCAAAATGCTTTATCAAGTGGAAAGGACCAGAGCAGAAGAAAAGCAGTGAGTACATGTATACTCTGTATTTTGATAAATCAAAAATTACGATCTATCTTCCCTGATATAACAGTTACCTCTTTAAACCAGATTTAAAGATATATCTTCACAGACACAGGTCTGTGGTTTTTTTCCTTAAGAGAAAGAACATCTTGCAATCTGATAGGCAATCTGTCATTAGGAATGTGAGGGAGGACAGAATACAGAATCACAGAATCATTTGAGTTGGAGAAGACCTTTGAGGTCATCAGGTCCAACCTATGACTGAGCACAACCACGTCAACTAGACCATGGCACACACCCAGTCTTTCCTTAAATACCTTCAGGGATGGTGACACCACCACCTCCCTGATCAGCCCATTTCAACATCTAGTCTGCTTTCTGTGAAGAAACTCCTCTTAATATCCAACCTAAACCTTCCCTGGTGCAGCTTGAGACTGTGTCCTATTGTCCCATCCCTGGTTACCTGGGAGAAGAGGCTGACCCCTTCCTAGCTACAACCTACTTTCAGGCAGTTGCAGAGAGCAATAAGGTGCCCCCTAAGCTTCCTTTTCTTCAGGCTAGACAACCTCATCTTCCTCAGCTGCTCCACATAATACTTGCGCTCCAGACCCTTCCCCAGCTCCACTGCCCTTCTCTGGGCATGCTCCAGCACCTTAATGTCATTTCTGAATTGAGGGGCCCAGAACTGGACACAGAACTTGAGGTGTGGCCTCACCAGTGCTGAGGGAAAAGTCCCTTCCTAATTCTTACTGGCCACACTATTGCTGATACAGGCCTGGATGACATTTGTCTTCTTGGCCACCTGAGCACAATGCACCCCTCTGGCACATACTCATTGCTTTAAATGCTTGCTGAAAACAATATAACCCCAACACAAGGTAATAGTTCTCTGAACAACCTGGTCTAGTGAAAGGTTTTCCTGTCCATAGCAGGAGAGATTTGAAATGATTTTTAAGGTCCCTTCCAACCCATCCATTCCTAAGATTCTATGGTTCCATTATTAGTGCAGTCTTTTATTGCACATGACATATTTGTCTGCCGAGTAGACTACATCCCACTGGTGATACCCAGTGGGTTTAGTTAATCACAGTTTAATTAACCACTAGATCATAGCATGTCCTTCTATCTAGGCACTGTCTAAAAAGATAACTGGAGCTACTGTTGACCTTGAAAGTCCAGGTTGTTTTTGTTGTTGTTGTTGCAGTTTACCCTGTGTTGTTCTTGTATGGATGGAAAAATATAGACTGTTTCGAAATCAGAAAGAAAAGAAAATTACTGTGAAGTCAGTGCAAATCATTGTTACATCTGAAGGTGTTCAGTGAAGTGTTGAGTTTTGCTGTTTAACTCCTACTTGCAGAAACAATATACTCAGTAGGACACAGAAACCTGGTGACGTCTATTTTCTTGAGCTGACTTTGCCATTTATTAGGAACTCCTGATCCAAAGTGAGTCAGGAGTTAGGCACTTTAGAAAGTAAAATCTTGTCATTGATGCTCCCCTCTTTGCTCTCTGTGCCTAGAAATCTCTTGATATTGTTCAATTCCTATCAGTTGATCGGGCTTTTCTTCCCTAAATTTGCATTACACACGATGTGAGTATACTTCATGAGTATAGTATCTTTCATCTTCTGGAGATAGAAGGCCTGCATAATTGGGGGATTTTTAGATATATGTGCCAGAATGCAGTTTTTATTACTTAAGAACTCATGAAAATGCAGCTAATTGACAATTAACTGCTTCTTTCCATATTAATTATTAAACTTCAGGAAATTATGAATAAGAGCATGGAGATTTGTTTCTCTGTAAGTAAGAGAGTGTGTGAACAACACCAAAAATCACAGTAAAATATTTCCCTAATAATGTCAAGAACTAGTCACAGACATTCTGCCTTCAGGAAGCAATTAAGATTTTTTTTTTCCAGAGGGGATATCTGCTAAAACTGCTTTTCAAAACGAGTTAATCAGAGTGGGTAGGAATTAATTTTTTTTACCTCAGCTTCAGATGTTTAGGGAAATTTTTCACCTAGTGTGAAAAAGGAAATGTGGAAAGGCTTCTCTAATATGAAAATTTTAAAAAATGTTGTGTCTGTGAGGGAAGGAACGACCTTCCCCAAGATTGTGTCCTGATATAAAACAAACAAAAATAATATTTTTTTATAAGGACCTCAGCATTAGAGAAGATATTCGAAAATGTTTGTGGGGAGGCAGAAGGTCAGAAGCAGTATGTGTCTGGTGTCACCAGGGAACAAGGGTATCAGCAGGTCATACTATAATAAGAGCTATATAATGCTACATGATATGCATTAACTGTGGGCCCTTGGGATTGGAGTTTAGAAAATATTAGACTTATTAGACCACAGTATTTGCTGTTTGGTGCATTCTTCTCTCCTTTCTTCTCTTGCTGTGAGGCATTGTTAGGTCCAAGGTCAACACTTCCTAGTCATGGAGTTGTATGTATGCACAGTAATTTGGGAGGTGAAGGGTAAACAGGGAAAGGATTTATTTATCTGGTAAGCTGAGTGCACTTTTGGACATTTAAGGAGAAAATTGTTATTTCTTCATGCCTGCACTATATGTATAAAAGGAAGTGAAATCATAGGCCAATCAAAGAATAACTTCATTTTCCACAGAGGCATTGGGAGTGTTCTATAGTTTTGTGATGGAGAGATTAGCATTAGATCAGTAGCTATTTCACATGACTGAGCATGGGGAGTGTGTTTCATACATTTTAAGACATTTATTTGTCTTTTACCTACTTGGAAAGGCAGAAAGGAAAAAAGAAGTTTTATTGTCCCCTGTCCAGTAATAATATAAAATTGTAAGATTTTAGGATATCACTGTACAATTACAAATAAATCTGAAAGGAGTTTTATTGAAGGACTAAACTTCTAAGTTATTCTGCTTGGCTACTTCTGCCCACTTAGAGATGTGTGAGTCCAACCCAGATAAATAAGTAAAGTTATGATAAATGTTTAATTGCTGTTGAAAACAAACATTAATTAAAAAAAAAAAAATCACAGTTTTTTTCAGCCAGCCTCTGCTCCGTTCTTTACTGGATAATGTATACACCTGCCTTTTCTCCATCATCTTTGACCCTTTTGAAGTACAGCTTGCTTAGATGAGCAGGCTCTAGAAAGCTGCTATTCAGCTCATGGTCTGAGGGCTGTAGTAAAATATGTCAAAGTAGAGCTCTGCACTATGCACCTAATCAGCTAACCATACCATCTACACAGTCTGCCCAAGAGACCTCAGATCTGAGCTTTGGAAGGCCATGATCTGAGCTTTGGAGGTAATTGAAGATGAAAGCAAGAATATATTTGATGCAGAAATGCATTATTAGGACAGGTCCTGAAAATTTGATCCTGTGTGTTGGCAGCTGTGGAGAACTTCAATGGAGAAGAGGAATCACCTTGTGTCAGAGAGGCAGCCTTCCTAAGATCCTGGCCTACAGCTTGCACATCACAGAATTTGTACCCAGAATTATCCTATCTACACAATAAAAGTTTCAGCTCCTTGGGGTGGATCTGTGGTGTCCAGTTGACATACATGGTTGGTCATTCATCAGGTTTTACATTAACTCTAGTCAAGTCCTTGGCTATTTGTGGTGCTCCTGGAGTGTATTTCAGTTTAATTTCACCCAGAAGATATCTACTGCTTACAGTCAAAGACTGCTCTGAGATGTGAGCCAAGTGAGTAAAATGGGAATGGTTGGGAATGTCACTTTAAAAACACATTTCTGGTTCAAAATAAACTGCTATTGTAAATGCACACAGTAGAGGTATTAAGTGCATGGATCATGGTCTTGCTGTACTAAAATCTTCTTCTGAACTTATCTTTCCTTTTAATGCAGACATATCAGGAAAGATGGCCTGACAACTGACACCATCAGTCAGAATATTTAAATGTCAGTTAGCACAAAAGTGAACTTTTCAACAGAAAGCAGAGAAATCTTTTTTTCTGAAGAACTGGAGTTTTAATCAATTGAGTTAAAACTCAGTGACTGTAAGGAGGGTCTCCAGTGTAACTTTCTGGAGTTTTGTACATTTTAAGGTCAGAGAGGCAACTTTACTTCCTCTGTAACATGGGCCTTAGATTTCAGAGGGATCCTTGCACAGAGCCCCTTAAATATAGTTCATGCTGCCAGTGCTCTTTTGTTATTTTCAGAACTCCTAGTGAAAGGCAAGATATTACTCTCAAAGGGACTCTACATCTGCCATTGATTACTCTCACTACCAAATGTACAACTTGCATGCAATGTCCAAAGTTTTTATTCACAACAAGAACAGTGAGATTAGTAAGATTCAAGTATTCCTGGCATTAATTTTTGACGTAATGAATGGAGGGGCTTTAATGAAAGTGATTTTGTCCACATTTTTATATTCATTGCACATACTAGTATGGATACAAGCAACTGTTTGTTTTATTAACTGCTGTATTGAGTTTTCTTGAATTTTGAAATGAGATTACAGGATAGAAGAGTGTTACTTCACTATATATTTTTCTCAAATATACGTGTAAGACAGGTAGCAGGATAGTCACTTCAAGGAATATTTCTCCACCTGATGGATGGTGAAGATTCCAAGCTGTTGATGTTGAATACACTGCTAAAGAGTTCAGAAGCAGAACTGCCTGGAAAATTTATTTTCTTTTATGGTGAAAGCCTAATGGCAATGTTAAGTTAGCTGCAATTCAAGGGTCTGATTCACCATTCTGTGGGTTGCACAAGGACCTTTCTGAGTAGTTTCAGAAGGCACTGGAGTGCGTCCTGGGAATAAAAGCCCTGCAGGCAAGTGTAGAGACACTCTATGGCCATTGTATCTTCCAGCAATTGCGGCAAAATAAAATTAAATATACATACCTGCTGATAGAGGCAGAGCACAGTCAGTATTTCTCCTGAAGTATCCATTTCAGGAAACCTACAGGGCCTTCAGATAATAGTTTGGTATAAAATAACATTGAATTCACCCTTTCAGCTATAGATCACATTGACTGTTCCTGGATAGGCATGAATAAGCTTCCTGAGCAAAGGAGTCTTTTTGATTATTGTCCAGAGATCTCAAGGATATTATTTTCTTTTTTGACCTATAGCTCTTCCATGTCTAAACACCTTGTGCAATCAGGCTGATTTGAATGCTGAAATTCCAGCAGTGAAATTTGTGCATTTGGATGCACAAATGGCCACATTATTGAAAGTGTTTGACCTGAATATCTATTTTAGGACAATCTCCACAACATCTAATTGCTGGTTTTATCATCTTCCCTCTCATCTTCTAGTTGCAAATGCTTTGTTCAGTGGTGCTTTGCATATTTTATTTCACGCATGCAGTATCTCATATTTATGTTAATATATGTCTGCACAAACAATTTAGTGGTACAGGAAAAACATTCAGATACACAGCATAAAGATTTACTTCTAGTTAGACTTCCTAAAATATTTTGGTACAATATGTTCTTCATTTCTATCTGGACATAAGAAAAGGTTTAGCTGAAATATTGTTTGGTCGTCACTCAACTAACCATCCTTTCAGCTTGAAATCATTGACAGGGTGCTTTCTTACACCACCATTGCTGAGAACAGGTTTTTGCCTCAGATTTGATTTGCTAACTATGGGTCTAAACTGGATATCTTTAGGTCTGTAAAATTTCACCCGGAAAAGAGACGGATTGTGACCCTGCTAAGTGAGTTTCATGGCAGGCATGCCATAAAAAATAGAAATTAATAAAGTAAAAATTACCATAAATTTGATGCTTTATTTTTGCTTTTTGTGTTTTTTTTCCTGATTGGATTGTTTTTTCCTGTATTTTTACTATTATCCTTATGGCTTTGGATGTATCAGATGGATAGATAGACTTTATGTAACTGCCAGGAATGGCAATTATATATGCATTTGCATTGGAGACTTCCCCTGTGGACCTGCTTTTATAGCAGCAGCTGATCTGAGCAGATGGAAATTAGAAGCCAGAGGGATACACTGAAAATCACACCGTGAGAAAACTCTGAAAAAGATGTAACCTGTCTGTTGGACTGTAAAATTGACTGGGGATGGCATGTGGCAGTCTGTCCTCAGCTGCCTAATTTATCCAGTCTGATTGACAATGCCATTAGATTGAGTGGATGTCCTTCCTAAGTGTCTACTATTATAATAATTTTGAAGTAGCATAGGAGAAGGAAACATTCCAGCATCAGCAAAAGCTTCTGTGCTTCTCCTAGTTCCAAGGTGATGAGATTATAAGGAAGAATATCCATGTATTTCTATCATTCAAAGAGTCCTTGTATGTGGTTACACTGCTTTTGGCTGTGTGTATCATTATATATCCTGAAAGTCAAAGAGGTAACTTTTTTAGTTAATGCTTTTTTAATATTGTATCTGATGTGGTTGCTGTTGTCCTTCAGTCCTGTGTACAAATAGAGGAAAACCTGACTGGTGCTTATACAAAGAATGTGCTGTCACTGTGCTTCACCTTTCATAACATTGGAGAATTCACAAAGTTCTGCAAGTTTCATTTTTATGGTGCATGCAGCTTATATTATGCAAATGAAGCTGTGGTTTTCAAATACACTAATCAAAAAGTTTATCCAGATGAGCTCAGTGCAAAAAAAAAATAGCTAATCTCTTTCTTTGATGAACACTTCAAGATGCCCTTCAAAAGTAATTTGTAGGTGAAAGAGAAAGAAACTGTTGCTCACATAAGCAGGAGAATCATGGAGTTTTTCCATGCTTATGAAAGATGAGAATAGTCAGTCATTGCCAGCAATGGTTCAGCTCTGTAGCTGTTTGTAGGAGCTGGGAAGAAGTATCAAATCAGTATGCAATGTCTGCATACTGAAAAGTGCACTGTACACTTATACATTTATGTCTCCTAGAACTTTTTGACAACTTTAGAAAGGTGTGAATTAAATAATCCAGTGTCAAAACCAGATTTCAAAAATAAATAAGCACCTTTCACTTCTACTGTGTTTTTATTTGATAAGAATATTTTGATTTGTCAGCAATTTGTTCTAAGATCTGATCTAAACCCTAAACCTACTCTTTCAATTTGATCCCATTCTCTTTTTTCCTGTCACTACATACTCTTGTAGGTAGTCTTGCCTCATCATTCCGGTTTCCTTCCTGTTCCTTTTCTGTATTGTGTATGATTTAGCTATTTTTATATTTCTTTTTTCTTTTCAGGTTCCTTTATTTCAAATTTCAGATACCAGAGAAATTATGTAACCAATGATATAATGTGATCTTCCCCCCCTTAGATCTGTGTGAAGGATCATTCCAAATTAATAGGAGAGAATTTATAAGTGAACTTAATTTTAAGACTTTTCTACACTATGATCTGTCACATTTCCACATCTAAGGTCAAGTTGTTCCTTCACCTCTGACAAAGTCTGTGGCTCAAATATTTATTTATTACCCATATTTCTTGATTGCTGGAGTGAAAATGCTGTAGTCACATTTACTTTTGAGATTAATAGCTCCATTTTTCTTTCTATATTAGAGATTGTGGTGTTTATTTAGTTTTATAATATGACAAGTGCCCATCTAAATGAGCAAGATACTTCTAATGAATACTTAAACAAAATCAATATATCAAAAAATCCCACAACCTGCAAAACCACATCACTTCAGGTCTGTTTGCTTCAAAAGGCATTTTGACTTTAACTCACATAATGTCTCCCATGAGGCTGAGAATGAAGTGGGTGACTCAGAGCATGTCAATGAGATAACTAAAATTTTAATCTAGACTTCATCTACTTGAATATTACCATTAACAGTTATGTCATTGTTACTTAGTGGTTGCCTTTTGCTAATGGGTTAAGCTAGCTTTATAAATCAGATTTTAATATCTATAAACGTCTGCTCAAAACAGTTTTCTTCTTCAATCCTGACAGTGATGCCCATGCTGTGTCGGACAGGTTGGAGGGAACGTGGAAGCACAGTCAGGATGTTTCAGTTCACTAATTGTTTATATCAAGAGCACTGAAGACCACATGACAGCTAATTTTGTGATGAAGACTTACAGAGCTGTGGGAGACACCTGAAGGGACCTACCTACACAGAAACCTTACCATTGCAACAAGTGTAGGAACTGGTACTAATCAAAATTCCATGATCTGGAATTATATGCCTGTTTTCAGTCTGAACAGAGCTGTAACATCCATGCTATTAGTATTCCCAATGCCTATGTAATAAATTAATTAATTTTTAATTCTAAAATCAAAATAGTCTCAGCTTATATACTGGCAGAGCTGTACAATTGTCTCCATGGGAGCTTTCCCAGTGCTGAAAGTGTTTGAGGTAGCTGCTGAATTCCAGTGAGATGTTCCAGTTTTCTAGAAATTTAGAGTAAGAACTAAGAAAGACTTAGTTAGTCTTTGTTCAGATTATATCATAATCTGTTCAAATATAAATTAAAGTCTCACAGAGAAGTAAAAATACTTATGACAAAAATTTTAAAAAGTATTTAAGACAAATAGAACCGTGTTCAGGTATGAAAATCTCCCCTTTCCTCTTTTTTTTTTTTTTTTTAAGGAATGCTATTAATGAGAAATATGAGTCACAAAGGCTCATGAAAAGTCCTCCAGGAAACTATCAATAAGTTCTGCAGTTTTTAAGGGGAGGGACTGTGGACTTGAACGGGCTGGAAGTTGAACTTGGTGTATGACTACTTTCTGCTCTAGGAACCTTTTATTGAACTGTGCCACTTGCACTGCCAGGCAATTGCTCTTTTACTCCACTGATAGCAATCATGGCTAGTAAAAGATTAAAAGGCTGCCTAATCTTCACACTCCTGCCAGAGGCAATCAACAGAGAAAGGTGATGCAGGGTGTATGAGCTGAATAGGGAATGGTGAGCACTTTTCTGTGCTAATAGTGGCAAGCAGAGGAAAAAGGCACTCCACTATGAGTGATATTAAACCATGAGCTGCTGAAGAGTGCAGTGGTTTTGGGGTGCTGCTCCCACTGACTGCTGGTGGAATTGCTGAGGCTGCCCGAGCAGGAGCTGTCTCTGCCTTCAGGCAGCTGCGACTCTGCCAGGGGCTGTGGAGGGGCAGCCCTGAGCGCAGGGAGGGCAGAGGCAGCTGCGGCAGCCACAGAGAAGCAGTTTCTACTTGACCTGACTTGCGACCATGCTGGGCTCAAGGGATTTATTGCACCCTTTGCATTTGACTGAACGTGCTGCCAGTGAGCTCCTGAGCCCTGTGCAGCGATGCTCTGCCTGCAGAGCTGGCACATCTCCCTGTGTCAGTCCCCATGTGTGCACTTCTGCCGTGACTCTGGTGCACTGACAGCTCTCCTACCTCACTGCCCAGCTATGGCTCGGTCCTTTGGCAGGGCTACCTCAGCCTGGGCAGACGCCTAGCTGTTTTTATTGCTGAAAGGGACAATGGAGTATCCTGGGTAGGACCACAAGATGGCTTTGTGTAAGTGCAGTCTAGGCTCTAGACTAATTCTGCAGGAGCTAACAAAAAGTAAATGCTTCCATCTGATTTACCACCATATGATGGTAGTAAAACATTTGCTTGCAACCCCTGGCTCTATAAACTTTTATCAACCCTGAAGCCGTGTAGATCTTGCAATGTATTTGTCCAATTAGCAGCAGCAGTTGATATAGGTGTTTGCTTCCAGCATGGGAGCAAAGGTTGTTGATGATCTTTCTGTGACATTCTCATATTAATCCCTGCAGGAGACATGGTGAAAGTTGGCTTTAAAACAACAGTATAATTCAAAGTATATTTCCAGGGCAGAAGAAGTGCCAGTGCTTCCAAGCAAATGGTGGGGTGTATGCAGCAGAGTATACCTTTTTTAGCAGGGAGCAAAAACCAGAAGGCTAAAATTAAATTATCAAATCCCCCAAACTTGTCTTGTCAGACAGAGTTTCTACTATTTGTTTTTCATGAAAGTGTTTTATCTTGTGTTCTTTATTGTGCAGAGTGCCTTTTGAACTAAATTAGTTCAGTCACTCTCTGTCTCCCTACCCCATGAGAAACAGTATTTACTGATGTGCATGACCTTGTCAGAATTTATGGTGCTGGCACAAGCAGCTGGGCTGTAACCATAATTCTCTCCAGAGAAGGCAGAGGAGTTCAAGCATTTGGGGTGACAGATAGGGCCATGGTGACTTTTCCTTCAGGAATAAGGAACAGCAGCACTGTCTCCCTCACTCAGTGCAAACACTTTTGGCTTAGGTTAAAGATGATGTCATTTAGAGCTTTTTATTGCCAGTGACTTGTTCCCTGAATTATTGCTATACTTACATGACTGTATCTTAACCCATTGCTAACATGTGATCTTATTCTTCCTCTGGACAGCTGCCTGTGTTAAGAGTAACAGAGGTTTGCTTCTGAGGATTAGAGCTTGCTGGAAGCCTTGCAACAATTTCTTTTTCTATGAAACATGTTGATTTGTCAGAAAGCAATATGTTCTGTAGCAATATACTTTTTTGTACCTAAGAGTTTCCTTCTGGGTTCCCAGTTGATCTAAGAAAACATCGGAAGACTGTTCTTGAAGCCATTTTCTATTTATGGAGTATAGAGCTTCAAAGTCTTCTTCTGCCCTCTATTTTTCTACAAAGGACTCAGACCTTCAAAAGATGGGGTAGCCAAGTAATTCCTTTAAGTTTTATAAAACATTAAAGAAAAGAAATGAATTTGTAATTCCTCAAAATGGAAATAAATTTTCTGTTATGTTACTGCAGGGATAAGCATTTCCACCAAAAAACTGATTTAGTAACCTCTGTGATGCCAAGTTTTTTACCAGTTGCACCATGGTAGCTGTTTCCTCTACCTTGCCAAGGAACACGTCTCTATGGAGATCTTCTTTCAGGACCCAGATTTTGAGACTGAGTTAAGACCTGTGTTCACAATTACTCTGCTTTTGAAGTAGTATGGAAGGCATATAGCCTGTTCCCTCAAGGACCATCTGTTTTATAGCAATGTATTTTCCTAGATGCTATGGTGGGCTGGAGTGCTCCTGGCAGTGCCAGTGAAGAAATGGAAGCACATGGAAGTCTAGGCAGATGCAAACCTTCTGTGATAATATCACGTTGCCTTCACTCCACATGCAGCCCATTTCTAGTCTTAAACACATTAGTCATCCCACCCCTTCCCAATCCAGCAGAGCAGTTAAGCATATGCTTAAGTCAAATTGCTGCCAGTCTGATTTAAGTAGCACTTAAACCAAGCACATTCTTAAATGCTTATATGGCTGTGGAGGGATTGAAACATGTGCTTAACGTTCAGTGCATGCTAGTACGCTTTGCTGGATGGCAACTCTAAAAATGGAAAGAACTAAAGCTATTTTATTTCATTGTACTAGTGTTCCTTCAAATATGCTGATGGCTGTTAGAATGGGATAGCTTAGTTCAGACTGAGTTTAATAGGATTGCTCTGACGTACCAACTTTTTCAAGTTAATAAATATTTAAAGGCAGGAAATTCCACTGCTGGGGTGAATTTTGGAGGGTGTGGTAAACCACAGTCACTCTAGATGAAAGAATAGAATAAAAAAATTAATTTCAAAATAGTATGATGTAAGAGACAATTTTATCTTGGACAGTCAGCAAGGTCTGAATAATATGATATAAAGGGATAACACAAGAAATTCACTTGTACCTTCAGCAGTAAACAAAGACTATGGTTTTCCTCAAGAAAGTACGAACTAACAAACTTCAGTCCTGTTTTGACTGGAAAAGTTCAATAATAGCCGAATCAGCCATTTCCATATAAGTTTCCGTAACATAGAATCATAGAACCAAAGAATGGTTTGGTGTTTGGAAGGGACCCTAAAGATCACCTAGTTCCAACCTCCCTGGTGTGAGCAGGGAGACATTTCACCAGAACAAGTTCCTCAGAGTCCCATCCAACTTGGCCTTTAACACTTCCAGAGATGGAGCATCCACAATGTCTCTGAGCAACCTGTTCCTGTGCTTCACCTGCCCTCAAAGTAAAGAATTTCTTCCTGACATCTAATCTAAACTGACTCTTTCAGACCAGGGTACACACACAAAAATGTATTATTTGTATTGTATATTATAAAATATACATTATATATATTATAAATATAAAATGTATATAATCTTTGTATTATCTAATAAAAACTATATTATTCACTTTAGACCCTCTGATAATATCTTGAAATGTCTTCAAGCATTATAACCTAAAAAGTTAAACTATAAATACTTTTCATCATTACCTAAAAAGTTGTATTTGAAATACTTTTTTTTTCCCCAAAAAGCTCTCTCTTCAGTTATTGTGTTCCTCCTATAATTTCTTGTTTTTCCTTAAGGCTTTATCTCAGGATTAGAGTTAAGCTTAGTAAATAGGATAAAAAAAATTAATTCCCAAACCTTCACTTTTTAACAATGTATTTCTTGTAAAGGATAAAAAGACTACTGAATAAATTCAGCTTCTGAGAAGTGGGAGTCTGAGAGATTTAAACAAACTTAGTGGGAGCAGTTGGCATGCTGAGTGCTAGAGACCTCATCCAGAGGAAAAAAATTCTGAGCTAAGAGAAATGTCATGAATTTCAGCAGGGAGAAATGCAAAGTGAGAGAAACATTGCCATTTACTAGTGCTGCTTGGGAACCAGTTGAAGACCACTCTTGTTCGAAGGACCTGGATGGATAATGGGTGCCAAATTCAAAATGAAGCTGCAGGGAGCATTTCTATGATCAAAACAAGCTTTGTGTCATTTATTTCCTGGAAAAAACACAGTTATGTACTGCAGTCATTTGTAGACTTTTTTTCTTAATCACCTGACTGAGTTCCATGCAACACTGAGTGTATGAAATTAGCACTACCATTCAGAATAATAATTCTTATTAAGTAGGGGTTAATAGAGCAGGTTGATATGTCACAAAAATTCACACAGCTTTTTCATGCAATGGAGATATTTGATTACTGTATGTGGTACCTAGACCTGATGCTAATCAACATTTTCATCTATGGTCTAGAAGAATCATTAAACCAAAATGAATTTTCAAGATGACACTGACATTACTACATTGGCAAATGAACAGTGTGGAAGGGTCATCTAGTCCTCCTGATCACTTGCTAGTTTAGCTCCTTTTTAATATTAGAATTCTTGCTGCAGTTTAAAGCAAATATATATACACCTAGAAAAAATATATTAATTCCACGACTTAAAAAATAGTGTTTTGTCTCAGTATCAGTGACTTTAAAAAGAAAAATTGCTTAAAAATACGTAAAGAAAAAGCATGAACCTTGAATATGTTATTAAGGAAACACAAGTAAGATACAAATGACTGTATCAAAATGGAGGTGGGAGTCCAAGTTGATTTCATTCAGTATGAGACATTATGAAGTTATTAGAAATTTTTTTATAAAATGTTGGAGTCAGAGTTTTCAAAGGGAAAGTAAATACTACAGCTTTGGAATTTATTAAAGAACTGGAGAACACTTCCATGAAATAATTAAATACATAAATAAACTTAAAGTTTAAACTTAAATACTTTCTTGAGATACTTCTCATCTTTGCGTTACTGTTATTAAGTACCGAAGGGAAGACAGATATGGACACAATAAAAAAGGTGCTAGTTTTGAGCAGTGTCTTCACCCAGAAATTGCCCTGCTGATGTAAAAATGTTATTGCTGTGGGGAGATAATAGAAGATAGACAATGCTCTTTGCAAACAGTCAAGTGGCATGAAGCTGAGGTATAGAAAACCCCATATATCATTTTAATTGTTCTTTAGCCTTGTGTGTTGGAAATGTAGAACATCTGTGATTAAATAGTGTAGGCCTGTGATAGAGACCCTCTGCAGAATATGCTTCCCTGCTGTGGGGAAGATCAAAGCACAGCAGTAACCTGTGCTTGAGCAGATCCCTGATATACAGGCAAAACCAGCAGGTTCAGTGATCCTCAGCAGGGACTGAGATTCAGTGTCAGCATTCCCTCTTGTGTGCCTCTGTCCAGATGCTGCTTTGGGGATCCCTCAATGACAAGGTAACAAAAATAAAATTACCCTTCATTTGTGGTTTTTGTGGCTGTTCTTGCTGCCTGCCTGTGCAAGCTCACACAATTTTCTCTCCGAAATGTGTTCTTTCTATGCTCTGAATATAATAGAGGAAGTGCTTTACAGTGTTCAGCTCTGCTAGATTCTCCTCTCTAGCTATTTTCTCATCAGGAGAGGGTTCTTTAGTCTAGGGGAGAAAAAAATTGGAAGAGATGAAACTGGACCCAAAAAAATTCAAATGGTTGAAAAAACCTCCATTTTTAACAGTTAGATGGACTAGATCAATAGTAAAAGAAAAAAAAAAAGAAAAATCAAGAGACATCATTGTGTCCCACTTGTCATTTCCCCATTCGAGACTGGGTGTATGTTGAAATCTGTGCTTTAGTCAATGACATCTAATTCTTTATTAAGCGCCATTAAGTGAGCTACAGAAGGGTGACTTAGTGAAAATAATTTATGACATCCAGAGATTCAGAAGAAATTATTTTATATAATAATATTTTATTTATAATATGGTCATTATTTTATAGTCAGAGCGAGCATTGAACAGTATAAATCTATTATTTCAGCTGCCATTTTCTGCCTGCTAATATTCCACCATGCCTCTGCAACTGAGATACTTTTCAATGTTTGACTGATCAATCACCAAAGTGGCATTCCTCAAGCATTCTTCTAAATAGTAGAAAGGCCTCCTAGTTATGTTTTTCAAAACAGGACTCAAAATTTCCACTGAACAGAAAATATCAACATTTGTGTACAGTAATAATAATCTAAAAACAAAATCCTCTTGTTATTAAGAAGCTGAAACATAATTTCCTAATAGTTATAATATCCTTTCAGTACAAATAAGAATGAAAAATAAAGAAATAAAAATAAATAGTCTTGATAAAACTAAAACAAACAAAAAACCCAAAACATATTATGCTGTAGTACTTAAAATTCATGTTGTAAGTACCTTTACCAGCTTTTGCATTTCCAATTGTACCAACCCTTTAATGTCATCATTTGTTTCCATAAAATCATTATTGGAAAGAAAGGTTTTTACTTTTAATGTTCAAAGAATAATTACAAAGGAGAATTCCACAAGACTAATACCTTGTGTGTGGTACCTCAGTATTTATACTGGAATCATACTCAACAGAGACTGAAACTGAAACGGCATCCACATTTTGTGACTTAATATATGAGGAAATGTCTTCAGTAGTTTCTTTTGTAATGTCAAGTTTCACAAAAATATTTCAAAGCTAGATTTTGCTAATCCTAGCCTGGGCTGTGGACATTTGTAATGGAAAGCATTTTGACTCTTTTTGTTTAGAAATATTGAAAATTCGTTTGGACTCAGATCATAAAAATACCATAAATGATGTAAATTCTTTTATTTTAGTTGCTAATTAAGACTGTGTGAAATATGTACTATGTGACAGCAATGTGTTTTTTGGTATTTGGATGGGGGGCTCTGAGCAATTTGAAAAATTAGGGTTTGAAATCTCATATTTGGAGACATTCTAAATTTGCACTGTTTCACCTCTGAGCCTATAATTCTTCATGGGTAAAATTAAATCCTGGATAGTGCTTTGGCAATATGATAAATCACTTATTTTTATCACGACTCAGGTACAGTATCTCTTTGTTAATCAAATATTCATGTTGAAAGAATTATTCTTTTTTTAACTCTGCTGCTTCTCTAACTGTGTTTCTAAGTCATCTGTGTTCTCTATATTTTCTCTCCCATATAACTGGAATTCTTCATCTCTCTTCAGTTTATTTTTCCTGAGCTGAGCTATTTGGTGTAGAAAAACTCAGATGTCAATGGATGAATGTGATTATATTCCTGTAGTCGTGGAATAAGATTAGATATTATTTTCTTAGTGATGATCTGGAAGGGTCAAAATTTTAGATGTGAAGTAAAATACTTTCATTATAACTAGAGCTGAGTAAATGATTAATACAAAGCCTAGCAATGTGAAATGGAATAAGAGATATAATTTGGCTGTCTTTGTTTATTTACTCCCACTGGGGCCTAAGAGTGCTTTTTGGTTTGAATGGTTTCATTACACCAATTGTGGCAGTAAATAGTGCTATCTTCTGCACTTTCAGAAATAAATTTATAGAACTATAGAATCATAGAATTATTTGAGTTGAAAAGGATCTTGAAGATCATCTAGTTCCAACCCCCTGCTATGGACAGGGACACCTTTTAGTAGATCAAATTGCTCAGAGCCCCATCCAAGGTCCCCCTGAGCACCTCTGGGGGTGGGACACCCACAACTTATCTGAGCAACCTATTCTAGTGCCTCACCACTCTCACAGGAGAGAAATATCTTCTTAATATCTAATCCAAACTTTTCAGTTTAAAGATATTCCCATTTATTCTATCACTCCATGCCCTCAAAAAAAGTCCCTCTACAGCTCTCTTGTAGGCCCCCTTTAGGTGCTCTAAGGTTCTTCTCCCTGTAACCTTCTCTTCTCCAGGCTGAATAAACCAAATTCTCTCAGCCTCTCTGCATAGGAGAGGCGATCCAGCCCTCTGATCTTCTTTGTGGCCTCCTATGGACTCTCTCCAACACGTCCATGTCCTTGTATTGGGGACCCAGAGCTGGACACAGCAAGAGCAGAGTAGAGGAATCCCCTCCGTTGCCCAGCTGGCCACGCTGCTTTTGATGCAGCCCAGGACACAATTGGCTTTCTGGGCTGTGAGTGCACACTGATTATCATGTTGAGCTTCTCAACCACGAACAACCCCAAGTCCTTCTCCTCAGGGCTGCTCTCAGTCTATTTCTACCCAGCCTGCACTTGTGCAGCTACATCTCTCAATCAGCAACATGCCTAACCTAAATTTTAGGCCTGCCTGAAACACTCACACATCACTGAAAATGAGCATTAACAAGCTTTTAACCCAGAAGGATATTTCTGGAGTTATCATCACACAGACTGGGTTTCCTTCAGTATTTGCCTCTAGCAGATCTACCTATTTGTTTCATAAATTTATATAAGGTTAACTGAGATTATTGTGTCGTCACACACTGCTTTGAAATCAGTTTGAGCCTGGGCCTGTAATTGCTGATTTGCAGTGATTGCCTATTTAATAAAGATATAAGTGTGAAAAGCAGCCATTCTTTTTCTATTTTTCTGTCTGGAAAACTGTTCTTTTGCTTACCAGGAAGACTCTTCCTCACACTCCTGCAGCTTTGAAGCTTCAAAATCACTTAATGTCCAGCAGATTAGATTGTTTGCACATCCTGATACCTCCTACAGCCAGGAAATTTGGTTTTCCATTAATGTGTTATATAATGTTTTTTTCTGCACAAACTGCCATTCCATGAGTGGTTGTTGTCCCAGAGGAGACATGGCAGAAGGACTGTCATCTTCCTGTTGAATAACATATCATTTCTTGAATCTGGAGTTTAAAGAAAATTTCTAATAAGGGACTTGAGATACATAACATCCTTTAGTTTTTTGCAGTGTTTGCAGCTTGAGGCCTCTGTATGCTGCTGGGGGCTTGTGCATGTTTTGTTTTGAGCAGATGGAACTACTCAGAGTGCATCAAGTTAAAGACATGGACAATCCTTTTCAGGATCCAACCTCCTGACATCTTATAACCTAGATTGATTGCTCTCCACCCTGCAGAGCACCTGTGGGATTTGCACACTCTTCTAAGCATTCCACACAGACATTTCCTATTGATGCTTGTTCCTTGGCTTTCTGTAATGAAATATGCTGTTGAGGTCAGGCAGGGAGAGAGATTTCAGTGTTGACATGGTTGGAAAGTCTTGAAACTTGCCATCTGCTACTCTGGTAGTGATAGCTTTGAAATAATAATAGAAGTTTTTAGGAGTGGAAAGATTTTAATTTATAATGGCAAACTGATGTCAGAGGTGGTAGACTCTACCAGACACAGAAAAGCTGTAATGAAGGGATTATTTGACTCTATTACAAAGGCACAGTATTTTAATGCATTATCGGGGTCAAGGGTTAAAATGTGTTCTGAGATCCAGAGGGCAAGGATCTGCTTTGCTGTGCTTAAAACAGGCAAGCTGAAATTTCATTAGGATGTAAAGCTGCTGTATCAAGTGAAACTAAAGACCACCTAGCTCACTGATTCCAACAGTGGCCTGGTGTGCATGTCCATGTCAGAAGCTGAGCACCTCCTTTTGACTCTTGTTGTTAGGGTTGGTGGTTTTCTCATAATCTAGCTAAAATTCTTTAACCCTTTTTGAGGCAATAGACAGCAGCTGTCAAAGACAGAAGTCATGTTGTAGGTATATGTTGTAGGTATAAGAGAACAGGCATTGACAGGATCAGAATAAGAGCAAAAGGAAAAGTTTGGGAACAGAAGGTAGGGGGAAAGGAAAAAAAAAGTAAAAAATAGTTAAAGTGATTCTACTTATTAATTTTTCCCACTCACTCAAGATACTGTCTGTTCTTTTATCTGGGCTCACCTTGGCAGAGTTCTTCCTCCAGTGTCGTAGAACTCAGGATCTCAGGACTTTGACTTCTCCTATTTTCAAAACTATTTTGTTTATAAGATCATTTCCGTGGAAAATCACAAATTTATTTGTATACACACAGAGATACACAGAGAACCATTAGAAGTGGGGTAAAAGCAAAATCATCTAGCAGAAATGGACAGAATTGTTTAACTATGTCTCTGTAACCTTTTACAGACAAAACTGTGAATCTAGAGTCTCAACATTTTTATTTACAAATTGTTAAAATTCTGATAAAGTATGTCTACCCTCTTTAGTGACAAATCCTCATAATTTAAAAATAGTTCAAAAGAAAAATGCTGTCAGCAATTGAATCCTTTTCCATTTTTTAATCATGTAGCTTTCAAATGACTAGAGGGTTGTGCTATAGATCTAAAGATCCCATTCCTGAAGATGACTCATATATGAGTAAATATAGTGTAAGATATTAGTTCTGAGATTTTTAATTTAAAAAAAAAAGAAGAAATTACTTCCAAAAGGAAGTGTTAGTCTCATTAAATCACAATCTTAAAACTTAGGATATGCAAGCATTCTGACTATAGCCTATGCACATCTAATTAATTTTCCTGACATTAATTATAAAATCATGGGATTTATTAACTTTTTTTTTTCTATACAGGAAAAAAAACATATTGCATAGGACAAATAAGTTTCAGGGATAGTTCTGGCTAGGCCAACAAGCATCTATTAAGAGAAACACACCTTACCTCATCCTCTGTAAGTGTTCTGAAGCTTCATTTTTTTTTAATATGTGGAAAGTATATAAATGTTCTAAAGACATTACCTGAGGAAAAACCCTAAAGAAATTAATTATTTTGTCCCTGACTCATGATTTAAATGATATGTACAAAGATGTACAAAGCTCCTCATTGAAAAATGCTGATAAAAATAAATAATTAATCTCTGTTAACAAAGGGAATGTTGCATCACATATGTTAAATGATGAAGCAATTACAGATTGTTTAATGATGCAGAAATACAAGGGACTGTAGGCAATCCTGCTCAAGGAGCTTTAATTCTGTCATTTCTTAATATCTGAGCACTTGATTTTGCAACCTGAAAACTTGTTCCACTCCTCTGCCTTTTTTTTTCACTTAATGTGAATGGAAAAAGGACCTTTTACCATACAGACTTGTGCCATGATTCAAAATTAGTGACAATTTGTGATGAAGCTTATAACATTATTAGAAATAAAAGCTCGTTAGTTTCAGAAGTAAAAGATGGACTAGAAAAGTCATTATACAAAGAAGTTCAGAGTTTTAACAAATAATATACATACTGTTCATCAGATAAGATGTGTCTCCAGAGGCAGATTAGTAAATGTCCTGATGAACATACAGTGTCTTTCCCAGCCTTTCCCTATATTGCCTTCTAACATTTAGCAGTAGATAAGTAAGAACTGAGATTTAATTTGGTGCTTCAGCAGAGACACGCTACTTTTTGTGCACCACTGTTCCTTGTGGCAGCACTGACTTGATGGAACCCTCCTTTAAAAAAAGAAGCCTGCTCCAGAGTCTGTTTTCTCATTACCTCATTTTTGCAAAAATTTATTTCTTCATAGCTCTCAAAATCCTGGGTTTTTTTCTTCACAAAGGTGGAAATTTCAGCTACCAAACTGCAATAGCCCCTTGAGCGCAGCATGATCCACCCACCAGTCAATCAATATAATGATGTGTCACTGTAACCCAGCAATTGATACAGCCTTGGTGGAGCATCCGCAGCAAACAGCATGCATTCCTCTTAATGTGAAAGGTCTGAATGCAACACAGAGAAGCATTTGAAATTAGAGTATTTTCCACCTGGAGGAAAAGCTGGAAGGGCAGAGAGATGAGCTAGCCATCATTGAAGATGTCTGCTCCTTTAAGAGGCACCCTTCTCTCCTAGTCTTTGAGAACAATATATCTCAAATTAAAACAAGAATGTGTTTCTCTGCTATAAGCAGGCTGTCCTTCATTTTAATTACAGACTCTAACAAGGCAAGTCTGTTGATGCAAAACAGAAGAAAAAAAAAATCATGCAGCAGAAAAATTTCAATCTCTTAATGGGGACCCCTGCAGTTTTGATTCAAGACATTCGTTCAGCAGAACCTGAATCACGAGCTCAGGATCATGTCCTGGCACCTCTGTAAGGTTCAAATATAACTGATGGATCAGAAGAACTATGTTTCCCTATTGCTGCTTCCTTTTCACTCTGTTTAACATAACTTTATCCCAGGGATGTGGCCTGAATATATGTTCTTCACAATGTCTATGTGCAAAACTTGATTATGTAGAGTAGAATAGAGGTTCTTTGGGCCAAGAGAAGTGCATTTATCTGAATTTATCAAAGTTAGGTGACAGCATCAGCAACTGACTTAGGGAGGAATAGAGAGGTCTGATTTGAGAGATAGGAAATAGATACAGAAGGAAATAATTCACTGATTCCTTAGGAATTATTTGCTACAATTGTTAGACAAGATACATTTTCCCTGTGTATTATATACACATGCTAACCTAAAATATTTAAAGTCGGTACTTTTGCTGATTATTTCCCAAAATACATGTGCATAAGAGCCTGGTTTAAATTACCCCACACAGATAATGGGTAGAATCTTCCATTAATTATAACAATATTTAATTTTCAGTTTTATGGAGGTCTGTAATTAGCTCCACCTTCTCTCTGGTGAGACCCCATCAGAAGTCCAGCATCCAGCTCTGCAATTTACCATGCAAAAAAACCACGGATCTGCTGGAGGGGTCAGAGGGCAGGAACACGTCTCCTATGATGACAGGCTGAAAGAGTTGGGGGTTTTCAGCCTGGAGAAGAGAAAACTCTGGGGAGATTTTATGGCAGCTTTCAGTAGTTAAGGGGGCTTATTAAAATTATAGGGACAAACATCTTATCAGGATCTGTTGTGATTACACAAGGAGCCGCAGTTTTAAACTACAAGAGTGTAGACATAAGGGATATATTCATGTAAGGGATATTTTCAGCTGCTTACTACTGCTCCTTCCCATCAGATTAACATGTCTGATAAATGGTTCTCTTGTTCACCTTACAGAGCTTTGGGTGTAATTTGAATGCCTACTTCCAGTCTATAGTCTGTGTTTGCCTGATAAGCCTACAGAAGGTGTACTTGAAGACAGAGAGGGAAAAATTATATTTATAATATACATAAATATATATACACACATATCACATGGACAGTGCAATGGAATTGACAATTGCTCTTTTTGGACTGTGGAGATTCTAATTATGACCAAGATAAAGGACCAACTGGCTCAGAAAGTCTACCTCATGTCTCAGAGTCTACTTAGAAAGTTTTTTGAACAGTTATAACCCTGTGTGGAGAAAGCAAATTCTTTCATTGCAAAACTATATGTCAGGAAATGAGTGCCTTCATGAGGCTCCACAGTAAGAAATGCAGTAGTGCCTGACAAAGGCTACAGGATAGTGCTTATATAGATAGGGAGACAAAAAATCTGCTTCCCAGGAAAATGAAAGGACCAGTTCCTGAGAAAGAACTAAAGTGCTTTTGAAGAAGGTTGGAAAAATCATGCAACCTAATGCTTAGAAAGCACAGAGTTCTCTGAAGCACTTTGAATGTCAAAGTTCTCCTGTTCTGCGTTGTAGTTGTTTGTAACAATTAAAACTGACAGTAATATATCACAAAAACTTGTGGAAAAATATTTATTGCTGTTCTACATAGTTATATTTCCACAAGGCAAATCCTGGTATGTCTTGCAGCTGTAAAAATGCAACTGTCATTTTATTATCCCCGTTACAGAACATCCTTCATTATTTATAGAGATTGTGTTTGCAAAGACAAACGACTTCTGTTCTTTCCAGAAGCAATAGCAAAGTGATAACACTTTTTGTTAACAACAACCAATTTCTTCCTTACCCCCTGAGCTTGCTGCATGCACATCTAATCGTGGGGTTTCATAGGTAGTTTGACAGACTGCACTGTTGTATTTATTACCTGTCATAGGTTAAGGATGGCTTTTTGTCCACTTCCATTTTCCACTCTAATTATGGTAGTAATAAAGCATTTCTTGACATTAATTCAGTTATGTGTTTTGAATGTAATTTTTAAGCAGATACATGAATACTTATGTTAGTATATGGACTATTTTAGTAGAATATATCATCTACTGAGAGATCACAGTGATCACACTTCTTCGAAAAATAGTGATGCGGGCTTAATCCTTAAATCATTGTCTTTATCAGACAAACATTCAGAGGAGTTCTTTGATGTATATTACACAATGATTATTCATAATATCAATGACTATAATATTAATGACTTTGCATAACAGACATCAATGCTATGAAGCTATTTTTCAAGCTTTCAAGCTCTCATTCTCTGATAATGTTTCCTATTTGTGAGCCTCACAGAGGAGCTTCTGCACAGTATTCCAATAATCTCTATAAAAATGACAGCAAAATTTATCAGTCTAGTGAGGAAACAAGCAGAAAAATCATGCAAAGAATCCAAGGATATACTGAGCAGAATTAACCCTGAGAAACATAATTCCTTTTTGGAGAAAGGCAAGTGGAAGCTGAAAGAAAGAATTTTAAACAAACAGGGACCTGGATGTTGTCTAAGGTTTACTTTGTCTTGTGTCTTTAAAAAAAATGCACATTTTTAGATCAGGACCCTAGTTTATGCTTTGAGCCACTGCTAAGTGCATGAAAGATTACATTATTCAGTGATAGCAAAGTAAATATTAATTTGCACAAGGGCTATATTTTAGGCAAGGCATCAACAGAGCAGAACAAGTGGAATTTTACAGTAATTAGAAAACATAGCAAGTCTACAGTGATGAAATGTGAATTTTTCAGTGGACTTCAGAAAAATGTTCATGCACAATGTACAAAAAAGCCGGTCTTGACAGCCGTGCTTGACAGTAAATCTAATGAATGGGAATTGGATCATGAGGCTGGATTTAGCTTTAGCTTTGTTATGACTTTGCTGTGTATATGATAGGGAAGAGAACAGGGATAATGAGATTTTATCCTGTTTTCATCTTTGCAGAACTCAGAAAAAATGACTATGTTTCTAGTTGTGTTTTGTTGTATCAGTATAAAAATATTGTCAGTTTAGACATGAAGATAATGACTGTAAGTCTAATAACTAATTTTTCCTTGTCAGTGACTAGCTGTTTTGTTTGATAGCTCCCCTCTTTTCCTGTTTAGGTGTGATGGACACACCCAACCCTCATTTAAATGGTGTTCTAGCAATAGAAATGGACTGAACTTGGTCCGTCTTTGAAATTTTCAAACCTTTCTGAATAATCCAAAGTAGAGTCCACATAACTGCTGAAGCATGAGCTGCAATTAAGCCACAGTGCTGCACTTCAGATGATCTGAGCTAAGGTCTGTACAGAATCTTATCAAATTAGCAAGATTATTTTACAGAAGTCTAATGTAGAAGATAGCAATAATTAAAATTTATATGTTTATGTCATTAAATCATTAGTCTGATCCTAAAACCAGAAAAATACATTAATACTGTGAAGTCCTAAACACATAAGGCGAGACTTACCAAAGTGAGAAAAGAGTTTTGCTGTTGCTGTTCAGGTGGCACTGTCTCTCTGCAGCGTTTTTCCAGGGCCTGTGAGTGTATCAGGTGGAGTCAGTAGTTGCACAGGGTCCCTGGAGCACATGGAACCGTAGATGTGTGCGCCTCACTGCATATCCCCCCATCGTAGAGTGCTACTGCTACCTGTCAGAGATCAGAGCAAAGCCAAGTTATAAGAGTACAGCAATCCTTATATTTCCCATTTTCAAGAGTCCAAGGGTATCCTTGTATTTTGCTTCAGGGCAAAAAACTGTCTTTGAGAAATCTTCATGTCCTTTTTTTCCCCTTGCTCATGTATTATGAGCTCCTGTAGGTGGACAGTATAAGTACTTGAGGTTCCACAATTGTGACAAGTAATAGCATATAAATAGCGTTAACACAATAAATGTTAGAAGTGTTGAACCAGGACAGAGTGGTTTTTTAAGATATGGGAGCTTTTCAAAAAATATTGAATTATTTTCCTCATGGGATGTTTGACTTAAAATCAGGGGAAAAAGGGAAATTAAGATTCAGTGTAGAAGAAACATTATTTCTGCTAACAGAGAGCCTACAAGACATGCTGTGTATTTGATATAAGTTATAGTGAAAAGGAGTAATTTTTTGATTCTGGGCCTTGAATTTAGCTTGTATTTTAAGCATCTAACCATCTACTTCTAAACAAATGGGAAACAAAACCAAACCAGATTAAAAACCAAAACCAAAACAACAGAAAAAAACCCAACAAACAAACAAACAAACAAACAAACAAAATATAACCAACATTCCAACCAAGAACCCCAACTCAAAAAAACCCAACAAAACAAAGCAGCAAAAAACCCCAAAACAAACAAAAATTCCCACCAAAACTGCTAGGGATTTACAGTGAAGTAAGGCACAGTAGACTGTCAAGACTGTTCTTTTGCTAAATTTTCTAAACAAGAACATACAAAGGATTTTTGAAATTAAGATGTTAGAATAATGGTTTGAGACTTTAAAAATGCCGAGGAGGCAATTCAATTACTGAAGCCTTGGAAAACCATTAAAAAATATGTCGATCTCATTCCAAGAGAAAATAGGGGATTCCTTTAAAATTTGAATAGAATCCTTTGGGGTTTAATTGCAAATCATCTCACCTAGAATACAATGAAGGTTTATTTTGGAAATATTCCTAGTATTGAGTCATTTGGACTATTCACTTAAGATGTCTGGAGCATTGCACAGTAATTTCCAACATTTAAAAGTTATAACCCGCAGCTATTTTAAAACCAGTCTTGTTGAGATCTTATTTTCCTTTTTATACTTGACATAACTGGAGGCAAAAATGTAATTGAATACTATGTATCTTTGTGGGGGAAGAGGGTGTCTGTGACTAGAGGGTTAAATAAAGGTTATGCTGTACCAGCTTCACTCCTGCAAGAAAATGTGAGTTTTTCTAATGAGTGCTCAGCATGGTCTAGTGAGAATTTTCAATTCCCAACGACTTACACTGCACTTTGTGGCCAAAACAAACCCTGTAGACTGGAGTGTAAAAAAAGATAATTTGCTGAAAAAAACAGAGGAGAAACAAAAGCTGCTCCCTCTTTCCCAGCTGCTCATCTGTAGCATGATATAGCAAACCAAAGACCTGCCTTTCTCCAATATTCCAAAACAATTTGTGAATCTCAATTGAACAGAAATGTACAGGCTAAATTTTTACAGGTGTCTCTACTTTTTATCTTTTCAGTGCTCCCTATAACACTTCTGTGTGTCACAACTATGGTACAGTTGGCATGAAAACAGCTTTCATCCTGTAGAAATTTAACATCTCCATTTGGGGCTGGTGAAGGTTTTTCTCATTACAAACTCAACTTTATTTTCTCATTTTATGCCCTATAATTTGTTGTTTAGACAGTTTGAAAATAGACACAGCATGGTGTTGACTGCAATTAGGACTACCACGGTGAAGCTTTGTTCTCTTCAAAGCTAACCACTAAGATTTACAGGAATTACAGTCATGATTTTTGACTGTATCTGCAAGATATGCTTTTGACCCCAAAAAATTTAGGGCTGCTTTGGTATGAGCAGAGATCATGACTGACCATCAGATTTCTTTTCACTTGTCAAAATATCTCTTCTCAGACAAACTAATAAACTCTAATTTAAACACCCTGTGTCATTCCCTTTTTCATCAAAACAAGTTTCTCACATAGTCAGTTGTGTCCTGATAAATTTCACTATGTCCATGGGAGAACACAGATGGGAGCTGTTCTTGTACTACCAAGGTGGTTTTTGTCTTCTGCATTTTCCCTGGAATACAAGAGCAAGTTTTACTTAATAGAGAGGACAAAAATGTCAAGAATTTCTTGCTTTGTGTTGGGAAACCTCTTGAATCTTTGATCTAGAAACAATCTTGGTTATTTGTGTCAGTTGCTGCCTTCATCCTCCAATAATCTGCATTTAGGATTATTCGTGGAACAGAGGTGCTATCCTATGCAAAGGAGAGAAAATTTAACCTCTAATTTATAAAATTAATAATACTTGGTTATTAATCCAATATCTTAATAGAAATGATAAATAAGTGTTAGGAATACAGATAACTGAGTAAAACAAATATTTGCTGCTTAGTCTTTTAACAAATAGATATACTGAAAACAAAATAACCTTTTATCTAATATGTCATTTATGATGACACATTTAAAAGTGAAATATGTAGGATGCCAGCAAGAATTTGAGACGATTGGGTATTCTCCTCATGTTTCATGAACATGCTCTCTCTCACACCTTCTGCACAGAGACAGACTTAACTTCTTGAACCCCTTCCAAACATTCCTTTCTGTCCTCTGTTCTTTAGCATCTATCAAATCATAGGCCTAAACTACTGTCATTCTTGGACACACCTCTACCACATATTACATAAAGCTCTAAATTTCTACTGTTCTTTTCTACAAGCAATGGATAGGGAAAATAAGAAATTTTATGTAACCATGTTTCCTGCTGATTGATGCTTTCATCCATCTAACTTTCAGAGGCCGCTGAGCAGCAAGAGCTGATTCTGCAGTCTGTTTATATGTATTATTTTTTTGTATCTTTCTGTTATCCTTCTCATCCATAGCATAATTGCCTTAAAGGATCATTTCAGTACATATTCAGAAGTTACACTTCTGATTTACAGGGACAATAAATATGACCATTTCTTTACAGAAGTTAATTAATCTACCATAAAAGAAGACAAATATATATATAAAAATAATATTTTGTGCAAAAAGATGTTACTTTACTTTGTAAAGTATATTTTCAGTGTGGAAAAGGCTGCTCTTTTTCCCTGCCCTTTATCTATATTGGATAGCTCATTAACTTGCAAAGCACAGATTCTTGGAATAAAAGGACATGTAACTGCTTACCATTTTGATATACCACATGAAAGAAAAATTAAATGCAATCTAAGGATCCACTGTCACAGACTGAGCTGAAAAATGCCATGCCTCATTTAAACATTTTGATTTCTATGTTAAAAGTTAAAAGATCTCATCTCTTTATTTTTAACAATAAGCCATGTTTTACTAAAATATAACATTAGCTGTCAATATAACAACAGTCATAAGAATAGGGTTTAGTAATTCCTCTGCCAATTTAATCTATATTTTTCATTTAATATATAAACATATAAACTATTCTAATGTCTATATTCCAGACATGATCAAATAGTTAAGCGCAAAGAAAAATTCCTTCCCTTCCCTTCCCTTCCCTTCCCTTCCCTTCCCTTCCCTTCCCTTCCCTTCCCTTCCCTTCCCTTCCCTTCCCTTCCCTTCCCTTCCCTTCCCTTCCCTTCCCTTCCCTTCCCTTCCCTTCTTCTCTTCTTCTACCAAAAATCAAAGTTTTAGCTTAAAAATTAGTTTAATTTGAAACAAATATGTTAACAAGATATTCTTATGCCACTGGGAGAAATTAAATTTTCATATGAAATGAAGTAGGGAAAAAATTCTCAAGCCAGAAAGACTTGGAGAGAAAAGCCATGGCATGTTGAAGAAGATAGCTGTAGAAGTTGTAAGAGGTGTAAAGAAAAAGGAGTGCTAATCACAGAATCATCTGGAAAAGACCAAAACAAACAACAGACTTGCTTTGCTGATTGGTAAAGAGTGTAGCTTGTCTTCATGCTTCACCATGGTGTGATGGAGGAAAACAGTTTTATTGGCAGAAACAGCTGGGTATCGCTCCTCAAGCATTTGCAGAGATATTTAAACTGAGGTGTCACCAATTCAGTTAAAATGCCCTTGGAAATGGTGATGGTTCAGGATGTAATTTGCCAGTTCAGATGTCTTTCCAGATGACTTTGTGTGCATTGGAAAAGGAATAAACCCTGGCCAGCCCACTCCAAAGCTGTCTCTGCTCATCTCTGTGAGTCCTTAATTGCATTTTTTTGTAAAACAAATATGACACTGGAAGACATGGATAACATCGAGTTTGAGTTGAGAAACACTTGTAGACATGATATTTTCTAAAAAATCCCTTTGCCAGGATTTTTCTCTTGAGAAGCTGAGAAGCCTCAGAGGAAAAGAAAAACAATAATTACCTGCTGCTGTGGAATGCAACAGGTGCATCTTTGATTGTTCTCATGTGGTTGTTTTTAATTAATGGCCAATCACAGTCCATCTGTCTCGGACTATCTGGTCAGTCACAAGATTTTATTATCATTCCTTTCCTTTCCTTTTAAGCCTTCTGATGAAATTCTTTCTTCTATTCTTTTAGTATAGTTTTATTATATAGTTTACTTTTAATATAATATATATATAATAAAATAATAAATCAGCCTTCTGAAACATGGAGTCAAGATTCTTGTCTCTTCCCCTGTCGGGACTGCCTGCAAATTCCCACAAACCCTCTATGTTCAGCTTACCCTACCAAAGAAGAGAAAAAGCCCATTTTCAGGTACTCTATAGGTTCAGCCCTCACATCCCTGCCCTCCTGGTCCAGGCTCCTTAGAAGAAATTGAACTGCCAGGCAGATAAGAGAGTCAGTGCTGCCTGTATGTCTGAATGGAGTGAATGTGAGAAGGGACCAGGCTGCACATCATCATCTCTACCAGTAAATAAAAGAAGCCCAGGACTTTTAGGCCCATACAGGAATGTTGGCTCTGCCTTGAAACAAACTCCTTACATATACTCAGTGATCAGCAAATTGCTTTCATTTTAAATTTACAGTTATCAACTGTTAGACATATACTATCAGGTAAGAGTATAAAAATATGCAGTTATTTCACCATAGTCTACTGAACTATGAAAATATGGTTTAGAGTAAATTTTTTCACCAAAAAATATTGCTGTGAAATTAGAGCTGAACTAAAAAATAATGTTAAATTCTTCTTTTCTTTAGTCTGTAAATACTAGATCTAGAGTAGGTTTGTTTCCCTTTTCACCTCCAGCTCTACTCTGTGTCCCATTATCTTGGAAGCAGTTGGGTATCTTACTGCAATCTGTGACCCTCCTACTAATATATTTTTGACCAAACTGAGAATTAGAATTAATTGCAGGTAATAGAAGTGATGAAAGGTATCTTTTTCCCAACAGATATTTCTGAATTAACTTTGCTACAATAACTTTCTAGCTTACTGGTTGCTGATTGCCAGATGCTTATTTGAGATTCTTAAAAGTGAGACCCATCTTTAAAAAAAACAAAGTAATTGGTCTGGTTTGCTAGAGAAAGCAGAGAATGGATAAATTTATGTGGTGCAGAGTGATTGTTTTTATGCAAATTTTAAAGAGGTGATTTATACCAGCCAAGTCTGTAATTCTTGCTTACATTTAATAGAATATTTAATGTATATTTAATGCAGAATTCACAAGTAAAAGGTAATGCAAAAAATTAGCTGTATAGGCTGATTTTTTAAAATGCTCTTAGGCACAGAGTAGTATCTGTGGTGGCATTTTCATGCTTCAGAGACTCTTGGCATGAAGGAATTTTGGATATGCCAGTAATTCTGAATTTATGGCATAGTTATATTATTCACCGTGGGGAATTTTCAAAGAGCATTCAGTAGTGTCACAAAGCCCAAATAAGGGTCTGTTGTCTTCTGAGCTGTTGGAATATGTGCTTGAGCTGCAGTTTTCCCTGTTTTTTTTTTTTTGTTGTTTGTTTGGAGTTTTTTGTTTTTTTTTTTAATTTTAGTTTTTGGGGTTTTTTTCTGTATGGTTATACTGTAAAGGATGCAGTGGCAAAAATAATGACTGCAACCTTTCTAGACACAAAAAAGGAGAACATATATATATCAGGCCTTTTGAGCTCTTCTCCCTATGAAACTATATACTGGAAATACTACAGTTTAGGTCTGGTTTGTTGGTTTGTTTGGTTGTAGGGAGTTTGGCTATTCTTTGTGTGAGGACCAGGGCTGAGGTGGGTCACAGCCAACACCCACCTAAATGTAGCACATGGCACATAAGCCAAAAGTCCTGACACTCAGCCATGATCTTCTGAATTCAGAAGGGAATATATTTTGATGCAATGGTGATGATGATGTAGTGGTTAAATAATAATATATCTGAAAAACACATGGTGAAGAATTAAAGTTACTTTTAAAAGTTTTCATAATTGTCTGGAAACCAGAAATAAATGGTTTTGTTTTTAAAGGCTGGTTATAGGAGACACGTGTTTAGAAATCAGATCAGGCTGGTTTTCGCAACTCTATTCTTCCAATCTTTTCTTCAAAATTAGTGCAAGATATGCGTTGCTCCTTCCTGGACTTTATCTTTAGACCTTTCACTTTCTTTGACAGCATCTCTGTTGAGAATTTATTTTTCATTAGCTCTTAGGTCTCCAGCCATCATATACTGTCCTAGTCTTTTGGGGCATATTGATCTTTATTCCAGCATTGTCTGAATCACTTGAAGGCTTATCACCAGAATTTCTTTGAGGGACTGTATCTAGTTTAATATCTGAAGGTTAGACAACACACAATAGACCCTTTCATCTCATCAGCCGAGTCCTAAACCAATACTATCACAGTTTTCCTTTTATATTTGTAGAATTTCATTAGCTTGGTTGTGTAGGAGACAAACTTTAAAACAGTCACTAAATGCAGTTTGTTCACTGTTCTTCAGCTTCTCATCTCTATTTTGATAAAAGGCATGAGTATTGCAAAAATTAATAAGGTCAAAATGGCATCTCCATTAACATAACACTACCCATCTGATCTGACACACAGACATCTTTTTCACTGGATTTTTGAGTGTTTTTTTAAAGTACCAAGTACAAAACGCCTCTTTCTCCATTAAGCATCAGCAGCAATGTGTTTTGTTTTTTAAGTGATTCTGCTATAAAAACAAAGACCTGTGTGAGAAATCCTGATAGAGTCACCTTGCCTTAGATTGTATAATGCACTTAACTAACTTGGAATTAAAAATAAAAACAAGTGTGTGAGGCTTAGGCTTTAGTTGCTTGTTTTATCTGGAGGAAAGTACTGAATGGCTCTGTAATGACTATGTCATTACTCACAGGACAAAATCTGCCCAATGAACTGATTAGCAAGAGAAAAGAGCAGAGGTAGAAAGGTGCAGAATGGCGATGAGCTATTTTTGCAGCTTAGCTTCTATATCACAAAAATATTTTAATGTTTGTTCCAGTTTAGTTCTCATGGAACAGAGAACAGTGTAAATCCTACTCACTCTGTAATATCTTGTGCTATTTGCCAGGTATCTTTTTTTAAAGCACCTCAAATAAAATATGATTACTCATTATTTTTTTAGAAGAATTAATGCACACTTCTGCGGACAGTGTGCTTTGATCCATGGATCCCCAGCTGATCAATGAGATACCCTTCTATCTTTCTCAAAACCACATCTCCCAGATGGTCAGAGGATTGGTAGGAATTCATATACAACAATTTAACAAAACAATACTTTTAGGTTCCTTGCCTGATACATACATAGATCAGTCTTGTTGATGTGAACTGCTCCCACTCTTTGAACATGTATTTATTAAGGCCAGAAATTAACATAAACTTACATAGTTCTTTTAAAGTCATTAATCAATAATTTATTCCTTAGTTCAATGTCATCTACACTCTATCTCTGGATCTGTTTGGATTTTTCCAGGTGAAAGATATTTCAAAATTGACATGACATTTTGAGGCAAACAAAAAAAGATTTGCCTCAAGTTGTGAGCCTTGTCTCAATCCATATCCCCCTTTGCATCTTCCTCATTCGCTTTCCCTTCCTCTTTTCCAAGTCTGTTTCTGACTGGACAGTGCTTTTCTAATTTTGACTTTACACAAACTTTGTATTGGTTTATTAAGTTTTTTTAAATGTTACTATGAGAACTTATATAATTCTTCTTCCACCCTAGTGTTTCTACATAAATACATACATTTCATGTCTGTGTCCACACTTGGTTTTTCTTTTGCTGGACTGAATAAGTCAATCTCTCCCACCATCCTTGGCAAAAAAAATCTCTGTTCCCTTAGACATATAATATTGCTTTCTGAATCTCTTGAGACTTGAGTTCAATTTTCTTGAGCATGAGTGACCATAAAATGCCTCAGAAATAATTTAAAATATTTTTCCTACCTGTGCTAGTCTGTGAAGAATCAGAATCATGTTTATTCCTTTTTATATATGTATAAGAATATGTAGCATCAAACCATAAATGGAAAACATGGACTGCATGTTTTATACTTCAAAACCAGCACTTTGCATATACATAGGAGAAGAAGTGGGAACACATGACTATCAGGACAAAGCAGTACTGTCTAATTTTAGTAGTACTTGTCTGAAATAATAAAGGTACTAATCTTTTCCTGCTGAGAGTAGCACTGTATGAGCTAATGAGCAATAGGAATAAGGAAAATTCTGATGCAGGCTCATCATTACCTGATGCAAAAGATCTGCTTTTATCCCCAAAAGACAGGCTTTGTAATGTCAGTAGTTACTCTTGCACTATAATCCCAAAAAGAGAGTCCATAAGAGATGGCTTTGAAATGAGATCCCTTGCTTCATTGTGAGCTACTGTGATACCTGCCCTGACTGCAAAATACTTTGCAAAGCCTTAGAACTGTAAAAACTTGCCTTCTTAATGTTGATAGAAACTGTTTTGACACAATGAAGAAACGCTCCCACTAAGATTATGGAAAATATAAGAAATATTTCCATGTGGGAAAACAATCCTTTAATGCTGGGAAAGTCCAGGCTCTGAAACTGCTTTGATGCATGTGACTGTCACACAGATGATTTTCCTGGGGCAGAGGGAGTGGGGGGGAAAGGGTAAATCTAGCATGCTCTCCATTTTTCCAGTAATCATTTGTTGCTGAGTTTGTCACAATCCTCTATTTCTAGTAATGCTTTTCTGCCTAAGGTTAGTATGTGCATAATGACTCACAGGTTGTTAAGAAATATAATACTTGAGACTGATATTTTGTAGAAAGATCCAACCAACCAATAAAATCCTTTCACTTGATTTATTAGATCAAGTTGTAAATGTTTTAGTTATTCCTACTCTCAGAAAGGCTGTGCCAACAGCTAGCACTTTCTCACTAAGGTGTGAGATAAACGTTAAGTAGGAGTTTGATCTTGCTTGTTCACCATCTTCCCCACATACTTAAAGGTAAGAGAAAAGACTATCCAAAATCTTGATGTGGTCAACTTTGAAATGGTTATAGTTGGACTAGATGATCGTGTAGGGCCTTTCCAACTGAACTATTCTGTTCTATTATGCTCTGTTGTTCTTTCTGCTATTGTATTCTAACTCATATATTTAAGGCACATACCTTAGGAGGTATGACATGCCCTCCACAAAATGCTACTATCTCATAATCCCAAGATTACAAAAGGGCAGGTAGACAACTATAGTAGGCTGGGTATTTCAGCTTTAAACACTTCACATCATGATAAATAGATTCCACACTACATACTTGGACTGAGCAATGTATATTTTCAGTTCTTATTTTCAACTGTTTTTTTTTTATTATTTTTGCAATAGCAAGAACAGGAAATGTAAAAATGAAGGAAGTGGAAAATTTGTTTGAAGGAATTCTCAATTAGATTTTTTGTATGGAATTTTAAACAAAAAACATTAGGAACTTCATGCCATTGTTATAGTAAGTTTAACCCTTTGCTCATGCTTTGGGCACTTAGAGAAAAAGGTTTGAAAAATTTCTGCCCAAAACATAAGCAAAACAATTGTGAATAATTATTTACTGCATAATTACTTATAATAAAATATTATAATGTGTCTGAGGCAAAACAACAACCAAAGAACATCATCATCAGTTGCCTTCTGAGCTCTCATTACACTACATATAAAGCATTCTTAATTATGCAAAATCTGTACTAAGGATCCCTCAAGAAAAATTTGCTGGCAGAAACAAGTTGCTTATGCTTTATATCCCCCTTTCTTAGGTAAAACAGTTATTTATTTTAATTTAGCATTAATTACTTTGCTTATGTTCTGAGTCCAATTTCTCTTCTGAGAAATGTGCTTATAAACAAAAGTAATCTTTCTGGTTCTACCTTTCTCACTGATTATTAGGTCTGCTTTGCCCAAAACAATAAAGGCTAGAAGTAATATTTCCGTATTATTTATTTTATTTTATTTTATAATGTATTTTAAAATAAGGAAATTTGAAAATTAGGCCTCAGGTGGTGGGAAAATCATGGCTCCCTAAACAAGAGGCTGTGTCAGAAACCTGACCTCCTGAGTTCTAACTTATTCAGTCACTGGTTATAAACCACAAGGGCTGGAGGTTGTCTGAGTTTAAGACCATTTAAGAGCTGGAAATTCTAAAATGAGTTACCTCCCTTCGTTTCAACCAATCCCTTTCCCCAAATAAGGAACAAATACAAGTAGACATAAGTGAAAAAAATAAGAGTTCACTAACAAGCGAAAGAGCAATGGGCAAAAAAACCAATATATAGTCATTAGATACAAAATTGCTAAATCTCACAAACACAGAGAAAAAGAGACCCAACATGGCTTAGCAACCCTTTCCACACACAAGATGGGGTTTCACAGAGGAGCACATGGCTTGAAAGACAAAATGAAGTGTCAACCTGCTCTGTCCCCTGTTTCATTATCTGTCTGGCAGCTGGAGCTCCATGGAGAAAGGCAGCAGGTATTCTCTGGATCAAGAGCTAGAACTCCTGGAGGTCCTCTGGCAGGAGATGGCAGATGGCTGGAGAGCCTCAGACACCATGTTTCTTCACGCTTTGCACAGTGGCTGTAGTGGGTTCCTGTGTGTTCCTCAGGGGTCAGGGTTGGGAGCAGCGCTGTTTACCATCTTTGCTAGTGACGTGGACAGTGGGATTTCTTGCACCCTCAGTGAGTTTGCTGACAACACCAAGCCCTGTGGCACAGTCGACTCGCTGGAGAGAAGGGAAGGGGTGACATCCTGAGGGACCTTGACAGGCTTGAGAGGTGGGACTGGGCAAACCTCATCGAGTTCAACAAAACCAAGAGCAGGTCCTGCACCTGGGTTGGGGGAATCCCAAGCACAAGCACAGGCTGAGCAAAGAGTGGATCAAGAGCAGCTTTGAGGAGAAAAACATAGGAGTACTGGTTGAGAAGAAGCTCAATATGAATTGTCATGTGCCCTTGCAGACCAGAAAGACAAATGTGGCCTGGGCTGCATCAAAAGCAGCATGGCCAGCAGGGCACTTCCTCTTCTCCATTCTCATGAGATGCCACTTGGCGTGCTGCGCCCAGCTCTGGGGACCCCAGCATAGGAGGGATGTAAACCTGGTGAAACAACTCCAGAGGAGAGCCATGACAATGATCAGAGGGCTGGAGAACTCCTATGAAGACAGACTAAGAGAATTTGGGTTATTCAGCCTGGAAGAGAGAAGGCTCTGACAGACCCTGTAGCAGCCTTTCCATACCTAAAAGGGACCTACAGAGAGCTGGAGAGGGACTTTTTAGAAGGACAGGAAGTGACAGGACTAAGCAGAGTATCTTCAAACTTAAAGAGGGTGGCTTTGGATTAGATATTAGAAAGAAATTGTTTAATGTGAGGATGGTGGGACACTGTGGATGTTGTGGATATCCCATCCCTGGAAGTGTTCAAGGGCAGGTTGTACAGGACCCTGAGCACCCTGATGTAGTGGAATGTGTCCCTGTCCATGGCAGAGAGGTTGGAACTAAATTATATTTAAAATACCTTTCAACCCAAACCATTCTATGCTTCTAAGATTCTATGACAGGCCACCAAATTCAGTCCACTGTTGATAAAGAAAAAACAAAAAGCCACTTCCCTGTCTTTTATGGTGTTGCTATTTGTATTCTCTTACCTTCTGGCACCAGCCTTCCACAAATGCATTATACATCTAATAAAGATTTTGGTTTGGTTTTGCACAGTCTCCTTCATTACACGTTATCACCTCCCTAACTTTTACCTTATTTGCAGCTCTTCTTATTTCTCCCCTCTCTGACCTTTCCTATCCTCTTCCCCTGCTATTTCCCATTTAACCCTTCATAATCTTCATGCATTTGAGCACCCTCTTCCATTCATTCCATTAAGTCCATTCATTCTATTAGTCTTGCAAGCATGACTTTCTTCCTCTCAAGATCCATATCCTTCTTATTGGACCTTTTAAAACACACCTTACAAACGGGGGGAACCATCTTCAATTTTTAATTATTTGAAATTAAAATTCCTAGAAATGCTGTGACAAGCTGACTTAAACCATAATAAAATCAAATTTTTAAATGGTGTCACCTGCACTTCTAGGATATTGTTCATGAAGCTGATTTTAGGAAACTTCCTGCTACAAAATTCAACCTACATTCATCAAGTCTGACAAAAACATAACCCTGTATTTTGTTTAGAATTGCTTCAGGAAGCTCTGATCCTCAGAGAAAACATGGGCAATTTTCAAAGTGTTGCAAATTGGATTTCCAAGAGGAAGATAAATGAAGTGGTAAAAACCCAAGAACATAAAGACAAATATCCTTTTTCTTCCTTACAATATTTCTATAAACTCATAGTCTTCACTACAAGTAAAGTATTTGATGTACGTTTTTTTTTCATATAAAGTTTTATATTGTTGTATAAGTAGTTTTATGTGTATACTTTGTCTCCAGAACTGAGTGATTTTATTAGACTGTATTTAAGTAATTGTCCTAAGAAGATACTGTAGTAAATTTACATCTGACTATTCCCAGCACTCAGGAAATACAAATTTCCAAGGAAGATATGTTTAAAAAAATCGCCCAGATAATTTTTAAGGATATTACTTCATTTAGCTTTAAGTTTGCTGATTTAGCAAGTGTTTATTTCTTGAAAACACACTAAAAGAAATAAAAGCTCTCATCATTCCCTAAACATCTGAGATAATATTTAAGTAGATAATTTCTCTTTGGTAAACTTTCTTCTTCCATCAGTATTCTTTCAACACTTTGCTGCAATTTATGCTCGAGAGACAAAATCCCATCAGCTTGGCATTTGTTCACTGCAAACACAGTGCTCCAAAGTGGTAGTGAAAAATGTATGTAACTTATGAAAATCTGATCTACCCTCCTTCTCTTTGGCTATTTTAATATCTGATTCAGGATGACTGAAGACTTGACTTTCTTTCCTGCACTGGAAGACTTTTTCTTTTTTTTTTTAATTTTCTTTATTTAATTTTTTTTTGACAAGAGGTCATCTAACTGATTTCCCATCCAGTGTCCTCATACTGAGTAGTAATTACCATAATTAAGCTATTGTTGGCAGATGTTAGTCTAGTCTGCTTTGGTGATACAACACACAAGAGATCCATTAGTCTATCCAGAAGACCTTTGCAACCTTTCACAAACTTTAGAAATACAAACCATTCCCTAATATCTAATCTCCTTATTTTCATATAAAATTGGGGTTTTTTAAGTTTTTTTTTTCCTTACATTTCCATACAGCAAGTCATAACTGCTCTCTCCAGGACTTTTTTTTTCCCATACAGAAAGGGTACTGTCAGTTTTGATACAAATAAGACAATAAAGGTGTGGAATTGTGATAAAATGAAAGGCAAGGCTTTATTCTAGGAGGATTACAGCTAATAAAACCAAGCAAATAATTTAGTTCATGGAGACTGTTTTATAAAATCTGTGGAAAAGGATGCATCACCTAGACATTCATGTATTATATGTTATAAATTATATATTCTGTATTATATATTTTACATATTTCTGCATCTGGGATGGGGCAACCCTGCACATACATATAGACTGGGGAATGAGAGGCTGGAAAGCAATGCCACAGAAAGGGACCTGGGGATCCTGGTCAGTGGCAAGTGGAACATGAGTCAGCAGCGCCCTGGCATCCAGGAGGGCCAACCTTGTCCTGGGGGGCATCAGGGACAGCATCACCAGCTGGGCAAGGGAGAGGATTGCCCTGCTCTGCGCTTGGTTGGGCTCACCTCGAACGCTGGGGGCAGTTCTGGGTGCAACAACATAAAAGAGACATTAAGCCATAAGAGTGTCCAAAGGAGGGCAACAAAGATGAGGAAGGGTCCAGAGGGTCCTCTGGTATGAGGAGGGAGGCTGAAGTCACTTGACCTGTTCAGTCTGGAGAAGGGAGGCTTCATTGCAGTCTACAACTTGTTTGTGAGGGAAAGAGGAGGGGAAGGCACTGATCTCTTTTCTGTGGTAAGCAGTGACAGGACCCAAGGGAATAGCCTGAAGCTGTGTCAGAGAAGGTTTAGATTGGATATTAGGAAAAGTTTCTTCACCCAGAGGCTGGCTGGGCATGAGGACAAGATCCCCAGTGAAATGGTTGCAGCACCAAGCCTGACAGAATTCAAGGAAGCATTTGGACAATGCTCTCAGGAACACAGTGTGACTGTTGGGGATGGTGCTGTGCAGGATGGGGAGCTGGAGTCAGTGATCCTTGTGAGTCCCTTCAAACTCAGCCTATTCTGTGATTCTGTGATCATCAGATACTCTCTGGGCACCTAGCATGATAACTTGAGTACAATATTTATCTGCTGCTGTAGTATTAATTAATGGTAAGTATTTGTACATATTTTTAGCACAAATGTTCTGCTTTTCATCTTTGAGGTGTTCTAAAGTAGAAGAATACTTACCTGCTGCCTCTGCTAACACTTGCAGGCTGTGTTTCCAATGTGTTATAGGTTAGACCAGGCTGCCAGCCATCTGCATAAATGGAATTTCCAGTAAATAAGTCACCTGAAAACAAGATGTCAGTGCTGGCCCATGAGCTGTAGCCTATTTTGTGAGAATAGAGTCCATTCCTGTAGACACACCAGCTCTGTGATGTGAGGGAGCAGACATCAAACTTTCCCAATCTGCTCCTTGCTCTCTGAGCACAAAAGTGTGGCATTCTCTGAGCCATTGCTCTGCCCTAGGTCAAGCCCACTGGGAAGAAGTTCATGGACACTGTAACACTTCAGGCTCATAGTGCTTGTGCGCAGCCATACTGTATGTCTGTGGTGTTCACATGCCCTCTGAACAGAGAGAAGCTGTAAGAGAAGTAGAGAAAAGAATGATCAAAACAATTCTTGTCCCATTTGCTGCTCCTGTTGTTTTGCACATGTGGAATGTGTTGGAAGATTATTTACCTGAAGGAATTTGGTAATTGGATTCTGCTGAGGATTGTTTTGTTTCCTTGGCCAATCACTCAAAGCTGTGTCCTGACTGTCGGGAGACAGTCACGAGTTTTCTTTAGTATTCTTTAGTATTCTTTGTAGTTAGTAGTAAGTCTGATTAGTATAGTGTAGTGTAGTATAGTACAGTATTGTATAGTATAGTGTAGTGTAGTATAGCATAGTATAGTATCTCTCTTTAATATAGTTGTAATGTAATACAGTATAGTTTTAATAAAGTGAACATTCAGCATTCTGAAGCCTTGGAGTCAGATGCCAGTCATTCCCAATTTGGGGTCACCCAATTTTACTACATATGTCCATTTGCCTTGCAGGATCAGAAAAGGTCTCCTATCCACCAGACTCCTGTGTGACCCCAAAATCGACACCTAAACTGAATATTATGGAATTTTGCATTCAAGCTTTAGCCTTCAACATATTCTAAGAAATCAATTTTGGACATCATCTCTCCTTGTCCCCAGAAGCAGGTGGTAAATTGTACTAAAGTCTTGCACTGTTACTCCTCATGGATCTTTCTCTTAGTGACATCTTTCTCTTAGTCCACTGCAAGACAGATGTATAAAATCTAACTTGCACAAAATTGTAACTTTATACTTTGTCCACAAAAGAATTTATTTTTTGCCTCTATTTCTCCACCTATAAGATCTGAAGTTGTGAATGTTGTTTTAGAAATTGAAATATCTAGGACCAGGAAGCACTTGAATTTTATTCACGTTTCCTGCTTTCATTTCAATATATCATAATCATATTAAGAATCATCAAGGTTGAACCAATCTGTTCTGTAAGTAACTTTGGTTTTTTAATATTTGCACCTTGGAAAGTCCCACTTGAATTTCAAGAAATATATGGAAATATTTTAGGAAGACAGGGTTATTCTGAGGAAGAAATTTATATTACATTTAGATGATGGTGTTCATATGTTTCAGCTCTCAGAAATAATACATTTATGGTTTCTTCTGTGGTTTCCCGTTTTCCATACCTATCTCTTACGTCAGGATGCTTTTTTCACTGTTTGAATTGTAATCTATTGTTCAGCTCTGTAAATTTCTGGAGATATATCCAAATAATGTGACTTCTAGCGCAAAAGAGAATGTGATGGAATTGCCCATGCCTACGTTATTTCTTCATAATGTTGTTGCCTTAATGCTGTACAAATTCTTGGACTTCATATACCATTAATTTCAGCTTACTTAATGAAAATTCTAAAAGGCAGAAGGCCTTAAAGAGAAAATTACCCCTGCAAAGCAGAAGAAATGTTACTACGTCTTCCCTTACCCTCAGGCATATAGGCACTAAAGCTTTTTTTAAATTTCTTGAAACACTTATCTAATATAAAAAATGTGAGGTTTTTTCCCCCCCCAAATACATTTTAGAAGAGAGCAATGAATGAACAGGTTTTAGGGGGCTTGCTTTAATAAATGTAATGGGTGATGAGCTGCTGCCCTCAGATATCACCTCTGATTAAGCCCTGTAAACTGTACATAGAAAGGTGAATTAAAATAATTCTTAAGACAGCGTTTTTCAGCAAATTGTCCTGTCAAATAGGGAAATTTTATTCAAGCCTGCAAATGTGATAAGCCTGACCCTCCAGGTCTGCTTTGAAAGGTAATTTTGATTAGTATAGGCAAAATGGGAAAGTGCCTGGAGTCTTTTGGCTTTTAATAGCCAAATGGCCTGATTTTTATGAAGTGTAAAGCATGTACAGATTCTGCTGTACTCAATGAGAGCAGCAGGCATCACAGATTCCTGACAATCAGGCCAGGCATTTCCTCACTACATTCTCTCTTCTCCTCTTCCTCCCAGCTCTTTCCTCATTATGAAAACACAATGGCCTTTTGGACAAAGGACCTCCATTCATGATCCAGTAAATTATTTTAATTTCAATGTTGTATACTGAGAAAACTGTTAAAGTTTCCTTTCAATTTGTCAGAACTGAATTATGTTTCAGACAACTACCAGAGGCCCCTTACAGCATCAACCAGAGCTAACTGGCAATGGGACCAAAACTATTTACAGCACAGAGTTCTGTGTGGTTAAATTTATTATGAGTTATCCATAAAGTATCCACACTCAGACCTATGAAACTAAGGTTCTCAGCTCTGTTCTAGAATTATACAGAACTGTCATCAAATTAACTTTCTCTGGAAACAAAAATTGCACTGTTCTAATATTCAGCCAAGTTGTTGGTCAAGAAGGATGAGAGGATGGAAACAAGAGCTTAGAAAGAAGAAGAAAAAATTTCAGCTGTCTTTACTGCAAACACTTTTTAAACCATGTAAATTTAAAATTAACTGTTATTATTTTAGATACAAAAGAACATCACAAATTTAGAACAAATTATACTCAACCAGAACTTTTTTAGTCACAGAAAAATAGCAGTTAAATTAGTCTAGAACAGTTAAATGACATTGTATGCCATTTCTATAGAAATACTTGTATATTTACTCATACCTGAGAGTAGAAGATATACCCATGTAAATTTTACATACATTTTTATGCTCTACACACCAAACATTTCTATCCAAAGATGACCAGATGTACACTAAGGATCATATTTTTTTAACATAATCCATTGAAATAATTTTACCAACATAAAACTGCATGTAGTCATAGCAGAGACTTTAAAGTATGAGTTCAAAAACATTTCTTGCCATTTTAAAAATCCATTCAGCTTCTCTGTGCAATGGATTTATGACTTGCATTTATTCATTTGATTCTTTCATCCACCTTTCTTTTCCCTTTATATTAGTTTCATATTTCAGATGCATTCTGTCAGAATGTATAAACTCTTTTTAAAATTATTTAGGAACAAATGATTGAATAAGAAGCCAATGTGACAAAAAATGGACATATATGGATATTTTAGGCATGGGGCTAGCCCAGAGCAAAAGGAGATCAGTCTTGTTTACATTTCTTCCAAAGAATAATAGGAATGAAGGACAGCAGTGGCAAAGGAGGAGAGCAAATAAAAACACACTGCATTGGGGGTTGTGATTATATATTTTACTCAGATTCATTGATGATGCCTTTAGGAATACTTCCATTTTATCAAGACTTCTAAATCACCTACAGAATGGAATAGGAGACAAACTGCTTCAATGCTTTGGCTTGAGGTGGTCTACTAGAGAATTTCTCAGAGAAATGCTACCACAGGATTTTTTAACTTCAGTGAGAAGAGGGGGTTTTAGTATGTCTTGATATGAAGTCATTTCAGTGCTGACAAGTATCAGTGTAAGAAGAGTAGTTCAGAAATTGGATCAGATTGTAAATAGTTTAAAGGACAATCTACTATTATGTACGATAACAACTCTAAAAACCCTCACTAAACTGGGCCTTCACTTAAAATGGCAGACTAATCTAAAAATCTGTAACCTATCAAAGGTATACAGTGTGACTATGATTTTTTTATGGAAACCACTTTCAGATCAGGCTTGAGAGCAGATAAAAATAAACAGATGTGGAGAGAAGACACATGAGAACCAATAAAAACCTATTTAGTTGAGTAGAAATGGAAACATTCATTATATTATTGAATATGCATTGTTGCAAAAAATTAAAGAAAATCTTACAGATTTAAAGATGACAAGATACAGTTTATTGTATAAAGGAAAGTGAAAAACAAAACAAAACCCAAAAAACCAACTATCCAGTGTATATTTTCTATCTCTTATAATCTAATCAACCAAAAGGTCCTAGAAGAATAACATATTAGAGAGGTTGAAGGTATCTTCTCACAGTTTTTTTGGGTACTACAAGAATGAGGGACAGATGAAGAGGAAAATAAGAGCTTTCTAGAGTAAGATAAAAAATTCTTGACATCATAAGAAACTATTCCAAGATCTGTTTAAGCAGGGGCAGCTGCAGCAGGTTGCCTGGGACAGTATACAGCCTTTGAACATGTCCACAGTTGGAGATTCCATGACTTTTCTGGCCAACCTGTTCTACTATTCAACCACTCTCACAGTAAAAGGAGGTTTTCTTGTGGTTAGATGAAATTAACAATGCTGATAATCAAGAATCTGAACTAGGACAAGCTTGTCTTGTGGGAGCAGGTTTAATGTCCAAAGGGAGAAAAACTGAGAGCACCCATGATATTCTATCCACAGAGGTCCAGTTTTATAGATTTAGATTACTCATAATAAGAACACAACAGCAACACAGTTTTGTAGGATGAAGGAATAGAGAACAAACTTGTGTTTGTGTATTATTGTCTCTTTCCAAGAAGACTGTTTGCTCATCTACATTTGGTTGAATTATTTTATAATTTTTGTGCCTCTTTGAAGAATGCACTGATTTCCTGTGTGTTAAGGGAATTCTGTCTCCAGTTCCTCTGACACATGTTATAGAGGACATGCTACTTGTATTTGAAAGGGTTCAGACAGTTTAGGAAGTAAGGCCAAAAGGGCCTGCTTACATTAGTTCAAAATAAGTTCATCATATAAGATAAGGAAGAGGAAAGACCAGACAGACCAAAAGTTTGCAGCATCAGACTACTTTGCAGTATTTTGAAGACAATTAATTAGGTAAGTTTTGCTGTATGTGGCAGGGGAAATCAGACATAGTACCAGTCTATTTGGGAACCTTGTCAATCTCCTCAAAGAGAAAATTTCTCCATACGTCAAATCCAGCAATCAGCAAAGTTTTGTGACCAAGACACATCAGGCAGCCTGAGAGGGTTCTCTATACTCTGTAATTTCACATTTTTGATAGTCATGAGGAATATGACAAATCACACAGGAAAATACATTAAACATATTAAACATATGACAAGAAAAATCCCTCCCCAAGTCCCCTGATGGACTGAGAAGGAAATGCTAGAAGGAAATTTGACGTGTTGACAACTCACAGACATAAGACTAACTTCTATCTTTGTAATTGTGTCCTAGGAAGGCTGGAGCTGATAATACTGTGTGACTTTGAAATTGTGGAAGTCCAGACCGTTTCACACATTATTCTCCCTCCTGTTTGAGTTTCAGAGGTTGAAGATGTATCTGGCTGGCTCTAATGTTTACACAGGGTATGCGCTGGGCCTTGTTTGAGCTGTCATGGGAGTCTAAACCCTGAGCCAGCTTGGCTACATAAGCGTATCCATGTACTGGTGCTGTGCAGGGGTAGAAGGAAAAGATGGAGTAATGCATACAGATTATCCATTGCTCCACAAAGACCATAAAAAGATTATTTTGCGCTATTTCTAAAATAGCCTTCATGTAATTAGGTAGCATAGACAATGCAATTTTTTTTTTTTTTACCTATAGGCACTTTTCAGTATAAAATACGTGCATATATCATCTTCCATCCTCTCTACTCCCCCAAATGTCTGGTTTGGCTTTCCACTTACTTTTTCAGCTTTTTAATATGTGAAGCTTGACATGTCAAGAGCATGAGTTCTAAAGAAATTCATTAAGGGTATGTATTTCAAAACAATTAAGCACAGATAAAGAAGAAAACAAGTCTTAGGTAGAACTTTCTAAATTTACTAGATGCTGAACTCCCCATGAAAGCCCCTCTTAGGTGGTATTTCTGCTTTCAGGTATTCAAAAATGGTCTCTAGCTTTAAGCAAGGTTGCAGTATAAAAAAGGTCTGATTTATAAGTGATTTTAACAGAATCCTGCATGTATTTGACAAGTTTGATAAAATGACTGCTTAGTTTTAGAAGAGACCTTATTGGTGTTGCTTAGCTAAACATATCCCTAAAAACTACTTATGACAATGGCAAAAGTTCAGATCCAGAGTTGTTCAGACTGTTACATTGCCATGAAGAGTTGTTTTTTTGCAGCCTCCAGGGATACCAGAATTAGACTCAAATATATATTAATTTAAAATCCAGATTTGTCATGAGCCTTAGGTAATTTCCCATCAAAAATGAAGGATAAGAATCAGAATTGTAATCTGAGAGCTGCTGATGGATTCGCATTTTACTGACTTAAAAAACTAGTATGTTTGATCAGAGTGTTTTGTGAGCAAGTTCAATTTTTCAATAGAACCATTAAAAAAAAAGTCAAGTCCTTCTAAAAAAATGAAAGGAAGGAAACAAAAAATCTATTGAAGACACATGTTTTTCCCAAGAAAGGTTGAGAGGGAATTTGGACTTCCTTGGCCTTCAATATAACTGGGCTGTAGAGCATACTGAAGAAAAACAAAATGAAGGCATAAAAACCACCCCAAACAATCCAGATAAAATTTAAACACAGTTCCTGGTGAAGCATTAGTGTGTTTGAAATAATATCTTGCATAGTCCAAATCATGCCTTTTGTTCACCAACACTGAAGCTCAGAGGTATTTTGCAAACAAATATTTCCTACCCCAGTGACCATCCACCTCTGCACCACAAGACATTAAGCAAACCATGTAATCTGTATGACATGAAAAGCTGCTCAGAAGCACCAGGAAAGTAGTCATTTGGACTCAAGGACTGGTATTCAGAGATCCTGATTATGACACCATTGTAGTTTGCTAGTTTACAGTAGCGATGGAGCTACTCCCAGTTTCTTTCCCAGCTGGGGCAAAACACTCTCCCAGCTAACACAAATTAGGAGGCTTGCTGAGTTACTGCTGCCAAGGCACTTTTCAGATCCTTGGGTAGAAAGCCTGTTCTGAATGCTGTATTCCATCAATATACAGATTATAAAGCATACTTGTCAGATGGTGGCAGGTTTTGATCTATGGCCGAAAAGAAATCAGATTGCAGAATATTTTGCAGGGGCAAGGCTTCAAGAGAAATTACTCTTGATGGAGCACCTTAGACAAGCAACCCATTTTTACATGTTAATTTACATGCTGAAGCATAATATAAATGTTAAAACCCTAGATGACTTTGGGGCAGGAGAAAAATGTTCCCTTGTACTCCTTCCTGATCCAAAGTTATGTATAGCCTCAGTACTTACTCTTTTTTCAGAGCTCTGGCATTTCTTGGGCTTCCATCACTGTCTCTAAATAAAAATTCTAGGGCACAGAGAAGAGAGTAAATCAGGTGATGGCTTAAGGAACTTTGCTTCTCAGCTAAAAACTGCCAAAATCAGCATTACAAATTAATTGAAGTAACAATAGATGTTACATTTTCAACTTTATTAATGTTCTTTCAAAAATAGTCTATTTTTAAATGGGGAAAAACTCACCCCACACCTATGTAACAATTAACTGGACTGCAGAGTGAATGACTGGTTCTGCAATTTGGTTGAAATGACATCCTGAATGCCTGTGGATTGGAAGGATTAAGGTCTACAGTAACGCATCTGCTGGAGATAAAGCATCCTTAAAGAACTCTGCTTTAAATATCTGAGGGTATTTTGAATGAAAGATTTAATGGCCATTTTCACACTAATACCCTCACATCAGAGGGGGAAAACAGACATAATTTCCCTAATTGTAGCTGCCAAAAAAGCTGAAGAAATTCTATTTGCATTACTGAAATAAGGGAATATAAGTGTATCTATGAGCAGCTGGTTGAAACTTTCAGATGGCAAATTATGCATAGACACTTAAATGAGTTTTTATGTGCCATGCTGTGATGAAGGGAATGTCTTCCAGCTGGGATGCAGTCAGAATAACTGGTAAACTTTATCACTGTATTATGATGCAAAATTTATCATTATATTAGTGAATCCATAATTTGAAAATAGTACTATTTCTTTTTTGATACCCAGCTTCCACTGCTGGGCTCTGTGGGCTAAAAGCATAATTGCTGAATATCATAGAGATTCCCTGAATCCAGCCTTTTATTTCTCTATTATGCTACTTCATCACCTTACTTTACTCCTAACAATATTGCTTTAAAAATTAGGCATAGGGAGTTCAAGCTCATTGACATTAAACAGATTGGTGTTTGTTCTTCACTTAGGTTCTATGTTTTAAATGTTTCAGGTTTATGAAAGAAAAAAGTTAATTCAACACAAATTTAAATATTAATCAAATGTGAATTTGAAGTTTACTGAAGAACTGCTACAATCTACCCTATCTCTCCCCTTCATTCCTCTTAACTTTCATTTTTATGACTTACATAATTTTCTTTATTTTCTGACCACCTGCTGACTCAGCTACTGACATACTTTTAATTTAAATGAGATCTTTCACTGACATTAGTGGGAGGCAGAGGTGCAAAGAGACTTCCTTGAACCAGCAATACAGAACAAGACACAGACAGGATTAGCAATTATGAGTACCTGATTATATAGGTTAGATAAGTGCTTAGCTCATTCAGATTCAGTAATTCTTTCTTTAACTGCTTTAACCTGTATGTCTATTGTAATTGCCTGGTAATTTCTAAAATAAATGAGCAAGCTTATCCAACAAAATGAAAAAAAATCAGACATTTGGGGGACACAGACAAAAGTACATCTAGAAATACATATAACACACACATATACATACACATATCTCCTTTTTTGAGGATATATATATATATATATATGTATAGTTTTTCTAGTCTTACTCCTACTGAGACTTCTTGTAATAATTTACTCTATTTTATGGCAGTGGTTCCCATACTATGTTCTATTCTATGAGCCCATAGAAATTATTTTCACTTACTTACCAGGCAGGTAATAGTATATATGATTCTCTGACTCTATTTGTTAAAAATTTTTCCAAGTTCTACATCTGTTACTTGGTTTTGGGACTCAATTACTCATAGTTTCCATTACTTTAAGTCCTGCTTTCCTTGTGTTTTCCTCATTGATATCTTTAATTATTAATTCTTCATTATTTCGTTCTCACCAGCTTCATTTATCAAGGCCTTAGGAGCTCTTATGTGCTATGATTACTTTAAAAATAAATGGTTTACTATTACACAAAATCACAAGGAAGATTCAATACATATAATTTCAGATCCTTGATTTTTACAGACTCGGTTTTGAAAAGTTGCCTTAAATAAGCACCATAACAACAGATGAAGCCTTTTAGATCATTTATTAATTGTATTAAAGAGTTTAATTGTCAAGCTGACATTATGCCAGCCACAGAGAATGATAATGTATGAATTAATAAGCAAAAGGTTCCCCCTAGGTTATGCAGATAGCTGCCTCAATTTTGGGTTTGATCTATCATTGCATTTCAGCATTTTAAAACAGTCAAATAGTAAATAGTAAAAATTAAAGGAAAATCATCATTTGTCTTGAACATTGGGATGTATACACACTTTAATAACTACCTAGAAAATAAATTGTGAGCAGCAAAACCTGCCACAAACCTCAGCAGATGAAACTTGGTGCCTCTATTCATGAGTCTATCAACTTCCAACTGAGTCAGCATTGTGCTAGCATACAAGTCATTCTCATCTTTCTAAAATTAATTCCCTTGTGAAGAAAACATGAGTTCAGGGGATGTACCTGATTAAATATGGTTGCATTTTCACATCTGCCCTGGATTTTGGAGGGGCTTTTTCTATTGTAAATAGGCAAACATCTGATCATGTTTTTCTTACTGGTAAAAAACCACAACCCATGGAGCTTATTATGTTATGTCCCAGGACACAAAGGAGTGCCATGGTGAATATGAAGACACTTTTAAAACCACCTGAGCTATCTCTTACTTTCTGTATTAGCTGACTGAATACATCAGGTGAGTTTTAACACTCTGTGTGTCTTTTGTGTACTTCAGTTTGATTGCAGATTTCAATAAGACTTCACTGTCACAATAATAAAGTGTGCCCACTGAAAATGCAGTTGGTTTTCCAAAGCTGTTGGAAAACAGCATTGAGGCATGATATTCTTAGTCAATGGAAGTTGATTGGTTCAGCTGTCTTTACGTGAAGCATACATTTATAAATAAACAGCTGGACTCTCCAGAAGCTGATCTGCACCTATACTGCCTTCAACATGCCCTGATAGTCAATTTCATTGGTTTTGGACCCCAGAGGAAAACTAAACCTGAAACCAAAATGGAATAGAGGTATTTGGTTTTGCAAGGACTGCGCAGAAAGGATTCAGGTCCATTCCACTACCATCACCTTGGCATAATGAAGTCACTAATAAGATAAAAAGGTATCATATAAAATGTTGTCAAAGCTATCACTAATGGCTAATCTCATCCCCTCCTAGAACTTTCCCACTTTTGCTTGGAAGTGTGTTTACTCTTATCTTCAGCTTCTATAACAGTTTGTGCAGAGAAGCTGGGCCCAATCATGACTAAGAACTTCCTCATTTAATTAGTGTTGAAATCCCAAATGGACCAGCACTTTCCCTGAGATTTCATTAGGAAAGTTTGGTACAGATTTTAGTGGCTATATTCATGGGGAGCAGTGAAGGCATTGGAAGGGAGAACGGAGGCATTTAATGGTTCCACCTGTTAGTGTACACAAGATTGCATGATTATCCATTTACAACAGCCAAAATGGAAACAGCCTGTCCTAGAACAATTTACAACTTTATCCTCCACTTAACTGCACAGATAAATAAAAAACCATTTCCAAAGCAAATTATTCTGGATACCAGCTAAAGGTATTTAACAAGTTATTTACATTTGTACTAAGGCTTTTGAAGCATTCAGATTCATTCATATGTTTTATCTTTAAAAAACATTGCATGAGATTTGATGTATACAAAAGCTATGAGGCACATACAGTGCAGGAAGCATCTCCAGCACAACTGGGTGCAACTCCCTAAATGCAGCTCAGCAATCAGCTTCCCTTGTTACTGCTTTTCTAAGAGTCTGGATAAGAGACTGCCTGTGGTTGATGCTGTGGTGCTTTGTAATGTGTCTCTGTCTGAGTATCTTTAAAGACATTGCAAAAAATATAATTTGGAATGCCTTGAGCTAGTACAGCCTGTCTACAGACTGAAACAACAGCTGTCTCATGTATTTTAAAAGTGCTGTCTCTACTGGTTTCCTCCCAGCATGAAAAGAAAATTACAAACATTAAAAGCCTTTTGGTACACCCAGATTTTTTTTTTTTTTTTTTTTTTTTTTTTTTTTTTTTTGCCTCCAGTGCAAATCATTATGCTTTGAATTTAATCCCAAAGATCCTGCTCTCTAAAGCAACAATGTGCATTTGGGGAGAAGCACTTTTCTGAAGATGAAGATTGACACAATGACCCATGTCTTTTCGGAGAGTGTCACAGGGCTTTTGAAACCAGCATGGATAATCCAAATATTTTAGCAGTAAGAAATCTGCAACAGCTTTCTTTTCTTAAAAACCATGTGCTGCTCAAATGCCGCAGCAGCGCTTCTGTGGCAAGATGGGTGAATTCTCTTACCCCAAGCTGTTAAGGAACAGCTGCTTCAATGATAGATTTGAGGAACTCCCCAATTCTCCATTCTCTCTTCTGCTCCCCACAGAGTGAGAAGGCAAAGAGGATTTATTTGAAGCTGTGCTATGTCTTTAGACTTCTTGAAAAGCCAAGGGAATTCTGTATAGGCACTCTATTTCCATATGAACTAATTATTTTGTCCAACTGACTGACTTTTGTCTCCAGACACTTTTTCATTAGTTCTACTTAATATAGTCACTCAGTTCTCTATATTGTATTTTCAGTACCTCCCCTTCATCATGTTCCATGACTCATTTTTTTTCAGTTTGAAAGGTCTTCATCTCCTAGGGAGATCCCGTGTAGTTTAAAAAGGTTTGAACTCATTTATCAGCTCTTTCCTCAGCAAGGATGTTTATAGAGCCACCTTCCTGCCCACAAGTTTCCATGAATCTTTAAAATAAATTATTACTTTTATAATAATTAGTTATTACAATACAGTTAAAATATAACTTTTCTATTAATTATGAATTACAAATTGTTAATAAAAACTATTTTAATTATTTATTATTTGTAATTATGTTTATTAACCAAAACTGAAATTAGGTAACAGGTTAAAAATTGAAGAGAACATATAGGCAGAATGAAGCACACATACACAAAAAATTTTGAGTCTTCAGTCATGAGGAATTTGTTAGAGAAATGGGGAAAATATTGTCTTTCAGAAAAGGGGGTAGGGTGCCCTTTTTAATCTTGAAATAATCTCCTTAAAATGGTAACAATAATAAATTCTTGAAAAAATTAAATTATGATTTAATATAATTTAGTGATTTTCTTTGAATTATTTGGGAATTTATGGTGACATGCAGCTCACTCATGGCTCTTCAGAATAAGACAAGGGGCATTCCTGAATTTATTCAATGCTGCTTTGCCATACTGAGTTACTCAGACACCCAAGGTCTATTTCTGTCTGGGATACTTCATCCCATTGCAGAGTGTAATATTAAAGTAAACAAAAAATCCTCATCCTTGTTTTGTAATTGAGCACAAAAATAATAAAAAGCATGGTTTAGCTCAGGGAGATGATATTAAATACTATGTCCCTTAAAAGCCTACGGGGGTTAAATTACAGTAATAATGCACATTGTAATGGTTTATGATGCTGTGTGAGAAATGATCAATGTTTCTCCTGCCTGTAATGCAGAAAGAAATTTCCACACTGGTAACATGCTATGAACTTAGTGAGCCCATAATTTCTCACGCTCATTGTGGACATCCAGCCTAATTCTTAGCCAGAGTGTACGGAGCACAAAGCACACACAAGTGGTGAAAAGGACATTGCTAGGTTTTCTAGTGGGACTTGTTCATTTTCTCTGCTCTTATCTAATACTCCTTTTGACTAGAAGGTACTTTGCAAGCCCATCATCATGCTAAAATGTGTTGTTAAATGTTAATTAAGTAGAGAATTACTTGAACTTTTAAAGCAGTTCAGTGATCAGGAGCTTTCAGCTAACATATATACTTGTTTCTTCATCCTAGACCAGCCTGAGGTTGCAATATCTCCCCACATATGACTCTTTCCCCCATATTTTCTTGAAAAATTTTATCTGTATTTCAAGTGATTATAATTTTGTATTTCAGTGAATTGACACTACTAGTCATTATACTAGTTTGTTCAGCCATAATCAAGAGAAGCAGCTCGAGGTCTCTATCAGCTACCACAGGGCAACTGGACCATAGCTGAGCTGTGATCATTGTTGCAATGCCAAATCCATCTCTTTGGCCCAGATAAATAAATAAATAAATAAATACATAAATAAATAAAACTTAAGACTCAACAACTCAGAGTCATGCTAAAAAATATCCTGTCTGATTCAAGAAATCCTTTGACACTAGTTTGTTGAGATAACTGCATTTACTGCAGGTTTCATGTTGCATGATCACAAACTACAGAACTGTCTCTAAAAATACATAAGGGCTGGACATAAAAGCAATAAGGATTAAGAAATAACAGAAGAGAGGAGGTACAGATCTGCCCTGCCATTGCCATATCACACAACCAACTATATTGAGTCAGATGATGTGAAAATAATGTTCTTTGAAGAGGTCAATAAAAGCCTTATGAATATTCTGCTTGAATAAGTCTTTTCTAGAGTCCACAGCAGAACTGTATTAAAGAATCTTTTGAAAATATTTGCAGAGTTTATCTAAATGCAAGTACTTCAATCTTCCAAATAGGAGGTTGAAAGCATAGATTAGCAGTATTTATTTACTCCTGAATGTTTGTTGAATAAATGAGACTGCCAGAAGTGTACCTTCTGTATCACGTGAACTGCTCATTAATTCTTTATCAGTTTCCTCATAGTTGCAGAAGTTTGGCTTTTTTGAGACAAAACTGTATCTCCCTGTAATATGAAGATCTTCAAACTATTTACTTTGATGTTTTTCAATATATGAAGTGTTACCAAATATTCGATATGACATGTGACTGGAAATAGAGGGTAGTGTGCAATTATGCTGCGCCATGTATTTTCCTGAAATAAAGAACAGCTGGCCACTTATATTATCTGATCTTATTATTTTCAGTGAAAAAATTACTTCATGACATATTTACAACTGACTATCTTAGAAGGCCAAGGTTCTCTTATTCTCTGAGAAACCACCACTGAAGCTGAAAACACAAATCAGAACTTGTTTTTTGAAGAAGTAATAATAAAATGAGGAAAGAAAATGATCTTAGGTTTGATTGAAAGCTTATTGACTTAAGGAAAATGTTGCTATAAGTAATTCTAAAGCTATAGAAAATCAATCTGTTGAGATCGTTAAACCTGGACTGAAAATAAATGGCTCAATTCCATACCCAAAAGAGGAAGAGCAATATTGCCTCTTATGTTTCCATTTATGCTCTGCTATTGCCATTTAATGACATATAGGAATTTTAGATAATGGAGCTGTGTCTTGTAAGTCATCAAAAGTCAGTGATGGGTAGTGAGGGGCAGTTTTCTTAGAAAGTTAATCGAACTTACAATCCTATTAATAATTGTTAATTAATATTGATTTCTAGGCTTACTGATCAATCAGCGCTGCATCTGTATTGCAGCCATGGTACTGCCTTTTCTGGGCAGAATTTTATTCTCAGATTCTAGTTAAGATAAAAAATGTGTTTCCTTTTGTGTATAAGTATACATGTGAACCATGATAAAAAACAAAAAACTTCAGAAGACAAGTGTAATGCAGTGAAGGACAAATCTGTGCAAGTTTACTTTGCCTGACTCTTAGTGTTCAGAAATACATAATCACATAAGCAATTATATGCAGGTGCTTTTATTAAGAGCTCTGGGTGTCAGGAGAATTCAACTCAAATCTGACTCCAGCTATACATTCGGGATGAACATGTTTTTATATTCTATCGTTATATAACTTTCATGTTAATTATTAAACTTATATTGTTCTATTGTATAGATTTCAGTCAAGCATGGCTTCTCATGGTTCCCCCTTAAATTTCTAACATAGTTTCTCATGATTCTTCTTATGATTGAACAATAATTATATTTAGTTACTAAACAATCATCACATCTAACAATTATATCATTTATCATACTGCTTACGCAGGTGCAGTGATCTGAGAAAACACAAAGCCTAACATTTTCAAAGTCTATCTTTAACATTTTCCAGGGCTCCACTATCATGACTATATTATTGCATTTAAATCTTGTCTTGGAATTTGTGTTTCTATTATTAGTTATTTCCAAATATCTGAACTAAAACTTCCATAAACCAGCATTACAGTGAAGTACCAGGCTTTTGCTCTACATACTTTGGCTTTGAACACTGAATCTAACACTGTATCGCTGACTGAAACCAGCATCATAGCTTGTGATCATTATTGATCCGGTATACATGACTAAAAAGCTAAGATATCTTTGCCACTTTTATGAACTGCTGGAGTTTATGGTATTTTTACCACACTTCATCAAATTTATTTGCAGTTGCTCTCTGATAGAAACTTCTGGTTCAAATTGTCTTCAAATGACTTCAAATGCTGTTGTTTGGTTTTTTTTTTTTAATTCTCCCCTGAAAATGCCCATCTGTATGATTGGTAGTGACATAATGTGATGCTGTTAAGGTTATTTCCTATCCAGTCAAGAGCATCACCATATGTATGGATGTTTCATATCTACTGCACCTACTCAGAATTCTTTCTTTCTCTTCCATGCTAGTAGATGATTTATGAAACATATAGAAATAAGTAATGTACACAGAACCAAACATAAAAACAGTAACTCAGGACATTATATTTAGAGGGAGGCACAGATTAATAACTTAAATTATATATGCACAGTCTGTGCCTTGCAAAGCTCTGAAGCTCCTAATTTTAAAATACAACTTTTATGCGTTGTGACTGTATCCTTTTTAGGAGTCTTAACAAAATTTTCTCTGGTTTGGAGGCGAAATTTGTTTCCCTGTGGAAGACTGCTCTGCATATCAGAAGAGAATTTGGTCTCTCAGACTGCAGATGGAACTTCAGTTTCTTAACTGAACAGAATAAAGTAAAAGTCATTTGCATCATAGATCTTCTACAGTTCCTGTTCAAAACGAATCATGCTGCACTCAGCCTTCAGACTATCCACAGGTGATACACAACATATACTTCACTAGTAATGGTGTACACAATGAAAACTTTACTATTGCTGCTAGTACACCAATAGCCAGTTTTCTAGTAAAATTGCTTATACTAGAGAGTACATTCTTCCACCAGGTTATCTCCAGATGTTGCTGGAACCACTTATGGGAGGGAAGTCAGTAAGGGTAAAATAAAGGTAAAAAAATCTTGACTGTATCTTGTATGTAAATTCAACCTTCGTATAATAATTTGTTTGAAGTTACATAAAACTTGTCAAGGAGCCGATCTTGTTCCAATGGCTGATAATTTCTTTCTCTCGTTATTAGATTTCTGTATTTACAATCATTTCTCATTTTCCTAATGTTATGCTATTTCTTGACAGACCACTGACCATAATTTCATTTTCTCTGCTGAGAAAACTGCCAGTATATTCCTCTTCAATGAAGGAGCCATATATCACAAGTTTCTTAATCCTGATATGCAATTAGATTTGATTATCCTGTAGTTCTTAAACTACACTGCTATAAAAAATTGAGCAGATTTTTTAAAAGCTGCTACCTTTTTTTTTTTAATAATCTTTTGACTTTCCTTATAATTTTTTCCAGGCAGCTGAACAATATTGCTTTAAATACCATGTGCAGAATTTGAGTGGACAAAATAAATTCAGAGGCAGTTTAAAATCTTGATAACCTTCCCCCTGAGAAGTTATCTTGCAATACTTATTATTGAGAAATATAATTCAACCAGTAATCCAAAGTGGTTTTGCAGTCTCCCTGATTGAAGATATGCACAATTTATTTAGATAATGTCTCCTGCCTAGCATTGAATTTAGTCCTTTACTGGACTGGTGCTTGGGGAAGATGATCTTTTGAGGTGCTCCCCATTATGAACTATTCTGTGGAACTCTAATTTTCTTAACCTTGTTATATGAGGACGTTTTAGTAAAATTGCATATCCAGCTGAAACTTCTATTGTTCAGACAGTTTTCAAACAGGGAATTCAGCATCCAGCTCATCTGTTCAGAATGCGTCAGATTTTAGTGAAAGCACTCAAATCATAAGGACATATTCTTCATATCTATAGATGACTTCTATAGTGAAAGGCCACAGTAGTAATTTTAACTGACAGCTCAGATATTTTTCTATGAACTTTTTAAGTCCTTAACCTTTCCCTAAAATTTAAATCTCAAGCTCTACCATGTAATTTTCTTCATCTGATAAAGTAAAATTAGATTTTTCTTTATTAAGTAACAAAATCCTTAGAATCAAAATAATTTTAGTTTCTCTTATATTACATTTTTAATGTATCTTTCAGACTCATGAATACTTTTCTATCTTTTTATATCCCACTGTTTTGAGAGGGAGACCAATTGAAAAAGATAACCACATTTTAGTTTTCATATGGTTCCTTGCCAAGTTGCTTCTACTTGCTGACACATTCTATTTTATGTCAAGCTCCTTTTGACACTTCATTGAGGCAAGCTCAACTTTTTCACTTAAGGCAAGGAGTGCAGCTAAAACTTACTGAAGAACACAAGTCTGTGTGGCAGGTGTTTTTAATACCCTGTCTCCCATGCTTAGTTGACATCCCTGTGATATAACCAAATTGTTCAGGCCTGTGTTTTCTTATCATCAGTAGTATGAGGAAGAAAAAGGAAAACAATAGCCAAGAACACTTAAATAAACCCTTTCCTAGTGTAAAGGTGTATAAAAGGGAATGTGGGATGGAAAAATTAACCTAGTAAATAGAAAACCATTGGTAAATGTAATACCCACATGATCCTAATGTCAAAGGTTTTGGAGATTCATGGGTAACTGGGGAGTTAAAATCCTAAACTGAATGAGTGCACATGTCTCTTGGAATGTACAAGGAAAAACTAATTTATTCTTTCATCTCAGTGTTATAGTTATATTTTTTATAGTGTACACTGATGAGATTAATTTTTATAGGAAGTAATACCTGTCAAAAGAGCAACAGTAATGCACTTAAGACATTTTCAAGCACTAAATTCAATAATCATATTGTTGTTGGAAATCTTGGAACATGCACTAGTCCTCATGTTCACGTTCTTTCTTATTTATTTTGATTTGTGATTGCTAAATCAGATTGACTGCTTGATATCCTTGCGGTCTCTGGAACCGAACTGATGTGAATCAGAACACGTCAATAAAGGAGAATTTATGTCCCATCAGAAAAATTCAGAAATGTTACTAACTCCAAGTGAAGCTTATTTCTATGGATTTAACATACAAACTTGTTTAATGTATTTTTATAATCATGCTTTCAGGCTTTTAATTCATCTGCAGATGTAAAACTGTGTAGTAAGATATAAAAAAAAAAGAATTATTGTAGATGCTTCCATAAGGTTTAAGAATAGAACTAATTTATTTCATATCAGAGAATGCAATTATTAAGATTTTAGCACAAGAAGTCCTTAAAGAAGGTCTAGTTTTTGGGTTTGGTGTATTTTTGTGTTTTGGTTTATTAGGGGCTTTTTTGGGGGGGGAAGAATTTAGGTATCTACTGAAATATATATTTAATTGGATTTAAATTTGACTTGATGAGTTGTAGTATATTTAAATTTAACTGCATCATCTTCATATCACGTAGGGATCAAAAGGGTAAGATTTATTGCAATTTGCATTTTTTTCCTTAAAAGCAAACTCAGATGAGAAAGTTTACCAGAAGATAAAATAAGATATCATGGAACCCTGCAAACATTTTGCATTAAACCAGCATAAGTAAGTTATAAGGTAGTCTGTTTCCATCCCAAGTTCAAATCAGGCTTAGCCTGTTGCTTCTAATACCAAATTTCTATCTTCCCAAGTATAAAAAAAAAAAAATCAACCAATCAAAAAACAAAACAAACAAACAAAAAGTATCCCAAAACAACAACTAAAAAAGACCCACACAGAATCCCTCCCCAAAACCCCAGGAACATTAGGACTGGGAATATTACATTTATCCTTCACTTACATGATATTCTTTATCTTACGTTTCACCAGTCTCAGGAGACCTCAGCTTAATATGAACTTAATAGGTGCCTGGCAGGAAAACCAGGAGAGACATGCCGTGACTGCACATCCTGGAAAATCAAAGAAGATAAAGCATGCAGGAGAAGGAATCTCCTTTGGTATGTGACAGACCTTGGAAGATGACACTTAGAGCACAAATCCTTGGTAAAAGAAGTCTTGTTCCTGTGTAAACTTCTGCTGAGATCAGATGCAGATTTTGTTTAACCACACAGGACCTACTGCAGGATCGATATGTTACAGGCTTTCCTTGAGTACACAATTTGGCAGTAGCACACTTTTACTTAAAGTCAAGTCTAATATATTTCAGAATTGTGATATAAACACCCAACTATTGCTAAACTTTCCATCACTGTCATGAAAGGTATCTCACTTAGGTTTGTCAACTCCTGGAAAATGCCACAAATCCCAAACATTTTTTTTAACACCCATTTCCTCTGCAATTAAGTCTTGCCTTGAAAAGAATGACCTATATTATCCTAAGTATAGAAAAGTTTGCAATGAACAAAAGGATTTAGGCATAAAATGATAGCACATGTGGCAGAGGCACCCAATAGCCAGAGAGACTGGATTAAATGCAGATGTTTTCCTTCAGTTCCCCAGCATTCATCATTTTCCAGCAGTTCTCTGTTCTGCTTTCTAGCTTTTGAGAAGGATTTTTTAAGGTAAATAATTTTCCACCTCACCTACTCAAGGAGACAGTCCTTTTTTACATGATCAAGTGGCATATTCTTAATGCCTGGATACAGAGGAAGGCAAGCTTCCTGTAGTTGCAGACAGGAACATTTACACAGCATCTACACAGCACACTGTGTTTGCAATTGCAGGAAACTTTCTTGCAGCAGACAGTGAATTAGGCATAAGAATTGTCATAATATGATATCCCCCCAGTACTACTATTTCAGAGTGATTAAAAAAGTAAGTGAGGTAGCAGGAAAACAATACTTTCCTCTGGAAAACCCTGACAGCTAATACAGTGACATCGTCAAAGCTGTCTGAAATCAAGTACTCCATAAGGTTTAAACTGTCAAGTAGATGTTCATATTGCTACAGTGAAAGAGAAATAATAATTCATTTAAATATCAGGAAAGTGCATCTGTCAGAGCTGTAGATGGAAGTACCATATTCTATATCAGAGGACCTTGTAGAAAAGGACTGATTTGTCAAGAAATAAATGCACTTTATTATTTACAGCTTGTTAATATAAAACTTTTTCTTATTTCCTACTGTGAAAAAACCATAGTCTCTAAAAATTAGGAAGTTTTCAAATTCAGATAAGTAAAGAAATAATCTGATAACACAGATAATATGTCAAATTATTAACATGACACTTCACAGGCTTCAAAGACATTTTATGCAAAGCCATATCTGTGGATTTCTAGAACAAGACTACTTGCTGAGCATAGGTACCAATCTAGAGTATTTATAGTACACCTTGTAATTCCCCTGGATAGCTGCAGGCAGACAGAACATAGAATGTAATCCTACCTCCCAAGAGTTGGCAGCTGAGCCAATTATTAAGGATTAGGAGCCAGCCTGATTTTAACAGGCAGCAGCTGTAGCCAATCAGGAGAGTGCTATAAAAGAGTGGATTGGGTGGCTGAGGGGAGCTGGAGTCAGTTGGCTGCTGGGAGGACAAGGAAAGTCAAGTCAGTGCTAGAGGAGCTGCCTACAAGAAATGTCAAGGAGGTACAAAACTCTAGCAATATGGAACCCTTGCCATAGAATGACAACAGATAGTCTTCAGGGAAAGAGTTTATATTTGGCTGTTAACACTTCACCATTGTTAGAATCACTTCCCTACTCAAGGGGCTTGCCAGCATTTGCTGTATTTGCATTTACAACCAGCATCAGAAAACATAAATAAATCCTTTTTTTTGGCATTATACATTGCTGAACATGATTTGATGTGTCCTTTGATGACTCTTAGTCAATGTCATTCTAAGCAGTGGATCAATCGGGTGTTATAATTTTAAAGAGAACTTTTTTTTCCACTTTTCAATGCTACGACAGACACTAATACAATTCCCAGCTTAATTAAACAAGCAAATAATAGACCTCATTCTAATGTTTTGAGTTTTTTTTCTATGCAATTTTCAGCTTAAATCCTCCTCCTTTTGCATACAAGAAATTCAGGTCTTGACTAGTGCTGCCTTAGCGGTACTAGTTGAGTAGCTGATCCATAGTACTTGGGTTTTGACTACACAGCACAACTGTGCCAAAGCACTTAAAGGATTTTGATCTGAAACTTTTCTGGTTTCAGAGATCAGGAGATGTCCTGGCCATCTCTTTTAAACTCAGTGAAGCAGTCAAACAGATAAAAGGAGCCAACTGGAAGTTTAGTGTGAATGATCTAGTTATGAATGCAGCATTTTTCATATAGCATAACTTATTCCACCTGCATTCCCAATAGGATACCACATGATTCACAGATAAAAGTTTTAATGCAGATTTGATCAAATTTAGTTTGTTGCTTGGAGGAAAAGATGTCAAACTGCCATTAAACTAAGTCCCTCTTTATTCTAAAGTACAAAAAAGTAACACTTCAAATAATATATCAGGCAAAGTGAAACTTATACTGTAATAGGGAGTAAGTTAAGAACCCCAGAGTACAAGTAATATGATGAGAAAAAATAACAAATACAAATGAAGACTCTCTTTCAGAAAAGTATTCCTTTAAGTAGGCAATAAAAAGACCCCACAGCGGCAAAAATAAAAAAATTCATTTTCTTAGCAAATTTGTAAAATTTTTGCAAACTAGAGTTCTGCAAATTGCTCTCCAGTGCTTTGGTGTTTCTCCACCAAAAATTTCATTATGATTTCTTAGGTAATTTCAAGCACTCTTTTGTAATAATTAGTAAGTAATACTGTTGCAGAGCCCATGGAAGGTGAGGATGCAGGAAGAGATCGGACAGCTCTTAGCTAGGGGAATGGTAAAGCAATTGACAGCAATGTAAATATTAAAGAGAAAGAGGACATTGGGGATTTCAGCTGTTCCACTTTTAAGACAAATTTTGTTCCACATTTTATTCTATCTTACTGGTGCACTCTTGGATATTATAGTTAATATACTTAAAAAGTAAAATATGGAAGTCCAACTGGTAGCCATTGACTAGTGGCGCTTCTCAGGGGTCAGTCCTGCCTTATGTCTGTGTTAATGGCATGGGTGATGGGACAGATGATCAGAACATTTGAGGATGTCACCAGATTGCAGGACAGAGCTTATATTCAGAAGGAACTGATCAAGCTGTAAAAAATGGAGTGAATTGAACCTCAGGAAATTTATCAAGGAAAAGTTCTGCCCCTGGGATCTAGAGCAGAAAAACACTCCAGCTAAAAAGCGATTTTACAACAAAGGGCCAGCACTCCTGATTGACAAAAATTATACATGATTAGCAGTGCAGTCTTGCATCTAGAAAAAAAAAAAAAGATCTTATAATAGTCTAGAATCACCTAATGAAAGACTCACAGAGGGAGATTCTCACAGGGGTTTCCAATGGAAGGGCAAGAGACAATGGGCACTAACTGAAATATGGGAAACTTTGACTTGATAGAAGGGAAAAAAACATTGTAGCTGTGTTCAAACACTGGAACAGGTTGCCCAGAGAGGTTACAAGATTTCCTGTCCTGAAAACTTTAAAAATCACATGGGAACTGCCCTGAATACTCTCATCTAGCCAGACATGCTCTGAGCAGAGAAGTGTCATGAGATGACAAGAGCACCTTTCCATGGATTCATGATTGATCTTAATTGACCCCCTGCACTGACAGGACATAGAGATCTGTGAGATAATGTAAGGCTTGGAGGATTTATTTTTAATGTATTGCCATTAACAGAAACATCAGTGACTGACTGATTCATTATGTGGCTCAGCTGATGAGGTGAGCAGCTTCCATGTTGGCACAATCTGTAGAGGAGCTCGTGTGTTGCTCTCCTCTGTGCTTTCAGTGTCAGGGAACAATGAAGGAAGAAACAGAAAGTTTCATCAGATTGAAAACTTGACTCCAAGCTTTGTGTCACCAGCAGAAGACTGAAGGTTTTGATCATGAATTACTCTACAGACCTGATGGTGACAGATAGGGAACACCTGTCTCAAAGGTAGAAAAGGATCTTTGTGCAGGAGTCAGCAGGGCTCATAGAAAGAACTCTAAACTTGATTGGAAGGAGGAGAGGGGTAAAGCCAGAGTTGCTAGAGATAAGATTGATTTGCAGCATAACAGTATTTTAGGGACTGTGTGAAAGCAAGGTCCTTCAGTCTGCTGTCTCAGTGGAGGTAAGGGATGAAGATCCAAAGGGACACCAAAGACATGAGAGTTACTGGTCTGTTAGAAACCACAGAAGCAACTGAGCACAGTCACATAGGAATCAGGGCTTCTCCTCCCAAAACTGTGGCAGGCTCAGCAGCCCTACTGAAGTAATTTACACCAATGCACACAGGATGGGCAACAGACAAGAGGAGCTGGAAGCCATTGTGCATGTGGGATAATGTTGCCATCATGGAAACTTGGTGGGATGACCTGCACTACTGAAGTGCTGCAATGGATGACTATAAATTCTTCAGAAGGATAGACAAGGAAGGAGGGGTCATGGGTTAGCCCTGTATGTCAGGGAGCATTTTGGCTGTCTAGAGATTAACAATGGTGATGGCAGAATTGAGTGCTTATGGGGGGAAGGCCAACAAGGCAGGTGGGAGTCTTTTGGACCTCTCAACCAGGATGACAAGGGAGATGAAATCTGTAACACCTGGGAGAAATCTCAAAATCACCAGCTCTTGTTTTCATGAAGGACTTTAACTTGCCAGATGACTGCTGATAATAGATTACAGTAAAGAGGAAACAGTCTAGGAGGTTTGGCTGAAACTCAGGGAAAAAAAGAGAGCTTACAACCTTTGGAAGATGCCATGAGGTTACGCAGGGAGAAAATTAGTGTAAACAAAGCCCAAATAGAACTAATCTGACTACTGATATAAAAGACAATTAAAAACTTTTCCATAAAAGCAATAATAACAAAAGGAGGGCTAAGGAGATTCCGCTTCTCTTACTATATGCAGAAGGAAACATAGCAACAAAGAATGAGGAAAAGACTGAGCTACTTAATTGTAATTTAGTGCAATACAACACTTAATGACTTCTTTCCTCTGTTAACTCTAGTAAGTCTGTCCTTGACAACTGAGAAGTGGAACAGATTACTTTATCAAATAGCAAAATTGCCCTACAATCACCAGATATCACAAGGAAGAGAGGAAATGTTCAGGGTCACCAAGCTGACTTTTTTTTTTTTTTTTTGACTGGAAAAAGCTCATATAATCCTTGTCAGAAATTTAAGCTGTTTGAAAATATGTTAATGATAACCTTTTCAAGCTTGACTTCCTCCTAACCAGTCTCATAGTTTGACTTCATCATTCTTCACTGTTTTTCTATGCAGAGGCTGAGACACTGCTATATAAATTTCTGAGTAAATATACCCTTCAACACTTGGTTTTGTATTGCTAAATACTAATCAATAAATATGCTTCAACTGTGATCAAAGCTAAATTTTAAATGGTGCTCTGCATATTCATTTATTGAGGAAGTTCATGGGCAGAAAAAATCTTCCTTGAAATGCTTATTCTGTTTTAAATTTAAAAAATCCTGATTTTTCTTTTAAATTAATCAAAAATTACAAGTAGCAATCTTACAGAGATACTGTTCTTATGACAGTGGTGCTTGAAGGGATTATATCAGGCCTTTAAGTAAATGACTCAATAGTTTCAAGCTGGTTTCCAGAAGCGCTGATAAAGCAATCTAAAAGTCCCTTTTGTTTTGACATGTTAGTGAAAAGTACAGAAACAGTCACAAATCTTTTATTTCTCCAGTGATCTTTATGAATTATGAGTACCTGGGGTCTAAGAATGTAGTGGCAGTTAATAAAGGATGTGAGCCCGAAAAGTGAGACAGAGAGCCCTGTAGACAGGAAAATAGAACCAACTGCAGAGCTCATTTTCAGCAAAGGCTTTCCCCCTCACTTTCTACATTTTATTCCACTGAGATCAAAAAACAATTTGACTGCTTCGGTAGACAGTGAAAAGATGTCAAAACCATCAGATGTCCAAAAGGTGTCAAACATCTAGTGAGTTTTTTCTGTTCTAGGTCCAGGGAATTTTCTTCACCAAGTATTAGAAAAGATGGCTTTGTGTGTTATAACAGCTAAACAGCACTTGGATTGCCTGAATGGTAAAAATAGTGCAGAATTTTCTCTTCACCCTACTGAACAAAGAATAAGTCCTTCAAAAGTGAATTGCCTAGAGATGCTAATTCAGATCACATTTTCTTTCCTGGAAAATAACTGCTGAAGGTCCTCGTTTACGATGTATTTGCATCAATATTTAAAAGTGGTGCATAACTATTGAGGGCATAGTAAGTTATCCTGTATAGTACCTGTACTTTCTACTAAGCTACCTAAGAAACTCTGGGATCAATATGTACTTTCTAACTCATGTGCTACAGGTTGCCGATGAATTAATTTGTTTGAGAAAGAGCACAAACATTTCTTTTTTAATTTTCAACTGAAAAACAGCTAGTTCAAGAGAAATTCAAAAGTTTTTGGTTGAGTGATGCTTGATCTGATAACTCTTCCTGCTAGAAATATGTATCCTATTCTTTTATATAATATTTTTAGACTGATTTTTTTTTCCATTTTAGGTAGTGGTTGAATTTTAGGCATTTGTCAATCTGACTAAATAGCCCTTATACATTTCCTGTTTTTCATGCAGTTACTGATATAACCCTTGGTCCTCCTTTTTATCAGGCTAAACACCTTTGAATAATAATTTTTGGAGAGAATTATTATTATGTTTATTTCACAAAATTTAAGTTATTCCGTACATCTTCTCTGAATCCTTTAATTTATCAATATGGTTTTGTGGCTGTGGACTCCAGAAAAAAGTGCATTACTAGGCAATTCATCTGATCTTGCTACCAAGAGCAAAGGGAATATAAACTTTCTGAACTAATTTATTATATTCATGCAGTAGAAGAATGTATTGTTTCTTTTGAAATAGTTGAAATAATTGAAATAATGTGCATTAGGCACCTCTAATACTGTTCAAGATTTTTCTATTTTTTACAGTTTTTGTGGCATCTAAAAACAACATTAATTAGAATTTTCTGTTTTCTCCCAAAAAGTTACAAAAAAATGCTGCACAGAATGCAGCCAAGAACTCAGCCTTGCAGAACCCAGAGGGATGTTCACTCTCTAAGATTTCCCTTTTTACTTGCATCTGGAAACCTATCTGTCAATCAAGTTTTAATCTAGTTTATATCTACAATGCCCATTTGCTGTTGATTGAGCATCACTTTTTAATAACCCATGTCCACAGAAGAACTCAGAAATTACTTCAGCAATGAACACTTCTATCAATCTTACATTCTTAAGCTGCTTTTCAGGTTAAGAGAAGCCTCCTAGAAAATTTTGGGATATCTTAAAGAATAACCACTTTGGAAATTATTATTAAACCTGTATACTCAGGAAAAAAAGGAACAAAATTGGTTTGTCAAGGTCTATTTTCTAGAGAAGTGTGATGAACACTGGTGTTTCCATTATTGATATCATTCTCTACTAGCAGCTATATTATTGCTTTGAACTCCTAGCAAACAATAGCCAAACAATTACCAAAAACTAGGTCTCAGAATTTGCTACATTTTCCTAATAGTTATGGAATTTTGACAGAGTTGATTGAAGAATAGCACACATACTTTAATATTCTAGAAGCTAAACTGTATAGAACCACTGATGAACTTTTTGTCCAATAAGATACTGCTCCTTGGAAAGCATTGCATTTTGAAAACATTACTGTGTTATGAAAAGATTTTATTGTTTATCAAAAACTGTATTCAGAAGAAAACACCCTTTGGACAATTTCTGTTTTTTATTTTTATTAATTCTACTACTTTGACCTGTAAAAGCACAGAGCATTCACACCTAGAGTCATGGCCTGAACCTCTGGAGGGCAGTGCAGTTTCTAATGCTGATGATATATGTTCAGAATGAGTTTGAGAAGGCAAAACCATATGTTTGCCTCCAGCAATGCAGTTGTGTTCTCTTACTGTTGCAGGCAGATTGATACACCTCTGAGCCCCCTGTTTAGAGCTGCTTGTCCTGCAGTGCTTTTCCTTGAGACTCCTGAGGCCTTCATAGAGGTCATGCTCCTACTCACACTTCAGAGTTTACTAATGAGCTTGACTTTACATGCTGGTGCAGCGACACCAGTGCAGAAGTTGAAGGCTATCAGTGGGAAGGGCAGGTGTGCCGGATATCAGAGTGGTCTGGGCTGTGGGCTTGAAGTTATTAGATTGGGATGATTTCACTGGGATAGTCCTCAGGAGTACACTAAGGGCACTGGGGCTGTAATTCCCAGTTGTAATTAGCAGCCTAAATCCATCCTTCTGTGATCATCTTTATCCGCTGCACTTGGCTCACCTGTGTTTACCTTCCTTAATCCAGTGTTCTTGTTAGATTGCTGGCAATGGCCATTTCACATCCATTTTCAATTGTCACAGGCTGAATTTTCCAGAAGTAATTTTAGTCAGAACAAGGATTTTGTACCCTGATTAGCTGTATGCCATTGACAAATGTAAATTTATCCCTAAGGACTAGGATGAGACACACTACCCATTTCTGAGCTTCACAATGATTGACTGCAGCCCCAATTAGGCCAAAACCTTCAGTTGTATTTAGTGTACAGTCTTCAAGGGCAGCCTGAATTATCTTGCACTCTTAATTCTATTGAGTATATGTTTTATGGTTTAATTTCTTTAATGCAGTGCTATCCTTCTGTCACAGAAAGGCAAATATTTTTCAGAATGACTTTATGTAGTGGTTAAATCTACTTCAGACATTTCATTTTGAAGTGACCTTGTTTATGCTGGGTGGGAAAAAAAGCCATTTATTATGTGTTTGTTAAAATGCAGCTGCGTGTTCAGCATAATAGGAGTCTGGACCTCTGCCTCCAAAGATTAATACAGTTTTGATTTGAAGCCAGAGAAAATCTTAAAATGCTTTTGGTATTATATTATTAAATTCGGCATAAAATTTGGCCTGTTGATAAAAGAGTCTCATTTCACAAAAAACATGCAGATTTTCCTCCTACTCATATTTTGGTAAACTAAATATTGTAGAAATCAACGTAGAACTTGGAAAGAAATGTCTGAGTGAAATAAATATACAATAAAAATATTGTATTTAAATAAACAAACAAAAAGAGCAATTAAGTATTTTAAGGGCACTGCTGAGTTGTTTGAGCATCAGATATGTGATTAATGCTTTTTGAAATAACTTTACATAAGGTACATAATTGAGGACTTGCATATCTTTGGCTTTTATATTTCATTTTTTGGATGTAACTTTTGAGTTATTTGAGTCTTTTCTATCAAATTTCTGTTTATGACCTACTGGGCATATTTTCTGGTGATTTAGTGTCACTGGTGTGGTCACTACTGCAATTTGATTTTTAGCAAGTCTTAAGTGGGGATTGCCCATCTGAAGGTGAACTCCAAGGGTTATCATTTAGATTTATTCGATTTGCTCTCTATTATACCATGAAAAGAAAACAAGACATGGCCTCAAACCATGACATTTAGATGTAGTCTTCAGAAACACCAAGATGTGGAGTTTGGCAATCTGATATAGGGTTTTAATTTTGCCTGGTTTAATCAAAAGGTCACTTTGCGAAGTGTAAAATCTGAATTCACAGTCCTATTTCAAGAAGGTTTTTAGACTCAGGAGTTTAGTAATACATATATTGCAGGTTAAAATACACTCTTTCTGTTCTCAAATAATTTTACAGTCCCAGGACTTCTGGGGGCACAAATAAAAGGCCTTTAATTTTGTCAAAGCAAAAAATACAGCTGTTCAGGAATATTTGCTTCCTAAGCTGAAAGAAAGGAACGAGAATGACTTCTGCCAAGTGAAAAGCAGGCATCAACATAAATTACTTAGATTCAAATCCTGTGATTGAAGGGAAGGAAACAAATAGGTATAAAATGACATAAATTAACCACAAGCTATTTCTTATATTGAACCTTTCCTCCCAGCTATGTTTTCAGATCCCTATATCTAATAAGCCATTTCTTATTTTGTTGTGAAAGAGTCAGTGTCAATATTCAAAACCATTATGATCTGTATTTATGACCTCCTAAAGGTGAACTCACTACACATTAGTACTGTTCCTGACTGGATTTCTTTAAGGTGAGCTTATGGAGCAATTATTCCTTCTGAGTGCACACACTGTAGTCAGATGTCAGTGTTAACTTTGCCACTGATAAAAGAGCAAAGAGAATTTCTCATCAATGCCTTGCAGCCCTCTTGTAGCTGTCTGCTGGTACCTGGCTTCTGGCATTTATCAGTTCTTCAAACAGCCTTTACTATTTGCCCATCTGACCACCTTGCCTGACTGATTTTGAAGAGCTAATGATGTCTGTCAGACCTTACAGGTCTGTACTTCTGACAAGCAAAAAAGATAATTTTTTTGAGGAACACATTGATGAGCTAGTTTGTAAATTATTTTATTATCTCCTTCTTGAGAAACCCAGTCATTAAATGATATTGTAGCTACATTTTTTTCTGTAATGGCCTCCCTGTGGTTTCAGGCTCTAGACTCCAGAGCCTCAGATGCTGTAACAATATTCTTTCCACAGTGTTGATAAACATGCCAGCTAGCTCATTATGACACATCATTCAATCCCTGATGCCTATACTTAAATTTTTCTGTTCCTGGTGCCAGGAGTTATGTGCAAAGCTAGTCATCACTGACTTCTTTTTGCTAGCTGTGGTGTTTGACACATCAGAACCAACAAGATATGGATGTACACAGACTGAGGCAAAATGGTTTCACTAAAGGACATTTTCACCCTCTGGAGCATTAGGCTTCAAGAGACAACTTCCAGGCAATCCATGAAATATTCATTTGTACTTGAGTTGTCATTTTTCTATGTCCGCTTATATGTTGCTCTGCTGAAGCACTGAGTGTACTGTTCTGTATTTTATCACTTTGTATTTTATCTAATATAATCACCATATTTTGAGTTAAAATATTGTCTTCTCTAGCTCTTTCCTTTGATCAGTTGATTTGTGGACATTAGAAACTCATTAAACATTCACATCCCATGCTGATGGGTGTAGTCTACACAATCAAACAGACAGTTTATTGGAAATGTGTATAAGGTGCAACATAAAACATATTTAGATGGCAATTGAGTGTAAATATTTCATAGCAGAAAACAAGTGCCAAGGCACACTGCCTGCATTTAAAGAACTGATTGCATTTGTCAAATTAGTGTCTCTTTAACAGAACATAAACAATTTAAAAATAAAATCAACTTAATGCAGTCCTCCCACATAATTCTCGGTGTACATATCTGTGCAAATTCAGCCTGTTATTAAGTCAGATTACTGACTTCACAGACAACACAAATGCTCATATTTTGGAACTTGGCATATAATAATAATAGATTTCAAATTATCTCTTAGGCTAACAAAGGTAAACCTGTTTTTTTGTTTGCTTTTTTTTCCTTCTAAAATATGAAAACCAAAATGTTTTCTAAGGAACTCCCACAAAGGGCACAGAAAAGTTCATATTCCAATCAAATTATAAATACCTTAAACCAGTGTCATTTTATTTGCCATTGAGAGAATGTTTTTACTTGTGAAATAAGGGCACTACAAATATATATTATTTCATCCTTGCATATCAGGGCAATCTAAAGTCATACTGCAACTCTCTACGTGATTTCTTTGAAGAAGATATATGATTTCATTTAATGCAGTTTACTATAGGTATGTTTATAATTTTTTCTGAAGGGGTTAAACAAGTAGCTAATAAATTATAATCCAAAGTATACACATTTTGTAGTTTTAATTTAGATAATTTACAAAGGGCAACCACTCTATTAGTAACTTACTCAGTAAAAATATGTAAGGGGTTTAGGTTTATATGCTGTATAGAGAGGGAATAAACATTAATAATAGCATTAATAATTATATTATCACTGTTGAATATCCAACCATTCTTCCATATTACTTGTTGCCAGCTTTTAATGCAAAAATATTTTTAAATGCTACATCATTCTCCCTTCAATGTATGTTCAATGTATTTCTATATTTAATAATAATTTTAATCTTCAAACCTCATGCCTCTGAAACATCTCTGGTAGCTTATTTTTTGCTGTTTTTTCTGTGTCCTGAATGCTAGGAATATGAAGAGCCAGCTGTGAGGGAGACCATACTGGTAACTTAACTGTTCTGAGAAATGTCTAAACTGGAGTCGTCAGTGGTATGAATACTACACAGAGAAAAGCAGACTTCTCTTCATCACCTCAAGCAAATGCAAAATATTTCCTAAATACAGATGAAAAATATCTCTTTAGCATTAATTTTCACCTGTCAAACTGAAAAAACCTTTAGGTCAGAATTTTCAAGAGTGCATGCATGTTTTAGCTCAAGATTTTTAGCTAATGTGTGCTTGTGCTTCAGGATTTGTATATGCAAACCCTATTAGCTTGGGTGAATTTCCTGTATATTGGTATGATGGGTTTTACCTGAAGGTGTTAGTAAAAGCTGTTGCTTGTGTGCAAAAAAGGGTCAAGTCTGAGAAGTTTTCAGAATTGATTCTGAATAATTAGGTTGCTTTAAATTTCAATCTGATATTAAATGATTGTACAGTTTTTTACAGCACTGGGATTCCCTATTATTTTATTTATAACAAGGATATTTCAACTGCTGCATAAACTTGCTATCCCATGGGTCATTGCGAATACACAATAGTTTCAGCATCCATAAGCACAATACAATTTTACAATGAAAGTGTGTAAATTAAAAAACCCATACATCTGAAAATCCTGCTCTTCTAAGCAGGAACTTTGAGGAATTTAATTTCATATTAACTACATTTCTTAGGAAAACAAATTTTCAAAAGCTCCTTTGGCCACAAATAAAACAAGATTCTGGTCTGATTTTTGTTTTGATTTGTTTTGGCTTTTGCCCTGGTTTATGTCCACTTAAATTTTTCATACGCAAAATCAATACATGAGTAAATCTTGAAAATGCTGGCCAGTATATACTACAGAACGGTGAAAATTCCTATGGAAATGGGACACACCTGGATCAGACATTTTATTTTTCCAACTTTTTCCACATCTAGTATAATTTAGAAAAGGACAAAACCTGCACATCTAATACATCAGAGATTTCTTGAATCTCTTCAGATTCAAAGTATCTCTCAGAACAGCTTAAGCCTGGCTTACACAGGCTGCTGCACATCTCTCTGTGTGAGAGGGCAGCAGTGATAAATCACTTCTTGCAAAGATAGTCACGCTCAGACAATGAACACAGTGAGAGTCCAAACAGTGATCAAAAGGCAGTGTGGCTCAGAATCGTATTGCTCAGCTGTTCCAGGCTGTGTTGGGCAGTCAGAAATGGTAATGAGAGGCACAGAGTGTGCCAAAGACTCTCTTTACTCACTCACCACAGAATAATAAGCTACTGGTGACCTGGAACTACATAGTCCAATCATGCAATACTTAAACATTAGATCTTTGTAGCACTATAAAAAGACTGTACCCTATTAAAAAAGAAAAAATACTCAGCAATTATTGTATTTGGGTTCCCCCCAGACGAAGGAAGGAATGATGAATCTGGCTCCATGTTCTCAGAAGGCTAATTTCTTATTTTATGATACTATATTATATTAAAGAATTCTATACTAAACTATACTAAAGAGTTCAGAAAGGATACTTACAGAATGCTAAAAAGATAATAATCAAAACTCGTGACTCTCTCCAGAGTCCCGACACAGCTTGGCACTGATTGGCCAATGAGTAAAAAAAATTCACACCAGAAACCAATCAAACAATCACCTGTGGGTAAACAATCTCCAAACACGTTCCAGATGAGCAAAACACAGGAGAAAAAATGAGATAATTATTGTTTTCCTTTTACTCTGAGGCTTCTCAGCTTCCCAGGAGAAAAATCCTGTAAAAAAAAGGGCAATTTTTCATCAGGGCGAAGGGATTTTTCAGAGAATGTGAATGCCACAAGCAATGAACAGAAAAAATGTGATATCACTGACCACAGCTGAATCCAGCTTGACTTTGTAAAATATGATCGCAGTTCGATTTCTGAACCTAGCTACCCTGGCCATTTTGTTTGCTTTACTCAGCAGGCTAGAATAGCCCAAATATTTAAATAAAATAAGGAAATGGAAGGAGGTTATTAATTACATAGATAAGTTAATAAGCCAGTTAGATATTGATTGATGGTTCTTTGAAAGAAATACATCTAAGCTGTGCTCTAGTATGTACAAAAAGCTGTGAAGACTGCGAACCATTTCAAGAAATAGACAAAAAGAGGTCATTTTCTTTAGCTAGAATTTTCTGTCACTGCTACCACTGATTTCAAGCTACTTGTGATAACAAATGAGCTCGTGTGGCTGAGACTCTGGGAGGAAGTTTTCTCTTTTCGGCACCAAGCAGATTAACAGAAGTGCGAATCAGACTTCAAGTGACCAGAAGTCCTCCACAACATACCCTACCTTGCAGAACTATTATAGCTGTAAGAATGGATGAAGAGAAATTTGAAGATATTTATGCCCGTGACAGCTGAACTTAGCCGTGTACGTTAACTGGCATGTTTTCCCTGATTCTCTTCAAAATCAATGGAAAGTTGCTCACCTCTTTGAAAGGGTCACCTGAGGGATCTTCTACATTAGACCTCTCCTTTGAATTTTCCTTTTTTATGAACATACTTCCCTGCATTGACTAATCAAAATGGGCAGAAGACTCATGGGCTGACTTAGGCTCCTGACGATATTTGCCACGACCATTTTGGGTAGGTGAGATCTGACTTGGGCTGTGTTTCGCCACAAGCGTCTTTTTAGCCACTTCACAAGAGGAGACTTTTTAGGCTTACTTTGCATGTGACAGTGTAGCTTCACTAAAAGTTTATCATATGTCAAGAGTATGCCTTTACATGTTAGAAATGCAAGTACGTTGGCAGAAATACCTTTGACATATGTGTAAACTTCCTCTAATGAAAGATATTAGCTACTTAGAGTCTTCACATTTTAATGTCTTTCCATAGACCCTATGGAAAGGGTCTATGGTAATAATTGTCCCATGTTACATGGTGGTTAACAATGACAAACAAGAACCACTTTTGTTGTACAACTAATAGCCACTTGTCTCGCTACTCTTCATTATGTCACTCTAATAAAGATTTTATGGCTGTTAAAACATTCCGTGAAAATCCAAAGTCAATATCAGGTGATGCCCAAGGTATTTTCCTTCTGTTTCATTATTCCAACAGAAAAATGGAATAAAGTTCCATTTTCTGATTTTGCTTCATACATTGTCAATTTCAAAATGAAAAATTTGAAGGACTTAAGTTTTTTGATACACCAGTAGACTTCAGAGTCCCTTCACTAATGGAATCACCATTGAGGAAGACACATCAGTTTTAAAGCAAGGTAAGTAAACAGGAGAATAAATTTATCTTCCCAGCAAAAGACTCAAACCTTTCCCTTGTGAAAAATGTAGTGTCAAGGAGAAACCCAAACACCTGGGAATTTTGGCTAGAACATAGAATTGTTAGCAAGTACCAGGTCAAAATAACACTTTATTTTTTCATTTTCTACAGGTGAGACTTTTTTTTGTTCAGGCTGTTCTGACGTAGCTAAGAGATGCCTCTTTAATTTTCATTCTTTACCTGATTTTGTTTTGAGCACTTCTCACTCCAACCTATAGTTCCTTTTTGCATTCACAGTATCCCTTATTTTAATGGATAAATATTTGCAAGAAAGATCTTCAGGTGCTGATCTGGCTTACTGATAGGATTTCCTTTGAAACCTTAATTCTTGACTTGCAACACAGAAGAGTTTTCATATTGAAAGCAATCTCTTTTTTACAGGTTTTGATAGTTTAAAATTTACATTTAGTATTGTTTTAATAACTGAAACTCATAACTTTTTAAATAACTGCTAACTTATTCAACACCAGTTTATTTAATAGTGTGTAGAAACAACCTTTTTTTCTTGGAGTTCTGCATATTTTCCTTAAGGCAAAAATTTAGTCCTGTTACTTGTGCCTTCTTACTCATACTATAAATAAAACATGGATTCTCGTTATATAAGGGAGAAGAGGCAATTTTTCATCAGTTATAAGATTTTGGTGAATATGAAACAATTTTAGGTTATTTTATAAAAAGACAAAATACACAGGGAAATTCAAGGAATTATAAAAGATCTGTGTTATTTTAGAGCAAGTGTTATTTTTATTAAACATTTCAATCTTACCAAGTTTATGAACTACATAATTCCAAAATGTTCCCTAGTAATTCATGACTGAGACAGTACCTGCTTTGTGTGACTTCAATTAAAGCAGCAATTTGATATGTATTTTAGAAGATAGATTGTTCCTGACCTAGTGAAATTCAGTCCAGGTGTGTGTCTCAACTCAGGGTTTTATTAGTTTTTTTACAATTTTAGCTTCCCATTTGCTGCACAAGAAACTTTTACTTGGCTTTCAAATCACATCATGATTTTTAAGGATTATTAAAAATTTCATAATACTGCCTCTACGTGCCTTTCTTTTTCTCCAGAAAGATGACCTCAGGCATTTAGAAATCAACTGTCCTAGCATCGTGACAATGTGATTTCCAAGCTGAAAATTTGACTCTAATGCTCAGTTCTTCATAGAGTCTTATTGGATTCATGTCATTGAAACATTGTCAGAGAAATGTATTTGCTTTGAATCAAAATTTCTGTCATGCTTAGAAGAATTGAGGCTCTTAATTCTGAGATTCACAGGCTGTATACAAGACAATGTAAGATATTTCTGTTTTAACCCAGCATTTGAACACTCCCAGTAAAGGTAATAAAACTGTCTGTGTGAAGAGGAGAATTACCATGCTTAAGCAAACACATTTCACCAATAAGTTAATTAAATGCTAGTGTTAAAAGTAAGACCTGCAAGTGAATGTGAGAATAGTATCAGTGCTTAGTGCAACCTTTTTAGACTGTTTTATTCATTAGCCAGAGACATGAATGAATTGGTCAACTGTTAGCCAGAGCTGGACCATCTCTAATCAGTACTACCAAATTCAGCCATAACTGCCCTGCTTTCTGTAAACTGAGATACTTGTAGTGGAACTGTTACATCTCAGTCAAGTTTCTGCTTTGCACACACTTAGTAAGCAGAAGCATTTTGTGATTATATGCTAACATATATTCCTTGGGGGTTTTTCTCATTACTTACAGCTTTACATAGGTTGCTCAATAAACTGAGAGAAAAACCTAAAAATATACATAATAACAATGAACAAATGAAGGAAAAAACAATTCATAAGAGGACATTTTCTTTCTGTTTTTGTAGTGGCAAATTCATTCATCTACCTTGACCTCTGTTGAATCTTTGACATAATCCCATACAACATCCTTGTCTCTAAATTGGAGAGATATGGGTTTGATGGATAGGCTGTTAGATGAACAAGGAATTGGCTGAATGGCAACATCCAAAGCATTGCAGTCAGTCACTTAATGTCCCAATAAAGATCAGTAACAAGGGATGCCCCTCAGAGTTCTGTACTGGGACCAGTATCTTTATTAATGACATAGACTGTGGGATTAAGAAGCAGGTCTGAAGACAACATCAAGCTGAGAGATGCAGTTGAAGATGTCATCCAGAGGGACCTTGACAGGCTTGAGGAACTGGACAACATGAACATCATGAAATTCAACAAGGGCTAGTGCAAGGTCACCTTAAGACTGAGGAAAAGATCATAAAACTGGTTTACTGTATTCACAAATTCTCTTTATGAGACAAAAGCTACGAGGAAAAAAAACACAAAAAAACCCACAAATTAGACTACAACATATAATGAACTTTTGGTGACTAATTAAATCAATTGAGAATTTTAAAAAACCCAACAATGGATAGGATATTCATAGACACATTCATAGGTCTATTTATAACTAAGAAGCCAGAGTTCTGGTGCTGAATGTATCACAAAAGCTTTTCAGAGACAGCTGCCTGATTCCATAAAGATATACATATGGATAGATGTAAATTGCATATGCAGTACATACATATGTAGTATGGTATGAAAACCATACCATTTAAAAAAGTATCACCAAGTTTATACATGCAAGACTGAAGAAGGAAAGCTTGTACCCCATTACAGCTGTGGCAAGAAATTTCAGGCAAGAGATAATTTCAAAGATAACTCAAACATAAATATTCATGTACACTAACAGGAATGTTTGAGTGTAGATAAGTAAATATGTACATTTAATTGTATAGTCCATCACCCTCTGATACTTCTCAGGAAAAATTCTATAACTAGCTGTCAAGAAGTTATTCTGGCAGATACTCAGACACTTATTATACTTTGGAAACTTTACTGAGAAATGTATTTTCTCTTCCTTTATTGTTGAAACAGAAATAATCAGGATTGACAAGTCAGTTTTATTTTACTCTGCAGAGATGATATGTATCCACCTAGATTTTGATTGCTCGTTAAGCCTGACTTGGAACTGGTCTAAGCTGGTGATATTTCATACCTGGTAGATAAACAGTGTCCAGAAGAATGAGTATGATCCTTTCTGTATTTTCTACAGTTTGCTACTTCAGGTGGTCTAGATCAAGGAGAGGATACTGGGTCATCACACACCAGTGCTGTATTCCTGAAAAATAGGTGTTTGTCACTCAAAAGTTTCAACAGCTACCACCTAAGATTTTTTTTAGATAAATTTTATTTTAGATAGCCATGGATTGAATTCATCACAGAAGTACTGCTTGATAGAGAGGCAGCCTCCTCTTTCCTCCTCTCCTTCTTGTGCAGGGGTGTTTTGTTTCTTGCCTGCAAAGCAGCTGGTGTTCAGTGCACAGGGTGAAGAGACAAGACAGTGGTTGGAAGTGGAATAGGGTTTTGAATGTCCTGAAGGTAAGACAGGAATTGAACAGAGCACTTCCACCCTGTGTCTGACTACTTTAATGAAAACAGCAGCACCATTTCAGGACTGACTCCGTCTGCCTCCGTACCCGGCTGTTCTTTTGTGTCAGGCATGCTGCAGATAATGCCTTACAGCTTGATGCGTTTGCTTGTGCTCAGGCATTGAAGCTGGCTGCCCAGACAAATCTCATGCTGATAGGCAAATGCCTCGGGAGCTTTAACTGGGTCAGGGAGAAGGTGACTGCAAATGACTGTGTTTTCCAGGTAGATTTTTTTTTTTCTACTTATTCACCATAATTTCATCAAAATTTTATTTTAAGCATGAGTGAAGGTGCCCTGATTCTCACTTCTCATTTGTCTTTAGGCATGTCCTTGTGCTTTTCCATACACCTGGCTATTCACTTGGCTTGTCATCTCAGCTCCTGCCTCTGTGTAGCCTGGTTGCAAATAAATCAAAGCACAAAATTCTTACCTTGGCAATGACACAGATTTTTTTGGTTCAGGACAACTTAATCTTAAATAAAGTTAAGGTGACATTTTATTGCTAATCATGGGATGACACACATAATTCAACATATAATATTTTATTGAATTTCCATTTTCTTAGTTCAGGAACTATATTCTTATTCTGGGATAAATACAGTTAGGCTGCGGGATCTATGACAGGCAAGGAAATGATTGTTTGATTTTGATAACAAGACACAAATTAGGTTTTGTTTTCAAACACCATTTAATTTGCCAGAAGAGAGATCAACTCATTCCTACCCTTTGTCTCTCTTCTCTCCATATGCAAACAAAATGGGATAAATAAAATGACTCCTGCACAATGATGAATGGAAAGTTGCTAATCTTGGTGCCTGACCTTTGTAAGACCCATACTGGCTGTGCTGAGTGAGCCCAGGACACAGGGCTGCTCTTTGCTGGTGGCATCAGTCCCCACAGAGCCAGCTGGGTTACAATTATGGGGCTGGCATGTGGGAACAAGACAGTGGAAAGAAAAAAGCAAAAGGGGCCTGAACAAGTTTCCCCTGACACTAAGAAAGGAGGATAACTGCAACATGATGGATCACAGCTGAAGCACCTTTTCTGTTTCCCCTCCAGGGTGCTCTCATTCAGACTGGAGCCAAGCACTGCCCATTCATGGCTTATCCCCAATACAGGCTCCCCTTGAGAAGCAGTTTCCTGGCACATCACTCACTGGACTTGAGCTGTGCCTCTGCTTGCCCCAGCCCTTTTGGCTGCCTTGCTCCAGTGGCTGCTGCACTACCATGGAAACTGTAGCAAAGCCTTAAATTGTCACACCCTGACAAGAAAATTGTTTGCATTTTGGAGTCCATCTGTCCCTACTGAGTTGTCTGCTGTCTTTCTTCCTCTGATCCTAGCTACCACTGTGCTTTTGAAGTATGACAAGGGGAAAGTGGGAGTTAATTGCCAACTATGGGCATAAAAAGGGAGTTCACTCCTGTAAAAGCAAACAGTGTTATGTGCTGAACCTGGAATGTTATATCTGGGTAGGAAGGGATTCTCTAAAAATAGTCTTACTGTCCTGTACTGGCTATTGATAAAATACATATCTGATCCAGATATCTGACTGCAAGATCTGTACTCAATTCAACTGTGTCTTTCTCTCAATGGGTAAGACATAAACCAGAGGCTTGAGGCTTCAGGAATAGTCTATTAAAGAAATTGAGATATACGAAAAAGTTCTTCATACAATAGTCTTCAAGAGTTCCTGGGAAGATCTCAAAAGAGATTAAATACACACAGCCAGAAGGAGCTGTGAAATTTCTCCTCTGCTTTCTTAAAAAACTCTTAACAGTAAAGTTAATGTGGTGAGTTCTGCACCATGTGGATTTTTACATTGCTGATACAGGAAATGCAAGGAGAGTCAGGCTGAAGAGAAATATGTCCTCACGGACAACTCTGTAAAGCCTGGTAATGCCTCATTGCCATCATCCTTTGCTGTTCACCACCATGTCTCTTTCCCTTAGGTTTCAGCACACTGCAAACAAGAGGGATAGGGAAAACAAGGAGATCAAGGGAGACAGGCTGCAAGCCAGAAGTACCCACTGTTCCTTCCAGGGAGTGAATTTCTGTAAACTGGTTGGATAACTTCTCTTACGTGGTCTATCAGATCCTGGGTGTTCCTAGAGGGACCTTAGTGCAGCAGTAGGAAACCCATGAGTCATGGATATGTCCCACTATACTAGCCATATGTTACTAGGATATTATAGTCTTCATATTTATTAATTTTTCTGTTGAAAATTTGTATAGCTAATTAATATTATTTCTTTCTTAGTACAGTGCCAGAAACATGGTTAGAAATAGTGGAGGAAAAGTGAATTGTAGTTGTTTGAAAAATTTCCATTAAACTATTTGATTCCAATTTCAGCTGTTCAGTGAGTACCAGACAGGTTTCCTGCAATAAATCATCTTTTCTGGCAGGAATGTGGTTTCTTTTGCTAGCCCTACTTCCAGAGTCCTGTTCTGATCAGCTAAGCAGGCATGCTGCCTCCAAGAGGTGGGCTTCAGGACTGTGATGATGCTGTGTGCTTCAGGACTCTGACACTACTGTTGGTAGCTCTGCTCGCTTACATGAAGAGTCTTAAATCTGGGGAATTTTTTTCCACCTGAATTTAAATGAAATCATAATTCTGTACATTTTGAGCAGTGAGCAAAGCTATCTTTCCCCTTCCACATCTAAATGCTAACTCTTTTTCTCTGTTTCTCATATTTTTTTTCTTTTTTAAAAATTATTTTTCAATATTTTTTCTTCTTTTCATAGCTGTAATGATTCAGGTCTTCTCCTCAGTGAGCATCTCTCACAGGCTCTGATTTTTCCTCTCTGTAGGCAGCATTGGGAAGAATCCAATTAAAGTCTTTTTAAGTCCTCTGAGGAACATTCCTTGCCTTCAATGATTAAGACTACCTCTGTAAATTTGCCCATTTAATACAGTCCAAGTTTTGATGATGTGAACTTTGTTCCCAAGGTTTTAAAAGATTTCTTTGTCTTTCTTTTTAGAGTTGCTAATGCGACTGTAAGAAATATTCCAGTGTCTCAGAACTGCCTGTTAAACCAGCTTCTTTTTTCTTTGAAAGTGAAACAGTTAATCCTACCAGTAAAAGAAGGTTAAAGGGTATATTGGAGTCTATAGAGCAATGTGGTGCACAATTTCTTATTGCTAATTTCTAGCTATTGTACCTGTTACTTTCTTTTCTGTTTACAGGAACATTGCATTCTGTTTGCAGGAGCATTTTAGTTAAACATAGAAATTCCATGGAAATTGCTTGGGAAACACAGTGTATATTCTGTGAGGAAATAGTTAATAAAATTCTAGAACATTTGCAAGTTTTCTTATTGAGCATCACTAATACAAGTGAATCATCTCGACTTAGAAACATCCTTCAGAAAATACTCTGTAATCTGCCAGTGTGACAGATTAAGGAAGTGGCAGAGGTAAACTGAGGATGCAGTTGCATGTCACATTATTCAGGAGACAGAAATTATATTCTTGGTTTTCCCATAAAGATAGGCTACAATATGGCAGAAGTCTTAAAACTCCCTGGGCATCAAGGGCCCAAGACTGCTGGGTGTTCATACAGTCAGACCTGGGCTAGGTGGTGATTACTACTTAGTCTTACTATAAGATGATCCTGATTATTTCTGATGCTAAAGGAATGGGAATTTTCTTTGTTGGAGGAGACTGACACTGATGAAGAGGTTGAATGGACAACACCATAAAAGCTGTAGTTGAGTTGTGATGGAAGTGATAACTGTTGTGTTCCAGTCACTCAGCTTCTAACAGCACTATGTCTTTGACAAGACTGGAGTTTTTAAATGGACTTGCCTATGGAAATAGAACTGTGAGGTAAGTCTTTCACTCTGTGTTATTAATTTCATTTCAAATATTCAAAAAAAAAAAGCATATCATGGCAGAAACTCTGCAAATAAAGTATGGGTGTTCAACAGCAGACTAAAAATTAGTAAAGAATAGTAGCTAAGGGGTTACTATTGTATTGGCATATAACTCAAGTTAATCTATAACAACATGCAATATAGAGAGGTTACTTTATGGAAACTTTGGGGATTTTTCTCTGACAAAAATAACAACTCTTTAGACTTACTAAATGGACAGACAAACTCATTCAAAGAATATTACCTTGAGCACCACAGTGTTCACTTATTTGGATATACTTTGGGCTTTATATTTGGATATACTTTGGGCTTTCATTCTTTATGAAAATTTGATATTTGTTTAGCATAGTTAACTTATTAGTTCACCTATTATTAGATTTTATATGGATTAAAGTAATATATTTTTGTTTTTGACAATATTCTTATTGTCAAAATATTGTTTGATTGATTCATTCATTGATTGGATGACAGTTCGTTCATAGTTCATTTTCATTCATTAATCTCCACCAATGTGGGGATTAATGCTCAAAATTAATTGCACCTGGGAAGCAAAGATGCAAGGAGTCTGAAGGCACCCTAAGGACTCAGAAATAGAGGTCTTAGATATCAGGGTAAAGGCCTTAGACAGAAAGGAAAGAAATAATGAAAGAAGATTCATTTCTTATGCAAGCTGCATATTTAGACTGTGAATATTCTCTCATTTTGATTTAAAGCTTTCCTAAGATTTTTACAAACCCTTGATGCTGAGGGTGCAAATGGACAATACTGAATATATTAAGAAAACCAAATTCCATATACAGCAAGTCAGCATACACTGCCCATGTGGTGTCGGTATTCATCACTGAAATATTTGATTTCACACCTGCAAGCACCAGTAATTGTTCCCAGTGCTGCCTTTCAAACCAGGTTTTGTGTAGCCAGTATATAAGATGGCAGAATTTCAAATAAAGGAGATTACATTCTGCATCCTCTTGTTCCTCCTTAAAAAGAAATGTTGATAATAATGCTTTGATGACTAGAACCTTCCAGGAGGAGGGCATGGGGGCTAATGAATAGAAAATCCCTTTCCTGTGAGAGCTGCAATGGCATGGGCAGAGATAGGGTTTTGGGGTTTTTTTGAGAATGGACTTGAAAATATAAACTATTCAGTGGTATAAGATATTTACTATAGCTTTTAAATTTCTGAATATTCAAAATTAGACACAACTGTTGGTGGAGAGGTGCTTTGGAGACAGCTCTGTCTTCCTCTGTCTGAAGCTGAAGAAGCCCTCTGCAAGAGTGAAGGATAAATATGAGGGTGCTGTCCTTCTGTAAGTCAGCCACAAAATGAGACCAGCAGTGGAAGCTGCTGTGTGCAGATACCTGTGATCCACCACTCTCTTAAAGGGAAAAAAGATTTGGCTGCTGACTAGAACAGGGCTGAGCAGATGATGTTTAGTACAACAGTGCAAGGGGTATATGTGGAAAAGCAGCTCAGTGCAGAGGTAATATCCTTTAGCCATGGAATGAAAGACACTTTTCTTTATTTACATCATTTAGCAGGCTCATCACAGACAGTTCCACACACATCACTTTGGAATCCATGTCAACAGAGACACACTTTTGTGAAACATGATCTTCTCCCTCAGTCCTGGCTCTGACTTGGAGTCTGTGTTCACAAGAAACAATGTTCAAAGTGTGCTGATGATGGAATTGAAATCTCATCTTTGTCACAGTAAGGATTTCCATTAGAATAGAAGAAGAACCTCAGTGTGTGTATTTCTGTGGTGATCTTTACGCTAACACCTACAGATCTGAAATAAATGGTTTGGACAGAGATTCATAATTCCCATAAATGTCATCTCAAAGGCCTGAAGATTACAATAGATCACCTTTCTTAGACATCTATCTGCATTACAACCCAGAGGTTGAAATAAACCCACTGATGCTCAGCACCACTCTGGAACTTAACTGCACAGTGTCTGCAACCTATAACTGCAATTCATGGGCAGGAAAAAATAGGAAAGGAAGAAAATTATCTGAGAGTTAAATTATATTTGCAGGAGAGCCTGTGCAATGCAGAAAACAATAAAGCAAACACGGTAGCCTCACTGTTTAGAATACATATTGCTCAGTATTCTCCAGGTAAATATTTTCTGTATAGGAAAAATCAAAGCATAGTCCTAAGGAATGAGCATGTCAGAGACTGTTGCCTACTTATAAGGGTGTCTAAAGGAGAGGATAACCTTTCCCAGATATCTGTATAAGAGAATAATCCTCTTGATGGAAAAGTAGGAAGGATGAACGTGAATTTTATTCTGCAGTGTTGTATAGGTTGAAATCTTGAACTGACTATTCTGACCAGATAAGGCATTATGTCACAGTTCAGAAATCTTGGCTTTGGTTCAGTAAAAAACCTTGTAGCTGAACCTTCTCATCTCCCCTTGCTTGTCAGGTTCTTCTGTGACAAGCAGCAAAGAGCTGTCGCCAGCTCTGGGCTGGCCAACTGCTCCCATTCAGAAACTGAGTTGAAATGCCATAAAAGCTGTCACTGGGGTCTTCCCAGGCTCTGTTCCAGGTAAAAGCTTTTATGTCTTGTTCCATCAGTACACATTATGGTAGGAAAATCAGGTATATTCCTCTCTTGTGGAGATAAAGGGAATGACAGTTTAGTTGCTCTGACTGCAAGCCAGATCGCTCAAATGACACATAAAACATGAGACTATAAAAAGTACCTCTCCAATGGTCATTTTTAATATTTAGAAAAGTAAGAACATTTTTACTTTACTTACTTTTGTTTTTCTCTCTAAACTATCAATTAAAGACTATTTGTTCCTATTTTCTTAATGTTATCTCGGTAGAGATGGAAATAATTTTCTTCACTATCAGATTTGGTGTATTACATCCACACCATATTACAAATCCTGTTCATGTATTATACAACAAGTAGATGGCTTCTGTGGATCCCTATTTATTGTACAGTGGGCATTTTGGACCTCTCAACCCAAGCATGTCTACAGGCAAGAAGAAACAATTTCCCTAGGTACAAGTCCCCTTCAATATTTCCATGTTATACGTATTGTATATGGCTACAATAGTTAGAAATAAACATAGTACTCAGAGAACTAAATTTTGTTTAAAAATATTGCATTTCTAAATTGGTTGGGATTGTTCAAAGACAGAATTGAGACTGATTTTAGTTCCCAGAACAAGCTTGTTATGCAATGGCATATTTTGAGGTTGGAGGGAAACTGAGGTCCCATATGTCCTGGTCTATTTTTCTCCCTGAAACATACGTAATACTTATTCACTATGTCTTAATCCTTAAGGGTTCTATGACACCTTCTTCATCAGAGTCAATTTATATAGCATTCTTCAGTTTAAGAAAAAAGTAGAGCTTATTTCTTGCATAGTTAAGAATAGGAATAAAAATAAGGGAAGGGTTGAATTATTTGTATCTGATAGAAAATAACTTAGTTTCATTTGGACATTACTTTCCTCAGAACTTCTGAACTCTTTCTGAAGGGGAGAAGTGAAAGAGTATTTTACTTCAAAGTTGGACAAGTAGTCTTTGTGCTTGGCTTGAGCACAAGAGCTTTTGTTGGTAAGGTATTACCACAAGTTGTTTTTGTCAAGATATGCTTTTAGTTCTTAAACTGCATTAGTTCTGTTCTAGCAGTGAGCTAGGGAGAACAGAAATCACGCCCTTCCCTACTCTTTCTTTTTTTTTGTTCCTCCTGCCCACTTAAATCTTCAGCTGTCATTTGAAGTGCAGATGATAATAGAAATTTAACTGTTCTTGGCCAGTCTTCTACACAGCAATGCCAGCTTATAGCTACATATATATGTGGGTTTTAAACTGAATCCTTCTAGAAAACAAGAAATGCTAGAATTAAGTGCTATACAAATAGTACATGAAAAAGTAATGCCTACTTTTCTTCTGTCAGAGTCCTCTGCCACTTCCATAAACCAAGAGGGAAGAACAGTCCATAAAAGTTGTACAGAGATAAGGAAAATGAGAGATGGGGAGTGACATGCATGTAAGAAGGGTACAGTAAAGAAAAGATTAAAACTTGCTTGATTTAAAGCAGTAATTGGAGTGTGCAAACAATAAAAATAAAAAAACCAAAATAATAATTTCAAAAAACCCAAAACTAAAAAATCTCACAGATGGTCTCCTTTTCTTCCACAAGCAAAGATTTGTGGGGAGAAAGGGTCAAAAAGATTACTTTTATAACAAAATAGCACGAAAACATTCACTGAAACCGAAAGGCCTTATGTTTAAAAGGAACTACATTACATCAGCGCATAATTAAACCATAAAACTCACTGTCATAACATCATTACAGATACAGCTCTATGGAGTTCTGCATATTGTTATCTGTATAAAATATTTTTTTTAAAGAGTCTCTCTATTCAAAAGAAAGATCAGTGATCGTGCTTCGGGGCACAAATCAAACTCTAATGAGTGGGATTAGAAGCTCTCCTCCTCTACTAGTTGTGTCAGATAATTTTATTCTTGGGTTTCTGCATTTTCTGCTGTTCCCAGTATGGTGATTCCGATGCATTTTTGATCAGAACTCCATTAGCTTTTCTGATGGACACACTTCATTTTAACAATTCAAGAAATGTCTAGGCAGAGCAGTATAAGTTTACCTCTGGACTCTTAAGCACCACTGAATAGTTGATGAGATCAGGATTGAAATGAGCTTGATATCTTACACTGAGGACCTCAAAACTGTGTTGAATGGGAAAATAGCACAATAACAATTGAATGTCATTTATTATTTGCAATTTTCCAGTCTGTTTCTCTGTGCAGAAAGAAAACAAAATCAAACCCTAATCAAAACCTTTTGCAGAGACTAGAAGCAATCATTTTTTCATTGCTCACAACTGACTAGCTAAAGAAAACAAATCTTGATTTCTGAATTAATGATGACCCTCAGCATTTGGTTCAGAATGTGCAGTGAAATGATGCATGCTGTGATATTGGAGCAGAAAAATGATTGCTGTATGAGCACCAGTGCAGCCCTGTGTGATCACAAGGATGCTGCTTCTGAACCTACATCACTCTTTTAGAATAAACATACCATGTTACCACCATTCTGATAGGCCCAGCCTTGGCCAGTGCCAGGTCCATCTTGGAGTTGTCTGGCATTGGCTCTGATGGACATGGAGGAAGCTTCTGGCAGCTTCACACAGAACCCACCCATGTAGCCTCCCCTGCTACCAAAACCTGGCCATACAGGCCTGATGCAAACTTGAGACATCTTTTAGCCATAATATATGCCCCCCAAAAAATTGCAAGTATTGGTTGCAGCAGTGAAACTGAGGCTGACACAAGGTAAAAAGATTTTCATGTTGTTTTTATCTTTTGTCACTTAATGAAGAAGGTAGAAGCTTTAATCACAAACTGATTTAGAGACTTAGGAGCCTGTATGTCCCAAATCTACCTAACCTAGTAATTACAATGTCTCTTATCACAGAATGATCATTACAGCTTGTTTAAATGATGACAATAGCTCTAAGTATCATATCTTGGAGTTCCTCTCCCAGATCCCATTCCAGTGAGCAAGACAAAAACCAGTGCCTCCAAGGAGGACCTGTGTCTTCACAGGAAAAGTTACAGGGCATAAAGAAACACTTTGGGTATTTAGGTAGCAGGATGAAACTAAAATATATGAACATAACATACATTACAGTCAGTAAAAATGGCAATGGAGATTGAAGTTTTAAGAATGTAATTATCAGAATGGGAATTTAGCCAGTGTAGAAACGGAGCTAATGCTCTTCTTTCATTGAAATTTAATGATATTTCTAATATTTGAAGGAGTTCCTATCTCTCATGAGATGTGTGGTATTGAAGTGTTTACTTCCAGGCCAACAGTTCTTTCTTGAAACCTGTTTCCTGTTCTCATCTCCCTGATGTTACAAGCTGGCAGAGTGAAAACTTAGAGGGCAGGAATGTGGTGTCTAAACTATTTTTTAATTTTATCAGTAAAGTGCAATCCTTCTTGAGTTTCAGTAGGTGTTCAGGTTTGCCCTGGAGATTTACTGGAGAAATACATTAATATAACTTGTGTAGATGTTTGAAAAATCTTCCAAACACCAAACAGATTTTTTTTATTTATCTGGGGACTTGCACATTTTAAGGATGATAAAACTGCATTAACTACAGTTAAGTTTAGCATGTATAAGACTGCATTTATCTGGGGAGACCTTCCAATTGTGAACAAAAAAAATTTTGCAGCACATATTAACTGGGCTCCAGCTCTATACATCTCGAGCAGGTTTTGTTTCTCTTGTTATGTCCTACTAGGATCATCAAAACTCAGTGCATATTCTGTCATCTCTTTCTATGTTTTCTGTCTTTCTCCACATAATGAAGAACAAAATTGTAACAACTCATAATGGGCTTGTACCCATAATGGAGCTGAGCAGAGAGGAGAGAACTTTTCTCTGTCTTTCTCACTTGCAAGAAAAAGATTTTCTTTTGGTCTCTCTAAGCACAGTGGAATTTCCTCTGATACATAAACATCAGTATAGCTTAACTGAAATTGATTTTCCCTAATTTCTCACCCAAAGACTTGAGAAAGGAAATGAATAAAAATCCCCAAAGAACAAAAAATAAACAAACAAAACCAAAAGAAATAACAAAATAAATTCCTAATATAGAACATCTACAATTCTACATGTAGAATCTTCATCTGGGCTTTAAATTTCCTACCCCGAGGAGCTTCAGGTCACCAGGAGTTCAATGCAAGCCATTTGGAGTGACTGAATGTGTCAGACACCTGGGGCGAGTTGAGCTGTGCTGCTTCTTGCAGCCTCTGTGTCTTGAAGGAATCCCATGTCTCAGGGAGCTGTGTGGGTTGTGACATGCGTGCAATGTGATCCAGCATGCAAGTATTGTGCTATCAGCTAGGCAGATTTGGTATTCCTCTCATTGGAATGGATGCAATTGGAGATGTTTGGCTTTGTTTTCATGTCTGTAGTTATGAAAACTAGACTTCCTAGATTTTGACTTTTTCTGACTCTCTTAAATTTTTTTGTTAATACTTGCAATCCTTTCTCAACTCTTTCTTCTTGGTCATGTTCTGCCTTATAATAGAGGAGGATTTTTCTTGCCTTCACCTGTCAAGCACCTGCCAACCCTACTTGCAGATATCCTTTCAAACAGACTCAATCATTTTCATCTTTAAAAAACTTTCTTCTCTGAATGGCTGCTGTGTGCTTTTCTCTGCAGGACTCACTGTTCCAGAGGCTGAGTACAGTGACATAAACCATTATCATCATACGTAGCAGTTCATGAGACTGGATTTGAATGAAAATCAGAACTTGGAGGGTACCTGTTTACTCAGTCAAAAATCACACCAACAGTGGGTTATATTGAGAAAAGAAAACAAAAAAAAAAAGCCGACCAAACAAACAAAACCCACAGTCATGTAGGGTGGTTATTGGTATGAGCATGCTTACTTCTGACACTTACTATTATGTCTTGATTAAAGAACCAGCGACTGCTAGGGGAAAAAAAATCAGTGGGTATGTGTTAAAGTTCATGAACTTCAGCATGCTTTCACCAGCTGTCCTTTGAGTTATTTATTTCAGATTAGATGGTAGTGATAAAGGTCAAAAATATTTGATAATCAACTTCAGCACTTAAAATCTTTGTTTTGATCTCCAGTGAGGAAGAAAAAACTGCTCTTATTCTCCCTTGCTCAAAGCACAACTGCACCTTATAAGTCCAGGATGGTTTGTATAGTGGTTTCCCATCTTATTTGCCACTCAGCTGGGTACAAAACTTTTTTCTTTGATGCAGTGAAATGTAGGAATAAGCCTGACAACTGACATTGCACACCTAAAGAACTAATGCTCATCTCCTGTTGCGCTGCTTTCAGCACTCTCCTCACAGCACCCTTCTCTCTGTTCTATTCCAGTGCCTTGCAATCTTTCTGCATTTCCAATTCTAAACCCTTTTTGGTCCTCAGCTGGAAGCAGGCCTTGTGAAATCTTCTCCTGTGAGGAGAGAAGTTGGGAGTCTAGATTTAAACTCTCTGGACTAAATCCAGATTACAGGATGTAAACTAAATCTAAATAAATATTATGGGGTTTTAGTTTGTTTGGTTGGTTGATTTTGGTTTTGTTTTGTTTTTTTTTTTTCTTATTCAACTGTGCAAACTAATATAATTTTAGATTTGTTTTCTTTCCAATGAAAAAAGTTTATATTTCTGTAAATCTACAGTAACTTGTAAGTGACAGCTATATAGTATGTCACCTTAACAATGAAAGAGACATTGCTAAGTGAATTTAGGGATTGTTTGCCAACCTCCAAAACAAACCACCATCCCTCACACTCCTCCACAAGTGACCTCAGGCTTTGAAGGAACATGCAGAACTGACAAAGAAATGCTGTAGTGATGAATAATTTGGGTGATGGAGCAAAATGTGTAAATGAACAGTAATAACTATAAAAGTACCTAAATATTTCCTGTAGTATAGAATCCCTTTTCTCTTGGCTACCTTTTTCTTTATTGCAAGGTAGCAAGAAAGTGCTGAGTGATTCCTGGCAGTAGTGATGTTGTCATGCCTCAGTTAATCTTATTTCTTCCCTTTTTCTAATTTAGAACTTAATAAGCTGAAATTCCACCAGGAATATTTATTCTGAAGCTTGTGACTTCCAATATGTGGAGTATGCTCATTTAAACTCTGTAGTCTTCCTCATTTCATTGCTCAAAGGAAAAAGGAAAAAAAAAAAAAAGAGAAGAAGAGACAAGAAGCACCTTTTTATTAAATTTTCACAAATACCCAGGTGTCTTCAAAAGGTTGTTGGCATTCAGTCCTAATTCTCCTCCAGGCTATATTGGATAGCTTAGGTCTAAAGTGGACTGGTTTGAAATGGTAGTCTTTCACCATGCAGGCTTTACCCTTTTACTGTAAGTATTTCAGACACAAAGCTGATAAAATATTTCAGTAAATGTCTGTTTGAAATTCTGCCAGTCCGGTAGCACAGTACATTATGATGCAAATACAGCTGCTAATTTGCCTCCACATTCATGCTAGAGTAGGTGATATAGAACCAGGTTTAATTGCTGAATGTAATTGACAGCTCTTTCCTGAAGCTGAAGAGGGAATTAATTGTCTCTCATTGTTACTTCTTGCTGTCTAAGCGTATCCTCAGGATTGCAAACAGGTAAAAGGAGCTGTGCTGTTGTGCGTGTGCTTTTCTTCCCTCATTTAGCTCCTGTCTAACTGTGTTTCTGCTTCTGGTCCTTGAGATATGGAACATTCTTGGGATGATAAACAGATTTCCTCCAACCTGTACTTCTCTTGAGTCTGTCTTTTGCTGCACTGATATAAAGTGTGTTAAGTACCTGTGGGAGGGAAAGCGACTTCCTTTTTCTCTTGGAAACAATTCATTGATTTGCCTCTAAGAAGCAGGCCAGGAGGAATACTGAGAAGCAGCAGAAATGCAACAAACTTGATATACTGCTGAACAGTAGCTATCAGCTAGGAATATGGTGAGATAATTTAGCATTTCCTGTTAGGAGAAGACTTTTGAAATGAAAGATTTTATCTGCATCATTATGTCTAACTGCCATAGGTGGATTTTTTTTCTGATTCAATACTTCATCAATTGCTTCTTGATAACTTTAGCATTTTCTGCCTCAACAATATCTTATATTTGCTGTTTAATCTGCCTGTTGTTCTGGTTTTCACTGGACAGCTAAAAAACATGCTTAGAGAGACAATATTTATTTATCAGTCTCAAAATAATATGCTATACAAACACAGGCTTTTTACTATTCCAAGATTTAATGACATCAGTGGACAGCATCGCCCTTTATGAACTTATAGCAGTCTCCTCTCTCCTTTTTGACCAGTGTGCTATTTCAGGTTATGTTTACTAGTACCTTCCATTTGCAGCTAAACAGGTCAAGTTTTTTCTGCATTTACAAGGTAGGGACTCTCTAGTGGTCACTGAAAGTGACCATAATTAATATTTGCTATTTGCCTAAGCAAGAAGATTTGAATTTCATAACAATTCATTATAAACACATGAGATTCTACTCTCTTAAAGTCTTAAGGGTAAGACAGATAGGATGCTGCTTTGTACATTAATCTTTATATTCAGTCTTCCTACCAGTTACCATGTCATATTGAAAAGACTTTTAGAAGTAGATGGGAAAACAGTTTTTGTTTAGATGGAGATCTCACAGCTGGAGATCACAAGATATTTGTAATACGAATAATATTCACCTGTGGTGACTAGATTGTCAGGTGGGGCTATTAAATGTTGATTGACCTCAGGGCAATGATGCAATTAATGTCATTCATAAGTGCTCTCACTGCAAATAGTCCTGAAAGAGAGGAGGTAAAAGAAGAGGAGACAGCTGAGAGCCCTCTCTAGAGCACCACTGTCTATGAGGGGGATGTAGAGATGTACTGCAGCAAAGGGTCTGTGTGGGTATGTATTAAAGCAGTTGCTTGTCTTATTTTAAGAGATCACCTCATGGTAGTGCTTTGCTCTAGGTTTTTAAAATGTTCATTACTCTTGTGAAATTTTTTATTTGGTTTCTTGTGTGGCCAGTGAAGATGCAGGTTTTTTAATGCATTTCTAGTTCTGGGATGAGGTGGGGTACGGGGAGAGAAAAAAGGTTGGGAATGTGAGGCTCTAAAAATGAGTATGGAAAATGAGGTCTTCATCTCTTTTTTAATATATGAATGAGTGGCAGTTCTTGTATTTTTGTGAGTGAACAACCATTTTAGCTGATTCATGTTTTGAAGCAAAGTTGTAAATTGAGTTTTCTGCCATAAACTATACCCAGACACTGCTAAGTAGAAGAAACTGGGAAAAGGAAAACTGTAGACAGAGTACAAGCTCACAGAATTGAAGAATCTCTTGGGTTTGAAGGGACCCAGAAGGATCATTGAGCTCAATTCTTAGCTCTGCATAGGCCATCCCCAAGAGTCACACCATGTGCCTTGTCTGCAGCTTTAGAGTTAATAAATGTGATTTGTAATGATTTTCCTGTTATGCTGTGAGGAAAAAAACAAATTAGGTAAAAATTAGGCTGAATTGATGGTTATCTATAATGCTTAAGTAAATAAGGAATGTTAAGCAGGACTTGTAGCATCTGAAGTCTCAAAAGAAATTGATTGGGAGGATTCAAAGTACTCTTCGCTTAGAAGCACAACTGTGAAAGCAGAGAGATGAAGGAAAATAAAGATCACCTTTGCAAAACAAATTACTAAATGAGCCCCCCTTGTGTTCTTTTTGTATTTATTCAGAAATTCAGTTCAATTGTTTGGAAAAGACTGTAGGCTGAGAATTGCTGGGAAAGGTAAATATGAATTTCTCAAGTGTTAAATTGATAGATGTGTTCTGGTTGCTGACAAACACCTGTGACAATAATAGATATTTCATTGGGGATGGGAGGCAACCTAGAAGGCAGGAGGAACTAAAAGCAAAAAGGTTTATAGCACTTTGATGTGCCTTCTCCAGATTGTGTTATGGATTGCTCATGTTTTAGAAATGTGAGGCTATAAAGGGTCTAGTAAAAGCCAATTTGTGAAATTTTAAAATTATATACAGCTGAAGGCTCAACTGTTAAGCATCTTTCTGATGAAAGAAACTGGAAAGTGCAGAGAATCAAAATGAACCATGGGTGAGCGTCAATAAAAAGGAAAAAACAAAAACAGGCCTAGTTTTTGGTGTGGAAAAACACACAAGAAGCGTGTGCCTAGCTCTCAGATATCACAGAATTCCTCAGTTGCCTCCAAAGGAATTGAAGACTTGTACCTTGTTAGGTGTCTAGTCATCCATGAGACACAACCATGCACAGTATGGTTTTTTAGTTCTTCTGATTACAGAGCTCCTTGAGTACTTTACTCAGAAACTTGTGGCAGACTGTGCCCAGAAGAAGGTTGCTCAACCTGTTGCAAACTTCAGTTCTTGCTCTCCAAAGCACACAATTAAATGCATATCAGTCTGACGTGAATTCTTCTAGGCAGAGCTTTTTCCAATAAAACAGAGCATTTGCCCCTTCTTGGAAACAGACCTTGTTCTGAAACTTAGGGAATAACTAAAAAGACACTGAATAGATCTGAACACTTTAACTTTTGTAGAATAGCTTGCTGCCTTTTTTCTTTCCTGATTATAACCAGACTAACCTTTGGGGGAAAGGGTCTGAACATCCAGGGAACTCACATAAAGAATACTGAAGCTCACATAAAGCATACTGAAAAGGTCACCTTTTGTGTAATGCTGAATTGTGTAATACAAAGGATGCAGTTCACAGAGTAGCATTCAAGCTGGCTCATCATAAGAACTGTTTTTCCATCAGTTTTAGAGAAAATAATCCTCTCTCAGGTATTTTTCATCTTTTACCTTCTTTTTTGCTCTCCAACACAGATGTTAGTTTGGCATGCACAGTTTTAGAGTTGTGCCACCTGTGGCAGCCTCAAGTTTGAACAATGGAATAGATTTTTTTTTAATTAGGCATGTACCTTGTCCTATTGCTAGGCATGCTATTGTCCTATTCTGACCTAGAATGAGACATTCAGTTATTAACAGATCACAGACAGCCATATAATAGCCAGTGTACACTAATGAAGTTGGATTCTTCTTACATCAGCTAATAATAAATTTATAATTATTAATAATGAATGAATGATAATAAATTTATGAATAATAATTACTAATAAATAAGTTTTTGTGGCTTACCATATTGTTCAGTTGGACATTTCTATAAAAGCAATAGAAAACAGAAAATTTTCACAAGTTCCACAGCTGGTATTGTGGTTTGTTTTCTTCAGACCTCTTGACAAGGAATAATTATATGGAAGGGACAATGCAGGTTCAAACCATTGGACTGGTCTGAGTTTTGTTGTGCCGTTGATGAAACAGAGGATGGTGTTTGTGTGTTTCCAGGAAAACTGACATGTGAAAATCAAAATGTTTGGGAGTTCGCTTGAGCTTTAGCAACTCAATCTCTTTGATCAAGAGATCTGACTTAAAACTCTCAGAATAAAATATTTTCTCTTGAGACATCCAGTGATCTTCAGAGGCTATGAAAGGAACTACACTGTGTTTTGATGATTTAGGAGCTCTGAATGATGTTGTTTGGTTTGGGAAGAGCACAGAGTAGCAGTAATACTGTTCCCTCCAGCAAACTCCAAAATGTCCTGCAGGTAAACTTCAGGAAAAATTCTGGTTTTGTTTTAGCAAACAGTTGTATTCCTTTAGTCTTGGGTTTAGCAAATCAGAATTGACACATAAAACTAGGAAGCCTATTGGTTCTATGGTGTTTGGTGTATTAAAAATCTGGGAAATGAAGAATATTTCTTTTATGCATGATATCATTAGGTATTATTCTTGTAATGGACGTTATTAAAGCTTCCAGTCTTGGATCAACCAGGCCCATAACTATTAAATATTGAGATGACAATTTTATTCTTGGACTAGGTGTTAGAAACGATATGGCTGAAGGACAGGGCAAGAACCTAAGTCTGACTGGCTGTTGCAGAAAGTTTATTCCAAGGAGAAACACATGCCAAAACACTGTTGTTGGTCATCTAGTGGCAAGTGATTTTTTTTTTTCCAACAACATATGTGCATATGACACAAAGTTCATGTGTCATGGGGAAATTTCAGTGTTACTTTGAATATTTTAAGGTTTCAAAAGCCTTTCACTGTTCCTCAATTCAGCCATTTTGACATGCTCACTAATTTCACCTTAAATCCTGCTTTTCTGAGTGGAATAACCCTGTTTCCAAGCAGACTTGAAAAAGCTCAAAAGCACAAACAAAAAACACACACACTGAACTCCAAGGTTTGGTCATCTTTGCTTCTCAAGTAGAGAAATCTACCTTTGCTGTTGGAAAAAAAGAGAGAGAGCTTGCTTTTCAAGGGTGAGCTTTCTTTGTTTTCTTTTGTTCTCACAACACTTAATGTGTGCTCATCTAAACCAAACAGTTGTAATCCTCTAAATAGAACAGTGTCAGCTTCCAAACTTGAAATTGGTTTTTATTTTTCTTTTCCACATTTCTTATTCTGTTGAGAGCCTTGCTAACTACTTTGGGTGTTCTTCGTGTTGCTACAAAATATTCCAGCGGAGGCTGGGAACATTTATCTTGACTTTCATCTCCTTATGACACTCTGAAAAGCGGCTTTTTCTGTCCAAATCATACAGTGTATCCAAGCAATGCTGTTCCTTTCATCAGAATATAATGTTGTTTCACCCTTTTTGGACTTAATGACTCTTATTCTTCTTATCTGTCTGCAATATGTAGCTAGGTATGCAGTGGAAACAGTATCTCTGTCTTTCAAGTACAGCTTTATAAATCAAGGTTACAGGCAGATGTTTTGTCTTTTGTTATTTTATTCTCTTTTGTTAATATGTTTGTGATGAAATGCAAAACCAGCATAATTGTGAACAGTAACATGGTAAAAAACTTTTTTCTCCTCTCTCTTACCCTTCAGGTGAAATAAGGTTACTATCACAAGAATGCTTTTTATAATTGTCAAACTATTGTATCATCTCTACATGTCCAGGATCTTGATTTTAGACACACATCACTGCTTAATTGCTTAGCTCAAAGACAAATAAAAACTCTGGATGGTTTATGACCTTCTAGCAAGGAAAAAAAAATCATTTTTGCAGTCATGTGTTCCTACCTTAGAAAATAAATAAGATGGAAATCACAAGAGACTGGAAAGCTAGTAAGAATTGAAACCTCAAAATCTCTTCTGTGAGTATAAAGCAATGAAATGAGGAATTTCAATAATCATAAGAGAAGGAAAAATATTAATTTTGAAGCTGTTTTCTGCTACATTCCTCCCTAAATTTCTCTATTTTAGTATATTGTTAATTTATATATCCAGTCACATTGTTGTCTGGTTTGGTGTATGGTGTTAAAGAACTTCTGCTGTGCATGAATATTTTGTGTTAAAGCTAAAAATTTCCCAACCATGTACCTTATTAGAAATTCAGATTATTTCTGCATAATTTACTGTGCATACCATTCTGCATTTTTTGATGACGTTGTCAGGTTGCAGGTTTACCATAGTAAATATTTTTTGTGATTAAAGCTACAATTTTCTGAACCTTTTTATGATCTGAGCACTTAGATGTTCAGATTGTTGTCTTAAACAAGATGTGAAAACAAATGTAGTGTTTAAGTTTTAAAATAGAACAATGAATTAGACATGGAATTTTTTGGGCTAATTAATTCTAAGTTAATGGGCATATATATCATTATAATGATGCTCAATGAGAGCTTGCTTCTCTCTTGCCACCCCATAAAAGCATCCTCCAAAAAAATGGTTTTTTCCTTATTACTTGCTATGCAAAAATAAAAAAAAAATATTTCTGTAGCATGCTACAGTGGGGATCAGCAGAGAGAAGATTAAACAAAAGCACAGGAAAAAGTTTGTGTGTATGTGTAGCGGCTTGGTTTAAAGTATTGTTTTGCCAACAAAGGGGCAGAGGCACAATATTTAAAAGCCTTTATCTCAATTTTAAAGCAGAATATTAAAAAAATCACCCCTTTCATGCATGCTTGCTTTCAACTGACTATACATTTATTGAAGCATTTGTGTTCTGAATTAAAGCTTGTTGTATCTTTAGGGGTGATGTCAAGCTCCTTTAGCAGGCACAGATGGAGACACCAAAGAGCTGTTTTGGCAAAGCCAGCTAAGAGGTATGGTCAATAGCAGTGCTGAATCCTCCAGGAGGATAACAAATGCTAAATTCAAATGGTGACTTGAAGTGTTTCATAATTAAAAATGGTTTTTTTGGCATTCTTGGATGCTTCAGAATGAGACAAAAACAAGCTTAATTAACAGAGCATGTGTTCTTGTCTCTTTAAACAACAGAGTGCATATAATATCTTATTGTTAGACTTCTGCACTTAAAGAGAAGAGAGAATTCTTTGGTTAAAGGCTAGACATACTTCCAGCAGATCACTGACATGCAAATAGTTTGTCTGTAATAGCAGAAGTGTTTCTTAACGTTTAGGTTTAAAGAGATGAATTGCTTCTACAGGATAAAATTGAGACCATGCTCACAAAGGAAGAAATCTTCATATCTGACTCAGGATATGGAGCCTTGGACTGGCCTAGCCAACCTTAATCATGCAGTTATGCTTTCATACCTTATGTTTACTGCTGGTAGAATTACTGTGGGATCAACTGATGGTAGTCTGGCAAAGGAGGGGGGAAAGCACACAATACTCTTGCTTTGCATTCCTCTGCTTTTACACAACACCTCTGCAACAAAAGGAAATGTGTATTGTTCACCCACCCTCCCCTTCTGCCCTGTTTGGTTATGGCATGTTTGAGGCACTCCTCAGTTGCAGAGGAAACTGATGTAAGATATTTAGGCTCATTACAAATTCAGCACAAGTTTCAGTAAGTAAAGAAGGTGGGCTCTTAAGTCTTCAAATGCAAACCCATCACAGCTATTATCAGTGTATGTCAGGAATAGTTAAGAGAATGAGTTGGAAGTAGATTTGTCTGAAACATTTAAAACTCTCCTGAAGTGCAGAAGGTACATGAAGAAAGTATTCTCTGAGGGACTGACATGACCTTGTACTTACTCAGAGTATTTTATAACAGCACTTACTATGCTATTTAAATGCTATTATCTCTTGTGGCAGTGGCATGTCCTTTGTATTGCTATAGCAATAACAGGATAAAATACTGGGTTTTGCAGTTGTTTAACACCATCACTGACTCACACTGGTGTTCCCTGAATAAAGTAGACAGAGAAATTATCTTTCTTCTCCAAAAGCTACTCCTTTTTCTTATTTTTATACACCAATTTAAATGTAATTTCCAGTTCTCAACATAAATCTCTTGGCTCTGTGATTTCACACTAATTTCTGGAATCTGAGTCTTTCTCTTTGCCACCGTGCCCTGTGCCTCACAGACCTTGCAGAAGCTTTGGTTGGCAGGAGAGGGCTGGCTCTAGGCTCTGTGGTCAGAGCATGACCAGCCCCCAGCACAGGACAAGCAGATTTTCTCAAGACTGAGGAAGTCCAGTATCCTGACAGGGTTTCTCCAGGTGTTTGTGGTGAAGGGGTTGGTTTGACAGATTCAACTCTTGTTAGCCCCCTCTTGACATGGGCTCATTTTCCAACCCCTGTTGGCAAGGGGGATTAGCCAGTCTCCTGTGTGCCTGCCACAGCAGGAGCTTGGCTGCCTCCTTTCCCTGGGAGCTGGGGAGACAGGCATAGGGCAGCACAGAGGCTGAGGAAGCTGCTCCACTGTGGTCCTGTGTGAGTATATAGAATGGACTTCCTGTGGAGCCTGTGCCATGGCTCCAGAAACTAGAGGAGTATGTGTTGTACAGCTGCCACTGCTCATCAGCACTGCTGTCCTCCTCAGAACATGCTGGTGACAAAAAAAAAAAAAAAAACCCTGAGTTATACGGTCAGGTTTGAAATGTAAGTTGATGTGTACAAAGAAGTTACTGTCCTGATTCATCTGATATAAATACAGATATGCCTTTGAAAACTGATGAACTACAACTGCTCTCTGTTTTTGAGATAAAGCTTGATTTTCTTTATATTCTCAAGGTTATCCTTACAAAGTTTATACTGTTTGTTTCCTTTGAGAAGACAAAGTCCTTTTTTTTTTTTATTTCTCCAAGATCACCTGTGGACCGAGTTCTCTTATAAGCATCCTCCTGCCATCTTGTTCTAAGATATGTCTAGTAGCAGAAATGTTAAATGGCTAAAGTTCCATAGTACTTTCTTTAATCAGGTAGATTTAAAAAGCTTCAGAGGAAAACACTTCAGCTACCAATAAAATATTATTTAATACCATATATTTTAATTCTTATGAATTGCAGTAGTATTTAATTTTATTTTTTATTAGTAAACTAGCTTGTGGGCTACAGGCAGTTAACTTGCTTTGATATAAAAATGTGTTTTCTAGTCTACTTTATGCAGACATTAATTATAACTGTATTTTATCTATTTTTCTGTGAAATAGAGGAGGCAAGAGGTAAAAGAGTAGTTTGTAGTAGATACAGTTTACTGTTTGCTTGAAAACTTTATTTGAAGCAAATGGAGAAAGCACAGCAACATCTTTTTAGTGTTTTATTGCATATTTACTATTATAAACAGCTTTTTCTTTAACAATATCAGAAGATTTCCACAGCAGATGTATTTTTACACTGCTCAAGTACATCATTCTTCACAGTACAATCAACAGTTGCTGGGCATTAATGGAATCTTCTCAGGGGAAAATCTGTTCTCTCTTTGATGGGAGCAGATCTTTTATCAACCATGATTGTTAATACAGTTGAAGGAGACCAGGAAGCTGTTAATTATTCTGTTTGGGTGTGCTTTAATGAAGTTATCAACAAAGTACATCTGTCAACTTTCTTTTACAAAGTAAAGCTTGCAATAAATATGGAAATAGATTTCAAGGGATAAAAATGGCATTTGCCTGCAGATGGATCTCAATGTTTGTGAGCATAGGTACATTTGTAAGTGTACTAGCAGTCTTCTCTAATGTGATTCATGCAAGAGAACTTTTATTTTAATAGTAACCATTACTTTGGTGGTAGTTTATTTTCCTGGTAAGTACTGTCTTTCCCCCCCCATCAAATTTTTTTAGTCGGTGTTTTTTAGATTATCGCATCTTTCCTCAGGGCATTATCAGCCACCAAACAGATCTGACTCAGACAGGGGTTGGGCGTATCCTCCAGTAGCAAAAGCTATTAATCAAATAAAATTCCCAAATTCTGGGACAGCCCTCATGCTTCTAGTTGTTTTTAGCAGGCAATGCTTGCGCATCCATACCTGGTGAGCCTGAACTGAAAACCCAGTTGCAAAAAAGGGAATCAGACATAATATTGGAAAAAGACAGCAGCAATACCAATGTGGGAAATACTTCTTTATAGAAATACAATTTTTTTAAAAGGTTAGAATTTTGAGGGTTTGTGCTTCTGTTCCCTTGAGTGCATATAAATGGGCAAAGAGATGAGTAGTGCCACATAATTCCTGCTTTCTCAGCTATTATACTCTTCCCATGAGTTACTGTCAATCAGTGGAGAAGTCATGTGTTTGAACCACAACTGCTCTTGGTTGTTTTCTTAGTTTTTTTTTTTTTTTAAAACAGTTGTTCACCAGTGCTCTTCTAGCTTTTCTACTATACCACATGGCTCCCAGCCTAACACTTTCACAACTGTGGGAGAAAAGGTTGCACAGAAAGTGTACTGAGTGGCAATTCTCTTTCCCTCTCCTACCCCCTACCTGCTCTTGATAGTTTCAACAAAAGATTTTTTTGCACTGCTTCCTACAGAATCATTTCTGTATTGCTTTATAGCAAAAGTCTTCAAACTAATGTTTATACATCAGATAATCATGGTGTCTCCCAAGGCTCATTATTCATACACCCAGAACATCATCTTGTATATTTTCTGATGTAAAGGCTTTTGGGAATTTTGGCTCTGTGAAAGCCATACTCTCTCCAGTCATTTCTTAAAGATCAAATGTCTTGTGGGGATGAAGGTTTTTACCAGAACCAAATGTAAATGTAAAGGACAGCATGTGGACAGTGAGAAAGAGGGTTGATTAAACAGTAAACAGGTTTGGATTCCCAATAGGGAAAAAAGTATCAGCTGAATGGCACCTAAAAAATAAACATGATTATGTGCAGCCTTTGCATCCATACAGTTATTGTGCACTGTCTAATACTTGAGGATAGGAGTGAGTTTTGGCTAACAATGCTTGTTTTGCTTTGTGAATAGTTTATTAAAAAAAGAAATTTGAAGGACACGCTGAGAAAGGAGCAGCTGGTTTCAACAGACACCAGGTTGTACTTTCCCTTAAATTTCTAAGATGCTCTGCCTTTTCATGCATTCTTACTCCCCTTCAGAATTAATGCAACATTTCAGTTCTCCTAGGATGTCTGTAGTTATAGCTGGTATGGAACACCAGAAGACACAATCTCTTCCTGACTCTTTCTGTAATGAATTCCTTCTGTATATGGAACTAACAGTAGGAAAATAAATCTGTTCAGCTCTATGGGTGGTTTTATGTAGCTACACAGTCCTGTTTGTTTAAATTCCTGTTTGAAGTATACAATTCGAAAACTTCAATCCAGGGTTACGCCACCCAATGCCAGTTCTTCATTTCATGCAACTGGGTTAGCATGCAGGTTAAACTCATGTTCGCCACTAAAACAATTGCAAGGTTACAGGTCAGAAATTAGGTAAGCAGTATGCAAAAGGCTTGTGGTGAAGGCTTTTCTATTATGTAATGGAGAACCTCAGTTACAGGGATATTAATGTTCAGGAATGTGGTGAGTTGAGTCTTTGAATTACACATGGAAAAATAGTGGGAGGGTTTTCAAGAAAAAAGAAAAAAAAGAGATCTTTCTGAGTAGCATAGCAGAATTCCCTTTGATTTCTTCAAAAGCAGCCTTGAAATTTTGCTGATGATTTCAGGTTTGCTTGTTGATCAGGTTGGAACAAACATCTCACTACCACTGCTAGCTTAGGTCTTGATCTTGTTAACCCTTAATTGCCTTTTTAACTTGTAAATTTATTATTAGGGTATTTCTTTCAGGCTGTAGAATTATATTATGCTTAATTCATACAGCACTCCTGATTCCTTTTAACCTAGTAAAATTCAAATAATTTTCTCCCACTGAGAGTAATTTCCTTCCTGCATTCATTCTTCCTCCTTTGAGAGAAATATTAATGTAATTTTTAATGTTTTTCTGAAAACGAAGTTGCCAATCCCAGAATTTTTACATTTTAATACCTACTCTGCTGAGGCTCACACTAAATGTAGCGCTATTTCTTTTATATATTTCTGGATGTCATAGAAATTCTGTGAGTTTTCTCCATCTTGCCAAGGAAAAGCATTTTGCAGGTCTTCTGCTCTGCCTTATATTAATCCACTTTGAAATTTCTTAGAATTTATTTTAAGATCAAAATTGACTGTTATATCATTCAAATTGATCTCTGCAGTACAAACCTTTCTTCGTATTTGGCCTTATAGCTTTGGTTTCACTGAAGCATATGGTGGATATGCCTAAGGCATGTTTATCAGAAAACAGTCTCAGCCTATGTGCATATACAGAAGGACACAGAATTCACCATTCTCCTGGAATATTCTCCCTTGCAGCCCTGTGACATCCAAACCTTGACATGTAAACCCCACACAAACATTGCAGACAGCAGTACAATTCCCTCCCTACATTTGCTGTCCATGCTTCTCTTTACACAACCCAAAATTTCTTGGGCTCCCTGATCATAGCACTGGGCTGGGACTTCTGCCATGATGAATGGTTTACATCTTTGTGTGACACCCTCCACTCCACAGCAGCCCTTTGATTGTACAGGCACAGTGTAATTTTTCTAAGGGCTGCTTCATGTTTGTCAGCAATAAAATCCCTTTTTAACAGACTGGAACTATTGAGAATGCATACTACACTGACTAGCTACTGCAGGTGCTAGCTGAGGTTGCACTATGTAATTTAGTTGCATCAGCATGTCCCAAACACTAATTACAGAAGCCTAATGAGGGACTGGGTGTGTAGATGTGGGCTCCCACCTGACCTGCAAAGTGCTGTGACTTTTACCATATTTCATATTGTGACTGACCTTTCATCATAGCTACTTACTGTTTCACCACTCTTTATGCTACACAAATTTTTAGAGGTTTTATGATTCTCTACAGATACCTCATTAAAATATGAAATGTCAATGGACTTATTAGTGCCTCCTGTGGGCATCACCCTCTCATTGGTGATTCCCTGTGGAGAGTTACTTTTTAGAAGGGGGACCCAAATCTTAGATACAAATGTTTTTATAAGATCTTAGATGTAGAGCTGTGTAATTGTCTTTTTATTAATAGTAGATGAGGACCCAAAAGACTTATAATTTGAAGATATCTTAGGAAGAGCTGTTGACCAGAAGAATTTTCCACAGAAATAGAAATTATATGAAATATATATTAACGGTTTTGCTAAAGACCATTAAGTACCACAAACTTAAAAAGGTTTTTCACTTGAAAGAAAAAAAAGCAAACAAAAAACATCCTCCATTTCAAAGTTGAAGATATTTAAACTAAGAAATTAAGACAGAGTACTGTTTTGGGCTGATTACATTTGCAGCACTGAAGTCCTGTAACCTCTGAGGGAAGGTTTATTTTAGTCCCTGCTGTAATTCTGCTTTGAGTATGAAGCAGCCAAGACTTCATCCAACTCTATCCTCTCCCTGCCAACAGTGTAATTTGGATACTGACCTGCATTCTAAATTACTCCTTTGTACCTGAAGAAGTCCAGTACTTTAAACTAACTAGATAGACATCATTTGTTACTCCTTTGACTCTTCATTTTCAGTTCAGCTGTCAACAAAAGGATCTTTATACAACAATATAAAATTCTGAGTTAGGATGAAAGGGGAAGCTGGGGCTGACATCAATTCCTTGGTGTCTCTTTCACTGCAGTGAAATTGATGTTCATTCTGTAGACTTTTATAGTCATCAAAAATTGTTGACTATTTTACTCTTTCCCACCTGGTAATTGTGCATAGATACTTCTTAGAAAAGTAATTTTCCTGTCAAAGATACCCTGAAAAGTTGTTCTATCTGTCTGAACTTCAACTTCCATTTGTCCTACAGACAACATAAATTAACAGAACTTCCATATCACAAATAGAGAGGCACCTGACTCTTCCAGAAAATCATCCTTCTCTGTATTTTTGTTAGGTAAACTTGTAGGCTAATTTACTGTGTGGAAAATTACTTTGTGAGCTGAATTCTGAGGGGCTGATTTCAAGTTATTGATACCCTTTAGACTCATGCTGGTGTTATATGTTTTGTACTTAGCAATAAAGTGTGCTTCCTGGCTTAGGCAATGTTTGCAAAGCACTTCTGCTGGATTTTGTTTCCCCACAAATGTAGGGATCCATTTAAAAGATTGAAGGTTACATAAGTTCCTTAACCTCTTCTTTCTGCAGCAGAAACTTGCCACAGAATTCTTGGTATTGAGTACCTCATGCAAAATATGGGGAATTTAGCAACAAGCATGAAGACAGGAAAATCATCCTGCATTGAGTGCAGAGACAAATGTTGAGGAAAAAGAAATTGGTATTCGTAGAACTTAAATGGAAATTAGGTTTTTCTGAAAGGGGGGGGTCAAATTATTTAACATTTTAAAAGAAATAAAAGATGCAATTATTTAAGAAAACATGTAAAATGTAAGCTTTTCTTGTGGAATTGTCTCACAATTTGCATTGCATTTGAGTAGTGGGCAAATTGTTTACCTACCCTCACACCCTGTAGCCATCTATTACATATTTCCTTTGAAGTAATTTTCTCTTCTCTTCTGGAAAAGAATATTCCCTCCATATGAATTTAAGGAACCTAGGATTGACATGAACCAGGGGCAGTAAATAATTCTGCCACTTGCACTAGAATGAAATTTCTGAAGACTTATTTTTCATTTCTGCTACTAGTGTCTAATAAGTGATTTTTTTCAGACTATAATGCATATGATAATGTAGCCTTGTTTTATTTATGGGGTACACTGCCATGATGTCAAGAAAGTCACCTTTTTGTGTGATTAGTCAAATTCCAGGCTGCATATTGCATTTCTATGGACTTGAGACCCTTTTATAGATATTGCTCTTCACAATTTTGGAAAAAAAATTATAAATGTGTGGGTTTCTTCCCTAGAAGATACTGGTGATATCATGGAACCAAAAACTGTAGCCATGAGATACTGGATCAATGGAAAATGGGTAGTAATAGAATTATCCCAAAGGTTTTCATAGCAAAGAGGGAATAATTGAACTGTACACCATCATCATGAGTGTCCCCAGATCAGCTAAAAAATAATCCACAAGATGGAGAAGCTTGTTTTCAGCTAAGAATGTAGTTATTTTTTTTATGCTTCCAGGGATTTTCTTTCTATTCTGTACCATGTTATTAGATGTGGAAGTTCTTGATATAATTGCTTGTGGGAAAACATCTGTACATAAAATATGTACTGGAGTTTTTATGTCTGGGAAAGGAAAGAAGGCAAGATGTCCATGTTCTTTTTAAAAGCATGCCATATATCATGTAATATAACCCTGCTGTGTGTGCAGTGGTGCATGAGCAGCCTTCTTAAGATGGGGATTTGGCAATGAGTTCTCAGTCTTCTCAAAAATATATCAAAGCAAGAATTGTGATTAATATTTTGAGAAAATGAATACCTAAAGAATTAACTCTGTTACAAATTACAGCCCTGATTAGAAGTTGACCAGGAATGACACGTGACTGCAAGGACTGGTGAGAAGAAGATAGCTTTTTATTTTAGAGTGGACATCTCAAGAACCCAGGTGATACACAAAAGAGAGGGAAATAAAAGGACATATAGAGAAAATGAATCATTCTGTGGTGATCCATGGTTGTCAGCTAGACTACAAAGCAACTTTGTGGAATAGAACAGGTGAGGTTCTGGTGTTGACCTGAGCCGGCAATGTGCCTTCACAGCAAAGACCAAGAGCAACACCAGCAGGCTGAGGGCAGTGATCCTCCTGCTCTGCTCAGCTATGGTGTGCTGGGTCCAGTTCTTGACTTCACAGCATGAGATAGATGTGGTGGAGTGAACCGAGCAACACATCATGAGGATTGTCTGGTGTATGAGGGGCAGATGAGAGAGTAGGTGTTAAGTCTGAAAAGGGAAGGTTGAGGGTGATCTGATCAGTCTGATGGGGGTAGTAAAGAATATGAAGCCAAATTCTTCTCATCAGCACTCAGCCAAAGGACAAGAGGCAGTAGATTCAAATTGAAATACAAGAATTTTTTTTTTTTTTTTTTTTTTACAGTGATCACAGTGATCTGACTCTAGGACAAGTTTCCAAGATAGGTTAAGGAGTCTCCATCCCTGGAGGTATTCAAACCCTGACTGAATACTCTACAGTGGCATTCTAGATCATGTTTCTCTGAGCAAGGGTTAGAACTAGATGATCTCCAGAGGTCTCATTCAACCTTAAAAATCCTGTGATACAGGTGACAAATATGTTGGCTCTGGCTATGTATCTGTAAGCTTTTGGAAGACAAAAGTAAGGTTATTTTCTTACATTAGTTTAGTGTTTCTGCAGCAATATTGACTCCCTTGTTGATCAGAGTTGAACATTTTAAGATAAACTTTCAAGAGGTTTAGCCTCACTATTACAACAATCTTACTCTACAGGTAGTGTAAAAATATTTATTTTTCAGCACATTTTTCTCTTCTGAGAGGTGAATTGGGTTTTCTCTTCTGCTCTCTACTGATGGGATCCCAGGTAGATAATTCTTACACATCAATAAGGAAGCATGTGCAGTGAATTAACCTGGAATTTGTTAGGAGGGATTGTGTGAGGGGAGGAAGAAAAGGGAATAGATAAAGCATAAAAATAGAAAAAGTCTCACTTGTTGCCAGGAGTTCATAAGAGAGTAGCTCTCTTGACTTTTGCTGTCCGACTTGCAACAGAAATATGGTATTCATGGTTTATTACTAAGTTTTCAAAAATAGTGATTTCACTCGGGAGATCTCTGAACACAAAAGCAAAGTGTGAGCTTTCTAAGATAAATTGATTCTTGTGAAATATCTGTGATGTGTCAGACTTACCAGCTCTCAGTATTTCTAATTGCAAAGGAGATGAAGCAAAGTGCTGCTGACAAGCCATCTGGACAACCTGAATAATGTAACAGACTTAAAAATTCATGGTGAAGAAGATCTTCTCCCTTTTTCAGTGGCAAATCATTGTGGGATTTCTATGGCTTGGTTGCTGTTGGCAGCACAATTATTCCTCCTCAGGCTGGATGTGGAGTTGGAGGGTGGAAGGACAGTGACAATGCTGAGGAATCTAGATTCTATTACTGATATGAGTAGTATCTCGCAATGGACAAGAAACTTCAGTGTTCTGTTCCAGTGTCCCACCTACAAAATAGAAGGAAAGCCTTCAGTTGGTCTTTGAATTACACTGATTTCCTCATTTCTCTACTAAAAACAAGGAAGGTCCTGTTAAGCTTTTTCTTTTTTTTAAGACATCAATGCCTCCATTTTATGTCAGCAGCAGTTGTTAATTTTAGTAATATATTGATTTTGTTCTCATTTCACCAATGGAAACTGGCCCTGGAATAAAGAACACACTTGTTTGGCCTCTGCCACTTGCACAGCAGCAAATGCTGATGAGAAAGATGAGCTCATTCTGGTACTGAAATAGGAAGGAATTAGCCCTTTACCCACAGTTATCACTTTTCTTTTGCCCTGACCACTGTTACACTCTGCACCTCTGTCCAGCACACACACAGCAGGATGCTGGTATTCAAGCTCCATTAGGTTATTGACTCATCCTGTTCCTCAGGAACCTCCTGGGATCAGAGTAATTGAGCTCAATAGTTGAGCCTCTATAGAAATATCCCTGACCTTTTGCCTTGCAGTTGGTGGGGTGACCATATGTGAATGCCAATTAAGAAGCCACAGGCATTTTGACTGAGGCAATTGGGTCAAGCATAGCATTGAGGTTATATAATCCTTTTTCCTATTAGCCTGTGCAAGTTGGAAGTACAGAACCATTCCTTTCCTACCTTCTCTTCACCAGTAGATTTTTATTCATTTTTGAAAGATGTCACCTTTTTATTTTTTTGCAAGAGCAGATCATCATAATCGGCTACTTTCAAATCCATCAATACAATATTTACTCTTCTGTAAGATCTAATATGGTAACAGAAGCAAAAACATTGTGAAAATGGGGATTTTTTTCCTTCCTTCTGAGAAAGAAAATGAGAGGATGAGTACACTAAGGGTGATGGTAAGATCTGAATGAATACCTGCTTACAGTTCTGCTTAGTTCAGATGCTTCCTTGATGTGAGCCTGCTTTCTGAATTGCAGCTGTTAGATTTTCTGAATTAAGTGGGGAAATTTCAGTCGTATCAGGCAAGAAAGCACAGTGGTAGTCATGTTACCAGATGAGCAAGTGGCTGAGGAAATGAGGAAGGAGAGTTCTCCCCCTATAAACTACAACACCTGCATGAGCAGTAGGATTGGAACTTGTGCTGCACAGGGTACCTCCTGTACCAAGCCAGTGAATTTGCACAGAGAAACTGCTGATACCCACAGGGGCCAGCAGCAAAACAGTTTTAGCGTTTTCTATTTCATTTGCTGAAGCTTAGTCAGCTTTGCCCTAGGAGTCTGAGGACCTGCTTCTACATTTCCATCCTGCATTATTTTGTGATATATCGATTCAAGTTATTGCTGGTATGATGAGGGGTTTCCTGGTAAAATGGAAAATGGTATGAAAAGAAATTAATGTGGCAGTCTCTCTGGCTTCTGCTCCTGTGTTATGAGTGCAATGTACAGGGAGGGCTGGAAATGGCAACGATTTCTCTAGAAAACATAGGAGAAGAATGGTATGGTAAACAATAAACTAATGAAAATGGAATAGTTCAGCTAATGCATCACTCAGTAACAGAAAAAAAAAGTCTGCTGAAATGTTCATGATGAAAAGAAGTCACAAAAAATATGCTGTGAGGAATTAAGGGAGCAGAAAGAGATGTGTGAGGGGAATTCAGAGGATGTGAATGGGCTGACACTGAACATAGAGAGGGCTTCATTAGAAGGAAGCAAGAAAGAATATGGAAATGAAGGGTGAGCAAAGAGAGCCTTTTCACAAAAAGGTGATGCAAATCATTACCAGATAATGGGAGTTCATTTTTATGGGAGAACTTCAGAGTAGCTGAGCAAACTTGAGCATGCCAGTTTTTGGAGACTAGGGCTAAAGGTGAAGGAGGTCAGGAACACTACTTTCAGTATGGGAAAAGCTCATTATTGGTGAAATTACACATCCCACCGAGATGTGATTTCTTGATTTTTGGCTGCAGATAAGTGTTGGAGTCTGTGAAGGATTTCAGTGCTCACAGAACGTTTGGGGTCAGAAAGGACCTCTGGAGATCATCTAATCCAACTGTCTGCTAAAGCAGGTTCACCTGGAGCAGGCTGCACATATTTGCATCCTGTCAGGTCTTGAATACCCCCAGAGAAGGAGGCTCCACAGCCTCTCTGTGCAGCCCTGTCACCCACAGAGTAAAGAAGTTTTTCCTCATATTCTGATGGAACTTCCTGTGTTTCAGATTGTGACTGTTGTCCCTCATCTGGCAATAACTTGAACTTGTTGGCAGGCTGCTGGTCTGACACAATTCCGAAGCAGCGTATTGCTGTTGCATAATCGGTCATATAGTCCTCTGAAAAGCTACATTGTGAGGGAATTTTCAGCTTGGAGTTAATGAATAAAGAATTTACTTTGATAATGTATCATATTGCTCATCCTAAAAAGCTTCTGAAAGCATACAGTAATCCTTTGCTTGCCAGGAAAGGCTATTTCACTAATTGAGAAATCTCATTTTAGAGGTAAGTTCATGCCAGACCATTACTGCAATATTATACTCAGAGCACGTACGGGAGTGATTATATTTTAATCTTTGGTCTTCATGGGGGTCTGCTTCCTACAGCCTTTCAGTTTTAATTCCAGCTTGGAAAACATAGAGGATCCCTGTAGAGTGACATTTATGCTCTTGTTTAACTTCTTGTCCTAGAGGCTGGCAGCTTGAGTAACACTGTTTCCCTAACCTGACATCTTGCAAAGCAAAAATAAAAAAATCTGAGTTTTGCCCCAGGAGCAGAGAGGAAACACGATGCTCTGCACACAGCAGTGTTCTGGCTGCTGGTACACTTACAAATGAGAGGAGCAGCAAACCCTGCATTATCTGTGCTTCAGTGGTTTGCTAGGTTTTTTCTTCCCCCCTGTGAGCTAATGTAAGTTTTATCTGGTTTTGTAATTTATAAGTGTTTTGAAAAACACATATTCATAGGGTCTTTGGGCTATGCTTTGGGAAATAGATCTGTGTTTTAAGGATAGGCTTGGCAAATGAGGATTGAGGCAGAGTCCCCATTAATTTCAAGATTGGACCACTTTCTTCTGTGAATGGATGCTGGGGTGCAGAGCGGCAAAATGACTTGTCCAAGATACCATTTGTATTTCAAGCACACAGCCACAAATCACTTCTAAAATAGTATATACAAGTAATATTTACCACAGCACTGAGAATGGCAGGCCCCTAGATAGGAGCTTTTCTCAGGAGAGAAAAGTCCACAGGACGTCATCAACATCCATTATGAGATGACACTGTTAAAGATGAAGGCGTGCCAGGTTTTAGGCTTATGATGATATTTAATGCTGCACTTTTGGTTTTCAGAGATGTATATACTCCTGAGAGTGTTCCAGGCCAGGTTGGATGGGGCTCTGAGCAACCTGGCCTAGTGTCCCTGCTTGTGGTGAAGGGATGGGAACTGGATGATCTTTAAAGCCCTTGCCAGCCCAAATCATTCTGTGATCTTTAATGGAATAAATGGTGCTGGATGCAGAGAGAGTCTACACATTAGGATCCACACACAGGTTGTGGTGATGGGGTTGGGTGAGAGGCAGAGAAGGTCTTCACTTTGTGTATGCACTACTCAGTAATAACTAGAGTACCACATTATCAAGTGTTTTGATCACAAATCCAAAACACAGTCCTGTGTCAGCTTCTATGAAAAGGAAAATAAGAACAATAATCAAAATAAAGAGCAACAACAGGAAAAGACTGTGAACAACTCAGTTTAGTGGGAGTCAGTTAATGGTGGGAATAAATGACATTTCTTAATTGACTCTGATTTTTGCCAGTTTTAGGTTTTCGGGGGGTTTGTTTGTTTGTTTTGTTCTTTGGTTTTGGATTTCTTTTAGTAAAGGAAATACATTTGTATTGTTCCTTTTGGGGTAGATGATGTTTAGACTATAGATTTTAGAATTGTTGTACTAGGTGATTTTCACAGTTCCTTCCAACTAAATTATGGTATTGTAGTCTCTGTCTACCTGTTCATCACCACACTTTAAACAAGCACCAAATAGTTATGTTCAGAAAATCCTCATGTTTGTCTTGTTGCTGGATACTGGATTTTTTTTTTTTGTTCTCAAAACTCAGAGAGCAACATACTAGCCTTATCTCACAGCTATGTGTTTTAATATCATTTGCTGCCAGCTGCTTGTAAATACCTGTAAATAATAAAATTATTCTTATATAGCCTCCAAGACATTTGAAGAATTATGACTGAAAGTGCAAACAGAAATCTATGCTTAGAGACACACATAGCCAGAAACATATGGCTTTGAGTTGAAATCATCCTTTTTCCTCACCTTGAGACAGCGTGCATAATCCTGAATTATGGAAAAAGAACAGGCAGTTCCTGCCACATTGGGAGCCAAGTTATGAATAGTTAATGTCAGCATGTAAAGGCAAGATTGGTTTGCAGTTTTAGGTTTAGGCTTACCTTCCTTTGCAGTGATTTTCCTGGGAAAACGAAGGAACTCAATTCAAGTAATGTGAATATAAGAAGCAGAAAAGGAAGATCTGTCAAAATAGAGAAAAAAAAATTGAAAAACGCAATAATAAGTAGATAGGTATCTTGGGAGCTTTTTGGTACAGAAATACCCCAAATGGTAGTGTCTGGAAAATCTTAGGAATAGAATATCTCTATATTTGTCGGGAGACTTCAATTCTTTCATTCATCTGGGCACTTCAATTATTCTTGTAGGAGTCTGGTATCTGTTTTTATTCCAAAATCTAACAAATGACATATGGAAAGTCTTTTAGGAGACAGAAAACCATATTAGAATTAGGTTGGGGTGTGCTAGGAACCAAAGATTTTTTTCTTCCTTTCCATTTGGTCCAGCTTCAGGAAATCACTAACAGAGATCTTTTTGCTATTCATGAAACACTGAGGAATGTCAGGTCGGCTGAGGCCCACTTTGTGTTTCATCTAATTCTGTCTGAGCAGCATTGTGTAATTGAACAAATGTGTAAGTGATACAACCACCTCCATCATCCAGTTTTTGCCAATTCCTCCTGAAGATAACAAGCAGCTCCTCGCATTTCTGAACTCTGATTCCTTGTAATGAGAGAGGACAGAGCAAAAAGTAAGGTATGTAGAGCAAAACCAATGCAGATGAATGCTGCAGTGATGTTGCTGAGAGCAATGGAACCACATCCCACCTGGGCCATTCAATAAGGCTGTGTCACAAGACTCCTCTTCCTGAGAATGATGCAGAAGAAATCTTCCACTGTGAGTGCACAGCAAGAACTCTGTCCTTCCTTTCCTGACTCTTTGGCCTCTTTTACAGTGGTGGATTGAAAAGAAGGTGCTCAAATGTGCCAGGCAGTCAGTTTGAAATAAAAGGAAAAATCGCTTCTGAGCAGTGTTCAGTCATTCAGAAGGTGTATTCAGCAATTGTTGTCTGTAAAATAGTTTTTGTGTATCTCTAGCTTTGAAAATGTTGCAGTACAAATGTTCCTATGAACTCCCATATTTATTCCTTCTAAAGAATTGTCAAATCAGATTCAGAATTGTAATGAAATATAGTGGTTTTGCCTTTTTGTCTTTATGTATGCTTTCTAGCTGCCAGTCTTATTTATTCAACCTGGACCCTGAAAAACTGCTCATGTTGTTTAAAATTCCTGTCATCAACAGAAATATTTTGGTACTGGAAATCACCTGGCCCTTCCTCTGCAAGGCCAAAGAGTGCTATCATCTGGAAGCAGCTACTGTTCCTCTGGCAGGTGTGCACAAATAGCTGAAGATACCTTCTCCCTAGTACATCAAAGACTACTTCCTGAGCTTGTTCTTTTCTTGATTGCCTTCCTCCTGATACAGTTTTACCAACTAACTGCAAGCAATTTTCTGTAACAGCTTATTTTAAAGGCTTATTTTTAAAGGCTAAAATCTCTGCATGTCTGTCTTGTAGGAGCTCCACTACAAGACTGTTTAGAAAACATTTTGTATCTCATTCCTTATTGCCAGGCTACACATCAACTTGTGGAGATCCACAATTTTTTTTTTTTTTTTGAAGCCTATCACTGTCTGAGTGACAGTGGATTTTGCCACCTATGTATTCCTCTTTTTCAGGAGTATATAGTAGTTTGGGATTTTCACTCTTGCAAAAAATATTTTATAAGGAAATTTAAATAGCTTAAAAAAATATATGGGTTGTTGTTGTCATTAATATTATTTATATTAATATATTTGATAATTAATACTTAGTAATGCTAATAAAAAAAGGATGAAGTTGAGATAGAAGACCAGCTAGAGGTTTAAATAAACAGTGGGCTTAGAGGAGAAAAAGGCAGTCAATGTTTAATTTTCCTGTGTGTGTCCATATGTATAAAATATATGCACCCATTTTTCCTTGTTTTGCACAGGTTAAAAATTTCATGAACTGAAGCATTAAAACACCTCAGAATAATTTGGTGCTTAATGGGCTAAGGCTTGTAACCAGTTAAAAATGTATTATTGCAAGAGATATAATTTTAATTGCTTTTTGGTAGTGAGCTAAACTGGGCAAGACTTTCTGTACATTGTGGAACAGGGAAAGATTTGGAAAATTAGCCAGTCCATTTGGTAGCCTAAAAGTGCACTCTTATGCCCTCCCTCTGGCAAATAAGATAGATTTGTAAAAGACTTTTGACTCTGCATTCTGTTCAAATTAATTGTGGTTCAAGAAGTATCTTCCTCTTAGGTTGCCTACTGGTTACTTCTTACTTCTAGTCTCCAAAATTAAAAGGTAGTCTCATAAAGACTATTTGGTTTAATTATATTGAGAAAAGTTAGGACAGAAGTACTAGGGTTGGGAGAAAGAGAAAGCCAAATGTTCCATGTGAGATGAGCTCTGAGAGGAAAATACGGCTCGCAGAGAGCACTTAGAACTGAGAAATTTGTGCCTGAGCAATGGCCAGGTAGGGAACTGGGGGAATCTTTCCTAATGTTATCCTCTAGAAATGGTTACTTGGCTCTTGTGAGTGAGAAGGGTAGGGGAGAGAAAGTATTTTTGTTATCATGGAGAACCTTCACCAGTGTTTGCTGGCTTCTTTTTCTGATGAAGCCTGAACTGTGGTAATGCCCGAGGCTGTTACACTTTGATTAGTACAGTTGGTCGGAGCATGGTGCTGAAAACACCAAAGTCATGGGTTGGATCCCTCTACAGGCCATTTACTCAAGAGCTGAACTCAGATGATCCTTGTGGGTTTCTGCCACCTCCAAATACTCTGTGATTCTTGCACCTTTGCTTTGAGGTTCTGAGGGCTGTGTTTTCTGAAATAGGGGACTTAAGTTTTTCTGTGAATGAAAATGAACCTTGGTAGCAAATCTGCTCTATAATATTACTCAAATAATTGTATAATATAGCACCTTTCACCATTGTTCTCTGGGTACTATATGAAATGAATTCTCATTTACTTATTGATAGAGAAATTTAACTGTAGTGATAGGATTGCCCATTTTTATTGGAAAGTTCAGTGCTTGTGAATTGAGAGCTGAGTTCCCGATGACTTTTAGGGCCTCTCATAAAACCCTTTTCTTCTGATACTTTAACCAGATTCTATCTAAGAGTAGTGGAAGTTTATACACTTGTTGAATCTTTATGCAGGATAGTATCTTTTCTAAATACATCAGATTCATTTTTTCAAAGAATTTCATATTGTAGTTCAGAAACTTTTCATGGGCATTTGAAGTTTAGTATTGAAATGTGGAGTGATCAGACATACCAAGCTGTCCTAATTAAGTGCTAATTTTGATCAAAGGCTCCACCTGAAAACAAAATTTCTTGTTTTCTAAAGGTAAAAAATTTCTGCTTATTTTCTTGATAATTTCAGTTGCTACTCATACAGATTATGTTGTAGTGTATCTACAGGTATCGTGGGAAGGTTGGATAGTAGGAAGTGGAAGATATTTAAAAAAAAACCAAATCACATTAGGCCTATTAGACAAGTGCAAGTTGTGTTGAAAATAAGGAGTTGTCTTGCAGGTGGGATTTTTACCTATTAGATGATGATTTTCTTTTATACGATTATTAATCATATAAGTTTATAGGGGGTTCAGGATTCCTCTTGTTCAGACCTTTTTTATGTAAAAGAGTGTTAAGTTGAATTAGAATATTTCATGAAAGGACAAGAGAGAAAGTAAATGTAAATATAGGTAATTCTGTACAGCATAAACAAGTAAAGGCATAGGAGAGCATTTGCTAAAAAAACATTGCAAGTACTCTCCTTGTTTGTGTATGCTGAACATAATTTAGTGGGAATGACAAGCCTCATTTCTTCCCTGTGCTCTAGTTTAGGCACAACTCCTTTGTTTGCCTTTTAAATAGTGCTCAGTTTATTTGAATTCCTTCTGATTGACAAAAACAAGTCTGCTTTAAAAAATTATGTGGGTCATTCATTTAATTGGTATTAGCTGGTTTTATTTACTGCTTATTTTAAATCTCAGCATTTGTCATCATGGTTAGACTGTGAGAATGAGAAACTTTCATTCTCAGAGGCAAAAATGAATGCATGGATGTGCTCAGTTTTTGAGAAGTCCTTCTACCTCTCACAAATTACAGATATTAAGCATCTAAGAGAAGCTGCACATGTAGCTGAGCAAATGCATATATGGAAAGGATTTATATGATTTGTTTGTGTTGATGTTCCACTGCCAGTGAAGTAGGCATGCAAGCAGATTTACCTGGCCAGGTGCTTTGACTCTGCAACGTGTTTCTCTAGGTGTCGTGGGCCACAATTTCCCATGATGGCCATTAGTCCTGACTGAAAGATCAGGGTCTCTCTTATCTCTCTATTTCAGTGGGAATCCAAGCAAGATTCCACCTTAACTTCAGAAAACAAAGACTTTGTTTCACTGAATTTATACCTGGGGGCTCACATAAAAGTCCCTTACACTTCCTTTTCTCAATTTTACTGATTTGCTGAGATTCTCAGATGAGCATGTTTGATTGTCTTTACACATATACATGCAACTTTGATTAAGAGAAAACTCAAGAGACCAACAGGATGGGAAGTGCTTATGCAACCCATATCAGAGAGTTGCTAATATGAGCCTAAAATAGCCTCAAACTCCTGCAGTTAAAATGAAGTGCCCTAGAAACTTTGTGACTTCACTTGAGTGACCAGCCTGAAGGAAGGTCACATCATGCTGGGAGATTATCTGGCCTGACACACTGAAACTCTTTTCAGGCTGAAAAATAGAATTGTACTAAGCAACTGAAAATAGAATATAGTTTATGCTAATTTTCTTTGTTTTGTTCTCAGTGGTGGGCTTATTTTCTTATAACAAACTGTCCTTGATCCAAAACCTAAAACTCCTTGTCTGTGGTGAAAATATGCAGCCATCATTGTCTTTTTCTTCTATTTCTTTATATATAAATATATAGTGTATGTCTATATATGCATATATTTATTTGGGACTTTATGTATGTGTTTATATATTTTCTGTGTGTGCATTTACAAAAATACAATTGTGCCCTGTTACAGACTGATATGGAGAGAGATTTTATTTCCATTCTTAGGATATTTGCCTTCTAGATTTCACCAAATCCTAATTTTGTCCCCTCCTAAGCAAGTGGAGTGTATGAGAATAGGACACAGAATTGAAACTACTTGAAGAATAAGGAAAAGGAAGATGATTGTGTGTTATCCACACACTGAGAAGTACAAGTAGTAAAGTTTACTTTTGACCTGGCCAAAAATAATTTGGAGATTTCTATAAATAAGTCCTAAGCACCTGATCAGTACTCCTTAGTGCTGGCTGGGGTTTTGGCCTTGGAGGGCTTGCTGTATCCAGCAGCACATAGAGCCAATGCTGCAATGCTGCCCTAGCTCCATGTCCCAGGTGCAGCCAGCAGGGAGACTGAGCATGCACCTCCAGTAGATGTATACCCACACACATGTGAATTTACATAAAAAACTAACATAGCCACACAGATCAGTGCAGACAGAGACACTCAATGCTCTCACAAACAGCACTGAGGGCCTCATCCTATCCCCCTCCCTGTCTGACCAGGATAAAAGTTCATTATTGGGAAATTTATACATATCCTCCTGCAGTGACCCTGTAGTCTGTAGGTGATCTCAGACAGGGTATCCTGATGACTCAGAGGCTGATGTCACTCCTAGTCCTTGGGGCAGAAACCCTCCTGGGATGTCCTAAGGCAGCCAGGGCAGGGACTCATGTCCCTAACTGGGTGATCAGGGTTCCCTCCCTGACAGCTCTGGGCTGCTCTACTCCTTCATGCCTGGAGAAGCCAAATTCTTATACCCATCCTAACAGGGCTGCTGGTCAGGTGTTGATTCATTGCCTAAACGATTAGCAAGGTTAACAAGTTTGTTCTAGCAGTTTTCAGTTAAATTATCAATCTTTTAATAATTTCCTATTTTTTTAATTCAATTTTTCATGACCCAAGCAAATGTACTGAGATGTACAGTGTGGTAGTAAATAATTGCATTTCTTCCTCTAAGATGTCTGCATGGTTCTGTGGTCTCTAATAATTTGCATGTGCTCATAAAACATTTGAGAGTCATAAAACTCACCTCTACATTGCCTCTTCTTCAGATGTTCTGAACTGACTACTTAAAAAAAAGTTAACAACTACTATTTCTTATTCAAACTCAGTAAGGAAGTTGAGGGATTTCATGGTCACAGGCTTCAAGTCAAGTGCTTGTACACTTCAAAAACAGCATTATGGAAATAAAAAAAGACTGCAGTCATTAGCACTGAAGGAAACCTTTCCCCAACTTCTTGCAACGTTTGTTCATGCTTGCTGCTGTAAAATAACCTCGCCTAAATTACCCCAAGAACTGCTCATTTTTGAGATTGTGTTCTGATAGGCATATAATTACAGTCAAAACAACAACAAAATACTGTGATTTCAGTTTGAAATTTAATTGCCTTACCTGCATAATCATTGCAATATGAATTAGGCACAGCTGTAGAGCAGACAGAAGGTTTCTTTTAATTAAAATTGTTTCCTTCCTCTCAACTATATTGAACACGTGCATTTCAGGGTTCCAGATTTTAAGAAGATCTTACTTTATGGCTGGAGAGTATGTATGCATAATTTTTAGATATGGGCAAACATTTTTTATTGCCATTTTTCTTTGAAATATCTAAGTAAAACAGTCATTTGCTGGAAATGTCCATTTTTGCACTGCTGTTTCTGCAGCTTATTTATTGAATCCTGGAACTCAAGGTTTTGGGTTTAATCAGGTTTGCTCTTTAAAATTAAGGCAGCACATAAATAATCTTGTGGCGTTAAATCAAAGTAGTTGTCATGCTTGTCAAAAGTCTGTAGTCTGCACAATTAAAGGCCCTCAAAGGGAAGCAGGGGTGGGGGGCAGTATGGTTTGAAAGAGAATTTACAATGAAAAAGAATCTCCTCTTAAACAATTGGCAGGATGCTAATGAGGTCAAAATAAGCAGAATAGAGTGGTTATTTTTGGTTGGGAGTTTATGCAAGAATACTTGAGCTTTATCAAGAAGGAAATGGGGAGCTTAGAAGTCTGCTGGCTTCATATGCATTGGTCTCTCTCCAGTACTGTCCCACTTTCCCCAGGGTAGCTGTTAGAAAGCAACCTGTCCCTAGAGTTCTTAATTAAGATTCATACCCTTAATCTGAAATCTAAGATTATAGTCTTCAGAGTTTTTGAGAGCAGGGAGAGGTTTTTCATTTTTGTTTGTTAATGATCTGGGTTTTTTTCAATCTAAATCTAGAACTAACTTTCAGAAGTCATTACAAACAAAAGTGAATTTGATTTTGCTGATGAAAAGCAGGCAAATTAAGTCTTTCATCTTTTGTCTTGAGAACTCATTCTCTACTGGAAAAAAAGAGGGTTTTCTTAATGTGGCAGCCCATTTTTCAACATATAGAAGAGGAATGAATATTTGTTCTTCTCATTTTTCTTGCCTCTGGGATGCTGGATGATAATACATTGTAGAGCTGTTTTATGATCTTTTAAGGTGTTCAGGGACAAGTGCATATTTAATCATTTAGTTGTCTGACTAGACATGGCAGAATAAAATGTGTTCATAGAAGGCATGTCTTCAAATACTTACTGAGTGTTAAACAGGATATCCTGTAGCAGAGGTGGTCATCTTATTAGTAAATAACATCTTAAGAGGATCATCTCCCTTTCAGAGGATTGACTTTTATCCTGTGGCCCCCTTGCCTGGGGTTCTGACTCTTTGAAATGGCAAAAGAGAAAAGCTGTGTCTTCCATTCAGATTTTATTCTGTTGCTGGCTTGTTTCTTAAAAGTTTCTTTCCTTCTTGAGATTTTATGAGGCAGGCACTTCAAAGTCCTTTGTGAATCATATAGATGGAGAGAAACACAGTAGCTGTAGGAAAAAAAAAATTAAGTAAATACAGATAATAGTTTGCATGTACAGAATTCAATGTTAGCTTTTAGGTTTTTCAAAGCACTGAGTGAAGTTGTTGCCACACAGGTTCTGTAAGCAAAGCTCTGCATGACTGATAGAAAATGCTGAACTGCTGCTGCTGCATGAGGAAAGGCACACTGTTTAAGTATCACCTTTAATTTTTTTGCCTTGTTTTCTCTAGAGGTCATATTTCATCCAAATATCCAGAAGATCAAGAAGAGAGGTAACAACCAGTCTGCAGTTGCAAACTTAGCTTACTAAGCATAACTATGTTTCTGACAATTGTTTCATTTTCAATTCCCAGGTGACTTCCTCTGCCTGTAAATAATAATACAGTTGTGTCCTAGGGTTGTGGTAAACCAGGAAGTAAGACAAAATGTTGCCTGTGGAAAGCTCTTGTTCAGTACATTTGGACCAAAATACCTAACAAAAGTTTGCATTAATAAATATGCTTATAGTGTGCTCCCTCTTCCTATCTCAGCGCTGTCCACTGTGGGGTAAGACAATTTTTGCAATCTTTAGCGATCTGGTCAAATACAGCATAGAAAGCTCATTACTTTTTTTCTCTCAGATCAGTAATGAGAAATAAGAAGTTCAAGCCTGTGCTGTTCTTTGAGAATCCAAACCCTTTTTTTCAAAGCCCAAAGGCCTGTAGTGCCTCTGAAGCAATTTAACAATAAATTGTGTCATCAACCAAAAGATTTTCAGCGACATCACTCTATCCCTTCCCATGACAATAAGTGTCACTCCTACTTCATTTTGAATGAACAAAGTTGATTTAATCAATTTTAATCCTGAGACAATCTGAAAAAAAGAAATTAGATTGTCAAGTGTTATTGGATTGAAAAAGAACATATACCAGAGTATCAGTCTACAGATATCACTGTTGTCAGCTTGTTGTCTCACAATTCTTCCAAGCAACTTTTTTATGAAGCTGAAACATAGAGAGCCTGTATCCCTCTTTGGGACTCCGCCCTGCAGGAAAAAAAGTTTGTTCAAACCATCCTCAAGAGCCCTTTGGTTTGAGGGAACAAGGCTGTCTGCAAACTAATATCTGCTTCCTTGTTAAAATGGCTGCCTACTCATCCCCAATGTTGGATAAAATGGTTGGCAGTATGATTAATTTGATCAATCATTAGTCTTTCATCTAAGAGGTCTTGAAGAGGTTTAGTTTTGGTAACATGTTCCTCATTAACTGATTATTTCTTGTGATTGCCTTTCAAAGTTTTTTCCCTTCAAAGCAATACAATTCATTGCACAAGAGTACCCTGGGCATACCCATACCCATACATTGTAAATGCAAACAAATGTATTTTCAGCCATAGAACAGACTCACAAGGCCCATATTGAGAAACAGCTGCTTATATTGAAGGCTAAATTTAAAAAGTTATTTGTTAATGTATTTATCACCTTGGACTGTATGCATTTGGACTGAGAAAGCAACAATGAATGACTGTTCTCTGGGGGATTCGTACATTTTTAGGACCTTGGTTAGCTGCAGAGTCAAGTCCAAGCAAATATGTACTGTAGCATTTGTCTGCTTGATCAAACTCTGAAATATTATTGGTTCAGTAGCCCAGTTTTTTTTGTTACCCTCTGCCTAGCAGCAGACTGCATAGCCCCTGTACGTTCACTGATAATAATTAAAATTTAAAAAATTTATATGTTCCATGACTTCTTCAGGGTGTAACATACAAGGTTCAAAGCAGTTCAGTCATTTGGTCGATTTGACCTGCCTGCTAATGAGCTGTCCCTTCCAAAAGTGTCCATGACTGGAGTGAATCACTGGTAATTCTGATAAGAGGTTTGTTGCTGTGCCAACCTGTAAAATCATTGTTGTTGTTTGTTTGTTTTCATCTATAGATGAGAATTTTGCTGAGTTTATGGTGTGGGAGGATGCAATTCTCCAGCAGTGAATGCTGCACTATGAAATGGTCTTCAAGTAATGTCAAGAAGGTGATGTGATTTGGTTCATGGAAGGAGGGTGTAACTCATTGCAGCTAATCACAGAAGCACCCAAACAACCTTAGTAAAAATTGACTTGAGTTTCGGTGATAAAGACAAAGTTCTGAGGGAGATATTTTGCCTTTTTTTTTTTTCCTTTATACTTTGATATCTCTTCTTTACGTCATCATTTGCAGTTTTTTGGTTTTTTTCATTTTTTTTTCTCCCTCGTATGTCTTCTCTGGGAGAGATGGAAAGTGGTAGATTGGTGCTGTGTGGCCAGAATGGGCAAGAACTTTTTCTAAGAACCTCCCTTGTGAGATTCTTTTAAGAGGCAAGATAGATGCATATCTTAAAAAGTAATAATAAAAAAAATGCTAAACATCACAATGATCAAAATGCTTTCTTTGCTGGCAGCTACTTGATAGCTGTTGAAAGAATTTAGCTCTTTTGACTGTAAGCAACGTTTTCATACATAAAAACAATTTTTTAAAACATTTTTAATCTCATTTCCTGTGTAATATAATGTCAAAAAGATGATTTGGGCATTCAGAAGGTTTTTTTTTTTCCTAATAGTTATTCAAATACATTTGGTAAATAAAATGTCTGTACTAAAAATCATATGTAACATGCACATTTTTAAAAGTTTTTTAATATTGTAGAAACAATGCAGTTTTGCTCATAAGGAAAATATTATCTCCATGCTGATTTTTTTGAGCTTTTTGGACTGAAATAATGCACTGAAAACTCACAATTATATTTTGGGTGCACTGTAATATTCATGCAACATATTAGGAATTGCTGCTGCCCCAGTCTAAAGGTATGTATGTATGAATATACACATACAATACATGCAAATGCTCATACAGAATATGCATATAAATATGTATGTAGAGAGAAAATTCTCTTTTACCGTGTGATTCTATGAGTAAATGCTTTATTTGTTAGTACATATATAAGCACATTGTCCAACTAACATAGTTAATAAGGAGGTCTATACCACTTTAAGTACCTCAGGCACTAATATTAGAGATGATACCAATTTCCATAGGGGTTTTTTTGGCAGTGAAATCTGTCCTACATCTTCTAGTGATTTAAATATTTATTAAAATGCACATCAAGAACTTGTTTTGTCTAATCACTGGTCACTTGGTTCCTAGAATAGCATTTAAATAGGAAGAATTAGAACATGAGTGGCTGTATAGGAATAGCTAAGTGAGTTTTTTGGTTTTTTTTAAGGCAAAATCCAAGAAAACTACTGTTCCTGATGAATTGTCTATGAAATACTTTTTCTAGGTAAAGGAATGAATGATACAAATGTTAGGGGAGAGATAGAAAATAGTAGCTAAAGTGATACTTTTGCTGAGACCATATTTGAACCTTGTTTATATTTTTAATTGAAGTATTTGTATATCAGGAAGGATTTCCAAGTGGTTGTTTTGAGATGCTTCAATGCACGAATAAGTATGACTTTGGACTTCTGCTTTTTAATTTTGGATAATCAATCACTTTCTGTCAAGACTGATTATAATGAAAAAGTGATATTTTGATTAAATGAACAATTTCATGCCTGTTGTCTTCTGTCCATGCAACAACTAAAGTGACGAAAATTGGCTTCATCTCCCAGGGACAAATTCCACTGTATTCTATTTTGTAACTGAAGAATGCATCTTGAGAGATCTAATTGAGCTTAGAGGGGAATATGAATTGTGGAGTCCATTCTGGATAAACATTTTTATTTTACTTAGGGGTTCATTTTTGTTTTATTGTTAATTTGTTTTGTTATGTTTGTCGTTGAGCTTTCTTAAAGAATATGCTCTTTCTCTATGGTCAAAATGCATATTCAGTGTTGAGAAAAAAGGCAGATATTTTGGAAACGTTTTTAATTCAAGCATAAAAAATTACTTCTTGTCATTATCTAAAATAACACAAAATAGCCTTAGGAAGCTAAAGTTGTGAATTACCAGCAGTTTGAAACTGTAGACTTCCTCTTCCATGCTCCAAGGCCTCTAATCTTTCACCATTCTCTTCTGGCCTTGACTTTTTTTTTTTTCTCCTTTTTTTCTTTTCTTTCATAAGTTATTTGAAAAGATCACCTTCCTAGTTATTTTCCAGTGCTGGTATTTTTGTAAGCCAACATTTTTTCCTAAGGGTAGGGATTATATCTTGAAAATATGATCCTAGTAGAAATTCTAGCAGCTGTGTGTGTTGCTATTGTGTAATTACAGCTGGGCTTTGGGCATGTTTATATATGGTCCTGGAAACTTAAATTAGTGAGTACTGGGCTTGGTACAGGAACAGCTGACACAGATGAGCACAATCTTCTGTCAGATATATTGACATAAATTTTCTTAATTAATGAAATTTTTTAGAAGTGGACAAGCCCATTGGGGATTTTCAATATTATGAGAGATGTACTCTTAATTCCTAATCACAACTTTATTCTTCCCTGTTTGATGACAGATTGTCAAGTGAGCAGGTGCAAAGAAGCAAAAATAGATTGTGTTCTGTTTGTAAATGAGTGGATGTGTTTCCTCCTTGTTTGGATTGATGAAAGCTTTATTCCAGGAAAGGTTATTCTCAATTTGTTATTTATACCTTGGATGATCAGCATAGTCTACAAAATGCTTTTCTAAATCAGCTTTCTCTACAAACAGAGCCTTACAAACAAAGTTTCAGGCTTTAAAAGAAAAGGGAGATAAGTGTCCAGCACAGATGTTCTCATCAGTGTGTTTTCAACTAGGAACAACCCCTTTCTTCACAAGCATACAGGACGTAAATGAGCTTGCTGGTTTCTGCTCTGTTTCACCTTGGCTTTCACCTTCTGAATCCATCCACTCCTGTGGTCTATGCAGAGATTTAGAGGTTTACTTCTCCCCATGCCAGCTTTGATGAAATGAGCAACTTCCTAAAACACACAAAAAAGGAAGTCCATTGTTTGTGTTATGTAGAAGTAAATTAAACTTAGGACTCTGATTTTTTTTTTTCCTGAAGAGGTATTTTTCATCATTGCTTATCATTTCTATAACTGGCCTATTTGGTTTCTTTCTGAACACTAAGTGTTCAGTCAATGACTGTGGTAAAAATATAATTTTGAAACTCAATAAGACCATTAAATTTAAATATATTTTGACACTGTAGTAGAATTACATTTTATGGGCATTCTGGAAATGAAGGCTATTTGTTTGAGGGACTTACCTCAGCTTCATATTTTGAATATAATAACTTTTTTTTCAGGATTTATTTTCATTCATGTATCTTCAGTGAGTCAATTCAAAAGATGCTTGTCACTGAGGTGCAAGAGTATGTATGAAGAGGAAAAATCTCAAAATTCTTATTACTGTGGTTGAGCACCTTGTATAATGGGACTGCCAATCTGTTTTCTTTTAACTGGTTTTCATCTCCACAAAAAAAGACAAAAAATGTGGTTGAATGGATAAATAACTATAAAAGCCATAGAAACCAGCAGTTCTATTTAGAGGTAATGTAGTTCAAGTTCAGTTTGCAAGAAAAAACATGAAATCTCAAATATTTGATCTTGTGCTCTATCATATGAAGCCATGAAGGATTTTTGTGTTCTGCTTTTGGCTCTATCAACAGTATCAGCTGTTCAGATGCTCACTTTCAAGTCAGGTGTGTGAGGTGGCATTTTCTCTTTCAGGTTTGTCATCTCAAACAGCTGAAGACTTGTGTTGTGAAGATGTTTTTCCAGCAGGAAGACTCTGGCAGTCTGGAATTCCTATTTATGCCCAGCTGGCTGCCTTAGCAGCTGTAGTTTGATAGTTACTGCAATTAATTTACACATAAAAGAAAGGCTTCGAAGTGCACTGCTGGGACAATTTACACCTAGCTGGCAGAACAATCACCTTTGTATTTACAGTGTTATTCCCCACACTACTGTCCTGACCTTGCTGATAAGCTGAGTCAGAGAAGTGTACAGGAACCTGTAATTCACAAGCTGTCACCATTCTCAAACTGAAATCAGAATTGAAACCTTTATTGATTTAAAAGGGAAAATTCTTCATCTTAATGACTCAAATACAGATTTGATCCTAGAGAAAAGAATAACATGGGGGAAATTTGCCTTCAAAGACATAATTTCCTGTGGAATAATGTATTATTTTGTTGTCTCCTAAGTATTAGTAGTGGTTTAGTTAATGATAGGTTTATAAATAATGTCTTGAGCCTGGATGTAGATAAACATACCTATAAACTACCATCTACATGCTCATATTTAAAACAATCTAACTTGTTTTTCTCTTATGTATATATTTGGGATTTGGAAGGAAAAAGTGCTGTATATGATCACCTGGAGTCCTATAACGTAATTAGCCCTGATTCAAAGATAAACTTTCGTGTGACTACATGGACTTGAAGATGTTTGGCTGATAAGCATCAGTCTTACAACCTGGTTGCCAGAGCATTCAGATAAGTTACAGAACATATTTGCCAGCACTTGATCACTATCCAAAAAATGTAGAGCATCCTGGAAGTGAGAGAAGCAACAGCTGGCTGCCTGACTCTAGTCTATTTGTTAGGGCATTTGCCTAAGATATTTTTTATTTATACATGTGCTTCTAAAGTAGCTCTCCCTCTTCAACATACTCCTGTGATTTTTTGATGCAAACAGTACTAAGGAAATCCCAGAGTTATTCCTCAGGATATCCTTACTGGATGGCCCTTAACAGATCAGGCATCTTAGGAGAGTGGTTTGACCCACATATGATCTGCACTGCTGTCTTCTAGATTGCATCTTACTGACAGAAAAGACCCTGATTTTCTCATTTGTGTGAATCTCTACCTTCTATGAGATCTCTCTGTGTTAGACATTTAACTCTGAATTTGACTTTCTATAGAATGCCCTGACAGAAACCTTGGAGGCATAAATGGTTGAAGAATCAATTTGGCAGTGCTGAAAAAGGAGATAAGTCTGACCAATTAGAACCAGATTATCCTAGGTTTCAGGTTTCTTGAGAAAAAGGTTCTTTGAATAGTTAATTGAACATTACTTAGCAGAAGGTTTGACCTTCTCAGGGGTTTCTGGATCACTTATAAGACATTAAATGTCACCAAAACTGGTAAAAAGTTGCTAAATAGAGATGCATAATTCAATTTTCAGAATCAAAAGTCTGGAAAAGCTCTTGCCTGGGATTCACATACTGAGAGTTGCTGTATTGCTATGCAGAATCTTTAATAGCTGACTTCAAAACAGAAGAACTGAATTGGTATAAATTATAAATAGAGTGGAAAAGCTATCCAGAAATGAACAAAAAATCCTCCAAAAATCTTCAATGCAAAAAAATTCATGATAATTTAAAATGCATTAAGTATTCAACCTATCTCTGATGGGAAATTATCCCATTTTATTCCAATACATTCTGAAATAAATTTTATTTTTAAAATCATAATACATGAGGGAGGAGACTATTTTTGTTATAAAACCAAGTTATTCTGAGAATGCCAGAAGAGACAAAGTGTCTGCTTTTAATTTTCAATCCATTTTTCAGTTTGTGTTATTGTAATTAGAAAAGAGTAAATGGTTTCACAGCAAATTTTACTGCAAGTTGAATTTCATAAATTTAATTTTCCATCAAAATAATTCAAAGTATTTCCCAGTTCTAATAATATTCTTGAATCTTGATAATTCTATTTCATTATCTTATCTTGTGGATGAAAAAATTAAATGTGTGTAAAATTTAAATTTAAAAATATGTACAAGAGAATCCCCAGATAACTGCGGTAAGAAGAAATGTTATGATGTAAGGATAACTTGTGGAAGACAGGTAATCTAAAAACAGTGATGTTTGAAATTATAAAGATAAAACAGAGATATTGTGTCACTGAAGAGAGATATTCTTTGCTGTCTGATTGGTCCCACATTGCTTTGATTCTTGCTATCTGAAGGTGGAAATCACAGAACTGCTTGGCTGTCCTGCTCTGGTCCCACATTGCTTTGATTCTTGCTATCTGAAGGTGGAAATCACAGAACTGCTTGGTTGTCCTGCTCTTAATTTAATTTCATAAAAGTGCCTTTAAAAGAAATTGTAATGGGGTTCCCTATTGAAGCCCTTAAACATGATAAAAAAACTTATAGTCCTACTCTCACATTAATCAATGGTCATCAGCAGTATCTAGTATTTGCAAAATTGAGCCTCTTATAGAAATGTTAGATTTCTGAATCCTCTGTAGAAAATTATAGGGATATTATTTTCTATGAACTTCTAAAAGATGGAGTTTTTCTCTTCCATGCACAGACTGCCTGAGTCATAGGGGCTTTTATTAATTATTGAAGTCCTTTCTTCAGAATTTGCTTTTCCTCAAGTATCATATTGTACACCAGGTGCCATGACATTTTTCCACACTGTACGTAAGGATGCAAATTGTATTTTCTAGTCTCAAATCACCAGTTTAAGTGAAGTTGTGACTATGTGCCAGCCAACAGCTATTTTTCCTTTTTCTATCAAATCATCTGTCTAAGGTCCCATTCAGAAATCACTTCCCTCAACTTCTTTTAAATAAGCTGTGGAAAAGCTATCAGATACTGAAGTGAGATTTTTGCCGTTGAATTTGTTTTGACCTAAGCTAGAGAGTTGAATGCACCACATCTGTTCTGACAGAGTATTCAAAGTATTCCAAATGGAGCAAAGAGCTCCCAGGCTTCAGTAATGTAGCTAGCAATTATCTATTAGATGGTGCAAACACATATTTTGTAGTGATGTTTCCTATGTTATTTCTTAAAAACACTTTTGATCTAAATAAAGCCAGTAATTGATGTCTTCTGATCAACTTGTGCCATCAAACTCAAGGTAAGAGCTTTTGCTGAAACCTGAGGAGCTGCTCCTGACTGCACCTTGAATCTGAGGAGAAAGGAATACAAATTCTCCCATGCAAATGCTGAGGGAACTGTCTGACTCACAATATTCTCCCCATGAGTTGTACCGGGTCTCAGTGTGATGATGGTCAGACACACAGTTGTAACTATATATATTTATATGAATATTGCTAGGTTCTGCATCTGGGTTGGAGCAATCCCAATCATAAAGACAAACTCAGGGATGAAGAGACTGGGAGCAAGCCTAAGGGGAAGGACTTACTGGTGGAGTAAGTCTGGACATGACTCAGTAATGTGCACTGGCCCCTCAGAAAGCCAATGGTGTCCTGGGCTGCATTGAAAGCAGCGTGACCAGCAGGATAAGGGAGGGGATTCTGCCCCTCTGCTCTGCCCTGGTGAGATCCCACCAGTGGAACTGTGTGTACAACTCCTCAAAGTAAGAAGAATGTGGACCTGCTGGAGTGAGTCCAGAGTATGTCCATGAAGATGCTCAGAGGACTGGAGCATTTCTTTGGTGACAGGCTGAGAAAGTTGGGGCTGCTGAGCCTGAAGAAGAGAAGGCTCTGGGGAGACCTGATTGAGTCCTTTCAATACTTAGAGGGAGCTTATAAAAAAGAGGGAGAGAGACATTTTTTCCAAGGCTTGGAGTGACAAGACAAGGGGCAATGGTTTTTGTGCTGACCCTGTAAATTGACAGTCGCCAGGGGCAAGGTGGTTTGTGCACCAAGGTTTATATGACATCAACCGCATTAAAGAGTAGAATTGCCTCTCTGATGCATGAGGATTTGCAGCTTCTTTAGCTTTATCTCCCTCCATAAGTACAAACTTGACTAGTTGCAATAGAAGAATTCTGTTTAGAGTGCTGCAGGTGAAGTTTTGAGGAGCTGACCTGTGTTCCATTGAGTCTACACTTTGAGTACACATTATGTGGAGAGGTACTACCCCCAGTACTAAAATGACCTCTTTAGGATTGCACCTTTTTTTCCCCTTGTTTTATACAACTTGAAAGGGTAGAAAGGACAAAGTGATCACTCTCAAGTGTTAATTATGAACATCTTAATTGAATCTCCATTAGGTTTTTTTCTGTCCTCACCGTCTAATTCTCCTAGTTAAAATCTCCTGGCAGATGTAAAATATTCACAGCAGAAGAAACTTCTGCAGACATTTGAAGATATATCAGGAGGTAAATCTGCCATAAAGGTTACATTAGGCTTTTAAATTAAAACAGACATAAATTTCTCTATTTCGCACTTTAATGATCAAATGTAATCTTCAAAGGTTCTACTAGCTGTTAATTTTTTCTAGAACGCTTATGAGCGAAAACAAACTGTTCCATTAGTAGCAGAACTAATGAAACTTGCTTTCCTATTGTCATCAGTCCTTGCACACCAGCCCACACTTGTTTGCAACCACCACAGCAGGAGTGTAGCTTATGTACCTGCTAAAGGAGTTTTATTTTTCTTCCTGTATGTTTCTCTTTCTCCTTGGAAAAGATTTGGACTGAGCTCTTTCTGATTTTCCATTACTAAAAGAATAAATACTGTCTTCTCCCTAGGAGTAAGTTTCTAATGGGGAAAAAGGGGAAATTAATACTTTAATATCCTTAAAAACTTGTCCGCTTTCAAATATGAATGAAGTAAGCTCATGGAGGGGACAGTGAAAGTATTATCACTTGATTTTTACTTTTTAAGAAAGCTCATTAAATTCAATATGCTCTATAAAAATTGAGATGGAACCTGGTTTTGAAATGCAGCTTTAAGGGCATTACTTTACTTTAAATATGGGCCAATAGTTCCTAAGAAAATTCTAGCTCTGTGAAACAGTATAAGTTTTCTGTTCTTTGTCAAGTGGAGAGAATTGGATACCTTGGGAGGGCTTTCACTTCAGCTGATTTTAATGTTGCTGAACATTTGCTTTGAAATGGAATTAACCCTGACTTGCTCACCTCTGACTCAAGAGGTTGTCTGTGGTGAATGATTCAGATACTGATATTTAGTGAAAGATATATATCTGCAGCCATTTGTGAGCTGTTGTTTGTTTCTTAAAATAAAAAAAAAAAAAATCACTCAATCTAATTTCTGTGAGCTGGATCCAGATTTGTGTAACAAATCTGTTGCAGTTAAGGTTGAAACTAAGTTCTGAATTTGGGAGACATAGTTGGGGTACTGTTTGAGAATGAATCTCTGAGAGAGGTTTTGGGCCTGTTCATGTTGATTGGACTTTACCATAGGTATTTTTGTAGGAAGTTCTTGTGGGACAGGTAGTGCTTCTGTGAGGTCTTCATATTAGGGTTGCACAATTCTTGGCAATGATTCTTAGTTCAGGTTGGTGGGGCAGCAGTGATGATTAGTCTGTTTTACTAAAACCCCTTTTTCTGTTACATTGAGAAACTAGTGGTGTCTTTGACATTAAGGAGCTATTTTTAATTCACAGTGTAGTTCTATTTCTTTGATTTGAAAACATGGGGTTTTAAACTAAGCAGGCAGTAAAACTACAGTGGTATTCCAATTTTTATAGGGATTATTCTTAATTTGCAGAAATAACATTATTTGCAGGTAAAAAAGATGCTAACGCTCTGTCTTTCTGCTAATGAATGTGGTCTCCCAGAATACTAACTTAAGGGTTCCTTTTGGGCTTTTTGCTGTGGTCATGAGTCTCTTTTCTGTCCTCTATTTTGTCATGTCTCAAATTTCCCCTGATGTATTCAATCATAACTGAACAGAAGCTTATTTCAGTTGCTTACAAAAATCACAAGCAGGAGGGGTTATGATCTGAAGGAAGGGATAGGAGGAAAACTACTGCACCTGGTGCCTTGCAGCACACCTGGTGTGAAGCTGCAGGGGTATGGGTGTTGTTGAAACTGAAATTTCTCCAAGAAATTTATTTCTGCCTGGATCAGTGACTCTTCTAATTCAAATAACTCTTTGTGCTGTGGTACTTACTGAAAATCAACAATGACTGCTTTTAAAGACACTTTAAAGACGTAAACTGATAAGAAAATCAAGATTTTCAAAGCCAGAAAGATGAAAGAATTAGTTTTCCTGAAGCTTCTCCACTGTGAAATGCAAGTGTGGAACTTATATTTCACAGTGGAACAACTGGCTTAAGCTTCTTCCAATTAGCTTCCAACAATTTGTAGATACACAGTGCTGTATATGCAGTTGCTATTTTCTCTGTGAATTTTTGTTTCTTGAAACAATACAGCAATTACCAATGATAATGCAGGGGAGGGGAGAAAAGTTCTGGTTTTGTTTAACAAAAAACATCCTTTATTACTCTGGCAGGTGCACGAGCCATTTTGTCACAAAGTTTTCTTTGAAAAGGAATCAGCACATTCTGTTGCTTTGCAGAAGGCAAGTATGATTTGGAAGATAAAAGCAGTTACATATAAAAGAGCTCCATTTACATTCAGGCATCGTTGCTTGGATGAGTACGTGAAAGAAATCCTCTTTACAATATGTATTTCAAAACTGAGGAAAGAAAAGCAATCTTACCCATGGATTTAAAATATGCTCATTAGTGTTGAAGAAGGAAGTAAATGAAAACAATTATGAAGTTTTAAATTCTCTTAAACTTTATTTGCTATGAATACAATTGCTTCAATGCAATCTCTGATGACAGTGCTTGGATGGGAATTTGAGATTTTAAAACTTCAAGATGCCTAGGACATGAAATCTTGTGTTTCTGACAAACTCCTGTCAGACACAGATACAAATGAGATTGGATATTTAGAGCTTGAGAGTGAAATCCTTGAACAGAACATATCCCAGTATCTGGGAGGAGACAGATAGGAAGAGGTTTTGACTTGGATGCCACTCTCAGACAAAAATATAGACTAGGATTTTGAGATTTAAAACTGCGTGTGATTAAATAATAGGAATTCTATTTTCTTTTAGCACGTGCTAGAAGGGAAAGATTGGAAGTTAGGTGATGACTGTTCTTCCTTTGGTGGTGAATTTTAATAGCATGTTTTTTTCCTTATCAGAAGGCTTAACAGGGAAGGCAGGAGCTAAAACAGAGCTGGTGACTAGGATACCACGCCAGCTGTTGACTTGCCAATTCCAAATGTTTATTTTGAAGTAAAAAGCCTCCTATGTTCATTAGTATCCTACTTGGACACTTTAAAGAATGTCTTTTAGTGTCAGAAATGAATAGCAATGTAAGAAAACACAAAAAGTATGCCTGTTGTATTTAAAGTGTTTAGCATTGTTAATATTGTTAGCACTGCCACTGAAGAATATGCCGTGAAGTCCTGGCCACAGATTGGAAAAGGTGCCTCCTATTTCCTTTTACTTTCCAGATGAATCAAAGTCTTACTTTCATCAGGTTTTCTCCATTAGTTTTAGATTTTTAAGACATTGTGATTTTGGTTTGAATTAGCTGCTGTCATCTTATATTGGTCTATAACTAAAGGCATTTTTTAACCCTCATTCATTTCCATGCATATCTTCCATGTTTTGATGATAATTCTAAACCAGATTGCAAAATTATTTTTCAACTGTTCCTTGAAATCAATGTGCATTTTGATATTTACCTGCAAGATAATTGTTATCAGGTTATGTGTAATGAAAACTGCAGTACTATCCAGATAATATTAACAGGTAGATTAAACATTTTAACTTTTTTTTTCTTACATTTAGTTAATCTAATTTATGCAGAATGTGTTTATAAAGCTGACCTTTTTTAACCTTCATTTCTTCTTTCTATTTGTGAAAAGTGCAAGGTATCGCATAACAAATCCCTGGGACATCTAAAAATCTGGTTAAGGGAAAAAATTGCTGGAATTACTGGCTTTAAAATGTCCAAGCATTGATATTCAGCATCTTTATTAGTGTTCCATTGCAATTCCCAATCCATTTCTATTGAGATCATGGAAAAAGAATTTATTTCCTTAGAGGTAGCCTAATATCTGTGAACTCCCATAACCATTAACTAATAAGAAAGTACTCAGCTGGCTAATGTAACACTATAATATGTTTAGAAATGCTATATGTTTGTATAGTTCAAATTCCACTGTGTCCTAGTTTAAAAAAAGTAAATTATTATTCTGTCACACAATTTATAACCAAATTTTATGTCTAAAACACTTGCATATAAAGGATGTTTTCATGTTAAACATGGCAATAATTCATTGTGCTACAGAATCAACTCTTCAGATTGTGTTTTTTGATTGAAAATTTACTTCTCAGCCACAAAAAGTTTAAATACTATTTCTCCCTTTGAAAAAGGCAGAATGGGGAATTGCAGTGGTCTCTTCTTTGGCTAGAATGGATCTGTGTTTTAATGTTTCTTGGATCATGGTTCTCTAAGTGGAAGCTTTACTGCTGCTCCCATAGATGAAAATTAATTATTAATCTGCTATAGAGATAGCTTAAAAGTGCTTGTGCTGTAAGTAAATTTGTACTATTTATTTATAGTGTAAAAACAAAACATTCTATACAATTTTAAATTTCTGCATGTTGGGATTAAGGAAACATATTTCCTTCAATTAAGAGTCAAAATATTTCTTGTAGTATCTAACATGGTAGATACAAGGAAAGTTTGATTTTCCATATCATATTTTTAAAATAACAATTTTGCATATGAAACATATATGTAGGTTTTTTTTATTTCTGTGTAGTACTACTGAGTATCATCACCAAATGCTTAATTCTTTTGAGCCTCTGCATAATAATTTACAAGCTTCTGTATATTCTTGGCCTGTGTTCAAACTGATTGATTAATAGGTGCATCTTTGAAGCAATTTAATACCTTCAGCCACCTTTTCTCTGTTCCAAAAGTTCTTAAATATGAAGGTTAAAAAAAAAAAGGCCATACCAGAAACCATTTAAATTACAGAATGGAAAAATTATCCATCAGTGCATTTGTTTGCATAGGCACCCAACAGTTAAAATATGTATTTCTGGGTATTTAATATAATTGCAGATTTTTCCAAACATATTTAACTTGTTGACCTGCTCTCTGGATAGTCAAGCAGTAGAAAATTTCAGTGAAATGTAATAATTATTGCATGTTGCATTTGTTACCAGTAGAACAAAGTGATCAAGATTTTGCTTTTATGCCACAGCTCAAAAACACCCACACTGCTGCTGAGCACATTTAGCTTTAAACAACTGTGTCTGAAGCAGGCAGAGAAATTCCTGGCATGCTCCTTCTCTTTGTATTGCCTCTTCATTCATTTAAAGCCTTTGTATTGTTCTACTTCCTGCATTGAGTACTACTTAATATTGAGAATGTGAACTCAACAAAATTTATGAGAGAGAGAATACAGAAGTGTACCTAACAGATAAGACATAACATAGTATATTTGGATGTATAAATAGAAAATATTAGTAAATATTGCATTTGCATATTCTATTTGTTAATTAATTTTAGCATGTTGTAGAAGAATGCTACTTTAAGAAGACAGTGTGATCTGAGATTTACGACTACAGCACTCTTTTGAAGAACATTTGTGAAATGTGTGCACAGTCTCACTTTTACCTTAAAACTGTGAAGTGGACTTGGTATGCATGTTCCATTACTTAGAGTCTCTACAGAATAAAAACAGTACTCTATTTGTTTAGACAACCAGAAATCTTCTCTTTGGAGATACAGCTTATTAGCTAAGCAGATAAATATTTTCCACAGCTATTTTGGATTTTCTTATTCTCAGTATTGACAAATGGAATCCTGAAACACATTGCACCCCCAGTTTTTTCTATGAACCTTGGATGTATGAGTGATCTCCAGACTCTCTAGGGTTGGATACTTAGTTGCATATAAGAGAGAGCTTAATTTACAATTATATCTCTAAAACATTGAAAATACTTTATTGTCTCAGGAAGACCCAAGTGGCAGCGCTGATACTACAGAGCAGAGTATTTTCCTCTCTCCTTCCTCTTTTCAGCATCCCTGTCCTGTATTTCAGCATCCCTATCCTCATCCAAGAGGAATTGGATAAACGCTGGAATCTTCAGTCTTGTTAAATATTTCTCTGAAAGCAAACTTAATTTTGTTCAGACTAGAAGCATATGTTTGCTTTCTGAAAACGTGGAAACTAAATCACTTTTTAATGTGAGTACTAGAACTATGAAGTCTGTCAAATGAACTGTGTTGCATTATCTTGAAAGCTGCTGTCACACATTCATGAAGGTGAAGAGCTGTGTCTCTAATTTCATCAAACAGATTTTTATGTCTACCAGGTGCTAAGTTCAGAAGTCTGAGTGGCAGACACATGGGACAGACAGAGGATATCTAATACTGTACAAGCAAAAGTAATTTTGGAAGACCTTTTGAATCTGTGTGTGGAAGTATACAAATTTATTGTGAACTGTTCAGAAGAAGACAGTGCTAGTAAGTTTCAGATCAGGTCATCAGCCAAATCTGAACCCTTCAGCAGACTGGAACATCTATTACTTTGTTTTCCTTTCTCAAGTATTTTACTAGCAAGGACTGAACAGTCATATAAAAGTAAAAATATCTATGTCTTCAAGGGGAGTTTCAGTAATTTTAATAAACTGTCAAATATCTTGTAGAAAACTCTGTTCCTTTTATGACAGATAAAGGTTTCAGTGAAGTTGAGTATTTGTACAATTTATTTTAAGAAATGCAAACTTTTGCCATTTTATCTTAGTAGCTGGAGTTGATTGAAACTGTTTTTAAAATAACTTACCAGAAAATAGTAACATTTATTGAATTTTACAGACTGGTATAATCTTAAACTAAACTACTTAATAGGGAAAACCTTTGTTTTCCAATGTATGATGGGCTTGAATTTAAGCAAGTACAGCATTTAGTGCAAAACTCTATTGTTCCTTGAGGACTTTGACACTGGCTTTGTCTCTGCTATTTTCAAAACTCAAGTGCTTCACTGCTACCAATGAAAGAAATGTCAGACTTTTAGGAAGGGCAACTGAATACAGTTGATATTTTCATTTATATAGAAAAAAGGTTCAAACACGGATCCTGAAGTTTAGCTTTAAATCCACTTTTGTAGACATCTAAAGTTAGGACTAGAAACATAATTGATAATGAGATTCATGGTGTGTAACATCAGATGACAGGATCCCATCTGTTCATTCGTATTTCACAGGTCACTGACTGACAGAAATTCACTAAACTCTGTAATCAGTATTTGATAGACATGTCTGATCAAGAAGGCATAAGATATTGATGTGAAAATGCTAAGAAATCAGCATTTGCCACTTATTTGTTTAGCTTGTTTCAAGTCCTATCCATGTCTGATTTAAAAAATGCTAAATTTTAAATTGAAATACTTTGACATGTTCCTCAAGACCATATCAACACTGAATGCTCAAAGTGCTGAGGAAGTTAAGGATGATCTTCCTAAAAGGCATCTCCCAGAAAAAGCAAGTTGGATATTTGGATGAGGATGAGAAATTTTGAGAGCTGGGTCTGCAGGAGTGTGCAATGTCTTTGCAGAGCATCTAAACTTGATCCTAAATTCTGGCACTGAACCCCTGTGCAGGAACATAATAATGTTGTTTTATGAAGAAGTTAGGAAATGTTTTATGCCATCTTTAGAAGAGACTACATTGGAAATTATTTTTCTTTTAGTGTTGATACACCTTTTTCATGTGGATTAAGAAATCTTTTACCTCTAGTTATAACAGGATGTTGCATGTCCTGGTGTTTTACTCAGTGCTAAGAAAGTGGGGCAGATTCTCGATTGATCAAGGGCAACCTTACCAAAATCCTTGGGACCATGTGATCCCCCAAAGACTTAGCTGTTCTATTTGAAAATCTGGCTGTCTAACCTGAAGATATGGTTTCTTTTTCTTCTTTTGATACTATCATTTTATCAGATTATGATTTTTACTTACATCTTTTAAGAGATTCAGAATATCTGGGGGGGATATCTATCAAAAAAACCACCAGAGCAAATAATACTGTTTATAATGCTGCTTTGCTAATTGTTATCAACACTATAACAACATGAATAATAAATTTAAAAATGTTCAGGTAATACCAGAGGAACTATTATAAGAAAATAAGAAAAACATGTCTGATAGTCTGCTAGTATGAAAGTACTTTGTAACTTATTTCAAATAATGGGAAAGTTTAATTTACAAGTTACATAAACCAACTACTGCTTAGGTGCATTACATTTCTTAATTTGCTCTAATTTAGTGATAGGCTTTTGAGTCTAAGATATTAGACAACTGCATCTCCTGCTTTCATTGTAAAGAAATAGAATTTTCTTGTGTATTTGAGGTATAAAATTGTTCTTTGGATAGCATAGGTTAAGCAGTTTGCTGATTTTTGAGGGTTCCATAAATCTTTTAATCCAAGGTACTGGTGAGCCAGTGTCCTTACATGATTGTTTTAATGCTACTGCATATTGCCAGCTGTAATTCTTCCATTACACTGGGAACTAAAGAAACTTGTTTAAAGACTTCTTACTGCCATCTTCTAGCATAGAGAGTACTAATTTGCCATTGAAAAAAGGATTAAAAAAGAACAGTGATTTGTCATCATCTTGGGGTTAGCTGTTAAATTAAGTCTTGTGAGAAGAGAAAGGAATTTGGGGACAATACTGGAAGAGATGTAAAAGCATGAAATGGGTCATAAAGCAGTGGAAGTTATATATGAGACTTACTGGTCACTATGAACTAGGATGAGAATAATCTGGTTTTTTCAGATGTAGCATCAAGAGTTTTTAATAATGAAATGGTTTCTTATCTCCCCAAAGATGCATCAGTGAAAGAAATTATCTGGAAAAACAGCTGGAGACATCTTACTAACTGAAGGTCTAAGAGCAATCCTTTCCTAAGGAAAACTGTTTATTCACAGGCTGAGGGATTTCAGACAAAGGAGGAATGTAAGCCCTTGCTCTAGTTTCCCTGGCCAGCTACAGCTTTGCTGAGAGGTTTCAGAGGGGCCCTTGTCAGCATTTTGTCTAGACTTCTTTGCCCAGCTCAGCCCCTTAACAGAGGGTTTCTATTTTCAGGTTCTGCAGTTCTTATACACTGTTTAAGAAGATAATTTAACACTTTATATTACTTTTCTGAATAAGACAGGTAAAAACTTCATCTACACTTGTGATAATTACAATTTTCAAAGTTTCAATCAAAGGAAGCAAGCAAGATACTTTTAGCACCATTTTGAAAATTTTAAAATTTTACTCTTGCATTTCCCATCCTTGAATCTTTACTGACAATGTGATCTGATCTTTAATGCACCTTCACCAAAAATGCTAGTTATGCATAAGAAATTGATCATGTTACTCAGATAACTAATTGCTTAGATTTGGGCAGCTGGCCCACAGAAATTTTTGTCGTTTGTTTGTTTGTTTGTTTTTCCTGATGAAATTTTTTAGTTTCCTTCTAGCTAGCTTAGTTTAGATTAAATCAAGTGGGGCTATAATGCTTCTTTCTGTCTCTATTTGGTTTCTCTCAATGTTTATCAGTTTCATTGGAAGATGTTCTAAGAATCTTCTGCCTTTTTTTCAGGTTTCCTGAGCCTCTTTCAAATTAATTTGGCATTAGAAATAATAGAATTTTATCTATTAGGCATTAGAATTAATAGAAATTAGGTGTAATTTCTCCTTGTGCATCTCCACACCTGATCCTTATTTTGACAATTTTTATACAGGCCTGTGTAACACTTTTGAATAAAAGTGTAGAATAATTTTAGGTTAGAGATATCAGGACAGGTTCTCTAAAACAGGAAATAGGGCCTGCAGACATCTTGCCTGCCTTTTTCTCCTAGCAGGCTTTTCTTTTTGATGTAGCCCTAAGATGTGATTGATGTTGGAATGTTGAAATGCCCTAAATCAGTTGCCTCATTTAAATGCTATACTCTGGAAATACTGACAACATCCAAAAGACAGAGCTTTTTTGACCTGAAAGCTAAAGCATAACATTTTATTTGTTGGCCCAATAAAAGGTATTGCATTATCTGCCTTGTCAGTAGACACTGACATTCATAGTGCTTGGCCCTTATCCTAGAACACATAAAATGCCCTTGGTAAATTTTTTGTGAAAGGCTGGATAGACAACAGGCACCGTGACAGCAGCATATCTCTCTTCCCCGTCTCATTCAAACAGGAGCGATGGTGTGTTTAGTTTTTCCAGTAGGGGTGTTTCAGGATGATTACTATAATTGAATCTGGTAGCAGACACATTTGTGGCTTTGCAGATGTTGTAAAATAGCATTTAATGTTTTCTGTCATGAGTGTCTCGCAGCAGACTCTCTCCCCCACTCTTCCCATCCAGAGGAATGGATTACTCAGCTGAGGTAATAGCATTTATGTTTGTAAAGGAGTTAGCCCTCCAAGTGCACATCAGACCAGCTTTTTTATGTGATTATTGGCTTCCCATAGAATGTCAAGACAAAGCTGGCGATTCAGCACTGTCTAGACTGTGTTCTCAAAGCCATTCCTTGATACCCCACATTTCAAGGTGGAAACCTTGTCCCAAAAGTGGCTCGGGTAAAACAGAGGTTTCTACAGGAGAGAGGGGAGGAAGAGAGAGCTCACTGGCTCTGGCCCAATTTGGAATATTCTGAACTAGTCATGAGCAGGGCTTAAAGTTCAGCACGACTCACTAAAGAAAATCCAAATCTGGGTCCCACTAAAATAAAACATTCTGTAGCCATTCCTCTGGAAAGTGAGCGAAAGATAGGACAGTGTTTATGCAGGCAATGGTCTAAAAATTCAGGAACTGTGAAAAATTCTTGGACGGTTGGAATTCTTGGAACTTATTTTTTTACAGGTCCAGGGAAGATATGTCATTTCAGTATGGGCTATGCAGATTTGAACTTATACATGGAACTTCTCTGTCCTCATCCCTGAAGATTTACACCCCAACCAGCAAAATCTGAGGGCAGAGAATGATATGAAAGATAATTAATTTGCTGCTGAGAAATGCTGCATTTCAATAGGTTACAAAGAATAGTCATTTGGGTTGGAAAAGACCTTTAAAATCACTGAGTCCAACTGTTAACCTAACATCCCCAAGTATATCTCTAAATGATGTCCCTAAGTGCCGCATCTATGCATTCTTTAAATATATCAAGGGATGGTGACTCCACTACTTCCCTGTGCAGCTTGATAAATAAATTTTTCATAATATCCAGTATAAACCTGGATGAAAGTGTGTTCCCACTGGAGCACTGTTTGGGCAGCTGGATCAGTTGTGGTGGGTGCAGTGCTTGGTGACTTTTTACTCTGTGGGTAACAGTGCTCCTTAGTTGGGCTGTCTGGGTTTCAGTGATCTTCCTGTGCCCCTTCCTGCTCAAGGTGTCAATCCATGTCCTTGCTGATACACCACACCCTGGCTATGGGCACTCCCAAGGACTTTTATAGGGTTGGGGTGCTTGGTTGCCTTGGCTTCTGTCCTCACCCTGGTCTCATTTGCCACTGTGGCACAAGCTGTGAGCTCCTGGCAGGTATGTCTGCTCCCCTGACATTCCCCTAACACACCCATGTGCACCACACCAGAGCTTCCCACTGCAGCAACTGAGAATAAATCTCACAGGGAAAAAAATCTACCTTTTTAAATCTCTCAAGTTTTTAAGTATAGGTACAGATGATGTACTTGCTTTTCAGAAGGTATTAGTATTATAGGTGAAATATTGTTGACCTCTTTTGTGGTTTTTTGTTATTTGTTTGTTTGGGTTTTTCCTGAAGATGTTTTCTTTCCTCCCTGCTACATATTTTATTAAACAAGTGAAAATGATGTAGAACTTTAAAACTCTTCTTGCACTCACAGAAACTGGCTGGACATGCATGTGGGTCTTATTGGTTTGGAAATGCAAAAACTCATTTAGTACACAAATGTTCATCTAAATGACAGGAGAGAGCCTTTTAAAAAAGGCAGGCGCTGTATAAATGATTCCTATGTCCTGAAGTTCAGGAGTATTGAGTATTAGTAAGAACTTTTTATTAGGGATCTTAGAAAGAAGTGGGAACTAATTAAAATACTACACAGAAAACATGACAGAGTGAGTTCATATAATAATGATGGGAAATAGTCTGATTGGGTCCTGCAGAAACCTTGATGTGCCTTCAAAGAATCTTGGATCTAATTCAGTACTGTAGGTTGGAAAGTCATCAACGCTAAAAAGGGAACCTGTAATCTATGTGGGATATCATTTGAATACAAAAGAAAGGTTGTGACTTTCCTTTTATCTTCTCTTTCAGGCCTTTCCCAATAACTGTACAAGAATGCAGAATGAATCAGAACAGTCATTTACATTTCATTTGAATGCAGGTAGTATGTTTTGTGCTAAACCCTTGGGCTTACTTCTTACAGTGGAATTCAACTTTGAACAACTGTACAGAAAGACCAATCCTGTAGCAAGTAAGTATTAGAAAATACTCATCTGCTCATGTTTTATTTCTTCAATCCTACTACCTATTTATCTGTTTTCCACCTCTTACAAATGTGGGGGAGAGTCTCAACTCTTTTTTACTTAGAGAAATAAAATATTAGCTGTCACTCCTCTTTGGTGCAAGAAATGTTCTAGGGACAATTTCAATATGTATTTTAACAGACCAAAATCTTAGGGACGAATGTTTACTGCAGAAGGTTTTGTCAAAAGAAAACCCTGACTCCACTACATAAAATGCCTCTTTCTAATTATCAACTGGGATTTCTTTTTTTAACAAAAAACAAAACAAAACAAAAAAAAAAAAAAAACAAGAAACAAAACAAACAACAAAAAAACACAAAAAAACCCACCCCTAAAACATAATGTCACCTGACATGTTAGGTGGGAAAGTTTGTCATCTCATAAGTGCTACATGAAATTATGAAAAAATGTGTATACATTGGGGCATTTTGCTTCACTGTCAAGGTTGAAAGGAAGAAGATGATATTTTTTTCTTTTAGAACAGCCAAACAAGATGTTTACCATAGCAGGAATTCTATGACTAATTCAAACCAGTGACCATTCATGTAAAAGTTTTCTTTTCATGGAAGAAAGACCATTTTGATAAAAGAAAAATGTAAATAAAAAGAACAAACCTAGGAGCATAGGCCAACCTTTGATGCATGAGTAGGAATAAGAAAAAAAAAAGTGTAAAATTAATGCTTTTCTTGAGGAGAATTCTGTTCTTGTTAGAGTTTATAAAAGGATTTTAGTTTGGACAATGCTTTTCATTTTATGCTATTACATTTAACAATTGCATGTTGAAGTTCTCCTCTTGTAAGTTCAGGTATTTATAAATGAATTTGACAAAACCTACAAAAAAACAGGTTACTTCTGCAAAATGCATCTGGAGATGAGAATGTGTCATGGTAGGTTATCAGTGCATTGTGAACTATTGATTCCCTCCTGTGCTAGAACAGACTCTGTGGGTGCAAAATCAGGGATCTATCAATGAAGTTAAATGGCCACAATTGAGCACATTGAAAACTTGGTTCAATAAAGAAATAAGAACATTTCAACTCTTAGAGAAAGAAGGGGAGGGGGGTGCGGGGGGAAGTAAAAACAACAATATGAATAAAAAACCTAAAATTTTTTCCACTTTAGTGAGAGATTTAAGAATTCCAGAGTTCCAGTCCATTTGGTGTTTATTTTAATATGAAGCAAATTAAAAGGTAAATTGATTGCAATACGGAAATACCTAGTAATTGGGATTCCTGGAACTGAGTAGCTTATTAAAGTAGCAGAAGAATGTAGACTACTAAAGAAAGGCAGAATACAAGCAGATTTGTTTCCATAACAAGGAATACACTGCTGCTTTTCAGTTTTCTTAAGGCAGGCAATCAAATATGGCCATCAAGAAGCATGGCAAGTCTTTAATGCTTGAGCCTTATGTTAAGATTGATAGATCAAATAGAGCAAGGTTGGATAGTTGGGTAAGGTGTGTGGCCTGTGTTATGGTCAAGTACTTGATCACAAAGTACTTGTTTAGCCTGAAGATTTGTGTCTTTACTGTAAAAGATCTTTTGTAAATGTTGCTTTGATCCATACTGCCAAAGGTCTCTTAATCCTCAATTTACCTACAACTAGGTTGCTCAGAGAATTCATGCTTTTTAGAAATGCCTTAACACTTACATTTCAATTCCCTCAAAATCATCCATCTGACTCCTCTGCAGTTTTGAAGTAAGACTGTATTTTGTGCATTGCTAGCTGGAGTTGGGATGGACTTGGGATCAAGTTGCATGGCTTTTTGACTACGTGGTGGTTTGGGTTTTGGGGCAGAAACAAGGAAGGGCCCTCACAGAGCAGTAAGGAGACAAGTAAAGGGTTACCTGGATGTCCAGGGGTAGTGCATTCTCCCTGAGCAAATGTTTGCTGCCAGGCTGTTTGGTGCCATATCTGCTGTGTGGATCTTGGGTAGCAGTATGAAGATCTCTTCTTACTACACATGCTTGTTGGTCACGTGCATCACAGTCCACCTCTGTGCTATCAACACGGCACAGAATGGGAGCATTGTGGATGGCAATCCATATGTAATCACTGTGCAGAGCATATGGACTGGCAAGCAATGCTAACACACATTTGTCCTCATATGCCATGTTTTGTCCCTATAGATAATATAGTCGGTTTGTCAGTGACTAAAGAGGGCAAAACCGTATTCTTTGATTGAATTATTTATTACTCAACTGCAACAACAAAAAATGTGATTGCAGACAAAGCATTCTGTCCAGGTGGGTTTGTTTTATACCCGGTATTGAGTGTTTCATCTTAGCAAGAACATTGCCACATTTTTGTACAAAGTATGTGTCTGGCCATCTATGGAGTCATTGTGGGCCACAGATTTAGTGACAGTCAAAAGTCTCTATCATAATTTAATTTCATCTAGCATGGTCTCTATCATCATTTAATATATTTTCCAAATGAAGAGATTTGGCTAATTTTCATTCCAATTTGAAAATCTTTTAACTGCACTAAAAATGGAAGAAAGTTTCTCACTCTTTTTCTGACTGAAAACCCAGCAGGGAAGACTGATTTTTGAAGTGGTAAGAATTAAACAGTCCATGGACTGTTTATTCCATCTTTACTTACCCTAGTAAGATTAATTTTTTGCAGATCTGATCATTATACATCCCAAGGTGGACTATCAGTTCTGAAGGAAACCAGAAGCAATGAATAAGTCAGCTTCACTTCCTTGCAATGCTAGCAATATATGGGTTTCTAGTGCCCTTGTTAGCTAAATCAGAAATGCCACAGAAGTCTGAAGTCATAACATTGTTGCCCCTAAAAATTGCAGAAAATCACTTGCTTTTGTAATGAAATGTCATTTGTGGTGTGGGCTGTGCTTTCTAGATGTGGCCTGAAACAATTTTCATAGCAGTTGAAGTGTCCATATTGAAAGAAAAGGAACCAGAGGCCAAATGCATTACATCTTTTCAGCTGAATTCAATTTGTGATTCTAGAATGGAGATTAAGCTTTTACTAATAAAGCTTGCCATGAGGCTAAGAACAGAAAAGATAACCACTTTGCTCTTTTTGCTACTCATTTCTGGGACTGAAATGTGTCTGAACTTCTACAAAGGTGCAGAACAGCACTTCAGGATATTTTGGATAGTCTATTCTTCTTAGTGGGCTTTAAAAATACCTATTCTGGATCTTTTTCAAGTTGAAGCCTATTTCAGCTTTTATCTAGCACTCCTGCTTTTACTTCACTCCTGCATTGTTATAGCCAGAAACTCCATATATCTGTGTTTCAGGGGAAGGCAGATGAAATATCTGCTTTGGGGTTTTTTGTTGCTGTTTGTTTTGATTTTTTTTTCCTAAGTCTTCACTTTTTTTTGTTAGAGTAACATGGCTTTTACTTATTTGTGTAAATTCACATTTCTTATTGCTAAAGCCACTCTTCAAATTTAATCCTCATTTTGCAGTCCTAGTAGCAGAGCCTCGTATGGGTTAATTTCTGTAGCTGCCAGATAATTTGATGAAGCACTGACCACTTTGTCAGGAGAGCAGTCTCTGCTCAGGCTAAATATTCCATTCATCCTGCTGGGAGTTTTCTCATCTCTTCTTGAAGGAAAAATGGAGTTATAGGAAAGAGACAATATCCTCTGCAACTGTAAATCATTGTAGGATTGATTTTGGAGGGAGGATGAGATGGGGAGACAATGGTATAAAGGTATAAGAGGTAAGATATTTGGCCATAACAGGCAGAAAAAGGGAATTTTTTGCAGTGCAGTACCATATATTGCCTCTTTCAGGAAAGATCCTTCTCACGCAAAGGTGGCATCTGCAGGAGTTTGTACCTGTCCAGCCTGCAGGTACTGCAGTGAGTGGGGAAACTGTGAGGTGGAATAGCACTTAGACCTGTCTGCCACGAATATTCTGCCCCCAAATGTGCCCCTGGGAAGACAGTGAGAGCTCAATGCACTAGAAAATGCCAGTGGGTTGAATTTAAGTCAGGAAAATGTGATTTTCTCATCAAATTTTGCCAACCTGTAGAGAAAGGCATCAGTATTCAGCCTGAGCTGATAACAGGTTTAAAAGATGTAGTATAATCAGTGCTGCCAGGAGACAGCATAGACACATCATTCCTTGTGTGCTGCTGTAGAATAGAAATTACATTGTCCCAAAGGGCTCTGTTGAAATAGAACTTTGAGCTTTATGAAAAGTTGTGATACTTGGAGATCAGTGAACCAAAAGTTTCTCTTTTTTTTCTTTTTTATTTTTTCATACTTATCTGAGGAAGTAGGAGAAGTTTTAGTACAGTAATATTTGCTAAGGAGCTCTTGAAGGAGGCCTCATACTCTAATGCTTCCAGCAGGAAGCAACAACCTAAACAGCCTCAGGCAAGGCTTTTAAACGGACTCCAGGATACCCAGTAGGCTCTTTTTTGAGGGCTTCTCTTGATTTTACTGAAGGTAAGGAAAGAAAAAAATCTAAAGGAAATATTTTCCCAGTGTAGGTCTTTGACAGGATCTTTTTTATATATATATATATATAATATATGTCTTACTCTCCAGTCTTTGCTGAATGAATAGTGAGGGGATCGACACGGTCAGTTGGGATGCATGTAGAAATAAATAACAAAATGTTGAAGAGAAGCAGTCTTATTTACTTTAGTTAGAGATCACAAAAGCTACAGAACCACATGAGGTATGCAGAAATCTTCCAAGATTCTTCCAAGAAATCTTCTTCTTGGAAGAAGCACTGGCTGTGGGGACTTTTTCATTAGGTCCATTTATATCTCTGATTAGTTTTTAAGAGTACAACAATCTAACATTTGAAATCCACAGTCCCCTTTTAATGCTGAGTTACTGTGGAATATCACTTTTGCATAAGTGATGTGAGCATTGCTGAAAATTCAGGAAATGTCTCAGCTATGCAAGTTGGATCCTTAAATGGTGATTGACAAAATTTTTTAAGTGTCTGGGAGTCCTTTATAGGTTTGCATAGAAACAGCTCTTGTAATGAGATAAACATGAAGCCATAAATAAGTTTCAATGTTATTAAAAAATAAATCAGAACTTAACAATAATGGGAAAAGTTATGATTTCTTATTCTTCCTAAAATGTAAAAAAATGTGTAGAAATTTTGCCTTGCAACTTCTGTTGAAATTGAGGAGGGTAAAAAGTTTTAAATTTTTGATACCTTTATCCACATATTGTAGTGATTTCTGCATGCACTGATCACAAATTGTTACTTCTATTTACAGAAATGTAAACTGCCTGCATATTTGGTATAGAACAATTTGATTCTGTGTGAGGATAAGGAAGGTTGATCAAATAAGTGTCGGTTATGTTGACGGCAAATAAGGGACAACTCGTAATTGAATGGTCCTGGCAGCATGGCATCAGTTCATACATGACAGGGAAAGCAATATGAACACTTCCTTGTTTTCCTTGTGTGCCTCTTTAGCTGTCTGTGTTACCTTTGCATCAATTCTTCAGCAATGGCACTCTGTAAGAAGTGTCTCGCTGCCTATCAGGGAAAGCTGTTGCTCAAGATGGCAGTGCCAGGAAAAATGGATATATTTCCTTTCTCAAATTATGAACTACTGATGGTGGCTGTTATTTTCTTAGAAGGGATTCTGTTTCTGATATGATATTTGAGAGCCCAGAGGATGATCCTAAGTACCTCAAAGAGGCTCAGATACCAAGTCACTCTCTATGAGTTGAAGGCCAATCAATTCTTGATCAACAAGAACAAAATATAAGTTTTCCCTGATGCACTGCACACACAAAATTGATACCTGCTTGCAAAGTCTCCCTTCTTTCTCACAGCTGCTATTAGATTAACAGGCATCCTCACAGAAAAAATGCACCATTTTATGCCACATCATGGTGTGCTAGAAAACTTAGATAGGATGACATTAAAAAGCCTGGAATTAGCTAATCATGTGGGACCTTCAGAAATCCAACTGCTGGCAGAGCTGACCTTGCCCCAGGTAGGTGCAGGTGTGGCATGTTAATGTCTGGTTCAGAGCTTAGGACTGAATTAGAGCTAATCACTGCAGACAGTGTAGCAGGCTAGAGAGAACAAACAGTGATATATAGGTAGAGTAAAAGAAAATTGTGCTAAGTAAGAAAGGAATAAATAATTGGCTAGGTTTCTTTATTATTACCTTGTAATGAAAAAATTGAGTTTGTTACTGACCTGCTGTTAAAGCCAGTACCATTAAAGTGGAACTAGAATGTTAATAGTGTAAGTATTTTTTTCTGATATTTCTGGCTTAATGCATCTTTAATTAAATCTTTTGGAGCAACTACTTTGCTTTTCTTGGAAAGGAGAAAAAATTTTGGTAATAAACCATCGCTAATTTAGGGATATCATTTTTTTAACCATCAATGCAATTAGTAAATGTTGCTTGGATATTTTGAAGCAAGATTAAATGTTAGAGCTTTGCAATACACTCTGTAATGTTTTTACATGTGTAGCTCTTAGCATGCTGTTATAATAGCAAGGTGATAACAGTAAGATGATTGTTTCTTTTTGTTATTTTTTCAGTGCTTTCCCCATAGCAAGTACTGCCGAGCATGTGAAAGATATGCCACCAAATCTTCCCTTTCACAAACAAATAAAAGAACAACAAGTGTGGTATCAGTGAGGTTTAAGTAGATGGGAAAATTACCCTGAGTTTATCAGAGGCCAATGTGAACTTAAAGTAAACTCTTAAGTGACTGAAAGTTCAGTTCTGGCAATAGGTGCAGAAAGAATGGCTGGCTAGCTGACACACCTCAGGCTCTCACCGACATCCATTCACTTGCCTCTAACTCACAGTCATGGCTCAGGTGATGGTGATGGAGGGGTAATGCGCTAGGGTAGGGACTGTTCCTGAGGATGTACATCCCACTCATTTGCTATTTGTGTGAGGACAGTGGGAAAGGGAAAGCAGAATTAAAAAGGAAGGGATCAAAACCTTCTGAATTTTCATTTTCTAAGGGGGAAGAAGAAATGCAGTACTTAATGGATGGTGGTAGACTCCTTATGAGATCTAAAAGAGCCTATTTGTTTCTGTTAAAGAATAAAACTGGGGAAGTTCAGCTACTGCTCTGATATCCATGGAAAAAGAGAAAATTTGCTGGGAATATTGCTGATGCCAAATGAGCTTCTGTTCTCATTAAAATTCCCCCCCACACTGGCATATAGCTTTATTTGCTTCTACTCAGTCTTATTTCAATACCTGGCATGATGCATCAACAGGGAAGGAATCCTGAACTGCAATCACTGGCCTATGGCAATGGATAGGTGTAATGGCTTCCCTGGGGCTATTGTAGACAGCATTCAGGTCTGCTGTGGTGTAGCCAATATTGCTTTGCTTAAGACAAAAGGGTTTGCACCAGTAAAATACCTTTAAAACAGAATAATTGGTGTCCAGTGAGACAACATTTGTAAGATACTTTTCTTCTTTCCAGACTGGTATGGTTGGGTTCACCCCAGCTGGATATCAAGTGCCCACCAAAACTTCTTTTTGACTCCTCTCCTCAGCTGGACAGGGGAGAGGAAATGTAGTGAAAACCTTTTAGGCCAAGAAAAGGACAGGGTGTTTTGCTGGGTGTTTTGTGAAAGAAAAATACCAATGGCTCATCTCCTCTCCAAGTACTTTTTTGGTCAGGAACATCAAATGCCGTTGAAAGTCAGTAACTGTTAATGAGCAGGGAAACTTTTTATCTTTGGGAATATATATTTTTCCATGACAAAATAAAGGATAATAAATACATGCTTTGTGCTGATAGATTCTCTTAGTGAAACACAGCTATAAAGAACAAATTTTCAGCTGCCCTGTAATAAACATGTGTACTAGTCAGAAATAAGGTCTGCTGGGTTTGCACCTCAGAACAAAGATAATTTAGAACCACTAAGGAGCTTAAATAGCAATCTTGGGATGGTAACAAAAAGTCTTGAAAGTACAGACACAGGAACATGAAGGGCCCTAAGACCATAAGCACAAATGATCAGTCTGTATGCAACAGACTGGAGAGAAACTTGTTTTAGGGTATAATAAGAAATACTGTTTGGCTGTGCTGACTGAAGTGGCAGTAGCAGAACTGAGGTGTATATCCTGAACAGTGTTGAAAGCAGGAATCTCCTGCTAGAAGAATCTGGATATTCTGAAAAATGGTAAGGAAAATCAGCAAATGTCTGTTAATTCTTTTGCCAAGTACTGTATGCAGGGTTCAGGTAGCTTAATCATAAATAGAATTGTGCATCAACCTGTGGAAATTGACTATAACTCATTATACAGGCATCTTTGGATTGTTTTTGCAAGTCTGCAAATCAAATTGCTGAGTTAACTGTTTCTATACTTCAGAAAAGAGCATGCAGAATTGATCACTGTGATATCCTGTGCTGTACTGACGTACACACAAGTATCATCAGTAAAAAAATTCTACCCATGTTTTTGGTTAAGGTTTGGTTGATTATGTTTTGATCAATTTCTTTAGTTATATGCCTTTGAAAACTGGATATTAAACATAAATGCAACAGTACTTTGGGAAGGGCTTCAAAATTTCAGTCTGTACTCACAGTCATAGATATATTTTTCTCTCTGCATTTTGAAATAATGCCCTCTTAATACAGCCACTGCAGCAAATCCTGCTATCTATTCAGTTGATCACGCATTATGATTTGGTTTATCCTTTCAAGTGGGTTAGAATAAATGAGATTTTTCCATAGCTGAATTTCTAAGTTGCCTTAAGCTGAACTTGGCTATTGATGATGCTGTGGAAATGGTGAAAGTTGCACAGCACCATTCATCAGTACACTGGGAAAGTAACATCTGAAAGGATGGGAATTAGGTAAATGTTATGTATTAAGAAAAAAAAAAGGCAGCAAAACCCAAAGAGTTACATTATTTACTCTTATATTATTTACCATTTACATTATTTACCAGTGTTACAAAAATGTAGAAAATACCAAAAATAGTTGTTCATTTTCTGTGTGAAAAATAGTAAAGATGCTTTAAGAATTGGAGACAATGTATTTGATTTCCTCTTAAAGTGCAGAAAAGACACGATTAGCCATATCAGAAGAAACCAGATTGTGTGAGGTTGACATTGGCCAGCTGCCAGACTATCAAGTTGCCACTGTTTCACTCTGTCACAAAACAGGTGTTGGGAGGAACAAAAGAGGGGGAAAAAAGGAAGAAAATAAGAATTTTTAGCATATGCTGTAGAAGAGAGGAGAAAAAGAAAGAAATTGTAGTAATAATTTATCCAGACCTGGAAAGAATGGCCGAAATATTCTTAGTGCTTTGTTCGTGGTGTGGTTCCCACACTAGGCTGCTGGAGCACCTGTCTTGCTGCTCTTTCAATTTTTAATGCAAAATACAAACTCATTTTTTAGCAGGGGTTCAGAAAGACATTATATCAAAAAACCTAAAGACTTCTGTGTTTCAGAGGAACTGCTGGGAGCTCATCAGTTCTGAGCTTCCATGTTGGAAGTGGCACACATCATCATGGAGCCATGGACAAACTGAGCCTCACAGAGCTGTGGCCCTGCGTGCTCCTGCCTGGCTCCTAGAAATAAAGCAGAAGGAGAACGAGGAGAAATGCTACACAAATAAGTGTTTGTCTAAGTGCTGATATAATTTGGGGTGGGTCATGAGCTACAATGCTTACGTCGAAGAACTCTGCCCTGTAATTCATTAATCTCTACTGCTTTAATCCACAGCTGTTTCTGAGCCTGCTGCAGCTCTGGTGTCATGGGCAAACTGGACTCGAGGTACACTGAAGCAGTAAAAATAAGGATCACTGTCATGTGCACAAACAGTACAGAAAGAGAAGTGAAGTTGAAGAAATGTTCCTAGTAAAACACAGAGGCCTTAGGTTGTGAAATAACAGATCCTTACAGTTTCTTTTGAAATGTTATACATGTAGCACTAGTAGTTGGTATAAATTTCTTTTACTGACCTCTTTGGTGCACAGGCAGGCAGGCTGAGATTGTACCCAAGATTTAGGTATTATTTGGTATAGATCTAGGAATTAGAGGAGAGCCAGGTGTAAATTTTAGAGTTTGACTTTTCTTTGGCGATCTCCCTGCCTGAAGCTTCACAGGCTGAAATGTTTACAGAGTTAGATCAGAGAACAGCAGTGAATTTTAACATATCAAAGGCAGATTAGCCAAACTACTCCTAGGTAGCTGGGCCTTAATTTTTTTGGTGTTATGGGAAATGGCCTGTATCATAATTTTATCAAGAACATAAATTGTAAATACATTTCTCCTATTGGTATTTGACAGCTGTGTGGAACTGAAACTTCAGGTCTTCTAAGAAGGTAATCTAAGCAAAAGATCACCATCTAGCCCCATTTTTATTTATTTGTAGTTGTTTGAGGATTTTTTGGGTTTTTTCTTTCACTTCTTCCTTCTGCAATTACCTTTCAGTGTTTACTTGGAAATTTGAGAAACAAAAATATTTTGTCATTAATTCCTCTGTAATTCCTCTTTTGCAAACTTCTCATCTGTATCAGGTTCTAATACTTTTGTTTCACTTTCAGTCTAACATACCGCAAGGAATGTGTTTTCAATCAAACTGTGCATGTGCTTAATCCCTGCATTTTTGTTAGTGAAAGGCATTAGTTTTTTTCTAGCCTGAACTCCTTCTTTTTGATGAACAGCCTTTGCTCCTTAAGAGCTTTTGTACCTTTCATCTCTAGACCAGGTGAAGTGCTGCATTGCTTCATTCCTGAACAGATTTCCTTTAAGAGCTTTCTCTCTTCACAAAGAAATGAATAGCTCTTTGCAGAATGATATGGAGCTAGTCTCAGTTTGAAGAGAGTGAGAAACAAAGCAGTCTTTTGAATTAATGCTTTCCTACTGCATGTGGCTAATTAAAATCCATTATTGCTTCCTGCTTTCCAAAAATCAGTTGAGATATGGATTATTGGTGGTTTGTGCATAAAGCCTGAAGAAGATCACATTGTAAAGCAGTGAACAATTTGCAGCTTCATATTGAATGGTAATGTATCAGTGATCAGTATATTTGAACTGAGTGACCAAAATACTGTAAAACAAAACTGAATAAATTCTTACAGCACACACCCATGGTAACATCCAAACACCATTTTTAAAGGCTTTGATCCTTCTGAAGATATGAACAATACCCCTTCAGAAGGATCTGAGTATATATGTCAATTTGAATGCCTACACAAAGAATTGGATGCCAGGTGTTGAGTGATGCCCCAAACTTTGACACAAATATGTTTCTGTGAGCTGGTTTCCAAGAATTGCTATCTGTTGTAGTGCTATTGGAATGACAATATCTAAGCAAATGTATGGAGTTGGAACTTCCGGTAGATTTATTTTTTCTCATTGAAAAACCTGGAGTTATTTGAGCTCTCCATTTTGTAAGAAGGTATTCAGAGTTTGAAGGTTTTTTTGTGAGATTTGAACTTGGTAGGCTAACATGGATATGGGAAAAGACATGCTAGTTCAAAGTTGATCACTCTTGCCTGAAAATTTGCTCTTGGTATAGTTGCCACCACCTTCAGAACAGCCAGACTGGGAGGGTACAAAGAGCTTGATCTTGTGTAAGCCAAGGAGGGTTTTCTAAATATTGGCCATGTGTTTATAGAGAACTTTCACTGTAAGATATTTCAAAAGAACTGCCTCAGGTGAATACACTGGTACTTCTAAAAAAATGGATTCTGTCAAGAAATTTATGGTTGTGCACACATAGCAAGGCATTGCACAGAAAACACCATTCTATAGTAAGGTAAGAGCTCGTGTACCCCTAGGGGCTGATTGTTGTTCCAGGCAGACGATGCTTTCATATCCATTGAAAGTACAATTTTAAATTCAGATGGTCTCTGTTGTGCTCTGACTATTTTATGAAGGGCCTTGCTTTCCAGCCTCATGCTGGCATACTAATTTGATAGTTATTTCTTTTCTAATTTCTTAGTCTCAGACCTAATCTTTATGCTCCTTCTAATTGTTTTTTATTATTACATTTACTGTTTTAAGCTCTGGTTTCTCTCTGTACCTTAAGTAGCTTGCTGCCAGTGCATCTTTGCTACACCACTGTGCACACAGTGTTCACTGCCTGTATTTGCATAATGAGCTAATCTTTGTTGGCTGATTACTTTGTGGAAAGAATTGAACTTTTAACTGATAATAATTGCAATCTATGAAACTGCACAGTCACCTCACAAATGATCAAAGTATTTTTGCTCAAAGTTCTGCTGAAATTGATGAGCTCTCACTCTACATATCAATCCCCAGCTGGAAACTTTACCTAACATTCAGCTCTATCAAAACAAAAACTGGGATCTTACTAGGTCAGTTGCTCTGGAGTTAATAAAAGTAAGATATTCCTAAAAAAATTCCCAATACTGTTCTTTGTATAGGTAATGATGTATCTTAAAATAGTTTTAGTTTGAGGCCAAGAGAGAAAAGCATGTACTTTTCCAAGCTATAGTTATAAACTGAGTGCTTTGCCCTGTGCACTGAGCTTACGATGCTAAAATTATACTTGCAAGCAGAACACACAAAACTTTAATTTCTTCAGACAGGTTAAATATGTTTGAAGCTACATATTAACATACCCATCATATCTAGCCTAAATTCCTTAATTTACTTTTTTTGTGGAAAAGATTTTGTGTTAGCATTGCTTTCTCTATTCACAGATGAAACTTTTGAAGTAGAATTTGCAAATAATATAATCATAGTGAATTTTTCATCAGGATTAAATAAAAATGTGTCAACATTGGCCTTTACTACATGGCCAATGAAGTAAAGTTGAATGTTTTGTTACAGTGATAATGTGCAGTTTCGTCCCTTGGTCTTTGTGAGCAGCACATTCTTTTTGTGAATGTTTTTCTCATAAACACAAACCATGAAATTGCTACTGTATTTCAAGGAATCCTTCATACATTCTGTCCCATGACCTGAATTTTTTTGAAATTCCAATAGGAACTGCTGGTACAAATACAAAGGAAAAGGCTCTTTCCTGAAGATCTTGCGTTAGTTTAGGTGGAAGGGGACCAAACATTCTTCTCCGTGTTCTACAGCTCTGGATTTGCAGAGAACTTGATTTGCATGCCATTGCCCACGAGGAGGGATGTGTAATGAGGAGCTAAGCACAACCCTTTCCTGGAAAAAGACATTTGAAGGCATGTATGTAGAGTTCTCCATATTGCTCATACTTTTAAGTAACGCTCAGAGTATTCAATTTATGACAAGCTTCCAGACAGGGTTCTGTTAGGCTCTGTGACAACTTTTAAAGAGTAGCAAGTTGAACAAACCCTTGTGTGAAGAGGCTGCGGTTAATGTCAGAGAGGCTGGAGAAAAGGCTGAAAGAGGCTGAAAAAAACCTTGGCTGATCCAAAACCACATTGTGAGAGTCCAAAATCAACCTGAGTTGACTGTATTGCCATCAATCTGGAATTTGCAAGTAATTGTTCAAGTACCCCTTTGCAGTTTGTACCCTGAAGTACCCCTAAGATGAGTTTGTTGTCTTCTACTGTTGCAATTGTTGTGTAACTTCACTGTTGTTTTTTAAAAAGCTGTAGGTGATATACTTGGCAGCTGTGGTATATAGTGGAAGAAAAGGACAGTTCAATTAGCAAGCTGAAATAGAAGCTATGTGCCAAAGGAAATCTGCTGTGAGTCTTACCAGGGTTTTTCCTGAAGGAAGACGTTTGTTTTATTATATTTGTCCTGGCATGACTTTATAATGCTGAATTGGTATCCCTAGTCATCTGTTTAGCCCAGAAATTAGTTTTTTGCACCTTTAAAACTAGATCTGAGAGCAAAGAGGGGAAGAAGGAGAAGCAGTGGAATGTCTGAGGTGGTTGTATTCAAAAACACAGAGATAGAGACCTTCAGCTCTCCTTCTCACAGACTCTGCTGTCTGCAGCATGGACAGACAGTGGGAGAAAGCTCTCCTTTGCTTTTTAGTTAGTTTTTGTTAGCTAGCTGAGGCAGAGAATTTCCGCAGACTGTGGTTTTTCTTTTTCTTGTAACTGTTCAAACCACTTCTGGATGCAAAACACCAGAGAACACCCAGAGAAGTTTCATTGTCTAATATTACTCATTTTTCCTTGTTTTGTGAGTACTTTGCTTGTTAAATAAACAGGGATTTTTCCAGTTTTCTCTAAGGAGATTTTTATCTCCCAAACTGGGTAGGGGGAGGAGCCGCTTGAATTTGCTTTCTAGAGGGACCCCTTCAGAGATTTCCTCCCTAAATTTGCCCTAAACCAGGACACTTAGTTAGAATCAGAAATAATATTTGGGTTTTTTCCAAGTTTCTGGCCCATTTTTATCTTCTGAAAGGGTCATTTGGAAGACCAGTTCTGACACTTACCTCCTCTGCTCTTCAAAGTCAAACTGGCTGCTCACAATCCAGACTATGATGTACCATAAAGAATGTTAATGTATTTCTTTAAATCTTTCAAACTTCTTCAGTGCTGAAATTTACAGTAGAAATAAGTTCATGTTGGGGGAAACAAACTATTCTTACTTTGGGATTTTGATGCTTTCATCTTCTCTACTGTAACAAATGACAGTTTAAGTGCTTGTGACACAAGTGGAGGACATTTTTCCATGTGCACACTATTAGTCATGTTACAGGTTCACCTTGCAACCCTGATGGGGCTTCCACACCCTACCTGAGCATCTAGAAAACAACCCTCACAAAATAAGATTATGTCCTTCTGCTGTTTTAATTATATAAAGCAGCTAGTGGAAGGATCTGATAGGAATCAGTGGTACAAGCAGTGTGACTATTAATCGCTCAGGCAGGGATTACAGAAGGTAGCAGCTTATTAAGATTTTTTTAGCTGCTTGAAACAGCATGCTCCAGGGGTTCTGTATTACCATTTTTCTGTAATGAGTATTATGTTTTAAATAGTTCCCTGCAATTTTGGGGGGCAGTGCTGATGGTGAAGTGGACTATTTTTTTTTTATGAAAGACATTTAAAAGGATTTGCCACTCTGAGAATAATCACTGAGCTTTTGGAAAATATTTGATGAAATCTGTTGTCAAAATTCTTTTGAGGCAAAGTGTCCCATTATTATTCACCAGAGAGGATGAGCTACCTGACTCAGGGTGGAAGATATCCCTGTTTTCCTCAGCATATTATGTTAGTTAGTTGCATGATGTTGTCCATAGCTGTGTGAAACAGCTGGCACCAAGAATAGCAGAGTGGTAGCTGCAGCCGTGTTGCAGACTAAAAACAGAACAATGGTTGTTAAACACTACACTGATAATTCTCCCACTTCTTCAGTTCAGGATGTTTTGGAAGCTTCAAGTCTACTGCATGTTGAAGGTCAAGGCAATTATTCAGGATATAAAATTAGTTTCTCTAAGTTGCATGGCTCCAAGTGACTTGGCTGAAAATTCATCAAATTTAATTTTCATGGGAGTCTGAAAGGGCTGGGATATCTAGAGACCATGGTTTCCTCTCACTTCCAGATTCTGTACAAAATTAATTTCCTACAAATATCTGAATGACTCCAAAATGATTTAGACAGATGGTCTAACTGGCTTCATGGGTCTATAGTTTCCCTCAGAAGGAATTCCTTGCCAAAATTGTATTTGTTCCAAACTTTGGTTTCCTATTTTCTAGCAGGAAGCTTTTCTCTGCTGATTTAGAGCTAGAGGAAAATGGCAGTGTAACCAAACACCATCCTGGATCAGCATGGGAAATAAGCTCTTTTGGAGAAGAAATCTTTGCCTAGAAAATCCATTACAGAAATTGTGACAGTATCCACATTATGGCATTGTTCACAACAGTAGTTTTACAAATCAAGAAAAGTTTTATCTGAAAAAACTACTTGTAAATATGCCTTCTAAGTGAAAATTGTCTGGCAATAGCCTGGATAACTAAAAAAAAAAAATTATCATATCTAAGACATCAAAAATTTTGAGGAGAGGGAAGCTAAATTGGATTGTTGTGCTTGTGAATGTCTGTGTTAAAACTAAAGCAGCATTTTAAAAGCTGAGTCAAATTTTAAAGGAGTTAATTCCCACAACATGGATGAATCTCATTCCATGACAGGCTTTTAGTTAGAGCAGAGAAAATACCAAGAGGAGATGAAATCTTTTGAGAGAGTAAACACTAATTTAAATGGTTAATTTCCCTTGGAGTTTTTATTCCTGTGGTGTTTGTTTCCTTAAAAATCTGCTCCAAAAAAGCTTGCTTTCTTCATTCATCATTTTAAGTGAATTTCATGTATTCTCCTTGTCTTGTTCTATTTCTGATCAGGAAACTGACCATATGAAATATTAGTCAGGTATCAGTTCCTGATTTAACACCATCTAACCTCATTTTTCAAACCATGTTGAAACCTCCCTATGCACCACTGCTCTGTATATTATGCTTTAAGGCATTTTGTTTTTTGTGATGAAACAGAATCAAACAACGTTATGCTCTGGAGCTGTGGGGATTTTTTAATTTACTGGTGTTTTGGTATCAAAGGAACAGGGAAGATGTTTTTTCCCTATACACTGATGAGTACACAAAACTTTTTGAATCAGTTCTTGCTAGGTGAAGTAGTAAAACTGGTAACTTAGTCATGATCTGAAATGTAAAGAATTGTTCTCCTTTAGCTTAGATGTTGAATAAAAATGAACTCTAAAAAGACAGGATCTGTCTAAATGGAAATGTCATTTTAAATTACTGGAAACTACCTTGAGTAATCTAGCTTGGAAGAGTCATATCTCTGTCTGCTTATGTATGATCAGTTAATAAACAAAATACCAGAAGATGTGTCATAAATATAGCCCGCAGATTTGCAGAAACAGTACAAACACTGCAGCTCTCGAAATTACTTCCTCATGGGAAATAAATGATAGTTACTTCTCCTGGCACAAATACACTGTTACATTTCAAACAAGTTTTTCATTTTTATCTGCGCAAATTAGGTAAAATTTTATCTTCTGTTCTAGTCCAATGTGATATATAGGTAGATATGATAATTTGAGAGGGAAAATGTATGCTGAAATTACCACCTATTCTTGAATCTATGGACAATTGCTATGGATTAGCTAAAAAGCATTTTAAGACAATACAAAATGGTTTAGAAAAGCTGAGACTTTTTAACTGTTGTCCTAGTGATTGAGCTGGACCTATTAAAACAGTCAAACCCAGAATTTTGAGTCCAACTATTTACCACTGATATATTTTTTTTCCTATCACATCTAAAATATTTTATTTCAAAGTTTCTAGTTGCTTTCACTGTCAGTATTTCTCTTGTTGTTGTGAACATTATATATTGTAATGGAGAAACTTTCTACCTGCAGAACTGTCATTAAAAAAAAAAAAAAAATTGGCAGAGATGAAGAGCTGAAAAGTATTTTTGGATAGTACTGGTTTTTATCCCAAAAGGCTGGCTCATGCTGCAGAGACTAAAGGAGGTAATTTGTACATGACACATCTTTTAGAAACAACACAGATATTTCTATCCAGCATGGCATCCCAGCTGATGGTCAGGGGCATATGACAGAGAGGCAGATGCAGCAGAGCTCAGTTTCCTCCAGTAGGAGCCTGGGTCAGGACTGCTGACAGCATATTTGGGAGGGTCATGTCTTCCTACTACCGGCTTCTCAGATTTCCAAGTTGGGGATTTATTTAGTGTCTTGTTTTGGGGGTTTTGCACCATTATGTTTATTTTAAATCAAGTTTAGTTATACATTTTAGGTACAAGGAAGGAAATACTTCTTATCCTTTAGTGCTTGGGCTGTCACTGGGGATTGGGAACAACAAGATAGCTGAAAATAACAGAGAGAGAAAGCCAGACAGAGGTAAATACAATCATGATGGAAAGAAAGGAAGAAGCAGCTGGAAGAGGAAACCAGAAAAATACAAATAGATTTTGAGATAGAAACTGTCTACATCGCAGTAGAATAGCTCCCTGAAAGAAAATAGGGAGCTGAATGGAGAAATTTATATATATATACCAGCAAAGCTGTATAAGGGAGTCTTCAGACTGGAGGTAATATAGCATGTGAGCATGTCTTCAGGTATCTGTTGCTATAATGGTCATTTGTTTTCACACTGTTATGGATTTAAAGAAGATGCCATTGGTTTCCCCATCACTTCAAGCTTTATTTCAGTCTACTTGTAATAGGTGTCAATGTCCTGTTTCTGTCATAGGGCAATTTTAAATTATTACCAGGTATTAAGATATAGCATTTACATAAGGTTTTCATGCACTAACTATTTTATGGATGTGCTCTAATTAATCATCTCAGCATATACAGAGTGTATGAAAATGTAGCTGTTTTGCAGATGGGAAAACTGAAGTCGATTGAATTGCTGGAAATGCAAAAACTGCTTTTATCAATAGCACTGCTTGGTAGTCAGGCTGATTGCTTTCTACTATTTGTATCTGCCTTTTCTTTCTGGTTATTGTGTACTGGACCTCTTTGGATTAATTTGATGCAGTAGTGATGAAAGTTATTACTATTAAGGGTCAGCTCTGCAGTACCTCTCTCTTCTTTGTTGGGGGACAAGGAATACAAAATGACAGCTATTGATATGGCAAGAGTTCCTAGGTTACTTGTATACCTATCACAAAGGCCTATTTTCCTGAAAAATTTCTGCTACAGCTAAAGGAACTGATGACTTACTTCATAATGGATATTTAATCACCCATGGTCTGTCTAAAAATATGTATATATTAGTGTTCAAGTGTTATTCACCACCTGGATGTTTGTTATTTGTTGTTTCTTGGTTTGAGATATATGCCTAAATAAGGTTATTTAAGAAAAGAGAAACTGCTATTAAGGTTAAAAGAATATATACCATGTAAGTCATAGCATTCACTGGCCTCAGTGTCAGGCAAGCACTTGGTTCGATCAGTTCTTGTCATAATTCCTTCCTCATACTTGCCAGCCTCTTTTATTAATGTAGGTGAGCTAACACAGTTCATAAAAGTGCAAAAGTATTTAAAACATATCTTGGCTAGACAGGAAAAAAAGCTAAATTTGTGAACTTATGAAATGCACAGTCAGGAAAGTAGAAATTAGTGGCAAAACCTTTGTCAATGTTCACTCCTAGGTTGCATATAATTTCAGAAATTTCACAGCAGGTTCTAATGTGTTTTATAATTTGAATTTGAGTATGGGCTCAATTAGTGTATATATAACCATTTTATCAAGCAAAGTTTTTCAGGAACTTTGCAGTAATCTTTAGATTCTCTCCCAGGAATGTGTTAACAAAATCTAAATTCAACATTTTTGGTTTCCATTGGACTTCCAAAACACTGTATCGTTAATTTATAATAAAAATATTTTGAGATTATGGATATTCTGTAAAAAAAATGCTATTGCATGTGGTGACAAAACATAGTATTTTCCCCTCTTCTTAAGCCAAATAATAAAGACTCTAATTTCATTCACAACAAAGGTTAATAATGCTTTATTACATAAAACTATTTATTTGGGTTTTTTTAAAGACAGGAGTATCAAGTCTTTTTTCATTGCATGTATTCAAACATTCCATTTTCTCAATATTATCCATAAAGTTGGAACAGAGAGTTTGGTTTCCATTTGTTGACTTTGCTTGCACATGAATACACAACAGCAGTTGTTTCTAAAGAAAAAAATCCCTTTGTCAGATCCAAGCAAAATAGGAAGGCTTTAGGACAGTGCTATAAGGAGATGACAAAAAGAGAATGAGTTGAGAACAGGTACAAGGCTTTATAAGGAAGAAACTTCAGCATCCTTCAGGTGGCTTCTGAAGCTGCCTTCTGCTAACTGAAAATGAGGCTGTGCACATAACCTGTCTGGTAAAATTGGGTTATCAAAAGTAGGCTATGTCTTATTGAAAAACTATATTCTGAAAACACTTCTTATTTATTTTACAGTATGTACATTTCAATAGCCTGGCTGATTTTAGGTGAGACTGAGGTATCAATCAATCAGCATCCTTTTAAAGGATGTAATCAAAACTGTAATATAAAGTGCTTGTTTGCTTCATCTATGTGTTCTGTGTTATGTTCCTCATGTCTTTCAGCAGCATTGGTCTGTAGAGCTCCTCCAAGCTTTCCATGTAGTCTAAATAATCACTCACTCGAAATCCATGCAGTGCTTCCTCCTGCACAGATACACAGAGAAAGCATGTATTAGTTAGGAAAAAAAATGTACAACTCAAATTTAATGAATTCCAAGCTTCTAAAGATAGCTCATTTTTTTCTGATTGTCAGAGCCTGGCTGTTTAAAATAGATTTTATTATGTTTTATTTAGAAATACAGATTTGGCAATATCTGCTTCCAGTCAGTTTTCTGTTTTTTTTTTAATCACACACTTGGCATCAGAGAATTTCATTTCACTGGGATGTTGTTTATCTAATTTCTGGAGAATATTTCATTGAAGATTTTTAAGGAAATGAAAGTAAGCTTTAAGAAGGGAAAGCCACGTACTAAAATATTCTTTTGAAAGAAGATTCCTACACCAGCACATGGCATAAGTTTATAAGTGTGGCTTTTATATCCAGCTAGATTGTAAAGAAAAACAGGAGATGAGGATTTTTTTTAATCAATGATAAAAGAAGATTTTCATGAAGTGCTTAAATAAAACCAGAATAAACCATTCTGCACTACTAAAAGTGAGTAATTCTTACTGATTCCAAAACACAGAGTAAAAGGAAGTGCCCTCAGAAAACAAATACATAATGTTCCTTCTCATGGCTACTATATTGGAGGGATAAGGAGGATGCCCCACAGAACACAGAATCCTGAAGAACGGTTAAGTGTAAAAAGGGTTAATTTGTTACTGTTGTGTACTCATCTACCAATCATTATTACCACTGTTGGCAGCATGTGCTGCAAAAAACTCTCTGGAGCCAGTCTCTGTGGACATAAGCTGTACCTCTGGTGTATTAACTGTGAATCTCTGCTAAGTAGAATTCTCCTGAGAACATCTACTCAGGCTTGGAAAACTGCACTTTGGCATCTGAACAGGAATTCAAAATAGTCTTTATATTTCTTCTCCTCTACACAGAAGCAAAGGTAAGATTTTACCTTCCAAGTTGCTCCTCATGCACTGTGAGAAAGCTGACTACGGTGGAATATAAAATTATATATATATATATACGCACACATATATCTGGAATTAAATAGCATGTAGTGACAGAACAAGGGGGAACGGCTTCAGACTCAAAGAGGGTAGGTTTAGATTTGGTATGAGGAAGAGCTTTACTGTGAGGATGGTGAGGCACTGAAAAGAAGTTGTGGAACACATTGGTAGTATTCAAGGCCAGGCTCAATGGTGTAGTGGAAGATGGATTGGAACTAGATGATGTTTAAGGTTCCTTCCAACCCAAACCATTCTACAGTTCATTTTTTTTTTTTGGTTTCAAGTAATTAAGACTTATCAATAGCAGGAGTTCAAGTTAAGTATGCTCCTTTTTTTCTGCACTGGTCACTCAATGAATTGCAGATGTTCCAGTACCGCATTAATTTACATTATTTTCTCATTAATTTAACAGTACCATGCCAAATGTTTAGTGTGTTTATACTGCATGTGGCAATGTACCATTTCTTTCTTCTGTATTTTACATATTCTATCCAACAATGCCATCAAGATACAGCTTTTAAGACACTTTGTCCAAAACCAGGGAAAAAAAACAATACATTCATTAGACGGTGTAGCAAATATTTTCAAGGAAGCTGATTGGGCTGAGATACTTTTCCATATTTAAGCATACATTAGTTGGATGCAAACTAGTCAGAAAACTATTATTCTTGGGACAGACTAAGATGCAGATACCTAGTTCGCAAAAAAATTTTGCCAGGTGAAAAAAAACTAGCAAAAAAGACAAAAATATCCCTGTGAAGAAGAGTAAGATACTGTATCAATTAATGACTGCAGCTACAGCTATGCACTACCCTGCAAAAAACCTGAAACCCAAACATAATTTATAATTGGGAAAGAATATGAAATTGCAAGGCTGGTTGTAGAGTAATTGGTATTTCTTCAAACTACCAGCTCAATCAGCTTCATGCTACATCTCTACAAGCTTCAGCAAGAGACAACTCTGCAAACCCACCTTTCTGGAGAGCACCTCGTTCAGTGAGATTGAGCCCAAATACAGACAACAGAATCAAATGCTCTCCTAATTTAATGAGCCTATTTTCTTTGCTCATGAATGAAATTGCTCAGTAAAAAATGCAGGAAAGCTATTTTCTGGAAAATAGAAAATTTCCTGCTAGGGAACAAATAAAATTAAAGTATTATTTCACTTGTTTAAAATGACTGAGTGAAATTCAGTAAGAGCTTCAGATTAAATATATATTAATATATATAATATATATAAATATATAATATTAAGTATATATCCTCAGTATTAAGAGCTTTGCTTCTCCTCAGCAGTTGAAAAATTAGGAAACCCTTACTTTGAGAAAAACCTGAAGATCTCGGGCTTCTGTGTGCTTCAGGATGTCTTGCTGTAGGTGTCTGAACAGAGAAATACATATATATATTTGATAATCAGGACCAAGGAAAATACATATGGCAATGTAGTGACAGATCTCACTCCAGTCCATGTAATTCCAGAAACACTGAGTTATCCATTGCAGACAGATCTAGATGAGAATGAAATTATATATAATTAAATCATTCTATACATTCAGTCATAATTAATCAGCTTTATCTCTTTTCTATACTACAGAACCGTTTCCCTGTAACATCACCCCAGCTATGAATAAAAGGGATAAAGTACAAAAGAAGCCAAGATTCACCATTTTTAACAGCCTCTGAATAGACTCCTAGTGAGTTAGACAAAACATTACAGCCTGTATCCATGCAGCTCACTTGTACGAATGTATTCCAGCGCCTCCTGAGGTTGAGACTCAAAGCCCAATGAAAGAAAAAGTGATTTTTTTCAAGATTTTGCTTTAAATGTGTACTAAAGGGTAATGACAGTGATGAAGACATGTTCAACATGCGTTTTCCTTTCAATTAAAGTAGTTATCTGCATTATAAATGAATGTTAGGTCCTTCCCTAAAACACATTTTCATTTAATGAAGTGAGTGTGAACAGAGTGACTCCTTTGCCCTGAACTAAATTACAATGTATTAAGAGGTATAATGAACATTTCATTTGGTTCTAGACCACAAATCTTCTGCTAGTCATTCCTTAAAGTGTTTAAAAATATGCAGCAGAATTACCACAATTCCAATTAGATGACAACCATAGTATGGCAGTAAATCTGTTTTGATGTATTTATTGAGGCACACAATCAATTAAATACATCAGAATTGTTTTTACAGTTCAGAGTTTGTTTTTAATGCTGCAGTAAAACTGCAAAATCACAGAGAAGATACAGTGGTACCCACGACTGGCATTTCAGTAGCTCATTAAATAAATGAAAAAAATCATTATTAGCAGTTCAGAACAGTATCTAGTGTACCACTGAATGCACACAATTAAAAAAAGGAAATAGTATAACTTGCACAAGAATAGCTGAAGGAGTGACTGTCCCCATGTATTTTCTTCATCCTAAAACAGGAACCTTATTACAAGCACCTTATTCCTATGCTGAGATAAATTCCTTCATCTGCTACTATTTTCTCCTCAAAAACCAAACCCCAAGATGACTACTTTAAGCAATGTTTGTACCACACTGGCATCTGCCCCATTAAAGAGTTTCTTCAGCTGCAAATCTTGCAGCAAAAAGGAATTTTGAAGGTACAGGATGAAAAATATTTTTCTTGCCTTGGCACAGCAATACACTTTCTCACTCTGGCAAGATGTCCTTTGCATTGACAATCTAACTCACTGCATGGAGCTCTTTACCCTTCATATGATTGCAATCTTTACAAACAATGCTTCATCCATAGCTTTCAATACTACCAAACAATTGTTGTAAGTAGGCAAAATGAAAGCTGGTGTTATAGATAATTATTCTGCTGTTGTAACACTTCTTTAATATGAAAGAACAGTGTGTTACCCGATTGCAATAGTTATAGTAGCTCATATAAAATTATTTTTTTCTCTAATATCACAGGAGCTGCTTCCTAGTATATAATTACTGCAAATTACCCACTTCTGTCCTATGGAAGATTATTCCAGGGAATAAGGTATTTTGTTTAAATGCTAAATCTGAGGATTTAGTATATATTATTTTTATCAATTTTTCTTCATGAACATGTAATAAAAGGTCATCAGCTCCTGTACACTGGTATTATTCTATGAGTCAGTCACTTTCTATTTTCAGATACTCATATAAGTCGCTATGTGTTCTTATCTCTTATCCTCAGTTTTATAACCACCACACAAGTGCCATTTAGAAAAAAATGGCCAGTAGTTCCTCAGTGTTCTTGATTTTGCAGATTTAAGTCAATAGGTTGATGATCATTTAATAGACTTTGATTGGTTACCTGGGATGGAGTGAAACCAGACATGTGGAAAGCTGAACAGACAAGGGGCAACTCAGCTTTCAGCAACATTTCAACGTGGTGAGCACTGCAAAAATAGACTGGATGGATGCCGTATTCCGCTGTTCTAACAGGCAGGTGCATCTGGTTAACAACAACAACAACATCATCATCATCATCAACAATGAAATTGAGGAACAGGATTACAGACTACAGAAATGTGTTGTTTTTTAATGCCTTGCTGAGAACAATATATAAAAATATAACCTTTATATATGTAAGATAAGTAATTCTGATTATTTTAGAGACAGGAAACAGGATAAACAAAATAGGTTGTACTTCCATCAAGAAAAACATGTGGTAACTAAAGTGTTAATAAATATATCCTGATTGTTACTGTGCATTAGTACTCTAGTTCCTTATTGTATACAGGCTTTAATTGTCAAAGCAGACATGGAGAAACTGTTGTTATATTTTAAACAGGAGAATAGAAATAAAAAAAAAGATTGATTTCTGCTGAATATTTTTCCTTCATTTTGTGGTGGAGTAAAACTTCATGGTATTTCAACTTGTTTTTTGTGTGCACATATCTTTGCAGTATGTGTGGAGGCTGTGAGCGAAATTCTATTATGTACAACAAAAGGAGCAGAGGTTTTATCACTACTGAAGGCTCTGGATATCAATGCCCAGTTCCAGCTAATGAATCCTTGGCAGCAGTGGTTTTTCAGCACTAGCAAAGTGAAGTAAATTTCAGCACAAATTTCATTATGTTGGAATAACCTCAGGCCAGATTCAGTGCTGAATAGACCGATATCATCACCCCTCTAGTGAACAAGACAGATCACTTGGTATTGCTACAGAAGCCACCATGCAGAAGAAACACAGAATCTAATCTGTGCTTTTTGTATCTCAGAGTTCTCTGGAAGTCTCTACTACAGTTTAGAGTTCATGTTCAAAACGTGACAATGTACAAAGGGTTTTATTTTAAATAGCTGGGAACTCCCATAATGAAAGATAGAAATGATGATTCCTATATTACAACCTCAATCCAGATACTGACAATTTAAAATTGTCAATCATACAGTCAGTATTTATGCAGTAATATTTTTTAAAATTTACTAAATATACTCAAATGTATTAAGTAAATTTCAAAACTGTCACTAAAAAAAAACCCAAAAATCAGATTGACAGACTTGCTCTCTTACTGGAATCTGATAATTAAAAAAAAAAAAGGTCATTCAGCAGTATCACTGACTTCACACAGAATTTAGTGCCACTAACAAAGTTTGTTTTACTGCCAGCTTTAAAATTCATTAACATTGTTTTCTGTCCACCTGCTACTTCTCTCCTTTTAAACAAAAGTTTGAGCAAATATCAGATCTACATTTTTCCATGAATTTTTCAGGGTCATGTATTTGGCTAGTGGGGCTTAAGGATAATATAATGCATTAGAAAAGTAAACAAACAAACAAAAAAAATGCCAAGAAAAAAAAAAAACTAAGGAGATTAATAAACTCTCATTTTTAAACTTTCAAAGGAGCATTTCAGAAAGAAACAGGTTATAAATTCTTACGGATAAATGCAGTCTTGGTAGCCAGAGAAATGCTGAAGCAAGAAGACGTGAAAATTGCTGAAGAAACATCAGTGTCCTCTCCCTGTCTCCTGACATTATGAGGAAGATGGAAGATGCAAACCAGTCATAACCAGCATAGTGCTCCTGCAAGCAGCCTGGACAGGAAGGTTAAGGAACTTGGGCAGAGATCTCCTCCTCACTCTCCTGCAGCAACCACAGCTCTCCTCCTTCTGAGGTCCTTGCACACAGAGCCAGGAGCTGGGTTGTTCGACACGGCCAAGGGGAACAGAGCTGCACAGAAGGCAGCATCAAGGCACAGTTGTCTCTCAAACTGAATTAAGAGAAACAATTTAAGCTGTTTTCCCCATATACTAAAATTTTTTAGTCCATACGTAGTCAAGCTAAATCAGTAAAAGTAAACAAAAAAGCAAGGAAATGCAAAAAAAATCTGCACCAAAATGAGTGTCCTTATAAAGTGTAAGAAAGGAGAAGAGTGGAGGAATAAAACAGGACTTAAAATTATTGGGGAAAAAAAAAGTAAAAAGCCTTAAAAATGAGATTTGGCACGTTCTGACTAATACACCTGAAGTATAATTTACTAGTGGTATGCAAATTTAACAGAGAATAATATAGCAAAGCTGCTTGAAAAGCTATTATCTGTTTTAATTTTTTTTACAGGAAGTTCCACGGTAGATCCAAAAGAACCAAAAGTCTAACCGCTCCTGTTGATCTGACTACACTTACCACACTTATCACTACATGGGCAGTATCATTAACAGTGTTGGTATTGTGGGAGTACCACAAATACTCAATGTTCAAAGGTTCATTGATGCAGGCTCTTTATCACATTCAAAGATGTGATCCCACTCCAAAACAGCTGATGAGAAAAGTGAATGCGATTTGCACTTCTAACAAAGTATGGGAACAAAAGGGTGAACATTTTCCTAAGTGCATTGGGAATGCATTTAACCTAATAAAATTTCAAAGTAAAAATGCTCTTTTAATTTTCTTTTTCTTTCCATAAATATAACACACCTACACCTCTATTAAAAGTACAAACCAGGAGTTCAAATTCCACTGAAATTTTTAGACAATATAACTTATACCATCAGGAAAGGATACAAAGTGAAGATACCACAGTTCTTTGCTGTTGTTTCAGAAACTCCTCACAATTCTTTAACACGAAACACAGCCCATTTTCGGCATCTTCTTTTAGCAAGTTTAAGTATTTTCCATATCTATTTCAAAAAGTTTAAAAAAAACCCTCTTTAATATTTTTGAATTCCTAAAAAGGAAGAACTCATATTTAATAAACCTGTAAAAGTTAAGCTGTCATAAAGTTGTTCATTACTAAAACTATGCTGTGGATATACACATAGATCATTAAATAAAACTTGTGCTCTACCTAGAAAGGATTCACAGCAAACATCTGCTGCTCATTGTTACAAATCCTCACCCAAATGCCCTTTAGTTCAGTTTTAGAGACAGTGGTGGGGACGAGCAAGTACTCCATCACACACAACTCAGTTTCTTCATGTACAATATTTAGAATTCGATATAATTATTGTGTGTGTAATTATTATAATCAGAATTCAAACATTAATGCTAAAGATAGCAATCCGTGGAAGTACAGACATCTAAGCTTTTCCTTCATCACAGCTCTGCAAATTACCAGCCAAATAAAATGTTTAAATGACATATAACTAAGCTTAGCTAAACAGAACCATTTAGAGAAGTAATGCAAGGGAAAAAAAGACACATAATTCAGGATAATGCAATTTTATGGTAAATCTTACTAGCACATTACAATTAGTCTTTACAAAAATAGAGGATAATAACATACATAAACTGTAAAGATAATTTAATTCTGTTCTAATACCTTTTTCAATTCTAGTTAGAATTCATTTTCTTAAAGTTTATCTTAGATTAAATGCTATAAAGCAATGAGTTGATGGATTAAGTATTATTAAAGTCATTCCATGAAAATCAAACAAATCCTAGAAATACTCTAGGGAAATAGTTTAATACCATGTACCTGACTGTCATTTCAACACCAAGCTGCTGCACAGATGAAAGGTTTTCTTTCTTCACATCTGCATCCATGGCTAAAACAAAATAAATTAAATAAACTGTTACAAGACATATGATTTGAACTGAATGCTAATGTAAAGCTCTATCTGCGTATGAATACCAACTCCGGAGAACTGTCTCCTATTCAAAATTATTTTGGTACTGTTTGGAAAGGAGTCATAAAAAAATCTCCATTCTTCACAAGACTTTTTTTAAAATGAAAATCACCCTCGTTTTAAGGAAATCTTCATGGTTGGTATGGTTATCATTACATTTACAGCAAGCAACATCTTTTTCAGCCCCATATCTGAGTAGAACTTTATCCTTTCTGGCCTCGAAATCAGGCAAGGCAGCCTATTCTGATCCACTTTCTACCATTCCAAAGGCCTTAAAATTTCCTAGCTGTAATTCCAACTTTATTAACAAAAATTCTATTCTGATATGAATCACAGAAAACTTTAAAACTGATAGATTTAATAAATTAATTAAATCCTATATTTACATGCATTTTTTCCTGCAGTAAAATATACCCCATTTTCTGCAGTTGTTTAAATTAAACATCCAAGCTAGAAAAAATTAATAAATAAGGATTTAAAGCAACCACTGCTGTAGCATTTCTCAAAATTTTAAATTCTAAATTGAATTTTAAATGGGCATTTTCCCTATCAGGTACAGGTTATCATCTAAGATAACTATACCACAGATAAAAATTGCAGTCTTATAATATTATGAGTTACAAAGCTGAGGGAATAAACCTTTACTATACTTCTTTGAAAGTGCTGCTTAAAACCAGAAAGAAAGGAAACAAATTAAAACCCTTATTAACTTACAATATTTGTTTAAAATGTAAATAAGAGATATGGCAGCAGAAGTTAAAGTATTTTCATGTAAACGATAAATGTAAAAATCTAATTAATCAAATCACACAGTAACTTCTTATGTATTTTTCCTATATCCTCAGACAGAGAAATCAAAGTGAAGGATTCCCTGACTATTCATGTAGCTAAAGACTCTATGTTCCTGCCACATAAACAGGGACTAAGGTATTAAACATGAAATAGTTACAAGTTCAGTGAGGAAAGGACTCAAAGGGAAAACAAACAAACAAAACAAAAAAACCCCACCAAAACCCAAAAAAATAAGATTCAATCTTCTCATATCAGATGAGGTAGGGCAAAATTTTTATGAAGAAAATAATACAGCAAAATACACTCGACAATGAAGCAATAAAATTCAGCAGAATAAGTATGGCAAGAATAAAACCCCACTCTGTTTTATATTTTTCACAGAGAACAATAATTTGTGTTAGGGTTGTGAGAAGTTAACCTTGTACCTTTGACAATATACTTATACATAACAAATATCAACTGCTCCTTGAATAAAATTATCTTACTCAATAATCTGATGGGACTGAAACAATAAACACACATCAGAGAGGTTTTCTGCAATCCAAAGAACAGAAGTTCAGATATCTTTTGCATAGCATACCAGCAGCGCAATCTTTGGAAGAATACATATAACTTCACAGGGTATTTCAGTTAAAACCCCATGGAGATTAGTGAAACATTTATAACTTTTTACAGCTCCTGTTCCAAGTTACCTGTTTACTCAGGCTGCAATTGCCATACGAAGTCAATATATTTTCAGTTTGTGTGTGCAAGTGGGAAGGCAAGAGGCATACATGCATCCTAGGAAATAGGGGGAATTTAAATGAGTTGGCTGTGGCTAATGACTAATTCAGTCCTAACAACACCATTTTTAATGGCAGCAGAGGGCAAGGACAGCAATGACCTCTAAGCTCCATTGCAGTCCTGCTTCCATTTTGAGGTTGATCCTCTTGTGGGTGGCAGTGCAGGTTTCCCAGTCCAGCAAGGGTGTAACAAAGAAAAGCTGTATCACAGCCCACTGTGTGACCCCAGTGTCCGCTCTGTAACAGTTTACAGCAAGTACTGAATGCTCATTGTCCATTAACATTAAAAGAACACAACTGACTTCACTGATTTTCATTGACTTTTCTTCTCTATTGTAACAATTTCTTAGTGGCTGGAAATGGCTTTTTTTTTCCACCACACTTCCTTTTTATATTTTTCTCTGTATTGTGAAGGAAGATAAAATTAACTTGAAGTCTGGACTGAATAATAATTCTCTATCACACAGTACCTTATCAAGGCAAAACCTCTTGCTTTCAGACACCACTGTATTCCACATAATCACAGCTCTGTATCCTCCTAATCCAAAAATTGTGGTTCTTTGTCCTGGGTCAAAAGTTGTTACTTTCCCTTTTGTTTATTACTTAAAAAACTGGGAAGACTAGGCCTAAGAACACTGTAAAGTCATTTAAAATACACAAAGGACTACTTTCCACTAATTAAAAACTGGACCTAGAAACCTTAAATGCTCCATTAAACTTAGAAAATGCTATGAAAAACAAGTGGAATATTGCAATCCATGGACAAAAAACTTGCTTGTTGTGACTGTACTATTGTGATGATGCCCACATATCTGATTTAATGCACGGAGTTAATTTTATACAAAAATGTTTTAACAAATATTTTTCAATATACCTGATACAACTGTCTTGAAACACAAAAGGTTTCATAACAAAAAGGCATGGAGAAAAATCAGTTCTCTAAATAAGAATGCCATTCATCGTCAAAGGCCAGACCACCTCTCTGAACTGTGAATTAATAATATGATACAGCACTCTGGCTATTATTAAATTGAATGAATAACATATTTTGGCAGCTTCCTTTTTATTTATCTTAAAGCAAAAAAATCTATGTTGAACAGATATTTCACACTTTTTTTTTTTAAATGAAAAACACTTTAAAACAGAAGCCAAAATTAAACTGGTGACTTGAAGGGTATCAAAATTCTCTAGGAGCTGATTTACAGTTTAAGAAAATTCTTAGAAAGCACCTCAATGGGCAGCACTTTTCAAAATGTTTTGTAGCATTCAGGAACACAAAAAGAGACTCCCATGAGGCATGATTTTTTAAATTATTAAACTCAGTCTATAGTATAAGCACTCCAGCATAAATTAAACTGCCATGCGTAGCCCTGTGGCATTCTTTCTGATCAGCCTACACTCCAATTAAGTTTACCATTTATATTAAGGATTGCTTTCTTATTAATTTTTCCTCTTACCATGACAAAGCTTTTCTGTGGTTAATTCAGAAAATGGGCTACATAGCATTCATACTGAAATGACAGGATGCTAAACTGAAACAGCTTTACAGCATATGTCATGTAACTTGTCTGTAATGGTCTTTGGATAATATTTAATTTATTTCCCTGTTTAAAGTGCTGTTACACCAAAGACACAACCGGTTTCCCTTTTTGTCTTAAGTAAAAAAATATTACTAAAGCTGTCACTCACATTATTGGCTTAGATCTTTCAGTTCCTGGTGCCCAGGCCAAATGGTTTTATGTCTATATAAATAATCTTTGGAATATACTAATGGATGCTAAATTTTAACTTCAGTGACCATAAGAAAGATTAGGTTTCTTGCTATGGATGAAAAAGACTTTTGATTCAAAGAAAATATTTAAGTAAAGGTTCTGCAAACAGCTGAAAATACCATGATAGCCAGAGCCACCTGCACGATTCTCACAAATGCTTTAAAATACTTAGAAGTATATAAGTATATTTGCTATCAGATTTCTAGTCTATGGCTTTGTCCATATAAACTGAAATTATGGAACTCATATTTTTTTTCCTTTGATTTATTATTTTTGTTAACAAACCAGCAGGTTTTCACTTACTCTTCTACAGGTACCTAAACACTAACCCTGTCCATTGGCAGATACCGAGGGAGGTAATATTAATCTTTATGCTATGCCAGTAACTATCCTTTCTTAAGAAAGTTTTCTATTTTAAAATTATTTAGACTTGTGGCAGAGCAAAATTTAGGAGTTTTTCTCCATAATCTGTTCTGCCATTGTGCTGCTGTTTTTTCATGACGTCACCTCCTTCAACCAGGCTACTCATCTAGAACATTTCTGACAGTCTGACTTCACATTCATTGTTAGAAATGTCTATAAAATAATCATTTTTCAAAGAAAAGTATTACTTTTGTTGGATTTGAACTGGGATTGGAGACAATGTAAACAAGATCCAAGAGTGACTGCAGGAGAATGGTGATGACTTCTCAGAGGTAACCTTATGCATAATTCTAGTTTTTGACTATCTGAAGTATTTGTTATGCCATCAGTACTCTTGTCATAACAAGACCAAAACATTGATATCTAGAACTTCAACTTATGTAATGATCATCTCAAACACTCAAGCTGTTTCTGGCAACAGCTTCATTAAGAATGAACCACATTTTCCATCCAGTTACCTAAATTGGCAATTGGTAAATGCTTTCTGATAACAGCATCTTCAAAATGGTGGACAGTTTGAAGAAGTCAATTTATCAAATGATGCAGAAAGAATGGAAAAATTCCCTTCCTTCTCCTTCCCTTTCAGCACAATTTCAGGTTGTAATCAGTGTTTCTCATTTGCTGCTCCTTCTGAACAGCTCTATATTGATACATTCCCCCTGGTGTTTTTAAAATTTCTCAGTTTGTTACCTGACACACCTGACCCTTTGAAGATTAAGAGCTCATTAAATGGTAGAAAGCTCCTAGAGATTTTGTTCAGAGAACTTGGGCTTATCTAGGAGAAGGAACACACCATGACATTTGAGTTTTATGGCCAAGACCTGAAATCCCGGAGGTTCTGTCTCTTTGCCAGTAAATGGCAGAGCTGTTTCAGAGACAAAGTCCAGTGGAAACAGAGGATTCGACTGCAAGGTCATCTGCAAAAACAGAGGTCCCAAAAAAACCTGCTGATCACAAAATATTGCAGCAGTCCCAAGTGTCTGCAACACATCATGGTCTGCAACACATCGTGGTCTGCAACACATCATGGAGATCAATTAAGGAGCACAAGACACCAATACATTAGATGACTTCACATTTCTCTGATAAATGGGTTGTTTAAACCTTGAGAAAACTATGACATTTTCACGAAGTGTTTCTGTTACAGTGAACTGGAATTTGCTAACAGAAAGGAAAGAGGCTATTTTAGGAACTTCGTATACCTAATATATAATGCATGGTATTTACTACTACAGCAAATTTCAGTTTCTTGCCATTTTATTACCTATTACAGCTAGACACCACGGGTTTAGTTTTCAATGTTTTAGGGTTTATAAAGGAGAAAGAAAAAATAAAAGCAAACTAGAAATTATTAATTCTAGGAAAGGGGACAGACAGAGATCATCAACATATGCACACACAGTCATCTGAGTAAGCATCACAGCAGTATATTGCTGCTGCTAGCAGAAAGTAAACTTCATGTAAGATTTGTGTTACTGTTTATAATTGAATATTGCAACTGCGTAGTTTTTTATCAGATATTTTTTCCTTCTCTCTTTTCTTGAAAATGGTAACAACCCAATATAATTTAATTTTTCCATATTTGCAAATTTTATAAGAGACTGAAATCCTAAGGGGTTCCACGACAGATGGATGACTGTGTTATTCTAATTACAACTAGCTACAGGTTTACAAGGCCGTCATTTTTTTAAGATAATCAAATTCTAATTTCAAGAAACATGATAAACGCTGAATATCTATGTGCTGTACTGAATCCACTTTCATGAAAAATGTGACTTTTCTTCATTGAAATGAAACAACTATTAGAAACTGGTTTTCAGTTCCTCAGACCCAAATTTATTTTGTTATCTTCTAACAACTCATTAGCTTTACCTCATACAAAAAAAGTCTCTACTGTAACTAGTTTTAGGATTTAGGTTAGATGGCTCTTTCAGGAGGATATGAAAAACATACGGTGAAATAACATGGCATTCAATAATTGTCCTTGAAGCAATTGCAATGCTTCATAAAAACTACCAGAAAACCTTGGGAAATGTACAGAAAGCTGGCCAATCATTATTCAATCAGTGAGAAAGCTAATTTTAAACAAATAAGGTCTGATAATGATTTGAGTGTGTTTTGTTGTCCCTTTGGTACAAACATAGGAAGCATAATGCATCCTGGGTTCTCAACACACATCACCCTCCCTTCATAGGAAGGCCATACTGTTTATTTTATGATGTAAAAAAGAACCCAAAATGAATGTCATTTTAGTTATATGACCCATTCTTAAAATCATGTCCTTTCACTGTTTCAGAGTAGAATTAGAATATGATCACAGATTCAGTTTTAGAGCCAGACTTTTGTTTCATGTCAATCAGCATGAATTTATTGGCCTAAACTAACTTCCCTGGTTAATCCTTATGGCTACACCTGTCTGGAAAAGGTGCTATGAAGACTTAATAACTGTTTTCCTATAAAAGTTAAAATAAACCTTTGATGATACATGGTGTTTACCTGAGCAACACTCTTTTCTGGGCTAGAGAACTCTTCACAAAAGAAGTCTGTGATAATGCTGTTGCTGACAGGGAAAGAACTCGATAGGGTACCAACCAGGCCTCTGCCTACCTCTTACCACCAGATTACTGACTACTCTTGAGAAGACTTCTTGTTGTCACATTTCCAAGCTTTTATTCATTAAAGCACATGGAATATCAAAAGCATTTGCACATGAAAACTCTTTCTTAGACAACCCATTAAATGTTGGAGTCTTTATTTGATAACCGAACAGGCAAACTTATCCAGAATTAATGCCTAGTAGTGCCTGTATAAGACCCAAAAACCCCCTCATACAGAAAACACAAAAATAAATATTAGACAGAGTTAGTTTATCATTAAAAGAAAATCTTTAAGGCTCAAGAAACCAAGAACTGAGGTTTTCACTATGTTATCTTTGGTTTTGTATCTACTCTTTTGGATTTTTCATTCTAGATAATTAATTGAACCTGCAATTATCTAGGGATTTTCAAACTTTGTTTTCTTTGAAGTTGACATTAAATTTTAGATAAATAATGCAGTGTTGATGCCACCTCTGTTTAATCAGTGGTTCGTGGTGAAATCAATTAAATAGAAGATCTAGGTTCAACTTTCCTGAATGTATTTTAAATCCCAACTTTGACCAGAAGATTGAGAGGAGTGGCTTAAAAGTAAGGTATTGATGAGTAAGGGAATGGAGTAAGGCCTACTGCTTCTCTTTCACATTAGATGGAAGCACTTAGCTATCATAATTAAGGAAGAGCAGGCTTGCTGTTTTTGCTGGGCAAGGCATCCATTCAGCGTCAGATGTTTCTTCTTCCTCTAGTTAGTTTTTGCATGTTTAGCTTTTAAAGGAACAACCAAAATTATTATTTGAATTAGGAAGTCACAGAAATATGTAATTAGCAAGACTTTTGAGTCCATGGAATTGCATTATTGCTCATTATGCATCATGAGAAGTTGAAAAGTAATACAGGACAAGACAAATATCTTGTCCTTGACAAAGGTATCAGTATCTTTTGAGAAAAAAATAAAATTTTGATTGAAATAACTGTCTCATCAACAACTTTCATCATAAAGCAAAGAGACAGATTCTCAAATGAAATTAAGGGTATCCTGTTAGCAAGCATTTGGAAGGTAAAGGCCACTAAATATAAAGAAAGACAGCCACTAAAATTTCTAAAGGGGTTTTATGCTTTCAAACTTCAAAGCAGGCCCCAAGTCTCCAAGGATACTATATCTGCATACTATGGATAGGAGAGTAAAATATCAGTACAAACAACAGACTCTCCCCAAAGCAGGCTTGATTCTCCACAGTTAGTAACAGAATAAGTACTCTAAATGGCTGAACTACAATCTGAGAGAAGAGTCATGGACAAACAGTGAAGAATGAAAGTGCATCTTCCAGCAGATATTAACATTGGTTATAAATCTTCTAATTTTACCAGTGCTTCAAAGTATTAAAACACATTACTTTACACTCAGAATAAATCAGCATTATCATTCATCCATTATTCTTGCTGTAAGTGCAACATCTGTACAAAACTAACACTCAGGTTACTCTGGCAACAATAACAGTTCTTTAATACATATCCCTTAATACAATATAAAGTGTATACCTTTGTGGGGCTTTCAAAGGTGAGCCAGATTGCTTATACCATCTTAAATATTTATGCCACCAGCTTTGCAAATCATCTATAATAGTTGTCAACAAATACTCTGAATCTCATCCTCACCTGCTCTGCATCTTCCTCTTTCCATTTTACACACAGAAATGTGAAAGCCCATCACTAATAATTACCTGTTCTGTTCACTGAAGCACATAATTTTCTTCTCCAAAGTGAGGTATTTCCCAACAGTGAAGTAATGAATTTCTGAGCTGTTAAAGAACATTTTAAACAACCCCCAAAATGATACAGATACATTTAGAAGAAAGGCAATTTAAATATGAAGAAGCTGCATGGCAATAAATTATCAGGAGACTGACCTTTATAGCTTCCTGTGCTGAAATAACAATCTGTTTTGCTTTCAGAAAGATGTGACACGAACTTTTCAATTAATTCTGCCAAAACTGCAAGAATTAAAAATCCATTAAAAATTAGAGGCAACAAACAAAATATGGAACTACGTCACCTAACTAAATGACAATGTATGGGAAAGTAAAGCTATTTAAATTCCTGCATATTTATTCATATTTTTATGGGGAAACAACTCAAAACATGCATTGCACTTTTATATTCCTAACACCATTCCTAACTTAAATTAAATTTTAATAGCTTTACTGAGAATATATTCAGTGTAAACAGAAAGAGAATCTCATATTATCTTCATATCCTCCAAGGATTACTTCAGAATTTGTTACATGGTTTCAATATGAAATGAAAATTAACCATAATTAAACTATAATATCTTACCACATTTGTCTGTGTATAGAGACAGGAAAGGAAAACAATAAAACGAACAAACCAAAAAACCAACCAAATACCCCAAATAAACTCAACAACCCACACAGAACAAAAAGCTGACACCATCCCAAAATTATGCTAACAAAAGCACATGAAGTTTAAGGGCTGTTTCCAACAAACCTCAATATAAAACTACCTATGCCATCACAAGATAGAAATTATTTACCTAAATTTATGCAATAGGAGTATTTAATTTTGAAAACTCTGTATTTAATGATGACCATAATGTTCTTCAGTTCTTGCTATGGAACTTTGTGTCTGCAGGCACTGCACAGCTAAGCCCGATGCCTCCATAGCGAACAGGTGTCAGCAATCTTATCTCCCACCTTGATAGGATGTTAGCCAGGAAGTTAGCAAGACCTCTCATTAACAGATCATTATCCAAACTGTCCCTGATGCCTCAATTCCCCAAGTCTGAGGCTATGGCAACTGCACACATGACATGACACATGACATAAAAGTTTAAACTAAGTTTACAAGGAAGCCTTTACACAAACTGCACAGAGGAGGCCCGCACGAGGCAAGCCATATTAGGAATTTAGGATAGCAGCATGAACTTCTTTTATAAGTAAATGCTATCCTAAAACACCTGCTGTTGGCTCCATAAATAGGATATAAAGCATACAGATATGCATACTGATACTTCTTAAAAGAATGCAAAGCAAGGGAGCATATTTAGAGAGTAACAACTGCTGCCACCTGTGGGATTTCCTGTTTAAAGACCATGCTACCATTTCCCTGGCAGCACTTCCAGCTAATAGCAATGAAGCTTCAGCTCCTGCTCCCCCATTCTTGCACATAACTCCAGGCACCCACTGCCCAGGTGGGTTTGCTGGTTTTAAATTGAATAGTTCAAAGAATCATAGAATGGCAGGGGTTGGAAGGGACCATAAGGAACACCCAGTACCACTAGTACCAGTACACTGTTTAAGCAGACGGTGGTAGGAGCAGCTGCAGCAGCACAAGTGAGGCAGAGCAGCAACACATGCCTGAGGTGGCAATGGAGTAAGCTAGAAACCTCCTGAGCTAGCCATGATGACAGGAAAACTGACACAAGCAGTTAAAGAGCAGTGAATGCTCTTTTGGGAATGAGGAGGAGGAGGAGAAAGACAGAATTTCCACCCACACTCTGATGCTTGTTATGCCAGAAAAACAATTCAAAAAAAGATATAATAAAGGTAATTAATTCTTCTTCCAATTACTTTAAGCTAACATACTGACATTAAATCACAATCTTTTTTGTCTTGATTAATTGCCTAAAATATTTACAGAAATTACACTGAATGAGTCCAAAAAAGAGTTTTTAAAAGGCTGTGTTTAGGTAATGCTAAAGAAGTTTCACTACAACAGCAAAACATGAATTTACAGTTAGAGTTCCAACTCCAATGGTAACAAAATTAATTTTGCATTGCAAGGGACTACTACATTAAAACTAAAAACCTACATGTGTAATTTAGATTCTTATACACTTTTGCAGTGAAATGAAACTGCTAATTAAATATAACATAGCTACTTTTAATCATGGTTAATAAAACACATGGGGCTAAAAAAAGCAATTTACTTTACAGAAGAGTAACAATTGATTCTTTTTTGAAGAATATACAAACTCACTAATCCTCACTAATATGCTTAGTGGAATTTGGCTCACAAACAATAAATATTTGTGTAAAATGAGCAAACATGTCTATTCCTGCAACTGCAGACAGCAAAAAGCAGAAATTAGACTTTAAGTTTGTAATTAGCTATATATTTACTGTATGACTATTAGTACAGTGATTACTGAAATATGCCACACTATAATAATAAATGAGAACTACGTTAAGACTAAAATATCCCATAATTCAGAAAATTTAAAACCAAGTTGGCACATTGTACGTTTCTTCTCTTTTTGTCATAAGGTAACCACATGCTTGACCTAGAAGGTGAATACTTCAATTCAGTGCTTGAGTTAATAGAAGTGAGAATTCAATGGCTAAGTAATATTTTGAAATTCAAGCACCAAATTAATTCCCACCATTTGAAAGTATTTAAGTGCCTATCACCATCTTTGAAAATATCTTCACCAAGTTTGAGAGACGAAGACACAGAAGAATGTGTCTCAAAACACAAGTGGTTAATACTTAAATAAATGGTTTTCACAGGACACTGCCTTTTCCAAAGGAATGTCCATGTGAAATGACAAGTAGCTATTTTATTTTTTTCTTTTAATACTACATCATTTAGCTGCCATTTGGACACCACTGTAGAAACTGGTTCAGTGATTCTTCATTTAACTGGAAAACTAGAAAAAAGACATTTAGGCAGGTTCATTGTACAGTACAGTCAGTATTGCTGTAAAAGTCAAAATTTTCAGGTAAATTTTATGTGGCCTACCAACACAGTGAAAATGTTGATTTTCTTAAATTATGGTAGCTTGGTTGTGTTAGTATTGAAGTTTTTAAGATTCTAGAAATAATCTCATGGAAATTTAATTCTTACACAAAAAATAAACATAATTTTAATTTAGCTGTGTGTCATCATATACAAAATAAAGAGAAATGCTTTTAAATTTCTTAAATTACTGTAGTATGCTTATAAAATGCCTACTTTCCTCCAGGATTTTATTTTTCCTTGAAGAAGTAGTGTACAAATGGAAGGTAACTGAAACACCTTCAAAACTGCAAAAGAACACTGCTTTAAAAAAAGCATGTGGTTAAAACTGTTTTAATAGGTAACAACCATGAGCACTAACCTAATTCCTACTCTGAAAGTTTTAAGTCAAAAAGGTCAAAAAGTAAAAATCATCACACTTTTAAAAATCCTCTAACTACTGCAACTGGATCATGTTCTATGATCCAGACATTTCAAAGGAGTTTAAAAGAAAATACAAAGGATTTTTTTAACAGCAGTTCTGCTCTCAGGCACAAGGTGTGACTCTTGGGGATGATCCTGTGCAGGGCCAGGGGTTGGATTCAATGATCCTTGACTGTCTCTTCCAATTCTGTTGAGTGGAAGGGATTCTGTGGTTTTGTGACTTCTGTTAGAGGCTAGAAATCCAAGAGTGAACATCTTGGCCAGATTACTTTTTTGCAAGAGTAGTGTCAGAATTTTCAACTCCATCAACCATACTTCAGTTTAATAAGTATATGAAAAACAGAGTTAGCAATTCCATTACTGATGGCAAGAACAAGGAGGACTTTCAATTATTGTACATTAAAATGACAAATGAACAACCTGCATTTTCTCTGAAAAGAAGAAAACAAGATAATAAAAATTCTGACAGTGCTTCCATTAGAGATGAACATTGCATATGTTATATAAATATACAAGTATTTTCTTTATTAATGGAAAAAAACAGCCCTTCAAACCAAAGCAAATCTTTACACACCTGCACAGACATTCATGTGTGCTCACGTGCCACTGCTTACAGTGGCTCCAAACTGATTTGGGAGTCAGAAGAAAGAATTTGTGATCTGCAATTGTTTTTTCTGCATAACATAAAGACCCATTGTTTCACTCAAATTCTAACAAGCTTCCTTGGAAAATCAAGGACATAAAAATAAAAACGCAAACATCTAATTTGTATTATTCTAAAAACTTCTTTTGAAAATACAGTATCAGCATTTCGTTTTCCTGAACTAAAACCACTACTACAGCATACAACAGTCATGGGTTCTTTATCCTATGGGGAAAGTCCTGCAGTTAGTTTCAACTTTTTGTTGCAATTGCTAAAGACTGCAGCACACATACATCACAAACAATGACACAGCCTCAAAGGCTCACTGTATTTTTTGTCAACCTGTTTTGATAGAGCTATCTCAGATGATGCAGAGCTCACAAAATATTGAAGGATTCCAGAACACTGTGTTTACTGTAACCACTCTTCTTCCATCAAACATTTCATTTATAAAAGCTGGAGCAAATTCCTATGTTTTACAGTAAGTTCTCACACGCAAGTTCAAGAGCTGCTGTATTTTCTTTTCTTGGTTGGTTGGTTTTTATTAAGAAAAAACGATTTGGAGGTAAATTAATAGGCCCTAAAGAATACTGGAGATCTAAATCCAGATCCTCAGGGAGATAGGTGATGGAAAATCTGAAAGACTCTATGGAGCAAGTAATTTTAGCCGAGTTTACTATCCCTACCTACATCATATATGAATATAAAGCTTGAGAAGAATAAGATTTGGGGACAGAATATCTCATTATGAAGGGAAAAATGCTAGCATATAATTGATATAATCTCTGCAACACCCTTAATTTATTTTGCTTTGGGTTTAAAGTCTGCTAAAAGGCGAGTGGAATAAGGATGTTGAATCTGCCCAGAAGTCAGATGCTGATACAATGTTAACTGGGAACAGATGAAAAAAAAGTTGCTGGAATGGAAAACAACATTCTGCCATATCTGAAGGACAAAAAGGAGGAAATAATTGAAAAAGGCATGGCTAAAATAGTCAAGATGAGATTCTGGTTCAAGAGAAAAAAAAAAACAAACAAAAAAATCCACAAGTCACCTCTCAGACATGTGAACTATTTGAACATGCACTATGCTAAGCCTAGATTCATATAGAATAATAACTTTCTACATAAACCTAAGCTCTTATTCAGAGGAGTTGATTTGCCTTTGCTTCTTTTTCTGCCAAAGCTTAGATACAAATACACAGAAAGTTCTTTTCTAGATTTACTAAAGACACTTGAGGGAGGCCACAAATACTGTAATGAGTAGTCCAAAAGAAGCCAAGACATAACCTGGCCAAAGGCTCTCCCCATGGTTCTCTTGCTGATAAGAGACCCAAAGAAAACAAGGAGCTATACACCCTAACACCCACAGATCTGTGGCACCTTTATGGAAGGAATGACTGGAAGAATGTCTTTGTCATCGCTTATTGTGCTTAGAACACCTGACTGTAGGAGCTGTTTTGTTTTGTTTTAGGAGACCAAGAAAATTCCCAGACTTTCAGGTCCTGACATATTAAAAGACATGCAAGCCTCGGAAGGTATCTCCTTTTAGCAGTTCAATAAAGCCTTTCAAAAAACAGATTTTGATGTTTGAGAACAGAAATTACTTAAAAGCTACAGTCAGAGGTGATGCTTTAGCAGAGAAAACACCAGTCTAAGGACATCTCAAAAGCAATGCATTACCAAACCATTTAGCACAAAAGTATTGACCAAGTTGATGGGAGAGTAATCAACATGGGAAGGGTGAATTGCAGATATTGATACTGTACAGTTTGCTCAAGAATTTTTTGATGGAGTTCAAGCAGGTTCTATAGATTCAGCATCTGGTAATCCTTACACCAGATCACAGAATATTTTTAACAAATCAATACACATTACTCCATACAGTCCTTGAGTCTAATGTTATCTTCTCCCATTATATTCTGGTTTAACTCCTGTTAATGTCAGTCCCCCTCAGAATGGGCCCAGTAAAGAAGGCACAAGTGTACATCTTTGTTCTGTAAACCATGGAGATTGCTCCATCTGTAACTACAGAGAAAATTTTGATTTCTGGGCATCTGGTCTCTCACTCCTCTGAAATTTGGGAGAGCTTTGCAAGCTGCAAAAGATGCACAGCTGTCTCTCGTAAAGTGGATTCAGCAAACATGATTTTGTCTGAAACCACAGAGCTGCAGATATTTTGCTGCTTCTGAAATATCTCCAAGCAGATACAGAACATCTGAAGAGATTTGCAACAGCCAGTTGTAGTAACTGCTTATCTAAATAACATAAAGGGAAACCTTGGGCACCTGTAAACAAGTTAGACTACATACTGACCATAATCAGAATTCCTATAGGAACAGAAGCCTGAAATTTCTGAGAACACTTCACTTCTTTATGGCTACACAAGCTTATATATCACAAGGGAATTATCATGTCTTACTTCAGGAGATTTATGTCATATGGATTATCTGTGTTTTTGCTTTGGCTACTTTGGTTTTTTAACTGAGCTATAGCACAGCTCCAGCATGATCTTACCGTTCATTAGAAATGCATGTGAAAATTAAGAAAAACCTGAAAGAACAAATTCTTTGATGTTTAGTATGGCTTAATTCTGATATTTTTTTACAGAAACTGCCCATTAATATAATTTCCCAACCCATGTTAACTCATTCACTAATCTCTGAGAAAAGTCTGTTTTCTTTCAGGCTTTCATTTTCATTTTCTCAGTATCTCAATAATGGACCCTTTAAAGATCTGGAACAAAGACTTGTATTTGAGCCCTCTTTCTCTGTCAAGTTTCACTGACAACATACAGGGATAATAGTCGTAAAGTGAAAAATAGGACATAAAATGCATAAACCTTGCTTTCTTTGGAAAATACCATTGAAATAGTTTTCATAATCAACACAAAATTATGGACTACTTGTATAGATAATGTACTCCTCAATGAAAATAATTAGAGTTGCTTAATAGTAGTCTTTTGTCTGTTTTCTTTGTTAAACTTCTTAAGTCATACTCACTTGGTCCACTGATGCTATCTGGTCTGGTTTTCATGACTTTGCAGAACTGTTTTCTACAAATTTCTGCCCACCCAGCTGGCTTGTCTGGACTTCTTAAAACTCTTAAGAGCTTGTCAAGATCTTTATCTAGAAGAAATGAAAAATTAGTGTTATTCTATAATGATCATACACTGACAGAACAGTTTGAGTTGAAAGGGATCTCAAAGATCATGTAGCCCCAACTCCATTGCCACATGTATTTCTGGCAGACGTCATAAGAAAAGACTACATAAATATGCCTTTTCCTAAGACAATTAAACTGGAGAAGCAGTCCTAAAACTGATTATATTCTGCTTTACACAAAACATTCTATTTACTGATGGGATTTTGTCCTTATTTTGGCTGGGGTGGAATATTTCTTCACATGGCTGGTATGGGGCTATGCTTTGGATTTGTGCTGCAGATAATCTAGAGCTGATAATCTAGAGATGTTCTAGAGATCTGTGTCAGCAGAGCAGAGCTTACACAGATCCAGCCTTTTCTGCTTTCCTACTGCTACCCCAGCAAGGAGGCTGGGGGTGCATGGGAAATCGGGAGGAGACAAAGCTGTGACCCAAACTGACCAAAGAGGTATTTTATACCATATGACATGGTCAGTATATAAAGTTGGGGGAAGAAAAAGGAAGGGGAGGAACATTCTGAGTGATGTTGACATGATGACAGTTGACATGGTGGTATTCAAAGGCTGGACTCGATATCTGAGGTCTTTTCAAACCTAATTATTTCTGTGATTGCATTTGTCTCCCTAAGTAATCATTACAGGTGATGGGGTCCTGCTTTTCTGCAGATGGCTGAACACCTGCCTGCCACCTGGATGCAGTGAATTAATTTTGCTTTGTCTGTGTGCATGGTTTTTCCTTTTCCATTATACAAGCACAGAATAAGCCAAGTTGGAAGGGACCCATCAGGATCATCGAGTTCAACTCCTGGCCCTATTCAGGGCACCCCAAAAGTCGCACCGTGTGCCTGAGAGTGTTGTCCGAACGCTTCTTGAACTCATAAAGGCTTGTTGCTGTGACCATTGCCTCGAGAAGCCTGTACCAGTACCCAACCACCCTCTGGATGAATAGCGTTTTCCTGATGTCTAATCTAAACCTCCCCTGACTCAGCAGCATACCATTTCCTCAAATCCTGTCATTGATCACAAGTCTGAAAACATCAGTGCCTGCACCTCCAATTCCACTTGTAAGGATTTTGAAGACCACAGTGAGGTCTCCTCCAGCCTAAACAGACCAAATGGCCTCAACCACTCCGCATAAGGCTCCCCCTTCAGACATTCACCATCCTTGCTGCCCTCTTATGGACACTCTCTTATGGCTTAATGTCTTTTTTATGTTGTGGTGCCCAAAACTGCCCCCAGCACAGGACAATCCCCTCCTTGCCCAGCTGACAATGCTGTGCCTGATGCCCCCCAGGACACAGTTTGCTCTCTTGGCTGCCAGGGCACCTGGCAACAACCAGGTAACTTGGCTCCCAGAGTCCTTGATGCTGCTATGAAATACTTTCTGGCCATCTGGAGGAGAAAAATAAAGATGGTACCTGACACAAAGCAAATGCACATGCATTCACTCCAGCTGTGTACAATCCCTCTGCTGTTGGACCATAAATATTATTCATTTTTCATGTTTGCAAATACTTTGCTTGTTAAATAAAGTTTTTTCCATTTTTCTTGAAGGAAATTTTTTCTCCCAAACTGGTGGGAGGAGGGGCCACTTGAATCTGCTTTTTAGAGGAACCTCTCCAGAGATTTCCTCCCTAAATTTGCCCTAAACCAGGACATGTGTCAATTGTTTGAGCCAGTCTATGGATACGAAGAATATCTGCTGGTACTTTTACTTCTTAATACCATTTCTATTTCAAAACATTCTTTTCAAAGGATCTTATTCTTTTTAGATTATTAGAATATTTTCAACAGAATTATGATTTTGCATGTAATTTATTTTAAGCTCATCTAAAGAACTTAATGATTTCTAATTAGTAGATTGTATCCCTGTCGTTGGAATTTATTATACAATACATAACATTTCCAAACAATCTTATTATAATAACTTAATTATTATCATTAATAATGCCTCCAAATTAATTAACCTGAAATTTCTTTGTTATCCTCAAATAAATAAGTCCTCAGTATCTTCCCAAATAACACGCAGTGATGCTTAGGACAGCTTACTTATGAAAATTTAATGTGAAAAAGGATTTAACTCTTACAGTACTATCAGTATGATTTCTAGTTCTTTCTCTGCCCTTTTTTGTTATTTCTGAAACAGTTGAGTATTGAAGAAAATCCTGGAACTGCAAAGAAACACTCCTTGATACAAGTTAAATAGTTATTTTACTTCCTCAAGGATTGCAGTAATTCAGTTTGGCAGACAAGGATCAGAGACTACAAGCTGAGACTTAATCAGTCAATGTACCAGAGATCCATGCAACCAAGATACTGTGGTGCAGTCATGTATTTAATATATCCAGTACAAACTGAAACTGGTATCATACTGTGGAAACTCACTGCAGCTTATTTTCTTCCAAGTAAACCATTGCTTCCCTTAACTTGTCATTAAATGTGGACTATCACTTCTGCCAGCAGGTCATCATCACAGTACAAAAAAAAAAAAAAAGACAGAACCCTGGGGGGGTTTTTGGAATGACAATTGCTTCCAAACACTCATGATATCTCAAAAATGCCAGCTGGCTTTCACAATTTAGTAGGAAACTACAACTTGCCCAACAGTATTACCCTGTAGCTGAAACTTAAGCAACAACATAGTTCTGGGCTATGTATATTATGTGTTACTGAGGGCAGGCTGTCACACTACCACAACCACTAGAGGTGTTCCAAACACACCAACACCGAGAAACAGAAGTCCTGCTTTTATTTCTTCTCTTTTCTGGTTTGTCACTAAATGAGTTCACAAGTTATCCTAAATTAATGACTTGAATTTGATTTTTTTCCTGAAAAAATACTAGACCTTCTGAATGGCGTGAAGGATACAAGGCGAGGGAATAGGGGAAGGAGAAAAAAAATAGAAAGAAGAGAAAATATGAGGAAGAAAAGGTCTTAGTCATTTAAAAGCTAGCAAGCTTTTAAATATGGACATGATTGAAAAGAAGCTAATGTCAATTTAATTAATCTGCTGCACTTCTGCTCTCTTCTTTGTATGTGATAATATTTTGCCATCCCATCCATTACTTGTACTGCACATGGGTTTTTTTTTTTTTGGTTTTTTTTCATGGGATTACACAGAACAACCAATGCTAGCATTGGTTGTTCTGTGTAATCCCATGAAAAAAAACCCAAAACTCCCACATTTACTAATATATGAAGCTATGAAATTGCACTATAAATAAGTTACACTTCCATGCATGTATGAAATCTGAACCACTGCATCATAACAGCAAGTTTAAATTGATCTCCCTTTTCTAAAAGATGGTGCTTTATATGTCTTCAAATAACTCTTCAGCTATCTTGTTTAGATCTTCTAAAGCAAGTAAGACCCAGAAAAATTCATCAGTGTTTTATAAAACATAAGAAATGCAACAAGCCTCTTCTCATCTGACTGTGCTTTGTGGCAGAAGTGTTTTTCTGTGATTAATAACTAAGATCTGTAAATCCATGCATATCTTATTCAAAATCTAAACTGAGAGATTAATAACCTGACTACAATTTATTTGGCTAGTACATAGAAACAAATCCATATAGAGATATATAATTAAGGAAACCTCATGTGCATTTCTCATAGACCTTACTACTCTTTCACCTTTTTTTACTTGAGTGGACTTAAAAGCAAAAGGCAACAGACTTTTACATGAATGTCACAGCAAATATAAAAAGGAGTACAAGTCAAAGAAGTGTAGGTGATAAAGGCATTTATGTGACATTATAAGGAATAATAAAAAGATAATACAGCTGATTCTTTGACAGAGAAAATTTAAAAAAAACTTAAACACTGCTAATACCAGGTATTAAAAAACAGAATTAAATCAGATTAAAAAACCAAAACCAAACAAAACAAACAAGCAAACAAACAAACAAGAAACCCTCAATGAAATCAAACCGTAAAGATGGCAGCATGTTCCCATTAAAGTTAGAAGTTTAAAGCAAAGAACTCAGATAACAGTGGCTGAGGTAAATTGTCAAAATACTTTTCATAACAAATAACCAGATTTTTGGTACCAATTCTGAAATGTATGATTTCAGAAGAAAATAATATTAATGAATGGTGGAGTACACAAGTTTAGGGAAATGTTAAGCAGTGAATGCATCACTGCAGGAAATTTATGGACAATACTCTTCAGCCACAGTCATTACAGTCATTACCAACTGTCATAACTTCAGAGCTAGAAGTAGAAAAGAAAAACATATTCTGTGCAAATAGAAGAGTGAATATTACAGTTTAATAGCCTTGTAAAGAGTTTAACTTTTAATAATCGACACTATAGTAATATTACAAGTTTAAAAAAATCTTTACACAGTTGTTTCCTGAATATAAATATCACTCTTTGAAAATTACTTAATAGTTCTTCCTCAAATTACCTTAATAAAATAATAATTGAACAAATAACCGAGAAAAGCAACAGGGTTTCTTGCTGGAGTGTAAACAAGTAGAAATGGCATAATTAATTTTCACATATAAATAATGATCCACATAAATCATTTCAAGTTTCACTATAAGTTATCTTTGACAGAAGTGAATCATTAGCATATGGCTATCAAGTAGTTTTCAAACTCTTAAATACTGGCTGAAATTATTAGAGCATATTAACATACAACCAACCAAATTTATTTTTCCATAAATCCTTTCCTGCAGACTCATATACCTCACAAACAAATACCCAGCATCTGTAGAACCAGGACAGATATTTGTAAACATTGACGCACTGCAAGTTTTCCTCAAATACAAACATATTTTTGGGTGAGTCTGCTTACTCAAAGTGTCCTCAAAGAGATACTCTACTACATCAGTGTAGTTACTAAATTACAATAGAGACCTTTTTTATTCAGTGAGTCAAAATATGCTCTTGCCAGGGTCTGTGATCACTATAATAGCACAGAATAGAATAAAAGCAAGAGTATTAAAAGAAGAGCTCTGTTACATACAATCTTCAGGCCTTTGTGCTGGAAAACAGGTTCCATACAATGCCAGATTTACCACTGCTCTGCTTTTTATTACAGCTGAACCGTAAGGTGTCAGCGGTGCACATTTAGCACTGTTCTTCAAAAGAATTTATAGAATAAAGCCCCTACCCACTTCTTGGGTTTTCATGCTGGAAATCTCAGTGTGAACAAGTCCTTTTAATTAGCCACCACTCATAAGCTATTTTCAGTTTTATCCATGGTTTCCATTATACCAGATACAGGATAAATGAAGTCCTGAGATCTAGAAATGAAGCTTCCTTTTCCCTGACCTCAGTTTGGCCACACTAGTTCGAAAATATTCTGTTATAGCATCTGTCATTCAACTCCATCTGAAAGGAGGGTCATAAACAGGACTATTAGCAGTACCATATTCAAGGCACATCTGTAAATCGTTTTGTTTTTTTTTTTTAATGCTCACAAGCCATCTCCATCTATTATATAAATATATTAAAAAATCAACTCAGGTTATGCTTTTACATCTGCCATCACAATTATGTGATGTATAGAGGATACATTTTCAAAGTACAAAGAAAAGGTAAAATCCTCTTGAGCAATAAAAGAGGACAGAAATAAGAGGTCAGGACAGACAGGATGACAGTTACAGTTACAGCTTTTTCAGCAAAAGAAACTATACATTCTTTAACAGTACTAAGAATCTACCAGTCTTAATTATTCATGCCATAGAAACACCAAAATAAGGGGACCAGAATGGTACCTCACAGGTTACATAATGAAACACTACAGCGTGAAATCTGAACACAGACAGGTTCAGGAAACAGAGACATTGTGCTGGCCCTCAATCCTTGTCAACAGATACAATGAAGTAGTCATGCATTCCCACTCACACAATGGCAGCAGAACTCTTGCCAGTCAGAAGTCTGTGTGAAACCTGTCCATCTCCTTGCACTAAAGCAGAATCAAAATTCAACAAATATTTTTCTAAACTCCAAGCAATCTGAGTAGTACACAACATGAATTCTGAATATTCACAACAAAGAAGTTGTAAGATTTTGTATGAATGTAACTCATGAATCCATCTTGTAATTGCATTTTTAAACTCTCTTGTGAAAGAAAATTTCTATTGCTGCCATATCATAGTGCTTAAAAATACAGTTTAGATATTCTCCATTTTCTATTTATGCTCTTGATTTCTTTTTTTGCAAGCGTTACAATAGCAATTTATGAACTTCATTATTTTAATTTTTGATCTATTTATTCTAATGCTTTCTTTCAAAATAATTTGCACATCCTGAAACCTTTGGTCTGGCAAATCCTATGTTCACAATTGAGTGGCTTGTTGTTTTTTTAACCTAGTACTGAAATAGAACACTTTCAAGGGTTTATTTCCCTTTTATTTTCAAACAACAAACACAAAATATTTTGATGCCACTACCAAACATTCTGTTCATTTTGCAGTTATATAATATTTTACTTCAGTTACCCTTAACATCAAAAATGCCATTCCAAATTAAAACATTTCTTTGATTTCAATTTTTCAAACTCATTTGAAAACCTTTGACACTTCATTTCAGCAAATTTACTTTTAATCGAAGTTTTATGCAAGTTTTCTTAGTTGGCTGTCATCCACAAATGTGATAACTGTAACATCTATTTCATTAGCCCACTGGGTAATGATGAGCAACAGAATTATTCTGAACAAGAGAACTGAGGGATCCTTTGAACACATTCTGAGAATAACAATAACAGTATAATATGCTTTTCCAACCCAAGAACAACACTGCTGCCTCCTCAAAGACACCATTATCTGATTGCTGTCTAATGAAACTTGCCTTGGGAAGCCTGGAACAGTATTACAAAAGCTAAGATACAGAAAACTCCCTTCTTTTATAACTATATGGCCTTTCCTCTGGTCAGAGCAGGAAATCACCTTTTAATTTCTTTCCCCCCACATATACACAAACAGACTATTTTATAGTCCACAGTTAATGTAAAATTTCTATCACTTCTGTAAATCTGTCTCTGCTAAGGAAATTCATGATTTCTAATAAGTTCATCTCAGGGATATAGTAAACATGGATAAATACAATGAATTATTTATTTACCAAACAATTCACCTGATTCTTTTGCATTGTCTATGCAAACTAAAACCTTAAAAGAGTTTCTCTGTGTGAATTAAACTGCTGTGCCTAGGTAGTTCTTCAAAGGATTCTTCAGTCTGCTCACATTCCAAATTGATGTTCAATGTGGAAACCAACTATCCTAAACGCTGTCTATTTCACACACCACCAAGCTCAGTAAACACAGGGATGTGAATCACGAAAACAGTGTACAAAGAACTCTGCAGTTTAAGCAAACTGTCTTGCTTCAGTTACTAGAGAGATTATATAAATGTACCTTATGAGTCACCCACCAGAGACGAGTCAGGAGGTTAATCTTGAAGTGTGCATAAGAATTAGATTACCAAACAGCTTTTCAGATTGACAGTTGCACAAAGCCAGACAAGCAAAACTAAACCAACTTATTCAGTTACAATTGCGGCCAGCACTGAAATTAGCACCTTAAGTATTTCATGAGATTATGATCAGTGGGATGCGAGGGTGGGGAGCAGGGTGCAGGGAGGAAGGAAAAAGAAATTTTTTAAATTGACTGAGATACTTGCATGAAATCTACACTGCCTGCATGCTTTCTACATACCTTGTCTGAATTCAGCTTTCCTAGGAATTTCTGCAAGATAGCACTTTGGCACAGGGAGCGATGAAAACATTGGCCAAGGATATAGACCGCTATCCTAGAAACAGGACCAGAAATAAATTAATTTAACAGAAACATTAATAGCTTTTTCTCGATTAACAAAGGTACAGTTCCCAGAATTACAGCCTATTTAGTAGTTTGTTACTACAATTTCCAATGAGATGTGCTATCACAAAAAAAAGGATAGAAAATCCAAAAAGCTTTGAGAATATAATTTTTTATGGCGTATATATCACTGACAGTTTTGATTTTACAGTTCCTTTTTTCAACCACAAAGGAAATTGCAAGTTTTATAAAAATATTAAAAAGAAACCCCAACAACCTACTAAATTGTATTTCCAACTTTATATATTGATTTAGGTGTCTTTGTTGTGCTGACAGTAATCTGCATTTCATCTTTATGAGACTGACAGCCAGTGAGAAGTAGAACATTTAAAGAAGTTGCCTAACAAACACTCCTTTGTTAGAACATTGATGAAAGCTCTAGGTATTAGATATTGCATATGAGAACCCAAGAATGGAAAAAATATCAAATAATACGAAGATAAATGGAAAGCTAGTAAAGAAACCACAGAAATATAAAAGGAAAAAAACCAAACAAATTGCATTCACTTAAAAAGTAACATTAAAATGGAGCAAAATAAACATGTCATCTGAACATAGTATCTCCTAGGTACATGGCAATCCCCAGATAGTGGGAGCAATGTATTTGCTCAGTGTATCACTTCTTTAAAATATTAACACTTCATAAAGCTAAAGGTGGTCTGGTGTTAAATAATTTTTCACATGCTTAATTACCAGCAAAAATGTTCAGTTAATGAAGGCAGAAGTTACAGAAAGAAACTGGTAAACTTAAAATTCTAACCTTATCTAATTCTCTCAAAGGCAGAATCCTTTCCTGTGGTCCTCCAATCAGATTTATCCTTACAAGAACATGGTTTCTCTCCACTGACAGACCATCAATTATAAAAACTCTGTGGAAAAAACCCCAAGCAAAACACAACATACCTTCAAAAATTACAAGCTTTGATTTATTGACTATTTAACATAGAAAACTTAAAGAAGCAAGAATATTTTGAGAAACATACCAGAGTTAAAACACAGTCTGGAATACAAATAGGCATAAATAAACAGAAACATTAGGTATTTTGAGATGTCTCCAAGCATTGTTCTGTGAGCTTCCCTACCTACTACTGATTAGAAAAATTTGAGCAATTACTGGACCCAAAAGACTAGAAAATCTCACAGATTTTCTTATGTCACATAAAAAATTATATAATTAGGGCACTGACAGTTAATGGACCATAAAAATTTGCTCCTTATTTTGCCTACCAGTATATTTCTGCTGTCACAAATAAGCAGAGTTATTCACTACTTGAAATAGAGACAACTTGCTGTCTGAAGTCACTGTGCAGCCCAAAGTACAAAATTTTTGAAAGCAGTAACATCCAGGTTTTATTCACCAAGTTTCTTAATAAAAGTTTTTCCTTAGAAGGGAAATAGCAGCTTTCATGTTCAAATAGTAAATAAATATGATCTTCACCCATACTGTTTGACTTACATTCTCTAATGGTCTCATATAACAAACAGTAAGAGGAAAATACTTAAAACTCAGCATGCCATGAGAAAGAAAAAAATGTCAGTAACTAAATGACTGTCTGCTTCTGTCCCAAAAATACTTTTTTCCTTTTGAAAGGATGCACTGTGTAATTTTATTTAGAAGACAGCAGTGGAAAGTCATAGAAGCTGGGGAGTTGACCAAGCCACTAATAAGCTGTTGGAGAGTTGACAAAGCTACAAACCAAACAATAACAACAAGAACAAAAGTACTCCCCCCTAAAAACCCTGAAGTACTGATGGTGCCTGTAATTCATTAACATTAAAACAATACTCTGATTTTATATTAAATACATAACATTAAAAAACATATAAAATTAAAGGCATACTTACATTCACAAGTTTCAAACACTTTTTGTTTTAGAAACAACTTAAGAGTAATACAACTAAAAAGTAAAAAAAAAATTTTTTTTATTTTTTATATTTTTGGGGTGAACATGGGAGAAAGAGAAGGCTATTATTCTTTTCATAATTTAAAACTGCTGACAAACCTGCATGTAAGGAAACTTATAGACATTAGAAGCCAGTTTAAGTGAAAGCATTTGTATGTTTAAAGCTAAGGCATTCATGTATTTGTTTTCAGGAGAAGAGTTTGATAGTTAAAATAACATTTACATCAATCAATTCTTACCCTGGTCCTTCTGAAGTTTCTGTGACATTTTCCTCCTGAGCAGTTAGTAAAACTTGTGACACTTTATACTGAGTCTCCAAGAGTAAAAGGGTATTGAGCTCACAGCACAGCACATTTAACAGCCTGCAGAAGGAGACATTGAAATGGTATCACATCAGTCAGGACTCCAGTAATGCACAGAAAGACAAGGGTAAACATGTTTATGAGATCTTGAAATGGAAAGGGAGAGGAGGAAAAAACAACAAAAAAACCCATTTGAAGTGCCTGAAAAAACCTCACATACAACTAGGTCAGGAACACTTTTATATCCTTTTTAACCACTCAAGTGGCACAACCTTAAGCAAACAGGGAATGGCTCCCAACAGTTGTTTTTATTGTGTGCACTGAACAACCAGAGAAAATACCCACTGGTCAGCTCAGTTGCTTTTGAGTTTACATCACAGTGTAACAAAAATGATACAGGCTTAGTAAGACATTCCATGTGAAATATAAGGAAATTATACAATAATAGGCTGGTAAAGCAACTCAAAATTAGGTTGTCTGAAGGGGGAAGAAGGAAGGGAGGTAAAAAAAATATCTTTCATTTAGAAAAGAGGCTTTTAAGACCTTCTGTATAATCACATTTAACGCAGTTCAAAAGCAATAAAAGATTTAGCATGTGACATAACCAACAAATCTGCTGGGTTAGGTTTTTTCAGAGAAACACAAATGGTAAATGAAATGAATAATAACAAGTGCACAAGACAGTACATTATATACAATTTTCTTTCATAACTTTGGGGCAAATTAACAGGGTGAGTACTCCAATATATTTTCATATAAATCTGAAATAAAACAGTCCAAATCACTTACTTTTTGTTTTAACTAATCTAATCACTCTAAGACCACAACAGAATAATTTCATTGTGGGCTTCCAGTTCAAGGAAAACAATGTAACTAAACATTCTTGTTACTGGTTTTATTTCCTGTTTTAACACAGTCATAAATTAAGGCTGATCAGCATTATATTTTGTGTTCACACAAGATTTTATATGAACTAGAAAATATACTGTTTTAAATTCATAGTCTGCTAGTCAAAGCTTATTTTCTTCCATGTAATTCCTCATATGTTTCTACTGACAATAGCAAAAATTCATAAGCCATTGTCTCAATAATTTAACACCTGCAAATTTATACAGTTGTGGCCAAGGATTAAACAGCCAAGATGAGAATATGTCACAGGTTTTTTTCTGTTGTTTTTTAAACAAATTGTTGTGTTCATTTTCAGTACTCTTCAGCTTTATTTCTTTTACATTAACTATTTTGTGACATCAATTTGTTCTCAGTACTTTTCTAAATCACAGAAGAAGAAATGACAGTTCGACTATAATTTTTATTATTATTTAGAAGAAAAAACCCAGAAAAGAGCTCTGAAACCATTATGAAGATGGATAATTTTTTCTGTGAAGTACAGTAAGTGGCAAAGACCAGCAGTTAAAAACCACTTGGGAGAATACTAGTAGCTGAGAATGCTTTATAACATCATCTCCTCTGGTAGGCAAGACAGAGCAAAAAATAAAACAACAAGAGCAACCAACCATGAGCAAATAAAATTAGGTAGATGGAATAGTGGTAGAATAAATGATGAAATATACAAGATCTAGTGTATGCAGCTGTTGCTTGGGCATCTAAATGAAATTTTCACCTACACAGAAAAAGACATTTAAAAATGCAACTATTGAAGTAGAGGTTCTTTGGTTAATTGTGCTATTCCATTAATTATCATCCAAAGTCATAAATGTATAGAGTAAAGTTTCCAATTAAAAAGAAAATAACCCACATTTTATAGTAAGTATATTTGTACACATGCTTGAATACAGCTATGGAGCTTTTTGTCTTTTTGTTTGTTTTTGGAACATAAGAATTGGATCAGACTCCCCATCTCGATATCTCATCTATAAGAAGTACATGCTTATGAGAATGTATAAAACCTTTAGAGATATAACACAATATGATTAAAGCATATATTTTTGAGATATGTTTTTAAATTTTCTTTAGAAAGATTCCCAACCTAAATACTGCTGAAAATTGGAAGATACACTTTGATGAAGTTCTTATACCTGGGAAGAGCCCAATGCAACAGTATAGGCAGGGGACAATCAGTCATAAAGCAGCTTTGCAGTCAAGGACCTGGGGCTCCTGATGGTCAATAGTTTGAACATGAGCCAGAAACATGCCCTTGAGGGCAATCACCATCCTGGGCTGTGTAATGAAGAGTGCTGCCAAAAGTCGCTGGAGGGAGGTGACCCTGCCCCTCTACTGGTTCTGGTGAAGTCATACCTGGAGTGCTGGGTCTAGTTCTGAGCTCACCAGTAACAGCATGACATGGATGCACTGGAGCAGGTCCAACAAAAGGTCAAGAGGACAATTAAGGCTTGGGCCATCTGACATAGGGAAAAGCTGGGAGAGCTATGACTGCTCAGCCCGGAGGATCCTCAGGGGAGATCCTGTCAATGTGTATAAATATCTAACAGGAAGGTTTGAAAATTGAGTCAGACTCTTCTCAGTGATACCCAGTGAAAAGACTAGATGCAAAGGACATGAATTGAAAGACAGGAAATTCCATTTTAATATACTATGACGGTGGTAAAACAGTGGAACAAATTGCCCAAAGATGCTGCAGGATCACCAGCCTTGACAATACTATAAACAAGACTGGACACAGCCCTGAGTAATGCTCTATAGTTGAACCTACTTTGAGCAGAGCAGTTGTACTACGCAATCTTCCATCCCCCTTTCAATTCTGATTATGTAATTCTGTGATCGCTACTAGTAAGATATACCACACACCCAGGAACAAACTGCAATGCATATAAAATAAAAGTTTATCTGAAGGCAGTCCTTTATAGAAGAGCAGTTTCAAGGAAATTCAGAAATATCAAAATACATGTCATAGTTGTGAAAATATGCTAGGAATAAGTAATTTTGTTCTGAATTCTGCATTTCCTCCCCTATCCATTTTTCTTGAAACGTACTCCCTGGATTCTACCCCTTCAACTACAATTTCACAATTAATACTTCACTGCAGAAATCCCTAATCTAAAAGAAAGCATTCTAACTACTATTTTGTTCCATGGGCTATCTCCTTAGTTTTGCTATGTGGAATCATATTGATTTCTTTAATTATGACACAACAAAAGCTCCTTTGTGGGGTATAAATCAGCTAGTAAATAAACCTTGCTAATTTTTATGCTGTCTCTCTACATTTTTTGCCTGAAAATAATATAATAAACTGTCCATGATTTACTCTGAGCTGCTATAAACGCATATTATGAAGATAGCTTATGACCACCTCAGTATTTTTTCTAGGAGTTCCTCTTAAGAACACAGAAGAGTATGTTCTTTGTTCTTTTTCCCAATATCAAACCACATTTCTCTCAAACAGGACCTTTATTATGTTTTTCTATTTTTCTGCAGTTCCCACGACACCACCATACACTATTCTTCCTTACTTTCATAAGTTCTTTCCAAAGGCATTCTGATGTTCTGTCCTCACTTCAGGCATATCTGCTAATGCTCAGCTGGCAGTGAAAGATGCAAGATATTACTTTTGAAAACAGCAGCTGTAACAGTCTGTGGTGGGTTAACATCAGTCAGCAACTAAGCACCCACCCTGCTTCTCACTCCCTCACCGCTCGTGCCTGGCCAGTCTCTGACTAATGAGACCTGCAAGATCAACCTCCAAGCCCCTCAGTGTGGGATGCTATGTGGTACAAAACATTCCTCTGGTCAGCTCAGATCAGCTGTCCCAGCTGTTTTCATTCCCAATCTCTCACACATTCCTAAGTATGGCTAATGTTTATAAAAAAGAAAGCCCTGTTGCTGAGCTGCTGCTTGCACAGCATCAGTGGAAACATGCTGTGTTATCAATACTCTTTTAGTCCCAAATTCAAAACACAGCACCCATATGGGGTGCTATTAAAAAATCTGACCCCAGTCTGTATGGACTCTGGAGAAACAAGATAAAATTTTATGCTATAAGCAGCCCAAAATTTCCACCACATAGAAGAAAGCAAGCAGCTCATCCGAAGTCAACTATACTACAATCTCAGTAATAGATGTGTGCATGCAGCATAAAATGGCCAACTAAACACAAAATGCTTACATTTCTGCTATAGACAGTGACATGATGCTGAAATAGAGGACTAAATTGGTCTTTAGTAAAAGGTTTTCTTTTGGCTTGTAGTTACACGCCTTCTACAGATATAGCATGGCTGAATCAGGCCAGTGCAAAATATATAGCATGATATTTGTAGAGAGCTCAGCTGTGGGACAAGGTAAGGTGCTTTTTTTTTCATCTCTCAGGAATAAATATTAAAAACTGAAGAGCAATAAAGCAAGGACTGGAACTTCTTTGCAGTAGCAGGACCTCCTTTTCACTAAATGGCTATGTACAACAAAAGTGAAACCCAAAGCCAAATCTGCATTAAACAATTCCAGTGTCATCATAATGGAGGACAGCCCATTTAACATCAGAGCTTACATTAATAATTTGATTTACTCTACTACACTTTGAGTAAGAGCCTAAGCTTCAATGAGAACATGGATCCAAACAGTGAATGGCAATTATTATCAAGTGCCAGACCAGTAGACAGAGGCTATGGATAAAAAAAACCCTACAGAAGTCCAAAGCCACTCAGTCAGTGTTGGAACACAAAGGGCATTTGGAAGCTTCAGCCAAGCAAAGCTTTGCACACTGCCTTTGCAAACTGAACAAAAGGCATTAGAAATGAGCAGATAGAGGATGCCTCTGCACTTGGTCTAGCTAAAGGATTTAGGCCTCTAATTGTTCCACTGAGGATGATGCATGGTTTTGAAAAAAAAAAAAAAAAAAAAAAAAGAGTTTTAGTGGAAGCTCCTACCTCAGGGCAGTCATGTTTCTCCCAGAAAGAAAACTCAGGGACTAACATATTCCTTACAATGTTTTCCACATAAAAAGATTTGCAAAAGAGCACTTACACCATTTCAGCTACCCAATGTACCTACAAATGGCATATAACGTGATTGCTAATGATAAAAGTTTCCCCAGCTAAATAAAAATGCATTTCCTGAGCATCACTTGCCAGCCTAGAGGATCAGAAGTGAAAAATTTTAAGTTAAGTAAAGGAAAAAAAGTCAACAAACAAGTAAAATCTGATCACAGAATCTACTGTTCCTATTTTATTAGCAATTATTTGTTTTAAGTGAATAAACCTAATAAACTTCTATAAATTATAAGTTAGCAAAAAATTGAATTAACTGCGTAACTCCATGATCACAGATAATGTGGAAGCATTCTCGCATAATCCTGTTGCAAATCCCCATCATTAGTAGTCACTGCTAATCCAGACCCTGTCCCCTTTTACCTTTGCATTCTGCTACTCATGATGCTTTTTCATAAAGAGAAAGGAAAAGAGAGACTAAATATAAAAAGCATTGTGTTGCAATCATTAAAATCACACATTCTCTTAATTAATAATAATACACATAATGCAAGTACAATTAAGGAATGACCTATTTCATATGCTGAGGCTACCTCACTATTAAAATGCTATTATATAAGGGAGGTGTTTACTATGCAGTTGACAAAGTAATGGAGAAGAATGCAGGAACATTTATTATTTGTATTTCCTAAACTCACAAAGTTATCTTTTGCCTATCACATTTTTTTTTTTTCATTTAATTCATTCACCTGGATTTCACTGGAATGCTCTAGATTAAATTTTGACAGATATGTACTGCTTTAAGGCAAATTTCAAGATGCTGATTGATTTTGATGTCAGTAAAGTATAAGCCATTTAAATTTTCTTTCCTAAATCTTTCTCTGCTAGTTTTTTAGGGCAACAGAAAGAGATACAATGCATTTTTATAATTCTCTCCACTCACTTGGTAAGCAAGAAAACATAAACAAAAACATATTCACCATAATATTTTATATGACAAAGAAAATGTCACCTAACAATGTCAAAATTTTTATTACACAAGCCTGAAAATAACAAGCCAATATTATTTTTCTATTTGCAGCAGACAGTAGATTTACAATCCTGAGGCTGATACAGATGAGCATATGACTTAGACTAATATTTACAATTTTCTTTAATTCCACAGAAAAAGAAATGCATTTATTCACACAGAGCATTGTAATAAATGCTGGGTTTTCAGCCTTGCCTTAGAGAAGCCTAAAATAAATCTATTTTCCATTCCAGTTCCAACTGGAATGGAACATTTACACTTCTACAAAACGGGTTATCTTCAGATATCTCTAATGACAGGCAAACTCATTGAATCTTTAAAATTAAACAGTCAAAATCTGCATATCTGAAGGAAAAGGGTTTACCCGCAGAATTTTCCAGGTATTTCCCTGCAGAAGGCCAAACACTTTAACAGAGTTCCTTGATGCTCACTAGCAGGAGGCACCACAGTGAACAAGTGTGGAGCTAACAAAGGTCCTTCTGACTCAGAATGTATGTACAAAAGACCTTTTGACTTCACAATATTTAGGAGTTTTATTGATTTATGCTTAAAATAAGCCACTGGGGAAAAAAAAAAAAGATAGCCAAAGGGAAAAACGTCTAATTTTCCTCTTTAAAGTACTCAAATGCCGCTTACTGCCATTTTATCATATATCCACAAAAAAGAGATTCCAAGAACAGTGTGTTACAAAAGTACTCTATTAAGTAAAAGGGAATTTTTGCAGATCTGCCTGTAAACCAACTCTTATCTCCTCCCACTACCCCACAGTCTAGGCATATTCCAGTAATGTTGTTTCTCCTGTTTTTTACTCAAGCCAACACTAATTGAGTATCTTCTAATTTATTTTGGGGTATTGATACTGTTTAGAGACAGGAACCTGATTATCAAAGCTAGAAATTCTTACTCTGCCACACTTAAATCCAGCTAATAAAATAATGTCACTATCATTCACAGAAAACCTATTTTCTGAATAGAGAGAACAGCAATATGTAAATAGCTGAATAATCCTTCAGGCAAAGACTTTGAACATATATATATTATGCATATGCTTTCTTGGCAGGCTGTAAAAACTCATGAATGCATTTACTGTACTGAAATACTAGACAAAACGTGTTGATAATATATAATATCATTAATCTGAAAGATTCCTTTTTAATATACGTTAGAGACAGTTAGAGAGTTCTTCAAAGAGCTTGGCCTCAACAGGGAGGTGGTAAAGACTTCTAGTGTCACATTTTAAGAAAATTGTTATTTCTCATATGCAATATCTTTTAAAATCAAATTTATGGGTATACTTGTATCAGAGAAATAAAGCTGATCATTAAACTAAGAAAATACTCTCTGTTTAGTATGTCAAAAAATATTGCTTTAATTACTGCTCTTAATTTCCTTTTAATAGGATTTGTGCTCTGATGGCAAGTTCAGAACCTTCAACAACAGAAAGACCACTGAGAATTTCTGCATTAGCTCCTGTGCATCCAGATTTTCAGCCTGTACAAAAGAGTGTCTGAGACAGCCTTCAGTATTCTTTTATCAACTGATATTGGCCAACTGGGAGACTTCTCAATTCTAAAAAAGTGTAAATCTGCTTTGAAGCTAAAAGCTGAACTGACAGCTTGAAAATCTTTCTATAGACAAATTAGGAACTGTCTATATACTTAGACATTTCTATTCCTATCTCCAACTTCTTGCCTAAGGTTTCCCTTTAATAAATAAATAATAGTAATGATAATAACACCTTTTTTTTTTCTCCAGTTAGCTTAAAAGGACCTTCAAGTGAACAAATCTCATCACAGAAACACATAATAGATTCAATTAATGGAATATCAGATCACTGTCTGAAACTACTGAAGAATCATCCTAGGCAAAGATACTTCAAAGAATCTAAAAACAAACAAATAAAAAAACCAAACAAAAAACCAAAACAAAACAAAAACCCAAACAAACAAACAAAAAAACCCTAACAAAACCAAAGAGTAACAACAAGAAGAAAACCAAAGGAACCACAGATTTGAAATTAGCTACAGCTTGTGGCAGAACTGAGTATTTCACCCTTGACCACACAAACCCTAATCTATATGAATGCACCATAGGGAGTATTCTTTAAAGACTAAGAGATATTGGCTATGCACACCCTATTTTGCTTCCCTATGTTTTCCCTTTGCTTTCTACTGCATGCACACCACTTTACAGTGGTTAAGCTTGAAAAGTGAAGTTGACAGCAAAGCCTCTACCAGACTGTCCTTCAAAATTGTAATTCAGAATTCACGCTTATTCAAAATGAAAAAAAACTATCCACCAGAAAATGAAGTAATAACATTACAAACATAAATATCCCAAATACCTGTGCCTTTTTGGATTAAACAGACTGTGGAAATACCTATGTATTTTATGCTTTATATGCAATTGCACACCTAATAACCAAAATAATTTAAGACACTGAAGCTCAGTATACACACAAAGGAAAATGTAGTTCTAAATTGCAGAAGTTGTGTAACAGTCAAGTACACGTGTAACTGTTTTGAACAAGAAAAGCAGGACCTCACCATATAACACTGTAAGTTAAAGAGATCTGAAGTTCAGCACATAACCATGGGTTGAGTTGAGCCACATATATAGTGTATGGCTGTGTAGATCTGTGAACAATTAAAAGAATGTGGCTGTATTATTGGTATTAAGTCTAGCAGAAATGTTTCCAGAGAATTGCTTCACAAAATCATACTGTTTTTCAATGCTGCAATTATCACCTAAATATTTAATTTCTATGTAACAGCAAAGAGAAATTAGATCTTTTGCTATAATTTCCACATTTTCAGATCTGTTAAGCATTTAATATTATTTGGTATAACTCCTGCTGAACTTAGAACTCTTGATGGAATTTGGTCAAGGAGAAAATCAACCACACAAGGCGAGGTTCGTTTTACAGAACATGGATGTCTGCAGTCAGCAGCATTCACAGGAAAGATCACAGAACTTTAAAATGAACTGTACACCTCTCATGTTCAGGTAATACAGGCCACGGTTATTTGCAAGTCTTAATACTCTAAATAAGTCTTAATACTGTAAATCTTGAGTTAGAAGGGACCCATCAGGATCTAGTCCAACTCCTGGCCTGCACCCCTAGGACACCCCAAGAATCACAGCACATGCCTGAGAGTGCTCTCCAAATGCTTTTTTGAACTCTGTCAGGCTTGGTTCTTTTATCACTTACCTGGGAAGCCTTGTTCCAGTGCCCAACCACCCTTTATTTTAAACTGTAAAACATCTCAAAACATCCTAATTAAATCAATGGAAGTTCTGTCAAGTTTTCTATGGAGTCAGTCTAATCCTAAATGAAGAACAATTTTTTTTTTCAAATTTAATCTTAAGACTTCTTATTCTTATATAAACTAGTGATTTCCTCCAAAGCAGCATTTATAACTTCTGATTTCTATGTCAAAATCATATATATCTCCCAACTCCAATCTCTGCCATTGTTCATCTCCGCTATGCTCATCCTTATCAACAAATTGTACTGTATCTTATGGTCATTCATATATAGTATGAAATAATTTAATTGTGATATTAAAGTAAAAACATAGCTGCAAAAAGCTAAGGTTTCAGAACTTAATCAGTTGGGCTATATCTTGCTCAAGCAAGGTAATCAAAGTTTTCCATATTATGAAGTACAATCCAAGAGGTTTTTATTTCAACTGTCAATAATAATTATTTCCCAACAAAACCTGAATTCAAGTATTTATATAGTCATCCTTGGAAAACAGAATAAAAATGCAGAAACTAATTTCTATGTTAAAATTATAAAGCACTGAATATTACAATACATGAGAATAACAGTGTGAGCATCTTTTAAGTGTACCTTTAGGTTCTAGAAATATTTGGAACCAAATGCTACACTCCTTAAACTAGGTTTTTGTGAAATAGGTGATAATTAAACAAATAGTTAAAAAACAATTATAAGTACGGAGAAATTACATAAACCAAAATTACACAAACATAGTAAAAGGAATTTTGGTATTTTGGTGTACAGCGGATATAAAACTTGTTTTTTTACAGTCAAGTAGGCAAAATAACATGCAATTTCTATCACTGCTTCTCATATTACAATATATCCATTTACAGATAATAAGATTAGATCCATCACTGTTCTCATTTTGTAGGCCATTTTTCATTTAATCTTCTTATGGTAAAAAAAGGGGGAATTTCACCATCATACATAATAAAACCCAAACAATGTTATCTTGTCAGAAGTAACACATCCATGCATATTATATCTTATTTAATTAATGTGACCAGAGAATAAAAAACATGCACCTTACCTCAGACCAAATATATGGGATTGTTCATAATTGAATAAGGAATGAATTTTAGCTTCTGAGTTCAAAATTATAAGCCTGTCAATAATATCCTGTCAAAGGAAGAGAAATGTGAAAAACCATGTAGGCATTTATAATTTATGCACATCATAGTTTCATAGGGATATTTACTATTGAATGAAAGCTATTATTAAAACACACACTGAAATTATTTCTGTAACAGGAGGTGTTTTCCACACAAAAGTCAACAGCAAAATTGAAGGCAAAAATGGCAAAACTTTCCTAACCATGTAGCAGGTTAGAAAAAAAAATCTATTAAAAATATAAACATACAAAAAGATCCTTGCATGTCAACTATCCTAGTTCTTCTTTAGCATTAAACCACAAAAAAAGAGTTAAAATTTTTTTTCATGTTTGAAGTGTGTACATGTCTATTTTAATAAAGAGAACGGCACCTCCTTCAGTATAATAACCCTTTTGCACACTGGTTAGTACTACATGCTTCAAGACAGCCATTTAGTCTTGGTTTAACAAGGCTTGCCTCAGATGTTGAGGCTTACACCTTTCATCTTGGAGCATCTCATGTAGCAGACAATGACTTGTGGCTGTTTCCCACTTCTTCCACAAAGCCAACCCAATTATCTTCCCCTCTGGCTCACTGCACACGCAAACTGCTTCTGAAAAAATTATTTGATTAAAAAAACTAAGCAATGAACAAAAACATTGTTCATGTTCAGTGTTGTTATCATGTCAGAGAGAGATTGCTGTGCTATGGTCACAAGAAACAGATTACAAAATCCTTATGAGCTTTATTTAATCTTGATTAAATACGAAGTTTTATTTTCTCCACATTTTAGAAGTACAGTTTCACAGACAGCAGAGGGAGTTATTATTCACCTAATTAGATCAATGAGTCATTCAATAAGATATGAAGGTAAAGTAAGACCCATACTTTAATGAAATTAACAAAAGCTCTGGTTTTCAACAGAGAAAAGTAAAAATCATGAGTAAAACTCACAATAGAAAAAAAAACCAAAGTCTAGAACTTTTCAAATTAAACTGTCTTCATAGAATGTACCCTTTAAAATACAGTAAAAGCATACTTTTCCTATTAGATTTCTGGTGCATTGGGAGAGACAGCTTTTTCCACATAGTATATTTACAATAAAATTCTCAATTAAAAAACTCAACTTGGATCTCAAGGCTGTTCATAAAATTGACAATGCAAGCAATTGATTTGTTTGGGAATTAAGATTTTTTCAGATATCCGTGCATACAAAGAGTTAAATGCTAAGGGATATTTCTCGGGCATTATGTTCCTGCTCTCATTTATAAATCAAAGCTTGGAGCTACAAAAGAGTACAAAGAGCAGGCACAGTGAGAGGACTACTGAGAAAGGAGACTAAGCTCTATTTGGGATTTTAGGAAGGAAGATAATGAACAAGGTCTAACACAGGATTACATGCAAAAAATGTGGGGACAGATTTTCACTGCTCAGCTACAGAGCATAGCTCAAACATTACAGGTCAGATGTCATCTACTTTGAATATCTAAGACAAACCATCTAAGATTCTCTAGAATCACTGAAGAAAATCACCTTCTCTAATGCCTTTCAAAGCTACAGGTCTAGAGGGTACCTTCCAAACTAGATTCCCCTGAATATATACGCTGCAGAAACCCTCAAAGACTGGAGACAGGCAGAAAATCCTCATTTATGTGTTCCATTCTCTAAAATAATTTTACATGCCAAACACAGCAAAGAGAAATCTTACATGTATTAAGAATAATTTCCCTAAGGGCACAAATGAAAACCTCATTAGTCTACAGTTAAAAGTTGTAAAAGTTGTTACCAACTATCACTATTTTCACTTGTTATCAACTGATAATCTGTTCAATCAATGATACAGCTAGTCAGATAAAAATATAAAGGAGGTAAAAATGTTTAAATCCTGGGTATTCAAGAAATAAAGGATATACCAAAATGATTAAGTTCTGTGCGTTAGCAAACATAGTTTAGCCATAAACAAGTCACATTCCGTGGCAACACGACACAATTCAAAAGGAGAGAAAAAATAAGGCACACAAAGCTGGTTAGGTCTTCCAAGCAAACCTTCCAATGGAACAGAAGTTGCTTTTACTTTGCTTCTTGTAGTTATATCCAGTCAAAATCTTTTACCTTTTGCTTTCTGGAATCACTGCCCCAAAACATAGTCGTTACAAATCTGTATCTCTTCTTAACTTCAGAAGTTTTCTGAGTACTTAGACTCAGCCATTATATGTTAAACTAACATTAGAGGATCTCACAATTTCCTTTCTGCTAACTACATAATCTTGGATGCCTATCTTACATATCAAGGTGTAGCTTGGATGGCTAGGCCCACAAAACCCACTGCTGCACAGTAGTTAACTGAGACAAACCTCATCCAAAATATCTTTATCTCCTCAGGGAACTTTGAAGAATTGTATCAGTATTGGCATTTCAAGAAACCTAGAAAATTTCATAAAAATACTCAACTGCCTCTAAAGCTAAAATAACACCAGCTTTCAAAAGCTGCAAAAATCCTTCTTGAGATCTACCACAATTTGAATGCTCTCAAATACTTATGATTTTCAGCATACATCTATCTTCCTCACTCTGAGTTCCTTAAAAAACTTGGTAACTGAACAAAGCTATCCATTGCTGAATGCGCCAGCATTGAGTGGATTGGAAAAATGAAATTTGTCATGCAATTTCCTCTTGAAATCATCATAACAGTATTGCAAAAAAGAGCCCCAAAATACCTTCCAAACCTAATATACACTATTATGATAAACTTTGTCTAAACAACTTAAAATATCACCAATCCAGAGCCTATGCTAGACAAACACTTCAACATAACAGCAATTTAAAGTACTAACTCATTAGGGAAAAAATCTGATTTTAAGTGCCACACAAGGTCACAAATTGTCTGTGCTTTGTAGATGAGAAGAAAGCCATAATTGACTGCAGTAGAATGATTGAATACAAAATAATACTAAATACAGAAATGGTGAAGCTATTTCTCTGAAGTATGTCTTAATCAGTAGCTTTCCAATTACTGATTTTTTCCTTTGTGTGAATTATGTGTCCTATTAAAAATAGCCTGAGGTATGAGGCTTTTGTGTTTTCATTTTGTTTTGGTTTTTTTCTTTTAGTCTTTTTAAATCCACAGCTGGTGTGATAGAGCAATGCTGTATAAAGTACAGGTATACATATTTTCCAACATTTTCCCATATGCAACTGTATGCACATATAAACATGATTATTTATGTTACTTTTTTTCTGTGAAAAAACACAAGTCAAGAAAGATGATCTTTAAATTAGGCATCAAAATTTATATTACCTTTAAGATTTCAAAATGAAAATTTAGGTTCATATGAAGTGATATGTGCATATACTGCCCTCATGCTGTTTATAATACAAAATGCAGAAAAATTCAAAATCTTTCAATAGGAAAAAAAAACTTACTCTTTTATAACAAAAACATTTTCTCAGGTAAGAATGTCTTCACAGAATTATTTTTCCTTCAAAATACTTACAATTATATCTGTGGGTACTTCACGGAATGAGTACGTGGGTTTATTTGGTATATCTCGTTTACTCAGGAGCTCAAAAACTGCTGGGTAAGTGAGCAAGTTTACCAGAAACAAAAATGACTAGAGAAAGAAAAAAAGGAGGGACAACAGGGAATATTAATCTGTTAAGCACAACCGAGTAAGTGTTAGCAATTATTTGCAATCTACATTAACTTTGTTCTCATCCTTTACAGGCTGACCTTAACATAAATAGACCTGTTGAAAATAAGACTGCATACCTGGTAGGCATCTGTATAATCTAAAAGGGCAGTAGTGTATGAAATATCTATTACCTATCATATGGTACATAAAATTTTGAAAATTACAGTATTTCATTACCACTTAATTCTAAAATCTTGAGATAAAGAATAATCTAAAATCTAAAATTCCTGATTTTATTACAGTAATCTGGACATAAACTGATGGCCAGCACTTAAGACTTCATTTTGCCATGATTTTTATTCATTATTTCATAGTAAATCCTTGGCATTGTGAACAGCCATGCAACATAAGAATCCTGTATCAGTCATGATTTAACTAGTGTATTATACCAATTTTGACACATGTGCCAAGAAGCAGGTATAATAAAAATTTACAGAAAGGTATGTGTCTTCCTATCTGAACCACAGCACTGTTTCTTTCCATACAAAAACATAAGTTTAAATCATTTCTCACCTTCTGACAACTTTGGTCAATAGGGTCAACTGGAGTAGATTTGGGTTGGATTATTCTCAAATCATCTTTTCCACATTCCAAAAGAGCCCATAATTCAGTTACAAGTGCCTTTATAAAGCCTAAAACAAATGTTTGTTCTAATAATGAGTTTCATGTTAGAAATATTTTACACCACAATTCTAACCAAGATTTGTAAAATTCTCTATACTGAAGACTGAAATTTCACCACACAGATTGCCTTAGGGTTACTATCCCTGCTATTCTCAATCCTTTAGTCCAAACTACCTTTCTAGAGCAGTTTGCTTATGTTCAATCTACAGTCTGCACCAATGGCTTCCAAAGGCTATTACACTAGAGTAGAACTATATTCATATATCTTCTATGTAAATGAGCTTCTGACCTTCTTTAAAAAGTTAATTGCAATGGATTAAGGCTTAGCTAGTATTGTCTCTGTGGTTCTAAAAATACAGATTCACTATTACTCATAAATAAATTATAACAGACCACAATGAAAAGGACTAGAAAAACCCCAACTTTTAGAGAAGCACTACTAGCTGAATTTAAATTGTTAAAATTTAAAATGTTAAATATTTAAATAGAATAGGAAAGAGCCCTCTAACTCTGAAATCTTCAAATGTAAGGGTTGAAAATCAATGCTGATTATTTTTGGTATATCATTTGTCTCTGATGCCAAAGGGCATAAAAGGGACTTAAGAAGCAATTTGGCTGAAAACCTTACAACAGGACAGATGGGTAAGTCCTCAGTGGATCTGCTCCCTGCTTTGTGAAAAATCCCAGAGGCATAAATAGCAACTAACTGAGAAACCAATCAGTTTCCTTGACTGGCAGAATTTGCCTGCCTTTCTGGCAGTCTTTCAGTCAACACCAGCCCCTTCTAGATACTCAGAGAGACGATTTGCAACTTTTGTACCTCATGGACTTCCTTAGCAGCTTAAGACATTACCTTCATTATATTGATGAGATTCTAATTTTAATATAATGGCTACCTGGACTGTTGATGATATGGTAACAGTTGGGTTATCTGAGATTGACTCTGAAGGGACTTTGTCCGAATTGACAATTCTTCTCACATCACAATCTCTTTTACATCTCATTAATGTGTAGCTTCACCTATGACATTCAGGCCCTTGCAGTTCCTCACCCTTTAAGCAGTCAGTAACCATGGAAATGTACATAAAAATTACAGACATCAACAGTTATTAATTCTGATCTGCAGATCAATAAGAAGCACCTGCTTCTTATTTAAATTTATTTTTAAACAGTACAGATGTCTTCACACACATACAGGAAATTTCTGTAAATCCAAACTAGTGAAGTAAAGATTTTGATAATATCAGAAGGAAAAATAAAACAAACCCTAAAATTCTGCATCAAGATTAATGAATGACTTAAAAGCTTGAGAGAATTAATTTCCATCAAGAAATAAGTAACAAATATTTAGGAGTTTTTGTTAATATTTTGTAATAATTTTACACAGTTGATCTTTTTTTAACATCTTTCCCACTGTCTTTTTTCAAAATGAAGGACTACAGCATGCAATTATTCATAATAACATCATCCTGCAGTTTACCTGAATTCTGCAGAGACACTGCAGCCATTGGTGCTGTTGCCATTTGTGTAACAATGATTCTATTACCAAAATCTTCATATTCATTTGTCTGTTGATAAGAAGTATAAACGTGCAGTGTTAGTTATTCAGAAGACATGAAACTCTCAAATGATCTCTTAAATATTGATCTTTCTTACACTTGTTTACAGAATTTAATCAAATTTATGTTTAGACTTGAACAATTCATAGATATTTTCCTCTACAGACTTACCAGGGTCAGATTCCTAACCAAACATCTTTCTCAAGTATTTATAAAAATTTAAACACAAAATACTGTGGGTGAGACATGCAATATGAGCAAATAAAACCATTAGTATTACAATGTTTTTGTACACATAGCGTAGGATGACTTTGGCATTACTTTTTTGCACATTATCTGACTAAAACAGCACATTATCTGATTTTTTGTTTGTATTTCAAGCTTTGTCTAGCATATCTAGATTTCAACATGACCTACCAACATTGTATAAGAAAATTTGCACTTAGAAGAAAAAAAAGTTTCTAGCATTTCAAACTTTACAGTAAAAAGTAAACTACAAGGACTGCAATGCTTACCTGGATTTTTTTTGATAAACTGTTAAACATAAAGTTCACACAGTCATTCATGGCATCTGTACTATGAAGCAGAAATAGTCCTTTGGGTGTGGTAGAAAAATTTAGCAAGGCATCTAACAAAGTCTCTTCCCATAACAAGCTGCAAGAGTAACAAAATAGTAATTAAAAACTATATGTAAATAGCATGGGAAAAAAGAAAAAAGTACAATTCCTAGCTTTGAAAAACAACAGTACTTTACTCACTGTACTCTATGCTTAATTTATAAGCTTATGTTAGATTTAAAAAAGCATTTGGGGAAAAAGATAATATAGCAGACTGCATTTTATGTGAACATTCAAACTCAGTGTGGCAAACCTAAAGTTATGTAGGAGCACAGAAGAGAGAGATAAAGTAAAGGGGAACCCAAAAGATATCCCTGTGATATCCCTAAACATATCTATGACTTACAGTCTGACTTATACAGTCTTAAGATATTAACATGGCAGTTACATGTTGGCAAAACAAGCACAGAGTTTCTCAACAATGTAAAAACATATGAGGGACTCACATTTGAGGAGCTAAAGGTTCCTACAAGAACTTGGTACGGAATTATGAAGAAAGGTGCTATATTTACACAATAGCTTCACATAATAAGAGCAGTAAATGGAAAATCAACATTGTCCTGAATTTTCAGACTCCCAAATACTCATGTATTTCTCATCTTAATGAGTATAAACTTCTATAAAAGGACATTAAGTTTCAGTATAAAAGGAAGGACATCATTCACTTGGTATCAGCCAAAATGCTGCCAATCTTGCTACATAATATTTTTGAAGGTATAAATATGATTCAGCAGAACAACATTTTAAATTAGCACCACATAAAAAGCGTAAGATAGACAGCTATTTTGTTCTGTGCTTTCTAACTCACATTTTGCTCTAACCAAATACTTTAGTCAGAGAGAATCAACTATAAGTCAATTTTACATATATTAGACACCACTCTCTAAGCCAAGGAAGTTCTCAAAGGCCAGGAAGAATTTTGTAGCTCTACTGAGACCTATGCTAGGATAGTTTCTCTACCTACCACTATCCCTTTGGCAAAAAAGACTGTCCTGGGTTTGGCTAGGATAGAATGTGTTTTCTTCTAAGTAGCTCGTAAAGTGCTGTTTTTTGGATTTAGGACAAGAATAAGGTTGGTAACACACTGATATTTTAGTTGTTGCCAAGTAGCACTTCTCAGAGTGAAGAACTTTCCAGTTTCCCATTCTCTGCAAGTGAGCAGGTACACAAGTAACCATGAGAGAGCACAACCAGGAGAGCTGAGCCAAACTGGCCAAGGGGATATTCCATAGCATGGGAAGTCATGCTTAGTACATAAACTGCAGGGAGCTGGCCAGGAAGTTGGCCAAAATCACTGTTAAGAGATGAACTGGGCATCAGTCAGAGGCTATGGAGCAATTGAGTTGTGTGTCATTTGTTTCTCTTGTGTGCTACTTCTCTCTCTACTTTTCATTACTATTAATGTTATCATTACTATTAGGAGCATTGCTATTATTAGTATTACTATATTTGACTTTGTTTAAATTATTAGACTGTTTGTATCTCAACCCTTTTTTTTTTTCCAATTCCCCTCTCCATGCTATTGGGATGCAAATGGCTGTGCAGTATTTAGTTGCCAGCTGGCATCAAACTACAACAAAGACATGGGGTTGCAAGATGTTTCAATTGTAATTAAAGCAGCAGTTTGTGTTCACACTCATACATGTGTGTAAATTAAGTACCAAGTTACCTGGTTTTTGATTCTTGACTTATTGATGAAGTGGAGTCTGCATCAGTTACAGGAGTAGGTACTCTTTCTGAAAGCAAACTTGTCTGTAAAACAAAACCAAATAAACACCTCCTTAATATTGATGCAGGACGTACCCCTGCTAGGGACTGCCATGCAGTGACTCCAACATTCAGAAGGCTGAACAATTGCTTTATTAAGCTATACTATACTATACTACTATACTTAACTATATTCAAGAAAAAAAAACCATGACCCTTTTTCAGACAGTCATGATGCAGCTTTGACCTAATTGGTCAATCAGTCAAAACAACCAACACCAGTGTCCAATTAAGAAATCACTTTAGGCAAACTATCTCCATAACACATTCCACATGTGCCAAACAACAGGAGCAGCAAATAGAGATAAGATTGTTTTCTCTTCTTTCTCTTAGCTTTCTCACTGCCTTCCCTAGGAGAAATCCTGGCAAGGTTGTGCCTGATGCTCTCTGTGAAGAGAGCTGCGGCCACACCTTAATGTTTAATTACAGCATTTTTAAACTCCAGATCTAATTCATTCTCTTGTTATATACAAAAGACAAAAAACCACAGTGCTCCGGTAATAGTCCAGTCTTTGGTACAGAATACACTATTCCTTTATATTGTTTTTATTCCAGAAAAGCTTATTTTTTTACTTCTTCCTTGGTATAGACAATTGTAAAGCTAGTACATTTTAAATTTTTTTATTAGAATTCTTAAATAAACCTCTTTATTTTCCAAGTGGAGACTCCCAAATCAAAAACTGGTATTTAAAAGTAAAGAAGGAACGAAAGAAAAAATTGTAACACAGCTCTTTACTCTGTTTCTGTCACAGATAATGGAAATAACAGCCTCTGAAGTCACCATGCCAAACTTATTAATTCTGCCACTTTTTATTTTATTTATTTATAAATTATATAAATTTATCTATATTGATATGGGTGTCATTGGAGTTACAGACATAAATATATACATATTTTTATATTCAAACATTTAAATTATATTTTAAAATAACTGGCATGAAAATGCATATTCAAATTTATTTCAGTTGTTTTATGTTTATGGGATAAAAAGCAAATTAAACCATTGAAATAAAAGTGAGAAGGTATTAATTTACTACCTTATAAATGTGATGCAAAAATCAACAAAAGCCTATTCTATTAACTAGTCAATCATACTAGATCTGTTGTTCCTCTTTTATTATCATCTTTATAAATTCTCTCTCAGAATTTAATCAGTATCTGCTGAGAAAAAAACAATTTCTTTGTCCATCAGTCTTAAAACTCCAGGAGCCATGTAAAAGAAAAGGATACAAATTACCAGTCCCGCCATTAAAAAACTGACACTTCAGATTGGAAAGAATCCATCATAGTCCACTGGTTTTGCTACACTATAATGGCATGATATTTTATAAACTTCTATAAATGGCATGATATTCTATAAACTTAAATGGCATGATATTTTATAAACTTCAGGTGTTTTAAAATTGAAAAATGAAAGAAAATACTTTTAAAAGTAGTAAGAGGATGGAGTTGACTTTCCTGTAATAGCTTGTTGAGTCTTGAAGTAAAGAATATATTGATTCTACTTCAGTTTATATCTGACTACCAAAGTGAAGTGAAGAAATAGCATTTTGTAGGGTAAACTTTGTTTTCACTTAACACATTCAGTCTACTTATCTTCTACATGTCAAGACAATTTGTCTAAATTATGTTCTATACCTTAATAAGGGATTTTAACATGGAAAGAAGTCTTTTGTACAAAGTGTAAATGCTGTGTTTTTTAGAGGAAATAACTGGAAATGCCCATCAAAGCTTTTAACACTCTGGCCTGTGATAAACATTAAATAGAGTAAGAGGCTAGTTGGAGTAAGACTGACAAGTTACACAATAGGAAAGCATCAAAAAAAGATTGCTGAGTTACGTAAATTACAGCATGGAACTAAGTGAACTAAGCTCCTTAATTCAATAAAAATCCTCAGGTTTTCAATGCAAGGAATAACATAAGTTTCAAAACCAACATTCTTTGATGAGAAGCAGAATTTATAGTGATATAATTATGATTTTTAGTAATAATACATTTTATTTTCAAGACAATGTATGTATGGCTTCGTGGCAACATTAATATATGAAACAGTGAGAAATACCCTCAAACTGGTGATTTAAGTACCTTCTATTCATGTTCTCCCTTCTGGTATTTTCTGCCTTAGTTTACATTGTGACTGTATTTTTAAAATATCTCATCATAATAAAAGCATACAGTAGAAGCATACAAGAAGGAAGAAAAGCTCTTCCATTCTTTTTCCCTTGCATTCATTTTCCCTCCCACTTCCTTGCCTCCAGAAAAAAAACAAATTTAGTCTTTTAGTCCATTCTTTGTTCCAGCTTGATCTGATCCCAAAGATATAAAAAGATAGTCCTATTTTTCAGGGTAAAGTGAATAACACTGCTAGACTTTGGTTGTCCACTATGAGTCCTAATACCTACAGTTTAAATATGCTTTCAGTTAAGCTGGAAGCCAAAGTTGAAGATTTGTTTGCCACCTTTACCTAAATTGTGCCAATGTTATTTTAATGATTCAAATGTTGGGATTTGCTTCCCTGTGAACTTTTGAAAACTGCATTTGCAGGATCTGCCATCATTTCTCCATCTTAAGTAATTTTTTACAATACACAAGGATTTTCACACTGCATGTCACTTTTAGAACAATGAAAATAGAACTGATGATGATGAGGGACTGGAGCATCATTCATGAAGCAAGGCTGAGAGAGATGGGCCTGTTCAGCCTTGAGAAGAGATGACTGAGAGGGGATCTCATCAATATCTGTCACTATCTGAAAGGAGGGTATCAAGAGGAGGGATTCAGGCTCTTCTCAGTGGTGCCAAGCAACAGGACAAGAGGCAATGGGAAGAAACTGATGCACAAAAAGTTCTACCTGAACATGAGAAAGAACTTCTTTACTGTGCGGGTGAATGAGCACTAGACCAGATTCCCCAGAGAGGTTGTGGAGTCTCCCCCACTGGAGATACTCAAGAACCCTCTGGACATAATCCTGTGCCATGTGCTATAGGATTACCCTGCTTGAGCAGGGAGGTTGGACCAGTAGACCCACTGTTGTCCCTTCCCATCTTACCCATTCTGTGATTCTGTGATAACAGAAAGCAAAATACACAGAACTGTTGGATCCAAGCTCTTTCATGTAGAAAAAACACTGGACTAGCAATCAAATTGAAGTTAAAGTACAGAATCTAAGCTTCATAACAAATTCATGTACTCAGGTAAGACAAAAACTCCTGCCTGGCACTTTTCACTATGGTCTCTAGAGAATATTTCAATGTCACCTCACTACTTAACAAATAAGTGCGATCTGCTTTTTTTTTCTCTCACCTGACACAAACCAGCTTAACTAAAAATTGATAAGAGCACATCTCAGGAGTATTTTCTTCAAAATATCCCAAACCAAGAATGAAGGCAAGATCTGTGGTGGTCAGTGGTTATCATGACATCGAGTGATTTCTGCCATTAAGGACAATGAATGACAGGCCTACCAATACACCAGAAGTTCCTGTTTTAATCTTAGGTATAGAAGGTCTCAAATTAAATTTCTGCTAGGTTCACATTCAGAAGGAAAATTTGCAAGTAGAACTTAATGTTTACAACATTTTCAAGTACTATTTAACTGCTTAAAAATAATTAACCTATAAGAACAACTATTAACAAGCTGAACCTCTCACAGTAAGATTTTTTCCCAATCCAAAAGCAAAATTTACCTTTCTCCAGGCTTCTGCAATAGATTCATGCAAGCCATAAGGAATTAGCATCTGCAGGCCTTCACAAGTTCTGTACATTTGACGGCATACAAAAATGAAAGCTCCTTTAACAACTGGCATAAACTCAGATCCAGATAAAAGAGAAATGTCATCATGAAGAAGTTTCTTTGTGAACTGAACAAGTACATGAGCAGCTGTAGGACTAAAAATAAAATAATGCATTTAAAATTTTGTTTTGTAGTAAGCCTTGAAACAGATCCTCTGACTAAACTTATTTAAAATTTTTTGGGGAAAAGAAGCTACGGAAAGAGACTATGACCCACTACAGAGGGACAAACTATGTTAGAATTTGTAACACCAGTTAGAAGAAAAGAAACTTACAGAAAGTGATGTCACCTTGGCAAATAGTTCTATGCAATGCAAAAATACATCCATTGCCTTCCACACAACCCACAGGACCATGAACTACACAGACTCTAGGTTTTATAGGAGTCCACTTGGGAAGACAACTTGGAGATTTCTCCACTTATAAGATGTACATGCCAAACTTTTCATGACCTGCAGCTTTGCTATTTTCAAAGGCTCATCTCAGTTTTACTGCTGTTAGAAGTTTTAGCATCAGCTAAGTATATTCCACACATATGAATACACTGATCTTAAGTTAGGTACCGTGTTACACATGGCAGCTTCCTATACAAGATCTGTCCCTACTAGATGTACTGAAATGTGAATGCTACATTAAATGTATTCTTTCAATAAATTTAGTTAGTTTAAATACTTATTCTAAAATCAAACAAAGAAAATTGAAGAAGAGAGGCCTTTGGTCTGAAAAGTAACATTACAAGTATAATGGAACTATATTCAGAGAAAGGAAAGCTCTCACATGAAGAAAAAACATTAAAATCTCCCTTATTACTAGTATTTCTTTACATTGTTATTTCATCTGGTTCAACACATAAATATCTCCCTCATACATTCTATAAAACATTTACTACTTTAATTTATAATCAGATATTTTACTCAAACAAAACGTACCACGTTATAGATAAATGAAAGATGACAAAACGAGTCTCATAAGAGCAATGTAATTCACTGAAGTGCTCACTAATGCCACTCTTACCTGTCTTTGGCATTTTTTTCATTTTCTCCATAAAGAAGAAGAGAAAGACCATCTTCTGAAGCAGCAATCCTTGCCAAAATATCAGCTACATCAAGTAAAGTAGTTTCAAGGCAGTTGATATACACCTATTTGGAAGAAGGGAAAAAAAAAGAAGCTTCAAATTCAATGGTTTTGTGAAAGCTATTTTTTCAAGTCTGTCTTAGGTATGCAGAACCTGAAGGTCACCTTTCTGATGTTTTCCTAATGTCTTAAACACAGTTAACAGCTTATGTTCAAATGTCATTACACAGAAATCTTCATCACAAAGGACACTAATTCCCAATATTTTCATAATCCCTATAAAAATGTTTACAAGGAAAAAAAAAAAAAGAGAAAAAAAGTTTTTTTATCAATCTAGAAAATAGTAGCTTTCCATGGAGAATTGTTATTGAGAACACCTAACCTACAATTTACCAACTGAATTAAAAAATAAAAATAGAAGGTAGAGAAAATGTTCATCCATTAAATATCCAAGTGGCAACAGAAGAAAGCCAAACCAATGAAAAAAATTAAACAGTGTGTTTTTTCCCAAGGAAACAGTCTCACTACAGCATAATTTTTGCTACTATTCACAAGACTTCCATGTCATACCAATCATAGTAACAGACTAAACTATTCAATGCACACTATGATAGTCAAGGTATAAAATACCACAGAAGTTACCATATTACGTGAGTAAATAAACCTTCTACATAGAAAATATGAATAAAGTATAATATTCTATACATGTAAAAATCATTTGGAAGATTATTACAAACCTCTGTGCCATTCAGCAAACTTTGGACAGGATGAAGCAGGGCATCTATCACTGTGTCTGTATACAAACATTCAGCAGCACATCCTGTTTGATCACAAAAAACCTGCAGAATCTCCATAACAAGACTTTCTGGAGAATAATTTTCTGGTGAACACAAGAAATATTTATTTATATTTTAACTTACACAAATATCTCTGTATGATTATGTAGTTGCTTCTGAATTATTATTAATTTTGTTAAGTCCTGATTCAACATAGCGGGAGGAAGAATGGTAAGGGTGGAAGGGAAGAGAAAAACTGCTTTAATAACAGAGACAAAAATTGCAAAAGAAGTTATCATATGCCTCATTATAAGTAAATATATTTACGTATAAGGAAAAAAAAAGCATTTACCTGTATGTGCTGCCAAAGCTGTCTTTGGGTGACTTGGAGAGGAATAAATAAGCTGAACAAATAATACCAACACATCAGTTATGGATATAGTAGCTATTAAAAAAAAAAAAGAAAGAAAGAAAGTACTTTGTAAATTAAAGACTAAGTTAAATTTTCCAAATAAAAAATGGATTTTGTAAATATATGTAAAGAATGCTTTGCTGTAGAGAGGAAATTAATTACGTACAAGTTATAAAGCAAAGGACATATGTGTCCTTGGGACTCTACTAAGGTATTTCATGATCACCTTATAAGACTTGATCTTGCTCTCAATTTAGCCAGTTGAAATTTTGCAATGTCTTTCACTGTTACAAATGACAGCCAACATTTGGAAATACTGGCTGTAGAAAAAAAAGCATTACCTTTCTATTAAATTAAGTGAAAAAACTGGTAAAGAGAGAAGGTGTCACACAACTCTTTCTCAGGTCTGGAACAAAAACAACAAATGAATCTAAATGCAAGATAGGAAAAATTGCTCCAAGTTTATATTTAATTATGTTAATAAATCAGCCACTTTGTGAGGAAAGAGTTGCCATCTATGAAGCTGAAAAGGACACTATTAAGAAGAGAAATGGCAAGATTGTTACATTTTATAGGAAAGAAATAAGCAACCACCATCCCTGGATCTCTGCTGGATGGGTGTTACACTGGTAATGCATAAATGACGAAAGCACTTTATTAGTAGATATTTCTTACTGTTCTACACTGGATCTATCAAGTCTTGGTCCTCTAACCAGAGGGACAAAAGGCAAGTCACAGAATGAGTGTCCAGTAATGTTTGGAATTATATGTTGAATTAATAGAGACACTAAAGCAATGGAATGCTACAATTGCCCTCACACATTTCTGTTTGCCAGCCCTGCCCCATGTAGACTTCTCTGTCTGTTGAAGAGCTTTTCCATCTCACTTCTTGTGTTCCTATTAACATCTCTGTTCCACAGGTATGAAACTTTTCTTCTACTTTTTTTTATCTTAATTAACAGATTAAACTCAGAGCACTTGTTTTCAATTTGCAATTAGCTTGAAATACTGATTTTTCTCTCACACCTGAAAACCAGTTTTGGCCCCTGGACATATCTCTCATCCAACCAATTACATCAAATGGTTTGACAGAAGCTATTACTCACACCTAGAAAAAATGAATCACTTACGCACTGATCCAACTGTCCTTCAACACAAAATTAATGTATTAGAAGTAAAACACACAAACAATCCATTTAACCACATCCATCAAGGAATAAAAAACTGTGTATAAATTCTCATATATAGATATAAACACACATACACCACCTTTATGAAAGTTTCCAGGCTCAGAATTGGTGAACAAAGTATTGTTCTTCAATATCCACAATATTGCAGTGAAAAAATATAAATATATATCAAGAATGGATACAGTTTTTCTGAATAGATTCCATTTTCTTCAACTCTCCTCCTACCTTTTTTATTTTTCAGCTGTACTGGAAAGAGATTCTGGCCTTCCTTATAGATCAACAATCTTCCTAGCAGGCACAGTGAATGAACAAAACAGATGTACTGCAATTCTGGTCCAGTGTAAGAAAAATCCTGCGTATCACCTATAACAATAAAGCAAAAAAATTAGAACTTTACTCTTGTAGTTTACTTCACAGTACCTAGCTGCTTCCTGCAACATAAGCAGGTCATTTTGGATATAAAGACAGCTTAAGAAATTAACCACTGCTATTAGTTTTCTCTTAAAGGACAGTCATTCAACATCTGAGGAATGGAAGAGATAGAACATCTTTCTCTTGAAGTAGCATGCTCAAAAGCCTAAAGAATGGGGATGTATGCACATATAATATGAGACATGCTAAGATACTCACTACAGTGCTGTTGAGAAAAGTCACCAACTTTGGAATTTTTATTAACTGCTGCCTTGCAAAATTCAAAATAATCAAGACATTGCTGGACTGCTACATTAATCTGTGGAAAAAAACACAAAATAATAAAGTACCTGATATTTCACAATAAACTCATTCTCTCTTGCATCCAAGTACTGTCCCTTAACACAAGAACTTAAATATCCACTTCACTTCAATGACTTCATTTTTCAGTGCTTTGGATGCATTAACCAAGAGAAGGCAAACTTTTACAGGGCTATTAAAATATATCACCATTATTAATAAATTATCACACAACCAGTTCTATACACATAAGGACAGTCTATGAAAAAGAGTACAGAGAACATGGAAGAGTTTTGAGAAGTCAACAGCAATCTGTGAATGCCCTATTGTCATTACTGTGGAAGATTTTAAATTTGCACAAGTGAAAACCTTTGTCTTGAATACACTTACTAAACTGTAGGTTTGGTTGCCAGATGCTGCAGTGCTATTACTGTTCTTGGTGGTGTATCACTGTCATAGCAATATAATCTAATCAAGGTATATAAAAGTTTAAAAGTTATAAGCCTTGTTGTAGCAAGGAAACACAAAGCACATTGTCCTGGTTTCAGGTGGGGTAGAATTTATTTCTTCTATTTTCTTATGATCTGAGAAGAATAATTAGATTTATTACAGCTTGGAGATGCCAAGATTTATTCACAAGTGTAAATATGCAGGCATACACAATAAAAAAACCTCCAACCTTAATCGGATGCTTACCCTTCCTTATAAATTAGATTAGACTACCCTGCTTATGGACTTTCTATTATAAACCCTGTTGCATGGATCATGCTTTATTCTGTCCTGTTCTATGCACACAGATAAAAAAGAAAAAGGTCTCTCATCTGTGTCCTTTCTCCATCTTAAGGTTTTATTGGTCCCATATATTTTACATTTGATTTCATTTGTATGACAAGATTTTATAAAACATAGCCAAGTCCTGGTTTAAATGAATGGATCTCACATCTACAGCAGTCTTATTAAAAACAATGAAAATTCTACCCTAGTAAAGAGATCTGCCCATACAAAATATATGATAGGATTAACAACTATATTACTAAATATATTTTCCCAGTTTGATTTATCTTGCTGACTTTGAATCCTTTATGATTCAGAGAATACAATGGCAGTTTATTTAGCCTCTTTTCAACAAAAATCAAATTTAGCACGGTGTATTTACAGTATTTATCACACATCATTTGTCATTTTTATGCTTTTTTGGAAATAATTCTAAATATGAATGAAACATAACAAATTAATACATTATAATCCTAAGTAAACACCTGCAATAAAATATCCGAATTCCCCTTACACAGAGCTGGCCATATATGCTTATTTGTATTTCTCTGGGCAATCTTTTCCAATGTATCACCACCCTGACAGAAAAAGAAGTTCCTCCTAATATCTAATCTAAATCTTCCCTCTTTCAGGTTCAAGCCATTACCCTGTGTTCTATCAATAAATTTTATTTACAGACTATTATTGCATATATAATCAATAAAGTGTATTAATAGAAGTACTTACCAAGGATTTATATTTCCTTTCCAGAAGCCTAAATACCACTCTTCTGCTGTAATATGCATGCTTGAATGACAAAGAAGATGTAATGTGAACTACAAAGAAATGTTCTGGTTTTTAACTAAAAAGTAGAAATTATCTCTGATTCTGTTCTAGTAGAGATCCCATATACAGTACATGTTCAATGAACTCCAGCTCGTGTAAGCCAGTATTATACTCAACTAGAGACATTTGTTTGCAGTACATTTATGGCAAAAACCCCCTACATCATTAGAAAAAAGTGTAGCAGAACGCATAGTTAAAAGAGAAAACCAATAAGTACACAAATGCTAAACTATGCATTTTGAAATTGCCAAGTAAATCCTAAATTGTAAGTTTATATATGGTAGGCTGGAAAAAGTTCTAATGTCCACTGAAATTAGCAAGTTGTGTGTAGTGTGTAATATAAATGTGGTCTTTCATGCTCATCACTTCTTCCAAACAAATACTTGCATCTTTTGGTGGCTGTCAGTCAATTCCTCCAAAGAGAGTGAGGACACAAAACACAGAAAATACTCCTAAATTTCATGAGAACAAGTAACTGAACAGAAATTGAGGTGGAGAGTAATACTGAAAAGCAGTGGACATGGAAGTCTAAAAAAAACCTGCACTTCCTTAATTACAGTTCTCAGTATAGGCTGTTATAGGACATAATAGGTCAGTGATGTCAGAACCATAACTTTTCAAAATAAATGTCTGACATGAACAAGTTATGTGTTGTTGGGTTGCAGGTTATTTGCTTACCGTCCACTTCTTAAACCACACTGCTTTGATATCTAGCAAAGCCAAGAAGTGCATTGGACTCAAGAAATCTGGAGAGGCAGGATGATTAGGCTTGTGTTTTAATGACAGAAGTGACAAGGTACTCTCCACTACTTCTTCCATATACCTTATGACACAAATAGGAAAAAATGGACAGGAAACAAAAAAATCACTGAAGTCCTTCCACCAGTAATAGTCAAGAACAATCTTCTCATAAAACCTTGTTCAGATAAATGATAAATACCAACAGCATTATCTTTAACTTGCTCTTGTATGGGCATTAATTCTTTGTAATACCATGAATAAAACTAATATGCATCTATATTCTCCTAAGTTATTACAACTTCTAAGTGCATTACCCTTACTACACTTACATCCAAATTATTTTTGTTCAGAAGTACTTAGACCACTCAAAAGCTAAGTAAGCAGCTAAATATGACTACTCCTATGCAACTTCCCCATTTTACTTTTCCCATCCTCTACTTTTATTTCCCCTGTTGTCACTGACCAGCCACTGTGCATCCTATAATCAAGCCTTTGCTAAAGTTACATGTATCCTATTTTATGTCAATAACTATTAAATTAAGAAACAGTTACAGGGTTTTGAAGGTGACATACTTTTCTGGATGTCGGATCCAGGAAGAAGGTGCTTCTTTTTGGTACTCATTTAAAAGGCGAACCTGAAAACATAATTATTAAAATTAGAAAATAATTAATGCATAATGTTTCAGTACTGATAGAAAAGGTATGGAAAGTTCATTTATACCTTTTTAAGTAAACGATTTACATCTGAGTTAGATACATCCAGACCAGCTGAAATATGAAGAGAATATTCTTCAGAAAGAAAGTACAACTCCAAGTGTCGTGCTAAAAAAATAAAGAGAAAACAAACAACAAAAAATCACTTCAGCTCCATGACAACAGTGACAAAACAGACTATCTTATATAATCTTCATTATAAAATTTAACTTTTCAAAAAGTACATAACCCATGAAGTTTGAAATGTAATTAAATGCACATACCTAAACTTGTATAGACTTCTTTTGTCATATTAAATGGAGAAGAAGAAAATGTTTTTGCATAGAACCTAAGAATTTTCTCCTAAGGGTGAAAAAATCAAGCAATGTATTAAATAGTCATTAACTGTGTATCATAATTGCAAAATAATCAATATATAATTTATTCTTAATACTATATATTATTCATCCAGACATCTGTGCAGATGTTAAGCATGTTTCATAAAAATATAGTTTCTGCTCACAGAAATCTCCAGTTCAAAGGAAATTTTATTCAAATACTTGACCTACAGCACCAATGTAAAGCCTCACTGAGTTATAAAGTAGACTAAGGAACATTACTTTTCCATTCAGAATCAGTAACTTGTTATTATCACTGTTTTAAAAGAAATTGTAGAACTCAGGTGAAAGAGAAATATATGACAGCATATGGGCCAACTTTCCTATTTATTTGGTAATCAGTTTAAAATTTGAAGAAGCAAAGAAGTTTAATTGACATAATAAATAATCTAAAAGCCATTTAAGCAGCTGTCTTTTTTTTTCCTCATCACTGCCTGTGTCCTATTACTATGTATCATTTTCTCACTATCATGAAGCATAAACCTGACTTGAAGAGGAAATATTAACATGACCTATTTTACCGAGCAATTTTGTCCATTCTTTTTACATGAGTTTCTGCTAAAAGAAATTAAAATGTCTCCACCGCCATTAAAAGAAACGCAAATGACTACTTTGGTGTCTCAAAATCCTATTGAAAGCCTGTTGCAGTCCTTTAAACCAAAATGTACTGGAATCCTGTATTTCTGCTACTTAAAAAAATAGTTTTTGTGATTCACACACAAATAATAAAATGTCTTGAATCCTGCTGGACTGCTTATATGTAAGAGGTGTAACTTCTTACACCACTTTGGTAGTTCCTTTCTTTGGATACAAATGTGGTAATTAGATACAAAACATTCCCTTACACTGAATGTTGCATCAGGATCTGCCAGAGAGATTGTCAGATGCTTACTCAGACTTGGCCAACTCTCAGAGTTCAGGATATCAGAGGCAGGGGCCAAGCACAGCGTCTGCAAAGCTTCTTGGCGAACCTGGAGCAGTCAAAAAGATAAACACCAAAAATCCATTCACAACAGCCTCTGAAATACCTAGTTTACAAGTCAGAGGGAAGGAGAGAGGGAGGACAGGAAGGAACAGAACCTGGCTGTAGAATAGATAAGGAATAACAAATACTTATCTTCTGCTATATTTTTATGGCTATTTAGACAAAACACTACATCACTGAGTGGGGAAAATGTGTGTATTCTAAGAAGTAATAAAACCATTTTAAATGGGTTTTCAATACTGGATGCAAGATTTATGTTCTATTTTCTGGCTGTAATCAAATATTTTGAAACTGGGGAATATAGCTCTCTAAAGCTCTCAGCTAGAAGAAGCAGACACAGTTATTAGACATTGTCTTATACTGCTGAATTTTCATCAGCATTCTAAGTAATTTCAACTAACTTTTTTTTCAATTAATAGAAAACTGTTATCTCTAGCAATTTATTTCATCTTACTGAAACAAACTGTAAGATATTTTAATAACATTTAATAGCATCAGACTTTTTACCTGGTTTTCTAATTAAAAAAATTGTTTGTACCACCTCCTACCTACCATGCTTGTTTCAGCTGCCAGACAAGCTCCAACAATTCTTATCAAGGCAGCACACTCAAACTGGTATTTTTCCAAGCTTCAAAAATACCAGCAGCTGGTGCTGGTTGTTGGTCAGAGTGGTCAGAGACACAAATTAGTACTGCCACTGACACAACAGCAAACCTAACTTGGATTTATATTTTCCATTTGGCAGCAGGTTGTTGGCAAATCAGCAGGCACCTCTCTCTTTGGACAGGGGTAACTCAAAGGGCAACACAGAAGTTACCAAGAAGGGCAAGGGACATGGATAGAGGACAAATAATGTTCAGTAACTTTATCATGGAACAACTTTTTTTTTTAACTAAAAATGCCAATCTATAGAACATAGATCTCTAAAAAAATATAGATACTTGCAGCAACACTAGTTTTTGAACCAGATGGTTACAAACAATGAAATATTGCATTGCAGAGTAGCTTCTGCACTGAAGGTAAAATAAATGAACCAGCAAAAACAAGTTTCCACTCAGGTACATAGGAATTTGTATGCACATACAGCCTACTCAACAATATGCAATAAACATTCATTTGTATCAACATTTCATTTCTGTTTTTAAACTTACTTCCTTGGGCTGACTAGGGTCAAGCTTTTCTGTGAGCAGCTGCAATTGTTCTTGACTCATGAATGCATAACTCTGCAATGCACATTATAAAATTATCATTAGTATATTTTATTAAACTGAACAGCAGAAGATTAAAATCATCAGTCTTTCTGATACCTAATTTACTTTTAATAATTAGGACTTCAACATTTATACTAATTTTACCATAAAGTCAACATTCCAAATGTTTTCTGTTGTTTGCCCAAAGTTAAACTTAGAATAATGAAATCACTATAACATATTTTGTTTGCTTTACTTCAAAGTTTTTTGTATGTTCAAAAAATCCCTTATAATAATTTATTCAGCAAGAAATGCAGCCTAGTACAGTAGTCTGGAAATGAACTGCATGTTATTTGGCCTCTAAAGTAAAATCACAAAAGTTAGATGATGTACTGATTATATCTTTATCTTTCTATACCATACTTGGATAGGTACTTTGGAGCATATGGGCATCATATTGATCTCATCTCGCACATGATGCCTAAACTAGCTAGTATAAGCTTAGTATTTAAAACTGAAAGAAAAGCAAATAATTTGGGTTTAAGATATAACAAAAATCGGAAAAATTAATCTTTCTCTAGGGCCATTCCATTGACAGAAACTTAACAATTTTGCAGTATCATGCTTATTTCACAAGATAGAGAGAAAACCCATTGTACTTGGTTGAAGGAGGAGTCACTGTCAGAACAGTTGTCTGTGTAATAGCCACTCTGACGTTCTTTCTTTGCTTTACTGGCCAGCTCCTTATCATGCATCCGATCTTCTTCAAACTTGTTAATCAAAGATTCTACCACAACCATCATGACATTCTTCAAAGCATGTATCATTTCTCTGTATCTTCAAAGTAAAGATGATTTTAATATATGAGAACATAAAAAAATAACTATGTAAAAAAAAGAAAAAGAAATCGCTACATCATGAATAACTGAATATGAAATAATTGGACTTGAACTCACTGAATTTACAGAAATTAATGAATACCAAATCCAGATCTAAAATGAGCAAGGAAACATATATGCACCTTACATGTTTCAGTTAATGATATTCTAAAATCACAACAAAACTCCTTTTTTTCCCGTCCGGAACCATTCAATTAAATACCACTATCATAATTCTATTTTGCGATATTCTTTAGAAAGAACAACACGAGTCCACCAAAAAGGAGGATCTGTCCCTGAGAAAACAGGCCAGTTCTCATCCTTGTTATTGTTTGTTTCTTTTAGTTCAACACCCAATTTTTCTTTTGCTATAAATCTTGAGCAGAACCAGTGGAAGTGAACATATCACCCTGATTCAAGATCTTGAGTACAGGTCATGCACACAAAATATTTTTCGTTCAACAAAACCCAGGTTTTTCTAATTTCCATAAACTGAAAAATAATATCCACAGGGAAGCAATTCAAAATAAAAAAATGCTTCAGAAAAGCATCCATTGTAAAACGCTGATGCTTTATTTCAAATTATTTTTTACTTTAATGCTAAAATTATTTATTTTACAGTCATCAAATAGACAGATTAGCATATTGTGCTTTAATATCTTCCTACATGTCAAATTAAAAATATAAGACACATTTTTAGTTAATTGGAGTTTCTCCTACCAATTTTAATACACACAAAACCCTAAGGTCCTGATCCTTGAAACAAAATTATACAAACAGCATAATCTAAAAAATGGTCACCCTAACATCTATTTTCCTATTTTCTTATTTTGCAACACATAAAAATGAGCACTGATGCTACAAATCCTAAATACCTCAAAAATTTCACAGATTTTCTACCTATCTTTTTTATGCAATTATTCTCAACCTTAAGCCCAGGATGAGACAAAGCATGACAAATTGCAATGTATAGTGGCAATATGTGAATTTCTTAGCAATGATTTTGGTTAAAGATTCAGAATTGTTATTGGTTCAGATCTTATTTTTTCAAAACACATTATGGAAAAGCAAAAGGAAGACTAAGACAAAGAAGAAATAGAGATGTGAATTACAGGTATATACTCACTCTTTTGATTCACGGGCCTTCTTAGTAAGATGTTGAACAAGTGTGTCATAGCCAGATATTTCACCCTGACTTTGGGCAGAGGTACATTTTTCTGTTTCTTCTTCAATCACAGGTCCCACAGTATTTTTTATGTATTGTCTAAGGTATTTCACAAACTCATAGCTGCAAGAAATATGCAAAATTAAAATGCTATATCTCTTTGACTTCACCATGAAACATTTTCAAAATTATATCAACAACCACTATCTTCTCTCCCAGTAGATTTGTTACTCTGAGGTAAGAAATAAACTTCAGGAGTGTAAAATAACACATTACAGTTTGATTTGCTTCAATGTAGTCAGTATCAGCATATTGTAGGAAGAAATAACACCAAATAGAAGAAACAAAACCAAGAGTTAGTTTACCAAAATGCACATTTTCATTTTGTGCTCCTTCTAAAAGTAAAAATCCACTCAGACAAAAAGGTAAAGATTTTGTAGACCAAAAACAATGGATATCAAGAAGTTTCAAATTCCAAAAGAAACATTCCTTGTAGCACTCTAAACATCTTTTAGAGTATAAACTGTCTGGTAATATTCTTTATGCATTATACATACAAAATTAGAAAATACACAGAAAACACAGTTTATAAATTAGAGCACATGAGAACACCTATGGCCTGTGAAATTCTATGTGTCATGGCAATACACAGATCTCAATCAAACTGACAAAACAGATCTCTGTGATTACACAAACATATCAAATTCAAGGATTCACCACTTTGCAGTCTTATGATCAGACACCCACAGACACTTGCTAACAGAATAGAATATTTAGAGGGAGATCTCAAACTAAAGACTCTCCCTGGGTCCTCCAGCTTCATATTAGCTATAGAAATTGCTAAAAAGTACTGCTCGAATAAATCAAATTTTCTTTTTGGCTAGTTCTGTGATTTGTATAAACGGCAAGGCAAACAGAAACACACAAAAAGTAATCACATAGTTAAAATAGATGCATAATTTTATTTTCATTTTATCAAAAGTAGATGCATGACTACTTCATGTTAACTTGGATTAAAAAACCCAAAACACAAACAACAAAGCACACAAAATTGTATCATGATAGATACTTCCTCACTGGATTGCCTACCTCAGGTTCCATCAGGTATGTCAGTATTTTTCTTTTTCCCTACCTTTCCATTCTTGTTCTCAGTGAAAGTAATAGAAATATAATCTCAAGAAAGATGCAACATATGTTTATTTTTGTCTTCATTTGTGAAATTGCACACAACTCTCCACTGCATGAAAGCTTTCATGAAACTGACTCCCCTTTGTTTTATAAGGGCAACACTTCCAGGGTATCAGTTTTTGCAGTGACTCCTTCACTCTGATATATGCAGTAACCACATCACTATTCACACCACTACTTTTATGTCTGAGGTTCTAGTCTTCATCTTCTGCATTATTCTTCTACTTAGACATGTTTTGTAACAATTATGCATTTCAGCAATGACAATACTACTTCTTCACAAGCAGAATCAATTCAGACTGATCTGGTAAGACTTACAAAGTAATCACACTTGGCAGTTAAAAATACCTCTAAATGTAACAGAAAACATGCTACTTATGTGATTTAAAATCCTTTTGTCTACTACTGCACAGAAATTTTGTACTTGATTCAATTTTCCTTTTTGTTAGCTTTCTGAGGATCTTGCATTTCTGTCTTTCCAAAGTGGGAACAAAGGGGAAGGCCTCAAAATCTGGTAAAATTACTGTGTCAAAATAGGCATGAGGCAGAAATGGTAGAGCTCAAAATGCTGAGAGCAGCAGTGGACAGTCCAAAAGCACACACTACTAATTGTCACAGACATATTTTATGAAAAATCCTTTTGTTAGGATCTTTTCTCCTGAGAAGCTTCAGCTTCCCCATGTTTTGCTGCTTTGGAATGTGATTTGGAGAATTGTTTACCCAGCATGTGAAATTGTTTCTACTTGATGACCAATGACAGACACCTGTGTTGAGGCTGTGAGCAGTCACAAGATTTTATCATTCCATTCCTTCCTTTGCTAGCCTTCTGATGAAATCCTTTTTCTTCTATTCTTTTAGTATAGTTTTAGTGCACCTTTTTTTATATAATATATATCATAAATAATAAATCAGCCTTCTGAAACATGAGATGAGAGTCAAGACTATCATCTCTTCCCTCATCCTGGGACCCCTGTGAACACCACCACAACTAATAACAGAGCTTGCAATCTGGATGGATAGGTTAAGGAAAAAGTTTCTTAATGGCCTCACTTATAAATGACCATATGCCCTCTCTGACTTTCCATGAAAACCAGTCTATACTGCCATGGGTCACAAACAAGACAAGAATACCTCCAGAAATATTGCAGTATCAGATAGTAATCCTCATGTTCTGAATTTAAAGATCACTTGATTTTCCATTAAATGTAAATTTAAAGTGTTCTCATGAAAATAAGTATTTTTAGGATCACCAATTTTCTAACATAAAAGAAAGAGTAATGGATGCCAAGGTTTCACTGCTGTAAAAGGAAAAGCTATATAGGCATTGCTTCAACCACTTACAGACCTTACTCCCTCACCCTGGGTATTCTATTAGGTTCTTAGAAAAAATGACAGAAATAATTTTTTTTGTTTGATCTTTATTGTATATATCTTCTCTAAATATTTTTTTTTCTTTCAGAAATACATGTCTTTCAACTTTGACATGTTTACAACCAAATTATTTTACTCTCTTGCTTACCCAGCAACTTATCATTCAAAATTCACAAGAGTAAAAGCAACAGTGTAATTCAATACATTGGTAACAAAAACTAAAACTGAACTAAAATACCTTTTAAAGAATCTTCAGAACACATGAAATCATCAAGATTTTAAAATTACAGTGAAATTTTAGATAAACCCTAGTCTGACTTCACTTATTTGCTTTTACCTAACTCCTACCACTGACAAAGGAACGCTAATACCCAGGTAAATTTAAGAGAATGTAAATAGTGCCACTTCTGAAAAAACTGATAGGGAACCAGCTTTCTCAGAAGTCAGGTCACAGAGCTGTTTCTTATTAAAATGCCCTCAGGTTATTTCAGCCTGATATTGTCTTGGCTTGTGATAAACTGTGTACTAAAAATCTCCCATGCAGCAAAAAAATAATCAAGTTATAACATCATGGAAAGGAAAGAGCAGCATATGATCTAGAAATTTATATTGCATGTGAGGTCACACTGTCAAATCTGATTTATCAGAAGTGTGATGGGGATACATTTCTGTTTTACTTAAAGCATAAATGAAAACAATGATTGGAACAGATAGATAAGATAGACACGTTCAGTAATATGGGCCAGAGAGAACAATCAAATATGGAAGCCAAATGGCCCTCTGAAAAAGTACTCTATTTTGAAAAACACGACTTTGGTGTCTAGCAGGTGTCAAATATACTGAGAGTCTCCAGTGACTACTTCTTCTAGCTCCACATGTGCATTTAGTACATTATGTGTGCACATGCATCAGAGCTTTCTAAATTCGTCTCTCACTAACAGCTCATGAATTACTACTACAGCAAAAATATATTAGCAAGAGTGCATGGGGAAAAAAGCAAACCAAGAAAATAGCAACAGGAATTTTATTCTTTAAATTAGCATAATCTGAGAGTTGATTAGCGACAGGAATATCTACATATGTATAAATACACACATATTTACAAAGCAATATAAAGTGTATACATTTCCCAGGAATAGTACAGTTTAAGACATATCAACTTCTTCAAAAGACTAAAAATAGCAAAAGATAATTTTACTTGTGAAAATTCTCATCTGTTTCCTCCAAATGCAAGAGAATTTCTTCTGCACATTCTGCTGATGGAGCTCCAGTGATTTTTTCCTTCACACTCTGCAGCAACTGTCTAAGCATTGACTGTAATACTGCTTCATCTTCGCTTGTAAAATGAGACATCTGTAGAAAACAGACAGAAGAATAAGAAACTCTCATAGTTTTATTTTTCCTCAAGATGCTAAGAAAAGCACATATCGCTTAAATTGCCACTTTTTTACTTTATCAACAGGATTGTCATCAAAAGACATAAACACAGACAGGAAATAGCTGACAGAGCTTATCTTAAGACCAACTGAAAACAAAACAATCAAATCAGTTTCACTAAAACTCCTGGTTTTTTAGCATAATATTCTTAAAGGACATATTACATTAAGGAAAGCCTAAATATTCCTATTTGTACTTGCCTATGATAAAGGCACAAGACTACATGGTAAGCTAAAAAAATAAAAAGAAGGGAAGGTTTAACAGATGTAATGACTGTCTCTTGATAAGAAAACTTTATAAATAATCTTTCACCTGCTTCTCATCCACTATTACTACCCAGTTCTGACTTTGGAATCCCTCTACTCAGAGCTATTGCTGTGCCCATGACTGAGAGTGCTGTCAGCTTTTGCAAGGGCCAGGTGGAATTATCAGAACAGTTTAACTGCCCTGTGCCCTTGTCACAATTCAGTGACCTGACAGAGTCCTGTCAAATTAAATGGAAACTGCTGGGAAAAACTGTGAGGAGAAGAAGCAGTGAAAAACTGGAAACATCTGCCAAGTCCAGAAGACAGACAATCAGTTAAATTTTCAAGAACTGCAAAAAAAAAAAAAAAGAAAAAAAAATACAAGCTCATTTTTGACCTTTAATAATCAATGGCTTAAAAATCTTTATATGCCAAGGAAGACTTTCAAACCTCAATGGCAGTTTTAGCTTATCTATTTCTAGCCTATATAAGGAAAAATTACTTGGAGATATTTGACTTTCTCAATTAAAAATTAAAGACTCTCTAAGCACCTGTGAATAAACAATACACACACACACTTGGAAGAGACAATATAGCAAATTATTGTTTAAGTATCAAATAGTATCAACGACAGGGGAAAAAAAAAGCCATATAGCACCAGCTGGAAGAGTTATCTTTTATGAAAGGTAATAGTTCATCAAGGTAACGCTCTTCTGTGGTAAGTAGCACAGTTGCTGAACATTTTACTTAGACCTATCATTATTCAATATTAACTCAATCATCTTACCAGAAATTTCATTAAACTAAACTCATAGCAAACAAACACAATACCCCAAATCCCTTGCAATAATCTTAACTCACTGATTTGCAGCCTTCTTTTTCTTATAGAATCTCAAAATACTTAGTTGAAGTCAATACACTTTTAGGTCTGTATAAACATCAGACAATATACTAATCCCCTGGGGAAAAAATAAATTGCCAAGTATTTGGGTATAACTAGGCATTTTTAGAAGTGCAAGGTATCCAGATACCCATTGGCAGTCAGCGCAAAGTCGTGCCCAGGTTATTCATAGAGAGAAATCATGAGAATATTGCAGCTTCACCTCCAGTTTGCCTCGAAAAGCCTTACCTGACTCATGTAATCACTAACAAAAATACATATCTTATATTTCATTGTAAAGGTTTGCTGTTTGTTGCGCTTGGGTTTTTGGTGGTTGTTGCTTTGGGGGTTATTTCCCAGCAGGCAGAGCCCCCATTCAGTTTCCAGGCTACATTTAAATAGTAATTTTCTCTCTAAATTACAACTTTACCCTAAGCCCAGTTTGGGCAGTCTTTTCAAGGTCCCGGCACTATCGCGAATTAAATCCTGCCCCACAACTCGGGCAACGATTCAGAAGCGGCCTGTTGTTGCCAGCATTTATCCTTACACCAACATTCGCCTGGGCAGGGAGACAATTCTACCAATTGGAGGGAGACAATTTTACCAACGAGCCGAGGAGAGCAGCTCCCAGAACGCGAGCAGTGCGGGAATCCCTGCCCCTTCTGGCGCTTTACCGCCCGTCCTTCGGCTGCGCACCAGGGCGGGGCAGCAACGAGGATTCCCGGGACAACCCACAGAGGAGAGCAGCCGGTCGGTCCAAGTGCTTCCCTCAGCCAGCGCTGACAGCACGGGCAAGCTCTGCCCGGGCACACTCCTCTCCGCCACGCTCCCCCCGCCCCGGGATCCCCGCATTCCCAGTCCTTGCCCGCAGCCCGCCGGGATTCACCTTGGGCGGCCGCGGCCCTTGGCAACCGCGGCGCCGCCGCCGCCGAGTCTCGCCGGGCCCTGGAAACATCGCGAGAGGGCGCGTGGGGCGCCCGCGCCCCGCCCGCGCGGGATGGCGGTGCTGGCCGCCGTGAGGGGTGCGGGGGCAGCTGCTCCGCCGAGAGCCGCTCCGCTGCCAGCCGGGATGTGTTTGCCGGTACGGGCAATCCCAGCACAGCTCAGGAGCACTCCGCGCTTCCTGGCTTCAGGCTCCTCTCGGTTCAGCCCGGGGTGGTGACCCTCAGGTTTCGCACTGAAATCAAAGCAATGCAGTCATGCCATTATTCCCAATTTACATCAGCAGGGGAGAAGGTTGTCTCAGTAAATAAAGTTATGAAAGGCATGGAATTTTTTAGTCCTCTTTGACTCTCCGTTCCTGTGGTGAAGGAACTATTACAAAGATATCAAATAGTATTTTTTTCTCTCCAACAAATAAATTCAAATAAATTCATAACACAAAAACTGTTTAATATTAAATAATTTCAATTAGGTCAGCTATAATAAACCAGAATTTAGTTACCATAAGCACTCGTAATGATGTTTTTCAGTGCTTGCATGTGAGGTGTTACATAGTGCATTATTATCCTTTCCTCCTACATTTTTCTAATGATTCTGATGTTGGGTGATGCTAATCTTCCATGATGTTGTGTCCTTTAAATATTAATCTTCCATGTAATGCTAATCTTCCCTGAGCACTTGTTCCTTTAACTGAGCCTGTAGCCCCTTCAGTTAACAGAGCTCTACTTAGTTGTGGGGATCCACTTGCACAGTAGAATTAAGCTTGTAAACTCCCATATTTCTAATGCAAAGGGACTATTCAGGAGCAACACAAACTTCCCTTACTGCTGGTTCTCAGAAACCGGATTTTGATCAGTTGCAACAAAGTTTCTGTGATACCTTTAGCAGTGAGCTCTTCAGCGCTTGGATGTGGCCAGTGTACCCACAAAATAAAATTGGAAAATTGTCTGCTTACTTCTGCTTGCCAAAGAGCTCCAGTAAACTGACCAGAGTCCTGGTAGCTTGGCCATGCACTCTTCCCCATCTTCTAAGTGCATTGTTTGGAATGGGCTACATGTTACAGTAGCTTATTCCACATCCATGCCAGGCTCTTTCTTCACATGCAACAGAATAGTTTGCTTCTCTTCTGTCCTCATACCCACTGAAAGGTGCAGTGGTGCAACACTTCTAATTCCTTTATCACTTCACAAGCACTGATTCAAGTGACAGCATCTCAGTTTCATAGCTGATAAGGAATAGAAAAAAAAAATCAATGTACACAGTGTTCAGCATTCATAGTCCTTACTGAAAGAGCCTCCACTTTAACAAGCCTTCCCTATCTTAAAAAAACCTTATAAGAAAAGTTGGGCTTGTAGTGGCATCACAGAAAGATGTCCTCATGATGCCTGCCATGTTCCTGAAATCCTTCCATTCCTTTCTACCCTCTCCCACCTTCTGTATTGCATCCAGCTTCTTTAGCCACATTTTGCAGCCACTGGAGCCTGGTGCCCTTTCTTGTGAGCAACGCTGGCAGACCTCAGATGCTGTTGGCCATGATTATTGGGATGCATCCAGGCAGACACCCTCCGGGGGTGATACTCCAGAGTAAGCAACACCATTCTGAAGTACAGTGTGTTTACATGGATGAATCTCTGTCACGTGAGAGAGGCTGCAATCACTGTGAAATTGTTCGTGTGGATTTCACACTGGTGAAATTCCACTCTCTCTTACTCTAGGAATTCTTTCTCCTTGATAAAAATATTCCAGATGTTCTCCCTCAGTTGAACAAACAGGAAAGCCTGGCTCCTAACCCTGGTTCAGGAAGGCACGGTCTTCATAAGATCTCAGCATTGTTAGAAAGTCACAGTGCTGACTTCTATAATTTTAGAAACTTGAGGGAAACAATACACAAATTCTTAGAGTGTGTAGCATATAAGGTAAGCAGAGTTTCAAACTATGAAACAGTATAGAAATGTAATTTAAGTATCATAGAGAAGTTTAATTTGATATGATTTTCTGTACATATCTTGAACATGTCCCAGAATTTGAATTATCAGTTTATGCCAAATTTCTGTAAATTTAAAATGTTTCTGCAGTGTCTTCAATGTGGCAGACCAGAAAAAAAGAAAACTGTGAAAAACAGAAGAATTTTCTTTACAGCTGGTGGTAGTAGTGGAAACAGCTTGTGTTGGTGCTCATGTCATTACAACGAGGACACAATTTCTCTCCCCTCTTTCTGCTCTTTCTGACTTTTCTCTTTTCCTTCACTGTAACTTCCCACAAGACCACTCTTTTTCTGGATGACACACAAAGATTTGGAGAAATTTTGATTTTATATAGTTGATGCAGAGCTGTTAGTTTCTCCAAGAGTCTTTAGCTAAGACTTTCACCAACTCTATTCACCTACTAAAGAAACTGGGGTTTAGAATCTGATTTAAAAATTTAGCATAGCCAGTATCCATTGAAATTTCAGTTTATCAGCCTTTCCTTGGCTGATACAGTGTTCAAAGGACTATATACCAAAGAACTAAAAGGGAAGGCAAACTCCACTTGACTAAGACAAACCCTACCAAACCAAAACAAAACCAACTTTCTATACTCCCTTTTCAGAGCTAAATCAAGATCAGAAGGAGCCAAAGTGTCCTCACTTTAGAGTTTCCCAAACTGAGACTAAGATATGAAAAGGAAGAAATAAGTTAGGAAAGCAGAAATAAGTGTGAATTCTGGTTCTGGAGGTAGCACAAGAAGTCTTCACCACCTTTCTGCACACTGACATCCCTTAAGCAGTGCTTGAGACTCCAAATAAAAGATGAGGACACTTCGCCAGCCTTGTATGAATGCTGTGGCATTTGTTGCCCTCTCACATCACACTTATGGCAGTTTCCCAAATTTGGAGGAACAATGAATATGTTTTAAGATATCATTAGATCATAATCTAATAATATATATCAAAAAAAGGAAACTGCTTAAAATATTACAGCTGATGGGAAAATCTTTTAAAATAATCTCCAAAGGAAATTTTCTGTTTTGGTGACTATCTGTCCTTTCCTCCCTGTGCACTCTGGGGAAATACTAACCCCTGGATAGATGTTTCCATTGAAACAAACACTCAGGAACTGGTGGGTAAATGGTCACGAGGGTTGCAGGCTGCAACACTTATGCGATCAGCTGCTCTTAGAAATCTTGTGTTAAAACACATGCAAAGAGAACTTATATCACTTCCATAATGGGGAAAATGTAAAGTGTCCTGACAGGTCTAAAGTTACATCAGATGACTTTGTACGTACCTGTTCAGAGCTAAGCTGGTATGAGATGCATGTAAACTATTACAGGAATCAAAAAATTAAATTGGGTCAGTTTGCTTTGGTGATTTAACTTCAGTTATGCTGACATTTCAAAAAGACTGAAGATCTTGCTTTGCTGTTCCTGATCGCTTTTTTTCTGAAAAGTGAGAAACTGTCAGGAAATCGATAGGACTCTTGCATAACATTGTAAAGCATCAGCTCTGAACTAGCCTGTCCAATAACAATCAGGAATGTTATTGATTAAAAATATAGCTTAGTGAATATATAGGTACTGATTTTTCCATCTGTATTTTATGATTCACTTTCAGTAGATGCTCTGCTTGCAGTTGGAAAAGTAACTACTGGAACTGAGGTGATAAAATTTATATTGCAATGCTAAGTAACTACCTCAAAGAATCAAAGACAAAATAAACTTCAATGACAATGTAAATATCCAAATGCCAATAAAACAATTTTCTGATCCACAACTTTCTTTTTGTGAACTTCAAGGAGCCAAGGACATGTATTACTAGCTCTGACTGGCCTTAGGCAGATCTCTTAGCATCACACTTAGGTCTTTATTGGAAATTGAGAATAATAAAATTATCTTTATATGCCATTATGAAAATTAATCTCACGACATAATAACCAAGTGGCCTCATAGATCTCGACTTTATTTTCCATTTCTTTTCTAATTAATATTTTGGTCCTTTTTTATCATATGTTTCCTGAAGGTGGCAGCAATATTCAGGACTTGTGTGAATGTCTGACTTTTGAACCTACTGACCTGTAATTCAGCATTTCTTTCAATGTATATGTATTTGTATTTATGGATACTAATAATATGTTTAAATCAAAATTTGAAGATGTCAGTATTGTAGACATTGTATGTACAATATCATTAGAAAATATGAAGAAACTATGTTGACCTGGAGTGTTAGAATTGCTTATTCTTTTGTATGATAAAAAATTGTAAACAAAAGGAGCATTCCTAAAGTATTAAATATTTCTAATTAGCAATTTACCATTGCTTGTAGTTAAAATTATCCATTTCATTGTCTTCATTGAAGCCTGTATTGTATGCTTTTTCTGAAGTGAACTGTAAGCTTTTTTGTGGGGCCTACATCAGCAGTTCAAAACACTACAAATGTCATGTGTGATCACTAAAGGAAGATTGTAGGGTTTCTTTCAGTTCCATTCCTCCATTTGATCTTAATCATTTAAAATCACTGCTAGAGCCGGTCAGGCCAACTATCTCAGAGCATTGCAGGGTTTCAATTAAAAAAAAGAAACTTTAACATTTCTCCTTTTACTGCAGATGTGGTACAATGCATTTTTGTGAAATGCTTCTGCTACTGAAGCAAGGCAGTTCCATCAACATTAGAAGTACAAAATAACTTAGGGAACTTTTGTCACCTTTCATTTTGCTAGCAGTTGCCTGGTCAGGGAGTTGCAGATTCCACTGCAGTTTTAATGGAGGATCATGGAAGCCCACAACGACATCTCTGCAGCAGGGCTTTCCTCCCCTTTGTCTTTCTCTAACAGAACTGCATTATTCCAGGTGATTCTTTTGCCTGCAAGTCTTCTGTCAGCTCCAGGGCTGCTCTCACAATGCATCCAGGACAAGGGCCCAAGGACCAGTACTGCTGTCCCAGAAATGCCACTTTGATGCAGGGTTCCTCAGTACAAGAGAGTCATGGAGCTCTTGCAGCAGGTCCAGCAGAGGGCTATGAAGATGATGAGGGGACTGGGGCATCTCTTTTAAGAGGAAAGGCTGAGAGAGCTGGGCCTGTTCAGCCTCAAGAAGAGACAGAGGGGACCTCATCAATGTCTGTCAGTATCTGAAGGGGAGTGTCAAGACGATAGAGCCGGGCTCTACTCAGTTGTGCCAAGCAATAGGACAAGAGGCAGCGGGCAGAAACTGATGCACAGGAAGTTCCACCTGAATATGAGGAAGAACGTCTTTACTGTGCAGGTGGCCATGCAGGCTGTCCAGAGAGGTTGTGGAGTCTCCCCCACTGGTGATGCTCAAGAGCCATCTGGACACAATCCTGTACCATGTGCTCTAGGATGACCTGACTTGAGCAGGGAGGTTAGGCTAGATGACTTCTAGTGGTTCCTTCTATCCTTACCTATTCTGTGATTCTTTCAGTTGCATAGCTGCCAATGGCAATGCTTCTAAACAAAATGCAAAACATAAGAAGGGGATTTCTTGTGAATTTTTGCTGGTCCAAACGGACTCCCTAATCTTTGCATACCTTTAGATCTGAATGTTTCATCCTGAGAGAAAAGAAATATTTTTTTTTCTTTAAAGTAATCTCCACTCCTAAATATGCGTGGAACACAAATGCTACAATTTTAAATTATACTGACAGACTTCATTACACTGTGCTTCTTAAGGAGTTTGCTCAGCAAAACTGGTGGCCTTTTTAGTAGTTGTATATGAATATTTCTGTGCCTTAGAATTGTCCATCTTTCTTCTTGTCCCTACCAATGACTGTTTATGCTACCTCCCAAAACAGTACTTTGATGTCCTGAAGTTGAATATTTTTATAATTGCTCAATTTATGTTCATCCTTAGTAAAGTATTGCTAAAGTAACTTCCTTAAGATTTCCTCTCAAGATCAGCATTAATTCCTGAGCTTGTCACGTAGCATTTCAGAATTCAGTCATCAGCTCCTGTGAGACTGTGAGATCCTATTGCAGACACTGACTGCTATTCCTCTTTGTATTTCTGCTCCCTCTTAGATTTCTCTAATATGTGTCACTGGTATCACTTCCTTTATTACACCATTATTACTACAAAGCCTGCATACGTGATTTTATTACTTGTGGTTTGTGTTGAAGGACCCTGCCTTCTCTTTGCTGTTTCCCATTTGTCTTCTGGAAATTTTACCAGTCCAGATAAACTACTGCTCTCCTTACCCAATGGCTTGTCCTGCTATAGTTCTGAATCCCAGCATCAAACACAATACAGCTTCCTTCCTGGATCATCAACCAAGTGCTGTCTGTAATCTTAATATTTGCAGGGAGTCAAATACTGGAGACATTTGCTGTGTAAGCTGTTGTTTTATATTCTCTTGTTAATATAAGTTATAGTCTTCTTGTAAGAGTCTCTTCTACAAGTACAGATTAATCTGACCAGATGTGACGCACAGATAACTTTGTTCTGTTCATTTTTGGAATGTTGTAAAATGCTTGAAAAGTAAGCAAATCGTGCTCTTTGCTGCTCGCTTGAAGCTGTACTCTTCTAAGACAGGCTCAGGAAGACAGAATTTGGCCCATCCTTTGCCATGCTTTATTCCATTGTGTACTTTCAGTAACATGAACTGTGTGCTTTGTTTTTCAAATGTTTTGTGTCCTAGCAAACTGTGACCTCCTCCTCAAAGTTATGTTTTAAAGAGATAGTCAAAGCATTGCTTGGTAACAACACTGTTTATTTAAATTCCAGAAAACACTTGTTTTTACTTTTTTCTATTATTTCACTTAGATAATGTCTGTGATCCTAACAGAATTTTACATCTGAGAAAATTCTTTGGAGATTCTGTGAACAAATACAGTGTCTGAAATAAAGAAAAATGGATGAAGAAAAACACCAGTCCTGAATATCTTTATACACAAAATATGGTCTTTTAATAAAAATTTATTTTAAGATTGTTGTGGAACAGAATCTATTGTGCAATGGAATCTTATTAGTAACACACATTCCTTAAGATAAAGAATCTAATTTCTTTTTTTAAAAAGTGTTATAGTTTTGCATTATTGAAGTTAATATGCCACCATCATTTCAATGTAATTCCCGTGAATTTTAATATTAAGGATGAATTTGATTCAGTAAATCTGCAAATACATTTCTCTGACATGAAAGATAATCTCCAAGTAACAAGAAGAATATTTAATATTTTCACTGGTATTTTTTAGTGCACTCATGATGTGAGTGAAATTCCAATAGAGACACGATTTTGTCAGTCGAATTCCTTTAACTGAGGAATAAGACAAATACTTCTGTATCTTGATACACCTGCTCACAAATTTTGTAATGCATGCTTTATCATACAGCCTCTAGTGCTGGGTTGTTGTGACCCAAGGGCACAACTTGGCACTTGGTCTTGTTGAACCTCAGACAACTGGCCTTGGTCCATCAATCCAGCCTGTCCAGATCCCTCTTCTCTTCAGAAAATTCATCTTTTCAATTCTTTTTTTTTCAGAGAACCACCTTCTCAGCCAGGCAATTTTTTTCTGCAACTGTCTGGGGCAATTCCCAGAAAAACACACACAGAGTCCCTGTTCTCCTGGGTTAGAAGTTTATTTGAATTCACAAGATGACACTCAGGTCTCTTGATTCAGAAGGTATCTTTTTCCCAGGTTTGTGAATGGTCTTGTTTATCATACCAGACCTGCAGTGTGCAAGTCAGTGCTACTGAGAGGGAGAGAGCTGTGATTCTGGAGTAATAGTAACTCTTGATGCGGGTTGGAACTTCATAACTGGCTGTGCAGTCAGAGCAAATGGGAGCATATTCTGTTTTGATAAGGCTGAGTGTAATCTTCATCCCTTTGTTAGGTCAGATGGGTTTTGTGAACTTGTTGTGATTTGATTGCAAACTGATTATTCTCTGGGAATCCTTGGAGCACTCCTATAATAAGAAAAGTATGCTAAGAATGTGATATTTACTATTTTACAGTCTGATTTCCTTTTGATGCACTCTTTTTTGCTAAACTGAGGTTCCTGAGCTTGCATTGAAGAATAATGCAGTAGCTGGAGGGAAGAATTCATGTGGATGTAGACTCTAGGCTGTTGTAGATTGATTAACTTGATTTATACTGATGGATCTATCAGAATACACCAGTAGAAGATTCAACCCCAGTTTTAAGGAGGAAGGAGGACATACTCACAGATGAGTAGTTCTTGGCAAAGCTCTTAGAACACTTTAAAATACCTGCTTTGTTTTTAGAATAATTTTGCTAGCTACACTAATGCTTTATAGTTTTTATGACACTAAATAATTGCAATGCCATTGTGTTTCATACTATTTATTTTACTACTTATGCACCCTATGGTATTGATGTGTATTATATTGCATATAACTCAATACAATAAACATAGTATTACAAAAGAGAGTTGGTGGATTTTTATTATAGGTAGGTTATCTACTGTGATGAAAATAATATAAAATTATAGAGAAATTATTATACCCTTTCTTCCTAGTTTTTATTCAAGATATAACCCGTGGTAAATTAGGTGCAATTCCACAAAGTTTTATGGAAGCATAGATCTTGGTATAAAAGAGTAAATAAGCTCTGCTAGGATTTTATGGTTTTTACACTTGTCTTTTAAAATTAGTTTATGCTTGTAATGCTTCGTCTCAAAGGTTACTTGAAGATCACTCCTGAGTGTTACTGCACATTCTCAATTGTTTCTGAAGGCAACGAATGCCAAGAATCTCACTTGGCAGACCAGAACCTTTTATTCTTTCTGTTATTTACCCCATGCCGATTTTTCTTGCATGTTAACCACAATGCCCCAATTCCTATCCATTAAAGACTTGATACCTAGCTAAGAGAGTAAATTTAGACACTAAATAAATTTTCTCTGGTTCTATGATATGATCCTAAGCTTAATGAGATGAGCTGACCTCTGCAAAAATACGCTGTGCAGTTCTCATTTTGTTGATTTAATTCCAGAATGGGACCTAAGAGTCAAAAGGAACCATTGAATTTGCATTTTTTTAGGCAAACCTTCCTCTCAGCTTTCCATATTTTGAGCTCCACTGAGAAGGGAAAGGGAGGGAAGGAAAGCATTACTTTCCCAAAGGAATTACAAATTCCTTGAAATCTTACACAGCAGTGAAGCTTGACTGCAGCATTGTGGTTAAGTACTGATATGGGAGTGTATGTACTTTTCTTTTTTATTAAGTCCAGTCACTGTTTAATATAAAATGGATGATCAGTCCTGACAATAGAGACAGTCCCACAACTCACTCCTACCCAAGTGTCTCTCCAGAGTCAATTTTCCACTTGTTGGATTTCCCTCACTCTTTGGCAAATCGCTACCACCTTCACAAAACTTCAGCAGAAGAGGAAAGCCCTGCTCAGCCTAGCCTGCTTCTCAGCCACTAAAAAATTCTCCTGGAAGCAGGTTTGTTTTGAATTCCCTGTTTCTAAAGCTGATTTAGATACTGTCAGTGGACACTGTGAGTCTGAAGTGTAAAGAGGTGTTGTAGGCATTTGGGGTCTTCAGAGGCAAGTGGGAAGCTGTACCCTGCACCCTAATTTTCAGTTTCAAACGTTCTGAATCTGGTCCTAAATGTCTTCCATTTTTCACATGTGCCTCTTTTTCTAGGTCAATGACAGGTTATATATCAATTTTTGTTACCTAGGATAACATAATAAGGATAGGATGTAGAAGATGTTTGTATCTTTATATAAGCATAATGTTTTTCTTCAAATTTTCACTTATTTTATATACATGTAAGACTTTACCAGACAGGTGTTACATCAAATTAAAACCTGCATGCGGTACAGAAGGAAGTGAAAGACAATCTGGATCAGACATATAAGGAACTGTGCTGTGTGTTTAGAAGTTTTATCTGCAAAAGAGGCAGCATGTAGAAAAATTCCTGTCAGCCTTTCACATCATCTGTCTGTCAAAGATGATTTGTGTTATATTTAATGTTAGTTGAACCTGTCATCTCCCAACACTACATGTTGTTTGTATCAGAGCACCAAGGCCTTAGTTCCTAGTACATCATGCAGATTCATTTGTCCTGAAAAATTTTTCCAGTGTGAATAACACAGGCTTTGTCTTAATACTGTTACAATTTTAAAGCAATACAAAACCAATAGAGCTACTTCACCTGCATCATCCTCCCCTTCAATTTTATGCTAGTGTAGCACATCTATCAGAAAGAAATTACATCTGTCTGCCCCAGCACTAGCGTCCAAATACTTCTCGGTACTATAAAGGAATGCGGTGCTGGCCCCATGGAAAGAGTGCCCAAGCCAGCCTCAGTCTGCCTATAATTATTACTATTCATCCTGCTACAACTGTGCCCCCCTGGAATTTTAAACACAGGCATTGCAGAGGCTCATTGGGAACAAGTGAAGCTGTTCAAGTGCTGATTACTCTGGCAGACCCTGAGCAAATTAGTTAATAATTAGGTGTGAAATTAATGTACACCTTCTGTTTTCCTTAGTAGATTTCCCATGTTGTTAATTTGCTTCTGCACCATCAAGGGACCAAATACATTTAAAGAACATATGTGGGAAGGAGCTAAAAGTGTCCCCAGGTAAACCTTGTTATATTTGTTATCTAAATTTTAGTATTGTATGCAGCTTTGTCTTAACTCTTCAAAATGTCTCACTCCCTAAATCCTAACTATATATAGTGCCTGTTTGAGCAAGATTTAATTGGCTGATGAGCAAAATTAAGTATTGCTTTGTCTTTATGTTATATTATGTTAGATAGATGCATAGTATATATTTCATTATGCCTTATCCTCTATGTTTGCATTTTAAATGTGATATTTGAGGGTGTTCATATAGAATGCACTAGCCAAAAATGGTGTGACATGATGTTAGACCTGTAGTCTGCTGCCTAATATAGCAATGTGTTGGAGGGGTTTTATGTATTTTTGTATGTTAAGCAGGATGTTTTACTCAGAGGGAGTGTTTTGTGATTCTTTACTATGAGAAATACATAAATGAAGTTAAGTAGACCTGAAAGCTTCTATAGGAGCTTGTAGTTATAGACTGCACCAAAATTCAGAATGAACATTATCAACATTTCACTGAAATTACAGCTTTCACTGTCACCCTCAATGTAGAGTGTGGGAAGATCTCTTGGAAATCTGAGGTAAGATAAAGTTTGGATCTCTGCTCCTCTTAAATGGTGAGCTTAGAGATTTTTTTGCTCTAGCAGGCCATTTTTGGGCCCTTCACTATATTTAAACCTAGCTATGCTAAATCATTGTCTCACTGCTTATCCTGTTAACTCAGGACCGTGACTTTTGTCTTCCATAGCCTGACTTTTCTGACCACTCACTTTACTGGACAGGGATGAAAATATCTGTAGCACAAGGGCAAACATCTAAGTGTGGAAGCTCCTATGGGAAGCATACATTGCTGTAACAGGCAGGGCACATAAGAAAATGAAAGGTTCTTTCCCTTTTTCTAGAAGAGACCTGGTACAGGGATCAGCAGCTCCTTAAGAGATTGCTTTGTGGCCTGTTTTGAATTTTGTGCTATTCAGGTGTCTCACTTCAGCTGGAGGTAAGAATACCATTTTGGTCAACATCGCAAGATGACGTGACTTTTGACAAACTCCAGCAGTCTTTGAAGTAGCTCGTATATAATGTAGATAATTTCCCAAACTATTCTTACTGCATATGTTAAGCAAACAATCAGAACAAAATTGATCTAACCCATCAGGTTCAGATTAGCCTTCTTGCAAAAATGTTAACATAGGGAATTTTTGTGATCTCTAAGAGTTTATTGTAATGGTATACCAAAAGGTAACAATTTTGTTTCTTTGGATGCTATTTACCATCAAAAAATCTAGGAACAATCTGAAGGGTAAATAGTTAAGCTACTTGTAAATTGTGGTAGGAATATGTGCCAACATTTCAGTTTACAAAGGATAGTATTTGCATATAAATCTAAAGAACAGTTTACGTAAAAAAATTTAAAAGGCTGATTTATCAAAAATCAGCTACAAAAACGCATTAGGATTAAATAGAATCTAAATGTTATGGCTGGACTTAAGTGGCTTGATTATACTTCTAAATATCTGGCATTGAGTTTCCATAGTCCTAATGAACTGAATTTCTTTTTCTTCCAAAAATCGTTTCTACTGTTTATCCCATTTGAATAAATATTAGTGATTGGACTTGCTGGCAGGAGAAGAGAGGCAAAACCCTTTCACTCAAGTCACTGCTGGTGAAAGATCTGAGAAGCACCTGTCATCTGCACCATGACCCATGCCTGGGTGAGGAACTGTGTCTTCATCAATAGTCAAAGCTGGTCTACTCACCATCTCCTAGGATAAAAAATTTCATGGCTCTCTTAGTGCAGTTTTAGGTTAAAATATTTTTAGTGTAGGCTTATTGTTATTATGGATTTCATCAGTTTTCTGATGTGGGTGTTCATTTTTTTCCCCATCTTGTCTCGTAATTCCTTTCTAAGGCCAACCATTCTGCTTCATGCATGCTCATGAGTAAAAGAGGACCATTTTTACCAGGCCTGTAGATAATGATCTTTTTGGGTTATGTGTCTTTCACTTGAATGAACCACAAAGTGTTTTTCTGAGCTAAAACCTTCTCTTCAGTGTTAACTTATGAATGCAAGAAACTGTATTTTATTGGTCTGTTATTTGCATTCTCTCTTTTTCTCATGACTAGCATACTTGCTTCTTCTTGCCACCAATGCAAAAGCTTTCCTCTTTGTCTTCTTTGCTTTTTTGCTTTCAGTTTTGTTGGAATTTGCAATAAGAATAACAAAGTGGGAGAGGTACTTGGAGGACGTTGAACCCTTGCAGCTTTAATCAGAGCTCCATGAAGGGGCTTCCAACTGTGTTATTCATTTCCCTCTGCTGTGCCAGGTTCATCTTCCTCCCTCTTCCTTGACCTACCTTCCTTTGATCATGTCTGTCCCCTTCCCTATCAGTTTCTCCAAGAGGTACATAGCCCAGAGAGTTGCTATTCTCCTTTATGCCTCCAACATTCTCCTACCTGCCCTCCTCCCTTACTGTTCTTTTTTTTATTTTCCTTTCCCCTTGTTAGGCATAGAAGGGCCAGGATCTTGTCCTCTGGGCTTTCTTGAACTTTGAGTGCTATCCATAAGTTCATTTTACTTCATTCACAGAATGTCAGAGTCTATTTAAGGCCATGGAAAGACTCTAATAATTTCAGGGAAGTTGTTTTTGTACTGGCCGTGAGACCGTGGCTGTGTTGGTCAGAATTTCTTTCCCTAGCAACCTTATCCAGGAATCCAGGGGAATGCCATGGCTCACCCTCATTCTCCAAAACACTTGTTCACTGTTATAGTAAGTGGTTACTACAGTGAAAAACTCTTTCTTGACTTGTTTCTTGAGCTGTTGGAAATATTACTTTTTCAGTGATCACAATATTATGAATTTTTGCTACCTTTCCACAAGAAAAAACCCTTTTTTAAGTAAGAAAGTGGCCAACTGAATCATACAGTACATCTGCACTTTTACAATGATGCTTCACATACCAAATATTCCTATGGTATGCAATTTCCCTAATTTTTCATAAAGAAAACCAGAAGATGCCTATTATTTTTTACTGATAATTACCCAGTTTTTCCCCAGTTTTACTTTAACCATATCATATTGAGGTTAACATTTTTAAAGAAATGTCTGTGACTGGTCACGTTACCCTTCAGTCAACCCCTTGCTAAGTTTGAGGTATTCAAGACTTTTAATTGCTCCCTATAATTAGTCCCAGTGTTCTGACAATTTCTGTTACTCTTCACTGAAGTTCATAATTTAGTAATGTTTTTCTACTTCTTGAAGTAGTTTAAAAATTCTCAACCTAGTAGCCAAATTGCCCTATTCAAATTTCAATATTTGACTGGTAAATTTGTATAACAAGGTGGGCATGATGTATTAATATTTTTAATGAGCTCTTGAAGAAATTATTTCACATATCTTGGAACTCCTAATTTTCTTCTTGGCACATATATCCTAACTATGCATACCCAAGTATTCACGAGTTCTTGGCTTAAGTTACACAAGATCTTTTCTCTGTAATTTTTTTTTTTTTGACAGTTACTTCTGACCTCAGGGTGCAACTTTTCCAGCCCCTTAGGAAAGAATCAGAATATCCTCTGGAGTCTTGTCTTTTTTTTTGATAACTAGAATTTCCTGTGTTTTTAAATCCTTAGGGTTTACGTGCTGGAATTGTGCTTAAAAGTTACGTCAAATGAAGATAGTACAAAATCTATGCAAGCTGATCCACAAATTACATTTTGTTGGTTGATATTTATAATCCTTTCCTCTCATTTTACTGTGATTTCTCAACTGTAGAATTGTTTTCCAATTTCTTATCCCTGACAACTTAGATGTTCAAAGTAATTTAGTTTATTAAAAAATATCAGCATGATCCTTCATCATGGAAAAAAGAGGTCACTGCAACACTGATAATTTTGCTATTTTAGACAGCCAAAAAATTGCAGTGTGAGGCAGATATGCCATTTGTTCAATGGTGACTGTGAATTGGAGCCATGGCAGAAGACAATTGTTCATGTCAAAACCAAATCCTCAAATAATTTATCAAACCTGATTTAGAATCCAGGAGAATTGTAAGGAGGATGAGACAAACGAGATAATAAAACATTTTGGAGAGATCTTTGATGTTATCTTGTTCAGGCAAGCAAATGGTAAATTGTCCCATCTGCTTCTAAATTTCAAGCTTGGATGGAATTCCTGAATTAAAAAAAAAAAAAAAGAAAACCACAACAAAAAAATCATAACAAAACACTCCCTCCCCCCCCCCCACCAAAACAAAAAGCAACCAAACAAAAAAAAAAAAAGAAAGAAAAAAGCAAAAGTAAACTGATTAATAATGCATGTCCAAATGCTAAAAAAAAGTAGTAGATGGGTCATAGAATAATAGAAGAGCCTAAGTTGGAAAAGATAAAATGTTTGTTTGATTCAAACTTTCATGGGAAAGGGAGCCCTGATGACATCTAGCCTTGTCCAGTGGTACCTTAAAAACCTACAATGATGGAAACTATCACATAACTGGAAGATTATTTCACAGTGAGAACAATCAGCCGTTGGAACAAATTATTTCTTATATCAAGATGAAACCTGTCCTTATGGATCTTAAGCCCATTGTCCCTTGTCCTCTCTGTGTGTCCTTGTGAAGTGACCTTCTCTCTGCTTTTTAACTGCCTTTTAAGTACTAGAAAATTTTGATGAGGCCACATGAGTCTTCTCATGAGAGAAAAGGCCTAATTCCTTCAGTTTTCCTTGTGAGTGAGGTTCTCCAGCAACTGAATCATCTTTGTGGCCCTCATTTGGATCCTCTCTAGTCTGTGCATATCTTTTTTTGAGTTGCGGAGTTGAAAACTGGACGAGTTCTTAAAGCACATCCTCATTTTTGTTGGCTAATACCTCTGCAGATAGCCTTCAGAGATTTAATGAAGCATTACATTCCTTCACTATCTTGAAACTCAGTTAAATCTTGACTTTTATACACTTTACATTAATAGCATTCTTGCAATTTTTTCTACTAGACTCTTTATATATATATAGATAATTTGCTGGAGGATTTTGAGAGGAGGAGTACTTATAGTTGATGAAATATTTCATCTTTGTCCTATTAAATTCTGGTAAGCTTCTGCTGAGGTGTAAGTGCCTCATACAGCTATTGGCCTTCTTTAGCTCATGGACCACAAGAAAGACTGTGAAAGACAAGAAAATAGCAAGCTGAAATATTCAAGGACTGGGAAACTCTGTGGCTGGGCTGATTCAGAAGCCAAGGTAAAAAACAGTTGTTCTTTCTAATGGAATCAATATGCAATGCCAAAATAGACAGTTAAGACTGGAATTAGCTCTATCTCAAGATCTGCTGCAGAACCTCCAAATTTTGTGTGTTTTCCTGAAGTATGATATGCAGAGCAGGAACAGGGAGAAGAAAAGATGGGTTCTTGTTAATTGTCTCCCAGACAAACCAGGTGCTTGGAATCCCCATTTCATCATATTAAACTACATGTGTATGGAGATGGGAAGGAAAGAAATAAGGTTATGGTAAAGCTGTTTTTGGCAGTGACTCACAGCCTAGAAGTGTCTCAGGATATAGCAACTAGATGTCTGTTACAGATCCTTCCCTTTCACTATTGCCAGGAGCCTCAGTCACTCACCAGGGCTGCAGTCCCTAGGTGCTGTCTAAACACAGAAAGAACAGTGCACCTGTCAGTTTACAATCACAGAATAAAAATAATAGGAGAAAGCAAGAAGCAATATGCTAAAAGAATACGTATTTTCTGAGTCAGAATTTGGAAGTCAAGTGAACTTTTCTTGCAAAACCAGCTTTTGGACATCTTAGTGGGTACTCATATCCTAGGATTGGGCATGTACCCCAAACACAGGTTTAATACACAAAGCAATGTATTTTCTAACTTTTTTTGTGTTTACTTTTTAAACTATAACTCAGGTTTCTTTAACAACAGACAGTTAAGAGTGTGAGAATAAATGTATCATACTAATAATAAATTTAAATAAAGGCATCATTTTATACTGAATTCAAATGAATTAGTTATGGTCATCACTCATCTCCTGGAGGAAAAAATCTTCCTTCACCTATGTTCATAGATTTCAGCAGCTTTGATGGGATTTTATAAACTAAGCCTTAAATTCTGCTGTGAAGCAATGGACAAAAGATCCTATGAAAGAAGGAGAATTTAATGAATGGGGCTCTTGAAGACACCAACTTAAAATGAAGTTCAGTGATTAATTAAATGTTGTATCCACTTTGAAGATTTCAAATCTGTCTAACAGTAAAGAAGGATATGCAATACAAATTACCTTACATGGGAGTTGGAACTATTTCTACCAGTTAGGGTAGTCTCCAGAATGCTGATCCCAAGGAATTCCATGGAGCAAGTCCTCTTAAAGAACATTTTGGGGCAGGTGAAGAAGGAAGTGATTGGCAACAGATGACATGGATTTTCCAGGGAGTGATCAATCATACCTTACCAAGCTGACAGCAGTGGGTGCCATTTATCTTGACTTTAGCAAAGCTTCCATCAGAGTCTCCTTCAAACTTCATGGAACTAAGTTGAGACATTACACTGCAAATGGGTGGACAGATAGTTGGTAAAAAAAAGCAGTTGGATGGTTGGGCTCAAAGGACAGAGAGTAGTTAGAGGATTGTGTTTATCTGGGGGCTGGTGGCAGTGGGGTGCCACCAGTGCATCTGCCCTGGGACCTGTTCAGCTTGACATCACAGGAGCACCCCAGTCCCACGCCAGCACTGAGTCTTCTGTAGTAGGGCTGCAGCAAGGACCTCCCAAGCATTTTTATCATTTAGCCTTTGAACAACTGTCAGTGTCTGCATTCTGTAAAGGATATGTTTTGAAATTTTTTTTTTTTTTTTATCTTTTGAAAGACTGTTCTTATCTTGTAAGTAACTCTTTAAAATGCTTACAGTAGGCCTTACTGATCTCTGGATCTCTGTTGAGGTTGAACAATGTGTTACTTACACCTGAAATTTTAATCTAGTGTAGAATCTAAAGGGTTCTCAAAAATGAGGATTTGATTTTAAATGCCAGAGAAAAAGAAAACAAAATCAAAGTAGCAGGAAAAAATCCATTTACTACTAAAAAAGATTTTGCTAAGTGGCAGCCCTACTTCCTAGAATTTGCATTTATTTGCCAGAATGAGCATCGTGTCAGAAAAAGTCATTGTGAAACCAGCTGAACACAGAAAGCCAAATTCTGCACTCACATGTATTCACACAGCTATCATTTACTGGGAACAAGATTGGTGCTGAGCATGGAAATGAATAAACCTTTTCCAAGAAAAAAAAAACTGAGACAAATTTCAGAAACCACATCATAGGAACATTTCCCCATTGTGCCTGTGATTGTGGTCTAGTGGTCTGCTGAAGTGGGAGAGAAGAGAAAAGCATGAAATTGGACAGAAAAATGTGTCTGCAGGCAACAAGCAGCAAGAGTGTTGCAGCACAGTGGAGAGGTGCCTCACTGACTAATTACTTATTGAAAGGCTGAAACTGCATTTAAAAAAAGTTTATTAATTCTTTACAGTTAGTTGAAGAATTGTGGATAGATTTGCTTAGATGTATTCCTCCTGATCATTTATTTTTCTTTACTGTACTGTTATTCCCTCTCCACAGTTGATAACTTGTGTTACAGGGAGTCAGTCAATAGACCTGCTTTCTCTTCATTACTGAAGGCTGCTTTAAATGGTTTTATTAACAGTCAGGAAAATGAAACTAATTTTACATGAAAATATAGCTTACTATGTGGTCAATTAGAGTTACTCAAAGTATTTTGAAAATTAATCAACTGAATTAGTCTGTACAAAGTTGGAGGGGCCAAAAAAACCACAAAGTCTAAAGTTTCCTAGATCTTCAGGACAAAACACTAAATCTGAAGCAGTTATTTAGCTAATAAATGTTTGAGTCAGATTTGGGGGGGGGGGGGGGATAGTGGAAAATAATTTTTGAGAGAAATTCTTATTCTTTAGAATTACTGAATTACTACTAGGCAAGTCAGAGTTAATTTCATTCATATCCCTACTTTTATTTTTTTCTGCTAGGCTGCAAAATCTTTTTCAGTTATTTTCAGTGGGAACAGATAGTTGTAAAGACTTCTGTTCTCAGTGCTCCTGAGTAGACCTTCAGATGGCACTTAACAAGTCTAATGGCTCTGAGGAGATGGTGCTCCAGTGTTAGCTGAGCTGCTTTTGAGTCCAGTCGGGTCTGAGCATAGTGAATTCCTTTCCTTGCTATTTTTTTCAATGGGGAAAAACCAAGAGTCAGCAATGTGAGTTTTATACTGTGGAACTTTATTACTTACTCAAAGGATAAATTAAGCCATTCACAATCTAAATCCTGTGTGCTCTCTAGATGCAAGGTGTCTGCAATAGGAAGCTGGTCCCAGGAAGCCAGAACAGGATCCCTGCCCACCTAGCAGGGCTGGAGCTTTTCTCCTTTGGTATCAAGCTCTGCCTAACAAAGTGCACAGTACAGGAATATCATCAGTCTGTATGCCAGTGCCTGTGGCCACTGATCTAGCTACAGATAGAAGTCATTAGACCAGCACTGATTAAGCATGTACTGAGTAGGACATTACCAGCAGGAGCAACAGTGGGTCTATCTAATAATATAATGACATGATGATGGCAGAAATACTAATAAGAAATAGGTGTTTCCATTGCTTTAGGCTTTTGCTTGAGCACAACACCATAGTGCCTCATATTCCTAGTCACACTAGTACACTATACAAGTGTACAACCTCAAAAATGAGGGAAGTATAGAAAAGATCATCAACTATCTATGTTGGAGCAAACCAAATCATAACAACAGTATCTGTACATTTTTTTTAATTAGCAAAGAAAAAGAATTTTTTCACATGTAATTTTATTAAACATAACATATCCAAATATTCTAGTGTTTTTTAAAGCAAACACACAGTCCCATCAAGTTTTCATATTTCTCTTTTTTCTTTGTTTTTTTTTTGTATCATTACAATGTAAGTTGTAATATGGGACAGAAATGTATCATCAGTAGACAGAGGAGAAAAGGAGGCTGCTGTGACTTTTACTAAATTACACAGACACAGAACACATAGCAAGGTGTACAGCCAGTGTTTAACAAGTATGCAGCACTGGCCAAACAGTGTCCTCCTAGGTGGAAAAGGTGGGAACTTTATGGCCACATGAAACGTTGAGTCTCTCTGATCTGCCAGATGTTCATATGGCAGGGAAGCTTATATTATATTTTAATTTTCCATTATACGTGTCAGAAATAATGCTTACATCACTAAGGAAAAACAATATAACCTTCACTGCCATTGACCATTCAGCCTGTGTCTGACTAGTACTAACAGAAACCCACAGTCCTCTGAAAAAAGCAAGCAAGCAGCTGTGCAGGCTCCAGTGAGCCATATGAACCTCTGACAGATCAGAGAAAAAATTGATGTGTGTGTTTGCTTTTAAATATACTAGCATATTTAGATATGTTATGTTTAATAAAATGACACGTGAAAAAATTCTTTTTCTTTGCTAATTAAAAAAAATGTACAGATACTGTAGTTATGGTTTGGTCTGCTCCAACACAGATACTTGATCTTTTCTACACTTCCCTCATTTTTGCATTGTGCTTCTAGCTAAGATTTCCTCTTAATTCTGAGGTTTTGGCATTGTTTAGTACAATTATAACACTTGAGGAGCACTCAGCCCTCACTGCACTCTGAGCATGTCTTTTGAGGGTGAGAGAACAAAAAAATTAATTATAGCTACACAGCAAATTCTCAATGCATTTTAATACAAGTCTGAATACAAAGAAAGCAGAATCTGTGTGTTAAGTTGCAGGAAAGAAGTGGTTGCATCAAGCATAAAGGAAAGGCAGAGAGGCTAGATGTGTGCTTGAATTGAGAGGTTATTTCTACCACATGGATTTTGCAGTGGCTGCTGGAGGCTTGAAACAAAACACCACCTGAATTTGATTATTTAAAGTGATAGTGGCAGCCCCTTTAATGCAACAAAACACACTGGGGTTCTTGTGTTAATTTTGATCACTGTGCTAGTGACTTGACTAACTTCAGTGGCTATGGAAGAAGGTTCCACTTGGAGGAGAAAGGGGATGGCCATTCAGCGCTCCCTTTGAGTGCTTATTCAGAGTTACACACTATGAGGATGTTAAAAGGTGGTGATGACGGTTTTCACAAAAGATAGTTGATTTTTGGGGTGTTTAAGTATATTTCAGGAAACTTTGGTGGAGCATGCTTTTTAGGAAGCGCTGTGCGTTCATGCTCTGCACAGCTTCTTTGGGTCTCCTTTGCACACATTGCTGCCAGCCACTGCTGAAAATCTCAGGCTGCCTTCTTGCATCAGTTCTAGGTGATGGGAGAGGCCTCCCAAAACTAAATAAAGGAGCCACTTTAGCATCACAAGAAAGAATATCCTCTGTGAAGTATTCCAACTTCTGTTCATGCACCCTTCCTCTCCAGCTAATGGTAAGTGTATCAGTTTATCTTGTAGTGCTTGTCTATAACAGCAGGAAATTTAAATTTGAAAATTCTATATAAGAAAGCTGAATAAAGAGTTTGCATTCTTCCAGTTCAACTACTTTTGAAAATAAGCCCTCAGTATAAGGATGCCAGAAAGCACAGTAAAACCTGCAGCCTCTTGCAGACCCAGAGCAGATACTTTTGGCTGGAGTAGGAGCTAGGAGTTTTGCAGAAAGAGAGAGAAGGACCAGCATGAAAGACCAGGAGAAAAAGAGAAAAAGGGTTGGGGAAACTACAATGAAAGAGGTAGGCTGAAGTCAAAGTCACAATGAAATTAAAGTTGGCATTAGAAATATATAATGACATTACTTTCCCAGTAGTGCAAAACTGTGAGCCTGCTGATGGAATAAACTCAGTGCTTAATGCCATCTGCTCTTGCTGAGGGAAACGGTGTCTTGCTGGATGTAGAGGGTAGAACATTTCTGAACATGTTAATGCTATAAGCTGTTCATAGATTAGCATTGTCTGTTGCAGAAATGCTTGAATTAGAGAAGGAAATGACTTGTCATAGCAGCTTTAAAAGAGTCCTTAATGGTCTCTTGCAGATCTATTGCATGCAAGTGACTGATCCAGCCCGTGATTTGAGAACATTGCAAAATCTTATCTGCAAGCATAGATCCTGTTTGTGCCTGCAGGCAACATACTCAATTTACAGCCAAGGCTGAAAGCCCTTTGAAAGTTGGCTCTTAAGGTCATACCCTCTGTCCTAAAGTCTGTCAAGGAATTTTCCCCTACAAGATATTCCAGGAGAGTTTTCTAGTGCATGCTTGCCTTGTTTTGTTTTCTTTTTGATGTGGCAGAAACGGCAACCTTTGTGAGAGTTCAGGTAATCGGATTTGCATTTTGTTTAGCCAGTCTCACTGCTACTATTTTGAAAATAATTCTCAATATAGTTTTATACTCCATTATCACAGCGTATGGTTATCTTTCAGATTAAAAAAAAAAACAGCAAAGACATTCCTGAAGGAATACAGAGTCCCTGGCATTTTATTTTCTTTGGCATCTTTCTTTTTGAGTCTGTGTGATTTTTAACTTCTGAGATTCTTTTGATTTGGTTTACTGTTTTCTTCAGATTCCTGTAATATAGGTTGGGGGTGGCAACCCTAATATTTCTTAGTACAAAACATTGTGATTCTTAGATGAAACATGGAATCTTTTCTGTTTCAGGTTTTGCTGTGTTTCCAAAAAAAATGAGATTCTAATATTTTCTATTTTTTTTTCTTTCAGCATAACTGGATTCCTTCAGTAAGGACTTCTTTGCCTCCATACACTCACAAACTTTGTCCTGTGCTTTTCAGCTTGGCGCTGTTATAAAGCTTTCTTCATAGTAGATATTTTGCCCTGTAAATGGTTGCGTACACTTAGCACCTCTCTTCAAAAGTGTCACACTGTTCGTATTGATTTTTTTCAATTTAATATTTTCCCATGACTTTCTCAACCTTCAAAGTTCTTTAATTTACCTATTTTAACTCTGAAAACTCACTGATTTGCATTCTTCTTGTATTGTATTATTATTAAGTATCCTGCTGTGTAAATCTGAAGTAATTTAGCACTGTAAATCTCAAATCTTATAAGGGAAGAACACTTAATTTTTTTAAAGTATTTACATTAATGAAAATTATTCAGTGGAACTGGATTATAAACCAGTTAGTTTATACAATACCAAAGTCAGTTATTTTAGATTATTCCAAGAGCCTAAGAATAACAAACAAGGCAAAAATGAATTCTTTAACTGAGAGGATGCTAACTAGAAGAATAAACAAAACAAAATCAGAAGGCATTTAATGGCATAGTAGTAAATGGATAAGACGCATGCAGGCAATCTAGAATTATTTGATTTCTCTCCGTGTTTCTGCTTATTTTACACCACCAAGTTAGTCCATTGGAAGTCCTGCTCCATTTATAATATTCTAAGTGATGAGAGAATCTGGCTAAAATTACATTCAAAATCTCTGTAAGTACCAATCATGTAAACAGGAGCCCAAAGGAAACACAAACTGAATTAGCCAAGGTGAAGTCCATGTTAAGACATGGAGTCATAGACTTCATGCTAAACTTCTTTTCTGCCAGGCCTTCTTTGGAATGTAACTGTTCACCCCTTTTCCCTCACAGACTGCAAGTGACAGAAGTGCTCCAGGGTTCAGGGGCTCTTGCAGCAACCACCAGCCTTTGCTTCAGCTCTGTCTGCATACGGGTCATTAATTTCCACATCATCAGTGCTGAGAATGAAAGTACAAATGTCAGTTGATTAAAACATTGTGTTTAGTGAACTCAAAGGAACCTCATAAAGTTGTTTCTGTCCCTATCTGGCAGAATATTAGTGGCATGTGGGCAAGTGTTGATCTGTTGGCTATGTGAAGCACCCTGCTGTGCAGAACTGGGCAGTGCAAAACCATCTTACTTGATATTTGTGAGTTTTCATTGGCAATGAGAACTGAAAAGTACCCTGCAATTGAAGGGAACATGATTTGGAACAATGTAAAAATAACAATGGGAAAATGATCCATCTGTTAACAAAATCCAGTTTTATTGTAGAGCAATTCACATGAAAATTCCTGGGTTAAGTGTGGCCTTCTTTTTCTATATTACAATACTGTGGGTAATTGTTTTGAAAGCTTTTGTGGGACAATAAGCATCAAATTCAGATATCTGTAAATGGCTTTTAGTTTGGGATATTCTTGGGCCAGTGTGTGTGGTATCCAGATGCTCCAGAACAGTGTCGACATCCTGTTTGTCCTGTGTCACATCTGCCAGACACATGCACATGTCTGAAATGCCCTAAGGCATCCCAAATGGCTGTAGGTGTCTGTTTGAGACTGCTGAATCAATCCTTCAGTTTAAGCTCACTTCCAGGTGGATTTAAGCCAACTAACATAGGAACAAACTTTAGTTGAACTTAAGGGAAATCTTGTCAAGGAGCTGAGCATCTCCTATATTTCTATTCTTTCTCACAGTCCCATGAATATCCTAAATGCACCAAATGGCCCTAGTCACCTGTAAATATAGTCAGTCTCACCATGTGCAATTCATGCAACTAGATTTTATCCTTAATATCTACTTAATTTCTGTTTAGGCTCCTACATCCTGTGTATGAAAGCATACCTGTCGCTGAAATTTACCATGTTAGTTCAGTCTATTTGCTTTTCACTAGTACACTCATCCCCCTTAACTCTGAGGCACTTGATGCATGTGGAATCAAAGTGGTGAAAAACACAAATTAAACAAATGAAAATTAATACAATTAATTCCTTCTCTTTATTTTATAAATAAAATACAGATTATAGCTTATGATTTCTGATGGGAAGATCAATTTAGCCCTGGCAGTGTCTTATTTTAACAAGGTTTTTAATAAAGAAAAAGACCCCTGTTGTCATACAAGTTTTTTTCCTCCAAGTAACATCTCTGTTAGAATCTGCTATTCTTATAAAAAAAATTTAATTTTCCCAGGTAAGCTCAAGTTAGAATCCATAGTTTTGTTTTCCAGGAATAAAGAAAAAAAATCTAGTTTTCTTTATCAGGAAAATACTTCTTCATAGGTGACAAGGGAAAGAGGCATGGATGTTTGGCATATTAGCATCTGACTGTAGTTATATTTTAAAATAAAAATGCACAAGGTAGAAATGTGATACTTGTCAGGTTCCAGCTATAAAAACATTTTTCAAAGCTGCACAGTTCAAGTCATCTTGAAGAATTCTCTAGCCAGCCCCAGGCAGTCCTCCAGTTCAGAGCCCATCAAAAGGTATGAGTTTCATAGCAGGAACACAGAACTTAATTCCGAGCCTTTAAAGACAAATGAAGACAGAGCTTTATAATGTGTCAATAGAAACTATATTATAGTACTGTAGAGACAAGGTAGAAACAGATTTCATTCCGTGTTCTACTGAGGTAAATTTAATTGTTACTATGGACCAATGAGCTACTCGTGCTTGATAGTTATGCACCACACTGCTTCCATTGAGGTCCCTGAGCTGTGTCAGGGGTGGTCCACAAGAGGTATTCCATAGGAATAAATCCATACCCTGCAGCTTCTGGGAGAGATAGGATCAGCAGGAAGGGTTAGTGGTGACTGGAAGGATCAGACAAGCAGATGGATATCTGCAATACAAAATCATCGTGCTTTGGTGGCAAACCCCTTCAGTGCAGCTCTCTCTTACAAATATTCCTATCTATCGTGTCCAGATAGAAGTTTATACTCTTGATGACAGCAAATTATCAAAAAGTAAAGAAACTATTTTTTGTAAAGAAATATTATCCTATCCCTCAGCTTTACCCACCTTTTTGCACCTAATTCATTCTCTATCACAACGATTGCCAGCCTTTCTCAACAAAGCAGTCTCTTATCTTGGAAGTCATCCCACTGAAACTCTGTAGGGAGTTCCTGAGCAGAGAGTTCTTATTCATTTCATTAAAATAATTTCAAAGATGAAGGGTGCTTGTGGAACAGGCTGTATCTCCACAACAATCATTGAGACAGCAGCATATGCAGCAATTTGACTGTGACATTAAAACCATGCACCCTGGGCTCTTAGGCAGGTGACATTGCTAGACTGATATTGCCCAGCTTCTGACAATTTTCCAGCTTGTGCAGCTGTTGAGAACATGTGGTCTTTAATGTTTCTGTGCTTAGTGAGTCTTCCTCTTGCTTTCTCTTATGTAAACACACGCAGACCACAGCCTGCCTCTGCTGAGCACATCAAACATTAAAATAACAGGTTTGTTTTCAGAACAAGAAAGTAATGGATTTAACTCTTAATTATTGAATAGCTGTGTTGTCTTTTAACAAATCTGAAACTGTTTCCAGTTCTGTAATCTGCTACTTTGATGCTGGTAAAGATTTTATTTGTGAGTGCATTCAGCCACATCTGTAGGAGAGTCTGAAAACCTTAAAGCACAGCTTGCTCTTCCTGATTATATGGAACGTTTTACAGGTATGGAAATATTGCATTTTAGTTGGCTACAGTAATTTAGGTAGAAAGATAAGTGCTGCCAATTTCAGTGCTAATTAAATAGAATTTTTACAGTAGCAGAAAGTGATATATCCTATTCTTCCAAACATAGGTTCAGTCCAATCTGTCTTTTTAATTGCACTGCAACAGATTATTACATTATGCAAATAAATAATAGAACAAAACTCCAGCTAAAATCCTGCTGAAGGGGAAAGTGCCTTGTATAAAAATGGTTCCATAAAATTTTGTTCTGCATTCCAACAAATACACAGCCATCAATATCCTTGCTTCTGTATGACAGAATTGTTCACATTAATAGCTAGCTATTTGGGTCTCAGTATGAAAAATTATTTAAAACATTGATTAAACTGCCATCATGTCTTTAAATGGACAGACCATGAAAAAACTACCTTGCCCTGCAGTATTATTTAATAATTCAGCAAATTCAAATCTTGAGAATTTTAGTAATTAAACTTCAAAATTAAAAACATACATAAACCAGCCAATCCAAGACAGAAAGAAAATTCAAGTCTTTTGCCAAATTTTGCTTCAGATGGAAGAACACTCTGTAACAGATATTGAATGCTAATCCTTCAATAGCCAAGCAACTTTGAAAACCATGTGACAGGAATTCATATGCCTGGAGGAAAAGTTGAGGGTAAGGAAACCAGATCCTAGAACCACATAGAGAATCACTGCTAGGAAAAACCCTGTCTCCACAAAATTGGGAGTTTTGATCTCAGAAAGTGGAAAAAAATTTTTTGAACTGTTGCTACTAAGATAAGAGAATAAGATATGAACCTGTTGATCGTTTGGCAAATCACACTAGTGCACTCACCTGTACAAAAGCTCAGCCTTGGAAGCAATTACTGGTTCACAATCTGGAGCACGGGAAGCGCTAGCCTACAGAAGAAATTAGATCAGGGGTAACTGGAGGACTTGTGGACCTTCAGCTTTGGGAGGAGGCAATGAGACTTACAGACTGGAATATCATTCCCTATTTAGTATTCACAGTCCCCAAATGGTTATCTTATTTGCCTTTCACCTCCAAATAAAAGTTTACACCTGTTTACAAGATGTCAATTATTTTGATTTTGCTAATTGTGAGTTTTAAGGCTGGCTATCCGTCCCAGACACAGTAAATACAATGGCTACCACCGAAGTTTTACATTGAGAAAAGCTGAATGTGTCTTTTAATACAGCCTCTTTTGTAGCCATGTCTTCCTTCAATAGATTGCCAGAGGTGGTATGTGTCAAATGTAACACTGCTTGATAAAAAGAGAATCGTTTTGAAAAACTGGTGAAAAAGGCAAACAAATAATCTAGCAAAACCACTAATGATGCAGCATGGCATTTGTACACTCCTAAACTTTGCACAAAATTCATAACGGACATACACTTCTTATTGAGTCTATCCAAACATTAAATCTCATATAAATGAGATGCTTCTAGAGATTATCTTCCAAATGAAGCCCTTATAACTGAGATAATTCCCGTTTCCTACATTTATCCATTACTTGCTCCACCTTGAGCCATGATTTAAAGTCAAGGTCATTTCAGTACTAAATCTACTTTAGACTTAATTAACTTCGTTGATACAGAAATTTTTTTAATACTGAGCAGGGCACACTCCTTAATATGAGAGCAAATAGAAAACAAGGTAAAAAGACAAGCAAACAAATATCCAAACTGAAAAGATGAACTGAAAATCTATGTCAGTGTAATGATCACATTAAAACAAATGCCTCAATATAGTTGTTTCAAGAACAAATCAGATTACATTTATGGAAGTATAGCCCATGTTAAAGCATTAATCACATCGCTATCTCTTTTGTACCATTAATAATTTGTACAGACCTATGTGCATTTTTCTTGCATAAAAAACCCTTACACTTCTGAAGGATGCACCACTGTTAAGAGCAACTCCATGTTGAGGGTTCCTTCGAGCTACTGGAAATTCTAAAATATGTTTTCTAAAGAGATAGCAGTTTGCTAGAAATGTCTATAGCAATGTTGGATAAGTTTGTGCATATCCATCATGCACTGCATGACTTTCAATAAGGAGTTTTCATCTCTGTGCTATGTTTCTTTTTCAGATAGTTTCATCTTCTATGATTTGATGTTTAGAAATCACCTACGCTTTTGTTGATATCTCTTTATACTGTTCACTTCATTGAGACTGATCTTCAAAGCCTTCAAAGAGGACACAAGAAGAGGACATCGTTTATTTTCCTATGACTATATATTGGGCCTCCCCAGCTCAATAAAGGAGAAGACCCCAATTGTTGAAATGCAAAATCAGAAGATTTAGAGCTGGAAATAGCTTTCATTTTGTCCTCTCACCTATGGTTTTGCTGTTTCAAAATTGCTTTCTTTTGAGTGTTCGTGTCCAAGTTAGGTATAAACAACTCAGGCCATACAAGGACTGAGAACAAAAGGAAGTTTCTATTCCCTGGCAGCTGGAAAATATTTTCCTTCATTGAAGAGCATATTTCTACCTTTTAGTTTCAATTACTGTATTTTCTCACCTTTCCTGCACAAAACCAAATAATCAGGCAAACAAGAAAAGCCCAAACTTTACCACTATCCTTCATTTCTGTTTGTATTACTAGCTTGGAGTTTAGATTGCACTGTTTTGTCTACTATCTTATGCTGTATTCTACATTTCCTTCAAGACAGTCATTCAGGATAAGTCTTAATATCAGTGAAAATTATTTTCTGAAAATCACATATTAGAAACAAATTATTTTGGGTGTGTACATGCCTTTTTTGTAGGGGTGAACGAGGGGAGTACACATTCTGGAAGGTCTTTTATAGGTTTAAGAAGTTCAATTGATATAGCAGCCACAAACTGTAGTTTACAAATAAGCCATGCTGGAAATAAAGAGTTAGAATTATGTGTTACAGGAGCATTCCCAAGACATTCCTAAAATACATTAATGTAAATATTTAAATAGATAGTGTTGAGCACTGGATACTTTTGTAATTATCAAATCATGCCTGGAAATATCATGTAAATATCTAAATGAATTTTCTAAATTAATTAGATATTCTGTTTACTACTGTTATAACTTACTGTTGCTACAACTTAAGACTGATGGAAGTCTTAACTTTTTTATGCAATTCTTGACTTTTTGTTAATTTATTTACTGCAACATTAACTTGTACTGTATCTACAGTACAAGTAGAGGACCTCCTGTGCTTTGATTATCCTTTAAAGAGCAATAAGAAGACGTTTAAACTCCTGCTGCTTGCATCCACCAGTGACTCCATGTATTACCTATGAGTAACTTGTTTGGGTTTTTTTTCTCCCAAATGCATTCAGTGCCCTTTCTAGAAGTGACATCAGATGGGAACATATCCTCAAGTATCATTACCAGTTGACTTTTTTCTCTATTAACTTACTGTAAAGAAATTTCAATGCTTCTAGAGATAATTAGATCTCAAGTGATCTAAGTACTCTTTTTTTCTGCAGGTAAATGTAGTCTCCAGAGGAAAACACTAAGGCTTGATATACAGTCTCTAAAATTGAAATTGTTAAAACCATTGCTCTGTCATATTTCCCAGAAGGAATTGACCAAATCAATTACAAGTAATCACTCACTTTCTGTGCAACTGACTGACACTTTTAATGAAAAATGTCTGTGTTGTAGGTTTATTGACAAAAGTATGCAACATGCTGTTCCCAGAAGAACCAGAAAATTTAAATAGAGTAATATGAATGACAGAAAAGAACCAAGAAAACAATTAATGACAATTAATTAGTTGCACAAATAGACCTTAAAAACCCTGGGGTACTAGCCAAATCACTACACCATGTAAATGATAAATGTGTCCTGGGGGCATCAGGCACAGCATCACCAGCCAGGCAAGGCAGGGGATTGTCACACTTTGCTCTGCATTGGGGCAGCCTCACCTTGAGTGCTGGGGGCAGTTTTGGGTGCCATAATATAAAAAAAAAGATGAAACCATTAGATAGCATCCTTGAGGGGAAGTTGTATGAGGAGCAGCCGAGGTCACTTGGTCTGATCAGCCTGGAGGAGGCTGAAGGGAGACCTCACTGCAGCTACAACTTCCTCATGAGGGAAAGAGGAAGGGCAGGCACTGGTCTCTTGTCTGTGGTGACAGGACAGAAGAGAATGGATTCAAGTTGTGTCAGGGAAGGTATAGGTTGAATATTAGAAAATGATTCTTTACCTAGAAGATGGTTGGGCACTGGAACAGGCTCCCCGGGGAAGTGGTCACAGCACCAAGCCTGACAGAGTGCTTGGTGTGATTTGAGCAATGCTCTCGGGCACGTGGTGTGACTGTTGGGGTGTCCTGTGCAGGGCCAGGAGTTGGACTTGATGATCCTTGAGGGTCCCTTCCAACTTGGCTGAATAATTCTGTGATTCTGTGACATGCATTAATCCTGATACAGGAGTTAAAAAAAGGACTACCTTTCTGAGATGTACTCTCTCTGTTGAAAGAGGATTGATTTTGCAGATAACCCAAGCTGATAGATAGCCAATCAAGCATTCTGTCAACTTATCTTGGCTTTTATGGGAAAAACACAACCAAACAAAATATTGTTGATCAGTCTGTCAAAGTCTGAAAATGTTACGACAAGTTTATCATATAGACCATTATATAAAAGACTTTAAAATGTATTTCAATCATTACTTTCAGGTGGGAACCCTTCAGAACTCACTAGTTTCTCATTCTCAGACATTCACCCCTGAGTGAAGAAGAGAATGGTTACAATGAACCGAGGCTCCTGATGTCTGAGTGAAGCTTTCTTTAACATTTAGTCTATTCTGGCCGTCCTGAACTGAACCAAAAAAAAAAAACAAAAAAAAGCAAAAAACAAAAACAAAACCAAACAAAAATCAACCAAACCAATCCCCAAAAAAACCCACCGAAAACCACGACAACCCATTGGTGCACAGCCTTCCTTTGGCCCCTAACCTGCCCCGTTCCCGGCCATCCTCTGCCAGCCGCGTTCCCGCCGCGCCGCGGGCCCGGAGGGCTCCCCTGTCTCGCACCGCCCCCTGGCGGGACCTGCTGGAATCGCGGACGTCCTGCCTGGCCCCGGGTGCCCCCGGCCAAACCCCTGCCTCCTTCTCGCTCAAAACCTTAGTCTTGCATAAATCAAAATTTCCATCTTTAAACTATTTCGTATCATAATATAGAAATTTTAAAAAAATTAGGAAAAAAAATCTTTATTTGATCGTTTCATTGTTTTATGCATATTTTTTCCTAAGTATATATATATTTTTCCCTTCTTTTATATTTAATATAGGGCAAATATGAATAAGGACTATGTAAAAATTCATATGTTACTTCCTCCAATGTCTTCGGGGCTAATTTGCTATATTGGCAGATTATACTTCTTTCTAGCCACTGAAACTTCAAACCCTGGTTAGAATTGGGTTGTCAAGAGTCCTTCGGGCTTTTTGCCCAGCAGCAGTTATTCTTCTTGGCACAATGTGAAAATTGTGTCTAATGTGTCTAATTGTGTGTCTGCAACCTTGGTCTGCAGAGCTGCTTGGAAATGTGAGCTTATCGTAAAAGCGGTAATTAACAGGGACAGAAAGAAAGATTACGTCTCAGTGTAACATTTGGAATTGAGTCAAAAGATTTCTGGTTTAAAGACACACACCGTTTCTAGTGCTGAATTATGTTTTAGGCCTTTCTCTCCAGCTGTAATAGCCTGGAGGGCAGCAACTGCCATCTCTGGAGGCACCTCATTTACTGAGAAGTCATTAATTGCTTCCTGCTGTGACTGCTGAGGGGCATGCTGGTCCTGGAGAGCATGAAGTTGCTGGGTGCCTCAGTCTGTGGAAGGAAAGCACCTTTCTAAGCTAAACCAGGACTCTGAATAAGTTGTGTTTGTGGTGGTCACCAACGTGGCCATGCTGACCAGTCCTGTGGTGTAAGGATCCCTTTTATGGATTTGATCTGCAAAGATCCTCACTATACTTCTTTCCTGAATATCCTTAGTATCTTCAAGGAAAAAATAAGGCAATGATGTTATAATTTTTTTCATACTTTTGTTTCATACTTTTTTTTCATACTTTTGTTTTCAACTTAGGGATGAAAAAAAAAAATTTTTCATCCCTAAGTTGAAAACACTGGCAAGCACCCACAGTTATATGAGAATAAACCTTCTTTAGGACAATTTATAGGACAAAAGAAGTAATATGCTTTTCCTATCATTCCTGCTCTTGGAAGTTCATAGAGGGGCCAAAAAATTTTTACACAAGTTTCACAAATTTTTAAGCGCATATTATTGCCTTAATGTGTTTACCTAGATTTCATGAATATTCAGAATAATTACATGCAATAAATACTTAATTTCCAGATGGCTGTCTTACAATAAATCTACACATACCTTTGCCATCAGAGCAAAACACTTATTATAAAACTCATGGTGAGTTTTTACATGGTGAGTTGTTACAGCAGAGACCAGTGGTAGAAGTGAGCTGTTTTATGGCAGTGTATATGGCACCAGGGTTCCCAGCACAGGCACTTCTCAGATGCAGTCTGTGGGTCAAGCAGATTGCATATCAAGGACTTTTACAATTTCACACTGAGACTTCTACATTTCCATTTCAAAGGCTGGTAGAGACCCTGTTTGTTCTTGATGTAGAATTCCTTCTTGAAATCAAATGGTATTGAGAGCAGGGAACAAAGGCTGAATAAGTAACAAAGAGCTATTTATGTGCCATGGAAAAGCAAAAAATTTGTGCAAGTGCATCAGTATCACTTGACTCTACAAGAATTCATAAAAGGATCTGTGTTTTATATAGTCATTCATGAAGTAATCCAAAGAGATTTTACTTCTGGTTTAGCATTTAACTTGTAGTTTATAGTGTGTTTCCCTGTCCCGTACCCAAGAGTAGCCCTTATTTTCTGGCTCACTTGGATAATCAGCAGGATCTTCCTTTATCAGTAAACATTTTCAGCAGTATCTTCTACAGATATCAGCTTAACTGGCTTCATACCCATGACTGCTTTCCAGTTTCAAGAGAAAGAATTTACTCAGAGGAATATAAACAAGTGAGTAAAGCAGTTCATCCAAAATGTAGAAGTTTCTTTCCAAATAAAGAAGTTAATCCAAAAAGTAGTAGTCACTCACAATTTCCACCAAATTGTGTGCAGTGGGTGGCCCAAGGGGCTCTCAAGCTCATGTAGATTGTATCCACTTGTGCTGTGATCATCTGAAATTGACAGAAATAAATTTATTTTCTTTAACACTTGATGAAATCTTATCCCATTTTTGGGACTATTTTTGAAAAAGATGCTAAGAAAAAAAAAACCATATTTTTTTCTCAATTATTTCTCATATTATTACACTTTTCAATTATTTTTCATATAATCATAGAATGGTTTGGGTTGGAAGGGACCATAAAAATCATCTAGTTCCAACTTCATAGAATTATTAAGGTTGGAACACACCTTTTTGGAGTTCAGCCATAAATCCAGCACAGGCAAGCTAAACCACAGCCCTAGTGCCATATTTTTGCAAAATAGTGCAGCTTTCTCAACAGCAATAAAGGATGCATTAGTTTTCCTTCAGTTGTCCTCAGTTTTTATAATTAGAGCAGTGGCTTTGAAAGCTAAAGATACTGTTTTGAACTTTACAGTCTCAGCAGGGCTTGCAAGTAGGTTTACCACTTTGGGAGCAAGTGTTCTGATCACTCAATGATTAGCAAAAATCTCAGCTGCGGCAGAAGCAGAATCCCAAGCAGCCTCATCCAGGAAGAACAGGATGGTGTCAGGAGCCCCACATGGCAGCTCATCCTGGGCTGTTTCAGATAAAACGAGGTAAAACAGGCCCTTTCTGGGCAGGGAGGTGGGAGCACCTTTGGTGTTTTGGGGTTTCTGGTCAGAACAAGGATGGGAGGGGGCTCTGGGCAGCACAATGTGGGGTGGTTCTGGGCCTGTTGAGCACCACGCATGCTTCCTGAGCTTTGCAGGTATCTGTGCTTTTCCAGAGCTTTGTAATTACTGCAGAAAGGCAGCAGAACCAGAAATTAAGACTTGTGTGCCTCAGCTCTCCATGTCTGTGCTAGGACCTAAATTCTGTATTCATTCTCATCCTCACTGCTGACAGCACTAGGTCACCATTAATGCACTATTATATAAAGACTTTTTTTTCCATACAAGATAACATCTTACAGCTATTGTCTACCATTTTTTACTTAGATTTTAGACAGAATTTGCCAGATATAACCTTGGTTGTGAGAATACAGATTTAATTCGTACCTTTCATCCTCTGAAAATATTCTGTACATATGGAAAAGTCTGAGACTATTAGTACCCATTTAGAATTTTATTGTGATCAAGTGTGCAAGAACTATATTTTTGGATAATACACCGGTGTCAGCTTTTAAGGCAGGTATTTATTTCGAATACAGCCTCAGAAAGTTGTAAAGCTGCTGGGTTTTACTATTCTAATTTGACATGTAAAAGGAAACCTTTAGTTTAATGCTCAGTACATTACAACTAATTTTTCTCCCATTATTGAACATGCTTTTAGCATTCTTTTGATACAATGTACTTTCTTAAAGTTTAACAGCTGAAAGCTATTGTTATCTTTTATGTGATGCTTTCCCTTTTGCACCTATGTTCATGTCTGCTGAACAGTGCTGGCAATAACTAATGAGCAATTCCCAGCCTAAACTGGGAAGTCAGGATGTTTTATGTTCTTTACGCATCATTTGTGTATGTCATTAAATTACTGATATACTGTGTAACTTGACTACATTTCTTTTTCAGTTCAGTAAATCTAAAAATCTCTGAGAAATTAAATTAATGAATGTACACACATTTAAATTCAAATCAGATTTCTGGGCCTGATGTTCTTTACTGCCATTAAAAAATGACTCATGGATTATACTGGAACATCTCCTTCTGGGAAAATCTATAACAGAAACTGCTAATTCCAGTAGATTAATTTTCCAGTTGTTTTCCCAAAGCTGTTCTTATGGGAACCTCTTAATTAGTAGTATATTTTAAATCAATTTATTTTTTTTACCAGCAGTAAACCCTATTCATAATTTTTACTTTGCTTTTATGTAGAATTTCTTGACATTTAGTTCTTTGCAGACCCTTTCATGTCCCCAACAGCATTAATCCTGCAGGCTGCCAAAAGAAAGAGGCAATTATGCTCCTCAAGTGATTCTGTCCAACATATAAGCAGCTGAACAGCAAATGGCAACAGAGTGGTGTAGGGGAAATGAGTGGGAAACCTTGAAATGTTCATGTCCTCAAACACCCCTGTGGTGCTATCAATAAGCCCAGTGAGTGCACTTTTCCCTTTCAGCCAGGAACATCTCACTCCCTCTGCCTCTGATTTTCAGAATTTTTTGAAATAGTGTTCTTCAGGCCCATTCTCCCAGATGATATTAAATTTCTCTTTTCTGCAAGCAAAAACTCTCTTAAAATGAGGGGAAATATAAACCTCTTTATTTCCTTGGCAGTCATGTGGGGAGAAAACTTTAAAATAAATGACCAGCATGGTCAGTCTGCAGGTGAATGGGCAGAGTCACTCAGTGAAATGTGAAGGAAGCCACATGTCAATCTAAACATAATTGTTTCTACAGGAAAAGGCTTCCCAAAAGCATTCTTGAATCTTGTGAAGAATTAAAAAAACGCCAAACAGTTAAAATTATAATCTACATTACAATTATAATTAACATACTTTATTGTAATGCATGACATAATAGGAGAGCCTATAAAATTTTGATTCTAGTTTCTTTCTATGTAGGAATTGATTAAAAGGGGACTTTTTTTTTCCTAAATATCAATGTGTAAACTAGCAATAAAAAATGTTTATTTTGATATTCTAGATAAAAAGTCCATTTAGTTAGATTTCAATGCTCATTTAAATATTGAAGCAGCTCAGTTTAATTCGCTGTAACCAATGATATTGCCTAGATAAATGTAACAATATTGTTCTCTTACTAAAACACAGTGCCTCACACTAATAAATTCACTCAAATGGTGAGTGAATCTAGAATTATTTAAATAGGACCAAAAATCAAAATTAAATAAAACTCAAGGATGTTCTGAGAACAAGATTTAAAAGGCATGATTTCTTGAGGGGAAGGGAGCTCACCCATTTCCTCTTTGCTCCTCTGAAAGTAGCCAAACATTTTGTCCCTCAGTTCAGCCACATGTGGAAAACTCATCAATCTCTCCAAGATTTCTAAGACTTCCACAGGAAAGCAGTTGGTGTTTGTAAATCCTGGATAAAAAGTTTTAGAATTATGTCAAAACTTATAAGTTTAACAAGCTTATAAGCTCACTTATTCTAAACATCCAATAACTTAATAAGCTCACTTATTCTAAACATCCAAAGCCCAATGATTATTGCACATATTTTTTTTTTAATAATAATGAATTTTTTCATCAATAAAGTTACAGAAATATTTTCAGCTGGGTAGTAATTTTGGGAACTTACCTACTCTGGTTTTCTTTCATTTGTGAAGATTGTTATTTTGTAATTTGGTTGTACAACCTTTATTTATATTGCTGGATATTACTTTATGTGTGCAAATTTATTGTCTTCTGTGAGATTACCCATTAGACTAAGTAGCAGACAATGTCAAAACATATCCTGAAATTTTCTTTTATTTAATTGTTAATAAATTCCATCATTTCCAGACCTCCTGAAGAATTTAAAGACAGTTTTGTGAAAGACAATGTTACTTTCATACTGTTACTCTATGGTTTGAACACGTGAAATGGCCATATTTGTTTTTAAAATCTCCCATCCTTTGGGACCAAAGGCATTGGAATCCTCACCACCATCAACAGAGAGAAACAAAAGCTCACAAAATACTGAAAAACCATCTCACTGCTGGATTTTTTAATGTGAAATGAAAAATAAAATGAACAGAAAGATATTACCTGGCATTCAAGATCCAATATAATTCATGTTTATTTTCACTGTGTACAGAAGGTGGAGCCAAATTCATAAGGATCTGTGAACTCATACTTCAATCTTTGTTTGAATACTTTTCTAATGTCTTTCTGGAGGGGCACCTCGTTCAGAGAATGTATTGATTGGAATCAGTAACAATCTTGGGATAAATCCTTTTCAGACCAAATTTTCTGGTGTTTAAGCTGTCTTTTATAAGATTTAGAAGTTTCTTGGCACAACTGAAGAGCATCTGAACCTTCGTGTATTGTCCTTCTCCCCTTTTTTGTCAGTGACACAGAAGTGAATTCATATTTCTAAATGTAGCATGCAAAAGTGAGCAAGCTGAGTATTTTCATGAAGTTGTGGTGAGACTTAGTGGCAGGAAGTGGCAAGCACAAAGAACAGAAAGGAAACAATTACCCCAAGTTTTGAGCACTTTCTTCTCCTTCTCTGTGGTCCTCATAAATTTTAAAAAGAAACTCGCACTTAGTAGTTTGTCCTGCTAGCTGATATTCCAAAATACAACTAGAGAACAAATCAGAATAGTTTGGGTCTTAAAGGATGGACCCTGACCTTAAGAAATTTTGCTTCTCATTCTGGTTGTGACTGAGCTGTCTGTGACTCAGAAGAGTTGCTGATATTCTCCATGACAAACTTTCCAAGTCCATAAAAGAAGCTACTGTAACGTAACTTATTCTTTGACAATATTTATAAAACACTCAGAGATTGTAGACAGATGACTGTACAACAGTGCAATGTATTTCCAGAGAATGGTGATGGTTCTCTAGGGTGGGCTCTGATGCAATGGCATCTGTCATAGAGAGCTTCCCACTTCCATTTTAGTTGCTTCAGTCTGCTGTTTTTTCCAGAAGGGTCTCTTTTCCAATAGCAATTATTTTCTTTTGCAGGCAGTAAGAGCAGAATCTCTCTTATGCTGACTAAGACTCCTTTTCCCTTGGGGAATATCTAGCTTTGAATTAAATTAATCTGAGAGACCAGTTTCAACAAGGAATGGAAGGCGAATTCACTAACAGGCAGTCTTGTGATTATCCTGCTTTTACTATTACTATCCTTAAAATTATTATAAGAAAATATTGTTATAGGCTATATGCTGTGCCACCCAAGTGGGACCAGATACTGCCCTGAAGGATGACAATTGCCTTTAACTATCTGTTTTGAACAAGCATTGACCCTTTGAAACGTGGGAGAGGGAGTGGATATGGCTGTGCTTTGCAGACTCAAGGACATGCTGAGTGCATCAGTGGGCTCCAACCCAGTCACCCCAGCTGAAAGAACGTGCAAGCACTGTGGCCAGCTACTTCAAAGCTGAGTTGTATTTCTACGTGATGTAAATTCCTTAAACAAGCAAAAAAACCCCACTGGGTGCAAAAAAAAAAAAAAAAAAAAGCATTAGTCTGCACATTTATGTGCTTAGGTAATCACGAAATACCACATTATTGTTCCTTGGATGTTCTGAAAAGCTTTACCTCCATAGGGCATGAAACAGGGCCACGCATTATTCACAAGTTTGTCTTCAAAGCCAAATGTGTGAGAGAGGATATCAGTGAAAACCTGCCAAAGCTTTTGCTCCATCTGGGGATGTGGGGGACCACATAGCTACCTTGAAAGCAAGAAAATCTGAACTGCCTGTGTATATTAATCTCTTAATTTACTGTATATTCAGCTCATGTTACTTGGTCTGTGGATTCCTCTCCCAAAATGCACAGGATGAGGACAGTGCCATGCATGGAAGTACTGGGAAGTGAATTTTGCAAGCAAATTGAAAACCAGTGAAGCCATGTAATTCATTTTAAGAGTTCCACAAAGTACAGACATGCTTAATTGGAAGTAGACCATGAACCCCACTGGTATCCCTGGGGGGTTTGGTGATGGTCAGAGGACTGGATAGAGCCTTCCAAATGAAACATTCAGTCAGGCTTTTCTAGTGAATCAGGTTGCTCAAAAATTATTGAGGGATTATTTGGAAGAAATACGAGGAAAAAAGTTTTTTTTAATGAAATGTTTCACTTGTGTTAAGGTAATAATTACAAAGAAAACAGTGGAGTGAGTTCTGTATTAACCATGAATATGTGCCAAAAGCTGGAAATACTAAATAATCCAAATTTTGGTTCCCTTTGGTAAGTCTGCATAGAAAAGCAGCAGCAGTGGGCAGTATGGGCTCTGAACTATTTCACTGATTTAGCTGATGATTCAGCAGAGAGTGGACAGAAGCATTGTGGAAGTCGTCCTGAGGTTCAGCCTCAGAGGTGCACTTGGCAGAGCCTGCTCTCCAGCACTGCACCTGGGTTGAGGTGCAACTGTGCCCTTACAGATTGTGCAGCAGCCTGCCAAAACAAAGGCAAACAGGTTCTGGGGTCCTTGCACTGCCAAGACAGTGCTCTTTGCTCCAAAAGGCAAAGCATCAATGGATGGCAAGAGAGTTCCCAGACAGTTCAATGCCCCAAAATGTTTCTTTTTTTAATGTGAAAAGAATCTGTCTTCTACAATGCAAGGCTTCAAACCTAACTGTGATCTTCTTACCCCTCTGTTAATCCATAATTATGGAGAGATTTGAAAATATCTCAGATCTGACATGCCTCTGCTTTCCAGCTGAACACAGTCTCAGCTGAAGAAAGGTTGTGTGTGAGGACATTTGTTCCATCTGAAACAATTGTTCTCCTTGCAAGCAAATGAATGTGAGAATTTCTTGAAACCTCGTGAAATGGTAGATCATGGCATCACCTGAAGCTGGATATGTTCTAGTAATAGGCTTTAAAATGTGATCATGAAGACATATTTCCAAACTCTAAGAGACATTTCCAAGTAATACTTATCAGGACAGATAATAGTCCTTCCTAATTCTAAACAGTACAACAGTGGAGACTTGTAAACTTTCCCTTTTGTATGTAGATAATGCCAGAGCAAAGCCAAGTCCTATGCTTAATATGGCCACAAAACCATTCTTCCCTTGTTACTAATGTACACATTTTAGTTTTCCAAACTGGGTTTTAAGATTGCTGCGCTTCTCACAAATGCTGGGAGTTTTAATTTAAGTGGAGGAATAGTTCTTCTTCCTTCCTTCAAAACCACAATGTTTGAGAAATTGCAAAGCCTGTCCTGGAAGATAATGGGAAAATGCAAGCTCAGGCAAGCTAGACCCTGTGATCTTGTGATCTTGCCAGCTTCAACAGGGAATGATAGGTTTGTATTTTTGCATGTTATAATTCAAGGGTTTATTCCTGGCATAATTCTGCTTTCCTAAGGGGCAATTTTTTTCAGGATCAACATACACAACATCTAAAATGTCCTCAATATCTCAACATTGACACACATAGTCACACTGACAGAGTTTTATACTTTGCTCCAGAATAACCAGTGTTTTACAGACAGTAGCAGGATCCCTACATGTACTCTGCTCACTGTCTATACCACAGTCATGAAGACAGTGAAACGCTGTGGTTTATATATTTCAGTTTATCTATTCTCAAGAAGAAGGGCCCACAGTCTGTGAGGCACAAAGCTCCAATTCTTTATGTGATGAGAAAAGGCAACCTGAAAATTACCCTCAGAAAACATGAAGTTTCTTTCTGCCATATGGCTTGGACAACTGTAAAACAAGAGGAGGGGGAAAAAAAGAAGTCAAAACTAACAAACTAGCAGCCACTATCAAAGGAAAGAGAGGAAACTGAGCAAACCTGTCTTTGTCTGCAGCTGGGAGAAGGGGAATGGAAGGTATGCACTGTAGTGTACTATCTCTTTTTGTCAAACAGGAGGCACTGTAGGCTGCTATTAACTGCTCCAGAGCAAGAACCATGATGGGTGTGTTTAGCTCCTCGCTTCGAAGCTCCCTGATGAGTCTATTTCTACAAAGATCTTCCCTTCTCTGGAGAGATCTGGGTGAAAAACAGTAGGGAAGAGCTGTGAAAAATAAGAAGTAATATCTAGGTTGTGTTGCAGAATGTAACTCATTATTTCAAAAAGAAACTGTAAAGAGGACATTTATCTAGGAATAGCTCCATACCCATTACTTAACTTCTCCCCTTCAAAGAGCAAAAAATGTTTATCCATGCTACTGAGCCCAGAAATAGCTCTTGAGAATAACATGAGTTGAAACCCAAGTGAGCCTGGTACAATCATGATCTGGTTTCAGATCACGATTTCTGGTTTCTCTGTGAAACTTCACAGAGAACTATCTGACCAGGACACTTCTAGAGAAGCTCTTAAGTCCCATGGAGCAGCTCCAGGACATGAACAAGTACAAGACCAATTCCTAATGACTTTTGAACTCCACGTGTGAGCAGCTTAAAATAAAGAAACAAATTAATCTCTGTTCTACAGACAAGGCATTTTTCAAAGAGCATTTAACCAGGGTCTAGGCAGGAGCAAAGCCAAATTAGTTTTGCTCCAATTGTGTAGATCAGTCTTGAAGCATGCTCTTATTCTGTAAAATGTGTTCAAAAATTATCAAGAACATTTCTCACTATTGAAGCCTGATTCTGAAGTTTCCTGGAAAGAGTATCCTGGAATGTGAGATCATTTCTTCATTTCTCCCGTGGGACAGACACACGCACACATGCACATACAAATAATCGTAAAAAAATATGCGATGTGTATCTTCCGTGGAAACAAACACGCTGCTCTTGGTGTGTACTTTCATGTGTGCACGTAAAGGAAATTGACCTCGGTAAACAAGGCTGTGTTCGCAACAAAAAAGCAGAGAGGGCTTAGGAGGGCTTCCTCTCCTGAGTGGTGGCTAGGGTATGCAGCCCCCACATCCAGAATGTCCACGCTGGTTACTATGAATGCCTTTCCCTGCATTTCTGCCTTTCCCTGCAGTGAAACTCCTGGCACACACCAGAGAGCCAGCTTGTGGCATCTGTGTCCGGCGAGCCCAGATGCGGTCACCGCGCCAACCAGGTGCCCCAGTGACCGGGGGCTGTGGGGCGGCTGCTGACTGCCCGTGTATTTGTTTTGTTACATCAGCAAGAGTGGACTGCCATGCTCTCAGGCTTTCCGCGGGCTGTTTTTTTGCTGTGCCTTCAATCCTCTCCCTCCTCCTCCCCCAGCTCCGAGCTCTCCGCCCGCAGAGCGCCCCTCCTCCTGGGCTGCCTCCCCTCCCTCTCCCCTCCTCTCGCACAGTCAGAGGCTTGAAAACTTGTTAAAAGCTCTCCCAGTGTTCCAAGTTAGAAAAAACTTTTACGAGGTATCAGCACTTTTCTTTCATTAGTGGGGAAGGAAGGATGAAAAATACAAAACAGCAGTAGACTTTTAAAGTTTAAATAGACAGGTCTGAGTGCCTGAACGTGCTCTTCCATTTTAGTTTAACCCTCCAAAGAAGTGCTCTGATCCATTTTCACTGCTGATCAGCAAGGGTAAGTTGAAAGTTTTCCTCTTTCACTTTTTCATCATTTTGTGTATCCTTTTTTTTTTTTTCTGAAAACACTTCTTTTCTTTTTTCTTCTTTTTTTCCCCTGCACACTAAGAACTCTGTGTTATTGCGTTGAGGGTTGAACTTGTTTAAAAACACACATCTCTAAACAGCATAGATTCTCTTTAAGCGCTCAGTTCCAGCTTGGAGGAATGCTTTGCTTTCTTTTGTCACATTTCTATACATTTCTAGAAGTGCTACACTTTTACAACTTGTAACCTTGTTCGGCCGAAGGAGGAACTGCGGCGAAGTTGTGAGCGCCGGGCTGAGCAGATTTGTTGCTGCCACAAGCGATCTCTCCCCTCCACTGCCTCTCGGGCTATCTCAGCTCTTTTAAAGAAAAAGCCGAGGTGTGCTTCACTCTCCTCTGCTGTACCGAAATTGCATCAGAAGTTAGTAACAGGGAGACCTTGCCTTGGATGCGTCCCATTCCTTCCCCACACGTTTTGCTTTCATATGGAAATCCTGATTGATGAGTGATAGTTTGAGCAGAGCAAGCTCCTTAATTAGATGCCTTGTTAAATGCTGCAGCTACTGAAGTGGTGACTTTCACGTGGTCTTCCTGATAAGTTTTTTTCCCCTTTTCTTTTAAAATAGATGTGATAAAATCCAGACACGGGTTATGGATTTTTAACCTGGTTTGTATATAGTTACTCTGTTTTAGCAACCTCAGTGAGGGATTTTAGAGAAGGAATGTGGGATATCATGATATGCCTTACCACGTTGGCAATGTCTGTGAAAGTCTTGGGTAGATATAAATGAAAGTTGTCTAGGAAGGACTGTACATAATCCACATATGACACATTCCCTGTATAATACCTCAAAGACTTAATTGTCAAAATGCAGAGGAAAAAATACTTGAGCAGCATCTCTTGGAGAACTCAAAACCTTTTCATGTTGCGAGACTTGGAGACATTCCTCATAGCAGTTGTTGCCTGTTGCTTGCCAGTAGTTAAAAAGCAGCACGAGGAAGGAGAAAAAAGAGCCTTCAGCTGAAAGACAGACGAAACAGAGAGTCTATCTTATCGAGCAACGCACGAACAAGGATATTGTGTGCTTATATGTGTCCTCATATTTTGCCTTGAGATAACCAGCAAGCCTCATGGAGCAGCATATTTCCTCTGAGGATTTCATTTTTTTACATGATTCTTATGACAAAAACCCTGGTAATGAGCACAAAAATGGGATATGGACACCTTTTGCCTGACGCCTGTCCCAGTGTGTGTGTGCGCGTGTGTGTGTGTGCGCATAGGGAGTGAGTTAGAGGACTTGCGTGAAGCTTTCATCCTGCCATTTTTAACATCTGGACAGCACACTACGCGGCAGAATTTAAGCCTCTAGTCTTTGGGATGTTTACTGAAGTGCTTCCTTCAGAAACTTCAAAGCCAAACACTGGCACTGACCCACGATACCTAACAAGCACTCGAATGGCAGAAAGGCAAGGGGCAGGCTGGGATCAGGAGAGGGAAGACAGGGATGGACATAAGGGATTTGATTTGCAAAATAAAGCTGAATGCTTATACACACAGGAGCGCAGACAGATTCAACACTCTAAGGTTATCTCAGCTCTCATATTATGCAAGCCCAAGAGATTAATTTTGTCTCTGCAATGAACCAGGGCCAAGGATTCCTGTGGGTATGGGGAAGGTTAGAGGACATTGAGCAATGCATCTGTTTCATTAGATACATTGCTCTCTTTCCCCCCAATCTTTGGTATCTCCTTCCCAGGTTACTCACTGAATTTGTCTCCTGTAAAAGCACCTGGACTGTTGTTTGTGCCATTTATGTGCTTGGACATCCAGATTTCTAGATTCTCAAGCAGGAGCATCAGAGGGCCTAAGGCACCCTCAGGGAATTCAGCGTTCCTTCCCTTAATTACAAAGTGAGTCAGGAGAGGGATGAATCTGAGCATTAACACAGAGGATAGACCTGACTTGTACAACTAGGGAACATCTAAGAAAGTGCTTACAGTTGCCTTTGCAAATATGATTTAAAATTAAATTAGGTGTGGAGGGTACAAGATGGGAAAGGCAGAGGCTATGAGGTAGATCTGGTAGTGACTGACCACCAGCAATACTGGCAGACAAAGGGAAAACCACAGTTGTGACATTTGAAATTCTAGTTACTGGAACCATTTTGTGCATAACCTTTGTCCTGTGGATGAAATGAATTGAAGCTCATCTGCAGACCTATATATGAACTACACCTTCTCAAGGGAATGTCTACAAGGCATTTGCTTATTTTTATAAGATTTTGGAAAGCTAACCGTCCCTGTTCCAGCAGGTCCAAACCCAATGAGTTGTATAGTCTTTCTCTGTGATTCATGTTACTTTCGGGAAATGCTCAAGCTGATTTATGTTTGGGGTCCAGAGCCTTCTCTTTTGTTGTCTAGGTGTGTGTGAGCACAAATACAAAGATAGAAAAAGTTGGAAATACGAACCTTTGGCCTGTTTCCCAATTACTTCAGCTGCACAATCCCACTTTGGAACCCACTCTAACCCTTGCTGCTCTTCCATCCACTGGCATGTGACCTTCTAACACTGTAGTCAGACCTAGGACATTACCACAGCACTGAGTTTGCCTTATTCTCCCTGGAAAATATGAACCAGATGACATGATGAATGCCGCCCATAAAAAACAGTTCTAGAATTTCTTAATTGTGGCTTACAAATCAAATGTCTTATATATGTGGTCATCCTAAACCCGTGCAGATGAATGCTCTCAGATCTCCTGCTGCTCTACAGATTTTTTTTCCCTGCCTTTACCCACACACAGTAGGACCTGGAAGAAATCCATCTTTTAAAGACTGCTGGATTTTAATACTAGGCCAGCATTAGTCTGCCTCAGAGAAGGTTATGATCCTGTAAAGTATTAATCAGTAGGAACTCATGAAATGCACGTACTCATCATCAGCCATATCCTTAAACTCCTGAAGTAATGAGTTTGTATGAATTGAATAGGCCAGCCTGTGTCATTCAGTGGACTCCTTTAAGTTATTTGGAAGTGTTAAAACAAGCTAAAGTCCAGAAAGCTAAAGAGCTATTTTTAAAGGTTGTCTGCCAACCATTTCAAGCTAATTACAAAGCTAGAATACTTAAGTACCTGTTTGATACAAAACCTCTTTTTATACCTGGTAAACAGATTTGTAATCGGTTAATAAAACTGGCCTTTCAGTGCCCTGAAAGTAAACAAGTTAGATCCGATGAATGAATTTTCTCTACAACAAAGCAAAGTACTGTGTTTCATAATGCAGTGGAATCCACTTAAGAAAAGGAATAATATATTTGTGCCACCACAAGGTTATCTGATTAACAGTACAATGTTTTGAATTGATGTGGGTTTTTTTATCACTGGCAAAGGCTAGCATGTAACTGATCTCTTTTTTAAAAAGTTGCTTTTCAGAACTATGTATGAGTAATTCAAGCATGGAATGTTTCCTCCTGGAGTTTATATTGCCAGTGGACACAAATGAAACTTAGCAATTTTGCATGCTGAAGCAAATTAAAAAATAGGGAGTAAATTCTCCAAATACTGCAGGTGTGGGATTAAGTAGGTCAGAACTGAAGTAAATCATATTGCATTAATGAACCAGAGAGGAGTGTAATTAGAAAACAAACAACACATAACTGCCTAGAAATAACATATCCTCTGTTTTCTTAATCAGGCTTTCAATCTGAAATAACATTTAGACAGTAAAAAAAGTACATGGAGTCTGAGGAAAGTCTGTTAACCCAATAGTTTCTAGTCACTGGAAAGCTGACTAATTGAATCAAGAAGCTGTTACTTGAAAAAGGCCCCTTGCACTAGGACATGGAGCAAATAGCTTGCCTTTAAAACAAACTTCACGTGTTGTATAGTTACAGGCTGTTCTCTGTTTTAACAATCCCTGCCTGAGGAGGAACGTGGTCACATTTCATTCCAGACTTTCCAGGGACCTCCACACTTCTCTGCCTGACTCCTTCTCTGCCACCCCAGCTCAAAAAGACAAACTCACTTTTCCTGGGAAGGATGAAAGCTGAGGATGGCTGAGGGGATGTGTCAGAGACAAACATGCTGTGTTTGCTCCTCCTGGCAGAGGCTCCCAGTTTTAAAAGTTTGAAGCAGGCCTGATCCTTTGATGGGGCTTCATTCATGAGAAGAGCTAATTACATGAGGAAGGGTCAACAGGCTGCAGTGGCTGAACTTCTGAGCCAGCCGTTAAGGCAGACAGAGGAAATGGCCCTGGGGTATTTTTCAGGGGTTCAAAGATAATTGGCATCTCAGAGCTATCAGAGCGAGTACTTTAAACACTGTCTCCCATTACTCTCTCAGACTCGGTGGCAGGAACGGTGTGTTTTTATTTGGCATCTATTGTTATGTTTGAGTTTGCCAGATTTATACTCTTGTGTTCCCAGTGACTCACCGCTTCTTAAAAGCAAGTCTCCTTGGTGCTAACATTTCCCATTTTATGAATTATCCAAAAAGTGCATATTCTATAAATGACCTTCACTAGGGAATATAGCCATGATGCAGTGGGGAGGAAATAATTTGGACATTATCAAAACTGTTAATACCAGGAAGGGATTACTCAGCATCCATGGAACAAATATCTCTGCCCAGCAGCATTCACATTAAAAGGGAAACTTCATGATTATTTTTCCTTTTAAATTCCTGATTTCATATGATTTCATGCTTTTTCATGTTGGGCAAGTTAAAATACAAGTTTTAATAAGATTTCCATTCTCCAGTTGATAAAAATCTATAGTGAAATTTGTTTTTCTTAGGAATCTAAAGCATCAAGCAAACAATTTCATTTTTTTTATGTCACCCTATGTGTTTCCAGATATCCTGAGAAGCTGCCTGTGTCCCAGAAATGAGCACTTTAAAACTCAAGTCAGGAAAGACACTTTAAACTTGCAGTGTTGAACACTTGGAATATAAATTACAAGCCAGGAGTCGCCTTACAAACAGAGCATATTTACCTTTTTTTTCCTGCTAAATCTTTTCCTTTCAAAACAAAGAAGGAATTTAAATACAAAAAGATTCAAATACAAACCTGAAACTCCAATGAATTAAGCAAATCACAGATAAACAGGAAACCAGTTCCTCCAATATAGTAACATGATCTTAGCTGTGTTTCATGTATTTACAATTTTTTGTTCCTTCATAAAATTATAGGTAAATAATGATTTCTTTGATCTTCGTGATGAAAATACTAATGTATAAGCTTAATTTAGAGAGCTAATGCTTTTTCTGAAGTTTAGTAGAATATAAACTTGGCATCATTAGGAACTACACCCTTAAACATACTACATGCTATGAAGTTACAGGCAGAAGCTCAGTTTAATATTGCTGTGTAGGAAAAATGACATGTATTTTGCAAAGGTAGAATTTTAGGTATGTGACCCTAATATTAACCTAAGGTAACCTATTGTATTTAGGTTATATTGTAGTTTACTTTTTTAGTATCTGAAAGAGTAAACATAAAAATTACATTGAATGATCAATCCTCACTGAAACTGAGAAATCTTCCATATTCCTAGCATATTTAGGCAGTGCTACTACTTATTCCACATCCTGCTTCAGCTGTGTGTCACATCTGTTTTTCACCTGAGGCAGGTGAAGGTAATGGAATTGAGGCTGCCATCAAGAAAGCTGAGCCAACCACAGTGATCACCGAGGGTTATCATGGGCCTTCCTGAAAATTGGAGTGAAATTAGAATTAGGAACTTTTTCGATTGTGCTCTGAGACATTATATGTTACTTTCTCTTTTCAGTTTCCCTGACTTTCCACTTCACCTGCAGACTTACTAAACTCCAGTTTCTCTTCAGATTGTGTAAAATACATTAGTTACAACAAAGCTGACCCCACTGCTCTATTAGTATTGATCAGTGATTTAGTGTGTCAAAGGTATTCAAGCCCTCTGACTTAACCCTTGCTATTTTTTTCCTTTGTGTCCTTGTTTAGCCAGCATCCTGTGAAGATGGGTGATTGGAGTGCCTTGGGAAAACTTCTTGACAAAGTTCAAGCCTATTCTACTGCAGGAGGGAAAGTGTGGCTGTCTGTCCTCTTCATTTTCCGAATCTTGCTATTGGGAACAGCAGTTGAATCTGCTTGGGGAGATGAACAGTCTGCATTCCGGTGTAACACTCAGCAGCCTGGTTGCGAGAACGTCTGCTATGACAAGTCCTTTCCCATCTCCCATGTACGCTTTTGGGTTCTGCAGATCATATTTGTGTCTGTACCTACCCTTTTGTACCTGGCACATGTGTTCTATGTAATGAGGAAAGAAGAGAAGCTGAACAAAAGAGAAGAAGAGCTAAAAGTAGTGGCAAATGATGGTGTGAATGTGGATATGCATCTCAAGCAAATAGAAATTAAGAAATTCAAGTATGGGATCGAAGAGCATGGCAAAGTGAAGATGCGTGGGGGACTGCTCCGTACTTATATCATCAGCATCCTGTTTAAATCTGTCTTCGAGGTGGCTTTCTTGCTGATTCAGTGGTACATTTATGGGTTTAGCCTGAATGCCATCTACACCTGTGAGCGAGATCCATGCCCACACAGAGTGGACTGTTTCCTCTCCCGTCCAACTGAGAAAACCATCTTCATCCTCTTCATGCTGGTGGTGTCCTTGGTGTCTCTTGCCTTGAACATCATTGAGCTTTTTTACGTATTCTTCAAGGGTGTCAAGGATCGTGTGAAAGGGAAAACCGACCCCTACTCCCACAGCGGTGCCATGAGCCCTTCCAAGGACTGCGGCTCCCCCAAATACGCTTATTACAATGGCTGCTCATCACCGACCGCCCCCTTGTCTCCTATGTCTCCCCCGGGGTACAAGCTTGTTACTGGAGACAGGAACAACTCCTCCTGTCGTAACTACAATAAGCAAGCCAGCGAGCAAAACTGGGCCAACTACAGCGCGGAGCAGAACAGAATGGGGCAGGCTGGCAGCACCATCTCCAACTCGCACGCCCAGCCCTTCGACTTCTCCGATGACCACCAGAACACGAAAAAACTGGCGTCAGGACATGAGCTGCAGCCCCTTACCATTGTGGACCAGAGGCCTCCCAGCAGAGCCAGCAGCCGAGCCAGCAGCAGGCCTCGACCTGACGACCTGGAGATCTAAGCTTCTTGATGCAGTACTTGCTCAACTACGAAACGACGTGCATTGGAAGATGCCGTCAGTGCTGATCTTGTTCCAGTGGAGGTGGTACTTAACAGTCTCAAGCAGGAGATTTTAACAATCATAAAAGAAAAAAAAAGCAAAACAAACAAGCAAACAAACTTTTAAAATACTTGCTGGTTCTTTGGGGGGTGTGGGGTTGGTGTGGGGTGGTACAGTACACATTGATATTTAATGTAGCTGGTTTAAAGAATTTAAATACTAAAAAAAAAATGGAAAAAAGATAGGTAGTACTAAGGTAAAGGGCTGTTTTTCTAGAAAGGCTGTAAATATCTGAGTGTATGTGTATGTGCGTACTATCATGTTTGTTTCTAAAGATTCTTCTGTAATACTAAAACCCAATAATAACTGAACTCACATTTGTCAGGGTGAAGTGCTACCTGAAGATGAAAACATTTTTCCTATTCAACATGCAAAAAAGTCCAGGATTGCCTCTGATCATTTCCCTGTCAAGAACATTCCATTCTTAGAAAGTGCACTTTGAAGGTAAACTTTCCTACATGGTCCCCCAGGTTGTTGGAAGGCTCCTGTGAGGACAATTTACAGTCTTTGAGTCGTTCAATTCAAATTTCAGGCATGGCCCACCAAGAAATACTTTGGTCACCTGCTCTTCCAGCCCTTCATGCAGGTGTATTTTGTGATGTGCGTAAATGGGACGGCTCCACACACGTGGAACCAGCAACAACACAGTCTTGCCCACAGCAATACTTGTGTCCTGCTACTTATGTAGAGTCTCTTTAGTATTATATGAAACACAGTTTGCTGCCACTTGCAGATTTAAGCATCAAGACAAGCAAGCAACTGCCTTTAGTGAATTTTATCACACCTTTATGTGTACTAAGGGTGTAGGTATGTGTGTGGATGTGGAGGTAAAGGTATACACAAAACACCCTCAGAAGCATAGGCTGAGAAATAAACGCACACAGGTTACTTGCAGTTGACACTTTCTCATGGATGTTGTGAAGATCTGGGCCACTATGGTGTTTACATTCTCTGGTTCCTTCAATGTAAGTGAAGCACACGTTGTTATATTTTTTTAATTCTATAAAATATTTTCCATGCATCCTAAATGGATGCTCTTTTAAAAATAAAAATAAAAAAAATCTAAAGGGCCTAATCCTGGATGTCTTGCTCTGGAAAATCTCTCTTTCAAGTTGTTGGGAGTTTTGCCTCAACAAATCTGCAGGATCAAGCCCAAGATGTAGCGAACCATGTTCTTGCTGGCATGAATGATTTTCTTTTGTAGAAGTTAGGGGTGGAAAAGACCCATTAGGTCATCTAGCCAATCTCCCTGATAGATAATAATGATGCTTGAATGATAGAAGATGTAGTACTGTAAGCAAGCTTTAGTCTTTTATGTGAGAAACTTAGAAGAAGTGCTTTGTGCTGGATTAATAATAAAATATGCCTAAATGGCTTTTGCAGTAACTGGTATTTTTCTTGTTCTAAATATTCACATTTACTGAACTGCAATGTCCACTGAGTTTGACAGTTAGGTCTTTCTAGATGGCTCTAGCAACTTTAGTGTTTACAGTTAGATTATGTTTGAAATGCAAGTGAAGTTGAAAGGATTTTTAAAGAGTACAATTCTAGCTAATTTATTTGAAATATATGCTAAAGAAATCTACCAGTTTCTTCAAATGCATAGTCTCTTAGCTGAACACAGATTGACCAAGGAAATGCATAACTTGGTTTCATTTTGCAGCAACACAGATAAATTGTTTCATTTAATGCATTATATTAATTTGTTTGACATTCCATGTTAAACTACTGTTGTCTTCAACTTCATTGCATGTATGCAACCATAGTTTGTCAGATCATGTTGTCTGGAGAACATTAGTCAATAAAGTTTTAATTTAGTATAAATACATTTTCTAATTGTCTTTTACTGTTTCATATATCCATAGATATCTTTAGTTTCAGTCTGATAATCCAAACTCATTCCTTCTGTGTTCATTTTTCCCCAGTCACTCTGCATTTCAGAAGCTTCCTTTATTTAATCCATCTGGGTTTGCTTTGAACTGAAATTCCACAGGACCATGTTCAGACACCCTCACAACAACTGGAAAAACAAGCATTGTCTCCACCACTCCTGAAACTAAGTAATGTTCAGCATGAAGAAATCTTGCTAGGAGTCTCAGAAAATGTATATTTATTTGCAAACTATTATAAAAATGACAGTCCTAAAAGATTGTCACATAATTTCTCAAGCAATTTTTATATATGGTTTAGATGAAACATTATGAAATCATTGCATCCAGTTTATATGTCATCAGATTGCTCAAGTAAGAGTCAATTTCAATTTCTGAAATTTAAACCTCATTCCTTCAAGCTCATTAGGAGAAAGGTACTGATTTTGATAAGGCTGGGATTTTGCGCAATGCTTCTCCTGCTTCACCCTTTATGTCTCCATTACTGATAAAGTCATACAGTGCTTGGCTTTTCAGGATTGGACTCTAGATGTAAGGTGGTTCAACTCTTTCCTTTATTTGAAAAATGAAAATATAATGTTCATGTGATTATCATAAAAGGTTTTACTTTCAAATTTACTTTTTATTTTAAGTCCAAATTCTTCCCCTTTTTATTAGTTCAGATGGGTAAAAAAAATCAAGGCAGTGGTAGTGGATTTATAGCTTTGAGAGATACTACAAAAGTACCAGCACAAGGAATGACTCCTTGAAGTTTTCCTTAAATAATAACAATGAGTCATATTTAAGCTGGCTTGTCCTAGTTCATCTGCACAAATGGAAGAACATTCCAAGCATTTTGTAAGGATCATGCCCTTGGAAAGGTGGACACTGAAGCATTCAGACAAGGGCTCACCCTGAGATAAAATGTAGTATCTTCTAGACAGGCTGAATGTCAGGTATGTCCCATGGGGCATCTTGGACAACTGAAATAATTTAATGCTTCAATACCAAGGCTCTCTGATTTTTTTTTTTTTGGTGTCATGCATGTGTGTACATGTGTAGGGTAAAGACATCCCAGAGGCTATTTTTCCCACCTGGATTAATTTCTGTGGACAGCATTTATTATACACTTCAAAGTCATCATAATTTTGTATGCCATTCATCAAGTTCTTTAGGTTCTTTCTCCCAGTGCATCCCTGCAGCAGCATTTGCTTTTTCTGAAGATGACACAAAATAAGCTGTGATACAATGCTAGCACACACTTCTCAGCCTTTGTAGAAGGATATGTTAGATATTGATTTCAAACTAGAAAAGATGCTAAAATACAATCTCTGAAGGTAATTAAAAACATAAAACCCAATTTCACATCCTGTTAATTATTTAAAAATTGTGTTTATGTTTTGTGTAGCAGTATTTTGCAAAAAAGACAAATCATCTTAAGGCTTCCACCCTATCCCAACAATTTGAAATGTTTTTAAAGAGTAAAGTTAGAAGGAAAAGTTACAGACAGCCTAAAATCTATATGCATATCATGTAATTTCAAGACTTTTTAAATACTGTGAGCACACGCTGAAGGTTATTTCCTAATTTAGAAATTCTATTTCCATATTTAAAGTGGAAACTACAGTAAAAGTTTGAGAACCAGAATAAATTATGTGATGGCACCTTCCTCACCCACTGAAATCCATCATTTTTAAGGAATGCACTTGTGTCACTTGTCCAGAACCACATCTCCCACATCTGTCTACAGCACTCCTGTGCTACTCAGCAGTAGCACACTGGCTCAGCTGTGCATTGCCACCATGCTGCCTTTCCCTCAGAATTTCTCTGCAGCTTGTTATTGATTAAAACAGAGGGAAAAAAAATAGCAATGTATGAAGTAGAGTTTTTCGTGTCAGACGTAGGAGTTCTGAAGTTACCTTGACTGGTTAATCCAGAGTTCTGAGTATGTCAGATCAAAAGCTCCTCCAGTTTTGGTCATGTCTGTTTCTATTCTGCTGAGACGGAATACTACTTTAAATCCTTCTTGTAATTCCTCCATGATTACCACTGCTCCCTTTTCAAGAATTTAAACAAAGTAGGACAGAAAATAGAATTTATCTTCTTCCTGTAGAATTTTTCCTTTCTATTTACTCCTAATCCAAACCTAGCAGGACTGAGCATTCTACTGAGCTTGACATACATTTTTTAAATGTGTGGTATTATCCAAACAGTCAGATTCACCATAATCTCCTTGAAGATGTCTTGACTTCTCATGCTGCTCATGAGAAGTCATCTTTCTCCAGCCATTCTCCAGCTATTTGCATTAGATCTGCCAAAGAGCTCAGAAGACAGAGGTGGAGTGGATGGCCCTTAGAGGATTTCTCTGGCAAAAATCCAGAGATGATGATACAGAGCTACTCCTTACATTACTTTTATTTCTACTATCAACGTAGACAATAAGATTAGAAACATAATTCATGTCTGAGAAATCACTACCTAGGTGTATTAACTGCCTCAGTTGCATGAAACTATTTGAGTGTCCTCCATTTTAACATATTCTAACATAATTGCTCCAGAAACATTGGGCTGCAAAATCAGCTCTGCAAAGATGATGACCACCTTTCCCTGGCTTAAATCATGTGCTTTTGACTGTGCCCAAGGATATTCACACCCAGACTCTGCCGGTACTGGAAAAGTGTGTCAGATGTAAATTACATGATGCTAGCACATCGCTAGATTGAAGCAGGAAGAGCTTATTTGTTCCTGTTCCTATTTAAAAGGTATTTTGATAGACACAAAGAAAAAAAAAAAGAATACTTATCTTACTTAAATACTTCCTAACCTGGAGCACTACCAAAGACCCTATGAAGCAATGCAGATGATGTGGATGTAAACATGTTGAGCATTATCAATGGATACCATGAATATAACAGTTTAAATAGATCCAGCTGGTCAGAAATGTGGTAAAACCAGCCTCCTCTAAAATGGCTGTCCTCACTCTTTCTGCCTAGTGGCCAAAATGCTGCATCCACCTTCCTGGTATTCACAATGCAAAAGCACCTTGGACAAAGGCAGACATGTTTTTACACGGATTGTTTTGCCTTAACTCCTTGCAAGTGCTGGAGAAGCTGAGTGCTGGAGGCAGAGAATCTGGGACAGCCTGTACAGGGTTAGTGATACGCTGCCAGGGGAGGCAGTCACTGCTGAGAAGTAATGGCTTTTGGGGGATTGTGGCCTCTCCCATCACTTAAAAAGGTCTCTCCTGCTGTGTTGAGGAAATTTGCGCAACAAAATGAGACATGTGAGCTGAGACCAGTATAAAAGGGAGAATGTTCAGACATTTAAATTGCTCCTTAAAACAAGCCTAGACCACAGTGACATGCTTCCCATTAGAACTGACAGAAAATGCTCACATGAGTTCCAGGATTTCAGTCATTTAAATCAATGCTAAAATTCTTCTCAACATCAAACATAAACAGATTGGACCAAGAGATATAATGACATTTAATTTTCATTTATATAACTGCAGGGGGAAAGCTGATGAGTATAAGCTATGAAATCTTGTATGTGACTCCTTAAATATGTGTAATCATACTATTTCCTCACACTGTCTTTTTACTCTAACTTGGTCTAGAGGCAAATTTATGAAAAGTAGTCTAAAGGTTTGCATTTTTTTTACAAAGAGACATGAATTCTGTTAATGCAATGAAATACATTTACATTATGTCCATGTCAAATTTTTGCAGGTTTACATTAGGGAGTGTGGGGTAATATATAACATGCATCTAACTCTTCTGGGCTAGGCAGCTGGGGGGTAAAATCTTTGTCTCTCCTCATCCTTGTTAGAAACTTATTCATATCCCAAGCATCTGAGCAGTCTCCCTGGGAGCTTAGCTTGGCTAGGGGTCTTTTCATCCTCCTCCCTCTCCTTTTTCCATCTATAGTGTAAATTCCATACTGGAAAACAGAAGCAGCCCCAAATATATAAATAAATGCAACCACAGTTGATAACAAAGCATTGCAATCAGGGAATAGGTAGTAGTTCTTTTTTGCATGTCTGCAACTAACTCAATAGGAGAGCAGCATGGGAAATAGTTTAAGGCATTAGAAAATCCTCTGGATACTTTAGCATCTGAAAAACACTGGTCCTTGCTGAAACAGGCCTTTTCAGTCTCAGCTTCTGCTGAGTCACGGAGTTTGTTGCCTTTGAAGGCTGAAGTACCTTGGCTCAAAATTGAAGTCGCTCTGGAAAAATTCAGACCTTCCCTAATGACCATATTTGCATGCTATTCTCGTTAGTATTTACATATAATAGGACACCCTCCACAGGAAGGCTTTTTCAAAACACAGTCTCTGCTTACACTTTGGATTTCCCTATTCAAAGGGGAATATTCAAAATTATCTATGCATCACTACTTCAAAGTGTTTCACTGGGAGTACTCTGCCATATATTTGGGAGACTCATAGTTGTTTCAAAGCTGAATATATAGCCAACTGTAAGATTGCCACCTGGGTTTTGTGTGTGGAGGCAAAGAAGTATTACTCAGGCAAGAATCCTACCTGGCCTGACCTAACATACTTCTGTTGAGGACAAGGAGTTTCTGTTGAGTGATGAGAGATGAAAACCCTTCTCTGAGCTTCACTTAGTTCCTTCTTTTATTCAAGTCCCTGTAGGTTTGGTTTTGGTTGTTTTTTTTTTTTGGAGCCCACAGAGGATCCAGCCATGAGTCCATGAGCCTGTGTAACTTGCTGAGGTCTAGGATAATCTCTGAGGAATTTCTTCTGGTTCTATTTTGGTTGTTCCAGCTCTGTGGACCTTAAATGGATTGTAGTGCTCAATCCCTCAATGCTAGGGTAACTGGTGATGGCAAAGGGTGTGTGAGTGGAGAAAGTGGATCTGGATTGTTTCCCATAGGATTTCCTATAGAATCAAGGCAAGTTGGTCAATCATCCTTCCTTGTCCTGAAAAGTCAAGCTGCAAAGGTGTGAAAGGATTCCTGCTTTCTGACAGAGGCTTCAACTGTGTGCTGTACTATTCTCTTAATCTCTGTAGTCTTCACTTCTCCCATGCAGCCATCTTCTCCCACTACCTACTTCTTCTCTGCCTCACTTATGCAACAGGTATTTAGTGTTTTGTAATAAAAAAGCTTTCCATATTATTATTTTTCTTCCTTATGTCATGTGCTGGGGACCACTCAAATACCTTAGAAGAGCCTGCTCCATTAAATATCTATTAATTAACAAGCTGTTGTATCTCCTATTTCATTTATTTAGAATGAATGCTAACTACTACAAGTTTTGCCTGACAGTTTAGGAAGTAATTTTCTATCTGAGTTCATAGGAGCCTACATTTGCTTCAATCACTTGCTTTTTCATTCTATTTTACAATTAAGGAAGATAGCAGAGGAACTCAGAATTCTAGTTGTCTACCTTAACCAGGTGCAGTGAAAGTGTCAGGACATGGAGTTTGTCCAAATTTTCCTCCCACCCTAGTCCTAAAGGGGCTCAAATCTAGGCTCCCACTAATGGTTATGTATGCTATATAAACAATAATAATAATAATCATACCTGGAGTTGCACTGATACAGTGCCTTTCATCTTCAAAGCACTTTGAGAACTCTGTGTAATTAGTTTGCTATGGAGTCATCACTGACAATACTACATGAACCCCAGTACTACTCACTGTGAGAGTCAAAGAGGGAATCTGAGCAGTCACAGAGACCATACATAGCCTCCATATCCCTACTAAAAGAAATTAAAAATGCTGAACAAGTATATTTTAACATTTCACACAGGAGGAGGATCCACAACCAGCAGGAAGCCAGTCTCCCTATGATAAGGAAACAGGAATGTTTTCTTTGCTGGTAATCTACTACTTCAGATCTCTAAACACATTCTAAACACATTTTACATTGAACTATGTCTCAGTCAAGCTGGCAGAAGATCACAGGTAGATTATCTCATTTCATGGAATCTTCATTTTCATATATATATTCATATATTCAACTAGAAAATATCCATTTATTTTAATTTAAAAAATTTTGATTTGATGAATCCAGAAGGGATGCCGACACAATAAATATAACATTAAATAGGTTTTTACAAAATTCAATGAAACTCCAAGGAAACAATTTATCTAGAGTTTGCCACTGGCAATTGAAAAATACAATTTTAATATCATAGTATTTTTTCAAGCATTTTCAGTGAGCTTACAACAGGTCCTTGTCAATATCCAGGGGTTTGCTCTTTAAATCAGCTTGGCATTTTCTGGAGATTATCATCCCAACATAAATTTGTAAACAGCCATTTCAAAACTACACCTTTAAGAAAGAGAAGAATAAAAAAAGCAGTAAGAGTCCATTCAAACTGGTGAGAAAAAGAATACAGAGGACTAGAGTATTTTTGTATTTATTTGCCCTTTCCAAATAAATTTTTCTTATGGAAGATTTCATAGGACAAAAGGACACAATTTTACATCATTGTATATATTAATGGTCAAATGAAGAATAATCTTGAGACTAGTTTTCAAAAGTTGTGGTCAGGCAGAGTTACTGGACAGGCAGAAGCAGCTCTGCTTCCCATGAAGTTAATGAATATGTGCACTCACATGTCTTGATTTTTGCTCCATTTTAAGATCACTGTTGCTTTTTTTAAGAATTGGTGTTCTTCCCTGTTATATTTAAATATCACACAAAACCATAAACATAACCATATGTCAGAATGAGGGTTTTACTGATGAATGAGGGTTTGGACTCAGACTCTTTGCTTTTGTTTTTACTGTTTATTCCATTAGTTTTAATTGAAATGTGCTCTCTGCATATGTTGCATTCAGCTTATTTTAAGCTACTCTTGGACTTCTTAAGGAAAAGTCAGCACATGACCTCAAGAATATGAGAGGTACCTACGAAAGCTGCTCTTTCTCTCTCCTGTGGTGGATCAGTACAGCTTCATCAACACTGCCACTGCATAACAACTATAACACCACCTATCCTCAAACAAGAAATACTGTTTTGGAAAAGCAGCAAAACAAGGAAAAGGGCTGGGGAAGAGCAGTAAGATGAATGATTTGGGCAGTCCTTCCAGATTTCAAGCAATCACAGCTGTTTCATTTCTGTAGCAAGAGGAGTTAGCCTTCCACACCAGCTATTTTTACAGTGGTGGAGCTGCAGGTCTCTGAGCAGGAGGAAGGAAAGGGAGTGACAAGGCACAGCAACATGAGAGGTGGCGTAGGAAAAAAGGTGACAGCCGGAAAACGGATGTTTCAAAAGAAAGAGTTGCACTAAAGTAGATTTTCTGTGATCTTTCCGTATGCAACAATAATGGAACTTTGAATTCGAGATTACAGTGTGAAAAGTGTTGGAGGTGAGAAACTCAGAGCTTAAGAGTCTCCAGGAATTCATGGAGTTTCTCTGGGCTTGACTGCACTTTTGAAACATATGATGAATACATATATCAGCAGAGAAATGTGGTTTACTTCACAATTCTGCCAGACAGTATACAGCAACACTGAGGGAAAATGTCCACTTCAAGGGTATGAGGGGGAAAGTCATGCTCTTTTTTTTTTTTATTTAGACTTCTCATTTTCAAAGCCATATGTACAGCTGTGCTTTCACACTGCCATTCCCTGTTGAACCTTTGTTTGGCCCTACTTTTTTATTATTTATCTGACACTGCTCTCTTTATTTTTATTTTTTTTTGCCCCTACTCAGTGGTCAGGTATACTCTGCATGTCTGAGCACGGCACACCTGTTCAGAGGCACGGCCAGCCGTGGGGCCTTGGGGCAATATTTCCACATGCCAGTGACACTGTGGCTGATTCAGTGTGTCCAGCAGAGAAGGTGGTGTTACTGAGCAGGTCTGAGCGCCACAGCAGTGCGGCTGCCACGCAACTGGAACTGTCACACCCTGCTGCTCTGAGTCACCAGGAGGCCCTGGCCCAGGCTGGTGCTGCCTCAAGGACAGGGAATCTCAGGGAAGAGCACCAGGCTGCTGTGCACAGCAGACCTGCCCAGCATTTTCATCCACACTGTTTCTTCTCTTAAGTTTTAATTGTGCTTTTGGATCCCACCAGACCTCTGCCACATCTTGCCTTATTTTCCATTGCTCTGGGCCATATTCTGGCAAGCTTTTCAAACTGTGAGCTTTTCAGGCATTCCTTATCAAATGTAAATAGAGGATTTGCAGAAGCATGCAAACTGAGTAGTTGATCTGTTGATGGTTAGATATTTTGGGAAAAGGAGGAGGATTAATTTCGCAGCTTTTTAGAACCAGAGTGTCAGAAATGATTGTTTTGGCACCTGTGTGTTCCTGGGCTCTTTGATAAGTTTACAAATGAATGAACTGGATGTATCATGTAGCTTTTTGCAGGCAACATTCATCATGACGTACATATTTCTCATAGATATTTTTACTTCCTATATTCACTTAAAAAAACCCCTTAAAATTGATACACATTTTCTAAAGTTTTTAATTAAATTTATAAAATTTGTTGGAGTGACCCGATGTCACATAAGATTTTTAACATATGAATTGGGACTTATCTGAGCCAATAGCAGTGACCACAATTCGCTGAAGAAGACTCAGGAAATCTCCAGTCTGTGACTGAATGACCTTTACTCTTAGATTTCCTTTCTGTAAAATGTCAATTGTACTCCCTTCCTTTGTCTGCCCTATAGAGATAAATTGTATGGTTTGGGGAAAAGGAGGTTACTAGTGTTATAGAGAACATCTGAGGCTCATCTGAGGCATAGGAAGGGCTCACTGTTGGAGAGCAGATACCGTCATTGCCCTGGTCTGTCCACCAGGTCCTCAGGGCCGGAAGATGTGGGCCACCCATCAGTCAGTTCCTGCAGAGATTTCATGTGCATATCAGCATTATAAAGCCAGTTCTAACCAGTAATAACTTGAACCAAATCTCACTGCAACCCAGTGGTTAGGAGCAGATACATGAGCTGTTCTGTTCTCTGTGCAGTGTAGGTGAAGTAGGCAGCTGAGCACCTTGCCTGCCATTCTTAGCGACAACACCATCATTTGTCTGTCCAAAGCGTAGAGACAGAAATTCAACTACCAAAAAGCCCTGTTATGCTTGAATACAGTTGGTCAGAAAGTTTTGTGTTTTCCATAGGCATTAAGTTTTTCAGGAGCAAAACTGAAGTGGAATTCAGTGGAATGCTGCCATGAAAGTTGCAGTGAAAAAATATCACAATCATTAAGAAAAGTATCACTAGGTCTTTGCAGTAGTTGCTGTCTGGAATAAGCTCTCCTGTTTGGCTTCCAGGCTGCTTTGAAGGCCTCATGACACACCATGGTCAGGTCTCTTGTCTGTTCTCATGGTGCTTCTTGGAAAATCCAAAATAAGTTGCACCAGATGGAATATTCTTTTCCATTTGCAAAAATTCACAAATACTCAAAACACAAACTGATCAATATGTAAAATGTCTTCCTATTTTTTTTTATTAAATGCTCTGATTAACTTACTTGTCTTAATCAAGAATGATAACAGTTTCACATTTAAGACTGATGACTGAAAGTAGAAAACAGCACAAGGTGAAATAAGTTGAAACTGTCTTTGCCACCTGGATTCATGGCATCTTTGGCTTGCTTCGGTTTTACTGTGGCACAGACAAACAAAACTGAGCATCAAAAGCTATAAACAAAACTAAAAAATAGAATCCTTTCTAGTATTGCTTCATTTTTAAACAGCTGCTTCACAGGTGGAGAAATATTGCGTACAGCGGTTTTCACGCTGGGTGCCAGGCTCACCACAGGTTGCTCGATGAGAATCTTGTCTCTTCATGGAGAATCTGATTAGAGGGAAAGCAGGTGGCTGAAGTGCAAAGAGAAGGAAACAGGTCTAACTCCTGCTGGAAACTCCTGCTGCAGGGTGGGGAGAGCTGGTGGTGATGCTTACGTGCCTGAAAGCTCGCCAGCACTGGTCGTCTGGTTGCTCTTGCACATGATGAATCGGCTCTCAGAGTCCCTCCTGTACATACCTTTTCTCAGCACTTTGAGTTAGTGCTACCTCAGTCTATTTTTAACAGCTACATTTTCCATGATTAGATTTTAATGCTATTTATTTATTTAAACTGAACCAAACAATTCCACATAAGCTGAACATTCCAGCGGGCATCACTCTTGGCCATGCAGAGCATTCTAAATCTAGTTTAAATTACATTCCTTGAATGGTAGAAAAAGCTGGGTCATGTGCCGAAGCTTGGTGATGAATAACCAAGTCATTCTTTCACACATTGCAAAAACTTTATTAAGGAAAGATAAACAGGTTAAAGGTCTTTCAATGGCTGCGCTGTCTATACATAGCAATTTTCCCTCAGTTTTTCCCTCTTCAGCTCCTTGTTGAATGTGTATTGACTCTGATCATCTGCCATAATTGAGGCAGGTCCTCTGTATTTTCACTGAAGTTAAAGGGAATGAAGAATTTGGGATAATTAGACTCAGTGTCTCTGCCAGTTTCTTGCAGATATCTGGGAATATGAAGTTCTTAGGTCCCTCCCTCCTGCATGGATAGCAAAACTGGTATGAAAATTTGGCATCTCTCAAAAACACCTTTTCATAAACAAAGAGATTGTCTCCACAAATCTGTGGCTTAGCTTTTGTGAGTCTTTATGCTAGGCTTCCAAGGCTTCCTGGTGGGAAAGGAGAGTGTGCTTCCCACTTGCATCCATGTTAGCAAAATAAATCACTTGTGTTAAAATTAGCAGTGGGCGAACTGTTTCGGTTAAAACAAGAATTGTCCTGGATTGGTGCCAATCCTCAAAATAAATTCAAGCCAATTTTATTTTTAAGTATTAAAAGTAATAAAAAGTAGTAAGCATGCAATGTATATATAGTTATATGCACAGAGAATAGCTCAGGGATTAGAAAAAGATGTATTGCGCATCTGGAGCCCTAGTTTTGCATATGCATGCAAGCAACTTTGCTCATGTGAATTGTCCCCTGGTACCATACACTATTTCCTGTCTAATCAGGCAGCAGTATATACAAATGCTTTAGTGCATAAGGGTGCTATAACCTGCAGAACATCACCATTTGTGCGTCTAGCGAACAAAGACAACACTTGTTAATAGGACAAAGCTGGCACTAATTAAACCACATCCAGCACATTGACTCCACTTTCTGGAAGCAGAGTCATCCCCAAATATTGTGTTAGGAAGTAGAGCCAGCCGTGCCTACAGCAGGATGTGGCTTCCAAATATCACGAGTTGCATATAATTTATTGTGTAAATTAAAGCGGGGGGACAAAGGGTGGGAGGGATGAGGCTTCGCTGGGCTGTGGCCTCAGAGAGGAAGATCAGTTTGGTTTACATTGGGAGCATGGGGGCTATTTTGAGGAGATAGAGGAAGGGAGGGTTGTCCATGTACATTATTTCACACATCATAAACTTCATTTCTTGGGTTTGTTTTTTTTTAGCAGCCCAGAAACAGATCATTCCCATGTGAGGTTTAACAGCACCAAGCTGTGAACATAAGGCTTGGGGGGCTTTTTGTTTGGATTATTTTGTTTTCATCTTCAGCCTTCATCTTCAATGGCTGCAGGGGGTGTTTACTCCTGCAGTCTTGTGCAGGTGTGATAGTCACACGTGAGGTGAGGGTCTGAGGATGCCTATCTTTAGTTTAGACTGACTCCCTAAACTTTAACGAAAATTGTTTCACTGCTTTGGCAGCTGTGACCTGGTCTGTGCAGTGACACATAGTGCCGTCTAGCACACCCAGACTTCTCACTCCTGTATGATTTATCTTCCTAGGAACAGGTCAACAGGGATATTGTACAGATTGTACCATAACCTCTCTGAAAAATACACATTTTTTACAGGCTCGTACACACTTTCACAACAATTGTCTCTTTTTTACTCCAAACTTGGCACTCCACAGCTCTTTTTTAGATATATCTTCTAGAATGGAAACAGAACTTTACAGCCACCTTCTTTCCAATTCACCGTGAACATCCTTCATGCATTCCTGCTCTTCTAATAGCACTGCGTATCTAGGTGTGGATGAACAGTGGAGATTGCTAGAAGGGGCCCCCAAAGATACAGTTCTGACTACTGGACTTGTGTGTTAATGTCTTGAAAATGCCAACACACATGAAAAGTTGCTTTTGTGGCTGTAAGGAAATGCTGGATAAATTACTTGAGGTTCATGCAAGTATGGGCAAATCAGTTTTCTACCAGCTATACAGGAGTGAGGACACTCAGAGATGAGTTCCCAATAATAAAAGAACAGGAGCCTTCCAGAACAGTTCTCACCTCACTTTAGTATGTACAATATATGTTGAACATAGGACTTTTTTTGTCCAAATAGCCATGAAACACAATAAAATTGCAAGAGACCAGTTTGTAAAAAAAAAATTAAATCCTGCCTGAGGACCTCCCTAGAACTGAACCTGAGTTACAACACTTCAAATGCATATTAATTGGGACATATGGTCTAGAATTCAAGCAAAGGCGTGCATTTGTTTGGCCAGAATGTTCAGGTGGTACTTAAGGTTGAAGCCTTCATGGGTCTGATGAAATTTGTGATCAGCTGATGGAAATGTTTACCTTACAATAAACTTGAAAGACTGTCCTGCACAGAAGTGACACACAGGAGTTTGTTGTTGGGCATCCCTGTGAAATCAGCTGCAGGGTCTGTATGTGTTTTTTTACCCCCAAGTCCCTTGCAAAAGACTGGTAGACTTCTGAGGCATTGCCCTGAAGAAAGGCTGGTACAACATTCATCTTGCTTGATGCAGACATGCAGAGGAAGGTGTCTTCCTGGAGCCTGTCATGCTGCATGTCTGACGGGCTCTGTGGAAGAGAGGTCATCATATTTCAGCCCCTGAACTAAGATCCCCTATCTCCCTGCTTCATTAGCTGTAGGACTCTCCCGCAGTGGCAGTAGGATGGTGTGAGCTGCATTTGTTTGCTCTTGCACAATGAAGGTCAGACGAGACCAGTGAGGAAGACCACCTGCACCAGACCAGACAACAAAGTCACAAAGTCCAGACTGAGCAGTCCATCATGGAAGCACTTATGCTGCCTGTGAATGAGGGCAGACTGGGGAGTACCAAGGGGATGGCTGTTGCAGGCTGAGCCTGTGGGCTGCACCAGTCACACTGGTAATCCTATGGTGAGAACATTCCTGTACATTCTATGATGAACTGGCTGCCTACTCTATTTGATGTTATGGACACATGGAAGAATCAGTGGAAGCAAAACGTATCAGGATCTCTTTTTTTCATCTCTGCAAACCCAAGAATCATAACTATTTATCCTAGGTTCATTAGATGATTCATTGTATTACACATTAAAAATATTTCACATGGGACAATATTACATCTCTTTTCAATAAGTAATTTAAAAGAGCTGTTCATGTCATACAAGACACAAACAGTCAGTCTGTAAGTCAGTATCTTAGATCCTCATCAGCTTTGTCACATTTTCTTGTTTTCAAATTCCTCATTTGAAAAATATGAGTCAACATAAATAGCTTCGAATCTTTGTTACCTTATTAACCAATGACGGGTGACTCTGCTCATAAAATATTTACATAGACAACAGTCTTGTGCCGGTAATGTATTTTCACATTACTTAGTAATTTAAAACATGTCAAACCTTTCCAAATAGTAGAAACAATCCAAACATGAAACTGATGTTGACCTTAAAAGGCTGCTAGTTTTTATTTTAAGTCAAGCGACAATCATTACCACAGAGTATTCACTCTACATTCCTCTTGCAACTCTTTATCAGCAATGCCCACAAATAGAGGTCTGAATGGTAAGAGATAAAGTAGATGGAAAGGGATGATGTTAAATCAATAGCAGGACCTGTAAGGGAGTTTGTGGAGGACCATATGGAAAATATATAATTTAACATTTGATATTACATATTAATGGGGTAAATCAATTATATACATGTCTATTTTAAAAAGCTACTGGGTTGTGTGTTTGACTGAATCTGCATCTGATCATTCTTTGCATCATAAGAATGCATTTATAATGACTATGTATACATATGCATGCAGGTTTTTATATCATTTATGTGTATATTGGATATCGTCTTTTGTTTTCTTTTTTGTTTTCTGTTTTCAAATCCTGCTTCTGTTGTTAGAGGACCAGGTGATGGTATAGGGAGAATTTAGTGTGTGTTCTGGACTACAGCATGTATGTACTCTAACCTAGGTGACCTGGACTCATTAAAAATACTGTCCTCTTATTTTTTCCCCATGGTGATTAGTAGAAACAAATTTCGGCTCCCCAGGTCGCAGGACACAGCCATGGTATGAACTGGAGCATGTGAAGGAATAGATAAATTTTATGTTCTTATTTATCATATGGATATTTATATAATACATGATCTTTTCAGTGTGTTCAGTGGCAAAAGATGGTAGTCCCCATGTTGTATAATAAATGACAGTGTCTCCTTTGGCAGACAGTCCATTCAGCCAACCAACTATTTACAATGCTTTACTTTTGAAAAAAAAAGTAAGAACAATAACAAAAATTCACAACAGTCTACTGTTTCTTCCTGTCTCCCAGAACACTTTTCCAGTGTCAGCCGTGAGACTTGGAGAGCTGTTCACTAAAGGTAATATCTTAATCACACTGCTCCCTGCAGACTGGAGCAGATCAAAGAAACAATAAAACCTCTGTCATGCACAGGACAAAAAACTTGATCACACCGTGCTTCTCAGGTGACTGGCAGGTGTTGAAGATTTTTGGGGCAGCATTTGTGATTAATTGCTCTGTTTCTGTCCCTCAAGTTTGTTATATACTTTAATATTGAAAAAAAGACCTTTACAAGGTTTTCTTTTTCACTTGTATCTCTATATTATATTTCCATGTAGTGGCATGGAAATTAAATGCAGTATTTTCTAGAGGACATGTAAGAATGAATATCAATATTTAAAGGGGAAGTGAAAATTTTCACTTTGGATTTTACCTTTTTTTTCCCCCTCTCTTTTCAATACTATGCCATGATTAGTCAGACTTTGACTGTTTTTCATCTTGACCAAACAGCCCATTGAATATATAAAGTGTAGGAAAATATTCATATTTGCTTCAAAGTTCTTTTAAAATAAGCAGAGACATGTTATTAGCCATAATATGTAAAGTTACACTGTCTGTTCTGTGATCAATCAAGTCCACTCACACTGAACCTGATAGAAGGGCAGAGTGTTTGATGGCTATAGTGAGAGAGATGAAGGGGTTAGTAAGGCATCTGCAGTGATTTTTTTTGAAAATACCATTACTTGACTCAAGGGCAGAGAGCAACACAGACCCCTCGGGTAGAGGAGTGTCAGTTTATAGGAAGAGACAGGCTAATCCCTCCCTGTAATGGACTTTGTATCTTAGTATTACTATCAGTGGTATACTTCTATTTTTCATTTTATTTTCATGTCTGTCAGAGACAGCATTTTTCACAATGCTGGCAACTGTTCTGATCTTAGGTTGGAGTTCGGATGATGAGATTAGTAAAGTGTTTAAAGGTCTTTGTTGGATCAAGTTCTTGGAAGAGAACATATGTGGCCATTGTGTTTTTTTTAAAGTTGTATGTTAAGCTATAAAATTTATGATCTAGAACATCTCACACTGAAACAAAACTTTCTGCATGTATTGTAATCATGGTGTTTAGCAGGGACAGCAGTTATAGAAGAGCACAATAGTTTTAGATGCAGAATAAGGTAGAACTGTGTGTTCAGATGAACTTTTTTTAAAGGCTGGCAAACGCTTTTCAAATACTTCTTTGTCCAACTGTCCTATTCTTCTAAAGGAAAGTCCAGTTTTCCTTACTTATCATTCCATACCTATTCCATGTGGTTTCTCTTGACTTTGCTTGGATTTGCAAGATATGAGGCAGCTTTGAGCAGAATGCAAGGGTGACAGAGCACTGGAACAGGCTGTCCAGAAAGATTGTGGAATCTCCTTCTCTGGAGATATTCAAAACCCACCAGGACATGATCTTGCAAAACCTGCTTTAGGTAAGGCTGCTTTAGCAGGGAGTTGAACTAGATGATCACCAAAGGTCCTTTCCAGCCCCAGCCATTCTGTGACCCTGTGATTCTGTGATTCTATGGTTTTGTGATTATGTGAATTGATGGTATTTTATTTCAACGTGAAAATCATGACATAGGAAGAAACCCAGTAAGTATCCTTCACAGCAGAGTTCTCCTTGTTATAAACCAAGAAGGCCAAAGGCTGCTTCTTATTGAACATGACAAGAGCAGGACGTGGTGTGGTGTAACTGGAAGATTCCCATCTGTGGGGAGTCAGAGTGGCGCAAGGAGGGCAAGGTGGGACATAGGGCAAGGAATTTGGAGCCTGCTGCAACTTCTGTTGGCCATGTGTGATAAATGACTGCAAATTATTATCCCTTGACTTTTCCTCTTGTTACAAGTAGGAATTAAATCCTCCCAATATATACTGAGTGAAACCTGACCCAATAAAGCAGATGCTATTCTCTTCCTAAAACATATGGGGAGGAGTATCAGGAGGCTTTCATTATCGACTGCGTGGTAGATGAATGAATGCTCCCCAAGCCAGTCCCAGCCTTCTCTTTCACCTGCCTGATTCCTTCAGTTGAAGGTCTGAAATCTTTCATACCATCTCCCCATTTTTTTCCAAGTTACCTACAGAGAGTATGACAGGGATAAAACATGAAGTCAAACATCTTGGCTTAGTCCTTTCTACTAATCCTAGAAATACCTATGATAACTTTGTTAAAAACTTTTTGAGGTCTGGCAGTGTACAGCTCAACCAGTCATTCTACCTTTTGTTGTCAGTTCTTGAACTGTAGTGTTGTCTCTTGGAAGAAGAACTTTCTGGAGGAGAAGAGTGGTGGCATCAGTGGTTAAAAACAAAACCTACGTTAAAAGAGGTAGATGACTAAGACTGCCAAGTGACATACTAATGCTAGGATATAAGGCTGGATTACTTATCTTACTTATACATGATAATTTGATCTTTGATTATATGTTCACATACTGTTTTAAGAGAATCCTTGCCTGATTCATTGTACCTGATGTGCTGCACTCACATGACATAATAAGCAATGTTCAGCTGCAGTCTCCTTTTTCAATGTGAGGCTGGATGGCTGGATGCTTTATTTACTGAATTCCCTTCTAAAATTAGAATTATAAATTTCCTCACAGACTTTTCTGTGGTATTTGTGGTGATATCAGAGAACTTAAAAAACTGATTAGTACTTATCTTTGTCAGACTACTGTGAAACAAACTGGATTTATTTCCATTTAGAGATGAGAAACCAGAGCACAGACAGAATAGCTAGAATATATTCCCTGCTTTTTGAACCTGATTTAAGGTCACTAAGACTTTATTTTTAAGTACTGTATTTATTATGTGTTATTTATTATAACAAGACTTGCAGGTGCCGCCTTCAAAAAGATTTCCTAGGAGTGGTTCCAAAATCCATTCGAAATGTACTGAAGTATAAAGTCTTGGAAGCATCTTTCTTATGATAGTACTTCAATGCAAGGTTTCTTCTGCTATAGTATTTGAGGTCCTCTCAGCAGAACTAAGCATGGCTTATGGTCTGACTTAAACGTATAGGGATACTCTGTGTTTAGTTTGATTCATCATTTTAATGCCATGTTGCATTAATGTCACCCAGATTTCCCCATCTACATTTGCTATTTGTAATGGTTTTTGTTCTGCTTGCCCAGGATTTCCAAAATATGATTGTTCTAACCCTGAGGAAAGGCCTCAAATCTACTGTTTATCTGCCAAATGCTTACTTATTGGAAAACAAGTAACAGGTGACCTTTTTTCAATATCTGCCCCTTTTTCTGATCTCAAGTATGTTATCTAATATGTTTTGATACAAATTGTCCATTCCTATATGCTTAAAGAGTTGAATTCCTTAGGTATAAGGTATTTGCAACCATTGTCCTTAGTAAAAGGAAAGGTGATTTCCTTCCTTTGAAGTCATTTTATCATGCATTAGAGACAGACAGTTTGCACTTTTACATGTGATGACACTGCATCATCCAGGGACAATGACCTTTGGATATAAAGGACAAAGATTAAGGCAGGGCAAGAAGGCTGTAGACTACCACAGGAAGGGTGGCACATGGTAAATGAACTGGTATGAAGTTGAGTGGTAATTATTTTTTAACACAGTTGATCTGGCACTGTGAATTGATATCAAATCAGTGCTTTGGACCATGTGGCAAGTATGAGAAACCCTAAAACTGGATTTTCAATTTCATGGAGATGTGGCCTGGGATTTTACCTTGTGATTGTTACCATAGATGAATGAATGTGTGTCACTGGTTTAGATCTTAATAGCAACTTCACAACCTCTCTTGGGCAGCTTGTGTTGGTTCTTGGTCACCCTCGCAGCGAAAAAAGTGTTTTCTGATGTTCAGGGGAAATGTTCTGTGTTTCAGTGATGGCCCTTTGCCTCTGATTCTGTCACTGGGAACCACTGAAAAGACGCATCTCCATCTTCTCTGTACCTTCCTTTCAGGTATTTATGTACATGTTGTTAAGAACCCTGTGGGCCTTCTCCAAGCTGAAAATTCCTAGCTCCTTCATCTTTTCCTTATAGGAGAGATGTTCTAGACCCTTAATAATTAGGAGGCTCCTGTCAACCTATTTTTCCAGCCTTTTGAGGTCTCTCTTGGTCACAGTATGACCCTCTTATTCATCAGCCATTTCCCCCAGTTTTGTGTTATCTGAAAGCTTGCTGGGGGTACACTCTGCTGCATCATCCAGGTATTAATAAAGATGGCAAATAGGATCAGAACAAACCAGTACCCCGCCAGGTACCAACCTCCAATTGGACTTCATGCCAGTGATTACCACCCTCTGGGTCTGGCAGTTTACGAAGTTTTCACCTCACTGTCTGCTCAGCTAGCCCTACTTTATCAGATTCTGTAGGGAAATCCTATGGAGAGAGTGGCAAAAGCCTTTCTGCAGCCTTTCAGTGGCAGAAAACAGCCACTGCTCTCCTCTGGCCTACCATGGCAGTCATCTCATCACAAAAGGTTATCAGGTGGTTTGAGCATGACTTTGACCATTCCTCATCACCTTCTCATCCTTCACATGCCCAGCAGTGGTCTCCAGGACCAGCTGCTCGATCATGCTCCCAGGGACTGAGGCAAGGCTGACCTCTCTTGTAGCTCCCTGGCTCCTTCTTGAAGGTGAGAAAGGAATTTGCTTTGCTCCAGTCTTTGGGGACCTTTCCCATTTTCTATGATCAACCAAAGATTATCACAAGTAGATCAAAGACTATTGAGAGTTTTGAACAGGCTTTAAAAGATTATAGCCATTAGGTGAACATAGCATAATTGTTACATTTAATCTCAGTAGCCCTTTATGCAATGAAGAAAAAACTGAAGGTTTTTACTATTAGAGTTAAAAAAAATTAAGCAGATGGAAAAAAAAAGACTCTTAATATAACTGCAGAATTGAACTGATTTTTGGCTTTAAATTTGATTGATTTTGATGTATTTGTCTTGCTATCAATTCTGATGACTACAGTACTGACGATAAAAATAAAACCTGGCATTGTCTGTTTAAACCTGAACAAATTTTGTATTTGTTTTCAAGTTTGAACAAATCTTGGTGTTTTTATTAAAATAAATTGATTGTGAAAGGGGTGTTGGAGCAGATTATTTTCCAGGCCCTGCTGATTCTGTTTATTATCAATATTTGCTGAAAGTAATCAAAGTCCTGCTGAGCTGTAACCAGAAAGTTATTTCACTGTCCAAATATTGACAGCAGTAAGAGAAAAAGTTCTAGTTTATTCTAGTCTCTTGATGTTGCCATTTTATTATAGACCTACATTTGTAATGATAAGATTATTGATCATCTTTTTTTAATATGAGTAATAAATGACACTTGAAAGTTTGTTTTTGTATAAGATTTCCTTGGGTTATCTCAGCCTTATTTCTTTCATTATAAAACTGATCTATCTGATGAGATTTCTATCATTCCTGTCATTTCTTATGACAATAAAACCAAACCTTTTTCTAAGTGATTTTGGACACTGGTGTTCTGACATCATATTGAAAAAAAAAAAGTTACTTTGTTAGAAGCCTACATGAAGATCCAGTTTAGAAATGTATGATTGTACCAAGGAGCTTGGCAGTGAATATGCATCCTTTAGCAGCGTCACACATGCTGAGTGATTACATCCAATCTCAATCATCCTTTCCACTCTTTCTGTGGCTGTTATGACATACTAATGAAGAATTTTTGAATTTTCTTGAAACTTTGATATAGCCACTGCTCCGTAATGTCTTTGGTGCCAGAAAGGGGCATGCATACAGTTCAGAGACAGGAGATCTTTCCTTTCTTACAACAAACTACCCCAGCACTGAAAATTTATTTAACGCTCCTTGCAACATGCACAATGTGGGTAAATATGTAAATTAATATATGGAGAGGCTTCTAACAGACAATCAGAATAGAACAGAATTCCAGAATCATTTTGGTTGGAGAAAACCTTTATGATCATCAAGTCCAACCCTTCACTCAGCACTGCCAAGGCCACCACTAAAGCATATCCCAAACTCCCCATCTACACATTTTTTAAACCCTTTCAGGAATGGTGACTGCACCACTTCCTTTGGTAGCTTATCCCAGGGCTGAACAACCTTTTTCACAAAGAAATTTTTCTTTGAAAAACCTCCACTGGTGCATATTGAGGCCCTGTGCTCTTGTCCTATCACCTGGGAGAACCCTCACTTCACTATAACCCTCACTTTACTACAACCTCCTTTCAGGTAGGTAGTGTAGAGTGATAAGGTCTCCCCTGAGCCTTCTCTTCTCCAGGCAAATGTGTTTTGTGCTCAATTCCTAGGGATCTTTACTAATACTCAAGAATGAATTTGCCTTTTTGTCTTCAAAATACGCTCCTCTACACTACCTAAGAGGATAATTGCAATACTGTTACTTTTCTGGGGCGGGAGGAGGCATGACAAAACTAAACAAACAACCTTGAATTCTGTTTGCAATGTCTTTTTCTTTGGCTTACTCAGAGTATTTGACCAATATTCAGGAAGGTAGTTACACAAATTTTAGCCACTGCTATGTAGAGTCATACCAAAAACTTTATGGTTACGTGAGAGCTATGTTTAAAATGTTAGCATCCAGTCAGCAAAGAAAACTACATGTGGTTTGGTTGACTAAGCTCACAAAAGAAATAGTGGAGAGTCATAAAAAGGCCATAAAAGCCGTAAGGTCATAAAAACATCAAAATTGTAAATATATTATCAGAAATGTTTCATAGCTACTTAAAGAGTAGCTAGATGGTATGCACTACTAATAAATTTCCTTTGCTATGAATAGATCCATAAATTTGACTGATGAAACTTAAAGGAGTGTTATGGGCTTCACAACAGAAACTGAGAGTAAGTAGTACTTTATTTCAAAAGTACATAACTTAGTGGAATTGTACAGACTGAAGAGTTTATTCAGTTGAAGTTAGAGTACCAAAATCTGGCCATTCATGAATTAGGGTCAGATCCAACCTCTCTTTGACCTCAGTGGGAGTTTTGCCATTTGTTCAATGAAAGTAGAATCAAGCTATCAATGCTTTAAAATGGTTCAATGGGGAGTGTTATTGAAATGCAAATGTACATGTTCTCTTAATCTGAACTTCCCATCTCCCCATTCAGAGCTGTTTGTAGAGAGTTTTATTATAGGCTGTTACTCAGGGACCTGCATTAGACAAAGATTTTTGTATGCTCATTAGAGAAATATCCTGTAGTACAGGGGAATACATCTTCAAATCTTCTAAGTATAACTCTAAGTAAATCTAATGAGTTTGGTTTAAAAAGCAACCAAGCTTTGCTGTATCACCAAGACTGAACAAAGGTGAAGTTAACTGTGCTGTTGAGTAGAATATGTTCACTTAATACTTTGTGTGAGTTGACCTGGTTGGTGTCATGAAAAAGAACATCTTTCAGGTATTCAATTGCCAGGAGACACTACTTGCAATGGTTTTGTATAACACTTAAAACTACTAGAGCTGCAAAAGCCTTGCGTAGTGAAAACAGAAGTTTGAGCTCATGTATTTGATATAACTCAGTGCTAGCTCAGTTTCACTCTTTGTGGATCAAATATCATCAGTACAAATGAATGGATAAGCCAAAAAGGCTCCATTTTGTTAAATCAAACCATGCCTGTCTTTCTCCTGCCTACCACAAACCCCCTTCCTGTTGCAAATGCCTGGCTTTCTCTTCCTCCTCACCAGCAATAATAACTATTTACACCAAACCAGTTTCACTGGGGAGCAGACATAACCGGTTCAGCTTGCCTGAGATCTTGAAAAGCAGTCTAGAGCTTTCAGCTGCAGACAGCAGGCCAGCCTACATACATCTTCTGGGCCCAGTCAGGAGTGGACACACATAGCTGGTTCCAGGCAGGAAATGCACACCTTCAGACTGGTGGCTTTGAGGCAACGTCTTGCATATCAGCCTCTGAGGGGGCAGCATCACTCTCATTGGGGAAAGACCAAAGGAATTATCTTGTGAGAGATGTGTTATACAGACCCACCTCAGGTATTTCCCAGTGCCCTTTGAATACAGCAGCCAAGATAAAAGAAAGCAAAGCAATACCTTCCCACCCACCCCCCCAAAGAAAACCAACAACTCCCCACCCACCCAACGAAACACCTACCAAAAAAATTTAAAATCTAATTGCAACCACTTCGTGTTGTAGTGATGGAAGAAAAGAGCTAAATGCATTAGCTCAATCTCTAAACATTTTCCTTACTAGGTACTGATTCAGTCGCATCGCTGGGACATAAGAAGGGCGCTTCAGTTCAAGTTACACTCTGTTACTATTGCATATGGCAATTGTTACAAATTTAACCTTTGTTCTGGGTGTGTAGTGAGCTAATTAAAAAGACAGATAGCTTGCTCATTGTTATTAAAGCATTAATAATAATATATCTTGTTTCCCTATCAGTAGTATTTTAATTGCCAAGGACACACGGCAGGTCGCAATGCTACCTACACATTTTTCAGGGACCAGAAGTTGCATCCTTACTGTAATATAAAAGACACAAGCTGCTTACTCTCCCATAGCTCTCCATATTGTTTAGTTTTTAACCTACTTTCTGGCATGGGTTTGGCCTTGCTCCTCAGATGTGTCCTAGACACAACTTGGGAAGAAATATAGCCAACCACCTGCTATTGACTACTGAATGGCTGAAGTTGCCATGTCCAAGGTTGGCAGAGAGACAGAAGAAGCAAAAAAAAAAGTGTGAAAATAATGAGTTTACATTTATTCTTGAGAACAGAGAATGATCCCTAAATAGTTTTGTTTACTTGACTAGATTTAGAGTATAAATTCCCACTGTCAAGACACTTGTAATTCCCATTAGAACAAGTCTTGGTCTTTCAATACCAATAATTCTCCGTAAAGAAGAAGCAGAGGTAGAAAAGCTTTCACAGGGTTATTTAAGAAAACATATTCATGCTACTTATACCCTCTTTCTGTTCTTTAAGCCACAAGTCATGTTGTGCAGTTGAAGAGGACCATAAGTGCATAAAAGCAATTTATAAGTCTAGAGGATGCAAAAGATCCTGGATGGTCCTGGGCCACAGCGAAATTTAAAAGAGAGATGTCATTTCATGCACTTCAGTTCAGTGCACATTACCAAACTGGAAGAATTGTTGGGGGCCCTTTGGATCTACTGAACACTTTTCCAATGAGCAATGTCTTTCACCACCACTTGTTTTAGATGAATGTTGAAGTAATTTTCCTAGTAGCACAACTCTTCCTAAGATCCAGCATGAGTCCATGAGTCTGAGGGGAGTGCTGCTTCCGCTCTTATTAAAACACTGCTTGCAAGCTCTGCAAGCCCTTGTGCTTGTCTTGGAAAACTCCCCATTGAGTAACTTTGCTGAGCAGGATTAGTCCTGCTTAGTTTATGAGATCCAGCATGATCACAGCTGTGATGATGTTGCACCTAGCCAAGAGAACAAAGCCACCACATCTTGCATATATGTCTATTTGGTAAAACAAGAAAAAAAAAAAAGGCGAACTAATTGAGGAGGTTTGTTGGTTTTTTTTTTTTCAGGGTTTTTCCCCACTCTTTATAATTAATTACACTTTGTTCACAATTTTGAGGGGATTTATTTTTAACTCTGGTTGAAACTCTTTTGTACAGAAGTCTGTGTTATACGAATTCCAAGTTTTTTTAGCAATGGATTAAGTTGTGGGAGACTCTGACCTTGTGATACTACCATGTTTCTGCTAAACAAAGTCCAATATGCCAAACAAAGATGTAGCAAGTAGTTACGAAATGGCACGGCTATTACACATGCTTTTGATTCTCATTGTCTGGTGTTTATTTTGGGATAATTCTGTTTTGAGAGTGGAAAAACCAGACTGTAAATAAAAGGGAGGCCTACAGTACATGCACTATGCTACACACTTCACCAAAGTCTGATGGAGGGCTCTTCAGTGAGTGCCTAGGAAATAAGAAAATTATTTTCAGTAGTGAAAGAAAAAGGTAAGAATATTCTGGGACACCATGACAAGTCAGAAAAATAGTTATTCACCACTTGCGCAAAGCCTGAGTAATTTACTGTTGCAGCTCACAGTCTGTGTTGTTTCCCTCCTATGTAATGTTTCTAGGTCACTGTCTCTGGTGTTGTTCTAACCACACAGCTCCACTCCCAACACACCTCCCTCCTGCTGGACAGTGGGAGAATCTCTATTGCAGCTTCCAGGAGATGTTGAGCTACCTGGTACTGCATTTCCACTCCTGCCTTCTCTCCCATATTACCCCACCCATGAAACCAGGCAATAGGAAAGTAGAGGGAAGGGAACAGGTCAGACTGAAAGTCAAATGAATCAAAGACTTATAAGAGTGCAATAATCATCGAAAATCATAGTCCGAGAGACGTTAATGCCATTTTAAGATGAAACTTTTGTTAGTGACGTGGATTCAGCCCTTAGTCCCAGAAAATATAATCAAAGTTATCTACTGTAGTTTTATAGCTCTATAAATCTTTGAGGCCAAATTCTGTCCTTCTACACATGCAGGACTCAATTTATTCCATGGGGAGCTGCACTCCTATATCAGAGGGTAAAATCTGGTTATATTTTCTAGATAGCAATAGGAAAAAGGGGAGGTCTTTCACTTTTAAAAACATTTACTGTATCCTAGCAATGTGCAGCGATGCTATGCAAGCCTGACAACAGACAAATTGTATTAAGAGATATTAAACCTTAAAGAAGACAATGTGATAATCTTTGGGAATCTGTAGGTAGGGCAAATTCCAAACATGGGTTCTAGGCACAAAGCAACTAAGGCAATATAGAAGGAAATATCTTAAACCCCTGTGTTGAGGTTGATGGAAATCTCAAGAAAATCTGACTGTCCAGAAATATAAACAGACAGGGGAATTAGGAGAAGCAAACATTTTGTTCTCAAGGTTTTGTAACTCAAAAAAATTATATCTACCTTTTTTTTTTTTAATCGTGTGTAGGCTGCATTTGCAAAATCTTAGCTTGAGATTGTTGTTTAACAGCTTAGAGCTTAAGTGCTTTTAAAGTTCTTAAAAGCAACAACAAAACTCTCTCCATGAGCAAATAAAGTATGAATCAGCTGTTTAATTCTCCAGGATAAAAAAAAGTAAAGCAGCAGGAAAAAATGTATTAAAAGAGCAGCTTTATGATCTTGTTAGCTACAACATATAGCTAATTAGAGAAAACATTTTGAATTTAAACTTTGCTGGGATGAGAAATTGTTATTCACAAAGGCACACTATAACTGCATGCAGCCTGCCACTATTTATGATGACAGGTTGACTCTTGAATAGGTTGTGCAATTACCAGAGGAGGAGAGAGAAATAGGAGTCTGAAGATGACATACACTGCTGGCTTCCATAACCTCAACTTCTTTCAGCCATATTTACCAATTTACATGAACTGTGAACAGAGTAAAAGGAAAATGGCACTGCTGAAATCTTTTCTATGGAAACCTTAAAACAATTTCATCTCCATCCTCTAAAACGCCATAAAATGTGTTCTTAGTCTTTGTGACAACATTCTGCCTCTTTGGCAACTTACCTTCTTCTAGTTATGAGAACTACCATTTGATCAGAATTTATTGTAGTTTATTAGTTGCTCTACCAAAATCTTTCAAAGGGAGTGTCTCCCTAGGGGATGTGCTAAGAGATATGTATGAAAATTTGAGAAATATCAGACAGGAAAAGACTTATTTATAATCCTGCAAATGCAGCATCTTAGTACATCTTCATGGTTTTTTGCCTTGCATACCTCTGACTTGACTCCATAGCATGATGCTCTGGAGCTTGGCTGTAGAGGTGAAGGGAAAGAACAGAATTCTCAGAGGGACTTACAGCACATCCAGCTGAGGTAGCCGCACTCTCTACTTGACCCTTTGAGCAGAGCTGATGCAACTTTTGAAACAATTTCATCTCCTATCCCTGTTGAAGAGTCCAGCAATCATAAATGAAGATTGAGAGAGAGGAACCTGAACCAGTTTTTTTTTTGCATACCTCAGCAATGGACTCAACTTTTTGACAAGGATTAGATGCCAGTATTTTGAAGGGTGGTTATATAATATTTGCCAAAAAATATTTATTATATCCAACTGTCTTAATATAATGAACAAATAATTTAAAATATACACTTACAAAAAAAAAAGCTGCAGTATTCAAGACTTCTTTCTTATAAAATCACTTAGGTGAAATAAGAAAAGGGTCCCTTATAGAAACCTCAAAGGAATCATCCTGTAGCTGCTGTACATTTGGGTTCATGAAGAGGAGATAAAGGCATGGTTCTTCATTTACAGATATTTTTACAGCTACTGAATGACTTGTTTGAAGCCATCATGGCTGAGGCCCTATCTCATAACAAGTCCTTACTGCTGCCTTCTGCTCCAAATGAGAGCAATATCTGAGGCCTTTTTTTACCTAGATTGCTTTCCTTCTCACAAGTTTACCATTCTCTGTGCCCTATGATTTTGTGGTAACTCATTGGCTTAGAGTCCTCCTGAATGATATCTTTAACATATTTATGAAACTTCTTCACCGGTGAAATATGTGGGCTAAGCCCAAAACCAACACTAGCACATCTGGGGTATCTATATTTTCTGGCATCACTTTCCAGTACAGCCACACAATAATTAAATATCTAGCTGATATCATAGCCAGTCTGGATAGCTGTTTTATCAGATGTTAAATAGCAGGAAAACATACAAAAATAGCAGTGGCAAGCTCTGCTTTATATGATAACCTCAGAATGCATCATACAAAATAAGATATTATTAGCTCTTACTAATGGTTGAAATAACATTCACATTTATGTGGTAGTGAAGTCACTTTACTGATAGCAATGGAGTCCTAATAATTGCTTTCTGTGAGTTCCCTGAGATGCTCTGGTGTTGAATATAGCTATTCCCGAAGAAAGCCATGATGGAGGTGGATGGTATGCAAGTGGGGTGACATTTTCTTCATCCAGTGACCAAGAGAATGTGCTACATCTGACAATGCCAAGTCAGGGACAGTGGTTTCTTTTGCCCTCGTGTTTCTCGCTTAAATCTATGTCTCATGGTCTATTCCTAAGTTGCTAGGCATCACAGCCAATCCTTATCACTGACTTATGGATGAACGAGATTAATTACAGGTAATTTAATCAAGCCAGATCCTCTAATTTCTGTTTGCATTTTGGGTTTTTTGATAAGAATTATCTGCATTAGTTCCCTACTCCAGTACTGTGTCCTGTTCATTTGCAGCAGTCATTGTGCCCCACAGTGCCCAGTTGTCTCTGGACAACAAATTCTTCAGCTTTATCATGGTTCTGCCACTTCCTTTTCTTGTAAATCTGCTGTACCTCCATCTGCCACCTGTGGAACAGGGTTAATTAAATCTGCCTCATATGCTGGGGCTGCTGGGTAGGGCTTAATTCCCTGGGTGTGCCTCTACTTCTGCTTTATTTTGGATGAGGCTTTTGAAGTGGACTTCTTCATCTGCTCTGATTACCACACTTTGGTTCATCTTGGAGCATGTCTCGCCATATTCTTCTTGGGTCCTTCCTTGTGCTCAGCTGGAGGATGCACTCCAGCTCCACATCTGATGCTGTTCAACCAATAGGAATGCAATAAAGCTAGTTCAGACTGAAACCTTCAAAATATTAACACAGGGGACATTGAGTCTCAGATATTAACTGTTTTGTTCTGCAGGTCCGTTCCTATTGTGCCATGGTACATAATGAGAGCATAGACATTATTATAACTGATGGCTGCCTTTGTGCTCCTTGGATGAAGAGAGCAGCAGAAATATGAGGTTTTGTGTGCATTTCAGAGAATAAATGGAGCCTTTGTGTTTTAATCCCAAATTTTGGCTTTATTTCACTGTACTATTTTAGTGGGAGATTCCATAGTTTATATAAGAAAGTTTACCTTAGAAGATCTAATAGCAAATGGAACCTGCTTCTGCACTTATGTAAATAAAATCTATTCATGCTGAGCTCATTCTGGTCCATGGACATTAACCAGCAATGTTTATTTTTTTATACCTGGCAAATTTCCCTGAAATTTTCATTTTGAATAGATGCAGAAGGTTAACACCAGTAGTTTATTTTGATACACACAGTATACACATGCTCAGATACTAAGCTACACTTTGGGGTTACAGTAAACTTAGTTTTTAAGTCCTCCACAGCAATATTCCCCTTACCCCACCATCTGCTTGAAATGAAAATATAAATGCAAAAGAACTTGCACACGTCATTCCCTTGCAGCACTTCTGCATTTTAGAGCGCTCCGTTTTTACTGATGCTATCTTGCGGTTGATTCTTATTCCACTCTTATATCTTTCACTCTGATACAATTCTGATTGTCTCTGCCTGCAGTATTACTTTCAATATAAAAAAGTATTACTTTCTGCAGTATTACTTTCAATATAAATATGAATAACAAGGCTGAGAAAAATAATTTTTGTTCCTTGCTCAAGTCCGTGGTTTTTCTTTTGTCCTGTACAAACCTGTTTTTTTCTGTTTACCATCACTATTGACCACACTACAGAGACCCCTGGCCTTTTGCTTGGTGGCAAGGTATCACTCACTTTTGTGCTCATTATTTTATAGGCCAGCTATGCTCAGTTAGCCCTCATACCAATAAAAGTCTGTCCATGTTTCTTAGCCAGCAGGAGGTGCTGAGGAATGATGCAACAAATATCTTTTCACTGAGATAGTTAGGTTCCCTCTGTGATCAGCACAAAGATTTTCGCTAACTTGTGAGCTGGATCTAAGTATTGTCACATCAAAGTGAGGATTTTAGTTCTATTTTTAGGATGGTATTTGGCTAGAGCAGGGACATTCTTCTTTTGCTCTTGTTTTAATTAAATAACCTTTAAGACAAGTGAGCAGGAACATTCAACCCAAAGCAATGCTTTCTCTTACTCCAAGAGGGAGCAGTGTGAAGGCCTAGCATTTATTAAAGACTTGGCTCTTTTTTATCTACTTGGGATAAATGGCAATACATTACAATGATAGAGGTGGGATAACCAATAAAGAGAGGAAATATTGCTGATCCTTAAACTAACTAGTAAGATAAACTGCAATCACAGCTTTAGCCAATACTTTATGTTAAACAGTGATCAAAGAAAATCCAAAGAAGGTAAGCAAATATAGAAAGATTTCCTTGTTGTCAAATTAGTGACTACTGGTTATCATTCACCCCTTAAAATTCCCCTACATATTTGTTAACAGTAGTCCTACCATAACTAAAATGACCTACTTTCAAACAGGAATCCTCATTCCACTTGCAGCTGCAAGTTTCCATGTAATGGCTGAGTAAATATCTTTAGCACTCTTCTAGGGAACCAATGGCAAGGTCTGGAAAATATATATTATTTCTCATGTCACTCTATTCCTTCAATTTCTTGTAGGTTTCAGTTCTCTGTGTGTGGTGTGGACACCTTTCTTCCAGTAAGGTCTATGAAACCAGATAATCACTGAACACAAACACTTTGTTAACAAGAACAGACAGGCATATGCACCTTGGAATATTTAATCAGCTACAAAAGCAATCACTGAACCAGCAATGAGTAATTTAAATGAAATATGGAATACCATGGAAGACACCAGGGTGAGAGAATATATACTGTAATTATAAAAAAATAAAAATGGGAGCCTAATAAATTATAAATGCCTAGGAAGATAATTTTGCTGTTACCAAATAAATCCTACAATACTACAGTGTATAATCACTTTGTGGACGCTTTGAGCATTTTTATAGTGATAAAAAAGTGTTGCATGGATTTATCAGAACAAATCCATGTCATTGTTCTTTGACAGATTTATTGGCCAAGGAGATAAGGATGAGGAGTAGGCTTGTTGGATCTTGATTTTAAGAAAGCTTTCCATACAGTCTTACACACTTTTCTGAAAAAAAAACTAGAACAATGCACTGTAGATGAGCTCACCATAACACACAGATGGACAGATGTCACTTGTTAGTCTAGTTCTAATAATTATTTTCATGAATCTCTTGAAATATGAAGAAGTGGATCTTCAAGTTACACCAGCAGATGGGAAGTGCCAGTATTTCAGAGGACTGTGTTAGAGCCTGGAGAGACAATCTGATGCAAGAGGTGCAAATTCAGAAAAAATAACAAGTGTAGTTTGCCACAGATATCAATTGCATGAATACAATGTGGGAGATGTTTATGTGCCATGCAGGACAATAAAGAAATCTGAAGACTACACAGCCCCTAAGCTAAGTAAGAGTAAGCTGCATTATATGCTGGGAAAGATGAATCTCACTGCAGAACATCCTAGTAAGACTGCCTTATGTTCTGTTTTACTCTGCTGGTGCTGGGGAGTGAGTACTGTGTCCTCTTTTGGGCACAACACTCTAACATTATAGATAAATATATAGAAACAAACTGGAGAGAGTTCAGAGAAGAAAAAGAATAATAAAGTAGTATGGAAAACACACTTCATGAAGAAAGGTCGAGAGAACTGGTACTGTTTAGTCTAGAAAGAGAAGATGAGAACAATGTGCCAGAAGCTTTCCTTTATAGAGAGCTAACTGTTCACCATGTCCACAACAGGCAGACAAAGAGGTGATAATTTAACTTGCAGCAGAACTTTTTTCTGCCCTATTGGGGAAAAGCTGTAAGTTGGAGGGCAGTGATATGGTAGAGTAAGTAGGTCTCCAACAGAGCTTGCAGAATCTAGTGCACAGGACAGATTTGTGCAGGGGTGAGGTGTCTCTCCAACATGGTCCAAGGAGAGTCAGGGGTCAGGATACCTGAAAAAAGAGGCAACATTTGTCTGACAGTGTGTTCATGTTTTCTGTCATTCAGCTTTCTAACAAGAAAAGAAATTCCCTCTGGATTTCAACTTATGACAAAGAGGTTTAGTATTTCTCTGATCTTTAAGAGATTTTTATTTACCCACTTCCCATTATTTAAATGTCCTTTCTTCTTGCTCAGACTACTCCCCAAAACTCATAGCAACATGTATGTTGCTATCACTATTTCACTTGGAGGTTATTGCTCACTCTCCCATTTTGTGTGATGTGAAAAAACATTCTCACATTTAGGAGTATGCAATATACTGATAACCGTTTAAAAGGAAAATATTGACATTAGTCTGGCTGTGATAATGTGAGTAAATATTTAGCTGACTATTTAGTGGCTAGGTAGTCAAGAAATGCTGTAAAACCCAAAACCAGATGTATAACAAGATTCAGTTCCCTTCACTCCTTTCCTGGCTCCAGAAATAGGTACTAGCACAGAAGCAAAAATTTAGCTGCTTTCCACATGTCTGGACATGCCAGTGTCTCAACTCATCTTACTTCAAATGCCACTTTAAAATACATCAGTGCTGTAATGCATAAAAGGAACCTGCTGTGCAATACCATCTTATGTAAATTGTGACTTGTGGTTGTTGCTACAGCTCCACTAAGCATTACAAGCACATTTCATCCCTACACTTTAACTGCTTGTCTTAAACACCTGCCTTGTGTTTGAGATTGCAAACTTTTCAGGTCAGAGTTTACCTGATGTCTGTACAGTGCCTCACACATCGCCCTCCTGCCTGTCATTCTCATTTGTGCTCTATCCACACTATCTATTTTAGTTCTACAAATCCAACTATGTCTAAACTCTTCTTTGTAACGCCTATAAATTGCCAATTCTGAGTTATCCTCTGGAACCTTTATTAATCCACCATGAATCCTTTTACTACAATATTAACTTCCTGTCCTTTGGCTAAAGCAATGGTGCTCTACTCCTATCATTCCAAGAGGCTTTTGCAGTGCTTATTTTTCTGTTCCTATGGCCCTGTCTGCTCTTCCACTGGCTCCTCCTCAACCACCACATCAAATGAACTACCCCTTGCTCTTCTTAGGCTGTCTAATGGCTTGCTGCCATATTCCAAGCAGCCAGTTCTGTTCTCTCTCTTGGCCAGCTTTCATCACCCACATCCTAGATTTTCAGACATGTACTTGCACATTCCCAGCTCAAGGTTTCTCAGCAGAGTAGGCAAAATCAAATTTTGCTGTCCCAGCAAGTTGACTGCTGGTGTGTTGGCACTGTTGAAAATGCTTTTTAATAGTTTCTTCTTCTCTCTTTATTACTGTCTGTCCATATCAATCTCCACTCTCCCTTATTGTCCCGCTCACCCTTATCGTCTCCCAATGCCCTTTTAGGTTAGAAATTTATCAGGTAAGGAATCATGTATTTGTGTCCAGCACAATGAGGTCTTGGCCAATGACTGGAACTCACATATAAGCCATTCAGTCTTCATTAACATCTCAAAGTTTCTGCTTTCCATTGCAAGATACATGGTTTTTAACAAGATCAACAGAGTTACTCCCAAACTACTTATCATTAGGCATTTCTTCATTTTATTTTAATACTGACAGATCCAGTTCTCATTTCCTTATCAGGAAAAAAGGCACAAAATTTGTGCCTTTTAAGAACTGCATAAGACTTTCTGGTTTTCCTTTTCTTTGCTGATTAATTTGTCTTCCTCAACAGATGATCCTTGATCCATACTTTTTATCCTGCTTGGTCATTTTGCCATTCCAAATTATATTACCAACATTTTTCAGCCCTGTAAATCACATAATCAGTCACTTCTGTCAAATTTGAAGAGCAGAGGAATGCTCAGAGGAATTGCCCACATCTTTCATAAAGAAGCTCTGTGATGACTCTAATGGTTGCAAAAACCCTGTACCTGGAGCAAGAGCACAGGGATTTCTGGATTCCACATCCTTCTCTTCATTTACACAGAGCACATTTACTCAAATGGATGATTCTGTCCCTAGAATGAATCCAATATACCTTTTACTGTTGCTTATCTTGTTCAACTATTATTTGAATAACCTGGAGAAAAAACCATAAACCTCTAGAAGGTCAGGAGCATGCAGGTACCCTCAGCCATGCATCTTTTTCACTCTCAGTGCTGATAATAGGGGCCTGAACACCTGACTGAAATTAGCAAATTCTTAAAGGTCAACTGGCTGAAATTCACAGGGAGCAAAACAGAAGCAATAGTTTCAGGAAATGGAAAATATTTGGCAGAACTAGCCACAGCCCTTCTCACCATGGGGAGCACTGCTCTGTCAGCCAGCTGTAGTTATCATCTTTATGGATTTCCAGAAGCATGTTGCTTTATTTAGCGAGTGGCAGAAGTGCTAGAGCTACATATCTGGCAACTTTTTGTCACAGTGACTTCCCTGCTGGATGGGACTCCTGGCAACTTGCAGCACATTTACTGCAGCCTACTGTGCTTGGAAAGAAATTGCATCCACCCCGGGAAAGAGCAGCACAGCAGCATTTGTGCCTGCAGCAAGGCTGGAGATCGCATTGCTCTGCTTGTTCTGCCGGATGACTGCTGTATGACAACCTGCTTTGAAGTCCCAGGTCTCCATGTGGAATGAAGAATCTTCAGGCAAGGTGTTCCTGCTATGTGCCACACAGCATGCAAGCTGTTAATAAGGGTTCTTAGTAAGAACACTTTTCATTTATTAAAATATAGCTACATGTACAGGCAGTGGCAAATGAAAAGGAGGACCAAGCAGAAAGTGCAGTTGGCATTTTACCACTATGGCACAAAGATGAAAAAAACCCAACCTAACCAGAAGTGAGGAAAGACCATACTTGGTGAGTCACACTCAAAGTTTGTGGTTAGGACAGAAAATGAGAATTATCGTTACCATATATAAGGTTGGACTTCATGGGAAATCATAAGGATTTCTTTGGAATTATGAAACTGCGGAACTTCTTGGTGTTTGGCCTAGCCCCAAAACCCCTAGTTCAAGTTTCGCTGTCTGATGGCCAGCTGGATTACGAAAGAAGACTAAACTCAAATGACTTGGGTTAGAATTTGGACTCTTCTATCTTCTTGATCATCTTCCTATCCTGTAGAAAATTTTTGAAGCATATGAACGATTTCTTGAGGAAAATAAAGAAAAATAAACCAATTTTTTTTCTTCTTTTGCTTTTGCTTTTTCTCAAATATAGGTATAATTGTTAAACTTGGGAAAATTCATCCTTCATTGTTGGAAAAGCACTGCAAAATATATCTGCAATGTTTTCCTCAACTATAAAGATTAGTCAGGCACTTATGTATTTGGTTGCTACTTGGACTCAGTTTTCAGGTCTCAAAAGCCCCAGGTCCAATCTCTTGGTTTGAAAGAAGGTTGCTTTAGGAAAATAAGATTAGTAAGCCCCTTTAGTAGTGATTTTTTAGAGAGCCACGATGTGCTCAGTAAATAAGGCGACTCATCTTGTATCCTTTTCCAGACTCCTTTTCCTAAGTATTCTAATGATCTAGTCTTACTGCCAATAAAATTACTGGAAAACAAATGTACTGGTGGTGGTTTCAATATATATTTGCAGTTCTGGAAAAAGTTTCAAACAGCAATTTGAACTGTACAGGAAATCCTCAGATGTGAGTGTGAGCTAAAAATGGCACTGCTTGGGATAGTGGTTTGGTGTGGAAGCACTGGGCAAATAGAAGATTTCATACTTAGGATAATGAACAAAAAGGGTAAAAAGCTTTGAAGAAGCAGCAAAAGAGTCAGAGATTAAACAGGGCATGAAAGCTTTATATTTTACTTATTGTAGAAAAAAAACAGAATTGTAAAGGACTTGAAGATAATGAGAGTTTCTTTAATGACAGAAACCAATTAAAAAGCCATCTTTAGACCATTTTTAAAGAAGGCTGCTTATTAAAAGGAACTATAGATAAGATTTGAGCTGTAAGAAATTGTCAAGAAAAGACTCATTACTGTCTGATTGGACACTTTTCATTTGTGGCATGACAGGAAAAAAATTCATAAAACTAAAAGACCAAGGGTAAGAAATATGACAAACAAGTAGCAATTTATGTGATGTGGCGGTTTACATGAAAATTGTTCATCATTTATTCATGTGTGGAAGCCCCTAATAAGCCCTGTTTTGGAAGATGTGGCTTTTCAAAGGTATAAGCAGAACTGAAGAGTTCAAAGACTTCAATGTGGGTGCTGGATGAAATTTCTTTACATCAGATGGAACAAGAACTATCTCAATTCACTGGTCCACTTGAAAAGGCTTATAGAGAAATGTTCCAAACCGGATTCAAACACAGATTTAGAGATGAGAGTGAAAAAAGCTTTCATCAGCAAAAAGATCTGATGCTTTAAAGGCTGAAAAATGTCAAACATTGGCTTAGTAGAAAAGTGGATGCTGTTAGATGCTAAGAGAAGTACAAATTTGCAAAGAAAACCAGAACAATAGCAATTTTTTCTTTCAGGTATATAAAGAACAAGGAAAGGAGAGGCTTCTCATTAAACATGTGGCAGTTATTAGTAAGCCAGGGTAAAGAACATAGGTTTGGCCCTTAAAATAACTGAATAATTTGCCTCTGAGTTTGGTGGGAAGGATAATGTTGGGCGTGAAGGCTGGGGTGGAGGAGTTAATGAAAGCAGACTACAGAGGTGGGGAGGAAAAGGTGTGGAAGACTTGGTTTGTTCAGAGCCTCCAGAAAGGTCAAATAAATGTTAGGGAGCAAATAGCACTCTATCTGCAGTAGAGCAACTGTGACTGTCAGTATATTAAGAATACCTTCATAGCACTGAATTTGGACATGCCAGGCACTGCTGAAGTCACAACTGGGCCATCAGGCAGTTGCCTCATGGAAGGTGTTTGGTGCTCCTTATCTCAATTCTTTCCCACACAAAAGCATATATATTTCAAAAACACCTTTTCCATTGGCATCCTCCCTGCTGTGGCTAGTGCCTTGTGTGAGCATGAAAGCTGGAGTCACTTGTAACCAGTTAGGAAAACATTAAAAGAAAATATCTGCTTGCTGTCTGCTATTTGTATTTCTTTAAATTATCAGAATAGCAGAAAACTGTGGACTGAAAAAGTACAAGCTTGTTAGAATTGCACATTTTTGGAGTTTCCTTTAAGAGGAGTCACTCAAATGTTCTTTTAGAAGAAAGAACCCGCATTTAAAATGCCTCAAAGCTACCATGCAACACAATACTGAAGAAAAATTAAAAAGAAAAGCATGTACAGAGGAGTAATTTTAAAAAATAATAGATGCAATTAAGATAAAATAAATATAAGCAAAGCTGAAAAGAATTATGACATAAGACACACACATGAATGCTATGATTAATGTAAAGGGAGATTGCATATTCTGTTATAAATGTTTAATGCCTTTGTTTTTAACATTGTGGTTTACGTTATGGATATAATAGCCTTTCAGAAATGGCAGATAAATGACAATTTCAAGCTAAGAATTTTTCAACTACTTAAGGAAAGTTTGAATGCCAAGTTTTCTTATGATTTTTATTGCAGTATATTTACATTAAAAGCTAGAGATATATAAACTAGAGCAAAGAACCCTTTACTCAGAAATATAATTTGTTTGGAATTCCTGTGGCTCTGCTCTCTTACAGCAATATGCATATATTTAAATGACAACAATAAATCTTAAGAATAAAATCTCAATGCTAACAGATTAAGATACACAATATTTTAACATATCATTTTATTTTGAAAGTTAATTTTATAATTTAACCAATACAAAAAGCTCAGGCAAAAATTTATAAGAGCCTATCTATTAAAAAAACATTTTCTTATGATATTGTTTATGGTTACAAACTAATACTCTGTTTTGTACACTTTTGCAAATGTATCTACCCTCTATTTATGACCTTCTTTGTATTTTTGCATTACTATGGGTTTATTTCACCTCCTTTCAAGACTGGAGTAAACAAAATGTTGATCTGATAAAAGACAAAACACATTGATGCATCACAGAAGATGGGCATGAATCTTTTCAGATTGCTGGAAAATATTTGCTAGAAAATTAGACATTTTTGGAGAGCATGTTATTGCTATGAAATTCAAAGCCCAGTTTGGGAGACTTTTTACATAACAATGCCAACTCTTTCTTGGACCATGGAAATGTAAAACGGGCACCATTGTGATTACAGATATTGTAAAATACACAGGTTAAACTTAATGGCCCCACTGAAGTATTTAAGTTTCACAGAGATCTTCAGCTGGAGTGAATTAATGTGATTGCTGAACTGAATTTTTCTGTGGAATGAATTTTTCATGGACCAGCTGAGCTACTCTGTTATGATGGTGCTGCAGAGTGATAGCATAAATTCAGAGCAAAATATTGTACTGAACGACCAAATGCAAGTGATAACAAACCGTTTTGTGTATCTGCAAGTGTTTGTGTGCTGTCTGGAGTTTAATATGCCTTCTTAAATTTTGTGTTTCCTCATAGTACTTGATCTGGACTTAGGAGAGATGTTATCATGTGCTAGAACTCTCCTGGTGTGCTATGAATGACATAATTCACTCCTGATATGAAAGTTCATGGTGAGGAATAGAAAGCTACTCTGCTTTTGATCAGTCTGTCATGCTGTTGTCTAAGGCATTACATAAAGCCTCTTGGGCAGAGCAATTAAACTAGTCAAAGCACTCGAACATGACTGGTTTGCTGGAAGCGCTGTGAGGTGGCCTCATGGGGTCACAGACTGGATTTATGATGAGCTAATTCAAACTCGTGCAGCTGCAGGACTTTTTGTGACTTTACTTGCTTTATGCTGCATTATGTGTGGCACCATTTCTCTTGGAGTGGCAGATTAGCTTGGAGGAGGATCTGCTATTGTCTTTCCAGTGTTTTAAGTACTTTTTTTATATTTGGAAATTGCTGAGCTTACATTAGGATAAGAATCTCTAGAGTGAAAAAGTAATGAAAATGACAAGCAAAGTTGATAAATTTACCTGCTCCATCAGTGGTTTTGGTATCCAAGTGTTTATAAGCCTCTGGCCAGAGTGGTTATCCTAAACTGAGGCTGATGTTCCCTAATTAACTGTTTTTATAGTGATGTCCTTCAGCCTCCCTTTAATGAGCATCTGTTATGCAAGTACTGGCAGTGGCAAGACAGCTGCATTGCTATGACACTGCACTTGCAGCGAGTGGGACCTGTACAAGGGGAGGAGGATGATACTGCAGATTTTCACCTAGAGTACCCTGGGACTTATGGCTAATGATGTGTGTTACTTCATCACTGACACCAGTCTTGATGAGGGAAAAACAACTAAGGACTCTGATATTTACACACTTAGTGTTGTGTTCTATATTCAGAGGGAGCTGTTAAAAATTAAATTCAAAATAAGGCAAAAGTATTAAAAAGCACAAAACTCACTATTTTTCAATTGATTTTCTGTCTGGACTTTTTTTCTGGAGTGAAGGAGTCTGTGGAGTTGCAGAGGCAATCTGACACAAGCAGTAAGAAGCTAAGAGCAACACAAGCAGCCATCCATGCCTCCTCTCACCCTGGGTGGGAATGGAAAGGACTGAGAAACGTAGGGTTCCTTGTTGCCAAAGAAAATTGATTGCAGTTTGTAGACAAGGCTGCATTTTCAATCAGTACACAAGGCTGTCATAGTCACTCTTTGTTTAATGTCTTTTAAGCAGTAGATAAACTGGTTAACTGCTTTCCAAATGACTTCTGTTTGCAGAGGGTTTAGTGCTCTTAAGGAAGCAGTCTGCAAAGATTTAATGGGATCTATCTAAAGAAGAGGCTGGTATCAGTTTTTGTGTTCACTGATCTATGTATTCTTTATGGGATTAATTTGAAGTGCTTTACCTGTTTCTATTTTATTTCTTGAATTATTTCTTGAAGATGTATGCTTTATGAAATTTTCATCTGGAGTGATTAATTGGAGACAAGGCTACAGGTAAGGTATGGGAGGCTGATTTGTTAATGAGATCTGCTTTTCCAAACCCCTCCTTCCTGCTCTCATAGATAGAGGATGTGCTGATAGGTTGTATAGCCCAGCTGTCATGATTCCTAAGGTGACATCAGAGCTGTTGACCAGAGATCAGCCAAACCTGCCACCCCAGGGAAGGCTTGCTAGCTCTAAGATTACCTGTGTTTGGCCAGAAACTCAGTAATACTCCAACAATATGACCTACTGTAGGCAGGAACTTGGTCTCAGCACTCAGAGCACTAAGAAATTAGAATTCCTTGTTAATATAGTCTGTTTTCTTATTCTGTGCAGTATGAGGATGGCTGAGTCTCTTTTAAGTGAATGGATACACACAAAATTTTAATGGTAAGTTCAAGAAATTGCTACAGGATTAAAATGTCTATTTCTGAGTTCAGCTCAGTTCAGAAATACTCATGCATGGCTGCTAACTTCAGTGGAATTTTCTGTGGCATGGATGTTTTTTCCAGCCTGCTTGCTTAAGAGTATGATAAGAATAGGTAAACACAAGTGTTTTGCTGAATAAGAGTAGTTCTTAAATGATTGTGTTGAGTGAGTGCCTCCAAAATAAGACTTATGTTTCCCACGACCTTGTCCATATTATTGAATTTTCACTTTCCTAGCAAGATAATGCTTTGAAGACTGGAGTAAACAAATCAAAGTCCTTGAACACAGATTTGTAGGATGGCTTTGTTTTTTGTTTTCTTTTTCATGGGGTTTGAAATTTTCTCCTCAGCGTCATGTAATGGAAAGTGTTAGCAGAGCTGCCCTCAGATGGTAATCTGTATTCTCCAAAAAATCAAGCAGTTTGAGTGAAGGCTGGAGAATGACAGTAGAAGCATCTCAAAGTGACCACTGAGTAACTTCAATCTATTTTGTCCCCCATTAATGGATTACCTGGTGCAGAGTGAGCTTGAGTCAGTTCTCTGAAACTATTGTAAAAATGGCAGAGGTATTGAGAGAATAAAGCCTAAAAGCTACATACCATCAGCTCAGGAATAGCTTGGGAATAGCTTGATACCCAAAAAGTGTGGAATCCAGGGCTTTATTGGCACTGTTACCCTCAGACTGGACACCCTTCACTTACACATGCATACAGATCAATTCACTATAGTCATAAAAGAAATAATATTATAAAGGAAATGTGATGGAACTAGACTTTTTTTTTTTGCACTCTGAAGGAGATTAGAGTGAAATGTAATAATAGCACAAATTCATCTTTAAACTAAGCTCTGATGAAACGGGATGTATTGAAAACTTGAGCTGCTGCTCATGGTGGTGATCCACAGCCAGGCAGGCCTAAATCAGCATGAAGACAGATGAGTTGAGCTGCCTGTAGTTCCCAAAAATTGTTCATTACCTGTGAACATATATAATCCTTCTTTTTTATGAGGCTAGAGGAACAAAGTCTCCCTAGTGCCCTGCTAGCTTTAGTAGAGAAGGAACTCAGACACAAGGGACAAATGCATTTTTGTAATGAATCATAGTACGGACCTCTAAGTAAACAGAACAATTAAATATCTGGGTCTTTTGGGCTGCTGGTTATAATTTAATGGTAAATGATAAAACTATTAGGTGTTCCAGAAGCACCAAGAATGCTTAGAGATGTGAGCAAACATTATCTTAACAAACACACTTGTCAAAGTCGCTGATTAGTGTCTGTGTCATTCCCAAACAGAAAGAGCACACCTGGCTTAAACAGATACAACTCCCCCTGAAGCTAGTGGGAGCTGCTGTGATAGCCAGAGCTCAATATGGCCTGATGTCACAAATGTCTGAGAACTGAACAGAAAACCCCTATTACCAATCTCATTCTTTAACTACAAGAACACCCACTTTACCAGGAAAATATATCCCCTTTCGTATAATTTGCCAAATGTGTCCTATTCCAAAGAAAATGGTTTTTTGGGAAGAGAAAAAAAAAAAAGGTGTGGAGAAATCCAATCAGTATTACTTAATCTTCCTCCCTGCATCTGGATGTTCTCAAGTCATTGATATTGCACAGGCTGCAATAGAACAAACAAATCAATCATGGCATGGCACTGTTACTGGCTCAGCGTCTCTCAAGCCAACAATAAGTTATGGTTTTTTCTTCACTTTTAAACAAATGCAATTCTTCCTAGTGGAGAAGAACCATCAGTCTTACTAATGTCAGTGCGGGTGGAGACAGTGCCATCCTTCCCTCTCCAAATACCTCCATACACCTATAGAAAAGCTCAATACTAAGTGATTTCCCCTCTGTGCTGAGATCCTTTCTTACAGGGCAATCAATCAATAAATAATAGTATTGGATTTTCATAATATAATGAAGCAGGAGAAAAAAAAGCAAAGAGGGCAAACTGAGGCTTTATTTTCAAGCCAGGAAATCAAAGTCTCTGCCAACCCATGTTCTGCAGCAGCTCCCTAGCTTTTGTCTACAATGCTAAGTGGCTGCTGCATAATACTGCTTTTGGTGCTAACCCAGTGAAAAGTTTTTTTCTTTTTTTTTGGTGAGATTTCCCGTATTGTTCTGGTGAGCTCTGCCTGTCTGAGAACTGTACACCCCTCTCTGCTTCCCAGCTAGAGAGTGAGTCTCTCCTGTGTGGTCTGAAACCTAACCTTCTGCAGATCCAACCAAAATGCTCCTGCACTCGCTTGTTCCATAGCTCCACAGTTGCATGTGCTGCCACATGGCTGCTGGAGGTAAGCTTCATCTCGCAGCCCTGCAGGAAGAAGTTACAAAATACAAAGTGGGAGTTAGGCTGTCTGAGGCAACACTTGGCCATTACATGCGATGAGCTAAGGTCTGGTCACAGAGCACTTCAGCTAATGTCTCCTCCAGTTCACCCTGTTCCAGTCTGGCCTTATTGTTCCTTGGAGCTTTCCACTGTACTTGGCTACAATGGGAGCAAATCACAACACGTTCCAAATTTTTACCATGTGATTTTGGTTCTGTTCTGTAGAATGTGTCCAGCCTAGAAATGGTTCTATTTCTCAAGCAATGTTACAAGTTATATTTGGATTCTATACCTACATGTGTTTCAGCAATCCTGCTTTATAACTGGGTCCTGCAGATCCCAAAATGATGTGGTTGGTTCTCAGATTTTCTTGTCTTGGGCTGTTTTTCAATCAGTACTTCTTGTAACAGCCTTCAGTTGGTGATTGTTTTCTGTGTGCCTTGGGAGTCACAGAAACCAAGAATCAGCATCCATCAGCTTTAATTAATGCATAATGCCCCCCTAGACACCTTTGAAAAGAAAAGAGTAGAAGTGAAAAAATTTGAAGTGTAGTTTTTCAGTATTGGCCAACTAACACATCACAAAACAATGGAAAGACCTTGGACACAAATGATGTATTCTGCCTAAGATTCCGTTCTCACACATATCTTGCTACATCTTATCATTTCCCACAGAAAAGGCATTCTTCATAACAAGCAAAAGAGGGTTATAATCTGTGGTTGACCTTTGATGGAGATAATGATACATTTTCTTTCAAAATCTGTGTGAGGCAGAGTTATTCATAGCTTCATGAAGATGTCCTGTTTAAAAACAGTGCATTGTTTTAAGTTAAAAAAAATCACATTTGATTATAGTTTACAAATGTCACAATCCTAGCCCACACACAACAGTGGAGCTGTGTTGATGTGGAGATTTGACAAGAACCCCTATAGAACAAGAAGCTGAAGAAGCTGGGATCAGTTTTAAATGTAAAATAAATACATAAAAATAAAGTCAGAAGAAAGTTCATGTTTTTAAGTTTAGAACTGGATCCATCAGATAAACATGAGTGGAGAAAATGCGTCATAAGACTTTGTATGCTCTGTAGTATTTAGACCGAAAAATTCTCCCTGGTTCATCTGACACAAGTTTGGTGCATTCAAAATTCCAGTGGAGGTTCATATAATTTTTTTTGTTTTTCTCTCATATGAGTCACATTGTCTACCTTTCATCTCAGAACAATATTTTACATAACAGATCTGTACAATAATTCTGAAGGGCACAGCTGTGGTCAAGCTCTCCCTCTAGAACCAGTCAATAGTAAAATCAAGGTAGAGTTTACTTCAAGATCCCAACATCAAACTGTTCATTAATTACTCTTGTTCAACCCAGAAACTTTTTATTGCATTCAAACATTCCTGTTAGCAATTAAAATACAAGTAAATCTCCTGGGAGACTGATTTTATGGGCAAAAGTTAGTTGTAATATTTATTTTCCTCAGTTGTCTAGACTTGATAATTTTCCTGATGTTCTGTAATACCTCCTTCAGTTAGTGGCCTTTTTTTTTTAGATGGTATGACAGACACAAAAAAGTGCAAAAGGGCAGTCTGTGTTTGCAGTGTAGTAGAGCTTTATGCATCTGGCAGCCAACAGGAGGTTTCAATGTTTAAACATATTTGTTAAATGCTGTGTTAGCTTAAATATTGAAAGGGATGCTTGGAGAATGCAGGTTACTCAGATGTAAATTTTCATCACAAACACTGATTAAAATGAATTTCATAGGGAAAGGTCTATTTATGAAAGAGTTTGGGAGCTTCTGCATTATTAATGCTTCTTGTTAAGGTTCTGGTATACTCCAAACATTTCATTCTTGCAAATGCATTAAGTATTCAGGGGATGAAAGAAAGGGGATGGTGGAAAGAGGAGTAGAGAACTGAAATTTTGTGTGCCTGGACTGTTTAGGAAGTGGATTTCAAATTCTAGGATAAACAGTAGCCACAAGTGACTGCAAAAATAATGAGCATTAGATATCTGCTAAGACAAATTTTAGGAGTGATTAAAACGTCAGCACTATCACTCAGTCTATGTAAATAGGGCAGACTGTTCAGGTCTCTGCATTGCTGGATCTGATATTTTACTGTGACATGATTTATAGCTGTTCTAAAGAAGTATAAACTAGGTATGAGATCTTACCACATCATTTTCTGGGAAATATGGCCTCTTGCTTGAAAACTAAGGCAGAATTTATTTAGGTTTGTAGAAGCACTCACTTAAGTACTTTATGAGCATGGACAGATTTCTGAATCATTATGCTGGGCAAAGACTAATTAGGCTTCTAATATACTATGTGCAGTAGAAATAATCCAGCCTTTCTGATACACAAAGCAAAGCTAGAAACTAATTTATTTCAACACATGTGCCTCTGTTTCTCAGGGATACAGACAGCCAAAAAAGTTCATCATCTTGTATTTATTGTAGTTTTATTTAGATATCAGGTTAAAAATAAAAAGCTATCAAACTCTGATGAAATATCCTATGTAAGTTTACACAATCACACCACTTTGATGGCCCTGGAATCCATTTCCTATTCCTTTTCAAGAGATACCTGGGAAATCTTCTGTTAAATAAAAAGTCATGGGTTTTTTCCGCTCTTTTTGTCAGGATGCAGTTCACAGACAAATATAGGATTTTAAAGAGATTTTGTCCAGACTTCAGTATAAACTCAGAAAAAAAGGGCAACTGAGAATGGATGGGAAATGATCCACCAAAATAATCATTATGTGGTGCCTTTTCATGCAACAGAAAATGAAGGGTTCAGTTTTCCCAAGCAAAGAAGGAAAACAAATACATTTGTGCAGTTTCTCAGCTGCTGCAAATAGATTCAGCTTCACTGACCTCACCAGCACAAGCAGGGCCTGAATTTTACTTTATTATTCACATTCAAGTATCACCATGAAGATATAATATGGTCCAAATGTAGAAGAGAGAGAGTAAGGGGGGAACCCTTTCTCCAAGAAAGGTCACAAAGGCAAAGACTGGGCAGAGGGGCAAAGAGTAGAGTGAGTAGAAGCTTTCTGCTGACACTGTATCACAGTGCAAGGCTGGGCATCTCAGAGCTCAAGTGCCAGCACTGCGGGTGAGAACTGTGGAAGTGCCATCCAGAGCAAGCATGAAAATATGGAGTTGTGATCCTTCCAGCAGCAAAATCCTGGATGAACTTTCCCCCTTTAAACACCACTTTTAATTTCACCCTCTCCTGGGCCCCTGGGGCTGTACTTCTACAAAGCAGAGCACAGACTTTCTCCATACATGTCCAGAGCTGTCCCAGTCTTGACAGGAACAAGCAGCTCCAAGTTAGTGCCTTCTGAATTTTTTGCTGTGCTGCAGCTCATTTTCGGTGGGGAAGGTGGGTGGAAAGTTTTATTCCTATCTCATACGCTGATATGCAGGCTGCTCTTTTGAGGGTCGTGGGTTTGAACCCCTCAGGCTAAGAAGGGAAATTAATTACTTTCTTTTACCTTTGAGATTGTATATTTGGGCAAAAAAACCAAAACAGCCCTCCCTCCCCCCAACCTCCCCCCCCCAAAAATCATCTGAGCCAAGAAAACCCCAACAAGTAAGAAATCAGTGTGATGAGCAGTTTTTCCTTAAAGATAGTTGCAAGGAGAACTGTTTGGTTTTTTTGAAGGAGTTTCACCTCCTGGCTTTCTCCAGGCTGGGAGAGCAGCAATGACAGAGATGGCCTCCTGCAGCTCTCTTATCCTGACCTTAGTGCTCCCTAAAAAGTAGGATTCAGCAGCTGCCTGCTGAGCCTACTGATCTCAGGCAGGCCCAAGCTTTGCATGTCAATAGTTTTGGATTTCAATAGGAAGTACCTGACTCTCCTCTGAAGATATATGGTGGTAAAGATTTCCCTCCAGGACCTAAGCTGGCAGCCTGTGCTTTCCTGGAGATAACCTTTATTTGTGCCCTGGGAAAGAAACTGGGATTAAAGGTGACACTTAAATAGACCTTCTTTTTAAAATACTTGTGAATTCTTGCAGGATAAAACAGGAACAATTCGCAAATTCAGTCTCTCTGCAAATATATCTTTTGTGAAAGTAGGCACAAAATGCTGTCTTTTTTGTGCAGCGTACATACAAGGTCTGAGTCTGCTGCACTGAAAAAAGTCAAAAATCAATCATACCTGGTAGTTGTGTGAAACTTACAATGTACTCTAAAGCTGCTGTATATTTTTACCTGTGTCTGAAGATCCTTCTGCCTTCATTAATAGTTATCACAGGTTAATTAATTTGTAAAAGAAGGCCACATTTTTGCCACTTTATCTGTTACCAAGAGTACTTTTATACAACTGGTAGTCTGTATTCTAAACTGATTTAAGCCATCTCACCTTAATAGGTTTGTTGGCTTTTGCTTGCTTAAGTTCCTGCACCAAAATACGTGCTGCTATTTCAGGTAACACATGTTCTACAGTGTTCTGAAGGGAAAACAGCTCTGTTGAAAGGATCAGATAGAATAATTTCTCATGGAAATGTTATGAAAATTGAATTATTTTGAAAAACAAAATGGTCATTCCTTAGCTGAAGTTTTGGGGTTTTTTTCAGATGTCATTGCTGGTGTGTTCTTTCTCATGCAAATACAGTGTTTCCCAAAATTAAAGGCACACAATATCTCATCTCTGTATGATCTAACATTCATGCAGCCCTTCCATTTAGTTCTACACAAAGCTTCCAGATGTTGCACTTGATGATCTGAGAGGTCTTTTCCAACCTTCATCATCAAATTCCACTTCTCAGGATGTGAAATTATGAAGAATATTACAGAAATCAGTTGGTCTGTAACGTTACATGAAGAAAGGGGGGAGTGATTTTAATCTGTCACTACCACAGCTAGATTGCGAATGAGTTTTATAAGAGCTGCTTAATGTCAAACAAATGGAATAACAACAAACCTAGTTTGAAGCCTTATGAAGCATCACTTTCCCATCAGTGCAGCTAGCTCATTTTCTTTATAGAATGAAAGAAACTTGGAATCACATAATAGTTTGGACTGGAAGGGACCTTTAAAGATCTTCTAGTTCCAACGAGCCATGGGCAGGGATATCTTTCACCAGACCAGGTTGCTCAAAATCCCGTCCAACCTGATCTTGAGCACTTTCAGGGATGGGGCATCCACAGCTTCTCTGTGCTGCCTGTTTCAATGTCTAGCCACCCTCATAGTACAGAATTAATTCCTTATGTTCATTGTAAACTTCCCTCTTCCTGCTTAACCCTAACTCTTGTCCTCTAAGTATAGTCCTTGGTAAAAAAGTCTCTCCCCAGGTTTCTTATGAGCCCTCCTAAAGTACTGAAAGGCTGCAATAAAATTTCCCCAGAAATTTCTCTTCTCCAGACTGAACATCCCCAACCCTCTCAACCTGTCTCCATAGGAGAGGTGTTCCAGCCCTCTGATCATCTTCATATTCCTCCTCTGGACTTGCTCCAGTAGGTCCACATCCTTTTTATGCTGGAAGCCCCAGAACTGAATGGACTACTCCAGGTAGGATCACACAAGCAGAGTAGAGAGGGTAAATCACCTCCCTCAACCTGCTGGCCATACTGCTTTCTAAGCAGCCAGAATACGATGTCAAAAAATGTTTTCTAGGCAGTAGAAACAGTTGAAAACAGTGGGCTCTTCAGCACTTTCTTTGTGGGGAGATTTCTCTTTCAACTGAAAAAGCCTTTTACTGCTTTTGGTATTATCTCTAGGTATCAGCAAGGCCCTCTAACTTGAAGTGTGCAGGTGTTTTGTGCCTAAAAATAACAAAAGCACTGCTGAGTAGTGTTTAGGAGCGCAGTTGCAAAAACTTCATGCTTCATTCCACGCCTGGGCTTTTTCAGGCCATGCTCTCCCCCTTAATAGGTCCTGCAAGGACAGTGCTGTGCAGGTCTGGACATCTGGAAACAGGCTGGTCATGGTCCTCAGCTCTGAGAGGTTACTTAACTACACAGGGCACTAGAGGTAAAGCAAGAGGAGCTGCAGACTGCTGGAGATGATTGAAACCTTGCCCAAGCTGAAATGCTCTAGAAGTGCAAAGGGTCGCTGGAGGACTAAACAGCAATTCACTGTACATGCCAGCAGCACCTGCCAGCTCCAGAGAAGACATGCAGAACACAATCTTATTTTAACCGAAGTTGATTCTGCAGCATTAAGCGTTTAGAAAAATTTCAGTTCAGTCACAGAGAGGAGGCTAGCACAAAAATTTGGTAATGAAAATTTGGAAATGTGAAACATCTGTATCAGTAAAGCAGCACTAAGTTCCTTCAGCTACTTTTAAACAGGCTTTGATATTGGCAGCAACCTGGCCATAGCAGCCCCAAGCTCAGCACAGGCTGATTTATCCTTGTCAGGGGAAGCATTTGGAAGTGGTTATAGTGTAGTCAACTTCTGTAACAGAAAAAAAAGTCATGAATTCTGCAAACCACAGGAAAAACAAAACATGTATGACTATCATACTCAGAGAATACTGAAGTTGGAGAGACAGCATTGTGGCTTCTTCATAGTGAAAAGCGTTAAAATTAGATGAACATATCCCTTATAAATGATCAAGTCAAAATGAATTCTGCAAACTGTGTTACACAGTTATTTATGGGGTGGGTATGGATCTCTAGCATTAGTTAATATACCCAGAACAGCTCCTAAGGTAGCTATGAATGATTGCTTCCAGCCAGGTCCAGCCCTTGTCCTCACCTGGCAAACTGCACAGGACGCTCTCCTAAACCTGCTCGTGCAGTGCCTGCCCTCTCAAGTACCAACCCCAGCTCCGTCACCAGCCCTGAAAAAATTAATTCTGTCAGTGGGGACAGTATGAAAACTTCTTTCCTACCTGTTTCTGTCTGTCAGTTAAGCTGTTTTAAAGAAATTTTCCATTGCTTTGGCACATCCCAAATGTGCCTCTGAAGAGGATGTTGGCAATGCTACATATATATTGTGTGTCACATATTTCTCTACAGAAATCAGCTAGCAGACAACTTGTGAGTGCTCAGACCCCATCTCTCTTGTCAAACCTGTATCCCCATGTGGGGTTTGACAGTAGAAAAAAGAGGCAAAATGCACTGTGGATTGCTTAGATATGCAGACATTGATTTAGAAAGTTTTGCTTTCACTGGAAATATTTCTAAGGGAGTCAAAGAAGCACATCGAAGATCAAGAATTAATCTTTGAACAATGTGCTTGGGGAGCCAAACGACTCACAAGTTATGAAGTGAGATGGTGGTTTGGCTTTATGGGCCAAGGAATAGAATTTATCCGATGAAAATAGACACAAACTGAGGGGCACTTGAGTGTCACGTATGTTTTCACTGCTAGAAACTGAAGAGTCACTGGAGACTTCCATCAGTCAAGGCCAAACAAAAAGCTCATTGTGAGCTGGGGTCCCAGAGGTTGCTACCACTTCATGAAAATTTTCCTGGGAAACAATACTTGCTAGCAGAACTGGGCAGCCTTGGGCTGGAAGAGTTGTCACAGAGACAGATGCATATTACAAAGAAATATGCAACTTGCTCTCCAAAACCCCTGAAAGAAGAAATCCAGTTCAAGACTCTCCTCAAGCAATTTGTCAAACAGACAAGAGCTTCTCTAAGCTGCAAAGGGCAAGGATCCTGGGCCTTGGGAAATGAGGACAAGCAGTGTCCATGCTGCTGTGGGGATATGGGGTGCCTGGTGGTCTCCAGAGGGGTGGCTGCAGGTATGGCAGTGTGTGGGACTGCAGGGCGATTGGGACATGGAGTATGATGGATATTTTATGTACTAGAAATGCTGCACTGGACTACTGATCATTGTTTGATAGTGGTGCTCTTTTGCTTCTCTTGGGAGAGGAGTTGTTGAGGAAACTCAACCTTCATGAGACCCTTGTGAGAGTCAACCAGGAGGAGTGGCAGTGGCACTCAGAAGCTCTAGTGGCAGTGTCCACTGAGGAGAGGTGACCACAGGCACTGGGTTAAACTCACTGCTGCCACGCTCCTCATCATTCCATGGAGAAGCACTGGAGAAACCCCTTCCTATATGTGCTCCAGGAAGACCGTTTATACATTTGACCTAGGACACGATACCTAGAAACTCCTTAGGGGAAGGAAAGGGCATCGAAACCTCCTTTGCCTCCTCCCACAAGGGCCATAACCCTTCAAAGGTTCGTGCTCGCTCATGTTCTCCACAGCCGTTGTGAAGCTGTGGTTGGCTCCTATAGGATGGAAGAGCTTCAAAGGGCAGGGTGGAGAGCACTTTCACCCAGAACAGCCCCGGCCTTGTGGCAAGGGTGTGGGTTTTGATTTCCTCGGGCACAGGAGGGTGTAAACCCCAGCTTTCCCACATCTAGGGTAAAAGCCCTGACCACAGAGCTCTTGAATGCAGCAGAGAGAAGCAGCAACAGCTGCTGCTGTGCCTTGGCAGAGCAGCAGCTCTCTGTGCTTTGGGAATGTTCATTGGCTCTGCCCCTTGGGCAAGATGGGTGCAGGTGCAGGAAAGCTGAGTTCATTGGATCTGACGGTGCCAGAGTGTGAGTTTACTGGGTGCCATGACATGAGAGGCATTTCTGGACATGCCCACAGCAGAATTTCAGGAGTCTGGAGAATTTTAATGTGAAAAGCTGGTGCCTCCGGAACTTAGGCGATTCCAGGGTGTGGCAAAAAATAAGCAGGAATTTAGACAACTGCAGTTTTGGATGTAGGTGCTTCATCTGCTAGAAATAAATCCTCCTTTCCTTCTGTCTGGCTGGACACAGTTCCCTGAATTTGCAGTCTAAGTCCTAGCTGAGTAGGAACAGTTCTTCTCCATTGCAAGGAGAATTATGCCTAGCAAAAGAGTGAATAATGTCAGCAGAGATGATGCCACAATGTTCTGACTCTATAAGATTTATGGGGCTGTGGGAAGCTATTTTGGATGATTCATAAATAATTGCATGTAACATACTAATGTTGCTGCAGAATGGGAGTGAGTTTGGTTTTATCCATTAATTCAAAAGACTCTCCATGTCACCATTTGGGAAAAGTAATTTAGCAAAATCAAGCATAAGTCAAGGTAACTTAAATTAGAAAAAGATCTTCCTAAATGGCTAAAAATGAAATGAAAAACAGAGGAAGAAATAAAACTAGGTGTCATAATCCAGCAGCATTATTAAGGTTGTTGAGAAAAAGTAGAAACCTTTTCTACATGAAATGTTTCATAAAACACATGCATACCTCTTAATACGTGACTGTAAAACAATTGTTTCTAATTTTATAAAGATTCCGTGTATAATTTTAACACTGATAATAAATCATGCACTTAGCAATATATGCAACACTTTCATTGATAAACGCTTTGGGCACAGTGCTAGTCAGCTATCTTTGATACTAACACCACATCTACCAGACTCAGTGTTTTCAGAGGCAAATTTGACCTAATGCTCAAAGTCCATACAGCCAAGTGGAAAAAATTTACCAGCAACAACTGAATTGTCAGCTACTAGTGTTTCAAAGGTTTGATGTTTTGCACTGGAGGCTGATTTTATCTCATTGGCCTTAGCTTATGCTGGTATTCCTCTGTGACATTAAAGAATTTCTTTTGGTTGTAAACAGTAACAGTATCAGTCCCTAACTAGAATAGTTCCTGAGGATGAGAAAAACCCCATCATTTTTCTTTTAAGTCTCTAAATTATTGCAAAGAGACAGAGAACTCCCTGAACAATGGAGATGAATAGGAAGGTTGCACTTAAAACAAGAGGCCAAGAGTTATGCTGAAAGAAGCTCAGCCTGGTTTTCCTACAATTGGCTCTTCAAAATGTGTTCTAAGAAGATCATATTCCCACTGCTACAGCATCTCTTCCTACTTTTGCCTACTCAGAACTAAGCTGGGAGGTTCCCCTCAGCTTGCTGTTGCTAATACATCAGTATTGATAGCATGGGTTGTCCCAGGTTCTATGGAACAGCAACAGACCTTATGGAAATGCTCTTTTGCCAAAGCTTTTGTAAGTTAAATGGACATGACGCATAAGGAATTCAAAAAGGCAAAGAATTGGAAAGTAAAACCTGAATCAGTCAGTGACAGAACCACGATTATAATATAAATATCCTGCTGCCAAAGACTGATTCTTTGGATATCTCTGCCTATCATTCCACATTTGTTTTTTTTTCCAATAGAAGGATGCATATAGCGTGTGATTTGCCCCATAAATATGGCTATATTTCCTCCCTTTCATTTTTCCCTGCCCAGAAACAAACTTACAATTAGAACTGGCTGGGAACTTTTAACAAAGTCTTTTTCCGCCACCAAAAAAAAAAAAAAAGAAATCTGAACGCTGGCGGTTTAGCTGGTGTGGAATTTATTGTAAAAGTGAAAACGGATACACGTAACATATATATTCTTTACCTAGAAAATAAAGCACCTCGCATCAAGACTATAAACTATATGAGAAAAACATGGATTTTAATCCATTTTCTAGAATGCTCAATAAATGCATATTCTATTGAGTGTTTCTATTTGCCTTTCTTAAAAAGAGAATATAAGCTAATGTGTAAGCCTAAGAGATTATTTGTGCTTCACCATGTCTTTTTTAACACCTATGCTTTTCCAGTTTGAAACCTACAAGTGGACACTTTCTCAAATACTAAAATGGATTTTAGAAATTCTACCATATAATTATACTGAATAATTCTTGGCCTTCAGATTTCTGCAATTAGTGTGTTCTTACTGCTATGTACTCAAAAAGAGAAGTTTGAGTTGTTTTGATTATGTAAGGTGGAAGAAATAGGTCATACATAGCACTTCCATTCTGGCTGGCTGGGGTCTACACTTAGATCCAGGTCTCTGTTTTGCAACTCATATTTTGCACACTGTTAATGACTACTACTAGTTTGTGCTTTAACTTTTCCGTTTCAGAGTGTCTGACAGTAAAATCATTTGCATGGACAGAAGAGGGTATAAGCAGAGCCATTTTTTTTCTAAATACTTGCCTGATTACTTTTGCAAATTCTTTTTGCAATGATTTCCCAGACTTTAATATCCAGATCAAGCACCTTGAACTTTAAGCTGAGACTGGAGTGTGAGAAGATATTAAGGAAGTGAATGCAGATGCAGATGTAGAAATAGATTTGAAGCAATTAGATGGAAGCCAGTTTATCCAGATCCTCTATCTGCCTGATGGATATCACACAGAATTTGGTATTCTGGTTTTCTACCCCTCACCACCAACTGCATGTCTTGCTGTGCAGACTTTAGGTGTGCTGCATGGCTGAGACAGTGTAAAGAAAACCTAAAGCTACTCTAATGTCTCTTTGGGACTGGACAGTGGCTCTTTGGGACTTTGACTCTGGGGGGGCTTATGCCACTACAAAAGGGCAGACATGAGCAGACTCCGCTCACATTCATGCCAGTCCCAGAGTGGGGAACCTGCTTCAGAAGCCCCACAGTGCTTGAGCAGGAGCCACCCTGAAAGAGGAGAGCTGACTTTACACTCAGGAAGTAAGTGACTTTGCTGAGCAGATTGACTGCACCAGTGTTATTTATACCACTTTCCCCATCAGATGGTGCAGCTCTCCATCCCCTCTAGCTTGCCTTTCCTCAGAAAGGCATTGGGAAAGTGATATTCCCAATAGGCTGAAGATAACTATACATGTACAGAAGCTATGCAAACATATGTAGGGCAGCCTTAGTTCTCAGGAAACATATTTTCTGCTCAGTGAGGCTTATCCACTCAGGTTCAGCCTGGCTTTTACTTGTGTTCACACAATTGCTTACCAGCATATAATTGAGTAAGCTGTGGTATTCTTGCAGTAGAGGCAGACAATTTCTGCCTGTAGATTTTTGATGTTAAAATACACTCGGTGCATAATTAGATTATTTTGTCCCTTTTTTTTTTAAGAGCCGGATTTGAAAGCAATTGAAACACACACCTGCATCTTCATCCATCAGAAACTGGAGAAGACTTTATTCAAAATCTTCTCTGATGGTTCAAAGCTGCTGATGAGACACCTTCTATTGATAAAGACTACTAGAATCACATAATTGTTTAAGCTGGGAAAGAACTCTGAGATCTCTGAGTACACCCATTAACATACCACTGACAACTCCACCACTAAAGCATGTCCCCATTAGAGTGTAAGATTGACATGCTACATCTGAATTCTCTTCCTTCACTATCTAATGCAAGACATAAAAAGTCCTAAGAGAACACTACAATAAGTTTTCCCTGAAGTTGTGGCTGTGTTTTTCTGAGGTTAATCTCTTTGCTTAGACAAGGTTGACTGTGCATTGAATAAAAAATGCAAAATCATTGTCTCCTCCAACACACTGGAAAATACTGTTGCTAATCATCTTGAAACAAGCTGTGACTGGCTGAGACACACAAATAAAACATAATTTTAAAAGCAAATATTTCTTGAATTTACTGGTTCCCTTACTTTCTACTTTACATTGAAGGTGCCAGGGGCTCTTTCCTGGACTGATCTTCCTCCTGATCAAGGAAACAATAGACATGGAAGTAAGCCTAGCCACAGAAGGTTTTTGTCAGGACTAGTTCTTGCTTACAAAAGCATTTTTCAGATTTTACATAAATTCTAATTTATTATGGGATCAGATATTGCATTAAAAACATTTATGCTGGCTAACAGGAAAATGTTAGGTTTAGGATTTCAGGAGTACTTTTTTTATTACAGGCCTGCTGCTGAACAGAGGTATTTCACTGGAATTTTGTGACAGCAGCAAAACTGTATTTAATTTTTTAATTTTTTTTTTCAGGGTCACTAAATGTATGTCAGTCTGGTTAGCCATATTCCATATTCATCGAATGCAGATTTAGATAATTTAGCAAAATATTGAAAGGGAATAAATGTTATTTTTGCTTCTGTCATAAAATAAGTTATATTATTGTGACCAAAAACTTAGTCTATGTAAAATATATATAGATAAGTAGATTAATTTTGTTTGTGCCTACTACATTTCCTAATAACACTTTAAAGAAATGAGTTATTAAGCACCAAACATACTATTTTCAAAAGATCTCTATGCTGTAGCCATGAGTAATAAATGTACACTCAGAGGTCTGTATGTTTCACAAATTTAATTCATTTGCAAATTTCCTTAATTTGCTAAGCATTTACAAATGAAAAGAAATCTCTATTCTAAAATTATACCCTATGTTTTGTCTCTCAGCAACCCAAATTTCTTGGGAGGTCAACTAGTCATTATATTCATATGACTGGTTTTTGGAGGAGTCTTTAAAATATACACAAAATAGCAACATACATGAATTGGAAGCTTTGGAGCTACATATTATCTTTTAATAACATGTCAGTGCTATAAAAGTGTGAAATGCTTCACACTGTTCCCAAGTATCATAATGCATTAGTACTCAGAAAGGGTCATGGTCTCTTCTAAACCTCTAAAAACAAAGAATTTGCCTGGGAGTAGATTACTTGAAGGTTGGGCATCCTAACAACTGGGTTCTCCAGGAGCAGGAAAGATCTGTGAGCTAACTCAAACGATGAATGAACTCTGTAGATAGCCACACATTCTTTGATTCGTCCTTGGGCTGTAGCACTTCTGGGAATCCTAGTAATAAGCTTCATCATATCTCCTTGTGGCTGGTCTGCACCACCCATTGCTGCCTTTCCCTGTTCGTAAGAGGAGTGAAAAGGCAGATGCACCAGTAAGACAAGTATGGTAAAGAGAAATGTTTCTCTCGCAGTAGCCATCATTTGTGGAAGGCAATATGTTCCACCTCCTAAGCAGAGAAATAAATACACAGGGTGAATGGTCTCTGTCTCACTGGCCTTTTGCATTGATCAAAAGATTGTTAAATTTATGGCAAAAATGGATAAGAATGAGACATACTTTTACTGAAATGTCAGTCTTGAGAGCAGTCATAATAAAGGCACTAAGGAGAACAAAAAAGGGAAATATCTGAAATTGTCTGCCTGTGCAAGGTTCCAATGTAATAAACAAGAGAACTGAGAACTGCTCATTTTATGGGCTTGATTTGACTTAGGCAGTATTAACAAATGTGGAAAGATATTCATGACTTTTAGTTAAAGTTACAGAACTTAATACAGAAAGGGACCAGCTGAGTAAATGAAGAGTGGTCCTTCATCAGAATGAAGTTATTTCCTGATCAACATCAATTTGGAACAAAATTATATTGATGATATTAATCCTTATGGATTCATGTTCTAGTGAAGAATGCCAAAATCTGCTGTTGAAAACCACACCAAACTAGTAAGAAAGACAATCATCTCCTTAAGCATGTGTCCACACTATGCAAGGGGAATTGTCAGCACTGAAACATCTTTGCAATTCCATAATGTTCTAGAAGCAAATTTCCCATCCCAAAAATTTCCAAATCCAATCACAAAAATTCTCTTTTAGGCCTTCACTCAACAGGTGCAGTGTACTGGTGGCATGATTAACAATCATGTACTTGTATGTATTATTTTATGCATTATATTAAGCAAGTCTCCCTTTTCCATCAGGATTCGATGCTAACAAATACAATAGAAAAATCTAATTGAATTCAGTGACCTTTAATGGTACTTTTTGTATTTATACTCTCAATTTCTGGCAAATATAATATTACTTATCCTATATAGGCTTCTCTGACAGTTTGCTTTACTTACATGAGTAGTTCCATATGGGCCCTTTATTCCAAGGAATTTTGGGAGTCACTAATAGCTGGACAGGGGACACTGATTACTGAATTCCTGGCTCTGTTTTCAGTTTTGGACTGACAAGTATGTTCATATGATGCAGAAGTCAACCGCAGGATGCCTAATTTGTACTTACAGCACTGCATGTTCCTATTATTTTGTGTAATAATATATCATTTACTTTATAAAGACTTTTCTCATTCTATTTTATCAGAGGTCCACAGTCAAATTTAGAACCAAGTTGAACATCAGGACTTGTAATTTTTCTAAGCCTCATCTTAGAATCTTTCCCCTGTCCATGTTAATTATAAATTGCATTCATCACACTGAAGGCTATTTATTTGCTTCTTCTGTTTATCTGTTTTGCTTATCTGTAATACCACAGTGGGAATGGCATGTACAATGACAAGAAAATGACCTGTGTCAAACAAATAGATGGTTTGCACACAGATAAAAAAAGCAAAACCAAAATATTTGCAACATAAATCAGATTTTTTTCTTTCCATCTTTTTTTTTCACATTGTTCAATATGAATTAAAGATCTAAACTGCTACCAGCAATAATTCTGCATCTATTCCTCTATCAAAAGATAATGTGATATTTAATAATGTTCCTCACTGCTTCTTCTCCAAGATATGAACTGAATTTTTATTTCTCCACAGGATGGGAAACTGGATTTTAATGTCCTAAAACCTTAGCTTAGTCTGATTGGATTTTTTTTATATGTAAGTTTCTCATTCTTCCTGTTGTGCTTTTTATTAATGCATGATATTTCTCTTCATGAAAAAAAGAAAGAAAACAGTGCATCTGGTAGCAGAGGCAAATGCACTAAATATGAAGGAACAAATAATCTGTGAATGGCAGAGGTGAACAGGCCTAATAACAGGCCCCATTTTAACTGTTTACTCCTAGCAGAGCACCACAATGTCACCCCAGAAAAATAGCTTGAATATGATGATGACAAATTTTTCAGTGGTACTGGGAGGTATTTACTTTCAGGTTTTATTCAACCAGGTGGTTGAATAAAACTACCAGCTTAAGGGACCAAGAGGGAACTATAAATAGTACTTAAGATCCCAGAATGTAATTCAGTTCCAGGAGAGAGGTTCAAACAAGCTATCCCTAATCCATCTGTGTTAATATATAGTTAAGCTCTGAATCTCCTTATCATTGCTTGTTTCAGATGCTGAAAGTTTACATGATTTCAAAAGGCAACTAGAAAAATTCATATAAGAAAAATACAGTTAGAGTTATTGTATGTCTGACAACCGGTGAAGTCAATGAGGCACAAATTATTGAATGATGAATGAATATTCTTCAGTGGCATCACTTACAAGCTTCCCTAGGCATCCACTACTTGACTTTTTTGATAATAAGACTCTGAGCTGAGGTGTGACCAAGTCAGACCACTCTCATGTGCTTATGCCTCAAAATAGTTGAGATGGCACATGTTACTTTCTGAGGAAAGATCCCCAACACAAGTAGCTCACGGAAAGTGTATATGTTCAGTAGAAAGGCTGCCCACCTGAGATGACTAAATGACTATTCCCTACTTAGTTACATTTGACAATTATCAACAAACATTCTTAACTTTCATGTAGCTCTTCTGGATTGGATTTGGCTCTTCTGATGTCTACTAGCTGTAGGCACCTTCCCTAAAGAAACTGGTTGATGCCTCTTGAACAGTGATTAGAGTACACCCAGTGACTGTGACCTGAATTTTGGTCAAGCTGTACAAGGTTGAACACAGTTACCACTCCCACAAAGAGCACACTTGTCTAGAGTAGGAAGTTCCCTTTTTGTAGGGTATTCAGAAGGAGAGGCTTTTTTTTGTCTAAGTTGAAAGCTGAGATCCAGGAACATGGATTCAAACAGGAAGAGAGATCTAGCAGGAGTGAGGCTCTCTTGAGAGGCAAGGGAGAGTACCCTGGCAAAATTCAAGGGTGTGATTTTCTCCCAGCCCATTGCTGGCATGGACTTCATTGAAAAGCAAGAGAGGAAAAGTAATGAGGAGTCTAGACAGCAAACATTTGTATCTCTGTGGCCTTGGGGATATATGAAAAGTCTTTTAATGTCTTCTGGATACATCTCTACATTTAAGTCAAGGAAAAGCACAAATGAAAATCAAAGCCTTCTTTACTGAATACTTTTTATATTAAGATAATAATTTCCTATTTAGAGCAAAATTTTTGAAAGGCTTCTCACATTGCTGCTTCAAGGAAGTTAAGCATGGTCTGTTTCCCTGAGCTTGGCACCACTGAAGTGGAACAGCTGGAAGGAAGGGGTGAGGAGGCAGCAGGAGGACAGCTACTAATGACAGAGCAATCTGCATTTTCCTGTGGAAGGCAAATAAGAGATAACCACAGCAGATGGAGGATTAAACTGTGAACAATGTTTGCTTAAACCTAGAGTAATTTCTAGCTACTATTGCTTGATTTCCAAGCACTTAGCTGCCAAATTAGAAAAGTTTGTATCAAATGACTGAATATGATTACACTTAGAGGCATATTAGGATATTTATGTTTGTAATAATTAATAAGCTTGTTTGTTATGGCTGCTTTGAAATGTAAGTAATAACTTTTGTGTATTTTATTTCTGCTATGAACATCTATTTCAACCAAACTTTCACAAGGCTTTGCTTCACTCATTAGCTGTGGAGGTGCTCAAGCAAAATGGTACAAACCCAGACAGGTCTAAGCTTTCTCTTTCCTGAATTTCAAACTGCTGAAAGCACCTTTTAAACAAAATGCCTGTCTCAACATCATTACATTCCTGCTACTTTGCACTAAGAAGAGGTTCAATATTGCTTCAAATAGATATTAGCTTACAGTGTTTTGTTCCTCTTGTTAAGTCCTGAAAGGCAGTACAACCATTCATAAATATATGGTTGAGGACAAATACAGGCAGGTAGAATTAGGCTTATATATGTTGCACCTATTTTTTTCATGTACACCCAGAGGTATTTTTTAATCTACTTTCTTATTTTCGAGGCCATTCATGCATCTTTCTTCTGTGTTTCTTTCATGACTGTTTAGGCACATATACAGATGAACTCCTGGTTACCATCCTATTCATTTGTCAGAGTAAGATAGAAATGAAGATAGAAATTTATGGTGTCTTGCTGTGATGTGGTTTCAAATTTATATCAGAATTAGTAGAACATAGCTGTGCTACTTAAAAGTGAGTGACTGGTCATGAGTGATGGGTTGCATGTGGAGAATGTATATTATCCCATAGTGACTCCAAGAAAATAAACAATTACTATTTGAGGCATAGTTGAGAGAGTTAGAGTTCCCAAACAGTTAAATGGATAATGTTTCATCCTTCCTATACACAAGACAGAAGTAATTTTCACAATTACTTGTGCACCTCAAGATTCAGATAACTTCCTGGCTCCTCCTGATTGGCTTATGATGGATGGCAGAAAAATCCTGCTTGGAGAGTTTTATCTGGTACAGAACTGAAGCCTGATATGAAACACATTCAAGTCAAGAAAGGCCTCCCAAAAAACAGCAGATCAAAACAGGTCTTTTGTGGAACTAGAGGGACCCAGTGTTGCAAAGAGTAAAAGAAAAAAAATTCCCACAAAATTATCTTACTGCTTTAATCTTAGCTGGGGGATGATACTAAAAGCACATCATGACTATGTTGTCAGAGATATCTGTCACCAGGTGACACCATCAATTATATTTTTTAATTTAGCATTCTCATGTGTTTTATAAGGTTTTAATACATATTTCATGCCTAGTGTTTTGTGATGTCTATTCTATGTACCAGGTGAGTAAATAAAGTAATAAAAGCATGTCATTTACATTTTCATAATTATAGCAATGATAGCAATGGAAGAGAACAATTAATCTTGCAAGCAGACTTTGGGGTTACAAGTATAAATGTTAACGACCCTCAAAAATCATCTTCTCGCATATAGAGAAAAAAATAATCAATTACCAAATACTTTTCATTTTATGCAGTTTTCAATCACTCTGTAACCATACCAGCAGCTAACCTGCCATCTGGCCTTTGCAGGTGAGTTATAGTCCAGATACTCTACTGAACTGCCAGCCAGAAACAACAATGTTGCCATTTAAAGATGTTTGGTGGAATAAATTTCTTGATATGATTATAAAATGGGACACATAGAAACCAGGTCTGCAGATAGATAGCCTGCAAATCTCAGGAGGAGAATTGGAAACAGAGGTCAGTGTCCCTACAAGTAGCCCTTCTAGACATTACAATGCCATCCTAAAGGTAAGATAGGGTGAGTGCTGGTGGAGATTATTTGGATTGAAAACTAGGAGATTTTTTGTCATATTTTTAACATTAAAATATGTTGTATATTGATTTTAATGTATGTTTTAAGCCAGAATAATTTAGATAATCTCAAGACTGAAGATTAAATTTCAGGAATTCTCCTTTTTCATCAAATGTTTCTCTTAACTGCAGGTCTGCACTTGGACTCCATTTAATGTTTTAGTTGGTTTAATATTACATTAGAGCATACAGGCTAGCCAAAACACAGCCTCACTTAACATCTGGCAAATAACTGAGCCAAATAATGAACCTGAAGCACTCCTTGTTGGAGTTTCTCTTTCAAGTATGTGAAAGGTGATGGACCTGTTTCATGAGAAAAAACGGCAGTGCATATTTGTGAACAGAGAAATTACAAGACAAATGGATTTTAATGAAGAAATTTCCTTTAAGTGATGGATGACTGGTCCTCATAATTATTTGCAGGATGAAAAATGTCTTTAGAAAGCATTAGAGGGACACCATTCAGGATTGCCCCTGAGGTGTCCTAGCACAGAAATGCTTAGGAAGCATTTAGAGGGACACCATTCAGGATTGCCCCTGAGGTGTCCTAGCACAGATCTTTTCTCTTCTGTTTTCCATTTCTGGTCTTCTGTTTATCAGTGCTTTCTCAATCCTTTTGCTTGGTGGAAGGGAAGAAATAGATGAGTTGAAACTCATACAGTGCAGACTTTCCTTCTATGGAAAAGGTTGGCAAAGTGAAGCTTATAAAGTCATTAACAGGCTGCATACTTATAAATCATATTAATTTTGTTAAATGCAATGAGAATTTTCATTGAAAATAATTTTGTTCTCATTTTCCTTTTGCCCTTCAGAGACAACCTTTTCAGAAGTCCTTTTCTGAAGTCCTTTTCTCTATAGTTTTTAGATATTATTTCTTTTTTTCACTTCTCCCATGCTTATGAGATAGCTGCCAGTTCTCTGCCATTGCTCCCACCCAAGCCCATATCTCTTTGAACTCACCAGGATGTCATTATTTCAACCAATGCAAACTCAGTATATCATCTTTAGGGTTCCAGTTTTTTATTTCTGTGGCACTACTAGGTCTCTTATTGACACATAAAACTTGGGACCAGTACCTGCAAACATACCAGACTTCCTCAATTTATTTTCCCTTTATAAAATAGATTATACGGTAAAATTTGGGGTAGTTTGGGATAGGGAGACAGGAGAAGAGATGGAATGGGGGAAAAGAGAGTTTGGTGACAGGAGGAGAGAGTTTTGGTGACATCTCACACATAATGCTGTGGTTGTCTCAGGACTAGCTTTACACGTTCTAGTCAACATTTCAATAAGACTAAGTTACTTCAGAAAATATTCTATACTTTGGAGGATAATTCTGCCTGCAGGTGTAATATTAATTCTTTTATACTTTTTGCATACCTCCCTCATTCCTTTCTGACAGCTTGGTTTCATGTTTCCCAAACTTCCACAGATTCTTTCTGACCTACGTTTTTTGATCCTACCTCCTTATGTCTGTATTTTTTGGATTGAAAATTATATAATTTATGGTAAATCCAAGAAGCTGGGAGGAGGACAAATATCTCAAAAAATGGAACAGAATCTTCACCACTGTGTTATTTCTGACCATATTCTGTTCATAAATCATCAGGGAACCTCATCTTTTACTTAATAGTATTCTCTGAAAAATGATGCCAGTAAATTGCTTCAGTCCTTAGACTTTGGGCCAATTAGGAGTAACAAATCACAAACTGTGAAAGTTCAAATCTCCTTCAATCCTCATTATGGAAAGTTTTGCTCACTACTGGAAAACTGTCAACTACACCTAAAGACGTGATCTTCAGGGCCAGTACAGGACATTTTACCACTCACTGAGAACACAAAAGTGGATTTTTTTCCTGGATGTCATTGGGGTAAGTTTTTACATACAGGTCTGCCTCTGGCCATACATTGGGAGTGGTAGAGCTTACAGAACCAGTTTAGATTTGTGGTGGAGAATATCTTCTCCCACAAATTCTGCCAAGAGTGTATGTATGCACAGATAACAGAGGCAAGAAGGAGAGCTCTAAGCAGATGTAGAGAAAAAAAGGAAGAAAAATACCTTTATGGGAATGGCCTTTGCCTCCAGCAGGTCTCAGAAGACCTGATGGTGCTTTGGGTGGAACCCTTCAGATCTTCTCATAGGGGAGCAGAAACCTACTAAAGCCTATTCTGAGAGGAAGTTTGCCCTGCCCTGATCACAAGAATTACCTGTGGAACAGTCTACACAGTCTGGGAAAGCTGCATTTCCCTACTGTAGATCTCATAAGCCCTATACAAGCTGTCATGTGGATTTAGGAACCCTAAATGTTTGCATAAGTGTCTTTTAATGATTAAATAATTGCCCCCTGAAGCACCCCAAAAGAAGCCAAAGGAAAGACGAATCACCATCTACAAAAGATTAAAACAAAATTTCAAGTTCCTGCGCCAAGACATTTTGTAGCTTCTATGAGCCAAAAAAAAGTTAGGAAAACTTTCAAGATGTGAAACCACTTCCTTTTTTGAGCCCTCCTGTCTCCCAGACATCTTGTTGAATTTACCTCAAACTTTCTATTAATTTTCTACTTTGCCAGAATAACAAACTTCTGAAATTCCAATTGGTTTGGTCTGGTAAAAGGCAAAGAGCTAAAAAAGTTGGTCCAGGAGTAAAAACCTGCTGCCAACTTTAGTATAGAGAGAATATAAAATGAGAAATCTACTCCAGTAAACCAAGAGCATGGGTTGGGTACACAATGCTTATTTCTGAGCAGTAGCATCTAGTGCCATTTAGACTGATGTCACAGCATTAAACCAGAGTTTTACTTGGATCACTCCTCAGCACTTTGTACTACCATATGAAACAAGCATGTTAGCAAAAGATATGCCACCTTTCTGTTTCTTTGGTGCTGCTGTCAGAAGGACTTGATGCCCTCCCATGATTTGCATAATCACATGGAAATATTATTCGTAATGTTTATTGATAAGATTTATTCCTAAAATCAAGTAGCACCCTCTACTGGGCAATAGGTCTTCTTCTGGGCATATTGATCTTCTGCCTTAAATAAAATATAAAATGTCTTGCCTTAAGTACAATGCCTGCATAATTGTCTATGCTGGAAAATCAGAGAATGAGACATTAGTGTAGAAATATAAGGGTGAGTGCAAGAATATAAAGCATAGAACCACTGTGAAAAAATTATATACTGTGTTTCGGGGTTCAGCACTATAAATTTTGATGGAGTTTGGCTATTTAACACCAAAACAGAGTTGGCCAAAACTTTAGGGTTAGCTTCGTATTTAGATTTCAACAGATGCTGAAAGCCTGAGCAGAAACCCATTTGTTCCATTTGTTGGCATGGATATTTTCTCTCCAGATCAGTGAAGGTATACAGCTTTTTTAGAAATATTTGGAAAGACAGCTCATGGTCCCTTTCAAGGTAATGCAAGAGATGCTTGTGTTGATTCTGCAGCACTACTGAAGTGCTGTGGTTTTAGTTCAGATCATGCAGCAGGCAAACTAGACAGATTGCCCTTCTTTGCACTCCACTTCAGAGCCCTTAGTGGGTTCTTTCAAGGTTGAGAGAAAGTTGGCTGTTACTGTTTTAGACTCCATAAATGCCTAATATCATTTTCTCACAGAATCTGGCAAAAACCTCTGTCTGATCTCTCCCAGTTGCACTCTCTCTCTCTCTCTCTCTCTCTCTCTCTCTCTCTCTCTCTCTCTCTTTCTCATTCTCTGCCTCTAAGGAAGCATCATCTAAATGGCTATTTTATTATTTGTCTTCTGTCTCCTTTTCTGTCCCTTTCCAGGAGTGCTGTGACATGTCTGACCAGAAGCAGCACATCAGAGTCTAAGGACAGTTTGTTAGAAGAACAGCTGTGCAGGAATGACCTGGTGATGTGGCACTTGGCTGAGAAAGCAGTCTTCTGAAAGCCAGTTCTGAACAGCCCTGAAATCAGCGAGTGTCTTCCTGTCAGTCTAGGGCAGCTTGGACCAGGCCCATGTGCACATCTGGATGCAGTTTGTTCAAAAGTGCCTGCACTACCCCACCTTTTATCTGGTATCACTTTTTACAGGGATAAAGGAAAGCCTTATATCTGATGCTCCTCTGTTTCATGATTCTTTTCCAGTAATGAGATTAATATGTGACTTTCTCATCTGTTTAATTTATTGTTGCTTTTGGATTTAGACTTTTTTCTCTGCTGTCAGTATAATAACCTCAAAGAATGTGCAAACACTTATTTCAAATGCATGAGTTGCTTTTGGTGATTTTGGTGGGGGGCTTTTTGTTTTGTGTTTTGTGTGGGTTTTTTAAAAGTAGGGATATATGCTTTTGCCTGGGCTAAGTATACTAGCTCACAATACTGCCATTGAATCAGATAAAAGCATATCTGGGGGAAGTGAACTCCTTGGCACATCTGATAGAGAGAAATTTAGTAGGAAAAAAATCGAACTTAAAACATTTCTGTAAGTTGTAGCAGAAGTCAGTCTGTATTTGGTAAATTCTGATCTTATTTCTTGCACTTATTACATCAAAACTAATGCAATTATTTTTGAAAGTTCAATTTCAAGTATTCAATAGTTTCTGTGAGATTTTATTCTCACTACTGCACAGTTATAGATTATAGAAGGAGGACAATGTATTTGCTCTTCATGGCTGGAAATTCCTCAAATTTCAAAGCTGGAAACTTTTAGAAGTGGCTACTCAAATGTATCATGGAAGAGATAATACCCCCTCTGTTTGCCTTAAAAATGTGGCTCATGAGTAATGTCAGAACACTTTTCTTTTACTGAAATATGACCTGATTCTGTAACTCTAGCTTTACTTAGGAAAAAATTGGTTTGTTAAAGAATTCACCCAAGCCTATTTTCAGTGGTTACTGAAATGGGTGGGGAATACAACTTAAAATAAGGTACAATTTTGTCCTTATGTAGAAGATTTTAGTAACACCCACAGTAGAATCAAGTTATATTTTTGTATTTAAAATGCAATACTGACCTGTTTTTCAAGGCAGATGTTACATATAATTTTGTATTATCCTTTGATGTTAGTACACAGTGGTAAAGAATTTTTGAGAGTACATAGACTTGGCATACTGAGAAGAAAGATTTAGAATATGATTGTTTTGAGTTGGAAAAAAAAAATTCAAATAAGGAGATTTTCCTATATTTGCAATTGGAAATTGGCTGGAATTCTTCATGAAACTCTTGGATTGCACACCTAACCTGCTTGTACCTGTAAGAAAATCAGATTATTCTTGTAATACATTAACCATCCTTTCCAAAGGGTTGTGAAACATAATTGTCTCCAACATGTCCATATAATTCTTTTCTCCTGGAATTTTTAAAACATTTTTACATGTGCCATAAATTGTAAATTATTTTATTGAAAGCTGTACAAAGGAAGGACTTTTGTAGTTTGTACTATGATGTCAAAGTTTTTGTTCCTTGTAATCCAAAGCAGCCCTTTTCAACTTTTGTACCATTAATGAAGAGAATTCCAAAAGAAAATATACCACCTTTTGAAACATCCACTACATGTTATTTTTTCTGGAAATTAGTCAGTTTCAACATTAATATTTTTGTACTGTAATAGTGTATTTTTAAATTACAACATTAAATATTAATATTAAAGAAAATTTTGGAAAGAAAATTTTCTCAGCTCCTCAATTTTAATTAATATGATGTATATTTTTCAGTTATTTTCCTAGATTTTCCTTTCAGGCAAAATTTCTACTCTCCTTTACACAATCTCTGGACACATTTTAAAAGAGAGAAATATAAGTAAATCTTGGAAAAGTTGATATAAGGCTTACTGCACAGGACACTTCTATTTAATAGAATAATAAGGAAGTTATGGAAGGTCAGGAAATACTGAGAACAGAACGTGAAGATAATGGCTGAAAAATTTGCAGAGGGATGAAGATTTTAAACTTGTAAGTCCTAGACACAAAAAGGTGTTGGTGATATAACTAGTGCAGAAGTGAATGAATTGAAAAATATGGTTAATAATTTAAAGAAAACATGTTATCAATAAAAACTTATTTGTGTGAACTGAAGACAGAAACTAGAGGAAGAGAAAATGAAGATGGCAGAAGAAGTTACAGTGGGTAGACCAGAGCAGCAGTTGGTGACTGACATTATGCTGAGATAATATATATATATCCACAAATAATTTCCATATGTTTTAATGTCTTTTATTTTTCTCCCAAATGCCTACCAGAACATCCTTCCTTTTGTGTTTCTCTTTCATATAACAGTTTTTTCTCTGATATTTATTGCTCTACTTGCTAATTCTCCTTCCCTGATCAAAGTTCATGAGCTTTCCTATCTGATCAGCATGGAAGAGATACGTTCACATTTACATGGAATTAGCTATGTGAGCCATTTCACTCTGAGGCTGTGACAAACATCCCATGAAGAATCACATCTGTCTCCTTTTCATGGGTCTGACTTGACACACAACAGCACAGAGCTCATCATTGCTTGGCATGAGCAGCGGTCTCTTGTTTCAGCATCAAGATTGTTCCCTGATTTTATCCTGCTTGCTTCCAAATATTAAATTGTCTCAGAAGATGCTGCTTAAATTATGCTGATCACTTTTTGTTTAATAGAAGGAGAGATAGTCCAAGCTGAATGTGGCTGAAGAGCTATGCAGTCAAGAAGGTTTCACTTTCATGTGACAGTGTCCCTTGGCACTCACCTAAAGCACCCCTCACAGCTTTCAACCCACTCATTCATAAAGTTATTGCTCCAGAGACTCATAGTCCAGTGAGTGAAGAGTTGGAAACTCCATCCCTGAAAATGCAGTGGGAGGTGCCCAGCCACTAATGAAAACAATGGTGGGAGGAGGACTGTTCTTAGGGATTAATATCTGTAGGGAGATAATCACAGGCTCCACGCACTGCTGAAGCCAACTGCAAAGGTTTCAGAGCTTTCAGTGGGGGCGTGGATGGGTTCTATGGGCAGGAATAGTATGACAATGGCACAAACCAGCCAAAACCAGTCGTCAAATGGCGTAGGTGAGCTCTTTGTATGGGCAGAGTTTTATGGGCTGCTTGAGTCAGCTGTTTTGGACAATTATTTTTAAAGGCAGCAACAGGCACTGAATCACACTCGTACATCTGAGTTCATTGCAGAACAAGTTGCTTTAGGCGCCCTCTGTGCATTGTCAGCCTATTTTGCACCCTACTCAAAGGACAGATGGAGCAGTATTTGCCAAGATTGCAGCTAATGTGCTAAATACACTAAGGAGTCATAGTTTACTAGCAAGGAAATTTGGGACCATAAAATGCAACAGAAGAGCTGGTGTTCAGCAAGACAGCAACTTTAGCAGCTCAATATTAATATTATGAACAGTATCAACAATAAACACTTTTTTTTTTACTTTGGATAATTTACTAGCCAAGACCTTGAACTAAAATAATCACTGATACTTTAAAAAAATCTTTGTTAAAATTGCCTTGCATGTCTGATATGTTAGAAAATATACATAAAATGTATTTGGTTGATATGAAAGACATAACCAACTGGCACTCAGTGCAGTTGGATCGAGGTTACAGAAGTAAGATTTGGCTAATTTAACATTCAACCTTCAAAATTCAGGACAGATTTTCCCAAACTGCAACTTGCAGCTGCAGAACATCCTCACAGTTGCCAGAAAACACCACTGCTTTCATGTTCCTGTATTCTTTATAAATATAATTTTCAAATTATGGATCTTACTAATCCACAAATACTGCTTCAGACAAAGCAGATAGTTGCAATATGAAATGCAACAGTGATTGCTCACATAGAAAGCAAAAGGATTTTTAAAACATCTGCATAATTGAAAGTCCACTAGGAAACACAGTAAGCAGAATGGCATGCTGTAGCGAATCCCCCCCACGCCTGCAGAGCCAGGTCTCAAGATGGGGAAGACTCATGCAGGGGGGAACAGCTGTTTGGAAAAGCCCTCTTGTCTCTGCAGCCAGGAAGGAAGTGCTCCTTCGGGAATCCTGTCCAGGCGTAGAAGCAGAGAAAAGCAAAAGCAGGGAGGCAGCTGCTCAGCATTCAGCAGCTGAGGTGAGAAACCCATGACATGAGCTAAAAATGAGGGTTCTCCTGAGAGAGGAGAGTCAAGAGTCCAGCCAAGACACTCTTGCCTCTTTGCCAGAATATTTATATCCATGGTGCAAAGAAGGAGATGGTGTAACACAGAAGACTCAGACAAATCTTACTGAAAATAGATCGCTCATTACATTTTACAGGTGTTAATTGTGACAGGAGAGCACTTTTAAACAAGGCTGTAAGTACAGAGGATGCCCAGGGGGGCCTGTGCGAGACGGGAGCATCTCAGTAGTACATTCCCCTTTGCTGTTCAGTAAATACACACCTGTTTGTACTACTTTGACATCAATAGTCCTTGAAGGAGTATAGCTATAAGCCTGCTAAGGCCATTTTGGTGCTTTTGTTGGTATGATACTACTAGTATAAGATAGCTAAAATCTTCTTTTTTCAGAAAATTCGTTCCTGTAACATAGTATCTCTTACCACGCAGTGCATAAACCTGATTGTCAGGAGTCCGAATAGAAACTTCCTCAATCCCTACAAAGTTTCCAGATGGGTTTTATGAATTGTTTGTGTGACTTGGGTACCTGTCTGCCTTTCAAAATTCTTACAATTCAACAGGAGGTCTGTTGGATATACATCTGTGGAAAAACACTTGTGGGAACCCAGCTGGGAAAGGAAATGGAGTTGAGGGAGGCTGCAGCTCAGCGCAGGGTAAGGGCGCTGGTAAGCACGCAGTGTCCTGGGGCTGGCAGAATAGGTAACCCAAGTGTGTCTGCATGTGGAGCAATCCCAGCTCTGCCTGCAATGTAGGCATGCCTTTGTAGTGACTGCTCCCTACTCTTAACGCTAAAAAGCTAAAGTGGCGTCTACAAGTCTGCCTGTGGGAAGGAGAGAGAGAGAGGAACTCATTAAATGTTATTATCTTGTGAATAGACTTGGTCAGACAAAACAATAGGATAGCTGAAGCTTAGGGGAAAGCTCCTCTGTGACGCATTGGGGTCTACATCATTAGCATTTCTTCAGTGACAAAGCCAGAGAAAAAACGTCTGTTACAGCCCTTTGAAAACAGAGAAGCCAAAGAGGTGAATGCAAGGATACACATGGGGATGTGAAAGATGGACATAAGGTAGGAAAGAGAAAAGCTGCTCTTCCAGCAGTGAAATGCTTCAATCAAATTATTTGTGACTGAAGAAGCAGAGAAGGAATCAGGTATTTAGACATTATAATGAAGAAAGTAAAAAAGCAGTGTGGAAGAGGAAGGATATCCTCCAACTGCTCAAAAAAATGTAAGAAACTCAAGACTAGAAAATATGAGTAATTTCACTTGGACCAATGTATTTCCCATGCTAATTAAAATAGAGGAATTCTTGGGATTTCCCTAAGTGCGCATATCTTCAAATATTCCATGGATTTGCAAAGTGAATGTAAAACATGGCATTACAAAAAGACTGGTGCTGTGGAATACGATCCAGTGGACAGTCAGGATGTGGGGACTTGTGGGTGGTACTTGGCTGAAGGTAACCTATGATTTAATTTGCATGATGAGTAAGAGAGAGGGATAAGGAGCTGTCTGATAAGGAGCTCAAAGATAACATTCGCTGCTTAGATCGTGGAGTGCTGAAGATCATCACACTGATACTACTGGAGATCTGGGATACAAAATATGATATTTAGTCAGAGTACAGTCATAGGAGCTTGATGAAAGAACCATAAAATTTGAATAATAGTACTATTCAAACTTAAACAGTGTTCACAAAAAATTTAAAAATAACACAAAAATTACAAAGCACAGGAAACAGATATGTGCCTTACCTACAATTAGCATTTGATTTGTATTTGTTGGTTTTGACACACTAACAATCTCTGAAGGGGGAAATACAAAAGACTAAAATGCACTGCCTAATTTCACAAGAGAGTGCATATTAAGAAGACAAAGTCCACTGCACTGACTGTATATTAGTTTATCACACTCAGGATGTGTTTCATTTATATCTCTGCCTCTGACAGCTGAGAGACTGAGGCTATCTGGAGACAAAATGTTTACTGCTGTCATCCTCCTCCTCAGATTTTCTGCCTCTCAAGGTATCTATCCACAAGAGCTGCTGAAGGACATTGTGCCAGCACAGACTAAAATAAAAACTTTGTAATGAAACAACATAAGATTGTTTGAGAAAATAAGATGTCTGCCTAGCATACCAAAGAAGAAGGAGGGAGGAAAAAGAAAAAGCATGTTGGCAAGACAGACAACTGAGGTACATGGCCATGCCAGTTTGAGGGGAAAGGTCTCATCATGCTGCCAGCCACCACATTCAGCACAGCCTTTGAAGAACAGGACTGTGCCTTCAGTTCATCTGAAGTGGACTGAGGGACCCTTCTCACTGCCTTGCTAGGGAGGGTACTGTGTGCAAAGCCCTACAGCAGAACGAGGAAGCTAGGCACATCTCAAGTATTTGGGCTGGTTTTCAGCAAGACTGCAGTGTCCTGATTCAATAGGTGGTTTCACTCCATGACGAAGTGAAAGAACTTTAGCTCTTCCGCTTTGACAATAGAGCGAGGCCTCCTAAAATAGCAATAGTTTCAGGCACTTAATACAAACATGCCATTTGTCAAAATCTTATTTGCTTCACAGAGATGATTGATGAGTGTGCTATTTTGTGCTAAATATGACAACTTTCTGGAACATTCCTTGTTGATGACCGTGAACTTTGCTCCTTGCAAGGCCAGCTGAGGCTGCGGTAGTGTAATGAGCACGTCCTTAGTGGTGACATTGGCATTATTACTTCTGGATAACCCCCTACTTCTACATAAATATTTGCCTTTTAAAAATGGGAGGAAAGGCCTTGAATGTGCTTAGAACACTTTGTAGAATCAGTTGTCTGAAAGCCAACTGTTATATCAATTAATTTTTATTTACATACAGGAAATCTTTAGCTGTGTCTGAGACAACTGGCTATACATTTTGAAGGATAGGAAAGGTCATTTGAATTATTGTGGCTGCATCAAAGATCCTTTATTAGTATCTTGAAATGTTCATACAGTATTTGAAAGAAAACCTTTTCTCTGGCTGCTTTATATTGTCTGGAGACAGCTGACATCTGCAGCATGTGTAAACCCAGAAGACTTTCTGTTAAATACATTTGTAGAACTAAGAAAAGTGTTTTGGGTGAAGAAAATATTTCCAACCCCCTTTGCCACCTCTTTTTTTGCCCCTACTCTAGGACACTCTGCAGCATGGCACATTGCAAAAGCAAAGTGGCAACAAAGCAACACCAGTTTTTAGTTATTCCCAGAAGAAGGAGCAGGAGAAGGTCCATGAGACAGAATGTATGCAGGTCACTCAGTGCATAATGCTGCCTCTGGTTCTTGCTTGCTTCATATACTTTCATGTAATTAATTTATTATCTGTCATTTCCTCACAAGACTTCAAAGGTTTAAAATCTTTGAGTGAGCTGAAGCATTACATGTCCTGCTGGTACCAAACTCACAAAGACTTGCATCCATTTTTTTATATAACTGCAAGGATCCAAGCTCTTAGGTCTTTCTCATGGGTTGCAATATAATTGGAATGATGCAGAAGTTCAGTGTCAATGGAGAATGAATGAGATAGGTAATGTCTGTAATATCCCTACTGGTAATCTCAATTTTCTTAGTATGAAGATCATTAAAATTAAAAAAATTAAAAATTTACAGAACAGATGGAGATATCAGACATTTCACAAAATCATCTTCTCTAGCTGACAGTAATGGCATGTACTACTGTAATATACATTATTGTGTAATTCAGAATAGATTAAATTATCAGTTTCTGTTATACCAAGATTGTTATGTCTAGTTGATCTAATAATATCTGTTCATAGTACTGAAAAATTACTCACATGATTTTGAATTTTGATTAAGGAAAACTCTCGTTATTTTAATGAACAGATGAAACCAAAATAGACTCACAGGAAGCAATATTCCAGTAAATCCAGTTTTTATTTATGGTTGAAAAATCTCTTCAAACATTGAATGAGTGCAAATTTTTTTATCTGCTATCTTGAAGTGTATAGTTTTCTCATTGTTTCTAATGGAGCATATGGTTAAATCTGACTCTTGGGTACTTTAAAAGGCCAGTTTTCTGGGAAAATATTTTGAAAGAAGTCAGTTTTCTGGGAAGATGTTTCATATAGCCAAGGAATTACGAAAAAAACCCAACTCCTCTCAGAACCACTTCTAAATCCAAATGGATCACAGAGACAAAATCTGCTTTTTGTAAGTAAAAAAAATATGCAATGATAAATTTTCAGCCTGGACAAAGTAACATTCCAAACATGGAACTGGACAGAAATGTGAGAGAAACAGAACCATTCCAACAACTGAGTGATTGGCCAGGTACCACCTGCCTGGGCTATATCCCTCCACAATTAAGTTACACCTGAGCGCTTAAAAACCCACCATGCCAACAGGAAAGGTTCAGCAGCAAACACTCTGGCCATGTTCTCACATTTCTTTATAGCCTCTCTGGATTGTATTTTTTCTTCCTAGAATGGAAATGATGGAGTAGCATGTGTTGCAGTGATTTAGTTTGCATAGAGCCTGGAATTACTCCCATGCACCACAACTAAAGGGATCAGAAAACCTTTCTGCCCATTGTTGGCCAACAGAAGTTGTTAGTGATTTGCTCAAAGTAAGTTTTGTGCTCTTATTTGGTTGTGTCTAGACAGCCAAATACTTTGCTGCTATCCAAGGAATGTGCAGCTAATGTCAGTGATGTATTCACAGGAAAGCCTTGGTTCTGGAGCATAGGCTCAACACAATCACTGCAAAGTGTAGAAGCCAAGAGGCAGGGTATTCTTCCTTGACCAGGCTATTTATTATGGGGCTTACTTAATTTCCTCCAAGAGAAAAAAGAAATTGTTGCAAAAATTCTTTAAAATTTCACTAATTTAAAATACAGATAATATTCAGTTTGATAGTCATATGGGAGAGATTTAGTTAAGAGGCATTTTAGTCACATAAACACACATAAAATTCTTGTATGGTCCAAGAATTACAAGCAGAAGAAGCAGAACTATCTTATGTTCTTCACTAGCAAGTGGAACTGCCTTTGGATAAAGATTTATGACCTAAGAAACTGTATTAATAGTTGACAGGTGTTTAGAAAAACAAAATTACAATCCAAGAGGTCAATATGAAGAAAAACCCAAACCAAACAGCACTTACATATTTTGGAAAGGACAATAAAACCCCAGCAAATATTTCATTTCTATTAGCTCCCAGTGGAGTTATGCCTGCTTACAGAAATGACCCATCATACAGTGATGGGTTGTCCTTTGATTGCTTCTGAGGGAGAATAGTTGGCTACTAGCATTGTAAACTACAACCAATTCTATGAAAGACCAGGCAACTCTCTCACAGAGAACTGAACAGATGCAATAATTTGTGCCAGATAATGAACACTGCCCCTATTTATCAGCTGTGCAAGCAAAAGCAAAGAGGTGACTGAATTGTCCACAGCCATGCAAGGAGAGTTAAACAAGGCAAACTTTCTAGGTGAAGGGTGGAGGCAGCAGACCAGAACACGAGGTACTTGATGTTAGATATAATACTAACATTGCAGTAGCTTTGTTTTGAACTCAACAATGTATCTGGCATCTTGTCTCTCCTATACATCAAGTGCAGGAAGACAATATGAACAGTTTCTAACTCTACCTCATAAACTTCCCTGAACAGGCACTGGAGTTACAATAACATCTTTGTTGGCAAACATTTCCAGGCACTGTAAATCTGTCTGACTCTACAGGAGAGATGGCTGATGTGCAGATCTCTAAGTCACCGTTGTTAAAAAACAGAGCCCCTGTTCATCCGTCTTGGGCCTTATTTTATAGCATACCATATAAATGAGAACTTAAAATAGTTCTTTATGCTTCCAAAGTGCACAGTCACTGGAAAGGATAACACAGCAAGTTTAGCCTTGGGAACCTGAATCAGCTGAGAAAAGAGCAGCTGAAGGACACATCTGTGTTTGCCTTTTCCTATCCAGAGGCAGCCCCTGCAGTCCATACCTAGGCCAGTGTGCTTTTACTCACTTAAGAAACTGAATCTTTTCACCCAAATGTTCACCAGACCAAGGCAAGGAGTCGCAATCTTTATCACTTAGCATCGGGGAAGCGGTGCAGTATTGTACAAGAATGCTCCCAAGGAATGTAATAACATGAGCTGGAATGACCTGGCTTCTTACCACATGAGGCTGTGGAGAGAAAAATAGCTATTCTTCCATTCTCATAAGCATGCAGGAGGACAAGCATCTATCCTTTGTTTTCCATGCTGTAATGTGCATTTATTAGTAATAGCACAGATTTTTTTCCTCATGGTTTTGACAGCATCTTTGACATGGGCTAGATGGAGAGGATTTCCATTTTTTTAAGAGGTTTAAGATTTTGAAAGATTTTAAGAAATACAAGCAAACACAGTTTGTTTTGACTGGTGATCTCAAAATGGTAAGAAAAATATTGGAGAATCAGGGCTATCGTTTACTATAAAGGCTTTCAGCTCCTCACTCTGCAGTACTATTCTGAACTTTAAAAGCTTTACAGGTAAGACATGCTTGGAAAAAAAGTTTCACCTTTTTTTTCTTTCCCCCAGCAGCTTCACTGCAGAGCCATATTTAGAAATGCTTGATCTGAAGGTGTTTGGATTTGGCAGGGAATGGCTATGATGCACTTTCCCCAGGGCCTGGGAAAGAGAAGCAGGCTGCAAAGACAGCTTTCACAAGTTGCTTTGAAAGGCAGTGTATAATTATAGAGGCTGGCAATGAAAGACAGAGCAGCCTCCAGGGATACCCCTTTCCTATTCTGCCACTTGCAGGGATTCTTGCCTTTGCAGTCAAGTTCTGTCGTGTCCGGAGTAAGAAGCTCGGTCAGCAGGGAATGAAACAGCTTGCATCATCTTTCTCCTTCAGCTAAACTATTAAAAGGAGGCATGTCTAAAGCTTTTTTTTTTTCCTCTTGACAGACCTGTGACTCATGAATACTGCAGAAAGGAGAAACCAATAAAAAACTATTTCTACTCTTTAGGTTTTGAGCTTCCCTGTTAGGGATCACATAAGGTAGAGTGTTCACCACCTTTGTAAATAGTGCTATTATGATTTATTATTATTACTATTATTACTAATACTACTACCATGACCTTGTATTTAGACACTTTACATCCACTCTAAGAACAGGTTAAAGTATGCAGCAGATCTGTGCAATGATGCCTGAAAGCTTTGTACTTTTGAAAGCTCAGCGCTAGGGCCACCTGCAGAGCTTTCTGAGAAATGTACACCACCTCCAAAGATTGTTTTCAAAACCAATATTGGCTTCCCACAGCCAGGACCTGTTCTGCTGAGTGCCAGAAACTCCTTTTACCAGCCTCTGGTCCCCCTTTGTGCTGTGCATTATTTCTGCTGTAGTTCTGGTGGCAGAGATGGGAGGGAAGTGCTATGGAGCTTTGGCAAACTGCATTTTTTTCTGTCAGCAGCACCTTCTCCCCCAAGTTTACGTCAAACCCAGTGCCAAGTCTGTGGCTTAAGCCTATCTCTGCACTGGACTCCCAAAGAAACTAAAAAAAAAATAAATTATTGCCCCCACATCTCTCTGCCTTATGCTAATTATTTTGGAGACAGATATTATGTGCTAGATTCTCTTTAAAGCAATTAAATAAAACCCCTCACATACTAGGGGATGGAAGAGACATGAAGAATGGAGAAAAAAATAGGCTAGGAAATTGTAAAATAAAAGAGAACACACTGCAGTTTTAAAAGATTTTCTCATTTGTTATTTTTATTGTCATTTTCAAATTAAACCTGAAACAGTTCAGCTGAAATGTATGTCAATATGTAGCCAGGAATTTTGTATATGTTATTAGTTCTGATGTACCTAAAGACCATTTCCATTAGTGATATCATAGACAGCAATAGCTGAAAATACAGAATTCTCCCAAATTTACTTCTGGTTCTTTTTCTGGAATTCAGGATGTTGCAGAAGACCCTCCAGAATTTAGCTGTGCTACACATGCAACTAAATGCAGTAGAATGGAAGTGGAGTTTCTGTCACATTGATTCATTTCAGCACCTGTTTACTTTCCAAATTGGAACAAAAGGTCAAAACACACTGTGCTTGACAGAAATTATAAAACATTTTGATTCAGAAATACTAAACTAATTCATTTTGCCATTTTTAACTAAGAAGAAGCATTTTGATGTTATATTAACTAGATGAATTCACTGAAGTCAAATTATTTTGTTTCAGTTCTCAGAAACTTTGTTTTATCCTTTAAAATTAAACTATTTCCCTGAAAATACAGACATCTGGGAATTTTATTTCCTGTTCTGAAAAGAATTTCTGAGCAGCTCAACAAAAACCTCGTACCATAGTATAGTATTCTGTCAAGTTCTTCTTTCATTGTTCTGTACCATGTATATCCTTCATGTGTCTGTGAGGGAGTCTTACTAATATTTCTGTTTTTTAGAGAAATTGTCTCCATTGTCAATATTAGAAGTTAACCATTACTCTTAGTGAATGTGTTAGGATTCTGCACAGCGCAATGTCCTGCAGTCATGAACAGTCATGAGCAATTGGGATAGGACTTTCTGATGTCACTATTGCCTTCTATTGCAGAAGGAATAGGAGAAATGGAAGTTGCTCAGCAGGCTCTCCTTCTGGTAAGGAAAGTAGAACAGAAACTGCAATGCACCAGATTTTCCTGCAGCTAGTAGGTATAAAGGTACAGATTTCCCTTCTAATAATATCAAATCACATAATTTTATTAGAATTATCTAAATACTGAAAAAGGAGACTTGATTGCTAAAAGAAAGATTTAAAGAAAAAATTTTAATATTCTTTAGTTTCTTGGGGTCTTTTCATTGACTGTTGCATCAGCTTTCTTTAGACCAGTGCCAAATGAGTAAAACAAAGCAGTTTTCTGTAAAAGATTCCTGAGATCAGACGTAGATACTTTACATCACCTTTATCTCTTCTGCAACACTCCAAGAAATTCTTTCAATAAGTGTGTGAGATTTTAGATACTTCGGAAACCTGGGTTTTACTTTACTAGAACACATAGCTGCAATCAGAAAGATAAGCTGCACAATCTTGGGTTACATGTTATACTACAGGAGTACAGCTTTAACTTAAAGGTCTTTCTCTAGCAGCACAACCAACAGGGGAGTATCTCTACATTTTTGGAGCAGAGATGGAGATGCTGCAAAGAAGGCTCATACCATGCACATGAGAAAATCCCTCATGATCTTCTTTTTCTTCAGCCCCTCCTACACCACCCTTCATTAACTGACTTGGATGAATAGTTCAATAACCAGCTATAGTCAGTGTACTAGTTATATGACAATCATTGTACAGATATAATAGGTGGTTTTTAATTCTTTAAGTATTCTAGGACTTGTAGACAAAATGTATAAAGGAGGGCACAACAGTTCTATGTCCTTTTAAGACACATCCCAGTTTTCCAACCTGCAGTTTGTCACGTCTAGCAGGCATAAACCTGTATATTAGTCAACGTGTCTACTGCAAATTATCCCACTAAGGTGATGTTGAAATAGGTAGCTCAGCATAAAGCAAAGTCCTGATGTTTGTCTTTTATATAGGAGAGGTGTCTCTAAACATGCAGTGAAAGAAAAAAAGACACTTATGTTGAAATAACCACTCAGAATCAAAGCTAGTTTAAAAAGATAAGAATTTTTTCTTTGCTTTGGTTCTGTACCTTTTAATGAACTCGTGCAGCTTAAATAGTGGAATAAATATACTCCATCACATGAGTGAGAGCTAATAATAGGTAGTTCTCAACTAGTTTAATAGACTTGAATCTGGGATACCTGAAATAATTGCTAAAGTTTCACAATTGCTTAATATGTAAATCTGGCTAGCACTTTCAAACATGTGAAATGATAAAAACCCCAAGTCATTCTAATGTATTTTGATAAAAACCCCAAGTCATTCTAATGTATTTTAAACACCTGCAAGCTCTAATGATATATCAATATTCAACAAACTCTCTAGCAGAAAAACAGCAATTTTACTGGGGAGAATGATAGAGTTATAAGAATAGCTACATGGTTAGCTTAGATGAAAATAGAACTGATATGGGTGGAGGAATAAAATAAGGATAGGATAACTAGCAGAGACATAAAATAACAGACATCTAAATTTAGGAGCATTTGAATGCTTCAAACTTTATTTTCATTGGCTTTTGTGTAGCATTTCATAAAGTTATTTGGATGGTGCTGAGAGCCTATAGCAAGCACAGTCTTTGCACAACACTATTCTGTACACCATCATAATTTTTTCCTTTAAAGTCCTTAACAGAATAAGAATAACGATTTTTATGACTTTTATTTCACTTGGGCATGGCAGTCACAACAGTCTTGACTGCAAAAGTGGCATGTGAGTTTACAAGTAGCTATTTAATTCAAAAGGAAAATTCTCCTCATACAATTTCACCCTCTTCTGTTTAACGCCAAACTGGTCTCTCCTGCAGAACTGTCTGATGATCACTCTACAGCTAACTTCCTTAAAACCTAACTGTGGAAAATTAGTGCTGAAACTTTATGGCACTTTGACTGAACAAAGGAGGGAGAGTGCTTCTGTCCTCTTCACTGAAATACGCCCTGGTTCCTAAAACATGCAGGAGGGATGTGTCTCTCAAAAGGAGTACAATGAGAGCAGGTTAGTGTGGGAGGAATGGTTTAAGATGGTTTCTGCCCTGTCATTCTTTGTCTGTGATACCACCTTGCAAGCTGGGGCTGGACTGATGTCAGCCATGTGAAGGTTGTACATCTGGTCTGAACAAATCCTGTAAGCTCCCTCTGGAGTCAATGCAGGAAAATGAGCATGTCTGGAGAATTGCTCCAGACATTTTTGTACCTGACTTGCAAATTAGAAGGACTTCTTTCTTGCAGTCCATAATGCAACCCTCAAGGGTTCTCTCAGACTAGAGACCTGTGTTTCAGATGGCTAGAGCTAGGTGAGAGGAATCTTACTTTCCATGAAGAAATATCTTAAGGGTACACCAAAAGATTTTTTAAGTTCACACTAGGAAAAAAAATCAGGGCGACTCAAAACTGTGCACCAAGTGAAGCTGACAGCTGGGAGTTTCCCCTACTATTCTTTATGGAAATTTTTTACTCCCCCCAGTTCAACCACTTGCTGAAGCATCATTGCAAAGCTTATTCAGGGAGTGATGGAAGACAAATGCACAAGTCATTGTGACAGCAGCATTAGAGAGAAGACTATTCACATTTATTTCTTAGCATTGTGTTATGCATCACTCCTTATAAAAATCTCAGTCCATCTCTAGCTTTCTATGCCTTTATACCTTATGCCATCTATACCTTTTTATAAAGGAAGGTTATTCCTTTCTAAAGAGTAGAGATAGGTGTGAGTTACCTGACATAATCCTCATAATTCTCGGTGATCAATTTCTTCAAGATCCTAGAATCTGATATGTGTTCACCAAAGAGAGAGCTGAAGTCTGGAAATGGAGATCAGTCAGCTGCAGGTTGGAAACTGGAGGGGTTTTGTTCAAAGGACTTGAATAAATTTACCTCTCTGTATTTTCATATTATGAAAGAGAACCTACCTATTTGCCTTTATGGTGACAGCCCAAGGATGGTAAATTGCTTCCTAAAGTGAAACAAAAATGGAGAACTTTGCCTTGGAAGACTATTATGGCAGCTCTTTCCTGGGAAGATGTTCAGAACTGTTCACAGAAAGATCTCAAAACAGGTAAATGAAATGTGGGGAAAAAAAAAGTAGGAAAAGAAGACATGAAAGGATTCAGGTAAACTCTGAATGTTTACAGTTAAAATGAGTCACCACTTTCAAGTCTTGCTTGTCTGTAATCTGGGGACCTGAGTTGTAGCAAAGAGAAGGAATTGTGTGCAATTTAAAAATAATTTGCACAGCTGTTGGATTGTTATAAAGGAATTCAGATTTGGTTCTCTTTTACAAATCTTTTAATTGACTGATTGTTCATTTTGTAGAAATAACACAAATATTTCTCTAGACAGTTCTGGTTTATACTCTGTACCTTCATGTACACATGTTAGTGTATAGCTATATATTTACTGATACTGTGGGTGGTCTGAGAATTTATTTAAAAAATAACATTATATATCTAGTCCACAAAATGCTAACAAAAAGAGATATTTTTGGATTATGAAAAATTTTCATTTTCCCTTGGTACCTGCTCCAGCAATTTGAAAATCTCTTTGTTTGGACCCTTTGACAAAGGCAGCAGGGTGTGTGGTTTAGAGAGGCAGATAAAATTCTGATGACTTAAAAGAAAACATTTTTTTTATAATTCATGATCTCTAGATAAATGAACTTTCCTACTCAGGAGGGAATGATAACTTGGCAGGGAGGTAGAGATTAAGAACACTTCATTTTCTGTTTTCTAATATTTTTAAATGAAAGGTTCTTTTCTTTTCAAAGCATGAGTCTCTGTGAAATTAAAGGCTCTGAGTTGTTTTTAAAAAACTTACTTTATCTACAAAATATGGAGTCATGAAAGGCAATGTTTGTATTGAACAACTCTGTCCATGAATATTTCTTGCTCCTGCACATATTCTAGACAACGAAGGGCAATAAGTCATAGAGAACATCTTATAATCAGTAATTTTATTTTGTTGTTTTTTACTTAACTGATTTAACTCCTTACTATTTTTCTTCATTGTGACATTTAAATTTTTTATTTTGGAGACTCTACGAGTTGTTTGACCAGTTAAAAGATATATATTTTTAAATTCTTAAAACTGAGGTTTGGAAACTGTAATAATCGACATGACCCCTGTTAAGGAAGTTTTTTGCTCTGTGAAGGCAATGGCATAGAATGGGTTTAGTAGCTCTGTTGGTCCTGGTAGCACCTCTTTTTGTTCTCTTTATTAAATAACATTTAGCAATTTGTTTCTGTTCCAGTTCTCTCCCTCCAGAGTGCACCTCAGCCTCTCTTTTTTCTCAGCTGAGCTGAGGAATCACAGCATTAGCAAAGTGCCTGGGCTGGTTCCCTGTGCTGCACAGACTTCCAGAGCCTCTCTGCAGCCAGGGGAACCCCAGCAGTTGCCTCTTGCCCTTCTGGTGTGGTAAGACTATACACAGCAGCATACTGCATAGGGAGCTATATAGCTCCCAAAAAACATTCATCTCTCGAAAAGTAGTGGTATCCATTTTCTTAATTTTACTGGGATCAGGTTTTAAATTACGTTATCCACAATATTTTAAAGATGTTTCATAAGAATAGCACTTCAGATCTCAGTTTCCTTTTGTAAGCTAAAGTGCTCTGAAATTTCAAATATACTTTCCTCAAATATTTCAGTTTCATCACAAGGAAAATTGCATTTACATTGCCTACCTTACAAAGGCAATAACAAAGGCAAAATTTCTGGCATTGAGTGACTCAGTGAATAAATTGCAGCATTATTCCTCAGAGTACAGTTTGCTTGCACCAAGCCATAGGGAAACAAAAGAATTCACACTAATTCCTCCCTACAACTTCTTGCTTGGTGGCCCATGTTCACCTCCCCCTGATTTCTGTGGGGTGGAAGTGTTTATGGTTCATCTGCTGGGAACTGACTCACATCAAAAATAAGTAGAACCTTTGTGAGGCCGAGAGAAGTCCTGGCCCCATTTCATAAGTGCCTACTTTGTGTGAGCATGTTCCAGAAACAAAGTGGGGAGGGCTGAAAATATCAAGACAAATTTGATAGAATTCTATTATTTTATTTGGGTGTTTTTCTTCTGGTCTCACTTTGAGGCTTACAAAAATAACTGGAGTTATTAGGGCAATGTCTCCCCTGACTGCGCTGGATTCTCTACTTGCAATAGAAGAATAAAGACAAAATGCTCAACACTAAGATAACAAGGACAGAAGACAGAACAGAGCTTTTGGAGATATTACCGCTCTGCAGCTATCAGTCTTAATTATCATTGTTACAACCCACTGTACTGTGAATCAAAGCTCTCTCCAACAACTTCTACATTGTCTTTTTCTATTCTGATATTTCTATTCTCATATTCCTGGTGGAATATTGCTTCGGATACTAAGAGCAGTAAAACAATGATTTCTCCCCCCACCCCCCATGGTTAATTCATCAATACTACAGCTGTAGTGACAGGAAAGATTTGTAAGAACAAAGCCTTTCTACTAATATGAAATTATTTACACATTTTGTTCCCAAATGGAAAACACAATAATTACGTCAAGGTTTGCCCTTTGTCTAGCAAGGCTTGGGGTAAGTGGACAAGCTAAGCTAGTTTCAAAGCTGACAGTAGCTTTTCCAGTTTTTTAGGATCCTACAGCTGATACTATGACAAAGCACAAGTCTTAGCTGTGCAGTTCCTATTAATTTAATTGCAATTTTGTAGCTAAATACCCTCCGTAGTACTAAGTGGCTCAGCCTCCATTACCAAAAGTCAAAGATTAAAATCATTGCCCCTTGACTTCAGAGGGCTGATATTTTCTTTTCCTTAAAATAAATGAAATGTGCACTTAAGGCCATAATAGTTGGCAACTCCTTCTTTAATTTGAAATACACTTTTGTTTAGCTACAAGAGACAAACTCATCTGTTTCCGAGTGCAGTTATGTTATATCATTTTCTATGGTGCAGTTAATTATATTTAAAATTCTTTGTTAAAATGAAAGACAATAGCATACAGTAAAAAATGAATAAAATAATAATTATACCTTTATACAAGACATAAAAGGAAAGCTTAGCTGTTACCCTAAAGGCAATAATTCTGCTGAAAAAAAAACCCACTGCATATTTTCAGCTGATGTAGCATTTTGAGCAGGTGAACATGCCTTCATGCTTTAGAATGTCAGTAATTTACAGCAAACTGCCATGGAACAAAATAATTGGACAGAGAAATTAGTGTCAAACTTCTGAAAGTCTAAATAGTTCAGCCAGAAGGAGGGCTATAATTTCCAGGAGAAGACAGTAGCAATTGCAGACACGTTTAAGGACTGGCTAAAAATCAATTAACATAAATAGCTAAAACATATTTTTGTAGTATTGAGTCTCTCAAGACATGTTGCCTCATGCAGGATTCATTTATTTCTATAATTTAATTCTCAGAAGTGTGCATCAGAGTGGAAAGTGTCATGTCAGAGATCTGTAATGGAATTATTTCAAAATCTTAAGTCTTTGAAACCTAGCTGTAGAGGGAAAACTTTAATAGTAGCATTAAAAAAGCTTAATGTCTTTGGCAGAAGTCTGTGAAGTCATCCAGGTACAATCAGCCACATGAACTGCACGTGACAGTGTGATCCTGTGATCTGAACACTGAGCAAGAATGCTTTTTTCTGCTTCTGAAAGGACTCAGATGAGTTGTAGTGCTCTTCCATTTTTTAAAAATAAGTCATTACATTGTGAATGTTAGTGTGTGTGGAGGTAGGGAAAGAATCTCACTTTGTCTTGTACTACTGGCAACCTGTGTTTTGTGCTGAGAGCATGAAAAACAGTCTTCCTCCTTTAAGTGATTAAATTTAAATGACAAAAAAAAAGTTGTACAGTAAAAGAAAAAAAGATTGAAAAACTCTAAACAGTTAAACATTTTGGTTTGTGCTCACACACAGATATGCATACATAACATGAGGTTTATACACTTGCACTCAAACATAGATGTACACAATTTTATTTAAATATTAACTGGATTCTCAGCTAAGCAAAACATTGAATCACAAATCTTTTTTTAGTAAGTGTTTGGACATCATCTTTGCTTTTTAAGCAAGAGAGCTTCTTGCCCTTACCCATTTATACCTCAGCAACTGAAATGTCAGCAAATGTCTTTGGGAAGAAGGAGACTTTAATCACTAGATCCATCCAGAATGGAGTAGTGAGTTTCTGTCCTCACAATGTGAAAAAGACATTCCTTGCACATCCAGAGAAGTTCAACAAGGAAAGGTGTGACTGAGCAACCCTTTCAGACATACATGTAAGCTCCTTACTCGGCAAATTCTAGTCCATAACTGATTCAACATCAGTACAAATAAGTTAATTTTATTCGCAATCTTTTCTCTGGGAAAGCTTAGATGCTTTTCTGACTTCTGTTTTTCTTCTTTTCATCTTTTTTATTCTTTCTTTTGTCATTTTTTAAAATCTGGTTTATTAGATTGTAAGAAAAAAAAAGAAAAAAATAAAGCAAAACACAAAACAAAAACACATAAAAAAATACAGCATAGGAAGGATGTAAATGTGTGATACCAAAGCAGCTGAATTACTATCAGGAGCATGGGAGCTTTGATCATCCTGTCTTGGGAACTCAGAGCTCAAGAGAGGGTGCCAGCAAGGCTCTTGTTAGTGTTGTCCTTCAGGTTCACTCAGGCTGTGCAGTTTGTTTGGTTTCCAAGAGGTTCAGTACCTTGAACTTATTTTAACTTGGCAGGCTGTGAATCAAGGTAGCCATCAGTCTTCCCCCATAATAAATGATATTTAAATAGTTCAATATACTTATACTTGTACTTATAATCCAGACAGCTTTTAGTTATAGTCATTAGGCAGTTCTGCCTCCAAACATCATAAAATATAAAGAATGACTCCTCCAAAGAACAATATCTTTTAAAGTGAATGGTACATTAAACTGCATTAAACTACTTCCAATCCCAGGCACTTGATTTCTATTTATTTGAACTGTGGACTTGAGCAGTTTTAAGCTTGCTTTGGACAGATGAACCTGTCAGGAATATAATCACATCAGTTATGCTTTTCTTCCTGATTCTGAAGGTACTTTCATGAGCCTACTTAATTAGTTACTGTACCCCTAGCATGGAGAGGATAATTGCTATCATGAGTCACGCATTAAGTGGGATCTGGAAATATCCCAGAAAGCATCAAGTTTTCTCAGATTTTCAATATTTGATGCTTCATGACTGTTTTGGGGTTTTTAAGGATTTGTAGTTTCCTCTAGGAGTGAAATGAGGCAGAATATATAACAGCTACTCACAACAAACTAACGGTCTCAGAGGCCCAGCACTAACTGCAGAGATGCATCTTAGCTTTTCTCTCTCTTCTCTCCAAACTTTTTTAATTATGCTAATTTCTTTCCAGGTTCTCTGCTCTGCAGCACATTTTTATGCTATTGTACTCAAGAAGTTCTTTCTTGTTTCACATGTACCCAAGAAGATTTAGCTCTTTTCCTTTGAATGAATGGTTGAATCATTGGATATTGGGAATTGACAGAAGGCATCACTTCTGCCTGTCATTTCACAGCTCACTCATCCCTGGAGCACCATCCATCCTCTCCAATGGAAGGAAGTCTTATTAAACAAGAGTGATGTTATTTGATCATCCATGTAAAACATTTTTTATGTGGTACATATGCAACAAGGGTGAATTTATAAAAAATATACCACGATGAGCTTTTAACTTTTAAGGGCTTGACTTTGTTTCAGTAAATTTAAATAAATAAATAAAATGTATGCATTAACAAAGCTACCTCACTGTCTACAAAATACTGTAATTATTTTTCTCCCCACTATGCAGATACTCCAGACCCCTTCCCTTAAAGACAGTAAGTCCTTGGAGTACAAAAATCCTGGACATTACAAGTTGATGTTGCAACAAGGGTGGAGTGTCACATAGTTTGTACATTTAACAAAACTTAAACGTGCAGAGGACTGATGTTAGCAGATATCAAGACATATGAACTACCACCAAGGCAAATTCTTCTGACGTTTGCTTGGGTTTGAATTTATGCATGCCTGCTGGCATGCAATTTCCTATAAGAAAGTAATACAATTATAAGTACCTAAATATTTTGGAAAAACTAGGTAACTATTTTTTAAAGTACCAAGGAAATTTATTTTTTTATGACTTCTCTGAATTTACATAAACATAGTAATTGTGTCACTTTTTTGGCATGTGCTATTTGGATACACCTAAAAAAATCAATAGAAGAAAAAACACTGAAATAATTTATCTTTTCTAGGCCCAGAAATCCTTTGTTATTATATGGGAGAGGCAGTTATTAAACAGCCTGAAACACCAATTGTGATGAGAAAACAGATGCATTTAATGTACTGTCCTGCTCTTTGTATGTGCTGTAGTGTCCTACTGTTTCATTCCTTCATTTTGGCTTAATCCAAAAGCTAATGAATTCAGTGGAAAACCACCCAGTGACTTCAGTGGGGAGTAAATCAATCTAAAAAGTGTTTAACAGTACAGGATAAAAACTGATTTAGTACTCAATGTTATACATCTTTCTAATTTGTAGCCCCGTCACAGTAGCATTAAACCAGAGTCAGAAAGTAAGAAAGAGGCAAATTAACTTTCAGCTGAGGAGATCTTTGCTCTAAAATCTCACAATAGTTAGTGCTTTTTTTTTTTTTTTTTCTTCTTTGTATTCAGTATCCACACCATGGAGTTATGGGCAGAGGGGCTGAGTTGGAGGCATAGACAAGTCACAACACAGTAGATCTATAAAAACGAGCAGGTTAAAAGGTAGAGATTCAGAACACAGATAAAATTGCTCATCATAATTTTTGGGGGAAAAACATCACTGCTGGGTAGGTTTGTTTTGTCTTTTCAATGTTGAATCATAAAAGTTTATTACATTATTCTGAAATCAGTGTATCTTGATTTACCAGCTTCTCAGCTGTCCATCCCTTTATTCACATCTTCCACTGGGGTTTAAATTGTTAAAGAAACTGGGTCAGATTTCAAGTATTTTTCTGTATTATATATTTGATAAAAAATTGAGAAAAAATATAAATATATGCTGGAAATGTTCCCTCAGCAGTCTGGGCATGTCATGCAAAAAACATAGCTTTCACAAGTTATGAGACATTAATGGAACCCAAATATTATTAGAAATCAAAAATTTTAATTTTATTTTAATTTATTTTTTATATTTTTATTATTTTTATATTTATTTTAATTATTTTTATAAATAATGTCAATAGCATGAGGTATTAGCAGGGCTTTCTCCTTAATGCTGTTAGATGAATATGACTCCACCAATTTTTATGTGATCTCCGTTCACACATTCAGGGGAAAATAGCCTGGAGAACAACAAAAGCTCAATGCAGTCTTTGCACTTCTAGGACCATTTAATTCCCAGAATTTCAGCAGAGATTGAGAAAGTAATATGATCAGCTCTAAATTCTGAATTTATTTACTTTTTTTTTTTTTTTTCAGTATTTGCTGGTTACCCAGAACAGGCAACAGGGAAGAAAAGTTTGAAAAATACATCACTCTTTGAGGAAGGTTAAGCTTCTGTTCCTGTTACTCTGATCAAGAAAGAAACCAGATTTTCCTAGACAAACTGTGTTTTACTGGAGTCTTGAGCTCTGATGGATGGTGTTCTTCGTGGGTTGAGCCCGTCATGGATGGTTATACTTTGTATGAGCTCATTCACAGTACAGATGACAGAGACAAATTGTGTGCACTCATCCTACCTGGACATTCCAGCTCCTTGATTTTCACTTCCATTCCCTGATCTTAAATATGTTAAATCAAGATCTCTTGTGATAGCTGTAGAGTACTTCCTGCTACAATGGGAATTACAATGAAATACAGAGGAAATTAATGAGTAAACTAATCTGGATTAATTCCTCCCCTCCACCAGGCTGTTGGAGAGCACCAGCACAGCTACAGCTTGCTCCACCTGCAGCTCACACTGCTCCTATGTCATTAGTCTGGCTGATATTTCCTTGTATGGCAGGAAAAGTTCAGGACAAGATTTTTGATACACCTGCTTTCACACTCAGGACATTTTGTGTCTCCTAGTCACAGTCTCTGGTCTTCAGGCAGTCTGTATGACAAATGTCTCACAGAGAATCCCTCACCTTGGGAGCTGCTGTAATGGAATTTTTATGAGCCATCTAGCACAGTCCTCAGCTAAACTTGCCTCAGGTACAGAAAGAGAGAGAAATAATAAATTACCAGGGTCCATGGACAAGTAGCAGGGACAATAGGCTGCCAGTATGATGTAACTTACTCCAGTAAAACACAAGACTTATAAATATTTCCATTTGTCTTGGGAGAAATTGGGAAGCTGCTGGAAATCACAAAAAACCAAAAACAAACAACAACAACAAAACCAAAACAACTCAGATCCTGTTCTGCCTGGTGAATCTACCATAAAGCAGCCTTAGCTGAAGAGCAAAAATACTTAAAAATATGATATTTCTATTTTAAGTGTAGGTCTCACTGTTATCTATGGAGAAGTGAATAAAAATCAATGTAGATGATAACAGTGTTTCTACCATCAGGAAAGAAGGAAAAGTTTCTGGAAATGAATTTCCATGATCTATATTGTGGTGTGAGAGAAAGGACTACATTAGAACCATAGAATCATGTACATTGGAAAAGACCTCTAAGATCTTTAATTACAACTATTGCCAAGTAAGAAACAGGTAAATTCTTAAGAGACATTGGGGTTATCTACATTGTGGAGATTGTTGCCTATTTAATCACTTCATTCTAAAATTTCATATATGTTGTATATTGGATGCCCAGAAATTTCAACAAAACATGGTGTTTAATTCTATAGGTTAGCATACAACCATGGTGAATGTAGCAGTCAGAAAGTTCACAAACAGAATCTAAAACAGAATAAATTTCTCAGCAGAGATAGAGGAAACATAAATCTGGATGTTGGCCTTTATTTCCATATTCTTTAAATAAAAGTGACGCATAGGCAAACAGTAGAGATTTGCAGACATGACCTTAGTCTGACAGCCATTCCCCAAAGACAGTACCTCTTCCAATGGCAGTGCTTAAATAATGCTGCAGAGCACAAATAATGTTGCCCAGTTAGCCCTGGGCACATGCCTGCTTCCTGGCGTGGGGCTTGAGCTGTCAGCTGAAAGGGAAAAGGGTGGGTAGGGTCATGTGTAACTTCATTTCTACATACCTTTCTTTTATTGTTTGTTAAAAGGGCCTCTAGAACATATTTTTTGCTACTGAAAACTACAAAACTCATTGTTCCACTTCAGGGTGTTTGATTTTTATACATAATGAATATAGTGAACAGTCTGTGGTATGTGCTAACAGACCATCCATGAAGTCCTTGGATAATTCAGACCCAAATAGTTTTATAGTTGATGTTGAATTTACCTACTGAAGTGTTTGTAACATCAGTGAAGGAGTCAGGCAATTGGTACTGATGTGATTTAGAAAGACCAGCACCCAGCTGGGTGCAGTGTAGTCATACCAGAACATGAGTAAATACAGCTAAGTTTACTTAGAGCCCTAACCCCAGGTTGAGCTGTGAAAATTGCCATGGTTCATATGGAATGTTAGTTTGGCCTTTTGTCCTGACTGAAAATAAGGTAGTGGCTGAAGCCTGGATATAATTGCTGTCTAATGGTTAAGGCTTTGAAGTGGCCTGAGGACTCACAAGACAAGAGAGGATGACAGAAATGCGGAGAGCAGCTGTTAGAGCAGCAAAGATGTCTCTTTTAATTCAAAGGACAGTACCTGAAATCTGGAGTGACAAATGTGAAGTAATCTGCCCTAACCTAGAGTCTGACCCATGGCACTATGAGTGAGGTTGCAGGTGTCTATCAAGCTTTTGTTTCTGAGAGAGGACAAGCCTTACTAAGTTGCCATTCTGCACCATCTTGTAGTCCTGCAGGCATCTGAGACATCCTTTATAAAGCCAAAATTCAGTGGTGCCACTCTGAGGGCTCACTGCAGCAAGCTTCACATAGTCCATAAAGTTTTGGATAGAGGAAGGAATATACTAATGAGATTTAGAAAGGGAAAGCAAGGTCACAGCGGCTCACAAGCATCTGTGCTACCACAGAGTGAAACTAGCATGAGTTGAAATAGAAGGAAGGAAGAAAAAAAGTGTGAAGGTTATTGAGACTGATAAGTTTATCTTGGCCTCATGCAATTTCCACTCAGGGTCAACCCTTTTGTTGACTCAGTGATAATCACACAATAGCTGTGGGATGCGGTTGGGCTGGACTTTTCCTGAATTACCTAGGGTACTCTGTCACAGAAAAATTCACAGGGAACTTGAGTCACCTTCGCTGTTACTGTGATCTAGCAACAAGACAATTCCACCCAATTAAAGGAAATCACATAGCAGTTCTCACAGGAATAAATATATATATACCTCAGCCATAGTTTGTCAAATATGCCGTTGTAAAGCAGAATATTCACCTGGTATCCAAAATTCACTGCAGCAAAAAGAAACATTCACATCCAAAATTATTCTTGGAAAATAAGCTCTGCCTCACCAGTAGTAATATCAAAGACCCAATATTTAAACCAAGCAACATGACACTAAATCTATTCCTTGATAGCAGCTTGATAGCTATGGATGTCATATATCTGGATTTCTGGTCCCCCACAACATCCTACTCTCTGAATTGGAGAGATATGTATTTGATGGATGGACTGCTTGGTAGATGAGGAATTGGTGGGTGAGGAACTGGTTGGACAGTTTGGACAGTTTCATCCAGAGTGTCGTGGTCAATGGCTCAGTGTCCTGGTGCATGTTGATGACAAGAGATTTCCCTCAGGGGTCCATGTTGGGATTACTGCTGTTCAATCATCAATGACATGGATGAAAGGATCAAGTACACCCTCAGCAAGTTTTCAAATGAACCAAGCTGAGTGGTGCAGCTGACATGCCAAAGGGGTGGAATGCCATGCAGAAGGACCTGGACCAGTTTGAGCAGTGGATCCATGAGAACCTCCTGACTTTCAACAAGGCTAAGTACAGGGTCCTGCAACTGGGTCAGGTCAACATGTTATATCAATGCAGTCTAGCGGGTGAAGGGATAGAGAGAAAACCTGCTAAGAAGGACTTGGCACTACTGGTGGATTAAAAGCTAGTCATGAAGCAGCAATGAGCTCTTGCAGCCCAGAAGGACAACCTTATGCTGGATTGTATCAAAAGAAGTGTGACCAAAAAGGCTGAGGAAGGTGATTCTCCCCCTCTACTTGTCCCTGGTGAGACCCCATCTGGAGCACTCAGTCTGCCTCAGGTTGTGAAGAAAGGCCAGAGGAGGATTACCATAGGGCGGGAACAGTTCTGCTATGAAAACAGGCTGAAAGAGTTGGAGTTGTTCAGCCTGGAGAAGACTCCTGGGAGAATTTATTGTGGCCTTTCGGTACTTAAAAGGGACTTAGTAGAAAGATGGGGAAAAAACTTTGTAGCAATGGCTGTTGTGACAGGATGAGGGGTAATGGTTTTAAATTAAGGGAAAGTAGATTTAGACTACATGTAAGCAAGAAGTTTTTCCCTTGAGGGTGCTAAAACACTGGAACAGGTTATCCTGAGCCATTATCCCTGGAAACACTGACAGTGAGTTTAGATGGAGCCCTGAACAAGCTGGTCTATTTGAGGATGCTCCTGCCTATGGCACAGGCCTTACGCTAGGTGACCTTCAAAAGTCCCTTCCAGCTGCAGCTATTCTATGGTTCTATGATAGTGTGCCAGCACTCCAACAATCAACTAAATGAGGTTTTAAAGAGCAAAGTTTCTGGTTTTGTTCCCACAAAGTTACTACATACACACACTAAGTCAAGAAAGATGCATTAAAATTCTGAGGCATGCGCCAGGTTATTGCATTGCTCCTTTGGGTTTCTTTTTGTTTGACATTATGCATGTGTGTAAATAATTCTTCAGTGAGAAGGCCATATGTATATTCCAGTTTGATGGGGAAAAAATAAACGTGTACAGTAAATGAGTTTTGGCAACAGCTTCTCCCAAAGTCCTATTTCACACAAATTCTGTGTTCATTGCCTGTTTTTGACAGTGCATGTAGGAAGGAAGATCTGTTTACTATTTAATTTCATTACTGACTTTACTTGAGGAAACTAGTTTTTCAGCTAAATTGCAGTTCCATTGTTATTGCATTAATTTAAACTCTGTATTAAAGAATTTGTTTTCAGCTGTAGTTTTAGAGGCTATTCAACCTTTTTTGTCAAGCATTTAACTCTTTATATATATATATAAGCAATAGTTTTTCTCCAGTAGGGAGAGTCTTTGAGGCTTATAGCAAATTTTGATGTAAAGTTCTACCCTCTATTGTATCATTCCACATGTTGGAAAGAATTGTTGGAAAGAATTTTTAAAGTATACCTTTTACTTAGTAGCATGCAATTATAGAACTAGTTAACTAGTTTAAACTACTCCTTTTGTTTAATAATGTGTTGTGCATAGTTGTGGCTACTGCTGTTCTGACTTCAAGAACAATGGAAAGGTTGTGAGTGATCTATAAGCCCAAATATGTTTGGAAGAGCTTAATTAGAGGCAATCTTTAAACAGAAGCAGTATGTATTCCAAACTCCATGCCATCTTAATACTACACGGCAAATCTAGATCTGCACACTGAGGCAAAATCCTGACCTTTATTTGTGAGATTTTTGTGACACACACAAAGAGGCATTGAAACCCCAGCATTCTTCTATAGGCTGGACCAGGGATAGGACCAGAGCAGTTCCCAATCAACCACATGAATGGAATGCTGGAGGAGGTGGCACAGGCCACTGCTCATGGCACCAGATCTCTTCTTATTAAAGTGGGTGCAAGGCTAAGATTAGATTTGAGCTCCACAGTTTGAAGATAACTTACTTCTTAAAAAAAAAAAAAAAGAGAACATGCTTAATTAATGATTTTTTTTTCTTTTTTCATTGGCCCAAAATATGCCTGTGTAGGCAGTCCTCAGCAAACAAAGGCATCCGTGAACTCAATTTTTTTTCTGCACTAGGGAGGATTTCTCTCTTCATGTTCCAATTTATCATTCCTGGTCATTCTCTCTTGAGTGCTATTAAGTAACCACTGAGGACAACAGGAGTGCCTTGTAGCGCAGAGGAAGAAATGAGGGAAACAAAGTCTTAATCTGGGCTCCTCTTTGGAGGGAGCTGGAGACTGGACATTTTTCTCCTTAAGTAGACTACATTGCAGGTGGGAGCCAGACAATGAACATACCTTGGCTGTAACCACAAGGAGACAAATGGAGGAGATAAACTGTGCAGCTGCCAGGACTATTCAGTACTGAGCTACCATTGTGTCCAGTTCAGCCTGTGCACTTCAAGCCATACAACATTCAGCTCCAAATGAAAAGACCCTGGGTTTTCTCCATGTAGGAAGCATGTTATCCACTATGATACACACTGAACTCAATATACAGAGGGAACAAAGGGCAAATGCTTTGTTGATATTGTTTCCTTGTCAAAGCCCAGTGGGTCTGGAGTACTCAGCTGTCTGACACATCCAAAAGGTGATGACCAATTGTTCACAATCCTGTGAGCAACTTCTCCCGGCAGTTCTCAGAAAAAGCAGTGCTGTGACGACGGAAAGGCACAGGATGTTACGGGATCCGTCTATGGCTTCTGGGATGTGGGAAGCAGAGAGCACTCTGTTTTCGGAGGATGCATAGCTGTAAACAGGAAGCTTTGCAGGGCACAGCTGAGTCCTTGGGCTCTGTGCAGGACCGGGGGAGAAATCTGCTGAAACAGGTAGTGGTAACCAGCATGGACAAGGCATAGACTGTTTGGATTTCCTGAAAGTATATCATTCAGCCTTGTCACTGATAGCCAGCCCATCAGGCCAGCTTATGCACTGTTGTGTTTTCAAACAGCTGAAAAAGAGCTGAGCTCTGAAATCTGGAGGATTTTGGAAGCATACTAAATGTAAACACCTGCTTCCTTAAGACTTTCCACTTCGGAAAGCACCTAAGTTAACAGTGAGTTGTTATACCAGTATTATGCAGAACTACTGCCAAAATTTCATTGAATTAATTTACTACTAGTTCAGTTAATTAGAGTCCAAATCATTTCAGCCAACCCCTGACATAAAAGGTTTGACGAGCTGCAGGAAAACTGCACAGGAAAGGGGAAGGAATGGGATCCCTAGAGTGCTTGAGCAGATCTCCTCTGAAACAACCAGCAGTCAAAAAATTCAAATAAAAATCACTTGTCAGAAGAACTTCATATTTTTGGCTGTGCAGTGAAAAAGAGCCAGGGCACTTGCATAGCACAGATTTAACCTTCTGAGCCCTGCCCCTCCCTCTTCCTCAAAAATCCTGTTGCAAAATCCATTCCCCAAATTATTCTAGTTTTGCTGGCACTAAGATGTATGAATTTAATAGGTTGACAAAGCATCATGGGAAAAGATAAGTGTTCCAGCATGTCCACTATTGTGTTTTGTGGTTTGGGCAGTCACTGCTGCCAAATGACCACTAAAGAAAGCAGCACATCTGACAACAATGTTATGCTACAGCATTAATGAGTAGAGAAAAACACATCAGTTTTGGAGTTTACATTTTAGTCATTATCCCAAAGACAATTCCCCAAGACCAAGATAGGAGAATGAAGAAAGGAACTGCAAGGCTATGTCTTACAATTTAAATTTAATGCATTCACCACTATGCCTTGGTTTTTACCTTCTAAGGCAAGCAGATAAAACTCAGGAGTCTAAAAGGATCTTCATCCTGAGCTGGCCACTTCCTATGAAAATTTCAGTAACAAAGGCTGGCTCAGGGAAGATGATCCTGCAGGTAAGAGCTGAATATGTAGAAATGCTCTGTCCTCTCACCAGCAGCTCTCACACTGCTGCTACCATGGATCCTCCAGGAGAAATATGGCAGAATCGGGCACCCAGCACCTTTCCCAACAACTCAAACTTCATATGCTTTGTTATCCTTCGGTAGGACCTTTAAGAAATAATATAGCAGTCTTTTGTAAAATCTGTGTTATAAATAAAGGCTTACATTATTTGGGAGAGGAAATAACAACTAAATTGTATTTTTTTTTATATGGAAGTTAGTTGTCCACTATGATTTATATACTTTTCACAATAGATTTTGAATTGGGAAATAGGAGGCAAAGAGGGGAGCAGCAGAGAGCCTAGGAATGGGAATAATGATTAATAACACACAGCTTGCTCTAATAGAAACTGAGAAATATATTGTCTTTTTAAGGCAAGAAATATTTTACAAAAATAATGTGTTGCTTTATGAGTAGTCTGTTTGGCCAGATCTGTCTCCTAAAAATTGTCATACTCTTGAAACACAAGAGTATTCCTGAAATCTTTTTTAAAGTTTAACCCTCAAAAGGCAAACAACAAATGGGGACAGGGGCAGGAGATGAATCCTGAAACACCAGGAACTACATAAAGTGCATATTAACCCATGATCCTTTCTTCAGGTTTAAGCAAATATCTAGGCACCCACATGCTATTTTAGTATTTTCTGCACATCAGCTCTTAGTTGGTTTAGGGTCTGCCAGTATCTCATTACTTACAGATGGAAGAAGAAAGGAGGTTTTTGTCTACTGAAGGAGCCTATAAATCTCTCTCCATGACTTCAAACACCTGGCTCTGCTTACTACACTGACAACTAGCCCAATGCTGTCTCTAGATCATTCTCTCGTACACTATAAAACTTTCCTGCTTTATCTCTCACCTGTCTCTCATAACTACTCCTTAATAGGTACCAGGTGCCTCCAGGGACAGTTGAGGCTGACTCTTCCTATCACAGATGTTAACTCCTTCCTTGCTTGACTCCACATTATCAGTTTATGGATTTGGGCATGCTGTCCTGTGATGAGACCTAAAACAAGGTGAAAGAACTAGGAAGAGTCTTATGATCCCACAAATTAGATGTTACCATCCACTTTCTTTCCAGCAGACCAGTGAACAGAGGAGTGGATTCAAAGGCATGACATCTCCATTCTGTTCTCTGTTCTGTCACTGAACTGTATACTACACTGTCATTATGGAAGTGGAAAGGTTTGATCAACCAGACATTTATAAATGAAATACTATTTTCACATAAATGAAATAAAACTCAATAAAGCAGGGGCATGGGAACCATAAAATATTCTGAATAAACATATCTTCATGATCCACAACAACAACAAAAAAACATCACCAGTAACAGAAAACAAACAAACACAACAAAAACCAAACCAAAACACTAAGATAAGATGAAAAAGCATGATGTGGACTCTAAAAACATAAAGGATTTATTTTCAGGTAATTGTAGCAGTCACATGTTGCATTCCTAACTCCCAGATTCTATTTCCTTGTAAATTGAGAGTCAAATTAATTTTTAATTGTGATCTGCAGCTGACATATCCAGGACATAAGTGATTTCAGTTTCACCTACACTGACCTTTGTCAAATTCAAGTGAATCCATTCTTGGCATCTTTTTCTTGCTATGTTTCACCCTGTTTTATGTTCACGATGTTACAGTTACTTTTATCCTCTGAAATCAAATTGCTTCTCTCACTCTGCTATCTTTAATTGTGTTTAATGAGGATGAACTCTTGGATACAAGACACACAAGAGATCTAGAAGACAAACATTCCTATATATTTAAATTGTTGTATATTTAAAATTTTTCAAAATAAATGACAGGATAAAAAAACTCCCTAAGACTAAAACAGATAAACCATAACTTGATTTAAATACTCTGCGAATCCCAAATGAGCTACAGTGAGCATTTATTCAATGTGGGCGAAGTACAAAAAGTAGACACTCGCTGAGGGTGAGCCTTTCTGCAAACACGCATGAGGAAGAGTTGCAGTGAGATTGCCACTGCAAGTGAGTCCCCAGCAGCTGCCAGCCCATCAGCTGAGCAGGCTGTGACATGTGGATAATGGGGTGCTTTCCTCTCCACACCAGAATCATTTCCTCCAGATGTGAAAAGTGCTGTAGAATTTTAGTGTCCTTGAACCCCAAGATTAAAAGTCACTGGTCTGATGGCTTGTGGAGTTTTTTGGCTTTGGCTTAGTGGCATGAACCATCTGCTTGAATGACCATGTTTCTTTTCCAGTGTGAATCTGTCATCATGGCAATTAGATGAGGCTCACTGACTGGAAATAACATAAATAACATATGTGCTGCGCAGCACAGAAAGCATCAGACTGCTGGCAAGCTACTGGCTAGCACGGACACTTGCTTGGAATGTATTTCACCTTTCTTCTGAAGGCAACCATGTATATAATCCCTCTCAAGAAAATAATAAGACTCTAATAGTTTTCCCCTGGGTTTAGAGGAAAGAGCATAGGAGATGTGTGGTGAGGTAAAGATGATTTTTAGTCTTTTTATTATTATTTTCTTTTGGTTGTATTTTGTAACAACTTGGGAAAATTCAGTGGTTGAATTTAAAAGAAAAAAGAAATACACAGGTTACTCTTACATGCCATTTTCTAGGAAAGGCAACATACCCATGCTAAAAAAAATGGAGAGTTTTAAGAGAGGAGAAAAGAGAACTCTAAAAACAGCAACAGTTTAGTTCAAGCATATAACCTGATACAGGGGGGTGTGTGTGTCTGTGTGTGTGTGTATATGAGTATATATACATGGGTATGGGTTTGTAATTTATGTCTTTCTGTGTACTTAGGCAGAATTTCCTTTGGTGGCCTTGATGGAGTATATTTGTGTGACTGAGTCTTTTAAGCCACTTATCGTCTTTTTTTTTTTTTTTTTTTGCTTTGGGCTGGAGATTTTCAGTTTCAGTTTTGTGTAGTTCCTTGCATACGCTCTTGTTTTCTGTCTGATGGTGCTCACACAGAAAGTCAAGGTTCTTTCTCCTTGCTGTATTCCTGACCTACATCTATTACTTACAGTCATGTGCTGTGCTCCAGGTATCCAGATATCTCATATAGCCATGAAGATGGAGGAATGGAGGAAATCATACTATCCTGGCCAGCTGGCTTGCAAAGTTGCATATTTCAAACCACACATTCTTTTAGAAGTGACTGAAGAAGTCTAATGCTTTCCGTTAAAGCACGAGGCTAAAACTATGGCTGGCTTTTGGGGTTAATTGATTCCATAGAAAGCACAAGAGCCTCCTCACAGATCTGAGACCAAATGGCACAACATGAAAAAAAAAATTACATAATGCATCTTAAATAATAATTCATTCTGAAATGACAATTGCTATTTACCAAAACCATTTGCTTTTGTGTGTAGTTAAAGGAAGCTGGATTTAGACGTTCCTGTACAATCTTTAGCAATGAGTCCCAGATATTTCAAACAAAAAAAGCCCAGTTTTCCAAAGAGAGGTAAAAGATAAAGAGAATGTTGTGGTGTTTGGTGTCACCAGTTGCAGCAGCTACCCTCCTAAACTACAATGTAAGTCATGCCTAGTACTTAAACATGCAAACAATCTTAACTACATGGTAAATTTTCTTTATACTTGGGTGCAATGCAACTGTTTTGCACTCAGTAATCCTTATGGGTTCCTTACAACTTCAGATATTCTATGAGTTTGTATAGTTTGCATTCAATTCTGAAGCTGTACAGTGCCATATATGTTTGCTATGTCCTTAATAAAGGGGACCAGAAGACCAGTTTTAGAGGAGTGGAGGAAAAAAAAGTTAGCTTTTTTCTTTTGTATGTTTTATATTTTCACTGAAAAGAAAATCCTTAAAATGGGATTGTATGAGTCATAATTTACTGTATATTCAATGTTAAAAATCACATAGAAGCAGGTCATTTTTCAATTCATAATTAAAAAATCAAGTGATGGGTTTTCCTAGATGTTTTTCATAGAATTTGGGGAAAACCATCACACACCAGCAACAAATTGGTGAAGAGGGCATCACTCTCCACTCAGCTTTTATAGTAACTCATACCCTTCTCTGCTGCTCACAGGTAAGGGATCTGTGTAGCTGTGAAGTACCTGTTCCACTGTATCCTAAAATGGAACCAGCTGTAGGATTCTGCTGTTCTACATAAACATTATAGAACCATGTTCTATAAAGTCTCTGCTGTTTTGAGGTCTTTTCATACATGTGCATGACAAATTTTATCCTTACAATGTCTGTAAAAAACTGTAATCCTTACAGTTTAAAAGATACATTTTTTTCTTAAAGTACATAAATAAAGTACATAAGTACTTTTTTCTTAAAGTACATAAATAGCCTTACTTTTTAGAATAAGAAATATAATGAGGAGTATTAAAACAACAGCCTACAACACCATAAATATTATCCTATTTTATTTGTAAAATAAAGGGCTTTCAGCTGGTTTCAAGAGCATAAATAGCATTAATGATCTATTAGGGTAATTCATCAGTATACTCAGATGACCAACTAAAACAAAAAAAGAGGAAAGCAAATGTTTTTACAGAATGACAGTTTTATAAAGTACAGTTTGAAAAGGAAATCACCTAGCTTACACACTAAAACTAAAATCAGTATTTTATAGCATCTTAATATTATATAGTCTATGTTACTACTAAGAATTAAGGGAACAAGAAAAACTATCATCCAAAGCAAGGGAGCTAGGCAAGTAAAAACTGAACGAAGTCCCATGCTCCTGACCACTGAGGAACTGGTAACATGTAATTTGTGTGGTATTATGAAATACTGAACAAGTCTCAGACCAAACAATACTCTGCTTTTTATTTTTTTGTGTGTAACTGTCTCCTGCCAACTAAGAACAAAGTATATTAACCACTCACTATATACTTCTATTAGGAAAATGTACAGCTCCCCAAGTTTCTGTGCATGTCTTATCCATTTATTTGAGAAGCTGCTTCTGTCCTCGATTCCTTGCCATAGCAGTGGGATGAAGTGAATGATCTTGCTGCCTTTTGCTGTGATAGAGCTGCTTCTGTGCCTTTCGAGGAGTGAGCTCCAGAGTTATGGGCTGTCCTTCAGGAAACTTTGTTTCCTGTGCTGGCAATATTTACTTGAAGATGACAAGTCCATCCTTCCAACAGGATGTAAGTGATGTGGGAGTCACACAGCATGAAATGCACTTGGTAATTGAAGCCAGTCCTGCTTAGGGCTTTGAGAGGAAGCACGAAGCCTTGCATTCTGAGTTGTCAATGGGGCACCAGTGAAGAGAAAAAGGACAGACTCTCATGTTCTTTGTGGTCTGTGTCACTGGGTAGATGGGCTGCTGTGATTTGAAACAGCCATAAATGTGATCTGAATGCTGCAGAATTCTGATTTCAGTTTCAGCCTCTGTCTGGCTTTTCTCTGTGGTCTTATATCAAGGCAAGATGGTGTGAAGCAGGAAAGAAACTCATGGAAAATATTGAATGCAGGAACAGGGGTCCAAATATCAGCTGACAGCTCTTACATACATCATCTTGTCACCTGTTTTCAGACTTCTATGAAGGCAGTCTATTAAAATTAACACAGAGAAAAGAGTAATTCTTCTTCTACTGAAGATTCTTTTCTAAAAAACATGGTGCTGTTTTTAGTGCCACATGTACATACGCTGTGTATCACCAACATGATGTTGGTTGTTCCACTTATTGCCTGGCCGAAAGCACTAGCTGTTCAGAGTAATTCAGCATTAATGTAAAATCTTAATTACAATCTTATGCTTCTGAGAAGACACTAAATAGATAGAGGAGATGTTATACTTTTTCTTCACTCTGACTGGTCTTGACTCCCACACTGAGATGAGCAGCCCTATGGACTTGCTCTCAGGGCTTGACTTGCCAGCACACTGAAGTCACTATCCTCCATAAACATGTCACAGTCTATGTTCAGTAAAACACACTGGTGTAAACATTTGTCCTGTGGAACTATCATCCACAGAAGGATTTTTACAGACTTGGACTACTTAATGAATTATAGGTAGTCGGTAGATCATTTAGTTGTTATAGGTAAGCCCAAAATGAAGGGTTCTGGATCAGGTGCTGATCAGGTGGGTAAAGACAAGGAGTCAGCTAAACTAATGCTGGCTCTGTGACATCTCTGTTTAAAGCATGCCATAATGCTGGAGTAGTGGTTCTGCTAGCTGTGGCAGATGGATTTTGAAAACGTCAGAGTTTCCAACCTGCTTCCAGCCTCTGATCCTTGGCTCACTTTACCCTTTGAACCACGTGTGAAATTCTCCACATCTACACTGCAGACCCAGGAGGCTCCAAGACAGTCGCCAAATGTGAGGGATCCATATTTCCCAACCCTGGGTACTGACATGATCTAGGTCTTAATGCTTATAACAGAAGCATTCAGAAAAGGTATGTCTTGTGTCATCATCTGAAGTGATAACAAAAATGAAATCTACATCTGCAGAGCAATTGTGTGGAGATTTTCAGAAAGTGTGTTTTTCATTATGATGAATAAAGTCTCAAAGAAACTTACAGAAAGGCAAGAAAAAAAACAAATACCCTTCATTTTTCTACATACACCTTTGTTATAATAAGTAATATTGATCAAATATTTATCTGACATTTTTCTGTCTTTTCTATCTTTCATAGTGAGATCAGCTGTGACTTAGGTACATCTGCAGCTATTTCTTTTCTCTCAGATAATATTTGTTTTGGTTAAATGGAAACCCACGCTCTATCTGGTATGCTGAGACAGCTGCTCCCTTGTGATTGATAGCATTTGACTTTCATGTTTGCCTACCTGAGGCTGATGTCTCCTGTCTTGCATGACATCAAAGGGAGGCAGTATTGGCTGGCATCTTAATTCGTGGCTCATGCTCTCCTTGCTTGGCTGGGCCTAGAGAGCTGCCCTTGCTGAGTTTTCTTCCTGTCACTGTGTGTGTGTGCTGAGCCACCTTGGCCACTGGCATGCTCCCACACAGGGAAGGTTGCCTGGTGTCAGGGGAGCTCCTCTGCTTTCATCTTCTGATGTCCACAAGATAAGGCCGGGCGCATGCCAGAGCATTATTTTCACTAAGTCTTTAATGATGTGCAACACTTTTCTTGGGGGTGGGCTGGTGTGGGGGTGAAGACCTCAGGTCTGTTCAAAGATTCAGGTGACATGACAATAACTGAGCTTGTCAAGGCTTGCACAAATCAGTCTGTGCTGTCATATAAAGTGAATTGAGTGTTACTTGTGCACTCAGATGTTGAGAAGAGATTTCCAGGAAATGTCAGGATCATCTTTTTATTTACCTTTTGATAATGCCCCAGGCACCAGCAATGACTTAAGCTTCTTCTCAGACATGATGCAAAGAGTGTGTACTATGAAAAACCCTTGAGCACCACAAAAAGGGTATGAAAGAAAGGAAATACTGCTCCTATGCTGACAAGCTATTCTAGGAACATAGGATTGGAAAGGATCAACTCAGTCACTAAGTTGAATGCACCACAGCCACACGCAACAAGATATTTTGGTGTTCACAGAGCACCTACTTGAGAGTGGAGTTCAGTACATTAATTTTGTGCCTCAATGCCCTTAGTGTGAGACTCAAGATCCAGTAAAGAGATTTAGGATAATCTTGTCTAGCATTTCAGGGAAATGTTTCTCCAGGGAAGTAAAACCTCTACTTAATGGCCTGTCTACTGAGCGAAGGTCCTGCACCTGCATGAGAACAAACCCAGATATCAAGCAGCCTGATGGAGAATGGATTAAGATGGGCCCTGGAAAGAAGGATTTTGGGTACTCCTTGATGGGAAGCTCAACATGAGCTGGCGAGGAACATTGGCAGTCCAGAAAGCCAGTGTCCTAGGCTGCATCCAAATCTGCATGGAGAGCAGGTCAAGGTGATTCTTCCTCTCTACTCTGCTTTGTGAGACCACACCTGGAGTACTGCATCCAGCTCTTGGGCCTCCAACATAAGAAGAACGTGGGTCTGCTGGAGTGGGTCCAGAGAAGGGTCACAAAGATGATCAGAGGACTGGAGCACCTGTCCTGTGAAGACAGGATGACAGAGTTGGAGTTGTTTGAAGAGAAGGTTCAGGCAAGACCTTGTAGCAGCCTTCCATTATCTGAAGGGGGCTTACAAGAGAGAGGCAGAGGGACTTTTTACAAGGCACTGTAGTGGTAGGACAAGGCTTGATGGTTTTAAACTGAAAGAGGGTAGATTTAGGTTAGAAATTAGAGATAAATTCTTTCCTATAAAGGGTAGTGAGGTACTGGAGCAGGTTGCCCAGAGAAGCTGTGGAAACCCCACCCCAGAAGTATTCAAAGTCAGTTTAGATGGAGCTCTGAGCCACCTGGTCTACCCATGACAGGGGGGTTGGAATAAGATGATCTTTAAGGTTCCTTCAAACCCATACCATTATGCAGTCCTAAGATGATGGATGAATGGATCAGGGACAACTCTCTCTCTTCAAGGCTGACTATCTGTATGGCTACTTACACTCAAGAAGATGTGAGGGATGGTAGGTGATAAGTGGAAAACACCTAAAGTACCTTGCATCTCTGGTCCCTGCCTGCTTCTTAGCTTTAGGAGGTTTGACTCCCCAGTACAAGATACCAAAAGAGTAAATTCTATGAGATTTTCTGTGTGAAAACACTGTTCATATCTCCAAGGCAAGTAAACACAAATTGGAATTAGAAAGGCAGTACTTCTAGTCCCTGTGCTTGCAGATCGGGAAGACACTTTCTGCTCTGTAGAATACATTAGATTTTTCCAGCAGTGATGTGGTGCAGAATACACAAACAGTTTTGATGAAAAATTGTAGCTGAGACAGATAAACTGAAGACAGATAAACTTCAGACTGTGAAAGCCAAATCTTTATAAATCCTGCTTAACTATGGCATTGAAGCATGTACTCAACTCAGTCTGGAGAGGAAATTCCAAATCTAGGCACTTCCTACTGGCTTTTTGAAGCATCCCAGTTCCCAGCTGTGACTGCTGAGTGTCCCAGTGCAGAAGCCTAATTCCTTCCAGTAGGAGATGTTTCACACAACTGCCTGTAACAGTGAGGTAGCTCTGCATAATTCGTACCACTTCTGGAGCTGGGAGGCTGCCTCATAGGTTCTACTACAGTGTTACACCATCCTAACTCCCTCTGTTAAAATTTTGCTTCTGCAGTTAAATGACTAAAAAAGGTCCATTAGGAGAAACTTGAAATTTTGTGAGAGGATACCAGCCAATTACTTTAAGCGCAGCATCAGTTTTCCTTGAAAAAAAATCCCAAAGTCTTGATCAAATTCATTATTACTTCTACAGACACTATTTGAGAGTAGCATTTAAAAAAGTAAGAAGTTGTACTTCCCTAAAAAGATCTAAAGTGTATTTGTGATATGCAGTTGATAATGCATTCACAACCAAAGGGACTTGAATGGCATTGTTAGTTTCTTATAATCTTGGAGTATAAAACTAAGAAATCAGTGGTCTGTGGATAAATATACAGTTTTCCTGTTTTCTGTGCTGAGGCTCATGGTTTTGGTTGCACAGCATCAGGTTTTGGCTAGGAAATCAATGAGGTTTGCCTAGTTGTAAGTGGAAAGATTTTGGCCTAGATTTTTTGTATTTTGTGTAATCTGAGATTTTTGGTTGAAACCTTCAGAATGCAAAAACTGTGGAGGAAAGCAAGCTTCTTTACTTTCAGTAATATCTTCATATCTGGCCTAGACCACTACTGATTAAACATCTTTTCTGTCTTCTGATAACTCTTGCAATTTATGAGAGAAATACAGATGGAATCTGCTGAATTCGAGCTGGAGAGAGCTCTCAAAGATGCACCTCAAGGCCTACCACTGCAAAAACCAGAACTGCTCACTCTGCCAAGAGTGTAGAATTCTTCATGGTTACTCACAGGAAAATGTTCACTTGCCCTCTCGGTGCCCTTACTGGACTTCTGAGATAAATATCTTTGGTTTCCAAGATTCTGTTCATAAACTTCACTTTACATTTTGTAGAAATAGAGAAGAAAAAATACCATATTGCAAGAAACCACAAAGAGAAACTGAGAAAGCATGTTGCAGAAGAAAAAACATAGCATCTCCACATGAATGTTGGTCTTGGCAAGCAATGCAGTATCACTGATCTTGTTAAAATATCTAAAATTACTGCTCCATCAATATTATTACCTGCAGGGGAGGAGAGAGAGAGAAGTTCATGGCATAGTACAGAAAGACAAGCTGTCAGAAAAAATTTAATGGATAAGGGTAGAATTTTTAAAATTCAGATTATCTGATCCATTTTATCCCTTTTAAGTCAGAAATGAAGTCCAAGCAAATCACATCATTGCCTTCTCATATAATGATAAAAACCCAGGCATTCACATATTGTGATGTATCCCATCAGTCCTAAACATGATTTACTCCTGGGAAAAGCTTCTTTCTACCACTTGAGTCTAGGTGGCTAATGCAGCCTGGATGGCCAGTTTTTAATTAGGTTAAGTTTGACGAGATGAATCTTACCCCGGATGATTCTGGAGAGTTCACATTTCTTCCTACCAGTAGCATTTAGCAATCAAACTAACTTGATGGAGTAGGTTCAGTTGTACAATAAGCAGTTTAGCACAGAGAAATGCACAGTGTTTCATTTCAGCATATACCTTATTTATAAGAAGAGGGATTATGACAAGCACAGTAGTCATACTGATATGGATTTCATGTTCCTGGTAGGTAACACATTAAATGTGAATTCCTTCCACACAAAAACACTTAGGAAGTAAACATCAGTTTTAAATGTATATACAAATTAGTGCCTTGAAATTGTAGCAGATGATATTATCTCTTTATAGAATATTACTGAGACCATTACTGCTGTTTCCAGCTGTGTTACCTTTCCTTCGGAAAGGATAAACAAAACTAAGAAAAGAAGCTAGCAATGCTTACATTACTGAGTAGCAAATAGCTTGCTGTAAGACTCAGGGGTTTTATTTTGAGTTGATCCAGAATACGATTAAGAGATTACTTCCTCACCTTCACTGAGAAACAAGGAGGGAAATTAAACAGAGGGTGAAGGTCAAAATGAAACTCCGTAAAAGCAAAATATTTTTGCCATTTAATTTACCACTGCTTCTTTTGGGCTAGTTTATTTGAGATTTGGCAGCTTTCCAATAGCTGGTTTTCCTTAAGAAAGGGCTGATAGTGTGACAGAGATGTTGGAAAAGACACAGATCATATCCCCTCACAAAACTGGGGAGATTGTTTTCCTGTCTAGCTTTTGCATGCATTCATTTCTCCAGAAAAATAAGACTAGTACTAGGCTGGTTCTAAACTTCTAAAAAGCTTTGGTAATTAAAGGCTTATTTCAGCTATTAACTAAAATTTTCTCACTTCTCTGTGCTGACCCCTCAAATCCCAATGGTCCTCATAGTAGATTTTTACTGTTTCTGAAATGTGCTACGGTGCCACAGTACTGAGAAATCCTCTTGTCCGGCTGTGCAGAAAGCAGATGCCAAGGAGCACTGCTCCCATCCCCTCTCTGCCCCACCATCTAGACTTCTGTCATGAAAAGTGAGCACATCTGGAGGGAGGATCCTTTCCTGGGAGATTAGAGCATCTTGACATCAAGAAACAAACAATTGTGTGCATGTATGTATACGTATGGAGAGAGATAGAAACATATATGTGTGTGTGACTTGCAAGTATCAATAGCTCCTCACAGTAAAGAGAGGACAATAAACATTACTTTCATTTTAATATGCTTTCATATTCATATACTTTGCATATTCTTCAATTAACTAAGGTAATGACACAGTGAGACAGATATATTTTCATCATTGTAATCTATCCACAATGTCTTGGAGTAAATATTTGAAAGTAGAGAAAGGGGCAGAGATTACTTCTATTCTTAGGGCCCTTTCTCAGCCAAATTTTCCGAGATCCTTTTCAACAAGATGCATCTATCTTTGTTCGTAAAACTATGCCAGCATTGGCCATTTTAACTCATTCATCTAGCATAGTATTTTGTAGAGTATTTCTTAATAAAGAAACTTTTATATAAATAAATATATAAATAAATATAAATAAATTATTTATATATTATTATTTATTTAAATATTTATAAATTATTTATAAATAATATATAAATAAACATAAATAAAACACAAATCAGCACATATCTTTGAACTCAGTAAAGGGATAATAAGGAAAAAAAATTAAAGAGTCCTAATTCACTTGCAAGAGAAGAGGGGAAAGAATGAAAGGCAAAAGAAAAAGAGGAGATTGCTGTAAATTTTAATTTTTAAGGGTCTAATTTTAATTTTTAAAGGTCTAATTTGATTCCCACGCATATCAGATTCTTTTTTTATGGCTTTGAGATATGGATCACAGATAAAACTTCCACAAAGATTGTACTGTGTGTTTCTTCCCTCACGGTAACAAGTTCCTTTCCGATTTATATCCTAAATTAACATCACCAAACAAAAATAGCCCAGCATAACATATGCGAAGGTCAGGGACAGAAATGCCCTCTGTTGGGAAGGTTTGCGGGGATGCCTGCACGTGGTGGACATCCTGAGCAGGCACAAGGGCAGTGAGCATGTAGCTCAGCTTCCCATGTGCTTCATCAGCTATTGTTCTAAACACAATTAGCTGATAAAATGATTTCTCCAGTTAAAGTAGAACATGTTGTGTGGTAGGAGAGATTCAAAAGGTGAAAAAGTATCTTTTCTCACTTTTTCTCCTGCTAATAACAATTTTAGAAGCAAGATGCTTTTTATTTTTTTTTATTTTTTTATTTTTTTTATCTGACTAAAGGAAAGTGGCATTTTTCCCTTTTCCATAACGATGATTATGCTTTCTAGAGGTCTGTTCCTTTATTATCAGCCAAGGACAGATAAGGCAAACATGTAACATCCACAATGCTACCAGCATTTGCCGAGAATAAATGTTTATTTGAAGGACAGTGCAGAGTTCCTTCGACTGCTCTGAGTATCCATGCTGAATTAAAATCCTAAGCGCTTACAAATGAGGAGATTAATTTGCTCTACAATTATTTGCTGCTTCAGGACAATAGCAGCGACATGATTCATGTAGTTATATGTTGACATAACCATTAGACACTGACTTCTCAGCCAAATTCTACAACTGTGAAGAACTAATAGAAATTCTTTACTTCCAAAGGATTGTCACTGACAAAAATGTAGTCTTGGGCTTCTAAAAAGTCCTTCTGCTAAAAATACCTGAGAGTGTACAGTTATTCTCAGTCAGGAAAACACAAAATGAGGAGGGTAAAACTTATTTGACTTTAATAAGAAGCTACCAGAACCTATGCTGTCAGAAACTTGTTTGCAAGGTTTTAGAAAGCTTGAGAACTTAAATATAGTTACTGTTATGATTTTTACGGCTTCCTGTTTAAGGGCAAGACAAGAAGTGGAAATTGATCAAAAATAGCTTCTTGGAAGTTGCTTCCATACCAGACTGAATGTGTTTTTGCAATATTTCCAGTCCCATTTTCTGTATCAACAAGTTCTCATAAAAAGTACTTGAACAGCATGTTGCTGATTAGAACCACACCAAACTTGTAAACCTTGGATCCACTTGCAAATGCGATTTTAGTGTTTGAACCTCAAAGTGTAACTGACAAGTTAAAAGCAACAGATGAGTACAAGTCCTTGGAGGTATCAGGGTGGAAGATAAAGTTTTTCAACACAAAGAATGGCTGCTCACTTAGCCCTAGCCTGAAAAATACATGGTTTTTTTTGTATTTTCTGAGCATTCGACTGGTTGCTAAAAATGCTTTCTCCTGAATAATAGTATTTTATTTCCAGAGAATGACGTTTTAAAATATTTGCTTTTCAATTATAAAACTGTGTAATATGGTCCTAATTAACAGATGCATAAAAGTGAGTGATGAGATTTATATAAATCACCAGCAATATCTGGCAAGATAATATAGCAGAGATGTAGGAAACCAATTGTCCTTTATGGCCTTTTTATGTTCACAATTATCAGAGAGGCTGTATGGCTCTTGCAATTCATCTACACCTCACTGCACCACTGGGAATCAAACCAGACTGACTCAAAGACCTGTCCACTCCATAGTATTATTTTCTTCATAGGCATAAAATTCCAATTGTTTATTTTTAAAGCATTTTCCTCTGTGCATCTCTTCAGGACACTGAGGCAAACTCAGTTCAAAGCAAATGGTAAAACAGGGAGAAGTAAAGAGAAACACAATACCAACATGGTTCTGGTGGCTGCTGTATAAATGCTGTGACAGCTAATGTCACCCACACACCAGCCTTGTGCTAGAGCTCGCTGCCTGTGAAGATGCAAAATATTTTAATGGACCTGACTAAAATCACTGTTATCAATTAAACGTCCTCAAATGCTCTTCTTTCCTTTTCTATGTTCTTATTTGTTTTCCTGCCTCCTCCACCAGAGCAAGATATTTGGGGTTTGAGCTCCATGGATCCTGCTTTATGGTGTTTGTGGTAAAAACCAAGTATGGCAGCTGTCTTAATATTCAATCAACTTGTTTTTTTTTTTCTTCAAAGAACCCGAGGTGAAGAGGGGGAGAACCCCAACAAAACATAAATGTCTGAAGTGAAATCTTTTGGCAGGCAGACTTTATTCAGCATTTGTTTGTTCAGTTCTGATGCTCAACCAGGCATAGTAATCACTAGGGTGACTTTGGAGGATTAAAGTCTTAAGGCCTAGTGGATTAGTATGTTCAAACCTACATCTTTCAGCTGTCAGATAGAAGAAGGGTTGCTTCAGGAGTAGAAATTTTTGTAAGTGCTTGCATGCAGAGAGCCCAATTTGTCAAAGTATTGAGCAGCTCCCAAGAATTAACAAATTTATCTTCCAGGCTGCCTGGAGAAGTGGAGAAGGATTATCTCCAGTTTATAGTTGTGGAAGCAAAGCACAGGAGGATTAAATTACTTGTTTCAGGTCACATACAGGGCACTCAGGCTGCAGGGGCACTTGATGATTTGGAGCAGAAACAAAAGAAAGTGGTCCTTTGAGTTTCTTTACTAAGAAAATGGCCCCATGAGCTTCTTCACTTCCCCACCTTTTACAAGGTGGGGGAAAACACCTTCCTTGTGCCTTTGCCTACTGAAAGTTTTGGGAAGGTTTTGGTGAACTCCAGAGCTCCTGATCTCTCCATCAAGGAAAGTAATGGTGCTTATATCAGCCATTAAAAACAGCAGAGCAAGGCATTGGCTTGATGCCCTGGATGTAAAGAAGTACATCTTGGCTGAAAGAGGTGAACTGGGCAATTCACCAGAAGGTTTTGATTACTGCCTCAGCCCACAGGTTTTCTTCAGTTAGACCTGTTAAGGGAAGGAATGCTAAGTAATTGGTATAGATGAGAGCCTCTGGGAAAACTAAATTGGAGGAGTTAATCTCAGGAATTCTGCATGTCATACGTGAATCACAGCACTTGTTTTTAGTGCTGTGAGTAAGGGAGATGTGCTGAAGTGCTAAAATGTCTTTTGTTCTTCCAACTGTTCTTTCTATCGTTGTCAAAATTATATCCTTCCCACTTTCGAAATAGTTGACAGGAACAGGTGATCATTCTGAAAACTCTGGAGATCAGGCATCTTTTCTCCATGCTGTTATTGTTTTGCTCTTTCTGGAGGTTCTTGAGATTACTTCAAAATATTTGGAAGATTTGGAATCTTCTTCTAGAAAACAAGCACGGGAGATGCACCAAATATACATACTGTAGCTACAAATATATTCTTTCAAATCTAAAATATGCAAGGGTTTTCAGGGCATCCTTTAAAAAGATGTATTAAAAATTAGATAAATGTGATACTGCATAATTTGAAAAGAAAATAGAAAAGAAAAAAGAAGGACATCCTGATTATGGATATTTAAAACCTTTTGTTTCCAGACTCCTTTGCTGATGGACACATACTGCCCTGTTGACATTGTAAAACTTCCTTTTCTGTGAGACTTCCAAAAAGGAAACAAATTATCTGGATTATCATCTGGAAGCCAAGAGCCTTAGCATTTCTCTCTGTATTGCTGAGTTAAAGCTTGAGAACATACTGATAACAATCTGCTAATTTTTCAGAGATGTCCTGGTAGCATTAGTAGAAGTCACAAATGTTTCAGTTTCTACAAATGATGCAAATGTAGATAAGAGCACTCATCATCGTTTGAATCTGAGAAAGGAGTCCTACATTTGTCTCCCCACTTCTTCATTTCCTTTCTTTTCTTCTAGCTTCACCTAGCCTCATAGGCATGAAGTCACACTTCTGGATGTTCAGTTCTCCTTATAAAACAACCTCAGACCTGTTTTTTCCCTTACTATCACAATAGTAGAGTGAAGCAAAAAGCCATGATCATTCCCTGTAGTATGATGGTAGTCTAATCTTTAGAAAGAAACGTCACTAGTCTGTATAAGAGGTGTATAAAGCAACTTGTCTTACATCAGGTAAGATACACACAGAGAAAATATAATCTTAGGAAGGTAATATATTGGCCTTGTCTTCTAATCACAGGGAAAGTGAAAACCACATCTTCTGACTCATCCACACTTGTCTGGGTCAGAAACTCTTATGGTTGCTGTGATTGCTTTTGGGGCTTCCTTTAAAAAATCAGAGCTTTACTGTATGTACCACAATATAGCAGGGCTGAACCATCTTTCCTTCACATGTGCAGGTAAGAGGCACTTAAAAATGTGGAAGGAGGTGAGCAATAGAAAAATTTCTGGTAACTATGTGTCCTGCAGGGGTTAAAGATGTTCCCAGTAATACAGCACTGGATTGTTTTTAAGGATTTATCTTCGCTATGAATAACATACCTCTCTGCCTTTTACATGCAGCCGATTTTTGACGGTTTTATATAAAGTTTTATACGGGTGCTGGAAAAACAATGGAGCCATGCAGCTCTTCACTTACCCAGGCTCCCTGCTTTTGGCCTCACAGATGCCCTCAGAGCCAAAATTCACTGCATGCATGCAGACAGTTGTCCTGAATGGGCAGTTTGGATCCTACCCCTTCGAGCACACGGCACTTGTTGCACTTAAGAACATCATGGCAGTCATTGCATTTAAACACACCACACTGCACTGACAGTGCAAGTTCTGCAAAGAAGTCATGCAGTAGGAATGGAGGCAGGTAACAGAGCCCCTTGTTCCACCCTCCATCAGATTTTTCCCAGTTGTAACCACAATTTTATCCCACAAATTGCTGATGTATTTGATCAGTACCAGTACCAGGGTGTATCTCTCAAATGCTGCTTAACAGCAAGTGCATCAGAGTTTCATTTTTTTTTGTATCCACATAAATCTACAAGCATGGAAGAAAAAAATAGGAAGAAAGCAAGTTTACTCCTTCACCATGATATTCATTCATCACAAAGGTGACACCAGGAGGGTATTCTGGTATATATAATTTATTATATATTATTTTGTGGTGCAGAGATCATTTTTCAAATAGAAGAGCAGTCCACATAGTTATTTATTCACATCTGGATATAACTTTTGGGTCTGACTGAAAATCACCTAAGCTTCACTATGGACTTAGGAATGATTCCAATGCATATGTAAAGGGATGCTTCTTCACTTTGGTGTCATTTCTTTTTCAAAAGGCTTTGCAATATCAAGCATTTTTTCTTCCATTAAAAGAGTGAAATCAATTTCCATCTAAATGTGCCCCCTTGGCAATATTGTGGTTTTGCCAATACTAAGATTTTGTGAGCATGTCTGGAGCTTGCTGGTGTGCTTTCTGGACAAACAGAAATAAGTTTGTAAGAAAGAGAAGTGGCTGAAAACAGTTGATTCCTCTTTCTTGTTTCAAAGGGGCCTGTTGCTCTAAATAATATGCATGCATTATGTATAAAAAAGTGTCCTCCCTCTCTCCAGATTTTAGACATCGAGTTTTTCATTGGAAATTGCATATGTGATGATGTGGTCTCAACCTATTTCAATTGTAGAGTAAATGCAACTGACAAATGAATCACAAAGGGCGAAATTTGAAATGAAATATGTTTCCAGGCTGGTTCCTCAGTGAGCTGCACCATATATCACTTAAGCGTAAATTTTAATTCATGAGCTTTTATCAGACTCTGGCTATGAGGTAGTGCCATGTTGACAAATCTTTCTCTCAATCCATGGAAATTATATCAGGATACATATATCAGAAATGGTTTACTTATATTAGGAAGAAAAAATATTTTAGCACTCACTGAAGGGCTGTTTGGAAATATGTATTTATATTATTATATTTTGGATTATATCCTCTTTTATCCTTCAAAGAATCACCAGAAATACTAAGGCCCATATCTGGGGATGAAAAAAATAAACCAGGTAAATCTTTGGGCATTGATTTCATAGACTACAGAAGTGGTGGGCTGAAGATTAATGTATATATGCTTGTTTTCTTCCCCTTTTTTTTTGTTTTTCTACTGATCTTTCCTGTCCCACTACTCTAATTCATCTTTCAGCAAAAAAGAACAGTGTGTGGCAATGTAACAATGTAGTTACAGTGAGAAGGATGAAAACAATTCCTTTTTAAAAGCACCTAAAAATAAATATAAACCTAGAGTTCAGATCATCTAGAGTCCTTTTCAGTAATTGAACAGCCTCCCTGAGGGAAAGGTTTCAGACTGGATCTCAAACCTAAGCTTTTCAGGTAGGACAGGAGTTGAAGATGAAGCTTCCACCTGGGCATGGTTCTAGGATGCTGAATTATCAAATTATTTTCATCACTTCTGTCTCTCCTCATTTTTCACCAACTACAGATATCCATGCGTTATAAGGAATCCCAATTGGGTGTAAATAGAATTGATTAGCATAATTTGTTGTGCTATGTAATTAAACAAACTCTGTCTGAAATTAATGCAAGTAAGAGGAAATAGAGCCCAGCAGATAGAGCCATAGGTTCTCACTGCTGCTGAGGCAAAATGCTAAAGAACGTTGCATAGCCACAAAGGAGTGAAGAGAAAAATTGAAGAAATGGATTCTGTTTCTCTCAAATTATCTGAGATCTCATATATTGGATAGAAAGAGATTTCATATATTGAGGAAAAAGAAACTCAGCAGGGTTACATTCACCTGACTACTACAGGGCAATACATGTTAATAAATCATACTGTATATACATGTATATACCATACAACATTTTGTTCTGGTCTATGGTAGATCTAGCTATTACTAAATTGTCACTAGGAATGAAAGTACACAGCAAACCACATATTAGGAAATTAACAGAGAAGAATTTTTTTTTACAGAGTTTACCATATCCAATAAAATATTATTCTCCTCATGCTTATAAGTTGGTGCTTGAGGCTAGAGTTGGATAAGTGAAGAAAGAAGGGGAGGAGAGAGGGAAGGGGAGATAGGACTGGACAGACAAGTAGAACATCTTGGTGCCCTGTGGCCTGGAGTGCTTTCTGCATCAGGTGATGTCAATAGGGGCACATAGTCTCAGCAGTGATATGGAAGAGAGTAATGTAATATAATCTAAAGAGTGATAAAATATAATTACTCCAGTTTGATTTGTTATGCATGTCTCAACACTCTGTGTACACATTCCAACCCCTGTATTATGGTCCTGTGCTTTCACTTACTGTTGAGTTTCTGAAGCAGGTATAAAGGAAGAAATAACTGCATTCAACATTATAAAGGTGGCCATAAGAGAAGTTATCTGAGATCTGGAATTACACTGTTCGGTCACTAAACCATCTAAAGCAACAGAAGACACGATCTGAATGTTGAACTGAACTTCTCTTGGAAGATCACAAGTAGAAAAAGAAAAAAAGGGAAACTAAAACTGGATGACCCGAGTAGTAGGGGGAAAAATGTGGGAAAAATATATGATGTGTGTTTGAGAATATCCAGAATATTCTCTGTTAAACTGCTGTCAAATTTTAAATTTAGAAAGAGAAGGAATTTCCTTGGATGAATACTTAAAAATAGAGCTACATATCATAGACTTAATATCTGTCAGGCTTCTGATTAAGAGCTAAGACAGTGCCTTCCTTCCAAAGATAACCTGAGCCAAAGAAATGTAACTTTTTCTTTAGAAGCCAAGGAGAAAGTTAATGAGTCTTTCATAGCCTTGCAGACATAAATCCTAAGATATCAGGATCAAATGATATGACTCCTAATTGAGCAAATCTCCCATGTATCTTACCATGTATTTGCCTTGCGATCAATCATGAACCCAACACATGAGCAATCACTCCTTAATGACGCGAAATCTGTTTCTGGACAACTTTGAACTCTGTAGGGGAATGGTACGGATACATCAACATTCCTCCCAAAAAGATGTTTTGGACAAACTCCAGCTTGGCAGATTTTACACAACACTTGCTATCTGATGAATACAATTAACAGAACGCAACCACTCTTTGCAAAAGAACATTAATGGTCAATGTACAAGGATAGGATGGATAAGGAAAAGTTTATCCACATGAATAATATTATAAAACCACACAGAATAGGCTGTCTATGTAAATAGTCAATTAAAAAACAGGTTGCAATGACTCTTTTTTTCTGCTCCAGTTGTCTATTGAGGGGAGCAGTCTCCCTGAAATCCTTTGCTACAATAATTTAATCTAGCTAACTCATATTGCTTATTATTATTTCCATTCTGCATAATAGTATATTTATGTGTTTTATTCAGATATATACCTTTGTGGAATCATTGCTCTGTGATTTGCAGTAAACTGTTCTGTAATAGGATAGGTTGATACATACAAATGAACATGCAGAAATTACAGAATCAAACTCTAAAAAGAAGGATGACTTTTCCAAATTTAAAATTTTGGGTTTTTTTCTCTTCCCGAGTGGCTCCACAGCTACAGGATTACTCACAGTGTGCCTGATACTCCATTGTAAGTGGTTCTGGGACCTGTTAGTCATTTGCATGATGCATTTCCTAAAAAAGATGAAGGTGTCCTCTGGCAAGGATGGCACACTGACAGAGGTGGGTGAAACACTGAAGGGAAAAGCTATTTGCTGCTTCCAATAACACTTGATAAAGTGCTTGATAAGAATATATGCATATAATGATCTATCCTTCCCAACACCATATCTATCTGTGATTAAAACTGTGAGAAGTTATGCCTCTCATCAACATCCTGTACTCTCAATAGTGAGTAGTTTCCTTCTGGCTTTTTACCAAAAATAATAACCAATCTACAAACTGAATGAAAGCTATTCCACGTCAACTGTATCAAACTGAAAATGCTTATTAATCTCATTTCTCACACGGATTTCAGGAACTTCGCATCCCCTCTTTGAACTCTCAGAAAGGCAGAAGCATTTTCCAGTAAATATTTCCCATAATTGTTCAGAAAATGGTGCATTGAAATTCCAGACACCTTGACTCATTGAAGCCAACAATGTTTCATTTGTGTTGCAAGTCTCACTGGAAATTAAAGAGAAAGATGCTGGTTGCTGTGCTCAGAGGTTAGCAGAGTGAGATGTTATATGAGACTCATGACACACACTCTCTAGTGTCATGAGTCTGGTTTATAGAAGATGAGGTGTGGCATCATTTTGGAAGTGGCACCAATTTTCAAGATACAATAGCAAAGGACCACTTCATCTCCCTTGAGTCCCTTTTGCCAAGGAAACTCATTCTGAGTTCTGCAAAAACAGTTGAGTTGTGGCTCATTTCTTGATATCTTGAGTAAGAAAATTCACTGGTACTGTGTATACTGAGAACACTTTAATTTGGATGATTCTAAATGTTCACTGAATACAAAGACCCAAAGCATCCAAGACAGCCTTTGAACATTTCCAAAGATGATTTCAAAAGGGGGGACATATGACCCACAGTAACCACCAGATTCCTCTATATATAGCAGGCCACAGATACACATCAAGAAGCACACCCCTGCTATAATTTAGAGCATAACTTTGCTGACTAGAGATAAAAACTTTATCTTACTGGTCAGTGTGGAGCTTGGGCCAGTCTCAAAGTCCAGTTTTCATGTAGGGAGAACAGTCTAGGCAATCTCCACCAATGGAGAAAGAGAGATTCCACTGAAATGAAATCCAGGGTTCTTGTCCTTCTTTTCCTCCCTCTTTTACCAACAAATGTATCATTAGTCTCTGCCACGATCAAGTTATTTACACAGAGAAGCAATGCCTCCTGCTCTGCCTGAGCATCACCTTATGTTTGGTTGATCAGGGCAAGGCAGAGTAGCGCCCATGAACATGCCAGTTTCCTTTCTGCAGGGATTTTGGTTCTACAGATACTTTTCCCTACCAATTATCATTCTGTTTAAGCCAATAGGAAATTGTGATAGCTATTTGAAGCTGAGGATCTGAGCTACTATCTTAGATATGAACTTATTATCCAAGAGTCTTCCAAGTTCTGACCCCAGAGCCTTTCTTTCCTATCTACAACTGGCACAATTTATGGCTCTAATAAGGGCTGTACAAAATCCATCCAACATCTATCCCTAAAGTATCTATGTTTGTCATTGCAGCCTTCCCTCCAGAGATTTTATAATTTACAGAAACATAAATAGTTGAAAACAATGGTAAAGTGACATACCTGGAGATTTATTTATAAGTTTTTCCTTTAAACCAGTTTCCTCTCACCATTTACCATATTTCATGGTGGTCTCCAGCATACATTTTCCCACATTTAAAACAGCAAAACATGTATGTCAGATTTCAATCTCTTGGGATTATGTTGTCAGAAGACACCAGATGAACCGTCCCATTTTCTTACTGCTCATGGACATAGTATCACAGACACCTTTACTTTGAGATGACTAAATTAATATCACTCATTTATAGACTGGAGCTGACTTATGAGAATCTAGAAAAAGTCTGAGCTAACATTTTAAGGAGGACATAGAAATGGCTAAAATACATGTAAATAAATAGGAAGTTTCCTAAATGTATTTAAATAAATAGGAAGGTTCCTGCAAATAAATAGCATTGACTCTCATTTCTGTATGTTTCATTGTAAAGGATAAAAAATATTATTCCAATAAGTCCCACAGCAGGATTTCAGTCTTGTCAAAACTGAAAAATGAACAGACTTTGACAAACAGACATTTTTGGTAGAAAAAGTATTCTGTAAACCATGCAAACAATTGTACATGTAATCTTGTAAAATGCCTCTTAAGCCCCAGTCCTCTCCCATATCAGGCAGTATTTTTTTATAATCGTGGCAGAGCTGGTAGAGTCACACTTCATGCGCAAAGTAAAAAGCCTTTTGAAAACTGACTAAAGTGCATGAACCCTACTTTTCTGATCTTGAGATGAAAGGCAGCCCCTCATTTCTTAGGTAGTGTGATTTCTATTGCTGGCATTCCATCAACCACTGGAATGTGTGGCACACAAAGCAAATAAGTTACAAGCATATCTAAACACCACCTTCTGCCTCCCCTCATTGTTATGAGAATGGATTGTATTATACTCTGCTGCCCTTTGATGAGACAGATTTTGCTCTTCATGCCAAAAAACTTGTTTTGAACAGAAAAATAGAAATAAAAGCACTTTTTTAATAAAAGCAAGATTCTGCATGTTGGTGTTGGAAGTTACAGCAAAATAGAAAGCTCTCATCTAACAAGTTAGCACTAGATCCATAGAGGTGGAGAAGAGGGGATGAACTGCAGGGAGCTGGGGCTTGACCCATCCTGTGAAGTCATACCAAGAGCACCAGGATGAACCTCTGCTGGGACAACCCAGGCCTGATACTTCATCTTTTGTTAAACTCTCAGCCACTCCTAACAAAGCTGTTATTTGGGGACACTCTGCCTTAAGACATAACTTGCATTCTGGTCTCCTTTAGAACAACCGTATAAGGGAAATGATAGAGGTAAATTCATATCTGTGTGCAGATGATATGTTTAACTTGCAGCTTCCCTCTGGCTTGCGTTACACAATCTCTATTTGAGTCAACTTGAACATTTGGCTTAAGACAAGCACCCCGCATAGAAATATTGCTTTCTTACACTCCTACTGGGCTGAAAGAGAAATGGAAATATGACCAGACCCCTTTGAATATTTACTTTAAAGGGAGGAATGAAAAACCTCAATCATCCAAGCACTGTGTGCACTTTAGGCAATAACATCCTCTTTCCAGGAATGCTTGGTACATTAGGAAGAATTTTTCTTTCATTCTCATTGAGAGATACTTTATTTAGCAGATGTTATCTGGTGGCTAAGAAGGTTAGCAAAAGAATAGATGTGAAGATGAAAAAGGTTTGCAAGACTTGAACACATGAGCATAGCAGTGTTAGCTATTGTTACTGTTTCATAAGTTATACAATGTTAAAAGGTGTAATGGTATAAAGAAAATAAAAGACTGTCTCTAGAACCAGCTTTGCTATGTATAGGGCTTACTACTCTATTGAGAGATAAAAGACAGGAATATAATATTTTCTGAACAATACTTCAGCTAAAATAAAGACTAATTCTGTCCTGATTTTCACCCACAGAGACTCTGGCCTGCTGGGATCTCATAGACACATGTGAAAGACAAATCAACCTCACAGTAGCATATGCAACATCTGCTGAGCTTTCCTTAGCAGTCAGGTACCTAATATAAAGATTGTTGAACTGCATGGTGACAACAAAACAGAGTGCTCCATGTGACAAAAAGTCTTCTTGTCTTGTGGTCAGTAAACCCAAATAGAAGTAAGGAAGGTGAATTTGTGTTTCAACAGCTGAAGCTTACAATAGTAATTAATTGTATCACAAGTTCTTCCTCAATGAAGTTCTGAAGGACCAAACATATTTGGAAACCTCCAACAATAATATATCTCAAATAAAATATTTATCTGCTCTAATGCATGGTTGATACTGTTATTTAACTCTGTGCCATTAATATGACACTTTTCTACCTCTTGCCAGGAAGGTTAAAGAGAGTGGAAGAGGTAAAAATGTACCTCTTCCATGCAATCAGAAATGAAGAACTACTTTGGGAGTTACCATCTCACAGCTTCATTTCCAGTTCCAGTTGTTTGGGAAGTGGTACGTACTACCAAATTAACTTCTGCCCTAAGCATACGCCTAAATATGACAAAATGCATTCAACAGCTGAGTTCACTGGGAGAAGATGAGACCTTTCACTAGCCCACCCTCCCAAATGTATGCTACTAATGACAATAGAAGAATTTCCTGTCAGCTCTAAAGCTTGGTTTTAATGATGTCCATATCCCAGCCCTCATACTTGGTCCTGCACCATTGGCTTGGATTCAGGAAAAGCCAAAGAAAATGTCTTGTCCAGCCAATTACATTTGTCTTTAAGGTCAAAAAGTTTGATGGTTATCAGGTTATGCAAGTTACTATTATTAAATGGGTTAATGGCTTACCTTTTACTGCTTGTCGAAGCAGACAAAAGAAGTGATTCCATACAGAGAAGTCCAAACTTGTGACTTTGCCAACTTAATCTCAGAGACTGAGTTATTTCAAGTGAATTTTAAGAAACACTTGTGAAACTTTTTTTCCATGTTCTGATATGTTTCTTTAAAGTAGGTTTAAGAATAGATTTTCATTGTAGAGCACATTGAAACTTTGAGTGTACATGTTAGTTATTATGTTCACAGATGCCTGATTTCTTACACATCTGGCAAATGCGAAAGCATTTCTTTACAGAATATTTTTTTTGCATCCTGTTCTTAATTGACTCATCTGCTCATGGAATTCAGTTTTTTGAATGTACAGACCAAACCATGGGATTCAACGGACTTGAACAAAGAGGTATTTTACTTGCTCCATGGAAATTCTCAAGAGTTAACAAAATTTTCACATTCTGTCTCAGGAAAAACACAAAATGTAATGTCTGTCTGATTTCTCCCAGTCACTTATTACTGAAAAAATGCTATTAGCAAGCCAGAGTTGCTTGGTCATCCACTCACTATCCAGTAGATATTTACTTAACCAAAGTACAGAAGTCACAGCAACAGGTGCTAAGGATGTGAAAGACCCTGTTTCAGTCTGACAAGCAGAACAGCCACAGCAGGGGAGTAATGAGAGAGCCCACTCCTCACAGCCACCTGGTAACATTCAATATCTGTGTGACCGAGTCAAATCACCACTCCAAATCCAGCACAACAAAAACCTTGACTGTTGTTAGCTGTATCTTAGTGAACAACTTAACTGCTGTGTATTAAATCTCTGCTTTATATTCTGCAGAAAATACATACATCTTGACAAGATATTTTGCCAAAAAAAATGTCTCTCCAGTTCAATTGACAAAAGTCCAGCTACTTATCATGAGTTCTTTCAGTCCCATTTTCCTGAGCTTCAACAATTCCTCTCTGACTGCAGGGTCCTCCATTTCATTTTCTTTCTGCTATTACCTGATTCTGCAGGCTTCGTTTAAATTATCCTCTCTTTTACTCTATAAGCAGCAGAGGACAATAGTTACTTCATAATTAGCTGATTTTTTTTACCCAGGATATTTCTAATGCTGTTTTTTTCTAAAACAAAGCAGTCAAATAAAAACAAAAATGTAACATTTAAATGTCCACTCTTTCTTTCAGGGGTCTTGGCTAATTAATTATTTGCAGATTCCGAGCGTAACAGGGTTCTTGGTCTCTTGTACATAAACTTGCTTAAAAGTTCAAACCCTCCTAATGATACCAACCAGTTTCTAGGAACTCATTAAAGGATTTTCAACAGATTTGAGATTTTCTCTGTGCTAAATCCTATCATGTGGTCCTGAGATTGTTTTCTCTACCAGATTATGGCATGAGAGGGATCATATGACTTAGAGCCCACATTCTCAATACTATTCTAATTCTTCAAAGACAACATCCAAGAAAAATCTCCTCTCCCATCTCCTTGACTATAGATTTTACTTTGCAGAGTATTGTACTTTCCATGGGATATTTCTGGAAACTGTTGACTTTAGTTTAACCAAATGCTGTATTTTTTTAATGTTCAGTTCTTCATGATATATACATACCTTTAATGAAAATATAATTCAAGCATTTAATAACACGAGAGCAAGGAATGAAAGCAGACTTCACATTACTGCCTCTGCACATTACTGCCTCTGCACATTTACTAGATTTGCCAGTCCTCTGATTCCTCAGAAAACCCTGTATCTTTCAGCTCTTTAGACTTTGTTCCCTTAGATAATTGTCCAAACTCAATAGTACAAAAATTGGTTTAAAAAAGCACACTGTGTTCTGCCACTTCAGTTTATCTCCTTCATGTTCTTAGGCTCCTCCTGTAAATGTCCAAGTGCACAACTGGCAAGAGCCATTTTTCTGCCCTAGGTAGGGCAGAAAGGTAACAGAAATACATTTCAGTGAAAAAATGTCCTCTTAAACCACCCCCAAAATAAACTGTGACCACTATCCAACTTTTCCTGATAAGGTGGATCAAAGCTCTTTGACTAAAACCACAATTTTACACATCTCAAAAAATCTTAGGGTGAGAAATCATTTACAAAGTAACACCTCTGAGAAGTTAAAAGCCATTTCTTTATGTAGCCAGCAGGATAAACTCCAATCCCCATACACACACACACACACACACACACACACACACATATATACAAACTTACATTACATACAAAGGTAAATTCCCAAATATTTAGGAACATTGGAAGGTTTACCAGGCTCCAGAAGTCCACCTGGCCTGCCACTTGAAAACTGAGCCTCTAACATAAGCAGATACTTTCAGTGTATCAGTCATGGAGCAAAAATATCTATTATGTCTATCTTAGGCCAAATTTATATTTTTCCAGATCATCTTTGCCTGTTTTCTATGTTGAAACAACAATGAAGCTTCTGCTCTTGCAGATACACAGGCAGTTTCAGGAAAAGCCATTACAAATTGTGCTTTTTGAATTTCAGAAAAGTTTCTCAGCCTTAAATTGGGCTTTGGAGGCGTTTGAGGAGGGGAGATATTTCTATGGTGATACAGTTATTTGTGATTTTTGTTTGTGTGTTCTTGCTGTGAAAACTTAATTCATGCTAAATTTTAGAGTCTTGAAAACAATAATGAAAAAAGGATTTTAAAGTGCTATCTTTATTTAAGTGTATAGGAAATATGAAGCACAAGAAACACACACAATAATTCAAATTCCTTTTGGGTTTTTGAAATGGTAAGGGGTAACAATCCATTCCAGATATCTCATAGCTTATCCTAATTATTTGGACACATAGTTCAGAACTGGTGCCTGGAAAATTATATAAGGTCTATAGAGTTTGGACTTAGGCATGTGATCTACTCAGTGTTCATGTCACAGAAAAAAGTCCTTTAGGGTTTAACAGCATTTAGGTCATGTCCCTGCTCATTCTAAGAATGCATGGAAATTTTAATTAGTCTTTTGGAGGCTCTTATGATGGATTTTGTTTCTCAGTCAGATTTGTAACTTTGATCTCATCACTTTTGAGTTCCTCAGTGAGAAAGTCTTAACCAACATTTTTTAAACAGAATGCAGGTAGAGTTTTTGCCAGTAAAAGATGCTATATCATTCTATGTAGTTTTTCTTTTGCTTTGGTTAAAAGTCTTACTGAGTGTAATCTGATTTCAATAAACATTCATTTATGGGGCAGATATATTCCACAGTGCCAGTTAGCTGGGGTTAAACAAGGTAGAAGGGAAAGAATTTACCAGCTGTGTTTAAGGTAAAGATAATGCCTCAATGTTTAATTTTTAAAAAAATAAAAAATACTTCAAAGTGTAAGTTAGAATAATTTAACTGGCAAGTGAGAGTATAAAAAGCCCTAAAAGGTCTGGAGGTTTGGGAGTGTTTTTCTTACCAAGAACATAACAAAGACAAACAGGGAGGAGCTACCTCTAAGCATTCAAAGACAAGAATAGATATTAATATTTTGATATGTACAAAGTAATAAATAGAATTATGAGCTTGCCTTAGGCAACATTAAATTTTCAGAGACAGAAATAATATTCATTACTTCATCAGACTGTAAATAAAATCTAGAAGTGTTTAAGTGTTTCCTTTAAGTTTTGCAGAGCCAATGAAGAATAATTAGAGATAACAACTACTACTAACAAACATGAACTGTGCTAATGACCTTGAACACATCTCAAAGTCACTGTGAAATCTTAATGTCAAGAACTAAGAACTCAGGCTCTCATCCAACAATTCTGTGCTCGTGCAAAATCATCATGCTAAAATATTTGATGGATGCAAATTGTATTCCTTTGCAGAGCTGAAGACACTATTTTTCTTCCAGGAGCAGCACATTTCATGCTACCTACTGTATTGAGGGTAACATCTGGTCCTACCAGGATATCAGGTTAGAGACAAGTGAAAAGTTTTTTAAAAGGATGAGACTTGGGACCTAAGATGAAAATTTAGAAGTGGATCATAAATTTGTAAAGGAACCTAATACACGGGAAATAATTAATTTCTTCTTTGAAGTATCTGGAATAATTGATAAATATATATCCCTTGTATGTCATACTACACCCACGATCCTCAAACTCATTCAACTGCATGTTTTGTCAGCTTGTTTCAATATGAAGCTGGGATTAGGGTTTGACCCACTCATTCTTGTTGCACTTTAGCTATATCTGCCACAAACGTTATGCCTGAGACTGATATTTGACATAATTCTGTATAAGTAGAGAGATACATTTTTGCTGCATAAATTTGGTAAATGCCAATTTCAGTGCTTTTATTCCAGAGTGAAAGCATGGTGCCAATATATGTTTTAAATGTCTTGTGAGGTACTCAAATTACTTAGCAATTTCCTGATTTTTGAAATTGTAGGGATTTAACTCTCAGTTAGATTAAATGCTTTTCCAGTCACTGAAGAGATTTATATTTTAAGTAATGAAGTGTTTGGATATCTTATGATGTACAGAATGATTATTGATACATGCACTTAAACACCATAGTTTCCCTTGTTCTGTATTTTGGACTTTGGCAAATGGAAAGTTTTCATGCAGTCCTGTGACTGTATGATTAAATGCATAAAAATAAAACCATGGGTTGTGTATCTACATGTGTTGTAGATTTTCCTCCTTCGTATAGATGTGGATACAATTAATTCATATAAATTGCTACATATGTAAGTTGGTTCCTCGGCTTTAAAATTAACATTTTGTGCTTACATTGTCAGCTGCATTCAAAGTGTTTCAGAGGGAATCTTAATTTAGTTTTTCTTTAACTGTTAAACATTCATAAATAGGTTATTTGATATCAATCTTTTCCTGACAAGGTTATTTAAATAAAGATGGAAAAAAGAACATCACTTTGTTTTATTATATACCTGCTGAAAGCGACCTCATTCTCAAGACGGTAAGGTCAGAACATGTTAATTTCCTTGAATTCAAATGCACATAGCCATTATTCTGAAACATAAATATGATGGAGTAACATGAACTTAATTGCAAAAACATTTCCTGGGGTATCTGTTTAATCCACAGCCAAATGATAAACAGCCCTCTCAGAAAGACCTGTCTCTTTGCCCAGTGGAGTCCATTAGCCACTCAGTTTTCACACCTTCCAAAACTCCTTCTTGTTTGTTCTTTAGTGGGGACTCAAGTATATGTTCGTTTGATCTTTACAATGAGAAAACAGCAAGATTCTTAGTACTCACAAAGATAAATTCAATTAGAACAATCAAAGGGTTTGCTTGAGTTCAAAATGATTAATTTAGCCTACTGTCAAACTAAAGAGTTTGAAATTTTAAAAGCATGTCAATCTACAACTCTATACAATAAGCATATGAAAATCAGTGCCTTAGCATTAAAAGATATTTATTTTTCTGATGACTTGCTGTGAAGATAGCAGAACATGCAAAACTGTTCCCAGTGTTGGGCAGTTTCACTCCTGCAAAGGTTATTGCAAACATTTTCCTTGGTTTCATTCTTTGTGGATTTACACCCTTCCCTCTAAAACTTTTGTTTTAGTGATGTTCAGTTTGACAGGAATGTTAAGATGACCTTGATTTGATCTGAGGACCACTAAAAGATTATTCATGACCAGGGTTGACCTCAAAACTCAAGATGGGGCATAACTGCCGAGTCTCAATGTTTTGCCATTGAAAACACAAATGTTTAATGCTCTCAGCATTAAAATTTCCATTGGCTATAATGTTGTCTTAGAATGTTTTCTCATAACTAACCTATCATTTATGAAGGTTCATGTAGAAAATTGAAATGGAAGATGGATATGTCTTTTATCTTTCTAAAAACATTGATTTTATAAAGATAAATAGTTGAACATGGGAAATAAAGGACATTGATAATAATTCAACAGAGCATTTAATCAGATGCTTAAAGTGAGCCTTAATTATCAGTCTGTAAGCCTGAGACCTAAAGGTTTGTGACTTTCTGTATTTATGACAAAGCAAGTATTTAGATGCTCTGCCAGACACAGTACTGAATGCCCGTGCAGTGCCAAACAGATGCTTAGTTTACAACAGGAGCTGATTTACACTGAAATGAGGTCTGGTGTCATTGCTGCCTGCCCCAGATCAAATTTAGTATAAAAACAGAGATAGTAATTCATCAACCTGAAAATGCGCCTCTAACAGGAAAAGAGATGTACAGCTACCTAAACGTAGGTGACAAGTGACCTTCTAGTGACCTTCAAGTATGTCCTGCCTAATCTCCAGAACCTGTTCCAAAGAAATACAGGTCTCCCTCCCATAAGATCATGTGTCTGACCTGTGTTAAATAACATAAGGCCTCAAAAAAAGATGCATGTGTTCAGGCACTTGAATTTCTCCAACTGGCAGAGTGCTGTGGTTTTTGATGTACTGCTAGAGGTATTTTGCTACATGCCCTTTGGACATAGGTATCTAAACAATCCCATTCAGAAGAGCAGCATGGAGTTTTCTGGGAGGTGGTTTGTTTTAAATTATTATTCTAAATATTTTCTGGAAGAGTTAGGTCAAGTGGTCAGCCCTGTCAGTCAATCTGGAAAGCAAGATTTCTACTTGTACTCCTTTACTATAAAGATATCTCTCTATCTATATCTCTGTCTATCTATCTATCTATCTATCTATCTATCTATCTATCTATCTATCTATCTATCTCATATATCTCAACCTTTACTACATACTAGATTTCTAAAGCAGCATTTCTCAGCTGAAGAGTCAGATGGAAGAATCACTGACCTCATATGCTCCATAAGTTCCTGTGTTTTTATGTCCCATTGTTGAAGGAATGCAATGTAGGCTTAAATTGTAAGAATAAGATTACCCAAAAACAACAAACTTATCTTATATGGTTCCTCATTAAAGTCTTTTTTATGCAAAAAGAGAGTGAGATTTGTATTGCCCAATGTAAAATAAAATTCATCTATCCTAGGCTGCATCACTTCCCCCTTCTTTTGAATGGTCTCCTTTATACATTTGATAACCTTCTTTCCTTCAGTTTATTGCTGTTATGGGAACAAGGCTGGACAAAATAATTATGAAAACTCAAACAGGGGTGGGGAAAAATCAAAAAGCCTATCAAGACCAACTCTGGAATCACCCTGTTTGAAGGACAGTAAACAGAGGTTATTTGTTGTTATTATTAACTGGCAAAAGCTGCTATTAGAAAAAAAGGTATGCCATTTTTTTCTCTCAGGAAACAAAACCTTAATGAAGAATGTCCTGTCTGTATCATCTTTAGAGAATGTCACCTTAACTCAGGCCAAAATCTGTGTGTGAAATGGCACTACTAGTCAAGAAAAACAGGCTCAGACCCATGTAAACATTCATAAGACCTGGAGGCCCATGGCACCACTCTCATATGTGGATGTGAAAGGAGCTGTGCTCATTTAGGGGAGAATGTAGGGCAATGTCCACTGCCTCCAAACTCACAGTCTACATGAAGCTGCAAAGAAATTAACTTGTTTGCTTTTCATAACTCATGCTTTCTTTAGCCTTTTCTGTCTGTTATAGCCAAAGGCTTAATTCACCAAGAATGTGCTGATAGGCCAGACCAAGTAATAAAACACACAAGCATGCAGATTCTTCCCACCCAATGATCAAGAGGAAATGTAATTAACTAATGCATTAGAGAAGCCAGAGTTGCTGTCATGAGGATGGTGCTTGCTTCCACTGTGAACAAGGCAAATCCCACAGACAGTATGATCTCAGGTCTGTGGCTTCACAAAGCCTCGTGGAGGGTGCTAGATGGAGTGTTAAATAACAAACTTCTCCACAGGGACCTGATGATGAACTTACCCTACAGGGAATTAAAAGTGATGAATTAAAGCATGGATCACTTGCTCACAGCTTTAATCCTCAATTTACAAGACCACATTTTAGAAATTATAAAATAAATTTCATCATGCCAGGTGAAATTATTTTCTGTGTAACTCCTTGCAGTTATAAAATGCAAAAACATGCAGATCACATTTTGTAGTTTTGCCATTCAAGTGTGTTTTACTTCCAGAGAAATCTTGCCTTAAAATGCACACCTGGAATTATCTTATCTGTGCACAGCTCTGGATAAATTAAAGTATTTCACAGCTGACATTTGAGGAAATCCTAATTCTTGTTCTCACAATTCCCTGAGTATCTGTATTTCACAAAATTTTTTTCACATTTTTCACATTTTAAGTCCTTTTTTTTTTTTTTTGGCCTGGGCCAACTGTCTCACCAGACCTTCCTGACGTTTTAGTCTACAGTCATACTGATGGTATGAGAATAGACTTGATAAGTTAAGTACTTGCAATTTCAGATGATGGAGCTGCTGTCCTGGACCATTTTACCATTTTCTAGCTGCTCCATTTTAGATCAGACTGCATTTTTTACTGTAATACCTTATGCTTAGAGGGTACAAAGGCCTTAGAGGGTACTTATTGCCATTCTTTTAGATGTTTCCAGCAGGCTTTGCTTCTTAGTGTGCATTACAAAAAGTCAGAGTACAGAGTGACAGCTGTCATTTTAACTGAGCCATCACTATTTTCCTCTGCTCAACAACAGCACGTTGAGTTCAGGACCAGAGTTCTCAACTTTACTTTCTTTTATTTTACTTACATTTACCTCCAAAAGAACAAAGCCACGGCCATAAAATATGATATTGTGTGAGACCCTCTAATTAAGCCCACTTCATATTTGCTAGCTCATTAAATTTACACCTTCTGCTTACATCTTAAATGCCTCCTGTCAATTCTGACTTTTATATAGTTCTGACTGTTGCTGTAGAAATGTCAAAAAAACCCTCCAAACCATGTTAGCTGAAAAAATGGTGGGCTTAGAGAATTTTTAAACTATTTTTCTTTTTGAAGAAGATATGAGGAAACTCTAAAGAAATCAAAAGAAATATTTGAACATGATTTACTGTATAAAGCCTAAGAAAGATCAAAGGATAATGTGTATTTCATAAATGAATGTTTCTGAAATTGGAAACAAGCCTTCTGCCAATAGGGTGGCAATTATAGTCCATGTAAGGACGCTATCAACTATTCAAGAGAATATAATCCCCTTGGGTACATGAACCCATATTTTGTTTGAGGTGTAATGAGTCCAGTACTGTGTCTCTGACAAAGTTCAGTGCTAAATGCTGGCAAAAGTGTATGAGAGGCAGAAGAAACATTGCACGGTACTTCTCGCACTTTGTCCTCCCAGCTTCTAGAAATCTGTGGTGCTGAGACTTCCGGAGACCATAACAGCATTTCTTTTGTAAACTAAGCCTTGATGGGTAAAAAGCAACTATATAATTTTTAGTAATATTTGAACTTCGATTATTATCTCCTCATCTTCTCTAAGCAACTCATAGTTCAAAGATTGTCCTCAAATTCCTCCCTTTACATTGCTTACATTTACTGGATTTTATCTGCCTTTTTAGCTGGCAGTTTAACCTCTCTTAGTTAGGAAAATGTCTGTTCATTCCCCGTTCTTTGCTTTCCATCTTTTAAGTAGCAGTCTATCTCTGCTTGTCTTTTAAATTCATAAGAGGACTTACTCTTTTTTAACCTGTGGTAGCCTAATTTGTCTAAGGGTTTGTGTGAGAACCTTCTGGAAACCTATGTCAGCTGTATTAACATGATGTAAAGACCACAAACAACTTTTGAAGCACAAAATTGCAAGTAATATCTTGGCTCTTTTATGGTGAGTTAATGTAGCTCCATGCATACTATATCTACCTTTATGACAGATTTTTTTCCAATTTTATGAGTACAGAAACAGGGGCTACTGGGATATGACCTATATGAGTCCCTGTTTAAGAAGAAACAATTTTCTCCTTTATACAGGTGGTGATTGGATTGATTGAATATATACATTTAAAAGCTTGAGAATGTATACATTTAAAAGCTCAGCCCTTTCAAAATCTTGGATGGCTATTATCTTGGCCTTGAGGCTTATCACTCTTCATTTAATGAACATTTTCCTGAGTTTCTGCTGCTGCTGCTACTGCTCAAGACGACTCCTCTGACTCATCTCACAAAAATAACAGTTCCAGAATGAGACTTCTCAAGTTCTTCATAATCAGCAAGAATGCAAGGAATTAATCTAACTTTTCTCTTACAGTCTTTTTTGAGTGGATCTTTCACATCTTGACTACTTGTTAACCCAGAAGACTCTGTCCGACATCTTGTTTCTGGTATATTTTCTTTCTATTTGGCTTGATTAATAATTTTATGCCTACAATACATTGATTCTATAAATCTGGTTTAATCTCTATAATTGTTTAAACTGAATTCTTCAGAGTTTATATTTTCAGTTTTCCTTTTCATTTTAATAAGTTGGATTTTTGCAGAATAATTTTTTTCATAGGCTCCATCTCTGCTCCATCTCTGCTATTTGCTAGGTTTTTTTGCTGTTCTCCTAAAGTACTTTCTAATATGCATTGCACACTCAATTTGAACTCCTGAAAGAATGTCTTCAAAAGATATTGTCTTCCATCTGCAAACATTTGGCTGCCTTCCCTGTTTGCTTACATTAAAAACTAAAATTGTGGTTCCTAATTTCTATTTTTTATTTTTTTATATTAAATCAAATCAGATTTCTGTGGGTTATAAAGTTGAAGAAAATTTGCTTCCATAAAGAAACTACCATAAAAATGCAGTTTCAATTGTATTTGTATATCTTTATTATTAATTGCCATCACAAAAATTACTTCTCAGAGTGATATCTGTCAAATGTATCTAGCAAAACACACATAAATTTGGCTGGAAAAATCTGTCTAGATGTCATTTGCAAAATATCTGCTAGTAAGCCACTATCCCTATGAATGAGCAAGTTATTCCTTTACATGTAAATACCCAAGGATTTTTGCAGGGTAGCCTCATAACAAATATGCTGTGATAATCTAATTTCAGTGACAAGGTTTCAAAGATCAGTGGCAATTCCTGTACCTAAGAAGAAAAGTCAGCTTGCCAGTCAGCAGCATTGATAAATCCTGGTTCAGCTCTGAGCATGAATTGTTATCAGGGACACCCTGGGTATTACACCAAGTTGAGAGCAATCTTAGCTATGGAAGACTTAGCTCTCTCACTAGAGAGGCATAGGCTACTTCTGCCATCTCAGACATCAATTTCTCCCAAATTTTCCTCCTCCTCTCATTATATCTGAGTGAAATTGCAGTCATGTTCACATGCACTGTGTGTCCCTAAATCAGATATTTGTACGGTGAAATTTTGTGTTGAATGTCTTATCAGCATATCACTGTAGGAAACCTTTGAGTACACAGGCTGCACATCTGACTAAATTGCTTTTAGGATTAAACTGGGTTAGAAATTCAATAAAAAAGGGACAAACTTGCTCAGGTTCATTGCCTGTAAGCTTTTTGTGCCTGTTGCTTTTTGCACACTACCTGCAGAGATCTGTTTTATGAGAACTTCAGGGTCTAGCACCTGTGTCAAAGTCAACAAATCACAATTAAAAATAGGAAATCTGCTTGAGGGGCACAGTGCATTAGTTCACTGTGGCGCCTTTTTTTTTGGAAGTAAGAGGCAAGAAGGAGTAGAAAATTTGGAGTAGAAATTTTAACAGATAATAATGAACTCAACCATAGGACATAATAGAAATTGGACAGTGCAAACTTTGCCCATATAAATTCCTACATGACTTCTTATGAAATATGTGTATCAATTTCTTTTCCACTTACACAACTCCTCCAGGAAGCTGTCAACTCAAGACATTTATGTCTTTACACCTCCTTTCCGCTTTCATCAAATACTTTCTCTCTATCCTGCATATAAGTGTACTTCTCTCTGTTTCTATTTGGACTTGACCAACCTGTTTCTCATTTAGGACTCTCTACCAACAAATTTCTTGAAGAGTCCTTCTAGTGATCTCTGTCCACAGCAATTTTTGGGACCAGTTCCTATCCACAATCTCTTTGGTCTTCCTTTTGTCTGTCCTGCCATCCATTGACGTAGGATTTCCATTCTTTGCTGGTTTTCACTCTAAACTTTTTATGAACTTTTTTGTCTGTGTCTCATTCAGATGCATCTTACTTTCCCTGCTACTCCTGCTGATAGTGGTCATGAATCTTGAGTCCTTGGTCCCCATTCTGGATATTTTCTCTAAATTACTAGCCAGTGAGATAGGCCTGAATTGTGAAGGATCATTGTAGAGGTCTACAGACCCACAGAGAGTGATAAATTCTGTGAAGATGAAATGTCAGGAGTCCCTTTTAAAATGAATCCTGTCTGTCCAACACTGTACAGCACTATAACCCAGCAAGTTTCTGAGCTTCTGCACTGTTGCTGGATAAATACTGAAAATATGTGGGTCTCTATATCCTTTCCTTTTGCCTACAGGTTTCCTTCTCTTCTGTATATATAAAGTATTCTGGGTAATGAAAATTATTTCTGGTTCAGTTTGTGTTTGTCTTCCACTGAAGACCCTCTTCATGTGTTTTCAATATAAAACATAACAGATTGCACTGCTCCCAAAAAGGATAAAAGGTTTTATAAGGTACAATATATTTATAGAAAGAACTAAAATCACTTGCATTATACATTTTTTGTGCTAAAATGAGATAAAATATTGTAGAAAAAGATCTATGTGTTCCTCTGAATCCTTCATAACTCCTGTGGGACTCTCACAAATTTATTTGCAAATAGAAAACACATGCATTGTCAAGTAGTGCCAGACAAGTTTGCTTACAAAGACTTTGGAGCACTTCAAATGTTCATGTTTATAGCAAACATAATGCTCTTCCAAGAGTGAATCTATCCAGGCATGCAACTGTCATACACTTTTAAAGCCCACAAGATCTGAAATATTACAGCTCTAAAATGTCAGGCTTTTATAAAAGCGGGCTCTGTCTTTGGCTCTGAAGACCCAGGGACAGCTGGAAGGCCATGGCTAGCTCTACCAGAGGAGGTCTGGAAGGCATAGAGGGCCAGGGACCACTTCCCAAGGGACACTATATGTGCCCATCCTGCTTCTGAGGTCTGGCAGAGTCTGGTAGTATGGAAGTGGCTATACTGCTCTGTGGCTTCCCAGTTACTTGGTTTACTGCCCGAGATGGTATCAGTAGTCCTGCACCGATGGTCACAGTTCTGCCCATGCCAGCAGCTCCCTCAGGGCCATGACCCAGGGCTGGCAGGACAGAGCCTGGCCACCAGGGTGGTCTGCTCCCACCTAGCCAGCCAGGAGCAGAACAGCTGGGGGTTGGGGGCAGGCCAGGATGGACATGACAGGGTCCATGGCAGGTGGGCTGTGGGAAACTGGAGCCTGACTCTGCTGCAGCATCACTGAGACAGGGGCTGATGGCCTTGGGGGACTGAAATAGGGTCCAGGGCCATGGCTAGGGTGGGAGGAGACTCCAAAGGGATGGGCAGGGAAAATCAGGTGATGAGTGTCCTCATGACCATAATACTGAATTTTTGCTTCCCTTCTCTTATTGATTTAATTCTCTTTCACACTCCACTGTAAAATAGCCAGCTTTTTTAGCACAGATGAGTGGTTGCTTAAAAAAATCAGCACACAACCTTAAACACCAAAAATACAGCTACAGCAGCCATCTCTTGTCCTGCTCCATCCCCGCAGCAGGTGCCTGTCATCCTGCACATCTTACCACCCCATGTGGACAGAGTGGGGCTCTGAGGAAAATGGGTAGAGTATTAATGAAGAGCAGAGTTCTGCTGTTTTCTGAACAGTTACTGAACAGAGGGAAAATGTAATTACACCATACTGTACAGACACGCTTAAAACCCCAGAAAACTGCTTCTGTCTATATGGAAATATTGTATTAGGTAAAGGATCTAATTTTTCCCCCTTCTACTTAGAATATCTGAAATTTGAACCTGTACCTGTTTTCATAGCCCTGAGTGCCTCACAGGAAAGTATTTCATAAGCAAGAACTCAATTCTTTTTATCTACAAACATCTGCCTTAAACATCTGCTTTTAATCAAAGTGAAACCAATGCACTCCTTCAGTAGAAAATGTGGTGCAGATAAAAAAGGCCGATGGTCTATTGACTGTAAAGCCCTCAGCTTTCTTATTCCCCATTTCAGATCCTTTGCCAAAGAACCTTTGGTGTCATTTCAGTTTTCCAGCAACAACCCAAATTTAATGGTCACAATTTCAAGGGAAAACTATGTATAAATACGTTCTTTGAGATTCATTTTTATCTTATTCTTTTTCTACAAGCAGTTCTTCTTTGAAAGAAAAAACTAAATTTTGTTCATTTAAGAATAAAATATATTTTATTGTCTCTGAGGGAATTGTAGATGATTATTTAGTGTGGTATGTACTGGGGGGAGTTAACCACATAATTCCTGATAACGATAAAAAATGAGTAAGCAGTTCAAAGTGTACCAATTTAAAAACTCTCTGAATGTCACAAATATACATGTACATGGTGCTTCCAAAGAACATATTATTGGGAGATATAAATCATTTTGCACACATATGTGACAGCTTGTAAAATCCTCATTTCTTCTTCAAGAAGCACTTTTTGCAGTAAACCTAGATTCTTTCAAACTCTATTTAACATAAATTACATATGCTGTTTACATCATAGAATAAGCTCTTTGAAAATATCAGATTTATGTCAATGAAAATAAGAACATGGCCTGAATAGTTAATTCTTTTGAAATTAGATGCTGAGCTGGTGACTGAAACTGGGTGAAATCAGTGGAAAAAACTCCAATTAACATTACTGAACTTTAGTCCATCAGGTCAAGCACTGGCCTCACTGTGCCTTTTTACCATTGTTGCCAAGTGAACCGAGAGTTCACACTCAAGCCCTGCTTGCTCCTGTGGGATTACTGGTGTCCTGATTACGTGGTGGGAGCAGTTTTGTCTCAGCCAGCTCGGTTCAACCCTGGTTACACTGAGATGTATTGCTCATGTAACCACAGCATGTTTGTCAACTGAACAGCCAGAGATATTGTGGAAACTATTCTAGATCAACAGACTAGGTAGTATTGGCAGTTTTAAGGAAGCTATGTGTTTCTCCCACTACCCCAGCACTATTTTTAGGTGTTTGACCTTCCTTTTTTAACATTAGTCTGGTTGGTTGACTGTTATGTTATTTTGGCTGCTCTGCCCTCTCCACTGCTGAGTTGTGAAGGCCAGCTGGAGAGGCAGTGCTGGTCTGACTGCAGCTCAGGATGTGACCAGATATTACTCTCAAATGAGTCAGCAATTTTGGCTATGGAATGCTGGAAAACATGTTGTTTTCCTTTTTCAATTTTCCTTGTTGCTACACACAGAAAGAAAAAGGAGAGTTGATTCTGTTGCTCTGGTTTGAAAATCTAACAATGACGAGAGAGAATGCAGATTGTTTTTTATGTTGTACTCTGTCCTGCAGCATGATTGCCATTAGGAAAAAGTCCTGTAAAAGTCTATAAAACTCAGTAGCTATAGATCACTATTTTAAATTCTGTCTGTTTTTGGAAAGACTCCTGCAGAAAGCTGTTTCAATTCTGTAGATCTTTATGCTTTATCCTTTTTAAATTCTATCCCTATCATAATTCTGCAATAAGGCTCTAATATTTTGAATATTGACTGAAATATTCTTCAGATTTTTCCTATATCTTTTGTACAGATCAGTTCAGTGCAAAGAAAACAGTCCAAAACATGCATTTTCAGGCGACAGTGGAAACTGACAGGTGAAGTATATTTTCCATTTGACTTTGCAATTATTCACTCTGAATATATAGATGTATGTATGTATGTATGTATGTATGTATGTATGTATGTATGTATGTATGTATATAGTTAAACTCTACTAAAATGAAAGTGAGCAATAGTTAAAAAGAAAATTAAGAAGAATGTTCTGGAGGGAGTTCATACTTGTTTTAGCTTCTCAAGTTCCTTTGTCATTGTTTCAGCTTCTAAGAAAAAATGCAGGAAGCACAGAGATATGAAATATCACCTTCCCTTCTCATCCCCTACTCCTGTACTCTTGTTCAGAGTAAAAGTTTAGGGGAAGTCTTACACAGAGATTATTTTTTTGGTCTTTGGTCAGTTCCCAAAGGGTGTATTATTTTGAAACAATAGCTCAATGGATAATTAGTGGCTGTAACTCTGATGTCACTTATTAACATGTACAACCAGAAAAATTCCCTAAAAGTCTGTGTAGTTGCAGTGATGAAAATTGGGTTTATGCTGAAGGAAGATTTCTAAAAACTCAAGGCAACATTTTTATTTTTAGGGAAAGCAGAGAGACATTATTTCTACTCACCTGAATGAGATTTTCTCATTTCTCCCTGCTGCACAATATCAAAATTTAGTTCTACAACTACAGCAGCTTTTTAATCCAGAGATAGTATGTGATATTATTGTTTTAAGGAGAAGATAGGCCAGATAAAATTTGCCATTAGAAGACTGCATATGGAGGCAGGTGTTCTTCTTACCCAGTTACAAATTTTATCAAGTTTTGAAGAAAATTCAAGCATTTATCAAGCTTTGAAGAAAATTCAAGTACAAATGCATTAAACAATAGTGACAATAGCACAGCAGGATGAATGCTTTTCAACTACATGCTTGTTGTTTATATCTTCAGCATCTTGTGTTGCATCACATGCGCTTTCCATCACATTCAGCCAATTTGCAACAGGCTGCTCTGCCACGTGTCCAACAGCAGCAAATTGAATTGTGCAACACATCCATTGCCAAGCCCTGATGTCCTCTCCTTTTTCCGTCACAGCATTTCTAATCCCACTTCAAAGGCCATTAAATGAGTAACCCAAGGAGGTACCCAATGTCTTAGCAACTTTCAAGCTGCTGTAGAGTTTAATAGACTGTTAACCCCCAAGTAGCCTCTTGGTTTCTGACCCCGCTTGGAGATTAGCAGTCTGTATTTTGGGGACTGGAAGCACTTCCCACTTTTGTAGAAATGGTGTTGGCTTTTGATATCCTTAACTACTAACAGCAGTTTCTAATTTTCCCTGCTGTTTGTGCTGAACCTAGGCAATTTTCTTTCTTTTCTTTTAAAATCAGGAGTGGATGAAAACAACAGGAAAAATTTCTAGAAACAAGGTAATGAAGTGTCTGTGTATTTAGATTAAGGATTTCACTTCATTTGGATAAAGGCTGTGCAATGGGCTTTTTTTAAGAGAGTTGTCAGTGATCAGACAAAACAGATCTATAAATGCTATTTGCTTGTTTGAAAGAAAGAAAGCAGAGCCATTTCATTATATTCATTCAGAGAAGTTAAATTTTGACAGAAGAACTGCAAATGATGTCATCATGCTGAAGATTCCTGTCATAGGCAAGCACTTTACCCATTTCCTCCTTGCACCAAAAACACCCATTCTTTTTATTGGTTTTATAATAAAATCTACCTGAAAAACTGGGGAAGATTTTCAGAAAATTTTTGATTCTTGTTGAAATAGTTTGCAGTAAGGATGACATCTGAGAATAGGCTTGATCTAAAATGTTTTGAAACAGAAATGCAAAACTCTTTTTTTAGGGTCATACTTCACATGGGATTTTCATGCCTTCATATCCCAAAGTGGAAAAGAGAGAGTGGAACAAATAAAATTTTTGTATAAAGCAGTGTTATTTGCATCCCCAATGTTTTCACAGAAAGAAGATAAGATTTTACTTCATTTAACCCAAGCAGGTGCAAGATACATCAGGGACACGGCAGTTAAAGGATAGGTTACAGATGTTACTTTTGGCCTTAACTAATGTTTCACAAAGCATGGGAGAAATTGAGTCAATTATATTAAATTTATCATTCTTCAAATTTGATTAGTATGGATGTCTTCCTCCGAGTGGCATTTGTCTATGCTCAGAGCACAGCAAAATTTTCATAAAGCACTCAGCTATTACAGCAATGCTTTAGCATGTATCAATTCTGAATTGTGGAAACCAGGTTTGATACAGACAAGGATTGTGAAGTTGCCACCTTTCTGATGTGTGATCTCTGTGTAAATCCATTTCAGTCAGTTCTAGCAAGTATATGAAGTTTGAAATTTACTTTTTCAGACACTTCTCAGACATAGTTAAGGTGAAAGATTTATTCACCCAAACTACAAAATATCACTACTGGTGTCTCACTTGATAGGTGGGGATAATTTATTCTATTTTATAATGGAGATAGAACTTGTAGAAATCTCAAGATAATAATATAGAAACATCTTAGAACATATATGCGTATAAACATGCTTCATACATTCACACCATGCAAATAAACGACCATCACTACCAAAAAGTGTCCAGTTACAATTAAAGGGAGTAAATCTCATTTATTCTAAGCAATGACATTTTTTTAAAGAATTCATTCTGATTCCCTCAATATGGTTTATCTTTAGCTTATGCTGAAAAATTGGTTCTTAGAGAGTTGTTAAAACAGTAAAGATCTCATAAGCATTGCTTTTGAAATCATAAAATATTGCTCTTTTCTAAGCCATGAGCCACATGGATCTTTGAGGAAAAAACATCCACATTTTTTAAGTTGCACTGACTCAGAGTTATAGCAACTGCAGTTTTCCTTCAGAAGTACTGGTTTCTGAGTCAATGCTTGTGGGAATATATGGTTTCAAAGTACTTCATGGGATATAATTTTCAAAGGGATATATGAAAACCATACACTTCCGATTAACATTAATGGGGAGTTGTGTGGTGGCACAGAGCTTTGAACATTCTGGTTAGAAGTTTATATCTTAGTGAGCTGCACATGGCTCCCCTGCTCTGAGCAGATAGGTTTTTTATAGATTGCAGAAGAGCCTGCTGTGGATCAGCAGACACCATGTTGAATGCTTCTCTCATCTATATACTTCATAGGTAACTCCACTAGGAGACAGGAACCTTTTCTCTAGCAACTATCATATTTCATAAGCTTAGCTCTTGAATTATACATTATAGCTATCTATCATAATACAAGAAACTTCCTCATGCAAAATCAATACTTCCTTACTCACAGTAACTCCATCATGCCCTGCCAAGCAGCCCAAATTGCTGTTGTGTTGCATTCTTATCAGAGCCACAAACCGCTGGGGAAAGTGCTCAGTTAGCTTTACTCAATTTGCATGCTCTGTGAAAGTTTTTACTGTATGTCTGTGCTCCAGGTGATACATGATGATAAAGCATTACGAAATTGCAACACACATCACTTGAAATTGGGAATGGAATAATGGGAAGCCATGCAATGCTGAGTGGAAAGAGGCTATTGGCAATGTGATAAAACAGTATGGAAAATGATTGCATGAGTAAGCATATACAATGAATTCCCATTCTCATTTGCTCGTCAGGAACTGGAAGCTGTTATGAGGAAGCTCTAAACTACCTCATATAACATGGCATTATAGAATTGATGGCATTAGTTATCTATATTTGCCTGCTCAATATCTAAGCAAATTATCTTTTTGAAATATGGATTTATCGATCTTTCTTTTTCTCACTTCAGGATACTAAAATGCAACATGTACAGAAAGGCAAGTTGCCTCCTGGTGCTGACCATTTGCATGATTAGGATAACAATCATCACTTGTAGGGCTCTACAAGGCTTTTCAACCAAAAAAAAAAAAAATCAAGAGATCTCCTTTCTCGTCATATCTCTGCAGGTGTTCAAAGACTCCCACTTATTTTATTCCAGATATTAGCCTTGCCAACTTATTGTTTCTATAACAATAGCTTCTACAGAGCGTGGGAAACTAGGCTTTTAGGTTTTCACTGCCTGTGTCCCAGTTCAGGACTCAGCACAGAGATCCAATATGTGCAATAAACCTCTGGCATCATAATGACTAAACTACATAAACTGCAAGCTCTGTAACACATGATAATGCATAACTCAGAGATTAATTTAATACCTCATATTTTTACTGATGGGGACTATGGAGATACAGGTTTGAAAGAAGAAAACACATTTAAAGAATAGAGTTTTCAACTCTCACCATCTATTGCTTACTGGTCCACAAGTTGATTGTCATTTTAAAGTGCTTATAAGCTCTACAAAAGTAATAGAGCTGAATGCATTTTACCTGTAACTCCAAAACCAGGACAGTTTTTCTAATTTGCTGGAATGACAGAAAAGATGAATGGAATAGCTTCACCCATCTTGTGTTACTCTTTCTTGGAAATCAGTGGGAGTCTTGCATTAGAATCTGTGGCCTCTGGAACTATCTCCAAAGATGTCTTTTTCACAAATCATCCTGAGTGAACTGAATCACGACTCTTGGCCAGAGTACCACTGAAGTCAGAAGGATTTAAAATTTGTATTTGTCATGGAATCTTAGCTTGTATCTCATAATTTATCCCATTATGTTGCCTTATTAGTAATCATTTCTATTAGTTACTTCAGGAAAAAAAAAATTCACTCACTTAGCAGTGCTGGTATTATGATTTTATGCAATCCATCAAATTGAAAAGGTGTCATTTCTTCAACTATCTTTTGTTCTAAAATTGTTATCTTTCTTTTTAAGCATCACTGAAAATTATGACAACTGAAATATACTTTTTAAAATGTTCCCATTTTTATAGGTCAAAAGATGTTATTGGAAGCATAGTTTTATCAAAACTTAAATTTTATGACATATTTTGCTCATAAATATTGCTGAGAATTATCTTGAGCAGATAAGTAATATGAGTGCCTATTTTTAATTACGCCCTTTCTCCAGAAATCAGGTAAGTTGAAAGACCACTGTAAAATGGACCCTCATTTTCTAAAAAGTAGAAGGAATATGACACTGCAAAACCAAGATAGTTAATTAGATAGACAAAATTTTCATTTACATTTTTAATTCTCAGGTCTTGCATAATCTAAGAGGAAAAAAAACCAGCAAATGACAAGCTTGTGTTTTAAATATTTGCAAACTGAGAGAGCTTAAAACATCTTTTTACCTTAAATTCATGTATACTCACAGTCCAAAGAATAATAGACTCTAATGTGCAAATCAAAAAAATAATCAGAAAATATTGCTTTTTTTCCATATTTGTTCAATCAGTTTGTTGTGGGTGACACTGGTAGGCAAAAACATGTGAGCTGGTACAAAGTCTTTCCTAGATATTAATGTGATATTTATGTACATAACACCTTTTAAAATAATATAAAATTAATATATGTTTATGAAGGCAGTTAATAATACAGGTCAACATAATTATCTTTTTTCTGAAGAAAGTCTCAGTAATCAGGCAATACAATCCTAATATAACAAGATAATCAATCCCAGTCTTATTTAGTAATTTGTTCAGTTCAGTTTATGTGGATAAATCTCATAAGACAAGAGAGTGCATATTTTTGTAACTCATTTCTAATGAAATGGACTTTGCACTTCTGCCCTGTTCATTGATATAAGTTAGATTTCCAAATTAATTTTTAGTTTTGGCACCTAGGAATGAACAGATTGCTTTGTGGTAGAGAGAATTTCCGATAAACAATGAGAAAGCATGGACAAGAGAGGCTAATATCAAATTCTGAATATGAAATAGCATCTAGAGGTCTCATGCTGGAGAGGTTTAGCTTATTATGTTGATTAAAGCACATCTAACAAAACCACTGTCACTGATGTATGCAGATCTTTGCTCCTTTGGGAGTATCTGACTTTCAGAAGAATATCACAACAAGTAAAAACTCCCAATTAATTCTTCTCCTCTCTATAATTTACTATTCATGTTATAAGCTCTCCTACAGCTCTAATAGAACTTTCCAAATTATTTCCCAGAGCTACCTTATTGTTCCTTCTTCAGCCAAATATCTTTCTTTCATTGTTTGCTAACGGGGCATTTCCTGCATTCACATTATAAAAGATCAGACAAAATTATGTATCCTGCACAGGGTACTTGCCTGATTTGTTAGACTGAGCATGAATAAAGTTCAATACAAACAAAGACTTTAAAATTGAAATAGCTAAGATGCCGTTGAGAAACCCTTGGCCATCACTGGAAAAATTTTAGATGCCAAAAGTGTATCTATTAATCTTGCAACACACAAACATGCAGTTGGAGCAGTATGGAATATTTCCATTCTAGCCTTTAAAATCAGATCAGGCAGTTCAATGGCAGGCAGTTCTCTTGTCTGACTGGACAAGAGAAACTTATATTATTTGTTGTGGGACTATTTTCTTCAATTCTCCCTGATAAGGCAGTGATCCAAAATCATATTTCCCATATGGGACCAAGCAATTTGCAGGTGAGTTATGCAGAACAGATGAAGTATACTCTACTCTCAGTCCCTTACTTTGTATTTATTTGTCTGTGTGACTGAAAGCTGAAACAAAACAATTATTTGAAATGATGATAAGTATGCATCTTAGTATGATAACACTCAATAGTTATTTTTATGACTGGTGTGTGATTTGGACATGACTATCAACTTTGTTTAATATATTTATACATTAATATACAAGAAATAGCAACTTCTAACAGAGGAAGAATTTGAATGACTCATTTAAGGCCCAAGCTTCAGCTGATCAGTGCACTGGCCAGTACATTTTGTAGTCATACATAAAAAGTAAATTATAGAGAGGCTCTAAAAATATCACATCTATAAAAATCATTCCAACAGTTGGTGCCATCTTAGGGTTTTACCTGGAAATGTTGTAGCATGGTGGCCTAAAACACTGTTTAGGGCAGAAGACATTTAATTACTGGTTTTATGAAAAGTTTCAATAAAAATATTGTGGCTTTCCGTTTAAGCATCTCATGCAGAGCAGTGAAACCAAAGATAACCATGCTGAGTTCCTGGCAAGAGACAGGAAGATAAAAATCAACATTAAATAGAGTTGGAAGAAAAGTGGTTTTATTGTTCAGAGAGACACAAAATGTAAACAAGAAGTTCAAATACTGGAGGGCATATTGGATTGTAGACCATGGTTTTATTCAACATTTTTCAGTGCTGATTAACACAGTGATATTTTAACATACTTTTAATAGTGTTTCTTTCTACAACCATTAACCTCTCAGGGTTAAGAAATCACTTTATCAAATGTCAATTTTGTGCTGTGGCAGACGATGAAGCTGATGTAGTCCCATAAAGATTTTACCTCCTGACCTTTAAAACAGTGATTTTATTGTCTTAGGCAAACCTTTAAGTTATGCCTTGACATTAGAGAGTAGTACAGATCTATCCCATCCTAGAAAGCTGGTGCCTGGAGGTACACATTCCTTATTAATTAGTAGAAGAAAATTTTGTGAAATTAGTCGTCTTTGCCTATAATATTCATATGAAAAAGTTCCCTATTTTTTAAAATGTTGGTACCATGGTGTTTAGAAAATAACAATATTTTAGGCATTCTTCATGACTCAGAAGTGAGAAGACAAAGTATCACAGAAAACTTGTTCTATTTCCTAACAAATTAATTACTTCCTGTTTCTGTCAGGCACAGTTTCAGTGGATTTCAGTGGTAATCAGTGAATATGGCAGCCCTGACAGAATATTTCTTTGCAGGAAGTACCGGTTTTGGGGGCCTGAGTTCGTTTGCATTAGGGACACTCATCTTTAGATTTAGACATGAGGTCTAATCTAACTTGTTTCTTCTTAGACTTTTCTCTCCTGTGATCAGGTCAGTTTGTAGCCTGTCCCCTTCAGATGCAGGTGATTTTTACACAGTAAAACAGCTCCCATCAGAAAGGAGTGCAAAAATTACACTACGGTACAACCAAGTTCCTGTCATTTTGCAAGGCTGTCAGGGAGGCAGAGAACAGCTCAAAGTCTCTTTGAAAGACGCAGAGTAGAAGTCATGCCTTTCACTTTCGAGGTGAGTGCTTCCAGGTAGCTTGAAACCTTAAACTCAGTGGTTCTAATGAAAGACTCCAGCTTGCCTAAGGTTCCTCATGCAGAAATAGCACCTTCTGCTCTCCTCAACAGAACTTGATACCCCTTAATTTGTCATACTTTATTCTCCACTTACTGTTCTGCTACAAGAATGACAAGCAGGCAAAGTCTTACTGCACCCAATCTTCCCCTTCATACCTGCTCCCAAACAACCTCTATTAGCATAGTTGTGTATTATAAGCTTCTATTTTTAATTTGTTCTGAAGCTATGCAGCATCACTCCAGAACAATGAAGCTCTCCTGGAACTGGGAGCAGTGAGGACTGCTGTGCATTGCCATCTCACCCAGCTGTTATCTCTACAAAAGATCTGTGTTATGAAAACTCTTAGTACCTTGTTCAGGCACTAAAATAGCAAAGTTCCTGTCTGCTCCACAGGGCTACTCTGCACTTTCCATATTATCCTAATATATTTTAGCTCAGAAAATCCTGACTCAATCTCAGCAGGAATTAGGTCAACTCTTATCATTCTAAAAAGGAAGATAATAAATATTCCTTTATAAGTCCAAGTTTTTGGTTTTTATTGCTAGGTACAGGCAATGAGACGTAGACACTGAGCCTACCTGGGTTCTTTATTTCAAAGAGGAAAACTGAGCAGAAGGTACTGAAATTCTTTGCTTTTTAATGTCTGCTAGAATACAGATGGATAGCAGGTTGTTGCTGATGGTAGTGAACTCAAGAAGACAGGAACAAGCTACACTAATAAACTTTAGTGTGCCTAGAAAATCTTCCCTGCATTAAAGTGATAACACTTGTGCATGCACCACTAAATTCTTCAGTGACAGAAAACTGTCCTCTTCTTGTTAGCCCTTTCCCTGTACACATGTGGCTGTATTTACTGACAACAGCAGTGAGAGTGCTTTGAATGCATGAATTTTAAGTTATCTGTGGCTCATTTACAAAATTTTGGTACCACCTTTACATTCCAAGTGCATACAGTAGGGTTTAAGTCTGTGTTTTTTCAGTAACCCTTTGGATCACAAAATTTTACATTCCAGTTATGAAAACGACAGTGTTGGATATGCTTGAAATTATGGATATTTATTTCCTTGACTGAAGATACAACAAATAAACTCTTGCTCATAGATCTTGAGACTTCTCATGTTTAAACAAGTCAACCTGAATTATTTTAGCATACAATATTTATATTTTCTATTGAAAAAAGCCAAGAAAACAGAGAGAAAATAATTCTGCAGGACTTTTCTTTTCTTTTCTTTTCTTTTCTTTTCTTTTCTTTCTTTTCTTTCTTTCTTTTCTTTCTTTCTTTTCTTTTCTTTTCTTTTCTTTCTTTCTTTTCTTTTCTATATTGGGAAGCTCTAAATAGAGCTACATAATCAGAGAATAGCTGAGGCTGTAATTCAGAAGATAGTCTATTCAACCCTTTGCTCAGAGTAAGATCATCTAGACCAGGTTCCTCAGGCCATGTCCAGTCAGGTTTTAAACAACTCTGAGGATGGAGGCACCACAACCCTTCTTGGCAATCTGTCCTAGTGGTTGATCATGTGCATAGTAAAAAAGGGTTTTTTCTTCTGTTTAAACGGTATTTTAATTTGTGCCAACTGCCTCTTTACCTTTCTTTGGTGCTACTGGAAAGAATATTTATTTTTACCACTCCACAGTGAGTGCTCATACACATCATTCAGATCCATCAGAACCTTTCCTTCCCCAGCCTAAATTCTCAATATCTCTTCATATATCAGGTACTCCATCCAGCATCTCCATCTCACTTTTGTACTGGAGAGTCAGCACTGGACTCAGGATTCCAGATATCTTTTGCCAGTGCACAGTGAAGGGGAAGGATCATTTCATTTGCTGGTGAAGATCTTAATGCAGCCCAACGTGCTGTTGACTGCCTTTGCAACAAGGATGCATTGTTAGCTCATGGTTAACTTGTTGTCCTCTAGGACCCCGAGGGCCTTTTCTGCAAAGCTCCTTTCCAATCTGCCTGTCCCCAGACTGCTGTCATATCAGGTTATTTCAGTCCAGTTGAAGGACTTTCACTTCCCATTGTTAAATATCATTATATTCCTACTGGTCCATTTCTGCAGCATGTTTGAGATTCCTCTGAGGTGCAGACCTGCCCTCCTGTGCACTGACTATTTCCCCCATTTGATATAACCCGTGATTGTTCTGAGGGTACATATCAAGCAATCTGCAAATACTGCAAGCAACCACTCCCTCTCTTGGGAGTCTAGTTTTATATTGTGTTTAGCTACCAAGGGCCACAGGCAACACAGTTGGGTCATAACAGTAAATGTGTCATAAAGTATAGGTGGGCAGCTTTTAATCACCTTTGTCACTTCCCTGTTTAATGTTCCTCAAGAGATTAGCATTAGAGATTTGCCCCTGCACATGCTGACAGTCTGAGATTGCAGACTCAGCACCAAAGCTTGATCAGTATCTACACACTACGTGCTCCTCAGCCACATCTCTTGTAGGACTTGATCCAAAGTAATCTTCCAGAGGAGACTCATTAAAGATACCCTTGCTCCAATTTATATGAGCATGTCAGAAGAAGACAGCAATGTTACCAGTCTTGCTTATATAAAAACTGAATGGACAGGCCAGTCATGTCTGAGAGAGGGTCTGGCAGTCTGCATCCACATTACGCCTAAGTCCATCTCAAGTTGAGTGTTCAATCTCACCTATTATTCAGAAACAAGTATTCAAAAGTTGGTGAGTTGGACAAAACAAAACAAACAAACAAACAAAAAAAAAACAAACAGTGATTTCCTGTTTTCCAAAGAAAATGAGATTGTGAAAGTCACTCTGGAAGCAACTGAAGTTTCTAAACCCAGGCTGAGCAGGAAGGTTTTAAGTATTGTGCAGGACAGGTATATCATGAATTCTGGCTGTAGCTAAAAACAAATGACTACTCTGTGCTGCTGCTTCAGACTGTAGAGGATCTGTTGGACTCCCCAGTGCAAGATTCTCTATGGACAGAGGAAAACAATTTTTCACACTACTCAAGTCTAAATGTGATGGAGATATGTGGGATTCTAAGTCAGAAGAAAGTCATCAAAGAAGAACCTCTGATTATGGAACCAGTAGGACAAGGAGAAAATATCCAAAATAACCAGCTCAAGTTTTTCATAATGAACCCAGTGATTTTCTTAGTTTTTTTTCTAATAGCCTTGCAACCAGAATTTCTGAACAGTACATTAGAATCACAGTTAGCATAACAGGAGGGAAGAACTAAATGCTGAAAATTGTTATCTGCAGACACATGGGAAAAAAAAGACTAAAGAAACAATGGCCATAGACATGGAAAGTACATCCACACATATAACTTGTTTATGTGTATTAGATTGATTTTTATATCCCCAACTCATACTAATGACCAAGAAAAGAAAAAAAAGGGATAATAGATCTCAGGGGGCTTATGTGTGGAACACCTGAAGTACCTAGACGAAGTCAATGAGTAAACCTAAAAATCCACTGAGGTTGTTAAAGAAATTATGTAATCACCATTTACAGGTCAGTCATCTGTAAAAAAATAATAAAAAAATCAGTGCATGGCAAAAGACGATGAAATTAAAAATAACAGAATTAAAGTGTCAAATTCTTTTTACTCTCAGAAAAAGAGGGGTTCCAAGGTCAGCTGGTGTTAAACCTGAACACTAATGATATTACTGCTTATGCCATGGGGGCTGATGACTGGGAACGTGGCCAGAGCATCTCAGCGAGTAAAATATCTCAATTAGGTGCAAACTCCTTGCCAAGTTGCTGAGACACATAATATGGCTCTCCTATCTCATTCAGTCAAGTACTTTTTGAAATTCAACAAATGGGACTAGACAGAGGTAACTGGAAGCAAGCAATGATGGTAGAAAACTTTTCTAAGGAGGAGAGTTTTTCCTCTAGAAGGTACTGATCACAAGTATATAATTTAAATTTATACAATTTTAAAAAGTTCTTATGTTCTGCTTTATTGTAGGACAAACCCCCTCCAATCATTGCACCTCTTTGATGCTTCTAACTGTAACTTTTACCCTGCAGCTTGCTGATTCAGATCCTGGGTCTGTTTGTTTATTAAAAATCCCAGTTCCTTCTACATTATGCCAAGTAAATCTGAACTTGATTGTTTTATCTTGTATCTGACACTGTAGCTACAAAGCTATAGTTTCTTTTATACTCATCTTCTCCCTCTCTAGTTCTGACACAAGTATCTGTCTGATTGTGTCTTCACAAAATATTTTGGATTTACTAAAACAGCATACTTTGGCAAAGCAAAAATGTTTCCAGGTCTAACAAACAAAATTATTTTCATACAGGTACTTACATGTACATACATAGCTATATTTCTACTATGCCTTGAATAACTGGTATTTCTCTTTAAATATTTTCTTAGATCAGCTTTACAAATATCTTGTAATAATTTATTATAGGCCATATGTTTCAAATTTTCTCATACATTGTATGAAAGGAGTGTCAAAAGTCCTACTAAAGTCCAATTATCTTGTGTCTTTAAATTCTTCATCTGATGGGTCAATCCCTTTAACAGAAGGATTTTAAACTAATCTAACATATTTTGGTGAAATTTGAGAAATTTAAGTCTGCTGTTTTCACTCATCTTTAAGCATGTACAAATTGATTGTTCAATGTCATGTTTGAATATCTCCCAAGGTGCTATCATTCATCTGACTAATGTGCTGGATCTTTATTCTTCCTTTTTAAGCTACAAGACATAAATTTGCTTTCTTCAGCCCCCTTGAGTGCCAATTGCACTGAAATTCAATCTTCATTCCCAGAGCCTGTTGAAGGATTTTGGATCATTAAGCTGTGTTTTCATAAAATGATTTTTTTCATGCAAAGCTATACTGGATAGTTGTAGTCCTTCTCCATGTTGAGAAAGTGGCTTGTCTGGCCTTTGGGTAGAAGGTACAAAAGAGACATTTACTGATGTAGTTTTGCTTATGTTTTTGAAGGGGACCTTGGACCAGTTATGCTTACTTCTTTTAAAAATGATACAAAGTATCATGAAGGCCACGTGTACACTGGCCTTAATCTCAGCACCACTTTCTTATATCTATTTATACATATAGATGTGACCTCACTTTTACATTTATATATATAGGTATGACCTTACTTGTGCATTTTTTGTTCTTTTTTTTGTAGACAAAGAATTTTTAAATTGATTTTGATATTCTACATAGCAGGTAATTCTTTGTGTGGGTGCATTTCCTCTGTGCCAAGTCCTCTCTTGAGTAATAAATTTTTATTATCATTTTGTTGTGAAGATATGGAGTCTTATCTTAAAAGATTTTTCTCAATTTGGAGACAACTTGCAGATTTCTTTGTGTGTATATGTCTATCTTTTATTTAAAGGAATCTCTATGATGAGCTCTATCCATTCATTTAAGTGCACTAACTTCTGTGTCTTAGGATGTTTCTTTTCATATGAATTCTTGACAATTTATGAGCTGTACTGTACCTAGCAAGCAATGAACAGTTTGCTACTCCCCCAATCTCTTCTTCCCAGCTGTTACAATTTTTGCCTTTCTCTGCGCACGTGTGGCCTGCAATAGATTTGTCTTGGATCCAGCTGGCACTGGCTCTATCAGACATAAAAGAAGTTTCTAGAAGACTCTCACATGCATGTGAATGTGAAATAAACGCACACACACACGCACACACACACATATCTTTCCACTAAAGTGGGTCAAGTGATCACTTACAATGGAATTTTTCCCCTCTAGCAGGGGTTTTTCCTCAAAATTACTGGGCTATGTTTGAAGGTGAACAAGCAATGGGAGAATAGAGCTGAGATCTTTTTGGGTTTTGGTTTTTTTTGGCAGAAGTACACCTTCCATATGGGCAAGAACCTGCTGACTGGTTACAAAAATGCAGGGAAACTTTTTTGAAGTAGAGATAAAAGGAAACTATGATGTTATGATATCAAGATCTGCATTCCATTGTCATCTGGACCCTCACCTCTATTTGCTACAGAAATGCAAGGCTTTTTAGACGTAGAGTTTGGGTTTGGTAGGTCTCTGTTTTACAACAAGGCAGATGCATAGCTGGAATTGCAATTCTTTTTGAAAACTAACTTCTACTTGGAGCTCATATACAGCCCTAAAAACACATTATTTGTTTTAAAGCTTATCTTTAGACCAAAAATATTGTTATTCTAAACAGTATTGCTTGTTACTAGGTAGAGTGAAGAAAACATACACAGTAACTAGAGTTCATAAAGTTACTGAAAATCTGTAAGAGGTGAGCAGTGTCTTGACTTGTCTCAGCTTCAGAGTGATTTTTTTTCCACTGTTTTAAGTGGGCTGTTATAAGTACATATAATGGACTCATGAGTTTATTTAGTCACAAAGTGTATAGAGAGATGAAAAATTTCAGAAAGCTTTGTAATACAAAATGCACATTACTGTTTCTAGCCAGCATGCATTATAAGACATTTTAAAATATTTTGCAACTGTTTTATGTCTTTCTATTCCCAGGCTATGCCATCAATTAAGTCTATGTAAGTAAATGAAATTATGTTAGTGCTGAAGTAGTAAGGACTGTATTTGAATCCAAGCCTTTTCTTGGCCTTTGAAGCTGTTTGTGTACAAAACTGTTCCTTCATGTGCATATGGCTAGATGTTTGACTGACTCCACACCTGTGCAAACATGTGGTATTATGTGTGGGGATTGTCTAGTGATTGTTTGAGTGCCAGATCTCCCACTTGTGTACTGGTAGTGTTGAAGAGCAAGTCAAGTGTGGGTGCAAGTGTTTGCACTGCTGGATGTGGGTAGGTATAATTGTTCGTGCAACTTCACAAGTACATAAAGGAACCATCAGGTTGAATATCTGGTCTGTGAGGCTGAGTGGCAATGGCTGCACTGGCATGGATATCTCAACTCACAGCAGAGCTCTCAAACACACACTGATTTATTGTGTATCTATACCTAAAATACCTTACCATGTCAAATTTGAGCCCTGGGAAGTCACAGTCTAGAAGACTAGACAGTGAGCAGGAATAATTTTCTATGCCTCCCCACAGCGTGCCCTCTGCATGAACAATATTCATGGTGTAAAGCAGATGTAGGAAAAAGCAAACAAAGAAGAAAACAACACCAACCCCCCAAAAAACCAACAATAAAGAATCCATCTCCACTTCATGTTTTTCTTCAGCTGTTTACCCATCTCACACACCTTCATAAGTTCCCAGACTTGCTTCCAGAAAGTTTCCAGAGCTTATCTTTTTCTGCCTTTTCCTCTCTCTTCAGTGCTCACTTAGCTGCTTGGAACTATTTTTAACAGAGAGAGAGTAATTGTAAAAAAGGTAATTCTTTCCAAAGGATAAAAACACCTGCTGATGAAAGGTGGCTACTGCGCAGAAGTTTCTTTCAAAACTCAATTTGGTAATGAGGATTGAGTTAGCAGTGAGCTGTGACTTCAGCAGAGGCATCTTCAAAATGGAAGTGTTGATGAGTGTATAAACTGGGACATGTTGAAGTGTACTGTCAAACTCAGTATGCAGTGTCTGAAGAAGGTTGACAAAAGGACTCGATTAGTTTAAGATGAAGTGAATAAGAAATTGAAATATCATGATTCCTTGATTGAGGAAAAGGAGACTATTGCAGAAATTTACCCTGCTTGACAATGGTGAGATTAAGAGGTGTAGGCAATGATAGTTCTAATAAAAGTTTCTGTATTTGGAAAGCAATCTAGGGGAAAAAAGTTACTGAATGGAAAACACAATAAGAAACAATTGTACCACTTGTCTTAAGCCTATTCAGGCTTCTGAAAATGTCTAACACATTAGAACACTGCTTGGAATACAACATCTACCACAATACTGTCAGTATGCGCTGCTGCCGCACCTCATTTGCACTGACAGCTTCTTGTTGGCCTCTTCTGACTGGGGTCACTGCCACCTCATCCCTTTCTTTGGGAGGAGATGTCTCCTTGCACAGTGCTGATGACATTGTTAGAGTTGCCTTAGATCTACCACATTCAGAAAACTTCCTTTTTTCATTTTCCCACTTACTCCCTTTTATTTTCTTTATGTGTGAGCACTCTGCACTTTCTGCACTAATTCCCATCATCCTTGTTGATGGACTAGCATGCCGTAAAATATAACAGCAAATGATAGGCAAGCCCAGCCTACTGCATTTCTTAACCTGTGGACTGGAAAACAGATATTTTTCTTGGAGCAGTGGGCTTACAAGTAAACAGCTCTCTGAGAAGATGGGAGGAGTCATTTCACAGTGACAGGGAACAGCTAGATATACTGTGACTCCCAGCTACTGTGCTTTGGTTTTCATTAAAGTGTTTTTAATCTAAAAATATTTCATAATCTTACAGTTTAAAGTTCTTTTCTGTGTGATTTGTCACATGCAAATAACTCACTTAAGTGCAGACACACACCAACTCTTGCAACTTCTCCATATTGTTTAGGCAAATCAATGAAAATTCTTATCAGTGCCATGATTACATTTTTTTCCTCTTAAGATTCACAGAAATTAGGTTGCTGTAATAATTTGTTCCAGGCATAAAACTTAAGGTCTGTAAATAATTAACTCAAAAGGTATCTAGTTACCATACATATTAAATCAGTAGGAGAGAAAATATATTTATATACATTTATTAAAAAAATAGTCAAGCACTTTTATGAATGAGTGATAGTAAACATACAATTTGGTCACAGGTTTTGTAAACATCTAAGTGACTTTTCAGCAAATGCATTTTTAACTTCTAATGGTGAATGCCATATATCATGCAAATCTGAAGAATGTTGATTTTGTAAATCTTGCATTTTCCTGTTGAATTAACTGTTAATCTGGCATTTACTGAATCCAAAGGCCTTTCTGCCAAACCTCATCTAATTTGGTGACACCAGCAGACATGATAAATCCCATGACTGTACTGTCTCCTTTCTTCTTCTCTATTTTTTATAGGAATCTATAACAAGAAATGGCGACTTTCTTTTTGTTTGAGCCAGTTTTAGCACTTGAACTTTAAATAACTAAGATTGCAGGAATTTTTGTTTGGTTTCGAACTGATGATCTCTTTATTATTCCTTTGCTTTCTAACTTGTAAAGAATGAAACAGATGTGTATTTATGAGACAGCTTCTTAGAATAAATTAAGGACTGGATTCCAAAAGTTATAAGCAGCTTTTATTTCTTGTCTAGACATATTTTTAAATTGAAAAGAGAAAAAGAATGTTTATTGTTTTTATAGTATGACAATGTTTTGATTAATGTTGTATTAAAAAAACAAACAAAACAGAAACCCACCTACTTGAGGCAAGAAAAGTTGCATTCTGGAACACAATCTCTCATTGCAGCAATCTGATATTTATGTGAGGTTCAAACTCTGCTGGCTGATCCTGTCAGAGATCTGTCCTGGTGAAATAGGCCAGAAGGGAGTGGTCAATATTTTTGTCAATACATACACAAAAAAAGGTTTCTGTCTGAAGTTTAACAATCTCTTTTGCATGAAATAATTTTACTAGAGAAAATTTGATATCCAGGTTTCTCCTGAAAAATCTTTCCCTGTGCATTGACTCTCAATTAATTTCCACTGTCTTTCTTCACATATAGAAAGGAGTTCAGTTCAGGCTCGTTTTCTGGACATGGTGTTTCACTTCAACTGATACTTTAAAAACCAAACAAGAAAAATACAGTGAGACATGATGAGAAAATCTCCAAAGATTTAGGACGTGGGTTCCAAAAGTATGATCCAGATGTAAATTGTCACAGACATATAGACCTTAATGGAATTGTTCTGATACATGCCAGCTGAAGATCTAACCCAGAATGTTCATGGGAAGACTTGAATGTGTGAAACTGGGCGTCCAATTGAGAATAAATTAACTTTCTTGGACAAACCAGATCACATTCATTTGGAAAGGAGCCCTACCAGTTGGCATTGATTTTAAAACCATTTTTTAAGTACCTTTAATAGTGTCTGATTCAAACCCAATGAAGTCAGTGGAACAGCTCCCTTTAATGGGTCTGGAATCAGGCGCATCATGAAAAACTGTTTCACCATATGTTTCAATGACATTTAAGTTCACTCGTCTTGTTTGAAGAATTCTTTATTCAGTTACTCACATCTTGAGAGTCTCACTTCTTGGGACATTTTTGGTTGATTTCGTTTTTGTTTGGAAGAAGCTGAAATGGGAAGAACTCAGGGAACTTTTTAGGCTAGGAAAAATAATAAGCATTCTGGAGTTGGCTTGAGGTATTGAGATTTTTTTTTAATGCCAATTTAATTCTGACTGCTTGAACATTGATACAAAAGAGAATATTACTGGTATGCCAGAGATAGAGAAAGCTTTAAAAAATATTTTTTCAAATTTATTTTGTTTTGAAAGGAGGAAGAAAAGGGAAGCCAGACCCTACATTTTGAAAGATCATGGAAGACCATGTAAGATTGTTTTTGGTCTTTGTAGCAGCTTTACTGATGAGACACATTTATTAGGGGGTGATTATCCTTCAAAACTGGAATAATGCACCACCAGAAACATGGCTGTCGTTTCTCTCAATACTCTTACTATAACAGTGACAGCAATTTGTGATATACCTCCAACAAGATCAGTATGATCCTGTAGGGAAGAAGACATATTTATGTATAAACTTTCATAGAATTGTCCCATCTTTAAGAGCTTAAAATCTCCTGTGAACTGATGAACATCTAAAAAGAAAAACTGGTTATTACTACAAAGAGAAAATATGAATGGAAAATAAGAAAAATATGTGTACAAAATTCATGTCTGGAATTTGTTTTTCTGAGTTATGAGGCACTAGTTAGTCTAAAACTAAAAATAAAGACACACTGAAAAGAGTCCTAACAGTGTGGTTTCTTTTGAACTGCAAATTGACACAGGCATTTTATGGGGAGAAAAAAAAAAAAAGAGGCAAGTCATCTACCAGTGTGAAGCAGTGAACGTATCCTTCAAGGGGTATGAATTCCCTTACAGTGGTGATAACTTCCATATTCAGCAGAGGTGAATTTAAAATGTGGTTGAGTCATGCTAGTTTTTTGCTGTCAAATCATTGCAATTTCAAAGCCATGACCGAGGAGTTATGCACATGGAATATATTACCGTGAAATGAGGAACAGGGCCTGTGGTAATAAAAATATTTACATCTACATCTACTTTCTTGAAAAAAAACCCAGACAAGCTTCCCCCTGCTGCAACCCCCCATCCCCTATAAAAGCAACCAGAATAATAACAAAAAAGAAAAAAAATATGGTTAAGGAAAATTTTGCACCTATTAGCTAGTCTCCTAGTGTTCTAGGGGTTTATCTGTCCTTATAAAAAAATAAATGCTTAAATACAAATTTTTTGGAAAAAAAAAAGTTTACATTGTACTATCACCCTAGATTTCTGGACTGAGAACAGCATGAGAAGATTTCTGGATAATTGTCCTTTATTCAATTTATTTTGTCTGTTAAGGAACCTTCATGGTTCTTCACAAAATTATTTGAACATCCTAGCATAGTCCCACTGAAGGAAGTATTTGCATCTGAACACAAAATTTTAATTGCAATAATTTATGTAAATATGAATGTGATGGGATTTTTGAAACAGTTTTATACCTAATGGGTATTCAAAATCTCTTAGATAACTTCTCCCTCCATAGTCAGCAGTTGCATTAGCACACTAGCTCCCTGAGGCAGCTGGATCCTTGTTTCCCTTTGGAAAATCCCCATTTTCACCTGTGCTGTATTTTTGAAAGCACTATGAAGTGTTTCAGGAAAATCAGATATATTCATAATGTATTAATAAACAGGTCTTTGCTAACCTAACTCATTTGGCTAAAATGGGTTAGGAAACCACTGTAAGTGAAAAGTTGACAAGTTCCAGCAGAGAGGGCCCATGAGCATTAGGGCTGTCAAATCTCTCAGCCTTTTTGTTGACGCCAGCAGAATGTGGATATAGCCTAAACCTCTTACCAAATGCAACCAAAAGTGTCCTCCAGATAGAAATGAAATTCAAATCTGCTTAAATCTTGAGGAAAAGAACATAAAGGGAGAAGGTGGTAGAAATTAGCCTGTTGGCTTGCTCTGTTTTGTGTTGCAGTTAGAAGTCATCTTGATATGATACAGCCCAGCATAAGCACATATGGAATGAAATGTGACATGCAATAAACAAAGCATTTTAAATGAAACTTTTTATAGCCTTAAGAAATAGAAGAAACAGTCACACGCTGCTCATTAGCTTGTAAAAGTAGACACAATGGCTTGTTTTGTAGGAAATTTCAATTCATGCCCATAAATCAAAAAACAACGTAAGCAGTTCTGATTCTAGTTTGTGGGAAAATGTTTAATTGCTTATTTATTTGATATGTTGCTCTAAAATGTATTCTTATACGATCTATTCTTACACGATGTATTCTTACATTTTGTGTCTGCAAAGAGTAGAGAGATGTTTCTTAAAAGTGTTTTTTAGAATTACTTGGTATCGGTCCAGTGCTCTGATGTCACTGGAACAGAAACAGAGCTCTGGATTTATTAGAAGGGGAAAGACTCTTTTTACTTTTCTCTGTTTTATTGCATCTTTCTTGACATTAAACTCCGGTACTCAGTACAGCCTATTCCAGATGTAAAGTTTTTCTTTAAAGTACTATGCCAATTACTGACACATAATGTCATATAAATTATTGTAAACTATTAGATAAAATGTACTAATAAAATCAGGCCTATTAAACACTTGAAATTTGATTTCTCCTTTTAAACCAGCACATTAAAATTATGAAATGTAATATATTTATTCCATACAGCATATGTTTGCATAGTAAAAAATAACAAAATATAAACTTAACTCTCCTTATTACTGATTGTCAAATAAATTTTCTGATAGAGAGACTTTTAGTAGCTTCTGTAGGCTTTATTGCAAAATTATATGCTTTCTCTGTAGTACGGTTTCAAGACAAAGGATAGATGTCATAGATCTCTTCCCAAAAAACCCTACTTCTTTCCCTAAAATGTCTCATTTTTATCTGTAAGCTGTAAACTCCAACTCCAATTTGTAAGCTACATCCTTGACTTCAATGCCTCACAATATGCATTTTTTATCTTATTCTGTTAGATAATGTTAACTTGCCATAATATTATCTGCCATCATAGCGCTCTTGGAGATTGCTTTTGCACTTATTGGAGAATGTAACGTTATTACCTCTCTTCTGTACTTAAAAGCTAAAATGTCTACAATAGTTCATTTGCAGATATTTAGACTATTTGTTCAAATATAGTATGAGGCTAATTATGCTTATTCACCTGTCGTAGTAATCATAAAACCTTGTGCTCATATAAACCCTTATATGCTCATTTAACTCTTCTGTTCAAGAGGAAATACTTTTATGCTTCTCAAAGAAATAAATAAATTCTTTAAAAAAATGAAATTAGGTCTCTCCAAAGCATAGATTTTGGATTTGTAAAACCATTATTTCAAGAATTATCAGTATAAGCCATAAGTTAAGTCAAACATTTAACATCAAACAAAAGATCATGTGGGATCTCAGACATTAGAGAGAGAAATGTACTTCAGTCATTTAAACTATATATAGCAAGTTTTGGATTATTTGGAAGGGTTTGGAGTAGTTTTTTGAAATTTCTGAAATGACTTTTTTGAATGATCATGCACAAAATATGAGCACCTTTGAGTAAATAGCTGTTATGGTTTAAGTTCTGAGCACTTCTCTAAAGCCAAGAATTAGATTGAGGTGAATGTCAGGCAATTTAACATAAAATATAAAAAAGAAAAAAAAATGTAGATCACCATAACAGAACTTGTCATGAAGTAAGCAATCTATTTGATAACTTTTTAAACATTTTTAAATCTCTTTGAATTGTTAGTGAGCCATGCAGTGCAGTTACTCCACCATGTGTGGTTATATTGGCAGATCTAATTTTGAGCAATATGTCAAAATCAGGGTACTGTAACCTTCATGATTCATTCAAGGCAACAATTAAGAACATTAATTTATAGTTTAACTGTGCTCAAAGAATTTGATTTAGAGCTCTCTGAAGAGTTTCTCTGCTGATTTTTTTTTACTATTCTTTAGGCAGTGAATTTGAGCTCATAACATTTCTACAGCTACTGGGCTAAAAGGCAGTGCAGGTAAAGGAAGGACAACAAAGATTGGTAAGAGATGTGATAACCTTTAGTTTGATCAGATTAGGAATATCTAGGAACATCTGGATGAATCACTGTTTCATAATTTCCCAAACTCTTGCACAACAGTAGATAAGACATTAGCAGGTAGGAATACTTAAGAGGAAAGCAATTACTCCATTCCTAGTGCACTGTAAGTTTGAAAAAAAATATAAATTGTATGGTTTGAAAAAAAATATAAATTGTATGGTTTCTCACAAAATATTCTTACAATAAAAATAATGAGGGAATTTTTGGTTTAGGAAAAGTAAGGAAAGAATAAACCTGTCATATGAAACATTGGCTTATTTAATATAATAAAACAAAAGTTAAAAAGGGATATGACTCTTCCTCATAAAATATGAATAGCTCAATACTAGAGCAGGAAAAACAATGCTGATACAGGAATAAATAGGAGAAAACTGACCATTAATAAATTAAAGCTGAAAATTGGAAGTCTGTTTCTTGGTTTCTCTCTAAAAGCCCAAAGAAATGTACAAGTAAAAGTAAATAAAAAATGTAAGTAGTTCGAGAGAGAAAAACTTCCGTACTTTTTATTTAAATTTAAGAGTTACATTCTTGTATTGAGGAAGATTGATTCATTATACTGAATATTGTGAAAAAAAAAAGTGGGGAATTCAATCAGGAAAGATTTTTGTCCCTTTTGCATTTGAAGTTAAATTACTTAAAAGTTAAGTTAAATAAAAAGTAATTTTTTTATGTTCAAGTGTTTCGTAGACAGTACATAATTGCAATTAATTTCACACTAGATACACTGCTTCATATTGTTAGACTAAAATTATATTCTTACACAAATTTCTCCCTAAAAGGGTAAGAACTCCACTCTACCATTTGGCTTACTGAGACTGAGCAGTTTTAACCAGGAGAGAAGAGGATTTGGGACTGGGTTTTTCATTTAAGTCCTTGTGTTTACTTGGGGCTACAAAAACATAAGTGACTCATCATTTAAGGGAAGAAAACAAAAAAAAGAGGGAGAAATGAACTTACTATGTTCACTATATAATAAGCTATCACTATGTAATGAATTTACTATGAACCAGTAATTGTGATATTAACCATTTTGGATTTGAAGTAACCAGAGACCTTCCACAGATTCCAATGGAAACCTTATAGTCAAAAATATGTTAATGAGCCATAAATATGCTAGCAAGATGTTTTAAAAAGAAGATGTTTTCATCCTCTCTTTAGGATGGAAAGAGAAAATATTGCAGCATCTTACTGAATGAAAATTCAGGAATTACACTGCCCTTTCTCCCTGCCAAGACAGATGTCCTACAGGGAATACTCAGGGTTTTCCCAGATAAGATGAAAAGCTCCAAAGAGTGGGGTGCAACATCTGTACATCCAGGAGCATTGTGTCAGGTGTAGATTGTTCTTTTCCAATAGTCTATCCATATTTGACAGTGCACAGTGCCTTCAAGTGTGTAATTTAAGTTTGACTGCAGTACTCTTTAGAAAGAGCCATGGTTTTTATTTCAGACACTGCTGTAAGGCTTGATTAATAAACAGCCTAGGAGGTTTCTGGAGTGTGTGAAAGATAACTTCATGGCACAGCTGGTGAGTGAGCCATCCAGGGAAAGTGCCCCGCTGCACCTGGTCTTTGTGATCTGAGGAGGGCTGCTGGGTGATATGATGGCTGGAGACCATGAGATCACAGCATTCTCTCAAACACCCACCTGCTGCAGGTGGGTTTCCTCCACAGGCTGCAGGTGGGTTGCTGCATCTACATGGTCCTTCGTGGGCTGCAGGTGCTTCATTGTTTGCACCATCGGCTGTGGGGGAATCTCAGGTGCCTGGAGCACTTCCACTTCCTCCACTGACCTTGGTGCTTCCAGGGTTGTTCTTCTCACATATTCTCATCCTATTCTTCTCTGGCCACAATTACATCTCTGCAGTAACTTTTTTTTCTTCTTCTTCTTCTTAAAAGGTTATCACCATTTCTAATTGGCCCAGCATTGACCAGAGGCATGTCTAACCTGGAAACTGCCAGAGATTGGCCCTGTCAGACATGGAGGAAGCTTCTAGCAGGTTCACACAGAATCCACCCCTGTAGCCCCTCCTGCACCAAAGCTTGGCCACAAAAACCCAACACACAATCCCCTGCAGCACTACAGGCTGGGGGCAGAGTGGCTGGAAAACTGTCCAGCAGAAAAGGACCTGGGTGTGCTGGTTAAGAGCAGGTGAACATGAGCCAGCATGTGCCCAGGTGGCCCAACTAATCCTGGCCTGTACCAGACATAGTGGAGCCAGCAGGAGTGGGGCAGTGATCATTCCTCTGTAACTGGCACTGGTGAGGCTGCACCTCAAGTTCCGTGTCCAGTTTTGGGTCTCTCCCTACAAGGAAAACATTGAGGGGCTGGAGCATGTCCAGAGGAACTGGTGAAGGGTCTGGAGCACAAGTGTTGTGAGGAGTGGCTGAGGGAACTAGGGTTGTTTAACCTGGAGAAAAGAAGGCTCAGGGGGGACCTTATTGCTCTCTACAGCTACCTGAAAGATTGTAATGAGGTGGGGGTCAATCTCTTCTCCCAGCTAACAAGCAGTATGACAAGGGGAAATGGCCTCAAGTTGTACCAGGGGAGGTTTAGGTTGGACATCAGAAAAAAAGAATCTTCACAGAAAGGGCTGCAAGCATTGAAACATGCTGCTCAGGGAAGTGGTTGAATCACAATTGCTGAAGGTGGTGCAGATGTGGTGCTTAGGGACATGGTTTAGTGATGTGCTTGGCAGTGATGGACAGTTGGACTCAATGGTCTAAGAGGTTTTTTCTAGCCGAAATGATTCTATGATTTTCATCTATTCCCAATGTTGTATGAAAGTCATTTACCCATTAGCCCTAGAGTGGCTGATTGTATTATTCATGTTAGCCAAGCATGTATTAGACCCCATGGGTTTTCCTAGTTTCTATTATGTGTTACTGTACCTATGAAAACTGGTATAATTAAGGCCTTTCACTTATGTATGTGAAAAGATTAACTTGAAAAAATGCTGAATGCGAAAAAAAATTCTGAGGAAGATAAAAGGAAAATGTATTCTCTTCATATGAATAGAAGGCATAGGTCAAGCACATGGGCTTTACATCACAAAAACAGTGAACACAGGTGAAAGGATTTAATTAGGATGGACAATCAATTCCCATGTAATTTGGATTTGTATGTCACGATTTCTCTTTATTTTTTAACATTTGAATTGAGTATGTAGGGTAACGAGAGTAATAGTTGAACCCTTTTCATTTTCTTCTTTTTGTTTAGGGGCTTTTTGAAATTCGTCACATGAATAGTTGAAAATTGGCAGTACCAGTTAGTAAAAACAAAATCCAACAGACAGCAGAGGTGAAGGGAACTTCTACTGATTCTCCAGAGATACTGCTGCCTTCTTGAGACAGACATGGGAAACAGTTTGGTAAAAAGAGGCAGCAAGCCTCATCCTAAATACCCAACTTTTGCTTTGATCATCTTCTCCATTGGACTGGTGTTCCAGGATATTTCCTTAGCTGGGACTCCTGAAAATCTTTTTGGAACATCAGGCTAGAATGCAGTATAATTTGTGCTTCACCCTCCCTCTCCCTTCACTTTTCACAAGTGAAAAAGTTCCACTTGAGAAAACATATTCCCCTCTTGTCTTCTTTTTGGGAACTACTTAAAAGAGAAATCTCAAGTAGCCAATGAAGTAACAAAAGCATTTTTGCTGTACTGGCTCTTTGAGAGGTTTATAAATCTGACCTTTTCAAAAGAAGAATTCCTTTAAGAAATAGAAAAAAAACTTCCTTTCAAGTTCATTCTCTTAAAGAAGCTATTTGTCACCCTCTCAAATCTAGTTAAAATATTTTCCTAAACTGTTTAATAACAAACATGGCTTTTTTCTTAAGCAGAAAAAGTATGTACTGCTAGCATGGTCTCTGATGCCAATAAATACCAGCTGATCAGCCCTGAATCCTTTTGGGAAGTTTAAAACAGCTGTGCTGCAAAATGAAGTGAGAAAAGCACCAGAAACAGGCTTTGGCAAGCCTGGATTTGTTCATAATGAAACAAAGGTTCTAAATTATTTCAGTGCTGGTAACCTGCAAACTGTAGCTCCAGCTATTCACTTCTGTGAGTGAATAGCATGCACGAATGACCCAACAGACAAATTAATTCAGCTGCAATTGGGACACTAAAAAAAAGTGATACTTTTATAAAAATTATTTATAAAATATGTGTTCAAATACCTTGCAGACTTAAAGTATGTCAGTTAGATCCACCTGAACCATTTGCAGAGTCAAAAAACTGACTGATAGATGAAGTGTGCTTATTTAATTAGCGTAATATGAAAGAAAAAGCTATTAAATATACTCAAAGGCATTGTAGAAAAAGGAGAATTTAGTCCTAAGTATTGGGCTTTTTAATCAAATTTACTAATGGAGTGTGTTGATTCAATAAATTGGTTGTAACCCAGTGTGCCATTAGGTTTGCCTTCATAGACAGCCATTCTTCAGTGCTCTCATTCCATTGTTACGCATATTCAGTAGACAGCCTTACTTAATGGTTTATTTCTTTTGATGGTAACCATTGATAATTGTTTCTTATTTAATTACCGCTTACAGATTCAGCAAAATGTTGGACTGTTGACTTGAATATTAGCTGTGGCTTTGGCACCTTCTTTTTCCCTGGATGGATTTTGATCAGCATACATGGATAGTCTTATTTATGGAGATAATAGTTTTTACTTTGTTAAAGTTCAGTTCCAGATTCAACTTCTGCAATAGATCTTTGAGTGAAAAAGAGGACATAATCTTATTTGATGCTCAGAGGAATAAAAGTCTACCAGATCCTTACAATTGTGGAAAGAAATAGACAAGTGTTTGTTGTAATTCTAGCTCCTTTCTTTTATCTTGTTGAATACAACTCAAGAGTTACTTCTCACACAAATAGTTTGCATAAGAAATTTACTTCTGAGCATTGGCCAAAAAAAGTCAAATCACCAAATTTAGGGGTTTTAATCTTCTTTGCTAACTAACAGACTTTCTTACAGATGAGGTTCTAAATGCAGATTACATAGTCTTTCCACCAAAGAAAATTATAATTAGCCTACTCACAATTTTGTGCCAGTCTGAAAGTAGTCCATCAACTCAAATTGCCAGTAACACCTCTTTGTTTATTTCAAGAAAGCAGTCAGTAAAAAATGTTAGTGAGCAGCACTTAATACCCCCATATACACTCTGTCCAGTTTCTCCAGGTCATGCATTGTACCATTTATCCTTCTCTTTAGGCTGTTTGTATATTAAAGAATTTTGACTATTGGTTTTGATTCTCCCTTTCTGCTAATGTTCCAAAGTATCAAGTGAAATGATGCCATATGTATATAATTATTAAGGGAACTCTGGACAGACATTCAAGGAAATGTTTCCTGGCACTTTCTGATCTCCTCCCCAAAACATTCCTACTCCTATTGAGGGTTTTGCTGAAATGTCCTTAGAAAATAATGGATTCCAGGACAATACCTCAGCCTTTGACAAGAACTATCCAGTAAAAACATCATCCTGAGAATCAGGAAGCTTGTTCTCTCAAACTTACACCCCACCCTTTTCTGTTCACACTTGCTTTTGTGAGCTACTTTAGACAGAATGAGATTTCTGGAGACCAGAAGTTCTTAAATATTTCTGCCTTGTGCTCTTTCTCTCTCTCTCTCTCTCTCTCTCTCACACACACACACACACACACACACACTCTAAGAATTAAGGGTCAGAGGTTGGTTTCTCACAGTCCAATTCAATAAGGCACATTAGGAGATTAGAAGCCACTGAGAATCAAAGGAGACAGGGCTGAGCATGTGAAGGTAGAATGAGTGATCCCAGAGCTGCAGCAGAGAGAAAAATATCCACCAGACAACACCAAAGTTAAGAGCAGAGAAAACTTTTGTTTACTGGATTCCTTTTAAGAACTCAGTGCTTCAGGCTTGATCACAACAGCATATCCAAGAAGCAATTTCCTCACACCCAGGGTACTCCTTATTTGCTCCACAGCTGGAGTCATCTAGTTATAACTTTGTGCTTTTCTCTGACCCAGACACCTCTTTCCAGTTGAAATCTTTTATTTCACACCCACAGCCACTGGAGTAACACTTCTTCCCAAGCTTCATATCTCACTCATCTATTCTACAGAGGGGATGACTTCCCCACACACATCCCTCTGTGTAAGTGTGACTGCTCTTATGGGTTTAGTTTATTGACAAACAAGAGAATTAAAAAAAAATCCTATAAGGAATAAGAAACTGGCCATAAGACAAATAACAGTTTCTATTTGAAATAAAAAAAAATTAAGTAAAACTTCTAGCTGCCCAAAGATGATATAGCCTGACAAAATTTCTACTTAATCAACTATATATGCACCTGATTGTTATTCTTAACAAGGTAAACTGTATATGAGTTAATATATATATTAATCTGTTTGAGTTTATAGTAAAAAATCATCAGCACCTATGGACACTCAGCTGGCAGAAACACCTCTTGAAAAGGCAATACCTTGGCATGCACAGGATTCAAAATCTGACACTGCATTTTGAGTGCACAGCTCAAGGAACCCAGATGGTGAGATCTGTAGCCAGCAGATCCAGATTATACTAAATTCCTCATCTCTAATCTAAGAAACATACTGTGGTAGATAGATGCAGAGATAGGAAGTTGCTAATATGCATTATTAGCATTTCCAGACTGGTGCCTGTTGCCTGGGAGATGCTCTTACCTGTTCTTGAGGCTCTGCAGAGATTTTGACAGCTGTAAAAGACTGTAGCACTGATCTTGTTTGCAAAAACTTCAGGAAGAAGTTGAAGGTCAGAAAAAGTTCAGGTCATTGAGTTCTTAAATCAGTATCAGTGATAGTAGGAAATGAGAGTAATAGAAATATGCAAGGAGATTATGAAAAAGATTCTCCAAGGTAAAAAAACGTGAGATACATCTCAGGTTAGAACAATAATGTTGCCAACTTTTAGCTTTTTACTGAAAATGAAAGTTATTGAGGTTCAGAGCTTTCTGATTTTTTTAATGTTCTGTTTATATAAAATCAACCATTTCCAATGGATCAAGAAGCCAGTACAATTTGATGGTTTCTGAAGAACTCTTCACATTTGTTTGGCTTCTGCCTTTGCAAATCACCAGCAGAGTAGCTAATGTAGATGACAACAGCCTGACCTACAATAGGCTTTCACAGAAAATAATCAGGGAAATACTTTCTCAATTAGCTGTATTTCTGCCTCTTAAGGAGTTCTGTTCAATTTAAAAGTTTCCTAGTGTGACAGATTCAAGTTGTAAACAATTCAGATGGTGTCTTTCTCTCTGCCAGATGGGGCTTTTCAGTAAAATTCCCAGAAATCAATCTTCAGTATTCATCCATCAACTATTCTGGTAAAAAAAACCAAAATTTTTAACCGTTCTATGTTATCATGTTGAAAAGAAGTCCAAGCTTATGGTCTTAGTAAGTCTAAGTGATAGCTAGCTTAGCAGTAACACACCCAGCAACTTGTGGCATCAAGTATAAAATCCAGTATTTCACAGCATTTTAAGTCACATTACATCTTACCTCAATTATAGATATTTGGATTGTCTTTTTCTCTCTCTTTCATTTTTCTTTCTTCTTCCAGCAAATTCAATATAGTCATATAATTTATGATGGATAACTAGTACTGGGAAAAAAGTTAACAATTAGTAAACTTGCATCTCTATTGCACCTATTGCTACTGGGGGCACTAAGGCATTGCATTAAAAAAAGAGAATGTACTCTATGATATCCCAACACAGCTCTGCTTTAAATAGCCAAGAAACATTTGCACTGGGATGTTTGGTAAAAAATACTAATGATATGCTGTTTGGATCCTTTTATGCACCCTTGCAGCAGTGCTGGGTTAGACCTTGGAATTAGTGAAACCAGAAGCAAAACCCAGGCACCTTCAGGGGTGGTGTCCCAGTTTTCCTGAGAATGTCAAAATTAGTAATCTAAGAACCAGGTGTGTTCCAAGACAGCTGTCAGTGTAAGGGTGTGAGGAGGGGATGTAAAATGCGTGGAATGAGTCATGCTCTGAAGATGCTGGCTTTTCTCTTTGCTTCTCCTTGGACTACAGAATGTGCTCAGCCAAGAGTAAGCACCTAACACACAGAGAGGGTCATCACTATCCACATTATAATCCATCCTAACGCAATCCTTGCCTTCGCTAGGATGACTGACGGAAATAGACTTCATTCACTAACAAAGTACCTTTGAGCAGGCAGAGTTTTCCACTGAGCCACCTCTTTTGCATTACATTTTATTTTGTAGAAAGCAGCAGTTCAAGAAAATATTTTGCTGCACTATTTCTGTGCTCATTCCCTCAAACAAAGACATGTCTATATTGTAAAGAATTGCATTTGCAATGAACTTATTTTCATTTCCCTGAGAAAAAGACATAAATTACTTTGATATAAATTATTTTTTATTTTCAGCAGGCTTACGTATTTTGGTCATTCATTGTTTGTGCCTGTTGGTTTTTTGCTGCTTCATGACCTTTGTGACATCAAAAGACACCCTTTTGTCTTTTGGCCACATTAGCAATCCCAAAACTTATGTCTTGATCACAGGTTCCTATTGTTCATCAGCACCCTGTGTTATACATTCCTCAGCAGAAAAAACCCCACAGTCAAAACCCTTGTGGGAAAAAAATGCATGTCTTAATTTTAACTCATACAATGCATAGGCAACAGCTCTTTAAACTGTAATTGTTAGGCCTGAACAAGCATCCATTGAAGACCTCTACATTGTTAGTACCCTGGTGAGATCACTTGGAAAGGCAGTGGTTAGTGCTGTACAACAATATGCTAAAATGCCCAGAGGAATTAGGACGCTTTCTTAGCGTTGCCTGTAAACTTTTCTTATTGGCTTGCCTTTTCTTGTATATGCCACTCATAATTAACTACAGCAAAAGAGGGCCCAGCAAGGAAAAGCAATTTATCTGAAAGCCCCTATTCTTTTCTCAAAATGTATGAAGGCTTATTTTGTACTTCCAGCTGGCCAGCATTTCCTTTTTGTTTGCTGAATAACGATCTGATTGTCTCAATAATAGAACAGCTTCTAGAGAAGCTCAAAGATGATATAAATTTGCACTCATCTTTGCTGTAGGAGCTTCTATACTGGTAAGGAGTCACTGCCCTTCCTGCCTAGAAGTGACAAACATGTATGAATACAGCATGAATAAGTGGATATTTCACTGATATTTCAGCAGCTATCTCACATGATAAAAAAAAATAAAAAATTGGGAAGTTTGGGTCTTTGGGCAACAAAATAGTCAGTAAGTGTTATCATCCATGCAATGCCATTTAAACTAGCATTCCTTCATCTGTAGGAATGTAATTTCTTTCTTCATCTGTTAGAGACACCTTATTGGTTCCAGTTTCTTGAGGAGAGTTCTTAATGTTGTGGAAGATTCTGTATTTTTTCAGCTTCTGCACCAGGCAGAGTGTTTAACATGGTAATATTGTCTAAAATAATCATGTATGCAACAAGTAAAAGACATTAAAAGAATCAAAATGCTGTGTAAGAGACAAGTATGCAAATCAAAGGTTCTTCCACAGAAATGATGATCCTTCAGAGCAAGTTTGAAAGGCCTGTGCATGGCTGATTTTCCACGTGAACCTTTAGGAATTGGTCAAACACAAATGCTTTGCACTAGCTGAGGAGGAATCCAATCTCCAAATGTTACAATTATGGCTGAGACTCAGGCTGGCAGGAATTTGTATTTTCCCCTTTATATTTTGCTTGTACATGTTAGAAACAAGTTGCTTTTAAGAAAAGGACAAACACTCCCATAGACACAAATATAAAAGGACTACGTTGCTCTCTCCTCTTAACCACACCTTCTCTGAAGTGTGGTTTGGTCTGGACTGTTTCATCAGTGCCTTGTCCTCTATGCCAAATGTCAAAGACACATCAAGGCTGAGCAAAAGTCCACTGAAGTGGGTAGTAATCCCTTCAGTATCTTTAGTGAGCACTGGATGCAGCTGTAAACTTACAGGTTATTGCCAGGAAGAGGCGTATGCTGCCACCAGTTATATACTGACATGCTAAAGGCATGTTTATTAAAAAATAAATTAAAAAATCATTGTGTTTCCCCAGCAGCACGCAGAGAAATAAAGGGAAATTTTCAGAATAGAAAGAAAAACTCTGGAAAATAACAATTTTTGAAAATGGGAGGTATTGTTTAAAAAATTTCTGCAATTGCACTGATGTCTTGCCTTCCCAGTCTGTGCTTGCCAAATGTGGGAAATGCATCCTCAAAGCTATTTTGAAGTTAAACAAACCAAAGGTGTTTGTAAATCTGCAAGCAATTTCACCTCCTGTGTCCTAAAGTCAGCTGAAGCAAGGTTATTTAAACTGAATTTCAAGTGACTGTTTCTGGCTTAATACCTCCTTCTAATTTTTAACAGTTCAGAGCAGTATTTTGGCAGAAATTACACATCAGTGGAAATAGGCCTTTTATATGGGAAAATTAGAAACACTTCTGAACTCTTACAGGACTGACAGTGAGCACTGCTTAAACACTGTCTGTTACCGAGGTTGAAAAGCTTCCTTATTTTTGGGTTTACAAAATGACCTGCATTATCTTGATTTTCTCCTCAGTGAATCATTCAAATGTCTTACATGTCATTAAAGGTAAGGGGAAATTGTTTAGTGAAATGTTAGCAGGTACAAAATGTTTATTTTTCTTAAATACATTCCCGCATAAAAGATGTTTGGAGTGGTTGTTTAAGAAAAGGAAGAAATATTTGACTTTTAAAAAGCCAAGACCTTCAGCAAAGATGAAAACAACATCAGTGATTAGCTGTGTGTTGAATGCAGTAGCTGTAACTGGCAAAGATAGAGCTTCAAACATCTAAGTGATTAAAGAAGATTTTTTTTTCCCCAGTCAAAGATTGAAGAGATTTTTCCATGCATATATTAAACAGCATTTGTCATGTATTTCTCATGGGCTACTAACCAGATATCCTATCATCCTGGTTTTTCTGCTGACTCAGACTGCCATGTAATAATTCTTTTCGATTAAACTTCTTGGAGAAATTAATAGAGTGAGTTAATTATTTTAACAAGTACAAAACTTTCTCATAGCCTTACTCCATATGGGCCAAAGGTGTTGTCTTTCTTGTCCCCTCAAATAAGCCATGTAAGGGATGATTATAAATCCAAATGCTGCATCCAAGGATGCAGTGTTAAGGACACCTACTCTTTACACCTTTCCTCTTCTGCTAGTGATAGTGCAGAAGAAAAGACACTAATGGAAGTGAGTTTCCCTCCTATCCATCACTGCAGATTAATCTCATGCCTGCACATGCTGTCTCTGCTGTCTGTTAGACTCTGTATTTCTCTAAATTATACTCAATTCTTAAAGTGACAAACCTTCCTGTCTGCTTTACTTGCACATTTCCCCTCAAAGCATTTTGTTAGACTTGTTCTCTGCTGCTTGAGATGTCATGGCTTTATTGACTAATAGTTATTCAGCATTTGCCAGCCTTTCTCACCTTTCCAGACCCATGCTGGGGTCAGGACACTCCTTAGATTTAAGGCTTTTGGCACTGGAATTACATTTTCATCACTCAGGGAAACACTACAAAGCGGTATATCTGGAGTCACTCCAAAATGAGTAAAACAATTCAAAAATTGCTGTGATTGCCAGTTTGACTGTCACACAGATTGGGTGAGAGCCTATATGTGTTTGTATTTGGCAGAATTCCAGGCAGAATACAGACACTGGACACAAGACAACTGGAGAAAAGATCATCAGAGGCATCAGTGTACCAGCCTCTGTGAAATTATGGATGTGGGTAGGTGGATAATGAGCTTCAGCTTCCCTCTTAGCTTTGCACTTACATTTAGTGGTGCAACATCATGGTAAATGCAGCTGAGTGTTAGTATATGTGTTTCTGTACTTCTTTGAGGTTCACAATTCTTTCCACCTTACCTTCTGAATCCTAGCTTAAAACCAGCACAATACCCTCTTATGAAAGCCTTCAGTGTCTACCTCTGAATCTGAGATCATACAAACAATCCATAATTGTGTGCATAGTTGAATTGCAGCCATTTTTACAAAATTCATGTCTAGGCAAAGTTTTTCATAATTTCTTCTTGATGGTACTGAAACCATCTCCTGTCTTGTGTTAATAACATTTGTACCTATGGCAGTCCTTGAGAGACAGATGAGATCTTCAGTCAGGGTATAGAGGGAACTCTTAACACTCTGCAGTTTCATTCTTTATTACTTATTTATAATCTTTTCTCAGCCTAGCAATACAAGCCAGATTGAAGTCAGTGCTAGCTAGAATAATGAAAATTAAAGAAAGTAAGTGCATGGCTGTGAACTTTGGAAAAGGTATGAAAAGAGAGATTAGCTATACCAAAATTTTTGGCATTGTTCCTAAATTTAGTATAATATATTAATTGAGTTTTGAATACACTTAAGTGAAGCAATAAATAAGGATCTGCTCAGCAGTGAGGCCACTGTCACTGCTCATTCATTTCTACTGCTTCACTGTCCAAGAGCTCTGATTGATCTGCACTTGCTTGAGGTTTATGTGTTCATTGGTATGAACAAAAGTCACAAATCACCATGAGTATTTCTTTCTGGTTGCAATACTAGAGGGATATTTTAAAAAATATTACTAGCTGAATAAATTAGAGTAAGATGAAACCTACAAATCCTAAAAGCCCACATCCCAATCAAAACACTGAGTTGTTCAAAGCTGATACATCATAGATACCCTCTAAACTCAGTCAAATCGGTGATCAGCTGCTGGTGCCTTCAGGTGTCCTGTATTGCTCTGATCAGGACTATAGCGAACATAAAATGAAGGATCACCACATGAATCCTTTTTCTTCACCTTTGAATGTAGCATCAGTGTTGAGAAGCTGCACTGCACTTTCATCCACTATCTTGGATGCCAGAGTAATGTCACTTTCTGTGAAGATAATAGTGGTCACAAATGCTTTGCACCCTCATACTTCTAAAATTCCAGGGGGACCATATGGGTGCTCTTGTCTGACCTCTCACATAACACAGGTCATAGAATAATTTACCTTGGTACTTTACATCAAATCCAGTAGTCTGTGGCAGAAATACAGCATATATTTTTGACACTTATCTCAATTTCAAGTTGTCAAGGAGCTGTGTGATTCACTCTGACTTTAAGTAACTAGTTCAGAAAGTTAAATTTATTCACTTTTCAAAAACTGTGCCTTATTTCTAGTTAAATTGTTTTCATTTCAACCCCTAGACACAGACTTTCCTACACTTTTATCTGATAAGGAGTCCTTTACTATCACAGACAGGATTCCTGGGCAAGCATTTTGGGATCCTGCTCAGATGAAGTCTCACTTTTCTATACTTAACTCTTCAAACATAATTGTCATTATTCAAAAATAAACTGATTAAGTTGTTTAGTGGGTTATTAACACTTCCAAGTGGCTAAGACACAAACAGCTAATAAGCATTTGTGAGGTAGCATCATGCCAAGTATACAGAGGAGATTGAAAGCTCTCTAGAGCTAATTTAGAAATGTCTCTTCTTGATGTCAACATCCTAACCCTGAAATAACATTGGAGTTGTTCTGCTAACACCTACCTCTAAAGATTACTGGTTATGTCCTATTCCAGATCACCGCCAAGCATGGCTTGGCTTTATTTATATTTTTTGTCTTCAGGAAAACCCATTTTTATCCATTGTATCGTTATTGCAATGCTACAATAGTTAATTTATCTTTGATGAAAGTTAGAGGGTCAAAAGATGAGCCTGGATAAGAGAATAGATAACTCTACTTATACCAATTTGATTGAGCCAGCCATAAATATCAGCTTGACAGCTCTTTAATGCAGTTGATTCATGAAAGCACACACTTCCTGATTTTCATACATTTGTCTTTGTCAGGAAGAAGACTGCTGCCAAGCTGAGCACCAGCATGTTAAGCTGCAGGATAAATAAATTTTATCTGTCTCTGAAGCTGTAGATCTGAACATTTCTCAACAAATTCCATCCTGAATAAGCACCAGTTTCAGCCAAAACTCATACTTACCTTAGTATACCTCCTAACTTATCTGTGCTAGACTACACAGTGCAGATCAAATGCAGCCACACAGGAATATGTTATTCCAACCCTGCCCTATTAAATGAGTTTTCTTTTCTAACTATCTGTGGCTTTAGAAAGAAATGTGAATTTCATAACTAAAGGTAAACTTCCTGTACAGGAAGACAGAACTTTTGTGTGTATTTTTGTGTGTCTGAATCACTTCTTCCTGTGACTAGGCGCATCTTCATTATTAAAGAAAAAAAAACAACGAACCAACAAAGAAGTTCTCTTTATATCAGCTGTAGATAATATTGTACTGCTATGGAAAAGATAATAAGTCATAAAACCTTCACTTCTGGAAAATACGGCACATTTTGAACATGGTTAGTCATGAACCAGAACAAAGCAGTAATGTGTATTCCGTTTCCCTGCCTGCTTTGAGGCAGTGCTTGGAAAAAATTATGATAAACCAGATTAGAACTGTGAAATCACTTTGCCACTTTTATACGCTGTCACTGCCTTGGTGGATGAATAGCCATGAAGATAAGTGCAGCTATGCCACGTAACTCCATTCCCTCCTCCACCCTGCCACCCACACTCAAGTTCTGATGCAAGTGCAGCCCAACTTCTTCAGGGCTGTCCAGGAAATTGCCACCCAGAGATTTCCATAGTAGTGTTTGCAGTCAGCACCACCAAAAAGGAGATAAAAGTTTGTTCAGACCTAATGCCTTGAACTACTCTTTCCACAGTCAGTAATGGATGCCTTAAGCCAGCTTGTGATCTGCCATCTCATCTTTGTCAAAGTTTCTGGCATTATACACAATCCTTCTTTGCTCATGTACAGTTGATGTGTGTGTACGAATGCACACAGCACTTCCCAGAGTGAAAAAAATAACCTGCAGAAGTGAAAATTTATTTCAAGAGAAAGTAGAAGAGGTAACACCATGTAATAGCCTGACTAGGATTTCTGCAGCTGTCTCATTAAGTCAGCCTGATGTTACAGGAACCACTTTGCAATGAGTTTTACTATGTGAGACACTGAGGCCTTTCCCTGTAATTCACTTCTCAATATATTTATCTATAAAACTTCTTAGGAAGTGGCTTTTTGAAAAGCAAGTGGATGAGAGGTGACCCTAGAATTCAGCTCAGTAATTAGTTGTTATTTTTTCTATGATTACTAGAAGAAAAGTTTACTTTTCCAGAGAATGTATGATGTACTATGTACGGTGGTGTATCCAAACATTGTAAACACATTGCAGTCACAAACCTTCTAGGGAATCTTCCTTTAGCAAGAGATAGTTATCAAACCACTCAGTCATTGGCTGCACTGCACACATTGCTAGAAATCTTGGCTAAAGACAGAAGTGATTGCTTTCAAACAGGGAAAAAAAAAAAAAAAGGAAGAAAACAGAAGAATAAACTTTCAAACACAGAATTTTCAGCCTGATGAGAAAGGGGGGAATCCAGGAGGTTAAGGAGTCCATGCAGGAGCCAATGTGTACCACACGTGCTTTTGGAGCTAAACTTAAGTTAGGCTGGCTCAGAGATGAAGTTTTAGGTAGAAGAATTAGGAAAATTGCCATGAAACATGCCAACTTCATGCACCAGCTGTGCAGATCATGTTACTGATAAGGGTGGAAGATGGCTCAGGGAGCTGTAGCAATACCATAGACATGACCCCTATGCTGAGCAGCTTCTGAGCAGTCAGATTTATGTTCCTGCTTCCACTCTTCAATGAGAAACTTGATCCTCTTAGGCTCCTCAGAGAACCAGTGACATGTCCACTTAAACAGAGGTCTTTGCACCTTTTATATCTAAAGAAAAATTGATGCCTCAGTGCTCCCAAGGGAGTGGGAAGGGTAGGGAACAAGCAGCACCTTCTGCTCTCCCTGTCTATGAAGGACAGAGGGGGGCACAACAAAGATGCAAACTGGAAAATATCTGATACAGATAACTAATATTTTATTGCTCAGATGAGAATTTCAAAGTTTGGACAAAACAAAGTGGGATTTCCTCCATTTTATTTAGATTTGTTGGAGAGCACTCTCTAAAGGCAGCTGGGACAGGTTCTTCTCTCAGAAAGCACAAACATGAGAACAAAAGTAATTCAAGTTCCTGATGTTACTGAGAACTCGTGTGCTCCTTACAAAGGACTGTAAGGAAGCCAGCAGAGGCTGCAGCAGAGGAAGGAGCAGGAGCAAGAGCAGATGACATTGGCTCATCCAGGAACATGCATCCTTGCCAGGAGGCCTTTCCAGGTCTCAGACACAGAATGCTCTGTGCTTGCACGAGAGTCAATGTTTTTCTGTCCTACACATGGCAGCACTGAGGTAATGATCTGTTGAGCATTCGCTACTGGATTTGTGCCCTTATATGAAGTGAGATGACTCAGTACAGATGCAGTGGTGGTGGTTGAGTACTGAAAAAGCTTATGGTTTTTAAATTCCATCCCCAGCATTAATCAAAAAATGTGGGACCTCTGGTTTTCTGAAGTGCCCTGTAGCTTCAGTGCCAGAAGCAGGGAGGCAGGCAGTGGCTGATAGCTCTTCCCCAAGGAAGCTGTAGGATGACCCCAATGAATCATCATCCTGATCCAGAATATAGCAGCAGTAATCATAAATTCAATCCCCTGTTCTTATAATATTAGCATTTACTCATAGAAGACATGTCCCTGCTTATTTGTATAATCTGTTCCATTATTAATTATTTCAAAATCCTTCTCATATATTGTCTCCTTTGCATTGTGGTGGGGAGTTGGGTTAGGGAGGTTGTGGCAGCAAACATTTCTGGTGTTTGTCTTTTATTGTGAATTCAATTAGACTTTCATATTTTAATTAAAAAACACAAACAAACAAACATCTGGCTCCTGCTACTACTGAAGAAAACAGTCATACACTTGTCTCCAGCCTTGGAGAAGCCCAGGAAGAAGATGGCCCTGGTTCCAACCACAAAAGTACTTAAAGTAAGTCTTTTGGCTCAAGTCACAGTCAGAAAGAAAAAGGAAGGAAAAGCATTTGTAATTGCAAAAGCATTTTCAAGTAAATTATTTGACAAGTCTTGAGTATAAATAATAAACTCTCATGACTGTGAAATGACATAGTATAAGATAGGCATTTCTTACTAATCCAGTACTCTTTAATGCATTCATTTTAATGTCTTTCTTGCCAACAGTTATCTATAAAACTACATCACTTTCCATTCTTTGTGGTGTTCACATAATGTATAAACTTTTCCAACTGTTCATGGTTTATAGTTTTGTTTAAAACGCTTAATAGAAGTTACACAGAGGTCCAATGCACCAGCAAATGTACTCTGTTCTACATGCTTAAATATATAAAAACCACAATTATGCTTCCTAAGTGCCTAAGCTTTTTCATCCAGAATAGTTGTTTTTCTGTGTTACTTCCTTCCTACCATTCTTGAGTGGCAGGAAAATGAAAAAAATATGTGAGTTGATCTGCCCAAAATAACCAAGAGATGGCAGCACTCTATTCAACCCAAACTTGACTTGTCATACAATCTATATGGCTGCAGTACAGCAGTCGGTGCAAGTGGGAAATGCGAGGGAAACGGAGCAGTCAGCCGTGGAGTAAGCTAGGACATGCATCATTTCACCAGTCACTCTCCCTGCTTGTCGTGGTGAGGCTGGGAATCACAGCAGGCATGGAAAGTTCTTGACTAAGTGGGGAGAAGGAGGAAGCTTGTGACAATTGCATTTCTTCCTGGTGCCCTGTCTATTGATGGCAGCAACATTCTCTGAGCTCCCAAAGCCGTCCCTTGCATTTGAAAGTGTAAGGAAAAATATTGTCATCATGAGGAAATGTATTAAGGTTCATAGTGAACACATTCCAAATTGTATTAATCTTTTTTTTTTTTTTCTAAAGACCAATGAAATTTTTGCACATATTAGAGTGGATCAAATTTCTTGCAACATTCTTTCCGTTCTCTTTTAAATGCTGGAGTGAACTCCTCCTAATTCTCCTCAGTCTTCATGCACTACTCCCTGACAGTGCAGGCTACAAATTCTGAGGCACTTTTTCTCAGTTTGCCAAGGTGCAAAGGTCCATTGGGTGAGAACTTATTGGATGTCAGGTGCTCTGGGCTCTTTGGGAAGAGAGTTAGTGTTTGGAGAACAGAGTGCTAAGGATTTTGAAATTAACCTTGAAGAAGCTGTGACTGATATAGTGGTACATTTTACATTTTTTTGTCTCCAGAAACCTTCAGATGTTTTTTAAGCTTCCTTACAAAAGGCCAGGCACTCTCTGATACTGATGATCACTGCTGGAGTTTGACTCAAATATTCTTCCTTGCATGACAAACATAGATGCATTCACAAAAGGTAAACTTTCTTTGCACTTAAATGGCTGTGTTTATATTGCATGTTCAGTAGGTGGATTCCAGTCTGGATTTTGCAGTACATGTTAGGGCAATCACTCCATTTGGTTTTATACTTTTTCCCATACATTTTTTCACTGCCAAAATGTGGGAGGGTTTAAATTAGCATGCAATAATTATTATGTTGCAAAATCCTAGCAGAGATAAAGCACCTGACATTTACACCAAGTCAGCTCTGTAAAATCGCTGCTAATGTTTGACTGAGTCGCGCTCCATGACAGCAAAGTTACAAAGGTGTATGACCACTAGGATGTTAGAGTAGGAGCTTACGCTCATACAAAATCCATGGCGTGCTGATTAAGTCTCAGCTTTTGAACACATCAAGAATTCCATGGATTAAGGTCCTCACCTTTTCCACCATACTTAGCTGCCCTGTCAGAAGCACATTTTGTAGCTTTCTCTCTCCCAACCCACTCTTCCAACACAGGCATAGAGGGGAAGTTTGTGTCCTACTTCAGCACAATCATTAGCCACTTTAGTTAACATTGCTAAAGAATGTTAAAGAAGACAGATGGCTTTTCAGATAAGGCTAAATTAAATATTTAGGTTTACCTGCATTGAAATAGATGCAACTTCTGGGATATTCCAAATGAAATCCCTAATTTATGTATATTTAACATGGAGGGAGTAGCTGATGGTCCTTTCCCATTACAGTAGGCTCTGTTTTCTATAATCCATTAATTTTGCCAAGAAAGCATTCATTTCACCCCACTTTTGAACAAAAATTTCATATCAGAGACCACTCTCTAGAGATCCTCTTTCCACTAAAAAATCACTGTTTAAATCAAGCAGAAAACAGTTGGCAGCACTCTGTGAGGAGCTGCTCTGTCACACTCTGTGTGACACCATCAGGATCTTTGATTGTCACAGGCTGCGGGGTTCTGCTGCGAGGTGTCTTCTGCAAGGCAGCCCTCAAGCAGCCCTGTATCCTTAATGCCATGTCAGACAAGTGCCTGCTGGACCTACCTCAGACTTTGCACATACATAGGCTCAGAGAAGTCCAGGAATGCCTTACGGCTTTACCACTTGGGATATAAGCCAAGGAGAAGTAGAGTTTCTGTAAGAGGAAAATGTAGGCTCTCACATGCTGAGAGAGGGGAAAAGAAAAGGGAAAAGGAAACATTTTTGACAGGACAGCAGAGAAGATGCCTTCAGAGGAAAGAAGCTGAGCTTCAGAGTGTGCTTGGAGAGTACAAGTTGAGCCATGCTTTGGCAGGCTGCAGCACACATTTCCCCAGGGCAGCAGCGTACGGCAGCAAGAGCTGGGCCTCCCCATACAGAGTCCCTCCTAATGTTACTGCTGGATCTTTTATGGACTTCTCTGGAGTGATTGCTACCCCCACACAGTCCCCCTCCACAACTTTCTCTGTAGTCTCCACCTTCAACCTCTACCCTTTATAAGCTTAACCTGCACATGATATGGTGACCTGAGGTGAAATGTTATATGTGATGTTCATTATCTAAAGTCCTGATTTATTTACTTTGGAGTACGTGGGGGAAATAGAGGTATTTGAAGCAACCTGAAAAGTTCAAGAAAGCTCTTGATTAATATGCTGCTGGACAGGATAAAATTAATATTGCCAATGAAAACACAATCAGGCCAAGTGCAAATGAATGCTTATATTGGGCTGGGATGGTCTGCATGGTCACATAAAGGCTTTTGAATTAACTCAGGGGATCAGGAAAAAATATAGGAATGACTGTAAGAAGAGCAACGGGAAAGAAGGAGTGTGTTAATGGCCCACGTGTCAATGAATCGGCTGTTGGCAGCACATAAATGTTAAGGAGCAGCTTGCAGTCTCTGACTATTTGTAGCCTGATTCCTAAACCAAAGAAGAAATCCAGAGCAGTACTGGATACCAGACTACACCTCTGAGCCATCAGAGCCTTTCACTTGCACTAAGGAAAATAGATTATTGATGCTGGCAGGAACACGTGCTCTAAAAACAGACAAGAGATTGCGGCCTAATCCAAATCCAAACAGAAGCAAGTTGTCTAAAGCCAAATTCCTTTTACAGTCCCTTAATTTCACTACAAAATTGCTTTCCTTTAAGTTTTAAATTGTGTAGTATCCGAGCCAATCTAGCTAACCCTTGCTTACAAGAGCAGTCTGTCTGTGCAGGAGTGGACCCATTAAAAACTCAAAAGCCTAATGGCTTACAGGACTCAGGGTAAAATCTTGGCCCCACTGAAGGCGGTAGGAGGCTTGCCAAGGACTTCAGTGGGGCCAGTATTTTACCTCAGTTCTTTACAAGCAGCAGTGTTGCTCATTTAGAAGCACAAAACACCACTGTGAATTTCCTGAGGTCCAATCACCAGATTTTGCTGGTGCTTCCGTCATCATCACATAGCTTCACTTTCAAACCCAAAGGAAAGAGGCTGAGAAGTGAAGCCATATTCTCCCACTAAAAGCCCTTTCCTTTTACATGATCTCTGCATGATGTTTAATTCCAGGGAAAAGAGGAACAAACCCATAACTTGTGTGTTTTTCTTTTCCCCCTCCCTCTCATTCTCCTGAAATAAACCTCCTTCTCCTCGAGGGCAGTGTAAAGAGACTTTGCTAGAAATGACGGGGCTCAGGGCTGCTGCTCCAGCCAGGATACCTGGGACATGACGTGTCCGGAGAGCAGGGCGGGAAGCACACCAGCCTCGGGCTGCTCTGGAGCCCCCACCCAGCAGATGACCAGGCTCTGACATACAGCCCCATCGGCCGGACACGCCGGCACAGTAATTGAAAACAGCACGACTTCTGCCTGCAGTCTCCAGTGTGAGTGCTCGGGAGTGTGTGATCACGATCAATAATGCTCCATGGGAATCTTTTAACGTCCTCCCAGCCACATCACTCCAGTAAAGGATTTGTCAGCTTTTCCATAAACCCCAGTTTTGAAAAGTTTATAGCGCAGCTTGTTTTCATTACCTTGAGGTGAAAGTTGCCATATAAAATTTCAGACCAGAAAACTTTTTTCCCTTGCTAATACAAAATACCATTTAAAACAAATTTTAGTCTCCAAATTTAGAGTCCTGGTAAGAACCATGTTATTCCCTCACTGCTTTGAGTGTGCTACTCAGAACTTCTGTGTGAAAATCTAGTGAATTCAAGAATTAACAAACAAATGGTGAGCTCTTCTGTTGGATTTTTAAACCACTGACTAATCCATCCAGAACTGCCGAGTTACTTCACTCACCCCCAAGAAATGCTGTAAGTCTGCGTCAGGGACTTCTGTGGAAGAAGAACAGACAATGTGCCTCTGTCTCTTCCTTTTCCAGCAGCTGGAATTATGGTTTTGCACCACTTCAGTTTTTTTAAGGAGTAAAATTTCAGCTCTTATAAAGTTACTGTAGCTCCATTCACAACAGTCTACTTTGCATCTTCTCTCTGTTAAATAGTTTCTATACTGCAGCCTAGAAATAATTGAACTTCCAGTAACAGACAGGACTTTTCCTGTTACATGTGTGAGTCACGTTCCAGCTACCTGTTCTTACAGAGCACAGTGGGAGAAGAACCAAAGCTCAGCTCACGTCGATGCCTGTGCCTCACACAGACAGGCAGAGTATTTCTCATCACCTGAGCAGTAATAGCTGACCTCTTCATCACCAGCAGCTTCCCTCTCTGCTGAACTAGGCCTTTGCCCCTCACAGTACAGTGGCATCCCCTCTCTGCTGCTTTCTGACCTTACCAGCAGGAACAGACTAAAGTTGCTGCCTCTCCTGGGAAGGAGAGATCTGTAAGAGCATCTGTTTCCAGGCCTGCAAGCCTACTGCTGCTGTTTTACAGCAATAGGTGCTGGCAACCAAAACAGCAGCTAACAAAAGCCCAAAGGAATTTTGTACCTGTGCATACCATCTTCATGTATCTATGGTTGGAAGGATTAAGACTTCTTTAATTTTACAAAGTTAATTTCACACAATGTTCTTACAAAACAGAATAAAGAATGTTGCAGTCTACTGTCTCTGGGGACTGACCCAGGAGAACAAGAACTACTGTCATGCAGATGAGTTCATCCATGGAAAGCATATGCATTTATATTTGCTAGATCTCCAGTCTCTGAAATGTCCATCCAAGTGTCATATGACTATGTTACTCCTGGTGGAATTAACATATTCTGGATATTTTCTGGATGAGAAGGTATATTTCACTTTTTTTTTTTTTTTTTTTTGCATGGCTTATGCCTAGGATAATTTCTTCTTAACAGTGGATTTTTGAAGAAAAATATTTTTTTTTTCCCTAAGCAGAGCTTTGAAAAAAGTATCTATGTGGGTATTGAATTGATTAGTGGTGGAGGTGTTTTTTGGATGAAAGGAAATAATACAAAATAGCTGGGAATGGACAACAGATGGAAGAAGTCTTCAACAAAATTTAAAATGTATTAATATTGTCATTACAACAGGAAGCTGAAAGTGTATTGCCAACTATGGAATACCAAGTACAAATATGACACATTTGAGTCTTGTTTCTTAAGAAAATGAGGCTTATATGATTGTGTGATTGTGTACTTATAAATCACATGTCTTTATTCTTCAATAGTTTTTTTATTTTCTGGAGTGAATCAGGAGAACAATAGAGGTTTCAAAGTCAAAATATTTCAGTGAGGGTCCTAAAAGCTTGAAGTCCATCAGGAAAAATAAAGCTAAAACAAAACCAAAACAAAACCAAAAGCCAAGCCCCCAAAACTATTAGCACTTCCACTGAAGTAAATTATACTGTAACAATCCATCTGCTTTTGAACACCAGAAAATCCACAGATGGTAGCAGACAGTCAGAGCACTTCAACAGCTGGAAAGGTTTTACTTTAAGCTGTTACCTTATTAGACACCAGAAAGCCTATTGCAAAGTAAAACAGGCTCTCAGACTAGATGCACTGACAGGCAAAGGTGACAAGCATGTACTCTTACTCCAAAATTTCCTACAAGTTTTCCATGTTATAGATCTTGTAATCTTCACAGGATGACAACCAATGGACAGTATCAACAGAAAGCTAAGCCCAAGCTAACTGAAAGATATATAGACCCTTATTGAAAGGATTTTCTTGGCATTAATTTCATGCTGTAACCAATAGACCATATTCCCTTTTCATTTCTTTTAAATTGAGGCTATTTGGAAAGCTATAAATTCTTTGTAGGAAGTAGATTTTCCTCTACTATTATCCTATTCAAAGGCTGTATTTCTTGAGGCTTTCCTCTAAGTAAATCTCATGGAGAGTAAGTCACCTGTTAAAATTATAAAAGCCATTTGCAAATGCCTTTCCTAGCCCTGGGAGCCACAGGCAGAATGAGAACATTCATTTTAAGCAACCTTCCAAAGGAGGCGAGAAGACAAGCTTCTGTTTGTTTCATATCTCTCCAAGCTTTCCACAGAATAGTCCAGCAAAAGACAACAGTAAACAATTCCCAGATTTCTTCATTGTGGTAGAACATTTTCCAGTTGTCCCACTTTTCTGTTTCCAGCTGACAGCTTTATGCCCAAAGGTATGCTTCTACTGCCACCAGTCTCCTGCGTGAGACACAGAGTGGGCAGAAGAATGAGTCTTCTCTTTTGTTTTCTGCTGTAATGGGAAAGTCTGTGATGCTGCAGGATTCCCAGCCTGCCTGAGGTGGGAGGAAGGGCACAGTCCACACAGCCTTCAGTGCCTCTGTACATGGCCAAGGCCTATCAGGGTCCCTGATGCTCTGCCAGTGAGCAGAGAAACAGCAAAAGAAAGCCAGTTTCACTGAATGAAAGAGACAAGATCATGTAGTCCAAATGAGCAGCAATTTAGACTTCTTATGTACATAACCCCTGCCTTCTCTGTGCTGTCAAGAATAGCAAACAAGTGCTAGTAGTGAGCAAATCCATCTGGTGTCAGTTCCATCCCCCTCAAACACAGATTCTTGGATTAATGCAGCCCCACGCCAAGTACTTTGACTGGCAAAGATATTAGGATTTATTTTCTCTGTTGATAAATAGCCAGAGCAATGTTCCTGTCCTTGTGAGGCTGATGGAAATCCCTCTGAAAGCACTCGTCTCTCAGTATTTCCACTAAAAACACCACAAGATTCCTGCCCAGGCTGAAAAATAGAAGGGTAGGAGGAAGTAAAATTGTGTCTTAGGTTTATCTCCTTGCAGTTTTTTCATAGATTTTTATGGGTATTAATAGCAGGCATGCTGAGAAGAAGGAAACCACTCACTCTGCAGCATTCCTGCTGCTACTGCTGCTAATGAAACTATGAAGAAACCTTCATGGTGTTCATGATCTCATGCCAAATCCCAAACATTAAATTGCTGTGTGTTGTTGGGCTTCCAGTCATGAAAACTTAAAAAAACAAAACAAAACAAAACAACAAAAATGGCTTTACAGTTTTTTTTCTGCATGGCAGTAGGCCTGGACATTCTTGTTTCAGCTCCACCATAAATATTTGATTCTCAAGTCACTCATATTCATGATTCATATTGTTAACAGGTTAGTAGGCACACTTTGGCAGAGGACTCACCATGTGCCAGCTATTTGGAAATATAAGCACATTGGAAACTGCTTTTTTTGACCATCTAATATTCTATTTTATCAAATTGTAAGCACAGGAGAGGACTTAGGGTCAGACTGTTCTTGGCCCACAAAAAACAGTGGGAGAGTAAAAGCAGGGATTTTGTCTGATCAGTAAACACAGTTCTTGCAAAGGAGTAAAAGCTCTTGGAATACCTGCCACCTTGCAGAGTGCACTTGGAGCTGACACTACAGCCACTGAGGACAGGAAGAGATGGGCTGCTCAATTTATCAGGAATTTTATCACTCTCCATGCGGAAAAGGGGTAGGAGAGGGACAAAGCCAGTAGCAGCATCTATCCTCTGATGGAGGGATGTATTGTGAACTGTTAGGTACAATCCATATGAGCGAATATGGTGACAAGAGGGGGGACTAAGCACAGCATGCATCTGCCAGTGCTGACATTGAAGAAATAGGGACAGATCAAAAGGAAACAAAACCTTATCTATAATTCAAAGTCAACAGTGGTGCAGTGCCAAAACTGAGGAGAACAGCTGAGAGCAGCTGGAGACCTTCATTTCTCTTGACCACACTTGGATTTCTCCTTCAGAGTGCCTTACTGGGATCTGAGCCCTTTCCTGGAGCAGAGTGAGAGCAGGAGTGGATGGGAAAGATGCTGAAGAATGAGTTGTGCATTGTGGGAAGAGGTCAAATTTTTAAAAAGAGTGTGGATGAAGGAGGAGAAGAATGAAAAATTACCTTCCCTGAGTGTCTGTGATTTTATCTTCCTGTGACCAAAAAGAGGAAGCCAAATTCAGAACAAAAAGTGTTTTTTCACTCCACAGAGAACCGCTAATAAGGTTTAAGCCTGGTCCTTCCACAAGGTATTTTATATGCCAGCTGTGAAATATCACAAACACTTGACAAATGTTTAACAATCCAGCCTTGCTATGTTTATCCCTTTCAAACAATACCTTGTTGGGGGCCTGGTTCTGAGAAGCAACTGTGCAAAGAATGTGGATGGGAAGAAAAGCAGCTTGTCAGAAAAGAGAAAAACAGCTTTGACAGAAGCTGCAAAATTTCTGTGAACTCTATTCTTCTGCCAACATACAGATGTCACTCCCTGGCAGGTGGAATCATCAGCAGAGAGTGCTCCCTAAGCATTGCTTAAATGAGCAAATGCTTCATTTTCCAAGCTCAGTTGTGATAGCAAACTGCTGGGGAAGTTAATTGGTGAGTCAGGATACATCTAAAGCATGAAGAGCCTGCAATCACCTCCCAGCATCCATTTCTTAGCAAATGGCTGTGTAGAGCAGGAAAGACGACCTACCACAGCTCCATGTCACAGTCAGTGTCTTTACAAGGAAATACTTTGATTTTTGCTTTTTCTTAGTGGCCTGTTGTCCTGCATGAAACATACAGATTTATTTGGTCTCCGTTGTGCAATGAAGGAGGTATCAGAATTTCTTTCTCCAGGCAATGAAGCACTAGAGACTCCCTTGTTACCTTTAACTCTGAAATCATCATTCAGAAATTTATGGGCCGACCTATAGCTCCCCAGAGAAACTCTGCATTACTTTTCTTTGCCTTTCTCTCATATACCTGCCTTTCCTCTGTTGCCTTTTCCCCCATCAGAACTTCCTTTTTATCCTGGTGGCTCCAGTTCTGTTTATACAGTGAAAAGAGTGAATGTATTAAAACCATTTTGGATGACTTAAACCCTTTTGAACATTTTCCACAGGCATCAGGTATTGTCCCACCAGCACATCCCTGCCTTTGTTGGAGCCAGGTCACAGTCTAGTCTTCAAGGAACACAGGCATAGATATTCACAGGGAGTTATGTATTCAAGAACTCATTACCCAGCTGTTGTGTATGAACCTTGGCAGCCTTTACCTTTATCAGAAAGGTAAAAGTGTGAAAACACATGGATTGAGATAAAGACATTTTAATGTGTTAAAAAAAATTAAAAGGAAAACCAAGGGATGAAAAAAGCAACAATTCACTCACTCAAATGGCAGCCATTGATAAACTCTCTCCCAGTTTTGTTTCTGAGCACAGTGTTACATAGCAGAGAATATTCCCTGTCTGACTGTGTCTTCCCCCAGTCTCTTGCCTACCTCTAGCCTACTCTCCTACTGCAGGAGAAACAGAGAAGACCTTGGCACTGTGCAAGCACTGCTCATTAACAACAGAAAATGTGTGTTAAAAATGTTCCTTGAGTCACAAATCAAAAACATAGCATCATACAGACTGCTGTGAAGAAAATTAACTCTCCCAGCTCCACCCAGTACACCAGCTCATATGGTGACAGTAGTTTGGTTACCCAAAGTAATGCACAATCTCCTTCCTTCAAGAGGACTTATACCACCCAAAGATGATCCAGAAAAGTTTGTCCTTTCAAATTATATCTGTTGCTCTAAAACAGAGTAAGAACTTTTCTGCACATCTTAAATCCTCTCTTATATACTTAGGCCACAAAAATTTAAAAATCACTCTTTCTTTCCCTATCATCCATGAAGTGACAGACTGGACTATAGGTCCTGCTGCACAGCCTCATCTGGATGTATTTGGACTGAATGAAATTCCCTGTCTTATCATGTTCACAATATTCTCCCATCACTTTCCTAGGTGTGATATCTAAGAATATAAAGGAGATGGCAACTGGGGACATTGGGCATTATCTTTACAAGGCTAGGGTTAGGAAGAAGCCAGAAACCTATTCTGGAGCAAGTACTGGAGGCTTCAGTCCAGTGAGGCTCCTGTCCAGTGAGGTTCCTGTCCAGTGAGGCTCTGCATCTGGGAGAGTAGAGGTTGGGGCTGCCCATGCCCAGCTCATTAACTTTAAAGGTCTGGTTGGAAATTGGGAAAGAAAGAGATATTCACAGCCTGGAAGCAGGAAAAGGACATGGCCTCACTTATGGGAGCCTTGATAAAACCCTTTCCTTACAAGGGAGATTGCATACTTGGAAGACAGATACCAGCAGTGCTGCAGCATCCAAACAGCCAGCACTGAGAGAGAGAGAGATGTTCTGAGAAAGAGAAAAGGGAGAGATCCTGTAGGTATTTAAGTTAGGGAAAATAGTATGTCCATACTGAACCACTGAGCCAAAGTGGCTCAGTACTGAGCCAAAAGGCTCTTCAACAGTAACAGTGGAGAATAAGTGAAGAATAAGTGGCGGTACCTGTGCTGCTTCTGCTGGCTACTGTCACTGGCACAGCAGTGCTGGCAGGAGCCACCAGCATCAGCAGTGGTGAAGGTTTGCTCTGTTACAGGCAGCTCCTTGCGTTCCCTGCCTTTGTGAATCCTGAGCTGTGACATGGCTTTGGAGGGGAAGCTCTAATCCTTGTTCTCATAGCATGCAATCTCAGCCAACCTTCCAAGAGGAAGAGCTGCCAGGCTTAGAATGTCAATCCACTGGTAGTATCTGTTTATGAGCAAAATAACCCACCTTGCTTGAGAACAGAAAATTTGGTATGGAAGAGTAAGAAAGGGTAAATGAAAGAGTAAAGTGCTATATAAAATTTTGTGTTAGCAAAGCCAAATGACTCATGGAAACTTAATAATCACCTCACTTCAGTTTCAAAACAATGTAAAAATGTTTTTAGTCCCACGTCTTCACTTGCTTCCTTTCCCCACCCCTTTACAGAGACCCTGTCTGGTGGCAGGGTACAGCTTTTCTGTGCCAGAGCTCAGGGCCAGAAGGTCTCAGCCAACACCAATTTGAATTTAATACAACACGCCGCACTGAGAATCTCTTCAGACCGATCAGTTTTGCTCTTTTTGCATTAGACTACAGGTAAGTCTGGAGATTGGATTAACTTTTTTTTTAATCCAATTTTTTTGAGTGTAGACATTCACTGCAAGCAGCCAAAATTCACAGAAATGCAGTCATGAGTTTTGTACCCATCATAACATACTTGTATCGCATCCAGTACAGAGAGGGATTGGTCCTGAGGGCTTTGTCCAAGTTACTATACTACATAGAAGCATCAGAAAAGCCAGATCTTTCAGCTGACCAATTTCATTGGAGTCATTTTGGATTTATACAGTCAGTCAAGACCAGCAGATAGTTATGATCTGTTTTATCTGGAAAGAGACTAGCTCTTAGCTGGACTTCATAAGCTAGCCTCCATCCAGGACCCAGGATCATATTCAAATGAATCACTTGAAAGAGAACAGCAGAGGAGAGGAAAGTAAATGTTACAAAGATCTTGAAAGCCCCGGAGTCACTCTAAAATTTCTTTGCAATCTCACATGTACACGTACCAGATGATGCATCTGAACTCAAACATTAAATTTCTAGATCATATTTTGTCTGAAACTCTGAGTTCATTTAATTCAAAAATAAAAACTTAAAAATCATTTCAGAAAAAAATATGTCTTTCTCATGTAAAAGAAAGATTTTGAGAGATCTGACTTCAATAATTTGTCTTGTTCCAAAAGCCACATATAAGCAAAAACTGGGGTTTGGATGAGCCAAAATGAAACTGTTTGTTCTGATTGCTTAGTGCTGTAAGGTTATGATTTCTCTAAATACCCAAAGTAGAATTCATGGTTCTGCACCACAGCAGGGGAGGAAACCCTGCTTCCCTGTTATCCATCTACTCTGTTCATCCCCATCTTCTCAGGTCCCCTCTACCCAGCTGCCAGCTTTAGCAGTTCTCTGCCTGCCGAGGAAGCTCATTTGACTCACTAAAAGGGCCAAGAAAAAAAAAAAAAAAGAAAAAAAGAAAGGGTAAAAAATGCAGTGGCCTCCCGTTCCCAAAGAAAAACAAGAAATTTTTTTGGCAGGGATGAAGCTAGCTCCTCTCCTGGTCAGAGGGATGCCAGCACTGTCTGCAGGGTTGGCTGACTGGTGGCTAAGCAATGAAAGGCTCAGGCAGGAAAGTGCAGAGAGCAAGACTTCCCCCTTTTGGCAGCTGCAAGCTGCTAGTTCAGCTCACAGTGGTAACTTTAGTACAAACCCTAAGTGAACTGAAAAAGCTGGTTTTCATACAGTTCTCTCTTTCCCTACCAGATGAAACTTTGTGTTTTATCTTTACATCTGTAGCATGGGAATTGAAATTATCAGATTAGTTAAATTATTGATTGACTCTTAAAATATAATTTGGTACCCACATTTTATAGTTCATGTTTCTTTATACCTTTAAAAAGGGATCAACAACAGCAGTGCTAGCTGTATGTAGTTTGTATTTTAAGCACAAACTAATGGGCAAGTTCTGCTAAGTACAGGTTTAAACATTTCCTAAAGAATTCCTGAAAAAAAAAATTGAAGGGATATTTATATTTGGTCCCTTCTGTAAAGACAAATTCACATCTATAGCTCGACGTGCATGTACAAAGAGAGGGTTATGTGGACAGTTACAAATGTGGAGTGGGTCTATCTGACCCAACATTTTCAACACTGTGGTTGTGAAAGCAGGACAGAGACTAACTGCAGCAAACCAGAAGCCATAGTAATTATTCTAATTCAGAAGTTACCAACCTTCTGAAAAGGGAAGAACAGGAATAGAATCGTGCTTAAATACAGCACATTTTGCTTTGTTCTTCAACACAGTCCCATTCAAAATACTTTGGAATTTATGAGTCTACTGAAAGTGAGGTCTCATAATGTGCACAGCATGTTGCCAGTTAACTTGAATGAGCTTCTCCTCTGTTTTCTGTCTGATTACTACAATAAATCGCTTGAAAAGAGGCACCTCCTTCTAAAACATATGTATTATGATGAAGTAAAAAGCCAGTCCATAAGCCGTCCAGGTAGGTTTGTGCAGCTCACCTAAACATGTGCCTTCCAAAACGTGATCTGGTGTCCCTTGGATCAATTTGGGGCAATGCATCTCTGTGGCGCTCTGGCCCCAGCCCTGCAGCAGCGTGATTCCTTGTCAGCCTTCCAGGGCTTCCTTGTGCAGTTCAAGAGACAAATGCTCGCTTGCTTGTGGGACTGCAGCGCTTTGATCTCCACTTCCAGATGGAACCAGAAGTGCCGAGGCACGTAGAGAAAACAAAAGCAAATTTTTGCAATCTGCAGGAAAGATGCCTAAGAATAATAGAAATGTATTTCTATATGCTGACTGCCTTTCTTTTTTTTTTTTTTTGACAGCATCATAACCTCAATCAAACAAAAAACCAAAAATCTATAAAACACCAGACATAAAATAAGAATTGAAGATTTTTTTTTATTTTAATCTTTTTGACATTTAGTTCTCCCAAAGACATAGACAAAGCTTCTTCTGATCTCAGTGGTAGAGGATTTGACTCTAAAAGTTCAAACCACAAACAATGAAGCTATTGCTCCTATGATTCATCTGACCCTCCACAGGAAAAAAAGAGTACCCTGCTCCTATAGCTGCAGTGCTTACTGAAATTATTTATTAACTGATATGCAGTACTGGAATATCCAACATGTTTAGATGGAGATTAGCTCCATAGCAATGGCATATTGAAAGCACTCAGCTGTAAAAATTACTTTAAAAATCATTTATGCAATCTTTGCATGTTGATCTTTATTTCAGTTGCAGCATTTGAAAGCTGTAGAGCTTTGTATACGCTTTTCAATTGATTTCTCAATATTAATTCCATTTACTGTATCTTGCATTAGTCACATTTATGAGTATGCAAAACTAGCTTGAGAAATGCATTTGCTCTCAATATGCTTTCATTGTGCTCTGCTCAGAAGTACTGGAATGACTTTTCTCCTCATTAGAGCTATTCAAACCCTTTAAGACATAGTGGCACTAACATTTTGAACTTCTTATGCAAATAATCTGATTTTTTTTCTGAAACTGACAGAAGAGTGAAAAAAGTTACATTTATAGGAAAAAGATTGCTTGATACTTGACAGTTACAAAATGTGTTCTCTTTGCTCTCCTTGAGGTCTCTGGGAATTAATTCCTGTCACCACCATGGTATAAATCTAATGGTTGCTTAATAATCTGCACAACATATACTGGTCTCTATTTGTAGAGAAGAGATACAAAGACTGTTTCATCTGAGAAGTTGTACCTTGCTTTCACCATGAGCTTAGCCCTGAAACAGAAGGGAGAGAGCTCCAAGGCTCAGCACAGATAGGAGCTGCTGGCTTGGGAGGCATGAGGGGCACAGCCATTTTCTGATGCCTTGTCCCCCTGTGTCCTGGGTGCAGAGCTGCAGCCAGGGCAGATACTTCATGTAGTTCGATGCCCTTTTCATACTTAGAGAAGATCTCAATTTTCTACCCTGTCTTCTAGCTGTTGGAGGTGCAAGAGAAGCATTTCATTTCAGGAAGTTCCCATTCAGCTGTTCTGATTCCTGGGAGTTTGCCAGTCTTCCCCCACATCCAATTTACCACCATTCTCCCCAGAGTAGGTCACCAAAGGCTGAGGAGACCAATCTTGCCTTTCCCTGCTACAGTCCTGTTAGAGAAAAAAAGATTTCATTAAGGAGATTGACTAGGATCACAGCTTCTCTTACCATGTCACCAGCAGGCAGCCAAAAAACTGATCCTACCTTTCCTTTCCAGTTCACCCTGTCACTGGCCCTGGCTTTGGGACAGTGAAGGAGGGCCAGCTGCACCAATGTGGTACCAAGTCTTGTGTCCCGTGCCAGCATTAGCAGGCCTGTGTGGCTTGGTGACAAATCCCACAGTCTGACTGTACATATCCTACCCCACATCTGGGAAGAAGGGGGTCACCGAGGGCAAGGATGTCAACTGTGATGGGTCTGTTCTCAGGACAGGAATAGATATTCTTTGTCCAGCACTTCTGGGTTTTGTGATTGGGGGTTTTGTTCTTCTTTCTTTTATTTTCATCTTTTAATTAAATTGCAAGCTCTCCTTTTTCTGGTAAATTCCAGTTTTAAATAAACCATGAGCTACTTAAACACTATTTTACTGGACATACTTAATATTTGGAGAGCTGATGATGGCAAGAGGGTCTGATGTGATGTGCAACAAGTCCTTTGACAGATGATTCAAAGAGACAGTATTTGAAATAAACCCACACATCCACTCAGGAGCTATCAGGAAACCAAAGAAACGGACATGTTATGATCCAGGAGTAGGATATTTTAAAACTTCATCCAATTTCAGGCCCAGGGCTTGCTAATTTAGTGTACTATGTGCTATAGTTCAGAACCACCACATATTAATGGAAAGTCATTCACCTTTGAATTGATTTTAAGGCAGTTTAGGTGTCTAACTCTTTCTTATCACTTGCCTACATATGCTGGTAGACCAGGAGAATTATAGCAGTATTATAAAAACCTGTAGTGATGTTGACATAAATTCCTATAGGGGGCCTATGGGGGAATGAAGTCACTATATTTTCTGTATAATTAATTCTTTCCCAAACAAAAGCATTCTGCTTCTACCAATAAACCTGTGTTTTAAAAAATATCCATCTAGTTCCCCTCTTTGAAATGAAGGTTTACACACTGTGACATTTAAAATCCCATTTATTCAAATGGTCAAATTTTTTTAGTCTACATTAGCAATTGTCCCTTTTGGAATAATAGACATGTTTGGAATTATTTTTTAAATTTTTATTTTATCTCTTGATTATTTTTTCAAGGGGAAAAGAATAAAACAGGGGGGTTTAGAGATCCTAAGATAAATTCCTTCATAAAACAGAAGATCGTACCTTTTCCCTCAAGAATTTTAAACATTGGGGTTTGGCTCTTTTGTTTACTTCATATCATAGTGACCCTATGACAGAAGTGTGATGATTATATTATTAAATGAAAGTAATTTTACCGTTGTCAGTATCACTTTAAGATTTATATCCATATTTGTCTGCCTATTTACTGTTCTTCAAAACTGATATATCACAAAGATGCAAAAACACAAATGCTACACATGGCATTGATAGAAATAAACTAGTTTTTGGGGTTTTTTTCTCAATTATTTTTCCTTATGGGAGTCTTCAGAATTGAAAAGAGTGCTCTCTGTGCTCTGTGCTTTATTCCAGGGGGATGCAGTTATGATTACACTGAAAAAGGAGGCTTTGTAAACCACAAACATTTGCCAGCTTTGCCAGCTCATCATTATTACACCAGTAATAACAACAGTAAATACATCAGTATGCTGTTTTTCTTCTTTTTTATGCAAACAAAATTCACACTCAGTGGGAAAAAAAAGTACATTACCAAGGCATGACTTAAATCCCTCCTAGACTCAAACCCTCCATCCCATAATTTTAGAGTTTCAGATATGCATATTTCTCTCATGTCTGTGTCTTAGTTTCAGCTGATAAAGGAACAGTGTCAGGGGAGATTTTACTTTTTGCCTGCCATGCCTTGACATGGTAGGTCAATTTGAGTGGAGCTACTTGATCTGCCAGCAGTCAGTTCCTTCCCACATTCAAGTGACCTTAATTAAAGCTGAAGATGAATACAAAATATATGAGAATTATACACATGGACCTGGTTAAAAAAACTGTTGTAATTCGACCACTGAACAACCAAGAAAAACCAGAATGAATGTGCAGCAGTGCAAACATGCGTGTAGGCATGTTAAATTAGAAAAACATGAAAATTATCATTAATGCCCTTAACCAATGCCTTACTAGAACAAAGCATTAAAAGTATTATCTGGGAACTATGCCATATACAAGAAGTATAAAGAAATTTCAAACAAAAATAAAGTTCAGATCATCTTTTCATTATCATTACTTTCTTTCCTCTGAGTAGATAAAACAGACCATTTGTTAAATTGAAATCAAAAAATCTGACCACAATTATCTTAAATGTGTTACGTATTAATAAGTAAGGCTCTGTGTGGATATTGTCTCTGGAAATGCTCTTTTCAGATCTGAAAGGAAGCTCTGCATTCCAACTCCCTGCAGCCCTTCTTGGAAGGCATGAGATTTTTACTTGTCCTAGCAAGCTGGATGGTATTTATCCATTCCAGTTATTCCAGCTAGTTCATACCACCCTTGATGGGTTGCAGAAACTGTGAGAAAGAATACAAAGCAGTGTGGATATTTGAGGCACAGGAGTAAGGTCATAATGACTTTGTCTGCTTATGCACAGACTTATCTAGGAGTGCTTTATTCCTCCATATGGGCATCCATCAGAACTCAGCCCTGATGTGAGAGTTTTTAGGACACAGAATGCAACTAGTCCAAAGGACAGTGAGAGAATAATTACAAAGCCATATCTTTCATGTTTATGGAAGGAAAAAGGCCAGGTGGAACCCACTTCTGATTCATCTGACTACCAGGATCTCTCAAAGCCTCACCCTTTTACTCACACAATTCTGGCTAGAATTAACTTTATTAAAGTTAGTCCTATTAAGGCTCATAAATGTGTTTTGGGAATGTTGACAACTTTCTTCTGGAATGGTAGCTTGTGAAGTTTTCTTCCCATTCCACACACCAGCAATGATGCAATCAGGGTAGGACAAGGCGGAGTCACATGCTGGAAACCTAATGTGCATTGCAAATGATAACATCCACAAGTGGGTGAGAAACCTTTCTGCCTCAACTTGTGGACCCTTGGGAGATTCTTGTTTTTGATCTATGAAAATCAGCTAGCTGTGAGAACTCTTTTGTTTTTTCAGGGTAACTTTTAGTGAGCTCAGATAAAAACCAAATTAACAACAATCAAAAAATCTATGTTTTCCCTTCACACAAACCCCCTGTTATTTAGCCAGGTTTTGTCCTTGAAACTGAGGAACCAGGTGTTGGGGGTAGTAGGTGAAAGAATTCCACTGTGGTATTTTCAGTGCTAACTATCAGGAAGAATACATACAGGAATGTCCTCAAATTGAGCAGGAGTTCCCAAAGATAATATTTCAATAGCTAAAGTTGTTTGAGCTAGTAATTTCCAATTATTTAAGCAGTTAAAGTCTTTGAGCGTGGAAAGTCTCTAGAACCAAATGAGGAACCACCCATAGTTGCAACCCCATTCCCAGCAATGCTTTTGGCCTCTTTCCCCTTCTGTTACAGGGAAGGCAAATGCTCCTGAATTCCTTCTCTGGGGTAACTGTGACACTTCACTCAACACTGCATCAATCAGCCTATTCAGCATGCACAAAGGGGAAAGATCTTTGGATAATTCACTGTGAATGGACAGAAATAAGGCTGAAATCCTCCTCTAAGCCTCTTTGGTTTCCCATCCCTACATCGGTCAGGCATAATACACAATTTTTTTATCATGCCTTCAGCATTCACATACCCACAATTACTATTTTTGCATTAAGTTGTCATTGGAATATACTCATTTTGTAAAGCAATTTGAAACCCTCTTCTTTTCTTGTTGCAATTACAGGCATAATTTTTTCTTTCTATCCTTGAAACATTCAGGAGAGTCCAAATTATGCTAACAACATAGTAACTTTCCCATACCTTGTGGAAGAGAAAATGTTATGTCTTTGCAGGAGCGAAGACAAAACAGAGAAGCAGCTGTTTCATGCATAAAGGTACTGAACTAGGTCAAGTGCACTGAATGATGATAAAAAATGATACATAGTGAGGCAGAATCTTGAAAGCAAATTTTTGGAACTGTAAATTGTATGTATTAGGGTGTTCCAGAGCAACTTGGTTGTTCTTTTTATTGGTACCTGCTTTTTAAAAGACCTTTATTCAATAATTTAGAAATCAAGTATGTTTTGGGTTATCCAGCCTTTTTAAGCTTCTAAAACTGCTGGTCATTTTTACATGTAAAATGAAGAATATGGTATTCAGAGATAGAAGCACAAATCAACTAATTAATTTCATTTATTCAAAAGTTTATTAATTACTTTTATTTAATGCATTCAAAAGTTAATAAATTACTTTAAAAGTCATTGCATCCTATTAATCCAAAATTTAATGAATAAAAGCAGACATAGGTTTTAAGCCAAAGCAGTTGGGTTTGGAAATGTTGAGGTCACTGGAAACGGCACAGGCTGTCGCAACATGGAACAAAAAAAACAACACAGATATGATCTTGTACATAAGCCTCCTACAAACTTCAGAGATTAATTTGGTTACCTAATTGCAAAGGATAGTTCTTCAGGTCTGTTTTTCAAAACATGGTGGAGAGAGGGGATATCTATTTGTCTCTAAGATGCAAATAGATAGCAATTGAGTTTTTTAATTTAGAACAAGATAAATCAAGTATCTAATGTTTTTTGTCTTCATAACTGCATAGAAAATCTCATTAAGCATTACTTATTTGGGCATTGTTTTTTATTTCCTTGGAGACAGCATCAAATCCGAAAGTACAATTGAAATCAATGACAAAAACTTCATCAAATTTCAGGAAAAACAGTTCAAGTCTACAGTGAGGTAACGAGTTTTTTACTTAAAAATCCAACAAAACCAACACAAAACACATTTTTCAAAACCTGAAAGATGTAGTCCGCTGGGAGCTTTGGGTATTTCAATGTCTCTACTCCTTTGAGAGATAAATCAACTAACTCACATAGATTTTAGTTTTGAAGAAGAGTGGTAACTGAGTAATTGCTAAAAGGGCAACAACAACAAAAGATATGGATTAAGACCTTCAGCTGAAAGAAGGATTATTTTGCAATAAACACTTCTGACATCATCTTGGGTTTATTGGGAACACAAACACACACACATGCACAAACACAGACACACGCCTTAATCCATTTTTGTCTCAGATGGAATAGAAAGAAGCATGGAGATGAAAATTTCTGTTTAAACCTGCTGAGCTCACTAATTTGGGAAAGACCAGGGAGACAAACCAGAAGAACTTGTGGACATGACATTGCAACAGAATGAAGTTTGGCAGAGGGAATTGTGGGAGCTGCCATCATGAACTTATCCCATAATTGACGCGTTCATCAGAAACAAGCACTGAGATGAAAAGGTCTGGGTCTTCAAGTTGGTGTCAGTGTAACAATGAACTTACAGAGAGATGCTTCCATAATAAGAGATGTGATATTGAGACATACAAGGATATTACCTTACACGATTCCCTTGTAGAAGACTACACAGTGTGAAATAAAGCATTCAGTCCTCTGAGAAGAATGATTTTGAATTGGAACCAACATACTGAAGGAATAATGAAAGACTGCTGAAAATAAAAAAGGTGATTAAAAGAGTTTTGCATTGTCATGTTAAGCAAATCTAAGGCCTGGAAAGAAAATGCCATTTTTTAATAGACACTGCTGAGACAAAAACAAGCTGTTAATAAATTTAGGATGGAGATGAGATTATTTATCCTTCCTGAACTAGGTTTTTGGAACAAGTTGTTTTTCGATCAGTTATAAATTTGTGTAAGGATTGCATCACAGAGCTACAAGTAACATAAAGGAATGGGTCTCACCAGCATAGAATGTTCCTTTCCTGGGAGATTGAGTTGCTTGGTTTTAAAAACACAATTACAGCAAGTGCTAGGGAAAAAATACCAAAACAAACACAAAACCAAAACCAAAACCAGTAATGAACCCCAAAAAATGAACAACAACAACAAAAAAACCTTTGCAAAGAAGTCTAAAATTCACTGAGCAGCAAGAATTGTCCTCTAGAAATAGCTATTTTTATTGCTCAAAACAGGAACATCTTCTTCAGACTGTACATTAGAAATTGCACGAATCTGATAATAATTTCAAGGAAGGCATTCAGATTAACATAAATTTCGGAATTCATTTAGGTTTCAACACAGCACCACCTATTGGAATGGAAATAGTAACAATGAGTCTGAAACAGTGAAAACACAGCTGGAGTCAAGATTAATTTATAAGCTTAAAGTATAGAGCGCTTTGTAACTCGCTCTGCCTTGCAAACTATCCCTGCTAATATAAATTTGACATCAAATTCAGTATTTTTTTTCATGTTGTTAGAAAGGAAGACTTACGACAGTGTAGGTGAGGTAAAGTTTTTCTTTGAGTCATTAGAAATGACTTGGCACAAAGTGAAGATATTTGCACAGAGTTAAATGAGATAATAATATATTTCCTATGACAGAGAGCATTGTGTATGGCAATTTAAATGAGCTGCAGATAGACAGATATAAGTGATAAAAAGTAGGTGCTTGGCCTGTCATTAGAGAACATATCAGCCACTTTAAAATACACTTCACTTAGACTGATCACCACATTATTGCTATTCCAAATGAGGCATGCAGGTGTAAAACTGAAATAGAACACTCTCTTCTGCTTGATAATGAGGAGATTATAACACGTTACAGATCAGAGTTTTAGGTGAGCAGAAAGCAGGCACTGAACATCATCCAGAGAGCAAGATGGGACATGTGTGGTTCAAAGGCATCTTCTTGGGGATTTCTCTCTTTTGAGTTCCCTCTGTCCTCCTTCCTTGTGGGGAAAAAAATCCTCCAACTTTCTTTTCCTAGGATTTTTTTCTTCTCACAGCTCTAGAAAGCGAGTTATGGGGAAAATAGCTGCTTTGCATGGACATTACACTGGCAAAGTTGGAAATATCAGTGTCCCCATACCCACCCTCAGTGGATGCTTTTCCTCTCAGCCTGTGACTGCAAAATCAATCCAGAGAATGCTTGTAAGATGTGTGAGGCAAAAAAGATATAAAGGCCCATTCTGTGCCTCCCTGAAATGCCAGCATGCAGAAGGGTGATAAAAAATATATCAAAGTCCCCTTGGAGTGAACAGCTTGCCCTCAGTTGGCCAGGAGTGCTCAGAAATGCTGCCTGCTCCAGCTTTCACAGCAATGGAGGAAACTGAACTCTGCTGAGCTGGCGTGTGGCCCCATCACAGTGGCCAACCCATCAGGGGCAGCACTGGTGTGCTTGAGTCAGGCCAGGAAAGCAGTAATTCTGGATCAGGAAGAGGAGCCTCCTCAAGCAGGATGCACACAGAGGGCAGCACTGACAGCCTTGCAGAGCTGCTAAGGGGCACAGGCACCCAAAGCTGGAAGGGCTTGGGCTGGAAGGGACCTTAAAAATCTTCTAGTTTCAATCCTCCTGCCATGGGCAAGGACATGGTCCCCAAGACCAGATTTCTGGTCTCCAAAAAATTCCATCCAATCTGGCCTTGAATGTTTCTCAGGACAGGACACCCAAAACTTCCCTGATGTCAAGCAGAGGCAAAGAGCTCAGCCCTCCCTAACTCCCTAAAAAAAATATCTCTTTTTTATTTCTCACAAGAGTGCCAGGACAGATGCCACTTAAAGAAAAAAAAGTGCTGGGGAGAGTGGGGGTTGGAAGGGTGAGTGTACAGCAGTAAACTGTTGCATTTACTGCTGGCCAAAGGATCTTTCAGGATTCCCAGCCACAGACCTTGGCTTGCCAGGAAAACACAGCCCAGCACCAACTCCCCTTACTACTTACTGTACCCTCAGCTGGATGAGCTGATAGGATTTGGGTAGGACTTTGGACAGGATAACTGCCACCTGGCATTAAGGACCTCACAGCTGTTCCATGTTGCTTGGAGTTTAGGATGTCTCTGGAAGCACTGAGATGAAACTGCTCTCTCCAGGGAAACACGGATGATAGAGCTGCCTAAAGAGACAAGAGGAACCATCATCTGCATGCCTTCCCATCCTTTTTGAGCTAACCTCAAGTTAGCTGAATCCCAACCAGGAAACATGACAATCTTATAATTTTAATTCTGAAGATCCTTAGATTATTAATTGCTTTCTAAAAAATAAAGGCTGGTACACCCACCACTGGTGTGTAGCAGAGAGTATGCAGAAACGATTGTAAACACCGCACTCCCGTTTAGCAAGAACGTCCATGTCAAATAAGACTGTTCTTTTGAAATTCATGAACATGAATACAACAGTGTTCAAGAACAAAAGCAGAACTCTTGCATTTCAGTACTATGGCTGTACTATAGAAAATAGATATAAAGTTATGATTCACACTAATTAGAGGATACCAGTTCATTATTTAGTGCAAATTTACAAAAATTTTTTGTAGAGTTTGACATTTGAAAGTCTCACACCTTATTTACAGTCAAGCAGCCACAAGGATTCACATTCTGTAAATATTTTTCTTCTTATTAAGTTGTTTGAAATCTTCAGTTGCCCTCTGTTCTCACCCCCAGAAAGAGTTTACACAACTAGAAGGAGATTTTAAATGTGTGATTTTTTTTTAAAGAGACAAGCACAAAGCCTAGCAAAAGCTAGTAACAACGTGTAGAGAGCATGAGGTTAAAAGTTGTCCTATTTTACACATCTTAGTCATCAGCTTCTCACAGTTTTGCTGCAGGACATGAGCTCAAAAAAAATCTGGAATACTTTTAAAATAGTGATAAAATTGGGATTGAGGGAAATTATCCTCTTTTTAAAATCATTTAAAAATTTTTATACCCACAAACCTATGTTGTTGTTTTTCTTTTCCACTCCATGAACAGCATTATGTTACCAAGCGGCCACCAAGGAGCTTTCAAGGTAAATATAATTCTGATTGTGATTCTTCTGTGGCCTACCATTACTGCAAATGTGTTCATTTGTTTCCCTATAGGAGTAAATAAAATAAAAAAATAAGATGGCAAATATACTTTCATCTGCAAATAATAAGCATGACAAAGTTTTACTGTATTTGCATTGGTTAGTTGTGACTTGGACTTGTTTTTAAAATCTTTATCATTGTGTCTCCAAGCACTTTCATGTTCTTATGCATATCTCAAGGTCAATGTCAGTCTAAAGAAGTGCAGTTACACTAATTCAGACTAAAAATTAACCTTTCCCCTATTTATTTTTATTCTTTTCATAAGTTTTCAAAACTATCTGAAATAAATATTCCCCAGAAGTATACTTTGCCATTTACTATAGTGAAGCAGGTAGAATTAAGCGGAATGTGTGCCTTCATTCTTATGATGAGTGATTTCAGAAAAGATGTAAATTGAATTTCACCTCACTGTCTTAGAAACACACATGCTACAATAAGTATGAAAAATATAACAGTATTCTTACATCTTTGTATAGACCATACATATGCATTGATCTGATAAAAGCCTTTAAAAAATTGTCTACAGACTCCTGAAAAATCATTTGCTGCAATGTTACAGCACTACATGCTGTTAACCATGAACTGGTAGAATGAAGAAAATATCTGCATGCTGGCACCCTGACATCAGAAGATTTACTCTTTCATTCTCCTGATCTGAAAAACCACCACATTAGTGATGTATTTTTGCACTAAGATGGATCCTTTGGATTTTTACACTCAAAAATACCTTTTCAAAACTTTTTTTCCACTACTGGTTGAAAAAATCCCATGCCTTTGTCTCCTGATTTCTCTCTGGAGTATTTTGAGGCTAACTCTATGAATCCAGAAAAGTTATCCAGCTAGAAATACAGCCTGACTTTCATATCCACTGAATATTTGCCACTCCTACATCATGAATATTGGTGAATACTCAAATTTTTACAAATTGGGCCATTTATGGTAAACGCCATAGGCAGTCTGAGTTAAAAAATTGACTCCATCCTTATTTTGAAAGACCTGACAAACTGCCAACCATTCCTAGGTTCCAGTCATTGTACTTTCTAAGAGAGACAGGGAAGGAGGAAGCAAATGGTTGATTTTCCAGCTGCAAAAACCTCTGGTCACATCAGCAGGAAAATCCTGGCTATGGGACCTTATCCTGTGTTACTGAGTCATAGCACTGCTAGTGTTGCTTAAAGACTTTTCCAGGGCTGCAAGAAATCACTGCACCATGAGGGCTGTTAACTTTATTTCTGACCTTTGTATTATTTTTGGAAATGTTTTCATTGAAATTACATTCACTCCTGAGCTGTATTTACAGTGTGTATGTACATATGTATCAGTGAAACAGGTGCCCAGAGACACTGTGGAGTCTTCATCCTCAGGAGTGTTTACAGCTCAGCTGGCCAACACCCTGAGCAAGCCAACACAGCTGCAAAGTTGACCCTGTTCTGAGTGGGAGCTGGGACCAGATGCCCTCCAGACAGCCCCTGCAGACAGAATAGATTATTGGATGATTCTGTTGTTCACTGTCATGGTAGCAAACAATGCAGGTGCTTCCTTTTTCTGCCATGTAGTTAACATTTTTCTCATTATGTTATTACCAAATCCCAGTGTAATGAGATTTCAATGTTTTTTAGTATTTTAAGTAGGTACAGGAAATAGAGGGGATCATTTGTTAAGAAGTAATATCATTCCTAATTAACTTTGTATACTATTTGCATGCTAATTTGTTTTAAGCATGTTTAAACACAAGCAAAATATGAATTGAAATGACAAAATACTGGGTGGAGCTATTTATATTCTTCATCAGGTCAGAGAGTATATCTATCAGTTCTCATAATAGTTTTACATTGGCTAAATTAACTATTGATATTGCTCAGATTTTACTACAGTGGGTAATTGTCAAAGTTCATTTCCAGCCCCAATGTTTTTTGTCTGGAATATAATCGGATATAAATTGAGATCTCCCAGGCAGTCCAATGAACAAGACATGGGAGTCAAAGGCTTTGTTATATTCATATCTCTGCCACTGAATAAGCTCATTCTTAAACTGGTGTGGGGCCCAATTCAAGGTTTATCATAACCAGGAAGAAGCTTTATATTTACTTCCGTGAACTTTTTCAGTGTCCACTTGTCTCAGTTCTGATTCTGAAAGTCTCACGCAAGAGAAAACATCCATTTTTAATCTCTAAGATAATAGTAGGTGCTAAATGCAACCTCATTGAGGATGAGGAATAGGGTTATATAAAAGAACAACGATCCCTGTTCATGCATTGTGCAATATGTGATGCCTGATGGATGGGGAGGGAGGGAGAACCCTTTCTCTCCAGATAAGTTCTCTCATTAAATACTCATCAATTTGCTTCAGAAGGCTCTCATGAACATTAATTGTTTACTGCCATCATCGTTGTTGTTTTATTAATTGCTGTTAATTACGATACTATCATAGTAATGCCTTCAGCAAGGCAGGAAATGGGAAAATGATGTTCAGTTCCCACCTGTAGGAGCAGGATTGTTAGGAGCAGGATTGTTTCTTAGTTGTTAAGAACATTTAAATGCCTTCATTATGCTAAAGTCTCAGAGATTTCCAATTCCACCTGTCTTGCAGACAGGGAAGCATTTCTGTTTTGCTTTGGGTTGGGTTGGCTTGGGCTGTTGCTTTTGTAAGAACTCAGTGTTAATAAAATTCACCCTTCAGGTCAGGAAGTCCTCCTGCAGGCAGATGGAATTCAAAGATTATCCAGAAACATCGTCCAAAACTGCCTGTATCTGGCAGGGGTGTTGATCAAGCTGGGAAAAGATCCTGTTTATGTCTTCCTTGCTGCAAGCGCATAAATTATGGGATATATACGAACCAAACGTCAATTTCTGCACATCTCTTGCAGGAGGTCTGTCTGTGTTTATAAACATATAAACCATCTGTTAAGTATTTGCATATTAAACACCTGGTTTTTTAGTACAATTTAATACCTAGTTTCGAAAGAGCCTGTGACATCTAACGAAGTTGCACAGGCTGTTGCTTGACTCTTTGCAAGAGATGCAAAATAATTACATAATTACAGAAAATGCCTGCAAATGCAGACTGCATTTTCCCATTTCAGTTGAATTCCTATGTTGAAGTAATTAATTGCACCTTTGCAATGAAAACTTTGCAAACATTTCAATCTTTTCAAGTCTTGTATAAATGTTTGTGATCTGTGTATCTTCATTGAGGAATAACTGGAACAACTGTACATACAAGAAAATCAGTTTTATGAATAAGTAAATATGTTATGTACTCTGGATGTATCATGTGAATGTCAAGCTGACATATCTACTTTTTCATTCACAGAAAACATCTCCAAGTCACTGTTTATGTCAGCAAACACTTTCCAGCACTGAGGTGGTTATTAGCTTTCCACATAAGACACTATTTGGCTTGGAAAGGTGATTTGGCCTCAAAATTGACAAAGATACCCAGAAAGCCAAGAAAACTCAATCTCCAAACTTTGAAGAGGTCTTGATGTCCTCAGTTAGGATAGCTGGACACAACAAAATCTCACAAGAGCATCTATTTGCATTTTTGATTGCCTAAACACATTCTCCAGACTGGCCTTAAATCAACAAAGAGATTGTTCTGCAAAAAGATGCTAAGTCTTTTTTTCAGCATGAAATCAGCCATGAAAATTCTAGCATGTTTCTAAGTATGTTCCATTGGAATCTTTTTGTAGCAGTAAGTCTATCTTTAACACGTGCCATTAAAGCTTGTGCTGTTTTATGAGGAACATGTTGGTCAGCTCCACTGAAAACTCATGACCCACCAAGAGTCTATCAATCTTCAATGTATTTGCTCTGACAGAATGGAAACCATCCTCTTAATCAGTGAGCACACCCTGCGGACATATAACAAAATTAAATGAAAACCCCATCTTATTTGAGAATAAAATGTAGATTTTTCTAACGATTTTTCTACAAAGTAGATTTTTCTAACGACTTAGCTTATTTTTACTTTATCCAGGCAATGCAACAAAAATGTGTCATCATCCAGCTGCACCAGATCTTTACTAATAAATGGCAGTAATTGCCTGATGGTGCATGCAAGGAGTTTTGCACTGTTCCTACTGAAGACAAGGGGAGCTTTGCTACTGACTACAACCAAGTATCTTGTCCTTGTGTGAACTTAATAAATGTGTCATTTCCATGATTAGTATGCAACATGTTTTATGATGACTATTTGGTCTACTCATATTTGAATTTTGGTCATTTGAAACTTACATGTTAGACACTGGGATACAGTTTCTCCTCTGAACTAAGTACTCTGTGCAGCCACAGTAAGAGAAATGGAAAGATATTGGCACATTAAGGACAGCTAAGAATCCATCTGCCAAAGAGGGTTCCCCAGTGAAGAGAAAAATAGCTGATTCGTATGCCTTGCAAACATCAAACCCAGGACATGATGTTAAAAAGCCAAAATCAAGGTGGTTCCACTGATTTTTAGCTTTTAAATGGCTATGAGAAGTGCCAGCCATTATAGAGCAGTGTCTGCACATCTCAGAGTCACCACTGCAGAAACAGAAAGATGTTATCTGTCTTGTAATCCGTGATATTATCTCTCTTAGGCTGGGTTGTTGGCTCCTGACTTTGAACACCAGGATATCAATTCTTCACCGTATTAATAGAAAATACCTTTTGAATAATCTCTGTAATCTTTATACAGATGAGTCTTTCTGACATCTCAGGGAACATCCCTTGACTTTTCATGCAACAAGGAGAGAGGACATTTTCTGATCTTTTCCTGATGAAAACAGAAAACCCTCTCTGTCTCTGGCACACAGAGAGGGAGCACTTGAGGACTGGAGATAGGCAAATATGTTCGCCCAGGTGTTGGAGCAAGAAGTTTGAAGAGGAAGGAATGCCAATAACTCATATTGTTTCACTGAAGACCTTAGACACAGAGCTGCAAGCCACAGTCCCTGTGTGATGTGCTCCTCATTGGTACCTACTTCCATTCAACATCTTTCAGCCCATGAGTGCTTTTCCAGCACTGGAAAGCACTGGCTACCTCCAGCCACTTACAGCAGCAGTGTTTTCTCTTCCCATGACTTATATCTCCTTCTAAACACTCTAAGTGCTAGTAAATGATGTGATGGTGATGATGGCTCAGGGCAGTTCTGAGTGGGAAGGTGATAAAGAGCAGCAGGCACAGTAGCACCAATGCAGGAACAAGCACAGGCTCCTATTCCCTTCCTCATGTTCTGCTTGTGCATGACCCTGCTCACTTGGGTCCTGAGAGCTCCCCTGTGACCAGGTGCTTGGAGACAATCTCAGCTTTGCAGAGGTTGGCTCATTGACTGAGGCACAATTTTGTGTTCCTCTTGTTACTCATTTGTCACTATGGGGAAATTTTCTTATTCTCAGACAAATGTGTTTTCTGCTTAAGAAAGTATGTGGCCATTGGTCAGCCACATTGATGTGGCCACTGAGATTTAGAGAAAGAAAGCAAAAAAGCATTGGCTTCTGGAGCATTGTTCCACCTTGCCCACGCACACCACAGGAGTTTCCATGAACCCCTGGAACAGTATCCTTGTATCCAGGGTTTTCAGGGTGAGTTCAAAAACTCTCAACTATCAATATAACTTGCAGTATGTAGCAGAAAACTGCAACAGATGAAATCAAATATGAATTATCTACTTCAACTGCATTGCCTGTGCAGCACCACCAGTTCCTTGGCTTCTGTTTCACTGTCCCTTTACAGAAGCCTCCTCACACTCATGGACATGTGTTTCTAATCAGAAAATGCTCAAGGAAAGACCACCTGCCTACAAAGGATACTTTTTTCCTAGTCTGAGTGGGCGTCTTGCAAACAGGTTTTAGTACGCAGCAAAAAACCAAGAGAACAATGAAGTGAAAGGGCAGCTTTCTTCTAATGAAAGCCTCCACTGTTATCTGACATGTTTGTAGCAAAACTAGGAGACAAGACATTTCTTAATGATTATTCCTGGTGAAAATGTAATTAATAAATGACTTAATGGGACAATGTAATAATAAGAAACTTTGCTTTGGAGCTTTTGTTTACTTTGGCTTTTATAACCAAGACATTTTTTAAGAAAAAAGTCTGAATGTACTCAAACAGGGAAATAAAAGTTTTTCATGACTGCTGATTTTTGAGTTTTTTGAGCCATCCCTAAACAGTAAGCAGCTAAAAAAAAGCAATGCTGTTGTTTCTAGAATCTTCAAAAGTTAACCACAGAGACTGTTGGACAAGGAAGCTAATAATCTTTGTGGCTTATCATACTGATATCAGGTGAGACAGATGTTAAAGTCCTCTAAGTGGGAATCTCAAGGAGTAGGAGTCCAATCCCTTGCATTTGAGGCTTGATCCAAAATGGACTTGGTTTAATGATTTCTGTTGACTTAAATGGACACTGGGTCAATCTGATCTTCTCCAGTACTTTCAATTTCATATAGTCATGCCTTTAAGAATAATGTGATTGCACTGTGAGAGTGATGGAAGCTTTATTTGGCTGGACCATCAGCATAAAAAAAATTGAGGCCAGTTAGATACAGCAAGGACTTGGCACTATGTGTTTAAGAGCTAAATAAATAAATAAGTAAAACCACTAAGAAAAGGCTTTGTAATTGATAGAAAAAACCTTAGCCATTAAGTGATGATCAGAGTCAATGACACAGTGGTAGGTAACTTTACCAATGTCAATCAGCACCTAAATAAATGAGCACATGGGAAAACAGCCCCTTCTCTCACAGTGGTTTGCACTGTATGTTCTTTTATGTTAACAACAGAAATTGGGGATGAAGATTTCTTCCAGTCCAAAGTGAAACAAAGGAGCTCATCACCCAGGAACAGGAGAGGCCTCTGCAGTCTGAGCCTGCACTAGGCAGCTGCAGACAACTCTCGTTGCTCTACAGGCTGTGTGCCAGCCTGAGAGGCCAGCGAGAGACCCAGCAGCAAGCCCGTGTGCTGCTGCTGCTGCTGCTGCTGCTGCTGCTGCTGCTGCTGCTGCTGCCAGACCTCAGGCTGGAAGGTGACAGCTCAGTATCCTGCAGCTGCCACGCACATCCTGCGTGTGAGCAGAGGTGGCTCAGGGTCACTCTCCACAGCCAAATGAGCGTGGGAGGAAGGCAAGGAGTGACATTACTGTCAGCCTGCCAGCCGTAGGAGGGGGTGGCTGCAGAGCAGTGGCTCATTCTTGCACATACACCACATGCACACGCAGACTTTTGAGCCAAATTGCCTTCTAACAGCTCTGCTATGTAGTAGATACAAAATCCATGGCTTAGGAAAACATCCCTCTCCGTGCAGAACTTCACTGTTTTTACAATAATGTTACCTTATGCAATTCCTGCTGATGGGGACTCTATTAAAAGCTCAAGGCCTGGGGACGCAAAATAAAACAGAAAGCTTAGCAGAATCATGTAATCAACAAGTCATAGTGCTCTGTGGTCTTTTTAATGAAGAGGAAAAAAGCAACCTCAATACTAAAAAGGCTTGTATCTTTAAAAATTTTTAAAGGTCCAGACCATTATTAATTTGCAAAATTGATATCTCTTCTACACTTCTCTCTTTTCAAAAGTTGAACACACACACACCTGTCTTCTATGAAGCTTTTTATCCTTAATTACTTTCTACTGCATTTGCAGGCCTGAGATAACAAAAAAATGGGATAACAACAAAAAAAAAAATCTCCAAAACAAAAAACTATTGCAATCCAGTGGCTGTCTATGTAGTTCCATCTAACAGTTCTGAAAAGATAGAATTTAAACAGGCTCTTGGATATTCATGTGAGTCATGCAGTGTCCAACAGAGTCCTCAAGAACTTCCAGTCTAGCTCTTCTACATGCAGGAAAAGGCAAGAAAATAATGTGCATGGGCACACATACAAACATGTTTGCTTCTTAATCACCCACACAGTAGAGATAAGCAGATCAAGTAATACTTTATAAATGGAAAATGATGTGTACTTAATGATGTACAAAATCTCAAGTAGCTTAAAAGTTTGTTTAGAACCAGCTGGGACTTCCTGTTCATCCAGGTCATAATTGAGCAAATCAGATCTCTCAACTTCAAGAAAACAGGGCTGGAAAATTAAGAGTGTTTGTCTATTCACAACATTTCATGTTGGACTTGGTGACTTTATTTCAGACAGATATGGGGAGAATATTTCCTACACAGTAAATGAGTTAAAAGGAAGAGATGAAAAATGTCTGTACTAAAAATACTCAGAATCACCCAGGGAACACCATTTTGAGCACCTAAAGTTATCCAGCCACTTTTTGTGTACATTACCAATGTATACTTCTAAATAACTAAATTTGCAGTGGTTTTAGGATGAAAGCTGAAATCTGATGCTAGACACTGGAAATGATGGTATAAACAAGTTCTTGAGTCCAGTCCTCTCTTTGGAATGACACTTTCAGCTTTGGGTTTTGCAGTGCTTCCTGGAATCAAAGTTCTCTAATGTTATTCCATGCTGTCCGAATTAAGTAAAAATGAGTATTTTTCTCCCCTCTTCTGCATTTCAGAAAAGTTTTGACCAAATATCCTAACCTCCCATTAATTGTATACTTTATGTCTGTCTTCTTCACAGGTTCTAATAGAGGTCAGCTCAGCTGCAGTTGGAAAATACAGGTGAAAATAAATAAATTTTTACTCAAGACTTGGCACCCTTCAGCAAACTTGCATATAGTTGCCATCTGTCTCTTCACCAATAGCCGTGGTGACACCTCAGTGTCCATTTCTGGCCATGTAGTACCATCTCTCTTCAGCACTAAAAGCTGACCCAAGCCAAGGATTTATGCAAGGATTAACAGGCTGAGCTTCTGATAATGCTGCCAGGGTTTTATTTCTTTCTTGACAGACACAGTGATATTTGTGCTAAACTATATATACACTACCAGCAATTTTTCTCATCCTTTGCTACTAAATCTCCCAAACTCAATCCACTTGAAGTGTTTTTAAATTACTTACCTCAACCCAGGAGATAAAATTATTTTCTCTCAGAAAGAGTAGCTATCATCAAGGTTTCTTCAGGAAGACTCCCTTATTTGGAAAAATTTCCTTAGCAACTACCTCAGGTATTTCATAAATAACATAGACACTCTAAATTTTCCATATTGTGATAACAGCAGTGGTTGATGGCACTCCAACAAAACTTTTGAAGGCTTTGGTCAAAGCCCAACGCTGCAGCCAGAGAGTTGCTACAGCTGGCATTGAGTTTCACTAGCAAAACCCACAAGTGGTTTGTGATCTGTCCAAATGGTAAAGAGGTTTCCCATGCAATTATGAAAGCACATGAAAGTCCAATGATAAAAGTTAGACTTTCTGTCTCCAACTGGCAGTAAATCTATTGTGTCATTTGACCATTCTCCAGAGACTGTCACAGTATGGATCAGAATAATCCCTTCTCTTCCATTACAGATAAATTCTTGCTCAAAAGAAGTAAGCAGAATGGAGGGCCAGGGTAACTCTAAAATATTTGGTTCTCTCTCTCAGTACCAGACACAGCGCTTATTCTTAACAAAGTATGTAAATAATTTGAAACTGCTAAAGAGCAAAGAGAAATAATGTTGTTAAAAGGTAAATGAAGGTACACGGGCTTTTAGAGGTTATGTTCAGAAAATCTGACTCCTTTCACTGTTCATCCAATGTTTTATGCAAGATGGACACCCTCTATTCTGCCACCATCAAAATCCCTATCTGTAGTTTAAGCATGTGCTTTCTTTTACAGAAGGCCTGTGATGTTTTGTTTGAAGTGCCTTTGTTGGCTTATCAGTGTTACCTCTGCTAGAGGTGAGGCTGTAAACAGCACTTGCTAAATCATCTCTCTAGAAATTCTGAAAGATGATTAAAGTTCACTTTAACAATTACTACATCAACATAAACAAACATTTTTGAATGTCTAAAATATATATTTCTTACAACCGTCTTCCAACTCCATTGGCTATCTCTCTCTCTATACACATAAATTACCTAAGATTTAGACATTAGTCACTAGCTTTTATATAGCCTCTTCAGATGTGGATAATTTTGTCTGGTTTAATGAAAGAGGAGGTTCATTCATAATATTACAACGGTGAAATGTTGTTGGCCTATCATCTAGACTCTCTAATTTAACCTCAGGTTTTCTCTGAGGATCTTAGGAACTCACTTTGTATTCATATGTTTTGGTCTAGATACAAATCTTGGTCTTCACAACTCATTAACCTCTTTCAACAACATCATTATGTCAGTCTTCAGTGTCTGGTAGATTCTCATTTAGAGGTTTGCCCCAATTTCCATTTAATTTCTTACATGCAATTTTCTGCTCAAGAAATTCACATTGGTCCCTTGAACACAAAAAGGACTGAAAAATTCTCTGCTCTAGATATTCTTCAAAATTTTATCTTATTATCTATTTTAAAGCATGTTTTAGCATTTCTTTAATTTGGGTTTTTTTGTCAATATTACAGTTGTGAGCAGGATCAGCTGTGCTATGTACAGCTGATACATACACCCCTATTAACTGATAAACAAATGTGAAATGGAAGTCTTTCTCTTCACATTTTGAGTATACAATTATTTATGTATGTCACTAGTTGGCAAGGCTCTACTTTCTTTCCTTTCGGGCATATATTTCATTCTGCACAATAAGAAAGTTCTTTACTCCTTCCTTTTCCTACTGTCTTTTGATGCCCATATCATTAATTTGAGAAGATGATTGATGGATTGCGCTGCATTTTCTGGCTTAATGCCTAATCTTGAGGTGTTTCTTGCAAGAGGCCACTTACAGTATACATACTCATCTAGAGTGAGGTAGCTCTTACAAAACAGAAAAATCCTTTGTGAATTTGAGACTCTTCCAGCATGCCTTATATTTTGTTTACTGGGGCAGTTTGTTTTCCCCTCAGTCCTAAGCACAGTTTTGCAGAATTCCTCAGTTCTCCTTCTATCCCTAATACTAACTCCATTACTTACAGTAATGTCAAATTCACTTCTGCCTGAACTTTGAAAGCTGCCATTATTCATAAAAAGCAATCTGTCCTAGAGTATATCATTAAAGGCATTTTCAGAAAAGCTAAGCTTTGTTGCATTCACAGTTATAGATTCCTTTTGCATCACTATACAAGTCTGAAATGTGAATCATTTTCCAATAGCTACATGGAAATGGTATATAGCTTTCTGTTAAGTTTTACAAATCTTCAAAAGTCCTTCTCATCTCTAAGAAATTCTGTAAGTGGACAGGGACTTTGCAGATAAGTAGCCCTGAGGGAGCCATTTGCTGCTTCTGTCCACCACATCTGTCACAAGAAATTAGCACCTACATTTTAAAATAAAATTGCAATTTTCACTGGTTGCACTGAATTCCTTATAATTTCTAATGATTTTTTAGTATTCCTTGTCAGCAATGTTGTTAATTCTTTACCAGGATATTTCAGTCTGGAAATGTCTACCTAACTTAAGTATGGCATGACTGGAATGGAAGTGGGAGAAAAAGCACTACCACTCAATGACAGGGAGTAAGATTACATATCTTCTGCTTGTTGAACTCTAAAGTGGGACAGCTCATGAGGCAGATAACTGTTTTATATGAAAAACAAACTTGCACAGTCATCTTCCATCTTAATTTGAAGTAAATCAACTGTTTAGAGATTATGAATGCTATAAACAGCATGATTTCAAACTTAAATGAATAAGAGGGTTTCCCATAGCAGTTTTTTTTTCACACACTTGTACCAGACATATTTAGATTCAGGCAACTTCTGGCAACTATTAAAAATGAAATAGTTGTTTGTCTCCATATTCATGTGCATCTGAAGACAGCTGTCCACTGCTGTGTGGAAATGGGACCAGGGACCAGCTGTCACTACTTTATTTCTTCTTCACAATTCTAAATTTCTCTCAAGGTAAAAAATCCTTGACCTCTGAATCTATTTAAACATTTCTCTACCCTCACATCTTTGACTCACATTCCCATACCACTAGGAGGATAGTGATGTTACATGAATATCTAGGGGCTAATTGCACTTACATGTCTGATGTTTATTAACAGCAATGTGTCAAGAACATACTCAAAATTAAATAGACAATCCTTTTTCATTGCCTGCCTTATCTAATAAACCCTATTCCATCTCAAAGCTGGACTTTGGCAGGATATCCACATGTAAGTCAAAATCTGTGACTCAAAAAATTTCGCCTTAACTTTTAGGTATGCATTAGGATTTAAACTTTACCTCTCCTCTTTCCCAGCTAGAAGCACCTCAGTCCTGTAAGGCCTGGATGTTACATGTTCATCCTCCTTCCCTTGCCAAAAGGGACAATGTCAGGCCAAAAGTCATAAGGATGTGGCAGGGTAACTGCTTGAATATCATGGGAAGGAGCACCGCTTGTTTTTCTGGAAGGTGCTCTCAAACCAGATTTGCAGTGAAGCAACTAATGAAATATAAAGGTCCTTAGAGAGGCATGAAGTGGGGGAGAAATATTTGTGCAGATTCAGGAAAACTGTGGCATAAAACAGGTAGGAGACTTTGCAAAAATATTGGACACGATTTTGCTCATGCTCAGTTTGCAATGATTTCGAAGAATGAGAACACTGGGTCTAGACAATTTGGATCAAATGCATTGCCAGCCAGACAATGGAGCACATATGGCAGAGGGAAATTAAAAGTGTAAGAAAATACTCTAGAGGGATTAAGAATTGATGGAACAAGACGGATACATGTCAACAGATGCATATTCTTTTGGAATCATCTTCAAGTAAGGTACTGCCATACCTTCAACTTTTTTTGAATTTAATCAATTTTCTCAAGACTGCCTAACTAGAAGATACAGCTTTAGCCAAGAAACTGAAACAATATCACATAATTAACCTATTTAGCACATCTAACTACACCACATACTTACAATATTATCTGCTAAAGTGACCAAGCTACTGTATAAAAGCAAAACATGTAAAAGAATAAGCATACAAATGTATACATAATTTGAAAATTTTTACATTTTGGCAATAGGCAGCAAAAAAGATTGATTAATTCAATTTATTATCTTTTTACTGATCAAAATAATCAACAGAAAATCAAATATGGCCAGTTAGAAGAGCATGGGATATTGCACATTTTCCTTCTTCTGCTGCATTGTATTTAATGGAAATTAAATCCTCTGCACCTGACAGTGGAAAAAAGAACCAACCACATTATTTTTGTTTATCAATATACCATATACTATAAATAAGTAAATCCCCAAGATTTACTTGCACAATCCCCAAGATTGTGCAAGTTTTTTGTTTAACTATACCAATGGACTTAGAAGAAACTTAGCTTTAATTTCTGATTATTGCATATTCTGCTAGGGCCAGATTATGACTTTAGAAAAGATTTAGGTAATCTGATCTTCTTATATATATTTATATAATTGCTATGCAAAATACGGCCAATAGTTATCCCTCAAAAATTGTCTCAACATTTCTCCTTGGTCTTAAATTTAAAGACCTTTCAGGTTTACCCTTTTGCATTCAAAAAATAATTTCAACATTGTGGATCTAATTGATTATCTAGGTCTAGCAGACAAATTGACAGGTAGGTAGGTAAGACAGATGTTCCTTTATTTTATTAGCTCTTATGTTCATTAAACCTTTTTTGTTGGTTCTAAAATAATGTGGCAGTATCACAAATGACCACCTTGCAGTATGAAATACAGCAAATGTTCCACAGCAAATAATTCAGCAGCCAAATCCCAAGTCTTTTCTTGTTGTTGAATTTTGTATTAAGAGAAAATGTTTATCATTTTAATTAAACAGGAAAATTGTTTTGCAATATTCTGTAGTTTATTCAAGAGCATCTGGTTTAATTTTCCTAGGCTGGGAAACAGAACTGCTTTGATTGGATGCATTAGTCACAAGATATGGGTAAGAATGCTTCCACTTGGCAAGTATTCCTCCCTGTCATTTTAAAATGTGCTCTCTCCGTAAACATTCCTGAAAAAAGCTCCCCAACTAGCAATGGCCCCAAGAGGCCAACAATTAAAGTCACAAACTAGCATATTTCAGAGGTGACTGCATCAGAGTCCCTGTTTGACTAATTCATTCTCCTTTTCTTTGATACACAGCAGATGGAAGAAAAGATGGCACATTGATTGTGGACCATTGAAAGCTTTGCCTCTGCAGCAAAGTCTTCTCTGAACATTCAAGTAAAGCCCAGGGGTTTTTTGCTGCTGAGAACTAGCAACAAGGCTGGACCCAGGGTAATTAGCCCAATCAAATTACTTCCTTTCGCTGATAAATCACCAAGTTTCACCAAGGTCAACAACATCCTGATTCCCTTTAGACCACAGTAATAAGACATCTCCAAAATTCCCTCACTCAGACCTCCTAGGATACCATTTGTGGGTTTCCAATCTGTCTAGCCTTATCTAACAGCAGAGGTAGATTTGCTGTGCATGGGCTTGTGGTGCTCCATGCTTGTACAGGATTGCTGCCTGGTCGCCAGAAAGCCTGCAGATCTGTATAGAGTGGACTGCTGAGGAAGGTTATATAGGTTTTGCCTTACAGTTTTTAAGTAAATTCAGGCTTTAAGGTGACCTTAAGATCATGTGTAACTACTGGTGTGGACACAGAGAAAGTGGCATGCAGACAACACAACATCCTGAAGGATCTGGCCTTCTTTGGATTTGTTTTCTGATTGCACTTTGGTCTTAAGTCTTAATGAAAAAAGAGAAAAACAAGAAAGGTTTATAAATAGTAGACATGAAGAGGCCTGTTTTTTAAATTCAGTTAAGAGTCAGTCAGTATCTAGCAAAGGAAAAAAATTAGTGGTGTTTTACACCAATTTTACTCTCTGTGACTTTCTGTTTATTTTGTTTCTTTGGCCAAACATTTGCAGAAAAAAATGAAGATGAAAATCTTGGAAGGAACTTTTAAAAACAAGAAATGTACTCCACCCTTATTACAACATTATTCTTATTTAGCCAAACATTTTTCCTTTAACAAATGATCTGATATAGACACATCCAGAAAAGGCATAAACGACCTACAACAGCCAAATCTTTTCAGATTAAAAAAAAATAATTAGGAGAGGTGAAATATGTGAATAGATGAGAGAAGGCAAAGAATGCAAAATAAACAAGAAAATAATAATCTTTCTGTGAATAAAACTGAGATCTTGCATAATAATTCCTTGAGTCCATGAAGAAGAAATTAGACTGAAATTAAAAATCACATGGGTTTCATGGTTGATTCCCATTTTGAGTGGATAGTGGGGCTCATATAACTAAGCGGATGAAGAAGGGAATAAGCACGTGAAGAGTGGAAGGGAGAAAAGTGAATAAATAGCCACAGCAAAATAAGAGTGACAGGGGTAAGCATGTTAAAAGTGGAAGCCACAGTAACCTGCACCTTAGCTTTCTGAAATGCATAACTGAGAGGAAGGCTTAAAAAAGAAACTTGCAGTCATTTCAGGAAGCTATCAAAGATGTGGCCTTTCCCCGTGTTTATGGCTGGATTTTATTGCCTGGATGGTGTGCTGTTCACTCAAGGTTAGCAATTTATGCTTCCAGTCTCTCTCTGAGAGCTAGGCTGCTTGCTGCAGGAGCCCCTTGGGGCAGCAGAGTTTTCAACAGAAAGTAGTCACATACATCACCAGTTCCCTAAAGTGTATATAATTGCCATTACTGACCTACAGACAGACATTTAGAACATACTCTCTCCAAGAATTTCCAGAAGGACTTAAAGCAGGGATTATTACTTTTCCTGACTCCCTTCACATCTCCCAATACAGTTTTCCTCTAAACTTGATTCAACATAATCTATGCCAAGAATGCTTTGGTTTGCATTGATTGTTTTCTCATTATAAGCCCTGCTAAAGGAGAGACCACTGAATCAGACTTGTTTTCAAAGACAGCTTTGGCTACTGTGTGCAGTCACTGGCTGCATAGCAGAGTTCTTTCATGCAGCACAGGGAGTGCCAATATCTCTCAAACCAGCATGTTAAAAACCCATTTTGGAGTAATCCCTGATTTGAGTGCAAGGGCTTGTACCAAATGATCTACAGGAGTCCTTCATGATATAAAAGCTTCTGTGACTCTGTAATCCTATATGTCACAATATTGACACAGCAGTGACAAGTGAGAAGGGGGCAGAGAATGTGTTTCTGTCACCAATATACATTTAATCACACCAAGAGCATGGATGTTCAAATATTACAAGTTAATTTCTGTATGGAATCCAGAAACTGACACTTAGATATTTTTATAACTGTCATATATTTCCTTTTTCAAAGAAAAATATCACTAAGACCATTACTGCAGAGTTTTGCTTATTAAGAATTACTCCTTTTTAAACATGTTTTTTTCATCAGAAATAGTTCACAAATCTCTCCCTTAGTTTTAAGACTTGCAATATCAGTCTTCATCACTATACAGGTAGCCAACCACAATTAGTCTTATAATGGAAACTGGGTTACTGCACTGTTTGGTTTATGTCTGTATGAGAATAAGTGAATGCAACATAGCCAAAGGAAGTTTACACAAGTTGTAAGTGTAGCTATGACTTTGGGAGAATCCCAGATTCACAATAAAGTTACAACATTTGTATTAACACTATATAAATATCTGTGAATAAGATTAAATACCATGGTTTAACTGGTTGAAGCTAAAACTTTCTCTTGTTTGGCAACAGAAGGTAGTGCATCATAATAAATTGATTAACCTCATCTGAAATCATTGCATTATTTTCTGTGCTGTACAGTCAGTAGTGGTGCATAAGAACAAGGAAAACATAGTCACAGGGTGAGAAATGATGCCTTATTGACTTTATAGTCCAACAGGGTGAAAATCACACCCCAACATGAAGTATTTGCTGAATGGCCTCATACTCAGTCAGCTAAATAAAATTTTAAACCTAAAATAACTATTGCAGCTTTATGCTTTAAGAAGTTGCACCTGGCAGGCACCTCAGGCTTCAAAATAAAACTTCAGTTGTTTCCTATGACTCCAGCTTTCCTGCCACAACTGGCCTATTCAGGCCTCTTCCCAGAGTTAGAATATCATTACAAGGTGCCAGAAAGAGTTTCTCCTTGTCCTATTCAAGCTCACTTCTGTGATCTGCCAAGTATATACTGGATCAACATATAAACTTATTTGGCATGTTAGGATAAAGAAATGGTATTTGTACACAAATCTAAAATAATACCTTTGTATTCCTTTAGATACAACCCATGAAACCATATACTTACACCTAGTAATTGATAATACAACACTCTCAGCTGTTTACTGTTAAATCTCCACAACTCCATTACAAACTTCAATGTCATTTTCCTCTAAAATAAGAAAGCCAACAGATTTTAGCAAACACGGCAAGAAAAGGAAAGTCAAATAAAGAGCTGCGTCAAATAAAATCTCCTTTTAAATATTAAGTGATGTAAAGAACTTTCCTCCAAATTCAGGTACAGTTCACTTGCTGTTTTCCTTCTGTTATAAAGAAAAAATGAAACCAAACATATACATGATTTCTGAGGTGTCCTAAAACAGAGACCATTTGACACAGTGTCTCTAGTGCTCTAGAGATACTGCAGGACAAAGCATTTCCAAATCCAGCACTCAGTCATCTTGGTTCAACCAGAAATCCAGTTTTTCCAAGCAGCACATAGGGCTACATAAACCTTAAGTAACAGAATATCAATCTGGTGAGCAGTCTACTTTTCTCAATATTGCTGCTTGTATCTGTTCAGTTTGAGCTCATTTTCATATATTTTTACTATAGCTTTTATAAAAAAATAACTGTTCCTCTGGGAATTCCCCTAATTTTTAATGTGTGTCTCCCTCAAAGTGTCAGGCTTTCTCAGAGTCAGTTCAAATGTATCCTTTCAATTCCCAATGTTGTTTCAGTAACTTCAGACTAAATAAATAAAATGCACCTGGATTTGAGAGGCAAAGTCTTCAACATTGCATATTTAAAAGGAAAATAATTTATTCAGATCAGAACATACAGTTTTCCATTCCCCAAACCTGAGAATGTCTAAACTGCTGCTTTTCACTCCATACTGAGATCAAATCTATTCTCAAAATAGCAAAAATTCTCCATGACATGGGATGAACACTTCCACCAATTTCTAGCAAAGTACCTATTTCCCATAAATATTCTTTGTCTAATTGTTCCTTTTTTTCCAGCATGATGTTTTCCAGCTTGGTTCCTAAAAATGTTCATCTCTGGTGTTGTGCAAAGTACTCTTTTTTTATTACTGAAATATGAAAGTAAAAACATGAGTGAATTCACCTAAATTATATTTCCTGCCAGCTGAAGTTTATCCAAACAGTGAAGCAGTCAGTGTGTATTCATTTTTAGGGTAAATGTATTCAGAAGTATATTAATATTCTCATGCAAAAAGGGTTTTCCAAGCTGGACTACTTGAGCCTGTCATGAATTTTACCATTTTGACATAGCAATACCTAAAACATAAAATTGTATCTCCAGGTATAGTTATGTAGAAAAAGCTCCATGAATCTTTTAGCTCTTTTTTTTGACTGCTTTTTCTTTCCTTTTGAGGAGTCTCATTATTAGAAAAACCAGGTTGATGTTTTCGTTTTCTTACCATAAAAGATGTCTTGGCAAAAAACTTTCACCAAACTACATCTGTGAGCCTTGTGACAGAGTTAGAAACATCTTCAGATTGCTTTAGATTTTTTTGAAGCCCCATTAATCCATATCCATGTGTTCTCCCTTGGGGAGCATGAAATCATCTCAGGTGGAATTCTTAGTGCTACTGAGTTCTGCCACCAACCTAACCTATTTTTCTTAGAGAGGGGGCACAGCTCTAGCTCTGAGCATTTCTTTCGTCCTTTCTCTCTCCTTTCTGAAAGGTTCCAACTAATACTGGCCACAGAAAATTTTACTGACACATCCTGTAGACCCTTGCAGATTAACACAGAAATGTCTGTGGGTATCTGCATGACATTCTTTAGAATATAGCTGTACCTTCTGATATCTTTCCCACTCCTCTAAATGAAGTGCCCATTTTCAGTTGGTTTGCTTGAAATCAGCTCCAGGATCAAACACCACATTGGGGTAAAAAGCTGTTAATTCTATAAAGATAGAGATAAAAAAGGCAAGACGAAATATTTGCTGCCTTTCTTCTCATATGTGTTTTTACATGCACTCTTCATGACAAAGACAAGATGGAAACAACAGGGAGAAACCCCAAAAAAGAAACTGAAAAACAGGAGATTAGCTCCAGGATGCCTTTATTTGAGGACATTAAATCTTTATGCCCTACAAGTCTGAGCAAACATCAGTTGCTTCACTGAGATGTCAGCCTTTCTGATTCACCAAGTTGCATCCACAGCTAGGAAATCACATCTTCAGTCTCCTAGTAAGTCACGCGTTCTTATGAAAGAAGTTTTAATTCATACAAAAAGAACACATGTAATTTATTTTTCTAATAACTTAAATCTCCCAGGAGTATTTGCCAGGGAACTGTTATTCTAATACTTTGCTTGTCTTTGCAAGATGATCATCTTGATAATTTAAAATGTCATAGGATGTTTGCAGGAACAATAGAGCAAATTCCTGAACTGGTGTAAATTGGCGCGACTCCACGAACATCAAAGAAGCAATGCCATTTTCCACCACATCATCAATGTTCACAAATTAAATGGATGTTTTGTGGTTTACTACATGTCAGAAAACTTGTAGAGCATCTCAAGCCTTCATACGCTATGCTGTAAAACTATTTGATTTTTAAGAGATATACAAAACCAAACTTTCACATCAGAATACTGACCTCAAATGGTTCTTTAACATCAGGGTTAAGCCTCACATCTTTAATGGTTCAAGGAACAACTGTGCAAAAGATGCTAATGGCAAATTCCCTGAAGCACAGGCCAGATTTGTTCTGAATGCAATGCTTTACAACACCTTGATCATGAGACTGTATCTTCAAAGTTTTCTGGGTGAAGTTTAATTGGTTTTATTCTGAACCACTTCCCTCTTTCTGACAATAAAGGATTACCTTAAGCACATTTGAGGATTCAGAGTAGAGATTCCATCATTTTTTTCCTAAAGTATATGAACATTATTCAGCAAAAGCAACATCTCAACTTTTTCCAAAGTTTTGTTTTAATCCTTTTTTGGCTCATAGAAAATCAACAGCTTTTAAATGTAATATATGTGTAAGTACAAATACTAGATAGAATATTTATATATTTTAAAATAAAAATTACACAATGAGGAACTATGAAGAATGAGCATTTCTAACATTAATTATACATTAAATACATGATGCATTTACATAAAAATAATAATAATGCTCAGAAAAATATCTTTCATCAAGTGGTTCAAAATCACTTAACATATGTCCTGTGATCCTCAAAATGTTCCTATGAGACAATTGCATATGAATACATCACTCAGCCATGTTAAAATACTTTTTCCATTCAGCCTTGTTAGGAATATAAGCAGTAAAAAATAGTTCATAGCATTTCCAACAGGAAAGAGAGGTGTAGAGTAGAAGTGTGGGAGGACACTGTGGGATGTGGCAGAAAAGCAAGGATATGAGTTTGAAGAGAGAACATGGCAGTCCTGTTCATGGCAGCACAACAAGAAAGAGGACGGTCTGCCCATACAGCAAGCTGACTCCTCAGAACCTAGAGTTGCTTGTGTCCAGAAGTGTCTCATCTCCTTCTGAGAAATTCCAGGTTGCCTAATTCTCCCAAAAAATCTTGAAATTCACTTTGTTTATATTCCACTCCCTCTGTCTATACATGCTCAGATAGTGTGCCTGAGAGTCCTTTCTCACTCTTCTTTCCACACCTTGACTGCTTGACTGCTGGCTGATAACCACCACAGATCCTCTGTAGACCATTTGCAGCTGGCGGAGCTGGAAGACCCACCTGAGGTTTTTATGTTGGGTTTCTTTCAAAGGGAAAATAATCCTGGCTCCTTCTCCAGTAGAGATTTAAAATCATGAGTTGCATATGCCAAAAATCCATCTGTCTCAAATGTTAAGGTCAGAGAAGTAGCCATGTCTGATGAAACACATGGCAGCCCAAATCAAAGATCCTGGATGACCTTAACCATTACCATTTCCCTTTCCATCATTGCTAAATGGAATGAAATAAGGATGCCATTAAATCTTAGTTTCCTTTAGCATATTTATTATGATAGGAAAATTGTGCATAAGTTGCTTTTGTATTAATCCATCACTTGTTGGCTTTCACAAATGTTTCAAAACTGCCAACTAAAAAGGGACTGCTACTACACCAGGATATAGTATGGTCCTAAATGTACTAGTGAAAACATTTTACAAGTGTATCCTTTCATTAACCTTGAGATAAACAAAGTAAGGAGAATTCCTCATCCCTTTTTTTCTCTCTGGAGGAAGTAGAAAATCACACTCAAATTTACAGCAGAATGGTAGTCACATTCCATAGCTCTAGTTACAGGCTTCTCTAAAATCAATGCTGAATTGATAAAGTACTTGCAGAAAACCATCAGTCTGCTTGGCACTTAAGACAAAGCTAAAAATTGAAGTTGTCCTCTGGAATAGCACACACCAAGAGATAACAAGTAGTAGCATGGAGAAGAGGCTGCAGAACAACCACTGTCAGGAAAAGTCAGTCTGCCGCAACTCAGTGAACAGTGTAGATGATGCTTTTTTGATGCTGGTCAGATAGAAGCAAGTAGTTGTTTTTTTCTTAAAGCAGTTGTCCCCAAAGTGTGCCAAAGAGCTGTCAAAACTAGTAGCTCTCCTAATGCATATTAATAGAAAACTGCAATATTTACAGGCAGTAATACAAAAAGTCTGCATAGACATTTTTTCAATATAATTGCCGCCAAAAAAAGTCTGCCAAGGCAATTTATGTCACTACAAATACTACTTTTCCTTGTAAATGTTTCTTTGTTATATTTTTCTTTTACATACATTTGCAGTGAAAGAAAAGGGTGAGCAAAGCTCTTAGTTTTCACTACAATAACAAATAGTTCCTAACAGACTAATGAACAAGGACAACAAAACTCTGGGCCATTTTTCACAACCGCTACTGCTAAAATGTATCTGCCATCTCTAGTAAGAATATTTGGTCTAAAATACATGCATAATGTGCAGGGGTCTCAAAGTACATGTATTACCAAAAGATGTATGTGTTCTGTTGGAATATACTAAAACATTTGAATTAATTATATCCAACAGGACCCTCCAATAAATTAGTAACACATTTTGAATACTGTTTGCACTGTTCCTTCTTCCCTTGGAGGAAACCCATTGTGTTTAACTGAGGAAAACATCAGAGATGCCAAAAATGGTAGTGATTTATGGTTTCACAGTAAAGGTCAAACACTCCTCTGAAATCTGAGTAAAGAAATAATGCATGAGCACTAAGAATATATTCCAGAGATATCAATCAGCTTGGTTCAGCTGCACTTGGAAGACATTTCCTGTCAGTGGAGTGCAATTCAACACAGAAAACTCTGCAGAGCTGTGGACTTAAGCACTGGAATAGCTATATTCCTTTTAGACTGCTTTTATATTTCATCTTAGCTAGAAAATGCACCCAGAAATGTTCTATATTGTCTAACACAAAGGAAAGAGCATCAGAACTGACTGCATCATTTGACGTCTGGTGCTACTTTAACACAGAATAAAATGATCATAATTGAAAACACCACTTGGCAAGTTGCTATTAATTATGTATTGGATTATTGCCTTAGACCCATGTTGCATTTAATTCTCGTGTTCAAAGGTTCTGGTTTCTATTGTGTCTTCATTTTTTGACTGTGGACCAAACATGAGTTGCAGCATTATCTGCAGGATCCTCTTCAACATTTCCTTTCAGCAAGGCTGCTGGCAGCAAGCAGCCATGGCCTGGCATATTTTGCATGAGGAACACTAGAAAATACAATGCAGACTCACTTCTGATTCTGCCTCAGAGCAGACAGGGATCAGAGCCTCCTGACAAACACTTTCAAGCACAGCATGGCTCTCCTGATCCTGACTCTGTTAGCAGTGCAGAAACTTTGCCACATGAGTATTTACTAGATCAGGTGACTGCTACACTTCCCACTTGACATCCTGAGGAATTCCCATCTCACCTCGAGTTTTCAGGGTTTTGAGCAATGGGTTTGTTATCCTTAAACTATGTCTGTGCATTCCGCAATAGAAATGTGGTAAGGATCCATCTTGGGTACATCACTGCTTTGCTGTTGAATTAGCCCAGGGTATCTGATACAGAGATCATGCTGTAGTTAAACTTTTTTCTTGCTCAGCATGATAGAGCTAATACCAGAAGGGGCATAGTATTTCAAACAGATGATATATGATCCAGCACAGAAGCTACTTATAGTAGGATGGTCCCTCACAACATTTGGAACAAAATAGAACCAGTAAATTGAGTTTATATTGATTCATCCATTTCTTTCTTATAGTTACACCTGTTTTAATCTGGTTCATGAAGACATCGAGCATGATTTACTGTATTGTAGAACCACAGCCTCAGTTTCACCAGTTTGCTTCTTCTTCTCTTGAAATTCCCTGAGCACAAGTAAAAGGCAATTTACGTTTTGAAGAAATCCTTCAAAGTATGAGACATTTCTGTATCATCAGCTGTTGTAGACCCATTGAAACCAAGGGAGCTGGTTCAGTTTGCTCCTGGTGAGGATCTGACTGCATGTATCATACTCTTTCACAAACCAGCACTTTTTCACTTGTCTTTCTGTTAAAAGCTTCTGTCAGGGGAACAATAATATCAAATCCTACAATCCACATTCAAGCAAAACTTTTTATTACAGAACTGAAAACAAGCTCAATAGTTGTTTGAGCTACAGAACTAAGGACCTGTAATGTTTTCCAGAAAGTAAATTATGTCATTAATTCAGTGCAGTGAAACTCCTCACAATAATTAAGTTTAAATTAAGCTAATTTTTAACAGCATACTAGCTGCTTTTTTTTGAAGGAGCATTTGGTTTATTCTCTCATTTTCATCCACCATGGTTCACTTTGGGACAAAGACAATTTTGTGCAGAAAAACTAAATCTGCATTTTCATTCTGTTAAATGCTCAATGATTTTTTTTTACATAGACTTATGTCTGAATTTCCTGGAATTTTAATGCTTGAGAACGATTATAATATCCTTTTAATTTGACTCTCTACCTGTAAAGGACTTTACAATTCTAGGCCTTTTTTATTTTTCTGTCCTTAAGAATATTTAGTGATATTTCTTTAAAATCTCTACATCTATGAAATTGTATGAGAGCTGCAATCTTAATATATGCTAACAAGTTTCATGTAACAATGAAAATTACAATAATGGGATTGCTAAGTGGCATGATTACATCATCTTAATGAGTTGTTTATGATGGAGATGGTGTAAATTTACTTGTATATTAGGCATTTTTTTCTTGTCTTCTTTAAGACCATTCTTTATTTAATGTTGTGCAGAACTCATATAAAGGGGGTGTTTGGTGGCTGTTGCTGTTGGCATCAGGGCATTCATTATCCCATCAGTTTTACCATTAGCTGTGCACATACCTACCAAACATAACAATTCTAATTCTGTTGGGCCATTAAAGGTTTGAATGGTTGGTTATGTTCCCAGGACTGTTGAAGCCAATAGAACCAGCTATTCTACTTAATAGGGATAACTAACACTATTAAAATCAGTGGCAGATGAGCCAATACTATTGTTCCCAAGAACATGTTTTCAGATGGGAGCATCTAATAATTTAAAACCAGGCCAGTATGCCTTTAACCAGAATTTTCTGTAACTCCATGTAGCATTATTTCATTTATTGAAAAGCTGTGACTTTTACTTATTGTCTTTTCAGCTTTCTGAGGTAAAAAAAGAACAACCCTGTTTTCTTAAAGTTATGCATTGTGTACTACTCCAGGCATTGTTTTATTTAAACATCATTCAGGCTTTGACAATATCAGGTGACCTCCTCTGAAACTTTATTTCAAGGATAATGCAGGAGAAAACCGTGCATTTGAGTTCTGATGCACTACCACAACAGTCAGCTGGGACTGCTTGCCGTGATTCTTTTCTTAACCACCATTTTTAACATTGTGAGACTTTCAATCTCTTTATTTTAACTTAATAACAGCTCTTAGTGTTGCACAGAGAATTATGCTGATTTAGACATAGTCATGACCTATAAGTGGCTATGATTTCTCTATTTTTGATAATTCGTCTATATGTGAAAAAAAAATGTTTTGACTGCTGCTTCACACAAGGCACATTTTACACATCCATGTTCTGTGGCTTCTCATCTACAACACTGACATCCTTTGCTTTTCTACAGAATAGCCAGTCTGTTTATTCTTGTACCCTCACAAGTCAGCATTTCTCATAGTCAAAGATGTGTTAGTATTTGAGTGTCTGCCTTATGGTCAGTGTGCAATTTAATGCATCCATCCTACAGTTTGGCTATCTTTTTACCAATGGAGAACCATTCCACCACAGTTCCCAGTCTTTCACAAGCGACTTTCCAGCACCCTGCAGTGTTACATTTTTTTCAAGTTAAGCTCCTGCCTCCTTGCATACTAAAGGGCATCTTAGTACTTGTTCTTACCAGCATTCAAAAGAGGCATCAAATGCATGTTTACAGCCTTGGAGCTCTAGTTATTACAGGCAAATTGACACTGGCCTGGTCATTTGCACTTATGACCTTGCATAAGCTGTCGACATTTAACATCCATTTCTCCTGAAATTGTGAATCATCCCTTACAGACTTAGCAGATCAATCACTTTTGTCTTTGGTGTGTGCCCATATAAGGATGCTATTAGAGTAGGAAAAAGCAGACAGGGCTTTGTTTATTTACATCTACTGTTATCCAAGCTTTATGACTATCTAGGAAAAAGTAATCCAAAAACTTTAAAATTAAAACAAAACAAACAAACAAAAAAAAAGTCCTAAAAGAAACTCATTTTTTTTTCCTACTCTCAGAAGCAGAATTTGTTAGTAAGGTCAGATTTGTTAAACTGGGAGGAGCTGTCAACTCCCTCAAAGGCAGGGAGGCCCTTCAGAGAGACCCCTAATAAATTAGAAGACTGGGAAATCACCAATGATTTGAAGTTCAACAAAGGAAAGTGCTTAATTCAGCACCTGGGAAGGGGCAGCCCTGGTTGTGTTTATAGACTGGGGAATGAGAGGCTGCAGAGCAGCCCCATGGAAAAGGTCCTGGGGGTCCTGGTCAGTGGCAAGTGGAACATGAGTCAGCAGTGCCCTGGTAGCCAGGAGGGCCAAGTGTGTCCTGGGGGGCATCAGACACAGCATGGCCAGCCAGGCAAGGGAGGGGATTGTCCTGCTCTGCTCTGCCCTGGGGCAGCTTCACCTCAAGTGCTGGGGGCAGTTTTGGTGCCACAATATAAAAGACATTAAGCCATAAGAGTGTCCAAAGGAGGGCAATGAGGATGATGAAGGGCCTGGAGGGGAACCTGTATGAAGAGCAGCTGAGGTCACTTGGCCTGTTCAGTTTGGAGAAGAGGAGACTGAGGGGAGACCTCATAGCATGTACAACTTCCTGGTGAGGGGAGGAGGAGGGACAAGAACTGATCTCTCCTCTGTGGTGACTAGCGACAGAACTTGAGGGAATGGCCTGAAATTTTGTTGGGGAGGTTCAGGTTGGATATCAGGAAATGGTTCTTCACTCCAAGAAATGAACAGGCACTGGAACAGGCTCCCCAGAAAAGTGGTAACAGCACCAAACCTGACAGAGTTAAAGTATTTAGACAATGCTCTCTGGCACATGGTGTGACTCTTCTGGGTGGCCTGTGCAGGGCCAGGAGGTGGAGTTATGATTCTTGTGGGTGCCTTCCAACTCAGCTTATTCTGACGTTCTCTGATCTCAGCATGTGCCCGGGTAGCCTCAAATCTTTGCCATGGCCTGGCTCTCCTCTTCCTTATGATACCCTTCAGTTGACAGGATTTATGTGATCTCTAGGACATCAAAAGATACCTGCTTGTGACAGAGAGAGGACTAGCCCACAGCTGTATCTGCACAGGTCTTTCAGGGCTGGAATGATACAGGCTTGGCATCTGGACAACTCATTATGCCCATTTGAACAAATCACATTAATTGGTTACTGTTACATTTAAAAAAATAAAAAAGCTTCCTTTTACTGAATAGTGCCTAACCTTTGCAAACTAAAAATTGGGAACATAGAACACTTACGTTCCTTCTGCTGAGTAATTTTTCTGTTCATTGGTATTATCTTTCAAATGACAGTAGTAAAGGTCTATAAAGATCTGTACAGAAGATACTTGGCAAAGGGCTCATTAACAACTGAGATGAGCTGTAAAAAAAGCACATAAAATGTCAAGCTAATTTTAAAAAATCACGTTACACTGTGGAATGGTCGATTAAACAAGAACACACAGCACAGTAAGGTCTGAAAATGAAAATATAGGAATGACAGATACTGCTATTGTCAGGAATACAGCTCAGCTCCCATAGTCCATAAGAAGAATCGAAGTCCTGGAAATGTAAGGAGAGATATAGAAATCCAGTGTGAAAACTCAGTAACCAAAGTCTCTGTTTCAGGCATACCAGGCATGTGTAAAATGAACTCTATATTCTAATAGTCAATATGGGATGCCAGCCTTTATCCCCAATGTCAGCCTGTCCAAAGAGACCTCCAGCAGTAGAGCAGGGACTGCTGTAAGCCAGTGTGGTACCACTGCCAGCAGTGTGGGGAAAACCTGTGATAGAGTGGGAGAGGACAGCACACACATGGTCTTGAGCTGAGCTCATGAAATAAATTCTGACTTAGGCACCTGGTATGCACTCAGATTTTAAAGACCTACCAAGGCATTTCTAATGTAAATACTTATATTCCCTATATAAAATAATGGAGACCCCCAGATGGGTGACCCTGCACCTGCAGCAGCTCCCATAAGTAGGCAAAATGGATGCTTTACCACAGTTTTTCACTTGCACTCCTTGAACTATTCATCATAAAGCTTTAATTATTTTCCAAAAGAGCAGGAAGCATCATAGAAAGATTGTGAACTATGGAATCCCTGAAAAGGGAGACTTAAAAATGTTGATATTTATTCCTTGCAATTTGACCATTAGCTCACATTGTACTCCCAAGTGATCTTTCTCTTTCTGTGTTCATAATCCTTTGCCATGGGAATTTCTTCTTAATCACAGTGAAATGTCTGTAGTTTGGAGGGCTTCTATCTGTTACTTCAATACTGAATTTCTCATATGAGCTGCTTCACAGATGTTCTGAAGAAGTATTTGAGAATTCGGTTAAAAACTTTTAAAAATGCAGTTCATGTCCCTAACTTCCACCAAAAGCATAGATTCTGACCTGGTGTTTCACAGATACTTGTTGTTTTTCAGCCCTAATTCATTTAAAGACAATGATTATGTACCTCTGTGGAGCTATTGAAAAGTTAAGATGTGCACAATTGGGCTTCTTGTCAACAAAACATCAACCATCTGCTGCTAAAACATTAAAAAGTGTGCAGTGAGCCCTCCCTGTCACTTCTTTAGTTACCAAATTTAGAAAAAGTGAAGTAGAAGTATTAAACTTTTCATAGTTTGTTGACTTATTTATTGTTTAGAGGTTGTTTGGGGTTTTATTTAATATGTTTCTTTGCTCAGGAGAAGCAGCTGCTTGTAGGATAGGACTGCTTCTTCTGTTTGGTTGTTTGGTTTTGTTTTAGTGTTTGGTTTTGGTTTTGGTTTTTTTTTTAATTTCCATTTGAGAAAGCAGAACTTAAACAGAAAAGCAGTATCTAAACTCCTCAGTCCATTTTTGAGTTTTGAACAAAAATATGTCACTCTTGAAATCCTGTTGAAAACAAGGGGCCATATGTCATGTCATGAAAGCATTTTTTAAAGTCACTTAAGAAAGACTAACTCATGATGGGATATGACACTGTAGTCATCAATAAAAAAAATTCGCAGAATATGACAGAGAAGGCAGATAAGAAAATGAAGACAAGATGACACAAAAAAGATCCAGCAAAAGAAATCAGTTTCAAAAAACTGAGTAGAATTCAAAGCATGGAATTGGACCACTGAGGATAATAAGGGAGTTCACCACTTAAGTTGCACCTAGTGGTATTGTTCTCACACAGCTGAGGAACAATCAGGTAGTTATGGCAGAATTTTTCTCTATTTTCATTCCATTTCTATTCCCATCCCAGAAGCCTGCAGTCACTCAACACAATAGTGGTGGTGGAAAAGGGAAAAGAACATTATAGTTACTAAAAAAGAAGCCAGACTTCTGAAGACATGGGGGGTTTTTAGTTCAAGGATGGATTGGACAGTTTTGGGAAGCCAATATTCTAAAACAAGGAAAACAATAATGATATATCAACTGTTCTAAGAAAAATGATTCTGAAAAAAAAAGTTTGAGTCATGGGAAATAGTCTTGAAACCAAATTCTGTTGTTAGCTTTATTAAAGGTTTTGGTTTTTTCACTTTTTGATTGCTATGTGGAAACTCAAATCCAGCATTCAAACTGCAAAACTTGCACACTAAAATAAATATTGGTGCTCCTGAAGAAAGATATTTTTTAAATAGTTGTATGTCTCAGGCAGACAAAAGCTCATCCTGAGCCCATTCTTAAACATTTGTAACATATGGGATACATTTGAGATTTCTTCATAAAGTACAACCAGCATGTTAAAGTGCACTCAAAGTTTGAGCCAACCCCAAAAGCTTTTCTTTTTATGAGCTTCCTTCCAGTTAAAATAATGTGTTCTACCACACACACACACATATACATCTATACACTGCATGTATATGGAATTGGTTTTATATGTCAAAGTATGGTTTTGCCTAAATTCTTTTATATTTTAAGGCACACTTTTAAAATTCTTAATATTGGAGTGAAGGTACCCTAGTGGTGTATAAAGTTTGTTTAATTCATTGATTTGCTCTCTACCTTCACAAAAAAAATGTATAGTATTCTCTTTGGGCAATTCACATGGCAATTCACAAGTTGTGCCTTCATTTTCCGGCTCCACCATTACACTCCATGTATAGCACTTGGCAGAATAACAAATCCTTTTGCTTTATGAAATAGGAATAAGATTCTCCTGTAACAGGAGGAGTATCCAGGGGACTGAGACATGATCATATATATTAAAACAAAACAAGTTTTGTAGGCATTTTGTGGCTGCATACAGAGACATGTCTCTGCTGACACATCTTCCCAACCCACCACACAACTATTTTGTTGCAGCCACCTCCTCGCTCTCAACCCCTGCTCCTGATGGTGGGAGGGATGCAAAAAGCCATTAGGGCTCTGTGTTCCTTGGGGTATATCTAACTTATGTCCTCAGGTTAGAAGACCACGCCTCCTTAGGTGATAACTTCCATGAGTGGTAGCCACATAAATTTCTTTATAAATCCTTAGGGTATGAGTATAGCCTCACCAGATGTCTGCATGGTGCTTAAGGTACTAGGACTATAAGGCAATATTGGAACAGGAGAGAAATAAAGTAACAAACTTGATAATCAGACTAATTAAATATCATTCTCAGTGGCCCCCCCCTCAGTGGCCCAAAGAGCATCATTTCCATCTGCTTTAGGATCTGGCTGGGTCTTCCCTGCTTTTTTTCCTGGTCAGAGAGGATACTTGTTGAGACTCAAAAAGTCACTGAGTCAATTAAAACCAAGCTTTTAAAAAGGTATTTGCTTGCAGAGTATGTAGGCTTCCTCTTTCTGACCTATCTGTCCTAATTACTTTGAGATTGGTCTATTTACAAAGCTAATAATTCTATTAGATATTATAATAAAAATGGCTTCTTTAGTCATCTTCAATTAGGTTGTCATAAACAGAAGGTACACACAGAACTAAGCTCTGGCCTGCCTGTCACACTGCACACTCCTTTTGGATTTTTATCTGAGGTTTTTCTCTTCATTTTGGTACTGAGGTCTCAAACAATTTGCAATAGTGAATTAGGCATTATTATCTGAAATGTTGTCACATATATAATTGCTGTATAGGTCACAGTAGTTAAAGATGTAGTTAAAGATGTAATTAAAATGCAGCACTAGATTCTGCTCTTAGTTTCACCAGTGGATTTAAACTCATCATTTAGTGTCTCAGAGAATAGCCCTATTGATTTTTCATATCCCAGATGTCCACTGGAGTGTAGAGGCCTTGGATATTCTTGTCTGGTTTCTGATGTAGGTGGCTTAAGGAATATTGAGTCCCTTGCAGCTGTGGCATCGCACTTAGGCCCTGCTGGAGAGTTACCAACTACTACTTACCAGGGAATATTCTCTTTCAAAATTATCTCTGTTAAGTACACCCAGTTTTCCCCAGCAGCTGGAGTTCTGAAGTTGCTTTCTCCTGAGGTTCACCAGGAATTCTGCTCTACTCTGTGTTTTTCAGGTTTTGGGAAACTTAAGCCTTTCCATACTGATACTATATTTTCTAAATTATTTGTAACAAAAAAGTTGTCCTTGGTTACCCCTTAGGGAGGTGGGCAATGTATTCTCATTTCCCCTAAAAAACTGCAGATATTATCTGCCCTTTTTTCCTAAGAGGAACTTTCTCCTCTTTCATATGTTTTTACTTTCACGCTGAATTTTTTGCAAATGTAGCTAATTAAGGCCTTAATCTCTGCCCGGAGTCCTATGACCTTCTAGGTGGTCAGAGTACTTTTAAGATTATAGGAATATTTTATGAAATCATGTGGGATTAGCAGCGCTCATTATGGTTTCAACTCCAGACCCTGAGCTCCCATTTGGTTAAGCTGTTTTAGTAAGCCTGTACTGACTCCTTACCAAAAATCATGGAAAGTGAACCTTCCTACCCACACACTTGGATTGCCATTGCAAAACAACTAAAACATGGCTGTTCCAGCCAGACCCTGTTGCTGGCCCACATTGGCGTTTAAGAATTTGGGACAAAATGTTATTAATAAGAATAATAATCATATCACAGCACCTAGGTGATGTGAGTAAAGTAGAATTGCATAATGGAGAATCTGAAGATGCCAGTGGACAGTGAACCTCAAGATGAAGTGGCATTAACCTTCATACTCTACAGCAGCATGCTCATACCATGTCAGCTATCTCACCTGTTGATCTTAACAGTAATGCTAAATTTGGAGATGCGGAGGTTTTTTCTGCATTTCACAATCAAGGATGAATGCGGGGCTTTTATGGCCATCACAAGAGTATATTATAGTCATTTGCATTGTCATTGTCCCTATTCTACCCTAAATACTATATTGTAGAATTCAAGCACCTTGTCAAAACCTGATCTAACCAAGATGGGCTTACCTCCAAGAGTCTTTAATCCTTCTAATTAATTTAATTTTGCTTTTTGATGTCTTGTTTCCATTTGAGTTGCTAACCTGCCAGTTCAGTTTATAGGTCACTCTACCACTTCAAGGTTTCTGTCCCTTTTATGGTCTTATTGTGAGTCTTTCCTGTCCAAGAGTCTGAGTTTTCCAGTGTTACAATAGTAACATAATCTTTATGGACACCTCTCTCAACTGCGGCACCTAACTTCTTTCTTTTGGGTAAGGATTTCTTCTCACTCTGTCAAACATTCTCTTTTCTTCTCTCTCTTCTCCCATCTAATTTAATTTATTTTACAACAACACTTTTTTCCCCATAACAATTCTATTTCTGTAGTCTCTTTCTCACCCGAAACACAGCAGGACAAAGTGTAGTTCAGGACAGGCTTCTGTTTCGAACTTTTTTCTTTTTTAATTCTCTGGAAATAAAATCAGAAAACTAGCACCATAAAAACCTCTTTACCCTCCCTCTGCAGAAAATGAACAGCAAACAGCTTCAAAGACTGTGCCGCACTGTTGGCACAGATCTTCCTGGTAACTGGTTCTTGGCTGAAGAAAAGCTATGCTCCAGGTCTGCTTCCGTTGCCTAAACATAGGCATCCAGTGCTGCTTCAGACACCACAGGAGCCCAGCTTCCAGCTACTGAATGCCCAGAAGGCCAAGGTTTCTCATAAGTCCTGTGTGATGCCTGCCAGCCCCATGATGATGTTTTGGATAATCTGGGGCACCTCAAAGGCTACTAAGCTCCTATATTTAGGAATCTGGATCATTTCCCCAGCAGTACAATTGTTCTGGGATTAAATAAATCATTGTCTGGAAGACACATCCTCGCCATTGACTAAAGAGGGAACCTAAAGTACTTGTTTATGTGCTCAGCCTTCAGAGAGTTATGCACGGGTGAAGAAGCTGAAACGATGCTTGCCCAGAAACGATGCATGACAGTGGCAGATGCCTGCCTTAGCAAGCCAAACCTTGGCCAGGTAAGAACAGATAGAGAAGACAACATTCCATGGAGCTAGGATCTGAAACTACCTATGCCACTGGCCTAGATCCTCCTAGAGAGCTCATAGGCTGGCTGCTACCATGTTCCAGAGCTGACACTGCCACGTCTATACAGCTACCATCTAAGGGCTGCTCTGCAGGCTTAGTTTAGGTTAACCAAAGTACAATAGCACAGGGTACCTTCATTTTCCTTCATTGTAATGATTTAACTTCCTACAGCATAGTGCAGTTTAATTGAATGTCTACAGCCATCTTTTTCTCCATTACTGTCTTCCAAAATTTTTGCATTTGTTTTTATTGCACTGATTTGCTTTCCCAGACTAGCCATTCCACTTTAGTCTCATTCATTCCCTGTGAAATCACAGTCTAAAACTTTCTGCAATAACATTCTAAAAGCATAGTTGTTCAAAAGGTTTTACTACCAGAGTTATTGTAACTACCCTATCAATACAGGGTAATTTTCCAGAGAAGCTCTGGATGCCACATGCCTGCGAGTGTGGAAGGCCAGATTGGATGGGGCTCTGAGCAATTTGGTCAAGTGTAAGGTGTCCATGGCAGAGGGGTTGGAACATGATCTCTAACATCTCATCCAACCCAAACCATTCTATGGTTCTGTGATATGACAATTGTACAGTGCAGTGTTGGGGATGATAATTGAGGAATTCTGTAACAATTTTCAATAAGAGTGGTTGGTTTGTTTGTCAGTTTATTATGTCCCTTTATTGCCACAATCACATCTGCAAACAATAATTCTTCTATTTTGTCCTCTGAATGTTCAGTTATGGTTCATGAAAAGATGCCATTTTATTTCTCTTTTCCCACTGCTCACGTCTTATAAACTGCTCCATTATTTAGATGGTCTTTATTTTGCCTTATTTCCACATGTGTACCCCAATATTATACACAGCAGTGATTTCTCTAAAAAAAGCACTTCCTCTTGCACAAATGTCAAGTGCTACAATAGGATTTTAGTCAGAACCCTTCAATCCTATGTTCATAAGATTTTTTTCATTTACAAAAAAGACTCACAGCATTACCAGAGTCACAATCTGTGTATCAAGGCATATGGGGGTAATGAAGACAGGCCGGAGATTGGTTTACACCCCCAAAAATGTCAGTAGTAAGGCTGTGTGAGCTGGAACCCACTCCATCTCAGGCAGAATTGCTTGTTTCCACTGAACTGAAAATTCTTCCCTCGTGCTGATACACAAGTGAAAATTATATAATCAGGGTGTTTTTATACCCTGCACAGAAATGTCATTGCTTTAGTATAAACCTAATGGTATTAGAGTAAAGGCATAGAAAGTCTATGGTCCAGTGCTGCTGTTTATCAGAAGTTATGCTTGAATTATGTCCCAAATAATAAGCTGAAACTGAAAACAGTTCAGAAATGTGGAAAAACAGAAATAGGATGAAATGAAGTAAGGCTCAGTCATTCTCTTCTGACTTTCTATTATTTGCTGAGTAAATTCCAAACAAATTGTAGAGTAGCATCAATTGGAAAGTATTTATGATTTACTGACAAAAATATGGTTGCGTAGATGGAAAGTCTGACTTAACCTTATAAAATAACTCATTTCCAGAAGCCAGTATTTTCAGCTGATACATACCTTTGCTCTGCTGAAGCCCATTTTCCTTGCTATAGTCACTGAATTCATTCTTTTGCCTAGGGATAAAAAAAAATAAAGCAAAACAAAAAAAGAAGGAAAAAACCTCAGGAGATAAAAAAGTATCTGTGACTGCTTAGCTGTGCTTCCTGTACCTTTAGTTTATGATGTTCAATACCTGTAAACAATCCTGAACCAGAATTAACAATTTGGAAATGTTATTAACACTTAAGCCATAGTTGGCAGTGTAATGGATAAGTAAAATTCAGGTACTGTTCAGGTAGTGAAAGCAAAAGAGCTGTCAGTGTTGTACTATCTCTGCTGAGAAAGTGCTTGACCACCTTACTCAGTTGGCCCAGCAACTCTGACTGGCACTATGCCCTCCAGTAAAGTGAGACCAGCCATGTTCAGAGTTTGATTAGGAAGCTTAGAGATAGACTTCACTGCAGTGAAAAGAGTCACTGAAAGCCATGAAGGTTAGAAGTGAAATGTACATGAAACTAAATTTAGTTTCCTGCTTTATTAATAACAATTCTTCCAGTACTCAAAGTTGGATTCAATCAGAAAATAAGAAATGGAGTTGTTCTTTCTGGGGTAACTTTAAATACAGACAGTAGTCTGCAAAAAAAGGGTTGGTTTTTCTTGGGAAGCCTTGAGTCTTAAGCACATCAACCTTTTGCTGGCAGATGACTCAAGAGATGAAATCTCCACATCTGGAATTGATGGAGAAGCTTTTTAGCTGCCACAGCATACTGAAGCATACTTCTAAAGTATCTCTGTTTAAAGATCACCTGTGGACCTAACAGAGTCCACTCTGAAGTACAGGTCTAAAGTAGATGAACAGATATTTTCTGAAACAAATGAGCTGCCAAGTGTTTGCTCCATCTTTACACCAGTCTTTATAAGTAGACTCTAATAGCCTAGTTCAACTGCAGAAATACATCAGGTTTAGACTGATTTTCCAGATTAACAAAACTGGTGCAGACTGTACTAAATTCCTTCAAGATTCTAGATTTGACAAGGACAGAAGGAAAAATAAAGATTTCTTCATCCTCCTTTATGACATCCTTCATATCCGAGGAAGGAAGGAAAGAGAGAAAGAGAGAGGGAAAGAGAAAGAGAGAGAGAGAGGGAGGAAGGAAGGAAGGAAGGAAGGAAGGAAGGAAGGAAGGAAGGAAGGAAGGAAGGAAGGAAGGAAGGAAGGAAGGAAGGAAGGAAGGAAGGAAGGAAGGAAGGAAGGAAGGAAGGAAGGAAGGAAGGAAGGAAGGAAGGAAGGAAGGAAGGAAGGAAGGAAGGAAGGAAGGAAGGAAGGAAGGAAGGAAGGAAGGAAGGAAGGAAGGAAGGAAGGAAGGAAGGAAGGAAGGAAGGAAGGAAGGAAGGAAGGAAGGAAGGAAGGAAGGAAGGAAGGAAGGAAGGAAGGAAGGAAGGAAGGAAGGAAGGAAGGAAGGAAGGATAAATAACTTCCAGGAATTGCCTTTTAAATTGGTTTGTCTGTTGTCAGTAACCCTCTAAGACGAATGTACCTGTGTAATCTATTGAATGCAGTACCAGTGTTGTGGTTTGGGTTTTTTTGGGTTTTTTTTGGGGGGCAGGAGGACTGGGGAGGAAGAAGGCAGAGGCCTTGTTCCAAAAGACATGACAGTAATTGTTTATCTGATATCTGCCAGCAAACCCTATTTTCAAATGTGTTTTCAACATTTTGAAAAATTTATTTAAAGGAGGCATGTAAGACTCAAAAATTCTGCAAACTAAATGTGATGTTAGGGAGAAAGATCCAAACTTCCATGTCTCTACCAAGAAAAGGCAGTCAGAATTAGTTTTATTCAGATACAGTTTCATGGTCAGAGACTGTACACATTTGCCAGGAGCCATACCACATATGAATAGTTTCACATGCTGTCTCTGACCACTGAAGTGTCCACAGGACAAAAGACAGTTCATAGGAAACTGAACTTCATTAACTTTGGTTCTCACAGAATATCTTGCTGTTATAAACTGGAAGACAAATTTTAGAGAATAGGGGAAAAAACAATAAGAAAGGGAATTATATGGTCTGGCTTCAGAACAATGGTCCGGTTACTAATTTAAAACAGATGTTCTTTTCTCAATAGTTCATAAACAGATGAAGAAAGAAAAGGGAAACTTGTACTTGAAAAGTAGTAGATCTCTGTCCTAACAGATTTGCTCAGATACACACTTGAAATTCTGGATATCAATCCATTGGATACACAGCACTGCTCTAAAAGTCTCATACAAGCACCCTTCCCTTGCTGTATTTCAAATGTTGTCCACTTCTGGTATCACCTGAACTGCAGAATTGCTAAGGCTTCAACACAAAACACAGGAGCAGTTCAATTAATTACACTTAGAATCTTTTTTAAAAGTTGGGTTTTTTACACATTTAGGATTTTAAATTGCCCTATTTTACAAAATCAAATTTTCCTTGAAGGAATTTCAGCTATGCACTGATGCAACCAAGGTACCATGGATTTGTTTTGGAAGCAGTATTCCACTAAGTTCACTGGAAGTGGGGGATGTACAAAGTGTTTTTCTACAACTATTTCAGCTAAGTATTAGGATCCTCTCTCACTTTCAGGCAGAAGGTATTAGAGTGGATAAATTATTAATTTGAGGTGGACAAGTTAAATCTATTGAGACTGTTGAAGTCAAGTGGTTTTCTTGACTCCAGTGTTCTGGCAATCGAGCACACACTTCCTCCTTCTCACACAGAGGGACTGCCATAAGCTGCCTCAGCAACTTTCAGATCTTCTTCTCAGTAGAAAAGAAGGAATGCAAGGAGGCCTCCAAAGCAGACAGGGAATCAAAATTCTCAGGCTGCACTGTCTCCTCTCAGAGGACTTCACTCTAGACTTGCCAAAACATATCTACTTGGAAATGTTACTGTCTTAAGGAAGACTGTAGTCCTATGACACCAGGCACATAGGTGAGGTGAACCACCCCTTACATAATTCTTTGTGTGAATTCCTCTACTCATTTCATTCACAGATATATTTTTATCTGTTACTATAATTTTGTTTGGCATCTTGTGGCAGATTTTCAGCTTCTCTATGTGAATCTATTATAGTATACATTTTGAATAGTTCATCTATGAAGAAGAGTAGATTATGGATTTGATTATTCAGCTTGGAATACACTTGACCCACAAAGCCATGCTTCACATTTAGTCTGTGAACTATAGGATCTATGGGATTATTCACAAGATTGAAATTAAGCATATGCTTTCACACATTGTTGGATCAGAAACTGGAGTTATGGTTTATCTGTGCCAAGAGTCATATTTGTTCTCCTGAGGAAATAGAATGAACTACAAACCTTACATCTGGAAGCTAATTTGAGCTTCCTTCATACCCAGGAAACAAGGAGGAGATTTTAATGAATCCTTATTCACTATCATAGGAATCTATTGTCTATTAAAGGTCACATAATATTTTCCCATCTTTCCCATGCCACTGCAATTAGTAAAATATATCTACTGTGTTATGACATTATTAACCTTAATAAGATATTGTCAGTAACAGGAGTAGACAGAGGTATTTAGAATTTAAATTAGCAATCAGAATTTTTTAAAAGTCTTTTTTATTATAGATATAAAGCTAAACAGTTATAAAGAAGAGAATTCATTTTCTTTCATTTAATCCAGAAATAGTTAAATAAATTATTTTCTGTTTTTAATCAGCTTTTACAGATAATTCAGGGAAACAATATCAGCTAAGATGGTAAGAAAAAAATATTAATGCGTGTTGTGACTAAACATCCATTACATTATGAAAAAAATACTGAAGGATATTTAGTCCTTCCCTTCCCTTCCCTTCCCAAACTTCCCTTCCCAAAACTTCCTCCAAACTTCCCCAAACTTCCTAAAACTTCCCAAAACTTCCCAGAACTTCCCTTTTCAATAATATTTTATGTGCCTTATATGTTTTCTAGTCAGTATGCTATTGATTATGAAGTAGTTAGCACTGAGTGATTTAAGGATTTTTTTTTGTGCATTCCATGATTTTTTCACAATTAAAAAAATGCAGGGAGGAAAGGAGTTTCAAGCTTGTAGTTGGAGCATTCACTTAGAATAGGACTATAATCATGGTATGGCTATCATTCAATGTAGAAATTCTTTTATGTGCTTTTAAGACATTTCGTCTCTATTCCTCACCCCTGAAAATTAAGAACATGTACATGGATCCTATAAGTTCATCTGTCTTGGCCTGAGGAAGAATTAGTCCTGTCTACTTCTGGTTTGGGGCTAATAATGGATGTAAGAGTTAGCTTGTTTGTAAAAAACAAATCTTGAGTCACTTATTTAGGAGAAGGGAAAAGAAAATGGAGCTCTCAAACTGATTCAGGGAGTTGCATATAAAAGATGAAGAAAAATCATCATGGAATGAAGAATGTAATGCAGCAACATCAGGAACAACAATGTAATCGTGAGGTTAGTGTCTTATGATTGCTTAATCTTGTGTCAAATGTAATGCACACAGAAAGCCTTCTGAATTCAGCAGCACAGATCTAGAAAGAGGAAAAAAGGAAAAGCAAAACAAATTGCAAAGAATTTGCGTCAAGGGTGACAACCACATTGCTCCTAAGTATGCCTCACATCTGCTCTTCTGTTCAGATATTTAAGAAGCAATCTTACATGTGTTAAGCACAATATTTGTCCAGTAGCTAATATGTGCTTGCATTTTTTTTCAGTGGGTCCATAGTCCTCAGTGCAGTTAAGAACTGTGTCTTTGCAACAAAGACTGCCAGGATTGTTCTGTAATGTAGACCAGAGCCAGACCTGTGTTGAGCAGGAAATGTTATAAATAAAAACACGATCAAGATGTTGGCTGATTATTACTGAATACATTTGAATGTAAAATCTGCTAGAGTGAGTGTTCCCTTCATCAATTTATTTTATTTCTCATTCTTTAAGCCTTGTCTGGACTTGATTATGAACAATAGAATTATTGATTCTACACTTACAAATGTGAGCCTAGGGGCCTGACTCTGCCAGAATGACCAGTCTCAAGAGAGAGCTGGGAGCATCACTGTGATTTCTCACATGGTTGTACTTAGAATGTCCATATTTTAACTCCTGGAGTAAACATCATCTGCCTGTCAAGGACCAGATATGACTTTAACTGCCCCCACAAATATTCTATTTTCACAAGGTTCAGCTGTGAAAGGACTGGACGTGGCCTGCAAAATCTTGTCCAATACTTTCTGACATATTTTCCTTTCTTTACTTGCTGCAGATCTTATTTCAGGGCTCAAGGTTTAGGGGTCCAGTTACCACAAGTTACCACATATCAACAGTAAACACCTGGGTGCATAGTCTTAGCAAAAACCCAAAACTTTAGGCTATGATTACACGAGCAGCTAAATCAGTTTAAATTAATCACTAAAGCTACGGGGACTTGTCTTACCATCTTTTTGCCTTTGTCTTTCTCCCATTTGTCTATTGTGTCATGACTGTCATAGAACTCCAAGAAAACACCACTGAGTTGACAGAAAAACATTAATCTCTTTTTATAAAAAGTTGTGTTCATTTGGGATCCTTTTTGCAATGTTAGTGAGCTAAATCTGCTTGTGGTGGGATGTCATGTGTGTACATCAGGGTTCAAATCATTCTGACTAAGCTCTGTTATATATTCCACATGAAGAGAGTTTAATTTTTAATACAAATTTATATATTTGCATGTGCTTGATATGGCATGGGATTTTGATTCAGCACAGTGGTACTGAAATCACAATACAAACACAATACATCAGTTGCAACACGGAGTTAAATTACAGTACAGAAGTGATTCCCATTTACCAGAGCCTGTGGGCTCAATGTTGTGACAGGGGGCAAACCCCATTTACAGGAAAGAATACATGGAATGTATGGAACATGTATCTTCCCTAAGCCTTTCATCATAGGCTGTTTGGTGGACTGTCAGTGTTGCAGCTGATGCATAAAAGGCAGAGAGCTCAAAGCAGGGAGCAAGAAAAGAAGCAGAAGGGATTGGGAAGTATAGGATGCTGAGTGAATTGATTTGGCCTCATGAAATTGTAGCTCTGATTTAATTTACCATCCTTGTGGATTGAAAAACTCCTGCCTGTTACTGAGAGGTATGCAGAATTGTAATCACACAGAAATTCTACATTCTCTGTTCTTTGGCATCCCTTCTGGGGTCTAGTAATTCTCACTACTATACTAGACATCACCAATTTCTGGAAAAATGATCGTGAAAATCAGCTTCTCTTGGACAAGGAAGAAGGAAACAAATTCTTATTGCCTATTACTGATCTCTGCTGCTCAAATCAATCAGAGCTGGTCCTAAACCTGACTTACTGAATACATCCTGGTGGAAGATTTCAGAACCACATAGAGGCCTCCATGCTACACTAAGTATATTGCACTATTTCCCAAACAAAATTACTTCAAGTAGGAGTGATCTTTGAAAGACATACCTGAATCTGCAATTTCAGCAGCACTGCCAATTGTGGCCAGTCCAGAGAGAAACATCTTAAGCAGAATAGCAGTGCAAAAAGCACAAACACATTGTCAAGCTGGCTCTGACAGAAGTTTTCCATGTTTTCTGACTTCAAAGCAACACCACTAATATCAGTCTGCAGCAGCAATTCTAGAGAAATGATGCAGATTTTCATTAGTTTTGGAAAAAATATTTTAAAACAAGAAGCTGTTGGCTCAGTTCACCCTCATAAGGACAATCAGAATGGCAGCCTAGAGTCCAAACTCACTGTTTTATAGAACAGAAAAAATCTTTACAGCTGCCTGTAGCCAGAGCTTCATTTACTGCTGGCTTCTGGCAAACAATTTCTGCTCAACCCATTTCCATCCCTCACATTTCTTCAAAAAGAAGGAAAGTAAAACTTGCCAAACCCTCAGTTAGCATGCTGGGACCTCTTTCTCCTCCACCTACTGCAGCTACCTGGAGCAAAACCTGTCAATGCTTGTAAAGAAAAAATGGGTCAACTTTTTGATTTGCTATATTTTCACATTTTACTATGTGTGGACTACTTTCTATAAGGGTTTTATATGCCCTAATGGCTTACGTTCAAAGCATTTCTGAAAAAAGCTGTTTAACATTTTCATTAAATGAAAGGGGAAATGAAGCTCACAGTTGAAAAGCAGTTTGGACTTTGTCACACAGACAATGAATTGAAGATAAATACTTTGGATGCCTCTCTCAGCTCAAATACCAATGCCTTCACCAGTCTGAACATTCTTTCTCACTGCTTTGTGAATTTTGCCATTCTATAAAAAGATACAGGAAATCACAAATGGAATAATAATGATTTGTCATGGAAACTTCAGTGAATATTTCACTGAAATGAAAACAAGTTACTGTGTATATCCAGACCCATAGAGCATGACAAAGATCTGCCATGATATGTCTGGTGCCATAGGTTATCCATGACATCTACAGTGGGGTAACAAAGAGCCAGGATGCATGGGAGGCCAGTGCCATTCTGGGCTAGAATCTGAAAGCCATGCAAGGCAACTTGGGGCATCAAAAAAGGCAAACTAACTAACTGCATGGATCTCCTCACATCTGCCTTTATATCTCAAGTGCTGAAAAAGGAAGGGGACATAAAAAAATTCTCATATCTGTGCTTAAATACAGTCCACAACTTATGTTTACAATATGTGCTTTGTATAGTCAACATATTTGCCAAGAATTACCTCTGAGAAAAGACAGTAATTGTCCTAAGTAAGTTTGCTCTAGGCAAGGTTTTACTTTACAATGAGACCCACTGCAACTGTACTGCCTGGGGGCTGGGGACTTTTTTGGATTTGGGTTCAGGGGGGTTTCTTGTTTTTTATTATTGTTTTAATTATTAGACATCTTTTGTACAATACTGGGAAAAACATCAAGTTAGAAAAGCCAGCTTGTGGGTTACCCATGCAATCTTAAATCATCGTCTTCATTTTACAGTGAAAGATTTAATTCCAGAATCATGGAACACTTATGTCACAAATTCCTTGCCTCATTGAAGAAAAAATGTGTGTAGCAAACAAACAGAGCATGGTTTTTATGTTTTCAAGACATTTGCTGATATGCTTTATTAAAAATATTGGATGGGAACTGATGAAAGCCCAGACTTTCTCTGCCTTACCTATCTTCAGTCACACTGGACATGATTCTCTCAGAGCAGGGTACCAGAGTAGAACTGGATTAAGATGGTTTTGAGAACCTGAATTATTACATCTCCTACCCCTGACTCTTCAGTTTGAATTTGATCACTTTTTTTTCTCTTCAGCTCTTTTTTAGAAAAAAAGCAAAACAATTGTAGTAAAGAACTGTGTCAAAATTATGCAAGAATGGAGTGTCATTGAAGAGCTGAGTGAATCTAAGAGTTTAAAACCATAATTTTTTAAGCATCTGCTTAGTGAGGTATGGAAATTGTTCTGCTTTAATGAGAAACTAAAGCCTAAAAGCCCTTTTATGTGGAGCTGGTGTAAGGATGAATCCTCTTCACACATAGCAATGTGTAAGGAGGATTGCAAAAGTTTTTCTTAAAAGTAATGGAACTGGAATTCTGATGAATGTGGTTCTTTCAGGTCATTAAGCTGTATGGAAGCATTAGGCATGGATATGCATTGTCTCATTACCACCTTCTGATTCTTTGCCATCCTTGTGTTTAGCCAATAATTATTGGCTCTCCAATGGATCATGTCACTGCTGCTGCCCATACTTTAAAAGACAAATTATGCTGTGCATCTAAAAGAATTGCATAGCTACAAAAGACTGTTTACTAAAGGACTAATTAGTGTATAAGCATCAGCCACAGCTACAAGCACTGGAAAAGGAATTCATATAAAGGGTTTTTATTCATCTATTCTAGATAAAAACAGGTGTAGTGATTATACTGGGACTGATGGCATTTGGCTTATATAAAGCATAAGAAGCCTTTCGTCGTGATACTGCTAGTTCTGGCATGGGGAGGGCTGCTTATTTAGTGAGACCAAAGTCTTCTGAAACTGTGAGAGATTTGCTTCTCCAATTAGATATGCTTAATTTACTCTCAGTGTACTCATTGTCTGTAAGAAATGACCCATCCATCCTGAAAAACTGTTTCTGTTTTGTAGCGTGAAACTTGACTGAATTTATAATAGGAGATGTTCTGCATCAGTTATCCAGTTAAAAATGAATCAAAGAACTGCATTATTTGCCAAGACCCCAGTTCAATGAGCTTGTGTCTACCATACAATTGTTGATGTTGATTTTAGCAACCAAGCAGAGTGGGTAGCTCAATCCTTTGTTCTTCTGCAGAGTGTCAAATGTGCAGAAGCATCTTTACTGGTGCAATTTGCACGTGTATGGACAAAGCTGAGGGACAAACCTTCCTGCTCTCAGAAGAACTAAACTGCAGTTGCTGGACCATTTTATCTATATGACATAGCTGCATGTATTATCAGCACCAGCTATGCAGCAAAGGGTGTGTAGCATTTGGCACCTCTAAGAGATCAGAGCAAAGCAGTTTCTGGTTAGTGATCATAACTTACTACAACTCTCATCTGTGGTCAGACATAGGACAGCTTCTTTCAGAGATGTAAAAACAAATGCTCCAGACCTTTCTTTCCTTCCAACCTAATGCTCTTTCATAGGTTGAGGCTTCTCTGAACTCCTGGTTGGAATCTGTCCAGGGGAAATATATATCAGGAAAGCAAGGCATAAATAAGCTATCATGTCATATAATCCAATAACTGGAGATTCTGTTCCGATAAAATTATATTTTCCACTTGTAAATCCAAGTTTTTGACTGGCGATGGTGAGAAGAATCACAGTTATCTTTTATGACATATCTTGGTCTGAGTTTGTGTCCCAATAGACCAACACACCTTTCTCAGCAGGAATCTGTCTCTGCTTCTGGTATATTCTGGTATATTCAGAAGTGATGATCTGGGCCATTTTCTCTGGCTGATAATTTTTATATGTCTTTCAACCTCTTGTCTATGTAGCATTTGAATTATCTGTCTTCCTTAGGCATTTTTAGGGGTGATTCCAGAGCCTTTGGTGTGGAATATGAGTACACTTGTGCGTCTCCTAAAGAGCCTGCTCAGTAGAGAGCAACTTATCTGCTAGCCCATTCCCATGCTGAAGGAGTAGTCACTATGTCATCATGAGATGAGCAATTAATGAGTAGCCTGCTGTTCCCCATTAATTTCACATGGAAACAAGCAACTTTTTTTTGTTGACTCCCTTTTGCACATTGTTCTCCTATTGAGCTATGCAAGTTAAAGCATCATCAAGGAATTTCACACTTAATTTTTAAACTTCGGAGGTTTAAGTCACAAAAACTTTGATGTTGCCAACATTTTTGTTATACACTTTATTGCTCAGCAATTAAAAAATTATCTATGTGAAAAAAAGTGCCAAAGTTCAAAATAATTTAATATTTGATGTGTTTCTTCTGTTACTTGGATTGGACAAGGAATAATTAACATAGGCCCCAATTCCCTCCTCTGTGACAAAAGATGTAATGAGGTTGTTTCTCTGCATTCTATTTACTTACTAAATTTTAACAGTGTCTCTAATTGCAAAAGAAATCCAGTCACATTGTGAAATGATAAGGGAGGGGCTTTAATCTGCACTTCATATCAAATCATAACTTTTTCAGAGTTATTGTTTAACATTTTCTCTCTCCCCATTCTTTCCCAAAATCTTTTTCTCTTATTAAAAAAAAATCCATTGAGAATGCATTTTCATACAAACAAACTTTTCAGCATGCATCCTAGTGATCTGCAGTACATCCAAGAATTTCAGAATAGTCCAGGAATCTCATCACAGAACCAGCTGAGTTAAGGACACAAGGGAAAACATATGTATTTCTGCTTAGCATGTTAAGTTTTGCTGAAGAAACAGCATTATAGGTTTAATGTTAAATTAAAAATAGTGTGAAAAGAAATGTCTTTGTACAGGGAGATGATCTCTGAGGTCTTCATTATGGCTGTGATCTTGATCATATTCTTATAGCCACAAAAATAATTTCTTCTTGTCTGTGCTTAGATGGAGCTGCTTGTCAAATTAGAATTGGAATATATTATAGAGTATATGATCCAAGATATCATAAAAGCTCTGAATTAGCTTCAAAACTGAGACTGAATGAGTCTAGAAGAACAATATATCTGGGCCTGGCATTCGAGTAGATGCCCAGGCCCTTCAAAACTCAAAGCCACATTTAAAGAAGGGCAGCATCTCAGTGCAGTGTCAGCAGCTTTGTGCACATTTCCTTGCTCCTCATTTTTTTTTTTCTCCTTGTTTCCTGTTATTTTCCAAGAAAGAAAAAGAATCCACCAATCTGTAGGAATATTGGAGATGAAATCTCATAATCTGATGCCTGTTTTTCAATTAAGAGATGAAATCTCTTAATCTGATGCTGATTTTGGAGTTCATGTGGGAATCTAGTATTAAACCAGTCCACCAAAATTGTATTTCACACCAGTCCCCAGAATTGTATTTCTGAAGACAAAAGGACATGACATAGGTTTTGGTTTTGGCTTTATCTCAATTAAAATGGAAAAGTCTATAAACTATTCTTTTACAGAAAGTCTGTTTTGGCTGTCAAAATATAACAGTGAAAACATTCTTGCCCTGAGGAGAACACATGAAAATACGAAGAAATTATGATATGTCCAAAATTTCCTCATTTATACTCTCTGGAAATGCAATTCTGATGTATAAGGGCTGATATTCAGAAAAACTGCTTCTCCATGTACTCAAAAATAAAGCTGCATTCCCACATCTTGCTTCTCTGTTTCTTTGTCTTCCCACACTTTTCACAGCATGTGAGCAGCTCTGGAGAGTTCCTCACTGTCAAGTTATAAGAGCAACCTCAAAGAAGTGAAATAAGGCAAAACATATTGTCACATCTGCCATGGTATTTCTTCTGGTTTAGTGATTTCTTTTTTTTACAATTTACGGCATATTTCTGTCTTCCCTCAGACCCTCAGACTCTCTTTTACTCTTTATAGCACACTGCACAGGCAAGTCATGACTGTTTGTGTTGAAGGATGACAGGACACAAATCTTCTCCACCGAAATGGTGAAAAGCTACACGTTTTTTTAACCATCTTCTCTTTAGTGCCTTGAACTCACCTGCAGGTAAACAGTACTAAGCTGGCAGAGAGAGGCAGGAAGGCTCTTGGTTTAGAACTTGGAACAAAAGAAAAAATTGTCTTGCAAACAATAACTCATGCTTTGCCATGCTAAAGAGATGCTGCTATATGAAGAATCATCCCTAGCTAAATAAAATTACCTATATTGATTTATTTTAAAACTCTTTATTGTCTTAGCTCAAGTAGATCAAATACATCTGATACAGTTCAGAGGCATTTACCATGTCATCAGAGCATTAATTTCCTACATGACTGCATCCTGGAATTACACTAAAAAGTTAATTTCATCGGTTTTAAAAATAAGACAATTAAAAAAAAAAATCTTTATTCCAGCAAAGAATTTCTAGCACTTTGCATCACTGTCCAAATATCAAATTGAAACAAAGACTTCAGGTTTCTATTTTTGATATACCTACCATCTAAAATGAAGTTTTTACTGTACTTATCTTTAGAAGGATTTGACCAAAATTTCTTTCTTATGCATCAAGAAAAGAACAAACCAGAATAGCAAGTCTTTCAGGAGTAGCACTGTGCAGTAAACATAATACTGTTGGAATTGGATCATCTGTTCTGCTTGCAGTTTGAAGGTAGCTTAGTTATATTTTTCTGCCTGTCTTTTTTCAATGAACAGTACTTGCTGCATCAATGAGCATGTTTAACTTTTCATCAACACAGCAGAAAAGGTATTTCTTCCACAGGCAAACTGCATGACAGGCTTCACACCTGACTCTTGGCATATAAGACATATGTGGCTCTCTTTCAATACAGGAACAAAAGGTCTGATGCCTCCTAGTTGCCCCATACTCCTTGCAGGACAGACAGACATATATATTTTGATTGAGAAATCTCAACCTTGGCAGATGGTGCTACTTAATCACATATCAGCTGTAATTACCTCCAAACATTCACTGAAAATAAGTGATATTTCCTGAAAAGTGAGCTTGTTTAAAGAGGAAATTATTCTTCCAGGTTAGAAAGTCTCTCATATGCTTGACTCAGTGAACTTGGCTTATGATGCCAAAAGGAGGTTTTGCCTCAAGTTCACTGGTTTTAAATCAGGACCCCAACAAATGCCAGAGGGAAAATTTGACCTAGTAGTTTACAGGCCTTAACAAGGAACTTGCTCCCCTATGGAGTCCTAACAAGAATATTGCTAGGTAAAGTCATAAGAATGACTTTCATAAGTCATGTAGAATGACCATCACTTAAAAAGAAATATTCACGCATTTTCAAAGGGTTTGGGTGAGTTTTGGACAAAAAAGCCCAAGGATTCAAGTTGCTAAATTACTCTTTCTCTGAAATGTTTTCCTGTGAGAATGTGAATGTGTAGAGGTATGGCGTCATCAATGTTTTCTCTTATGAGTCTACCATGCTCAGATTTCACTGGTCTTTTAATGATGTTTCTTTTTTCAGCCCTTAAGAGAACTAGAAAGGAAAGTTTTAAGGGTGGTCTATTAATGCTTCATAGCTTTATTTTGCCTTTCTGTGGTCCAGTAAATGTTATCAACTTTTGTGTGCTAAATTCATTTACTGGCCAATTTAAAAATTCACCCTCATAAACATTTCACCTTTATTTCTTTTCATATCAGCACCACATGGGATGAATAATAGTGTTAGCTTGTCCAAGCCTGACTTCAAGGGCCAGTAACTGCAGTACTAATCTGGAAAACCATGTGCTCCACAGGAAGGATTGACTTCACAGCAGTAAATGGGGCTTGAGCTTTGCCAGAAATTCAGAACAGCTTTTTGTCCAGCAAGAATTTTTTATAATGTACCCTTGGTAGAAAAATAAGTAAATCAACTGATCTCAAAGAACATTGGACAGCTCTTTCATTTTTGTTATAGGTAATTCTTTCCTAAGACCTTTACTTGATGCAGCAGTTTGCTATTACCTTAAGAGTGAATATTAAAAATCCTTTGGAAACATTAAACTTTGTATCACATAAAAAATTCGGATAATAAAAGCTGTTCTGGGATACAATATAGAGGAGTTCCAAACAGATATTTCGCTTTCTCTGCAGTGCCCCATGTTGAGGCATACATCAGCTTATTTGGAAATACTAGGGCTCTGTATATTCAATTATTGCTATCCTTTGCTTATCTCTTTAATTCTTGCTCCAGCTGTCATTATCTTTAAATTTTCTGTGTGTGGGTGTTGCTGTGGCCCAGTAACAAAATGATGTTTCTCTAAAGTGAAAGCTGAGCTTTAAGAGGCTGAGCTTTTGCAAAATGAGGTAGTGGTAAAAATAACAAACTAATTGCCTAGCCCTTGAAGACTACAGATGTAAGAATTAAAACTCAAACGACATAATGGCAAAATTTTAAAAGAAATTTTTCTTTTCAACTCCATCTGTAGAAAACCCCTGAGGGAACAGCAGTCTGTTAATGTCCTGGCCCCCTGTTGTTTGCAATACATTTCAGGCTATCTTTTTCCTACGTACACTTCATGATTTCTTACACTAATTATTTGGGATTCAGTTATTATAAATTCCTTATGTCTCTGCAGTGTGGCATGCCCACTGGATGTTCACTACTTTTATGTGCCACAGAATGACTATTATAATGGACTTCCAGACAGAGAAAGATAAACTGTTTTGTTGAGGAGCATTTACTTTAACAAGGACAAATATACTTCTGTCAGGGATGCTTTCCTTTCCTATTTTGATTATAAGAAGAAATAAATCATAAAACATTATTGGGAAAACTTAAATTATCTTTAGTTCTGTTTCTGCAAACATTTCAATGTTTGTTTTTTTTTTAATTATGCTATGTTATAGAAATAAGAAATTTTCAAATTCTAGCCCACAGAGCTTTTGTTGGAAAAAAACCCTCAATATTATTGAGGTTGATATTTTTGTTCCTTGTAGAATGGTAAAAGAGAAGACTCTGTCTAGGCCAGAGACAGAAGACTCCTGAAGACTGGGCTGAAGAACCTCTCTCAGGGGCTGAATATCTCACAAGCCATGTGCAGTTTCATCCCAAAAGAATGAGATCTGTCAGCATCTCATCTCTACCTCTGCCTTAAAATAATGTATGCTTCATCAAAGGAACTGCAATGTCACATAACTAAGACACTGGGGACTGCATGCATGACATTGGGCTTTGCCAGGGGTCAGAGCTTCTCATTTGTCCCAGAGAGTTAGGGCAAATGATCTGAGCCTTCTCTTTTTGGTTAGATGCCCATGCAGTCCTTCTTAGGCCATTAAGTTATCAGAGTTCTTGTCAACATTCTCCATGAAAGTATCATCAGACTGTGGTTTCTTTTTGGAACACAAATTTAGGAGCTTAATCCTACCCCAGTGACTCCTCTCTGTTATCCACCCTTACATCTCTGAGATTCCTTATGCCCCAAGAGACAGCACTACCATCACGTAACCAGGAAGTATGTTGCCATTAACTTTCTATTCCTATGGGGAACAGGAGGATCACTGGAGGTGGGCTTGATAATTTACTTATGTAAAACACCTTTACAGGGGACCAGAATTTGTAGAGCCTTCTGACTTAAAAAGTTTTTTCATTCTGCCCTGCAAAGTGTAGATCTTAAAGTCAGCATTCCTCTACTATGAAGGAACATGGTTGTCTGAAATTAGGTGCTGAGTGAATCTAAGCCAGGTACTCAAACTTTTCAAACTTGTCTTCCAAAACATAAGCACTTGAGGTTTATTCCTTGTTTTAAATAAAATTCAGAATTTCTAATCTAATTCCAATACTGTCTGGAAGTACTAGGAACCCTGGCACAGGCCTTGAGTGACTATTTGTCCATTCAGTGTGAACTGCATGGGATCACGTCCAGCCAGATTGAGTGAGAAATTGTGAGGGCTTCTGCCTGAATTACTTCCATAGAAAATTCTGCTATCACTTTAATTCAGATTTACATCTGAATGAATGTGGAAGCCAAGGATAGAGTGTGCCAGTTGCTGCTTTAAGTTCCTAATGCAATAGGACGTAATTCATATCAGTGTTTGACAAGCTGGGATCTTTAAAGGAAATTGCTTAGTCCTATAATATTGGAAGTGGCATTTATATATTCTGGACGTTTTCTTGTGGTTCTCTTTTTCTCTGTAGTTTAGCTCTCTGGTACTAAGAAGTTTTCCAGAACAGAAATGCAATAAAGTCAAGCAGTGATTTATGTGCTGAAGCAGAGGTAATTCTAATGTTGAAAACTGATGTATATTTTTTTCTTACCTTCTTTGCTATAAACAATAAGGAACAAACTAGGCCAAATTTCTTCATCTTTGAAGCCTTTATCCAGTGTGCATCTATACCAGTCAAATGCCAAATGGATTTCCGATCAGGCCTTAAACAGTGAAATAACAGGATAGTACGAAATAAGCAGAAATACAGACAATTTTCTCTTGTATGGTGAAGCTCCTGCTGTTGTGGAAGTGCTGTTTCTACCATCCAATGCCATTATTTGTGTAAGTCCATTTTGTTGTTCGTAGTCGCTCAAGATTTTTTTTACCAGTACCCTTTTTTTTAAGCATTTCTTCCTTTTCTTGGTGTATCTCTGTTACCCATAGGTAAGGCTTTATAAAGGGAAGGTCTTGGAACATGGCTCCAGCCTGTTACTTAGGCTATGTAGAAGGGAACTATGGGAGGGTGATTCAGCTGGAATAAGGTTAGAGAAATGTGAGAGATGATAAGTGAGAGATGTGAGACGTGCTGTGTGACTGCCACATGTCCACATCCTGTCTGCATTGTGGTGTATGGTGGTTGGTTGACTTGGGCTTGCTGTGCCTTAAAACTGTGTAAACTGGTAAGTGGCTAACTGCTTCAAAAGGCCGGGTTTTTGGCAATAAGGAGCACTCCTTTGTACCTGCCTGGGGTCCCTGCGTTGCTCATTGCCACAACATATCTGATACTATGCTGTGGCACAAGGTTAACCTGTTTATGATTCTGTGCAATGTGCTCTAGAATGATCTTACTTGAGCAGGGAGTTTGTTCTAGAATAATCTTGCTTGAGCAGGGAGTTAGGAGCCACTGTGTTGCCTTCAAACCTTACCCATTCTGTGACACTGTGATCTCTGTGTGTGTTCTTTCTGTAAGGCCAAAGCCTGTTTCTCTTCCCTGTTCTGCAGCTACACCCATGCCCAGACCACAGCGTTTAATTCCCCAGCCCTGCTTTCCCCCAGTGCTCACTCTCCCCTCTCATCCCTGGTCCCTGTTCTCTCTAGATCCAATCCTAAACCTTCCCACTTGCTCTCCCCTCCTCAGTACCCTCTTCCAGAGCCTACACCCTGCTTAGAGCTCCCCCATATCCCTTCTTCTGAGCTCTCTGAGAGATCTCCTCTCCATCTACCATTCATAATTGTATTTTCTATGACTTTTCTTTCTCTTCAACTGTATAGTTGAAAAACCACAGTGAACAGCTAAAACAAGGGATATTGTTTTACTGGAATGTGATAGTAGTCTTCTGAGACTAGGACTTTCGTCTATAGACAATTAAAGAGCTGCTCTGTCAACTAACCAAATGCCAGGGACTCTGCATGTCTCCCTTTTCATTCTTTAACATTCTGATTTCCACCCAAACCTCTAGGTTTCAGCCCTTTGAAACAAGAACATTCCACAGAAGTGGCTAAATGTGGAGTTCCAAAGTTACTGTACCAATTCCAAACATCCAGAGATGCCAGTCTGCAAGGTCTTATAAGCTCAGACAATAAATGTCACCACAAGTGCCCTATATTTACTGTCTCTCAAGAAGCACAGTGTACTTTCTACACAAGCAAAAATACGGTTTTGTTTTTCTAATTATCACCTTTGTCATCATAGGCTGGACCCTGGCCCTCACGTCTGAGTTCATTCCTTCTCATCCATCAACAGCAGTATCAGCAGTCCTGCAAATCAAATAAGGCCCTGTTCAGCCTTGTAAAAAACAATTTTCTTCCTGCTGTGTTCTTGATGACTCCAAGTCTCCCCTGTTCTTCACAATAATGCCTCTTTCAACCATTCAGCCATTACCAGGTGGTCTTAAAAATCAATATCATGAGCTTAGTTTTAAACTAACCTGTGTGTTCCTCCAGATTTAAAATGTGTGTGGGTTGCCCTCTCAACCTTTTGTTTATCACTGTGAAAACTAGAGCAGAATTTAAATGTTGCTACCTGCAAATATTTGATTCAAAGAGGAATATTTTTAGAGCAACAATAAATACTGTCAGGGGCTCATGCAGTGTCGCATAGAAGTTATTGCAACTGTCTGCATTAATTTGTCATTCTGCCATTGACAGACTGGGTGGGTGAAATAAAATCCTTGGCTCACTCTGGTTATAGGTCAGTGATCACTCTACACTGACGTAAGAAGCAGCTGTTGCCAAAAGGGGGTGGTCTCATTCCCGCTGCATTTCTTGCCCTGATTCTGCTTTCCAGTGGCTCCATCATGAGCTGGATCAGCAAACTAATTAGTATTCTACAGGATAATTGTAAGATGCATCAGACCCTGACACAGAAAATTACGTGTATGCTTGAATTTTACTGGTACTAGCATTTCAGGAAAAATCAGAATGTGAAATTGAGGAAAAGTACCTAAATAAGAAAAGAAATTTTTAGCCATTTTTCAGAATATAAACCGACATTCTCCAAACAATAGTGCTGGAATTTCCACACCAACTTCAAAAACTGAACTTAGGCTTAGCAAGGAATCAGCTGCATTTCCTATGCAGCTCCACCAAAGGTATCCCTCCTCTAAATGTCAGGTTCCTCTTGCTCTACTACTGTGTGGATTACGACTAATGGATGCTAGGTGAGCATCATCAACCTGTTTGGTAGGGCATGAGAGCCCTTATGCTATACTTACACAGGAGATATGATCAGCAAATACTTCACAAGTCTTCTCACCACCAGCTTTTATTTACAACAAATACAGATGGTGTATAGATTCGACCATAAACATATACACTGATGAATACATTATAATAATATGGCCTTCTCCTTCAGGTTAAGGGATTTAAGATGCAATATTCTATAAATCTTCCTCGGTTAAAGTATGAAAACACTCATGTTAAGTGAAAAAGATCTCTAGGAATTCTGTGAAGGATTTTGAAAGTGTCTGCATAATGTTTTACTCATAATTATTTGTTTAAAGTGTAGAGTGGTAGTAGTATGTTCAGTACTTTTAAAATAGTACATTTACTATTTTTTTCTGAAGGAATTTCTAGATAAATATTATTTCCCAGGCTGGAAGATCTCACAGCTTTTTTAAGGTTCCAATACTTGTTTTTTCTATGGACTATGGAAAGATTACTGCAATATCTGAGAATTTTTTCTGACATGGTCATTTTTCATATAAATACATATAAAAGACAGCTTGAAAATTCATGATTTAAGTTTCATACCAAAGTAACTCTTCTTGAAACAAAGTTATTATTTTCTACCATTGAAAACATGAACTGTCTGTCCATGCTGACGAAGAAGTTGGCTCCCCCTATTTCTGAGTCTTCCAGACAGCTTTTTGGAATTTGCTTAATTATATCCTTTAGCAAATATCTGACTCATACTTCCTGATGTCCTTAATTAAATGTTCTAAGATTTCCCTCAGTTATGAACTCTTTGATGTACACAGATTTATTAAAAACCAAAGAGAGAGTGAATCCTGAGCTGAATTGTCCAAACTTCCCTTTCTGCAGAATCCAACAGCATAAGCCCTTTCCAGAAAAAATTGAAAATTATTTTAAATGGTATTAAAAGACTCTGCTGTGCTCCCTTATTCATCCTATCAAAACTGGCAAAACTGAATTTTCTAGGTTTGCAAAGAAATTTAGCCTGAAAGGAAAAGCAAATATGGAAAATTCCAGCTTCCATAATTAGGGTGCCATTATAATCAACTAATTTGAGGCATTCAGAATATACCAACCTAACTTAGTTATAGGTTTTTTTTACCATTGTTTCCTACAAAGATTAGAAGGGGTGACAGAAAACCATACCTAAAATGCTATGCAATATCTGAGTATATCTGAGTAAGGCAGGGTTTGTAAATAAGAAACTTTATCACTATGGACATTTGTGACATGCTGCAGTGAGGGTTATATGATACACTGGGCTTGCTGGTGAGCAGCACGACTAATTCATTGTTATTCAATTCAAGCACATTCTGCACAATCTTCAAGGAACCCTGTCAAATTTGACAGGATTTAGTTCAGTCATTTTAGTAAAACAGCAGGGTGTAATATTACCTTATTCTGACACATCCTTGAAACTAAAAAAATATACAAGTATTAATCCATTCCAACCCCTGACATATAAAAAATATTTCAAGTGTTCTTTTCCAATACCGCACAAATAGACATTTAACAGTCCCTTTAAGTATAGGTATTCCATGGGGACACACAGTTAAAGAAACACAACTATTAAACAAAACCAGTGGCTTTCTTAACACTTAAAACCAGTTATACTTACTCTGGTGGAGGCAGATTCAAGACAAGCAGCAATTAATTAAAGTGTTAAGGGGTAATTTTATGATGTTTAAATGCTTTGAGCATTATAATGCGACTGAGAGTTTAGAATTGTTCCAGATGTTGAAAACATCATTTCATAAAAATGAATAGAAGTTCAGAACTCTATTGTATCCCATCAGCTTCTCTTCAGGCCAGCTCTTCTAGCACTGACTCTAAATCACTGATTTTTGGAGATATGCCAGGAAAACAAACCAGTCGTTTGCTAACATCTTCTTCTCTACACAAAGTTATTTACAATTAGAGAGTCTCCAAGAATGATGCCAAGGCACCATTTACAAATTGAAAGAAGCAAAATGGCTTTCAAATGAACATTCAGGACCCAGATGAAGAGAATATATAAACATAAGTGTAAACATAAATGTGAATATTAAAATATACATGCATATAAAATATATATCTATATAGCTATATCTACCTGTCCACCATCTGTGGTGGATATAGCTGTATGTGTACATCACATACAGAATATTTCTGAGGCAAGAAAGCACATCCATGTGGAATACACTTAGAAGTGGGATTTAAGTAAAAGGATAGGATAGATGCTTGTTCTTCCTGAATCCATTCTGATCATTCCCTTTTCCTTTGGTCCTTCCCTTAAATATCTATAAGTAAGGTTTGCACCTTCCCACAATCCCATTAAAAGGTCTAATAGCAAGTTTTACTCAGTCCCACAACTGTCTATTCCCTGAGCCCACAACAAGCCATGTGCCCCCGAGGGCAGTAATCCTGGCCAGTTTGTGCAGTGTTTTTCATGGATTTCCTCCTGAAGGCCATGGTCTGATCCTTTTTAAAGAACTCTGGGAGTGGCCAGATTAAGTGGGACTCTGTTTGAACAGGATAGATAATGGGGGTTCCACCACCCATCACTGTTTTTCTGTGCTCAATATGATTAACCTTCAGTAGCACAACCTAATATACAGATATTCGACTTATAACTCATTTGTTCCATTCTCACAACTTTATCTCTTCTTTCCTCCTACACTTTGCATATGTCACTGATCTGTAACAAAAACCAAAAATGTACCTACATCTTATATTAATAAGGATCCATCTGCGGCAGCATGGTATCCAGCACAAGATAATTTATCTCCGTTTGTTAGGCTTCACACATTCCATTAGGCTTTGACCTGTGTCTATTAAACACTCTGAAAAAGCTTCATATTCTTCAGCATTGCAAAATGTTGTGTCTAGTATTTTCCCCTTTTTCCTCTACACTTTTATCCTTTGTCCAAATGTCCTGTATGTGCTTCTGCAGTCAGACAAATCTTTGTATATTTCTTTGCTTACATCCTCAGACCTACCTATCTCTGTTTCAAATACAGTACTATGAAAACCAAACTCCTTCCCAACCAGTCTTCTTCTGTTTCCTGGCAATGAACCTCCTCCCCTAGTCCACGTCATTTTACAGTTTCAGTGACATTTTTATGTTCTCTCCCTGTTTCCTCTCCTCAGCATCTTTACAATTTGTGCTTTTCCATGTCCACGTCTTTCTCCTCTCTGCTTGAGCATATTCTAGTTCTTATTATTTGTTTCTTTTTGCTGCATCAACCTCTTCCCCAGCAGCATATCATGGATACTATTTCATTACTTTATACAGTCTCCCTGCTGTCTGAAAAATCATTCGTGTTTTCCAAAATCACTCCCTATCCGTGTCTTCCTTTGTCTTCTGCACAAAGCTGCATTTCTTTCAGCAACTACATAATAAGCCAGTCATTGTCAGCAAGTCTGATGTGATTCATAGAATGCTTATTAAAGTCTTCCCTTAGAAGGCTTTAGTAGACACCCTTTTGTATTATACTCCAGTATTCTCCACCTTCTGTTTAAAATTCTTTATTGGCTTCTTCTCAGCAGAAATTCACTATTTTTTCTTACATCTGTGTTGGGAGGTAAACTTACATCTGTATTGAATGAAAAATCAAATCTCATATTAAAAAAAAAAAAAAAAAAAAAAAAAAAAAAAAACCTCAAACCAATACAAACCTGCTACTGAAAAAGCCCTACCTAATAACAGCTACTTTTTCAAGACATTATTCCAGTCTTTGCTACTAAATAATTTTGGCTTTATTTTCCTTTCATCTTTAGTTATTCTTTCTCAGCATCTTTGGCTCATCAAGATAAATTTTGGATCCATTTTCCTCTCTTCTACCTGACTCTCTGCCTGCCATTGAGATTGTTATCTCTCTGTATTAACCTAAATTTAGTAATATCCTAATCATTCCTGTATCATCTTTTCCTTTAAATAGCACTTCTGCCCTTATGTTCCTGAAACTGGGCATTCGTTCAAGGACTTCAAAACACACCAGGCAGGAGCTTAGTATTTTAAGGCAGAGAAAGAGAATAGGAAAAAAGTGGATGGCAGTTAATTTTAAAGTTTTCTTTTGAAAATTTAATCCTTTTTCTTGTGACTAACTGTATTAATGGAGAAGTCAGCAGCTAATGAGAATAATATTAATTTTGCAAAAGGTACTGGGACTTAAAGTGCATGTGAGGTGGAATATGTCCTGGGTTATCTGATGCATTCAGACATCTTTAGCAAATGGTCATGGCACACTGTGTGGTTTGTCTTCTGCTGATACTTGGCAAGAAGAACGTGTACAAGCAAAGATTCATAACTGGACTTGGCAGCTTTCTATAGCTGAGTGGATTAAGCCAGTGCAGTAAAGAAGGAGGTGGGCAAGCTTAAATTATTTCCATATGGGAGAAAAATTTTGATATCTTAAGGGGATTTTAAGCCTAGAGGCTGAGCCTTCAAAAATTTCAAAAATATAAATGCACCTTTGCACAAAAGCCTGAGAGTTATGGCTGGAGTCCTGTCAGAAGCCTGAAAACCATTAGAGTGCTGATGTCACATATGTCTAGATCTGCAATATCTGATAAATCTAAAAAATAATTTAGTAATAAGAAAAATGGTCTGATAAAGGAGGGAGTAGCTAAAATCTTGTACTTAGTCAATAGTCTTTATAGCAATTAAAGTCAATAGTCTTTATAGCAATTAAATATGGCACAGATTGTTCAGAGTCAAAATATGGTCACACAGCAGTGTTTCTTTACTTTATTACCTCCAAAACCTGGTAAGATGTTGGTTTTCCAGGTATAACTCTAGTGTTAGAAGTTTACTTGTGTAAGATGGCACTTCCTCATCTGTGTAAGGGGATATTAATATCAGAGAGATAGATCTTCACATGGAAGAATACGCAGAACCATTACATCATACTCAGCACCAGCTGAGGTCTGAAAAGCTGAACACCTGCCAGACAAGCAATTTGAGAAATTGGGAATAATACAATATTATTTTTGATAGCCACCCACACAGATGCATTTGTAGCATCTGGGATCACAGCAACTCACGCTGCAATTATTATGCTTCATTTGTACACCTTTTCATGTTGAGTGGGAATTTCAGCTTGCACACAATAATTGCTTCTTCATCTTGATGCTATCATTTGTTGATTGTCATAGTTTTATCTTTGCATCATTAGGCTGAATACATTTCTATATTCAACCTTTTACTGTGATAGATTTATAACCTGCATTGGTTGACTTTAAAAAATACTTTGACAGAAGAAATGGGGAAAATACTTTATTTTTGGACTGATTTAGGAAATTTTTAAGGAGAAAATCCATTTTGTATGAAACTTTAAGTATGAAACTTAAACCTTTCTTTTCCTTGCTTAACTTTGTCTTGTTTTACTTTAGTCTCTGACTTCTGGGGGAAAGGGAGAAAGAAAGAATATGAGACTGAAGGACAGAATATGAGACTATCTCTTTTTATTGATAAAGTATTAATGCAGATTGGCAGTACAATTTGTAATTATTTCTTCCTGAATAAAATTCATTTCAGGCTGTTGGAGGAAGATGGAAATTGCAGAAGAAAATTTCAAGACAAGACAAGGCAAATGTAACACTTAGCCTAGCACTTATTTTGAAGAGGGTATCTTCATGTAAATTTAATCTAGACTATTTGAGATGTCTTTCTCTTCAGTAAATTCTGATGCCTTGCATACCTGTTGCTAATAACAGGTATACATCCTAATTTTTCTTTGGCTATTAATTACCTTTTATTTTTAGGAAATTATAATTTCTGCTGCCTTCATCATTCTATCAAGAGTAGTCAGCCTGTATCTGTAGAGCTATATACCATAAGAAAATGGTACATAATAGGAAGTCTAAAAATATTCCCATAATTAGTCCAGTCCCTCATAGTTATACAGTGATTTTGTATTTTTTTCAATAAAGGTACAACAGTCAGGTGTATCACTGGCTGCTCATTCAGATTATGTGAGATTTAAATTTGAACACGTGAAAAAACATAACGCAAGCTACTTGCTATGGGCAAATGTACAATTTGCACTCATTATCCTTCTATTTTGAAGCTAACATAAGTACATTACAGCCTGGATTTGGAGTAGATGAAAATTTTCACAATAGTCAAAGACTGGCCAAGAGAGAAGCTGTGAATTTTTAACCAATCTAAATACAGCCTTCCATGTTTCTTACCACAGTGGGTATATCAAAATGACTCAGGGAAAGAACTGCATTCCGTGAGCTGGAATATAAATTTTGACCTATAGACTTGCCTAAGCTTACAATAAATGTCCCACTGATGTAACTGGGATGTTTGGACAGAGTAAAGGCAGATTTTGTATGACTTAGATGCCAATTATTTATTATTTGTGCTGCAGTTGTCACCTAACAATGGGGGACAGGTTGTGCTTGAGTACAAGTAGTTTGCCTGGAGAGTGCCTCTGTCTCCCTCTCCTCTCACCCTTATTTTGTTCCTTTCTCTGTTTTTCCTCTTTTTTTCTCTCTGTGTTTTTTTCTTCCCAAGAGCATTGTGAACCACTATAGTCACAGATTTTCCTGCTATGTTTGTCTCTATATTCACTACTGAGACTAGTTTTACAGAAAAAATAGATGTGACATTTGCAACATTGGTATAAAACTATGTAACCAATATATCAAATCACTATCTCAGGCTGATGAAGACCACTGCATTTTAAAGGCTTTGTTTATGTATACACTGTAGCTGTGTGGTCTAGGAAAAACATTTTTTAAACTAAAAAGAAAGTACACAAAAATACAGAACTTGCAGAGGTTTTGTAGGGAAGATAGAACAATACATTTTGTTAAGTTGGGCAGTACATAGATTGCTGTTTGAATGCTTGATATCTGCAGGTTAAAACAGAAGGCAGTCAGGAAATGTAGCCTTCAAACCACAGAAATTGCATCCCTCCAATTATCACATACTGAGATCTAAATAATTTTACTTTAGTCAAAATTTTCAAGTCTCATAGGAGTCCAGTACTGCACAAGGACTGATCCCTAATGTACAGCAAATTCTAGCATATCTTTCTCCACCAACTGACGTTTTTTAACATGCAGTTAATATTGTCAAAAGGGATCTTCACGCTCAGTAAAAAGGTTTATAGTGGTAAAAGAGGTACACTTACTAGCAAGGCCAGAGAATGCCCAAAAAAAAAAAAAAAAGGCTGGCTTGAAGTGCCCTAGTGCTTTTGGCAACAAAATTTGAAATATGGAAATATGGAAGCATATTTCTTAGGCCAGATGAACACTACTACTGCAAGTCTCCATTTGGGGACACCTGAGGAGTGTTGGATAAGACTGACTTACCCTGCTACAAGCACACAGTTCACATACAAAACAAGGAAATATAAAAAACAAGACAGAATATAACATCTGCTTGAACATACATAGCATGAATACCTTCATTGGTTTATCTCTCGATCAAAATTTTGGATATATTTATTCCCTTGTCCTATTAAGTTCACCAAAAGACATACATAAAAATCACAGGTTCAGGAAAATTTCTTACAGGTGACTAAGTACATGATTTTAAATAGACTTTAATTTGCTCTCTGACATATTTTTTATGGCACAAGATGATATTTTATGATACTTTATCAGTTTTATGGCCACTTCCAGACTTTTTAATCTGTTATACATTTAAGGGTCAATAAACTCTCTCAGTCTGGGTCTTAGCAAGATTATAGAACAGGGCAATTTGCAATATTATTATCCCCTCGAAAGCTCATATGTCAGACAGCAATGCCTATAAATCCCATGGGTAAGTGCTGGAATAGCTGTGAGCACAGTGTACAAGTGGGACTGGCATTTCAGCAATGCAGAGTATCTGCATGACAAAATATCAATATCTGTTTACAAACACAAGTTTAACAATTATAAAAATAGCTAAGGCTTCTCTTCAAAGCCAGAGAGCTACTTCTGAATGAGTAATGTTTATATTCACACCAAAAAGCCACTTGAAGTTCAATGTAGGCAGAAGCAAATTTTTTGTCAAAAATTCATAGCAAGTTCCAAAGCTGTTCAAAAATATAGGCCAGTACAGGACTATATCAATTACTGTGGCCAGCCATTGACTATACAGTGTTCCTGAGCCATGTAAAACCTAAATATACAATGCATCTCAGTTGTCTTTCCAATGAGGTAGGTAGACCAAAAGTTCCCAGAACACTGCTATAATAGCCTACAAAAATAACCCCTTAAATGTTAGTGTTATATAATTTCAATTTATACACACACACACACACACACACACATACATATATATAATATATATATGTATATATATTCAATTTTAACTTAACTGTTATATATTATATAAAATGAATGAAACTATTTCTTGGAGTACCACAGGCCAGCCATTAAAAGGAACTTTGAGGAAGGGCTTAATTATATTTATTACCACAATAAATATTATTGTTTTAAAAAGAAATATCTTCTGAATATCATTAAATTCACTGTGCTAAGCCTCCAAATAGTTTCATTTAACACTTCTAATATTAGTTAGGAAAGGCTTTCTAATTACTGATTTTTTATGTCTCAGATTACTCCTCCTGCAGTTTTTGTAAAGAACTAACCCACTTATTACTCTGTCAGTAATATGTACCACTTGAACCTTTAGTGCTAGAGAAAACAGAAAACAAAAATTGGCTCTGAAAACTGTTGAAAAGGCTAATGCACTCTAAGTGAATTGGGGTAAATATAAATTGGTAATGTAAAATTGGGGTAAATGTAATTGGTATGTAAAAAGCTCACCTTCTTGACTATATTTCTGGTCACATTGAGAAGGATGTAAACATCTGGTTGAAAATTGAGTTGTTCATGGTAGCAGTCAAATATTAATTGACCTGAAAGCTTTTTTTCTTTCAAGATTAAAAAAAAAAGAAAAGAATTTTTGGGGTGGAAACTAGTCCAAGTTCATAAGGATAATTTAAGTGTATGTTCCCTTCCATTATATGAGCCACCAGGACCACAGAATAATCTCTAGAACAGTCAGAAAAGCTAGATAGTTTTAGATGAGTCTGAGGATGCTTAGGAACTGAATTATGTCTGACAGCAGCTTCAGCTGGATGTCATGCCCTAAAGGGAGGAACTCAGTTGCCCTGCCACAAGTAGTAAATGCCATCGTTGACATGCTAGACTTATCTGAGACATCCTCACGCGACCAGCATAGACATATGACCTGCAGAAAACCTTCTGGGGTAGCAGACAGAGACCAGGAAAGATTCTTGAAGTTTCTAGGATGGTCTAGCATCTCTGTCTGAGCACTTAAACTGATCCAAAGAGATTCACTCCAGTGTTTTGTTCTTGTTGAGTAAATCTGCTCTTGATGTCCTGGACTAACACTAGCTCTACCTTGCCTCAGAATGTCAGAAAATACAAAGTCAAGCCTAGGTGTTTTCTCCAGCTGTATTCTGATATGTCAGTCTTGACCAGGCTGCTCCACAACTGGCTAAATCAGCAGGCTAAGCATTCCTCTGACCTAGGAATGGGCCTGAAAAGCAATTTTGTATTTATGTGAACGTAATTTTTACTGGATTACCCCAGCTTGGATTTACATCAATCTGATACCTAGACTCTTTTTCAAAATTATTGTATCCAATTATTTTACTTTATTACTATGTGGTATTTGTCTATCTACAAAGCATCTTTGGCTCATGCAAGCTCTTATTTGGGGCCGGACATTGTTTTTGTAAAAACAAAAAAAGGGCCTGAGAAGAAGTAGTCAAAACCACACACAATTACTGCAGGATCAGGATTCTGTTTCTTGTTCAACAGTCTCTCCATGGTTTCATAATCTCAGAGAATGCAAGTTCATTGTTACTAATGATAAATTTACCCTTATTCTGGCTTTAAATAATTTCCCAAGAAAGAAGGAAATAAGGAAGGTCCCAAGCAAGCCGGTTGAGGGTTAACAGGGAATGCATTGCTTTCCCCAAGCTGCCTTTGGAAGAATGCCACATTATAAATAACACCTGGACTTCACACAAAAGTGCAAAAAGTGAAAATTTTCATAACAGTTAAGAGTATCTATTTTCTGCACATAATTTTTAAGATTATCACCAGGTCTGACGGCAGAAGACTGTGTTTTGAGCACACAGGACACTGTAGGATACAGAAAGTTGGGACTTTCAAAAAATACACTTTAGAAACAAAAGAAAAGCTTTACTAGTAAACAGGGATCTGTAAGGTAATTTTCATGTCAAATTTTTAAACAACTTTTTGTTCAAATAAACCAAGTGTTTTTAACAAAAACTCCCTTTATGTTCAGGAATTACAATGTGAAATGCAAAATCTTTCTGATGGGCTAAAAAATCCTACACTTTAAAGTGTTTTTAAAACATAACTATTTTCTGCTTCTTATCAAAAATGCAAATGGGTTGAGCAAATTTAGACTAAGGAAACCCTGAAAAGCCTATTCTGTAGGCATAAAGTCAATGAAATTATTTTCTATGGCTCCATCCACACTGCTTATTAAGCCTCTTTGAATGCGATCATGTCTTTGGCTATCTATTCCTTTCAAGTTTCCCTTTCCTCTGTGTCCTCCATTGACCCTTTTCAAGGAACCTCAGAGTCATTGTTTCCAGCTGGGATTGTTGAAGACAAAAGACTAGGATCACACAGAGGCATGATATTAAAAATCATTTACTACCTTCCTGTGTTTCCAAAATTTCAACATGGAAAATTAGCTGGTGATCCAACAAGACCACAGGTACAGTGCTTGTAGGAGCTTATTCCAAAGACACTCTTCCTACATATTCTGTACCTCTTGTCTGTGCTGTCCCTCTTGGTCCCTGTCTGCCAGGAGCTACCAGCATTGGGGCCTGAAGATCTGTAATAATCCAGTTTCTTTCAAAGTACTTGACCTATTTTTCCTCATATTCCGGTGGGAATCCTTCAAACCTTCAATCCTTCAAATACTTCAAATTCTTCATACCTGGTATGGTATGTTGTTTTCCTGGAAAAGTTTTTCATTTTTTAAAAAATACCCAAGAATCGTGAAAATGGTCTACGAAGTCTCCTTCATACTACCAATGAGAAGGAAAAAATTTAGGAGCAATAAATAGATCCTGTGGAACAGTAACTCACTTCATAGTTATTGTTGGCAACAGGGATTCCATTTTTATGACTATTACATTTTTATGAAATGGAATAGTCAGCTCTTTGAAGGATGAGGAATAGACAGGATCCACCTGACCAAGGGAGGCAAAGCATTTTTGCCAACAAGCTGGCCAAACTGATGAGACGTTAGGAATAAGAGGATGAAGATGATAACCCTCAGTCAGGTGAGGAAATGGTGGACAGGGCTGGCAAAAAAATGATGCCAGCCAATATGGCCAGAAGACATCTCATAATCAAAAAAAAAGCAGCAGAAAGGGAGCCCATCCCAAGTGTCAACAGAACAAATAAAGAACTGCTGATAGAGCTGGGGAAGCTCTCACACTTTTTCTTCAAAATCAGCACTTTTGGGTGCTTCTCTGAAGTCTCTATACATTGACTCATACAGAAAGGGAACAAATAGGAGGAATTTGAGATTTGTGAATGGTCACATGGCTGCAATCCTATCAGGAACAAATAGGGAGGTAGCTTACATGGCTGGACCACTGCCCAGGGTCATACAGGGAATTCAGGAAAGGATGGGGAGTGGGTGGGGGACGGAGTTGCTGTTTACATGAAAGGAGAAATGCGTGGGGCTCTGCCTAGGGCTGGGTAATGAGCCAGATGACAGCTTCTGGGTCAGGACTGGTGCACCAGTGAGGTCATGGTGGGCATCTACTACAACCTGATCAGGAAGAAACTAGATGAGGCCTTCTTCGGACAAATGGAAGCAGTCTCGCACTCACAGATCCTGCAAGGAGGGCCTGTTGAAAGGTCAGCACAATGGACACAAAGAATCCAGGAAGTTTCTGGAGTGCGTTGATGACAACATTCTAACCAAGTGCTGGAGGACTTGGTGAGGAGAGCTGTTCTGCTGGTCTTCATACAAACAAGAAAGAACTTTTTGGGAATGTCAAGGTTGAGGCAGCCTTGGCTGCAATGACCATGAGATAGCAGAATTCAGCATCCTGAAAGGTAACTGCAAATAAAAAAGCAGGATCACCACCCTGGAGTCCAGGAGAGCAGATCTTAGCCTTTTTAGGGATCTGCTTGGAAGAATCACATAGACCAATTAATAATTTCAATAATCACTTCCTGTATGTTCAAGAGTTGTCATTCCCATGATCAGGAATGACAGCAGGGGGCCTGCACAGCAGTACCTTGTCGATGTGTATGGATACCTGGTGGGCATCTAAAGGAGTTGGGGCCAGGCCCTTCTCTGTGGTATCCACTGACAAGCCAAGAAACAATGGGTGCAAACAGAAACACAGGAAATTCCATTCAAAATAAGAAACTCCTTTTTTTAGTGAGGGTGGCCAAGCATTGCCGTAGGTCGCCCAGAGAAGTCATAGAGACGCCAGTCTCAGAGATGTTCAAAACCCAGCTGTATACAGTCTGTGGCAGCCTGCTCTGGACAAGCAGGGATTTGGACTGGATAACTGCCAAGGGGCCTTTCCTCCTCAACTGTCCTCTGATTCTGAACACTTCCCCAAGGCTGGACAGTCCTTCACTGCAAAAGCCAGCAAGCAAAACAAACTCACAGCCCTCCTGGGCTGCAAAAGTGTTGTTTGCAATGTTGGGGTTTTTTTTTAATGAGATCGGTCTACTGAAGTACTCTTCTTTTAAAATTTGTCACAACAGATGTTATTTTTAGACAATACTTATACACATCCTTTTTAAACTTTAGCCATAATATTTGACTGGAACTATTTCCTGCGGTAATGGATTCTGCAGGTGAAGTCCACACAATGCTGAGGAGAGACACTTCCTTCACTTTTGTCTAAATATAGTGGTCAAGAATGCAACCAACTCCACCTAATATCATGTAGTTTCAGTTTCATGATAACCCCAAAATGTGTAGATGTTGATACCAACAGGCCCTTTCTAATTTAGCTCATGTTTAACTTAGCTCTTTGCTTTCTGTTTTTTAAATTGAAGAAAAAATACTTCAAAATATGAGAGGAAACAAATCAGAGTAAAATTATGAAATTCCAGGAAGTACATTTGGCAAAGTTTGCCTATTTTCTGACAAAACAGGCCACATAGGAATGTAAACAACTGAGACAGAGAATTATTTGCTAATAAAACCTGTATATGAACAAACCCACGAGAAGACCCTTGTATCTGATAAGTAAAAAACAGCTCAGAATTAAATGGATCCTATTCGGCTGAACACATTCAGGTTTGAAGCTCCTGGGAACAACACCTGAGCTTTCATTTTAAAGCTTTCTAATGAGGAATGGAAGAGGAGCTCCTAATTCTTTTTAATTACTGCATAATTACTTGTGCTTTGTACACATTTTGGCTACATATCTGGCTAGAAGGAAAAAGCAGGAGCAGGAAGTTGAATAAACTAAACAAAATAAACTAAACTAAATCTCAATGCACATAAACTAAATCTAGCTCCAGTGTGGTTTCCAAAGCTTCTTAACCTCTCCTCTTCCGCAGGAATAGGTTGAAGGCTTTCAGGCTCTTAATCCTCTATAAATCCTGCTGCATAAAGTATGTGAATTTAGCAGCCCAAATTTAGAGTTTGAAAAGAGAAGAGGGGAGGTGCATAAGGTTTTTTAAAAAGTTTTCAGTGAAGTAACAAATAGACAACACCTGTGAAACAGCAAAGCTAGGTAATATTTTAATGGTGAAAGCAAAAATCAACTGTTTCTTTCAAATGTGGCCAAGAGTATCTGGGACTAAGGGAGCCATGAGGCCAGAACAACAGTAAACAAGAGGGAGCATGGTGTTAAGAGCATACTGCTGGGAATAGGGAATCCTGGTGCTCTGAATCATTTCTGGGCCTTGTCCAGTGCCTGTCTAAAGTAAATGGCCTTAAAAATTCAGGGAGCCTGCAACTCTTTCCTAGTGTTTTTATTTGCAGCAGAATGAATAACAGCAGCTCTGCCACCAATCTTTCCTCTTTGACCCTGCTTCTGTAAGAAGGCATTCACAACCACTGAACCCAACTCTGGCCTGAAATCCTTGGATCCTTAGCAGATTTCTAAACAACAAAGTATGCAAAGGCAGAAAATATGCATTTAGATGCTAAGTTCGTGGGCAGATGAGCTAATTCCATCCAAGTATATATAAAGCTCTCAGACACCCAACTGCACAGTTTAGATAGGGAGAGGGTAGCCACATTGAAATCAAATATGCAAATTTAATCTAATCTTTCCTTTAGTTTTCTAAAAACTGTTTTTTAAAATTTATTCTTCAGCCTACTTAAAATTGCTGCTAGAATTTTAAGTCCACAGTTAGAAAGATAAATCAACATTTAGCCACTGGAAAAACTGACTTGATTTCCAGAGATGCTAAGGAGCCAAAGTCAAGTTTGCAGGTCCTGGTGAGAGCAGTCTATCTATATGTTTACATGTTAGCTTGAGGATGGCATCAGCATTTAACATTGCAGATAAACCACTGGGCTTCCAGTAATAAGTTTTTAAGGAAAATAAGGTGTATAACATGTGGTCAGGTCTAAGAAGAGGGGGAAAGCAGTAAAAGAGGACACGAAAAATAAAGGAAATCAGCTATATGCTACTGGTAAACAGCTGTATTGTGAAACTATGATCTTTTTCTTGTATAGAATTACCCAATTTTTTACAGGTCTATTTTTTATTATTTATTTGTGATATATATCTTGCATTAAACATCAGACAAGTAAAGTAGTAGATATTTTCCAACAGTTCCATATTCTTCCCTTTAACCCTTGAGTCTCCCTCCTTTTCTTTATCATGTAGCAGTAGACCATTACTCTTGTTGTATCTTAAAAATATCATATATAACACAACTTAGATCATCAGCTTTAACCTCCATCTTTTACCTTTCAAGCTTCATCTCAATGTCTGGATTTCTTCAATCCTAGATACTTCCCAGTCTGGTAGTTTCTCAAAATTTTGCTACCAAAATTCACTTAAAAAACAAAGAATGCATAGTTCTCTCTTCCTGACCCACCAATATTGTTACTAACATCAGCAGTTCTTCTTTCCTAGCTCCATTTCTTTCTTGGATTTCATTCTCCTTTCTTGTTTAGCTGCCCTTCTACTCCCAGTTTTTCATTACATTCCTTGGTGTTACTCATCTTCTCACTCTTCCTTTGCTGTCTATGTCTTCTCCTGCCCTTCATCACCTCCTCTTCTGCTCTCTGGTAATCTCTTCCACCAAAACAAATTCAGGTAACATCTCAAATGAATATATCACAAAACTATATTTTTTACTTGAACTTCTTTGATCCCATGCAAACACAAATTTTAGCCTCTGACATTTTCTGAGGAATGTCTAGCTGTCAGCTCCATTGTCTAGCTGTCATTATTAAAAGAGAGCACATAACATTCTTCACAATGTTCCTTTTCTAAGTTTCTATGTAAAATATCCCCATTTAGTCTTTCATTTTGGCATGTCATCATGCACAAGCTTCAATTGCATCCATGACCAGAGCTTGATGTAGGGATAGCCATAGTGAGAATTCCTTTATGACCTCTTGGAAGCATTTTGGTTCATGTTGTGCCTTGGCTAGCACAGTATCTCTTTTTCTGCTTTAAATGAAGGCAGTTTTTACTTGCACATCTAATGAATCCTTTCACTTGCTGTATTTTTTGACTGTCTCTGCTCTCCTTTACTACAATATCAAACATAAACATCTTCCTTTTCAAATCATGTTATGTCCTAGTCTTGCTACTTCTGCTTCACATTGGTATAAATCACTTATCTCAGAACTCATGGTATCTCAAATCAGGGAGGAAGATATCCACATAAAAATATAAGATCTCATTTTTCCAAAAGCAGCTTAAAATGTCATGTTTGTCAAGAGGGATTACACATTTTTACACACACACATTTTTTACACACACACATTTACACACACACAAATGTCATGTTTGTCAAGAGGGATTACACATTTTTACATACACACATTTTTTACACACACACATTTACACACACACAAATGTCATGTTTGTCAAGAAGGATTACACATTTTTACACACATTTCAGATATGCAAACTCCTTCTGTGAACAGTAGAATAACACAGCTATAGATAATAATTTATATGCATTAAGTAATAATGTAAATTCATTTTTATGTCAATTCATTATTCAAATGAGAAATTTTATTTTTTTTTTGCAAAAAAAGAAAATTAAAAAGAAATCCATTCTGACATCATAATTCTTTGTTCACTATAATTTTTTCCAGATTTCTAGACTCTTTTCTACAGACATACTTCTGCATCTGGTTTGTTTGTCTTTTTTTTCCCTGGAATTCAATCTATTTGAGGAAATCGCCATCCCACCAGAAATTAAGATCAATGAAAGCACAGGTATGTCCAAGATTCACAGTATGCTCCATATCTCACTGTAAGAGTCTAAATTCCCTTCTCATGATGTTCATTCTCCCCAACACACCTTATGAATGCTCAAATGTAATCTCTACTCTCCAAAGAAACTATGTAATAAAGTACCTTGCTCTTTTTGGATTAGAATGATTCAAACCTTCTGAAAGACAACTAAGGGGTTACTGAGAAACCAGAATAAACTGAGGGACAGGGACAACTGCCACTGCTGAAGCCCTGGATGTTGAAATATCTCTACTCCTTTTCTGTGGTAAGCTTCAAAAACCTACCAAAGAAATTTCCTATAAAGGACACATGAAAACACACTCACTCTTCAGAGCCTTTTGTTAGTCTCTGTTAATATTTCCCTTGGCTCCTTCTCAGTGAGGTTTTTAAACAGTTTTTAGACCTTGAGTGCCCATATAAAGTGCCTTAGTATTGGACTTAGGAGAATGATGGTTCAGCAGTTGATTTTGTCATAGCATTATCCTTGTAGTTTGCCTAACAAGTTCAACTTTGCAAAAATAACAACAATGTGTTTTTTCTAATTTGGCACAAGCCGCTTTCATGACTATAAACTAGTTGCTGCACTGCCGGTCAGATTGAAATTGGATTAAAGAAGTGATGTGGGGACACCAAAATAAATGATGGAAAATAAGAACAAAAAAGAATTCCAGTAAAGTAACAGAACAAGAATGTTATGTCTTGTCTTGACTGGATTAGTGATAAATAAAAATATTATCATTGAAAAACAGCTGATGCTGCATGGAAAAGTTTGAAAAGAATTCTGTTTAAAAGCAGACCTACACAAACAATTTTTTCCCTCATTCCTGAGTGACATCATCTTTTGCGTGGGGTCAGGGGAGGCTAAACACACAAATTCTGACTTTGGGCCCTTTGGTGATGGCTGTAAAGCTAAGTTATGCTAGAATAATTGTCCCAGCTGGACTGGACGTGAGTCACCCAATTTTCATCCCAGTGCTGGGTTTTCGGTGCTGTCACTTTGATCCTTGAGTTCACTTCATGACCAGTCTTCTTACGTCACTGTGAGCCTTGAAGACAAATACGTGTTTAGAAGTTCTTCTGAGCTGATACATGTGCATTCCACTGGCTGTGCAGTCCTAGCAATAACTTACAATCACTTATAATCAATGAAGCAAATGCCTGTGGACGGATTATTTAAAAATCAGCATTTTAAATAAGTGCCGATGAACTGCAGCTACTGAGCTGCAAAGCACACTGTGCAGGTCTGAATACAAAATACACTTTCCAAAATAAAGATACCTGAATGAACACTGTGCTCCTGCAACACACCCATTTTATGCAAGTATCCCTGTGGGCACTCAGCATATGATTATGTGTTAAGAACATGTGGATATTTAAGATAAATAGGAACATACTGCAGGCAACTTGTATGACAAGTGAATATAAAAATCACAGTGTGTCAATAATTGTTCTGCAAAGAAACTCTCTGGCTTTAAACAGAGATAAAGTAACAGAGGATTCAGTTACCTGCTGCTGAGGTTTGTTTGTTAATTTCTCACTGTTTTATTAATGTTTACATTCAAAATGCAATAATAATAATTATACTAATCATTGACAGCGAATTTTAACATCTTCTATGTTCAATAAAGCTGAAATAAGAAATATTTTCATACCCACTCTAAGATAGGTAACTGCAACTATGGAATCAAACTCCTATCAGAAAAGATTTCAGCCTATAGTGAACAGAGCAGAGCCCAAAAATTAATTTAACTATTAAATTACTTTTTTAACATATATGTTAAATCTCGGTTAATTCATGCCAAAAAAATGTAGCTACTGGAAGATATCTGACTGAAAAAGTCCAATTTCATCCCCTATCAGAACCTCATAAGCTGTTACCCACAAGATCCATGTGAAAATTAACAGTGAGTTCTAAAAAGCACATAAAAATAAAAACAAGAATATATGCCATGCTATGAAAATCAGACAACCAAGGGTTTGGTTTGCCTTTTTTTAATATTTGGGGTTTTAAAGTATAATAAATATAAGTATAATAAAAGGTATATCTGAGTAGCATTAGGAGTGTGATTTCCCCTGATCTCAAAGACATTACTCACACCTTAGTCCCATTCCAGACAAAAGTGAAAGCAGATGATATGATGATATGATATGATATGATATGATGATATGATATGACATGATATGATGATATGATATGATATGGTATGATATGATTGATATGATTATCTGCAGAAGTAGCCTGGTGAAGAAGAAAGTGGTGCTAGCTTTCTTCCAAACAGTCCACCAGGGTATCTCCACACAGGCATGAAGGAACCATTTCTAGGTATCAACAGGTTGTCTTTGTGCTCACTCAGCCAATGATTTTTCTGCAGAGGGTGCTGGAATAAGTATATTTCCAAGAGCCTTTAATCTTTGAATAGAATTTTTGAAACAATTTCTCAGAGTTGCAGTGTAAGATGGAAGGGGGATAGAACACCCTTAGGGAGTCAGAGCTAAGAAAAATGCACCAGAGTAGTACTTTGGCAAATGTTCCATAACACTGCAGCCAAATTAACTCACTGTTTTCTGTGCTTTCTTTCAATACAGTGCTGCTGGACATAATTCCAGACTGTTTCTTCTACTACTTTTATACAAGTTGAGTCATTTCTTGAAGGACTGATGCACAGAGACAGACAGTCTTGTTCTACTTTTTATAATCTTGAAGAAATGCTTTAAGTCTCTGTAACATGTCTTACTTGCAAATCAGTTTCCAGATTTTATTTTCCTTTCACCTTTCTTGTAAGCCTCCCCAGCTGAGTTCACCCTTCATTCTTTGCCAAAGTCTCTCTGCCCAGAGACTGTGCTCCCATGATCACACTGCTAACACTGTGACCAGAAGCTAAGCATCAGCAAAAGCTGTCATTCAACTCTGAACCTCAGCCCTTTCCACTGGAGTGAAGTTTTCTTTGGCTATCTAAAAATGAAGTCCCTATTTCCTTAAAGTGAAATTGCAGCAGAGGAAATAGTGCACTCCATCAGTCTGCATATAAGTGACTGAAAAAAAAGCAATGAACATCTTGAATATTGTGTCCCACACTGTAATAAGAAAAATAGAAGGTGGAACTTTAATTGGCAGAGGTGAAGTTACATTTATTATGGAAATTAGGATATATATTACAAAATGTAAATATGCCTATGGCTTTCTCTTCTTGATCATTTTGGGAAAAACTATGTCATACCATATTTTCCATGAAGAACTAGTTTTATCCACCCTTTCATTCACTCTCTCTGCCCTCTCTTCCTTTCATTTCAACTGATTGCTGAAGTATCAGGGTTAATAAATCTTCTCTTCAGTTCACACAGTTGTCCTGTTGTCCAGTATCCAGGAAGTAGCACAAAGCAGGATTTTGCCAAGTCACGATATCCTCACATCGTGTGAGTGGAAGAGTTTCCTGGGAAGAAGGATAAGCAAAGTTGCATTACTAGATCTCCCAAACTTTAAGCTTAGCAACAGCTTTGTCCCAGAGAAAATTATTCAGCTTGAGCTTCTCTAATGAATAATGCAGGGGGACTTGGAGTACTAGAACAATCTTCTTGCCATTTATGGATGCTAAGTTACCCAAGACAAAAAGCAAGATGCTAGTTTTGTAAACAGCTATTCTTTGGTAAACATTTTGGAATGCTTCCTTTTTCCACCCAGAAGTGAAGAAATCTTCATTGTGCCTGTAAAACTAAAACAGCCTTCGCACAGAAAATCTGCGTTAACCTCCTTCACAGAAAGAGCCAGAACAACTTTGAGATGTGCTTTGAATTGGGAAATAAAAGAAAAAAAAGGATATTCTTGGATTTTATCTCCAGGGCAATATTTTGTCAGCATCCTAAGTCACTGCATACCCGACTACAGTTTTCCTAATCAAATGGTGATAAGGCAAGGAGAGAGCACCAAATCATGACATGAAATTTGCTGAAATTAATCAGACTCTGGACATAAGGTCTTGCTTTAAATAGGCTGAGATTCTTTTCCTGGGATCTGCCACATGAGGAGCTGTGTCCTGAAGCCATAATACTTTACTTGCTGCTCTTTCTTTCAGTCTGCATTGAAACTCAGAGCAGCCCAGTCTCCTTGGCAATAGGAGCACAGAGATAGGTAGAGTGTGTCACTGAGAAAAGACACATTCACCCTTGCCTCAGAGAATCAAGATCATCTCAGAAAGAGATGAAATCATGTAAGCCATGGTTTTTTCACCCAGACTTCTATTTGACTGGAGTGTATTTCTGAGTGTGGAGTAGGGCACACTGCAGGGGTGTTCCATGGTTTAGCATTCACTGCTCCTAATCCTGAATAAAAAGCTTACTTTGAACAGCCCTCATACTAAAATTTCATGCACCACTTCCAGAGTGTTGGCAAAGCTACACTAGTTTTTAGGGAACTGATGCCAGCATTCCTGTCTAGAAACATCCTGAGCCATAAGTTAACTAACAAGTTCATATTGTTGCCTGTACAATTTCTTTTCTCTACCGATTTTGGCTGTGCCACCAAATTACTGGAATGTTCTGACAGGACGTCCAGTACACTGCAAGTGTAACATTCAACACAGTGCAAGAAGAACTGGTCTCAAGAGATGTCAGAGCAGCTGTTACACCCCAGCACTGTTTCAGTTTATAGGAAAACTTATGTCTGGCCGGGCGTTCTGAGCCCTTTCAGGACATGTGCTAAGCACTTAGAGAACATCTAGCCTTGGGCAGTGTGACACATGTGCTTCATTGCTTGTGACTCGGTGGGTGGGGTTAATCCTGATCTACAACTTGATTCTGCACCCGTGTTTTTTCCTTTGTATTTTTGATTTTTACAAGCTGGTCATTAAAGTCAGAGGAGAAAAAGGCACAGCATTATCCTTGATGGGCATTTTTTAAAGAGACTGTCCCTTTGCTGGTAGACTTTCTAGGCATGGAGATATTTTTCAACTTTGCCACCTACAGTAAGGTTCACCTCAGGATTTTGTAGGTTCTCAGGCTTCTCTCAGGTTACTGAATTCTTCAATTTATCTTGTAGGCAGCTCTGTATAATTATTATAGATAGAAAAACCTGGTTTAAACTCATTTGCACCACAGTTAATCCAAAAGGACTTTTAAGAACTGGGAATGAGAGATCTTTTTCAACTTAAAAAAAAAGATGGAAAGTTCTAGGAATGGATTTTCTTAATTTTTCTATTCCTTTTTGGCAAATGCAAGACTTACCTAAAGCAATCCATCAAGAATTTCAAGCTTCAATACTGTTTTTCTCGACGCAGCACAAAGGAAGCTTGTTCCTCAAATAGCTTTGAACATCTTTTCCCATGAATAAAGACTCCTTTCAAGTATCTCAAACTACTACTCCAAAAATCACACACCAAAACCAGTTAAATGCATAGAAAATTCTGAATAGTTGGAAAATCTGACTTTATACTTTTTTTGCTTTTTGTTGGGTTTTTTAATTGTGTATTGATAGTGTGAGTTCAGAAACTCTAGATGTGTGGGTCTTTGAGTATTGGGACCATAAGCTCCAAGGCTTTCCCCAATAAATATCTGGGGTCTATAATATGCAGTCTAGTATCAGATTATGTAGGAGAATCACTGTCAGTGATCTCAGAATCAAGAACTTATAAGGGATCAAAAGCTTACTGTCTCTGTCTGGGCCCAAAATCAATAAAAGCTATCCAGGAAACTCAGCTTTAAAGACAAAATTTGCAGTATCGCTTCCTTTTAAGACTGAAAAAAATACAGCATACAGGGTGTCTGTACATGGCAGTGCAAACACAAAAAAAAAATAATTATTTAATATTCAAAAGGAAAAAATATTTCTAGTTACTACACTTTCTGGACAAGGAGATATTTCAAGGAGCATGTGTCCTTCTTGTTACTTTTGTTACAAAATGTTCAGTTTGTACACCAACAATTGTTCAGCTCTACCCACAGCAAGCACCAAAAAACTCTTCCTGTTCTGAAGAAATACCATCAACCAGTTTCATTCAGTTGAGCTGACCAAACAGAAGGGTGTAGTCATGTCCCAAACAGTGAACTAATGGAGAATTAAAGAATAATTCCATCAAAATAAGTTTATGAAAATCATACTTCAATATGTAGAGTAACTCGTCTTCCACAGCAGAGATGCTGAATGATGTTGGTTAACCCTTGTGGGCAGCTCAGCCCCACACAGCCGCTCAGTTTCCAGGGAAGCAGGGCATTTTCATGGGTAATGGATACCTGGGAAGGCAAACTCCAAACATCACCTCCTCCATCTTTCCCCAGCTTTATATGCTGAGCATGATACCAAATGTTATGGGATGTTCCTGTGGTCAGTTGGGCTCCGCTTTCCCAGCTGTGGTCCACCCCAGCTCCTTGTGCACACCCAGCCTCCTGGCTGGTGGGGCAGGTGAAGAGGCAGAACAGGCAGCTCTCTGCCAGCACTACTCAGAGGTAGCTAATACATCCCTCTATTACCAACACTGTTTCCAGCATAAATCAAAAACCACAGCCCTGTACCAGCCCCTATAAAGAAAATAACTCTGTTTCAGCCAAAATCAGTACAGATGAGCAATGAACATTCCTAGCTATTGAGCTACTGCATCACAAAAAGCTATGTTGCAAGTGCTGGGAAGGGAAAAATCACTCCCTCTAAAAGTATTCTGTAGAATCAAAATATTTGATGATCATTTATTTGCTTATGCATGGAGACTTGTAAAACATGCTTACACATGTAGCGAATTAGACTTCAATCAAATGTAGTCACTTCAGCTTTTGGAGGACTACCGGTTCAACTTTGAAGAGCCAAATGCAAGAAATCACATGATGAAAGTTTCTGTAGGAGGTGTTTGTTGGAGTCTTGGGCTGTCAAATTCTTCAGGAGTGTTCTGATCTTGTTCTTTGGTCTGAAACAAAGTACATAGAAGAGATAATCAAAAGACTTTGATCAGATGCAAAATTCAACACCATTCCTTTCCTTCATTTGCAAAGTTGACATCTATTCAAAATATTCAGGTTACCGAGGTTATAATATTTACTTTCCTATATTCATATACTGATGTCTGTATTAGTTATACTTGAAATTCACGTTTGCAGTTTAGACTTGTAATTTATACATTTTCTAGAAAAAGCCAGCAGATTTACACCTCAGAAAAGGGATATGTGAGAAGGGAACTGTCTATGTAATATATACAATAAATGTAGTGCTTTTCCTTCAAAGTGAACTGAAGGTGCTATGCAAGCTAAACAACTCGGTCAGAACCTGTTTATCCCACATCATCCCGCTAACCTCAGTGAACAAAGACAGCACTGTACAGCACATAAAAGAGGGAATTATGATAAAATCCCAGCAAGTCCTACTCATAAATTCAAGAAAGAAAAGTCTATAAGAAAAAGTGATTCTTCCAGTCCGGAAGAAGTAAATAACTTTCCATATTCAAGATTTTTACTCTTTTGTAAAACTGACAGCAGCCTGTGTCAATTATTAAGATCAAATATTTTCTCATTTCTAATATGTCATGCAGTGCCATGCAAAGTGTCTCAGCCAACATACAGAAGACTTACATATCCTTCTACCAAACCTGTTACCTCAGCAAATACTTCTGATTAATGGTATGTAAAGGTATATAAGGTATATAAAAAAGGATTTTTTCATATTTATGAAAAAATCAAATTACTGTTATCACACCAAAAAACAAACAAACAAACAAACAAAAAAAAACCCTAAAAACAATGTTTTTTCTGAAGCCTGGTCAAGGTTGAGTAAAATACTATTGGAGAAAGGATCAAAATACTCACATAAGCAGAGATTTGGATGACTAGAAAGCAAAGAGCTAAGTAGGTCTTCTGGTCACAATTCAATTTTTTAGGATATGTGTTGCAGTTAAACAGATTATGGTGTGTGATACAGTTGATTTGCAGGCTTCATCACTTGGATGTCTCCAATGTTCCAATTTTGCCTTTTGGCCACTTTCCTACTGAATGAACTTCCACAAGAAATATGTAATGTTCAGCATTCTTGGTGCTCTTTTTCCCATTGTCTCTGTTAAATTAATTAGGACTACATATTTAATTTCATTTCTGAGACTATCAGCCCACAAGTCAGAGGAATTTTTTTAAGTCCTGCAAAATGATCATCTCATGGCTCCTGTAGCAAGTTATCACAACAAGAAGCCTGACTTTCCATCTTTCTGAGTTACTGTGATATTATCCAAGGCTAGTTAAAGAGTTTCCAGTGAATGAGTTCTGAAGTAGAGCCAATTTTTCTACAGTCTCAGGCTCTTTCTTCTATTCTCAGAAGAGGAGGTAGACCTATGGACATCTGATCTTTCTGGTTTCTAGAATTCACCTTTAGTTTTAGATAATTTTTAATTTTTGGCATTAGCTCTTGTGAATGAAACTGATTCCCAGGAACATAAAGTCCAAATAGCTCAATTCAGCCAGACTGATATTGTCCAAAAAATAAACAAATCAACATGAAAAGCCTTCTGGGGATACAGCTCAATTTTAGCACATCTGTTCAGCTTCTCAAAACAGGCACATCCCTCGGTATCCCTTATCTTTAATTAGATTCTGCAGATGTTGAATACCCCATCTGTGCTCGTCCCTGGAAGTCAGAAAAGCTGAATAGAGGCTGAGGTGAACGGCACCATCCCAGCACATAGGAAGCACTGCTGATGAGCCCCACGGCACTCACAGGAGTTGCTGCATGGCAGCCTGAGCTCCTGTGCCTGGCAGTGGTGGGACAAGCACCAAGGTGAGGGGGGAACAGGCAAAGGAGTTCACCCCACACCTGGCTGCAGCTGGTGCGCCGTGCTGGGCAGCTGCTGTCCCATGGCCGGGCTGAGCAAGGCTTTCCTGCTGGGAACTTGTCGGGGCTTGACTCACAATTTTCCTTGTCTGTGCAACACTTTTCTGTTGCAGAGTCTCCAGGGAATTCCCACACCCAAAACAAACACCAGCAGGCTTCCTTCCCAGACTAGATTGTGACTTTTCCCTACATGCTTTGTTAGTTTGCATGTTGTCTCTTCTTGCTTAACAACTGTGCTTGTGGAAACTGCTCTCATTTCATCTGAGGTTACCTACACTTAAATCTGCCTGAATGGACATGATTCAGTAGAACAGGCTTCTAAGAGACAGTTGTTCTGCCATTAAATTTCAAAGGACACTGATTTAAGGAAAGATATAGTTTACGCTTGACCCTTATGCCCACTGAAAAACCAAAAAGACACAACTATATACTCAGATGTAAAAACGTCACAGGACCGTGAAGAAAATGATATTGATGAACAACACATCTTTTCCTTCATTTGCTTGTAGCATTTGAACATGAATTAAACCTTAAGTTTAATAAGAGATCTATCAATGACTCATATAAAAATTTCAAAAATATATCAATTTTGTGTGGGAGTCGATAACATGATACAGCCAGTTGAAACTGAGGGGGTTGCTGGAATTGTGTCCTGCTAGAGGTTTTATCTGTCCTAGCAGTTTTGTGCAGGTCCCACTTTGTTCAAGGTCTGCAGGTGAGAGGGGAATACACAAATCCTTCCACAGAAAGAAGCATTTGAGAGGAGGGTTTGGTCACCAGGTGTCCACCAACAGGAAGCATAGATGAGTGTGCAAAATACTGCCTTCCAGCACATTGTCAGCAGTGATATGCTCTCCTCAGACCTTCAGTGTCCTCACCCTGACATCAGACCCCTGACACAATCATCTCACAGAGGGACCAACAATTTTGTTGCTCACAAGTCTGTCAGACTTCAGCCAGTTCATCTGAGCTCAGAGCTCATCCTTCCACAGCAGGTATCCTCATGGCAATCTGCTACCATTTCTCTTTCCCAGTTCTCAGATGGAGCATTGCCTTGGTTCCCTCCATCTGCCTCTCATTTCTTATTTCAGACTCCTTGATGAACCAATGGTAAGCATTGGGCTTGCCTCAGGCTGCTATAAATTTGTTTTCCAAACAACATTTTCCAAAAGATAAGTTACTGGGGAAGAGACAGTTTGTTCCAGCTCTTGACATCTTCATTTTGTAACTCTTTAACTCCTCTGTGATTTGAAACTCTAAGTCCTAGTCAGTGGGGTGGTCCCTCTGACTGGGAAGGCATAATTCATGTCTTTACAAAAATCTGCCCAACCATGCTCAAGTCTCCCATTAATTCTCCTGCTGACCACACTAAAGAAAAAAGAAAGCATCAACCCAGAAAAACTAAAAACTGTTTGAACAACATGAAGGGCTTGAAGGTTCATGAAGGGCTGTTAGCTCCCCTGATGCAGGGTGAAAACAGAATGCCAGACTCTCTTGGTCTTGCAGTGATTTTCTGCTGGCATCCAGCTTACATCTAGGAGAGAGTTGGCCAATTTGAAAAATTAGAGTTGCTTGTAATGACATTATGAAGATGAGGGAAATAAGCTGATGAGCCCACATAACGGCAGTGGGAACAGATAAAACAATATATAGTGGAGAGCACAGGTGAGAGTGGAGTGAAGGAGTCCACCAACCAAGTTTGAATGAAGAACTACCATAGAAGAATAGTTTGGGGACAGAAAATTAAGACATCAGGAGAAAACAAAGGAAAACTTGCTTGGGTTTGTATGACAAGGTTTTGGTAGTCAGGGGGCTGCAGGGATGGTATCTGAGAAGAAACACCAGAAGTTGCTCCAATGCCAAACAGAGCCAGGCCTAGATAGCTCAAAGACAGACCAAAGTAAATCCCATCAGCAGTGTTGGTAGCACTTCTGGGACAGCACATTTACAAAATGCAAAAAAAAAAAAAAAAAGCTGTGCAAAGCTGTGCTGCATCACACAGGATAGATGAAGGAGAACATGTGAGTAACAGCTCTGCAGACACCAACATCAGCAGAGAAGGAGGAGGAGGACATGGTCCGGGAACCAGAGCAGAGATTTCCCTGTAGCCTGTGGTGAAGAGCATGATGAGGAAAGTGTGCCGCTGCAGCACATGGAGATCAAGAGTGGAGCAGAGATCCACCTTGTGGCTCTTGGAGGATCACCCACTGGAGCAGGTGGATGTGCCCTGAAGGAAGCTGCAGCCTGTGGAGAACCCATGCTGGAGCAGCTTTTCCCCACACTGAAGCACAGGAAGTGAGGAAGGTGCAGCAAATGTAAAGTGTTATGAGTTAACTGCAAGACCCATTCCCCATCCTTTCTGCACCACTTGGGGGAGGTGGTTGAAAAGTTGGGAGTACAGATGAGCCTGGGAAGAAGGGAGGAATGAGGGGAAGATATTTTTAGGTTCATTCCTATTTGCTATTACTCTGCTTTATCTATAAATAAGATTAATTTCCCCAAGTCAATTTTGTTTTGCCCATGATGGTAATTACTGGAGTGATCTCCCTGTCCTTCTGTTGACTCACAAGATTTTAGTTATATTTTCTTTCCCCTGTCCAGCTGAGGCAAGGAGTGGCACAGAGGCTCGGTGGGCACCTGGCAGCCAGCCAAGGTCAATCCACCATAAATATTAACATTGTATTTGAAATCTGGGAACATTTTCAAGTAAAGATGAGAAAAAGAGGAATCCACATGAAAATCTGACAAGTATGTTGTTAATCAGATTTTTAAAGAACTATAAATGCATAAACTAATTAGAATAGAATAAAAGCATGAGTAGTCAGCATAAATAAGCAAGTATAAGAACTGAGTGAGCCAAAGCTGCTCTGAATAATTAGTGTCATCATACATCTTGGGAATTAATTAAAACCACACAAAATATGTTGTTAATTCATAGAATCATTAAGGTTTGAAAAGACCTCTAAAATCATTGAGTCCAGCCCTTTGACTGAACATGACCATGCCAACTAAATCATGGCACTAAGCACCACATCCTTCTTGGATTCTTGAATATCCAAGTAGTTTCTTGAACACTAGCTGAGTTGGTGACTCCATTGCTGCCCTGGGCAGCCCATTCCAATTCTTAATCACTCTTCCAGTGAAGAAATTCTTCCTGATGTCCAGCCTTACCTTAACTCTTCAGAAATCAACTTTACAAAAGGTATTGTATTTATATTATTACTTAAGAGTTAACTTGAAGTGCATGTACGTGGATGTAGCAGCTGCATGGAAGAGCTGGGAGAAAGTAATTGACAAAATGGGTCATAAAGAAATATTGGCTTAACTGTCTTAATTGAATCCCAGATGGACATCAGCTATAGGCTATCAGCTTTTCTTGTCTCTATGGCAAGGCGACATTACGTGATTAGGATAATACCCATTTAAAATATTGTGCTGGCAAGGTCAGTCCTTGAAACAAAACTAAAACCTGTATAGAAGTTTAATTCCCTCACAGTATCACAATGGGTCGGATTGGGTGGGTCAGTTTGGAAGGAACTGCAGTGGATCATCTGGTCCAACCTCCTTTCTCAAGTAGGATCACCCTAGAGAACACAGGATTGTATCCAGGCAGAGAGCTCTTGAGTATCTCCAGTGAGGAGATCCCACAGCCTCTCAGGGCAATCTGTTCCAGGGTGCAGTCACCCACACAGCAAAGTTCTTAACTTATATTGAAATGGAACTTCTGTGAATCCCTTTCTGTGCCCCTGTCCTTTCCCTATACTAACATGCTGTGGTTCTAATACGGAATCTCATATTTGATTACATCATTACAAATTAGCTTTTTAAACAGCTACAGAAAGCAATGTCCTTAATTGATTTACATAGTACATTTAATCAATCAAGTCAGACAAAAAGTGAAATTCATTTACATAATAGGCATCATGCCTCCAGAGTGCCTTTTGATACTACTCTGCCTCATATACCAAATCTTCTCTTCTCTTCTCTTCTCTTCTCTTCTCTTCTCTTCTCTTCTCTTCTCTTCTCTTCTCTTCTCTTCTCTTCTCTTCCTCTTCCTCTTCCTCTTCCTCTTCCTCTTCCTCTTCCTCTTCCTCTTCCCTCCCTTTTTTGTTCCTTCCCTTGCTGAAGATGTGAACAAGTGCTTCTTTGATACTAACAATTTCTACACTACACTACACGTGATCTTAGCCAAAAGGCTGAGAACCAGCCTATAGATTCCTATAGATTTATGTTTGATGTTTGATTGTCTTTTAAAATTTAAAATTTCAATTTGGTTATATAACAGCTTCTGTTTTTTCTACTCTAATGATCTGAGCTTACATTTAAGTTTTTCTTCAGATGATGGTCTCTGAGCAACTCTCCTTTCTCAGCCATCCTAGTGCCAAGAAACTTTTGTGATCTACTCCTTAGGTGTACTTATTTGACTTTATTATGGACAGTTAGGGAGTTTGACATAGACAAGTTCAGACAATATGAAAAGATGAAAGAAACTTGGAAAAAACTTCAATATGCCTCCACTCTAAACCCCTACATTGGCTTATCTGTGATACTAACCTTACAGGACTATCTATTCTTACTAGAATTAGTCCAGGAATGCCTTAAAATCATGCTCAGAAAGCTGGCAGCGAGTAAGAAGAGGTTGCTGCATGAGAGGTAAGGTGACAATGGTGATGGAAAAAAGCAAGAAAGTAGGGCCTGCCAGAAAGGAGAAGCATGGAGGAAGCACCAGGAGCAAGGCAGGGATCTTGGAGGGCAGTAACTGTCCCTAAACTGGTTGCAGCCTTCTCCTTAAAGATGCTGTGTTCCCTGAAGACCTCTCTGTGTTTTCAGTGACCCTTTCTGAGCTCAGGGTGTAAATCACTATGTCACAACTGAGCACTGGATTGTGGGCAACAGCACTCACAGTGGAGCACGTCTGCAGAACCAGTAGGGTTCATTATTTGGCCCCCAGAAATCTGAGAAGAGTTCAAATGGATTTTACATACCTGAGCCTTGCATGATGCTGGCACTTGTCATTAGCAGTCTGCACAAAGGGACTCATTCTGCCAGTGACTAAAACATGCTCTGACACAGCTGTGTAATAGGTGGCAAAGATTATGCATGCTTAATCTCCTCTCCTGGACAGACTTTACCAAAGGGTGAAACTAGCCACATCAGTTCCAGTATTTCAGAGAAACCACTTGACAACGCCTCTCCCACAGGCTGATCTGCTCTGCCTTGTCCCAAGGAATGGACACTGTGCTTTAAGCAGTTGATTATTCAGCAGCTAGATAGCATGCTGCTGATGAACTTGTGAATTAGTTATTAACAATTATTCCACTCATTTTTATTTAACACATACTGCATGACACCACTTTTACTACTCCTTCTGGTTGTCCCCATGAAATTCAAAATGAGTTGAAACCATGAGAATTTTCTATCTTAAGAGCTATGGTACTCAGCTATTGCAGACATAGCGTGCTCTTTATTTGGTTTTGAAACGATTCAGAAGGGGTCTCACTCTACATAAGGTTTCACATGTCTGAGGAAATAGTTCAGGTGGCATAGCAGTTTGTAGCTGCTATTGTGTCTTTGGTGATTTCTTTTTCTTAAAATTTATAATTCATTGTACTAATTATAAGCATCAGTTATGAGGCCCAACTTGTGTTTCTAGTTGAAGGCAGATTTATCTAAGATCTTTAGATCCAAGCATCCAGCAGTTTCAACCTAGAGTGTCTCAACCAAGTGGTGCAAAGATTTACAAAATAGAAATTCTGGGTCTGCACTGTTACTCTGTGTAACAAGCTCAATATCAGACTCCTTGGTGGCCTTGCACCATGATCATATCACTGCTCCTCAGTTTCCCCACAGAGAAAAAAGAAAATGGACTTCCCAACTGCCTTTGTTGAGAAAGGATGGTGACCCCATAGATGTTGTATGAGCACCACAAGCTGAAGTCCAGATCTACAGAGTAGAAGTTTGCACATGAGGTAATTGTTTGGGCTCTCTTTGTAGTCAATGAAGAGAAAAGGGAAAACTGCAGGGGATGATTTATGTCACCCTAAAATAGTAACTTTAACTAGGGCAAATGAATCCCATCTTGGAAGTGGCTGTTTGGCTGCAATGACTATAAAAGGAGTCAAGGAAATTATCTCTCAAGTAAATGTCAACACTACAAACACGTGAAGTTCATTAAGATTATTCCATCTGAAGGTCTCTGCAGGTCACAGCAGGGACCTCAGTATCCTGTTATTAGCCTCTGACCTTTGCCTGCTCAAAGAGCCTTTAGACTTAGAGGACCTTCTGACCCCTGCACAAGGGCAATCAAGAGAGCAAAATAAACTTATAAACTGCTGTCAGTCTGCTCTCTACAGAGAGGGTGAGAAAAAATCTCTATCATACCAGTACTATGGATCTCTAAAGCTCCAGACTCTGCCTGTGTGGCTAAAAAAGATGTGCTCTGCCATGATGAAGACAAATACATGCCATACTTATTGCAAAAGTCCCTAGGGAAACATATTTTGGTCATAGCTCCACTGTACTAAGTGCTGTGCTTTTAAACTAGAGACAGTCTGCACCACAAACACCCTCACAAACTGCCTCACAGGCAAGACAATCAAAGTATTGTGGTCCACCCCTTAAAGATGGGAAACTGAGAGAGACATTAAACACTGACTTGCCCAAATTATATAGGAAGTCTGTGGCGGGACCTTGTTTCTCCCAAAACATTGTATATAGCCACATGCTTGCAACAATATTGCTAGTCTGGGGAGAGAGAGACTTTTCTATCAGGGTTGTGCTTACTGATGCTATGTGATTTGCTTTTCTGTAATTTGGCTTAATTTCATGTAAGTGAAATGTTTTGCAATGCAGTGCATGACTGTACAGTATCAAACCACATCAATACCCAGCTCTTTGGTGAAGAGGGGATGGAAGAATTCCCTGGAGTGACTTTCAAGAAGTTTCAAGTCTCCTTCCCTTAGCCAAACAGTGTGGAGACAATCAAGGCTGTAACAATGATAGCTTGAAAGCTAGCAGGTTGCTGGGTTATATTCTCAGCATGAAGCTAAATGTTTAAGTTTATACATATGTAGAACCAAGTGTCAGCTGCTGCTAAAAAAAGTGTTCTGTTTCCAAGCACTGAAAATTTACTCAACATCTATTTTCAAATTCATAAAGTTTCCAAAATGGTGGGTTTGCATTTACAATTAAAATCCAACCTTACAAACAAGAATTTTTGGTATCTGATGGAAACCAGATGAGAAACACTTCTCAAGAGGGATGGTTTTTTTCCCCCTCTATAACATAAAAGAGGGAAACATCAGAGTGTCAAATACAAATGAAAAAAGTTCAAGAGTAAATTGTGAGGTTTTGAGAAAGGCTTAGTAAGGGCATGATTCAATATTAATATGCTATTGTGATCATGTAGAGTCACTGAAAAAAAAAAGTCTATGCTTCCATTATAAAGTATTAATCTTACTCTTTGGATAGAAACTGCAGATCCTTGGCTTTCATGCTTTTTAATTATGGTTTAAGATCAACAATGAAATCAGCTGTTAAATCCTCATGAGTGATTGATTTCTAATGGCTGTCAGAATTCCCTATTATTCCCTATGATTACCTATTATTACTTCTGCAGAATGCAGTTTCCAGTTCTGAATGCTCTTCATACACAGAAGTCTTATATTTGTCATCAGAACTTACAGTAAAAGTATTGTTTCAGGACTGTGACCACACCACAGTTTTCTGCATCTTCCTTTCCCTTCCTGTAAGAGGTATTTTTAAGCATGGTTTTAAAAAATGTAAAATAAATGCCTTATTTCTCACACAAATAATGGATTCACATCCACATATCAGGATCTAATGTTGTGTATATCAACAAATTTATTTGAAATCTTGGAGATAATATCAGGCAATGAATGGCAAAGTCAATATATTTTCAATTTCTCTCACCAGAAAAGAAGAGGAAGGAATGTGAAAGGCACTGATTTAAGGCTGATAGAAGGCAGCAGTTGCATGCAATCTCTTTTATACACTAAGTTAATCTGTTTTATTCAGTATCATGAGGTTTATCTGAGGCAAAGAACTTAGCAGAATTCAGATGGGAAAGTGACTCTTATTCGGAAAATGAGACTTTCAGCAGTTAGATAACACTACAACAATTTAAAATTGAAACAAAAGGTAGTCATTCCACTAAGGGGCCTAAATTTCATTTCCTCCTTGATAAGAAATTTTCAGCAGTTTATTTCCTAATTGCTTTTGGGAATTTGATTAAGTCTGCATCAGACACCAGCCTGCTCTTCTGAACCAGTGCTGGAGTAAGATCTAGATGGGAAGGCTTACATGAGGTAATACATTATCCAAAAGTGATGGTATATTCAGACAGATTGATTTATTTAGAAGAGCTTCTGTTGAAAAACAGCTGTTGAATCCCTGAGATGCATCTGGGGAGCCCCTACCTGAATGCCAGAGTCTGAAAATGACTTCTCTGTTCAGTGGTAGGCCAGCAGCCTGCATTTGCTTGGCCTCAAGTAAAAGATGTCAAAAGTAGATATATTGTAAAATTTTTAAATAAAATATAGGCATCTCCAAAGCAAAACAGTTTTTCTAAAACCTAAAGTTATAGTGGAATTTGGAATTATATGCTCTGAATTGCTCTTTGTTTGTTTTTTTTTTTTTGCTATTTTTTATTTCCTGACTGACTTTTATCAGTACTGTAAAACATTTGACTGAATGGCATAGTAAAAATAAAAATAGTGCCAAGAGCAATTGCCCTTCCGTTGCAGCCTGTTAGTCTCAGTTTACTGGGCCCATGAATTCTTGAACACTTCTCAATCTACATTCATTTGTTCATCAGGTAAATCCCTCAATTAATAAAGAGTCATGTAGGTGTCATGTGGATTTTGCTACAGAAATATTTAACAGTCTCTCCTGTGATTATTAAATAGAGTAAAATCACTTCAAGGGAACTTCATGCAGATTCCATATATGAATTTAAGAAACTGCTGCTAATTTAACTTCTCTGCTGCCAGTGCCAGCAGCAGCAACCGGTCTGAACTCCTCTGGTGATCAGACACAGGTGCCTTGGGTCTTCTGAGCTCTGGGAGCAAAAATCCAGGTTTTCCCTATGCCTGCTTTATTCTCCTTCTCACAGCAAATCTCTCTGAGTATGGCTTCATGCCTTGCCCCATGGCATGCTCTTTGAAGATACAATGCTCCACACCCTTTTCCCCAATCATTCCCTCTCCTTCACTAGAGACCTCCACCTCACAAAAGCTGTTTCCCTTGTACTTGCAGATTTACTGCCCTGGAAAGACAAGGATATAAGCTCTCTAATTACCAAAACTTAGCCCCTGGGAAGTCAGCCTACAGCATTCATGTACAGGTATTTTAGACAAGCATTTTCATGCCCTTCTCCTGTCTTCCCTTTCCCTATATACAAAAGAAGCATCCACAGAGTTACCTCACCCTCTTTCTTCCAAAACTAAAAGGCTAAATCCTTTGTAATTGAAGGCAGTGAAGTATTTCACATTTCACATAGAGCCAGAGAGCTCTATACTACATGATCCCATAGATCAGAAACCACACACACACAAAAAAAAACAAACAAACAAACAAACAAAAAAAAAAACCACCAAAAACCCACCCTGAAATCTTTAGAACATTATTAGAAGCTTCACATACAAAAGTGCCAAAATCTAGCCCTCTCAAAGGAACCAACCAGGGAAAAGAGGGAGAAATGCAGTATCTGAGGTCCATGTCATAAGCAAGGGGTTTGTTAGATGAAAATAAAAGAGAAGAAGGCAATTTCCCCATTAAAATCCAAATACCAGTCCATTAGTGGTTTTATAGAAAAAAGAGTACATATCCTGAAATATAATGACTGGGTTTAGCCTTGAGGACATGATCAAAGCACATGAGCCAAAAAAGTACCACATGGACTTCTCACTGGCCACTGACATATGAAAGGGAAGCAAAACTCCATCTTTCTCAGAAGCGATATTTTGCACTGAAGAGTGGAAAAAAGAACATTCTTCCTTGTTTTTTCACCTACCTGGCAGAAACTTTGAAGAACAGAGCTAATTAATTTCAATGTATTAATTTCAATTAATTTCAAATAGACGGGATCATCAAACAAGTTTTCATCCATCCTCTCTTGCAGATATCAGCAAGTTGAACAGCCAACTTGTAGATCTAAATTCAGGATCCTCCCTGTCTTGCTGTAAAAGCCTTATTCTCTATCTAAAAGCAATTGCATTTCTTTCCTTTCACTTCACATGTCGGAAGGTCATTTCTGTGCTTCTAAGAGATACAGATCTAGCTAACTGCATTCAGAAAGAACCTGTGCATTCTGCTTTGAACCATCCTTATATTTCAATAACTCTTCACTTTCCCTGATATTTTCCTATCTCCAAAATGTATCTTTGTATACTACATTCAACCTTGACTTTGATAGACAAAATAAGTGTAGCTCGTTTCACTTTCGTCTCTCTCACAAAACAGGTTTCCCTATATCTGTTTGGACATTGCAAAAAACCTGATTACCAGTTACCTTGTATTCTCCTCTATCTGACTCTATCTGTATGCTATCTGATTTTCCATTCAGATTGTAAACTCCTTAGGACATAAAAGACTTTTCTGTTTGCTTCTATGAGCTTCACAGTGTCCTCTAAACTGTGACTGAGGTTCCTGGGTAGGATATTGCATCAATCCAAATTTTCATAACCAAATGCAGTAAATGTATCTGAAATCCCACTAGAAAATGAATAATGGAATTGTGAACCTAATTTTCTTGATAGTCCAAACATGTCCATTCATATTCCACTTGAGGATTTGCTTTTTTTTTTCTTTTTTTTTTTTTAATCCAACAGAATGCCTGGAAAAGAGATCAAACAAATTCACCAGGTTCTTACCTTCTCTACTATATCCTGAATGCCCTGACATGCTTTCTGTTTTAAAGGAAAGAAGATGAGTAATACAGATGAAAGAATACAAGATAGGGAGGTGGTTGAGAACAGTAGAGAAAGCATCAGATAAAATATAATACATTTTTTTTATTACACCGAGCGAGTCATTTGGTAGGGGCACTGGATATGGAAATAGAACAGGCAGTAATCTGAAGTAATATGCATATACTTCAAGCCTCTTCCCAGGCAATTAGTGATATCCATCATTCTCAGCACAGGGACCATATTGCGCCATTCCTAAGGTCTGCCCTCCCCCTTCAGACTTCTGACACTCATGTATTGGATTTATTCCTGGATGGCATAGCTATGCTGACAGAAATTCCTAATCTTCAGACAGTTATAGCATCAAACTGTCCTCTTTTTAGGGAAGGGTGTGTGTCTATGGTAGAACAATGCCAGGCTAACTGCACCCATATGAGGAAAGCTTTACATATCCATCAGCTTACAAGTAAAGCAATCCAAGAATAAACTCAGCCTTAGTTACCACACCCCTGGAGTGAGGTGTGTATTATCAAAATGAATATACTATTAAGATAGTGATAAGTATTGAAATTTTTGTCTACATGCCTTATCTGAAGCTCATTAACCCTGTTTGATTTGTATCAACCTGGTTGTGCGCAGACCTCTTGAAGGGAATCTAAGTTACATCAACCACTACATTTGCATTTTCTTTTAAGCATTTTCCCTGCACCAAGTGGTGGAAAAACCCTGAAGTTTTAATGAGAAATAGTCCCTGTTTTTACTTTGTTGCAAGAGATGATAATTGCAGAATGTGGAGGCATTTGCACATACCAAAAAAACCAAAACTCTTACACCTTATCATGTGCTTTTCCTTTACCTTGTCCAGAAAAAAGTAAAGCCATTGCTTTAAGTGCTTTTTCACGTAACCTGAAAAGAAATATACTTTTCAAGTGCACTTAAACTCTGCCTAAGAACATCCAAACACTCTGATGAAGAAAATTCCAAACAATAAAGATACATAATAAAATGAAAATAAATATTTTCAGTTTTATGAAACATTTATCCCTGAGCAAACTCTCTGTAGTTATGTGACAAGTCAGTAATGACATGCTCCATGACTTGACTTATGGGGTGAAAATTATGTCCAAATCCTTCAAACAGTTTAAGGAGTGATTACCATCCAACTCATAATTCTTAGATCATAAGAATTCCATTTCAAAGCTGAAGAATTCCATTAATTATCCCATTGTTTTTGGTCAGCAGATTAACTAGATTTGCATCATTGTAGGATCTCTGCTTCTTCAAAGGAAACTGGTTAAAAACTATGCTGTGAGACTATTATTTGTTTTCAGATGGCAGAACAACCCTCTATCTCAGGTCCTTTATGATTACTTACAGGACTTGGTGCTCTGGGATAGATTCATGCCCAAATAGAAGTAGAAAGATGAAAAACCTCTAAATTCTTACATAATTATAGTGTGTATCATAATACACATATCAGTCTTACCATAAAAGAGGGAAAAGACAAGAATGGGTTTGTGCTACATAAGTGGTATTTCCCTCAAGCACTGAGATGCTATGATTATCTTCATGAATCTTTACTTGTGTTACTGGCATTTGCAAAGTCTTGTGCTCTTTACTCCCACCGTGGTATCTGGCACAGGGATGTAGTTTCTCCTCCAGAGTTCAAGAAAAGGAATGATTAAAAATATAAGAAAGTAAGATTTTGGTGAATCAACAGGTGTGAAACATTTGTTAAGTATAAATGAAGCAGCTACAAATGTTAAAAAGTCAGTCCTACATAAAATACCTGTGTCATCAAAAAAACTGGTAAACTATGGTTACCATTCCAGCAAGAAATCTTTCTGCTAGTATAGATAAATGTCTTTGAGGATGCCAACAAAAGGACACCTTCAGGCCAACAGGATGCCCCCTCTAAGGACAGTATTTGGAAAGTTGCTTTCCCAAACAACTCTATCTATTGAGTTGTTTCCCAAACAACTCAAATATAAAGGAATCCCCAAACATCTTCTTGTAGCCAAGCCATCAGGATGTCAGAGGATAGCAGGAAACAAGCTTCCTGGGTATAATGTCTAACATGGATTAAATATGGATAGAAAAGAGCCAGTCTCTGGTTATATACATCCATGTTCAGCCTCTCTACCATAGCTTGCCTGACAGCTGAAATACCTGTGAAACAGCATCTGAACCATCACAGCTTCAGTAAAACCAGTGCTAATTTTGAATTCACTTTATATGGCAGAGTATAAACTAGTGGAAGACTAAATATTATAACCAAGGAACTTATTTTCATGAGCCAGTCTTTTGAGGGGACAGATTTTGACTCTTGCTAGTATGCCCAATAGGAAAACTCTTGGTGTAAGATCTCATTAAAACATATTCATCCAGAATTAGAATCTCTTGCTGGTGAAACCAACCATCCCAAACTGGTTGAGTGAAAAAATTAGCCATGGTATTAGCTCATGCAATACCAGAGAAACTTGATTCAAGTGGGAATGAGCTGATTTTTGAGTCATTCACCCATTTTTGCGATATTTTTTTACCTCTAATGATAATGTTAGCCAATTTTTAAATAAGAGCAGGTGTCTTGTTTTCAGTAGACTGAATAATTTCCAAACACTAGAACTTAACCTGAGAGAATAATTTTTAGTTTTAATTGATGTTTAGCTTTCTACTAATTGTTTTATGCTTTTTGGAGCAGAATGCAAATAGCACAATACTCAGAACTTAGAAGCAAAAAGACTGTAACTTTTCTGGTGCTGGGTAACTTTTTTCAAAATCACCTTGACTACATTGTGAAGGTGTTTGACTGCATTTGGAAATGTTTCCCACTGACACTAAAAATGCATTCATGTTTCCATCTTCAGAGGGCTTTCCTCACTTTTTTATTACTTTTAGAGTACATTCTCTTTACTTCCCTTTACAGTCCTGCAGAATTATCTAGGCCTGGCCGGGGCTAGTTTCGGCAAGAAGTGCCCACTCATTGACGAGATGGAGAAATGAATACTGCTCCAGTGCTGAAGATGCAGTATTCCCAGGCCAAACTAAAGCAGAAATAGACTGGAAAGCTTGTTTTTCAGCCCAGTTTTGAAAACTCAAAGCATTTAGTTATTTTGGTGCTCATCTGACTCTAAAGCACTTCCCCAACCCAAGGTTTTGATATATGCCATGAAGAAGTAGTTAAATGGAAGACTATCCAAAATATACTATGTATTCAGAGTTAATTTCATAATAGTAATGTTGGGAAAGTAGAGCTCTGTCAGTGCAGAAACATGAAATAATTTTCAAGATTTTTGTTTTCAACCCTGAATTCAGTATAGAGCGTGCATGGATGTGATACCAAAATGTCACAACAATATTAAAAACATAAATCTGTGAAAGATTAGTGAAACTAAACTAGCGAAAGAAGATGAAGCTAAAAACAAACAAATGAGAGCAGAAAAAAGTTCTCCTTTACGAGAGCAGAAAATGAAATTTCCTACTTCTGGACTAAGAAAAAGTGGACATTGTGCCCTTTTGAAGAAAGTATGAAACAAACACACAGAGTTGTGCTGTAACTCCAGTATGTCCATCAGCCTTGTCTCCATTGAGCCTGACAGGCAGCCTCTAAGAACTGCTGAATTTAAAGCAGAAAGAATTCAGCTGAATCTTTTGATTTCTTTTACTTTAGGATTAACTTGGCTTAGTAAACTGTTTTATGCATTTTTAGTGTCTTCAGGTATGAGTTTCAACTAGAAAGTCCTATTGGAGACAGGGATGGTCTTTGCTCTGCCCCAGAGAGAACCAGAAACTGATAGGCCCTAGGAAAGATCAACACTTCCTGAGATAAAAAGGCCCTGCAAAATCCTCCAGTTTAATGTTCTCTGCTGCTAGAAATCACCTTAGCAGTTTTAGAGGTCAATAAGCAGTAAACCTTAAATGGACCCAAATTCCTCTTTAGGCATATCATAAATCTGATCTGATCTGATAGCGGACATCAGGAAGTAATGGGCCTCAGGAGAAGTCCTCACTGCAGCATCCATACATCCTGCTAAATTACACAATGGGCTTAACCAGCCTGGAAGGGTTCATTATCTTCTCAAACGTTAAAAAAAAAAAAAAAAAAAAAACAAAACACACAAAAAAAAAAAAAAAAAACACAAAAAAACCCACCAAAAAAACACCAAAACCTGCAAAAAACCACAAACTAACTCTGTTAAACAGCATTTACAGTCTGCATTAACTCTTTAAGTGTTCTGAAAATTAAATTTTAATTCCATCTTCTCTCTGCAGTTCTTGGGGTAGGAAACAGGCTACAATGCTTGGAATTTGCATACTAAAAACATTCAAAAGCATTAAAAAGTTAGTAGATAAATTAAAATTTTTACACTAACTTTTCTTTTACCTGGTTTTCAGAGTAAGGAAACAGAAATATTTAGATCAGCTGGGATTATATTTGTAGTTGTTGTAACTGTAAATCCAGGCATCACACAAATTGTGCTGAATAGGTTTTTCTATGTGGGCTTGCTGCTCTGCCTTAATCTCCTTGTGGATATCCTTCTGCTGAACTTGTGACTTTAACATGATTTTTTGTATTTGGCTTGGAATGGACTCAAGTTAAATTGAATGAAGGATATCTTAATTACCAGATCAAGTGTCCACACAGTCTTGTAATATGGTTTGAATTCACATATTTAACTTGCTTATGTTAGTTTTTTCCAAATGTCCCTAAATAGAGGATCTGTACCATAATTTGTAATTATCAAGAATTTTAGTAGAAGTTTAAACAATAAGCATAAGCAATGAAAAAACCCTGTGAAAACTGGAATGGTCAATAAAGCATACACAGCAGAGGACTTAAGCAGACCATCTGCATCTTTAATCAAACTTTACTGCTTTAAAAAAATGTCACAGCTATGTTTCTGCTCTATATGTAGATACATATAGAGCAGAAACATAGCTTATATGCTTAATTTTGATGTAGCTTAGTTGGACTACATCAAAATTAAAACATTATGCTACCAAAAGTCCAAAGACCAAAGCTACATAGTTATTTTCACATGAAACCACAAAAGCACAGGCTTACACTCCAGGAGGTGGAAAGGGTCATGATTTGGGTCCCTTTTAGCCATTTCTCATTGCATTCAGTTTTTCCTGCTCATCTTAAGCCTGGTAAGAGTTTCATCAGTAAACATTTAAATTCATTTCCATGTTTACAGCTGAGACCCAGATTTCTATTTTGGCCAAATTAACTTCTGACATAATTCTGCTCACCAGGAAGAATTAGATCTTGTTTTTCAGAACACTATATTTAGATTACATTTTTCATAAATACCATCTCTAGCTTAAAAATTAAATATTGTGACACTTCTTATTTAGGAACATTCAAGAATGTTCCATCAGCAAAGTGTAGTTCAAAATTTTTCATGCAGTATGGACATTCAATGGAGAGCAATTAACCAGCAAAATGAAAAATTAAAGAATAATCTAAACTCAGAAGTAAAAAAAAATACAGTTTGTGTGTCAGTGCTGCAGATAATTTGCTACCTTCTTGGTTTTCATCAAGAAAAGCAAACATATGGGCCACATTACAAAATTGTTCAGGGACATATGGTATTGTATTTAAATGGTAAAATAAGTGACACAGGAAAATCCATGATACAATGTATCAAAATGTTTTAGAAATCCTGGTGCTCTGCAGTCAACTTTTTTTTTAAGCATGGCAGAATGTTTTGAGTTACATAAATGATTTATTGGCAGCAGTTTATAAATGGATTTATTGGCAGCAGTTTTATAGTGGCTTGATCAAACCCCTGAGAGATACATTATCCTGACTGTATAGATCTTCTCTGTGCCACCATGAAGGCAAAGAGAATTATAGATCAAAAGATTTTGTCCTGAAATTTTTATAACTAGTTTATTTGCTTCAAAATAGAGTTAGAGGGGGGTCAGGGAAATCTATTGCTCAATAGGGAGATTCTGCATTTAATAACACTTTATAAGTTTGATCCTATTTATAATCACAACGTACAAATACAATGGAATTGTAATCATCCATCCATGGCAATGTTATCATCCATCTGCCACTGTTTCTGTTTGCATGTACATAGCCGGAAAGAACAAGTCCTTATTTGTCTAGGTTTATACTTCAAAGATGTTACAAGCTATACAAGCTTTCTTTTCTTCCCACCAGGTGGGGAAGTTAATGCTCCTAAGAATAAAAGGTCTTGACTCTAAAGTAGTTTGGTAGAACCTTCCTAATTTAGAAAGTTCCTCTTTTACAGATGGATGGTAAAGGTACACATTGATATAAAGTGTTTTCAGTCCCTGGAGAACAATTTCATCAAATATTATGTATTCAATATTAGCAAAATTCTTGAAAGGTAGAGGACCAAAACAAAGCCCCGGAATCTTCCATAGAGCTGAAATAATGCTTGCATCTAAGTCCTCAGATCTACTACTTCAGTCACCTCACTTGTTTCTAGAGACAGTCATTGATTGCACTGCACTCTAAGATTTTGTTCTCATACAGATAATCAGATACTAATGCAATCACAGAAACATAGACATTTGTGCTGGAAGGAATCTTAAAGATTATCTAGTTCCAAATTTTCTACCACAGCAGCGGAACTTTCTACTAGATCAGGTTTCACAAAGCTCCATCCAGCCTGGCCTTGAACGACACTGCCAGGGATGGGGCATCCACAACTTCTCTAGGTAGCCTTTTCCAGTGTCTCATCACCCTCACAGGAAAGAACATCTTCATTATATCTAATGTAAATCTACTCTCATTTTGGAGCCATTAAATAGACCCCTTGCCCCACCCCTACATACCCTTATAAAAAGTTCCTCTCCAATTCTCTTGCAGGCCCCCTTTACACACTGGCAGGCTGCTACATGATCTCCCTGGAGTCGTCTCCAAACTGAACAACCCCAACACTCCAACTGTCCACATCCTTCTTATGCTGGATGTCCCAGAGCTGGATGCAGCACAGGTGGGAGTCTCACAAGAATGGAGTAGAGGGGGAGAATCACCTCCTTCAATTGCTGGCCACATTTCGAGGAGGAGCTACTCCATGGTTTTGCCAGGCACCAAGTTGAGACTGACAAGCCTGTAGTTTTTTGGGTTTTCCTTATTCCCCTTTTTAAAAATGGAGGTTGTTTTCCCTTTTCAGTGGAACTTCACTGTACTCCCATGAGTTTTCAAACATGATAGATAGTGGCTTAACTACTTCATTTGCCTCAGGTCCTTCAGAACCCACGGATGCATCTCATCAGAGCCCATGGACTTGTGCATGTTCAGGTGCCTTATATGTTCTTGAACCTGATTTTCTCCTACTGTGGATAGTTCTTCATTCTCCCAGTCCCTGTCTTTGTTGCTGTGACTTGGGCAGTGTGACTGGAGCATGTGCTGGGGAAAAATGAAGCAAAAATATGATTAAGCACCTCAGAATTCTTCAAATCCTGGGCAATCGGGTTCCTGTTTCCTTTCAGAGAGGGTTCATGTTTTGCAAAGAGTGAGCTGAAAATGCCTTTTAAATTAGACTCATCCTGGTTAAGGCCTGCAACAATACAGACTGTTCTTATCACTGATGGACACACCTCTAGAAATCCATTTGCTTCACCTAAAATTAACCTTTGGAAATGTCTCTCGTGCTTCACTATGTAGAGGGAGCAAGCACTGAACTGAAGGCCCAAGAAAAAGTGCCTGTTAGGAATAGTGAATATCAACCCTTTGGGTGTGTACTTGGCACAGTGCTCAACTGTGTACTTATGTAGGAGTCATTTTAAAGTGTGCCATTGTTCTACTAATATGACACACTACAGTGTTACAATGATAATGCATTCTCTAAAACAGATTATTTCATCCACAGATGTTGTGTCACAAGCACAAGGAGAAAGATAAAAAGATATATTAACCTGAAGCAGAAGAGAGAGTTCTGTGCCTTGCCTCTGTATGCACACAGTTCGCCAAGTGGCTTGGCACAATTAAGAAAAAAGCACTGCTGGAACCTTCATCCAAAAGCAGACCCAGTTCAGCCGCAGATACTAGCTTAGCTAAAAGCCACTGGATTAGAATTTGGATGGAAACTGAAACATATACCTTGGTCTGAAATAAGAGGTGATTTAGTAGCTTAATGGAAACAGACACTGGCTGATTTAAAGTTCTTTTTGTCTACACTTTTCTTAAAGTCTCTCATGCTGTTATTATAACAACTGTATTGCCAGATGAAATAGCAACCTTTTGTGTAAATGGTTACTTTTGTGAATGCTTAGTTTCATGCAGTAGATTATCACAGCACAAAGACTACACAGCATTTCAGTGATATACAATGATGTTCATGTGAAGGAATAGTCAGTGTATCAAAAGTTTCAATATTTCTTTCAATTTTTAAGCATGTAAAGGTCTCTTACAATTAGAAGGTTTTATTTAAAAAATTAACCCCCTTCTGTGATTCTTTTCCCTAAGAAGCAATTAAAAAAAAAAAATGTAGAGAAAAAAGATATCTTTGTTAGCTGCTTAAAAATAATGGTGTTTTCAAACTAATTCCTTTCATGTATTAGAAAGTTTTCATGAAAAACTACTTAAAGCCAACAAAGAATTCAACTTTCCCCTGTTTAGTATCTGAGTTAGCTGGATGGGGAAAAGAAAGCATGACAAAAGATCACTGATGCAACGGAGAGGTTATTGGTTGTGGCTGAACAAAACCATTATAGGCAAGGGTAGAGGGTTGTTAGCAGGGGTCTTTTTCCCTCATCTCCTCAGAACAGAAATAAACTACATGTCTAACAAGTCTGGAGAAATCAGGCTTCTCCAAACATTTGGCTGGTTCTATCTTTATGTGTTACAAGAAAACATTGTGGATCACCATAATTGAGCCAGCCTAGCATTAGACACCTAACATTAAATTTAGGCCTGTTATGAATCTGCTCAATACCACTGGTCCATTTCATAGCTTGGTCACCTCCAGAATATTTTGGACATCTCTTGTCAAATTGCTTTCATTCCCTGAAGCAAGAACTGCCCTTTTCTTATTTAGAGCTAGAATGACAAGATGCACAAGGCCCAGAACTGTAATTCTTGATGGTCTAAACGGGTATTTAGCTCTCTGTGGCTTGCAAAGCTCTGTGTAAGCATAAATGAAGAGCAGTGATATAATTCCCTTTTGTGTGTGCTTTATAATGACCCACTGGGAAAAGGCCGCTCAAGGTTAATTATAACAAACAAGGAGAATGAAAGCATAAGACACACTCTGTTCTCTGGCCAGGCTTGAAGAGAGTATCACACTTCTTGTGTTCACAGCTCCTGCAGCTATTTCTGTAGACATTGCACGTCAAGCATTGGCTATGTACAGTGTACCTTGAGATGGGAATCTTGCCTTGCCTTGATAAAAATTATTTGGAGGGTTTCCTCTTACCCAACTTCTGCTACCAGAAAGTTACAGTCATCATCTCAGCTGGTCATCTAGACTCCTCAGCAGTCAACAGGAAGAGATGGCTGCCTACAGAAAATGACTCACTGCAGACAGGCCAGGACAAACCACTCTCTGGACACAGCCATACCCCTCCAGTGACTGTTAACTAGTTCAACTTGCTGCCTAAATACTAAATAGCTAAAATTAGGTGAGATGAATCCCACACAATGATGCTGTCAGGACTAGATTAAATTTCCTTAGGACAGGTCTGAGCAACAAAACGCCTTTGTTTTGCCATTCTTGGCAACTCTATTATGGAGCAAAACCAATCAAAACTAAACTCCCAGAGGTAATGATAGCAATGAAGACATCCTAGGCTAGATGTGAACACTGATGATATGTGGTGCCCTTGGTGCCCAGAGGGCTTATGCTCTAGTCCATGTTGCAATCATGTCTTTGTTTCACTGTGTAAACAAAGAATAAGGTAAGTCTAGGTGTACAAAACCAGTGCAAATTTGCTTTTCTGCACTGAGCCAATCAAAGCCCGTGGAGCATCAAAACAGAATTAAGGTGCCAAAATTTCAATACTTAGCACTGTGTTTACTTGTGCTCCCATGCAAGTCAGGGAGCAGCTTATATTAGGATTTTTGCTGTTCTCTAATGCTATGTAATGCCTTGCCCACCTCTTCTTCAATCACGTCTCACATAGGAACTACTGAACTGCAATGAATTTCAGCCTGGAAAAGTGAGCTCCATGTTGTTTTGTTCTGACAAATTGCACCATGCCCTGTCTTCCTGGGAAGCTGAGATCATAGGATGACAGAATAGAGAGAATAGTGGCAGGAAAAACTTGGTGCCAAATTAAGCTAGTTTGTGCTTCTGGATCAGAATTCTTAATGGAGAAGGAATAAAAAAAAAGGCTTCCTGTGGAGTCATGCCCATGTGTAATTGCAGTACATTTTTTGGAATTCAGTTTCATAGCAATTCACAGAGTTTGGAAAGGTTAGCTTACACTGAGAGCTGGTTTCATTCAGCCACCAGAAATCCATCAGATGTGTTTTAGGAAGATTTCCTGCTTCTACTGTTTAACATGTGCAGGACCCTGATGTGAACATTTGTGTCACACTAGCAAGTACTGTTGCTATTCAGGCAGGTCTAGTACTTTGCTGATTTCTCCTTTTCATACGTCAAAACAAACAAAAAAAAACCCAGAAGTTTGCTTCAAGCTAAAAATTTCATTATTCAAGGAATTTCTGAAAAGTAAATGCCATTTAACTGACTAGGTAGATAGCACCCTCTTTCTGCAGCAGATGAGGGAGGATTTGTGAGAGAAATGTAGTATTTGCAAGTCTGGAGAATTTTATACACTCTAACGATTTAAGATGATAAAGCCCCTAGCTGTTTGCTCTGCCACCCTACCAGAATTTATCATCTACTGTCAAATAAGGAGTAGGAAAAACATGAAGTGGCATCAATCTGTTCAGCCAAAAAAAGATGCATCATTTAATAGTTTTTGGCATAAGCATGAGGTGGACAGCTGGAGGCAGAAACACGATAAAAACCTTCCAGAGTAAGGTTACCCAAGCTGATCTGTTAGCTTCCCAAGTGAAGGGCTTTCAAAACATATTTTTCTAAATGTTTCAATCATAGCAATGGAAACAGGTTTCATTTGAGCTGCCTACCATTAGGTTTTGTGATGACAAATTGGATCTTTGAGTTCATCCTTAATAAAATAAAAAAAAGAAATCAGAATAAAGCAGAGATTGCACAGAAAACCTTTAGCCCTTCTATAGGCTATGGATGCTGTACTCAGAAATATTTGACTATTAAAGTCGTTTTATTATTTACAGCAAGAAATAATCATTTACAGTGAGGGATCACCTCAATGTTGCACAGAGTCCTACTGGTAACATTACTGAGGCAGCAGTCAATATCACCAAATAAGATGCCAGATTTCATCAATTTTATGCTGAAGACATGGTAGAGAAAAATTTCATTTTTTGGCATTTACCAAAGGGCATAAAATTGCAAAAACTTAGACAAATCTTTTGGTGACTCTTCAGATAGAAGTTGGAGCTACTTATTCTTGAACAAGCAGATAGGCCTTTGGCACTGAAGTCAAAGAGTGGTTACAGAGCAAAATTAAAGAACTAAAAGAAACCCAGAATTTCTAGAATGTATGCCAAGTCCACAAAGTTGACTGGGGCCAAGACTCTTAAAAGAACTTTCTTTTTAAATTTTAATGGCTATTTAATAAAGCTTTCTTGGCAGACATTTTACTTCACTACTGTTCCTAAAGATTTTCAAGAAAATATTTCATTTAGCCCTTCTTATTTCTTCTTTTTTAAGTCACTTTTGTGTGGGTCATGTGGCAACCAGCCTGAGTTAGAAAAGTAAGGCTTGATGTCCACAGACAAGCTCAGACACTCCTTAATTGCAGGCCAGATGCTATTGACCTTTCCAGGCTGCTCAAACCCAGTTGCAACTGAGGTCTGCTTGTTGCAGCATATTCTTCAGCTGAAAAACCAACTGAAAGGTAAGGTAGTAAAAGAGGAAAAACTGGAAGGACACATCAGATCTGGTTACAAACAATGTACTAAACCCTGGAAATGAAAACAAAAATATCAAGGCAATCTACACTGAATGCAAGACTAAGATAATGAATGGAGACATATTAATGTGTAGACTGATATCAGCTGAGAATCTGGCCCTCTACAATGTTTGTACACATAAAAGGTTATGAGTAGGCAGTCAAATTGTCAAATAATCTTCAGCTAGTTATGGACCTGCTGTGCCTGGGCAAACCAGCTGCTGTCATTCACCTCACACATTTTCACAAGAGCCATTCAGGAAAAACATCATCTTCACTTTCTTGGGACATGACTCACCCAGACTTATATGTGCCAGGGACGTTAGACCACCAAGTCACAAGAGAAACTCTTGTTCCAGTCTTCCTATCCAGGGAGAAATGCCCTCAGGAGCTGTGCTTTGAGAAATTTTGCAGATGCTCCTCTTTAGGTGATGTAATTCTGCCCTGCCCCTCATTTGGGGCTATGTTGTTAAAGCAATAACTTATCCTTAATTGTCTTGGGTGAACTTGTCAACACCAGACCTTTTTTGCTTCTTGTGTGCTTAGCAGATGCTCCTCTCCATCTGTAACAGTATGAAAGTATTATCAGGAGGAACATGCACAGACATATGCTCAGAAGTTATCTCAATAATTCCTTATATTTTCCACTCATTTCAGACTTTGAACCTTTATTTGTACAGTCAGTTATGCTGAATTCCTAGAAAAAAATTCATATATATTACAAAGAGCTCTCTAATGCCAAGACATACTTTTCCTCAGCCAGTTACTTTTGTCACAAATGGCAGTATGAGTAGCTTTTGGTATCACAGTCCTTTTAATTATTGAATCATCTATACCCTTCCAACTGCATTCCAAATTGTCATCCTCCTTTTCAGAGACAAGAATAATTTCCTGAATATAAGAGCACAGATATTTATTGTTGCCATTTTTTTTTTCACAACATTATATTTCCTCTCTCCAAACTATTTGAAAAATACTTAAGCCAGGGAGTAAGAATATATTTTTTAGATTAACTACTTCCTAAGGAAAAAACTGATCTAAGTTGGTGCAGCAGGTTTCATTTCAGCAGAAGAGTGGTTTTAATGAGATTTCCCCAAATAATTCTAACCAAGACCTTAAAGAGGTCTTAATTTTTATGAGCCTCAATTAATTGGCCAGTGTTGTGGCCAGGCTACAAAATAAAAATTAAAGGCAGAAATTTCTCTAAGCACTCCCATAAGCCTTATGGTCACAGGCAATAATGTCTTAGAAACAGCCCCTGATACTTGTAATGTTTCAAGCCTTCACTACAGACAGCTGTTAATTGACATTTAAGAGTATTTTAATTACGTACCAATGCATGGGCTAAACAAGCCAAAGGGGATGGGAAAATTACCAGCTGAAAACCAATTAATAACCAGAAATAATTTTTCACTTTTTAGTATTGCCAATCTGTTGGATCCTGAGGAATGCAAGATCCTTTCTAAAATCAGATCTTTAAATGTCAAAATTATCTTACTGTGCTTATCTTTCTGATGAAGTCTAAACATTTTCTAATACCTATAGGGAATAGTGAAGTGAGAGGGATTTTTTTGTTTGGTTTGGTTTTGTCTTTATAACTGTTTTCTTATTGCATTAGCAAATTAGAATATTCTTTGGCTGTCTTTGGTATGGTTTTCCCACTCAGAGCACTACTGAAAGGGACACACAGAAACCCCTCACTTCTTTGTGACCAGCACTGTCCCAACACCTGTCACTGCAGCCAAGACAATGAGTTAGGCACAAACTTAGCAAGATCATTTTTTCCATCTGGGATGTGTCCATGACATTGATTCATTAGTCAGAGATAAAGATATAGTGGTTTACAGGACAAGACAATTGCATTTCTTTCATATGTCCATCAAGCACAGAGCTTCTCATTGAGCTATCTAAATCCATAGCCAGAGACACAGAAATAGAGATGTAAAAAATGGCATTTTTTTATCCATAGTCTTATCAAATATGTCAATTATAGCTTACCTAAATCTTAAGGGCATGGATATATGTTTGGATATGTCTTCCTTTCATCCCTGTTCTTGATATTTTGTTTCAATTTTTACATTTCATCTTCTATTAAAACACAACATTGGAAATTAAATTAAGGGAGGGGAAATTATATTACACAAAAGGAAATTAAATTAAGCAAGATTGTTACAAGGCTGTGAAAGGTTTGACTGAAACCAGCCTTCCGAAATTAATGTCTTCAGACATCTCCTGGCACAGGGATAGCTCTCAAGCAGCCACCATGATGTTCAGGAGAGGCTATTTCTTTGGTAACCAGAGGCACTCATGGATACTGATCAGCGTTTCTGTCATGGCTCTCTGCTTCAAACTCAATGCAAATAAAATATTGGATGTCACCATGACTTAACTGGTCTTGCTCTTCATGGATTTGGTCGTTCTAACCATGGTGTCACAGTTAGGTCAGTGTTTCATTGTACCTGACAACTTACTTCTACCATCATGAGACTCAAGTCAAGAAAGACATAAAACAAAAAGGATATTACAAAAGCAAGTAGAGATTGTGATGAACATCCTGATCTAAGAGTGGTGGTGATTTGAAAGCCTGCTTTCCACTTAGCTAATTTTTCAGAATCTTTCCCTAAGCGTCCACTACTGGCCCTTCATTCCATAAGGTATTCCCAGGAAAAGGAGAGACACTAGAAACCCTCTCCATCTTTGAGGGTGGAAAGAGAAGGACACAGATGTAGGAATCCAAACAAATGATGGTATGACAGTGCCTCTGTAGATGTTGTGAGCTGAAGGGCTTAGAGGAAAGAAGACACAACAACAAGAATTCAGGGCTGATGGTCACTGAAGGTCACTCTCCTCCACTCCTCCCCAAGTTTCCACAGCATATTTTCCCAACCACTAATGAAATCTAATTTTAAATTCCATGCAGATGGAAAAGACTAGTTATTTATTCACTGTGTGTAATCAGAACTTTCAAAAAAAAAAAAAAGAAGAAAAAGGAAAAAAAAAAGGAAAAAAGAAAGAAAAAAAAAAAAGCCCAGCAGGGTAGGGTAACCTAACAAGATGCTATCTGTCAGAAATCTTAGGGTTGAAAAATATTAATGACATGAAGTCTACTTCCTGCCTAACAGAACTGGTTCAAATTCATAGAATGCCATCCATAAAATTACCTCATTCTCACAATTGGGTTGGAAAATTTTTATTTTTTTCCTGAAACACATCCAGTTTAATTTAAACACTCATGTGTACAAGAATAGCCTTGTAGCTTCTGTGGTATGCAGACACGGTCACAAAAGAATTGAGGCGTTTTGGAGAAGTACAAAGTACTGCTCTACCCCAAACTGTAGAAAAGAGAGAACTGATGTGCTAGGGATATTACATTTGCATCTCACTTAATTTGTTATAATGGGTGAATGGAAGAAGAGAGACAGGGAGGGAGGGAGGGAGGAAAAAGGAGGAAAAAAAAAAAAAGGAAGGAAAATGAGTCAAACAGGGAAAAAAAAAAAACAGTCCAATGCCAATGAAAAAAGACAGTTTTTTCAGCATTTTCTGAGTACAAAAATCAGTGTGTAACAAGGGTTTACAAGGTTCGAAAAAGACACAGTGAACATGCAAATTCCATATAGGCATGGTATTGGTTTTTTGTCCTTTTCATCCTTTAAGTCATGCAGGACCATAACTTGTGCAGCTGAGTAGAATGAAATTTTTAAACCTATGACTTACAATAAAAAATTTGTGATTAGAGTATTTTACTCTCCATAACACTAACTTAAAGAGTTTGATAATACTTCAGTGAAAAACAGGATTATTCTTTCATAAACTATCTTAAAAACAGATATGTCTGGATTTTCATAAATCAGATGTTCAGAAACTTCACATTGCAAATGAATGTTAAACCATGAAACATTGCAGTGCATCTTCTGGTCTGACATCTACCTGCTCCATTTACCTACAAGCTGGGTTGTGGGGGATCTTGTTTCATTTTAGTAGTTGAGATAATTACTGTGATCATATAGTCTAATACATAAAAAATCATGCAATGGCATCATTAGTTTCATATACCATGATAAATATGGTACCAATCAGAAAGTTTTTCTGAACCTTACCTTTGTGATTTCAATTAAAGGAAGGCAAAAGCACAAAACAAAACAAAAATAGAAATCTGTTGAATAATACAAATTTCCTCCAAATGATTTTTCCATATTTGCTGCCAAAGTAAACACATGGTACATGTTAGTCTGTCGGGTCTGCATTAATTTGTCGGCTGTAGGAACTGCAGTGATCCATTTGCCAAAACCTGCTGCACTAAATCCCACTGTTTTTAAATTGTAACTCCAAACATCCTTTTAGGCTTGCAAAGGATTTTAAGCACAACTTACATCTATAGCATTTCTAAAATTGTTCTCTGCACATCTTGAAATTCTTGGCAAGGGCCAATTTAACCAGCCTGGTCACAAGTTGATTTTCAGTTCCTTTTTTATCTAATTGCACAAGTTTTAAAATAGTGTCACTGTCATCTGTGACACAGAAGGCAAGGATGTGCTAAAGTGGTTTGATTCACTTCTTCCGAGCTGTGCAAGTAGTCCAGAGACCAGCTGTGACTTGACACAGTAAAGGATGTGGGATCCTGAGATTTCACTGCTTTCTATGGAAAAAGATACCTCATCATGCTCTCTTAACATGCAAGTGGACTTTTTGACATTCCTTAAAAATACCTAATTTTTTTAAGGATCCTTGATGGTGTCATCATAGTTTCTTTATTAGGTTATGTTCTGATGAGAATCCTCAGTATGTCGCTCTAAAGCAATGCACAGGAAATTAAAGAGGAACACACAGGCTGTCCACCAATGCAAAAAATTTAGTCTTTGTGCATGTCTATTGCAAGAACACCTTATATCAAATTCCTGGTTCCTTTTCCAAAAAATGGTTCCTTTTTTGCCATTGAATTAGAAGAATCCTCAATGTCTTCCCACATATCTAGCAAATCTTTGGGAGATGTAGTAAACAAAAAAGTCTTAGTGTGATCATTATTAAACTTTTCTTTGTGGCACATAAAGTCTGCACAGTCATAACTGGGTAGCTGCTTGGGCCAGGATGAACAAAATGAAGTTAAACAAAACCAGAATAGGAAAAGCAGGCAAAGGACTCTGAGGCCAACTGGAGAAGAGCAGAATAAAGACATGAGAGAGGGAAACCAAGAAAAAAAGCAGCAGATACTGAGATGGGGAGGTTTAGTGATGGGAGAGGAGAAGAAGAAAGGGAGAAAGGCATAATCACACTTCTATGGCTCCTGCATTCCCCTGTCTCCCAGTTAGAAGCAGCTGCCAGCAATATTGCACTCTGGCACCCCTCTTCATGCACACTGACACCAAGAACCACCACTATTTTTCCTCAGCAGCTCAGTAGCCATTTCTAGGGATACTGGGGAAAAAAAAAAAAAAAGAAGAGAGTGAGAATCCCTGAAAAGATTAGTGGCCAGTTTGGAGGGGGTTTTGTAGGAAAAGGGAAGTTGATACAAATAACCTAATTGCAGCAGAACAAGTCATTTCCCTCACTAAATTAGTGCTTATAATTTAAAATTCTCAAGTGCACCATAATTTTTCCAAATGAGGAATTCTGTCTTTTTAGCTAAAGCAAAAGAGCAACTGATTTAATGCATTTCAGAGTTATGTGACTTGATCTAGAGTCTAAATGTAACTTTCTTCAGGGTGCTTTAAACAGTCATTAATGCTTCAAATTCCAGGATCCAAAAATGGCAACTGGAAAGGAAGTGCTTGAGGGACCCCATTGACACCATCAGCTTACATCTTGCAGCAAGTGGGATCAATAAGAAGAAAATAAGGAACATGAGGATTATTCTCATTGAGGATATTCAGCCAACATATTTCATCATTTTTTCTCACCTTCATTCTGAAAATTAATTTTCAATTAGGACCCTTTTAAAAATACATATAAAGAGCATTGAGACACTTTTCATTACTTCCTTTCAAATATTATTTTACCTTGGCGTAATATTGACAAAAATTTCTAAACCATTTCTGCACTTAATTAACTTGCTCAGATCCTTGGTGAATTACAAGTTGTATTATCTCACTATATTTTCACCTGCAAGTCTTTGGTCACACATTATTAAAAATATAAGTAAGAAAACCTTGATGGCTGAGAAGACTGAAACTATTGGATGGTCTATTACCTGTCACAATTTTTCTATAGTCTTTTGATGTAGAGGTGACCTAAATAATTTCACATACCTCCTAACTCAGGAAAGAAGCCTGAAATACAATAACACTTTTCCTTGATTTGTTTGCCATTATGACTGAAATCTGTGTAGGAGAAAGGCATTGATCATCTCTTGTGCCCAAGACTCTCTACCTGATGAATAAGGAGTCCCTTCTAGACTTTTGTTTCCATTCATGTTGTGTGGTCTTCTCAGAATGAGTGATTTTCAGATGAACCACAACCAAAAAATGAAAATATCCTTCAACAGCATATTTCTCCTCAATTTCCTAATTTTTTTTCCTGTTTGTAATTCTCATATTAACTTACAAAACCCTTTCCAGAAACTGACAGAATAGACTATGAAAACACAAACACATATACAGATGATACAGATACAGACAAAAAGTGATGCAATTTTAGGAGATATTAAAAGCCATAGAAAAATGCAGATGGGAAATATGTGCTGAGAATGGAGCAGAAGAAAGTCTTTACATGGAAGTCTGGGCAATAAACCGGAGAGACTCTTCAGAGTATCTCCAATTTTGGATGGCACACAGACACAGAGGGTAAGATCCTGGCTAGATCTCAGCCAGTAGCACGACTCCCATTAGCGTCAGTGCGGTCATGATTCAATGCACAATGTATAAAAGAGACTGCCAGGTCTTCTGTGCTCCTGGGAAGAAGAGAGGGCCTGTACCACCTTATACCTACCCTAAGTGATGCTCAGCTCTCACATACAAGGTCCCTCCAACATTTGAGACTCTTCTCAGGACAACTGCATTTGGTTTTGATTCATGGGGAAATCCATGCCGTTACACAGTTTCCAAAGCCTGTATGTGTCGCCAACTAACCACAGAAGTGGATTCCAGCATTTCCTGTGACATTTAGGAGGAAAGTCAGGCCAGCTCTGCATGGTTTTCAAAATCCCAGTCTTCACATAAAAGTTGTTTTGGGGGAAGGAGAGGAACATTTGAGTGCCGCAAGCACAACCAGTTTCTCAAGAAGTATTTCTGCTCCCTGCAGCTGGCCAAGAGAGAAAATATCTAAATTACTATCTTCATCACAGGCACACATAAACTTTACTGGTTCAGAGGAAATAGCAAAGCATACCTGTGTTTCAGAGATTAAGCCAAACTTTTTGTTCTGTCTCTAAACAGAACATGATTTTGTTTCATATCCCCTTTTTTACACATTTATGTTTTCCTCCTGGAACTTGTGCTTCCCTGTGAATTGAGCAGTCAGCTCCCACATAAGGCCAAGAGTGCTTTACGACTCACAGTCTGTCTTCAGTGTTGACAAAACTTACCCTATTTCATCTTCATCTTTGAGATGATAAAATTTGATTCAGAGACCAGAGGTTTTTCTGAGATCATAAGGGATCAGTAATGTTCAGGGAAATCTCAGGGAACGGAGGCCATCTAGCCTTGGGGACAAAGGAATGAGATCTTGCCCTGGGCAGTCCTGAGGTGCCCCAGTGATGTTTGCAAATATGGGGCAGTAAGGGTGGTATCTGCACCCTCTGGCAACACACATAGAAGAGGCTCAGGGATATATTCCACTGAGTAACACAGGGACAAAGGTTTTAATGGTGTTATGCACTAACAGGTGAGACTGTTCCAAATGGAGTGGTTAATCTCCATACTTTGGGTGGGTAAACTTGTAGAAATACATTTTAACAACCCTTAACACATAATTCTTTCACAGATCTACAGGTTTTCTCCTGTTTAGACCATGCTTTCTAATTCAAAATGTCTAAAAATCATACTGCAAACCTATATACCTGCAAGTCAGATAGAATCCAACATGGAATCCCTTGCTCAGCTCCAGCAAGGCCTGCCACTGCAATGTCTTTCCTTGCTAAACATTTCCTACTTACCAGGTTCTGCAATACTCGTGTAACATTCTGCTTGCAAGTGGGCCCCCTCTTACTCATGTAGCATTTGGAAAATGCTATGGCTCAATTTAGTGCTATTTGATAAGGCTTAAGAAGCTTATAGGAAAACTGTACCTGTATGCCATGGCTTCTGCATATGGTTACAGCAAAGAAACTGAGAAAAGTAGCTTTGAGAAATATGTTGTGTGCTTTAGTGGAACATTAACCATGATTAATCAAGTATAACATTTTCTTTTAGCTGGTACTGAGTGAAAAAAACACATTCTTTAGGAGGGCTGATCCAGGACTATCCTGTCAGCTACTATTTAGCTGTCCTGAGGGCTGCTTTGCAGTTAGTCACAACTTTGGATTCAAGATTTCTTACAATTGTATTTTTGCCTTCCACAGGTGAGGACCAAAGGCTGCCTACTCTTGCACTTTGAAAGGAGAGAAGGAACAAGTGTGGGCTGTGTAGCTGGAAATACAGTCTAAAGACAGACACTGCTGCCATTTCTGCCATACATAGTGGGAAGGATAGCAGTACCAACTACTGGTTTGAGGGGTTAGTTCCATCTTTGTCTGTTGTGTAATAGAAATCTCCACAGCTGGTATCCCACTGGTGTCCCACTGGTGTTCTCCGCCACTCCATGAGCTGGCACTAGGATGGAGCCACAGGTCAGCACACATCCAGAGCTGCCCCTTACAGTTCTGCCCAAACCACAGCTGTTACCTCTCCCCAGCTGGGCAGTGGTTTGTGAGGAAAGAAGCACAAGTAGAGCAGCTGGCGAGCAGTGTGAGTTAAAGGCCCAGGCAGTGGTCAAGAGGCACAAAAGGGAAAATAAAGTACCACACCCTGAACTGCATCCATTTCTACGAGAAGAGAACTGGAGACAAGAAAAGGGACACATGACTGCTGGGATCCCTGTCAGTGGTGAGTCCAATTCTATCCATCACTTAGAAACACAGAAGTAGCCCAAGAAATGCCTCAGGACACAAAAAAAGGGGCATGGTTGCTTTGAGAAGAAAAAAATAAGCCCTGATAGAGCAAATTTCTTTAAAAACAACAAAGTAACACACTAAGATCCTCGTTTGATCAAAAAATGAAAAGGTGCATTCAATAGTTAGTTATTATAAAGAAAAAGAGATTGGATTTACTCTGTTATCTGTAACCCTTCAAACCCAGCTGTTTAACATAGCCCATTTGGCCTATAACTGACTTAGAAGCCTTTCAAGGACAGGATCAAGGAATAAATGCACAAAATCATACAGTGTGTTGAAGGATTTACCACTATTTTCAGTGTGTCCTCCTCAAAGGAAAATTGTCTTGTTCAAAATATAAAGAGGGGGCGGGGGGAGCTACTGATTAAACCATAGGAACAGGTACTGGTTTGGGGTAACACACATTTGGTAACAGTACAAGGCCATTCATTTCTATAAACTAAACCTGGCTGGAGCAGTGTACTAACATGAGGTGACAGTGTATATATTGACTTAATAAGTGCAGATGTTACAAACATTTTAACAGGTGCATGTTGTTAGATACGTGTCCGGGGAAGATGAAAATGGGCAAGATCAGATTGAGCAGGATATTTGACCAAACTAAATTACCTAGAGGCAGACTAGTTATATTTGGAATTATTATTGACATAAATTCAGTACATTATCCTGAGGAGAAAACATTTTTCACTGTTCAACCACATCAAGTCTGTAAATCAGACAACAGCTTTGTTCCCTGTCGTGTAAAAAAACCATTGCCTTACCATGAACTGTTACTTAGGAATTTCTTCCAGATAGATTCATTTCCATTACTGTCTGTGTAATGTTTATCATTTTTTATTAACAGTTAAAATAAACATATTGATATTAATCAGTTACCCACAACTCTGATGAATCAATCATCTGCTTTGTAGTTGTTTTATAAATGCCTTATCCTTCTAGATTGGTCTGATTTGCTAATACTGAGGTGACTGACCTCCATTCAAAATGTGCACTGTTAAATTCAGGATCATACATCATGTACTTCTGTTTCCCATTTTTTATCAGCAAAAGGGCTGCGAATAAACTGGAAACAACTATTAAAATTTGCAACAATCAGTAATGAATATGTTCAAAATTGTCAAATGTTCTACTGAACGTGGTTGTTAAAAACCTGAGAGTGATGTAGGAGAATAACTAAATGAGCATATTCAAACATCATTTTTCTTTCATTCCCTGATTCCAGAATTAAATATGCTTTTTTGTAAAAGATGCCAGGTTTTTTACTTGCTTTCAAAGACAGCACTTTTTCTTAAGGAACTGAGTTGAAAACATCAGCTCATTTCATATACTAAACCACAAAGATCCCTTCATTTTGCTCCCAGCTCTATGAATTCCTATTTTTTTTTTATAAAGATCAATTATAAAGCTATTGAAATTAGTCAGAATGAACACAAATAAGTCAGACTTCATTTAATGCAGCAAATGTTTGTGGTAAGAAAATTTAGGGAGAAGAAAAACAAAACCAGGAACCAGATAAAACTTCCTGTTTGCTGCAGAGAAGCAATTGGTCTTTAGCTGCATATTTCTGAGATAAATATTTAGTAAAACTAAGTCTCTTTTAAAAAATTTGGGATCTCATTGCTGAAATCAGCTATGAAATTTTGCTTCTTGACAGAGGTTGGACTGTGTTCTTTTCTGCAAGACAGGAATTTTACTGCCTTGAACTGCCAGAACTTTTCATCCAAAATAATAGATAAATTCCTCAAATTAATTCTTCATCTTCATATTTGGCTATCAGGCAGAGTAATCTCATCAAGCAATAACACTTTGTTACCAGAAGGGTATAAATGATTGCAGACCAAGTTCAGTGAATGCATATTTTACATGTACAGCTTAAATATATGTTGTATGAGCATATATAGGAAGGAAATGTTTCACTTTTTTCAAAGAAGGTATTAATTTACTATCTGTGTATTTTAAACTAGGCATGCTATCTCTTTTAGTGGATTACTATATTCTGTGTGCCTGCTATAAAATGGGACATTGGAATCTAAAATTTAAATTAGGCAAGAAAATAGTGCCTTGGTCTATATAGGTAAACAACAACGCCTTCTTGTCCAGGGAGGTCTGCAGAGGCATGAGAGGCTTTTGGGGATAGTGCAGTGCAGTGCCTTCCAAATCATCTCATTCTGTGATTTTGTACAATGATGTGATTAGTCACATCTCCTATTCCAAGGCTGCTGTGCTTTCATGAAAATCATTTGGCCTGAATTTCTGATGTCTTAGCTAAATGCCTTGACCGTTGGAGTACCACGATAAAAGTGGTAACAAGATCAAGTCTCCCCTCTTTATCTGTGTGCAGTTTCCATCTCCAAAGAGATGAGTCAACAGGAACAACTGCTGCAGTGACTTCTTGGAGGTACCATCACCAAAGGTTTTCAAATGAAGCTGGACGAGGTGCTACATAACCTTATCTAGGCTTCCTTTCCTACAAGAAGTGGAACCAGGTGATCTTTTGCAGTTCCTCACAAGCTGGGCTGTTCTATGATTCTATGAACCCTCTCATTCCACTCAGGAAATGAGTCCCTAACACAAGTCATTACTTAGGCACACCCAGGAACACATCCCTATTAATTAGCTTAAGCTGTTTGCTGCCTGTAATGAATCTCATTGTTAAAGAATATTCAGGGTGGGCAGTGCAGCTCTGTCTGAGCTGCAGTCCTTCCACAAGAAGATCTTTAATCTCCAATGCGTCCCTGCTGGTGAGGAACAACCTGCAGTATGTAGTGTATCACTGTATGCAGTGATAAGTGAGATCATAAAACCTGTACATTATTTTGAATAAATTAAGCCTCATATCATTACTTGCCATTCCTTGACACATTTTTTGCTGACACCTATGTCCTCAGAACCCTATTTGCAGGGCCCTCTCCTTCAGCATTCAGGTACTTACATCTCACTGCCTTCAAATGTATTGTCTACATCAGGCTAGACAACTCTGTGGAAAGACCTACACCTACAGGCTATAGAAAAAACCCCAATATTTCATCAGAAATTACATCACGTGTTTTTAAAACATCAAAAGGATTTGCAGGGGAGGGGAGTGATGGACAGGGTTGGGGGAAATTGCTGCTGTTTAATGTTATTCTTACCATCCTCTCATTCCTCTTTTACTGGAAGGTTCCTAAAACATCTTATTGAGGCAAGCATGCTAACCAGTCTGTAGCTGTGTAGAATACAGAAGGTGATTTTTGTCATGTCATGTTGGCACAAAAGCCTTAGCTATGACAGTGCAGATGAAGCCACCTTAAAGGCAGGCATTTTGCTTGACCATTTAGCTAAGCTGAGGCCTGTCTTTCCTAAGGCTTTTTCATCTGCTCAGAAGATCAGTCATGTTGCAAATGAAGAAGTGTTTATAACACAAATGCCCAGGGCTGGACTTGATTTAAATGAATTCTGACCTCAAATGAAAACCATTTGGAGCTCTGATTTCAGCTGATAAAACTGGGTTTTGACTTTTAATTACCATCTTAGTATACCATACTGAGGTGGAAATGTGGATTCAGGATGACTCTTAGAACTCCTCTTAAATATCCTTTTAGGAAGCCGGCTTCCCAAAAGGAAAGTCCAAGCATACTAAGGAGGAATTGCTCAAGACTTCCAGAATAAAACCGTGGAAATATTAAACATGTGCAAATTCATTCCATATCCTGAACTCCTGGAGTCTCAGAGCAGACTAAAATTAGCATAACATTTCTGAGGTGAGATCTCTGTTAAATGCTTCCCAGACATTTCTCCACTGGAAAACTTCTCCAGTGAGCAGAAGCAAATGGAGAAAAGCAAACAGGATTTGAGCATCCAAGTCCTTTAGGCATCTTTGGATATCCTAACTGTGATGAAAACATTTTTCACAACAAACAGGTGTTCTAAAATAAATGCAATGTATATTTGTATGTGTAAAATGTAATGAAGCAGACCAATGCTAATTGCATTACTTCCCTTTTCCTGATTGGATTTTATTCTGGTTGAAGGAAACACAGATTAGGTGTACCATGTACCATTAGCTTTCAACTAAATAAAATGCACCGAAGTGAAATGTTTGTTTGCATGAATGATAGTTATGAGATAATTTTAGAAAAAGAGACACCAATAAATATTTGATAAAGATACAAGTGTAAACTTCCAAAATTGCCCTTAGAAAAAAATTTTAAAGAAAGGCAGCAGTTGCAGAACTTAAACTTTTTGTGCATGACTGTAGCAATTATCTCCCATATCATCAGGTTATATGAAATGTCTCACAATATCCAGGAATGGTAACTCAGATCTTCCAATCTTTCTGCTCTTTACTTTGTTTGACTACCCATAAAGCGTGAAGATTTTGAACTTTAAGGCAGTAAGTGGAACCAGACAATTATTTATTAACAGCATCCAGCTGGGAAGAACTTTGATGGCAGAAAGCAAACCTTTTTCAATACACATGTGACCAGATTCTTTTCGCATTAATTGAGATTGACTGCTCTTCTCTAAGGCTCCCCCAGAGCATGCAGTAAAACACACTTCTCATTTAAGAGCTCGACATGCCAACATGTCTTGAAGCACACTTCCACAAATTCACAACACACTGGGCAGCTCTCATCTAAGTCACATAACTCCCACTCAACCCTAAAATTACAACCTTTTGTTGTTTGGGGTGTGCAAAGAGTGAAACTGCAGCAGGAACCTATTCCTCCATGGATCTGTATTGCTGGGATGCCCAGAAACCCCAAATGCTGTCTGCTGCTGGGTTTTGTGAGGTGTCAGACAATTGTTCATCCTCCAAAGGACTGTGGGCATGCTGAGCACATATTTGCAACTTGTGATAGGATTCCATATTTTACTGATAAATGTACTGTGGGAATACTTACTAAACTGTGAAAGATAATGAAATACATGCAAACCAATCCTGGGTTGTGTATCAGGATGAATTCTACCATCAGCATGCTGACTGACTCATTCTGCTCAGAATGAGAACTGGCTTGTCCTCAATGGAAAGGTAATTTTTTTTTTTTTATATTTTTAATTGGAGCATATTGCTCTGTTGACACTAGTGAATCAAATGTTCCTTGGACCTTTTTTTGGCATCTCAGCCAACCATCACAGCAGACCCCTGATCCATGTGAGCAAACCCTCCTATGCCAAAAGCAGAGCTAGTTTCAATAAACAGAAATACTCCTTGGCACTGTGCAACTTACTAGCACAAACCTATTTTGTGGCAGATGGATTGAACCCCTCCATTGAATGTGCATTGTAAGAAACTTCAGTGACACCCATGATATCAGTCAGGGTAGAACTTAGACAGAGCTTATTCAGTTTCAGCTATGAACATAGCTGGCTTCTGATGAGAGGGTTGAAGGATTTGATTGCAGCTGCTTTGCAAACCTGCAGACTGGAAATTGAATACTCAGGGCAATTGCAAACATGAAAAACACATTCATTCAGCTTTGCACAGAGCTACCAAGTTCAGACAGTGAGAGAAATATGCATTTGGATTCACTAACTGCTCTCTGACTCCATTATTGCTGACTCCCTTGAACTTGGAGCCCAAAACACATTTACGTGGTGCAGAGCTTAGAGAAACGTCTTTGCTGCATCTGTACAACACCAAGGCATCCCACTGCACAGATGGTCTCCAGTCACTGCATTTTTCAGCATAAGTGTGCATATATCAGCTCACAGTCCCAGCTCCTCAGCCTTCCTGCCCTACAGACCTTTGTGTCCTTGCCAAGACATTGGACATCCCTAGGAGAACACAGATCCTATTCAACTAAATTAAAAAAAAAAAAAAAACCCTCAACACACAGAAATCAGCTGCAAATGTTCAGGATAGAAAAACAAGCCAAAATGTGCTTTTCTGATTTATTTTCTATATTTAAAAAAATAAAATGCGCTGAACATTTGTAGTTCATTTGTGATATTATGACTTCCTATATTGCATAGTTTTAATTTGTTTGTCTTATACTTTACAATTGTTGGCTGTTCTTGTCTCCTGCTTTTATCCAGATTCAGAGCAGATCTTGAAGTCTGCCTCACTGTTTTAGGAGAGAATTTATTATGATAGCTGCCATGGATATTTTCTGCTAGATGTTGACCTGTTTTAAGAAGAGATCGAGATTAGGCAAAATAAATGAGATAATGCCTGTCTTTGTTTAAAGATATCTAATCGTCAAAGCACATTCCTATTACAAGTACACACATTTACACGTTTTTGTGCCCAAACTCAGTGTAATTGTGTGGAGGAGTGCAGCCTTTTGGCCAGATAATGAATGTAACACATGATAGAACACTATAGTACAATGTTTTTTCTGGCATCAGCTCAGGATGACTGCAGTCATTAAGGGTGAAGCCTTATTATTAAAGGACACACTCCCAGATTAAGCAGAAGAAATCAAAATAAGTAGTCTAGTTCATAAGTGTAGTGATACTGAAGTTAATTTAAAGGTTAGCAATTTTATATATATAAAACAAATATTCTTTGCATGTTGAAGGAACACCTAGGATATACATCTGATGCATATATATATATAATAGGCTATATTTCCTTTTTAATACTGTAATACTTTCAGCACCACTGATTAAAACCCAGTTGCTGACTGTAGAATTTCAGCCTAATGATGGGCGATAAAAACTGCAGCAGTCATTGGTAAAAGTAACAACCTGAGGGGTCAGGAATGAGGACAGCAAACTGAAATGTGCCTGAACTCACAGTGGGGTGGCAAATGAATGATGGGAAGTCAGAAAACACCCAAAGACCGCATTGGCTCTGCCTTAAGAATCTTTCTACATCCAGTTTGTCAGCAGGAGAATGTTTGTCCTACATCTGGCCACCCTTAATGACATCTCAGACCATAGGACGGACCCACGGACCCTTCCCAAGCTGGGAAGGAGCCTGGCCAAGGTAACTGCCAGGTGTTGAATAGCAGCATCTGGGGATGTTTGTCAGAAGAACTGGGAGGTGCTGGTTTGGGTGTGCAGCAGCCTCTATAAAAGTCAGCTTCCAGCATACAGGTTTGTCCAGTATTGGTGACTGAAACAAATGGGGCTCAATTGCAGACCTGAACCCATGCTCTAAGACAAAATAGGTCGATTTTTAGGGAGCAGCAGATATAGAGTAATTAACATTACTCTTAAGAATCTGTCATCATATGGGTAAAGCCAATGGGGGCTTTTCCCATAGCAAACTGTGTCCTACGTTCCTTATCTCATGTAGGATGTTCTACTAACCTCAAAAGCAAGAATTTGTCAAGTACAGGCAGCCACAAAATTAACAAAATTTAGTTAAATTATACTGATAATTTAGTAATAGATTGAAAACATCAATGTTTGCATTATTCTTAGACAAGAAGTATATTGATTTTTACCTTTCTGTCTTGATCCCAATGGTCATCAGTTCCCTCACAGAGGAGTTTACTTTCCATTACTACATTATATGCATAAACTTAAACCTATAAGCTTTTAATTCATGTTTATATGCATGCAGCTGTAGATACCCCTGTGGTACATACTCCCTATGCAGTGGTTGATATTTCTGCAGAAGTGCAGAAATACATGAAAATCCCTATTGATTTCATCAATGATCCTCAGAAAGTACAGTAGTCATCCCACAGAAATCTGAATTAGTAGCTCTGCTTTCATCCTCCAGAGACCTTCACTACCTTTACAAATGAAAAATATTTGCTGCAATCCAGCACAAGTTATGTCCCTGTGGGAGGAGGAAGGAACAATTCAGCCATTCCTCAGTGAAACAAAACCAAAAATTTATTTTAAAGCTGAGCAAACAACCTTTTCTCAAGGATCTATTTCCTATTCAATTACTTCTACTGGGAAGTAATTTCTCTCTCTCTCCCAGGACTAGTGAAGGTCTAAAGGGGGGTTTAAAAGAAATTCCTATTTTAAAAAGACTAACAGTAAGGAGTACAACTTCAACTTTATTTTCCTGTTATGATAGGAGAGATATTTTTCTTCTGTCTTTTCAAGATGTTCCATATCAGGTTAAGAAATGGAAATCTTACCTCTAATTCCAGTCCCATTCAATAAATAAATATTGGTACACTATCACAAAACAACTACTAAGCAAGTTAATGTTCTGAAATTTGATTTCTAGTACCTAGGATCCTGAATACCCTTATGGAAGTCTGAAAAGAAATGCAGAGTCCACCATCAGACAGTTTTGTTGGCATGGATTATTTTCTTTCATACACTTCATTATATATATATATCTTCTTTTAGGTATAAATACCAAGCAGATTTTTGTAGCAGTTTTTGGTTAATAATTAATCCATTTGCTTTAGAAGGAGCTTTGGAGTTTCATGAAGGCCACCAAAGCAGCTGAAGAGACTGAACAAATGGGAAGATCCAATGGGAAAAAAAAAATGGTTTTTGCAACTTTGCAAAATTTAAATATAAAGCATAGAAAACTCAGAATGGTGGGTGTTGGAGGTGTGGAAACACAACACAGTGATTTTGTCTTCTAACAGACACTTTCCAAATTTTTTTACTGCCTAATTGGGTGTTTTTGGGACGTCCTGAGCTCTCTTTCCTCCTAGAACTATGAGAACATAAAAATGTCAGTGAGACCTCTCACTGTTTTTTGACATCCCCATTAACCATGGTAACAGATCACAGAAGACACGCACCAGACTCTCTCTCTTCAGTCTGGGAATAAGATATAGCAGCATATTATAGCCTTTCGTTCATTCCTGAGTTTAAGTCATTCTACCATGATATGCCAAGAAAAAACCTAAAGGTTGTGCTTACTCAAGATTTTACCCAGAACCAAGAGTTTCCAGGAAAACATTGTGTTCAATCTCCCACACTTGATGCAGAAATCTGATGAGACAATGTAGGTACTTCACATGATTCGGGTCTCCAGGTTGCCAGTACTGTGTGACTGTGGTATCTAAGGACAATGAAACTAGAAACTTAGAAGATTTGGTTCTAGAAATCACTGATAAAAAATGAAAAGCAGAATTGCAGAATCCTAAGGCATCAGAAGTGAGGTCTGGAGATCATCTGGTTTAACATCACACACAAAGTAGGGCCAGCTTCAAAGCTACAGAAGGTTGCTCAAAACCATCTCTGATCAAGTTTTCAACATCTGCAAAGGTGGAGGAGACTCCACAGTTTCTGTGGGGAACCTGTCACCATGTTCCAACAATCTCTTCATACCCTCAGGAACTTACTTTTAATTTCAGTGGAGAGTTTTGGAGATTTCTAAAAATAAGAAGGAAATTTCTAACAGAAGAACCTATGGAAATCTCTTGCTCAGAAAGATACTGGGAATGAATGAATGAATGAATGAATGAATGAATGAATGAATGAATGAATGAATGAATGGCAAAACTTCATCTATTTGCAGCTGGATAGGGATTTAATTCTTGGATTCCTCTTGCCAGTCAGTTTAACATTAGTCTGAACATGCCACTTAATCCTCATTTTCCTCCATACCACGAGGTATGAAAAAAACTAAAAATAATTTTAAAATTAATTCATAGTAGACCTTAGTAGACCTCCAAAATTTCATTACATAGGAAGTAAAAAGCATTCCTCTGTACTAGGTGAGCCTGGAACCTGGTCCAACAATAACCTGCTTTGACATGACAACTCCATGAGTTTAAGTTTCTTCAGAGATTTACATCTGCCTGCCATCATTACAGCTCAGAGGAGTTAGTCCAGTGATAGGAGTAGAAAGGCAGAAATAAACTACTTTTAAAACTTCAAAAGAGCAGGCATTGTGGGTATAGGTTGCAAAGATTTACACACCCAAAAATCAGTAATTCAAGTATGATAAGTATAGTGGCTAATTTGTAATTTCTTTTATAAGGAAGCAAAGAATGTGGAAGAAAACAGAAAAAAATATGGACATCTGTTACTAGTAGTGCAATGTAGCTAGAAAGTGAAGCTAAACTTACATTTAAAAGAAAAAACAATAAAATGGAATACTTCACCAAATTAGCAGTTGGGTGTCCATTTCTTGAAAGCAGTTTGACTAAAACAGAGATTAATTCAGAAAGTTCTGAGGACTGTATTAGGGTAAAAATACGATTAGATCACAATGGTCATTTGTGCTCATTTCCAAATGTGGAAAATGCAGAATTGCAATCAGAATAAAACTGTCTTGTTAAACTGGGAAATAGTCTCTCTGGGCATATACAAGAATCCTTTTCATTTGACTATTTAAAACAGAACTGAATTATCTAGATGTACTAAAGACATATCCTGTCTTTGTCATGTTTTGGTGGGTGGAGTGAGTCCTTTTCAGTTCTAATATTAATAAGGTACAAAGCTATTGGGGGGGTAAAAAGCTTCCAGTAATGGAGACAGGGAGGGAGGAGGAAGGCTTATCTCTAAAAGCTGTGTCCCAGATAAAGCTTGAACATAATATGATGCGTCTGAGCTCCGCAGGCAAAATATTTCTATTGCTTACACAGACTTGTCAAAAAACAGCACCGACGGAATAAAGCAATTGGAGACAGGAGGAAAACAAAACTGAAATTTTGTTTCCATTCCAGAGTTCTTAGTGTTGCAACCATGATCTATGGCTCCTAACAATATTCCGGGCAGTAGCTGTTAAATACTGCTGCATAAATCCATTTATACCCTTGGCAGATCAGTACTCCCAAGAGGCTCCTGTTCTGTGTTTCTTCTGTCCAGGACAGGACAGAGTTTTAAGAGCGTTACTTCCAGGGCATTTAAAATCACAAATCTGAAAGTGAAATAAATATTTGTTTTGCAACCAAACCTTGTTCTCTGCAGCAGAGAGATACCTTCCAGTTCTAATGTTTTTCTTCCAGTCAGAAACTGACTGTAGGCAACTGATCCAGATCCAAGATGCAGTGATGGAGTATAAGCCTCTATGACCTGCAGAGTATTTTCCTTTCCACTTCTTTAAACCCCAAATCATTTAATACTCATTGCTGCTTCCAAAGGAACAGATTCCCAGCAAAGTGGTGTGTGGCCAGCTGTCCACCAAATGAGACAAGAAAATCATCACTTTCTGTGTCAACTAGGGTCACACAGTGGTTTCTCAGAAGAATCATGATGTCCATCTACTGACTTGCTCACTTGGATGGAACATAACTATTTATTCAGATCACTTTTTAAGCGCTACCCACTTAGGAACAATGTTTGAGCATTGGCACCTGCAGTCAGTCAGATATTCTATCTCACTCCACCCCCCTCGAAAGCCCCCACTTTCCAGTGGAACTCTGCCCAAGGGCAGATGGATGCTGCATAGTCCTGGGGCCATGACAACAGCTGCGCTGCCAGATCACAGATTATTACACTGTGACTCCCAGCAGGACACCTGAAGTGCTACTATTACTCAACACCTATTCTCTTATTTTTCTACACTGAATTTTTACAATTACATCTCATGAATACTAACATCTGCTTGGTAATTAAAAATAAAAATAAAAATTAAAAAAAAAAACAACAACAAACCAGCAGAACAAAATTATATTAAATTGTCTAAATAACCACAGAAAGGAGTTATGTCCTAGAAGTTTTACTTGTCTCTATTCAGTAAAATTGAGTTATTGAATTGTGAATGTTGTGATATATAAAATTTGCTGCTGAACTTTCTGACAGATCTACTTAATGCCCACAGAAATACAAGTAAAATTCACAATAGTATGCTGATCTGTGGGCCAATGTCATGCTGAAAGGACAGGAACCATTCTAAGATGACCCCAAACAAATTTCTTTCTACAGCAGGAAAAGCAAGAAGAAGCAGGGAGGAGACATAGCATCCAGATATGGGCAAAGTTGGTTTGGTTTTATTTTCAAAGGAATTTTTATTTTGCCTTTTCCCTGAAATATAAACTTTAAAGTATTTCAAGAATTTCTTGATTATATTTAAATATGACGGGATGAGCCAGATGCCTGAAGTAAAATGCTGAGTATTTAAATCTGGTTTATATCCCCTGCTCTGAATCATTACTTTGTAATGGCTCTTGCAAGATACAGTAAAAGGAAAAAATAACTGACAATGGTAGGTAAGACATTCAGAAACTTTCAAAGGCTAAGCATCAGAGTCTTCAAACCATAAAAAAGCATATTTTTAAGCACAATCAGTTTTCTTAGCCTATAAAATGATATAAGGTTGTTGCATAGGAATTCAATACAACTTACAAACAAAATAAGACAAATGTAATTTAATGAACACCATTGTCTTCTAACATGAGGTTATTTTTTTCACTATGAAGAGAAGAAAATAAATGAGTTTATACACAGCAGTGGTCTTGTGCCTGTCATTTTAAGGCAAAAAACATTATACAGTTTGTAGGGAAAGCAAATTTAGGAGTTTTCAGGCACCTGAGATCTGAAGAAGAGCACATGCACACCAAATATTTTCTGTTTCTTCCAACTCCATCTCTTGTGGTGGGTATTACTACCCCCTTTGAGCATTGTGATTCAGACATTAAGTTTACTTTTAAATGATATAAAATAGAAAGTATGCTTTTGTCAACACAGAAAGTTGGTCTGTACTGGGGTAAGACATGTAAAATGTGTGTAATAGCTACCACATTCAAAATTAGACATATATTTCCTATAGCAGCACCTACCTAGGAAGCTAATTGAAAACAATTAATCAAAAGTAGTTATTTAAGAATAAATTTCCATGTGTATAAATTCTACAGGATAATCTTAATGCTGACAGAAATTTTCCTAGCACTTTAGTGCAATGAAATACAACCAGAAATTGATCATACACAGCACAAAACTTCAATTTTGAACAAGCAAATTAAATTAATTTTTTTAAAAAAAGTCCTTAATTCAGGCCTTTTCTCTTTGGTGAAACTCACCGTCTTCCTACTTGGAACACTCTCCAACTGCAACTTGGCAGGTTAGTTTAATCCGTTAATGTTTACATTTTCTTAGTTCAAATATTTTGACATTTCAGTGATGAAGATGTGATATCTGCTATTTTAGAATAGAGTTATAATTTTCTTGACACAGGTTCCCTGGATATACTGAGTTTGATGTTGTTTGTGGCAACTCTGTTGTCCTGCAAGAGGCTGATTAATACAAACACCTACATATTTATATCTGATTTTGATACCCAAGACAATATTTTACTAGAGATTGGAACACCTATTTTTTGCAATATTGCCCTTGTTTCATTAAAGACAAAGATGTTTTTCAGTAAAATGCAGTCTGCACCATTTCTGATGAAAAAGTTTTCCTGAATTCTTGGTAGCATCTGGGATTTGCCTATTAATGCTTCAATCAAGCTGTCCATTAGAAGGCAGCTACTGCTGCAAAGTCTGTCAAACAGGGTGATTTATCCTTGGACTACTGTTGCCAAGCTTTTGGACATATTTATTTCTGGAAGGAAGATAAGAAAACATGTGCAGAACTGCATTTATTCACTCTTTTCTAAGAGCACTTTGTAAAACAAAAGGAGAAGCAGGTCATGCATATATAGGCAATCAGGCAAGGGAAAACTCTGGAAAGCTCCACTAGCCCTGGAAAGAAGTAAATTAAAATCAATAAATACTAATATGATGACAGAAAAAAACACAGCACCATGTATGAAAATCCACTTTCAACCTCAACCACATGTTAAATGAAAACCAGTTTCAATTTAACCCACATCTGCATCACAGAACCTTTTGGAAAGTATTTAGTAAAATAGTGTTTGTTTACCCTCCCTTTTGCTTTTCCACCTCTTCCCTCTTTTTTACCCACATTTACTGCATTCTCTGAGAAGGTGTTAAATAAAAGGTGTCTTCTGTCCTACAACTGAGATGGCAAGTCCAACATCAGAATGCACCCAGAAGAAGGAAATCAATTTTCTTGACCTAGAATGGCATAACTAATTTTATTATAGTGTCAGAAACCAGATTGTTAATAAAATGAGAGGAACCATGGTTTCTAGTTTTGTTCCTTGAATCAAAATTAACCATATGGCAGAGCCCTTCTAAAAAGCCAGGAGGTTTCTCACTCCCTCACCTGACCTTGACGTTTTTCATGGAGATGAACGATTGTTGCAGCAACTTCCAGGATATTGTGAGTGATGTTTCTCTCAAGAAATATTGCAGTGCATGGGGTCATACTGCATGGAATCTCTTGGTAAAATATGTGTCTTTACTATCAGAAGTATTTATTGTTGTAAAACAATAGTGGAAGCTGTTATATCGTTAACATGCAGTGTGCCAAGTCTCCAGCTTGAACATTTCTATAATAAACACTAAGGAACAGAAATGAATTGTTGTGTGCCTGTACAATTTCCAGTCATCCCTTATTACCTCAAGGCATCTGTGGCTTTGTAAGCAGGCAGAGCCACCCTCTAGCATCACTTCCTGGTGTGGACTCAGTCTCCATTCCAGCTACTGACTTGGACATTGGATCCTGAAAAACTCAGTATGTCAGCCATAAATCATAACAGGAATATATGCTTTTTAAAGAAAAAAAATTACCTTCAGCTGGGACCTTAGCTTTTTAATTTTTACGCCTTTTTCACAACTGCTGCCTTATTATTGTTAAACCCATGCACTACCCTGCATTCAGTTCTGTGTGAGCTCGACAGCATTGTGTGACTCTTAATGGAAATTTGGTATGAGATAGCCAAGAGTATTCAAACAATGTTCTTACTATTTGCTTATGAGTATTGTGAATTATGTACCTCAAACTTCAAGTGCTGAGATGCAGACCATAAAAAGTGGAATTATGATTTCTAGGTCAAAAGCTCAATCCAAGAAGTTAATCATGAAGCAAAGGAACTAGATACTAACTGGTACCTGTGATAAGCACAAATGCTAGTCTAAACAAATGTCCAAATTCCAGGCTGCATGGTATTCTTCTGTATCTCCATCCAAAAAGGGGTTTAATTTTACTCTGGATTGCAATGAGGATCAACAATTGCAATGTACTATTGCAAGTTTGATAGGACATAACTACACCAAAAATAGGTGCTTTTGACATCACAACTTAGAGTATTATCTTTTTTATCTTGGTATAACTTTTCATGTCTTTGGGGGGAAAAAATTAGCAAATTCTCACTATATGCTTTATTAAAATTAACTCAGGACTCCTTGACATCAAAAGATTTTGCTGAATTGAACATGGACCTTGGACCACTTAGGGAAATCTTTGATTTAAATCTGAGCAAATACTAAAGCTCTTAAGCCAATATTATCCTACTAAAAAAAAATGGAGCACTTTTTGAAAGTGCCCATGCCCAGAGGATCTAATGAACCCAATCACCACTTTATCTGTCTCTTGAGCTGTGTTGTTCTGCACAGCCTGCTCCCACACAGAAAAATTCACCTAACAGGAAACGCCACAAAAACATGGGACAGATAAAACTTTGCAATAAATCTGATAGCTAATCAATAAAAGGGACAGGAAAAGCTTAGAGATTGTGTCCTGTGAAAAAGGAGAAAACAGCAGCACTTTAGAGTCAGGTCACTTAAAATGACAAGCAAGCAGCAAAGCTGCTACTTTTATTCTTGAAAGGAAGGAATAAGAGTCAAATGATAGATGGGAGTTACAAATCTTCTCAAAGGCATACTGAAGTTTTAATTAATTTTTAAGGGATCTGGGAGTTCAGCATCTACTGTAGTTTGTGCATGAATCACATTACATGTCTGTTCTTCAGTAGAATCAGATATGAAAAACTACAAAGTTTGTTTTACTTTATTGACTTTCTGGGACAAGCTGTTAGTAGCAAGTTTCATTTTGAAAGACTTAGCAGCTTGAAATTCTTAAACAAACTAATAAAATTATTTGCTTTTAATGAGAGGGGTGCCAATAACATAATAGGAACAAATAGTTACATGCTGTCTCAGACTAAATCCTTGAGACTTCAACCCCTTCATACTGTTTAGATATGACAAAATCCTCACAATCTTTGACTTAAATTAACTTTATTTCCATTTGCTTGTGGTCAAAAATAAATTTAGCATAGGAATCATGAGATTACAGTTGCAATTTTATATGTTTCAGGAAATTTGAGGAGACAAATCTGAGACCAACTGTTAAAATTCTTCAATATATTTTTTTTCATTTAAGCATAGGGATCAAAAATACAACTGAAAATATTTCATGTAGAACAAATACATACAGTATAAAACACATTATGTTTTTCACAGGACCTTTTCTGTATGTGCTTACATGCAAAATATTTTCATATATCTAAAAATATACAGAGCTGAACACAATTTTATTACATGGAAATAACCATTCATAACAGCTCTCCTTGCTGGCCTTAGTAGAGATACAGCACATGTAGTTCGTTTCAACAAATAGGATGGATATTTATTGCCTTAAAAATGTTTTATAAAGTCCCAATTCCAGATATGAGGGCTCTTGCTATTTTTCCACTGGCCTTTTGAGGCAGCAGCTATGTTTTTGCTTTGATTTAAATATTTATGCTTTCTCAAATTCAAGACAAATACCTTTTTTGGTCACTGCTCTTAGTTATGTTTGATGGCATTGAGGGTGTCTACTGAACAAGCACATGCTGCTCTTAAAACAATGGTTTGTCCTAGAAACCATCTGAGTCATCAACAATCTCTGCAAACATTTCTTCACTTTAAGACATAATTTAACCATTACCACACCACAAGAAGAAACAAGAACTTGCTTTCATGTAATATAAGCTAATCATGAAGGCTACTGCATTTTTGATTCCATGAAGGTTCAAACCTCAGCAACAGAATTCTGAAAGACAGAAACCAGTCCTAATGCAGAAAAATGTGCCCTTGAGAGTCCCTTGCAGGAAGAGATGAAAACGAGCTGTTGTGTCAGTCCTGTGCTGTGCTGTTGTTAAGCTGAAGCAGAGAACCCTACCAGGCACACCTGAGTGGCCCTGCTGGCTCTGAGCAACCACGGACTGATGCAATCAGTTGATCTGCTCCTATGGAAGTCTTTCCATGTAGGAATGTAGGTTTTTTTACCCTTAGAAAGTCAAGCTAGCAGAGCCTGTCAAGTAAACAAATCTGCCTGCAACCTCCCGGTGCCAGCACTGCATTAAACATCAGACATAACAACATTCTTTCCCTAGACAGCAAAATTCCCAAAGCCTCACCAGCACTGGGCAGAGCTGGCCTGGTTCTCTGCACCACCGTCACAGAGCTGGAACTGTGAGGAGCAAGGAGCCAAGCAAGGAGGCAGGTGGCCACCCAGGTGAGCAGTGACCTCAAAAGCTCCCATCCCTCCAGCCATTCCCTGGGTCCCATCCCAGGAACGTGGACTGAGCAGAAAGACTCCTACTGGTTTTAATGGGCTGCAGTGCTGATTTGAGCTGCAGTAATTTGATTTTGTGGAGTGAAGCCTTCAATCCTTTAATCTTTCCATTTTCTTTGCATCTTGCAACAATAATGTTTTAGGCTGTAAACTCCAGGACACAATCTGTATATTCCTCCCTTTCTGGGCACCACTGAGCTCCCTGCCTGTATTTAGCACATAATACATTGTTTTAAAGTACTTAACAATGATTAGTAGGATAATAATTTCTAAGAATAGGCATACTGTCCACACTGTACTCTGCCAAAAGTATTTCAGTGTTAGAAAAATTGCTCCTCTGATCTGTCAGCACTTGCCACAGTTGCAAAAAAAAAAAAAAAAAAAAAAGTATAATAGAAATTTTCAAGTTTTCTAGAATATTTTCTGTAAGGAAGGATGTGTTAGCCAAATACCAATTTGTCTAGAATACGTGTCACCTTTATGGAGTGAGAGACTGAGCCATATAGTGCTGACTCAGCGCCCTCATCCCTTGCCCTCGACACCCCCATGCAGAAGACCCCAGCATCCTTCCCCCTCCTCCCTTCTGCTCTCCCTTGCTCTCCAGCAGTGATCACGCCACCTCACCTCCCCTTTCACAAATGTGATCAAGCTTATGAGCATTCTGTTGGCTTGAAAAGTCAGCACTGCTTCAGCAGCACTCAGAGACCCCACTCAAATCCCTGCTGCTCGGTCAGAGGCACACCAGAATTTATTCAGCTGCTTTTGGGAAAGAGAGATGTCTCCAACCCTCCAGCTGACCTTCTTTGCTCATCTTTGCCCCAGGTTATTGTTTTAAATTCAGGAATGACAAGCTGGACAGTCAGACCCTATTTCTTCATTGCTTTGTGTTTTCTTTGTATTTTGAGCACTGCACAAAATGCTGGAGGGACCTGCTGTGTTGACACACTTGGTGTATTTTCTGTACTTTTCTTGTCCTGCTCTTTGAAATAAGCCTCTTGGCATTACTCATGAAGTAAAAACTTGTATTCTTCAAAAAAAATAAGCATCTATTTAATGAACTATTTTTCTTGTTTGCCCCTCTTGCTCAAACCAGAGTTACCATAATTTCTAAGCAAAGGTTATTTTTCTGGCCAAAAACCATGTCATGCAGAGATACACATATAAACTAACCAGTCTCTTTCAGAAATAATACAGCCATGTTAGGGCAGTGCTGCCAGCCCTGTTCTTTGCTAAGTTGTTCAGAGTTTCACACCTTTAGTGTTTGATTGCTTTCATTCAATCTGACAGTTAATAACAGTTGATAGATCAAATCTCAGTGTTACTATTGTGAAATTTTATTAGATGCGTCAGATAATGGTCAGATAATGATTTAACAGATTGGTGGGTTAGTTTTACTTTTTTTTTCCTCTAGAATTAACTTTTATTCACACTTGACTGCAAACTTGCCCATGTATCTATACCCTATTTTCAGTGTCTGCCACCTTAGGCACTCTAAAATTCACAAAAATCATTTAATATGTACAATCCAGCATGGCAAGATTAGTTGAGACCAGTGGAGCAAAATAGTTTAGTAGTGCAAATCACATTTTTCCAGCTAACAAAACAAAGCTATGCATACTTGCTCCAAGAGAACAGAGGTTTTTAAAGGTTAATATGATGGTTTTGGATCAAATTCACCTGTATTTTTAATATCTCTGACCGCGCTTTAACATTCTCTCAATGTTACTGTTCACTGAGGTCAACAGGAAATATCTCTGGACCTTCTCAGATTTTTGTTTCCCCCTCATTTTTCCTTCTAAATACCTTTTCCTGCTTGATGCCTCAGGTTTTAGCTTTTCTATTTTTCAGATTCTGTGCTGCTTTAGTGCAGAGTTCTGAGCTTCATATTAAAGGATAGTAAGCTCTCTTCACAGAGTAGGTAGACAAAACAATTCCTTCTCTAGCTGGGGACCAAGGACAAGCAATCCAAATCTCAGGCCCAAGAGCATAAACAGTTTATGACTGAAGAGAGAAAAACAAGAAGGATGGGACTTCATGGGCTAAAGCTAGAATTGGACAATTAACTCCAATATGCTAATGGACCAGAACTTTAAAAAGTGTGAGACCCCATGACTGGTCATCCATTTTTTGTGACCATTTTGGGCTCATCTTGGGTGTAGCCCTGGCTGGGCTCTTGTGCTGCCCGAGGTGTATCTATTGAAGCCTCCTAATAAATACCTACCTTATTCTTAAGCTGTGTCCAGTCTCTATTCTAGGTCAGCCTTCACAAGGCATCATGCTCACCTTGTCAAACACTAATTGTGCCTTCAACTGCTTTTCCCTCAAATTGGGAATAAAGGTGGCAAAACAGGGTCCAAACCATCTGTGCTCACAGCCTCAGTTTTTTACCCATTGGGTTTTGTTTGAGCAGCAGCTATGGCACTTCCCTTGGCTGCACCCCGAGCCTGAACAGGACTTTGTGATCAGGGTGACACAGGCTTATGCCTAGACCTACGGCCAAAAGAGCACACACACACATCTACCAGACTTTACCACTTTCATATGAAATTTAAAATTTCATATGGACAGAGAATTAATATTCTTCACAGACATATCTTTTAGTTGGGTATGTTTTTTGCCAAATTCTAATTTTTCCAGGGGTTATTTATGGTAACCCAGTAGTCCTTTTGGGCAGCATCTTACCATCTTGTCCTGTTTTGTCCCCACAGAGCTTAATTACAAAATAGGCCCTAATTAAGTTAGACTTTTTCATGTACCAGATAACCTCTTTCAATGTTACATGATGGGACCCCAGACCACTACAGATTGTTCTGCAGTGTGATTTCATGCTTATCTTTAAAATATAAAAACATCCAGGCATTAGAAAAAATCACTATTAGAAATAAGCAATCTTTTGTCAGAAAGCTTTTTAGTTACATGCAAATTTAACTCTCAGACAACTTAATTATTCTCCACAGTTTCAGCTAGCTGCATTTTGTTTTACTTTAGGAGGAGAAGGGTGCTTGTTTTCAACAAGTCAGTGTACAGCTGTTATGTTTACAAAGAAAGCCTCAAAAATGTAGCCTACAGCCTGTCTGAATTTGTAGGGAACAAGAAATGACAAGCCCAAGTGTGAAAGAGTTTTACTTCTGCTTATACTAGACCTGATGGCAGCAAGGACACTTAAAATGTCAACAGTTCCATTGGTCACCAGAGCATAGAAGAAATGCAAAAACAGCTCATACAGAAATAGTTACTTACTGCATTTGAATGATTATCTCTTTTAGCAGATCTTCAGTTACAGACTAATTAAGTGGCTACCAAGTAGTACTGCAAAAGGGAAACAATATTTTTTTCTGAACAAGGATTCAAGACTAAAATAATTGACTAATAAGTTTTTCTTTTATGTCTAATCTTTCTCCAGTTAGGCAAAGTTTTGAGAAATGAGCACAGGATTGCGGTTTGAAGTGAGTTTGCTTCAGCACACTTCTAAAAAAAAAATTGACATTTCTCTGACATCAGATTTATTTTATTTTAAGAAAATTTTCCTGGTCATGCCTAATTCATTTCTGTATGAACACTTTTCCCCATGCTATTTTTCACCATTACATCATATATTGGGTTGATTAAGGCCACTGAAATTTTATGATTAGTTTCTGCACATAAAGGCTTGCCAAAATAAGTGCATGTAAAAGCTTTTTAAATTACCTACATTATTGTACCTTAAGCACAATTTGGTACTACTGGAAGCTTTTAAAATCAAAACATTTGATGATGTACAACTGAGCTGCATTCAACATGCAATTCAACTCTATGTATGGTACTTTGCATTCTTCTTGCTCCACAGAGTTTCTGATTACTTGAGTGTATAAGAAAGAAATGGAAATTGAGCATCTCTCTGCTGTGCTAAATAATGACAGTTCTGCTGAAACATGGGAAACCCGTATGACAATGTTAACAGGAGGAGACCTCTCCAGCAGCCATTAAACACCACAGGAAAAATGCAGCATTGCACCCCTGGAAGTTGCCAAACACTGCAGAACTATTCAGGTAATGCATCTGGAAGGGAAACAGCATATCTTTAAGTTAAGCCTACACAGAACTGCAAAAGCTTTGTGCCAGCATGAGCCTTGGAACAAGGAATGTAATTGTGTTTTAGTTATGATCAGTCACATGTGGCATACACAGAAATTAAACTAATGTAGGTGTGAAGTTTGGCCAGTCCAATTCACCACTCCATGAAACAACAAGGGCTAAATAGGTGCCCCTATCAATAAAGAGAGAAACATTCCTCTCCAGCAGATTACAGAGTGTCTTTAGACGGCTGCTGCTCATTTGTTGTGCCCAATTATGAGCAAATGTGTTACCCCACAGACTGCTTCTCTGGAAAAAGGTGGGGAAGTCTGCTGGACATTTTTAATATATTGTTATTAAAGTTAACTTTGCAGACCTAGCTTTTTATATGTTAATGGCTGCATGCCAGATAAGTGATTACTGTAAATGTGTCAGTTAAATAGTCCAGTGACAGGTCCATATGTGCTCTATAAAGAAACTAGTTAAGCTGACCCTGATCAAAACCAGAATGATTGACTCAAAGCTTCAGGAGCTCAGAAATACAAAGACCGGTTGGAGATCTGAAACAGGTCTGATCATATTTCTATACCTGCTGTGGTTCCACTCTCCCCCTCTGGACCACATGTACATATATATCCTCCAAACTTATACAACATCTGTCCCCAGATGCAAAAGCTTATATTTGTTTTGCAGACCACCAGGGCATTGGAGATGCTGCTGTCACTGCAGTTGCCACTGGTACAGCAATGGCTAGAGACCCTTCTGCAAGCTTAGTGAAAACCCAGGAATCTCCACAGAGGTGATGCTGCTGTCACCAGCTGCTCCAAGGAGACGCCCAAAGGGCCTGCCCTGGAGTCACATTGCTTCCTCAAAGAGCAGCACAGCAGGGGAGGAGGGAACCCTCAAAGCAATGTGCCATAAACACAATAAAAACATCAGTCAGACAACCAACATCCCTGCAAAATTCTCAAATAGCAAAATCTGGTGGCAAGTAGTCCAGAAGAGAATGTGTGTATCTTCAGTCAGTTGTGCTTTCTCCAACAGAAATGAGAAATTCTGCAAAGATGGCCTTGCTATATATGCTGATTTTCAGTTTGGGATTCAGTCTTTGAAGTGTTATAGGAAATAATATTAACTGAAAATAGTTGGGTATTGTTTCTAGACTTAATTTGTTTACCTCATATCATCAGCTTCAAGACCTTCAATATGTTACTAGTTTTCAGCCACAGAGCATGGCCTTTTTAAGCAGTCAGATGATGAAAGAGCCTGTGCATGTTGCTTTTGTTGAACAGCAGAACTGACTTTGATATACTTGATGCCATTTGTACTGCAGCATTTATTTTCACAATTTTCAGACTTTCACTTTAAGGTTAAAGTGATCACCTCCAGAAAACTGATGATTTTAGTTGCATCTTGGCATAGAAATGAACGAACACAGACTGAATCTACAATATTTAGCATTACTGTGCATCCAAAAAATGCCACAATGGCCACAAAACACTACTACAAGACATAGACTTTTGACTAAGCAATTCAAGTTAAGTTTCCACAGACACTGAGGTTCCACCCTGACCAGTCATCATCAACTGGTGAGAGACACTTTCACTGTGAGCATCTTAGCAGGAAGCTTCCATCAATCTTTTAGAGGCCATTTCTATCAGCTTGACAAGCTCTTTTAAGAACCAGTTTTCAACTTTCTTACTCTTTTATGGAGAGTAGGCAGTAAATGCAGAGTGCAGAAGGAACAGAAGTCAGGAAAGAGTCATGATGGAATTGTTATTAGTGCATCTTTAAGGGTTTAAATGTTCCAGTGCAAGAAAGGAAAGAGTGAGTTAGAAACTGATCTTAATGCTGGTCTCAGTTGCTACTACAGACATATGCAAAACATCTGTCCACTGGAGTAGTTACCTTATCAAAAAAGCGAAGAACTATTAAAATTCTATTTATCCCCAACTGGTAAGAAAATTTAAGTGAGAAACCTTCTCCTCTGTCATAGTAAGACCTACTGGAACAGTGTCTTGAATAAGCACACAGCAGGTAGGTGTGGTTTTTGCTGGTCTGTAGCCTCCTTGAATTAAAATTTTCTGAACCATTATGCATCCTAAATTAGCTGAAGCAATCAATTAAAAAGTGTCATTGTGATTCACTTCATTAGTAAAATAACACTATGCAGTAGGAGTTACAAAGCACATTCTGCCAGTGTGCTCTGAGTGCCCAGAGCCTAAATAGGAAAGTCATTTCTCCCTTGTACCTTTTCACAGTGAGTAAAGTATTGCTCTTAAAAAAAAAAAAATTATTAGAGTAGATACACACTTGACTTTTGTATTTTATTGGCATATGTTCAAGAGCCATGTCTTTCATTGCTGTGAAGTTAGCAGCTCCTACAACTATAGACTTGTGGCTTTGCTTATTAAGACTTCGTGGAACTGCAAAGTTTTTCCAGAAATGTCTGTCTTTGTGTTCATTGATTATGGTTTCCTTTGAGGTACCTCCACATTTTTATGTCCATTCCTTTAGTGTCTAGTCTTTCTTTCCATGTATTTACTTAGCTGTGGTCTCTGACATTTTTTCCTTATTCTGAAAACTGACTTCTCACCCTCACTAAGCAGCATTTTTATGTGTTTTAAAGCAAATTCAGGTGATGTTTAGGTTCCAGAATGTATAAATTGTGGAGTTCTTTCTTTTGCTTTCTGAATTCTAGCACAGACCAGTCTAGCAAAGACCAATTCTAGCAAAAAAACAGTCCTCTGTTTCTGACACTGTTGAAAAAACAACAGCAGCAAAGAGCTGTGTTACTCTTTCTATATTTACTTCCTGAACTGTTTGGGGGTTTGCATAGTGCCACAGTAGTACTGAAGGGCCTCAAGAAAAAGGTGGTTCTTGAATTAAAGAGCACATAAGTGACTGTGTCAGAAGTCCATTAAGGAATGTCAAAACATGTAACAGAAGCTGTAAAATGACATTACCATGAAAATTAATGTAAAGGCAGTGGCTGAAACCTCAATTCTGTTAGAAGTGTATCATCCCTGGCTACAATGAAGGCTGCAGTTCCCTTTTAAGGAGAACAGCATCGCTGAAGCAATGTGCTTGTAAAAATGCTAACGTGGTCCTTAAAATTATTCTAAACAGATACTTTTAGATAAGATATGGAAGCATTAAAGCTGTTGTGCATAACAGTGGTGAAGCTTTATCTAGAGTACTGATACAGTTCTGTTTACAAGAAAAGGACTAAATTATTTTAGCTTGTTTAGGTGAGCAGAGACAAACTTTAGAGGGACTATGCATGCTGCCTGAAATGTACATTCTTATGAGGACAGACATAAAGGAGAAGATAACTATTCAACCAGACAGCAGTAGATTATGGGTGAATGTGAAAACAGGACAAGCTGCAGGCCAGCAGAGATTCTCCAGCCAGCACAGCAGGGGCAGATTCTGCAACCATGTTGGCAGGACCTAACCCAGAGTACTGCTAGGATGAAGCTGGGTAGTTTCTGAGGGTCATTGAAAGCATAATGCTGCACCAGCAGATGGAATTGCAACCCTAATTTAGAGAATGGGACAATAGGATGCCTTCCAAAATCTTTTCTTTGTTCCATATGTAAATTTTGCTCCAGGAGCTCCAAATACAATGTCTCTGCACATCCCTTCTAGTTTTGCCCCAGCTTGTGCACAAGTCCTCCAGTGCATGAGGGTTGGTGAAACAAAGCACAAAAGCATTTGAGGAAAAAAATTTCCACTGATAAGCAACAAAGAATAGTATCAACAATTCCTAAATGGAGGAGTGAAATAAAAGTCAGTTTTTCCTAATTCTGTAAGCCACTGGGAAACAATGGTACTCAGCATATCACATAACTTTTCAGTATTTTGAAGATTTAACAGTTCCTAAATAAATAGATTATTTCTGTGGTTTACAGTTCAGTCCAGGCCTGCTGACATGAAAGACAGTGTTTTCATGGATGTCAGCAACACAGGAACAGGATGGTTTTCTAAGTGAATTATGTACCTAATGAATCAAGTGGTTTGTCCATATCATTCATTACAATTTTAAGCCAGATGCAATGTTTCATGCAAAAATATGATTTATTTTCCTGTGATAAATCCCTCACATCTAAACCCTGAACATTTTCATGAAAAGCTTTGTAGTTTTGCTTTTAATCTTCAGGATTTCCATGGAGAAAAAAGATCTTGAATTCTTTCTTTGGTTTTCCCTATAATTTTCTTTTTGTCACTGAATATACTGCAAAAAATTTACTCAGGATCCTTCCTCACAAAACCAAAGTGCCCCTCAAGCCCATTATCCTCTGATATCTATTTACATGAAATAAGTTATGTTATACAGAGTGCATTAGAGTTCTGCAAAAGAACATGTACTTTTCCTGTCCTCAGTTTTTGTACAAATGGAATGTCACTGTCATCATTCTTTAAGTGAACTTATAGAGCTCCACTGATTTTTGTGAGATACAGAAATCTCCTCATATAACATTAATAACTTCAAAGTAAGTTTGAAGTTTGGCAAAAGCAATTTTTGTGCTACACTGGCCCAACACACAGACTGGTTTGCAGACTTTGAACATATGCACTGATGCCCCAGGCTTCCTCAGAAGACCCCAGGATACTTGTGCAGTTTTACTGCACAAAACATTTTCTAGGATTTCTTAAGACTTAAAAAAAGTTTTTGTTGCGTCAGGTCCACCTACACAGATTCTCTTGATTTTGGCCTGTTGTGTCAGGTCCACCTACAATCCTGCTCTTGATTTTGAAATGCTCACTATGAATGGTGATACTATGAAGGACACCCCCTCAGACTTTCAACCATCTAAACACTCATTAGCCCAAGAAAAAGCATATCAATGATCAATGAGTAGTAAGAGAGACAGTCATTAGCATGGACATACATATATTTTATTAAATTGCTAAGTCAGGCCTTCAGTTACTTCTACCTGGACCACTGCATGCTTATAATGAGGAAATTTAACACCTATATGAAGGCCTAGATATGAAAAACTTGGTACAGTGAAGTTTTCTAGAAATTAAAAAACTGTGCTTGGAATTTTGGTTCATCTCTGCTAGTTACTAAGGGTTCTGGGGGCCAGTATCCATCAGGAAAAAGCCTTTGCAGAAGCAGGAGCAGAATAGCTGGGACACTGCTGCCATAGCTGTACCACTCTGAAATGGTTTCCTTTCTCATCCCAAAGAAAAAGATCCTCCAGAAGAGAGCATGATCAAAGACACTAACCAAGAACTACAGCAGATATTTCCGGCCTGCTTGCCTCTTTCCAGAGATCACTGGCTCCTATTAGAATATTTGTTTCAAGCAGCACCAATATTTCAGCCTTCTACCCATCTAATGATTAATAAAGTTATACTAAGCACCCTGGGGGCAGTATTTGCTTATTGAAAAATGGTAAACCTTTACAATATCTGTAATAGCCTAAAGGCTGCAAGTAGGGCAGTAAATTTCTCTATACACATTCAAAGCAATAAAGACTATGTTCATGCAACAGTAATAAATAAGGGCCAAGGGGGAAAGATTATCTGAAAACCATAAGAAATATCTTTTAGAAGCTAGTAATTGTTGAAATTGTTCTTAAATTCTTTTGAAGATATAGTGTTTTTCAAACCAGTGTTTTCAGAAGTTTCCATTACTGCTGGATTAATGGCCTTTTTTACCTGGAATGATCTGTATTTTGTGCTTGGGAATTTTACAAAACTGACAGCACTTCCCATATGAATGGACAGAAGGACAGAACACTGTTTTTTGTGATGATCATGGTCATCTCAGGTGAGATGTCTCAAGGACATCACTGACTTAGCTCTCTAAACTACAGGTTTAGTATATGGAAGCCCTACAGCGCAGGAGCTATGCTACCATAAAGCAATATTTCCCCAGCAAGGTGTGAACAGCCTGATCAAGACACGGAAAACATAGGAGACCTCACACCTGAGGCAGTAAGGTTTTTCCCAGGAGACAATAAGGTTTAATTTCCTCTTTCAGTATCTTTAAACTTCTTCCTTCCTAAGGAAGGAGACTGTCCATGCCACTTATCTTCTGAGTGAATTCGAGGAGTCCTGATCTCCTTGCAACATTAAGCTTCCTTCAGAAGTTGTTAGCTGCTCAAAGGCACTTTTCTGCATCTCTTTCACCTCTAAAATATGTTGCAGCTTAAACAGCCCCATATTCCCCATCTTTCCTGGACTTTCTTCAGCCTCCTCACACTACCCTTCACCATGTCCACCTTCAGATTTCCATGTCTCCAGGGTGTGGGCACCTCACACACCCAAGATTTTAACAAGCTTGTACTCTCTTCCCTGATATTTCTTTACAGCTGTTCCTACTTTAAACTTACATAGCATTCCTTGATCTCCATCTGGATATAAAAACAACTCTACAGAATTATCTTCAACAGAGTTGTATACCTCATGAAAAGTAAAAGAGCAGAGAGAAGTGATGCCTTACAAGCCCAGAAAATATTATTATATCACCTGCATAACCCACACGTTACCAGCCTTACTCACTAACTCACAAAATTACCACTAATTATGAGTTAAGCAAGAGTTGAGCTTCTAGAAGGCTTTTTTTTGTGGCTGCCTTTTGTAGCTGCACTTTCCCTCTCCCACAGAAACTTTCATTCTAATCAGCACAGAGCCACAAATAAAATCGATTCATACCAAGTCCCATGAAGAACAGTACATCAAAGTGCTTTTTAACAAACATAATAGTGAAATTCCATTTCTATGAGGAAAGAAAAAAAAAAACCCATTGTTTTGTTGTCTGCGATAATTCCAGACTTACCACTTTGACTTTGGTTAGACTTACCTCCCGCTGTATTCTGAAGAGACAATTCATGCCAGCAATGAATCCCAGTATTCATAAGCACAGCAGGGTCCTTCAGGTTGAAAGACATTTCTGTAGATGTAAAACACACAACACTAACAAGGAAAGCTCTGTGTATATAGCCAGCTACCAGCAGAGAGATTTAGATGCAAAACAATTTCTATTAACCTCAGTAAGCTCCTATAAGTTAAAAATTACCTACTTTCTCTCCTAAATATAGATTAAACTGGCATTTTTAGCAAAAGGCAGTCTACTTTCTGAATTTTTTAAAAACTACAGCAATTTTCCAAGGAAGAAGTCATCCTGACTCATATTGATTTCATCTGAGTAGACTGCTCTGTTCTGAAATTCCCCCTTCTTTTTCTTTTTCAGGAAAGCAAGGAGTTTGGTTCTAGGTTGATGGGACTAACCTCTCAACAGTGCATACATATACTGGGGATGGGCACCTTCCAGAAAGCAGCTTTAAAAAATTACCCTTCCTAACAGCATCCTGGTTTATAACACTGAGTGCTGGGTTCCTGACTGCAGTCTTGTTATTTAAAACACCTACAAGCAACAGTGAAGATGAATGACCATAAGCTTATGGGTTAACTAGAAAGTTATAATATCATTAATTAGAACAACAGAAATTTAAACTGTTGTGACTGCCATAATCTGTGATTGCAGTAGAGAAAGCCTTATGTCTCACTGTCAAATCACAGCCTAACAGCTACATAAATAAGATAAAAATTATGACGGAAACTATTTATAAAGAATGTCCCTACAGAACATAGTTCAGAAATATAATAAACTACCACAAATATTATTAGAAGGTTTAAGTACATGTACATCTTTTAAAACTGAAGAATACACCTTAGAAATCCTTCCCACTCTTTAAGTTTAACTTGATGAGTTACAGGATTGTTTGCCCACAACTGAAAGAATGTAATTGACATTAAAAGAGATAAAGATGTGAACTAATTGTGAATAACAGCTTTATCAAAAATCAAAATGTAAGTGAGGAAAATAAGTTGCAGGGGTTCAGCAAAGGAAAGTAAGACAAACCTGTCTTGAAAAGCCTTTAAGAAGGAATAAGAGAAAAAAATCTGTTACCTCTCTTCATTTTTTCTCATTATCCTATAAATCCAGCAGTGGAACTCTACTTACAAGAATCATCCAGAACAACAGCCATCACCTCTCCAAAGAGTTGGTGACATGTGAGAAGCAATGCTTACATTAATGAGTTTTAACAAAATGTTGGAATTATAAATTGTTTCCTTGAAATAGTCTGTTTATTGCTATTCCTCTATGCTCTACAGTATCTGTTCAAGCGTGGTCCTTCTACTGATTGACCCCTGAGAAGACACAATGGAACCCACTAGGAACCCACTAGATTCATATATATCTTACTGGTGATTTAAAAACAAGATGATAAAAATGACAAGAAATTAAGGATGAAAACCAAAGTAGAGAAGAAAGTTTTCTATTTTAGGCTCAGCTCAACCCCCAGGAAAAAAAAAATTGGCCACAGGAACTTCACATTTCTATTTCCTAGAAGTCTTGCACGGTAGCACTTAGTTTAAAGCATGTGACTCTGTACAGCACAATTCAAACAGCACAAAACACTGACACTGAGAGCTAGCCTGCCATTCAGAAGACACATGCCAAAACCTCATAGTTAATTTCTTGACATTCTTTTCCTTGTCTTCAAGAAGTATTGTGTTTATACGTTGCATTTTTATTAAAGTGGGTTTGCAAACCCACAGAGAATAGAAGAAGTAGCAAGGAGTGCAGTTTCAGTAACAAACCAGACACATCCAGGATACAGGGTTAATCTAAGAGACAATCTGTAAACGAAATTGTATTCATATTAATTCAGGAAAAGGTAATGAACGATTGTACTGTTTCAAATGAAAATTAGTGATCTCTCAAGTAGAAAAATATTCTGCAAATCCTATGTCATACATTTTTAGGACATCTGGAGATTCTTTGTTCTTTGCAATTCCCACTTCTCTCTTAAAGACATTATTAAAGTGTCAAATAAAAATTTCTGGCAAGCCCTAAGTATTTCATAACAGATTGTATTATCATAAATGATAATATCTTGCTGGGGTGTGAGAAGATGAAAAACAATATATGGAAAAACATTCAAATGAGAAAAATCAATACAAAGTGAAATAAAAATAGGAAAATTACTCTCTTTGCTCATTTGTAAATCCAGACAAGTTCACATTGCTCAGAGGAAATGGCAGGAGCCTCCTTGTGCGGAACAAAGCACCAAAGAATTCCCTCAGAGGAAGGAACAATCATGAACTGAAACGAAGATAAACAGATGCCCAAGAGAAAAAAAGTCCAGACCTCAGTTTTTGTTAACTTTTATTGCAACACCCAAAACATGAGCATTCATTACTTGGAATAAAAAAAAAATAAAATTAAAATTAAAAAATAAAAATGAAGCTGCCAATCAGTTTCCCAGATTTCGTAAGGTTTTCAAATAGTTGATATGTTTCCGCTGCTATGTTTCACTCACTGGTCCTTTAAATCATTTCGACACCAGCATGACTCTATTGAAACCAGCAGGGTTGCGACATAACAGAGCAGAGAATTAGGCCCACTAGTGTGATTTCTGGTTGCTAGACTGAAGGAAAAACAACTTTGAGCTTCACATAAGTTCTTTTAATCACTACATGGGTTGAACTAATCCAAGAGACATTAGGCAATTACCATACTTGGAGGACATCAAGTGAACTGAACTTCTTTTTTTTTCCAGCCTGGGACACTACTGAACTAGCACAACAAATAGTCTGGGCATCGTAAATCTCTGAAGACTCTTGTAATGCTACAGATGTTACTAGCAAATTAATTAGCAGAATTAGCAGAATTTATTAGCAGAATGAGAAGTCAGGATGAACCAGTGGAAGTTCAGGAAGAAGTTCAGGGTCAACTCATCTTGCCTCCCTTTCACCAGCAAATTTCAACCATTTTGTGAGGCCAGTAACTTGTGTGTGATTAAAGCATTTGCTGTGTTTCAGTTTGAGCATATTTTCCCAAATGATAAACAGATCTGAAGGCTTTGAAATAAATTCACTATTTCCCCAGTGGTTAACTTCATGTTTTAAATAATTATTTTCTTTTAAAAGATTATAAAAATAAAGGCTTTCCAAGTACATCAGTATGCAGAGCAAAGATATATCTGGAAAACATGTCACATCACAGATGACTGTTGCATCTGCCATTAATAGGAAGTCAAGCCAGTAACATCTAGAAAACTTAACAAATGGCTTTTACTCTTAGCAAACACTGTTCTGATGGAGGTGGGGCTCAAGACATCTTCTCAGAACAGGACCAGGAGGCTTCCAGAACTGCAACAGCAAAAAATCCCTATTCTACTACATTCTCTGAAGAAGCATCTCACTTCCAGGCAAGGTAGCTCTCTGCAGCTGCTTGGGCTTCATGTCACTAAACAGTAACTTGCAGTTCCCAGAATTAAGTCATTTGCTACAGCTGCTAACAGCCATTTGCAGGAATAGCCTGGGAGATCCCCAGCTTTTAAATTTTTATGTAGAGGTCGTATCTTTATGTTGCTTGACTCCTAAAAATGAGAATTGACTCTTCTATTTAACTCACTATCTCTCTAAAGACACTAAGTCAGTCCCAATGACAATAGACTTCTGTGCTTTTTCCTTTTTCCAGGCACTCTGTCTTCAGATATCAGAAAGTGTGCTTGAAGATACTGAAATTATTCAACTAGCACTGCATATGCATTTCCAGTGCCCTGTAAGTCATTTGAAGAAGCTGGGGTATCTCTTTTTCTCTAGAATAGACACTGTAAAGTGTTTACCTGTTTGACAAACCTGTTTACAGTTCATAAACTGCATTGTAGGGAAGTTGGACTGTTAACAAAGACTATGTGATACAAAGACAGGAGATGATCACTCTCCACAATTGATCTGAACACTCACAGAACAAAGAGAGGTTTCTCTTCTTCAGTTTGTACTTAATTATTGTGTAAAGCAATATCACAATATCCTTTGCATTACCACAAAACTCACTGGAGATTCACTGTTTCTACAAGCAGATCTGAGAATTTGTGGCTATGGGGATGGTGACAAGTGGCTGAATGAGACTCAAATCTCTAAACTACATAGCAACCCCCACTCCCCACATTCTGGTAATAGTCATAATGCCACTATGCTCAGTTTTGACTAAACACTCTCTGTGAGGCTATATAAAAGATAGTCTAAGGTTTTGCCAGGATTAAAGCAAACATTTGGAAAAAGGTTTTAAGTAACCAACTCACATGGCCTTTTGTAGGGACCACGTTAATTTTAAGTCCCACAAAAGAAGTTCAGCCTCAAATTTGCCATGTCTACCTTGTTGAATGTTGTGCCCAGGCTAGGGACAGTGCCCAGGCAGAAAGGGACCTGGGGGTGCTGGTGACAGCCAGCTGAACATGAGCCAGCAGTGTGCTCTGGGGGCCAAGAAGGCCAATGGCTCCTGGCCTGTATCAGGAATAGTGTGGTCAGCAGGAGCAGGGAGGTCATCCTTCCCCTGTACTTGGCACTGGTGAGCCACACCTTGAGTGCTATGTCCAGTTCTGGCCTCTCGGTTTGGGAAGGATGTTGAGACGCTGGAGCACATCCAGAGGAGGCAACGAGGCTGGTGAGGGGCTTGGGACACAAGGGCTGTGAGGAATGACTGACACCCCCTCTGAGGGGGTGTTTAGCCTGGAGAAAAGGACACTCAGGGGTGACCTTATCGCTCTCTACAACTCCCTGAAAGGTGGTTGTGGTCAGTGGGGGTTGGTCTCTTTCTCCAAGCAGCAACTGACAGAACTAGAGGAAACAGTCTTGAGCTGTGCCAAAAGAAATATAGGTTGGATATTAGGAAAAAGTTTTTTACAGAAAGGGTGATAAAGTAGTGGAATGGTCTGCCTGGGAAGGTGGTGGAGTCACCATCCCTGGATGTGTTTAAAAAAAGATTGAATATGACACTCAGTGCCACAGTCTAGTTGAGGTGTGAGGGCATAGGTTGGACTCAATGAGCTTGAAGGTCTCTTCCAACCAAGTGATACTGTGATTCTGTGTGATTCTGTGATTCTGGGTTTAGGAAGGTCTAGAGAAAAAAATTGCCCCCAAAAACCAGCTTAGATAATACTGGTATTTCACAGGTCATTACAATGCAAGTGAATGTGGCCACATTGGTACTTCTGACCAAGAAGTGTGAGAAGACAGATCTCCTACTGAAACAGATTTAAAAGCTGGGCCCTGGCTTGTTACTTTCTGAGAAAAATCCCACACAGACAGCCACTGTGGGCTCCTCCTGTGAGTAAAGGATGGACCCAGAAGTGGCTGCCCAGACAGGGCACCTTAATATTTGATAGATCTGGTAATAGAGAAGGCCTTTAGGATCTTTTCCTGCTCTCCTCCTGACATTCAGCTATGGAAATAGCTGTAGTTGGGAAGGAGAGGCTCTGTTTCCTGGAAGATGGCTAATCATAGTGTTTTTTGGAAGCCAGTTATAAAGGAACTGATGAAATTGTTAAACTATGCTAAGGATCCTTTCATATTTTTGAAAGCTGAAAAGCTTTTGGGTTCAGTATGGCTTGGGTGACGTTTGTTGGGGCAGAAAAGGGGTAACAGTAGAAGCTTGCTGGGTTTGCAGCCTCAGGAGGACTGCCACCTGGGAAGGAAGCAAGGCCAGCTCAGCCCCTCCTGCCTTGAAGAGCAGAGACCAAATGCCTTACTGACTTTCTGACACAGTCCTTCATGCTCAGCTCCCAGTGCCATTTCTAGTCCAAAATTTGGATCTGAGTCATAGAATCACAGAATGGCTGAGGTTGGAAAGGACCTTTGGGAATCATTTAGTCCAAAGCACTAGTACACACAGCTGTTTGTCCAACACCATGTCCAGATGGCTTCCAGGGACAAAGATTCCACAGCCTCTCTGGAAACTGGTGTGAATGCTTGGTCAACCTCTCGGTGAAAAAGTGTTTCTTGATATTCAGAGGGAATCCTGAGTTTTCATTCGTACCCATTGCTTCTGGTCCTGTCACCAGGCATCCCTGAAAAGAGCCTGTCCCCATCCTTTTTACATCCTCCCTTCAGGTATTTATTAATATGCATTGATGCAATCACACTGAGCCTTCTCTTCTCCGTGCTGAATCCCAGTTCTCAGTCTCTCCTCAAATGACAAGTGTATCAGTCCCCTCATCGTCTCTTTGAGCCTTTTCTGGGGTCTCTGCAGTACATACCTTTCTGCCCTTGATGGGGGAGCCCAGAAATGGACCCAGCACTTCAGATGTATCTCAGCAGCACTGGGTAGAGGGGAAGGATCACCTCTTTGACCTGCCAGTGGCACTCCTCCTAATGAAGGGTAAGGGAGGAAATGCCAAGGGGCCTTATCTTCACATACAGAGAAAAACCGATGTGCACATCATTGTTCAAAACTCCTCCAGATTCTTCCTGCACATTTCAGTACATGTCTTGTCAATATATCTAACAAAAGATTGCAGTCAAGAGCCTGAATTTCACAAAGCCAGGGCATCTTTTGTGTTCAAAGGACAATTCTCACTCTGCAAAATTAACAACTTGAATTTGCTTTACTGGTGAGTCATATGGCTGATAGCATCACTGCCCCAGTAATGTCAACCTACAGCTCAGTTTCAATTCAGAATGCCTTTGTGCAATTCTTTTTTTAAAAAATCTGAAGAACAGAAAAAGATTGGAAGTTACATGAGAAAAATTAATAATAATTATGGAAACAATCTTCCTCACGGAAGTCTTAAAGAGTGCTTGCTCTTTGTTGGACCCAGCTGATGAATTTGAAACGTTGCGTAATTTTTCTATCTCTCAACACTTCTGGAAAAGAAATTGCATTTAAACACCCTTCTAAAATTCAGGATTATATTGCAAACATTTGCCTGCTATTATCATTGTATACCATCTGAGGATGCTTTATTTTTACTGAGGGCCCTGTACATAATCATCATAATGTAATCCACAGAACTACCTAAAGGATGTTTTTATCTTTGCCCCTTAAATAACAGTAGAAGATTAGTGGCTAATCTAATTTGAGTGAAATCAATACTCGTTCACTTACAAATGAGTCTGTAAGGGTTTTGTGGGTTTTCAGTCAATGAAGGCCTTGAAATTGGAAAAACCTGATAAAGAGAGGGGCCTCAGGTCCTTGTTACCAGCATTGGCAGAAAAGGCCCCTGTGATGACCATTAAAAAAAGTAAGGAAAAGCAGGAAGAAAAAGTGAAAGATACTTTAAAGCTTTAATACTTTTGGAAATTAGGTGCTCAACTTTGGATGGATCAACATGCCTAAAGTTTCTGGATTTAGAAATTCCATGTCTTTGGAGATCAGCATCTTATATCAGTTTTCTAACTAAAAATGAGCTCAGATTGCAATCTCAAAAAGAAACAAATTTCTAGAAGGCTGCTAGCCAGGTGAATGTGTTTGTACTGGTTCCTGTGATATATGTTTCCTTTTTTTCCAAAGATTAGAAAGAAACCACAGACAGATTGTGGCATGTGTAGTATCAGTTCACAGCAGGACCTAAAGATGAAAATCTCTAGAGTCAGAGTTCATGAGGAGCTCGAAGAATCCTTCCAGGTGTTTTCATGGAAATTGATATAATGGAGCACAGAGATGAAAGAGCAAATATATATTATTTTAAATCACAGCTTCAGGGCTTAAAGCTAAGCTCAGCAGGTACTAGGAGACCCAGCATGGATTTCAAAGCAAATGTACATCTAAAGAAAGCAATTTTTCATTAGAGTCATATTTTACACTTAATTTGCTTTTTTTTCTTTCTTTTTGCTCACAGTTTTCTCTTCCTATACTATTGAGAAATATTCTTATGCTACTTCTTGTAAAAAAAAATCAGAAAATGAGAAATGTGTTTCTGCTTGTGCTTGTGGCCTTTTCATTTATTGTTTCCTGACTATATGCAGGATTCAGCCACAATTCAGTGTACAACTAGGCAAGCCAACAGCTCACAGGTGGCATTTACAAAGGTAATAGTTATGTAACAGTAAAAATTAATGCAAAATTTGCTATGACAGATGAGTGGTTTGAAGAAAGAGAGTGAAGAGACAAGTCCCTTTTACATCTAAAACCTGTTTCACTAAAGAAAACAGCATTGTGAATGCACCAGTTCAGCGGTGACAAAAAGACAAGACTTCTGTCATATTCTGATAGCCATATATACAAAAATAATGCATTCATCTGGATTTTTGTGAGAATATGTAATAGCTTTTACATAATGGCCTCTTCCCTACTATCTTAAAAAGGCAAGTGCAATCTGTGAACCACTTGCACCACTTCTCACACTTCTATACAAAAAGCCAAATATATTTGTACAAAATTCTCCAGAAGCACAGCATGAGTTTTACATTATTAGAGAGGCGACCATCATGTTTGGGTGGTTAAGCTCTTGTGTGTGTGCAGGCAAAGACTTTATAGACAAGTATCTGGAAAAATGTAATTATGGTTAAATTTGATTTCAGAGAGCAATTTATTGATATTTTTGGAAAACCCACTCCATATCTTAGATCACTGTAAAGACTTCCAAGATGCTTGTTGGTTTTCATAAAGATGGATAGCATCTGTATGTATTGATATGATATTATCTGTTTGTATTACAAACCTTTGTATTACACAGAGGACACATACAGTCTCTAGCATTGCTTACAAATAAATTTACAAAGTAGATTAAAAAAAAATTCTTTCTTCTTTAAAAAGGGAACAAATGACATTAATTTCACCTGATTAGCTTAATGTGGTCCAGTCCTTTGTTCGGTTATGAGCAAAACTACTTTACAACAGTTCCCTGGAATTTATAGATTTTTCCACTCACAGGTAAACTGTTTTAAAGTTGTTATAAAAACCATTAAATAATTAGGAATTGAATTACCAAGAGAAAAAATTCTTTGAAAACACATTGAGGACAGAAATCATGATTTTATTGGACTCTTCCCAGGGTTTCTGCTACCCTGGATGCCAGAACTACAGCCACAGAAAGAGTAATATCAGGAAACATCAGCTTTGCAACAGGGAACACAGAGCAGTTCTTTCCAATTCCAGTTTTATATGAGTACTGAAAGAGGGAATTTTTATTCGTGAGCAGGACTCAACAAGGAAATAAATTCTTGTACTCTAATAAAATTTCAAGGGTACTTCCACTGCCATATTCTGCTTCAGATAATTGCAAAGCTATGATATATGTAAAAGAGTACATGGATATAAGCAGAGAAATCTATATAAACAATATCAGCAAACAAATGTACAGAAACACGTTGATTGCCCCCAGATGGATAGTAACTTTTTTGTGACAAACCACAATCCTGCACACTGATTATCAAATGCATCTAGGTACCAGGTAAATTCCATATAGGAGTATGAGAGAAATTGTAAAATAAAAGTGGAATGCATGCTTTACTTCTATAAGCAATAGAGATAGTGGCATTTTGGATGATAGGCAGTGAGACAGAGCTTGAGAAGAAAGGAAAATAGAAGAGGGGAAAATATTAAAGTGGTTTGGTTTAGGTTCAGAAAGAAACCAAGAAATCAAAAACAAATATAAAAGCATGAACTAGATATTTATTACCATTATTATTCCATACTACAATGGTACATGTTTCTTAAAATCTTTCAATGATTCTAAAGTATTAATGGTCTTTCAGGAACTAATAAAGGTGAATGGCAAGGCCATTGGACAGAAAATTGAATTGCACAGGTGTTGTGGGACTGATCAAAGGTCAGGCAATGAAATGGTGACATGTGGAAATTAAAGCCCGAAGTTTCCATTCCAGCACCCTCATCTCACTACTATACTTCATATAAAGTTTCTTTTCTTCTCAGGGACATGCTGGAAGAAGGTGAAAAATGTAATAGAGCAAAGCAGTACAGTCTGTTCAGGTATTTTAAGTAATATTTTTTCATCTCACCATTTTTTAGGAAGATTGAGTAAAATTGCCTGTACAAATATTCTTGCTTCAATGTCAAATGGACAGCTACAACCATGGATCCTTTAGACATGCAATTAATATGATCAACCAAAGTAGAATCTACCAAAATCAGAGGTATCAAAAAAAAAAGACTGAACTTTTCTTCCCCTTGTAAAACTACCTTCAATACATATGCACATAAACTTAGATACACATTTAGATAGAAATAGATCTAGTTTTTAATTCAACATTAGTGAAATTATTCTCTGTCTCCACTAAGCATGTCTCACTGGGCACCCTCCCACTGATTGTGTCTATTGTCCTGAGCTGAACATAAAAAACAAGACCAAGTTAGTCACACAAACCAAGGCTACCATGTGCCATGTAACATGAGCACCACTGCAGCCACACTTAACACAACAAACAAGCTCTGCTGAAATGTAGTGCTGAGCAATGCAACCACATTAACCATTTCTGCTGACTGCTGCTGGCTGGGAGCACTGGACCACAGAGCTATCCCATGAGTCTGTGAGCAAGAGAAGCTGCATTCATGCACTGAGAACAGTGGATTTCTGTAGCTAGCAGGAAGAGAGTTGGTGCTGAGGGTCAGGAATAAAAACCTCAAAATGTGCCATATATCTTGGAGGTTTACAGAATCATCAAAACTTTTTTCATTATTAAGTGAGCCAGATCAGTCCCTGATTGCCTGTGGTTTGTCTGTCATCATTTTCACATGTGCCATGATTACTCTGTAAATAGTTGCCCGTCTGAAAAACTAACCCCTTTATTTGGGGGCAAGCTGAAGCCACATACTATAAAAGCACAGGGAACAAACAGAATCAGTTTTCATCCTTCCAATAAAAAGCCTAAATGGCCTTCCCCTCTTGAACTGTTCACGTAAAATAGCGGGCACAAGGCACTGTCAATTGTATGTTGCCAGGGAAATCTCCAGAAATTTCTTCCAGTTTATCAAAGACCTTTTTTTCCTGTGCTAACCTATATCTGAACTCACATTAAAAAATTAAAAAGGTTAATTATCATCAAGACTAACACTACACTGTGTTAAATTTAAACACCCAATGCCTGCTGGATCCCCATTAGAAGATATGCCACGGTTGTAACAGATAATATTGACTGCAATTTCCACACCCATGACTGTGGCTGAATCTAATTTGCTGTGTGCTTTTACAGCTATAAGCTGTCAAATTGTAGTGAGACTTACTGGCATATCCATCAGGTGTATCATGAGCAGTCTTGCATTCAGCCACCAGTAGTATGTGTTACTATACTTCATACTCTCAATTTACTGTGACCTATTGGTATTTAAATAGGTCTTGGATGTGTAGTTATAATGCTTAACTGCCTTCATAAAGTGTTTGAAGGTCTACAAAAGGAAAGGCTGTATGTCTCAGGACTGCTCTGCACAAGCAAAAGGCCCATTGTATGGTCACTCGTGATTGCAATGGATAATTTCTGTGACTCAAAGCACTTCTGGGACTTCCTCACGCTGTTGAAGAAATATAATCTTTTCTAGTAGTTTCAACAGGTAATCTGTGGGTCATGTTACTAAAAGGTAGTGCAAAGTGGGGGTGGAGAGCTTAGCCACAGTCCTAGATTTTTAGAATAAGAAGCTAATGCTGTAAAACCATGCTTCAGAAATCAGCAATGGATAGCCAGCCAAATTCTGAGCTCACTGATATTCCAAGTAACTCCAGTGGAGTAATGAATTTATACTTGTCCCAGCAAATGAGATCAGCAATAGGCCCTCTCAACAGAGCAGACCTCAGCTGGTGTTATTGTCACAGCATTGTAAAAATTACCAGTGTAGTTTATGTTCTGACTGTCTGTAGTTTGAGTTACAATGACAGTGTGCTTCAATTCTTTACCACCCAAGTAATTTAGATGATCAAGATAAACTATGGATCCTCTCATACTTGTCTTTATTGATCCGAAAGGTGCAATCCAAATTTAGAATGGTGAGTGGGAATCAGTGGCATATTCCTATCAGTGACATTGCCACTGATGTCACTGCTAGGAATACACGTGGTATGACACAAACTCTTAGCTCAGCAAAGAACTGTTTCTTATAAACACTCCCTTCCCTCAGCTGGATTTTCGAGTTGCAAAGATGGAGCTTCACACAATCAGGAATATTTACTGTGGTTTGTCATCTCTGCAAGCTTACAGAAAAGGTGTTCTGCTTCAAAAAAAAATATTTATTTTGGTTACTTGGATTACTGCCTGGACAGGAAATGATAAAGCAGATGTCAAGGAGCCAGATGAGTAATAGAATAATTTCGAAGAGTGATCTGAGCTGCTAAGAAGATGACACTTAAGAGGTCAGAGGCACAAAACATTCCCCACTTTCTCTCCTTCTGTACTCAGAGCTTGAAGCATAAGCTGTGTGTGCTTCAACCTTGTTGAGCTGGCATGACCAGTGCAGATATTGTTTAGATATATTCAACCATTGCAAAGGTCTTCAATGGTGCCATTTTGATGGGGGAGGGGATGGGAAGCAGAGACTTTTTTTTAAAGATCAGAAAATCAAAAGCAGGAACATGTATTGCAGCTAGAGAAACTATTTCATTTACTGTTGGACTGTTACAGACACAGAATTACCAGAGTGGTTGAGAAACCATTAGCAACCTAGCTTCTCCCCGGTGCACAGCCTGCATGCACCACACAGCTGTGCAAACTTCCCCTCCCTCCTCCCTGCCTCCCACTTAGTGGAAAGCTGCAGTCAGGGCTGTACTGGTGATAAGTGGATGTTGCATCATTATTTATGTTTCAGTGATAATGACAGCCCTTCTCTGTCCGGATGGGGAACCTTGCTCCTGTCCCAGTGCTAGCCTCTGGCCAAATGACAGGAAGATGCTTCCTCTCCCCAGAGTCTCCAGCCTAAGATGATAGGGCAGAAAAAAGGTGTGGAGTCACCCTGCTGTTATCTCTCCTCCAAACTGGGCAAGTGGGGCACCCAGACCTGAAGGAAGCAGCTGGATTCACAAGGAAAGTTTATGACAGGGCTGGGAGCCAGTGTTGTCTCAGTCCCCAGTACGACCACAAAACCATCTTCAAACAGAAGCTCCCAAAATTGATAGCTCTTTACCCAAGGATGACTGGCCTAGGTAACTGGTCTAGGCTGCTTTTTCCTGGGCAATGGGGGCACATAGAGACCCCCAGGCTGAGCAGCCAAACTCAGAGAGCTTTGGGGGGTATGGTGCAGCTGAAAGTAGACCCCAAAAGACCATCCCACCCCCAGGGTTTTTCACAGCAGGCATGCCACAACACTGCCAGGGACGAGTGACAGCTGCTCTTAGAGGGCTTCTGGAACAGCATTGCCACAGCATTAAAATGCAAATAGCAAAATATTCAGTGACTCTACTTTTACTGCCATACATTGCCAGTTATCTGTGGACAACTAGCAGTCTTTCTGGGGACACTGTATCTCACACTGAAAGCTTTTTTCTTCAGAAAGCAAGCACAGAAAATGTCTTCATTTGCTTTGCTAAAAGGTGTGTCTGATGTTCAGAAACGACACAGCATCAGGATCAAGCCACGGCGCAGTCAAACGAGCCTGAAACTTTCTACGGAAGTAAGATGCTGCCACCTTCGGACCAAACTGAGAGTTAGAGCAAAACTCGCTCCGAGAAACGGGCAGGCAAGGAAAAGGCAAGAAACAATAGAGGTGTTGATGACGTGCTAATAATACTTATTTACATTCAACATTCACCCTTGAGTTGTAAGGAAAAGAGCAGAGTAAATGGTGACCATGCTTCCTCGAAAGCTTAAGAACTACTACTTTAGTTGTAGTTATTTACTAGTAGTTGTCCCTCAAAATGCTCTTTTCTTAGAAATAAAGGCTTAGAAAATGTTTTAGAAAAAGCACATGTAGGTTCTGTGTATTGCCACTTTCTGTTGAAGTAAAAGACAATAGAAATGAGCAGGAGAATTGCAGGAAACTAGAAATTAGTTGTTCAGGTCAGATTTGGGCTAACACATGGAGCTCAACATGTTTTAATGCTCATTAGAAAACCAGCATGGATTTCTTAATGGATATAAATTACATGAGCGTGATCAAGGAGAAGAAAAATGTAAAGGGAATTTTCTCCCAAATAAACTATGGGAAAAGCTGTCTTTTCTTTTTCCCCTCACCTCAGAGGAACTACCTAAAATCCTCTGGTATTTGTATGGTTTTTAGGGATCCAGAAGAAACTTGGAAGTACTCATGAGAATGCCTTTTCTCTCAGCTTTGAGATTTCACTGCCCTTCTCTGCCAGCTCCGTGGCAATGTGACTCCACTGGAGTCAGGACCTCAACAGCTTATCACTCAAAAGAGGCTTACAGAGCCATCTTAAGATGAGATTCTGAAAAGTAGAGAGGGCATACAGCAAACTGAAGGAAGCCTCTGACTATATTTACTTTGCTAAGTATTTGCACAGAGGTGGGATTTCTGTATACCCTCTGGTATATTAGCCCAGACAAGTCTCTCTTGAGGTTGAGGGCAGCAGAAAGTATGGCTGTCAACCTGCACAAATCAGGCAAAAATGAAGTCATCAGTGGTTTAGATGAGCTCAGATGATGTCACAGGTGGTCAGGAGCTCAGAGTCCACAAGATGGTACTCACAGCACTGCCCAAAAAGGACCTGCTGCCTCAATCCCAAGCACTGTTTTCCTGCAGGGTCACAGCATGGTACTTAGCTGTAAGATCAAAGCACACTGTTGTGTGGCTCAGCACAGCCTCTGCCTTCCAAAGAAACACAGCCAAGTTCCAATACTGGTTTTCCTTCTGAAAATCAGAAATATACCTGCAGCTGCATGAGAAAAGCCTTGCAAAAAACCCCATTTTTACATGGACACAAATACATTTATAGAAGGCAGTATTTCTTGTTAGCAAGGTTTCTTAATGATGACTTTAACTTGTTCTCAAACTTCAGTTATGCTGAAAAAAGTTAGCATGGCAAAGATCAGGCTGCATGGGAGTCTGCACCAGTCTTTTTATGTGCAGAAACACTTCAAAGGGCTTCAAGGGGTTTAATAATGGAACTATGACAGCCTGAAGAATAAACAGAATTTGAGTGGACAGATGCACAGGACTTAGAGCTTAACCTAGAAGTCTGCAACTTGCTGAAAGGAGCCAATATTAAAGTAATTATGCACTTAAAACAATTACTATTTATTCTTCAAAGAGTCATAGTCAAGTGAAGTAACCCATTTTAAATTATTTCTGGTAATTGCATTGCATCCCCAAATTATATGCCTGCATACTCTTTGAACTAAGCTTTAAAAAAAAAGAAACCAACCTGTTCCTGTATTTTTGCTTAAAGATTACCCCACATCTTGAATAATTCCACAGTAGCTTATCATTTCCTGCAGGCATAATATAGGGTGTTAAACCTGAGTAAATCTGAGTAATTTTAGTTTCTGTGTCTAGGCCAGAAGTCAGTTTAACAGTGAACAATTGCAAATGCCTAAATTGTTCACTTACCATTAACTTTTGATAATCTGGGAAATTCTATAAAAGTATCAAGGCATTTCATTTAAAACTGTGGTAGCTCACCAGCACATAATTGTACCTAGCAAAATGACTGAACACAAAATTAGGAAGGATCACTGTTCAGCTTTAGATAGCATAAAATAGCTTTCCATTCAGTAACCTCAACATGTAAAATCTGATTTAAAATAGTTCCCAGGGCACTCACAATTTCTACTAAGATGTAATCACATTATTCTTGTGTAACAGAATATAGGAAGCAAATTCCATCATCTAAACCTTCTACTCACTTGCTGGGACAGAAGTGGGAATTTTACTTCTAAGTATCCTTAACATAGTTTATGATCAGTCTTTGGGGAGATTTCCACTCAAGAATACATCCTGCCCATATTTATGGACAGAGGCTAATTTTGAACTTGCTTGATGCAACACTGCTGGCAGTGTATTTGCAGCAGAGGAGGCTCAGTACAAAACATGGGAATGATCTCTAAATATTTACTGGATCATTTTGGAAGCTACCTCTTCATTAGTTCTAGGTCTTTTACAGAATTTACTCAATGCGGGCATAAAGCTTAAATATCTGATAGCACCTAGACATCTTTAGGATCTGGAAATCCTTATTAAGACTTATTTTCTTAAGTAATTTCCTAATAAGAAATCCTTCAACATAACCTTTTTACAAATATATAAGCAGATGTAGACTGAAATAAATTCATAACTATGGACTGGAAACTTGCAGACAAGGCTATAAGGGTGGGTAATGTACAAAAGATTTTTTGTGAAAACTAAAACTTCTATCTCCATTGTAAATAAATGGACTGAGACCCTTCTCGCCACAGGAAATAATTAGCATGTTATTGGAATGATTTCCAAAAAATGAAGCCATGTAATGCCAGGTGTGCAGTTTAGGAACAGTTCCTTCTGTTATATCTTTGATTTTGGACATGAAGGGATTGCTTTCTCCAAATGCAAAAATGTGCAGCGATGTCGTGCTCTAGAGCACGTGTTTATAACGGATGAATATGAGCGCTTCACTCTGACTGTGCGCACTTAGTAAGAATATTGTGCTCTTATTACCACAATTTCAGCCCTGGTATTTAGTCATTTATTAAGCATCCTTTGGGCTAATTTCCATAATTACATAACAAGAAGAAATCTGTGTGAGTATGAATCCCCTCTCAAGTGAAGATAAAATTATTCGTCAACCATACCAATATATATCCTTTCCACACAATCAAGAAATATGCATTTTGCTGTCAGCTGAAGGAAAGAGGATGGCTTCTGCAGTTTTCTCTCCCTGGCTGAAGAAAAACAAAGCAAAAATTGTGAGTCTTGAGTTTCTCAGTTCAGCATTTCTGCTAATATCTTGAGCTGTCTCAACCAAATGTGTGCATTAGGATTCAACAAAGCTTATTTCGTATGTAAAGTGAAGTTCAGAACAACTCATGTACCAAAAAAACCCTTTTACTCCAAGGCCAGTAACTGTGCAGCTCAGTTGTTATCATTATCTCTAAAACACACATCCCACACCCTTTGAAGTGGAGAAGAGAAGGAACTCCTGGACTAACTCACAAATGGGACAGGGTAATGGTTCCAAAGGGAACTGCCAGATTAGGTTGGGAGGCTGGGAATGCCACTACATCCCCATAGTGCCCCCACAGTCTTTGCTGAATAGCACTTTACATATTTCTTCCATTCGTAAAAACAGAGATGTCCTGGATGTGCACCTGAACTATGTATGAAACATGCTGCATTCAAAATCATGCAAGTGGAAAAGGGAAAGACTTGGGTCTAGGGTCAACTTTTTCAGTGCTTAGAAAATTCTTTTAGAAGTTTTACTATAAACAACTTGAAAGACAGAGATTCCTTTTCTTAACAAAAAAAAAAGAAAAATTTTTGAAATACAGTCTCAACACCCATTTTTAAAATTTCATTTTCTGCAGAATTCTTCTGGAAAAAATATTTTAATGGACACATTCTGACAGAAAAACCATGCATTCTAGTCACTTTATATCACTTTATAGGCAGCTTTCAGATGGCAGTTTTTATGTCTTTACACACATAGATTTTTGAAATTAATGCATTGTGATGACTACGGATGGAATACAGATATGTTGGCTATAAAAAATGCGTTGTGAAAAGTATTTTATCAGTAGACTAGTAGTTCATGTTGCCCATACCCAGTGAACTTCTTTTGCCTGCATTTATAAGGCAGATATATAAGAATTATTCATGAACAGAACCTTTCAATTTTTTCTACTCCTATGAGATATATGCTCATGCTCATACCACATCCAACTTGAGAAGCCAAAGATCATCCAAAGTTATCTTTTCAGAGTTTCTTATCCAAAACTGAACGTTATCAGCTGAAACTGAGTTGCTTGGAATAGTACCTCCAGCCTTGGCAGGTGAGAGGTGAGACAGGTTTGTCAGGGAACTCTGGGAAACTGAGCTTGTGATCCTACTGTTCCTGGCTGGAGAATAATAGATGTTTCCATAAGTACCTGCCTTTTGACACATTCTGTCACACTGTCTGACACCAGCAAACTTGTTCCTCCCTGTCTCTAACACAGATAAGCTGAATTAGGGATCCAGAACCATTTTGTCAAGAGCTTGCTGTCATAGGTGATGACTCCTTTACCTCTATCTAGAACTGGCCCTGCCTCTCTCTCACACAGGACGTAGAAAAAGAGCTCCACTACATGGAAGCCAAGCTCTGCCCTCTGTCCCTTATCCATTCTTACAGTAAAGGCAAAACAAAACAAAGCATTGACTGTCTTTTTATGGGAAGTTTCCTAAAGTAAACAATAATAAAAGCCTATCAGTTTGCAGAATCTGAGTTTGTTGTCATATATTCTGACACATTTTCCACCATATTGCCATAGTATTCATACATCAAACCTATTTATTGGAAAATACTCCTTGTGGAGATGAAAGCAGTTTTAGAGTAAGGAAAAAAGATCCAGTCCATTAATCTGAATGTAGGAATATTTATTGATTCTTAAACAGATTTCAGAACCACTCACTCCAAGCTGGCTGTTCTGTCACAATGCAGGTATTAGAAACAGCATGTGCCATACCAGACACTGCAGAAGTGTCTTCACTCAGCTTGGAGATGTAATTTTTTATTTTGCTTATAGAAATATTCCAAATATTAGGAGAGAAGCTGTCAATTACAGCACCTTCCCCTGGGCCACAGCTCCTGAAGATCTTGTCAGTAAAAAGCAGGAAGCAGTTTTTAGGTGCAGTAGTTACAAGTAGTAACAAGTAGTGACAAGCATATTCCAGTCTCCCGTCGGTAACAGCGCCTCCACGGCCACCATGAGCAGAGGTGACACTGAGAATTTGGGTACATTATAGATGCATCATTTCATGAAGTGTGAAGAAAACAGACCTTCAGCCACATAGCCAGCTGTATCCATTCACATAGTGAAATCACAACTCCCAGGAGCTTTCCAAAGTCCCAAATATATTACTTTGGAAGGAGATTGGAGCTGCGTTCTGCCACATGTGTAATGAAACCAAACAACAGAAATAACCAAACTGCTGTATGAAACATGTATGTGTTTCCTTCATGTGAGTCCTTCAACATCATCCAGTCATTCCACAAAAAAATTTTAACTACAGTATTATCTAAAGAGCATAATTTAGGAAAGAGTTTAAATTTTTCCTTGCTGTTTGCTTTCTGAGAGCACACTTTAACATAAGATTTATGAAATTACTCATGAAATTTCAGAGCAAAGAGTGAATATTAACACTGAAAGGAACAGGATTTATTTTTTATAAATAAATAAGTCAGTGTATTAATTACAGATTGATATTATCTTAGCTGAACAGAACATATGTCATATGTGCATATATGAGCATATGTCTACCAACACAGTAAATATAAATAGTTACTGAAAGCACGTTCTAGATCAATGACATTGATCAACAAACCAAAAAATTAGTAACTAAATTGTAATTTACCTGAGGCTGCAGTCATACAGCATTCTAAGACAGCAGTCTCATCCCTGTGAGAGGCATCAGCAAGGAAACATACAGATGATAACTCTAGATGCCTTTTTACACCTGGATCAAAACACTCCAGTCAGAGCCACTGTTTTCACCTGAATTTATCTCACACTCTCAGAGCTGGAGCTATACACACAGTAATTAGAATCAGAGTCCTTCACAGATATGTGCATTTCATGATTGTTTTAATGGTTAACTTTTTTAACAATTAAATGCCTTGACTTTCTAAGTGAATTCTCAGTTTTATTTCAGTTTCGTACAAAAAATTAATCAAATCACTGAAAAATTAACAGATCTTTTACTCCTCATTGTGCTTTGTTTGACTTAATGAGTTTTAATTGCTCTTACAAAAAAGTACTTTGCAAAAGGTACTTTTTTATTTTGATTCCATCCAGGAAAACTTAAAAGTAACCTCCGCTTGTTTCATTTCCTTACAGTCAGTTTAAAAAGTGAAGTAGGTGGGCCTGATGCCTTCTTCCAAACAGTATTAGGAGTGCCACACACTGTGGTTGCAGGAATGCTGGATGAATGCTCTTTGAAAGCTTTTGTTCTGAATCTGTAACAAGGCACATCAATGGCTCCTTTCCAGCAACTCCCTATCGTATTCCATTCTGACAGCCATTTTCCAGCTATATCTACAGCTAGGATCTAACATGAGGGAACAAGAATAAAAAGGATACCAGAAGATTAACAGTCTTTGGCACTATATCACCACAATCGCGGCGTCAGTCACATAAACAGAAACACATGAACAAAATCAATATATCATGTTGGCCCAGTCACTGAATATGCTTTTTATAAACTTCAGAAGAATAGCATTAGGCTAACATGGGCCTCTAAGAACCACCCTGAAAATCAACTACAGCATATTCAAGAATCTTTTCAGAGTGCCCTTTATGATGAAGAACTTCCTCCCTGATGATCAGCTCCCACAAGGAGTAGTAAATGCTCTTCACTTGAACAAAGAACCATTGCAGATGTTTTCTAGTACAGCTGACGTGTCTGCTGTACTAAAAAACCCATTTTGTCCCATTTTCCATCCAGTCTGCCCTCCCAGAGAAGCTGCAGGTGTGCAGTACCTGATAATGCTCTGTACCTCGACCTCCTCTGAGTAGCCAACAACCAACCTCACAGATGTCTGCACAGACCTCAACCTCTGCACTTCTGAGACATCACAAAAATAACCAAGACAAAGTCTGGACACACACCAGGTGACTCTGAAATGTTAATTAAAGCAAAGACTTTTCTCCAAATTTCTGGTCTGTTGGGCTCAAAGGTAGGAATGGTGCCAGGATTAAAACCCATTTATTGACACCTAACACTAAAAGATTTGAGAACAGTAATGGCTACACACAAATATAGCTCTGTGCTGTGTAGCTGCTCAAACCCAGGCTAAAGACCCTTTGTCAGTAAATGGGATAAAATTGCACTGCTGGAAGGAACAGACTAGGAAATTCCAAAGTGTGCCTTAGCAATCACAGATTTTTTTTTTCTTGCATCAAAGGACTTAGACCATAAAGGGCTTCTGACGTACAAGAAAAAAGAAAACCTAATTAAATTGTATGGGAAGTCAGAACGATAGGTGGCCTAATTATTCCCAATTAACCCTGCCCAGGAACTCACACACAAGATGAACATATACAAACAAATCAGTGTTGTGGACAGCTTATTCTGCTTAAGACAGAGGCAAACAGTACAACAGAATTAGTGACACTCTTATCCCGCTACAAATTAAAAAATAAAAAATTACATATGTTGGACATGCCTCCCAAACACACTTCTTCCTGTGGTTCACCTTCTCTGTTAAGCACAAAACCAAACTTTTCCCCAAAGCTTCATGGCTGCTAGACCTGTCCTTTAAGATTTCCTCCTTTGCTATGCTTAATCCTCTTTGCCTTCAGCCCCATTTAGCTCCAAATCTGGAGTCACCTAAACACAGTGGTTTGATTTCATTCAGGCAGACAAAATTACTGCTCTTGTATATCAGCACATTCTGGGGAGGTGCAACCTTTATCAGATGCTAATTGAAGATGAACCAAACTGCAGAGTTTTTTCAAATGAAGGTCATAAGGAGATAATACAGTCAAGTTAAGCAAAACCATTCAGCTTAGTAACAGACCAACTTCTGAGCTGCAATCCTCTTTGTCCACGTCTCACTGAAAATGGACTAGTGTACACCAAGGATGGGAAGTGGGATTAGGTGGTGCTCTACTCTGCTTAGTCAGGAGTTCCTTATCTGTCTTGGAAGCAGGCATTTTTACCAAGTAAAGCTCATGATGACAGAGAATGAAATCCATCTAATTATATATTGGCATCTTGCCTTATGCATGTCCCAGAATGATTATAAATTAATCTTGTAATGGCATGCCAGGCTTCAACAAGAATTAACAGCCTAGGAAGAAGGGTGGTTTTCTTGTGATGTAGTAAAACTTACCCTAGGGAAAGCATGCCCCTTTTTGCTGTGGGATGATAACTCAATTCTGTCTGCCTGTACTATAAGTGCAGAAAGAACATAAAGCACCCTGTACTTTACAGTAAACCATATTTTGCTGGCAGTTGTTACCTGCTACATAGAAAAAATCCTATGTGATTTTAATTCATATAGAAACCAAAATATTAAATAACTTAACCAAATAAGTGGTGTATGCATATAGGTATCTTATTTTAGTTTCATGTGCCAGAGACTAAGCAAATCAGAATTAAGCTAGAGGAAATTTCCACAAAGCAGTCTAATCCCACAAGTGCTATCACCAAGAATACCTGACAAGCACTTAGCTGGAAAGTGTACTTACATATAGAAAGAGACATGAAGCAGTAATTTCTCAGGAAAAAAAAAATCATCTAGTTATCAAGTAAGTTAGAAATATTTATAGAGCTTCTTTCAATGTTACACAACTGCTCAGAATACCAGATCAGTAGGCAGAACACATAAAGAAAAACGTAATTTGATTTGTTTCCCTATCAGAATTAATTCTTAAACATTTTTAGTGTTTTTGCTGTGATTGGTCTAGAGCACTAAGCATTTAAGCATTTCCAGCAGTCCACTTTAAAGCATTTCCAGTGCTTTTAAAAGTGGACTAGATTGCAGGCAGTTTAGAGATATTGTAGGGTTTATCAACACACCTGCTCAAGGAACAGTACAAGAACCTTCACAGATTGTTTCCAGGCTTGGCTGCTCAGTGTGTTGAGTACCTTCTCTCTAAACCCAGCATGTCTCAGATTGCTGCCTGCTGGGCCCTTCCTCTGAGCATGTCCTCAGAGCCAAGCTGTGGAAGACACTTTGCTGGTGACAAACTGCTCCAGTGAAGTTGTTTTTCTTCATCCCCTTGTCTATTGACAGGAAAATGAAGAGGGGGACCAGTGACCTAACACTTTCATAGGACACGTTGCCTTCTTTCTATTTGAAAATAAAATTACCGTAGACTATAATTGACACACACAGGACAAATGACAACTTTTTACAAGAGTTAATGCACTGACCTTTTACCATTACTGTTACTTTTTAAAATTACCACAGTGATATTTCAATGAAAGCAAGGTCCATGGGGCAAGGCTCAAATCACACGTAATAGCTCTGATTTGCCATTCTCTAGAGAATAGTGGACTGCCTCAAAGCAAAGGGAGGAAAGTATTTGACCGGCATGCTAAAGGAAGGTGTTGTGATTCTAAGTTAGTGAAAACACTTCTTTTTTTTAAATCCTGGCAGCATTACCAGTGCTAAATCTTATGGGAAAGCCACAGATACACAGTATTTGCAGGATTATTATTATTTTCCTGGGATATAATCATAGTAGTCTCCCCTTCTTTTATTGATGTTTTTATCTCCAAAATTATCCATACCCATAAAGTCTTCCAGTTTTCCAAGTGTTTATGAGACTACTACCAGCCAACCCTGTACAATTAAGTAAAATTGTGGCTGGAAAAATCAAATACACAGTTTAACAAAGACAGTGTGAACACCAAAATGAATACATCAAAAAATGAATTAATATAATCAAACTGGTGCTAGGAATATTTTATCCTTTCTTTCCATTATGAAATCTATGTCTTCATGTAAGTAAAGTCTAAAAATACTAGATTTTTCCCATAACAATGACAGTATTTTTTTCTGTACTCAATATAGCCATAACTTAAAATATTAGCTTTTTGCTAAGAAAGGCTTAGCCCACTTGTAAAGAAACATTCAGGAGTTTTTTGCGTTGGACCAACAAAGTTTCTTATATCTAACCTGTAAGCTGTCACATTTTCAAATATTACTGAATTATTCTGAGGTTTATGAAGGGAAGAAGGAGGAGGACATATGATAACCTTCACATTTTTATATGTAGAATCACCCTAGCAAAGACATAGTGAATAAGCTTTGTAAAAAGTTTGCAAATTGTTTTGAATACTCCAATCATGTTTTGCTATCATCATGGTATATACTCAAAAAAAGGATTTTGGGGCAGAACTTAAAGTATTTATTGGTGGGTTTAGGCTACCTATCTAATTCAAGTGTAATTATTTTTTTATTTCTGAGTCAAATGATAGGATCTCCCAGAAAAGTGTGGCTAGCACAATCAAAGTATACCAAGCAGGTCACTGACTTGGTCTTTTCTTCCTGTAAATGAGGTGATGGAGACAGAAAAATGAGAAGCATCTAAATAATCCTTAAGCGTGGCAGCAAGATAGTCAACAGAGAACAATTTTTCAGTGTGCCTCATATGACAGGAACTAATAAACATCAAGCAGCTGGTACAAACAAGTAAAGGCAGATCTTTTCTCACACACAATATAAAACTGAAATTCATTGCCAGGGGATATTGTGGGTGGGAAGAAAAATCATCAAGGGCTATTAAACACTAAGATATCACCTCTGGCACAGGAAATCTCTGAGCCATAGATCACTGGAAACTGAAAACTGTGAAGGAGGGAGACATAACAAAATAAAATGGCTGTAGAGATGATTATTCTTCCATAGCCATCTGCTACAGCCACGGTCAAAGAGCAGATGCTTCTTGATACAAAAGACAGGTCCTTAATCTGAACAAGTGAAAACATCTTTATGCCATTATATATGAGGGAAATTGAAAAACTGTGTTAGCTGTATCATCGCACATTTCCCCTTTCTGCATATATACATGTACACACACATATACATATGCACGTGTACCTATGTCTGTATATACATGTACAGTGTCTGTATATCCATGCAAAAGTGATAGCCATGGTTTTCCTTGGTTCCTGGGACCCATTCAGCAGCAAGTAATGACACAAACTGCTGTCCTGGGAAAGCCTTAGCAGTCCCTTGGTACAGGGACTGTGCCACTGAGACTCGTGTTACAGAGACTCATGCTCCAGAGACCTCTGAGCTAGCGGAAACTGCAACTTCCATAATGCTTTTTGACAGTTTATTTTTATGTAATGTGCCAGATTAAAAGAAAAGAAAAACAACACACCAGAAACAAAACCCAAAAAGAAACCAGCTCAAATTCCAGCGTGCAGCCCCATAATCAGATCCACATGTGCCTTTTTCTGGGTTGGAACCTCTTGCTCTTCCACACAGACATCCGCCACTAACCAGCTCCTCAAGGCATAATCTGGAGCATCCCTGTCATTACTGCTCCAGTTTTCTCAGGTCTCCTTACCCCTGTCTCTTCAACAAGGGAGCCTCATCCTCTCTGGCTCTAAGCCTTGTTCTGTCCCCTTGTTCCAAGAAATGTGCCTTTTCCCAGTCCCTCTCCTTTGCTAAATTCTTCTGGTCTGAACGTCATCTGACAGACTTCAGACTTCCAGTTACAGATATCTTTCCATAATCTTTTTCCAAAATATGCCTCAATTGTGATCTTACTTGCCCTTTCTCATCAATTCTTAGCCTGTCCCAGTCAGTTTTGTGCTCCACTTCTTTTTAATCAGGCTTTTGCCTAATCCAATCAGTTTGTTTTTTTTCTTGTGTCTTCTCTACGAATTTTTTTCCCATTTTGCATTTAAATCAGGTAATGTCCTTGTGCAGATTTACTCAGTGCGTCTACACAGCCATAACTTCCCTTCTCTTGCTGAATGAACCAACTGGGAAAATCCTTTACTTCCCCCAAAAAATTTCTGCTAAAGAGGAAATACTTGTTCAAAATCATTAAGAACATTATTACTCAGCAGTTTTATGACCTAACAATGAATATCTGGGTAGGGTATAGCTTTTGTTTCCTTTGTTCATGGGTTTTGATCTGAGCCTTTGTTCTTGTTTTACTTGGGTCACCAAAAGTGTGTCATCTTGGCCCACTGCTCATAAGGCTTGTGCTTCTTGTCTTTGTAAAAATTCCTGAGTTCTCCTTCTGGTACTGACTGATAACACTCACAGCTCTGAGAAGGTATTTTGAGATCACATGTGTCTTTGCCGAGTTTGAAATAATTTACCCCCAGGAATCCCACCATGAGGCTCTGGCTCAAGTTCCAGCTTCTGGCCATCCAACTGCACCAGCAGCTCCTGGTAGCTGAAATATTTCAATGGTACGTTCTACACATGCACACACAGCACCTGTCTGTCACTGAAATCTAGTCTAGCAAAATTCTCCTGGCAACAAAGTTTTATCTGATGGGTAATTGACAACTCTAGCGGTTGCATCAATAGTAAAATTAACTGCCAATTTTTCCTTTGCTGAACTACACACCACAAAATTACAATGAAAATGGCATTAATAGACATCTAACAGCATCTGGACACCTAATTAAATATTAAAAAACCACCTGATTACTCAAAGGTAAAATGATAATAACAAAGAGGGACATTATCGGCATTGTTCTGCAGGCTGTACATGCATTAGGGCTTCTTCATCATGAGTTATTTAGGTTCAGTGTTATAAATATTCATGTTCCCTTCACCAGCTGCACCCCTAGAAGAGACCAGGCTCTCCTGTTTTCTCTTCAGGTCTTCCCCATGCATGCAAAGGATGAGTGAAGCCATGGGAAGAAAGCAATGATATGCAAGGACAGCATAGGTGCAGGACAGCAACTGGGTCTGGGTGAATGAATATCATCCCTTTTTCTGTTCTGGGGAGCTTCTCAGAACAGAATGATGCTCTACAACTCCAGAATGGACTTTTCAGCTCAGAGAGCATCTAAACTTGGCTCTGCTGAGAGGAGTGACACAAACCACAGACTGCCAAAACTCCCACAGAAAACTCTCTCTCCACCGTAGAGACAGTTTGCTGTCCAAACATTTTTCAGAGAAGCAGAAAAAAGATTTACTGATTTCCTCCTTTTTTTTTTTTTTAACAGAGGGATGTTTAATGAAAGTGACCAATATTATAGAACTTATATCTGTCTCACCATGTTTTTCATCTAATGAAAACTAAATCAATTTTTCATCTTTGCATTATCTTATAGTTCAGCTTTACTAAAGGTCATGAACTGTGAACAGCTAAAAAGCGTCGCAGCAAGTGAAACTATCATTACAGCTATTTTACAATAAGATGGAGGATTTTCTTCCTTTTTTTTTTTTTCCCTCTTACTCCAGGTTACTAGAAAATATGAAACTGTTAAGAGAAATATAAAAAGGGCAGCCAAGACATTCTGTTCACTTGTCCTTTAATCTTTCTGCTGCAATGTTAGTGTGATAATTGATCCCAATTAATTTCATAATTCTATCTGCAATTCTCTATGCATTAAGCAGATTAATCTAGTCCTTAGGAAAAAATAGTGCTGTACTTGATAATCTCTAAGGGAAAGAGCCACTTTATCATTGTCGTTTTTTCAAGATTTCTATCCTTGGCTTGGGAAACAAGATAAAAACACTGCAAAAGAGTAAAGTCCTACCTAGAGAAAATTAAGTCTACATAAAAAAACCGAACAAGTAAAATTTATTTATTAATACAATCACAGAAACACTGAATGATCATTCCCAACCTGAAACTATGGAGTTCTGGCATGGTGTGGAGATATATAATTGCAGTAGTTAAAGAATTTTTTAAGCCATCATCTTCCTCAAAATAAGCTTTTGCTTGCAAAGAAGACTTGTAAAAATTGTACCCACAGCATTTTATGGGATTAACAACTTGCCTAAATGAATTATCTTTAACAGATTCCAGTTCCTAGAGAATATTAAGAGGACATAACTGAATACATAATACAAAATCAAGGTTGAATATATATCTTTACTCTTTTTTACTATTGCATTGCAATCCTATCTTTAATTACAATGACACACAACGATATATCTGTTGCACCTTCTTGCAATTAGCTGCACATGGGTAATCTATTTTAGCATGCTTATTGCTTTGTATATGCCATGCTAGACCACAAATGTTATTTATATGATATGTAAATATAAATTTCATTTACACAGTATGCTACAAATTAAGGACAGCAATGACAAAAGTAGTAAATATCTACTAGCATATTAGGCAACCAAACTGTCAGCCAAAAGCTGTCTAGATGGAAAGTTATGTGCTTTTATTTAAGGTTTGCATTTCATTTAAACTGATACCAAAAAAAAGTTATGCAAAATCTCATTTCAGTTTATACAAGGCTTATCTCTTTGTTTTATATCATTTAGAAATAAACCTAAAGAGAATTTGATCTTAAGGTAAAGAGAGTTTAGCTCTTACCTTGTTCTCTACTTTATTGTAGATAGTGAGTTCTGTATATGAACTTTATAGCCACAGCCTTCATTATACAAAATAAATGTAAAAAGCCTTTTCTATTTAGTATGCTATACATTTATGACTAAAGTTAGAAAAATCCCATGCATTTTACAATTACTGTCCAGTAAATGCAGTGATGAATGCAAAGAGGTGCACAAGAAGCAGAGATATTAAGGAATTAATTTGATTTTTAAATTACAGCACAGTTTACAATCCAAATTATTTTTTGTAACAGGGGTACAAGTTCAAACAGTTTATTTCATTTATTATTCTGAAATATGTGTTGTCTAAAGAGCACCAGCTCACTATATACTAGGCACTATATAGTCCACTGTATCATTTTCAGCTACCTCAGATTTAAGTGTATTGAAACAAATTTTGAAATAAAATCTTTTACAATGTACTCAACTAAAAAGAAAGTGACTTTAAATAAATATAAATTATGAACAGTTCTTTACCACTTTCAATATTCACAGATATTTACATTTTAAAATTAATAAACACACACAAACACCATATACACAAAAAGCATGACAAAAATTCAAAAGGATGCTCTATGAACTTCGACCTTTTTACAAAAAGGGGGAGAAATGGTGTGCAAAGTTAAAATCTTCAACTAGTTAAATTTTTTTAATTAAGATGTTAACTTAGTCAATTCTCAGCTTCTTAAGTTGTTTTGCTTGATAAACTAAATACAGGCCTTACTTAATTTGTTTTTTAACTTTTTTAAAACCCCAGCTTCCGTGTGAGAAGAGACTTCCTCAGTGAAGTAGAAAGAGTGTAATATGATGAGGCTGATAAAGAAACTCTTGCAAATATTCTGCCTTATCCCTCTGTTAAGCATGCAAATATGCTGCTTAAAGCCTTCCCCTTCCAGCCCTGATTCTCCTAGGAAAACATGTAAACTCACTTGTGGCCACCACAATCAGATGATAGATTTCCTAAGGGCCATTCTCACCTGCCAAGTACTGCAAAGCATTTTCCTAGAAATAAACTTCTGTGGAGTGAGTAAAAAGGAAAAAAAAAAGACAAACATTTATTCCCAGAGTAAATCTACTTGCCTATTAATGCTCCCTATTTCTCAAGATATTCTCTCAGGAGTTACTCCAGGCTTGCTGCCCATCCAGTCAGAGAGCTTTGTTTCCTACTGAGTCATGTGCCACAAACCCAGAACTGCAAAGTGAATTTGATGCCACATAGCTGAAAATCAAAGCTTTACTCCAGATCCACTGCTGGGGAGCCCTCAGTCTCATCTGCTCTCAAAAGTCACACTCCTGTGAGAATCAAGGGAATGCTCAGATATTTAACATATCTTTTCAGCTTCTGAAAGATATATTCTTCTTCATATATTCTTTTCAGCTTCTGAAAGATATATTTAACATATCTTTTCAGCTTTCTGTGGTGTCAGACTTGGCTGGTGTTAGTGAGTTCTCACTCAGACTCAGATCTGAATGCAGAAAAGGTTCAGCATTAACAGCACTGAATATTCAAGTTTCCCATTGCTGAATTCTGAGATACAAAGTGGATATCTAAATAAGGATCTAGCTATAAATCTCAGGTTGTATCTACAAAATAGCCAAATAAAGGCATCTTAATTGCAACGTAGGTGCAATGATCTCAGTTTTAAGAATTGAGAGAATTCTATCTAAAGAAGTTATAAAAACCTATGGTTTGATGAATTAGGTCAGATTTCTTTCTTGTCTAATCTCAAAACTGGAATGGGATCATCACAGGAAACATAACTGAAATCACCAGCAACATTCTTTCCTTACATTTGAGATAAACAAAACACATGCTGTACAAGCCAGGGCCTGGTGTTGCCCGACGGACACAGTATTGCACTGAAGCAATTTTTCTTAGTGGTCATAAAATATCCCATTGCACAGATGTCAAGTCTAGCCCTGGCAAGATTCAAGTTTGGAAAACCGCAGTATTCCATTTTCCTAAAACTTTGTTTCCTTCACAGTAGCACTGTTTATTTACTGTCCTATGATGCTGTATGGTCTCACTCCATGTCCTTTAACATTTTTTAGCAGCAAATTTTAATAATGTACTTTCAAAAATATTTCTAGATCTTAATGTTATACCAACATAGCTTTTTATGAACTTCTGTATCCAGAGCCACCTTTCCACAATACCAAAAGCCATGACAAAAAAAAACCCATACTTGGATGTTTCCTCTCTTGGGAAGGGTTTGGGGCTGCAGTGGTTTTTCTCCCCAAAACTCCCTCTCTCAAGCCCTGGGAAATCTGGTCATCAAAATCCAACACAAGGCTGGAACTAGAATTCTCCAAGTACCTCATGATCCTAGCTGGCAAGAAGCTCTATATACAGGGAAATCTGTACCATGGGATGTAGGGTTTGGGACAGGCCAGAAGTTACAGGCTCCATGCTCTTCATTTTTACTTTTGACAGTAATGGCACAAGTGCAGACATTTTCTGTTGCAGAATAAACAAATTTTATCAGTGCTGTTTTAAAGGACACAGTCTTAAAAATATTTTGTGGCACAGGCAGTCAATCAGCCTGTGCTGCTGGTTTCAGTGTGACTGCCACCCACAGAGGTACTCTGCTGCTGCACTAGTGGGAGAAGAAGAGTAAATAAGAAAGTTGCACAGCCAAGCTGCTTCTGCCAGAGCCAAAGCCAACCACTCACTTTGATAAGCACTCAGTCAGGACTTTTGTGTTTGCACTGTACTTTCCTTCTGCTGCACTGTTGAGGGATAATTGTGTTTGTATTTGTCCTAATGATGTGATTATGCATTGTGTTTGCCCTTTCCATGTGATGCCAAAGGAACTAATGGCATCCCCTCAGGATTCAACAAAGCAGTAAGCAAATCTCAAACCAAGGTAGCTACTTCTCTGAGAATAAATATATCCAAAAGAGATGGAGAGAAAAACTCGAAAGGCCTGGCATCCTGCTTTACCTAATGGAAATAATTGAATTTTATGCATGTAGGGTCTGGTGAAGAGGGTTTTGAGGGTGGAGGGGTTCCAATCTTACATAAATACTTAAAAACTAGTTTACATATTTATTTAGATAATAAAATAGTCATGTTTTTATGTACTGAACAGCAATAATTTTAATAAAATGAATCCATTATCTCTAGATATGCTTGCAAATTCTGAAGTTTATTACGGATCTTTATTTGAAAAAGGATTTCTTAAAGAGCAACAGCTTAACTTGGGAAACCTAAATTCAAATCTAAATATGCACAAAGCTGACTAAGTAACATTGACCAGACTCTCGTCTTTCTTTCCCATATCAAATGAACTGGACTCTGTATTTTTATAATAAAGGATAACAGGAGTGCCTATTAAGAGGATTTTCATTGCCTTGCCTTCACATCAAGGCAGTACAGCATAAATGAACAGCTTCACAATTGAAGGGCTTGGGCTTTTTAAATTAGTGGCTATTCTATTTTTTTATTTTTTCAAGTGAACGGAAATTGACCTTCATTGTCTCTTTAGTCATTCCAGCTCAGAATCAAAGAGCAAGTTAATTATAACCATTTAAAACTTAACAGTTGAAGCCTTTTGATGTAATATCACATTCATTTCTAATTAACTGTACATATGTCTTGCTGAGTTATCCAATAACTCTTGAGATCTGTCAGCATAAAACCTTAATAAAAGCACGAACACTTCAGGATGAAGATCAGACAATCCTTATATAAGAAGAAACAGAAGGTGACAGGGAACAAGAGTGCCTATAGGAAGAAATCTCAGCCTTACTGTTTTTCCCTAACGTTCTTTAAAATATGGCTGCTCCTGCTGCTGCTGCTACATAGCAGCTCACTGCCCTGAGAGTCTGGGTTGTCACTTTTAGTTTTAGAAAAAAACCCAAAACGCATGTAAAAAAAAAAAAAAAAATTGATCAAGCACATTTTCTTTCTATGGCTATTTATGGCTGGTGTCCTAAACCTGGCCCTTCAAAAACAGTGAAAGCCATCCCAGAAGCTCAGTGGAGGAAGTTAAAGGCAAGAAGATGCTGTTCCTCTCCCAGTGAAATTCTTCACTCCAATGACCAGACTTGCTGGGTGTGATGTTTGAGTTGGGTTGTGGGCTTGGCAATCAAGATCCAGCAATGTGCTGGGCCTCTCTGGGATCTTAATTTTGTTTTTCTGAAAATGAAGCTACTAATTCATAAAGATAAGCATTACCATCATTATCCTCAACACCTTTCTCCCAAAAATAAGTCATCTTGAAAAAAAAAGATTTCACACCATGGTCCCAAATATGACTTTTGTTCCATATGACATTTAAATTGGCAATGATCTAAAGAGGGCTCAGGAAAAGATCCAAAGTCAAGGTGTGCCTGCTTTATTCAAAGCTGCATCTATCACCCAAGGGATAGATTTGTCAGTTTTAACCTGTTGTGGGAAGGATATAAACAGGTTGATTGTCCACTCAGCTTCTTCCCTTCAGCTTTTATCCCTCTATGAGGTAGGACAAAATTGAACCAAGAGCTATGCCCAGAGCTCTGTTTGCCCCATTGAGCCCAGCTGCCCACAGCCAAGGAATATAAAATGGAGAGCAATCTCTTTATCTCTTTGCTCTGAGTAGTGACACTTAGGGGGTGGAGGTTGTCTTTGTCTACAGTGGTAACCATAAGCCAGGGTAAGAGTGATAGTCATGTGGAGGAATACAGAGACCAGAACCAAATGGCTGGAAATCCTTTGGAAAGAGGAGAGGAAGTTCTATGAGAGGATGCTGGAGAGACCAGAGCATCAAGATCACAGGGAGAAGAAGCTATGCTAGTTTTTCTTGATTATAAATTGAATGGTGTTTGGAGGTTACTCTGGGAGAAAGGTTTGCAACACAGCTCTGAGGAAGGTCCAGGACAACTGAAAAAACATTGTGAATCCACATTATTCTGAGGGATGCAATTTATTATGGGTTAGTGCTAACATGGGAAGGATGAAAATCACTATGTATTGGATAATTAGAGCAGTCAGGAAAAGAAGGAAGGAGCAATATAGGGCACCATTGGAGGAAGTCCGTATATTACATTTTCATGGATGAAGGAGTGACACATCGTAAGTTAGGCTACTGCACATTCTACTCTGCTCATCTCCATTGAAATCAGTGAGCAGACAGGGGTGAAGAAATGCCAATCACACTCAATGTTTTCCATAATTTTCCCAGGAAGGAGTTTTACTTTATTTTATTTATTGATAATCCATTGTGCTTAGTAGATAGGTGCATTATTTAGTTTTCAATTCACTGGGTATTCTGTCCCACTGAAAATTGGTAAGCAGAAAGGTTATTGCTGCCAAGGTCTGGGTAGAATCAGACAGAAGGACTTCTGTTGCACAATTCTGTATCCAGTTAGACTTAAAATAAAAGCATATAATTGACCACAAAAATTAGGTTTTTTCCAAAATCTTTCAAAAAAATACTGAGAGGAAATTATGTCACTGACAATATTTTGTATTCAAATGTTTTTGTTTAGCTTCTTGTCACAGCCAACTAGCTGTCATGAAAGCACTTTCATATTTACAATGTTTCTCAGCATGAATGAACCCAAAATGTTTTGGGCTTGGTTTCTTTTGGTTTCTTTTGGTTTATTTTCTTTTTCAAATGAGAAAAAAAATCATCACTGAAATGCAGTCCATTTGGCCTGGAAGAAGGCAGGCAACTAAACAAAAGGGATATGGAAAGGTCATATAACTACAAAATTAACTGAATTATGGCCTGTGCTTTAAAGCAAAACTATGCAGCATAAAAGTGTGTCCAGAATGAATTTAATATCCATACAATGTTTCTATTTTGAGGGTCTACACTGAAACTAAACTTTATAACAGAAATTCACTTAGGAATGTAGCTGCTGTTGGTCAATATTGCTCTGGGATATATGAAACCTAATTTATCAGCCTTTAAGTTCTCATTGCTTTTGCCCTAAACACATGTACGTTGAACTTGGGATAAATTCAAATGCATTTTTCCAATCTGAGCTACCTGTAGTGCAAGAAATTAGTATAATTAATTTATCAGCATGCTGGCCATTTCCTCAGTGCAGCTATACCCAGTGTCTGGTTACTGGATAGTATAATTTACCTTTTATGGGTCTGAGAAATTAATGGTCGAATCTGCAGGAACTTTAGGTTTTTTCCCCTTTTTCAGCTATGACAACAGCAACCAAAATACAATTTATTCATGTATGACCTATAGCTATTCAAAGACTTCTATGTTAATTTTTTTCTTGCTTCTAATCTCCACTGGAAATTGTCCTCTCAACATCAGCAGAAAAACAGTCCCCATTATTTACAATGTCCAGGTTTAGTCCAGTCTACTTGAAAGGATTGACTACAGATATATCAATCCCTTTTGAAGTGTGATGGCCAGTACAACAAATAACTAGCAGGTTTTTTTAATAAACTTTTCCTACATTAAATGCCATTCAGGGATTCATTGCCAATGCCAAGCAGAGGTCAGCAGCTTGCATTATGATAAAATCATCATAGAGTCGTTAAGTTTGAAGAAACTTTCTGCACAAAAGTTACAGCCAAAAATGCAACAGCTGCTCATTATGAAAACCTGGAAGATTGTGATGACAGGACTGAAAATCAAGAAAAGAAACTTGCATTGGAAAGGAGTTATCTAGACAGTTACTTATATTTAATGAATATGAAAACCCCATTTTGTGGAGGGGAAAAAAAAAAACATGGAATGCTCGTTTAACTCCTCATTTTTTAAGCCAATAAAAGACAAAGCTGGGAAAGGAAGCCTAGGAACCAAACATCTGCTATCACACCCTGCCATGTCATTCTTTTCAGAAATTCCATCTGAAGCAGTTTAGGTTTTGGTCTGTGTTACTTGTCCTAGCAGGTTATTCCAGAGCTTCCAGACCCTGACAGTCAGAGACCACATTCTCCATTCTGGATGAGTCTATCTGTGCTTCTCCACAGACTTTAGTGATCATCTTACACAGGTTTTCCCCTTTTTAATGTTTAACAGTCTGTTGTCTTTACAGGCAATATAACCCTCTCCTCTCACCCTTTTCTCCCTGAATATTGTGATCATCACTTTTTGCATTATGAGTTACTTCTTCTCTCAATTTTGACCAGTGCAGCCACAGCTGTCACCCCTAAAGAGATGGCAATCACAGCACTTCAGAACTGAGAAGAAACAGAAGTTTTTGGTCTCCCAAAAATTCCATGTAGAGTTTTTCAGAACAGCGCAAACAAGTATGATGACATGAAATGGATGCTGTGACCTTTCAGGAGTCTGTTAGCCTGGGTGTTGAAAAAGGATGTTTTAATTATCTGTCTTTCTCATCTGTGTTTCCCAATACAGAAATACTTAGATTAAGTTGTAAATTATTTCCTTGCCTATATTTTGACCAACAGTGTTCTCACTCTTGTTTTCCCCCTGTCCTGCTGCCAGCAGCGAATGGCTGTGGGGTTCCTTGGCCAAGTGCTGAGGCCAACTCTACACACATATAAACAGGCTGCATTTCTGAGGTAAAACAAATTTCCCCAATTGTCCTTCAGTAACTCCAGTTAAAAACTTAAACATTTCAGGCTAACTTCTTATTTGTGTTTGTCTATAAGGAGCCTGAAGGAAAGAGTTTTCTGCCTTCCAGGAATCAGGATTTATTGAATACTGTCTGTTTTGGGAACTGAACATTGCCCAACTAGCAAGGGAGTCTCCTTATCCAGGTAACAGAAAGAAAGAAAAGGTCTGAAAACAGAAGAATGTAAAGGTAATATTACTTACTCCAATTGTAAGCAGAAAATATCAAGTTTAGTAAAACCACTTTAGACTGACTCCCAATGAAGTGTCCATCATCAGATCAAACACACCACAGATCAGCAGGTCTGGTATATAAGATGAGAAATAACAAAGCCAGCAATTCCCAGTACAAGAAAAAAGGAAGAAAAGGGGATGGGGAGAATAGCCTTGAAATTATGATCACATAAGCTAGATGTCTTCAAATCTGCTTGACCTTGTAGAGTTGCTTCCAAGATGCCACCATATCAGCACTTATTCCTGAGAACTCCTGAAAGAAGGGGGAGGCATCAGAGGCCTTAGAAATGAAAAACTGTGCCACTCGTTAAAAGAAGATAACGGTTTGAGTTGACAGAACTTCTGTTCTGTTTCAGATACAAAAAATAAAAAGAAAAAAAAATGAAGAAATTTAAAATTACTATGCAGAAGAAAAAGAGGAGACTGGGAATTTTTCAAGAATGCATTGTTTTAAACCATTCTATCTTTCTTCTAGGGCAATGTAATAACTGACTTTAGCAAAGCATCTATTGCCTACTTGTTCCTACCAAATAAATTCTAAAGTTCTGTAAGGGTCTTCCCGGCATGCAATATGTTCAGTATTCATATTAGCCACCTCGGGGATATTATACAGAGTACACTAAATAAAAACACTGGCAACACTAAACTAGAAGGGATTGAAATCATGTTAGATCAAAAAAACTATTTTGTTCAGGAAAAGTAAATATCTGTCTTTCTCATCTGCGTTTCCCAATACAGAAATACTTAGAAAAGAAAGCGTTATTCAGGTATGAAACATTTTATAAAATAATTTATTTGAAACAGAATTATAAGCTGCTGAAAACATCACAGTTCTGTGGGAGCTGATTGGAAAGCTATACAGGATAACAAGTGAAACACAAGTTAATAACTTCATGCTGTTGTTATAATAAATTTAAAAAAAAAGATACAATAGATTTCTATTTAGGATTACAGATTGCAAGATTTACAAAGGGATCCTTCTGTTCCATCCAACATCAAGAGATTTTCTATAAAATGTATCTGTTGATCAAAATTCAAGGAAGATTAAGAACAACTAGACAAGTGTAGAGCAGAGCAATAAGAAAAATGAGAAGTAGAAAACACTCTTAGTTAGGGAAGCTAACAAAATTAGAAGACAGGGTGAGGTAAGATATAGCAAATCTTTCAAAAGCAGAATAAACTGAAATAAACAGAAAATGATTAGTTTATTCTCTAGGGTCATTTTACATGTCCTAATGTATCCCACTTGGCCTCAGTTGCCTGTACAGGACAGCATTCTGTAGGATTTGTTCCACATGGGCAAAGCCTTCAGGGATTCCATCGGGCATTTGAAATGTCATTGGGCACCTCTGACAGCAATCTCCTTTTCTTTGGGAAGATGACTGCCATAGAGATTATGCTGTGGGCAACAAACCTCAAGGCTGAGTAAATACTGAGCAGTGTGCCTTCTACTTATACCCCATTACTTCCAAAAGTCTTGTATCTGAAATAAATCAGATGACTTGCACTCGAAGTATTTACTCGGCTCCATCCTCCGCAAGGGGTGAGCAACTAAGGCAGGTGTATATATATGTGCTGTAAAAATTAGCAGTAATATAACATTGGTTTCCCCCATAGTACAAATAAATATTAACTCCTAGGTCATCCAATATTTCACTCCATCACAAGTAATGATGCAAGAAATAAAAACTGAAGTACTACAAGCTACACTAAAAAGGTCAGATAGTAAATCCTTTGATTATTCTTTTAACCTCTTCTGTTTTCTACTCTTCTGCAGAGTTCCACTAAACTTCCTGAACTCTGGTAAGAATCACCATTACACAGTACAGAAGTCATAAATCATGAAAGCAGCATGACTGCTCTGAAGGTAATATCACTCCTCCAAACAAAAGGAAAGAAAATTTTAGCTGTTATGAATTCAACAGAGAAGGCAGTAGATGCACTGTAATACGGTTGTGCTTGGCATTTTATCTCTATATTGCGTTTTAAACTTCATTGTCAGATGCCATTAAGAAGATCAAATGAAGACCACATTTTGGCCTCAATAAAAGATGAAATGTTTTCCATCTCTGAAAACACTCATTCACAGTAATTGGCCATCCACCTAGCAAGATATAACCCAGAGCATTCCAAATTGGTATCTTTTAGTTTCATCTGTGTTTTGAAGGAGGGAAGAAAATAACAAAAAGGAAACAAACCAACAAAACAAAACCATTGCTTCTCTGCAGAAATTAATTTCCAGCTTTCCCATCCTGCCTATTTACTCTGTGTCAAATAGTGCATAAATGAAAGAATGGTGAGACCATTGGTGTGACTTTTTTCTCATAATCTGGCAATTCAATAAAATAGCACCCAGCACACCTGGCAATTGCAAACTCCTACTGGCAACAACTTCTTCAAAGTTCTCAAAGTAGTCTATACAACAAACAAATCTTCTATGACTCCAATTTACTCAAGCAGGACTGTGGTAATGTTTTCCAGAAAATTTTGCACTCCTTTAGCAGCAGGGTGAAAAGCATGTCTAGGATGAAGTGCATGACAGACTAGTCCAGGTATATGAGTAAGCTATCAGCTGACTTGGCTCTTTGACTCCTTGTGAAGTCTTTGATAGACTCACTTATAAACTGCTGTTGAGCTTCACCTTCAGTTTCTGGCATGCTAAATGGTGAAATTTACAGTATTTTTTATCATCTTTGTGACACGAATATAAGCAAAGATACAATCAAAGAAATTAAGTGAAACTGAATGGATTAGGCTTGAAAACCCTTACCAAATATGAAGTAAAAAGATCTTTTATACGTTTGGATCCCAACCTGTATTTTGCTTTAGCACCATCCTATAGGTAATGTAATATTCTGGGATAACTTGTTTCTAACACAGAAAGTAGCTGAAAAGTTTACACCAGTGTTTACAAAGCTCACATTGTATGTAGAGAAAATTAACAAACAAATAACTGTGCATAATACTTTCTGTTCTTCATTTACCTCTTGGATATCTATAGATCTGAGCACAGCCACAAAATAGTTAGGCTTTTTGCAATACTCTTGTCGCAAAAAGCTCAGCATACAATTTTATAATAACCAATGGTAACAGAAACAAATTTGATTTCACTCACATGGATTCTCCCACACCCCCATTCTCATTTCAAACAGTCTGGCTAGGGACACTTCAGTGACAAGACAAGGGACACTGGCTATTTGTGATATCATCTGTCTTAGGTGATATCACAAATCAAGCGTGTGCTTGTTCCCTGATTTACCTTTTGTGCCTGTTAGGGCTTGACAGGAATGCTGGTATTTTGCCTTTTCCACCAAGTAGCACTCCTGTAAGTCATAAGGTGACACTGATGATTTTCTCCTTATGCTTTGGATTCCATTTCCGTGTAGCATGTCCTTTATCTCACCCTGTCCTTTATTTTCTTCCTGCAATGTCTTGAGAATATGGAAATAAATGTACTTACCAGTTGCTAATCTGGATGCCATCGACATGTGCCATTCTCTTATTCCTTCTTCTTGATTTTTGGGGTTTTTTAAAATTAATTTTACTGGTACTTTTATATACAGACACTCTCATTCCTGTCAGTCTTAACATTTCTATTGTGAATCTCTACATTCTTAATGCTGAAACCCAGTAGGGAATGGTAAACATCAGTTATTTCATTAGCCCCTTCCCTATTTATTTATGAAAGCAGTAATCCAAAATCCTTTTCCTACCTGAATGCATAATACAAAAAGCAAAGCACAGCATAAAAACAAATATACAAAATACCTGAATGACAGGATCAAAATGAGAGTTAAAATGCAGTTCCATCTCATATATGGAAATTCTTCTGGCAAAAAGAAGAAAGCATAGAGGTGATAATTCTGAAATTTTCAAGGCAATCACTAATTGAAGAGCAATTAAAAATCTAGGATAAAGGAAAGCACTTTAAAAAATATGTTTTCATAAAAGGCAATTGCCACTCAATCAGCATGACTGTAACAAACCCATATTTAATATGATCCCCATCACTTGCCTGATATACCAAAACACTATAAGGCAGGCACGTACTTCCAATGAATTCAGGATACTTTGTCTAATTTTAGTGCTTTTTACACTGCCACAAGAAATGTAATGAGCACAGAGTCTTGAAAGATGTTTTTTCTCCCTGTGCTTGACAATTCACTGCAACTCACAACTGATCAAGGGCATTATGATATGAGTGCCACTACTCCTGCACATCAGAACAATAGCTGTTTTCAAAGGCAACAAAAGAATGATGGACAAATGGTTTAGTATGAACTAACAAATCTTAAAAGGCTTTTGCCTTGTCCTCCACCCTGCCCTTTTGGAAAGGAGCCTTTGTGTTATCCTTATAGCTTAGCTACAGTGCATATACCATTTAAGTGTCTAGAAACCTTCAGAGATATTCACAATCTGTCATTTAAGGGAAAGAATGGAGTTTTTCAGAGCACAGCTATTTGTCAAGCACTGTCATATTTGAGATAATAATGCTATCTACTTTATAAACCTAAAGGTGGGGGTTTCAAAATAGCTCATAGTATCACCACTCCTTCTTGCTTTTAAAATGCTGCAACAGGACTAGAGAAAGTGCAACATATTGCAGCAGTGTAGGGAGAAAACATGGCAATTCTGGGAAAGTAACAGAAAAGGTCTGGTGGGTTAGAGTATCCTTAATTCAAAAAAGAAAGCTACCAGGGAGCTTTGGTTTTGGGAGTGTTTGTATCCCAGCAGAGAGGAGAAAGGAGATGGTTGTGATGGACAGAAGTCTCTCTCCTCTTGAGATGAAGGATAAAATGAAGCCCCAGCAAGCCCAGTGCCACTGCAAGCAGCTGTCTGAAGCCCTGAGAAAACAGGACCTGACTGCCCAAATAGCCTCAAAGATCCCACACCCAGGAACACGGTGTAGCTCACAATATTTGGCGCAGCTCTATACTTACCTTGTTTATTATATAGAAGATTCAGGTACTCATCATCATTTTTGTACTAAGAATGCACTGATAGAAGGCATACAGGTTACACTTTGTAGAATATTATGAGCAAAATAAGTTTAGAGAAAATACAAACATTAAGAAACTCTCTCATTTAACAACAGAAAAAAATAAACGTTGAGGAATAAAAGGTTAGAATCACAATTAAGTTTCTAAAAGAGACATTAACTAAGAGACCTATCTAAAAGAGACCTTATCTAAAATTTATCCAAATACTAAAATCTGAAATAGAAACAGGTAAAGGGTCTTCAAAGGCACATTCTTTATATCCCTTTATTCCTCACATAGATGGGTATCTCTGGTTACTTGAAATGACAACTGGCATTCATGTGGAAGGAGGGAGTTTCTTTTTTCACTATTACCTCATTGTATATACAAAAATGTTCTTCTGAGAGATGATTTGATTTGACATGAAGTGAGGCAATGGTAAAAAGATTTTTTAAAGGTTTCTTTCAGCTTGGGTGATTCCTGTCAACCTACAAGACTGCCACAGAGCAAAATGTTTTGTGAATAATTAGCAGGTTAATTACCCATAAGGAGTGAGTAATTTTTATTACCTATGTGGTTAGCTCACCACACTCAGACCCATGCTGATTGCACATGCCTGTGTTGCACTACAAATTAAAGGATCAACCCTTCAAGGCACTGTCTGTTCTTGAGTCCTACTGTTGCTCCAACAGTGCACAACATCTAATCCAAAAGAGATTCCTAATGGATGACAAATGTGTGGTGGAATGGATGGGATGCCCTAGGACAAGGTACTTTTGAAAATAATGGTGTCAAGAAAAGCAAAGGAAAGGCAAGTTTCAGCAAATGAGCCCCACCACAGCAAAATTAAATACTTGTTCTTCTGCTTATAATAATTTTTCTTCATTGTCTATTCAGTATTCATGAAATCACAGGAATCATCTGCTGTAGGAAATTAGGCAAACATTACTGCTGGAGTGGCCTCAGCTGCCGACCATATGCATGCCAACATCCCCTGCCTGCACCCACCCCATCCTGGGGCTTCAGGAAAATGAGAAATTTCTTATTTTGCCCAGAAACACATTCACAGAGTTTCTCTGAACTTTATTTGGTTCATGTCTTTTGTTTTCAGTCATACAAACACACATGCAATTTGTAGGTCAACAGAGTTGGTTACCCATGGTTAAATAAACCTTATTGATTAAATTTGGAGAAATTTGTGGAATTTTACTATATTGTATACAATGAAATCAAAACTTCCCCTGACAACACTGCACTGCCAAGCTCCCTGGTGAATCCATAAGGTCATTTTGTGACCTGACCTGAAACAGATGTGTGGCAGGAAGGCAGTGGGTTCACAGCCTGTTCATGCTGCGCTCCACCAGGCACGGCCCCAAGCACAAAGCATTTCCTGGCTGGCACTGGATTGGGGCGAGTTTAAGGCACATCGCTGCCACCCAGCTGTCTCCTCTCTCACCAGGCTGTGCAGCCCACCTACATCTCACAAATGAGACACTGCTTTGAATAGATTTCCTTTTAATTTAATAAAGCATTGAGGTGAGTTACAGGACAACCTATCTCTGAACCTTGCCTCAACTGGAAAATGTAATGCGCCTCAACTGGAAACTGTAATGCTAAAAAAGAAAATTATCAGTCAACAACAGTGACTCAGAAGCGAGTTCCCAATTTTGGTATCCAAAAGCCATTAAGTAAGCATCAGAATGCCAAGTATCCTAGGCTGCCAAGGGAAGTATGTGTGAATGAGGCAGGAGGACAAAAAAGTATCCTGAACTATGTAGAAATTTTACAGTACAGTCCAAAGGAAACATGTCTGAATGAATAATCATGTCTTATTTAGTATGAAAGAACAGAGTCTGTGTTACTGCAGGCATAAAAGGCTTCTTAATTTTCTGCATACTCTGCACAAATCTCTTCCAAAAAGAAGAAAAAGAAAGTTTTACTTTGCTTTTTCACCGAAATACTTAAAGGCTTACAAGGGCTTGGTTTCTCAAAGACCTTAAAAATGTTGGTAGACAGAGCTGTGACTCTAGTGCCACAGATCCTACAACATGAGAATTACTCTATCCTACTTTCAGGCAAAACCAAAATGCAAGCTGTAATATGGTATAAACATGAACTCAGTCATTAGATTAGTGCTTGTGTAAGATGCTGCTCCAAATAGCAAGCAAACTAATATCCAGCATGCTGCAGCTCTTTATTTTGACATTTGCTGAAAGAAGGGCTTTTAACTCCATTTCTGAAACAATAAGCTTCTGCGGGTTCTAACAAGAACTTTAAATTATTTAAACACATTTATCAGAAATTAATTGTGGGTATTCTCCTTAGTTGCAAATCATCAATATGCGCTCTCTTGTAATGATGCACTTCCCTCTACTCAAAAGCTGGGGGCAGAAGTCTTTTGCTGGTGCTTGAAATGTTTCCCAAAACTGTGGTTTTAACCACTGGAATAGCGTTAGCACCACCTAGAGGCACACGTAAAAAACACGCTTACTTTTAGTCTTAGAAAGACTAACCTGAATACGTCTTTCTCTAAACCAAAAAGACTTTCATTTGAAACTGCCTTTATGTCATATCTCTTTAGTTTAAGAGGCTCCCTTGGGCCAGTTGTTTTGGGGGCTATTTCATATATAAAATTGTACTCCAACATCTTCACCAAACATAATATTTTTAATCACAAAAAGAGGAATTTTTGTTTGCTTTTATCTTCTGCCTTGAAATAAAGAGACCTAGAAAGAAAATAACTCAGATTTCTTTTCATATAATTTGAATGGAAAAATTCTCCACAGCAATGACAGCCAAACCCCACAAATTGTTCTGTTTTAAACAAATTAACAAATTGTACTAAAACTGCAGTCTTAGTATACGTAATTTTGAACACAGTTGATCAGATCTGTCTTTCAAGTAAGCTCAGCCACCATCAGCACCTCCTTAAGGCTCAGATATACTTTGCCTACTGTCTTTTTCTTGATTCATATCATGTCAGTGACTTCAAGGCATCACAGAGTGCTCCTAGTAAAGACTTAGTGATTCTGACTGAGTCTCACAAACAGTTTGGGAAAGATGTATGCCAATTTTTCTTGTCAATTTTATTCTGCTTTTGAAACAGTATTAAGAGAACAAAATTCATTAATATGGGAAAATGACAGTCTTTTTGAGGCTACTGATTACCTTTCGGTCCATTTGAGTAATGATGTCACATTGATGATTCTTTTTAAACAACATACCATTTTCTAAAATAGCTAAGGACTCTCTGTGTTCTTAGGTGAAAAGATAGTAGCCAAAGCACTCAGTGCTTCTACACTATCATTCTCAATCAGAGTACTACATCAAAGTGGAAGTAATCATCCAGAATTGGATTATAATGTCAAGAAGACTGAAAGCACAGTCTAGTAATTTAACTTTCACATTGAAAAGGTGAGAATTAGTTTGCCTTTTGTCTTCTAAGGCAAGAGATAGGAATGAAAAATTGAATGCAATTGTATGGACAGATACTGGATTGAATGGTTGTTTTTTGGTTTTTGATTTGGGTTTTTGTTTTTCTGGGTTGGCTTTTTTTTAAGAAACTAAACTGTATAAACCTAAAGCTGTTCTTTCGACTCAAAAGGCTGAAAACAGAATATGTTTATTAAACCAGATCTCAGATATAAGGCCCAAATTGTTAGATTAGCAGTGTGCCATTCTGGCCATTTGTTTTACTAGCTCAGCCATTCCACTGGCAGGAAAGGCAATATAAGGTTTTGAAAGACATGCTAAGCTTTCTGACAAGTACAGAGCAAGAATGAAAACACAAAATTAGCTCGATTTTAAAAACTGATTACTATTATTTAAAATGTTACATTACTTTGGTTATTTCAAATAATTGCTAGTAATGAAGAGTTACTAAGAATCTATCTTAGTAGATTCTGTTCTATCTTCTATATAGGTTAGCCTTTACCGAACTAATTACTCTGCATCCTCTGTTCCTCTGAGTTGGGTCTGATTATTTTCCTGTGCAAAGATTAAGCCCCTACATGCTGAAATCTGGCATTTTGGAGTTTATAAAAGACTGTTACCATAATAAATACATTGGTTTGTCTTAGTCACATTTCTATCAGCTTTACTGTAGGTATATTTGCTTGATTGTCTTGTCCAATGTAGTATGTCAGAGCCCAGGCACAGAGGACAATTACTAGCTGCACAGGCAGGATTAATCTTTACAGCTTCAAAGCCCAGTACTTAAAGGCTTGCCTTAAAGCCTTACATACCCTTGGGACAAAAAGTACTTGCTTTGGTCTAAAGGCTTGTGTTGTTAACCTGTCAGTAAAAAGACTGTTCCTTTTATTTTTTCTGCAGAAAAATGCACCGTTTCCACTTACAGGACATCATGTGTACTGTCTAATTTATTCATGTGCTACAGGTTACTTTGTATTCAATGAGGTCTTATTGATCTGCTGAATCTGTTCCTACTTTGGTTCTCCTCTTACAAGATTGAAACATCTTTTTATGGTAACTTCTCACAGTGTTCTTTCACATTAGTTTTCATACCTAGTTTCTCTTTGTTGATTACAGTAAAACTTAGGAGCATGTCATACACATGTAAGCTGCAAGTCAACACAGTAAAAATGTTGTACTAACATTTTATAGATACATTTGAAGAACCTGCTGTGATTCTATTTTCTTTTTGCATAAATTGTCTGAGCAACCAGTCTGTCACATCCTAATGCAAGAAAACAGTTCCAAATATTGTGACAAGTTTTGTAAATACTTTTATTTACCCTAAGACAGCAAAAAAGTTTTTGTCTTTGGGTTTTGATGTTGGGGTTTTTTTTTCATTGTTGCTGGTTTTTCTTGGGTGTTTTGTCACTTGACTACTTCTGACCTTAATTTTCGCATTCATCTTAGCTTAACAGGTAAAAAATATTTTATATGTTATGCTTGGTAATTCAGCAGCAGAATTCAGAAACAGATATAAAAAGCTTAAAATAAATTGAAAAGGACTTTGTACTGACTAAAAGATAAGATTCTGGGAGAGGAAAAAGAATGCATGTACATGTTTATGTTTACATTATGTAACAGAAGCCCTTCTGATTTTGGCAGAGTACAATTGTCATATGTTCATCTTTCAGTTCCTTTGTTAACTTTCTCCTCTAACTGTTTTCTGCTCCCAAATAACATTCTGTAAGTTTTCTTTGCTGTGAACTCTGTCCTTTTCAGTTCTTCAGTTGTTCAGTTTGGGGTCCTTGGCTGGAGTAAAGGTGTGTCATTCTTTTCAAAGCACTGAGTTTTTAGTCTTATGCTGAAGAACTTTTATGTATTAGAGACTGTGTTCAAAGTAGTTCCTCAGGGGTATCAGGATCCATAATGCAATTTACTTGGACTGAGAATCCAGGTGCTATCTTTGTACAGAAGTGAAGAACATAGGCCAAAGGCTTTAGTGGGGACAGGTTTTTGTGGTGAGTGGGAGGTGTTTGGGTTTTTTCACTCTGGGTCTTTGTCAAAATGTGGATACCTCAATTGCCATTTAGACTTTAGAATATTTGAAAAGGACCTTCAGATTCCAAAGGGAGATTTCTTTCTCTCCTTCTCTCTCTCCCTACCTCCTAGTCATATTCTGGAGAAAAACTTCAGTCTGTTTTGTTTTTTTCTTTTTCATAAAAGGTCAAAACTTTGGCCACATCTGTGTCCAGTTTCAGCAGCTGAATGTACTATTCTCCTGGCTGATGCAAGTCTTAACTGTTTTCTTTTTTCCCTTTTTATTTGCACACAAAGACATGCCATTTACCTTAAACTTTGTGTTTTTCATTACTTTTAAATTACTTTCAACAATTTATACAATATGAGTACATATTGTATACAATATGTACATATACAATATGGGGCTTTGCTAAGCAAGAGCAATATGGTTCTAGAAAGCAGCAACACCTTTTTCAATAAAGGTCAGGAAAATTTGCTGTGAAAAATAAAAAGAAAAGTAACTTCAATTACTACTATTATTATTACTTCTAGGTAATAATAGCTTTAGTTTGTTCCTTGGTTTAAATATTACACATCTGCTTGGTCTTAGAGCATCCGATCTCACAGATCAGATACAGATATCTTCTAGCCTTGGATTCTTGGTCAGTCATATTCATATTGTAAGATATAAGAGGCCTTTATGGGTGTTGCTGGAGAGTGTCAGTATTGCTACTATGAAGATTTTCTGGTTGCACACTGTGGCTACAGCCTCTGTAGTCCTCTGTTGGCACTGTGGTACAAAAAAACTTTTCATGGTGAGCCACCTAACACATTATCTTCAGTTAAAAATGTAAAGGCTCAAAGGCACAAATTGCTGTCTTGGCACAATTTGTGTCTGACCCTGAAATGCTGACAGTTCATGCAAATCTAACTGCTGTGTCTAAAGAGCTGTATAAACAGTGTTCTTATTTTGGAATTTAAAGACCTCATTTTAGTTAATGTGAATGTTAGAAGTGCACAAACTTGTTTGTTCTGGTTCTTCAAGCTCATTTGCTTGCTGTTCTGTCATATGACACAAAGGGGACAGACAGGTTCTTCTAAGGATCCTGGGCATAACAATGATAACACTAACCTGTAGTTACAATTAAAACTTTATTTTCTTCACAGTCTACTAGGATTAGTATAGAATGGAATTTACAGTTAGTAAGGCACAGGATTTCTAGAAGCAGAATCAGTGTAGTACAATTTATAACTCCATAATACAACACTTGCAATGCAATTAATTTTACAATTTCTATTCACCTGGACTCTCTGCAGGTCAAGTCAGGTCTTAATATGTGGTTTGCTATATCAATATATCAATCATAATCTAGACTCACATTCATATACAAGAATACAGTGACTCCCTCAAACCTCTAGTCATGGGGAGGTGTTGAGTCTCTCAGTCCAGCAGCAGTTTGGGTCCAAGTTCTCCACTTAGAACCTGCTGATTTTACAGACAGCTCTGTGGGCTGTTAGGCTTCCCTCAGAGTCAACAACAGCACATCCCTGGCTGGGTGCCTGGGGCCTTCAGGGCTGGCAGGGGAGGCAGCAATTGTCATGGTGCTCAGCAACCTTGAGACGGTCAGGAGGGTCAAAAAGAAATCTCTTTGCTTTGTCTGCTTGGTTCACTGGACCTTTGGAACCTGATAATGGGGGAGGGGGGAGGGAATGAATTCTCTGTTCAGACACAGAGAATGGTGGCTTGTTGTGTTGTGTCTCTATAAGCTGGACTGTTCTGTTTCCCCCTATCATGTAATGGTTCTGCCCTGGTTCTCCCTTCCCTCCTTTGTGCTGCCAGTTATCCCAACTCCTCCTCAGTTGCTTTGGAGATCAATGTACCCTTTCTCAAATCCCTCCCCAGTGCCCTGTCCGTCACTCGATGCTCCCACCCTTCTCTCTAGAACTCTCTAGAAACTTCCAGCAGAGGGCCAGGGCCCCACCCTCAAGTTATCTCCATTGGTGTTCTCCCTAAGTCAATCTTTTGTATCCCACTCCCCTCTAAAACTCTATTCGTCCAAGGACTGACTCCCCTGTGTCCCTCCGTCCTTATAAGCTGTTGCAACCCCTCCCTCTTTGGCTGTTGGTTCACCTGGGACCCAATGAACCTGGGTTCACCACAGCTGGCGAGCGCTTTCTTCTTGTTTCTGCTGACTGTAGCCATAAGCCAAGCCACGTCCTACCACAAGGTCACGCTGCTGTCATAGCACAGAGTGTTTGCCTTAGGTGCTGTCCCAAACCACGGAGCTTGGGATAGTGCCTCCGTACTGCTAGCGGTGCTGGATAGCTGGCGGGGACGCCCGAGAAGGACCATCGTCCTCCAGCTGGACTGCTTCGGTGGCTTGACTTACAAAATGCTGTTAGGCTAATCACAGTGGGGGACACTGGCCACAGATACGTGCTTTCCTTTCCATGAACCATTTGAGAAAGTGAGGGAGATGTTGTGGATGCTGAGAGCTGGACAGAGAAGAAAGTCAGATAAACTTTCCCAAGCATTGCTCTGTGAAGCTTTGGGAAATTTCAGAGAAGGAATTAAAACAATTCCTAATCTTTGCAGCTGGTGGTGTTTTCTCATAAGGATGTTTACAAAAGGGTGGTGTGTCCAATTAGCCAGTGGTGTGAGGGATATTGACTGAAGACCAGGCCCACCTGTATCATAATTGTCTAAAAAAGTGTGTGGTTTTTAATAAACTTGGCTTTTTTACCTTCTGAGGCTTGGGAGTCTATGTGTTACTTCATTTAGCTGTCCTCAATACAATACAAGATACTGACTAAAGTAAGTTGTTAAGCATTTGTTTAGTCTCTTTCCCACTGTTTTTAATCAATGGGAACTATCATTTTGGTTGTTTTAGGGACTGCTTTTATTCAGTGGGAACAACCACTTTGGTTGTTTTAGGGACTTTTATCCTGCATAGAAAATGGTAGGCATGATCTAGAGGAGATTGACAAGGTGTTAGTTCATCAGGTTCAAGGAAAGCACAATGTAATTGATTCCAGAGTTTGATCATTAAAACAGTATGTTAAAGCCTTCTAAAGTAGGTATTTCTCAGAGCTGAGCATGTGCATTCTTTCTTGGTTTATAGGTGGGAGGTTGCTTGTTTTCTCTACCATCATCCTCAACAGTCAAAATCCTTGTATGTTTGAGTACTGCTGGAAAACAGTAATTCCAATTTTTCTCTGGAAAACGATCCCATCATAAAACTGCACCACTGTTGATTGCCACAGGGGTCTGCTTAATGGGATTGGACAGATTTGCTAATGAAATGTGGTAGCTAACAGCTTACTGTGTACTGCATTTCATAGGCTGGGCCACTGCAGCTAATTTATGTAAAGCACTGCCCTTTTTTAGCAATGTTGAACCACGTTCCTAAATAACATCTCTAGGATCCCAATACTAACCAACTTAGTAATAACTTTTTTTGTGACCAGATATCAAGCATGGTAGACAAGAAATAGTCTAACTACTAAACTGAAGAACTCAAACTTGAAATTAGATCTCTAAAGTCACCTTCTTCCAGTATGCAATAAATTACTTTTTAGATGTTCAAGGCTCCCTGAATCCAGATTCATTAGCTTAGATGTCATCTTTTGAGATGCCTGAAGGTGACTAAAATGTAGCATGCCTGCAGTGCCTTATGCCTGTTGCAGTTACTCAGTTAAGTCTGATGTGCAACTGATTTATGAGAATACATTTCTTAAGCAGACTTTAACACCTTGTAAAAGAAAGTCAGGGAATCTGAACTGTATAGCATGTTCTTCTACAACTTTTATTCTTGGAGAACCCCTAGTAGTGAAAGCCAAGGAGCCAGCTGAGAGCTGGTACCTCACTGAGACCTTTTCACAGCTTTTGAACACTTTCCTGAAGAGTTGATCTTTAAAGCTAATTCAGGAGACAGTCAGTGTCAGTACCTTGGATGTACATAATTTCTGCTTCTTCAGGTGAATCATCTGTTCATGATGATTGTTAGCCAACTTCCTCTCCCACGCATCTTCATGGTTTCTAAGAGAAACAGCTTCTGTAATACAAAAATTTCTTTTATTAAACACCATTACAATAATGAAGTTCTTCCCTGTCCCCAGGGATTCTATTTCTTCCTGCTGCCTTTTTCCACAGTACAAAATTAACATAAGAGTGTAAGGGTGCTGCTTTCTCAATCTAGGGAGTTCCCAAAAATGTAACGCTTTCTGATATATCAAGGCTTTTTTTTTTTTGGCCTAGATTTTTTGCTGTGCATGACATTTTGATGAAGTGCTGTAACAGTCTTGAGAGATTCTGCATTATGAAAGTACATGAATCTTGCTAAACCAGTATCCTGATTTTTCACTATCATCTCTTTGCAGAGACTAAGTGTGGTAAAATGATATATATCAGCTGAGGTTTGTGGAGGGAGGTAGTTGTCTTTTATTACACTGGTTTATAATGGGACAGGCTGTCACACAAGCTTTTGGTCACATGGTGACCTCAGAAGGCTTATGTGCCCAGACGTTCATCAGGTTTTTTTTCCAGCTACATTAGTTAATCTAATAAAAGGAATTACCTCTCCATAGAAACACTGCCTGACTTGGAGCTTTCACGGTCTAAATGTACAGCAACATGGTAACCATTATCAAGTCTGAACAGCATGCTTTTCTATGTAATCACACCATTTCCCTCCTCTCTTGTTTGCCATATGCACCTTTCTTTTCAGGTCTAGGGGGTTTTATACTTGAGATGTAAAGTTCTCTTTAATCAATGTGAATTGTAATTAAATTGGGAAACAAAATGTGTCTAAATTAAAGTGGAAAATTTTGCTTTGCAGTGCCTCTGGCGTGTTTCACCATCAATTTAGAGCACGTTTTTAGTAAGTGAAACCCAGATTTATAACTCTGGGAACCTAAAGGTCATCCATGTTTCAGGTATAAGCAGGTGTAATCTATCACCATGTCATGTTTGCTTTAAAACTAATTTGTGTGCATCAGCAGTACAATGCTTCATGGGACAACATTTATTGTTGCCTTCCAGTTACTGAGTGAGGGATATTAGAAACTTCTTTACAAGGTCTACTTTATGCAAGATTATTTCCTGTTTGAGATAACGATTACACTTAAAAGCAGTTTAACTAATGAAGTGTTAGAATGTGTCAGTAATGGTCTCTTTACTTGCCCTGTTTTATCTCCACAGATCTCTGTTTTCATGTAAATAGGCTTTACAGGAGCATGATTGTTTTAAAGAGTTTAATGTTGCTTACAACATTCCAATCTCCCTTCATCTTTTCTTCTGTAAATGCTAGGCTTTTTTTAAGATCCACTGAAATATTTCCCTTGAACTTTCAAGGGAAAAAGAGCCCTTTGAAAGGAAATTATTGATCTTAATGCAGAAACAATGAGGCATCAATAGCTCTGTTGAGGCAGTGAGTAACCATAGCTCCAGAGTGATGCTGAAACATAAAACTTCCTATGGTTTAAAATTGTGTCATTATGTTCAGCTTACTTAAGTACTTCTGACACAGAGGAGCATACTGGTGTCCACCTGTGTTTGCCAGCTGTATGGATTTCCAAGACAAGTTTTGGCTTAAACAGGTAAAATATTGTGGAGGTTAATACTGCTTCTCTTCAGAATTCTTTACTTATACCTGATTATTCTGAGGTATTTCAGGTTAAATATTTAATGTCTTTCCCTATCTTATAAATGTGTTTGTATATAAGATATATCAATATGACATACCTGTCTGGGCAGTTAAAATGATCAAGAGGAGGGAGCCAGCAAGACACCTTTGCTTTGGTGGTTTTCATACTGTCAACAATCCCTGTAGTACCTCTGCTTCATTAGCAGTATTTTTTTTTTGCAGGCAATTTAAGGCACACGGCTGTTCATTATGTAAGTTTTTGGGGTTTTTTAACTGTGATCTAATTAGTTATTGAGAAAACTGATTTTTGTAAGAGCGGAAAATATAGCCATAGTGCCCAAAAATATACATTTTCATAAACTGTGTGCATTTACTTTTCTATTAAAATGTGCAACCATTCCTCAAGTCTTCTAATGATTATCTGAAGTCAGATCTCTGTGTTTTCGATGTTATTGAAATTACAATACTCTCATAAGTAATATATATACCTCCAGCTGTAGCCTTCTCCAAGGCTTTTATTTTGGCTTTTATTATGGCTCTTGAAAATTATATATTAAATGAATTTTGGTCAGTTGCTAGTAGGTTATCCTTACCTTATCTATCCTTGCCTGGGTATCAGTACTCTTCTGATTCATACCTCTTTTGTTGGTTTGAAGTTACAGTATTCTTAATGTTAGGACAGAGGAATTTAATATAGTTAATGCCACCTCATGATTCTGAGGTTTTTGTCTTATTGAAAACAATAACTCACATGTTGCTTAGCTTCATTATGAATGAACATCTGGAGTTCAACTGATGTAGGAAAAATTACTTTTACTAACTGGAGTGGCAAGTGGTCTGTTCTCCAGATCACATTCCCTCCTCCCCACCCCCCCAAAAAAAAACCCTCACATTACAATCTTATGGTCCAACTCTTGGCCTGACACAAAACCAACCAAACAAACAAAACCGTTAAATGAAAGCAATAGTGAAACTTTCACTTTCTGAAAACATTTGGCCAGGTGTTCTGCATTGTCTGTATCTCTACTATAGTATCTCTATGGGTTCCTCTTAAAATTTCAGTCTGTTTTTTCAGATCCAGTTTAGGAAATTTCATCTCTTGATAGTCAAGTAATCTAAATGTGTGGCTAGCAGGGTTTTAGTCCTTTTGCTTCATAGCTATTTGAGTGACTTAAATTTTATAATTCTGCACAAGTGCTTTTAAATGAGAGACACTTTTTTCCAAACCATTTGTTTGAATTCTATGTCTAAATCTATTTCAAGCCTATTTCTGAAAGGAACTCCTGAAAAATTTGTTATCTTACAATATGTGGAGTTGGAAAGAACCCATCAGGATCATTGAGTCCAACTCCTGGCCCTGCACAGGAACCCCAAGAGTCAACCACACGCCTAAGAGTGTTGTCCGAACACTTCTTGAACTCTGTCAGCCTGATGCTGTGACCACCTTTTTGGGGAGCCCTCAAGTGCCCAACCAGCCTCTGGGTAAAAAACCTTTTCCTGATATCCAGCGTAAACCTCCCCTGACACAGATTCATGCCATTTTCTCAATTAGTGTCACTGGTCATGAAAGTGGTAGGTAAGAACATACACATACAGCACTTGTAATATTAATAGATTTAGATTTGGTTTTTACCAGATGTCTTTTGCAGGTCCCTTAAAAGTAATTAATCCGTATCCTTGAGATAGAAGTTGAAAACTACTGGTCTCTATTCCCATAAAATTTGTTTTGTTTGTTTCTTTGTTTTCCCTGTATTCTCAGCCAGTAACTGTTCTATCACAAACCCCAAGAACCTACAGCTCCTCTCTAGAGTAACTGGTGATGTTCAACACAAATTTGTGCTGTCATGCCTCCAGCTCACTCAGTCTGCATTTGAATTCACAGCTTATGGATAGATGTTACAATTAACATAGTAGTTAATTCATACAGTCAGTTCTACTTGATCCTGCCTAAAGATGTTGAGGAAGGAATTCTTCCTCTCAGAGGTTTTTCATTTGTCCCTAGGCTCTAACTCTCATTAGCTTTTTGGGTTAGTAATAACTATCATCACTTAATACTGATGCAGCTAATGGAGTTTTTGCAGTGTTTGTTTTTCTTATGGCCAATGAGGATCTAAATAATATGAAACAACAAGGAGTGTATACACTGAAAAATATGAAGTAACTTTTGTGACCTCCCTGTAAGAGTGCTCTCACTCCATTCTGTATAGTACCAATGCAGTTTTTGGGTAGTCTCAGTGTTAAGGGGTGTGGGTGTTTAAATTAAAAGGAAAAACCAGGTGCTTAACTGGAAGAGTTCTCATGTGTTCTGCTATATATTTTTCAGGGTCAAATATCTGATTGAAAAAAGCATATTCTTCATGGCATTGTGAAAATATGCCACATATGACAGTAATTCTTACTACCTACACATGGTCATTCTAACTTGCTGTTCTTGAAAATGTGTTTATTTTTAAACCTTCAAGTTAATATTATGAAGTGTTGAATTGGCATTTGTTCTGTCTTGAGACAAAGAATCTCAAAGTTTAACAAAATGTTTTAGTAGTCACACTATACTGTTAGCACAGTAATCTCAATATTTGGAAATTGAGGAGTAATCTTTATTATTAGACTCATCTGGAAAATATTCACTTCCTGAAAGATATCCTACATAAAGTCTTGCTATGCTACTTAATATCTGAACTATTGAGCAAGAATGTTATGTAACTTGAGTTTAATCTTTTACATGCTAGTTGTAAGGGGCTGTAATTCAGCAAGCACGGGTAAAATTTTAAATTAAATGAGTACTTTTTTTTTTTAAATCCTTTGGATTTTCACCTGGGAACACTCATTTCCCTACTGAACTTTAAAGTGCCAGATCCTTTTTTGGGACTAGAAAATCAATTTTAAAAGATTTATTTATTTTAAACTCCTGATACAACTAAAATATTGAAAGAAATTGGGTTTGGAGTCTTCAGAGAGGAGAGGGTTTTTGAGGGACTGTATAAAAATAGTATGCCCTACTGAAAGAGCAGAAAAATTAATTGGTGGCATTAGAGCTGCAGTCATGAGAGGACCATGTAAAAGCACTAAACAACCCTGATGACAAAAATTATATTGTTAAATGTAGAGATGAAGATCAAAATGTCAGAAAATTTACCTTTCTCTGAAAAAGGGATTTTGGTAAATTCAATGAATCAAATTTCTGAATTTGGAAATACAGTGTTAGGAAGCCCATTCTTGATCCTTGTTGATGTTGATCAACTCATCTGTGTTATTAATGACTGAAGTTCAAAGCCCTCATATGCTCTGTAATACCTACACTTAAGAGCAAACCTCCTACTGGAATGAGCTGCCAGGGAGGTGGTAGAGTCACCGTCCCTGAAGCTGTTTAAGAAAAGAATGGATATGGCACTTAGTGCCATGGTTTAGTTGATAAGGTGGTATTAGGTCATAGGCTGGACTGATGGTGTCCAAAGTCTTTTCCAACCTACTTGATTCTGTCATTCAAAGAAGATCTACCCTCTCTGTTGTCCCTAAGCAGTGCTGAACCAAGGCCATTTTAGAGGTTATTCAATATTGTCATTTCTGTTTGTGACTGTAGCAGTGTCTTCCTCCCATTTCTTGTATAATCTAAGCTAAACTTCAATAATTCCTTGCAACATAAATTAAATAGGGCCATACAGTTATAAATTTTATTTTTATTTTGCTTTACACAGAATAAAGATTTAATTGTTTCAAAGAAAAATGCAGCCTTGTACAGGGAAAAGTTTGGGGCTGGGATTTTTTTGTTTGTTTCTGTTTGAGGGTTTTTTTGCCTAAAAGCAACCACTGAGATGCCTTTTTTTTTCCTTTCAGAGTTCGGAAAATTAATGTCATGGGACAGGAAGCAGAGCCAAAGTTGAAGCTGGAGTTGGTGGTCTTGATAAATGAAGAGTTGGAGCAGACACATCTCAAACACAGAAAAGGACAGCTAAAGAGTAAGAGCAGTGTATTTAATTTTAGGAGGAAAACAGTTCCAGAATTTTTAGATCTAGCTAAGCAAGGAAGCTTAGCTTGATCTTGAAGTTTAGCATTGTGTAACAAGGAGGAGAGAGCTTTTCTGTAACCAAGCTGAACTAATGTCCTTCCTTCTTGTATCCTGTTTGCCTTCAGCTGTGGCTGAAGTTGCCCTGATTCATGACAGCTAGTTCAGCATTTTTGAGCTTGTGATCACAGCTGGTTTGAGTTAACTGATTTTGCACTAAAAAGGGGAAAATTAGTAGTAGGAGAAAGGACGAGTATTCTGTGGGGCAGGAGGGCATGTTGGGAAGGATCAGTTGACATTACATATGTTTGAATGTGGAAAAAGAGTAATGAGATAGCTAAGAATAGTGTGCTGCTCCATAACCCTACCTGTCCTTTTTATTCATGAATAAGAACAAGAAATAGAGCTTTTGCTAGTTCTAGTAAGATACAAGGAGGCTGGGAAGAGTCCCTTCTGGCGACAGAACAAGGGTGAGAAACACTAACATTTTTCTGGCTCTGTGGAGACTCTTTCCTTACAGACCTGCTGGTTCTCAGGGTATTACTTGTTTTTATTTGGTAAGTTATGAGTTGAAAAGTGAATTTTGGGGTTTTTTTGTTTGCTTGGGTTTTCTGTTTTTGTTGTAAGTGGAGTTAAGGCAGAAATGGGCAGTGATGAGGACAGTGTGTTCAGTCACTGTAAGTTGTTGTGGTCAAACAGTTGCTCCAAGTGAGTCATGAGACAGATGCATTTCAGTTCTTGCTGTTGAGTATGGAGTTCTGCCATGTACAAAAGTAAAGGCCTCAGAATGGCAGCTTGGGTTCAGTGCTGGTCTGAAGTGGGAATGGGCTTTTTTGGCTCCCTACCCAAGGAGTGCACGTGCCAGTTGTTAGTGCAACTTCTCTGTTAAGAACAGGTATTCTAGTTAGGCTCTTAAAAGAGAATTTGAGTAGTATTCAGCATATGGGTATGCTAGAATGAACGTACATTGTGGACTCTGGAACTACCATCTGACATGCTAATGAGATACACCTCCTTGAACAAAACAAAGACATGATGCTGTTGCTGTTTTGAATCAACTGCTGTTCTTTCAGACAGCTCAGGTAATACTTGAGACGTGCCAGGCAAAATCCGACAAATTTGAACCAGGTGTCTTTTGGTTTAAAACTGCCTGTCTAGAATATGCTTAAGAGTGTTTTAATCTTTGGCATATGTTTTTACTGATGTCAGGTTATCTTGTAGAATGGTAATTTAATGAAGCTTTTTTTTTACATGGATAAATTTTCCTCCATGCTTTCTGGTGGGCTGGTGTTCAGAAGTTGTTGAGCAAATGTGTCCTATTTTGTAGCCATGCTTTAACTTCTTTGCTAGAATCAAAAGACCAAATAAGTTGATAGGCAAACCACTGTGTTTTGACTCCAAGAGAACAGAACAAAAGTTTAAGAAAATGTAGTGCTTGCAGTCTGTATGCTCTTGGAGCTGCTTACCCAAATAGTACAAGTGAGCACTTCACGAAGGCTGAGATTGAGAAGCTTGCTGCCAATTCTGAGGAAATCAGAGTATAACTAACTGATTTCACATCTCTGCTGCAGGGTATATGAAACAGCCAGCACTTTATAAGCAAAGTGAAAACTAGATCAAGATTTGCAGAAGGTTGTGGTGTCATTAAATTATTTCACCAACTTCCCTGCTAGAGTTAGCAGAATTTGTCTACTCTGTTGTGGTTGGAAGCATTTCTGTTGTTTAAAAGATTTACCTCTCCTAAGTGTCCTTAGGCTTCCCTCCAATTGCAAGATCATTAGCTGAAACATTCTAAGAAATAATCCAGATCTGGTTCCTATTTTCAGTGTAAAGTTAGGGGAAAATTATTTGTTTGTTGACTGTTTACTGTGTATGCACACAGAGGCACACCATGTTGCTTGTGACTTCCAAAAATGCTGAAAATTAACATATAGTTGAAATGACATGATTCTGTGATATCAAACAATTTGACTTGCTGATAGGATCCTTTGCTTTAGTGAAGAACTCTCCTTTTTTACAGCTTTGCTCATACAGTTTGAGAGAGAATGTGCATCAGCACAGTAATATGAACACAGGGGTTAAAATTGAAGTTACTACAGCTGATGTGCAAAACAAGTCAGTCATTTAAGAAAAACACAGCTGTGGGCTGTGTACAACCCAAAATTTGCTCATCACTTGCATTTCAACTCCTGTCTGGCATGGTTACTAATCATGTTACCAAGAAAAACTCCATAACTGGATGAATGTTATCCTAATGTGTGCATAAAATCAAAGAAACTAAATTGTTAGTTAAAACTTCTGCTTATTTTATGCAAGGAGACATGTGGCTGGCTTCAGTCACTTTTGGTTGCTTTTTTTTAATAGGTTCTACACTTTTATAATGGTTACCTTTTATTGGAACACTTCTAAATAATTTGGGGTTGCACAGCACATGATGAGTTAATGCTTTCTTTTTATTTTTAGTATGCTAGAACTATCTGTTCCATCCTACAGCATGAGCTGGCTTTTTTTTCCTTGGTCACATTCCTTACAGTTCATCTGCCTATAAATGTTTTTAGACTACATCAAATGATGATGCTAAGATACTGTTGTGTGAAGTCATTAACAATAAAAATCAATCATAAAATTTTGTGGTTCATTTTGCCCAAACACATTCCACTACTACTACAAAATCAACCAACCTCTATTTTTAATAAAAATCTTATTTAGAAGCTTTTAATCTAAAATCAGCATTTGTGACAGTTGTTGATAATGTCTGTGGGGGACATTTTTGTTTCTGCTAAAATGACTTGTGGTTTGTGGAAAGCAAAGAGCAAAAGTTTATTTCTGATTAGGGCAGGCATAATGTCTGTGAAATGTCTCAGACTTGGGGAGAATCTGAATGTGTTTTCCAAGACACTAAGAAATTAAGAAGCCTAAAAGAGGATATATTCCTGTTCAGCTAGCAAGTTATATTTTCTGAGAGGTGGGTGATTTTCACTTGATAATCTTCATCCAAAACAGCACTGTTCTTTTGGGATGTCGTGATATAAAGCATTGTATATTTACAAAGCAGCAGAGGTTGCTACTTCTTGCTTTACCTCAGTAATTATTGATCTAAAAATACGAACAAATTTACAGCTGCCTGCAGTTCACAAACTGCAGATTTTGCAGCGGGCTCCCAAGGATTTCTGAGCATACTTCACAAGTAATGCTTCCACTGGTGGAGCCTTGAACTTAAACTGCTTTTAAGCAAGTCATAGATCGTGTGATCCCACAGTGGAAAAAGAAAACAGGTGGTAGGGCTAGATGTAATGGCTCTTTCCATTTTTACCAATGCTCTGACAGCTTGCCCTAGGAAGCTTTCCCTTTAGAAAAGAGATAAAATAGTACACAGAACTGGCCAGGCATATACCGTGTATGTCAGCCTCTGACTCTTGCCATAAACCTTTAAACTATAAATTAAGAATTGGTCCTTTACTTGTTTATGCAGCAACAAAACATTTTATTCTTCCTTGAAAAAAACCCAAACTTTTGTTGTCAGTGTATGACATGCTTAATTGAGTAACACTGTAGTTAAATTTGTGGTGTCTGACAATGCCTACGCATGGCTTTAAAAAAAGTCTTGAGTAATTGATTCAATGCAATATCTCTGTATTCTTTACCAGATCCAGACCAGTATCTAAATAGAGCTGCATACACCCACAGTCTTCAATGTAATAATACTTAGGTATTTAGTATTGGTGTCTTCTAACACAGTTCCTTTTCCCTCATGGTAGAAAAGGTTTTGAAATGAGAATTCTGTATGTGTTTAAGTCAGTATAAACAGCTTTGCACTGGTATTGTTCTCATCAACAGCCACTCAGGGATGAGCAGAGCACCATGTCACTGGCACAAACCTAGATTACATCAAGAAAGAAGGAACCAGCAGAACTGATGCTACTTTATCTGTATCACCACAGCAAATACTGTGTTAGGACCCTTCAACACTCAAATGAGCATTGCATCCACATTTGGATCTTCCCTGTAAGAATGCTCAGGAAAATGAGGCTTAAATACCTGCGCATAATATGTCATATCTGGCATGTCAGTATCCAAATCTTGGTGGGTTAGCCAAGCTTTTTTGAAAAAGCATGTTCACTTACTTCACTGATTTGATATTATTTTCTTCTATGATGCAGCCTTTTCTTCAAATCCTTGTGCTAGTTAATAAGTATAGCAATGATGGCTTACATGAGTTATCTCAAATGAGTATTTAAAGGGTTAGACTCTTGATTCAAATCATGCTGATTTTATCCTTTAGATAGTGGGGTGACTCAAAATGCCTTTGTCAGATGTCTTTAACCTCTCCAGCTGTCCTGTCAGTGAGGATGAGTCAGAAACTGGAGTCCTACAACTAACACGCCCTAAATGTGGAAAGCTCAGCTGTTGCCATAACTGATTTGGCAGCTTGGAGCAGGATGGGGACTGGTGTATTACTGAGGTGACAGCAGCTTTTCCAGAGTGCTGCTTCATCTTTCAGAGAAGAGAGGAATGTCTTGTTGTCCTTTGTTTTATTCTACACTGGTAGTAAAAACAGTATTTTCCAGGGGAACTGAGCTGTCTGAGCTATAGTAGAAACAATGACCTTGGTAACTTCTGAGACTGATAGTATGGAACGCTTTGTTCACTTCTGACGCTGGCATTTGGGGCAAGATGCTGAACTTGTAGAATGTGTATGTGGTACAGGATGTGATTGGTCTGTGGTCCCCTGGAGTCTGAAGAAAGGTGTCTAGTCCAGGCAGAGAAGACTCCATTAAGAACTGGGCATTCCCACTGCTTGGTAGATATATATATATATATATGACATACACACAGACTGAATTCATGTATTCAGTCCTGAGATATTTATACCTGTGTCCCCCAATGCTAAGGGGACAGACAGGTTCTTTTAGGGATCTTAGGCAGAAGGATGATCATGATGATAACCTGTAGTAGCAATTAAAGCTTATTTTCTTAGCAAACTATTAAAATTAGTATATCAAAGAATTTATTGCTAGAATGGCACTGGATTTCTAGAAGGAGAATGAAGGTACTCCAATTAAGACGTATCCTAATACAGCATTTATAATACAACCTAACTTACAATTACAGCTCTGTGTGCTGTTAGGCTTCCCTCAGGGTCAACAACAGCACCTCCCTGGCTGGGTGCCTGGGGCCTCCAGGGCTGGCAGGCAAGGGAGTAATTATCCTGGCACCCAGCAACCTTGAGGCGGGTTGGGAGGGGAAGAAGAAATCTCTTTGGTTTGTCTGCTTGGTTCATAGGACCTTCAGGGCCTGATAATGAGGGAAAGTGAACAAATACATTACCTACTTGGTTACAGAGAGCAGCTGCTTGGCTTATAGAATGGCATTGGTTATGCCAGCCATGTAATGTAGGGTCAGGAGCAGGGGGTACTGATCTCATACACATGATGTATGATGTCCTGTGGATGTTAAGTAGAAATACCCTTCCTCACAACGAGAGTAAGAAAATACTTCATAGAAAGCCATTCTGCAAACTGTAGTTAGAGTAAGTTGCGTTTGTGGCCTTTGCTGTCTTGAAGCCTTCCAAAGGGGAGCTCTGCACTTCATGACCACCTGGCAACTGCATATACAAGTGATTTTACTCTTTTCAACTAGCCATAGTTGTAATCTGCTATGGTCATATATTTTCTCCCCTGTTTCAAAGAAACTCCACAGATCTAACAGAAATTTTTAAATTTGTATTTATTTTAAAATTTAATTCAAAATTTCAGGTCTATAGGAATAATGAAACTATGCTTTCCTGAGATTTTGCTGATGGTTACTATGGCTGCATGTTTGAGTAGATTTGTGTTTTGGTTTTGCTTTCAGGGTAATGTTAAGACTATTACACAAACAATGCTTTCATTTTACTTCCACAGTATCTACTACAGGCTTCAACAGAAATGCACACAGGAAAGGAAATTTAGTTTTAGCATTTTCATTATTATCTTTAAAATGCAGCTTTTACAGCAGTAATAATAAAATTTTCAACTGTTTTTGCTTTTTTTTTTAGCTAGCTGGATTTTGAGTAGTCTGCTGAATAGTTGTGAAAAGGCATTAGTCTGTATAATAAAGTTACTAAGCCTGAGATCTCCTTTAGTCAGGATCTGTTTTCAAGTACTTTAAGTACTTGAAAATAGAATTGTCTTTAATTGGCTTTTATTGTGCTTCACCTCTCTTCATAAATCCTTTGCTGGGTGGAGAGAATCCCAAGGTATAGTGTGCCCTAACTCAAGCTTCTTAGCTCTTCACTTCCAGTGCTAGGACATTGTTTTGGCTGGGATGCTGCAACTGCTTTTGGATCTGAATTACTTGAACTGGACTATAGAACTGATACAGGATAAAAGCTCACTCCCCCCCAGGTGTCTAAAGAATTATTTTTGTGTGTGTATTTTTTAATCCAATTTACCTTGATCTAATAGTTATTGCAACCTAGTGTGGGAGGTAGCACAGCAGTAAGGGAGTGAAAAGCATTGAATTACACTGCATTGTAAGGGAAGACAGAGCGGGGAGAAATTGCTATTGAAGTAGAGCCTTTCATGTTCTTAGGATTCTTGCAGTGTTCTCTCTGTGAAGGAGCGGCACTTAGTTGAAGTTAAGAGCAGCAGTGTCTTAACAATAGCATGGAGAAAAACCTTTGTTTCTTTAAAAGACAGATTATTTGAATGTAACTAGTAAATGTGCAAGTGGAATGTCCTACTGTGCGTTACTGGCTTGGTAAAAGAAGAACATAGGATACAGCTTTCAGAGTACAGATTCTGGTTCATAATACTTGCAAGTAATGTCATGCTTGTGAAAGAAATAATATGGCCAGCAAGACCAGAGCAGTGACTGCCCCTCTGTACTCGGGACTGATAAGACACACCTTGAGTCCTGTGTCCAGTTTTGGGCCTCTCACTACAGGAAAATATTGAGGTGCTGGAGCATGTCCTGAGAAGGGAAATTGAGCTGGTGAAGGGTCTGGACAAGTCATATGAAGAGCAGCTGGGATTGTTTAGCCTGGAGAAAAGGAGACTCAGAGGAGATCTTATCACTATCCACAACTGCCTGAAGGGATGGTATAGCCAGGTGGAGGTCAGTCTCTTTTCCCAAGTAATAAGCAAAGGGACAAGAGGAAATTACCTCAAGTTGCATCAGGGGAGGTTTACATCAGATATTAGGGAAAATTTCTTCACTGAAAAGGTGGTCAAGCATTGTAACAGGCTGCCCAGGGAAGTGGTGGAGTCCTCATCCCTGGAGATTTTAAAAAGACAAGTAGCATGGTGCTTAGGGACATGTTTTAGTGGTGCACTTGGCACTGTTAGGTTGATGGCAGGAGCTGATGATCTTACAGATCTTTTCCAACCTAAATGATTCCATGTTTTTCTAATTTTCAAGTGCTTTGCTCATACAGCAAATTATGACTACAATCATAAGGTGCTCTAAGAACACCTGACACTTGTACCCCAGCACTGAAGGACAGACCCTAGTGATGAAGAGTGAAGTCAAATGAATATTTATTTGTTATGTCCCCAAAAGATGTATTAGCCCATACCCATAGATGTGCTATGACTGTAGCTCTTATCTAGAGCAGGGGAGAGGAGAAAGAGACAGTGTTGAGACTACATTAAAATTCCAGGATAAGGCACCAAATATGTGTAAACCACAGCCAGAATCTGCCAGAACCGTGGAGTCAAGATGCTCTGTGTTGAGCTCTTACGTCTGCATAATACAGAAAACTACCAGTTGCAGGAGGTTCTCAACTTAATGGTCAATTTGTGTGGGGAAGAATAAGCAGCCTAGCACAGCAGACAACATTGAGGCACATTCAATAAGGGCTTACATTTGACTAACTTACCAAAGGTGATGACAGCTGCAATTGCAGTTACAGCATAGATAGCCTTTCAGTCACCAGCTGTCCACTCAACTCTGGTGCGTGGCTGCTTCAGCAGTACTTTTAACCCAGCTGGAAAGGAAATAGCAAAATCCTGTGGAAACTTCAGTAAATCATTGCTTTTTTCTAGTATCTCTGACAATACAGGAAAACTAGTAAATTTGGGCATGTTTCTGGAAATCAAGTAATTTTTTTCTCTTCATAAAAACTTATGGGAGCCTGAACAAACAATGAGAACAGTAGATCAGGTACAGACATAGGATATTACAGTTCCACCTATTCAGATTCAGGTAAATTACACTGAAATTAGCCAGTTTGGTTTGTTTTGTTTTCAGTCTCGGTGTTTTAGGGTTTAAACAGGCTGAAGAGAGTTTTTAAATGGAGATTAGCATGGGGAGACATGATATGACAGACTCCACACCCACAGAGCAGGTGTTTTTTATCCATTCAAATCATATCTGTGAATGGCTTTGAGAGCAGACTAATCTAATTTAATATTGAAAATAATGTTAATTTTAAAGCTTAATGAGAACATTGTTACTTTTCTGTGTCAAATATATGTTTAGGGTTGCTCACTGGTACTTTGCAAAGAATTTCCACTGTGCTTTTGATAAGAATAAACCAATGCAAGGCACCTGCAAAACAATGCAATTCTGCTTTGAAGAAAGCTTTGCCATGCTCTGGAATTGAGCTGATAGAATAGTTATTATATGGAGGTCCTAATGTTTGGAATGTGAAATTGCGTGAAATAGAGGCCTTAGAATAAGTAAATCATGCATGTAGTATGTGGTTTTAAACTAGCTTCCGGCGAGATGAAAGTTTCTTTTCATGCTTTGCTCTGATTTATGAGCCTTCATTGTCACAATGTTCTGAACTTCTATGTAACAAAATCTTCTTTGAAGCACAGAAAATTGTGCTAATAGGTTTTTGTATCTACTTTTCATTTTAGAGTAAAACTGTTACATTTCGATGACCAAATGAACACAAATACTTTGGGTTTTTTTCTTACCATTGAACTTCCATAATTACTAAGACGTGGTCCCAGCAGGCTGTTCTAAAACTTCAATGAAGTTTTCTCCCAGGTGTACAGCCCATGAAACCCCCTTCCCTCTTTTTTACAAATCTACCATATTTTTGAAAGCTTCAATATAAAGATTACCTGATTTTCAGCATCTTCTACAAAGTTAATCTGGCCTGAACTCATTGTTAGCAGGTTAAGAAATGGGTTTCAACTCAGATATTTTTTGCCTCCTTTTTTTAAGATAGGTTTTTTATGGCTTCAGGCATTTTAAATCTGGAATTTTTTAAAGAATAGTAAGTTTAATTGAATGCTATTTCAACTAAACAATGCTATAGCTTGTTTAAAATATACGTTTTCCAAGTTTGTAACTTTTCCTCATATTATGAGAAAACAGTCTTTACCAAACACCAAGCATATTCAAGGTGTATGGAAGATCTTGTCTAATTGGAAAAGTCTCTTTCAAGTATTCCTCATACATAAGCAAATAAGAAATGGATACCATTTCTGTGCTTTTTGCAAAGCAAGCTGTCTTTAACAGTTTGTAGTCAATATGAATGTAGGTCTGAATTTTCCTTTCAAGAAAGAAAAACCATTGATCATGAATGGAAGATGGTTTCAGTTATCATAGCTTAATTTTAAATATACTATGGGGATCAGTTATCAAAACCTAATTTTGAAACTTGATGCCAGCCTTTGTTTTATCACTGTCTGTTAAATGTCTGGTGTGCTGACTGTGCCATCTGTTCTTCCTGCAGGGCCTAAGAAGGAAAATCACTCAGCCATCCAAAACACTGAGTGTCAATTGAATCAGATGCACAAGGATGGCATATCGCTAACTGAATAGATATTACTTTGGAAGAATAATTGTCTTAGGGTGACTTTATGATACTGACTTGTATGCCCATTCTTCTGTTTAGCCTAGAAATAAGTTTTGCACCTTTAAAACTAGATCTGAGAGTGAAGTGGGGGGAGAAGGAGAAGCAGTGGAATGTCTGAGGCAGTTGTTTTCAAAACATAGAGAGCTTCAGCATTTTTCTCTCCCGGACTGTGTTGTCTGCAGCATGGATGGACAGCAGGAGAAAGCTCTCCTTTGTTTTTCAGTTAGTGTTTTTTAGCTAGCTGAGGCAGTGAAGTTCCCTGGACTATGTTTTTTCTTTTTCTTGGAACTGTTCAAACCTGCTCTGGACTGAAAACCCATAGGAGCACCAGCAGCTCACACTTGTGGCCCACTGGGGCCTGGGACGTGGCTTTTTCCAGTGCAGGAGGGACTGATGAGAGACTGAGCAAGCTGAGCTACAGCCTACGACAACGACTTGCTGAATTTCTCATCTCTTCAGAACAAAGAGAGGTTTTATTTTTTAATATTATTAATTTTTATGCTTGTGCATACTTTTCTTGTTAAACAAAAAGTTTTTTCCATTTTTCTGCAAGGAAATTTTTTTCCCAGCCACTTGGGGGAGAGCCTGCTTGGGTTTGCTTTCTGGAGGTACCTCATTTGGAGGTTTCCTCCTAAATTTGCCCTAAACCATGACATTAATCTCTATAGATGCTCTCTGAAATGTCATCTACCTTGCCTACTCTAGCTGGTTTCATTACAAATACAGATATCTCAGACCATCCTTGGTTCAAGGAGGATTAATTTAAAGCTAGGCCTCTTAGGGCCTTGAATCTCCTTTTGATTCAAGGAGATCCTAGTATGTGTAGAGCTGGGACTTCCAGGAACACTTTTAGTTATTTAAGTAGTGTAATAATTTTTAAAGGTGGAAGGCTTGCATAAAATTTGGCTATGAGGTGCTCTGCAGTGTTTGATCCAGGATGGCCTACTTGTGGCTGGCTGCCTGTGCTTGTTCCAGGGGTAACATTTGTGCAAGCTCAGTGTCTTGATTTGTCCCTTGCTTTCATAGGGATCAATACAGTGAATCAATAAAGATAACCTTCAAATGCTGGCCATTCAGGCAGGACAAACAGTGGTAGCAAAAACAGGAGAGTATTGCCTTGAAATCTGTCCCCCTGCCTTTGTCTCTCCTCTGTCATTTTAAGTTTCTTGTTTTGCATCATGCTGTTTGTCTTAAGGAAAATCTGCACACTGGTATCCCTTGGGGAGCTGACTCAGGCTTTAGTCAGGGTCTGTTGTAACTGGAGTTCACAGAGACTGCACTTCAGACTTACAAGAGCCAGACCAACAGCACAAGCAGGGCTGTTGACCCCTGCTGCATATCCCATTGTAGGGGAATAAAATAGGAAGTCAGAGAAGATAGATTAAGTTCATATCAGAAAAGTATTGTTACATGAGGGCTGCCTTGCGACCCCTACTTGTAAATGTGCTGTGGAACAGAGTCCCCATCCCAAATTATTTTTCTTAAAGCACATCAAAACTGGACTATTAGTGGTCAAAGTTCCTATAAGAGTATGGGAGTGCTGTGGGGCTGCCTGCTGCTCGAGCATGAGAGGAAGAGACCAGTGATGGATGTGATTTTTAGGCATCTGGGATGTCAAAACAAACAGTGATAGGAACTGCTATCTAACTTTATTCTTTGGCCTCCTGCCCAGATTTGAGGTGCTGCTAACTATGTAGCCTCTCCGTGAAAGCTGTGGAAAAAAAGCGCTGGAAATCAGATGCTTCCTGTTGGCAGTGCTCCCTTAGTCCCTGAGCACTAGGTCTTAGTTGGAACTCTGACATTTGGGGGATCTCTGGGCCCAGGGGAGGAGGGAATGAGGCTCAGGAGGAACAGAATCTGCTGGAGCTTGAGGGGTTAGTTCAGAGATATGGGAAGAGATCTGAATTCCCAACATTTCACAGTACCTGAGAGGTTTTAAAGTGCAATGTTTTTCTGGAGAGGGGAGGGTGAGAACTGCATCATGGAAGATTTAAATAGCTTGACCTGTCTCAGAGCTGATAATTACCAGATTTCTGCAAGCTAGCTGGAGGAAAAATTTACTGCAGTGTGGAAAAAGATTACAGACTGCTTATGAAGATACTGGGAAGTCAAATAACCCCAGATTAAAGACTAGTGAGTTTTAAAATGGCTGGATTGTAAGATAATGTGACCAAAAGCTTTATGAACAGGGACAAACAAGTACCTAGTGTTCAGACTTCATAAGACAGTAAAATAAAAACCTAATGGAAGCCTTACTTGAGTTGTACATTGCTAACATTTTATGTTAAGTATTAATAAATAACTTCCAGTTCTCAAGCCTTGAGGCTTCAGAAGAAAACTTTTTTCCTAAACTGACGTTTAGAAAGAAAGTTTTAAAGACTTGCCTCAACTGTAAGACACTGGAAATCAAGTTACACAGCAGTCTTTTTCACCGTGGAGATGTTCAATCTACTAGGGAAATGAAAAAAAATTAAGTGCGTGGTTCCACTTCTGTCTCAGCCAAAGACCTCAATATAGGGGTTTACCTTTTGAAATACTGTCCAACAATTCTGCAAATCAACTTCTCTTTTCAGATGGAAGTTGTAAACAAGAAATATAAGATGCAGAGCAATACTGAGTCCAGATTAAGTCACAACCATTTTCTTCTCTCTGCTTATCTAGCATTTGTATCTGGATAAATGGAATCTGGTGAGAGCTTGCTGCACATGCATGTCAGGATGAAAAATTACTTGGAAAATTACTGTAAATTTGTGTTTAAATTCAAAAGGCATTAACTTTTCTCATTCCAAATACTGTCCCTGAAAAGCTGAGCCATAAAGTTAGCAACTGTGACTTCTTTCAGGAATGATCTAGTGAATGTCAGTCAAAGGGTTTGTTACAGGCTGTGGAAGGCTGTTAATGATGACAAAAGGGAAGCTGTGTGATACACAGCTTGAAACAGAAATATTGAACTTCATTTTCTTGCCACCTACCCTGCTAAAGGTTCTGTTATCTTCCCTTTGCCATTGTGCTTCGTTTTCATTGTAAGCTGAAGCAGATAAAACTCACCGAGATTCTCTGAGAATTTTTTGAGAAATTTCCACAAAAATATTAGTAACACTACCAGTCAATGAAGGTTTGTTGTGAAAATACTAATTTTAGTTCAATAGAACAACTTCTTAAAAACTATCTACAGTTATTATGTGATTAAGTTTTGCAAAATACTTGGTAGTGTATAAAAAAAAAATTAGTGTATTTCATCATTCATTAGTCTGTTTTCCTTGAAGATACCCAGTTTCTTTTCTCAGTTTCAGCAGCTGATAAGTCTGAAGTCTAAACACAAGTTGCCTTGCAGAGGGGTCTGCTTAGGGCCTGCCTGAGATGCTTTTGGGGAGAGTTGGTTTGCACGTTCCTGTTGTGCATAGGCCTGTGTACTCATGTTTTAGAGCTGACTAGCTACTCTTCACCTTTCTCCCAGGCGGTTCGGAAACGCCAGGCTGGGATAAGGCCTTACAAGGCCCGCTTGGGGCACTCGCCCGCCGTTCCCCGGGAGCCGGACCGGGACCGCTGCCACTCACCGCCCGCCTCCTCAGCCGCCCGCCCCTCGCCACGCGCCGCTGCCCCGCCGGGAACGTGCGCCCGCGCGCCGCCGCCCCGCCCCCCCGCCGCGAGGCGCGCCGCTATTGGCCCCGTTCCCCCCGTGCCGGCGCTGTTGTGACACGTGAGGGCGGCACACGTGGGGACGTTATGTAAGGCGCAGGGGGAAGGGGCGGGGCCGGCACGCGCGCGAGCTGCGGGGCCGCCGCGCATGCGGGGTGGGGGCGAGGGGCGGGGCTAGGCCGGTCTGCTTGTGCTCCCTGCCGGACAGAGGCCCCGGAGGCTCCCGAGCGACAATGAAGCAGCAACAGCAGCAGCAGCCGCCGGCACCGCCGCCCCCGCAGCCTCCCCAGCAGCCGTCGCCTCCCTTCGCCAGCCCGGGGGTCCCGGCCTTCCTCAGCAAGCTGTGGGCCCTGCTGGGCGAGACTCCCAGCAACCAGCTCATCACCTGGAGCCAGGTCGGCCGCCCCACCCCCCCCCCCCGTCCGCGTGTGGCGGAGCCCCCGCCATCACCCTGCGCTTCGCTCCGCCGGGCATCGGGGCCTGCTGGGGCCTCGGTGTGCCCGTGGGGAGGACGGAAAATCAGGGCACGGCCACATGGCTTGGTTGAGCTCGGGCCGGGCTGGGCCGGCGAGCTGAGCTGAGCTGCTCGGCAGAGGCCGGCTCGCCTCAGCCCTCAGCCTCTCCCTTGTTTTTTAACTGTGGAGTAGGAGCTGCGGTGCCCGCCCTGGGGGCGCGTCCCCAGCACAGCTGCGGAGGGTGGGGGTGTCTGTCTGGCGGCTCTGACTGAGCAGGTTCGGGCGCCCGTGGGGGTGGGAAGGGGCCCGGGAGCCGGAGGATTTTGCCGTGCGGTTAAGGAGCCGGCGTGTGGGGAACGTGGATCTGCGAAATTTCCCACCGCGGGAACGGGGCTCGCCCTCTGTTAGCCGGGGCTGCGGCAGAGCTCCGGAGGATGGGAAGAGCGGCGTGCTCAGGCCCGGTGCTGTTTCCTGTGTGCTGCCCGCGGGGCCGGATCCCGCAGGGGCTCTGGGGGGCGGCCACGTGTGGTATGGCCGGGGGCTTCCCGGGCTCGGTGTCCACCTGCTGGGGTGGCGGGAAGGGGATGGGCCACGGGGGAAGTCGAATTGGGCGCCAGTTTTCTCACAGGGCAATGAAGGGCTGGCAAGTTGATCCTGTGAGCATCATTGACAGTTCTAAACACATATTTTAATAATAAGTGCTTCATTTTTTTCCCTATTATGCTGTTTTCAATAAAATCTTGTTCTCAAATCGTATCAATATCTTCAAGTGGTATTGAGTTAAACTCAATAGAGAGCTTCTTATTTTAAATGATCTAGAAATAATGAAATGTCTTAAATATTTTACCGAAAATGATTTACCAATACCTTCAGCCAAGACTTCCCAAGGAGTGAAGCAGGAGGCCTCAGGAGATTATGGCAGCTTTTCTTCTTTTTTTTTTTTTTTAATTTTGTTTTGTTTTAGGATGGGATTTTTTTGTGATTTTTGGGGTTTGTTTTTTTTTTTGGAAGAAAGATACTAAAGGCTTTATGAAGATTGATATTGTCTACATTAAAAATGCTTGTTTTGCTGCCTTATGCCTTTAATGGAGTATTTTCAAATCTATTTTAATGTTTATTTAAAGTAAATGTACCAATACATGTGTAGGTATCCTTGTGTTTTTTTTTAAATTAAAAACAGTAAAAATAATTGAGATTCTGCAAAGCTGTTTCTAGAGGGGAAGGTTCACCCATCACAGTTGATACTGTTAACAACCAGCAGTTCCTGTGTGAGGAGGTATTGGGATTGCTTGTGATATGGGTGAGGAGTACCGAATGAAGCACTTGGAATACTGCTGTGTGCTGGAATCATTGGCACTAGGAGTTGACAATCGTATTTAGCTGTGTAGTGAAGCTTACAGGCTTAATGTCTGTGCAGCTTTGCTGTAAATGACTGTCAGGGCAACAAGAGCTTGTGGATGTGTTTCCCACATTTTTCATGTGCTAGGCCTGGACAATGTCAAGGTGCTGATAAAGTGAGGCATCACATGGAAGTTGTCTCTTGGTGTCACAGGTCACGGTAGTGCCACTTGGTTCAGCACCTTCAGTTTTTGAATTTAACACACAGCATTGGCTAAAATAGTCTGTTCTTGCATTTCTTTTGCTTCCCCTTTTTCTTCCACTGATTGGTTCTCAGCAGGCGGTAGGTAGGCATTAGGGGAAGTTTTAATCTCCCTACCTTCCTCTCAGTGTTAAGGCCTAAGTCATCCAGTGGAGAGCCATTTGTAACATCCTGTTTCTGATGCTCCCTGCTGATTTGCTGGAACAAGCTGTTGGGGTTTAACCCCACTGGTAACTAAGTACAGCTCAGCCACTTGCTCACTTCCCCACCCCCTGGTAGAGAAAGTAAAACTCGTGGGTTGAGATAACCATTTAACACTGAAATAAAGTAAAGTATGTGATAACAGTAATAAAACAGAAAGAAAACACAAGAGAAACAAATGCCCAATACAGTTGCTGACCACCTGCAGGCCAGTACCCAGCCCATCCGAGAACAGCAGTTGGCCCTCCTGCTGGATAACTCCCCAGTTTATATATTGGGCATGATGTTCTCTGGTATGGAATATCCCTTTGCCTAGTTTGGGTCAGCTGCCCTGGCCATGCACCCTCCCAGCTTCATGTGTGCCTGCTTGCTGGCAGTGCTTGGGAAGCTGGAAAGACCTTGACTTAGGGTAAGCACTGCTCAGCAACAACTAAAACTTCACCGTACTATCAACATTATTCTCTCACTGAATCCAAAACTCAGCACTCTACCAGCTACTAAGAAAAAAATTAATTCTATCCTAGCTGAAACAAGGACAAGGACCTTCATATGGTCTTACATCTGGTTCTTTAAGCTTCTTGGGATCACAGAGCTGCTGGCATTTGAGGATAATAGAAGTGACTCACTAAACTAAAAAGGCCTCTTAAGAAGATGCAGGAAAAGTGTTGACATTTGTTAAAGATAAGACTTTTTATTAACTACAGAGTGAGAGTATTGTGGATGTGTAGACAAAACCTAGACCATTTTGAAGTAGGTAATTTGCATTCTGCCATTTACTTGTCCTGTAGTTTAAATGGAGTGCAGTCATTGAAGAACAAAGATCTGATCCTTCTATTTTAGTTAAAGCCTGTGGATTAAATAAAAGATCAGTCTTCCCTCACAACTGGCATTCCAGAAGGGGAATCTTGCTTTAGGTGACTACCTTTTTGGTAACTCCATAACCCAGTGGACACCCTCACCTCTTTGACAGCTTCATCTGCTCTACAGATCCTATCAAACCAATCATGGTTTTACACTGAAAAGCAGATGGGACTGTCAGCTGGTTGTTGGTATTTTTTCCTTGCTCAGGTTCTTTGTTAAGATTCCTTACCAGGGCTTCAAAACTGCATTCAAAATTGAGAGTATTGTCCTGTAGTGAAACTGTGATCATTGCTGGTAAACGATTATTTCATATCTTCAAGCAGTGTGTAACAGTAGAGATGTTTGCCTTCAGATACAGGTAATGATGTAAATTGATAGTACTCAGTTGCTTTGCAACTGCAAGGTTTGTACCCTTTTTGTTTTGGAAAATTGTAGGCAAGCAGATCAGTAATGTACTGCGTGCACAAAGGAAACATTCCAATCTGGTGATTAATTCTAAAAGCCCAGTGTGTTTTCTGCTATGGTTTTTAAGTGGCTTAATGTGTCTCTCTCATTTTAGAATGGAAAGAGTTTCTTGGTGTTGGATGAACAGAGATTTGCAAAAGAGATTCTTCCCAAGTACTTCAAGCATAACAACATGGCAAGCTTTGTCAGACAGTTAAACATGTGTAAGTTCCTGGAGTTTTGCATTCTAGCACAGTTCTAAATCCTGTACACAAAAGTTAAGTTATCATTTCCTTTGAGCAGGTGCTTTATGTTCTCTACAACTAGGATACTGCTTATTCTCAAAATTGATAACAAGATAGTGGGGACAGCATATTTTGAATTTCTTAATGTGGGTTTTGAGATTTTTCTTTTGTTTTTTTTTTAAGATGGCTTCCGTAAAGTTGTCCATGTTGATTCTGGAATTGTCAAACTGGAGCGAGACGGTCCAGTAGAGTTTCGGCATGCATATTTTAGGCAGGGCCGGGAGGACTTGCTGGAACACATTAAAAGGAAGGTTAGTGAAAATCCAGTGTGTGGAAAACCTGTACTGTTCAGTATTGATAAATAGCCAAGTTCATGTCAGATTTTAATGCAGGATTGTGAGTGCAAATAAGTTCAGACTTTATGGAAACAAACTTCCCTGCTTTCATTTATATCTTGAGCTTGTAAAGATATTTTGGGGGATTTGACAAGGCTCTTTTTATCTACTTTGCTGTCATTGTAGTAAAGTTTTAACAGGTGGCAAAAAAGTGTGAGTTATGTAATATGACAATTTGCAAATGAGTATTAGAAGTGCAGAGCGTACTTTGACTTTACCATCATCAATGTAAGAAACTACTTGTTTATGTAGCTTGTTTCAGAATAAAGCTACTGTAAGCATTAGACTTGTACACCCAAGAGAATGGGGCAAACATATAAACACATTAATTATGCTTCTGAAATGTGCTCTGCTGTTACTGAGTCAAGTGCATATAGATAGCAAATAGAAATATGGCAAATGAAACTGGATGTCATGGTTAACTCCAGACAACAACTCAGCCCCACACAGCTACTTGCTCACTACCCCCATGTCAGGATGTGGAAGTGAATTGGGAGAGTAAAAGTGAGAAGACTCATGGGTGGAGATGAAGGCAGTTTAATAAATAAAGCAAAAACTACACACACACAAGCAAAGCCAAACTGGGAATTCATTTACTACTCCCCATGGGAAGGCAGGTGTTCAGCCATCCCCAGGAAAGCAGGGCCCCATCACGTGTAATGGTGACTTGGGAAGACAAATGCCATCATTCTGAACATCCCTTCCACTTCCTTCTTCTTTTCCTCAGTTTTAGGTGCTAAGCATGACACCATATGGTAGGGAATGCTCCTTTGGTGAGGTGGGGATAACTCTCCCAGCTGTGTGTGTGCCCTCTCAATTTTTTGTGCAGCCCCAGCCAACTGGCTGGTGGAGTGAGGTGAGAAGCAGAAGAGCCCTTGACTCCATGTATAAGCATAGCTCAGCACTAACAAAAACATCTCTGTATTGCCAGCACTGCAGCACAACTGCACAAGTCCAAAACAGAGCCCCGTGTTTGCTGCTATGAAGAAAATTACCCCATGCCAGCCAAAACCAGCACAGGGTGATTGATGTACTGGTTATCACCAGGTTATTGTGATGCAGTTATGATGAAGTAGAGCACTTGGGAAAATGCCTGAAGAGTCAGGAGTGTACACAAATATTTGTAACAACTAAAGCTAATGTGGTAACAGCTGTGTTTCTGGTTTGGGGTTTTTTTTTTGGATGCTTGGTTTATTATTAAATTAAGTGTATATTTTGTTAACATTAGTAAGAAAATATACTTCATCACCAAAAGAGAATAATAATTTAGCATGAGTTAAGGGAAGTGTTGTTTCTGGATTCTAATCTTTTAAAGGTTTCTTCTTCGAGACCTGAAGAAAACAAGATCCGTCAGGAAGATCTCTCTAAAATAATATGCAGTGCTCAAAAGGTGCAAATTAAGCAAACGACTATTGAATCCCAGTTGTCTCTTTTGAAGAGGTAAGTTGCTTCATCAGTATCTGATCCTTGATGCTGAGTAATTGTGATACTAGATATTGGACAAAGACATATTTCTAGGTGTCTCTTGATTTCTGGTTGCCTCATTTCAGTTATTGCTTTAGGAACATAAACTTCCATAGAAAAATTGCTTTAAAATTGAACTTTTTGATATTATTAAAAGTTACAGGCAATGTTGGTGTTTGCAGACCTGTCAAGTAGTAGGCAATTAGATAACACCTTTAATAATAGTTCCATATAGATGCTGAATCTGAATATTTAAATCAGTTCTTAGTATAAAGTATGCGGTTTTTGTCTTCAAGTTTGAAATAGCTACTGTATTTGTTTTGAGGCAGAGTTTGGTTTGTGCAGCTTGCATATAATACTTTTGTAGGACAATTGATGTCTATGCTCATTGTTTTTATTTTCTTGTTGTTTTTGTCCTTATGCCTCACTGTTAAAAATTGTGGAAGTGTTAATACCCATGAAAAAGTGTTTAGAAAATCTGATTTGGAAATTCATTAGTTAGCTTATTGACAAAGAAACAGAATTGAAAATCCAAATGTAAATAGAGTTTTTGTAGAATTTCATTACTGCCTGCTTAGAAATTATGATTTATTCTCAACAGTGAGATATGTGTCACAAATTACTTAATCCTTTAGAATATGTAGATACAGACTAGATACATAAGCATGAGGTCATGCACTGTAAGTCTCATCATCTCAGTAGAAACTCTATTAGAGTAGTTTCTATTTCTTCTTCTAGAAGATGGTTTCATGACGGTGTACCTCTGTGGCAGAGATCACCAATTAGTTCAGGTTTTAAGAAGTAAATTCTCTCATTTCTAGACTTCAGTTCTAGTGACTTGAGTGGTAGAATATTTAGCGGCAAACTTCTTTTGCTTAGGGCATAGTCTTTGTTAGAATCTGGCCAGTCTAGAGTAAAAATTATATTTGCCCTTTTGAAATCCTGGATGAATTTGGGTTGAAAGGAACCTCAGAAGCCATCAGGTCCAAACTGCTGCCCAGAGCTGGGCTGGCTTTGACCGAAATGACAGCCAGCTGCTAATTAACTGACAGTTAGTAGAGATGAGAACATAGGGGTTAATCTTTGACATCTCATCAGTTTAAAGTGAATGAAGTAGAAACTGGAGCTAAATCAGAAGACCTGGTCCTACAAAACATGTTGAGAAAGCTAGTGAAAAAGCTGAGAAAGTTCAGAGTCCCTCACTTCTGCTGTTAATTTTGTGATGGAACTGTACTCTTAAATTGTATGTTGGACATAGGAGCACTTTGAGGAGCGAGTAGTACCCTTCATCACACTGCATATGAGCTGCTGTTTCTGAAAACTTAGTTTAAGGTTTCCTAAAACCCCATATACCAGTGCAGTTTGCTTCTTTGTGTTGAAAATTAAACTACAAAAGAGAGGAGGGTGGTATGTCGTCTACCCATATTCACTGAAGCTTTTGGTACTCATTATCTACCTCTTAACATGGCATACACTGTGGAAGCAAAAAGGGCAGTTTTTACACTGTCTCAGTAATTGGAGTCCTGTGAGTACTGGAAGAACCAAGGTTTCTCAAAACAGTGGTTTGTGAAAACTGCTACCTCTGACATGCTCCTGTTATTTTGATCACCTAACATGCCTGTTTACTGCAGCTAATGGAGGTAACTGTTAAATGCTGATGGTTAATATTTAAATGCTGAATGTATGGGCAATGATTATTGCCAAATTTGGGAATTTTGGGTTTTTTTTTTCCTTTAAAGCAGAATTTGTTGTGTTTGGGTCTTTGTTTCACAGTTACTTTCCAAGGCTGCTTGGTGCCTGTGTGACACTCCCACTCCAACCCCCAATCTAGAAACACATTTGAAAGTGTTTTAATGAAGCCAACTGATCTTTAACAATAATTAAATACTAGTTTTAGTGTGACTTTTAAATCATCATTTTTAAACAGAGAGAATGAATCCCTTTGGAGGGAAGTGTCAGAACTGAGAACAAAACACTTGCAACAGCAGCAAGTTATTCGAAAGGTAAGGCTTCATTCAAGTGTTCTGTGTGCTTGAGTGAGTGCTTCTGAAGCAGGAATGCTTTGCCATGTTATCTGGCTTTGCCCTCACTCAGCTTTTTATAATGTCAGATCTCTCTTTAATAGAAAAAACAGCAGGGTGGGATCTGATGAACAAACCCTACTAATAAAAACATTCAGGGTATTTTATTGCATAAGCAGAAAATAAGGACAAAGTCTTGTGAACATTTTCAAAGAAAGAGGCTCAAGAACATCCTACATCTGTTATTACATTAACCTTAATATGGTCCATCCATTTTTTTATTACTTTGGGAATCAGATGTCTAATTCTCTGTCAGCTGCTTGGGAGTAACTTGCTCACTGCAAGAATTTCAAGATTTTGTATTGGAAGTTCACTACTGCCCCACTTAACTGACCTGTTGACTGTATATTCCTAGTTACCAGAGGAATAAATAATTGAGTGGAACCTATTGATAATATGTTAACTTAGATTATTTAACAGTTAGATTTATGATCAGCTAAAACTGATATAAATGTGTAGAGCTTATAGATCTATTTTTTAACATATCACGGCATCACTGCAAGTAGCCTTGTAGCAGAGACTTAGTGACTTTTTTCCCAGTTTCTTCAAGCCAGATACATCTTTAAAGCCTTAGATTTAAAGCATAAGAGAAGGAAGGCTAACATTCAGAAGGAATGACAGCTGATGAATACTGTTAATTGTACATGTAATTTTTTTTTCTGAATCTGTCAAAAACATCTTTCACCAGAACCAGTATTTACAGATTCAGGTCATGTATATGGTCCACATCCCTATATGCCTTTTGTCATTGCTAATTAGAATTCTTTTAATCATTTGAGTTGCTGCATGTCTTTCTGTGTCTTGTATGATGTTGTATAAAAGCTGGCTGTTATCACCTGCTATGTGAAAAGTCTTTAACAATTGAGTAACTATTTAGGGATTATCAGCACTGGTTTATACCTTGATTTTTAGGTTTTCTGAACAGCTTTGTATAAAAGTTATTATGCAAACAAAGTGTTTTGCTGTTTATGTATAGGTTTTATTACTGGTGTCTTTTGCTATAAGATGCCTTGGTACTTATGAGAAACAGTTACAAAGTAAAGCAACCAACAGTAGTGTTCTCTCCCTTACAGATTGTACAATTCATTGTTACCTTGGTGCAGAACAACCAACTAGTGAGCCTAAAACGTAAAAGGTAAATATGGTCTTGGACACTTTCTGTCCACTTGATAAACTGACAAGCCTTGTTGACTAATTACCAAAGAGGTGGGTTTGAAATGGTCGTCTTACTTTGCTCTTTCTGATGTAGGCCTCTACTTCTGAACACTAATGGACCTACAAAGTCGAATGTATTTCAGAAAATTGTGAAAGAACCAGCTGACAGTAGCCACCATGTAAGTTTTCTATTATGGGTACTCTCTGTTTGGATGGAATGCAGGTGGGCACATGGATCAAATTCATTGTCATATGGAGACTATAACACAGCTGTGTACTGAGAGCTGTCACCTTGTACAGGTGATAGGCCTTGTTGTTTACTTTCAGAATCTGAAGGGGTTGATAATCACCATTCACTTTCCAACATAAGCATGTATAAACCAGTTATCTCTGTATTAAATACATGATGGTGCTGAAAGCAGTTTGCTTTTAAGAGTGGTGCTATTAGAAATAGCACGTATAATGTTGCATTGTTATCTCGGGAATGTGGCATCCCTGGCCCCATACAGGGACAAGGGCCCAGTGTGCTGCTCTGCAAGGCAGTATCCAGCCCAGCAAAATCATGTCATGTTCCTGTTACATTTGAATGAGTCACACCACTGAAAGTTGTTTTCAGCTGTCCAAATAGTAATTGGTGAGGAAATTGTTAAAACAAGTTCTGTAGGGTGGCACTAGAATTAGCTTTATAACAAAGTACTGTTTAAAACAGCAGTCACTGTTTTAATATTTTTAGTTCTAATATCTGACACTGCTAGTATAATTTTATTTCTACTCCTGTAGTATTTACCAATTCTTTTTCCTGTAGCTGTTATTCTCCAGCATGTTTATTTACTTGTATAGCTTTTTTCTATTAAACATAGATCTATACAAACAGCTTGTAATCTCCAAGGTGTAGAAAAGCTCTTAGACTTCATTAGATGTGAAGCATTTTAATATACAGTGATAACTGTCAAAATGCTGAAGCTCATTGTTCCTCTGCCCTGACTATTTTAAAAATAATTCTCAGGTACCTCTCAACAGAAATGAGGGCTTAAAACAACGGGAACAGATTTCAGATGACATTGTGATTTATGATGTCACTGAGGATGTGGGTGAGGAAGAGCATCCCATGGCTGATGAAGAAAATCTTCCTGTTACACCAGAAACAAGTGAAGATACCACTTCAGATTCTTCCAAGTAAGAAGTCTCAACATGTTTGTGTTGATAAATGACTTTCAGTGTTGTATAACATGCACTAATTCAGATGTCTTAGATATTTTTTTTAGTGAAGTGGTTAGAATTATTCAGCACTCCTGCACATACAGAAACTTCATCTGTGAATTCACACTAGCTTTTGACTTATTGACCTCTGGATTTGTTCTAAAATAGTTAATTGGCTGTTGGAGTTTTAATATCAGGAGTATAGAAACTGGTGAAAGCAATCTGTATTATTGCATAATTGTTAAATATACTAAAGCTAGAGTAAGAGAAGTCTTCTTTACTTTTTGGTTGTGTATACAGATAGGAATGACTTCCCTTGTTTTTCCAGGTTTTTGTGGAGAAAAATTTACATGTGGTGTATGTCAGGTTTTGGTGTGGTCCTTGCATTAAGCCAGTTAATTTCAGGGTTCTGGGTTTTTTACAGTCCAGTTGTTTTTTGTAATTGTGTTCCTTCCTGTCTGTACTCCAGTGCTACAGAAGTTCTCCTTTCAGCCACAAGCAAATTGAAACTCTGTTCAAGGATTTAGATGCAACTCTCTTCTTGAGTAGCATTGGACTGATAGGGCCTGTATTATGCCTCAAGGAAAAAACCCTAATATTTGTAGCTTATACTTGAATTGGCACCATTGTTCTTGCTCAGCTGATGCCTGAGAATGCATTCTCTGATAGAAAAGCTTCATGAAAAAAAGGCTGTGATAGAGAGGCAGCACAACTAACAGCTTCTTAAGGGTTAAGAACCAGAATAGGCATGAAAGCAAATCATTTGAGGCTCGCTCTTGGTTTTCAGGTTTTGTTCCTGGTATGCATAATAAGGTTAACTACAAACCTGTTGACTGGGATGCTTTGTTGTGGGTGCTCCAGAGTTGATGCTGTTCAACAGGAAATAGGCAAAATATATACTGTCTTGTCTGTCTTGGTGGCCTTGTATGATTTGGTACATACTTCACATTTATATGCAAGCTTATAGTGGTTCTAATGACAAAAGTGTCAGTGTTCCTATAGCTCTTTAGCAGTTGGTTACTGTAGTGTGGCACAAGAGTGTCTCCTAACTGAGCTGCATTAATTGTATTGATCATTACAGAACTGTATCAATGGAAGATAGATATTTCATCTATTCATCTATCTCGTGTTTAGTATTAAAAAGCAGTAGAAAAGTTTATTTCCTGATAGTAGCTTGACTAAAGTGAGAGGTAACTAAACCTGTGGAATAATACCCATTTAAATGTGTATGAAATGCTGTAATTAATTTATCTCACATTACAGCTGTAGCTGTAGCTACCATTCTCCTGATATTGTAATTGTGGAAGATGATAATGAAGATGAATATGCCCCTGTAATTCAAGGGGATAAAAACACTGAATCAGTTGCTGTCCCAGGTAATGATCCAGCCAGCCATGTCAGTGACAGCACAAGCCCACTCATGTCAAGTGCTGTACAGCTGAATAACCAGTCAACTTTAACTGCAGAAGACCCAGTCTCTGTGATGGATTCCATACTCAATGAAAATGGAGTAATTTCACAGAATATAAATCTTCTTGGAAAGTAAGTAGTCTGGTCTTTTGGTTTTTTCTAGTATTAGAACTGATTATTTGACTGAAGTAAAAAGAACTGAAAAGCAGTTTCTTCTGAGAACTTTAGACTTACAGGCTACTGATATTCCAGCCAGTTTCTGAAGATTCTTCTATTTTAAGTATTTTAAGATGCGACCTCTGATTTTAATTGTTAAGTGAGTGAGTTGAGATGTTTAATCTGGCAGTGTAATGTTGTGGAGATTGTTGAAATCATCAGGATTTATTTTTGTCATTCCTGCAGGTGGATTAGACCCATTAGGGCTATGCAGCAATTGCATCTCTGCCAATGTCATGTAATATGTTGACATCTCTGCTAATATGTCATGTTATGTTGACATGATTTCTGTGATACCTATTCCAGAGCACCTGTCTCCTGACTTGGGTTCTCTTCTAAAGAGGCTAAAAGTCTTCATTTTTCCAGAGGTCATTTCTTGTGAAAGACTTAGTTCATTCTAGGTCTGGTAAAGATTTTTAGATGCATGTAGTACATCTGTGTAAAGCTTACTTAAGGATTTCTCTTACTTTATTAAGGGATACAGCAATAAAATACTGTTTGCTTTCTAGAGTTGAACTTCTGGATTATCTGGACAGTATCGACTGCAGTTTAGAGGACTTCCAGGCTATGTTGTCAGGACGACAGTTCAGCATAGATCCAGATCTCCTGGTTGATGTAATTTTGACTTAAAATTAAGTATTTTCATAATAGGCTATAGGAAACATTTGTGTGTATTGTTACTGTTTAATATGGATTTAAATCACAAATGATCTTTTTTTCCTTCCCTTTACAAAGCAAAGTTATAAATTTTTATGAGTTTCTGGAGCACTGGTATAAGTCTTAAAGCTACACCACTGCTCAAGTGAATGCTTAAGTTTCTTACTGAACAGTGGCTTTCTTAATGAAATAATGCTGATATTTGTTGTGATGTGAACTTGGATGTCAAGTCAATTAATTAATACTCTTGCTCGGAAATAACCCAGCACATTATCTTTGGTCTTCTCAATGAACTGGGGTTAAAAAGAACCTTCCTCCCTGTTGCAAGACCACGTTGCTGGCTGGTAGCAGGGTGTTGTCTGCCATGACTCACATGTCCCCTCTGAAGTGCTGCTCCCTGTCCATTTGTTCCTTAAGCCTAACCTGAGCCCCAGTGCATGAGGTTACTGGGTCCTGGTGACATGTGGCTGCTGAACCTGCTGGAGTGCTCTTGGCCCCTCTCCCACTTCACTGAGATCCCTCTTAAAAGCACCTCTGCTCTCCATTTACTGATGGCTCCTTCCAGCTTGGTGTCACTTGCAATTTCATCCATCTTGCAGACAGAATTATCCATGCAGCAGTGTCAGTAGAAATTGGTGTTTTAAGACTGCAGCAAACCATGTTAGATGCCATACAGTTGTTTCTTTTGTGATCAGGGTTCATGGAATTCCACATAGTCTTCAGTCCTCATAGAGGGTGGACTAAGTACAGGGGTTTTTCTCACACATACAGAAGCAATGGTCTTGTATTTTTAATAGCAACACTGAGATACCTAAAACTTGGATGTCTTTTGTCTTATTCAGCTTTTTACAAGTTCTGTGCAGATGAATCCCACAGATCATGATCATATCACTAATACCAAAGTAAGTCTTAAATCCATTGCTCAACATATGCACTAGTGAGAGATGCAAAATTCACTCATCTTTTGCTGTTCTCTTTACTGGAATCATGGCACTTTGTGCTCTGGCTTTTAAGACTTGCATGAGAATAGGAAGACTGCAGCTGAGTTCATCCTGTTGGGCTTTAAACAGCAAAGTAAAAAGCACCTGAATTAATTAGCAGTGCCCTTTAAAACTTGCACTACCTGTACATTATACCAGTCTCTTGACTTTTGTATCTCCGAGATTTTTTTATTTGCAAACATGGTATGCACTTCTATCAGAATGGTTTCATCTGTATTTCTGGTGGGAAGAGAAACCAGTAATAAGCAGTGAAGCAAAGATGTAGCGCTTTGAATTTGTCCAGTTCATTTAAAGCATTAGTTTTGGTTCTTGCTTTGTGTAGCCTGTGTTTCCATTTCATGTTTTTTCAGCCAAGGTATGTTAGTGTGGGTAATACTGATTATGCCACTGCATCTTATTACAAATAAAGAAATAATATTTGTCATAGTCGTTCAGCTGTTCTCCAGTGGCATTGGAACAAGTTGAAAAGTGTATTTTAAAAGTTTGCTTTTGTTCCCAGGTGGAGACAAAGGGAAAAGAAGCTAACAAGAATAACGCTGGTCCAGCAGCTTCACAGGAAACGCAAGGTACTAAGCCCAGATCAGGTTAGTTGTAGTCATCTATTGAACATTTCCACAGTTGAACATTACTCTAAAAGCCATCTCAGTTATTTGCTCCTTATCTGATTTTATGTTATGCTGATAAATAACCAAAACACAATACTTAGTATATTTGCTTTTTGGATTTTTGTCTCTGCACTAGATGCAGAGAAACTGATGTTTTGCAGGTGAATCTGCACTAATAATGTTATGCATGAACGTAACAATTCTTTCAAAACACAAACACCTATCTTTTTTTATAATTATTCTTTAAATAAATACTGTGGGTTGGATTTTTTTTTTCCTTCTGCATGTAGAAAGGCACATGAATTGATATTCTGGGAATTTTTTTTCCCCACAGATAAGCAGCTGATACACTACACTGCTTTTCCACTCCTTGCATTCCTCGATGGGAACCCAGGCTCTGCTGTTGAGAGTGGGGGCTTCACAGCTGAAACTCTTTCCACTGTTGAAAAATCCCTGGAAGGGGATGAGCTCCTGGAGAGCAGCCTGGATCCGCAGCCCACCCAGAGCAAACTGGTGCGTCTGGAGCCACTGACGGAGGCAGAGGCGAGCGAGGCCACGCTGTTCTACCTGTGCGAACTTGCCCCAGCACCCATGGACACAGATATGTCCTTCTTGGATAACTGATGTGAGGGAGGCTCTGTATATAGTCATGAAGATGAACTATTTATTTAGAATATTGTTTGGTATGAGAGTTTTTTGTACATCACTGTTTTATGTAACCAGATATGTGGAATCTGAAGTACCTTTCCTGTCTTATACAAGCAGTTGTTTAGCTATGGAGTTAGACAAGCCACCAGGCACAGCTGGCACTGCTGAGCCTGGCTCCTGCTGCACTGCTGTGAACACTTGGTGTTGCCCACATTGCGCGTACTGCAAGTAACCAACACTTGTCAATAGTGAGCTTTGGTTTATGGTTTCTTATACTTCTTGTCTTACATATGATGACATAAACTAGTAGTGTATGGTTAGGGAACACTGAGTTTTTCTGTATTTTGGGGTTTTTATTTTTTACATTTTGTTTAACACACATGAGGCTTTTTTGGGGTGGGGGGACCAGGACCTGATGTAGGCTTTTTTTTTCCCTGCTTCAACTGGGAACAAAGTGCCTGTACCTTGCTAAATCTTGGTTCTGCCTTACTTTCACTTCAGTGGAAGTGCTCACATATAGCACAAACTGGGGAAAAGTTGTTGACAGCTGCCAGGCCCCATGACTGCATGAGTACTTTTAACTTGGACCATCTATGCTGACAAAATAAATGTTACTTAAGTGTGATACTTGTCAAAAGTTTGTCTCTTATTCTGTGTGCCAGGTGGTTGTGGATTTAACAGTACCTTGTTTTCCTATCATAGTAGCTGTGCAAGGTCTGCTGTGCAGTTCCTGGAAAGTAGCTTGACAGGTTTATTGATAAGCCTCCAAAAGAAGAAAGAAAACTGGGTTTCATTAACTTCATACATACAACACAAAAACCACATTCCCCAGCTCTGGCAGTGGATCCAAGGTTTTTTTCCAAGGGAGTAATCTGGCCACTTGTACAAGGAGCTGAATCCATAGACAGAGCAGTCTGCTAATTTTCTGAATTCAGCAATTTGTTCTTTGCTACAGGGCTCAGGAACTTTGTTACAGGACTCAGTAGAAGCAGTGTTCACATGTTTTACCCGAATTTAAACAGGTGTAATCCAGTGAGGTGGCAGCAGTTGATAAAGCAAGAATGCAGTTCCAGGTGCAAAGCATGTTAGTGTTTACAAAGTGTTTACTGGGACATGGCTGCCAAGGGCATAGGACTGTCAGAGAACTTCACCCAGGCAGTTACACGTGACCTCCTAAAAGAGCCAGGGACTCACAGGTGTGCTCTGCAGCACTGTTGGTTGTTCTCAGAACAGAAGAGAGGATGAGAAGGTTACACAAACCCTTGCAATAGCCACATCTGGCAGCAGCATGAGACATCAAAAGTCATGGGACATCTTCATCCAAATTTATTTATTAATAAGGTAACAACATATTCCAAATTATTACAAGCCTTTACTAATCTTTCCATTACTGTCTCAAGTTTGACTTGACATGTCAGATTTTTTGCAGTAAATGTCAGTGTTCAGGTGCAGAATTAAAATAAAAGCTTAGAGAATAGCAACAGGAAGTCACAGTTACAAACACCACAGAAAGGGATGAGCATGACTGCTGCAGGCTCCAGGGTCACTCCCAGTCAGGCTGCTCTAGGTTCAAGTTGTAGCAAGTAACAGAGAAATTATGCAGCTTATGTACTTCAGTTACAAAGCAGCAAGCACAAAAGCATTTTAAGATTTCATAACTGCACAGGAACTATGCCTAGATTTAGACTTTCTAGGCTCAACTCCATCTCTGGCAATGGACAACAAGCAAAATACCTAATACAGTAAAAGATTTCAAGATTCAGAGCCCAAAATATTTTAGGAAACCCTTCAGTTGAAGCCTCAGTAAATGCAAACCTCCTCCTTTAGTTATTGTAACTTCGGTGCTTCTTTTTCTCCACTTTTTTTTGTTTTTAATCACAATACTCAATTCCTCCAAAGGGCTTACACAGCTTTTACCACTCAGCTCCTTGCAAACTTCATGATTGTAGCTTAGCCAAGAAAGTGGCACACAAAACAGCAATAAATTACAGCACATCTATGCTACTTGAACTACTTAAAAAACCAGTAATACTATGTAGATGCACATTGTAAACAGGTGCCTTAAAAACATGCTTCTGATACCAGGGTATTCTCCCCAGGGTGCCTGTCCTGTGTGCAATGGGACACACTGGACTGGCTCCTCTGGAGCTCCAGGTGCAAGTTTTCCCCCTCACATCTGTGCTGAAGGTACTGCTGCCCTCGGCATGGGAAAAGTCAGGCTGGTAGTGTCTTAAGTGCTGCAAGACATCCAGTGAACCCACACGTGCTCCTTTGAGTCTAACAACACTTCTCAAGGCTTACTTTGGAATCAAGGCAACAGGGATCATCAAAGGCAGATCCTTCTTCACTTGCAAAGCCTGACCTAGCACTGTTTAATTACCCTAATTAACACTTGCACTTCTTTTCCTACAACCATTTAATGCAATTGAGGGGAAAAAAACATACTTCCAAAAGCTCTCAATCTTACATCTTGTGCTCCCAAAGCACTCAAAGTAGGAGTAATCCTCTGAAAACCATCGTTACAGCAATTACCACTGAGCTCAGCTAGAAAAAGTCATTTACTGAAATGACAAGACATGATTCAAGGTGATCATGCAGGACAAAGCAGGGAATACTACCTGGACAGCACACACACATGTATTTACACCCGCACTACTACCCGGAATACTGTTTGTTTCAGAGACGCGTGGCGCTAGCACAGCCTCCCTCCAGAGCAGCACAGCTCAGTCAAAGTCGCGGTTGGTGAGAACCAGCGGAGCCACCAGAGTCCACACATACAGCACGATGCCAATCCAGCTGGAAGAGATCTTCACCCACACCGACGGCCACTTGCTGGTCATTGTCTCGTAGGAAGAATCCGGACTGTGAACCAAGGAAAAGAAAAAAGGATAATTTGCAGTTTTTTTCAATATAACATACTTGTGTTCTAAGCCACCCTTCAACACTGTTTTCACAGGAGATCATTCTCAATTCACACATCAAAGGACCCTTCTCCCAGGCAGTTCACACCAGTCTGTACAAGAACACCACTTGTATGTAGATGTCACAGGAGGTGGAAAAACAACAACAGCACAAAAAATACTCAGTATGAGAAGCTGCCAAAAAGCAGAATTACAAGGAATCTCTAACAAATCTGCAGAAAGGCAGTAAATGGATAGCACTTAGAGACAAAAAGAATGTATTTTGTCTTGCCAAAGGACACCACGGTCACAATATGACACGAATGACACTCACATGCTGAGATGTCCAAGGCAAAAAACAGAGCATTTATTTCCCCGACCTTGTTATTTATAGAATTCCAAAAGTGACCATGGATTGGAGGATGAAACTGCCACCTCTCCAACCATACTGGTCAAACCAACAGTCCATCAATTCTCTCCTCCCTCCAGAAAGGAATGCAAAACAATCATTATTTACAAGAAAAGCGTGTGAGAAACTCCATTACAAAAATGTAAACATCAGAAGGCTTAGAAGAACTTTAGAAGAACAGGGCAACATACCACCTAGAGAAACTGATCATCTTAATGTCATATTGGACCCAAGTAGGGCCACAAATCAATTTCACAGCAGGACCATCTATTAAGAGTTATTTCTGAAGGAAGTACCTTTTAGTGTTGCTTTTTTGATACAAATTGTTCTTTGCCATGCAACAAGAGACCTTAAGCTGTATTTTTTAATTCTGAAGAACATCTGATCTAGCTGGTTAGCAACATTTCACACACAGGAGGACTATTTTGTTGTTAGGATTTTTTCCAAGGATCAGCCATCATTTCCTTCCACTAAGCCCTGTCAGAGAATGGCTGTGGTTGGACGAGACCACTGAAAGTTCTCAAGTCCAGCTCCACTGTTCCAGCGGGGACACCTAAATCCAGCTGCCTCAGACAGCTTTGGAGTGCCTCCAAGAATGGAAACTCCACAACCTCCCCTGGCAACCTGCACCAGTGCTCAGTCACCCTAGCAATGGAAAAATGTTTCCTGATGTTCACAGGGAACCACATGTGTCTCAGTTTGTGCCTTTTGCCTCTGGCCGTGTCACTGGGCACCACTCAGAAGTCCTGTCTCCATCCTCTTCGCACACCTCCTTCAGGTGTTTTATACACATTGGTGAGACACCCCTTGGGCCTCCTCCAAGCTGAACAGTCCCAGCTCTCTCAGCTTCTCCTCATATCACATATGCTCTAGACCCTTAATCATCTTTGTGGCCCTTTGTGGACTCTCTCCAGTATATGCCCATGTCTCTCTCATATTGGGAAGCTCCAGAACTTGAGGAGATGGGAAGAAACATCTTCCCCTTGACCTGTTGATATAACATGTCCTTTTTCTAGCTCTCTGTACTAGACATGGGCCAAGTGTTTACTAATTTTTAATTGTTATATAATTTAGGACTTTATCCTGTTCACTTTAGCAGGATGTATTTCAGCAGTCCAGTGAATAACAAGAATCATCTAGAAAATATGGCAGGCACTTGTGAACAAGGTTGGCTAGTTTTCAGATACACTTCCCTTGAGAAGTCTCACTCAACACCTACATTCCAGAGCATGCAACTTGTGCCTCCTTGTCCAGCAAGAGACGGCCTCTTGTATGCTCATTATCAGCACATCTAATCAAACATAAATACCTGTACCAGTTGGTAAGTGTCATCATGATATACAGTGATGCCAGGAAAAGCATGAAGTGGAAGAAGGAGTAACTGTAAGTAACTCCATCCCTCTCATTATCTATAGCTCGGTGAACATCATCTCCATCATCAAGGGAGCCATCACTCCTGGGCATTCCATCCTCTATCAGTGTTGATTCATCACTGGTCAGCATCAGCTTGTTAACTTGGCTGTTGTTGGATGTCCGGATGCTGGATATGACAGGAAAGGACATAGTACAGATACCCAAATAAATACAATTTCGTATCCAACAATAAGAAGTGATACAAATTAATGTATTTTTTTGAAGGACTCTTACCTTGAATAGAGAACACACAGCAGAAACAAAACCAATCCTACAATCCCTTGCGCGTCCCACCACTGCACTACCTGACCTTGGGTCGGAATGGTGGTGCTGTTGTAACCAATGATGCTCAGCAGACTGGGGTTACAGCGCCTGTCTGTGAGGGAAATTGCATTAGAGCTTATATAAAACAAGAACAGGACAAGTATTTAATAGCACATTTCCATGCTGAATGCACAGAAATAGAAAGGAACGTCGTGACTGTGACAGTCTTTAAGTGAAATTTGAATTTAATTTTAGCCTACTGAATCTCTCTAGAGCAGGGAAATGACAGTATATGGCATAAAAATCTATGTCTTTGAGCAGATAAAAGGATTCTGAACTTATGTAAGATATGCATCAACTGCTTTACTATTCCATCTGACATCATTAGATGCAACAAAACAGAAATTTCTGTATAATAAGCTTCAGAAACTCTACTGCTAGAAAACAGGTTTAACAAACATATTCTACAGATGGGGTACCTAAGCCATCCCAGAAATGGAAAACAACGCCAGTAAGTCAGTTTTTTATTATGAGTGGTTCCCAACCCACAGCATCCACAGGTAACACTGATGAAACAGCTGAAGGTAGTAGACAATCTTATTTTCCCATAATCACTGCCTGAATTAGATGACTCATGTATTCCATGACACAGAAGCACAGAAGATTGTCCACAGCTAAGACAAAAGGGTCAGAGACCCAATTAAAACCACTAAAATCAATATCTGGTGATTTATTTTAATCATCATAATTTCTGCACTTGTTTATTTTTAGAGACATTCAACTGTTTCCAGTCACAATAAACATTGACAACATTTATTAATACTTGTTTATAAATCCTCAGTTTGGAAAAATATAATTAGTAGCATCTTGGTCACCTAAGAAACATGAAACTTGGTAGAGACGAACTCTTAGAGTCCTCAGGGGAGTTGCACTGATTTGCAAAATCTAAGCTTTAGAATACTGCAGTTCTGCCAGTAAAGAGCAGAAATTACATGCCATACAAGCAGGGGGAAAAGACATGATTTTAGCATGCTGGTTGCAGAGGGGGGGGAACTCAGAGATGTGTGGGCAAGGCCATGCTGCTATTTTATACATCCCACATTGTTGCTGGGAGCGTGGCTTTTGGGGGGAGGAAAAGGTGAGCACCTCCCAGAAGAAGGAAGAAGTGGCACTCTGCTTCCCTCTCCCCCTCAAGGGAGCTTGCCCAGACCCGCCACACAGACCCTGCCCTCCCTCCCTGCTGCCCATCCCTTCCTATCCCTCAGGAGAGTGGGCTCCTAGCAGTACATGTAGCTGAGCCCTACCATATGCACATTCTGTCACCCTGCTCTAATGCTGCCCTGCAAGAAGTGGAAGTACAATTTGCTGCTGAACTGGTTACCCAAAATGCTCTACATACATTGTTACTACACTTACCTGGCTCATTGGTCATGGCTGACCAAGTCAAATACATTGTGTAAATTGTGATCACCGAAGACTGCAGCAAACCAGATCTTGGCTGAGATTCCTAGACAAAGGAGTCACAGAACAGGGAAGTTAGGCAATCAAAAGTTGCAGGCACAATGATATTGTGATTATTGTGATAATACAGGAGGTAACAGAATCAAAATCGTACCTGAATTCTTGGCAGAATTGACATTACAGAAGCACCAATGCACAGGAGCATATTAACACTGATGAATGTCTTGTTTTCAGAACAACCTTCTGGATGAGTGTAATAAACATAAAACAAGACAATAGCTACCAGAGACAGCAGATAGTTGACAGCTGTAGCTGAGAGGAGAGCTGTGAAGAAACAAAACCATAGTTAAACTGGTTAATAACAGAGACTACTATGATTGGAATAATACTGCATGATTATCAAGTGTGGGATACAATATACAATCAGAATTCTGGGCACTGAAATGTAAAAGAAGTTCTCAAATAGCCTGTGAAGAAACAATACATGGGAATCCTGAGTCCATGCTTGATTCTCCAGTGCCCTAACAGCAACCAGGAAGAGCAAGGAGGATAAAGGAACATAGATAGCTGTACTGGACACACTTTGGCTAACAGCTTAAAAAAAGAAACTGAAGAAATACTTCAGCTTCAGAGAAGCTAACACAAAATCTCATTGCCAAATTACGTCTTAGAAAAAACACTAAATAGAGAAGCAGCCACTGAATTAAGACAGGCCATACTGTCTTCTGAAACACCTAAATTATAAAATCTGAAACACTTTATTAAAATAACATTTCTCCAGTGAGATGACTTTACCCTCCTTCACTACCTTGACCTTTCACTCAGCATATACCTTCAAAGAATGATTAACTGGCAACCAGAAAAAACAATTGTTTGAGATGATTCTACTCAACATGATGCAATAGCAAGTTACTTTGTTTTTAATCAGCACTGAAGGGCTAGCAAAAGCTATGACTAAAAAAAAAAACCAAACATCCCAAAACAAACAAACAAAAAACCCAAAACCAAAGAACCCCAACAAAAAAAAACCCCAAACTGACCCAAAAAACAAAACAAGAAAAACCCAAAAAGCTGCAGTTGCCACTTTTCTGATACTATGATGCACAGAAAGCTCCACCTGAACATGAGGAAGAACTTCTTTACTTTGTATGACTGCACCCTGGAATAGATTGCCCAGAGAGGCTGAAGAGTCTCCCTCACTGGAGATATTCAAGAACCATCTGGACACAATCCTGTGCCATGTGTGCTCCAGGATGACCCTGCTTGAGCTGGGAGGCTGCATCAGATGAGCTGCTGTGGTCCCTTCCAACCTCCCCCATTCTGTGATTCTCTGAAACTCATGCCTTGCACCCAGGGAACAGATCTTATTACTCAGAGGCTGCTGCATCTCTCCCTGCTTCCCCTTATTTAACTTGACAACAAAAGGACATCAATGGAGCTGAACTACACACCTGAGAAAATGACACTCCTGCATGAAGCAGCCCTTTCTGCATTGGTGAAATGAACTATTCAGTGAGTAACTTATTTAACACAATGCACATTAAATTAAAGTTAAAACTTGACTGTAGTATAGTCCCTCCATACCTGCATACCAGCATCTTGAGTTTCCTTCCTCCATTTTTTCAACCCAAGATTCATTCCAGGAATGGGCAAAGTCAATAAGCAAGACCAGCTGAATAAGAATAAAGCAGAATGCTCCAGCCATACCTACATAAAACCACACTAGAAGAGAAGTAAAACAAAATCATTTAAGAACCATAGGTTTACCCCCCATCACAGTGTCCCTAAACACATAGAAGCACTACAGTTACACAGCTACAATTAAAACTGTATGACATCAGCATGCACTTACTTTATTTAAAACTAAGTATGATTGCACCATGATACAGAGGAAGACAACAATCCCTCACCAGTTGTAAATGGTCCCTCTGGGATGAAGAAAGCTCCAACACTAATTGCAAGCGCCGTCGCAAATTTAAAGAACCAGAATCTAAAGGGAAATAAAAATAAGGCAACTGTTAAGTCTGGTCTAATTCATATATAAAATACACATCTTTAAGAGTTGTTTTTTTTTTTTAATTTGCTCATTCTTAACTTGCCTCAATTGAAGCAGGATAAAAATTTTATCTGCCCAAGATTTTTGCTCTCTAAAAAATTATGCTTAACCTGTGCTAGAGTGACACAGAGTTTGACACATTTCCCAGAGGTATCCTCTCACTTGTGAATTCCAAATTAGGCCAATTGTGAGCTGCTTTTTTTCTTCCTAAGAATGTTTTAAACCAGAGCAGTGAGACTGTTGGTTTGTCTGCATATCAGAAAAATGGGTTAAAAAATCTCTTTGTACTTTTAATATCAAAGATCGCATTGATGCCTACAAGACATAAAATATTATGCTGGAGCTCCCTACCAGTCTTGGCTCACTTCCTACGTGAGAGAAATATACAAAAGTCTAGATTCTTCCCATCCAACTTCAGATTCTTTAGGCCTACTGAGCTGATGAGGATTTACCACAAAAACAAAAGCAAATCACTTATCCTGCACAGAAAAGACACAATCAAGTTCCAAGTCCCTGCTTCAGGGCAGTGTCATTGGAATTTTTCTTCCAGTAAAAGACATGAACTCACAGACCATCAAAAGAGATCAGATGTTTTCAGAAAGCATACATGGGAATATCCTTCACCAATGATATAACAAACTCACCCCAAACACTAACTGTATAAATATACCCTGCATAGAGAACTTCAAACTGTTATGCCAACAAAACTGTAAGAGGTAAAGACTATTTTTTCTGATCCCAGTGACAGGCAGCTCCAAAAACAGGCATGATGCCATCTACATGCACTTCAAAACTGAATATAACACCACAAAGATATGTACCACACCCCCACAATGTCAACCACTTGTCAGTTTTTCAAGTTTTCTATCCCTTCCCATTTATTCCCATACTTTAAGCAAGTTTACTCTCTCCTGCTGGCTGTTACAATCAAGTGATGGATACCAGAAGAACAAATTCCAGTTGTGTGGAGAGGAACTATGTGAGATGACAGGAGTGTAGAATACAGAACCAAAATGGACTAACTCCCTGGGATATAAAGAGGTGACAAAATCCAGTCTGAAAGTTGAATTAAGTTGTAACATTTACAGTGCAATACAAACCCCACTAAAAGTAGTTTTAGAATCCAGTATTTTAATCAATGTCATTCTCAATAATAGAAATAGAAATGTGTTCAAGTTCATATATATTTAATCTCTAATTCTAGACTTTTTTGATGGATCTTACTGCTCTACCCCTGTTCTACAATTGAAAACAATAGTCATCTGAAATAATACCTAAAGCTGCTGTGCATTCTGTACAAGCTAGCAATTATCTTGTAGATATAATTGATTTTTTTCCATTGTCATCACAAACCTGAGGCAAGAAACCATTCTGACTTGCATTAATAAAGCAGAGAAGGTGAACATTGGCACCAAATTGTATTATTGAGCTTAACTTGCATGCAAGCATGAAAAAGTTAGTACACATATATGCAAAAACTTAATATTCTGAATATTTCAATTTACTGACAAAAAGATTACATCTCAAAATATTACTGAACATACAGACAATTTCAAAAATTAAAAGCCATAATGCTTTTCATAAAGCTCACTGTAATGCATATTATTGAAGCAACGAGTTATTACAGAAGTATTGACAGTAACGTTATTAAATATTTTACCAGCAACAGTTAAATTTTTCCTTTTATCCTAGTGCTGATGGTTAGATTGGCTAAGAAGAGCATACTGCTGTGGGTTGCATAAACAGTACCTAAATTTGTATTGGAGAGCACAACTCCAAATAAGGTTATCAAGAAGATCCCAAACACTTTAGAAAAAATTTAGGTAAAAGAACATTCCTCATTATGAAAAATCACCATGTGCCTTTTTCTGAAAAAGAACCAAAAAACAACAGAGCTCTGATACCAAATGTAGCTGAACCACTTTCTTTTTGCTTGCAACAAGCATGTTCTCCTGAACAAAGCAGGGTGGAGAGAAAGGCTGAACTGAGTTACTCTTGCTAATGCATCTTAATATGTACTCTTTCTTTTCCAAAAAAACCCAGAAGTAAACAAAGCAATATTCTTCTCAGTCTTAATTATTTTCCCCTACAGAAATAATTTGAAGCTTTTTCTCTTTTTATGTTAGACATGTTTAATCTTACTATACTGAATATAAAATATAATTTTTGGCTTAGCTGTTCATAGGTTCTGTTAAATACGGTCACCTCTAAAAAGCAGTAGTCTAAGCAATCATTGTGACCACCGAGATTAGGCACCACAAATGGTTTTAGGCTTTTCTGCATCATGTCCTCTCACAAATATTTACATTTTCCTGGTTCAAGGAGCTACATTACACATGGGCAGAACTTGGATGAAAACTACCGCTTGTGTCAGTACATAAGCTGAATTTCCACTATATTTTTCCATCTGATAATCTTAACTAAAATGAAATACAAATAAAAATTCACTGGGAAGCTCAGAAACTAGATACATAATTCATTTCTTTTTGCAGAGGGGCAACTGAGAAGATAGCAGAAAGAGAAAAGATATGTTTTATACATCTATATCGATATATATGTGTAACTGCTATAACCTTTAAAACAAAACTGTTCAGAAAAGAAAAAAAGTTCTTACAAACTTCAAAGTTAAGAGGAATATAATTCAGATGAGGCTCCTAAATATTTTTATTTCTTGAAAAAAATCTCTGTGGAATGAAACAAAAATTAATCACTAACTCATCTCAGCACTCATTTCTGCATCTTACCCATTGTGCACTGCTGCTCTGGGGTCATTGCTGCTCTTCACTTTGATCATCAGCAAGGAGAAGAGAAGGAAGAACATGGCCATGCCAAAGCACACGCGGTACACAGCCTTGTAGCCAACCAGCACATCACAGTTCACATGGCCCTGCACACCAGGAATACTTGTTCCCAACCCTCCATCACAAAATCCAGGAATCTGTGATAAATACAAGACACATCAGTCATCATTAAATGACTTCCTGTCAGTAAATGAATATTAATACATTTCCAATAATCAATTTATTAATATTGTAACATTATGTAACTATTAACACTGCTAGAAAATATGATATTGAAGGATTGCATCATTAGCTGCAGTCCAACTAGAATATCAAACACATGCAAGGAAAAAAAAAAACCTGCATAGGCAGGATAAAATAAAATAAATCTTTCTATAAAATAGTTTGAGTTGGAGAAGACCTTTAAAGCTCACCTAGACTAACCCCTCTGCCATGGGCAGGACATCTTCAACGACATCAAGTTGCTTGAGGCCCCATCCCACCTGACCTTGAATGTTTCCATGAGTGGGACAGGGATCTTATGAACAGGTTTTTTATGTTATTAGTAATTTCAGAACTTCTCAAAGAAATGCAGTTTTCCCTTGCTGATCTGAATCAAGAGATAATTAAAGATCTGTGAACTTGTAGATTTGACTTGACAGTTACTATCAGGCTTATGACATAGCTAGGAAGTGGCAGCCTGCTTACATCTCTTTAAAACAGACACAGCCTTTCCCAAAGAAAGTACCCTCCCTATCAATTAGGTGTATCTGTAATTTCCATATGAAACAGCTGAGAACATTCTCTCCAGTCACTACCAGGATATGAGCAATATCTTTCAGAAGTCAAATCATACTCCAGAAGGCTGTAATTTTCTTTCCTAGGTGACTAACATGGCTCTCACTGAAGCTCTAAAGTGGTAACTATACAAACCTACAATACACATTTACAGGTGAATAATTTGGGAGGAAAACCATGAAAATCATGCCTAACCAAAGCTACTATCTACTGAAAAAAACTTAAGACTGCAAAACAGAACTGAAGTACATGCAACCCAAGTTCAAGGAACCTGTAAGCTCTACTGAACTCACATTACCATTCTCCAGTTTTATATTGCATCTTCATATAGCTAATAAACTGTAAGATCCTACAAAGTCTTCCTAATTCCCTGGGTGGAAAACAGGCTACTATGATGAGTGAAAAATATTTTTGTTACACACTGCAGACTTTAAAACAGAATTTTAACTAGTACAGCATGACAAAACTAGAAGGATCTTAGGGTGTAGTTATTTTTTTTAACCACAACCACAATAAAAATCAATTAAGTGCCATAAATACAAGCATCTCAATAATACTTAATTTGGAACTACACATACATAAATTTTCTTGTTTGATGCAAAATTTTATTTTTTCTGCTCTGAGCACTTAAAGAAGAGGCTTTACCTCAAAAGAGTGCTTTTCATTTATAGAGGGATCTTCCCACAACTTCTTTGACTCACAAACAAATTAATGGTGACTGTGAAGCACAGCTGGTAGTAAAATGACATATTTCCAAATAAAACCCATGCTTTTCAAGATGTCAATTACTATTATTTGTGACATTTGTTCTCCCAAAAATGCTAGCAATAAATAACCTGACCTTCTTCAGCTGCTCTTCCATGCCTGGTATTAGCATCACACAGGCGACGCTCACGCCAAGAAGCAGAAAGAAGGCATAAATCAGCCGCGTTATGGTGGAGTTGTTTCCACTGGGGCAGCATCGGCAAAGCAGGCACGGGGCACTTCCACACAAGCATGGTATCTGACAAAAAGACAGAACATGAATTATTTAAGAAGCTTTGGATTACTAGATTTCAATATTTAATCAGGCTGCGCAGATCATCAGATATGATGGAAAATTACTCATCCTGTGCACCCCACCATTGGTGCAGACTAAGTTACGTGCTACACAGCCACCAAACAACAGCGCTTCCCAATGCGCCGCTGCATGGTGAAATTAGTGATTTCTAATACTTTTCAATGATTAGAAGTAATCATTTAGCCATTCAGAAGAAATAAAGACTGGATTCAGGCTCATTTGTTCTCTTGAGTTTTATTTCATTTCAGCCAAATGACATGCAAGGAATGCTTTTGTTAGCAACTACATCCTCCCTTCCACAGCTGCAGAGACTAAACAAACACACCACAGGAAAAAGATACGACACAACTGCTATGTAGGTACACTCTCAGCACCTGGCACAGCTGGGATAAAATCCTCATTGGGGCCACAAATATTTCCAAAACACAAAAAAACAGGTGATAGAGATTAAATCTTAGGTTGCAAACTATTTCATATTAGCAGTTACTCACAGATCACATGATTCTGTTAGTCTGCAAAATTAACTTATGAAATGTAAAAGTTACAAACAGTAAGAACAGAGCAAATATGCAGAACATGTCTTATTGATACCAAATATCAACAGCAAAAGTTGATATTTGATATCAATACTGTATGATACTGATACCAGTATCATGGTATCATGGGGAATGCGGTACAGTTGTAATACTACAAGGGGGGAAAACCAAACAGACAAAATTTACCTGTGTTTAATTCTCACATAGAAAATTGTGGGAAGAAAAAAAGGGAGCTGTTTCACCAGGAAAAGGTTGGGAAGCAGGGAACAATTCTCTGCCACGTGCAGTGTGACAATTTGGGATGTAAAAGAAAGGCAAGGTCCCACAAGTAAACATTAGCCAAAGGAGGAAAGTTACAATCAGAATGTGTGATGACTGGCTTCTCTGAGCTACAACAAACCATGACACAGAAAGATACAGAACAGGGTTAAAACCCAGCTTCTCCCCCAGCACACATCCAGGGACAACTCCACCATGGGACAAAAGCCACAGGTGTCCACCACTGTATGAGAGACACTCAGTCACCGAAGGACAGCAGTAGTTAGAGGGCCACATGACCAGGACATTCCAGTCACCCAGTATGACAGGCATGTGTCAGAAGGAGTTCTCAGCAGTTTAATCATATGACAACCAAAAATGCCAGCAGTCCGCTGCTACCGGAAGAGCCCCAGGGGTTGCCGGGAAAAGCAGACAGACTGCCACAACACTCCAGAGAAGCCCTCCGGACAAGGCCGATTATCATTCCTACAGTTTCAACCAGACTCACACACCGAACCCACAAACTTTGTCTTTTAAATAACTTCCCTGTATTCTTTTTGGTACATGTTCCTTCCCAAGGAGCCAACAATCTTCACTCCACTACGCTACAGAATCATCTTTAAATTGGCAAACTTCACCATTACATTTGTCTGCTAAACCACTGAAACTAGGCAGATTCTCATTGTAAGTATTTTGGGATGTAATAGTTATTATATTGCCCCTTTTTACCTTCTCCTCCACTCAGTGCAGCACAAATAATTTGAAAGCATTGATTATAGGAGATATCATTTCAATATAATAAAGAAATTTTTTAGACTGAGAGCAACCAGTCCCTGCAACAACCTCCCTGAGGATATGGTAGAGTCTCCATCACTGGAGGTGTTCAAGATGCAACTGGACAGGGTAGCACATCCTCCCACTCAGGCCCTCCTCTTCATAAAAGATGGAGTAGGTGGACCTTTGAGCCTGCTCTACGACTGCAAGCAACTACACTACATCTACGCTTCGTAAGCAGGAAACGTATGGCAAATAGTCTTCAAATGCATCAGAATTTTACAGTACTACTGTCCTTACACTATTTCCTACAAACACAAATAACCTTTCCAGTGAAAAATATCTCACTTCTCTGTTCAAAAAACTACTTTCTTGAACTAATTCTGTCTGCATTAATATTTCTAAACATACTTTTGAATAAATGGTTGAGTTTGGCAGAATAGAATATATAATTAAGCTCATCTGCTGCAGAAAACATGGGAACAGAAGCACTGGTTACAAAAATTCACTTCTGTAAGGAATCCCAATGTTTGCTACATACCTAAATAATTCAAGCAACTTGCTCTTTGCCTCAGTGGAAGCACAAGCATGAATGCTTCTACAGACAGGAGAGACTTGCAGTAGTTGAAATGAAGATGATTGTCTCCACCTCACTGGGAAACAATGTGCCTCAAGAGAGGCCATACACCTCACTGGAGTGTCTGAGCTCCAAGACCAGCTTTTAAAACGTTTTGCCCCTAAACAGCTCATGCACATCCACCTCTGAACAAGAGACACCTGTTGATACATGACACTATTCATACAAGCTGGCTCCTTACACAAGGAATCATATTACAGTCCAATTCTCTCTTCCTTTGGCAAAAGAGAATAAGATACATACCATTCCAACAAAATAGCAGTATACTAACAGCAAAACTACTTGTTACAGACTTCACAAAGAACAGGAACCAAGGAACATTCAGCCCATGGAATTCAGCTTATCAGCAGAGGAGACAAGGTGAGTTCCTGCCACTTTCTTCCTAAATTTAAAGCACGCCTCCCACAAAAATTTCAGTAGTACACACAGCAAGATACTACCATGGAGATCAAAGCTCAACTCCCCAGTGTGACTCAGCTTAGTCACAGATGCAGACAAAAAGTTACTCCACAAGTACTTTTTTCATTTCCTTCCATAAGGAAGCTTAGACAAAAGTTACTCAGACACAACTGAATAAAATCTATTGCCTTCCAGAAACTTTACTTACCTACCAACTCATATCCCTTTACATTTTTGAGGAAAAATAAGCAGCTCAATGGTGTTTACTAAGGCAAAATAAGAAAAGACAAACCCACACACCTATTCTGGGATCAGCCAGCAGGGCATACAAGTTAATTCATGCCTGAGACACGAGTCATTTCATTCCCCAGGGCAGTGGAAACTGCATGAGGAACATGTTAACAAGATGTATACTGAAGGAGAGAGGAGACAAAAAACCCCACAAAATCATGGAAGGACAAACTTTACTGCCCTTGATGCACACAGAACAAGTTTTTAATATTAACCATAATCTTCCTACTGGAGTAAAGACTAAATGATTATATATTGAATTAATTATTTGCAAAAACACTAAGCCCTTGATGTGCCTAGTCAAGGTTTAGCTACATCATCCCTACTCTTAAGCTTATAGACACTGAATTAATCAAGATCTTTGCCTTGACAGAGAATATTAAAAGAGCAAAACAGCAGCTCAGCTGTTTCAGAGAAGAGAACAATAGAGGCAAGACACAGCAGAGGGAAAACAGTGCTGCCTTACCAACCTAGGCTGACAGGAGCAGAAGACTTTTGCTGAGATGGCTCTGCTCTTATGGCTTTGGCCTCAACCTCATCTCTGACAGGCTCCCCTTGCTCTTAAAAATGCTAACGTGAAGCACTCCCTCATCAGCACAGGGGAGCACAGAGCAGTCACACACAGCAGCAGCACAGCACAAAAGCACAGGAGACACAAGCACGGCAGGAGGCCTGAGCAGAGCGGCTCTGCACAGCACAACACGGGGCCCTGCGGAGGAGCAGCAGTGACAGCAGCGTCCCCAGGGGCAGGGCAGCTTTGCCGGCCGTGCCACAGCCCGCACCACACCAACCCCACTGCATCTGGTCCTGCGGCTCCCTCGCCCTCACTGGGTGCTTCCTTCTCAGAGCCACAAACTGAGTTTGTACTGACATATCCCTAGAGAGCAGCGTGGACAGATTCTCCTGCTCAGAACTGCTGTACAAGCTTCAAGGGCTGATTAGCTGTGGTTTTAAATGTGGAAAGAAAATGATCCCTATAAAGCCACCAGGGGAAAGTAAAAAATAATACCAACAAAATCTACTCACCCTGATTTGTTTGGGCACTTTAAAGGAAGGGACAGGGGTTAACTAGTCACAGTAAATCTGATTTAAGATTATGATTTCATGGAAATCATTTTATCTAACAGGCTGAATTTCTCTGCAGAAAAACAATCAAGAACAAGTAGACAGGGGTTCTTCAAACAATACAAACACCACCCAGTTGTCAGAGAGGCTGTTTATGAACTTGAAAATGCAGTATATATTAACTCAAGTATTTGAAATAAAGTCTATAGTCACAATGTCATGAAGTATTTAACAATAATTAAAAATAATACTGTTAACTATATCCAGTTAGTAATTCAAGCCTAACTGGCTAAACCATTAAGTAGTATTTAAAATGTTAATGAGAGCAAAATGAACCCTGACAGTAATTAGTTAAAAGGATATTATCAGTGTTCTAGTTGATTATTTACAGGCATATCAGCCTGGAGGTTAATTTATGCAGATTTTCCAATTCTATGATAATTTCATATAATTTGTACATGAGATTAGGGGATTATGGATCATCTCTCTTAATTAAAGGTCACTCTGTACTAGAAGAGCCCAAACCAATACATTCAGATGTAGGAGCCTGGATAAATATGAGGTCTTGTTATATCACTAGAAGTGTGTGCACGAATGCTCTAATAATAAGTAATTTAATTTGATTCATGCATGGTACAATTATTTTTGGTATTAAAAATTCAGATTTTCACAATCCCAGTGACATTCTTACTGCAAACATCTAAAAACTCACAAACCACTTGACTGTGTCAATATAGACAGGGACTAGACTTGGAAAGACATATGCCTTATTGATATCCCTTATTGATATCCCTTATTGATAAAAAAGCAGTGTCTCAGCTGAACTCTTTACCAACTTCTTCGCTTTCCTGCATCGTGCCAAGAGTCTTAATGCCATCTCAATCTACTGCTTCCCATGAACAAAAATCACCTGACTGACGTGGTGACACATTACCACGGATTACTGTGCCGCCAGGAAAGGATGGCTCGGCGAGACAAAGATGCTACAAAGGGTGGAGCTGCTACAGACAAAGCCGTAATAAAGAGGCATTAAATACAAATATTAGAATCGGGGAAACGTGCGGGTTTTGATTTTCCCGAAAGAAACGCTGAGTTCAAAGCATTTGACCGGTCTCTTTAGAGATTCGGGGAGAGGTGATTTCAGCGGACACCGCGGAACCTCCCGCACAGCAACGCGGATTAAGCGGCGCCCAGCAGCTCGACAGGCCGGCCTGTCTGGGTTAAGGACGAAGCTCCCCACAGCACCGGCCAAACGGCTCCGACGGATCCCTGGGGATCCCGGGAGCAGCCCGAGAGGGACCACGGCGGGGCCCGCCCCCTCCAGCGCGGCGGGGAGAGAGCCCTGCCCGGCGGAGCGGGGGCCGCGGCCACTGGGGCGGACAGAGCTCGGATGGGGCCGGGCAGGGGCCCGCCAGCCTCCCCGTGCCGCGGGAGCAGGAGGGAAAGCAGCGCCGCAGCCGCCCTGGGTGGCACAGGCGTGGGGAGGCGGCGGGCGAGGCCCGGGTGCGGAGGGAGGGAAGGAAGGAGGGGGGGGGGAAAGGACCGGCCGCCGGCTCCGAGCCTGCGGCGGGCAGGGAAAGGCAAGGAGGGACCCCCGCGCCGTCCGCGTTCACCTTACCCAGCTCGCCATGGAGCAGAGGCCCAGGACGCTCCCCATGGTCCCCGGTGGGCTCGGGCTCGGGCTCCTCCAAGATGGAAGCGGCGGCTCCCGACGCCGTTGTTTACTGCTGCCAGCGGCGCTTCCGGCCGGCTGACGGCGCGGGCACGTCACTGCCGGCCTGGCACGGGAATGCGCTGGGATTGTGTGGGGCCGGGGTGTTCTTGGGGATCGGGGCTCTGTACGCCTCAGGCCTAATAATCACAGAATCACAGAATCACAGAATAATGAGGTTGGAAGAGACCTCTAAGATCATCAAGTCCAACCTATGCCCTAACACCTCAACCAGACTATAGTACCTAGTGCCATGTCCAGTCTTTTTTTAAACACATCCAGAGATGGTGATTCTACCACTTCCCTGGGAAGAGCATTCCAGTACTTAATTCTTCTTTCGGTGAAAACTTTCTTCCTAATATCCGACCTATACCTTCCCTGATGTAGCTTTGAGAGAGAGACTGTGTCCTCTTGTTCTGTCAGTAATAAGGAAAGGAGATCCAGCCAGGGGAACAGCAGCAGCCAGCATCCTTCAGTCAAGGGAGCTAAAGCCTAAAGCTTGTTAGTTGTCAGCTGTGGATGTAGCAAATCAAGGTACAGCGAACTGGATGTAGTAAAGCAAAATGTTGTATGTCAGTAAAACAGATAGCCAAGGACACCTAGGAGCTAACAAACTTTGAGGATGTAATAAATCAAGGTGTTGATGCACGTCTATGGATACATTATTAACTTGGCAAAATATTTAATGTCCATGCGTCCTATAGCTGAACTATATCCATTACAATACTAATAGTCCCACAGGTCACAAAGACCCCTTGCCAGGTGCAGACCCTCACCCTCTGTGTGCACAGATGTTAGCTGGGGTTATGTAGACTGTATGGAAATTACCAACTAATCACACTAGATGAGCACAGCCCCAAAAGAGGGAAAAGGCCCACAAAAAAAGAAAATAGTCCTGAAAGAAAAAGTAGGGCCTAAAAATCTTTTAAAAACAATCAGGAGAGGACCAGAAAATTTACTTATATATTTAATAATACAAACATTATAATATATACTTATATTTATTAAGAATATTTAATAATAAGGGTATTAATACCAAGGATACCATCTCAGTACAACTCTTTCATTTGTAAAAAATCTTAAGATCCAAAACTAGACACTTAAGAAGGATACCTAAAGAAATTGGATTTTTAAATAAAATACTTAGAAGTATACATTATTTTACAAGTTAAGAACATTTTTGTCTCTTACAATTTTCCCTTCTTACTAATGTGTATTTATTACACTACTACATGCTGAGCTCAGATTTGATTTATCTGTGGATGTTGCTAAATCTGTCGCTTTTAATTGATTTTAAAGGCAATCCTATTTTCAAAATCAAACATGAAAAGGCTGAGAAGGAATTTTTGCAGGCTGAAGGTTTAAGGCTGCAATTGTCTAGTGAGGAAAAAGTGGGAATAATTAATAAAATTGTTATAGCTATTTGTTTGAAAGGTAAGTACACAGAATAAGTGGACATTGAAAAATTTTGGACTATCTTTACTTCAGCCAGTAGATCCAGAACAGTAATTCTTAATGTTCACTTTCGTTTGTGCACTGATTTGAGCCAGTGAAGTGTGCTGTGTTCATCTCCCACATAACACCACCACGGTAGCCACAAGGTGCTGGAGGCACAACATCAGCTCACACTAACATTGCAGCTTGCTTCATGTGATGAATGCATAATCTCCTTTCCCTCTCCTTTGTGGAACCTTTAATCTTCTTCAAAGATGAGTTGTCATTAGTTACTGATTTTTTTCTGCTTCAGTATTCCCACAATTTTCACAGTGTGCTCTTTTTCCTTACAAGAATTTCTGATAGCCATGGCAGCCTATTTCTCTCTATACCAACCTGATCTATTTTTTTTTTCCAAATACTAAATCCAATCATTGTTCTCTGATTCAGTCATTACTTCTGCTATCTTATTTGGAGTATCCACTGTGGAAAGATACTGAAGCATTATGTACGCTTCACTGAACCACATCCTGCTCCTCCTTCAATACACATCTTTTCTAAGAAATTGTAAAAGAGAAAAGATCTGCTATAGGAATTTCTCTTCTGGAATTGTATTCCATTTTCAAGCCATACAGTTGCCTGACAGCATTAAATTATATTGTGAAATACCAACATAATGTTGGTTCCATGTTTTACTTCATCGGAAGGGGGATGGAATTCATCATACCCAGATGTATGTCCCAGATGGCTTCCCCAGTGTGGTATTTCGATTCCCTGTGACCCTTTTGAATTTGAATATGATAATCATAGTTGTCCATTATTTGACTATCTCTCTGATTATTTCTTTTTAGAAAATACCAGGACTCAAATAGCAGAAAAGGGTTTTTTTTTTCCTTGTTTGTATTTGGGAGCTTCTTACTAAAACCTGCCTGTTTGTCAGCTGTTTGTTGGAATATGATAGTTTTTCCAAACTAGAGACCACCTTTCAGTTTCATGGTCTGCACAAGCAACCGTGATCAGCTCCTTCAGTGCACACCAGATCTGCAGAGAGCCCAGAGCTGCCTTATGGAGCATCCCAAACATGGCCACACAAGATTTAACCTCCAGCAGAAAAACCCTGGTAACCATTTTGTCCCCCAGACCACTGAGAGGAAGGGTGAGCTCGACAGGGCAAGATTCACTACTTAAACAGGTTTATGCTTCGGGCAAGGCATCACACACACAAATAGAACATCTAAGGGAATAAAAATGCAAATAAACATGGCTGTACTGTACAAAGCTCATCTTTGTGCTACTCATGCCGAGTTCATACCAAGCATCAGCGTAGCATTTGGAGGAAGCAAAGTGTTCAGCCTTGAAAACTGAAGGAGAAAGGCCAGGGTGGCTTTTGTTCTCGCGGAGCGACAGCTGAAGATCCTTTCCCCTAGAGGGCAGTGCAACTTAAAGAATTGAAATCTCTCCTGGCAGCGTTCAAATGGAAATCGGCAATGTGAAGATGTGTTTTTATCTCAACAATGTTCACAGAAAAATACTCTACGGGGGTGTATTTTCTGGAATGAATCTGTGTACGCAGTACGATTCTATATTTCACTTAATTTATGTAATTTTTAAGGGAAATCTACAAAACCCACCCTTTTTTTCCCCTCTTTGTCCTCTAAATGAAAAGTAATATTGAAATAATGTCTGTGACAACAGATTGTAATACCCAGGTTTTGATCTCTATTGTGAGAGAGAAGTGGAACACGAAAGAATAAAATTCTTATTTCTGATAGACTGTGCAAGGACTTGTAATACAGCTATCAGAAAGTTAATGGAATTCAGAGGCTATATTATTCAAGGACTGACCTAGATATAAATCTAATAGATTCAAATAGATAGGAGTATAGAATAAATGTTCCTCTTTATCTCCCTCTTACAACATTGTGGATTTTGTAATTTTTTTCTTCTAAAACCTGTTTATGTAGATCAAAATCAAACAATGAAATGGATTTAAATGGTAAAGCATTATCAGGTATGCTTCTAAAATGATGTTTTATCATCCTGAAAAATACATTACTGAGTAGAAATTGAGTAACAACTTTTTTTTTTTTTGTAAATATGTATGGATTTAATCCTTCTTTAGAAAAGAGTGGATAATCTGAAATTTTTTTATACAGCTACTGCCATGAAGCAAAGAACAAAATATCATCAGATTGTGCAAACTGCTGTCACTCCATTTATAGCAGCAGAAGATTAGATGCAGCTTGGGTCAAGATTGTTCTTAACGTTCCTGTTAAGGCCCATCACAATCATTGCAAGTGAGAGAGGAAAACTAATTTCTACTCTGTTACTGTTATTGTGTGACTGGAATAAATGCACTCCGAGGGTAAATTAACAAGACAGTCTCACATCACTATATAATGCTACATTCTTAATTGGAAAAGACAGAAATATTTGTAATAAAATCAGCCCCATTCAATTTGTATAGAATAGCATGGTTCAGGGTTTCTAAATAATTGGCATTTTGGAGACTGCTGCTAGCATTGTAACAGAGTGTGATGGATGCCTTTAAAACCCAATACTGACAACTTTCAGTCTAATTCCACCTTCCTTACTGGTCCAGCCATGAGAAGCTTTGTGTTTGCATTGCTTATCCTGGGCATAAGTCTAAAGAAACAAATAGAATTCATCAAGGAATGATTTATTACCCTTATTTTTCATCAGCCAGCAAGAATTTAGAATACATCTGTATTCTTCAGAATCACCCTGCCTTGTGTATTGGGAGGTTCAGGCAGGTGAGATGCCTGAGAGTACCTGAGGATGCCTGGCTGGCAGGGCATTAGGCAGGTTCCAGTCTCCAGAGAGAATCCTCACAGTGGCTGTGCTGCAGGCAGCCTTCAGCACGAGCTTGGAGGGACGCTGGCCACGAGTGGTGTCCCCCCAGCTCATGGCTGGAGCCTGTAAGAAACAACTGCTCACTTTAAAAATTGAAAAAGGCTTATTAAATCTTAACAAAAATACAACAAAGGACTACATAAGGCAGCTGGGAGCTGCCCCTTGTACATACCACACAGCCACTTCATCTTCAAGATGGATACTCAGTCTTTTATACCCCTGGGGGTTGTATCAGCCAGCCCTGGCCCTTCCCAAAGTCTGTCAGTCAGCTCTTCTTTGCCATTTATCTGTGGAGACTGCTTTCTTGATTGGAGATCAGGTGTTGCCATGCCACACACCCCCTAAGCAACAAGCTTTTTCCATTCCCAACTGCCCCAGGTAAGGGACACACGTGCACACCTTCTTTATATGTGACCTAGACAACAATACAGGGAGGGGAGAGGGAACTATGGGGAGAACAGAGGACATCTAAACTACAATAACATAACTATACATCACTAAAGCTTTTCTTAATATTCATACAATAGTTATCTTTTAATTGCAAGAGCCAATCATCTCATTATCCATCTATAACAGGCCAGTCCTGTTTAATACCTTCATCAACGATAGGGATGAGGGGATTGAGTAGTCCCTCACCTAGTTTGCAGGTGACACAGCTGGGTGGGAATCTTGATCTGGTGCAGGGCAGGAGGGCTCTGCAGAGGGATCTGGACAGGCTGGATCGATGGGCCACATCCAATGGGATGAGGTTCAATAAGACAAAGTGTTGGGTTCCACACCTGGGTCACAACCCCAAATGGCGCTACAGCTTGGGGGAAGAGTGGCTGGAAAACTGCCTGGTGGAAAAGGACCTGGGGATGCTGGTTGACAGTCAGCTGAGCATGAGCCAGTGTGTGCCCAGGTGGCCAAGATCTGAAGCCAGTTGATTACTGATATAAGTTTTTTTTTTTTTTAATAACCCTTAAAATACATCCATTCGTCTGTCCAACCAGCCAGTCAGCCAGCAGAACCACTGGGGAACATTTATGTATTTAAAGAGAAGATAATATTTTTATTTATTTTTATATATCTGCAGGGATATTATTGAAGCTACATTGATTCACACCAGCTGTTAGTGGTGTGTTTTATCAATGACCTTTCTTTCATTCTTAGAGGCAGTGAAGACATTACCCTCAATTACAAGTTTTGGCAAAGAATAAAGTTTGCCAGTCAGGAGCCAGCAATACAGAGATTCTGATCTTCTTAAAAGGTAATCATGAGGAACTAAAGACATAGGATTTTAGTATTTGCTCCATAAAAGCATTTAGCTGGAACAAGAAAGCAGGAACTTAGGGATCATTCTGCTGTTAGGACTGATACTTTGGGCACTGTGGCTGATTTTGAAGATATTAATAACATTGGTGGGATCAGATGCAGCTTACCAGCTATTTTGAACAAATTAAAATGTGAGCATGTGGAACCACTAGCTGTTATTTAACTGGCTGTGGGAGTTGTCCCAGAAAACAGGGAGCAACAAATGTAGTGCCACAAAGGCTCTGGAGGCACCTGCACGGCTTAGACCCTTGGGAACACATGCTGCAGAAACCTAATAGCATTATTTCAAAAAGTTAGTGAATGTATGAATAAGGGTGATTTGGCTTCTGCAGTTACCTAGATTTCTAAAAAAGCCTTACACAAGGTCCTCACTAAGGGCTTTAAAAGCAACTAATCAGTCACAAAATGACAAAAGAGGCTCCCTTTACGATTAATAGCTACTAGCAAGATCCATTGAGGGCTATTAAGCATAATTGTCCAGCTCCAATCTCTATTCAGAAAATCCTTAAAATGGTAATTGCTGGAACTGGGATGGCAAGGCTGTCACCACCTGCTTGTCCTTCAGCTACACTCTTTCCTGAAGCATTTGCTATTGGTCTTATTCAGGGACATAATGCTGGGCAAGAGGATACTTACCCTGACCTAGTACTGAACTCTTAGCTAAGTGTCTTACTGTGCACCAAGTTGTAGCAACTATGTAGGTTTTTTTTTAATGATAAAAGGACTCTTCCTTTTGTAACTTAATAATTTTAGTCAAAAATAGAGCAATAATTTTCACATAGAATCATAGGAAGGTCGGGGTTGGAAGGGACCTTAAAGATCATCTAGTTCCAAGCCCCCTACCATGGGGAGTGACAGCTTCCACTAGACAGATTGCTCAAAGCCCCATCCAACCTGGCCTTGAAAACTTCCAGGGAATGGGCATCCACAGCTTCTCTGGGCAGCCTGTTTAGGTGCCACACCACCTTCTGAGTAAAGAATTTCTTCCTAACATCTAACCTAAAACTGCTGCCTTTTCATTTAAAACCATTGCCCTTTGTCCTGTCATTATCTGCCCATATAAAAAGTCCCTCTCCCTTCTTTTTATAAGCTTCCTTTAAGTACTGAAAGACCTCATTAGGTCTCCTTGATGCTTTCTCTTCTCTGGGCTGAGCAAGCCCAGCTCTCTCAGCCTGTCTTTATAGGAGAGGTGCTCCAGCCCTCTGAGCATATTGTGGGGGGGCAGTGCTGAAATCTGTCATTGCTCTTGTTTTTAGAAGATTTTGGAGAAAGGAACATGGTACCTGCAGTTTGCTAAGTTGTACTAAGATCCCTCCTCTGCAGAATCCTGAGAGACCAGTCAAGGGCACAAGTTGACCATAATCCTTCAACCAAAGAGCTGCACTTGTGTGGGGAAGGCGAAGCTGGAATTTGGACATGTATAGCTCACACAGCCACAAGCACTGGAGGACTGAATATAAAAAGTTTGGATGACAGCATGAGCTCTGCATCTGTGTAAACTCACTTAAGAGAAAGCAACACTCTTCAAGTCAATATTTGTAAATCCAAGCGTTCTCTCTCACTGCCGCTTCTCTCCCAGCGCAACCATACATGTGTTGGTGGCAGGTTCAGGTGTAGGAGCAAGCAGTCTTGGCCCTAAAACAAAGCTGTTAGGTGTAAAGATTTATGTCTGTGTACCAAATGGGCAAATTGCTCTCTCAATCTGTTAAGCTGTCGCTATGATCTCTTGGCAGCAACAACAGTTTGCTGCTATTTTTTGGAGTGGAACAAATTGCCTGTGTGCAAATATAGCCTAATAGTAAAACACACCATGGATATATTGATCAAGGAACATTCAAGGAAGTAAATCAGAGTTTATTTTCAGAATACTTCGACTTCATATGGAATCAGTTTTTAAACAGGGAGAAGAAGAATCAATGTTTTCAGTAATATAAATTAATATGTTAAAAATTCCTCTGCAGTCCTGTTAACTTCAGCTGAACTGTCTGGTTCTCTGGACCTCCTGCTAGCAGATCACTCTGGCCAATCATGCCTAATTTGGAGTCCCTAATTCAAAGATAAAAAAAACCCTTGAGAGAATGTTTAGATCCAAAATTCTCTTTCAACACTCGCTTATTTGTGATGATGGACAACTGAGTTATTTTGCAGAAATCAAAGTTAAACTGATTTAATACCATGAAAGAAAAAAAACACACACTGGTCAACAAAAACATACTTCTGCCATTTTTCTTCTCTGGCTTGACAGGTTGGTTTCTGGAACAGTGTTTAAATCAGCTAAATCTGAATTTCATAATTTGTGGTGTTCTGCACTGGAGTAGTGGTATTGGAGCAGTCACTTTGTAGCAATGATGGAAAAAGCCATTGGCTAGAGGAAGCATTCAGAAGCATTGGTATTTCTGAGACTGCTTTGGAATATGCTCAGCACTGATTTCCTCTCTGTGTCTGTGAGATTACCCAAGCACAGCAAGGTTTTGTTGCACACATCTGGTTCAGTACACAGCATGTGGAAGTTTGTAATGAGAAACACAGGACTCTCAGTAATTTTCTTCTTTAAATAGAGACTCTCTGCCAGTTCCTCTTTGCACTCTCTTTTGTCTTGCCACAAGCAGCCATACTGTTTTCACACCTATCCTGACATGAACCATCCAAATGCTGAACTAGATTAACTCCTAATTTTGACTCTAGGACTTTAGCCAAGACAGAAACGGCCTATCTCCTTGCAACAAACCTATTTCAGGTGGGCATGCAAGATCCAGTAAAAAAGGCAGTGAGATTTTCTGCCAGCTCTGAGCAGTGAACCAGAGCTTGAGGATAAAAATGTTCTTGCCTACCCACTTGAAATTGAGGTTAGAAGAGCCAGCTCCAAGCTACCCAACAACAGAGGCAGACTTAAATTTCAGTGCTCCAAGAAAAAGAATAAAATAGAATTTGTCTTCTTTCTGAAGTGGTAAAACCTGTGACAGCATTGTGTCAAGTGAGGCAGATGATATAACAGGCCTGAAGGAGGTCAGGTACAGTTTTAGGACAGTGAGGATGGTGAAAGAGAAAGGTCCAAGAGTAGTGGTCAAGGTGGTGCTGGATTAAAGGACACTATCCAGTATCCATCATCTTGGGTAAATTACAAGCCCAGGGATGACCTCATCTATCTCTTGCAATATACCAAATAGAAGGCAACTCTAAAGCTTTCCCAGTGCTTTCTTAAATTATGTGCCTGAGATAAACATCTGGTTCCCCAAGCTCCCCCACCCTACATGGTCAGTGAGCAGATGGTGGTTAACCCACCAGTGTTTTTCTTACTGATTTAAAGATGGAGACTTGGGGCAGAGGGCTTTGGGCTATTGGTGACGGGACCCCAAGTTTCAGGACTGGAGACATGTTTCAGGAGGCAGACAATCTCTTTCCTGTCTGTATATCCTAACACAGATGATAGAGAATGAAAGTGGAGAGCGGCCTACAAGGCCACGATCAGTGAATTGGAGTGAATCATGGAACGCTTTGAGCTGGAAGAGACCATAAATATCCTCTAGTCCCGACCTCCTTGCCATGGACAGGGATACCTTTCACTAGACCCGATTGCTCAGAGCTCCATCTGGCCTAGCATTGAATACTTTCAGGGATGGGGATGGGATGAATCTGGATTTGCACATCTGAGCAGGCACAGTCTGGTGTCCAAATATGTGTGATGTAGTTTGGGCCTATAAATATGCAGCATATATCTTTGCATATAAAACACAGACATTAGTGCAAAAGGAATATGTAAAACCCATAATGAATATTTTCCATTATACCATGCCTATAAATTGAATTTACAGTGTTATGTTTTTATCCTTGTCAGCTTTGCTAGTGACAGATGCTATCCTGATCACCAGGTAACATTCCTAGCATTCCATGTAGTAGCAGGTATTTTCATATGCAACAGTATAAATGCTGGAACTCATGTTTATACAAGTCTTTATGCACATTTCCTAAAGAAAGCACAAGAGATAGAAAGTGCAAAAGAGCTGGGAAGGCTGGCACCATTTTGTGGATCACTCTGTCATTCTCATGTCAAGACTAGATGTGCCATTAGCAGAAAAAGTGGGGCTTTTAAAGGTGACTGCAGGAAAGGGAAAAGATCAGGCACAGAAACTTTCATGCTCCAGGGAATGAAAAAAAGGGAGCTAACTATAGATCCATTGTACTCCTACACTGGCACATCTGTGACCATCTCATGGGGATTTTGTGGAAGGGAGTCTTAAGGCAGCAACGCCTCCTCAATTTGCACTGTGTGATCTAGAAGAGAAAGAAAACCTAGATGAAATAAGAATATAATGAATTTGAAGGAGAACTGTCTACAATAAAAATGTGCATTGGAACAACCACGTCTAAGGTAGTTTCACCTTCAAACTGTTTATGTTTGGTACCATATTTTTTCCTTTTTGCTCCTGATATCTATGACATTACCTGGTTACCCAGTTAATGCTTAAGAGCAAAATAATTAAGAGGTTCATGTGCATTTAAGCATCCTTAGAAGATCCTTAAAATGGTGAAAACCCCTGTGGAAGTTATATCTTGCCATTTAGGTTTTTCGGAATAAGATGTTGTCATACTTTTGCTTTGGATGTGGGGCTGTACTTTCATAGGTGCTAATTAAGACTAAAGTTTGGAAATTTTTTTTTTTTCACTCCGTTTCAGTGTTTCAATGAAAAGCATTTTTTCTTTTGTTAGTTTCACATTCTGATTCCAGACATTATTCTGTCATGATCAAGTTGTATTGTTCTAAATTAACTAAACTAAAAAAAAACCCAAAACACCCCCCAAAACACACACACTGAAAAAAAGTGTCTGTTTTTCTGATTGGGAAACATCTTTTTGCTGCATATTTCACATCTGTAGTGCAGCAGAGGAAATTCTCGGTTCTCTTGCATGAAACCAAAACAGAAAAAATATATAAGTCTATATTTAGCATTTCTCATGTAGCAAGAACCACATTGTCTGTCCTCTATGTGAAGACTTAATTATAGTAGCAGCTCTATTAAATTTAAAAGCACATTCAAGTGAGTAAACATTGCATAAACTCTAGACAATATAGCAAATGAACTTTTTAGTGACAGCCCCTCAAATAATATGGTTACTTAATGTAGAGCTCCAGCCATCTCTGCACATTGTAAACTGTCCCATGGTATGTCTACAAATCTGAAAAGGAAATAATATTTTCTAGTGGACAATTAGAGGAAATGTGTCTTTCAGGGATTATGAAAGTGGAAAAAACCCTCAGGCTGTGTGTCCCCTACATAGTGATGATTTGAAAATTTAGCATTCTACAGAAACCAAGCCCTTTACTGTTGCTAAATTATTGTGGCAGGAAGGAACTTCATTGTAAGTCTGAGTTACGGAAAGACCGCATGCACGATTTCTGTAGTCATCAAACTTTTGTGTGAATCACTGCAGCTGTTCTCACCATCCTGGAGAGTCTGTGAATGGAGGTGCTGCTCTGGCAGCCCAATAATGTATGAATAAATTGGAGATAGGCCTGTTTAGTGGCTCTGCATAAGGGCAATGAATATGATTTCTTCTTGTAACTGTTTTGGTAGTTTTGGTTGGAAAGGTTCCCATTTTAATTACCACCAAGGGAGACATATCTCTGTTCTGATTTCTAAAACTTCTTATCTCTCCCCAACCCTCCATTGATGGTTTTTCTGTTGGATAGATTCTAGCTCAAACTGCCTACCTCAGAACTGATCAAATCTCAGGTATTTTCATCCTTAATCTCTTTCCCTACAGTCTCATTACCTGGTATGATATTTTGGACCTCCAAATCCATCATTCTCTTAAAAATCTTAAATATTTTCTGATTTATTAATACTCCCATCTTACAAGACCCTGGATAATCTTATACAAGGTTATTTTAGAGGGTCAGCCTGTATCTTCAAATCCATTGTCTATGCCCTAGACATGTTCACTTCCTGAGACTAATAAACACAAAGTTAAGAACTTTGATCTTCAAGGCTGCTTAAAGTTGAGATTAATTTTGTGACTAGGTCATGACTTTTTTACGGGAAAATGTATTTTTGAAACACAGACCATTTAATGAGGGAGCAAGAATTAGACTACAGGTGATCAGTCACACTGCTTGACAACTGAATTATAAAGATTAATTCTCCAGTAATGTTGGTGAGACACTTCTGAGAAACTTCCTGAAAGAAATTAATTCACTGAATCACTGAAGGTTCCTGAATGGTGAATACATAGAAACAGTCTGTTTTGTAAAGCTAACTTGATGCACTCCAAGGAGCTGATTCATTCTGAGAGGTTCTTTCATGAAACATCTTCTCTTGTCCTTTTTTTTTTTTTTCTTTTTTTTTTTTCTAAGACAAAATGTCCTTTCACCCCTCTTGGCAATTTATTTTTTTGCTTTTCGGTATCTCAGTATCCACGTGTTCTCTCCCTGGAGACTTCTCTCAACCAGCCATGAAATCAGTACCTCCCAGGAAGACAAAAAGCAAGCTTATTACTGCTTACATCATTCTTAACATAATGATCCTTACATCTGAAGTGGAAACTCAGATTCAAGTCCACTCTATTGTCTGATTTATTTTAGTCCAAATTACTTGCATTTAGTGTCTTCTATAACTGGAACTTTTTAGTCCAGATTACTCAGATACTAAATTTAAATGACAGCTAACACCAAATTAATGGCTAGTGATGTGCTTAGAAGCCTGTAATATCAGTTTTCCAATCACCTTGTGATGACATGCTCTTAATTTTCCCCAATGCTGTTTCTTTTGTCTTTTGTCTGTCTACTGATTCGTGTTTCATTTGTCACTGATGCATCTCGGTGCTTGTTGGCTCTTCCAGCTGTTGCAACCACTGAGAGTCCTGTTCCTGTCCCTTTAAAAGCTCCAGATCCTTTACACACTGCTCACTACTTAACAGAAGTCTGAGGATCAGCCTGGCTTTGTCCAGACAACCAAGGTAAGCTGAGTACCTTAACACGCCACATGTTTAGCTGGGACTGCCATCTGAAAGAAGGAGTTCTCCTAAGCAAATTCCCAGAGCTGGGCATTTATAGCTGAAAGAGAATTTATTATTTGTTTTACTTAAAAAAACCCCAAAAAATCTGAGACAATAATATTGTAAAACACTTACAGAAGTATCAAGTAGATTAAAAATAGCATGAGAAGACCTCAGAGATGTCACTGCAGCCTGTATATCTATGACATAAACAAATGAACAAGAGGAACCTTGTAGACTGTGAAAACTGAAAATTATTCTTCATATGCAACTATTTTTCTTTCTCTTATTTTTTTTTTCTCAGTTTACTGCCTTTTTAGCACTTTCTCCCAGTAACTACAGCTTATTCTGGGCATCTGAGAAAACTGCTCCTGGTAGGAAAATTTCCCAACATTTCTACCTGGGACTGGTTCATATCCCCATCCCATATGATCCTTTTGTCTATCTGCTATGGTGTGCAGAGGACAGATAGCTCAGAAAAAGTGAAAAATTCAGCCCAGGAATTCATACAGTTTCTGACATTACTGCAGCAGCCAGTGTTAGCAGCTCTGAAAGACAGAACTGACCTTAGTTGTAAAGAAACACCTTCCAGACAGCCACACAAGTAAATGTCTTCTAACCCCAGAGATCAGGAACTGTGTGAATCTTCCAACTGAACTAACTTGCTATGTAATTTCTGTCACCAGAAGTTCAGGGGTCACTGAATAGACAAGACAAAATCGTGAACACTAGAGATGGTTAGGAAACTATTTCACAAAACAAGAACAATTTTGATTGTTTTTCTCACTGCTATAAAGCTAACAGACAGCAATTTTCTAGTGCCTGCATTGTGCCTTTTCTGTGCCTCATGCTGCTAAGCTATTAGGGCATAGGTAATGGCCTGGCAACCTTTCTACACTGCTTCAGTTGCACTAGGAACTTGGATCTGTGTGACAAAAGGAGTCAGTGTCTTCTCTCTAAATGATGATGCATAAACTAGACACCACCCCAGCAGAACCACATGTGAACACACTCTAGCTGGTGACACACAGCTCTGCCAAATCAGCCCAGGTCTTGACCCACACAATTAAGCACATGTTGATGTTGATGGCTGCAGAGCTTAAATGGAGACCATGCTTTCCTGATAACCCTCTGGCAATATTCACTAATGCCTGTGGCCCACCCTATATGCTCCATTTGCTGCTCCTGGATCCAGCATGAGCCCACAGCCATTTGTGGGAAGTGATGCACCTTTTCATGGAGCTAAAAGTGACCATCTGTGAAGTAGGCAGAAGAAATCCTTAACTCGGTGTTGTTACCAGCACATTCAGATAATGAAAGCACAGTCTCAGCTGCCTGTCTTTCTGTTGTAACATCACAATAATATGTGTCAGGCCTGGAGGATGTTTCACAAAGCTCTGGAAAGGCTCATGAACATATCCACTTTGGGTCTTCTGAGCCTCTGTGTGATGCTGCTTCTCTTCAGAAGTCCAGTCACATTTGACACCCTACCTTGCCTTTTTTGTCTTTTGGGAAATGTACTTACAGCTCTGTTGCTTTGATTCATTACTTTAAACAAAATCTTTGTCTAATTATTGACCTGAAAGGGAAATGTTTCATCCCCAGCTGGGTGAAACAGAAAGATAGACTGGGGAATGACTGCAAGCACATTGCATTTCTCCTTCTTTTTTTGGATATAATCTATTTTTCCTTATTTCATGCTTTCACCCGAGTTAGCTGACGCTGTGTAAATTAGGCTGTTGATTTCAGAGGCATTTCTTTACTTAGTGTGATGCTTTGTGAAATTGTCAGTTAAGCATTAATCATCATTTAGCCTGTCATTTTGCCTGTGTCTGACATATATTAAACTGGACCTCAGGATATACACATCTGGCTGTGACAGTCATTTGTTAATTGAATGTGACTTTTAATGAACTTTTCACCCAGCAGGCTATTCCAGGGATTTATGAACAACTGTATTTGTTACAAGTGCTTCTGTAATTTTTAGAAGCTAACATCGAACAGCAGTGTTGTGATTTCATGGCAGCTGCTGCAGCATGCAAAGCTGCATGTCTTGCCCATTAATCCCCCCAGGCATCAGATTCACCAAAGTTATGTCTGACTTTGTAAACGCAGATTCCGAATGGCAGGTGTTTTACAGCCCCTCTCAAATGCATCTCCTGAACGTGGCCATGCTTCACACCAGCCATCTCAGTGAGGTGCCTGCTCAGTGGCAGTGTCACCAGCCCAGCCAGACTGGGCTTCCTTCTTCTCCATCCTTTGAAGAGCAGACTGCTGTCAATGGCATGGTGCATGTGCTGTTGGTGAGGCTGCCTGTGTGCCTGTGTTCCCCATGGCAGTGACCTGGGAGCTGCTCCCCTTCCCTTGGAAACCAGAAACAGCCTTCAAAGGGTAGCATAAATTTTTCATACAAAAGAAGTAAGGGTGACCAAAATCGTAGGACACCAATCCACTGCGTGTATATATGGGATGCAAAAAAACAACTTTATAGTGGGAAAGATCCTTTCCTTATTCTTTTTGTTCTGTTTATAATAGGGATTTGTTTGTAACAACTAGTTCAAGAGATACTTCTTTCTTTATCTCAATTTCTGATTGCCATTGTATATATTTCTTTGGAAGAACTGGAGATCAAACACAGAACAGGATGAGGGAAGCTTTGGAAATTAGCTATGTATACAGAGACTTGGCAAAAACATTAACAGATGCAAAAGAAAACTAAAAAAAAGAAAGAAAATAATCTAAATGAAGGCAACACACAATATGAATATGAAAAGAGAACAGTTTGGAAATGGAAATACACTTGGAATTAATGTAGACTCTTTCTAGGCCTGGCGTGATTCATGCAGTGCCAACAGGCTGTACAATTTGCATCAGTATCTATGTTTCAATACAATTTTGTAACCAGACTATTTAAATCCTCTAAGGCTTTTATGAATTCATGTGCAAGCCTGGACATGAAGATGGGCAGGAGGCAGGAACTGGATATCTGCAAAGCACATCGCACATGCAACCTGTCAGGGCCAACTCTGGGCTGAAAAAGCAGCATCTCTTTCAAACCCTGGCTTTGTCATTCTGATGCAAACACACATTTCAGCAGCAGATCCTCTGGGCAATGTCATCTTCTCCCTTCTCTTTAGAGTGCTTTAACTGGAAGCGCATTTAGAGCTGTCAGTTCTGTTCAAGGTCACAGCAAGACGTGATGCTTAATGCTGTATCACGGCCGACAGTTTCCATGTATTTGGATGCATGCATGTAATCAATCTCAGAAGCTCAATTTTTGCTTCACAGTTCCTTTCAACTTCTGTGGAGTTCACTCTTGGTTTGTGCTAATTCAGAGGGCAGTTGCTGGAAGCCAGCATAGTGGAGGCCCTGTCCTGCTTTGGATCCATGTGAGGGTATGATGGTAACAAGAACAAGATCTGTCATTTAGAGTAAGTGTGCTATGCAAATTAGGGAGGGAGCATGCACTGCTCATGCTGCTGGTATTTTAATGGAAATATTAGTAAATAAGTAAATTTTAAAAAGTAGTATTCCTAGTGTGCACCTTTCCCAACTAACATTCTCTCTGAGAAGATTTCTGAATGTCTCCAGAGTCTGAGCTTTCCTCAAGGAAAGACTACAGGTATTAAAGCTGCAAGATGCTGAGACACAAATGATGCACTTGCTTTTTTGTTTCTGTAGACTATTATAAGCCTTGTTGTTTTGGGTCATTTATTAGAGGCCTCTTATATATATAAAGAACTGGGAATCTCAATTTTTGTGTTTAATTGCACCTGATAAATATTTCTCCCATAATTTGCACTTTTTTAAGCATTTATGATTTTTGTTTTCTGATTATGTGGGCAAAGTGTCATTTAATAATGTGTGGCATAGAACAAGTACTTTTTTTTATTTGTTTCAAACATAATGCCTAAGGATTTCATTCAGTGATTCTTGTTTTGTGAGACAGAAGTTGAATCTGGATGACTTTCTTTAATATCCTGTGATGGGCCTTTAAGTAGTAATTAATCCTTTTAATCTCAAGGTAGTTGAGACTCCTTATAAAGGTCTTCACAGTTCTTTCCTGAAAGACCTAGACAGAAGTATTAATGAAATATAAGAGTTTTTAAATAAATTGGATCATTTAGATATGAAGGAGCTTGATGAAGCCTCCAGAAGATGGGAGGATGCACAGCTTCCTCACAAGAATTATACAATAGAATCATACAATAGGATCACAGAATCATTTAGGTTGGAAAAGACCTTTGAGATCATCGAGTTCAGCCATTAACCCAGCCCTGCCAAGTGCACCACTAAACTGTGTCCCTATGCACCACTTCTACACATCTTCTAAACACCTCCAAGGGGTGGGGACACAACCACTTCCCTGGGCAGCTTCTTCCAATGGTGAAGAAAGTTTTCCTGATGTCCAATCTAAATCTTACTGGTGCAGCTTGAGACCATTTCCTCTCATCCTACTGCTTGTTACCTGGGAGAACAAATCGAACTCCACCCAGCTACACCCTCCTTTCAGGCAGTTGTAGAGAATTCTAAGGTCCCCCTGAGCCTCCTTTTCTCCAGGCTGAACAACTCCAGCTCCTTCAGCTACTCCTCACAGGACTTGTGCTCCAGAATTTTACCAGCTCTATTGCCCTTTTCTGGACACACTCCAGCATCTCAATGTCTTTCTTGCAGTGAAGGGCCCAGAACTGAAAACAGAATTTGAGGTGTGGCCTCACCACTGCTGAGTACAGGGAGACAATCAATGCCCTGGTGCTGCTGGCCACACTATTGCTGATACAGGCCAGGATGGTATTTGTTCAGTTATTCATATGCCAAGTGATACTATATTTTAGGTTCTTTTTAAGTGTATTATCTCAAATACAAATACCCTCTGGAGCCCTTCTCAAGATTTTGTACCTTTCTATTTGGCTGAGTTCAAGAAGTATTTGAATGGCAAATTTACCTCAAAGTTAGTGAGACAGTTGTTCAATACCTGACTTCTCAAGATACTTACAGGTGAATAGGACTCAGGCAAGCTGGTTTTATTATCCATTTTCTTTATATGAGCTTTTTTTTCCTCCTTCCAGCCATTCAATATGGGAAAACTCAGCAGATCTGATTTTTGTAAAGAAAGTGGATGGATGTGAATGTCTCCAAGCTCTTTGGTAGAGAAACTGCAAAGAAAGAGTTACATTAGCATCTCTTTCACGGCCTTTTTTGTGGTCCTTCTAGTCCTTGGTAATCCCTCAGCTCTGCAGAACTTCCTAGTTCTTGTGGATTTGGCATGATTATGATTAAAGTACACTATGATTTTTTCCTAATCCTGCAGATATTTGAAAATACAGAAATTGCACAGGGCTACAATATGAAAATATTCTCAGCAAGACTTACAAATACAAAACCTCTTTTTCAAGTGACATTGATTTTCCTACAAGAAAGGAGAAATTAAAATAAAGAAATAGCAGTTTATAATAAAGAAATGAAAGAGATACCCAGTTGTGGAACTAAGTAGGGAAGCTCCACATTTCTGTCAAGGCATGCCCACAGCAGAAAATAAGTTGATCCCAGCTGCTTCAAAGCAGTTTTCCACTGCTGAACACCACTAAGGTATCTGATTCACTCCTTTGCAGAAAGGATTTTTCTCTCAGTGCCACACTGGGGACACACACATCCCTGAAGAACTTGTTGTCATGGAATAATCATCTCACTTTTAGGCATCAGTGGCTCCTCCAGGCGTTCGTGTTGGATCTGATTCAGAGCAGGTGTCTGCAGGGCTCCACTCCAAACCCCACGCACGGTGTCCCACCTGCACACAGCATCTGCCAGCCGCAGCAGGAAAGGTGAGGAGCATCTCCTGCTACCTCACAACTCCTACCACTGCCTCAGCCTGAAGGAATACATGGCTTGGGTTCTCCCTCAGAAGAGATACAGGTGGGCTAGAAGGATGTCAAGGCCTCCATGTTACCCTGCTAAGTGCAGGACAGGACCTTGGCACCAATATCTGCTGTGTATTCTCCTTAGCTCACGTGTTCTCACGTAAACAAAGCCCTGAAGGTGACCAGCACACTGGATTTCAGTTTCTGCTGAATGCAAATCTATAGCACAAATACTAATTTTGTGAGAGAATAACTGCAGAATCATTCTTCTGAATAAACCTTCCTTATAACCTGGAGAAGGAAAGACACCTACCAGTTATTTTTGTCATTAAGCTAAAAATAGTAGTCATAAGAGGTTTTTTTGAGAAATCAAGCCATCTGCCCAAATAATGAAATAAATTGCAAAGAAACTAATCATTAAAGAAGATACAGCAAATTATATTCTAAGAAAAATATTTTAGAGGGAGTATTGGCAGGACTCCAAACTACAGCTCTTGTACTTTATGAGGACATTTGGAAAGATCTGATAAAAATGCAACATAATCAACCAATTCTAAGCCATCACCTGAGTTATTTGGTGCTTAGAGTTCCCATTGTAAATAGGATTACTTTAACAACATGGCTTAAATAATGTTAAAAATAGATCCTAAGTATTCTAGGTCATGCCAGAAATATGTAAGAAATAAAACCAAGGGATTTTAGGTTCATTAAAGCCAACCTCATTTTCAAAATGGAATGAAATTCTAATCCTCTGTTTCTCTTTATTTGTTATCATAAATAAAGATGATAAAAAGCTTGACATGGTTTATAGTGTAAACACTGAAAAGCACAGGTAAGATACCCACCTTTGTCTGCATTTGTCCAGTTCTCAGAATATAAATGGAAAGTTTCTGAGTATAAATGAAAAATCTCTGTGCAGATTCTCTTTTCATTTGGCTCTGACTGGATATAGGGAAACAGCTGGATGAAGTCTCATATGTATATGCATATAGATTGATAGATGGTAGTGTGATTTTCAAAACTGTTTAAAGTGATTTCAAAATAGATAATCTAGAGTCCTTTTAGTACAATTAAAAAAAAATCTATGCTATGCTCAAAATCTAGATCTTTTAAAAAGCTTTCAAAGCCACTTTGGTACAATATGGTAGAATATGCCTGAAGATGTTAATTTTGTGTTTCCACTGAACACAGTCTTTAAGACAGAGAACTTGCAGCACTCTTCACAGGGCACCATTTTAAGTGGAAAACAGCAAAGACTGCTGATTCCAGGCCAAGGCTGGGTTTTTCCAAACTCCTGCATGAAGGCATGTCCCAGAGGCCAGCAACCTTGACAGAGGCGTGCAGCTGCACCACGGCCTCTCCCTGTGCGCCGTAACGAGGCTCGGAGCCAAAAAGGGTCACATATGGCTACATCCAGGTGCCAACTTTTTGTCACACGCTCGCTGCTTGCGTCGGGCAGGAGTGGGAGGATGTCCTGTGTCATTTTGCTGGTGCAGTTTGAGGGACTGCAGCCAAAAAGAGGAGAAAGAAAAGGGAGTAAAGTCAGCAAAGCTCCAGGTAAGAGCTGTTTTCCCCATTGTTTTCAGGGCACCGGGACCTGCTCTTTCCCCCATATCAGTTTGCAGCGGGACAGCTGTGTGCGCTGTGAGGGCCGCGGGGGACAGGGACCCTCGGCAGGCGCGTCCCTCCCCGCCGGCTGCCGGGCTGTCCCAGCCGGGTCTCCTCTCCCGGCGGCAGCGGCAGCCGGAGCCAGCCCCGCTCGGTGCTTTGGGAATGGTGCCCCACGCCGGCCACCTCCGGGCCTGGCAGCCCCCGGGGCCCGGCCCCCCCGCTGCTCCCGCCGGGACGGGCTGCGGGGGGCGGGCACGGCTTCCCGCCGCCTCCCGGCGCGGCACCCCGGCACCACGTCCCGCGGCAGCCCGCCGCCCCCGGGCACGGCCGCGGCTCCGGCGCAGCGCCATCCGAGGGCAGGGACCTGCGGCGCCGGGTGAGGGCGGCGGCGGCGGGCGCGGGAAGCCGGGGCCGGGCGCGGGGCGAGAGGCGCGGGCGGGGTCCCGCTCCGCCCGGGCCGTGGCTGCCGGGGCTGGGGCGCCGCCGGGGCCGGCTGCGGCCGGGAACATCCCGCAGGAGCGGTGGGGTCGCGGGAGGGGCCGCCCGCAAACCGGAGCGTTCCCGGCGACGCGGAGTGCCCAGGTACCGAGCGCGTCCCTTCCCGGCCCTGGGCAGCCCTTCGGGCATCGAAGGGAACGGGGAGAAGTTTGGAGCAGAGGGCGGGCGAGGAGCGGCGAAGCTGCTGGGGAGGGTGGTCCTGGGGACGTAATGTCCCCTGTCCGACCACCGCGTCCCAGGCGTTCTTCGGGATAGGTCACGGGCGATCTGCCTGTGCCTCCCTGCCCTGGATGCTTCCGGACTGACCCGGTTTAATGTTCCTTAGCGCCAGGTATTATTAACCTTTCGGGAAAACCGCTAATCAGTGTCATACATAGTTTGCCTCTAATCGGGAGGAAAACTGAAATGACTTTTTCTCCGGCACAAAAGCAATCAGAAGTGCGCCAGGTGCGATTTTTAAGCACGTCTCCTTCCTGAAATTATGTTTATATGGTCAAATTAATCAGTGGTGACAACACGAAGGCTAGAGAGTAATTTACTGCTTAGGTATATTAAAACACACATTTGAAACATAACGTTGTGCATGAAGTCCATAATTTAAGTTGCACGGACACAATAATGAACAACTGACATGTAGTTTGTGGATGCAAAATATATTCCTAGAAGACCAGTTAAAATACATCACTGACTTTCAGCTTTCTGTGTTTGCAAGGAATGTCCTTGTATTTAGATCACATGCAAGGCAGGAAATTCTTTTTCTTTCTGATTGCCACAGAATGTTGACTGTAAGAGAATTGTTTCTTAATCCAGTTATAAATGATGCTTCTTAGCAGTTGTTGAAGTTATTTTTGGACTCTGCAGAGCAGGCAAATGTTTTTAACAAGGGGAGAAATAAAAGAGTATTAAAAATTCCTGAAGCAAAGGATAAAATTACCTTTGGGGGCATTGTGGTTAGGATTGGTTAATGTGGAAATACACAGGGCATATTGACTTACACAATATAACTTCATCACCTTCTGTATTTAGGAAAAAAAAATCTTGATAAACATTTTATCAAAACAGAGACCTTAAAACAGCTGAAGGGAAGACAATGACACTTTGTTTATCTTTTCTGACTGAAGAAGTCATGGGGATGAGAATGGTCTGAGTTATTGAGCTTTTTGTTTTAACTTATAGTATTCTCTTTTAAGTTTCGAACTTGAATGTGCATGCCAGGATGGTTTTGAAATATAACATTGTGGTTGATAGCAAATACTTACAAATTTAAGTGAGATAATTTGAAACTTAACTATAAATACTCACATAACTTCTAAAAGCACACACTTTAGTGTACTACTTAGAGTGAAGGTTTAGTTCTGTACCTTGATTTTGTAATACATCCTGTTGGAACAGAGACCAGTCTCTTTTCTTTTTTTCTTTTTCTTTTCTTTTAAATTAGATGTGTCATGACAGTTACAAATTAAGGCAAAACAGCATAACACATCAGTATGCTATAAAAATATGCATGAACTTGAAATTCATGACAAATTTAAAAAATATTGATGCAATATTTTTGCATGAAATGCAGAGAAACTCAGTCAGGTCATATTGTTAATCTGTCTGAAAGTGCAAAACTGTTCCCTTGTGTCCATTCACTGACTATCCTGTTAACAAATAATATTTTCTGTATATATAGTATACTGATGAGGGTTTTTAATGAGCCTTTCAGAATGTAACTGTCTCCTTCAGTTTCTAAAACCTGGGGTGGACAATCTGTGAGGAATCATTTGTATAGTTATCTCCACCAGCTCAAGATCATATGTTCCTGAACTCCTGCTGGCCTTTTTGCTGTACTTTGTTGATTTCTCCTCCTGGTGAAGATGCCTTCCTCTTGACTGGCTTTGGGAGGGAAGTGAGGGAAATTGGTGGTGTGTTCTCTCCACTTCTTGATGTCCAAAGAGCCTCTCTGCATTGCAGCTTCTCCCTAGGGTGCACCTCGTTCTCTCAAATAGTTTTGTGAGCAGCGGAACAATTCAGGATTTTGGATGGATTTTTTGCACTCTGTGGCATCCAGACTGGCCACTCAGACCCATAGGATCATCCCCACCACTGAAAGGGGAGAATTACAAAAATAAATCCAAGTGATCTTGTCTGGTAGAAGTATTTAGACAGTCAAACATCTGTGTTAGAATGGATTAAGATTCTGGCGTTTGCGTTTTTACAAGGGGATCATCCAGATTTTCATTGCAGCCTAAGAGTGTGGCTTAGCAGAAATCCTAGAAAGTCAGAAATGGTGATCTGTTTGTGAAAAGCTCCCAAATCTGGCTTTCCTCACGTGAAATAATATCTTCTGTACTTGATTTAAAAATTCTGGTTTTAGAAGTTTTTCCCATCTTAGACTTATGTTTGTTATTTCTTCCCTTCTGCCCTGACTATATTGATTTCAGCCTGGTTTCCTAAGGAAACAATAATAATGTCCTAAGGAAGCTGAAACAATAATAATGCTGTCTGACTGATAGCTCCCCTCATTGCCTTGGTGTATTTTGTTTACCCTTGGGGATTAATTTCTGCCAATATAAGCAGAAGAGCAGAGATTTCAAAGTGATGAAATTTTACAAACCTCAAGGCTTCTGGTGGCCAGGGAGATGAGGTTGATGCCCCCATTGAAGGAAGCGCTGTAGCAAGCATTCAGCTTAATAGACATCAGAAAATTTGTGTGGGTGCTTCACAGGATGCTGAGCTTTATAACTTCGGCTGCTCAAGGCTTGGTGATTATATATTTCAATTTCTTTGCTTCATGGGAGTGCACAGTTGTGGAAGTTCTGATTGGGCCTTTTTTCCTCTGTAGTCGTCTCAAAATAAGCTCAATAGGTCTGAGATGTTTCTGATAATGAGATATGAATACAAACACTGTCATTCCTCGACTTCATAAGCTGATGTTTTGCTTTCCTTGTCCATAATTTAATACTTCTTGATACAGGGTTGATAGCCGGCGGTGCAATAATTTTCTTTGTTTTCTTGACTCCGTGCAAACATTGATTACTGTGGTCACAATAAAACCTAGCTTCTTCTACAATCAGTTTCTCTCAATTGCTTACAAGGTTTTGATTAGACTTTAATTTGCTTTCTACTGCCACTGCTGTTTCTTCTGGTTAAGGCTACATCTGAACATCCTCTTCTGCTTTTTCTGCACAGCGGGATACTGTAACACTCTCCCTGTTTCATGAGAAGGATAATGGAGGAGAAATATGAAAAGGTGCTGTGAGTTTATCTAGCAAGACCTTCATGAATACATGTGCTTTTATTGACTTTTAAGTGGTGGTTTTTGTTCTGATTATTTGTTTTGTTACACAACTGAGGAGCTGTACTTACGGGTAATTGCCCATTTTCTCCTTTCTTGTCTTGCCAACATTAATAGCATGACAATACTTGTGTATTGTTTCGCTTTCATTATCTCCCTGTAAAATTACTGTGGGTAGCTTTTTTTGAGGTGGTTGGATTTGGTTGATTTTTTTAAAATTTCAATTTTTTTTTCTTTAGAAAGATTTAATAGTGTATTAAGTTGATTTGCTAGCTTTTTTCCTGTTTTAGAAATTGTTTCAACTGGCCTTGCTCTCTGAATGTGCATATATAAGTGAAATTAATTTAATAAAGTGCTCACTGGATAATGTTGATTTCTTTGAAAATATTTTTCTGTATTTACGTTGCACAAAGCTCTCCTCTGTATCTTTTACATTAATTTGTATACATTAAAGCCTTCATTCCCCACTAAAGATAGAACACCACCATGTTTGTATAGCAATTCCATTTGACTTTATTCTCGTTAGTTATTAGCAAGAGGAAGGACAAGGTGCACAGTGATGTCTTTTTTTCTGGGAACAAGCACAAACATTTATATGGGGTCTTGCCCTGCCTCATCCCCTTGCACTTGGCCAAACGTCCTTCCCTGCTGCAAGGACCTGACCTGGCAGCCCCACACAGCTCTCTCCCTGTGCTCCAGGTAGCTGCCACCCCACAGCCTGGGCTGGGTGCCTCCCAGCTGGTGTCAGAGACAACTCCCACAGCAGTTTCTCACCAGTGGTTGCATCGCTCCCAGAAACGTGGGATGTAGTCGTATGTAGGTGCTACCCAGTCTGCTTCACTTCAAATGCATCCAAGGGATGGATCTGGAAACCCTGCCAGTGGAAGTGTTTAACTTGTGCTGTGGGGAAGGATTGGGTAGGATGTGCAAACTTGTGCCCTTACCTTGGCAGGGCAGAGAAGGGCAGTGACATCCTGCACAGAGGGAGTGTGGCCTGTGCCCAGAGACCAGGGGGAGGGCTGGGGTGGGCTGGCAGCAGGAGTCCTTTGCATGGTTTAGCTGTGGCTGAGGCAGCGTCTCTGACTGCAGCCAAAAAAAAAAAAACACCAGTCAGCAAAGGGAGGTGATGATTTTACCACGGTCAGGTTTGCACTGTACATGGGGAGACAGACCTTGAGCAGCCTTGGGATGTGGAGCTCTGGCCAGGTCCACCCAGGCTGAAGCACTTTGACAGGAGGATTTCAGCAGGCTTCCCAGAACACAAAAAGCACTGAATATATGCGGCAGAGGTTTTGTGCATCTCTTTGCTTTGGTATGTGGCACACATCTTTCCACGCTGAAACCGGAGGTAGGGCCAGTTTCTATGCTGGGCTGTGCTGCAAGGATGCAGCTCTGAATGAAAAATATTCCATTTTCTGTGTCCCTAGGAAGATCCCAGAAGAACAGTTGCAGATCAGGGAGCACTTGCTTTTTTCTTTTTGCTGCTTCTTCTTTTAATCTACAGATTAAGCAGTATTTACTACACATATAATAATAGCAAAGCTGTCTCTGTTGTCTTTCCCCATCCTGTCCACTTATTCCATCCAACAGAGGAAGGTGAACTGGGTTTACAGTACACAGTGATGTTTATGCTTGCCATTCTGAGCACCTGCTGAGGCAGAACAGAGGGAATAATTTATACTGCTTTCCAGCCCCCATGGACAAATGGGTAGCCTTTTATTTTAGCCTTTTTCAATTACCTTTGCAACCAATCTGTTGGAACAACATGCTGTTGGAAATCAGGAAGTTTGTCCATAGGCTCCTCAGCAACCTGGAACTGTGATTAGTAATGCAGCTTTGGAGATGAAATGCCCTTGGAAGATCTGCAGCGTTCAACACCACACAACTCGGTGTTCTGTCTGTATAAAGTACTGCCCTTTGCTCAGGCTCAACATCCCTTTTAAATTTTATTTTGCCTACCTTGGAATCTTGCATCATTTGTATCCTTTAGCCGAGCACCTGACCCATCGATATTTTATGTCTTCTTCATTACAAGGTACCTTGGTCTAGCTCAGACAGATGCAGAAGCATTGGCAGCTCTTAAATATTTCATACTAACTGATGAAAGTGCTCTGTGGTATTTCACTGAGTAATGACAAAGAGATTGTCATTGAGATGATTTTTTACCCTTCCTCTTCCTCATCAAAAATAGCTTTAGTTCCTGGGCAATACATGGTATGCTTTGTTCATAAGCAATTTCTATCTACAAAGGTGGATTTTATAGTCCTTAATTAAGTCCTTAATTAACACCATTAAATAGTGTTGGTAAGATTTGTCCTGGAAGTATACCTTGTTATGTCTCTTCCATCTCATGTGGATGAGGTTTGGTTGGGTAAGAGGACTAAAGGAAGCAGAGGATGGGAAGATGATGCCTAGAAATTCTGTCTCTGAGTGGACAAGCAGTTCTGAAAATAGTGTTTGAACTAGAATTTCCCCATAGTACCAAGTAGAAGGATATGGTTTGTTTGAAGTATATTTATTTCTCAGGGCTTAGCCAGTTGTGAATAGCATTGTTTGCTTTGGCAGATGACACAAAAAGTGTTAAGCAATGATATGGCACTTCATCTTGATTTTAGTCCACAGTACAGTGGGAGTGCTGAAGTTTTTGTGCTGTTTGTATGAATAGAAAGTTTGAGGATTGGCATTATATACTGCTCTGGAAAAAAAAAAAAAGGAAACTGAGGAGCAGGGCAGAGGTCTGCAATTGTTGCCATTTCTTCCAGAGGATGATGGGATGCTGCCACAGAGACAACTTATGATGGGAAGACACTGATTTAGCTGCAACCCTGCCTGTAGCAGAGCCAGGCTTGGACACAGCATTGTGGTTCCCTGGACACAGGGAGTCAGATGATGTTGTGGAGTGTGTCAGTGTAGTTCACCTCTCCTGCTTCCTTGCAAAACAGGATGCACTGTCCTCCAGGGAAGGAGCCATTTTCTAGAGTATCAAAAGCATGATGGTCATTGCTGGAGCAGCTGCCCCATGAGGAAAGGCTGAGGGATGGGCTGGCTCAGTCTGGAAGAAGATGGCTCTGGAGGTGCTGACAGCAGCCCCTGGTACCACGGGGCGGGAGGAGGAAACCAGAGAGGTTCAGATGCTGCACAAGGGAAAGAATCCAAGGAGGCAGAGGTGTGGGCTGCCCACAGTGGCTGTGCCAGGTCTGCTCTGGGGAGTTCCAGCCCCAAGGGAGCACAGTCTCATCTGACCTTGGTGCTGGACCAGAGACTCCTGAGCCCTGTTCAGAGTTGTCCCATGACCCTTTCATTCCAAGCTCAAAGCTGAGCCTCTGAAAAGTTGCTGTGAAGCCTTTGTTAACCATCTATGCATGAAAAACATAACAGGGAAGAGGAACGCTATTTAACAGACTGAAAGAAGGCTGGTTGACAGTACCTTTAATAAGAAATAACAGATGCTAACAACAGCATAGTGGTTTGCAGTCCCTGCCTTAAAATATCTTGCTAATACAGTCTGCCTTAGAGATGGTTAAATTCAGTGTTGTAAAACAATTTCTAAGTGTACGACATGTGATCTATTTCAGGCTTCAAGTCTAATTAAGTCTGCTGCAGCCTTTGTTCACTTTAGAAAAGCTTTCTCCAAGGCACAATACAGTATAATAAAAATGCAGGGACTTCTGTAAACATGTTTTGCTAAAGCTTTAATGTGATACTTATGTTCTTGTGTTCAGAAATGAAACACTGAGCCTATTGCTTTCTTGGGAGCAGGCATCATATGCAATGGTGTGACTTTAAAATAAAGGTCTCTAAGTGGGCATGGGGTCTTCTAATGTGTCTCACTTGTTTTTCTTCTTGGAAAGGTCAGGTGTTAGAAATTCTGTTGTTACCACCCTTCTGATATTTTCTCTAAATTTCTTCCCAGAAGAGCTGGATTGCAGTGAAGCCTCTTGGTAACAGAGGCTCCAGAGAAGACAGCCACTGACTAATCTATTATTAAGACTGTGAGTTGCTTCTGTTTAACAAGAAAATACTAAAGAACCACGCCAAAAAGTAAACTATAAGCAATTGCTTCTACAATAGATGGAGTTTCATTTAAGCAAACATCAAGCAAAAAGCTCCTCTCCATGTTGTCAAAGCTGTTTCATAAGCAGTGATTGAACATGTGTTCCCTGAGTAACATAAAAGAGTTGGCATTAAGAAGCCAGTGGTGCTTTCAACCACTTCCCCTCTTTTCCCTATCATTACTCAGAAACTGTCACTAAAAGTGCTTGCTGTTTACCTCAGAGAGCTTAAAAAAGCTTAAAAAGATGAGTGTGTGAGAGTTGGAGGAATATTTGTTTTCTTTCCCCTTGAACTTGCATTTGTTTGCTAGAAAAGCTAGAATTGTGGAAAGAATTAAATTGAATAAAAATAATTCTCAGCCAATTTCTAATGGAAACAACCTATCATTGATGTGATTGGAAGGTCTCCACTTGAACATAGAAGGTGTTTATCATAAGGCATGATGCTTTTAGGAGAAAGCATCACTGAAAAGGCAATGCTGGCATTTTCTGTTCTGAATTGGTAGTTTTATTATTTACAGTTTGAAGAGAGAGTACATGCTGTCCATGCAGTTCCTTTTATTAATGAGTAACTCACTTTTATGTGCCTTCTCTCCTTCTGGATTCTCATTAGTTACAGGTAGCTGGAAGTAACACTCCAAAGTAAAACAGAATAAATTGGATGTGTTTCTTGAACAGATTTCCCAAGAGACTCAGTGTGTTCTATTCTAGCAAGTTTTTAAGCAAAAAAAAAAAAATTAAGATTATTATGATACTAATATTGTTATACTGATTCATTTTGCTTTACTGAGTATTAAAATAATTCCAAATGGAAACTTACTTGCTGTAATCTCATTTGAGGAGATGCAATTTCTTGGGCTGAGTCAACTATAATAATTCACACTAGCATGGAAATTGAATGTTGTTACAGAAACTTAGTTATCTTGAAGGGATGTAATGAGACATTCAGCTGTATAGTCATTGTGTTAATTAAGTGACTGGTTAACAATCCAGCCATTGTAGAGAGGTAAATTTTGTCATATGAAGGGAGAAGGAAGAAAGCTGGAAGCCTCTTTAGTAGCAGTTGGTGGTCTACAGAACATAGAAGAAAGCTGAGCAAATTTATCCAGCTGATCAATTTTGCACATCCACATGAAGTGATATCCACCTCATGATTCTGACAACCAAAAAAGTCAATTAAAACTTCACACCTTAATGATTTTAAAAGTTGCTTGTTCTATAGATTTTTGTAAAACCTAGAACCTGAAATTCTATTGCTTAAAATTAAATACTCTGGAAGAACTGAAAGATGAGATTTAGGGATTCACCTTTTTTTTTTTTTTATGAAGCTTTTTATGGCTTAATGGCTTGATTATTCCTTACTAGAAATATTAACTATGCATTTTTTTCTATTTTGAGAGGGAATGGTTAAATTTTTTTTTCTGTATCTTGGCCTCATTTCTGTACCTCTTCAGAATTTAGGAAAAAGCATGTAAGATTAGAGGTGAATCAAAGCAAATTTAAAAAATCAATTTTAATTTGAATGGCTCACTACCTCCTCACTCTCACCACATGCTCACTCTCACCTTTCCTCCCAGTGCTGTTGCATTTGATTAAAGCCATCAAAAAGCTGGGATTTCCAGCCCAGGCCTTTCTGTATGGCTGCCTTTCAGTGTAGGATTGAGTGCATTTGTTACTGCTCTATTCCTGAGAACTGGAGAGCAGAGATAACAGCCGGCAGTGCTGTCTCTGGGGCAAAGGATGCCTCCCGTAATCCCAGTTTCCTTGTTCAGACTTCCCAGTGTCGGTGTTCCATGGGGGAGGAGAGGCGAGGCTGAGAAGCAGCCCGAGCTGCCATCTGACAGGAGTCACATTTGATGTGCGGATGGCAGCAGATCCCTTGGCTGGGGCTGTGGCAGGAGAGGCAGTCCAGCCTTCAGGCTTAGAAAAGCCCTCAAAAGTGGAACGTAATTACCATCTGAAGTTAAGCTGTTCCCAAAATGGGGATATTTGTTCAGATGCCTTACCAGGAGCTGGCAGGGGGATCTGGCTTCACTCCTTCTGTGCCAGTCTGAGCTGCTCCAGCAAGACAGCAGGTCCAGTCTGTAGCCATGATATTTTCTGAAAAATTCTTTCCTTAGGATTTTTTTCTCCTGAGAAGCTGACAGGCCTCAGGAACAAAATGTAAACAATGATTATCTGCTGCTGTGTAATGCAACAGGTGGATCTGTGATTGGTCTCCTGTGGTAGTTTCTAATTAATGGCCAGTCACAGTCAGCTGGCTCGGACCCTCTGTCTGACGCACAAGCTTCTGTTATCATTCTTTCTTTTTCTATTCTTAGCTAGCCTTCTGATGAAATCCTTTCTTCTATTCTTTTAGTATAGTTTTTGTATTACATGTATCTAAAATAATAAATCAAGCCTTCTGAAACATGGAGTCAGATCCTCGTCTCTTCCCTCATACCTGCGAACACCGTCACACCAGTCTATTTATGCAACTGAACAAAAAGAGGTGCAGGGTGAGACCTCGTTCTGGTTTTGGGGTAAAGGCCTCGACAGCAGAACACATAGAGACATGCTCTTTTGTTGGAGCATGTCTTTTTAAGGCTCCATCTCCTAAGAGAGAATGTAGCATTCAGAAGCATGAAGATAGAGGGCTCATCACTAAATGGGATGTGATGAGGGGGAAGATGCTCAGCCTCAGGCAGCATGGGAGCTAAAAACAGCTCAGTGGTGTTGCGAGATGTGTTTGCACAGTGCCAGCACAGCCACTGCTGAACTTGGGAGAGGCTGGAGATGTTCTGGAAATGTTCAGAGGAGTGAAATCCTCAGGGGGTAATAGCCCTCAAACTGAGGAAGGAATATTATGGCTTGTTCGTGTCTGGTATCAGTACGGGAGTTTCAAAAATTGTTAAGAAAATAAGCATATGGACTGTATAAAAGGCACATAAGCTTATTTTGGGTGAGGAAAATACACAATGTTGTTCTCCTTTTTACATCTCTTCAGAAAGTATCTTGGCATGTTTTCTGTAGATCTGTGTCTCTGAATTTAGAGGGGGAGGATGAGGAGGAAGGGAAGCTGAGGTGAGGAGGGAGGAAAGCTGAGAAGAGAGTGCTGCTGGGATATGACAGAGTTTAGCACCAGTTTGTTTGCAAGTGGAAGATGCAGAGGACCTGCAGTGATGTGTTATATTATTAATTATGTTTCAGTGTAGCTCTGGAGTTGTAGATCCTAGGAGAAATGCCACTCTGAACAAATATGACATTGAGAATTTGTTGGTGAACTGTAACATCTGAAATGATACTTCTCTAGAGAAAAATAGAGCTTAACTGTGCTAAACATTCAACAAACACTTACTGCAACTCCAATCTGAATGTTTAAACTGTGAACAAAATAGCAGGAAACACTGACTAATAATTCTGTGGCATCTGCTTTCTGGGGAAAATTGTGCCCTCATTTTCTAAATTAGAGGAACAAAAATAACAGTTAATTATTTTATTTTATTTTATTTTATTTTATTTTATTTTATTTTATTTTATTTTATTTTATTTTATTTTATTTTATTTTATTTTATTTTATTTTATTTTATTTTATTTCATTCAGTTCATGCTGCACTTGGTAATAAGTCACTAGTAAATAGCTCCTGAACTGTCTGTGCTTCTTGTCTTGGGTGTTGAGTTTACAGGATGTTTACTTGGAAGCAGCCACCAGTAGGAGAGAGAGGGGCAGAGCTGAGGTGACAGAGCAGGGAGAGCTCAGGGAACAAGGTCTGTGGCACGTGCAGAGGGCTTGAGGACCCCTGTCTGTACACTTAGACAATGGCCATCAGTGCTACTGAGCAGAGGAGTGAGATTAAAGGTCAGGATGATTTTGTTCTGTAACCAAAACAGGCAGGATGTCTGCTGAGGAGAATGGTGCCTGACTGAATGAATGTACTTCGGCAACAGCAGTTGCACCCAGGTGTTGTCTCATCTTTTGAGGGCTGTGGCACGGTATTCCAATGCAGGTTACTTTTCTTCTTCGAGGTAGAGGACATTTTGAATATCATTTTGAATCTTGGATAGCTCCATCCTCCATTTAAAAATTAATGGATGCTATAAAAATACCAAGGCTAGAATATTTCCTTTGGTCATTAATTTCCCATAGGAAAACTGCTCCATATTCAACAATTTAATGCTGGAGTTGGTACTGATGCTTGGGTTTAATAGGGTTTATTAAAGCATCTTCATTATTCTGAAGAATAAAATTGTTTCAGTGATTTTGCATGATTTTGCACTGCATAAGCAGCGCTGTTGTGGTGTGGTAAAGATTGTCTTATTTTTGTCTCCACAATTCAGGAAGAACTGAAATGTTACAGTGTACTGCTGAAACTGTATATCCAGAAAAGATACTGGTAATCAAACACGAGTTTTGTAGGAAAGGTCATCTTAGTTATCAGATGCATATGCCCTTTTCCCAACCACCAGCTTGCTGTTTTAATGGCTCTGGGGTGGCACAGATTTGTGACTAATCCTTGCTTTGAATCAGCAGTGCCTACTGAGATAATGCAGGAATTGTTCAGAGCTTTAGAGGGATGGATGGTTCAAAATTAAAAAAAAACAACCAAGAAACAAAAAAGCCAAACAGATCAAAAGAGCTTTTCTATTACACTACCAAATTGATTACTTCTAATTCAGAAATTCATTTAAGCTGTTCTTATTTTTCATAACTTGATCTTGAAGAAGCATTTTTACTATGTAACCCTGATTTTTTTCCATTTTGTTTTTTTTTTCCCCTGGGACTGAGTGGTGAGGGCAGCTATCCAGTTAATCCAGAATGAGCTTTAACAAAGCCTAGATATGTGGGCTCACAGTACCTCCAGGCAGCATAGCAAGTGCCACCTTATCCAAGGATATAAACACCACTGGCTTTGGCCTCACACCCCCACCTCAGCTTGGTGGATTTGTGGCTATCTGTGGCCAGAATTCCTGCTCATCTTCAGCCTTTACTTCAGCCTGATGATGAGCCACATCTTGCTGTCAGAGTTGTTTTGTGCCACAGTCTAGGCTGTGGCACGTGAAAGATCCCCTCCACCGTGTGGTTTGGTGACATGGATGGTTGTGGGGCATCCTGCATTGGCAGTGTTCTTCTGTGGCTGGAGGCCATCCTTCCTTTGGGGATCTTTGAGGTATGAGCAGCTTTTCTCATGAATCTCCAGCTTGTCCCTGCTAAAATGGGAGAACATTGCCTTCTAAGTTGTGAGATGAAGCCTTCAAAGCACAGAATAGACAACTGTGTCACCAGGGAGGCTTCTTGAAAGACTGAGCTGTTCGTGTCCTCCAGTGAGGCGAATGAGTGATGTGCCCTGGATTTAGCTGTGCCCACCATCTGATAATAGAAATTCATTGTGAAATGTTTATGATCCCAGAAACATGGTACTGGCATGCTGCACAAAGCAAGGGTTCTGACACTGCACACACTGGGCAATGTTTTTTCACTCAATTTGTTCTTCCCTACAGCCTCTGACTCCAGGTCCATTCAACTATTTTGGGTCACTTTGTTAGCAATCTGCAACCACCTCTTCTAAATACTGCTTTTTTGGATACGTAGGTTCAGCACATTTTCTTGTTGCATGAAATCTCAGAAAGGCTATTAGTAAATCCTGACTTTTATTTTTCTTTTTATAGTCGTTTACAATTTCAGATAAAATTGCCACTTGCACTAGTAAAGGACTTAGTGTGTACCTGAAGCTCACTCTCTTCTGACTAAGTTGTTTTATCTGTGTCAGTTTGTGATATCTGATGCCTGTTTTTCAGCCTTCAGTTCTGTAGCTGAAAGATCAAAATTTCAGGAGTAGTTTATTTGTAGAAGTTGCTTCCTTTTTCTTCACGTAGATACAATTTTCCTATAAATATCGAGTATTTTGACAATCAGCTCCCAGGTGTGATCAAAGCACATATCTCTAAAGAGACAAGTATTAGCTCATGAAACTCAGTGACCATGAAACTGAGAGGATGCTGTAGGACTGGTAAACTGATAGATCCTAAGAGCATGTGGTAGGAAGAGGGTTAGGCACAAACCCCTGACTGGTGTTAATTGGGGCAGAGTAGGTTTTGTGCTACTAACAGGCATGATAGTTCTGCTAAATACCTGCTGTCTCCTCTCCTTCTTGCTGCCCTGTGGATTCTTTGGAGAAGCAAAACATTACTAAGGACAAACAGAAAAAACTCAGAGCACTGTATGATAATTTGACTGTAGACCCTGGACATCCTTCAGTGGGAATGGATGTGCTTGAATTGCTATGCACGAATATTTTTATTATATTGAATAAAACTCTGAAAGGAACTTGGCTGAATACAGGGAATCTTAAGGCCCTATGCCATGTGTCTCTTCCCTTCTGTGAGATGTATCCTGCCCTATTTCTGTTTCAAGGGGGTTTTATGAATTTGTTTGGAAACAGTGCATCCTTAGAAGAGCTGTTTAACAGCTATTGGAAGAACAGTTTCCTGCCTCACAGGGCATTTTTAGCCAGTTTAGACCCACAACTCATCAAGACCTGAGGAATGGACCACTCAGGACTTGAAGGGATAGAGTTTTGTGTTGGTACCTCTCTGCCTTGTGGAAGTTGAAGGTAAATTAGGGTGAATTTGGCTTCTGATATGCATCAGAACATCTGTTACAAATCATGCCTGGCTACAGTAGCCTCTCAGAGGGATCTCTGCAGCACAGTGGTACACTGGCTCTGCTTTTTTTTTTAGGTGTCCTCATACCAAGGGCAAATAAAAAAATCTATAGGTCTGCCTGCTTGTTGCTGTAAAGCTGCGTGGTTAATTGATGTATGGCCTGACCATGTGCTTACATAGAGCATTGACATGTGATCTGTGTTCAGAATAAGCATTCATCCTTTTCCTCAGCATAGGTGAAGGGAAGAATTCACTCTGGAATGAGCAGAGGGAATGTTTTTGCTGTGCATACCTGACAGAGATGGACTAGGAAAAATACCCAGTGAATTAATATCAGAATTATGTTCACTCACAGGCTGCTAAAAGCTGCCCAGGTGGTCTTCCACCATTTCAGTGGTGTACATACACAGCAGAGAGAAGAGCAGCAACACCACCACACTGCCTGAGGTTTGGTGTCACAGCACACTGAGTCTGCAGGTGACCTTCAGTTCTCATCCATGTGATACCCCACGTGCCAAGGCTTTCTTCCATTGTTTTATTTCAGGTTTGATCTCTGTGACACCAGAAGTGGGATATCACTTGGTCAGTCACTGCCTGTGAGGTCAAAAGAAGCATTAGCAAATGCAGTTACAGGGCCTGTCTGATGGGTACCCTTGTGCTGACAGACACGGGTGTTCTCGTGCAGGACACTGCGTGAGGGCAAGGCAGGACAGTGTGACATGAAATTAGAGAGGGCAGCAGTGTTTGAAGACACTTCTTTTGAGGCTTTTCATCCTGACTTCAGGCTAATTGTTCTGCTATTAATACTAGTTATCTGATATCAGCATCTTACTGTTGTTATTTGCTACATGCAGCTATAAATACCATGTTTTCATGACACATAAAATTGCATTCCCCTACTGATAGCAGCAAGGAATCTTGCAGGGAGGATTGCAAAGCACTTGTAAAAATCCTGTTTATTGAATGAAGCCATTATTGCATATGCAGAGGTTAGGGCTGGGGTTTAATGATTCCTGCTTTTCTTCTCTGCTCTTTGCAGAGATGCTGTTGTTCCAGGGAGTGCTAGGGAACCCCATAGGCTGCAGCTGTGTCTGGCCTGCACAAAGCAAGAATAAAGACTGAAGAAACCACTTTTGCACTTCTGCTGTCCCTCTGCATCTCTTTAGGGATCAGATATGATTCATTGTCTTCCCTGGGACTGCCTTCCCCTCACCTCCAAATGCCATTCAGCCCTAAGAGAGCTCCCATGTGAGAGCAGATTGCTTTAGTTAAACATTGGCAAGTGACCACATCCTGCAGCTGGGGTCTCTCTGGGTTTCTGACCTCTTTTCCTTTTTGTCATAGGTTTTAAAGAGGGATTTAGTTTTGGAACTGCTGACTTCAGCTCTCACCTCTATGCTGATGGCTTTATTAATGGTAGAGGCATCACATAAATTGTTATTGTCTCCCGCTCTTGACTGCCCAATGTCAGAGATGTTACTGGAGATGTCTCTGTAGACAGGAAAGCAGGTGCTCATTCTTTGGGACATTTGACTTTTGAATTTCCTCATCATCACCTTGCTTTTAAGGGTACTGCTGAAGGTTTGGTTACTTGTGTTGGTGCCCTTTCAGAAGGGCAGCACTGCAGGGCTGCCTCTGCAGTCACCAGCCCAGTGTTGCTGAGTTTATGGAATTGTCAGTATAGAAAAAAACTATGTATTCTTCATGTCTTTGTTCACTGTGAAACTTTGCATTTCACCATTCAAGCAGAGTTTAGCCCAAGTGAAGGGGTAACACAATTTCAATAGGAAGATAAAACTGATAATCTTAGATTCTTTTCTGATTGAGCTCTTTCAGTCTTTAGAGTGCTTTTTCATTGTCTAATGCTTCTTTGAAGTTAATAAGATCCTTTCCCATTTTCATCAGAAATCTGATGGCTTATTAGCACAAAATACCCTTGTAATTTTCCACTTTCAGATTTTGCTTTCTACCTTTTGAAAATCAGCAGACACAGTAGACTTCTTGGCATAGGAGAGGATAGTCCTTCATCTCTGCAGGAGATTGTTGTGGGGCTAGTTGGAGGTTATCTTACACACTAGTTCTGGAGGTTGAAATCAAAACTAAAAATTTTTTTGTAGTCTTCTTTTTGTTAGAAACTTGATGTTCTCACCTTTTCACAGAAAGGAATTTACTCAACATTTTCTTAAACCAATGTTGAGTAAATGACTTGGACATTTTTTTGGTATGGAAAGGAAATTTTGCTAAGAACTGACATAATGGGGATTTCTTTTGGGGAGTTTTTGTTTCTATACTTCTGTCCAGAGCAGCTGGAAACAGTTGAGCTGGTTCCTACAAAACGGGTATTTAGTGTGAGTGTCTTGTTGCTGAGAGGTCAAAAATAAGGGAAAACACTATGAACACATGAAGGTGCTTTCTGCTGTATAGTCTCTGTGCTCAGCAGCTCATGGGTTATTTGAGTATGACATAATATTTTTCTGTTTAATAGCTTTTGATAGATTTTTCTTCCTTCAGGTTTTTTATTACCTCCTCAACATTATCGATTACCTCCTGAGCCTCCCACTCAGCTCTTCAGATTGAATGCAGTTTCAAATCCGGGGTAGATTTGCTACAGATATCCAGAAATTGCTCCCTGAAACCACCTTCCTGACATCAAGCAGGTTCTGTCTTGCAAACAGTTGATATTTGTTGCCTCTTAATTCTGTGAATATTTGAAATACTAAGATGATGTGTAATGGAAAGCAAACCATAAATCTGTGGAGGTGTGTGAATTTGCAGCATATTGGTTTCTGACAGACATCTGGCCAAGTGACAGGACATCTGGAATGATAGCACAATCTTCCCAAAGCCAAGCCTCGTTGCTGCCATATTTCACCTCTCTTTTGGATGTTACTGTTGTCTCATCATCACCCTCTGTAAGCTGGTGAGATTCTCTCATTGTCCCTACCACAGCTGTTGCCATTGTTTTCTTGTGTACTTCAGGTATGTAGAGATGTTGCCAGTGCATTGCAGACTGAGCAGTTTTGAAGACAGAAGCATTGCTCTTGTGCCTCTCAGCACACACATAAATTGTGTGAGGTGAGAAGTGGTGTATGGGCAGTGAACACTCCTCAGATGACCAATCTATTGATTATGCCAATGGTTTACACTGAGATGTCCCACAAGAATGAAACAGGAACTATTTACAACTCTGGGAGAAACAGGAACTCTGTTGAGGAGAACAGTTACTCGGTGTATTTGAAGATCTGAAGAAAATGTAAACAAAACATCTGAACTTGTGTAGTTAATACTTAAAGCCTAATTACAGGAGATTCTTTTTACACTCTATCATTTAACTTAAATTCTTAGAGATTCCACATAAGAAGTGAAGACACTCAGCAGTTCTGCAAATAAGTAATTCAGTATGTGCTTACAGCCAGGACTGTTAAGGAAATGTTACTTAATTAAGCTTCATTAATACACACAGTTCTGTAAAAACTGTAAAAAAAAATCCTGCTGCTCAAAACAATCTTTATTTATTGCTCATTCCTGAATGTTTAGAACAGATTTAGAGTTTTAAATGCTTATCAATAAATATTAATAACACTGTGTATGGAAAGTTTGGGGTTTTTTTCTCTGCATCTGTGAAATTTCTTTTGAAAGTAGGAGGATGTCCTTATGCAAGTTGCTGGTAGAGGAAAGAACTGCAACTGTAAGCAAATTTGGCTTAAGCATAAGATAACCTACCAAAGAGCTATAGATTTTTTTAACCTTGATAAAAGAACTCATGAAATGTCATTTTTTTACATATTTCACTGCAGATGATGCTTATGGCATAAGTTGTTTAGCTTAATAGTTACAACCATGGGCTCAGAAATTGAATTGACCTCCAGTATCTCTTCAGATGTAGAGCCCACCCCTCTCTGTGTATCAGGAATGGCAAAAATGTGCAAATTGATAAGTTCCATCCATTTTTGAAAGATAAGCTCCTCAAATATGGTTTTACAATGTGGAAATCTTGCCTGCCAATATCCTTCATGTTCAGCAGAGGCTGCATGAGGAGGATTAAGTCATTGTGCATCCTCTCAGGTTTCAAAGATGCTTCACAGAAGGCAGAATTACTTGCTGCTAGTCCAAACCTGTACAAAATCCCCCTCTTTGACCCCTCTCCTGCATTTGAGATCCTGGAAATGTTCCCACTGACATAAGTGTGAGCTGGATAAAGTATTAAATCCACCTTAACATCACATCTTTATTTCTTTAACGTAGGCACCTTTTTTTTACTTCAAAGCCTCTAGAGACTGGGCACCATGCTGAAGTGGAGAAACAGTGGTCCAGATCAATACAATTAAACAGTGCACAATCTAAATTGGTACCATATTTGTGTATTTCAGAAGAAAGAGCAAGTTTGCCTCTTACAGCCTATAAGATGTTGTAATTGCAGGGATGGAAGGAGGAACTATGAAGGAGAAGAGTTTGTGTGTAGGCTGAAGTTTGGTCCCTCCTCTGCAGTGGAGCTGAGTTCAGCCAGCAATCTTGTGCCTCTCAACAAGTGGTATAAAATGCCTCTTAATAGAGGTTAGCCCTTAGGAGGCTGCTCCTAACACAGATGGAAACTCAACTGAAGGCAGAATGAGGCAACAGTTACCATGAATTGTCTCTTAGGGGGCTGTGACAGATGAGTGGTTTAGGTCACTTAAGGGATCACTGCCAAAGGTAATAGCAGCATCTGGTTTAATCTGAATTTGAGAAGGTGCATCTTGACAAAATTCAGTGGCAAGGTTCATTCTATGACTGGCTATACAGACAAAGCATACGGAGCAAACTTGGATTAGAACCAAATTTTAGAAGATTTATGTCGAGAGCAAGGATGAAAAGTGATCAAGTTCTAAAAGGTAAAGGAGATGATCCAGGTGAGTCATGGGTTGCTAAGAGGACCCCCTTGATTTCTAAATTCCTGCTGGAGTGTTGATGCAGCTGAATCTAATCTTAGTCCCTGGCTTGGTCAATGGTTTATGTCTAAAGGACTTCATAGGGAAATACAAGGAGTAGTGCAGACTGTCTGTCTCCAAATGTTTTTGAGCCTTTTTAAGCAATTTAAGGCCATGCTGTCAGCAGCAAGGAGGTGAATTTGTGCCTTTCTTCCACACTGCTTCAGAGGATGTTGGTTTTTGATGTTTTCGAGTGAAAATTCAATAAAGCACATTAACCTCATTAATCACAGTATGAAGAAAAACCCTGTCAGAGAATCCAGGCTTTATCTTTGCCTTTTGCTTTTTGAGACACAGAAAGGAGGAGAAAAAAAGACATCAGATGTGTCTGAGTGATAGTACTGAGACTCAGAAATTGTAACTGGACTGTGGAAAAAAACCTTTTACCATAGGTGCCAGGATTGGAAGTCTGAATCTGACAGAGAAACTTGAAAGGCAGACTGTGTGACTTGTTTTGCTGGAAAGGTCTGCTGTTCTGATCCTGTTTTCTCTTTATGGGCCAAATTTTTATCAAATTGTTTTTTCACTACTTTCTTGCACAAGTGCAAAAGGATAATATATCATTAAATCTAGTGGGTTTGTGTTTGTACTGGTATAAATAACTCTTTATTTATTGTTACTGCACAGCATCAAGGGATAAAAGACTCCCAGTGTAGATGTGCCTACACAAAGACTGTATTCGTAAGGGAGCACTAAAAATGAGCACCAGCCTAAAAGGCAGATGCCATGTCCACTATCTGGAATCTGGTATTTGAAGTTCATACACATAAGGATAGTAGCAGCCTTATCAGAAAGCATCAGTTTAGCATATATTTCAAAACTTGCAGTACTGACAGCTCCTACAGCACTGATGAGTTGGCTGCATAGAGGTGAAAGATTTCTGATCTTCCTGTCAGCAAAAGCATATGTAGACCTGATAGAGAAGGTAATGAAAATATTCATGGCAGTTTTGACCCTCACTGCTATTTTTTTGTGCTGACCATTTATAGATGGATATGGGAAACAAATGAATCATCATTTTGTGGCAAGTATAAGGTTCAGCTTCCAGGCAGAAATGCGTAGTTAATTGGTTATTGACGACAATGCTTCTCCAGAGAGAGGGTAGACTGCATTTGTGTTTCACTGTGTGGATTGTGTTGTTGTCTTTAAACCATGGATTTGGGAAGGGCAGGTTTTGAGTACTGTTTCACAGGCTGATAAAGCACAGGAAGCCATAAGAGCTTTCTCAAATCCTGCAACAACTCTCTTGCAGTTGCCTGATAACCCTTGCCACTTACCTTTGCAGAAGATATTGGGCATAGTTGAAGTATGGTTTCTGATCCCAGCCAAAATCGGTGGAATCAATGGATCTCTTCTGTCATTGATTATGTGCAGGTTGAAAATCATAACTAGGCCCTGCCACAGATTAAAACCCAATACACTGTTAAGGACATCTTCATTTTGATTTTGGAGCTTTATATTTCTGCTGTTGGAGTCTGTTGCCCTGTTGAGCAGAGATGCCATTTACTGTGAGACAAACGTCAGCACCACACTGAATAAATGCAACTTCCACACTATGAAAGCAGATTTAAAGCTGGACTTCCACATTTATAACAAAGACTGCATGACAGCTAGTGCTGACTTGTAGAACATCACAGACAGTATAAATACCTGGTACAGCTGCTGGGAGTTATTTCAATAACATATTGAGGGCTGCGAACAACTGCCACAAATTTTACATATCATCAATTTCCTTTATTTTTCTTGCATCAAAGCAACATGCCTTGCTTTTCTCCTGAAACACACCTGTAGGTAGAGGCCAATATTGTACTAAAATGGGAGACAACTGGATTTTTTTTTTACCTACCTGAGCTAAACAAGTACAATTTGATATTTCAGTTGGATACATGCAAAGTGACATAATATATATATATATATATATATATATATATATATATATATATATGTATATATCATACCCACTAGTTACTGCATTTTCTTTCTCAGAAAAATCCTGATAGCAGTCTTCTTGAACAGCAATAGTCACATCTTTTTTCTAAGTGGCCATCTGATGAGTTAAGCTGTTAGATTAGATAAGCAGAACTCTGGAAATAAATTTTGGAAGCATTTTCCTAATCAGCTTTTGTGTGCAGTGTAGACATGAGCTCAAACCACCTGTGGCAGCAGTTCCTGTGCATATAATCTGCCGTGGTTGCTCAGCAGTGAGGAGGGCACGGCAGAGGGGGGCCTGTTCTGGTGACTTCAATGAGCTTATGAAAGCATGTCTTGTTACCTCCTTGGACTCATGTGGTTTTTCCACGCATCTCCCGGATGCTCAAAGAGTTTCTGTGCAGATTTGTTATCAGTTCTACAGCGGTTGGATATCCATCTTTTGTCAGTCAATGGTATTTGCAGATTCAGTGCCTCTCCTGTTCTGAAATCTTACTCAGTAAAGGAGAAGCCCTGTCAGAATGGATGATTATAGCTCAGAATTACTTGAAAAAGTGAATGTAGAGGAAATGGAAGATGACAAAGATGGAAACCATCTGAAAAAGAAAGTCTTTTTCAAAGGAAAATTAAGAAGCAGACTTTCAAATAATGAAAGTAGCAATAACTTGAGATATAATTAAACAAGACTATGTTGGAAATACTGATGAGGCTGTTGAACTTTGTGCATGAGGTATTTTCTGTGATTATTTGTCCTTACTGGGGTAAGAGGAGGTGTCAGACTGTTGAAAGAGGCAGAAGAGCAGTCACAGCACAGAGAGCCCAAAGGCTGTTGGGCTGGAACTGAGCTGAATAAAAAAAAACAACCTGCCAAAAAAAAACCACAAAGATTTTAGCAATTATATGTGCTCTTTGGCTGTTGGATATGTCTGGAGGGCAGAATGTGCTTCAGAAACCCACAGTACCAAACTGAGTGCAAACATCACTTCCTTAAATATATTTTTCTTCTTGCACCCCCACAAAGGAATACAACTCTAATCAATGAAATTGAATTGTGGATTTAGAAAACAAAAAGGGAGAAAGGAGCTGATGGCATTTCTGGGGTTTTTAAACATTTGAGGGAAATCTGTAGTCCTGGGAAGGTGGGGGGGCACTGCAGTAGGCATATTTCTATTTTGTTTTAGCAACCAGAGCATGGCTATATTCTCAGAAACCACAATTCAGGCTCTAGGGGAAAAATGCAAAGTATCATTTACATGCCAGCTGTACTTCAATGTTTGTTACTCTTCTCAACACAGCACCATTGCCTTTTTTATTTTTTATCACTTTCATAAACTTATACAGGATAGGATTGTATGGAGGGAGAGTCAGATGAAAAGATGGTAAGGTAAAACTTCAATTTTTGTTACAAGAGAGCATCTTCATAGTTTCAGAAAGAAATCTCTATCTGCAGTTTTCCAGGAGGCTGTTTCTTTAAAAAGATGTTTTCAAGATTGACTGGTATCAGGTGTTCACTGCCATGTGCTGCAGGTGTTACCATGGTGACCACTCCACTCCTTTAGGTAGGCTGTCAGAGGCTATAATTGTGCTTTAAAAATCCTGTGTGCACTATGATAACCTGCACGGAAATAAGCTTCAGCCTTGCTCAGACACAGGTCTGCCTCTGAATTTGCTGATTTGTGACTGCAAGCCACAGAAGATTGTATACTGATCTTTGGGGGAGATTTCTTTCCTCTCTCCCTTTCCATGAGACAAACAAGTACAGTAGGCCCTACAATATAATGGGAAAGATTAAATTATTTTAGCCACACTTCCTCCCCAGCGCCATTTGAATCTGTGGCTCTTTCTGGTCTCAGGCCAGGAGATAAAGCTGGTTGGAGCTCTGCTGTGTCTGTGTGGCTCTGCTTGTGTCTGCCTTCTGCTAGGGCACTTGAAAAACAGGTGTTTTACTGACACACTGGCGTCTGTGTGGCTGTACTCCAGACAGTGGCAATCCTGAAGTGCCTTCTCTGCCTTTGGCAAATCTCCGACCAGGGGTTAAAATTGAATTACCCTTCAAAATGCTGCTTGCTGACCTTTGTATTGCATGGGTCCTTATGCTGCAAACACTCATTTGCCTTTTTACCAGTGCAGCTGGCAGCAATGCTTCATTTGTTCCTTAGCTTCTGCAGGATTAGGGACAGAGGTGCTCCTCTTTCCATACACTGCTTATGTCTGTGCAAAGGTAGTTTCCATTTTGCCTGCCACAATCTGAATTTCTGCTTCAAGCCAAGTAAGTTGTAGTTGACACAAAAAGTAGTAAGATTGCAATGCTTATTAATTATCTTGAATTCTGCATCAGTAAGATGGAAAGTAAAGAGAAAAGTTGGTAAAGAGTGGGGAAATTATAAGGATGGGTTGAAGGTCAAGAGGCAAAGGCCAGAAGTGCAGTAGAGTTAGAGGCTATTGTGCATCCTGCCCCAATTTCTCTATATCCCAGCTACTGCTTCTCAGCAGCAGCCAAAAGTCCCAGGCTCATATTCCTATGGATGCCCTTAGGCAGGATGGTATCCCGGGAAGCATGTTTTTTATAACTGGCTGTATCTTTGCTCTGTTAGTCTCAGAGGGCCTGGGTTCAAGACCACAGCAGCAAAAGAGTCCTACAAGAATGACCTAGTCTGTTGCATGAGATCAGATGGCAGGGAAAACTCTTACTGTTAGAAAAAAAAAATTCCCAATTAAATAAACCTTTCTGATTAAGTCTTTCACATTTATGTAATTTAATAGGGCTCGATCCTTTAAGTTGCTGAACAGCTTTTACCTCTCCCCAGCAGAGGTAGAGAATTGTAAACATCAGCAGTACTCAGTACTCTGCACAGTTAAGAACAGAAATTGACCATTTGGACCTTCTGTGTCCTGGTAGTCTCTCTTAAGCCTCCAACTGCTATTTTGAAAGACAAAATTAGAAAATAAGATGAAATAAGTATTTATGGCCCCAGTTGTACAGAGTGCTTAAGAAATTGTTTTAAGGATGCAGCTATGAAAACTGGACAGGCAGTGGAGTGCTCATGTGTACTGGAGCTGTGCACTAAAATGGTGTGCAGTGCTGCAACTTGGATTTCAAATGACATTTGATTGTATAGTATGCTTCAGTTTATTGATTTTACATTATCCTCTCTTGTATTTGATATGTCTTTTGCTAGGTATTAAGTGGGCTTTAATACCACACATAAATGAAACACCTACACAGAGTTGAAGGTGAGTGTAATTAGCAGTCCTCTAGGTCAACTTTGTCATGTCCCCACTGTATTAAGTATGTGCCCTGCAGCTGTGCTGGGCATCTTTTAGAAGCCACAACTATTCCAATGTTCAAGTTCTTAAACTGAAATTTCCCATTGGCTTTTAATTAGATTAATAAGTGAATGTGCAATCAGTGAGCTGTAAGGAAAGTTTCCAAATATAGAAACAACTAAACCAGACCTAATGCAGTCATCGAGCAGTTTGAATAATTAAATATCAAAAGCAGATAAAGAACAAAAGAAGTCAGACTTTGCATAAGGTAGAGCATGATATGAAGACTGACTGATATCTGAGGGGATGGTAAACAAGAGCATCTGTCCTTTCAAACACTACATTTATTAATAAATAACAAGCATTTTAATGGGTTGCTTTGCATCTAACTGTGTAAATAAGACTGGAAAATGCCAGCCAAAGCTACTACAGACAGCACAATCAAACACTGAATTGTTTGGCATAAAAGTGAGAGCTTCCATGGCTGGTTCCTTAGTGGAGAAAAGTGACACAGAAGGTGACGTAACTTACTAATTATTGACTCACTCTTAATGTTTTTACTTCTGTTTCTCTGATTCCTTCTTTCTTTGTGGGGAAGCGCTTCCCCTTCTGCTTTTGCTGTGTTCCTCTAAGCAACAGAAACACGCAACAAGAAAACCGTCTGGAAACCGGACTCGGTGCCAGCCCTATTGAGAATAAAAAAAGCTGATTTTTGATGCCTGATTTGGAGTACCACTTGCTCTGTTCTGTATGTCTCACAGCCAAACTGGAAATCTGTCACCCCGCCGAGTTTCCAAAATATGGAGACTCTTAGAATACAGATTCCTGCTGTATCAGTGAATAGTTCCCCATCTTTTTCACACCTGTTGGGTTGAGCAGCTCAACCTGAAAACTCTTGATAACTGTAACCATCTTACCCTGCTCTGTGCGTTGCCCACAGTAAGCTAAACTTTACTCACCAAGGAAGGCATAACAACATCCTGGGCAGCACTCATTAGACCATGTATGGAATGTTGTCCAGTTTTGCTTCTGCCTTACTGGAAGGATGTTGATAAACTGGAGAAGGAGTTGATCAGGGAGGAACACTTGAGGAGATGATGAGGAACAGGGGCTTGTTCTCTCATGTTGCTGAGAAAGTGGAGCTAGGCTCTTTACAGAGTTGCACAGCAAGAGAACAAGAGACTATGGTTATGAGAGACTATGGTTATGAACTAAAAGAGGACAGATTCAGACCTGAGGTAAGAAGGAGCCTTTTCTTGATGATGACAGTGAAACCCTGGCACAGAGAGGTTGTGGAGTTGAAATCCTTGAAAATATTCAATAGTAGAAAGGACAAATCCCTGATAAATGTGATCTGAATTAGTTATTGACTCTGCTTTGAGTAGGAGGTGAGAGTAGATGACCTCCTGAGGTCTTTCCAACCTGAATTATTCTATGATTTCATAACAGTGAGTTTTCAGCCTTGATATATCCTCTGCTTCTGGCTCTTTCCCAGTCACCTCCTCCTGTCCTGCTCTCAGAGACCTACACACAATGCAGGGTAACACTGCTGTTCTCCACCAAGAGAACCTTGGTGACATGATGAAAAGTGTGTTGGTTTTGAGATGTGGACAAACTCCCATTTTGACAAAACCCTGCCTTGTCTTCATAAGAGAGTTGCTTAGCCAGAACTTTTAGGCAGCTGTCTCAGAAAGAAACGTTTGCTTTCCTTTCATGCTGCCATATATTTTATTTAGAATGATTCTTTGTTGTCTTTCACATTGCTGTTCATCTGGAAGCTGGTACTTGACTTTTCAAAATGGTGGCTGGCAAGAAGCCATAGCAGTAATTAGCAGGAAGGCAGAACAGAATTCCAGCCAACATTTAGTTGAGGTATTTTAGTATCGCAAAAATGAAGGGGTTTTTCTGCTTCAGCAAATGAATAAATAATACTGTCTAGAGTTCCAGCCTCAAGCAAGTTCAAGTAACTTGTATTCAGGGTCCAAAATAAAGTGGACGAATTTCTGGGAGCAGGAGAAGGAAATGAGCCAAAGACAGTGGATACATGTTCATTTAGGCAAAAAGACAGATGGGAAAAAAAAAAATTATCCACATACATCAAAACCAGGTGTCACTGGCAAGAGACTGAATGACTTCTTGCATGAGAAAAGTGTAAAACATGTTTCACACCCAGTCAACACCTTGACTGATTCTGTGCCAGGGTTCAAACCTATGCCAGCCTGTCCCTGTGGCCTTGCAAATGTGTTTGGAGAAGAAGATGGTTATGACCAATGCTGAAATTTAAGCTACTGATTTCTACCTGGCTGCCTCATCCATTTACTCCCATCTGAACAGAAGAACTTTGTTTTGTTATCTTGTTTTCACCATGAAAGAGTTGATTGTTCTTTTTTAATTTTTTCAGGATGCAGACATTTTAGTGTATTCCTAAATTTATGGATGTTGAAATTCTGAAGCAAGCATCAGTGGATTGTAGCCTCTGAGAAGCCACCAGTCTGCTTCCTCCCAGACCTTTCTTCATGTCTCATGCACCCCATCTGTTCAGAAAGTATTCAGCAAAGTCAAGCAGGATTCCTTGCTTTGATTTAAATAGGTTTTTTTTTAGTTGTCCCAGAAGCAGTGACCCTAATTCATTTTTATATGCAGAGCTCTTTTTCAGAAGACTAAACAGAATAAAGTTGAACTACTTTGTACTCTTCCTAATTATATTACTTGTTCCCTTCTCCTCCTCAGCTGACTTTGAGAGAGCTCAGCAAGCTCATGCTTTTCTTCAGCAGCAGAGTCAGAATTCATACAGAATGGCCAGATACAAAGACATCATCCAAAGTGTTCCTATGAGTAGTCTGAAATAATGACTTAATAATAAATCTGAAATAATGATAGGAAAATTCCAGAATTTATTTTCTTTCCTAAAATTGAAGAGACTGCAAGGTCAAATGTCTTATGTGGATTAATGAGTGTAAAGTTTCTAAAATTGTGTTGAAGTATATAACAAGAACACTCTTTTTTTGGCCCCTGTTGGATGCTTGGTATTGCATTTTTCTCTAAAAATGTTACTTTGAAGAAGAAACTTGCAAGATTAGCTTACAATAAGGACAACAAAGAGTCTCTCCCAGAAAACACAGGGCCTTGGGTTGACAGAGAGGTGGAATGATAAGTTTGCCTGTCAAAAGTCACTTCATTTCATCCAGTTATGCCACCTTGAAAATTGGTCCTCCTTGTTTCCTTAGCAATTGCAGAATTCACTAACTTCAAATTCAGTTATTAACTTGAGATGTGCCTGAAAACTTCTCTCCAAAAAAGCCATGTAAGCAAGGACTTTTCAGAACTTGGGCAAATCAGCTTTCTATTTGATGAGGGGAACAAAAGAAGGGGCATTTTGTGATGTGTGATGAAAGACATGTTGTCATCAGTTCAGGCCTCACTGTGTGATGATCCAGCTCTTGAACTTGGTGCAGCTTGTCATTGTTTGGCAATTGAGATGACTGTAGGAGTCACATAACAAACACAAAAATTGATGTCCAGAGGGTCTAAAATAATTGCATAAATAACTTCTGCTTATTTTCGACATGTTTGTGGTCTCTTTATCTCTGGAACAGTGTGTGTCTAACAGCTTACACTGACCTCCTTTAGTATTTTCAGAATTCTAACTCCAGTGTTCCTCAGAAACAAATGTATGCCATGCACTTAAACTTTACCAAAGGCTGGCAAGAGGCATAAGGTTTTTTCCTGAGCATAGTTGTGTTAAATCTGTCAAATAACTCTCTCCAGTGTAAATAATCACTGTTTGAGTTTAGTACATGCAAATAATATAAAGAATTGATGACTGACTCTTCAACTTCCTTTTAATGTGGTTACTTTCTTTATAGATGTGGTAACTCCTCATTGGCAGGGACAAATTCTAACAACCATTCCCTCAGGGAGATCAGAAAAACAAACTATTAGGTGTGGTGAGTCAACATGACATGTAAAGAGAGGCAATTACAACTGTCCTGTCATCAGATCAGTAGGTCTGTGTTGTGACTGACCTCATTTACTTCCAGTTGCAAGAAGCATGTAAATGTCATAAGATGCTTTGTCACTTTTGTCCCCAAGAGAACAGTGTCTTGTTGAGGTCCTTTTTAGTCCTTTGTCAGTATTTTGGTAATGTAATGTTGGCAATACAAGAAAAATATTCCTTCAGAGAAACATTCAGCAGTTCCTTGCTGCATAGCCAATGTTATTAGTGTCAACTCTTACTTAAATATACAATGTTTTGGTTTGATTTTGTTTTGGTTTTGCTCATGTTTGGTTTAACCCTTTCTAAAAGCTCTGTGCTTTAGACAGTTTTTACCTTCTAGTTTTTAGCTAGGAGCTAATTGGAGAAAAGGACAGGTAAGAATTCATGGTTTGTGGGGAGAAAACAAGCACAGTTATTACAGTACTCAGCTGGAAAAGTGGAAGTTATGAATGTTTGTCTGGTTCCAAGGACTCTTCTTGTATAAGAAATAGTCACTGCATAAATTACAGAAGCAGGTTTCTTTAGGTTACAAGAATAATATTTTTCCTTTGTATTTCAAGTGGTGACCTGACAAATGCCAGTCCTGACCCCCAAATTTTGTGACATTGGTTTTTTTTTTCACTCAATAAAAGCATTGCCTTAGTGGTTGAAGTGTGAAGACTAGGGCAAAGCTGGAGTTGACATCCAAAAAATAAAATTTCAGTTACAATACTTCTGCACAGTGGAAAGTGCTGTTGCTCAACCTAATTTCTTCCCTGGGGATCAAAGCATTCACCTAGGAGACAACAGCTCTAGGCAGTTTTTCTTCAAATCCCAAGGTATTCCTCTGTGCATGTTTTCAAAAGGAAGAATGAACCATGCCTGGATTTCTTTATCAGCTGAAGTGAGCAGTGAGTAGATGCAGGTGCTGCCTGGCAACCAGAGCAAGGCAAAGTCTGTGATGAGTGGGATGCCTAGGCAGGCCCTTCTCCTAGGTGTTACCTGTTGGTTAGTTCCAGGTGGCTCTTCCTTCATATATGAAATTTGTAGACTGAAGTAATTTTCTGAAGCATCCAGCCTGGGAGAAAAAACGTTGGCATCTAGTTCTGCAGTTTGGCTTCTCTGTACTTTGCAGATCTGCTACCTCAAGCAAAGGTGACACAGCACCTCTCGTACATAGACGTGTTCTTGGCTGAAGAATGTAGAAAATCCACCCCCAGATGCTGTGAAGAATTGTGGTGTGTGAAGTGAGAAAAAAAGGCACTATCAGTTACAGGGACAGTAGTGGGCCTTCATCACTACAGTCCACAAAAGGTTTCACTTTACAAATGACTACTTGCACTGGGCTTAGCTCCACCTTTATTCACTTTAGACAAAGGTCTGGGTTTATTAGTTTTAGGATAACCCCAAACAATTTCATATCCAATGAAATTCAGAGAACTTCTTTTCATCCCTAGTTATCTCACCTTAATGGCTATGGCAAGAGTATTCAGAAATAAACAAAATTGGATGATGTATCTCCTCAGACATCAGTGTAGGAATGTCCACATCTAATAATACAAAATAAATGCATGTTACAAATAAGCTGAAATGCCTTTATATGTGTCTCATAAACCTAAGAACATTCTGGACATCAATCCATTAATATGTTTCATGGTCTAATTTTGATTTCTTCAAAAATTTCAAACAAGATAGCTTGGTTGGTCTTTAAAAAGACTTAACTGAGCTTCTCAAATGCACTAAATTCAAGTTCAGAATACTTTGTCCATATGTTAACAAATTAATAAACAGAACTTCTTATTGTAGAAAAAGTCAGCAAGTAAGTCTCAGAAGTATTATCTGAAAAATAAATTTCTTGAAATGCAAAAGCCATTTCATAAATGATGATGTGTCAGAGTGGGCTTTAAACAACCCAAGCATGTTATTTGGGAGACTCTGAATGTACTCAGTGCTGCAAGACCAACAAAGTTCATCTGGATTTACAGCAAATAACCTGTCCTTGCATATGTAATGGACAAACTTTCATTAAAGCGTTCTGCTGCATATTAGGAAGCTCTTAGATCATTATTTTATCTGGCACCAAGCCACTTCCTAAAATTCAAAGTGTGAAAGTTTGGTTTCTAAGTCACAGTTTTGGAAGCTGCAGTAACTGTTCAGAAAAATCTATCTTTTAGCTGGTAGAATCCCTAAAGAGCTGCAAAGATGTGTAATATATGTGCTTTTGTTCTTCAAAATAGAATAGAGAGAACCTATCAGCAGACCTTTTGTATGTGCATGGTGTTTTCTACCTCTCCTCAGCACTTAGGTACCTATAAAGCAGCCAAAATCAATACACAAAATGTCAGGTTTGAAAGGGCATGTGTGCAAAGAGAGCAGCATTTTGGGCTAAGCCTGTGGTTCAAAGCACTGACTGTACTAACAATTTGTCCAGTAATGTAGTAAAAGCATGGAGTTTAGTCTTCAGGTGAGCAACAGATTTGGAACAAGACAGCATTTTAGCTTGAGATAAGATTCACAATTTGATGTTTCCCTGCTTATACCAGGCATGAATTACTGAAGGGAGGGGAATGGAAGGAAGACAGTAGCTTGGGAAAAGGGCTAATGGTGCTGTTGCCATTGCATTACCCCAGCTGGGCTGTGTGTGAGCATCAGCATGGAATCAAGGACATACCTTCTTTCTGCCACTGTAGAACAGGTAGTGTGACTCTGATAACATTTTCTGTCTCCCTGTATTCACATTACTCTCTCCAGATCCTGGTTCTTAATTAGAAAGCCATTCTTGCTTTGCCTTGCCAACTATTCTAAAAAAAATGGAGCATATTTTGTAACTGGTGGCCAAAGAAAGGTACATCACTGAATTTTCTTCTGGATGGTGTTAATTGAGCAAAACCAATAAAATAGGCATAGCTGATATGCACAAGAAGAAAACTAATTTTACAGAGTGCTAAAAGCTTCAGGCAAGTTTGTGGTTTTCCTGTAAATTTATGCTCTCTTTATTGTATTAGCTACTGTGGCAGAAACGTTGAGGTGGAAGCTGAAAAGTAGCACAACTTATTTTGAAGTATTTTGAAATCCAGTAATCTCTCTGGGATGTACCCATATCTACTTCAAAATGCTGACCTTTGTTAATATTCTAATAACTTTCTGGAGCAGCATTTTTATAACTAGCAGCTGTGAAACAGGCAGGAGTTCTCTGAGCCTTTCACAAAGTTTGTACAGTGTTTCATGAAGTGATTTCATTATTTCTCAACATGAAAGTTCAGTGAAAAGAATGTTCATCCAAAAGAGAATCTGGAGAAGAAAAGGTTATACTTGCCAAGAAATGAATTGTCGAATACATTGGTGTAGACTCTAGTGTGGTTTCATATTGTACCCAAATTAATACATAAGTTGTTTGAAGGCTAAATAAATAGCCATTTAAACAAATTGTTTCCTTTTTAACCTTTTTTTCCTGTCTAGGTTCAATATTTGAAATAGAGATGACGTTGTAGAGAAAAGGAATATGTATGTAGGCAAATTATTTTGTTTCTGCTACCTAACTTTATGTGTCCACTGATATCTACTGAAATATCCATTTTTCACTCTAGTAAATAAGTAATCAGCTGATATGAACGATTTGTGGTAAGACCCCTATCTCAGTTGCCCCAGTGCACATCTAGAGAAACATAACTCCTGTGAGATTGATTAGATTTACAGCAGCTGAGTTTTATTCAGCTTGGGTTTTCTGTGTTGGAAGAAACCTATTCAGTGGTAAATAAACCCCCTTAGCCCCCCCCATTTGTAGGTGACTGACCCTTGAAAAATGTCAGGGGCAACCTTGACTTAGTACAGAACATTGAATCATTTCCTCAACCAAGAAGTTAATTTTTCTTGATTGTTTCTTTCCCTTTTTTTGCCCTGCTGACGTACATGGCTCACAAGATGTGTGTGGCTTCAAATTGCTGCAGGCTTTCAGATTTTTACAAGCAGAGGCTTTTCCAGTGGCAATTTACTTCTCTTGTAGTTATGTGATGGCAAGTTATTTTTGTGGAGACAGTGGATTCTGGAGCTGCTGGCACAGCTTGAGCAGTGGCTCTCTTCTGTAGCTCATGCTGGTCCCTCTTGAAGCCATGCTGTGGGGCTGAAGGCATACCTGAACCATGAACTTGAACGTACTTAGCATTTTGGGGGGCAGAATTGTGCAAATTACCAAGAAGCCATACTAAATGATCCCCCCCCACCTCTTACAAGTTATTTGATTCTTCATCCAAATCAACTGACAGCTAATACAAAATTAAGCTCTGTGGTTATTTCCAGCTAGCATTCTTGTCTGCTGTGAAACTCTCTGTGTTGAGAAGCTGAAATACGAACTCTGGTTTAGATATTTGCTGAAAATGTGTTGGCAAAGTAGTATTTATCTTAGAGCAGTGTGAAGGCAGTTTTTATGCCACAGTTACATGTTCTCTGTTTGGATAGCAGGATGCCACAGAACAGCCACGGCTTGTTGCTTACACGGTGTCCAGGCAGCAGTTGCCACCTTTGGGGTGAACATAACAGCACTGCTGGTGCAGAGGGATTTGCCTTCCATTATGAGAGGATGGAGAATTCCTTTAATGGCACTGTTGTTAAGGATTTACTTTTGTACCAGAAGTGCCCTGAATGAAAAGGCTGAAGTCCAGAAGTCTACCTGTATGGCATGCTCTCTGTATGTGAATTTGTCATCTGTTCATTTATTTTAAATGTATGCAAGTTTATCTTCCTTCTTGGCAACAGTTCAGCTTCCCCTTGGTGTTTTGCTGTAGTCAGCTGAGAAGACAGACGTTGAGATCACTTTCCAGTTGTTTCTGGGTGTTTCTGGTATTCATCAGCCTCCTCTTTTTGCTGTCCTGTAAGTAGCTTTTTTCTTATGCTCTCATTTGCTGTATTGTATTCTGTACCTCTTTTGAGCTGTTTTTAAAACATTTTAACAGGGTTTCATTAGCATCTGCCTTTCCTAAAGAACTTTAGTTAATGAGCTATGCTTGTTTCCTTACTGCCTTGAACAGACTAAGCAAACAGAGAAGTTCCCCTTTATTTAAATGTTCGTAGCTTTGCCAGTGTTCTCCTGCTGCTGGGTTTTGCACACTGCGGGGGTCATCTTTGAAATGCTTGTTGTTTGGTATAATAAATGTGGTTAGATTAAAAGCCAAAAGCATCTGTATTATATGTTAAAATTATGTTCTTTGGCTGTGACTACCAGTGTTTTAGGGAGTTCCCTGCTGAGAAGTACAGAAATTAGTTCAGTTTCTCTGTGGGTGCATCTTTTCCTCCATCAGAGGGGAAGAGGGATTCATTGGGTGAAACCATTTATTTGGCCCTTAAAATGCAGACTGTCAGGTCAGCCCTGCAGAGACATCTGTATCAGAGCCAGGTTTCTGGAGCTCTTTGTGACCATGAGGAGTCTGAGATGGAGTATTGGACACAAACAGCCCTGAACTGAGCAAGAATAGCTGGTTTTGCTTGTCCTTGGCCTTCACACAGTCATCACAAATGTGAGAGACTGCAGTTGAGGGAGAGTGCTGAAACTTCTCAGGCAGGAACAAAGCTTGCTCTTACTATTTTCCCTCTGTCAGCATACATGAGCAATAATTTTGTGGAGGGGGTATCTGCAGGGATTTATTTTCTGACAGTGCTCTCTTAAATCTCCATTTCATTGAACAAAGCTGTAGTGGTTTAGTTGATGTTGTAAGGAACAGAATGTAACCCACGGTTTTAAAAAGAGACTAGCATACAGGGGCTTTTCAGTGGAAGATTGTGCCTGTTCATCTGCAATCAAGAAAATGTAGAACTATTTCTGCACTTTTTAAAAGAAAAACACAGCTTAGAAATACAACAAACCTTTCAGCTGCTCATTTTAAAGTGAAACATAAAGATGCAGCAGAGAAGACCAGAGAAAAATCTAACCATGCCTGTAATCTTTGGTAACTCTTCGATAACAAGGGGTCATGTGCAGAAAAGAGTCCCTTGAAATCTCCCTACCCGCAGTTTTCCATTCAGATTCATGCAAGGCTCTAGAGAGATGTAGGCTCTACTCATCTCCAGTGCTGAGTGAAGTTTAGAAAAAGAGAATCCACCATCTCTAAGGATATGCACTCATTGGGAGACTATGACAAGCACATTCATATTTTTGACCTTTTGAATACATAGGTCTTAATGCATTAATAAATCCCTGTGGTAGTGTTCACAGGGGTCCCAGGACGAGGGAAGAGACGAGAATCTTGGCTCCATGTTTCAGAAGGCTGATTTATTATTTTATGATAGATATATTATATTAAAACTATACTAAAAGAACAGAAGAAAGAATTTCATCAGAAGGGAAAGGAATGGAATGATAATAAAATCTTGTGACTGACCAGACAGTCCGAGACAGCGGGACTGTGATTGGCCATTAATTAGAAACAATACATGAGACCAATCAAAGATGCACCTGTTGCATTCCACAGCAGCAGGTAATTATTGTTTTTATTTTCCTCTGAGGCTTCTCAGCTTCTCAGGAGAAAAATCCTGGCAAAGGATTTTTCATAAAATTAAAATGGCTACAAATCCCAGTATATGAAACAAGGAGTAAATATGATATTTTGGGTACTACAACATCTGCATAATCCCTCAATGATCTACACTTGTCAGTATCACTTCCAGGCTTTCCTTTGAAATGGTCACCCCATACTTCCATAAAAAAAATCCCCAAGAAACCCTCCTATGGAATTTCCATTAAGGAATGCACTTAGGTCTGTGTGTTTCTGGGAAAGACACATCTTTGCAGAGTATGTAATCTAAAATGGTCTTGGTGTTGGTTTCAATCTATCTAGAAACAGTTGTATCAGCTTGCAGAAAGATTCACTCAGTGATAATGCCTGTCTGTTTTTTGCCTGTTCTCTCTTTCTGTGCTTAATAAGAGAAAATAGGGAAAAAAAGAAGACTTCTGAGGAATCTGCGTGGAAAATAAAAAAATCAAAGAAGACAGATTAATTTACACTGTCGAGTCTCAGGCTGTAATATGATTATGCTGACAAAACTAGAAAAGGAAATGTTCAGAGCTCATAGGCATTTTAGGAGAGGCCATTAGCTTAGCAGATGGAAAAACATTGTTTCTAATCATTCTGCAGTTCCTGAATTCACACATTACACAGGTAAGTACGCACTCTGACCAAATGTCGTGGAGGCTGCAAAACCTTGAGAGGAGCTTGCCAGGGGGCTGTTATTTCCAGTTAAACATAAAATCTGAAGGCTACAGAATGTCAGTGCTGAGCAGTAATCTTTATACAAAGGGAAATGGGTCCTTTTGGGTTCCTCATCCCCCTGTAGCAGAGTGTTTTCAGCAAGGGATTGAAATGGCAGGTGTGAGTAACTCCAAATGGCACGTGTGACTCCCCCTCTGCAGGTTGTGTTGCTCATTCTTGCATCTTTCTGTGGAGAGATTCACCTGTGGTGCTGCCTGGGGAAGAGCCTCTGCAGGGATGGTGGGGACTTTTGTTGTGGTACTTCTGTGGGGCAGGGTGGGAGAGGCTTTGTGGGGGCTGGAGGGGGACATTGGCTCTTCCTGCATGGAGAGAGCATGTCTCTGAGCATGTGGATTTGCTGCTGTAGGACAGAGAAAGAGAAGGCATTTGCTGCCTTGGAAGGGTAGGAAGAGGGGAGGCCGAGCTGGTGCTGTCTCTTTCGGGGTAAGAGAAGGAGTTGAGGTGAAGGATGTCCCATTGCCTGTATGACCTCTGTGGCTCTCAGGGTTTGACTGGTTTTGTCTCAGTGCTGGATGAGAGCGCAAAGGAACAAACCTCCTCTGATAAAGCCAAGCAAGGTCAGGGATTTCCTTGCCTTCTAACCTTCTGGGAAATGTGCTGTATCACTGAGGCTGTGTATGGGCTCTTTCTAGAGCAAGAAAACCTAGTGAAGTTGTGCTTGTGGGCTTACGGGGTGAAACCACAAAGTGAAAATTTCAGATGGGTCAAAGAACCTGGTGATTAAAGTAGTGGCCATATCCATAGCAACTCAAGCTCAATGTCCTCCCACCCTGTGCCAGTCCCTAATACTGGCGAGCAACTCTTCAGGAGCAGTCAGAGGTCTGTGTCCTTCCTGGACCTGGTGGAAAAGTTTTATTAAAATTGATTCAGGAATTACATGGTACCATCCCTACACAGTGGAGGTGCAGATTCACCTTCTCCTCTGAGCTTTCAAGATGAAAATTCTATCCAATTCTGCTCCAAAGGGAAGCAATGTTTGCTTAGACGGACCTTGCTTGTTGCTTCTGCTTCTCTTGTGAAAGAATGGCATTGCTCTAACATGTCAAAATTACCCACCTCTCACTCAGAATATAGCAGACCGAATGTTAAAGTAAAACTAAAAAGATGAGGAGAAAGCAAGCTTATTGTTAAACTTTTAAATCCAAAGGATTCAGTATGTGGAACTTCCACTTAATGTTGTTTGTATGACAAATAGGAACAAGACTTGATTGCTTGTTTATATTTTGGTTTTCATTCCTTCACTTTCCTTAAGACCATGAGAGCCCATGGGTCAATGGCCCATACAAATTAAGAAAGTTTAAAAAAGGTTCTGTGTATCATGGTATCCCAGCTTAAGGGTCCAGCCATACTTAGAATCATTCACAAGGAATAGTTTGGGTTGGGAGGGATCTTGAGGGGTCATTTAGTTCAATCCCCCTGCCAATGGCAGGGACACCAGCAACAAGATCAGGTTGTTCAGAGCCCCATCCAACCTGAGCTTGAAAGTTTTGAGTGATGGGGCATCCACAATCTCTCTGGGAAACCTGTGCCAGTGTTTTACCACCTCCTGTAAAAAAACTCTTCTTATGTCTAATCTAAATCAATTTCCTTCAGTTTAAAATATCTCTTGTCCTGTCACAACAGGCCCTGCTAGAAGCTTTTATTCTAGGTCCCCTTTCAGTACAAAAAGTGAATATTTCACTCAAATAATTTATAAAAAGCACACTTTAACCTTCTACTTTTAAATCATCCTATATGTACTGGTGATTTCCATAGCCTCCTTATCAATTGAGATATAAATACACCTTTTTTTGGTCCCTATTTAAAGCACTTAATCCAGGTGTTTCAATAGCTGGGCATGTTTACTGAAGGATCATTTATCAAAATGGAAAGGGTTCTTTGAAAGCCATCTGCCTTAATTAGAGATAATTTTAATTGAATTAATTTAAAATACATTAATTCAACTGTGTGGAAATGACCTGCCTGCCAGTCTCATACATGCCCTGGAAAGGTCTGTTCTGTGGTTCTTGTTCTTGAAAAACAGATAGGCTATAATAATTGGAGGTAGGGATTTGCTTTTATGACTTAGATTTTGTGAGACAATAATTTTTCTCAATTGCCAAGTAAGCTTGCTGAGACCATAAAATAATTTCCTTAGCATTTTAGTAGAATTTTGATTGAAATATGTCTTCTTTTTATGAAAAAGGGTCTATAACTGTGAAGCCCTAAGATAGGAAGGCTGGTTTAGTGTCCCAGGCTAAGGTCATTAGAGCGTAATAGAGATGATTCATATGTTAATAAAATAGAAGTATATTGAAAGGCTAAAGAAATTAAACCAAATTAATCCCATATGTATTTTACTGACTTGTTTAGGCTTGTAGCTACTATGAATTTTACCTATTAGAGCTATTCTCCTAAGAAAAAGAGACACTCTGAAACAGCATGAAAGTCAGGGAGGTTTATAAATTGCTGTGATCGATGATATCCTTTCAGCAGAGATGCAGAGGAAACAGAATCATCTAAAAGTAGGAAGGGGGAAGCAAGTAGAGCACTGCAGATAAACCCTTCACCTGAAGTGTAAAATTAATCCAAAATAAGTTCTAAGGGAAAAATTCTTAATGTGCATTATGGATAATCATATAGCCTATTTCTTTCCTTCATTACTCCTCAAGAGATTGTGGAATTGTGGATTTTTGATTTATTTAATTTCTTTCATTGGTGATACTCAGTGGATCAGTACTTAGCTGGCTTATTTCCAGAAAATTTAAGAGTAAGATGCTCTCAAATACTTATGCCCCTGTATTCCTTATTCTGTGGAAAAAGCTTTTCCCTCAGTCTGAACCTTCTGGCAGAGGATTAAATCTGAGGGTTTTGTTATTCTGATCCTTTGTGCCTGTGGGTGTAAATACCCTGTGGTCTCTGACCATGATGCAGTCACAGATTTTCTGGTGCACAGGTAACCAGAGATGGTATCATCAGGTGTCCTATCCCCTGGAGATAACTCTAATCACCAGATCTGAGTGGGACAAATCTGACTCAGTGATCTGCTCTTGAATGTCAAAGCACTCATTCCTAGTACTGTGTCCTGGCTGTATTATCAAATTTCAGTGGAAGCAACACAAGCCTTGCAATTAGGTGAAATATGTGGGGAACTGCAGGGTCAAATTGTAAACCTGTGCTATCAGGATATGTCTCAGTGAATTGTAATTGATTGAATTTATTTTTTTACTTGCAATTTAAAGTCTATTGTAAATATAATTGAGAAAGTCTTGTGAATCAAGGTCGTATTCTAACTTAAATTATAAGCCTAAAAGAAGATGGATTTCTCAAATCTCAGTCTATTTTCTTGGTGAGTCACCATGAGAGGGGGCAAATTTTCCTAGCTATAATTTCATTAAAATCAGTAAATAGGACCACTGCAAAGATTGAACAAGTAAACTGTGACCTCAGTGAAATTGTATTAGAGCAAGCATGATGTATGCTGGAGAATGAAATTAAAAAGAAGGATTATTCATTGAATTTTGAAGAAATACTGTTTCTGAAGAAAAAAAAAAATGCTAAAGCATAAATATAGTATAAATGGAACATACCGAGCAAGGAACTGAGGGTCCTCATTTAAAATGCAATTGTTGAAGACAGTGCAGCAAAGTCATATAACTTTTCAAAATGTATCCATATGTCCTATTGATTTTTCATCTTTGTGAGTGTTAAAGTGACTGACATGTCAAGGAGAGCAGAAGGAAACTTAAGCAACTCATTAAAGGTTGTTTCAGGGCACCAGGTTGACTTGCAGTTGGAGGTTAGCTCCATTCTCCTTGTATTAGACTTCACTTCCCAAATGGCTGTTTCCTGCCTGGGCTCACTTTAACAGTCACCAGATTAAATCTGAAAAACACAGGTTTTTTTTCAGTTGTTGGTTCATCTTCCCCCGAGGACAAATTGAACCAGAATGATTTTGCAGAATTTTGCAGCACCTGTGGTGGTCTAAGACAAAATTCTTAGGGAAAGAAATTATCTTTTATTAGTTAGAAAAAATTAATTGGAAAAACCTTTGGGTAGACCAGTAGAGATAGCTTTATAGAATTATCCTGCAATAGTTCACTTATATAAGCAAAGTCAAAGACCTTTTACTGTCCTTGAACTGAGTTAATAAAATAATATTTTATTAACTATTTAAACATTTACTGAATTGAGCAAATATTATTTTCTTTCCACCATCCTATACAGTGAAGAATGCCAAATGAGGTTTTTTGGATTGGATTTCCAGGAGTACTCTTGGATGAGCCAGTAGAATAGTTCAGGAAGCCCAGATCATTTGAGGAGTATGAGACACAATTGAAGTGAGAAATAGATGAATAATTTTGGGGGAAATAGTTATGCAGAGCTTCATGGCAAAAGCAAAGAGCTCTGAGACTCCAAGAACCATGTTTGAGAGAAGTGTTAGGCTGATGTTTGCAAGATATCTGAGTGGCTCTCAGACTGATACTTGCTGAAAAGGGTGGTAGAGATATTCCCATCAACAATAAGCACTACCGGAATAGCTGAAGTTGTCAACTGCTTTACCTGTCAGGCAGAATAATAAAAAACTTGGAGTGTTAGAATTACAGACTTGCTTATGACAAAGACAAGCAGGCTTTCTTGCAGCTTTCTATGGTAAAGAAAATGAAATTAGCCTTTTTTAGTATGTTAGTACTTTTACTACTCAATAAAGAATAGATTTAAGCTTACTTTGTTTTAAATGCTGTTTCCAGTCCTCTATGAGTAAGTAGCAATTTAATACTAAGTTTCACTTCATTTTTGTTGGTTTGGTTTGTGTTGGGATTTTTGCTGTGTTTTTTTTTTTTTTGGTTGGTTGTTTTTTTGGGTTTGTTTGTTTTGTTTTGTTTGGTTTTTGATTTTTTTTTTATTAGACAGAAAGCTATGAGTAATTCTTGTTCTGGAAATTGTGACTCTGCCTTGTGTGTGCTTGCACTATGAAACCAGAATGCAGAAATTAAAAACTTAAATAGGAAGGTTTTACTCAGGGAAAAGAATGGTGCATGAATTTGGTTGGGCTTTACGTTTTCCAAAGTGTTCATCAGACATAAACTATAAGACAGAGAGTATCCTCTCCTATGCTCAGGTGAAGAAATGCTGGGGGGGTGTGACTGCAAAACTGGCTAAACCCAAGTATTTCCACATCAGTCAAGTGAAACTGAGATAAGCAGGGAAGAAGTCCATGAAGAGGATGGGATGGTCTGGTCTGAGCCAGGCTAAAAAAATACAGCTTCTAGGTGTGAAGAAGAAATAATCATACAAATTAAATAAAATTAAACTGGCTTTATATATAATTATAGAATGTTACCTGGCTGTGACAAAATAAAATATCAGCTTTTATTTCCATAGCTAAATCAATAAAGTACTTCTAAGAGCTTGTCCTTGCTTTTTAGTGGAAATGGTCTCGGTCCCATGCTTTGAAGGCTTAGGAGCTTAGCAAGGTGCCTGCAGCTATTCACACTGCAATTCCTGCTTTCTTCCAGTCTGTTACTACCCAGCTGCTGGAAAGAAGTGGAAAGAAGCACAAGCTTCTGTCCCTCACCAGTTTCATAATGGAAAGGTAACCCTTTCACCAAACCCACTTCTTCCTCCTAGGGACACTCTGGAGGTCTTAATATGAAATAACAGGAACTTTTCTCCTAGGTATGGTGCTGCCTGCAGGGCAAAGAAAATGCACATCTGTGCAGAAGCTCTTATTGGAGCTGCTTGTTCTTTTGAGGGCTCCAAACAATATCAGTCTGTAAAGGCTGTCACAAATACTACATATTTGGTGGCCAAGGTGTTGTAGCATATGTCAAATTAACACAATAATTTATCCTCCTCAAAAAAACCCTGAGAAGAAAGATCCTTGGTGTAGTAAACACTTTTTTAAGTTAAAAAACTAAACAAACCTGTTATACTTTCACCTAGCTTTTTTGCTGCTAAATGTAGGGTCTCCATTGTGCCCATCTTTCTGCTCATCCTGCACCAGAGCTGGTTTCCTGCAGTGTTCCTCAGAACTGAACAAGCCTCTTCCTCCCATCTTGCTTGCCTTCCCAAGAAACTCCTCACTACTGATTTTGCTCTTCTTCCTCAGTAAAGTTCCAGAGCTCTCCTTTCTTTCCATGTCCCTTTAGCTTCCTATGTAATTTCTTTGCCTCACACAGACCCTCAGGTTATCTTTCTTCTCTACACAGAAGCACAGTTACAGCTCCCTGTGGTTTTTACTTCTCTGTCAGTCTTGTGCTCCCAGCTTTCAACCCTTTGTACCCACGTGTTGCTACCAGGAAATTCCTCTTGCTCCACAACTCCTCTTCTGTAAGCACTTCCACAAGCACTTCCCTTCCTGGGAGCATACTGTATGTACTGGTACACTCAGATTCACTCTAAGCCAGATGGAAACATCCCTCATTCATGTCAGTAAGATCTCAAGGAGATTTGGGCCTTCCCCAGTGAGAGACTTTGGGTACACAGCCATGTTGGTTACAGCACATATATCCTTTGTTGTTCCATTCCCATATATCTGCTAAATTCTAAATTCATCTTCTCACAAAAGCATTTTACATTTCACTGGGCTGATTCCTTTACTGGAGTGCATTGTGTAAGGGTACTCCAGTATGCCTCAAGCTCTTTGCTTGCCTCAGTTTTCCAAGTGGTTTTGTCGGAATAGTTTTCTTCTACAGAGCTGGCAAGTAAAGAACCGAATCCCTCGCTGCTTCTAACAAAGAATACAGATTGACATACATACGCTGGTTTATGTAGAAGACTTGTCTGTGTTACAGAAGTGTTTGTGGGATGCAGGGGGCAGCAGATGTCAAAGCAGAGGGAAAAACTTATTTGATGCTTCCCTAAGGAATTCCCAGTCAAATGGCTGAGGAGAAAGGAGATTGAAGAGGTTGGGGGATACTCATTTCCTTGTGTGCCTTTGAAAGTGCAAAAGATCATAAATAAAATTGAACTGCAATGTTGTAGTTGCAGGGACTCTTCATGGCAAGATTAGCTGTAAGAATTATTTCTAATTCTGAAATTACTCCTCATATATATTCCTGAAAGTGGGCAAAATTCTCTTGAATTTCAGGCCTGATACAAATTCTAAGAAAGGATTTAGCAGGTTGGAATTGTGTGGCTGAACTCAGAAACTGGTGTGTGCATTTGCAACAGGAAATGAAAACTCTGTGGGGATGAATGGACTAAATATAAGAGGAAGAATTAGGTTGGTCAGTTGATTTGTTACCACTGAGCTTCATTTCTTATTCCATAGTAGGGGATGTGTTTGATTTCTTTCCAGCACAGCAGATGAGTTAGAATTGAATTGTGTTTCCCATGAAGTTGACTAACATTTACGTCTGTCATTGCTCTTGGTCACTCACAGGCATTTGGAAAGTGACATGCTTGGTTGCATGGTATCGACTGCCTTCAACTAATGTCACTTCATTTATTACTCACTGCAGATAACTTATGATTCAGTTGTCAGTATCATGACCCCTTCTCCTCTCTCCCTTATTTTCTTTCACAAAGAGAAAATTGTGCCATTATTTAGAAGTGCTACTAGTTCTGTAGTGTGTTCTCCTGTGCATCAGAGCACTGTGCATACTCAGGGGTCAAATGCAGCTCACAGTCAAGCTTTCTCCTCTGTACATGTTTGTAGAGGGTGAACTGCACCATTGGTATCTGCACATCCTCCAGAAGCTTAAAGGCAGCAGGATCAATCCTATGTTGCTTTTTTTCCCTCCTTTTTATCCCATGAGTATAATATTGGCTTTATGGAAGTGATCAGAAAATTCAACTGAAAGTTTCAAAGTTCCATTCTGAGGAAAAAAGAGTCCTACAGCTTTGGCTAAATTTTTCAGATTCTGTGCCCTAAAATTATGGACTTCTGAACAAAAGGATTAAGATCTTGGGTATTCATTCGGTACTTCTGAGAGCAGGAAATGGAGGAATGGTGCAATCATGATATCCTGGTCTGACCATTTTGGTATTAAGAAGATCATGTATGGAAGCTGCTTTTGCACACTATTGATAAGGATGTTGCTTCTGGTGCAAGAGTGTAGAGCAGGTCATGTACCCAGAACAGAAGTAAATCATAAGACATCCCAAAAATATCACGTCCTATATGGGCTGTAACAGACAGACTGAAACATATGTAGAAGGACATGCTTCTTCACTGTAGATTTACTGAGATGGGATATAAGCAGTTTCCCTGCATAGGAAAACAAATATTTTTTCTGAGAACATTTTTCTTAGAAAGGCCAACTCTGTACAGGAAACCCAAATCATCTTTTTACAGAAAATAATAAAAAGTACTCTTGTTTCTAGTTTAGTGATACATTAAAAAACCTGAAAAGTAACAAAATACATCTTTTTCCTTAGTGGATCACTTCTAGTATTCATATTGTTAGCTATATTGCTTCTGCATACCCAGAAATGTGTGATTTCTTGTCCTAAGCCCTAAATAAAATCGAGACCCCTGTGTTTGGATATATATATATATGGTAAAGATGTATTGGTAAAGAACACTTGCTTATCTTTCTGTGTACTTCCCAGCAGTAGGGTTGCCAGTGTGTAACAAATATTCCTGATGTGAAAAATCACATAAGAGAAATTTTTCTCACAAAATTTATGCGAGTGCCCAAGTTACTCTTAGTCATCATCGTAATCTCTAGGCTGTCTTCCTTAAAAGCATGGATGTTCCTAGGTGTTTTTTTTCCTTTTCTGTGGTCCAGAAATGCCTCAGGATAAAGCATAATGATTACGTGAGCATGTATAATGAGAATGTTCCTATTTTGAGACCTTTGGTAAGAGGAGACAAAGACATGAGGATGCAGCTGCAGCAGAAGTGGATGTGAAAGCTTGGCAACTGCATAGCAAGAAGACGTGGTTTTCATCTCAGTTGCACAGAGGGAAGCACTTCATTCAATATGTTTTCTGTTCTCCTTACTTAGAAAGTTTTGAACCTACAGGCTTCTGGGGTAGAGGTACACAGAGAACATTCATTACAAGTAAATAAAGACAAACTAAACACCACTTGAAGGACTAAAGTTTTTTCTGAATATATTAAGATGCTGAAATGCATCTCACAGTGAGAGACCCACAAGACACAGAATCAGTCAGTCTGGTTCTGAAAGTACTACTTGGCTATTGAATTTTTCATCTGTTTTGTGAGAGGATTTCATGCTTTCCAGTTTTTTTTTCTGCTAAAGGGCACTCACAACAAACAGTGTTTGGGAAATGTAGCTTTCTCTGATAGCACAGGCAGAGACTATTCATAAGTTTTTGACAAAAGTGCCTGAATAGCAAGGAGTAATGTGTTTGGTCTTTCAGGCTCCTGCATGGAGTGGAGTTGCCACAGTGCCAATGCTGGGAACCTTTTGATATTTATTGAGGAATAGTTTGTCCTTCCAAGCAGAACAAATCTGGTGTTTTGTGTGTGTTAGACAGTAGAAAGATCAGAAGCAAAATTAGGTTTCACAAATACTTAAGGTGGTGATTTATCTATTTTCTAACAGATAAGAGTGAGGAACACTGACATTAAATGTTGACTGTGGCACCTGCTCACAACTGAGCACCCTGAAGCATTATTTCCCTCAACACAAATTGTTTCAGGAGAATTATTTGTTCTTTTCCTGTCATTTATTTAAAGAAATTCTCACCAGATTCTGAATCATTTCCCCGCAAAGGGATGGCTATGCTGTCAGCAAAAGAAGACTCAAAGACTAACAAACTAGCTGTCTTTTAGAGAAAATGCCACTGGTAGTTTACTTGCCATTGTTTTGTCTGGGGACATTTACCTGAATATCTGATAGATCATTAATTGGGTTTTGCTTTTGGCTGTAGTCAGTTTTCACAAGCAGAGCATTTCCTACCCCCATGCACACCTGGGTAGTCTGTTGTGCATTCTGGGTGATCCTGCGGGCATTTCAGAGGCACATATGAGAGGATTAATACTCTCAAAACCTCCTTAACACTGTCTTGGCCCAACAATGACCTGCAAAGTTAGTCCTGGTGATGGAGTGCTAGCTGGGATGCCAGCCATAGCCTTCAGTCTCCTAACTGGTAGATGAGCCCTTCTGGGACGTGCACCTGCCTTCCTACTATTGACCCTCTGCAGACAGCCTCCATCCCTGCCCAGTTTCCTTATACTTTTGGGTAGACTGGGCTTTCGTTACAGCAAAAAGGGAACTGGCATAATACAGAACTTTGTGATTTGGAAATCTGGCACTGTTCTTTTGGAACTGTGCTCCATTAGTCTGGTGAGCAGTCACACAGGAGAAAAATGACAACAGTAATTTGGAAACTTGGAGAAGCAACTGCACACAAGCATTGGCAACATGGCAACATTATCTTTGTCTTGGATAAGGCTGGAGCAAAATGGGTTCAGTGAAGCAGAAGATGCTGGCAGCAGGAGGAGGAGGAATGGATTTGAGAAAAATAGATGCTGTGCACACTGTAATTGTTGTTTACTCTGTGAAGAGGCATGAATAATACTGTGCTTAACAGATGCAAGGAGATGCCAGAAAGGTAGATATTTTCCAATGAATGTCTTAAAAAATGTAAAGGTAGAAACAGATGAAGAGCAGAGAAATTCTGTATACTTATTTGGATGTAGGCCTTAGAAAACACTGATAAAAGAGAGCCTCAGAAATGAAATTAAAGAAATCCCATAGAACATTAATGAACAAAATGGCATTTCTCTCAAGTATAGCTGCAAACTACTTTGAATAATGTCTGTCATATGTTGGGAGTTGAGCTTAAGTTTTTGGTTATATTGACCTATAAATGGACTTACATTTTGTAATGTCAATTCTAAGCCTCTTGGGGTCCCTCATCTTTCAAATGTATTTCGAGAACATGCTGTGCTAGTGCAGTGTAGATAGAAAAAAACAAAGGTAAAAACCCTTAATGGTAAATGTTATGTATATAATGGATGTATTTTTAGATAACTAAATTTTAATTATGGCCACCAGATGGATGGATAATGATCAGCTGATTTTCTGTCTGACAGATGTTCTAGATTTGTCCAGATTTGCATACTTTTTTATTCAAGTAGATAAATCAAAATTCACTTATGTGGGGGCACGTCAGACTGTGTCCTTCGTAATTTTCCTGGGTTGTCTAGTATTATGCACTGAAGGGAGATTACATCAGAGGGGAAAGAGATGTGCTGGAGAGGAAAGGGAGGGCTTTGAAACAAGTGCAGAAGTGCAAACTGTACTGCAGACTGTACTGCAGAAGAGAGTAGCTTCATATGGCATGAGTTGTAGACCAGATTTTCTCCATTTAAAAAGTAATAATTTAGGGGCCAAAACATCCATGCAAGAGCTGAAAAGTGGGGAGATGAAAAGTCCCAAGGCAGAGAAAGTGTGTTTTGATGTTAATGTCATCCTGTAGGTCTTACTGAACAGCAGCCTACTCACAACAGTACTTTTGGCTCCACCATATTAATTAAATGAAATTCATTATGAAATGAAATGGGCAGGAAATGCAAGCATGCTGATATTTTGGCATTGAGAGTAATTTTGACAATTTTACTAAACAAAAGGAGACCCCAAACATTTTCTGTTCTGAAGTGTAATTTACAGTCTCTTTACTTTCTGTGGTGAGCATATGAGGAAAAGGATTTAGGACACCTAGAGTTTAATAAATATGAATATCCACAAAAGCCATGAGACTGTGTATATAATCATGGATTCGTTCTCCTTCCTTTCATATTTTGTGCCAAGTGCTGATCTCACACTCTGATAGTATAATGCTAAATCTAACTGAGAATGTCAAGGCATGTTTGACCATTGGACTGGATCATCTTAAAGGTCTCTTCCAACCTTGATGACTCCATGATTTTTACTTGCTTTCTGAAAAATGTCATTCTTGAATGCCCATGTATAGCTTCTACATTTTGCCACTGATGGAAAAGTTTCATTTGGATTTTACCTGTTTTTCTGCAGAGCAGGAACCTTCTGCTAAATTTCCAGGTGAGACCTTGCCCTTAGTGCCCTTGGTTAAAGCAAGCAGTTTACTTGCATGTTCAGGTTGCCTCTCAGACTTAGCGGTCCTACTTGTGCCTTTGTTTCTTGTCAAGAAGGATTCATTTCTTCTATTACAAGTTACTTAGAGATATAAAGAAAATTAAGAACATTTCTTCTTGGTTTTGGATTGATGAAAGACACTTTGATGGAGAAAAGAAAGTATTAGAAATGGCAGGTTATTGTCAGTAATCTAAGTTCTGCCTTTCCTTCCTGCACATCAGAGCAAGTAATGTTTGATAACTATTTGTATAATTTTTTCTATCCATGAAATGAAAGCAATAATATTTTCCAAGCATGGCAGAATTTTAAAAGGGGGACTGTGATGCTCTGCTTCTTTTATGATCAACACTAACATGATTGACACTTTCCATATCCAGTTCTTAGTCTAAATACAGCCAGTTGTCAACCACAAGCTGACAGCCTTCAGTCAGATTGGTCTCCAGTACCATCTGTATCCCTTCCCACACAAAATGTTGACCATATTTACACAGAGACAACATTCCTGCTCCCACATTGCAAACAAAATTTCATTCATATGGAACAAGTAACTATTGTTTTGAATGGAGTAATGGATACCTAATTATTATAAATTGGTCTGTTAATTATCACATTATTGTGTAAATTGATTACATTATACCCTTTTGGGACTGCTAAGGGCAGTTTTCACACTCTTTGTGCCACTTGCAGCCAAGTATCCTTCTGGTCTAGGTGTTCACACTTCATCTGTTGATAGTGACCATGCAAACATCTCTGAACCTGATTGAAAGCCCATTGTAATCCTCAGTTTTCCCATTCTGCTCAATGGGCTTTGAGACAGGGATTGCAGGAGCAGAATACAGTTGGTTTCATTATTTCCAGGATTCAGTTATTTATTAGATAGAAGTCACATGCTCAAGTGAAGGTTAAACCAGGCTAACAAGCAGCAGAGGAAAACAAGTGGTTTGATATGTGAAGGATAAAGAAATTCTACAAAGAGTTTCATTTTGTGCTTTGAGAGGTCATTTTATGTAGTTTGCATCTTTGTGAAATGAGTTTCTTCTAACAAGATTCTAAATAAGAATCTGAACAAGATTCATAATAAGGAAAACATGCTTTACTTCACACAGACTGTATGACAACAGAGTTTTAGTTTCTTCCAGGTGGTTGTATGGCAAAACGCTTAAAAGAAGAGAATAGGTCACAGTAAAAGGGAGATGGCTGGCAGAAACAGCTGTTGCTGACCCTATTCACAGTTTTCTTGTTGGTGCAGAGTTGTTTATTGTGCTAGTCTGATGTGCAAATGGCACGGTAATGACATGCACAGACACTCTTGTATCCTCTTCAGGGGAAGAAATAAAGCTTAAACACTCAGTATTGAAATGTATTGTTTTTAATAACAAAAGAACCATTGGGCAAAGCCTCTGGCTATTGGACCATTGAGCAGGTGATTAGCATCCATCAGGCTACAGCTGTTTTCTCCTTCTGTTTGTTACATATGCAGATGTTGCTATGAGGAAAGGAGTCAGCAATGACTGATGTAGAGCCTGTGGTCACAGATTTTGCCTCATCAGGACGGTCAGGCCGCCGAAACGCCTTACCAGATATCCTGGGCTCTCCTGCTGGTGCTGGGACTTCAGACCTGCCACACAAACTGGCTGAGCTCTCTGTTTCAGAAGGTAATGGCTAGGCATTCAGAAAAGGACATTTATATGAAGTCATCCTTTGCTTTTTTTTAAGACTTCCACCACCGTGCAGTTTTGTTACCAATACTACTATTCCTTTCATCATTTAGAATTAAATTCAGCCTTCCAAAGCAGTTATCACCTGTGCCTCCAGATGAGACAAGTTAATATTAACCCATATCCATCCACAGATCCAGTGTTAGCGGCTTTAGGGAAACAGCTCAATGCTGGGAACTGAATTCCAGTTCCCTTAAGGGTGAGAAAACACAGTTGTGTGTCCGGGCAACTTGGAAAACACGTGACTCCAGCTATAAATTCCAGTGTACTACTGCACTGAGATAACTTTGCATAAGACAGCAGAGCTGTGCTGTTGGTACAACGACAGCTCTCAGAATATACAGGCATATACATTAAGAGTAGTGTTTATAGTATTTTACTCCTGCTTAGCAGGCTTTCAACTTTGCTGTCTGAGACCAGTGTCCTGTTTTGCCATGTCCTCTAATTTGATAAGGTGCTCTGTTGATATAGCACAGGTCTAAATCAACACCAGCTTTGTGAGTTCTTTTTACTTTCAGAGTAACTTCGGATGAATTTTTAGAAAAATTCTGATTTCTAATGCCTAAGAAACAAAAAATATGGACTGGCCCTAAGCATGGTCTGTTCCTATTTTTTTTAATCTGAATCAGAATTTTTTTCAGAAAACCTTTTCTTCTCATGCCGATCACTGTTGCTGTTGTGGTGCCACCACAACAGATGGTCCCATATCCAGGAGCAGTGATGGTATGAGAGCAGCAAAGGGGAAAGCAAGCCTGTGCTAAGGTGCAAACAGTCCATGAATCTGAAGTAGATCATTAAAGAGATTCCTAGTCTCCAGGGTTGCATATCCTCCTTTTACAATGCCCAGAGAAATTACAGGATGCTAGGTGGACAGCCTCCTAAAGCACTGTAAAGGCCAGGAAGAAGGATTTATTTGATCTCAAGTTGTTATTTTGGTGATTTAATTTATAGTCATGTGTTGAGGGTTCTGTAGTCTAAACCCCACATGGGCCTATCTACTGCTGAGCATGGAGGAAGAACATTTCTTGGAGGAGTGAGAAAGGTGGAATGACCATATCCTGACTTGAACCAGAAGAAGTGAGGAAAATAAGAATCTAAATGGATTCTGGAAGAAGGTACTATTTTGTCTTGAGGAAACATTTTTTCCTATAAACATGAAAATTATGTCCCTGCAAAACAAACAGGAAAGAGTGCAAAGTCTTTTAATAAGAAAACTTATTGCATGGCATAAGATAAATATCTAGCCCTCCAGATGACACAATAGTCCTCCTCTCCTGGTCTCCATCCAATTCATTAAGAAGAAGAAATGAAACACAACTATGTTAGTTTTAGCAAAATGTACTGATGCTTTCTTAGAAATACAGGACCAGCACTGCCAGGATTTGAAGAACAATTAAGAACCTGGAATTGTCCTTGGCTTTTGTCATTGACATGTGCCAGGGCATTTGGAAGGCAGCATATTCTGTTATCAGCAGTTTACAGTAGTGATAAGAAGTGAGTACAGAATGCAGTTAGGTCCACTCTGACAGCTTGGGTGCTTTCTGGGGATAGGAAATCCACAAGTATCAGATGGGAATTTCAGCTTCATTGTGTTGTAAGTTAAAGTTTTGATGAGACAGCAAGCAAACTAAGGAGAATTCATCAAAATGGAGAGACAGTTTTGAAGTTCAAATGTGGTGGCAGGGAAACAGTTTGTGAAACATTTGGGACTCTAACAGGCATTTCTTTTGTCTATTTCTGACTTTAACAATAAGTAGTTTAAAAAGGAAAGTCATTTGCAGCTCCAAACAAAGAAATTAGATAAATGAGAGAAGTGGAGAAGATGGAACATGTGGCTATATAAAGTATGCCCTATTTTGTTGCTACTCTCAAATTCAGATTCAGTGAAGATTATGGGAAATGGTGATGAGGACTCTCCATCTTGTTTCAAATTTAGCTAATGTTCATTGGATCATACATTTCCTCTTTCTAAAATGCTGTCAGCTACTGTGAAAAGTCAGGAACAGGATGTGCTAATACTTGCTGGTTTAGAAGAGAAAAGAGACTTTGCTCTATTTTTTTTTTTTTTTTAATACACAAGGACCATACCTGTATGATGTAAATATCCATGTGCTCTGTAAGCCACATAAAGTTGACATTCTTGTGACATGAACAGAAGATATCCTGGCACCAGCTATTTATCTTGGAGCCTAACTCTGAAATGCAGACCATCTGTATCATATCTGATCCTCCTTTGGTGGTGTGTAAGTTTTGGAGTGCTGAGACTTTCTACAGGTGGTCTGGAACCACGTTGAATAGTTGATAGGTGTCACTGGTGATCCAAAGAGGAGGCTGCAAGAAGTTTGAGAGCAAGAAGCTATACTGGTCTTCCACATTTGGTAACCTGTGTTAGGGCACCATTCTGCCAATAACACTCAGCAGCTCAACTAGCACCTATTGCACTCCAAAGTGCCACCAAGTATGAGGTTAGATTTCCTCTAACAAACTGTTTTCCTCTGCCCTGTCTGAAAGACTCCACTGATATTAGATGTCCAGCTTGCACAGAAAAAGCCAAGAGAGGATATTACTCTGTCTCCCTTTCCATAACAGTGGTGTGCTGCATAAGGCTGGAGGGTGTCAAGTAACTCGGTTCTTTATTGCTATATAACTCCAAAGCCTCTGAATCTCTGAGCAGACTTAAAACATCAAGTAGTTTCTATCAAGGGCTTTAGCTGATGAATTGTGTACAGCATTATATATTTGCTGTAATATGTAGAGACCAAGATATATAACTTTTTTGGGTGTTTTTGATATTTTATGGCAAGTGAGAAAATGTACCCCTTAGATTATGACTGTGGAGGAGATGGAGGAGTATAAAGTGGAGGACTGTACAGCCAGATGTGCTGAGCAGGCCTCTCCTTGTTCCCAAAAGCTATGGGCTGCCATAGGTTTGGGTATGCTATTGCCACTGGTGCTACCATGTGGGGCTTGAAGGTAATGTGAAAATTATTATTATGGTTTGCAAGGAAACCAAGGCAAGAGGAGTTTCTGCTTCTCAGTGAGTAAACTTGATCAAAAGAAACAGCATGGAACAGTACATATAATGACTGGGGAGCTTTTATTTATACCAGTCATGCAAGCATTCTACTCTAATCTGTGGAAAAGTGAACTTCCACTTCAGAGTAACAAAAAATCTTGGGAAGACAGGGTAAATTCACATAGGTATTTCTTGTCAGAGAAGGTCAGACAGAACACTGGCATGTCCATAAACTGAAATATTATCTACCTGAGACCACACAGTGCTCAAAGGAATGTGATGTTTTAATTTGATTTTGGAAATTACCCCCCCTAAAAAAATAACAGTAATACAAAGTCATTTCCAATCTACTTTTTACAGACAAATGCAGATTGATCAGCCTGTGCAAGAAGTGGGAAAATCAACACCATCAGATGCCTCTCAAAGTTAATCTCTTGAGTTAATCTCTCTTTCTAAAGCACCCATGACTGTGGTAGTAAAGAGCCAGTCCAAACAGAGATGATCAGTGAATCCAAATAAAAACACATTAAAAAAAACTGTGAGAATGTGCATGGTATAAATGTTTAACTCTATCTCTGTTTAGATGCAGGAGCAGAGGGTGGAGAAGTGTCATCATCCAAAGCCTTGCTGGAAAGTCAAGAGGCAGAAGGAAAACGCAATGATTCCTAACACCTAAGGACTCCTGGGTTAATGAATCCCATCAACAGACTTCCCCGTTTCCCTGTGTCACCCCTTATGAAGTGTGGTAGCAACTTTAGCAGCACAGACATGACTTGCCAACACACTTGTACCTAGATGATTATGTGGATGGCATACAGTTCTTTCCACTGTCGTCATCCTAAAGCAATGTTCTACATATCCAAATAGAAAGAAAACTAAAGAATGTATCTATCTCTTGTTTTCAGTTCTCTCTAGTTTTGGTTATAGCATTCATCCTAACTAATCTTCTTTGACAGTTCCAATTAATATACCTACCAGGAACTAATCATTATTTCAAAATAAAAATTCTGTTTCTTAATTTCCCAAACCAGTTTCTTTCTCTCTGGCACAGAGAAGTGTTCACTCCCCACAAAGAGATATTAAGTATATATTAGATTACAGACATTATCTGTAATTTATCTCCTGAGATTTTTGTTCTCATTTGACATATGTAGATGGGTGTGAGAAAAAAATTAATTACATAAAATAAAATTTTCTCCTACTCCTGTCGCCAGAAGGTTTTATGAACTACATAAACTTCAGTGTTTGTTTTCAGATTCTCCTTACCTCTGTTTGATTATGGCAAATTATCTCAGTTCTCCCACTCTTAGCAATCTTGCCACTTCGGCCATTCATTTTCATGCTGAATATTGTAGCTTTCATGTGTACCTAAAGTAAAGTAGGTATGTTTGTATATGATGAAAACTGTTTAATCTCACTGTGGAAATAAATATCTATAATATTTTCTGTCTTCAGTTGATTTCTTAATGTTCCTCCCGTAGGACAATATCTAAAACCGAATAATTAATATTTCTTTTATTTCATCTGTATTTTGCTTTCTTGTCTGCTGACAGTGAAAAATGTTTCAATCATTGTGATTTTCACAAAAATTTTAGGCAAAGTTTTTTCTCTACTGAAAGGACTTGTTTTGTTTTGGCAGCCATGCTCTTGAAAATTGGCATTCATTCCCTTGTTGTAGGAGATTTAAGATTCAGGTACAAACATAAACCGCCACAATTCCTCAAGCAGCAGCCACTTACGTACAGCATGAAAACAGCAGAAGCATCTCTGATAGGTACATCCCACATGTGACTGGTATTCCATCTATGAAATATTTGTGTAATCTAAACCTGGCAGAGAGCTTGTAAGGCACAACTTTCATTCCTACTGTGCATTTACTCATACCCTGGCTTTTTGGGACCATTCAATAAAGGATCCAGTTTAATTCAACTGAACTGACAATTAGTTCCCTCCTCTTAAACCTGTTTTCATTTAACAAGTGCAACATCCCAATTTTTTTTTCCAATTTTGAAAGGTAAAATAACCTATTCCACTGGATCAAAACAGGTGGCTTAAGAAAGGGTCGGGAGTGAACTAGCTGATACTAGAGCACCAGAGCCGAAAACCACAGTGGAGAGGGACTACGAGATAACTGTATTTGTGGTACACACTCTTCTTCTGGGTTGTAGTCCCATTCTCCTGTACCAGCCTCCTTTACAGCATGACAGTACATAAAAATGGTAAATTAGAGGAAGCTGTGGTGATCCCATCAATATCAAGATTATGAGTATCACTGAAACATAAGTCCTTATATGCTTTGCTCTTTGGGTCATGGCGTATATCAAATTCTGCACTTCCTTCACACTTACAGCACTGGATAAATTTAGTTTCTTCTCTGATACAATACAGACATTGAAATTTGGGTTACAGGAATAGATACTTCAGGTACTTTGTTAATCTAAGCTAGTTTGAAGTTTTCGCTATAAAAACACTAATTATGAACCAGCTGAATTTAGCAAATTATTCATGTGCTAAATTCTATGTAAAAAAATCCCCAATCTATAGCTATATACATAAAAGGCATTAACTGCTCACAAATGCAAGTTGTCATCTTATTGCAGGGGTTCCATACTGTTGTCTACTTACCGCAAAAATTTCATACCTTCTTCATAGTTCTTGTGGGCAGCTCCTCAGAGCACTGACTCTTTCTTCTTCACAAAGTAGCCAACTGACTCTAGTTCCCTTCCAAAGGCGCGAACCCACTCTTTTATAGCACTCTTCTTCTCACTGGGTACAGCTGTGGCCTGTTAAAGTCAGGCCTGTTCCTAATATTTGATAATTGGCCCAGCTGCAACTCCTTAGTAGTAAGATTACTTTCTACACTATCCTTATTTTCTTATATTCTATCCCCTTACAAATGTATAATTTATAACTAGTCAAGAATGCTTGACACCTGGGGGAATTTATTGTAAGCACTCAGGTGTTTACTTTGTACTTGAGCTAAATAAACCTGCCTTTGAAAATATGTTGCATATAAAAAAGAATTTTAACAGCAAATTTGAAAAAATGCAGTAGTAAAAATTAAAATTTAAAATGGAATTTAATTAAAAGCAGGATGAACATTTTTAAAAGATCTGTAATATGTTATGTGTGTATTATCTAACTGCAAATTAACCAAGTTACAAATACAGAAATGCTTCTTTGCCATGTGCATGTACGGTTTGTGTCTAAACAAGTATTAGTCTAGACTGCATGAGAGATCTCTTTTCTAGTTAGTTGTAGCAATAAGAATATTAAGTAATGCCTGGATTTTACCAAATTTCTCTAGTTATGAGCCAAATGCATATTTCTGACCACTATAAACTGACTCACAAACTGACTGATGTAGAAGACATTGTACTGTATGAACTTTGGTCTTCAGAGCAGAGTTTATTAGTTGTGCATGATTCTTGCCTCAGGCAGAAGGGAGCTCACCCCTTTAGGCTGTGTGAGGGGCTTTGTGTCATGCTGGGTACTCTGGGGCTTGGGCAGAGTTACTGTCTTAAGCACAGCTGAAGTTGGGGGAAGCTTTGGTTCATTTTCTTGTTAGTGTGCTGAAGACAGATAATAGTCCTACTAAACTTTGGCTGAGTCTGTAAAGAACAAATGAAGTGGTTCTGAATATGTTTGTCACTGAGCCAGTTTATCCAGTTTCAACCATTATGCAGGCTGTACCAACCTCCCTTAGTTCAACTAATGGGTAATTGAGAACACTGCATTCTCTTGGTTCACATGGCCACAGTGTTATGGCCCTGAATCAACTGGGTATTTTAAAACATGCTTGACTTAAATGCAGACAGGTTTCACAGCAGTCAATAGAACTACTTAGGTGCCTAAAATTGGGTACATACTTAATTACCTTGATAAATGACAGCAGTAAACTTCTATTAAGGCTAATCTGGTATTATAATGCATTAATCCCAACTTCCATTCCAGCAAGTTTGGAACAGGTAATAGCATCTTTTTCATCATCTTACAGCACTATCCTGGGCTTTCACAAAGCAAAGAATTTCATTTTAGTACCAAGCAAAAAAGGTAATTTTGTTGTGCCCTGTGGTGGTGTGTGATGTAACGTTGTTTGATTTGGTCTGGTTCATCCTGAATAGTTTCCCCCTCTTTCCCTGGAAATCCCCAATTTCTTATCGTTATTTGTCTATCATGTTTCCCCTCCCCTATCCATCAGATGTGTCTTGTTGTCCCCACCCCTGGCCTTTGTCCATCACTTGGCAGCCCTGCCTTTCCTTCTAGAACCTTCTCCCCAGGGTGTCAAGTGATTGGGCAAGGGCAGGGACCCCTCCCCAGTTTTTTGCTGATTTGTTAGCCTCATGCGTTCATCAAACTATGTATCAGTTTTTCCATACCCTCATTTGCTGTCGTGTTGCCCCTCCCAGGCCCTCCCCCTTCCCTTATAAGCTGTCACTTGCCCTCAGTTCGGTGCTCAGTCCTTCTCCCTCCACCCTGCTTCTTCTCCCCCTTCGACCTTCCTCCAATAAACCTGCCAACCCTTCCTGAAGGCTGAGTCCTCCTTTCCTTGCCTGCGCCTCCCTGCGTCTGCCGCCCTCCTTTGCTCTCGCATCGTGGATCTCTTCGGGACCCATAGGCGCGATAGGAGCTCCGGGCTCCTCAAGCGCCCCTTCGCCGCTGATCGGGGCTGAACGTGAGCCGGGCAAACTCATCACCCCAGCACCGCAGCAGTGCCCATATTTTAGAACATAACTGGGCAATTATCCATTCTTATCCACTCAGCATGCCAAAAAAAAAGGCAGGAAGTACCCTTGTAATTTTATTGTGCATATCTAAAACAATTTAGGTATTTTGAATATATAGAAAAATTGCCTTGATGTTTTCCAGATATCATTAAGAAATTACAACTGGGCTTGGTTACTTAAAAATTACAAGAGAGCAGTGGCTATAAGAGGCTTAAACTACCCTTTACCATTACTATCATTTTACCTACCACGATTAGTAGGCTAAATAGCCTTTATGTATCACGCACATAAAGATGAATACTTCAAGATTTAGCAAATTAATATTAGTTCATATTCCTCTCTTCTGTCTGCTAGTGCTCTGTGTGTGATAAAGTCTATGAAACAGAATTGAACAAAGACTTGTCCATGGATTTCTCCATGTGTGTTCAGTGAGCATAAGCCCCAGAGAGTGGTGAGTGTGGGTTTCCCTGGGTCCAGACAGCACAGACCAGTAGGGCTGAGCCCACCGGGACCCCAGGGCACTTGCTCTGAAGCAGAAATAGCAAAGGCTTAAACTGTCCTGCCATCTAGTGGGATCCTGAGCCTGCCAGTAGGCTGTGCAAGGCAGTGAGGGGAGACACGTTTAAGAGACCTCAAACCCAGCTGCTAACTGGGCTGATGAGAGGCAGAATGTCTCTAGCATGTCCAATACCGTTCACTTCAGGAGTTTTGCTGTGGGCCCAGAACCTTGGTGCCTCTGTATACAGAAATCCATGTGATTGCAAGCAGGAGGCATCTTGTGTTTCAACCCATAAACTCATACTGTAAAACAGGTGTCTGAGTCTGGCTTGCAGCCTACCTTGCTTTAGGTGGCCACTCTGCAATTTGGGCTTGGGTACAAATCCCACCACAGATGACTGTTTTCACCGTTTTTAGGTGTAATTGTGTTTCATCTTCTCAACCTGCATCTTTTCTACTTTCGTTAGTGAGTAGCAATGATTACTGAGAGCTCTTCCTTTACTGTCTTGGTTTATTTCCCTCTTCAGCCCAGTGGGGACCATCCCAATGGATGTAAGCAACAGGAAGCCTGAAGGCCGCCACTTCACCTTGGCATGTGCCACATCCTGATGCCAGATCTCTGGATTGTAGTGCAAGACTTACATTTGATAAATAGTGTTGTGGGGTTTCATGGTTGTTGTTTGTGTGGTTTGCGTGTCTGTGTGTGTCTGTGTGTGTGTGTTTATTTCTTTGTTTGTTTGTTGGGGGGACAGGGGTTACCTGTGTGCTGTGGGCTTTCTGTATTAAATATATTTATAATAATTGCTTGCAATGTAAAGGCCCTGATGTGAGGATTTGGACAATCTTACCAGTGCTTCATTCCTGGGGCTCTGCTGTGCAAGGATTGATGCTATAAATCCAGAGTTTATCACACAATGTATGGGAAAGCTAATCTGTGAAAGACTAGCTTGACCCTACTGTGTAGGGCTTTCTGTGCTTTTATTTCCAGACTCCTCGGGCATGTTTATCAATGATATATCAGCAGTGTAAACCTAAAAAGAAGGAGCATGTGAACTGCTGCTAATGCCCAGCAGTATTCCAAAAGCAGTTTCCCAGTAACGCACCCAGTTTCCTAAGGGTGCAGCAGCATTCCCGAGGGATGGGCTCCGCAGCCGTCAGGCGGCACCACAAGATGGCGCCCGAGCCCGCTCCAGCCACACAGCCGGGCCCTCGCCTTCCTCACAGCCTCTGTCCGGCTCCCGGCTCCCTGGGCACGGTGGACTTCGGATCTCCTTCCGGACCTGATTCTCCGGATCGCTGCCCCGAAGAAGAGCGGGGGCTGTGACAGCGCCGCGGGACGGAGGACGGGACTCCCCCGGGCGCTGGCGGCAGAGGGCGCCCTTGCCTGGCGCGGCCTTCGCTCTAGCGGCTGCTCGTCCCCACACGGGCCCTGGGCGCCGCAATTCCCGCGGCTTCCCAAGCAAGGGGATGGGGACTCAAGAATCCAGTCCTATCCCGTTCCTTCCTTCCCTCTTGATTTGTCCTCTTATTCCGTTCAAAGCTTATACATCTGCTCCTTTCCTGTCTTCAGTGCTCAGCCCTTGCTTCACTCACACCTCAAGCTCAACATCCAGCGTTAGTTCTTTCAAAACTCCATACAAGAAACTAATCTCTTTAATTACCTCCATATTCACTAAAATAAGATGGTAGAAAGACATTTCTGTTCCTCTCACAAAGTACTGGGTAAATTTTACTTTATCAGACAGATTCATGAGACACCCTTGAGCCAGGCCCAGAACGGCCCTTGTCTCTTACACAGAGACAGGGAAAGCTTCTGTGGAAAACAAATAACATGTCATTATGCAAGTAGAGGTGCTGTTGCAATCTAAAAAAAGTGCTGAAATAAGTTTCTTCCAGGCATCTTCTTTCAGACAGCCTTTGAACTTTGCATCTTTTTTTTTTTTTTTTTTTACAAAGGATGAAATGAAATGTTGGAATGTAAGAAGGAGTATATTTAAGGGAGGGAAGACAAAGGGCAATGAGGTGGAGTTCAAGGCATGACAGTTGCACCATGTTTCTGCTCCATAGCCCTTCTTTAATCAGAGCATCTGAGCCAGTCATGGTGCGAGCAAGTCAGCCTGGTCCTGCACCCTCCACTGGCTCTGGACTCTGGATGTTTTGAGCTCTGGGTGCAAGGCTGATCAGTCACTCAAGAAAGTTTCAAAGGTCTGGAGGAAGATGCTATTAGAAGCCTTGTTTAAATATTACAAGATTAGTTAATGATTTTGACCACAGAGGGTCTGGTTTATGTTTACTGTTGCCACACTGAGGGGGAAACCTTTCATAACATGTACACATGAATGTAGGGAATTAAAGGAACAGTGGCAGTATCTATAACTCCCTACTGGCACTTAGTGCAGTACAGTCCACAAAGTGAGTCCCATGATGATTCAGGCAGGGACTACATGCCTGCTTTCCTTTCTGTGTATATCTGTACTTTTTCCTATAACAGACTGGATTTGGCAAACTACGAACCTACACTTAGCAAGTAGGATGTGTTTTTAAGTTTCCTGGTATAGACTTGTCTATTGTGACCAACTCATGTGATTTCTTGCATAATCCAGGATATAGAACTTCTCTGAATTACTTCCTGCATCATGCCCAATAGCTGTGGTTGTTCACATAGTTTACAATTTACAGGGTTGAAAAGTCTTGTAAGGCAGTTTGAAAGCTAGCCAAAGGCTTAAGTCTCCCCACAGCTAATATGCACTTCATTTTCAATATAAATTTCTGTAGGTCTAACTTTCCTTCAGTGACTGGAGTTTTGTGTACCAGACTGAAGAGACCACCATTTCTCTGGATTGTCTCCAAACATCTAGTATGACCAAAATTTTCCCCAAACTTGTCTTGGTTGTAGTCCTTATTTAAAGCTAGTTATGAGCTATCGTAACCCTGCAATGCTCAAGCTGGTCTAAAATTTTGTGTTTCAGGAAATTTATGTATTTAGACTCATGAAAACTCAGCAATGAGTCAGGGTTTGGTCACAAACCAATATGTAAAGCAGGGATATGGTAGCACTCTTGAATGAATCAAGTTAGGTATGTAATTCCAGCTAGGTCACCCAGCATGAGGTTTCATTTCAAATGCCTGATCTGTATCAGGCATTTATTCATCCGTGACAGGCCCATAAATTGATAACCTAATTAAATTATTTATCAAGACTGGATTTCATATATTTCTCCAGATGCACTACCAGTGCTCTTTAAAACTTCTGAGGAAACAGTTTGCTCTGAGTGAGAGATTCCAATTTAGAGGACACAAACCCAGAGGAGTGTGGCTCCAGCTGCATCTGGGAGATCATATCTGGCTCCAAAAGGCTGTGACTGTGTCCTGTCAGTCCCTAGCTCAGTGGAAGAGAGGAGGACCTTAGTAATATCCAAATGCAGGTAGTTAATGAGCTGAGTTGTAACTTTGCAACTGTTTTACAAATCCAGTAGTTGTTCTCTTAAATTCTTGAATTCTTGAAACTCAGTGAAATAAACCTGATTTTACTTCTTGCCTAAATCTCAGCTGGCACTGAGAGTGATTTCAGTATATTATAGAAAATCGAGTGCTTCAGATGGACAAACCAAATGAAGGTATATTAAGCCATTCCAAAAATTTCTTAAATTCAGCCCTGCAAATTGCACAGTTGTTTCTTGTTTTGCTGAAAGGATTTACCTTGGGATTGATTAGCTTGAGATTCATTATACTGAACTCCAAATACTCATGCTTATTTACATATTTGACAGCCTCCATGGCGTATTCTAGGGCTACAGAAAGAGAACATGATATTTGTGATGTATGACAACTTATACCTTTAACACTGTAAAATTTATATTGATGACAAAAATCATTCCCTCCTTTGCTATAATACAGAGTCCTTGGACCTTAATACAGAGGGTCTTTCTGCTCTAATAATATTCTCACTAGTCTTCCCTGAACACCAAATCTACATGTCTCTCAGAATCAGCTGCAACAGGTGAAATGCAAGTCACCTAATCTCTTTAAACCTATGTGCTATTTTTCCATTCCTTCTAATAAGAATTATTTTAATTTAATATGTTCATAGTATTCACATGCCTTCTAAATTTCTCTGAGTTATTATTACTCCCTGAAATAGTCAGGTTGCTTATTTAAACAAATTTGTTTCTTGCTTCCTTACGTATACCCGTGCTGAAATTTTAAGTCTGGAAAGCTGATTTCTTGTATTGATTTTTTACAGTAACTAGACAGCTATTGTAAGTGACACACAGTATCAGACATTTCTGTTACAGTTCAAAGGCTTTTAAATAGTTTTTCTATTCTTAAATGTAAAAGAAAGCAAAGACAAGTATTAAAATAACAAAGGCCTAATGGCACAAAATTAAAGGAACTTCATCTTCAATAAATTGAACTGGGCGCCAGGAGAGTGGCTGGCTTTAATGCAGGCTAAATCTTTGAGGAAAATGTCTCACTTGAGTAATCTAAATGTAAGTGACACAGTAATATTAAACAAGAGATAACAACCTCCCAAATGCCTTTCAGAAGCAGAGAACACCCTGGAGATATTTCACAGCATTTGCTTACTTTAAATCGTTGTCAACCAGCTGTCCTCCCAGCTTAAACCAATCTAAATATATGTCTAATAGTTCATAACGAGGTATTAGTGGGTGTTTGCTTTCCATGACTCTCCTAAAAATCATGTCACACCAATTTGTAACAGAAGAGAGAGTCTACAAGAATGAAATGCATGATCACAGACCATTTAGTTTTCACCAATTAGCAACCAACACCAGAATTAGACCTTAACATGACTTGTGTCTAATGCTAGCCTGTCCTGGCATTATTTTGCTTGAGCTTTACAGTGGCAGAAAACCTGCTGAACATGTACCTAAGTTTTGTTCAAGATATGTCATGCTCTTAGAAAGGATATTGTAGTAACATGTCTTTCCTGATCCTGCCTGCACTTTGCCTTACCTTGCACCTCACCTATCATCTGGTCCAAAGCTCCAGCAAAGCCCTTCCCATGGCATTTACACAGCTCAAAACTGGATTCATACAGATGCTTTGTACCTGGGGCCATTCTGTGACCACTTGCTTGTGCAGCTGCATAATTGGGTGTCTTCTCCATGAGGCATTTATCTCTTTTTGAACCTGAGATTTCTAATTAGCTGTCCATTGATGGAGTAAATAAACCTAGGTATTTTCTGTGACTCACCAACAGCACTGAGATGGTTTATTTTTATTAGGAAGATCAGCAAATCTCTTAGACAGCTAAGAGACATATACAATAATTTTAGTTAAGAACATTCTACTGCCCTGTTTGACGTTATGTTTTTCTGCAGCTCCAAAAACAAAATCACACTCAGACCTGAAGAATCACACTCATCCTGTCTGATACAATAGCCACTAAACTCTTTTCATTTCTTTATTACACTGAGATCAAAGCTGCACAAAGATTTACAGCAGGACTTCAAACAAACTTAAAATTTGCTGAGAATACCCTAGCATGCTGTCCATAAATAGAGGAAACTTCTTTCAGCTGCACATTATTTTCAGTTTCTTTAATTCAAAAGTAGTTCCCTATATGTTTCATAATACAAAGAATTTAAAGAAATGCCTAAGTGAGCTAGGACCCTGAATCCTGTTGGCTTTCAATGGAATTCAATTCCTAAAAGGCTTCTGAATACCTACATCTGCTTTTGTACCAGGGGAGTTAGGCCCTGGTATCACTGCTGCCCTTTGTTGCACATATGGGTACAAGATGTTCTGCAGTTCCTGGACCTTCATTGCCAGAAATGTTTGAATAATACAATCATCATTGCATTATCTGAAGGTCTTATAACATAGTATCCCCTTAACATAGTATTCCTGACTATTGTACTACAAAGATGGTGAAAAGACAGAGATTAACTGAATTGGTGTAGCAAGAGAGCCGTGCCTGCATTATATCCAGAGAGGGACAGAGAAGAAGTTTTACTTTTCTACAGTGAGACACTAAGCCTTTAGTGACTGGCTGTTGTGGTTAGATGCTCAGCAGTTCCTGACACAGATTATGAGGAGTCCACATATGACAGAACCTCATGGTCAGACTTTTCTACTTCAGCACCTGGTAACCATCTTGTGGTGCTCCTTTCCTCCCCATACCCCTCACACCTTTTTTTTTTTTTTTTTTTTTCTGAAGAAGTAATGTTTTTGTTTTCTTTTGAGTACAGAATGAAGGCTGAATGAGGCTGACAGCCTCATTCTCTGAATGTGTGAGAGCATATGAAGCAGGGATATAACAGGGGGGAAAAGTAGCCAAAATCAGTTTGTCTGTCCTATATCTGAAGGCTGAAGGTTAGAGCAGTCTCACTAGATGGCCTTTGGAAGCAAGGATTACTCATTACACAGGGATATCTTGCTGCAGAATTTTCATCTTTTAAGCAGACCTTGTACAGGGACTGCAAATGTGCCTACTTACACTGCTCGGGTGGTGTAAAGGGTTTAGTGTAAAGGAGAATGAATCCCTGGCTGTTCAGAATTGCCAGAGATACTGTTTGTCACAGGAGTACTCAGTCTGTTAAAATCATCCAAGTACTGACAGCACAAAAGAAACTCCAAGCTGGTATCCTGTGCAGCAACCCAAAATGCACACCAGGTCCGTGTGTTTCACACCAAGATCTCTGTTTCAGCCATAGCAAAGCATTTGTGTCACTCAAGATGACTTGTTCTAGTTTTTGACATTAGCACAACTCTTGCATAAGGCTCCACAATCAAACACAGGGCATAAGATGCTATGGAAAACATTTTGAACTGTGGCTTGTCACCGCACAAAGGAGTCAGTAATGTAACATTTCCTACTGTTGATTTACCCTGGTTCCAAATCATCACTAACGCATACAGGTGGGATCTCACCATCATAACACATGATGTGAGGACTCTGGCAACCTATCCACTTAAGAGGGAATGTGAACATTTTAACAGGCCCTGTTTTATATTTAAAGCATGGTGTAAAGTGTTAAAAATGTATTTTTCTTAAGAAATTCTTATGTGCTTCCTTCCCCTTAAGGGTGGGTCATCCCACTAAGTACTTGTCTTATTTAAATACATTGAGAAATCCTAGCAGAACAGAGCTGTCCCATCAGTGTAGGTATGACTGCTTAAATTATGAAGGATCCTGAAGATGCTGCCTCCCAAAGGCCAGGCTGCAGCACTGTCTGGAAGAAGGTGCAAGGCAGAAATGTCCTTGAGAAATCCAGCTACCAGGGATGGCACTGAATCATTTTCAGGTTTTATATCACAAAGTCCATGAGGCTGGTTGTATACAAGCCCCAGTGAGCAAAGACAGCACGAGCTATCCCAGGCTCTGTGCACACATCTGCACCAGAATAATAAACAAGGGCTCCAGGGCTACAGCAAACAAAATCTGTATGAGCAGAAAACTTTTTTTTGTCAGTACTGGGAAAGGAGATATTGCCAGTTCATGAGAATATTGCTGACATAATTTAGAATTTAGTATCACAGATTCATAGAATAATTTGGGTTAGAAGGGATCATGCAGTTCCAACCCTCCTGCCATGGTCAGGGACCATTTCGCTAGTCCATGCTGCTCAATGCCTCATCCAACCTGGCATGCTGAATTAAAATCCCACCAGAAATATCAATTGCCCTACACCCAAAGAATATGCCATACTACAAGAGCCTGAAAGAAATGCAAATGATGGTCAAAAACTAGTTTAAAAATGTTAGAAAAGTATTCCTAATTGTTTCTAATTTTTATGGCTGAACTAGATTGAAAATTGTTGAGGTTTTGTTCCTAAATCGCGTAAATTCTCTTTCACTCAGTCCCTGAGTTTTGTTGCAAGACCTGAAGTGCTCTATTCACTATTCTGGAATCCATCCAAGCCATAGGTCAGGAAAAGCTGGCACCGTGGGATGTCCCACAGAGACAGGCTGCTTTCTGAAAAGCACTCAAGATGAGACAAGATGACCCCCTAATGCCTTCAACAAATTTCAAGGAACAACTAGAAAGAAGATGTAAAAAGAAAAAAAGAAAAAGAAATAGTTTTAAGGTCTTTTTCTTCATTCTTAACCTCCAAATGATGACACTTGTGGAGCCAAGATGCCGTTAAGAGCCAAGAACAGCAAATACCAAGTTCAGGCAGCATCCATACAGATGACATTGTGGGTAAAGGGATCTGTGCTTGGCCAGCACCAAAATGGCCTTGAAAATCTTCATGGGAAAACTCTTGGAGCTGGCGTTCTGCAGTACCGCTACGATCCTGTGTTTTCACTCAGTAGCCTTTCACGTTGGGTGCCCGCTTCTCGTTTAGCCCGCGCGTTCCCGTGACAGCGAGGCGGGCGGGCGGGGGTGTCCCCGGGGCGGCTCAGGCGATGAGTGGTGCGGCAGGCAGGGGCAGCCCCTCTCCCTGCCCCCTCCACGTCCTGCCGAGGGCCCGGCCGGCCACCCCGCGCCCCCTCCCCGGCGGCGGGAGCGCCCTCCCCCAGCGGTGCTGGCGTCGGGGGCGGACCACGGCCGCTCCCCGCCTCCGGCTCCCCGCCGGGCGCCGGCTTTAAATGCGGAGCGGCGCATTGGCGGCATTGGCGCTCCTGCTATTCCCGGCACCCCTGTTATCCCCGGCACCGCGCTTGGAACACGTAGCCGGCCGCCATGGTTGAGGCTTTCTGCGCCACCTGGAAGCTGGTAGACAGCCACAACTTCGACGAGTATATGAAGGCACTGGGTAGGTACGGCCGGGCGGCGGCACCTTGGGATACCCTGGAATTTTTCACCAGCTGGAAAAAAAACTTGAAAAGGCTCCCCGCTATTGTCAGAGACGTAGATGAGCTATTGGCAGCAGTGGTGGTGATGGAGGGGGTGATTTTGGCAGCCGTGCTTCTATCCATAGAGCTAATTCGATGCGAGTCACTCACCTGGGGGGGGGCGGGTGTGTTTGTGTGGGAGAGGCTCCGGGAAATGCCCCCGCGCTAAGGGAAACGTGTGAAGGACGAGCACGTGCTGCGTGCGGATAACTTTGAAACGACCAAGCAAAAAAGAAATCATTATGCTGGAGTGATAAGGAATTGAAACTCTGAGCAGCGGAAGCGATCGAGGCCGTGCGTGGGACCGCGGACGGAGTGCGGTGCTGCCGTGCTCGGCGGCGAGGGAGGGCGCGGAGCTACAGCTGGGCGGACAGTAGCGGTGGAGAATCTTGGTACAAGGGCACGAGAAAAGCAGAAAGCAGCGTTTCACAGGGATAGCTTACAGCTGCAGAGCGGGGTGAAAGATCTCTGTACTTCGATATGTGGGGAAAAAAAAAAAAAAGGGAGAATTCCGAAGTTTGATGTTTCTCTTTTCCTTTGAATGGTCTAGGAGTGGGGTTTGCAACACGGCAGGTGGGGAATGTGACTAAACCCACTGTGATTATCAGCACCGAGGGGGATAAAGTCGTGATCAGAACTCAAAGCACTTTCAAAAACACAGAAATCAGCTTTAAACTCGGAGAGGAATTTGATGAAACTACCCCCGATGACAGAAACTGCAAAGTAAGTGAACTCAGGTTGCAGCCGCCTCTTTTTCTTGCCCCCCCTACCTCCCAGGGTCTGCCATTGGTAGGGTCAAAAGAAAAAGATGTAACTTCTGCTGCTACTTGTTACAGCGCAGCAAAAGGCAGGAAAAAAGGCAAGACTGAGTCTTGCTTGCCCTGCCTGCTTACACACACCATTCCTTTTCTGAATGTATCACGTTGCCAGCTCCCTGTCTGTCTTCCAGTGTCAATTGTGTTAGCTGCCTGCTTTTCTCACAAGCTAAACATCATTTGGCATAATCCTTCCCAGTCAAAATAGTCAGATGCCTCTTTTCCTGCACTTTTGGGGGCTTAACATCAGATATTATTTCAAGGCACATCTGAAGCAAGTTCTTGTGAGATTAGAACTCAAAGAAAACAATCTTTTCATCCTTCGATACAAGCAAGAGTTGTGTGGATTTCATGACTAAAACGAGGATGATTCATAGCCTTGGCTTTAAAGTGGCTGGGACTCTTTATCATTCTCGATCCACATCCATCTATTGAAGAGAATTCAATAGAAGAGTGCATGCTGAATGTGTGAGCAGAATCCCAAGTACCTTAAATAAAAGCATGTCTTTGTGTTTCTGGGTATCTCACAGTCAGTTGTGACCCTGGATGGAGAGAAGCTAGTGCACGTACAGAAATGGGACGGCAAAGAGACAAACTTTGTGAGAGAAATAAAGGATGGCAAAATGGTAATGGTAAGTATGGAGCACACTGAGCACTCACATGCACCGCAAACACTCCCAACTTACCCTTATCTCAAACTTTGTGCATGCTGTGGCTTAGACAAATCCTTAAACTTGTTGGTGGGGAAAGCTAGCAGGGATTTTTAAAATATTTATTTTGGTTTGGTCTGTCTTGTTTTACTAACAATTAAAAATTGCTAGTGGCTTTAGGCAGGTGAGCCTGTGGATTTCCAGAGTATATATGTTCTTTTTAGACTTTTTACAAAAACCAAATAAAAAAATCCTGGGGAGTTGTAATGATACAAAGTTCTTGATTAGATAGGAAGTTATCTGTTGCTAGCAGCAATTTAGACTTCTCTGAAAACTTGTTTTATGTATACACCCATAAATAGTATTTACTTACACAGAACAAGTAGTTTTCTGTGAAAATAAAATTTCAATATTGTAGGACCTAATAGCATTCTCATATTTAAAAATAAAGGATTTAGTCATCCTAGCTTGTATAAAAACTATGATAAACAGCAATTATCTGGAGAAAAGTCTGAGTTTAAATTTGCCTGCTTTTCCAGACTTCTTAGAAACAAGACTATAGGGTGCATAAATGTTGTAAGTCACTATAGCTAATGTCCAGGATAGCACTTTTCATGGCACAGAGATTTAGCTTTCAAAAAAAAAAGTCTCCAGCTATACTAATTTATCAAACTTGGTTGTTGGAGAAGACCTGTTATTTTGTTTCCTAATTGCTTCAGAGTATCTGTGTGGATGAAGATTTGCAGATAATACAAACTTTAAAGCATACTGATACACAATGTGGCAAGTGTTTCAAGGGAAAACCTATACTTTTGTTTTTGAAGCACTATGCACAAATCGCACATATACAGAAAATGTTGTCCTTTGGAATTTGAATACAATGAGGTGCCCTGTTCTACTTCAGGAAATACCTCCAGAACACAACTGCAGTGACTTAAGAGTATTCGGTAGTTCTAGCTACACAGGGTACAGAATGCATTTTTTTTTAAGACAATGTTCTCCTAGAGTTTGTATTTATGCATAGTAGTATAGAGGACTTGGAATTTTAGATTGCACATCTTAGTGGGATAAGCTTTGGGAAAATAAGTGTTAAGTCTGTATTGAAACAATCCTATATCAAAAAAAATAAACAGTAAGTTAAATTTTTAACAGTTGCCTTGTAAATGTGCATTATGTGTTTCTTGGGTGATAAAGCAGCAAGGAGAAAGTATCATTACTTATGGGAACCATAACTAAGGTTTGGCTTCTTGTTAATTTAAAATGTCAATCTAGATTTGTTTTTCTATAAATTACATAACATAAACCAACCTTGATCTAGCATGGATTTCATAATGTGTTAAACCTTTACAGAAAATGGTTCTGCCTCTAACATGTCTGTCTTTTCCTCGGACTTGCAGACTCTTACCTTTGGTGATGTGGTTGCTGTTCGCCACTATGAGAAAGCGTAGAGCATACCTGCCTTCTGTCCAGATGTTACTTCAGCTGGGTGGATTCATGTCCTGTCCATGACTGACTGTAGCTAAAATGCACATTTCTGGATTTCTGGCATGAAAGGTTAATAAAGTGGTTTTTGTTTTTTGGGGTTTTTTTTTGGGGGAGGGGGGGATGTTTTTTATAAAAAAAAAGTCATGCCATCAAATTGGCATGCTTGTGTTGTATAGTGAAACAGGTTAAACTTGGCATTAAATTTCTGAAACACTTGCCTCTCTCTTTTTTTTTTTCTTTTTGCAGTAAATATTTGAATTGTTTTGGAATGCAGATTAAACAAATTTTAAAAATTAAAAGGTTTTTTTGAACCTGTGCTTCTTTTGTATTGAATCAGCTAATATTCCGGTGTCCTGGAGGAAGGTGTTCAGAGTTTCTTTTCTGAGCTAAAGGCCAGAAAAGTATGTGCTACACAGTGATGCAGCAGCCTTTCTATGCAGTGTAGAGTATTTAGGGAAATGAAAAACTTGCTTTGGCTTTTTGCTGGAGAAATCTAAACTTGACTGTATATATGTAGACAGAGAAGTGAGATGTTCACATAAGTTTCAGCTCTTGTCTTCACTAGGTATTTGTTATTAAATACAGGTTAAGATCAGTAGTTTGACAGACAATGTTCCAGAGTTTGTAGTGTTTTGGTTTTAATAGTTAAAGAATTTTTAATTTGCTTTGATAGATTTGGGGTTTTGGGGGTCTTTTTTTTTGTTGTTGTTTTTTTCTTTTGCTAGCATGAAAATACTGAAGTCTTTCACAGGGTGGGAGGAAAGGATCAACAAGGTAACTCCCTTACATCAGTCTCCACAGGAATGGCAGGAAAACCAGTACAACATAAACCTACTGCACTTCCCTCTCAAAGCTGTTGTTTCATAGCTAATATGCACAAGAGATAACAATTTGCACTGTGAGCAATTTAAAATAAAGTGCTTTTAAAATGAGAAATTAAAACCTTATGCCTGAACAATATATCCCTAAAAGGTCAGTGTGAGAAAAACTGTCTTACTCTTTGGAAAATTGAAACAGGTCTTTGGCACCATGGAGGAGATTGTTTACATGGCTGTAGGTAGCTACCCTTCTCTGTGGTTCTCAGAGTCAGTGTGTAGAAAACATGGACTCTCCAAGCATAGGCAAAGCTGAGCTGTGGATTTAGCTGGTCGTTGCTCTGTGAGTGGTATGTGTGGCTGCAGCCAGAGGTGCAGGAGGGGCATCTTGCCCAACTTCCCAGGCCTCCTCCTTCAGATCTGCCAGCAGCATGTTTTTAAGCAGCATGTTCTGCCATTTGTTTTTTTCCATCTATTTAATCCTCAGCTTCAGTACCTAGTACAGTCTTCATCTGCCTCCCCTCTGCTGCTGCCTGCTTGCCTGTGGGTGCATGTGCCACATGACTGTCCTTACCAGCCACCTTTTCTCAGAAAGTTGGGAGCAGCTGCTTTTCCCTCATTGGAGTAAACAGACTTGCTTTCCCAATACTGCCATTTATCTGCACAACAAAGATTTGTGGGGTCATGAATTAAAAAACCTAGGTTTTTTTTTTCTTAAATACTAGGAAAGGAATGTAGAGGCAAATTTTTAAGACTTGGTTTATAAACAAATCTTGAATGGTAAAAATTTTGCATTACAGTCACTTTTAAACAAAGAAGAAAAGTAGTCCTTTAAACAAAAGTTACTTTTCCCTATTCTAGATATAAATAATATTAGTGTCAAATATGGGAAAGAAAAGTGGAGAAGTGGTGCCTATGTGAAGTAACTGACATTGCTTAGAGCAGACAAGAGAGAAATAAAGTGACAAATGGGACTTCCAGCTGCTGGTGACACAGCTTTGCAGAGCCCTGACAGGAACAGCACAGTGAGCAATGGGACATTTCAGGGTAGCCACAGCACTCATGACATTGTTATTGTGATCTCCTAAAACTGACACCAAGTTCTCTTCCTCAATATGGAACTATTCTGACTTCAATAAACAGCAGTTCTGAAAGCTTTGGCAGTGAAGACTTGTATTTACAATATACCTCATCAGTTCCCTTAAGCTGTATTAAAGGTGTACTTGATAGTATTTTTCATCAAGTTGAGTGGTTTTGAGTTTTTCCTTTGTTTTGCCTTTTAAAGCCTTTTAAGTAATTGGGACCCATTTTCACATGTATGCCATGAGAAACCTTCCTTCCAAGAGATGCTTGAGACTGCTGTGGGGTGTCGAGCACAGCCTTCCTTCAGGCCGCCTCGCACCAGCCGGTGCCCCGACTGCAGCCCTGCCCGCAGCCAGGCTTGGCTCCTGCGAGCTCCTTAGCGCTGACCCGGGGGTGGCACCTCCTGAAGGTCACCCCGGGCACGGCCGGCTCAAGGCGACAGCCCGAGCCGCCGTCCGACAGCGGGGTGGCGGCCTGGGGCAGCTTCTGGCCCCGGGAGGTGCGGGCGGGGCGCGGTGGTTTCCGGCGGCCCCGCGGAGCGCCGGGGCTTGCACAAGCCGGCCTGGGCTCGCCTCTTTCCCGGCCGCCGGGGCGGTCACACGGCTGGAGCCGTCGGCGGGCCGGGCGCTCCCTCACGGCCGACATGGAGCTGCGGGTGGCGCTCGGGCTGGCGCTGCTCTGCTCCGCGCTGGAGGCGGCGCCGGCCGGCCCGCAGCGGCCGCGCTCCGCCGTGGGTGAGTCGGCCGCGGGTCAGCGGCTGAGGGGCCCGGCCGGGGCTGCCCGTGGAGGGAGGGGGTGGCGGGTGAGGGGCGGCCCGGCGAGGGAGGCCCGGCCGGGGGCCGCTGCCAGCCCGGCTGCGGGAAGGGGGGGGGGCGGGCTGCGCGGTCCCCGCTTGCGGCTCCTTTCCCTCCCCGCTTGGCACTGCTCCCCGCACAGAACCTGCTGCCGTAGCATTCCCTGTCCCAACTGACTTCGGCCACACGTGACTGCTAAATCAGTCAACAGGGCACTTTTGAGGTACGGGGGGTTACACGGGGTTTATATTTAGTTGCCCGGGCAGGCCGGCGGGTGAAGTGAGGTGAGCCCTGCCCTGCCTCTGGCGCGGTGTCCCGAGGCACGCACTGCAAACACCGCGTTTGGGGGCCGTGCTGGGCCGTGCTGGGCTGTGCTGGGCTGTGCTGGGTTGTGCTGGGCTGGCAGCAAACACACACGCTCTGCCTGGCCTGCTCCCTGCTCGGGGCGTGCGTGCAGGTGAGTGCTCCGAAATGGTTTCCCACAGAACTCTCATTCCGTGTTACTCACACTTGCCTCGGAACAAGCACGCAGCAATGTCCCAGCGTTTGTCTTGTCTCCTGTTGGTAGGCGTCACAATTGTAGAGATTTTGAAGATCACCTCTGGTCTTTGATTCCTGAAATAAAACTCCATGGGGTACAGTCGTGTGGTGCCTGCTCAGCTATAGAGTTAGCGTGTGACCTTGGGAAAAATCAATTTATATCTGTCCCTATTTCACAACCACTGCCCCAGATACATGTGTGCCTTTACCAAGTGGTTTGAAACTGACAGAAAGAAATTAATCTTATTTTACATGAAACTTGAAGGCTGATGGTCTTAACACAGATTTTGTGCATCGTATTCAGCATATTCGTATACTTCTCAGGTCCTTTATCCATACAGTGCCATGTCACAGTGCCTGAAAGCATGTCAGCCTGGAAAGTAGTGAGTAGGTAAAGGCTGACACACTGCTCTATGGTGAGAAGCCCAGTCTCTGCACACATGCTGTTTCTTGCCTTTCTTTCAAGACATCTTTCTTGTCATCTTTTACAGTAGCTTCCAGCCAGGGAATGTCTGGAAAAATAATTAAAAAGCAGCTCCCTTTCTTTTCAAATGGAGTAGAGAAGTCCTTATATTGCCTCCTCTACTATCCAGTTTCCAGATTGCTATTAATGAAAGGAGCTGATTTTTCAGTTCCTTCCAATCTCCATTTCATTTCTGGTGAATAGCATAAAGCCATGCCCCTGCTTCTGTTTTCAGTTTTTCTGAGCGGTTTATGGGAAGGACTCCTCTGGAAGAACTTGCCCACACTTATCAGGCAGGCTAATCAATTTGTTAACTTTGAATAGGAGTAGCAGTAGATAAACTGGAGTAAACTTGGCATTACCCGGTATATCCAGTTCAAACGCAAATAATGCATTTCCTGTAATCTTTGTTTTCTGAAAACAGGGCAATTCTGGCATGTATCTGACCTGCATTTAGATCCGACTTACCACATTACCCCTGATCGCACCAAAGTTTGTTCTTCTTCCAAAGGAATCAATGCCTCCAACCCAGGCCCTTTTGGAGACTTTTTGTGTGATTCTCCTTATCAACTTATTTTGTCAGCATTTGCATTCATGAACGATTCAAAAGAGCAGGTTTCATTCATGATTTGGACAGGGTAAGTGTTCAAGTCACTCTGCAGTTAAAGCTGGATAGCCAGATAGTGTGGCACCTCACGAGTTTGTATTTGCACCAACAGATTTGAGTTCAGTATCTCACTAATGCTAGTTGTCCCTTTAGTTGTCCAAATGGTGACTAAGTGCAAGCCTGAGTGAGACTATAAGGCCTCAGGAACAGACTTTGATCTCTGTAATAACTGCTGGACTGTTCACTGTGATATTTAGCATATGGCTCTATAAGTGTGAGTTAATAGAAATGGTGCAAGGAGGGTGGGAAGTAGAAAAAACAAAAGGAAAGGTCATGGCAGTAACTGACGCATTGCAGGCCTCTGTTGAGTAAGAACATTTGCCTTCCCTGTTCCAGTCTTCAGTATTACAATGTGGGCTTGATAGTACTGCCTCATGGAGATGTTACCTGTGAGGCTTTGTGTGCCATAGCAGTGGGACCAGACAAAGAAGTGTGAAAGGGAGTAGCTTCATAGTACTATGCTATCAAAGCATAGTACTGTGTGTTGTTACTTTCTAGGTATTCATAAAAGATAGAATTGATTTACCCTTCTGCCATAGCAGAACTCTCAATTCTACCATCACACAATTTCTTAAGGCATACATCATTGAATAATTTATCAAAGAGATTAGTATTTTTGAGTGTGAGAACTAGTTTGTTTGTTATATCATTTACTTTTGATGGGAAAGTGTTAAGAAATATATGAAGGCAAGTGATTAATCTATTTCACTTACCATCTTGTACTTAATTTTCAACAGGATATTGTTAAAAGGGAAAAAAAGGAACTAGCAATGAGATGCAGGTGATGAAAGATATATAATGCAAACTTCACAGTAGCTCAAAATGATGACTTTAATGTCTAAGAAATCTTCATTATTATAAATATGAATCATAATATAGGCCTTGTCTAAAGAAGTCTACTTGTTCGTGGTTTTTAAAACAAAAGCCTTTGCAGAGAGCTTTTGATTCTGTGATTTTAATTCAGGTGTATAGTAATGTTAGATGCTAGAATGTAGATCTGCTTGCAGACTTTTTTGCCTTCTTTGTGTTGTTAACAACCTTTATTGATCAAGCCTTTTCCTTTCTCAGAGATAGCCCTCCTCATGTTCCCATAAAAGAGCTCTCCACGAAGTTGGTCATTAGCATCATTGGTAATCTGAGTTCTACAATTCGTAATTTCTTTCCAGATCTTCAGGTTTTCCCAGCCTTAGGCAATCATGACTACTGGCCACAGGTAAAACAAGTTAGAAATTTGTTCATCATATTGAGTATGTTCCTAACTCCTGGGAAAGCACATCTGAAAATTAAGAGTTAATTATATGTAACTGTTATTCTGGAAACAAAATTCTACACCTCTTCAGTTAGCATTTAATATTATAAATAGTTCCACTCTAGAACAGAAGCTACATCACTCTCTCTGTGCTCTTACCTAAGGAAATGTTGATGCCAGGTAGAATCTGTACTTGGCCTGAGGTCACACAAATTTATCACTAATCATTCCTCATGGCTTAGAACCACCATGTGTCAACATAGTTAATACACACATACTTTTCCTTACTGTGTATGTCATGCATGTGTATACAGTAACTTAAATCTATCAGAAGTGACATCATTAATGGAACTGTGAGCCTGAGGTAAGTTTAAAACCTACTCAAAGGCCTACTGGAAATCTGTCAGCTGGCATCACTAGATTTTTTTTGTTGTTTTTTAGCTAAAGTAATGGCAGAATTTTTGTAAAGTTCCCATAGTTTTGCCATTGCTATTAAAAATATGTCTACTTTTCTTTCCTCATTGGACATTCAGATATAATCACATTGATGATTCACTAGTTATGTTCAGCTGAGAATGGTGCTTTTTCACTTTGACTGTGCTGAATTTTGTTCTTGGCATACTCCAAAGTAAACAGTTGCTTCATTTGTCCTTTAAAGTGTGTTGTGGGTTGATCTGGCAGCACACTGGATCAGAAGCAAATGCTGTCATTGGATGTGAGGGGATCAGAAGGCATGTGAAGCGAGTCAGCTGAAATATTTTGTTTGAAATTCTTCATGGGAATTCAGTAACACCCCTTCACACCCTCAAGACTTGTATTCTAGCTTTCTGTGGTATTTATTAGGCCTGTCAGGGTGTAGGTTGGTGCAACAGATGATTGTGTGACAGCCTGTGTCATTGCTGGAGTTGGTGGTTTCCAAATAGGGGTGTAGTAGAGGTACTGAGAGACAGGGCAAAGGAAATGTGAAAGACAAAGTAACCACTAGATGTATATCGGAAGTGTGAGTGCACGAACCAAACTGACTTCAGTCCTTGGTGCTCTTACTGTGGTGGAAAAGCTTTGGCTTTTCATATGCACTGACATGGGGACAGGTTGATTCACTAGAAATGACTGGGAAAGTATTTCGATAAGTAACACCTGAACTGAAGTGTCACAAAGTGTTTCATGTTCACTTTGTTTCAGTTTTAAAAACGTCTTAGCAGAGAATTGTTGTTATTCAGCAATCTCCTTTGGTAGAGAAAAAAAACCCTACAAAAGCCTTGTAAACAAAGAATGTAGGGACTTTTTCAACAAGTGTGAATTTTGTTAGTGAAATTAAATCTAAAGACAGGAAGAAAAGATGCTCATGAGGGGCAGATGGGCAGCAAATAGAAAATTGACACAAGCTGGTGATTGGAATAACTGGTGATTGTTGTTCGTTCTCCCTGCACAAAGCCACTCAGGAGTGTTTCTGTGATACTTCAAAATGGCATGCTTCACTAATATGCAGAGCTGGCATGCTTTTCAGTTATTGTTTGAAAAAGGCATGGGATCAGACAATCCCCACTATGGGGTCGTTTCAGCTTGTTCAATTTTTTAATGTTTGTTTTTTGCTCTTTATGACATTTCTTTCTTTCATATGGATATGGTTAGCAACTGTCCTGTAGACTGGGAATGATATGGAGCAAGCCACACACTGAATGTAGGCTGTTCCAAAGCAAGTGTAAAATCTGTGCACTTACCATGAACCAAAGAGTTTAATTGTTCTCTTGTGTTCTGAGCTTAACAACTAAACAGTCCTGAGTGATTTTTCTTGCAGAACATGTTAAAATACTACTCAAGTTGATCAAGCATTGGGATACCTTTCAGATCATATATTGTGACCTCGGCCTTACTTATTTCACACTCTTGCTCCTGCTTCAAACAAATCCCCAGACTGCTTCTAGCAGTTCAGAGAGCACTGACTTCCTGGGCCAAAGCACCTTCAGTCCATTACATGGCCTCTTATCTGGAATCAGGTTTTTGTCTGTTAGTGGCTGTTAGCTCTGGCTCAAAGGTGTGTCCTAACAACTCATGTCTGGGCACTGCAATCAACAAATGTCTCAACAGATATCTTCTGATTGCTCTGCTCCTAGACAGAGACTTACTTCCTAAACCTCTAATAACATAAGTTTAGTTTCAAAGATCTTAGAAAGGTCAAATTTTATGTTTAAGAAAACATGCACTGCAATTTTTTCAATCCCTGTTTTTTTACCTCCTAGCACCAAGACTCCAGATATTTTAAGAAAGACAAGGACAGGCTGGTATCTTCCTATCAGGGTTAGATCAGAGCATGGGTGTCATCAGCCTGTGGCTCAGACTGAAAAGTGCTACAGTCCTAATTAGAGCCAGTGGAGAAAACATTGACAAAACTTTCTCTTGTACATTTTTAAATGCTTTCTTATGAGAAAAAAAGACATCATGAAAACATTTGTGAATTTTACCAGAATGTTTCTGAGGGCAGAAGTGGCATTTTGGGGAGCTGCTATGTAACCCAAGTTGTTGAAAAAGAAACTTATATTAATCCAAATGACTTTATTTTTAGACTTGATATATTTATTAATTTTTGCAGGATGTATGGTTTTCCATTCTACTGTATTCTTAAGGCTTGACACATTTCTGGCATTAGTTTAATAATGCATTAACAATGCCATGCAGTCAGTTCTAAGTTTAGGCATTTGTTCCTGCTCAGCAATACTAGACATTCAGAAATAGTTTTTTTTCTTTCTTGAATTCCTCCTGGTCATGACTGAATACACTTACATGTTATGTAAGAGGTCAGGCAGGATTATTTAGTGGTTTTTTTGTCCGTGTGTCTGAATACTAAGACTTAGGCAGGTTCTCCTCTCTCACAGGACCAGCTTCCTGTAACTACCAGTGAAGTTTACAATGCTGTAGCAGATTTCTGGAAACCTTGGCTAAGTGATGAAGCAATCAGTACCTTCAGAAAAGGTAAAGTACGGCAGTAATACATTGTGAAGCTAGGGCTTCAAGAATTAATGTTTCTGTGGATTTGTGCTGTTTGTTTAGCTAAGTCTCATAGGATGAGTCAGAACAATGGATTATCTCTAGTGCTTCTCCTGGAAGAAGTTACTTATCTTTTTGAATGGCAATGCCTATATTCAGAATGCATTTATTACTTTCTGCTGCAATATTTATCACTTCTTGTAACATGTTTAGTGTTATTGACTTTGTACCAATGCATGTGAAATATCTTTCTGCTTTCAAGACCTCATGACACTTTTTAGATAAGGACATATGATGCACACAAAAACTTTACTTTGATGGGAAAAAACTGTTAAAATGTTGTTTCTGTTTTAATGGTATATGTATTTCAGAGCATACTGAAGAGGTGCATTTTTATTCAGGGTATGCTAGCACATAGCTGTACTGATTATGGTATTAATGTTTGTATGCAGCTTACTAAACTGGCAGAATAATTATATCTTAATTAGAATTTTTCCTTTTTGCAAAGGACTGAAATGTTCAATCCAATTTCCAGTCCACTCAAACATTAGGGATTTGGAAGTTTAATTTGTGTTTTTGTGTCCTGAATGAGAGCAAACTCTGGATAAGAGTGAAAGTAAAAACTTGGATAAGGATAATAAAACTCAAAGAGGCAGTTAAATTATATTGTTATGCTTCTGTTGCCATGGCTCTATTGAAGTCCATGAACAATGAAGTTATTCCTATTGAAAAAGCTCAGCATGCCATGGAGAGTTTTGGGAGCAAGGGTTGAAAAATGTGATCCTTACTTTTCATCATATCATCAGTCTGAAGTTAAATGACTTTCAAAGTACAAGGCTACTAAACTTAAACAGTTCTTCCTGAAGGAGCCTGTATGTTTGCTGTATTTCAAGAAGTATGGACCTTTAACAGCTACTGTATCTGTCAAAGTGGAAGAAATATTACAGGGCACTTTTTCCATGTCAGTTGAATAATTGTATCTAAATACTGTCAAATAAACACAAAGATAATACAGGCAATAATTCAGTGTCAACTTTTAGTAGAATGTGGCTGAAAACATTGTTAACACATTCTAGTGGGATAAGGTGACTGTGGCTTGAATAAGCATGATATTCTATTAGAAAGAGGAAAGATGGGTATTTTGTCAGTGTGTACTTTGATTGTAAAGTTGTGCTTTGAAGCCTTTGATTTGTCATATGATGTTGGTCTTATTTTCACAGGTGGCTTTTACACACAGCTGTTTGAATCCAGTAATAGCCATCAACCACTCAGGATAATCAGTCTGAACACAAATTTATATTACAGCCCTAACCAGGTAACTGTGAATATCACTGACCCAGCCAACCAGTTTGCCTGGCTGGAGGACATACTTGAAACCTCTTCACAAAAGCAGGAAAAGGTAGGGATCAGGATCAGAAGCTATCATTATTTGTTTCAATTTTGAAAAAAAGAAAAAAAGAAGGAAGAAGTAGAGATAATGAGAGTATAAACATGCTTCTAGAAGACTAAAAATGCTGCCAAAGATACTACAAAGTCAAAATTTCAAAATTTTATTTTTTAATCATTCCTCCTTTAATATGCCCGTTTTACTACAACAATTAATAAACTAGTTGAATGAAGTTTCTCAGTAATTATACAGTAAAATATCTTTTCTCTCCTACCATGTAAAATACTGCAGAAGTCAGTATCTGAATTTTTTTACACATAGCCTTTAATTTTAAAACATGCTCTTGACCTAGGACAAAAGCTAGCATATTTTATTTGCATTGTAATGTAATTTAAGGTATCAAAAATATAAATTAGAAAAGAGTTTATCAGCACAAAACTTAGTCAAGCTGCAGTAATTGCTATGATTTGAGTGTTATAATAACTTGTCCTTTAATACACAGGTTTTGAAGTGAAGATTTAAATTGTTGGCTCCGGATTGATTGATTGATTGATTGATTGGTGTGGGGATTGGATCATCATCTGAGCAACTGTGTTTAATTTGAAACATGGTTACATTTTGCTACAGTGTTGCAATTTTAGAATATTATATTACAATCAGGAGAAAGGAGAGACTTCCTTTCTGCGGGAAACCCTTCAGCGTAGTGTCTGCAGTTGGCACTAAGTCTCTAACTCAGACAGAGGGGTTTAACCAGTTATCCATGTTTCTGGTGGCTCTCTGACTCCCTGGTGCAGACTCTGTAATGCTCAAACATAATTTTTTTCTTGTGTCCCCTTGAGATGCCAAATTATAAGCCTTGCCCTAATAACTTACTTTTTTCATGTGAAGTAATTGATAACATTTTCCTTAGGCCTAAAATCATGCATAGATTTAGTAGAACATTTTTTCTCCCCAGCATGATACTAAACTGATATTATGAACGTAAGCAATTTTCCTGTTGGGATTTTATATTAAAAAAACCTGTCATGATTTGCAGCTTTTAGAATGCCATTTTTAAAGGCAGCATTATTATGAAACTGTGGTAACCACTTCTAGGATACAGCTACGATTATAAGTTTCAAATGAAGGTGCTAATTGTGCTTTCTGTATTTAATTCCTTAGGTGTATATAATAGGTCATGTCCCAGTAGGATACTTGCCATATGCAAGGAATACTACAGCTATCAGGGAGTATTACAATGAGAGACTGGTAAAGATTTTTCGCAAATACAGTAGTGTTATTGCGGGCCAGTTTTTTGGACATACCCATAGAGATAGTATCATGGTCCTCCTGGATGAAGAAGGTAATGCTGCTTGTTGACTTTTGAACTCTTCCTTCCTGATTAAAAGCAAATCAATACTTTCTTGCATGCTCTTTCTAGTCAGCCTGTGTTATAAATAATTGAAAAAAGTAAACTGAGAAATACTGTTATTTATCTGCAGGAGTTCAAGTCTCACACACTCCCATTTCCAAAGAGAACCTTGAAAGGGTGACTGTCTTTTTCTGTTGGTGTCAGCAGAGACTCCCTAAGCTTCCTATTTTTTTTAATGAATCCTTATGTCTAGACAAGAATTTCTAGTCTTTCCTCTCTGCTCTCACAGTGACATGGGCAAATTATACCAGCCAGTTGCTATTGTGTAATGTGTCAAAGGGAATGTTCTCAGGCCAGCTAGACATGCTCTATGTTCTTGTATTTCCTGCATCATTACTGTGCCTCTATGCTGAGTTCCCTGCTGCTTCAAAGTTAATTAAGATAAGGGTAAGCAGGAGGTAGGGGAAAGAAAGTCTCTGCCTGTTGCATCTCTTAGATCAGCTAATTTCCCTTCAAGAAAATCACCCACATTGAAATTTTTGTTTATTGCTTTGAAATCCCTTAGTTCTAAGCATGGGCATGGCCATATGGAGCACTCAGCATCTCTAAAGAAGAAGTTTTTTCTTCCCAATAGAACAGTAAGAGGTTCATTGCTTTGATTTATGTAAAATACCCAATTGTTAAGTGGCTCTTCATCCATGATTTGTATGAACTCATATGAGCAATGTCCAAAATGCTGACTAGGTAATACTATTCCAAATTTTTACTTTTTTACATGGTGTTAATCTCTAGTAAAAAAGAATCCACCCCAGTGAAAGAATTGCCTTCGTTATTTTTTTCTTTCAAATGATGCTCCAAGGAGTCTTATACCTGTATTTTTTTACACTGTCCCATTTGTTCATGAAATCATCATCTCTACTGCAAATTTCACTGGGAACAGACTGATCTTAGTATTTGCTATTAAAGTTTGCATGTGCAAGTAACCACTTCCCAATTATTTTAGTAATTTTGCATCTTTTGACAAAATTTAAATAGTAATCAATTACGCATTGTGTTTGTCTGTACAGTTTTAGACTATCTTCTATTCAGGACATTTTCCTCTTGACAAAATTCTAGAGAATTCAAGATAAATGCAATATTGCAGCCAACACCAGTGTACTGACATAGAACTCATCTGTATTTTCTCCAGAAGAATCAACTGATTTTCAAACTTTCAAAACTTCTGCCTATATGTGGAGGCTGACCTTGTGATTTCACTGCTGTGATGCTGTCAGAGATGGGAATAGTTAGGGCTTCCTTTTTGTTCCACAGAGAACTTCCCAATGTACTCACCTGAACATTCTGTCCCAATAAAACTCACATCCTCATGTTTCAGTTGCTGTAAAGGTTGGTGTTCGCACAATAGGTGCTGGGCTACTAAGGGTCAGGTGATGAAACAGACCCTGCTGTTTCTGATAACAACCTAAATACATAAAGCAACATGTAAAATACTGTATAGAAACAGCAACTAAAGTTTTCAAATATTTCTTTAGTAGAAATATACAAAATACAGAGATTTCACATATAGGCAAGACCATTTTGCAAATTTGTACAGGCATTTGAATTGGCTGGGAAGCCTCTAGTGTAAACAGTGGTACACACTGGAGTGGGTACCATGGTATTCCACACAGGGTTTAGTCTATCCATTGGAAGTATGGCAGTTCACAGTGATGCAGATAAATTCTAATGCCTTTAAGCCTGTCGCTCTTGTTTTTGCTGTGTTGGTACTCTACAAAAACATTTGTTTGAAAAAGAAAAGTTTAAAAGGAAACTTTCTCCTCAATTTCCCTTTTTCTGCAGAAAAGCCAGTCAATTCCTTGTTTGTGGCACCTGCTGTAACCCCAGTGAAGAGTGTATTGCAAACAGAGTCCAATAACCCTGGTGTCAGATTGTATCAGTACGATCTTTTTGACTATAGCTTGCTGGTAAGTAAAGATTTTAAAGCATTGTTTAAGACATTATAGTGTCAATAAAAATTACAGCAAGATGTCAGCCTTTGTAGTACTATGGCTGCTGGTTATGGAATTTTGGTGCCTACTCTTAGTTTTTCTTCCTGGGCAGAGGAAAGGAAATCTGAAAGATAACTTGGTTGGTTTTTCTGTGCCTGCGGAACTACCCAGTACTCTCTGGTCTGTATCAAATAGTCGTATGATGTAGGATCAAAGACATAATTTTTCTGGCCAAAATGCTAAAACTATTTGCAGGGAGCTCTGCAAGAGTGAAAGAGGTTCACCTGAATCCTGGGCATGCTTACATACTAATGTTGTTTGCTGGTGATAGCCTGAGTTTTGGGATGCAGCCCATGAAATGTTTCTAAAGGGTGTAAAAGAGCTGATGAAGAAAGCACTTTTGACCATATGATGTCTTTTGCAATCACAAAACTTCCTATAAAGAGTTTTTACAGGAAATGTTAGATATATTTAGAAGGAAAATAAAAAGTAGAAGACTTCTAATTTGTAGTTTCATGTGATTTTTGGAGATAAAGTGAATCCTGTGTAATTATCTTGGCTGTGAATGGTTTAGACTTTCTGTAATTCAGGATAAAGTCTTGACCCTGCCGAGTTCAGTGACAATGCACCCTGCAGTTTGATTGGGACTGGGGTTTCTCTCTGAAGACCCATGCTAATTCAGGCTGCTCCTTTGTTGTGCAGATTTCACTCCTGCATCGGCATCTCTCCTTTTCTTTAACTTCTCTCTGGGCCGTTCTTTTTCTGTCCATTCTGCCCCTCAAGTAGTGCCCACAGAAAAGAAACTTCTGTCTCTCACCCTTCTGTCTCTCACCCTTTTGCTCCACTCCTAAGGCAGACATGAATGTTGTGGAGTTTGGACAGGAAAGACCTCTAACACTGCCACTGCTGCCTTTGTGGCTCCTTTTTCTTCTCCTCCCCATCCCCCCACCATTACTGCTCTGCGAGTACCAGCTTTGGGTGAAAGCCCAGCTCTTGGGGTGGGACGTGACCTTCTATTCACATGTGAATAATGAGGAGTGACAGCTTCCTAATCAATATATCACTCCAGAGACTTAATGAAGCAGGGAAGAAAGCAATACAGCAGTGCCTATGTTTTTATGTTTTCTTTCATTCTTTTTTTAATTTTTTTTTTAACTGTAGGATCTTTGGCAGTTTTACTTGGACCTCAGAGACGCCAACAAGAAAAATGAATCAAACTGGAAATTAGAATACATCCTGACTAAAACTTATGGCATTGAAGACTTGAAGCCAGAAAGCCTATATGAAATGGCCAAGCAGTTGTCTATGCCACACAGCACACTGTTTGAGCAGTATTACAGTAACTATATTGTGAGTTATGACAAAACTATTCTCTGCGAAGATGGGTGCAAGACCTGCCAAATATGTGCAATCCAGTATTTAGATTCCTCCTCATACACAAATTGCATCAATCAGGAGGCAATGTGGAGATGAAATCTCTGTGCAGTTAATGCAGATAGTGACTTTAGCCTGTGATTTAAAGAACCTGCTTGTTCTTTCGCTCAAGCACTGACATGCTGACAGGGAGCCTCCGGGACTTCTCTACATTTCAGGGGTGCAGTGAAACTCCCTAGATCTTTCTTCTGGCAAATGTTTTCCTTTATCATCTAAATAAAAGTTTATTTGCTTTGTAATAGTGGCCAGATACTTTGCTGTTGTCTCAAGTGTCCTGTACTGTACCTTCTCTAACAGGCATCCCAGTGTGTGGGAATAGAAGTTGCTCACTCAAGCCAAGTCTTATTTCTCAGGGTGTGTAAACATAGGCAATGCCATTCCAGGCACGGGATTTTTATGGGGGCAGGTTTCAACCATTGGCTGTCAAAATTTGCAAACTGAAGTCGGCAAAACCTGCATTTGCTGAGACTTGAGTGCAGTTATGTTGTTGATTCAAAGCCAGTATTATATATCTCTCTGTGCCAAGTTTTCCTTGTTAATCCCTCAAACCCACTTCTTAGGGGCATTTTCTAATGATGGCATAAAAGTGACTTAATGGAACACAAACCTCAATCCTGTAAATGCTTAATCTAATTTTTCAGAATATATTTGCCCAGCACAGAGGGCTTTTTTCTTACAATCGACTATGTACATACCATAGTGTCTCATACCAAAAAGTGTCCTGGTATGAGATTTTGCAGCAGACCATATATCAGGTTTAAATTGATCAACATCAGTAATTGAGCTCAGCATATACATTCTCTGTGTGGCACAGGTAAACATTTACTTATGCTGTTTCTTAGGTTTTTTTCAAAGAGCAATCTTTAATCTTTCACTTAATGTGAAGATTATCACATGTTGAAATTTACAATTGCAGAGATTGCTTCTTCCTCTTCTTATGGCGAAATATGTGCTTCTTCCTCTTCTTATGGCTAAATACGTGCTATTAAGATGGCCCTTTATTTGGTGTGTGTATATAACCATGAAGGACCTTTACCCATTTTTCTGCCACATGAAGAGCTATTCTTTTGGAAACTTTGGTCAACAAAATACAATACAGACCCTGCTCTATATTATCCCTGAGTAAGGGGAGCTGTAGAAGTGGCTACAAAACAAATCCAATTGATGGGTTTACTGCAGCTGTTGAGGAGCTTCCTGGGTTTGTTTCTACTCAAGCTTAAAATATGCATCAGAAAATTTTCAGATACAGTTTTGCAGTCTGTAGCATGCACAACTGTAGACCCAGATACCTCAGGTTTCTCATGCATCAATCATCCATAGAAGAGATGGTTGCTTTGTTAAATTTGCATTCAGAAACAAATCCTCCAGTGCACAGCAGGCAGTCCTGTATTTTAAATTCAGTGCTTGGAGAAGATATGGTGAACATAACTCTTTAGAGCTATCTACTCTGCCTGGCCTCAGATGGATATGGATATGTAAATAATCTAAATTAATGTAGGGACTGTACATACTGTGAGTGTACAGACTGTGAGGAAGTGCCATAAAGTTTCTGTTCTGAAAGCTCATGATTCCCTGTGTGTTGTATGTGTCCCTTGGTTGTGATTTTCATGGGTGTGTTTATTTAAAAAATGCCTGTTACCAGTACCCATTTTCCAAGGGAGGCAAGCAGAGTTGTGGGTGGATAGCATAAGACAATTGGAACTGGTAGGACAGCTGAGCTTCCCCCAATTTGCCAGATGGGTTTTGTTCAGTTCAGTCTTGAGCTTTAAACCATGCTGGTTTGTTTCTGTGAGTTCTGTGGCTTCTATTTAAGCTTAATACCTACAAGACATCCTGGAAACATTGTAAAATTTTTTCCATTACAGGCTTCTTTATTGCTAAACTTTAGGGAGAGCTGGACCATGTGGTGATTTAGCTGCTACAGAATTCTAGGAAGAGGGGTATTCTGCTCATGGGATGTTGGGCATACTGCATAGATTAGTTGGGGTTTTTGGTGTTTTTTTTGGGTTTTTTTTGTTTGTTTGTTTTTTTGTTTTTTTTTTGTTTGTCTGTGTGTCAGTAGATATTGTTCAATGAACATGAAAAAAAATGAATGCATCCAATGTCTAAACAGCAAGCTATGGTCCAGGAACACCTTTTTTTTTTTTTTAATGTGGACTCCAATTGAAGCCAAGAGTCGAATGGCACCAGCCAAGGTCTTTTTTGTTTCAGACAGAGGGTTATAGCTACCAGGGTTACATTTAGCTAGGATATAGGATATATCCCCTAAGATACATACTGTTACGGAGGCTGGCATTCTCTGATTTTTCTGTATGTAACTATAGCCATGGAAGTGCAAGCATAAATGGACGAGAAAGATCCAGCTATATGTTTGACTGCATCATCTTGTAACTTGGAGGTAAACCAAGGAGAGAACTTCCAGAGATGTTGCAGTTGAAAATACATGACATAAATCACAGGAATAGCTTAGATACCTAGGCAACATGCCTGGGTATAAGGGGAAATAGAGGGAGACGTTCTTGGTTTGGGTTCCTACTTTATTCCTTCATGATCTAGGAATGTTCTACAAGAAAGTTATCCTGTGCTGACAGAAGCTTTTCTAAGGAATCATGGAAAACGTCAAAGAATCATGACCTGATAAAGTAGCTGACCTTGTAGACCAGATTCCCACTTCACTTTTCAGGTGATATTTTTATGGCCTCATCTTGAAATGAAGAATTAGGGTGAATATTTGTAAGGCTGCATTTGACAGAAAGACAGATTACACCACCTAGTGGAGTAAAAAGGTTTTAATTTATCTGCAGTTGAGCTAGATATGAACAAGGATTTCTCAAATATTCTAGGATTTAAATCCTGGGTTTCGAAGGTAACTAGTTTTCAAAGGAAGTACTGCTATTTCTTTATAGCAGTACTGCCATGTTGCACTTCTGGGTATTAAATGTTGCTGGCTTCTAAGAGGCCATGTCACTTGATGGATCCTGAACCCTGTGGTAGGTACAGGTCTCAGCCCCCACCCAGGGAAGAACTGAGTGAAATTCCACAGGGAATCCTGTGGAAGCTTATGTCCACATTAATAGGAACTGCAGCCTAATAGGAGTGCCTTCTTTAACAGGAGAGTTGGTGCTGAGGAGCTGATCTGACTGCTGCACATTTCAGTAGCAGTTGAAAGATGGTAGATGTACCCTTGAAATGCAGCTGCCAGGTGCAGTTACATCTGAAAGAACACTCTCCAAGAGCTCTGGGCAACATGAATAAAGGCACAGTAAACTGTGTTCAAAGCTGTGTTTCTGATCCAAACCGAAGTGAAGGTGCATCCAGACGGATATGTTAATTGCTTTAGATTGCACTCATTAGTGTCTGGATGTGATCTCATCAATTCTATTGTTTTCACTTGTCAGCCTGAAGAAATGAAATGACTGAAGGAGATGGGACTGGAGCATATGTGAGTGACGTATTGTTAGTAAAATTTATGAGCATAAAACCAGAAGCAGGTAACTTTGTATTCTTTTGTGGTGAAATGGACAAATGATGAGCACACAGCATTTCCAAGGGAAAAGTATCTAGTTTAATGCTGTATCTAATTTCCCTCCATGGAAAAGCAATCTCAAGAAGGTGAGTTGTTACATTGGTCTGAGAATAAAATAAAACTCGTGGGAGTCCCTCTCATTCCCAGTCAAAATGAACTATGCCACTGTCAATGAAGAAAGAAACTTTCAAGATTGCTTTTCTTCCTTATTTTCCAAAAGCTGAAGACTAGGTTCTATATGCTTACCACTAGAGCTTTCAACAAGAAAATACTGCTTTAGGTAATTAATTTGTCATCTACCAGGCCTAGGTTTCTTATTCTGCTGCAGGAACATCCTACCTATGAATTCCACCAGTTTAGTTATTTCCTGATCTGTAAAGAACTCTAGTGTAAGGTGAATGTTGTTTTCATACTGTCTGTGGAATATCACAACTGTAGGAACTCAAAAAAAAACCCCGAAAAATCCCCCCAAAATTTAAAGTACCCTATGTATGCTTAATTAGTTTCTGGTGGTTGTGGGAATAGTGAAGCCATTGTACTAAACACTACTATTGTCCTACTGATCACCATGTATGAATTCCTGCCAAAGTAGGTATCAGGAGAATAGCCACATGTACAATGGAACATTGGTTGATGACTGAAAATACAACCAAGTAATCAACTGAAAAAATGCTGAAAGGAAAACTACTGGAAATGTGGCAACCTCAGCCTCAAGGACTTAGTGAAGCAGTGGGAAGAGCATAAGATGTGCTTACAGATGTGGTCAAATTGCAGCTGTTCAAATTCAACTTATGTTGCCTTCAGTGATAGAGCTGTATTTATAGAACATTTAGAAAATTGCTTCTATTATCTGCATTTGTATCAAATTTAATCTGGATCTACCTGTCAAATATGTTACATCTAATTACTGAAATATTCCCCCATTGTGCCTTCTAACTTGCACTGGGTAAGAAAATTGGACACCATTCTCATACCCTATAATCTCTTTGGTGGATTTGAAAGCAACCACTCAGACATCAGGAATAACTGAGCTGGAGAAGTTGCAAATGTGGACCTGGGCAGAAAAAGTTTCTCCCATCCTGAAAAGCATCCTGATATTTCAGTATTCCCCACTGGAATAAAATCAAGACTGTGTCAAGGTTTTAGGCACAGAAGTGCAAAGTGGGGATTTGCACCTGAGCCTGTCACCTTCCCCTCAAGCATTTGCTAAGCATTGTCATGGTGTTGACTATGCTTTCTTCTTCTGCCCTGGAACTGAACTACTTTCTAAATTAAATTTTTAATTGGGATTGTTATGTTTATATATGAAATTCTGATAGTGATACAGCATTTTCCACTGAAACTGTAAAGCAATCCTCAAAACTTCTCCCACATGCTATAATTGACACCTTGCCTGTCCAACAGAGTACATGCCAATGGATGCCAATAAAGCTGCAGCAGCTTTATTCGTCCTGACTAGCCTAAGATGTTTGATATTTTGTGCAGGTCAGATGATCAGCTGGTAAATACTGACTTAAGAGCACTGGAATTAGTAAAGTGATGAATTAATAAAGAAATGAATAATTCTACTTGAGATTCAGGAATGGGTTTTCAAATATACCTAAAAAAGTATTTCTGTGTGACATAATGCAGTCCTTCCTGAACTGAATAAACAGACCCAGGTAGCACTAGCAGAGTATCTGTATCAGTATACTGCTTTTCCTGGAATAATTCCCCTTGTAGCCTAGAGTGACGTGATAACACAGCTGTCCTGCTTTCCTTCCAAGTTCCCCTGGATGTTTGCCTGTATAACGTTGTTTTATGACATGCAGATACATACCAACAGTATGTAACTGTACAAACCCAAATGAATTGTGCTCCCAGATGTTCTGGTTTGATGTTTGTTGACTATAGATGGAACACCCTAATACAGTGTTTCTAAGCAGTTAGAGCACTCTGCATCTTGTGGATTGGAGTTTACAAGACAATTCAGGCATGCCTAAGGCTGCTAAAGAATAGCAGTTTTTCTATGATCTTATATAAGCTTTGAAACCCAAATCTCCGGTATTCAGTCTAGCAGGATTTTCCTTCAAGTGGGGGAGGTGATACAAGCCTGTCATTGTGTCACTCAGAATATATGCAGAAAAACTCCTCTTCCAGATGGGTAGAGTGCTTTAAAACTCTTGCATGCTGCTCTGGCCTTTTTATGCTGTATAAAATGGGAAGCATCCATTTTTAAAGCACATTCAAAAACATTCCTTGGCCAACTTCTCATTTCTATTTTCTTGGATGTTTTTGGCAGAACTTGTCTGATATATTAGAACATTTTACATCTATGAAAGCTGCCATCTGCCACAGAGCCAGCTGAAATTAAGGACCTTGGTAAAATATCATGGTAAAAGATTCTGAGGTTGTTGGAGCTGATTGCAATGAAGTGTGCATTCTTATGTATCTTTGACTGAGTTACTGCAAAGAACATTTAACTTAGTCTCTCACAGGATTTTTGATGTTGTTTTTACATCAACCTAGCTGAAACCTTCCAGCATTTCTAATGACTTTGTTGATAGCTAACAAGACATGTTTCAAGCCATTTGTTCTTAACAAAGTCTCCTCTTTTGTTGTTTCTGGTTTTGTTTTTTTTTAAATCTAATTGAAAGTATTTATACAGAGCTTGAAATTCTAGACAGGCACAGGATTTGCTCAGAATAATTGCCAGTGTACAATGGAGGGATTTTCTATAGTATTTTTTTTTTATATTTCCCCTCCTCCAATCCCATGGCCAAAGTAAATTTCTGCTAAGCAATGTCAAAAAACCATAGCAACTATCTTGTGACAGAGCTGAGGAGGTTTTGTTCTGCAGAGGACCCATTAGTCACTACATTGCCCCAAGCCCACAGTCTCATCCCATGTGATGCTGGGAATTTTCTGCTGAAAACAGTTGCTAAATATTTGTATACATAGTGAAGAGCTCCCCACAAAGTGACCCGCGGTAGGAAGTGGAGTGTGTTACTTGTAGTGTGTGAGACTCTAAGGATGGACAGAAGGGTTTCTATCAGCAGGAAACGAGGGTTTTCCCTTTAGTCTGGTCAGGGGAAGGAGGATTAGGAGCAGGGAGTTTGCCAGGGTAGTGGGTCAGAGGCAGGCTGGTGGGGCAGCAGGGCAGAGCAGAACATTCTCACTGGGCTCATCAGGGCATTTGTTCAGCGGTTCTCCATTCCTGCAGGTGCTGGGACTGGAGTGCTGCTCAGCAGGTGCTGCTGCTCGTGGCAGTACACATAAGCCCCCTGCCCTCAGCAGCTCCCTGGGCAACCTCCACCCCTCTCCTAAGCCCACCCCTCTACCCAGGATTTTCAAGTCACTTCTCTAAGGCCCCAGGTTTTTCCCTGTCATAGAATCACGGAATGGTTTAGCTGGAAGCTTAAAAATCATCTAGTTCCAATCCCCCTGCCGTGGTCAAGGACACCTTCTACTAGAACAGGTGGCTCAAAACCCCATCCAGCCTGGCCTTGAACTCTTCCAGGACTGGGGTATCCACAGCTTCTCTCAGCAACCTTCTCTGTCACCCAGTCATATTCCCTCTTTTATTTAATTGCTAAATGCCATCTATTACTTAGGTTTTTTGTGTAGTATCAGTTCAAGTTTTCAGGGAAGTCCATCATTCAGAATATGGATTCTACAATCAAGATTTGATCCATTGAAACAGTCAAAAAATTACCACTCACTCACTGAATTTACTTGCTTATTTAGTCCATAAGACCTTTCAGCTGCAGCAGAAATCCATCCCACTGGAGTTTTTATTGAATATATTAGCTGCACTGACACAAACAGTGTCAAAGTGACTTGAATGACTTTGGAAACTTAGAACCCAGAAAATCAGCAATTGGGAAATCTGAATGTGGCTCTTCCTGTATCCCAATTATCAGTATTTACCACACATACACAAACAATAAACTCCTTACAATCCTTATAATTTTTGCTGCTTTCATATAGTTATGCAGAAAAGCAATTGCTGTGTGAGCAGCTGGATAGAGGCAAAAGTGGGTGGTTGTGCATGGAAGAGGGGTGGCCCTCAGCTTCTGAAGTGCCTTTTGGATGGAAAATAGGATCCTGTCTTGCCTAATGATTTATGTGAAAACATGTCAGTGCTTCTCAATGCCTCCAAGGAGATGTTTTCCCACAGAAATTTGCATATCTGCCCCAGTGCTGTCTTCATGTCTTTTCACAGGCTGTGTTTTGCCGCCACTTCTCTTCTCAGGACAAAGATAGCATTAACAGCCAGGGCCTCATGGTGTGCCATTTCCTTGCACATACATTGAGTCCCTCTTTGAGGCCCCCAACTGCATTCAGGGTCTCTTTGCTTTGCTTTCCCTCCTGAAGGAGAGCTAAGGCCATTTGAGAGAGACCTGCCCCTTCTCCTCTAAGCCAGGGTAAGTCATATGATGACCAGGGGAAGTGAAAAATCTCTTCCTTCAGCTGCAGTTGCACAACTGTTGACATACTGCTGCTAAATAAAACCTCACAATAGGTTTGGGGTTTTTTGGGCTCTGTCTCTGATACCCCTTTTCTTAGATTTTTTTTCAGGTGATAATTTTTTCTTAACACTTGGTTTGTAGGTGTGGTTACAGACCAGTGTCCTCTGCTTAAATTGCAAAAGGTTAGCTCTATGTAGAGCATTGCATGTTCAGCTTGAAGAATAATCACACACTTTCTTTGTTAGGTATAAGGCCCACCTCTCAGTTTATGCCAGCTTAAGGAGTGTTTAGCCTCCTTTTAGAAATCCAGATTTGGGAATTTTTGTTCGTTCACATTTATGAGCAATGACAGTGTATTCCTGAAGACACAGTTTGACAAACAAAGTAAGGAGTGGTGAAAAATGTGAATTAATCAGTGCTAATTGGTTAGGCTGACACCGAGGTTGGCATGTTTAGATTCTGGTGCAACTCCAGTGAGGTCAGGATGAAGTCTGCATATACATCATCTACATAATTTAACTCAGGATATGAGAAAGCAAATAATACATAGACTGAAAACTATGTTTTTGAATAATTTTCCAGGAGGAAAAAAGTCTTCAAAATACATGCCAAATATATAACTAGAAATAGCAATTATATTTTAAACTTTCTTACTGTGTTACTAGACAGGTCCTACACTTAAATTCGTTGATTCATTCAATGTTTTCAGTTGTGTTTTTTAGTGTCTGGCCAACTTTTATTTCAAGAATATCCTTTTATTTTTGCCTTTCTGAACTTAGACATTTTCACCCATTGATATGCAAAATGATAAACCATCGAATTTAGTGGTTAGGGAATAGATTCTGAACTTTATACAAAATATATGCAATGCATATAAAAGAATGAAAAATTCCATCTTTTTTCCAGTGCAAGTCTTAAGGTGTTCAGAATTAGTTATGGTTTTGGTTTCCCTGTTAAAAATTACCAGATCTCACTATTTTACTCTCACAACTCTCTATTCAGCCCTCATCTCTCTCCCACTTATGAATTACTAGCATTATGGGGGAGGCACACTCTTAGTTTTGTTGAATGTTGTAAAATATTCACTAGAATCATACAAGAATTTGTTCTGCTGCTGGCAGAAAGCAGCTCTATAAACAATGTGCTCCTTTGTCTGCCTGAAGCATAGTAACAAATGGATTATGTGTAACAACCATCTATAGGGCTTTTATTTCATCTCCATTCAGGCTCGGTGTGTTTTGCACTGCTTTTAATGAGGCTGCCTGAACTATGGTAACCCCGTGGTACATTTGTAAGCAAGAGATATTGGATGAATCAGCCCCTTCCAGGACTGCATTATGAGGTGATCTGCTTTCATTACAGGATTTATTTTATAGGTGGTAGACCTCAGTGAGAGGATACTGCAGGCACAAGCAGCACTTATCCGCTCTGCAAGGCCAAGTTCAGGGTCTGCATGAATGTGAATCTGCTTTCCCACAGTCAAATCTTTCATTGCATGGCTTGAAACGCAACCATTTTTGCGCATGACCTCTCCTTTGCTTCCCCTCTGCTTCAGACTCATACTGGAATGATTGATAGTCCTTTATAAAATACTCCATAAAGAACTATTTTACTTCCCCATGAACATGAAAGCTTGGGTCTCCTCACACATAACAAGTACAAAACCCAGCATCTCACAGCAGAATGAAAGGCCTCTTCTGCTTTCTGCATTTCTGAAGTGTGAAGGTTTCCCCTCTGGAACTGTTTATTCCCTACAATGGAGCTCACTGTTGTCACAACTAACCAAACACATATTTATATAAGTACAGATAGATGGCTTCTTTTTCTTTCCTCTGGAGGTCTATGTAGGCTTTACCAATTTTTTATCTTTTTTTTTTAAATATAATTTATAAATTTTACCAAAGCAATCCATTATTTGGATTCTCAAGTAGCATAGTGCCCTAGTTATCTTTTGTGATTTGTTTGAATATTTTCACTACCTTCTGTTCTGCTGCTTTTCAGTCACTATCAGTATCAACACTAAGTAGTTTTTGCCTAGGAAAAAACTGTTGCAGTACAATTGTGAGCATGATAACAAAGTAGATAAAACCAAAGCAACGTGCTTTGTTCACAGGCCTCACCTTCCTCTTTCTAGACACATTTTCTGTATGTCACTTGAAATGTTTAGATGTTAAAAATTACAGCTCAAGCAATTCTTGACTTTGCTTAGAGGACCCAGTGAAAAACAGGAAGTGGTTGGAGAAATACAAAAGATCATAGAATCACTGAATGGTTTGTCTTGGAAGAAACCTTGAAGATCATTAGTTTCACCCCTCTACTGTGGTCAGGGACACCTTCCACTGGACCAGGTTGCTCAAAGCCCCATCCACCCTGGCCCTGAACACTGCCAGGGATGGGGCATCCACATCCAGAAGCCATTGCTTTGCGTAACACCCAGAACAGGACCAACCTTTAAGAAATCACTGTTGTTAGTTTGTTTCAGATTTCATGTTTGAAAGGTGGTTTTGGGAAGGAATTACTGGTAGTGAGGTAAAATCAGGTTGAACAGTGAATTGCCAGGTCATAATGAGAATCCTAACAGCACAGGACTGCAACACCTTGTGTCAATTGTAGTTTTTGCTACAGAGCAGAGCACTGAGATGAAAAGTACCATGAAGAAAAAGGGTGAGGTCATACAACATAGCTCGTTATTATAGGAAAAGAAAAAAGTCTAGTGATGAGAACAACCTAATTAGCAAAGAAAACTGCTTGGGGGAAGACTGAAATTTTCGAGGTTGTGACTTGTTTAGTATTCTTTTTCTTTCAATAACAGTCAACCCTAAACACTCCTCTCCCCAGCTCTGTTTTCCGTAAGAACATCCAGTGGCCAGCTCAGGGGATTCGCCAGCTGCTGTTAATTTTACTTTTTAATACAGAAGTCCTTTCCAATTTCCAAACACTTCTAATTTCTGATTTTACTAGTGCAATTGTAGCCCCTCTACTGCACACATTTCCTGCTGTCATAAACATCTGCATGTGTGTATGTATGAGATGCAGCAAGGTTAAGAGAAGAGACCCTGAATGTCCTGGTGGGTGCATGGCTTTGCTGTAAATCTCAATTTTGGCACCATCATTTTTATGTGCCAATGTCCAAATGCCAATGAGAGCCTTAACTGTCCACAAGACAACTTGACAACTTCTGATCTCCCAAATAAAAATGTTAATTAGACTTTTTGTGCATGCACTGTATGTCATTGAGCTGCAGAAACAAGCAGCACCTGCATACTCTTGAGAAATGGATGTAGCAGACAGAAAATTGCAAATGCATTGTGAAACACTTAAAAAGTCTGATGACAAACTTGAGGGGAGGCTTTTTTGATGAATATTTGTGTTGCTGGGTGATAACTAGGGCTTTACTGTTTATTTTTTCTGTGTTCTAATGAGTATAAAGGCATGCAGGTTAGCTACCTGGGCACTTATTTTCATTACAATTAACAATTAATTATTTTACCACCTATAATTTGGCTGAATTAAAATACAGCACGTTTCAAGCTCAAGGCTCTGGAAGGCATGTAAAACATGCATGCTGTCTGACACCCCTTATTCAAGTTTAAATGATACCACAATGTCTTGGGAAGCTGCATCTGAAAAGTACTTTGACTTTGGAAGTTGGTCCAATTTTAAGGTGAGAGTTGTTTTAGATAACATGGAATACTTAATTCTTCCCACTCATCCTCCTCTTCTTTCACTTAGGTCTAATATTTTCTCAGAAAAACTTGGCTATGTGCTTTCAGTGTCTTGCCCCGCTGAAAACAAGCCGCAAACTTCCATTGCTTTGCATTCCCCCTGGATCTGTCAAGAGGCTGTAAGTATTGTGAGACACAAAGTGTTCGAATGTGTCACCCCAGGAGTCAGTCTTTAGTAGGCAGAGTGAAGGCAGAATGAAGACTGAAAAACTAGACCTAGCTAACAAGATAAATCCTGTATTTACTACATTCTACTGTGAAGAAACCCCAAGTATTTGGGGGTTTGCATTCTGTGTTGGGTGTCTGGCAAGATCGCACAACAAGCCTTAGAATTATTCATTGTCTTTTCGTGGCAACCTATCTCTAGTTGTAATAATGTAACTCATTTTCAAAATTAAAACGGAAAAGCAATCACCAAAAGATTGCCTAAGGATTTTCTTTTCCCATTGAGAATAATAAGTATTTTTTTGGCGAAATGAATTTTCAAAAATTACAAAAAAAAAAAAAAAGAAGAAAAAAAAGCAGACTGGTTTTAAACCTACTGCTTTAATGTTTCTGTTTAAATCTGTGCTAGTAGACATCTAGCTTACTCGGAGAAATTCCTTAGTTCCTTACTTGCCCGACAAGGAACTGTGCAACAGTTGCGGAGATAAACTGCCTTCGGTTATCTGACATATCTGACATATCTGACATCACGGACCCGCTGTTGAGCTGATCTGTATGTGAATGTATCTGCCGCTGGAGGCAATGAGGCTATGCTGATTTACATCAGTTGCGATCTGCAAAACGAAAAGATTTGGTTTTCTTCCTTCTGCGCTTACTCCCCCAGGCAGCCCCAATTTCACAAAATCCCATTCCACCAGCTAATAATGATCACCATCACCATCATCACCATCATCATCATATCGGCAGCCCCAGGCGGGCACCCCAGCGTGAGCCAGGAATCGTGCGAGCTCCGGGCAGGCGGCCGGGCGAGAGCTGGGAGCCGTCCCTGTGCCGAGGGGCAGATCCCCTCGCCCTTCATGCTTGGCTGGCGCTTTGTGGCCGCCTTTGTGCGGCGGCGGGGCCGAGGTGTGAGGCGGCGGCTGCGGGGCCATGGCCACGCCATGCCTGGACAGAGCATGACCAGTCCGGCCGCAGCCACTCACCGCCCGCCTTCCCCTTACATCACCATCAGCCCATGGCTTGGCGAGACGGAGCCTAACAGGCTCCTCGTTGTTTTTCCTCTTTTCATGGGCGAGAAGAAAGCCTGGGAAAAGAGCAGGGATCCCAGACCTTCCTTGAGAACAGCCGAATATTGTCTGCATGGTAATGAAGGGAACAAAACGGCGAACGCGCGGAGCTCTCTCTCTCTCCGGCAAGCCGGGCGGCACAAAGGCAGGGTGTGTAATCGGAAGGACGGGGCGAAGGCAGCGCAGTGTGCGGAGGAAATAACCTCCAGTAACCCCAGCGGCTCCTGGGAAAACCGAGCACTTCCCTCTCTCCTGTTTTTCATGGCAATGTCCTTACAACTGATTTGGAGAGTCTGTATCAGTATGGTAGCACAGGAGCCAGATCTGTTTCAAAAAAAATATTGTAACACATGGTGTGCATTTATGATTCCTGTTTTCTATTACACCCACAAAGTCAAGATGGTTACATTTGCACAGCCCGTCCTTGTTTTTGCAAGCTCCTGGTATTTTCTTAAGATAAAGTGATTCCTTCTTTGCTTTGTTTTGAAACTCAAAAGAAGCTTAATTTTTCTGTTTGCAATGTGGTTTTCATTGTTGCTTCTTTCAAAGGTGGAAAAAAGGGTTCATGTTATATATACTTTGGACACCATAAGCACCTGAACCCTTTCCATCTGTTGGGGACAGGTCCAACTTCTGTGAAAATTCTGTTTCTCACAAAAGTCCATCTCTTGGCAGCCAGGCATAGTGTCCCTGTGGAGAAAAAACACGGTTGTCATGGGAGACTGTGATCATGGAGAGAAAAACAAGTCTTGTGAGCTGTCAGGGGACTTGTCCCTCCGTACCATGAAGGCAGGTAGTAAGCTTGTCCTTCTCTGGAAACCACAGCAGAGCTTGGCCATGGGGTGGTGAGCTCTTGGAGGACTTCTGCTGTTGGACTCTTCCACCACATCTCTGCATGGGCTGTTGTCTAGGACTCTCCAGGCAGACATTCTCCTCCACGCCTCGCCTCTCTTTGTTCCCTAGTTCTGTTTCTGGTGCATGAGATACTCCTTCTAAAACGTCAATAAGGAGGATGTAATCCAGATGGCTAGAGGAACCCCTTTTACCCCAGAGCATCTGTTGGAATTGCTAAATGAAAAGTGTGATGCAGAGTTGGAAGTGTTTCAAAATCGAGCCCTAGGATGTGTTACATATATGTTCATTGCATACAGGATATCCATCAACTCAAAAGCTTCAGGGCTGCTTAACAGCCTTCCTCTGATATCTCTGCTCCATTTTTAAAATTTTATATTTTTGATCAGGGTTGACCAAAACAGTGGGCCAGCACTGTATCAGTGGCCTGTGAAGTGACATTCATGCCTCTCCATCTCTGTTAGCATTTCTTTTCCTCATGTGCACTGCACAACTTTGCCTCATAACTCTCTGGTGATTGACCAACACACCCAAGTTTACCCCTGCTTTATTACAGGTTGCATAATATGAAAAATAGAAAAAAAAGGTCTCTAGAAAAATATAGAATTTGTACTTTTTTAAACTATTGAATGCTGTTCATAAAGCCTTCCTGATCTCTGCAGTGATAAACTCATCCACCAGTGCATGAGATCTGATTATAGCCTTGCACCATGACAAATGTTACCACTGGTTACAGAATTATCCACTAATTAAAAAGAAGTTGCTATGATTAAAAGAGTCTTCATTCAGATGTCCTTGTACAAAGAAAGACCTCAGTTCATGTTCTGAGCTGTGATGGAAGCTGTCAGTGGGCCCTGACAGGCAGAAAATGGGAAGAATTGTCTCAGCTTCATACGCCACTCGGAGCTTGATGGTAATTAATTATGTAAATAGTTATGTGTTGTTCATTTCTGTCCACAAAACACACATGCACATGAAGATGAATCATTGCTTCCCATAAGGACATAACAAGTGCAGTAAGTTTGCAAATAGTCTTGCAGGACATTTCTTGACAGTGCAGTAATGGTTGCAGTCAATTGTCCAAACTGACACAATCCAAGAACTGTCTCCATTATGTAGTGGTATTAGCTCAGGTAGAACCAGGATCTTATAACCGATTTTTTTTAATCCTAAAACTTAATTTGATTGACTAGAAACAAATAAAACTAATGCCTAAACACACTAATCTTGTTCAAACCACATCTACTTCTCTCAGAGTCCCACACATTCTTAGAAAACTATTGACAGGGATGTATTTTTCCTTACTTGGCTGAAAGATTAGATAAAGTACAAAAGCAAAGCTCGGCTTCAGCAGCTTTTCCCAACGATTAAGGAAGCCCTTTAAGCAACTAAAATAGGCTGTAACAAAGCTTTTTTTTTTCATTCAAGAAGCGTACATGCTGATCCTGGAATCATTGTCGAGCCAATTTACGTGTTGAACAAAGCATTGCTTCAGCTTTCAGATCTATGTATAACTCTTTAGTGCCCTCCCCTGTCACAGTGTGGAAATGCCTATGTTTGGTAAAGAAACTGTTTAAATATAGTTAAGAAAATAATTTTGTGACTTTATTACTAAATTGAAATGTTACTGTTGTCTGTTTTATCTCTCAAATCAATCTATTGGTCTTAAAATGGGGAAGGGAACAAGAAATCAAAACCACCAAAGGACTCTGTGTGTGCCATGTTTTTGTTTTACATATTCTTTTCCAGGGGTCATAATGATATTGACTTCTCAGTGAGATATGTCAGAGAGCCAAGTGGAAAAAAATAAGTTAACAGTAAAACTTACCACTCTCTAGGTCAGTCAGATATTCTTCCATGTGGGTCATTTAGCATTGAAAATTGTGTGCATTTCTCCTGGATGAAAGGGAGGACAGGTGTGCTATCTAAATCAACACATTGCTCAAAGAAAGAATGAATGTAAAGGTGGTGGAGCCAGTGTGCAGGAAAATGAAGTCAAATATCTACTGTGTGTGCCGATGCAGGAGACTCACCTCATGCATAATTTTAGATGGCTTAAGTGGCCCTAAACTGACCCTTAACTGGCCCTGTGGAGAGCCAGGGCAGCATCTCTGCAGCCTCACTGTGTGCTACTTTATGCCAGTCCTATGGAAGAGCAAGAAGGTTTGATGCACTGTCAAGAGACTCAGATTTCCTTGGACTTTTGGGAGGTGTTACCTGAAACAACTGTGGTCCTTGCTTGGAAAACGATTGTTGCTTCACACCCTTGGACCAGCGCTTCTATTGTATTTCCTTACGTAATATATATCTCATTTCCTTCCTGGTAAAGAACAATTTCCCCTAATTTTACTCTCTCATCTGCCTGTCACATCCTCCCTGCAGGAATGGGAATTCACTGATGAATTAAGTTGCTACATTCCTGTCTGTCCTTTCTCCTTGATAATATGTAGCTTTTGTAGGTTGATGAACATGTAACCAACACTGATATGAGAAGTATCAATACAAGCAGCATGAAGGTGGTTTTGTGGATTTTGGGGGGGTTGTTTGTTTGTTTGGTGGGTGTTTTGTATTTGGTGGTTTTTGTTTGTACTGTTTTATCATCTTATAATTTTCTGGGTTAATTCTGTGATTGTACTTTTCTCAGATAGAGAGAAATTCAAGTCCTGCTTTCCACTGGTTTCCTTCTGCCTTGCAATATGTGCTAAAATAAGAGTCTGTCCATCTGTCTTCCTGTGGTACACAGGTACTTTTTTGCATGACTAAAATTGGATCTAATGTCCCACAAGACTCTTATATGGGTTAGCTTGTCTTAATATGCTTTAAAATGAAGGAAATGGGAGAAAGAGACAGTAACTAGAATATATAGGTCAAAGATTTCTTCATCCTTCAGATAATCCAGTTATTTTAAAAAGTAGCAGGAAGTAATCCTAAAAGCTGAGCTTATCCAAATCAATTATAAACATTGCTTTGAAATCCCTCATGGATTTTATTTTAAATTTCAAAATAGTTTTGTAAATATTTTTTGCAAATATTGTGTGTCCCAGTTGAAATCCAACAAAAAGCTTGTTTGTTTGCTGTATAGAGTTCACTTTAGGATTAAGGCTTCAAGACCTTCACTGCAGGCACACTCACAGACATCTAGATAGATGTCTGCCCATAATTGTTCAAAACTAAAAGGAAGAGTGGATTCTCTTCTCAGATATGGCTAATTAGGAAAAGGAGGGGGGGGGTTATTACAAAACAATAACAGTATTCCAGAAATGCAGCGTGAAAGACAAGTAAGATCATGTTTCAAGGTCTTGCTGAGCATGAATCCATACTATTGTTTGGATGTTGTATATTTCACAGCATTCACCCACTGACAGGATTTCCAAAGGCAGCCCTACTGTGATCTCTTCCTCCCCCTGCACCCAGCTTATCCTGTTGTGCTGTGTGTCCATAGTGACTCCTGAGTCAATTCCTTTTCTGTCACCTCTGAAGCTGAAGCACTGAAACTTATGAGAACTATTATGCTGCTGTTTCTTTATCTCCAAACACCAGGGTAATTTATCTTTGTCTGCCTTTTGCTGAAATAGATGTTGGGGCACAGGGCTGGATATGGCTGCTCTTCACAGCAATGAGAAATTCTGTAGCTGCTGCTGAGTGTTCAAAACCAGGATGTTGTCATAGTTGGCTAGATGTCATTAAATGCTTAGAGGCTTAACAAAAGGTTTTTGTGAGGGATAAAGGTGAGAAAAGATTGTGCTTTTTCTTCGGAAAACTTTAATGAAAATAGTTTGTATTAAAAAAAGTCACAGCAAAAATGAGTTTTGTAATATGATGATGTTCAAATATGTGGGATGCAGAATTACAGAAATAACCAGGAGAAAAGTCAACAAAAGACAATTATAACCAGGCATGGGAGAAAACAGAGAGAGAATTCTAAGTGTTGTTCAAAAAGGGACAACCTTTACCTGTTTGCTGAGAAACCTGCTCTTGTTGTTTATTTTCTCTTGCACTGAGGAAAGGTTACTTTGAACATTTTTTGTAACAAGATAATTTATATCCAAGATATGCTGGCCCCTGGGAGCTTCTTCTGCATTTGAAATAACTCACAGGACTCCAGACTCCTGGGTCTCTGCTCAGGCCAGAAAGAGGTAACATCATGTTTTCTTTGAAAGAGAATATGGTTACAGTTCTATATTTATCCAGAAATAACATGAATTGTGTAGTATTAGGGTTCCTTACTGAGCTGGAGTAAGTTTCTATACTGCTGGGTAAGTGCATGGCAAGCAGCAAACCAGTCCATTGCCTGTGCCTCACTGGAGTCTCAGCACACAGGAATCAGAATCACAGCCATTACACTTTCCAAGTCATTCTGAAAAGCAGAAAGGTTTAACTAGAATCTCTCAGCAGATGACTATGATGGAAGGCAGTGTAAAAAATGTTGTAGATTTCAAAGTATGCAAATATCTTGCTGTTATGATTTACAGATTAGATTCCTCAATTCTACTGGGAACGTGTATTTTCAACTGCAGGGTTCTAAGACAGGCTATCCTGCTTCTACAGTCTCTTTGAAGTTTTAGCAGGAAAAAGTCTTCAAATTGTAGTTGATTTATATTGGCAAAATGCAACTTTACTTTCTTTTCTGTCAAAAAGTGCTTTTGACTTGTTGGGCTGCAGCCTGAAGCTAGGAAATTTCACACAGGATCTTGAACAAAACTAATATACTGATGTTCAGCAGTGGTTGTAAAAGGGTTAGGCTCTCCCAGTTGCTAGATTTTTCTGCTTTGCTCAGAATTTTGCTCTTCTAGAAGAGAGACATTATTTTTGAGCCACATGCTTGGAAAAACTCAAACTTAGTTTCTCAAGGCAGAAGTTCCTAAATGTCTTTGATAACATCCAGACCAAGGCTTGCTCTCAAATGCAGACTATTTCCCACTAACCATTCATCATTTGTGTAGTTGCCACCAGCTGGAACTGCCAGCTCTTGGAATGCTCTGCTGCTCTTCCTCACAAAGGTGTAGAGACTAATGCCATGAATTTGTTTCAGCCTTCATTTTCTAGGAAAGAAAGCTCTTCACTTTTTCAGGTGACACAGTTCCTTGTCCAGGTATTGACTAATGGTATATTCAACAACAGAAATGCAAACTAGCTAGTTACATGTTAGAGTAAATATATTTGTGTTCTTGTTTTAGTTCATCCTAAAACAAACTCTTCTAGTTCTGAACTCTGAAAAATTTCTGTATTTGATGTTACGTTCCAGAGGCAAAAACACCTGTACAACAGATACAAGCACTTCTTCCTCCTCAAAGCTGCCAAGTTAATGAAAGGTAAACATATCTTGTGAAGAGATCTCTATTTTTTACCTGCATAAATCAGGTTATCTAGTAAAATTTATTTAAATATATTTGAAATTTATAGTAATTAGGTATATTTACCATGTGTTTCAAGTGTTGTGCCACCAAAGGACATCAGAGCAGCAGGGAGGTAGGCCAGGCTGCCAGGAGAGATGGTGGTTGGCATATTCCTTGGATGCAGCAAGGTTAAAATGAAACCATTTTAGTTCAACACAATCCAGAGTTCTTGACAAATCTTGAAAAGAATAAATTGCAAGTTATCTTTTTGGACTAATCTTTGAAAGATTAGCTGTAATCTTTCTTTAAGTTTTAAGATTATCTGCACTATAAGAAGCATTTGAAGATATCTAGTTGTTTGCTGAAATATTAACTTCTGTGATCTCTTATTCTTTCTTCTGTCTCCTGTTGATGACATTTTTCACCACCAAGCTTTGTCTTTGAGAGCAGTGGTTTCTTTCCTCCAAACAATTTCCTTGATGTATTTTACTTTCTGTTGGGTATTTTTGGCCAAAATTTCTGGGGCTTGCTGAATTTTCCTCTCAGCTATATTTAGCAGCACATTTATATGTCTTCTCATCCTCATTCTCTTTTACTCTAAATTTGGCCACAGAATTTCATTCTTCTTCCTTTAAATGTTTTTCATTTGATTCCCTAGTCCATTCCTCCATCAGCTGATCCAGGATTTCTTGAGATCTTTGAAGCTTTTGTTCTGTAGCAAATCTTTTGCTGAAGCGCATCATCTTTGACCTGGTGATTAACTCACTTCTGGTGCCTGTGTCTTGTCCCTTTGTGCTGGATCAGCTCCTGTCTCTTCTTCTTTTCAGTTTCTTTCAAAGATCTTTTCTCAAAAGCCCATGAAGCCCTGCATCTGAGGGGATTATGGTTCAGGTCTGTAGTATCCTTCTCCATGATCTTTCTTCCTCAGATGTTTTTCATGGAAACATTTCCTATACTCATCTTAGAGCTTTGATCTTTTAAGCTTTGCCTTGTGCTCTGTTTTTTCTCTTTCTTTCTCCTGCACCAGTCTTTGTCATCTCATCTCTCTTAAGGCCATTTCTTTCAGCCTGACCTCCAGAAAGTCACTCCCTGTTCAGACTATTACTATTGCCACTCTCCTGGGTTTTGCCCAGCAGCTGCCCTTCCCTTCCCTTCCCTTCCCTTCCCTTCCCTTCCCTTCCCTTCCCTTCCCTTCCCTTCCCTTCCCTTCCCTTCCCTTCCCTTCCCTTCCCTTCCCTTCCCTTCCCTTCCCTTCCCTTCCCTTCCCTTCCCTTCCCTTCCCTTCCCTTCCCTTCCCTTCCCTTCCCTTCCCTTCCCTTCCCTTCCCTTCCCTTCCCTTCCCTTCCCTTCCCTTCCCTTCCCTTCCACGGGGCTTTGTGGGCTCAGACCTAGTGGTAGCCACAACTGTGAGTGCTGCTGCAACTTAACTCCAGCACCTGAAGAGGAATTTTTAGCCTTAAATCTCTTTGTGAGTATAGCCTCCAATCATGGTTAAGAGCTCTTGGACCATCAGCTGAGAAAGCTCACTCTGGAGCTCAGCACTGTGCCACATAAGGCTGATTGGCTTCTTTGCTTTGTGCTAGGGAGCAAAGTGCTGGGGGATCATGTTCTTCAAGGCTGCCATGACAAGAGATTGCTGAGATTTGCACCAGCAGAAGAAGCACTTTTTAATTTCAGCATGTGCATAAAGCAGTATGATGAGGAGTATTGATCTACCCTGGAGATTATGGAGATGTAGGTTGCTGTGACTGTGTCTTTAATCAAAAATCAAGAGCCATAGTCTTCTCGGAGACAGTTTTCTCTTGAACCTCCACTGAAAGAAGCTGTGTTTTTGTTAGTCCTATATATACTTATAGCTGATTTTAACAAGAAACATTTTATTTTCAATATTATTGTAATATATCCAGTTTTTAATCTCTGAAAATCAAAGTATTGTATAAATTTTCTTAAATTTTTAAACTTTATATCCTTGCTTGCTCAACATAAGCTCTGTTTTGTGGCTGAGGAGTCTCCATTGGACATGTTCTTAAACATGTCTTCAACATTAAATACTGCATACTCTCTTGGATGCTTTGGTGTGAGTTTTCTTAGAAAATACTCCATTGTTTAAAATTCAACTCAGAAATCTTGACTATTTCAGTACTCTGGTAAAGTTTCTTTTTGTATGCATTTTTTTTAAATTTAAAAAACTTCCTAAAACTGGGAGTGAACAATAATGGTGGCTCATCCCTCCATTTGGTGTATATATTTTCCTCTGTCCTGCAACAGACAGAATGTTTCATAATGAGAAGAGATCTTGTCCTCATGAGTAACAGAGATAATTCAGTCTTGGGACTGTGTATTAGGCAGCTGCTAAACTTAACCTCAGATCAGAGGGCACACAGAGAATGATGCAAATGAGAGCAGACGGCCTTCTCAAACTATTTATCTCTGAATTCATAAAGTTCTGTGTGGAAATGCTATGTATGGAGATGAATTACAGAGGGACCAGTTGTGTCTTATGTAAAAATCATGTTGATGGAAACAAGGGGAAGAAAACACAGTGTTATTAATCCAAATGCTGTCAGTGTGTGGAAAATTCAAGCATCTTTATCCTGAAACAGCAACATTCCTTGTGGAAAAACAATTTCAGTGAAAAGATATTTATACCAATGCTATTCATATTGTTCCTAAGGTCCTCATATATCTCCCTAATCTGTAAAAAAATGCATTCATCTCAGTTTTAGAGATGAGGGACACAAGAGAACAAATGAACCCAGCAAACCTCTGCTGAGCAAAGAGAGATCCTGTGTTTTCTGACAGGTTAGCACTGATGTGCTCTTCCTCTCTGATGTGCTATCTAAACGTGTGTATTTGTAACATAGCTTTGACATGTATAACAACATAACTGCACCCTGAGTTACTTGCCATACAAATGTTTACATCATCAGTGATGGCACTTATTCTGAGCTGAATTAGCCTCCTTTCTTCATGTTGTGACAGGTGGTGGAGAAATTTGGCTTCAGGTTGACCTAAGATATACATATTTCCTCTTCACAATATTTTTGTCTAAAGTATTGAAAGATCAGCATTTTTCTGAAGATACATCTTTGAGAAAAAAGGTGTGAACATTAGTTCCTTGGTCCCTCACATCATTTAGCTTCAGAAGGGATGCTGGACTCACACACAATGACTTGGCCATTTGTGAGAGAGCACAAAAGATCCCCTGCATCTCTTTCTTTAGCCATGGTATGTACTTCACTGATGTTGATATTTTGGCCAGAGTTTGTGTGCCATATTCTTTCAGTAAACTACAACAGTACATTAAATAGGCAAGAACATGCTATTTGAAGGTGATATTAATGGTAGGAATAATATAATTTACATAATAGTAACATTTATTAAGGCATGCAAAAGTGCCACTGTGCTGCCTATTTAGTCTCTTAGATTATAAAAGGGAAATGGTCTTATGCTGATGATCAAAATGCACTCCTAAAAGTTCATCAAATCACTGTTTTTTTACTCTTCTTTTCTGTGGGCATGGCACCATATTATTGAGATGCAGAATAATTTGTGTAGTCAGTCATACAACAATGTCTGTAGGTACTTGAATATCAAAATATCTGTACAGATAAAGTACCAGTCTAAGTAAGAGGCAAAGACAAACATTTCATTGCTTGTACCCAGGGTGGCTACATAAGTAGGGAGGTCAGGCTTCCTTCTCACCGTTTGTGAGTTGCAGCCATTCAAACACACTTATCTCTGAACAGCATTAGTAATATATAGCTATGAGAGCTAAAGGAGAAGTAGTTTATTGTTTCCTGCTGTCACTGTTTGCCACTCCTGCAGTTTGGCTATAGCCTTTGGCTGCTGATGTTTTGTGTTTGTTTTACAGGATCTGAAATAGAGGCATGGGGTTCATACTTTGGGTTAAATATAGCTGGCCATAAAACTTCACTGTGAAACCAGGCCACAGTTAGAATGCATCTCTCATGATGCAGTCAGATACAGTCAGTGGGGCTGAAGGAGATAAGAGAATTAAAGACACTGATAGACTTTTTTTTTCCCATTTATTTTCCTGAGGAAATAAATTAAGTATATGAAACAATGGCTATCTGTTATGAGAAATGCTGAAGGTGAAAGATTTCCCACATTCAGACCCAGGCAGCAGTTCAGGGTGGATTGCTTGTGTGACATGTAGTAAACAGCAGATGGCTGCAAGCATAAGGGAAAAGAACATGTATTTGACAACCTTATATTAAAACTAAATAAACCAATTCTTCCGCTGGCATAGAAAGGTGTCTGTCTATTGATTCTGACAGAGATTTACTGGTGTACATGTGCCTTGTCCTGAGAAAATGTTTATCTGAATATCAATGGGGGGGTACAAGATTTTACACACAGAGCTGATCAATACAATAAATATTTAACCTTCAACAGAATATTTGCAGCCTAGTTGTTGGTTCAACTGAGGCCAGAGAAGAAGCTAACTTTGACATTCAGATCCCAGTGTCTGAGGGGTTTGAATCTGCTGTTATAAAGGCAGTCCCTAGAAAGCTGTCCTATGTTAGCCCATCTTCTGAGAGAGAAGCCACCTACCAGAGCAAAATGAAAATTTTGCCCCTCGATGGTACACAGGTATGAACTGTGAAAGCAAATGCTCTCATTGCTGATGCTTACATTTGTTTTGACTGTCTCAAAGTTCCAAAAAAAATCAAAGTTTTGGAAGACAAGGCTGAAGGGTTCATGGAGCTGGAATTCCTGTTTCCTAGTCCAAGCAGCTCAGCCCATGTGGGTTTTGCTATCATACCCACCTTTTTTCCTGAAAGCTGCCTGTGGAAGCAGGAGGCATGCTGGATGGACTCCAGTAGGGAGCACTAGGAGGCTATTGCACATGCAGCTGCTGGGGAATTGCACTGGGATCAAACAGCTTAAGGATTAATTTGTTTCTGCTGTTTTTTCTTTTAAAGGTGACTGTATTAATCTAGAAAACAACAGTACCTTTTATGAGTGATCAAAGCTGTCATGTAAGAAATTGCAGGGAATTTAACGTATTCCAGTTATCACCATGCTGGGTCGGACCACTTTCCTGAGAGAGGCACTTTAAATACAATTTCAGTTTGAGAACACCCTATGATTGCAGCAGGATCGTTCCTAACGTGATTGGGGTCAGAGATTTTATCTCAAAGTACATCCCAACAGTGACTGGGTTTCGTGTGTTATTGCTTGTGAGGAAGACTCTAATTGCGTTTCTGCGCTGTGTGGGGACTGGTTAACACAAAGAAACCTCGCCTCCTTTTGTGCTGTGCTCAGCCCAGCAGTTACTTTTGTTCTAAATTGGGTCTGGCAGCCTCTAGGGTGGATGATTGACATGTCAATGTGCTAACAGAAGCCAGAACCAATTCTCTTGTCTGACACCTCCTTTCCTCCTCCGAATATTAATGATGAGTGACCCAGCTGAATGAATGAAAAGTGCACACATCCCTTGTGGCTCCGTGCAGATGCTCAGAGAAGACAGCAGGATTTGCCCAGGAGAGGACACAAGCCCATAAAGCCATCTGGTGTTATGTAGTGAGCTTAATGTGTTCATTGACTTGGCCAAACGTTTGGTAAATCAAAAGTTGACAGGGAAGGATTCATAATATTTATGCTTAAAATGCAGTCAAAACATCACAGAGAAAAATAGGAGTCCTCGATGAATTCCTAGAAAAACAGAAAGAAGTGCAGCTCAGATTTTGAGCTGGGAAGATGGGCAAGGAAAATATAAAAATATTTTAGTTAAATATGAGTCATAAAGCAGTGATTTCCTCTAAAAGTACCTTCAGTTACCCTGTGATTGATTTCAGATAACACAGGTTATTGATGATCACCACAGGCTTTTATAGTACAATTTCTCAAACTGTCCAAATGAGCCAGCCTTGGAAGCCATTTTGCAGTCACTTGCTATTTATCAGTTCATTATTCTGATTTGGTTGAATCATATCTGCTCTTTCTTTGTCTGGATTATGTAATATTTATTGTTATATTACAGACTGAGACTATTAATTGTACAGTCAGACTGTTAAGACTAGGTGGTATAATGCATAGACAAGGAACAGATTTACAGATTTCTTTATTTAATCATGTAGATTTTATTTATTTTTTCAATGAAATAGATTCCCTTTTGTAGTCTATGATCGAAGATTTTCCATGTAAATGTTTCTTTCATTTCTAATATCTCAGCCAGCAATTCTGCCCCAAAAGGTGAACAGAAAAAATCCCTATTAACATGCAATGGACTTTTTCCTCTTTGTAATGTTTAGATCTGGTTCAAAGACAAAAAAATCTTTTCTCACTCAATTTGGCATATCATATTTTTTATCTCCACTACAGTAAAAGTGCAACCCGTTTTCACCTTCAGCGCCTTCTCATTTTTTGAAGACACTGCTGTTGAATACCCTTTGTATTTTCACAATATCCCAAAGATTGGCAATTCTTTTGCATCCATACAGGAGACTCTTGTATCCATGCATTGAGCAGAGCAACTTTTGCAGCTATTATTGCAAAGCTTTTCCCTAATCACTTTCTCTATTTTCTTTTATACTGGATGACAGCCCAGTCAGATTCACCTGGTTGCTGTGAAACCATTTTGTCTTGCTCTTCAAATCCTTTTGTGTGACCCCACTTGATTACCTAATTATGTTATTTCCCATCTTCCACATTTTTCCTATTACCCCAAAGGCCCTTTGCAGTTTCCTTTTATTTCTCAGCTGCTGATGTTGCTCCCATTTTTACTTTGCAAGCCATATATCTCACCTCACTTTGCTGTCAAAAACCTGTATGGCTAATTTAAACCACATCTTTCAGTTCCCCTATAGTTAATGGAGAGAAAGGATACCTTCAGAGCACATTTATTTTGTCTCAGTCTAAGATAAACTCCTAAACAGATTGTGATGAATTGCCCTCTGGGTATTCTTTCCATACACAGGAAATCTAGACAACCAGTTTGGTTAGTACCTTAGGAAGTAGGGAAAATGAATCCCTGTTTTAATCCGTTTGCCCAGAGTTTTCCCAAGTGCCTTATTCCCTTCTGCGTTTGTACCTTAATCCCCTCCCTGGAATACATTTGATACCATTTTCTCGAAGTGTGCTATTAAAATTTAAGCCTTCAAGGAAATATGTAAACTGTTATTGTAAATATCCACTTAGGAAAATTAAAAAAGTGTAATTTTAAAATAATTTTTTGTTGACTTCACGATGCTTCATACTGAAATTTTGTTTGTGGGGCATTGGGGTATTGCCATGTTCCTGTGAGAGGGTGCCCTTCTGCTCTTGTTGTTCAAAGGCTTTATTGGCAGAAGGGTGCTCAAGCTTACAAATTAAACAAGCAATTTGCAACACAAGCCTGAGTAACACCTGTTACAACAGTCCCCTAGAGACGGGGTGCACTGGTGGCCAGCACTGTCACATGCAGACTGATGATTCTGGCCTGAGTTATTTAAATACAGTATGGGAAATATTTTTTTGTGTAAGTATCTGTTCAAACAGAACCCTTTCACTACATTACAGTCGTAAAATCAATAATTAAAAAACCTGCCTGTTACATTTGGTTTAATATTATTTTAGAAGAAAAACCTGACAAAATATTTTAAGTTAAAAAAATTCTTTACTCTTACATCTTAAAAAAGCCAAGTAGTTAATTTCTAAACAATTGAAAAGAGAATCACTCTGGGATTAGACCTTTGAATGACAAAATTCAGCTGCAAGTGCTTTTATTAATTTTTCCTTTTTTCTATGTAAATTAATCACTAAATAATTGTGCCACAGAAACAGTAGGTCCAAGGCTCATGAAGAAAGTAGAGCTGCACTTCACAGATTTATGACAACTCAATGATCAGTGTCACTGAAAAGCAAGAATGAACTTTTCATCTATTGTTTGCCATTTTATGGGTTGTGCCCTCCAATCTGAAGCAAGACAAGATGATATCTTTAAATGACAAAATAATACAGAAATTCTTCTGTTAATATAGCTTCTTCTACTAGAATTAAAATATATATAATAATTACCTCATTCCAAAGGGCATTAACTTCTTTCAGTAGAAATTTTTAGTCTCTCTTGTGCATACCAGTTTCAACTTTGAAACTCACAGAAAGGTCTTAATTTCATAGAATCACAGAATGGTTTGGCTTGGAATGGACATTGGAGATCATCTGGTTCTAACCCCCACTGCCATGGGTGGGGACATCTACCAGATCAGACTGTTCAGAACCCTGTCCAACCTGACTCTAAACACTCCCAGGGATGGGGCATCCGCAACTTCTCTGGGCAACCAGTTCCAGTGCTTCACCACCCTCGCAGCAAAGAGTTTCTTTCAAGTACCTAATCTAAATCTAATCTCTTTCAGTCTGAGGCCATTCCCCCTTGTCCCATCACTGCATGTCCTTGGGAAAAGTCCCTCTCCCCCTCTCCTGCAGACCCCTTAGGTATTGGAAAGCTGCTCTAAGGGCTCTCTGGACAGTGAGTAAGTTCTCTGTAGGTTTTGCCTCCACAATGTTCAGCCAAAGTAGTTCTGGTGCTGGAAACTGAATAGAGATTGCTGAGTTTTCTCACACTCACATGGACAAATTCTGACTGTGAAAGAGCAAAGTGGGTGTGTGTACATATCAATTCTTCTGGGTAAACCACTCTCAAAAATGAAATACAAACAAAAAAACCTGGCAGGAGAACAAAGTTCAGTCTGGGAAAGTTTTTGTCACAACAGAAAGTCCAGACCCCTCCAACAAAGAGTGTTAGTATGAGATTAGTGCCAAATTATTGAAGACTCAGCTGCATTGTTCCCCTATTGAATACTGAGAGAATTTTTCCTATAGGTTTTTTTTTTCCTATAGGGTTCCTATAGGAATTTTTTCTATAGGGTTAGATTTAGGGAGGGGTGGGAGTGGGGCCAGGACGAGTTTCCAGCTGCCATGGCCCAAGCAGAGAACCTGTGCAGGTGGGGAAGGTCTCAGCTGAATGGTAGCATGCATGCTGATTGCTGATGCATTTACCCCATGAGAGGCACCCTGTATCTCTGGGATGTTTAGAATATGATATTAGGTTGTTTACTGTCCACTGCCAGAGGAGACAAAGAATACCTGTTGCAGCAGAGAGAGAGGGATGGCCCCCAGAATGGAATTAAGACAGTTTCAAATGGTCTGAACCACCAGAGAAGGGGTTCCTCTTCTATTAAATGAGATCTTAATTTTAAACTACTTTTTGGTCTGCTAAATTTTCTACTCAAACATATGACTGTGAGAGCAGGAGGAGCAGAGCAGGAGTACAGCTTGGGAGCAGACAGGAATGTAGCTTTGTCATGGCTCTGCATGTCTGCTCACAATGAACTTTGAGACCTGTGGGAAGCCTTCCCATACCACTAGGATGCTCACTGCTCTCAGAAGGATGCCTTTCACAGGAAGCTGGGGGGGAACAGGGGTCTGTATGTGCCATGCCTAAAGCCAAGGGAGTCAGAACAAATCCATTCAAATATGGGTAAAGGACACAAATCCAGGAAAGGAAAAATGAGTAAGCATGTATTACACAGGCTGGAGAGAACTGCTTCTTCCATACAATTTTCTTCTGCTCAGTAAATGTTAATTAGGCTTTGATGTGGGGCCCTTTCAGGATATGAATGAGTATATTAGCCATTGACAGCTATGAACAGACTATTTGGAGTTATAAATGGAAATAATTTATTTACTGGCATGATGAAACCTGGAAACCTTTGGTGAAAGAAAGCAATTAAGGGACAGAGCAATAAAAGTGGCAGAGGGAAGGAAAGAAGAAATATTACTGAAAAAAGGGCTTTTTATTCTACATTTCAAAATGAGTAAACATGAATGATATAGCATGCAGCATGGATTGAAGGGAGATAAGGAGCTTAAGCCTGCTGCATCAGCACCAACCTGTGCTGCACATATGCTCCTGTGGCATCTGATGTGGCTGAGTTTGTGTAACTGCGCAGCAGACCCAGGCGCCAGGCAGGGAAAGGAAAGCAATCCCTTCATCAGCTGGGCACACCATAAACTCTGACTTTCCAGTTTCTCCTGCAGGTTAAGTAAGAATAATGAGAGCTTATTATCAAGAGAGTGCCTTGATTAGACACAAGGTGAAGCATCATCCTTTCCCTGGCACAATTAACCTTTCTGGTGAAGAAGTGGTTCTGCCTTAGCTTACCTTCATTTATTTACAGCTAAAGTTAATACAAAAACCACTGTGAACATTTTTAATCAGGTGGAAAGCAGATTATTTAATTTATGTTTATTCTAAGTAGAAGAAATTCTACTTCAACCAAAAAACCTCTTAACTCCTACATAAGCAATGAACAAAAATGCTTCAGAAAGCTTTTTTTTCTGTTAAACTGGTGTAATTTTGGGAACAGATAGGGTCTCATTCAAAGGAGCAATGTCTCAACTTCATGAGTGCCCTCATGCTAGCAAAATTTTTAACAATAAATTACTCAGAATATAAGTTCTGCTTGACTAATGTTTATAGAAGCAGGCTCTGGGTTTCTCTGCTGACTTGCTAACAAGAGTGTCAGCTGTGATTTTGCTTCTTGTGATGTGGATTAGATCCAAGCTGAATCTGACTTTTTTCCAAGTCAATTATGAATTATCTGAGAACCAAAGCAGCCAAATGAAATTGCCCTGAACTTGAAAAAGAAATTAAATTTCTTGTACTCTCCAGAAAGAAGAAAATCTTGCTATTTTTAAGAGGTAGGAAAAAATTTATTTTGTGGGTCAGATTGTTCATAAGAAGATGCTCAGACATTCTGTTGAAGAAGAGTCAGTTAAATAAAGAGAATAAAAGCAGAGAGGAAGAAAATGTGCAACAAAAAAATTTTATAGGTCAATTATTGTGTAACATTTCAGGCCATGCACTACAAGCATGTTTCCTTTGGCAAATAAAAAGCCCAAGCAACAAATCAGCAGTGCCCAGAAAATGGTGTCTTGGGGCCTGGCTGTATGAAACAGCTGGGAAGCTTGGGTATACCATAGATGAGGAAACCAACTTCTGACTCCTTCCCAGCTCTAATTTGCTCAGTGTCACACCACTTTCCTACCTCAGGTTTTACTATCAGTACAACTGGAATAAATAAAGTGTACGGCTTAATGTTAATACATTTGAAGCACATGCATCTCTGACTAAAATAATTTTAATCTAACCTAGCTACATGGGCAGAATGACATGAAACAACAACAGATGTCTTCATCCCACCCACAGTGCCATTTTCATTGTCTGCTGCTCTGCCACTGCAAAGCAAGTGAAGCACTGTACAGTACTTTCTATTCTGAACATGGCTAAATGACGGAAAACTTGTTGAGAGATCTGCCAGTGAATTGTATTGTGTCAACAATTTTTTTACGTCCACAAAGATAAAGATCCAGTTGTAGCAAGAGCTGAGAATAATGATAATCCATCCCAGCTGAAGGGAGTGATAAAATGCCCTTGGACTTTACAGGGTGAAATTTTTATTTTAAAATGTTTCTAATTAATTTGGTTTTGGTTTTGTTCTTTCAGTAGAATAAAAACTCAAGAGAAATAAAAAAAAATATTCCTCCTGCAGTTTAATTTATGAATCCATCAAATCTGGTTACCTTCATTTTATTTCTTTCATATGATACTTATAAGCCGAGTTTTATTGATCATCTTTTTGCCATCCTCTCTGTATTTTCCTGGGAATAGATCTGCTTCTAAATCAGGCAGATATTGCAACTGTCATCAAATACTTAATGATTTTTCTTATCCTTGCTTCTTAAAATAATTCTGAAAAAATATTTATGGGTCCATTAATATATTGCTGTTTGTTCAATGGCAAATGAAAGTTCAAATAATGCAAGTGAGGCAGAATATTGAGAAATTTTAAAAGCTGTAATTTTTCACAAGTTGAATTACTAAACTGCTATTTTATAAATCCATATTTATTCAAATTCCCCCTCTCCTTGCTTGGTGGGCTATGATACATATTTTTCTCCTCCTTTGTTATGCCCAAAATGTCATTGAAGTTTATTATGATTTAAATTTTCATCTTGGTTTTAAATTTTCATCTTGGTTTTATCTTGAAGAAATTATTTCTTTATTTTCCTTTTGGTCTTCATATAATCTTTTCTTCTTATCAGACTTACAATTATTAATGGAAAAATTTCCTAATATTGAAGTAAATGGAAAAATGAATCTATTGAGCAGTTTATGTGATATGAAATGTGACAGAAAATACAGTTCAGGAAGGCTGCATTAAGCTAAATTACCTCTCTCCACTGATGCTTCCTAGTAATAGATATTAATTTCCAAATTCATTCTGTGCATTAAAAAAGAACTAATTATGCCATTAATATCCAGGTAAAATTGCCAAGATTATGGCAGTGATCCTATTATAAGAGAGGAAGGCAATACAGACCAGCAGCAGTAGCAGCATTGATTTATGTGCAGATACCAACTTTCTTTTCAGCATAGTATGTTGTGAAGTAAAGCCAGTTTTCACATCCCCAACTCAGTCAATTCTATCATTGAAATGGATTTTATGTCTTGACAATTCAAGACAGCCTTTTGATTTTCTGGGAGAGTGAGAAGTATAAGGATAAAAGATTCTTTCACTTCAGAATACAAGAACTTTTGCCTGTTCCAAAAGGATGAGACACCTGTGTGAGGTGGGATCAAATCATTATTTTTATTCTGAGTGAAAGAGTCCATAAATAAGGATGGATTCCTCTTGGGCTAAACTTCTTTTATTTATTATAGATATAGATATATAGATATCTATCTTTAATGTCATCAGTTTCTGAGTGAGGGAGTCTGAGAGACAGAAAAACACAGCATGAAGTCTTCTACGTTCCTGTTCCATTTGGGGGTAATGAACATGGCATGACACCTTGTAGGTTTTTCTGTAGAGTCTCTCAGTTCCAGCAATGTGATGATCAATTTATAGAAGCAGACAAGACCCCCTGCATGGGCTTGTGCTGTTTAGCCCTCATTCTGCCGAGATGTTTGTGTACTGATTTTTGGCTGAACTTGTTCAGTGAACAAATTTTACACACAGGCTCACATTGCTCTTGTGCTCTCTCCTTCCAAACCAAAAGGCAGATGGTAACCAAAAAGATACCCAGAGGAAGCAACCAAAGGCAGAGCCTGGCAACCTTGTCTAAGATTTATGGAGGATGTGGACAGTGATGCTATGAGATGAATGACCCCACAGTAATAATCATTTGCCTCCTAAAGGGAGCCTTCAAAGGTGTGGACAAACCCAACCCTGTCATTGCTTTTCAAGAGGAAGCCAAAGAACAGAGTGAGGACCCACAGTCACTGTTCTTCCTTTCCCCCTGGGCTTCACACAAGAAATCCTGAACATACACCTTCCTCCGGACACATTCCTCTTGATTCTTGTGAGTGTTTCAGCTTGAGAAGATGAGCAAGTGCCACCTGTGACAGATATCACTTCTCCTGCCATAAGGTCTCACCCTGAGTCTTGTTACATTAGCTGCTGAGACAACCATGAACATAATCTAGACAAATAATCCATGGCAAGGCAAGCATGAGGAGGTCTTGCTCCAAACACAACAAATTGCTTTAGAGCAGTTTTATGCTATTTCTTTAACTCATTTTGGAACTGAACAGCGTGAAGTTTTTACTTGCATTTTTTGAAAGCAGTCCTCAACAGAGAACTGCTAAGAATGTAAATGTGGAAAAGTAATGCTTGGGAAAGTCAAGAAGCAACTGTATCAGCTACTGAGCTTCATTAGTGCTTCAAAAATGGCTGCTCTCACTACTGGGCAGTGACAGATACTTTTTAGTTCATTTGCATGTCTTTGTTTTTAAGCTTGATTCCAAAATTTTCTTGAAAGCTGCAGCTCTTGGTTCTTGGCAGCGCAGTGCTAAACAAGATAACCCTTATAACTGATTAGAGTGTACATGTTCACTGAATGAACATTATTTGAATATTACAACCATATTTTTGGTTAGGTCAAAGTCAAAATTAAAGTTAGTAACAGGATGTTAGGAGCAAGGATGGATGGAGAGATGGATGGAGGGATGGATGGACAGACGGATGGATGCTTTTTCATAATACAGCAGGAAAGAGTAAAGCACATCATAATCCTGTTTTTTGCTATTAGACTTTTCTGTGCTTTTTCCTATACAGTGCCCAATTTTTTTTCCAAACATGTTCAATCCTTTTTGCTTCATTGTTTCCCCCTGTAAGTATTCAAGTTTATGCAAACAAAGGTAGTACAAGGGACCTAGAGAATTTCTGCATCTCTTGATTCAGGAGTTGCTGTCTGAAGCCCTATTTCTAAATCCAAGATTTACTTTCATTCTCTGCCAGACAGTGTTGATTATCAAGTTAGAGAAATTGATTCACGCAGAAAGGTTAAGGAGCTAAATACAAATAGCTTGGCTGCACAATGACTAAGACAGATGGGAACATCATAACAGGCTGCAGAGTACGATTGCACTGAGAAGGAAGGGCCTCTGGGGGAAGGCATAAAACATAATCTGGCTCATTTTGAGTCTTCCAATTGTCACCAGAACCATTATTGGGAAAAGGGAAGCAGGTGGCTACTTTACATACTGTTTTGAATTTAAACAAGTCTCAGCAGAAGCCCTTAGTTATTTATGGGTTATCACAAGAGTGCAATATTTACCCTGCTCCTTTAGATCAAAGCACTGTCCAGCTTCAAATCCTGACTCCTTCAATAACAGGAATCTGATGCTCTGGAGCTGAGCAAATGTGTAGGGTTCTCCCTCTTGTTCTTCTCCCAGTTTCCAGCCTCTTGTGGCAGGGTTTTTTTCTTTAAGGTTTTATTAAGAACATTACATTTAACAACTACAAATTAACCCAGCCCTCCATTATTCCTCTACTTTTAAGCCCATTATTAATTTTGACACTGAAAGTGATTTCCCCAGTTTAGTTATGCATGGAATGCAGCTGTTGTCTAATCAGTAGATTGTGCATTCTTGGCTGTTATGTTGAAAGATTCAATGGTTGTTTTTTTCAGACTTAGATTAAAAAAAAGCTTTATTTCACTTGCCTTTTTTCTAGACTGTGTGGTCATGGTCTTGTTTGTTTGTGGTTTGTTGCCTTTTATTGTCCCCTTTTAAAAATCACTTATGCATTTTATTATACTGTGTATGTGGGGTGTACCCAGTGTTTAAGATGTGAGGCTGTCATAAACTGTGATCCCCTTATTTGGGGATTTTTTGACTGCTGCTGAGCAGGGATGACATTCACAGTGCTATACTGTGACACAGCATCTCTTTCCTACATAGTGGTAATAAATCATATTGTGTTTGTGTCAGTGGGGTTGTTTTGTCCCAGGTGTTTTACCTTGAAGCACTGAATATTGAAAATGGGTTATTTTCTCTCACAGGCTAATATTTGGAGATGTGCAGCAGAGGGAGATAATTCTTTTACTTCTCTGTCACCAAGTATAAGAAAAAATATTTTTCTTTCCTTGTCCAAAGTTAAGCTTTCATGGAGATGGTGGATTTTAAAAGGGTAATTCTTGTCTTGGTCCAAGAGCCAGAGCCATGTCATTATTGGACTGGCAAGAATTCTTATTTTCAATGTTCTTTGTGTGCAACCGCTTGCTGCATTCAGGAGCAGTTCTAATGTGAGAAAAATGAAGACTGGAGGATTTGTATGGGAGGAAAAGAGGGAGAGAAGGAACATATTTGCAGAGGGGAAGACAACAACAAAGAAAAGGCAAGTCTGTTCACTGCAGCAATGCTTTTGGTCAAATATCTACAGATTATTTTAGACCATGTGGGATGCACAGAGCATTGATAGGATTAGAAGTTATTCAGCACAGATATAAAAGCAAGGTTCAATTAAACCCATGTACAAGTTGCCAAAGTTTGCAAGGAGCTTTGTCAATCAGCACACAAACCTTTATTTTGTAATGAATGTAACTTTAATCTACAGAGCAGCATACATGACTTCTAAAATCTCTCTCATAAAACCTCTTTGAAACTGAAAGGACTCCAAGTGGCATTTACATCAATACCTTCCTAAACAAGCAGGACCTGTAGAAGAACATGTTCTTGCTAAAAATAAACAGTTTCTGTTCAAAGATATTCACAAAATTGGAAGGATACAAGAATCCAAGAATAAGTGCATTAGTATACATACGTAGTTTGTGCTATTCAGTAGCTGTCATATTATATGTAAAAAGTGATGTTCAGGCAATTAACATATTAATGTTCAGATCTCAAACTATAATTTAACTGAAGCTTTATGGCTGAGACACTATAAAGATAAGAAATTGTCAGGCACTTACTGTTCTTTAGGAAATGTAAAAAAGAGAATGTAACTTGAATATGTCATGGTACTCATTTCACTTTATAATCTTCAGGGGCTTTCCAGAAAAAAAATCCTCAAATACCTGTATTTTGATCCTCACATATGTAAAAGAATATATCCTATTGTTATATTGTGAGCCAGATAGCTGTAGTTGGATGAAAAAGATTTCCCTAAGTAAAAACAAAACACTGCCTAGTGTACTAAGATGTGAGATTGTTCATGAAAAGCACTTTTCATATGAAATCCTAAATAAAAATTATGATTTTCAACAAAATCATAACATGAATTTAAACACACAGTCAAAATAATGCAGCTTCATTGATAGTACTATGGTGGACATTGTGTGTAATATTTTCAAAACCACTGACGAGCAACTCTCAGTGATTTAGTAAAAACTAATAGAATTGCACCTTCATATGTATGAAATATATTAAAAATATGGATTTTATCCAAGCATTTTGACATCCATTTTTAATGAACTCCCCCCTCCCCCACCCCCCCCCAAAAGAAAAATCAACCTACCAAGCATTTAGTTGCAGGGTATCAACAGCCACTTATGACAAATTGCTTTCTCTACATCTCTGTTTTCCTGTAATCAAATTACAAATGGAGGTCATGGTTTTTTTCATAATATGCCATTGGATTCAGGAAGAGCCACTGTAATTTGATATGCTCTAAATTTCTGCGCTTTTTTATCTAGCCTAGTGAGGAAAAAGACAAATGTTACATAGTTTCCAAATTTTTTCTTAAATTTAGAAGGAAATTTATCTCTACAGACTGGGATGTGTTTAGCATTACGATTTTGATTTGGAATGGTGAATTAAGACACTGATAAATATGAACCCTTTTTTACATGAAGGAAAAGATACATGAGCTATTTTTCTGGTTTGCTCTATGGGAACAATTCCAAGCTCTCCTGGTTCATATATAGCACTGTGAAATAAGACAGTTTGAATTCTGAAGGCAATTGCTTTCCTTTTGCAGAATTTTTTTTTGTGGTGTCCCTCATTGTCAGGATTCATGGACTTCATGATAAAGAAAAAAGAAAAGCTAAATATTACTTTGTAACTTCCATTTTAAAACCACTTGTACTTTTATACAATGCTTCAGAAGGAAGATTAATGGAGCTGTCTTCTATCTAATGTCTTTCACATTCCTGGAACTACAAGAAATGCTGAAAGACAAGTGATATTGGGATACATTTGTGTATGCCATATGCATGATTGGCTTAACTATTTAACTTATGATTTTTTAAAATGTCCTTGCAAATTCTTTTTTGTTTGACAGAATATCAGCCAATAAATGAGGTCAAAGAAATCAATTATCCACTGTATCACCACAGTATTTTGTGCATTAAATTTTTGCTCCAGACAAAGTCACGTGCTGTGCTGTTTTAATTCTTTTCCTGTGCATCAGGCTTACATTACCCATTCTTGCAACCATTTCCCTAAAAGCGTAGCCTGTTTGTCATCTCTCATTTGCACTGACAATGTCAACAACTGCTTTTGCTGAACCCACAGTCACAGCCTCCATTAACCTGTAATTTAAATTTACTGACAAGTATCTTGTGCTGCCCTCTTTCTTGGAATAATACAATTTTTAGATTACCTCTGGATTTTTAAAGATTCTTTTTTCCAGATCTGTGTGCAAAGCATCTTCTTTGTTCTTTTTCAGTCCTTCTTTTGCACCTGGTGACTACCAAAGCCTACAAGAATATTTAAGGCCCTTCCAGCTTTTTCCATTGACCTTTGCTTTGAAATATTGAATGTCTTTGCAAGGCTCAAAGCATCAGCCTGACTGACAATTGCAAACAAAAACCAGAGTCAGAGCAAAGTGACTTTATGAACGAAACACAAAATTGCAGTAAGAGCAAGTGCTGGTGAATGTATTGGATGAGACTGAGAGAGCCAAGGGGAAGTACCTTGGAGCATTGCTTTTAAAGCCAAGTTGTTGGTTGTGTTTTCAGTGAAATCTGGGGAATTCAAAGGAGAGCATGCTGCTGGCATATTGACCTATGGGCTGGCCCAGCCAAACCACCCTCGAGCTCTCAGGAGCTCGTTTAATAACTGACAGGACTAAAAAGCACGAGCTGGGACAAAAAAAGCACGTGTCTCTGAGAAAAGATGCTTGCTTGTAAGAAAAGATGTTTGCTTGTTCTTTCCAGGATGTTCTCATGCTTAAAGACAAGCACTTAAAGACTGAGCACTGTTTTCAGCGTCCAGCTTTACCGCAAGCAAGGCCAGACAGATCCACTTTGGCTCAGGGAACAGTAATTACTTTTTCTACCATAAAAACAGCTCATTCAGCTCCCTTTTCCTGAGATACAGAGAAGCAGTTTTTCTCAAGTAAGTCTGTATGTAAATGCGCTGTATTTTTCCCTGAAGCTTCTTTTCAAAGAAGCACTTGCTACAAACAAAAATCATTAGTGTTCACAATACCTAAAAGGATCAATAAGGATTTGGATTTTGAATATATTTTTCTGGCTGCAATGTTCATAACCTGAAGTAAAAGATCCTGACAGCTATTTTGGTAGTCATGGAAGACCAAGGAGAAGGAGCGAGCTGGGATGGATGCACAGTGGGAAAATTCAGAACCTGAGGCTGCTGCTCTTAGGGGAGCCTAATAATAAATAGAGCTATAGTGAGTATGCTTTCAGAGTCAGTGGCCTCTTTTCCAATGGTTTTGATGGAAATCCCACTCAATCTCTGAGAGGAATCCCATGTAAAAAGTTGTTAGCATTTGGCCTTACTATTGTACTTACATGCACAATGTCTATCACGTGAACAACACGAAAACCCTGGGAAAGATGCGACTTTATTTAGAGGGGGCTTAATTTCACCTAATCGCATTCTAAAAGGTCAATATCTCACCTAAGCTCATTGTCTGGTCTCCTTCTAATCAGCAGGAAAGGCAGCAAGAGAGAACCTTCTCCAAAAGCTGACCTAGCCTTAGATGTCCATCTCAGGACAGAGTGGGTGAATTGCCTGGAGGAGCCTCTTTTCCCCCCTGTGATTAGACTGCTATTCTAGGCAAGATTTACATTTCTGATTGGCTGAAGTTAAGCGGATTGAATCCCAGGGATATCTGTCTAAACAGCAGAACACATTTTGCTGTGTTTCCTATCATAGTAACTTTTTGCACCATGCATTTGTACCACTCACTCTTCTACAACTCCCTGAAAGAGGGATGTAGCAAGGTGGAGGTTGGCCTCTTCTCCCCAGTAACGAAGGATGGGATGAGTGCAAATAGCTTCAAGTTGTGCTTGGGAAGGTTTAGGTTGGGTATTAGGAAAAATTTCTTTACATAAAGGGTTGTCAAGCATTGGGACAGGCTGCTAAGGGTAGTGGTTGAGCCACCAGCCCTAGGGGTATTTAAAAGATGCATGTGTTTGATGTTTAAGGGCATGGTGTATTTGTGGCCTTGGCAGGACTGGGTTAATGGTTGGACTTGAAGATCTTAGAGGTCTTTTCTGACTTAAATGATTCTATGATTCTAGGATTTTGGTTATATTATTGCTTATGCAATATTTAAAAACTATTCTTGCACTTTGCCAATTTTTAAAAATTAAAATTATAGGACTAAAATAATAATATTGATTCTTAACTATATTTAGCTTCCTATATGGAGTGGGTTTTAATGCAGACAAAGGTTTAATAGGAAGCAAAAATTATTGTAATGTGTGGAACCAGGGAAATTATTCTTGCAGGTGTCAAAAATACAGAAGATTTATTTATAAAAGTAAAGAAAACCTTCCTCTTTCCAAGCAACACATAAATATATTCTGTTGTCTACTCTAATAATTGCAAGATCTCTGGAATCCTGGAGGCATTTTACAACAAATACAAAAGATACAAAGCATTACAGCAATAGTATTCCCTTTTTTTTTCCATCAAAAACATTCATCTGTTTCATTTTTAAATAGGTGTGATCCTCTCTTAGGCTGACTGTGGTGGGTTTTGCCATTAACTATGATAGGACAGAATTCCAGAAAATCAGTCTCTTGTTGCAGGCAGTCCAATGTGTTAAGCAACCTTGGGAAATTGAATTTGCTTTCCATTGTCATGTGCTAGCAGATAGAATCTGGTAAAGGGGGAAGTGAGGGGATCATGGTTAGGAATGATCACCAGCAACTGGTAAGGCAAGAGAACAAAAAAACCCCAAAAAACTAAAGGGCAGGGGAGACTGTGCAAGGGCTGATTAAACTTTTGTGGGTTTTATGCCTTCTAAAGGGTAAAGAGAGGTGTAAGCAGGCAGGCTCCTGTGGAACGTATATTTGGGGAGTGAACTAGTAGCGCCTGGACTCCAACAAGCTACTGGCATTTTGGCTGGGGTTTTCCAGCTCTCAGAGGCCACAGGAGTAGGGTCTGTCCTGAGAACCCACAGTCAGGTGCTCTGGCTGGTCTGTGAAGTAGTGGTGTCCTGGGCCACCAGTGTACCTGGATCTCTTGGCAGCAGTGTTGTAAAGGACCTAGAGCTGATCCCAACTGCATCACCTTACACCATACAATTGGTGAAATGTTTTATAGGTCAGTCCCTCAATCCATGGCTTCAAAGGGCATCTCTGATGACCTCAGTAGTGCCATAGTCATGCTACGGGTTTGAAAAGGCAAATGGTATAGAAGCTACATCTGAACTGGGAGCATCAATGCTCCATAGAAAACTAGGTATTGCTAGACTTCTCAGCTTCCAGGTTGAGGCCCATGGCCACTGCACACTTTTATCTCCAGTTCTCTCAGATGTAACTTTTTATAAACATCCAACTTACTCAAGAATCCATATTCCACTCACTTTGAAGTGCCTGGAGTACCTGCCTGTGTAATTTCCTTAACAGCAGGAAGAATGGGGAGAGAAGGGGCAGCAGTAGCTGTGACTCTCAGAGGGGAATGGTTATTGCATTCTTTGAATGTTTAAGTAATGAAATAACCATTGTGATCGGTTTAAAAATGTATAAAAACCCACTTGCCTTCAGGAAAGTAATGTTCAATTTTCATTTCCTCCAGAGACAAATATCAATTCAGAGGAGCAGAAGATAGAATGGAATGAACTAGGTTACTGTAAGACTGTGGGGCTTTCACCACGTAATTCTAGATATTGTTGCAAAAGCTGGAATATTAAATCTCACTGGGTGGAGAGATGGATGCAATCCAAGGGCAACCTAGAGGGAAATAAGACTGAGCTAACGAAAGTCTGCTCTCTCAGTAGTACGTAAAGAATGTCTCCAATATCGTGCTCACTAAAATAGTGTCTCTGGTCAATGTGAGAATAATCACAGGTAGAAATTACACTTCCTTCCAAAAATCACATGAAGAAGAATAAAAATCGTGTCTGAGAAAATGTGATCTGTAGATTTCAGCAAGCTGTCTCACTCTTAATGACATTTGAGTATCTTCTGAGATTTCCTGACATAAAGAGATTTTAGACTGGGTTACAGGATGTCTTTATTTCCTTGAATTCTGTGGAACTGCTGATTACTGTCTGATTTTCTTCCCTGTTCATATTTGGTTTTGTGGAGGTTCTTTATTGAAGTTGTTAAAAGAATATATTTAACTACATCTCTTTTGACAGAGCTATGAAATATGCTTTCTTTGAAAAATTTAACTAAAGTTTACTCAGGTGAAATAACCCCTGAGGATTATCCCTTCAATTTTCAAGGTAAGACTAGAACAGTAAATTTTATGATTCTCCTTAGGAAGTAGGACTTGTGGGAATTAATATCATCCTAAAGCAAACATCACAGGATCACAGAATAACTGAAATTGGAAGGGATCTTTGGATATCATCTACCCCAGCCCCTTGGCTCAGAACAGGACTGGGTAGACCAGAAAGCTCAGGACCCCTTTATAATACCTGCTGACTATGCCCAATCATGTTCAAATATATTTGGAAATTATTTCATTTGCTCTAGCACCTTCCCCAGGTGAGAGGTGATGGTAAAAACACTTTAGTTCCCATAAGCCTCCTTCTTGCTCCACTTGAAGACAGAAGTGACATTTTCTTTCTCCCACTTCTCAGGAAGCCTCTCCCAGTTGCTATGGCTTTCATAGTGGCTTCTTGGTGTCATCTGCCACCTTCCTCAGTGTTCATGGGAAAATGGACTTGTGCATGTTCAGCATTGCCTAAATGTTCCCTATGCTGGTCCTCACACATCAAGAGCAGTTCTGCCTTTTTTTTAACCTCAGGAACAAGATAACTTTGATTCTGGCACTGTTCAGCTGTGTATGAACAGTGATACAGAGATATGTTTTGCTTGCATCTTAATAACTCCTATTGCAATAGTGTGCATATTTAGCCCATTCTGACACAGGTTTTCAGCCTGTAGGCTGGCATGGCTTACAGATAACATCTATCTTCATATAGACTAGACTGATGAAAAAAAAGAAGGAAAAATACTGAAAACAGGAAAAATACAAGTCTTAGAAGTGAGTCAATAAGAGACTAGTTAGCATCTTTACATTTTTGATAAAGCAAATTGCCAAAAAAGCTGTATCAAATTGGCATAGTTTGAGAAAAATAATTCAGGGTCTTGGTCTCAGCTAGAGGCAAATACTTATATGACAGGATCATGAGGTATCTAATTTCTTGGACATCTGAGCAGAACTAATAAGCTTAAATTAATTGTTCAATGTCATTTGGTGATTTCCTGGACCAATCTATAAAAATTTCTTGATTATTTGCCACTAGTCATATAAGTGTGTTTAGTTACCTTACTGAAAATGTCTGGTGAATTATACTGAGTGCCACTGTTCACTACACCACTGTACTATGCTGTTGACTAAAAAAGAAACCTCAACCCCTCTTGAAAAAACTTTTAGCATTGTCTTTGTCATATCTGTTTTATATACTTACCCATGCCACCTTATCCTTCCTCACGATATTACTGTTTATTTCCATAATGTATAGGTGAAATATACTGCTCCATTTCTTTTTAGTGATCATAAGGCACTTTGGTAGCAGCCTTCTCATGTTTACCAGAGCCCTGTTTTGGCCAGCAAAACTCTCCCATATGGAAGTTCCTTCCTAGAAATGACAAGTGTTTTAACATGAGTTACTTGCTGTGTAATACAATGAATCTTTCCTGCCCTTTCCAAAAGAAGAGGCCACTAACGGCCTTTGTGCACCTCTCTTCCCAACAAGTCACAGGCATTCAAGATGGGACTATAGACAGAAACATTGTTTAGTGGTTCATTTCCAGTAGGTAGAATCTAAATATAGCTCCTCCTTCTTGTCCTGCAGTAGTATTTCAGCTATGTCGCTCCCCTGATGTTTGCAAATTGACCAATATTGACAAGAAGTGAGAGTGGAGCTTCTGCGTCCAGAAGGTTTTGATTCCAGATGAAATGCAAATGTGTCCTCATAAAAACCCCAACTATATCTCCTTGCATAGAACTTATTTCCTCAATGTTCTTGGGCTGCACCACGATCTAGAATGGTATCCTTGAGCCACTTTGGGTATACAAAATGTTACATATTATGTTATGTATCCACATAAAGGATATACATGTTCTAAATTGATCAAAATCATAGAAAGTGTTCCAAATATTGCCTGAAAAAGATTGAAGTAAATCCAATTTAAAGCTTCACTGACTAGTTTAGCACAAAAACTTTGGAAGAACATGGGGAAGCATTGCTGCAATCACTTTTACACTGTGCATTCATCTTCCTCTGATTGTATGAGAGCTCATTTACCTTGAGAAGAGAGTTAAGAATCTTGATTATGAGCTGTATCAGGCCCTTGTCTTTTCAAGAGGTACTGCCTTTGAAATAGTGTGTGCTGAGAAAAATCCCAAGAATCCTATACAAATTAAGAATGTTAGAGTTGGTCCCTTTCAAATGTTCTGGAGCTTAGGATAATCTACTCTTTGCCTACTGAGCATTGCAACAGTTCTAAAAGAGAAGGATTTCAAGCACATTATAGGACATGAAATAGATATATAATCTAAAATTCTAGAAGTACTAAAAAAGAAAAAAAACCCACCAAAAAAAACCCAAAAAACCACCCAAAAACAAAACCAAAAAAAACCCCAAACCACTTAACTAGCTTGTATGCTTTCAGGAAGATTTTCCAAGGAGAGTTAATTTCTCTGCACAGAGAAAGAGCCTAACTCCTCATGATGCCCAAGAAATTCTCCTCCCTCAGTTTTCCCTCTACTTCTGTAACCTAGCTGTGCTAAAGGACACCTACAAGAGTCAAGTGTCAGCTTGAGACCAGCTAGCAGAAAAAACATTGAAATGGAAAAGTGCAGTTTTGCAATTAATCTTAAGTCTCTCCTTTTGCATTGTCTCCTACATTTCTCTTTCTATAATTCTGCTTGTATTATTCTGACAAGGACTTCTGTAAACTCCAAAGATGCCAACCTGAAGCTGACAAGAATGGTGGCAAAAATACCTAAAGCACAAATTCTTTTGACAGACTAACAGGAGTCTGTTGCCTGCCAGAATCACCTTTCATTTCTTCTGCTCTGCCCTCTGCAGACACCTCAGCAACAGCCTGAGGGTGTCAGGCATAATTCTGCAAAGACACAGAGAAGAAGAAGAAAATGCCAAGTGTCAAGTCTATCCCGTGACCTCCCACTACTACATAAACTGAAAAGAGAAATCATGGGAAAGTGGCCAGGTTGCTCCTCAAGTCTTGAAAAGTTTAATTGATTTCCAAGTACTTTCATAGCTATGCTGAGACATATGTGTGTTTAGGATACAATAAAGTGTTCATTGAAATCAATCTGACTGTATCTGACTTCAGTGGGCTAAAGGTTGACTCTGGTTTCTGTCAGGAGGGTTCTGTAATATGCATTTTTAGAGGATTAATACAGAATCCATTATTCCACTAGCATGTAAAACAGAGGCAACAAGGGATATTCTGAAGTTTTGTATTAGAAACACAGGATCTGTAGAGCATGAAAGCTCATATATGTGCTCTTATATAATAATAAAAAAAGATTTTTTTTTTGGGGAGTTACTGATGAGGTAATTTCTAGTGTTACTGATCCAAGTGCTTTATGTTGTTCTGAAAAAAATGTTCACTGGCATCACTAACCCTGATCATTCAGTTATATTGCCAATTAAGTCCAAGCAGTAATGCTCAAAGGAACTACAGATCAGCACACTCTGAAAAAGGCCTAACTATCCAAAGATAAACCACTGACTTTGATAGAAACTAAATCAAACCACAGCATTTAGCTAACATATGCCTTTGAATTTTTGTCATTCTGAGTGAGTTTTATTTTAAAACAGAGACTCTCCACTTCAGAACTGGGAAGCTGACATTCTGTATCTATGTCCACGCCATTTGACATTCCTATCATGGCAACTTACCTTCACTGCCATTTGTCACAAATGCTGATGTGGATATGTCAGCTGTCTATGCAGATATGTCATAGAGAAAAAAACAACTGAAATAAAAGTAGATGTCAATAAAGAAACAATGATGCTTCTGTGAGCACTGCGGTAAATTAGTTGATGTTATCTGTGCTTACTCATCATCAGTAGCTGGAGCTTACATGGCAAGCAGTTGTAGTATAAAGTATGATGTTCCACAGGTTTGAAAGGTCAGGTTTAATTTTCCAAACATCTGTAAGTTTATTTTCAACACTTCAATGGCAAATCAAATTCACTTGAGTAAGCTTGTCATATAAATAACTTGTAGTACTGAAGATACAAATTCAGAGTAAAATTGGAGAAATCATAGTCCCTACTAGGTAAAAAGAGCTAGCACACCCTGGAAGTCAGAAGCAGCTGGCTTGAGTAGCCACAGCAATCTCAAATGGGATCTTTTCTAGGTAACCAAGAGCAGGCACATATTTTTGTGAGAATAATGCTAATGGGCCTAATGTTATGTGTCAGTTTAATATTATTATTATATAACATTTGTGGAAGGAGCTGCACAAGGGAAGAAAGAGTGCAGTAGCTCAGATTCTGTGCAACAGTTTTGGCACTGGCTTTCACTAAGTAATTGATCACTCTGAAAAGGAGAGGATCACTTGGAAAAGCACTCAGCTATTGGGAAGTCTGAGTGCAAATGGTGCCACCCACTCAGGATGACGATCAGGGGCTCTGGGACACTTCCTTGTGGCCACTGGCTTCAGCACAGCCATCACTATGATGGCAATTGTCTTAAACTGGAGTCCTCTTGCATGGTGTAGTGGGTTTGGTGTGGGATGTGCTGCCCAGAAGTGTTGTGGTTCTATTTCTGGAGCCCCATACTGTTGTTATTGGATCTCTAAAGTCCAATACCTCCTTGGTGTGTTCTTATGGCTGCAGATCTTCACAGTACAGACTCCTTCTTCTGCATCTTGCTCTCTCTCTCTCAGGTCAGGGCTCCTTCAAGGCTCTCCCTGACTGGCTAACCCGCCCCCCTTTTATCCCAGTTATCTTCATTGGTCACAGCTGCAGCCCAATTAAGGACATCACAGCTGCAGCCCATCGAGGACAACCAGGACCTCCGGGGAAAAGCCTCTATACAGCTATTCAAGTACAATACATGCATTTTGCTAGGACTCAAAGGCCACCTCTACTATGTTTCCCCCTTTGCTTTTACTTGTTAACAGTTGTACAGATATTCAAGTACAATACATTTCCTCTACTACACAGAAGGAATGGCAGCACATCCCACGTAGCCTAGCCAGTGACAGGTGTGCTCTGTTTTCCTAACCCAGAACTTACTGCCTTTTGCAGTTGATAGTTATAATACTTATGATAGTGACTCACAGAACAGAGAAACTGGGGTGACATGACCTCAGAAAATACAGCTGACAAATCTTTCAGGAGATGAGGCACTTTATTTAAAAAGATCCTTTATTTTCCTAATTAACTTACACTATAACACTGACTCATGCATTTTCTTTTTCTTTCTTCTCAATTTTCCTTTTCTCATTCTTTTAATTTTCCTCCACCTTCATTCCTTCTTTTCCTGTGCAAGCCACCAGTCTAACTGCAATAAATAAAAGGGATGAATGGGATGAGAGTTAGTGACACAGAAAAGAAAGGAGTACAGGATAAAAATATATGAAATATATTTCAGCACATTTCAAACAATTTTCAATAAAAGGCACAGTAGAAACTATTGCAACTATTACAAAGAAATAAAAAAATGCCTAATTTTACATCAACAGAATGCAAAGAACAGAAAAAAAAGGTTTATTTTTCAAGTTCCTCATCATGAGTACAAGGTTGTTGGAGAATGGACTATGCCTTTTATTGAGGAAATTTTTTCATTATCCAAACTTTAACAAAGGGATCCATATAAGAATGCTAGTGGATAGAACAAGATTTCTTACACTTGTGATTTATCTGGCTGATGAAGGAGCATTTTCAGCATTGTCCACCATTTATTACCTTAGACATTCAGTTAATGCAGCTCATCTTCTCTTGTGTCAATTTTCATCAAGAACATGTTCTGGTTTGTCTTTAATCTAGATTTATGCCCAAACAGAACATATCCAGTTTTATTACATTTAGTTTGTAATAGCCCCATGAAATAGATGGGACACATATCTAACTTAAAGAAGCAATCTTTGTCTTGATTCTTATCTCTGGTTACTATAAATCACAGGTAATTCTTCTAAGGTTAGTGTAGTTATATGAATAAAAATTCAGATAACAGAAGAAAGTGCTTGCTCCTCTTAAACATTTGTGACTTTTTCTATGCTTTGATAATCAGGAGCAGTGATAACCCTTAACAGATACCTATTGTTCACAGTCAAATGCCCTTTTAGGTCAGCTGTTCAATTACCATGACTTACCAAACAGTGGTATCTCTTCCATTCAGTGCCTGGTGTTGAGTAGTATGTTCCTGACAAGCAGAAGAAAATCCAATTATCTACTTTTCTTTCCTCCTTCTTCAGGCAACGTTAGCATTTTTAATACAGCATGTGGCCATACAATACAGATGACGGTAAGGAACCTTTAGGAGAATTATATTTTTGTAACTCTTTTTCATAAAGTTGTGAAAGACAGAACCAATTTGCTGCTGCAGCTATCTGAAGAAAACAGCTTTAAATCTGTGCCTGACAGATTCTGTGGGATAATGTTGTGAAAAAGTAATCGAGAAGATGCTATTGCATTTCTTGTTCCAATCCTTTTGGACAGAGTGCTACTTCTTTGGAGGGTTGCTGTGTGTTAAATGGCAAGAAATGTGAGCTACCTGTCATAAAGTAATTATTTCTCTGAAGAGGAAACTATGGCATGTCTTTCACCACTCTTCTGAAGCCCATTACCAAAAATCCTACAGAACCAGATAAATGGCCATATTCAAATTATAGGACACATTCAGCTCCTGAGAGCAGAGAGACTTCTGTGTCATCCTTTTCTCCACACAGTCTACTTGGGAGGTTTAAAGAATGATTTTCATAAAACCCCACCCAAAAAATCTCAGAACCACTTAGGGGCTGTCCACTTTTTTTTTTTTTTTTTTTTTTTTTTGGCTTATATGTATGTAACAGCATTACAGTGTAAATGAGTTTCTTGACTTCTTTTTTTTTGTTGGTTTTGCCATTACTTCACAGTAGAAACAAACTTGGCAGGTAGAAACTTGTTCAAAACCACCCGTGTACCTCACCCAAACTTGCAAGCTTAGAAATGCTTCTGTATCACTCATTTTATACAGACTCCGTTTGCTTTTGTGGTTATTTCTGGAGTAAAGTGCAGGAGAATCTGGCTGGATTCCTGATATTTTAACAACCAGTGTAGATTTCTGTTCCTTATAAACCATAAGAAATGCTACTGGGATGACTTTTGAGTCTCAGCAACTTGATTTTCTGTGGCAGAATAAAGAGTGCCCTGGGAATATGTTTCATTGCCTTCAAATGCCATGGAAACCTTTTGACCTTTAAATGTAAACTTTCCAATTTGCAAGAAGAGGTTTAGCCAAAAGATTCTCATTAACATTTGTGGCGGCTAAGAAGCTGAATGCTTTTGTGCTAAACTGAAATTTACCTCTATGCCATAGACTATGAAAATGTATAAGGAAAGTCAGAAATGCTGCTTGTGCCAAATGTACTTTCAGAATTAATTTTGAGAAGTTCTCTTACAACAGGCATGGGCATATTTTGGACTCATTTTGTGTTCCTGATAGTTTAAAATCTGATGGCATTCTGACTTAAGGTATTCAAAGATTTACTTAACACTTCTATGGTGCTAGAAAATCAAATGCCTTTTGTCCAATGAACAAAGTGCTGTATGATATAATGTGTTATACAAGTATCATATAGCACTTGTATCACTTCACAAGTGCTATAAGAAACAAAGTGCTATATGATGCAATGCCCATTTTCTTGAAAGGCAATGAACCTGTGGAAGTACACCTGCTGCTTCATCAGTACCACTTTCTATCCATTCAGATGCATTTTCTATGAACTTCTGACAAAATAGTCAAACTATTATATAAATAAATATCAAAATATTAAATGAGAAGATGCTCATTTAATCTGATGATTCAGGTTTTACCTTTCTCTGAATTTTGCCAATTCCTTAGCAGTAGGTTTCTTAGTTAGCACTGTGGTATATATATAATTGTTTTTATTTCACTATCAACAGTAAGACAGTCAAACTTTTCAGGAACATTATGATTTAGACAACCAAGGTGATGGAGACTGCTGTATTAGTCTAAGCTGTGTTGCAAGAAGTATTCCTAGAGAAGTTTAGGAACTGAGTGAATTCCCTTACTTCTCAAAGGCAGTATGAAAAGTCCCTCTGACTTTGTGGACCAAGACTTCATGTGAGTACGGTATTTTCATAGCACTGATGTGTGAAAACAAGTAAATTAGTTCCAGATTTGCTGCTATCACCTCACTAAAATAATCCACTGAAAAAAGTTGAGAACTAAAAGTCAGAAAAGAACACCTGTGTTCAAAAGAACTTAGAGAGGTGGAAAAGGGCTTGGGGGAAGTTTATGGCTATAAAAAAGACTGGTAAAATGCAGATTGTATTTTATTTTTATTTACAGAACCTAATGAGTTAGGGCTCAGGTCCTCTCTAGGCTCTTTGGTAAACTTGGTGAGACTGAAAGAGAAGATAGCAAGGTATCTCACCTTCAGTATTACTAGTGCAAGACAGCCTTGGTGAGGGCAAAGCCTGCTGAGCCCTGGAAACACCATGGTGTTACCTCTTGATTCTATTTATTTCCCTACACTTCCAACTGGAGGCAGAGAAATGAGCTCACAATATCTTCTCTCAGTCCTGAACATGCTCAGTCCTCTGATAATCTCAGCTGTTTGGAAGTGCATCTCTTCTACCCAGGGGTCTCTCAGTCACCCAGAACAACTGTAGAAATGTTGGGGTTTCTCCCTGTGTGGTCTGAGTTCAACAAAAAGGGTTCCCTTTGTTGCTGCAGATATGTCTGTGTGCCTCAGTGCAGCCCCAGCTCTTTTTGCTCCTGTCTTCTGGGCAAAATCGCTGCAGAGATAAAAGGTGAGCCATGCAACCTATGAATGTTGTTTAGCCTCTAGCAGAAATCAAAGAGTGCCTGGAAAGATCTTGGGAGTTTATTAAAAATGCTTGCCAGCCATCTAGCTCTTTACTTGTCCTTCTTTGAATTTCTCAGTGATAAAGGCACCTTAGACTTAGGCAAAACTAAAAGTAGTTGCTTGTCTCATTAATTAACAGGTCAGGTGTAGGTGTCCTTTTCCCCTCCTACCATTCCATAGCTCTACAGTCTGACAGCCAGAAGACAGCTAAGTGTTCAAGCTGAACTGAAAGTAAACATGCAAACCTACATTGCTGCTATTAAATAGTCCTTAATTTGCTTTTCAAGGGGCAGGTGTCCACCACCAACTGAGATTCCCTGAGATACAGATGGCACCTGCATAGGGCTGGGCTGGAGACCATGTGCTATTAACTGAAGCCATCTCAAAAGACCCTAAATGCCTGTGCTTTGGCAAAAGAATTGAATCCTAAGTGGCATTTTTAAGGTACTAAAATCAAATCACTTGCAGCAGTAGCAGAATGAACTTAATTTCCAAAACCTAAAGTGTCTACTTTTGTTAGCATTGACCTGTTTCCATCAGTGTTTTCAAAGAAAACTGAAATTTTGTTGCCTGCTACCATTACTGTCTGTAAGATGCTGTGACAACAAGCTCTCCATGTGTGTAAGTTTAGAAAACAAGGCCACCTTTCTTCCCCTTCTGGTTTAGTGACTTTCAATGGCTCCATTTATTTTGAGACAAGTTACAGCAGAAGGCAATTTTGCCACTCGATGGCTTTTGGGTGCAATCTGTTTTTTTGACTTAGTAAATAGATGAAGCTCTCAAACAGCCTGAATTTTTTAACCAAAGGAAAAAAGGCTAGAGACAAATTTAAAAGGCAGAAAGCTTCTTCATCCTTCATGATATTTTCTAAAAACAAAATAGAAAATCACAAAATATATGGATGATGTACTAAGTTTTGAAAGAAAGGAGAAAGCTAGAAAATCCTAATGAAATTATATTACTAAAGAGAGCTTATGGTAGTTACATTATCTTGTGACTGAAGTATTTGAGCTGTGATGGAGTAGAGGTACATTTTGCTGAACAAGCTGAAAATGCTGCCACAGAACAGGCTGACTTCAGCTTTATTCAATTGCTTTGCTTTCAAGCAGTTTCTGATATTTCAAAGTAACTGACAGAATCAAGCCAAATTCACAAACTCAGTCCTTCAAAAGGGTATAAATTATGACCTTTAAGATCAGAATGGATGTTTCTGTCCATACTGTATTGTTGTAGTAGATGAAAATAATCGACTTCTACAGAAAGGAGGTAGTTTAAAGCTGCTGTGTGTGAAAGGGTGATGTGAATGTTTACCAAGAGCTCACCTGCAGGTTGTACCAAGTAATCTGATCAATGGCTGTAACCAATTCAACAATGACAGATTTGTTATTGCATCTAGATGTTGGGGATCAAACAGTGCCAGAAATGGTGTGGTGATACTGTAGGATTAATGTCAGAAATTGCATCCAGCTTGCAACTGGGAGAGTCACATATATCATTATTGCAGTGGGTATGACTTGAATTAAGGTTGCCCAGAGAACACTAGGAATAATACTGTACCAAGAAGTACCTATGGATCTGTTTATGAAACTATACACCATGGGAAAAGTATCCTTCAGGAGGTGCTATGTTAAAGAGAAAAAAATTCCTGTGTGCATTACCAAAAAGTATGATGTGGTACAAAGTGCCACCTCTAGAGATAAAATGTGTCGTGCTGTGTGTGCCAGCAGGGATCCACGTCACACAGCAAGCAAAACAGACATCCAGTGAGGAACACTACAGAGTTACCTGGCCATGTGGACAAAGCAGGCACTAAAAAAATACTGTAAAGAAACATCAGGAAATGAGAGCTTGAAGCCAGGATGTAATAGGAAATGCTTACTTGTTTGGTAGAAAATAAGCTCTAAACAAGATAAATAGGTAAAAAAACACACAGACAGACAGAAAAGTAAGTCGGGAGAGTAAAAACCCAGTGAGAACTTTTCAAAGGCTGGATTTTCAGAAACAGAAGACCATTCTTTATGAAACAAAGGTAGCATTTCCAGTCAGATGAAAGCTATAACTTACTCTAAAAGAAAATTCAAAGGGAGATTTTAAAGCTGGAGATACTGAAGTTATAACAGAAGAAAACATGTCCCCAGATTTGGCAAAGGAATTTTCTGAGTACCTTCACAGCACTGAATCCATGCTACAGCATTTCTCCCATCAGCATTTGAAGAAAACAGCTGATACCAGTTTGGAAGGCACTCAGCTTCCTGAGCTGTAAACTGAGTGAGGCACATGGAAATCACAAACACACACACTTTGCACAGCCAAACCAAACATTACCTGGTTTTTCAATTACATGAATTTGCAGTTATTCTGGCATAGGCGATGCCAGTTCAATGAAAGAACTGAGATTTGTCATTCTACATCTCATCTGAAGTTGTGCTTCTCATCCATCTGATGCATGTGCTGGGATGTGTTCAAGGACAAAACTGATCACCTTCTACTTTGGTATGCAAGTCTGAATATTGAATTCAAGAAACCCAAGGCACAGCTCATCACTGAAAGATTTTCAGGCTTATATGTCGTTCTCATATCTGCATTAAAATGATTTAATGAATAATTTTGTTCCAGGACTGCATTCATACATTTTTAATAAAATGTACATTTATTCCAACCTTAGCATTCTTCAGCATTCTGTATTAATTAGGTACCAAAACTATGGAATGTTTAGTGTCCTAACTCATCGTTTGACTAAGCTTACTGGAAGCATTGGCTCAGTTATGAATTCATTATCTTTTATTCCCTACATATCTCTGTGATGCAAATTTCTGTAGCAGTGAAATATGTCTAAGTGCTTTGCTCCCAGTTAATGTGTTATTAATATAACAATGAAGTTCATTACATTTCCAGATACCTTTTTTATTAACACTAAATTGATGTTTGAACTTGCTTGATAGAATCCTGCAGTTACCTAAGTTTGGTTTGTTTATTTTAGTTTTTTTTTTTCCAAATTAATACAGCAGTTAAGATATTTGTGTTGGCAATATTGCCAGGTGAAACTTTTACTTTTATAAAGTAAAAGTTGTATCATCTGTTTGTGAGATGCCGGATTTTCTAAATCACAGATTAATTATTGCTACTTACAACTATACCTCTGGAAGTCCATCTGCCCCAGCAGTAAGGATTGCATAAATAAAGTAATGACCTCTTGTAGATAGGAACAAAAGCCCATCCAAATGCTATTCCCAGGATGTTAATGCCCTCCTGACACCATCCCCTCACAATGTACATCTGAGGTGTTTTAAAGGCCAGAACAAAGGCTGTGCAACTAAAAAAGGAGGAGATTTTACCTTAGACTTTATACCAGTCTCTAAATAAAGAAAAAATTATTCTGTCAGTCTACAGTAGATAAGATTAAAAAAAAGGGGCTAAATTGCAGCAAGTGATAGATAAGCCCGACATTGGGAAAAATGTACTGAATGGATAGTGAAACTCTGGGACAGATTGTCTAGAGAAGCTGTGGAGTGTCTGTTGCTGGAGGTTTTAAATGCCATTCAGACAAACATCCATCAGGATGGGGGATAGATAAACTAGGCAATCTCTTAAAATACCTTCCAGTTTTATTTTTTTTATGATTCTGTGAGTAGGCTTGTCATACTGAAATATTTCTCTGATTAGGGTCTGATGCTATGCCTTGGCTCCTGTAAAGCTATTTATCCTATGTTGTTAGAGACCTATGATGATGAATAAAAGACAGATGCCTAGTTTGTTCTCAGAAGCCAATTTTTCAGCCAGTTGGCATCTGTAGTTGCAGCCAGATTTCCTACAGAGCTCAGTTCTAGAAGTTCCTTTGTTTCAGATATAATGGGACTTTCTAGGTCAAGCATCCTGACATTTTCTACAAATATGCTTAAGTAAAGAACTCCCATCATGCTCCGAGACAGGGCTGCATTCCTGTAACTCACCTAGTTACAGAATGGATCTGAGCTCATCCTCAGCTTCAAGTGGCTTCCACTGACATTAAAACTGCAAAGAATTATTAGTTATTTGTAGTGAGACAAGGTCATGAACGAGATCATTAAAGTTCTGGGACGACCTTATAGCAGCCTTCCAGTACCTAAAGTGGGCCTGTAAGAGCTGGAGAGGGACTTTTGACAGGGGTTAAGGATTACTTTTCACAAGTGATAGAACAAGGAGTAATGGCATTAGACTGAAAGAGGGTGGGTTTAGATTAGGAAGAAATTCTCTCCTGTGAGGGTGATGAGACACTGGAACATGTTGTTCAGAGATATCATGGATGCCTCATCCCTGGAAGTGTTCAAGGCCCATTGGACAGGGCTTTGACCAACCTGATCTGGTGGGTGGCATTCCTGCCCAAGACATGAGAGTTGGAACTAGAGGATCTTTAAGATTCCTTCTGACCCAAGTCATTCTATGATTTTATAATCAGTTCCCAAGTCCCGGTTGTAGTACAGGAACTTGTTAAGTCACAGCAAGACTTCAAAGATTAACTCACACCGAATTAAATATTTCAGGAGTCACAGAACCTAACATTAGCTGGTACTGTTCCTGAGGCATCCACATTAAATCACTCTGGAGGCACACTATGAACTGACAAAGATGCTTGTTCAGACCACCTATAGTTGTTCTTATGCTCTTAAAATGTTTGAATTAAGTTTCTAAATTGATTCTGAAAATGGGACCTAGACTTTGAATTTAGCTGGTTTTGATTTAGGTGTCGTTTAGGTGCTTTCGACAAAGTTGTATTTAGCACTTTTCAAAAGATTCAAGGACACACAAATGTCCTTGTACCCACAGAACGCTGCTGAAGAGGAGTGGATGTGAGCATATACATTCCTGGTTATATGTACTTTCAAATATATTTCTCAGCTCTTTAGCTATATCACAGCTATGTAGGACAAACTGTCTTGGAAATTAGATCCTAAGTGAACAACTGTCCTGAAGGAATGCCCAGAGCAGAATGCTGAGGACAATGTTACTCTAAATCAAAAACAACAGCAAGAATTGTGTAGGATCTTAAACCAGTTCAGAGAAAGTGTGGTAGCAGCCTTGGTCTTAATACAGTTATTTTCCTATCCACCAACATTATTTTTTTTTTCTAAGTTTTATTTCTGCATTCTATTTTTGGTCCTGAATACACTGCTCTATTGCTGATTTTAAACAATTTAATTCTGAATGTGAGTTAAGATCTCTGATATCAAACACCTACACAAACACCTTTGTGCCTTATTTGTTTTTCATTTCAAATCAGGTACCTAACTACAGTGCTTGTAGAATTGCAGAGCACTTGAATTTTAATTGTATCAAGTTCAGGCAAAAGTGACTATAAATGCCTCAAAGAAAAATAATAGTTTCTAAGTGCAAGTGAAAAGATGCTGAGATTTACATAATGGATTTAGTCAGACACCCCTACTGTTTTACAGAGGGAAAAGTGCATGTGCACAATAAATAAATTACAATCTGCCATCAGTAGGTTGCATCTAATTGCATAGGTGGCTCCATTTTTCCCCTTATGATTCAGGTGGGGTAACATGTTGGAAAGCACATATTTTTTCATTATCCTATTTAATTGGTTTGAGATGACAGAGTTTTTTATTCCTTCTACCAAGTTACTTATATTTAAACCAGATCTTTTGCGTGTTTACATGCAATATCTCAAAATATTGAAAAAAAATTATTATTGTCTGTGGCTCAGATAGAACATGACCAATATCTTATTCTTTCACATACTCTGCCTTCAGGCTGCCTTGCTACATGTGCTTTTCATAGTGTCCACCTCCTAAATCTACTCACTTCAGGAAAGAGCTGGCTAAAGCACCTCCTTCCACCTCCATGAGGGTATTTTGATATGTCTTTCAACAATTCATTTCCAAAATTATTTTCTTGAAATGCTGTTCAAGTTCAGCGAATCTTATTTTAAAACAGCAGAGTAAAATTTACAAATTGTTACATGATTAAATCAATTTTTATGGAGACTGAATCTGTCTTTAAAAAGTAAGTGTATAGAAAATGGAGAGTTTTTGATTAATTTAATTCATTTGGCTTCAATATTTCTTTATTCTCTTGCTTCATACATTTTCCTGTGTTTTCTTGGACGTTTTTAAATTTTAAAAATGGTAAGATTGCCTTAAATATGGTCAAAATGGGGAAAACCAAAAAATGGAACAATAATGAAAGTTTCCAGATAAATTATCCTTTTTTGTTGTTGTTTGTTTGTTTGTTTGTATTTTAAATTAAGAACCTTTAGAAATAGCCTTTCCTGTCAAAATTTTTAACTTTTTAATTTTGGCTAGCTTTCTTCTTTTGTCTATTCAGTGCATGTATGCTCTGGAGTAAAGGAGAAAATCTAATATATGTGTTATGTATTCATTTGCAAAACAAAACTAAAGCAGATTAAGGATTGGCTTATAGAATTCTGAATTGGGTTTGTACAGCCAGGTTTTGGTAGCAGGGGAGCTACAGGGATGGCTTCTGTGAGAAGCTGCCAGAAGCTTCCTCCATGTCCAGCAGAGCCAATGCCAGCCAGATCCAGGATGGACATGCTGCCAGCCAAGGCTGGGCCCATCAGAAATGTTGGTGACACGTCTGGGATAACAGATTTTACAGGAGGCAAAAAAGTCACTGCACAGTTGTAACTGAGGCCAGAGAAGAGCAGAGTGAGAATATGTGGGAGGAACAGCCCTGCAGACACCAAGGTCAGTGCAGAAGGAGGGGCAGGAGGTGCTCCAGGCACCAGAGCTGGGATTTCTCTGCAGCCCACAGTGCAGACCATGGTGAGTCAGGCTGTGCCCCTGCAGCCCATGGAGCGATGCAGAAATCCACCTGCAGCCCATGGAGGAGATCCATGCTGGAGCAGGTGGATGCCTGAGAGGAGGCTGTGACCCCATGGGAGACCTGTGCTGGAGCAGGCTCCTGGTAGGGACCTGCAGATCCACGGAGAGAGGTGCCCATGCTGGAGAGGTTTCTGGTAGGACTTGTGATCCCATGGGGGACCCACAGTGGAACAGCCTGTCCTGGAAGGACTGCACCCTGTGGAAGAGCAACTCATGTTACTGCAGTTTGAGGAGGACTGTTGCCTGTGGGATGGGCTCCCATTGGAGAAATTCATGGAGAACTGTCTGCTGTGGGAGGCAGCCCATACTGGTGCAAGGAAAGGACTCCTTTCCCTAAGCAGTGGAAATAACAATGTGTGATGAACTGACCATAATCCCCATTCCGTTTTTCCCTGTGGCACTGGGGGAGGAGGAGAGAAGGGGGGAAGAGTGCAGAGAAGGTCTTTGCTTCTCATTATCCTGCTCTGATTTTCTTAACAACAAATTCAATTAATATCTCTAATTCAAGCCTGTTTTGCCCATGACAGTATTTGATGAGTGATCTCTCCTGGTCCTTATCTCATCTCATGAACCCTTTGTTATATTTTCTCTTCCCTGTCCAGCTGTGGGGGGGAGGGAGAAGTGGCTTTGGTGGGTGTCTGGCATTCAGCCAGCGTGAACCCACTACAAGGTCACAGACAGGATACATTGTGGTCTTGATTTTGCCAGACACTGGATGCCTGCGGCTTGCCTCGCACCGAGTGAATTTATGGCACTCGTCACATGACCTACTCTTTTATTAGCTTAGTTGCAATGGAAAAGGCAGAGGAGAAGCATCAGAAATGGAAAATGATAGCAGGAAAAGTCTGGCAGTTTGTTCCACAGGGGTGATGGGAACTGCTATTCTGAAAGGCTCTCTGAGGAGGTAATGTAGGGGAAGATAGTAAGAGCAAAGGGAAATGAAGATTTCAGAATAGAAAATAATAAAAAAAGTGCACAAACTATTTCAGGAGCAATAACTGCTCTAAGAAAAAGGTATCAACCCAGATGAATCACATCTACAAAAGGGGGGTAATTTAAAGTCATTTTATCAGACAAAGAGAAATAAGCATTTTTAGAGAGTGATTCAGTCCTTAGATAGATAGCATATCTTTCTCTCTTGTGAGACATCTCAAATCACATAATGAAATTCAGATTGAACAGAGCTGGGGCACAATGACTGGGCATTATTAGACTGGTCCTTCCAAAAGTTTCTCCCTAAACTAGGACATGGGAAGTCTGATCCCAGCGCAGGAACTCCTACAAAATCCAGTAAACCCCAAAAAACTCTCTTTAGCCTCCAAAAGAATGCCAATTTTGCTACTGAAGCTTTGCTCACTGCTCGGACCTTCCTCACTGCAGAGGGCTCCCTCCTGCTGCCAGGCACCTGGTACTGGCCTGCAGCCCACTCAAGCTATCACTGAAATGTTTCTGTGAGCCTCGCTATTTGTCTGAGAACCCATCCTACACTTTGTTCTGGTGCATTCTCCATGTATACCCTCTGAATGGAGCAGCGGCCTCAGTGCCTTTTCAGTAATTCAGCCTGTGTGCTCTGGCTTTGTCACCTTGGGAAAGGAGCCCAATGCAGTACCAAAGAGCTGCCCTTCCCATAGGAAGGAGGAGGAGGAGGAGGAGGTACATGTTGCAGGCTTTCCCATGTTTGCCATGTCTTTTGTGTAAGGTTGATTTTCACAGGCACATTTGCATCGGGAAGGTCCAGTCCTACAGACAAAGGTCAAATGCTTTTCAGTGGAAACTTTTCCCCAAAAGAGATTGCAGCATCAAACTTTCCTGCATGAAAAAAGACATCTTTCCTCAGGGAAATATTCTGCACACAGAAGTAAGATATTTTTGCCCTTCGCACTATAAAGCAACTAAAGACATGCCGCCTCCAACACGAGGCCACAAAAGAGGCTGCTTTTTTTAGTCCCAGATTTTTGAGATCACGGTGCTTTACGTTAGGAAATTCGATCACAAGAGAGGATTGCTCAGAAAACCACCGTTTGATGAACAATAATAGCTCGCTGTTGTCACGACCTCGACACCGGACGCTTGGTCCGACTCCCGCGGGACGCTCCGTGGGGGCGCACGCGTGGCCCCACTGGCCCCGCATCCCCCCGGCCACCGCCCCGCACCGGGCCACCACCATCACCACCATCTTCTTCCGCGCAGCCCCGGCGCTGCAGGCGCGTCCGGCTCCGCCGCCGGGACCGCCGCGCCCCGCGGGCTGCGCTGCGCGGTGCGGGGAGCGGAGCGGGGAGCGGCGGAGCGGAGCAGGGAGCGGTGCGGGGAGCGGCGGAGCGCCAGCCCCGCGCTGCCTCCGCGGCCGGGGGCGCAGCGCGGCGGGAGCGCGCCCGAGCGGGAGCGGGTGCGGGCCCGAGCGGGGGCGCGCACAAGGCGGGGCCGCGCAGCGGGCAGCCCCGCGCCGGCTGGTGCCGTCTGCGAGCGGGGCGGGGAGCGGAGGAGGCGCGGGAGGGGGGCACGAGCATCCTCCAGGCCGAGGCTCCGTTCGGCTCTCCGGGCTCCGCGCCGGCGAGCGGGAGGCGCGCTTCGGCAGCAGTACCGGCGAAGTACCTGCGGATCGGCTTTCCTCTTCCTCGCTGGCTTCTTTCAGTTTGGTCGTGGTGGAGCTTTTTTGGTTTTTTTTTTTTTTTCCTTCCCAACCCTCCCTCAAATCCAGGGAGACGCTTCTGAAGCGGGGTGAGCGCTGATCTTACGTAAATGGTGCTGCTCCGGGGAGGGCATCTCCCCTGCCAGCCCCGGGCCAGGGGAGCATCCTCGGGGGCCGCTCGCCCTGCCTAGCGACTGGGCTCCTCGCTGCCGCCCTGCCCGAGATCCGCACCGGCAGCGGCACCGGCGGGGGCGGGCGCTGAGCAGCAGCCGGCAGCTCGCAGCCCCGCTCCCGGCGGGTTTCGGCGCCTCCGCGGACCGGCTGCGGGGATGATGCGGCGCGTTGGACCCCGCGGCGGGGAGGGCGCTATGTCAGAGAGATAACGCGCCTCCGCCAGCAGCCCGGGGGCAGTGTCGCTGCCAGCCCCCCCCGGGACCCGGCTGCCTGGGAGCCGCTCGCAGCTCGGCGGACGGACTGGCCGCGGCGGCGGGGCCGGGGAGCGGCGGGGCGAGGCCCGGCGCGGCGGGGGAGCGGCGGCCGGCCGTGCCGGGGTACCCCGCCTCCGGGAGGCAAGCGGCCGGGAGGCTGAGGAGCGCAGGCAGCAGAGCCGGGGAGGAGGAGGAGGGCAGCGCCATGACTCATTTGCAGGCAGGTCTCTCCCCGGAGACTCTGGAGAAAGCCCGGCTGGAGCTGAACGAGAACCCCGACACCTTGCACCAGGACATCCAGGAGGTGCGGGACATGGTCATCACCCGGCCGGACATCGGCTTCCTCCGCACCGACGATGCCTTCATCCTGCGGTTTCTGCGGGCCAGGAAGTTTCAGCACTTCGAGGCGTTTCGCCTCCTGGCCCAATACTTTGAATATCGCCAGCAGAACCTGGACATGTTTAAGAGCTTCAAGGCCACAGACCCGGGCATCAAGCAAGCGCTGAAGGATGGTTTCCCCGGCGGACTGGCCAACCTGGACCACTACGGCAGGAAGATCCTCGTCCTTTTTGCTGCCAACTGGGACCAGAGCAGGTAAAAGCAGAGCCACTCGCCCACATCAACCCCTTCTCTCCCCGGGCAATGCTTGGGAAAGCGGTGCCAGCACAGAGGGAGAGAGGGTGGGCAGCAGGGACACAACCGGTGCTGCCCACAGGGGGCTGGGCAGCAGCCTGGAAGGCAGAGGGAGAGAATAAAGGAGAAACACGATTTGTGGCTTAGGGCCCTTTCAAGCAGCTCATCCTTTGGTGTGTGAATTTTGGGAGGCAGGTAGACACTGCTGGAGTGTTCTTCTCAACTGTCTGCTAGGAGGTTTACACCCTTCTGCCTCCCCTCAGCCGAAGTGAGCTGGCACGTAGATGATGTGCTTATCCCCCAGACAAAGGCTGCTTGCACTCTCGGCTGGTCTTCCTGTTTCAGCACACACAGAGCTGCTCAGGCGCCATGGGAAAAAGTGGGAGATGCTGTGTGTAGAACAGGAGTATGGCTTTTAAGCTGAAAAGTTTGCCTGTGCAGGAAGCTGAGACTCTGAATCCTTTTCCTCAGCTGAAGAAAGCTCTTCCTGAGCCACCTAGAAATGCCAGGATGGAAGTTTCTGTAACCACTTCTTTTTCCACTCTTGCTGCTCCCAATGTCAATTCTCTGCATAATAATCCGAGTACACAAAGCTTTGACAACAAATTGGAGACTGGTCTCTAGAACACTTTCTGATCTTTTTTTTGGGCTCTAACCTGAAGATGATTTAGTGGGGTGACCCAAGAGCTGTCTCACATGAGGGCCCTTTTTAGCAATTGGCTTGATATTATGTCACACTATTTGTGTATTCTAAATACATTGTGGGGGTGTCATGCTCAGTTTCTCCTGCAGTCTAAAATTATATCCACAAAATGGCTTGAATTTCAGAACATTTAAACTCTTAAAACCTGCTTCTGTGAGCACTGCACTGTTTTCTTCGGCTCCCAACCAGAGTAGAGGTTAAAGATCTGATTTCTCACTTTTTTAGTGAGAAAACTTAGAATCTTGTAAGTTGCCATCCTTATTGCCATCAACATAGTGCTGAGTGCTCAGTGCAGGTATCCTCAGCTCAGCTACTTTGAAACTCTGGGGGGGGGGCTCAGGCTAACTGTCAGTGTGGATAGAAGGGACAAAATCTGGGGGAGAGGCATTTTTTGTTTGCCCTTCAGGTGTTTGTTTAGCTGTCTTCTTGCAGATTGTGTGGATTGTCATCACAGGGAGCATTCCCACAGCTCCCTGCCCTGGATGGTGTTACACCTTTGGACAGGTCTCTGTCCAGAGGGATGCTGGCCCACCTTGACTTTCGTCTCCTTCAGACACGTCAGCCACACCCACACTGTCTATGGGAGAAGTTTCCTGTCCCTTGCTAACCCATGACATCGAGTCTTGGGACTAGGAGAAAGCTGTCTGGCACTGCCCACAGCCAGGGTAGCGACTAGAAAGGGTGGATGAATGTATGCAGAGCTGGGGCCAGTGTCCTTTTTCTGCTTTGCTTATCTAGCAGATGAAGCATAAAAGCTGAGTGAAGAGCAGTGATGATGAGGCTAAGGGCTCAGTGAGTATGTTTCCTTCCTTGTTTCCCACAAAAGGACCAGGTCAACTTTTAATTTTAAAAACGACTCCACAAGCTGTTAAAAATCCCTGAAGGAAGAATTAGCAAAGAAATGCATGTTTAGGACTTTTATTAAGTTGTATGTCTATGATGAAGAAGTTCCCATGTTAAAGGTAGCGTGACCTACTGTATACTGTTGTTTCTTATTAATGGAAAAATCCTAAAGCTTTGGGGGACTCTTGTCATATTACTTGACTTGATCCTAGTCAAAAGAATACCAAGAATTCAAGTGCAGAGATAAAGTAGCATTTAAAATAATAAATGCCATGTAGAAAGAATAGGTTTATTTTCTTCTTGATGTTGAATATGCTGATATTTAAAGTACATGGGCTCAGCTGACACAGCAATGAATTTTTTGTGGTTTTTTTCATGAAGTCCTATCTGTATGATTAATATTATTTATGCTATGACACCGAAGTGGCTGGGGTACACTAGAGTACTTAATGGACGTGTTTGCAGTTGGGTGCCTACTGCTTTTGAGCCCTGCATGCTCATGGCACGCCTCTCCTCCTGAGCGAGGGATTTGTTTTCACACAGACCACTCAGACAAAGCAGAGAGAGCTGAAGCCCAGCTGCGGGGAGTGGCTTGCTCCAAGGCACATGACAAGTCAGTGACACGTCTGGGAATGGAGCTAGGTCACTTTCTTTTCTAATTAATTTAGGGCCTTCCATTATCTGATGCTCAGTGGCTGAACCTGGGGAGCCCTGTGGAACTTATGCCTGGCTGCTATGCAATATGTCTCAGGCTTATGCCTTAACTGACTTGAGATATTGCAGTACATAACCCAGTGTTCCTCTTACAGCATCAATAGGAGATTACTTATTGAAGCCTGTCTGGTTAGGCTCTTTTGTGCTTCATAAACTAAGTTAATAGAGCACAGCAAACCCCCACTTTTATCATATATGTGCAAATTATTATGGCCAGGATGTAACAATTAAAAAAAAAAAGTTCCAATTTGTTATTTAAATGAATAGCAGACATACTAGAGATGATTTATATAGCACTGTCAGCCTATGATTTACATAGCTCCAATTAGAAAGAAAAGTGTGGGAGGCAAAAAATTTCTGTGGTAAAACAAGCCTGTGTACTAGATGTTAAATCATTAAATTAAAGCAGGGCCTGAAAACTGTACCAGATGTCCTGCCATCTGAACAACCCAATAAGACATGTATTTAAAACAAACAAACAAAAAAGGAAAGGTGAAAGATAATGCACTCAGTAGCCCAGCAGCTTTTCAGTGTGACCCAGACTAACTCTCCACCCTGTCTGTTCTATGGGGAAAATGTGGGCCAGTGGCATTCCTGCCAGGAAGCTGGATAGCACTCAGGGAGGGATCATCCTTCCCTCTTATCTTCCAGATTGTTGATTCTTAAGTACATTTGGCTTGTAAGTGTCTATGTGCATTTGAAGACTCCCTTTCTCCTAATGTGTCCAGCTGGTGAAGTTTTTTTCAATTAATAGTGCAATTAACTTCAGCTCTCAGCTTCAAGGGATCTGTTGTCATGCATGGTGTTGTGTATTCTTCCTGGCACCTGGACACACATTGCCCAGGAATATCAGTCGGTTTTTATGCTATGTGTTTGAAACCTTTCTCGTATTAATTATATCAGGTTTTTCCCTAAAAAGTGCATTAGAAAAATGAAATGGTACCTAGTTCTGTGGGTGTCACAGTGACCCAGTCAGCTCACACCATCCTCAGTGAACATGGAAATCCCCTGCACTCATTTACTGCTGGTTTTGCTGTTGCATCAGACAGTTTACAGCAGGGCAAAGAGGAGTCCACAGGTTTGCTTTCAAAACTAGGCTTTCATGTGCACAAGTGCTAGAAACTTTCCCCCTGTTAAATGAAAATGTAACTTCTGTAGCTATGAGGGGACTGGTCTGCTCCTCAGCTCACAACAGGTAAGATGGCAAGGTATTTTTCAAACTCTGATGGAGGCAGTGTGACAAAATAAATAGCAATGCTAACAGTAGCAACATATTAACAGTAAAAAACACAACTGTTTAGCAGTCAATTTTTGTTTGGAAGTTATATCTTCCAAATGATAACTAATAACTAAACACTGTCATTTTTGCTACAGTTACTCCTGCTGACTGATGCTGTTTTATTGTTTCCTAGTTTTTTCCCAGGTATCCCTATCTGCCTATCATCACCTGTATTTAGACTGTAGGGGTTTTGGCTAGGGAGCTTTATTATCAATGTAAACTTTAGACCAGCTGAATCTTCATCTGTGGCTGTGACTGGTAGCCACTGGGCTAATATGTGGCGTAATTAATGGTACTAAATCTGAATCTAAAAGCTAATCTGGTAAAATACTTGAAACTATTTCTATTTTTTCTTTGCATTTTTTGTAACAGTGGTGGTGCTTTTTGTATTTAGAATAAGATATCCTCAGGGCATGCTGCCACTATTTAAGCAGAATAGCCATAAGAGAACTTTCAATCCCCCATCTGCTCAGCATTCAAATCTGTACCCAGACTGACAAACCAAGGAGATATGAGGCACCATTTCAAAGTACTCATTTGTGTATCTTGAGGGTGCTTGTTTAGGTGAAATTCTAAAAATACTGAGCCAGAACAGTACCTTAGAGATGGGATGATGGCTCAGAGACTTGACCAGCTTTCTCTTTTAAATCACAGTGGCACAAGAGCTCATTTGACAAAAGCCTTTTCTTGTCCAAATGGTGAGGAGCTTAAAACACAGACTGTGCATTCTTTATTTGTTTCAGACCTTCAAGAGACATATGGCTGAAATTCAAGCAAAGGAGACTTTCTATTTATCTGTTCTAGTTCACATCCTGAGAGGCAGATTCACTCCATTCAGTCCTAATTCTCAAAATTACTTCAAATTTCTTTGTTTTAGGGAGGACATGACAAACAGCCATAGAGATAGTAGGGTAACTCTGCTGAATCAGATTATCTGTTATTCAGGGCAAAAGTGAATTGACTGGAACCAGAATCTGGTTAAACAGATGATATGGCTGATGCCACTCATCATCAAGGGCATAAAGTATTGAAAACAGCTGACACAGATGAGTTTGACATGAGACATCTGTACATTCTCCCTGTTTCTTCTCTTCATGTTGGCCTGGTAGAGGTCACAGTGGATGCATACATGAGGAGCATAGACCACTTAACTTAGAGGTAAAGGTGAAAGGTCCTGGTGAAGTAGTACCAAGAGTTGACAGCCATGTCTTCCAGACTGTTTTCCCCAGAAATCCTTGGAAATATGTTGAATCTGTTCATGTTCCACAAAAAAAATCTCATATAACTTTTCTTTTCTGTAGAAGGGAAATTGCTGCCACTGTTAAATTACAAGAGAGTGGGATGCTCAGTAAGTTGTTTGAGGTCTTCTGTTCTTGACAAATAAAGACCCCAGTGAGGCATTTCCCTCAAAAGCTGTGTCACTGTTGGGGTAGAAATGGTAGTTGTCCCAAAGCATTTGAAAGAATCAGTGTCAGTGTGGCTGTTAACTTGTCACACCTTCTCAGGCTCTATTACTTTCAAGTCAACCTGAATAAAAAATTTTAAGAGGTAGCAGAGTATGTCTTGCACACCAGTCCCTGCTTCAGTCAGTCTCAAACTAGCACTCACATAAAAGAGGAATATTAAGAGTGCATTATATATGTGATAACATATTTCCAGCATTTGTTACTCACATTAATAACAGAACTAAAAAACTTAACCAAGTTTTCCACTGAATTAAGCATGGTTCTATAAATAGAAGGTATTAAATACATTTAAATTAACTGTGAGTTTTGATTATCCTAGCAATTAGTAATATCTTGCTAGCTACGATATGTCCAATAAGAGTCTGTTTAAACAAGTGAATGCAACTGGATTTAGCCATAAATAAATTAGGATTTATTTATTCACAGCAGAACTTCAGGCTGCTACAGAACATGCACTGCAGCCAGTTGGGCCCAGCACACCCCACATATCTGACAGCACTGGGGCAAGTCATTAGAAAACTGGTGCCAGGGCAAAATGTGTGGCTTGCTGTTCCTTAATTACATGTTTTTACTTAGCACAGATTGGTAAGAATAAAACGAACCATCTTCCCCTCCAACTGTACACCATAGTCTCTTCAAATTAAGGGCTAATATTTTCTCTTTTTTCTTTTTCTTCAAAGTAGAAAGGCAGTCAAAGCTGCCTTGGACCAAATATATTTCACACTCACTAGCTTGTTCTGTTTTTCTCACTTTTGACTGGTCGTATTTCTGTATCTGTATGGAATGTAATTTCAGTGTGGAACAGAAGTTTCAGCAACAAAATACAGAGTAATTTTTTACATCTCATTTTTATGTAGGGTTTTGATTTCCCCAAAGTCCAGCCAGAGGTGGAGAGTGCTTTATGGCAGAGCCTGTGCATGCTAGTGGTAGCAGTGAGGTGAAATGTCAGACAACATGGGGCTGGAATGGATTAAAAAGATGAGTCTTTACACAAATAACTCTGTGCTATGTGAAAGCTTCTGTGCAGTTTCTTCAACCAAAACCCAAATGGGTTTTTTCTTGAGCTGCTTAGCTGATACTTTCAATACTCAGCATTTTGCATCACCTGAGATTTCATCTACCACACCAGGTTTAATTTCTGGCACCTTAGCATGTGTTCAGAGTAAAAGTAAATACTCACTAATGGATTTGTCTCTCTGGTGCTCTGCAGTGTACTTAAGTAAGGTATTGAAACCAAGAGAAGAGATCCAGTACAGAGTGAAGAATAACTCCTTTCTTCAACTAATTGCCCTGAAGGGTATTTGAGGTGGGAAGCTTGATTGTTAGTGCCATGTCCCTGTGTACTCCTGATGTAGCTTTTTAGACTTTGAGAATAGTTCAGGTACCTCCCTCTGGCAGAAAATGTTCTTGATTGCTTTTAGCTGGACCTGTTTTGTGCAGAGCTTCTCTCTTATTTTCAGTGAGTAAACATAAATATTATTGTTGTTGTGGACTGTATTTCTTACACTAGACCTACAATAGGAGTTATGGTGGTAGTGAATATGCTACAGATTTGTGGAGACCCAGCCCTGTGACTCTTATTTACTCTCTGTGGCAGCTGAAATCCTGTTCCTATTGCTGCCTGACAGTTTTCCCATTTACTTAAGTGAATTAAACACATGATTTCTGTTTACGTGTATACGTCTTGTATTGGACTTTTAGGTATACATAAAAAAAGCATTTTTAGGTCAGTCTTAGAGAGCTGACTGGCCTCATAAACAAAGAATCTTTATGTCTGATGCACCAGATTTCTAGCAATCTTGTGCCACTAGGAAGCTGTTAATCCAAGGCACGTGAAGTCTCCTTAAACTCCTTAGGGAGGACAGTAGAGATGTACATCTGGAACTTGGGACCCTTATTCCAGGACAGAATGTAGGGGTCTGCACTGTGGAGCCCTTCTGGAGAATGAGATCTTTTGAATGGGACAACCTAAATGTCAGGTAGGGTTGAGGCTAATTTTAGAATTTAAGCATTTTTAATGTCTATTCCTTGTGTGAGCTGTGGTCAAAACTGTCCTCCAACCAAGGCATTCGAAACTTCCTGTAAACCTTAGATCTCATAAAAGTAAAGCATTAGAAAAGAGTTAAATCTCAGAAAAGTTCAAAGGAGTGAATATGAAAAATTTTATCCCTGTCAATCAAACAAAAATAAAAAAACAAAGTATCTCCAAAATGAAAAGAAGAATTTTGTTTTTATAAAATTACTTTTAATGCTTCCCCTTTTGTGTTCTGGAGAAAACACACTTTCTCCTGTTCACACATTAGGAGAGTCCTTTATTGATCCCTTTCCTGTGACTGCATAATTGGGAAGTTCACTGAATTTTAGTTGGCTAAATAAACAAAGATGGAAAGATGGGAGGAGTCAGCTACAACAGATTAATTTCATTTGTGTTATTTCCTTTTGCAGATATTTTCAAAATACAGTTCTGTCCACAACAGAGCAGTATACTCATTGTATTAAAGCAAGTCAAATTCAGTATAATTTAATTTAATTTCTAAGTAGGCACACATGCTCTTTGCTACATACGCAGAATGGTGAAGAATTCTCTAGGGGACTCACAATTTTGAAAACCTCTGTTTGATGTCATCATGGAAGGCATTTAAAGAGCTTTGCTTAAAAATATCTGTACACTGAATATTTAACTCTTTCATTTCATTCTGGAATATTTGTATTTCTGATATTTTACAGGTTTAACTTTCTAGTGTGTCATTTGATATTGTGTGTGTGGACTGGCAAATTGATGTCTGTTTTGGTAACTATTTATAAAATCCCACAATCCTAGAATATTTTAGGTTGGAAGGCACCTCAAAGATCATCCAGTTCTAACTCTCCTGCCATGAGCAGGGGCACCTTCAGTAGACAAACACCTCAAAGCCCTAGTGTATGTTACCTTCTGCTTTTAAGATCCTTGAATAACCAGCCTTCTGTACTTGTGGATTTAAGAGAAAAAATTACACAGAGAGTAGGATAAGGAGAGCATGTAGAAATTCCCAATTTTAGTTGATAATTTTTTAGGACCTATTATTTCATTTAGTTAGGAAAATATAGGAGGAAACTTTGTATCTACACTTCTAGTATTAGTCTCAGGTTTTGGTATCATTATGATTTTAGAAAAATACAATTTGTGTAGAAGTTCTTATACAGACAATGCAATTATTTTTATTAATGCAATTCCACATAAAGATACTAAGGCAGCTTAGGATACTACAGAGAAGTTCAAATGTGTTTTTGATGTGTTACATTCTTGTAGTTTGTTCTGGCTGGCTGATGGTCTACAGGTACATAATCCTGCTCCAGAAGATGAGCTCAAGTAATGGAGTTTTTGAAGATTTCCCAGCTTTAGGTGCATCTGAGGGCACATTTGCAATCTTTGATTTAAACTTTTGACAAAGGGAGACTGGTCAGAACTTCTCCACCTCTGTGGTTGTTGCTCCTTTCCTAACCAAATCTCTTCTTCCCATTCTCAGGTACACGCTGGTGGATATTCTGCGTGCCATACTTCTTTCTTTAGAAGCCATGATAGAAGACCCAGAGCTGCAAGTGAATGGATTTGTTTTGATTATAGACTGGAGCAACTTCACTTTCAAGCAGGCCTCCAAGCTCACACCAAGCATGCTTAGATTAGCCATAGAGGGCCTTCAGGTACCATTATTATTTTCTTTCTTTGCCCAATTCTTCTTCGTTTTGCAGTTCATTACAAATCTAGGTTGATAAAAAAGACCGAAGCAAAACAAAATTCCAACAACTTATGAATAGCAAGGCTATTAACACCTTAACGTGTGGGTGTACAGGCAAGCTGCTTGTGACAAAAGTGTGAACTCAGTCAGCTAACTGCAGTAACTCCTGATGTGTAGGCTCTTTCCTTGCTATAAATATGAGGTAATTTTTTTGTCTTTATTCCAAAGAGCGTGTCTTTCTGTAAATTCAGATGGTAGCTTCTGCAACAGGAAGTTAGAAGCAATCAGTTCATGTTGTAATTATGCACAGGGCTAATGAAATAGGGGTTGCTGATGCCATGCCAGGTTGGTTTTTTTTTGTTGATTCTTTTGGGGACAGGGTCTAGATCATTTGTCATGAAAGTGTATGGCCTGCGATTAGCTGGGACTATTTATTTACTCAAAGTTCAGCATGTGCTTGGCTCTTTTTCTGGGTCAGGATTAATCTGAGCAGCAGCCTCTGGGATTGAGTATGCAGTGATTTAAATTCTTTTCAGCTCATTGTAACTGCATTTTACATGGCACAGGCACATTGGTGAAAAGGATACTGTGTAACTCGCACCTCTTTCCCATGGTATTTTATTCTTGTTAAAATGAGAAACTAAGGTACTTGTTTTCTACATAAGCCTGAGTTGCCATGCTTAAAAATATCTAATTCACTCATGTGGCAGTGTGCCTTGCTTTTAGAAGGACATGTATTCCTCTTCTGTAATGTTTCTATAATTTATACATTTTTATTACTCATAAAGCAAAATAACGGCCTTACCTTTGAACTTTTTTTCACTGTGATAGTGAGATTTCTAAAGAAACTTGTACAGCAGTAATACGGAGTTTTGATCGAACTGATGAAATGGCTCAACTAGTATTCAGCCTGCTGTTGCACACAGAAGGGTACTAACATGAGACAAAGATCTCAGGTCTCATTTTGCTGTGTTTCCTTATGCAACAGTGTGATTTCATCATCTTCTCAACTACCTTAGAAGGCAGCAGAGAGACCTGTGCTCTAGAAGTGCTGCATTTCCTTTTATTGCTTTCAAAGTTGCTTTCTTTTTTGTGCTTTTTTCTAAGTTAGCCATTGTTTACTGGTTTAGAACATGAGCAAATGCATTAGTAGTCTTTGTTTTCAAATAGTGGTGTTTCTTCTTGGGCATTATTCAGAAATGGTTATTTTGAAGAGAGCTGCAGTGACTAATTGCATCTGAAAATATGAGGGGTGACCTACCAAACTTCAGGTGGGCTCTGAGACTCAGCATTCTCCTGCCATTGATTGGTTCATGACTGAATTGAGGAGAAGTCCTTTGGCTTACTTAACTTGCCCATGACCCCAGCTTTGTAGTTTCTAATATTCCAAGGCTGATGGTGGCCAGCACATATGGCACCATTTTGTGCCCACTGCCTTCAGTACTGTTTACTGCAGAGATGCAGAAGTGGGTGTGAAATGTTTCAGCAGAAAGAAGGAAAAGGCATTTTAATGACTGCCTTTTACTTTGGAGAAAAATGCATAGCGAAAACATCATTCATTTGATGATGTCAAAGTAAAAAGTGCTTAATCAGGTAGAATGAAAGAGAACAAGAAAAACACAGACACATTATTTATTTATGATTTTTGTAAATACTTTCTATTTAATCTGAGAAATGAAATTTGCTTTGGCTTATAAGATTTAACAGGGCTCAAGATGCTGAACTTTACCATTTGAAGAATTTAAATATTTGGGTTGCTTAGGCAGAAGAGGACAGTGAGAGTGGGATTAGTGACCACTGAATTTGATGTTAACCAAATCCCTTTGCCTCCTGAATGAAATCTACTGAATTTGCCTTATATTTGCTTAGCTTCCATAGTGAGCAGAATACTCAATATGATATGTACCAAAGGCTTTACAAGCTATGGCATTTTTTGGCTTTTCACAATGGCCTAATGTTTAAGAAATTGCTTTTGAAAGTAAGAGAAGTAAATATACACTTTTCTACTGTATAGAAGATGAGTTCTGGTATAAACTTTGTCTGCATATGTGTTAAATGGGAGTGTGGAAAGAACAATCATACCTCAAACTTACTTGTATAAATTAGGAAAACTTCCTTAGTAGCTGTTTCCAGGAAAAGAGACTTTTGATCCTGACACTTACAGGACAGTGATTGTCTGTAATCTGATGTGAAATTCTAGCATACCCATCACAACAGTGCTGTACCAAACAATTGGTGCAGTGTAGGCCAGTGCTGATTTGTAGGACAAATGGTTTTGGTAGACAAGGAAACAATGTGGAGGTGGGGGCACTCAGCTGGGGCTCTTGATGCTCCACTCCTAGTTCATACACTGGCTGTGTGCTTTTTGGAAAAAAGAAACAACACTTCCTTGCAGATGCTTGTTCCTACAGCATTCCTGTTGCTCCTCATCATTGAGAAAGAGAATTTGCACTTAGAGGTTCTACACTTTACCTAGTTTAAAGACAGAAGGAAATTATTTTTTAAGAGCTGGAACATGCCTTGACTTTGTGTTGACTCTCCCTACTGCATTTAGTATGTGGATGTTTGTGAGTTCCAGTCTTTAGGTGCCCACTTTTCCCCATTCATTGATTTCTGTAGCCAATCACCGATTTTGGGCTTGTGAAGACACTCATGTTACTCAGCAGCTGTGCTCCTGAAGGCAGGTGTGGAGGGATAGAATGTAAGAAAATAAAGATAGTGCAGAAGGTTTTCTCACCCCTGAGGAGTTGCAGCTGTACTAATCACCAAAGATTAGGAGCAGGCCTGCCCTTAACAGGCCACAGCTGTGTCCAATAAGAAGACGAGTGCTACAAAAGAGTGGGTTAGCTGGGTGAGGAGAGAGTTGGAGTTTGTTGGTTGTGCTGTGAAGAAAAAGGAGTCAGTGCTGTGAGGAGCTGCCCATTAGAAATCAATGAGACAGTATGGAAGATATGCAATAGGATGGCAACAAGCAGGGAATGTTACAGCATTGTGTGCTTCAATACCTGTGTGCCTTATAAGGTCTCTTTCAAAAACTTTACAAAATTTTGCCTCCTTCACCAGTAATGGGTTGCAATCTGTGTGCTTCAGCTATTTTTCCCATAGAAGAGAGAACTTTTAAAAGCTCTGAAGAAAATGAGTCCTAAATTTTGGTAGATGGTGATGAACTCTGAGCAAAAAGCAGAATGCATCAGATGGTTTCTGGATAAGGAATAATTAAATTGGCTGGAATTCATCTGGATGGAAAAGAAAAATTGTAGAGGGAAAATACAGAAATCTGTAAAACCATAGAATCATTCAGCTTGGAAAAGACCTCAGAGGCTTGGCAAATCTAACCTCCTCCTTAAAGCAGGGTCCCTTATGGATAGGGGTGGGGAGGTCAGACCAGGATGCAAAAAAGATCATGGGTGGCTGGAGAGAGTGGACAAGCTGCAGTTATTTGTTATTTACATTTTAAGAAATGAGCATCATCAGGTGATACTAGGAGGAGGCCTGGCTCTTTGTAAAACACCTTTGTGCAACATCTGGGTAACTTGTGGATCTCTGTGCCATAAGGAATTCTGGATGCTTAAATAGCTGTGTTTAGGGAAAATGAAAAGAGAGATGAACTGAGAATTGGTAAATATATAAAAACGAAATCAAAGTTCAGAATTCCTTAGGCTGTACAAAGTTGGAGATGAGGTGGATACGGAGTGGAAATAATCACATATGTTGTCCAAGTTGTAGCTGCTCTAGGCTCTCTGTTTTGGCCTCTCTTAAGGACAGGATATAAGGCTAGGTGGACTTTTGGTATGGCATGATTAAATCAAGTTTTTTATATTCCACTCCTTTGCCCATTCTGAAAACCTGCCTTTTGTTTTACTGTTTCTGGCACTGGCCTGACGCCTGCTACCAAAACACCTAGCTGAGAACTCCTGGGAAGAAAGAGGGAGGGAGTTCTAGGTGTTATTATTTTCTTGGTGATAGTCCTTTTTTTACATAAACCTCTTTATGGACTTGTAAAAGCTTTTTTATTTTAATTATTAAGACAGCAATCTTTTCATAAGGCAGGTGAAAACAGTTTCAAAGACTGAAAATTCAATTTGAAAATTATATTGAAAGTTGGAATTATTATGAACTCTGATAGACGGCTTTGGGGGTAATTATAATTGAGTTTTGCAAAATGAAACACTATAGATATGCATGAATTGCATTTACTGATATTTAGTATTCTAAAACCTGGACCACTAATTCCTCCTTAAATATGGATTTCTATTTAGTGCATAATAGTAGTTGCATGCATGACAGATTTTTTTCATGCATGTTTTTACTCAGGCAGGCTGTACATCTCAATGCTTTGTAAAAGTGTGTAGTTGGCTGAATGTGAATGCTTCTCCTCTAGTTAAAAAGCTGGTGGAAAAGAGATGATACACATTTAAATGGGGAGCTGAGCATATGTGGACACTCAGCATCATTGTAGAAGACAGAAGACTCTTACCTCTGGGACAAGGGTGTTTGGGAGAAACAGTGATGGTGTTATGGGGCACAAGGCAGGTCTTTTAACTGTGTCCTTTTTCTTTTTTGTAACAGAGGAAGGCTTCATAAGCTGAAACAAACTCAGTCCTGTAAAAATGAAAGCAAACCAGAAAGTAAATGAAGGCAGTATCCTTGCAGCTAGAATTGCTTTCAAAAACGTCTTTCACTCAGCTGTTCTTGTGAGCTGTAGGAACAATATCCCCAGCCAGATTTGCTGCAGCAGTGCAAGGTGGAAGTACCAGACACAGACCATGTACAGGCTGGTGATGACAGTGACAGGACTTGCTGCTCCCATTTTCTTTAAGTGTGAGCTCTATCACAGGGTCTTGCGGGGAATCTTGCTGAACATTAGGCTTGGTTCAACAAGCACAGAGTGCTTAAACTTTGCCACCTGGTTCTGGGCTACACCTATGCAACCAGCCTGCTGCAGTGCCAAGGATTCCTAGGACAGGAACTTCCAGAACTAAGGACGCCTCTGGAAACAGTATCATGACTTCATATAATTACATGGTCACATGCTCCATGCAGTGCATGAGATTGTTAATAATGAGCTGGAGGAACAGTTTGTGCTAGCAGTGAGCTGCAAAGCACAAAATAGAGCTTTAAATGTTTTTACATCCAGACTTAAAACTGTTCGCCCCTCTCACTCAGTACTTGAATTCTCTACCATTTTTTGAGAACAGGGTCCTGACACTTCACATATTGCTTGACAGAACATTAAAAAGTAGCAGACTCAAACTTGTAATGGGAGTATCTTCCATTTTTAGGAAGTGTAGTAAATAACTTAATTCAGTTTTTTTTTTAAGCGAAGAATTAAATTATTTGTAGATGCTAGTGTCCCCTGAGCCCAGAACTTCCCAGAGAACAGAGGGATGTGCTTGTAAACAGCTCAATTTCATACCAGTTCAACTCGTGTTCCGTAGCAACAGCAGTTAAATGGGATATTTAATGGGATATTTTTCCTAAGAGCTTGTTATTTTGAAGAGTTTGCTTACACTTGGTCTTCCTTACTTGTAAGAAGACCATAAAAATGCTTAGCAGCAATTTACTGTGGAAGCTGGGTAGACTGGAAGTGATTGTTATTTCTAGCTCTTTGCCTGCTATCTGGATGGGCTTGACCTGCTGGGTGAGGAAGGACTCTATGACCATAGCTCGAGTTCAGCTACAAACAGGCATGTCTGTGTAGACACAGACATTATTCAGTGTGGTCCCAGTTTTTAAACTGTAATCTGAAGACAGAATAATTATTTCCCTTGCTAGATTCTTTTATGATGCTCATGAAAAAAATGGTTGAATGCCTTCTGACTGTTGATTTATGTATTCTCACAAACACACTTTTAAGATGAGGGGATACCATAATCCTTTTTTCTTATTATTTTTCTTATCCCCAGCTGAGAATAATTCCACTGCAAGGTTACTGTTAAGTGTTTCCTAATTTGGGGTGCCTACTGTGACAGGCTATGGTCTGATTTTCAGTCACAGTTTATATATTTGGAGTCCAGCTGACATTTATTTTTGATCAGGAGGATTCAAGACTTTAGTCTTGATCTTGAGCACCCAAGCCAGGAGTCTGAATTCTAGCATGGCTAAATTAAGAGCTTCTCATTAGATTCTCTTTGAATGCACACAGTGCCATGTGGGCTGCTACCTCTGAAAGAAATGAGAAGCAGTAGCACACTAAAATCTCCTTTCCCCCCAGGAAACTCTGCTCTGTAGCATCTTACTGAAAGCTGCAAGGAAGCTTAATGGAGTTAAATATCCACCCTCCAAACACTGCTACTGGAGCTGGTGGAGTATCTGCCTGCAGTAGGTTGTCATACTCCATAAGGACCTGAACAAAGACAGACAGAGGGCACTTTGCCAGTGGTTTGCAGATATTTGCTGTAAGCAAGGCGTGATTAGTTGTGGGGAGCTTGGCTTTTATTCAGACACTTTGATATAACTGGCACAGACTCTTCTCCTCATTCCTCCTGCCCTTTCTGCTCTGAGCAGGCTTTGCCACAGTCCTACTGTTTCCCCACTTCCTCCATCCACTCCTGCTGACATTGTCTTACTTTGTAGGAGTCTTCACTCATGTGGGTGTTTTTTATCTCTATTCTGATGGCATCCTCCAAAACCTCAGTCACCATAGATGACTGCATGGCACATTAAGTTCTTCTGAGACTCCTTAGGAGATTTCAGCCTCTTGTGATCTCACTGGCCAAATGCTCTCCACATCTGGCTTCCAATCACCTTCAAACTTCTCATCTCCAAATCTTCTTTTAACCAGTGCTCCCATTGCTCTTCATAACATGAAAGTAGCACTGGAGAGCGAGTCCTGATCTGTTCACATGCCAAGTGAGTCCTTTAGACACCAGGCTGTTAAGGAAACTCTCCTTTTAGTTCCTCACACCAGAACTGGCCTGCTTGGTACACGTGACTCGCCCCTCATGGGCCCAGGCAGGAGACATTGGCAGCTTTTGAGGATGTTACTAGAATTATCTAGAAAAAAAAAAAAAAGGCGTGATCTAGAAAAAGATTTTTTTTTTTAATCTGATGTTCTCTTCTGCTCAACAAAGTATATGTGGTTAGTGTAGAAACCAATGAACATGCTCATAGTTTACATTTTTCCATCAGTTCTGTCAACAGAGAAAAACATCCAGATAAAATTATTGTATCTTGAGAGAAGGAAAATAGAAGAGACTCATATATCGGGGTTGCTTCTTTCTTGAGCTTTTGCTAAATGCTATCCACATTTCTGTTTTTCTTTTTATTAGGAAACTGAATCTATATGCATTAACTAAAGAGAGTGACTTAATTGCTCTGATTAGGCTGAAAAATGAATGCAGTACCAAGGTGACACAAACATGAAGGGCTTGTAGCACAAACTCAGTATAGGCAATTAATTCTTGTCACTGTGAATGACTTTCTGTTGTCTCTGGTAAACCACACTTCAACAACTATATGATTATAACCATTCCTCAGCTTCAGGATATCTATTTATTTTTGAAAGTAATTTTTCTCAGTCAAGGTCTAAATATTTCTCTTTTCTTCAGTATCTTAAGGTAATAAAAGGAATAAATAGTAGTCTTCCTTGTAAGGTCACTCAGAAATAAAACTAATTTGTTGTAAGTTGTAATGTTAGAGACAGAAGACATGTTTTAAGATCATAGTTCACCTTCCTGCTAAGGCAAGATTATCCCATGCACTATATTTTCTAGTGCTTCCCACAGTTTAATTTAAAAGCTTGAAGGCAAGTCTGGCACTTTCTTTTGAAACCTCTCTAAGACTTCTTGCTCTTCATATTTCCTCTCGGCATTAGTCCTAATTTTTCTATTTCAAAATGTCAACTCCTATAAAACCCTCTGCTATTTCACTGTGTGCTGTTGGGTCCAAAGTAGGAATTGGTTTGTGACTCTCAGTAACGCATAGAAGGGAATGGTTTTGATGCAGTACCTATCTCCAGCAGCAGCGATTTGTAATCAGGACCTGGAGATGTTCCTTCTGACTTCTTTGGCATTGGAGATGTTGAGATGTGGAAATCAGCGGGATCCTCTTTATTTGGAGAGCCTAAATATGGTTTTTTTTATAGTGTTCAATTTACCTGTGTTATCAATCCATTTTATATATGCATCTTTCACATTTACCTCAAAAGTACACACTAGATAATTTTGTAATTATTTTCTGAAACAAATCTAACCTTTATTTTCCATGATGCTAATAAATACTCTGTGATATTCTTAGGCTGTGCACACTTGTCTTTATGTTAGTGTCTTCTGCATATACTGCCCATGCAGATGGTGCCTCTGCAAAATCTTACAGTGCTCCATTCACAAAACAATACAATGTATTTTTTTGTAATTTTGGTTTATATTCCTTAGCAAGTGTTCACTTCCTCTGACAACTATTTTTTATGAATCCAATTTGCCATTGGTTATAAGCAAAATTTTGACTTTGTTTATAAATGATTGCTGTGCAAGAAGAATACTGTTGTCATAATTCACTGTTGTTTGAAAACAACTGTGGGGAAACTTCTCTGGGGGAAGCACCATAAAAAATTTGAAATTATATGGCTAGTAAAGGTTTCTCTCATGTTTCCTAATCATAAAACAATTTAGAAAATTCAATTTTTATTTGAATTTTAATAGGCATAACTGTTTAAATAAGTGATTTAAAGGGGTTCAGGAGCTGAAAGTTTAGGTATATAACAAATGAGGAAAATTTTATTTCTGAAGAAAAAAGTATTAATTCTTTCTAAAATATCATACAACAATGTGGATAATATGCTTAAAAAAAAAGCTCCCTTCCCCGAAAAGTATTTCTGCAGTCTTTTCCTGCATATTTTGCAAAAGTCAGAATATATTCTTAAAAAATATCTCTTCTTATTATGTGGAAAATGAAAATACTGCTTTTTATCTTTCCCAGTGTTTTCTGTAATGAAAAGGATTGGGTAGTAGTGATTTGGGCTCAGAAAGGGCTTCCTTTCTGAGAGCTGCATTTCAACTCTTGGCCGTGTCCACCATTGAAACCATTTTCTGGAAGGAGAAGGTGTTTCTGCTTTGATTCAGGGGAGAGCCTCCCTAAAGGTGTGTTTCAACTGCAGCTTTCATTAATTCTTACCTGACATTGCACTGATTGTGCCTTATTACCTACAAAAGCTTCTGAGTTTGTTGGGACCTGCCTTCATCTCATGCTAAGCTACTTGGCTGAAAGTATAGATTAAATAGTATAATATAAATGTAGAGTACTGCATCTTCTGGCTGAAGGCCACCGTGCAAAGGATAAAGAACCCAGGGTAAATCATCAAGTACTGGTAGTCCTCCAGCATTCTCCTCAGAAAGTCTTTGCAGGGTACAGCCAGTCCTCTGAAATCTGCAGTGGATCTTTCTGGTCTTTACGCAGAAACCCCATGGATTATGCTCCAGACACAGTGAGTTCATGTAGAAACACTGGATACATTGAGTAGTTTAAGTGCAGTTATACACCCAGCCTTTGCAAGAGGGGTTTTCAACCTGCAGAAGAGTATATGGTGAAAATCTAGATTCTGTCTGCAAGGAAGATGGAAAAGATTTTGAAGGATAGTGCTTAACAAAGGGAAAAAGGGGACACTAAGGATGTCAGGAGAAGACAGGATAATTATGAAGGGATAGAGCAAGGTGTTGGGCAGAAGACAGACCTAAAAACTGCGCTTCAGTTTAGATTTTGAAGTGTTTCAAAGTAGATAATTATATTTCCTCTTCTTTGGTTTTATCAATCTCATTGACTAAATTGTCATCTCTAAAACAAATTTTTTAAAAGCTATATAGATGTACCATTGGAAAAGAAAGATTAACATTTTGAAATCATAGCTGTCACACATCTGCTGCAGTAACTGAGCTTTACCACAGCACCACATATTATCATTCCCCTCTAGTTTTAGTCACTGAGCACACCACCATAACATGGTGACTTTGACAGGCACCAAGCATGCCTTGAGACTGTGTTCCTCCTTGAATTCTTAATTCATTTTACATGGATTACATGGGTTAACTACATACCTCCAGCAACATGTTTCCATTATGAGGGGATGCAGTTAAATAGTTGTGATTGATGAGGGATTATGTACCAGTGAGAAGCTGCCTGAGCCTCTTAACCACTTATTTCCTCATCCTTTATTTTTCAGGGGTTTGGAGATGCAGAACTGCAAGCAAGGTTTGACATATGTTTTGGGCATTAGCTGAGATCCATTGGGTCATGCTTTTCAAAGCATTTTGTTAGGAATATTGAGCAATTGATTTTCTCTGGAAAACGCTAGGACGTCTTCATACTATTGCTATCAGTATGATCCAATTCTGTTCTCCACAGAAATTCAGCAGGAGTGCAATTTAATGAGACCAGTGAAAGGAATGTGACTGCTCTATTTATAGCACACTAATTGATCAGGGTAGCCATGGTAAGGGGAAACTTCAGAGAAAATCAATGCAGTATCAAATGAAAGTAGCACACAAGCCTTTAAAGACAGCTGTGTGAAAGCCAGTTAAGAATGAATTTATTTGATGATCCATGGGAACATGTTGGACCATGTGTGTTCTTGCTTTAGGTTGTAAGAATGAAGCCAAGCTAAGGAGCATCTTACATGCAAGTTGAGCCTTACTGGGTATTTTTTTTCTTCATCCTCTTATACTTTGTCCCATTAAATCTTCTTGGTGGATTGTTTTAGTTTCTTATGGGGACGGTAAATTTCTTCTTTTAAGAGCTCTCCTTTGACAACCTTACCCTGTTTTTGTAATGAGCATGGCAGCCACACTGTGTAGGAGAACTGCAGAGCCTCTTGGCTGTGTGTCCAGCACTCAGGCACAGTTCCAGGTCTCATGGCTTTCACTTAAATGCAGGGAGAAGATGGTCTGTCTCCCTCCATCCTCATTCCTGTCACCAAAATCCTCGTAGTCAGAGTAGATACATGAAGCATAACTGTTTGTACTCATTGCTAGTGTTTCTTAAATCTGTGTAATCAGCCTTTGCTTGCTCCCCTAATTGCATTGTTTCCTCATGAAATCTGCTAAAGTCCTGAACAGCCCCTTATTCACCATCCCTGAAGGTTATGGGTTTGTGGCAGATATTCTCCTTTACTGGGTGTATCTCCATGCTGTGGGCTGACTGCCCATCAGCTCATTGCTTTTGAGCTGCTGTAGAAGGATAAAGCAAGCAACAAACTACCATGGAGGCATTTTAGCAGTAACTTGTTTCAGAAAGAGTCAGAAGGGGAACATATGTACACTTCAGTTACTTTGAATGTGCTTTTTGTTCTTGTGTTCGTATGTACACAAAAGTTTTACCTCTTTCCTAAGGATGGCAAACACGACAATGATTACCAGCAAAGCTGTCTCCTTTCCTTCAGTACTTGAATGTGCTTGTAATTAAATGAATAAAACAATCTTGCTTCATTTTATGGCGTGTAGGATGCAGCATTTAGAATGCACGTACTTTTTTCACTAGGATTGTTAAAGGCATGGCATCATGAAGTACATGTATGAATAATTCTGTTTTTCTGCTTCTTCATAAGAAAGGAGTAAATAATCTACACCTTCCATAAACAGTTAATTTCTGTGGGCTAGTTTTACGTAGCACCAATAGCTAAGCATATTAATGGTGTTACATCTTCTGTTCATTTGGTTCTGAGCATATGTAGTGGCATGGAGTTGTGGCTTAATTAGGTAGATGAATAATGTCAGAAATATTGTCAATTATCAATATGGTCTTCATCTTTCTTTAAGCCCTGACTGTGAATCCAGTTCCCAATGACATCAGCAGTTGCCGTGGTGAACTTTCATAAGCTAGTCTTTAATATTTCATTAAATCACAGGCTAGGAAAGCAGACATGAGGATTGAGATTAAAAAATGTGTATCTGCAGCACTGATGTCTTCTGTGAAAAACAGGAAAGCCACACTTCTGTGTTTCTGGAAAAAAAAAGATAATTTGCTGCATTGGTGAGCACACTTTCTCAGCCAGTTACATTGTCTAAGCAACACCATGCAAAGAGAATTTGCAGAATGTAAACAGAGGTGGGATGTGTGGGGCTTGAGAGCAGCTGAAATCCACTATGACAGGGCCTGAATGTGATGAATGACTCAGCTCTGTCATGTGCAAGGTTTGAGAATGGTGGTAAGGCTGGCAGGTTTAGGATGTCTTTTTCTTGCTACACTGGGCTTTAGCTGGACATTTCTAAGAACAACACACTGCAAATTTAAATTATTTTTCAGAAGGGCACTGGGGACGTCTCTGTATGAGCTGCCAGCACAGAGGTGATGTGTGAACTCACACTCAGACTGACACATGGGAAAAAAAGAATGGGACAGAGGGCAGAGTACTTGAGGGCCCATGTGAAGCAGGGTGGGTCTTTCGAGAAACAGCTTTTGAGCTGGGAGGGCAAATGGAAACTGAGCTGTTGCTGACAAACCCCCAAGTGCTTGGTGTACTGAGCTGAGACTGGAAGAGTAGAAGTGTCTGTGTTATAAGGGACCTAAAGGTGCAATATAAAGCTTTTGTTGTGGAACAGCTCCCCAGAATAGCACTTTGGTCCAAGATGTAGCTGTCTCATTCTGTGCTATTTTGTCTAATAGGAGAAAATTATTCTTCCCAATGAAGCTTAATGTGCTTATGTCATTACAGGTTCTTGTCTCTAAGAATGCTATCATAGGAGCTGTTAGTAGCACAGGTCTTCTCAGCAGCTCATTTGTGCCCAGGTCTTGGTCTACCAATACAAAGCTCTGTCCCTGTTCTGTTTGTCCTAAATTAGTCCTGCCTCCTGTATGTGACCAGATGTTGAGCCAGTGTTTCCCTGTGTTTATTCACTCAGTGCCTGCTTTTGGGGAAAAGAAGTGCAATAGCATTTTTTTTTCCCACAGTAGAAATTGGAAGCCATTATTTTGCACTTTGCAAATGGAAAAAAAATTAAAGAGGCAGGAAAAAGACCTACAATTGCTTTGTTCTATTTTGCAAATACAGTAATTGAAAAAAAACTAGAAAAGAGAAGAGCAAAATCTGGAGGTTTTTTGGGGGCATTTTTACACATTTTAAAGTTGGGATTGATTTCCTTTAAGGTTATGAAGTCTTGCTCACAAATCTTTTATGCTTTCCCCAAGGCTTTTTATTCCTGGATAGGTTTTTGACAATTTAAAGTTAGTCAGAAGAAGTACCCTAAGCTGTAATTTATGTTGCCAGGCATTATTACCCAAGGCCCTGCCTTCTCACACAGAGGAGCTCACAGGTGAAACTGCAGAATAGAATTATCTTTGCCTGGGTTGCAAAAGGAGAGGTTGTCTGTGAAAACACTGTCATGTTTTCCTACCAGCATCAAGTTCACACTTATGTCCTTGAAAAATATCATTTGCTCGGATGACAGACTGTCACAGGGCCAGGACATAGGTCGTTGCTGTGAGATGAGAGCCTTTTGGCATTCTTCTGAGTCACTGGCACCATCTGTCCCTCTTCCTGAGGTAAGGCCGATGGAGGCCCTGGCAGGCTGTTCAGCTTTTTATTTGGCATTCCCGACCTTGCATCCATCGCAGTCTGATGGGGGGGCTGATTTGGAATGACTTGCTTTGTTCCATGTTCTGCAGCAAAGCCCAGGCATAATCTGCTTTGACTCACATATTGTATTGCAGGAAGCGTGCTCTGCTGCAGAGCAGATGGTTTCAAAATGAATGTTTTTGCTATTTGTGCATCATATTGGGCCAGGTGTTGCTTGCTTCTCTCACCCCTCCTTGTTCAGAACCTTGATGTTCTTTTCAACACACAATAAAAACTTAGAAGGGAATTCAGTCAGGATTCACATAGATCACAATTTGGTCACTCAAATAGTGTCAGCCTAGTTTCCCTTTTTGCTTCTATTAGGTGAGTAATGCGCTCTTGTCCTTTCTCCCTTGGGTTTGATCTTTTCAATATGGACTGAAATTCACAGCCCTGGGCTCATCAAACACATATTGATTAAAAAAACCTCAACCCTTAGAATAACTTTTAGGCAGCACAAAATGTGGCGGTAGGATATTAAAGATAACAGGGTCAGGTTTCCCACAACATTGTATGTGGAAAGACTTGGTAACCCCTGTTGATCTTGCAGATAGAGTGGTGTTAGAGGAGAGCAGGACTTTACAGAGAAACCCAGGGCTGTGAGTTTGGCTGAGTTCAGTGTGAGGATTGCTGCAACACTAGAAAAAATAAAAACAGAGTGAATTTGAGCTTAGTGCTGTTAGTGAGCTTTCAGACAAGTAGTAATGATGGGTGAGGCTTGGCAGTGGAAGACATGAGGTTATATGTGTATTGACACAGGAATGACACTGAAATGCTCATAGGAAAAGGGAGTTCTCTAGGGATGATGTTCAGTGTGAAGTGAGCAAGGAAAAAGCGCTGAAGTCTGTGGGTGATGAGGTGAAAGATGACCCACAGCACCCAAGGCACTGAAACTTGGGGAGGACAGTTGGCATGGATCAGGGAGACTGAGGAGGAGGCAGAGAGGATGGAAAATGGCAGTAACTGAGGGCATCCTGTTTCTTGAGCATTAACTGTAAAATAGAAATGGGGTGAACAGCAAGTTCTTTTAGAATGAAATGTACTGTAATGCATTTATATGTTAATGAGAAGGAGCAGGAGGGGTGAAAATAGGAGCTGTCACTGCAAGAAAATGTCATCGGGCATAGAGTTAGAGGTGTTGGTGATAGAAAGTAAAATTTCCATGTTGTTTCCCAGGTAACAGGTGAGTGTGTTGAGGCTGGGAGATGTCCAGGCTGTGAAGTGAGACCTGGGGATAGAGGCTCATGTTTGTGTGTGCCATTTGTTTTGCACTCATTTTTAGAGTCCTAAAATAGATCTAATTTCCTTTAGTGTTACATAACATTGAGTCAAACCCAGATTTTCAGTATCTTTAATTAGTTTTAACAATTAAATTTCTAGTTAATACATTTAAAGTAATGAATGCAGCTCTCCATCCTTGCAGAAAAAGCTCAGTTGTTACCTGCAGTGAGTGTGCAGGTGACTTTCACCAAAACTGATCCAAACCCTATTTCCTTTTGAGCTAGACATGATGTTCCAGTGCAGGAGGTCCAAACTTTCCCATCCATGTTGCTGGTGTCTTTCTGTGCCTTTATGTGTTCTCTTTATTCTCTGTGCCCATCTTCATGGTCCTGCAAGCTCTGGTGCAGCCTCCTGTGCTTCCAAAGCCCTGCAGCTTTGGAGAGTTGGCAGCGGTTGCCTGCCCATGGAGATCATCAGAGTTGGTGTCAATTTGATGTGGATTTGAACAAAGCTAGGCCTGCCAGGTTGGACAGAGAGTTACTTGCTTGAATTTCAAAATTTTGACTTGTGGTTTGATTCTTGCTTCAGGCATAATTTCAGATCTCTCATTTGAAGAGAAAATATCTTCCCTACCTGATTGGAAGCCATGTCCAGGGCAATGCAGTATGATCCTCACTGGGAATACTTTTCATCTGCAGAAATTGTAGATGATGCACATACTTGTGCACATGCTTTGATAGTAAATAGCATCTGTACTTGTTTACTGCTTTTCGTAGTACTGAAAAGCACGTATCAGTATGATAGGTAGGGATCAGGTATAATTATAGCTTGTGTGGACTATATAAAACTTTATACAGCCTGCTGATCATGCAACAATGCATCTCTTTTATAAAGTTTGTGCTCTATTGGAATAAATATTGTAAGGTCTTTGCTCTGATTCTGAGCTATATTGATCTGTCAACACTTGTTGAAAAATAGTGTTGTAGAAAAGATAATTTTTTTGCAAACACATCTACAGCTGTATTTTTGTTAGTGTCAAAGAAAACCAACACAATGAGGGAGAGTTTTATTTCAAAAGTATAAAATGCTTGTAAATATTTTTTTTCTCTTTGAAATGCAAAACCGTGCAAGGTCTTGCTTACATTTTTTTATTTACTATGAATTCAGCTTGTCTGGTAATCTAGCTCCTGTTCCCACTGGGGCCGTGCTGTTCACCCTACTGATGACAGGGAATAAGTTGTTTTTATTATATGCATATGGAGCCTCTTACATAGAAAAAGCATTCAGTAGATACTTCGTAGAGGAGAACTGTTTTCAGACAGATATGTTGTTCTGGAAATGGAGAATCACATAGCCCAGACGAGTTATTCTTTAAGACTATCAGAAATAGTTATTACCATCAACATTTACAGCTCTGCATGTGAATTTTTTAAATTTTGGATTTATCACTTTTTTTTGGATTTATCACTTTACCCAGACTGGTCCTGATGCAGAATCCAGCTCCTCGTAGACAGTTTTGTTGCTGTGACTGAGGTTCTCCAAACCCCTGCATGCTCTCACTAGATCTGCTTATCTGTGAGTGAGTTCTGGTGTCCTTCCCTGGTAACTGATATTCAGATCTAGGCTTTTCTCCCTCACTTTCCCCCTTTACCAAATGTTGTTACTGATCCCAGGGTTCTTGGTTAAAACCTTTGAGTTACCTGCTGAATTAATTGGAATACGGGCAGAACTTATATATTACTATTATAACTTATTATTATATAATTATAACTTACCTTATGTAAATGTAAATGACAATACATTTTTCAGTGAGGTTGAAAAGGAACTGAGATGCTGAAGACCTGATGGCTAAGGAAGTAATAATGATGCATATTTTTCATGGAGAATTGTTTATATCTTGCAGCCATTTCTAGTCACCATTATACCTGTACAGAATATGGACAATAAAAATTTCAACAGGGATGATAGGAACAGAAGCATTTGGTGTAATATCAATTTTTGTAAAAAAAAGCTATTCAGTAGAGGTCACTGTAGTGAGCAAAATCATCTCTCAGGACTCCTTACTGTGTGTTTACACAATAGACCTCATAGTGCTTGAGTAGCCACTCTGTTTAATTAATGGTATTTAAAAGGTTTAATCTGTGTGATGGATAGAATTTTAAAAATCCATAGTTAACTTTTGAAAGGGAATATGTTTATTTTTTATGAGGCATAATAATTTAAAATTGCTTTGTATTTTCCTGAGTTTCTTGCTGAGTATAACTATGTACTAATAAAACAGACACGCCCAGGGCTGCTCCCTTCTGCTGTAATGGCTGTGTCCTATTATTATTTTTGTTAACCTAAGCATATAGCTACATTTAAAGGTCATTTTGGAAAGAGTGTTTGGTTTCTGTTTACCTTCCAAATTATTTGGGAGAGGGATGGTGGCTGTGACTTACTCTAACAGTTTCACAGTATAGATAATTGAGTTTCTCCTCCATGGAGAGGAGATGTTTCTGGGCACTGTTAATTGTCCAGTGTAGATGCTGCTTGGGATTTTGTAGAATGTTACTTTGTGTATCTTGGTACTTCTTAGGGTACATTTCATTAGGGAAAGGTCTGGCTCTGTAGTTAGAAATGATGGAGTACACCTGATACAATCAAACTACGGCAAGTCCACAGTGAGTTGAAATGAGTGAGCTGTTATGTGAAGAACATTGCCTTGGAGATTTTTTATGAGCCTGAACTCACCCCTGCAGGCTGATGTAGCAGGATTGGAATGTCACAGAGTTAGTCAGGCTCATCAGACCCACTTGCTAGAAACTCTTATTCATAGTGATGACATGATCACATCTTACATTGGGTAAGTTGTCGTGTCTGGTGTTTTCTCATTCTTGATGACACTTTGAGGCAGTTAAATGCTGCTGTAAAATGCTGGAGTCAGCTGAAAGTATAGAGTGGATTCAGATATGCAGAATGAGGTTCTTTGAGTTGTTACTTGACCAAGGCATTGAGGTTAATGCTTCTCTGTCTACATTGGCACCATGGGACTTTATATACCCAGAAATGGTCAAGAACCTTCATTACTTTTTTCCTGCTGTGAGCTGGCAGCTTCAGTGAGCACACCAACTGCTCAGTTGTGCTGGAACTTTGGGGCAGAGCTGAGCCAGAGGAGAAGAACCAATTACTGAAGTGCCAACATCCATTTGGCATCACTTTGGGTTCCACCTGGAGGTCGTTCTGCATGGCCTCACTTTGCAGGTGAGGTCTGTCACAGTCACAGGACTGGGTGATGAAATTTGCAGCAGTGTGACAGCTTAAAATAACAGAGCAATCTGTTTGAATGCTGGCGGTGTCTTGGGACACACAGGATTGTGCTTGTCTATGATTTATTGCATCACATAACTCTCCATATCAGATCTGCATGAAATTCAATTCCTTATCCTGGTGTAAGCTTGTGTTGTGTATGATCCTAGCAAGTTACAGAATGATATCTGTTAGAATAGCTCGAAGATGCTGCATTCTTATCCACAGAAACATAGGCTTTAGTTCTAAAAATTTAAACAGAAACATTATAGCCTTTGACTCCAAAGCCTTTCCAAGAAGAATGCCAAATTTTCCATAACAACTAAAATAAAATGTTTATGTAAAATATCTCCCTTCTAGAGATTTTTTTATTTGAAAAGTATCAAACAGGTCAAAATGGAAGTGTTTAATTTTGGGAAAGCTGCCAGCGTTGAGTGGAGCATTCAGATCCCCATTTACCTCTAGGCTGTATCTTTTCCTGTCTCCAGGAGACACTGTTGTGCACTGTAGGAAAAAATATTTCAACCAAATAACATTGACTTTGTAAGGAAATGCAAGCCTAGAGGACTCAGACTACAGCTCCTGGGGGGCAGTAGCAATAGCTAGCAAGAATTCTGAGATAATTTCCCCCCTGCATTTTTTTTTTTTTACATCTACCTTCCTTCCTTCCCTCCCTCCAGTGAACTCAAATTCTAAGGTAGCCTTTGCATTTTGTATACTGGCAGATTTAACTGCTGCATTCTTGTCACCGAACATTTAAATATTCATGCTGCCTTTAATTTTAGTGCTGAAAGATTGTAGTGGATACAACGATGTGGGAATTTGGGCTCAGAAAATGGAAGATTTTTTAATGCTTCGGCTACATGTGAAGGTTTATCAGCCAGACTCTGAAATGAGCAGAGCTGACTGAAGTACTGCATTAAATGGTCTATTTCAGTAAATGCACAGCCAGGATCTTCAAATGGCTAAGAATACAGCTGGTGTCTGATGTCCAGAATGTGGCTCGAAATGTAGTTCATTCAGGATGAGAACAGGTATTATAAATCTATAGTGCTACACTGTACACATATATAGACATCGGCAAATTTCTTTGTCTGAATTGCCAAAATCTAAGGTTAACAAAGAAACGTGTTAAAAAATCATCTTATGGTTTTTCCAGGTTGGATTTAATTACATTTAAGGAAATTTAAGTAACTTATCTGCGTGTTTCTCATTTCTCTGTGTGCTGGCAATAGGCAGCCTGTCCCCTCACTGCCAGCATCTGACTGATTAATTGGTCTCTTGCTTGATCTGTTTTCCTTTTTGTTTATGTATAACTTGTTCTAATGCTTTCCCTTTTTAATATGGTAGCATCAAATTTGTTTAAGGTCTGTGAACTAATGTGGATTAAAAGTCAAGCAGCAGCAGCTCTAATACATAATTGATTTACCAGTAGGGCACAAGGAACTGATTCTTGTTCCTAGATAGGAAATGCCTTCTTTGTCTTATGCTCATAGCCTGAGCTCTTAAATCTATGTTAAAGTGAATAGACTACTGGATATTGCCCAATTATCCATGTTAATATTTTTTTAAGAGATTAATTTTCTGTTTGAGGCATAATGATTTTCATACACATACACACATGCACTGTTTGACATGTTCCTTTTAGATTTCAATGCAATCAATTGTTCAATTGTTTCAATTGTGCAATTGTTTCAATTGCAATTTCAATTGTTCATCGGCAATTGAAGATGTCTTATCTCTAGAAAACATGGTGCATTTTGAGTCTGTATCTGCATCCTGCTGTGACCCCACACCTGGTAATACCTAATAAAAGATTTTGCTTGCTTAAACTATTTTTTTGTACAGGTGCAAGAGTTTTGTGACACAGTCTCAACAACAGCATCCGTTTGTGAATGGATAGGTTGGAAGAGACTGTGTCTGCTTGTATTAGCATTGGCTCTGATTTTATTTCAGCTCATCCTGTGTTGCTGAGGAATGACTCTTGCCTGTTCAGCTAGGCGGAGGTAGAAGCCTGTTTATGGTTTAATGTTTAATGATACTCTCACTGAAGTGAGGAGCTCTGTAATCTCAGTCTCCCTCTGAGGTACATGTGGTGGTCACAGCAGGGGCCTTGCCAGCTGCAGCCTGCATGTCGTGGATGGTGGCTGCATGGCTGTGGCGCTAATAGCGCGGATGCACCGGACAGTGCGGCACAATGCCCTCTCTGGGGCTGATGGATGGGAAGCAAGAGACAGCCAGCAGGGCTCTCTGCCTTCCTTTCAGTCCACTCACGCATGCCATATGCCATTATCCCTCTGCTGGGGATTTAATTCTCTGGGTAGCACCAACCGCTAGCACTGGAGAGACAGGAGTAGAGGAAAGCGGAATATTTAAGCCATGCTGTAGAAGAGGGCTGCAAATCAGAATGTGGCTAAATCAGAAAAGTAGAGTGGAAGGTGAGGGAGTGTCACTGTCATATTTTCTGGAAAAATCCCTTTGCCCAGGATTCTTCTCCTGGGAAGCTGAGAAGCCTCAGAGAAAACGGAAAACAATTACCTGATTCGCTTCTGCTGTGTTTTGCTGCTTTGGAACATGTTTGGACATTGTTTACCAACAGATGATCACTTCATTGGTTTCATGTGAATTGTTTTGACTTATTGGCCAATCAGTGCCAAGCTGTGTCAAGACTGGAAGGAGTCACGGGTTTTCATTATTATCTTTTTAGCCTACTGTAAGTATCCTTTCTGTATTCTTTAGTATAGTTTAGTATAGCATTATTTAATATAGTATCTTAAAATAATAAATTAGCCTTCTAAGAACATGGAGTCAGATTTATCATTCCTTCCTTTGTCTGGGAACCCCGCAAATACAATAAGAGAGGGAGGATCTTTTTTGCATACATTCTTACGCTTCGTGGAAAAAGTAGGTTACACTGCTCTAGTATATTGCATTGCCCTTAAGATGCTACAATTTGAATAAGGTTTTAGCAGTAGAGCAAGAAACATTTTGCAATCTCCAGTTATAAACATCTGAAGATGTTACATATGCATAAGCAATATCTTTGTAAATAATGCTATACTTAAAAAAAAGACATATTTTCAAATGCAACCACTCTTTGTTATGTTGCTAGAGCTAAGAGCAGAGCAGCAAATTGTCAGTTTCAAAAAGGAAATTGAACTTCTTTCCTCGAGGTGTGGTTCATGAATGGAGTTAATTTGACTGTTGCTGACTTTCCCTGGTCCGTGAGCTGCCTGTGTTGCCCTCTGAGATTTCAGAAAAGGTGGGCTCACTGGTGGGTGCCAGAACTGGGGAGGCAGCTCATTCCCAGCCTTTGGAAACTGAACTTGTTTAGTGTTGGGCAGACAGCTTTGGCTATGTTTTGTAATCCTGTTTCAAAGAGTGTGATGCATGAAATATCATGGTTTGCAGGTAAGGTAAGCCTTTGTTTAGGTGGAGAAAGCACCTAAACAAAGCACATTTTTGACAGTAACTTGTTAAGATGAGTGACCTCAGCCAAGCCAAGAAGCTTGAGTAACTTGCATAGTGTAAGTATTAACATCTACCAGCAAATAATTTTTTAATTGCCTTTGAGGAGTCTGTCATCACACTGGTTACTTCTGCTGGTGAGGAATTTCGAAAATACCACAATTGTAGTAAGTGGTTTGAAAAATACCAGGTAAAAAGACTATTTAACTTCAGTAATTTTGTTTTTCATCAGTGTTGTTTAGAACTGTGTGCTCTTATATGGTTTCCTTATATTCAGAAGGACCCTTCTGTGTTTCAGTTTGTTCCCATGGCCTCTGATCCTGTCATTGGGCACCACTGAAAAGAACCTGTCTCCAGCTTCTTAGACCCTCCCTTCAGGTGTTTATGTACATTGCTGGGATTCCCCAGAGTTTTCTCTTCTCCAGGCTGGACATTCCCAGCTCTCAGTCTCTGTCCATAGCAGAGATGCTTCAATCCCTGAGTCATCTTCCAGGCCCTTGGCTGGACTGTGTCCAGTATGTCTCTGTCTGCTGTGTACTGGGAAGCCCAGCACTAGATCCCACATTCCAGACAGTTTCAGAGTTGTGTTCTTTTCTCTGTGGGTATCCATGTGATGTGAGCTGAGGCTATTGTTGTTGTCTCTTGCTGAGAATACATTCACATGGGTTCCACTTTTATCTTAGCAAGAAGACATCTGCATTTCTGGTTTTGAACTCCCAATTCCTTGCACATGAATTTTCAAGAGTTTCCAAAGTGTGATTTTAAGAGAGATTCAGCCATCACATTTCTTCATTACTGGCATATCCTGATAGCTTAGCACACACATTAGCCTTGTCCTAGATATGTATGGTAAAACATGTAACTATTTATTTTCCCAGTTGTTGTGAATCTCTGGTTTTACTGGAAGATTTCCTCCATAGAAAGGACGTCTCTGCCCTCCAGAGACACCCATGCTTTTTTGGCTTTACAAAGACAGGGGGCTGATGTCTGAAGTTAGAATTCAACAACAATGATTTATGGTCCTCTAGAGTAATAACTTGAAGGACAGTTCTCCCTCAAACAATATTCCAACTCCCTGGACTCCCAGGCACATATTGCATGTGTGCGCCATCAGCAGTTGTTCAGGAGTGCAGAAGAAGAGGGAAGCTGGAGTTAGCATGCAGGAAGCCATATTTTTTCAAGCACCTTTGTAAAGATAAAGTGTAGCTGAGCAGTTCAGACTAAGGCTTTCTTTAAAGCTGAAAGGCTGAAATAAATCTTCATTCTGTACTATGAGAAAGATATTGGAACTCTTTATGGAACTCAAATTAGATTTGTCCTGTGGGGAACTGACCTCTTGAAACTGTGTATGCTGCATAGTTCATGATACCTCTACTCTTAATAAAATATAATACTTATTAATGGATCTCAAGTCAGTTATTCAATTTCCTCAGTAATTTAAAGCTTAATTATGCTGCATTCTAGATCTCAGTGGCTGTCCTCAGCTGATTTTTCTCAAATCACTATAACTCCAATTTTACGGTTCAGTTCAATTCTCAGGACTGTCATTTGCATGGAGTGACAGATTAAAATTGGATGGCTAAAATGATTATGGCTCCTAGTGCTTACTGCAGTGATGGAGATTGATTCCTCATACTATGAGGAAACACATGGCTCATTAAATAACTCTTGAAACACTATAGTTTTTAGTTTATTGTATTGTTGTAAATTGAAACTTACAAAGGGCTAATCCAATTTTAATGCATCTTGTCTGAAACTGAGAGTTGCATTTTTGGAGGAGCTTTGAATAATAAATTTGTAGGCACCAGTTTAGAAGTTCTCCATTTCTAGGGGAGAAAAAGTGGATATTATGGTAGGAAAAATGGTATCTTTTAACTCGGTAACTTACTGGTACTGAATAGCTATGCAGTGCTATTTGAAAACATGCATTTTTGCCTCTGTGCAGGATCTTTCTTCATCTTATGCATCAGCAGACCTGTGTGCCCTATTGCTTGGACAGGTTCAGATTAACTTCTTGCAGATTTTGACAGAAGTCAATCCTGAACTGAAAATCCTTAGGCTGGGTCCAGTCCTAGGAAATTGTCAGCTGGAATGATCTATGAAATTACATGGAAGATACAGGATTTGGTGTTTATTTACCCTGTTTGAGTTCAGGTTTGCACCTAAAATCAGTCTTGACATGTGACTGTAAAATATGGGTCCTCCATGCAGGAATACTTTCTATTTCTCTTTCCCTACCTTCCTGTGAAAATTTTGAAAAGGGGCTAGAGAAGGAACAAGATGAATGTTTTTCTCTCGTGGATCATAGTAGTATCTTGATATCTCTCCCTGAATTGCTTTTTTAGCTAATTTCTTCTGCTCCTCACGTTTATCTTATTTCTATGGTTTCTGCCTTGCCTGGTTTCTTTCAATCCCCATCTTAACATTATCCTAAAATATCCCTTTGTTCCCAGGTGCTCTTTAACCTGCTCATATTTGAAAGTGGTCAGGTACAAGGAAGGGGGGTGGTATCTGATAGCTACTAATGCTCCTCTTTGATGTGTCCTCAGGCCTGTGTGAAGCTTTCTGCTTGATGAAAAGCATCCTGACAGTAATCCTGTGGTCAGCAGTTTGGCAGAGACCAGGGGCAGTTTGGACAGTGTCACTGACAAAAAGAGGGCAACTTCAGGACGGGGGTGGTACAAGCCGAGATGCTGGTGTGGCGTTTCAGCTCTTGCTATGCAGTCCCTGGCCAAAGAGTTCTGCCTTCAGGAACTGGAGTATGGAATCCTTTATGGACAGTAATTTTCCACATTATTTTTATTCCACCAGTATTATGAAAGTATTGCTACTGTATTTAGGCACAGCAATTTGCAGTATAGTGTTTTTTTTTTCTCTTTGTCTGTAATCTTAATCTAATAAGACACTCACAAGCTGCCTGGAAAACAGACTTTTTTTTTTCCCTATGGGAATTTCCATAGAAGAAATCACCATCTGATAATTGTCTATTGTAAGGAATAATTTTCATCACAGGGTAGAAAACAGAACAGAAGAACCTACTTCTACCCTCCTTCTTACTCTCTTTCTGGCTTTGCTTATTTGGAAAATAGCATTAGCCTGTTAAAATGTTTGCATTCCTTTCCCTGTTTTTAATATCTCACATTCCAAATTAAGTGTTAGAAAAGAGGCAGTGTTGATTGTTGAAAACAGTATTGTCCTTGAAAAACAGCATTTTAAATTTCTTCTTTAAAATTAAAGCCTTAATCTTCAAGGTTTAAACTAAACAAATAGGGCAAGGACCAATGTTCAAAACCCCAAGTCCCCTGTCAAAATGAAGAAAAATTTCTAAAAGAGTTTCCAATTTCTAATTAAAACTTAAGTAAGGTCAAAACCTCTTGAAGGTAATTTGTAAAGAAATAAAGCAATATCTAATTAAAGTGAAGGTTTTGCATAAAGCACTTTCTTTATCGAGCCTACCTAATTAAAAATTGGAGTGATATAATCCCTTTATCCAAACAGTGAAAACACAAAATCTGTGTAGGTTTTAAATTATATTTATATATAAGCCTGCAGACACATACAGTCCAATGAATTTTAAATCCCACCTAATTAATTTAAACAATATATAATTTTTATGAGTAGCATATTGAAATGAAAGGTGGAAGACTATTTGAAATTAAAACAGATACTTCAATAAAAAAAGCAATATTCTTACTGGATGGATACCATCTCTCTTCTCTTTTCATTCAACTTAACATATTTCTATATGAGTTGTAAGATAAAATGACTAATAGAAATGAAAAGGACTGCCAAAAGTCAAATTGCTTCATTGGAAGCTTCTTAGCTTCTTGTAGGAATATCACTGAATGATGCAATTTGCCTTTAGGTACTGTCCTTTTGGTTGAACACAGTAACAAAAATTTATTTGGGCACTTTTTGTTTGTCTTAGAAATGGCTCAACATTGTGTAATAAAAATGAAAAGCTCAGACTAGTAGAAAACAGCATGTTAGTCTTACAGAGGGAAATCACTAGTGCAGCTGTTCCAGGGTCAAGCAAAATTTCACCACCTGAGTCTTCTTTTTTTGGATCTGAACCTTAAAAGCACCTTAACAGAGACGTACAAAAGGAATGTCTCCTGTTGTTAGACAAGGTGAAGCTTAGATTCTTGAGAGTTTAGTAATTTTCTCAAAATGAGTTAGGGTGCCAGTCTTGTTGCATGTTTGGTGATTCAAAGCTGTCTACCAGCTTCCAATCTAGTTGTGTTCCTGGTCAGCTTTCTCTCCTTTGTTTCAGTGTCAACACTGTCCTTTGTTTTGAAAGGTTCTTTCCTCACCTGTTATTTATTCTTCCTGGTGTGTTTAGCATCTGTTTCCTTAAAAAAATCCAACCCAAATTCTTTCAGATGCCAAATATTCACTTTCCAGTCTCCTAATCATCCAATCTCACCACTGGTTCCTGTCGTGTCTTGAGCGTAGGTGATCAGTCTTGACATAAAGTTTGTTGTTTGAGGCATTGCAAGTCCTCATGGATGGATGCTGGCAGGAAGTCTGGTATTAGGAATGTCTTTTTCTCTCCTACTTTTGGTGGAAGTTGCAGTTTGGTAGGAAGATGGGTGTCCTTTCCTGATGTAGATGGCAGTGACTCTTGGTTCCTCTCATAGTTCACCTCTTGGATAAGGATGTGAACTATTCCTTCTAGTCAGAGTCTTTTCTTTCCATGAGTTTCCATAGTTTTCTCTTTAACATGCTAAAAATGAAGCTTAGTTGTGATGCATTTTGCAGAAGACAGAGTGTTTCAGTTTCTTTCTAGTGGAGCTTTCCATTATTAAGATACTATTTTGGTAGTATCTTTTTTTCTCCCTGAAGTGCTTGACTTAGCAGAAAAGCTAAAAGAGGACTAATGTATTATCTTGAGGAGTAAGTCTTAAGTCACAGTTAAGACATTAACAGTTTTGTATGCTTTCTTTGAACTTGCAATTTTTGTTATGAAGATACAGCTATTGGAGTTTTGACTTTGTAACCTCTTGTTGTCTGCAGATGCAACAGCCTGAATTCATCAGGGTGCTCAAGTGCAGCCTTAAGTAAAGGGTGTGAGCATATTCATTATGTTTGTCTAGACTGTCCTTTGAAGGATGTCTCTAGACTGTCTGCAAAAACAGTTTCACTGCACAAAAGGACAGGAAACCCTCAAAAATAACCCCAGAGCACACATGCCCAAGCAGTCTCTTCGTGTTAATATGTGGCAAGGTGTGTCCAGACAGTCTGTTTGCTGTAGATGTGCAGTATACTTTTAAGGCTGTGATGACAATGGGCTGCCAAAGCACCTTTGGTCACACAGTGGACTCAGCAGTTTCTGAGACTACACTTCTAAAAGCTGTGCAAACAAATTTGGTTACAGTACTGAGTTCACCTAGGAGGGCTGCTTCATTTAAACTAGACTTCAGAGATTTAAATGTTGATGTTATGCTCAAGGAGTGAAGAATGCTGTGGCCTTTAAGAAGTTCTTTGATCTTTTGCATTTGGTAAAGATGGGTCATTTTTATGATAACAGTCCTGATACCATTAAGACTCACATTGGTTTTCAGTAGGAATTTGGCACTTTCTTCTCATAAGTACTGTTGAAAATGTCCTATACTGGTTTTGCTGTTACTGCCTGCGCCATAAGAGTTCCTTAAGGCCAGAGCAGAGCAGGGGACCCTCAGTGAAACCCTGAGAGCTGGCTCAGGCGATGGCTGAGCACAGGGTGGAATGTGTGGAATGTGCAGTGTTTTGGCAAGTGGGAACCTGGCTTCATTGTATGTGGCAAGGGTGGTAGCAGGCAATAGCAGCTGGGCCCTTGGAGAGAAAGCTTGTAAAGATAGTTTGTATAAATTATGTCTGGCAGAGAGGGTAGAATTGGTGTGCGGTGAGTGAACAGAACCATTTCACAAGAGTCGCAAACCCAGTGAGGGATCGTTCTGCAGTGCTGCCAGTGCACTGGTAGTCCCCCAGTGCTGCAGACAGTAGTGTAGGGGTGTGCCTCTTCCTTAGCTGTTAATTGTCACTTGCAAGCCTTGTGTCATGGGGGTGTGTGGTCTCTGATAAAAACTGCCTGCTTGTCTGTGTCTCTGGCATAGCCATGTCACAGGCTGTGCTCACCAGAGAAAAGAAAAAGTTACATTCTGCCGCTGAAGCAGAGGTTACAGTGAATGTGAAGAAAAATCCACCCACTGTGTAGACATAATTAGCTCTTTTTTGCAGTTTGACAATACCCCATCAGATTTATTACTTTTCCAGTCAGAAGCACAGCTCACTTTATCTGATCTCCATTTCTTACTGTTTTCTGGCAAGAGATTCCTTTTACTTAGAATTCATGTGATTCATGGGTTACAGGCTCATCTGTTGAAGTACTGTGTGTCTGCAGAGGAAGTTGTGACTGCCACTGTGCTTGTAACCTAATCTACATAAATCCCCAGAAGAATCACTGATTTGAAAGAAATTCCTACCTGCTGTTTATGTAAGGATGACCATCTGTCTGGCAAATCCCCATGTGGAAATCAGGTACATCTGAGAAAAGCAAGACAACCTTCTGACACCTGTTTCTCCATCAGATGTAGTTGCTTATATTTTTCAGCAGGTGCTTTTGAGATTTGCTTTTGGATCTACTTTCAGCAGCTTTTGAATACTAGTTTAAGCACTGTATACAGTGCAGAATCATTCTGACCAAATCACCCTTTCCAGTTTTTGGCACAAATTTTTGGGGGTCCTAATTACACCTGAGGAACTGCTTCTGAATCTTGGCACCTTGGTTCAGTCACAGAGACTGATAAATACCCATCTTCTTTAGTTCCAGAAAATGCTTTCAGAATTTCTGAGAAACACTGAAATAAACTGTCTTTTAAGATCAAGTGGCATCTTCTGTTTGAGGATCATTCCACATATATTTGTGATCCTCCTTGTAAATGGTTTCCAAGATGCAAGAAAATATAGTAGATGCGTCAAAGTGGTAGTTTTTAAGGATAATCTTTTGTCTGCTGGAAATTTTATATCTTTAAAAAGATACAGAGCATTCTGAGGCCACATTAGAATACAAATGCTGTTGGCAGTCTGCTCTGAATCTGTGTTTGTACATGCCAGTTTGCCTATTGAGATGTTCTTCACAAATTATCCTCAGTTTCTGTGTGACTCTCAGCTCTGCTGAGATTTCTGCAGCTCTAAGTGTGTGCTCTTTTGTGCATGGTATGCAGCATGGAGCACCTGTTTTCTTTACTGGAGAACCAGCTGTGATAATCCAAATAAACACAACCTTCTGTAGATGAATTTTATCTCCTGTAACTAAAGGTTAAGGTGTCATCTGGTGATTTATCCTTCCCAAATGGATTTGTTGGCTCACTATGATACGAACATAATTTACTACCTTTTGCACATCATAGCTGTGTCCTCAGAATGGTGTTTGGGGATTTACAATACTGATCAGGGTGAATTATGTGTCAAATTACTAACCATCCTGTTTGACATTTAGTTAGTGCTGACAGGAATTGTGCATTTAGCAGAATGAGGCTTCTGCAGCAATCTTTTGATAGGATTGTTTTCTTTCAGAGCTGCTGTTAATCAAAAGTTTCTGGGAAAAGGCTGCAAAACCGACCATTGATTGTATTGACTTGTGCTCTGACCAGCCAGATGTGAATAGTGTGTGTTGTGGTTGTCATCCTCCCTGTAAGTTATTGTCAAGGTGCTGCCTCCTTGATGGAAAATCCAGCAAGCTGTTACAATTTGAAGGCAAGGTGTACCTTGCTGTAAAGAGCCCCTGGGTTAGGCATGCCTGACAGGATGTGGATGGATCCTTGGAGAGGAGTAAGTGACTCGTTACTTTGTTATTCCCACAGGGCTAAGCACATTCACAGAACTAAAGAGGTTCTGTGGATATGCAGGCAGTTGCACTTCTTCAAAGTATATTCCTATCTGGAATATGGAAGATTTCCTTCCTGCAATTTCTGCTTTTCTTTTGTGGCAGTTCTTGATTGGCTGGAATGGTTTATAATTCTTTTCTTGGCCATTTTGTTGGTGTGTGCCCTATGACCCTATGCTTCAAGTGGTGCTTTGCAGATTACATCGAGGCTGCTGGGTGCTTCTATAGGGCCTCCTCTCTTGTCTTCAGAGGAGGCAAAATAGGTCTGTTAGCACAAAGCACTATGTCAGACCCTTTGATTGCCTCCTTTTAAGTCTTTGATCCCAGTGGCACAGACCTGAATTCGCCTTTTTTGCATCCACATAGGAGGAGGAAGAGGAGGGGGTGTAGCTGGAAAGGATGTCCTTGTTTGTTACCTGTATGGTCAAACAGGAGCTGCTGCTGCTGCAGTGAGGAACCTGGCTGTGATCCAAGTGACTGCCATGGCTGCCTATGCTGTGTCACCTGTTGAATTAAGCTTCAAATGAAAGCCATTAATTTAGGGAGTCTGTATAACTAGGAGAAGGTTCTTCACTGAGAAGGTTCTGACATAAGCCATGAAAACAAAAGGGAGCATGCATCAACTGCACTTGTTTGCACCTCTTTCCTCCTTCCTCAGTAGTGCAACTCTAGGAAACATAGGAGCTGACTTATTGCATTGTTTGTGCATATGATCAACCAGGCAAAGACAAAATGAGGACAACACAAGGAATTTAGCAATTGTATTCCAGGACAGAATGGCTGCCCTCCTGAAACTGCCAAACCCTGTGGCATATTCTCTTGACTTAGAAATTGAAAATGCATATCAGAATCTTTTCCTTGTGAGTTATCTGCCCCTTGTGATTTTCAGCAAGTAAAAAAGAAAAGCCATTGCTTCAATACAGATATGCTATCCTTACATTTATGTTCCCAGAAGGCCTCAGACTATGTGACAAGAATTACTGTCGTGGATATTGCATAAGGGTTTGTGCATAATATTTAATGCAGCCTCAGTTTTATGAAATATGAATAATATTGGAGACATTCTGAATAGTAGCTTAGATTTACACTTTCTTTTTAAGGAGGAGACAAGGGACATTTTTAGCACTCTTCAATGACATTGGAAGAGTTGAGACTGTTACTATTAAAAATGAATAAAATCCATAGAAGTGGAAAAGAGAAAAATACATTGTATAGATGGATTATGGGCAAATCATAAATGTTTCAACCATTTCTGGAGATTAGAAATGCTGTGCCTTTATTTGAATAGCAAAGCTATCTCAGCACACTTCCTCCACACTTACCCTGTCCAAGGTGTGTTGCTCCTTGGTGTGGAAAGTTGGAGCTCAACTGAGAGGATGCCGTTTTGAATAATCTTTCTTCTTGTTAAAGGTTTATTATTAAGATGAAGGCATTCAGAAAAAAAAAAAAAGGTATTAGATGCATGTGCTACATATGTTAAGAATCAGCTCAAATTTTGTGTATTTGTTTTGTGGCACACAGGACAGCTTTCCAGCTCGGTTTGGAGGAATACATTTCGTCAATCAGCCATGGTATATCCATGCCCTCTACACAGTTATCCGGCCCTTTCTGAAGGAGAAGACACGAAAAAGGGTATTCTTCTTTTTAACTGTCCATTTCCTGGCAGTCGTCATCAGCAGATGCATCATACTCTAGTCAAGTAGATTAACATGAGATATCAGCTTGCTGTTGGTGGAAAATGTTTAAATATATCTGTGTTGTACAGGGTACCTTCAACTGTTTTAGAAACTTATACAACCTTATCCTTTAAGGACACAGTCAAGCAGCGCACTTAAATGTATTTTAAAATGCAAGCGTATACTTGCTCCTGGGGGTTATATAAAAAAATACTGCCAACATTACAGTTTCTATTAAGATTGCATTCAATTCAGTTCTGTTCAATTTCTGTTAAAATTATTTGTGTCTTTCTTTTAAAAACAGAGTTAGTGACTACATAGTCCTTTCCTAGTGTGCTTTGCTTGACATTAGCATGAGCTAAAATACCCAGCTGGCATCTAGTAGTATTAGTTTGCAAATACTAATTTGAATGAAAACCAATAAAAGGGAATTTGTGTGCATGCATCTGTGCATAAGCATGAGCAGCCTCCGAGATGTTACTGAATTTGTACCATTTGCATCAGTGCAATTAAATTAGAGCTTGGTGGTGATAGCGTATAGAATGATATTATTTCTGTAACAGGAAATTTGTCATCCAGGAAAATACAATCAACATCATGTACAACAGCACCACAAAGAACATGATGATTTTTTTTTTCAATGGAATCAGCTCCTTAAGCAGCTCAGTATTTTTTCTCCTCAAACACACTCTGCAAGGCCACAATGATCCTTGGTGTTGAGCTGTTTTTTGCTGACAGATTATGCTTGAGAGGCCTCTGGTATTTACAGATTTTGAACTATAGATCACAAAGCCTTTTATGTAATATCTGTTATACATATGCAAATGAAGCCCCATTTTGCAGGATTCAGTTGCACTCAGTTGACTGCAGCTTCTGCAAAGAACATTGTAGCGCCAGATATGTCTGAGGCCTTTTCAACTCAAGTGCTGCATATGCATAACTAGTGAGTAAAGTGCAGCTCATGAGAGGGCTACAGCATTAAAAATAAGTGACAAGGCAGTTGAACATGGAGGCTTATCAGTTAGCATCTAAATTTTTATTTAGACACCTGAATCAATGGCATATATTTTCAGAAATTCAGACTTTTTACAACCGTTTTTTGTCAATAGCAAATACCTATAAAAAGTAGTCAGGTGGTTAAATATTGATTTACAGTTCTAAACTTAGTGTCAAAATGTGAAAGTTATGACCAGCACATAAAATTTAAAATCAGCCTTAAAAAAAATTATTAGATGCAGAACAAATGATTGGGAAAAAAACCCTTCAAATCCAAAAGAATTCTCTTTATATTTTTTTTATCAGGCTTATTATTTATCCGTTGTTTTTATCCTGAATTATTATGTATTTTTTTAATTTGTCACATAGATTTGCAAGTGATAGCTAAATTCAGATAAATACAGTACTAGGCATATATAAAACAACTGCTAAGAAGTGAAACACTTAGCTGTAAAGGCACCATAAAGCAAATAACTTTCACCATTAATAAATGTTCTTTCACAAAAGGATAAATTCCTTTATCCATCCATTCCTGAGATGGAAGAAAATCACTGGTTTTGCATGGTCATATTAACTTTCCTGGGTCCACAGCTGACTGGAAGGTGGTCTTAAGTAAGCAATAAAAGACAAGCATATATTTGGTCTTTGTCTTTCTGCCTTTTGAATTTAACTCTTATAAATCATGCTAAGGGTGTAGCTGCCCAGAGGAGTCCCTGCAAGGTGAAGTGGAACATGAAAGATCTCTGAGGGGAAACACTAAAGTTAAACGTAAACATAAATATGAGTATTCATATCACACCATATTAATAGACAGATATATAAGTGCAAAGTTTATATGAATATCAGTCTACCAAAACATTGATGGAAAATATCAAATAGTCCATCAGCTATTCCCTCAGTGTAGTCACACTGGTTGGCTCTTATTACTTACTTCATATATTGGCAAGTTATTGGTAAGACTAGATTAAGGAGGAAAATATTTCCTGCATTGTTATCATTACACTACACAATTTATCTATTTATAGAACTCATGGCTACATGCTGAAAGTCAATATATATTCCTTGTTGTATATGGTGAATATTATTTTTATTCATTTGTTATAATCTTAATTTATTAACTTAATTTACAGGATTAGGGAGAGCAATTGACAAGAGATTAACAAGGCAGTTTGTCTTGCTAATCTAATATTCTGTCCATCTAGCTACCAGACACCAGTTCTTACCCTCCCCGAGTCCCTTTCCCTGAATACATTTTAAGTTATTTATGCTTTAATCACTTTGGAGATTTATGAACATAGTACGACCATGCTTAAGGCAGAGATGATGTGTGCCTTCTTCTGCCAGCCCAACACAACCAGAATGTTTAAATTGTACAGCATCCTCCTAATAATGACGATGTCATTTGGACTTTGATGTGTTTTGGTGATACCCTTGTGTTTTTACCTGCATGCCTACATACAGATATTCCTGCATGGTAACAACCTCAACAGCCTGCATCAGCTCATACACCCTGAGATCCTGCCTTCAGAGTTTGGAGGAATGTTGCCCCCCTATGACATGGGCACGTGGGCAAGAACACTGCTCGACCATGAATACGACGATGACAGTGAATGCAATGCGGACTCCTACAACACTCCTGCAAAGGACATAGAAAAGGACCTCTCTCCCAAATCCATGAAAAGGTGAGTTAAAGGTACTGTTGTCTTCTAGTATTGCCATAAGGTTAACATTTGCCTTCTTCATCCTTTATGAAGCTGTAGGTAGTTCAGTCTATCATATAGGAAGAAAATTGGGGTTTTTTTCCCCTTTCTTAAAATGGTCAGTGTTGATGAGAGATCATGGCTGTGATTATTACACATGTGACTTGTGAACTCAGTGCAGTTGATTTTTTTCTGAGGTGCCATATAGGTTGTATATGCAGCACTGTCTTTGGAATAAGCTGCTATCTCACCTCAGCCTACAGTACTTATTAGAGAAACAATGCTAGCTGGAGTGAGCCTCTGTGCAGAGGGTAAATTTGGGTCAATTATCTTTCTGGGTGGTGATGTTAGCTCTTATCTTCCTCTACCTCATAGGCCACTGCCTGGTATCTTATCTACCAGCCTGTAGGTGCCAGGACATTTATGGCATCTGAACCATCAGTCATAGTGAGTGCATGCCTGAGAAAATATGAGGAAAACCAGGATCAAAATCAGTGCCAATTGTTATACTCAAGTCTGGTAAAGATTGTGGCATGCTGATATTCTTCTCTTTGAGAAGGTACGGTGTAATTGCTTGCTGCATTTTACCATTCATAATGAAGTATAGGAAGAGCTTAGTTACCTCTTTAGTAGCTATGGGAGCAGTGAGGTCATTAACTTGGAAGGAGTGAATCTGATCCAAGCTTGCCAGGGCAGTAGGAGAGAAAAGAGTAAAGATTACAACTGTGATAGAAAAGGTAGCAGAAAGGGCAGCAAAAGTCAGAGTGCAGCTTATAAGGGACAGGCCTAGAAATGGATCAGAAAATAACAAACAAGGTAGAAACCAATATATAAAGTTATTAAAATTAAGTTAGGATATGCTAGGCTGAGAACCCAGTTTCAGGAGACAGCATGTGATACAGAAGGGAAAGAAACTCTTGGAGAAAAATCAAGCAGGATAAAGTATTTTCAGATTTCTCAGCCAGGAAGATTATTTTGGCTGGAAAATATTGCCTAGACTGGGAAGGACAGTGTGGTTTAAAAGGGAGTTATTTTTGTGGAAACAGAGGAGAAAACATAAGATTGCTATAGGAAATTAAAAAAAAAAGAAAAAAAGCCAATAAAGTTTAAGGATTTTGTGTTGAAAAAGCCTCTACTTTATTGAAAGTGGGAAATGGCAAGAAACTGGATAGGAATGAGCTAAGATAAGAAGTTAAAAAAGGTTCTGAAACTGTACGACAGGGCTGCTGGAACGGCTGCAAACCTGGTCTCAAATTCCCAGTAAGGGAGCTTTGTCCCTAAGTTCCCAGAGCCTCCAAAATCCCCAATGCCCAAATATAGGAAGCTAGAAATGTGTAACTAACACAATTAATGGAGAAAATGGGACAGAGAAAAAGAGCCAGGAGAGGGGAAAGGTGAGCAATGCACTTATATATGATTTGCACATAATACAAGAATTATGAGACAACAGAAGCTGTCTTAGACAGAAGGATGGAATTAAGGAACTGAAATGCAAAAGTCTTTCTGCTGTAAAATAATGTTGGGAGAGTAAATAACTTCATCCAAGGGTGCAACAAAATAAAATATGACAAGGCCTGTGACAAGTCTTTTTGAAGTATCCTGTTTGTAGCAGAGTTTTCCAGATTGTCCTGGGCAAGAATATTACTAAGTGGAAAACCAGTGAGTTGACCAGATTCTTCATTCTTTCTCAAATAATTTTTATTCTCATTTAACTTGTTCTTGAAAACTCTTTTCATACAGTATTACACTTCAGTATAAGCTTCAAATTGATATTCTTTCATTCTGGTTGAACTAACACAGTAGGAGACCTAGTGCAGAAAATAAACATGTTGAAATCTGTATCTATATAATATGCTAAAATTTCTTCACCTTGTATGTATTCCTTCTCAGTTAGTAAGCCTCCAGCATCCGCTGGAATCCTTGTTCCCTGCTGCTGGATGTAAAAAGTACTAAGTAGACTTACTGTGCTAATACTAAGACTGACAGAAAGTCCCAAGACTTCAATGTACTAAGTGCACAGACTCTGCTAAGGCAGGAATAGAAAAGTTACAATAAAACAGATAAACTCTATTTTATTAAACATTAAATTTAACTTGTATTCAGCAGCTGATGGGTTGTTTCTCTCAGTTTAAACCCACAGTCAGTATATGTTAGTCCATAAAATTTTTAACATACAAAAAAATGTTGACTAAGGCAAAGAAAAGTACTTAGCTTAGAACAAATTTTACAAGCATCTAGCAGCTCTCCAACAATTATCTTGTTTAATTTGGCTTACCATTTAAAAATTAGTTTACTTCCTGAAAGGATGTCTTTTTAAAACCAAACTGCTATTGAGAATTCATTTCTTTCTTATGCCCCATTTCTTTTTGCCCCCAGTGTGAACCACTGACATTCCTCCAGATCTCCTTGAATTTTTGGTGAATTGGATGCCCTCACCTTGAATGAAAGGTTGACTGGGGGAGGATGATGGATATAAGGAGGAATTAATGCCACCTGTAGCACAGACCTCTGGGGAAAACTTGTTTTTGTCATCTGGCAACATTGCAGCAGCCTCAGCAATCAGGTTTAGCCTGTGGCTGTGTTCACCCGTGGCTGTCATCCTGGGGCACCTAGCTGGAGACCTGCATCCTCTTCTCACCTAACCCAGCAGGGCAGGTGTCTGTGTTGATAAACTTTGCAGAGGATCTGTGGTTTGGTTCCTCACCTCTGCAATGGCACTTTGTAGTATGACTCAGGCCCACTCTGTTTTCTCAGAATGTATTCAGTAATGTCTGTAAATTTATCTGGAGATGTAGGCAGAAGAGAAGGAGCTATAGACTTAAACAAATGTTTTTTCTTTCATGTACCTTCATTTGTGAATTGCTGCTGATGAAGCATGACAGTAAATTTCTGTTTAAAACTGAGTGCAAACTATATCTCCTTCTTCTTCAAGGCTTTTGGGCATCTGAGTTTACAAAACATAGATCAGGATTTGTGCAGTTGGATTTTCACACCTGCCTTGGCACTGGGGGCTTTGGAGGCCCTGGGAATTTATGGCCAAAGCTTCCTCACTGGGAATGGAGGCCAGGTTTGCAGCCATTCCAGCTGCCCTTCAGTTCTCCCCAGATGAGAACTGGAAACCTTGTCTGCTCAGTCACTGGCAGGCAAGGAAAAGGCTCAGTTTTAGCACTTAGCTGGCAAACCTTTGAAGTTAAGTTGCTTCTACAGCAATTCTTATCATGATGAACTGGATTTTCCATGAGTGCAGCTTTCCACCAGCAAATTTTCAATCAACTTTGCATTGGCACAGTACCTTGTGAAGATTTTTAAAAAAGCATTTTTAATTCACTGGTTTAGTTTTCTGCCTGAGGAACTGACTAGTGTTCAGGATAAGTATTATTGTACACTCTTAATTAAAAAGTTTAAATTATGCACAAGAGAGATGATAATATTTTTAAATGATTTAATTTTCTTGATTTTAGCTATTAGTATGAGAATGGGATAAATATTATTAGAAAATATCCTTGAGTCTAAAGTTTTCACCCAAGCTTTAATTCAGATGTTTTTCTTGTGTTTTTGTGAGCTTTCTTTAAATTTTTTTGAGAAAGACCTCATCAGCCTTATTCATTGGTTTCACTGGAGGATGTCAGTTTTTAAGGGGGGGGGGGGGAATTGACTCCATATGCTTATCTTAGGAAAGGTTAGAATTTGTAAAGGTTTTTCTCTGCACTGTAGACCTCTAAATGGGCAAATCTGCAGCAATGCTGCAGGCACAGTGTGCTTCCACTGATCAAAAATAAATGCCTGCATTGTAGAGATGTACGCATGCTCTTTAGTCATCTCAAATCTTTACAGAAGGAAAGAGAAGTAGGCATTTCCTGCTTGAGATTTTTCTCACTAAAGGAAACATCTAACCAGGGTTGCAGTTACTCAGCTCATCCAAAAGTGGCTGCTTTTGGATGAGCTGAGCAATGGCTGGTGTGAGACCCCATCTTAACACTCCAGGCTTTGTTTTCAATGGAACATTTTGATTTTGCTGGAGACTCAGTTTTCCTCTTTGCCTCTCACATATGGCTGTTGCAGGGCACGGGTATCATGTTATGCTTCCGGACTGAATCAGAGAATCTAGAGAAATTTTACAATAATCAGTGAATTTGCCCTGCCCTGTTCAGTTGAGCTGAAAAGTGAGTTTAATATATTTGTCTGCTGCTTCAGAAATCCTGCTAACCATGGCACCATTCCTAGGTTTGACTTAGGATCTCGCACTGTTGAATTAAGATGCTATTCAGGTAAGGAGCAACCTGTGCTTCCAGCTAACACATCCTGCTAATTGCAATGTGTGATTAGCTAGCTGGGTGGCTGAATTGTACCTTCTTTGCCAGCCCACTGCTCTATAACCTTCTGGAGAGACAGTCAGTGCTTAAGTCACTACAGAGGACAGCTTAGTTTGCTCTTGTGGGTGGAGGATACTCCCTGCTTAAAAATTTCACTGAAGAGAGAATCTACTTTATTCCACCTTTTGCTCTCATATTTACAGATCAGCACTGAGCTCTGTTATCCCTCTATGAGGGTATTTCCTGATGATTTGCAATAATCAGATGCTTGGGTAATGCTGTACCCTTATTTTTAAACCCTGACAGAAATTAAAATAAACAAAAGAAAGCTGAGGTTTACCCTCATTTGTCTTGATCTAGAAATGTCACATAAACATGTTGTCCCTCTGCAGGTCTCAGTCAGTTGTGGATCCTGGGGTGCTGAAACGCATGGATAAGAATGAGGAAGAAAACATGCAGCCCTTGCTTTCACTTGACTAACAGTTTTTGGGCATTGGACATGAACTGAGGTGGAAGGCACTGCCTCTCAGCAACAAGAAAATCACTGGGAAAGAGTGTAACAGCTGGAATCCTATTTACTGATGTTAATGTAGCATATTGGCAGCAGGTGTTACTATTCTGCCTGAATTCTGGAAGCCCTTTGGTGAAAAAGTGGAGAAAAAAAAAGAAAATGAAATAAAATTAAAAAAAAGGAATCAATAATTTATTCTGTAAGTGCCAACTTGTTTGTAAATACAATATAATCCTCCAATTTTACTTTGTAAGTTATGATAAACAAGTGCTATGGAAATGAGTGACTATTAAATATGTCTGTGAAGTGCACCATAAAAAAGAGAAGAAAACGTATGTGTTCTCACATGCACACACACAGATGGCACAGAGAGAAACATACTGAACAAAGAAAAACATCCAAGGTAATTAAGAGTTGTCCTTCCTATGGGAAGCCAACTAGTACATTGGCTACTGGATTTTTTTCTGCAATGATCACATAGTGTGCTAAGATAAAGAGGGAATAGACGTGCTTGGGAGATGCTGTAATCAGTGCAATGTTTCAGAACTGTGGGAATTGGTTTCTCAAATAACACTGGGGTCTAGGACTGCTATTTAGCATAAACAATGTGCATTGTGAGAAAGATCACAGGTGAACTGGAACCAACTCTTGGATAGCTTTGTCATTTAGCTGTATGGGTCTCTGAGGTTTCATCCCTAACTTTTCATTTACACAAGTAACCTGGCTTAGTACCCTAATCTGGGTGTTGTCATGTGGGACACATTGGAGTTACTTCTCTTGCATTTTGGGTGCACATCAAGAATCTTTCCAGAACTCTGTTCTCCCTTGGAGTGAGACATTAGTCCTCTAACTACAGTGGAATAACCAGTACCTGAAAGTAAAGCCTGGCAGCAGAAGTTAGTCACTGAATCCTGTGCACTGGGAGACTGGATACATATATATATATATATTTTTACCAATCTCTGACAAGCATATGAGGTGACATTGTTAGATAAGTATATTTCATTGAAGGTTTATACAAGAAATCATACCTGTTCAATGTACTTAGATATATTATAGATTGTATATTGAGACACTGTCATTATTACTATAGTAAAACTTTCCATAGATCAACAGCATCCCACTCCAAGCAAAGATTAATATGAATAAGTTTTAGTCAAACATCTCAGCCTATAGTTTGGGACACCTTTGTTTTGGTTGTAGTGCAACTGTATATACTGAACATGTGCCATAATAGAGAAATACATTTTACCTCAAAAGGGCAACAGTTTTCACTAGTGATTGGGTAAATCTGCTGAAACATAGGAGCTGTGTCATCTCTGTGCGCTGGCTGATGTGTGTGCAGCCAGCGGCGTGCTGAGGCGAGAATGTAATTTCTTATTAGGGCTTAAATTGACTGTCAGAGTGGGAAGACACACAGGGTGCCCAGCAAGAAATCTGAATAACTAAAGGTATTGAAAGAGCATGTTCAGGCAGTGCAGGGATTAGTTATGAAAACACTGACCACACTGGAGGTGATCGTTCACAGCAACCCTGCCTCCCGAGTGCTAGAGTTTAAAACATTTCTTCCATCACTCCAGTGATAGGTGGAGTTTCCAAGTTACTGGTTGTAGGTCACCTCTTCTCATCTGGGATGATTACAGCTGTAAGATTTGGTAGGCTGAGATGGGTTAAGAGCAGAGAGTGAGAACTTGAAAGTCTGTCGTCTCGAGTTGAGCTGTAACTCCTGTGGTGGCAGCTCCAGCTTTTCTCAGGGCTGAGACGACCCTGACTCTTCCAGCATCACCCTTGATTAGCCCAGGCAAATCACAGATAAAGTTTTCCTACTTCACAGGTCATTAGCAGCACTGATAAATAGTGCATGCCCTAATATGCCATCAGCTTGCAGGAACTTGTCTGAACAACTCATTGCCTTTCTGCTTTCCTAATTCTGTTTTCATGGTATGTGTTAGGAAATGCAGAGAGGAAAGATATGGAGCCTGAACTTCTTATCAGTCTGTTCTAAAAGCTGTCAGTAGTAAAAACTGTCCTAATACTACTTCTGTGGTTTGAGAGACTTGAAAAAATGATCAGTTCTTATGTACTCTTTTATTCAGTTTCATTTTTCACATTCCTTGTAAAATCATGCTGTAAAAGTGAGATGTGTCTCCAGTATTCGCATAAGTGCCATTTTTGAATGTATGTTATATATTTCCACACTTCTGGTTAGTGGAATAGTGTATTGCCATGGTTATGATTTAAAAATTCTTATCAGATAAAACTAAAACATCAGTAGAAATGTTCTCCTTATAAGGGCTTCAGGATTTAGTCAGTACTCCACATTTACACAAGCTGTGACACAATGTGTAAAAATCTTCACGGATCCTTTTACATACATGGGCCAGACTGGTATAAGACAGCAGAATGCTGATTTCAGAGTACACCACCTGTCTAATCACAAAATGCAAATCTGTTCCACTGTATGAAGTTTGAAATTTGTTTTGAAGCTTATAAATTTTTGTTTGAAAATCTTTTATTTGTGCACTTAACTGTAATTTATGTAATATTTTCTGGTGTCTGATTCCAATTTAAGGTAATGAGTATGAATACATTTTTTCAGAAAGTTGAAGTAGGATATATTATAATTTTGTGTAACTGGGACCTCATCTTTCAGTAAGAACAAAATTGCTTTTTCAATAAGATCCTCTCTCTTGAAGAGTTGGGCTACAGGTCATCTTGGCTGCAGCTTTTATTTCGCTGAATCAAATTCTGACAGTGGTAATTGCAATTGTGACATTGAAAAAGAATATGGAAATGGGTAAAAGAAATAAATATATTTTACCTGCTCTCACTATTCTTTGAAGGCATTTCTCTTTTACATATCAGGGTACATAAAGGGTTCCACCTTTCTTGTAGAAAATCTTTATAGGTTGTTCAATTTTTATTAGATGAATTTGGACTGAAAACTTTTTCCAATCTTTATTATCATAGGAATTGCTGTCTAATTTTTATAGCAGAATTGAAGTGCTAAAACCAGAATGCACATGCTTGGGAGGAACTCCTCTTAATTTCTTACCTTTCTTGTGTATTGGGTAGAATAAAAACTTGTTGTAATTATGCATGCTGATATGCATATAAAAATATCCTGCAATATAAGGAACTTAGTGGAGAAACTGGATATACCTGTCCAACTATGTAAAAAAAAGGAGAATTAAAAAAAAGTGTAAAAATTGATAGTTTTGGGCTTTTGATGATCTAAAAATATCCTCTTACATAATGACTCTTCCAAGACACAAATGTTTAAAAATATATGGAAAAATTATGGAAACTTCCATGACCAAAATCTACTTGTAATTAGAGATGTCAATAAACTCTTGGCTTTATAGAGACAGGTAACCAGACCCACTAAGCTCCAACAAATACACAGACTTCCTCTCAATAGTTATTAGTTGTAAAATAGTTTGAGATGTCTTTACAGAAATGTAAATTTACTGTATAGCATATTTAAGAAGATGTTTTGCACTCTACAAACATGCTATGCCTAGTCACAAACTGAAAACAGAATTAAAGAAAAGAAGAGTAAAAGGGACCTCAAGAGGTCACTGATATGTGGAGGAGCAGATTCACTTTAATGTCGCTCTCAAATGTTTTAGCTCAGTACCTTGCATGGAATGCTCTTTGTATTATTTAATCACAGTCACAGCCAAGCCTAAGCATATTACCTGACAAAATTGTAACCTGACAGTATTTTGTTCATGTCTTTTATTATTTTCCTGTTCTGTTTGGGAAATTAAAGTCAAGCATCATAAGAACTACCATTTAGCATTACTTGGAAAACACCTTGCAATAAGTTTTGGTCATATCCCTGTTATTATATTGTTTCTGTTATGTTTATTGATGTATGTATTTGTCAAGTTTTTTGATAAAGTCATGTTTGAAAGAGCATGCAAGAGAGAAAAAAGCAAAACCAATCAGGCTTCAGGATTTTATTTAGAATATTAAAATGGGATTTTAAGGGGAGTTTGGATTTTATAATCTTAAATTGCGTCTGGGGAATGTCCTGCTGAGCTATTAGCAGCATTGGGTTCCAAGATAAATTTGGAAGATAAATATCAATGTGAAAGACAACAGCAAAGGTCTCAAAGCATTGTACTGAAGAAAACAATCACATTGCTAGCTGGATCAGGTCCCTCTAAAGAAAGGTATTTTGCAAGTAGCATGGGAGTGTGTACTTCTGGTGGTGAGAATAGCTCTTTTGTCCACAAACTTCAAAACACTCTATGAAATTGAGAAAATAATCGCCATCCCGTTTCTCAGGTAGTAAAACAGGAGCACAGCGAGTTAGAGACATATCTCAATGGAAAACATTTTTCTGTGTGGAAAAGATTACACTGATCACCCAGTCTGATTTTAACAGGAGATGTGTCCCTGTTCTGTGTAAGAAGGTCTTGTTGATGATTCACTCATGTCTAGTTTCTTTAAACACCTTACCAAGAGACCTTTGCAAACCAGGGGTGATCTGCTTTCCTGTGGAGTTAAATCTGAGTGTAGATTTAAGCATTACTGCTGAGAAAATGGCAAAGAGGGTGTATGTCCTCCAAATGAAATCCCTTTCTTCTCTGTCTCATTCTTGGGAAAAAAGGTAGTTCAATCCAAAGACTCCTACAAAGTGGAATTTTGAAATTTTCCTCATAAAGAAATCTGTCAGAGACAAAACAAGCTACTTATCTTCCATTAACTATACAAGGAACATCAACATTTTGTTTAGAGGCATGCTCAGGTGACCCCAAATGAAAGTGCAAGCTAGGTAGATAGAATCCCATGTCCTATATTGCCTTGTAACTTTGAATAATCCTGTGTCAAAATCTGTATTTAGCAGATTGCTTTGGACATTCCTTTCAGTCTGCATTTCAGCTTTCAGTTGTGTAGAAATTTTTTCTATCAGCTTTTGGGATCATAATTTATTTCTTTCCTAGGTGTCTGTTGACACAAAACTGCATTGACCCCTGTTGGATTGCATAATTTGCAAAGTGGTTTTTTTTTGTTGTTAAAAAATAACAACTTGTGCAGTGCTGGGCAGTGGTGAAGTTGAAACATGGGTGAGAAGTTCCCACTCTTTTGTCACTCCTCCTCCAGTGTTTTGTGCGTGTAAACTGCTTTGATTGATAAAAGACATGTTAACACTTGCGTGGTATGAATTTAAAACTAGAGAAAAAAGAAGTTTCTGCAGTGAGTTCAAAATATGAATTGATCAGCTATTGCTGTGGAATCCAAAGCCGGGGGGAAGCACTGCACACAGGGGAAATAGAGAGACCTCCAAAGGAAGATGATGGCAATTCCTTATGGTACACATTTTTTAAAATGTGGCCAAAGTATTTTGTCTGCAGAGATTGTGGTCAGCCAGATCTGTTCTCTCTGAACCACTGGCTCACATTAGGTCCTCTCAAATAAAGGTTTGACAAAGCTTCCTTTTGTAGAGAATTCACTTCCAGGGAATTGACATATCTGTCAATTTGCAGTAGACAAACGGCAGGAGTTAATTAGGATTTTTATTTGATATGGAAATGCGGCTGTGATTCCTTAAAGAGGCTGTCGCATCATCAGCAACAAACAGCAGTGCCTAAAGGCAGGCATCTCAAATCAGGTCCCTTGGTTCATAAAAATTTAAGAGTAGAAAAAATCAAGGGGAGAGATAATAGAAGATGATAAAACACAATAATTAAAAAAAAAAAAAAAACAGAAAGAAGCAAGCTTGCAGTGGAAAGCCATAGGAATGGCAAAATTATGTGATAGAATTTGCATTAACACTTCCAAGTAATTAATCAGTAGCCTATCATGAGTCCCCCCCTCTACATTATGATCAGAGTTTCCATTTTTCACATGGTCTACCATGTATGGCCACAATGGAGTTTCCCAAATCTTTAGAAAATGAGTTACCACGTAAATTAGTAGGTGCTGTAGCTGAGCTTGCAAATATAATTTTAGGGGTCAGAACAAGACAGCAGAGACACCTGTAGATGGGTCCCAGGATTATGAGAAGTGCTGTGTCCTGCCTGAGTGAAGAAGTAATGGAAGGAGATAATGACAAGAGCCCTATGGCTGTAAGGAAAGGTGGCAGGCCTAGGGAGAAAGCAACATTAGGTATTTGGAGTGAACTGGCTAACCTTTTTAATTATGAGGGAGGCTTTCACCTGTTCAGTAATATTAGAGAGGACTTACAAACCCCATGACACATCTGTTATCAGGAAGGAGACATAACATGTTTCTCACTTTCCCACACAAACTCAGTTGGATATGTTTAAAGCTGATGCATATGCTAAACCTGAAGTGCCTCTGGTGCTGCTGTTTCCACAGTAGCTCTCAGGATGTGGGTATCATGTAGCATGCAGGAGCTGGAAGGGCAGAGCCCCCCAACCTGTCCATAGGAAGAGAAGAGAGGGACGTATTCTGTAAAACCCTGCTGCAGAGAAAAATTTTTAGGAGAATTTAGCGCTTGCTCAAGTTGCAGCTTGCCTTGCCCTGACATCAGTATCATCACCTACTCTGTGGAAAGGTGTGAGTGGAAGTGGTGTGGGAATCTCCCCTGCAAACCTCTGTGTCTTGTGCTAATTATGCAGCCTTCAAGCTGTAGCTGGTGATCTGTGTCCTGTGTCTTTGAACAGTGCTGCTGGTGATGTTAATTGTAGCCATTAGTCACTCAGAGCAGAGATGATTTAAAGGAAACTGACAACTTTAAGCATTACACTTAATGCCTAAGAATATTAAATCGGTGATTGTTACAAGTAATGCATAAGATTATGATAACTTAAAGACTTCCAGGGTTTGGTTGCATTGTATCCTTGATAGGACTTAGTGTAAAATCACTTTTCTTTAAGTATGGTTGTCCCTGACTTTCACATGCATTTTTGATGCAGCAATGGTAAAAGGAATTAAACAGTAGAAAATGAAAATTTTCTAAAGCTATGAATATATTCAGAGGGACACATTTAGATTACCTGACAATAATAAGAAAAATTATTTTGCAGTTTTCTAGTGTTCAAGTTGAGAATAATGGCTCTTTTAAATCATTTGCTTCTCTAGCTCTTTCACCCTAAGCATTGCTGTGTGAAATGTGCTCTGCAAAATATTCCCAGCTTTTTATCCCTTCTCCTACCCTCTTGTGTTCAACAGCATCCTGTCTTCTGTGTGTGCTTTATTCTATGAATAACTGAAGAAAACTGTAAAAAAACCCAAACATACTGATAATCTGCAGAGTAGATCTTGAGGATCAGTATTTGAAATATTTCCCTTCTATAAATCTCTAGTTAACAGAGTGAGCTGGAAAATGAGACCAAGACCAACCACATCATAAAGGAATACAAAACTTCTAGCCAGAAAGAGTCTGGCTAGAAGTGTAGGTGAAACAACTCTTGTGATTTAAGATGTTACCTTCCCTGACTGTTAGTTGTCACTCTTCACATAGGAACTACTGCCCCAACTTTTAATCAACAACATATTACGGAAGTACTCGTGTCCCAGTGAAAGCCGTGCGCAAATCATGTTAACTCTGTTGCTTCTGCACTCATGCAAATACAAAAGCACTCACATAATCTGTTAATACAGCTCTGTTATGACAATAATGATTAACAGCTAGTCGTGGTGGCATCTAAAATTGCAGATTGGCAATCTGTGCCTTAAGGCTCCTGTGATCTGTAGTACTTGCATAGCAGTAACTACTGAATAATGTTCTTTTTGCATGCACTACTTTGGAGCCTTATGGAAAATATTAAAGCACCATATCAAAATTCAAAATTAAATTGCAGGAGTAATTTACAAACAATGCTTGTATCCTCAGGATAAAATTTGTTTGTTTCTCAGTTTAGTATTTTTAGGACTCAGGGGGTCTGAGACTTGTAAAGCCAGGACAAGTTTATTAATCATGTTCTTTCTCTGCAAAGTTTCAATAACTGTTCTCTTTTCACAACTTGCTGTCAGTTTAAATTTTATTCTTGGACCTAGTGAAATGGTTAATTTTGGTCTGTTGTGTTCTAACCTAAAGTCTGAAGATAAAGCAACTTTGTGAAACATCACTCTTTATATTGTATATTGAAATATCATCAGTTCTCTGTGATCAATGGGCTGCTTTGGAGAGTGCTACTACTTTGAATCATCATTGGTTATTGAGGAAGAATGACATTCTGTTAAATAAAATATGACCAAATGAAAATTAAAATACATATATATTTTCGTGTTTGTACATGGGAGTGTTTGTCTGGCTTCCTTGTGGTAAAACATATATGGAAGGCATACTTTAACTGTGTGAACTGATTTTTTTTACCAAGATATTGAAAGAAAAATACTGAGTGGCATGTCAGCATGAAAGTCTGGTAACACTGAATGTTGCTTTCCACTCATCAGTAAGTTTTAGAGAGTTAACATATTTCACATTTACAATACCATTTTGAACTGTCACTTGGAAGTCTCTCTTATCTCACAGGTGAAGATCACCAGGGGTGCAACACAAGAAAAGCTCATTTCCCCCTCCAAGATAATTCCTACTCTCCTGCCTCTAAGCTTCGTGTGTAGTGTGTTCCCTGGCACCGTCTCGTGTTCATTGACTTTTCTTTTGATGCCACATCAGGGAGAAGTGGTATTAGCTCTTCACAGAGATGTCCCTTTCTTCAGCAAAATGTTTCTGTTCTCAGGAGAGATTAACCAGGGTAGGATAGAGCAGGCTGTGTGACATTGGAGCACTGCCTGCTGAATGACCGTATTTCATTCTAGATTTTTATTTTCCCATGAGAGGCGAGGCCCAGTAAATTACAGTAATGTGTTTATGTGCTTCTTTAATGTCATTTTTGTAGTATGCCTTGCTTTAGACACAAGGACACTTATTCACCTCTTCTGTACATTTTCTGTATCTTTTCTTTGGTTTATATAGATTAAAAAAAAATAGGCTGCAGTACCTTCCTGTTTCACACACAATTTCAGTGCTGTATGCAGATGCATTCCTTACATCGACATGTTGAAAAAATGTTGATGGGTTCTCATCTATGTGGGAATATAGTCCCTCAGCTCCCAGGTGCTGCATGGCTGTACACAGTATGTAAGCCATTGCTGCACAATGGTACATTTCATCATGACATAACTATACAAGCTACATGCCAATACAGCTCTCTGTTCCCTTGGAAATCCCTCACTTGCATCCCTCTGACAGCAGAGTTGAAGCCCCTATAATGGTGTGGTTTGCAATGCCAGTGTTCTGAGTTATAACCCCTACCCAGTTGTATGTTCCCAGGCTGCTTTTCCCTGCAAACAACGTGATCTCAGTGTGAGACCTTTGTGTGTGTGTGTGCGTGTCTGCTTGTCCCACCCCACCTTCTATGCTGGACCTCTTTCCCTAATGTTGGTTTTCTGTGGGAAAAAGAGGCCTCAAAGCTGGCGTCTTGTGCTGCCACATGTCAGCATGTTGTGGCATGCTCAGGTTGCCTGGCTCTGATATGCAGCTGGCTGGAGCATCCTGCAGTTCATGAGCAACTCCAGTACCTTCAGCTCCTACCAGAAGACCCCAGCCTGTGGGGGAGGATGGGGGAAAGAGTGCCAGACCTGCCTTTGTTCTGAGGGACCTGGGAGGCAATGGGGACCTACACTGGGGCTACACAGACATTTTAGATGTGTAGCACCATAAAAGTAGGTAGGTGGGCAGAGGAATGCTTTTGCTCCCTGTAGGCAGGAGTTCATACATGACCTCCAGTCAAAAGGAGACTGGAGTCAGTGTAACTCCCATCAGTGTAGTGGCATGGCCAGGAGGATGTGCAGGAGTAGGGAAGCTTTGTCTGTGGAGTTAATTACCTATCATGCTACCACAGCTCTGGTGCAGCCCCCAGTAGTACAGCAGTGATGAAGGGTAGAGGAGTGGATAGTGAAATTGGGAGCTGTGCTAATAATTTCAATAGTACTGGCAGTTTTTACACACATCTCTGTCTGTTGACCACAATATAAACAAAGTGTTCACAAAGCCAAAATTCTTTGTGTCAGTAGCAAATCAAGTATTTTGTTGCATTACCTGCATGATTCCTGGCAGTGCTATTTTCATTCCCATGAGTGGAGTACTGGGGGAAAACAGCCCTTGGCCTTTCCAGATGTGTCCAGATGGTTGGCTAGTCAAAAGCCCTTCCAGTACCTGAACCCTGACCAACAGCATCCTTTCCCCTCTGGACAGATTACTGGGCTGTCAAGAAATCCTCTTCCCATCATCCATCAGCTTAACTGCTGAAACCCCTGGAGATTAGCAACTGAGAAAGTGCCTGTGTAGCAAAAATATGTCACACTGGTCAAAATGGAGATAATATTATTTTTACACTATCATTCTCTTTTATTCAGATATACAACTTTGCAACTTTCACCATTAAATTTATAGAAAAAATATTAATGAAAAAATAATATTTAAATATGACTGTTTAAATTTTATCTCCAGCAGTGGTAATGCTACAGAAAACAGATAATCATATGGTTTGATAGCATTAATTTTCAGTTCAGTCTCTGAAAACAGAAATTACATGTCTGCTTTTTTAACAGACATGTAATTTCTTCTTCATGGAGCAATGAAGTAAAAATGAGACTGATTTTAACTGTATCCCAATCCTAGAATCACCAAATAAAGTCTAACCCTGATGAAGAAGCAGTTGGGATGCTGATCTTAGTGAAATTTTTTTTTTAGATTTTGATGCATAAACCGAAATTTATAAAATTTGAATGTGAAATATGAAGCCTTGAGTTAATTTCTGAATAAATACAATAGTGGAAAATAACATATTCAAAGCTTTACAATTTTTTCTTTTTCTTTAATGCATGTATCCTTTTAAAGTTCAGATCAAGTGACCACAAACCAAGAATATACCCTGAAATCTGCAAGTGCTCCAAATAAAGTATGAGGCACAACTGTGCATTATACAATCAACTAGATTTTTTCTGTTAAGGCTCTATATTATCATTATTAGATCCTTTTAATGCTCTTATAGCAAAGACCTCAAGGAGAAACAAATAATCTTGTTAGGAAATATGGTCCTGGCACATCACACCTTATCTTTTTTGATTTAATTTCTTGTTCATGCGACTTTCTTTTCTTCTTTAAGAAAACTGTAGCCATGGATCTCAGTACATGTGCTGCATCAAGTTGGTGCACCCCTGTGCAAGCAGGCTAAACCACAATAGTCTCCTAAGTTGTTCTAGTGTCATTAAAACCATTTCACATATAGTGTCTTTTGAAAAAAAATTACACACTGAAGTTAATAATGGAATAATGATGCTGCTCTCAGGAGAGTGTTTGAAAAAATGCTTGCAAAGTTATCTGTCAGATACACAGTCTCTTAAAGAGATGTGGTTTGCAGTCACTTTAGGGAAGGATGGTCTTCAACCTCCAGAATTAAAGACAAGGGAAAAGGAATATATCTTCTAGGAATACAACTTTCTACATGAGCAGATAGTGACTGTACAAGAGGGAACTGTTTAAAACTAAAAGAAGAGAGATTTAGGTTAGATGTAAGGAAGAAATTCTTTACTCAGAGGGTGGTGAGGATGCTCCATCCCTGGAAGTGTTCAAGGCCAGGATGGATGGGGCTCTGAGCAACCTGATCTAGGGGAAGGTGTCCCTGCCCATGGCAGGGGGCTTGGAACTAAATTATCTTTAAGGTTCCTTCTGACCCAAACCATTTTGTGATTCTAAGATTTAGCCTACTGGTAATTTCTCACTATGATAAAACTGCCTTATTATAAGAATTTAGTAAAATACAGAGGCAACTGCAGTGCAGTGTGGATTAATTAAAATTCAGTCATTAACTGAGATTGACCTGAAGCCACAAGTCCCGTGAGTAACATCCTCTGCCACTTGATGTTTGGTGGAAGATCTTGCAGAGGTTTTCAGGGAAGCTGGGAATGTGACTTGGTATCATTGCTTTTTTTCTCAAGTTCATTGCCTTTAAATTTCTCTACTAATGTCCTGAATTATGAAAGGAAGCAGATGGATCTAGTAGAGAAGAATTTCTTTAATCTTCATTTGTTGCTATTTTCCTGTCTTCCAGTTTTATTGATAATGAGGTGATTTTTGTGTGAGGGTTTTTCATTTTTTTGGTTGTTGTTTCTTTGGTTTTTTTTTTTTTTTTTTTTTTTGAAGGGAGGTGATGAGTCCTTTCTTCTCTTTCAAGGTAATTCATCAAATGATGTTTTCACAGTCCTGCAGCTACAAACATTTATTTTTGACTGTCTATTCCCACCAGTTCATTATTCAAATATTTGCTGGTTTAAATGATTAAATATAAGCACCTTAAAAATGCCATATAAAGCCAAAGATGACAGCAATTTACACCTCTGCAGAGACAATAAAATGCAAATAACGCAGTTTGTCTTGAGTATTTTCTGCTGGAAAAAAAAATAATTTTATCTTTATACTCACACATGAAAAAAAAAACACTTATAAGATGACTCCTGTTTAATTATTTATTTATTTACATTTTAAAGCTCAGGTAAGAATTTATCTACTACACAAGGCTATCAGGGAAAGTTGTGTACTGGTTGGGCACGACATAATGAAAAGGCACCTACCTGCTGCCTTTTATTGCTGCTTCTTTGCAGAGTGATATTTGTGGGTTTCAGACTGCAGAATTAAGTTTGTGTTTGACTGAAGTCATTAAATAATGAGGGGCCATAGAGACCAGTTACAGTACAGCTCCTTGGTTTGCATTTCAGATATGGAAACCTCCTCTTTATAAGTGGTACTTTATATGGGTTTTAGTTTCCATGGGGTTTTTTGTCACATAGCTTCACTGAACAGAACTGCTGCACCCTAGGGAGAAAAGCATCAGTGCCATCAGAGAACTAATTTTGGGAAGGCAGAGAATAAAACTGTCAGCTTTTTCAAGCTGAGAGAGTTTCCCAAGGGACTTTTTATTTTGTGAGGAAAACTACCAGAGGCTAGTAGCAGTACTGGTATTGATTTTAATGTTCAAGTTTGCAGTCATTATTTGCAAGAGCATTTTGATTAAAATGACCCGACTTTGATTTTCCTTCTCAAAATGTCTTTGATTTTAAAATTGATTTTCTGTCTGTTTATAATCTATAACTAAATTAAAACAATGTATTTTTTTAAAATCAAGCCTGCTATTCTAATTATGAAAGTGATATCATAAGTCTGAATGATTAGCATTGCACTTTTTAAAGGAAGTTTTGTTCTCATGTCCTTTTTGATTTCATATCTTTTGTGCCAAAACTACCACAATTTCTCGTGGAAGAGAAGATCTTAAATTGAATGTGCTCCATTGCTTGATTTCTGTCATATAAAGTCATAAGTTGCAAATATATATTGGTTCCTTTACCAAATGAACTGAAATAAGATTAGAGAGCCTAAGAGGACACTAAAAGTCATTAACTTTCTGATTTACTGAACTAGAAAATAATAATGTCATTAACTCCCATCTTAAAATGCAAGACTAGTCTTCTGAAAAGTTTAGTTAGTGCTTGCACCTGCTCTATAAATTTAAGCAACGCACTGCTCAACTTTATTGCTTCCATCCTCAGATAGTGAGGTCCATAATTCCAGGGCACAGATGATTAATGCCACCCTGTTTGCATTCCTGCATCTGTGAGATGAGTCAGGCTGCACAGGAAGGAACAGTTTTAAGCTATGAATTTTTCCCATCTTTCTCTATTTTCCTGAGTGAGTCTGGTCAGAATCTGTGTAAAAAGCTCTTTTCTACTGAAGATTTTGGATACAGCAAAGTTGAAGTTGTAAAACATTTCAGCATGTAGATGACATCTACATTTTAGACTTATTTTTTTAAAACAGTTTAAATACATTTGTTTTGATAAAATTATTCTTTTAGTGATGTTTTTGCTAAAACAAGGGCATAAAATACTTCTGCTTCAACTTGTATATTTTATTGTGTTGAAAACTTTGGGATTTTTACAATTGGTTATGAGGCAAGTATAATTTCAAAATCCATATACTTTTCTCATGAACTAAATTTCCTTTTTTATCTTTTGTTTGGATCAGCATCTCTTGTTTGCTGTAGGTGCCTTTCAGGAAGGTCATGACTTGATCAGTATGTGCCTCCAGTCCTTCAGAACCATCTTCATCCATTCAAAGGTTAGTTTTTTTTTTCCTTCTCTCTTCATCCATCCTCCCAAATCCCCTGTCACCTGATGACAGCCAAAGATCTCAACCTCAGATCTTTTGAGGTGCATGTTAAATAAATAAGTTTGTGGCTTTGCATCTTTCTCTTCAAAATCCTACAATTCTGATATGGGTGTCAGAATCACTTTCTAATTTTTTCACTTTCACATGTGAAAACCAGCAAATTTCTCAATTTATGAGAGGAACTAAATCTACCAATCTACCTCTCCATCTACCCCCTATGGAGGGGTAGATAAGAGAGGGGGAAAAGTGAAGATCTAGAGTGACAGTGATAGCGAGGAACTAAAGCATTAGGATAAATAATGTCATGCTCAAAGTATTATTCCAGCATGTAATGGTTCCCTTTCCTTTCTGATCAGCTCTCAACTAAAAATCAATTTACTTTAGCAGAGAGAACATCATGTTATTTTGTTATTTATTAAAATTTGTATTCTCTTTGCAGCATTGTTGACTACCACCAATAGTCAGCCTAGAAAGTATTTAGCTTGCTTGCACAGAGAGGATATAATAAAGCTAAAAGTTTTTAATAGAGTGATAACAAAGATGATGTAATGGTATTTGCACATGAAGAGGAAATGTGCTAAGACAGGTCAGCCCTGAAAATAGCCAGTGGGGTTTGAAGTATGATAAAAGCCTAAAAACTCATGAGTGGTTTTTAGTCTTATGTTTTGTTTTTTTTTTCCTTACATGAGAAAAGAGTAACATAAGAGGCATGAAATTATCAGGCTGCAAAGAGAGAAATGAGAGACATGAAACTATTAGGCTGACCATTCAGGATGCATAAGAAAAAATGAGTCTTCATTCACCCTCTAATTAAAATATTTTCACCATTACCACAGAGCACTGTAGATGCTGAAAATATATATGACTTCCAAAAAGATATTCATAAAAGGATTATTTATTTAGGGTCATTAAACACAAAAGGAGTATGTCCACTGTCTCTTGAGACACAGGGCTCCAAGTATTCTGAACGTTCACCAGGGGAACGTTGGTTCCTGCTTGCAGTATTCTCATATCTTTCCTGGGCATCAGCTGCTGCCCACTGTCAGAGACAGGACTGGGCAGACCTTTAGTCTTCCCCAGTATGGCTTTTCCTACCTTCACTAAAATAGCTTGTATGCTACAGGCTTATTAAGTATCCAACACTGTGATGGATTTGAGATTTGCTGGTTGTAAGAGCTGTCCTCTTTTGGGATTCTTCAAAGACTGTTGTGCTGCAGGGGCTTGCTATCATTAAGATAGATGTGGGAAGTTCACATTACCTGACTTTAGACATCTACGTGTGATGTAATCACCTGAATCCCTGCTCTGATCAGTGGAGAAGAGAATTCATGGTTATTGTCGTCTCCCCAGGAGATAAGCTGTGCACTATGAAACACAGAGCTCTCTGTAAGGGCAGCCAAGAGATTAACTCTCACTGCCCTTGACTGGCATCCACATTGGAGAAAATGTGAGGGGAGAACTGGTGAGAAAGGGAAGTAAGTAGAGAGTTGTATTCTGGTTCTGCTTACTCCTTCATGGAGCACATTGTAAAAAAAAAAGCAGGAAAGGTGGCTTTTAAATTTTTTTTCAAGGAGAGAGTGGTGTATTTTCAAAAACAAGAGTGCAAGGACAAGTCATCTGGAAAATCTCTCTGGCATACAGACTTCAACCAATTTTGGTGTCCACAAAGATGTTAAAGACATCTTTTGTTATCCAGAAAGATCCTATTCTTCCTTTTGAGTGTAAAACATCCGCAAAAGATAAATTTGACTCAAAAAAACATGTTAATTGCCTGATTGTCATCTATTTTCTCCAAAATCCCAGTTCTAGGATTCAGAGGGCTAGCTAGGAATGAGAAAAATGCATTTAAATCACTCCTGACTCTAAAAAGCTGTACGATGGAAATGAAACTGCCTAAAAATCATATCAGACAGGAGGTGAACACAGAGCAGAGCATCTGAAGGGTGGCACAAGGAGGAGTGGGCTGCCATCACTTGAGTTCAGAGGAGCTGGACTGTAGTTCCTGGTGGTTGAATTCATCCACAGCAGAATTGTATCAGATGTATGACATATTATTTTGGGTATTGTTTCTGTGTTCAAGATAAAATCATCTGTCTTTCTGCCATATGGAAAAAGTTTGTTACATCAATGTTTTTCCTATCACCAGTGAAAAACAAGTTCCCAAATATCTGTGACTATACTTACAATTATACCTACACCTTTAAATATCTGTATATTATTTTCAAAGCTGAAAATCATTCTCTTGCTGATCTGCATCTGTAATAGGTCATTGTTTCTTCATGATGACACTTAAGTTGCTCACCACTCCTTCTTCAGACAAATTAAATGTACCACAATGGAAGGTACTCCATCTGCCTTAAGCCAGAGTTCTTCATATAATTTATGCTCCAAATGCTATGTTTTGCATTGTTAATCTGTAGGGAATTGCTTGCTGTTATGATGTTTTGATGCAAAATTACAGCTGCAGGACACTTACATGAAGGAGAACGTGCAATAAGAGCAGCTGCAAAATAAATACTTGAGTCAAAATGGGTGGCATTCATTTGACCAACCTTCATTTACATGTGACCTAACTCTATGCACCCTCATCAATAAAGAGGAACAGTCACTTCTAAAGCACTACTCATCCTATCCCAAAGCAGAAATCTTAGCTAGGGGAAGCTGTTGGTATGACTGGCAGGGGAGGCATAATGGGAACCTGAAACAGCTTGTGCACTGCACAGAAGCAGGAGAAGAGAATTGTTTCTTTACAAGTTATTAAGCAATGAAAGAAACTGTTTTTTCACCTTTTATGAGTAATTAAGAGGTAGGTCTCTAAAGGATAATACTTGCTTAATAAAATGCATTTAATAAGGCTTGCATCATCAGAGGCCCTGCTGCACACACATCTGACCTCTCCTTCACCTCCTTCAGAAGATGTATCAGCTCACACTGGAAGTACTGAAATGTGCTTCAGCTACTCTTCTGAGAGACAAGGGAAAAGGAATGGACTGTGATGTGGCAGGAAACCTTTCTGCATTGATCTTCGTTATGGTGAATATTCAAGTCCCCAGAAGTGTGAGTAATATAAGTTCAGGCTTCCTGAACAACTGATCTGCATTCTGATGGATCAATAAAAGACACTGCAGTGTCTCTTAAAAAATTGTGCCTCTTTACATTCAACACATAATGAACATCAAACTAGCCTATGAGATGGGTGACATCTTGACAGTTTTGACATACAGTTTGAAATTTTTCTTCTTCCCTTAAAAAATAAAAACATCCAAAAATCATAGGGTCCTCTGCTGGATCCCCAGACTCATTGCCTATGAATCTGGAGAATACTTCTTGTGTGGTTATCTGAATATCGTCCTTGAAAAAATCATCCTCTATTCAAACAGCAATGGAGACCCAAAGACTTCTTTCAGAAGCTTCACTCTAAGGTCTCACTGTCCTTTTGCTGAGAGGTATCATAACCCAGAGATCCACAGCTATTTCAAGGGAGCAGTTGGAACTTACCACATGTTTAGATAAAAAATTACTCTATTTTTCATAGAGAGAAGGAAATCTTCAGAATACTCATTTGGGATTGCAGTTACCTGTAACTTGGTTGGGAGATGTCAATAACTCAGACCCTCACTCTGAGCAATGAATTTTTGTGTTTGAGCACTAGCTGAACATTGACTCATATGGGAACACGGAGTGGAGATGCAGCTTTGGTTCTCTTGACCTACCAGTCAGCAAAGGAAGGATTGTTATTTGCTGCCTGCAGCAGTCAGGAAAAAGTTATTTTGGTACTCACTTGCTCTGTAATTTAAAAAGACAACTAACTGCATGTGGAGGATTTAAAGCAGGCAAAAAAGTAAAAGGGAAGTGAGAGAAGGGATGGCAGCAAAGTTTTTAATGTATTAGGATGTCTGTCTTGATGTGTCTGTTGGAGATTTACCGTATCCAATGTTGGAAACAGTATTGGAAATCCAATGCTCTCAAATGTAATAGTTCTATAAACAGCCTACTATAGTAAAATCATAAAAAAAAATCCCTGTGCCCCGATGCAGGGAATGATTGGCATCTGACTCCATTGATTCAGAATGCTGAACAAGTGCTTTATTAAACTATATTATATTACATTATACTATACTATAACTATACTACAAAGAATGCTAAAGAATACGAAGGAAAACTTGTGACTGTCTCCCAACAGTCAGGACACAGCTTTTTCCAATTGGCCAAGGAAACAAAACAATCCTCAGCAGAATCCAACTGACAAATCACTGCAGGTAAACAATCTTCCTAACACATTCCACATGCGCAAAACAACAGGAGCAGCAAGTAGGGATAAGAATTGTTTTTTCCTTCTTCTCTCTGTGCTTGTCTAGAAAAAAATCTTGAGAGAGTGAGAGAATTATGTCTCTCTGTTCTGAGAATGTGAATGTCACAGCCACTCACCCTTTTCCGTGGGGTATTGAAAGCAGCCAGAGGCACTGGTAGCTGTGCAGACACAGGAAGCTGCAGATGGACCAACATGTTATGGCTCTCCAAAAATGACAGGATGCATAACCAGAGCCTAAGTCTGTGTATTGCTGGTGTATCTGAGTCTGGCTATTTTTTCCTGAATGACTGAGGGCAGCATCAGAAAATTTGAGAGCCTGAAAACTAAGTGTGGCCTGACAGTATTCATCTCAATAGGAATCAGAACACTCTGTGGCCTGAGTTTATTTCAGAATAGCAACATGCTCCTCTTAACAATTTAAAAAAAACCCTTCTCTCTGTGTTCCCATGAACTTTCTGAGCTTGTAACACATGGAATAACTCTTACCCTCTTGTTCTTCTGGCTCCAGCCATGGAATTGTCTATACATCTAAGTACATGTTGTTTCATTATACAGTCACATTTCTGTGAAATGTTGGATGGTAACAATGTTGTCTATAAAGGTTTGAAGGATATTTTCTTGTTTGTGTTGAGAATTCTGTGTTAGGGCCACCTAAGACTAATGAATGAAAAAGAAATGGTGTCAGTAGCAGTTAAAAGGTAATTTAAAGGATTAACAGCAGGAAAAGAGAATGCTGTACACAAACTACTTTATACATTTCAGACCTTCTTTTTAAACAGAAGCTGGTGGTAGCTTTCCTATTGTGAATCCAATGCTTTTTACTGGAAATCAATCACTCCTTCCATGGGAACCCATTAGAAACTTTAATAATAGCAATCTATTGCACCTCACTGATAGGTTTTCCAGCAGTCTAATCTTCTGGACTTGTGTTTACCAATGATTTAGGACAGCTGGCTTCTCTAAAATACATTAATTGGTTGTAGTCCTACTGTGTTTAAAGTCTTGCAAAAAGACATTGTATATTGATCATAGTCTTCCTCTGGGATTCTGGGGAATCAGCCTAGTGTGATTTGGAGCTAGCTTGGTTTCATGCCAGAGGATTGGTGCATTATTCATGAAAAAAAAAAGAAAGCAAAAGGAAAGCAACTGTAAATGTAAGGGAAGGAAGAATTTATGAGATATCAGATTTAGATGATTTTGGCACTTCAGACTACAGCCTCAGGCCCTCCTTTGACAAAGTCTGCATTATTTTCCCTATCCCCTATGACATTGCAATCCTCTGCTTCAGACCACGGTCTCTTGTATTGTGTCTCCAAAAGTGATTAATGAGAAGAGCAGCTAGAGCTTGAGGCTTCACTTTGGATGGCATGGAGCTTCTTGAAGAACTGGGAGGCTATGAAGGACAACTCAAAACATCTCTTTTAAGGAGTGATAGACATTCTATTTCCACATATATCTTTAGTTTTCACTGTGATTATAAATTGCATGTGCTTGTCTCTGTCTTTGAACGTGAAGGCAAGGCACGCTTTCAGCTGGGTGGAGAAGGTCCTTCTCCTCTGCCTGCTTTTGGAAGAGAAAAAGAGTGTGTGTTTAGTGTGATGTACATGTCTGCCCACTCTCACATATGGTATAGGCTGGTGAGGGGTCAGATTTCTTTTCTGATATAGGGATGAACTGAAGGAACCTTCCTGTCAAATTCAAGTGTATGAGAGTATAAGGACTGATCATGCTATTTTATTTGTCAAAATTTGATATTTCAATAGTTAATAAGATATTTTTAAAGGGTGTTTTAAATATTACATATTCAAGCAGAAAGCAGGTATACTTTTGGATGAGTACCTAAAAGTTTTGAAGACAGTATTTGGGCATTGGGCATAAGTTCATGCAGTGGGAAAAAAGGTTCCAGTTAGGAGAGTGACAAGACTAATTTATCTAATAATGTATTTATGCATGAATCTGAATTGTTATTGTGAGCAGTCTAAACTATTGGGAAGTTAATTGGGAAGTTTTAATATCAAAAACCTTATTAGACATTTCTATGTTTTCTAAGCAGCTTGAATGTTAATCTCCAGTAGCGCTGTGACTCCAAGGGTGGTAGATTTGTTTTCAATAACTTGTTATGTTCTTAATCAACAATAGTAGTTTATATATGCCTATTTCAGCCTCGTAATCTGATGAAAAGAAGACATTGGGAATGGGTGAAATGGTCTTTATAGCATAAATCTGTAACATGTTGTTTATGTTGTTTGTAGTAAGAAGAGAAACCTTGTGGGTCTAGATTTGTTATTGTTATTTGAAGATTTATAAAATTTTTATCTTACTGTTTTACTATATAAACATAAATATTTTTAAAAATATCAAGAATGTGATGGATGTGCAAAGATATATTTTACTGAAAAAAATGCATATCTGATTTATGCCTGTCCAAATGTCCAAAAACATGCAGCCAGACATCAGGCCTCACTGGTGAGATAAATACTTGCATTTTTTTATGAGAATGAAGAAAGTTATCAGGCTGTGGGGGAGCATGGATATGGGGTTGAGTCTGCTGCTTCATCCTGCTGGGATGGGGTGCTGGGCAGAGCTGATACCAAGAGCAAAGGAGCAGGGGCAGAGGGAAAGGGGCTACAGGCACAGCAATGCTTTGCTGCCCAGTGCTCACAGCACTCTCCTAGTCCTGAACCAACTTGGAGGCTTTGTCCAAAGGATGTGACACAGGAAAACAGGATGTGATGAGTAACAGACTGTGAGCAAGGTCGCTGCTTGTGTATGAAGATAGTGGCAATTGTTGGAAATTTCTCCACCAGTATTCATGCTGTCACCAGTGTCACATAACAAAGTACACTCTTGTCCCCAGCCTCAGCTCCCCTATTTGCATACTGACAGTGTCTTCATTAACCCCCTTTCACCTCATCATTACTCTGGAATCTCATGCTCAGTTGCTAATTCTGTCTGGTTCTCACCAAGTCCCTGTTTCATATGCAATAGTTAGTTTCCCAGGCACGGTCCAGATGCTTTTTCCTGGAGATACTTGGCATTTAAAAAGATCATTTGTTTGAGAGGGCCCAGACTGACAAGTTAGATGTCTATATCATTATTATCCATTATTCTGACAATCTATGTGTCATCCACACATTTTACCAACAGTGATATTGTGTATTATTAGAGAGCATTAATAAAACATTATTGAATTAATCCCTGTACAGGGATCATCCTGTTAGAATATTCCTCACTTCAGTATAACTCTCCATTGACAGCTGCATTTGGGTATCTGCCAATTAGTGCATTCTTAATCCATTTAATGTGTTCTCTACTGGTGTATAAGAGACTAATTTTGTAATAAGATTCATATGTGTCACTAAATCAAACACCTCATGAAAGGCAGACTCTACAAATTACTTTTGTCAAACAAGTTAGAAATCTCAGAAAAAAGATCACAGCTACAGTCATCTTAGGGAACTCAGTTACAGAATCTGAATCAAAATATCCTTTAAGAGAAAGGTACTAAAATATTTCTTTAGGGATAATTTCACTGAGGGAATTTAGAATGATGAGTGTGACCTCTAACCAGGTACCATCCACCTTCAGCTAAGTTCATGAAAAGTGAGTTAGCATAAGGTCTAGCATCTCCAGGAGAAGGGAATAAAAATACCTTTCTCTCCTCTCTTTCTGGCAGTTTCCTCCCTGAATACATTGCTCCTCAAATGTGAGAGAGGTCTTAGTACAACATGGTGTTGAAAAAAAAATGAATGGGACCTTGAGTGGCTATGCAGGCCCTCTGTTCCAGACATACTTTAAAAAAACACACTGGCTCTTCTTATCTTCTGACAGAAAGATGGCAGAACAGGACAAGAAAGAGGCGCAAAACAGGATAAAGTGCCTAAATTCTTCCCTGCTCTCCTTCCTTCCATCTCTGTTTCTGCATGATTAGTTTAGATGTCTCCCAAGTCTGCCTTTGTGCAATCCATTTTTGGACATCTGAGAGGATATCTGCACAGGTTGCTGTCTGTCCCTGTGCATGTGCAGCCCCCTGGCTAAGCCTGGCAAATGTAGGTTTCCACTGGTCAAACTGTCATTTGGCATGAGGCTTTGCTAGCATTAATATACTTTAATTTTTCAGAGGGAGGAACACTATGTTGCACATAGCAGCTCTTTGTCTTCCCGGCCCTACTGCCAGAAGTGAAAATAAGGAGCTCTGGGGTCTTCAGCCTAAGGACAGGCTTTCAGTGCACTAAGGTTTTTGTGCCTCTAAGTATCACCATTTGGTAACAGAAGGAAAATCTACCTTGTGTAGTGTAATATGTGTAAAAAAAAGTGTAATGTGAAATCATTCAAAATAACATCACGTTAGACATTTATTTTAAACTTGTCTTAATTTAACTTGTGCCTACAAACTGAGAACAGTATCTGCACCAATCTTATAAATTTTAATTAGCCAGAAACAACTCTTAGGATATTCCATACTAATAGTGATATTATGCAAAATAACCGCATAGAAGGAAAATCATATAGACTTTTGGGAACCATAACGTTTCATCTTCCAGATCTATCCTGACATCTATATCACAATTTTAAAATGCTATAATTCCCTTGTATATGGCATCAGTCAATTTTATGATCTTTAAGGTAATTTTATTGTGCAGGTCTTCAAAGGTTTAGTGTTACTGTGTTCCGTCATTTCTTTATGTAATCATTGTTACTAGAGAAGATGAGAGGAAATGGATTTAAATATCATGATCTTGACAAGTTGGGGAGATGGTCAGAAAATCTAGGTTGCAGTTCAATAAGCCTGAGAAAAAACACTGTATTTGAAAAAAAGAACAGATCACAAGACAGGGAAAAGGCACATAGAAGTTCCCGAGGAAAGGATTGAGCTATATTATGAATACAACCATATGGACCAAGGTCAACAGTCCAACAGTGTCTATGTCTGACAGCAAGGAACATTCATGCTTAGGAAAAGACTACAAGATACAGGAAGGACAGAATGCCTCTCCTTACATGTTCTGCACTTCTGGCACTTGAGATTAGAAGCTTAGTGGATGGACATCTCCAGCATCATATTTTAGAATACCTAAGTGTAACTTCCAAGTTTTATTAAAAAATCTCTGGACCTGTTATTATTTGTGCTATCCAAATCATCCTGTGGCAAAAGGTTTCACAGTTTAATTGTATACCTCATACAACTTGCTTCCTTTTGTTAATGTTAAACCTGCTGCCTCTAATTTCATTTTATACCCTTTATCTTATATTCTATAAAAATAATATACCATACTTTTCTTATTCATATTTTCCGTTACTTTTTTGATTAAAATATTTAATTTTTAAATTTAAAAATTAATTACATTTTTAATTTAAAAAATAATCCACATGTTCTAATTGTTTTTGTAACTAATATTGTGTACTGGGCTTACATTCCCAAAGAATTGTTCACAGGATCTTCTACACAGTCTCATTTTTGAGTCATAAAATCTTATTGCAAGCTGCTGCTATACATACAGAATTACAATTACTTACCTTCATGAGACTTACTTTACATTTATTGTTTCCTCCTGAAATCTTTTGTGCTTTATTATGAGACTCTTCTTCAGCTAATTTCAGCCAGATTAGCTGTGACTAACAGGAATGTGCCTGTACTGCAGCCCAGGTATTAACCCCTGTCTGACTTACAAGTGGATCTGTGTACCTCTATCAGTTTGCCTATGTGCAGAGCCACTCACAATGTAAGTAGGTATGTGTGCAGGTATCTGATTTGTAATGACCCAACTGACATTTATGCACACAAATCAGGCATCCACAAATATCTATATTTTCCTGTCACCAAAATTCTGGTCCCCAGTGAATTAAATGTCATCCTCATTAGAAGCATAATTTCCTGGTGAACAAGCATTAGGTGTATGTAGTTCAATCCTTAAATCTCAAAACTGAGAGAAAAGTCAGTTATAACCTCTGCATGTTGGTGCTATTGATGTTGAATTGTTTTCAAAAAATTTAATAGATTTCTGTGGAATGGAGTCTGCGAAGGGATTAATCACAACATGAACATCATGGCCTGGACCTTGTATACTTTTCAGAAAAGATTGAACTGGGAAGAAAAGTAGAAAAAAGCTTACAGGCAGTGCTGCTGTGTGTTCCTTGAGGACAGCTGTGACTACCCTTTGTTCAATTTTATAGCTGTGAAAGAATTACTATAGAGCCTTCACCCAAAATGCTAAAGGTAAACACACACCTGGGAAAATAATTTCAAAATGTAGTGTGCCCAATTAGGCATGAGTCAGCTGAATGCCTGACTGCACACCCAATTGGCCCATTAAATTTGTCATGGTTTCTTATTCAGTTTGGGTAATTGTGCATGCAAATGAACAGGTACCCATATAACCTGCAATTTCCATAAGTAATTGACATATTTTGCATGTGTAATTACTTTCTTTGTAACTGAGACTCAAATTTTGACTATCCTAATGTTCATCAAGAGCATGAGCTTTGGTCCTTTCAGCAGGAAATGAAGTTCAGTGATCCACTGACAAATTGAATTCACCTCAGAAAAATGGAGAATTATCTCACCAACCTAGATAATCCTGAATTGTTCTCTTTCTGATTTAGGAAGGAGGGGTATCAGACTGCATCAGCAGTGATACGTGACAAGATCCTAGCTAAATACAAACAACAAGATTCTACATACAAAAATATTATTCCTAGCAGCCACCAAGTCCCTAAAGGTTTTTTTTTAGAAAGCATAAAAATGGGAACAGTTGGCAAACCCATCAAAGCTTTCTAGACTAAATACCATAGATACTATAAAGGCATCTATATATTAATGCAAAACCCTAATTTCATCACTGCTGTGAAATAAACAGCATAATAGAGATGGGATAACTCATGACTATAATATGAACAAAAATTGGTATACTAAGGTCAGGGAGGACAAATAAGGGAGAAGCAAAGACGTATTGTCTTGCATATACAAGATAATGTACTTGGGAACTGAAAATGAAAAGTATAACCCAGAAGTCTCTTGTTAATAGCTAAAAAGAACAGGGAAGTAACACTGCAGGTATGTAGACAGATCTTCCCAATGTAGTCTGAAAGACAAAGTTGAAGCTTAATGGCAGGTATGAAAAATGGTCCAAACAGAAACAGGATGAAATACTTGTTCTTTGAAGACAGAATGTGTTGTGGAGTGGACCACAAGCTAAATATAAATTAATGGGGTTGTGTAGTTGTGAACATCATGTCTGGGACATATTATCAGCAATGCAGCCCACAGGGTTTCTGCTCTTCTCAGGCCTATCTTGCCAAGCTACATTGCTGTTTTTGTTACATTTTGAGAAAGGCATGAGAGAGTCCAGGAGAACCTCTAGAAAAAGTGACCTTTGGGAAACATTACAAAAACAGGATCTGGATAAGACAGAAGATATTTGGGACAATGTAGTAGAATTTAGGCATATGAAAGTGTGCCACAAAAAAGGAGAGGATAAATTGTTTTCCGAGCTTTTGGTAGATAAAGAAACAGTGATAAGGTTTGTTTTCATTAGGAAATGATCAATTTGGGTATTAGGAAACACTTCCTCCTTATAAAAGAAAGTGACACTGCTAGTCATAGATTTGCTCCGTATGAACAGGCATCTGCAGTGGTTGTAAAATCTTAATTGCTGGAGATATTAAAAACAATTTAGCCATATGTCTTTCATGAGTGACACAGGGATAATTGATCCTGTCAGAGCTGCGCTAACTAATATTCTCAGGGTTGTTCCCAACTGTTCTTTATATAATGCTGCTATTTTATAGTTGTATTTAGAATTATGATTCTTAGTAATTGCATTGTCTTTTAAAAATATCAAAATTGAAAAATTTCAATGAGCCAGCAGGATATAGTTTCACAGATATTTACAGTTCCTCTTTGTCCTCTGGCCTCTTTATTTAGTGTCTCTTTCCAGAAAAACAGTGGCTTAGTGGCTTAATATGCTCGTCCCTTTGGAGGGTCCCTGAGGACAGTCTGCAGGTAATTTCAGTGTCCAAGAGAGAAACAATCATGAAGGCTTTAGCTCTCTGAAAGTTGGCTAATCCAAGCAGTCAGGGCTGTCAGGGTTGGATAATCTTCAAGGTCTTTCAAGAACAAAATGACTCTGACTTTCAGTCTATTTTTTGTCATTTCTTATCCTGACTTTAAGCTCTGAGTGTTTCTGGCAGGTAACTGTGGAAATGGTGCTCACCCCCAGACTCATATGCTGTATTTCTGATAGGAGCTCATTCTGGCTCTGCTCCAGACACTGGGAAGCTGGAACAGGTACTGAGGAGGGAACACAAGTCAGTACTCATAAAGGCAGAGTCTCCCATCTTTTCTGAAGTTGTATCCATAAAAGCCATGTGCAGTATCAGGCAAAAAGCTGGAAGAACACCAAAAGTCAAAATTTTGATAAAATGGGTGTGACATGTTTTAAGAATTTTAATAATTACTTGGTGTAATTATTTTTAATAATTTGGTTATTTTGATGAAGATTTAATAAAGAAAATAATGAAGATTTATGCTTCTGAATCCACTGCCTCTGACTCAGATAAATAAGACTCAACTTTGTCTTACAGAAAAGCCTGAGTGAAAAGAGTCTGAGTGAAAGCAGGAAACAAAGGGGACTGGATGTAACAGAAGCAGACAGTGAGCATGGACTAAGGTGTGTTGGCAGCTTGGAGGCATGCATCTCCATCCAGTTCCTGGCAACTTGCTCGAGTGGTTGGCATCCAGGGACCAGGCTGCCAGACAGGGCAGGGAGTGGTGATGAAGTTTGTATTAGCAAGCATATTTGTATTCTGAGTCTCAGAAAGAGGTTTCTCTGGAGGTGATAAAGAGGAGCTCTGTCTGCTGGAGTTAGGCAACAGTAAATACCTGTCAGCCTGCTACATAACCTGGGCTCCCAGAGCCATACCTGCTGACCACTGTGTACCTGCATGGCACAGGCTGGGAGCAGTGACCCTTGAGAATGATGTGAGTCAGTAGAAATTAGTGGTGCTCTGCAGACGTTTGCCTCGCTAAAGGCTCTTGTGCAGTCAGACCAAGTAGGTGCCAGTGTGACTCCTAATTTCCCACTGGTGCCTGTGCAGCAGAACCCAGCACAGACCAGGTTCCTTCACTGGAAGGAACTGTGGCTACTGCTTCCTTTGGGAGAGGGTAAGGGAGGTTGACACATTCACCATTTATATGGACAATAAAAAAGATCACTGATCTTTGCAAATTCAGATTCAAAGTCATAGCCATATTATTCTAGCTGTTTTTGCAAACTCTAAGGATCTCCGCACTATTAAATAATGAGACATACATACACAAGTGCTCTCTTCAAAATATGAAGCAAAACAAAATGGTGTTTAAAAATCAGTTTTGTAATTTCTGTGAGAGAAAGATCTTTTTATTTGGTATTTTGGTATTTATTTGGTTTTATTTTAATGTTGCTACAAGACCCATTTACAGCTATCAGGATTTTTCCTTGTAAGTTCCTCTCTTCCCTAGGCTAAAGTAATTACATTTAAATGATGTTTTCCCCTTCAGAATACTGCAGGTGGAGAAATATTCACAATGCAGTGGTTTCATAGTAGTCACAGTTCAGTTTTACTTGCAGCAATCTTAATTGTTTAAGGAAGACCTGAGAACAAAATGGTTCTGTATCTTTAGAAAACACATGAAGATGCCTCTTTACTTCTAATATTTTAACAAGGACTTATTGCTATGAATTACATTTACTTTTATGTCTCAATCTGTCATATATATCTATATGCCCATGCCCAAATCCTGGGTCAGGTTTCTTGTCATTCAAAGAAGTGGCATAGCATGAGACCTCTAAAATTTCTTAATAGTAGGCAGCAAAGTCAGTTGGGAGGCTGCAGGTAAGAGGTATCTTGAAGTTTTCTTTAAAGGAACCTTTACTTTGTTTTCTACAAAAGGATGTCAACGAGTGTCTGTCTAAAATACAAAGTAAGTAATATGGCTGTCTTAAAATTTAAAGCTTTTTAAATGTGAATTATTCCCAGATTAAAGTGGTGTAAAGCAGATCTCCAACTAAAGGAAGTATTTTACTTACAGGCAGCTGATAAGAATTTTAGCACATTACATTTGTAAAACTTGTGTGGCTGTAGATGTGATGGTAAGAACTTCAAGCAAAACTTTCTCTTCTTCCTTCATTTTGCTAGACTCATGTTTGTATTAAAATGTATCACTGACAGGATGGTTTTCTGAGGTCCTTTCTTCCCAATGTCATCAAAAGGTAAATGGAAAAGATCATTGACCTTTGTATTATGGCTAAGGAACATATGCCCTCTCTTTCTCTAAACTTTTAGAATATTCCAGTTTTTAGGGGCCTACAATGATCATCAGTTCCTTTTTGGTAAGAGGTTTCCTGCTATTCTGAAGTACTGCATAAGCAATGACAGTGACAGCTACTGGTGCAGGAGATGTTGGTAAGGTTGATGCAGAGATAGTGAAGCCCTGGAACAAGGGACCCAGGAAAACTTACATCTCTGTCACTGGAGGGATTAAAAAATAAGACGGGTAAAAATCTCTTTGCAATAATTTAGGCATAGTTTATCTTACCTACTCAAGATTTCTTCCAGTTTAATTTTCTGTTATTCATTGATTTTTACCACATATCTCAAACTGGATCGTGTTTTCTTTCTTTTTGTTTGTTTGGTCTTTTTTTCTTTTGGTTTTGAGTGGCTTTTTAAAATTTTATTTTATTTCTTTCAAGTTCCATCCTCCAGAACTGTGAGAATGGAATTAGCTGTCAATGAGAAAACTTAAAAGTAACTTCCTGTTTTCAGAGAAAGGCTGGAATACTTGACTGCAAGATAGCCTGAGGACACAACACAAGGAGGATTTAACAATAGAACTCAATTCTTTGTGAACAGCAGAACTGAGGAGCCCTACCTTCCCTTGAACCCTAGCACAGCATTTCTTGCTCTTCCACCATCATAATTCCAACTCTCTGCAACCATTCTGTGTTCCCTACCATTACACCGCCCATTTTCCTACAAATCCTTCTCAGTTGGTTAGAATAGGAACTTTGTTTTCCTGACAGATCAAAAGGTGCTGATCTTCCTCAGGAACCCCATTTGCTAACCCTGTTTCTTTACAATGGTGCTTGGACAGGCACCAATTGATCCAAAACTGTTGAGAAGGTGACTGCTGGCTGCTGCTGCTGTGGGGAAAGAAAGAGAAGTGCCAACCAGCCCCTGCCTTTCCATCCCCTGGTGCACCTCTGGCACTCCACCTGACTCGTGGTTTTCCCTGCACTTGCAGGAACTTGGTGAGACCCCAGTACATCTGTCAAAATGTGATTAATATTAGTGAATGTGCGGCAGTGAATTGTGGAGACTGATGGACAGATAGAATGATGAAGCCTCATTTAAATTAGATAAAACTAATCTTTACAGTTTTAAAGATATTGAGATTTTGGAAACCTGGGTCATGGTTTTTGAACCAATTGAATTGTTAGATCTGAACAAAATGTGCCTTGTAATAGATGACTTTACAATCTAGTATCTTGCAAGTCCTGTCACTGGCTGCTCTAAATTAGTGTCTTTCTTTGCCAGGAATGTAATACCACTCTTTCATTTTAACCTCAGTGATGTGAAATTCTTCTGGTAAACTAATATATCTTTCTCTGGAATCAAGAAAACTACAGCTGGTTCCAAGTGACATAAAATAAATTATCTCAGAGGTGATAAAATATGTCCTGAAGGTCTGATTCAGAATTTAATCACCATAGAGCTTGATGTACTTGTACCAGAGGATGCTTTGGAAATATGCATATGTATTTACACCACCTGCTCACAGGAAAGGACAAAACAACCTGATACTGGTTCTTGTTAGAATTAATTTGTTTTTTTCAGCTGATGTGGATTTTTTTCAACCATGGTTTCAATTATTTTTCCCCTGACCACAGTGATTTTGAACTTAAATATCATATTTGGAATTTAATAACCTGAATGTAGTTTAATAAGTGTAGAATCTTCTAAAATATTTTGTGTATATAATATTGGTTTTGATAACTGTCCAGACCAAATACTGTATTATCACAAAAGACATACATGAAATATTCATTTCCAGCATGATATTAAATAAATAATATGAAATTATGACTTTAAAGACTCAGAAACAATGCTCAGAAAATTATTCAAATGTAATATTGCCCAAAAGACACTCATTCAGATATCGTTTATTATTTCCCTGCCATGATTTAATATGACAGGAAAGAAATCCCAAAGACTCCAAAACAGCATGAGTTTATGACTTTGCTGTGCTCACCTAACCAAATCACATTAGAAAAACAGGTCTGGAAATCATAATTCTAAGACTTAAAATTGGAGGATTTTTATACATTTGATGGTGATCTGTTCTTTTTTGATTGCAAGTATAAAGTAGGAAATGGGCATGAAACAGACCTGTTATCAAAAGCCAGCCTGAAAAATCATATTTTTTGAAGGCTGAGTGTACCAAAAATAACATTTCTTCAATGCTCTGCTTTTTTCTGTAGTTAAACCAGCAGTAAGTGATAGTAGCTTTTACTGCTGTACACTAATCTCTAACCTTATCTTAACTTTATATTCTCAGCAGTATTTGGTCACTGTCAGACCAGAAAAAAAGCTTAAATTCTTATTCATAGTGAGGTGGGGATTTACTGCCACCACATTCTCTGTCACCTCCTCCTGGACAGGAAAAGTGGAATGAGTCCTGACGTAGAGCACATGCCCTGGTGGAGCAGTGCTGTTGGCCAGGTACCTCAGCAGGTCTCCTAGGAAGTTTGGTAACGTGGAAAGACAAAGTCAGCTCTTTTTTATGCATTGTCTCCTTTCAGTTCTACAGCAGCTGAAAACGTACTTCTCCCCTGTAGTAGAGGAAATGTATTAGAATATCTGTATAGAGGCTTTGCCCCAGAGGTCCCAGTTGTCCTTGATGGGCTTCAGCTGTGATGTCCTTAACTGGGCTGCAGCTGTAACCAATGAAGATAACTGGGATAAAAGGGGGTGGGTTAGCCAGTCAGGGAGAGCCTTGGAGGAGCCCTGACCTGAGTGAGAACAGCATGCAGAAGAAGGAGTCTGTGAAGATCTGCAGCCATGAGAATGCACCAAAGAGGTATGGCCTTTAGAAGTCTGATAGAACAACAATATGGGACTCTAGAAATAATAGAACAACACTCCCCTGGGGCCAGAGGGGTGGGGGTGCCCAGGGAAGCTGTGTCAGCTCTGGTCTGGGAGTTTCCAGCCCTAAGGGAGCACAGCCCTGAGCAACTCCCTCTGACCACAGTGCTGAGCGCACTGGAGCAGGAATATCCAAAGATCCCTTCCCAAAAAAGATGGCATCAGTTTCCTAAGCCATTGAACTGCAGTGTAAGGATATATGATACTCAATAAAAAAACCTAAAAAACTTTTATACAAGAAAATTTCAATTACAGTATTTACCAGAATCACTTTTGTACCAGTTCTATCAATAATGGAAAAATGTGTTCTGGGCAGAAGCAGAGGTAAGGGGTCTGGCTGGGCTAGACAGTATAAACTTGTTTAGCAGACAATAGAAGACTGCAGTTCATCTCTTTCAGATGCTTGTTTTATAAAGTATACCTTTGACAATGCAGACAAATTCTCCATTCATGAGAAATGAATCCTGTGGTGACTTGTAGCAAAGATAGCTGTTTAGTCAGGTGAATCTCCTCTTTTAGCCTCCTCCTCTGGGAGCCTTGTGAATGACTTTGCAAACTCAAATTTGCCTGCACAGAACACAAGTTGTCTTTAAAGCCTAACTGTTACTGCAGGTTATGGAGGTGTTCTTTGAAATATGTTTGCATACCCTGCCAGCAATGATTTTCTCTACTGCAGAAAACCTGTGCAGATTAAGGAATTTTCTCTCACAAAGGGAGATTTCTGGCATTTTATCTATCCTTTTCAGAAGGAAATGGGTCAAATAAAACTCATATATTTGAAAGAGAGGCAGGTTTTTAGGGACAGCTTGCACTTACTGATATTTGTGTGTTCAGCACTTCACATTTGAACAGACATAGGGAAAAGCAAAATGATGGGCATGGCTAACCTGATCTCAATGCAGAATTTTTAAAGCCTCTCTTCTCCTATGACATTTTTCTCTGAAGCTATAAAATGATGGGTACTTTAGAAATAATTGTTGGCATGAGCCTTTTGATTTTTCTTCACCACATCAACATATTACATAGGAACAAGTGTGTCAATATTGTGAGGAATGTGGTTGATTACAGAAAAGGATTCTTGTATCTGTATGGATTTTTTTTCATCAAAGTTACATAGGATTGCTATATCAGATCAAAACACTGGCTCATCACACCCTACAGCCTGCCTGTTGCCCTAACTTACATTTAAGGGTTTTTAAAAAACAAGGAAAAATTCCGTAATGCACCAAGGCTGTGGAGGACTCTGGATCCAAGTTGGATATAGACAGGATTTCTGGCTGATCTCTTTACAAGATGTGTTTCTACATCTACAATTTTATTATCTATAACTCAGAGGCATGATTGCTATGGTAATAGAATTCACCCTTTTGTATAAATAAGTCCATAATATTTGATGCAATATAAGGTGCTTAAAAAAATCTGCAAATCAATGTGAATCTGCGAGAGTTTTAATTAGGCTCTAATGAGAGAGACCAGGAGTTATGATACTTTTGCATGAAGACAAAGACAGAAATAGAAAATAATATAATAATAATTAAATTGCTCCTTTCCTTCTAAAACATCCCATCATTTTAATCACTGTTTCTCTCATACTTGGTCATGGTCTTTTGTTTGCAGCTAAGATCATAGAAGTTTGATGAATCAAAATAACATCTCTGCTGAAGGGGATATGAATGCATTTTTGTTATGCTTCTGACCTTTTGCCAAGAACAAAAATACATACTCAAAGACAAAGAAGAACTGGACATAGCATCAGGGTTTCTTTTGTAAAGCTTCCAGTTTGCTGAAACTGAAGATTTACATTTTCGACATAAAAAATTTTGGTGTGCAGATGGAAGGCATCACTTTGACAGGCCTGTTTCTGTAGAAGCTGCAGCTACCATACTGTGAATGGATAGCTGATTAATCAGGGAGCTGGCTGGAAAGCTGTGTTTAGTTCTCTTTCCAGATCTCCTCTAGACTTGCATGACCTTGGGTAAATCACCCTTGCTAGGTCCTTGAAGGAACATCTGCCATTTTATGTGTTTCACAACTCCTGTGCAGTGAGTAGGAGGCCATATAGATCAGCTTTTATGACCTTGATAATGATTTAATCTGGTAGCAACTTAATTCAACATAGAGCAGGACCAGGGCTGGAATTTAGGCTGGGGGACTCCCAGGGTGGTTATGGGTAGGAGGAAGCTCTGTAGGTGGCCTCCTGCACAGAGCAGGACTGTTTTCCAAATCATATCATTTTACTCAGGAGCTGACCAGTGAAATATTGAAAATCTCTGAGGATGGATCTTATGAAGTATCTCTGGGCACCTGTTCTGGTGCTTACCATTCTGATGGTGATTTTCTTTTCCTTACTGGAAATTGTGATTGTTGTGTCTGTGAGAAGACCCTGGTTTTGCCTTTATTATAACTGCACTCTAGGTTGTGGAAGATTTGCAGTTAGTCTCTACTTATTCTTCTCCAGGCTAAAAAATGCCTCTTCCTTCAGCCTTTCCCCAGGTAAGCCCTTAACCATGTGACTGACCCTGCTCAGGCCTCTCTGCCAGTCACACCTCTTGTACTGGGATGGCAAAACAGGGGACAAGACAGCACATACCTCCACAAAAGTGTCAAAAAGAAGGGAATAACTCCCTTACTGTAAGCATGTTAATGCTGCACAGCATGCTGTTAGCCTTCCTCATTGCAGGGATGCACTTCTGCCTCATATTTAACTTGTTTTCTAACATGTTTTTTCTGCAGAATCAGTACCCAGCCAGCCAGTTACTACCCTGTACTGTTGTACTTCCTTTTTCTGTCCCAAGGCATTAAAAATGATCTTTGTTGAAGTCTGAATCTTTGATCCCAACCTTGAGCTAGTTTTTGGTCCAGAAAGTAATTTACCCATCTTGTAGCCTATTCATCCAGTCCATATCCCAGATCTTACGGTGATTATTTTTAATTTGTTTTCTGTATTCCTAGTTCCATTGCTATAACTTAAACTTTTGCTCTCTGATTGAAGGACAGCAAAAACACACAGGGAAAGCAAGTTTTTCGTTTGTCAGTGAAGAAGAGTGATTTTTGTGTCTGAATACACTATCAAGCAGAAGCTGTTCTGAAAAATGTCTATAGCATAAATATTGTAATGTTATTACAGGGAGAGAGAAATACTGAGTCAGGATGACTGGGTAATAAATAATGCCCACCTCAGCTAGTGCCAGAAATCACTGCAAGGATGTTTGTGAAGATGAGAGAGGAGTGCTGTGCATCTGCACAGGAGGTCTAGTTCTGAGTGCTCTAGCTATGAACATCCTGGCATGTCCTAAAGGCAGCAGAATGATTATTTCACAGGGTACAAGTGGATGCCAAAGATTAACTGTCCCAGCCATCTCATTCACTGCTCATTTGCTGCCTCCTTCCCTGTAGGACAGTTATCACTTTGTGCAGGTTACTGATTAAGCATTAAACTTGCAGAGGAATAATCTTAGCAGGAATCAGCACGCTCAATTTCCTTGAAGCAGGAATGCTGAAAACTTTTACATGCAGTTTATTAAATTTTGTTCTCATTAAATTGGAATTCTATTAAGCATATTTGACTGCTATTGCTATTTATCACACTTTCTCTGGAGTAAAGTATTTACTGGAGTCAAACATTAATGTCATCAATCAAATCAATTAATGTTATTGATCAAATTTTGAGTGTTATTCCTACCATATATTTAATTCAGTAGGAGTTCTGACCTCAAGAACAAGTCAAACAAATTTAAGAGCAGTGGTCTGTTCACTCTAAATGAAAATTAAGTATTTGATTTAAAGGAGTAACTTCAACACTATATGCATAATTTTTGACCATATTTCTATTCCTCCATAATGGAAAAAGATTTTGTTTGGAGAGAACAATGAAGTACTTCTTCCCTTATGAAGGGAAGAACTTTAAAGAATCATGTTAGCAGACAGAAATGGAATATACAAAAGCACAGCTGCCTGAAGGAATAGACCAAAGGAGAGAACCATTAAGTAATTGGATTAACCTCTGTTTGGCTCTTTTCAGCTGAGTGAGATTTATTTTGATAACATGTTGTTTCCTTTCTTCCAGGTTTGCACACAATGTAGCAGCCATTCTCAAAGACTGAAAAAGAAATTGAAGCACGCATCTCAGTAAAAGTTCCTGTCTGCATAATAAAATAATACATCTTTCAGTAACTTGAAATCTGAAACAAGATTGTTCCAGTAGCCATAACCTGAATAATACACAGATGGAGATATTTTTTACATAAAAATTCTTTATAAATTGCAGCTGCAGGGACAATCTCAGGAAGAAATGAGGACTTCTCTCATTTTACTTGAAAATGGATTTAAGAATCAAAATAAATCTATTTTAAATTAGAATAAAATAGATTTAAGAATCAAAATAAATCTATTTTAAATTAGAATAAAGCATCACAAGAGTTTGCAAGCTGGAAGTCCAAAGCATCTTTGACTCAAATAAATTATGTTTTACATTAATTTATAAAAAAAATCATAAAGATCTAAAGAAAATGATTGTGCTTAGATCAACTATATTAAGTCTAATTTAAAAACAAAGTTTTTTCCAAGTAGAAAAATGTAAGAGTTTTGTTAGGAAATATCAAAACAGTTAATTTGGAAAATTTTTATAGTTAAAACCCAAATATTTTCTTCTGATATCTTAGCTTCTCTGTAGATATATAATTTAAATATTCTCTAACAAATATATACATTTTATAGGAGCTGTAGGAATTGCTTATTTTTCTGAGTGCCTCCATCCTAATTTATCTAGTTTCTGCATACATTGCTCGAGGAGAATTTCAGCAAGGACATGGTGCATCTTCCATCTCTGTGGATGGGGTGTTATCAGAGTTTCCTTTGTCTTCTCTGCCCATATGTGTGGTGTGAGAGTGGCCCAGCCTGTGGCCTTCAGCTGTATCCATGCAGAGCACCCAACCCAGCCATAGCAACTGCATCTCTTATTGAGATAAGGATGGGTTTGGAGCCAAGGGAAGGCTGGATGATGTTTGATTTGAGAGGGATAGAAGTGCTGCCTATGGAACAGATGGTAAAGAGAATATTGGGACTTCTGACTCAAAGCAGCAAACAGGAACAAAGCTAGTCCTCTGCTAATATTAGAAAATCAGAGAGCTACTATAGAGGATGGGATCTAGTTTTTCTCCCTGTCCTTCACTCTCATTTAATTGTGCAGTTGGGCTTATTTCTTTAGTCACACATTTAGTATCCAGTACTTTGAGCTCAGACTTTGCAATGATTTTTACCAAGGACTATACTTTGCAACCATCTGAAGACTGAAACTATAACAGAATTCAAGTCTGTGCTCATTCAGAGCATAACTTGCTGGAGTGCACACACTAATGTTTCTGTATTTGTACTCTCCACACAGTAGGAACTAAATAGGATTTTGTTTAATTTGTTGGCATTGGACCAGATGCTTTTTCTGAAGCATTTTCTGTTTCCTCAGGCCAGTCTGTTATTGTTGGGGTCACAAGGACACGTGTTCCACTCCTTGCCTCTGAGCAGCCTGGTTGCCCACAAAGGGCACTGCAGCCAGCAGCCTGCCTGGCAGGGTCCTGCCTTCCAGAGGTGAGTGTGGTGATGGACAAGGCAAATGAAGCATGACCTCTCTTCCATGCTGTATAGCCACCTGATGCACTTTCACATGGTTCTACAAACTGCTACAAACCGATAGTTTAAGTCTCAGGATCTTTGAAATAGTTAGTGTAAGGGCAAGGAGTTTGCCCAAACATTTTGTCCAAGCACTGAGAGTCAGAATTTTTATGGAATTGTAACAGATAGTGTCATGGTAATTACTGCCCCAATATCATGACTTCAGCGAAAAATGCTTTTCATAAACCTATCAAACTTCATCTTAAAACCAGATAGTTGTTTTTGGTTCCTCCCCCCCCCAACAATATAACATCTGGAAAGGTTGGTTCAGAATCCTGACTCTACTGTTTAAAGTTGATGACAGTGCCTTCTTTTGTTTTCCATAACGTACTGGTGGTTTTCTAGGCAGTTCTCCTCCTCCAAGATTTCTTGAAGATTTTCTTCAAAAGCTCAAGTATTTAATACTGTTAAAAACTTTGCACATGACTGTTTATTTATATATTTTACAGTCCCATCCTCTTCATTGAGAAAATATTCATTTCATCACATAAAGTGCTTTGAATGAAACTGGTGTATTTTTCTCAGGTAAAAGCTTTCTGCTTGAGTTGCCTGGGATAGGATTTCCATGAGAAGATGTATTTCTGGATCTAAAAGATTATAAAATATCTAGAGGCTTATGTTTCCTTTGTGCTCTCACAGGTTTAGCATAACACTGAGCAAAGTCACTGAAATATGATAATATTTTTCCATTCTGCAGCTCTTTTGGTAACAGTTTATCACCAGAAACTGTCACACTTTCTGACTTTACACTGACGATCCAATGCTGGACTAATTACAGTCTTCAAGGAGCCCAGAATGCAAACCAGAGAAAAAACATTGTTAGAAGCTAAGTTAAAGATTTACAATTCTTCTCCCTCAATTATTGTGCAGAATTTCAGCTCAGAAGAAATAAGACAGTAAAAAATGTAATTAAAATGCCACAAATCTTACAAATAGTGCAGTTTCAGACAATAAGATTTCTTCTTGCAGTCACTGGTGAGCTTGAAGGAGATTACATGGACCTATGCAAGCTCTGCCTTTTGTTAGAAATGTGGGGCAAGATCTGAGCTTAACTTGTAGAAAAAATGCCTATCTATGTGCTTAGTTATGAAGCAAAATCAGATGTAACTTCAATAGGAAAGACATGTAAATACATCTTTGAAACAAACTTTATTCTACTGTCCTTGTGTTCTGCATGGAAGTGCTTTGATATAGAACCAACAAGACAGAGATTTCTGTCTCTCTAGTGGTTTCTTGCCTTGGGCCTGATGCATTAGGGAGTGAAAACATAGAATTTAAGACAAATATCAAGAAGAATTTTCTCAAGTTTGGGGACTTCAGCAGACCCTTTGGCCCAAAGAATCTTATTCATATTCTAACCATAACATTTTCACCCATCAGAACCAAGAACTGGTGGTTCTTGTTTAGAGCCTTGTGCATCACCTTTTGCCTGGATACCAATCCTCTCATTTCACTGCCCATCCTCTTTCATGTTTTAATCTGGAATAGGAATCACTGATGCATGAAGAGAGTGAACTAGTCACTTGGCAGGAATGAAACATTCTCTTTTTCACTCTTGCCTACCCTGTGCCTTAATTTTCCTTCCAGAATGCTGCTACTAATATCCATCTATACTTCTCTCCAGCTAAAGATATCTAATTTCTATCTAAATATGAAATATATATCTAGAAGGTACAGAATAATCTGCTGTCCTGAGCCTTGACAATTGAGGCAATGGGTCATTTCACCTGTTTCTGCCTTTGCTAGTATTGCAGAACAAGTCTCCACAAGAAAGTAAGGAACTGGAGGTTAACAGTTGATAGTTTGATGCCAGGAAGCAGCACTGAACTGTTTGACTGTGGAATGGTTTATAGGGAATGTATGAGTTTTCATGAGGAAAGTAGAAAGAGTATTTTTTTTCTGGTAATGTTTTATGTGTAACACATTATGGGAGAGAATAAAGCAGAGCAAGGTCCTTACCAAAAATCTGAGAGGGTCTCACTGGAGAAAATTTGGGTGTTTTCTATCTCCCTCATCAAAAAAGCAAAAAACACTCTGTTCACCACTGGATGTCTCCCCATTTCTCCACTGTTTCAATGGATGCTTTCTACAACATAGCCAGGACATTACTTGTTGAATTATTTATTTTTCACCAGAGGATGTGAAGTCACAGTGACCCCAGATTTCTCTTGTGAAATGCTCTTCACAAATAACTACTTTGAAAGTCAGTGCAGTACATAGGTGAGACACCCTAGGTATGTTTAATTATTTAAGTTAACTTTCATCCTGTTTTCTCAGCAGTCTTAGCAATTTTAATATGCACTTTTAAGGGAGACGGTTACAATTGTATCATCTCTCTTTACTCTGAATAAAGTGCTGTTTTCTCTTATTTTGAATTTTTTTTCTGATTTCAGGAAGTGGAAAAGGACAGGTTCATATCTTAAAGAACTCAAATTGGGCTTGGATTTAATTATAGCTAATAACTGAATAATGCATTAGGAAAGATGCTGTGGAAACCCACTAAGGGGAAATTGATATGAAGTATGTGGTCATGGTGAATAAAACTGCTTTTCTAGTGATTTATTCCAATGAAGAAATTGCTGTGCCCTCAGGACCTGAAATCTAAACCACAGGAACAAATTTGGGTGACTTTTCAGCAAATAATATACAGGTTTTATTAGAGCAGGTAATGGATTCTGGGACAATTGTTATTTATTGTCATAATTTTAAATCTGAAGTAAAGATATATTTAATTTAGATCGGTTAGTACTTCAGATGAACAGCAGATGTTGTTAGAAGAAAAAATGTAGTCCAAATAAGAAGCTAGAAGTGTAGTATTTGCTTTATAATTTGCTTTTTCATCTGCAGGGAACTGCATCACTATTTTTTGCCTGGATACATTCTTTTGTGTATGTTTGCATAGCTGCATCATATGGATAACCATTCCCTCAAACATCAGTGCTCATTCTCATGCTTTTTCATTTAAGAATTATTAGCTATCAGATCACAGTCTCTCTGTGAACAACCTTCTACTTTGTAGTCCTCAGTAGCATTCCTTCCTGTTACTCCAGTCTTGAGGATCATCTAGTTCTTTCCTATCATCCCTGAATTGATAATGTTATTCTTTATTAGGTCTTATAGAAGTTTCATTATTACAGTCCTAGTTATTTTGTTCTCAACAATGTTCTTAGGAAATTAAATTAATTTTGCTGAAGAACTTTCTTCTGAACCATCATTTCTCTAAATGTGCTCCCCAGCCTGGCATATTGATTTCCAATGGGTTACAAAAGGGATCTTTTTCACACATGAGAAGCAATTATAGTTTCATTTTATGTTTCATCAATGTTCTTTCTACTAGAAAATTGAAGAAATTCAAGACCCCCTAGTACTGAAGAGATCAGACATAAAATCAAGTAAGTATCTTTCCTGTTTGGATAAATTGTCTACATATTTTAAGACATTGCATGGTGAACCATTTTACATGATCCTATAAAAAAAATTAACATTCAGTCACTGGGATCTAAGACTTAAAATTTAAATGACAGAGTGATTTATTCTAACATGTAATAAGCAGAGATATCAGTGAGGAACTGAGAAACCAGTCTGTCATAGTTAAAAGCAGCATAATATTTGAGCAATTTAAGAAGGCATCATGCTGCATAAACACTTTTCTATTATATAAAAAATATTATATACTATACAAGTTCTTTATAAAAGGTAGCAATTATATGTCACAGCTGGGAGTTGTTTCACTGCATAAAAATTTAAGATAAGTACCCTTTTGAGTGCACAGATTTTGTGCTTTTATTTTGAGATTTATCCTGGGGAAAATTGCACAATGCTTTTGGATTGCAAAGAAAAAATTGTTTGGTTCCAGAAATTGTTAGAGGGGGCTTCTTTCCATTCCAAATGAAATAGATGGAGAATGAATAAAAGAAGAAATTGTGAATGTTTACCTGAATTTGACTGATAGGGACAAACCTATAAAGACATGAGGAAGGACAATTGGGCTTTCCTAATATGTTACAAGAATCTATCCAGAGAAATTATTAATTTCTTATAAATTAATAATTTAAAATTACTAATTATTAATTATTAATCCAAGCAGGCTATCTTGCTGTCTCCAGAGGTTTTAGAAAAAGGGAAGAGGAATCAAAGAGAACTATTACTGTCCCAATGCTGATACTTTCAACCTAAGAAAAATTACTGTGGGACAAATGTGCTTTGTTAACATGTTCAAATATTTCCATTCCCCATCAAGAAATTACAATTTAAACACCAAATGATGTCTAATCAACAGCTTTTCTGATTTTTACCAACTAGCTCTCACAAAGCATGATGACAAATTACTTCTTCTAAAGTCAATTTCTTCATACTTTTGAAGCTTCTGTTCTAGTGAAAACTGTACTTTGATAGGCAATAATACTACTTCCATTGGCATTATTTCTCTGACATTCCATAAATAGAAAAGATTTGCTTGTTCAGGCAAATACCACACCTCTGATACTGATTGCACAGTACTAATATGATTCAGCATCTGTAGATGCTTTCTCTCATTTCACCTCTATATGGGGTGAAATTATAATTAGTAAGTGGACTAAAGTCTGTGAGATTTTTATAAAATGACTATAAGTGTTTCTCTTTGAAAACCACTGGTCTGTAAATGATGAGATAGAGAAACCTTGTTTCTCCAGTTATTTCAGTGGGGTCATGCCACTTCCATGCTAGCAAAAGTCCATTTAACTAGCCTGTAGGAGTCATACTTAACATTTTTATTATTAGAACAAGTAGTTTTTTGTTGTTTCAGAATAATTGTCTTAAATTTAACTTGAAGGGTGCTTGTTATTATTATTAATTTAGTTTAACCATTTATTTGGTTGCAGACTCCACAAATATTTTTATTCAGCAGGATTTAAATTCAAACTTGGAGTATTTTCAAAATCAAAGTTTCTTGAAGAGAAAGTAAAATAAAGAGCCTCCTCCACAGAATCTGCTCTTTTGCCACTCTTTGCTAAGTAAGGTGCAGGAGAATCAGGAGAAGAAATAAGGGAAATTAAATATTGTTAAAAAGCACCCATTAACAGGAATTTTTGCAAGAAAATATTTGAGGTAAAAGGCTTCTTTGGCAAGTAGCAGAGTTGGTTTGGGTTTCATAGATTAAAGGTTTGTAATTTGTCATTAATTGACCAAATAAGAAGAAAGGGAAGGTGAAATTAATTAATGCAACTGGAAATTGGAAAATTACCAAATTCTTGAATTTTACCTGGTTTTTCATTACCTTTTTGGACAAAATATTATCATCCAAAGAGAGATATACACAGTAGATAGTAATGTGAAAACAATGAGGTAATAGCAATATATTATGTCATCAAAAATTTCCAGTTTGGTGCAGAAATATTGCTAAACCACAAATCTGTGATTTTTATAGACAGAGCTTAAGTACTAGAAAGCCTTCCATAAAGCAGAGTTGTATCAGCACTTTTTTGAGATCAGTTTCTTAAAGGTACTGATCAGACTTTATGACTGCTCATGACTGTTTTCTTTATGCAGTTGTGAATGGTTAGGCCAATTGCAACAAAGTTTTTCAGAGGAGTTAACTCTGAAATTTACTTTCTTCCAGCAAATGTCAGATGAAGTAGTCTGTAGGTGGAAGAGATGGTGCTTGTCTTGGTACAAAATCATATGGAGATGGGAGCTGCAGTCATCCAAGTGGTGGTGCTCTTCAGAACATCTTCAATAGGGAGTGTCTTGAGCTCCTCTTAATTTGCTGGAAAAATACAGTGTGCCCTGGAGTAGGGTGGAAGGGCTCATGACATTGTGGGAGCAGGCCATAAGGGTTTGGCAGACATCTGAGACAGGGAGAATTATAAGACTATGGAAGGGAACTACTGTCATGGAAGGAACTGAGGTTTACATTAATTCAGCTGCTGCAGAGCAACACTAGTTTTTGTCTCCTTTATTTATTTGTTCATTCTGCATTAATAACCCTGCTCTCCATTATGATCTCCAACAAATATCTTTACCTTTCTATTCCTTTGCTCTTATGTGCAATTATGCTAATTTTCTTTCCATATTTTAGAGAAGCACACAGTTAAAAAATGTTATTAATCTTCTGAAGAACATGATTCCAGGTGAGTCTATTTGAAATAATAGGGCAGTGTGCAAAGCCAATTTTGGCAAAGATGTGTCATGAAAATTTTATACAGAGAGAATTAACTCCATTAATGCGTTGCTGAACTAGTGAAAAAGAAAGTCTGATGACAAAAGTGTTTTGAAAAGAATCTTGGAGATGGTGGAAAATGGTAGGTCCTTTTAAGAAATAAAAAATCTACTACAGATACTTTTAAGAATGTAGAAGAGTGGTACTGGAATGAGTGAATTAATTGCACAGTGTATATCAAACATCAAATGTCAATGCAAAACCTAGGAAGTTCCAAAAATCATGTAAATAGTCATAGTGATGAATCATTGGCATTACTTTTGAAAGGACTGGCTTAGACTTTTGGATGTTTTGATAGTGATTCTTCATTCATCTACTTCTGTTTCACAAACCACAGGAATCATGTTTCAGACACTTATTTGCAGACCTTGCATTTATTATTCTTTGGGAATAAGTAAGGAACTTAATACAGGTAGCTAAGTTTGCCTAGGCTACCTCTCTAGTCCATGGCGAGTGATGAGCGCTTTCAGAAGGTGATTCAGAGCAATCAGAATCCGTTTCTATCTTGACTGAGTACATTAAATATTTATACATGGATGGAATAGATGTACCCCACTCAGGATGTATCTGGTGGGAGGCAATCATTGTAGTGTGGTAACTTAGTTGTTGATGCACCAGAATATATCAAGGAGAAAAGTGGTACAGCTGTCAGACCACTTCTTAATATACCTGTTCTCTAATGGAGAGAGGGTGAAGCTGTTGTGCTCTTGATAGAAAGGAGCCCAAATGTTCCTGTGCCAGAGCCATATGAGAAAAAATGATGACTCAGGGTCTCACTTCAGATTCTGTCAGGGATTTCCTAATAGCATCTTATGAGCAGTTTATTAAGATATATAGATCTTGATGAAAGCTGTTAGTTCAACACATTATATACACAATATATGTTCAGATGATCAGTCTTCTTTATGAAATATCTGGTTCTATGATACATTTCTCATTAGGCAGCTGATTCTAACATTAATTATGAACCAGATTCTAAGGGAGAGTCAACAAAACTATCTGATATGAATGAGCACAGCTGAGCATTGACAGGCTCTTAAACATTTGGGATCTTTGCACTGGGATTTCCCAGCAGAAGGGTCAAATGAAGATGGACTTAGCTCTGCCTTCACAGTGCTAAACCTGAAGAGACTTCCCTCTGGGAGCATTAAGATGAATCAAAATCCAAAGTCATTTCCCCTTGGAGCCTGCTGAAAAGGCACTTTCCTCATACAAATGAACATTCTTTTCCTGGTAGCATCAATGTTATCTTACAGAGGATACTGGATTTTGGCTTAGTGCATTTGGCTTAGTGTACATGTTGTAGTAGCCGGAATTGAAATATTACTGTTAGTTATGCTTTGGTATTTGTGTGGTCATTGGATGTATCACAAGCACCTAGTTAAGACAAATAAATCGTGTCAAGGATCCCCCCCATTTGCTTTAGTCATAATTGTTTGCAATATAATGGAGGACAGACCACAAAACTTCAGCAAAGGTCAGTGCATAGAACAACCAGTAGTGAATACAACTATATTCATCCAAATGTCCCCTCTAGATGGAAGTATTCTGCTGGTAAATAACCCTGGGAAAAATGAGGATACACTCTGATAAGTCAGAAATTGTACTTGACAAGCTCAAAGATCCAATCAGCTTTGAACAATAGGGGGAGGTAAACTTCTATAGAGTCAGCATGCACAGGAGAACCTTTTCTTAATAGTATACCATAAATTAATCACTTAATATTAGCAGATTACTGCTAGTCCAAATATGTGGCTTTTGATTTAAATAAGCCTCTATCATGTCAGTACACATTCCAGGGCCAAACTGAGAAATCTGACATAGTGCCTGCCCCATAAAGCATGGTAGATGTTGAACTGTAAACCCCATGTTCTCGAGAGTGGAGCAATTATAAATATTTGTAGGCTTTCCACTAGAAGCTGGGAATTTGCCTATGCATAAAGATTTTTTAATCGCAGAAGTACATGTGAAGGTCTTACTCAGCTATCCCATCTCTGGAATGTGCTTATTATGTGAGTATTCAGATAGTCCTCCTGCAATCCTCACCTGGTGTTCCTTGCACAGACCATCTGCCCACCAGAGATGATGCAAAGGGAGATAGTGAGTACATGTAATGTGTGTGTGTGTGTATGTGGATGCATGTGGAGACCTGAATATCTGGCATTGTCATACTCAGTAAGGCAAGTGTGACAAGGCAATCCTTATTTCATTCACTGAAAGAAGAGAGATGGACTTTATGCACAAAAAGTTTAAAAAGTGCTGATGATCAAATCAAGAATGGCCAGCAGTGATACTGGCTTATGTAATGTTGGCTTTTTTCTTCAGGAAGTGAATTGAGAAAGCAATTGCTGTCTCAGCTGGCTGCATTCTCATGTGGAAATAATGCTCAGCCAGTAGCAGACAGGTCTGTCTTGAAATCAGCTTTTAGCACTGAGTCCTGTTATCCCATTGCTATTCCCTTGACCTCTACAGCTGTTTCATTATAAAATTTAGTCATGTGCCAATAACAAGTTGTCTGAATATCATGGTGTGGAAAATGAATGGTTAAGTTCTCAACAGATGTCTGATGATGGATTATTTTTGTCAGGTGATGAATTGTTTTATTGGGTTCTGCTGTTCTGCTGTGCTCTTAGGCCTCATATCTCATTAAGTCACTTTTTATTTTCACAGCCATACATTTGGTACGTTAATCTGCTAGATAGATACAAATATCTATCTAGATCTCCTGTGGTTCTCCAATTTGGTAGAGGGTTGTGCCTCTCCATTGCAGAATAGTTGGAGGTTGTCAATCTGTATGTTTGCAATCTATGTGTTAGAAGTACTCAAGAATTTACTGAGGCTTCCAGGCCTGACATATGCAAAAGCCTACTCTATTTCAGTTTAATGGCCATATTAAAATTAAGCCACCTGGGCACAGCCAGATTTTTGCACAGAAGCTGTCTCTATGGAAAGAACTTCTAAAAGGGAACCAGATGTTTAATTCTGAATTATTTCAGCACAGACCTTATTCTTAGTGTTTATTACTAAACACTGGTAACAAAGTACATGCTTTTTAAGAGTCAAGCAGCACTGCATATGTTCACTGGAGTCAACAGTCTGCAGCACATTAACCTTGCATTCTAAACCCCTGATATAAAGTGCCCCAGAGTTTTATTGAAAAGCCACTACCAAAGAGATCTTCCATTTTCTTGGGAACTGCAGATCTTCGGAGCTCAGACACTTGCTCTAAAATAAACACTTAAGCAAGACCACCCTCACAGGAAATCTGTGTTTTAGATTGTTTGCGCAAGTGCAAGTGGAAATTAACACATTCATTTCTTGACAAAATTTGAAGATAAAAAAAAATTATATCAGGAAAAGATGTGAATGTTTAGTGCACTTTTGCTTTATTTCATTCCTCTATAAAGCAGCACAAATAAAGATAGCCCAATTTTAATATTTCTTTTCTGATGAATGACAGTGTAGGCTTGGGCTCTTCAGGTTGTAAAATAATGTATGATTTGGGATTCAAGAGAAAGCCATGAAATCAGGAGTATCATAAAGAACAAAAATAGGAAATGACTGTGCAATACCTTCTAGTACACAAATGAGGTCAAGCAAATGAACCTAGCAAGTGGCAGGTGAAGACAAAGGCTATGATTGCTCTCACAGCATGCTACTAAACAGTGGAGCCCATTCACTCCTAAATGTTTTGGATGTTAGTATTTTATAGAGTTTAAAAATTGGTTCAACTCATGAAAGAAGAATTTGTTTATGATTACTAATTAGAAAGAGAGCTGCAGTTTGGGAATGTTATTTCTGATGTTTTTGATTTTCCAAGGAAAATACTATTATACATCTACTCTAGTCTTACTATTTCCTAGGTATCTTCTGCCACTGGTCAAAGTAGAGCAAAAATATGTCTAATTTTCTATTTGGGTGGGAAAAGTTTCTAGTCTGGTTTACTGGTGTGCTGTTTTAGTGCCCTAGAAGAGACTATGCTTACTTTACCCCATCTTTGGTGTGTACTGTGTGACTTTTTCATTTAGATTGTTAATTGTTCATGGAGTAGACAGGAGAATTGAAATCTTTCTGAGTTCCCATTCCAGGTTGTATCTCTCAATCTTGTTGACCCTTCTGGTGTAGCTAATGCAATGCAGTGCACTGCAGAGTTACCCACGCTATTTCTAAATGTACTTCCAGGATCCTAATCCACTCACTCACCTAGCTTGCTCATAGACTTCAATACAGCTGTAAACTAACAAGTATGCAAAATGAACTCTGCTGAGCAACTCCTTTGCTTTCAGTAATTTCATGACATTATGTGATGCTCTTTTCCCCTTTTTCATGCATCATCTTTCCTGTGGGTTCATCCTAACTTCATATCTGGAGAATATTTGCAATTGCCAGGGAAACAAACAGGTCTCACCTCTTATCTCTCTTGACTGACCGGGCCACTCTTACGACATTACAATACGTGATTCTAATTATATGCAAACATGGATAACTGTAATGGATAAGTGCTCTAATCTGAGAGTTCATCCCATTTGTACTGTTTATACCATTTGCATGTATGTGGCTTTCAGTACTGTCAGAACAGTACTGAACAGAAATTGCACAATAGATGTCAATTAACTCCAGAGAAGAAACTTTGTAAACTACTACTCCTTATTTATGTATTAGCACAAAAAAAAAAAAAAAACAAACAAAAAGGACACATAAGAAGGTTATCTACTATCAGGAAATAAATTGTTCAGAATTTGAAAAAAGACATTGCATGAAATATGATGTATTTTGTGCAAGGAATTCACTAGGGACATCTGAAGAGGCATTCAGTGTGATCATGGTGGCATGGAAAGTGAATGGAGTTTACTTCAATCTGTTGAATAGCTAAGAGACTGAAGAAGAAGTTAGAATGTAGAAGTTAGTCCAGTTGGTGTGGGATGGAGAGCCCACATATTTTAATAATATAGAAATAAAGACACATCTCATAATAGATGCCATGTTGGAAGGAGAATGTGTGGTGGTTAAAATGCTACTGTTGGCTAGGTAGGACTTTAATTTCCCCATCAGAGAAAAAGGAAAAAAGTACTTTCAATTTAATGATTTAAATTAATTTTAAATTTTTTGTCTTTTTTGTCTGTTACACTCAGAGCAATTGTGAATTTGGATGTGTCCTTTGACTCACTGACTAGCTCTTTCTTAAAACATACATAAGGAGAAGAAACAAGAGAAAGCCAAATTTTAGGGACAAGATGATGAGAAATTTAAGCCCTGAACTTCACCCAGTGATAGAAGCGTTTGTATGTGCTGTCACCCCTTTCAGTGGTGCTACAATTCAGTAACTTGCAGTGTGGTTCACTATTAACCCTTCACATACATGGTTCTCTGAATGCACTCCATATGTGAAGTATTTATGAAGAATTTTAGCTTGGCTATGTGTTATCAAAAAAATGAATAAACATATCGGTATCTATACATTAAAATGTTGCATAATAAAGTCTTTTATCATATGCTAAATGAAGCAGACAGAGCATTCATAAATTTTGTGTCACTTGCCTGCTTTTTATTAATAATTGCTGTTTCATTGGAACTATTCCTTATCTACAGCACAAACATGCCAAATGAAGTTTATTTTGATTTATTAATGGAGTATTTCTAATTTCATTTTAGTTGTAATTTTTTATTTAAGTGAAGTTTTCACTCCTTTTATTAACAAATTCAGGCAGTAAAAATAATTAGTAATAGAAATCCTTTAACAGTATTACACTATATCTTTATTATACCTTAATCACTCAAAAAAGGTACCTGCAAAAAACCATTGCAACCACAAATGCATTTATGATGAATAACTGAATCACATTGTTTTGACTGCGTTTTCATTATGATATTTTTTGTAAGACAAAAAATTGCCAACACATGGAATCTTAGTAAAAATCCAAGTTTATCTACAAAGTGTGAAAAATGTTGAAAAGGATGAGGAAAAGCCTGTAAATTAAGACAAAGATAAAACTGTTCAATTTTATTTTCCTATTTTCTGTTCATCAGTGGGTTTACAACCTTCTTTTTTTACCGCTTTTTCTTCTGAAATGTTTAGAAGACTGTTATTTGTACACAGTATTTCTGATATAAAAATATTTTATAATAGAAAGGTGATTTCATCTGATAAAACAGTATATTTGGATACCTTGTTAAAAAATAATTCAAGAGTATATTTAGTTACAGGCAAAACTGTGGGGATATGGTGTCCATGAATTCATGCTGTCACATTGCAATATCTTGTGTTGGGATGGTTATTCAATTCCATAGACCCATTTAGAGTTTGTGTATAAATATAATGTGACCCGACAACTAAATCTGTTTTTTTGAGGAAGCTGATTCCTTCAGACATATTCCAAACTTCAGAATGCTTAAGGAACATTGCTTAAGAATGTCAACAGCATAGCAAAATTGAGAGGTATAATGCCTTATTCAGTACAATAATTAAAAATCCAGGGGTTTTTTTTGGTTTTTTTTTTTTTTGTGCTGGTTTTGGCTGGGGTAGAATTAATTTTTTTCACAGCATTTGGTATGAGGTTGTGTTTTGGATTTGTGCTGTACACAGGGTTGATAATATAGAAATGTTTTTGGTTTTGCTGACCAGGGCTCACACAGGGCCAAGGCTTTTTCTAGTTTTCATAGTGACACACTGGAGAGGGAAGTTAGGGATACATGTAAGATTGGGAGGAAACACAGTCAGGACAGATGACTGTAACCGATCAAAGGAATATTTCAGATATCATGCTTAGTATGTAAAGAGGGGGAAAACAGTGAAGTAATTCCTTGTTTTGCTTTGCATTTATGAGCAGCTTTTGCTTTCCCTATCAAGCTGTTTTATCTCATCCCAAGAGTTTCCCAGCTTTTACACTTCTGGTTTCCTCCCTGATGCCACTGGTGGGGGAGTGAGTGACTGGATTCATGGGGCTTGATTGCTGGCTGTGGTAAAACTGTGGCTGTGTGTGTGAGACCTTGGGTCCTGTAAGGGTCTTCTATGTCCTGGAGCTTGATTTTTCCACAGTAAGCATGAAGCATCAAAAGGTCTTGACTATTTTACACTATGTCAGAAATAAACTTGTAGGTATTTGAAGATATCAGATCAAAAAGAAAGATATCTAATATATAGGAGTATACCATTTATAGCCCTAAGTTTTTCTTAAAGCAGTTTTCATGTAATCTAGGTCCTTCTTTATGGTTCAACAACTAGAATAATTATCTTCATAGCATGTTGTATATAAATATATTATTTCTTTGTTCTCTACACATTCAGTATCAATTTAAGTGCTTCTGTTTTATCAGGATATCGAAGGATAGTCAAACAATTGTCTCCCTTTATACCAAAAAAAGGTGATATGTCTTCTGAGGTCCAGTTTTCAGATTTCCCTTCCTCATAACTTGTCCATGCTCTTGATCCCTCTTTGCCCATCTCAATATTATATATCTGAAGAAAGTAGGCATTATTTTTTTTTTGCATGCTGAAGAGAAGAATTGGAGATCTGTTCTACAGTGGGCATGGCACAGTTTTGTCTAAAAATAGATTTAGGAAAAAAAATACAGTGTTGGCACTCTATGTGTTATGATAGGTAGGGGTAAAATATGTTCACTTTCATTAAAGATGTAGGAAGCACAAGACAATCATGTACATGGTAGACCTGAAGGTATTCTCCTTTCTGTTGGGGCATAATTGACTCAACCATGCTGATGTAAGAGACAGCTGTACAGTACTAGAAGGTGTCATAAAACATCAAAGACCCTTCACTTGGTGAGAAGAAAAATACAATTAGAAACTCTAGTGGAATCTCAGTTCACTACGTGGCATGGAATTAAAAGGGTAGAGGGAGTGAGAAGAGAAATTACACTAATGTACCAAATCTGATATTAATACTTTTGTTTATGCATCTAAAACCTGACATAAATACACTACATTGCACTTTTTCTACATCAAAATTATTGCCATATAGTAAAACCAAGTCCATTTCTAGCTTTACTTCTAGTCACACAGCATCACAGAATGATAGGTGAATCTCACATGGCTTTAGTCTTGTGAAAGCTACTGAGATCTGCTCTTAACAGTAAGTGAAGAATGATTTGTTTCTCTCATGGGTGATTCATCCCACCCCTCAGATTTTTATTTTAGTTTAGGTGAACTCATCAGCAGTTACCAGTCTCTTAAATTGACCACGCTTATCATTAAATGCCTTAGACTGGACACCTGACAAAACAGAGATAAAGCGAGACAAATCACATTCAGTGCCTTTTGAGTGATAAAGTTTTGTATTCAGTCTGAGATTTAGCTTTTCTTCTATATAGTCACATGTCTTCACTGTGACCCATTGGGAAATCAGAAATACAGACTCAGAGCCTGCTCATAGTTTGTTTTATAGATTTATTCTCATAAAGTAACAAATATATAATACAGATGTATTTTTTTCATTCCTTTACAAATTAAAGCAGCTCCAGATGCAGAAGTTTGTCCATTTGCAGGAATCTTCAACAACAGGATTTAATTTCTTTATGTTGGTGCTGCTCAACATTCCTGAAAGAGCAGTTGTGCCAGTGGGATTCGCAAAGCTTTTAAGTGAGATCTGACTTATCAGAAAGCTTAATGCATCCCACTGCTTTCAAAAATATCTGAAAATATGCCATAGTGTTGCCTGTCAGAATGCAATAGTTTCAATCCTCAAATGCTGCTTTAGAAGCTGGCTAAATTTAAAGGTGCATATAATTTCTTGTCACTTCAGGTATTCCTTGTTGCAGCAAGGAAAAGAGTAAGGATAAATACTAATTCAACCATAACACTTAGGGCTAGAATGGGGGCTGTGAAGTGATCATCCTTGCTCCTAGGCAGGATCAGCTATTACAGTGTCCCTCTTGACATGTTTACCAAACCTTAAAGTTATGAAAATTCTGTGGGGTCTAAAAATTTCCCACTTATTAACTATTTGTACAACTAGACAGGGGTATCTGACATTTAATCAAAACCCTGAAGTATTTCTATTTTTTGTCTTGACAGGTGGAGCTAGGCAGGGAATCTAATCCCATTTTTATTTCTGCAGTGAGAGGAGTGTGTGCATTTTCTTCTTTTTGTCCTCGCACATCAGAATTTTAGTCAGCAGCCAGAATCACATTTCTGGAATTAATACACCATTCAGATGGAAAGAGTTGGAGCCTACTCTGCAGGAAAAAATATTATTGCATATGAATATTTGTTACACATAGAGAATTCCTAGTATTGTTATATGAGGTTATACTTTTTTGCAACATAAAGGCAGAATTATTAAGCCCAGGGTTGCTGTTTGCAAGAACATATAGTGGTTAAAAAGACTGAGTTAGTTTCTCTTCTCTCATGAGTGACTGGAAGATGCAGGCAATGGAACAAATGTTTCATAGAATCTTGTGGAAAGCTGAGACAGGAGCTGTGGGAACAGGAAAAGTTTTTCTGGTGTAATATCAGGCTCTGCACTTCTCTTCCTGAGCTTAGATACTCATCTCATGGGATAGTATTTTTTTTTTCTTTGACAAAGAAAGACCAGTTGCATAATCTTTTTTCCAATATAAAAGAAATTAAACATATGAGGAAGCCTTTGGATGCATTAAAAGAGCAAAATTAATTTTGGTAAGGAGATGGTTTTCTGTCAGACACAATGATGAGATCTGGGTCTTTCTGCTTTCCTTTCTTGTACCAGTGAGAGTATAACAGAAATTATTTCCCATTGAAATTGAGTTAGAGAATAAAATTCATTACACTTCTTTGTGTAATCCCACATATTTCTAAGATTTAAAATTAGATGAGTCACTGTTTTGTTTTTGTCAGTTTTCAGATTAAGACAATTACTAATGCAATATTATACATTGGACTCCTGATAGTTAAAGATAAGATGATTTTTTTCATTATCATAGTATATAATTAATAATTTTTTATATATATATATATATTTTAAATTATGTGGTTTTGAGGTATGTGCCAAACTCCATGCGAATATGTTGCAAATGATGGTTACCAATAGCAACAATTAACAGAGGAACCAGACTAGAGGAGTTCAGGAGAGCCCTGCTTGGGTGCCCTGTTTGACATGAGCTGGGCTGTGACAGACTCATGAAGCAAATAATTCTCAGTTTTCACACACATGATGAAGCTCATCTCCATAAATACTTTGAGGCCATATCTGGTGGGTGAGCTAATTACTTGCCTGTGAGGTGACAATAGTTCAGTGCCCATGAAGAGCCAAGCTTTCCAGCACATCACAGATGCAAGCCTCCATCACCTACCATCCCATGTGTGATCATCCATTCTCCAAAGAGCATTGGGATCACGCTGCACAGAGGCATTTTTATTTTTCCCCAGAGGAACTAGCAGTCAAAATTTAGGGTGATGTTTGTCCATCTACTGATCTCGGTGTATTTGGGTGCTTGCCAGAAAACAGAGAAGGAAGGAAGAGAATGCTGATTTTTTAGAGGGTCAGCAGATTCAGCTGCAGAGCTTGCAGATTTATGCTGGCTAGGCCAGTTGATTTGATCAGGGATTGATCTCCATCAAAGCTATTACAAAAAGAAAAAAAAATTAACAAAAGCAGACACAACCTGCTTGTGGTTTGCAAGGGAAATGGCTTGAATTCCTGTTTTGAAAATTAGCACTGGACATCCAAAGATAGCCCCTCAGAAATCCTTGCAAAATTGAATGCTTCTGCCCTAGAGAGGAACAGAAAATGCTTGAGAGTAGTAAAATCTTTGTTGCAGTGACTTTATGGTTTCTTGTTTTCCATTATCTCCAAATCACCCAGAGCATCATCTCCCTTGTGCTTTGACTTTGCTCTCATCTGCTTTCACTGTTCTCCTGCTTCTCATTTCCTCCTGGGGTGAAGAACTACTTGCAGATCATCTGATCTCTCAGAGAGAGGGAGAGGAAAGTAGTGGAAGAAGGTCTTTCTCAGGAAGGAGAGATTCCACTAGCACTCACATTTGTGTCCTTAATCTCTCACTATTATGTGTATGATTTTCCACTCAGTAGTTTTTCTTTGGGCATTTTTTTCATAAGTTTAAAATTGGTTTCATAAACTAGTGCCTAGTTTGGCTGTTTTGGAAGCTTTCTATTAAGACAAAGTCAGTTTTCAAACTTTTAAATAATTTAAGTTTGTTAATTTTAATATACAAACCTTAATTTTTAATGTACAAATATGTGCACATTTAATATGATCTAAGTTGTTATCCTTGCTAAACATCTCAATACTCCAAAATTAAAAATATTTACAGCTTTTCCACTTTTTCATCTCCTGGAGAATAACAGTGATGGGATTTATTTGAATCTGTGTCTCTTGAAGGTTTTCCTAGTTGGAAAAATCTGATTTTCAAAATGAAATACAATAATGATTAACATAGATTCATCAATGCACTACATTGAAGTGATTTATTCAGATCTCTGCCTCATGTGAGCCTTCACAGCTGGAAAAATCAAATTTCAAGAGGCACGTATAACAGTAAATTGGCATTGATTCATCAATGTTGATGGGAGAACAGTAACATAAACCATTACTAAAGTGACTCTAGTTGTGTTTGTGGGAAGAAGAGACAGGTCTCCATCACTGGAGACTGAAACCTCTTATAATTACAGACAGCATGTGAAAAAGAGAGCTCTTAATCTACAAAAATTTCTTTAGTTTGGCTGAAACAGATTTTAAAGAATTGCACTATATTCCAGCTTGAGTTATTATATTCCATATAAAAGGCCATGGCTTAAAATGTAAGGGCCTATTTTAGCTTTAAATTCCAGGAATTTACAAATGTGTGCTGGGGGGGTGTGCTTAGGTCTCTGCAAGTGCACATCCATAGGAGTCCAGGTGCCTTGCTGCATCCACACTCACAGACATTTCTTCTCATCAATTGTATGCTTTTTTTGCAATGACTGTCAAAGTGCTGATAGCTAGCTAGGCTGTAGCTCCACTAAATGGATTTTTCAAGTGATACCTGTTTGAGCCATCAATAGGTAAGAAGTTAAACACAGTGTGGAAAGTATTCATGGCTGGCATCTCAGAAGATAGCACCTCTGTAGTGTATTTCTGGATTTAATTATTGTTTGCTATCTTTTAAAAACAACCTTTAAAGTGTGTAAAATTATCGGAAAAGGTCTTCCTTTGATCTCATTAAAAGTATCAAACAATTTAATTTGAATAACTTTCAGTCATGTAAAAGTTTTGGTTAAGACATTTATATGACCAAAATAAAAGAAGGGTCTGATCTAAAAGTTTATACCAGAATTTTCTTAAACTGAGAGTTCCATTACAAGCCTGAAGTCCTCAGCTCCATCCTACAACAGATTTCTTTGCATATTAGCTGATGATATTATTTATACAGCATACCAGTATTACAGAAAAAGTGTTAGAGAATGACTTTAACACTCTAACATATGTATTTATCTAAATAAAAGCAGACAATTACATATTTTTGGAAGAAAAAGAATGACAATGATTGCATGTGATAAAAGACCCCTTCATAGCAGAGGTCTCAATATGAAGGGTGATAGCTGTCAAATGGGATCATATCCAAACTTGTTAGCTGCTCTATTTCTGTGATTTTTTTTTTTTTAGGGAATTTATCAACTATGTTGCAGAAATCCTTTTCACTGTAGTCTGCCAATCACTCCTGTCCATGACACAGCTGCCCACAGACAGATAAATCTGTAAAATATCCCCATGAATATGTGAATTTTTCTCCCATACCTGGATTAATTCTGAAGTATTCTTGCCCTTGATTACATTAACTTGTCATTTTCACTAATTGCAATCCACTAAAACTGTAGGACATCAACAAAATTCCTATCAGCTGAAAATGCTAAACTATTTTCTCCATTAAATCATTAACTTTTGGGCAAATTAGAGTCATGCTGCTGGCTTTATTTTCTGGAAGCTGAAGCACCCAGATGTTTCATTTTCATGACATTTAGCATTTAATAAACTCACTGTTACTGGTACTAATTTTCTAAATGCCTTTTCAGCTTTTGTTTTGAAAATAAATCCATGACAAAATGCTTTGGTACTTTAATTTTCTCATCTAGTCTTTGGGGAAGATTCCAAAATAATTAGCTAAATGATCAATCAGTTGAAAAAAAAGTGAATTTGGAGCTGGATCCAAATGTGCCTATAATCTATAGGAATCTATTAACTTCTATTACATCTGCCCAGAGATGATAAATCACTTGGCAAGGCATTAATAGGAAAAAAACCTCTTGACAATAAACTAAAAAGGAGGATGATTTGTATGATTTAAACAGTAGGGGTTTTAAAATCTTAGAAAATGGGTATTTTAGTTTTTACCCTCAACTTTTTTTTCATTTTTTGTACATTTAAAAGAACTCTTAATGTTATTTGACTCATCACTCCAGCTCCTTGTTCTAGTTTACTAATTTTAAGAGAACATGTTATGATTTCAGTTGAAATGTAGGTATGCTAGTACCTATGTAATCACTTCTATCTGTAAGACAGCAGAACATTGTATTGACTTTCACACTCAAAAAAAGCTATCAAGCAGTAGTGATTTATTCAGATTTTCTCAAGGCAGAATTATACATATTCACATCAAAGCAGAGGAGGCTCAGCTGTTTTGGGGAAGGCTGGCTGTATGGCTTTGGCAGGAAGAGGCAGATCAGAGGGGTGCATGGAAGGCTCTCATCAAGTTGTCTTCATCAAGTTGCCTTTTCTTCACTAAAATGCTTCTTCTAAGCCCTAATTTAACAACATGGTACTCAAGACTTCTCCTTTTCATTGTTTCTTTTCTGAAGGAAAAGAAACTCCACAGGAGCTGTGTAGCACAATAAATGTGCATTTATGTCTTTGTCATTCAGCTGGAAAGTATGCCTGGAGTATTAATGGTAGCAGCTTTATTTTCCCATTTCTTTGGCAGGTTCAAAACCAAGAAAACCTCCATTTTGTAGTACCTCTCTTTAGAATTAAAAAAGCAGGTGAATTAAATGCTTCTGTTACTCTTTACCATAATTAAAATTTTTCAGTTTGGTGATGATTCAGTTTCAAGAAAGATAGCTATTTCTTCTAACTGGAGCTTAACATGGGATTAATGGGAAAACAAATTAATTTATGGCAAAAATGAAAAAAAATTAGAATTATGAATGCAAATATCACACTTAACAGGAAGAAACTTCTTATTACCTCTGCTACTACCCAAATTCAGCAGTTTGCAGATTCAGCCACCAGCCATCCTATCTAATACAATTTTATTGGTGACTGAGACAAACCCCAAAGGCTTAAGACATGGGTATGCTTATTACCATTCAGTATTCTGAAAGAAAATTAATAGAACATTTCAGGTAAAATCAAATCTGGGAAGAAGTTTGCCTGTTGGCAGAGTATCCTTTAGAATTCCAGAATGATAGAATGGTTAGGGTTGGAAGGGACCTTAAAGATAATCTAGTTCCAACCCTCCTTCCATGGACAGGGACACCTTCCACTAGACCAGGTATCTCAAAGTCCTGCCCAACCTGGCCTTGAACACCTCCACGGATGGAGAGTCCACAACCTCTTTGGGCAGCCTGTTCCAGAGCCTCACCACCCTCACAGTAAAAACTTTCTCTCTAATATCTAAACTAAACCCAACCTCCTTCAGCTTAAAGCCATTCTCTCTGTCACTACATGCTGTTGTGAAAAGTCTTTCATTAGCTCTCTTGCAGGCTCCCTGTATGTACTGGAAGACTGTTATCAGGTATCCCCGAAGCCTTCTCTTCTCCAGGCTGAACTGCCCCATCTCTCTCAGCCTATCTTCATAGGAGATGTGCTCCAGCCCTGACCTCAACTTAATGACTCCCTCCTGGACTTGCTCCAACATGTCTACATCTTTCTTGTGCTCGGGTTCCCAGTCCTGAAAACAGTACTCCAGCTGGGGCCTCACCAGAGCAGAGTACAGGGAGAGAATCACCTCCTTTGATGTGCTGGTCACGCTGCTTTTGATGCAGCCCAGGATACAGACAGCTTTTTTCACTTCTAGCTCACACTGCTGAGTCATGTCAAGCTTTTCATGTACCGGCAGCCCTAGGTCCTTCTCCCCAGCCCTAGCCTCTTTCCATTCTGTGCCCAGCCTAAAGTTGTTTTTGGGACTGCGCCAAACCAGGTGCAGGACCTCACACTTGGCATTGTTGAACTTCATCAGGATGACCTGGGCCCACCTCTCAAGCCTGACAAGGTCCCTCTGGGTGTTATTCCTTTCCTCCAGCGTGTTGACCGCATCACACACCTCGGTGTCATCAGAGTCATCAGGGAACTCACTGAGGGTGCACTGAAACCCACTTTCCATGTCACTAATAAAGATGTTAAAAAGCACCAGTCCAAACACTGAGCCCTGGGGAACACTGCTTGGCACTGCTTTCCATTTGGACATTGCACCACTGACTTCAACACTTTGAGCATGATCATCCAGCCAATTCTTTATCCACCCAGTGGCCCACTCATCAGATCCACGTCTCTCCATTTTAGAGACATAGATGTCATGTGGGACAGTGGCTTTGTTCAAGCCCAGGGAGATGATGCCTGTTGCCCTTCCCTCATCCACCACTGCTGTAACTCTATCGTAGAAGGCCAAGAAATTTGTCAGACATGATTTTTCTTTAGTCATGCCATGTTGGCTGTTACCAATCATCTCATTATTTTCCTTGTGCATTAGCAGAGTTTCCAGGAGGAGCTGCTCCATGATCTTGCCAGACACTGAGGGGAGACTGACTGACCTGTCGTTCCCTGGTTCTCCCTTATCCCCCTTTTTAAAAATGGGTACTATGTTTCCCTTTTTCCAGTCAGTGGGAACTCCACCAGATTGCCATGACTTCTCAAATATGTTGGATAGTGGCATAGCCACTTCCTCAGCCAGTTCTTTCAGTACCCATGGTTGTATCTTGTCAGGTCCCATGGACTTGTACACCTTCAGGTTCCTTAAATGGTTTTGAACTCGGTCTTTTCCTGCAATGGGTGGAGAAGAAAAATGGAACAACTTAGGTAATTCTTAATACAGAGCAAGAATCAAGCCAAAGGGAACACAGGGGCCACAATTTGAGCAAGAACATATTTTTCCCTTTGAGAATAAGCAATTCAGCCAAAGAAAAAGGCTCAAAGTTGTAAAGAGATTTTATCTAGTGAGTATTGGTAAAAGAGCTGTGTAATAGAAGTGGTATCTGGAAAGTGCAATTTTTACAATACTTTTCTCAAAGGAAGCATTACTGAATGAATTGCTAGGTTTTTGGACCAGGCAAAATAAAATGTATTCTAAAATTTTTACTAATCTCTATCATAGTAAAAGACAAAACTGAAAACTGAAGAAAACTCTGCTTCAGTGAGAAGTATTTACAACAATAACTAACCCAGTCCTTGAGAGGTGAGGACTTCAGAACAAATGGCTATGTGGAGTATGTATCACAAATGACATGCATACACAAAAATCCATAAAGCAAGAGAAAACCCAAAAAAATGTTATGTTATTTCATTGTAAGAATTCAGCATTGGGAGGTATACTCTGTTTTGCCCATAGGTGAATAATATGACTCCTTATGTATTTAGCTAATTGGGAATTTCTGGAGAACTTCATTCAGGATAAATGGATAGTATACAAGCTAGAGATCTAGTGACCTTTTCAGGTGTATAAATAATACATGTTTCATATTTTCAATTGCCTTTGTATTGCTTCCTTCTGGAGAACTAAAAGGTGGTAGAAATATCACCTCCTTTATGATGAATATTTAGCAAATACTACTTTAATATGTGGTTCCTGCCTAGGAACCCTCATAAAGCATTTTTAATTTCCTTTTATTTTGTCAATTACCATCCCTTCACATCTGCACTTTCAACACTACTATTCATGTAATACTTTTAATTTTTTTCTTGGCTTCCAAAATCTTCAGTTCCTGGAAAGAAGTGCTGCCAATGGCATGTAACTGAGGGCAGTCAGATGCTGACTGTCTTAAGTTCAAAGCAGCTTAAATGACCAGTGTTCTCCCTAAGGGGATAAGTCTCTCATACCTTACTATACTAAGAGGTGGAAGAAAAGTTTTAGAATAGGAAAGGGAAAAGTGTTTCAGCTGCTCTCCTGAGTGCCTGTGTCCTAGCAGATAAAGACATCTCTCTAAAACTGTGCTTACTGCACTTCTATTATGTTGTCCCAGAGTTTTTATCATGGAGAATTTGGCATCTAAGCAAGACTACAATAAGCAGTCAGTTGCTGTGTATAAAAAAATCTAGCTGTGAAGTTCTAGAGCTGGGGATTGGTGGAATAAATTTTTGTGGCGATGTACAATTTACATATATTCTGTCTTGTGTTCGAAGTGGTGACCCGAAGTGTGTGACAAATAGCATTTTGTTGACTTTTAGTAGGACATGTAAAGCATCTGTGTAACAACAAGCTGTGGTGGGTCAGCCTTGGTTAACGACCAAACCTTCAACCAGCTGCTCACTCCTGACCTCAGGAAGAGAAAATTGGAAGAACAAGAACGAGGAAGCTCACGGGTCGAGCTAAGGACTGGCAGATTGTTTACTAATCATTGTTGTGAACAAAGACTTGGGGAAAATAAGCTCACAAAAATGTATGGTTTTGTGATTTGGATAGTGGGAAACAGAAAGGCAAACATTAACATCTTTCCTCCCCCTTTCTCAAGCTTAAAGTCACTCCTTCACACACATCTCTGTCAGTAATGGCTGGCCCATAGTGGTTCCTCTTCACTGCTTTGTCCTTCTCAGATTCTCAGCCTGCTCTGGCATGGATGTTTCAGAGGCTGTAGGGAAATCTCTGCCCTGGTGTGGAGCAGCTCCTCTTCCTCCTCATCTTCTGGTCTTGGTGCTCCACCTTCTGCTTCTCACTCTTTTTGTTCCTCCCCTCTTTCTCTATGGCATTTCCAAACCTTCCTTACAAATGCTTTCCCTGGGGCATCACCATCATGGCAGCAGGGTTCAGCTGTGCCCTGAGCTGGGTGTCTTGGAGCCATCTGGAACGGGATGTGTTCCAGGGCTGCTCCTCACAGAGGTCACCCTGCAGCCCCCACCAGCACCTGGGCACCTGCAGTGCTGTGCTCCAGCACAGTTAATCACTAAAGAAGACCTAAGTCTTCTTACCCAGACTTTCTGAGCACCCACTCGCTCACTGTGGGTTAGAAACAAGCCGCTGAGAAAAGCTCTGTTTTGCTGGAAGGTTTTAAAATGGACAAAACTGGACTCCAGCTGTGACATAGGTAGAAGTGTGAAACTGAACACAGACTGAAGGCTGTGGTGGGGTCTGAGGACTGCACCAGCAAGAGTGAACGGCTCTGGGTCAGGCAGCAGTGATCTGTGACCAAAACTTATCTCACTGGTCTTGCTGGAAATTCACCACTCCTGTTGACTTCATCAGGATTTTAGCACCTCAGAGAAAATTGTGCAGGCAAACTGCTAAGTGACACACCTCACATGGGATGGCTCACCAAACTCTGTGGGGCAAAGGACTCTTGAGCCCCAGTGCAGAGCTGAGCAACTGCAGCTGTATCACCTCTAGGCTGTAGTCTGTTTCCCACACCAGATCATCTGCCTTAACCATTGCTAATACAGGCAAGCCATAGTTCCTGTGGAGTGTGAGAATTGGGGATCTTACCATTTTTTGCACTCTCAGTTTCTTGGTGGCCATTTTCCTAATTGTCTGAACTACAAACTTGTCATTGGAGATCACAGCTTCGTCTGTACTGGTTGTACAGTTGTATTATACATAAATAAGCACTTTGATGAGCATAAATTATTTGGTGTAGATGAAGTCCAGCCTTGAATGACTGCAGCAACCATTTAGCTTTCCATATGTCAGAGTGAAATCAATAAAGTGTGTAATAAAGCTGGCTAAGTATTGCAAAAAGCCCATTAGGAGTAAATACAATTCTGGATTAGTAAGTTTCCCAGCCTAATTGCATCTTCATAATCAGAAGGTTTCTAAAGCTTGCATATGTAAACCCTTGTCCTGCACTTTTGAATTCACAGAACAACATATCACAGCCACTGAAGCAGGGTTTATATTTTTTATTTTCCAAAATGTATAACAAACAGCATAAGTTTGTGCAATATTTCAGGCTAATTTGAGTAAAACCATGCAAACCAGGAAATTTTTTAAAGTTTCCAGGTGAATTTAAAGAGAAAAATGCTTGCGCTTCTGAGAGTGGACCTGTTTTTTTTCTGTTTTTCTAGGCAGTGACATAGATGAGGAAACAAAATTAAATTACTGATTTTACATCACTTATGTAAAATTTTTATATTTATATTTTATATTTACTGTTTATATTTAAATTTATATTTTATATAAATAAAAATAAAAATATAAATTTATATAAATAAAATATAAATTTATATTTATATTTTATATTTACTGTTTATATTTCCAAAGCTTTCAGATATCTAACACTGAAACATTCTTAATTCAAACATTATGGAAATGAGATCCAGAACAAATTCTTGTTATCTCCCATCTCAGATGGGAAGGAAGGATTAAGGCTAACTATAATGACTATAATGAAAAAAAAGTTCCAAAAGAAGATGAAAAAAATGAAGGCTTATAGTATACAATTTTTTTGTCCTGATTATTTGCATTAGATAAAATCTTGAATTAAATGATTTTTCAGAAAGTTAAAATCTCATTTTTAAGACAGCTTTCAAAGTAAAAACCTAGGGCAATCACATCCATCATAATATATACAAAATCACGAATTGGAAGTAAAAAAAGTTGCTGGAAATATAAAAGAGACACCAAAGAAAATTGAAGATCATAATTCTACCATCAAAAATTCTCTGTTGGCAGTGCTATCTCCAGACCAGATCTCACAGGGTCTGTGGGGACATTCAACATGAGCACTCATGTCTATGGTGTGATTCTACATGGGAATAGCTACTTCTAGAGCAGGACCTGTTCCTACCTCTTTCTAGTCACCACTGCCTAAACTGCTTGTTGCAATGACAGTTTTTGCAGCACATGACCTGTGCAATATTAGAGCACATTAAGACCAAGGATCCATTCATGTAAGGCCATGACCAGTAATCAGAAATACCACTGGACCATGGACAGCAGTAACAGCAAATCTTTCTGAATTGCAGTAATCTGTCAAAGAATCAGCGGTCCAAAACTCACATGAGTCAATTATTTGATTAAAGTAAGATGGATGGGCAGGGAGAGTGTAAGAGGGAGGAGGCCAATGCTATCTTGGTCTATACTAAAAATAAAAAAGTCATGTACAGTTTTGGTGTGTTCAGACTCAACAAGTAGTGGGTTTGCACAAAGAGGATCATGTTGCTTCAGCAGCCAACTACATAACTAAGGTCACTGCTGTATATTTCCCAGGTTAAATGCAAAAAATACAGTAAGGAATGCAAACAAATAGCAGCTTGCAAAAAGGCATTATTTACATTGCCAGACATATACTGGTGATATGCCAATTTCATTCATGTGCCTTTAAAAGATCAAATGCCATCTTGTCTCTTTTTTAGGGCAACAAATTCTTTATTTCTTCATAAATGCACAAAAGAAGTTGAGGACAAGCACATCTACTTTAAGTTCTACTGTAAGCCACTTACAATAGTGTGCTGTGAGGAAGTTCTTTCATTTAATCTAGTAAAATGAGATACTTGGATTATTTAATACGTTTATGTTTCATTTTTTTTCTGATTCTTTGTTTGTTTGGGTTTGGTTTTGGTTTTGTTTTTGTTCACTGATCTGAGACAGC